>NC_140591.1:1523843514-1533843514 GCF_964204655.1 Triturus cristatus
AAGCTGACAAAATATGTACCCAACAGCATGATGTGAATACCAGTGGCGGCTTGCCGAGAGAGTGCTGCAGGCGGTAGGACGGGGCGGTGGAGGGCCAGGGTGGGGGGTAGTGGAGACCGACATACGATGGACAGGAGTAAGGTAAATAAATAAATAAATAAAACTATTTACCTTGCGTGCGCTGCATCGCCAACTTGGCTTATTGGGTAAGATAATTCCTTGTAACCCTTCGAAAGAGTACTAGGTCATCTGACCAACGTGGTGACTTGCAACAACTGTAACAACTTCAAATCTATTGTGGTTGAAAATAATTGCAAATCTAATGACAAATATCAAGACGCATTGGCAAAGTCAATCGGTCTGGCATTGGCTGGCAGCCTTTTGGTTTTGTCAATGCTTGTTTTGTCCTGTTTTTATTTTTATACAAAACCTTATTGTTGGAGCAGCAAGAACCTCATGAATGTTGAAATAAAAAAAAACTGTAGAAAAGCAAAACTTTTTTCTGGTCTAAGAAAGCACACATTGCCACAGTATTCCCAGGCACTGAAGGTAACTTCTTTGCATGTAGATGTTTTCCTCAGCACCACACAGCAAAAAGAACACCACCAACGTTAATCAGGCAGTACAGAACTTCAACAACTGGATCACCAGCGTGGCTGACTGAGGGCCTTCTTTACGAGACATTGTGTCACATTTATGACGCCAAGGCGACACTTTTCGTGACTCTGCGGCGGCGTAAATAACGCACCACGTTGCACCATATTTACAAAGTGATGCATCTAGATACATGCTTCACTTCGTAAACCCCTGTGCTAGATTATACTGGCGCCAGGTATAATGTATGCAGGGTGGGCGTTCACCTGCATCAAAGCCTTGTAGAGGTGGCGCATAGAAATCTATAAGATTTCAGTGCGCTACTTCTAGGACGCCTTTGCGTCAAAACTTTATGCTTCCCTCATGGCAGCTGTAAGGGTGATGCAGGCCCTTTCACAGGGGGCTTGCTTCATATGAAAGGAAACATTGCTGGAGTTGCATCTGTTTTCAGACACACCCCAGCAATGCGTCACTTTTGCGCCTACAGATACATCGGTAATACTGACGTATCTGTAACTCCTTGCGACATGATGCGTCGTACATTAAATAAAGAGCGTCCATCATGTCGCAAGGAGGGCACACTGAGAATTCTTGCATCGCTGCTTTATCGCAGCGATGCAACACTCCTCATAAATAAGGTCCTGAGTTGGCCCCACCAGACCAGCCAAAACACACAGACCTTCCAAACAAGCCCGATGGTACACCCCAGAACTCCGCACATTAAACCACAGAAGCAAACAACTTGAAAGAAGATGGCGTACCAGCAGAAATCTCACCAACATATCCACCTTCAAATCAGCCCAAAAGGACTACCACCAACAGATCAAATCTGCCAAAAAAGAGGCCCTAACCCACAGGAATTGAAACAAGCGACAACCAAGCTAAGGAACTCTTCATCATTGTCAGAGAGTTCAACTGCTCGTCAGCTACTGAGAACATTATCCCCACATCACAGGAACTCTGCGATGCCCTCGCAGACCACTTCCACAACAAGATAACAACCATCTATAAATACTTCGACCCCCCAACCTCCTCAGCCACTGATCGACTACCTTTGTAAAACACCCACCCGCAGCATGGGAACTACTCACAACACCAAAAACACCAATCTGATGAACACCATCCACTCGAGAGCACCCACCAACCCCTGCCCCCACCAACTCTTCAACTTCAGATAAGGCAAAATCACAAGACAGCACACATGGAAAAAGCAAAAACAAGGAGAAATAATGCATTTCTCCTCGAATCGCCAAGGTAAGACCAGGTTTTACCTGGTCTTAATTTTGGTGCTGCCTCCTATGTACGCTGCCCTTGTACAAAGGCGGCAGTGTCAATATCAATGGGTTTTGCGGTGGAACGCCCACCGCAACACCCACTGCCCACCCCTTTCCCACTAACCAAAGCGTGAAAGGGGACCTTATTTACAAGGCAGTGTTAAGCCGCGTAAAGTGGCTTAACGCTGCCTTGTAAATATGGCTAAGCAACCACTGTCAGAAAAAGTGACGTTGTGCTGGCAATACAGGCTTGTACATATGCCCCTCAGTCTTATCGTTTATATAATGCAGGTATTGATGAGTTGTCTTTTTTTGGCAAAGCCCGACCACCAGAACTGAGGGGGGGATTTACACAAGCCTTAAAGTGATTATTGAGTTGTTTGATGAGTTTTAAAAATAGAAAACTTTTCTAGTTAGGGTGTTAAGACATTGACTTTATGCATGATTGTCTTATAAATAGGTGAAGGTGGTTGAAAGGACACCAATGCAAGGGATAGGAAGTGCGTGGTCTGGGGATCCTCCTTGATTTGATGTTCACAGATTCACAAAGTCCTCAAAACTCAGCGACTTAGTCATAAGGTGAGACTTTATTTAAAGGATCAGTTTACTGAAATTAGAACTAGACAGGGCAGGATTATATGATCATGGTTTCCCATTTGTTTGTAGTGGATGATGGATTGCACTTCCCACTTGCTTGGTTTATAGGAAAAATACGATTTTTGTCCAATCTGATTCTCGTAATAAGTGGAACAATAGGAGCTGGGTTGCCCTTATAACATCTCCAATGGGGTGAGTTTGGATGACTGAATTAAATTTAATTTGATCATTGACCCTAAATACTGCAAATTTTACAATGAAGTGTGAGAAGTCTTACACGATAAGGGGTCTGAAAGTTAGAATGCATGTTTTTAGTGTGCATATATTAAAGTACCACTAGAGAGCGGGTGTGTATGTGATTTTAATAAGGCTATTTGTGTTTGCCTTTTATGAGATGCATCCTAGGATGAACTATTTTTCTTTATAGATATTGTATGAATATTGTGGGAGAGAAAACGTATTTGAGTAGTCACGAAGAAGGTATCTTTTTTACAAAATTACCCACCAAAACATGCCGACGGAATGAAAGCAAAATTTGATGTACACTGGTAGGCCTTATATGAGATATAATATGACCATGGATCCCTGTAGATACAATTGACAGATTTGCGGCTTTTTTAATCGACCAATTGAGGTGTCTTAATGGCTCTCCCTTTTTGTTATTGTTTTATTTCGAAACATTGTTTAGTTGATTTGAAATTTATTTTTATTCTTGTATTTATTTTTATGTATATGTGTTTTTAATCATACTGAGATATTTGGATGTTGAATTTAAAAGAAGAATATCTACTGTTTATAAATCGTCAGATTATTCTTCTCCATACATTTTTCTAACTAGTCCTCCCTTTCAAACCATGCCCTCTCCCAAATCACCACCCAGGTGCGTGCTCCTGGTGCTCATGGTCACATGCGCTAGATGACCAAAGAATCTTCAAAAACATGCCTGATAAATGCCGCTCCTCCCAATCTAGTGTAGTTTGCATGCCATTGCCACTTTGGAATGCCATCCAATTTCAGTGACATCCACCGCAGTGCCAAAGGCCAGCCTACTGTCAAGGTGTTGCTTTTAGGAGTACACCCATGTTAGCCTCTCCTCTTGCCACTATTGCTGCATGTCCCCTATCAGAATCACGTCCCATCCGTTAACGCATGTTTGCAATCTTTGTCTGCTCCTAACACAACAATGTACCTCTTACCACGCAAGGCTTGTCTGCCCCTGACAACCCTATCTTTAAGCATGAAAGCATGTCCAAGAAGAATGGCATAGGCACACACACAATACATGGAACATCTTTCACAGTCATGCATGCAACTTACGTTTTGCACCTCCTTGGGACTCTGGTCCTTAGGCTTACAGTACCATCTCCACTTCCCCTACACATCAGATACTTTCAGCAATGCACAGGCCAGACAAACTAGAACAACTGCAGATCTCAAAGTCCAGAAGAGCCAAGAGGCCACATTATTGATGGGCACATGCTGTACAAATACTGGCTGCTTGCAACATTGCACAAGACAGATGAATACCGAACATAACAAAACTCAGATCATTTACATGTCTACATACCTCTCCTGAGAAATGGAGAACTAGAAACATTGCTTATCCTCAGCATGGAGTCCATGTGCAGACAAAAAAGAAATCACAAGGGAAGAACGTTGTTACCCCACGGGTGTGTGAGTGCCATATAAAGACTAGTTGAGTGGTGATGTCTACTTTTTAATATACATCACTGATAAACACTTTGTAGATAATTTAATATAACACAAGGAAGTCTCTAGAAGGGGCTATACTTGAGGGAGAAAGAAAGGTGAGGCATATGAGTTTAATATTGCCTCCTATTATGGTTCTCTTTACAGTAAATGGTGTCCTCCATGAAATACTTAGAATGCGAAGTGAAGACCCCAGTTAGGGGTGAGACCTCATTAATTGAAGGGATCTATAACCTGACAAAGGCCGCCGTGGCCCATGGGGGCATTTTGGAATAGGCCGAAACATGTTGGTTCCTGAAGTTGGGATAATGGGGCATTGATCTCCCCTGTATATCCCTATTTTTGATCTTTTAACCCTATCGAGGGGAACCAAGAATAAAGGTAACTTTTGTACCCTCTGAGATAGTTTTACTTGCACTTGTCTTCACTTCATGATCCCTTCTTGAGGGAGTACTTTTCCCTTTTCTTTTCTTCTTATTTTCATACATTTTTTTCCCCTCACTACACTGTGGGCCCGATTCACAGAACTAACTTAAAACAAAATCCTAAACTTACTACCGTTTTGGTATTCACAGAAGGCACTTACTCATTTTGGTATTCACAGAAGGCACTTACTCATTTCGGTATTCACAGAAGTTAGGAGTCCTAACTTTAGGACTCCTAAATGCCTTCTGTGAATACCGAAAGTCTTAAAATTAGGATTTTTCTCAGTTTAGTAGTAGTATAGTTAGGACTCCTAACTTTAGGACTCCTAAATGCCTCCTGTGAATACCGAAAGTCTAAACTACTAAATTGAGAAAAATCCTAATTTTAAGACTTTCGGTATTCACAGAAGGCATTTAGGAGTCCTAAAGTTAGGAGTCCTAACTATACTACTACTAAACTGAGAAAAATCCTAATTTTAAGGCTTTCGGTATTCACAGAAGGCATTTAGGAGTCCTAAAGTTAGGAGTCCTAAACTTAGGACAACTAAATTGAGAAAAATCCTAATTTTAAGACTTTCGGTATTCACAGAAGGCATTTAGGAGTCCTAAAGTTAGGAGTCCTAACTATACTACTACTAAACTGAGAAAAATCCTAATTTTAAGACTTTCGGTATTCACAGAAGGCATTTAGGAGTCCTAAAGTTAGGACTCCTAACTTCTGTGAATACCGAAATGAGTAAGTGCCTTCTGTGAATACCAAAATGAGTAAGTGCCTTCTGTGAATACCAAAATGGTAGTAAGTTTAGGATTTTGTCTTAAGTTAGTTCTGTGAATCGGGCCCTATATATTTTAAAAAAGCTTTTGCACTCTGTCCAGAGTGTTGGTCTGCACCTGGACGTCAGATGCGGCCCTATGATGAAGCATGACACTGCAAAGTGTGTGAGGGCAGTATTAAGAAAATTAATTATTTTCCCTTTTGCTCTGCCCCTTGTTGTATGAGTTATAAATATCTCATAAATATCTCATAGTGAGAAGAGGGACAAATAATAGATTTTGTTTATTTTGCTCTTAGTCCGTTTGTTAGTTTTACCTAGTCCTTCTCTTTTTGGTGAGTTGTAAATTTAGTTTGTAACCAGAAACAGTAGAGTATAAAGCAATCTCTTGTATAAAAAGGGTCTAGTGAGTTGCAGGGATTGGACATATAAATTAGGATATCATCTGCATATGCAGAAAACTTAATTTCATGAGAATTGAGTTTAAAACAAGTTATATCAGGGTTATGTCTGATACGTTTAAGAAAGGGTTCTAAACAAAGGAGAAAAAGTAATGGGGAAAGAGGACCACCTGTCTAGTGCCTCTTTGCAATTTAAAATTGGGAGCGAAATGGCCATTAACAAACACACAATCACGTGGATTAATATACAACAATTTGATATAAGGAATAAACTTTTGACCAAAACCAAAACAAGAAGAGCATAAAACATATATTGCCAATTTATACGATCAAAAGCTTTTTCAGCATAGAGTGAAAGGGCAGCTAAAGGAGATGAGTACTTCTTCCCAAGGGCGAGGATATTAGAGAACATTCTAGCATTGTCAGAAGCAAGTCTACCTTTAATAAAAACCAGCTTGATCTGGTTTTATATGGAGTGGAATGACATTCTCCAAACAAGAAGCTAACATTTTTGCAAAGACTTTACAATCATAGTTAAATAGTGAGATGGGTCGAAATTTTTTACAGAGGGTAGAGTCTTTGTCTGGCTTGGGAATAACGACAACGAGGGCCTCCAAAAAGGAACCACTTGCTTTAGAATTAGAAAAGAATGAGTTAAAAAGCTCTAATAGTTTAGGGGCCAAAATAAGGGAAAAAGATAAGAGTAGTTCAACGGAGAAACCATCTGGTCCAGGGGCTTTGGCCTTTTTTAAAGATTTAAAAGCATCAGTAATCTCCTGAAGGGATATATGTCTCTCAAGGAGCAAGAGAGTGTCAGATAGGGAAGGAGGTTTAGGGATACCCTGGAAACAAGTCTCAAAATCATTTTCGGAAGGAGTTGTATCTTCTGTATATAGTAGTTCATAATAGTACTATTTACAATTTCAGAATCAGAGGAGAAAGTTTTGTTATTCTGTTCAGAGCGAATAGGGCCAATAGTTTTACATTCTGATTTGATTCCTAAATAGTTGGCTAACATCTTCCCCGCCTTATTTTGGCCTCCATGAAATTTAGATTTAATTTTAAGAAGAATATTACATGCATCGACAGTGGCAATCCTATTCAAGGCAGACTTGGCTTTAATCAGTTCTTGCAAACTTGAGGAGGATTTTGAGGAGAAATAGTTATGTTCTAAAGTCTTTATCTTTGGAAGGGCTGCATGAAATTCAATGTTTAGTATTTTCTTTTTTCTTGCAGAGTATGCAATAGTAAAAGCTCTAATAGGGGCTTTAAAGGCATCCCAATTGTTATGAAAAGAAGTATCCATGGATTAATTAAAATGAAAAAATTCATGAATAAAAGAGGGCGCTTCTGAAATAAAGGTTTGGTCTGAAAGTAGGGAATTATTAAAATGCCAACAGCCTGTTTGCAAGTATTGAGGGACATATCAAAAGAGGATAACACAGTGGCATGATCAGAAATAAAAATAGAACCAATTTCAGAGGAATGTATAGAAGTGAGCAATGATTTAGAAACCAAAATGTAATCAATACAGAACATAGTAAGCTGAACATTTGAAAAAAAGTACATTCACAAGAGTCAGGATTACATATTTTCCATACGTCGAGGCCGAAAGGGTGAGAGACGATGGTTGATTGAAATGCCTTGTGAGCTTTATCAGGTTTAAATTTAACACTTAGATTTTCTATCCGAGAAAGAATCTGAACAATCATTAAACTCACTGCCAACAATTATATTGGGGTTAGGGATGAAGGATAATTGCAGTTTAATACAATGCAAAAATTTTAATCACATTCAGTTGATAATATTTGCCCATTTAGTGAATTATGAAATAGGATGGCAACGCCACCATGATGATTAACAGCAGGAGAAAATATGACCTGATTAACCCATTGACGTTTGACCTTAAGTGACTCCACATCATTACATGAGTTTCCTGTAAAAAGGCAACATGTGCATTGAGTTTGGATAAATGAGACAGTACCTTTTGATGCTTGACAGGATGACCTAGACCACACACATTCCACGAGACAACGTTAAACATGTTGTAGGATGAGAGGGGACATACGAGAACAGGAACAACAAGCTGCAGGACCAATAAAAAAGAAAGAAAAACAACATTTATCAACCGTCAAATAATGGGAGACAGAAGTAGTTGTAATGGACAGAGAATAAGGGTAAAGAAAAACACTCATACATATGTAGAAATAGTGATAAGTGAAAACCATGAAGAGAAATATCAAATACAAGGGGAGGTGGAGAAAGGGGAAAGAGGAATGAAATGAAAAAAGAAATACAGATCAAGGATTTAGATCCAGAACTGAAATACAGAAGTTAGGAAGTAAGTTGGGAACATGCTTACACCAAAAACAAGAACGGCGACAGATGAAAGTAAGAGCTATAAACGTTAAAAAGGCAGTAGCCATAGGGTTGAAACTTAAAAGGTGGAGAAAAGCAAAATAAAGTAAAAGATGACTTTGGTATGATTTAGAGATACTAATATTACTATGATAGGATATAAGAAAATAGATCAACAGAGAAGTAAAGAAACTATCGAAGAGAAAAGTGAGCGACTCAGAAAATATTAGGGAGTAATCCCCATGCTATGACTCGCAATGCTTTGCAAGAATGTTTTCAGTTTCACCGGATCCCCAAAAGACCGGGAGGTGCCTTCATAGGTGATCTTGCAATGACAAGGATGAGGAATTCCATATTGACTGTTCAAATGTCTCATCTCAGGCCGGAGAGCCAAGCATTCCTTACGACGGGCATTGGTTGTGTTTGAAACATCTTGTGATATGAACAAATTATGGCCAGACCAAATAAGACGACGTTTTAGCTTAGCCGCCTATAGGACACGCATCAAGTCAGTGAATTCCAGAAAGAGCATTATAATCCCATGTGGTTTGGAAGAGTGAGGTTGAAGACGTCCTAGACGATGTGCACGCTGGATGTTCAGTGGTGGCGTAGCGGGAAGATCCAGAAGATCTGAGAGGAAACACTTCAGGAAGACCAAGAGATCAGGACCTTAAACTTTTTCCGGGAGCCCATAAAGACGCAGG
This sequence comes from Triturus cristatus, assembly GCF_964204655.1. Lineage (NCBI taxonomy): Eukaryota > Metazoa > Chordata > Amphibia > Caudata > Salamandridae > Triturus > Triturus cristatus. The sequence goes on from NC_140591.1 coordinate 1,523,852,351, forward strand.
TTATTCCGCCTATTACGATTTTCAAGGTCTTCGGTGTGTAACTTAAGCTTCTGAAGTTCTTGCATAGGGATTTTAGTAGACATATCTAGAAGGTCTCCTACATGTTGTTCCAATTCCAACATCTTCCCTTCCATAACAATCCAGCGGTCTTTGATTTGTTGCAATTTTTCATTGGTGGTAACCATGAACGGTTGCAAACCACATACTTTATCAAAGATAGAGTCCAACACAGGGTTATTGGATGATAAAATAGGGTAAGGAGGGTCATTCTTTGCTCTCTTTGGCTTGGTGCCTGAAGAAGATGGCTTAGTTGATGCATGCAGTTCACTAGTTATCTTTACAGTAAGATAGGTGTTTTAGTAACGAAAGGAACTGAATAAACTGGCCCAATGAGGTGAATAAGAGGCCGCAAAAACCTATTATCACGGAACTAATTAGATGTTGTCAAATTTAGTCCTTAATATTGATGACAAAAGGGCAAATCCAAGTAAGAAAGTCATATCCCCCCAAAAAAAGAAAAATATATATATATTTTTGACTGATGGTAAATCACAAGGGGTCAGACTCACAAATTTCAGTAGTCAGGATCCCAAATGACAGGCATGTAGCAGTTCCCATATGGAGTTGGGGAGAGTAAACTCACAAAAAACAAATATCAATGCCCAGAAGAAGGATTTGAGGAAAAATCATGAGGAAAAGTGGTAAATGTGATCGCGCCTATTCAAAATGGCAGCCGCTCGCGTCTATGAGAGAAATCACCGCCGTGGCGTATGGGTCTTGGAAAGCATTTTTAAATTACAAGAACTGCAAAAATGCTTATCGCCGCCATTCCCCTGATATGTTCCGCATTTGTAGTCAGGAAAGATGCAGAAGGAAGGCTTCAAAAACGAGCGATGGAGCTTAAGTAGAAGGCCCCATCTTGATTTGGTGTCAAAGCCACGCCCCCAAAGGTTGTGATCTTTGTGTAAGGTTCTTCTCCTATCTTTCCATCCAGAGAGCTCTCACCTCTTCTGTGTTCATGTATTTCTATTCCAGGCACACCGTGCAAGGAATGTCACTGTGCCAGCAGTGCACACACACTCTGCAGCTTCTACGCTCTTGAGACACATGCACATTTTCACCATCATGTCAGTAAGCAGCACGAAAATGACTTTACAAATGTGTTCATTTTACAAAATTGGTAGTTATAGATGCACAGCCATAACTGGCAATTTACAAGAGAAAATGGAAGGTGCACTCGTTGCGAAGTCAATACACATACGTCGAGATCTGTTCCAATCAATCTTTTTAAAACTGGCACACAACCAACTCGTTTCATTCCCGATTTTTGCCAGAGGGAACTTCGTCAGGGCTGTAACAATATAGACAAGACATAACATGAATAAAACATGAACTAACTTAAAAAATAATAACAAAGGTAATATCAGACGGCCCACAAAATCACATAACAAACCTTCACATAAATAGAGCATATTTGTCAAAAACACATATAAAAAATATATAAAAGACATATATAAAACATCACATTAATAGTGTATGTATCCAAATAGATCAATAACATGACATAAGGACATCACCATATCTAAAAACAATACCATACAGGACAAATCTATACACTAAAAAGACACTTCTACCTTATAAGACAAAGGGGAATGATCGTGTGGTAGTTGTTGTAAAAGGGTACCTCTATTGGTATTAGTAACCCATTTGGAAAGTAAATAATTCAAATAACTGCAACTCAGACCTTATTATTTATGTTTGCAAAGTTAAGTATAGGCATTGGGACCTAGTGGGTAACAGTTGTCATCTGAAGCAAGACTATGGCAAAGTACATACAAAGGGAAGCAGAGTCAATGACAAGCTAAATCTCACCTCCTATATGTTCAGCTGGTCGACTAGCAGAAAAGGTATATATAAGTGACGGAATTTGGACCCAATGGGGCAGAATATTAGCCTCAATAGCGGTATAATTGGCGAATTTCTGAGACAAAAGAAGGGATAGACAGATCAGGAAAAAAGGGGCCAATGAGAAGTCCTACATGGAGACTCAAATTTGATACCCTTGTGACGATCATAAAGAGCAACAAACTCAGCTCGCGACTCAGGGTAGTCGGCTTAGAGATCTCCTATGTAGTACGATCAAACTGAAACTGGGGTCCACAAATCATTTTTCCATCAAAGAGCTTTATAAATGTGGAGTGCCGCTGTATAGGCTGTTTAAAAGAATGACAAATATCAGCAATGGTACCAAATAAAATAATGCATCTAGACATAACAAGCTGAAAAGTGTATCTAGCAGAGGAACTGCCAACTCAGGATAACCTAAGTGAGCATCATCCACAGCCATAGTCACTACAATCCACCATAGTGACATAAAGTATACTCGTATGAGAAAACAAGACTCCAATGATTCACCACATTTTGCAATAAAAACAGAAAAATAATTCGCCTGTTATTTCCATATTTAAAAGGCATTCTGCCTAAGAACAAATTCCAAGGGACATCAACAATCCAAAGAGGCAGAACCAATGTTCCAAAAAGAACAAACCAAACAAACCGGAATACAAGGTCCCATGGAGGTTTAAGGAGAAGTAAATCCCAGAGATATCTACTACCCAAGTGTAAAAAAACTAATTCTCCAAATATCTCAAAAACTTTCATATTAAACCTGATAACATTAACATTTTAATGGTGTGTGTATCATGAAAATAGCCACACCTACATTGATAGTGACATGGAGGGTGAATCAATCTTGGGCGAGGTAAATATCATGGGGGGTAACCACCCTCATCACCCCTCATATAAACATATTAACATATTATGACCAACAGTCGATTATAGCTGAATTGCTAGCCCAAATAGTAAAGTGCAATTAAAAGCATTTTAGAAAGACAAGATAATAAAGTCGAAGATGTACTGAGCCGAGGTTACTAACCGAATGTAACAGGTTGCTAAAAAAACACTTGATAAAAAGTCCATTCAGTGATAGAAGCAGTAAGAACATTTTTTATGCCACTTGAAATGTTAATGCGTTAATCAAAACAAATCGCCAAACGCTTAATTCCAATAAATGTCTAAGACATATCCTTCACAGACAGGCCGTACAATGATGAGAACAGAACAGAAAATATATTATTGGTGAAGGATAACAATGCAATAATTAAATTCACCCGAGAATTTACGAGTGAGCATAGGTGCACTCTAGAGCGGGTTGTCCCAAAATAATAATCCCAGGGCAGTAACAGTAAATTGGGTGCCTCTTACCTAATGCAAGAACGTCTCCTTGTCAAGCGGCATGATAACTGGCAGTGCGAACCCGGGCTGTATGGCGCCATTGTTTAAATACCAAGGAGGGCTGCTTTGTATCGCGGTGCACTCCGATCATGTGATAATGAAAAGGGAAGTAAGAGGCAAGTGATGATAAAAACGAAAGAAGAGGAGCGGCCATCTTATAGTGGCCAGTATGCGCCTCAAAGGCACTTCTATAAACCAAGGAAATGAGGTAAACAAACCAGAAATAAATAAACAAAAGTAAGGAGCCACAAAAGCGATAGATAAATCCCTACATAATTTAGGAATATCGCATCGACCGCTTGGTAGAAATAGTTCAGGCTGGATATTTGCAGCAGCCATCTTAAACTCCCTATTAGAGTAATGGAAAAGAGAATGAAAGGCAAGTGATGATACAAACGAAAGAAGGGAGTGGCCATCTTATAGTGCCCAATATAAGCCTAAAAAACTTCTATGCACAGAAGAGATGAGGTAAATGAGCCAGAAATAAATACGCAAAGGTAAAGACCCACAGAAGCGGTAAATACACCACTACATGGTCTAGAATTATTGCATTAACCTCAAAAGGGGCGAGAAATAAGCAATTGGTATAACTGATTCCATCTGGGCAGTTACGGCAACCATCTTTAGCTCCCTATTAAGTGCCGATTTTAGTTCAGTAAGAAAAAGGATAAGTAAAAGTTGTCGCGATCAGAAAGGTACATATCAGTAACGTTACAGATTGAATCTAATGTCTAAGAGGTACCAATGATCTAGTGTTTTCGAATAGCAGATACCTGCCGGAACTTATTGCCCATAGTCAAGCAGGAAAATAAGGGAGCTTAGAATAAGATGAAAAGGCACTAAAGCAGTCGTCATAAATCATGTACCAAATATAATTAAATGCACACGAAGGGGATAATTCAATAAGTTCACAAGGGGACATGGATACCCCAGAAGTGAAACAAAATGATCTGATAAATTAAACGCGAATAAAGCTCTTGTATTCTGTAAGAGCAAATGCTCAGATTACCCAGGCCACCCAAAATAGGTAAGTTATAAATATGATTAAGGCAAGACAGATGGCCCAATGTCTGGTGGATTAAGATAAACTCAAAACAAATCCATAGTCGATGATTTATCCATATGGGTACATTTAATGACCTGGGTACATGGGCACTTTGACAAGAGCGCAAGAGTAAAAGCCCTAACCATAATAAATCTATGAGAGGTCCTAAGTGGAAAATACCAAAAAACAATAATAAAGAAACATAGATAGTTGAAACTCAAATGAATTAACCCAGTGACATAATTTACTTACAAATCAAGTTTTAACTTTAAAAGTAGTGAAGTTCGCTATCTGTATTGTGTCCCAGCATGGTGGCTTGAAGGCGACAAATCAATTTTTCCTCTCTCTGTCTAACAGTAAGTATGCGGTTCCCACCTCTGTTTCCCACTGGGATGTGATCAATACCATGGAACCAAAAGGTGTTATTATTGGGATGTTTTTCTTTGTAGTGGTTACTAAGTGGGTAACGACTGTCATTGTGGAGTATCTCCCTTCGATGTTCTTGTATGCGGGTTTTCAATAGGTGCACCGTGCTGCCTAAATAAATGATAGCGCAATCGCATCCCAATACATAAATTACATGAGTGGTATTGCAATTTATGAATTGTGTAATATTGTAGGACCCGAGTTGTTATATGCGAAGCTGATGGTTTTATTACGACCAAAGGGACAAACGTTGCAGGAAGTGCATGTATAGAAACCTAGTGTTTTGGGCGGTTACCAGGTACCCTGACTTTGTTTATTGAATACATAACTCGGGCATAGGGCATCCTGTAACGTTTTGCCTCGACGGTAAGTTAATGTGGGCATATTGGAGATGCAATTTTTTAAACCAGGTACATCTAATAACAGACCCCAGTTCTTTTTGAGGATATTCTGAACCTTGTTGCTGTTGGTATTAAATTGCGCAACCAGACTCACTGTTCTCGCCTTGAAAATATGTTTCTGCTTTTTAGGAGTATCACGAAGTGTGTGCTCCCTTGTCATATGCTTTGCTTTTGTAATTGCCTTGTTTAGAATATCCTTTTTGTATCCCCTTTTAAGGAATCTTTTTTCACGTTCCTGCACATTTTTCCAACATGTCTCTTCCTCACTGCAGTTCCTACGGATACGCGTCATCACCCAAAGGGATGTTATTGATGACAGACATGCGAGTGAGCGCTTCCTGCATAAGGCACCCCATTACATGCCATGTCCTTCCTGTATAATGTACTTTGAATCACCTGATTATTGATATAGAAATGTATGTCCAAATAATTGATTTTTGCTTTGTCACTGTTCATAGTGAACCTAACATTGTAGTCATTTGCATTCAAGTACAGAAAATATTCATGCAGCTGTTCACTGGAGCCTGACCATAGACAGATAATGTCGTCTCTGTACCTCCCCCAAAAGATGATGTGTTCTGTCCAGGGGGAGGCACGTCGGCTCCAGGCATACTTCCTCTCAAACCAGCCCATAAAAAGGCAGGCGTAAGAGGGAGCAAACCTGGAGCCCATGGCAGTCCCAAGTATTTGCTGAAACCAGCATTTGTCATGCAGGAAGTAATTGTTGTCCAGAATGAGATTGATCATTTCCACGATCATCTCATTAAATTCATACAGATTGGTGCTTTCTTTATCCAGAAATGTTCTCACTGCCAGTACCCCAAACTCCTTCAGTATGCATGTATACAATCCTACCACAACCAACGTGAGAAAAGTAAGTTCATCAGACCACTGAAAGTCACTCAGTTGGACAAGTATGTCTTTACATTCTCTGATGAACGATGGTAGACTTGCAACATGTTTTTGAACCTGATGTCTACGAAATCTGAGATCCTCTCAGTGGGTGACCCCACCCCGGAGATGATCAGGCGCCCAGGGTGAAAAGGCCCCCCTTTGTGGACTTTGGGCAGGACATAGATACATGGGCCCGTGGGACAGTGTCCCCTAAGATATCCAAATTCGTCATCAGTAAGGAGGCCAATCTCTTTCCATTCACTCAACTTAAAGTTGATCAATTGTGTTAGGTTCTGAATGGGATTGGTAGATATTTTCTGGTAACTCTGCCGATCGTTTAATTGACGGTCTATCTCTGACATATAGTCAGAAACATTCTTAACCACAACATTACTGCCCTTATCTGCCTCTCTTATTACAATGTTGTCATCTGATTTGAGTCTATTCAGGGCTTCCCTTTCTTTGGCGGTAATGTTGTGGTTAATAGGTACAATGTGCTTTCTTGACCTTTCCATCTTGTAAAGGTCTTTAGTGACTCTGTCATAAAAGGTGTCTATGTTATGATGATAGTTATAGGTAGGCACAAATTTGGACCTGGATTTAAGGCCACTGTCGATATTATGATCTTGTTCAATCTCAAAGTCACTTAATAATGTTGACATTTTGGGACTGGTATCCCCATCCAGACTCAGCAAGAGCTGTACATTGCGAATCTCCCCAATAGTTTGACTTGTAAGACATAAGTTCTCATTGTGTTTTATGTTGCTGGGGGTATGATGAGAAAAATAGTCCCTAAATTTTAGCATTCTAACAGACGTATACATGTCAATGTGAACATCTGTTAGGTCCCCACTCTAAGTGGGACAAAAATGTAAGCCTTTACTAAGAATGGACATTTCATCCTTATCAAGCACTTTATTTGGCAAGTTTATAATCTTCAAATCAGTTTCATCAGAAATAGCACATTCTGCAACATCACATGTCAGATTTTCATTTGTCATTTGGATCTGGCTCCCGTATTCCCCTTGTTCAAGGATCCTCGACCTGTGCCTGTACCTGCCTTTTGCCCTCCTGCCTCCCCTACGGGTTGCGGCTGGTCGCTTTTTTGCTGGAGCAGACTGCTTATTCTTAATTTGGCGAGCTCCTTCTGAAATGAAGAAGCTCCCTCTGCTAAAGGGATGTCCTGTGTGAAATTTGATGCTACACTGTTCAATGATGAGGAGGAAGCACTGCTGATAGAGCGTACCTCATTATTCTCCTCTCCTAATTGGCAATTTAACTACAAATCCACCAAAGCGTGGTACCTAAAATCCACTTGAAAATGTCCACTGCTGACTAGGGCCTGGGTGACCGTTCTTCTTGTTTCGGTGGGCATCCACTTGTAGATCTTGCAGAGCATGCGGAGGGTGTTGAAGCAGGAGGAAGAGACAGCGTTGACCTGCTTGGTCATGGAGAGGGTGGAGTCGAGGATGACCCCTAGGTTGCGTGCGTGGTTGGTGGGTGTTGGAGCTGTTCCCAGTGCAGTCGGCCACCAGGAGTCGTTCCAGGCCGAAGGGGTGGATCCGAGGATCTCCGTCTTGTCTGAGTTCAGCTTCAGTTGGCTGTTCCTCATTCATTCGGCGACGGCCTTCATTCCTTCGTGGAGGTTGGTTTTGGCGGTGTGGGGGTCCTTGGTGAGGGAGAGGATCAGCTGGGTGTCATCTGCGTAGGAGATGATGTTGAGGTCGTGCAGTCGGGCGAGCGGTGCCATGTAGATGTTGAACAGCGTTGGGCTGAGGGATGAGCCCTGGGGTACGCCGCAGATGATCACGGTGGCTTCGGAGTGGAAGGGGGGGAGGCGGACGCTCTGTGTTCTGCCGGAGAGGAAGGAGGTGGTCCAGTCCAGGGCCTTCTCTTGGATCCCAGCGTCGTGGAGGCGTGTTCGTAGTGTGCGGTGGCAGACCGTGTCGAAGGCGGCTGACAGGTCCAGGAGGATGAGGGCCGTGGTTTCTCCATTGTCTAGCAGTGTCCTGATGTCATCGGTGGCGGCGATGAGGGCAGTTTCAGTGCTGTGGTTGCTGCGGAACCCAGACTGGGACGGGTCCAGGATGTTCTCCTCGAGGTAGCTGGTCAGTTGCTTGTTGACGGTCTTCTCGATGACCTTCGCCTTCAATGACAATGACAATGACAAAGTTGTGTTTGCCATGAATTAAAATCTATTTACTCTAATTTTCAAAACTGAAAGCAAACATCTAGAAATATACTTAAGTACTGAAGAACTAACATGTTTATTTTAATATTTTACATTTTGGAGGCTATATGACCAATTTGTTTTGAGGTCTTTAGTTCTGGCCAACTAAGTCTGCCTAAAGATAGTTTTAGCTGTCTTCCAGAGCTCATACCACCAACCCTCGTAAACATTCATAGAGAGTTTTTGGCTGACGCCTCACCCATCTATGACTGCATTTCAGGAACTCTCACATTTGAATTATCCCACATGAGGGTTGTACAGTTTTACATTTGCAGCAATGTTTTGGGAAGGAGCCCATGTAGGGAAGTTCAGCTGGTCTATAATTTAAGGGACACTCTCCGGTTAGGTTTGTCAGCATTTAACTCCACCTCCCCAACATCACTACAGATCTACACAAAATAAATGTTCACATTAGAGACTCTGCGGGAAATTTGGATTTCTGCAACGTTTCTTTCTCTCATAGGATCATGGCAGGAGGAGCCCATTGTGGTTGTGAAAGAGGCATAGTATTTTCAGTGAGGTTCAGAAAGATGACGGGCAGGGAGAGGGTTGCCCCAGAGTCATTGTGCAGAAATTCCAGGGTGTTCATCAGTGATGAGAAACAAAGCTTGAGTTTGGATTAACTGCAAAGTGAAGGGCACTGGTATCGTATGTGGTGAGGAGATACTTGATTTTAAATGGTTAAGGTGATGTTGGAATGTGAGTAATAGCGTTTATTAAAATGAGGGAAGCCATCTTGGATTGGGACAGTCATTCTTTTACCTGAAGGCTTCGGCCATTTTTCTGTTGTTAGACTTGCATTTCAGAGAGAGGGATGGTAAAAGGAAGCCGTTCTTTTTTTTTTAGGCCGTTAACCTTGAAGTGCTAATTTCGGTGTTTAGTGATAAGCATGTGGCAGCATGTGTCTAGATGCTGAGTCAGTAGTTCGTCATCACAGAGAGTGAAAAGAGGCACCGGGAAAACACGGACGTCTGGAAGTAACCACTTGCGTTTTTTTAGGTGTTTCTTCTGTCCATGCATGAAGCACGTGAGGGAGGAATCAGGGTGAACAAGACCAGCAGTAAAGGGCAGCATCCTTGTGTGTGTGGAACAAGAAGGAAGCTTTGGCCAGTCTGAGGAGGCAGAGCAGGACAAGGCTTTTGTTAGTGCGAGTTCATAGGAAGCTGCATACTGATAGCGCTGAATTTGATTTAATAAAGTATATGTAACATTTCTGCATTAAAACAACAACACTGCACTTGACAGAACTGTATTTTCTTGTGCTTAATATCAGTAGACCCAAACTAGGCCTCAACTCCATTTTGCTTGTCTAATGCAGCCAGCGCAATGTGTGTGTTTCATTTCTCTATTCGCCACATGTAACCAAAATGTGCATTTGTAATGCTTTGTTAACATGCTGCTCTCAAAGAAACACTGTGGAAGCCTTAATGACATTCAAAGATTTTTTACTGTCAGAAGCCATTCACTTTTGTGACTTCCATTGCTTTTACCTAGTTTCTACTGTCACATCCGGAGACATTAGGTTAGAATAGGACGAATGGGACCCGGGGGGACCGCGGCGCGAGCCGGGTGTCCCCCTGGGAAGGTTCGCGCGATGGTACAGACCACGCAGCGAATCACGAGTGGACTTACTGGCCCCTGGTGTTCCTGACTCAATGTCTTCAGCTGTGAGGCGCCCGAAGAGAGTGGCGGCGAAAGGTGTGAGCGACGCAGTGGCAGCTTGTCTTCCTGTCAAAGGACGTGTGCAGGAGATGGCCACCAGAGGTGAACTCGCTCCTTTTTCAGCTAAGGATCCACGCGGCAGGCCTGCTCGTTTGAGCTCCCATTGCCGGCTCCTGTCAGCGCGCTGCGCCTCTGCACCAGCAGTCACGGTGAGGGAGTCCGGGGAGGTCTCTGTGACTCGGGTGGGACGAGCTCGTCGTCGAGTTAGCGCCAGGGGAGGCGCGGTTTCTAGAAGCCTGCCTGCATCATCACGCAGAGGTATAGGTGGGAAGGGGAGGGGAATGTCTAGTGAGGGTGCTGACATTATGTTTATTGAGTCCCCTTCTCCTGCAAAACGGGCGTCTTTGAAGGGCGCAGAGTATTTTTTGAACAGACCCGGTTACTTTTCTGGGCATAATATTGACATTGCTCCTCCTGTTTTGTCATTGGGACGCTCTGCAGCTTTGGTGGACTATCCTAGCGATAGTGGTGGGGAGGAGGAGGGTTGTCTAGACAGGTCATCTTTTTCTATCCCTTCTGAGGCTTGTGGGGGACGCCTAGCGAAGGGAACTTATTTCGGTAAGCGTTTTTCAGATTCTGGGGTGTCCCCTTTACCTAGGGGCCCCCCTGGGTCCAAAGGTGTGTATGCTCTCACATCAGCAGTTGGCTTGGGGCAAGTTACTCCTTCTTGTCTCCCTTTGGGTGAAGATGTGTCAGAGAGTGTGGCTACGGTGGTACAGAGGTCATCGGAAGATGCTGGGCCTTTACAAGAAGATACTGTTATTAACTCTTCAGACATTGTCTCCATTTTCCCGGCTTCTCGCCCCCCTCCTTGTCACCCGCAGGTGGATTTTGATTCTCCTTTTGGTCCTCAACGTGGTCAATGGATTTGGGTTGAGCATGCTGTTCCTGACTCATCGGAGGCGGATGCTTGTAATCATGTCTCTGGGCATCGTAAGTTATCGCATTCTGGCACGAGCGGCGAGGAGGCGGTAGGTTATTCAGTCCAGCAGGCAGCTCAAGTTTTTCCCCGAAAAGCAATTCAGAAACAGGTTTCGCCTTTTGGTAACATGTCATTTTCATCAAGCGGATCAGGTGCGGATCTTAATATAGCGGCCGGGCTCTCTAATCGGAGGCCTGTGACCAATTGGGAGTTTTACGATGGTGGGGTGGGTGATGGCGAAATGCCAAGTACAAGCAAGGATGTTTGTGAATCTTCAGAGGTGCAGGGTATTCAAGGTCTGGGTTATTTTGATGGTACTGAAGATGTTTTTCCAGAAAAGGATCGTGGGGGTAATGGTTGTTGTTCCGAACATGTTCCTTTTGTGCCTTCAACGGGTGCGGGGGCAACCAATTCTGCTAGTGTCTTACAGAAGTCAAGTGCGGATTTCACGTCGGACCAAGAGCGGCATCGCGATTATCAGCGTCGTGATGATCCTCGGGAATTTCAGAAGCGTGCTGCACAACTAACGTCAGGTAAGCCTCATTGGTGGGCTGCTTGGTCACAACCTTGGGTAGGCAAAATTTTGCCGGGCTCGGTGGGGGTTGACGAGTCAAATACATCTAAGGTGTTGGGGGTTGGTTTTGGTGGGGATACAAGGGACAAGGCTTTTCGAACATCTATTTCAGGTAATGCGGATAGTTCCAGCAAAAGGTCTTCTTTGGGTAGTGGGGTTGCTGAGGTTGGTCCTGCTGGTTCAAGTCAGGTGAAGGCTACTGCTGGGACTCGGCAGAAGCTTCCTTATATGGGTCTTGCCATGCCATTAGGCATACATCTGTCAGTTAACACCAAGAATAAGATTTGGCTGCATGAATTTGTCGATATTTTTAAACTCCTTCATAGGGATATTCAAGCCAGAGAGGGGTCCAAGGAGGAGGAGTGGGAACTTTCTAGGCGGCCCAGGGTCCCAAAGTCTATAGAAAATTGGACTGCAGCTTTTTTGATATATGCTAGCGTGTATTGTGAGAGGTATCCGGACAGGGCTATTTCATTGTTTAAATATATGGACACCATTCGTAAGGCACATTTGCAGTTTGGGGGCTATGCATGGCTTAATTATGATGAAGAATTTAGGGCGCGGATCAGTATGTTTAAAGATAAACCGTGGGGTGAAGTAGATCAAGAGCTTTGGCTGCAGTGGATGTCCTCTGCTCAGCCGGTTGCGTCAACGCACACTGCAAGTGGTCTGCCGATTATATATCGGCCCTTTCTGCCACGCCCCGCTCCAGTTGGGGCGGGGGTTACAGGAAGGGGTCACTTGCCGACGCCAGGGGCCTGCTGGAATTTTAACCGGGGCTCATGCACTAGGCAATTCTGTAGGTTCAAACACGAGTGCTCCCAATGTGGCGGTAGACATGCCATCACCCAATGCTTCGCTAAACAGCCTCAAGGGGGTTCAGGGAGTTTTCCAAGGGGTGGAGGGGGATTCCCTCAACTTATGTCAAAGGGCTCATACCCCAATTAATCTGATGCGTTTGCTGCCTTGGTTGGAAGTTTATCCTGATTATGAAGCTGCGTCCAAACTGTTTTGGGGTTTTAAAGAAGGTTTTCGCATTGGCTACCAAGGGCCTCGTGATCACCGTTGGGCTGACAATCTAAAATCTGCTAAGGAACTGCCTCAAGTGGTGCAACGGAAATTGGAGGCTGAAATTCAAGCTGGTCGTGTAGCTGGGCCTTTTATTCAATGCCCCTTGGAGAATTTGATAATATCTCCGTTGGGGGTAGTCCCTAAAAAACGGGTTGGTGAGTTCAGAATGATTTTACACCTGTCATGGCCGGAAGGCCAATCTATTAACGATTTCATTTCCCCTGAGGATTCCAATGTCTCTTATGCGTCCGTTGATGACGCTTTGAGATTGGTACGGGAGGTAGGGGTTGGTGCAGAATTAGCAAAATGTGATATTCAATCGGCCTTCCGTTTACTTCCTATCCATCCATCGGATTTTGAATTGCTAGGTATGTTTTTTAATGGAGCTTTTTACGTTGACAAAGTACTTCCTATGGGATGCTCAGTGTCTTGTGCCTTGTTTGAAACGTTTAGCACGTTCCTACAATGGTGTTTTTCGGTGAGGAGTGGCCACACACATGTCTGTCATTACTTGGACGATTTTATGTTCATTGGTGATGCACAACTAAAACAATGTCTTAAAGGTCTCGAATTCTTTCAGGACTTGGCTGAGGAGTTTGGTGTTCCGCTGGCTCCTGAAAAAACGGAAGGTCCTTGCACTAAGCTTGTATTTTTGGGCATAGAGATAGACACGGTAACTATGATGGCTAGTTTGCCAACTGCAAAGGTAGAAGAGATCAGGTCTTTTCTTTTGGAGGTTCTTGGTAAGGATAAGATTGAGCTTCGGCAAGTCCAACGGCTTTTGGGCTATCTGAATTTTGCTTGTAGGGTTGTTAGGGCAGGCAGGACTTTTTGCAGAAGGTTGGGTTTTGCGATGTCCGGAGCCTATCTTCCTCACCACAGAATTCGTCTTACCAAAGCCATCAAGGAAGATCTTCGGGTGTGGTTAACCTTTTTGTCAGATTTCAATGGAGTTTCTTTATATTTTCTTGGTGACAATACTATTTGGCAGATACAGATTTTTTTGGATGCCTCTGGAGCACATGGTTTTGGTCTTTTTTGGGAGGGTCGTTGGTGTGCGGAGGCATGGCCACGCCATTGGTTATCACAAGGGCGCAGTATTGCTTTCCTTGAGTTGTTTCCATTAATTGTGGCCCTGATGGTTTGGGGTGTGGAATTCAGTAACAGATGTGTATTGTTCCACATTGATAACATGGCTGTGGTTCAGCTCATAAATAATCAGAAGGCCAAAGATCTAAGGGTGTTGAGGCTTTTGCGTTTTTTCATGTTACTCAGCTTAAAATGCAATATTGTTTTTCGTGCAAGGCACATTCCAGGTGTCAATAATTCAATTGCAGACGCCTTGTCTCGTTCTAATTGGCAGAAATTCCGCAACTTGGCGCCTGGTGCAGACACCTACAAAACTCCAATCCCGCAAGACATCTGGGTGCTTGGGGAATGAGAATCATCGATTTGGTCGAGAAATCGATAGCCCCTGCTACTAGACGCACTTATCTGCAGGCTTGGTCTGAATTTTTAACTTTTATGAGATCACACTGTTTTGAAGGTCCTTTATTGGATTCCAAGTTTTGTATGTTACAGTTTGTTTTATCTTTAGTCAATAAAGGTTTATCACACACAACCATTTCTGGCAAATTGGCTGGGATTTCTTTTTATGGTCAGCTATGGTGGGGTCAAGATTTAGTTGGGGATGTTTTGTTGCGGCGGATGCTCAAAGGTTTGAGCAGGGAGCGGACATAGTCCGGGCCTTTACGAGAACCTATTACTTTTGGATTGTTACAGCAGTTACTAGTTCAATTGCCTTTTTGTTGTTATGACCTTTGGGAAGTGTCGCGCTTTCGTCCATGTATGATTTGGTTGTTTTTTGGTGCCTTTCGGGTTTCAGAATTATTGGGGCTGAGAGGACAAATGGGGATTCGGTCCAGTGAAATTGATTTTCAACGTGGGGTGTCAATCAAGTTATTTTTGAAAAAGTCTAAAACTGACCAGTTGGGTAAAGGTGTTTGGGTTAAGTTGAGTGGGAGTGGGGTTCAAGGATGTTGTCCTATTTGGGAATGGGATTCATTTGTAGGTTCCCCTGATTTCATACATGGGCCCATATTTTTGCATCAAGATGGGTCAAAAATTACTGATGCTCATTTATTGGCTGTTTTACGCAAATCCTTGAAGAGGATTGGGAGGGACCCCTTACTTTTTGGGACTCACTCATTTAGGATCGGGGCAGCTACGGAAGCGGCTAAATTGGGCTGGGACTGGGAGGACATTAAGAGGATTGGTAGGTGGAAGTCTGCATGTTGTTCTCGTTATGTCAGACTATGATGGCTTATCCGTTTGCTTTGATACAGGCTAATTTTTACTTTTCTACCTAGGTCGTGCCATCAATTCTTTTTCCTCAAAAATGCGTACTTGGATCATAGGTCATTCCTTCGTCAAGTGGTCTGCTGTTTTTGCAGAACGTCAGATCTACGGCAGGTCGCTCGGACTTCCTAGCAAAGGCCACAAAGTTCTATGGAAGGGTAACGGTGGGATGAGGTGGAGCAAGTTGTTTTCTACGCTATCTGAATTATCAGCTGACAGAGGTTTTCCAGACTTGTTAATAATACATTTAGGTGAGAATGATCTTGTACCTTTATCTGGGTTATCGCTCTTGAAACAAATGCAATTGGATCTAGCAGTCATCAAGAACAATTGGGTGGGTACGTCTCTGGTGTGGACCGAATTTATTTATAGACAACAGTGGAGGGGGGCCCGCAATCATTCAGCCATGGAAAAAGCTCGCAAAAAATTAAACCGTGCGATGAAGATTTTTTGCAATGCAATGGGTATTCAGGTTTTGTCTCATGATAACATTACCAGTGTCGAGTATCATCTTTTTCAGGAGGATGGGGTTCATTTATCCCAGTTAGGTCAAACCTACTATATGATGGAATTACGGGACTTGCTGGCGGGTTTTTGGAATGAGAATCTTTGGTGTGATCATCTTTTAAAGTAGAGTATGTTGTTTTTTGAGCAATTTTCTTTTGGGGGTGGGCCAGGAAAACTCTTTGGGTTTTCCTGGGTGGCGGTTTTTTGAGGGTTTGGATAGTCTGGAGCGGGCTTATCCTTCCCTCTGGGGCGGGGGGAGGGTGGAAGAAAAGCTGGACAGGTAAACCAAAATGGTCAAAAAGGAAATTATGCCATTGGGGATGTACATGGGGTAATTTATGGTAAATTTTGGTTGGGGTAATTTTGGAATTGTTTGTGGCAAAAATGTTTGGGAAGCAATTTGATAATATTTACATTGTCTCAATAAGTGGTTTTTAGTTACCTGTCCTAATAAAGTGACCTTTTTTGCTAAGTCAAAATTTGGTGGTCTGTCTTATTGCGCGATGGGACCCGGGGGGACCGCGGCGCGAGCCGGGTGTCCCCCTGGGAAGGTTCGCGCGATGGTACAGACCACGCAGCGAATCACAAGTTAGGTAGGGGGCGGGGCTTAGGTTTTCACCGTTGGAAAGGCGTTTAGGCGGGAAACGAGCGCTGAGGCAGAGAGACGGTCGTTTTTTGTGACCCTCCCTCCCACCCTGTTTTTTCTGTAAAATAAAAAAAATAAAAAAATAAAAAGTAAAAAAAAAAAAAAAAATATTAATAATAATAATAAAAAAAATATATATATATATATATATATTAATGAATTTTTTGATCTTAAGTCACGTTTAGGACAGGTGACATTTTGTTTCATTTCATGTGTGTTTCTTTCATGCGGTTTTTTGAGGGTTTGGATAGTCTGGAGCGGGCTTATCCTTCCCTCTGGGGCGGGGGGAGGGTGGAAGAAAAGCTGGACAGGTAAACCAAAATGGTCAAAAAGGAAATGATGCCATTGGGGCAGTACATGGGGTAATTTATGGTAAATTTTGGTTGGGGTACTTTTGGAATTTTTGTGGCAAAAATGTTTGGGAAGCAATTTGATAATATTTACATTGTCTCAATAAGTGGTTTTTAGTTACCTGTCCTAATAAAGTGACCTTTTTTGCTAAGTCAAAATTTGGTGGTCTGTCTTATTGCGCGATGAATATGCATTTTGGGCTAGTGTTAGAATAGTAGCATTAGATGACATCTGTATAATTTATTTTTGTGATTTGCCAGGTCAATGATACATTAGATCACCTTATCTGGGCTTTGTGATGTCTATTGACGTCTACGGTGAAATCGGTAATAAAAGCTGTGAAAACTGGAGGTGACTTTAGAGGCAGAACCCTTTTTGGTTCATTTTATATCTTTGCCTTGACTTCATTAATTAATTGCTGTATTTTATTGAGCCTCATGCTAATTGCCTATACTGATTTATCATGTATTTTTGCATCATTTCTACCTTTTTTTTCTTTCTGTATTATGCTTTGAATTATTTCAATAAGCCTTCATGGTTTACATTTTACTTTTGAATCCTGGGAATTCATCATATAATTGTATTTTCTTAATTTTCTTGAAATGCTTTTGATTGATCTTGTATTTAGGTGCTGCTTAGGGACACATTGCCTCATATATTGAGGTTTAGCACTGTCCCTGATCCTGCATAGGCACATTATCTGGCAGCTTAAGCATAACAAATTATCTCTTCGTCTTGTAGCCATATAGTACATCCTGAGGGCATAACTCACCAAGAGAAGTGACGAGACAGAGTGGTGGAGTCCAGTGTCTCTGGTTTCTTTTTTATCCCATTTCCCTTATCCCGTATCTACCACTACCCCTCACGTTCCAGTATGTGTGGCCACTTGTGGTGAGGTGAGAGATGGAAACTGCATCATTCCTGCACCATTCTCATTAGATTCTAGACACAAAGGTTAGTGCATCCTGGCAACTTAACAGGAACCATTTTCTTGGATGGCATCTTCTTCTTCGTGACCATGTGTTGGTTAGTGGACAGGTGAAGCCTCCAATGTCAGCAACTTTATGAAGAGTGAAGGAAGGACTTGCCAATATCTAGCTTTCAAGTCAGTCGCATCTACCAGGAGGCAATCAGAAATAAGAAGGCAGACTCAGTGGTTGTGGTGAATGTAGTGCCTGACTTGAGCACAGATACCAATAATACCCTGTGTACAGTGATCTAGTGCTTAGACTGAGCCCTATGTTAGACACGCATCCTTCATGAAAATTTGATATCGAAGAAATATTTTAAAATAAATTCATTGCTTAAGCTGTCTTTATTGCTTATCATAAACAAATGTATCAACCTATCCCGCCACGCCTACGAAGACCTAAGTGAACAGAAAGAGATGTGTTAGCACAGCACAGGTACCAGACTGAAACTGTTCAGCACTAACAAAATGGAGGCCCTTTCTGGACCACAGAAGAGCTCATAGAGCAGCAATTCACAAACAGGCAGGGTCAGAGCGGACATAAAACTTTTGCCTCAACGTTTGAGAAAAATGAGCGCTACTAATTTCATAGTTCCAGCTAGGGCATGTAGTACCTATATGAGAGGACCAGGGAGACTATCAAAAACATATTTAAATAATCGGAAATAATTAGCATAGCCCACAAGGCCCAAACACAACAACAGAAGATAGACACAGAATTCTGTTAAACGAGAAATAATATCTGGGGTCCATCCAAGACCCAAAAGGACGAGATGAGAGCAGCAGAGAGTCTGGCAAAACTGATTTGTATTAAAAATAATAAGTCTGGTCTATCAAGCCTACCTACTCAGAAAATGTCGATGGAAAATCTGTAAATTAGTAAAATAATGCAGATGAGGACTTGCCTTAGCAAGCAAGAACACTGCGGGGCAAATATTTCACAAATAAATGCTGAAATGCCACTGGGTCCATCTAGAGGTCTCTATAGCCCCGGCACAACAGCACAGTAAAATGTGAAAAATGTAATCAAATTAAATTACATACAGGGTCTACGGAATCCCATCACCACAACCCAATCGCCAAACACAATAGTATATTATTTACATGAACACATTAGTAAATAAGCAAAAATATCTAGAAGCAGCAAAAAGGCAATATTCCCAGCATAAGTCTTTTAAATGTGGCAAAGGATAATTCTTAGAAGTCTCTAGTTACCAGTAGTATGCACCCTGTCCAAGTAGGGACCCTTCCTTCTAGACAATGCCATGTGTCGATTCTTGAGCCTTAGAATAATGGCGGCATCAGTTCTGTTGCATGCAGGAGAAGTGTTGGGTCGATTCCTTACTGCGAGGAGAAGTGATGCATCGAAATACGAAAGTGGGTCATTTCTGGGGGGGCGATGTGCTGGAAACATAGCACACAGGTGGGCCCTGGGGATGAAAAAACACTAACAGGCGCTGCGTCGATATTTCGGCCGCAGTGGGCCGATGCAGTGGTTTTTTAGTAGCACAGCTGGGCCTGAGTCGGAGTTGGAGTGGGTGTCTCGGACGTCAGAAACACAGTGCTTGCGACTCGGGCTGCAGCGAACTTGGAGCCACACGAACCAGCGTGGCGTCGATTCCTCCAGCCACGAACAGGCACTGTGTCAATCTTTTGGCCGCAGCGATTTGTTGCTTTTTCAACGGCACAACAATCTTGCGGCGGGAAAAACAGGGACGGAGTGTCATCGCATAGATTTTCTTCTTCTTTTTGCCGAAAAGCCACCTCCAAGCGCCCAGAACTGGAATTGGCACCACGTGGCAGGTCAGAACACCCAGCAGAGGTGTCCAGAGGCTGCAGGTGAAGTATTTGATGGCCCTGAGGCTTCTTAACAGAAGGCAAGCATACACAAGCTCTTGGAGAATCTTCTCAAGCAGGATACAAACAAAGTTCGGTCCATTTCTTCTTCAAGACAGAAGCAGCACAGCAAAGGGGCAGTACTCCTCCTGACAGCTCCCCAGCTTTTCCTCATTGCAGTCTTCTCTTGATCCAGAAGTGTTCTACAATTGTGGTGTTAGAGGTCCAACACTTATACCTCTTTTGGCCTTTGAAGGATGCATACGTCAAAGGATAGTCTTTGTAGTGCACAGATCCTGCCTCGCTCTGACCTGGCTCCAGGCAAACTACAGGAGAGTGGAGACAGATTTGTGTGAGGACAGACAGAGCCCTATTCAGGTGTCAGTGACAACTCCTCCCACCACTCTAGCTCAGGAAGGCCCATCAGTCTGGTGATGGGCAATCAGGATATGCTGGGCATACCTCACCTCCCTATTTGTGACTGTCTAGAGTGAATGCACAAATAGCCTAACTTTCAGACTAAACTTGACGTGGATACACAGGCAGGCAGAGGCACAGAATAGTAAAGCAAGAAAATGCTTACTTTAGAAAAGTGACATTTTCAAACAGACAATTTTAAAAACACCTTCACAGAAAGATGTGTTTTTAAATTATGATTTCAGGGAACCTAAACTACAAATCTCTATCTCTTCCCAATTGAAAGTTACACTTGTAGCTGTTACAAGGCAGCTCCAATGATAACCTATGAGAGGGTTAGTCCTTGCAATCATGAAAAACAAAATTGGCAGTATTTCGCTATCAGGACATGTAAACACTCCAATACATGTCCTACCTTTCACACACACTGCACCCTGCCCATGTGGCTAGCTTGGGCCTACCTTAGTGGCTCCTTCCATGTAATAAAAGGGAAGGTTTGGGACTCGCAAGTGGGTGCATTTGCCAGTTGACATGGCAGTTTAAAACTGCACACACAGACACTGCAGTGGCAGGCCTGAGACTTGTTTGCAGGGCCACTCGTAGGTGGCACAATTAGTGCTGCAGGCCCATTAGTAGCATTTGATTTGCAGGCCCTGGGCACACACAGTGCACTTTACTAAGTACTTACCAGTAAATCAAATTTACCAAACATGGATAGTCAATCATAATCACAATTTGCACAGGGTGCACTTGCCCTTTAGCACTGATCTGCACTGGTAAAGTCTCTACAGTTCCAAAACCAGCAAAAAGAAAGTCTAGCATACAGTAAAAAGTACAGGAGGCAGAAGCAAAAAGACTGGGGAAACGACGCCAAGGATGTCAGGTCTAACAGTAATATTGATAAACCATCTAATATCATGCGCACACATGTACACAGCCACACACACACACACATACAATCTCACATTGTATCCATAATGTAAGATTATGCAGCATAACAATTACATATTGGTCAAATCGTAATTTGGGTCCCACTGAAGCCTGGCTCTATAAATCAAATTATTATATTGTTTGATGACCTTGAGACCTCATAGGCAACAGGTTTTTTGTTTTATAAATAAACATTATTTTCTGTATCTGCTCATGGACATCATTACTCATTAGTATACATGCTGATGAGGAGACTGGTGTAATGAGCCAGCCAGGTGATAACTACAAATCATGGTTGGGTCTGACCCACAATCACCAACCGCTTCAGCTTTCTCCAAAGCAAAGTGTGCTGCAGGCAGTGGAGGCTAAGGAACAATGGCACAGCACAGATAAGCAACATTGGCCATTGGTTCCACAGACCACAGTGGCAACAATCATAGGTTCTCCTAATGCTATGCAGAGGTCTCCAGCTGAAATGTTAATGGGGCAATAATAAACCAGACCATAGGTGTGTCAGCGTACCAGAAAACTATAGCTACCATAAGCAGAACAGGTGATTAAGTACCACACTCCAGTTGATGATTCACTGTGCCTCGTCCCCTAGGCCTCAGAAAGCACTGACTATGCAGCCTGCCAAGGAGGAAGGTGCACATAGATCTAGTCCCGGAGGTACAAGAGGGACTCAATTAATTGGGGAGAGGATGTGGTCTGACGGCTAGATTGCCGACTTTGGAGCTGGGAAACCAAGGTTCGAGCCTCGGGGTCGACTCCACATCCTGTGATTCGGGGCAAGTCACTTAATATCCCTGTGCCTACCAGAAAAAAAATGAATGTGAACTTGTGTAACGTAACTGGTGCTCATGTAAAGCGCTCCAATACCTTCGGGTCGAGTTCACGCTATATAAATCTGCAAAAAATAAAATAAAATTAAGTATCATGGTGGGGGGGGGGGGGGGGGTATGCACATGTGCCTGGGAGGGCGTCCCCTGTTGATTGATGAAGTCTAATGGTTCAGGGGTACATGTGACATACAGATTTGGCTTCACACAGCTGAAAATAAGAACAAGAGAGTGATCTCTGATAATACGCTCTAATTTCATCCCACAATGGTATTTTAGTTAATTCTGTGGGCAGCTGCGGCCCGTGCTGGTAAGAGCGGTGGGGCCTGGTGGGGGGATTTCGCCGGACAGAAAAATTAAATAAATACTTAGTTTTCCCTCGTCATCATCTGTCGGAATCTCCCCCCCACGGGTCCCACCGCTCTTACGTGCACGGGCGGGGTCTGTCTGTGGGTGATCCTTGTCAACTCCCATAGCCTGAGGTCAGCAGTGATCACTGGCTAGTTATGGTTATTGTTGGTCAGCTGGAGAGTCCCTTAACTTGCATGTTAATATTATATCCGGGACCCTTCTCTAAATAAAAATGATCAACCTGCCCAGGGTTCTGCAATCTATTATGGCGGGATTTCTCCCCAGTGCTAACGCCCCATCAGATACACACGTTTCTGCTCAATAATAGACACGATAATTAATATTAAGGATTTGTATGGCACACACCACAGTCTGGTTGGTTTTCATGGTCTCTGATGACAGGTGTTAGAATTAGCCGACTCCGTGGTGCTCGATTAGTAACATTAGTGGGATTAAAGGCGCAGTCATCCCTGCTGAGCTCTCAGTAGAGACTCCCATGCAGTCTAAAAGTGGTCTGTGATTGTTCAGTATCATTGGACGATGTCTGTTTCGGGCCCGCAAATCACCGAAACTAAAATTTGGGTGTGATCCAGATTGGTCGTCTTTCTGCTTTGTTTTAGGGCTGAATCCCAGGACCATGGGCTGTAAGAGGGGTGGGTGGTGAGTGGAAATCTACTGGGAATGCATATTTCACACTCCACATTTATTCATTTATTTTAGTAGCTCTTGATTACTATAAAAGTGTCTTGGCACTGAAAACTGCATACAGGGTTTATCCAGGTGTTTAGTCGTCATTCCATTGTGGTTGGGTGGGATTTGTTACATTGCAGGCGCTCTCATAGTGCTTGGGGAGATGCTTGAAGACCAGCACCACATCAGCAGGCGCTTGTTTACATGCTCGCAGCTGGGAACATCCATGAAATAACGAGGGAGGCCCCAGGTGTTTAATGTTGTGATCAGAGGTTATTCTTCTCGTCTCTGGGCCCCCGGAGGATTTTCTCAGTCTTTATAAACTCGCCTGAAAGAGAGCTCCTTGGGAAGGACATACAGGAATGAGTAACATGAGTGAATCTTTCCAACCGAGGTCCCTCCTCCTCCCCCACCTAATGGAGGCGGCCGGCAGGTGCTCAAAGACACCCTTGCACAGCTGTGTGCAAGGCTGAGAAGAACCGCCATTTGATGTTTTCTATCAGTGTGAGTAGTGATAAATAGAGTGCAAAGTAACTGCATAATGTTATTTGGTCAAAACATAATGTTGTTGTTTCATCCAATAAAGCGTCAGTGTTTCCTTTGAAAATTGTCGGTAATTTGCAAGGGACTTATGAAGCATCCACTATTATCTCGCTTTTCAGTTTGTATGTCTGGTTTGTCAGTGAAGTAGTGAACAAGATTTAGTGTTACAAACTTTTAACGCATAAAAACAGTGGGCTTTGCCTCCGCCGCACAGGCACAGGACTAGGACCCTCTCGCCTCCTGCTGTTGGTTGATTGATGTATCATGCCGCCTTTGAGGAGCGCTTCCATTGCAATGCATGCGGGACTATTTTACACTCGAAAAATAAACTTCTTTATCACATTTTAAATTATTTATCTGATGCACGCATTGTGCAGCAACGCAAAGCAGTTGTTTTGTTTTGTTAGCGCAGCCACCTTTTCAAATATTTAGTCAGGACTCAAAAGGCAAGCCAGACTTAATGGCTATATGAATGCTAGGTTGGATCACCTCCTTTGCAAAGACACTGGAAAGGGGGGGCTTTTGGCCCCCCCGCCTGCATGGCTGTGCGGCGACCTCCCCCCGGACTACTCGGTGGTGGGGCGCGTCACTGAGGGGGCGCGCCCTACCGCCGATTGGCTGCCTGGATGACCCGGATGTCGTTAATCGACATCCGGGTCGGAAGGGAGGGGGGGCGGGCCACTGGGGGGGGGATAAAGCGGTGGGGAGCGCCCAGGTGACCCCCTTGTTCCCTGGACGCTCACCCACATAGGACGTGCCCCGGCGCTCGGGGCGGATAACTTTTCCCCACCCACCATCCCTGGAGTACGTGGTTGATGTGTTGCTAGCCCAACTAGCGGGCATTGGGCGCGGGAAATTGTCATGAGATGTTAGTTTCTGATGAGGTTTTTTCTGTTAGGACTTTTTCTCCCATTGTAGTGATCAATATGGTATTGTGCAGTTATGTTCTTGACTATGCCTTTTTGTAGGCCTTTTTCTCCCAAGGTAGCGAATGATATTGGATTATGTGTAACTGTTGCAGTCATGTTTAGGTCTTTTCTTTCCCTAGTAGCTTTATGATGTTATACATGACCTGTGATTTTAGTCAGTGTAGTTGTCCTTTAGAATTTTCTCCCTTAGGTTGTCGTATTTATTAGGTATGAGGGGCATGCGGTAAGGTCATGACCGGTGAGCAACTATTTGAAGGTCTGAGGGGGCGGGCATCATCCTACGGAGGTGCCCGCCCAGGGGGAGGGGCCATTGGCCCCTCCTAGAACTTCAGGGGCAAGGTAACTGGTGCTTCAAAGGGGCGCGGGTTGGGGAGTCACGCTTTCCTTAGGCTGGTAGCCACCCCGCGCGCGCATACTCATGACGTCACCGGATGGCGCAGAGTAAGGGCCCTCCTTTAGTGGGTAAATGAAGTTCACGGCGTGGACCGGGTAATTACCGGGCCCGGCTGCGCATGCGCACACCTGTAGGGGAGGCGCAGCTAGTAGGACCTGACACCGGTTAGCGACCTTGCCATATGGCCCAGAAATGTTAGTATACAAAATGCAGAGGAGGATGTTAGATTCGGTTAGGAAACAATCTGTATTAGAGTCTTTGTTAAGGATAGACACTCACACCTGTTGACAATTATGTATCTAATGTCCTGCTGAATTTTGTATAACCGTTTATCATGCAAATTTGAAATTTATTGTTTTTGTACTTAATAAATACGGCCGGGGGGTTTCGCGACCCCCCGCCTTCCAAAGATACCACGTCTGGGTGCTGTGTCCGGGGGTGGTGTGGTCTTAGGGGGAGGGCGGTAGCCAGTCACTGACCATGAGCAGTGTTTCTGTCATGTATGCTCCTAATCATGAAGTTAGCCTCGTTCTCTCTACGGTGATTGGTCCAGAGGCACCGATTAGACTTTTCCTAAGTGGGAATATACAACAAATGTCACATTGTTTACTTGAAATAATCTTATGTAGGGTTAATTATTCTAAAATGTGCACCAGAAAAAATGTCTAATGAGCATCTGTGCTAATCCTACAGAGGACAGTGTGCAAACGTATGTTAGTGAGGCCTTGTGGAGTACGGGAAGTAGGACTCTTGCAGTACTCTTTATGTTCTTTTACATGTCTGTGAATTGGCCCAAAAGCGTCTAAAATAAGAAAGAAAATAACATATTCAAGGATTATTGTATTACAAGATTTATATAGCGCTCACTACCCCTATATGGGGCGCTGAAGCACTTGCCTACACGTGTAGCATGCTACGCTGTGTAGGCTGTTTGGTTGTGTGTTCTTTTTGTTTTGATCCTGTGTGGGAAGTGTTTTCATGTTGTGCATGAGGATCACCGAGGTGCCTATATCAGGTTATGGGATGCAGCGATTAGCAGTGCGATGGGTGTAGAAGTGTGAGAGATAGGCACCCGGTTTATGGTTTTTAGTAAGCTGGTAGCTTTCTGTAGCTCTGCTGGCCCCTTTGTGGTATTTATTAGCCCCACAGTCCACTTTGCTAGTTACTGTAGTGGGTTGTCTATTCTGAGATATTTTGATGAACATTTATGGCACTAAGCAGGTGTAGGTTAAAGGGGTAATTGGTGGAGAGTTCTGATTGTCTTTGTGAGATGCCACAGAGCTCTCCTTTGACCAGCGGTATGTGGCAGACTTCTTCAGTTATTATGTGCCTTCTCATTTAGTGTTGGGTTGTTTATTGTTGTGGGCTGAATCAGTACTGGGTGATGAACATGAGCCTTAGCAGTTTTGTCTTATGTAGGCATTAAAAGGGCATTACTAAGTAGTCTGTGTGAACTACAATCTACTGTCTGACTGCTGAGTTTTGTGGTATTAGTGTTAGTGTGTGTTGCATAATGTATTGTCATTGCATTATACTGCACCTACTACCACTGACGAGGCATTGTTGGAATGTCCTGCTGGGCAGCAGGCTGCTCTAGGGCTGGTGTTTTTACCTTTGGTAGTTATTGTTGGTTATTGGGTTAGTCTTGCTCTCCACAGGAGCCATTCCATGCTTTTACCCCAGTTTCTAGGTTGTTACTTATTTTAGTTGGAATGAGGTGTGATCTTTAGAGGGAGACGAGGTTAGATGAATGTCATGCATGGGTGCTATTAACAGATGGGCTACAGAGACTTGGGTATTGTCAGATTGCGGAGGTATGTCTTTTAAAGGAGAGTTTCTGATATTTAAATGGAGTTGTGGGACATATGTAGAAATACAATATTGGGGACTTAGACAAACATGCATGTGATTTAGAGTAGGCGGTACCCAAAGAGCAGAGGCATGCAGAGGATGGGAAGCAAGGAGAGAGTCATTTGAAAGAAAAAGGAGAGGCGAGAGATTCTGAGTGTCAGTCAAAGTCAGTTTTGATGCAGTGTCTTTAGGAACATTGTGGAAGCTTTCTGACACAACATGCAAACCTACAGAATAGAACTAGAAAGGCCTAGGCCTGCCTTGTGTGTTCACTAAGAGGGAGTTGGACGCTTCTGAGCTGATTCACGCGGACATGTAAGACTGAGTCAATTAGTAAATGTTTGTGTGAATCAGCCGCTAAGTGTATAAACCACAGAAACACAGCTGCACCCGCACAAAAACCCCAGGGTGAAAACCAATAATCGCATAGGCGCACATCGTTCATGATACAGGCCCATTGGATTTTTAAAATGAATGGGCCAGTTTTTAAAGTTGTTTTTTATGTTCCTTGCTAGGTACTGCACACTCTATACGTTCTGTCATCATGAGGACTGATTTTCATTTTGAAGTGTCTCTTTCATTTCTGCATGTACGATTGTCGAAGCTATGTAAGGATAAAATACCGATGATTGTTGAACCGTAAATTAAACTTGTCAAAGCAAGCCTGCGGATTTATCATTCTCATTTAGTTGTTTAGTTTTAGGTTGCTTACTTAATGTTCCTGAGGAATGCAGTCAGAAAAAGGCTGCAAAGTAAACCTTGCGGATGCCATCCAAGCCAGTAGCACAAACATACATGTGTAAACTCACAAGAACCAGGCAAATGCCACATGGGGAAATGTCTACGACCGCTGGCATGTGTAGGAACTCTACTCCAAAAATGCTGCAATGAGTTGATTAGGAGCTCAAATAAAACAAACATTGGCAAAGCCAAAAGATCTGACACTGGTTGCCAGCCTTTTGATTCTGTCAATGATTGGTTTGTTTCATTCTGGTTGTTGTACATTTTTATTGTAGGGATAGGTGCCGGGTTCTAGCTAATAGAAAACAAAAACAGGAGATTTCTTTTGGTGTTATAAAGCACATATTGTAATAGTAGTTCCTGGAACAGAAGGGAACTACTTTGAGTGCGGATGTGGTTCTTGTGAAAGAGCAGAATGCCGCCACTCACAGTGAAGGTAGCCAATGGCTGAACTGGGATGACTCATTGGCCCCTGCCGTATGCTGTAGTGTGCAGAAGAAAAATGTGAACGACCAATGGATGAAGAGGGCTGTTCGTAACATGAAAAGATCTTGGCTAAAACCAGACCTAAACAAACACTGGAAAAGCCAA
Source organism: Triturus cristatus (assembly GCF_964204655.1). Classification (NCBI taxonomy): domain Eukaryota; kingdom Metazoa; phylum Chordata; class Amphibia; order Caudata; family Salamandridae; genus Triturus; species Triturus cristatus. Next base: position 1,523,879,874 of record NC_140591.1, read on the forward strand.
TCAATGTGGCACGAGCTACAAGCCTTATGACTTTGGCAATTCTTGCTCTATTTTATCATGTTTTTTGCAAACCTTTATTTATTTTTAAAGCCGCCCCTCTTCAAACAAAAAAAAAAAGTCAATAAGCAAATTTGTTTTTTGGTCTCAAAGGTCACACATTGCCATAATAGTCCCTAACACTGAAGGAAACAACTTTGTATGTGGGCGGGTTCCTTTTAAAAGGGAAGAAGGCTGCCACGCACATTGAAGTTAGCCAATGACAGGTGTCCTGACCCTTTGCCTCATGCAGTATGCAGTAGGAGGCAGAAGAAACACGTGAATGACACCATAACAGATCAAAGGCTGAAGAGGGCTGGTTGAAGGTCCATATAAGTATATCGTACTCATAATTTTAGTAAAAATGAAAAGGTCTTGGAAAATGTCATACCTAGAAAACTATGCAATATGACTCTTTCAGTCTGAATGATGTCAGTACACAAGGACTCTAAGTTAGAAACCGTCAGTGACTGCATACACTATCCGGGTATTTCCTCTGGTTTCAGTAAAAACATAAAAAATGCCCCTTAACACCTGAAAATGAGGAGGGAGTAGAATTCCAAAACCTTTAAAAACCTCCAAAATATCATACTGCGTACATTTCAGTGTGCTCTGCAGCAACGTTTTAGAAAAGAAATCCGTTAAAAAATGGTAACACAGAAAATGTTATAGAATTTCCCCTCGGTTAGTATTTGCCATAGATAGATACCTCCAAAGTCGGTGTTTTCCTTTAAGCATGCAGCATATAGTTGTCTGCAATTGTCCCTCGGCTTCCTAAGTCTAGGAGGGCAGTTCCACAGCAGGCCTTCTTGCATGTGGTAAAGAACACAAGCGATTTAAAAGAGACTGCATGACGACACTTGTTTTCTTCATACCTTTATTTATAATTATTCAATAACATCAAACGCTTCTTATGACATTAAACATATAGTTCGACCACCATGTGTTTATGGACCACCTTAGTTCTCCCGTACCGAAGGGTGTGGAGGAGAGGAAGCGCCTAAAGACGATGCTACAGTCTTTCAACTTAATAACTCACCACAGTGTCAGGTATGAGATGCATTTCTCAATACAACATTATTCTGCCCGCAGTTACTGGGTGCATGTGTTTTCACGAGGGAAACAGCCATCACATCACATGCATTAGAACGCATGCTATTACAACGTGGTTGTTACAACAGCCGCGTTGTTACATCGCAGTACCATTACAACGCAAGTCGTTACAACTACTTGCTGTAGGGGGTGCTCTAAACTAAGGAATAGTATAATTTATTATTCCAACACCTTCCCTACTGTTGCACACACTGGAGCTGGAATAGTAAATTATACTATTCCTAAGTCCAGCGCGCCCCCTACAGCAAGTGGTTGTAATGACTTGTGTTGTAATGGTATTGCAATGTAACAACGCGGTGTTGTAACGACCGCGTTACGCATGCGAAGTAAATGCCTATATTCTTTTCAAGCATGTGTTTTCAAGCTCTGATTCTTTATGTACACACCTGTCCACTTTCTCAGGGTGTTATTCAAGTTCTACTAGCATCTCTGGTGTAATTTTTTCTTCACAGACTCTATTTTTGAGTCATCAGTTCTGCCTGTGTGAACAAATCTTCTCTGTTTTTGTCATGTGTCCTGAGGAATCTCATTCTAATTTCTTCAGCCACAGATCATTCCAGCAGGACCTTCTTCCAGGCGCCCTCTGTAGGTGTCCTAGGTTGAAGCCAGTGGATTGCTTTCCATCTTTTTGCTAGCAACATTGGAAATTTACAAAAGATCCCCATGCCCTTGGGTCTGGGTATAATGCCTAGAAGGCGGTGTCTAGGCGTTTTGTCTGTGTTTGTTATCGCTGTAAGCCATGTTGTTACCCATCACTAGTATTCAGTCAGTAGTTCACGAGTCCCATCCATGGGTTTAAATGTAGCTGCATACTCTCTGCATCTTGGAAATGCAGAGAATCTGTCTGGAGAAGTCGGTCTCAGTGTTGGGCGGGGGGGGGATTCTGATACGTATGGCCTAAAAAAGTGAAAAGAGTTCATTTCAATCCAGCATTGCTACAGCCCACCTGCCCCGGGACAGATGCTCTTTCCCATGTCGCATCCATCAGTGGTGTCCCCAAGGCCGTGTCCCACCTTTGTTGTGTTTCCAGTATACATTTCTTTCTGTCTTTTTTCAAGGTTTCTTACCTGTGTGACGCAGACCAGTGCTGCCACGGTAGTTGGAACGGAGGAAAGTTCCACCCAGACCTCTCTAGCTGTCCTGGTCAATTTTGCACATTGGAACTGTCCCTATCCCTGCCTTGTGCTTCTCTCAAGGTTATAAAGCTCTCTCCCAGGTACAGATGTGGACCCTGGTCCGCTCTCGAAATGTTCTCCTTCATTGAAAAACAGATTAATAACCAAGGGTGTTTCTGTAGGTAGGTTAAGGAACTATGCTTGGGTTCTTCTGCGTGGCCGTACATTTATTTTTAGTACTTGTTTAAGACTATATTATCTAGATACGTACAAAGAGCGGACCAAAAAAAGGAATGGTGGTTGTGCATGGACTTACCTGAATCTCTTTTACGCTGATAAACACAATAAAGTTACCATTGCGTTCCAAATGGCCATGGTTATATGAGATTCGTCTGACGTCACGAGTAGCCATTACTACCTTGCTTCTGTTGAAAACTGACCTCAGAATTAGATGTGATGTAGTAATTAGAACAGAAAGGTTCTTTTTATGTATTTTATTTTATTTGTATATGACCAAAACAAACAGAACAGTACTGTTTACAGTGCAAGATAACAGGAGACATCTGGTGTATGCAATTCTCAATTCAATTTTTTTATTTTCGGCAACTCTCCGGTCCACCGCGGCTTCTTTAGAAGGGCAGATTGTTGTGGAGAGAGGCTACCTTCCAGGCCTTCATTACGACAGCAGCAGCGGCCATGTTAGGGCGGTTGGCGTTCTAGTCTCCTCAGGCGGGGTGGTACAAAACTGACACAAGGTGCGGGCGCGCCGAAGGTGCGCCTAAGGCAAACCCGTCTGTGCCCGTCCACGCCTGGACGCTGCCGGCTGCCAGAAAGTGCTGCCCTGTTTGTCTTTTTTTTTTTTTTCTCTCTACCCAAGGGCAAGATGACTTCAATCAGTTACACGAGAGAGCAACTGCTGGGAATGAAGCAGGGGTGCAAGGGAGGTATGTCAGCCAGGAGGGAGGCCTTAGAGGGTCACTGCAAGAGCTGTGGGTGGTTGGGAGATCATGTAAGGCCTGTAAACAATCTCTTAACACCTCAGCCATTAAGAGAACAGGGGGTGAATCAGCAAAGGGGGGGGAGCTAATCCCAGCCAGTAAACCAAGTACATAGAGGACTGTTCCAGGGGCTGTACATGAATGTCAGGTCGATCTCTAAACACCCAGGGGAGCTATGGGACCTCCTGGAAGATGAAAAACCAGACCTATGTTTGCTGACTGAGACTTGGCTTCAAAGCCATTCAACCCCCGGCGCTAGCGGTCACATTTCCTGAAGATTATATTGTGACTAGACTAGATAGGGTAGACAAGCGGGGAGGAGGGCTTGCAGTAGCAACTCAAGCCCTCCACCACATTAAGGTTGTGGATTCAGTTCTGACAACATATATAGAGCTATTGGTGTTTCACATAGAGTCCTTGAAGGATACAAGATGGATGGGTGCGGTAGTATACCATCCTCCGGGAGAGAGCAAGCAACTGTTTTGCTCTACCCTCCTAGAAACCCTTGCCCCCTATATTCTACAATCTGATCATTTCGTGTTAGCTGGGGATTTCAATCACCATCTGGAAGAGCCCTCGAATCTACACTCTAGGTCCCTTCTGTCAGCAATGGAATAGTTAGGGCTTCTTTCCAGAGTGCACAAACCTACCCACATCGCAGGCCACACCTTGGACTCCATCTTTACAAACGTTCCTCTCCTCTCCGTAGAAACACCTCAGGAGCTAACCTGGACTGACCATTGGGCCTTAAGATTCTCCTTTAGCCAGATAGAAGGTGGAAAGAAGCCTCTAGTCTGGAAGGGTCTTCGCAAGACCTGGAGGAAAGTCACGCCGGAAGCTTTCGGCACAGCTTTCTTAGCCCCCTCGATGGAGGCGGGGTTAGACAGTGATAAGGCCCTGGAAAGATGGGAGGCAGCGGTCAGGAATGCCCTGGATCGCATCGCCCCTCTGAAAGCAGTAAGAGTAAAAGAAAAACGGGCGTCTGTGCCTTGGTAGTCAGAAGAGCTTGAAGCGGAGAGGGGTCGCTGCAGAGGTCGGGAAAGAAAATGGAGGAGAACCAAATGTCCTGAGGACAAGCTGGCTTACAATACGGCACACAGAGCTTACCTAGGTCAATGTAAAATGGCCAGAAGAGAACATCTGAGCTTGCGGATAAGGGAGGCAAATAATTCCTCACATCAACTTTTTAAGATACTAAAAGAATTTACCAATCCCATAGTGAGTAGTGCAGCGCAAGAGTTTGGTGATAATTTGGCCACCCACTTCAGAGATAGATAACATCTACAACTCTCTGGGGGGAGGAGAGGCCTCATGGGCACCCAACCTGCTGGTCAGGGATCCCTCATCACCTAAGCTCGACTCATTTTCCACCATTACCTCAGAGCAGGTAAGGGTGGCACTCGCAGCCACAAAGTGAGGGTCAGAGTCAGACTGCGCTCCCCCTTTCATCATGGCAGAATTGGCCACGGTCTAAGCAGCCTCGCTCTCGGCAGTCTGTAACATCTCCTTGCACACTGACATTTTTCCGAACAAATAGAAGGAAGCATTGATTAAACTTCTCCTGAAGAAACCGTCAGCAGATCCGGCAGAGATGAAAAATTATAGGCCAATCTCCCTCCTCCCATGCTATTCGAAAGTCATGGAGAAGATGATTAATCAACAATTGACAGATTATTTGGAACAGAATCAATTGTTGGACCCAGCTCAATCGGGTTTTCTAGCAGGTCACAGCACGGAGGCAGCCCTGATGGAAGTTACTGACAGCATTATGATGTTCTTAGACAGAGGGACTCCGACTATGCTGGTGCTCCTTCATCTGTCAGCAGCCTTCGACACCATCTCGCATAACATTCTGCTTTGCAGACTGCAGGAGATTGGTGTGGGAGGACTAGCACTGGCCTGGCTGCAAAGCTTCCTGTCTAATAGATCACAATGTGTCAAATTAGACTCATTTGTGTCAGTAACCACCCCTCTTGACCAGGGTGTACCTCAGGGTTCCACCCTAAGCCCTACTCTGTTCAACATATATGTGGCCCCTTAGTCCGCCATTATAAGAGCTTGCTGCTTTGAGACGATTTCGTATGCGGATGATACGCAGTTGATTATCCCATTCGAATCAGATCCTGCTGTCACCAAGGCCAAATTTAAGACCTGTATGTTGAACATAGCTGCCTGGATGGGGGACAACTTCCTCCAGCTCCACTCCAACAAAACGGAGATTCTCCTGTTCTGGAAGGCGGAGGAACTGTGGACGACAGATTGGTGGCCCTCGGAACTGGGGGAGCTTCCTTCCCCCACAAAACAGGTCAGGAATTTTGGAGTCCTGCTGGGCAATAAATTATCATCTGAAGATCATGCAAAGGCACTGTCGAGCACCTGTTTTGGGATATTAAGAATGCTAAGGAAAGTATTTCCTTGGATGCAAGAAAGACCCTTATTCAGGCGCTTATTGTGAGCAGGCTGGATTATGGCAACACACTACTGGTAGGAGCCAGGGAAGAGCTCTTCTCCAAGCTCTAGGTACTGCAAAATACTGCTGCAAGAATGGCTTTGAACAAGCCTAGACGCTCTCCGTCTCGACCCTTGCTGCAAGCCATACACCGGTTGCCAGTCAGAAAGAGAGCAGTATTTAAACTTCTTATATTGGTGTTCAAGGCTAGGAGAGGCTTGGGACCAGCATACCTAAGGAAGAAGGTAAGGGCTTATGTCCCGGGTCGCCAGTTGAGGTCTAGCAATCAAAACCTGTTAGTTCCGTGTAAGATCAATAAATCAAGAATGGGAGGGCGTGCTTTCTCCCATATGGCCCCCTTTCACTGGAACAGTTTGCCGGAAGAGATACGTCGCTGCACCTCTCTGGGAGACTTTAGGAAAAGCCTAAAAACCTGGTTGTTTTAGGGGGTCGGTGAGGGCGAGGGTCCTGCTAGTGGGCTGCCCCTGGGGATGATTCGTTGCGCCATAGAAATGTTAAATAAAATAAAATAAAATAAAATACAAAATACAGACATTCCGCCGGAGTCACCAGCGTGTGGAGCATTTGGTGGGAAACAAGAACAGAAACACCTGCCACATAAATTCATATTTAGATTTCTCTGACACAGCCCTCACCTGACCGTCTCGCTCACGAGCTAACAAACAAACATTTAACACAGTGTTTTTTAAAGATTTTACCTGGGTGTGCATTGCTGAAGTTCAGAAAATAACTCCATGTGTCCTAACATTTTAAATCAGAAAGCCAGCTTTGAATGTGACCTACACATTTCAGCCATTACTACCGATATAAGTAGTGATTTTATTTCCTACACAAAAAGGTCAGTGTTCTGAGAGTTTCTGGTTGTAAATACCTACTACTAACTGTCTGTCCCTTGCCCCTCAACAAGACTAGCCATGGGATCTGAATGTATAGGCAAGTATGTGGAACTAGGAAGCACTGACCTAGCTATAAAACAAGTGATGAAAAGCAGGGTGCATTATGACTGGGACGTGCAGGTGAGGCTGGGGTATGTGGTTGAGGCAAGGGAGCAGAGGAGCAGTGGCACAGGAAGAAGAGGCTGGTGAGGGTCAGCGGCCGGGTGGTCCTGGTGTAGTGTGAGTGGGTGTATAGGCAAGGAGGGGTCTTCAAAGAGAAAACCAAATTAGGCTACGTCCAAGCATGTAATGTGGGGCCTCCCTCTTTTATGTGACCCCCCTAATGTGTTAACTGGCAGCCCCACCTCCCAGTGAAAAGGGGGTTGTACTTGGCAACAGAGACATCGAATTTAAACATTGCTCTGTGTGAAATTAAGGAGGAGCCGAACTTCATGTTCAAATATCATCATTTGCTGTGATTTAATTACTGTTTCTTGTGATCTAATTTGAACACCTGCCTCCTATAGTAACGCAACATACGACCACATGACCCTCATTCTAAAAATTTGCTATAAATGTGGGCACTGCCCTGTCTTAGGGAGCTCCTGTTGACACCCACGGAGACCTCTGGCCGAGTTGTGCTCATAGCAGTGCAGAGTTATTTTAGGGCGGTGAGCTTGTAGAGCTGCTGTGTGTGCATAAGCACTTATTTGGGATGTTGCATTTGCTGTTGATGGCTTTTTGTTGTATACTCCTAACTTTTTAGAATATTCCAACACACCAGACTGGACCTAGATAATTCAACTCCAATGCCTCAAAGTGTCAATAGGTGATACCGTGTGGCTTCCTGGTGACAATGTGCCCTCATGCGTCCGAAGTAAACAAAAAAGGAATGGGTGGGATGTTTGAATTAATCTGCACCACTAGTACATGCTCAGCCATATCCCAGTCCATCATCCTTTTGCCCATAACGCGACCTCAGATTAGACCCAGCCATTCCCAAATCAGCCTTGACCCTGCTTCAATAGGAACAGTCCAGCCCGAACTGCCAAGCTAGGTCCCCTCTCAACCAGGCGCAGCCGCCCTTACCTGTACCGGCTGTGTCTGCTCTCAACTGAGGTTCAAGGAACCCAAGATCAGTGCCGTCCTAGTTGGGGCTATTCATTTGGGAGGCAAAGTAAGCATGGAACCCATGTCTGGGTATACCTCTAACACTTATAGCATTGCACTGAAGTAAAAAAAAAAATGATTGGTAGGATGCTTGAATTAATCTCAGTTACTGGTAATTACTGCAGGCCTCATCCCAGTTCTTCATTCTTTTGCCCAGAATGCCATCTGAGAGTAGACCCAGCAATATGCAAATCAGCATTGCTCCTGCTCCAATAGGATCAGTCCAGCCGAAACTGTCAAGACAGAAACTCTCTGAACTGGATCACAAGGAACACAAGACCGTCTTCATCTTAGTTGGGGCTTTTCAGTTGGGTGCCCCTTCGTTGCAGTGGCAAAGTGAGCACAGGCTCTTCTGATAATTCATTAGAAGACAATCATGGAGAGAGACAGGCAAAACTCTATGTCTTTGAACATAAGAAGACGTCACAATCAAAACATTAGTCCAGTGAACCCTTTCAAGGTGATGGACCATGTGAAGTCTTATTCTGTCCAAAGTGTTCGGATAAGTCAAAGATGAGGATGAGTGCAAGAAAGCCACATGAAGCTTGACCCTATCCCGCAACTTGAAATCTGGAGAGAAGGCGATGGCGTCAATTGTGAACTCATATCCCTCAGGTGTCTTCCGACTCAGACGTAGTCAGGCAGCTGGTCACGGCACACCCCATATTCCCCAGGATGTTTTCAAACCAGCAACAAATAGCTGTCTTCAAGGAGGTTCTGCTGCTCTTTCAGATGGTTCCAGCTCCCTCTGGCACATTTTTAGGCACACACAGCTGCAAGGGGCTTCAGCTGGGCTTCTGTTCGTGGCCCTTCACTCTCTGAAAACTGATCCCATGGGACCTGTTCCTATTCCCACACCAGTTCACACTTCCATCCCAGCTCCTGGGTCCATGCAAGTGCCTTCTGTGCCTGTACCAATTTCAACTCCTCTGGCACTGGACCAGACACTAGCAATGATTTCCAGCTCTGAACGATCTTCAGCCCATTCCATGCCTGTATTGTACCACGTGATTACAAAGCACAACCAGTCAGTTTGCAACCAGACTCTAATCTTTTATCTTTGTTTTGATGCAAGTACTATCAGAGGCTAGAGACCTTATTTGGATCCGATTCTGATGCAGTTCAGAATATTCAAATATGTTCCACCATGAAGAGGTGGACAATCTTCTCCCCCTCTCTGTAATGATGATGGTCTATAGCTGGATTTGTAGAAAGTCAGTGGGCTGGATACATCCCCAGAGACTGAGCTAGACTCACAGCCCTGGCCAATAATGGAAGAAAGTGGCTTTTTTGCAGTAGTGGTGCGAAGAGCAGCAGCAGTGTAAGTCTTACAATTGCCTGCTGTTGAAAGTAAGACATGTGTGGTAATGTAGATCTTTTGACTAGGTCCAACATCTTCTGAAACACTATCACCATTCAACAAGGCATTTACAGGCATTCGAATGGCCACTTATTCCAAGCCTCACCCCTGCCACACGGTCAGTTGTCCTGTGGCCAGGCAACATAAACTGGTCACCAAGTGTTTCAGACCTAAAAACCAAGTTGTACAGATGTTGGCAAGGGAAGTTACTCCTAAAGTAATTCTGATAAATCCTCTGAACAGAGAGTCAAAACATATTGATTCATTTGGAAAGAGAATGTTCTCATTGATTAGTCTAAGCCTTGAGATTCTTAAATACAGTATGCCCTCCTAGGCTGTTACACCCATGCTTTATGGGACATGGCCAGTGAGATCTTGCCAGTCGACTTAGAAGACACCATGGCCTTGCTGGCTCAAAAGGTACATGAAAATCAGGATTCAGTGAAGTATGTCGTACATGCTGGCTTGGACACCACAGACTGCAGGCAAAACTATTGACCCCAGTGTTGTGCTTAGAGAGCATGCATGGATGTGATCAACTGGGTTTCCGGGATATCCAAACATTCGTTATGGAATGCCCTTTGATTGTGCTAGATTATTTGGAGAGAAGGTTGAATCAGCAGTCGAATGTTGCAAGGACAGTCGAACCACAGATCGATACATAAGAGCCTTGTCTCCTGCCCAGCAGTTCCACTGAAGTTATGGGCTTTATCCAGGAGGCTAGCCTAGATACAATGCCGGCCGTCTGAACCTGTGCAGCCCAGTCCTTTCAAGGGAAAGGAAGTGGCTACATCCCCAGATGATGGTGCTAGAGGGGTACAGTTAGGCTTAGAATTGCATAGAACAGACAAGTGCCACAGTATAATAGGACCATTGTCCAAGATCTATCTCCTAAGCAGGGAAGTCCATCAAAGTATTGATCAGTATACCCTGGTTTTTGGATGCGGGCTCATGTTGGACCTGGCCCTCTAGACAGGGTAACCCCCAGATTTTTCTTTTTTTTTTTAAACTTTATTTACACATCAAATATTCACAGTCATGGGCCTACAACCGCCTGGGCCGGCCGCTAACGTAGAAAAAAGGGAGGACAACAATAATACAGCAATCATGAGAGCAGGAGCGAACTGCACGCGTAACGGCTGCAGCCGCCCACAACTGAACCCAGCACTACAGAAAGGTTTCTTATTAACTGTTTTGTAAATAAAAACAACAAAAGGAAACTTAGACCAGGCAGAAGAACTCCATTAGCAGGGACTTGTTCTCTCATGAGCGGGGGACAACAGCGACAATGCAGCCCATTACACAGTAACTCGCGTTAAGAAGGGCAGGGGGGGGGGCAGGGAAAAGATCAGTCATCAATCCTGCAAGGCGAAGGGGAAAAAGACCAGGAACATCAAAGTCAAGGGGGGGGGGTGCATATATCCCCACGGTAGGAATTCCAGGGACCCCACATCTTACTCCATTTCTTAGGTTTGCCTCTGGCCACGTAAACAGTCTTCTCTCGGAACATGCACCAATCCATATTCTCTTTCCACTTCGTAACTGTGGGAGGCCTACCGGAGCCCCAGAGCTGTGCAATGTCTCTTTTAGCGATCATGTTGCCCAAAGTCACCCAGCGTTCTTGAGCCACTTCGCAGTCAGTCGGTTCCCACACATTCAACACACATCGCCGAGCCTCAGGGAGCAGAGCCACACCCGTAACCTCCTCCATCACTGCATGCACACCAGTCCAGAAACGTAGCACCTTCGGACACTCCCACAGAATATGAAGAAAAGTACCAAGCAGGCCACAACCACGCCGACATAAACCATCACTTGTGTAACCCATGTGAAGCAAGCGGGGACCGGTGACATAGACCCTATGTAATATCTTTAACTGCACAAATCGAAGGCGAGCCGGTATGGCAACCTCCCTCGGTGAGGCTACGGCCGCGACCCAGTCCTCATCATCCAATTCTAGGCCATCGGCGACCCAGACCTCTCGCAAATGTGTGAGGAGGTCCGCTCGAGTATTGATCCGTTTTTTGTAGATCAGGGAAATAGTACTATCCGGCAGGTAACCATCAAGTAAACGATCTTCCAGCGGGGAGGCTTCAGGGATATCTGCAGGATTCGGGAAAGCGGAAAGTAGCGCATGGCGCATCTGCGCATAGCGAAAGAACTCCCTATCGCTCAGCTTATATTCCGTCCGAAGAGCTTCAAACGTTTTAAAAGCGCCCTTCGTCCAGACATCCCCCACACGACTAATTCCAATCAAATCCCATTTTTCAAAGCCCTTAGTACGCCATAAACCACCCAACGCATCAGACGCATACAGTGGAGTCGCACGAGACAGACGACCCGTCCATCCCGTAGCAGCGGTGGCGCAGTGCCAGGCACGTACTGCATTTTTCGTAGGACCTGTCAATGTAGTGCCTCCCTTCGTAGAATAAAGCGCTCTATTGAAATCTCTGCCCGGCAACAGTAGCTTATCCATCTCGTACGCGGGGTTCACCGCCGGGCCATATGTCCCATGGTTCACCGCCACCAACTGGGACGCCCAATAATACCTTCTAATATCAGGAAGAGCTATGCCACCGTCATACCACGGAAGGGTCAATTTAGCGAGAGCAATTCGCGGTCTCCCATCCCAAACTAATTGCCTCTGTAGGCTCTCTACCTCACTAAAATATCGGGCGGGCACCACGTCCAGCGTATTCTGCAATGCATACAAAAAGCGTGGAAGAGACATCATTTTGAATAAGGCTGCCCGGCCAAGCGGCGATAGCAGGAGCTTCCGCCAACGAGCAACATCGGCCCGCAGCCGCTGGAGCGGGGGCAGCAGATTCAGAGCATAACGGACCGCCGGATCCAGGGACACGTGGATACCTAAATATTTAAATCCAGAATGTGAAATCAGAATCGGACAGCCACGAGGGAGAAGAGGGGGGTCACCAACCAGCACATAAACACAGGATTTCACCCAATTAATGACAAGCCCTGAATTGCGACCGAAGGAGTTTAATACATCAAATAACACTATCAACGATTTCCGCGGGGAGGTGAGATAGAGCAAAATATCATCTGCGTAGAGTGACACGCGATCCTCAAACGTCGGTGTCCACCGAATACCCGTCATGGAGGGTTCCCACCGGAGCCACGCCGCCAGGGGCTCCAACGCGAGAGCAAAAAGAAGCGGGGACAGGGGGCAACCCTGCCGCGTGCCCCTCCCAAGCCCAAAGGGGGTAGAAACTCTACCATTCACCACCACCTGCGCCAGCAGTTCCACGTATAACAACTTCACCCATCCAATGAATCCAGGTCCAAACCAAACTTAGCCAGCGCCGCCCAGAGATACGACCACTCCAACGTGTCAAACGCCATCGTGGCGTCTAAGGACGCCAAAATGGTGGGCGCCTGAATAGAATCAACTCTCGCGAGGACTCCGTGGAGGCGCCGCAGGTTCAGCGCGGTGTTGCGGTGCGGAATAAAACCAGACTGGTCCCGATGTACCAGGTCACCAATGACTTTAATCAGACGATTAGCGAGCACTTTAGCGAGAATCTTAGGTTCAGCATTTAGGAGTGAGATAGGCCTATAAGACGCACAGCAATCACGCGGCTTGCCCTCTTTATGGATCACCACAATAGTTGCTAGACGTTGATCACGCGGAAGGGAGCCGGCCTCTCGGGATGCAATAAACATCTCGCGGAGATAAGGTGCCAACCTATCTGGACGAAGCTTGTAAAGCTCGATCGGAAGGCCGTTAGGGCCGAGAGCCTTTCCTGAACGGACCGAGCGAATCGCCGATGCTATCTTATCGTTCAACGCCTCATCCAGCAATTCTTTATCATTGACAGAGAGGCACGGCAATGTAATATCTCGTAGCAGTTGACGAGAGTCGTCTTCTGGCCTCTCCGAGACCGGAGAGTAGACGTCACGCAAATGGTCCGCAAAACAGCTCACAATCTCCCCCGGATCCGTAACACTCACACCATCAGCACGCACAATCACCGGGACCACACGACTCGCTCGCTCTCTCCTCTCCAGCCATGCAATCAACTTTCCAGCCTTGTCACCAACATCATACAAGCGCCCCTGTTGTTCCCGACTAGCGAGCTTGGCCGCATCCGTAACCAACTCCCTATAATCCGACTGTTTAAGGCAAAGGGCATGGAGTTTATCCCGTGTGACCTCCCGCCCGAGATCCTCTTCCAAGTCAGTTATGTCAGACTCCAGGCGTACCACCTCCTCATTTTTACGTCTCTTAGCTAGGGAGATCAAGGATAGGGCCTGCCCACGGATGACCACCTTGAAAGCCTCCCACAATGTTACGGCCGATGAGACTGAACCCTGATTTTCTACAAAATAACGGTCAAGAGACTTAACCAAATGGGCACGAGTTGTGGGGTCATGCAAATACCAGGGATTAATCGGTGCCACCCTCCCCCCTGCCCCCAAGACCACATCTAAGTGTAGCAGCACCGGGGAATGATCAGAGATGCCACAAGCCAGATGCCTGACCTCTCCGATCATTTGAGCTTGGGCGGCCGGCATCAGCACATAGTCCAATCTAGATAAGGAGCCGTGGGCGCCCGAGTGAAATGTAAATTTAGCAAGCCCCGGATGCATCGATCTCCAACAGTCCACAAGCCCCATAGTGTCGATAAAGCCACCCAGCCAAGAGTGCGCCCCGGGGAGGTCTCTGGGAGGGTGCCGATCCTCTCTACCTGATACCACAGAATTGAAGTCGCCACCTACCAGCAGGAGGCCCTCCGGGAGCCTAAGCAGCAACCCTCCCAAATCCGCAAAGGTGGTGGTTTGCAACCCAGGGGGAACATAAACTGAAACCAAACACAAAGTCTGTCCTTCCCACCGGCCAACCAACACCACGTAACGCCCCCGGTCGTCGTGCATCACCTCATCAATTTCCAGCGGGAGAGAGGATCGAACCAAAATGCCCACCCCTCTGGATCCGGTAGTAAAACCAGAGTGGGCCACCAAATGGTAGCCCCTTCTATTCATAGCATGGCATGAGTGTCCCACCAAATGCGTCTCCTGCAACAGAACTACATCAGGAGAGAGACGTTTCAGATATTGTAGCACCACCCCTCGCTTCAATCGGTCCCCCAAACCATTGACATTCCATGTTAAAATGCGCAATCCCCTACCCCCCATTTCCACCACAACGGTCACCCCACCCACGTTGAGAGCAAAAAACAGCACACTGGTTGCCTGGTACAAAACAAACGCCACCCAAAAACAACTCCCCTACCGCCACCCCCCCAACTCCCGTTACACACCCCCCCACCCTGCACCCCTGCACAAGACCATTCAGCCACCCCAACTCGCAGTGTGCCTGTCGCCCCAACATGAACCTACTCTACGGAAAGAAAGAAAACCCCCCGAGGAGGAAGAATTTCACCAGATACCCCGCAGCCTCCCAATGATGAAGGAAGGGTGATACAATCCTAAAGAAGAAAAAACAATACATCAAACCCAAGTCGGAGGTGAACACAAAATTGTCTAGGAACCACCAGTCATTCGTTCACACTTGATCCGCTGATCCACCACCCTCATCTTCGGCTCGTTCCTCCCCGACGGGCCGACGGTGCAAGGTGTCAAGCCAGTCCTCAACCGCCTCGGGCCGGTCGAAAAAATAAATCCGTTCCTCCAGTTCAATACGTAGCTTGGCCGGAAAAAGCATAGAGTACTTCAAGCCCATGTCCCTCAGCCGCCGCTTGACAATCAGAAATCCCATTCGCCGTTTTAGTACCGATTGTGTAAAATCAGGATAGAAACTGATGTCCACATTTTCATACTTCATCGGGCCATTCACACGGGAGGCCTGCAGGATTGCGTCACGGTCCCTGAAGTTGAAGATCCTGGCAATGATAGGTCGCGGTGGGGCCCCAGGCCTCGGCCGGCCCCCCGGAACTCTGTGTGCCCGCTCCACCGTAAAGAATTTGCTGAGGCCTTTCGGCGCTAGTTTGTTCAGGATCAGATCTTCCACAAAGAGATCGACTGGCTCATCCTCCGACTTCTCCGGCACACCGATGATGCGCACGTTATTCCGCCGGGCCCTGCTTTCAAAATCCTCCAGTCTCTTAACAGAGAGGTCGTTGAGGGCCCGCAAACTGTGGATCTCCGTCTGCAGTTCAGAGACATCCGTCTTGAGGCCCGATGTCGTGAGATCGAGTGATTTGACCTTTTCACTGGTTTTCGACAGGTCCGCCCTAAGTAAGTTGACATCGATCAACACGGTGTCTAGCTTGTGGGCCAGCGAGTCGAATTGCTGGCCGACCGAAGCCTTCATGGCGTCGATGGCACCCATGACATCCTGCAGTGTCAATTCCGTCGAGGGTGACGGGCCCTCCTTGACCGCATCCGAAAGCCCACTCGAACCGGGAGATCCCTTCTGCTGGGCATAACGGTCCATGTTGTTCGTTTGCACGTAGCCACCTCTCCGGGTAGCTCTAGACTTTTGCTTGTCACCGTCCAGCCGGGCCGCCATCACACAGCAGGGAGAGCAGATCCAGTAAACCTGTTAGGCGTAGCGATCTCCCTGGGGAGTCCACCTCAGTGATGGACAGCCCCCTTTGTCAATGCCACTCGGTCCAAACGTAGAGCGACTGCGAGCGCCCGCCAACAGACACGTAGAGGAAAGTCAAAAACGAAAGTGAAACCAGGGGGGGACGGGCCCGCCCAAGACTCTGGAACGTTGTTGTTCGATTGGAGCTCGGGGACAGTGCCAACCCGAGTCCGGGGTGGTGCCGCGGGGCAGGCCTCTTTCTGGAGGACAGAATAAGTCGAGTTCCCAAAGTCCGATTTAAGTTCCGAAAACAGGAGTCACCTCAGCTTCAGTTCACCCGTAATATTCCTTCAAGATAGCAGGATTATAGCCAGGATAGACGTGGGAGGCTGCAAGGGTCTCGGGAGCCCTGTGCCTACGCGTCCATCTTGGTTGCGCGCTAGGCTCCTCCTCCAACCCCCAGATTTTTGCCTTCTTTTTTTGACCTTGTTTTTGTTGCTATTAGGATCATATGAACGTTTTCCATGCTAACCAGTGGTAAAGTGCTTGTGCTCTCTCCCTAAAACATGATAACATTGTCCTACACCTAATTGGTACTTTTAAATTACTTGTAATTCCTGGTACTACTACATGTACCCAGCACCTGTAAATTAAATTCTACCTATGGGCCCGAAGCCCTCGTTGTGCCACTCATTAAAGTAGCATGTTTCAGGCATGCCACTGCAGCCTGTAGTGCAATTTTAAACTGCCATTTTGACCTGCCTAAACCTTCCTTCTTAATACTTATAAGTCACCCCTAAGTTAGGCCCTAAGTGCTCTTTGGGAAGGATGCATAGTAATTTAGGTTGAACATGTGTACTTAAGTAACTTTGGATAAATAGCGAATCAAGATATGGATATGCTGTTGACACTCAAATGAATTGGAATTTTAAATCCTCTTTAATGGTGAAGTTGAATTTTAAGTCACAATTCCGAAAATGTCACTTTTAGAAGTTGGTATTTACTTGTCCCAAACATTTGTGCCTTCTGCCAGTTACCTGGATAGCATAATGGTGAATGGCTCCGCTGTTAGGATTTGTGTAATTCTCCCAGACAGTGCCACAAAGGGGACTAGTTGTGAACATGATGCGCCACACTACCAGGATGACCGATGGTGGAACTATACATCTGCATTTACACCTAAATGCACAAAGAAACCTGACACCAGGCCTTCTCTGTCTTTTGTCACCCCAGACAGTCTGGAGCCTTGACAGGGGAAGAACTTTCCAGAACCAGATGTGAGGGTTGGAAAGGGAGTCCACCACACAAAAGCATTCACCAGGTGTACATATTGGAACTCCAGATCCACTCTTCAGTTTACTTCTGGACCAGTGGGAAACTCCGAAGAAGGGCTGCCCTTCTGCATTGCTGCTGGAAGGACTGCCCTGCAGCCATGATGAAGGAAAATTGGACCTGCTTCTTGAATCCAGGATCACCAGAATGACACCAAGGGCTGGTTGACTGGCCTCCTATATGAGCTACAGGGAAATAATAAGCTACCAGAGGGATAAGCTAAGGTTAATTTCATGACTTATTGTTGTTCATCCTGACAAGGTTGTGTTTATTGTTTGAATGGGGCCTTCCACCCCCCACAAATAATAATCTAGTCTTTTACAGGGAGGCACAGAGAAGACTTTGCCGGGCTGCAAAATATTCAGCTCTGCAACTTTTTGTTCAAACAGCCAGGTGCCAGTGCATTTACTAAATGTACAGCACTTGACTGCATGACCCACACATGAAGTTTGTCTGTCAGGCTGACCTTTGCTCATTCTTCATGCACTCAAAAACGAAGGGCCGTGGGTGGTGTCTTGGGTGTTAAAATCGCCATTTACTTTGGTATTCTAAAAGCCATTGTTAAATTGCGGAGAAGCCAAAATCGCCATGTACACTCATTCTGCAAAAGAAGCACTTGCTTACCCTAAAGACATAATTCTGCTTGAGAGAGAAGCATTGGTCTGTCATTATCTTCATATGTGAATATATTTTTGAGATTTTTTTGTAAATACTTGGGGGGAGATTTACTAAGCTTTTGCGCCGTGTTTGACGCAAAATCTTTTTTCTGTAATTTGCTTTCCAGCGCTAAACCTGTTTAGTGCTGGAAATAACGTAAAAGTAATGTGAAGCAGCGCATTGCGCTGCTTTGCGTTGCTTTGTGCCGTGGGGGTGTGCCAAGGGTGGAGCATGGGCGTTCCCATGCAACCACCCAAGGTTTCTCACGCTAAACCCAATTTTCTAAAAACAGCAGATTGGGTTTAGTGTGAGAAAACTGTGCCTTTTTAAACCAGGCTAAAGAAATGCTTTAATAACTCCTTCCTTTTCTGACTTAGCATGCGTGCTGCACTGTGCAGCACACACAAAGTGGGAAATGCTTTTCCCTTGTGTCTAGAATAATATTTTGTACAGGAAGGGTACCCTTTCTGTACAAAACCTATGCTAGTCTCACACACACACACCCTAGCGCTATGGCGCTAAGGTGTGCGTTGCGCACGGCAGCTGTAATCAGCGCCGGCGCTAGGGAAAGGGGAGGAGAGATCCATATTTATGAAGATATGGCACTCTCCTGCTTCCTCCCTGTGGCGCAACGCAGCGCTGCCTCGCGGGAAGCTGCATTGCATTACTGGGAGATTTGTTAAATCTCCCCCTCAGTGACTTAAAACCATATTATAAAGATGATAAAACACATTATAGAGTAACCAAAATATGTTATGTGACATACTTCTGAAAATTAATTTAAAAACACGAAGTTGTCTGATAAAATGAAGTGAAAGAATTAGATATTTGTTTTTATGACATCTACTCTGGTGCATTACAGAACATAAAACGGTGTTAGTCACGGTGCGTATTGAGTTAAGTAGCCGGACTAATAGTTGATGAAAGAAATCTACCCATTATCTATGAAATTTGCTACTGTGCAGTTATGTTGTGTCATTGGCAAGCCATACTTTCTCCAGCAGTGTTCTTGTATTTGGCAATTATTGCAAACATCTAATGGAGTTTCCTCTTTGAGACTAGGGCCTGATTCCGATGGTGGTTAGACTGGCTTCCGTGGTCCTGTCGGAGGCAGTCGGACCGTAGCGGTATCGTCGGAAGCGGTCGGTCTGACTGCCATACGAGGCAAGAACATACACAGAAATCCGACCACCGCTGTCCTTTTGACTCCACCAGGAAATTTCTACCGCAGTGGCATCTGAAAGGACCAATGTAGCTAGTAGGAGAGCAGACAGTTTTACGAACCACTCGCCCAATTACGTTGCGCCTTTACGACGAGCATACCATGGCAGTCCAACCACCTCATATGAGCTGGCGGAAAGGAAGGGATAGAAGGCCAACACTTCCCTGTGCATAGATCCTCTAATCCTGTGCCGCCATGGAGCCGATCACACACATCCCATCGCTGCTGTACCCCCTCATTGATGCCCAAAATCGAGACCATCGTGGATAAAATCACCTGTAAGTGACACACCTACCTGTGTACATAGGGTGCCGATCACGATCCTGTAAAAACCGGGTACGAACCGTCGGACGGAGCAAATTCTCCGTCCGACGCGTACCCGGTCGTCAAAATGTACAAACATGGAATTACGATTCGCACGGAAACACAATTTCCGTACGAATCGTACAAAACCCCGACCGACGAAAATAAACATACAAATGCGATCCGGGAAAGCGCCGACGTGACGTCGGGACGCACGCAGCCTGCCATTCACGAATCAGGAATTACGATTCGCACCGACGTGATCCCGCACGGTGAATATTTTCCGGCTGCCAAAAACTGCCGGGAAATCAGGACGACGCGAACAAGGAGTACCTGTACGCGACGGACAGACATGGACCCGAACCTACGTGTCATCCCGGCCCTCATAGCAGTCGACCTCCTCTACAGGTTCCGACGCAGATGCCGCAGAAGGTCAGAACAACTAAGGGAGGGGGGGAGAGGGGGGGGCAGGACCAGGGGCAGGCCACAAAACCACCACCAATGTCACACAGCACACATGCCCTGGACATACCTGACCCCCATGCCCTAGTCACTACGAGGGGGTGGGGGCGTGTCCAGCAAAGCCAGCGTCCGCCACAAAGGAAGTGCCTGACGACGCGAACCGGCAACACAACTATACAGGTACGTCCCGTACCCATGCCTTAAGAGCGTGGGTACGAGTCGTACCACGCCCACACCTACGTCACCCCAACAATGGCGGGACGGCTGTACCCACGTGGCAAAGGCCTGGGTACGGGTCGCACAAGCATCACATAGCGTGGGGACGGATATGTACGGACCGTACCCCCACCACTGTATGCATGGAGCGTACCCCCAACCCCAACAGTGTAAGTACGACCCGTACCCTCACCCGCGTACGTATGGAGCGTACCCCCACCCCAACAGTGTAAGTACGACCCGTACCCTCACCCGCGTACGTATGGAGCGTACCCCCACCCCAACAGTGTAAGTACGACCTGTACCCTCACCCGCGTACGTATGGAGCGTACCCCCACCCCAACAGTGTAAGTACGACCCGTACCCTCACCCGCGTACGTATGGAGCGTACCCCCACCCCAACAGTGTAAGTACGACCCGTACCCTCACCCGCGTACGTATGGAGCGTACCCCCACCCCAACAGTGTAAGTACGACCCGTACCCTCACCCGCGTACGTATGGAGCGTACCCCCCACCCCAACAGTGTAAGTACGACCCGTACCCTCACACGCGTACATATCGAGTGTACCCCCACCCCAACAGTGTAAGTACGACCCGTAACCTCACCCGCGTACGTATGGAGCGTACCCCACCCCAACAGTGTAAGTACGACCCGTACCCTCACCCGCGTACGTATGGCACATACCCCCCACCCCAACAGTGTAAGTATGACCCGTACCCTCACACGCGTACATATGGAGCGTACCCCCACCCCAACAGTGTAAGTATGACCCGTACCCTCACACGCGTACGTATACGTCCCACCCCAACAGTGTAAGTACGACCCGTACCCCACCCACGTACGTATGGAGCCTACTCCCACCCCAACAGTGTAAGTACGAACCATACCCCCATGGAGCGAACCCACACACGTGTATGTACTAAGCGTACATATTGTTAAATAGGAGGGGTGTGTGCCTATCACTCCCGGCAGTGCCCAGAGTCAGGAGGGGTGGGTGCAGAGTCCTCCCAGCAGTGCCCAGAGTCAGGAGGGGTGTGTGCAGAGTCCTCCCAGCAGTGCCCAGAGTCAGGAGGGGTGGGTGCCTATCACTCCCAGCAGTGCCCAGAGTCAGGAGGGGTGTGTGCAGAGTCCTCCCAGCAGTGCCCAGAGTCAGGAGGGGTGGGTGCCTATCACTCCCAGCAGTGCCCAGAGGCAGGAGGGGTGTGTGCAGAGTCCTCCCAGCAGTGCCCAGAGTCAGGAGGGGTGGGTGCCTATCACTCCCAGCAGTGCCCAGAGTCAGGAGGGGTGTGTGCAGAGTCCTCCCAGCAGTGCCCAGAGTCAGGAGGGGTGTGTGCAGAGAGGCAGGAGGGGTGTGTGCAGAGTCCTCCCAGCAGTGCCCAGAGGCAGGAGGGGTGTGTGCAGAGTCCTCCCAGCAGTGCCCAGAGGCAGGAGGGGTGTGTGCAGAGTCCTCCCAGCAGTGCCCAGAGTCAGGAGGGGTGGGTGCCTATCACTCCCAGCAGTGCCCAGAGTCAGGAGGGGTGTGTGCAGAGTCCTCCCAGCAGTGCCCAGAGTCAGGAGGGGTGTGTGCAGAGTCCTCCCAGCAGTGCCCAGTCACAAGAGGGGTGTGTGCCTAACACTCACAGTAGTGCCCATGGAACGCAAAGGGTGGAGTAGCCACAGATACCATGCCCACAAATTTCAGTCAGGTGCACAAAGATCCTGCAGTACATGTACCACATGTGTGCGAGGCTGGGAGAATACGAATGCATAGCGCAGAAAAGAAAACATGTCCACATGAAGTCATGTCAATAGTCCACATACACAAGTACAATGACTACCAAGAATGCCACGAATGATGCAGGTGGAGACATCGCTCAGCATGCATGTGCAAAGTAGAAGGAGTCCGTCACACACCCAGCTAATGTACACACAGCTCAGCGCTAAATATTAGGAACACCCTGCAGGGAAGATGTCAGGGTACACAGAGGAAGGAATACACCTTTGGACAATTTCACCATGCAGCAACTGCTTACATGAACACAGAAACCTAGCTAACACCGTGTGATGGCACACAGATCCCAGGGTCCCCCCTATGACCAGCACACTACTACATTTCCCACACACCCAACACATGAACACCACCCAAAACCATGTAGCAGCCCCACCAACAGCAATACCAGCAAAGCAGTAGTGTTCCAAGGGGAAAAAAATAAATTGCTTTATTCAGCATGAACCAAAAAATCTTGTTTGTAGGAAGTTCAATATTTACAAAGCCCATAGGGCAGTCCAGAAGTCACAGCTGGTTGGGGGACACAGTGGGATGCGTGTCCCCTAGCTTGCCTGCACAGTTGCATTCCGTCGTCTTCCAGAGGGGTGAGGGCATCATGTGGGGGGGAAGAAACAGGCACCGCAGGGACAGGAGGGTGAAGGGTAGGCGTCGTGGGTGCAGGGATGGAGGACTCCACCACAGGGGGTGGGGCAGGGCCAAAGGCGGAGGCCAGGATCTCGCTGCACACCTTAGCAAGGTCCTCCAGGGAATCCCCTGCACCCGAAGGAACCACAGGCCCCAAGGAGGGGGGGGGTCATAGGGATGAGTCGCAGCGCCACTGGGGGAGGGTGTAGACAGGGGGGGGGGAATCAACCTCCCTGACCGAGGACTTCCTTGACCGCTTGCGTGGTGGTGTCACTGTGGGGCTCAGGGACAGAGTGGCCATGAAGGAGTCTTTGGGGGAGATGTGGCCAGGAGAGCTGAGGGGAGGGGATTTGGAGGGAGTGGATTGGGTGGAATGCGGACTCCCACTCTGGCTGCGTGTCACACGTTTGCCCCCCGACCCAGTGGGTGTGCCTACTTCACCCTGTGTGTGCGTGTCAGGAGGTGTGCGGTGGACCTTCCCTGCTGGTGTGGTGCCTGTGTGTGTTGTGGTGGGTGCATGCTGACGTCTGGGTGTACGTGGGACAGGCATGGGAGTGGGAAGTGTGGATGGGGCAGGGGTAGGGGGTGGGACGTAGCGCTGCAAGAGACCCACTGCTGCAGTCAGTGTCAAGTCTATCGACCTCAGCAAGCTGCGTTGGTCAGCCTGCGATGAATGAATGCCCTCCAAGTATGCCTCCATGTTGTGCAGCACTTGGCTGTGGCCATGGAGGACATTAAGGATTGCAGCCTGACCAACCTGCAACTGCCGCTGGACGTCCACAGACTCGGCATTAGCGGCAGCAGTGGAGACAGGGGCAGGGGGTGCGGTGCCTGGCAGGAAGGAGACATGTGGTGACTGGGCACGTTGGGAAGGGACACGAGCAAGTGGGAGTCGGCTGATGGCAATGGAGGGGGCGGGGCGAGATGTAGTGCCGCTGTCAGCTGCTGGTGCAGCCGCCGCCCACTCGGAGATATCATCCTCGGACCCGTCAGCTTCATACTCTGTTGTGCCAGTCGACAGGTCCCCGGCTTCACTCTCCTCCGCCTCAGTCCCACTTGATGTGCCAGCCCCGATGTCACCGCTGGCACTGGTGCTCGGTCCCTCTGCTCCGTCTGTCTCCCTCCGTGTCCCCCGACGATGCTGTGGGCAGGGTGAAGAGAAAGAAATTAATCATACACCTGTATGTCACATGAGTCCAATCTACATAGGTCACAGTGCATAGCCTGAAACAAAAGAAGAGTTACATCTACAAAACAAGGTACATATGTAGGGCATGCAAGACACAGTTGTTTGACCCACCATGCCACCGAAAAACTATGGAGAGCATGACACAATAGCAAATGAGATGGAATGGAATTTTGACTGAGGAGCAAGGCCCTGGGGACAATCCAGCACTGCATCTGCACCACACAGCGTGGCAGGAAATAGGGATGAGCAGGGACCATATCCAGGAACAAGAGGCACATGCAGCATAGGTTATACTGAAAACATGCCCACCATGACTGGCCCACTGCACCTTGAGTGCATGTCCAGACAAACATCACACACTGACCAGTCCTAGCAAGGAGATATCAGGTTGTGACATGAAGACCATGCCCGCACCACCCACCCCCTACATGAGACAATTATTTGGAGACACAGGAAGCACTTAAATCCCTTAGTCTGGGTGAAATACACATGGGATGCAACAATTCAAGATTGCACACAAAATACCCAAGGTGCGCCTGTCCAAATAATCATGTACAAATGAGCATCATCAGATGATTGTAACAAGACACACAGGCAATGTCCACCGTGAGTATGAACAAGGAAAATCAGGTCAGGCTGTACAGTGGACACTTGTACTACATTTCACGTCAATATACATTTGGCCAGGGGACAATGGCACAGAGCACAACCTATGCTGTAGACACAGAGATTGTCGACATATTCGGATTACACACATGATACCTAGGAAAATATGCCCCTGGGGACAGTAGTGGCCACACAACTCCATGCTCCTGAATGGAAATGACTGCAACACACGCTACCATCCCCGCACTATGCGTACCGCATACTCATGCACATCATGTCACAGGCCACCACATAGGACATGCGTGCTGTAAGGCCTCACACTTGAGAGACTAACTCCCATGTCTGGACTCAGCATTAGTGCCAACTGACATGGAACCCACAAGACCAGAACTGGACAGGGCACAGGCAAGGTCCCAAAACCTGTTACACACCACCCCCACACATGATGCTGCAGGCATTGTACACGTGGAGAAGGTGCCAGGCTACATAACCTTGTGACGGAGTGACTTCACACAGACCAGGGAACACATTGCAAGGAGGGGAAGGGAGGCAGGAGAGCACTGCAATACTGTGGGTAACAGGATCTGCACAGCACCATTAAACCCTGGCAGTGCATCCATGGAACAGTGCACTTACAAATGCTGGTGAAACACAACAAACACACATGTACCTACCCCCTTCCTGCTGCTGCATCTCCTGTAAGCGCCTGTCCAAGTCTGGAAATACCACCGCCAGCACACGCTTGTGGATGTGGGAGAGACGGCAGCGCCCGCGGTTCTTATGGCTCTCAGGTGAGTCCCCCAGCAGGACCCGTGCGATCCTCCGCGTCCAGCACCGGATATCCTGCCAGTGTTTCCTCACCTGGGACAGGCGCCGCTTCCGACCATCCGCACTCCTCACGGCACTGACGGCGGTCAGCCAGATCTGCTCCTTGGCAGAGGCACCTACCTGTGAGGATGAACAAGTGACACTACATCAATACACCTGCAACATGTCACAGAGACACATATGAGAACAAATTAGCTGGTTACAACAAGGCATGTCATGCAGCCAACGCATTGCACCTTTGCCATAGGGACATACTCCTCTGGGGAAGGGCAAAAGCAGTACGTGCCAGTGAAAGTACACAGGTGGAATGAGGGCAAAGACACAATCAATTATAAAGGCTCACACTGTGCATCACACCCACCCCTCCTGACTCTGGGCACTGCTGGGAGTGATAGGCACCCACCCCTCCTGTCTATGGGCACTGCTGGGAGGACTCTGCACCCACCCCTCCTGACTCTGGGCACTGCTGGGAGGACTCTGCACACACCCCTCCTGTCTCTGGGCATTGCTGGGAGGACTCTGCACCCACCCTTCCTGACTCTGGGCACTGCTGGGAGGACTCTGCACACACCCCTCCTGTCTCTGGGCACTGATGGGAGTGATAGGCACCCACCCCTCCTGTCTCTGGGCACTGCTGGGAGGACTCTGCACACACCCCTCCTGTCTCTGGGCACTGCTGGGAGGACTCTGCACACACCCCTCCTGACTCTGGGCACTGCTGGGAGGACTCTGCACACACCCCTCCCGACTCTGGGCACTGCTGGGAGACATCAGGCATTCCCCCCCCCTGGGACCCCCCCCTACAGTACATAGCATGTGTGTCACACCTGGACACAATGGTAGAAGTCACAGTCACAAAAAAGGGACACAGTCTGTGCTAGTAGCCTCTGCACTCACCTGATACCCTGGTCGCCCATACAGCAGGGGGTACTGTGGGAGGATCACATCCAGCAATGCCAGGTTCTCCTCCAGGGTGAATGGCTGTGACCTCTCCACAGACCTTGACATGGTTCCAGGGAATCAGGAGCAGCAGCAGTGTGGTAGAATCGAAATATGTGCAGGCAAGTGATCCCTTATGGGACCTGGCTGCCTTATATCTGCCTTGCTGGCCTGTTTCATGCACAGGAGTACAGAGTGATTGGTCACTCACATTTGCATCCTATGTTTCCTCCAATCCCTTCAAATCTAGCACAGTCAGTGGGTTCTTATTGTGTTTTTTTCTTCAGCATGATGTCAATCCCACAAACACATTGCAACAAAGTAGATTCATTCCAACTGACTTCTGCTGTGCACCTTCCAGAACAAATTCAAACTTAAAACTTGGTCTCCATGACAACCAGCATGCATGTAGGCCTTAATACTTGTCCCTCATGTGTCCCCTATGTAAAATTGACCTTCACACACAGGTACGTGCGTTCCGGGCCCCTAGGGCACCCCAAATGCATAGCAACGGCCCGTACAGGCGTGTGTACGGGCCGTACCACTATGAGTACGCATACTCAAGAACACCCATAGTGGTACGGCCCGTACACACGCCTGTACGCTCACTATCACCATGGGTGTCCTCGCGTATGCGTACTCGTAGTGGTACGGCCCGTACACACGCCTGTACGCTCACTATCACTATGGGTGTCCTCGCGTATGCGTACTCGTAGTGGTACGGCCCGTACACACGCCTGTACGTTCACTATCACCATGGGTGTCCTCGCGTATGCGTACTCGTAGTGATAGTGAGCGTACAGGCGTGTGTACGGGCCGTACCACTACGAGTACGCATACGCGAGGACACCCATGGTGTTAGTGAACGTACGCACGCGTGTGTACGGGCCGTACCACTACGAGTACGCATACGCGAGGACACCCATAGTGATAGTGAGCGTACAGGCGTGTGTACGGGCCGTACCACTGCGAGTACGCATACGCGAGGACACCCATGGTGTTAGTGAACGTACGCACTCGTGTACGGGCCGTACCACTACGAGTACGCATACGCGAGGACACCCATGGTGTTAGTGAACGTACGCACGCGTGTGTACGGGCCGTACCACTACGAGTACGCATACGCGAGGACACCCATAGTGATAGTGAGCGTACAGGCGTGTGTACGGGCCGTACCACTGCGAGTACGCATACGCGAGGACACCCATGGTGATAGTGAGCGTACAGGCGTGTGTACGGGCCGTACCACTGCGAGTACTCATACGCGAGGACACCCATAGTGATAGTGAACGTACGCACGCGTGTACGGGCCGTACCACTATGGGTGTTCTTGCGTATGCGTACTTACTGACCGTACACATGCCTGTACGCTCACCATCACTATGGGTACACATACGGCAGCACTCCCATAGTGATATGGAAACGTACACAGGCCCTCTTAGCAGCAGTACGGTGGTTTTCACATATCACAGTGGTGACAGGCAGCACACAGGAAGGAATAGGGCTGACATACTTGTCCATGGATGGACATCAAGGCATTGTCTGGGCAGTACTACATGTGTGGGGCACAGGTGTGACAGGCTGTGATGTGGCACATTACTCCTGAGTTGAGAAGGCACCAGATGTATGATGAGATGTGTACACATCTAATGTGTGACGGTGCAATGTGTGCCAGGCATGCCCTTGACTCCTTTGACATGTGTGCATGTCGTACTGCACACTTGTGATGAGCGTCACTGGCATGGCACGGACACCAACACACGGAAGTGTCCCCTGATGCCCGGTACAGGGGTTACCACACCTGACATGTCACTACCCACGGTGCACGATGTGACTATGTCATGTATGTGTGGGGGGTTCCCATTAGGTTGATGTTGGAGCACCCTCAAAAGCTGCAGCTGTTGCAGCAACCAACATGTGTCTGTGTGTAGATTGACATTGCACACTGTTCCGCACACCATGCCACATGTGGTATCGGATGTGAGGTGCGTATGTATGCATGGGACACGGAGTAGCATAACAAGGACATGTCTGCATCCTCTCTATGAATGTGTGGTGAGTCATGACATGTACACCTTCATGGCAAGGTGTGTGGGCTGTCCTAGTGTAATGTCATGTGACCTGTGGCTCTAGCGTTCCGCTACCAGTCTCTGCAATCGACATCCTACATCTGCTGATGTGTGGATGTGTCACTCCTGTTTTGCGTCTGGCTGTTCACTTGCACTGGGACACAGCTAATCCCATGCCATGGCATGTGGAGGTTCACAATCTCCGTGTGTAGCTGGGTCTTGGTAGGAGTGTCACCTGGCAGCCATACGTGTCCAGGGCATGTGGCACATACCTGACTCCGTATGTAGCATATGTGTATAGACAGATTAACATGTGCTCAGTACAAATTAATTGTTGTTGTGGTGCACTCACTCTTCCTTGTCACTTCCAAATTACTGCAGAGCGCCACCTCTTCCCCGACCAATTCCGGACTTGGCTGCCATGCGGGAGAATGACTGTATCCGGTGCTACCGCTTCCCCCAACGGTTGATTCTGGATTTGACGGCGAGACTGGCACCATACCTGCAACCGCTGCACAGGTATCCTACGGCACTGACACCTAAGCTGAAGGTAATGGCAGCCCTACATTTTCTAGCCACGGGTACCTTTCAAAATACCATAGCTCATGTTGGTGGCATGTCCCAGAGCATGTTCTGCCGTGTGCTGCATGATTTCTTAGAGGCCATGTTGATTCACCTGGATGACTTCATCCATTTTCCTACCCCTGAAATGTTGACTGGGGTCAAGCGTGGATTCTATGC
This sequence comes from Triturus cristatus, assembly GCF_964204655.1. NCBI lineage: Eukaryota > Metazoa > Chordata > Amphibia > Caudata > Salamandridae > Triturus > Triturus cristatus. The sequence goes on from NC_140591.1 coordinate 1,523,908,480, forward strand.
CCTGGGAGGGATGCCCCATGTCATTGGGTCCATAGATGGGACACATGTTGCTTTGGTACCACCACAGGCACAGGAGGTAGCGTACCGGAATCGCAAGCACTACCACTCCATCAATGCCCTTGTGGTGTGTCTGTCCAACATGGTGATTTCACATGTCTGTGCTCGTTTTCCAGGATCAGCACACGATGCCTACATCATGAGGCGTAGCAGGGTGCCTGAAATGATGACGCAGCTGCGCAACGAACGAGCATGTGTTGTTGGTGGGTACAGTCTGTCTGTCCTGTATTTTGCGTAGACTTCCAGCACGACCGCTTCTCCTGTCCTGCTTATGTCCATGTGCTTTCCATGTAGGGGACGCTGGCTATCCCAACATGCCATGGCTGATCACACCTCTCCGCAACCCCATCACGCCGGCCCAGCTCCGCTACAACACCGCCCATGGCCGGACAAGGCGAGTGATAGAGAGGACGTTTGGCCTCCTGAAGAGCCGATTCAGGTGCCTACACAAGACCGGCGGCGCACTCCCATATGCCCCAGCGAAGGTCTGCAAAATCTTCATGGTCTGCTGCATGCTGCACAACATGGCAGTTGAGAAAGCTGTGCCACTCATCCCGGATCAAGATGACCAGGACCATCCACCCGTGGAGGACGAAGGGCTTGGCAATGGGGCTAGGGATGTGGAGGATGTGGAGCCGCAAGAGGACATCCGGACTCGGCTCATACGCGACTTCTTTGCATAGTCATGAGTAGCAGTGTCTGAGTGTGCACGCATTGGTCCCCGTGTGGCATGTGTTGCGATGTGTGTCTCCACCTGCATGTATGGCACGTGAGTCAGAGGTGTGTGTGGGTGTGTCACTGGAGTGATGGTGCCAGTGATGGTTGTATTTCCCCAGTCATAATTGTGACCTAGCATGTTGTCATCCATACATGTGTCGAGTACATGCACATGCAAGTGGCTGTGCTTTTTGTGGCTGACTTCTTGTGTGTCTCTCTTCCCCAGGTACTTGCACATGCCGTCTGCTGCTTGCATTGTTGTGGCACTGCTATTCCTCATGGACACGTCATCGTGTGCTGACTCAGCGTTACAGGCATGGACACGTTTGGAAGTCTCCTTAGGGTAAGGGATGCATCAGGGGTGTATTGGGTGTGGCAGTTGTTCACGATGTATGCACACTGCCCCTGTCGATGTTTGGTTCCTCTGCAGACATGTTGCATCACCATGGTACACATTACATGCAGCTGGGTACACCTGAATAGATGGTCAGACTTGTTGACAGTCATCTGTGATGGGATAGTGGATTGTGATGATGGCATCAATGTGTGTAACACTGCCCTCGGACATATACGGTTTGCATTGGCTTGACATGCTGTGGGACTTCCACATCAGCGGATCAATGGTGTATGGCAGGCTCTCCGTGAGCAGCTGGGGGTGTTTAGCTGTTAGCCGACACTTGTGTGCCAGTTCCATGGCTATCACGCATTTGTGCTGCAGAAGGGGGGTGCCAGTGTTGGACCCACATGTTACTCCACATGAACTGTACTTCGAGTTGCCTCTGCAATCCCGAATACATGACTAATAAAGGTGTCCCTATGCCTCCAAGGTGCCTCTTCTCAGTCAATGCTGGTGTGTTGCCACGGTGCATCCGGCATGTCTGGCATGGTTTTCCCTGATAGTGGCTATGTGTCTATGTGTCTCGTAGCAAGATGCAAGCTGTGTGTGTGGGATTAGACTGTGTATTGTGCATGATGTCCATGACTGTGTGGGTATTGTGACATGTGCCATCCCCATGCATCCAACGTTGGCCAGGCCCCCATTCTCTGCATCCACCGGACTCAAGCTTGCAGGACATGGTTCTGCCACCTGTCTACACATACCTGGGTGCCCCCAGGACACTCGACATGATCCCTGACCTCTGCGCATGACTGTTGCTGTACTCAATATGTCTGTCGGCACGGTTGTGCGGCCACCCCCTCAGCTGGTTGGGCCCATCACGGGTGTGTATGGTGCTCCATGTCTGTCTTGCCTAATACACTGTGACCCGTGTGTCCTGTGCCAGACTCAGGCCCCAGGGTGTGGATGGTTGAAGTCAAAAGAGAACTCAGGCATGTTTAGACTTTACAAGACACATGTAAGGTAATAATGCAACCAGCAGGCATCTTCTCTTCATGGTGTGACTTTTTATTTTAGTGGGGGGAGGGGGGGTATGACATGAGGTGTTTGGAATCCAAAGTTCAGTAGGGGAGTTGGTGTCCTTGCCATTGGAAATCCTCAGAGTCCATGCCACAGTCTTTGTCAACATTGGTCAGACAGTGACCAGCAAGGCCATGTGGCAGAGAATGTCTTTTGATGCTGTGCTGCTGTTGCTCCAGTGGGCCAGGTGCCAGGCCAGGTGTCCTGGGAGATGGTGCTGTAGCGCCGACCCTCAGGGTCTTTTCCGTGGACGACCCGCCCTCCTGCGGGGACCCTCAGAAGCAGGCCGTGACGATGTTTGGGATGCTCCATCGGATGTTTCCTCCTCCTCCTCCTGATCCCTCCCTGTGGGTGGTGATGTTTTACGCCTACTGGCACAGGGAGGGTTGCCCATGTTGTCGGCCATCCGACGGAGTGTACTGTGAATTCCCGTGAACACCATCACGAGCTCAGCCTGTCTGTCCTCCATCCTCCGTTGGTGTTGCAGTAGACAGGCATGTAGCTCCGCATGTTGCTGGGCCTGCTGGGTCTTGATCCCCTCGAGGACGGACACAACCTGGGCCATGCCCTTGGTGTCCTGCCGGTATGTGTCCAGGATGTTTCGGACATGGGAATATACCGGTTCCCCAGCCAACTGGTCAGGCTGGCGCCTCCGCCGTCCTCCACTCCCACCACCCCTGCCCACTTGCGCCTGGCCTGCCGTTGTGGGCACATCGGGTCTCCGGGACCCCTGAGGGATGGCATTTGCGGTGTTGCCTGCCTCCTCCTGGGTGCCCGGAGATCCTTGTCCCTCCTGGACAGACTGGCTGTTTTGTGGTGGTGGGGCAGGGATCCTGGGTGTCTCCTGGGATGTGGCAGGAGTGGGGGTGGTGGTTGGCCCCGTTGTACCTGACGCAGGTGCTGCAGGTCGTTGGACACCAGAGTGGCCAGGTTGGTCGGGGCTGTCCACAGAGTGGTGAGAGTCGTCGCTGCCGGTGGGATCGGCCTCCTGCCGAGCCGGGTCCTGTGAGTCTTCCCCCCCAGTGTTGGGGGGTGAACCACGACGTTGACCTGTGTGTGAGAGAGACAATGTTAATTTTGTTCCATGCAACATCCATGTTTCATTAGTTTCAAAGTTGGAACATTTCCTCTGGGAATTTGGATCTGTCTTGCATTCCACTCACAGTGCACTTGTGCATGGGTGTGTCCCTTGGGCACAGCTTTGGCGACTTTAACTATGTGTGGCTCAGTCTTACTTGCTGCGTCAAGTGTGACTGCAGTCAGCAGTGGAGTGGGCAGGTGTGGCGAGCCGTGCATTGGCACCTTCCGTGTTGCACTGTACGTGGGCACATGAAGTTGTTCCACACACTTCAATGATGCAGGTAGCTGTCGTTGTGCTCGTGCACAGGTTGTGACATGGCCCTGTGTTTTGCCATGGAGGAGAGGGGGGGTGCTGGCACTGGCCACCCTTGTCTACATGCACGCAGTCCACCTGCTGACGAGCAGACATTCCCACACACCACAAGGCTGATTTGCTCTCCCTGTGTCTCCCTCCCTCTCTGTCCCCCTCTCCCTCCCTCTGTGCGTCGGCCTCCTCCCTCTGTCCGTCTCCCTGTGTCTCCCTCCCTCTCTGTCCCCCTCTCCCTCCCTCTCTGTCCCCCTCTCCCTCCCTCTCTGTCCCCCTCTCCCTCCCTCTGTGTGTCGGCCTCCTCCCTCTGTCCGTCTCCCTGTGTCTCCCTCCCTCTCTGTCCCCCTCTCCCTCCCTCTGTGTGTCGGCCTCTCCCTCCCTCTGTGTGTCAGCCTCCTCCCTCTGTCCGTCTTCCTGTGTCTCCCTCCCTCTCTGTCCCCCTCTCCCTCTGTGTGTCGGCCTCCTCCCTCTGTCCGTCTCCCTGTGTCTCCCTCCCTCTCTGTCCCCCTCTCCCTCCCTCTGTGTGTCGGCCTCCTCCCTCTGTCCGTCTCCCTGTGTCTCCCTCCCTCTCTGTCCACCTCTCCCTCCCTCTCTGTCCCCCTCTCCCTCCCTGTGTGTGTCAGCCTCCTCCCTCTGTCCGTCTCCCTGTGTCTCCCTCCCTCTCTGTCCCCCTCTCCCTCCCTCTGTGTGTCGGCCTCCTCCCTCTGTCCGTCTCCCTGTGTCTCCCTCCCTCTCTGTCCCCCTCTCCCTCCCTCTCTGTCCCCCTCTCCTTCCCTCTGTGTGTCAGCCTCCTCCCTCTGTCCGTCTTCCTGTGTCTCCCTCCCTCTCTGTCCCCCTCTCCCTCCTTCTGTGTGTCGGCCTCCTCCCTCTGTCCATCTCCCTGTGTCTCCCTCCCTCTCTGTCCCCCTCTCCCTCCCTCTGTGTGTCGGCCTCCTCCCTCTGTCCGTCTCCCTGTGTCTCCCTCCCTCTCTGTCCCCCTCTCCCTCCCTCTGTGTGTCGGCCTCCTCCCTCTGTCCGTCTTCCTGTGTCTCCCTCCCTCTCTGTCCCCCTCTCCCTCCCTCTGTGTGTCAGCCTCCTCCCTCTGTCCGTCTTCCTGTGTCTCCCTCCCTCTCTGTCCCCCTCTCCCTCCCTCTGTGTGTCACCCTCTGTCACCTGAGCCCAGCTTCCTGGGCACACACTGTTAGCAGATCTTTGAATGGCCCTTGGCTTGTTGATGTGAGTTTGTTTCTGATCTCCAGGCACCCATTGGGTGTAGTGTCTGTGTCTGCGCTGCTGCTGTGGTGGTGTGTGCTGCCACTCTTTCACAGTGTTGGCTGTTCATTAGCTGCTGTCATGTGCAAAACAGTGCCTTCACCCCCATGTGTTGATGCAAGGCGTCCGCCATTTGCTGGCGAGTCTTTCCTGTGTGGGGACACACTGTTTGTCTGGCTGTGACCTGGGCCATATGAGCAGAGGGCATTGTTGTCTGCTTCTGAGTTGCACTATGTGATTTTTGGGGCCCACCCTCCCGCCATCCGGGTTACCGTGTCATGTGTTGGTGTCTTCTGTGGCCTGTGACTTGACATTGTCCAGCTGGGTGCATGGGGAATGGTGGCGCCAGTGGCATGTGCGTGTTCATGGAGTGTGGTTGAGTCATGCGATAGCTTGGGGTGGTTGCGTGCCTGTTTGTGAGTTTGGTTGTGGATGACGTTCCCCCCATGTGAGGTGTGTTGTTTGTGTACTCACCCGGGTCTCGGAGTCCTCCTAAGCCTTCGACTGCCTCCACCGGCAGTATGGCCATCACCCTCTCCTCCCAGGGATGGTAGTGTACGGGTCTGCGGGACGGCCCTCCTCCAGTGACGTTGGCCTGGTTGTGTTCATCCGTCATCTTGGCTCGGACCCTCCTCCGCAGATCGTACTACCTGGCTTGGCATTCCTGCTTGTTCCTTCTGGTGTCCGCAACAGCATTCACAGCATCGACGATGGTCTGCCACATGGCTGTTTTTGCTGAAATGCTGGTCTGTCTGACCAATGTTCCAAAGAGGTGTGGCTCGACTCTGAGGATTTCATCGACAAGGACCTCCAACTCTCGGTTACTGAACTTTGGATTCTTGTTAGTGGGCATGGTGAGGGGTGTGGGTGTGGATGGTGGGGGGGGGGTGTGTGGATGGTTGTGGGTGTGTGAGTGTGGTTGTGCAGGTGTATGTGTGAATGTGATGAGGGGGTGTTTGTGAAGGTGTGTGTGTGAAGGTGTGCAAGTGTAAGGTGTGGTAAAGCTTCTAGTATGGTGCTGTAGGTTGTCTGTGGGGTCTGGCAGCAGTGAGTCTGTTGCAAAGGGTCATGGTTTGTGTGTGTGGGCCCTTTTTATTGGTCCATTGGTGGGTGTGGCTGTGTTTGAAGTTTGGGTGGGTGTGTTATAAGGAGTGGTGGTGTTTTGGGCCTCTGTTTGTTTATGGCAGTTGCAGGTCAGTGAATGTGTTGTTTTAGTGGTTGTTGGACATGTTTAGTGGCTTTGTGCCATTCGAATGGTGTATTCTTGTGTTGTTTTGGTTTGTCCTGGTTGTGTACGTGCGTTTTTAGCGTGTGTACGGTGTGTACATGGGCCATTTTGTTGTACAGTGCTGTCCTTGTGTGTGGCTTGGTACGACTCGTACATGCGGTTGTGATGTCGTGGCCTGGGGTGCGCTCCGTACTTAGAATGTTGTGGTGGGGGTACGACTCTAACGTACACGGGTGTACATACACGGGGGTACGACACGTACAGGGGTGTACATACACGGGGGGTACGACACGTACACGGGTGTACATACACGGGGGTATGACACGTACAGGGGTGTACATACACGGGGGGTACGACACGTACAGGGGTGTACATACACGGGAGGGTACGACACGTACAGGGGTGTACATACACGGGGGGTACGACACGTACAGGGGTGTACATACACGGGGGTACGACACGTACAGGGGTGTACATACACGGAGGGTACGACACGTACACGGGTGTACATACACGGGAGGGTACGACACGTACAGGGGTGTACATACACGGGGTACGACACGTACAGGGGTGTACATACAGGGGGGGGTACGACACGTACAGGGGTGTACATACACGGGGGTACAACACGTACAGGGATGTACATACAGGGGGGGTACAACACGTACAGGGGTGTACATACACGGAGGGTACGACACGTACACGGGTGTACATACACGGGAGGGTACGACACGTACAGGGGTGTACATACACGGGGGTACGACACGTACACGGGTGTACAAAGACGGGAGGGTACGACACGTACAGGGGTGTACATACACGGGGGTACGACACGTACATGGGTGTACATACACGGGTGGGGGTACGACTCGAACGCACACGGGTGTACATACACAGGGGGTACGACACGTACAGGGGTGTACATACAGGGGGGGTGTACATACATGGGGGGTGTACATACACGGGGGGTACGACTCGAACGTACGGGGGCTGGGGGGGTGTTGGGCGCGTATGCGGGCACATGTCTCCATGGTTGCTATGGGTGTTCGGTGCGGACGGTGTTTTTTCCATACGATTGTAACTTCTGACGCACGGGATGGATCGTGATTCCGCGGTCGGACTTCACTTTTCACATTTGTACGGTGATTCGTCCGAGGACGTGTCGGACACATTTTCCGACCCGAGGACGTGTGGGAAATTATTCCCAATGCGATTCGTATGGTCTTTTTCCCATGCAAATCGTAATTGGCAGTTTGTACGGCACTTGTACGATTCGTACGGTAAAAAGACCGGAAACGAGTCGTACGGGGAACATTTTTAACGGATCGTAATTGGCACCAGAGTCCTCAGAAAATCGATGCCCCACTATGGAATAGCTGGGGCGTAGCTTGGTCAGCATGAGAGGAGGGTGTGAGCAACCAATTCACAAATAATTATGCAGCAAGTAGAGCGAGTAGTGCAAGTTGTGTAGCAGGGCATGAAGTGGCCTGGACAAAAAAGCAGGTGCTGAGACGGCTCCTATCAGACTCTCCATATTTTGCCCTCACCATCAGAATGAGACATACATTTAACTCTGCAGCAGAACCACCTTCCACTGCTGCAGATGTAACTGCAAAGAGACTTGTAATAGTCCTTTCACTGTCTCGCCATGTCAGAACTGAAGCCTCATCATACGCCTATGCAATGAAGCCACAGTTGTTGCTGCAATATTCAATGCAACTAGCAATCATTGGCAATCATTGGCAAATCCAATAGATCTGGCATCTTTAGATGCACTGTAACTTGTCGTATCACATATCTGGATGTTGTACAATGGCAGAAGTGGTAACATAACATACGTGCGGGACACTATGCCAATCAGAGATGTGTAGATTATGTGCTTGTTAGTCATGCCCTCTTGTTCATCAGCCATGTCCTTGTGAGAGACCCCCCCAGTACATTCATCCCAGTCAAAGTCCTTTTGTGGAGAACATGAGAAACACAATGAAACACTTAGGGGCATATTTGCAAGCCCCTATCATCACCACAAAATAACTTTTTCTGATGTTGTGGTGGCGATAGGGGATTCACCTTATTTACAAGGCAGCATTAAGCCACTTAACGTGCTCAGACGTGAGTCCCGTCCTCTCCATGCCACTGGAATCAAGCTATCCTGGCTGAAGAGGGGTGAAACCCCAAAACCGGTCCTAGGATGCTTGTTTCCAATCCAGGGAGGACCTGGCCTGGCATTTCGGGCTGGACTGTTCCCATTCGGCACAGGGTCAAGACTGATTTGCATATGGCTGGGTCCAAACTGGAATGGCATGGTGTGAAAAAAACGATGGATTTAGGCCCAGATCTCTGTACTGGGGTCAATGTATGACATTGTTCTGCACTCTGTCCATCAATAGTTCTTTTTGCCTTGCAAATAAGGCATCCTTTCACTCTATACTTAGCGTGAAAGCAAAGGGCAATGGTTGTTGCAGTGGGCAATCCACTGCAACACCCTTTGATTTTGATTCTGCCCCATATTTACAAGTGTGGTGTAAATATGGGGCAGCACCAAATTTAAGACCAGGGAAAACCTGGTCTTACCCTTACACAATGAGGAGAAATGTTTAATATCTCCTCGTTTTTCTGTTTACATGTGTGCTGCATTGTGCAGCACACATAGAAACAGCAAAATACCATTGATTGTTTATGTGCAGGAAGGTATCCCTTCTTGCACATAAACAATCCTTAATAAAAAATTAAGTTTTGCAACTTATATGTGTGCTGCATTAAGCAGCACACATAGAAGTTATAAAACGCCATTTAAAGAGTGTTTATGTGCAGGAAGGAGTACCTTCCTGCACATAAACAATCTTCCCCTGCAAGGCAGTCACTGTATTGGCGTTAGGCAGCTAAATTTAGCACCAGCGAAGGGGGAAACACATGGTTGCACCCTATTGTTGTAAATATGGTGCATCCCTGCATTTCAGAAGTGGCTAAGTGCGGCGTAAACCAAGAAGGCTAACACTGCGCTCCGTCACTTCTATTGTAAATGTACCCCAAAATGTATAACACTGTTGAAATCCATCACAACATAGAAGACATAGAGTGTGTGTATGTGTCAATATGAGCGGGTAAAATATCCCAGGTGAAAATCTACACACTTCACATCACCTGACTGAAACCACTCCTAGCCAACTATGTCCCTCATGATTCATTAAACATGGGTTGTGGCACTACATACACCCCCCAGAGCCACGAGACCGTGGATAAGGCTAGGGACATTGTATCCCTGGTCTAAAAATATTTTGTGAGCCCCTGTACGAAGCATCACAGAATGTATGTTCCCATCATATCTGCATGATGCCCTCTATGTCCAGGTCACTGACAGTGTACAGGTGCATTCTTACAAACTCTACATGTGTGCACATCTCAGAAGCTGGTTTACAGATGTGTGCAATAACCAGTGCCACAGAACAGCACCTCCTCATGAATGATAAATCAATCATCTTCTGTGACACCCTCACATTGCTATGTTCTGTTGTGACATCGAACATACATCAGTATGGATGTCTCAGGAAACTAAAACACACCCTCACTGTTGAAGCACTGCATTAGCCTGGGCCCCCACACAGTACCCACATACAAAATATAAGTCAGGTAAATGGGATTGCCACAAACCATGGTGTAAAACATTTGAAGTCCACAATGTAAAGACTCTCTGCAGATTTCGGTTACCCAAACCAGGAGGACTCCTGGAAGGCTACGGTCCAAGGCCACAGTCCATACTGCACCTGAGTCAAAGTCTCCATGCGCACAGGACCTGTGGCATGAGGTATATCAGGGACAAACAATATTGTCGCAAAGTGGCATACACAAGTGGCCAATGTGTAAGTGCAAGTCCTTACATAAAGACCGACAGCAACAGCAGTTGTCAGACATATAGTAAAAGTATGTCGAAAGAGCACACAGGAAAATGGATACATGTGCAGCAAAAGTACCAATTAGGCATGACAATACAATAACCCCATGTGTGGAGAAAAAAAATACCTACTTTGCACACATTAAGCACATATCCACTAACATCTCAGGTAGTACTGCAAGTAAAGAGACGTGGACATTGGCCAAGGCAAGCTGAAATACTTACCATAGCAGATACCACCCAATGCAGTGTCTGTCCCAGATGATCAACTTTCATGGTGAATCAAACACAACTGTAGCCACACATGCCAAATTATCCAAAAATAACAATTAGCATCAGTAGCAGTTGCAGGACACAGGCCTACACAATCAATAAAGTTTTTATTTGAAGCAACAAATAGGTGTCCGAAAACAAAGTCCAATGGCCAGTTCATGTATTATTGTGTGGACCAGCACACTGCTGTGCCACCAAACTGCCTTCAAGAGCATTGCTGGGGATATCTCTCTTGGAAGGGGCAGTCCAGGCACCTCTATGGTGTTATTCTGTGGGCTGAGGTTGGGATTGGGAGGGCTGGTTGGTTGGTCTTTGGGAGAGCTGGACTCAAGATTCGGAGGGTTAGTTTGGTCTGTGGGAGAGCTGGCCTTCGGATGGGGAGGCCTAGGTTTGTCTGTGGGAGGGCTGGTCTCGGTATGGAGTGGGCTGTGTTTGACCATGCAGGGAATCTTGTATGTCAAAAGGGTAGTGATGGACTTAGGGAGAGGGGAGCAGGTGTTTTACTTGTGTTTTGATTTAGAGCATCTGGTTTGGGGTGGGGAAGAGGTCCTTTGGGTTTTGGGAAGCTGTTTCCCTCTTTATTGCTTATGCCTTTTTGTTTTGGCAGCGGCAGTGATGTGTTTGGGAAGGGCGGCAGGTATTTTTGACGTAGATTGTGAAGTGGCAGAGGTGGATAGAGGAGGCAGAGGTGGGAAATGAGACCTGGGTTTGGGGGGGTGGGCAGCTGTGACAGAGAAGAGGTCAAGCGCAAACAGGGTAAGTTCTTTGGGAGGAAGTGAGACAAGAGGTGGAGTACGGAGGTAGACTAATGTGAAGTCTGAGGTGTGGCTGTGCGTGCATGTGTCTGTGTGCCTGATGTATATTTGGTTGTTATATGTGTCTAGTTCTGTGGGGTGTGTGATTTGTATGTGGCTTGTGTAGTGGGTAGGGTGTCTGGTTGTGTGATATGGATAGTGACTCGGTCTAGTGGTATGGTGTCTGGCTGTATGTGTGTAGTGGCTGTGTCTGATGGTGTGATATTTGGATGCATGTGTGTAGTGGCTGGGTTTGCTGCTGTGGTGTTTAGGTGTATGTGTGTAGTGGCTGCATCTGGCAATGTGGTGTCTGGGTGTATGTCACTGGATGTGGTGGTGAGGGTGGTGAGTGCATGATGAGAGGTTGCAATTTGTTTCTTCAAATGTTTCTCTTTGCGTGTGTTGCGTGTGGATGTTGAGGTGGATGCATGATGTTGTGTGCATGTGCTTTTGTCAGGTATGGGAATGGGGAGTTTGGATGGGGAAGAGGCAGGAGGTGGGTGGAAAGCTGGAAGTGGTGGAAGGCTGCCGTGAGTATGGAAGCCAGAGTCTGAATACATCTCTGTAGGGCAGACATGTCAGCATGAATGCCTTCCAGTTATGACGCCATCTGCATAAGTTGGGGGTTTTGCACCTGGATGGCATTCAGCACTGCAGTCTGACCCACAGAGATCTGTCTCAGGATGTCAATTGCCTCCACACTCATGGCAGCAGGGAAACAGAAACATGGGCTGAGGTGCCTGGTGCAAAGGAGACTCCTCCCTTCTTAGGTGAGTGGGCTCGGACAGCTGGGTGGGGAGCTCAGGGAGGGTGGAGATGTAACAGGGGTGGCGAACAAGGATGTTGTGGATGCAGGTCCATGGGGATCACCACCAGTGAGTGGCCACTGGAGCTCGACTCAGAAGTTGAGGATGTGTTAGCTGTCTCCTCCATGGCACTCCCCTCACCCTCAAGGCCACTATTTCCCTTTATGTCACTGCTGTGTAAGGAACCACTCTGGCCAGATTCCCCAAAGGCCTGGGTTGATGGTGAAATAATAAAAGAAATACGTTCATTCAAATTGCGGGAACACATTGCACAAACAGATCCTAGCACAACACATTTCTTAATTGCACAGATCACAACACCTACAAGAATGACCACATTGGCTCCAGCACTGCATGAGTGCTACATGTCCTGTGCACAGTCACACATAATGGTGTTATAACCACAGTCTGCTCCAACTGCATGTGTGACCATGTCCAAAATCCACCCTCATGTGTCATCACCCTGTCAACCTAGGCCCTTGTATCATACCATAGTTACCTGATGTCATGAAATGGGATGTCCACATAGAATGCATTACTACCTATCCACACAAGGCACTGCAATCAGCAGATGGTCAGGTGTCCCTAACCCCCAACATGTAGAACTTCTGGCCACCTGGTGCAGCTAAGTAGCAGTAATATGTGACTATCAAGAATGAGTTGGTATATAGAAAGTTCGGTGTACTTTCAAGAGCCATGCCAAAGATGATTGCCCTTCAATGAATTGAAGTGATTTGTTTTGTATAATCCATGTTTCTCTTTTTATATAAAAAATATTTAAACTTTGTATGACATTTTCACATACAATATTGTGTACTATTAGACACAGTGTGAATGAATTAGTATGTCTGAATATTCACCTTAAGAAACATGGATATCCAATGTAGCAAAATGTACTGAATACATCACTGTTGTGCACATTGAGATATTGTATCCAGGGGAAAATGTCTTCTCTTTTTTCCCCTTTTTCCCATTTATATTAAGATAAAATTGTCTATATAAATAAATTAAAAAAAAAATATTTTGTTACCTAACACTTGGGTGGTTATATATTGTTTATGTAAACCCTAGGTCCACGTTTGCAATCAATTTCCTACATGGATAATGTTTCACTCAGTTCAACTATAGAGGGTTTGGCCCATAATCAGTAAGGCTAATATTATAAAGTATATAACCACAGACACGCCAGTACTGATGGTTAGTCAAACAGTATTTCACAGGAACACACGTGGCACTCAATGTGACCTGAAAAAGGTTTCTTTCTTTTTTATTTCATTTCATTATTTGTGAATTGCAAAGTAGAAAACAATTTTTGAAAATTCTCAGTGGTCAACACAGAATATCATCATATGAATTTTTCAAACACCACACCTATAAACAGCACACATAATACATATATTAGCTTTTCAAAAAATTACTAGACAAGACAAGACATGACATGGACAACAAATCAAAATTAAAATAATAATAATAATAATAATCGATAGATAAAGAAAAATATTAGAGAAAAAAGTGGAGGGAGAAAGAAGAAAGACAAACAAACCCAAACTGGTTGTGAATTTCTTTAAAAAAAATAATTTCATCAATCAATTAATCAATCAGGGGTTTGTACAGCACGCTACTCACCAGTGAGGGTCTCAAGGTGCTGGGGGAGGGGCAGCTCCGGATCAGTCGAAGAACCAGGTCTTGAGGTCCTTCCTGAACGTGTGCAGGGTCGGGGAGCATCTGATGTTCACAGGGAGCTTGTTCCAGGTCTTGGCAGCGATGTAGGAGAAGGCTCTTCCGCCGGTTTTGGTTCTGCGTATGCGGGGGACCTCGGCCAGAGCGAGGTCGGCAGAGCGGAGGTCCCTCCTGGGTGCGTGGAGGGAAACTCTCTCGTTGAAGTATTTGGGTCCGATGTTGTTGAGGGATTTGTAGGCGTGGGTGAGGAGATTTCATCATCCTTAGTTTAGGCAATGACTAAACAGTAAACCATTCAGGAAATCAAAGTCACTTTAACCATTTTTTAACGATAAACTTCATTTACAAAGAAAGGGGTTAGCCTGATAGTACACTGTAACACACTTGTATGGTCATAAAATTGGTCTACGCATTTCAAACCCACGGGCACATTTGATGGGGTTCTCATCAGGACCTAAAGCTCATGAAGAGTGGAACTAAAAAAGAAAAAGAAAAGTGCTTGTGCTAGCTCTTTCAACCCAACTCACTTCCATTAAGCCATACCTTTCCAATAATCTAACCCAAAGAAAATAATTTACCTTTAGATGAGGTCTACCAATCTCCTTTTGGAGTATTGATTGTCTCAATTCAAAAAATGCACTAAAAGTGAAAAAAGAAACAAAGACAAAGAGAAGAAAAAGAAGAAGCAAAATCATTTGTTTGTGTGGGCCCTAGCAGTCACTCTGTGATCCCTACTGAAGCATGTTAATGAAACTAGAACTTACTTAATATCTTCCAAATTAATTAAGTGTGATGTGGCTGAATGAAGATTCAGCATGTCCCATTAACAAGGTCATGCATCCACATAGTGGGTATTCTATGTAGACAGACATAACCCTTGGACCACGGCAGTCACATTATTCAACGTTAGCCTATAGCTGTGACCGCAATGGAGGAAGCCTCCTAGCGCGGGTTTTAAATCCGCCGGTGGTCATCGATTAAGCATGTCCCATTAGTGAGATCAGGCATCTGCCATGTCAGTTTTGAAAACCACATAGAAAACGATCTTCTAAGTGTGCCCCACCAGTATTAACACGTTGGTTGGAACATATCACCTGATGTATCACACCATTCCTCTGCCGATAACAATACTAAAACATCAGTGTTGTAGATTAGTGTGCATGAATACACGATTACCGTGGTGCACTGTACACCAGCAGTGGCAGTAGTTATGTGCTCAATACAGACTCCACAACATGGAGGTGTCCACCATAAAACTGAAGTTTGTATGATGTGCACAGTGCTGTTACAGACACATGTGAATCCCATATTTGGGGATCATAGGTGGAACTTGCAGTAATGACAATCAATCAGATTCATCCAGGTGACTCCTGTATTTATCTGGAAAGTCAATATAATTATTCAGGCAGTCTCCCTCCTAGAATGGCCTCTCTTAAAACAGTGGTCACTGGGGGAAATGTATCATCTATATAATTGTCAGGCATCTCTTTCACTTTCCTTATCCAAGAAGTTGCTATGTATGCTATTGTATATCATACAATTATGATATGAATTGCTGTGTACTGCTAACATAGGCAGAATGGTGGTTCAAATTACTTTTGGCTGTGTTTTGGTATATGTTAGTGTGGACACTGTGACCAATATCCATATATGTGTACACTCCACACATAGGTACCCTTGCAGAAGGAGAAGACAACAGCCTCCAGTCTACCAGACATTTTCTGACCTAGCTAGAATGGAAGAAAGAAATCATCAAGAAATGTTGTCTTAATAGGCAGACAATACAAGATTTATGTCAACAGTTGGAGCCTCGAAGGAATGATCCCACATCTTTGCCTCCAATGGTGAGACTCACGGCAGCACTGCATTCCCTGGCCACAGGTTCCTTTCAGTACACTGTGGCTATATCTGGTGGGATGTCACAACCTATGTTCGGCCGCGTACTACGTGATGTGCTTTCAGTGATGATGAGTCACATTGACAGCTACATCCAGATTCCCAGACGTAAAGATTTGGCCAATGTGAAGCATGAATTTTATGGATTTGGTCGTATCCCATATGTAGTTGGAGCTATTGATGTCATACATAATGCCTTAGTACAACCGCAAACCAGAGAACAGTTTTATATGAACAAGAAGCACTTCCATTCTATCAACGTGCAAGTGGTGTGTTTACTGGATTTATACACCTCACAAGTCTGTGCCAGTTTTCCAAGGATCTACCCAGGACTCCTTCATACTTTGGAACAGCAACATACCCCAGCTGATGTCACAACTACTAGTGGAGAGGACCTGGCTTGTTGGGGAGTTTCATTTGTCCTAGATGTGTGTGTGTGTGTGTGTGATGTCAGGTAATATCAACTGAAGATGTATGACTCGTTTTTGCAGATATGTGTGACTTCCATCTAGGAGACTCAGCGTATCCCAGCCAACCATGGTTGTTGGCACCTCTGAAGAAACCGACAGTGCCAGGGCGAATCCGCTTCCTTGAGGCCCATCGAAGAATATGGCAGCAGGTGGAGCGGGCTTATGGGCTCCTGAAAAATTACGCACCCAGTAAGTTGTGTCAGATCTCCGTTGCCTGCTGCATGCTCCAGAACCTCACACTGCTACGGAATATTCCTCTCATTGCAGAGGATGGGACCAGCTGCAGCCACCAGGAGAGGATCCTGAAATGCCAAATGGTGATGATAGCGGTGAAGACGAAGGAGCTGAAATGCAGCAATAGCCCATCAACAACTGCTTCTCATGACTGTAACTGTACTGCGAGATGTAATGACTTTGACTGTTACACTGACTTTTGTTGTGATGTTGTGAGGGGGCCGTTCATGGATACATGTTAGATATGTACAGTTGTGGCAAATTCTGTGCACGGCTGTTTGTGGAGGAAGGTCTAGACACATGCACACGTTGTTGTTGATGCTATGTAGAGGGGACATATTTCCCATGTACTGTATACTCCAGGAGTTGACTTTGATAGTGTCATATGTATGGCTTCCTAGCTAATCTATTTGTATTGGTCTGTTTTAGGTACCCTTACCATGCCATCTTCCTTTGGACATTTCAGAGTTGTGACATCGGCAGGTATATGATACTGTTTAGAAGTACAGATTGGAAATGTATTGTTCCTGGAAATGTCTGGCACAGACTTTGGGTGTGCAACTCTGGTGCCAAGCTTGTACAGTGATCGGATGGGAATTGCTTTGATTTCGGTACACTTGTTCCCTGCCATGTGGTGGTCCTATGTTGGTCCTATTGCAATATGTACAACATTTCACCAGATGAAGCAACAATGGATTGGAATGAACCTGTGCTCAGAAAATGTTGTAGTGCCATGTTTTTGTGTCTTGTTTTCAATTATGTGGGATTTGTATTGTGAGGTAGTCGATATGACTCCAGCTGATGACCTGAACAAATTATCATATGCCTATTCTAATTGGCATTCTTAGATGTATCCCATCTGACCATGATGTTGAAGTCTGTACATTACATTTGTGGTCACTGACACAGATCATTTCTGTGATGCTTTATTTTGCTGTTTTTCATGTTATGTAAGGTTGGAACTATGGAATTACAAGGTCATGAGGCTGTTCGCTTGTATGTCTGTGTTGGGGTGAGATGATTGTGATACTCAGTTGGTGGCGGGTTAAAGCCCTGAAGTGTGTGGTGTTAATGCCCCTCAGCACCCCAATGAGCTGGCCCATGTTGTCATTGTGAATGTCCGGCCTCTGGATTATGGACCTCTGCAGCTGCTTCATCTCCCGGAATTCCTCAAGTACCTGGCCCATCACTTCTTGATTCCCAGGACTCGGGCGATGTTGGCCTGGGTGTCAGTGGCACCAGTGGTCTCAATTTGTGGGCACACAGTTACCCTCCCATCACCCCTGCCCCAACAGGCCTGTGGCCTTCGGCCAGCCTGTCCCCTCTCACTGGCTCCTCCTTCCTCAGTGAGAGTGTTGTCGATCCACACCTCTGGAAGTGGGACTCGGGCCAGTAGATGTTGCAGCTGGAGTGGGATGTGTGCTTGTGGGCATAGTGATACTCACTGTTGCTGTCTGCCCAGGCTACCCAAATGTGTCAGGTTGGTCCTCCGCGTCCATGTGTCTAGGAGATTCTGCATCACTGAAGGCTTGATCCTGGGGTAGAGGTGGAGTCTGTGGGGTGTCCTGACTCTGGCATGATGTTGTGCCTGATCGACATGTTCAGATATCGATTGTTATTGTTATAAGTGTGGTATGTACATCCACATCATTTGGAACTTCAGGCCTGGGAGGGACAAAATGGGTGGAGGTTAACATTGTGATTATCTCCCCATTGTGTTTGACTAATTTTCAAGACATTGGGAGACATCCATTACATAAAGTGGTATGGGCCTGATAATTTGCTGTGCTGATATGCTTCATGTTGAAATGAGGGATGGACATGCCATCTCCATATAACTTAAACTCAACACAGTGTGGTAGTTACATGTGTATTTGTACATTTCATGTCCTAGTTGTGCACAATACAGGCATACACACAACCTGGTAGTTGTGTCAGCCCTGGTGAATCTATATGCTGTGCAATGTCAATGAGTGACCAGACAAATTTAAATCAGCTGGGTTACCTTCATGCATTAGTGATATTTCATGTACACACTTGATATGGTGTTATTCATGGCCTCATTTTTTCAGTTATGGAGACCAGGAGAAGGTCAGGCTGAGAAGGCAGACATGTGTTTGAGCAGAGCATAGCATGTAGAGTGCTCAGTCCATATGACCTGGGGTTCAGTAGGGGAATGCCTGAAAAGTGAGTATGTTCAAACAACTCTGGTCCCTCTTGTTTGGAGTTAGAAGTACAAGGCCTCAGGTTAGATGTGGTAATTTCTTGCTGTCGTACTTCACACTTGACCAATGGCTACCTGCATGTGAGGTGAACATCAGTTGAGCCATGACTGACAAGTGAGTAAGGGCAAGCAACACTGGTGCCTCTTGTTCAGAGTTAGAAGTACAGGGCCTCATTGTAGATGTAGTCATTTCATTCTGTCGTACGGTACATTTAGCCAATGGCTATCTGCATGTGAGGTGAACATCAGTTGAGACATGACTGATCAATGAGTATGGACAAATGGAACTAGTACTTCTTGTTAAGCATTCAAGCAAAAGGGTTTCATAATAGTTGTAATACGTTTTTTTTAACTTAAAAACACTAGCAAAACTGGTTTGGGTTACATACCGGTTTGCAAAATACAGTTGTGCTGGCCAATACTAATAGAGTAAAGGCAATGGGGTGACCCTGTGTCCCTTGGAACCTGGGTATTAGTGCTATAAACTACAAGAGGCTCCGTTGGGTAGAACCAGGCAATTTCTTTTTCAACAAAAACAAACAGATGCTAAATAAATCCGTCTGTGATGCACACCAAACAGAATGCACAATCAATTAACAAACCTACATTGACGATCTTTTTTATTTTATATGTTAAATTATTCAGCATTTCAAAAAGGGCTGACGGACAGACAAACACATGTACAAATATAATAAATAGTGACTGATGTGACAAAATGGTTTATTTCACCATATCCTAACTGGGTGGCACATGCGCAGTTTAGTGTGCATCTCTTATATAGAGTCTGCTGCCCGTGTCTTTGTGATTCCAGGAGCTTGTCATTGTATGTAAGTGGCACCGTTGGACAACGGGTGACTGGATGGTGGCTCCATCGTTGCATGAATGGAAAATTGCTCACGGAGTGTTATCTCACAAGAAGCAGTACATTGAGTGGTGTCCTGAGATCTGGATTTAATATTGGCGACGAGTTTAAGTGAAACCCTCCTTCAAGTAACAGCACAAGAAAGGAGAGTTTCAAGAACCCAAAGGAAAATTGAATTTTGTGGATCGTGGAAGAAAGCACGTCATTAAGAAAATTGAATGAAGGATTTTAAGGTAACCACTTTTGAAGGAAAAGAAATGGACTTGGATTAAATACCGAAGGGAACCTCACGGACTAATTTGAGAATCTTACCGGCACGTTGGGATTTGTTTACTTTGGAAAAGAACTCTCCGGTGTCCTGGTACCGTCTTTCACAACGCTCGAGCAAGGAGATTACGTAGGTGGAGCCCGCGTCTGGGATAATCTACGTTCTTTCACAACGATCGAGCAAGGAGATTACGTAGGTGGAGCATGCCTCTGGGAGGACCTACGTTTTCCTTGCTGACACAGTACGCTACGGAGGAGCCATTTAGGTTGCCATAGGAACTAAAAAGTAAACACGATACGAGCAGCAATCGGGAAAAGCTCGCACAATGTGCAACGCAACGTGGAAGCTAATTTACATTTTAGCGTTATAACGCTAAAAGGTAAGAATTTTTTTTTTTAAGGCGATCATTTTTATTACAAAAAAAAAAAAGTTACCCCAGCGACTTGGAAAACAAAAGATAGCAGCTTGAGTAAGAGGTAAATACAAGATTCTAGAAAAGAGTAATATAAGAATATATTTGGAAAAAAATTCTAATTGGAGCTTAAGTTTCATGGAAGAATGCACATAGTTTTTTTGGGCTTCTTCTTTATTGTTAATTAACTAAAAAAAAAAAAAAAGAAGAGTAGACGTTTTCAACACTCAAGTGAGCAGTATATCCTATTAACATGCAATTTGAACCGCCAGCAACATTTTTACAAAACAAAGGAGAGCCACCCATACCGTGGATAAGATGGAGTGATGAATTTTTAACTTACATGAAAGCTATAGATGGTGAACGCATGAGTGCAGAAAGGAAGAAAAGCATATTATTACATTGTCTAGGTTCGGAAGGACAGGATGTGTTCAGAGCTCTACCACAAATTGCATCTCAAGACAGTGAAGAACACATCAATGTTTATACAGAAGCACTACAGAGGATGGAAAAAAGATTTAAGCCCATAAGTAGCATTGCCCTCAACAGGTTTAAATTCTATACAAGAGCGCAAAAAGAAGAGGAGTCCTTTGATGACTTTCTTACAGCTTTAAGATCCTTATGTATTAAATGTAATTTTGGTATGATGGCAGACAAAATGATTAGAGTTCAGATTATTGTGCATGTTAGAAATAAAAAGATTCAAGAGAATCTTTGGGTCATGGGTGACCCAAAATGATCTGAAACCATAGCTTCTGCCAAGGCATTAGAACAATCAGAGAAATTGATGAAAACAGTAAGGCAATGTGAGGAAAAAACTGAAAGTGTAGAAGAACCATGTGCAGAGCAAATAAAAACAAAGTTGAACATAAGCCAGAAGGTTTTCAACAGAAATTTGGGGGAAACAGATACAACAGTAGCAATTCATTTAGACGCAATGATAGCTTTGGTAATCAGAACTACTGTTACAAGTGTGGTAGTAGAACACACTTTGCATCATTCAATGGTTGTCCTGCTATCAACAAAGAATGCAGGAAATGTGGAAGAGTAGGACATTTTAGCAATGTTTGCAGAGACAACAGGAAGTATGTTCCTTCAACACGTGGATCTATATCAACAATTTCAGAGAATAAAGATGTAAATAGTGTTATCTGTTATGAATGGAATTCAGGATGTGAAAGGGGTTTTGTAGTATCTATTATTAATAGAGGAGAAGTCTTACTTGATTCACCGAAATGTAAAGTTTCGATACTAGGAGTAGAATTACATCTTATGGCAGACTCAGGTTCTCCTTGGACCATCATATCAAAAAAGTATTTGGATCAGAAGTTGAGCACTGTATGCGAAGGTAAACAATTACATGCCAGTGATATTGAATTGGAAGGTTATTTTAATGTCACGCTAACCTTCAAAGACAGATGTGCAGACATTAAATTGTATATTGCAGTGAAAGGTGTAAATGTTTTGGGGTGGCGTGATCAATGGAAATTAGGTATAATTTTAGACCCACGATCTGCAGAATCAGTCACATTAAATGGAAATTAATAGCTGTGATAGATTGTGAAGACAAAGCTGTGGAGTTAATGGGAAAATACAAAAATGTCTTTTGTGAAAAATTAGGTAAACTGAATTTTTTTTCCCATAGGATTATACTGAAGGAAGATGCGCGCCCTGTTAAACAAAAACTCAGGGGGGTACCCGTCAATGTGAGGGAGGAACTGAGAAATATGTTAAAAGAACTTACTAATGAAGGCATAATTGAGGAAATTGAGTCCTCAGAATGGGTTTCACCCATAGTTTTATTACGGAAGGCTGATAAAAATTTGAGAGTATGTGTAGATTTAAGAGCATTAAATGAAAATATTATCATGGATTGTCACCCCCTTCCTAACATCAATGAGGTGGTGTCAATGCTAGAGGGTGCCAAAGTCTTTTCTATATTGGATTTAAGATCTGCCTATCATCAGATTTGTTTGACTGATGATTCAAAAAATTTGACGGCATTCATCACACCACAAGGTTTGTATTGGTTTGGCTTCGGCCGCATCAGTTTTTCAGAGTCATGTTTCACATCTTCAGAGACATTGACCAATTTGTTAAATGTTTTCAGGATGATATCCTAATATTTTCAAAGAATGAGGTTGAACATAAAGAACATTTGAATGAAGTTTGCGAGCGTTTGAAAAACATGGTCTTACACTTAAGGCACACAAATGTAAGCTCTATAAGAAGTCTGTGGAATACTTGGGACACACCCTTTCAGGTGATGGAGTTGTTCCAAAAAAATCCAATGTCGAGGCAATTTTGAACGCACCAGCTCCGATCAACAAGGAACAGTTACTTAGTTTTGCAGGAATGTATGAATACTACAGCAAATTTGTATTACATTTTGCATATAAAATGGAACCACTTAGGCAACTTCTAAGGAAAAGTGTAAATTTCGATTGGTCAATTAGCCAAAAAAAGGCTTTTGAAGCAATTAGGCAAGATATAGTGAATGCCCCAACCTTAAAACCTTTCTGTTTAAGAAAGAATGCATCATTACTGTAGATGCTAGTCTTTATGGTATAGGTGGAGTACTAGCTCAGAGAAGTGGGAAAGAAGAATGGAACGTAGCATTTGCTTCTAGGACATTGAACGAGACAGAGCGTAAATATGCGGTAATAGAAAGAGAATTACTTGCATGTGTGTGGGCCATAGAACATTACAAGTTATATGTGTGGCGAAGTAAATTCACCTTAAGGACCGACCATAAACCTTTAGTTAATATTCTATCTCCTGGAGGTGGATGGAATTCCACTGCTAGGATTGCCAGACTAGCCTCTAGGCTTCAGGAATATAATTTTAAAATTGTGTATGTTCCAGGGAAGAAAAATGTGACAGCGGATTGTTTATCAAGGTTGCCATGTGCTGACAATGTAGTGTGTACTGTTAAAGAGTCTGATTTTATCCTCAACATCAGTGACATTCTACATTCACAGTTTGATGAAATCAGTGAGTCTATGTGGGAAGAGTCTGTGTGCAGTGACAATGATTGGGTTGAGATTAAAAAGTATTTCATGGAAGGTTGGCCTAAAAAACACCAGATTAGGCCAGAGCTATTACCGTATTTTAAAGTCTTTAAAGAACTAGAGTTGGAGGGAGAACTGTTGTTTAAAAATAGTAAATGTATACCCCCCCAAAGGAATGCAAGAGGTTATTCTTAAAATTGCTCACAAAACGCACCATGGTATTTCCTCAATGAAACGGCTCATTAGGAATTTTTTCTGGTGGCCTGGCATGGACAGGTTGATTGATCGCATTGTTAGAGAATGTGAATTTTGTGTTTCTAGTGATAAGATGTTGAGTGTCCACATTCCTCCGCTGAGGATGGTTGAATGGCCAAAAGAAGCGTGGCAAAAACTGGCTTTCGATATTTCTGGCCCATTCAACATGTTACCAGAAAGTTTCCGCTTTGCCTTGGTATTAGTTGATTATCATTAAAAATGGCCGGAGGTCAAATTTGTTTCAAAGGTTACCACTAGTGTTGTTATCAATTTCTTAAGAGAGATTTTTGCACGCAAAGGATGTCCTTCTTGTCTGGTCACGGACAATGGTGTACAATTTACCTCCTCTGAAATGAAATCTTTTGTGAGTGAATGTGGAGTTAAACACATTTTTACATCCTTGTATGGCCCACATGAAAATAGTCAAGTTGAACGCTTCAACCGTGTTTTGAAAATTTTGTGTCTGAAGCTGTCAAACAAGGGAGTAAGTGGTTGAATTCAGTAAGGGAACAACTTTGGCTGTATTGCATCACTCCTCATAATACAACAGAGGTCAGTCCTTTCAAATTGCTAAAGGGAAGGGAGCCTGCCCTTGGTGGTTTAGAGAAAATGTAAAAAAGATGTTTTGAGCAGAGAGTGCTTAAGAGATACTGCTCTCAAAATTGAAAGAAAACAAAACAAAACCCAACCTTGGTTTGATAAAAAGTGGAAGACCAAAGTTCCTTCTTTTAAAGTTGGTGACTGGGTCAGGAGTTTGCAACCTGGCATCATCAGAAAAGGTGCCAACAGATTTGGAAAAGCTATTCAGATAAAGAAAGTTTTTAGAAATTCTGTAGCTACTCAAGATGGCAAGATATGGAATGTTAGAAGGGTTAGCCAAGTGTCGTCATGATTTGTTTCCTAAAACTCCCTCTTGTGCTGATGTAAATTTTAACATGAACAATACAGAACCTTTGTTTGGATCTAACAATGTACGTAAAGATGATTCTGTTTCTTCAAGAGTTAAGAAGTCTGACCGCTTTAGGCAATTTCCTAAAAGGTTTGATGATTATGTTTAATCACTTCCCTTTTATCTTTTCTGTTTCTTTGTTCTCCCTTAATGAGGGGGATGTGTTATATTTTGTACATATTAACTCTCTGTTACTTTAAGTATTTATGCACATGCTAAACCATTAGTTGCATGCGCTCTGTTATGCTTTGTCTTAGGTTCTAGGGGGCAGATTTATGTTAACTGGCGCATCCCTGCATATCAGCAGGGATGCGCCAATTATTATGCGCCACAGCTGCGCCACCATGGATGCGCCGCATTTATAATGCGGCGCACCATGGGGCAAAAACGGCACAGATGCGTGACGCATCTGTGCCGTAAAAGTGGCGCATTGCTGGAGTTGCGTCGCAAGCGCGACGCAGCTCCAGCAATGTTCTGGGGGGCCCTATCTGTACAATGCTGCGTCAATCCTTACGCCTGCTTCAAGCAGGCGCAGGGTTTTGACGCAGCATGGGCCTAAAAGTGACTGAGTGAAATCTTGTAGATTTCACTCAGCCACTTTTAGGAGGCGTTCCTGCGCCGGAACGCCCCCACCTGCCCTGGAACGCCTACATGTGGCGCAGGGCTTTACAACGTGACGCATCTCCCAGATGCGTCACGTTGTAAATACCCCGCACCATGGCGCAGGATTTGCACCGCTGCTGCGTCACAAAAGTGACGCAACGGCGGCGCAAAAGTGGCGCAAGTGCAACATAAATCTGCCCCTAGGTTCTTAGAGAGAGAGTCAGTTGTGTGTTCCAGCTGGATCGCAGTTGCGCCTGGGGTCCGCTGCTGGAATTATGTATTGCCGTGCTGTTATCAATAAAGCATTTTAAAGATTCCTGAGATCTGGATTTAATAGGACTGCGGGCAGTTCTTCTGTCCCGCGGTCGCACAGCGCTGCCATATGCCTTAAATCAGTTTGTGAAACTGCAGATCATGTCTCAGTGACTGGGAGGTCAGCAGTTTAAAGAATTTGCATTCCTTTTCAGCGCTGGCAGTTGCAGTGTTCTCTTTGCGAGCTGTGAACCTGATGGAGGTGACGTCACTGCTGCAGCCGCGGTGAGGAGGATACGTCACAGTGGATGAGATTGAAATAGTTCCTGATTGCTCTTCCAGCCACAGCAACATAAGCTTCCGATGTTGCTGTGAACACTGTTGATCAAGACGCACGCGAGGCTGGCATATTAAAAACACCAGAGAGTATTCCATTTCATGCCATGTAACTGACAAAAACAGGTGCATGATCTCTGCACTCGACAACCCCTTCCGCGCGAGTTATTTGCTGTGTCATCTCACTTAACTCTATTCACAAGTTGATTTAAACAGATTGCATGTGGTGCCCAGACATTGACTCTCTACCCACAAAGCAATGTATTTTCACAAAGTAGCAATTGTAAGGCCAAACGCTCATAATTGATACCATAAAAGAAAGCATAGTTGGTTTTAAAATACACATATATGTGGTTGGCATGCTGCACCTTCTGGACCCTTTTGGCTTGTGATATTTGATTATAAATGGTCTCCAAATACCAGGACATGTTAAAGAGGCCTGCCCTTCACTGCACTTGTTAGGAAGAAAGCTTCATCCAGGGCTCAGGTGCCTGCTGGCATCCAGCCACCTAGTATCCTGGTCTAAAGCACCTAGCATGCCAGTGTTTCTAGGCCCACGTTTATTATGGCAAAGGCAAAACTGCAAGTCCCAGCATCCAGAGCGCTATTGGTTAGAATGCTCAGATTGTCTAACATTGGCCTGAATGGCACGAATTCAGTTAGTAGTGACACCATTTAGTGCCAGTTCATCTTTACCTGTTTTAAAAATAATTTTTGGCACACCCTGTAGTTGGACGTTCGTGCAGTCTTTCGTAAAAGGGCACTCTGTGCTGACCCCCTCACAATGGAGTCATTGGGGAGAATTATCTGCTGGGAGAGGGAGTCGAAGATGGTATTTGCACAGTTGAGCTAGCAAGATGCTTCAGGCGAGTGAGTGCCTTAATGAATAGTTTAGAAGGAGAGTGTGTATGGTGACACAGATGGCAGTCTTCAGCCACACACTGTGCTAGAACTCATGGTCCTTGTCCTGCCTATTCCAGACATTTAGGAAGGCGCTGCACTTCACTCCACCACCTGGGCAGTGGCGTAACGAAACTTGCGGGGGCCCCCCTGCAAAGTGCATGGAGGGGGCCTCCCAGGATCCAGAACCAGTGAGGAGCTCTCAGGCCTGTCCGTGCACAGTGCCAGAGTGGGCCTCCTGGAGCTCAGGGCCCCCCGGGCTGTGGGGGCTATTGTTATGCCACTGTCCCTCCTGACATGTGTAAACTACAAGTTTATAACCGTAAACCCAGGTTCTGAGGGACACAGGGCAACCCCATTATATTGAATGGCTTCCTCACATGTAGGCAGGCACTACCTTGCACTCAGGCAGAGTGTGGGTTCTAGTAATGACCTTCTTCACAAATGTAGCTAGAAGACAACACCCCTAACTAAGGTAGGTTCAGCTAAAAAGATAAAAAAGACTGGAATCCTCTGCCACCAATCATTAGTATTGTCAATGCTTGGGCATGGGGACAGCAGTCACCTGCATTAAAAGGAGTACCACTGTTGTCACCACAAAGCCACAACAGTCTGGAATTCTGCTAGTGAGCAGCACAATATAGTTATGTAAAGCAGTTTACAGAAGCCTTGTGCATATTATCTCCTGTACCAGGAGGGTTTGATGGTTTGAAGGCACGTGGCAGAGGCAGCCCAACCTTCATATCTGTGAATTGATGGCAAAAATTAGATAGCACAATACACAAGCACCCTCAGGTGCAAGCAACCACACAGCTGACTCAGTGAAAGTGCTATTTTCGCACTGTGCTAATAACGTGTGCAGGGATTGGTGAAGGTAAATATCATTTTGCACAGTTTGATTGGTGCAAATGCTAGTCCAAACGTGCTCTTTCATCAGCTCAGAAGTTAGCAGGCAATGCACTTGACATGGCCCCTGGTGTGCTAGTGTACCAAATATTTAACATACTTCCACATAGGCACAGGATTCACCTGGCATCCGCTGAAGCGTGGTTTTCCGTAGTACTATGTTCAGCTATCCAATAACCCTGCCATTCACCATTATCACGAGGATATTTTTACATTCTCTTCTGGTGTGTTACGTTTATGCCATGTTTCTCATCTATTCTTTTGTTGAGAATCTTCGTTTCAGATTCGCTGTACGTTTCTTTTATTTTGTACCTGGTACACAACTCAGTTGGGGCCACTGAGGAACGGGTGAATGAATTATTTTTTAAAGGAGGCTGGTAATGAGGAACGAAGAGGGCTGCAGGCAGAGAAACGAGGTATACTGCGCACTTGAGTCCCTGTGCAAAGGAGGGTAAATGAATATCAAATATTAAATTCTTCTTTTTGAACACTCAAGGCCAAAAAGACGACTAACTCTAGGTTCAAAAGTCTTTCACAAGCAGTAAGACAGAGCATACACTCACAGAAAAACGTTTAAATTCCATTATATGCCCAGCCCTTAGCCATGCCCGTTGGCTACCTCGTGTACCCCAACTACTTGACGCCCCCTAGCAGCTTAGAAGCATTCCTTTTTTTCTAACACAAAAGCACTGCTTAGACCTAAAGTTACAGGAAATGTAGTTAATTTCTTCTTTTCCTACTTTGCCACAAAAATACTTCACAAAATCGGACTCGCAGCATACTTTACAGAACGTGCACATGACAAGGGCCCTTTGGTTAGTTAGTAGCTTATGCAAGCATGGCATGGGTTAAAACCATTTCCTTTTGTGAACACTTAACTACGAAAATTGAATTTCCCTTCGATGGCACTCGCTTGGGCCGAGCTATTTTTATGCTTCGCTCTAGGCTGAATTCGCAAGGAGCACCAGAAGCATATAGTTCTAGGATCATGATGGCCATTTTATCAAAATATTCTCAGAGTATGCAGCAGCCAAATCAACAGTGATTGTAATGCTTTTTTTAGCAATGGCGTAAAAAAAGTTGGGGCTGCGGGGGGCTTGTGTTACGTCCCTGCAGCTGGGGAGAGGACTGGGCAAGGAGTGAGATTTAACTAGGAAGAGTGTATTTCCAGACAGTTCTACCTTTTAAAAAAATACTTTTAGCATAATAAATACTTGTACCATCCCCAAAAGCAGATTTAAAAACACATACTGAATTCTGGAAAACCAATTCATTAGCTCCATACCTAAGTTTAACAGTAAAAGAAAAAAACGTCTTCTATTAAATGTAAGAAACTGATTTATGGTGATTGGAGAGAGCAGAGAGAATGATGGGGCATATCAGCAACACCCGGCGATAATTATCGCCGGCTAGCGTGGATTTTTATCGCTGAGATAGCGTGCTATTAGCAAAGCTTATCTCCTCAACGATAAAAATCCTCACGCTAACTGCCTAACGTGAGATTATCGCTGGAAACCCAGTGATAATCTCACGTAGTGTGGCGTTAGTTTGCTGATAGGGACTCACAAACTTAGCCATGATATCCACCCTCCATAGGATATCATGGCTAAGTCAGTCTTGAAGCAGGCGTAAGGAAAGTTGCGATAACAGGGGTTATCGCTACTTTTCCTGCCGCTATGCTTCATAGCGTAGGGCTTGATGATAGGAGAAATGTCGCTTAGCGACATTTCTCCTGTCATGTTAGGTCAGGAACGCCCACTTTGCATCTCATTAGAGATGCAAAGCTGGGCGTAAAGAATCCCCACGCTAAAGCAAGGTTTCACGCGTTAGCGTGGCCATGCTAATTAGGCGATAAAATTATCGCGGCTTTTCGGCCGAAAACGGCCGCTAAAGTGGCGATATTTTTTATCGCCTGCTATGTTCGCAGATTGCTCCAGTGAGTTACTTGCAGTGAGAGGGCTGCATCTGAGGCGTGTCTCGCGCTTGAACTCTGAAGACATAGGCCACGGACACATTATGCACACTTATTTTTAGAAACAAGCTGAAATCTTAGCCTTCTTGAGCACCCATGATACTTGCATGTGTTTGAAGCATGTCTCAAGGCTGAAATTAAGTAAAGCCCTTTCTCAACACACACAGAATGTCTTCGATTTGAAAGGGGCATTCTGAAACCGCATGTATAAAGGTCCTATACGTGGTTAGAACACAGCGTCATGACACTCGCAGGGCCGGTGATGTCAGCCGGGCTCACTGCTCACAATAAAGAGCCCTTGTAACTTCTCGAATTACCACCAAGACTGTTCCCCGTCGGATGTATCTTAAACACGCTTGTTTGCCTTTTATTTCAGACTGTCCTAGCTGACCTCTCGACTCTAAAGGTCATGCCGCTTCTCCAAATCTTCATCTTTGCCACCATCACTTAACGTTCCTCACGGTATCTGACACCGCATACTCGACCAGAAACAAATCGTGAGCTGTGCCCCATCAGCAGGAACCCGGCGTGAATCTGTTTGTGTGTGTAAATAAAGATCATGTTCGCTTGCAGTTTTACTGGCGCGAGAGCACACGCTCCATTATATCCAACATCAGCTTTCAGCATCCACCGTCCCAGCAGCTCCAGGCTGTTGTCTCTCACCAGAAGCGCGAGACCAATATCACTCAAATATAAGATTCATCTTGATATTACTTTGCCGTACGAATAGCCTTGACTAGGCTATTTGTAAGGCAGAGGCGGATGGGCGTTAGAGAGGCGTGAGGTGCCTGTTGGCCTGCCCTGGGCAGCGTGCGGCTTATCAAGCAGGAGGGGCGTGATTATGTTTCACGTGCCCCTTCTCGGCCCCGCCCACCCCTCGTTCTTTATAGGGGTGGGCGGAATTTGCGTAGTGAGCTACGCAAAGCTCTGCAAAATGGTAAAAAATCACCGCAAGCACGCAGAAATTCCGCTGTTCGCGATGCTATTTTCCTGTTCACGAACGCTGTTTGCGTGCTCGGGGGGAAATATCTTGTGAACGCGCATTTTGAGAACGCGAACAAGCAAAAAATTCCACGAAGCAGTGGAACGCACGAAGGACAGTATAGTGGTAGAGCCACTATATTCGTAAAGCTATTATTACAGAAGATGCGGCTCCCTGTAGAAAATAAATTACCAGCCTTTTGCGCTTTTAGAACAATGCCAGGACTAAGGCAGTGGGAGGAAGTGGGGACGCAGATGGGGTTAGAGAGTGGGAGGTGCCTGTTAGAGGAGGCTGGGCCTGCCCTGGGCAGTGCATGGCTTATCAAGCAAGAAGAATGCGATTATCGGGGAAAATAATATGCCATCAGTCTTAGGCAAGATCCTGGGCACTGCTTGGCTATGCACTCTCAAGAACTGCCACCTCTCTCCAGAGAGCCGCAGTCGGATTCTGCCTCATATTCAGGCTGCCAAAGCACCAGGAGGAATGGGAGGGGCTGTAATGACTCTTTCCTTTTTAGGAAGAAGACGTCAACAAGCCCAAACCAAACCAATATCCTAACAAAAGAAGCCCAATTGCCTTGGCCATCAAAAAGTTAAATAAAAACACACACAAAGGAGCTGTATGCAAAGCGTGGGAGGGGGTCACACTAACACAACTGTGGTATTAAGAAAAGGTGGAAGGGAGGACTGCTATAGTAAAATCTAAGCAGCTATGGTACCTAAGCTAAACCAAGGCAGGCAGTAACAGATTAGGAAACCAATAACAAATAACATAGCCCACCAAAAACATATAAAGAACTACAGTGCAATGAGACAGTACTTAGTACCTGCTGCATGTGAGGGACTGTAAAGAAAATGATTTTTAAAGGACAGTAAAATAAGCAAATCAAAAGCAAATCAAAAGCAAGGGGATGGCTTTAGGCCAACATAAGAAATTACAACAGGTCTCGAATACTCAACCTAAAAACAGAGAACAAAGGAGCAGTGGAGCACTGGTAAATGCAAACAGCAGAAACTTTTATGTCAGAATTGTAAACACTAAATATTAACTAGGACTGGGCACACATCCACTAATGTGCCTTTCCTTCAGTAAACAATTAAAATTGATTTGAATATGTAGATCCTGTAAAGGTTTGGTAAACCATATTTTCAAATGAAAAGCAACATTGCAGGACAATCATATTTTTAATGAAAGTAGCTGTATATGTGGGAATGAAGACAGAAACAGTTGTATGGTTCACTCATGACACTAAACTAAGCATAATTTCCTGTCTAAAAGTGTTACATTTACAGGATATTTATAGGGTTAAATGGTAATGCAAAAGACCATGAAGGAGAATGAAAATGTGGTGCACACTACTGTTCAGTGTTGGTAGAAGCATAGCTGCCTTTATGAGATCGTTTAAAAATGCTCAGGAATGTGTACTCTTTCATATACAGTTAAATTGGTCCTATAAAGAGCTCCATCACAGCCACAGGGTTATCAGGTGTAACTGAGCAGGCACATCACATCACGGAATGGTAATAGAATGGAATGTGACTGGTATCTGTTGTAACTGCTTTAAAAATCTACATGCCATAAACTATAGGGTGACTAATGGCTTTAATATCACAATATAAATTAAATATTTGACATGTCTGCACTCAGGAGTAATCTTTCCTCAGACATCAAGAGCATGACACCAAGTACTGAAGGGAGGCAGGGGACATAGGGATCTCTGTATCATAAGGCATACAGGAACTGATACACTAGGATTTTATTTTAAGAAAGCAGTCACAAATTGTTTATCACCTTTTTGCAAAGTAAATCTGATTTTGAGAAATAGTTTACATACTACTATGTCGGTTAGCAAAATCATTCTTCCAAGTAAGTCGCAATTTGACCTATCACGTCAATATTTATGATGAAGTTCACAAATTATGACACTCTGATTGGATGACATAACAGGGATGGTGTCCTGCTGGGGTCAGAACACCAACATGTATATGATTGTATTTTATTAAAGTACATTTATTATGTATAGGCAGCCCATTTTCCTTCAAAGAAATGGGACTGTATTTAAGGAAAAAAATTACCTTAAAAAAAGTTTGTTCAAGAGTTGACAGCAGTCCTCTTGACCACTGCCCACTCCCGCACAAATATTTCTTTATACATCCACTCTGTTGAGGTGTTGGTAAACCTAAATGGTTTGTGACTGAAATTGATGTTGCAAAGCATTGAGAAATAGCATTATGAATCACAATTTGGAAGAGATACCCAAAACACACTGCTTTGGAAAAAACGTCTATATCCATTTCTCAATTCGGTGGACTGTTCCTGAAGCACAAGATGGGCTTAGTATAACTAAAAAACCATAGCGTGGTTGAAAAAACCCTGTGATTTAGCGAACCATAGGCCTTGCGATTCCAAATTGGCTTTGTACATCATGCCGCCTGCAGTTCCCGCTGCAATATCCAGTAATTACCTTCTCCTGCATTACTCTAGATGAATTTTTTTATATTCCTTGGTGCACCGCAGGCTATTTTAATGTACTGTTTCTGCCTGCATTTTTATTTTATTTGGCTAGCTCTGAAACTTAATATCTTGCCTTCAAGACTAGATTGGAAAAAATGAAAAGTCATGCTCTCTGATTAAGGCCCAGATTTACTAAAGCTTTGAAATGGTGCTCATGTGTTGCAAAGCATTACCAAGTAGTAGTGATGGATCAACTTTAATGTGTAAAAGCTGTTTTGTGCTAAAATTTTACCCTCAGACTGTGCCTAAACCCCTGTGCTTCATCCATCAGTGAATGTTTGCAAGGGAGGTATGTCTGAGGAAGGCCAACTCAGAAATCTAGGGTTTTAGTGCAAAGCCATATCTACTAAATTAGCATGATCTAGCTTTGTCCTAAATCCTAATGCCAAGTATGTGCAGACGGAAGCAAAGGGTCAAGCAGTACATCACCTGATACACCTATATGTAATGTGTGCTTTACCCTAAAGCACATATCTTGTATGGCTGACCCCTGTGACATTGTCTACACCTAGGAATTTGTATTGAAGAGTGTCCTTTCACAACTCATCCTCGGCTAGACACTGATGACTTGCCTTTGCACAACAGTACAGGGGTTAGCCTCATGCAGAGCAGTGATGAAGCTATGATGACAGCTGCAGATAACTCTTACCAAATTTGGTGCTGCAGTATTTTCTGCCCTTCACGCTAAGTAGCACTGAAATTATTCCCTCTGCTGCATACAGAGAGTAAACCTAAGCCTATCTGTTAGTGAAAATAATATACTGTAAATATCCTAAGTACTTACCATGAGTACTGTCTATAGCAGGACTGATCAATGTTAGTTGAGAAGGGCTGGACCCATGTGGGGTCTTTAAATTACCAATGGCTATGCAAGTGACTCCCTTTCAGATTCATTGTTTGAAAATGTGATTTAAATGTCTTCCTTAAAAATGTGGCATAGATCCAAAGCCTTCTCAACCTGGACTGTTACTCTGATCTACTATATTCTAACTGGTCACATGATTACTTTTTAGACAAGTTCATTATATGGCATTAACCTTGTGTGTAATTTTCAGCATATTTAGATGTATATATGGCAAGCTTGGAGTTCTACACCCGGAACAGCAGCACAGTCTCCAAGTTCATTATATTTGGATTCCCAAGTCTGCAGGACTTCCAGGTCTTGCTCTTCTGGATATTTCTCACCATCTACCTTCTCACAGTCACAGGCAATGGGGTGATTCTGCTCCTGACAAACACTGATGCCAAGCTCATGACTCCAATGTACTTGTTCATTAGCCACTTGTCCGTCCTGGATATGAGTTCTGTCACCATCACTGTCCCAAAAATGCTGGTGAAGTTTCTGATGGACAACAGTGACATTTCCTTCAGTGGCTGCTTCTTACAGATGTACTTGTTTCTCTCGATGGCAGCAACAGAATGCTTCCTCTTGGCTGTGATGTCCTTCGATCGCTATTATGCGATTTGTCGACCTCTTCACTACCACTTACGAATGACCAGAAAGATTTCTATCTACCTCTCTGCAGCAGCATGGACTGGGGGGTTCCTCGCATGTTTCCCTTTAGTAGTCTTTGCCTCCACTCTTCCCTTCTGTGGACCCAATGTGATTCATCATTACTACTGTGACCATCCACCGCTGCTCCAATTGGCCTGCGCCGACACTTCCCTCAATGTGGCGGTGGGCTCCTCCATCGGGTTTTTTGTGATCATTTCATCATTTTCTATTGTTGTGGCTTCTTATTTACAAATTATATTATCCATCCTGAGGATTACTTCTCCAGGGGGGCGAAGAAAGGCATTTTCAACATGCACTTCTCACTTGATAGTAGTCAACATATTTTTCCTGCCACTCATTTTCATGTATATACGGCCTACCGCTTCATATTCACCTGACACTGACTCTCTGATTGTCATGCTCTATACTGTACTTACCCCCATGTTGAACCCCATTATTTACACCCTGAGGAACAATGACATTAGGGAGACGTTCAGAAGAAAAATGGCAGTGTTCAACACCAGCATTTTCAAATGAGTCAGTAATTTGCTTTGTTGCATATCCCAAGTGTAAATACAAAAAGGACCAGGCTTTTTACTTGTGAACTCATGAAATGTACAAAATAAATAAGAAGATATACAACAAATTCAAGACAATATGATTTTACTCATGAAAACTATTTCATTTTTGCGTAGATGTAATAATAATTGCCCACATGTTCTCAGTGTACCCGATTCACAAAAGTGATCTGAGACAAAACCCTAACTTTACTTCTCCTAAAAGCCCTTTGTGAATACCGAAAGTCATAAAGTTAGGATTTTGTCTCACATTACTTTTGTGAATCGGGCCCAGTGTTTTTAAAATGATTTGGTATACGGATCAAATGCTGCAAAGCAGAAGCATGGAAAACATATTTTCTGCCAAGATGTGTAGATTGTGCAGAAGTGAAAACACCTGGGAGCAGATTTACTAAGGTTTCATGCAAAGCAGCTTGCTGTGGTGCGTTGTGTGAAATGGAGAGAGCAGAAATGCTCCATATCTACTAAGATATGGCGCACTTCTGTTCCCTTCATGTGCTGGTGCACTGTGTGCTACCTGCCTCCAATGCAGACACAATTGTGTCATGCTACAAGTGTGCCAACGTTACAGGAAGTATTGTTTTTTGTGCAGGAAGGTACACCTTCCTGTACAAAAACATTCCTGAAAGGCATTTTTCTCTTTGCACGTGTTCTGCAGAATGCAGCACACATTCAAAGCAGAAGTAACAAGGAGAAATATAGATATTCCTCCTTGTTACGCCTCGCTTGGAAAGGCGCAACATTTTGACATAATCCCAGGTTTACAGATCTTTGTAAATCTAGGATTGCATCAAAAGCCATGGGTGGATGCATGGGAATGCCTGTAGTCCACCCATGGGATGCATCTCTTTTGCAAGATAAAGCAAGGCATCGATACGGGCTGCAATGCGTTACTTTGGATTTACTAAACCACACAGAGCCAGGCAAGGTGGCTTTGCGTGGCCTAGTAAATCTCATTTAAGGACTTGCATTGCCTTGCGACGACTTGTGTCATGCAAGGGCAATGCAAAACCGTAGTAAATCTGCACCAGCTTAATAAAAGGAAATTCTATGATGGTGTAAACTCCATTCATAACTATGGCTTCTCCACACTTAAAATGGGAAAAAACAGTAGCAATGCCAGTAGGTCTGGTTTACAATCTGATTTATAGCTTAATGAGCCTGTGTCAGTTTCTGGTGAGAATAAGCACTCCGTAACTCAGCACACATGCACTCTGTCGCTTATTCTTGCACTTTTGCATCCACCCACTGACTTATTCTTCCATTCAGCTACTCAACCATGCATATTAACAAACACATTCCACAAGCATATGCAAGACTGATAAATATTACATAAGTAGAAAAAAGGAGAAATGCCACCTCCTTAATGTGGCATTCATAAACTTGCAACACAAAATAAGTAAAACATTAAGCATAGAAGCAGGCGGCCATAACAGAATGGCATTATGCATAGTGTATACTCCTTGAAATAAGGAACCAGCCTTATAGGTCCAGGTGTCTTAACATAGGTTTTCACAATAAATATGTCAGCCCTTTGCCTTCTTCAGGATGTTTCATAATAGACACATTACAAGTATGGCATATGACAAATCTTTTCACAATGAACCAGTCAAACCTATAACTTTCATCACTGGCATGTCACCATAATCAAGTCATGCTAACTTCATTGAGCAGAAGCTTTTGAATGTTGAAGTCATCATGCATACAGTCATACAGCTACACAGATGTACAAAACTACATTTAACGAGAAATATACACTCCTTCTGAAATGGTACAAGATGGATTGTCAGAGTGCAAACTATTTTGACCATGGTTTGTCAGAGTGGGTAACCAACATAAAAACTTTGCCTAATATTGTAATTTGTCAGATTCCATATAAGGAAACAGCTGTCTTCAGTCTTTAAACTGTGTAATAACAATTTCCCCTTAAAAGCTTATTTCCACTAACATATGATATTCATAATAAATAAGTCAGGTGTATATCCTTTGTCATTTTTTTCAAAATTAACAGATCAAACCTATGACACGTGATATAACGGCTCCTAATGAACTTGTGGCCTGCAGCTCAGTGCTTGATTTGTAAAAATAATAAGTGCCAAGGCCCTCGTCTGAATGCTTTTAAATAAGAGAAAATTACCATGTAGAGTTAACTTATTAATTAAGTTAACTCTTCATTTTAATTTTCTCTCTTTTCAAAGTGTCACTATTATAAACAGCAGGCATCCTGCTCCTAGTGGTGGTAGACACAGTACCATATTTATAACTGAAAAATACAGTAATTTTCTTTTAAATGTTTGAAATTTAAAGTTAAGAAAATGTTTCTATGAACCATTGTCTTAATGTATTTCTCTACTTTAAATCAAGCCAATTAAGTCCTAATGTTTTATGAAGCATGTTTCTTCACTATAAATTCCTTGCACTTAAACAAATGACTGCATGTTCCTGTTATAAATATAGAACTGTGTCTACAGGCCACTGGGTGTATTATGCCTGCCATTTGTAAAGACAATTTAACATGGGAAAAATTAATATGATGAGTTTTATGCAATGCAAATAAACATAATGTTAACCCTTCAGGAAGTGTCACATTTACATGCAGCAGGCAACTTGCTCCCAGTGGCTGGTAGATGCACTTCCATATTTATCACTGAAAAATCCAGCCATTTTTTTTTTAAAGGGGGAAATTTAAAGTGCAGAAAAATGTTCCATGAAGTGCAGAAAATTGTTCTTTATTATGAGCATTTTGGAGAACATTTTTCTGCACTTTAAATTTCTCCCATTTAAAAACAAAGGGCCTAATTTATAAGAAAGTGCAGCAGCGTGGCACAGCAAGCCCTTTGGCTGCGTCACGCTACGGCACTTCCAAAGCACAGCGATGCGACATATTGACAATAATATGTTGCATTCCTGTGCTTTCTCCTGTGCATGTGCACAATTGGCCGCCATGGGCCAACGCAGGTACCCTTGCACCATGGTGCAACAATGACTGTGTCACAGGATTCCTTCCTGCATATAAACAATCTGAACTGGCGTTTGTCAGCTTCTATTTGTGCGGCATTAGGACACATAGAAGTTACAAAATGTCATTTTTTTGAATTAATGTTTATGTGCAGGAGGGTAGACCTTCCTGCACATAAACAATCACAAGAGGTGATTTCCTCATTCTATGTGTGCTGCAGGATGCAGCACGCACAGAAAGACAAAAAAACTAGCGCCTCCCTACGCCTCCCCTGGGGAGGCATAGCAATCAGACGCATTTCCAGGTTTACGATTTCTCATAAATCTGGAAATGTGTCAGGTTCTATGGGTGTTGCATGAGAACACCCACAGCAACACCCATGGAACGGCCCTTTAATGCAAAGTGCTGCATGTAAAGGGGACATATTTGCAAGGACAGGAAAAGCCACACAGGGTGGCTTTTCCTGTCCTTGTAAATATGGGGCAGCAAAATGCGCCTCCAGTGCACCACAAAAAGT
This sequence comes from Triturus cristatus, assembly GCF_964204655.1. Taxonomy (NCBI): domain Eukaryota; kingdom Metazoa; phylum Chordata; class Amphibia; order Caudata; family Salamandridae; genus Triturus; species Triturus cristatus. Next base: position 1,523,946,577 of record NC_140591.1, read on the forward strand.
GATGCACCGGAGGTGCAAGGGGCTTGTATATAAGCCCCAAAATGGTTGTATGTTTGTTTGTTTTGTAAATGTAACGATGCCACATATTGCAAAAGGTATGTCCTGTGCCAAAAAAACATAAAACACAAGCTCTCTGTCACCCATACTCATATATCCCACTGTTCATGCACTCACTGACGCACATGGCAGCCCTATCATAGTACCCCTAATCGAAGTATTTTGTTCAAACAGTAGTGTTGGTCTCCATGGATATTAGGTTTAAACTAAGTCAATAAAGCTGGGTGAGTGGGTGTCTGGTAACAATGCACAAGTATCTTGGCCTTCAGCACCTCACAATGATTTTAATTGTTCTGAAGTACCTCTCATTACAGAAATGGTTGGAGACCCAAGCTTTAGACCATTGCAGGCCCTTAACGCTAAAGGAATTGCCTGACAAGCAGGAATTAGTTATGTTTAATGTGAATTTAATCAATAAACTTTTGTTGGTGTGCTCATCTCTGATTTGGACAAACAACAACACCACCATGTGGCAGATTGTCATAAGTGCTGGTGTTGACAATTTAGTGCCGGTGCAGAGTACTAGAAATCACTGGCTCAAATTAAACACTGCTTGAGCCTTTATCAGTTATTTGTTACCATAACCAACTCCGGCCTAAAGTATTGAACATAACCTGTTCCACAAGTTAAGCATCAGGCATATAGCCATAAAATTACAAATGTGTAAAAAAGTATGCCTGTAAAAACAATATAGAAACTTTCACAGGAGAGCTGAAGTGGTATTCTCAAAGTGCAAATCTTATACCACCAGTTTCCTCAGGTGAGGTAATAAATAAAAAACCCTTGCGTACAATGATAATCTGTGCGACTGCATGTAAAATATGCCTTTCTAAAGCTCTAACATGGTGTAATAAACACCCACCTTTAAAGGTCTATTACCTTTATCATATTTTCCACAATAAATGCGGTGTGCCTGCTAGGCTTGTTTTAACATCTCAAAGTGCCTTGATCACTCTTTCGCCACCATAAGCAACACAGGCCTACAATTCTCAGCATAAGCTTCACCACAGTGGAAACATGCACCACCAGCCCAATATAAACTTGTAAGAGGAATATCAAACTGTGGGTGGGTCTAAGCCCCATCTCAGCACAGCTTGTCAAAGCTCATTTTCTGGTATCATGCGGGTGCATGACAGCTGCGTTGTCAAGCCTGACCTTAAAAAGTGGGCCTGCCCACTGGTGTTTCTATTGGGGTGCTGATGGCAGGCAATACAACTAATGCTGTAAACCCACAAAACAGGGATTGTGAATCAGGTTTGTTTATTCACAAAATAGAAGCGCAGCATCCACTCCTGTTATTTCTCACCGTAAAAAAACAAACTGTTTCTTCGGGGTGCACATCAGGAGTTTGACCTATGAAAATGTATGGACACATGTTTGAAGATTTAAGTTATTTCCCCCAACATTAGAACTCTTCCACAATGTAAAAATGTAGTTTGGAAGTGAAGGGATATAATACACTGTGTCACTTTTGTGGACCCATGCAGATTCCAGAACTTTCCATCACAGAAACGGTAGGAAAATTAGATTTTTTGCCAAAGTTTGAGGTTTGCAAGGGATTCTGGGTAACAGAACATGGTGAGAGCCACACAAGTCACCCCATCCTGGATTTCCCTGGGTGTCTAATTTCTAAATATGTATAGGTTTGCTAGGTTTCCCTAGGTGCCGGCAGAGCTAGGGTTCAAAATCTACAGCTAGGCACTTTGCAAAAAAAGGGTCAGTTTTCACTGCAAAAAGGTGGTGCGTCCACCTTGCGCTTTGGACCCTTTCCTGTCGCGGGCACTAGGTCTACCCACAAATGCTAGTATGGGTACCCACAATTTTGGAGATGTGCAAAGAGCTAGGGTTTCTAAACTCTATATTTTGTTCCCATTTCAGAAATACGTAGGTGTCTTTCATACCGATTTTTCCAAATGAATTACCATATACCCGGTACACAATAAAAAACCATTGCAAGACACTGCTCAGTTATTGGTTCTGGGTTCCTCGGGTTCTTGGTGAACCTACAAGTCCTATATATCCCTACAACCCGAAAGGTCCAGCGGATGTAATGGTATTCTGCTTTAAACAATCTGTCATACTTAAAAGAAGTTACAGGTGAAAACGGTGGCACAAATGGCTGTTTGTTTCAACTCATTTGGAATAGTTCCTATTTTCAAGTGTTAGTTTATATATCAAAACCTTTGAGGATCTACACAAATTACCCCTTGCTGAATTCAAAATGTTGCGTTCTTTTCTGAAATGTATAGCTTTCCAGGATATGTTATTCCTTTCATACCCATTTCTACCATTAACTGGAAGGAGGTTGAAAGCACAAAATATAGCAAAAATAGGCTATGTCCCAGTAAAAAGCCAAAACTGTGTAAAAAATGTTGGTTTTCTGACAAAAGTCTGTCATGAAAGCTGGGAAGATGGTGATTTCAGGACCACAAACCCTTTGTTGATACAATTTGCAGGGAAAGAACCCAACGCTTTCTTCTGCAGCAATAGCTGTATTTTGGCTAATTTCTGGGTCCCCTTCAGGGCTATCCACAAATTCTGGGTACCTTTACAATCCCCATGATGTTGGAAGAAAAGGACGCAAATTCAGCGTGAATACCGTATGTGGTCAAAACGTTACAGGGGCCTAAGCGTGAACTACCCCAAATAGCCAAAAAAGGCTTAGCACGGGGGGGAGGCCTAGCAGCAAAGTGGTTAAGCAGCACACATAGAAGTTACAAAACGCAATTGAAATATTGTTTATGTGCAGGAAGGGACCCGTTCCTGCACAGAAAGGGCCTTAATTATGAGTCCCCTTGCGCAGCTTCTTGGCGCAGGAGCCTGCTCCATATTTATGAGGCAGTACTAAGCCACTTTTTGGGCTTAATGCAGACTTGTAAATATCGTTCACTTAAACGCAGTTTTCACCGTTAAAGGGGCGTCCAAAGGGTGTTGCAGAGGGCGTTCCCAGCAACATCCATGGCTTTTTGCCAATGCTCCAGATTTATGAGAAATTGTAACTCTGAAGCAGCGCCAACAACGTACACCTCCCCACGGGAGGCGTAAGGGAGGCACAACGAAGAGAAATATTTTTTATTTCTACTTGTTTTTCCTTTTTCTATATGTGCTGCATTCTGCAGCACACATAGAAAGAGGAAAAAAAGCACTTGTGATTGTTTTTGTGCAGAAAGGTTTCCCTTCCTGCACAAAAATAATCAACGCAGGCACCCTTGCACCACAATTAATCTCAGCCACTGACAATCACTCCGGGCCTCGTTGTGGGCACCTGTTGAGTACTGATGATTTTAGTGATGATTTTTTGAGACATAGTATCACTACAAGGAGATTATGATATGCCCTTATCTCTCGAGTCCTGCTCCTGTGACTAACCTGCAACACAAGGATGTCATGGATAGCATGAGTAGTCCATGAAGAAATGCTTATACAGTCATGTGTGTACTGGCTTCAAGGCATGCATGTGGACACTCATAATGTCTATGGGAATGGAAGTCTGTGCATTGTGCTGCCATTCCATGGCCTAGGATCACTCCATTGGCACTGATTGTGTCAGACATGGTCCTGTACAATGACGCTTGTGTTGACTACATTGGCAATCTGTATTAGATGCATGTCTGACGGTTAACACATGCACCATGCCTACCTATATGTTGATAGAAGTTGTGTGACGTATGCAGCAGATGCACCAGACAAAGTAAGCAGTCCGATTGACATTCTACAATATGTAGTTTCAAGGCTACCTGAATGAATCACACCTTGGTAAACATGATGCATGTCCCCTCAGAATATGGGATGGTATGGGAATCGTCTTTGCTGTTTAGTCAATGTATGCTATTTATCCCAGCATCACTTTCACACATTGTTATGTTGGCCATGCCATTGTGAAAGGGATTGGGAGTGTTGGGATGTGACAATTTGTGTTTGGGAAAACTTCAAGGGGAATAGGCAGCAGTCCCCTGGACCACTGTCTACTCCCCGAAGAATGCCAACATGATTCCGAAAGGGATCATTTAATGAAGAGCAGGAACTCATTACCTGTTAGTGGCTGCCCTTTAGTGGATGAAAGCAACTAAATAACCTCATCTGTATTACAAATTGAAGTTGTGGTGTTTAAATATGACAAATGAATTATTTATGTGTTTTTTTTAAATGTTTATTTTCTACATTATCATGTTTGGATTATTAGGTAAATACTGTTTGCTGCCAATGAAGATTCAAAGTTTATTGAAGATGAGTGTCAGATCACCAAGTAGGTTAGGGCATTGTTGACCACAGGCACAGAAAATAGAGAACAGGTCAATGGAGAATACAGAATTACATCACTAGAACAACAATTCCCAGAGTCAGGCAGACACCTCAGCCACTGCAAGCATGTTCCCCAAAGATACACTTTTGGGTTGTTAGGGGAATACAGAGTACTTAAGACCATACATGTACAAGGGCGTCTGGCAACATTGGTTGTTGCAATTCTCTCAACACGTTCGCTCCTGAGTTTCCCGCTGCCCCATCTTTGTTGTTTTCTCTCCATTCAGTTCCCTCTTTTCACTTGTGTTTCCCTGTTTTGTGACTTACCTGTTTCCTGTGTTTTAACCTTCATATGTTCATTTTCTTTTCCCTCTGCCAGGCTCCTTCCAAGTGCTACAGTGATGTTCCATCTACTGTATTAAATTCTCTGAACAGTACGTTTCGGTAAGCCTGGGGACTAGTTACAGCTTATCTCCTGATTGTACCGGTTGGAGACTTGGTCTGCGGTGTGTAATCCAGTAGGGATATTCTGAAAACCAACCTGCAGGAGTTTGCCTTTTACTATCTCCTTACAACCTTTTCTCCTAAACGTGGGTCCTCTTTAACACCTTTATACCTTTTCAGAGGGGTAGGTTAACCCTAAGGGTGAGAAGCAGGGATTGGCTTTGACATCCACACATAAAGCTCTGAGGTCATTAGAATGAGACTGAAGCATGTAACTACTGATGCGGAGCATGTGAAGGCCATATACATGCACTGGGCAACATGAGGAAAGAAAGTTAGGTAGCTGCTGTTGCTTGCAAAAGGGTGTCACCCTTATGCAAGCAACATAAGCTACCTAGCACTCTAGGAGCTAGTGTGGAATCAGTTCTGTGTTAGACCTTGGGACCTCCCTCAGAGGATTGCCCCAGCATCCCAACATCTTATTTCTTCATCTCTGATCACTTGGTGCCAATTGGCTCTGGTGGATCATGGGAGGAGCATAACACATGTGAATCGCTCAGCTTCATGGACATTGATTAGGAGGTATGAGGCACAGTTGGAAAGAGTATACTTTACCATTTCCAAAGGTACATCTCCTAAATGGACTCTTGCTTGTGGGTCAAAGAAAGACAGAAACTGAAACTTGATTCTGATCATGGGCCACCAGAGATTTGCTCTTGTGGGATGAGTGGCGCCTCGGAACACATCGTGGGTCCCCCCGCCCTCCCATCACCAACAACAGTCTGTCTCCTTTTCCAAAATGTTCCAGCCACAGGGGATCAGAAAGCAACACTAAGGGGGTGATTAGGATGTGGGTGGAAGTCCGCCCGCCACCCTAGCGGTAACAAGACCGCCCGCCTGCCATGCGGAGGTCCGGCCACCCCAATTATTATTATGCATGGCAATGTAGGGTGGTACCATAGGGACCCCCCAAGTGCAGCCCCCCACGCCCTGGAGGTCCTCAACGGGCCCCCAAAGCAAATCCCCACCAGCATTTCCATGCTGCTAGGCACTGCCACCAAATATCAGCCCCAGGTCCGCCTAGCCGGCAATCGTAACAATTGCCGACCGGCGGCAAAGCGGCGGACGGACTTTCTGAAGGTCGTGTTACCCACCTCCATTGTAATTTGGCAGTGGGTAAATCAGATAACGATGGCGGGTGGATCGCCACCGCCGGCCCGGAGGTGGCGATCCGCCCGCTATCGTAATCAGCCCCTAAGACACCAAGGAAAATATAAGCAACAAAGCTCACCCAGATACATCAAGTGGGGTTGGCAATCCCAGCATTAGTGTTCACTTGTCAGACGCAGGTCTCTGACAAGGACCGAAACGCATTGCAGGGCTAGCGCTTTGGTTCCTGTATCTGTTTTGCACAATAGCAGAACACTGGGTTGAATAATTGCACCTTCAAGTGCAAGCATTCTTTCTCTCTGAAAACAGGATAATTTATGTTGGTACAAAGACCCTACTGCAAGGATTTTGTCAAGCACCAGCCTGCTTGGAGGCATCAGAAATGCTTGAGCACCCAGAGGAGCAAATATATTCAAGTGTATTACCACAGTACAGCTAAATGCACACAAAAACAATTATTGCCCCATCACCAATTGCATGTAGCAAGTACTTTACAAAGGGTAACAACTCTCATTAAGTCATGAGCTTTCTTCAGCTTGATTTTACCTACTGCACACATTTAAACCCTTGCATCCTGGTTTTAGGTAAACACCTTTTGTTAAAGCAAGTACACAAGAAAATAATTCAATGGCATAAACCATGTAGGCTTTTACTCCCAAGTACTCCATGGTCCCTCCCCACCCTCATACATACATGCCTGTTTGGACGTGTGTTTTTTTATGTTAGACTAGTATAAGGTCTAGCAAAACCTGAGTGGTCATTTAGATGCAGGTTCATGCATTGAAGATCCAATAAACATTTTTTGCAATATTTGTTAGAACCAGATACGCTTGTTTTATTAAGCTGAAATATGCCCTTTATAGTTTGGTTGTACCGCTTTACATGTTGCTTTGACCTAAACATAACAAAATTGTACATAAAATGGGGCCTATTTCCAAAAGAAATTCTGCATTGTGATTTTGATAACAACTTCTCGTTGAACAGAAATTGCCCACATCAGGGGTGCAGTGCACCACTGCAAATATATCTCCTGTTGCACAATAGCCCTAAGCCAACTTTAATTGCATATGCCATAAGATAGAGCAGTTATTTTGCACTGCCATTAAGGTATTAACTAAAAAACATTCCCTATGATACATAGTACCTCTTCAGGACAAGACTGTTTGAGAAAGGTTGAGTTTCCTCTTTAAAACCTCTTTAATGTCTTTGTTCCTCAGGGTATAGATGACAGGGTTCATCATGGGTGTCAATAGAGAATACAGGACGGGCACCAGTGAGTCGACATCTGGGGAATAGAATGCTGTCGGGCGTATGTACATGAAAATAAGTGGCAGGAAAAAGATATTGAATACGATTAAGTGAGATGTGCAGGTAGAAAAGGCTTTTAGGTGACCCTCAGATTAATTCATTTTTATAATACATGATACAATCTTGCCATAAGAAAACAGAACAAGAGAAAATGAGGATATTATAACAAATGTCCCAAATGATAAACCTACAATGACATTGACTGAAGAATCAGTGCCGGACAATTGAAGTAGTGGGGGTGGTCACAATAGTAATAGTGAATCACATTCTTCCCACAGAATAGTAGCCTTGAGGCGAAATCTGTCGTTATTAAAGGGGCAAAGAATTCTCCAATCCAAGCGGACATACAGAGGCAAATACAAAAATCCTTTGTCATGCGTGTGTTGCAGTGTAGAGGTTTGCAGATTGCATATTAGCAATCAAAAGACATTACAGCCAGGATGAAGCACTCTGCCCCAATCAGAGAAATGTAGAGGTGCATCTGTATTATACAGCTGAAGAAGGAAATTGACCGTCTATTGACCAGAAACCTCACCAGCAGTTTTGGAATTGTAACTGTGGTATAACTCAGGTCAAGGAAGGACAGTTGGCTGACAAAGAAGTACATGGGAGTTTGAAGCTTGTGGTCAAGGATTGTAAGAAGAAATATCATCCCATTACCTGTGATAGTGAGAAGGTAGATAGAAAGGAAAGTCCCAAAGAGAGCAACTTTGAAGCTCTGCAGGCTTGGAAATCCAAATAAGATCAACTCCTTAACGGAACAATTGGTCAAGTTGTAGAACACCCAGCTTCCCATAGCTTCAGAGTTTGTCTGCAGAAAGTGGCACATAGACTATCAGCCTATCTTTAAATCCAACCTAACAAATGCAGTCAATAAATATCTCATCAGAACTTAGGAACAATGAACAGATATCTGTTTGGCATTTAGTCCAGCCACGAGAGGCTGTACATTGTATGCAAAATGACCAAGGATTTGTTAGAATATGCTATGGACAAGAACCTTGTGTTCAACATTTGAGGAACCAGCGATGTTGTGAGCTTAGAGGTGGTAAAAGTAAGCCAAAGAATCCTAAAAATAGTGAATACAGTTAGTCTAATGGAAAGCACCTCCTAAATAACTCGTGACATTTACTGTCCTTTACACCCAAATATGTTTGAGTTTGCTAAGCCCAGCTGTGAAAACAAACCCAGTAGAGTTGATGACTTGTTTAGCCTCATGCCAACTTGGCCTTTGCCACCAAGGCATCTCAATGCCACCAAGACACCAGCAAACCAATGATGCAGTAACAAAAACATCAAGTGTGGTGCATATGTCTCTTGCCTTTTCTGTGTGTGCAAGCAAATATAGATATTTGCATAATATGATGACATCACCTGACCGGCAAGTTTTGAGGATTTGAATGTTACTAATGATGACTTGTTTTGCAGTCCAGCGTTTTGCTTTAAGTTGTATTTTCCTGGCTGCTTAGAAATAAAAAAAGAAAGATGAATGCATAATCCTCACCTTTGGTCCTTACATAGAATTCAAACTGTTGATTCAGGGAATCAATATGGGAGCTTCACACTCAGCATTGCACTGGTGGCTCTTATAATCCCCATAACATCCAGAGATGCTGCTTGATTCATGCAGCACTTTATTTTGTTTTATTTATTTGCCTATTTACTGTATCAAATAAATTTTTGATCAGCAATTACTCCAAGTAAAAACAGTAGTGTCTGCTGATCTTTTGTGGTAGGTTTTAAAATTCTTCCTCGAATTTGACCAAACAAAGCAACCCATCTCCTTTTGGAGAATTCAGCATGTTTCACCCCTGGGGGAAAAAGTGAGGTAAAAACAGGATCAAATGGTTCATTTAACAGACCAAATGTCTGAAGAATCTTTTAAGAAATATTTCTACCCATATGTGGTTGCCAGACACAGCTTACTTTTACTGGGGGTTTTTGGACTCATCTTCCTCAAGAAGACTTGAAGAAATGGTGGCAAGCAGTGGATTGCTTAACGTAGCACACTCCAAAAAATTTTAAAGCGCTTGATGTATTACACACAGGTAAAATCTGGTCATGCAAGAATAGTGAGTCAGACAGTGGTGTCAGGGAACACTTGCTCTCTGCTGAGGCCTGGCCCGACCCTCAGTGTCACGTTGGCATCTATATGCAGTCTGGCCTGGATCAGAAAATGTTGCAAGCTGGGTAGGGCAGGTCTCAGGCAAGCTGGCACAAGATGCACACAGTTGTGGCTGAAAGTGAGGGTCTGAACTTTGGACTGGTGGTGGTCAGTTCACATGTCTTCTGTAGAGGCTGGCTAGAAAATGGAAACAAAATAGTCTCTGCCATGATTAAACCTAAGGTCTACCCACTTTTAAATTTGCTGGGCGGATCACAATCTAGGCGGTGTATATTCTCCAAGATATAAATTTGGACCTTACTCTTGTAGTACGCCTATCTTATTCCTGAATTTCAGGAGTGCTCCTAGCTTAATCCTGACTTACTTCTGGGGCAAATTCATGAAGCTAAATTTACTTGTAGAATCATGTGTTTTTTATCAATTAATTATACATTTAAATAAACATAATTTTCCATGAATGTACATATCTTATGTTTTCATTTTATAATGTGATTTGTGTAGATTTCTGCAATGTTCACAGTTATATGACATTATAACATTATCTATTATTTTTTGTAACATTTCTTCCGGTTTAAAAGACTTTATTGAATCCATTATATACTGCATTACACCAGAACAAACAGCTCTAACTATAATAAGTCAACAGTAAATATGCCGTATTAGATACCAAAGGAGAAAATGATAAAAGTCTTTATAATTTTATGGGGAAGGGAAGAAAAAAAGGAGAAAACGGAAGGGGGGTAAAGGAAAAATATTACAATGAATCATAAATATCTGACAAAAGTAACAACAGTTCGCCTCTCAGTTAACCTCACATAATAAACATTGTATCTATAAACATATCATAAAAATGTAATCTAATATAAAAGGAGGACAGAGAGAGTATTCATCGAGGATGAAAATTTTCAGAAGATACAGAGACAATACTTGATACATCACTATCAACTTGGTTAAAAAATGAACTAAGAGGTAAACCATAACAATTGCATTTTAAGAGAGGACATACATTGTATAGTATGAATAGTGTCTAACTTATGATGGATATTCACTGAGTCCCACCATGCTTTATAAGATAAATGTTGTCGCTAACAGACTATCTAATAGTTTATTTTTAGGGAAAGATGGTATAAGAGAATTGGACAATGTTCCTAAAAAAAGATAAATAATATTGAAAAGGCTATCTAAATTGGAAATCTTAACCTGAGCCCATAATTTGTACCAGAAATTACGGGTATTAGGACAATTAAATAATATATGCATTAAATCTGCTTCAGGGAAATCGCAAGACCAACATTTAGCAGGAGTATCTAAGGAGAATTTGGAGCATTGCAAAGGAGTAAAATACTTATGATGATAAATACAAAATAGAGACTGTGTAATACCAGCAGATCTTGACATTTTATATATATGTGCCTATACCTTATTCCAAAAAGGAATAGTCCAAGAAACTCCCAGATCCCTCTCCCATAAAGGCTCAGACTTGGATTTGGTTTTGGGGTCAGGAAGGGAGAAATACTCATAAATAGCTGAAGCCCTAGGACCCGTTTTCAGAAATTCAGTAATACCGGAAAAGAAGGGAACCATCCTCAGAGAATTCTGTAAGGATAAATAAACATCAAGAACCACATTCATCAGTGATAAAAAAACAATTATAAAAGGATTTAGGGCAGTGATACATAAGGCAAAATTGAGGAAAGGAGATAGGGGAATCATTATAAAAAAGCTGAGATATCCACATTAAACCGTTATCCTTCCAAACACGCCAAAAAAGGCCTATTATTGACCTGGAGTAACGAGTTATACCATATCGACATTTTCAAAAACAAGGCCATATTCAGAGTAAATGGAAGAAAAGTCGATTTGAGCAGTGATACCATGTTCCGTAATATAGGAGAATGAAGAAACGACAAAGGGGCCGATTCCGATCCGGGTCGGAAGGGCACCGAACACGATCCGGCCGGAAAAACTACGAGCCGTACGCGTGGTTTTCCGGACGACTCATACAGCTGTACAAGCGAGCAAGTACGATGCGAGCTACATGAAATTCACCGACCGAGTCGTGTCTGGGTCCGAACCGCTCCGTACGTCTCGGTCGTAAGCTAACCGCGGCGTGCAATGGATGCGATTCACGACTGAGCCAGTACGATGCACGCATCGGACAGCCTGTGCGAGCCGGAGCGGCTCGCAAATTGTCCGGGTGGTTGCCTTTGGGGGTCCGCGTCGGACTCCCTGTCTCCCGCAGCCCTACGACTCGGACACAGGGGGAGACCCATGGGTCTCCCCAACACAGGCATGTATGGTGCGGATGGCACTGACGCGTACCCACTGTAGGGGGCGCCCTTGTCCGCGACGTACCCATTCAGTCAATGGGAGCCCATGTACGCGTCGTACGACCGGCTCCCATTGACTTCTATGGGAGTCCGACCGAACCGAGTCCGACAGCATACTGCCGCATCGTACTCGTTCGGTCGGACTGCAGGATTCCGGGTCGGTCGGAAAACACTCCAGATCCGGCTCGGTCGGCGTGCTTTCCGACCCGGTATGGAATCGGCCCCATAGAAGCAGTAAGAGATAAGACTTCTTTAAAGCTAAAAGGAAGAAGAGAAGTACGTTCAATATCTAGCCATAATGGAGAAAAGGACGAGGATAAATCATGAGTCCAAAGAGCCACTTGGCATAAAGCAAAAGCTATGTTTTAACCATAAAAATTTTGAAAATTACCCCTCCCGCTAGTTTTGACTTTTGGAAAGTAATTAAAGTTACTCTCTGCTTTTTAGCTTTCCAAAGAAAGTTAAGAAGTTATCTGTTAATTAAAAAAAAATGTTTAGGAATATGAACTGATAACATAGAAACAAGATATAGCAGTAAGGGGGAAATCATCATCTTATTAGAATTCAGATGGCCCCACCATGATAAAAATAAAGGGTTCCAAGAGGAAAGAGCATTATCAATTTTGATACTAAGGGACCCTTTTTTGTGGCCTCAAACTCGCATTAGGCTTGTTTGTGACCGCAAAAAAGGTTCCAGGCATGTACAAATGCTATTTTGCGAGTCACTATCTGGCAAAATAGCATTTGCGACTCTCTCTATTAGAAAGGTGCCTCCCTTCCTAATAGCGACTCAACATGCCATGTACTGTTGTTTTGCGACCGCATTGACTGTCGCAAAACACTCGCAGTTTACCACCTATTTTAAGTAGGTGGTAAAACACTCGCAAATGGGAAGGGGTCCACAAGGGAACCCTTCCCCTTTGTGAGTTTGGGCGTAAATATTTTTAAAGAGCAGTCAGTGATCCCAGGGACCATTGCCTGCCCTTGAAAAATTATACTGAAAAGTTAATTTTTCTTTTTTAAATGTATCCCGTTTTTCTTTAAGGAACTGCAACTGGCATACCGTTTTGAAGTACTTTTGATTTACTCTTGGAATTCAATCAATCAATCAGGAATTTGTAGAGCGCACTACTCACCCGTGAGGGTCTCAAGGCACTAGGGGTGTGGGGGTGCTGCTACTGCCATAGCCAGGTCTTGAGTAGCCTCCTGAAGGTTAGTAGGTCTTGGGTCTGCTGTAGGAGGATGAGGAGGGTCTTCCAGGTGTTGGCGGCGAGGTAGGAGAATGACCTGCCGCCAGAGGTCGCTCTTCGGATGCGGGGGACGGTAGCGAGGGCATGGTCGGCGGATGGGAGCTGGCGGTTCGGGATGTAGAAGGTGAGTCGTCTGTTGAGGTATGCTGGTCCGGTGTCGTGGAGTGCCTTGTGTGCGTGGGTGAGGAGTTTGAAGGTGATCCTATTGTTGACGGGCAGCCAGTGCAGGTCTCTCAGGTGGGGTGTGATGTGGCAGTGTCGAGGGATGTCGAGGATCATGCAGGCAGAGGCGTTCTGTATGCGTTGCAGTCATTTGAGCAGTTTGGCTGGGGCTCCCGCGTAGAGGGCGTTTCCGTAGTCCAGCCTGCTGCTGACGAGGGCCTGGGTGACTGTTCTTCTTGTGTCGGTGGGGATCCACCAGTAGATCTTGCGAAGCATTCAGAGGATGTTGAAGCAAGAGGATGAGACGGCGTTGACTTGCTTGGTCAAGGAGAGCATTGAGTCGAGGATGAACCTCAGGTTGCGTGCATGGTCGGTGGGTGTCGGTACTGCTCCCAGGGCGGTTGACCACCAGGAGTCATTCCAGGCTGAGGGGGTGGAGCCGAGGATGAGGACCTCCATCTTGTCCGAGTTCAGCTTCATATGGATGTTCTTCATCCATTCGGCGACAGCTTTCATTCCTTCATGGAGGTTGGTTTTGGCGGTGAGGGGGTCCTTGGTGAGGGATAGGATTAGCTATGTGTCGTCGGCATAGGAGATGATGTTGAGGTCGTGCAGTCTGGCGACGTGGGCGAGCAGAGCCATGTAGATGTTCAACAATGTCGGGCTGAGGGATGATCCTTGGGGTACGCTGCAGATGATCTTGGTGGCTTCGGAACGGAAAGGGGGGAGGCAGACGCTCTGGGTAGAGGAAGGAGGTGGTCCATTCCAAAGCCTTGTCTCGGATCCCTGCGTTGTGGAGGCGTGTGCGTAGGGTGCGGTGGCAGACCGTGTCGAAGGCGGCTGATAGGTCCAGGAGGATGAGGGCCGCGGTTTCGCCATTGTCCAGCAGGGCCCTGATGTCATCGGTGATGGCGATGAGGGCAGTTTCGGTGCTGTGGTTGCTGCGGAACCCGGATTGGGACGGGTCCAGGATGTTGTTCTCCTCGAGGTAGCGGGTCAGCTGTTTGTTGGCGGTTTTCTCAATGACCTTCGCCGGGAGCAGGGCGATGAGTTCTTGAGATCCCTCGGATGTGCCATGGGTTTCTTGAGCAAGGCGTTGATCTCGGCGTACTTCCAGCTCTCTGGGAAGGTCGCGGTCTCGAAGGAGATGTTGATGGCCTTGCAGAGATGGGGTGTGATGGTGGCACTGGCTTTTTTGAAAATGTGGTGTGGGCACGGGTCTGACGGGGAGCCGGAGTGGATGGTGTTCATGATTTTGATGGTGTCGTCGTCGTTGATGTTAGTCCAGGTGAGCAGGGGGCTGCTGTGGGTGGTGGCCGTGGGGTCTGTGGTGTCGTTGGCTGTCGTGGTGGTCTGGTTGTCAAAGCTGTCATGGATGTCTGTGATCTTGCGATGGAAGAAGGTGGCAAGGGAGTTGCACAGGTCTTGAGATGGTGGGATGTCGGTGTTCGAGCTGGGGTTGGAGAGTTCCTTCATGATGTTGAAGAGCTCTTTGCTGTTGTGTGCATTGTTGTCGAGGCGGTCCTAGAAGGAGGTCCTTTTGGTGGTTCTGATGAGGTGATGGTGTTGGCGCATGGCGTTCTTGTGGGTTCTCCGGTGTCTGTTCGCGGTGCCATTTCTTCTCTAGTTTTCTGCAGGTTTGTTTGGAGGTCTGGAGGTCTGCGGAGAACCAGCTGGCATTCTTGTTGGTGCATCTGTTGGAGGGTTTCTTGATCGGGGCGAGAGTGTTGACGCAGTCGTCGATCCAACACCTGAGGTTGTTGGCGGAGCCGGCGGGGTCAGTGGGGTCGGCGGGTCTGCTTTGAGCGAGGGCGGTGATTAGCTGGTCTTCGGTGATTTTGCTCCAGCTGCGGCGGGGGATCTGTTGGATGCGGTGGTGCGTGGTGGGTTTCCGGAAGGTGAAGTGGATGCAGCGGTGGTCGGTCCAGTGCTGGTGAAGCTGCAGCTCCGGCAGGAGAAGGGTCCTTGGGTGTGCTTCGGGGCGGCCAGGAAGGAGGTGTGTGATTGTCTGGTGTTGAGTGCGTGGAGGGCACTGGCGCCGTAGTGGAGACGGGCATCGTGGTGTTTGTGGGGGCCAGGGGTTCTGGCGCTGGGCGTAGTCCAGGCGCGGATGGGCGCAGACGGGCTTGACTTAGGTGCACCTGCTGCGCGGCCGCCATATAAGGGGAGGTGGGAGGGAGGAGCAGCTGGGAGGTGGGAGCTGGGCGGCGAATAGGCGAGCAGGGGGCGGGGCCACAGGGAAACGCCGCGGCGGGAGAAATGAGCGGGTGGGGGGTACAGATGGCAAAGGGGGACAACAGGCAAATCAAGGAAAATAAGGAAAACAACTTAAACAAAATGCAGGCTTAGAGACACAATTACCATAATGGAGATACAGCAATTAAGGAAATAAGGAAAAAAACACAGCAGTTTAAGGAAATAAGGAAAAACACGGCAGTTAAGGAGAAAGGCAAAACAGGGCTAAGGAAAATGATTAAACGAAATGCAGGCGTAGAGACACAATAACAGTAATGGAGACCGGGGGGGCCGAACTTGGTGCTGTGCGGCGTGGGGAGCGGCCTAACCTGTAAACAGGGTCAAGGATCATTCAGAAGTATGACAAGAGTAATAATTGTGAATCAGGTAATTTGTGAATTGGATTCAAATATAAAGGAAGCATCAGTGGAAATCTTTCCTTGGACTTCGGTGAATTGCGGTTTGTAGTAAGTGAAGAAGGACTACCGGAGCACTACTTGATGTAGTCAAAAACGCATTGGAGGAAGCCAAGAGTACCCATGATCTACTCATAGCTTTCTGGAATTCAGGAGTTCCAAAAGATACATCTTTGTGCATCTGGCTCAAGTTATAGGTCAGGCACCTTAGTGAAATGCATATGTCAGTGTTTAAAGTAGTACTGCTGGAGTCCTGCTGCACATGCTCCAAAATGTCTTTGTGAATTGGCTCTTTTATTTTATGCAGCCGCTTGGGTTTCTCTACAACCTGCACTGCCCAGAAAGGCTTTTGCTATGATATTTTATCTCTATTCTGGTGCATTTTCTGTCTTTCTGATATTATTATTATTATTTTAGAACACTATTTAAGTTCTTAATTTCTAGACCAGTACAAATCAGCTGTTTGCACAGGCTGCTTCTTTTGCATATAAACAGTGTATTTTTTATTGTCTGCATGTTTTAAGGAATCCATTTTTCAAAATAAACTTTGTAATAACAACCCCCACTCACCTTTTTGAACATCAGTGCAACAAAATAAATGCAATGATGATGAAATGCTTATCTTCCCCACCCTGTATCCTGGACTCTGACTTAGGCAGACATATATTTCCTGAATATAATTGGTAAAAATGACATGTACTGTTCTGACATTGTATGGTACAAAGCTTTAGCAATAATTTGCCAGCGAATATGAAACCATCCTTCCACCAATAATCTAATGTACCATCTGTACTAGGTACAGCTTCTCTGACACAAATTCTTCTTTCATAAAAAGAAATACAAATATACATAATAAGAGGCATCCACGTACTTATTTTCATCAGGCAGCACTTGCACCGCAGAGACAGCCAGTTCTGAACACAGGATGCGGCTGAATGGAAATCCCACGCTGGCAAAGGTGTTTCATACAATTTCATGCCAACAAAGAGCTTGCTGCTGTGAGATGTCACTCTACTCGCCTTAATACTGGGATTTACCTAGAGAAGGTCACTGAGAAGGAGATGCAACAGAGATACAGCCTACCTACCGACAGTACTAGCCCCAAACTGAGACACACAAGGCATTGATGTGCTCCAAACTGAGAAGCACAAGGCATTGATGTGCTCCAAACTGAGAAGCACAAGGCATTGATGTGCTCCAAACTGAGAAGCACAAGGCATTGATGTGCTCCAAACTGAGAAGCACAAGGCATTGATGTGCTCCAAACTGAGAAGCACAAGGCATTGATGTGCTCCAAACTGAGACACACAAGGCATTGATGTGCTCCAAACTGAGAAGCACAAGGCATTGATGTGCTCCAAACTGAGAAGCACAAGGCATTGATGTGCTCCAAACTGAGACACACAAGGCATTGATGTGCTCCAAACTGAGAAGCACAAGGCATTGATGTGCTCCAAACTGAGAAGCACAAGGCATTGATGTGCTCCAAACTGAGAAGCACAAGGCATTGATGTGCTCTATCGCTCAAAGTAAGAGGTGAGGAACGTCTTAGAGGATTAAAGAAGCAAGATTATGCCTGCACCACATGCTGTTAAAATATACAATGGGCACTGGTTTGTACAGAGTACACAGGCTACAAATTGTCACTGTTTTTGGAGGGAAGATTGGGAACTCAGTCGGTGGGAGATGCACTAAAAGGAGGAGGTTGAGTGCCTCCTTGAACTTCAGTGAGGAGGTGCATTCTTAGGTGAGAAGGGGTTCCACTAGTATTTGATAATTTGTTTTAAATCTCTATCCTATTCCCTTCCCAACCAATAGCCAAACATGGGCAGGGGCAAGGTTAAAAAAAGGAGGAGATGTCTCTAGGGAAATATTTCTCCTCTCTATTTTTTTTTTTTAAGTTTATGTTTATTAAAAAAAAATGAATGAAATACAAGAAAACTGCATGTTTCATTGCATAGTAATAAGGTTATGATTTTCAGCAGAAAGAGGAAAGTGAGGGAGGGAAACAGGGAAGGGGGGAAAAGGGGAAGGAATAGACAATATGATATTCTGAAACTACAAATTGAAGTATCACCTGAATTCGATCTCTATAAGTATAAACAAGGCATTTATAATCTACAGAATAATTAGTTACGTTTAGAGTTCTCCTCTCTTTTTTAACCTTACACTTGCACACGTTTGAATAAATTCCTGTTGGTTTGGGAGGGGAGATCATTTTAGATCACCACCTAGTTGTTACGCAATTCACACTGTCTCTTTGCTTTGAGAGACCCCCCTCCTGGTGGAGGGAAGACCCCATGATGTTGCTCCTGGTTACTACTGCGTCAGTGTAGGTAACATGCCATTGACTGAAAGTAGCTGTTTAGGGTTTCCAATCGTTTTTTCAAAGAGACCCCTGTGCGATGCTACCTGGCCCAACTCTTTTTGATACTTGACACGTTTTTTGGAAAGCTGAGTGGGAGACTAATATTCCTTCCTTCTCTCTCCTCCCTATTGATATTTGTAGACATTCTGTTCACATCCACAATGTAAAGCCCATTCTAAACAAATTGCTTCTAAGAACTAAAGAAAGAGAATGAGAAAATTTAGACATAACAAATTATGATTAGTGATGTTAAAATCTTCAAGAGTACATTCCCCCCTCCATTATTAAACTATTAACCAACCTTTGGAAACCCCTTTACAATCTCACTGAACCACATACTAGCTGATTTTCACAACCCATGCTCTTCAAACTCTTCAACAACCAAATAACTCTGTTTACATTCACTCCTGTCAACCATCTCAGATGGCTCTTTAGTTCCACATTTTTCATGCACCAAAGACATCACTCCTTTCTTCTTTGCGTCTTTCTCAGTCTAGGATGCATTCTTGATTTTCCGTACTTCTTACTTCTGTACTACTGTCTCATTATATTCCGTAATAAATTCATGCTCCTCATCAGTCAATTTACATGCAAATGGATTTTTAGGCTAATTTGATTTTGAATTAGATTGAATATACTTAATTAGACCACATCACCCAGAGCCACAAGGTACTACAAGCATTTGAAATGCAATAGGTCTCGCATTTCCGAGAGTTTAAGCTATTAGCATTTTAACCCCTTCCCCACTCATGACGGAACCACTCCATCATGAGCCACGGTCGCCGTGTGCTCATGACGGAGTGGTTCCGTCATGCTGCGGCTGTTGGCGGCCGCGCCGCCCATGCGGTGCTAATTCCCCGCCTGTGCGGGCGATTAGCGCAGTGGGCGGAGTCATGACGGAACCACTCCGTCATGAGCACAGCTCAACCGCGGCTCATGACGGAGTGGTTCCGTCATGAGCACCGCGCCACCGCGCTGCCCCCAAACCCCCCCCCCCCAGCGCTGCTGCGGAATTCCCGCCGCAGCTAAAGGGTTAAATGACAATGCCTTTTATTTATGTTTTAAAAACCGAAACATAAATAAAAGGCATTGTCATTTACAATGCCAATAGCTCAAACTTGCGTAAATGCGAGACTTATTGCATTACAAATCTGAATTAGGAAAAGTATTTTATCTTAATTTGTAGTATGAGGATGGAGATGGGGATTCTTAACTGTATTGTTTTTAACATTCCATTATGTATATCTGTCTTTTTAAAATGTTTTATCATTATCTATTGCTGTATTTCATTCTTGTACTTTTATGACCTGTCTTGCTCGCCCCAGTGCCCATCTCTGTCCGGCCGTTTTAGTTATCCAAGCCTAGGTGTGGCTTCCCCTTTTAGACATGAATAATTGGCAACTCCGCCAAGCAGTTCACCATTGAAGCATGACATGAATGGTACCTAAAATAGCCTAGGAAATTCCCCCTGTGCCTTCATTGTTTCATTTCTCGCTCGCGGCATTTCCGGCAGCTCTGACTGAAATGTGGTGTGCGAAATGACGGACAAACCTTAGGCTCGGTTCGGAAAAAGAGCTTGGGAAAAACGGGAGAGAGAAAAATACACGTGCTTTTCGACTTGGTGTCTGCTGAGCCGCTGCCAAATCGAGGCTGTTCCATTCAAAGAGCTGGGGGGGGGGGGGGGGGGGGGATCAATGAGAACCGCGTCCTTGGAGACCCAGAGAGATCAGTTTACTCTGAAAACGCTCGGTCTGACAAAGGCTGCGAGTCACAAGGTAAATGAAAATGGCTGGGAGGGACTTTGATGGCTGCAGCACTGTAACAGTAGATGACTTGAAAGGAAAAGTAATTATTCCCAAAAAAGAAAGGATAGAGGGTGGGGTGAAAACCTTTGAACTGAAAAGCTACTTAAAGAGAAAGTGTCCCTTCAAAATAATATGAACAAGCATTTGCAATGCAATCGGACTTGCCTTTACGTGAGACCTATTGCATTGCAAACGGGAGTGCGGCCGGGTGGGGGCACGGGGGCGGGAAGGCACGGGCAGCGGGGCGGAGGGGGTGGGGGTTAGGGAGTAGGCACAAAACCTTATTGAAATAAATAGTGCTCACTATCATAATAACACACACCGTACAACACTCAAAGTAAAGGGGCCAGTAACCATGGCAGGATACGAATGAAGACATGGCTGTCATAAGGAGGGACTAACAAGCGTATAAACCAATCGGAAGGCAGCATTTAGGTATGACAAAGACACAAGCCAATGAAAAAGATGGGGTGGGAGTGGGCAGGGCTTCTTTCCTGTACTCATCTACCCCAGATCAACCCCAGAGCAGCTCTCGCGCCCTGTCTCAGGGCTCGACCTAATAAAGGCAAGGGCCCATTTGGTTGCCTCCCTGAGCCATCTTCACCACAGGCACCCCATCCCACGGGGCTAAATATAAATAAAAAGGAAAGAAGGCTGCATGGCCCCCCTCCCTGAGCCTATTTTGGCCCAGGGAACCCCATGCCCTTGGGCCTGCATCATTTATAGGTGGGTGCAACATGTTGGGGGCCAAGAAGAGAACCCTAGGGCCTCAGACGCCACAGCCGGCTCCCAGCATGGTGAAGGGCTGGTATTGCTCTCACCTGGAACATGCAGCTGTTTTCTGCTTGCTCTCTCCCAGAGGGAGCAATATGTGTTGCGGGAGTGCATGCAGAGAAACAGAACACATGCCTGTTACCAGCCGATGGGAAGAGGTTTAAATCTCAAGCCACGTAGGAGCAGATCACCATCTTTGGTCCCATCTGGTGGGAAATTTGAAAATGCTCCCACCAGATGGAGCAAACATCTACTTCCCTTCCCACGCTAGTGCGGGCAGTGAAACTACTGTGTCCGAGAGCTGGGGTCCTTTGGACATTGTCAATGAGTCGGAGCTCGGGGGCTACTCAGGAACCCTTCCCATGTATTTAATAAAGAAAAAAGGTTCCTGCTGGATTGTGGCAAAAACTGACTAATGTTTTATAGTGGCCCCATGGGGGATTCCTTCAGGCCCCCCCCACAAGGCCTAAGGGGGCAGTGTATCGCTACCTTGCCGCCTTATATTATTTTTGTTTTTCAAACTTCAAGACAGGAAACTCAGTCCCAAGGTTCTGGAATGGCTGCCAGCAACATTTTTGTCACGCTGCTGGCAGCCAATCAGAGTGCTTGCTCCCGCAGGATTCTGACTCCTGGGGGAATGGTTTAGCCCAAGGGGAAAACTTCCCTGTGACAATCAGAACGCTCCATTTTAAAAAAATTGGGTTTGAGGGACTCTCGCCAGAGTCCCTCGAAAGCAACCGTCCAGACACACCAAATATTTTTAAACCTTTATATCTAAAAAAAAAACAGAATGGATTAATGCCAAATCACAAAAAGCACAATCTGTGGACAAAGATCTGGCATCCTGCCAAATTTGGTGTAATTCTGTTCAGCAGTTTTGGGGAAAATACTTCTGGCAAGAGTCTTTGAAAAATTCAAGTGGGTTTTGCATTTTGGTACCCCCCCCTTTTTTCTCTATCCCCGCTTGATGGATCACCCTGAGACTTTCCATGTACAAACTAGGCAAAAAAGAAAACTTTTTTTGAATGTTTCATGCAGATTTGTCAAACGGTGACAAAAGTTACAAGCAAAGCAATCACGGCATTTCCTATGAAAACTCAGTAGAACTACCCAGTGTGTACTATAATAACCTCCTTTGTAGCAGTCGCCAGTTGTGGTCATCACTGGGTAGTTATATTTAGGTCCACTATTCCATAGGTTAATCATTTTTTTTTGTTGCTTATAACTTTGGCGCTTCAACAAAGATGTGGTGGCAGCTATTTTAGGCCTCGGGGACTCAGTCCTCCGTCTCCAAAAGATGTAACAAAACACATATAGAGGGTCAAGGTAGAGATACCCCGCCTTCTAGGCCTGATATATCAAAAAATGATTAAAAAACAAACACTACCACAAATTTGCAGTGGATCTGCAAATCACAGTAACATTTGAAGAAGTGAGGGTGCCCGCGCTCAAAAAAACAAGGGGGTGGCACAATCGAGGTGGACATGTGGCTCACCTCCTGACCCTTCACGAGGCCCCAGGGTTTCCAGAAGCCCGGGGTCCATATTTTTAATAAACGGGAGGGGCATGCTGCCCCTCTCCCGCAGCCTTAATGAGGCTCCTGTGGACCCATCCCTGGGGCAATATATATATTTAAAGGGAAGGACACTCTGCCCTCCTCCCTAAGCCTCAATGAGGCCAAGAGGACCCCATTCTTTGGGCTGTGTTTTAAATTGAAGGGAGGGGGCCTAAGGCCCCCTCCCCTCTCCAACCCATGCTATGCACTGGGGACTCCATTGCCCGGGGCAGGCTCACTGATGGTTTCCCGGGGACATCATTTCCCAGGACAGTGTGGTTTCCATGAAGTCTTATGAGTTCCCTCCTAGTCAAAGCAGAAAGCCAGTGGGAACAAATAAAGTTCTTCCTGTCCACGTGCTTGTAGGCAGTGAAAATTAGAATTGCTCCATCCTAGCTATGGGGCAAAAAAGAGGTTGCTCCAGAGGGGTGGGAGCAGTACAGGCTCCTTCACCACCCGGGTTGGGTGCTGGCAGGAGAGCTGTTAAGGCTCGGGCCATGGGGTTCCCTCCTGCAGCTCCCACCTTAAATATGCTGTGGGGTGCCCTGGGTGGACAACAAGGCACTCCAAAATTCAACATAAAATAAAATAAAATGCTGGCTCCTGTGCTGCCCCTGAATGAAGCTGCTTGGTGGTTGTCAGCAGGGCTCTGGGGGCCCTGCAACGCCTTCGGCTGTCATTATAAAAAATGTTTTAGGTTGCCCCAGATGGGCACCGCAGATTAAACATAATGGGCAGAAAATGCTGTTTTCTGTGTGGCCTTGTAAAAGGGACCACTTGCAAGGAGCCGGCAAGCTACAGAGGCCCTGGTGTCCCCCCATAACACCAATAAAAATTAAACATGTGGGTGCCTTGGATGGGCATCAGGGCACCTTTTTTCCAATTAATGATACATGAGTGACATGGGTTGCACATTTATTATTCCCTCTTCCAAGGTAGGAACGGCTCCCAATGGCCTGGGAGGGCTTCCTATTTGTATTTCTAATTCTTGGCATTTTTGTAGATGTTGTGGGGGGGCAGCATGGAGTGCAGCAGCCCCACAACAGCATTAAAAAAAACAGTATGTCTCTCGGGCCATTAAATCCATGATTAAAACATTCCTATCTGGAACTCCATGCTCTTCAGATGGAGTGCAGAGCCCCTTTGTGGTTGTTTTTATAGCTGCATCTTGTGATCTGAAAACTGTTAAATGAAAGACTCAAAGATTTTTTTGATAACACGTTATTAGGTTTTTTAATGACCATAACATTTATTAAACTTTGAACTGTGTGGAAAAATGAATGAAATATACATTTGATTATGTTTATTTGTGATGTTTTGATGCAGACAATAGGTCTACTTTATATATGCTACTATGAAGACCTCTTCATAAAGCCAATAGACTCACTTTTTAGAATTTTTGTGTTCTGACCCTTTGACAAAGTCAGTAGGTCTTTCCTACTTAAAATGGCACCCTTTATATTATAACATCACATAGTCAGATAGTTGGACGCGAGTGCTTGCATGGGTTTCGGTGCCATTCCATGCCCGACCACCCCACTGCCTATGGGGAGTTAGGAGTTGAACGCAGAGCCTGGCCTAAAGCCAGTCCGTGCCTCTAACCCCATGACGTCGCAGGCAAAGGCTGTATGTGGATTGGGGTTAGTGTTAAGTATGGTATTAAATTATTACTTCATGTTAAAAAAAACTAGAAATTCTCCCAAAAAACAAAGGTTACAGTGAATTTATAGTTAGGTTTGGCAATAATATTGTACTTTGTAATACAAAAAACCTTAGCAAGTCATTGGAAAAAAAGTTAAAGAGACGTTATGGTTAGGTGAAAGTGCGGTTTTGAGCAAATGAAACCACTGAAATTCACCAGTCATGGTTATTCCAAGTAACTATAACTCGTGCCCTAAGGTAACTATAACTTGCGCCCTCACCATGCCCTGCATATGACATCACATATTACATCACTCATGACTTGTTCTATGACATCACTAATAAAATCACTGCAACATCTGAAATTACTTCATCGATGACAACACTGTGCATGGCGAGGGTATTAGTTATAGTTACTTTGGAGCACCAGAACCTTAGATCTACTTTTATTGTGTTTTGGTCACTGTAACTTGTCATACATTGAAGTGTAAGGGTGTGAGGTATTAGAGGTTTATGCATTAGAGGCTAGTGTATGGATGTATAGACATATTTAAATATAGTTTAGCCTACATTGGAAGTGTTTTGGCTTCATGCATGTATGACAAAGACTGCTCAAACCCTGGGGTGAGAATGGCAATCATTTTCATCTTTGGAATTGTCTATGTCATACAATTTAAACCCAATTGAATATGGGTATAGGATAGTGCCCAGAGGTGAAGGGTAATAACCTCTTGCAATCTTTAATGAACAATAGTATATTATCTGAAGAACACAAAGGTGCGGCAACAAAACAACCCATAGCATTGAGCATAATGCAACTACTTACAGTATATCATATGAGTAGTCCACACAGTTTCAGAGGAAAGCACCCAGCAGCTATGCATATTATCAAACAAGCAATGCTAAATTCTATAAGTCTGCCTAGATGCAGCAAAGGGTAACACCTAAGAATTGGCAATTACATAACCAGACATGGCACTTGCTCTCAGGTAGCATAATATATGATGGGAAGTTATACTACCACCGATGGTGAATGCTGTAGGAAGTTCTCCCAAGAGCAACAGGGAGCAACCCATTGGCATGGACTCTATATAGACAACCAAAGTATATGCTCTGGTGGTTTATTGTGGTGAGAAGGAGAATCAGAAATTATTGAACCAGGCATAGTATGCCTTATGAGTAGAAAGTCCACCCAGATAAAACAGGGAGCAATCCTGTTCCAATGGGCATTATAAGCCAGCAATTATATATACTATGATAGGTCCATTGATGAATGGGCATTAATTACATACCAAGTCACGGTAAATGTCTAATGAAGGCCCGGAACTAGAGGGAGCAACTCATAAAAATGAGCATTATGTAGCCATCTGTAATATAAACCCAAGGAGCAATGATAATTGTACAACATGAGAGCAAGTATTGTGACAACAGTCCTGACAAAAGGAATGAGAATTTATACAATCAGTCATGATATATGAGCATTCATTATATTATCAGCCACAATATTTTTTTGATGAAAAGTCCCTAAATCACCAGGGAGCAGAAAATAGAAATGGCCATTATACAGCAGGCCATGTTATATGCTTAGGTGGGTCCACAATGCCCACTGTGCATTGACAAAGAAGCAGCCATTATTTGACCAGCGTTGTAGGTGCCTGAGTTGTCCATCCAGGTGTGACAGGGAGCTGCCCTTCGGAATGGGCATTATATAGTCAAGCATAGTACTTTTTCCAAAGAGTCCACCCAGAAGCTGAAGGGGAATGAGAAATTACACAACCAGCCATTGAATGAGCCCCAAAGAGCTATAATGTTGCTATATTGTTCTCAGGAGACTACATAGAAGTGGCAGTGCAGAAAGACTAGGAGATGGCTAGTACTCATCCTGCCTAAGAAGTCCACCCAAGAGAGGCATCTCAGCAACTCATGGAAAGTAACAGAATATAAACCAACCACTCTTTTTTCTCGGAAGTCAACCCAGGCAAGTGATCAAGCCATAACATTGGTGTAGTGAAGTAAATGATGATCAAGTCCACAAAGGTTCTTGTAGAATAAGTATTTATTTAGGATGAGTAGCAATCACTACAAATGGGCATTACACAGCGCAGCAAAACGTATCCTCTCAGAGGGTCGACACAAGACTTGCATAGGACAATCTAAAGTATCAGCAGGCAACACAAAAATGAAAATGCGGGTCCACTTTGGAGCCGTGATGGTGCAACACAAGAAAATCAGACAGGGCTCAGAAAACAAACACATCATGTAAATGGGTCTGCCGGGGACCATCCAAGACTGTGATTTTGTGATCCACCAATTCATGGGACACCATTCATACTATGCCACTGCAAGGTGAGAGACAAACTCCGCAATTTAAAGGCTAGGGTTCTGTATAGAATTTGCTGCAGGGAGAATGTGGTTAGATATAGGGAAGATAGGCAAAAAAAAAATTCAAAGACTATTAGCCTGTTTTGGGGCAGCAAGGAGATCAGGTTCCTTGCCAGTCTAGTGGAATTTTGCGGTGTATCAAAGAGTGTTGATAGTTTTATCTGCAGGTGTTGGTACCGCTAGAGGCCTGAAGTGAGCAGGCATCCATGAAAAGTTCTGAAGGAGGAGTGTAAATACATTTTTAGAGGTTGTGAGTATTTAAGATGAAAGGGATTAGGGCAGGGGTTCTGGCTTTTGACTCTTTCTAGGCCCTAACAGCTAACAGGAGGACGCAACAGGAAGACACAGTAATCTCCCTGTCCTTTATGGATGCCTGAGCTGTTTCCCAATCTGAGGAGTGTAGAGGACTGGTTGATATATTTTCTACTCCAGGCCAATCCAGTGACAGCAACTTTGTCACCTTTATACAAAAACCTGTTGGGTGAGTAGGCTGATTACTGACAGATAACTTGTTTTCCAGAATTTAGGACCCCTGGAGCTAGGTTTTGAGGGCGAAATAAGGCATTGGGAATTGCACTAGTACAGAGAGATCCCCAAGGAGCAGTAGAGAGGTGTGGAGAGCACATCTGTATTGCTGGATAAGCACCTTCAGCCTCAGATAATATACCTGGAACTGCATTATGTAGAGAACCCAGGATTTTGATATGGGAATCGGAGTTGGACATGTTCATTGGGACAATATCCCATGTTTTTCACATTTTTGCATCACCCAATTACAGATAAAATGGAAGTGACAGGTGAGAAGCGATTCATCCATAATCACACAATGTTTCGTTAAATGAGACAAAGCTTTAAATGACCACATTTATCACTCAGTGTTCTAAAAACTATTAAGGAGAGAGTAATGCTTCAATAAAAATGCAGTAGGAAAGGGATTGTTTGTGTGACAGCAAACCACATATAGCAGTCTTTTTACCACAAATATTCCTTTACGGAGAAAACCTCTAACTAGTAACCTTGATTAGTACTGCACCTGAACCATTTATTTCTTTCATGCTGGTGTTATCACTGAGGGCCATGCCAGCCAAAACATACACTCCTGGCTACAGCCCTGTTTTACAAGGTCTTGGACCACTGTCCATTTTCTATTCCTTTTTTTTAATTACCATCACAGGTGGGATCTCAGAACTAGGGGCTAGGGTCCACCTGGTATTTCTTTAAGAATGCCAATTTTCTCAATCAAATGTTTCATGCCCTCCTCTGATTCTTGCTTGTACGCTTGTATCGGGGAGTTTGGAGATACATTGCATATGCTTTCATTGTAATTTTTACTCGCTCAACACTTTTAAGCAGTCCAATCTCTTTACCTGTAAAGTCCCATACCTCCTCTTTCACTGTGGGTCTTAAATCATGAGGCAAATCTTGTTTTGGAAAAGTAAAAAACAAATGGACTTTCTATTCTTGTGATTTTCTCTTGAATTCTGATACTTCATCCTGCATTTGAATTACCACACCATCTGGTCTGCAATAGATTACAAAGTTCATCTTACAAAAGAGATCCCTTACCAATAGATTAACCAGACTCATTTCACTAAAAGATAAATTAATCTTTATTTTTGAGTGAGCCGTTTTTGACAGAGACATTTGCTAAAACTTGATTAGTAATCGGTTTATTGTTAATGCCTGCAACCTCTAGGACTGCACCAAGCATGTAATCATCTTCCCTTCTCAGGCATTCATTAGTTGCAAATGCATAAAACTGTGGGAAATCAATATTAATCATTAAAGGATTTTGCTAGAAGCCCAACACTTTATTTGTCCTGTTTTGCTGCATCACTGGAGTAATAGGAATATTTGGGTTGAATTGCTCTTGATTTAGCAAATTCTGCTTAGAAGTTAATTTGGCTGGGGCATTGACTGCTTTGCATTCTGTGTTATCTGGTTTGCATTGCGCTGCATTTAAGAAACAAAATAATTTTGGATTTTATCTTGATTCTCCCTACATTCCCATCTCCAGTGTGCAAGGTGCTGAAAATAGTGACAAGGAGTACTTTTTAAAGCATGGTGATGTTCACATTCATCCTTTTAGAATTATTCACAAACCTCCACCCCTACCCTGAGGAACAACATTACCAGCCTGTAGCATCTACATATCAACTCCTTGCATATTCAAATTTGCACCAGAACTTGCACCATTAACACAAAATGAATCAAAACCCAAATCTGTCCCCGATTTCTATCACACATGTGAAACAGCTTTGTCTGTGCAACCATTTATTTTTCCTTCAGCTTTCTCTGCGTCATGTCAAAACAAGCACTGCAGTGCTTCACATATTTGATTATTTCAGCAATACCCATAATCTGCCAACACATAACAGTCTGCTGAATATGAGAACTTAGTTCCAGCCACAATCCAAACACAAAAGACTGCCAAGAGACCACTAACGCCTTCTTTTGCCAGATCTTCAACTCCCCTGTGCTTTCTATAGAGCTGCATCAATCATAAGTATTGTTAGACCTGGCACATTGGCGTGGGTCTCCCTTCCATTTTTTCGCTGTTGCCTCATATGTTTTTGCTGGTGTTAGTTGCTCAGGGCACTGTGTCACTTCTGTCCAGTGCCACAGTGCAAGTGCTCCCTATTGTAAATTGATGTATGATTTGTGATTCCATGATTGGTTGATTTGGTTTACCTGTCAGACCCTAGTACAGTGCACCAGGAGTGCCCAGGGCTTGTAAATCCAAATGCTGCTGGTGGGCTTGCAGCACTGGTTGTGCCACCCACAGAAGCAGCCTGTAAAAATGTGTCTAAGGTCTGCCATTGCAGAGCCTGCGTGCAGACTGGTACTGTCATGCTGACTGGGCAAATGCACCCACTTACCAGTCCCTAAACCTTCCCTTTTCTTCATAT
Source organism: Triturus cristatus (assembly GCF_964204655.1). NCBI lineage: Eukaryota > Metazoa > Chordata > Amphibia > Caudata > Salamandridae > Triturus > Triturus cristatus. The sequence goes on from NC_140591.1 coordinate 1,523,975,750, forward strand.
CAGACACCCCTATGGTAGGCCCAAGGGCAAGGTGCATTGTAAGTATAAGGTAGGACATGCCCTGGTGTGTGTGGCATGTTCTAATAGTGAATTACAGCCATTTTCGTTTTTCACTATTGCAAGGCTACCTGTCCTCCATAGGCCAGAATGGGCAGTTTGGTTATTACATCTTATAATTCTAACTGACTCAGAGAACATGGAGGAAAATCGAATTTAGTATGCCTGAACTCAGGATAATAAAATACATCTTTTAGTGAAGTTGGTTTTAACATTCTGGGTTTGAAAATGCCACTTTTAGAAAGTAGGCATTTTCTTGTCTAACCATTCAAACCTGCCTCTGCTAGGCTGTGTATTCCTTTGTCTGGTTTCTGTGAGTGACAGGGCTGGGGGATTCCAAGAGACAGGATGAGTCAGCGCAGTGGTGAAAGATCTGCATCTATATGGGTGGGAGGAGTTGCACCTGGGAACTGAATAGGGCTGTGCCTGCCTTCAACAATGCTGGGTCCACCTCCTGGGGAGCGGCTGATGTCTCTGCCCTGCACAGTGAATGAAGAGAAGGAATCCTGTCAACAAAGTGCTCCAGGGCTGTACTTGCCTTCCACAATGCTGGCTCCACCTCCTGTGGGGCGTCTAATGTTTCTGCCCTACACTGTGAAAGGAAAGGAGAAGTCTGGTAAACAGAGTGTCCAGGAACTGGTTTGGACTGGGCACAGGCCCATCTGCCCTCAGAGGACAAAGGATTTTGGAGTCTAAATATTGGGACCCTGATCCCAAGAATTTAGATCACTTTGGGAAAACAAGAAGCCCCTCTGCTGAGGGAGGAACCAGAAGAAGCTGTGGAGGAAACTATCCCTGAACCTGGGGGATTGGCCTGCAGTGGTTGCCTTACTGCCAAAGAGAGGAGAAAGGTACTTTGTGTGTACTTTTGCTCAACTTGTGAAGGATCTCCAAGGGCTTGGAAAAGAGCTTGCCTCCTGCTGAAGTCTCAGGAACAACAGACTTCACCCCCCAGCTCACCAGAGTTCTTTGGAAGTGCCTGCTGCTGTTGTTGGGCCTTCGAAGGGACTGCGTGTCGCAAGGAGCTAGAAGCGAGACTCAAGAAGGAGAGGCGTGCCGCCGTCGGAGCTGTTGTCGTCGCATCTCGTAAAGTGTGTCGCCGCTGCAGCATCGCATCGAGCGGAAGCGTCTCGCATCATCCAGGAAGTGTCTCGCAACGCCGAAGAAGTGTGTCGCCATCGCAGCCATCGTAGCTGACGCATTGCACCGCATCAAGAGAAGAGTCTCGCATCGAGGAAGAAGCGTGTCGCCATCGCAGCCATCGTAGATGTCGCATTGCAGCGAATCAAGGAAATTCGCCTCGCATCCACGGAGAAGCGTGCCGCCGTTGGAGCTGCTGTCGTCGCATCGCGTAAAGGGGTGTCGCCGCTGCAACATCGCATCGAGCGGAAGCGTCTCGCAACGTCAGAGAAGAGTGTCGCTGCCAAGGCTGCTGAAGCATCGAGTCGAGTCTTCTTGCAACAATGGAGAAGCGTACCGCATCTGGAAGATCTTCACATCTTTATTTCTTTGCACCAAAAACTTCATCGCATCAACATCGTTGCAACACTTTCGTTGCCCTGCGTGTCGCATCTAAAAGGTACATTGACTTAAAGTGTCGCATCTAAGAACTTAAGAGAACTAAGCAAAATTCTGCCATCTAAAGTAAAAGTATTGTGTATTTTTGTCGTTTAATGGTCTTGTGGTAAATCTATATCAAGAATACTTATTTTTGATATAAAACCTGTGTGGTGTCCATCTGTAGTGTTGTCACTTGATTACTGTATGTGTTCACAAATGCTTTACACACTGCCTCTGAGATAAGCCTGTCTGCTCGTGCCAAGCTACCAAGGGGTTGAGCAGGGGTTATTTTAGGAGCGTACCCCCTTACCCTGAGTAGAGGAGAGGGTCCCTATTTGTCACAAGTGCATACCTGTGCCAACTAGAGACCCCCAAGTCTAACAAGTATCAGCTGACTCTTTTGGCACCTGAATAGCTCTCATAATTTTACTACAAGACCAATGAAACAGTGAGCCAGAGCACCAACCTCACCTCCCTCCTTAGCCCAACGTCATCAGAATGTATTCTGTGGACAGAAATGTTGCGTGCACGCCCACCGCACCTGCTGTTTCAAAAGGTGCGACCAAATGGTCAGAAATATTCAGTGCGTCTATGTGGAGTGCACCACACAATCAATGTTCTGCAAATACCAGTCCAATCTTTAATGTCATGACTAAAGGTAATCTTTATTTTTCTTAGAAATGGAACCGAACAGCCAACAAGTTTTGTTCACTGCTATGTGAACTTCATCAGGGCTGTAAGACAAATATATATAGAGAGAGAGTATAAAACCACAACAATATGACATAAAATCCAGAAACAATTAAAACAAACATTTAAATATCCTACAAATATACACAAAAACACAGGAAACAGGAAAAAAGTAAACTAATGAGTAACATAATATCCAAAATGTACACAAGAAAAACATATATATAGATGAACCCTAAGTTGATGCTAAAGACTTTTCACTAGACCAAAAGTATCAAACACATTTAGAAAAAGACTTAAACTGGCTTGTTAATAGTTGTGCCCACAAACAGAAGGACTTCTATTCATTAATATCCACACTAGTAAAGTCTAAATTCACCTCCTACTATGTTGACCCAAAGTGCAGGTTGGTTGTTATGATAGATGTTATCAAAGCACCATTCCTTCTACCGGGGGGGGGGGGGGGTTAAGATATAGTGTACAGAATGGGCAATATCAAAAGGAAACTAGGAATGTAGAAAGGAGAGGAAGGAGGGGCAGAAACATGAAATTAATTTTTTTCTTTCAGAATCTTTGTGTCAAAAATGGTGAGCTGAATATCTTCCTTCTCTTTCATTTAATTTTTCATAGTTTCAATATTTTATATCTGGATTCAGTTCTTCGGGTCCCCCTACATTGAAGGTAAATATGGTACATCATCAAGGATGTATGAGAAACCATGGGACACCTATAAACAATTAAAAACAAACTGTTAAGACTTTGGCATTAATACATATTCATATTCAGTGACTGCAGTGCCTGTTCATTTCTTTATAGACAGGGTTTCAAGCGGGTATAATCTATTGAAATGTCCATAAAGTATTTTTGTGTGCACTCGCTTTAATGTGAATTTGATGTACCACCGGAGAATCTGTTTGCAGTCCGGTGTCATAGGGGACAAGTATTTCACAATCTAGAAATCAAATAGGCACTAACCCTCTATTTGCTCAAGTTATAAGTCTTAAAAGTCTGAGGTTCTACATTCTTCATGGTCATCACATCATTTTTTCATACCACTTTACGCCGCAAATGCGCCTGTAGTGAGGACAGGGTTTTGCCTACACACATTGCTATGTTGGCATAAGCGTTTTAGAAGTTAAACGCCATCTTGCCACTTTGCCGCTTTTGCACACGACACTACATGCAACTGTTATTGTAAGTAAAACTGCTTGCTTGCTTTTTCTTCACATGAGAACGGTCTGTTGTTCACAGCCCTAGACGTACACCGCGACCTTAGTCTGAACACTGTGTGCAGAAACCGTCAAGGTCAAATAACAATGTATGCTGTTGAATTCAGGTTGATCGGCCCACGCTCTAGACACAACAAGCACACAGCTGCAAATATCTGAAACTCAGGTGCCTTTAATATGGCATTGCATGCATGATGCTGGCACTTTTGGAGACAACCTTCCCAGACACAGAGAGCAGTGCTGATCCTGTGATGTGATTCACCTAAGCTGATCTTGGAGGTATGGGGTTCCCCATTCAAGCCTAGAGACCTTCTATTATTATTATAAAACTAGCTTATAGCCAGGGGAGGGTGGTACACAAGGTACTAAAGGACCTGTTTCCACTATCATTATAATATGATTTCTCCCTTTGTGTTTTATGGAATTGTAACAATGCTGATGGTTTTATTTCTAATCATTTGTTTGCTTATGTTAGCCAAAATACTGCATCTTAGCGCACGTAATTAAAAATAAACATTTTAAACTTTTCTGTGTCTCTGATTACTCATGTTGTGGAGTGATATGAGAATAAAAAGAAAAGGTGTTCTTGATTCCCGACCATTCCTGAGAGTAACCTAAGTCGCTTTTTCTGGGTTGTCTAATCATTGGTAGCTTTGCTGTAGTACGGAGAACGAATGAGACACTGAAGCTAGTCGGATAGGGGTTCTGGGTACTAAGGTGAGTGTTTTGGTACTCCACAATTCACTGAGGTCCTGGTTTCCTGTGCATAGTTCTGTGCATGAGCAGAATCCCCGCAACACGCCCCTCTACCTTGCATATAAATTGATGGATTCTAACAAAACAGTTATTGCATACTGCTCGAAACCAGGACCCGTATTTAAAATAATAAAACATAGAGAACCCTGATGTGTTTCCAAGATATACATTATGAGGTTACAAGAAAACAAAAGGTGATGTCATGGGCTTAGGCGCCCCCTTGGAAGCTACTAGTGTCATAAGTTTGGTCATGGTGAACCTTTGATTAAAAACGATTGATGACGTTATTTAAGTAATATTGCCCTTGAATGTGTCTCGAGCCAAATGCTCAATCGACCCATGCCCCATTTTGCCATTTGTCATGGTGGTAGTCAGAACGTAAGTCGTACAGCTTGCATAGGCATGTACGTACTGTAATGGTGCCAAAATGGATATTTGGTGGGTTGTGAACTAACATTGTTGCGTATAACCATTATCTTGTATTAAATCATTATAGGCGAAAAGATCTTATAGCATCAAAGCTGTAGATTTCACTAGGGAGATGAAATCATCTGCTAAGCATTCATATTGACAATGAAACTAAGTGCAGTTTAAACCTCCAACAAAGATCTTACCCTGATATGTGCCACCTGCTGTCTCCCAAGCCAGCGTGTCTGTTTGTGTCCGCTTCCTGTAGGGCCCATCTCTTTAGATGCTCGTTTGTAAGTAGGCATAATGCCTTATCTACGTTGCATGCATCACATTCTTTGAAATGATACTACTGAAATGGAAATCGACCTTTTGATTCCCGATGGTGACCGGATGCTAGCCTGTGTTTTTTAACTTAAAGAGATAGTTCCTACTTTTACTACATTATTATATTCATCATGTGGCCTTAGATCTGCTACAAGTAATTGGAGAACATCTATTTTCCAAGTATCCAAAAGCAGTCGACAGTTAAAAATTAAAAATGGTCTCAGATAAATTGTATAGAATGTCCACCTGTGCACTGGTCAAAACAAATATCATCTTACTCTAGATCGTCATCCAACGCCAGTTGTAGTGACCTAGAATAGGCAATGTATACAGTATTGTAACACTCTAGTAATGCACTACACATGACTGGTTGGGAGAAGGTGAAGCCATGCAAAGAACTGGATGTCACATAATCACCGTTTACAGAGGATAGAGTAAAGAATATACATGGCGACTAAGTTGATGAATATATGTTGCCAATCCACAGGGTTAAAGATAACTGGTCAAGTTTATAGAAAGTAATGTAATTCCTCACCTGTGTTGTGACCCATCTCTTCACACCGTAGGCAGAAAATCCAGCCTGCCTCGTTTTGTCGGAGTGCAAGCTGGGTGGGAAATGATCAATTAATTGGACGATATGTCCAATTTCCCAGCGTGGTGGTCCGACATGTGTGAAGTCAGAGAATATCTGGTGTCTGAGTGTCTGATTGCTCTAATGTGTTTTCCTGTATTCTCATTTTTAATGGCCTCACGGTACTACCAACATAAATTATGTTGCAACTGCATCCAATGATATTTGTCACAAACTGAGTTTTACAGTTGATAGTATGTCGTATTGTGTGGGTGTATCTGGTATTGTGACTGAGTTGTTTGGTCTTATTCTTGCCATATTTACAGACACTGCAATCATTAATTGTAAAGAACCCCTTCAGTGGTTTCGATAACCAAATCTGGGTGGTTCTGCTAGGTGTTACATAACTGGGGCAAAGTCAGTCTTTGATGGTCTTGCCCTTGCAGTACGTCACGCTGGGTTTGTGTGTGTTGTATACTTGACTCCCGGTATGTCCCGCAGTAGGTGCCAATGCTTCCACAGAATGTTGTACACCTCATTACTGTGTTTTGTAAATTTGGTGACAAAAGCTAAGACTTTGTTTGTTTCTGGTGTCACTGCACCTTTTAATTAAAGTATTTTTCCTAGATGTTTTGCATATTCTATTGTCTGCTCCTTGCAACACTCTGTCCTTAAAGCCTCTAGGTATAAAGCGATGTTTGACCTCCTCTATGTTGGCAAAGAAGTTTCTGTCTCTCTACGGTTCCGCCTTATATGTATCATTTCCCCATAGGGAATGTTGTCACTGGTGGACCTAGGATGGGCACTAGTTGCATGGAGAATGCTGTTGCAGGTCTTAGGCTTGTGGTAGAGGGTGCTATATATTCATCTCTCCTTTGCATAGAACCTAATATCCAGGAAATCGATTTTCTCTTTGTCATGGGTCATAGTTAACTGAACATTATGTGGGTTGTCATTTAGATAAGCATGGTACTCCTTAAGTTGGTCCACAGATCCATTCCAAATTAAGATGATGTCATTGATGTACCTCCCCTAAAATATGATATTTTCTAACTAGGGGGTGGCATATCGTCCCTCGGCATGCTCCCTGTCCCAACAGCCCATGAAGAGGCCAGTGTACGAAGGAGCACATTTTGAACCCATGGCAGTCCCCTGTGTCTGATGGTACCACCACCCTCCATGTAGGAAGACATTGTTTGATAAGATTATATTGATCATATATTCATGACAATTATGTTCCAACCAATCAGCCATCTTGGTCTTGAGAAAAGACACTATGACCCGTATGGCAAAGAAATGTTTATACATGTGTACAGGCTTTTGACATTCAGTGTGACAAACATGAGGTCTACTGATCATTGGACATCGTCAAATTTGTTGGGAATATCTTTGCTGTCCGTGATTTAGGCTGGAACGTTGCATACAAATGGTTGTAAGAACCTATCAACGTACTCAGAGAGGCATTCAGTGGGGGAGTCAACCCCTGAAAGGATGGGCCTCCCTGTGGGGAAATCACCCCCCCTTATGTGTCTTTGGAAGAATATAGATACAAGGGAAGCAAGAATTTCTTAAGGTAAGGTAGCAAAATTCTTCCTCAGATATCACACCATTCTATCGGCAGTCACCCAGCCTCATGTTGATGTAAATGGCCAGTTCTTTAGTTGGATTATAGGAAACAGGTTCATAGCATTCCACATCCATGAGTTGTCCATCTAGCTCATGCATGTAGTCATCTTTGTTCATCAAAATGACATTACCACCCTTATCTGCCTCCCTCGTGACAATAGCATTGTTCTTTTGTAAGTTATCTAGTGCCAGCCTTTTCTCTTTCATCAAGTTGTAAGGCCCGTTCCCACGTCTCCTTCGCCCATTGAAGAACTTGTATAAATTGATAGTTACTTTTGTCTTTAAACAAATCAATATGTTGATGGGTGATAGGGGGCATGAATTTAGATTTGGGCTTAAGACCACTATCTATATCCAGCTTTGCCACAATCTCCAGGTTGTCTGCCAAATGTTCAAAAGATAACGTCTCATCATCTAAAATAGACATTAGAAGCTGTAAATCTTGGAGGTCAGATACTGTGTATTTTGGTAGTGGTGGAGTGAGTAGTTCTTTACTTTTAACAATCAAATGAATTTATATAAATAAACCAAAACATCAACAGTGTTCCCCACCTGGGTGGGACAGAAACCCAGTCCCTTTCTTAAGACTGCACGTTCGTTATCATTGAGTACATAGTTAGATAGACTAACAATTTCTTAGGCATCATAAATAACATTTTCTTGTGTATTGTCTGAATCCTCATTCCTTGTCTCAACATTCCCGGCCTGTCTATTCAAATTGCATTCTAAACCTTTTGGCATTGTGTCTGTATTCCTGGTCCTCTTGTTTTTCTGCATTTCCCTCCATCTCCTTGCCGCCTCTCTGTGTTTTTGATTTCTTCTTGTTCGTTTGTTGCTTAATCTTAATCTCTCCATTTCAAATAAAAAAGGGTTTCAGGCTTGTGGCGTAGAGGCACTGGTGTTTCTTTCCTCTGTGGGGAGACTCTCTGTTGATGTAAAGGAACTCCTACTCACTGATTTTGTGTCTAGAATTTCGTCTCTTCCTCTCTTACCATTGCCTGGCATCTTGATATTGTCATATCTCTTGCCAAAGGTGTACACCCTTCCTTCTCTGTAATCTGTCTTATCTCTCCTGATTTTCTTAGCCTTTTTGTCACATTGTCATGATTCTGCCCACGTCAGTTTCCTGGTGCACCTTGTCTGGCACCTGTTTACTGTTTTATATTGTTTTTACCAATGCTTGTTGTGACTTTGCCATTTGTCTGTGCCAGTGCTTGTTGCAGACTATGATGTTATCAAGGCCTATTGTCCCTTCTCAGCTCCAGTAGTTCACCTGTAAGCTGGAATCTGGAAGTTTCTTCCTGAGCCCTTTAAATAGGGGCCACTACCTGTTCTGGAAGCTTCTTCCTGAGCCCTATAAATAGGGGGTCACACCCTGTTCTCATTGCTGGTTATTGAGAACCCTGACCTTGAGCAGCAGCTCTTTCTGTCCTCCGGTTGCTGAAAGAAGATTCTAGTTGCAGCAAGGAGACTTCTGTTTTCTTTTCCCAGGTTGTAGATCCTCTCTCAGCTACAATCAGGTAGGATCGTTCCTTTCTTAACCAACAGCATCGTGAAAGGAACTACGTGCTGTTTTTGTTATTTGCTGTTTTTGGAATTTTGCATTTTGAAAGAAAGTTGCATATCGCGCTGAAGCGCTCTTTGAGCATTTACATGTTTGGTAATTTTGGCACTTTGTCCATCGCTCTGAAGCGCTCTTTGGTCATTTACATGTTTGGTGATTTTGGCAACTTGGCACATCATGCTGATGCCCTCTTTGGGCATTTACATATTGATGGCATTTTGGGCACATCGCGCTGAAGCGCTCTTGGGGGGATTTGCATACCTGATGACTTTGGCATTGTGTCACATCGCGCTGAAGCGTTCTTTGAACATTTGAATATTTGGACTCAGTGCATCGTGCTGAAGTGTTTCCTAGACATTAGCATATTTGAACTCTGATACATAGCGCTGAAGTGCTCCTTTGGGCATTTGAATATTAATCTGCATCATTAGCATATGTAGTGTGTTGTGTATTGCAAAAAGGTTGTTTGAAGTACCACTGTGATATTTAACAGTGGTTAAAGCACACCATTACGGAAACATTGTGCCTAAAGCTAAGTGGCTCTTTATATGAATGTGTGCTTCGTTTTGAAACATGGTTGTTTGGCCATAACATTGTATCCTTGAGAATTATAGGAACAGAAAATGCCAGTGAAGCCTGAGATGACGTACACAACGACTGTACTATGCATAACCTGCTTTTCTCTTACAGGTATGTTGTCATTGTTAAACCCATGTTAAATATAGTCAAAGAGTTTACTAAGCACAAAAGGAAAGCTAATCAAGGACAACGTCTTGTTCCAAGTCTCCCTCCCTGCAGTACCCTCCCTAACTTCCTCCCCCTTCTAGCCACTTTGATACTCAGTGCAGTTAAGCTTGAGTCAAGGCTGCTGGAAGGTGGGCTTCTTGAGGGTACTGCTCCTGAGGAACCCAGCTGATTTTTACCAGTTATGACACAAATAAATAGATCTGAAAGCCCTCCATTACTTTATCAAGGATGTAATAGTTCTTTTTTACTACATCCTTGAGATCACTTGCTTCAATCTATTTTGTTTATCTCCATTTGTAGTTTGGAAACCTTCTAATCCGCATGACTAATTAATATTTTCATCATTGTCACAGATGCCCCCTGGAGGTTGTCTTCCCATTCCCTCAGTGACTCCTCGTCCAGGTCCCCAAATGTTGGTAAAATGAGCATCCTAAGCCACCTTGGTATTCTGTTGTCTAAATATTGCTGCAAAGTAACACCATCCCACCACCTGCCTATTTCTTGTTTCTGGAATTTTGTTAGAATACAGTAACATGTTAGGGCAATCAGACACTCAGACACCAGATATCCTATCACTTCACACATGTCGGACCACCACGCTGGAAAATTAGACATATGGTACCATGGATTTGAACATATCCCAGCCAGGGGTGGGGATAGAGAACTTGTACGCAGACAAATCGAGGGGGGCTGGATTTGCCGCCTACGGTGTGTAGAGATGGGTCACAACAAGAATGAGGAATTACATTACTCTGTATAAACTTGACCAGTGATCTTTAACCCTGTGGATTGGCTATGTATATTCATCACCTTAGTCGCCATGTATATTGTTTACTCTATCCTCTGTAAACGGTGATTATGTGACATCTAGTACGTAGCAAGGTTTCGCCTTCTCCCAACCAGTCATGCATAGTGAATCACTAACTCTGGAGTCTGATGACAATCTAGGGTAAGATGATAATTCTTATGCCCAGTGCGCAGGTGAACATTCTATACAATTTATCTAAGACCATTTTTACTTTTTAACAATTGACTGCTTTTCGATATTTGGAAAATTGTTGTTCTCCAATTACTTGTAGCAGTTCCCAGGCCCCATGATGAATATAATCACGTCGTAAAAATAAGAAGAACTATTTCTTTAAATTGAAAAACATGGGTTAGCATCTGGTCACCATCAGGAATCAAAAGGTCTATTCCCATTTCGGCAGTATCAATTAAAAGGATGTGACACATGCGACGTAGATACAGCTTTACATACAAATATCTAAGGAGACGGGCCCTTCAGGAAGCGGACACAGACTGTGGAGACTGCAGACAGCACATATCAGGGTAAGACGGCCGTTGGAGGTTCAAACTGTACTTAGTTTCATTGTTGATACAAATGCTTAGCAATGGTTTATTCTGCCTAGTGCACTCTACAGCTTTGATGCTAAAGATCTTTTCGCCCAGAACGATTTAACACAAGATAGCGGTTATACGCAACAATGTTAGATCACAGCCTGCCATATATCCTTATTGGCTCCATTACAGTACGTACATGCCTGTGCAGGCTGTACGACTTAAGTTCTGACTACCACCATGACAGTTGGCAACATGTTGCATAGACTGACCGAGCATTTGACTCAAGACACATTCAAGGGCAATATTACTACATCATAAATTGTTTTTAATCAAAGGTTCACCATGACCAAACATATGACACTAGTAGCTTCTGAGGGGAGCCCAACCCATGACGTCACCCTTTGTTTTCTTGTAACCTCATGATGTATATCTTGGACACACGGCAGGGTTCTCCATGTTTTATTTTTTTAAATACGGGTCCTGGTGTTGAGCAGTACGCAATGACAGTTTGGTTACAATCTGTGAATTTATATGCAAGGTACAGGGGCACATTTGCGGTGTAATGTAGTATGAAAAATGATGCGATCACCATGAGGAATGTAGAGCCTCATACTTTCAAGACTTATAACTTGAGCAACCAGAGGCTTAATGCCTACTTGATTTTCAGATTGTGAAATACTTGTTCTCTAGGACACCGGACTGCAAACTGAATTCACATTAAAGCGAGTGCACACAAAAAATACTTTATGGACATTTCAATAGATTATATCCACTTGAACCCTCTCTATAAAGAAAGGAACAGGCACCGAATATGTATTAATGCAAAAGTCTGAACACATTTTAAAAAAAATGGTTTATAGGTGCCCCATGGTTTCTCATACATCCTTGATGATGTACCATATTTACCTTCAATGTATGGGGCCCGAGGAACTGAATCCAAATATGAAATATTGAAAGATTGAAAAATTAAATCAAAGACAAGGAAGATTTTCAGCTCGCTATTTTTGACACAAGGATTCTGAAAGCCAAAATTCATGGTATATTTCTGCCCCTCCTTCCTCTTCTTTTTTTCCGCTCCTAGTTTCCTGTTGATATTGCCCATTCCGTACACTATATCTTAACCCCTCCGTAGAAGGGGTGGTGTTTTGGAAACATTTATCATGACAACCAACCTGCACTTTGGGCCAATATAGTAGGTGAATTCAGACTTTTCTAATGTCGATAATAATGAATCAAAGTTCCTCTGTTCTTGGTCACGACTATTAACTAGGTCTTTTTCTAAATGTGCCTGGTACTTTTGGTCTAGTGAAAAGGCTTTAGCATCAACTTTCTGTTAATCTGTTTAGATGTTTTTCTTGCGTACATTTTTTATATTATGTTACTCCTGTTTCCTGTATTTTTGGGAATATTTGTAGGATATTTAAATGTGGGTTTTAATTGTTTTGTGATTTTATGTCGTATTATTGTAGGTTTATACTTTGAGGTCAATTTACCAAATTCTCTGTCACCTTTTGCTCCAAATATATTATTGCTTCCTTGTATTTCTCCATAACAGGAGCTGGCCTTTTTGAGGAGGAACTCTTGAGGCTCCTCTGGTTTCAATATTACAGCTGCCTTGCAATCAACCCATAAACCTTTCTGGATAATCATTTCAGACAATATATTTGAATCTATCCACAGCACCTTTGAAATCATCCCTAGTCTTTTTACTTCAGTACACCATTTATCCGGTTGATTCCTAAGTTTGAAAAATTTGTTGTAAATGCACAGAGATCTACAGAGATCAGATCTAGTCCGAGAAACATGCACATATGCCTCTCCGGGTACTTCTCACAAATGAAATTCAGTCGCAACCATTTCCATTTCAGGTTCACTCATAGTGATAGTTACTTATTCTGATTTCTTCTTTCATAACTTACCACCTTTCTTTTTCCACTTATTCTTATATTTCTTTAAAGCTGTACAATGCATTCCACAATAAATTAACTCTCCAATGTGCACACATAGGTTTATTAAACTCATTCAGTTTCACTCAAATCCACTCTATAACTTCTGCACAAAGTCTTCCTTCTATGTACATCTATATCACACTCGTCTGATAGATCTTCATGCCTATCATATGTTTCCTGCACACATGTAACCACATCCTTACTCAAAATGTTTAATTCTTCTCGATTGTATGTAGTCAATCTCTCTACACCAATTGTACCCTGTATGTTTTCTCCAACCTCAGTTTTCAATTTGAAAATATTGGTTGCCCTCCTTACTGGTTTATCTATTTGTGCTATAGTAACAGTAGCAAAAGCAAGGATAATTGTATCATCGTTAGAGGAACTGACATTAGCAGGAGTAATCTGACTATGCACTGCTTAAAGCCTCACATATTACACCACTAATAACATGTTCTATGACATCATTGACAATATAACTGATGATATCTGAAATTACATAATTAATGATATCAATTGTGCATGGCAAATGCACAAATTATAGTTACTTTAGTTAATTGTAACTGGTGAATTTCAGTGTTTTATTTTGTTTAAAATATTTTACTTAACTGACACTTTCATCTAACGATAACAATACTTTAACCTTTATTTTTTTCTGTGAATTTCTAAGGATTTTATTAATGTGATGAAGGTATTTGTATGCCTCTCTATAACGTAACTTTAACTTTTGTTTTATTCAATGTATATATATATATAGGTATGTATGCATGCATGTATGTATGTATATATATATTATATATCTGTTCACTGAAAACAACACACGTGAAAGTGATGTTATAGTTAGATATTGTAACCATATCTTACTTTAAAATAAAACAAAATTGAAATTCACTGAAAAAAAACAAAGGTTAAAGGGACGTTGTAGTTAGGTGAAGATACACTGAAGTTTACCAGTTCTAGTTATCTCAAGTAACTATAACTCATACCCTAAAATAACTTCAACGCATGACCCGCCATGCACAGTGATGTTATCAATAACATAATTTCATATGTCATTAGGGATGTTATGAATACAGTCATTGTACTTGTCATAAGTAATATAACATTAAAAGGTAGAAGCAGTGCATGGTGAGGGTACTAGTCTAGACTGAGGTCTTTCTTTCTGCAAAATTTGATGTAATTATGTTCAGCAGTTTTTGCGGTATCACTGTTCAATTTTCCTATAGCACCACGAATGGGGATAATTTGTTTTTCTTGGCCACTCCACTCTACACCACTCCACTGTACGTCATGACACTCTAACCAACAAAACGCTTTTGGAAATAGCACCTGTGGAACAATTTGAATTTGACAATAATAATAAAAACACTTCATGTTATGTAAACAGTCAATTTTTCTATTACATTGTCGACTTGCTGGGACTCAAACTCATGAGTTATTCATCATTTTGTCCAAATTGTGAACTTTTACCTTATTGAGCTAATGTGTCTGGCAGCCTACCAAGGGCTGTATTTAGAATGCAACAGACTTTCCTCGTTTTCACCATGGTGCACCTTTCAAAAGGTGTGCCCTGGGCAAACAAGGAAAGTGCACCAAATGAGAATGAATGCGCTGTCCCCAGGGCAATAAGGAGAAGCTGTTTAAAAGCTGCTCCTTGATTCACTATGCAGGAATCAACCTACCTGCACTTTTAAGGGTGATTAGAGATCTCCTTGCAGGCAGATGCAGTGAGGGAATGCACCTGCATGAAGGGGGATGTCCGAGGGGTCCATGTGGCCCCTTTCCGCCCCCCCCCCCCAGAGGGCTACCTTTAGGAGGCACACTGGAAGTTCTCCACCTTTTTGTGGCGTCTAAAAGGCATGTTTTCCTCTGCACCCACTTCGGTAAAAATGCGTGGTCTCAGAAGCAAAGTGATCCCCTCATTTGCATGGACTCATGCCTCCATGCAAAAGAGGGAACCCCACTCTCATGATAGCGCAGGTGAACATGTGTGCCAGCGCTATCTGCATTACAGAAGGGGACACACAAACATCTGCAACCCCTTCTGTAATATAATTGGGCTGTGGGTTGCTCAAAGCAGGCACCCACGCCTGTTGCGCCCCCGGGGCAAAATGAATGATAAGGGCCTAGATAGTTTCACAACGTTGAGAGGGATCCCGCACGACAGAGACCATGTAGAAAAATATTATCACTTGGTTAAGTCCAGTCTACTTTGTTAAATCCAGCATCTTTTAACACACCCTCTGGAAATGCAAAATAATGTCATTGTAAGTAAAAAATGAAATGGGAGTCTCCTTGAGACGCATATGTTGTTCACACTACGTTTCCTATATATGTCTTTTTAGACTCCCAAAATTAAACATTGCTGTTGATTTGTGCTTAATTTGAAAAAAAAAATAATAATAAGCGCTCAGGCCCTTGTCAGTAGGCCACTTTCACTTGCACTGCCCATTACCGCTGTCTGTGCTACCATTGTATCACATTTTTTGGGCCTTCACTACTGGACTGATCAACACTACCACATTGGGGACCCGATTCACAGGACTAACTTAAGACAAAATCCTAAACTTAATACCATTTTGGTATTCACAGAAGGCACTTACTCATTTTGGTATTCACAGAAGGCACTTACTCATTTCGGTATTCACAGAAGTTAGGAGTCCTAACTTTAGGGCTCCTAAATGCCTTCTGTGAATACCGAAAGTTTTAAAGTTAGGATTTTTCTCAGTTTAGGAGTAGTCCTAACTTTACTACTCCTAGTGAGTACCAAAATGAGTAAGTGCCTTCTGTGAATACCAAACTAATATTAAGTTTAGGATTTTGTCTTAAGTTAGAATTGGGCCCATTATTTGTTTTGATACAGAATACATACAGTGTACATCACAGAATATATCGCGGCTTTTTTCTTAGCCACACTAATACAGTTTCTATTGAAATAAAGTCTGAATTTTCTTTATGTCTATATGGTGCAGATTAATGCATAGAGAATAAACACATAACACACAATCCTTGTCATGTACTTCACTATCACTTCGCAGACATTAACTCACAGTGAAGAGGGCTGATCCCTCTTGTGCATCTAGAGGCCATGAATATAAGGACATACAACATCCCCTTTCCCTCCCTATGATGTTTTCTGGATCTATGGTGTTTTGATATCTTCTGCAAACTATATTGGTTGTGGCTGGCCAGACAGGACCTGTCATTCGTGCTCTGAATAAGTGGATATTTATATTGATTGCCAACTTGCCATACTTGACAATTTGAGAAGATCGAATCTCTGCATAACACCCCTGTTCTCTGCACAAAGTACAGCAAAATAAGTATTTGTACCACCTATTACCAAAACTTAATGTAGCGTTTTCCCATCCAGGGTACTCACCAATGACTACACCAGACACAGAGCTTAGTTTTATACATCTGTATTCGTCTGAGTGTAACTGCGAACTCAAAATTCTAAACCAGCCTTCAATGCATTCTGATCTAAAACTTACATCACAGTTCTAAAGATTCCCTCAGGAGCCAAGAGGGTGCCATCATTTCTAAATCGCAAAACACTACACCTCCCTCTCTGTTAAATTAACATGTAAAAATGTTTAGAGGAAAAATGGACATGTACACTTAAATCTCTTCAATCCATCCATTTGGCGCTTTAATTGTTCAAACTGATCTTGTTCTGGGAAACTGAGAACTGTCATCACCAATGTCCAGGATCTGCGTCAGTGGTATAGAGGTACCAGCAGACACGGATGGTTCAGACCCAGTCACTCCTTCAATTGTTTAGGTCTGATCAGTCAAAGGCTTAAAGTGAGAAGAGTCTATGGTAATAGACTGCCCAGGGTGCCCTTGGTAGACACCACTTGAAAAGGTTTTACATCAAATGGAGCATCAGATTTACTTCTCTGTGTCTGCCGTGCAAGCACTCGATCTCCTTTCCTAAAGCTCATGTTCTTCGCACGTCGTCATTGGTCAGCATATGTTTTCAGAATTTGTTTGTTCACCAAGTTTTTTTCATGATTGCTTTCTCATCTCTCCTTCTCTGATTGGTCTATTGAGGCAACTTAGTGTTCATTGCTCTCCCGAACATCAAAGTTGCAGGACTTTCACGTGTGGTCAAGTGGAGTGCTGATCAATAAGCTCTCACAGTAGAATTCAACACAGTTTTCAAATCGAGCTTCTTAAGATTAGCATGGTGCACTACTTTCTTTAGTGTACTCATAAACCACTCAATAAGTCCATTGGCCTGTGATCACAAAGGTGTGCCCTTCCGATGCTTTATATTCAAATGCTCCAAGAAATCTTTAACATTTTGACCATTGAAAGGCTGGCCATAATCAGACTTCAATATGGCTGGAACACCCCATGTAGCAAATATGCCACCTAGTCTTTCAATGACTCGTTCATGTATAGTTTATGTAAGATCTTCAATCAATGGAAATCATGAATATTCTTCCATAATCATTAGCAGGTGATATCCACTGTCGATTGGACCAAAAAAGTCAATGGCTATTCTCTCCCATGCATGCATTGAGTGTTCTGACATGCTCATGGTGTGGTGAGTAGCTCTTGTAGAAAGGCAGTTGCATAGATGACAAGCCTTAATTCATTGTTAACCCTGTCATCAAGATCAGGAAACCAGACACAGTCTCGGAGAGCTCGTCTTGTGACAAGAATTCAATGATGTCCTTCATGAGCAACTTCAATTCTTTTCTGTCTCAGACTCTTTGGAATCAGAATTCTCGACCCTCATAGGATAACTCCTTCCTGAGTTATAGACAGTTCGTCCTTGACATTTATTTTGTTCACCATCACTGGTTTGCGGCTGAGGGTGTTGGTTGCATGACTGATGTGTAATTATATCCTTCAGCTTAAATCTTGTCACTACCATGGCTTGTGGCTATGATAATCCGGGCTAAAGTAATAGCAGCTGGTGTGTTTGATTTTACAATGAAATTGATATAAGCCTCAGACGTCTTGGCGGGAGCACCGTGACCTTGTATAGACACTCTGGAAAAGTAGTCAGCAGGGTTTTGATCTTTCCCTTGATGCTGCCCTATGGTGTAATTATACTCTTGTAACCGTAGTTCCCATCACTCAATGCTAGGAGGCATTTTGGCCTTTGGGTTGCCAAATAGCCAGTAAAGCTTGGTGACTCGTTAGGCTTTCCGTACAGAAAGACGTGGGAATGTTTACAAGCCCATACCATAGCTAAGCTTTATTTTTCAGGTTGTGAGTAAGCACGCGCTGTATAAGACAAACTTCTATTTGCTTATGGCACAATATGCATTTGAGCACTCAATTGCCTGGTGTGCTATGCAAGGAAAGCGCCTAGCCCGACGGGACTAGCATGAACAACAATCTCTGTATTAAGCTTAGGACTGAAATACGTCATTTCCATAGCATTCTCAATGGCTTTTTTAATTCCTATAAAGCTTTTCCCACATTCATGTGACCAATGAACCAATTAAGCATTCTTTTTCATCAAGTCTCTCAATGGAGTGCTTACAGTGCAAAGTCTTGTAAGCATCTGGAATATTAATTGGCCATTTTAAGAAAAGAATGTACCATAGAAATATTTTGTGAGGGATCAGCATCATCTGCTGTCATACCCCCTTCAGAAAAGACATGGCCAAGGAATGTTAGCTTTGTCTTAAGGAACTCACACTTGTCTGCATTCAAAGTCAAACCTGCTTCAGCAAGCAAACAACATACCTGTGTAAGAGCTTTATCGTGTTCTTTTTGTGTAGCTCCAAAATCGAAGATGTCATCACGGTAATTTAACGCATTTGTGACCGGCTGTATGATAGGTCGAATGTACTCTTAAAACAGTTTGGCAGTGGATGACGCACCAAAATGTAGTCTTTTGTATCAAAACAGACTAACATGTGCAGAAAAGGTTGTAATGTACCAGCAATTTTCTTCAAGTTCTAACTGATGATAACCTTTATTAAAATCAGGACGAGAGAAGACTGTTGTGCTACTTAATTACTCTATCATGCTAGCAGAATGTGTACCTGGGTGTTGTTCTCATACAATTGCCCTGTTTGCCTGACACATGCCATAGGCGTAATGCTCCTTTACTTTCCTCTTTAGGCACTACCATTATGGGACAAACCCATGGTGTTGGACTAGTTGAATGCTCAATAATGTCATTTTCAACAGCTTCTTGCAAATGAAATATTTCAAAAGAACCCATATGACCATGCAAACTGGGTATTAAGTTAAACGTATAACAATTGTTCACATGGAACTCATTTCAAAAACAATTTCTTATTCCAACAGAAAAAAATCTGTGTAGATTTAATGAAAAGACTAAAGATTAGTGAATAGACCAGAGCATATCTGTCACAAAATAAATTAGAAAAACTTGAAAAAAGACTTCTAAAGCCCAATCTATTGCTGTCAACCAACTACAAAATGTGCTGCAATTGAAAGATAGACATCTAGGATTAGATGTATCTAGAGCTTTAAAAAAAAGTAACAACTATAAAGCGGTGTGGGATGGGGAGTATGAAGCTTACCCATATATAATTTGTCCTGTTGTGAGGCAATGTTGTACCTCTAGGTTGTTGGAAGATCCTGGTACAGTGTTCTTCCTCAAGGAGGGACTGGATGTAGTTAAAGTTACTGTTTAATCAGAGCTCTTGGAGTGGCTGTCTTCTTTCTAGATGGCTGGAAAAATGAGATATGGAGGCTTAGAATGACATGTGGAGATCCACTTCCTATCACTGAAATGTATGACAATTGTAGGAACCATAAGGTCACATGCCCGCTAATGGCCTTACCTTGAATGAGAGAACCTAAGCTTGCTCTTTTTGTCATGCCTGTTACTGGCATATCTGTCCCTGTGAACAGCAGGGCGGACCTGATCAGAGTATCGCCATGTGCCAGACAAGTTGCATATCGCATTCATTCCTAGGGTGTTTTACAAGCATCTCCCCTTTGAAATCATGGCAGACGTGCACAGAGGCGCACGGACGTCATTTATGGTTGCGTGCAACCACTAGACCTGTTAGCATGCAGAGTTGCGGGGATTCCTTTGCACACACGTAGGAACCTCGATGAGGGCATAATTTCATGAATAACACTGGTGACAGATTATGCTTCAGTTCAATGTTGTAGCCGGCAAGGGGGTGCAGTGTTATAATTATTACATTAAGGGAGAAGTTGAAAACAATTAAGGAAAAATAAGTACATGATTTGGAGGCTTTTACAGTGCGTCTTGAACAATTGTGGGTTTTAGTAATCTGCTATGCATGGTACTACACCTTTACCTTAATTCTCCATTATATTCAATGTAGTAATGATAAAAGAAAATTGTGAAATAAAGAGAAAACATACTCATGTTTTCGACACAGCAACGCACATACACAATAACATATAAAAAAACATTGCGATAATTGTTTCTTTGACACACATATGCCCAAATTAAATACAATTCTCCTTATGCATTTTCCATCATGTGATGTCTCGTGTGAGGATTTAGGACATCATAATAACACACACTGACATTTAAGTTTTTCCTTTGAAAATGGATTGTTCTTTGTTGTAATCAATGTCATAGTTTAGTTTGTTAGGGTAACAAACGTACGCCATTCCTACATTGTATTTAGTCATTGTCTGACAGAATCACATCTATCGATGTATTTGCATTCGAGCCTCTGTAATGTATGTGAGACATATCCTCCTCTTGGTGATGGAAAAGCTTTCTCAATAACCTGCCATTTCAGGTTATTCGCTGTATGATTTTTCTCTATGTAATGCTCTACAAGAGGGACAGTTTCAACTCAACATTGTATGCGGCTTTTGTGTTGTCCAATTCTGGCTTCGATTTGTTGTGAAGTTTGTCCGATATATATCAAATTACCTGGACAACAAATACAGTAAATATCATTAGTGGAGGCGCAGTTAGTGTGCTGCTGTAGAATATTTTTTACATACCCGCTTAGAAAATATTTCGCGTTGTGAGTGTATTGGCAGGTGATGCAATTTCCACGTTTGTAAGGGCCTTGGGAGATAAGTCCCCCTTTCTGGGATAGTGTTTGTGGACTTTTTGACAACGGTATTGGAATGCATTAGGTGGTCTCTAATGTTTTTTTCCTTTTCTATTTGAAAAGAAGGGCAGTTCTTTAAAAATACTCATGGTGTTGAGAACTGGCCAGTGTCTTTTAATGATCTTGACAATCTTGGTCTTGTCTGGGCAGAAAGTAGTCACAAAAACAATTTTGTCACAGGGAGTCTTTTGTCTTGTCTTGAGTATTTCTACTCTCAGGCTGTACCAAGCTCTTTTCATGGAGGTTTTGATTAATTGCTTGGGATACCCTCTTTCTCTCAATTTGCAGCTCAGGATGGATCCATCTGTAAAAAGAAAAAATCATCTTCTTGGTTACAGTTTCAGCGTAACCTCAGACATTGTCCATGGGGAAGACCATCCTTGAGGGCCCGTAGGTGGAAGCTGCTATATTGTAATAGTGTGTTGCATTCTGTTGGTTTTCTGTAGAGGGACATGATTAGGTGATTGTCCCTTGGCAATTTGATTTCTAGGTCTAGAAATCTGATTTCTATGTCTAGGAGTGGAATACTATCTGTCTTTATTTCATGTGTGAACTTCCGATATCATTGACAGGTACTGAGATAGTGCATGAACTGATGCAGTTTGTTGTGTGAGCCTTTCCGGATCACAAATATGTCGTCTATATAGAGCTAACAAAATCTCAAGCTACTTTGGAAGGGATTGGACACAGTGTGGATAAATTCATGTTCACATTGGCCCACAAAGAGATTTGCTAGGTTGGGAGCGAAAATAGTGCCCATTGAAGTCTCTGACCAAGCTGGTAATACGTTGATTCCAAAAATTGAAAATAGTTGGTAGTTAAAGCGATTTCTAGAAGTTCTACAATAAATACGGTTGGGTCACCCTATGGTACAGGATGTTGATCAAGAATCTGTCCTATCACCTATATGATCTGATTTTGAGGGATATTAGTGCAAAGTGACTCAATGTTGAAAGTCACTAACATTTCTTCTGTGGGATTGTACTCTAGACCTTCAACGAGATTGATCATGTAAGAACTGTCATGAACGTATGTCTCTAGTAGTGGGACATAGTGCTTAATGAAGGAGTTTATGTTTTCTCCGATAGGTTCCAGGATGGAATCACAACCTGATAGAATGGGTCTCCCTGGGGGAGAATTGATATCTTTGTGAATTTTCAGAAGTATGTACTAGACAGGGGTCTTTGGTGGCTTCTTATTCAAAATTTCAAACTTCAGCTGTGTAAGGAAACCTAGATCATGTGTGGTAGCTTCCTCAATTCTCTGTTCGACATGTGGGAGAGGATTCATCATGGGTTTCTTCTGATGGTTGGGGTTGTTCAATTGTCCAGTCAGGCCGGAGATATCAGCAGTGGGCTGCTTCAGACAGAGACACAGGGGACAGCCCGGCACACCACCCAAAGAAGGAGTGCGGCAGCACTCACATGTGATCCTCCTGCCCCGGGGAAAAAGGGTCCACCAGGACAGTATTTCTGTACATGAGGCCATGGGGGATAGCTCTGGGGAGGGAGCCCCACGCTTATCTCTCCTCCCCATTTAACATCACACAAGCGAGGTTGCACTGGCCCACAAGGGCATTGTCCTCCCTGGGAGTATTTGAGGAAATTACAGCACATCACCACACTCTTTGTTCTCTGTCCAGTCCCCCCTAGGGACAAGGCTTAATTTTGGGCTTGTTTGTGTCCTGGTGGTAAAGCCTAGCCACCAGGAGCCTTTTCCACAGGCCTTGAAGCCTCTAAATTTGATTTTTGGGGTGAGATTCAATTAGCTACTTCTTTGCCAGATATCTTCTCTGCCATGCTCTCTCCTGCTGAGGGGGTATCTTCCTTAGCCCATCCTCAGCTAGCAAGCCAATCACCATCCCTGCCACACTCCTCATGTCCCAGAGTCCCCTGGCTTCTTGAAGGGCACCTGTCTGTCAGAGGAGTCAAAGGTCAGTCCACAGATATCACAGGGGAAGCATCCAGGATTCCTCAGCAGGTCCCTTCCTCCAACTGCCCCTCAAGGGGGCATTTGGAGGCCAGCATCATTGGTCATGGAGCGACCCATCCTCTTCCTAGGTGCCACCTAGAGATAAAGTCCATCCTTGCAGTGGCCTCAGGTGGCTTTTCCTTCCAGATGGGCATTCTTTTGCCGTTATTACTTTCAGGACCATTATCTTTTTAAAAGCTTCTCCCTAATGCCACAGGGGTTTTTAATAGGGGTGTAACATTTTAGAAATCAGGCACTTCTGGACAATACTAGGGTGCCACATCCTCACTTCACTGCTCCCTCCTGCACAGCATTCTAAGGCATTTAAAGATGGACACTTGAAGTGGTCTATGAAAAGACCTTCCTTTGGAGCCTCAGTTCCCACCCCTAACTAACATAGCTGCCTGACCCCTTCCCACAAAAGCCTCAAAGGGAACCCCTCCTATGTTTGGCTGCAGAGGTTTGGCCTCCCTCCTCTGTTTCTGTAGGCTTTGGGAATCCCAGTCCAGGTGCTATGTGAGGAACTAATTACGTAACCCCATCCCTTCCATTTCCAGGAACTGACTTAACCACGTTAATGGCTCTATAGTGTGGGGAGGGTTTTAAACATCTCTTGCTGGCTATCAGAGTAATTAACTTGTCCCAGTAGGGGGTTCAAAGGCATGGAATCTTAATTCAGCTGAGCTAGGGAAATATGACTATTCTTAAAGTGCCATAAAGTGTATAAATGTGATCAAAGGGACTTTGGCTCTACACCTAGAATTCACGTTCACCCTAAGATTGATTTCCCACTAAAACCTGTAAACTTAAGTGGGGCAAAACTGCACTTAGGTGAAGATTTCTCCAATAATGTGTAATTCAGTTAAGCACCACATGCTTTCAGTAAGCACTACAGAACTACACTATGAATTCCAAATCACATTACAAGGCCTACTTACCAACACTTGAAGGGTCCCTTCTTTGCAGAATATCTGTGCATAGATACTGGGCTGCACAAATTGGTAGTCTCACATTTCAGCCCACACTTGTATACACACATGCTCACATGTTCATGTGTCACTAGCCCTTAGCCTAGGTGCGCTGCAGTAGCTTTAGCTTATAAGGCAGACAATGCAGCAAGAACACTCAATTATTTTCCATAGAATTTACCATGAGTGAGACAGTGGTGGTGAGACTCATTGACAGGTAGTAAGAAAGGCAAAAACCTAAGAGGCTTAAATGGGAGGCACTCACTTGCTACTTTCAGCATCTCTGCTGGCTTTCAGTACACCCGCAGCCATGACATGATCACCCTGGAGACCATGAAATGTAAAAAAAAGACAAAAAAACTAGGTAGGAGGCCTTTACCATCTGTACACCCAGAATCTGGAACAATATCCACAAGTGGGCCAGAACCACCCCAATACTGCACCCATTTAGGAAAGAGTTGAAGATGTACCTCTTTAAAGTACTACTTCACAATGGGGTAACTGTGCACTTCTGCTCCCAGTATGCAGCAATCTCTCCTATCACTCACTTACTAAATACTTGCCTTCTGCCCTGTTCAGCGCTCCACCGTATTTTCGGTACGTTTGTGCTATGCATATACCACACGTTTATGGATATTTTTCTTATTAAATAGGTTTTTTTCTTTTCAGTAATTTACACTTCCTATTTTAGTAGGATCATCAAAACCAGTGTACAACCCTCCTGAAAATGTAAACATTTGTTTGCACTCCGACGTTTGCATTGAAAATACAGGGCAGAACCATGTAAAATACACACAGCTAGTATACATTTATTTAGCTGTTTGAGATATAAAAGTGTCTCGCTTAAGAAACGTTATCCTTCTGAGATGTCTTTTGTAGTAAGATAGTTTTACCAAATGTGTGCCCAATGTATTCCAGCATCCCTTTCCTAATGTAATTTAAATAAGTCTAGTGACTCCTCTGTGGTCATTCTCTGGAAGCTCAGGGTCAAAATCTATGGAAGGCCCTAGAGACCTATCAGGGAACAAAAACAATCACTTTTTCAAGTGACTTTGGCCTTTAGTATTTCTTAAGTCTTCTCAGAGTGTGCTTAATTAATTGCACTGTACATCCAAGATGAAAGTCCACCGGGAATGGATTTGTTGTTTATGTTGCTAAAATGTTTATACATTATTGTTATTCCCCATGGCGGGGCCACAGGTGGTGTCAGGTTTGCTGGTACTTGGCAAGGGCTGGGGGGGGGGACACGGGCTCATCACCGATCCCAGCTGACCTGCTGAGGGCTGTATATAACCCTCTAATGTAAGGAACCGTGTGGAGTGTGGCATAAAGAAGGCGGGTAACTGACACCGGGATTTCTCACAGAGAATGGAAACGCTAAAGGCACTTTTCCTCCACTGAGTGGAGGAGACAGCCAGCACTTGGTGCTTCAAGCCCACTCACCTGTAAGTACTGCCAAAGCCAGTATTCAGTTTCACACATTATCGTGCACATTCAGACAGCCTCATGCATTCAGCTCCGCCTTCTTTCTCAGTCCCCGCCAGTGGCATCGAAATTACTCCACAGAACCTAGGGCCAGATGGATGACCATCGCATAATTTTGCGACTCGCAAATTACGGCAAATTACGAGTCGCAATTTATGAGACGCAAAATGCAATGTACAACAGTGTCTGAGACACTGTTTGCGATTCCCAATGGGGTCTCAAATTGCATGCCTCATGAATATTAATGAGGCTGTCGCAATTTGCGACCCCATTAGGAATGGCTTGCACTCCCAGGGATGGTGTCCTGCTGGGCTCAGCAGACCACCATGTCTGGGACTGCTTTTAAATAAAGCAGTTTTATTTTCAAATGCAGCCCGTTTTCCTAAACGAAAACGGGATGCATTTTAAACTTTAAAGTTTCATTTTTTAAGGGCAGGCAGTGGTCCACTGACTGCCCTTAAAAAAAATTAGTGCATGCATTACCAAATGGGAAGGGGTCACCTGGGTACCCCTTCCCATTTGCGAGTGTCAGTCAGTCAGTCAATTTAACTTTATTTAGTTTGTTACAACCATAAAAGTGTACATTACATCTGTTTCATCTATTTTGCGAGTGCGTTAAAGGGTGGTAAACTGCGAGTGTTTTGCAACTGCAATTGTGGTAGCAAAATATTCATACTGGTTTAGGAGTCGCTATTAGGAAGGGACGCCCTTGGAATGCCACTTTCTAATAGCGAGTCGTTAACCCTATTTTGGGAGTCGCTAATTGATTAGTGACTCGCAAAATAGAGTTGGTACATGGGCCACATGTTTTTTGCGGTCGCTGACGGGCCTAAAACCCCTTTGCAACCTCAAAAACGGTCGTACATCTGGCCCTTGGTTTCTAAACTATTCATGGGAATTTCAGAACTTTTCATAAACAGAAATGTTTGTACAAGGTCACATATCCGTGATGTGGGTAAGATTTTTCAATTTCACTTAGACAACACTGCTATGTTCCAGATGACATGACTTCAGCTCGAAGTACGACATCTGAGGAGCATTTCAGAGTTATCCCACAAATGCAATCAGAGCATTGTTCTGCTTTTAAGACAGGCTTGTAAGCTTTAAATATACAGATTGCTATGGTGTATATTATCATGTTAGGTGTTTGATACTGTGAGAACCTTGCTCCGAGGAGCAGCAGGGCGCTTTGCTGAAGACATTTTTGTTGCAACAGGGCTGTTTACAGAGCAGCAGGATGTGTAATGTCTTCCTGTTGCAGAGGGGAGTAACCATTCAGTCATGGGTCCAAATGCAAGGAAGAAAGTTAGCCCTCTGTCTGCTGTTTCACTAGCAGAATTAAGCAATAATCAGGATTTGGTGGGCCCCTCAAGCCTCTGGGCTTTGTGCCACTGCACCTGCTGAACCAGTGGATGCTAGTCCCCTGCTAAGGCAGGATTTCAGAAACCGGCTGTGATGGTGCAAGGGGTGGGAACATAGCATGTGCACATTCAGTCTTGAGTCTCTGCCCTGAAATAACACATTTTATTGTTACCCAGCTCAGTAGTACTCATTTTATCAGCCTTGGAAGGATGAAAGGCTGAGTAAGCTATGGAGATGATGCATTAATTGCCACGAAAGCCACGGCGCAAGGAGTGATAGCCTGTCTAACGTTGGCTCAATTGCTGGTTGCACGCGGCTCCCCTTCACTTACACGCAGAAGAAAGGCAGATGTAAATATACCTGATAGTAAGTGCACAGGGTATGTTTGTGACCGCTCGTTACACCGAGGTATACATGTGCCCTCGATAGCCAGGGACCAGGGGAAGGTTTTCATGAAATGAGGCCGAGTGCACTAAATCCTCACAATGAGCCAAACCGCCCAGTTCACACTTTTTATTTTCATGAAACAAGGGGGGCGGAGGAGGGGGGCAGGGAGTAATCTGACAGTAGACAATGTCGTCAGCATAGAGGAAAACATAGATTCACCCCGGGTAGCAAAAGCCTCCATAGCCCGGGCCCAAATGGTCTTTGAACCAACTCCTTGAAAGAGAATTGGGTCTTTAGTTTAGAATATTAAGGAGCCGCATGCACCATTCAATGTTTCAGAAAGGGGCGAGCATCGTGGGGTTCGCTCTCCTGGAAGTCGAGGTAGCCGTGAACTGCAGGACTGGAGCGATGGGTGACACACAGAGCAGGTTCCCGTCCAGCAGACCGGTTTTTGGGAGGGAAGCTGCACAAATGACAACTCCATGCAGGGGTAGTGATGGCGCACGAAACTGGTCTTACGTTTCGTCGATTTTGCAGTGGCGTTTGATTATGTGGCCTGTGGGAGCGGTGCTAGACAATGAGGAACAGGTGACGGTCTGCTGTGCGCCATTAGAGACCTCTACACTGATGATGGGCGAGGGATACAGTGGGCAGGGCTCCTTTCAGTAGTCTAAGGAGACACAAAAAGTGCCTTGCAATAGGGTTGTGTCCTTGCTGCCTTGTTTTCTAAAGGGGGTGAACCAGTGAACCAGTGAAGGCAAAAAACTAAGGCCCAGATGTACGTAGGTTTAGATCACCGATTTCTAAATACAGATGCTATCCAAGCCCATATTTTGAAACCGCTCATGTTAATGCACAAAAGTTGCCTTTCGTCATTCTGTGAATCGATATGATTCACAGTCGCTATCTTGCGATCTCCTAACATGGAATCGTACACATGTGAATCTGTGTCAGGTAATCACAAGTTACGAAAGTCGCATTTGGGAGCAGGTTGATGGCCTCACATTGAGAGGCTATTCTCGGGGTTTTGTAACACAGAAGAAGGGAGTCTTTGTTTGTAGAGGACAATCGGAGACTTTGGAAGTGTCTTTTCTTTGGAAAAGAGGAAGGATGTACAGAGAAGAAACAGATATGGATGAAGGCGCTGCAAATACAACTCTCTGAAAAGGAGCTGGGGGTTTTAGCTATGTGGGAAGAGCTTTTTCAGAGCCCCTGAATCCCAGAAAACCACCATCTAGACTGATATTGTGAATACAATAAATTCCTTAGGAGTAACTGCAGTGTACCTGAAATATGAACAAGCATTTGCAATGCAATCGGTCTCGCCTTTGGGACCTTATATGTATTTAGCTATGCAGCACATTAGCCTGGGTGTGAAACATCTACTGTTCTTTAACATGGAGGGAAAGAAAGCCCCAACCTGCGTGGCACGCCAGGTAAGAAAACACATGGAGAGAAATATTGCCTTTCAGCGGGAAATGGTATAGTCCAAAGCTCTGTTTTTTAATATAAAATCAGGGCCTTAGGTGGTCATATCCTGAAAATACAAGATTTGAAAAAAATATTATTGTCTACGGGTGCTCGTGGAAGACAATTTCTATGGACTGGAATCTAGAGAATGCTAAAATTATTCTAGTATTTTACTGACCTCTGCTGGTCGTTTTCTATCAAGAAAGTTAAATAGAGGCAGTTGCCAGCAAAATAAAAAAAAGAAAGTCCCTCAGAAGAAAGCAATTCTAGTATTTTACTGACCTTTACTGGTTGAATTCTATCAAAACAGTTAAATAGAGGCAGTTGAAACAAGCAGAAAGCAATTCTGGTATTTTACTGACATCCGCTGTTTGTTTTCTATCAAGACAGTTAAATAGAGGTATTTGAACAGAAAAAAAGTCCCTAAGTGGAACCAGACAAGTCCAAGGCTGATCTCCAGAGCCCACAAATACATACACATATCAGTATATACTAAAGTATATACAAGAGGTCTCGAATGCTCGACCTAAAAAGGTAGTATGATGTAAGTTCCCAAACAAAGGAGAAGGGCGCAAATAGACTGTAAGAGACACATGGTAGAAGGGGGGACCCTCTCAACACCCACTACCTACTGCTATTGAAACTCTAATAGAGTCTATTATACAGCCAGAGAGTGTCGCTGGTTTATCCAACATAGAACCACCATCAACGACCCCAAGATACCATTTACTTCTAATTTGCTAAATCGTCTCACGTTTAATATCCTGTTTTTTAATTTTCTAAACGGGTTAGATAAATGAAAGTAAAATTTAAAACTTGTTTTACATTTCTTATGCATTATGAGAATTGTAATACATACATTTTGAAAGTGTTGTTTTTACAAAAGAATAAACCCTCATTACTTCACGTATTAAAACATTATTGTATGAAATAGTCTGAGGGATATACATTTAAAAATTGTAAATCATTTTAAAGTACAGAAAATATATTTCAGTAAAACACATATATATGTTCCTCACAGATGAATCAGCTTAGAGAGAACAGGACAGTGATCAAGAGAACGCTCCGAAAGTCCCTATGACATGAAGGAAGCCACAGAAAGTGTAGCCACACACACAGATCAAGTCCCAAACAGTCAAAGAGCTGCAGGTTCTCCTCTGCTCGATTCCCAAGATGTATCCAATGAGCCTCCAACAGCCAGGCAAACAAGTTCAACCCTAACAAATCTGAGGGCCAGACAGATGTGCTATAGGGTAATGTAGCATTGTCGCAATGCTACTTATTCTCGAAATGCAAGACTCCTTTCAACTGAAGATGGTTCTGATACCTTACAATTGTTTTGTGAGTTAGAGACCTCAATACTGTCTGTGCAACACCTGCAAGCAGAAACAGTAAACATTTCATGTTTATGAATCATGCAATGTGCCAATTGCTTAATGGGCAAGAAAATTTGCGTGAAACTGATGGGGAGGGACAAATACTGATAAACAACATTTCTGAAACTGACTCTATCGATAAATTAGTCACAACACAACAAAGCTGTATATAACAAAGCATAGACATCGCCAACACATGTGTTTTTATATTTTTAGCTAGCCAGTTAACCATCTGGGCTGCTACAACACTATCCACGCAAACTGGAAATAGATAGGACACTCTGTAGGTATGTTGCACATGGCTTAGAGCCCTTGCTCACTTTGCCACTGGATTGAATCTAGCCTGGCTGATGAAGGTTGTTACCCCGAAACAGGCCCCAGGATGACTTTTTCCGTTCCAGGGGAGAGCTGACATGGCAGTTCAGGCTGAACTGTTCCAATGAGGAACAGGGTCAATACTTATTTGCATATGGCTGGGTCCTATGTCAGACGGTGAAGTGAGCTAAAGAACGATGATGGATTCAATCCAGATCTGTGAGTGGGGGTGAGTGTCTAAAAAGTTTCAGCCCTCCGTCGATCATCTCCTTGTGTTTGCTTAGAGAAAGTCACTCCAACAGGGCACAAGTCCTAAAAAAGAAGTGGGGGGACTAACCAAGTTAGGCAGTATGCAAGTGACATCATGGCGCATGACATCACATTGGGTCACATCGCACGTGGTATCACAGAAAGTGGCATCACAACCCAAGACCTCACAGGAAGTGACACTGGATCTTAAGACCTCACACATATGCTTTGCAGTTCTATCATGAGTACATTTGAATGAATTACATTATTTAACAAATAAGATTTTGCTTTTGGGTTGTGCCAAAAAATTTACACAACTCAACACAAAATCTAGGTCTCATTGTACACATTTCTTTGTTAACACCCTCTCACAAAGAAATTGGCAAAGTAGAAACTTGTCAACAAATCTGTTCTGCTTAAGTGGTAGCAAAGTCTGCATTTTAAAATATCTTATGGGGTTAAGGTACCTGCTGCAGAGATCTTTGAATACCAACTAAATCTCAGGGAATAAAAGTACTGGTAAAATAACTCAGGAGGTTACCGTATTTGCTGAAGGGATCTCTGTATCTCTATTCCCAGTTTTGAATCAGAGGGTTAATTTGTCTCCTGCAAACCACATTATGTAACTCGCATGCGCCAGAGTTCTATTTTATGTAAATTGGTTAGTGGGTTCTTGCTTTTAACACATAGATCCTTTTGTTACTTGCAGTTCATAAATTGTAATCCTTCTAAAATAGCTCAGTGAGCTATGAAGGACATGTAGCTCTTACGCCTTGTGACCCTCACTATCCTATGAAACACATCCTACACATGGTTTACACACATATGATTTATTGTTAATGTATAATGTGTACATGTGATGTAAAGCGCTTTGGTGCCCTGCATCGGGATGAGTAGTGCTACAGAGTTATACAAGAAATAAAACAAAATAGTGGTATTTAAATTGTCCTTATCGTAAATACTGGGACAAACTAACCCATCTGACATCTTTACAGTGCATGGATATGTCTTATATACAGTAACTAAACAAAGGCAAAATCATGCCTCTCTTAAGTACCTGTGAAGTGATAAGCTGTGTTCCTTTGTTTCCCCCATTACATTTAGGTGTGAGTCTCCATCAGATCCCAACCAGGATACTCCAACAAAAGGACACCTGATGGCCCCTTATCTTTGGCCTGTTTATGGGCTCAGCTGGAATCTGCTAAGCCCCTTCCCTGCCTGCACGTCGCTCCTTCGAAGGAAAGCAGACAATGTGCAGGATCTGCTTAATGTGTCCGGGTGTCTGAAAATTACACCGGGACAAGTTTAGCTTATTTCTGTGGGGCGCAACCTCTTGGCAGGGTAGATGCCATTCACCCCGTGAAAAGAGTTTGAAGACGCCGTCTACCTGCATGCACCCTTGACTTGTGCCCTGCACTTCAGCATTAGAAAACATACAGTTCAGCAGCATTTCTGGTCCTGCAGATTATGGGGTAGGTAAATGTGAAGAGGCTTGAAGCCTAAGTAGGCACTCAGGGGTCGATTCACAGAACTAATCTGAGATAAAATCCTAAACGTACTACTTTTGGTATTCACAGAAGGCATTTAGTAGTAGTAAAGTTAGGACTCCTAACTTTACTGCTACTAAACTGAGAGAAAATACTAACTTTACGACTTTCGGTATTCACAAAAGGCATTTAGTAGTAGTAAAGCTAGGAGTCCTAACTTTACTACTACTAAATGCCTTCTGTGAATACCAAAAGTAGCAAGTTTAGGCCTTTATCTCAGATTAGTTCTGTGAATCAGTCAGTGGCGTCACTAGGGGGTGCGGGGGGTGCGGACCGCACCGGGTGACACCCTCACGGGGGGGTGACACCAAAGGGAGCAACGACGCGTCGCAACCTAACCTTCAAATTCAGCAGGAGGTGCCTGTGCGCAGCGCGCACTGTCTCCTCCTCTGCCGCGTCTGCGCGCCTCGGCAGTGACGTCACGTCGTCACTAGAGGGGTGCAGCGCGCCTGTACCTACGAGCTGAGGCCTGGGAGACGGAGACTCAAACCAGGTGCTGTTCCTGCCTTGCTCTGCCTGCCCGCCGGTGCCTCTGTTGTGCCCCTGTCGGGTAGAATTGCCCTGCTGTGCTGGGTCTTGGTGTGGCGGAGGTGAACATACCTGAGGGCAGGCCCCCGACCGTCGGAGCTGCATGGAAGTGAATGCTGTGCTCAGGATCAAAGGGACCCGCCCAGCCTGACTACAAGAGGCAAAGGCAGCTGAATGCGGTGAGTGCGGAGTGCTCGTGGTGCTTGTTAGATGATAAGTTACAGGTGTGAATAGTTTTGCGTCTTTCAATCGATGTAGGTGTGTTAAACATGGTGCATCACTTAGCGGAGGGAACAAGATGAAACAGGTTTATTTCATACTCTAAGTCCTCTGGCAGGGCAGGGAGTTTAAAACGCATACGATGTGTTCGCATTTCCTGATCACTATGTAACGCGGATTTTACCAAGACGATTAGAAATATTTCCAAAAATCAATTTTATGATAACTCACGGTGGCCTGAATATAATTTTGGGTGGGAATCACACGGATATGGAAAGATTATTTATGGCAGTCATTAGTTTTACCAGCCTTGGTATTCGTAGATTTAGTTAATTTACAAATTAAGGCAACAGCATATTTTTTGAGTGATCGTGGGTGCTCGCTGTAGGTGATAGAGGATTTACATTGGGCCCTGCACAGTTGTATAATGCATTGTCTTTTTATGAGTTATATCTATGATAAGGAGAGATAGTGATTGGTAATCGCTTGACAGTGAGTTGAGACACTTTAATATGGCGCTCATATCCACCATAATAAGATACATACATTGCTCTTGCTACTTTAGATATGGTGATGGCTTGGATGTAGGAGACACATATTTTGTATAGATGCTCTTCAACTTAGAGTTCGTGACAAACTGTGATTACAGCTAAATATTTTATGTATGGGTAGATTTGACATCTTTACATCTATTCTTTTCC
Organism: Triturus cristatus; assembly: GCF_964204655.1. Taxonomy (NCBI): domain Eukaryota; kingdom Metazoa; phylum Chordata; class Amphibia; order Caudata; family Salamandridae; genus Triturus; species Triturus cristatus. Next base: position 1,524,009,207 of record NC_140591.1, read on the forward strand.
TTTCAACTCTCTGATGTCCTGTTCCCCAAGCTTTACAATGGTTCCTGCTTTTTAGATCTTCTGCCACTCTCCTGACTTCTACTTCCCTTACTCAAGCGATCCATCTTTAGCTCTTCCCTTCTTTACTTTCATTTCTTTAGTATCCCCCATTTGTCTTATGTCTTAAGTTCTTTTTCATTCCTGCGTTCTCCATTTGTCACCCTTTCTCTTCCTTCTTCTTCCTCCCTTTCCTCTCTTGCTTCCTAAAATAAGACCTTGTCCCTAGAAATGAGTGTTGTTGCCCACAAATTAAGTACTGGGCCGTGGTCCAATTTTCCTACAGCCCCTCCTAGCTGCCAGTCTTTTCTTTCTTTTCTTCCCTCTTCTGTTACACTCTTGGCTGCCATCTGTAATTTACTTTTGCTCTCTCCAGGTCTAAAAGCACTCTGAACACCAGAAATAGATCAGTATAACCGTAGTGTAATATGAATTCAGGGTCGAGGTAGATACCAGTATAAGAAGGAAACCATATGGAGCAAAAAGACGTGTTTGGCTATGATTAACGCGGAGACATCTGTTAACATCAACAGATCTGTGGGAGCATCTTATAATTTATTTTTTATTTTTATGACTCAGTGGTATGTTTTGATTTGCCAAAAATGTTTAGTTTTTTGGGGGGGATAAATTACTCATTGGTTTCCGTTAATGTTAATTGTTTTTCTCATTAGTAGGATGTATTTATGAGGCCTCAGCAATTTAATCATATTTCATCAGTAAATATTGCTATACTGTCATAATAGTAATTGGAGAATGCATAGTTATTTACTTACTGCCAATGCCAAGTATTTAATCTGTGTGTGCAGTTTAGTGCGGACCAGAGCCATGAAGAAAGAACAGTAAAAGGAACAACAGAAAGTTACGCCTGCAAAGTTCTGGTGGTTTACACCTATACAAACTATATCATTCTAAATGTAAACTTTTTTCGGTCAAAGTTTACAAGTTTGGGAAAGGAGAAATAAGCAGGGGACATACATTATTTTTTAAATCAGTCAGTTATTTGGGTAAGAACATTTAAGGCAATACGGCCCGAAAACCACTGACAACTCAATGTAAAGAAAGGTGTATACCCAACTGTTCCGTGGCTTAAGTCTTGTACAGGCTATTAGAACATTGGAATGGCAAGCGCTCCATTGAAGACAATGGAGTGCTCCGAGCTTCTTTTGGCTCGTAGAAGCCCTGAGCATCAATAGTCCAATGTTTGTTCACAGCTGTTGCTGTGAACAAAGGCCTTACAGAGCCCGGCAAGGCACATCATTATCATGGCCATGGATGCAAGGCAACAATAAAACATGTCCAGAGAACTGGTGATTAATGATCCTGCTGGAGAGCAGTCCTTTGCCTGTTGGTAGTTTTGAAATGCAGATAAACTGTATTTTATTTGGATAGCTCAGTGGGTTACTGCCTTTGTCACAGAGATTCTTGTGTTACTTGCAGTTCAAAAGTTACAATCCTAACATAGGACAGTGGCTATGAACTGTCATCAAAGACTTGCAGACAAACATGAATGGTATAGTTAGAACTTCACTTTTTTTGTGTTACTATAGAGTTAGAAATTCCCCAGTCTTTCATTATTTTAATGTTGCTAAAAAGAGTTTGGGCCGATATACATTCTTATTAGTAAAGCCAAGCCCCAACCACTACGGTATGCTTTAAATCCTGAGTTTGTGCTTCCCCAGCCCAAACCCTCTTCAAATTTACTGTCCACCAGTATGGATGCCATGTGATTCCTACATCTTGTAATCCTCATTGGCTCATGTGACATTCCCTGTAGACGGAATTACATACTAGTGATAAAACCGGCCCTGTCATTGCCTTTCTGTTTTTATTTAATTAGCAATCGGGTCATTAGGGCAACTGTGGAACATATTTTAAAGTGCGTTCTAATTATATTTACTGCTATATTAAATGTTTTAAGTTTGAAGGTGATTTTGCTAATGTTTTTTACGGGAATAATGAAAGTAGAGCTGGATGGGGCTGATATGGGGCTGGGGCCCAAGTTCAGCTGTGAGATAAGGTGCAGAGGAGAGGGATGGTAGAAAAGTGGATAATCGGGCTTGGAAGTACTTGTGTTAAAACCTGGCCTGTTGGAATTTGAGGGTTTGCACTTACATCCAGACATCGCTCTTACTTTCAAATAACTCTCCACATGCTCTGTATACACACAGAATTGATCCGTTGTATACTGGTGACTGTTTGCAAGTAGATATAATCTAATCTAGGGCTTGTAGGCTAGCGGACTCGGAGCGGAGGAGGTCCATGCGGTAAGTCGTGAGGGGGTGACACCATGAGTTACCCGCACCGGGTGACACCAACCCTAGTGACGCCACTGGAATCAGTCCCTCAGTCCCCGATGTTACAAATGTTAGGCGCTCTCACAGACATGCATTTGATACAAATGTGTCAGGAACTCCACAGGCTCCTACTTCTGAGAAAAATAGTGCAGGCAAATGAAGAAAAAAGCACTAATTAAATTAGAACTTTCTTTATCTTTGTTTACTTATTCTTCTGTTTCTTTTAGAAGAATATTGTTAATGTAATTCATTTTATGTAATTGTTATTGTATTTACATAGCGCTTACTGCCACTGACAAGGCATTGAAGCGCTTTACGACATGTAGCAAGCTACTCCAGAACCAAAGGTTAGTGGGTAATCCAGTGGTTAAATGTTAGGTATTGCAATTTGTCATGAGCTTTCAAGAAAAACAATTGCATTCAATTACTCTAGTTACTTTGAGATAGATTATATTAATACTGTTTAGGTGTGATCATTAGTGGGGTATATTTGGGTTGAGGTAAATGATCAGTGAGGTAGGTAGACTGGTGGGGATTAGGTAATGTTAAGTTTGCAGGAACAGTGTTTTAAAGCAGAGTTTAAAGAGTTTGTGATCTATGAAATAAGACGTCAGACATTTGCTGAACTACAATAGGAGAGATTAAGACAGAAAGGCACGAGACTGGGAGGAGGCTATATTCAGAAATAGACAGCATGCAGAAGATGGAAGGTAAGAAGAGGGTTACTCTGAAGACAGAAAGGAAAGCAATCAAATGGAAGCTAAGGCCAATTTTTCATGCATATTTTTGGAGTAAAGTGGGAGCAGGCTTTCTGAGATAGCAAGCGATCTAAGGATGTAAGTTATAGAAAGCAACCTGAGGTTGTACGCTCCAGTAGTTTCCAGATTTTTTTCATCATGTTCTGAACAAAAATATTATACTGTTGAAAAACCTGAATATAAGGAAATATTTTTCGGTTGTACTAATTTGACCAGTTTGTGTTTGACTTACCTTAAAAATAATGTGTTGTTATGTCTGCACAACTTGTTCTGTCCTCAGAAGCACAATTGGCATCCTGTTAGATTTGTGGATTTCTATCCCCTGTATCAGAATCTGATTTGATTTACACATCGGAAATGGCCTCCTTATTGCAATGTTATTGAACATTACACATGTAGCAGTGGTTTTACAACACATATCTGGTCGGTACTGTAGAGCTCCACCACTCTTGTGCAGACACCTGAATCATCCTTTGAGAATGCCAAAGGTGCGCTCTAATACAGAGCATGAGGCCTTGTGAGCTCGGTTGTATCTTTGCTCACTTCTTGTACTCAGGTTCAAACAGAGTGTTACTACTCAAGATGTAAGGCATAAGCACTGTCACCTACACACTAAAGCAAGCTTACATTACCATCCGTAATTTGGCTGTTCTGGAACCATGGGTGTTTTAAAAACTTGAAAAGGCTTACCAAGCAAATATCAATTGCCAAAATCAAGAAACCTACTAAACAACTTTGTGACAATCCCCCTGTTGCAGCAAATACTCCCTGGAAACTAAAAGGTGTAAAGAACAGATTACTTGAACATTAGAGAGAATAGAATTACTAATGTCTGTTGGTGTTTGTAGCAGTGGATCAGGGGCGGCTCCTCCATTAGGGTGGAGGAGCATTGCCTCACTGCTTTCTCACAGTGCGAGAAGCAGAAACATAAAATGGTAGGGGAGGGAAGGGCCGGCCAGGAGCTGAGGCAGCGGGGGACCTGGTAAGGTACGTTTGTAATTGTTTTAATTAAACATCCCCGCGATTAACCCACACGACCCACCGTTTGACAACCCCCACCTGCCTTCACACCCACAAGTCATGCCAGCCGCGACTGCAGTGGATGCAAATTTGCAATTAAATCCAGAATAACCTGACCACTTGGTGTGCACTTATCATAGATTTCCTCCTCTGTTTGGTGACCTAAAACCCTCTCCTGTCTCCTTCTCCTCCTTTGCATGCCAGCCAAACTCCTCACCTCCCTCGCAAGAACACGCAAAGCTGCCTTTGTGAAAGGTCATAATGCATTTTCGGGCAGTTTATAAAGGTTGCATGTACCACTTGTTTTGAGTTGGTGGTAAATTGCACATGCAAAAACTGCGTTTTGCCACTAGTGACAAATTGCGAATGGTTCATACATTCCAATATATTTTCCCTATAAGTAAGAAGCAGTTCCACAGCCCAAAGGTTTCCTAGGAAGCCCAAGGCTGGCAGTGGAGATGGTCGGGTGCCAAATACCAAGGCTGCATAGTACCACATGATTCCTCATGATGCCTCTTTAATCCACAACCAGATACTACCTGCCTTTTTATCTTGCAAGTTCGTTTTTATCCCCGGATTCCTTCTCCGTTACAATTTTTCCCTCTTTCTTTTCCTCCCTCTTTTCCACATTTGCAAGTTTCTCTTTCTTGCTCTGTAGCAACGTCTGTTGAGGTAAATTTGTGCCTGTGGACAACCACCTGCAGCTGCTGACCCAATTTACACAGTACGCACTGAGCACAACTCTGTAAAGTATGGAAGCAATTTGTTCCTAACCTATGCTTCAAAGTATTTGATGGCCGCGTTGTTGCTTCATATCTGAAATAAGTACATGAGATTTAGGGCCCTATTCCAAAACTTATTTTCAGCTCTAAACATATGCTTACAGCCAAAGAAATCTCCCATTCACATCTAAAAGGTATTCTTAACATGATTCCTGGTAGGAGTAAATTCATGTACCACTACAGATTTCTTCACCACAATTGCTGAAAATGACCCAATAGTAAATCCCATGGTAAGAGTAGGAGTGTGCATTACAAGGTGTTATCTGTTTAGAAGATTGAGAACACCTTCACATTTGGAAGTTTGTGGGCCTTCACTATCTACAATTCAACCCCTTCACACCCTGGATATATTAGAGAGGCTACTTCAGGCCAAGCGCTGGAGTAACCCTTCTTCCAGGACAAGACGGGTACAGATCACCTCTACATTTGGTGGGGATGTAGTGGAATCGCCTCCTCCAGTGAGTTACTGATTCACTTGTAGAGGAAAAACAGTGTGCATTTGAGCAGCAGGCTCTGTTACCCCTGTGCTGTAGTCCATGCTATGTAGATATCCGCACAAGGAAATAGGAGCCCAGAAAAGCTTTCCAAGTGGAGGACTGGGAATGTTTGTTAATTGAAAAAAGTAATTTCATATGCAGATGTAAATCTTCACCCAAACCTTTACATTATTTTTTAATAATTAAAGGCCTCACATTTTAGACGTTTATGAAAAGGCTTATCATGTTCTTACCACTGCTGTTGCTTATGTGGATACAGTGAAACATGTCTGGTCTATAAACAGAACTGAGTGAGGAATGGAGTTTGTGGTTAAGATGTCTTTATTGTAGGACATATGTATGTTTAACTTTGCTACATGGCACTAGATATCAATGTAGTTACAAGGGTAGTGACATAGCTGGAATGACTGAAATTCCAAATGTACAAGCATTGTAAAAGCCAATCGGTCATTGTTAGGTCGCTGTTAGGTCTGTCAGTATTAGGGTGGTCTTCCCGCAAACGTTTTGCATTACTCCTCTATTTTTTTCCAGATGTCATTTTGTTGGCCTTAGGACGCCATGCACTTTACCACTGCTAATCAGTGCTAAAGTGTGTGTGCTCACTCCCTAAAACATGGCAACATTGGCTTGCACCCAATTGGCACATTTAATTTAATTATAAGTCCCTACTAAAGAGGTACGACTTGTACAAGGGGCCTGTAAATTAAATTTTTCTAGTGGGCCTGTAGCACCAATTGTGCCACCCACGCAAGTAGCCCATTCAAACATGTCTCAGGCCTGCTATTGCAGCCTGTGTGTGCAGTTTTGAACTAAAACCTTTGCAGTTTTGAACTAAACCTTTTGCCAGGCCTAAACCTTCCTTTTTAATACATATAAGTCACCCAAGGTAGACCCTAAATAGCCCATAGGCAGGGTGCAGGGTATTTAAAACGTTGGACATGTACTTTTAGGTGTTACATGTCCTGGTATTGAAAAACTCTTAACATTGTATTTCACTACTTTGAGGCCTAATATTGGGTTACAATATAACATTAATATGTGATAACTTTCAATTGGGATCTAGTATGAACATCGAGTTGGGTGTCCAAAGAATTTTAATTTAAGTCCCTCTTTAATGGTAAAGTAGGATTTTAAATCACAGTTCTGGAAATACCATTTTTTGAAAGTTGCCATTGTCTTTGTGTATCACTCCCAGAAGGCGAGACAAAGGGTGAATACATTTTGACAGGATGGGCCATCTCTGACTCGATGAGGGTGAGGAGCTGTCACCTACCACACTTGCACATCACAAAGACTCTGCCCCAGCACACTCCCAAATGGTTTCACACCAGCCTATTGTGCCCGCAGACAAGCTGGGGCCAGGTGAGAGAGGCAGGAAATTCCAAATACCTCTGGGGTTGGAAACCTCCAGAACCTTCTCCTACTTCAAAGCTGGCACCAAGTATAAATATTGGACCCTCAGACCCAACTCTTCAGTACACCTCTCGACCAGTGAAAGTGGTATTCCATATACCCAGGGCCTGCAAATCATACACTGCTTGTGGGCCTGCAGCACTCATTGTGCCACCCACTTAAGAAGCCCTTTAAATCATGTCCTATATATGCCATTGCCTTCTGAATGCAGTTTTAAACTGCCAATTTGACTTGGCAATGTAACCTCCATGCCAAGCCTTAAACTCCCCTTTTATTGTATATAAGTCACCCATAACGTAGGCCCTGAGTATCCCACAGTGCAAGGTACATTGTAATAAAAAGGAAGGACATGTTCTTGTAGGTTTACATGCCCTGGTGGTGAAAAACACCTAGATTCGTTTTTCACTGCTGTGAGGCCTAAGTCACCAATATAATAACATTGGGTTACTTTATTAAATTTAATAAGTGCTAATTTTTGTTTGGCAGCAGGTAAGCATTTTGTGTTTGTTGTCTGAGAAATTGGAATCAAAATCCTCTTAATCTGTAAAGTCAGATTTTAAGTTAAAGTTTTGAAAAATGCCACAGTTAGAAAGTTGCCAGTTTCCTTTCCTAAACGATTGGGTGCCTGCACCCTATCCTGGGTCACATGACTGGGTGTAGTTGGCAGTTGGACTTTGTTTATTCCTCCAAGACAGCCACACAATAGAGTGATTAGGTGTGCCTGGATGGGCCATCAACCAGCACGACTGTCTGCTGCTATGGCCTGCTGTATACTCCACAAGACTGTTTTGCATTACCCTGCTGCTTGAACCCTGCTTCATCACCTGAACCCAGGACTAACAAGGGATATTTTGCTGGCCTCCTGTTCAGATCCTCAGGGACAGAAAAGGCTCCCACCATCTTAAACCCGCACCTGGATCCATCCTAAGTGAGTCCTAACCCTCCAAGTGGTGCCCCTCCAGTCCTGGACCCTTGGAGGTGATGCTAAAGGTGCCCAAATAGCCAAAATCCTAACCTTGGGACTTGGACAATTTTTTCTAAAAACTGCTCTGAGAACCCAAGTAGGACTGAGACCAACCTGCTCATCTATCCACACATGCTGCATCGCCAGTCAGCATCACTTCAGGGCAGCTCCTGCTATGTCCTTCTCCACAGCAGCAAATCCTCTTTAGCAGTCCTTGACAAAAGGGGTGTCTGACCTCTTGGAACTCTCATCAGCTGCATCCTTCTGCCTTTTTCACTTAGAGATTAAGGGCCTGATTATGAATTTGGCGGTCCGATGGTATACCAAACCCACGGTGTCTGTGCGGCTACTGCTGCACCAGCAGTCCGACCACCCTATTACGATTTGGACGGTTGGACCACCATGGGACCCATGATCCCTGGCGGTCATGCAGGGATCTGATGCCTACAATATGCTGGTGGTACCCCTGTGGCACCGCCAAGTATATTACGAGTTTCCTCACCGCCACAGTTTTCATGGCGGTGAGCACGAGATGAAAAGTGTAGCGGTAAGTAAACTAAGAAGACTCTACAGGGCCTCCTGTTGCCTCAATGCCATGGGGATGCATGCGGTGGGGCACATGGTGTGCCCCCCCCGTATGCATGCACCGTTATGAGGTATTCCTTAGTAGCTATTCGTTTTTGTAGTTCAATGTTGTTTTCTAATTTATATGCTTCTGTTTGAAGTAAAAGACGAGAGCAAGGTGTATAATCACCTCCATGTCCTTAATGGAATTACAACTTAGTGGCAGGTGGTGGTTCAGGACTGCCACTATTATTGATGCCTGTGGTGGAAGAAGATCGCTAATTCCTATAAGGGATGATTGAGTGCAAAGGGGTATTATGTGATTCACAATCTGCTGCACTCAGTGAAAGGAAAAATGTAATCAGGAGTATTCCTGTCACAAATATCTATGTCCTGCATTAGAGCTTCTGAGGGGCAAGTGGTAGATGGTTGATATCTTTGCCTACACATCTGCTGCTAACATTTGACATTTATTACTTGTAGTCAGGTCCTATAATGTGCTTCCAGATAGATATAAAATGCAATTGAAGCTAACTTGCTGTCACAGACAGCATAATGTAATGTGGGCATAAAGAAGAAATTGTGAAAGCAACCAGCAATTGCACCTCCAGTTCTCTTATCTTGCTGTAAATAGGTACAAAGTGGGAAACTCAAACTGATTTTGCTCTATGACTTCCTAGTTCATATACTGTATCTGAACTCAGCCCTCCAAATAAAGAGCAGTATCAAAAGGGCAGACTTGAAGAGCAGCATAGTTGAAGCAAAAAGAAAAAAAAGCAAGGTGGCAGTACTATCCAGCAATAGTCTCCTCATCCCCCAGCCTGCAGTAAAAACAGCAAAGGATCTGGTGTCCAGTGATAGCTCGACTTTCTAGATCTACTTTTGCTATTTGCAGAAGATCTGGGAGAAGATGGTGAGAATTGTCTGAGAACTCCTTGAGATCTGGTGGTCTATGTGCTTCCATTAGCTGCATCTCTAGAAGTACTTCAGCCAAGGCATGTTCTGCCCATCCTTTACTGTAGCAATACCAACTCAAAGCCAATCCAAACGACGTCAGCAGTATCAGATCCCTGCGCTGGCCTGAAGTAGATAAAAGGACAGGATGGAGACTAGAACAAGACTTGGAAAGATCTGTCAACAGGTAGAACTAGGCAATGTGCCAACAATGTGACACACTTCATAGCCTAGGCTGCTTACCATGCCACACCCCCTCCTCTTTTGGAGATTGCATTACAGCATTGTTTTTAGGCGGGACAATTGGTGAGAGGTGTTCACTCTATGATCAGGCGAAACATCACAATTAATCTAACCCACACAAGTTATGAAAAAGGCATTTAAAAAGCCTACTGCAGGGAAGAAATAAAAGATGCTGGCAGTAGGCAGCACCATGCCAACTGAAAATTATGTAGTCTACAGCAAAGCCTAGTCTGCTTGAAAGCAAACCACAACCCTCCTCCTGCCACTGTTGATGTGCAGGGAACGTAAGTTAACAGTATTCTCACTAAGATCAAGTGAACCAACTTGCACATGTGTCCTAATACAAGTTTTTAAAAGCCGCTTGCAAAAAAGAGGGTTTTCTTCTCTTTACTATCATGTTTTAGACGCGAGTTGAATGTGCCAAAAAGTGTGATGACTAAGAGTGCTTTTTAAATGCAGTCCTTCATGCATTGCAACAGAAGCGAATCCTAAGAGGCGGACTGACACAGCCAATCCAAGATGTGATCAATGGTGTCTCAGAGCAATGGCTGAAGTGGGCTGACTCAAAGAAGCTAATGGTTGAATTGGAGGGGAGGGACCCAATGCCCATCCTGTACATATTGTAAAAGAATAGGCCTTGTACACAGCTGCCCTATGAAGACAGACCTAACAATAGGATAGGCAGTCAGCTGTGCTGTCAAACAAACTTTCAAAAAGGAGGCAAATGGAAATGCCTGAGAGGGGAGCATCGGATCTCATGGCTTAGTGGACTATTGTGTCACTGTAGGGGCCTGTGTTTGACCTCATGGTCACAGGTTCAAATCCAAGCGGGTTCACTCAGCCTCTCATCCTTCTGAGGATGATGAAATGAGCACCATTGAGTTGGGTAATGTAGGAACCTGGGGTCACCAGGCCCTAAGGGCGGTAACGTGGCGCGAGCCGGTCGGGCAACCAGAGGGCTATGTGTTAAGCAACCATACACCACACGCTTCTCATGGACTAGGGACACACACAATAAGTGACGCCACACCGTTGAAATTATGCAAATACTTCAAGTTTATCCAAGTATAGCTGGTCAGTTGCAGTTCAGGAAGTAACAAGGCGATACATGCATCATAATACCATCCATCAGTAAATACGGCAACCTTGGCGATATTTATGCAGTGCCTAACCTCATTCAGATACCCACGGCAGTTGGCTAAGTGCGGGTGATTATAGTGCTGTGCGCGCTAAGCGAGGCCTTTCCCTGAACAGGCCGTCTAACACAGCACGATACTCGTAATGGGTGACATCGGGTACATTAACATGGAGCCTGTAGAACTGAGCGCTCCTCGTAATCGATGGCCCCTAATCCTGTGAAGCAAAGCATATAAAACCAAGCGCTACGCGCAATCATTTACCTGTGGATACATTTGAGCAGGGCATATAACACAACGCGTTATTCTTAATCAGTTGCCTGTAACTACTTCTGAGCAGAGCATATAACACAATGCGCCGCTCATAACCCTGGGCATGTAAATACTTTCAAGCCGGGCATATGACACCACGCGCTACTCGCGATCATTAGCATGCAAATACTTTCGAGCAGGGCATATAACATAACACGCTACTCGTGATCGTTGGCATATAAATACTTTCGAGCAGAGCATATAACATACCACGCTACTCGTGATCCTTAGCATGTAAATACTTTCAAGCAGAGCATATAACGTAACGCGCTACTCGCGACCATTGACATGCAAATACTTTCGAGCAGAGCATATAACATAACACGCTACTCGCAGTCCCGGTCTCTCAGGACGTGGAAGCAGAGTCGGTGGCGTGAAGCGCCACGCGAGGGTAATGTCAGTCAGTACTTGGGAAGGCTTCCAGCGGGGAGTGTTCCCGGACTCGAGGAGCAAGTCCCTATGCTCCGGTGCAGTTCACAGAGCACCGCGCTCAGTATCGCGGAAGGGGGGGACACGGACAGGATCCCTCGGCGGGGTCTCTCCGTCGCGCAGGCAGGGGAGGGGTCTCCCACGGAGGGGACAACCCGGGCCAAGTGCGGTGTGGTTCCCAGACCAGCAGGGGGCGCACCAGGGGGGATCTCGGCCTCCGGGCTTACCTCCGTCTCAGCGTCAGCAGGCGTCCGTCCTCACGACGATGGGGGTACTCGGCCCCGACCATGCGCTCTTCCTCACACGGCTGCGACGGCAGCGGCGGGGCCCCGGGCTTCTCCTGGGCCTCGCGACACAGCAGGGCACTTCTCCAGGCCTCCAGGCCGCGGCGGTGAGTGCGCTGGCTTCGTCGTCGCCGGGGGGGGCTCAAATTAAGGATGGGGATATGGTGCTCAGCGGAGCACGCTGCCGGGGGTCCCAGACCAGGGCAGGGAGCGCGGGGGTCACAGCGCTAGTACCTGGTCGATCCCCGGTGGCTTGACAATCGATTTAGTAAATAGTTCACTAGGTTAGCTTGGACACGCAGTCTCAGCTCTGGCATTCAAGGCTTACAGCTCGCTCTTGTCATGCAGTCTCAGTTCTTGCAGTTAGGTTTCAGTTCTCAGTTGTCAGATGAAGTCTTGTGGCGCAGATGTATCTGGCGCCCTTAAGGGGTTCTGTTACAGGGGGTAGGAATGGAGAGGGCGACTAGATCCTTCCTAGTCAGGCTGGCAGAGAGTCTCTGGGTCCTCCTACTACTGGGCAAGATCAGTGGGATTCACAGGGCACCTCACTCACTTAAGAGGCAGTACCTAGATCCTGTCACTCTCAGAGGCATAAGTCCCTGGCTAGGCCCTACCGCCTACACTCCTGGTGGATTCTTCCAGCTCTGCTTCACCCCAATGGCCAACTCACCACAAAAGTTTCCCTCCCACTCTTAAGTAGCCCTAGGTCAGGTGACCTCTAGCCAAGGTGGCAAAAGTAAAACCCCACCTCCCTTCTAGAAGGTTCCAGCATCTTCCAGGAGCTTCCCCACTCTACCTATGGGACAAAAAGGCGGGCTGGTGTCGCAACATTGTTGTGGGTCCCAGCCAGCTCCTGGCAGCTAGGGTGCTACTATGAAAAACGACCACCCTGCAGTAGCAGGGGTCTGTGGCAGCCATCTTGGGAGAAGGGAGCACCTGCACCTTAACACTGATTGGCAATGAAAAGGCGCCCGGAGACCTAGTCCAACATAAAAATGAGGGTGGAAAAAATGAGGCACGATACAAAAATAGAAGGGGAGACCACCCTAGGGCTGACAGGTCCAACATGCGTCCCCCCCAGCCGAAAGAGGGGAGAGCTACCCAACCTCTAGGGAGTTCTCTTCACTAAGGCGGAAAAACCTGGAGAGACCGTCAGCATTGGCGTGGTCAACTCCGGGCCGATGTTCCACCCGAAAATCCATCCCCTGTAGGGAAATGGACCACCTCAACAACTTGGGGTTTTCGCCTCTCATCTGCATGAGCCAGCGAAGGGGGCGGTGGTCGGTCTGGATAAGGAAGTGAGTGCCAAAGAGGTATGGCCCATACCACCGCGAAGGCTTCTCTCTCAATGGTGCTCCATCGCCGTTCCCGAGGGAGGAGTCTTCGAGATATGAAGGCCACAGGTTGGTCTTGGCCCTCGGTGTTGAGTTGCGAGAGCACCGCACCTATGCCGTGCTCTGAGGCGTCTGTCTGTACAATAAATTCCTTGCTGAAATCGGGTGTTGCTAGTACTGGAGCTGTACACATCGCATTTTTCAGCGTGTCAAAGGCTTCTTGGCATGCAGCTGTCCATATGACCTTGCGAGGTTGTTTCTTTGAGGTCAACTCCGTCAAGGGGGTCACGATGGTACCATATCCCTTGACGAACCGGCGGTAATACCCAGTGAGGCCGAGGAAAGCTCGGACCTCTGTTTGGGTCTTGGGGGGCTCCCAAGTCAAGATGGTTTCAATTTTGGCCTGGAGGGGTTGCACCTTACCTCCGCCCACCAGGTGTCCCAGGTACACGACAGATCCCTGTCCAATCTGGCACTTGCTGGCTTTAATGGTTAAGCCAGCGCGTTGCAGCGCCTGCAATACCTCCTGGAGGTGTTGCAGATGGTCCTCCCAGCTGCTACTGAAGACAGCTATGTCATCCAAGTAGGCTGCTGAGAAGGACTCCAGGCCAGATAGTACCTGATTCACTAACCGCTGGAATGTGGCCGGAGCATTTTTGAGCCCAAAGGGCATCACTCGAAATTGGTAGTGGCCCTCTGGGGTGGAGAACGCTGTCTTCTCCCGTGCTCCGTCAGCCATGGCAATCTGCCAATATCCGGACGTCAGATTAATGGTGCTGAGGTACCGGGCTGCTCCCAGCCGGTCCACCAGCTCATCTGCACGTGGGATGGGGTGAGCATCTGTCTTCGTGACAGAGTTTAACCCCCGGTAGTCCACACAGAACCGAAGTTCTGGCGTCGTACCCGGTGGGGCCGCTTTCAGCACCAACACCACTGGACTAGCCCACGGGCTGCTGGAAGGTTCTATCACCCCCAGCTCCAGCATCTTTGCCACCTCACGCTGGATGCTATCCTTCACTCGGTCAGAGAGCCGGTAAGACTTGTTCTTCACCGGGGGGCTATCCCCTGTGTCCACATCATGGGTACACCAATGAGTGATTCCAGGCGTGAGGGAGAACAACGAGGCAAACTGTCCCAGGACATGGCGACAGTCCCTCTGTTGCTCTGGGGTCAAGGATGGGGAGAGGACTACACGTTCCACCGAACCATCCTTCTCTTGTACCGCAAGAAGGTCAGGAAGAGCTTCACTCTCTTCCTCTTCGCTCCCATCCGTCACCATAAGGAGAGCAAGCTCCGATCGCTCATGGTGCGGCTTCAGGCGGTTGACGTGGAGCACCCTGAGGGGCTGACGGGGGGTTTTTACATCCACAACGTATGTGGTCTGGCCTCGCCTCTCCACAATGTCGAACGGGCCAGTCCACCGGTCCTGGAGGGCACAAAGCTCCCCAGGTTCCATAACCCACACCTTCTGTCCAACGTCCAACTCGACCGTCCGAGCGTTGCGGTCATACCACTCCTTCATCACGGTCTGGCCTGCCTCCAGGTTCTCTGTGGCTGCCTTCCACAGCTTGGCCATCTGGCTGCGGAACGCCAGCATGTAGCTGACAATGTCACGGGGAAGCTTCTGTGAAGTCTTCTCCCACCCCTCTTTCACTAAACTGAGGGGACCCCTAACGGGATGGCCATAGAGCAATTCAAACGGGCTGAACCCGACTCCCTTCTGCGGTACCTCCCGATAGGAGAATAACAAGCAGGGGAGGAGGACGTCCCACTTACGCCTCAAGCCCTCTGGAAGGCTTCGGATCATCCCCTTCAATGTCTTATTGAAGCGCTCTACAAGTCCGTTAGTCTGGGGGTGGTAAGGAGTGGAGAACCGGTAGGTCACTCCACACTCCTTCCACATGGCCTGCATGTAGGCCGACATGAAATTTGTGCCCCTGTCCGACACCACGACCTTCGGGAATCCCACTCGGGTAAAAATTCCCAACAGTGCCCGCGCCACCACCGGTGCAGTGATGGTCCTCAGAGGAATAGCCTCCGGGTACCTTGTGGCGTGGTCCACCAAAACCAAGATGAACCGGTGTCCCGCTGCGGTCGGAGGGTCCAATGGCCCAACAATATCGATACCGACCCTCTCAAAAGGGGTCCCGACCACGGGGAGCGGTTCCAACGGGACCTTCAACTTAGTCCCCGTCTTGCCACTAGCCTGACAAGACTTGCAGGTCTTGCAAAAGGTGTCTGAGGCAATCCTCATCCTGGGCCAATAAAAATGGGGAACTAACCGTGCAAAGGTTTTGTCCTGGCCCAGGTGTCCAGCTAAGGGTACCTCGTGCGCTAACTCCAGCAGGAAGGCCCGGTAACATTGGGGGACCACTATGGCCCTCGAAGACCCATGTATCCTCCCAATACACATGATAACCTCCCAGTTCCTGACTGGCCACTTGAGCTTCGGCCTGCCGCCGCATACCCTCAAGAGTGGGGCACGTCCTTTGTGCTTGACAAAATTCCTCCCGGGTAGGCCCTCCTTCCACTTGCCAGTCAGCAAGGGTCGGCAAGTCCTCCACAGGAAAGACATCTACCTCCGCGGACTCCGGGGGCACCTCTGCGGCCTCCCCATCCGACTCACGGGGCATGTCCTCTACCACCTCCTTCTTCCCACGTTTGGGTTTGGGTTGGGCCATGATTCCAGGCTCCAACTCCGGGTGAGTTCCATGCCGGGCAGCCATGGACCGCGTGCTCACGCAAGTCCACCCTGGTAATCCCAGCATCTCAGTGTGAGCGTGAAACTCGACGTCCTTCCATTTGGTGTGCTCCAGGTCGTTCCCTAGCAAACACCCCACAGGCAAGGCAGGGCTCACAGCAACTCACAGTAGGCCTTTGACTCGTCCCCACTCGAATGGAACACGAGCCACTGGATAGTGACTCAAACTGCCGTCAGCCAATACGGCCGGATGGAACTCCTCGGGGACTACTTGGTCTGGGGACACCAGCCGCCGCACGACAGTGATCATGCTGGCCCCTGTGTCTCTCAGAGCTTCCACCTCCTCCCTATTAATTCTCACCCTCTGCTGATATTTAGCAGTGTTCGGGGGCAGGGACACTACGGGGACCACTTCTCTATCCCCAAGTGAAACCAGCGTCAGGCCTGTCCACTCCCCTTCCCTATCTAAGGGCAGCTCCACCCCAAGCGCTATACTACTCACCCCGGGACTTTTCCCGCCCAATGGGGCTGGTGGTCGCTTGCGACACTTGGGATCTCCTCTGTAGTGTCCAATCTCTCCACACTCGTAGCACCGCACAATCCTTGGCTGCTGACTCCTGTCAGGGTAAGTGGGTCTTGTGGAATTGGACGGGGGTGGGGTTCCTACTCCCTTCCCAAACTTATTTTGGGGACCTTTAGAGAACTCCACCTTTTTATCTCCCCCCTCTTTCTTCTGGGGGAAACCCTGTCCGCCTTTCGAGCCATCTCCCCCGGGGCCCTTGTGAGACACCCGGGTGCTCACCCAAATATCTGCCTCCTTCGCAAGCTCTCGAGGATCCTTCAGCTTGCGGTCCACCAGATGTTGGCGCAGCTCCGGAAAGCACTTATCCAAGAGGTGCTCCCTTAAAAAAAGATCGTACAACCCTTGGTAGTCCTGTACCTCGCTGCCACGCACCCAACCATCTAGTGCCTTCCTCGCATAATCAAAAAAATCTATCCATGTCTGGGTGGACAGCTTATGGCTGCCACGAAACTTCTGCCTATACTTCTCGGGGTTCAGGCCAAACTTCTTTAACAAGGCCTCTTTCATGGGGGCGTACTTAACCTGATCCGCCTTGGCCAAATATAACAGGGTGTCCCTAACAGTGGGAGGTATATACCGGTAGAGACCACCTCCCCAGTTACTCTCGGGTACCCCATGGGCCGTTAAGGCTACCTCGTATGCCTCCAACCACTTCATGATGTCATCCCCTAAGGTATAATTGGCTATGACTTCTTTGGGTAGGTAGAATTTTGGTTCTTGAGGTTCCCTGGGTATGCTGCCACCATTGTCTTTGTTAGACGCGTTCAATTGGAGGGCGCGTAGCTCCAGCTCTTTTAACTGAAGCTCGTGCGCCAGCTTCTTCTCCTCCATTGCCCATTCCAATTTTGCTAATTCCTTTTCCTGTTCCAATCTGGCCTTTTCCCTTTCTTTCTCCTGCTCTAATTTGGCCAGCTCCCATTTTAATCGCCTCTCTTCCCTCCTGTCCTCGTACTCTTCTGGAGACGCGCTCCTCCT
This sequence comes from Triturus cristatus, assembly GCF_964204655.1. Lineage (NCBI taxonomy): Eukaryota > Metazoa > Chordata > Amphibia > Caudata > Salamandridae > Triturus > Triturus cristatus. The sequence continues at coordinate 1,524,026,486 of NC_140591.1, forward strand.
GGACCCTGTCCTACTACTGGCCCCAGAACGTCTTCCTGGGGGCACATTCTCAGACATGTCTACATTCAAGATGTCTAGGACTTCCTGGGCGCTCTCCCCCTGAGGTGCCTCTGGCGCTTCCTGTCCCTCATCCCCTCTCCCTTCTGGGTGGGCTTCTACCCATGCCCTAATGGCGGTACGGAGTTCCGGCCCTTTTGCCTTCCGCATCCCGGGCACCCCCATCTCCTGCGCGAACTCCCTTAGTTGCTTCACGGTGTACCCCTCGAGGTCCGCTAGCCGGGATTCCATTCTGGCAGGTGGGGACCTAGACACTAAGGAGAAAATTCCGAGGGTGTAGGCAACAGTCAATAGCTAACCAGGCTTCTTGCACTCTCTACCTGGACAGTGGAACCAATAATCCAGCAACCAATGGTTTTTGAGCTCTGGAACAAAAAACGTAGGATAGGCGTTTAATTGTGGCGCCCTTCGCCTCACGGAAGGGTGCTGTATGGTCACAGGTCCCAAGGATCCCACCGCTGGCCACCAATGTAGGAACCTGGGGTCACCAGGCCCTAAGGGCGGTAACGTGGCGCGAGCCGGTCGGGCAACCAGAGGGCTATGTGTTAAGCAACCATACACCACACGCTTCTCATGGACTAGGGACACACACAATAAGTGACGCCACACCGTTGAAATTATGCAAATACTTCAAGTTTATCCAAGTATAGCTGGTCAGTTGCAGTTCAGGAAGTAACAAGGCGATACATGCATCATAATACCATCCATCAGTAAATACGGCAACCTTGGCGATATTTATGCAGTGCCTAACCTCATTCAGATACCCACGGCAGTTGGCTAAGTGCGGGTGATTATAGCGCTGTGCGCGCTAAGCGAGGCCTTTCCCTAAACAGGCCGTCTAACACAGCACGATACTCGTAATGGGTGACATCGGGTACATTAACATGGAGCCTGTAGAACTGAGCGCTCCTCGTAATCGATGGCCCCTAATCCTGTGAAGCAAAGCATATAAAACCAAGCGCTACGCGCAATCATTTACCTGTGGATACATTTGAGCAGGGCATATAACACAACGCGTTATTCTTAATCAGTTGCCTGTAACTACTTCTGAGCAGAGCATATAACACAATGCGCCGCTCATAACCCTGGGCATGTAAATACTTTCAAGCCGGGCATATGACACCACGCGCTACTCGCGATCATTAGCATGCAAATACTTTCGAGCAGGGCATATAACATAACACGCTACTCGTGATCGTTGGCATATAAATACTTTCGAGCAGAGCATATAACACACCATGCTACTCGTGATCCTTAGCATGTAAATACTTTCAAGCAGAGCATATAACGTAACGCGCTACTCGCGACCATTGACATGCAAATACTTTCGAGCAGAGCATATAACATAACACGCTACTCGCAGTCCCGGTCTCTCAGGACGTGGAAGCAGAGTCGGTGGCGTGAAGCGCCACGCGAGGGTAATGTCAGTCAGTACTTGGGAAGGCTTCCAGCGGGGAGTGTTCCCGGACTCGAGGAGCAAGTCCCTATGCTCCGGTGCAGTTCACAGAGCACCGCGCTCAGTATCGCGGAAGGGGGGGACACGGACAGGATCCCTCGGCGGGGTCTCTCCGTCGCGCAGGCAGGGGAGGGGTCTCCCACGGAGGGGACAACCCGGGCCAAGTGCGGTGTGGTTCCCAGACCAGCAGGGGGCGCACCAGGGGGGATCTCGGCCTCCGGGCTTACCTCCGTCTCAGCGTCAGCAGGCGTCCGTCCTCACGACGATGGGGGAACTCGGCCCCGACCTTGCGCTCTTCCTCACACGGCTGCGACGGCAGCGGCGGGGCCCCGGGCTTCTCCTGGGCCTCGCGACACAGCAGGGCACTTCTCCAGGCCTCCAGGCCGCGGCGGTGAGTGCGCTGGCTTCGTCGTCGCCGGGGGGGGCTCAAATTAAGGATGGGGATATGGTGCTCAGCGGAGCACGCTGCCGGGGGTCCCAGACCAGGGCAGGGAGCGCGGGGGTCACAGCGCTAGTACCTGGTCGATCCCCGGTGGCTTGACAATCGATTTAGTAAATAGTTCACTAGGTTAGCTTGGACACGCAGTCTCAGCTCTGGCATTCAAGGCTTACAGCTCGCTCTTGTCATGCAGTCTCAGTTCTTGCAGTTAGGTTTCAGTTCTCAGTTGTCAGATGAAGTCTTGTGGCGCAGATGTATCTGGCGCCCTTAAGGGGTTCTGTTACAGGGGGTAGGAATGGAGAGGGCGACTAGATCCTTCCTAGTCAGGCTGGCAGAGAGTCTCTGGGTCCTCCTACTACTGGGCAAGATCAGTGGGATTCACAGGGCACCTCACTCACTTAAGAGGCAGTACCTAGATCCTGTCACTCTCAGAGGCATAAGTCCCTGGCTAGGCCCTACCGCCTACACTCCTGGTGGATTCTTCCAGCTCTGCTTCACCCCAATGGCCAACTCACCACAAAAGTTTCCCTCCCACTCTTAAGTAGCCCTAGGTCAGGTGACCTCTAGCCAAGGCGGCAAAAGTAAAACCCCACCTCCCTTCTAGAAGGTTCCAGCATCTTCCAGGAGCTTCCCCACTCTACCTATGGGACAAAAAGGCGGGCTGGTGTCGCAACATTGTTGTGGGTCCCAGCCAGCTCCTGGCAGCTAGGGTGCTACTATGAAAAACGACCATCCTGCAGTAGCAGGGGTCTGTGGCAGCCATCTTGGGAGAAGGGAGCACCTGCACCTTAACACTGATTGGCAATGAAAAGGCGCCCAGAGACCTAGTCCAACATAAAAATGAGGGTGGAAAAAATGAGGCACGATACAAAAATAGAAGGGGAGACCACCCTAGGGCTGACAGGTCCAACATGTAACAATAAACATCTGTTATTCAGTGCCAAGATACCCTTCTGTGTGAATGTGCCCTTTACAAATACATATGTTATGTTATGGCTGAGCAGAGTAATCGGTGAAAAACACATTGGAAAGAGATTATGGGCCTTATGTAGGTGGGCTGGCATTTACCACTTCATAAATACCGAATCATACCGATTCGGTATTTATGAAGTGGTAAATGCTATGTAGGTAATTGGTCGGTAAATATTACCGATTCGGAAAAATTCGGTAATTACCGAATCGGTATTTACCGATTCGGTAATGAGGCATACCTTCCCATTGATGGGAAGGTATGCCTCATTACCGAATCGGTAAATACCGATTCGGTAATGGGGGAGCACATGCAAGGGTGGCAGGGTGTCACATTGACACCCTGTTGCACCCCTGATTCGGCCAAGTGTGCACATGTGGCACACATACATGCCCTGAGGGCATGTGTGTCTGCCACATTGCACACATCTACGGGCAAAATATTGCATTTACACACATATTCGTCATTTACCACCAACTATTAGTTGGTGGTAAATAACGAATCCCCACACACACCACACAGTCCCCCTACATCTCATTTCTGTATTCGGAATTTACCGAATCGGTAAAATTACCGAATCGGTAATTTTACCGAATCGGTAATTTTACCGAATCGGTAATTTTACCGAATCGGTAAATTCCGAATACAGAAATTCTCCCCCTACATCTCAAAAGCCAAAATACCGGTCGGTAACGGTATAATTACCGAAAATCGTCCGTTACCGACCGGTATTTGGCTACCTACATGAGGCCCTTAGTGATCAAATGGGGTGAATGAAAATAGAGTTCACAGCTGAGGCATCTGGAGCAGTTTACACAGGTTCCTTCACTAAATCAGATATTTACTGTCTTATTTTCAGCTCGTGCCATGGCTTAGCTCGTGGTGGTGATGCAAGCTAAAAGGTATCTTAGTGTTTAGGTCTGGCAGTTAATACGAAGAAAGGTGGATAGTAAAAGGAGATCCTGCTCCAGATGAGGGCCGTTAATGCTTGCTTCATAAGCTACCAATAAAAAGGTGCAAGCAAGATGGGCCATGACATCTTGACACTGGCACACCATCTTAAGCCTGGGATAATTTATCTTGTGTGCTGAAAACTAAGGCATTTGACACTGGAGATTGATACCTAATCATACTTTTTTTGTATTTAATAAAGTGGTGGACCAGTTGGATAGTTAATTTACCAAGCACTTCTTTACTAACTTGGTTGAAATTGTGAAGGAAGTTTACAGTCCAACCAATTTTTTTCTTAGGTCATCTAGCCCACATGAAGATCTAGGGGCAGATTTATAATAAGTGGCGCATCCCTGCATATCAGCAGGGATGCGCCAATTATTATGCGCCACAGCTGCGCCACCATGGATGCGCCGCATTTATAATGCGGCGCACCATGGGGCAAAAACGGCACAGATGCGTGACGCATCTGTGCCGTAAAAGTGGCGCATTGCTGGAGTTGCGTCGCAAGCGCGACGCAGCTCCAGCAATGTTCTGGGGGGCCCTATCTGTACAATGCTGCGTCAATCCTTACGCCTGCTTCAAGCAGGCGCAGGGTTTTGACGCAGCATGGGCCTAAAAGTGACTGAGTGAAATCTTGTAGATTTCACTCAGCCACTTTTAGGAGGCGTTCCTGCGCCGGAACGCCCCCACCTGCCCTGGAACGCCTACATGTGGCGCAGGGCTTTACAACGTGACGCATCTCCCAGATGCGTCACGTTGTAAATACCCCGCACCATGGCGCAGGATTTGCGCCGCTGCTGCGTCACAAAAGTGACGCAACAGCGGCGCAAAAGTGGCGCAAGTGCAACATAAATCTGCCCCCTAGTATTTTTCGAAACTTTATTTGGAAAGAGATGGTAGCTGCTCCTATTAATCAAACCCCAAACAATGTTACATCCTTGACCTATATTTACCAGAACAAATATAAATAAAATAGCTTCCTCTAGTTGATGAAAATAGGAAGTTTTTTTCCAAATTTCATCATTTGTGGTGTGAAATTTCCTCACAGGATCGGGACAAATTAAAATGCATTTTGGGAAGATAAACCTGTTTCTGTACTTGTGTGAGGGAACTGCTTGACCTCCTTATGAAACTCAATAGGAAATGAATTATCCTAGACTGGTGATGTGGGGATTCTGCTTGGGTCTCAGGGGTTTCTGATTAAGTTGGAAAAATCGATTGGTCCATAAGCCACAGCATTGGGAGATGTCTATGGTTTGGGGAGGTAGAATAAGAAAACAACTACAAATGTATGTAAAATGAGGAAAACATCATCAAAAATGAAATTCCAGTTCAATGCTTCACATTTACATGATCTAATGTTTAAATAGCATCAAAGGATTTACTGTAAAAATGAGATTATATGCAGATTTAAAATGACTTCCCAGAATCTAAAAGGTTCTGAATATTCAGAATAGATTATTGATAAATGCTTTCTGAAACCCACAGAATTCTGTTCTAGGTAAGCTTCAATAGATCCATGCCACAGAGGTGTATATACCTTCTAGCAGCAGTTTTTTCCCATCATTGGTGGATACCTTTAGGGTCTTGCAGGCAAAATTCTATTGCAGGGGATGTTATCAAGTAAGAACGCGAAACTGAGGACAAGTAGAAACTTGAAAGACAAAAATATAAAATGTGTTATTGCTTTACTTGAAACTGAGGGATTTTTTAGGACATTCAAATAATTTTATGGACCTAACGCTTACAAATGTTATGCTTTTCTTAATATTCTAAAAGAAGGCCTTGACTACACTGCTTCTTAGCTGATTTGGGGGATTTTATCATTCGCAAAGATTGGCTGCTGTTCTTGCATAGTATCAAGGGCACATAAAAACTTTTTTGTTCATTCCCCAGTTCTTTCATGAGATTTCATTTTGGTTCTTCATGATCTGCAAGATACCTCACTTGACCATTACAGACTGTGGTTCCTAACTTCCTTTCAGCCAAACGTTTATTTCTAATGGCAGTTTGTTCAGGCTGACAGCTAGGGGAACCTGGGGCTCTGCTGTGTAAAGTCACTTAGATTCCTTCCTGATAGGGGACATCTTAGCACATTCTCCCTTGTTTTTGTACTTAGGATTTCCTGGGTTTTCCCAAGATTTGTTTTACCCCTATTTCAAATTCCCTTTTTGAGGTGCTGAGAAAGGATTTACATTTTTGGGGATCTGCTCAAGTTGTTCCCTACTTATTTGGAGAGGATTGCTTCTGCTCGTAAAACCAACTTTTTTTTGGAAGTTGCTGGTGCATCTTGTGCTTGCTGGAGTTCTCCCATCCTCATTTTCATCTTCCTTGCTCATTCGTTGAAGGGATTGTCTGCTGCCTGTCGGCTGCTGTATGTATCCACATTGATTAAGAGACATGATCAGAGACTTGATAGATTCTATACACTTTGAAAAACATCTAAAGCCATAGTGATTGCAGTAGCAAGCCCTTTGAGCTACTGGAAGGCGACCCATGCTGTATTTGTGAGCTTCATATGTCATTGTATCATTACAACACTGTGAACTATAGTGGAAGTGAGGTGAAGTAGCTGGGTGTGCTCATGCCCCTGGACTGTGGCCAGGGCCAGCTTTAGCGCTGGTGGTACTCGGTGCAACAGTTTTCCCCGCAATGACCTCCTCCTCTGATTCACTCACTATGGCCAGGGCAAAAGTGTCTCTCATGTCTCCATATCCCCTCTCTCACATAGATTTAAAAACACTGGTAAAGGCTGTATTTACTAATCCACTCAGCTATCACCAGAAAATAACTACTGGTTTTTGCAGCAGGCAAATTAACCCTCTTTGCTACTTTATGTAGAGTCAAAGCTGCAACAAGACAAAACTTCGATTTCTCTCTAACATTAATCACAAGAGTTATCTTGACATTCTTATTGCTGGGTAGTGGGTAGTGACATCATTTGGAGGTGCAGCAAGGACATTGGGGGCCATTTAAGGTGGCGCACCAGTGTTTTCGGCTTCTTTGTCCCTTTGGATCTTGCCTCGAAGCAAAGCCGGAACTGTGACGCCTCATCAAGGACACAGGAAACCAGGCTTGAATTGGAGCTCAGGTGGGTGCTCTTGGAGGGATCTGGCTTGCAGATGAGAGGAAGGGGGCGCATTGTGAGTCGGTGTTTAGAGCATGGCGATTTTGCAAGTGCCATAGCTAACCTGCTTAAACGTGACCTAGGGGCTGGTAAGTCCCCTATTGTGTTGCAAGCCGAGCAAATGGTGTATTTTTGCCAATTCTCATTTAAGGTAAGCCTAGGAGTGGGTGAGTATCCTGCGCGGTCCCGTGCGTATTTGTATGCTGCACATTGTGGGGGGTTGGCTCTCATCATGTTGGAGGATGAAAGTTGCCTGGGAGTAGGTGAGTCTCTTTGGCTTTCAGCATGGAAACTCACACTGCGACGCCGGGCCGCATAGGGGGCAATCAGGTGGTGTGGTGTTTGGGGTGACTCGGAAGTTAGCCCAGGGGCGGGTGAGTCCCCCGGGCAGGTGTAAGTAGGATTGTGGCACGCTGTGAGGCCGGGGTGTGGGGTAGACCCACAGGAGCCCCATCAGAGTGAGGAGTTTCTGATCGGGCGCTCTCTGGTAGTAATAGCAGGCAGTGTACAATAGCGTGAGAGCTCCGGTAGCTGGAAGGAATTTTGGGGCAGATTTACAAGCCCCTTGCGTCACTTTTGCGTCACTTTTCCCATGTTAAAAGTGGCACAAAAGTGGCGCAAGGGGCTTGTTTCCGGTCCAGGAAAGACATGTCTTGGCAGTTCGGGCTGGACTGTTCCCATGAGGCACAGGGTCAGAGTGATTTGCATATGGCCATGTCTGAACTGGGGTGGCAGAGTGGGCTAAAGAACGGTGATGGATTAAACCCAGATCAGTTGACTGGGGGTGAGTGCTTGCAGTGTTCAACACTCCGTCCATCATTTCCTTTGGTTTTTGCTTTGTTCGCCATAAGTTGGCATGGTATGCTCAGACGTGAGTCCCTTGCTCACTTTGCCACTGGATTCAAGCAAGCCTGGCTGAAGACGGCTGAAATGCCAGAAACCGGTCCTAGGAAGCTTCTTTCCGGTCCAGGAAAGACATGTCTTGGCAGTTCGGGCTGGACTGTTCCCATGAGGCACAGGGTCAGAGTGATTTGCATATGGCCGTGTCTGAACTGGGGTGGCAGAGTGGGCTAAAGAACGGTGATGGATTAAACCCAGATCAGTTGACTGGGGGTGAGTGCTTGCAGTGTTCAACACTCCGTCCATCATTTCCTTTGGTTTTTGCTTTGTTCGCCATAAGTTGGCAGGGTATGCTCAGACGTGAGTCCCTTGCTCACTTTGCCACTGGATTCAAGCAAGCCTGGCTGAAGACGGCTGAAATACCAGAAACCGGTCCTAGGAAGCTTGTTTCCGGTCCAGGAAAGACATGTCTTGGCAGTTCGGGCTGGACTGTTCCCATGAGGCACAGGGTCAGAGTGATTTGCATATGGCCATGTCTGAACTGGGGTGGCAGAGTGGGCTAAAGAACGGTGATGGATTAAACCCAGATCAGTTGACTGGGGGTGAGTGCTTGCAGTGTTCAACACTCCGTCCATCATTTCCTTTGGTTTTTGCTTTGTTCGCCATAAGTTGGCAGGGTATGCTCAGACGTGAGTCCCTTGCTCACTTTGCCACTGGATTCAAGCAAGCCTGGCTGAAGACGGCTGAAATGCCAGAAACCGGTCCTAGGAAGCTTGTTTCCGGTCCAGGAAAAACATGTCTTGGCAGTTCGGGCTGGACTGTTCCCATGAGGCACAGGGTCAGAGTGATTTGCATATGGCCATGTCTGAACTGGGGTGGCAGAGTGGGCTAAAGAACGGTGATGGATTAAACCCAGATCAGTTGACTGGGGGTGAGTGCTTGCAGTGTTCAACACTCCGTCCATCATTTCCTTTGGTTTTTGCATTGTTCGCCATAAGTTGGCTGGGTATGCTCAGACGTGAGTCCCTTGCTCACTTTGCCACTGGATTCAAGCAAGCCTGGCTGAAGACGGCTGAAATGCCAGAAACCGGTCCTAGGAAGCTTGTTTCCGGTCCAGGAAAGACATGTCTTGGCAGTTCGGGCTGGACTGTTCCCATGAGGCACAGGGTCAGAGTGATTTGCATATGGCCATGTCTGAACTGGGGTGGCAGAGTGGGCTAAAGAACGGTGATGGATTAAACCCAGATCAGTTGACTGGGGGTGAGTGCTTGCAGTGTTCAACACTCCGTCCATCATTTCCTTTGGTTTTTGCTTTGTTCGCCATAAGTTGGCAGGGTATGCTCAGACGTGAGTCCCTTGCTCACTTTGCCACTGGATTCAAGCAAGCCTGGCTGAAGACGGCTGAAATGCCAGAAACCGGTCCTAGGAAGCTTGTTTCCGGTCCAGGAAAGACATGTCTTGGCAGTTCGGGCTGGACTGTTCCCATGAGGCACAGGGTCAGAGTGATTTTCATATGGCCATGTCTGAACTAGGGGGGCAGAGTGGGCTAAAGAACGGTGATGGATTAAACCCAGATCAGTTGACTGGGGGTGAGTGCTTGCAGTGTTCAACACTCCGTCCATCATTTCCTTTGGTTTTTGCTTTGTTCGCCATAAGTTGGCAGGGTATGCTCAGACGTGAGTCCCTTGCTCACTTTGCCACTGGATTCAAGCAAGCCTGGCTGAAGACGGCTGAAATGCCAGAAACCGGTCCTAGGATGCTTGTTTCCGGTCCAGGAAAGACATGTCTTGGCAGTTCGGGCTGGACTGTTCCCATGAGGCACAGGGTCAGAGTGATTTGCATATGGCCATGTCTGAACTGGGGTGGCAGAGTGGGCTAAAGAACGGTGATGGATTAAACCCAGATCAGTTGACTGGGGGTGAGTGCTTGCAGTGTTCAACACTCCGTCCATCATTTCCTTTGGTTTTTGCTTTGTTCGCCATAAGTTGGCAGGGTATGCTCAGACGTGAGTCCCTTGCTCACTTTGCCACTGGATTCAAGCAAGCCTGGCTGAAGACGGCTGAAATGCCAGAAACCGGTCCTAGGAAGCTTGTTTCCGGTCCAGGAAAGACATGTCTTGGCAGTTCGGGCTGGACTGTTCCCATGAGGCACAGGGTCAGAGTGATTTGCATATGGCCATGTCTGAACTGGGGTGGCAGAGTGGGCTAAAGAACGGTGATGGATTAAACCCAGATCAGTTGACTGGGGGTGAGTGCTTGCAGTGTTCAATACTCCGTCCATCATTTCCTTTGGTTTTTGCTTTGTTCGCCATAAGTTGGCAGGGTATGCTCAGACGTGAGTCCCTTGCTCACTTTGCCACTGGATTCAAGCAAGCCTGGCTGAAGACGGCTGAAATGCCAGAAACCGGTCCTAGGAAGCTTGTTTCCAGTCCAGGAAAGACATGTCTTGGCAGTTCGGGCTGGACTGTTCCCATGAGGCACAGGGTCAGAGTGATTTGCATATGGCCATGTCTGAACTGGGGTGGCAGAGTGGGCTAAAGAACGGTGATGGATTAAACCCAGATCAGTTGACTGGGGGTGAGTGCTTGCAGTGTTCAACACTCCGTCCATCATTTCCTTTGGTTTTTGCTTTGTTCGCCATAAGTTGGCAGGGTATGCTCAGACGTGAGTCCCTTGCTCACTTTGCCACTGGATTCAAGCAAGCCTGGCTGAAGACGGCTGAAATGCCAGAAACCGGTCCTAGGAAGCTTGTTTCCGGTCCAGGAAAGACATGTCTTGGCAGTTTGGGCTGGACTGTTCCCATGAGGCACAGGGTCAGAGTGATTTGCATATGGCCATGTCTGAACTGGGGTGGCAGAGTGGGCTAAAGAACGGTGATGGATTAAACCCAGATCAGTTGACTGGGGGTGAGTGCTTGCAGTGTTCAACACTCCGTCCATCATTTCCTTTGGTTTTTGCTTTGTTCGCCATAAGTTGGCAGGGTATGCTCAGACGTGAGTCCCTTGCTCACTTTGCCACTGGATTCAAGCAAGCCTGGCTGAAGACGGCTGAAATGCCAGAAACCGGTCCTAGGAAGCTTGTTTCCGGTCCAGGAAAGACATGTCTTGGCAGTTCGGGCTGGACTGTTCCCATGAGGCACAGGGTCAGAGTGATTTGCATATGGCCATGTCTGAACTGGGGTGGCAGAGTGGGCTAAAGAACGGTGATGGATTAAACCCAGATCAGTTGACTGGGGGTGAGTGCTTGCAGTGTTCAACACTCCGTCCATCATTTCCTTTGGTTTTTGCTTTGTTCGCCATAAGTTGGCAGGGTATGCTCAGACGTGAGTCCCTTGCTCACTTTGCCACTGGATTCAAGCAAGCCTGGCTGAAGACGGCTGAAATGCCAGAAACCGGTCCTAGGAAGCTTGTTTCCGGTCCAGGAAAGACATGTCTTGGCAGTTCGGGCTGGACTGTTCCCATGAGGCACAGGGTCAGAGTGATTTGCATATGGCCATGTCTGAACTGGGGTGGCAGAGTGGGCTAAAGAACGGTGATGGATTAAAACCAGATCAGTTGACTGGGGGTGAGTGCTTGCAGTGTTCAACACTCCGTCCATTATTTCCTTTGGTTTTTGCTTTGTTCGCCATAAGTTGGCAGGGTATGCTCAGACGTGAGTCCCTTGCTCACTTTGCCACTGGATTCAAGCAAGCCTGGCTGAAGACGGCTGAAATGCCAGAAACCGGTCCTAGGAAGCTTGTTTCCGGTCCAGGAAAGACATGTCTTGGCAGTTCGGGCTGGACTGTTCCATGAGGCACAGGGTCAGAGTGATTTGCATATGGCCATGTCTGAACTGGGGTGGCAGAGTGGGCTAAAGAACGGTGATGGATTAAACCCAGATCAGTTGACTGGGGGTGAGTGCTTGCAGTGTTCAACACTCCGTCCATCATTTCCTTTGGTTTTTGCTTTGTTCGCCATAAGTTGGCAGGGTATGCTCAGACGTGAGTCCCTTGCTCACTTTGCCACTGGATTCAAGCAAGCCTGGCTGAAGACGGCTGAAATGCCAGAAACCGGTCCTAGGAAGCTTGTTTCCGGTCCAGGAAAGACATGTCTTGGCAGTTCGGGCTGGACTGTTCCCATGAGGCACAGGGTCAGAGTGATTTGCATATGGCCATGTCTGAACTGGGGTGGCAGAGTGGGCTAAAGAACGGTGATGGATTAAACCCAGATCAGTTGACTGGGGGTGAGTGCTTGCAGTGTTCAACACTCCGTCCATCATTTCCTTTGGTATTTCCTTTGGTTTTTGCTTGTAAATCTGCCCCTTAATATTTAGGGCTCTCCATTGAAGTTGATGGGAGGGCGGCCGAGTCATTTTAGTCATGCAAATTTGCTGCAAATGAGATGCCATATTGATTTACAGTGCACGTTGCCTTTGGTCCGAGGCCCTGACCTCTGCATCGTTACCTCCGATTCTGGAATAAAAGCCTTACCGCCTGAGCAACCATTGTATGGCACTATGCCGGCTTTAGCACTGGTGGCGCCCTGTGCGACAATGTTTGTTGGTGCCCCCCACAGACTCCCTCACTACCATCCTTTCACAGTGCCCCCTCAAGTCTCCATAATCACTCTCTCTCACATGTATTTAATTAGTTGTATAGCACCTCCTATACCAGTGTAGGGTGTCAGAGCACTTTACATCAGGCACACACTACACAGAGACAATCATAGGTGTGTAAATCAGTGATTAGGAAATGTTACATAAGTCAGAAGACTACACGGTGTATGAGTCACATGTCATCGATACTGGTAGACATTTTAGTTAAAAGTGCTTGGTCTGGAGAAGCACAGACTCAGAATTGAAAACATAACCCCATCGTTTGGGGTTACATTTAATAATAGGGATTTGTTATTCTTACCAAAATGAACCCTTTTTGAAACATTAGAATAATGAAAGACAGAGGAAACATTATAATGCTCTAATCTATATCTTGCATTTTGGTGACATATGCTTTGTAAGTGCAGAGTGTTAGACAGGCACATATGACCACCTTTTGTTTTGCTCTCAAATATAAACATGCATTTAGGGTTTCTTGAACATTTTCAATCAAATTAAAACTTATCCTTTGTTTCGGTAAAGTGAGTGGAAACACAAACTATTAGTAACATTGGCATATTTAGTCTGTACTGAAACATATTTTCTTTGGAAATGAATGCTGGCAACTCCTGCAAGAAACCGGTTTAAAGTGAAGAGAGCTGTCAAGAAAAGTTATTTTTGTTCATGTATCAATTGTAGGAATTCAAGTTTATTTTATTTTTTGCATTTATACATATATACATTGCTTAAATGTCGTGAATACAATACATATGTATAGCTAACGTAATGAAAGTGTTCCATTCCAGATAGGACATAAAATCAAACATATACGCAATTTTTCAGAACTAATAATTTACTTTGCCAATGTATTTCATTCCTCTCATCATCATTTTTAGGTCGAGCATTTGAGACCACTTGTATATACTTTAGTATATATTTATATATGGACTTTCAGCCCGCCCACTATCCCCCAACTCGCAAGACATCTTTTCCCAAAAGGTATAGCTTAGGTAGGTATAAAACAGCTTTTTGTTTATTTATTTTTCTCATTCCATTTCCCTTCCCAACTGCCACTTAACTTTTGTTACGGCCATAAAATAGCTATAGGCAATCTGTCGAGCACAATAGGTTTTGGTTGTGATCCTACCTTTAAGTAATAGGTCCTCTTTGGTCATAATCCCTAGGTAGCTTTGCAACACAGCTTTTTAACAGCTAAAAACACCCACCAGGACTTAGCATTCATACAAAACGATAGATACATTCTCCCAGATCTTATTTAAAGAACTTGGGGACTCTTATGGCCAAGTCACATTAAGCATCAAACACGGCAGTGCTCGATTTACTGGCTTTCCTAAAACCTGCACTGCACAAGTAAAACAAGTTCTTAACACAGCAGCCAAACTCTTCCCAACAACTAATGTGGTAAATATTTCATTACCGGTACTATTTTTTATGCGGTAAAGTCTAGTAAGAATAACTCAGTATAAATAAGAGGCAGAATCCGTGGTATATCCGTGGTCCTCTACAAAGGAAATTACAGTTCGAACTGCAGGCTTCAAATTCCATCACCACGAAAGTTCAGGAAGGGAAGGCAGTACATTATTGACAAGTAATGATATTTATATGAAGAGTATTACATTAAGACAGATGCAAGAGGCATAACAGCTGATAATACAGATATGATACACATACGTAATGAAAAAAGGCGTAACATAGGCGTAACTAAATACGTCATTAAACATGATGTCACAAGTGGGTGGATCCATGAGAGAATCCTGCAATGTCAGCAGAAATATTTGGCAGAGATGCGCGCGCAGCCGCATGACGTGTGATTGACGTGCAACTAGAGGGTGAAGGGGACTTGACATTTAGCTCTACATGTGGAGACAGAAGTCTGGGGGTCATGTCAACCTAATCCCAAATCATATCTAATATCTTATGTTTGAAGAACCGTATTATCCAAAAGGAAAGGTCTCTAGGATGGAATCTATTCTATACTGACTGTTAGTGCGTGTACAAGCGTCTAAGTGTCTACATGAGATGCGAGGGGGCAGGAATCTTCCATGGTAACAGGGGCTATGAATTACTTGCATGAGGACAGTGAGGCCTGGCCCTTTGCACGGTAGCTGGAGGAGTGTTTACCTAAACTACTAGACAGGAATGCATCGGATGAGGAGCGGAGCAGATAATCTTGAAGGTGAAATACAGTTTTTGGCAGGCAACAGGCTGGATCAGACACCGTTAGCCGCGCAGGGAGTAGGACAAAGTTCATGGATACAGATGCAGGCTCGGACTGGAGCTTTCAGAGGCAGAAGGCAGGAAAAGGCTTGATGGCAGAATTCAGGGCCTACTCGCCTGAATCTGCAAAATGTGGAAAGTGAACCACATAAAGTCGGTGGCCTTTCATACTTAGGAATGGAATATCTGACCCATTCATGGCGGATCTGAAAGAGGACATGTTGACGGTGGACGCACATGTATTTGCGTCTTCATAACTGGAACTGGAGGGAACATACATGTACTTATAGCATGCACATGGAGCCGTTGGGGTCTACGATAGGGGACATAACTGATCACAAAATTCATATTTCCTCATTCCCTCCTTGTCCCCTACGGACCCTCAGGAGATATCGATCTTCATCAATCCATCGATCTGTTCATATAGCATCATTTGTTCTTCTTTCTTCTTCCGGGATCTTGAACGAAAACTTGGATGTGGGATACACGATGTGGCACACAGACCACAAATCGCTGGCCCACATTGTAGACATAAGCAGCAACTGAATAGTATGAGAAAGCCAATACCTAGGAAGGATAGGATCCTCCATCCCCAGGCTGACAACACGCTCCAGAACCAACCGGACCAAGTCCAGGTGCCTGGACTCTGGTGTATCTGGCTTATAATCTTATGAAGGCGAGTTATGGCTTTATATACTGACGGCGAGTTTTCTGGTATGAAAACACAGCAACTTGATCCGATGACCCTACAAGCTCCGCCCCTATCGGCCAGGATGACGTCAAGGACAAGACGATTTTGAAGCACAACAATCCGCATAGCAGACTGCTCTTCTGTTAAATTGCCTAAGGCGGAAGTAGTCTCGTTCACTACTGCTTCAAGGGTTCTAGTTAATCTACGTATCAGCTTACTATTAGTGACTGTACCTATATAGGGAAAGAAACCTTTATTGAAATCTGTGTATTGCTCCCATGTCGTTTCAGTGTAATCGACAATCGGGAGATCTCTCTGCTGTCTATTGTGTACTAAATGGGTATTTCTGTGATAATCAGGAGGAGCTAGGAAAACAGGTGGCAGAAGGAATGCTATGTAACAGGTACCATCCCAATCTAGAGGTAGACGTATATATGCGGTCTGGCCACATATGAAGTAGGAATGACGGGAAGCTCTAAATGTAGACTTGCCTTGATCACTGAATTTTATCACAGTGGTGCATTTACTATGGCCCATGTGTATGGAACCATTCTTTCTTACACATAATTCCCCTTTAACTGGGAATACTGACATAGCGGGCAAGATTGGTGTGGCTTCGGATTCAACATTCAGGATCATGAGGTTAAGTGTAAAATTACCCAATCCATATACTTCATTTTCTAGATCAGTTCCTGTTCTTTTGGGAAGTCCCTCCTTGTTAGGGCAGCAGACTTTAAGCAAAACTAGGTTCAGGTTTCCCCATACCCAGTTGTCTTGATAAACTACTGAATTTGAATCTAGGGAATTGATCAAACTAAACCATGCTCCACAGGAGCCATTGTGTGTAAATGGATACGGAAAGAGGGGCAAAACTCCCTTATAGTTCTGATAGGGAGGGAGTCGGCCACATATCCAACAATTGGTAGCATTGCTGGTCTGATGAGAATGATGTAACATACTAATAAAAGTGTTGTTGCGCAGCGCAAATCTATAAGACAACTCATGCGGAGGTAATTCACTAAAAGAATGTTCAGCAGTAACATTGTAAGTACGCTTAGAAATAGGGTAATACATATGAAGCAATACACTAGTTATAATGATCAGAAAACTTAGAAAAAACAAAATTAATAATGTTACTGTGCAATGACTACGAAGTGATTTACAATACGCATGCTTTTTAAGCTGCATCTGTCGATTTCTTTCTCTATTCCGGTCTAGAGGATACATGTCAAAGACAAATTCAACCGATTCACCTTGGAGAGGAATTAAACAATCAAATTGTCTGACTTGCTAGACCTTAATTTCAGTTTATAAAGTTCAGTTTCCGTGGGTTCAACCAAGGGGAGCTTTAAATCAGTCTGTGAAGGAATGCAAGGCTGAGTGCTCACATCAGACGGTAGTCCATAAAATTTCTTGATATGACTCGAGTGCAACCACCCTTTACGTCCCTCGATCTTCACGGCTGTCCTTGTTGTTAGTAGAACGAGTTTCGGCGATTTCCACCTAGGCTCCAGTTGGGTCTTCCGGTCGAAATTCCGCACCAGAACCAGGTCACCTGGAACCACGTCATGGGGCTTTACCTCTGTGTTATCGGGAAAGGCTGCAGCTACCTGTGAACGACAAGATTGTAGTGCAGACATCAAGGAAGCCAGGTAATCTGTCAGCATATTACAGTCAACATCAGTGATTTTGCGAGGTATAGGCGTCCCCCACATATTTGGTGGTCTACCGAAGATCACCTCGTACGGGGATAGCCCTGTTCGAGAATGTGCTACCATTCTCATATAAAAGAGTGCAACTGGTAAGGCTACTACCCAATCAACACCTTTTTCTCTACATATTTTGGACAATCTGATTTTCAGAGTTTGATTATGGCGTTCCACGAGCCCTGCTGCCTCGGGATGTCGGACACAGTGGAATTTCCATTGGTAGCCTAACAAAAGGGAAACGTGTTTCATTAGTTAGGATGAGAATGGCTGGCCGTTATCTGAGTAGACAACACGTGGTAAACCGTACCGTGGGAAGAATTCTCGAACTAACTGTTTGGCAGTAGTCGGGGCAGTGTAATCTGAAACCGGGTAGGCTTCAGTCCAACGGGAAAGAGCACAGACAACTACGAGAACATATTTGAATCCTCGACATCGTTCCATCTGGATATAATCCATCTGGAGGACTTCAAAAGCATGATCGGGAGGTTGAAATCCACCCTGCTCTACGGGGATGCTTTTACCTGGATTAAACTGACAACATATCATACAGGTACGTACTTTCTGTTTGGCTGCTGCTCGCAAGTGTTTGTTGAACCAAATGTGTTGAATACTATCTAGCATAGCTTTTTCTCCTAGGTGCGCTGGACTATGTATTGTGTTAATGATGACTTGAACCATGGAGTCGGGAGGAAACCATATAGATTTTTCCTTCGTCATCCATCCTTGATCCGTTTGGATCCCTCCTAATTCAGTCCATTTCTTTATTTCTTCTGGTGTAGCATGTGTCTGTATGTCAATTACATCAAGGGCGGGATCCTTAACTGTCATGCAATGTGTTGGTGTCGGAACTATTGTCTTTGTCGCGTCAGTTGTATGAGTCTGGTTCTGAGCAGTCTGTTTAGCTGTTCTGTCAGCTAGGTCATTACCCTGAGAAATGATATCGGTAACTTTTGTATGAGCTTTGCATTTCATAATCGATATTGTAGTAGGTAGATGAATCGCGTCTAATAGGGCTTGAATGAGGGGTCCGTGTTGGATATGGGCGCCGTGAGAAGTTAAATAACCTCTCTCTTGCCACAGTACGCCGAAGTCATGGACGACTCCGAATGCATAACGTGAATCTGTGTATATGTTGACTTTCTTATTTTTGGCTTGAATACAGGCTTGTGTCAGAGCGATGAGCTCTGCTGCTTGAGCTGACAAAGTGTTAATACAATTTGTTTCAATGACTTCAGTGTCTGTTGTGACTGCGTAAGCGGCCACTAACTCTCCTGTACTTGTTCTCATACATGAACCATCTACATACAATGTCAGGTCTGGATCTGATAAAGGGATGTCTGTCAAGTCTTGTCTGGGTTTCGTCGTGATAGTAATGACTTCAACACAATCATGTGCCAATGGATCTGTTCCATTTACTGGCAACAGTGTGGCAGGATTTAACGTGTTACAACGTCTGATTTCTATATGTGGCTGAAACAATGTTAATTCATAACCGGTGAGTCTCGCTATAGTCAAGTGTTGTGTTTGTGTGCGGTTCAAGAGAACCTCTACTGCGTGTGGTACTTGTACTATCAATTGATGTCCTAACACTATGGCATCGCTTTGTCTGATTGCTAAAGCTGTTGCTGCCACCGATTTCAGGCACGCAGGAAGAGCCTGAGCTACTGGATCTAATGTACTAGAGAAATAAGCACATGGTTTGTGTGATCCTGCTTGTTCCTGAGTGAGTACTGACAAGGCAGTACCGTCGCGTTCTGTAACAAAGAGTGTAAACTGTTTACTGTAACATGGTGTTGCTAAAACAGGTGCTTGACATAAAGCTTTCTTTAAGCTTTCAAAGGCATGTGTATGTTCTTGAGTCCAAGGGAGGACAGTCGATGTGGCTGCCTCCTGTGTTGTCAACTGGATGAGTGGTTTTGCTAGAAATGCATATTGAGGGATCCACTGCCTACAGTATGAAGTGAGACCTATAAAAGCCCGCACCTCCTTTTATGTCTTGGGTGGTGACATGTTAGCGATTAACTGGATGCGATCAGGTGTAAGCTGTCTTCCCTCCTTGGACAGCGAGTGCCCAAGGTAAACAACTCGCTGGACACAGAATTGCAGCTTAGAAGGGGACACTTTGTGCCCCTTGTCGGCCAGAAATCTTAAAACCGTCAGTGACGCTTTTTCACATTCAGGTTCGCTTCGGGCGGTGATCAGCAGATCATCGACATATTGAAGCAAGGCAGTGTTAACTGGCATGTGGATACTGTCAAGTTCTCTTTTCAGTGCTTGACTATAGATGCTGGGGCTTTCTGTGAATCCTTGAGGAGCGCGTGTGAATTTAAAACTTCGTCCATTTAAACTGAATCCGAACAAATATTGACTTTCCGGATCTATTGGGACGCTAAAGAAAGCATTCTTGAGATCAATTACAGTGAAGAACGTTGCTTCTGAGTCAATAGCTGTTAGTAATGAAGAGATATCTGGGACCACAGGGTATTGTGGTACAATACATTTATTAATTCGCGCAGATCAATAACTAATCGATATACTGGTGATGCTTTTGGATCCGTTCTTTTAAGAATCGGAATTATCGGGGAATTGCATACATTGGAGTCGGTTTCGACAACCACTCCTTGTGCAATGAGCTCGTCAATGATTTGCAGCAAAGCCACAACAGCATCTGGTGGTAACTTGTATTGTCGCATTCGTGGTAGTACTACTCCTGTTTTTAGTGTGACACGATATGGTGTAATGTTCATGCAACCAACATCAGTGGGGCCTTGTGCCCATAAATGTGTAGGTAAACTCTGCAGCCGGTGGTCCATGTCTCTGGACACATAGTGACCTTTAAAGTCATGTAGAAATAGTCGTACTCCTTCCGGAGAACAACATATTATGGCTCCTAGAGCTTTCAATGTTTTTATACCTAACAAGTTTTCTGGACATGATTTAGTAAGTAATAGATCTGTAGTACGTGTCAATGGACCAACCGTAAGTGGAAGGGGTTGCGTTACTTCATTAATTATAGGTTTTCCTGAGAATCCAAGGGAAATATTCTGTGAGCCTGAGAGGGGTGCCCCTGGAACTTCACTGCGTCGTATAGTTGTTCTGCTTGCCCCTGTATCAAGTAAAAACTTTCTGTCTTCCCCTAATAGTTCACTATGTACATAAGGTCCCTCTTGGTCTACAGGAACCTCAATAAGGGGTAAGCCAACTTCCCTCTCTAGGCTATTTCATGTGTATCGCTGATAATCGGGATAAACTGCTTGTGCATACTGATACATCTGTTGCGTTGTTGCTTGTGTGGCAGCAATAGGCTGTGCTTGTGGTGGTGCTACCATCTGTTGTGGAGCTGCCTGTTGCGGAGCTAGTTGTTGCGGAGCTGACCTAGGTTGTGCATGCTGAGAGATTTGTTGTTGATTCTGATCCTGTCTAGGTGGACGTGGTCTTTCCTGGGTTCTACCTGTGGCAATATTATGTTTCAGGACTGGACAATCGTGTATATAATGACCTTGTTGTTTACAATAGTTACATGTCCCTTTAACTGGACCTGTTGAATCACCCTTTTGATGACCATCAGCTGGAACTGACTGAGCAACAAGCATTTTCATTTTTGTATCTTTCATACGTCTTTGTTCGTGTTCTTGTTCTTCTCTAATTCTATTGTGGTGATATTGTAACATCTGTAACATCTGTGACGGGGTGTTACCTTGCCAGGTACTCTCGAATTTCAATACTCTATTCTTAACTTGCGGCAGGGAATTTTCAACTAATTTTGTCACAAACAGATGTGGATATGACTCGCTGCTTGCTTTTATGCCACTATTAATACCAAAACATTTTTCAAATCGGGAATAGAAATCACTAGTGTCTTCATCTTGTTTTTGTTTACAGGCTGAGATTGCACCCCAGTCTTCCTTTTTCGTAGTTAATAAACGTGGCAGTACCTGCACTAGTAATCCTGGTAGTGCTGTAGTCTTTTCCCCAAGCCCTGATCCTGCAGCTCGGGCCTTTTCTTCATTTTCTAATGCTGTCCAATCTATCTTTTGGTCTCCCACCTCTCATTCTTTTTCTTTGAGTTTCTCGTAAATACCGGCAGGCATTAATACTTTCAATATTTTCATAATGTCGGGGTAGGTATACGCTCCCATGAGTAACATGTCTTTTATCTCACGGTGGAAACCTGCTGGATCCTTGTCATGGCTGGGTACTACTTTCTTCATTTCTAATAATTCAATTTTAGTTATAGGCGTGTACACAAACACGCGTGTAAAGTTATTATCTTCACCTCTGATTGGGTGTACTTCGCGTAACGGATTCTGTCTATCTATGTGATACATTTTTCTTCCCATAGTGGGAACTGGAACGTGTTCTGGGCACACGAAAGCTATATACTGGTTTCGAAATTCTAGAATTTCTTTAATTAAATCAGTACCTGACCCTCTCCATTTATTCGTGAGTAGTTCTGTCAATATGTCAGGTAAGGGTCCAGGATCGGAGTGTTGGCTTTTATATAATATAAGGAGGTGTTGAATCATGTATATACTAGCTAAACGCTGTTCGTCTGGGGCAAGATTCAGAAACGTGTGTGCTAGTGCATCATCACTGTATTTGCTGGGACTGTCAGCCCATTGTACTGCTGACCTGGCTAATTCTTGTTCGTCCATGGAATCGAGCATATGGTACCCCCTTCGATCTCGGAGTAAATTATCAGCGGCTTGGAATAGGTGTTCAGGGGATCTTGTATTTAACATAGGGGTTTGAAAATGTCTATTACATTCTAGACGTATCGGACGTATCGGATCATTAAAGCCTCTAGCATTATTATGTGGTCTTCCTCTACCTACGTAAGCTATCGTTTCTAATTGTTCTGATTCTTGCTCCTCCTCTCCCTCGGATTCAATTCTGTCTGCTTCTCGTCTTTCTTTATGTATTCGTTCTACTTCCTTGCGGATCTTTCGATACATGGCGATTATACACGCCTGTCTATCATGTTTCTCGTCTGATATGTTCTGACCCCATTTGGCAAGTTTTTGCATGGTATCATGATCTGCCCCAGGCCTGTCTTGGTTCCTGATCACGCAGTTTATGAAAAAACGTAGTAGTTGTCTTTGTACATCCACTTTCTGGTATTCCATAGCTTCGTTAATACTTTCTGGGCCTCGTCCTGTTTGGACAAATTGATATATATTGTCTAGGTGTTCAACCATTCCTGGTATCGTCATTAAATACAATGTAGCTCGTCGTATACGTAGTGATGATAGTAGCAGTCTGTCCTGCTTACCTGGCACTGGGTCATATCTACAATCCACAAGATGTTCTTTAAACATGTCGGATGTCGCTAGTTGGGGTGTACGTTGGAGTGCTAAATCTCTAAGGGTCTGTTTATTTCGCGGCGGTGTGGCAAATATGTCTGTCGTATCTCCTGTAGCACCATCTGAGGTGCTGGGCAAGAAAGGATTCGTTGGACGTAAGATAGAAATTGTAGATGCGGGAAAAACAGTAGAAACGGACGGACCTGTTGGAACTTGTGTAGGAGTTTGTTGTTCCGGAGATACAGACGGATGCTCTTGATGTTGAACACCATCGGCAAGCGGTGTGTGTGGGGTGGAATTAGCATACTCGGGAGCTACGTCATCTAAATAGGAGGAAAGGAAAACGTCCTTTGCTGTTTTAGGATGTGTTGTGGGATGTGCTTTTATCGGGAGCAATGGAGGAGTCAAGTCTTTTGGTATTTCCGGGGTAGCCTTAGGTAACCCTTCGGCCAGAAGAGGCTACATACCATTCATAAGAGTGTTTCTTTGTCTATCTACTTGTTCTGATTTTACTCGGGTACCTTCCTCAATTAATAGATTTTCTCGGGCTTTATTTGAATTCTCCCTACCTTTCTCTTCCTGTCTGAGCGCTTTTTCTGTACGTCTATATGATTCTTTACGCCATAATTCAATGGCATCTTTCTGTGACTGTCTGGCTTTCTTTTTCCATAATTCTTCTTC
This sequence comes from Triturus cristatus, assembly GCF_964204655.1. NCBI lineage: Eukaryota > Metazoa > Chordata > Amphibia > Caudata > Salamandridae > Triturus > Triturus cristatus. The sequence continues at coordinate 1,524,049,522 of NC_140591.1, forward strand.
TACTCTCATGATGCAATCTGCATCCCAGGTCCCAGCTGCGGGCCATCTCTGACTTTCTGGCAAATCCTTGGTGTAGTCCACCCATAAATCAAGAAATAATACGGCATCTAGGCCATGTTTATGATACATGAAGTATCCTGGAGTGTCCCTAGGTGGAATGGGAACAGCTTCTTCGAGTACCCCTTTTCTAGTTTTGATCTGTCTTAATTTCGAAAAGAGCGGCATTTTTAGATCTGGTTACTTAACCTTGAACACACTTAATACAATAAACACAATAATGAACAATCATTCACACCACAATATGTAGAACGTATTTAAAACATTTAACATTTAACAGTTTTAACGAACGATGATAACTAATAAGAAACTAGTTACTGACATAATACTTAACACTAGATAATACTAAATTATATGCAAGACATACTAGATATACTGCTAAACAGTACAGATACACTGCTGAAACAGTGCAGACCGGATTTGTGTACCCAAACCCGTCTTGACCGGCACAGACTATGTGCACGTTTAAATGCCTCCCCGGCAATGGTACTCACCGGGTAGCTCGGAACGGAAGGCCTCGGAACTGAACTGAAACTGGACCGGACTGGACTCGACTCGACTGGACTCGGAACTTCGGAACCTGGTGGGCCTCTGTATACCTCGGATCTTGCTCTCTCAGCTAGGCTCTGGTCGGGATACTTCGCACTTCTCACCGCCTCGTCTGGGTGTTGATCGCAGCCTCAGTCACCCCCGCTTGGCCGGAGGGAGATACAGGAAATCCTGCAGGTACGCGTTTTTGTCCGTTCAGCTGTGGCAGGAGACCGGGCCTGCAACGCACCTCCGGCGCGTGAGATGAGAAAGTGTCCCTGTTCGGGCGCCAATTTATGTGGTAAATATTTCATTACCGGTACTATTTTTTATGCGGTAAAGTCTAGTAAGAATAACTCAGTAAATATAAGAGGCAGAATCCGTGGTATTAGAGGTTCCGAAAGGCTTTATTCCTCTACAAAGGAAATTACAGTTCGAACTGCAGGCTTCAAATTCCATCACCACGAAAGTTCAGGAAGGGAAGGCAGTACATTATTGACAAGTAATGATATTTATATGAAGAGTATTACATTAAGACAGATGCAAGAGGCGTAACAGCTGATAATACAGATATGATACACATACGTAATGAAAAAAGGCGTAACATAGGCGTAACTAAATACGTCATTAAACATGATGTCACAAGTGGGTGGATCCATGAGAGAATCCTGCAATGTCAGCAGAAATATTTGGCAGAGATGCGCGCGCAGCCGCATGACGTGTGATTGACGTGCAACTAGAGGGTGAAGGGGACTTGACATTTAGCTCTACATGTGGAGACAGAAGTCTGGGGGTCATGTCAACCTAATCCCAAATCATATCTAATATCTTATGTTTGAAGAACCGTATTATCCAAAAGGAAAGGTCTCTAGGATGGAATCTATTCTATACTGACTGTTAGTGCGTGTACAAGCGTCTAAGTGTCTACATGAGATGCGAGGGGGCAGGAATCTTCCATGGTAACAGGGGCTATGAATTACTTGCATGAGGACAGTGAGGCCTGGCCCTTTGCACGGTAGCTGGAGGAGTGTTTACCTAAACTACTAGACAGGAATGCATCGGATGAGGAGCGGAGCAGATAATCTTGAAGGTGAAATACAGTTTTTGGCAGGCAACAGGCTGGATCAGACACCGTTAGCCGCGCAGGGAGTAGGACAAAGTTCATGGATACAGATGCAGGCTCGGACTGGAGCTTTCAGAGGCAGAAGGCAGGAAAAGGCTTGATGGCAGAATTCAGGGCCTACTCGCCTGAATCTGCAAAATGTGGAAAGTGAACCACATAAAGTCGGTGGCCTTTCATACTTAGGAATGGAATATCTGACCCATTCATGGCGGATCTGAAAGAGGACATGTTGACGGTGGACGCACATGTATTTGCGTCTTCATAACTGGAACTGGAGGGAACATACATGTACTTATAGCATGCACATGGAGCCGTTGGGGTCTACGATAGGGGACATAACTGATCACAAAATTCATATTTCCTCACTAGTAAAGTCAACCAGATTAAATCCATTCTGGCATCACAGAATTGACTACTACTACAAACAGTGAAACGGCTGTCACACTGGCTATGGCAGACTCTCAATAGAGTCTAAATGTAGTCACTAGGAGCATGCGCTCATATGAGCAACTGCCCTCACCCACCCGAAGGTGGCATGCTTCATCTTTGGGCTTGCTCCTCGTTGGGTTGACACTGCAATTTATTAAATGTAATAACAAATATATATAATTAAACTCCACAACATACCACTCCACCACACAAAATACCATTCCACATAATTACACTCTATACCACACAATCCCACTCCACATAATTCCAGTACACTCAATACCACATAATTATCCACATATTTCCACTACACATCATGCCACTTATTCAACTGACACACCTAGGGGAGACCTTAGGGGTGACTTATACGTAAAGATAAGGTAGTGTAGGAGTTTGGAAGTACCTTTAATTCGAAAGTCGAATTTGCATATAATTTTACTTTAAGAGCAGCTTGCAAAGCAGGCCTGCATTTAAAACAACAGCAGACAACAAAGCAGTGCACACTTAAGTACATTAACTCTACTGGGCCACTAAACCTACATGCTAAACCTACATGCTGCACAATGTGCTGGGGGCTTACAGGAAGATAGCCATACCAATTAAAATTGCACCTAATTACCATATACCTTTTAACAGAGAACTGGCCCTGGGCCTGGTTAGCAGACCCCAGGGAACAATCAGAGTCAGTAACCACCAGTATCGATCAAAAGATTGGGGTGACCAGGGCAAAAAGGATGACCTTCTCACAGGCAAAATTTCTGTATTCAGTATTATCTCACCTAATAAAATCCAATTTGCAATTTCTTTTGGATACAAACATTTTTGAATGACAGCATTTACCACAATTGATATATATTGATTCCAAGGGGCTCTGTAAATACGCATGCATGGATTTTCCCATTAGAGTTGATGAATTCTGGATATTGTATACTGTGCCTAATGAGGCCTCTTATTTTTCAATTCTCATTCATGTTGCTAAATTAACCTTATAAATTGTCATAAAGTGGAGTATCGTGCTTCCACTTGTTTTTTAACTTGTGAGATTAGATTTTCACAGTGCTGCTACACTTCAAAACAGTATCCTTCCTATCTTGCAATGACTGCTGTGTTTTGGGGACATCTGGTGGATAAAGACACTGGTTGGGCCTCCAATTACTATTTCTTCTTTTAGATTCTTTAACACATTAGGATTCTTTAGCCTTGTTGCCAGAGTAATAGCCCAAATTACCAGATGACAGAGCAATCAGACAGAGGTAAATGTATGTCTCTGTAATTCCATATAAAGTTATAGACAGAAACCCACCTAGGAGCTAGGCGTATCATGGTCAGACTCCAGGCCTCCTTGTTTGGTCCAATTGCCAAAGGTGGATTCATGGGAGAGAAAACATTCAACACGCTAACATTGCAAACTCCATGCACCAGCTCAGTCATGCTGTGTATGGGGACACTCAGGGTACCACACACTTCTAAGTTAATAAAAATACTTATCTTAGCTTTTTTTTTCAAGGTTTTAATTCACCAAAATCCACTATGTTGGAAATCATTCTTCAACTGAAAAAAACCTGTTCTTTTGTCATATGTATTGCTATTGCTCCAATAACTTATCAGTAATCTTCTTTACTCTACGTCATGGACTTCCTCATCACAGTCCTTACATTGTTGAGGACTGCCTCATTACCCAACAGGATGTAGTCCTAAAATAGGACCCGATTACAATGGCGGATGGACTTCAGTCCATCCACCATCGTTTTGTATTTTCGACCGCCCGCCTATAAGGCGACGGTTCACAGGGCGAATTATGATGCACCATTATAGGCATTACTCTGCCTCAGATGGACTGAAGGGCGGTTGGTCTTTCCGACTGCCACACAGCCGCCCACCATGCAAATGTGGCTGGTGGTGATGTTATTGAAAATGGCGGGGAGACCGCCACCGACAGGCTGTCAGTGGCGGTCTCCCCACCATTGTAATCAGGCCCTTAGGGCCAAATTACAATGACAGATGGACTTCAGTCCATAACCATCATTTCACATTTGGGACCGCCCACCTACAAAGTGGTGGTTGAACAGGGATAATTATGATGGTCGCATTGCCCATGTTTTGTATTGCAGTGGGTGCTGCGCTCTGCAGCACCCATCGCAATACAAAACAGACACCTCAAACATATCCCTGCAATACGTGGCAGGCACCATGCGGTGCCTGTCACATGGTGCAGGAATATCCAGGTCCCGTGTCTGTGGGCCAGGGGATGAGGGGGGCACATATGTCCCTTTCCGTTAGACTTTTAATGGCGGGTTCCCTGCCATGAAAGGGCCGGCAGAAATGAACATTGTAATGCCTACGGCGGTGCCTTGTAGTCACCGTCAGCATTGTTGGCATTACTCTGCCTCCGATGGACTGACAGGCTCAAGAGTTCTGTGGCGGTCAGTCTTTCCGACCACCACATTGCCGCCGGCCATCCAAATGTGGCGGCCGGTGAAGTTGTTGAAAATAGCGGGGAGACCACTACCTACAGGCTGTCAGTGGCGGTCTTCCTGCTATTGTAATCAGGCCCTTAGTTTTTAAAACAAATACACTAACTTAGCCTCCAACTCGGGAGCGGGACCTGGGAGACCCCTGACAGACTTGAAGTGGAGGCGGTGTTGTAGTCAAACACGCCACGTGTCCCCCAACCACAGGCATAAATTACTGCATTTTAAATTTATATTGCGAGCATACATGACCCCCAGTAAATTGCATTGCATGGATCCCTCTCGCCCATATACGTGTCCGCGATGTCGCTCCCCATAGGCCGATTTTGTGCATGTGACGTAGACTTGCCCTGAGCTTGAGGATATTGGAAGTTGATTTTTAATGAATTGTCCAGGATAGTGGAGATTGAGATTGAGCACTCACCTTTGTTAGCCCTATTTGGTTATATTTATGATCTCCCTCAATCTATACGCCGCTCTGTTGGCATAGTGCTTCTTCTTGCCAAGCGTGAAATAGCTATTAAGTGGGTCGGTCTGTTCCCCCTACACTGGCTGCATGGCTTCACTGTATGATCTTTTGCAATACCCAAAGCGACATGTATGCGCAGCTACAGCGCCGGCTTCTAGGCCCGTTGACATCTGGCACCCGCTCCAAGCTGGGTGGTAGTAATCCCCCCAGCCAGGAAGCGGCCAACCCTCTTGGGACTGTAACTTTGTGGTATAAGGGTTATGTGCTTTGTCCCCTTGTTACCGAAATGTGGCATCTCACAGCTGGTCCTTAGGTGGGTAAGATCCATGTGTGTATTGATAGTTGGTATTTTAAGAAGTCATTTGCCATGTCTAATTGATATGCTACATTATTGGACCCTATGGTATGTTTCCTACTGTATTGCTACACTGTATTTCTACGAATGTTATGTGTTTTTATTTTATTTTTTGTTCATTTATTTGGAAAATTAATAAATACATTTTTTTTTTAAACAAAAAAAAAACAGCCTCCAACTCCTCCATGAGTTCCATAAACCACAGAGATGCAAGTAAAAAAAACCTGAAAAAACACAAAAACAAAAAACATTTTGGCAAGATTGACTGGGAGATTCTTCAAACTTACATTAGTACCCAGAAGCTAGGTTTCAAGGACTCAACACAGAAAAGAGATTAAACTTTCTGCCTGGCCACATGGTAAAAACAAGGAAACTGGAATGCCCAGGAGACCATAACGTCCATGTCAGAGAGAAATAAAACCCTAGGGAAAGTCGCTCCAGACAACAGACAAAGAAGGGAATGAAAGCAATTTACAGATTGAGTTAATGGAACTACCAGAAATCAGATTAAACGTTCCAAAAGAACAAACCAAGCTTTGAAAGATGTTAAAATCGACCAAGCCTGAGAAAGGAAGAACTCTGTGATTGCTGAATACAAGAGCAACCTCTCACGCAACAGAAATCAAACAGAGTCAAGAACAATTTCGATCTTCATCATCCCAGAAGGAAAACAAGAAGTACTGTAGTGTACAACAGAACAAATCCCACCAGAAAAAATCTACAGGGGCTCCATAAGAATTGACATGTAATCCACAAGTTGCCAGGTGTGGAGAGAAAACTTAAAGAGAAGCACTCAAACGTTGCAATCATCCCGAAGAATCAGAAAAATTACTCTGGAAAGCAATGGGCCAGCAGGGAATGTACTTCAAGAAAGTTACTCAAATGAATCAGTAACCATAAGTAAGAGGTTATACTAGAGCAAAAAGGTTGGGTGATGGAACAACGCATGCCTCAACAACAAACGCCTGAACCAAGCGGTCTCAACCACGACTGGATCTTTACCACGCATGCCTTTACCATGCACGCCTTTACCACACAATTTCATGGTAAAGACATGATTGGTAAAGGGACATGTGTGGTAAAGATCACTCCCCTGCACCTCTGTCCTGAGCCCTAAAATACAGCCTTCCTGCGGTGTATTTAAACCACCCTGTTAGAATCCGGGTTCTCTGGTTGGCACAGGTAGGTACTTGTGACAAGCAGGGAACCTTTCCTCTAGTCAGGGTAAGGGGTTACACTCCTAAAATAACCCCTGCTCACCCTCTAGGTAGCTTGGCGCGAGCAGACAAGGCTTATCTCAGAGCGTTATAGGTTAAGCATTTGTGAACACATACAGTAACCAAGTGACAACACTACAAATGGACACCACACAGGTATTTATATTAAAAATAAGGATTCCTTTTATAGGATTATCACAAGACCATTACACGATTAAAAATACACAATATGGTTGCTTAGTTGGTAGAAGATTGCTTAGTTTCTCTTAAGTTCTTAAATGCGACACTTTAAGTCAATGTACCTTAGATGCGACACGCAGGGCAACGAAAGTGTTGCAGCGATGCAGATGCGTTGAAGTTCTTGGTGCAAAAGAAATAAAGACGGGATCTTCCAGATGCGTTACGCTTCTCCGAGGTTGCGAGAAGGCTCGACTCGATGCGTCAGCTACACTGGCGTCACCTTTGGCGAGATGCGACGGCAGCGGCCTTGGCAGCGGCACTCTTCTCTGACATTGCGAGACGCTTCTGCTCGATGCGATACTACAGCGGCGACACCCCTTCTGCGAGGTGCGACGGCAGCGGCTCCGATGGCGGCACGCTTCTCCATGGATGCGAGGCACTTTTCTGGATGCGGTGCAATGCGACAACTACGATGGCTGCGATGGCGACACGCTTCCTCCTCGATGCGAGACTCTTCTCTCGATGCGGTGCAATGCGACAGCTACGATGGCTGCGATGGCGACACGCTTCGTCCTCGTTGCGAGACACTTCCAGAATGATGCGAGACGCTTCCGCTCAATGCGATGCTGCAGCGGCGACACTCTCTGCGAGATGCAACGGCAACAGCTCCGACGGCGGCACGCTTCTCTTCCTTGCGTCGCGCTTCCAGCTCCTTGCGATACGCAGTCCCTCAGAAGGCCCCACAACAGCAGCAGACACTTCCAAAAGACTCTGGGGAGCTGGGGGTGAAGTCCACTGGTCCTGGGACTTCGTTCAGGGGGCAAGCTCAGTTCAAGCCCTTGGAGATCTTTTTAAAGCACAAGTTGAAGCAAAGTCTTTAGCAGTCTTTCTCCACTCCTTCAGCAGCAAGGCAACCACTGCAGGCCAATCCCTCAGGTCAGGGACAGTTACTCCTCCTACAGCTTTCCCAGTTCCTTCTCCTCTGGCAGAGGTTCTTCTTGTTTCAGCAGGATCTAATTTCTTGGGAGCAGGGTCCCAATACTTATACCCCTAATTCCTTTGTTCCTCTGGGGTTGAGGGGCCTTTGCCCAGTCCAAACCAGTTCTTGAGCACTCTGTTGACATGACTCTGCCTTTCTATTCAGGTTGCAGGGCAGAGCCATCAGCCGCTCCGCAGGAGGTGGAGCCAGCATATCAGAGTCCAGGTGTACTCCTCCCACCCATCTGACTGCCAATCTTCCTATTCACCACCAGGCTGCCTAGCCCTGCCCCTCTGGGTTTCCCCAGCCCTGTCACTCACACAACCAGACAGGCAGATACACATCATAGCAGAGGCGGGCTGAAATGGTCAAGCAAGCAAATACCAACTTTCTAAAAGTGGTATTTGCAAACACAGAATATTAAAATAAACTTTACTAAAAGATGTATTTTATTATTCTGAGTTCAGGCATACTAAACTCGAATTTCTACCATGTTCCCTGGGTCTGTTAGGATCATAGAATGTAACAATTCTAACAGCCCATTCTGGCCTATGGAGAACAGGTAGCCTTACAATAGTGAAAAACGAAAATGGCTGTAATTCACTATTAGGACATGCCACACACATCAGGGCTTGTCCTACCTTATGCTTACAATGCACCCTGCCCTTGGGCCTACCATAGGGGTGACTGATATGAAGTTAAGGGAAGGTTTAGGGACTGGCAAGTGTGTGCACTTGCCCAGTCAGCATAACAGTACCAGACTGCACGCAGGTTCTGCAATGGCAGACCTTAGATACATTTTACCAGGCTGCTTCTGTGGGTGGCACAACCAGTGCTGCAAGCTCACCAGCAGCATTTGTATTTACAAGCCCTGGGCACTCCTGGTGCACTTTACTGGGGTCTGACAGTAAACCAAATACGCCAATCATGGAATCCAACCAACATATACATTTTACATAGGGAGAGCATATGCACTTTAGCACTGAACAGCAGTGGTAAAGTGCCCAGAGTCATAGAATAGCCAACAACAGGTCAGACAAAGTACAGGTGGAAGGCGAAAAGTTTAGGGACCATCCGGCCAAAAGGGCCAGGTCCAACACAACCCCCTTCCAGCCAAAACGCAGGGTAGACCAATCACTACCTTGATGGGCTTCCCTGCTGCAGGCGGGTAGAACAAGGACCTGGCCCGCAACTGCAGGGGCAGACTCCAGTCCTACGCCAATCTGAACCTATTGGAATCCCTCTGTCCATACTCTCAGGGCCCACCAAGCCAATCCCTGGGGAATCCTTCTCCTCACCTGTGGAGACCACCTGTGCAGCCCCTAACCTTAACTGGCTCACAGGTGTGTCCCAACAGACAGACAGCAAAATGCTACAGTGGCCACTGACAGTAGTCAGGGATGAGACCCAGGCCGTATGCCTCTCGGGGCGCTCAAACTTCTGTGGCGTCAGGGAGCGGGGGGCAGTAGCCCCAGGTGCTTGGCACCTTTTGTCCATTCTCCCTCCCGTCAGGTCAGGTATGACATCCTGGCACTGACCCACCAGCCCCAGGCCTGTACCCGGCGGCTGGACCAAAGACTGGGGTGGCCTCTCCCACACCCGGTCCTCCTCCTTGGGGCTCTGTACCCTCCCACTTGGAGTGGTACCCCCTTCCAGAATTGCCAGGGCACCTGTGGCAGGTGTCCTGTGCAATTCGCCCACCAGTTCAGGGGTTCTATCCTGCAACTGGGCGTCCAGGTCAGGGGGGACACCCTGAACCTGGCCCTTCAACCTAGGGTCTAACCCCTTCAGTTGAGCGGGGGTCAGAGGCGAGGACCCCCTCCCTCTGCACCCCCTTCCAGATGGCTGTACCCTCCCACCTGGAGTGGTACACCAAGAAGACAGACTGGTAGGGACACTGATTACAGATGTCCCTCCCTCCAGGTCAGATAACACCTGAACCTGGCTTTCCAACCCTGGGACCAACCCATGCGGTTGAACGCTCGCTTGGCGCACCAGGACTTCCCGGGGAGCACGCATGCCCCCCCTGAGGGTGACACATAAATCATGTGTCGTGTGACAGTCTGCCTGGCGCTGATCTCCCAACCCCTGTCCATCTGACAGTGCATGAAGATCCCCCAGGACAGAAGTGGTGCCACCATGGTCATTCACTGGTGACGCAACCCTTCTGGCTGGCCCCTGACCCACTGGTTCTTCCACTGGGGGCTCCTTCCCCCTCTCACCCCTCACTCTGGACTTCTGCACCCTCCCAACTGGAGCGGTACTGCCAGACACCAGAACTGATGGAGACCTGCTTACAGACACTCCCCGTTCACCAGACACTAGGGGGTGCCGCACAACGGGCAGCCCCTCAGGACAGACTAGGTTCCCCACCTGGTGTTCCCTTAAAGAACCATCCAGGCTCTGAGACTGAGGTTGGGCACTACCGGGACATAAGCCATTCTCACTCCTTCCCCTTAAAGACAGGACGTGAGGCCCTACACCCCTCTCACTACTACAGGACCTAGTTGGGCTACTCTGAGCCACTTCCTCCACACTGGGTTTGAAGATACCTGAACCACTTATCTTGGGATCACTCCCCAATGCCTCTTCAGACCCTCTGGAATCCACCAAAAGGTCTGCCTCCAATGTGAGTTCCCTGGGGTCAGAGAACTCACTCTCCAACAGGTGTTGGCATAGCTCTGGAAAACAGGGACTTACAATATGCTCTCCCACAATTGGATCACACAGCCCCCTAGCAGGGTTAACCAAACTATCCTTCACCTTACCATCCAGTGCCTCACACACATACTCCACACCACTCTCCTGAGACTGGCAAGACAGTATCTGACTGTCTCTGTCGCACAACCCACACTCTTCTGGGCGGTCTTCACACTCACATACCAGGACTTCAATTTTGGGGGAACCCCTCTCCCAGCACCTCTCATCTAGAGTCAGTAGAGTGTCCCTCCCACCACTAGGACCATGAACCCCTGTGTCAGTTTCTCTATTCCTCTCAGGGACACTGCGCACTACTGGAGCTACCTCATGTCCTTGAACCTCCTGGTGTATGTTAACCCCCTCCTTCAAGTCAGGCGCCACATCTCTGGGTGTGTGTACTACTCTCTCAGCACTAGAAAATTCAATATTGCTGCCACCATTTGAGCTGGATTCCTCCTCCCACTCAGCAAAGCTCAATCTCTGAGCTACACACATTTCTTGTTGCTGGGCTGAGACACTCATGGTCTCAAGCCTCTCGAGCTCTAAGTCAAGATTCCTCATGATCAACTCATGCTCCATTTCCATTTTTCTCTCTTCCAGAGCCAGCTTTTTGCTTTCTAGCTCCAGTTGCCTATTCAATTTGAGCTTTGCCATTTTCATTTCGTGCATCCTACCCTCTCTTCTATCTGCCAGCTCCTCTGGAGATATACTTTTACTAGACACACTGCTACTGGTAGGGGAAGGGGCTCTCCTTCCTCTTGAGCCCACTGGCCCATCCAGCTGCTCATCTGCATTATCATCATCAGTGGCATTCCTTGCTTCTACCCAGGCCCTCAGCGCCTTGTAGAACTGTGTCTTGTTTTTACATCCAGTTGTAGAAACATTAAACTTTTTGCAAAAGAATTTCAGCTGTGATAACTTGTAGCTGTCTAGTTTCTCTTCTTTCCATTCAAATTCAGTATTGACAGAGACTATGGATGCTGCTTTCTCCACCATGGTAAAGCTTGGCAGTGCTCAAAAATAGACAGTCCCAAAAAGAAATCTACCAACAAGTATTGGTTGCGTTTAAGGTCTGCACTCACTAAGTAGTGTTCACCAATCACTGTACATGAGTCACAAATGCAAGTCCAGAATCCTCACCGCTGACCACCAATGTTAGAATCCGGGTTCTCTGGTTGGCACAGGTAGGTACTTGTGACAAGCAGGGAACCTTTCCTCTAGTCAGGGTAAGGGGTTACACTCCTAAAATAACCCCTGCTAACCCTCCAGGTAGCTTGGCGCGAGCAGACAAGGCTTATCTCAGAGCGTTATAGGTTAAGCATTTGTGAACACATACAGTAACCAAGTGACAACACTACAAATGGACACCACACAGGTATTTATATGAAAAATAAGGATTCTTTATATAGGATTATCACAAGACCATTAAACGATTAAAAATACACAATATGGTTGCTTAGTTGGTAGAAGATTGCTTAGTTTCTCTTAAGTTCTTAAATGCGACACTTTAAGTCAATGTACCTTAGATGCGACACGCAGGGCAACGAAAGTGTTGCAGCGATGCAGATGCGTTGAAGTTCTTGGTGCAAAAGAAATAAAGACGGGATCTTCCAGATGCGTTACGCTTCTCCGAGGTTGCGAGAAGGCTCGACTCGATGCGTCAGCTACAGCGGCGTCACCTTTGGCGAGATGCGACGGCAGCGGCCTTGGCAGCGGCACTCTTCTCCGACGTTGCGAGACGCTTCTGCTCGATGCGATGCTACAGCGGCGACACCCCTTCTGCGAGGTGCGACGGCAGCGGCTCCGACGGCGGCACGCTTCTCCGTGGATGCGAGGCGCTTTTATGGATGCGGTGCAATGCGACAACTACGATGGCTGCGATGGCGACCCGCTTCCTCCTCGATGCGAGACTCTTCTCTCGATGCGGTGCAATGCGACAGCTACGATGACTGCGATGGCAACACGCTTCGTCCTCGTTGCGAGACACTTCCGGAATGATGCGAGACGCTTCCGCTCGATGCGATGCTGCAGCGGCGACACTCTCTGCGAGATGCGACGGCAACAGCTCCGACGGCGGCACGCTTCTCTTCCTTGCGTCGCGCTTCCAGCTCCTTGCGACACACAGTCCCTCAGAAGGCCCCACAACAGCATCAGGCACTTCCAAAAGACTCTGGGGAGCTGGGGGTGAAGTCCACTGGTCCTGGGACTTCGTTCAGGGGGCAAGCTCAGTTCAAGCCCTTGGAGATCTTTTTAAAGCACAAGTTGAAGCAAAGTCTTTAGCAGTCTTTCTCCTCTCCTTCAGCAGCAAGGCAACCACTGCGGGCCAATCCCTCAGGTCAGGGACAGTTACTCCTCCTACAGCTTTCCCAGTTCCTTCTCCTCTGGCAGAGGTTCTTCTTGTTTCAGCAGGATCTAATTTCTTGGGAGCAGGGTCCCAATACTTATACCCCAAATTCCTTTGTTCCTCTGGGGTTGAGGGGCCTTTGCCCAGTCCAAACCAGTTCTTGAGCACTCTGTTGACATGACTCTGCCTTTCTATTCAGGTTGCAGGGCAGAGCCATCAGCCGCTCCGCAGGAGGTGGAGCCAGCATTGTGGTAGCAGAGCACAACCCTATTCAGAGTCCAGGTGTACTCCTCCCACCCATCTGACTGCCAATCTTCCTATTCACCACCAGGCTGCCTAACCCTGCCCCTCTGGGTTTCCCCAGCCCTGTCACTCACACAACCAGACAGGCAGATACACATCATAGCAGAGGCGGGCTGAAATGGTCAAGCAAGCAAATACCAACTTTCTAAAAGTGGTATTTGCAAACACAGAATATTAAAATAAACTTTACTAAAAGATGTATTTTATTATTCTGAGTTCAGGCATACTAAACTCGAATTTCTACCATGTTCCCTGGGTCTGTTAGGATCATAGAATGTAACAATTCTAACAGCCCATTCTGGCCTATGGAGAACAGGTAGCCTTACAATAGTGAAAAACGAAAATGGCTGTAATTCACTATTAGGACATGCCACACACATCAGGGTTTGTCCTACCTTATGCTTACAATGCACCCTGCCCTTGGGCCTACCATAGGGGTGACTGATATGAAGTTAAGGGAAGGCTTAGGGACTGGCAAGTGTGTGCACTTACCCAGTCAGCATGACAGTACCAGACTGCACGCAGGTTCTGCAATGGCAGACCTTAGATACATTTTACCAGGCTGCTTCTGTGGGTGGCACAACCAGTGCTGCAAGCCCACCAGCAGCATTTGTATTTACAAGCCCTGGGCACTCCTGGTGCACTTTACTCGGGTCTGACAGTAAACCAAATAAGCCAATCATGGAATCCAACCAACATATACATTTTACATAGGGAGAGCATATGCACTTTAGCACTGAACAGCAGTGGTAAAGTGCCCAGAGTCATAGAATAGCCAACAACAGGTCAGACAAAGTACAGGTGGAAGGCGAAAAGTTTAGGGACCATCCGGCCAAAAGGGCCAGGTCCAACACACCCCAACCCTATAAACTACCCTGAACCCCTCTCCTGAGCCTTAAAACCAGACACCCTAGCCCCAAAACACTACCCTGACCCTACCAACCCTGCCCTCAGTCCTTAAAACCACCCCTTAGCCCTAAGAACTGCCCCTTTCCCGCCCACCCTTGTCCCCAAAAACTGCACCCACTTCCAAAAACTGCATTTTCCTGCCCGCTGCCCTGAGCCCTAAAACTCAGCCCCCTAAAACACTATTCTAACCATAGCCACTCTCCCTGAACCTGGAAACTGCCCCCACCACTAAAAACTACCCTCACCTTCCCGGCCCCAACCCAACTGCCCCCTAGGCCTGAAAACTACCACCTGCCCTGACCCCTAAAACTCAGCCCCCTAAAAATCACTCTGACCCCAGCCCCTTTCCCTGAGCCCTAAAACCAGCCCCCACCCCCTAAAACCTACCCTCACCTCCCACTGGCCCTATCCCAACCTACCCAGCCACGTCCTCGTCTGTCCTTGTGCCGAATGCCTTCTGGTTGCTCTACCATTGGCTGAGACAGCTAGAACGCCAACTGCCTTAAACACGCATTAGCGTGGTTAAGGCATATGCGTGGTTAAGGCAAGCGTTATCAGCTTGCGTGGAAACGGCGTGTGTGCTTAAGGCCGCATTGTTAAGGCTGTTTCCTGAGCAAAAAATCATGAAATACAGATCTATGGGGCAAGCTGTGTAAGGACTGAGCCACTTTGACTTACTTAACAAAGATCCACAGCCTGAATAGATCATTTATCAGACACTTGAACATCGTCACAGCCTCAACCTGCCGGCCAAGAGTCAGAGATCTGAAAAAAAAGGACACATTTATGTTATTACTGAAATGAGAACAGAGGAACATGAAAAACAAGCAAAAATGTTGAACTGAACTATTGGTTTGTGAATCAAAAATGGCTGTAAATTGAAATAGAATGATATACATATATATATATATTACATATCACAAGGTGGCGGTACCCACTCAGTAGTTGTAGTTAGGGTCCCAAGAGATAGGGATTTTGTTTATCATCCCTAAATAACTTTGCACCCGTTTGACAAAGGAATGTCCGCGAAACCTTGCAGAACTCTTGCACCCGTTTCATTGTCGGAGGACTGAAAGTTTTGCTGCATTTGGAGAACAGGGTTCAAAGAAAAAAGGGGGTCCCAAGAGAGGCTTGAAATCAAATGCATTTTGCACAGATTTTTGTATTGTGCCTTGCGTGAAAAAATCAAGTCAGATTTTGCTGAAATTTGGCAGCATTAGTAATTAGGGTACTCAGAAGATAATTTTGGGTACTGTAGGTAAGTAGAGTAAGTATTTTTAGCTATAAGGTTTTTCAATTTAGTGATTTCTTGTATCACAATACTACTAAAAGTAGCAAGGAAGCCCAAAACATAAACAAGACTGCATATGTAAAGTTTCTGATTTACTACATAAACAACTGAAAGACCCATTCATGGTCACATGGTAATGGAAACCTATAAACAAAATACATAACAAACAGAATACATCTTAAAATGCCCAAGCAGTGAACCACTCAAACTACTATTTGGAGGACATGATAATTGGCCACTAGGAAAACAATAATAATCTCAATTTTTATATCGGAGAATCATAATGGCAGATGACTAGACCCCATTCATGGAACTCCTATCTTCCAATCTATGTTTGATAGGCTCAGAAACAGTACCTACCATAAATACTTTACTTTGGTTTATAACTAGTCTATTTTTATACATCTCACTGCCTGTATAGCCATCATCCACCACCGGTATCTCCCTTTCCTCAATTTGTGCCTACCCATATTGATATAGGTCTCATAAACGCTGTGTTTCTTCATTCAAAAGACACACAATTGATGGACGGAATGCAGAACAAATCAAAACCTTCACCCCCAGTCAAGAGATCTGGGTTAAATCCATCATTCTTTTGCTCACCAAGCCACCCCAGTTTAGACCTGGCCATATGCAAATCAGTCTTGACCCTGTGCCTCATGGGAACAGTCCAGCCCAAACCACCAAGCCAGGTTCTCCCTGGACCAGAAACAAGCATCCTAGGACCGGTTTCGGGGTTTCATCCCTCTTCATCCAGGATAGCTTGATTCCAGTCGCACAGTAAGCCCAGGACCCACTTCTGGGCATACCTGGCACACTTAGGGTGAGAAAGCAAAAGACACACAATTGATGGACAGAATGCAGAACAAATCAAAACATTCACCCCCAGTCAAGAGATCTGGGTTAAACCCATCATTCTTTTGCTCACCATGCCACCCCAGTTTAGACCTGGCCATATGCAAATCAGTCTTGACCCTGTGCCTCATGGTAACAGTCCAGCCCGAACTGCCATGCCAGGTTCTCCCTGGACCGAAAACAAGCATCCTAGGACCGGTTTCATATGGCTGGGTTCAAACTGGAATGGCTTGGGGAGCAAAAAAACAAAGGAAAAAAACGATGGATTTAGGCCCAGATCTCTGTACTGGGCTGAATGTATGTCATTGTTCTGCATTCTTTCCATAAACTGTTCTTTTTGTGTTTCTTCATTCAGCATCACAGGGAGAAATATGTTTTTTCCAGGCTAGACCGCCGTTGGCGCAAAATCATTTGATATATACAAAATTGCATAGAGTTGTTATGGGGATGCATTCATGAAAGAGACTAATCATCGGTAAAGGTCTGTAAGCTGAAAAATTAAATTCTTTGTTTGCACACAGCCAATTAGTCCTTGTTGTCTAGTTTATAGATTAACGATGAGAATAGCAATACTTAAAAACTCCTATCACTCTGTATAAGTGTTTATTCAACTAAGGAACATCATATTTATCTTCCAGCTGCTGTTTACAGAAGGACATGGAAAGGAGAGAACCATACAATAATACCTTCAGCTCAGTAACTGAGTTTATCTTATTTGGGTTTCCAAGCCTGCAGGATTTTCATGGCTTGCTGTTTGGAATTTTTCTCCCCATCTACCTTCTAACTATCATAGCTAATGGGATTGTCTTTCTGCTCACAAACCTCGATCATAAGCTTGAAACTCCGATGTTCTTCTTTGTCAGCCACCTCTCTTTCCTGGATCTCAGTTTCACCACAGTGACTGTACCAAAAATGCTGGCCAAGTTTCTCATAAATAGCAACACAATATCCTTTAGTGGCTGTCTCATACAGATGTACATCTTTCTTTCTTTGGGATCTGCAGAATGTCTCTTGTTGACAGTGATGTCCTTTGATCGCTATTATGCCACATGTCAGCCTCTCCAGTATGCAACATATATGACCAGAAAACGCTGTATTCAACTGGCTCTAGCAGCCTGGACTGGAGGATTCCTAACTCCGCTGACATCTGCAATTTTGGCCGCAAGACTGCCTTTCTGTGGACCTAATGCTATTAATCATTATTACTGTGACCACCCACCTCTTCTCAAGCTTGCCTGTGCTGACACTTCCCTCAATGTTGCTGTTGGTTCCTTTTTTAGTTTTGTTGTTGTAATTTCATCTTTTTGTCTGGTTCTAGTTTCCTACACAAAAATAATATTATCCATCCTGAAAATTAGTTCAAAAGGGGGAAGAAGAAAAACATTTTCAACCTGTGCATCTCACTTGATTGTGGTAAACCTATTTTTTTTGCCGATCATTTTCATGTACATACGTCCTGTGGGATCTTATATTTCTGATATAGACTCACTAGTAGCTATGCTATATTCTATTTTGACACCCATGCTTAATCCTCTGATATATACCCTAAGAAACAAAGATATTAAAGAGGCATTTAGGAGGAAACTAGCCTTCTTTTAACTGTTCTTCTTTAAATGAGAATCGTTTTTTGATAAAGTAATAGGTTCCAAAATGAGATGTGAAACAATGGTTTAGTGGAACAGTGTGTGGTTGTTTCTTGTGGTTTTGTTGAATTATCCAAGCTACTTAGTAAAGATGATAACATGAGTAATTGAGTCACTAAACGCCTTCCCCATCTTATTAGTTTCTCAAATAGAACAAAGTAAAACAACCCCTGTGAATCAAGAATGAATTTACAGAAATAACACCATACTATAAATCCCATATGGAATTTGCTACATCCAATGATAATTGAGTCAATATGGTGATAGATAACTCCAACACATGTACCAAAATGGAGTTAAAACAACACCTAATCTCATAGAGAAGACTACGGCTTGCAAAGACTAAAACATACCCCTAAAATGCAGTCAAGTTCAAAGATCCCTATATTAGAACAACACATTAACAGTAAAATTATGCTATCATCAAACATCAATACATATGTTATCTGGGAAATGTAAGCCAAAGTGCACATGTAGACTGGACACTGTGAGAACCAAGATATAAAGGTGGACTACTGCATAAGAAGCAACAGTCCAATGGCAATCTGTAATAGACCATGGTCTAAAACACATCCACGTTAAGCCCACTGCAAAAGTTAATGGGCAATGCTCCCCCCAGTAGAAGTCAATCCACATTTCTGGTCAGAGGTTTTAAGATCCACCTGACTTTACTGGGGTTTCTCAATGCAGCATGACTCCTTAAATGAGAACCTCATGCTGGCCATCAAAGAACTCAACTGGTTCCCACTGATTGCCTGAATTACATGTAGGTCCTGCTCCCAGCTTAATAGGCAGTTATCTCTGAAATCCCACCAATCGCCAAGGAAGGTAGAAAAATATCTCCCACAACCTCCTAATCTCGAAATTATATTAAAAAAGAAAAACCTGCAGATTAATTTTACAGAAGGCAAAACCTCAAAAGGCCAAGAAAAGACTAGGATTATGCACAATAAATCCCACTAAACATTTTTGCCCTTTTTTGAGGAATGCACTTCCAGTGTCAAAGCCAATCATTTCAGTAAAATAATCAAAAAATCAAAATATATATTGAGATCCTCCCTCTGCACCTTACCCTAACAAAAATCTGTTTCCAGAGGTAAACACCTTCAGAGCCCTACACAACCTTCAACTTAGTCAAAGAATGGGATATCATACTTTCTATTACATACAACAGACCTATTACCTCTCTTATCAAACAAACACAAGGAGGCACTCATATCCTACAGACAAGTTAATTATTGCCTCATGCAAACATCCCTCTCTGCCTAACTACCTTAAAATTGGTCAGGTTCAGGTCCACTCTCTTTTTTTTAAAAAACATGACGTAGCCTCTGAAAAACTAGAAATGTATTGACCCATCACAGTAATCTATGTTTTGTTAAATCATGAAGAAGTGGATTGCCTTTCAGGAAACCAACTTGATTTCTTGAAAAATAACTTTTAGGTGAGAACCATCTGACCTCAGTCATGGCACAGCAAAAGAAACCTTTTTTCTTTCATGCTCAAAGTTTTTGACAACACACTATGAATTTTCAAAAAGGGTACTTTTTGCTTTGGAATATACCATGATTTATCTACAACTTTTAGTGTTATTGACCATATATCTTTTTAAATATTCCAAGAGACAGAATTGACATGGACATACTGTTTTGAAATGGATTAAAACATTCCACATCAACAAAACAGACAAATCTGTGGCAATCACTAAATCAGTGTCTTTCAGATTTCATCCTTGCCAATGATCCAGTGGAAGCAATAATTATATATCTCTAAAAACCCTTCCTTCACTAACCTCTCCAACTGAACTGGGCCCTTGTCACGGTTAGAAAGACGAGGCACAATGGACACACAGGTCACCACAGAGGTGATCGTCTTCCGATGGATCTTTTTTCCTCGTGGTGAGGGGTGAAGAGTCAGAGTGTCCAAAAGCTTGTTGGCCGCGCAATGAAGAACATTTAATTGGAATCCAAATCACAAGTTAGAGATGAAGTTCAAATAGACTACTTTCAAAATCATACCATAGAAATAAAAAATTGCAACTGAAAGACCAAATCTCCTAAAGAAATTTAGTCTAATCAAAATCATACATTAACAGTTTTGAAGTTAAAAGTAGCAGAACCTGATGTTCTGAAAATAATCTATGATTCTTTCTATTACGCATTAAGAATCATTTACAAATAAGCACATTTTCTAAAGAAAGAACATAAGGACACAATAACAGACTCATGCAATAGTAGATAATTTGGTTATTGTATTAGTGATTCAAAATCAATGCATATTAGCAGTCTTTTAAGCATTTCAGTCAAGAATCTTACAACATGTAGTTTAAAACCACACATTTGTCAAAGTATTCTAATTCATACCAAGCATGTTTCGAGGTTTACAGATTCTTACCACCAGCAAAGGCGGGACGATGGTTTTCTAAATACCAGCGTTCTCTAAATGGGAACAAAGGAGCCAAGTTAAAGTCCACTTTGGAAAAGTCCAAGGGCATAGAGGGAGTCAGAAAAGTTCAATTCTGGTTCTCACCAGATAGTCCAAGAGAGTTCAAGAAACAAGTTCTTAGCAAAGGGAATAAAAACATGGGGCATAAGAAGGTGATGGAAAAGGCTGCCGGCAAGAAGGATTCAAAATCGATCAGCTGCAGTAGTTAGGCAAAGAGTATCTCCACAGATAAAATGAAAGAATCAGCAGCAGTAGCAGTTGTTGCTTTTTCCTCCTTTAGAGAGTCAGCTTTTATATTCAGTATTAGGTATTAGTGACATCAGTCATCGTACCACAGTGGTCTGATCATCTTGTGGTCATGCTTTCATTCATCAAATACAAATTTGATACTCCAACATATTAAAGATAGGAATTCAGCCACTCTGCTTTGCTCTAGGCAAATCACTCAGTCCCAACCTAAATGTGAAAAAAACATTAAAAGTGCTAGATCTCAATTAAAGCTTTTGCAAGACACATATCTCTTTGGATCCTAATCAGGAAGGTATGTTTGAAGGCACAAAGAAGTATTCCTGTAGTACTACTTCACAGACTCATTAATGTAATTGACTAAGGTGTGTGCGAAGTCTTAGCTTACATTTGTCTTATCTCCTTTAGGCGCTGTTCTCCACAAAGAATGTGGAATATTCAGCATTCATATGTCTATGTTTTTGGACTAAATGTGTGAAGGTTAATTGTAAAAGCCTGGAAAATCGAGACTTACTACTACAAAGACCCTTATTATGAGCTGATTTGAGTAAACCCCATGTATTTCCTCACCCTGGATTGCCATTACTTAAGGCAAACAAGGATTATATCCTTTGGGGAATAGCATGTGGGAATCAGACTCCCCATGGTGATTCTAACATGTTTTAGCCTGGTATTCCTTCCAGAAAGCTAGCCTGCTTGAAGTACGTGAAATCACTCTGTGAAAAACAACTCACCAACCGTGTTGCCTCTAAACATAGAATTGTAATGGGCCCAGTAACTGCAGGTTTTGGGTCCATGTCCATCAGAAGTAATACACCACTCGTAATGAGGGTCAAATTGGTAGGAGGAAAGGGAAAATCAACATGACACATACAGAAGATCATGCAAATTCAAAAACACACAAAAGAATTGGGAAAATCAATTGCTATTCTACAAGTTATATCCACATCTACTCCAGTAGTGCTACATCCCAAACACGTTCAAATATATTCTAGCTAAGCTTTAGAGTATGTCACAACTTACACATGGCCACTCATAGGAATCACATGCAAATCTATGCAGGCTGGGAATACCACTACAATGTGGCTTCCTAGGTAAGCTTACCTAACTTGCATTGGGATTGCATGTGTAACTGAGGAATGGCGTCCAAAAGATATTCTCTATAACATACCTTAATCCCAAAACACCCACGATCGTAACAATGGTTGCATGCATGTTTTGAAATGTCTGCAGCATTCTCGTGGTAACAACTATAAAACCTATATTACACGTCTTTGTTGCAGACAATATTTTACAGGGGATGCTCTACTGCTCCCCAGAAATATCTGCAATGCTATTTCTATCTTTTGCACGTTTCAAAACATCACCATGCAAGTGGTCTTACTTTTAGACCTTTGCCTTGAATTATGACCCTATACTTGTTCCCAGGTAAGGTCACGACCAGAGTTCAGGGTCAGAATTTATGTGACTTACCAGTGGTCTCAAATTTGACTTGAGCTGCTGGTTTGGTTACTGCATCCCAGCGGTTGGGTGATGTGTAATCAATGATGAATTGTAAACTAGGACCCTGGCCACACATATCATTGTGAGACACCACTGTTCCACGACCATGATGGCATAACTAAACCTGCTCTTGCATATGTAATATGAATCTGCAGATGAAAGACAGTTATCACTTCACAGGTCTTTAAATTAGTGATTCAGTACATTTTGGTCAGTAGGCAGCGGTACCTTTATATTGCATGCTATTACTGTTTGAGTGCCTTCATTTTGCAGGTAAGAATGTAAATGTTAGTTTATACAAATGACTGGCATGCCAGGATCAATTATAATGTGTTTATTCAGAAGACAGGTTGTGAATAAACTACCCCTATTAACAACCAATCTCTGAGCTATAACAACCCCTTACTGCCCCTATATACCACCCATCTGTAAGCCCTAAACACTCTTCCATACCCCTACATGCTCCCAACCCAGAATCCTAAAAGATTCTCATTACCACTATGCACTACTCAACACTGACCCCTATTCACTCAGTACCCCGTACACTACTCATACCTGAGCCCTAAAAACTCTTCACTACTCCTATACCTACCCATCTCTGAGGCCTATACAATCTTTAATACTGCAAAGCTCTATGCATCTTACACCCAAAAAAACACCCAGTACCCCTATCCACAACTCACCCCTGAGACCTAAACCACCTCACTAGCCCTGTACGCTACTGTAAGAAATTAGATTACTATTTGATTTGGGTAACTGTTCACCACGTGAAAGAATCAAATCTCTTGTCGGGGTGGTCCCTCAAAGTCAATAAATTAATCAGAGATCAACCCACAGTTAGCTATGGTAGGGCAATGTGCAGAGTATTATGCAACACTTAAACAGTAACAAAGTCAAATCACCAAGTAATAAAAATCCCAAACTGAATTAGCAAAATGTAATAAACAGTCCCAAACAACCACCATGGCTGAGGTTTGAATGCATCAAAAAGTTCTACAAGAAGCAGAAAAGTAACAATAGGCATAAAGTTGATGGATAGGCACAATGATGAAGGTTTGAGAGTAAAACAAACAAATATTGTAACTTGGAGGAAATGACAAGCCACAAAGACAAATGTTGAGCAGAGGATATACTAGATCCCATTGACAGCAGGCTGGCTTTCCCAGTAGCAAAGTGCACTAACATATTTACATTGCAGGTAAATATGTTAGGTTGGAAGACTACTCCATGGAGAGAAAGAAAACGTAGCTCTGGAGCATTATGAAGCACCAGGAGAATTTGCAATAGAGCAATAAGAATGGCTTGTTAAAGAACACAGTCAGTCATTAGTGAGAGGGTCCCTAGATGGAGGACAGCAGCATGACCAGTCACTGATCATTACAGTGGCAGTCAAAGGACAAAAGACCATACATTCAATCAAGGGCCAGGTCTTGAGGGCCTTCCTGAAGGCGGTCAGGGAGGGGGCACATCTGATGTCTGCTGGTAGCTCGTTTCAGGTCTAGGCTGCAATGTGAGAGAAGGATCTTCCACCTGCTCTGGCTCTGTGGATGCGAGAGGTTTCGGCCAGTGCGAGATTGGAAGATCGGAGGTTTATTTTGGGTACGTGAAAGTTGATTCTGTCGTTGAGGTATTTGGGTCCGTTGTTGTGTAGGCATTTGTAGGCGTGAGTGAGGATTTTGAAAGTGACTCGTTTCTCCACAGGGAGCCAGTGGAGACTTCGTAGGTGTTGGCTGATGTGGTCATGTCGGGGGATGCCAAGGACGAGTCTGGCGGCGGTGTTCCGCATTGTCTGGAGTTTGCGGTGTAGGGACTTGTTGATGCCGGCGAAGAGTGCGTTTCTGTTGGTGATGAGTCCGTGGGTGACTGTCTTCCTTAACTCAGGGGGGATCCACTTGAAGGTCGTGTGGAGGATGTGGAGGGTGTTAAATTAGCTGGAGGTGATGGCGTTGACCTGTCGGTTCATGGTGAGTGATGAGTTGAGTACGATGCCGAGGTTCTTGGCATGGTATGAGGGGGTAGGTGGGCTTCTGAGGGTAGTCGGCCACCAGGTGCTGTCCCATGCAGAATGGGTGGTACAGAGGATGGGGACTTCTGTCTTCTCAGCGTTGAGCTTCAGGCAGCTGTTGGTCATCCAGACTGTGACGTCTTGCATTCCTTTCTGGAAGTTGAGTTTGGCAGTGGTGGGGTCTTTGGTGAGGGAAAGGATGAGCTGGGTGTCGTTGGCGTAGGATACGATGTTGAGGCCTTGTTGTCGGACGATGGCTGCAAGGGGGGCCATGTAGATGTTGAAGAGGGTGGGGCTCAGGGATGAACCCTGTGGGACTCCGCAGGTGATTTTCGTGCGGTCGGAGCAGAGGGTTGGGAGTCTGATTCTTTGGCCTCTTCCGGTGAGGAATGATCGGATCCAGTCTAGGGCATTTCCTTGTATGCCTGCGTTGTGTAGTCTGGCGACTAGTGTGCGGTGGGAGACGGTGTCGAAGGCCGCTGATAGGTCGAGTAGGATGAGGGCTGCAGAGTGGCCTTGGTCTAGGAAGGTGCAGATGTCGTCTGTGGCGGCGAGTAGGGTGGTCTCTGTGCTGTGGTTGCTTCAGAATCCTGATTGGGATGGGTCGGAGAGAGCGTTCTCTTTAATGAATTGTGTCAGTTTCCTGTTGACTGTTTTGTCAGCAACTTTGGCTGCGAAGGGGAGGAGCGAGATGGGCCGATAGTTCTTGAGGTCGGTAGGGTCAGTTGTGGGCTTCTTGAGCAGGGGTCTGACTTCTGAGCGCTTCCAGTCGTCTGGGAAGGTACGTGTTTTGAAGGTGGTGTTGATGGTGCATTGTAGTTCTGGTGTGATGGCGGCCGCGGCTCTGTGGTAGATGGGAGGGGGCAGGGGTCGGTGGGGGCCCTCGAGTGGATGCTTTTCATGGTCGAGGCGGTGTCTTCAGCCAAGATCTGTGCCCAGTTAAAGATGGTGGACTGGCTGGTGTTTATGGGGGGCGGGGGGCCATCTGTGGCGCATGGTGGATGGTCGATGAAGTTCCCATAGAGGTTTTTGATCTTGAGATGGAAATAGGTTCCAAGCTTGTCGCAGAGGTCTTGGGATGGGGTGATGTCTGTGGCTTCGCTGCGCGGGTTGGTGAATTCTTTAATGACACTAAAAAGTTCCTTGGAGTTGGTGGAGTTGGCCAGGATTTTGTTGTGGATGTAGTTCCTCTTGGTGGCTCTGATCTGGTTGTGGTAGTCCGTCATGGCGTTCTTGTAGGTGGTGTGGTTTTCGGTTGCCTTGGTGTTTCTCCAGTTTTTCTCCAAGCGTCTGCAGGTGCGCCTGGCTTCTTGGAGAGCCTTGGAGATGGCTTTCCTGGGGCGTTGTCTGTCGGGATTGTGTAGCGGGCGAGCTCGTCTGCGCAGTTGGAGATCCAGGTGTGGAGTTCTCTGGCTGCGTTGTTTGCGTTAGGTGCCCAGGTGTGGTTGTCTCTGGTGAGGGTGGAGTTAAGTTGCTTGTCGGTAACCTTGCTCTAGTTCCTTCATGGTGGGTGTGGGGCTGGTTTGGGTGCCTTGGGTTTGTTGATGGCGAAGTGTACGCAGTGGTGGTTGGTCCATGCTGGCTGCGTTGTGTGGCTGAATTGGATGCTGTTTCCTGCCATTAAGATGGGGTCGAGAGTGTGTCCTGCTTCTCTGTGGGTTGGTGTGTTGAAGAGTTGTTTAAGTCCGATGCTGGCGAGGTTGTCACGAAGGATAGTGGAGTTGGGGCCGCTGGGGTTGTCGAGGTGGAAGTTCAGGTCTCCAATGAGTATGTAGTTTGTTTAGGTGATGGCGTGGGGTGCGATGAAGTCGGTGATGGTGGTGGAGAAGGGTGTTTGGGGGCCGGGGGGTCTGTAGACGATGGTTCCTCGGAGTGTGGCTTTGGGGGTGGTCTGAATCTAGAAGTGCAGGTGTTCGGCAGAGGGGAAGGTTTTGCTGGAGGTCGTGAGGCAGAGTGTGCTCTTGTGGGTGATGGCGAGGCCCCCTCTTGGGTGGTTGGGGCGGTCTTTCCTCTGGATCTTGTATCCGTCTGGGATGACGGTGCTGATGTCGGGGGGTGGAGGATGCATTGGTCCAGGTCTCTGTGAAGAAGGTGATGTCAGGCGAGAGAGAATCAAGTAGGTTCCAGATTTTCATGGCATGTTTGTGTACAGAGCGTACATTGAGGATGATGCTTTTTAGGGTATTGCCGGTGCTGGCGTCGGCGGTGTTGGAGGCCGGGGTGGTGGTGAGGGTCTGACTGCAGTGGAGGCAGGAGAACTGGCCGTGGGTCATGTTCAGTGAGGCCTGTTGGCATTCTCTAAGTCTTCCAGGGTTGAGTGCGAGGAGGGTGGTGGTGTCGTAGTGATGGGTAGTCTGAGGACCAGGGTTCCTGGTGCTGGCCACGGTCGGGTCGCGGACAGGCACTGACGGGCTTGCCTTTGGCACACCTTCGGTGCACCAGTTGCGCGGCCGCCATTAAGTAGGGGGCATGGGAGGGAGGAGAGGATGGGAGGCAGGAGCGGGGGAATTCCGGGGGGGAATTCCAGGGCGGAGGGGCTGCAGGGGCAGCAGCGGCAAATGGTGAAAGGAACAGGCAGGCACAAGAAAATAAAAACAGTGGTGGAATTAGAGCAAGACACAGATGGGCACAATAACAATGGCATGACAGGGAATAATTAAGATAAAAAACTGCTGAGAAAGGTTACTGTGGTTGCAGGCAGTCTGGTCCCAGTTGGAGCAGGCAGCAGCCTCGAACCTCCAAAGGAGGAGGGCGTGGTCTGGTGGCAAGAGACGGCAAAGCAGAGCTGCGGGGAGAGAGTGGACCTAGACCGAGGGTCGGAAGTCTTACTCCGACCCTGGGTCTAGGTGCAATCTCTCCCACACATTAGTTGCACAAATCCAAGTTTGTCGAGGTAAATTTTTAAGGTAGGTAAATTTGTTGCTGAATATATTATATGCCTGAAAATGTTACTCTGCACCGATAATATGATGACTAATGCTAAACATCCTTCTAAAGGCACGATTCCGATGCGGTTAGGAAGGCCTCCTAACAGCATTTGCTCCATCCGAATCAGATAGGGAACGTGTCTTTCTGACCAAATTGGAAAGGTTTCTGACAGACCGAGTACGATGCCCCTTTGGTTTTGCTTTGCTCGCCCTAAGTTGGCAGGGTATGCCCAGACGTGGGTCCCTTGCTCACTTTGCTACTGGAATCAAGCTAGCCTGGCTGATGACGGCTGATTAGCCAGAAACTGCTTCCAGGATGCTTGTTTCCGGTCCAGGGAAGACATGGCATGGTAGATCAGGCTGAACTGTTCCCATAGGCACAGGGTCAGACTGATTTGCATATGGCCATGTCTGAACTGGGGTGGCGGAGTGAGCTAAAGAATGATGATGGATTAAACCCAGATCAGTTGACTGGGGTAGAGTGCTTGCATTTTTAAACGCTCAGTCCAACATCCCCTTTGGTTTTGCTTTGTTCACTCTTAGTTGGCAGGGTATGCCCAGACGGGGGTCCCTTGCTCACTTTGCTACTGGATTCAAGCTAGCCTGGCTGGTGATGGCTGATTAGCCAGAAACCTGTCCCAGGATGCTTGTTTCCGGTCCAGGGAAGACATGGCTTCGCAGTTTGGGCTGGACTGTTCCCATGAGGCACAGGGTCAGACTGATTTGCATATGGCCATGTCTGAACTGGGGTGGCGGAGAGAGCTAAAGAATGATGATGGATTAAACCCAGATTAGTTGACTGGGGGTGAGTGCTTGCATTGTTCAACACTCCGTCCATCATCCCCTTTGGCTGTGCTTTGTAAAGTTTGAAACAAACAATAAATTGTTTGTTATTCGTAGTGCATCGTTGAATCAACAAAATCACATATTTTGTTTGCATTGTTAAAGAAAAATTTGAGAAAAGCTCAGAATTACAGTTTGGACAAAAAAGTTTGATTGCACAGCTATACATATTACATTTTTGTAATTGAGATATAAACAAAGCTTTGAAAATCTGTAACAGTAAAGGTTGGATGTAAGCAATGGAAATAGTCATGTTCCCAATAGTAGCCTACTCCAAAGAGGTCAGAATTAGGGTGAGTTTCATCAGCTATTATTGGTAAAACAAAAGTACAAAACTCCTCAGCTTCTTGCTGTTCATTGATAGAAAACTGAACAGCACCTCTACAAATATCTACAATATCTCTAATACCACATGTAGAGTGGCATATGGGATTAGCTGAGACAATTTCTCGATGAAGATATGTCAAGGTATTGCATAGTCATTGATCTACATGTTGGTTCATTCGTTCTTCCACTGATGGTAAGTATAAAATTAAATTGACAATAACATTGCTGTAGCAATTAATTCCAATCAGAATTTTTAACTGATGTCCTATAATGTCCATGTGTTTTGCTTTTTGAGCTTTCTTTTTAGGCTGTTCCAAAGCTTCTCTATAGGTAAAGTATAATGCATTTTTTTCTTTTGAAATATAGTTTAGGTTTTGTACAAATGGGATATTCACCAAAAATAGGAGTTTATGTGTTTCATAAACGATTGTATTCCTCTACACAGGTACTGTCAACATGAATGTTCACGTCAACGATATCGATAATATACAGTTCTTTCCATTTTTTAATCCCTTTGGTGTACATGAAAAAATGGTTCCGTCATGGGCACCAGTGCTCCTGTGCTCATGAACGAACCATTCCATCATGTGCACAGGCGCACAAAATCCCTCTGCTGCAGACAACAGAGGGCTTTCCTTTTTTAAAATTTTTGCCTCTGGAGATGGGGAACAGCTTCCGCAACCTTTCGATGTCTTTTTTTTTTCAATGTAATGACAATGGCGTACTGAAGTCATTACATTGAAACTGAAGCAGAAACTTAGTTTCAGTTTAATTGTTCTGGTACTCATGGGGCTATCTCAGCCCCCGAGCACTGGATTACATGGTAGAGGTATTATTTGAAAGAGGAGAATCTCCCCTTTCCAATGATACCCTTCCCTAGTGGATCCCTGCTTGGGGGCAACACACTAGGCACCAGGGGGGGAGAGGCCCCTTGGGCAAGGGCCTTTGCTCCACCCAGAAAAACTGGCATGGTCATCCCGCAATCTGCCCCCCGGGGCAAAAAGCACCCTAGATGGCAGGTATTCTTTCTTTTTTGGTCGGGGTGGGGGCTGCCCAGAAGGGACTTGCGAATGCCCCCACCTTTTCACCAATAAAGACACAAGTCTTTTTGCCCCCCCAGGAGGCAGATGGGGGCAATAGCCCCTAATCTGCCCCAGAGCGGGCAGAAAGCCCCCTAGGCACCAGGGATTTGTTTTTTTAAATGTATACCTATGGGTGGGGGCTGCCCAGAATAGGCCTGTCAATGCCCCACCCCCAAAACAATTGCCAGCCTTCCTGCCCCCTGGGAGGCAGATGGGGCAATAGCCCCTTATCTACCCCACCTAAGGGGGGGTAAAAAGCCCACAAGGCAGCAGGGATTTTTTTTCTCCAAAATTCAGGGTTTGGGGCTGCCCAGAATGGGCATGCCCCCTCCCCCCAAAAATTGCCACAGTCTTTCTTCCCTCCCCGGGAGGCAGATGGGGAAATAGCCCCTTATTTGCCCCCCGGGGGGCAGAAAACCCACTAGGCACCAGGGATTTTTTCCCCCCAATGTTCAGGAGTGAAGGCTGCCCAGAATGGGTATGCCAATGCCCCCACCCACGCCCAAAAATGCCACAGTCTTTCTACCCCCCAGGAGGCAGATGGGGGCAGTAGCCCCTGATCTGATCACCAGGGATTATTATTTTTACGTGGGGGTGGGGGCTGCCCAGAACGTGCATGCCAATGCCCTCATTACTAAACAAATTGCCTCAGACTTTCTTCCCCCCAGTAGGCAGATGGGGGAAATAGCCCATTATCTGCCACATTGGGGCAGACACCTACTAAGCACCAGGGATTTCTTTTTTCTTCAAAGTTCAGAGGTGGGGGCTGCCCAGAATGGGCATGCCAATACCCCCACCCCCAAAACAAAATTGCCACAGACTTTCTGCCCCCACCATGAGGTGGATGGGGCAATAGCACCTGATCTCCCCCCTGTGGGGCGGGGGCAGAGAGCCCACTAGGCACCAGGGATTGTGCTGGCTTTTTTATACACAGGGGTGGGGGCGGCCCAGAATGGGCATAGCAATACCCCCACCCCCAAGAAAAATAGCCACAGTCTTTCTGCCCTCCTTGCAGGCATATCAGGTCACTAGCCCCCGATCTGCCCCCCCCAGGGTGGCAGAAAGCCCACTAGGCACTGACCTTTTTTTCACAATGTGCCTAGCTGTGGATTTTGGGCCCTAGCGCTGCCGACACCTAGGGAAAACTAGCAAACCTATACATTTTTTAAAACTAGACACCAAGGGGAATCCAGGATGGGGTGACTTGTGTGGCTCTCGCCAGGTTCTGTTACCCAGAATCCCTTGCAAACCTCAAATTTAGTGAAAAAAGCCACATTTTGTTCACATTTCTGTGATAGATAGTTCTAAGGGGAACAACAAACTTCCACCAACCCGAATTCGCCAAAGTCTCTTGATAAAAATGGTACCTCACTTGTGTGGGTGGGCGAAGTGCTCATGGCAGGGAAGGGCCCAAAACGTATTGTGGAGACATCAAAATGACGTCTCACAAAAAGCGATCTGGTTTTGCAAGTGGGGGCACCAGGGTTTTTGGCCCCGGACTTGGCGGCCATCTGGGAAAACCTACCAAACCCATACATTTTTAAAAACTAGACACCCTGGGGAGTCCAGGGAGGTATGGCTTGCGTGGATCCCCCAACTTTTCCCTACCCAGAATCCCCTGCAGACCTAATATTTAGCTGAAAAGAATACCTTTTTCCACACATTTTTGTGTGGGATCGCTGTGCTGGCACAAACGTCCTACCACCCAGTGTTCCCCTTGTTCTCCCGAGTAAAATAATACCTAACTTGTGTGGGTGGGCCAAGTGCCCATGACTGGGAAGGGCCAAAAACATAGGAAATAAGGGTATGGCACAGCGAATTCTAAGTGCTACATTTAAAAAAAGAAAAAACATTTTTAGAAGATTCTGCATTGGACTGCCACACAAGTGAGGTATCATTTTACTCGGGAGACCAAGGGGAACACTGGGTGGGTGCCATGATCCATTACCTCCTCGTCCGTCTTCCTGTCCCATTCTTTATCAGTTAGCAGCTTGTCTGCTTCCCAGAAACCTAATTCCTAGCAGAGTTCTTTAGCACTTCCCCCAATATGGCGCCACCTATCAGGTGAGAATATAGGGGGAAGTGCGTCACACAATTTCCTGTTTTTTTTTTCTGATTTCGTCAAATTCTCTTTGCCTAGCAGGGCGGTTGGTCGGGTAAGTGTTTTGTTCTTTTTTATGTTTTTTATGCGGCCGTCTGTAGCAGCTGACTTTCTTGTTTTCTGTTTTTTCTGTTCTACATGTGTTTTTTTATTTGGGCTGTGCACGGTCTGCTCTAGCAGCCGCTTCTGCCCGTGTCTTTTGCCCTGTGGCCTCCGTGTGCATTGGTGACTGCACCCTGTATCTTTATGGCCACTGGGTTTGAAGTATGATCGATGGCACTGTGTGCTAAGTTAAATTTGTAGGCAATGTTAATTTCTTAAATGTTCAATCCCTTTTTGGGAATGCATGGCCTGCTCTAGCAGCCGCTTCTATTCTGCCGGTCCCTTCGCGCCCTGCTTTAGCGGGCACGGGTTCACTCATGGTTACCTCCTGGGTTTCCTGCCTCCCGTAGGGGTTTTCCGGCTGCCGGGCTCCTTTTTATGCATCCGCCCACTTCCTGGTTACGTGAGAGGTCGGGTGCCTCGGGACTTTGTTTCTTTTTTAATCGGGTCCTTTTTCGGTTGGTCCCCGACCTCTTCTGGTTGTTTCATTGCCTATTCTTCGGCTGTTGCTCTGATTTACGCTGACATGGACCAGGGTGCTTCTGGCTCTGCTGCTCCTAATTTGGATACCCTGCACCTCATTATCAACGAGGCTGCTGCTGCTGGTTTATGGATTCGGGAGGTGGCTGATGCTCCTGCCAAAGTGCCTCGTGGGTCTCTCGTTCAACCTGACCCTTCGGTTGAGGATGTGTGGGCCGAGGAGGATGATTTTGTGTGTGGTCGTTTTGTTCAAGGTGCAGAGCTCTATGATACTTATGACCAGGTGCGTGGCAATTTGAGTGTTGCTCCTCCTGTGCTAGATGTCCTGGAGGATGACTTTTTCACTCAATATCACCAGCTGGATCCTGAATCCTTGCCTCTGCATGGTGCTGTGTGTAAGGTACTTACACATGAGTCGAAGGATGTGGATAAGTCCATCTTCCCTCACTTTTTGTGTAAGTGTTATCCTTTGGAGGAGTTTTCTACTAAGTTCCCTCAGTCGGTCAAAGTGGACAATTTGATGGCTGGTCTTTCCACTCAGGGCTTGGTTCTGTCTGATGATGCCCTTCCTTCTGACACTGTTGATTAACACGTGGAAGGTGCGGTGAAACGTTCCTACGCTGCCTCCAACTTTGCTGTCAGGGCGACAACCTACTCCAACTATATGGTCCAGTCCCTGCTGAAGGATTTCCAGGCCCTGGCTCTTCTATTACAGGACGGGGAGGATGCCTCCTCTCTTTTGGCCCTCAAGGAGCTGCAGGTGTGCTTATTGTCCGACATTTCTTTTGGTAATTTGGGTGCCGCTGTGGCTGCTTTTGGGCTTCCATTGCTGCCAGGCGTCATATCTGGACGTCTGAGTTCTCTCAGAAGTCGGTTCTGCTTAAATTGCCTTTTGTGGGGCCCAAGGTGTTTGGGTCCCAACTGGAGGATTTGGTCAAGCAGTCAGTGGAGAATCGCAAGCTTGTGGCTCCTGTTCACCCTCCTTCTCGGGGGCGGGGGTTTGGTTACCGCCGTGCCTTTGGCTTTTCTTCCACCAGGGGTGCTCCGTGAGCCCTTTTGTGGCAGGGGTCTTGGCCGGGGGACCCCTGGTACTACCAAGTCCCAAGCACAGGCCGGTGGTTCAGCCTCCGCTCCTTCTCTGAAGCAATGACTGTCTGCCTTTTACAGTTGGGGGTTGCCTTCGCTTCTTTGAGCACCGATGGTTGACTCTTCCAGATGCCTGGGCGGTGAAGACAGTGTCTGCGGGTTATCAGATCGAGTTATCCTCTCTTCCCCCTCCAGTATTCCGGGAGACTCCTCTGCCTCGTCATCCTCTGAGGTGGGCGGCTTTGCTGGACGGCGTGCGATTTCTGTTGGAATAGGTGGCTATCGTGGAGGTTCCTCTTCTGGATCAGGGCTAGGGTTGTTATTCCATCCTCTTCCTGGTCTCCAAGAAGGTCACTGCAGACCTGCGCACTGTTTTTTATCTGAGGTCGGTCAATCTCTACATTCCCAGGTGTACTTTCAAAAGGGTGACTTTGCTGTCTATCCAGCATCTGGTACTGCTGGGTTGTTTCCGTGCTTCACTGGACCTGATGGAAGCCTATCTGCATGTCCTTATTCATCCTGCGGATCTGTGGTTTCTCTGTTTTTCTGTCAACTCCCGTCACTTTCAGTTCCGGGTACTTGCTTTCAGCCTTTCATCAGCACCAAGGCAGTCCTCCCTGCAGCCCTCCCAGACTCTTAAGTTCCTGGGGGCTCTCTTTCTTATGGATCTGGGGATGGTGTTCCTCTCTCAGGAGAGACAGTTGACTTTGTTCAGTCACCTTTCGTGGGTTCTGTCCCAGTCCCAGGTGTCTGCCCGACGCTGGTTGCGGAGTGAAGGGGAGATGGCTTCCACTCTGCATCTCCTCCTTTGGGCCCGTCTGCATTTGTATCCCCTCCTGCATCACGTGTTGTCCACCAATGCCAGTGCCGTGGGTTGGGGTGCGGTCCTGGGTGCTTCCAAGGCTCAGGGTCTGTGGTCCCGATTTGAGTCTCTCCAGTCCTCAAACTGGATGGAGCTGTGGGCGGTTTGGTTGGCTCTCCTGTGGTTTGCTCCTCTCCTTCTGGGCCGTGCTGTCTCTGTTCAGACCGACAACCAGGTTGTTCGGGCTTATGTGAATCATCAGGGGGGCATGCACCAGTCTCTGTTTCTCCTTTCCAGGAGGATCGGTCTTTGGGCTGAATGGAATCTCTTGTCTCTGACGGCTGTCTATCTTCCGGGGAAGGAGAATGGGCCTGCGGACTCTCTGAGCAGGGTGATCCCTTCCTCTGTGACCATGTGTCTGTCCCGTCTTCTGTTCTATCAGATTGTCCTCCGGTTCTGCCTTCTCTGGCTGGATCTGTTTGCCTTGGAGGAGTCAGCCCTTCTTCCTCATTTTTGCAGCCTCGTTCCCTTGTGGCTGGCCTGGGCAATCAACGCTTTCTCCATTCCGTGGTGGCTGGGTCTCCTGTTTGCCTTCCCACCATTTGCTTTGATCCCCCAGGTCCTCAGGAACATTCGGTTGGACAAGGCGAAGGTTCTTCTGGTGGTGCTGGAGTGGTCCCGTCGGTCTTGGTTTCCCCTTCTTCTGGCTTTGTCTGTGTGCCCCCATTGGAGTTGGCACTTGAAAGGTTGAGTTTGTTGGGTCAAGGTTGTTCTGTTGAGGTTGCCCAGTGCATCCAATTGTCTAGATGCCCTTCCACCTTGAAGTCCTATGACCGTCATTGGAAGAACTTCTCCTTCTGGTGCCTTGGGAAGGGTCTGTCTCCCTCCTCCTATGTGGCTGTGTGGGTGCTGGACTTCTTGCGGGATGGGTTTGTCCTGGGACTCTGTTTCAACTCTTTGTGCGCAATGGGCTGCCATTCTTGCTTTTAGGGGTTCTTCTGTGTTTTCTGTCTCCCCTTTGGTGGCTTGCCTTTTGCGGAGTTTTTTGATTCAGCGTCCTGTCTCTCACTCTCCTGTCCCGGCCTGGGATCTTCCCCTGGTTCTCCAGGCCTTGACTGGGCCCCCTTTTGAGCCTTAGCTCTCTGTGGACCTTAAGTTCGTTATGGCTAAGGTTCTTTTTCTGGTGGCCATTACTTCTGGGCGGCGGGTTGGTGAGCTTGGTGCTTTGATGACTTCCACTCCCTTTTTGCCTTTTTTCTCTTACAATGTGTTTCTTCGTCCTAGTCAATTTTTTCTGCCTAAAGTTTTGTCTTCTTTCCACTGCCAGGAGGATGTTGTCCTCCCTGTCTTTTTTCCGGACCCCTCCTCACCGGAGGAAGTGGTTCTGCATTCTTTGGATGTGTTGAGGGCTCTCTGCATCTATTTGGATCGGACCAGGGATTTTCGGAAGGTTGATTCCTTGTTTGTTACCTACGGGCTCTCTGGGAAGGGTCTTCATCCTTCCTTGTCCACCTTGACTCGTTGGGTTAAGGGTGCTGTTGTTTCAGCTTACAAGTCCGTTCACTGTCCTCTTCCTTCTTCGGTCCAGGGTAGGTCCACCCGGGTGTCTCCTCCTCCTGGGCCATGTTCAAGGGTTCCTCCTTGCGTGACATTTGTAATGCTGCCACGCAGGCTTCTCTCCATATCTTTGTTTCCCATTATCATCTTCAGTAAGGGATGGTGGCCTCGGCTGCCTTTGGCACTCATGTTTTGTCTGCTGTACATGGTTTGTGATTAGTACTGCTTGATTTTGACTAAATTGGCCTGCTTACTGCATTTCTGGTCTTTTTCTTACAATCATTGTGTGCTTGGGTATGGGCTCACTGATAAGGAATGGGTTCGGGAAGACGGACAAGGAGGTAATGCCCGGTTACTCACCGGTAATCTTCATTACTCCGAGTCCTGGTCTTTCAGTCCCATTCCTGAGCCCTTCCCTCCTTCCCTGGGGTTTATTTCTGGTGATTTCTTTGGTACTCTCAGGAAATTGTGTGACGCACTTCCCCCTATATTCTCATCTGATAGGTGGCGCCATATTGGGGGAAGTGCTAAAGAACTCTGCTAGGTATTAGGTTTTGGGGATCATACAAGCTGCTCACTGATAAGGAATGGGACGGGAAAACCAGGACTCGGAGTAATGAAGATTACCGGTGAGTAACCGGGCATTATTTCTTTCACACCCATTCTTACCACTAACTGGAAGGAGGTTGTAGGAACAAAAAGTAGCAGAAATAGGTTATGACCCAGTAAAATGCCAAAACTGTGAAAAAATGTGGTTTTCTGACAAAAGCCTGCCTGTCCCTGAAAGCTGGGAATATGGTGATTTCAGCACCACAAACCATTTGTGTATACCATTTGCAGGGAAAAGGGAAAAAACAGACGCTTTCTTCTGCAGCACTTTTTCCCCATTTTCCCCCAAAACCCCCAAATTTAGCTGTATTATGGCTAATTTCTGGATCCCCTCCAGGGGAATCCACAAACCCTGGGTTCCTTTAAAATCCCTTCGAAGTTGGAAGGAAAGGACGGAAATTTGGCGTGGATACCTTATGTGGACAAAAGGTTACAGGGGCCTAAGTGTGAACTACCCCAAATAGCCAAAAAAAGGCTTAGCACGGGGGGAGGGGAGGCCTAGCAGCGAAACGGTTAACACGAGACAAAGCTCCATATGCCATTCTCACTTTTAGAATAATGCAATGTAGAGTCAATGTTAATTAGAGCATAATCTAAGCTTAGTCCTTGCAATTTGTGTACTGTTACACCGTAAACCAAATAAAGAGGAACCTGTTCTTGTCTAATATACAAATCTTTATTAAGCACATTAAACACATCATTGGGGGAGTGACCTCTTCGCTACCCACCCTGATGAAAGCCCAGGACCTCATATAGGCCGGTAGAACAGGGCTGAAACATGTTGGTCTTTTAGGGTCATGCAACCATCACATTCTCACACCCTTATAGATATATTTTTACTCTTCCCTCCCACTCTACCAAAAAAGGATACCTTTAGAGTGGGTAAGGAATTTCATCTTTAAAGTTACGCCCCATACACCCTATCTTCATAAGTGCTCCCTAGAATATGTTTGAGTCCACCCTGACCTGTAGGAGTCAGGGTGAACCCGATGATAAAGCATGCCACCACTAAAGTAGCGTGAGGGTTCTATAAGGGAAAGGGTCACTTTCCCTTTCCTCCCATAACTGTAGATGTGTCATCGTGTGGAATACCAGTGGTCCCCACCTTAATTTTCCAAAGGAGCTGGTCTCGCTCTGGTTGGGATACTTTTTGTTTAATAAACCTTTCTCCACTACCACTGTACGTGACACTGAGTTTTCCATATTTTATAATTTTGTAGTTTTACTTTTGCTTACAGGGATTTTCAGGCCATGACCCTCTACTATATCTTTGTAAGGCAGATGTACAATTTCTTGTTTTTCAAGATGTAGCATTTCATTTTCTATTTGAACACATTATTCTAGTTCGATGAATGGTTATAACTGATCTCTGATGTTTTTAATGCTTAGTGTATGTATGTGCTTTTATGATTTATCATGATAAATTGAATAAAGTAATTTGACTTGACATTCTTCTAGTGTTAGCATTAAGCAAACAATGGGGTACTTCAGCAGGACAATGAAGCTTAGGAAACAATGTAGTTATACTTCACTCCTTTAGCATAAGCTTTGATTCTTTTGTATGAATGCCATGGCTATTGTCTTGCAATTTCTTAACATGTTCTTCATCCTTAGCTTCCTCATATTCTGTGTTAGTTCTTTGTATGTTAAAGGTAACAAATGTTGACATTACCTATGCTTCCTAATGAATCTCGAGTTTGATGCTGCAAATATTTTTGGAAAATTGGTTGCTTAATGTCTCCAAAAAAATGAAATGCTTCCCTCCAAGGAGGGCTTCATCAGATGTTCTCAGTGCTTTGCATCCACACATGAACAAATGCCATCATCAAGTTGGAAACCATAATAATGTCATTATGATCAAAAGTTGTAATTTTTGTATAACTTTGCCATATTCTGGACATATATCAGTATTTAACTTCAAGTATTCCAATTTGCTATTGTTGGAACTAGCAATTTCTGGTTGACTGAGGTGAGAGCATAGCCAGGCAGATCCTAAACTCATTGTATAACCTGTGCTCACCGTTCTGTAGCTTGGCACTGAGCAGTCAGGCTTATTGCAGAGGCAATGTGTAAAAACATTGGCACAGCACTCACTCACAATAAATATATTGAGCATCATAAAAGAGACTTCACATGTAATGCATATAAATAATGTTTGTATTCAACACACATAATAATCAACAAAACATTAATATGATGTATTTCTGGGCATAAATCACACTTAGAAATATTACTAGCAGTACTAGGCCCAACCGTGTTTAAATTACATCAGTAATATGCAGACTTGGGAATGACCCTAATCTACCCCCCCAACATCCTTATGTGGTGCAACAGCATTGTCAAAACTAGGTCCACCCTGACAATTCTGATAATACAACACCACACAGTTATTGGGTGCACCCCAGGCCACAAAGATATTGAAAATATGTACATACAAGGAATTATAACACTTTCAGCAGCACCGCTGTCCAGGCCGTGCTGGTAAAACCAATGTCAAACGTTGTGTTCTTCTGGCAAGAAATAAACATGTAACATAGCACCGCAAGCCAGTGTTGTCAATCACAGGCAGACTCTCACGCCCACACACACACACACTCACTCATCATCCAATACACGGTGCAGTGAATGTCAGGCCAGATCTGTATGGAACGTACTTGCACTCATACACGCAACACACCCCGATGAGGTGCCACTGATACTCAGCCAGGGAAGTGATAGCACATGCAAAGACCCTGTGGCACAACCCTGCTTTCCCCCAACTCACCCCGACTGCCCTACACCCACAGATGGAAGTTAACCATCCCATCCCACAGATAGTAGGCCGTACACAGCCGAAGTGGGGCCCAGGGAAGAAGGGCTGATGGCAACAATCGGACACTCAAAAAGGGTTCCACCAGGGGCCTTCTGATACCAGCCCAGTTCTGCGGAGCACAAAGGGGGGTACATGTAGACTCTTGACTGGCTTCTGATCAGATTCAGAAGCATCCTTTTGTCACTCTCACCATCCAGGCCCATTCTGGGGAACAGTACCTGGCTGCTTAATGTCATCGGGTCCTGGGATAAGCAGAGGGCAGTTTGTCCGCCGCACTAGGGTCCAGAAAAGAACAAGCGATGAATGGGGCAGGTAGCATGGATGCCTCAGTAGGAGGACACACCCGTCATGGAAGACGTCGATCCAAGTCACACCCAGGCAATTCCAAGCACAACATCTGGTGTGCGATGATATGAGCCGCAGCAAACGATTCCAGTCTCCACCATAATAATAATAGAGTTTATTTTCCGTGCCTCTCTGGAAATGAGGCCCACTGTCGGGTGCATACCTAGATGGGTCGCACCAGATGATTCCAGTCACACATAACTGCAAATTCTATATCTCCCTGGAAATGAGACACAATGTCTGGTGCGTGCAGAGATGGGTTGCACCAGAGGATTCTGGTCACAGACAGCGATGAGTCGCAAATTCTGTACCTCCCTGGAAATGAGGCACAAGTGAGAGTGCGCGTTGTTATGAGTCACAGCAGGCAATTCCGGTCACATGCACAGACACAAGTTCAGCGGTGCCACACGAGGTAGAAAGCGGCACCAGTACAGGTTCGCCTCCACATCTGGGGTTGCAACTTGTGAATCGGACACCTCACGTAATGAGCATGCAGCCGGAGTTTCACACAAGAGAGATGTGACACAATGGATGAAGCAGGTCACATGGGATCATTGCAACTGGTGAATATGCTCACCACAATGTTAGGGCCCCACTCTTGAGAGGCGGGCAATACTTTTGGGGTGCCAAACCAGGCAATTCGGTCTCCAGGTACAGTTTAAAGTTTCACGCTCA
Organism: Triturus cristatus; assembly: GCF_964204655.1. NCBI lineage: Eukaryota > Metazoa > Chordata > Amphibia > Caudata > Salamandridae > Triturus > Triturus cristatus. The sequence goes on from NC_140591.1 coordinate 1,524,089,322, forward strand.
CATCGCTCTGTCAGTTGGGACTCAGCAAACAATGTGGGCCCTTAAGAGTGCACTGCTCTTCAGATGTCACAGCAGATGGTGTAGGTCCCCCTGGGGAAGTCTTTGATGCCCCTGAGACCTCTACAGAGAACAGGGGGCAAGCCAAGAAGCCCTTGGAGAGCACACTTCAGGGTGCCACATAGAAGCAGGCAGTCAGCCAAGACCAGCCACTATTCAGAAAGGGAGTGCATCTCTTTCAATGGTAGTAATCCTCCTTGTGCACAGCAGAATCTTCTGGCAGTGTGCACCATGTAGTTCTAAGTTCTCTGGTACCACATCCCCACAAGTGTATCTCTGCCCTGCGGAAGCATAGCACCAGTAGATATACTAGAGTGTGCCTTTGAAGTTGGGGTGGTTAATGGGGTTTCCCTTTGAATCACAGATGTCTCTCCTAAATTATTGACCTGTCTGCCATGAAGCTATTGAATTCAGATCCTAATTTTTAGTGGGGCCATGATCTGGCTCCAGAGGACAATTGTCAAACCTCCTCCTCCTATCTACCCAGCTAGGCTCTCAAATGGCAGAGGACTCCCTTTCCAATTGAATGCCCAATGTTTATTGCTGATGCTGGGGAATGCACTGATGTGCTCCCCCAGCCTCAAGTGTGAGATGTAGTCAACCTGAAAGGCAAACAGGAGCAGAGAAATGCCCACATTCTAGAAGTGGCATTTCTAGGCTAGTAATGACAAAGCCACCTTTACCACAGGAGAGGGTTTGTCATTGTGAATCCAATGATAGGACACATCATGAGGCTGCTCTACTGCCATCCAATATTGCAGCCTGAAGTCCTTTCCATTATTCTCCCATGTTAACCTTTGGGAAGAGCCATCCTCATGAGAAGTTAAAATACACATTGGTTTTCTTCACACCCTGGGCAAGGTACACATGTGTGCCTGCCCTATGTTTCACCTACCACTGGCATCACCACTCAAGACTTACCCTAGGAGTGCTCTAGTGGTAGTGTAAGGTCCTCTCAGGATAGGCCAGTGGCTTTGCAAAGCCAGACTGAGCATAAGTGCTATGACACACACCCACATCTGCAATGGCAGACTGGCCACATGTTTGAAAAAAACATAGTGCAAGTTTGCACACAGGCTTGCAATGACAGGGTGGACACATGTGTAAAACACCGTAGGTGCAAGTGTGCTCACACAGGCCTGCAATGGCAGGCTTAACAAATGTTATAAATCACCATAAGTGAAAGTGCGCCTCCACCGGCCTGCAATGGCAGGCTGGACACATGGTTGAAAACACCATAGGTGCTGGTGCACACACAAAGGTCTGCAATGGCAGGCTTGAAACAGAGTTACGCACATCATAGATGCAAGTGCGCACGCACATGCCTGTAATTGCAGGCTGTGACATGTTTTACAACCATCAGGTAAGCACCACAGCCTAACATAAATAAGAAGGGGTTGTGAACTTCCTCACTGCATTTACCGTGGGGAAGTGCCCAGAGCCATAAGGCCACTACAAGAGAATCAGCAAAATGCAGGAGGTGTACCATGGGAAGTGCCGACCCCCTAGGTATGGAAAAACCACATGGAGGTTCTCCACTAACTGGGAAGAAAACACAAATGTGTACCTACCCGGTTTCCCACCTAGTCTGTCCCTCACCCCTCTGGACTTTATCCTAGGGGTGTTCTGGTGGTAGGGAAAGGCCTACTCAGGCTTGGTTAGTGAATGAGAAAGACCAACCTAAGCGTAATACTTTTTATAGGGCAATCACTCCTGCTCAACAACTCAAAAAATTAAGTAAGCACCCCTTCCTGGAATGTGTAGAAAGGGTATTTGAGCTTTCCCAATAAAGTACAGTGAGAAAATGCTCAGAGTTCTAAGGTCACAAAAAGAGAGTCAGCAAAAATTAAGAGGTCAAAAAACAAACAATTTTTAGGGAAAGCCCTTAAGAAGGGCCATGACCAACATGACCCCCTCGTAGCCTAAAGCAAGGGTACTTTAATCTTTCCCTTGATAAACTTCCTGGCTTAAGGCATTAGAACCTGGACAATGGCCCACCATTGCAGTAGTACCCCCTCCAGCTCTAGGCTCCATTATCCCATTTTCAATTCAAGATGATCATATTGTTGCAGAGATCATGAAACACTGGGGAAAAACCATCAATTGGATTGTGACAAAACCCCATAGATGCTGTGCTTTTCTAACTCTTCAGATATATTTGTAAGTGCTAGACCTGACATCTTTGGTGTGATTTCCCCAGTCTTTTTGCTTCTGACCTCCTGTTTTTTTACTGTGGACTGCATTTTGTTTTTGCTGGTTTTAGGACTCTGGACACTTTACCATTGCTGACCAGTGCTAAAGGGCAAGTACTCCCTGTGTAAATTGTATTAGTGATTGGCCTATCCATTATTTGCATATTTGATTTACTAGTAAGTCCCTAGTAAAATTTATAAGACATCCCCTTTGCCTCTCTTGGGGCCCACCCTCGGGGGGTAGCCCCATCTGTCCTGGGGGTGGTACATCTGTCCCTACCTATGTGCCTTCTTAGTTCACTGAAGGACCCCTGGGCCAAGGGCGCCAACATGTGTCCTTAACCCAGCTCCAGCCACCCAAGGACCTCTGGCTTTGGTGGCTCCAGAAAAGGGGACCAATGGTCCCAGATGTCTTTGACCTTTCTCCCACTTCCATTTTGACCAGTTTACAGGGATGGCTTCCTGCACCTGGTCCTCCAGTCAAGGTTCTGTACCCCGTAACTGTAGAGGCCCCAGACTACTTTTTCTTTCCTGTCTCCCTTTTTGGGCGCTCATAAGCGCATTTTAGGAGGGGTTATCCCCCGGATCCCGAACTGGGGGGCTACTGATTCCAGTCACCCTGCCACATAACCCTGCTACTAAAGGACTGCCCTAAGTGGATTTCTTCTACCTGGCACAAGCCAGATTTCCCACCTGGTGCTCCCTTTTTGGGAATCCACCAGGGGCTGGGTATTGGGCATCCTGGTCTCTGGCGCGTCCCTGACTATCCCCTCACTTTGAGAAGGAACATGGGACTTCTTGGGCTTTAGCCAGCCCCTGACTCCCCCTTCACTTTAAGAACGAACATGGGACCCATTTCTTACCCAACTCCACCAAGAACTCCCTACAATAAAACAAATCTCCACCACCCATAGTAGGCGGATAGCCAGCTCATCTGACTGAAGTCCATCCCCCAATATCTTCCCAGCATAGAGTAAGAGATTCCACCGATTCAGGGGGGACAGTTTAGGTCCTCCCCCAAACTGATTGATCAAAATGTCCTTCTTAATCGGGTAAATCACCATGCTGTTCTCTGCTGGTGTAAGACGCGCGTCTCTCCCCAACCTCTGTAAGAACTGCCATAACTTACCTCCCAAGATTTCCTCTGGGACCCCGTGTTCTGTTAAAACTACCTCATAGGTTGCCAGCAATTTCTTGATGTCCCCCAACAGGAATTTTGCTTTAATTTTGGGGATACAACCTCTACTGTCAGACACAGCATGTGCGCTGACACTTTTTTTTTACAATTGGACCCTATTTCTGGGGTTCTAATGTCCAATTTCTGGAGGCTAAGCTCATGAGCCACCTTTTTCTCTTCCATGGCTAGCCTCTTCTCAGCTAGGGCTTGCTTGGTTTTCTATTTGGCAAGGACCTGCTCTTTTTCTAATTTGACATCGGCTAGTGCCTGCTCATTGTCCTGTCCGGCAAGTTCAACTTCAGTGTTCTTTCTTCCCTTCTGTCCTGCAGCTCTTTAGAGGCCATGCCCATGAAGAACACACTGCTGCCTGTGGCCAAGAAGACCGCCGTCTGAAAGACAGGAGTTCCACATCCACAGGTAGTCCTTCTGAAAACCTCTGTGCCAGTTCTGATTCCTACCCACACTCAGGATCTGTTCACTAACCTTTGTAGGTGGGCCTCTGCCCATGCTTGCAGGGCTTTTTGGAGATCCGCCTTCGTGGCACTTCCCATGTCCTGTAGAAGTCTTTGAGCTGTGTCACCATATACAGTTCCAGGTCAGCCAACTCAAACAAGTCCCCCTTAGGTAGGAACACAGGCATGGTGGCAAAATAGCAGGAGACGAAATAAATATCTATAGGGAACACAAATTACCGACCCAAGGCCAATCCATCCTTCAGGCACACCTTATGAAATAAAGAAACATGTTTGCAAACATCAATTCGTGGTGCTCAATTAGTTACAGAGCGATGCTGTGCACTTTCACGCCCTATCCCACTGCTGCCACCAAATGTTGGAGCTGGCACTTTCTGGTTGGCTGAGATGAGGCCCTAGCCAGGCAGAACCTTCCACTTCTATCAGGGGCATATGACTACACTCACTGTATAACCTGCACTGCCCTTTGTGTAGCTTGGCACTGAGCAGTCAGACTTACCACAAAGGCAATGTGTAAAGCATTGGCACAGCAATCACTCACAATAAATATATAGAGCGTCACAAACAATACTTCACACATGATGTATGTAAATAACTTTTGTATTCAACATCCGTAATAATCAACACTAAATGAACACCATGTATTTCTGGGCATAAATCACACTAGGAAATACTACTAGCTGAACTAGGCCTAAACATGTTTAATGACATCAGTAATATGCACACTTGGGAAAGATCCTAATCTATCCCCACAACACCCTTAAGCAGTGCAACACGTTTAAAAAACCAGGCCGACCCTGACAATTCTGATAATTTAAGTTATGGGGTGCACTCTAGACAACAACTATATTGTAAATATGTAATACAAAGAATTATAACACTTTTTAGCAGCACGGCGGGATGAGGCTGCGCAGGTAAAACCAAGGTCAAATATAGTGTTCTTCTGGCAAGAAATCAACATGAAATGCGGTACCGACGGCCAGAATTGTCGATCACAGGAAGTCCGCAGACTGTCACTCCCACACACAAACACACTCACTCAGCATTCAATACGCGGTGCAACACATGTCAGGCCAGTCTGTATGGAACGTACTCTCACACATACACACAACGCACCCTCATGCGGTAAAACTGATATCCGGCCAGTAAAGCGTTAACACACTCCAAAGACATGTGGTCCAAGCCTCCCTCCACCCCCAACACACCCTGACTACTCCACACCCACAGATGGGAGATAACCAGTGACGGCCCGTGTAGGGAGTTTTACCAGGGCGGTGGCGTGGCGCAGAGGAGGGGCAGGGTGGGGGGTTGCAAAATGCGGCAAACGGCCGATTTCAGGTAAGTTACGAAAAAAATGAATAAAACGAATTTCGGTGCGCGCGCTGCATTGCAATTGGCGATGCAGTGCGCGCAACGAAATTTGTTTTATTAATTTTTTTCGGAACTTACCTGAACTCGGCCGTATGCCGCATTTTGCAACCCCCCACCCTGCCCCTCCTCTGCGCCACGTCACCGCCCCGGTAAAACGCCCTACACGGGCCGTCACTGGAGATAACCAGCTCATCCCCGGATACTGGGCTGCACACAGCAAATTCACACTTAGTCAGGGTCCCAGGGAAGAAGGTGGGGGTAGGTAGCAGGATTAATTAGGAGACAGTTGGCACCACTCAAGAAGTTTACCCGCAGGATGCAGAGCAGGAGCGAGCAGAAGGCAATAATTGGTCACTTAAAAAGGGTTCTACCGGCGGCCTTAAAATACCAGCCCAGCTTTTCAGAGGACAAGCTGCGCTGTTAAAGATCGGTGAATGCGATGTCAATGTGCGCCATGATATATGCACGCATAACAACGTCAATGCCAGTAAATGCAATGTCAATGTACGCCATAATCTATGCATGCATAGAAATTTTAATACCAGTAAAACTGATGTTGATGTATGCTATGACAAATGTATGCATAACAATGAGAATGTTAGTAAATATGATAGCAATGACTGCCACGTTATGTACACATTTAATAGCGATCTTGTGTCATTGCTGTGGAATTCACCCGAGATGACCTCCCCATCAACCTTGAGTCAGAGCTATATGGTCAGGCAGGCCCTGCGACCCAAACTCCAGCCTTCTGATTGATAGGTCACCGGTGGGGTTACCCGCAGCCTGAAGACAGAAGCGCAAACAGGGAAAACACTGATCGATCCCCCAGATCGGCAGCTACACCACGAACAAGTTTGAGGAGATTGGACCAACTAAGTCACATTTGGCCAAAGGTACAGAGTTCCCAAAGTCCATAAAGTCAGGTGCCACATGTAGTCAGAACACAGCATGTGCACCATATACAGTGTTCACACTCTCCCTATGCTGGTCAGCTAGACACATACACACTGGCCCACACTAGCTCCCCTCGAGGTCGAGAGCCACCTGTGTCTCCCTTATCAGATGGTTGTATTCATGGCTCATGACTAGGCCCAGATCTACATGCTTTACAAGAATGTGCAATCGTTTTATTGTACCTCAAGAGCTGTATATATTACCAAAACGTCTGTACATTAAGACTGTCTTCAGACATGACTTTGTTGATGCTCTCCTGGCTGCTGCGTTTAATTAAACCAACTTGTTCCTGTTTTGCCAAACGCCTCTTGTCTTTTCATTTTTTCAAGGTAAATTCATATCCAGCAACAACGCAGCCTCTTGACCGACTTCTGATTGGTCTCAGACGCCTCCTTTCTACTCTGGCAGTCACTTCCACCACACCGGCTCAATTCAGACAACAGTACCTGGCCACACAAGGTCGTCAAGCCTGGGATGGAGAGGGCAGTTGGTCTGCTACACTGAGAGCCAGAAAGGAACAAGCCATGAATGGGGCAGAGGGGAGGCCTCTCAGTAGAAGGAGGCACCCCACATGGCACACATGGACCTAATTCGAACGTAGGCAATTTCGGCTACAGCATCTGGTACGAGATGATATGAGCCACACCAGAAAGATTTCATTCTCCCACAACAAAGAGTTGCAAATTCCGTGCCTCTCTGGAAATGAGGCACTCCATCAAGTGCACGCCGAGATGGGTCACCCCAGACAATTCTGGTCAAACACACAATGATGAATCACCAAGTTGGTCGCACACTGCTCCACCCACTAGCGTGTTACCCCGAAGAATTGTGGTCCCTGTAGTCAGCGTCGGCGGGTACGCCTATGCTCAGTGGTGCGTGCAAGTCAGAGTAGCGTTAGCCATCCCTGGACACGTGTTTCGCGGTAGTTGCCGCTCGTCAGCAGGGAGTAGGAAGAGTGCAGGGTTGCTTGTGTAGGCTGCTAAAATCATATCAGGTCTGTACCTCTCGTAGCGAACGCAGGTGCGTAACCATGAGCCCGTCGACTCCGGGGCTCAGAGAGCCACTAAATATGTATCACCAAGTTGGTCGCACACTGCTCCACCCACTAGCGTGTTACCCCGAAGAATTGTGGTCCCTGTAGTCAGCGTCGGCGGGTACGCCTATGCTCAGTGGTGCGTGCAAGTCAGAGTAGCGTTAGCCATCCCTGGACACGTGTTTCGCGGTAGTTGCCGCTCGTCAGCAGGGAGTAGGAAGAGTGCAGTGTTGCTTGTGTAGGCTGCTAAAATCATATCAGGTCTGTACCTCTCGTAGTGAACGCAGGTGCGTAACCATGAGCCCGTCGACTCCGGGGCTCAGAGAGCCACTAAATATGTATCACCAAGTTGGTCGCACACTGCTCCACCCACTAGCGTGTTACCCCGAAGAATTGTGGTCCCTGTAGTCAGCGTCGGCGGGTACGCCTATGCTCAATGGTGCGTGCAAGTCAGAGTAGCGTTAGCCATCCCTGGACACGTGTTTCGCGGTAGTTGCCGCTCGTCAGCAGGGAGTAGGAAGAGTGCAGGGTTGCTTGTGTAGGCTGCTAAAATCATATCAGGTCTGTACCTCTCGTAGCGAATGCAGGTGCGTAACCATGAGCCCGTCGACTCCGGGGCTCAGAGAGCCACTAAATATGTATCACCAAGTTGGTCGCACACTGCTCCACCCACTAGCGTGTTACCCCGAAGAATTGTGATCCCTGTAGTCAGCGTCGGCGGGTACGCCTATGCTCAGTGGTGCGTGCAAGTCAGAGTAGCGTTAGCCATCCCTGGACACGTGTTTCGCGGTAGTTGCCGCTCGTCAGCAGGGAGTAGGAAGAGTGCAGGGTTGCTTGTGTAGGCTGCTAAAATCATATCAGGTCTGTACCTCTCGTAGCGAACGCAGGTGCGTAACCATGAGCCCGTCGACTCCGGGGCTCAGAGAGCCACTAAATATGTATCACCAAGTTGGTCGCACACTGCTCCACCCACTAGCGTGTTACCCCGAAGAATTGTGGTCCCTGTAGTCAGCGTCGGCGGGTACGCCTATGCTCAGTGGTGCGTGCAAGTCAGAGTAGCGTTAGCCATCCCTGGACACGTGTTTCGCGGTAGTTGCCGCTCATCAGCAGGGAGTAGGAAGAGTGCAGGGTTGCTTGTGTAGGCTGCTAAAATCATATCAGGTCTGTACCTCTCGTAGCGAATGCAGGTGCGTAACCATGAGCCCGTCGACTCCGGGGCTCAGAGAGCCACTAAATATGTATCACCAAGTTGGTCGCACACTGCTCCACCCACTTGCGTGTTACCCCGAAGAATTGTGGTCCCTGTAGTCAGCGTCGGCGGGTACGCCTATGCTCAGTGGTGCGTGCAAGTCAGAGTAGCGTTAGCCATCCCTGGACAGGACTCATGGTTACGCACCTGCGCGCTAAGAGAGGTACTAGACCTGGTTATGTTTTTAGCAGCTTACACAGCAACCCCACTCTCATTTTCCTACTCCCTGCTGACGAGAGGCAACTACCTCGAAACACGTGTCCAGGGATGGCACACGCTACGCATACTTGCACGCACTCTTGAGCATAGGTGTATCCGCCGACGCTGACCTTCAGGGACCATTTTCATTGGGGGAACACGACTGGTAGGTGTAGCAGTGTGCGACCAATCTGATGTAACTTTATATTCAGGCTCCCTTGAGCCGGTGGAGTCGACGGACTCATGGTAATGCACCTGCGCGCTAAGAGAGGTACTAGACCTGGTTATGTTTTTAGCAGCTTACACAGCAACCCCACTCTCATTTTCCTACTCCCTGCTGACGAGAGGCAACTACCTCGAAACACGTGTCCAGGGATGGCACACGCTACGCATACTTGCACGCACTCTTGAGCATAGGTGTATCCGCCGACGCTGACCTTCAGGGACCATTTTCATTGGGGGAACACGACTGGTAGGTGTAGCAGTGTGCGACCAATCTGATGTAACTTTATATTCAGGCTCCCTTGAGCCGGTGGAGTCGACGGACTCATGGTTACGCACCTGCGCGCTAAGAGAGGTACTAGACCTGGTTATGTTTTTAGCAGCTTACACAGCAACCCCACTCTCATTTTCCTACTCCCTGCTGACGAGAGGCAACTACCTCGAAACACGTGTCCAGGGATGGCACACGCTACGCATACTTGCACGCACTCTTGAGCATAGGTGTATCCGCCGACGCTGACCTTCAGGGATCATTTTCATTGGGGGAACACGACTGGTAGGTGTAGCAGTGTGCGACCAATCTGATGTAACTTTATATTCAGGCTCCCTTGAGCCGGTGGAGTCGACGGACTCATGGTTACGCACCTGCGCGCTAAGAGAGGTACTAGACCTGGTTATGTTTTTAGCAGCTTACACAGCAACCCCACTCTCATTTTCCTACTCCCTGCTGACGAGAGGCAACTACCTCGAAACACGTGTCCAGGGATGGCACACGCTACGCATACTTGCACGCACTCTTGAGCATAGGTGTATCCGCCGACGCTGACCTTCAGGGACCATTTTTATTGGGGGAACACGACTGGTAGGTGTAGCAGTGTGCGACCAATCTGATGTAACTTTATATTCAGGCTCCCTTGAGCCGGTGGAGTCGACGGACTCATGGTTACGCACCTGCGCGCTAAGAGAGGTACTAGACCTGGTTATGTTTTTAGCAGCTTACACAGCAACCCCACTCTCATTTTCCTACTCCCTGCTGACGAGAGGCAACTACCTCGAAACACGTGTCCAGGGATGGCACACGCTACGCATACTTGCACGCACTCTTGAGCATAGGTGTATCCGCCGACGCTGACCTTCAGGGACCATTTTCATTGGGGGAACACGACTGGTAGGGGTAGCAGTGTGCGACCAATCTGATGTAACTTTATATTCAGGCTCCCTTGAGCCGGTGGAGTCGACGGACTCATGGTTACGCACCTGCGCGCTAAGAGAGGTACTAGACCTGGTTATGTTTTTAGCAGCTTACACAGCAACCCCACTCTCATTTTCCTACTCCCTGCTGACGAGAGGCAACTACCTCGAAACACGTGTCCAGGGATGGCACACGCTACGCATACTTGCACGCACTCTTGAGCATAGGTGTATCCGCCGACGCTGACCTTCAGGGACCATTTTCATTGGGGGAACACGACTGGTAGGTGTAGCAGTGTGCGACCAATCTGATGAAACACACAATGATGAGTTGGAAATTCTGTACCACCCTTGAAATGAGGGGCACAAAATCTGGAGCATGCTGAGATGGGTCGTACCATATGATTCCGGTCACACACGTCGCAAATTCCTTTGTCCAACTGTTGTTACGGGTCGCACCAGGCAATTCCGGTCACACGCAAAGACGCAAGTTCAGCAGTGCCACACAAGGCAGAATGTGGCACCAGTACAGGTTCACCCCACCTCCAAGGGTTGCACCTTGTGAATTGCAAACCACACACAATGAGCATGCATGAGAGAGATGCAACATGATCAATAAAGTGGGTCACGCGGGATCCCATAACTGGTGAATTCGCACACCGCCAACAAGTCACTTGCACACGTTGAATCCCCACGATGTGGGGGCCACATTCTTGAGATGAAGGCAATACGTTTGGGGCTCCGCACCAGGTAATTCTGTCTCTGCTCACAGTACAAAGTTTCACACTCACACCTCCCTGTCAGTTGGGACTCAGCAAACAATGTGGGCACTTAAGAGGGCAGTGATCTCCAGACCTCACAGCAGATGGTGTGGGTCCCACGGGGGAGGATGTTGATGTCCCTGGGACTTCCAAAGAGAACAGGAGAAAGCCAACAAGCAATTGGAGATCACACTTCATGGTACCACACAGCAGCAGATAGTCAATCCTGGCAAGCCACTATTCAGAAAGGTCGAGAGCCCCTTTCAATAGCAGCAGTCCTCCTTGTGTACAACAGAAGCCTCTGACAATATGTACCGCATAATTCCAGGTTCTCCTGTACAACATCCCAAAAGTGCATCTCTACTCTGCTGAAGTATGGCACCAGAAGATATACTGGAGTGTGCCTTTGACATCTGGGTTGTTCAGGGGGTTTCCCTTTGAACCACAGATGTCTCCCCTATATTGTAGACTTGTCTGCCATGAGGCCGTGGACTGTAGAACCTAATCTTCAGTGGGGCCCATGAACTGGTTCCAGAGGCCAATGTCAAAGCCGAGTCCTCAAATTTATCCAGCTAGGCCCTCAAATGGCAGAGTCCAGTTCAATGCCAAATGCTTCTAGCTTTCACTGGGGAATGCACAGATCTGCTCCTACAGCCTCCAGTGTGAGATTTAGTCAAATTAAAAGACACACAAAGAGTTTGGGAGCAGAGAAATGCCCACTTTCTAGAAGTTTTGTACATAAACAAGATCTAGCTGTAATAGTTAAGCAACTTCTTTTTTAGAATCAAGGGCAAGAAAAATAATTCATCTTGACCGTGAATTTAATTATTAACCTTTCATTATCATTTCAACACATATGATAGACTTTAATCGTGTCATGAAAAGGGACCTCTTAAACATTTAATGAGTGCATGATTAAACCCCACTGCCCTGGACAAGACTGCTCAATACATGAACCGTAACACAAAATAGAAAAAAGTAATCATTATGCTCGAAAAAACAAACGCCAGTCAATATATTTTAATATAGGGTGATCCCAGTACACAGTATTTAGCCAGATAATACATAAAACATCTAATCAAACAGAATTAACACCAGCACATAAAGATGATGAGTAGCCAGTGTTATTTAATCACGCTGCTTCGTTAAATGAATACATATACACATCAAAATTCAATTCATACACAAAAAGTGCCTAAAAGGACAGGGAAAATGGGGAGGGGGGGTTTGTGATACTCGTGACACTCGATACACTTTAGACTCAGCACCGCTATTCCCTTGAGGCCTTTCCATCACCGAAGATCGGTGAGTGTTTTGCGACTTCGGATATGGCTTGTCACTGTTCGGACATATTTATACGCTAGTTGAGAGTTGTATTGAATAGTCTGTGACCCTTCCCCCCACCCTCTCTTTTTCCTCCAGATCCGGTGCCATTGTGCGCCCTGAAAATAGAGCAGGTAATAACACTCTGGGTGTTGTCTTTGATTAATTACGACCTTTAAACTTTACATTTGGTTTGTGACTCCGTTTTTAATTTTCAGATTTGTATGCTGAACGGTTCCTAGCCGATGAATACAGGCAGGACTTTATTTAATTATTTAATCAGTTTGGAAGGGACACGCTGGAAGTTTTCCTGTGGAGAGTAAGTGTATCACTTTCTCACTACCGCCCTTCTATAACTTTGCTAAAATGATTGCCCTGAAGTATTTAATTTGGCTTCTAAAAACCACACCTTATTCTTGCAGGTGTTGGTGACGCTCTCTTGACTTTGGACCCTCTGTGCCCGATTCTCTTACTCCGTAGCCCTCATTATGGTAAATACACGGACCTCTTTGGCCTTAGTATTGGTTGTGACTTCTTATTCCTCTCATTTTTATTACAAATAGTGTTTTATTTTAATCCTAGGTGCCCTTCCCCTATCACAGTCCTGAGGAAGACACCCATTGTAAGGTGTTAATTGGCCTACATTAAATCTTGGGGCCGAAACGTCAACACGTTTTCCTTTGAGCCAGCCCCCAGAAACAACAGGGATTGCTCGACTGTGTTTTCCTTTGTGTGGTCTGGCTATTGAATCATATGAACAATTAATGTACCATCGGTGAAATAATTAGGCCATAATTCATTTTTTTGTCATTTGAACTTGGCATTATTTGCATGCACAATTTCCTTATTCCCTTTACACTCTTCTATCCTCACGAGAATCACAACCCCCCCCCCCTTCTTCACTGTCCTTTTGGGCACTTTTTGTGTATGAATTGAATTTTGAAGTGTATATGTATTCATTTATCGAAACAGTGTGATTAAATAACACTGGCTACACATCATCTTTATGTACTGGTGTTAATTCTGTTTGATTAGATGTTTTATGTATTGTCTGGCTAAATACTGTTTACTGGGATCACCCTATATTGTACTGTTAGCTACCCAGGTCCCAGTACCAAAGCTGATTGATCATATTGGGATCTGTAAAGGTTCATTGAGATTGCCCACTGGCCAGATTATATGATTCAAACGTACTCCCAAGGGTATCTGTCAATACGTTTTGAACCTCTTATGATTTTAGGGTTCTCCTCAAGACTCTGATTGGTTGGAATCTGTGGGATAGCAATATATATGGTGTATTAGATGATAGACTTCTGAATCCTTTTAATTTGAAACTCCTTAAACCCCGCAACTTCACTTGAGCAAGTACCTGATATTACCTGAACGTGCGTGCTGTTATGAAATTATTTTGATTATCCTTCAAACGAGCAGGTGCAGGATTTATTTGACTGCGATTCAGCTTCTGGGAAAACGGAAAAAAAAATGACAATGAAGCTTTCTGGAAAAGTGTTTTCTGTATAAACCTGACATTATGCACACTTTTTTTGACAACAAAGTTTGCTCAGAAGAATTATTGTTGGGCATAGTCTTTTGTCTCAAATAAAAGTTATGTATCAGTTGCTCCAGTACTTAAATGTACCCTGTGATATAATTGACAGGAGTCAAATTTTCATTCTGCTCTTTATAAATACAATTCTGAATTGAAATCCACCCTTCCAGGTAGGACATCCTGAACTCTGGTGAGAGCCAGGATTCCTGCATGCTCTTCCATAACAAACTGAAAACAAGTAAGTTCCCCTCCTAAATGTGTACATCTTTGCAGTTCCAAGCGATGTGTCTGTAATTCAAAGGCAACCTGCAGTCTTTGTCAGTGTGTATTTAGAGTTTAATTGTAGCCACTTCTTCTCTTCTCGCTTTTTGCAACAATTTTGAATGCTAGAGTAAAATGCAACTGCAGCTGGGGAGCTGATCAATTAGAGGCACGCCCAGCATATACAGATACAATGTTTAACCTTAAGTGCATCCAGCCTGGTAGGATGGATTTTAATTAAGAATTGTATTTATAAAGAGCAGAATGTAATTTTGACTGCTGGAAGTGACCAGAAAAGGCCTCTCGCTGTTGTTGTTTTCCGTGTGTGATTGTGTGTGTGTCTGACTCGACGCGTTTTAGTTTGAATATTTATTAACTAGGATCTTGGTGTGTATTGACCAGCTTGGTGCCGATATATGACACCAAGATCAGGGAAGCTGCTGCAGGCCAGATAAAATCTTGCAGAGGGCTGGGTGTGGGACGTAGCTTGGAAACCCCAGTAAATAGGTTGAAAACTAGCACACAAACAAATTCCATTTTTGTGCTCAAGTCCATAATCTAATGACTATTTGATGTCTTTATATAACTGTAGTTCAGAATTTAATATGGAACCTAAATTGTCTAAACACACTTTTTTACGTCATCCATTGCCTGTGCAAGCTCTTTAATGACAATCATAGCTACATTAACAATCATTGGTTGACTAAGTGGATCAGCAGCCATGGAAGTGGAATTATTGTTATTTGCTGTAGTATTGTATTTCGCCATAAATTTTACTTTCTTCTGCTATTTATTGTTCCAATGTTTCTATATATGTCTGAAATGTAGGTATTGCTATGTCATGTTTATATAATTGAAACACATATTGATAGGAATCAAAAGGTCCTCTAATCTGTTGTTTCTGCAATGTTTTAAATAGCTGTAGATGTCCTAAATAGCAGAATTCATTTTTATGTAATAACTCAGTTTCTGACTAGCTTTTAAATTACATATTAAACATCCTTTGAATCTGAAATTTTCCAGCACTAATATCTACTGCTATATTATTGCGATACGTGTAGAACTGAGCGACTTCGTGGTGCGATTGGTTTTGCAACAAAGGATTTCTGTTTGGGTAAAATGTGTCCAACATATTGGTTTTTAAAATGTCTTTGTTAGTTTGATCAAAACGTGCAAGTTATTCAGTTTACGAGAGGCTTTTGAGAACTCTTTAGCATAATATTGACATTGCTAGGCCAAGCCACATGATTGCCCAGAATTTACCAGATATAAGCTTGAAGAACTCAAAGAGTCACATGATTCATAGCTACTGACCTCTCCAAGAGATAGCATTTGGAGATTAAATCTGTATACTCTTTTACTTCAAGATTGCTCAGCAGATATTTCTGCCCACACTTCCTTCATATCAGCTTTTTTAGCATTTTTAATATATGAAGTAACATACTGTGCAACCACTGCAGAGTTATCTGCAAAAAATTCCATTTTAGCATCCCACAAATGTTGAATTAAAGCGTTGTTGATGCGTTAAGTTGCTTGTATTCTTCTATGATTGTAGGTATTTTTTGACTTCAGTAACCACATGTCTTACTGACGACATGAAATTGTTCACTCTTACTTTCTGAAGAATTGGTCTAGGAAATCCAAAGCGACAGTAAGATTAATGGCTTGATTTGTTGCTATATTCTCTAAAACAGTATCTATCACCTTTATTTGAATGAAACCTTAAAACTTGGTAAAAGGTTTCTTATTTTGGTCTATTTTTGGGATGTTGCGAGTGACATAATATTCAATAAAATGGAAAACATCTTCATCAGAGTCATATCCAAACTTTGGCACATCTTTTATCCACAAAAGCATATGAATGTATTGTACACCTCTTACTTGATACTCTTCTCTCAAGAAGAAATCAAGTACCTCCCCATTGGATTTTTGTTTTGTTGGTCAAATATTGAAGCATAGCTTTAAATTTGTGGTTGGAATAGGTGCAAACATTTGCAGGATCCATAGAACATAATTCAGTGGTTATATTGCACTTAATGTCTGTAATATTGATTTTGCATTAAGTAGAAATTGATACAATTCTTACTCAGCATAGCTTAAAGTCATAAACAAAGTAGAGGGTCCTAAATTTCTGAACATATATTTTTTATTTCTCCATGTCTTTGAAACCAATATTTATGTCCCTCGCTGTCATGCCATAATATTGATTGTTATAATCTAGAGTCTCATCTTTTCTGATGCACCTTTTCTACAAATTCCTGTGCTGTTAAATTACCAGAGGCAGTTCCACTTCACATCACATGCGTAACAGCATAAGAAATGACTGAAAGTTCACTTTCTTATAGCAGAGTGATTATCTTTCGGAAAACGTGGATCCTCTGAATATAATCATGTTACTTGGTACTCTGATCCAAAAGTTTTTTCTGGACTATCATCATATGATTCGCTTTTTTCAATGGGAAATAAATGTGAATAACATCTTGCTTCTAGAGATTTTTCCCAGACACTAATTGGCTTTCCTCTAGATTCCCTCATCTAATAGAGTTCTAAAGCATCACCTATCATGTCTCTTGAGTTTAGTGGATGTATACTATAATCTTCATATACTTGTTCAGCTTGTTCCAAATTTATGTTTTCAATGATAAGTATGTAGATGAGAGAAAGTTATCAGTGTCTAAATCTGTGCAATATATTTTGTTTTTTCAGTTTGTAATGTATAGCTTTTTGAACTTTTTTGATGCTTATTGAATGTTGCCAAGCATTTTTGTCTTTAGTAGGTACTTCATTGAGAAGTACCCCTAAAGGTTCATTTATTTTATGCTGTACCTTTACAGTGCTCATGTTTTGGATGTAATTTAATGGAAAGAAAACAAATTTTGCCTTCAGTGTGTGTACTAATTTAGGAGGCTGAACATTACATGATTCTGGTTGCATTCTAACAATAGTTTGAAAGGGATGGACAGTTTTAATAACAATACTTTCATATACATTCAGTTTGAGTAGTTCAGATGGAATACTACAAATTTCCAAATTGTTATGAATGCCACATGAAGGCTTGATGTTATGATCTAATTTTCCAAGGCAGTAATTGGAGATGTGTTGATACTCACACAGGTCACATTTTCCTTCTGCCAATAGAAACAGAGTTACATTTATTCATGCAAATTGTTTCTAATGTTCTGTTTACTTCAATTAAATTAATCAGTTTAACTTGCTTCTTACAATGTGTTCTTCAGTAACAAATGCAAATTTTATTAAGCATTTCTGAAATTGTTTCTTGACGTTTCAGTATATCCATTTTGTAATCGGACAAGCCCATTTATGGATCTTCTGCCTGATTCTTAGTGAATAGAATCTCAGGATAGTTATTGGTGTCACAGCCAACTTCAGAGTATTTACAATTTAGTCCGTAATACTGTGGACTTGTTAAGGACTAGAATGAAGTAAAGCAGAATTGAGTTGTTCTAATTCCAATTATGGTTTTTTAACATAGTATAATGTCCACATACGTTTTCTTATTGAAGAATGATGTTTGAAGAGCATCTTGATATGATGAAAAGTGGTGTCACACTTATTGTTTCTAAGGCACCCTGAAGAGTGTCCTTGTATCTTAATAATGTTGCAAAATGGGCATATATATATATAGGATTTGTAGAATATTAATTGTTTGAAGAATTGATGACTTTATAAATGTTATCAGAAATGTCCTTAGATTTTAAATGGATTCTGTCGAACATTGCAAATAGATGTGCAATTCCAGTGATATATGGGCTTCATGTTTTTTTCTCCTATAAATCATCAGTACATTAGCACCCTTATGCATCAAGCCAAAATCCAGTCGGTAAAATACCGATTCCTTATTAGCTCCCGGTATTAAGTAAAAAATACCCAATCCCAATGCATCAACCCAAAAGCAGAAATCGGTATTTAAGGAATCCTTAAATAGCGATTCTTTAAATAGGGATTCCTTAAATACCGATTCCTTAAATAGCGATTGCATTTAAGGAATCCCAAAGTGAGATTCCTTAAATGCAATGCATCAAAGTTAAAAAATTAGCGATTTCGCTAATAAGGGGAGCAAATTACCATGAAGATGAACTGCATGGTAATTTGCAAAAACTTTGAAAAATGCACTTTTGTGCATTTTTCAAAGTGTCATGTTTAGGCCTGGGCGGTAAATTCCGTTCCGTTCGCGGAATTTGCGGAATTTGGGTAATTTCGCGTTCCGCGGAGAACGCAAAATTGCCCAAAAATCTGCGTTCCGCGACTTCGCGAAATTTTTTGCTTGTTCGCGTTCTCAATATGCGTGTTCGCGAGCTATTTCACCCCGAGCACGCAAACAGCGATCGCGAACAGGAAAAAAGTATCGCGAACATGCAATTCCGCATGTCCGCGGAATTTCTGCGTGTTCGCGGAGATTTTTTACCGTTTCGCGGAGATTTGCGTAACGCGATTACGCAAATTCCGCCCACCCCTAGTCATGTTGCGCACACACATGCCCTTAGAGCATGTGTGTGTGCAACATATGTGCACATATCATTTTCTGGGGTGCAACAGGGTGTCCTTTTGACACCCTGGCACCCTTGAAAGTGCTCCAGCTATTAGCGATTCGGTAATACCGAATCGCTAATACAGAATGGCTTTACATTCATTCCTATGGGCCTCCAAGGCCATAGGAATGAATGGGTAGGTATTCCTTATTACCGATTCGGTATTACCGATTCGGTAATAAGGAATGTTAAGGAATCGCTATTTGAATAGCGATTCCTACATGCATAGCCTTTTGCTATTCCTTATTAGCGATTCCTTATTTTTCGCTAATAAGGAATCGCAAATGCTAATGTTGATGCATATGCCCCATAATGTTTTCTTTCACATTTTATTCTCTTCCTACTACATTTGCATTTAGGATCTCATTTCAACGTCAATCATGTGTGACTAAAAGCACACAGTGATTGTGTTGATGATAAGTCTCTTCATTAAAGTATGGTTCAGTACTCGATGTATGTTTTCAATTTCCCTGGAAAATGTTGAAGAAGTTTAGTTTTTTTACATAGTTTTTGTATTTTATAGGTAGAAATTAAATGGTCCGGTGTTTTCACGTGATTCATAATGAAAATGAAAAGTTTTCTTTTGCCATGAACTGCTTTTCGAAAATATGGGGAGCATGTTATTTCTGTGCAGGTTTACCCATATTCTTCCTTATAAAAGGAATGGTTTTACGCAGATTTGTGAGGGCACAATTTTTATAGTGCTTAGCAGTAAGATTCCTTATTCTGTCCCTTGTTGTGAGACTAATTGTGCTGTTTTTGGCAATAGTTTTCCATTAATATTTGTACTGTTAAAGTTAGGTTGTTCATTACCCATAATGTTCTTTTTCTATAGATGTTCCCTTTTTATATATTTCTTTTGTATTTGTCTCCTGTGCACATTTTTGTAGATTTCAGTTATAATGTTTTGTAGGAATAGTGGAAATGATGACCAAATCTGTTCCATAAAAGGTGTAATATGGAACAGTTTCAATATTAACGATGGTAATAGAAGAAGACGGTGCATAATCTAATACTGTTGTATTAAGATTTTTTGACAGTATTACATAATAAAATGTACCTGTTTGATATTGAAGTGTGTTGATGAAGAGGTATAATGTTTTGTGGAATGTCTTTCATGAAGTAATACAGCCATATTGCTTCCTAGCAGTCACCAGAATGCCTATGGTTGTAGATGTTATTTGGTAGCTGTGGGGTGTGGTTAGACCCCCAGTCAGTGTTCTACACCAATGATATTTATCTTTACTTCATGAAAGTAGCTATATACTTTTCAATTGGTTTTTATTGTCATGTGATCTGAAGTATGTGTAGAATAGTACGAGGCTGTATTTATAGCCCACGTTATGTTGGCAATCAATCAAATTAGGCTTTATTTGTTTCTTGTATTATCTATTTGTATATTGGTTTTCATTGTCATGTGATTTGATTTGGTTGTTTGAAATATTTAAGTGGTTGTGCAAGGGAGTGTGTGAGTGTTAGTATGAGTTAGTGAGTGTTTGTGTTGAGAGGCTGTATGGGTGTGTAAGTGGATGTGTAGGTGAATAAGTAGATGTGTGAGTAGCTGTTTTGGTGAGTGTGTGACTCTATGAGTAGCTGTATGGGTAAGTGACTGGTTGTATGAGTAGCTTTATGGGTGATTGATTGGTTGTGTGAGTGCCTGTAAGAGTGAGTGAGTGGAAGCCTGAGTGGCTCTGTGGATGAGTGACTGATTATGTGAGTACTTGTATGGGTGTGTGAATGGGTATGTCACAGGTTGTGTGGGTGTGAGTGTGGGTGTATGAGGGGTTATATAGGGGTATAAGTGGGTGTGTGAGTGCTTCTGTGGATGATGACATCAGTGATGTTGTTTGAGATGTCATGAGTGATGTCACTGATCATGTCATGAGTGATGTATTATGTGAATTCATAAGCAGTGCATTGTGGGGGCTTAAGTTATAGTTTGTTTAGGTACTATAACTCCTGAATGTCTTTGGTTTTGTAGGAGTGAAATCTGAGCTTAACTATAACTGTAATGTTTGTTTTTTTCAGTGAATTTCTAAGGTTTTTTCTATTCGATTTTGTGGCTATACCGTCCCTGTAACCTTTGGTTTTTTAACTGAATTGTTAAGGTTTTTAAAACTCTATTTCCTCACAAGAATGTCCCTGTAACATTTGTTTTTTTAAGTAAATGTCTATGCTTTTTTAACTACAAGGAGCATTTGCAGAGTAATATAGAGAAAGTGGTCGGGTCCTCCGACCAGCTCTAAGCAATTCAACTGTGTGGGATTTACTGCTGGTAACAGGAGGGCTTCTTGGCCCTCAAGGACTCTCAGCATCCAAGGAGACTTCGTTCCCCAACCAGTAGGGTGCCAGGAGGCATGTTTGCAGAGTGGTGGAGAAAAGGGGTGGGGCCTTCGATGAGATCTCATCCATCCAGCTATGTCTGACTTATTGGAGGTAACAGAAGGGGTTCTTGGCCCCCAAGGACCCTCAGCCTCCTAGGAGACGTTATCCCCCAACCAGTAGTGTACCACGAGGCATGTTTGCAAAGTGGTGGAGAAAGGGTACAGGGCCTCTGACAAGATCTCAGCTATCCCGCTTTGTGGGAATTACTAGAGGTAACAGAAGGGGTTTTTAGCCCCCAACGGCCTTCAGCATCCAAGGGGACTTCATCCCCTAACCATTAGTGCATCACAAACCGCCTTTGCAGAGTGGTGGACAAAGGAGCAGGGGCCTCTGACGAGCTTTCAGCAATACCCTTATTAAATGGGAAAGGGAGACCCAGGGCTGCTTTTAGCCTGGGCACCCCATCCCACAGGGTTCAGCCTTTTAATTTATTTATTTTTAATTAGGGAGGGGAGCCACTAGGCACCTCTTCCCAGGCTGAGTTTGGCACTAGAGACCTCATCCCCTGGGTCCCAGCCTTTTTCCAATAGGGAGAGGTGCCATGCATCCCACCACCCTGGGCTGATTTTCTTGCCCCGGGAACCCCATCTGCTGTGGCCCAGTCATGTCTCCTGGGTGCCCCCGGGCACCCAGTGTATGGGACCACGGGGGGAGCCTCAAGGCCCCTATGATCCCTGCCAGCTCCCTGCTTCCTACAGGAGCCGGCATTGGTCTTGCACACAGTAAGGTGCTAAACATGCAGCCCCTGCGTGTCATAGCAATTCATCTGTTTCCATGCTCGCTTGACAGTGGTCAGTGAAACAGGCAAATTATTTGCTTCCAGCAAGTGAGAGCATTTTAACTGCTCTCACTTGATGAAAGCGGAGTGTTTGCTGTGGCATGGTGGGAGCAGTTAAAGGCCCTCCAAGCCACAGCAAACAGCTATTTCCAAGGGGTGGCAGTCCTCAGAGCCATCTATGGCTCCAGGAGGGGGCCTTCATTTAGTGTGGGATTTTCCCAGGGAGGTGGTGGTCCTGGGGACGAGAATGGCACAGAAGAATACTATTTGGCCCTGGGGAAAGTGGTAATCCACAGGGCCCGGGGGACTGTTAGCCCCCCAGTACACATAAAATAGCCCAGAGGAAGTGGTGGTGCCCAGTGGATGTTTGGGTCTGCAAGGTCCCCCTTATTAATTTCGCAATAGCCCGGGGAAGGTGGTGTTCCCCGGAGTTTGGGGGGGTCCGTGTGACTCCCCATTGTCTTTCAATAGGCGCCAAGGCTGCCAACCCTTCCTGGTTTGACGTGTTGGCAGCCAATCAGATTTGAGCACAGGGACTGTCGGATGCTCGGAGGAGCCACGTCCCAATATATACAAATTTGGATTTTCCTTAATATTTCCAAAACTACTGAACGGATTTACAATTTAGAAAAAGGTCGCTTTCTGGACCAAAAGCTATCTTTCTGCCATATTGGTGTAATTCCATTCAGCAGTTGGGGCTGTAGTCGTTACTAAAATTCCTATGGGAATTAACATGAGAGACACATATTTTCTGACCCCCCTTTTTCTCAGCCCCAACTTGATGATTCCCCCAAAACTTTCCAGGCTCAACAAGAATCAACAGGGGACTTTTTTGGAAACATTTGTAAAGATTTGTCAACCGGTGCCAAAGATGTAGGTAAGTCAAAAACTCTTTTCCTATGTAAGCATGGTTGTAACTATAACTACCTACTATAGCCAGTAGGTCATATATATATATATTCACAGAAAAAAACATAGGTTTCAGGCACGTTATAGTTAGGAATTAGCATTTAAAAAACCTCAGAAATTCACTGAAAAAACCATAGGTTTCAGGGGTGTTATAGTTAGCTGGACTTTTCACTTGTACAAAACCATTGAAATTCCCCCGTTATAGTTAGTTCAGCTAACTATAACTCGCGCGCCCGCAATGCACTGCTGATGACGTCACATATTACATCACTCATGACATGGTCAGTGACATCACTCATGGCATCACTGATGACATCTCAAATGACATCACTGATGACATCACTGATGACATCATCCTTGTGATAGAGTGGCAGACCTCCTCTCACCCTAATATAACCTTTGATACACACATTCAAAAATAGAGACTAAAATGTTCAAAACAATGGACATACCAATACCAGTTACAACAACCTCTTCAGTAATTCTAAGATCCACATACACATCCACTCATTCACCAACAGTCCTATACGGTCACTCATACATGTACTCACTCATCATATGTACTCATACACCTATACATCCTGTTACACAATGCCACTCATCCATAGAGTTACTCACACACATAGTCACTCATGCTAATAAAGAATCAAACATACATTTACTTGCATATACAGTTATACACACACCACCACACTTACTTCTACGGAAACTTACACATACTTAGTCTTTTAAACAATCACTTATAGAAACACATACTTATTCATACAGGAACTCTTTCAATCTCTCACTCTCACATATACTCACATATTTACACCAATAGTCACATATACTAGTTTAAAACATATGTAGTTACTTATAAAGACACTATTGAGACAGTCATTCACTCACTAACACACCCATACACACACTCATCCACCCATACAGTCCTGCACACATGCTGTGTTCAACACATACAAACAGTGAGTCACTCATTTATGCACCTATCCACTACGTAATACCCCCCACCGTACCATGCAGACACTCAGACTGATACTCAAAAAACCAACTAATAACCTATATAGACACCCATGTAGCTACTCACCAACCCATGCAGCCACTTATACACAAAGTGAGAGACTGATACAGATATTTACATATTTAAACATTACTCACTAAGCCATGTATTCACTATGATACACTTAATCAGTCAGTTACACAATACATTTTTCAAAAACAAATCATCCATTTAGACACTTATATACCCATTTATTCTTCCATCGACCTTGAGATATACATATATAAAACAAATTTAATTTTCAGAAAAACACACATTCACTGGATGATGTCATCAGTGATGTCATTTGAGATGTCATCAGTGATGTCATGAGTGATGTCACTGACCATGTCATGAGTGATGTAATATGTGACGTCATCAGCAGTGCATTGCGGGCGCGCGAGTTAAAGTTAGCTGAACTAACTATAACGGGGGAATTTCAATGGTTTTGTACAAGTGAAAAGTCCAGCTAACTATTACACCCCTGAAACCTATGTTTTTTTCAGTGAATATATATATATATATATATATATATATATATATATATATATATATTCAGTGAAAAAACCATAGGTTTCACACATGTTATAGTTAGCTGGAAATTTTACTGATAAAAAACCAATGAAATTCCCCCGTTATAGTTAGTGCAGGCAACTATAACTCACGCGACCGCAATCCTCTGCTGATGACATATGTGTCTTTATGAAAAAAAAATATTTGTAATATATGTATAGCTAAAATTTAATGGAAGAAGACATGGGCAAATAAGTGTCTAAATACAGTATTAGCATCAGCAGAAGATTGCGGTCGCGTGAGTTATAGTTGCCTGCACTAACTATAACGGGGGAATTTCATTGGTTTTTTATCAGTAAAATTTCCAGCTAACTATAACATGTGTGAAACCTATGGTTTTTTCACTGAATTTGCAAGGTTTTTTAAATGCTAATTCCTAACTATAACGTGTGTGAAACCTATGGTTTTTTCAGTGAATTTGTACGGTGTTTTAAATGCTAAGTTACTTTACGCCATTCGTGGCGTGCGCGCCCACTTAACGCAGTTCGTTCCATGCGCGCACGGTGCGCTTCGCGCACCGTGCGCGCACAGTGAGCATGCGGTGCGCTTCGCGCACCGCGCGCCCACTTTACGCAGTTAGTGCCGTGCACGCACGGTGAGCACGCGGTGCGCTACGCGCACCGCGTGCCGACGTTACGCTAGATGGGCCATTTACGCACGATGCGCTTCGCACATCGTGCGCACATGGAGGACATAAGATGCGCTTCGTTGTGAAAGGTAATATTTTATTTTTTCAGTTATGTGATATGCAATGCACAAATGATGCCCTTCGGGCACCATTTGCACATGGGGTGGAGAGAGTATGGATATTGTTTTTTTTTCATTAAATTTTACCGTACGCGTACGGTAAGCGTAATCGGCGAAATTATCGAAAAATTTAAAATTCCGTTTTTTACCTTGGGGGATCTTTGAGGACTCCCTCAACATGGCTAGGTGCATAGGAGCTGTCTAAACAGCCCCTTTACATGTTTTTGGCCTTTGTTTTTTAAGCCTCTCTCAGAGTGCGAGAGAGAAAATGGCGGCCGCCACTTCCTGGTTTCGACCGATTCGAATGTTTACTAAGATCTAACAGCCAATCGGAATGGCGCTCGCGCACGTCACCGTACGCGTACGGTAAGCGCACCGTAAGCGCACTGTAAGCTGGCTCAGATATATATATTGATTTAAAGGCTATTTTCTCAGAATCTACTGAACAGATTTACACCAAACCTACAAAAGGCACTTCCTTGACCTGTAGACTACCTCTCTGCCAAATTTCAAGGAACTCTGTTCAGCCGTTCGGGCTGTGGCTGTGTCTAAAGGTCCTATGGAAAAATGCATGGGAAAAACGCGTTTTGGGACCCCCCTTTTATCTCAGCCCCCACTTGACGAATCCCCCCGAGACTTTCAGGGTAGGAGCGGAGCGCAGCGCCCCACCTATTTTCAAAATTTGGCGAGGATTCGTCGACCGGCGCCAAAGTTATTCAAAATAGAATGTTGCGGTTTTCCTATGGAAACAGGGTCCTAACTATAACTACCTACTGGCGACCGCCAGTAGGTAATATGTGTATATATATATATATACACATATATATATATATATTCACTGAAAAAACCATAGGTTTCACACATGTTATAGTTAGCAGAAATTTTACTGATAAAAAACCAGTGAAATTCCCCCGTTATAGTTAGTGCAGGCAACTATAACTCACGCGACCGCAATCCTCTGCTGATGCTAATACTGTATTTAGACACTTATTTGCCCATGTCTTCTTCCATACATTTTTAGCTATACATATATTACAAATATTTTTTTTTCATAAAGACACATATGTCATCAGCAGAAGATTGCGGTTGCGTGAGTTATAGTTGCCTGCACTAACTATAACGGGGGAATTTCACTGGTTTTTTATCAGTAAAATTTCCGCTAACTATAACATGTGTGAAACCTATGGTTTTTTCAGTGAATTTGCAAGGTTTTTTAAATGCTAATTCCTAACTATAACGTGTGTGAAACCTATGGTTTTTTCAGTGAATTTGTACGTTTTTTTAAATGCTAAGTTACTTTACGCCATTCGTGGCGTGCGCGCCCACTTAACGCAGTTCGTTCCATGCGCGCACGGTGCGCTTCGCGCACCGTGCGCGCACAGTGAGCATGCGGTGCGCTTCGCGCACCGCGCGCCCACTTTACGCAGTTAGTGCCGTGCACGCACGGTGAGCACGCGGTGCGCTACGCGCACCGCGTGCCCACGTTACGCTAGATGGGCCATTTACGCACGATGCGCTTCGCCCATCGTGCGCACATGGAGGGCATAAGATGCGCTTCGTTGTGAAAGGTAATATTTTATTTTTTCAGTTATGTGATATGCAATGCACAAATGATGCCCTTCGGGCACCATTTGCACATGGGGTGGAGAGAGTATGGATATTGTTTTTTTTTAATTAAATTTTACCGTACGCGTACGGTAAGCGTAATCGGCGAAATTATCGAAAAATTTAAAATTCCGTTTTTTACCTTGGGGGATCTTTGAGGACTCCCTCAATATGGCTAGGTGCATAGGAGCTGTCTAAACAGCCCCTTTACATGTTTTTGGCCTTTGTTTTTTAAGCCTCTCTCAGAGTGCGAGAGAGAAAATGGCGGCCGCCACTTCCTGGTTTCGACCGATTCGAATGTTTACTAAGATCTAACAGCCAATCGGAATGGCGCTCGCGCACGTCACCGTACGCGTACGGTAAGCGCACCGTAAGCGCACCGTAAGCTGGCTCAGATATATATATTGATTTAAAGGCTATTTTCTCAGAATCTACTAAACAGATTTACACCAAACCTACAAAAGGCACTTCCTTGACCTGAGGACTACCTCTCTGCCAAATTTCTAGTAATTCTGTTCAGCCGTTCGGGCTGTAGCCCTGTCTAAAGGTCCTATGGAAAAATGCATGGGAAAAACGCGTTTTGGGACCCCCCTTTTATCTCAGCCCCCGCTTGACGAATCCCCCCGAGACTTTCAGGGTAGGAGCGGAGCGTAAAAGCGCCCCACCTATTTTGAAAAATTCGCGAGGATTCGTCGACCGGCGCCAAAGTTATTCAAAATAGAATGTTGAGGATTTCCTATGGAAACGTGGTCCTAACTCTAACTACCTACTGGCGACCGCCAGTAGGTAATGTGTATATATATATATATATGTATATATATATATATATGTGTGTATATATATATATATATATGTGTATATATATATATATATGTATATATATATATATATATATGTGTATATATATATATTCAATGAAAAAACCAAAGGTTTCACACATGTTATAGTTAGCTGAACATTTCACTCGTAAAAAACCATTGAAATTCCCCCGTTATAGTTAGTTCAGCTAACTATAACTCGCGCGCCCGCAATGCACTACTAATGACGTCACATATTACATCACTCATGACATGGTCAGTGACATCACTCATGACATCACTGATGACATTGTGCAGATGTTACCGATTTTTTCAAAATTTTTGGTTTTCCAAAGTTTCATTTAAAATTGAAAAAGTCCACATTACAATTGGTTACCTTTCCATTAGGCCAAATGGTAATTTGTAAAATCATTTTTTTTGAAAATTCCACTGGTAATCCAATAAAATGGTAAAATTGTTTTGTCCAGATGTTGCCAAATCTCTCTAAAATTTAGGTTTCAGGAAGATTAGATAGGAATTTGCTAAATCAAAAGGCAAACGTTGCTTAAAAATCAATTGGGAATCATTACACAGTGTCCAGCCTTTTTCACATTTAAGATAAACTGTGTAATGTCCAGAAGTTACAGTAGGTCCATCATGGAAAATTATTGCAACTGTTACAAAAGTTTTTCCTGAAATTGATAATTGCTGTCCTGTAAACTTCTTTATTAAAGTATCTAATTTTGAACCATCAGCTTTACAGCGTTGCATCATTAAAATTACATACTGTCCGTATTCCTTTAAAATTAACGTTGAAAACATGTCAGATTGACACTCACTGCATTCCATGCTATGATTAGCATCTTTAACTAATTTAGCAAAAGTGACTGTTTTACTTTCTGGCAATGTTAAATAAATAAACCTTTCAGAATCAACATTAGAGCCACATATATTATAACAGTTTTCACAACTATGTTCCCATTTATAAGAGAGACCAAATACATTTTTAATGGGAACCCCTTCTTCTTCCAGTACCTGAAGAAAAAACATCAAGAATTCCTGTGCGTCTTGCTGTACATTTTGAGAAAACTGTGTTCGTCCTGAACATACATCTAAAAGTTTTCTAATTTCAGTAGCACTTTCTATTTGAGTTTTATCATTACTCAGCTTTTGAAAAAGGAGACTCAACTCAGAACAGAATCTTTTTCCCTGATTTACTATTATCTGCTCTTGCACACTTTCCAGATAAAATGCAACATTCAGCACTACATTAGCGTAGCAGTTGACACCAGAGCTATTTTCAAAATGACATCCTACAACCTGTTCTTCATTTTCCTTTTTGCTTGCAATTACATCACTCCTCTTTTGTTTCCTCCTCTCTACATCTTCATTACAGATATTCTCATTTCTCCTTTTACGAGAAACTACACGTTTCTCCAACACAGGATACTGACCTAAATGAGGAGCATAGCTTCTTCTTAATCTATTATACTCCTTTACACAATTTGCATCAGCACTAACTTTTGAGTCATCAAAGTCTATCATGAATAAACCTGATAATGTTTTCACTCGTGACAAAGCAACATATGCCATACCTTCTTTGAACACAGTTGAACCAATGTTCACAAATGCACAATCTACAGTCAATCCTTGAGACTTGTGAATAGTTACAGCATATGCTAGAGAAAACTGCTTCCTACGTACATATAAATCTTTCACAAGCATGAAACGAACTGAACAACGACAAATGTCTTTAACTTCTTCTATCTGATCAAATTTTATTTTTAAACATTCAATTCCATCTTTTTTCTGATAATTAATAAAACCCACAACTCTTCCCATAGCTCCATTAACTAAACCTTTTTCAACATCCAAATTTCTCCTTAAAAATACTCTACAGTTCATGCAAACATATAGATTTTTTTCTAATCCAGCTGTTTTGGATATGTTCTTCTCTAGTGAATCCAATTTATTTTTCAGTGTGCCTGTTAATGTGACAGTAATTCTTCCATCCTCAATTTTGTCCACTGCTTCCAATTTCCTGATATCTTCCTTTTCCAATTTCAAAAGCTCCTCATTGAATATTGAGCATTCACGTAGAGTTGGCATTAAGCAGATGTTGGAAAACCACTCCCACACTAGAAGGGGTGGTGGTGGTCTTCCGGACACACTGTGGTAGCTTGGCTCGAGTGGTCAGGAATCAGGCTCCGTGCTAAGCATACAACATACCCAAACAATAACCATACGTGCATCCGTTCCAAAAACGACTCTACACCGTAAAAATTATGAAAATATCTTTCTTTATCTTCTTTTTCTCTTAGTTGCTGATTGGAGAAAATAAATAACAATCACAATATACAAACTTTTAGAAAGTGCAGGTTAAATAAATACTGGCTTAATGATTCAATAAATAGGGGTGATCATAAATAAAGAAGGCATAAATACAAGTGCAATACATACAGACAATTAAATATTCTGAGGCAATAAATACTGTAAACCAATAAATATTGTGCATCAATAAATACTGTGGACCAATAAATACAGTGGAACAATAAATAGGTTGAATACAATAAATACAGTGCCCCTAATAAATACTTAAAAGCTGACAGTGACACTCATGGAATCAGATCACTTTTGAATTCCTAAGGGCTGCTTTGGCCCAGGCACAGCTTGTGGGGATGTGGAAGGCTTGAGGGTGTCTACTCCCTGGCTTGGTCAAGGCTGAGGCCTAAACTGAGGTAGATAAAGGGGGGGAAAATACCAGAGACCTGGCTCTCTCTCTCCACACAACCTCACTAGATTAGTCCCAGTTCACCCCTGGCACAGTCAGGTTGGTTCCAGCACCTCCCTAGCCCCTTAGAGCAGTCTCTCTGGTCTCCACAGGGCCTTAGGCGCCCTCTACTCCACTTACTGCCCTTTTTCTGATGCTCCGACGCCGCTGGAGTCGTGTCGACGCCGTGAAGCGGTTCCGGTTCGATGTCGGCGGCCTCGGCACAATGTCAGTTCTTGACGACGCCGGTAGGCGGTTCCGGTTTCGATGTCGGCGGCCTCGGTTCGATCTCGACCTCCGATTCGATGGCGTCGGGCAGTCTTTACTCGATGTCGACCTCGGGCGGCTCCGGTCCGATGGCGACCTCGGATTCGATGACGTCGGCCGGCCTTGCCTCGCTGTCGATTTCCGGCGGCTCCGGAGTGCGATCCTCACTCCCGTCCTCCGGTGCTCCTCTCAGGTTCCGGCGACTCCGGAGTGCGATCCTCACTCCCGACCTCCGGTACACTTCACCTCGGTCTCCGACGACTCCGGAGGGCGGACTTCACTCCTCCGATGACGCCGCTCACTCGACCTCGGGTGACTTCCTCCTCGACCTCTGGTACTCCTCACGACCTCTGACGGCGCCCTCTCTCGACCTCTGGCGGCTCCGGGTACGAAGTCTGCTTTTCCAGTCAGCGCCGCTTCTCCACCTCGGGCTCCAGGTCTTAGGCTACTCGACGTCGGACTTCAGGGAAACCAGTTTCCAGGTCAGGATCTTGCTGTTCTCTTGTTTCTAAGGCCTGTTCCTGCTGTCCAGGTCCTTAGGATGGTTTTTCTGACTTCTTCCCACACAGGGCTCCAGGCTGGGCTCAGTCAGTAGGGACTAGTATCAAGGGTGGGTTTATGGACCCCACTCCAGGCACAAGTTTCCACCCCTGCTGCTTCACTCCTTCCTCCTTCAAGTTTTTGCTGCTCACTCCTCACCAGTCAGGTGCCAACTGCCAGCTCCAACTGCCAACTCTCTGTCTTAGCTTCCCAACATTCTAAACCGCCTCCAACTGTCACAGGGTTCTGGAATGTTCTGGAAGGTGCTGGTAGGTTCCAGTGGATGCTGGTGATGTCACAGGTGGCCACCATTTTGTGCTCCAGGCCCTCAGACAGAAGTTTCAGGGGTAGCTAAAATGGCTCCCTGAATCTGCAGCAACACGAAAAAGTCTGGTGGTTCCCAAAAAGGAAAAATTCAAACAGGGTTTGAGGCAAAAGTGGGACAAAATAAATAATGATGAGGAGGGACCACCCAAAGGGCTGACAGGTCTAACAGCAGATGACACTTTTCTTTTCTGCAATGTTCTTGTATATCTTCTCTGCAACTATTTCTTCCTTTGGAAATAAATTATGTAGCAGCCGATTCTGTAATGCTTTTTTGCCAGCTTCAGTGAGTAGTCCAATTCTGATATCTTTCAGAATACTTCCATATTCTTCATCGTTTGCTTGCCTCATATTAGTAGTAAGTTCCTTGTACTCAAAGAAGGACCAAATATTTGCATTACCGATGCTTCCCAATGACTTCTTTGTGTCTTCATGTGTCACAGTATTAAACACTGGTTGTCCTTTAACTGGAGTAAGTTGCAAAAGATCTCCAAAAACTATGACGTGTTTTCCTCCAAATAACACGTCATAGTCTGTCTTCAGAATTTGCTGCATTCTTAAATGCACAAAGGCAAGCATTAAGTTTGATACCATGCTCACCTCATCAATAATGAGAACTTGCATCTTCTTCAATACTCTTGAAACTTCCAAGCATGCTTCTCCAGTTAGCTTGTTGTATTGTATTTTGTTCTCATGCTCCACTGGTAACATTAGCAAATGATGTAAAGTGATTCCTTTTATGTTATATGCTGCTAACCCAGTTGGAGCAGTAACCACACAAGACAAAGTAGAATCCGTTTTTTGCTGTAGGTAGCTTCTGATGACTTTTATAAGGAAACTTTTTCCAGTTCCAGCTTGTCCGCTTACATACATCCTGATTGGATGAAATGATGTGCATGAGCACTCTTTTTTTTCATGTAGAAATCCGTGATCAATTTTGTTTCTGATCTCTTCATAAATTTGTTGCTGCTCTTCGTTCAGTTGTCTTTCCAAATTTTGTAAGTCTATAAATTCTTCTTGAGCTTGATTCATAGCTGTTTCCACTTCATTCATGGCTATTGATGCTTCATTTTCAACGATTGGTTGTCCTAGGGGATCTTGACTGAGTGTTCCTGAACTTTGGCTGTCCTGAGAACTGTCTCTAGCTATTTCTGCTGCAATTGTAGTTTCCTGTTCAATTTCTTCATTTAACATTTGCAGATAAGTTGAGAATGGACTGCATTGTATGCTGTCTTTGCAAGCATTAAAAGAAGCTTCATAGCTTTGAAATTCTCCCAGTAGTTCATCCTCTGTACGCCATGGTTTAAACAGCTGTAAAAGAGCCAAGTAGTAAAATTCCTTTTTGTCAGTAGTGTCGCAACTCAGCTTCCTGTGATTTATCAAACTTCCTTTTGTTTGCTTCACCAAACATCCTTCCTCACCAATAACTTTATATTTTCCATTGTTGATGTCTTCTGTGGCTTTCCGTGAATAAATGTAGTTCTGCAGCACTTCATAGAGACACATGTTCTCCAGATGATGACTTCTCTTGGGATAATATGTGTCCAACATGTTTGATTTCAAAATATCTGTACTTTCTGGGTCATTCTCGGCCAAATATTCAATTTCTCCAACAGATTTCAGTACCCGATTTCTCATTGCTGCAAGGCCTAAACTTGCCCAAATTATTCTTCTTGATTTCGAGTAGAGACTTGCAGAAGATAACCTATCTGAACATTCGTAGGATCCAATTTCTCGATGCGATAACATCTTCAAACTGAAACTGTACAGCTTCTTACTGACAGTCTTCTCGTGAGAAATCTCTTCCCACATTTCCTTCAATTCTGTTTTTTCTGATTTCGTAATGTAAGACGTTACATATCGAGCAACAGCAATGGAATTGTCAGCTACATACTGTATATCCATGTTAGCATTCCACATGGATAAAATGACTGGGTTGTAGTCATTTATATTTTTTGATTCTTCTTTTCTTTTAAGGTTGTAGGTATTCTTAGGTGATTTTCTTGTGATAGTATGTCTCACAGATGACATAAAACGGTTTACTCTTCCATTTGAAAGAACAGGTCTAGGAAATCCAAATCGACATTTAGTGTAGTATTTATCTTTGCTCTTGTATTTCCGTCGACAGTATTTTCCACACCGATGACTTTGGAAACGTAAAACTTGCTCCTTTAACTTTTTATCTTCTGTGCTTTTTGGTATAGCACATGTTGCATATTCTTCAATGTAAGATAACACTGCTTCATCTGCATCTGTTCCAAACTTTGGGGCATCCTTGATCCACAACAGCATATGAATATGAGGAGCACCTCTTGCCTGGTACTCTTTTCTCCAAAAGAAATCCACTACTTCTCCTAGAGGTGGATTTTTTTTATTGCAGATGAACGACATCATAGCCTCAAATCTATGATTGAAATATCTGCAAACATTAACCGGATCCAATGAGCACAGTTCTCCTGCTGTCTTGTATTCGATGTTTTTAATGTTTGAATTTGCCTCTCGTAGAAAATCCAGTAAATCATCCCAAGCGTACTCAGCACAGCTTAGGGTAACGAACCATGTTGGTGTTCCTAAATTCCGTAACATGCATTTTAATTCACCATGACGTCGGTACCAATATTCATTTGTCCCACGCTGACAAGCCATCAGATTGATCAGTTGTGTTTCCAAATGATCATCTCGGTGCTGCACTTTCTCCATAAAATCCTTAGCAGACACATTTTGTAAATGTACT
This sequence comes from Triturus cristatus, assembly GCF_964204655.1. NCBI lineage: Eukaryota > Metazoa > Chordata > Amphibia > Caudata > Salamandridae > Triturus > Triturus cristatus. The sequence continues at coordinate 1,524,123,348 of NC_140591.1, forward strand.
CCACTTTTTAAAATGTGATTTACTGCATAAGACAGTGCAGACAAGTCGCTTTCAAATAAAAGATGGAACAAATAAGGAATACTTTGTCGAAATCTGGGATCTTCAGCATATAGTCTTGTAGTCCGATACTCAGAAGCTGGAATCTGTTCCGGACGTTCATCGTATCGTCCTCCTTTTCCTTTAGGAAACAGCTGGGGAAAACATCGAGCTTCCAAGCTCTCCTCCCATACACTCACGGGAGTTCCTTTTGCTTTCTTCATCTGAAACAGATCAATATTGTCTCCCATAACTTCTTTTGAATGAAGAGGATGTATGCTAAAATGTTCATAAATTTCTTCTTCCTTTGACTTGTCCACTTTTTCAATTTGTCCAGTTGGTGTTTCTGTGTCTTCTTGTAAATCTTCTTCTTCTTCTTCTTCTATATAAATTGATTCATACCATTTGTTATTCCTTTTCAAATACAAATTTGCTCTTTGTACTTTCCGTATATCTACCAGCTCCTGCCAAATCTTCTTATTCTTTGTAGGTACACCATTAACCAGAATAATTAATGGTTCAGTTTCCAAAGTATCCGCATCAATAGTTTCCATATTTTTTTTCAAATCCAAGGGCAAATACACCACTCTACCTTTTAAACCTCTCAGTAAATCTGAAGGAGGTAATTTACCAGTTTTGGGCTCCATACGTACTATGGTCTGGAACGGATGAACACATTGAATGAGTATAGACTCATATGTATTTAATTCAGAAAGTTCAGCAGGAATTGCATCCAATTCTAAATTATTATGTACAGCTCTGGTCGGCATTCTATTTTCTTCTAACTTATTATAACAGTATTTACAAATACGCTGAACTTCACCCAATTCAAAACAATTTTCAAGAAATATATATGTGGCAAAATCCTTCCACTTATAATTATCTTCATTTTCACTTTTTCTATAGAGATCAACATACCTGGTTTGTTTTCTATAATGAGTTCTGCGGCAACAAATACAAGTAATATTTGGTCTTTCATTAGAGATTATTGCAAATTTTGTTATGTGATCATTAAATGTCTTACTTACAGAGGGTTCTACATTCTCTTCCACTTCTTCCTCATTTACTGTGTCCTTTTCTGCACTGTTTTGTTCAGGACCAAAGTAACAAAACTGAATTTCATCAACAACCTTCTCTACATCTGATACCGATCCACGGAACAGAGCCCTATTCAATTCATCTAACTTTATTGCTGGACTTTTAGCAAAATACAACCGTCTTACAAACTTTCTCATTTCAGTATGATGAACAGCCAGCATCCTAAAATGATGGAAAACACTATTACACACTTTTCTAGATAGACAAGCCAGAGAATGACCCTGCAAACCAGTATTCTCTCTCACTCTGCATGGATCCAGACTTTGAAGCACCTTAATCTTCTGTTTTACACTTTTTTTACTATATTCTCTTAGAAACTCACGAAATTTATCAATAGATTCCTGACGCACAGTGCAAATACTACTACAATTCCAAGTGTACACTGGGGCTTTAGGACGTCTCCCCATAGCCTCATCCGCCATCACTTGTACCTCATCTCTTGGAACCATTATCTCCTTCTCCATTATGCAACCATTTTTCACTTCGTAAGCACGACCTCTGGTGTCAACTGCATGCAGCAAACTATTACTTTGAAAATAGCTCTCTTCATTAAAAAAAGGTTCACTACTTGAACTATGCATCCATTTTCCTAAAAACACTTTACAAAAGTTTGTTCTGTTCACTACTCTTTTCCTTTTGCTTTGTGATTTCAGTACATTAACCATTTTATCTAATGTACGCATCCTATTCAAAATTAAAATGAATAGTTTCCTTTTTAATTCTAATGCCTTTGCTGCAATGGCTTCAATTTCTTTTTTTCTCTTATAAAACTTAGCCTTTTGCTTATATTTCTTCACATCCTTTATCAAATTGGACATAACTCTTCTCTGAAACATTTTTCTACGTATCTCTTTAAACGCTGTTTTTCTGTTTAAGTTTATCTTTTTAGTTGCAGAAGGTATATTTGCATTAACTAAATGCTCAATTTTTTCCTCTCCTTTTCTATTGAAAACATTTTTTCCAGTACAGACATTTTGTACATTTTTCCTTTTTTTGAATATGTTCTTTAAAAAATCTTTTGTTTGCTTACCAGAAGATTTTTTCTTTTTCTCAACATGAGCATCTCCAACTAACTTAGGTCCTCCAGTTGTCTTCAAATATAGGTTTTTTTGTGGTCTTTCTTTACTCTGGATTTTGTAGGCATCTTAAATTTTGTTCACTGCTCTTCAGCAATACCTGAAAAAAACTAAAAAAAAAAATCCTTTATTTTTTTTAAATATATTACTACATTTTTTCTGTTCTTTAGAAATCTTAAAATACTATAAACCCCTTTCCTATAAATGAAAATCACAATAACACCTTCACAAATTAAATTTCTAAAAATAATTCCTGTGTGCACACAAAGTCATGCTTTGAAATTAGGCAGAAAACGAAATTTCTTTGCCAATTGCAAAGCATACTTTCTACTACTTTTTAGGCAAGTGAAAAGTACTTTTACAGACTGACACATTTTGAATCCACTTTTTAGATTCTTAAAAAAGCACATGTCCAAACTGCTTTTTCAGACCAGCACCATGTGTAACCTGGGTGACTGCCTACACTCCAGCAAGGGCAACCAGCCTTAGTGATGCTGTATGTATTTGCATTACTGACTGAAACCTCAAACCCCACTCGCTTGTGAATACTGTGCATGATTCCACAGGGTAAGCAGCTGGGTGTGTGCTAAGAGTCTGCTTCTGCACCAAAAAATGGCTCCCCCTTTCCATCTAATGCAACTGTGAAATCACCAGAGCAATACGCAATAAATCTCTGCCTGTAATTCCTATATGCACACAGAGTCATGTTTTCACATTAGTCACAAAACGAAATTTCTTTGCCAATTTGAAAGCACACTTACTACTCTTTTTTTTGGCAAGTGATAAACACTTTTACAGACTGACACATTATGAATCCACTTTTCAGATTCTTAAAAAAGCACATGTCCAAACTGCTTTTTCAGACCAGCACCATGTGTAACCTGGGTGACTGCCTACACTCCAGCAAGGGCAACCAGCCTTAGTGATGCTGAATGTATTTGCATTACTGACTGAAACCTCAAACCCCACTCGCTTGTGAATACTGTGCATGATTCCACAGGGTAAGCAGCTGGGTGTGTGCTAAGAGTCTGCTTCTGCACCAAAAAATGGCTCCCCCTTTCCATCCAATGCAACTGTGAAATCACCAGAGCAATACGCAATAAATCTCTGCCTGTAATTCCTATATGCACACAGAGTCATGTTTTCACATTAGTCACAAAACGAAATTTCTTTGCCAATTTGAAAGCACACTTACTACTCTTTTTTTTGGCAAGTGATAAACACTTTTACAGACTGAGACTGCCTACACTCCAGCAAGGGCAACCAGCCTTAGTGATGCTGAATGTATTTGCATTACTGACTGAAACCTCAAACTCCACTCGCTTGTGAATACTGTGCATGATTCCACAGGGTAAGCAGCTGGGTGTGTGCTAAGAGTCTGCTTCTGCACCAAAAAATGGCTCCCCCTTTCCATCCAATGCAACTGTGAAATCACCAGAGCAATACGCAATAAATCTCTGCCTGTAATTCCTATATGCACACAGAGTCATGTTTTCACATTAGTCACAAAACGAAATTTCTTTGCCATTTTGAAAGCACACTTACTACTCTTTTTTTTGGCAAGTGATAAACACTTTTACAGTCTGTCACATTTTGAATCCACTTTTCAGATTCTTAAAAAAGCATATGTCCAAACTGCTTTTTCAGACCAGCACCATGTGTAACCTGGGTGACTGCCTACACTCCAGCAAGGGCAACCAGCCTAGTGATGCTGAATGTATTTGCATTACTGACTGAAACCTCAAACCCCACTCGCTTGTGAATACTGTGCATGATTCCACAGGGTAAGCAGCTGGGTGTGTGCTAAGAGTCTGCTTCTGCACCAAAAAATGGCTCCCCCTTTCCATCTAATGCAACTGTGAAATCACCAGAGCAATACGCAATAAATCTCTGCCTGTAATTCCTATATGCACACAGAGTCATGTTTTCACATTAGTCACAAAACGAAATTTCTTTGCCAATTTGAAAGCACACTTACTACTCTTTTTTTTGGCAAGTGATAAACACTTTTACAGACTGACACATTATGAATCCACTTTTCAGATTCTTAAAAAAGCACATGTCCAAACTGCTTTTTCAGACCAGCACCATGTGTAACCTGGGTGACTGCCTACACTCCAGCAAGGGCAACCAGCCTTAGTGATGCTGAATGTATTTGCATTACTGACTGAAACCTCAAACCCCACTCGCTTGTGAATACTGTGCATGATTCCACAGGGTAAGCAGCTGGGTGTGTGCTAAGAGTCTGCTTCTGCACCAAAAAATGGCTCCCCCTTTCCATCCAATGCAACTGTGAAATCACCAGAGCAATACGCAATAAATCTCTGCCTGTAATTCCTATATACACACAGAGTCATGTTTTCACATTAGTCACAAAACGAAATTTCTTTGCCATTTTGAAAGCACACTTACTACTCTTTTTTTTGGCAAGTGATAAACACTTTTACAGTCTGTCACATTTTGAATCCACTTTTCAGATTCTTAAAAAAGCACATGTCCAAACTGATTTTTCAGACCAGCACCATGTGTAACCTGGGTGACTGCCTACACTCCAGCAAGGGCAACCAGCCTTAGTGATGCTGAATGTATTTGCATTACTGACTGAAACCTCAAACCCCACTCGCTTGTGAATACTGTGCATGATTCCACAGGGTAAGCAGCTGGGTGTGTGCTAAGAGTCTGCTTCTCCACCAAAAAATGGCTCCCCCTTTCCATCTAATGCAACTGTGAAATCACCAGAGCAATACGCAATAAATCTCTGCCTGTAATTCCTATATGCACACAGAGTCATGTTTTCACATTAGTCACAAAACGAAATTTCTTTGCCATTTTGAAAGCACACTTACTACTCTTTTTTTTGGCAAGTGATAAACACTTTTACAGACTGACACATTATGAATCCACTTTTCAGATTCTTAAAAAAGCACATGTCCAAACTGCTTTTTCAGACCAGCACCATGTGTAACCTGGGTGACTGCCTACACTCCAGCAAAGGCAACCAGCCTTACTGATGCTGAATGTATTTGCATTACTGAGTGCAACCTCAAACCCTTAAAGTATTCCTTATTTATACCAGTACACCTTAATTTATCGTGAAAACATAGTCCATATTATTGTACATGTTCCTCACATTTAAATTTCTCCCAAAATAGAAAATGATAAACACAACTTCAACAAAAGGAATTCCATTTCTATTATTCATTTCTTAATTTACCATATACATCCCCTCTCAAACTCTAAACTCACCTTTATAATTAGTTAGCTGTGAAAGAAATGTGGCACTCAAACAGCAGATTATCAGAGCCAGGATCTCTGTTCTTTACACCTCTCTCCTCTCAGCAGAACGAGATAATGGCAAACTTTCCCTCTCTTTTTCCACACATATACATGTTAATTTCAAATCTCAGTGCTTCCCCCTTTTTTTCAAATGTAATCACACATTTCTATTGGTTGAAAACCAACCCTTTTCCAAAAGTACCCTTCCCCCAACTTGACTTCTGCCTAGTACCCTTCCCCCAACTTGACTTCTGCCTGCTACCATAGCAACAGCTCATGGAACACTGCTGTGTGGAGTTAGGTCAGAAGTTCACCAAACAATGTTTCAATTCCACAGAGCAAGAGTGCTTGACTTTTCAAACCTAACAGCAAATCCATAGTACTGTTCTTTGGTAACACATTTTTCTGTACCAATACAAAACATGCTTCTATTAATTTACACATACAGCCTAGTTTTTATTCTAGAATGGTATGAAACAGCCAATCAGTTCTTTTTTTATGAAAAAATATGTATGCCTCCATTTCCAAACTGTCTTTCATTTCTTTTTACCATTCTACTGAATTACACCTCCTGAGTGCATCCAGTTCTCCTTTGAAGATGTTCACAGTGTGGATTGTAGGGCACAGCTATGTCTTCTGGAGTGAAAAGTATGCAGAGAAAACAGGTATGGTGAGAGACCTTGCTTTACCAAATGTAGACATTAAATGGATTGGTCAGAGAGGGTTAAAGTGGCACCAATTGATGCCATTGGTGAAATCCTTCATGCAAATCCAACACCCTGACCTCATAATAGTGCACTGTGGTGGCAATGACCTAGGCACTTTGACTGGGGTAGGTCTGGAAATGCTTATGAAGGACACCTTTGCACAACTGTTTTCACTTTTCCCTAAAACTGCCTTTGTGTTTTCTAACATATGCCAAAGGCAAAAATGGAACTGGTCCAATCATTTCTGTCCGCAGATTGACAAAGCAAGAAAGCACATCAACAAATCTGTTTCTGCTTTCCTCCGTGACTATGGTATGGGTTCCATTTACCACAACAACTTGCGTTACGACATGCAAGACATTTATAGAGGAGATGGTGTGCACTTCAATGATGAAGGGAACAGAGTCTTCCTCTTGAACCTTAGACTCTGCATCGGTACTTACTTGTAGGTACCACTAAAAAATCACTTCATAAACACAACGGCTCTTTTTAGAGCCCCCTAATATCTAAACACTTAAATCTGCATTTCATTTCATTTTTTATTTTTTTTTTCTACCGTACGCGTACGGTAAGCTTACCGTACGCGTACCCCGCGATTTTTTTTAAAATCAATAAATGTTTTCTTTGTACTTTTCTGTCCTTCTTTGACCCCCTTACAAATGTTAGGGGGTCTGTAACTCTCCTCCTTGCCCCCTTTTCAAGATATCACTCTTTTTTTTCTGAGTGAAACACACGAAATGGCGGCCGCCGCTTCCTGGTTTCGACCGATTCGAATGTTTACTAAGATCTAAGAGCCAATCAGAATCGCGCTCGCGCACGCCACCGTACGCGTACGGTAAGCGTACCGTAAGCGCACCGTAAGCTGGCTCAGATATATATATTGATTTAAAGGCTATTTTCTCAGAATCTACTGAACAGATTTACACCAAACCTACAAAAGGCACTTCCTTGACCTGAGGACTACCTCTCTGCCAAATTTCTAGTAATTCTGTTCAGCCGTTCGGGCTGTAGCTGTGTCTAAAGGTCCTATGGAAAAATGCATGGGAAAAACGTGTTTTGGGACCCCCCTTTTACCTCAGCCCCCGCTTGACGAATCCCCCCGAGACTTTCAGGGTAGGAGCGGAGCGTAGCGCCCCACCTATTTAGAAAAATTCGCGAGGATTCGTCAGCCGGCGCAAAAGTTATTCCAAATAGAATGTTGCGGATTTCCTATGGAAACGTGGTCCTAACTATAACTACCTACTGGCGACCGCCAGTGGGTAATGTGTATATATATGTGTGTATATATATATGTGTATATATATATGTGTATATATATGTGTGTGTATATATATATGTGTATATATATATGTGTATATATATGTGTGTATATATATATATGTGTATTACCTACTGGCGGTCGCCAGTAGGTAGTTATAGTTAGGACCACGTTTCCATAGGAAAACCTCAACATTCTATTTTGAATAACTTTGGCGCCGGTCGCCGAATCCTCGCGAATTTCTCAAAATAGGTGGGGCGCTACGCTCCGCTCCTACCCTGAAAGTCTCGGGGGGATCCGTCAAGCGGGGGCCGAGATAAAAGGGGGGTCCCAAAACGCGTTTTTCCCATGCATTTTTCCATAGGACCTTTAGAACGAGCTACAGCCCGAACGGCTGAACAGAATTACTCAAAATTTGGCAGAGAGGTAGTCCCTAGGTCAAGGAAGTGCCTTTTGTAGGTTTGGTGTAAATCTGTTCAGTAGATTCTGAGAAAATAGCCTTTAAATCAATATATATATCTGAGCCCGCTTACGGTACGCTTACCGTACGCTTACGGTAAGCGTACGGTGGCGTGCGCGAGCGCGATTCTGATTGGCTCTTAGATCTTAGTAAACATTCGAATCGGTCGAAACCAGGAAGCGGCGGCCGCCATTTTGTGTATTTCACTCTGAAAAAAAAAAGAGAAAACAAGGAAAGGGGGCAATGAGGAGAGTTACAGACCCCCTAACATTTGTAAGGGGGTCAAAGAAGGACAGAAAAGTACAAAAAAAACATTTATTGATTTTAAAAAAAATCACGGGGTACGCGTACGGTAAGCTTACGGTAAGCGTACGGTAAAAAAAATAAATATATATATATATATTATAGTTAGGAATTAGCATTTAAAAAACCTTGCAAATTCACTGAAAAAACCATAGGTTTCACACATGTTATAGTTAGCTGGACATTTTACTGATAAAAAACCAATGAAATTCCCCCGTTATAGTTACTGTAGGCAACTATAACTCACGCGACCGTAATCCTCTGCTGATGCTAATACTGTAATAAGACACTTATTTGCCCATGTCTTCTTCCATTAAATTTTAGCTATACATATATTACAAATATTTTTTTTTCATAAAGACACATATGTCATCAGCAGAGGATTACGGTCGCGTGAGTTATAGTTGCCTACAGTAACTATAACGGGGGAATTTCATTGGTTTTTTATCAGTAAAATGTCCAGCTAACTATAACATGTGTGAAACCTATGGTTTTTTCAGTGAATATATATATGTGTGTATATATATATATTCACTGAAAAAACCATAGGTTTCACACATGTTATAGTTAGCGGAAATTTTACTGATAAAAAACCAATGAAATTCCCCCGTTATAGTTAGTGCAGGCAACTATAACTCACGCGACCGCAATCCTCTGCTGATGCTAATACTGTATTTAGACACTTATTTGCCCATGTCTTCTTCCATACATTTTTAGCTATACATATATTACAAATATTTTTTTTTCATAAAGACACATATGTCATCAGCAGAAGATTGCGGTCGCGTGAGTTATAGTTGCCTGCACTAACTATAACGGGGGAATTTCATTGGTTTTTTATCAGTAAAATTTCCGCTAACTATAACATGTGTGAAACCTATGGTTTTTTCAGTGAATTTGCAAGGTTTTTTAAATGCTAATTCCTAACTATAACGTGTGTGAAACCTATGGTTTTTTCAGTGAATTTGTACGGTTTTTTAAATGCTAAGTTACTTTACGCCATTCGTGGCGTGCGCGCCCACTTAACGCAGTTCGTTCCGTGCGCGCACGGTGCGCTTCGCGCACCGTGCGCGCACAGTGAGCACGCGGTGCGCTTCGCGCACCGCGCGCCCACTTTACGCAGTTAGTGCCGTGCACGCACGGTGGGCACGCGGTGCGATGACAAAGCAAGAAAGCACGTCAACAAATCTGTTTCTGCTTTCCTCCGTGACTATGGTATGGGTGCCATTTACCACAACTACTTGCGTTATGACATGCAAGACATTTATAGAGGAGATGGTGTGCACTTCAATGATGAAGGGAACAGAGTCTTCCTCTTGAACCTTAGACTCTGCATCGGTACTTACTTGTAGGTACCACTAAAAAATCATTTCATAAACACAACGGCTCTTTTTAGAGCCCCCTAATATCTAAAAACTTAAATCTGATTTTCATTTTTTTTTTTTTTTTTTTCTACCGTACGCTTACCGTAAGCTTACCGTACGCGTACCCCGTGATTTTTTTAAAAATCAATAAATGTTTTCTTTGTACTTTTCTGTCCTTCTTTGACCCCCTTACAATTGTTAGGGGGTCTGTAACTCTCCTCATTGCCCCCTTTCCTTGTTTTCACTCTTTTTTTTCAGAGTGAAATACACAAAATGGCGGCCGCCGCTTCCTGGTTTCGGCCGATTCGAATGTTTACTAAGATCTAAGAGCCAATCAGAATCGCGCTCGCGCACGCCACCGTACGCTTACCGTAAGCGTACGGTAAGCGTACCGTAAGCTGGCTCAGATATATATATTGATTTAAAGGCTATTTTCTCAGAATCTACTGAACAGATTTACACCAAACCTACAAAAGGCACTTCCTTGACCTAGGGACTACCTCTCTGCCAAATTTTGAGTAATTCTGTTCAGCCGTTCAGGCTGTAGCTCGTTCTAAAGGTCCTATGGAAAAATGCATGGGAAAAACGCGTTTTGGGACCCCCCTTTTATCTCAGCCCCCGCTTGACGGATCCCCCCGAGACTTTCAGGGTAGGAGCGGAGCGTAGCGCCCCACCTATTTTGAGAAATTCGCGAGGATTCGTCGACCGGCGCCAAAGTTATTCAAAATAGAATGTTGAGGTTTTCCTATGGAAACGTGGTCCTAACTATAACTACCTACTGGCGACCGCCAGTAGGTAATGTGTATATATATATATGTGTATATATATATATATATATGTGTATATATATATGTGTATATATATATATGTGTATATATATATGTGTGTATATATATATATGTATTACCTACTGGCGGTCGCCAGTAGGTAGTTATAGTTAGGACCACGTTTCCATAGGAAATCCGCAACATTCTATTTTGAATAACTTTGGCGCCGGTCGACGAATCCTCGCGAATTTTTCAAAATAGGTGGGGCGCTACGCTCCGCTCCTACCCTGAAAGTCTCGGGGGGATTAGTCAAGCGGGGGCTGAGATAAAAGGGGGGTCCCAAAACGCGTTTTTCCCATGCATTTTTCCATAGGACCTTTAGACAGGGCTACAGCCCGAACGGCTGAACAGAATTACTAGAAATTTGGCAGAGAGGTAGTCCTCAGGTCAAGGAAGTGCCTTTTGTAGGTTTGGTGTAAATCTGTTCAGTAGATTCTGAGAAAATAGCCTTTAAATCAATATATATATCTGAGCCAGCTTACGGTGCGCTTATGGTACGCTTACCGTACGCGTACGGTGGCGTGCGCGAGCGCGATTCTGATTGGCTCTTAGATCTTAGTAAACATTCGAATCGGCCGAAACCAGGAAGCGGCGGCCGCCATTTTCTCTCTCGCACTGAGAGTGATGTTTAAAATATAAAGCACAAAAACATGTAAAGGGGCTGTTTAGACAGCTCCCACACACATAGCAATGTTGAGGGAGTCCCCAAAGATCCCCCAAGGCCAAAAACGGAATTTTTATTTTTTCGCTAATTTCGCCGATTACGCTTACCGTACGCGTACGGTAAAAAATTATAAAAAAAAAAAAATTATCCACACTCTCCCCACCCCGTGCGCAATCCACTGCTGATGCTAATACTATATTTAGAGACTTATTTGCCCATGTCTTCTTCCATTAAATTTTAGCTATACATATATTACAAATATTTTTTTTTCATAAAGACACATATGTCATCAGCATAGGATTGCGGTCGCGTGAGTTATAGTTGCCTGCACTAACTATAACGGGGGAATTTCATAGGTTTTTTATCAGTAAAATGTCCAGCTAACTATAACATGTGTGAAACTTATGGTTTTTTCAGTGAATTTGCAAGGTTTTTTAAATGCTAATTCCTAACTATAACGTGTGTGAAACCTATGGTTTTTTCAGTGAATTTGTACGGTTTTTTAAATGCTAAGTTACTTTACGCCATTCGTGGCGTGCGCGCCCACTTAACGCAGTTCGTTCCGTGCGCGCACCGCGCGCCCACTTTACGCAGTTAGTGCCGTGCACGCACCCACGTTACGCTGGATGGGCCATGTACGCACGATGCGCTTTGCGCACCGTGCGCACATGGAGGGCATTTTATGCGCTTCGTTGTGCAAGGTAAACTTTTACATTTTCCTTGCTTATATATGTCATGCATAAATGGTGCCCTTCGGGCACCATTTGCACACGGGTTGGGGAGAGTATGGTTAATTTTTTAAAAAAAAACATTTATGTTTTCATTGACTTTGTATGCCGTGCACAAATGGTGCACTTCGGGCCGGGCACTATTTGAACATGGGGTGGAGAGAGTATGGTTAATTTTTTTTTTTTTTAATAATTTTTACCGTACGCGTACGGTAAGCGTAATCGGCGATTTTTCGAAAAAAAAAAATATTGACTTTTTGGCCTTGGGGGTTCTTTGGGGACACCTTCATCAAGGCTAGGTGGTTAGGAGCTGTCTAAACAGCCCCTTTACATGTTTTTTGCCTTTGTTTTTCCTCCCCCCTCAGAGTGCGAGAGAGAAAATGGCGGCCACCGCTTCCTGGTTTCGACCGATTCGAATGTTTACTAAGATCTAACAGCCAATCAGAATCGCGCTCGCGCACGTCACCGTACGCGTACGGTAAGCTTACCGTAAGCGCACGGTAAGCGCACCGTAAGCTGCCACAGATATATATATTGATTTAAATGCTATTTACTCAGGAACTACTGAACAGATTTACACCAGACCTACAAAAGGTACTTCCTTGACCTGAGGACTACCTCTCTGCCAAATTTCAAGTAACTCTGTTCAGCCGTTCGGGCTGTAGCTGTGTCTAAAGGTCCTATGGAAAAATGCATGGGAAAAACGCGTTTTGGGACCCCCCTTTTTTCTCAGCCCCCGCTTGACGAATCCCCCCGAGACTTTCCGGGTAGGAGCGGACCGTAGCGCCCCACCTATTTTGAAAATTTCGCGAGGATTCGTCGACCGGCGCCAAAGTTATTCCAAATAGAATGTTGCGGATTTCCTATGGAAACAGGGTCCTAACTATAACTACCTACTGGCGACCGCCAGTAGGTAATATATATATATATATAATATATTATATATATATATATATATATATATATATATATATATATATATATATATATATACATATATATTACTCCTGAGGCGGATAGCCGGGAGCACGATTTCTTTGTGTTTTTAAATATTTGAGTGTTTACCTTCCTCTGTATTTTTAATTCACTTACCCTCTGCTCCCTTCACTGCTGTGCCACCCAGACCACGCCGCGCAGCGGTTCCTGCGCTGCCACGGTCGCTAGTACCGGGACACTCTTGGCGCCATTCCCGGCGTTTGCCGCGACCACGCCCCTTTTCAAGGCCACGCCCCCTTTGAGTCCTTCAAAGGCGCTGACCTCAATCACCTGCTTAGATTGACTGTTACTCCTGAGGCGGATAGCAGGGAGCACGATTTCTTTGTGTTTTTAAATATTTGAGTGTTTACCTTTCTCTGTATTTTTAATTCACTTACCCTCTGCTCCCTTCACTGCTGTGCCACCCAGACCACGCCGCGCAGTGGTTCCTGCGCTGCCACGGTCGCTAGTACCGGGACACTCTTGGCGCCATTCCCGGCGTTTGCCGCGACCACGCCCCTTTTCAAGGCCACGCCCCCTCCTCTCCCTGCCTCTCCCATAGATCTATAAATCATGTGCAGATTTCGGACGCGCAGCGGACGAGCGCAGCGGGCGCGCCTAAGGCAAGCCCGTCTGCGCCCGTCCGCGTCAAGGTAGCGCCTAGCGCCAGTTATGCTGCTTGTGTTGCCCCTTCTGACCTTAGCATTCTCCCCTCTGGTCCTCCTTACTCCAGAGAGTTGCTCCTACAACTTGGCAAGTTCCACGCTGATAAAGGTACCTTCACTCTGCTCAACACGGCTCAGCCCCGAGCTGACTTTCTAGCCAACAACTTGTTGAAATGCGGACTTTTGAATGTAAGATCCTTGCCCAAGCACAGCACTGAAATCCAACTTCTTATTGAATCTCATGAACTTGATGTTCTCTTTATGACTGAAACTTGGACGCGCCCTGACTGCATGGTCGATCCGGGTTTCACTTGCCCTCCTGGGTTTAAATTCCTTCACATCCCCAGATCTAATGGTAGAGGAGGAGGGGTTGGTGTGATCTTCACTGCAGCCTGTAACTTTAAGTCCCTTGCTTTAGACTCGATTGAAGGAACTGAACTTCTAGGACTATCTATTCAGACTCAGGCCGGAAACATCGTTACCGGGATTGTCTGCTACCGTCCACCGGGTGCATTTAGCCTCCAACATCAACAGGCACTCTTGACCATCCTAACCAATATTGCACTTTCGCATCACAAACTGTTTATTTTGGGTGACTTCAATCTGTGGCAGAACGGCGTCCTTGACTCCGGTCTAAGTAACCTTCTGAACTACTGCAAGAGCCTTGGACTCTCCCAGTTGGTCACTGGTCCCACCCATAGGGGTGGACACCTTCTTGACCTATTGTTCGCAGGCCCCCAGTTAGTAACAATGGGAGAAACTCTCCCCATGGACTGGACAGACCATTCTCTCATTAAGTTCTTTTTAGACCTTAAGAGTGACTATCCCAAAGTCCCTGGTCCGCCTTCTAAAACCAAGTGTAGAGATTGGAAAGCCCTTACTCGTCTGCACCCCCTAGGAAAAGTGTTTCATTTAAGTCAACTTTTCCACGAGAATAAACAAGTTGATGATAACTACTCCTCGTTCTGTGATAGGATTACCGCTACCCTTGACGCCCATGCCCCTCTCAAAACTCGCAAATGCAGGAGCACCAACTCTGCGCCCTGGTTCAATGACAGCCTAAAAGATCTGAAGCATAGTTGTAAACAGGCTGAGAGAACGTGGAGACGAAATTATACCGAAAACACCAAGGAACTCTGGAAAAACAAAATACGGGAATATAAGGACTTAATTAAAAAATCTAAATCCGTCTACTATTCCTCCATGATTTGTAAGTCTTCCAACAGCTCTAGAAATATCTTTAACATTTTGAACAGTATTACTGACCCGGAATGTGTCAAAAACACTATTATACCATCTCAAGATCTCTGTGACAACCTTGCTGCTTTCTTTAAAAATAAAATTGAGCTTATCATTAAGGACCTAGATGCCTCCCCTGACACCAACTCTCACCCTGATTTTAATATGAGACTCCCCACAATTCAGATTGCATTGCCACCATTGGCCTCAAATGACCTTCTACTTGAGCTCCCTTCTATCCCGTATGAGGCCTTCATTAAGCTAGCCAGCAAAATCTCTTCTGGGTCTCCTCTAGACCCTGTCCCTCAAAAAGTCTGGAAACAATTTGACCTTGATCTTCTTCCCTCTCTCCACGTCATTTGTAACCAATCTCTCTCAACCGGAATAGTTCCTGCTCAGTGGAAACGGGCATTAGTCTCCCCCCTGCTAAAAAAGCCCTCTCTTGACCCTGACTGTTCCAAGAACTACCGCCCTATATCTCTGCTGCCCTTTCCAGCCAAAATCGTAGAAAGTTGGGTTAGCAATGCCCTCTCTTCCCATCTGGAATGCCACCATCTTTTGGACGCGGATCAATTTGGTTTTAGACCCACCCACAGAACTGAGTCTGCCTTGATAACCGCGATGGACGAGCTTCAGAGGCGTGCAGACAGAAGGCAGGCAGCGTTCCTTATCCTGCTTGACATGTCTGCCGCCTTTGATACCGTGAATCACGATATTCTGCTGACACGTCTGTTTGAGGCAGGAATAAGAGGCTCAGCAGCACAATGGTTTCACTCCTTCCTCAAGGATAGACAGCAAGCGATATCCATCCCTCCTTTTCAGTCGGTGTTCACTCTGGTCCCACATGGGGTCCCCCAGGGCTCTGCTATTAGCCCCATTCTTTTTAACCTATACTTAAGACCTTTGATTTCGCTTATCAAAAGCTACAACATCAAGATTATTAACTACGCTGACGATACGCAGTTGATATTCTCCTTGGAGGGAGAAGACTCCATCTCCATTGAAACCTTTCACAAATGTCTACGTGACACCTCTCACTGGCTAAGAACCAACTCCCTCCAATTCAACGCAGGGAAAACGGAGGTTCTTCTCAACACTTGCACTAAGATTCCTCGGCCCTTCCCAAACAACTTCTGGCCTCCTGAATCCGGGACCACAGTGCGTCCAGTAGCCACTATCCGCAACCTCGGGGTCATGCTGAATCAGGAACTCAGTATGGAGACTCACATCCAAAAAACCTCTGCTTGCTGTTTTGCTATCCTCCGCTCCTTAAGGAAGATACTGCCTCTCCTCCCTACTCATGCTCGTGCCGAAGTTGTACGCTGTACTATCCTCAGTCGCCTTGACTATTGTAATGCTTTACTGCTGGAATCCCCTAGCTTCTTGCTAGACAGACTCCAAAGAGTCCAATCAGCAGCGGCAAAAGTGGCTCTGGGGCTTCCTAGAAGAACTAATGGAGCCTCCTCATTGAGCAAACTCCACTGGCTTCCGGTTAGGCAGAGGGTTCAATTCAAAGCCCTCTGCATAGTGTTCAGAGCACTACATGCAGTAGGCCCTGCCTCCCTCCAATCTAAATTTGTCTGGTATACCCCAGCTAGGCAGCTTCGTTCCTCTGAAGCCAAGCTGGTTATGGTTCCAAAATTTAAAAAAATCTGATCCGGAGGCAGATCCTTCAATGTGGCAGCTGCCAAGCTGTGGAACTCGCTCCCTATTGATATTAGACATACTTCTGAATTTCTTCCTTTTAGGAAAATAATTAAAACCTGGCTTTTCCCCAAGACCTCTGTCCTCTAATCTTGTGTCTCCTGCTGCTTCTGGCATCTCATCCCTACCCCACTAGTTTCAGTCAGCGCCAGGATGCCTGCCATGGTGATAGCGCGCTCTATAAATGTTTTAAATAAATAAATAAATAAATAAATCTACTGGCGGTCGCCAGTAGATAGTTATAGTTAGGACCGTGTTTCCTTAGGAAATCCGCAACATTCTATTTGGAATAACTTTGGCACCGGTCGACGAATCCTCGCGAAATTTTCAAAACTAATGGGGCGCTACGCTCCTACCCTGAAAGTCTCGGGGGGATTCGTCAAGCGGGGGCTGAGAAAAAAGGGGGGTCCCAAAACGCATTTTCCCCATGCATTTTCCCATAGGACCTTTAGTCCGAGCTACAGCCCGAACGGCTGAACAGAGTTACTTGACAGAGAGGTAGTCCTCAGGTCAAGGATGTGCCTTTTGTAGGTCTGGTGTAAATCTGTTCAGTAGGTCCTGAGAAAATAGCATTTAAATCAATATATATATCTGTAAGCGCGCTCCGTGCGCTTACCGTAAGCTTACCGTACGCGTACGGTGCCGTGCGCGAGCTCAATTCTGATTGGTGGTTACATGACTGTAAACATTCGAATTGGTCGAAATCAGGATGTGTCGGCCGCCATTTTCTGTCTCTCGCACTGACAAACAAAGGTGGGGAACGTGAAAAGGGGGCAACGAAGAGAGTTGCAGACCCCCTAGTGTTTGTCAGGGGGTCCAAGAAGGACCCAAAAGTACGAAAAATACATTTAATAATTTTTTTTAAAAATCGCGGCGTGCGCGTACAGTAAGCTTACCGTACGCGCACGGGAAAAAAAAATAAAAAAAAAAATAAAGAAGTAAAAATCACATTTATTAAATAAATTAAAGGACCCACAAGGGAGAAAAGAACAAATGATACTCTGTAAAAAAAGGGGAGGCGCGCACGGCATGGACTGCGCAACGTGGGCGCTCGGTGTGCGAAGTGCACCGAGCGCCCACAGCGCGCGCACGGTGCGCGAAGCGCACCGTGCGTGCAGGGTGTGCACACATTGAAAAACCAGAAAAAAAAAAAAAAAAAAAATACATAACTTAGCATTTAAAAAACCGTACAAATTCACTGAAAAAACCATAGGTTTCACACACGTTATAGTTAGGAATTATCATTTACAAAACCTTGCAAATTCACTTAAAAACCATAGGTTTCACACATGTTATAGTTAGCTGTACATTTCACTCGTAAAAAACCAATGAAATTCCACGTTATAGTTAGATCAGGTAACTATAACTTGCGCGACCGCAATCCACAATGTGTAATTTCAGATGTCATCATTGATGTCATGAGTGATGTCACTGACCATGTCATGAGTGATGTAATATGTGACGTCATCAGCAGTTTATTGTGGGCGCGCAAGTTATAGTTACCTGATCTAACTATAACGTGGAATTTCATTGTTTTTTTACGAGTGAAATGTACAGCTAACTATAACATGTGTGAAACCTATGGTTTTTTAAGTGAATATATATACATACATACATACATATATATATATATATATATATATATATATATATATAAATATATATATATATATATATATATATATATATATATATATATATATATATATATATATATATATATATATATAAATAAATATATTATCTACTGGCGGTCGCCAGTAGATAGTTATAGTTAGGATCGTGTTTCCATAGGAAATCCGCAACATTCTATTTGGAATAACTTTGGCGCCGATTGACGAATCCTCACGAAATTTTCAAAATAGGTGGGGCGCTCCGCTCTCCTCCTTCCCTGAAAGTCTCGGAGGAATTCGTCAAGCGGGGGCTGAGAAAAAGGGGGGTTCCAAAACACGTTTTCCCCATGCATTTTTCCATAGGACCTTTAGTCCAAGCTACAGCCCGAACGGCTGAACAGAATGACTTGAAATTTGGCAGAGAGGTAGTCCTGAGGTCAGGGATGTGCCTTTTGTAGGTCTGGTGTAAATCTGTTCAGCATTTCCTGAGAAAATAGCATTTAAAAGCATATATATATCTATAAGCGCGCACCGTGCGCGTACGGTAAAACTTACCGTACGCGCACGCTGCCGTGCGCGAGCGCGATTCTGATTGGTTGTTAGATCTTAGTAAACATTCAAATCGGTCGAAACCAGGAAGTGTCGGCCGCCATTTTGTCTCTCGCAGTCTGAGGGGGTGAAAAACAATGGTGGAGAACGTGAAAAGGGGCAGGGTGGACAGTTCCTGACCCCCTAGCCTTAGTCAGGGGGTCCCAGAAGGACCCCCAAGGGCCAAAATTTCCTTTAATTTTTTTGCGAAAAATCGCGGAGTACGCGTAGCGTGCGCGTACGGTGGAAACGGAAAAATTCCGCGAACTGCGTAACGCGCGCGTACGGTACACGCACGGTGAAAAACCTTAAAAAAAATTAAAAAAAATACATAACTTAGCATTTAAAAAAACGTACAAATTCACTGAAAAAACCATAGGTTTCACACACGTTATAGTTAGGAATTAGCATTTAAAAAACCTTGCAAATTCACTTAAAAAACCATAGGTTTCACACATGTTATAGTTAGCTGGACATTTCACTTGTGAAAAACCATTGAAATTCCCCCATTATAGTTAGTGCAGGCAACTATAACTCACGCGACCGCAATCCTCTGCTGATGATGTCAGATATTACATCACTGATGACATATGTGTCTTTCTGAAAAAAAATATATTTGTAATATATGTATAGCTAAAAATTAATGGAAGAAGACATGGGTAAATAAGTGTCTAAATACAGTGATGTAATATCTGACGTCATCAGCAGAGGATTGCAGTCGCGTGAGTTATAGTTGCCTGCACTAACTATAACGGGGGAATTTCAATGGTTTTTCACGAGTGAAATGTCCAGCTAACTATAACATGTGTGAAACCTATTGTTTTTTAAGTGAATATATATATATTCACTTAAAAAACCATAGGTTTCACACAGGTTATAGTTAGGTGGACATTTCACTCATAAAAAACAATGAAATTCCCCCGTAATAGTTAGTTCAGATAACTATAACTCGCGCGCCCGCAATCCACTGCTCATGACGTCACATATTACATCACTCATGACATGGTCAGTGGCATCACTCATGACATCACTGATGACATCATCCTTGTGATAGAGTGGCGGTCGCGTGAGTTATAGTTATCTGAACTAACTATAACGGGGGAATTTCATTGGTTTTTTACGAGTGAAATGTCCACCTAACTATAACCTGTGTGAAACCTGTGGTTTTTAAGTGAATTTGCGAGGTTTTTTAAATGCTAATTCCTAACTATAACGTGTGTGAAACCTATGGTTTTTTAAGTGAATTTGTACGTTTTTTTAAATGCTAAGTTATGTATTTATTAATATATAT
The DNA here is from genome assembly GCF_964204655.1 of Triturus cristatus. Lineage (NCBI taxonomy): Eukaryota > Metazoa > Chordata > Amphibia > Caudata > Salamandridae > Triturus > Triturus cristatus. The sequence continues at coordinate 1,524,143,220 of NC_140591.1, forward strand.
ATTTTTTTAAAGGTTTTTCACCGTGCGCGCACCGGGCGCACACGGTGCGCTGCGCGAACCATGCGCGCGCACCGGGCGCGCACCCCGCGATTTTTATAAAAAAAAAAAAATGTTTATTTCACCCTTGGGGGTCCTTCTGTGACCCCCTGACAAAGGCTAGGGGGTCAGGAACTCTCTTCCCTGCCCCCTTTTCACGTTTTCCACCTTTTTCCCACCTTTCCTTTTCAGTGCGACAGACGAAATGGCGGCCGACACTTCCTGATTTCGACCGATTCGAATGTTGACTGACATCTAACAACCAATCAGAATTACGCTCGCGCACGTAAGGGGGAGCGCACCGTACGCGCACGGTGCGCCGCAGTGCGCGCTTATAGATATTTATATGCTTTTAAATGCAATTTTTTCAGGAAATACTGAACAGATTGACTCCAGATATGCAAAAGGCACTTCCCTGACCTGAGGACTACCCCTTTGCCAAATTTCAAGTAATTCTGTTCAGCCATTCGGGCTGTACCTTCGACTAAAGGTCCTATGGGAAAATGCATGGGGAAAACGCGTTTTGGGACCCCCCTTTTTTCTCGGCCCCCGCTTGACGAATCACCCCGAGACTTTCAGGGTAGGAACTGAGCGAAGCGCCCCATTAGTTTTGAAAATTTCGCGAGGATTCGTGAACCGGCGCCAAAGTTATTCAAAATAGAATTTTCAGATTTCCTATGGAAACACGATCCTAACTATAACTATCTACTGGCGACCGCCAGTAGATAATATATATATATATATATATATATATATACTGAAAAAGCATAGGTTTCAGGGACGTTATAGTTAGTTGGACATTTCACTTGTACAAAACCAGAGAAATTCCGCCGTTATAGTTAGTTCAGCTAAATTTAACCCCTTCGCTGCTAGGCCTTTCCCCCCGTGCTAAGCCTTTTTGGGGCTATTTGGGGTAGTGCTCGCTTAGGCCCCTGCAAATTTTTGACCACATAAGGTATCCGCGCCAAATTTGTGTCCTTTTCTTCCAACATCATGGGGATTCTAAAGGTACCCAGGGTTTATTTATTCCCCTGGAGGGGTCTCAGAAATTAGCCAAAATACAGCAAAATTATGTTTTTTTGTGGAAAATTGGGAAAAACCGGCTGCAAATGAAAGCGTCTGGATTTTGCCCTGCAAATGTTATCAAAAAAGGTGTGGGGCTGAAATCACAATTTTCCCAGATTTTAGGGAATGCCAGACTTTTGTCAGAAAACCAACATTTTTTACACAGTTTTGGCATTTTTCTGGGATATAGCCTATTTTTGCTATTTTTTGTGCTTTCAACGTCCTTCCAGTTAATGGTAGAAATGGGTGTGAAAGTAATAATGGATCCTGGAAAGCTATACATTTTAGAAAAGTAGACAAAATTCTTAATTCAGCAAGGGGTCATTTGTGTAGATCCATCAAGGTTTCTTTATAGAAACTAACAGTTAAATATAGGAAAAATTGAAAATTAGTTGAAAAATCAGCCTTTTGTGTCAACGTTTTCACCTGTAACTTCTTCTAATTATGACAGCTCTTTGAAGGCAATATACTGTTACATCCGCTGGACCTTCCTGGTTGTGGGGATATATAGGACTTGTAGGTTCACCAACAAACCCGACGAACCCAGAGTCAAAAACTGAGCAGCAATTTACAATGGTTTTTTATTATGTTCCGGGTATATAGCAATTATTGTGGGAAAATGTATACATGGAAAAATCGGAATGAAAGACACCTATGTAGTTCTGAAATGGGAACAAACTATAGAGTTTAGAAACAGTACATATTTGTACATTTTCAAAATTGGGAATACTCATACTAGCATGAGAATTATCGGTCATTTTTCAAAATGACTTCTTTTTTACGCAATGTCTTTCATTTGGAAGGCAGAAATGCATCAAAAATCAATAGGTAATAACAATTGCTTTACAAATCTGAATTACCCTAAGTCTCCAGATAAAAATTGTACCTCACTTGTGTGGGTAGGCATAGTGCCCATGACAGGAAATGGCTTAAAATGGCTTAAAACCGAACATGAACACACCTCAATTTCTCAGTGAAAAATAACCCTTTTTTTGCGAAGTGTCTAGCTGTAGTTTTTGAACACTAGCTCTGCCGGCACCTAGGGAAACCTAGCAAACCTATACATTTTTGAAAACTAGACACCCAGGGGAATCCAGGATGGGATGACTTGACTGCCTCCCACCAGGTTCTGTTACCCAGAATCCCTTGCAAACCTAAAAAATTGTCAAAAAAACCCACATTTTCCTCACATTTCTGTGGTGGAAAGTTCTGGAATTTGCGTGGATCCACAAAATCTAACCCACCCCGCATTCGCCAAATTTTTCCAAGAAAAATGGTACCTCGCTTGTGTGGGTCGGCCTAGTGCCCGCGACAGGAAACGGCGCAAAACGCAACGTGGACACACCTCAATTTCTCAGTGAAAAATGATCCTTTTTTGGCAAAGTGCTTAGCTGTAGTTTTTTAACCCTAGCTCTGCCGGCACCTAGGGAAACCTAGCAAACCTATACATTTTTGAAAACTAGACACCCAGGGGAATTTAAGATGGGGTGACTTGACTGCCTCCCACCACATTCTGTTACCCAGAATCCCTTGCAAACCTAAAAAATTGTCCAAAAAAACACATTTTCCCTACAATTCTGTGGTGGAAAGTTCTGGAATCTGCGTGGATCCACAAATTTCCACCCACCCCGCGTTCCCCAAATTCTCCAGAGAAAAATGGTACCTCACTTGTGTGGGTCGGCCGAGTGCCCGCGACAGGAAACGGCGCAAAACGCAACGTGGTCACACCTCAATTTCGCTGTGAAAAATGACCCTTTTTTGGCAAAGTGCCTAGCTGTAGTTTTTTAACCCTAGCTCTGCCGGCACCTAGGGAAACCTAGCAACCCTATACATTTTTTAAAACTAGACATCCAGGGAAATCCAGGATGGGGTGACTTCATTGCCTCCCACTAGGTTCTGTTACCCAGAATCCCTTGCACACCTAAATAATTGTCGTAAAAAACACATTTTCCACACATTTCTGTGGTTGAAAGTTCTGGAATCTGCGTGGATTCACAAATTTCCACCCACCCCGCGTTCCCCAAAGTCTTCCGAGAAACTTGGTACCTCACTTGTGTGGGTCGGCCTAGTGCCCGCGACAGGAAACGGCGCAAAATGCAACGTGGTCACACCTCAATTTCGCAGTGAAAAAGGATCCTTTTTTGGCAAAGTGCCTAGCTGTAGTTTTTTAACACTAGCTCTGCCGGCACCTAGGGAAACCTAGCAAACCTATACATTTTTGAAAACTAGACACCAGGGGAATCCAGGATGGGGTGACTTGACTGCCTCCCACCAGGTTGTTACCCAGAATCCCTTGCAAACTTAAAAAGTTGTCCAAACAAAAACACATTTTCCCCACATTTCTGTGGTACAAAATTCTGGAATTTGAGTGGATCCACAAAATCCAACCCACCCCGCATTCCCCAAAGTCTTCCAAGAAAAATGGTACCTCACTTGTGTGGGTGAGCCTAGTGACCGCGACAGGAAATGGCGCAAAACGCAACGTGGACACACCTAAATTTTGCAGTGAAGAATGACCCTTTTTTGGCAAAGTGCTTAGCTATAGTTTTTTAACCCTAGCTCCTCCGGCACCTACGGAAACCTAGCAAACCTATAACTTTTTGAAAACTAGACACCCAGGGGATTCCAGGGTGGAGTGACTTGACTGCCTCCCACTAGATTCTGTTACCCAGAATCCCTCGCAAACCTAAACAATTGTCAAAAAAAATAAATTTCCCCCACATTTCTGTGGTGGAAAGATCTGGAATCTGCGTGGATCCACAAATTTCCACCCACCCCGCATTCCCAAAGTCTTCCGAGAAAATTGGTTCCTCACTTGTGTGGGTCGGCCTAGTGCCCACGACAGGAAACGGTGCAAAACGCAACGTGGTCACACCTCAATTTCGCAGTGAAAAATTACCCTTTTTTGGCAAAGTGCTTAGCTGTAGTTTTTTAACCCTAGCTCTTCCGGCACCTAGGGAAACCTAGCAATCCTATACATTTTTTAAAACTAGTCACCAGGGGAATCCAGGATGGGGTGACTTGACTGCCTCCCACCAGGTTCTGTTACCCAGAATCCCTTGCAAACCTAAAAAATTGTCAAAAAAAACACATTTTCCTCACATTTCTGTGGTGGAAAGTTCTGGAATTTGCGTGGATCCACAAAATCCAACCCACCCCGCATTCGCCAAATTTTTCCAAGAAAAATGGTACCTCGCTTGTGTGGGTCGGCCTAGTGCCCGCGACAGGAAACGGCGCCAAACGCAACGTGGACACACCTCAATTTCTCAGTGAAAAATGATCCTTTTTTGGCAAAGTGCTTAGCTGTAGTTTTTTAACCCTAGCTCTGCCGGCACCTAGGGAAACCTAGCAAACCTATACATTTTTGAAAACTAGACACCCAGGGGAATTCAGGATGGGGTGACTTGACTGCCTCCCACCACATTCTGTTACCCAGAATCCCTTGCAAACCTAAAAATTGTCCAAAAAAACACATTTTCCCTACAATTCTGTGGTTGAAAGTTCTGGAATCTGCGTGGATTCACAAATTTCCACCCACCCCACGTTCCCCAAAGTCTTCCGAGAAAATTGGTACCTCACTTGTGTGGGTCGGCCTAGTGCCCGCGTCAGGAAACGGCGCAAAACGCAACGTGGTCACACCTCAATTTCGCAGTGAAAAAGGACCCTTTTTTGGCAAAGTGCCTAGCTGTAGTTTTATAACACTAGCTCTGCCGGCACCTAGGGAAACCTAGCAAACCTATACATTTTTGAAAACTAGACACCAGGGGAATCCAGGATGGGGTGACTTGACTGCCTACCACCAGGTTGTTACCCAGAATCCCTTGCAAACTTAAAAAGTTGTCCAAAAAAAAACACATTTTCCCCACATTTCTGTGGTACAAAGTTCTGGAATTTGAGTGGATCCACAAAATCCAACCCACCCCGCGTTCCCCAAAGTCTTCCAAGAAAAATGGTACCTCACTTGTGTGGGTCGGCCTAGTGACCGTGACAGGAAACGGCGCAAAACGCAACGTGGACACACCTAAATTTTGCAGTGAAGAATGACCCTTTTTTGGCAAAGTGCTTAGCTGTAGTTTTTTAACCCTAGCTCCTCCAGCACCTACGGAAACCTAGCAAACCTATAACTTTTTGAAAACTAGACACCCAGGGGATTCCAGGGTGGAGTGACTTGACTGCCTCCCACTAGATTCTGTTACCCAGAATCCCTCGCAAACCTAAACAATTGTCAAAAAAAATAAATTTCCCCCACATTTCTGTGGTGGAAAGATCTGGAATCTGCGTGGATCCACAAATTTCCACCCACCCCGCATTCCCCAAAGTCTTCCGAGAAAATTGGTTCCTCACTTGTGTAGGTCGGCCTAGTGCCCACGACAGGAAACGGTGCAAAACGCAACGTGGTCACACCTCAATTTCGCAGTGAAACATTACCCTTTTTTGGCAAAGTGCTTAGCTGTAGTTTTTTAACCCTAGCTCTTCCGGCACCTTGGGAAACCTAGCAATCCTATACATTTTTGAAAACTAGACACCCAGGTAAATTCAGGATGGGGTGACTTGACTACCTCCCACCAGGTTCTGTTACCCAGAATCCCGTGCAAACCTAAATATTTGTTTTAAAAAACACATTTTCCACACATTTCTGTGGTGGAAAGTTCTGGAATCTGCGCGGATCCACAAATGTCCACGCACCCGCATTCCCCAAAGTCTTCCGAGAAAAATGGTACCACACTTGGGTGGGTTGGCCGGGTGCCCGCGACAGGAAATAGCGCAAAACACAACGTGGTCACACCTCAATTTCGCAGTGAAAAATGACCCTTTTTTGTCAAAGTGCCTATCTGTAGTTTTTTAACCCTAGCTCTGCTGGCACCTAGGGAAACCTAGCAAACCTATACATTTTTGAAAAGTAGACTCCCAGGGAAATCCAGGATGGGGTGACTTGACGGACTCCCACCAGATTCTGTTACCCAGAATCCCTCACAAACCTAAACAATTGTAAAAAAAAAATTCATTTCCCCCACATTTCTGTGGTGGAAGGTTCTGGAATCTGCGTGGATCCACACATTTCCACCCACCCCGCGTTCCCCAAAGTCTTCCGAGAAAATTGGTACCTCACTTGTGTGGGTCGGCCTAGTGCCCACGATAGGAAACCGTGCAAAACGCAACGTGGACACACCTCATTCTCGCAGTGAAAAATTACCCTTTTTTTTTTTTAAAATTCTTGTTTATTAACTTTGCTCAGACCATCAAACAATACAGGACATTTAGCACGATACATGCAGTGAATTACCCATCCTCTGAACAATGACTGTCCTTCAAGGACACAAATGAGACACATAACAATAGCTGTTAGGGTCCTAGTCCTCGCCCCGTCTGCCTGTATTTCCGCCATGGCTCCCATACCGTACGCCATTTTTTGGTGCAACCTCTGCTTTTGTAGATAGTTTCTTCAGCCCTTTGGCACCAGTCTATGTCCCGTACCCATTGGTCCCATTGGGGCGGGGTCCGCGAGCCCCAGTCCCTCACGATATTCCTCTTCGCCACCCCCGCCGCCAGGGCCAGCCAAATCTCCTTGTGTCTAGTCCAGTCCGAGTCGCTCCTAATCATTAATAGCAGCCATCGGGGCTCCAGCGGGACCACTGAGCCCACCACTGCCGTCATTACGTCAACTACCTTGGTCCAAAACGGGACTATCTGCGGGCACTCCCATAGGGTGTGATAGAAGGTGCCCTCCTCCCCACATCCCCGTACACAAAGGGCCGATCGGCTCCTCCCCCAGGCGTAACGATGGGTGCGGGGGTAATATACTCGGTGCAGGATCTTAAGCTGTACTAACCGGAACCTACAACGGATTGCAATCTCCCTTGGGCTCTGTAGGGCGTCCTGCCAGTCTTCGTCATCCAGTTCACCTATGTCCCCCACCCATCTCTCCCGCAATCTCACCAGGGGGTCCGTCATGTTATTGATAAGTTTGCGGTATATTGTGGAGGTGGGTTTTCCTGCTATCGGGTCCAGGAGCAGCCTATCCTCCAGAGGTGAGTACTCTGGGATGGTCGTGCTGCACCTTATGTGAGTCCGCAGGGCGTGGGTGAGGCGTAGGTAGTGGTAGTGTTGGGAGTCATGTAGATCATACTCTTTTTTAAGGTAGGAAAAAGACCGCGGAGCGTCTCGCTTCCAGACGTCCCCCAGGTATTCGATTCCTATGAGTTTCCAGCCCCGAAACCCTGTCAAATGAGTCACATCTAACAGCTGTTCCCTGTGTCATAGAGGGGTTCTTCCCGTCAGGGAGTCCGACCACCCCAAATATTTATTGGCCTCCCTCCAACATTGAATCACCACTCTGGTGTGTGACGGCCAATCCCTACCCTGTTTACGGGCATACAACAGGGGCTTGCAATTACCGTTCGGCATTACCCATCGGTCCACTCTGTAGGCCGGTTCTGACCAATCCGCGTAGACCCAGTTGTTTACCACCTGTAACTGGGAGGCCCAGTAATAGAGCCTGACGTCCGGAAGGGCCAGCCCCCCATCAAAGACCCCCCTTGTCAGCTTGGGCAACGATATCCTGGGACTGCCACCATCCCAGAGCAGGACACGTAGATCCTGCACTATCTTCTAAAAACACCCCCGCTGGTATCGGGTATGGCGTGTTTTGCAGGATGTAAAGCAAGCGCGGCAATGCGAGCATTTTAAACATTGCCGCCCGACCCATCAGGGAGAGAGGCAGCGACCTCCAGTGGTGCACGTCAGTTTTAAGACGCGATAGTTGGGGTTCCCGGTTCATGGCAAAGAACTCCACCCTGTCCCATGTAATGTAGAGTCCCAGATATTTGAATCCGTCCACGGCGATGGAAGCGGGACACCGAGTCGGGACTCTCGGTGGAGGGCCTGAGAGCAGGAAAATCACTGACTTTCCTCAATTGATCGTGTAGCCTGAATAGCTACCGAACAAATCAAAGAGGTGTAGCGCCTGTGCGATCGAGTGGTAGGACCTGGCCATGTATAACACAATGTCATCTGCGTATAGAGAAATACGCTCCTCCCACTCATCACTCAATGCCAGGCCCCAGAACGACCTATCCCTCCTAATCCAGTATGCCAGCAGTTCCAGGGCTAATGCGAAAAGGAGGGGGGATAGAGGACACCCCTGCCTGGTGCCCCTTCGTAGCGGAAAGGCTCTAGACACCACCCCGTTTACTCTCACCCTCGCCATTGGTTGTTCGTACAAGAGCCGAACCCAACTACGGAATACGGGACCGAATCCCAGTCTGCGGAGTACCATAAACAGATAGGGCCATTCAATACTATAAAAAGCCATTGAGGCGTCCAGCGCCATCAATGCTGTCTGGGTGGCCCCTACCTCCTCTGTTGTAAATATCACTCAAACGTGGCGACGTAAGTTGTGTTGGGTGCTCCTACGGGGCATGAACCCGGACTGGTCCACGTGCACCAAATCCGGCAGAACCGATAGCAGCCTATCTGCCAGGGCCTTAGCCAATACCTTAGGTTCTACATTTATGAGTGAGATCGGGCAGTAGGACGAGCAAAGATGGGCTGATTTGCCCGCTTTGTGGATCATGACAATCGTGGCCTCTCTTTGGTCAGGCGTAAGCCTGCCCACCTCCCGCGCCTCTCGATACATCCGGAGGAGCGGGTCCGTGATAATATTGGACTGTCTCTTGAAAAGCTCCACCGGGAGGCCATTGGGTCCCTGCGCCTTCCCAGACTGGAGGGAATTGAGGGCCTTTCCTTTTTCTTCCACCGTGAAGTCTGCCTCTAGGCGGTCTATTTGTTCAGTCGACAAAGTGGGGAGTGCAAAGTCCTGCAAGAATTCCGCGCACTCCTGTTCAGTGCAGGTGCAAACCGGGGTGTATACCCCTTCGTAATAGGATGCAAAGACCTCCGCTATCTCTGCACTCTTGGAGACCAGTGAGCCCGCAGGGTTGCGTACCTCGGCTACCCATGAGCGCTCCCTATCTCTTCGCTCGAGCCACGCCAACAGCTTGAGAGCCTTATTCCACACATCGTAAATTCTATGCTGGGTTGCGATAGAGTAGGCTCGCGCCTCACCCTCCGCTAGGGCACGGAGCTCCTTCTGTTTGAGAGCCAACTGTTGACTGGCATCCAGCGCAGGCGATACACCGGCCTCCCTCTCCATCTCCTCAATCTCCCCCTCCTGCCGTGTGGCCTGCAGGGACTCTTTGTCATGATTTCGGCCCCCATGCGCCTGCAAAACTACACCTCCCAGAAAACCCCGCGAAAAGAGGGGGAGGAGCCAAGGGGTTAAAAATTGCCACTGTTACGCGCAACGTTGTGCGTAATTGACGTTAGGAGAGTAACTGACGAGCGGATGCTCGCAGCCCGGTGTTTCCCGTGGGTGGTGTTCCACGCCTCGGATTTCTGGAGTCAAGGAGTTGGTGTTGTCGGCCGAGGACTCGGCATCTCAGCGGCAGTAGAGGATTGTTGCTGGCGAGACCGGGTGGCTGCTGAATGAAGCAGGGCCGTCGGCTTTGTCGCTTCATTTTCCGAGGAGAGAGAAAGGACGCCTCCAGCGGTGCGAGGTTTACGGACTAGAGCGGACAGATAAACCAACCGCAAGTATTCCTGAAGCTTGGCTGGCACCCGGGGGAAATGGGGGCGTGGGTTCTGACCTTAGTTTCCTGCCAACAATTCTAGCACGTATCTCAGCGAGTGTTATATTCTGATTGGGATTGAGTTATGAGATAATCAAAGTCCGAAGTTCATTTCGAAATTCATTTAAGTTGCATTGTTTGTTTCTAGGAGCAGCTTGACAATTTTAGGCGGATTGGCATTTAGACAGCGGCTGTTCTTGGAAGCGGAAGTCAGTTTCCGTAAAGCCGTTTTGAAAGGCAAAACTTTGTGTTCTCGTTCTGGGTACCTTCTGAGAGTAAGAGGGTACTCGGCCAGAGATCTATTTCACGCCATACCCATATATCCAATTTATCAGGGCGGCTCATGCCTTACCAAGGAAAAAGGCAAATCAAACATCATGTACTTTGATGGTGTGAATGGAGTTAAAGTGGTGCACGACAGTAATAAGGGTTTTGGTGTGTATGTGAGCGCCCAGATAGTATTCAGTTGTTCAGAGAAGTGAATGCAAATTAGTGAGACCTACTGAGAGTAGAAGTCTATTTACTACATTGTATTTTTTGTTGTCTATTAATTTTCTTTACAGGTTCTACTCCCCGCTGTTCCCATCCTTCCCTTCCCTCGCTTGACTGCTCCAGTCTTCCGTGCCTTTCGTGCAGGAAGTTGGTGACGTCGAGAGATGGACCCCATATAGCGTCGCCCGAATCCTGAGGAGTATCGGACCCGGGCCTGATTCATAACAGAATTACGCACCCACGTATTGAGACTCCTCCCGGTTCGGGAGGTGGGTAGTTGACGCAGTATGGAGGAGGTTTTAGTCGCGCTGGCCGCGGTACAGCGGGAGTTGGCGGCCTCTAGGGTCGAAACCGCAGATTTAAGAGACAAGGTTGATAGGCTGACAAGGAACCCTTTTGACGTGGGAACAGGGACGCCACCCATTCAGGTTAATGTAGCCCCACCCATTCCATTAGCTAATCCTGAGAGATACACTGGAGACCCCCACAAGATACAGGTATTCCTCACGCAGGTCTTGATGCATTTCTCCTGTAGGCCCTCTTCCTTCCCTACAAACCACTCTAGGGTGGCGTTTGCGATCTCCTACTTGGCCGGTGATGCAGCAAATTGGGCGGTGCCGTTAGTACGGCACAACGATCCGGTTTTATCTGACTGGGACGATTTCCGTATAGCATTGGAGGGGGTGTTTGACAGGAGAGCCACCACGTTCAGTGCAGATAGGGAACTCCTAGAACTTAAGCAAGGAAGAATGGAGTTAGTGACGTATCTCACTACCTTTAACAGGTTGGTAGCGGAAACGGCATGGCCGGAAGAGAAGCGAATGTCTCTGTTTTATCAGGGATTATGCAACGACTTGAAGGATGTTATTGTTCGCATAGACCCTCAGCCCCGTACCTGCGAAGATCTCATCAGTTTGGCCTTACGCTTGGACGGTCGGATTTCAGACCGTGGGGGTGAGAGGTTCCGGGGAGAGAAGGTAAAGAAGGAAGCCCTAGGGGGCGAGTCGGCGTCTGAACCCATGGAAGTGGGGGCAGTCCGTGCCCCATTATCAAGAAATGAAAGAGAGAGCAGACGAACACAAGGTTTGTGTATGTACTGCGGTAAGAAGGGGCACTATGTTCGGGAGTGTCCAGCTCGTCCCAAGAGACCAGGGGGAAATTACTGGAATCAAAAGTCGATAGCCTCCGTGTCGGGAGTGGATAGCACCGACACAAGGGGGGAAGCCTCTGAGAAAGTTGCGGTTCCCAGGTGGACTATCCCGTCCTTGGCCACATGTCAACAGGGGGCTACGGAAAGGCATATAGAAATTAACATGTGGTTAGAAACCAGGTCACAAACATATCAGATTAGAGCTATGTTAGATTCAGGAGCTACCGGAAATTTTATTCATCGAGGCCTGGTGGAAAGATTAGCCGTAGGTAGGATCGCTCGAGAAATTCCTGAAGAGGTTCTAGCGGTGGACGGAAAGCCTCTCACCTCGGGACTACTCATAGAACAAACCGAAACGTTAAGATTAACGTGTAGAGCAGGAGACATGCGCCACATAGACTCGTTGGCTTTAAACATCATCGAGGCACCCCAGTACGAGATAATCTTAGGGATGCCATGGTTCAGCCTTCACAATCCCACCATAGATTGGAGAGGCCGAACCGTTCAATTCTTAGCTGAGGAATGTCAGGAGCATATGGTAGTAGGAGGGGGTTCGGGGGCCACCGTGTTGGCAAACACATGGGTAGTAGCCACAGCAGCCGAAAAGGAGGTTATACTCCCTAAAGAGTATCAGTCTTTTGCGGATGTGTTTAGCAAAGAACAGGCAGAGGAGCTTCCTCCACACCGTCCGTACGACTGTCAAATAGACCTGGTGGATGGAGCTGCTCTTCCTATGTGTAGAGTTTATGCGCTATCGGAACCCGAAACTAAACATCTGCGAGAGTATTTAGATCATTTTTTGGACCTAGGGTTCATTCGCCCCTCCCGGTCACCAGCGGCCTCTCCTTTATTTTTTATAGCGAAGGCAAATGGGGACTTAAGAGCATGTTGTGACTATCGCATGCTAAACAAAAACACCATTCGAAATCGATATCCTCTACCACTCATCCCTGTCCTTTTAGACCAAGTGAGGGAAGCCCGAATTTAAACTCGGTTAGATCTGAGGGGGGCGTACCATCTGGTGCGCATCAGAAAAGGGGATGAGTGGAAGACGGCTTTTAAGACCCGCTATGGTCTTTTTGAGTATCTGGTAATGCCGTTCGGGTTGTGTAACGCCCCGGCGGCATTCCAGTACTTCTTGAATGATGTTCTTAAGGAGTTTGTGGACAGAACTGTAGTCGTGTACATAGACGACATTCTGATTTATTCGGAGGTGGTGGAAAGCCATCACGGACATGTGGTACAAGTGTTGCAGGAGTTACGGAAGCATAGTTTATTTTGTAAAATAAGCAAATGTGAGTTTGGAGTGACGGAAGTGGAATTCTTGGGAGTGATACTCCGTCCAGATGGAATGAGAATGTCAGAGCGAAAAATACGAGCAGTACAGGAGTGGCCGGTCCCCAAGAATGTACGAGAAGTACAATGCTTCTTGGGGTTTTCAAATTATTACAGGAGGTTTATTCAAGGGTTCTCACAAAGGGCCATCCCAATTACTCGTCTGCTTAGGAAAGGGGTGGCGTTCGCCTGGACCGCCGAAGCAACTCAGGCATTTAAGTATCTAAAGAAGGCATTTACATCGGCACCCGTGTTGCGACACCCACAGTTGGATATTCCGTTCATAGTGGAGGCCGATGCCTCAAATGAGGCTATAGGGGCAATCCTATCGCAACGAGACAAGGACACGGGGCAGCTACACCCGGTGGCGTATTTGTCCCAAAAATTGTTACCAGCCGAAAGGAACTATAACATTGCAGAAAAAGAGCTCCTCTCTATAAAAAAGGCGTTCCAGGAATGGAGACCGTATTTATGGGGAGCCAGATTTCCGGTGACAGTGTATTCCGATCATAGGAATCTACAGTATCTAAGAACGGCTAGGCGTCTTACGCCCAGACAAACGAGGTGGATGCTCTTCTTCTAGGAGTACAATTTTGTTATCACTTTCTGACCAGGAGCAGACAACCGGAAGGCTGACTCGCTGTCTAGAATGAAAAACGAGGTGGGTACCGAAAAGGAAATCGAGGAGGCCATCATACCTCGTTCCAAGGTGATATGTGCTCTACGAGCAGACGAATATCTAGACAACATAAGGAACAATCGAAGTCCAGAGGCGTGGAACGACTGGGCGGAAAAAGACCCGGCTCGCACGATCCAGGGGGGGCTGCCTTTTCAAAACAAAAAATTATTGCTGCCTACACAGGCACTTAAGAAAAGAGCCTTCGAATGGTGTCACGAATCTCCTTTAGCAGGACACCCGGGTATCCAAAAAACCACGTTATTGGTACAAAGATACTTCTGGTGGAACACCCTCGTTCCAGACGTGAAGAAGTGGGTATCGAGATGTGAAGACTGCGCCAGGGGAAAAACAGACACAACCGCGCACCGGGGCAAATTGGTCCCGTTACCTACACCCGCCGCACCGTGGCAAATCCTTAGCCTGGATTTCATCACGGGGCTACCTGTGGATCAAGGGCATTCAGCCATATTGGTGGTGATTGACAGTCTCACGAAAATGGGCCACTTTATTCCTTGTAAGACACTACCTACAGCGGGACAAACCGCGCAATTGCTGTTGCAAAACATAGTGAGACTGCATGGAATTCCGTTGGTTATCATATCCGATAGGGGCCCTCAGTTCATTGCACGGTTCTGGAAAGGGTGGTGCAGGACTTTACAGATAGATTCAGCACTGTCCTCCAGTTTCCACCCACAGACGGATGGACAAACGGAAAGGTTGAACCAAACCGTAAAGAAATATCTACGATGTTATGCGGAAAGTGCACAGGAATCATGGGTGTCGCTGTTATGGATGGCTGAATTGGCGTATAATAATGCCTCTCACAGCTCCATCGGGGTATCGCCATTTGTAGCCAATTTTGGGTATCATGCTAGGATTTTGCCGATCAATACGCCAGGAAGGGTTATTAATCAGCCATCGCTCAAAGCCCACATGAACGCAGTACGCCAAGGACACACCCGAGTACAGAAACTATTAGTGAAGTCCAAGATTCACTACAAGAAATGGGCGGATAAACATAGGGTGGAGGGCCCTCAGTATCACAAAGGGGACCGAGTGTGGTTGTCCACAAAGAATATCCGGTTTAAGCTTCGGAGCGTGTTCCACCCCCGTTACATTGGTCCGTATCGGGTGCTTAAAAAAATCAATCCGGTGGCGTATAAATTGCGTCTTCCAGGCTCCCTAAGGATACACCCGGTGTTCCACTGTAGCCTTCTGAAACCAGCAAAAGGGGGGGTGAAGAGGCCTACCCCGGCGGTGTCCACCGAAGATGGACAGGAGTATGAGGTACGCAACATCGTGGATTCCAAGTACCGGGGAAGTAAATTGTGGTATTTGATATCCTGGAAGGGGTACACCGCTGAGGAGGATTCCTGGGTGCCCAGCGCCAATGTACATGCGCCCGCCCGGATCAGGGCTTTCAACGAGAGGTATCCGGATAAACCCGGTTCTAGGAGGCGCCTGGCGGGGGACCTACTGTCATGATTTCGGCCCCCATGCGCCTGCAAAACTACACCTCCCAGAAAACCCCGCGAAAAGAGGGGGAGGAGCCAAGGGGTTAAAAATCGCCACTGATACGCGCAACGTTGTGCGTAATTGACGTTAGGAGAGTAACTGACGAGCGGATGCTCGCAGCCCGGTGTTTCCCGTGGGTGGTGTTCCACGCCGCGGATTTCTGGAGTCAAGGAGTTGGTGTTGTCGGCCGAGGACTCGGCATCTCAGCGGCAGTAGAGGATTGTTGCTGGCGAGACCGGGTGGCTGCTGAATGAAGCAGGGCCGTCGGCTTTGTCGCTTCATTTTCCGAGGAGAGAGAAAGGACGCCTCCAGCGGTGCGAGGTTTACGGACTAGAGCGGACAGATAAACCAACCGCAAGTATTCCTGAAGCTTGGCTGGCACCCGGGGGAAATGGGGGCGTGGGTTCTGACCTTAGTTTCCTGCCAACAATTCTAGCACGTATCTCAGCGAGTGTTATATTCCGATTGGGATTGAGTTATGAGATAATCAAAGTCCGAAGTTCATTTCGAAATTCATTTAAGTTGCATCGTTTGTTTCTAGGAGCAGCTTGACAATTTTAGGCGGATTGGCATTTAGACAGCGGCTGTTCTTGGAAGCGGAAGTCAGTTTCCGTAAAGCCGTTTTGAAAGGCAAAACTTTGTGTTCTCGTTCTGGGTACCTTCTGAGAGTAAGAGGGTACTCGGCCAGAGATCTATTTCACGCCATACCCATATATCCAATTTATCAGGGCGGCTCATGCCTTACCAAGGAAAAAGGCAAATCAAACATCATGTACTTTGACGGTGTGAATGGAGTTAAAGTGGTGCACGACAGTAATAAGGGTTTTGGTGTGTATGTGAGCGCCCAGATAGTATTCAGTTGTTCAGAGAAGTGAATGCAAATTAGTGAGACCTACTGAGAGTAGAAGTCTATTTACTGCATTGTATTTTTTGTTGTCTATTAATTTTCTTTACAGGTTCTACTCCCCGCTGTTCCCATCCTTCCCTTCCCTCGCTTGACTGCTCCAGTCTTCCGTGCCTTTCGTGCAGGAAGTTGGTGACGTCGAGAGATGGACCCCATATAGCGTCGCCCGAATCCTGAGGAGTATCGGACCTGGGCCTGATTCATAACACTCTTCTTTCTTTTTTGCCCCTATCAGAGCCTGGGCCTGTCCCCTTAGAACTGTTTTGAAGGCCTCCCAGAGCGTGATGCAAGACTCCACCGACCCCTTATTTTCCTCAAAATACAGCTGGGAGCCCTCGCGGAGCCGAGCACTGATAGTATCATCTCGGATGCGCCACGGGTCCACTCTCGGAAAGGAGGCCCTGTTAATAAGTGGCCCTTTAATCATCACCCCCACCGGTGAATGGTTGGAAATTTCCCGGGCTAGGATGCGGGGCTACGCAAAGTTGCCCAGCTGGGGGATATTCGTGAAAAAGTGGTCCAACTGGGAGAAGGACCCATGTCTAGCCGAACAGAATGTGTATTGTCGTTGTGTGGGGTGATGCGTACGCCATATGTCACTGAGCCCCAACGAAGAGATGAAGTCCCTCAACCCATATTCTCCCCCAGGACTCCGCCCCTCGCTCGATCGGTCCAAGTTAGCGTCCATTACGGCGTTGGTGTCCCCACCCAGCAGGAGGGTGCCCCATGGGAGGCCAGTCAGGAAAGAACCCAGTCGTGTGTATGTTGAGGAGTGAAGTCCAGGCGGGACGTAGCAGGATCCCAGTACTATGGTTCGTCCCTTCCACCTGCCTGCCACTGCGACCAAACACCCCAAGTCGTCTCTCCAGGTGCCCGATATTATTAGGGGCAGGGCATTGCGGTTTAAGATGCCCACACCTCTAGACCCTGACGTGAACCCTGAGTGGGCCACCATTTTATACCCAAACCTGGCGAGGGCCCTGCATCTGTTGCCTCGCAGGTGTGTCTCCTGAACCAGGTTGACATCCGGCGCATGTCGTTTCAGATATTGGAGCACTAACGTGCGCTTTATTTTGTTTCCCAGCCCATTGACGTTCCACGTCCAAACTGTAATACGTGTCTGATTACCCATTTTCGACATCTGGTCTACTACTGATTTGATCGCCAGTGTCCCCCTGTGACCCCTCTGGGCTAATTCGGCCTATGAAAGAACTGTAAGGGTCTCGAGCATAACTCACCCCTGAAACAAGAACTCCCCCCATCTGTAACTCCCCGTTTCCCTGCCTCCCTGCGTGGTGGGTACCCAACCTCCCACCCTATGAACATGCAGAGCGCATGTCGTCCATTCTGCCCCATATCAAACCTGAAAAGGAAACATGGGCTTGCAGCCAGCAAAGAAGGCTATACATAAATGATGGATGTTACACCCTGCATGATAACCATTAACTAGTATCCCCCGGTCAACCCCCCAGGCCACCCCCGCCCCAACAGGCCAAGGGAAGTGCATGTCCCAACCAACTTGTCCAGTGCGCCAGGCATTTCCCCGTTGGGCAGCAACGCTCACCTACCACATCGCAGGCCCCAGGACCTTGATATACTGCCCTGTCCCCATTATCTGGGCCCACTAGGGGCACTGTCGCTGTTCTCTATACCGTGGGTGTCCTTTGGCATCACCTCCCGTCTCGGCGAGGTCAGTCCAGGTCCGCGCCGGCTCCCATTCCTGCTCACCGCCCTCCACCCCTCCAGCCAGTCACTGGCCTCTTCAGGCGACTCGAAAAAATAGGACTTGCTGCCATCTAGGATCTTGAGACGAGCAGGAAAGAGCATCATATACTTTACACCTTGCTCCCGGAGAGCTCTCTTCACACCTTCAAAGGCGGAGGTGCTGAACGTGGAGCGTGAAGTCAGGGAAGAAACGGATGGTGGCGTTATCCAGCTGAAGATCCCCAGCCACCCTCGACACCTGCAGAATGGCATCTCGGTCCCTATAGTTCAGGATCCAGGCGATGAATGTGCGTGGCTGGGGCCCTGGTTTAGGTTTGCCTACAAGTGCTCGATGGGCCCGTTCAACAGAGAAACAATTGGAGAGTCGTTTCGGTTTCAGGTGATTAAGGATTAAGTCCTCAACGAACCAGTCCGTGGATTGCCCCTCCATTCCTTCCGGAACCCCCACTATGAGGATGTTGTTCCACCGTGCTCGACATTCCTGGTCCTCCAGCCGGGCCTGAATGTCGGACTGATTTCTCGTTAAAGCGGCCACTTGGTGTTCCAGTCTCTTCATTTTAGAATGAAGACTACCTATCCCGGTTTCCGCCGCCGTGACTTTTTCGGACATCTTATGAAAGTCGTCCCGCAGGAGGTTGACCTCCTCCGTCACGGAGTCCAGCTTGGGTTCCAAGGTGCCCCGCAGGTCTCGGATCATGCCCATGATGTCCCTGAGCGACGGGTCTGGGTCGCCGTCTACTGGTTCCCTTTGAGGACTGCCACCGGGGGTTCCATGCTCCCTGGCCACGGCCACCGTGTATTTATCAATATGATTAGACTGGCCTTGCCCAGGTGG
Organism: Triturus cristatus; assembly: GCF_964204655.1. Taxonomy (NCBI): domain Eukaryota; kingdom Metazoa; phylum Chordata; class Amphibia; order Caudata; family Salamandridae; genus Triturus; species Triturus cristatus. The sequence goes on from NC_140591.1 coordinate 1,524,161,583, forward strand.
TCTCGTGCGGCCCATACTGGAACGGCCGGCCACTCCGGTGCGCGGTCGTGGGTGTCACACAAGCTCCTCTCAAACGCCTGAGAATGGGGCCCGAATCCGACAGTGGCTACGCGCTCCAGAAAATTCTACCACCGCAGGCCCACTTGGACCCACCCAAGGCCGCAGGGGGCCCTCGCTGGCACTCCAGCCGCCTCGCACCTGTTGTCTCGTGCTCCTGTTCTGGAAGGTGCCCGGCCGGGGGCCTCCGCGGCCCTCTCACTACGGGGTCCGACCTGGCGTGCTCGATCTCGCCCGGGCCACTGCCCTCAGTCCATGCCCCGGATCCAGGGGACTCAGGGAAGCCGCCAGGTCCACCACTCCAGCCACCGCTTGCCGTCCGTCCTGCTCTCACAGCCCTCGAGTGCAGACTCCCCAGGGATCTCGCCCCTATGTAGCCTTCAGAGTTAGGCTCCCCCGCTGCCACGGGGGGAGTCACCGAAGGACCCCTGCTGCAGTGCCTGCTACTGCCGGAGCTCTAACTGGCGGGCACCATTTTGATGCGGCGCGGGGCTGACCTGGCCGCGACAGACAAGCGACGAGGAGCCCCCAGGTTCCGCTTTGAAACCACAGCGGGTCCCGCCGCCTCCCGACGGCTTCCGATGCCACTGGGACCCGCTTGCGGTCAGGATGAGGTCGGATTTCGGGCGTTTACAGGCTGGCTGCTAGCGCAGCTCTGTTAGTGCGCGGCCATCTTCGGTGGTCGCAAGCCACGCCCCAAAAAAATTACCCTTTTTTGGCAAAGTGCTTAGCTGTAGTTTTTTAACCCTAGCTCTGCCGGCACCTAGGGAAACCAAGCAATCCTATACATTTTTGAAAACTAGACACCCAAGGAAATCCAGCATCCCTTGCAAACCTAAATAATTATCGTCAAAAAAAAAATGTCCACACATTTCTGTGGTTGAAAGTTCTGGAATCTGCGTGGATTCACAAATTTCCACACACCCCGCGTTCCCCAAAGTCGTCCGAGAAAAATGGTACCTCACTTGTGTGGGTCGGCCTAGTGCCCGCGACAGGAAACGGCGCAAAATACAACGTGGTCACACCTCAATTTCGCAGTGAAAAATGACCCTTTTTTGGCAAAGTGCCTAGCTGTAATTTTTTAACCCTAGCTCTGCCGGCACCTAGGGAAACCTAGCAAACCTATACATTTTTGAAAAGTAGACACCCAGGGGAATCCAGGATGGGGTGACTTGACTGCCTCCCACCAGATTCTGTTACCCAGAATCCCTCGCAAACCTAAACAATTGTAAAAAAAAACAAATTTCCCCCACATTTCTGTGGTGGAAAGTTCTGGAATCTGCGTGGATCCACAAATGTCCACCCACCCCGCGTTCCCCAAAGTCTTCCGAGAAAAATGGTACCTCACTTGGGTGGGTCGGCCTAGTGCCCGCGACAGGAAATGGCGCAAAACGCAACGTGGTCACATCTCATTTTTGCAGTGACAAATGACCCTTGTTTGGAAAGTGCCTAGCTGTAGTTTTTTAGCCCTAGCTCTGCTGGCACCTAGGGAAACCTAGAAAACCTATACATTTTTGAAAAGTAGAGCCCAAGGAGAATCCAGGATGGGGTGACTTGACTGCCTCCCACTAGATTCTGTTACCCAGAATCCCTCGCAAACCTAAACAATTGTAAAAAAAAATACATTTCCCCCACATTTCTGTGGTTGAAAGTTCTGGAATCTGCATGGATTCACAATTTTCCACCCACCCCGCGTTCCCCAAACTCTTCCGAGAAAATTGGTACCTTACTTGTGTGGGTCAGCCTAGTGCCCGCGACAGGAAACGGCGCAAAACGCAACGTGGTCACACCTCAATTTCGCAGTGAAAAATGACCCTTTTTTGGCAAAGTGCCTAGCTGTAGTTTTTTAACACTAGCTCTGCCCGCACCTAGGGAAACCTAGCAAACCTATACGTTTGTGAGAACTAGACAGCAGGGGAATCCAGGATAGGGTGACTTGACTGCCTCCCACCAGGTTCTGTTACCCAGAATCCCTTGCAAACCTAAAAAATTGTCCAAAAAAAACAATTTTTCCCCACATTTCTGTGGTGGAAAGTTCTGGAATTTGCGTGGATCCACAAAATCCAACCCACCCGCGTTCCCCAAAGTCTTCCAAGTAAAATGGTACCTCACTTGTGTGGGTCGGCCTAGTGACCGCGACAGGAAACGGCGCAAAACGCAACGTGGAGACACCTCAATTTTGCAGTGAAAAATGACCCTTTTTTGGCAAAGTGCTTAGCTGTAGTTTTTTAACCCTAGCTCCTCCGGCACCTAGGGAAACCTAGCAAACCTATACATTTTTGAAAACTAGCCACCCAGGGCATTCCAGGGTGGGGTGACTTGACTGCCTCCCACCAGGTTCTGTTACCCAGAATCCCTTGTAAACCGTTAAAAATTGTCAAAAAAAACCCTTTTTTCCCACATTTCTGTTTGGAATGCTCTGGAATCTGCGTGGATCCACAAATTTCCACCCACCCCGCATTCCCCAAAGTCTTCTGAGAAAAATGATGCATCACTTGTGTGGGTCAGACTAGTGCCCGCAACAGGAAACGGCGCAAAACGCAACGTGGACACACCTCAATTTCGCAGTGAAAAATGACCCTTTTTTGGCAAAGTGCCTAGCTGTCATTTCTGAACCATAGCTCTGCCGGCACCTAGGGAAATGTAGCAAACCTATACATTTTTTAAAACTAGACACGCAGGGAAATTCAGGATGGGGTGATGTGACTGCCTCCCACCACATTATGTTACCCAGAATCCATTGCAAACCTAATTTTTTTTTTTTAAAAACACATTTTCCCCACATTTCTGTGGTGGAAAGTTCTGGAATCTGCGTGGATCCACAAATTTCCACCCACCCCGTGTTCCCCAAATTCTCCCGAGAAAAATGGTACCTCTCTTGTGTGGGTTGGCCTAGTACCTGCAACAGGAAAGGCACAAAACGCAATGTGGTCACACCTCAATTTCGCAGTGAAAAATGACTCTTTTTTGGCAAAGTGCCTAGCTGTAGTTTTTTAACCCTAGCTCTGCCGGCACCTAGGGAAACCTAGCAAACCTATACATTTTTGAAAAGTAGACACCCAGGGGAATCCAGGATGGGGTGACTTGAGTGCCTCCCACTAGTTTCTGTTACCCAGAATCCCTCGCAAACCTAAACAATTGTCAAAAAAAATACATTTCCCCCACATTTCTGTGGTGGAAAGTTCTGGTATCTGCGTGGATCCACAAATTTCCACCCACCCTGCGTTCCCCAAAGTGTTCTGAGAAAATTGGTTCCTCACTTGTGTGGGTCGGCCTAGTGCCCACGACAGGAAATGGTGCAAAACGCAACGTTGTCACACCTCAATTTCGCAGTGAAAAATTTCCCTTTTTTGGCAAAGTGCTTAGCTGTAGTTTTTGAACCCTACCTCTTCCGGCACCTAGGGAAACCTAGCAATACTATACATTTTTGAAAACTAGACACCCAGGTACATCCAGGATGGTGTGACTTGACTGCCTCCCACAAGGTTCTGTTACCCAGAATCCCTTGCAAACCTAAATATTTGTCGTAAAAAACACATTTTCCACATATTTCTGTGGTGGAAAGTTCTGGAATCTGCGCGGATCCACAAATGCCCACCCACCCCGCGTTCCCCATAGTCTTCCGAGAAAAATGGTACCTCACTTGGGTGGGTCGGTCAGGTGCCCGCGACAGGAAATGGCGCAAAACACAACGTGGTCACACCTCAATTTCGCTGTGAAAAATGACCCTTTTTTGGCAAAGTGCCTAGCTGTAGTTTTTTAACCCTAGCTCTGCTGGCACCTAGAGAAACCTAGCAAACCTATACATTTTCGAAAAGTAGACACCCAGGGGAATCCAGGATGGGGTGACTTGACTGCCTCTCACCAGGTTTTGTTACCCAGAATCCCTTGCAAACCTAAATAATTGTCGTAAAAAACACTTTTTCCACACATTTCTGTGGTTGAAAGTACTGGAATCTGCGTGGATTCACAAATTTCCACCCACCCCGCGTTCCCCAATGTCTTCCGAGAAAATTGGTACCTCACTTGTGTGGGTCGACCTAGTGCCTGCGACAGGAAACGGCGCAAAACGCAACGTGGTTACACCTCAATTTCTCAGAGAAAAATGACCCTTTTTTGGCAAAGTGCCTAGCTGTAGTTTTTTAACCCTAGCTCTGCCGGCACCTAGGGAAACCTAGCAATCCTATACATTTTTTAAAACTAGTCACCAGGGGAATCCAGGATGGGGTGACTTGACTGCCTCCCACCAGGTTCTGTTACCCAGAATCCCTTGCAAACCTAAAAAATTGTCCCAAAAACCACATTTTCCACACATTTCTGTGGTGGAAAGTTTTGGAATCTGCGTGAATCCACAAATTTCCTCCCACCCCGCATTCCCCAAAGTCTTCCGAGAAAAATGGTACCTCACTTGTGTGGGTCGGCCTAGTGCCCACGACAGGAAACGGTGCAAAACGCAATGTGGTCACACCTCAATTTGGCAGTGAAAAATTACCCTTTTTTGGCAAAGTGCTAAGCTGTAGTTTTTTAACCCTTGCTCTGCCGGCACCCAGGTAAACCTAGCAATCCTATACATTTTTGAAAACTAGACACCCAGGGAAATCCAGGATGGGGTGACTTGACTGCCTCCCACCAGGTTCTGTTACCCAGAATCCCTTGCAAACCTAAAAAATTGTCCCAAAAACCACATTTTCCACACATTTCTGTGTTTGAAAGTTCTGGAATCTGCGGGGATCCACAATTTCCAGCCCCCCGCATTCCCCAAAGTCTTCCGAGAAAAATGGTACCTCACTTGTGTGGGTCGGCCTAGTGCCCGCGACAGGAAATGGTGCAAAACGCAACATGGTCACACCTCAATTTTGCATTGAAAAATGACCCTTTTTTGGCAAAGTGCCTAGCTGTAGTTTTTTAACCCTAGCTCTGCCGGCACCTAGGGAAACCTAGCAATCCTATACATTTTTTAGAACTAGTCACCAGGGGAATCCAGGATGGGGTGACTTGACTGCCTCCCACCAGGTTCTGTTACCCAGAATCCCTTGCAAATCTAAAAAATTGTCCCAAAAACCACATTTTCCACACATTTCTGTGGTGGAAAGTTTTGGAATCTGCGTGGATCCACAAATTTCCTCCCACCCCGCATTCCCCAAAGTCTTCAGAGAAAAATGGTACCTCACTTCTGTTGGTCGGCCTAGTGCCCACGACAGGAAACGGTGCAAAACGCAATGTGGTCACACCTCAATTTGGCAGTGAAAAATTACCCTTTTTTGGTAAAGTGCTAAGCTGTAGTTTTTTAACCCTTGCTCTGCCGGCACCTAGGGAAACCTAGCAATCCTATACATTTTTTAAAACTAGTCACCAGGGGAATCCAGAATGGGGTGACTTGACTGCCTCCCACCAGGTTCTGTTACCCAGAATCCCTTGCAAACCTAAAAAATTGTCCCAAAAACCACATTTTCCACACATTTCTGTGGTGGAAAGTTTTGGAATCTGCGTGAATCCACAAATTTCCTCCCACCCCGCATTCCCCAAAGTCTTCCGAGAAAAATGGTACCTCACTTGTGTGGGTCGGCCTAGTGCCCACGACAGGAAACGGTGCAAAACGCAATGTGGTCACACCTCAATTTGGCAGTGAAAAATTACCCTTTTTTGGCAAAGTGCTAAGCTGTAGTTTTTTAACCCTTGCTCTGCCGGCACCCAGGTAAACCTAGCAATCCTATACATTTTTGAAAACTAGACACCCAGGGAAATCCAGGATGGGGTGACTTGACTGCCTCCCACCAGGTTCTGTTACCCAGAATCCCTTGCAAACCTAAAAAATTGTCCCAAAAACCACATTTTCCACACATTTCTGTGTTTGAAAGTTCTGGAATCTGCGGGGATCCACAATTTCCACCCCCCCGCATTCCCCAAAGTCTTCCGAGAAAAATGGTACCTCACTTGTGTGGGTCGGCCTAGTGCCCGCGACAGGAAATGGTGCAAAACGCAACATGGTCACACCTCAATTTTGCAGTGAAAAATGACCCTTTTTTGGCAAAGTGCCTAGCTGTAGTTTTTTAACCCTAGCTCTGCCGGCACCTAGGGAAACCTAGCAATCCTATACATTTTTTAAAACTAGTCACCAGGGGAGTCCAGGATGGGGTGACTTGACTGCCTCCCACCAGGTTCTGTTACCCAGAATCCCTTGCAAATCTAAAAAATTGTCCCAAAAACCACATTTTCCACACATTTCTGTGGTGGAAAGTTTCGGAATCTGCGTGGATCCACAAATTTCCTCCCACCCCGCATTCCCCAAAGTCTTCAGAGAAAAATGGTACCTCACTTCTGTTGGTCGGCCTAGTGCCCACGACAGGAAACGGTGCAAAACGCAATGTGGTCACACCTCAATTTGGCAGTGAAAAATTACCCTTTTTTGGCAAAGTGCTAAGCTGTAGTTTTTTAACCCTTGCTCTGCCGGCACCCAGGTAAACCTAGCAATCCTATAAATTTTTGAAAACTAGACACCCAGGGAAATCCAGGATGGGGTGTCTTGACTGCCTCCCACCAGGTTCTGTTACCCAGAATCCCTTGCAAACCTAAAAAATTGTCCCAAAAACCACATTTTCCACACATTTCTGTGTTTGAAAGTTCTGGAATCTGCGGGGATCCACAATATCCACCCCCCCGCATTCCCCAAAGTCTTCCGAGAAAAATGGTACCTCAATTGTGTGGGTCGGCCTAGTGCCCGCGACAGGAAATGGTGCAAAACGCAACATGGTCACACCTCAATTTTGCATTGAAAAATGACCCTTTTTTGGCAAAGTGCCTAGCTGTAGTTTTTGAACCCTAGCTCTGCCGGCACCTAGAGAAACATATGAAACCCACACATTTATGAAAACTAGACACCTGGGGGCTTCCAGAGAGGTATGGCTTGCGTGCATCCCCCAACGTTTCCTTACCCAGAATTCCCTGCAAACCTCAATTTTAACTGAAGAAATCTCTTTTTTCACACATTTTTGTGTGGGAAAGTGTGGCATTACCGGGGTCACACAAATTTCCTACCACCCAGCGTTCCCCCAGGTCTCCCGATAAAATTGATGCCTCACTTGTATGGGAGGCCCAAGTACCGGCGACATGCAAGGGCCCAAAACGTAGTGAGGCGACATCAAAATTGCCTATCTCAAAACCACCTGGTTTTGAAAGGGGGGTCACCTGGGTTTTTGGCACCGTGCTCAGCGGCCATCTAGGGAAACCTACCAAACCCACACATTTCTGAAAACTAGACACCCTGGGGCTTCCAGGAGGTATGGCTGGCGTGGATCACCCAACGTTTCCTTACCCAGAATCCCCTGCAACCCCCAATTTTAGCTGAAAAAATCACTTTTTTTCCACACATTTTTGTGTGGGAAAGTGTGGCATCACTGAGCTCACACAAATTTCCTAATACCCAGCGTACCCCGAGGTCTCCCAATTAAAATGGTGCCTCACTTGTGTGGGAGACCCAAGTACCCTTGACAGGCAAGGGCCCAAAACGTAGTGAGGCGACATCAAAATTGCCTATCTCAAAACCACCTGGCTTTGCAAGGCGGGTCACCTTGGTTTTTGGCACCGTGCTCAGCGGCCATTTAGGGAAACCTACCAAACCCACACATTTCTGAAAACTTGACACCCGGGAACTTCCAGGGAGGTATAGCTTGCATGGATCCCCCGAAGTTTCCTTACCCAGAAATTCCTGCAAACATAAATTTTAGCGGAAAAAATCACTTTTTTCACACATTTTTGTGTGGGAAAGTGTAGCATCACCAGGCTCACACAAATTTCCTACCACCCAGCGTACCCCCAGGTCTCCCAATAAAAATGGTGCCTCACTGAAATGGCCACAATCATCCTCCCATAAAGGGAAGCGACCCTTGTCCAATGGGCCACTCCCCACCATAAAGAAAACCCGGGTGGCCTAGTGGCCCTACAAAAAAACAAATCAGCAGATCTGCCCCTCAGGGTGGCAGAAACAGCCAAATTAATGCTCCCCAAAGGGGAACAACCCTTGCCCAAGGGGCCACTCCCCACAAACAAATCCCTGGTGGTCTAGTGGGCCCAATTTTAAAAAAACATGGCGATCTGGCCCCCTGGGGGGCAGACAAAGCCACAAATATTGACCCCAAAGGAGTGTGACCCTTACCCAAGGGGTCACTCTCCACAAATAACTCCCTGGTGGCCTAGTGGGCCCTACATTAAAAAATGGCAAAATCTTCTCCCCCATGGGGGCAGACAGCCAAAAACATAGCCCCCAAAGGGGAGTGACCCTTGCCAAAGGGGCCACTCCCCACTAAACACTCCCTGGTGGTCCAGTGGGCAGTTCTCTTTTTATTTATAGAAAATCTGCCCCCCCCCAAGGGGGGCAGACAAAGCCTAAAATATACACCCCATAAGGGGAGCGATCCTCGCCTAAGGGGCCACTCCCCCAAACAAAACTTGCATGCATAGACATACAAAAAAATGGCCCCCAAAGGTGAGTGACCCTTGCCCAAGTGGCCACTCCCTACGTTTATTCAACTGGCCCAGTGGGCCAATTTTATTTTAAATAAATAAAATCTGCCCCCCCAGGGAGGCAGACAAAGCCAAAATTAGTGCCCCCATAAGGGGAGTGACCCTTGCCCAAGGGGCCACTCCCCACTACATTTATTATATTGGCCCAGTGAGCTGAATTTATTTTGAAAAATGAAAATCTGCCCCCCCCTCAGGAGGGCAGAAAAAGCCAAAATGTATGCCCCCAAAAGGGGAGCGACCCAAACAAACAAACAAAACAAACATACATAGCCTCTAAAAAAATGGCCCCCAAAGGGGAGAGACCCACTCCCCACTACATTTATTATAGTGGCCCAGTGGGCTGATTTTATTTAAAAAAATTAAAATCTAAAATGTATGCCGACAACAAAACACACTGTAATACAAAAAAAAAATCCCTGGCACTAGTGGGCATTCCTGCTGCACGATCGTGCAGCAGGAATGCACAAAAGAGGCATCGAGGGAAAGGAAAACCCTTTCTTTTCCCTTGATGCCTCTTTTGGTTAAATCCCCCCCTCCCCAGCCCCAAAACTTACCTGTTTGTTCTCCGATGCGTTGGTAGCAAATGACTTCCTGCGCGTCGGGGAACAAAGGGAAACTGACGTCATTGATGACGCGGGGGGTGGGAGGAGGCAGGGGAAGGTGTTCCCCTGCCTTCCCTGGTAAAAACACCTGGATCGACCACCCACGGGGGAGGGCCAGCACTTCCCCCGTGGGTGGGTGTCATGACGAGCTGGACTCGTCATGAGCACACGGCTACTGTGTGCCATGACGAGTCCAGCTCGTCATGAGCACAGAAAGGGTTAACTCACGCCCCTGCAATGCACTGCTGATGACGTAACATATTACATCATTCATGACATGGTCAGTGACATCACTGATGACATCTCAAATGACATCACTGTTGACATCACTGATGACATCATCCAATGACTGTGTGTTTCTGTAAAGTTTAAATCTGTATTATATATATGCCAAGGTGTATTGAAGAATGTGTGGGTATATAAGTGTCTGGATGGAGGATTTAGTAGGTGCGTGACTGACTGTTTAAGTGAGTGATTAAATGTGTCTTACTGAATGCATTGGTTAGGGACGCGCGAAGGAGTTTCCAGGCATGCCGTGAGGGGAACGGTTCTTTCCTGTGCTGCTGCCCTTGCTCTTGGTTTGTTCGTGCTGGTGCCTCAGGGGTCACGAAGGCAACAGCAGTGGCCGGCTGTTCTACCCAGACTACAACCCCCAGAAGGCCTAGCGCACGCAGCGCGATCGTGATCAGCTGAGGGGAATCCCTCTTAAACCCAGGACGCTCACCGCAGCGCGGGACGCGCGAAGGAGTTTCCAGGCATACCGTGAGGGGAACGGTTCTTTCCTGTGCTGCTGCCCTTGCTCTTGGTTTGTTCGTGCTGGTGCCTCAGGGGTCACGAAGGCAACAGCAGTGGCCGGCTGTTCTACCCAGACTACAACCCCCAGAAGGCCTAGCGCACGCAGCGCGATCGTGATCAGCTGAGGGGAATCCCTCTTAAACCCAGGACGCTCACCGCAGCGCGGGACGCGCGAAGGAGTTTCCAGGCATACCGTGAGGGGAACGGTTCTTTCCTGTGCTGCTGCCCTTGCTCTTGGTTTGTTCGTGCTGGTGCCTCAGGGGTCACGAAGGCAACAGCAGTGGCCAGCTGTTCTACCCAGACTACAACCCCCAGAAGGCCTAGCGCACGCAGCGCGATCGTGATCAGCTGAGGGGAATCCCTCTTAAACCCAGGACGCTCACCGCAGCGCGGGACGCGCGAAGGAGTTTCCAGGCATACCGTGAGGGGAACGGTTCTTTCCTGTGCTGCTGCCCTTGCTTTTGGTTTGTTCGTGCTGGTGCCTCAGGGGTCACGAAGGCAACAGCAGTGGCGGGCTGTTCTACCCAGACTACAACCCCCAGAAGGCCTAGCGCATGCAGCGCGATCGTGATCAGCTGAGGGGAATCCCTCTTAAACCCAGGACGCTCACCGCAGCGCGGGAGGCGCCCGGGCGAAGCCCGGGCCAAGGGCGGGCCCGTCCTTGCCCGTCAAAGCCCAGATAAGGCTGGGCTGGGCCTACCCTCTAACATTTGTGGTGGGACCTTGTTCAGCCACAGTGCCTTTCGACGTTGCTGTGTGGGGTTTGGCATCTGAGTGGCTCAATTCAAGAACTGTGAGTTGCTAGAGAGATTTGTTACCATCTGTTAGTTGTGTACTGTACCAAGCTGCTGTGTTATTCCAAGGGAAGGCGGGGTGCTCATAAAGAGGTTCGGCCCTATTTGTCCCAGCAGCATGTCTAAAAGGAGGGCTGGCGATAAGCCGGGGGGGACACTTGACGATTATTTAATAAGAGCAGAGTCAGCATTGAACTTAGAGATTCTAGCGGTGGAACGTAGACTCTCCCTAGATCCTACCAACTCTTCCCTTCCATGTGCCCAGTTACAGACTGGCTCGCCTACCTCTGTTCATTCCAGCCCAATAGATGGTAACATTTCCCCCCCCGCACACACTTCCCCTGTGCAGGAGTCTCTGGTTCCTGTTCTGGGCTGTGTCTCCATCCAGAGTCCTTCCAGGGTTATAACAAGAGGGAGGTTAGCCCACAAAGTTAAAGGCAATAAAAAAGAAGCTACGAACAAATCACAGAGAGGCCAAGGGAAGAGTAAACCTACTGTAGAGCCGCTTCCCTCCAAGCCTAGTGGGCCCATTGTGGAAGGGCGCCACTTGGACCATATTACTATTCCCTCCAGCCAGGCCCAGATACAACCTCTTCTGGATTTACTTCTTGTTGGCCTCAAAGATCATCTAACTAGTCTCCTTGTCCCTGTACATCAAAAATTAGACCTTGTAGTCAACAGGTTGGACCAATTGGAAGCTAGATTCCCAGGCAACAAGCTTTTAGTCCCAGGGCCCCCTATACCGTTGAATGGAGTGACGCCAGTGGAGGTGCCTAATGTGGCCGGTTGTACTAGATTACCAAGGCCTGTAGGGGCTGTGCCTTCGCTACCATCTATAGGGGAAGAGAATGACACCGTCCTTGGTCATGAAGTTGTTACAGATAGGGGTATTAATTCTCATCATGACCGACAAAGACGCCCTTCGCTAGTTAACAGGGATGGCATTGGGGGGGAGGGAGCAGGACTTTCCCCACAGCCCACTAGCCTGCATCTTCCCCCCCAAGCCACCCCTTATACGATTATCTTGGCTAACGTTCCACCCCTCTTGGAAGGATCTTACGAACACTGGTCCAACCTTAAGAACAAATCCCTCCATTATCTGAGCTCCAAAATTGGAAATAGCAAGGCCCTATTTGACGATTTTAATATGGTTAGGCGCATCAAATGGATTGGAGAGTCCCATAAGTCCTTTCCAGGGGATTGTGTTGTGTTAAGTTTTAAGTCTCCTGCTCTAGTTAAATACTTACTGGAAGTAGCCCATCACCTTCCCCCAGCTCCTAACTCAATTAAGATCCTCCCACTGGGTTTTTTTTATAGGCCAGGCCTTATACAACCCTTACGGGATAACTGTAATTTTCCAACAATTCCCGTTAGGTTAGATAAGCCTATTGTGTCCTTTAATCGTTTCGAAATTCTTTCTACATTGGAGGATAATGATTGACATATGGATGGTTCCTTATACATCTCAGTGCCTGCTCCAAGGTTGATGGGTCCGATTTGTCATCTGAGCCAGGATATTATCATTAAGACACCCCCCCCTAAAGATCGCTCCCGTTTGATTAATTCATCTGGTCTTAATTTGTTACCATCTGTTGAAACGATCGTCCCCCAGTCTGTCCCTGGTCAATCAGCTGGAACCAGGGCTGAAAATTCTTTACTAAAAATGGGCTCCTGGAACATAGCAGGGCTGGGGTCAAGGCTTGATATTCCTGATTGGGCCGATTTTGTTGATGAGTTTGGAATATGGGCATTTCAGGAGACCTGGGCACTGTCTCCCCACTTTCGTACAGGGTTCCTGAACTTCCACAAACCTGCTGTTAAGAGTCACAGAGGCAGACCCATGGGGGGCTTAACCACCTGGGTCCGTCAATGTGAAGGTGTCACCGTGACAGAGGTTCCAATTGATAGTCCTGATATTCTGATTATTAGGGTTAAATCCCGTAGCGGCCTCAACCTCCTTATTATTAATATCTATGTAAGAGGTCTCCCGGGAGGCAAATGCTCTCCCAGATGCCATCTATTGGAGAATTATTTAGAGACCGCTCCTATGCTCACTAATAAGATTGTGGCTGGAGATTTTAATGTTTGTTTCGAGCCTTTGGGGGTCGACTATGGGGACTTCACCGAGGAAGAAGACTCAACTTGGGGTGTTCCCATGCTGGAGTTGGAACCAGTAAGCAAATGGTCTCATGCTGCCCTTTTCATGAAGGGCTTATGTTTAAATCAGGGCATGAGAGCAGTCAATGGTCGAACTAAATCCGATAGGATGGGGAAGATGACATTTGACAATGGGAGATCAGGGAGCCGAATTGACTACATATTAGTCGGTTTGGATTTGTGGCCGCTCATAGACGACATGGTGGTAGTGGAGAGCGACCACAACCCCCTTGCACTGTGTATCAAGGATAACAGCTTTGCAGTCTCCCCCACCCCCTCGGATGGTTGTTCCCCTATAGATGTCATCCTTACCAATGATCTCAGAAGGGTGAGATGGCCGAAAATCGCCACCTGTGAATTTTCACGAGCGGCCATTAGAAAATTAATTAATAGTACCCTGGCCTCACTTAATCAAATGGAATCTAATAATCTGATCAAGGATAATATCCGGGACACCCATAACAAACTCTTTGCTGAGCTTAAATCCTTTTTTGTGAAAAGTCCTCCCACCACTGGCAGGGGTAAAGAGTTGAGGCCTTGTACATGGTACAACAAGGACTGTAGACTGGCCCAAAGTGCTCTGAAAGAGGCCATTAAATCTGGCTCTCTTTCTACCATCTAAAAATGTAGACTTGCTTACAAAACCGCCCAATCTAAGGCCAAGCAAAACTGGGATGAAGATCGTTGGAGGGATTTATATCAAGCATGCCACAACCGCAACATGGCCCAATTTTGGCATCTCCTTAAATGGGGTAATTCCCCCTCAGATATCCGCCCCTCTAATCAAGTAGAACCACAACAGTGGGTAGCGCATTTTGAGGAACAGTTTAAGGTTGGTAATTCGTCGGACAAGCAGATCTTCTGTCCTCCAGGTGTTGAAAACACATTAAAATTCTCCCCTGGTGAAGTTAAGCTAGTCTTACGATCAATCAAGAGCGCCAAAGCCCCAGGACCAGACTGTATCCCTGCCGATTTATTTATTCAGGAGCAAGATGCATGGATCCCATATCTGACCCTGCTGGCTAATGCCCTTGCGGGTGGTGCTGCTGTCCCTGATTCGTGGCTCGGGGCAGAGATACTGCCGATCTATAAGAAAGGCGATCGCTCTGCCCCGGGCAATTATAGACCTATTAGTTTAATAGACGCAGTACAAAAAATTATAGCCCGACTTGTTCTGGGTCGTATCCAAATCTGGATGTCCGATTCGGATGTGTTGTCTCCTCTTCAGGCAGGTTTTCGACCACATACTGGGACCCTGGACCAAGTATTCAGGGTAGTACTTCTGTACTGGAAGGTTGTTTTTCTGGGGGGAGGCAAGCTGTATGCGGCTTTCGTAGACCTAAGGTCTGCGTTTGACCTTGTGCCGAGGGACAAGTTATGGAAAGTACTCTTGGATATGGGCATGCCAAAAGAACTGGTTTCTTTTCTGGTCACCATTCATAAAAATACGTATGCCCGTGTCCGTTGGGGTAAACCCGGGGAGCTGACTGACAGATTCAAAGTATCCAAAGGTGTCCGACAAGGGTGTGTACTCGCTCCCACCTTGTTTTCATTATTTATCAATGGGGTTGTAGACTACTTCTTAAATAGCCCTACTGATGCACCTACCTTGGCAGGAATGAAGATTCCCCTGCTCATGTTCGCGGATGACACCCTTTTGATCTCGAAGACGAGACAGGGTCTGCAGCTGGCCCTGTCTCGCTTCGAGACCTTTTGCCGCATGAGCTGGAGATAAACGTTGGGAAGACCAAGTTTATGGTGTTTCGCGGCCCCCGGCGGGTTAAGGCGGAGGTGTGTCTGGGTGGTGTCAACTTATCCCAAACGGCAGTGTTTACTTATCTTGGGGTCACTTTTAGCGAGACATGCAGCTGGTCTCACCAGCTGGATCTCCTCGCTCTCAAGCATGCCCAATTGGGAGGAGCTTTGCTGAAAGAGCACAAACACTCATTAACAAAACCAATAGCTCCTCTCATGAAGATTTATGACTCCAAGATTTTACCTGCAATTTTATATGGAGCCGAGATCTGGGGTTTCAATAACTTGTCTAAGTTGATGACCGCCCAGAATAAATTCCTCCGGTCAGCTATCGGGCTTCCCCAATCCACCCCGCGCATCCCCCTATTATATGATCTGGGAATTCAGCCTATAGAGGACTGGGCAGGGTATAGACCCCTGGCGTTTTGGCGTCGTATGTGGACGACACCAGAACTAACTAACTATGCAAAAGCCCTGCTGGAGATCAAAGGGATGGAGGGGTCGCATAGGATTCCCTGGTTGTCTAGCATCAAAACTCTGTTGTATGATCTCGGGATGCGTGACCTATGGGCTAACCCCGATACAGAAGTCTTCCCGGCAAAAAAGGTCCTTAAGGATGAGTATTGGAGTTATATTAAGAACAGGAGATGTGCTTCCCCTATAGGTTCCACGATGACTGTTACTTTCCTAGTTCTTAAGGACGAGCCTGTCTACGAAAGCTACTGGGATACTATCCTGAAGTTTCTCGATCGTAAACTGTATCACCAGTTCAGAGTGGGTGCCCTACCACTGCGAGGACTCACCAAAAGTTGGAGTCCTCTTGGTAGTGACAAATGCCCCTTTTGTCCAGACATGACGGAAACTATGGACCACTTCCTTTTTTGTTGCCCAATTTACCATCTCCCTAGACGTATCTGGCTTCGACCTGCCTGCAGATTAATGAGTACTCGTTCTGCACAGGTTGCTAGTAGAATTTTGAAAACAGATACTTCAAAACCTATAGTAATTGGTGTTGCCAAATTTATCAGTTGGGCATGGATCCTTAGGGCCAGGAAACTTAAATTGTGAACTGCGTTGTTAGCTGTCCTTGGCCTAAAAGGCGCGTCCCTATTTGCACTTTATTGTATTTTTTAACTTGCAGCGATTATTTTTAATGTATTATTTTATGTAATATTTTAAAGGTTTTACAGTCTGTTTTGTATTGTATATGAATTGTATTGTAGTCGAAATTTTTAATATGTGTAGAATGTCTTTTATGATGTGAATCGAATAAAGACTTTTTTGACTGACTGACTGACTAAACTTTGTGAATGTCTGTATCAGTCTGACTGTTGTTGTGTAAGCTGCTGCATGGGTTGGTCAGTAGCTACATGAGTGTCTATATGGGTTATTGATTGGTTGCCTGAGTATTTGTATGGGAGACTGAGTGTGTGTGTGGGTGGGTGGGAGGTTTGTGACTCTGTGCATAGATGTGTGAGTGGTTGATTCACTGGGTGTATGGGTTCAAGAGTGCATGTGTAAACAGCTGTATGGGTGGGTGAGTGTGTGTATGGGTGTGTTAGTGAGTGAATGGATGTCTCAGTGGTACATTTCTAAGTAACTACATATGTAAAAGGAAGTGAATGTGAGGCTTGGAATATATAAATGACTACACGTGAGAGTCAGTGATTGTGAGAATGGCTGTATGGATGAGTGTGTACTTGTATCAGTGATTATATAAGACAGTAAGTATGCTTTAGTATCTGTATGAATAAGTGAGGTGGTGTGTGTATAACTGTATAGGTGAGTAAATGGGAGTGTGATTGATTCTTTGCATGACTGACTAGGTGTGTGAGTAACTCCATGGATGAGTGGTGGTGTGTGAGTATCTGTATAGGTGTATGACTGCATATGATAGTATTGATGAGTGATTGCATGTATGAGTAAATTTATTTATTTATTTATTAACTGTACAATTAATTAAAATCATTACAGTGAAACACTTAAAAAAAGAACAGGTAAAAGAATGGTCACAGTAAAAGTAGTGGTGCTTCAGATAACATTTGGTTGATATACCACCCCCCCTCGCCACGGCGCCCACTCAATCAGCCTGTGCCGATGGTCATTGTCATGTGTCCTTGCACAAAGTTTCTGAGGCTCCCAAAATGCACCTTGGGAATTTTCTACTCCAGCAATCTATAAGCCATTCTCCTTGGCCCCCAGTATTCAAGGGGAACTAATTCCCCAACTTAGAACGTGACACGGGGTGGGTTTGCAGAGTGATGCACTGAGGGGGCGGGGCCTCCGGCGCGATGCCGTTTTTTAAAACATGTTATTTTTAAGAAGTGGGACTGTGTGGACTCCCTTCTTTTCTTATTTTTCGGGACCTGAGGATCCCATCCCCCAGAGCCTGACCCCAATTTATGTTTTTTAAAATACCGGAAGGGGGACACGTGGCCTCCCTCCGTGGCCATTTTCGGCCCGGGGACCCCATCGACTGGTGCATGACCTGTATTTTATTTTATTCATAATATTTGGAGGGGGGCCACGTGGCCCCCCTCCTCAGGCCATTTATGGACCCGGGGACCCCATCCCCCGGGGCCGGCCTTACCTTTTTTTTAAAAAAATTATAGATGGACGGGGGCCACGTGGTCCCCTTCCTGGGCCAATTCTGGCCATGGGGACCCCATCCCCAGGGGCCTGGCCACTCCGTTAGGGACATGCAGCTCCTCTTGTGGAAAAGCAATCAGCTTTGGATTTTGGAAGCGAGAGCAGGAAACCTTCTCTCACTTCCAAAATCCAAACCAGTGTTTGCTATGACAGGGCAGGAGCCGCACTGCTCCTGCCCTGCCATAGCAAACAGCAGTGTCCCGGGGGTGGGCACCCCGGGACACTGCTGCAGGAGCCGGCCCTGGGGGGTGGCAGTCCCCAGGGCCATGAAGGGCTCCAAGAGGGGGCCGGGCAGCCCCCTCCCTACCATTGCAAAGCTCCACGGAGGTGGTGATCCTCGGGGCTCGGGGTTCCGAAATGGACCCCCACCTTTACATCTTAATGTGCCCTGGGGAGGAGGTGGTCCCTGGGGCATGTGGGGGGCTCGAGCCCCCACACACAGGTTTTGATTAAAAAAAGAGCCCCGGGGAGGTGGCGGTCCCCGGCGCTGTGGGATGGACCACATGCCACCTGCGGTTCTTAAGCCCAAGGGATTTGGCGGTCCCAGGGGCAGCAGGGGGGGATTGGGACCCCCACACATTTTTTCACAGCCCTGGGGAGGTGGTGGTCCCTGGGGGCTGTGGGGGGCCCTGGGGGCCCCCTCTAATAAATTGGCAGTGCCCCCGGGACCTAGCCCGCACAGGGGCTTTTTGTTTACGAAACGCGGGAGACAACGCTTTGTTTTTATTATAATTTCGGTGGGATTTGCGACCCCATTGCGATTTTTGCCAAAATTATTTTTTTTAAAATGCTTTTTTTGTCCCTGGGGTTCCTTGTGGGTCCCACTGAGCAGGCCTAGGGGGTCAGGGTGTTTCTACCCTGCCCCCTTTTCTTGTTTTTTCAACTGTTTTCTTGTGACTTAGTTCTACCAAGTCACAAGATGGCTGCCAACACTTCCTGGTTTGGAGTGTTGGCAGCCAATTAGAATGAAGCTCGTGGTCGGGAGGGTTCGCGAACCCACCGTGGCCATAGATATCGAAACTTTTTCTTTCTTTAATTTCTCAGGAACTATTGAACGGATTAACACCATTTAACAAAAAGGGATCTGTCTGAACCAAAGATCTACCCTTTTGCCAAATAACATGGGGAAAATGCGTTTTGTGACCCCCTTTTTTCTCGGCCCCCGCTTGACGAATCACCTTGAAACTTTCAAGACAGGAGCTGACCGGAGCGGGTCACTAGTTTTGAAAATTTTGCGAAGATTCGTCAACCGGCGCCAAAGTTTTGGGAAAACAAAAAACACTTTTCCTATGGAAACTAGGTCCTAACTATAACTACATACTGGCGACCGCCAGTAGGTAATAGATATATAAATTAATGGATATTACATTTGTAAAGCGCCACTATTGTTTTGAAAGGATCATCCTGGCACTAAGCAGTAAAAGACAGGATTCATGACTGGGTGACTGAAAAAAGTATTAAAAATCACTGAATAAGTATGAGACACAATAAGTCATAGGCTGTGAAGATCCAGATTTTCAGATGTTTCCTAAGGAGAGGTTTGAAGTCAATGAATCGCAGGTGGCTGGGGAGTTGATTCCAAGCCCTGGTCCCCAGGACAGCGAAGGATTTGCCACCTTTGGACATATAGTACAACCATAATTATATATATATATATATTCACTTAAAAAACCATAGGTTTCACACATGTTATAGTTAGCTGGACATTTCACTCGTGAAAAACAATTGAAATTCCCCCGTTATAGTTAGTGCAGGCAACTATAACTCACGCGACCGCAATCCTCTGCTGATGACGTCAGATATTACATCACTGTAGTTAGACACTTATTTACCCATGTCTTCTTCCATTAATTTTTAGCTATACATATATTACAAATATTTTTTTTCAGAAAGACACATATGTCATCAGTGATGTAATATCTGACGTCATCAGCAGAGGATTGCGGTCGCGTGAGTTATAGTTGCCTGCACTAACTATAACGGGGGAATTTCAATGGTTTTTCACGAGTGAAATGTCCAGCTAACTATAACATGTGTGAAACCTATGGTTTTTTAAGTGAATTTGCAAGGTTTTTTAAATGCTAATTCCTAACTATAACGTATGTGAAACCTATGGTTTTTTCAGTGAATATGTACGGTTTTTTAAATGCTAAGTTATGTATTTATTTTAGTTTTTTTTTAAGGTTTTTCACCGTGCGCGTACCGTACGCGCACGGTGCGCTTCGCACACCGCGCGCCCATGTTACGCAGTTCGCAGAATTTTTCCGTTTCCACCGTACGCGCATGCTACGCGTACTCCGCGATTTTTCGCAAAAAAATTAAAGGAAATTTTGGCCCTTGGGGGTCCTTCTGGGACCCCCTGACTAAGGCTAGGGGGTCAGGAACTGTCCACCCTGCCCCCTTTTCACGTTCTCCACCTTTGTTTTTCACCCCCTCAGACTGCGAGAGACAAAATGGCGGCTCACATTTCCTGGTTTCGAACGATTCGAATGTTTACTAAGATCTAACAGCCAATCAGAATCGCGCTCGCGCACGGCAGCGTGTGCGTACGGTAAGTTTTACCATACGCGCACGGTGCGCGCTTATAGATATATATATGCTTTTAAATGCTATTTTCTCAGGAAATACTGAACAGATTTACACCAGACCTGCAAAAGGCACATCCCTGACCTGAGGACTACCTCAGGTCCTATGGAAAAATGCATGGGGAAAACGTGTTTTGGGACCCCCCCTTTTTCTCAGCCCCCGCTTGACGGATCCCCCCGAGACTTTCAGGGAAGGAGCGGAGCGGAGCGCCCCACCTATTTTGAAAATTTCGCGAGGATTCGTCAATCGGCGCCAAAGTTATTCCAAATAGAATGTTGCGGATTTCCTATGGAAACACGATCCTAACTATAACTATCTACTGGCGACCGCCAGTAGATAATATATATATATATATATATATATATATATATATATATATTAATTGAAAAAACCATAGGTTTCAGGCACGTTATAGTTAGGAATTATCATTTAAAAAACCTTAGAAATTCACAAAAAAAAACATAGGTTTCAGGGGCGTTATAGTTAGCTGGACTTTTCATACAAAACCATTGAAATTCCCCCGTTATAGTTAGTTCAGCTAACTGTAACTCGCGTGCCCGCAATGCACTGCTGATGACGTCACATATTACATCACTCATGACATGGTCAGTGACATCACTGATGACATCTCCAAGTAGACACCCTTGTAGTTTATTTATACAAAAATGGGTAGCTATTGACGGGCACATTTAATACACACGCACACCAAGCCATTCAAAGGGGATTTGACAAAAATTCAACCAAAACTATGCAAGAAACCCCCCTCACGCTTAACAAAACACACATCCACCGCCGGATGTGTAATACTTTTTATTTTACTCTCTGGAAAGGAGACTCCTGGCTGAGCCCAATGCTGTGTTACACCCACCAGTGCCCGCCGAGTGCCACACACATCTGTGTTGTATTCCACCAGCTAGTGTGTATGCTGTGACACTCTCTAGCCCATGTGCACTGTAACACCACCACGTGAATATGTCGTGCCACACTTGCCTTCGCACGGGTTATATTGCCCCATCTGAAGTGCCTTCCTCGATGCCTATGTTATAACGCACAGCGCTATGCCATACATATTACAATCTGGGATCCATACCTATGTCACAGTGCATATGCAACGTTACACTCCCCAGCACATATTTTATATTACAACTTTAGAGACTAGTTAGGTTACACAACACTGCCCTGTGCATATTACACTCCAAGGTGCATATTGTACGCATAGCACGCGCTAGTGCCTGTGCTATCTAACGCTCTCCAATGAATCTGTCATGGCGCACAATGTATTGCATATTATATTTCACGCCCGGTTCATCTTATATCACACTTTTTGGTGCATAGTTTATACCATACACTATATCTAGTTTTCATTTTCAATCATGCTCTCAGGACTATATTCTACATAACACTGCGTTCACCTACCCTTTTCACGGGCATTACATTTTGCAATGGGGGGTGGAGGGTCATGGAGTGTTTCTGCCAAGTGAGCCCGGAGTCACAGTCACAAACGTCCTCTTCTCCCTGAATAAAAGTGAGATTATGCTGCATAGTTGTTCATAATTTAAGTAGTTCGCACAGACAAACATTTTAAAAACAATAAAGTTCCTAATACCCGCCTTCTCTGAACAGTTAGCTTGCTGCCCCATCCACCTCCTCCCTATCCTCTGTTGTCTGAATTCATGGACTAGCCTCCTCCCTCCTGCCATGCATGGTCTGATGTGCTGCCACTGCCCTCCATTTAGCATGATGTACCAGTCTACTCCTCCTGCCCTCCATTGCCCAATCCTATGCCGCATCATTGACCTCCTGCTTAGCCTCTGTGCTTTGCTTGCTGCCCCTATTCTCCTTCCCCCTGCCCTCCGATGTCTTTGTGCATGCCCCTGCTCCATCCTTTTTGCCCACCATGTTCCATGGACCTTTCACTCCTATCTATTCTGAGTGTTCTGTTGAGCTGCCACTCCCCTCCCACCTGACTAGCATAGTCAGATGACTGTAACCTGTTCCTGCCACCTCCACCCTGCCTGTCCACATTCCATGCCCCTATCCCCTTCCTCTTGTCCTCCATGGTCCATTTTACTGCCACACCCTTCTGCCATCCCTGCTCTGTTGTGCTGCAACTGCTCCTCCTGCCTGCCCTGCATGGTCTGTTGTGAGGCCCCTTCCCCTGAACTCTCTTGTCTGTGCCCAGGTCCTGACCCTCCCTTCTATCCTCCATGGTCCTTTGTGCATGCCCCTGCACCCTCCTTCTTGCCCATCATAGCCATTGTGCTGCCACTAACCCTCCCGCTTGCCATGCATGGTCTTCTGTGCTGCCATGGCCCCTCCCACCTTCCCTCCATGGTCTGTGTGTATGCCATCATAGTCTCACTGTTGCTCTCCATGGTGTGTCTTGCTTCTAGTGCCCATCCTGCCTGACCTCCATGGTCATCTTGCTGCTCCTGCCTGCCCCTTTGCCCCAGCCCTCTGTTTCCATGTGCAGACCCCGATTCCCTTTCTCCTGGCTTGTCTGTTCCATTGTAATGCCCCTGAACTGTCCCTCCTGCCCTTTATGGTCTGTTATGCTGCAGCTTTCTCCCCTGTCTGTCCATTATGGTCAGCTAGCTACCATTGCCTCTTTCCCCTCTGTTCTCTGTTATCCATGTGCATGGTCCTGTCCTCTCCCTATTGCTTTCTATGGATTGTTGTGCTACACTCCCGTCCCGCATGCCCTGTGTGGTGTATTGTGCTGCTGCAAACCCTGATGCCTGCCCTGTAGGGTCAGTTTGGTGCACCTCTCTATGTCCCTCCTGTCCTCTGTTTAGTCGAGTTCATGTACCTACCCCAATTCCTCCTGCCTTCCATGATCCAATGTACCATACTTGCAAACATTTTGAACTTGGTAAGAGGGAGATTTTGTAAAAAAAACTGGGGTATTGACTTTTCCCTTTGAGTTACATTGAAAAAGAGGAGTTTGTAGAAAGGAGACAGATCAAGTAAAGCCCATCTGAGCTTAAAAACTTTGAATGTTTCCTGGATGAATCGGGTCTGTTGGCATGTATGGTTGTACTACCACTGCCTCTTCCTTCTGCCCACAATGGTCTATTATATTGCCACAGCCTCTCTTGCCATTCCTGTATTGTTGACTTTGCAACTGGGGAACCAGGTTGGGGTTTCTGCTTCAGTTCGACATTCTGTGATTCTGGTCAAATCACTTAATCTCCCCATGTCTACAACGAAAATGAATGTGTTCTTGTGTGATGTAACCAATGCTCATGTACAGCACCCCAATACCTGACAAGTCTGCACTATATAAAACTGCAAAAACACAAAAAATAAAAAGTGTTTTGCACACTTCTGTCATTGGGCTACATGTGGGCTACATCTGGGTGATATCTGTGCTGCATTTGGGCTCTTTTGTCTATGGTGGCCATCTTGGGAGATTTATTTGTTATGAAGTTTCCTAATTTCCTCATTTACTGCAGTCTCCTCAGTAGGAAATGCTTTCAGTTTTTTACTTTGATTCCATCAAGAAGGTATTCAGATATGTCACACATTTGCCATAAATTCTGAATGTTAGCACTCTAGTTGCTCATTAGATCACTGTAGTAAAGCTACTGCTCACCACGGAAGTCTGCTGCTGGTATTAAAAGTGCATGTTTCAGTCTGCATATCAGAATTTTTTTATGAAATAGAAGAGGATTTGAGAAGTCACTCAAAATGTACCCTAATTTTTCTTTCTTCAGCACTAATCATAATTTCTATGGCAAAATGACCCCCCTCATTGTGTTCCTTTTTAAATTAAATATTTTAAGTGTTACCAGTTTATTCCAATCAAGATGGCTTCAGGTGTGCCATACTTTTGTCATAAGTAAGACAGTAAGCGCTCTAGTTGTTCTTAAGAACAATCTGGGACATTCTGTCATTGGGCTATACTTGGGCTACATCTGGGTTATATTTGTGCTACATTTGGGCTCTTTTGTCTCTGGTGGCCATCTTGGGAGACTTATTTGTTATGAAATTTCCTAATTTCCTCATTTACTACAGTCTCCGCAGTAGGAAATACTTTCAGTTTTTTACTTTGATTCCATCAAGAAGGCATTCAGATGTGTCACACATTTGGCATAAATTCAGAATGTTAGCACTCTAGTTACTCATTAGATCACTGTAGTAAAGCTACTGCTCACCAGGGAAGTCTGCTGCTGGTATTGAAAGTGCATGTTTCAGTTTGCATGTCAGAATATTTTAATGTAATAGAAGAGGATTTGAGAAGTCACTCAAAATGTGCCCTAATTTTTCTTTCTGCAGCACTAATCATACTTTCTATGGCAAAATGAACCCCCTCATTGTGTTCCTTTTTAAATTAAATGTTTTAAGAGTTACCACTTTATTCCAATCAAGATGGCTTCAGGTGTGCAATACGTTTGTCATAAGTAGGACTGTTAGCGCTCTAGTTGTTCTTTAGAACACACTGGGAAGCTGCAGTAGAACACAAAGGAATCAACTGACAGAAAGATAATGTGAATTTACAGACAATATGCTCTCAGTTTAGCTTATAGATCACCTTCCAAACCTCTGTGGGAAAAGCATGAGAAAATAGTTTTCTCTCAAACATGATTCATGATATCCCAGCGGAAGGCTTTTTCACATGGTAAAATCACCTTAGAGTACACTACAATTCCTAAAATGAGTATGGTACCATCAACAAATGATTTATAATGTAACTAAAGTCTTAAAACCTTCTATTAACTGCAATGCTTTTTAATGAGGTGCTATCATGTATATTGGTCCCAAGATGGCTGCCAACACTTCTTGGATGAAGTGCTGACAGCCAATCAGATCTCACGATGAGATGTGTGGTTAGGCTCCGCCCAGACATATATGTGATTTTAATTTTGATCTTCTCAGGAACTACTGAACGGATTTACACCATTTAACCAAAAGGCACAACTCTGAACCATGGGCTACCTTTTTGCCAAATTTGTTGTAATTCCGTTCAGCAGTTCGGGCTGTAGCTGCGATTAAAGGTTCCTACGGAAAATTGCATGGGGAAAACACGTTTTGGGACCCCCCTTTTTTCTTGGCCCCCGCTTGACGAATCACCCCAAGACATTCAGGATAGGAGCGTACCGGAGCGCCCCACCAGTTTAAAACATTTTGCGAAGATTCGTCAACTGGCTCCAAAGTTATTCCAAATAGAATGTTGCTGATTTCCTATGGATAATAGGTCCTAACTATAACTACCTACTGGCGACCGCCAGTCGGTAATATATATATTACCTACTGGCTGTCGCCAGTAGGTAGTTATAGTTAGGACGAAGTTTCCATAGGAAGAAAAGTTTTTGTTTTGCTTATAACTTTGGCGTCGTTTGATGAATCTTCATGAAAATATCCAAACTAATTCTTTGTTCATATCAGCTCCTATGTTGAAAGGTTGGGTGTAATTCGTCAAGGTGGGGCGAGAAGAAAGGGGGGTCCCAAAACGGTGTGAAGAGTTGGGGATCAAACCGAGCTGATTGTTGTAAAGTGATGGGCTGTGGGCGATGTAGCATACTGGCCGCTGTAGTATAACTGTGTAAGTAGTGTTAGTTTGCGTTTATACTATACAGGGAGTGGGAAGACAACTACTCACTAGGGGTGGGCGGAATTTGCGGAATTGCGTTACGCAAATCTCCGCGAAACGGTAAAAAATCTCCGCGAACACGCAGAAATTCCGCGAACACGCGGAATTGCTTGTTCGCGATGCTTTTTTCCTGTTCACAATTGCTGTTTGCGTGCTCGGGGAGAAATATCTCGCGAACACGCATTTTGAGAACGCAAACAAACAAAAATTTCGCGAAATCGCGGAAAGCAGTCTTTTGAGCAATTTCGCGTTCTCCGCGGAACGCGAAATTACGCAAATTCCGCAAATTCCGCGAGCGGAACGGAATTTGCCGCCCAGGCCTACTACTCACCCCTACTGGTCTGAAGACTCAGGGATTAAACCGTGAGATCAATGTTGTAAAGTGATGTGCTATGGGCGCTGTAGCATACCTGTGAAAGCAGTGTTAGTTTGCATTTATACAATACAGGGAGTGGGAAGCAAACTACTCACCCCTACCGGTCTCAAGACTCGTGGATGAAACTATGAGCTCATTGCTGTAAACTCATGTGCTCTGTGTAGTATTCCAATGTAAGTCATAGTAAAATGATAGCATGTAATGCTACTATAATATAAGTATGTAATGTTAGAATGTAGGGCTGTCATGAGGGGAATCTTGGGGAGTTTGCACATGGTGCTGGAGAAGACGGTTGCCTTGCTGGCTGGTCCTGTTGTTGGCTGTTTAAGCTGTCTACTTTTCCTGCAATAAATCTACTTATCGGATCCACTGCTGTCTGCCTCTTCACTACATAAATTTGGCGACGAGTGGGAGAAGGTAAAAAGAAGGCAGCACTCACCAAAGATTTTGAGCTTGCTTGCGTTCTGCTGAAGACCCGTTTTCTTGGTGAAGCTGTTTCTACTCATCCCAGGGTTGTCGGCTGATCGAACTATGTCATCCGACCTCTGGTAGGATTTATATTTTTTGATTTTGGGCTTCCTCTGCCTCTTAACTACTCTCTGGTTGCTGTACTATACCAGTGCAAGTATTGTTAGTATGCGTTTATACTAATGCTGTAGTTATGCATTAACCAATGCATCTTGGCTCTATGGAGCGCCACCTCCCAGGCGCAGGTCATACAATGTTACGGGGTGTGCATCTGCGGGACATTTATGTTTGTTATTACAGGGCGGGAGCATTGCTTCCACCCTGTGATAGTAAATTCTTGTTTGCCTCGTTGAAGCGAGAGGAGGAAAACCTTGTATCGCTTCAATAATGCAGATACTGATGGTAAAAATGGAGAAATAAATGAAGCGGGGTCTCACCCGTTCATTTAAATGAGCCCACTGGTGGGTAATGTTCCAGGGCCAATCCTATTATTATATTGTGGGGTCTCTGCAGCACTGGGGACCTTAATCTCACATGTAAATTAGGCGCGGGAGGGCACAGAGATGTTTCGCAGACCAGGGGATCGACACATCCCCGGGTATTGTTTACGAATTGTTCGGGGGGCTTCGAGACCAACTCAAGACAGGGGATCGGCAACCTCCGGGGCTTTACTTAAATATGCAGGGTTGGCCCCACCAGTCCTTGAAGCCTCGGTGGCCCTAGGCAGTGCCTTATTGGTTCTAAAATCACACGGGCAGTACTCATGGTGTTATAAAGTGATACACTCATAGAACCCTTGCAGTTGTAGAATTACCCAGGCTTCATTTATGTAATAGTCTGTTGGTTTATATTTGGTAGGTGCACCGCAAAATTAAAAATGTTTTCCCTCATAACCTACTATCAACCGCCGAATTTCCCAATAAACTACAGACAAATGTTGTCAGAAAAAAAAGACCCATAAACTCACTTATTTATTGGTAAAAAAAATAACTTTTATTAAAACAACACAAATAAATGGAAACGTAACTTTATTCGAACAACAGTAAAACATGAAAAAAGTGGGTGGGACTCCTCCGGAAGCAGCGTAGAAAACCTGCAAGAGAAAATAGAAACATAAGTATGTGTGCCATGTCCAAGAGAACAAGCATTTGCAATGCAATAGTTCTCGCATTAACGCGAGTTTAAGCTATTGGCATTGTAAATGACAATGCCTTTTATTGATGTTTTAAAAACGAAAACAAAAATAAAAGGCATTGCTATTTGCATTGTCAATAGCTCAAACTATCATGAATGCGAGACCTATTGCATTTTAAATGCTTGTTAATTGCTGATAGACCTACAACCATGTAGGGACCCGGCCCACTTAAAGCCCTGCGCACTGTACGGGCCCGATTCACAGAACTAACTTAAGACAAAATCCTAAACTTACTACGATTTTGGTATTCACAGAAGGCACTTTCTCATTTTGGTATTCACAGAAGGCACTTACTCATTTCGGTATTCACAGAAGTTAGGAGTCCTAACCTTAGGACTCCTAAATGCCTTCTGTGAATACCGAAAGTCTTAAAGTAAGGATTTTTCTCAGTTTAGGAGTAGTAAAGTTAGGAGTCCTAATTTTACTACTCCTAAACTGAGAAAAATCCTAACTTTAAGGCTTTCGGTATTCACAGAAGGCATTTAGGAGTCCTAAAGTTAGGAGTCCTAACTTTACTACTACTAAATTGAGAAAAATCCTAATTTTAAGACTTTCGGTATTCACAGAAGGGATTTTGGAGTCCTAAAGTTAGGAGTCCTAACTATACTACTATTAAACTCAGAAAAATCCTAATTTTAATACTTTCGGTATTCACAGAAGGCATTTAGGAGTCCTAAAGTTAGGACTCCTAACTTATGTGAATACCGAAATGAGTAAGTGCCTTCTGTGAATACCAAAATGAGTAAGTGCCTTCTGTGAATCCCAAAATGGTAGTAAGTTTAGGATTTTGTCTTAAGTTAGTTCTGTGAATCGGGTCCTACGTTTCAAGCAAGCGTCCTCTGCACGTGACTAAAGGCTCAATGCCCTTTGACCCAAGGCACCCTGCCCAGTGACACTGGCTCCTGCTCACAGTATGAGGTTCCTATCCCTCAAACTCACCACCTTTGGCTCACCGCATGAGACCAGAGGCAGCCTTAAGCCGCGCTCATGAGCTGGCATCAGAAAAGAGGCAATACGAGCATGTGCCCTGAAGTTCTCGTAAGGTGCCACTTAGGCGCTCTAAAAACGTAAAAATAAATACAACCGGGAGTTGTGTGCACGTGCGCTAAAAGAAAATGTAAAAAAGCGCGCAGGGTGGTGCTCAGAGGCGCTTGAGTGAGTGCGATGGTGATGAGAGGGTGTGTGATCGCGCATCCTGCTCTTTTTCAAAGCACATCCTCATGCTTGTGGTGCGTGGCTGCGCACTTACGCAAGCCGTATGCGGCCACAAGCACGAATATGTGCTTTGGAAAAAGAGCTGCACGATGACTAAAGGTCTCCTATGCAGTGCATGCTCACTGCATAGGCGAGACCTAATAAGAAAGGTAGTCAGAATGAAAGGAAGAAAGTGAGAATGGGACAGAGAGTGAGTGGGTGGAAGGGAGAAGGGGAGGGAGAGTCAAAAGAACAGAGGGAAGAGGAGACAGAGCGTCGGCCTACTGCACCCAGTCCTCACTGTTCAACTCCCGTCACCCGTGTGCCTGGGACGCTGGGGTCTGCGAAAAAGAGTGCGTTCCAGCAAGTCTTTCAAATGAAACAGAGATATGAATGAGGCCAGAGATTACATTATTATCTACGGCAACATCGCTTGTCTGCATCTGTGCACCCAGGCTGCTGCACCCCAGCCCCTTCCCCCGCACTGTGCTCAATTGCAGCTCCTGCACTCCGAGGCTTCACTGCTCACCTGCCAGAACCGGTGTGCCCAACGACGTGCCGGTGTGAGCTCCAACTCCGGGGTGCCGCTCTTAGGGTGGCACAGCAGGTGTCTGGTCGGGGACGGTGTCTTGATAGCACGATGGAAGGCGTCAGAATGCCCAGGGTCCCAGGATGCTTGTTTCCGGTCCAGGGAAGACATGGCTTGGCAGTTCGGGCTGGACTGTTCCCATGAGGCACAGGGTCAGACAGATTTGCATATGGCCAAGTCTGAACTGGGGTGGTGGAGTGAGCTAAAGAATGATGATGGATTAAACCCAGATCAGTTGACTGGGCGTGAGTGTTTGATTTGCTCATGTGCTCCGTCCATCATCCCCTTTGGTATCGCTTTGTTCGCCCTAAGTTGGCAGGATATGCCCAGACGTGGGTCCCTTGCTCATTTTGCCACTGGATTCAAGATATCCTGGTTGATGAGGGTTATGAACCCAAAACCGGTCCCAGGATGCTTGTTTCCGGTCCAGGGAAGACATGGCTTGGAAGTTCGGGCTGGACTGTTCCCATGAGGCACAGGGTCAGACTGATTTGCATATGGCCATGTCTGAACTGGGGTGGTGGAGTGAGCTAAAGAATGATGATGGATTAAACCCAGATCAGTTGACTGTGGTGAGTGTTTGATTTGCTCAAGCGCTCCGTCCATCATCCCCTTTGGTATCCCCCCAGGGCCTCGTCACAGGCTGAGCATCCGCTCCTCCGATTATGGTGGCACTAACTCAGTGTCTGAAAAGGGAGAAATAATATAATGGTGGAAACGTCTTAAGGTAAATGAAGGTTTATTTCAAGCTTAAGAGAGAACACCAGTTGAGTGCATCCTTCTTTCTTGAAGTACGATCTACCAACTGTTAGTGGTAATCGTGGTTCAAAGAGGAGTTGGAGTGCACGAGAATACACAAGGGTAAATAATAATATATTATGCCAGCGTTCACATACAAAGGAACAGAGCGCATGCTAGAAGGATAATGTGCGCGTGCAATGCAGTTGGGCAAGTCTGTGTGCATGTACACTTAGTAATCAGCTCACTACAGTGCCCCAAAAGCCAACAGCAATTGTCTGTAGGGCAGCGCTGCCCGCTGGCTCAGGCCTAGAGTACGGTCCAGCAGGTCCTTAAAAAGAGAGAGAGATGTGACTGAATGAGGTCAGAGATCACATCATTACGCACGGCAACATCGCTTGTTTGCACCTGTACACCCAGGCTGATGCACCCCATCTCTTCCGCCATATCGCACTCAATTGCAGCCCCTGTGCACGCAGACCCCACTGCTCACCTGCTGTCATTAGTTTGTTTCCAAACATGACATCCAGCAGGGTTCACAATTCAGAAGGAGTTTTGATTGCCAGGATGATGTACACCTCATGGATCCCTTTTTTTTAATTACACATTGTGATATGCGAGGTGAATGCGGCCATATCACCTGAAGCAGTGTGGAAGAACTGGGACATGTGGCGTCATCGTTATCCTATTTATACGTACGCAAAGTGGGCTGGGCTTGCAAACACCAGGCCAGCGTAGGGGTGTGAATAATTATTCCGGGGACCTGGGCATTTGTCCAGTTCCTGCCTGGGCAGGAAGTGTACTTTTGTGTGTTTCCCTGTTGCAGTTTTGACGTCGCACAATCCGCAACTTACATTAATGTTGCATTTACCGTGAGGGTGGCAACTATCGCTAATGAGATGCTGTCCGAAAATATTGAATGGACAACATCACATGTCGTTGTCAAGCTTGTGGATATGCGCAGACACGCATGTCAATGGTGTGCGGTATTATTGAAAGTGTTGCTATCGCGAAGCGCACACATGTGAATGTGCTCGGATGGAGGGAGGATCAGTAGTGAGGCTACGTCATACACAGTGATAACGCTCATTACAGTTAAGCAATGCAAGTCTCACATATGACACGCTACTATGCTGGTAAAGCCTGACAACAGAGCATACTGCAGCACAAATCTACACATTACTCTTTACTGTTTGTCACATGTGATCTAGGATGTGCACTCTGCCCGTGGCTGATGATACTCCTTTGAGTCACCAATACCCAGGCCGTAAGGCAGCACAATAATGCGTGCACAGACACACCATGGGCATCGTGTAACACACATTTGTTTTTTGATGTAACGTTTCAGATGCATGGGTATCACACATGGAAGGCTACTGTACAGAGCATGATTTTTGATCACGATGATCATTGCATGTTGTGTGTACTATAAGATATGTATACACAGCAAAAAAGTTTTCAAAAAAGCTCTGTAAGCAGAAGAGGTGTCTCTCATCAAACGGTGTAGATAGAATGACTAAAATGGGTGGGGTCCTCCAACTGTTACAATGGGAAATGTTATGAACCAATCAAATGCTTTTTTTAAGGTCAGATGGCAAGCGTGCTCTGAGCCCACAAAGAGGCTGCACCCGACGCGATTATGAGAAAATATATTTACCATAATGTAAGTTTATTACAGTTAGAAATATATAAATGTGGAAAATATTTTGGATTATTGCGTGCTCTCTTATGCACTTTAAACTTATTCAGATATAGTTTTGATACATAAAAAAATAAATGAGGGAATGGCGTAACTGGCGCGATACCATGCTATGACGTAACACAGGGCCTGGCAGCGTGCACTCGTCTCACGCAGAACGCATAGCCGGCGTGACCCTATACGTAGATGACGTACCGCGCATATTAGTAGTGCGCAGCCATCACGTACCAAACTAGGAGCTGGCGTGACCTTATACGTATATGATGTTAGGCACGACATGGTGCTACGAAGCCGTCGGATATGAAATGCGCATCCTAAATGAGTTTCGCAATATCGCGGATAGGATTCACGTGGTGATGGAGCTTGGTACACTGCCGGTACGGAAGTCTAGTTTTCTAAAAAAAAAAAATATATATACATACTTTTTTGGGGAAGATATAAAAAATGACATGATTTTTCAAATTTACAAAAAATAAGGATAATAGAGTTGCAAAATATTACAAAAAAATTTAAAAAAATATAGGTTTTATAAATATTAAAATATGAAATTAATATTTAAAAAACTTGGAAATTCACTGAAAAAACCATAGGTTTTACAGACGTTATAGTTAGGAATTAGCATTTAAAAAACCTTAGAAATTCACTAAAAAACCATAGGTTTCAGGGACGTTATAGTTAGTTGGACATTTGACTTGTATAAAACCAGAGAAATTCGCCTGTTATAGTTAGTTGAGCTAACTATAACTTGCGCGCCCGCAACGCACTGGTGATGATGTCACATATTACATCACTCATGACATGGTCAGTGACATCACTGATGACATCTCAAATGACATCACTGATGACATCATCCATGTGATAATCTGATGTACATTCTGATGGCCTAATATAAACTTTGATACATGCACTCTAAAATACAGACTATTATTTTTGAAACCATACAAACAACAATGCCAGATACTACATACCACCCACTATTTCCTAGGTCTACACTCACATCCACTCACTTATACATGCAGTTACTCATCAATACAGTACTATAATATGCACTCATACACCTATACATACAGTCACAGTCTGCCACTCATCCATAGAGTTACTCAAACAACTAGTCAGTCATGCAAAGAATCAATCACATAGGCATTTACTCATGTATACAGTTATACACACCAACTGTGTTATTTATACACACATCACATCACTTATTTATGCAGATACTAACACATACTTACTGCCTCATACAATCACTGATAGAAGCAGACACTCTTTTATACACCCACTCTTCAAATAACTTACTCTCACGTAAAGTCATTTATATACTCCAACACTCACATATACTGCCTTAAAACATATGTAGTTAATCACACACATACCAGTGAGACATTCATTCACTGACCAACTCACCCATACATACACTAACTCACCCATACAGCCCTTCCCGTCCCAGATGCACTTTTTAATCCATACAACCAGTGAATCACCCACTCAGACATGTATGCACAGAGTCACACACCCCCGGCACCCATCCATACAGACACTCAGGCACCTATACAGATACTCAGAAAACAAATCAATAACCCATATAGACACTCATGTAGCTACACACCAACCCATGGAGCCGCTTATACACCAACTGAGACACTAATACAGACTTTCACACAGTTTTGTCACTAACCCATACATTCAGTAACACACTTATACAGTCAGTCATGCACCTACTAAATAATCCATTCAGGGACTTGTAAATTCACTCTTTCTTCAATACACCTTGGCACAGATATATATGAAAAATATTTAAACTTTACAGAAACACGTATTCACTGGATGATGTCATCAGTGATGTCATTTGAGATGTCATCAGTGATGTCACTGACCATGGCATGAGTGACATCATCACCAGTGCATTGCGGGCACGCGAGTTATAGTTAGCTCAACTAACTATACCAGGCGAATTTCTCTGGTTTTATATGAGTCAAATGTCCAACTAACTATAACGTCCATGAAACCTATGGTTTTTTCAGTGAATATATATATATATATATGTATACACACATATAATTATATTAACTACTGGCAGTCGTAAGTAGGTAGTTATAGTTAGAACCTAGTTTCCATAGGAAAAGCATTTTTTGATTTGCTAATAACTTTGACATCATTTGACCAATCTTTCTGAAATTCTCCAAAAACAAATTCTATCCAGGTCTGCTCCTATCCTGAAAGTTTGGGGGTCATTCGTCAAGCGGGGGCTGAGAAAAAAGGGGGTCCCAAAACTCATTTTCTCCATGTTCATTTCCGCAGGAAATTTTGCGACGAGCCACAGCCCGAACTGCTGAACGGAATTACCTCAAATTTGGCAAAGAGGTAGAGCTTGGTTCAGAAAGCGACCTTTTTTATAAATGGTGTAAATTCATTCAGTAATTTTTGAGAAATTTAAAGAGTAAGAGACAAAAAATCATTTTCCCATAGGAAACTTTGTGCAAGGCTACAGCCGAAACTACTGAACGGAATTACCCCCAGATTTGGCAGAAAGGTAGTGCTTGGATCAGAAAGCGACCTTTTTTTAAATGGTGTAAATCTGTGCAGTAGTTGCTGAGAAATTAGAACAATTAAAGTTGCGATATCTGGGCGGAGCCTAAATCGCGTGTGCAAGCTTCACTGTGATTGGCTGCTAGTAGTCCAAAACAGGAAGCTAGTCACCCGAAAATGGAGAAACAAAGGCATAAAACAAGAGAAGGGGGCAGGGTAGAAAATCCCTGCCCCCCTAGTCCTGCTCAAGGGGTCAAGGGCCCAAAAAATAATTTAAAAAAATATATAAATCGGCACAATTCGCGCTGGAGTTGCGGGTTCCCGGGTTTTATTGTAATGAGGCCCTTGGGTTGGCTAGGTTCCAGGGGCATTTCTTAAAAAATAATAGCAGGGGCTCTCAGGGATTGCGGGGGCCCGCTGGGGTCCACGCAGCCTCGGGGCTTCACTCATGTTGGGAGGGGTGTTGGCGGCCCCCCTTCTGGAACCCTCTATGTGCTTATAACTTTAGCATCATTTGATGAATCTTTATGAAATCATCCTAAAAGATTCTCTTTTTTTGATTAGCTCCTATATTGAAAGTTTGGGGTGAATGGTGTAGGAGGTGCTGAGAAAAAAGGGGGTCCCAAAACGCGTTTTCTCCATGCAATTTCCATACAAAACTTTACAGAAGGCTACAGCTGAAACTGCTGAACGGAATTACGCCAAATTTGGCAGGGAGAAAGATGATGGTCCAGAAAGCACGCTTTTGTTTAAATGGTGTAAATCCGTTCAGTTGTTTTTAAGAAATATCAAATTTTATGATATCGATATTTGAGAATTCTGACATCTGATTGGCTGAGGGGTTACGAGCACGAGCTTGCGGCTCATTGGCTGTGAACAGTTGAAACCAGGAATTGTTGGCAGCCATTTTGTGATTTACTCTGTCAGCTCGCATCTCTCCATGTAGAAGCCATCGGGTTCGTAGTTTTACCTCTGCGAGGAACACTCGCATCTGTGTCTGTGTGAGATGTGCCTTTCACGCTGCCTCTCCTCATATCACAAGATTGTGGCTATGCCTTTAGAAGCCTGGCCGTCAGCTGGGAGCTCTGTGAGTTAGTTTTTTGGTATGATCCCCTCCACTACCAAAAGACTACCCAAATACCACTGCACTGTCGTAAACTCTAAAACACCACCCCCAGCACGATCTCTTACACTGCCCAAACACCACTGCATTGTAGTAAACCCTAAAACACTATCCCTAGTAGGACCCTCTACATTACGCAAACACCACTGCAGCACCCTAAACCCTAAAACATTATCCCCAGCACGACCCGTACAGTACTGAAACACCACTGCACTACCCTAAACCTTAAAACACTGTCCCCAGCACAACCCCATACACTACACAAACACCACTGCACTACGCTAAACCCTGAAACCCCACTACCAGCACTACCCCCTACACTACCCAAACACCACTGATCTACCCTAAACCCTAAAAGACTACCCCCAGCACGACCCCTACATTACACAAACACCGCTGCAGTACCGTAAACACTCAAACACTACTCCAAGGATGACCCCCTATACTACACAAACACCACTGCACTCCCCTAAACCCCAAACCACTACTCTCAGCATTACCACTGCATTGTTGTAAACTCTAAAACCCTACCTCCAGCACGATTCTTACAGTACCCAAACACCACTGCACTACCTTAAACCCTAAAACGTTACCCCAGTATGAACCCCCAAACAATATACAAACACCACTGCACTACTCTAAATCCTAAAACAGTACTCCCTGCATGACTTCCTACACTACACAAACACCACTGTGCTACCCTAAATCCTAAAACACTACTCTCAGCACGACCCCCTACACTACACAAACACCACTGCATTGCCGTAAACCCTAAAACACTACTCCCAGCATGACCCCCTACACTACCCAAACACTACTGCATTGTCGTAAACTCTAAAACACTACCCCAGGAGGACCCCTACACTACAAAAACACCATTGCACCACCTTAAACCTTAAAACACTACCCCCACCATGACCCCCTACACTATCCAAACACCACTGTACTACCCTTAACCCTAAATCACTATCCCAGCAAGACCTCCTACACTACGCAAACACCATTGTGCTATCCTAAATCCTAAAACACTGCTCTCAGCATGACCTCCTACACTACACAAACATCACTGCGCTATTCTAAACACTATTCCCAGCACGAACCTCCAAACACTACACAAACACACTGCACTACCCCAAATCCTAAAACAGCACCCACAGCACAATCCCCTACAGTACACAAACATCACTGTACTACCCTAAGGCATAAAACAGTACCAGTCCGTCGGCTCGCAGGTCTGCATCTGCGAGCAGTCGTGTCCCTAGCTCTACATGTGCGAGTCAGTCCGTTAGGTGATAGGTCTGTCTCTGCTAGCAGGGCCGTTGGCCCATTGGTGTCCCTTTGCGAGTTAGACCCGAGCTCTCCCTCTACAAGCCAGCACGTTGGTGAGCGTTTGCAAGCTGACGGCCCGTAGCTCTCCCTGTGCGAGCTGAGCCCACGGACCACAGCTCTACCTCTGCGAGCCTGTCCGACGGCCCGCAGGTCTCCCTGTGCTAGTCGTATCGCAGCTGTCACTCTCCGAACCGATATTGGGAATCTAAGGCGGCTCTAAAAAGAGCACTTGTGTTTATTAGTTGGAGTCATATATAAGTGCTGATGCACAGCTTCAGGTTACTCAGAAAAACTCGATTTCCCTGATCTGTGAAGTGTACTCCATCACTTCTGTATATATCAGCCATATCAAAACGTATGTTGTTGTTGTAGATTGACCCCATTCTATGGTCTCTGAGGTATGCAGACACAGCTTTGTTGACATTCTTCCTAGATTTTTCTATCTGAGGCCAAAATTGGTATGACCATTTCTACTTCTGTCTTTGGCATATATTGGAATATACAAAGACAGTTTGAGTCAAAAGCAACATCAATTGTCGAAAGGTGTCCTTCATTAGCATTTCCAAACCTACACCCGTCAATGTGCCTAGGTCGTTTCCACCACAGTGCACAATCATGAGGTCAGGGTGTTGGAGATGCAAACAGGTTTTAACTAAAGGCAACAATTGGTGCCACTTCAATTCTCTCTGTCAAAACCAATTAATGTCCACATTTTGTAAACCTAGGTCTAAGTCGATACGTCTCTGTTCTGCATACCTCTTACACCAGAAAACATAGCTATGTCCTACGATCCACACGAGCATTTTGAAGGTATGGCTGGGAAGTATGGATAGATGTCTATAGCTCATGCAGTCCATTTGTAGAATAAGAGATATGTCTAAAGATGGGGAACTACTTTTTTTTCTCATTCAAAATGATAACTGATTGGGAGATGAAAAGCATTGTTTTCTAACAAGTAGGGTGCACATTAGTTTGGGGAAAAGCATCTTTGGCATTGGTTAATAAAAAGCAGTTTGAACGTGGAGTTCATATGATAGGATAAAATTTGCTCAGTTCAAACACACCTGCTACTTGTATATGGAAAGCACTGTTTGAACTTAAAGCAATGGTGAACTTTTAACCTGCACGTGGCGTTAAATGTTCGAGAAAATGTTGCAAAAGAATATCGTTAGCTTTAAAAAAATGTTGAACTTTTAACCTGCACATGCCGTAGAATGTTCTAGAAAGTGCTGATAGAATATGTTGAACTTCTCACCTGTATGCGTCCTTAGATTTAAAAAAACAAATGATTATATGGGAAGTTCAAAAATAACCAATAGAGAGAAGTTTTACAATTTGAAAAAATCAAGGAACTATTCTGATTTGTTCTTTGCATGTATTTATGTGTGGCGCAACAGGGAAATTGTGCCATTACTGGTTCCATTCTTGACGAGAGCGGTGTATTATATGTACTGTGTGACAAAGAAAGAATTGCATACCTTTGTGACATTTGGAATCTACATACCAACTATGAACGTAAGTTAGAAATTAAGAAGGTGTGTTATGTGTTGTGTAGTAGTGGTTAATATTTGAGGCGGTATTTTTAACTTTGAAAGTATTTTTTATTTCTAAGTAACAGTGTTAGTGAAGTGTGGTGTTTCACATTGGTTCTCAAACATGTATAAAGTGTGACTAATTGGTAAAGAATTAATATATGTTTAGGAGTTTTTCAGATAAAAAAATGTAACTTATCTTCTGTAAAAGACTGTATGGTTTTGAAAATTATTTGTAGCGTTTATTTGGATTTGTATATGTATTGCGATGAGATAAACAGAATGTCACACGTTTCAAAATTATTCTTAGTCTGGAAATAGTGGGGAAGGGGTTATAGTAGAAAATGTATATGTTATTATTTTAACAGAGATGGAACAAAAACCAGAAATGTTATGTGGACAATTTGTGGTCTCATTTTTTACATAAAGAGGTAGATTTCAATATCAGTTAAGACTGGTGTGTTACTGGGAGGATTGGGATTTTGGTGTTGTTATGAAATGCAAGTTGTTGAGGAGCGTTTTTCCAGAAGACATTTTTTATAAATATGTGAGAGATAAAAAAT
The DNA here is from genome assembly GCF_964204655.1 of Triturus cristatus. Taxonomy (NCBI): domain Eukaryota; kingdom Metazoa; phylum Chordata; class Amphibia; order Caudata; family Salamandridae; genus Triturus; species Triturus cristatus. The sequence goes on from NC_140591.1 coordinate 1,524,200,423, forward strand.
AAATGAAAATGTTTTATGTATATTTTCTGCATGATTTTGTTGACAATGCTAAAGAAAATGTGATTATTAGTGAAGGTAATTGTCAGGGTGTGTTTGTCTGCTGAATATACGTAGGCCTTTAAGTGGTCCGGGTCTTGTCGGTACTGAGCTCCGTCATCCGTTTGAGACAGTTGCCAAATATGTAATTCCAGTTAAAGCTGTTAATATAGGTATAGTAAAGGGACAATACATAAAAAGTTTGGGAATTATACCTTTATTTACTCTGTCGATCTCCCAGTACTATTGTGTGCCCCCAGAGGTACTGTTAATAAAAATAGTCTAATATAGCTTTTGTATTATAAAAATAGGAGTTCTAAGTTCATTCACATATTGGTAGGGTTTGTAGTATATAGAGAATGTTGCAATCAGTATTAATGGAATAAAACTGTACTGTATTATGTTGGAAACAATACATATGCATATGTTGTAATGTTATATTTTACACTGTGAGGTAGATTTGAATATAAGTGAAGATAGGTGTTATACTTTGAACCTGTTCATAATGTGCATAGATTACATGGAGAGTAAATGGAGAAAGTAAACATACATGTTGCTTTCTGTATGTATGTATGTATGGTTAGAATAATTTGATGATGCTTTATGATATAATCTAAATACTGTTTGTGCGTTACACTTGGGTATACTGCACCGTGTTAGTATTTAGTGACTAGATGCTGCTAAAGAGATTATTTGTTGCTCGTTGTTACGAAATAAAGGAGGAAAGGGGCGTTTCTTTAGAAGATATATTTTATAAATGTGTGAGAGATAAAAAAGAAAAAAATGTTTTAATATATTTTCTGTACGGTTTGTTCACACTAGTAAAGTAACTCTGATTATAAGTGATGAAAATTGTTAGGTTGTGTGCTAAATATACGCAGGCTTTTAAGTGGGCCGGGTATTAGCTGTGCTGTACACTGGTGTGCCTTTCAGATATCCGCAATTTTTTTATCCCACTCAAAGCTCTGAATATACCTATATTAAATGAATCGAAGAATAAAAGTTTAGGAATTACTCTTCTGTGTACTCTCGTCATCTCACATTCTCCATTTTGTGTACCCAACAGTCGTGTTTATAAAAATTATAAAAATTCTAAAAATTAAATAATAGAGCATTATCTAGTATAAAAATAGCACTTATACTTTTGTTGGGGTGTTGGTGGAATCTGTAGTGTACAGAGAAGGTCGTAATGAGTTTGAATGGTACAAAAGGGACGTGACATATGTTTAAAAGATTACATGGTTTTCGGAATAAGCTGTCCCTCTGTGAGTCCTCGGGCCCGCAGTTGTACCTCTGCAAGCCAACACTGGAAATATACTGCAGCGCTCTCTCTACGAGATAGCTACTTCACGTTCCCTCTCCCCACATCACCTTCCCGCACCTATCCTTTTAAAAGTAGATGGCCCGCACCTCTCCCTATACTAGTCTGCCCCCGGCTGTTCCTGTGCGAGCCGGCCCACAGCTGTCTGTCTACGAGGCAGCCAGTCGGCTCGCAGGTCTTCCTGTATGAGTAAGCACGTCGGCTTCCAGTTGTGCCTCTGCAAACTACCGGTCGGCTCGCAGTTGTTGGTCTGTGAGCCAGGTCAATGTTGTATCTCTGCAAGTGAACAGTAGAAATATATCGGAGCTGTCTCTGTACGAGATACCCACTTCACATTCTCTCTCCCAACATCACCGTCCTGCACCTATCCCTTTATAAGTGGACGGTCTGCAACTGCTCCTATACTAGTCGGCTCATAGCTGTTCCTGTGTGATCCGGCCCGCAACTGTTCCTCTGTGATCCAGCCCTCAGGTCTCCCTCTATGAGCCAGGCAGTCCATTCGCAGGTGTTTCTCTATGTGCCAGCTCGCCGGCCCACTACTATTCGTCTGTGAGCTGGTCCGCAGCTCTCCCTTTACAAGCCAGGCACTCGGCTCACAGGTCTTCCTCTACAAGTCATCCGGCCGTCTCGCAACTGTTCCTCTGTGAGCCAGGCCGCAGCTCTCTCTGTATGAGCCAGCTAGTGGGCTCTTAGGTGTTCCTGTACGAGCCAGCCTGCTGGCTCGTAGGTGTCCCTCTGCGAAGCACTGTGGGCTCGCAGCTCATTCTCTGCAAGCCAGCTCGCAGTTGTACCTCTAAGGCAAATACTGGAAACATAGCGCAGCTAATTCTCTAGGAGATACCCCCTTTGCGCTTCCTCTCTCCACATCACTGTCCCACACGTATGCCTTTGCAAGCCGACGTCCAGCACCTTTCTCTATAGTAGTCGGCTCGCAGGTGTTTCTGTTCGAGCCGGCCCGCAGGTGTTCCTGTGCGAGCCGACCCGCAGGTCTCTCCGTTTGAGGCAACAGACCGCAGCTGTTTGTCTACGGGCCAGTCAGTCGGCTCTCAGGTCTTCCTCTACGAGCCAGCCCGCCGGCTCGCAGCTGTCCCTCTGTAAACTACAGGTCGGCTCGTAGTTGTTCATCTGTGAGCCAGGTCGCTGTTGTATCTCTGCAAGCAAACAATAGAAATATACTGCAGCTCTCTCTTTATGAGATACCCACTTCACGTTCCCGGTCCCCACATCACCGTACAGCAGCTATTCATTTAGAAGTGGACGAGCATCACCTCTCATTATACTAGTGGGCCCGCAGCTCTCCCTTTTCGAGCTGACGGATCGTAACTCTCCCTGTAGGAGCCAGCCAATCGGCTCAGAGGTCTTCGTCTACGAGCGAGCCCGCCGGCCCGCAGCTCTCCCTCTGCGAATGACCGGTCAGCTCTCTGCTCTTGCCCTCTCAGCCGTCAGCCCTGCAGTTGTACCTCTGCAAGCTAATACTGGAAATATACTGCAGCTCTCTCTGTGAGATACCCCCTTCACGCTCCCTCTCCCCACATAACTGTCCTGCACCTATGCCTTTGGAAGCCGACGGCCCACAGCTTTAATTATAGTAGTCGGCCCGCAACTGTTTGTGTGCGAGCAGGCCGGCAGCTCTCCTTCTATGAGCCAGGCAGTTTGCTCGCAGGTCTTCCTCTACGAGCCAGTCCGGCGGCCCGCAACTGTTCGTCTGTGAACCGGCCCGCAGGTCTCTCTGTACGAGCCAGTGAGTTAGCTCACAGTTTTTCCTGTACGAGCCAGCCCGCCGGCCTGCAACTGTTCTTCTGTGATCCGGCTTGTAGCTCTCTCTGTACGAGCCAGCTAGTCAACTTGCACATGTTCCTCTAGGAGCCAGACAGCTGGCTTGTAGCTCTCTCTCTGGGAACCACTGGTGGGCTCTCAACTCTTTCTCTGCCAAATAATCCGCAGTGGTACCTCTGGAAAGCAAAACTGGAAATATAGCGCATTTGTCTCTCTACGAGATAACCACTTTACGCTCACTCTCTCCACATCACTGTCCCGCCCTTATCCCCTTGTTAGCCGACGGCTAGCACTTTTCCCTATAGTAGTCGGCTAGCTGCTGTTCCTGTGCCAGCTGGTCCGTACAGACCATTGTCCTTCTGCAAGCTGACGGATCGCTGCTGATGCTCTATGACCCAGTCCGCCGTCCCGTAATTGTTCCTCGGAGCCGGCCGGCATCTCTCGTTGTACGACCCAGTTAGTTGTCTCGCAGGTCTACCTCTATGAGCTAGAGCGCCAGCTCGCAGCTCTCCCTCTACAAACCATTGTTCAGCTTGCAGCTGTTCGTCTGCAAGCTGTTTGGTACGTAAAAGTACCTGTGCAAGCTAACACTGGAAATATACTGCACTTGATTTTGCGAAATATCGCGTTCATGCTCTCTCTTTCGACATCACAGTTCGCAGCTATCCGTTTGCAAGGGGATGGCCCGTAATTTTCACTATAGTATTTGGACCGTAGCTGTTCCTGTTCTAGCCAGGTTGCAGCTCTTCCTTTGCATGGTATGCAGTTTAGCAATTGTACTGTCAGTGCCATGCGCTTTGTCCAAACATCCATCGAGCAGTGTCTACTTATTCTATCTCTACGCCAATATCTAAGCACTTCTAAATTCAATATGAGCTCTGTTTGCAGCACTGTAATCATTTTAGTTAATAGTAATGTACTTATAAAATGGCGTAGCTGCTAACACTAGTATAGCTACAATATTCTGTGCAGTATGTATGCAGACCTCTAACCAGCTACAAAGTATGGAATGATACAGTTTCTAATCATGTTGTTACACAATCAGATGTGTACTACTAATGATGTGGTATAGTATCTTTCACACTACTCATAGAGTACTAGAATTATGCAGGTAGTACTGTTACATTGCGGAAATCATTGATGTACTTTCTTTTGTATGTATTTTTATAATTATATATGTGAATATTTTTATAATTATACATTTGAATATTTATATATCATTATTTTAATTATATTAACCTGTTTTCAAAACTTTTATTTTTTTACCGATATTTTGCATCATTATTAAGAAAGAGATACAATGATGAGAAAACAGCAAAGAAAAAGAAAAAAAGTAAAGAGGTTTATTTAAAAAAAAAAAAGGTAAAGAGATATTTTAAAAATCTTGCAAAAACTTTCATTAATATTAAAAATATAGAAGAGACAGACAGAACAAGAACAGTGAAACAAAAGCAAAAGAAACATTTTCAAAAAAGTGCAAAATTAGATTATCGGTAAAAAAATTATGTTGGAATACGTAACAAACAATTTTCAGAAATTTGAAAACGACTATATAAAAGTAGAGTACTCCAGAGTTTCCTAAAAAAATGTAAAATATATAAAAGGAGATCAACATTTTACAGACAAAAAAAGGAGATTCTAAGGGGCCGATTCCGATTTTGGCCGCAAAACGAACCGACCGACACGGACCCGGACCGAATACCGACCAACACGGACCAGCGCTGTACTACCTGTGCAGTACGATGAAACGCATGTGAATTACAACCGACACGTACGGAATAAAGCTGTACGACCGAGCTGTAGGGAAAATAGTGATCCGGCCGGAAAACCGACGCAATTATCACCGACTGACACGAACCTGGAATGAACCCGACCGACCCAGTACGATGCAATGCATGTAAAACCAGACCGACTCGCACAGAGACCAAGCCGCACGACCAACACGCACAGACAACCCGGCACACAAGCAATAGAGACTGCCGCGACCGATGCGTACCAAACACAGAAGATAGGTAGCGTGAACGAGGCGGAGAAGCCAGCACGAGACAACAGCAGCGTCCGTTTCTGTCCCATGAACGTCTCCTCCATGCCTACAAAACCCAAAGGAAAAAAGACAAAAAAAGGACCAAACAAGCAATGACAAAGCCAATAAATGCCAAAAAAAAAACATGGGACAAAGACACACCCACAACTCCAACTATATAAAGGACTACAATCACTACCATCATCCCTTGCAAACAGGAGACACAGCCAGCAGCAAACACCAGTACACAGCAGCCACAGACACACTCACAACTCCCCATCAAACAACTCACACACCATCAGCACCTCATACAAAAGTACACACACATACACCCAGCAAAACCAACACCAAACCACCCTAACTTGCACCCTCACACACACATCCCTCACCCCCATCACCATGCTCTCAAAGAAGAATCCAAAGTTCACAGATAGTGAGTTAGAAGTGCTGGTAGACGAGATCATCAGAGTAGAGCCACATTTGTTTGGTACATTGGTCCAAAGTACCCCTATCTCACAGAAAACCAAGATGTGGGCAAGGATTGTGGACAAAGTGAACGCCCAAGCACCAGTAAGGCGCACAAAGGACGATATCCAGAACAGGTGGTATGACGTGCGCAGGAGGGTCAAGAAACTCATCAAAAAAGATCACGCCCTGAGTCAGTACACCGGCGGTGGCCCTCTTGCCAAACCAGTCTACTTCAGGACCTGGGAGGAGAAGGTGCAGGACATCCTACCACCAGAGAGCGTCCATGGCCTAACAGACATCCCAGAGCCTGGTGAGTACACAAACAACATACCCAAGATTGTGTGGCAAGGGGACAGTGAAACCATTCACCGCAAGCAAAGCTACACTAACCAATAGATAATAATCCCAAGATGTGTATGCCAGTCAGACAAACACAATACCTGCCATCTCATAGTGACTGGGAACTGTGTCATTGCATGCACCAACCTACAAACAAATAGAGCAAGTCAGTGGCACAAATCCAAATAGACCCTGCCAGAGAGTTTGCCACCACAAACACACCACATCGCAGTGCAGCTGACTGTCAGGAAGGAATAGTGGGCATGCAGGTGAAGTGAGTGTATCCAAAAGCATGATGGTGCCTGTAGTCACAGATAATACTCCCCCTCTTGATTGGCCCATCAAGACCTCTCTGAAACATGCCCACATCACAGGGAGTGGAAAATGACTGACAAGATGGCTGACACTGGGTCCTGCTGTGGGGAGCACAAGGCCCTGCTCGGGGTTGTGTGCAAATCAGAAGCAGGACACCACTGACTGGCATCCTGAAAGACAACTTGCACGCCCTACAATGGAAGCATGTTTCATGATGGGAAGGAGGACTGACAGCCATGACCATACTTACCAGCATGGGGAGACACCCCCCCTCAACACAAACTCCACACAACTCACCGAGTGCTGCTGTGTGAAGCACAGGGGCTCACTTTGGATTTGTAGCCAAACAAACACCAGGATTTCACAGTCAGCCATCTTGCCATTGCAGTGACACCCCCTCACAGGGAAGCAGAGTCAAGAGGTAGGAAGTATGGGCATGCTGGGTAGGGGTGGGCGGAATTTGCGAAATTCACTTTCTCAAACTATCGCGAAGATGTTGAAAATCTCCGCAAACACGCTGGAAATATCACGAAGACGCGGACGTTTTTTTCCCGCCTATTTTTTGCATGATCGTGGCTCGCCAACTTACCCATGCGGTTGCTCACGGGCGCAGCCATCTTGTTTTTACTTGTCCCGCCCGCTCGCGTTTGATATGACATTGCCCGCGTCCTCACACTCTCGCTCGCGGTGGAGGATGACGTGTTCGAGATCTTAATCTTCTCATACTCTCGCGGTGCATGATCGCGAGAAGAAAGACGTGATCGCGCGACAAATGACGTGATCGCGTGACAAATGGCGTTAATGCGGGCGCAAACTGTCGCGAGACAGCGCAAATGGCTACCAACAATCCAACATCTCGTGGAGAACGCGACCGGATCGGGAAAACTTGTCGGCGAACGCAAGGATTCATGTAAGACGATCGCGCGCACGTGAGAATGTATTTTTTACAGCGCGAGCAAGAAAAAAATTACCGGTAAAAAGCGGATTGCGGAAATTTTGACATTTTCGCGCTTTCCGTGGAACTCGAAAATCCCAAATTATCGCAATTTCTGCTAGCGGAACGGAATTTTGTCACAGGCCTAATGCTGTGAAGGGGGTATAGCCAAGAGTATGATGGGACTTGCAGTCACAGACAATCTACACCCACCCACATGGCCCAGCAAGATCAAACTGAACCATACTCGCCTCACAGGGAGTGGGAAGGGACTGACAAGATGTCTGACACTGGGCTATGTTGTGGGGAGCACAAGGCCATGCTGGGAAATGGCCAACAACAAACATCAGGACTTCACAGTCAGCCATCTTGCCATTGCTGTCACACCCCCTCACAGGGAAGCAGAGTCAAGAGGGAGGAAGTATGGGCATGCTGGGAAGGGGGTGTAGCCAAGAGTAAGATGGGACTCGCAGTCACAGACAATCTACACCCACCCACATGGCCCAGCAAGATCAAACTGAACCATACTTGCCTCACAGGGAGTGGGAAGGGACTGACAAGATGTCTGACACTGGGCTCTGTTGTGGGGAGCACAAGGCCATGCTGGGAAATGGCCAACAACAAACATCAGGACTTCACAGTCAGCCATCTTGCCATTGCCATCACACCCCCTCAAAGGGAAGCAGAGTCAAGAGGGAGGAAGTATGTGCATGCTGGGAAGGGGTGTGTAGCCAAGAGTATGATGGAACTCGCAGTCACAGACAACCTACACCCACCCACATGGCCCAGCAAGATCAAACTGAACCATACTCGCCTCACAGGGAGTGGGAAGGGACTGACAAGATGTCTGACACTGGGCTATGTTGTGGGGAGCACAAGGCCATGCTGGGAAATGGCCAACAACAAACATCAGGACTTCACAGTCAGCCATCTTGCCATTGCTGTCACACCCCCTCACAGGGAAGCAGAGTCAAGAGGGAGGAAGTATGGGCATGCTGGGAAGTGGGTGTAGCCAAGAGTAAGATGGGACTCGCAGTCACAGACAATCTACACCCACCCACATGGCCCAGCAAGATCAAACTGAACCATACTTGCCTCACAAGGAGTGGGAAGGGACTGACAAGATGTCTGACACTGGGCTCTGTTGTGGGGAGCACAAGGCCATGCTGGGAAATGGCCAACAACAAACATCAGGACTTCACAGTCAGCCATCTTGCCATTGCCATCACACCCCCTCAAAGGGAAGCAGAGTCAAGAGGGAGGAAGTATGTGCATGCTGGGAAGGGGTGTGTAGCCAAGAGTATGATGGAACTCGCAGTCACAGACAACCTACACCCACCCACATGGCCCAGCAAGATCAAACTGAACCATACTCGCCTCACAGGGAGTGGGAAGGGACTGACAAGATGTCTGACACTGGGCTCTGTTGTGGGAAGCACAAGGCCATGCTGGGAAATGGCCAACAACAAACATCAGGACTTCACAGTCAGCCATCTTGCCATTGCTGTCACACCCCTTCACAGGGAAGCAGAGTCAAGAGGGAGGAACTATGGACATGCTGGAAAGGGGGTGTAGCCAAGAGTATGATGGGACTCGCAGTCACAGACAATCTACCCCCACCCACATGGCCCAGCAAGATCAAACGGAACCATACTCGCCTCACAGGGAGTGGGAAGGGACTGACAAGATGTCTGACACTGGGCTCTGTTGTGGGGAGCACAAGGCCATGCTGGGAAATGGCCAACAACAAACATCAGGACTTCAAAGTCAGCCATCTTGCCATTGCTGTCACACCCCCTCACAGGGAAGCAGAGTCAAGAGGGAGGAAGTATGGGCATGCTGGGAAGGGGGTGTAGCCAAGAGTAAGATGGGACTCGCAGTAACAGACAATCTACACCCACCCACATGGCCCAGCAAGATCAAACTGAACCATACTTGCCTCACAGGGAGTAGGAAGGGACTGACAAGATGTCTGACACTGGGCTCTGTTGTGGGGAGCACAAGGCCATGCTGGGAAATGGCCAACAACAAACATCAGGACTTCACAGTCAGCCATCTTGCCATTGCTGTCACACCCCCTCACAGGGAAGCAGAGTCAAGAGGGAGGAAGTATGTGCATGCTGGAAAGGGGGTGTAGCCAAGAGTATGATGGAACTCGCAGTCACAGACAACCTACACCCACCCACATGGCCCAGCAAGATCAAACTGAACCATACTCGCCTCACAGGGAGTGGGAAGGGACTGACAAGATGTCTGACACTGGGCTCTGTTGTGGGGAGCACAATGCTATGCTGGGAAATGGCCAACAACAATATCGAACTCTCTCCGTGACAAGCTGGGAAAAAGCAGTGTACAGGCAGGCATCTGTTCGAAAAGTAGAAAAAGTCATGTTTGTGAACCATCGATGCATGTAGAAACATAACTCACATTGTGTGTCTCTTCCAAACACAGGTGGTGCTGGGCACCCAGCACCAAATGATGAGGATACCCAGTCCCAGACTCTGGTGTACACTGAGCTCTCTGGTCTGACTCTCTCACTGTACTCTTCAGATGACGATGACCAACCTGGCCCCTCCGGTGTGAGTCATCATGCAGCACCAGCAACATCAACATCTGCACCCCCTGTACCCACGCCTCCAGCATCTGGACACTGACAGGGCACCCCCGCCAACACGGACAGACCAAGGCCAATCAACACCCACAGCACAGGGACACAGGACCCCCCGGAAGCTTCAGCAAACACCACCAGCAACACCACCCAAGGGGTCCCAGTGTCACCTGTGCGTCCCGTCGCTGGTCCTGCCCGTGAGGAGGGGGGTGCTGGGAGGGGTGGAAGGCACAGGGCGCGCCTTGCAGAGGGGTCTGGACTGCATGATTACCCCCACCTGGCACGCATCTTAGATGAGTACCAGGATAGCACTGGAGGATTTGGCCAGGTAGTGGGGATCCTCAAGGACATGCAACACGAGCAGGTTGCCCACCATGCCCGCATGGAGGCCAAGTGGGATGACATTACTGCGGTGCATCGGGACATACTCCAATGCCTCCGCCAGATCAACACCAACCTGTCCACACCCCCCTGTGTGCCCACAACACCTGTCGCAACACCATCTGCCAGTGCCACAGGGAGGGAGGAGGACTCTGGCGGAGAGTCACCTGCACCGCAGAGGCCTGCACATGAGGATCCCTCCCTGGAAGAAGAGGGGTCGTCCGAAGAAGGACATGTGAGAGGCAGATGTCCCAGCACATCCCCAGGGCCTCTAAACCTGTTCTGGACAATGTCCTTTGTGCGCAACCCATTCACCTTGTCCAATCGCACACAACTCGCCCACATGACATGGAGGGTTTATGTTGGGCCAATGTATCAGATGACTGTGGACTTTACTCTGGACATTTCATCTACCAGAACTTCCAACTCCAATGTGAAATTTGGATTCCCAAACCAATGTACAGCAACCACCATCCTGTGCACTTCCCTCACACATGTTTGTAAATAAACTCACCAGTACACCATACTTGCCTCTGTTGTGATTCCTACTTGTCATGTTCAGGGAGATGTCGATCTGCTACACAACACAGTGTATGCCAAATACTGCAACAAGGTGACCAAAGTAAGGTGAGTCATGGGGATGTGACACATGTGAGGGAGACACACCACTATGGCAACACAAAACATACTCACCATGGCCATGTTACTCATCACACACAATGATGTTGACCTGAAACGCATTGGCATGCACACACACAATACCAATCCCAGTCAGTGGTAACAAGTCCACAGGTGAGGTAAGCAGATGTCACTCAGATGTGGGAAGACAGACAACACACATAACAAAGCGTAGCACAGGTTCATTACACATCAGCAACACGTTTATTCCACAATAGTTGCACTGTAATTCTACGTAACAGTGGGCACACGCTCTCAATGTGTTGGAGAATGGAAGTCCAGGGATGTGTGGTACATCAGTTGATGGGAATTGTCAACTTCCACACTGGTGTTGGCTTCTGGGTGTTGGGGGTCAGCGTTGACCACACAACAGGCAAAGTACCCTGGGAAGGACAGACAAGATACAGTCAAAAGCACAGAAGAACAGGAGAGAAATGCAATACACATGCACAAAATATGTTGCAAGACACCTACACAAACAATAGTTAGCAGTACTACCCTATTGTGGAGTACACACCACCGGAATGGACACATCACAGCACGCATCCAGTCAAGTGGCACACAGACACACTCAGACAGCAACAGAGCTGGCACAACACATTCCAGGCTACTTCCATACAATCACATAACAACCCTGGAAACTCACATTCAGGTGAAGAAGTTGTTGATGAGCTGTGAGCGGACGTCACCATCATCTTCATCATCACTGGCATCTTGGCCCAGGCCGGGATCCTCCACAGGTGCCGGACGTTGGTCATCGTCATCCTGGATGAGAGGCACCTCCTTCCGCACTGCCATGTTGTGTAGCATGCAGCAGACAAGGATTATTTTGCACACCTTTGCAGGCTCATATGAGAGGGCCCCTCCGGTCTTGTCCAGGCAACGAAAGCGGCTTTTCAGGAGGCCGAATGTCTGCTCAAACACCCTCCTGCTCCGACCATGTGCCTCATTGTAGCACAGCTTTGCTGGTATCACAGGGTTCCTGAGGGGTGTCAGCAACCACAGCATGTTGGGGTATCCGGAGTCACCTACACACACAAAAATGAACAAGTAGCTGAGTTTTGTAGGAGTGCGGAATACAACATTGACAAACACACACAATGAGAAACAGTCAGTACACACTGACAAGCCAGGCATGCTGAGCTGGCATCTGTGATATCAGTGTTGCAATGCTACTACTCCTCATAATGTAGGCCTCGTGCGCAGAACCAGGGAACCGTGCACACACATGTGTGATCAACATGTCAGCAAGACAGACCTCCAGAGCATTGATCGAATGGTAGTGCTTCCTGTTACGGTATGCCTGCTCATGTGCCTGTGGTGGTATCAGGGCAACATGTGTCCCATCAATAGATCCGATGATGTTCGGCATCCTCCCCAGTGTATAAAAGGCATCCTTTATTTCAGGGAGTTCAGCTGGGCTCAGGAACTTGATATACAGGTCGAGGAATTGCAACATCCCCTCCAAGACATCACTTAGCACCCGACTAAACATCGCTTGCGACATCCCACCAGCAGTAGCCACAGTGTACTGAAAGGTACCAGTAGCAAAGAAGTGCAAGGCTGCCATCACCTTCACCTCTGGGGTCAGTGCTGTAGGGTATGTCCGGCCAGCTAGCAGATGTGGCGCCAACTGCTCCGCCAACTCCGCAATCAGTGGCCTGGTGAAGCGGTACCATCTGATGCAGTCGCGTTCCTGCATGGTTGCAAGGTCTGGGAATGGCCGATGGACAGCTGGTGCCCTGCAGTACAGAGATGCACAAAGGAAGATTGCCACATCAACACAGCAATGGACATGGCATAGCACGTACACACCACAAGGCAAGCGTAAGTCCCACAGGTAGTGGCCACTGTTGTTCCTGCCGGCCCTACATGTACGTCTCTTAGACACACACCCCTTCAAGGGTGATGCATATACCACATGGATGTGGAGACTGTCACCCATTGGGCACATTTGATCAGACACATCTGAGACACAACATGCACACAGACTGTGGGTGCACATCAGTATTGTGGCTACAGGTTTCATTGTGATGTACATGCCATCACCCCCAGGACTCAGTGTGTATGTGACCTGTCCTAAACATATCCAATCTGACACTGTGTCCGTGACTCATGCTCATTACTGTACAATTGCACATCACAGTGGTAATGTGCACAACACACAAAGGATTCTGCCCCCATGTACACGTGCACAGCCTGGGAGTGGCTGCACAAAGTGCCAGCCAAAAGAAAAGATGTGGCCCCCCCAAACACCCAGGGAATGCAGCCTTACATGCCATGGGACACTGTGTGGCCAATGCTGTAGTGTGGTAGGTGTGCACAGGTGTCCCTGGCCAGTATATGTGTGTTGCATACGTATAATAGTCACACTAATGAGGTCCGACGCGGGTGACACTGTGTTCGCATTGCACGGGTCATGTCTGAGCCGTGCGTACGCTCTGTCATTGAATGCAATGAGGATCGACCCAGGTGACACTGCGTACGCATTGCACGGGTCATGTCCGAGTCGTGCGTACGCTTTGTCATTGAATGCAATGAGGACCGACGCGGGTGACACTGCATACGCATTGCACGGGTGACACTGCGTACGCATTGCACAGGTCATATCCGAGCCATGCGTACGCTTTGACATTGAATGCAATGAGGACCGACGCGGGTGACAATGCATACGCATTGCACGGGTCATGTCCGAGCCGTGCGTATGCTTTGTCATTGAATGCAATAAGGACCGATGCGGGTGACAATGCGTACACATTGCACGGGTCATGTCCGGGCCATGCGTACGCTTTGTCATTGAATGCAATGAGGTTCGACGCGGGTGACTATCATGCATACGCGTCGGACAGGCATGGTCCGAGACAGGCGTACGCCTTGGCCATTGAATCGTATGGAGATGGGTGCATGTGTATATTCAAAATACGCGTTGTACAGTCAGTTGAACGAGCCGGGCGCACCCATTGGTTCCGGACTGTCATGGAGACGGATGCGGATTCAAAACTTGTACGAGTTGTGCACTGGAAATTCAGTTGGATGCCTACAACAATGTTGCAATTTCAAGTGTTCCATGAAGGTGAAGATTTGAACGATGCGGAAGGCGTGTACGAGTCGTACTTTTAAATGGATTGGGCAGATTCATAGAATGCAACCGTGTTGGACCTATCACTTGGGACACATGGTACAGATTCTGCCTCTGCAGCACAGATATAAGGCTGGCTGGCCCCCAGGGAGCTCACTTGCCTGCACTACATGCTTCTGGACCACATCCCTGCTACCACTGCTGCTGTCTCTGCATCCTCTGGCTCCTGCTATGGCACGTACTCTGGAGAGGGCCCCAGCCTTCACTAAGGAGGAGAACCAGGCCCTGCTGGACGGGCTTCTTCCACAGTACAGCAAGCTCTATGGGAAACCAGGGGAGCAGGTGAGTGTGCAGTTCACTGCCTTCCTAATTATGCATGTTGTCTGACTAGCAGTACTAGCAGTGTGTACACCAGTGGCAAGCATTCTCACTGACTACTTTCATCCCCCAAAGTGTGTAGGTACATGTAATTAATAGGTTTCCTGCTGCTAAAGTGCATTATTGCAAGCTTAAACTTCCCAGGCATTGTTAACATGTCAGACATGCAGGTGAGTTTTCCTTCCCCATGGATGCACTACATGTAATTCATTTCCCTTTGTGATGATGACATGTATATCCAAATGTGTGCTGCACAAATCTGGGGCACGTGTGAATGTACTTTTCACTTTGTCATCCTCACAGGTTGATGCCCACCAGAAGCAGGATATCTGGCTGACCATCGCCCGGGCTGTTCGTTCTGTGGGGGTCTACAAGCACTGGATCCGCAACTGCCAGAAGAGGTGGCAGGACCTTCGGGGCTGGACCCGGAGGATAGCTAGAGTCCAGCTGAAGCTGTCACCTCGACGCAGGAGGGGCAAACACCGGACCCTGACTCCCCACATGCTCCAGATACTGGTGGTGGTCTTCCCAGAACTGGATAGGCAGCTGAAGGCCAGACAGCAGCAGGAAGGGGGTAAGTCCATGCCTGATCTGTGTACTATGTCTGACATGCTAATAGCAGTCTTTTGGCCTGGTCACACTTCCACATTACGTAGATCTTGTAGTCCAATACTCAGGTCCCTCAATTGTGTGATGCACCCTCCTCATCTGTTCCACAGGTGTGGCCCCAACAGTCTGTTGCTTGTGTCACTAGGGCACTGTGTCCCTGCAGTCAGCTATGCTTCAGCTACCAGTCAGCATCTGTTCCCGTGACTCTGTTGTGTGTTTCATGGGTGGGTCAATTGTTTACACAATGCCTGAGATCTGACATGTGACCTGTGTGTGCCCTTGAGATGTGTACCAATTGCTGGTCTGACACGCAACATGTGGCTGGGGTATTCCAAACAAACCCATGCAGCAGGGCACTCCAATTTTTGGGCCTCAGGAGTATGTATATCAAGTATGTCACACTTGCTTAGCCACCTGACTACTGTCCAGGGCCAAACACTGTTTCACGTAGACCTGGCCAGTCATGCCTCCTCAAGGGCATTTTGAAACACTCTGTAATCCCACTCCTGTGTAGGAATGTGCAGGTTGTGCTTAGTGACATGTGCCCTCAGGTGTCTGCCTCTGTGTCATTAGGGTGTGGCTTGTTGTTACGTACAACTGGGGTATCCATGATTCAGAAGGTCAGCATGACATCTGAGATGTGACTATGAGAGACAAGACCTGTGTGACATATAGGTGTGTGATAATCTGACAGTGCACAATGGTGTATGCAACTGTGTCCTTCATGCAGCTGGGTTACATGCATGGCAGACTGTGATGTATTAATGTACAGGGATTTGTGTTTGCAGAGACTCATATGTATGATTTGTATGATGTGGGGTCTTCTGGGTCCTGGATATGTTGTTTGCATGGGATGGGCAAGTGCGCCGGTCATCTGCAGAGTTAGCTTTACCCCTGAGCTAGGATTGTGAGTCAGTGCATATTGTTGTTGTCTGGATGCCCTGCCCCTGTGAGAGGAGACAGTGTTGACTGACTTTCAGGGCATCCCAGTGCTGGATGCCCTGCCCCTGTGAGAGGAGACAGTGTTGACTGACTTTCAGGGCATCCCAGTGCCATGGCATTGAACTTGCTATGAGTGATCCTGCATTGTGTTCAAGTGTACACCATGCACCCCATTGTGGCATTGCCCATCACGACATGAGTACATCATAGTGTGTGTTGCTGTCATGCATCACAAGCATGTGAAATGAGCCTCTGCCCATCCCTTCATCTGGACACCTGTACTGAGTCAGTAGCAAGAGATGTGCTGTGTGTATAGTGACATACTCCTACATTTTCACTTGCATGTACAACTAATGTGTGGGTGGTGCATGTTGGCACATTGGGGTGTTAGCATCCAACATGCAACGGACATATGTGTGAAAGTCAAGGAGGGATATGTGTGCCATGGTTGATTTTGAGAATGACAATTGTCTTATTCTAAACAGTGTTGGCACTTTGAGCTGTGTTCAGCTGATGATGCCAGGGCTTGCCCTGTGATGTGATGTACTCACTGTGGTGTGTGCAGTCAGTGCAGGTGATTGATGTTGTTCTCTTACTTCCTATTCCTGTCCAGATACATCCACGGCCACAGGAGGGGACAGCTCCACGGACCAGGAGGAGCCACAGAGCCTTACAGGGACAGAAGGAGAGGAGTCGGGTGGACCCAGTGGCACGGAGGGCGAGTGGAGCCACACAGAGGAGTCGTCAGCACCATCACCCCCAGCTGAGGGCCACAGCAGCTCTGAGGATGACTCCCTTGTGGAGGCGGGTGTCAGCAGCCACCAAACCCCAGCTACTGAGGCTGTCTTCGTCACTGCCACCACCACCACCACCCTTCCATCGGCTCCCATCACAGAGGTCCCTGTGGGCTCCCGTGTTCATAAGCATGTCTCCTTTGTGCCAGGCACCGTACCCCCTGCCCATGTGTCCCCTGCTGCCCTGAGTGAGGAGTCTGTGGACTTACTTAGACAGATCCATGTAGGGCAGACATTGATGCTAAAGGTCCTCCATGCAAACACAGAGGTCTGTTGACACAACTGGTGTCATTCATGGAGGGCATTTCCTCGGGCATGTCTGCCCTACAGAGGACCAATCAGTCCGTGGCCTCCTCCCTGACGGCAGCAGTGTCCCTCCTCCAACAGTCCCGCACCCCTCCTACCCCTGCACCACCCACGTTTCCTAGCACCCTACCTGTCCCAAGCACAGAAACCCCTAAACCAAGGTCTAGACGTGCACACAAGCAAGGGCAGGGGACTGATAGCACACTCACAGGGGCTGGTTTGCAGACACACACAGTCATCCACAACCACTCCGCAGTCCTCCAAGACCTCTCCCTCCCAGCCCCCTTCCCTTGACTCACCTGCAACCCAATTTCCCCAGAAGCTCTTCCTCTGTGACCTTGGCCTCTTCCCCACTGACCCAGCAGATCCTGATTACAAGGGGAAGAGGAAGTCCTCACACACAGAGGGGAATGCCACTCACACCCGGACACCCTCCCCCAGGCGCAGTCAGACAGAGACCCCCACCCGCCACCACGCAGATCCAAGGCAAAGTCTCCGTCCTCCATCCCCGAGGCCACCACTCCAGAGGTTCCCCCGCCACTCCCTGCCCCGGGTTCCCCCACCCACAGATACACCATCCTCAAAATGCTAAGGCCATCCCCCCGTAGCACTTGCTCTTCCACACCTGGTCAGACGGTTAGTGCCACTGATGTGGGGACCCTGTCCCCCCCTGCCCTGCCGACCTCACCTGCCCCCATTCCACTCCCATGGATGTAGGCACTGAATTGGAGTCCACGACCACCCCGTCTGACTTGAACACTGCAGTGGTGGGCCAATCCACTCCATCTGACCTGCCCAGTGGAGTTGTGCCAGCACCCACCCCATCTGACTTTTGCCCCACAGTTGTGACAGCACCCACCACTTCAGTCAGCTCCACTGCAGTTGCAAGTGTCTCACCTGCATCCACCACCTCTTCACTGCCTCCTTCTGCTGTGCCCTGATCCTGTCCCTGCGGTGCCTGGCCTGCCCCCATGTATGCCCCACCGAGGGGATGACCCTGGTCCTTAGCAGTGCAGGCAAGCAAGGTGTGACAGTTGTCACTCTACTTCACTCCTTGGCATTTGGACATGGACTGGCCATTGGCCTTTTGTTTGAACATACGTTTAACTTTTAATATGCTGAATAAAGCTTTTTTTCTTTATCCCTGTGAACAAGATTTAGCTGTACATTATGTTGATGTTTAACATGCCCTTGAACCTGTGATGCTTTGTTTACAATGTTGAATACTGATATGTTGCTGTGAGGTACTCCCTGTGGTCCATGAGATATGTATCCTATTCTGGTGGGTATCCATGTCATCCGTTGCAGCTACCTGGGTGTGTTAAGATCAACTATTTGTGGACATCTCTCTGTGAGCATTTCATTTGCATGGTCACATCTCTGGCTTGCACCCATGCACATATGATGTGCTTCCCATTGTCCAATTTGTCACTTCTACAGACTTTGTGCTCATCAACACTGGACCTACAGGTGTGGGCATCATTGGTATAGGAGCAACTGGGTCCTCTGTGCAACTTGCTAGACATATGTTTTGGATATGTGCAGATGACTTAGGGGAGACTCAAGTACCCAGGCTGTTGTGACCAGAGCCTTCATTGTATGGTAACTGATGGCTGAGTGACCAAGTGTTCTGCAGACATGAGTGAGACTTGCGGTGAATATGTTTGGCACAGCTGGGCTTCCACAGGAGTTGGGTCCCCTCAAGTAAGTGTGTTGTCCAGTGACATGGCCTGGGCCCATGGTGTGTGTTGTATGAGCATGTGTGTGTGTCCACATCCCTGTTTATACACAGACAGTGTTCCCTTGATATGTTCCTGTTGTTGATGCTTGCTGAGTGGTACTGGGTTCAACCCACAACTTTTCCAATGGGCTACCAGATGTGTGGGTGCTTGACACACTAATGTTAATTGGTGTATCATCATTGGGATTTGTCAGTTCTGAGTGGTGATGATGTTGTCAGACACGGATGGGACAAAGTCAGGGTTCCTCAAGGCACCTGTTTATTTGCTAAATCATGTAGTTGTCCGTAGGTGGTAGTTTTCAGTGATTGAGACATTTATATGTGTGTGTGACTGCTCCCACTTGTCGGGTTCATGGCTGCGATGCTGGCAGGTGTCAGCATGTGTGCCTTGTGGTTCTCCTTGACTTCTGCATTGTCCTGGGACTGTGGCAGGGATTCTGAAGGTTACGTGACCTTTGAGGTCATGGCAATGTACCGCATACTGTGCAGTATGTCTGTCATTCCCCAGGGTTGTGAACTACTGTCCTTGTGTGATGTGTCTGTGCACCTTAGTTCCTCCCAACATTCCTGTGTTTGTCATGGGTGCATGTGCAATGTCACCTGTCCATGTGGGCTTCACAGATGCACATTGTTCAGGGTGTGTGGTGTTGAGGGTGGACTAATGTGAATGTTTGCATGGATGGTCCCCTAGCTCCCGTTTGTCCATGGATGAGGGGCCATGCTGAGTGATTTGTGTTTGTGTATGTGTGAGGTACATTTGTGGCACAGGACACATGTCTGGGTTTCCCAGTTTGTACGACATCTGCCTTTGTCATCACAGTGGTAGTGTCATGCATGCTTGTGTCACCCCAATGTCTGGTCCCTGGGGGTAGTGCTGTTGTGTGTCAGTCTCTTGCTGTGTTAGTTGGTTTACATTCCAGCTTGTGTCACATGTGTCTGTTGTGCTCCCTCTCATCTCCCAATGCCTGATTGCCCACTGAGGGTGTCCCAATGATGGGTTACTTTTGTATGGCACTGTGTCCACATCTGTGTCACTGTGGTTCTGCCCCCCTCATGTGTTGTGTAGTTTAATGGGGATACTGTGACACACACACACATGCTGTGTCAGATGTGCAGTGTGAGTTTGCCTGTTTGTGTTTGTGCATCTGCACCAGTGCATTGGTATTGCTGTTGTGGGCCTTTGTCTGGATGCTGTTTCTGTGATTTTGCCTGCTGTCCCTGTGAGTCATATCACATCATTGTGCACATTCATCCTGGTTGTTAGGTGCTATTGCTGGCATGGAATGTGATTTTGTGAGCTGACACCTACAGGCTACACATGTTGTTTTGATTGGTGTGTCTATTTTTTAGATGTGTGTATGCTTGGTGATGGTCACCTCTGCTCTTGTGTTATTGTACACTGTGTGCATCGTCAGCCCGCATGTGTGGTGCTTGTCTGCACATGGCCAAGAGTGTGTTATGTTTTCACAGCACTGTTAGCCTCACCACATCTCTGTGTTTATGGGACACAACCACTAGTTTGCCCCAGAAGTGTTTAATATGTTGGGAGCAGGGGTCATACATGCTGTTTGTTATTTGCAGATTTGACCATGATGACACTTAACTTTTGGTCACTGTGATGAGGGGGGTTTAGTCCCCATCACCACAATGCTCAACACCGGCTGCATTTTGGAAGCCCACACTTAACTTCTGTTCTACACAGTGAGCAGTGAGGGGGTGTTCTTTTTACATTGCCACAGTGCTATGGTGCTGCTTGTCTTGTGTATGTCAGACTCATGTGTTGGTCACACATGTGCTGTTACTTACATTGTATGTTCGTAGCCATAATCACTGTTGTGGTCATTTGTCACAGACTACACACTGTTGACATGATGTTAGGGGGGATGTATTTTGCTGACATACCTGATGTTGGAGTATGCTGGATGTGTTGCGCATCACCCATCCTATGGGTGGGGGTGGCAGGGGTGATGGGCAACAGGTCCCCTGTGAGTGGGGGTGGCAGGGGTGATGGGCAACATAAGCCCTATGGCTGGGGGTGGCAGGGGTGATGGGCAACATAGTCCCTATGGCGGGGGGTGGCAGTAGTGATGGGCAACATAAGCCCCATGGGTGGGGGTGGCAGGAGTGATGGGCAACAGGTCCCCTGTGAGTGGGGGTGGCAGGGGTGATCGGCAACATAGTCCCTATGGCTGGGAGTGGCAGGGGTGATGGGCAACAGGTCCCCTGTGAGTGGGGGTGGCAGGGGTGATGGGCAACATAAGCCCTATGGCTGAGGCTGGCAGGGGTGATGGGCAACATAGTCCCTATGGCTGGGGGTGGCATTAGTGATGGGCAACATAAGCCCTATGGGTGGGGGTGGCAGGGGTGATGGGCAACAGGTCCCCTGTGAGTGGGGGTGCCAGGGGTGATGGGCAACATAAGCCCTATGGCTGGGGGTCGCAGGGGTGATGGGCAACAGGTCCCCTGTGAGTGGGGGTGGCAGGGGTGATGGGCAACATAAGCCCAATGTCTGGGGGTGGCAGGGGTGATGGGCAACATAAGCCCTATGGCTGGGGGTGGCAGGGGTGATGGGCAACATGTCCCCTGTGAGTGGGGATGGCAGGGGTGATCGGCAACATAAGCCCTATGGCTGGGGGTGGCAGGGGTGATTGGCAACATAGTCCCTATGGCTGGGGGTGGCAGTAGTGATGGGCAACATAAGCCCTATGGGTGGGGGTGGCAGGGGTGATGGGCAACAGGTCCCCTGTGAGTTGGGATGGCAGGGGTGATGGGCAACATAAGCCCTATGGCTAGGGGTGGCAGTAGTGATGGGCAACATAAGCCCTATGGGTGGGGATGGCAGGGGTGATGGGCAACAGGTCCCCTGTGAGTGGGGGTGGCAGGGGTGATGGGCAACATAAGCCCTATGGGTGGGGGTGTTAGTGGTGCTGGCCATGCAACCCCTATGGTGGGCTGTTGTTATTGGCCAGGATGTGGATCCTCTGTGTGTGTGTGCCATTTTGAGGGTACGTGTCGTTTGTTTATGTGGTAGGTGTCTGACTTACCGCCTGCGCCATCGGCGTCGGTTCCTGTGCCGGTCATAGATGTAGAGCACTGGTATGACCTGCGCGATGGGATTCATGATGTGTTCGTGTTGTACACGCTCCTTGTTGCTTCGTCTCATACCCGCTGCAAGCTAGTCCATCTTGTAGCCGTGTATTGAGTTGTGGCACGAATCGTAGCTGATATGCTTATTTTCCGGATGCTGTGACGTCCCATACGTGGCGACCCGTCCTGCACGTAGGAAGTATGCATCATACATGTCATGCCGGAAACTGATATGGATACTGCTTCCGGGCGACTCGGTTCAGCGTCCAAAGTTACGGCTCTGACAGAGAATGGAGCTTGAATCACAGCCTACGTGTCGGTCAGGTTTTTGGCAGTTATGCGCATCGTACTTACTCTACAGGACGGACCAGCTCCGGGTACGTGTCGGTCACACGGTAAGGCTACGGACAGCTGTCCAACCAGCTATCGGAATCGGCCCCTAAGTGTTATTGAAAAAGCTTTTGAATTAAAAAGAAGATTGTTTATCTTAATTTTAAAAAGATTGAAGACTTTAACCCCTTCGCCGCGGCACGAATTTTGCCGCGGCGCTGGGGGGGTTTGGGGGCAGCGCGGCGCCCCCATGCTCGTGACGGAACCACTTCGTCATGAGCCACGGGCGCGCTGTGCTCATGACGGAGTGGTTCCATCACGACTCCGCCCACTCGCGCTAATCGCCCGCACAGGTGGGGAATCAGCGCCGCGTGGGCGGAGCGGCCGCCAACGGCCGCAGCATGACGGAACCACTCCGTCATGAGCACACGGCGCCCGTGGCTCATGACGGAGTGGTTCCGTCATGAGCAGGGAAGGGGTTAAATACAATAATGCAGTATATGAAGGACAAATGTAAAAGAAAAAGAATTGTAAATAGAACAATTTTTGTAAAATATGTTCTGGGGAATGGAAGCATACTTCTAGTATGGAACCTTTTTTTACTGAAAAAAGTTATTTTCAACAAAATAGTTTAGTGCATGCAGTTGATACCTGTGGTCATTCTTATGAGGTGCGATATGGTTGTCCAATTCAGAAAGAAAAGGTAGTTCCTAGAAATGTTGAAGAATTAATAGCTGGAGAAGTTCAAGGGAGACGTACCCAGGCTCCAGGGTTTACATGGGATTGTAGTAGTATTTGTAGTATACGTCAACAATCTATTGATATTTTACTAAATTTCTTAAGAGAATATGGAAGAAAAACTGTGAAACAGAAGATTAAGATATTACAAGGACTGGATCCTTGCAAAGTGAGAAAAAATACAGGGTTGCAAGATCATTCTCTGGCTTGTCTTTCTAGGAAAGTGTGTCAAAGTTGTTTTCATCATTTGAGAATGTTAGCAGTACATCATTCAGAAATGCGGAAGTTAGTTAGAAGATTATACTACGTGAAAAGTCTTGCATTATTGTAGAAGTAGACCTCACCAGGGCCTACCAGTGCTAGGGGTTTGCCCTTCTTTGCGCACCAGTCCTCAGACCAATAAAGAGAGATTGGCACGGAAGCTGTAATATCAAAAATAAGTATTTATTAACCTCACATGAGGGAGACTGCATCATACAGTCCCCTCAGGCCACTGTAGGAGACAGTCTAAGGAGTACATAGAACAGAGGCATTATATATGCATTTTTTGCATAGTCAGCATGAGACCAAGGGGAGGTAGTGGCACATACAAGAATAGTTATTGACTAATATGCGTATACAAAAATGGCTTGCTCAACAAAGTGGGAGGGGAGACAATATTGCTGACATCAGTAAGAATAGCCTGACAGTTACATAGTAGGACAGGGGTATTGGCAGCTACAGGTCTTTCTGAGCATGTGCAAGGCTCTGGCTCAGTGCTGAAAGAGTTAACTATATCTCATGACACAAGCAGAATACAAGGGCAGTCAACAGTGAACAGGGAGAAAGCACATGGTGAGCACATGGCTGCCACAAAACAAAATGGCTTCAGCCAATGCTAAGAGCCATGGCAACTAGTTTCCACATTATGTCTAAATGAAATTAATAGAGCTCTTTTTCATGGTTCAGTGTTGGATGTAAAAAAAAATAAGTGATGATATAGAGTTACGTTTCTTTGCCGTTCAAGAGGAGTGTAGAGAAAGTGAGACTTTGATAAGTGTAGGTGTTGAAAAAGAGGTGGAAGATACAACTGATGTCAAGTTTGAAAAAGAAATAACAAAGTTTAAAGTAGTTTCTGGTGAAAATCCCAACTATGTTTGTATTTGTTGCTGACGTACTCATTATAAAATTCAAACTAGGAATGTAAATGTGTTTTTAAAAAGTGAAGAGGAAAACAATGATAAATGGAGAGAATTTGCTGCTTATCTGTTTGTGGAAGGTCGTTTTGAGTTAGATACTGTACAATGCATTTGTAAATATTGTTATAATAAATTAGAAGAAACAAAATGAAAGCTAGAGCTGTCCATAATGACTTAGAATTAGTACCTATACCTCCAGAACTTAAAGCTTTAAATACATATGAGGCTATCCTTATACAATCTGTGCACCCTTTTCAGGCTATAATTCGTATGGAGCCTAAAAGAGGTAAGCTGCCTCCAACAGATCTACAAAGAGGTAGGAAGAGTTGTCTATTTACCTTTAGATTTTAAGAAAAATATTAAAAGTGTTGGTGTAGAAAGAGAGGATACTGAACCTGTAGTCGTTCTTGTTAATGGTGTACACACAAAGGGTCGGAAAATATGGCAAAAGTTAGTAGATGTCACGAAAGTCCAAAAGGCTACATTATATCTGGTGCAGAACAATATTTACTATAAAAATGTAAATGTAGAAGAAGAAGAAATGACTTTAGAAGATGAAACACACATTTCAAGTGGACAAATAAAAAAAGTGGAGAACTCAAGAAAAGAAGAAATTTATGAACATTATACTATACACCCTCTACATTCAAAATAACTGATAGGAGATACTATTGAATTGTTTCAGATGAAAAAAGCAAAAGGAACTCCCATGAGTGTGTGGGAAAAAAGTTTGGAAGCTCATTGTTTTCCACAGCTGTTCCCTACTGGAAAAGGTGGACGATATGATGAATGACCAGTTCAGATTCCAGCTGCAGAATATTGTACTTTACGATTGTACTCAGAAGATCCAAGATTTTGTCAGTGTATTCCATATTTGTTTAATCTTTTATTTGAGAGTGATCTGTCCGCACTTTCATATGCAGTCAACCATATATTAAAAACGGGAACGCATCTTTTACATGTTTCTACAAAGGAATTTATGGACAAAGTTGAAGGAAGAGACGAACATTTGGAATCACAGTTAATTAATTTGATGGCATGCCAACGTGGTACTAATGAATATTGGTATCGACGTCATGGGGAATTAAAATGTATTTTAAGAAACTTAGGAACCCCTACATGGTTTGTTACACTTAGTTGTGCTGAGTACACATGGGATGATTTACTGGATTTTCTATGAGAAGCAAATTCAAATATAAAAAATATTGAATTGAAGAAAGCTGGAGAACTGTGTTCCCTGGATCCTGTAAATGTTTGCAGATATTGTAATCATAGGTTTGAAGCTAGATGTCTTTTATCTGTAATAAAAACAGTCCACCTATTGGCGAAGTTATTGATTTTTTGGGGAGAAAAGAATACCAAGCTAGAGGTGCTCCTCATATACATATGCTTTAATGGATCAAGGATGCACCGAAATTTGGAACTGATTCGGATGAGACTGTTTTGTCTTTTATTGAACATTACGTTACCTATGTGTTAGAAATGGGATTTCTGGTTGGCTAGGGCTTGCGCCAAAGCCAGGCAGAAACCACCACTCTAGTCAGGGCAAGGAAGGTACACGCCAAAGATAACCCCTGCTCACCCCCTTGATAGCTTGGCACGAGCAGTCAGGCTTATCTCTGAGGTGATGTGTAAAGCGTTTGCGCGCGCACCCAGCAACAACACCCAAGGCCCACCACAAAGGAAACTCCACACAAGGTATTATATAAAAATAGCCTTTGTATTATACCAAACACATTAGATAAAAACACACACTTTACAATGTGCCAACAGGCACGGGCAGAATTTACAAGGGATTATATGTACAGGGGACAGGGCCACCTGGACCACTGTCAGGAATTAGCACTTTGTAGAAATTAGCACTTAGAACATAGGAATAAAATTACTGTAGCACAAAATAACATATATAGCACACAACCAGTAATTACTGGTATAAGGTAAGTACCACCTACGCAACCCTAACCACCTTAGGAAAATGCCACGCAGGGAACTAGGACCTCACTAGCATCACCTGTACTAGGAGAAATCAAACAACCACCTAAGTATCACAATACCTGTAGGGGTCTAAGCACATAAAATACATTCAGAGGTGTAAACACAATTTAGGAAAGAAAATATCATGAAGGCATTGCGCAGGCGCAAAAAGTACATGTATGAAAATCACCAAGCGCCCTAGGGGAGGGCACAACACAAGATAACTGTCCACAGGCCAACTGGCCTCTCAGGATGCAGAAATACCCAATATCCAGCGATATCAGGGAGCGACTACGCAGGCTGCGCAAGCCAGGCGCACAAGCACAACCTAAACGTGGCAGCTGCCAACTAAGTGCTGGGCAGCTGTAGGGACTGGGGCCTGGGCACCTCTGGGCCCTTAGAACAATCTGTCGCCCTTGGAGCCTCTCTGGGCTCTAAAACAATGAAATGCCCCCTAGAGCCTGTCAGGGCTCTATGCAAATATTGCCCACGTCGTTGGAGCGTACTCGCGCTCTGGACAACCACTGTCCCTTCGTTGGAGCGCCACTCGCGCTCGAGAAGAAGAATGTCCCCAACCATTGGAGCTACACAGAGCTCGAGAACCAACCAATGCGGGCCTTCGTTGGAGCGCACCAGCGCTCTAAGCCAGCACGCACACGGAGTCCCCCCCAGCCCTTCCGCACTCACCGGGCTGTTGCACTGGGGACTCCTGCGTCGCCTTCTCTCTCTCTCTCCGGGGCCGGCAATCTTCCAGGGAGGCGGGGCCTACGGGCCCTGTACACGATGGCAGCTCATCCCAGTGCGGGGTGGGCTCCCGCCTGGGTGGGACGTTTCTCCTCCGTGTGAGGGCACCGGGGCGCAGGGTAGGCTCCTGCCTGCTCCGGGGCCTCCAGAACCAGCAGCGAGTCCTCGGTAGGAGGCGGGGTAGGCTCCCGCCCTCCTACTTCCTGTTCCTGTTGTCCCGGCGGCCCGCCCCCGGCCCGCCTGACTTCCGGGATGTCCCGGCCCGGGCTGCAGCGGTGATTTTTAAATCTCGGCAATAAGAGGGGTAGGCTCCCTCGTGATAATAAAACACTATCCCGCGGGGTGGGCACCCGCTTATAGTTACAGCAATGTCCCTGGCAGGGTGGGCACCTGCCAGGAGACTCCGGACTCGGCAAAAACGGGGCAAACGCCGGGTGGGCACCGGCTAGCAGAAATAAAGCGCTCCTAGCGCTACGGCCAAAAGTGAAAGCGCTTCCAGCGCTGAAGACAAGTCCAGCACTCCCAGGCGCTTAGAGAGGGAAAATAAAGCGCTCCCAGCGCCTACAGGAGGAGTCCAACCAAATCCAGCAAAGTTCTCCCCTGCATGCAGCAGGGCAGGGGTGGGGGGCAAGGCTGGACCCAGAGCCAGCTGACTGGGCCTCCAGGCAGGGAGGTAGTCCAAGTGGCGGTCCTCTGGTCCAGCGGCAGCAGCAGCAGCCCCCCTCAGGTAAGATCCTGGCAGAGAACAAATTGTAAGGGGGCACAGCCCCTTCTTATACTGTAAAACCCTTTGTTCTTGGTTCAGGGTGAGGGGGAAAACCAGTTGCAGCTGGTTGGGGAGCACCCTTGATGTGCTCAGCCCCTCACTCTATTCACTGGCAGGGCTAGGGTCGTCAGTCGCACCACAGGGGGCGGAGCCAGCATTGTGTGGGGAAAGCCCTGCCCTATTCAGGACCCAGGTGTAGTCCTCCCACCCATCTAGCTGCTGATCTCCCTATTCTCCACCGGGTGACTCCTCCTGACTCTGGGGAATCCCTAGCCCATCACATGACCTCAGCCAGCCAATCACGCGACAAGGCACACATTTTACACTGCACACCGAAGTGCCCACTTCTAGAAGTAAAAATAAATGAAGGGTGAACCCAATATACCCTTGAGGGCTTGGGTAGATAAGTTGGAAAGGTAAAGGATGCCAACAAGGGGTTTTGTTTGAGACAAACTATTTCCATATATTTCTCAAAAACTTAATTGGTAGGTGTATGTGAATAAATTAACACCAAAAAAGAAATCAATCAACTGATCTAATCATCAGATATGAACAACAAACACGGGGATTCTGTTTTGTGAATTAAACACAAGTCTTTTCTGTATATTAGTCAAAAGTAGAAAGGAGTACAAGCACAATAATAATTTGAGCAATATTTCATGAGCAAAAGGGTTCAATCAGATCCACATATCTTCAAAAAACATCTATTCCATCGTGATTAGGACAGAGACCAATCTCGTTATTGAGAGCATAATCAACTGTACATAATGAATAATCTGAGAAATAGATGATATAGTCGACGTTTCGGTCTTGGGTGGTGTCAATCCGTCAGACCATCTACAGGACAATTATTGCATAACAAAGACTCCTATATAAACACAATACAAATAATTACATAAATATAAACATAATCGTGCAATCAATATTACATACAAAATTAATTAAATGAAAAACCTGTGTGTAAGAGGTGAACCTCTATTTCTTTTATCAAGAAATGTCTTGTTGTTGTCTTCCTAAGTTTGTTTAACAAGACAGTTATCTTTATTTAATATTTAGTCTTTGCCTACATAAAACGGCAAATTCTAACAATAAATGGAGCTTGCTTACTTTCTGAATCTTTTAGCAGTATCACGATGTTTGTTTAGAATCGTGATCTGGATGTTTTGCGTTGATGCTGAAACATAAAGATAAAAAACCCAGTGTAAGGGTCCAAGCTAGATCATTTCTGGTGAATTTAAAAAGAAGTCTGAGTGGTGAAATCAAATCCTACCGGATAGTCTTCAAAATATCTGTCCGCCAGATTGTTTAAGTGCGAGGAAGATTTTTTCGTGTGATTTCACAGCTGTATAAAAGAGCAACAGTGCAATTTTGTTATACAACGACTTATAGCTTTGTTCTTTGTTCTCTATTTTCGTAGCGTCATGTATCTCTAGGGTGTTCCCATTCTAAAAGTGCGAGATTTGAGCGATACATTTTGCTTCTAGTATTAGCTAATTATGCAAAACCGGCTAGTCAGTGGGAGTATATATTGCTTAAAAACACTCGACTGACACACTGGATAAATCTATTGCACTCATTTTATGGTATCCGAGATTTGGTACATCCTAGCAAAGTAGTAGTGATAATCCACAACTAGACAAAGGCACTGTAGGTTAGAGGTAACGTCTAACAATACGCATACTGAAGTGATCACTTGTCTATAGTAAAGTGACATTCATTGAGCTAAACTAAGCATGTAAAAAACAGACAAAGCTTTGAAAGTCTTTGCTTGCAAGGACTACCGGTAGACGTACGAAAGATTTTAGTGCACGCCGTTTATAAGTCAGGTTGTCTTTACATTGAAAAAGAATATCCTTTTCAAAAATCTCTTAATATATTTCTAGCTAACTGGCTTGCTTAAGCTTTGCCTGGGTTCTATAGTCATAATAACCTGGTGCAAAAATTAAAAATCCTATGGGGAATCGTGTCAACTTACATGTCTTTTTCGTGCCAATCGTAAAGGGGTAGGGGTCCGTCCAAGTCCGGAGCGCCTGATTTGTCTAATGACTGTGGAGTGTTTTTAAAGGCCAACAGTTGGCGAAAGCGGAAGCTAGTCTAATTAGTATCGGAAATACATCTAGATCGTTTGGCGATGTAGGAGAGGCGGCCATCTTTGACTTTCTTACTTCTTGTATGTTGCCGTTTATCTTTACACTCCCTTGTTCTTCTTTAGAATGTGATTGAAAACTAGAGGGTCAAGTATCTAAGAGATCTCTAGCATTATAACCCTGGTCTAACCGATAATTGAGGAATGTATTAACATGCAAGCAATACGCAAAGTATACAGGCTAGTGCAATCGATGCCGTAAATACAGGTGGCCATCTTGAAATACCTAACTTATTCTGTATTCTCTTAAACTGCTCAGTATGTCCCAATAATTATCGGACTATCTATTGATTTTTAGGTATACATGTTTGAGAATCAAGTTTCACAAAGATCTCTAATCTTTCAATTTTAGGGTTTACAAACACCCGGTTCATCAAGCAGAGACTCTTAATAGATGGAAAGAGAAACATTCTAGGGACATAGAGGAGTGGCCATCTTGGACCGCCTTGACAATTGATAGTAAACACGAGATAGTTTAACAATCAAAGTCAGAACACAATGTCATTTAATAAATACTGTTGTCTAATAAGATCACATTTAAAGACTCTGATGTATATTCTTACAGTACTGTACATGTGTATGCAAACAATTACCACTTCAACAATCCATCTAAGAACACTTTTGTCAATGTGGAGAGGTGTGGCTCACTGGTTAGTGGAGAGGTGTGGCTCACTGGTTAGAGGAAGCAGACCCAGAAGCAGAGGACGGCCTGGGACCAGGGTTCAATCCCCGACGCGGCAGGGTTGTGGACCAGGGCCAGCGGACTCGATAATTCTCGCTTCGGTGCCTACTCTAACCAGGGATCACACTCGGCAACTCTGGGCATTAGCTTGCCTCATCTCCACAACGGCCCCCCACATTCGCTGGGGATGCCTGGTTTCACCTTGGAGATACCCTGGAGGGACCATCTCACAGGGATAGCCAGGACGGGTTCCCCAGCGGTCTACAGCGCCAGGACGCCTCAGGGCAGCAGTGCGCTTTACAAGACACATACATTTACAATGTTATATCTTCAGTCTACAATGTCAGCACTTTCTCAGTTTCTCTATATGGTACAGTCATTTTATACAAGATGGTGATTCAATAACAGACTGCAATATAGTCTCGATTGTATCTTGTGTACATTTACATAGATGTTAACAATAGTACAATTTATAACCATAAAGATAATGGTTCCAATGTTATCACAGTCATACTGATAAGCTGAATCATCGGACAGAGAACACCGTATCTACATAAGTTGAATATGGCATCCCTATTTGGAGTAATCTTTGCATACTTGTGCACCCAAAGTGTGGATATATTAAGACAGCCAATGTGTGCCATTCCGTAGCGGAATTTAAACCCTGTTTTATATTGTCAGTTCGGCAAATCCAACGATTTTCTCTCATTGTAAGTGTATAGTCAACATTAGCCTGTCTGATTGTGGGTTTGACCACTTCGATAACCCACCAGAGCATATCTTTTTCGGTGTGTTTCATTTTTGTGTAATGCTCAACAAGTGGTGCATTCTCCACTTTGCATCTAATTCTTGATTGGTGTTGCAAAATCCGTTTTTTCACCATTTGTGTAGTCTTGCCTATGTATTTCAAGCCGCAAGGGCATTGAACACAATAGACAACGTTGGTGGTATTGCAATTTGAAAACGATTTCACTTTGAATTTCTCACCGTTCAGTTCAAATGATTTAACATTAGATGTACTCGAGCATGCCGCACAATTGCTGCATTTGAAGTGACCTGTTACAGGTACAAGCTGTCGCATGTTATTGACTATATTGTGATCTGGAGCTTTGTAGGCATGCACTAACCGGTCTTTGAGATTGGTACCTCTTTTGAATGAAAACAGTGGTGCTCTGGCTAACTCAGGTAATGAGGCCAAGAGTGTCCAGTGTTTTTTGACGGTTTTTTAAATTTTATTAGTGGCTGTGCCAAAGGTAGTGACGCACACCAGTTCTGGTTCATTTGTTTTAGATTGGACTTCTAACAAGGCATTACGATCATTGTACCAGGCCCTTTTGAGTGATTTTTTAAGCAGCTTGTTGGGGTAGCCTCGTAGATGCAGCTTTTCTTTGAGTTTCTTTGCTTCTAAAAAATAATCTTCCCTCCTAGAACAGTTCCTCCGGAGACGGAGAAACTGCCCGAAGGGAAGGCCATCCTTCAGTGATTGCGGGTGATGACTATCATATTTCAGCAGAGTGTTTCGAGCTGTTGGCTTCGTAAATAAAGTGGTATAGAGTGTATTTTCTGTGCCTACTTTGACTGAGATATCGAGAAAATTCATTTGTTGATTGTCACATTCAATTGTGAATTTCAGATTGGGGTTTCTGGAATTAATCCAATCATGAAATTCCAGGAGTAGTTCTTTAGTCCCCTTCCAAATAAGAAAGACGTCATCTATATACCTTAGCCAACATGTGATGTTGGCTTTAAATGGGTTAGATGTATTTTGGACATGTTTCTTTTCAAAATCAGATACATAGATGTTGGCAATATCCGGTGCATAAACTGCCCCCATTGCAACTCCCTTCAATTGCTGAAAAAATGTTTTCTCAAAGAGAAAGAAATTTTCACATAGAGAGATTCTGATGCATTCCATGATAAATTCTGTCGGGACAGTATGCGGTCTGGGTCTGTTGTTAAGTAAACCTGCCACAATCTCCAGAACTTCTACTTGTGGGATGTTGGTATATAAACTCTCTATGTCCATCGACACTAGGAGTTCACAAGAGAGGTCAAAAGGGTGATTCTCCAACACATTGATAGCTGCTGTGGTGTCTCTTATGTAGGTGGGGGTTTCAGTAGCAAAGGGACGAATAAAAAAGTCAGCATACTGGGCTAGCGGTTTGAGGATTGAGTTACATCCAGAGACAATCGGTCTCCCAGGAGGCATAGTAGCATTCTTATGTATTTTAGGTAAGATGTATATTACCGGTACTGTGGGGGATTTGTTAATTAGAAAAGACGCCTCTTTAGCACTGAGCCACCCACCCTCAAAACCATTTTTGCTAAGTTCGCTAATAGATTTCTCTAAACGCGAAGTGGGATTATTGGAAAGTTTCTTGTAGTGTGATTCTACAGAAAGTTGTTTAGCAATTTCGATGTTATAAGCTGTAAGATCCCATAGAACAATTCCACCCCCTTTATCAGCTGGTTTTATGATTGTTTCAGGTAAGGATTGAAGATTTCTTAAGGCCGGATGTTCGTCTTGTGTAAGGTTGGATTTAACATACGTAGGAGTCTTAAAGAGATTATCTATCTCTGTTAAGATGGCATTTTCAAAAGTGACCACCTCTTTCGCTACCATTGTGTTTGTTGGAAAAAAGGTTGAAGGATGATGAAGACCCGTAGTGTCTAATTCTCGTGGTGTAGTCTTATTGGCAATTTTTTTTTAAGTCTAACAGAACGGAAAAACTTGTATAGTTCTAATTTAGTTTGAAAATGATCATTTCTGTTGGTGGGTACAAAAGATAGCCCCGTTGAAAGAACTGATACTTCTGTTTCCGAAAGCGTATGCTTAGATAAGTTGAAGATAGGAATGGTTTCACTTGCGTTTACCATTCGTAGTACTGGTTCCGGGTTTGTCGGAAGCCCGGTGTATAATGATTCCGGGACCAACCTCTCCTTGATCCTCGTTGTCGCCGGGCTTGGCCGGATCCTCTCCGGTCTTGCCCTAAAAAAGGCTGCCTAGATGTTTAAGGCTGCTGATCATATGTTTGTCGGTAGCTATCATTGGACGTCTGATCACTGTCCGTATCGGAATTGGTGTCAGAAAATGTCACCTTTTTGCGTTGTTCTTGCCTTAAACCTAGATTGGGACCTTGCGGTTGGTAAAAGTCTTTGAGGAGATAGGGGTAGGTTCTCTCTTTACTGTATTTTCTAATGTCTTTATGTAATTTATCAGTTTTTTTATGAGAATTAAACTCTTCAAAGTCTTTTATAGTCAGTGCAATTTTGTCTAACAATACTTTTGCATTGCAATATTAGAGTCAGTGTTGATTTTATTCTCTAGATTCTCAATCTCTTTTGTGAGCAGCTTAATGTATTTGATGGCTGTCTCTATGCTTAGCACCATCCATGTGCGTGAGCATTTGTTTGATGCAAAACTGAACCCAGTCTTGAAGTCTTCATCATCGATAAAAATAATCGGGATGTTTTTGATTTGTAAACCACCGGGTATTATGTTCGCATTTAAACAGTCAGTTAGGAATTTTGCATGTAGCTCAGTTCGGACCAATTTCTTTTTTAATCTTTCTAGCTGGTTTAAATCTGATTCAAATGGTAGATATGTTACAGAGCCTTTAGTGCCAAGCAATGAAGGGCCTGCAGCTATCTTCAACACATACTCATCTGTGTAGGACAATGTCTCTGCCTCAGACATGGATGTGTGCTAGATTAAATATTTCAAAACAGAAACTGTAATGAAAATCTTAGATTCCTTTTTACAACCACTTCAAGAAGTGACCCACAGCAGACAATTGTCTGCACATAAATGAAAATAAATGAAGGGCGAACCCAATATACCCTTGAGGGCTTGGGCAGATAAGTTGGAAAGGTAAAGGATGCCAACAAGGGGTTTTGTTTGAGACAAACTATTTCCATATATTTCTCAAAAACTTAATTGGTAGGTGTATGTGAATAAATTAACACCAAAAAAGAAATCAATCAACTGATCTAATCATCAGATATGAACAACAAACACGGGGATTCTGTTTTGTGAATTAAACACAAGTCTTTTATGTATATTAGTCAAAAGTAGAAAGGAGTACAAGCACAATAATAATTTGAGCAATATTTCATGAGCAAAAGGGTTCAATCAGATCCACATATCTTGAAAAAACATCTATTCCATCGTGATTAGGACAGAGACCAATCTCGTTAATGAGAGCATAATCAACTGTACATAATGAATAATCTGAGAAATAGATGATATAGTCGACGTTTCGGTCTTTGGTGGTGTCAATCCGTCAGACCATCTTCAGGACAATTATTGCATAACAAAGACTCCTATATAAACACAATACAAATAATTACATAAATATAAACATAATCGTGCAATCAATATTACACACAAAATTAATTAAAAAGAAAAACCCGTGTGTAAGAGGTGAACCTCTATTTCTTTTATCAAGAAATGTCTTGTTGTTGTCTTCCTAAGTTTGTTTGACAAGACAGTTATCTTTATTTAATATTTAGTCTTTGCCTACATAAAACGACAAATGGAGCTTGCTTACTTTCTGAATCTTTTAGCAGTATCACGATGTTTGTTTAGAATCGTGATCTGGATGTTTTGCGTTGATGCTGAAACATAAAGATAAAAAACCCAGTATAAGGGTCCAAGCTAGATCATTTCTGGTGAATTTAAAAAGAAGTCTGAGTGGTGAAATCAAATCCTACCGGATAGTCTTCAAAATATCTGTCCGCCAGATTGTTTAAGTGCGAGGAAGATTTTTTCGTGTGATTTCACAGCTGTATAAAAGAGCAACAGTGCAATTTTGTTATACAACGACTTATAGCTTTGTTCTTTGTTCTCTATTTTCGTAGCGTCATGTATCTCTAGGGTGTTCCCATTCTAAAAGTGCGAGATTTGAGCGATACATTTCGCTTCTAGTATTAGCTAATTATGCAAAACCGGCTAGTCAGTGGGAGTATATATTGCTTAAAAACACTCGACTGACACACTGGATAAATCTATTGCACTCATTTTATGGTATCCGAGATTTGGTACATCCTAGCAAAGTAGTAGTGATAATCCACAACTAGACAAAGGCACTGTAGGTTAGAGGTAACGTCTAACAATACGCATACTGAAGTGATCACTTGTCTATAGTAAAGTGACATTCATTGAGCTAAACTAAGCATGTAAAAAACAGACAAAGCTTTGAAAGTCTTTGCTTGCAAGGACTACCGGTAGACGTACGAAAGATTTTAGTGCACGCCGTTTATAAGTCAGGTTGTCTTTACATTGAAAAAGAATATCCTTTTCAAAAATCTCTTAATCGTAAAGGGTTAGGGGTCCGTCCAAGTCCGGAGCGCGTGATTTGTCTAATGACTGTGGAGTGTTTTTAAAGGCCAACAGTTGGCGAAAGCGGAAGCTAGTCTAATTAGTATTGGAAATACATCTAGATCGTTTGGCGATGTAGGAGAGGCGGCCATCTTTGACTGTCTTACTTCTTGTCGTTATATCATCTATTTCTATCATCTATTTCTCAGATTATTCATTATGTACAGTTGATTAGGCTCTCAATAACGAGATTGGTCTCTGTCCTAATCACGATGGAATAGATGTTTTTTGAAGATATGTGGATCTGATTGAACCCTTTTGCTCATGAAATATTGCTCAAATTATTATTGTGCTTGTACTCCTTTCTACTTTTGACTAATATACATAAAAGACTTGTGTTTAATTCACAAAACAGAATCCCCGTGTTTGTTGTTCATATCTGATGATTAGATCAGTTGATTGATTTCTTTTTTGGTGTTAATTTATTCACATACACCTACCAATTAAGTTTTTGAGAAATATATGGAAATAGTTTGTCTCAAACAAAACCCCTTGTTGGCATCCTTTACCTTTCCAACTTATCTGCCCAAGCCCTCAAGGGTATATTGGGTTCGCCCTTCATTTATTTTCATTTATGTGCAGACAATTGCCTGCTGTGGGTCACTTCTTGAAGTGGTTGTAAAAAGGAATCTAAGATTTTCATTACAGTTTCTGTTTTGAAATATTTAATCTAGCACACATCCATGTCTGAGGCAGAGACATTGTCCTACACAGATGAGTATGTGTTGAACATAGCTGCAGGCCCTTCATTGCTTTGCACTAAAGGCTCTGTAACATATCTACCATTTGAATCAGATTTAAACCAGCTAGAAAGATTAAAAAAGAAATTGGTCCGAACTGAGCTACATGCAAAATTCCTAACTGACTGTTTAAATGCGAACATAATACCCGGTGGTTTACAAATCAAAAACATCCCGATTATTTTTATCGATGATGAAGACTTCAAGACTGGGTTCAGTTTTGCATCAAACAAATGCTCACGCACATGGATGGTGCTAAGCATAGAGACAGCCATCAAACACATTAAGCTGCTCACAAAAGAGATTGAGAATCTAGAGAATAAAATCAACACTGACTCTAATATTGTCAATGCAAAAGTATTGTTAGACAAAATTGCACTGACTATAAAAGACTTTGAAGAGTTTAATTCTCATAAAAAAACTGATAAATTACATAAAGACATTAGAAAATACAGTACAGAGAGAACCTACCCTATCTCCTCAAAGACTTTTACCAACCGCAAGGTCCCAATCTAGGTTTAAGGCAACAACAACGCAAAAAGGTGACATTTTCTGACACCAATTCCGATACGGACAGTGATCAGACGTCCAATAATAGCTACCGACAAACATATGATCAGCAGCCTTCAACATCTAGGCAGCCTTTTTTAGGGCAAGACCGGAGAGGATCCGGCCAAGCCCGGCGACAACGAGGATCAAGGAGAGGTTGGTCCCGGAATCATTATACACCGGGCTTCCGACAAACCCGGAACCAGTACTACGAATGGTAAACGCAAGTGAAACCATTCCTATCTTCAACTTATCTAAGCATACGCTTTCGGAAACAGAAATATCAGTTCTTTCAATGGGGCTATCTTTTGTACCCACCAACAGAAACGATCATTTTCAAACTAAATTAGAACTATACAAGTTCTTCCGTTCTGTTAGACTTAAAAAAAATGTTTTGCCAATAAGACTACACCACGAGAATTAGACACTACGGGTCTTCATCATCCGTCAACCTTTTTTCCAACAAACACAATGGTAGCGAAAGAGGTGGTCACTTTTGAAAATGCCATCTTAACAGAGATAGATAATCTCTTTAAGACTCCTACGTATGTTAAATCCAACCTTACACAAGACGAACATCTGGCCTTAAGAAATCTTCAATCCTTAGCTGAAACAATCATAAAACCAGCTGATAAAGGAGGTGGGATTGTTCTATGGGATCTTACAGCTTATAACATCGAAATGGCTAAACAACTTTCTGTAGAATCACACTACAAGAAACTTTCCAACGATCCCACTTCGCGTTTAGAGAAATCTATTAGCGAACTTAGCAAAAATGGTTTTGAGGGTGAGTGGCTCAGTGCTAAAGAGGCGTCTTTTCTAATTAACAAATCCCCCACAGTACCGGTAATATACATCTTACCTAAAATACATAAGAATGCTACTATGCCTCCTGGGAGACCGATTGTCTCTGGATGTAACTCAATCCTCAAACCGCTAGCCCAGTATGCTGACTTTTTTATTCGTCCCTTTGCTACTGAAACCCCCACCTACATAAGAGACACCACAGCAGTTATCAATGTGTTGGAGAATCACCCTTTTGACCCCTCTTGTGAACTCCTAGTGTCGATGGACATAGAGAGTTTATATACCAACATCCCACAAGTAGAAGTTCTGGAGATTGTGGCAAGTTTACTTAACAACAGACCCAGACCGCATACTGTCCCGACAGAATTTATCATGGAATGCATCAGAATCTCTCTATGTGAAAATTTCTTTCTCTTTGAGAAAACATTTTTTCAGCAATTGAAGGGAGTTGCAATGGGGGCAGTTTATGCACCGGATATTGCCAACATCTATGTATCTGATTTTGAAAAGAAACATGTCCAAAATACATCTAACCCATTTAAAGCCAACATCACATGTTGGCTAAGGTATATAGATGACGTCTTTCTTATTTGGAAGGGGACTAAAGAACTACTCCTGGAATTTCATGATTGGATTAATTCCAGAAACCCCAATCTGAAATTCACAATTGAATGTGACAATCAACAAATGAATTTTCTGGATATCTCAGTCAAAGTAGGCACAGAAAATACACTCTATACCACTTTATTTACGAAGCCAACAGCTCGAAACACTCTGCTGAAATATGATAGTCATCACCCGCAATCACTGAAGGATGGCCTTCCCTTCGGGCAGTTTCTCCGTCTCCGGAGGAACTGTTCTAGGAGGGAAGATTATTTTTTAGAAGCAAAGAAACTCAAAGAAAAGCTGCATCTACGAGACTACCCCAACAAGCTGCTTAAAAAATCACTCAAAAGGGCCTGGTACAATGATCGTAATGCCTTGTTAGAAGTCCAATCTAAAACAAATGAACCAGAACTGGTGTGCGTCACTACCTTTGGCACAGCCACTAATAAAATTAAAAAAATCGTCAAAAAACACTGGACACTCTTGGCCTCAT
The DNA here is from genome assembly GCF_964204655.1 of Triturus cristatus. Lineage (NCBI taxonomy): Eukaryota > Metazoa > Chordata > Amphibia > Caudata > Salamandridae > Triturus > Triturus cristatus. The sequence continues at coordinate 1,524,239,371 of NC_140591.1, forward strand.
TACCTGAGTTAGCCAGAGCACCACTGTTTTCATTCAAAAGAGGTACCAATCTCAAAGACCGGTTAGTGCATGCCTACAAAGCTCCAGATCACAATATAGTCAATAACATGCAACAGCTTGTACCTGTAACAGGTCACTTCAAATGCAGCAATTGTGCGGCATGCTCGAGTACATCTAATGTTAAATCATTTGAACTGAACGGTGAGAAATTCAAAGTGAAATCGTTTTCAAATTGCAATACCACCAACGTTGTCTATTGTATTCAATGCCCTTGCGGCTTGAAATACATAGGCAAGACTACACAAATGGTGAAAAAACGGATTTTGCAACACCAATCAAGAATTAGATGCAAAGTGGAGAATGCACCACTTGTTGAGCATTACACAAAAATGAAACACACCGAAAAAGATATGCTCTGGTGGGTTATCGAAGTGGTCAAACCCACAATCAGACAGGCTAATGTTGACTATACACTTACAATGAGAGAAAATCGTTGGATTTGCCGAACTGACAATATAAAACAGGGTTAAAATTCCGCTACGGAATGGCACACATTGGCTGTCTTAATATAACCACACTTTGGGTGCACAAGTATGCAAAGATTACTCCAAATAGGGATGCCATATTCAACTTATGTAGATACGGTGTTCTCTGTCCGATGATTCAGCTTATCAGTATGACTGTGATAACATTGGAACCATTATCTTTATGGTTATAAATTGTACTATTGTTAACATCTATGTAAATGTACACAAGATACAATCGAGACTATATTGCAGTCTGTTATTGAATCACCATCTTGTATAAAATGACTGTACCATATAGAGAAACTGAAAAAGTGCTGACATTGTAGACTGAAGATATAACATTGACAAAAGTGTTCTTAGATGGATTGTTGAAGTGGTAATTGTTTGCATACACATGTACAGTACTGTAAGAATATACATCAGAGTCTTTAAATGTGATCTTATTAGACAACAGTATTTATTAAATGACATTGTGTTCTGACTTTGATTGTTAAACTATCTCGTGTTTACTATCAATTGTCAAGGCGGTCCAAGATGGCCGCTCCTCTATGTCACTAGAATGTTTCTCTTTCCATCTATTAAGAGTCTCTGCTTGATGAACCGGGTGTTTGTAAACCCTAACATTGAAAGATTAGAGATCTTTGTGAAACTTGATTCTCAAACATGTATACCTAAAAATCAATAGATATTCCGATAATTATTGGGACATACTGAGCAGTATAAGAGAATACAGAATAAGTTAGGCATTTCAAGATGGCCACCTGTATTTACGGCATCGATTGCACTAGCCTGTATACTTTGCGTATTGCTTGCATGTTAATACATTCCTCAATTATCGGTTAGACCAGGGTTATAATACTAGAGATCTCTTAGATACTTGACCCTCTAGTTTTCAATCACATTCTAAAGAAGAACAAGGGAGTGTAAAGATAAACGGCAACATACAAGAAGTAAGACAGTCAAAGATGGCCGCCTCTCCTACATCGCCAAACGATCTAGATGTATTTCCGATACTAATTAGACTAGCTTCCGCTTTCGCCAACTGTTGGCCTTTAAAAACACTCCACAGTCATTAGACAAATCAGGCGCTCCGGACTTGGACGGACCCCTACCCCTTTACGATTGGCACGAAAAAGACATGTAAGTTGACACGATTCCCCATAGGATTTTTAATTTTTGCACCAGGTTATTATGACTATAGAACCCAGGCAAAGCTTAAGCAAGCTTTCTCTAACGAACCAGTTAGCTAGAAATATATTAAGAGATTTTTGAAAAGGATATTCTTTTTCAATGTAAAGACAACCTGACTTATAAACGGCGTGCACTAAAATCTTTCGTACGTCTACCGGTAGTCCTTGCAAGCAAAGACTTTCAAAGCTTTGTCTGTTTTTTACATGCTTAGTTTAGCTCAATGAATGTCACTTTACTATAGACAAGTGATCACTTCAGTATGCGTATTGTTAGACGTTACCTCTAACCTACAGTGCCTTTGTCTAGTTGTGGATTATCACTACTACTTTGCTAGGATGTACCAAATCTCGGATACCATAAAATGAGTGCAATAGATTTATCCAGTGTGTCAGTCGAGTGTTTTTGAGCAATATATACTCCCACTGACTAGCCGGTTTTGCATAATTAGCTAATAGTAGAAGCGAAATGTATCGCTCAAATCTCGCACTTTTAGAATGGGAACACCCTAGAGATACATGACGCTACGAAAATAGAGAACAAAGAACAAAGCTATAAGTCGTTGTATAACAAAATTGCACTGTTGCTCTTTTATACAGCTGTGAAATCACACGAAAAAATCTTCCTCGCACTTAAACAATCTGGCGGACAGATATTTTGAAGACTATCCGGTAGGATTTGATTTCACCACTCAGACTTCTTTTTAAATTCACCAGAAATGATCTAGCTTGGACCCTTATACTGGGTTTTTTATCTTTATGTTTCAGCATCAACACAAAACATCCAGATCACGATTCTAAACAAACATCGTGATACTGCTAAAAGATTCAGAAAGTAAGCAAGCTCCATTTATTGTTAGAATTTGTCGTTTTATGTAGGCAAAGACTAAATATTAAATAAAGATAACTGTCTTGTTAAACAAACTTAGGAAGACAAGGGGGACGCTAGGTGGCGCGCTGGCGTATGGTTGCCTCTGAGTAAGGCTCCCCGCAGTCCGGCGACATTATCCGTTTAAATTATCCTTTTGCGGCGGCTGGGGGAGCTGAAATTGCACACAGCGGTGGTGCGGGAGGTCTACTGCTGCCGAGCGAAGTTTGGACGCAATCGGTGCCGCGCTCGAGTCGGTAGCGGCTCTGGCAGATCAGCCGGGTCGCGCGACTGGGGCCTGTGGAGCACATTGCCAGCGAAGACGGCTGGGACAGAGCGTGGCTGCGATAACGGCTGAAGGCCAAGAGAGCGCGGAAGGAGGCGGCTGTCCCCGGAGACGAGTGAGTGGCGGCCGCTGCGGGCCCACTTACGGTACTGTGGGATACGGGAGACGGAGGAGCCCTCTTTCCCCCCCCCCCCAAATCAGGGGACCTGCGGTGCTCCCAGAGACTGATGCTGGGACGGTGAGGATCTGGACTGCTCTGCTGCTGGGAGATAGTGCGAGGAGCCACCGGGGTGACGTGGTGTGGTGTGCGGGACCGTCTCCTTGCTGTCACTCGATCACAGCCTTGGAGTGAGGTGTTGGGGCCCGGGGGTGCTGGAGCCGCGTGGCTGATACCTGAGCTCGGCGAGGGAGCCGGAATTCGACGGGACGCTGGTGGCGCTTGTGAATGGCGGTTGGGAGCCCGCGGTGGCGCACAGGGGACAGGTGTGACTCATTAGGGCTCCTGGAACACGGCTGCCGTTGAGTGTGGAGCTGGGTCGAACGGAGCGACTGTGACCTGGGCATGCAGATGGGAGCTGCGGACCCACGGCCGGGATAATTGCGGCCTGGTGAGAATCGTCCAGGGATCCTCCCTCTTGGTGGAGCTTGTTGGTTACCGGGTGCTGTGCAGGTGTGCTGAGTGGCTGCCACTGGTGCATTCGGGCGGCCTCCCCCCCCCCGGCTGGGCGTCAGACGAGCCGCCGTTGAAGTGTTGGAAGTTGGGGGCCACATACGCTGGCTCTGGCGACGACGCTGCTGGCCGTAAAGTAGACCTACGGATTGTCGGCGGGATTGATCTGGCGGGCGCTGTTGAGGGGACGGTGCTTGCTGTGCGGCTGACCCGGCTGGCTTGAGAAGATTTGCGGCGTGGACCTGCACACGGTGAGAGCTACTGCATTGCCTACAGACAGCCATGGGCAAAACGGATGCGCGACAAGCTAAGCTCACCTTCGACTCCGGAAAGAAGGCCGCTAAGACTGGGGAAGTAGGGCCCGCCCCGGCTGCTACAGATGGAGGAGCGGGGAACCCTGCGACTACCGAGGCCAGTCTACACGAGGTGCTGCAAGAGATGCGCCAAGGGTTTGCAACGATTGCAGACAAGGTGGACCGCATATCGTCCCGTATGGATGCGGTGGTGCATAAATTGGATGCGCATGAGGAACGCCTTAATGGGGCTGAACAACGTATATCAGATGCAGAGGACACGGCCACGCGGCATACTTCGCAGCTTTCCAGAATGGACAACCTGCTACGAGTGATAGCCTCTAAGAACGAGGACTTGGAGGCAAGAAGCCGGCGCAATAATGTCCGCATCGTAGGCATTCCTGAGACGACCAATACAGGCAAGATGGAGGACTATGTGGAAAGGATGCTCCTGGCAGCGATTGGGTCGGAGGCTTTTTCTCCCCACTTTATTGTGGAACGGGCGCATCGCGCTCTGGGCGCTAGGCCAAAACCGGGTGCGACCCCCAGGCCCATTATTGCCCGATTGCTCAACTATCGGGATCGAGATGCGGCTCTCAGGGCGGCGCGCGGAACGCGCTCCTTGTCCTATGAAGGTAACTCCTTCACGATGTTCCCGGATTTCACGCCAATGGTCCAGGAGGAGCGCAGGAAATTTCTGGCCGTGAAGGCCAAACTCCGGCATTTGCAATTGGATTATGCATTGCTCTATCCAGCCCGGCTGCGAGTTACGTACCAGGGCAACCAACAGTTTTTCACGAACCCTCAACAGGTGGAGGATTTCCTCAAACATTACAAACGAACTGCCAGGTCCGGGGCTGTGGCAGAGGCGGAGAGGCCGCCGCAGCACGAGGAGGAGATGGACGGTGAACAGTGAGTGGGGTTGATAATGGCTGCGCGCTGCTAACCAGGGGTTGCAGGAACACTCGATGGGGGAGCGCTACTAGGGGAATTTGACGGCCACCAGAGGCAAATTGGTTTGAATGGCTGCATAGGACTTCCATGCTGAAATGGGAAGGGCCCATGGGGAAGATTGATGAGCAGACTGGGGGGTTGGCTCTGGCTCAGTGAGTACGAAAGCTGCTTCGCTTCTACGGGTCATATAAGACGTTGTGTGGGAGTGCACTCTCTCAGCTGCTGCTGGACATAACGCCGGACACCCCCTCTGGGTCATCGAGTCAGGCTGCAAGTCTCTTGTTAGTCTGGGACGGTTGAGGGGGGAACTGCGGTGTCACCTAGACGCAATCCCTGACGGGAAATACCCTAGCTTATATGGGGTGGTTTGGTAGTGTTACTAATTTTTGTTTTTGGGGTGTTTGTGGGAGTTGCGGGGGGATTCTTGGCTGGCAAGTTGGGGCGTGCTTCAGTGGGTGGGGGGCGGCTGGGGGGATGCTGTGGCATGGTTGGGGGAGCGGAGGGCGGGGGGTGAGAGAGGGGGTGTTGGGTTGGAGTTGAGAGTTGGTCTCAAGCACAAAGCGTGGATGCTGGGGGAGGGGGAGTTTGTACTGCTTCTTCGGGGAGGCCCGAGGCTATGGTTGCTAAGGCATGTATTGATCACTGTGCTGCTGCTAATGCGAAGACTATCACCAGGTGACAAATGGATGCTAGGGTGGTGGGGACTCGCTGTGAAATGGCTGACGTGAGGAGGGAGGTACGGCTCACAGTTCTCTCATGGAATGTCCGTGGATTGAATGATGCTAGAAAATGTAGACAGGTGATGGCATATTTAGAGCAACATCAGGTGCATATTGCATTGCTGCAGGAAACACATCTTAGTCCCAGGCCACATTACACACTGGCGGGTCGGTGGGCGGCAATATGTAGCTTTTCGTCGTACTCAGGGTATGCCAGGGGAGTTGTGATTTTCATCAAAAAGACGATACCCTTTGTGAAGATGGGGGAGCATGTGGATGCTGAGGGGAGATTTGTGGTGTTATGGGGTAGGTTGGGCACCGACACAGTCACGATAGTCAACTGCTATGGTCCTAATGTGGATACGCCATCCTTCTTCACACATTTATGGGGAAAGATACTAGACACTGGCTCTATGCATATCATATGGGGTGGAGATTTCAATGTGGCTTTAGTCCCCGGAGTGGACAGGTCAGACAATAGTCCTCAATATCACCCGAAGGCACGAGATGCTCTGGCGGGAATAGTGGAGGAAGGGGGATTGATAGACAGCTGGAGGTTTGTACACGGTGGACTACGTGAGGGCACGCACTATACAGCATATGCTAACACGTGGGCTCGACTGGACTATTGTTTTTTGTCTCGGAGTATAGCATCGGATTTGGGAAGGGTAGCGCACTTGCCGCGTTCGTATTCGGATCATTGCCCGGTTCTGGTTCAGATAACGGTCCCGGGATACGGGAGCGCTAGAGCCCGATGGCGAATGTACCCTACGGCACTGTTAGATGCGTTGTTTAAGATAGAGTTGGGAGAGGAGATCGCGGAGTTCTTTCCCCGCAATAAGGGGTCAGTAGAGAGTGTGGACACCATCTGGGAGGCATTTAAGGTGACGATTAGGGGATATTACATATCCAAAAGCTTCGGGGTCCTACGAAGCATAAGAGGGACACTGGCTAGGTTAGAGGGAGAGCTTCAGGACCTAGAGTCTCGGATGACCAGAGAACCGATGGGCCCCGTTCAGACAGAATTCAGAGAACGGCTAACGCAGTTTGAAAAGGAAGCGGACAGGGAGGCTAAGTTCCGGGGTAAATACTGGCAGGCCCGTAGATATTGCGAGGGTGAGCGGATGGGCCGTGCTTTGGCAGAGGTTACGCGGCCGCCGCGGGGTATGACGCATGTATTGGAACTGCGCGCGCGAGACGGGACCACGCGGCGGGATACGAAAGGTATTTTGGAACTTTTCACTCAGCACTATACCGAGCTCTATACTGCCCACGAGGTGGGGGAGGTTGCATGGGGGGATTTTCTGGATGATGTGGCGCTGTGCTGGTTGAGTGACGAACATAGGGAGTTCCTTGGTGCGCCGTTTGAATTAGATGAAATCCGTGAAGCAATTATGTCCCTCGCCAATGGCAAAGCGACTGGCTTGGATGGGTTGCCAGTGGAATTTTATAAATGTTACATCGATATAATGGCCCCAGTCCTCAAGGAGGTGTATGAGGAGTCTTTGGAGGTGGGCGTGTTGCCGGGATCGATGAGGGAGGTGTTGATTACCTCGCTGTTGAAGCCGGGCAAGGATCCTGCTGATTGTGACGCATATAGCCGCTATCTTTGATTAATTGTGACGCTAAGATATTGGCGAAAGTGCTGGCCAATCGGCTGTCGTTATTGATGACTAAGATAGCCCTTCCGGACCAATCCGGTTTTGTGCCTGGGAGATCCACTGCGAACAATCTCCGTACCCTCTTTTCGCTGATGCATACCATAGCGCCGGACAAGCCAGTGGCTGCCATATTTCTTGATGCCACTAAAGCGTTCGACTCTGTGGAGTGGAACTATCTATTTGCGATCTTGTATAGGATGGGGTTTCCCAAAATATTTGTAGCATGGGTACAGTTGCTGTATACTGATCCGAAGGCAAGGGTCCTTATCAATGGTGAGATGTCGAACCTGATTTCATTAACCAGAGGTACTAGACAGGGTTGTCCATTATCCCCGCTGTTATTCGCTATCGCAATTGAGCTGTTGGCGTGTCGTATCCGGCAGCTGCACAAGCGCAGCGCCTTTCAATGTGAGCAGCGTCAGATAGATGTGTCACTCTATGCAGATGACCTGACGTTATACGTGGTGGATCCACAGACCAATCTTAATTCGTTGCTGAGGGAATTTTTGGTGTTTGGCCGGTTGTCTGGTATACAGATTAATTGGAAGAAGTCGCAGTTCTTCCCTCTGACTCCTGCGGTGCCCCGGTTTGCACTGGACTATCCGATCGAGTGGTGCGATGCGGACTTACGTTATTTAGGGATTCAGGTATCAAGGCTTCAGGAGGAGACGGTGCGCTTAAATTACGGAACTGCCATTGCCAAGTTAACTGACGATGTGACTAGATGGATTTCTTTGCCATTTACTATGGCGGGAAGGGCCTCACTCATTAAGATGGTGGTGCTGCCCCGTTTTCTATATTTGTTCCAAAACGTCCCGTATTATCCGGGTGCTTATTTTTTCCGAAGGCTCCGCTCAGAGTTAATACGACTGTTCTGGGCCGGGAGACAGCCTAGACTGGCGTGGTCGATTGTAACTCAACCATATGATAGAGGTGGCTTCGATGTCCCTGATTTTTTAACATACTACCTGAGTGCTCAAGCTCAGTTTGCATATCACTGGTTTGTGCCCACTCAATTCATGCCGCAGGTGGCTGTGGAGGACTGGATAGTTAGGCCGCTGCCACTGTGCGGCATTATTCACGGCCCGGTTAGAGCGATTGAGACGCCGGCTACTACGGTGACTTGCACGATAGATGCGTGGCAGCGGATTCTTCGTAAGGTGGCGCTTCAGCTCTTATATGCACCGACCCTGCCACTGGTTTACCACCCGGAGTTGTCATTATTGCAAGAAAGAGGGTTCCAGGGGATGTGCGCTAGGCGGCGGGTCTGTAGCTGGGGCGATTTATTCCTGAATGGGCGGTTCAAAACGAGAGAACAGTGGTTTCGGGGGGGTCAGCCCACTCCGCTGGAAGTGTTTTATTATCTTCGATTGAGGCAGGGGCTCCAGGTTATTTTGCCAAAGTTCCCAGAGGAACCCGGTGTGGTGCAGCCTCTGAGAGTCTTAATTACGTCCGCGGATGGCAGACACCTAGTATCGAACCTGTATCGTAGTATTAGGGAGCACAGTAGTAGCGGAGCATGCAGAGCGCTTGGACAGTGGAGTGAGGATCTGGGGAGAGACATTACGGCGGCGCAGTGGAAGTATTGTTGTGCACAGACCGCGCAGATATCGGCTAGTTGTAGACTACGTATTATTCACTATAAGTTTTTGCAGCGTTTATACTGCACGCCGGTGCGGAAGCTGCGGTTTCGTCTTGCGGATAACGACAGATGTGAGCGGTGCCGCTCGGAAGGAGCTGGGTTTTTACATCTGGCATGGTTGTGTCCGGCGGTGTCTGAATATTGGGCGCAGGTGCACACTGCGCTGGTGACGATGCTGGGTGCCACGATCGACTGTGATCCCCTAGTGATGCTCCTGGGGTATACTATGGGAATAGCCAAGGTACATCGGAAATTTGGGAATATTGCTCTGCTGATGGCGAAACGAAGGGTGGCATGTAGATGGGGAAGAGGCCGTGCGCCGAAATTTAAGGAGTGGATAGCGGACTTATTATATTGTCAGGAACAGAATACAATATACGCAGACACGCAGCCATTGAATAGTAGAGCCATGGATATATGGGACCCGCTCAGAGCATACTTGGCAGCGCAGGCAGCGACTGAGAGTACCGGATCTCCTGAGGCGAGTGGCGCTGGATCCGCTGTGGCTCCGGAGAGTTAGTACCCATGGGCGGGGGTTGTACCGTAAGGATCGATAAGGCTGGTTTGATACTAGAGGACAAGGTGAGAGTTGATGTTGTCACAAAAGGGTGTTATAAGCGTGCAGGAGCGACTACCTGGGCGAGAGGGGTGCACTTATTCCAAACATCTGACTATGTAGTGGTAGCAATTTGTAGTGGGGTGGCCAATATTGCAACATAGCCATGAGGACCTTGGATGGACAGAGCATATGTACGGACGCTTTGTGAACTTGATTGCAATACATCGCCTCCGAACCTCCGGGATGTCGGACAAATGGCTGTGGCTATACATGATGACAGCGAGTATATGTGGGTGATTGTAGCCGGCCCGAGAGGTTGTAGGCGCGATGATGTACAATTGCTTTGAGATGATAATAAAGGTTTTTGAAACTTTAAAAAAAAAAAAAAAAAAAAAAACTTAGGAAGACAACAACAAGACATTTCTTGATAAAAGAAATAGAGGTTCACCTCTTACACACGGGTTTTTCTTTTTAATTAATTTTGTATGTAATATTGATTGCACGATTATGTTTATATTTATGTAATTATTTGTATTGTGTTTATATAGGAGTCTTTGTTATGCAATAATTGTCCTGAAGATGGTCTGACGGATTGACACCACCCAAGACCGAAACGTCGACTATATCATCTATTTCTCAGATTATTCATTATGTACAGTTGATTATGCTCTCAATAACGAGATTGGTCTCTGTCCTAATCACGATGGAATAGATGTTTTTTGAAGATATGTGGATCTGATTGAACCCTTTTGCTCATGAAATATTGCTCAAATTATTATTGTGCTTGTACTCCTTTCTACTTTTGACTAATATACATAAAAGACTTGTGTTTAATTCACAAAACAGAATCCCCGTGTTTGTTGTTCATATATGATGATTAGATCAGTTGATTGATTTCATTTTTGGTGTTAATTTATTCACATACACCTACCAATTAAGTTTTTGAGAAAGATATGGAAATAGTTTGTCTCAAACAAAACCCCTTGTTCATTTCTAGAAGTGGCACTTCCACACTAGGTACATGCATGCCGCACACATCATCGCGCAGCATTCAATCACACGAGTCCGCACATACCAAACTCGGGCCTGCACACCCCACGCATCAGGAACTACTAGGGACACATACATTCCCCATGCATTCCTATGGGAGGGCAGGCCTATCTCACCACATGCACTCAGAGTGTGCACGCACTTTACCCTGGGACACAGGGAAAGTGCGCAGAAACCAAAAATCACCACACCAAGTCACCAATAAAAAGCAAAAAGTTCAGGGGTGAACCTGCCAGAAGGGCCAAGTCCAACACAACCCCCTTCCAGCCAAAACGCAGGGCAGACCAATCACCACCGTGATGGACTTCCCTGCTTGGGGCGATAGAACACGGACGCGGGCCCGCAACTGCAGGGACACCCTCCGGTTCTACGCCACGGTGAACCCATGGAATTCTTTCTAACACCACTGTCTGGACCAACTGGGCTACCCCACTGGTACTCCCAAGCTGTCCGCGGCCAAGACCAGGCCCTAGGCCACCCAGGTGCCACTGGTATTTGCCTAACCATAGAGTGGGGGGTAGGAACCCCTGGCACATAGCGTCCATTATCCACTCTTCCTGTCTGCAAGACAGGACTAGACTGCCACTGGTTCTCCAGCCTAGGGTCTACACCCTCAGACGGACCAGGAGTCTCAGGGAAGGCTCTCCTCCCCCTACCTCTTCTCCTAGGGTTCCTCCTCCTCTGGCGAGGGGTACACCTAGAACGCCATTCCAACCCAGGGTTTAACCCCTCAGGTTGTACCGGGGCCAGAGGTGGGCTCTCCCACCCTCTGCACCCCCTTCCAGAGCCCTGCTCCCTACCAACTGGGGTGGTACCTCTGGAAGAAGAACCGGTCGGGACGCTGGTTACAGACGTCCCACCCTTCAGGTCAGGCTGATCCTGAACCTGGCCTTCCAACCTCCGGCCTAGAACCTTTGGTGGAATAATCGCCTGGCACTCCAGGACTTTGGGGGATTTACACTCCATCCCCCTGAGGCTATCAAATGACACATATGTCGAGCGACTGTCTGTCTGGCGCTGATCTCCCGTCCCCTGTCCACCTGACAGTGCGCGGAGATCCCCCAGAACAGAAGTGGTGCCACCCTGGTTACTGCACGGGATCCTAGCCCAACTGGGTAGTCCCTGACCCACAGGCCCTTCCACTGGGGAACTCATCCCCCAATCACTCCTCACGCTGGACTCCTGTACCCTCCCTACCGGAGCGGTACTGCCAGCCTCTAGAACCCCAGGAGCCCTGGTTACAGGTACTCCAGGTCCTCTACTCACTAAGAGATCTTCCTCAAGTGGAGTAACAAGACAGCCTAGGTCCCCAACTTGGTGTTCCCTTATGAAACCATCCAAGTCCTGAGGCAGGGTTTCGTACGTCTGGGGACCCTCGGTCACCCACTTACTCCCGCTCCACTGAGCCAGGCCGTAAGCCCCTACACCCTCCTCGCTATCCTGGGACCTAGCTGGGCTACACTGAGCCTCTTCCACCACGCTGGGCTGGAAGATACCTGACCCACTACTTTTGGAGTCACTCCCTAATGACTCAAGAGAACCTCTAGCACTTTCCCAGCGCTCTGCTTCCTCTGCAAGCTCCCAAGGACAAAAAGAGTTGTACCTCTGCAGGTGTTGGTGCAACCCTGGAGAACAACTACTGAGCATCTGCTCTTTGATAATCATTTTGACCACTGCCTTCAAATCCTCTTCCGGGTTAACCATCAGCCACTCCACCAGTGCATCCTGACAGTCATCCACAAACTCCTCCCAAGACTGGTGAGACAGCTTCCTACTGCCCCTGAATTTCAACCTTAACTCCTCCTCCTGGGCAACAGGTACCAGACTGGGGGGACTGGGATTGGGATTTCCTACACTGGAATCTATATGGCTGCCACCACTGGAATCAACCCTCCCTGGGGAGCCCAGAAAATTAAAACTGCGCGCAGGGGATAGTCTACCCTCCAGAGCTACTTTGCCTCTGGCGGAGGCCCTCTCAGCCTCCTCTATCCTCTCCTGCGCCAAGACCCTCTCAGTCTCTAGCTGTTGCTTCTTGACCTCCAGCTGCGCCATAGCCTGTGCATGCTCTAACCTGAGCTTCTCTAGCGTCAGCTGGTGCTCCCTTTCTTTCCTCCTATCTTCCCACTCCTCTGGGGACAGGGAAAGGGATGAGGCGCTGCCTCCTACGCTGGACCCAGCAAGGGACGCCCTACCTATGGGATCCTCACTCTCTACTGGCGTCCAGGTACTGTCATCTTCTTCCTCCTCTTCTGAAGCTTCAGGGCTCCCCACAGACCCACCACCCTCCAGGTGTGAGGCCCGGGCCCTTTCCATACTGTGCTCAAGGTCCCATGGACCCTTTTGCCATAGGACCAGGTGGTCCTGAAGTTCGTACAGAGTGTCGGACTCTCTCTCTGTACGGGACCTTCCTAACTCCTGCCTCTGGCGCCAAGCTAGCTCATAGGGATCACAAGCAGGCTCCATTCTGGCGGACGTTATGGTGAAAAGATTATATAGGGAACCTAGGGGTCTGAGCTTAACACAGGGTACACAATTCACAAAAAGGATTCAGCAAGCTCTCTAACCCAGAGAACTCACACTCACTTGCCTAGTGCCACACACCATCCATCCACACACAACCCTCCCCTCGGACTGGTAAGGCAGTTTCTACCACCCCTGATTCCTCAACCTGACCACCACGTGACACAGGTACCAACTCTGGGCGCAGGGTGGGGGACAAATGTACTGGACACTATTACGCTGCCACCACTGGATCCCACCCTCTGGTGAATCCAGAAAACACAATGCACTCGGGGGGATGATCTACCCTCCCGAGCTAGGGACACCTAACTCACAGTGCACAAGAAACACATTTCCAAAGAAATGACATTTAAAAACAAACTTAAAACAATAATCCCTATACCATGTGATTTATCTAAATGCAGAGTTTTGTAGTGCGGCCAGTTGCTGCTGCGGTACAGCGCAAACGCAAGTCCAAATCCCACCGCTGATCACCAATGTTAGAAATGGGATTTCTGGTTGGCTAGGGCTTGCGCCAAAGCCAGGCAGAAACCACCACTCTAGTCAGGGCAAGGAAGGTACACGCCAAAGATAAACCCTGCTCACCCCCTTGATAGCTTGGCACGAGCAGTCAGGCTTATCTCTGAGGCGATGTGTAAAGCGTTTGCGCGTGCACCCAGCAACAACACCCAAGGCCCACCACAAAGGAAACTCCACACAAGGTATTATATAAAAATAGCCTTTGTATTATACCAAACACATTAGATAAAAACACACACTTTACAATGTGCCAACAGGCACGGGCAGAATTTACAAGGGATTATATGTACAGGGGACAGGGCCACCTGGACCACTGTCAGGAATTAGCACTTTGTAGAAATTAGCACTTAGAACATAGGAATAAAATTACTGTAGCACAAAATAACATATATAGCACACAACCAGTAATTACTGGTATCAGGTAAGTACCACCTACGCAACCCTAACCACCTTAGGAAAATGCCACGCAGGGAACTAGGACCTCACTAGCATCACCTGTACTAGGAGAAATCAAACAACCACCTAAGTATCACAATACCTGTAGGGGTCTAAGCACATAAACACATGATGCATAAAATACATTCAGAGGTGTAAACACAATTTAGGAAAGAAAATATCATGAAGGCATTGCGCAGGCGCTAAAAGTACATGTATGAAAATCACCAAGCGCCCTAGGGGAGGGCACAACACAAGATAACTGTCCACAGGCCAACTGGCCTCTCAGGATGCAGAAATACCCAATATCCAGCGATATCAGGGAGCGACTACGCAGGCTGCGCAAGCCAGGCACACAAGGCACAACCTAAAGGTGGCAGCTGCCCACTAAGTGCTGGGCAGCTGTAGGGACTGGGGCCTGGGCACCTCTGGGCCCTTAGAACAATCTGTCGCCCTTGGAGCCTCTCTGGGCTCTAAAACAATGAAATGCCCCCTAGAGCCTGTCAGGGCTCTATGCAAATATTGCCCCCGTCGTTGGAGCGTACTCGCGCTCTGGACAACCACTGTCCCTTCGTTGGAGCGCCACTCGCGCTCGATAAGAAGAATGTCCCCAACCGTTGGAGCTACACAGAGCCCGAGAACCAACCAATGCGGGCCTTCGTTGGAGCGCACCAGCGCTCTAAGCCAGCACGCACATGGAGTCCCCCCCAGCCCTTCCGCACTCACCGGGCTGTTGCACTGGGGACTCCCGCGTCGCCTTCTCTCTCTCTCTCCGGGGCCGGCAATCTTCCAGGGAGGCGGGGCCTACGGGCCCCGTACATGATGGCAGCTCGTCCCAGTGCGGGGTGGGCTCCCGCCTGGGTGGGACGTTTCTCCTCCGTGTGAGGGCACCGGGGCGCAGGGTAGGCTCCTGCCTGCTCCGGGGCCTCCAGAACCAGCAGCGAGTCCTCGGTGGGAGGCGGGGTAGGCTCCCGCCCTCCTACTTCCTGTTCCCGTTGTCCCGGCGGCCCGCCCCCGGCCCGCCTGACTTCCGGGATGTCCCGGCCCGGGCTGCAGCGGTGATTTTTAAATCTCGGCAATAAGAGGGGTAGGCTCCCTCGTGATAATAAAACACTATCCCGTGGGGTGGGCACCCGCTTATAGTTACAGCAATTTCCCTGGCAGGGTGGGCACCTGCCAGGAGACTCCGGACTCGGCAAAAACGGGGCAAACGCTGGGTGGGCACCGGCTAGCAGAAATACAGCGCTCCTAGCGCTACGGCCAAAAGTGAAAGCGCTTCCAGCGCTGAAGACAAGTCCAGCGCTCCCAGGCGCTTAGAGAGGGAAAATAAAGCGCTCCCAGCGCCTACAGGAGGATTCCAACCAAATCCAGCAAAGTTCTCCCCTGCATGCAGCAGGGCAGGGGTGGGGGGCAAGGTTGGACCCAGAGCCAGCTCACTGGGCCTCCAGGCAGGGAGGTAGTCCAAGTGGCGGTCCTCTGGTCCAGCGGCAGCAGCCCCCCTCAGGTAAGATCCTGGCAGAGAACAAATTGTAAGGGGGCACAGCCCCTTCTTATACTGTAAAACCCTTTGTTCTTGGTTCAGGGTGAGGGGGAAAACCAGTCGCAGCTGGTTGGGGAGCACCCTTGATGTGCTCAGCCCCTCACTCTATTCACTGGCAGGGCTAGGGTCGTCAGTCGCACCACAGGGGGCGGAGCCAGCATTGTGTGGGGAAAGCCCCGCCCTATTCAGGACCCAGGTGTACTCCTCCCACCCATCTAGCTGCTGATCTCCCTATTCACCACCGGGTGACTCCTCCTGACTCTGGGGAATCCCTAGCCCGTCACATGACCTCAGCCAGCCAATCACGCGACAAGGCACACATTTTACACTGCACTTCTAGAAGTGGCACTTCCACACTAGGTACATGCACGCCACACACATCATCGCGCAGCATTCAATCACACGAGTCCGCACATACCAAACTCGGGCCTGCACACCCCACGCATCAGGAACTACTAGGGACACATACATTCCCCATGCATTCCTATGGGAGGGCAGGCCTATCTCACCACATGCACTCAGAGTGAGCACGCACTTTACCCTGGGACACAGGGAAAGTGCGCAGAAACCAAAAATCACCACACCAAGTCACCAATAAAAAGCAAAAAGTTCAGGGGTGAACCTGCCAGAAGGGCCAAGTCCAACACTATGCGATTCCAAAAACAGGAGGAGAATATATATTAAGACAGCAAGTTTTACGGTTTCAGAGTCATCGATGTGGAAAGTATTGCAGACGGAAATATAAGTCAAAGGAGAAATTTTACACAAAATGTCGATTTGGCTTTCCACGTCCAGTATTTTCCAAAGGAAGAGTGAACAATTTTATGTCAGCAGTGAGGCATACCATCACTCGAAAATCACCCACAAATACTTATAATTTAAAAAAGAACAGAAGAATCGAAGTACATTAATGATTACAATCCGGTGATTTTGAAGACGTGGAATGCAAATATGGACATACAATATGTTGCAGATAACTCAATCGCTGTTGCTCGTTATGTCACGTCATATATTACCAAGTCTGAGAAAACAGAATTGAAAGAAATGTGGGAGGAAATTGTACAGCTTCAGCTTGAAGATGCTTTCACATCGAGAAATTGGGTCCTATGAATGTTCGGATCGATTGATATCTGCAAGTTTATATTCAAAGTCAAAAGGGGTCATCTGGGTAAGTCTTGGTCTTGCTGCCGCAAGAAATCGAGTTTTGAAATCTGTACAAGAAATTAAATACTTGGCACTGAATGAACCGGAAAGTACAGATATTCTGAAAACAAATATGTTGGATACGTATTATCCAAATAGAAGTCCATACCTGGAAAACATATGTCTATATGAAACACTGCAACATTATAGTTTTTAAAAAAAATCACAGAAAATATAAACGAAGGAAAATACGCTGTAATTGGATCTGAAGGATGTTTGGTAAACCATGACTAAGGAAATCTGACTAATCACAGGAAATTAAGTTGTGATACTCCAGATAAAAGAGAGTTTTTCCTATTTAGCCCTTCTGCAGCTCTTCAAACCTTGGCGGACTGAAATGTAATTACTTGGACATTGTGACTACTATGAGGATTCTTTCAATGCATGTAAAGATAGCATTGAATGTACAATTTTTCCAAATTATCTCCAAATGTTGAGTGAAGAGATTAATCAAGAAAGAACTATTGCAGCTGAAATAGATAGTTCTAAAGATAGTCAGAGTTCTGCTCCACAAAGTCAAGATCCACTAGGAGAAGCCATACTTGGAAATGAAGCGGCAATAGCAATGAGTGAAGTGGAAACGGTGATGCAGCAAGCACAACAGGACAATATTGATTTGGAAAATTTAGAGGAACATCTGAATACGGAACAGAAAGAAATATATCACCAAGTTGCACAACAGATTCAACATGAATTACTGCATGAAAAGAATGATTGCCAATGTACATCATTTAGACCTATTCTTATGTACATCAGTGGACAAGCTGGAACAGGGAAAAGATTCTTGATTAAATGTTTGTCAAGTTACCTACAGAAAACAACAGATTTACATTTGTCTTGTGTTCTAACTGCTCCAACTGGGTTAGCAGCACACAACATTAAAGGGATTACATTACATCATCTACTTATGTTACCAGTAGAACATGAAAATAAATTGGAATACCACAAGCTATCTGGAGAAGCTTGTTTCGAAGTTTCAAGAGTACTAAAGAAAATAAAACTTATGGTAATTGATGAAGTAAGCATGGTCTCAAACTTAATGCTTGCGTTTGTACATTTGAGGATGCAGCAGATTTTAAAAACAAATTACAATGTTTTATTTGGAGGAAAACATGTCATTGTATTTGGTGCTCTACTACAACTCACACCTGTGAAAGACCAACCGGTTTTTAAGACCCTTCTTCATGAAGATGCCAAATCATTGGGAAGTATTGGAAATGTAAACATTTGGACTTCTTTTGAATATAAGGAACTTACTAAGAACATGCGACAATCAAATGACGCAGATTATGGAAACATTCATCAAGATATTAGAATTGGTGTCTTAACAAAGGATGGAAAAAATGCTTTAGAAAGTCGGCTACCAAAAAACTTGTTTCCAACAGAAAATATTGCTGCTGAAACAATTTACCGAAGAATTGCAGAAAAGGAATCTCTAATTTGCCTTATGCCAACACTGAAAGAATGCTCTCCATTCATTGAAGAACTGTTGAAACTGGAGAATGAGCCGATAATGAAAATGGTAGCTATTGATAAAATAGAACATGAAGGAGGAACTATTCTTTTGTCAGAGAAATTGCAGTTAAAATTAGACTCTTTGGAAAAATCCATATCTAAGACTGCTGGTTTGGAAAAGACCTGATATGTCTCTGTAAACTGCCAGGTAATATTACGGCGTAATTTAGTTGTTGAAAAAGGTTTAGTAAATGGAGCAATGGGAAAAGTTGCTGACTTTGTTAGTTATGCAAATAGAGATGAGATGGAATTTTTGAAGGTTAAATTTGATCAGATTGAAGAGGTGAAACAAATTGGACACTGTTGTGTTCGTTTCTTGCTTGTAAAAGATTTGTATGTTCGTAGAAAACAGTTTCCTGTTTGTTTAGCATATGCAGTGACTATTCATAAATCTCAAGGTTTAAGTGTAGACAATGCTTTGGTAAATATTGGAAGGGTATGACGTATGTTGCATTGTCTCGAGTGAGAATGTTATCCGGATTGTATTTGATTGATTTTGATGAGCAAAAGGTTAGTGCAGATTTAAATTGTGTAAAAGAGTACAATAGGTTAAGAAGACTCTATGCTCCTAATTTAGGTGAATATCCTATTTATGAAAAACGTTTAATACGTCCAAAACAAAAATACGATAAAGATTATTCTAAGGTTGCAAAGAAAAAAAGAATTGAAAAGAATGACGAGTCTGGAAAGAAAATAGAAGGGAACACGGTTGCTAATATTTTAAGATATCAGTTAGAAAATAGTTCTGGTATCAACTGCTATGCTAATGTAATTGTGAACGTTGTCTTTTTTTTTTGAAAATCTACAGCATGCAATTATTGAAAATCGAGAAAAAAGATTTTGTTCTTTGTTACATTATATTTTTGAAAAGTTGAAAACTGATAAAACGAAAATCCATACTGCTTCTGATGTGCGGAATCTTTTGGATGTATGTTCTGGTTCTTCACAATTTACACAGAATGTACAGCAAGATGCTCAGGAATTTCTTATGTTTATGCTTGCAGTATTAGAAGATGAAGGTATACAAATTGAAAATCTGTTTGGACTACGTTACAGATGGGTTCATAGATGTGACAGCTGTTCATTTTCATCTACCACTAAAATAGACACTGAACGATTCATATATTTGACAATGCCAGATTTGAAAACAGTGTCTTTCAACAAACTAGTAAAATCAGCTAATCAACATATGGAATGTACTATATTATTTTAATGCTGCAACGTTGTAGAGCAGATGTAACAAAATTGGAAACCAAAATTTAAAATGTTGTGACAGGTCAAGTGTCAATTTCAGGAAGAACTTTTAAAACAGTGGCTATTGTTTTCCACGATGGGCCTACTTTAACATCTGGACACTATACGGTCTATTTAAAATGCAATAAAGGATGGAAACTATGTAATGATGCGCATTTAGAGTATACATTTCGGTTGCCTAATGAATTACCAAATTCATACTTAATATTTTTGATGCCAAAATTCTAAGAAGATATCAACATGAATTACTGAGTATATTTTGGATATTTCCACTACAAATGATTTTAGAAACATCATTCACTCTATCGGAGACATGTAAATATGATTTTAGAAGTGTATGCTGGATATCCTCATTGCAAATGTTTTCAGAAATATCATTCGGCCTATTGGGAAGGTGTGAATATGAATTCAAAAGTTTATTTCAGATGTACTCAATGGAAATATTTTCAGAAACATCATTCGGCCAATAGGGAAGATGTTCGTAATTACGGTTTAAATGATTAATTCTGTTCTTTCATATTGCAGTTCAAAAATTGTGTTTGAAAGAAGGTGGTGATATATTTGAAGTTTGTATTATATACTATGTTACTAAGGATGTTTATTTGTGAAAATGTAAATACCAAGTTGCGTTGGTTGTAGAAATTTGAAAGAGAAGTATGTTTTTTTTAACAATCTTATTGATTGTATTTTTTTGCCCGCTGTCATCTTATGATTAACATTGAAATCACTGTTTCTGGTGAAATTCAATACAATCTGAAGACAGCAAAAAATGACAAATTTAATATGTGATGTAATTGTATACTTATATTGTGTTGCAAAAACTATAACATTATGGTGCCGATTCCGATCCGTTAAAAATAATTTGCGTATGACCCGTATCCGTATTTGTTTACGTACGAGTCGTACAAGTACCGTATAAACGGCCAAGTACGATTCGTACGTGAAAAATAACTCCGAATAGCGTCAGGAAAAGTGTATGAGCGTGCGTCGGAAAGTTTTTACGTCCGAATATCGTCGGGAAAAGTGTACGAGAGTGAGCCGGACATTTTTACGTGCAAATCGTAAAACACAAGTCCGAGCGCGCAAGTACGATCCCGACTGTCCGTCCGAATACACAATCGCACGTAAAATGGCCCGTATGGAGCCAACACAGTAGCACACGTATACACGGGTAAACTTATGCCCGTGTACGAGCCGTACAGCCCCCCCACCCCCAAATATGTCAACACGTACACCACCCTGTCCGCACTGTACCCCAGCCCCGCAACTGTACGCGCTGTACCCCCCATGTACGTGCCGTACCCCCCCATGTGCGCGCTGTACCTCTGCATGTACGCACCGTACCCCCGCATGTATGCGCCGTACCCCCATGTACGCACCTTACCCCCCCTGTCCGTACTGTACCCCAGCCCTGCAACTGTACGCGCCGTACCCCCCCATGTACGTGCCGTACCCCCCATGTACACACCGTACCCCCCATGTACGCGCTGTACCCCCACATGTACGCACCTTCCCCCCATGTATGTGCCGTACCTCCGCATGTACGCGCCATACCCCAGGCCCGCACCTGTACGCGCGTACCCCCCCATGTACACGCCTTATCGCCCCCGCATGTACGCGCTGTACCTCCGCATGTACGCGCTGTATCCCAGGCCCGCACGTGTACGCACCGTACCCCCACCACATGTACGCGCCGCACTCCAACACCATACCGCAGCACCCTCACCCACCATCGCGTATGTACGGACCGTTCCTACGCGAAAAAGACTCTTACAGAACCAGGACACTGTAAATGTAAAACAGCACAAGGAGGGTCAATTCGACTCACACAACACCACAAAACACGTCTACATGACAAAATACATCTCAATGACTGACCTGGCACATCCAAACAGGCAAACAGAGGACCAAATCACAACCACCTCTTATAACACACCCACCAAAATTCAAACACAGCCACACCCAAAAATGGACCAATAAAAAGGGCCCACACACACAACCCATGAGCCTTTGCAACAGACCCACTGCTAACAGACCCCACAGAGCAACAACTCTACATTACTGATACCTTCACTACACCTTCACTCACACACCTTCACACAACCTCCTTCACAAACATCCCCCTCTTCACATTCACACACACACCGTCACATTCACACCCACACACCCACAACCATCCACACCCACATCCACACCCCACACCATGCCCACAGACAAGAATCCAAAGTTCACAACGGTGGAGCTGGACCTCCTTGTCAACAAAGTCATCAGAGTCGAGCCACAGCTGTTTGGAACATTGGTCAGACAGACCAGCATAGCTGAAAAATCTGCCATGTGGCAGAGGATTGTTGATACGGTGAATGCTGTTGCGCCCATACGAAGGACCAGGCATGAATGCCAAGCCAGGTGGTACGATCTGCGCAGGGTGGTCAAGAGGAAAATGAACGAAGAATATGCCCAGAGTAACATCACTGGAGGTGGGCCGCCCCGCAGACCCGTACACTACCATCCCTGGGAGGAGAAGGTGATGGCCCTGCTACCGCCGGTGGGAGTACATGGAGTCGAAGGAGTCGCAGAGCCTGGTGAGTACACAAACAACTTACGTAACATGGGGGCAATGGGGTCCACCCCACATATACACCAAATGCACACAACTTCCCCCAAGCACTCACCGCACACAACCACAATCAAAAACCACGCTCATGCCACTAACGTCTCCATGCACCCTTCACAAATCAAGGCAAGGCCATGTCCAAGGCTACAACAACCACAAACACAAGACTGGATGTCCGGGAGGCGGGGAGGGTGGGCCCCACACAACACATTGTGAAAATGAGACGCAGACACCAATGTCCTCAGCCCATATGGCATAGGTACATACCCATGCACAATGCACAGGGACTGGCAAAGTACTGACAAGGTAGCTGACACCTGGCCCTGCTGTATGCAGCACAAGGCCCTCCTGGGACCACTGTACACTCAAACACCAACTCCACAAGCACAGGTATTTAGCACAGGAACTCACACTCACTGTCATGCCAGCATGCACCTTGAGGGGACAGACACATCCCCTGGGAGACCCAATGACAACTCACACTACACAAAACAGCATACCCAGTCACACCCCCCCTAACACAAGCACCCCCCCCCCCGGGGCAGACAACGGATTTACACACTCCCACAATGGACATGTGACACAACAAGACCTAACCATAGCCAACTAAGCATCATAGCCAACAATCTACAGGTCAAACACTCAGGAGAACATCCCAATCTGTCCCCCGCAACATACCCATCCCCAAGTGGACATTGAGAGGAATGCTAGGCACATCCATCTACCTGGAGGAACTGTGTCAACTTGAATATGTATGAAACATAGATGTCGCATGAAACACCATTAACATTGTCTCTCTCTCACACACAGGGCAACGTCGTCGATCTCCCCCCAACACTGGGGGGGAAGAATCACAGTCGCAGGCTCCGCGTGAAGATGATCCCACCGGCAGCGACGACTCTCACCACTCCGTGGATGACCCCGACCAACCTGGACCCTCTGGTGCCCAAGCCCCTGCAGCACCTGCGTCAGGTACATCTGTGCCAACCACCACCCCCATTCCTGCCACATCCCAGGACACACCCAGGAGCCCTGCTCGCACTGAACAACAGAGCCAGTCTGACCAGGAGGGACAAGGTTCTCCGGGCACCCAGGAGGAGGCAGGCAACCCTGCAAATGCCATCCCTCAGGGGTCCCGTAGACCCGATGTGCCCACAAGGGCAGGCCAGGCTCAAGTGGGCAGGGGTGGTGGGAGTGGAGGCAGGCGGAGGCGTGAAACTGACCAGCCAGCTCAGGACACCGGTATGTCACACATACACAACATCCTGGACACATACCGGCGTGACACCAGAGGCATCAACCAGGTCGTGTCGAGACTCTCAGAGATGCAGGGGACCCCCGATGAGATTAAGAACCTGCAGGTCGAGCATCATGCCAGTCATCAACAACACCAAGGACGGATGGAGGCAAGACTGGCTGAGCTCCTGGCGGTGCACAGGGACATGAGCCAATCACTCCGTCAGCATGGGCAACCCTCCCTGTGCCACCAGGCGTAGACCAGCACCAGACACAGGGAGGGAGGAGGAGGAGGAGGATTCGTCTGACGGAGCCTCCCAAACATCGTCAAGGCCTGCATCTGAGGGTCCCCGGAGGAAGGTGGGTCGTCCACGGAAAAGACCGTGAGAGTCAGCGGACCATCCATATCTCCCAGGTCACCTGGCCTGGCACCTGGCCCTCTGGCGCAACAGCAGCACCTCATCCAATGACATTCTCTGCCACATGGACTTGCTGGTCACAGTCTGACCAATGATGACCAACACTGTGCCCTGGACTCTGATGACTTCCAATGCCAAGGATACCATCTCCCCCTGTGAACTTTGGATTCTATTCCCCCGGTAGAGCACCTAATTCCATCTACCAAAACACGTACCCCATCACAAATAAATATATTACTTTGGTCATGAGACGTTCCTGTCATTTTGCATTATTCAACAACACATGTGTGTGGAAATGTCAAACTATGCCTGAGTGTTGAACTAACTCCAGCCATCCATATCCTGGGATCAGAGTCTGGTACAGGACACACATGGGTCACAAGGTATCATTCAATGTAGGCATGGAGCACAACACTCACCTGTGATGGCCTCTGGCTGCTGAGGGGGGGCTTGCTAAACTGTGCGGACAGACCTATTTGGGAGATTATCATCAAGGCGTAGAGGTCATGGCTCATGTGGAGGTTCCCGGGGAGGGAGTCCCAGGTATGTGTGGTCAGGTGGGAGAACAATGTCCCGTATGCTGGAGTACGGTGGATGTGAAGAACGGTGGCCAGGGCAAGGTTGGATGCACGGAGATGGCCCAACGGGATCTAGGATGACAGACGTACAAGGTTGGTTTGGGGTCGGGGTTGTGGACTGCCTCCCGAGTGTGGGTGGGGAGTGTGGAGGTCATCCTGCAGCAGACAGTGATCCATTGCAGCTATCTATGGTGGACGGTGAGGTGGCTGGGGCGCAGGGTGTTGAAGCTGAGGTGTGCAGATGCACCCTGGAAGTGGACAAGTTTCCTGGGAGTTTGGATGTACTTGCTCCGTAGAGGGCAGGGCAGTATTTGACACGGATGTCTTTTCTTGGAGTGGATCTATCTGTGGGTCATGTGCATAATGCAGAGGGCATTGCAGCATGAGGTACAGATGCTGTGGACTAGCATGGCAAATGTGAGGGAGCCAAACATGAGGCACACCATCTTGTGTGTGTGGCCACTGGGTGCTTGTGCAGGGCTCTTGCGGGTGGGACACAAGCACTTGACCCACCTGGAAGGGGACAATCCTCAGATGATCACCTCAGACCGGTACAAGTCCAGCCTCAAGTGGCTTGTGTTCAGCCATTCATAAATGGATCTCATGCATACTTGAATGATGGAACTGCCAATGTCTGTGTCTTTGTTGAGGGTGAGGAGCACCTGGCTGTCAATGGCATACGAACTGATGATGAGGTGCTGTGCGCATGTGATGGTGGAGAGGGGGGTCCTGGACACTCTGTAGATTGCCATGCTGAGAGATGATACCTGTGCCATGTCCCAGACGATTACACCATACTACATGCTGAAGCCTTGAGTCCCACTCCCATGCCCTTGCTGGGCTACAGAGCCGGTGGGGAGTATTATGGACGTGACCTGGTTGGTGTGACAGGGCCTGGAAGGCGGGGCAGCGCAGTGTAGGCAGTTGGAGTTGCACACTCAGCATGCAAAGGTGTCGTGTGTGTGCCCAGGGTATGTCTGACAGCAGGCGTTAGATGTGTGGATGGACATAGCTCGGAGTGTGGCTGCCACATCAGACTGTAGTGTGATGTGGGTTATGCAAGGACAGGATGGTGATGCAATGTGCACCTTGCATGTGCTGATGGTCCAGCCTTTGGCGCCTCATGGTGGCAACAGTGGCATAGACAAGCTGAGGACTGCCAAATGAATGGGTGGAGGGAGGAAGTGAGGAGCATCTTGGAGGCGTGTGTGTTGCCAAATCTGGATACTCTGTGGGCCCTTGCTGCAGGGGCCACAGCAGCAGGCGGCATCGCCTTGCCAAATGCCAGAATTTGCACACAAAGCCTAGGATGTCAGAAGGACAACTGCAACAGGCGCGTGTGTAAAGTAAGGAGTGTCCAGTGTCACATGGCACACCCAGAGACAATGCATGCACAATCACCAAAGAAGCATGACACCGGATCAGGAAACTGAAGGCCGACCTGCGCACAGGAGACACACCCTCAGCAGGTGTTGATGGCCCATTGTGTGGACCAACATTGCCAAAGACATACACAACCATGTACTTCATGCCCAATAGGGAGCCTAATCCATGAGCAACTGCATGCATGTTGGTAAACTACACATGGACTCCTATGCATAATCTTCCACAACTATGCCAGATATGCCGCATGCAAAGTGGCAAGAGACCTGCATTGACAGAGATGAGGCACCTTGGAGTGTGAGGGACACCTTTATTACTCAGCCTCACACTAAGGGTAATGCATCAATTGGAACAGACTCACAGGTCATTTGGCTGACCATGTGTGTCCTACACTGGACACCCTCTTCAACACACAGATGTGGTAAATCCTACTGAGCTGGCACACAAGTGAAGTGGTTGAGCCTAACACCCCTTGCTGCACACGGAGAGTCTGCAATTCCCCATTGAGCCTCATATGGGGATGTCCCACACTATGTCCACCATTAGCATCCCGTATGTTCCTGAGGGACGTTATACACACATTGATGCCTTCATCAGAATCCACAAACCAAAACAGATGACTGTCAGGAAGGGTGACTATCAATTCATGGGAGCCATGCAACACGTCATGTGCCCCATGGTGAGTCGACATGTATGCATGGTAACACAACATGCACAGGAGCATTCCCCACATATCACAAACACGTACCACCCACAAAATGCCTTGCTGCACTCCTTACCCAAAATGACTTTTCACCATGTCTGTGCATGTAACTCTGATCCAGCACACGTTGCAATACTCATGAGGAATAGCACGAGGGCAATGATGACATGAGCAGACGACAGCCGCAAGAACCTGGGGAGGACAGACACACAACAAGTCAGCAAAGAGCTAGTAATCCGCAGACATGTACATGTACTCTACAGGAATGATGTTGTCACGATGCTCTTAAAAAATTTAGTGTCCCAGCTAAAATGTGTGGAATGACATCATCACTTGAATGACACATCAGAACACACCTCCAAGTCACTAAGCACACAGTCAGCTGGACACACACATTGCAACACATGCCACACAAGGCTCAAAGCATGCACACTCAGACACAGGGACTCACCATTATGAGAAGAAGTTGCGGATAAGCTGACTCCGGATGTCCTCATCCTCATCCTCACTTGCCCCGTGCCCAAGCCCTTCATCCTCCACGGGTGGATGATCCTGCTCATCCGGATCAAGGATGAGTGGCACGGCCTTCTCCACTGCCATGTTGTGCAGCATGCAGCACACAATGAAGATTTTGCAGACCTTCACTGGGGCATATGGGAGGGCGCCGCCGGTCTTGTGGAGGCACCGGAATCTGCTCTTCAGGAGTCCAAACGTCCTCTTAATCACGCGCCTCGTCTGCCCATGGGTGTTGTTGTACCGGTGTTCTGCGGCTGTTCTGGGGTTGCGGAGAGGCGTCATCAGCCATGGCATGTTGGCATAGCCAGAGTCCCCTACATGGAAACATCATGTGAAGAAGTGCACCAACATGACTTCTAAAACATCATGCAGGACACGGCTGAACATTGTCTGGGACATGCCACCGACATCAGCTATTGTCAATTGAAACGTACCGGTGGCAAAAAAATGTAGGGCTGCCATCACCTTCGTCTTGGGGGTCAGAGCTGTAGGATACCTGTGTTGTGGTTGGAGGTGTGGTTCAAGCTGGCGGGTCAAGTCCTCTATCAACTCTTGCGAGAAGCGGTATCTGCGTATGCAGTCATGTTCACGCATGGCATCCAGGTCTGGCATTCGTCTGGGGAGAGGCGGTGCCCTGCAGAGATTTGGAAGGAATAACGAAGAGTGAGTACATTACCACACCAATGTCACTGAGGTGAGCACATGTTCAACAGCTAATACACATCTGCTTAATACAGAGTCTGGTCTGTGCAATACATCCAGGACACGTAGGCCAGCCAGGTGATACTCCTACGAAGAGCCAGCCACAATAGTTGCATGGCAATGTTGACGAGACATGCCATTAAAATAGCTGTGGGCCAGTGTAAGTGACCAGCCAGACACATTACATGAGTGACAGACATCCACATATCAGCATTTGAAGGATGTTATCTCATACAGACAGCTGGCGGGAGTCTAGACGCACAGGTCACATGTCATCTGAAAAAGGACAGATAACACACATTTCCATGAAGGGGTACATGTCAAAAACGGATGACACAGACATTGAGACAACGCAGATATTGCCTCATGTCAGGAAATCATCTTCGAACCATCATGACACATGTAACGTGTGAGTCCACATGTGGCATGGTGTGCGTATATGTGTGTCATGCACATATGCACACAGACACATGTTGGATGCTGCAACAGCAGATGGAGTTGACGGAACACCAACGGCAAGCTCATGGGAACACATGACACACACATGACATAGTCACATTGTGGCACGCTGGTAGTCACATGTCAGGTGTAATTATCCGTGTACCTGGCATCAGGGGACAGTTGCGGGTGTTGGTGACTGTGCCATACCAGTGATGCAGTGCTTGACACGTGTGTCCTACATGCACACATGTGCAAAGTGTGAAGGGGAAGTGTGCCACGTAGTGCCCCATCACACATGACATGTGTAAACAGCTCATCACACATCTATTGTCCCACAACATGATGAGACATGTGCCACATCACTGCCTGACACACATAGGCCCTGCACATGAAGGACTGCACTGACTATGACTTGATGTCCAGCCTTGTGCGAGTCTCACACCTCCATTCCTTTTGTGTGCGCCTCCTATCACCAGTGTAAGCTGTGAAATGCAGTACACACGCTCTGAGGGCGTGTGTACGGGCCGTACTCACGCGTGAGTACGTGCCGTACACGCGTGAGTACGTGCCTATCACTATAGTTGGGGTACCGTAGGCCCTAGTGATACGGCACGTACTCACGCGTGTACGGGCCGTACACGCGTGAGTACGTGCCTATCACTATAGTTGGGGGTACCGTAGGCCCTAGTGATAGGCACGTACTCACGCGTGGACGGCCCGTACACGCGTGAGTACGTGCCTATCACTATAGTTGGGGGTACCGTAGGCCCTAGTGCTAGGCATGTACTCACGCGTGTACGGCACGTACACGCGTGAGTACGTGCCTATCACTATAGTTGGGGGTACCGTAGGCCCTAGTGATACGGCACGTACTCATGCGTGTACGGCCCGTACACGCGTGAGTACGTGACTATCACTATAGTTGGGGTACCGTAGGCCCTAGTGATACGGCACGTACTCACGTGTGTACGGGTCGTACACGCGTGAGTACGTGCCTATCACTATAGTTGGGGGTACCGTAGGCCCTAGTGATACGGCACGTACTCACGCGTGTATGGCCCGTACACGCGTGAGTACATGCCTATCACTATAGTTGGGGGTACCATAGGCCCTAGTGATACGGCATGTACTCATGCGTGTACGGCCCGTACACGCATGAGTACGGCCCGTACACGCATGAGTACGGCCCGTATCACTGTAGTGATGGTGCCCTAGGGGTACGTGTGAAACGCGCCGTACCTGTGTGGGGATTTAAGAATTACAATGGGGACACATGAGGGACAAGTATTAGGGCCTAAATGCATGCTGGTTGTCATTAATACTGAGTTTCAAGTTCAAAATTTAACATCATGTGGTCTGGAAAAAGCAGTTGGCCACATTATACATTGTTGCAAAGTGGTTGTTGACTTGACATGATGCTGCAAATTCGAAAGATGCTAAGGCTGTCACTGGTGTATGTTTAAAGGGATTGGAGGAAACGTAGGATGCAAATGAGTCTGACCAATCACTCTGTACTCCTGTAAATGAAATAGGCCAGCAAGGCAGATATAAGGCAGGCAGAACCCATGGGAGGGCACTTGCCTGCACAACATGTCAGTCGATACCACTGCTGCTGTATTGTCTCCCTCTGGCACCATGTCAAGGACTGTGGCGAGGGCCCAGCCTTTCACCCAGGAGGAGAACGAGGCCCTGCTGGACGTGATCCTCCCACGGTACCCCATGCTGTATGGTCGACCAGGGGAGCAGGCGAGTGCTGACTCCACTACCTTTGCCTGTGCACCTTTTTTGTGTCTGTCACTTCTGGCATTGTGTCCAGGTGTGACAGACATGCAATGTTGGTTGGAGTGGGTCCCAGGGGGGGTGGATGGCTTATGTCTCTCATGCAGGGCTTGATGTAGTTCATGTGTGCACTCCTCACTTGCATTGTGCTTACTGTGACATTCACTGCACAGTGCATGGCACATTCAGCCAGCCTAATCCTCTTGGGCATCCTTGTTCTATTGCCCTGCGGTGATTCAGTGGTCACCCCGGTGTGACAGGTGACTGCACCCACAGATGTGTGTGAAAGTTGAGTGGAGCTGTGGTGAGAGTGGTGAGAGTGTCCAAATAATGTGTACGCCCCCTGGACATTGATGTGTGTGAATGTTTCTTGTCATGTGGGTGAGTGTCTATGTGGAGTGTTGCACCACAGCTGCATGGAGGAGGCAACTGCTCAATCCATCTGATGTGAGAAGTAAGCCATGCTGTGTGTATGACTTGCTGAGCTAGCCCCACACCTGTGACCCCCCCGGCAAGTGGCACATGTGCAGAGTGAGGTTTGCATCCGCTGTTGCCAATGGCAGGTGATTGATGTGTGCCTGTGTGTGTCTGTGTACTCTGCTGAGGTTTCGTCAGTGGCCTGGGGCATGTGACTGCTTTGCGGTGCTGTCCATCAGCCTTGTGTTGCTTGGGATGCACAGTGTGTGCCATGATCAGGGATTGTTTCGCACCCCTCATGCCACCTGTGTGCTTACTATGCCATGTAGTGCATTGGTGCGTCCCCAGTGGAAAAAGTCCCTATGACTAAGGTGCTATTACTTGCCAGAATACTATGCCCTGTTCAACAAATCAAAGATGTTCAAATGTGTGTCTCTGTGACATGGTGCAGGTGTAGTGATGTTGTCCCACTTTGTCATCCACACAGGTAACTGCCTACCACAAGGGGAAGATCTGGAAGGATGCCGTCAAGGCCGTGCAATCGGTGGAGGGTCGCAGTCGGCACCTGCCACAAGTGAGGAAGAGATGGCAGGACATCCGGTGCTGGACCCGGAGGATCGCCCGGGTCATGCTGAAGGAGGAGGCACCTCGCAAGCATGGCGGGCGCCGGCGCCTGACCCAACAGATGAAGCGTGTCCTGGCGATGGTCTTCCCTGACCTGGATAGGCGGATACAGGAGTTACAGCAGCAGGAAGGGGGTAGGTACATGTGTGTTTGTTGTGTGTCGCCTGCTTTTGTAGCTGCTCAGTCGCCTGGATACACTGCCAGGCTATATATGTGCAGTGCATATCCTATTCCCCCAAGTCAACCTGTGCTGTTCTTCCTCCCTTCCCCTCCTTGACATGTGTTACCTGGTCTGTGTGTTATCACTATTGCACATGGTCATCTAGGCTGCCAGTTTATCAAGGTGCACACTGCTTTCAGCATCATGTGTGGGAGTGGTCTGCCTGTGCCCTGTCCTGTTCAGTCATTTGGGGGTGCATAATTGTTGGCACTGATGCTGAGTCTCAACATAGGAGTGTGAGGGTTCAAATGAACAGACTTGCAGCATGCATTACCAATGTTGTGGCCTCAGACATGATGTGCATGAGTGGGATATATGCATAGTGCCGGGACGGTTGCTCCTGTATCAGTCAGCTCATTCCAGGACCATGGAGCAGTGTACCCACTACAGTCCCCTGACACAGCCTGCCCTCCTACTCATGTGTGTCATCCAACACTGTGCACATTCACTGTGGGCTCAGCATGGCTCTGCCTCTGTGGCATTGTTCCCTGGCCTAGGTAGTATTTTTCACATGTGTGATACATTTGTCCACTGGACAGGGATACACCAGTTTGCTTGTGCATACTCACACTGGGCAGTGCCTGTGTGGCTATTCACAACAATCTGTTGATGTTTGTTTGTGACCAATATGTTTTGGCAGCCCTACAAGGTGATGTTGTGTTAATGAAGCTAGTTTTCAAGCACAGTTATTGTAACCCTGAATAAGAGGTGTCACTTCTTGATCGGTATCAGTCACATTGACTCAGGTATGGGTGGGTGTGTGCGGGAGGGGCGTACATGTTCAACGCTGATGTTTCATTGCCAGTTCTGACTTGTGTGTGATGATTCGCAGTACAGAAAGTCATCGTGCAGTGCCCCCGTGATGTTGGCCAGTGCTTAATGTTCGCGCTTCGTAGCCTGTGTCAGTTTATGACAATCATGTATCCTGCTTGTACATTTTTGGCACCTGTTTGTGGTTCAGATGCTACACAGTTGTGACTTTGTGTGCTGACATCTGTGGGTACATTCTGGCTTGCCATGAGGGGGAACCCAGAGTACAGCTAGGCTTTTTTGCTAAACAATTGCAGGCCCATTAGCTTATGCATTGTCCTGGGTGTGGACATGTGTGCCACTACAGATGACAGTCAGTAGGTCATATGTGTAGCCAACTGTGTGATCAGTTGAAGGATAGCCATGTGACAAATGACATTATTCAAGTTGTTACTCAGAGAAAATGTCCATTTGCACTCACTACACCTGTCAACATGTCTCAATGTTTCATATGCTTGACCTTGTTGTTTTGTTGTAAAGGACAATGATGTGCCTGCATGACAGATGTCTCCCAAGGAAGTGCACAAGACACCACCTTTACACTTTCCAGGGACACGCTGGCACATTTTAAAGTAACGCACAGTTTGAACAAAACTTGTTTGGAGTTCATACATATACATGTTCCCACAGTGTGGTAGCATTTGGGTTAGTCCTTGGTTGTTGCTGATACCAACTTACGAGTGTCAAGTCATCCAGACCACCGTGGTGCCATGTATATGTACTTACTGATACGCCATTTCTGCCTAACAGTGGCTGATTTGAATGAGTCTGGCAGCTCAGACAATGACTGTGTACATGTAGTTTGGTGTGCACCTCCTTGTGTGACTTCTGCTATACAGACACATGTGTGTTGTGTTCACAGAGTGCCACATTCACACATTCTAGACATGTCCATTGTGTAAAGGGTTGTGATTCTCCAGGAGTCACAATGAATTTCTTTGGGGTGTCAAAAGTACTCACAGGTCTCTGAGTGTGGGGACACCTTCTGCATTGGCATGTGGTATTTGGCCTTGGGTGCGACAATACTGTTTGGTTCACAGTGAAAAAGAGGTGGCATGCCTTCATAGTCTTGCTGTGCTCAACTGATCCCAGACACTAGCTTCACATGATCTTGTGATTTCAAGTTATTTGCTGTTGTGTCCTAATTTTCATTGTTTCCAAGTGGCATGGTGGGTCAACGGACTGGGGAGTGCAGGGCTTACAAATGTGGGGAGTATTCTAGATGTTACTCATGATGCCTTTCCTGATATGCACTGTTGCCTATTTTGTTTGGACTCATGTGTCAGATGTATACAGGTGACTGATTTTTTCCTGTCTCTTCACCTTGCCCACAGCATCATCGGTGGACACCGAGGGAGACACCGGCATGGACGTGGAGGAGGGGTCGAGCAGTGGTGTCACCACTGCTGAGGAGTCGGTGGAATCTAGTGGCACGGAGGGCGAGGGGTGTGAGGCGGAGGACCTGCCCAGTACCAACACTGACTACGAGGCAGACATTTCCGAGGCTGAGCTCCCAGAGGGGGTGGAGGCTGCTCCCACAGCTGAAAGCAGCAGTACATCTCTTGCCGCCCCCTCCATTCCCATCACCACCCTCCCACTTGCTCGGGTCCCTTCTGTCCGTGCTAGGCCACACCGTGTCTCCTTCGTGCCAGGCACGGCACCCCCTGCCCCTGTTCCCCCTGCTGCCCTCACTGCCGAGTCTGTGGACATTAAGCGGCAGTTGCAAGTTGGGCAGACATCGATCCTGACTGTCCTCCATGGCCACACCAGACTGCTGACCCAGATGGTGTCGTACATGGAGGGCATGTCATCAGCGATGTCTGACCAACGGATGTTGCTGAGGTCCCTGGACTCGTCACTGACGGCAGTAGTGAGTCACCTGCAGCGCTGCCTCCCCCCCTACCCCTGCCCCATCCACAAGTCCCACACCCATGCCTGTCCCAAGCACACCAAGACATCCACACACACGCACCCCACCAGACACAAGCAGCACACCACCACGTAAGGGCAAGCGCACACCTCCTGACACGCACACTCAGGGGGAAGCAGGCACATCCACTGAGTCTGGGGCACACAGGCAGGCACGCAGCCACAGTCCTCGTCCACATGACTCACTCCCCAGTCCCTCCGATGTCACTCCCCTTGGCTCCCCTGCCCCAGATTCGGAGAAGGAGGCCTACTTTGCTGGGCCTCAGCCCCACTAGTTCACCTGGCCGGAAACGGTCAAGGCTCTCTACGAGTAGGGGACTTAAGCTCCCCAGCCTGTCCACCACCTCCCCCAGTAGCGCTGCAACCCATCCCTCCGACCCCCCCCCCCTCCTTGGGGCCTGTTGTTTCTCCGGGTGCAGGGGAGACGCTTGAAGAACTGGCAGAAGTAAGCAGCGCCGAGCTCACCTCCACCTTTGGCGCTGCCCCACCCCCTGTGGTGGAGTCGTCCGTCCCTGCACCCACCACACCTACCCTTCCCCCTCCTGTCCCTGCGGTGCTTGGTCCTTCCCCACATGATCCCCCCCCAGTCGCTGAACCAGAGGTTTAGTATGTGCAGGCAAGCTAGGGGAGACGCGTGGCCATGTGTCCCCACCAAGGACTTCACATCTGGACTGGCCATTGGCCTTTGTACATAGTGTTCTTTACTACATCTTATTTTTTCATGCTGAATAAGTCATTTTGTTTTCCATTTTGAAAAGTCTTGCATTTCATGTATTGATGTTGATGCTGAGGCTCCAGGAGTTGGGGTTGTGGGAATGTGTTATGTTTCATGGAAATGTTGTAGTCTGCATCTCATGGGGTGGAACCTGGTATCTGCGTGCCCTCACAAGGTCTCTGCAAAGAATCTTTGGTCGTGTCTACTCTTTGTGTTTGGAGATATTGTCCCTAGGAGTGTTCCTTCCTCTGTGGCACCTGACATCTCCCCTGCAGAGGGTTGCACAATTGTTGTGTTGCCCTGTGTCTACATTTCCTTTGTTGGTGATGGATCCCTTCAACTCTGGCCATGCCTGCTCTGCAATGTCTCCGGCTGCATCGTCTGTGCCATCCTTGGTACTCACTGTACTTGTGTATAGAGTATTTTGCCATGCCTTCATGGAGAAATTGTCCCTTTTCCGCACAATGCATGTGTGTAATCCCAGCCTAGTACACATATGGTACTTGTTCTGCTGGGTATTTGAACACCTGACTCACAATTGTGGCCATTGTATCTGTGGGAACTCCACCCTATTCCTTCCATGACAGACAACATCTTGGTGGCTGGCCCAGCACCTGAACATTCCTATCAGTCCTGGGATGTGCGTGACAGTGTGTGTTCTCTTTGGCTCTCTTAGTTTATTAGGCAGTGACATGACTATACAGTCTTGTGGCATGATCTCAGTGTGTGTATTGTGCTGCATCTTCCAGGGGTGGGTATGCATGTGTTATTTGTCCTCACACCCACATGTGGTGTGTCATGCAGTGGGGGAAAGACATCCATCCTCCTGGGAGTGGGAAACTGCTGTCAGTGATGTGTTGTTATGGCACTATCATCATTGTCCAAAGTTAGGGATGCGTACATACACCCATGGAGTTGTGGTCATCTGATAATGATGTACACCCCCCCATGTCTCTGTCCACTGCTGGGAGTCCTCTGCACCCACCCCCATGTCTCTGTCCACTGCTGGAGTTGATATGCACCCACCCCCATGTCTCTGTCCACTGCTGGGAGTGATGGGCACCCACCCCTCACATGTCCCTGTCCACTGCTGGTATTCCTCTGCACCCACCCCCATGTCTGTCCACTGCTGGGAGTCCTCTGCACCCACCCCCATGTCTCAGTCCACTGCTGGGAGTCCTCTGCACCCGCCCCCATGTCTCTGTCCACTGCTGGAGTTGATATGCACCCACCCCCATGTCTCTATCCACTGCTGGGAGTCCTCTGCACCCACCCACATGTCTCTGTCCACTGCTGGGAGTCCTCTGCACCCACCCCCATGTCTCAGTCCACTGCTGGTATTCCTCTGCACCCACCCCCATGTCTCTGTCCACTGCTGGAGTTGATATGCACCCACCCCCATGTCTCTGTCCACTGCTGGGAGTCCTCTGCATCCACCCCCATGTCTGTGTCCACTGCTGGTATTCCTCTGCACCCACCCCCATGTCTCTGTCCACTGCTGGGAGTGATGGGCACCCACCCCTCACATGTCCCTGTCCACTGCTGGGATTCCTCTGCACCCACCCCCATGTCTCTGTCCACTGCTGGGAGTCCTCTGCACCCACCCCATGTCTCTGTACACTGCTGGGAGTCCTCTGCACCCACACCCATGTCTCTGTCCACTGCTGGGAGTGATGGGCACCCACCCCTCACATGTCCCTGTCCACTGCTGGGAGTCCTCTGCACCCACCCCATGTCTCAGTCCACTGCTGGGAGTCCTCTACACCCACCTCCATGTCTCCGTCCACTGCTGGAGTTGATATGCACCCACCCCCATGTCTCTGTCCACTGCTGGGAGTCCTCTGCACCCACCCCCATGTCTCTGTCCACTGCTTGGAGTCCTCTGCACCCACCCCCATGTCTCTGTCCACTGCTGGGAATCCTCTGCACCCACCCCCATGTCTCAGTCCACTGCTGGTATTTCTCTGCACCCACCCCCATGTCTCTGTCCACTGCTGGTATTCCTCTGCACCCACCCCCATGTCTCTGTCCACTGCTGGAGTTGATATGCACCCACCCCCATGTCTCTGTCCACTGCTGGGAGTCCTCTGCACCCACCCCCATGTCTGTGTCCACTGCTGGTATTCCTCTGCACCCACCCCCATGTCTCTGTCCACTGCTGGGAGTGATGGGCACCCACCCCTCACATGTCCCTGTCCACTGCTGGGATTCCTCTGCACCCACCCCCATGTCTCTGTCCACTGCTGGGAGTCCTCTGCACCCACCCCATGTCTCTGTCCACTGCTGGGAGTCCTCTGCACCCACACCCATGTCTCTGTCCACTGCTGGGAGTGATGGGCACCTACCCCTCACATGTCCCTGTCCACTGCTGGGAGTCCTCTGCACCCACCCCCATGTCTCAGTCCACTGCTGGGAGTCCTCTGCACCCACCTCCATGTCTCCGTCCACTGCTGGAGTTGATATGCACCCACCCCCATGTCTCTGTCCACTGCTGGGAGTCCTCTGCACCCACCCCCATGTCTCTGTCCACTGCTTGGAGTCCTTCTGCACCCACCCCCATGTCTCTGTCCACTGCTGGGAGTCCTCTGCACCCACCCCCATGTCTCAGTCCACTGCTGGTATTTCTCTGCACCCACCCCCATGTCTCTGTCCACTGCTGGGAGTCCTCGGCACCCACCCCCATGTCTGTGTCCACTGCTGGTATTCCTCTGCACCCACCCCCATGTCTCTGTCCACTGCTGGGAGTGATGGGCACCCACCCCTCACATGTCCCTGTCCACTGCTGGGATTCCTCTGCACCCACCCCCATGCCTCTGTCCACTGCTGGAGTTGATATGCACCCACCCCCATGTCTCTGTCCACTGCTGGGAGTCCTCTGCACCCACCCCCATGTCTGTGTCCACTGCTGGTATTCCTCTGCACCCACCCCCATGTCTCTGTCCACTGCTGGGAGTCCTCTGCACCCACCCCCATGTCTCTGTCCACTGCTGGGAGTGATGGGCACCCACCCCTCACATGTCCCTGTCCACTGCTGGGATTCCTCTGCACCCACCCCCATGTCTCTGTCCACTGCTGGGAGTCCTCTGCACCCACCCCCATGTCTCTGTCCACTGCAGGGAGTCCTCTGCACCCACCCCCATGTCTCTGTCCACTGCTGGGAGTCCTCTGCACCCACCCTCATGTCCCTGTCCACTGCTGGTATTCCTCTGCACCCACCCACCCACCCACTTGCGCCCTTGCTGTGGTACACTGCTGTCCTGGGCATACACCACCCCCAATTTACAGCTGATGTGCTGCACCAAGCCGTACACCTACATCCGTGGCGTGTGTACGCCTTGTATCCATCATGTAACGGGGCTGTAGGTGTACGGGTGGTACGGCCCGTGCCCATGCTCTGGAGGCGTTGGTACGGTCCGTACCACCATTGTGGCGGTGCCGTAGGGGTACGCATTGTACGGCCCGTACCCATGCTCTGGGGGCGTGGGTACGGGCCGTACCACCATAGTGGCGGTGACGTAGGGGTATGCGTGGTACGGCCCGTACCCACGCCCCCCAGAGCATGGGTACGGGCCGTACCACCCGTACACCTATAGCCCCGTTACATGATGGATACAAGGCGTACACACGCATGTGAGCACAATGACAACAGATCTGCCGCTTGCCGATCAAAACCTTAATTTATCATCTTAAACCTGCGAGTTCATCCGGCATTTTAAGTTCCTTTCAGCCATCGTGTTGACAAATATATCTGTAATGTCACCTTATGACTGCAGACCCACTTTCAACACGTTTAATAAAGCATTGATGTCACAAAAACGGCACAGCAATTACAGACTGCCAAGTTGAGAGAGGCCTTCCTATAAAACCAATTTGAGCCTTCAGTACTTTTGCCCGGTGCCTGGTACCGGATCTCCATTTTCACATCCTGAGAGTGGCCCAGAGCTTAACGTGGAGAAACAAAGTTCACAATCTGATAGTCATCAGACTTCCCTGCCTGCGTCAAGACCTCCCCCTACCTCAGCCAGCGCCACATCTTCCTCTTCTCAATCCAAGGTCTGGGGGCTCGTCGATGTAGCACTATTGTACCGCCTCCTGAAGCTTGCAGTAGAACCTCAACATGCCCTAATTCATGTACATACATGTACATATTCATTTATGTAGACACACACACACACACACACACACACATATATATATATATATCTTCACTGAAGAAAACAAAGGTTACAGGGACTTTATAGTTAGGCTGACATTTCACTTGAACAAAACTAGAAAAATCCGGCAGTTATAGTTAGCTGATTATAACATGTGCCCCTCAATGCACTGCTTATGACCCCACATATTATATCATTCATGACATGGTCAGTGACATCACTGATTATATCACTGTTGACATCTCAAACTTAGTTAGCGCAACAATAGAGGTTCTTCACCACCAACGACCCTCAGCAGCCAAAGTTATTTCATCTTCCAACAAGTAGTACCCAAGGAGGCCTCTGTGCAGAGTGGTTGAGAAAGGGGCAGGGCCTCAGATGAGGTCTCAGCAGTTCTTAGCAAGCACGTTTCTGACTTTTATTCTGCCTCTTCCTGCTCTTTTCTGACCTTTTCTTGCCTCTTTCTGCTTGTTTCTAACCTTTTTTTTGCATCTCTTTGCTTCTTTCTGACCTTTTTTGCCTGTTTTTGCTAGTTTCTCACCTTTATTATGCCTTTATCTGCTCATTGCTGACCTTGTCTCTTGCTGCTCATCCATGTCCTTTGTTTTCCATTTTTTCTGCTCATTTCTGACCTTCAGAAGGTGTCTTCCTGCTCATTTCTGACCTTTATTCTGCCCCTTTCTCCACATTTCTGACCTTTACTCTGCCTCTTGTTGTGCCTTACTGACCTTTATTTGGCCTTTTTCTGCTTGATTCTGACCTCTATTCTGCCTCCTGCTGCTCGTTTCTGATCTCTATTCTGCCTCTTTCTGCTAGTTTCTGGTCTTTATTCTTCCTCTTTCAGCTCATTTCTCACCTTTATCTTACCTCTTTCTGACCTTTATTCTGCTGTTTTCTGTTCGTTTCTGACCTTTATTCTGTCTTTTTCTTCTAATTTCTTACCTTTATCATACTTCTTTCTGCTCGTTTCACACCTTTATTCTGCCTCTTTCTGCTTGTTTCTCACCTTTATTTGCCTCTTTCTGCTCGTTGCTGACCTTTATTCTGCCTCAT
Organism: Triturus cristatus; assembly: GCF_964204655.1. Taxonomy (NCBI): domain Eukaryota; kingdom Metazoa; phylum Chordata; class Amphibia; order Caudata; family Salamandridae; genus Triturus; species Triturus cristatus. Next base: position 1,524,279,066 of record NC_140591.1, read on the forward strand.
TCTGCTAATTTTTTACCTTTATCTTTCTTCTTTCTACTCATTGCTGGCCTCAATTTTAGTGACTTGGTCCTACCCAGGGCACCCACTCACAACTGTTGGGGACCACAAAGGGAGTCTTAAGGCCCCCAAGGTCCCTGCCGGCTCCTCGCCTCCTGTGGGAGCTGGTATTGCTTTTTGACATAGGGAGCTGCTAAACATGCAGCTCTCTCTGTCTAAAATCAATTATGCTCTGCTTCAAGCAAACATGAGCATTTTCAATGCTCTTGCTTAATGGAAGTGGAGCATTTGATATGGCCAGCAAGCCACAGCAAACAGCTATGTTCCATGATGGGCACCCCAGGACATGGCATTAGCCGGCCCTAGGGGGTGATGATCCCCAGGGTCACATATTGCTCCACGAGGGGGACCCCATTGCCCCCCTCCAACATACAACTTATCCCTGGGGAGGTGGTGGACTTCGGAGCCCGGGATCAGCAACGCACCCCCTAAATTTATAAATTTCAGCCCCGGGGAAGTGATTGTCCCCCTTTTTTATGATAAATTGTCCTGGGGAGGCAGTGGTCCCAGGGCTGGTAGGGGGTCTGTGCAGCCCCCTGCATTCAATTTGATTAAAGCCCTGGGGAGGTGGCAGTCCCCAGGGCTTCAAAAAGCCCTAGGTGGTGGATCCCGTGCACCCCCTTCTATTTGTATTATATGCCCCAGGGACCTGGACCCACCCAGGGGCTTAATGTAAAACAAGTGCGGGAGTCTGCACTAATTTCTTTTGCTGCAAATTCACAATATTAGCTGCAATATATATTTTTTAATGCATTTATGCCCTTGTTGTGTCGAAGGGTGATCCGAAGACCATAGGTTTGGAGTCAGGGTATCCCTGCCCTGGTCTCTATTCCTTTTTTTACAGTGAGTGAGTGCATGTGTCAGTTGTTTATGGGTGAGTAACTGAGTATTTGAAAGGCAGTATAGGTGAGTGATTGGATATATGAGTGACTGTATGAGTGAGTGAGTAGATGTGAGAGTGGCTATATGAATGAGTGCATGCTTCTGTCAGTGACTGAATAGTTGAGTGAGAACGTGTTAGTATTTGTATGAGTAAGTAAACGTATGTGTGTGTGTAACTGTATGATTAAATAGGTGGCTGCATGATTGGCTGTATGGGTGAGTGACTAGGTGTGTGAGTATCTCTATGCGTGACTGAATCAGTGAGTGAGTGACTGTACGGGTGCATGAGTGGATATGTGAATGGTTGTATTAGTGAGTGAGCGAGTGGGTGAATGAGTGGCTGTATGGGTGAGTGAGTGGTTGTGTGTGCTGATCTATGAATCAGTCAGTGGGTGAGTAAGTACTGGTAGGGGTGTGTGAATGGGTTTGAGAATGCTAGTGTGGAGGTTGGAGTGTGCCTATGAATGGATGTATGAGGGTGTGAGTAGGTGCGCTCACCAGCAGTGCACTGAGAGGCGTGTTTGCAGAGTGGTGGAGAAAGGGGGAGTGACCTCCCACCACCTCTCAGCAATCCTGCTGTGTGAGCCTTACTGGAGGTAACAGAAGGTCTTGTTGGCCCATAATGACCCTCTACTTAAAAAAAAAAAATTAGTAAGGGGGGCCACGTGGTCCCCCTTCCATGGACCATTTTGGACCCTGACCCTTTTTCTAATATATAAAACAGGAGGGGGACCGTGTGGACCCCTCCCGGTCCAATTTCAGCCGCAGGGACCCCATCCCCTAGGGCCCGGCCTTTATTTTTATTTCTTGAATTCAAATGTAGAGGGGGTCTGAGTGACCCCGGTCCCAGGCCATTTTTGGCCCCAGAGACCCCATCCCCTGGGGCCTGCCCTTTTTGGAAAAAAAAGTTTTTTTTAACCCCTTTGCCGCGGCACGAATTCCGGCGCTGGGGGGGTTTGGGGGCACTGCGGCGCCGCCGTGCTCGTGACGGAACCACTCCATCATGAGTCACGGGTGAGCTGTGCTCATGACGGAGTGGTTCCGTCACGACTCCGCCCACTGCGCTAATCGCGGGGAATTAGCGCCGCGTGGGCGGAGTGGCCGCCAATGGCCGCAGCATGACGGAACCACTCCGTCATGAGCACACAGCGCCCGTGGCTCATGACGGAGTGGTTCCGTCATGAGCACGGAACTGGTTAAAGGGGTTGGGACTGCCAAATTTGGTGTAATTCCGTTCAGCAGTTCTGACCGCAGCCATATCTAAAGTTTCCTATGGAAAATAACATGGAGAAAAAGCGTTGTAAGTCCCCCTTTTTCTCGGCCAGTGCTTGATAGGTCACCCTGAAATTTTCAATCCAGGAGCTGAAGTGAAAGACGTATTAGTTTTGAAATTTTGCGAGGATTTGTCCAACGACGTAAAAGTTATTGGCTAATGAAAAAGGCTCTTCCTATAAAAAGTAGGTCCTAACTATAACTTCCTACTTGCGACCGCCATTAGGTATATATATATATATATATATATATATATATATTACCTACTGGCAGTCGCCAGTAGGTCGTTATAGTTAGGACCTATTTTCCATAGGAAATATGCAACATTCTATTTGGAATAACGTTGGCGCCGATTGACGAATCTTTGCGAAATTTTCCAAACTTTTGGCCAGCTCCGGTCCGCTCCAATGCTGAAAATTTCACGGTGATTCATCAAGCGGGGGCCGAGAAAAAAGGGGGTCCCAAAACGCGTTTTCCCCACGCATTTTCCCATAGGACCTGTTGACGCAGCTACAGCCCGAACTGCTGAACGGAATTACACCAAATTTGGCAAAGAGGTAGTCCTCAGTTCAGACTCGTGCCTTTTGCTTAAATGGTGTAAATCCATTCAGTAGTTCCTGAGAAAATTAGAGTTAAATAGATAGATATATCTGGGCGGAGCCTAACCACACATCTCATCGTGAGATCTGATTGGCTGTCAGTACTTCATCCAAGAAGTGTTGGCAGCCATCTTGGGACCAATATACATGATAGCACCTCATTAAAAAGCATTGCAGTTAATAGAAGGTTTTAAGACTTTAGTTACATTATAAATCATTTGTTGATGGTACCATACTCATTTTAGGAATTGTGGTGTGTTCTAAGGTGATTTGACCATGTGAAAAAGCCTTCTGCTGTGATCTCATGAATCATGTTTGAGAGAAAACTATTTTCTCATGCTTTTCCCACAGAGGTTTGAAAGGTGATCTATAAGCTAAACTGAGAGCATATTTTCTGTAAATTCACATTATCTTTCTCAGTCATGTGAGAATGAAGTCTGACATTCTCAGTAAAACATGTACATCCAACAAGGGCAGAGACTGTCAGTTGATTCCTTTGTGTTCTACTACAGCTTCCCAGAGTGTTCTAAAGAACAACTAGAGCGCTAACAGTCCTACTTACGACAAACGTATTGCACACCTGAAGCCATCTTGATTGGAATAAAGTGGTAACTCTTAAAACATCTAATTTAAAAAGGAACAAAATGAGGGGGTTCATTTTGCCATAGAAAGTATGATTAGTGCTGCAGAAAGAAAAAATAGGGCACATTTTGAGTGACTTCTCAAATCCTCTTCTATTTCATTAAAAAATTCTGACATGCAGACTGAAACATGCACTTTCAATACCAGCAGCAGACTTCCCTGGTGAGCAGTAGCTTCACTACAGTGATCTAATGAGCAACTAGAGTGCTAACATTCAGAATTTATGGCAAATGTGTGACACATCTGAATGCCTTCTTGATGGAACCAAAGTAATAAACTGAAAGTATTTCCTACTGAGGAGACTGCAGTAAATGAGGAAATTAGGAAACTTCATAACAAATAAATCTCCCAAGATGGCCACCAGAGACAAAAGAGCCCAAATGCATCACAAATATCACCCAGATGTAGCCCACATATAGCCCAATGACAGAAGTGTGCAAAACACTTATTTTTTGTGTATTTTCAGTTTTATATAGTGCAGACTTGTCAGGTATTGGAGTGCTTTACATGAGCATTGGTTACATCACACAAGATCAAATTCATTTTGGTTGTAGACATGGGGAGATTAAGTGATTTGACCAGAATCACAGAATGTTGAGCTGAAGCAGAAACTCCAACCTGGTTCCCCAGTTGCAAAGTCTGCAGCTCTGGAAGTAACACCACATCCTCTCCCCTAAGTGCAACATTTAATCAAGTGGTCAACTGGATAAAAAAACATAACGATTCAAAGAATTTAAAAGTTCTTTGTCCTCCTTTTAGTTTTTTAGAGCACTAACCATACTTTTGATGCAAATAAGACCCTCTCATATATGTAATTTCCAAAGGAAATGCTCTAGGTATTACAGTTTTGATTACATCAAGATGACGTCAGGCGTTCCACACTTTTGTAATAAATATAGAATGTTAGCAATCTAGTTGTTCATTGGGATACTTTTGAGAGGCAGAGGCTAGGGGCACGGACTCTGAAAATTGAAGGCAGGTAGGAGAGTGCAGAGGAAACAATTTGACCACAGGGCAGTGAAAAGGGGGGCAGGGGCAACAAACCAACAATACAGGACTGGCAAGAGAGGCTGGGGGAATATAATAGACCATTGTGGGCAGAAAAAAGAGGCAGTGGTAGTACAACCATGCATGCCAACAGACCCGTTTCAGCCAGGAAACGTCCAGTGTTTTTAAGCTCAAATGGGCTTTATTTGATCTGTCTCCTGTCTACAATCTCCTCTTTTTCAATGTAACTCAAAGGGGAAAATTAATACCCTAGCTTTTTTTCAAAATCTCCCTCTTACCAAGTTCAAAATGTTTGCAAGTATGGTACATTGGATCATGGTAGGCAGGAGGAATTGGGGTAGGGACATGGACTCGGATAACAGGGAACAGGAGGGACATGGAGAGGTGCACCAAACTGACCCTACAGGGCAGGCATCAGGGTTTGCAGCAGCACAATAGACCACACAGGGCATGCGGGACGGGAGTGCAGCACAACAATCCATAGAAAGCAATATGGAGGGTACAGTACCATGCGCATGGACAACAGAGAACAGAGGGGAAAGAGGCAATGGTAGCTAGCTGACCATAATGGACAGACAGGAGAGAAAGCTGCAGCATAACAGACCATAAAGGGCAGGATGGACGGATCAGGGGCAGTGCAATGGAACAGACAAGCCAGGAGGGAGAGAATAGGGGTCTGCACATGGAAACAGAGGGCTGGGGGCAAGGGGGCAGGGCAGGAGCAGCAAGAGGACCATGGAGGTCAGGCAGGATGGGCACTAGAAACAAGACACACCATGGAGAGCAACAGTGAGACTATGATGGCATACACACAGACCATGGAGGAAAGGTGGGAGGGGGTCAGGGGCAGCTAGCTAACCACACAGGGAAGGTGAGAGGGGCCATGGCAGCACAGAAGACCATGCATGGCAAGCGGGAGGGTTAGTGGCAGCACAATGGCTATGATGGGCAAAAAGGAGGGTGCAGGGGCATGCACAAAGGACCATGGAGGATAGAAGGGAGGGTCAGGACCTGGGCACAGACAAGGGAGTTCAGGAGAAGGGGCCTCACAACAGACCGCGCGGGGCAGGCAGGAGGAGCAGTTGCAGCACAACAAACCAGGGAGGGCAGAAGGGTGTGGCAGCAAAATGGACCATGGAGGACAGGAGGAAGGGGATAGGGGCATGGCATGTGGACAGGCAGGGTGGAGGTGACAGGGACAGGTTACAGTCATCTGACAGTGCTAGGCAGGTAGGAGGGGAGTGGCAGCTCAACAGAACAGTCAGAGTAGATAGGAGTGGCAGGTCCATGGAACATGGTGTGCAAAAAGGATGGAGCAGGGGCATGCACAAAGACATCGGAGGGCAGGGGGAAGGAGAATAGGGGCAGCAAGCTAGGCACAAAGGCTAAGCAGGAGGTCAATGATGGGCCATAGAACTGGGCAATGGAGGGCAGGAGGAGTGGACTGGTAAATCATGCTAAATGGAGGGCAGTGGCAGCACATCATACCATGCATGGCAGGAGGGAGGAGGCTAGTCCATGGATTAAGACAACAGAGGATAGGGAGGAGGTGGATGGGGCAGCAAGCTAACTGGTCAGAGATGGTGGGTATTAGGAACTTTATAGTTTTTAAAATGTGTGTCTGTGCGAACTACTTAAAATATGAACAAGTATGCAGCATAATCTCACTTTTATTCAGGAAGAAGAGGACGTTTGTGACTGTGACTCCGGGCTCACTTGGCAGAAACACCCCCTGACCCTCCACCCCCATCGCAAAATGTTATGCCCGTGAAAATGTTAAGTGGACGCAGTGGCATATAGAACATAGTCCTGAGAGCACGATTGAAAATGAAAAATAGATATAGTATATGGTATAAACTATGCACCAAAAAGTGTTATATAAGATGAACCTGGGCGTGAAATATAATATGCAATACATTGTGCGCAGTGACAGATTCATTGGAGAGCGTGAGATAGCACAGGCAGTAGCGCGTGCTATGCGATATGCGCCTTGGAGTGTAATATGCACAGGGCAGTGTTGTGTAACCTAACTAGTGTCTAAAGTTGTAATATAAAATATGTGCTGGGGAGTGTAACGTTGCATATGCACTGTGACAAAGATATGGATCCCAGATTGTAATGCACTGTGTATTATAACATAGGCATCGAGGAAGGCACGTAAGATGGGGCAATGTAACCCGTGCGAAGGCAAGTGTGGCATGATATATTCACGGGATGGTGTTACAGTGCACATGGGCTAGAGCGTGTCATAGCATACGCACTAGCTGGTGGAATACAACACAGAGGTGTGTGGCACTCGGCGGGCACTGGTGGGTGTTACACAGCATTGGGCTCAGCCAGGAGCACGCTGTGACTCTCAAGTGAGGTTTGTCTCCTTTCCAGAGAGTAAAATAAAAAGTATTACACATCCGGCGGGGGATGTGTGTTTTATTAACCGTGAGGGGGGTTTCTTGCATAGTTTGGTCGAATTTTTGTCGAATCCCCTTTGAATGGCTTGGTGTGCATGTGTATTAAATGTGCCCGTCAATAGCTACCCATGTTTGTATAAATAAACGACAAGGGTGTCTACTTGGAGAGTACCCACCGGTGGGGGTGCCGGGATTAGGCACGGTAGGGCGTCAGACACGTCAGAGCTTCACTAGCGGTGTAAATACATTCCACGTGCATTCATTGTATGCACAGTCGCCTTTTAATTAATATCACGCAAATCGTCAGGGTGATAGGTACATACGGTTTGTCCAGCATGTCCTAGGTGTTTCTATAAATATATATTTTTTAAAAATAATAAAAAACAAAGGCCGGCCCCGGGGGATGGGGTCCCCGGGGCCATAAGTGGCCTGAGGAGGGGGGCAACGCAGACCCCCTCCTAAAGAATAAAAAAAAAAAAAGGCCATGACCCGGGTGTTGGGGTCCCCGGGGCTGATTAAGGCCTTGGGAGGGGGGCCACGCGGCCCCCTTCCAAATTTATTTTTTTCAACAAAAAAATTTAGGGTGCTGGCCGTGGGGGATGGGGTCCCCAGGGCCAATAAATTAGAAAGAGGAGGGGGGCCACACAGCCCTCCTTCTTAAAAAAATCAAATAAATAAAAGACCGGCATCGCGCCGGAGGCCACGCCCCCTCCTTGCATTACTCTGCAAACGAGCCCCTTGGCCAGTTGTAAGTTGGGGAATTAATTCCCCTTCAATACTAAGGGCCCTGAGGGCCAACTAGCCCAACAGTTATCTCCAGTATGCACCAGGGAGCTGCGTTGCAGACAGGTGTTCTGAGGCCACGCCCCTTTTTACACCTCTATGCAACGCAGCTCTGTGGCGCATACTGGAGGTACCTGGTGGGCTATTTTGCCCCTAGGGACCCTCAGGATTCAAGGGGACTTAATCTCCCAACTTAAAACGGCAACAGGGCATGTTTACACAGTGGGGAAGGGAGGGGACGGGGCCTTAGGTGACGTGTGCAAACACGCCCTATGGCGCGTTTTAAGTTGGGTAAATAATTCCCCTTTAATCCTGAGGGCCCCTGGGGGCTAACTAGCCCACCAGGTGCTTCCAGTAAGCGCCACTGAGCTGCGTTGCAGAGAGGTGGTCCAGGCCATGCCACTTTTTACACCTCTCTGAAACGCAGCTCTGTGGCACTTACTGGAGGTACCTAGTAGTCTAGTTGGACCCTAGGGACCCTCAGGATTCAAGGGGACTTAATCTCCCAACTTAAAATGGCCACAGGGCGTGTTTACACAGTGGGGAAGGGAGGGGGCGGGGCCTGAGGTGACGTGTGCAAACACGCCCTGTGGCGTGTTTTAAGAGGTAGTTTTAATCCTCTGCCCTATTATATACTAGGGGCTTACAGTGGAGGTCATGCTAATTACAGGGGGACCCCAACGGATAATGTTCTCTAGTGTATGTAGGTGTTTTCACTGTATTCTGAGTGTCTTTTAACATAGCACTGGCTCTAGGACTGGTTAGTCAGACTCAGTTACCACCAGTATCCGTCTGAAAAAGTTGAGGGTACAGGATGATTTTGCAACAAGGCTTCTTACTGCTCTTCTGTTTGTTCTTTCTGCATGTTATCCTTCTTCCTGCACTTTTCTTCGTCTTTGAGGACTTCTGTTGCTTCTTTCTGCATTTCTTTTTTTTTTTTCTGTGCGTTTTTCCTTCTTTCTTCACATGCCCTATCTCTGTAGGCATAGTTATAAATTAGCATTTAAAAAATCTTTTAAATTCACTGAAAAAACCATAGGTTTCAGGCACGTTATAGTTAGGAATTAGCATTTAAAAAAACCTTAGAAATTCACTGAAAAAACCATAGGTTTCAGGGGCGTTATAGTTAGCTGGACTTTTCACTCATACAAAACCATTGAAATTCCCCCGTTATAGTTCGTTCAGCTAACTTTAACTCGCGCGCCCGCAATGCACTGCTGATGACGACACATATTACATCACTCATGACATGGTCAGTGACATCACTCATGACATCACTGATGACATCTCAAATGACATGGACGTCAATGCCGGTTTTTGACTAGTTTGAGCGGCTATCTTACCCGCAAATATTTCTTTTATATTTTAATAAGTATGCTTTAACTAGATTGAGTAGCTATCTTTCCCGTAAACGTTTCTTACATTTTTTTTTTTTTTTTTAATATGTACGTGAATTGGGCGTTAATGCCTGTTTTGACTAGATTAAGTGGCTATCATCCCCGTATTTGGGGATTGATATGACATAAGAGAACTTTTGCTAGAGGATTACATGAGCTATATGGGGCAAGTGTAATGACTCTTAAGCATATGGACTATGAAATCGTTTGCTATCGTTTTGTCCATCCCCCGTTGTTATATATAAAATAAATGCAAACAGCTCATGGAGACACTATATACCTGTGTGTCTTTTTAAGAATAAAATTGTTTTTACCCAACACCAGTTTTAGGATAAAGGCCAATAATATTTATGTTCATGACGCATACGTTTATCATGACCTGAATAAGGCGATCACAGTAACGCAAGGCACATGATCCGGGGAGGTCTGATACTAATACAAACCAAGGATTTTACAACACCCGGTCGGCCTGTGCTTTCTCTATATGTCCGATGAACTATGGATCTAATTATTGGACTCATCAATACTTGTTATGTGAGATAGAATGATAAGAGGTCACTTTTTCCTTTCTTTTCTCATGTGGTTCTTGGTGATGGTTTTGGATTGTTACATCATGATAGACACCCTGGTCCTTGGTGGTGGTCATCACTCTGTAAGGTGGAGCGAACATGGAATTTGTTTGTTATAAGATAGTAAAGTGGTGATGTTATATTTTGAATTTCATTGAATACCAAATAACAGCCTTTTTCTAAAAAAAGGACATAACATTTTAATTGTTCTGATACCATATTCAAACGATCACTATGATGATAATGAACAAATACAGGTTTTTTGTAATTGTTAAATAGGGTTGGTGATTGTTATGGATTGTGATTGTTTGTTTATGTATTGTTTACAGCCTTGAAAAAGTCCTTTTGGACGAAACACGTGTCGGTTGTTTTGTACACATATTTGGTCTTTGAAAGAAGATATAATAAAGAAACATGGAAAGAAAATCTTGAAGCGACTGATGGACTCCAATTTGATACATTCAAACAAATTGTGGAAACCAGCTTTTCTGGTTCAGTACAGTTTATGTGTGCCTCGGCAAGTGCGTGAAAAGTTTGTGGATTCCAAAGGGCCTTTTTATCTCTTTTGGGGTTTGGTTTGTCCTCTAAAGGCAGAGGAGGACTTGTTGCTTGAGAGCACCTCAGATACTAATCTAATGTGAACCATTAATTTGAATATACGATATAGTGGATGTGCATATAAATTTCTGGTAGGCTTCTGCTCAGGTCTTCGTGTGTGAAATATTATAAAAGAAGGTTGAGGTTGTGTCCTGGGGTCAAAAATCTGGAAAAAGAATTCAGGCTACTTGCGAAATCCACCGATTACTCGCAGGGCTCAGCACAGCCACCATGTATGTCCACGGGGATCCACGGATTTAGCGTGAGTGAAGGGGGAAACATTATTTATACTAATTTTTACACTCAGGCTTCCTCTCACACCCATTCAGATACCCATACAGATACTGCCACATCCAGATACATACCCATACAGAAACCTTCACACCCACTCTTATACCCATGCAGATACTGTCACACCCATTCATAAACCTATACAGACACTATTACACCTATTCAGAAATCCATACAGATAACATCATACCCATTCACAAACTCATAGAGAGACTGTCACACCCATTCACATACCTAAACAGACTATGTCACACCTATCACATACCCATAGAGACACTATGACACCCATTCACAGACACTGGCACACCCATTTACAAACACATACAGACACTGTTACAACCATTAACAAGCCCATGCAGACACTGTCACATTGATTTACAAATCCATGCAGATACTGTAACACCCATTCACATACTCAAACAGATACTGTCACACACAGTCGCATACTGATAGAGATACTGTTACACCCTTTCACAAACACATGTAGAGACTGTCAACTCCATTCACAAACCTATGCAGACACTGTTACACCCATTCTTGTACCAACATAGACACTGCCACGTCCATTCTAATACCCATAGTGACTATGCCACACCCATTTACAAACCCATAGAGGCACTATCACACCCATTCAAATACCCATAAAGACAGCACCACCCTCATTCAGAAACCCATACGGACAGTGTGATGCGCATTGACAAAGCCATACATACAATGTGACACTCATTCCCGTACCAAAAACAGTTACTGTCACCATTAACAAAATCATACAGACACTGTTACACCCATTGAAAACCCCATACAGACTTTAACACACCCATTCACATACTGATAGAGATACTGTAACACCAATATACATACCTATACAGAAATTGTCACAGCAATTTATATTCCATAAAGACAATGTTACACCTATTGACAAACTCACTTATTCACCTAAACTGATACCCATTTAGACTTTGTTAACCCCCGTTGATAAGCATTCTGAAATATTAAATGTGCTCTTTTGCACTGAATGTGCGCTTTTGGTTTGCGAATCCATGTGGGACCTGCTGAGTTGCAAAATATATTTAAAAAGAGGATTTACAGATAGAAATAATAAGTGCTTGGGACATAGGGTAGTTGTTAGAAGAGCAGTTGTGTTCATTGTGTGTAGATGATGACTACATATATGAGCAAATGCATAGTCCCCGAGGAATGCTGAAACAGTTTCATTAACATGTTTCCTGGCTTTCTCTATCTGTGGACAAAATTCAGAATGCCATGTCCATTTCTGCTTCTTTCATATTTTAGAGAACACCAAGGCATTGTGAGGGATAAGTTGCATTATTTGTTAAAGGCATTCTTAATTAGTATTTCTAGACCTACTCCAGTCATTGTGCCCAGACCATTGCCACTACAGTGCACAATCATGATGTTTGGATGTTGCTTCTCCATAATGCTTTCAATCAATGGATGCAACTGATGCCACTTTAACCCTCTCTGTCCAAACCATTAATATCCACACTAGGCAAACCTAGGTCCCTTCCAATACCCTTGTTTCTAGCAAACTCTCTCACCCAAAACACAAAACTGTGACCGACAATTCACACTCAAACCATTTTGAAGGATGAAGGAATTGCACACTGGAGATGTCTACAGCTCAATGAGGCAGTTTTCAAAGTGATGTCAGTTACAAATAACTCTAGCAAGTACAGTTTAATACTATGCATTTCATTGGATGGTGTAAGTAAGGTATGGATTAAAATCAGGTCGTGCAATACATTTTAAATAAGAAAATGTGTGATTGGTTATTAGGAATATGTTTGTAATTCTATACATGTGACCAAACCTGTGAAATTTGCCTTGGAAATTAGCATGCTGCTGTAGAGACAGTTGTGAACTTCTGACCTACCACTAACAGAGAATGTTACATTGTTGTTTACCATGGAAACAAAGCTACAGGAGTATGGGGTAAGGGAAGAAGAACAGGCTAAAATGTTCCTGTGAGGAAACATTGTTTATATGGGAAATAGTGAATAATATTTGTTTGAGTCTAAAGTTAGGGCGTGCTATGAAGTGGTGTGTAAATGGTAGTGTTTGGGACTAGTTTTTAAAAAAGATCTTAATTACCAAGCGGATCCGTGGATCCCCTGCAAGGTTACACGGGGGCCATGCTGGCACCCCCAGATTCCTTTGTAAAGCCGCGGATCACACCCAAACTCGGTACCAAATTGGTCTCTCTTTAGAAGAGTTAAACAAAGGGTTAAGAACTGTGACCATTCAGAAGAGCTGTATGATTAGTAATTAGAGGAAATACAATGAAATCAGAGTTTCTGTTTGTTTGCAGTCTCTGTAACCTTGAAACCAGAGGTGAGTTGGGTGCCATTACTGGTTGCCTTGTATGAGAGTGGTTTACCATTCTTCTGCTTGGTATTTCTGTGGTTTCTTGAGACAAGTGTGGCAGCATAATATTGAGAAAGAAAAATTTGCACCAACAATCACATTTAACAGGTTTGTGTATTAAGCTATAGGATAAAAAAAAGCTGGCCTGAGTTTGAGTAAGGTGGATGAAAGTGAGCAATAGTAAAAGGAAATGTTCAGAGAGGGTAGAAGATGGAAATAAAGCGAAGTGCAATAATCAGGAACTATAAAGATAAACCGGGGAAGAAAAACAAAACAGAGGTATACACTAATGTAGGGAGTGACACAAGCAGTGAAATGCTAATGTATTAAGTGAGATATGATGGTATTTATTACGTAGTGATGGAATAACACATACGGAGATATGTAGCTCAAGTTGAACTGGTTTACACTGATGCTTTTGTAAGGGGAAGGCTTAGTCAAATATATTTTCTTTTTACACATAATGATATAACTATTGATATGGTAACAGATGAAAAAGTTACAATGATGTATACATTTAGAAAGGCAGAAGTAACCTGATGTGTGCATCCTTTCCCATACTAATTCAAACCTCCTTTATTCTCATTCACATGATTATACAGAGACTGTTATACCCATTCTCATACTAATACAGAGACTCTGACATCCTCTCAAATACACATACAGAGACTCTCACCCCCTCACATCCCCATACATGCACTGTCACACCCTCTCACATGCCAATTCAGACTTTCTTTATTCCCATTCACATACCTATGCAGTCTGACACCCATTTATATACCCATACAAAGAGTCACAGCCTTTCAAATACCCATAAAGAGACTCTCACATACCTATGTAGATACAATTATCTCCAGTTACATACTGTTATGTTTTATTGCCTCCTGCTGATTGTACTTGCCTCGCACTGTCTTCCTGACCGCGAGCATTTGCTCAAGGTTCTATGGCGTTTATTGGTTCAGGAATAGAACCTTGGGCGTGGGCGGCAGTTTGAGGGACAGTTGAGGCGGATTTCTTGTACCGAAAGGACACGCTTCTCGGTGTCAGGGCATTTACTGAATAAAGAATATTTTCCTTACCTGCTACGCCTCATTGGTCTTTACACATACTCATATAGAGACTCTCACACACTCTCATATTGTCACGTAGACACTGTTATACCCATTCACATATCCATACAGAGACTCTCACAGACCCATATACAGACTGTCACAGTCTCTCACATACCCATATAAAGACTCTTACATCTTCTCATATACCCATATTGATACCAATATACTAACTGACCTATACATACAGAGGTTCACACAACCTGTCACATACACATACATAGACCTGCGCAACCTCACACATAGCTCAACAGATAGTATGGCATCCATTCTTATAGCTATACACAGACCCTCACACACTCTGAGCTGCCTATATAGAAACCCTTATATTTATTTATATACCTATACACAGGTTCTCACACCCTCTCAAATATTCATTCATAGATGGTTACGTCCTCTGACATATCTATATAGACACTGTCACAACTATTCACATCTCTATAGAGATACTCTTATACACTCCTATGTAGTTATACATTTACCCTTATACACATTCACATACCTATACTTAGACTGGGACATCCTTTCAGATACTCATATAGAGGTATTTTATTCATATTGACACTTATACAAACTGTGACATCCATGTATTTACTCATTGAGAGGTGCTTACACCCTCTCGTTTATCCATAACAGATACTGTAATACCCATTTGCATACTGATACAGTGACTTAGACACTCTCTCACATACCCATAGAGAGACTCATATCCTCTCACATACTGATGTAGACACTCTTATATACCCATTGAGATATGCATACAGAGGTTTACACACCCTGCTACACACAGTCATATACTCATATACAGACTCTTATGTACATTCACATACGTGTACGCACCCTCGCAGATATCCATTCAGAGACTGTCAGACCTAAAGACACTGTCACAACTATTCACATACATATAGAGATACTCTCACACTCTCTCACGTATTCATACTTAATCCTTATACACATTCATATACCTATACTCAGACTCTGATATCCTTTTAGACAATCATACAGACCTCCTTTATTTTGATTCATATACTTATGCAGAGTGTAATACCTATTGACATAGTCATAGAGAGACTCTTACACTCTCTCACTTACCCATACAGATACTGTAATACCTATTCACATACTGATACAGTAAGTGTGACATCCTGTCACATATATATAGGGAAACTCTCACACTCTGTCACATATCCATCATAGAGAGTCACAGCCTTTCAAATACGCACACAGTCATAACCTTTCAGACACCCAAATATAAACTGTAATAGCCTGTCACATACCCATACAGATAGTGTCATATTCATCCTTATACATATACATAAATTCACACATATTTTCACATACCATGTACTAAGTTTTATGTCTATTGAGAAACCCATACACAGACTGTCAGATTTTCTCACATATTCATACATACACTGTGAGACCCTGTACATACCCATACAGGTATCTTTATACTCATTGACATACCTATATAGACACTCTCATACCCTCTCATATAGTCATACCTTATACCCGTTCACATAGCGACACACAGACGCTGAAATTCTTTGATATACTTATTCAGACCTGCTTTGTTCCCATTCATATATTTATACAGGCAGTATGGCATTTATTCCCATACTCACACAAATACTCTTACACCCTGCCAGACATCCTTAAAGATACTTTATAGCTGTTCATATACTGATAGACAGACTCAGACATCCTATCACATACCTATAGAGAGATTGTCACACCCTGTTACATATTTGTCTGTTGCAGCATGTCACATACATATTGAGACCTTATTTTTTCCTATCCACATATGCTCACCTCTATTCACATACCCTTGTAGACACTCTCAAACCCTCTCACATACCTATATAGAGACCCTTACATCCTCTCACATACCTATGTAGACACACTTATACCAATTCACAATCCATACATGATTTACGCACCCTGCCACATACTCATACATAGACTTTCACACCCTCTCACAAATGTTATTTTATATTACCAAATTTATAAAGCGCATCACTGCCCCAGTGACGGGGCATCACAGTGCTTATTCCAGATGCGAAATAACAAGGAAGGAGGCGGGTGAGTTATGCAGGGAATAGCCAGGTCTTTACTGCCTTCCTGAATGTCCGGTTATTCTGAATGCTCCTGATGGTACCTGGGAGGCCATTCCAAAGGGCATAAGCCAAGACACGGAAAGACCGACCACCTGCCCATGCTCTTATGATTCACGGGACGCATGTCAGGTGTTGATCAGAAGAGCGCAGCATGCGGCTAGTGATGTAAGGGATATGAAGTTTGGATAGGATGGTGGAGCTTGAGCATTAGGAATTCTGTGTGCAATGCACAATGTATTTAAGTGGATTCTCTTTTCCACCCGAAGCCAATACAGCTTGCTAATAGAGTTGGAGACTGAGCAGGATTTAGGGAGGGTGATTAGAGTCCGCACCACTGCATTTTGCTTCCTCTGAAGGCGATTGATACCTGCTTTGTTGGCGCCCAGGAACAGAGAATTACAATAATCCAGTCTAGAGAGTATGGTAGACTGGATAATGATCTGGCATTTTGGGGCATCGAGAAACAGAGCAGAGACTTAAGTCAAGGTAAAAGTCTTAAAAAGACAATAGCCACTGATTTTGTCTGTGCCTGAAAGGTCAAAGTACTTTCCACCCATACACCCATATTTTCTACAGTCTCCTTAGGCGGTGGAGGTACCCACAACGCAGCAGGCAATCAAAGATCGCTCCATAAATGGGTTTCTCTTCCAAGGAGAAGGATCTCCAATTTGTTAGCATTCAACTGCAAGCAGTTGGCCGCCATCCAATTTTGCGATGGCCAACATATCATTATGGAACCTGACCATGTTTTAGTAAGAGTTGTTTGACAAAGAGATCACAAGCTGAGTATCATCAGCATAAGAAACCAGGGAGAGGCCCCTACATTTTGCTACCACCGCCAGGGGTTGTATATATATATACATTAAATGGCATAGAGCTCAAAGCTAATCCCTGCGGCAACCCGTGGCATATTGCACGTACCTGAGAGCCGTAGGGGGGAACCACTTGGAAGGATCTTTCCAACAAGAATGATGTAAACCAAGTTAGGGCGGCACCTCCAATACCTATCTCCTGAAGGCGTCGCAGCATAATCTTATGCGATACAGTGTTGAATGTGGTGTTAAGGTCGAGAAGCATAAGAGCTGAGGTGCTGCCCTCATCCAGGAAACCTTGCAGGTGTTCGGTGACCACCAGCAGGGCAGATTCAGCTCTATGGCAGGGTCTAAAGCCATTTTGCATGGATTTCAAGATTTCATTGGACTCCACAAATTCAGTTAGGAAAGAGTTGAATTGGGATTCGGTAATTTTTGACACAAAGAGAAGTAAGGAGACAGGGCACACATTTTATGCTATACCGACAGTGTCCCAACCATTAACAAAACCATACAGAGACTCTCACATACTCTGATATATTCATGTAGCTATCCTTACATCTATTTGCATACCCATGCAGGTTTTTACACCCTCTCACATATTCATTCATAGACTATGAGACCCTCTCACATAGCTATACAGACACTGTCACAACAATTCACATATTTATGGAGATAGTCCTACATCCTCTGAGATATCTGTATATATATATTATTATACATATTCACACAACTATACACAGGCTTTCATCCCCTTTCTTAAAATGTTTTATTGTTTTATTGATAGGGAAGTTACTTAGTGAATTGATAATTAGATGATTTAATCTGAAACGTATACCACAATCAAGAGAGCAAGAGAAAATTAGATCAGTTGCATTCTCAAAAATGTAAATAGACAAACACAAAGGGCAACTGGAATATTCAAAGTGTTCTGGGAATAACCACTCATTGACAATTTGCCAGAAAGGGTCCCAAAGTTAACCTCTGGAATATCCAAAGATATTTGAATAGATGCCTCACTCACTTATCTTGACATGCTTCATCATCAGCGCCTATACACACCCTGGTAGGATGATACCACCAGGGCGGACTCAACCAAAGATGAATTGGGTTTTCTGAAATTAAATCTACCTGAATAAGTAGGGATCCAGGTAAAACGTTTGCTGTTAAAAACCACGACAGGTATGCACAAAGCTTTTCTTTATTCGTCGGGTACCTGTGGATAGAAAAAAATGTGTACTGAGGTTTCTTATTGAATATAATTACTCAATTAAACCTCTTGTATTTATGCCAACATGTTTCAGCCCACTCTAAGCACCCAATCAGGTCTGGGGCCTTCGTTAAGGCTGAATGAATCTATCCTTGCCTTTTAATGTATGCACTCAATGCGCAATTGTGATGCCTAAGGCTCTCACCTGTCTTTTTATTTGTTCTTTGTAGAATTTTCTGAAAGAAAAAAATATATATACTTGTGTGACAGAGGTTAAACTTGAAGCATCGTGCTTGGTGTCATTGTGAAATACCGGTTTTCTGACCAGGGAACTTTCAAACATTAGCTCCTATCTCATCCAGGTCTTAGCTAATTGGAGGTACCTCCCTTGGTACAAACCAGTAATAACAGTGTTGTTAGTGTAAAAGGCTGATCCCAAGAAATTGGGGTCTCTATGTTCACAAGTTGTCTAGTTCATGATTAAACTTTCATACTTGAAATATAGTGTCATTCAACACATCCAGTGCCATTTGTTACTGTGCAGCCAGGTGAAGCATAATGGAAATATGGGTGATTCGTGTAATCCAGGCATTACATTCAAACTCTATGTTTACCCTCTCTGTTGGTGCTCCATGAGTCATGCAGTCCTTGGAGGGTGGTGCTGTCTTTTAGACACACATTTATTAGATGGAATTTTTTTTTTAGTTATGGGTCAATTGAAAAGAGACATCATGTTTTCATTGATTCTAAAGTGCTTGACCTATTAGTTAGCAGGGTAAACTAGTGGTTGACCTTGTCTTGGGTATTGGTGGAAGGTTGGATTTGTAGCTCGTTTATCTTGTATGTTTAGTTAAAAGGATTGATTAGCTTCATGGTGGATACTTCCCTGGAGCCCTTACGCAGTGGATTTTGTGCCCTATAATGCCTTACGGTTACATGTTTCAAATGGAGGTCAGACACACAAAATTGAGTTGATACACACCAGTACTAATGCTCCTGCCTAAGCCATCATTTTGCATCTGCCCCGTCACGCAAACTATCACTCAAGGTGCACCTATTCATTTTTTAGTTGTATTGCCGGGTTGTGAGTATGAGGTCCTGCCTAAGTCAGAGTTCCGGGCTACACTACAACGAACCCTTTGTACCATTACATTATTGCAAGTTTGGGTCTTTATGACTTTTCTCCACCTGATTAGAAAAAAGTGAATTGCATCTTCAATGGTGCAACAAATGAAATGATGCACCCTGTTAGAAATGGGGGTGTCTAGTTGGCAGGGGTAGGTACCTTTGTATAATAGGGACCCTTGCTTCTAGTCAAGGTAAGGGGGATACACTCCTAAAATAACCCCTGCTCACCTCTTGGTAGCTTGACACGAGCAGACAGGCTTATTTCAGAGGCCGTGTGTTAAGCATTTATGAACACATACAGTAAAACAGTGAAAAAAATACAAAGGGACACCACACCAGTTTCGGAAGATAGTAAATCTTGATCTAAACCAACAAGACCATATACAATAAAAATCCCACATACAATACTCTTGAAAAATAGTACTTGTGCAAAATAACCTTAAAATTGCAGGACAATAAATAAAACACAGTTCTTTCAACTCAGTATCTCCTCCTGGGGCTACCGGGATACTGAATACGACAGAGTCGAACAATTCCAACCGACAATGTCGATACGGGCCAGCTAGCGCATTGACAGACTCGGACACAGTACCTTTTTTGTTGCAACCAACACGTTGGTGCGAGTCGGTCAGGGCAAACGTTGCAGTCGCGTTTTGAAATGGAGCATTGCAGCGGATGAGGTCCTCACAACACGGTGCAGGCAATGGCTCGTTGAAGTTGGTGAGACCAGGGTTTGCATTGAAGGGTGAGACGGTGCTCGCTGCGGTGCTGGCAGGTCACGGTGTGGCGACAGAGCTGGTTGATTGTTAGGGTCGGGCAGGGACGGAGTGGGTGACATCCTTGCAGCATGTAGCAAAGCAGTGCGGTGCTCACAGAATGTGGTGCAAGCTGCAGCTCATTGACGGAGTCGGTGAGACCAGGTTTGCATTGCGAAGCGAAACGTTGCTCTCAGAGGTGCTTTCAGGACATGGAATTCTGCGACAGACTGGATAACAGAGTCAGTTACCCTTTTCTATTGCGGAGACGATCAGAGGCAGTGCCCACAGACATGGTGAGGTCTTTCCTGTTCCTGAGACCTTGAGAACCGGGGGCAAGTTCAGTTAAAGCCCTTGGAGATTGTTTTCTTCAAGCAGAGGATAAAGCAAGCAGCAAAGTCCTTTTCTTCCCTTCCATGGCAGCAAGTAGCTGCTGCAGGTCAACCCCAGACAGCAAACAGCACAGATGCAGTATTCCTCCTCAGCTTTTCCGACCCTTATGCTTGGCAAAAGTTCCTCTTGATTTCCCAGAAATGATCTTAAAATCTGAGGTCTGCAGAGAGTGTCTGTACCCAGCCAAGACACAGGAGGTAAAGGCAAAAAAATGCAGGGGAGACCCACGCCAATGGTGCCAGGTCTAACATGTGTCCTCTCCAGCTGAAATGTGGGGAGAACTACCCACCCTCTTGGGAGTTCTCTTCACTAAGGCAGAAAAATCTGGACAGACCATCTGCATTGCCGTGTTCTGTACCAGGGTGTTGTTCCACCATAAAGTCCATCCCCAGTAGGAAAATGGATCACCTCAACAGCTTTGGATTCTCACCCCTCATCTGCATCAACCATCTGATGGGCTTGTGGTCTGTCTGAACCCAGATGTGAGTCCCAAACAAGTATGGCCTCAGCTTCTTCAGCGCCCAGACCAAAGCAAATGCCTCACGCTCAATCGCACTCCACCTCTGTTCCTGTGGAAGTAACCTCCTACTGATAAAGGCTACAGGTTAGTCTAAGCCCTCTCCATTTAGCTGTGAGAGCACAGCCCCCACACCATGCTCTTAAGCATCTGTCTGCACAATGAACTCTTCTGAGAAGTCGGGTGCCTTAAGCACGGGCGCTACGCACATGGCAGATTTCAGGGCATCAAGAGCTTTCTGGCAGGTATCAGTCCAGTTCACTTTCTTGGGCTGCTTCCTGGAAGTCAGTTCTGTCAAGGGGGCAACAATGGTGCAATACCCCTTGACAAATCTCCTGTAATACCCTGTGAGTCCTAAGAAGGCTCTCACCTCTGTCTGGGTCTTGGGGGGTTCCCAGGCCAGAATGGTATGATTCTTGGGCTGTAGGGGTGCCACCTGGTTGCTCCCTACCTGATGTCCCAAGTACACCAAGGAACCCTACCCAATCTGACACTTACTCACCTTGATTGTGAGGCCGGGCCACTGCAGAGCCTTCAACACTTTTCAGAGGTGGTGCTGATGTAACTCCCAAGTGGCACTGAACACTGCAATGTCATCCAGGTAGGCAGCACTAAAATCCTCCAGTCCAGCCAACACCTGGTTGACCAACCTCTGAAAGGTAGCAGGGGCATACTTCAACACAAAGGGCATCACACGGAATTGGTAGTGCCCCTCTGGCGTTGAGAACGTTGACCTCTCCTTTTCCCCATCAGATAAGGCAATCTGCCAGTACCCAGATGTTAAGTCAAATGTGCTGAGGTGCCGGGCGGCTCCCAACCGATCGATGAGCTTTTCAGCCCTGGGGATGGGCTGCGCATCAGTCCTGGTGACCAAATTGAGCCCTCGGTAGTCCACACAGAACCGGAGTTCTGGTGTGGCACCGGGTGCGGCAGCCTTTGGGATCAAGATCACTGGGCTGGCCCAAGGGCTGTTTGAGGGCTCAATCACCCCTAGCTCTAATATCTTGTAGACATCCTCCTTGATGCAAGCCATGACCCTGTCAGTCACTCTGTAAACTTTGTGTTTTACAGGAGGATTGTCCCCAGTGTCAACATCATGGTCATACCACTGAGTGACACCAGGGGTCAGGGAGAAGAGAGCAGCAAACTGTCCCAACAGTTGGCGATAGTCACTCTGCTGTTCAGGAGTCAGGGAAGGAGTCAAGGCGGGGGAGAGTGATACACCGTCCACTGATCCATCATGCTCCTTTGCAGACAGGAAGTCAGGAAGAGGCTCAGTCTCCTCTTCCATTCCAGCATCTGTTGATAGGAGCATGACACTTCGGACCTCTCCAAGTGGGGCTTCAGGCGGTTCACAATCATATTCCGCAAAATGTTCCTAGGAGACTGCAAGTCCACCAAGTAGGTGATGTTACTCTTGCTCTCCACCACCTCAAATGGTCCGGTCTACTTATCCTGGATCACAAAAAGCTCAACTGGGGCCATGACCCATACTTTCAGGCCAGGCTGAAACTCAGTCAGAGTGCCATTCCGATCTTACCAATGTTTCATCTCCTTCTTGCTGGCTTGCAGATTCGCCTGAGTGAGTTGCCTGAAGCACTTAGTCTGGTTTCTGAAGGCCAGCATGTAGCTATATACATCCTGTGGAGGTTTACTGTGTGCTTTCTCCCAGCCTTCTTTTACCAGACTCAGAGGTCCTCCAACAGGATGGCCGTACAGCAGCTCAAAGGGACTGAACCCAAAGGACTTCTGTGGTACCTCTCTGTAAGCAACAAAAGGCATGGTAAGAGGACGTCTCACTTACACCTCATTGGTTCACCAAGACCCATAATCATGCCCTTCAGGGTCCGGTTGAATCTCTCAACCAGACCATTACCTTTGGGTGGTAAGGAGTGGTGACTTGTATGTAACACCGCACTCCTGCCACAGGGATTTCATATACTTCGATATGATGTTGGTACAACGGTCGTACGCCATCTCTCCGGGGAACCCCACACAGGATAAAACCACCTTCAATGCACGACCCACCGTGGGGGCCATCACAGTCCAGAGGGGGGTGGCTTCCGGGTACCGGGTAGCATAGTCCACCAAGACCAGGATGAACCAGTTGCCCATGGCTGTCTTGGGAAACAGAAGCCCCACAATGATAATACCCACCCTCTCAAAGGGGGTGCTGATCACAGGGAAAGGTTGGAGAGGACCCTTACACTTGTTCCCACTCTTACCACTTGCCTGGCAAGTCAGGCAATATCTACAATGAGTGTCAGAACTCTTATTCATTTGGGGCCAGTAAAAGTGGGTGACAAGCCTTTCAAAGGTCTTGTCTTGCCCCAAATGTCCTGCCAAAGGCACATCATGAGCCAGACCCAGTAGGAAGGCTCTGAAGCACTAGGGTACTACCAGCACACGGGCTGACCCAGGCTCAGAAAACTTAGGCTCGCTATACAGGAGACCAGTCTCCCAGTATATCCAATTTGACCCAGACTGATCACCGGCTGCCTGGTTTGCAGCATGTTGCCGCAAACCAACAAGAGAAGGGCACTTCTGCTGCTCCTGGCAGAATTCCTCCCTAGAGGGGCCTCCTTCCTGCTGCCAATGGATCAGCTCAGGCAGGCCCCCCAGTTCAGACACTTGTTCCCCTGTAGGTTCCAGGGCATCCCCCTCAAGGTTTGCCTCCTCCTGGACGTGGGAACTTCAGGGGCCAGTTTCCCATGCCCCCTGCCTCTTCTCTTTCTGGCAGGCACTTGGGCCACTCTTTCAGGCTCCAGGTCCTCTTGAATGCCCTTTCCGGGTGCCATTGACCGAGTGGTCACACACGCCCACTCAGGCAGACCCAACATCTCTAAATGAGACCTGCGCTTTAACTTCGCCCAAGGGGAGCTCTCCAAATCATTGCCTAGCAGACAGTTAACAGGCATGGCTGGCCTCACAATTACTTTCAAGGTACCTGAGACTCCTCTCCCACTCAAAGGGAACTTTGCCACTTTGCAGAGGCACTCTGAATTTTCAACGGCAACGAATGCGTTGGGGACCACCTGCTCTTCAGAAAGCAGCAGACAACTGACAGCTGTCACACTGGCCCCAGTGTCTCTCAGAGCCTCCACACTATGGCCATTGATGGTCACCCACTGCCTGTACCTCTTAGTGTTATCAGGCAGATGAGCTCTTGGGTCTGCTACAGAGACCAGGGACCCTACCCCTCCTGGACACCCGACTCCTCCCCCAAGGCTACACTAGCCATTTCCCGGGGCGGTACACCAGTGGGTACGGTGGTAGCCTTCTTGGGACACCTAGGATCCCCTTGGAAGTGGCCCACCTGACCACAACCATAACAGTCTGGGAACCCCTCTGAACAGGCTTACCTGTCGGGGTCCATGGCTTCTTTTCAGTGGGAGACTGGGAAGCCTTACCTTGGTTCCCTTGGGGTTTAATTTGGGGCCCTTTCTGGAACTCTTTCTGTTTACTCTTGTTTCCCCCCACTCTTCTGCTGGGGACCCTGCCCACCTTTGGTGGAGTCTCCCACATGACCTTTTTGTACTCTGGTGCTGACCCAGCGGTCTGCCTCGACATGTCGACATGGGTCAGCTAAAGCGTCGACAGACTCGGACACAGTACCTTTCCTGTTGGGACTGACACGTTGGTGTGAGTCGGTTGGGGAAAACATCGCACTTTTCTTTTCCGTCTTCCCGAATATATCTGATAGGGTTTGACATATATTCACCTTTGAACTCGTGGCATTTACTCTTGATAGTCTATGAGAACGAGAATTACCAGCCGGAATCTATATTCTTACTGGGACAGATTTTGAGTAGAGCTCAGGAATCCCTATGAAATTGGGAACTTGGCCTTGCATTGGTCGGCGAAATTCTATAGGAGGTGAGACTTAACCTTCTTTTGATTATATAATTCAAGAATCCACATAAGAAATTTTGAGTATATTTTTTAATTGAAATTTTTCTTCAGTTTAGGATTTGATAGAGTTGTTACGATGAATTTGTTGGATATTATTTTGATTATTTATTTTATTTTAATTTTTATTTTTCACCAATGATTCGATTTATTATTTATAAAATATGATGTCCAAATAATTTGTGTATGTGATTGGATATGATGGTTTTTCTTGTCTTTTCTCCCCCTTTTTTTCCTCTTTTTCTGTTTTCCTGTTTCTTGTAGAGACTGTTCAGGTTTTTTCATATTTGTGACTTGATGTTTTTATGTATGTAATAAGACATTTCAGTGTATTGTGAGTTTTAATCATATAAATGTTGTTTTAAAACTCTATGTGAAAAGAGTTATTTTAGGACCACACAATAATGCTCTCCTATATATATCTATTATGTGTGGCGAAGAGTAAACGTACAGAAGGTTTACTCTCATAGCATAGTGTAATTTATACGTTGTCATGTTTCAATATCAATATTTGATGTTATGTTGTCTCATATAATGGTTTATTGCATATTTATTTTTTTGTGTCAAAAATTAATGTTGTTTTATGTTCTAATGTATGTTTCTTTTCCTTCTATGTTTTCATAATATTATGTTTATAAAATATTGAATGTTGTTTTATACTTTTGTCAGCCCTGATGAAGTTCTCCCAAAGAGAATGAAATGCGTTGGCTGGAATTTAAAGCTCTTTTTGATACTGATTGAAAAATAAAGAAACCGAAGCAAAAATGTATTTCCTCAATCTGGACTTTGTTATTCCGCGCACGCCCATTAAAACGCAGTTTAAGGATCTGGAAGCACAGAGGCATTAATAGACGGTTTATGCCAGGGTATGTTGCGCGGTAATTGTATATACATCAGAACTGGTATGAGGTGCAGAAATTTGTAGTCAACCACCTTTTCTATTGTTTTTTTGCTTCTGGGTAACAGAACCTGGTGAGTGCCAGACAAGTCACCATATACTAGATTCCCCTGCGTGTCTAGTTTTAAAAAATGTATAGGTTTGCAAGGGTTCCCTAGGTGCCAGCAGAGCTAGGGTTCAAAATCTACAGCTCGGCACTTTGTAAAAAAATGGTCAGTTTTCACTGTGAAAATGTGGTGTGTACACGTTGTGTTTTTGGCTGTTTCCTGTTGCGGGCAATAGGCCTACCCACACAAGTGAGGTACCATTTTTCTTGGAAGACTTTGGGAAATGCGGGGTGGGTGGAATCTTGTGGATCCACGCAGATTCCAGAACTTTTCACCACAGACATATGATGAAAATGTGTTTTTTTTTACAAAGTTTGAGGTTTGCAAGGGATTCTGGGAAACATAACCTGATGAGAGCCAGACAAGTCTCCCCATCCTGTTTGCCCTGGGTGTCTAGTTTTCAAAAATGTATAGGTTTGCTAGGTTTTTCTAGGTGCCGGCAGAGCTAGGGTTCAAAATCAACAGCTAGGCACTTGGCAAAAAAAGGATCAGTTTTCACAGTCAAAATGTGGTGTGTCCACGTTGCGTTTTGGACCGTTCCCTGTTGCGGCCACTACACCTACCCACACAAGTGAGGTATAATTTTTATCAGGAGACTTAGTGGAGCAACTGTTGTTACCTATTGACTTTCAATGCATTTCTGCCTTCCAATTGTAAGACAATGTGTAAAAAAGAAGTCACTTTGAAAAATGACCTATAATTCACATGCTGGTATGGGTACCCACAATTTCGGAGATGTGCAAATAGCTACTGTTTCTAAACTCTTTATTTTGTTCCCATTTCACAAATACATGGGTGACTTTCATACCGATTATTCCCTGTTTATATTTTTCCAAATGAATTGCTGTATTCCCGGTACACAATAAAAAAACATTGCAGGACGCTGCTCAGTTATTGGCTCTGGGTTCCTCAGGTTCTTGGTGAACCTACAAGTCCTATATATTCCCACAACCAGAAGGGTCCAGCGGATGTAACGGTAAATTGTGTTCAAACATCTGGCATAATTAGTAGAAGTTACAGGTAAAAACATTGGCTCAAATGGCCGTATTTTTAATTCAGTTTCAATTTTTTCTATTTTCAACTGTTAGTTTCTATACAAAAAACTTGAAGGATCTGCACAAACAACCCCTTGCTGAATTTAAAATGTTGTCTACTTTTCAGAAATGTATAGCTTTACAGGATCCATCATTGCTTTCATACCCATTTGTACCATTAACTGGAAGGAGGTTAAAAGCTCAAAAAATAGCAAAAATAGGCTATGTCCCAGAACAATGCCAAAACTGTGTAAAAATGTTTGGTTTTCTTACAAAAGTTTGCTTGTCCCTGACAGCTGGTAAGATGGTGATTTCAGCACCACAACCCCTTAGTTGATACCATTTGCAGGGCAAAAAACAGACGCTTTCAACTGTGGCCCTCTTTTCCCATTTTTCCCAACAAAAAAAAAATGTGGCTGTATTTTGGATAATTATTTAGACCCGTCCAGAGGAATCCACAAAACCTGGGTACCTTTAGAATCCCTGTGATGTTGGAAAAAAAGGACGAAACTTTGGCGTGGATACCTTATGTGGTCAAAAGGTTACAGGGGCCTAAGCCCGAACTACCCCAAATAGCCAAAATATGACTTAGCACAGGGGGTGAAAAGGCCTAGCTGCGAAGGGGTTAAACATTGACATACCCAGTTACAAACAGATTCATACACTATGAAATCCAGATGTACACTTATTCACACATTCTCTGTCATTAGAGGAACCTCCACTGTGCTTAACAAATGTAACATGTCATTGTGCTTTTGTAATGATAGAAAGCAAAAAATAAGAAATTAACATTGATGCTCCTTCACCTTTCCCAAAATGGTGATTATGTCATCACTTTGTGTTAAAACAAGTTCTTGACATTTAGAACAGTGCACAACCATGTCTTTGAATTCTGTATAAGTTGGTTTGATGCTGATATTTCCTGAAGGTTGTTTGGATGTAGATGACAGTGCTCCTGTGTCACTATAAGATGTTACTTTCTCCTTCAGCTTTTCTAAGATAGTCACATTAATGATTACTGATGAAGTGCTTCCACATCAAGGTTGCTCCGTAACTATACTTTTTCATGGTATCTCTTGAAAGCTGCTTCCCACACAACTTGCATTCCACATACCTAGCTGTGGCTTTCTTTTCTCCAGAAGGCACAAGGAACCAGAACCAGACATCACTTTCTTTTTGGCTGGAAGTAACTTCTTTCTTTTCTATTCATTCTTCCTGCGACTGCGACAGCAGGTGATACATTTGCTTCAGCCAAAATGAAAGGCACCAATCAGCTTTCAATATTTCTTCCCTGACAGCCAAGATCAAAGGGACTGTCTTGGGTGTGGTTTTACCCACATTTGCGTGTGGTTCAATAGGAACCAATGAAAATTAAAGTTTGGTTTTTATTATGGAACAGCTGTGTAGATTTTGCACGCAAATCAATGGATTTGTGTGATAATAAAATAGCTCATTTGAGCAGCAAATTGAAAAGAAATATTGAAAAAAGGTTTTAATATCTTCAACCTAATACTATAATCTATTTATAAAGTTCCTATACCCCTAAAAGAATTGCTTAGTATTTTACCGAATCCGTGGACCGGGTCCGCAAGTTTGTTGCTATCACATGATCACAACAAAAAACCATAGAGTTGGAACTGGAGAAGCTGGGCAGTTACGCAGAAAATCCATGGATTTCGAATTTTACTTTTAAAAAAAAAAAAAAAACATATTTACAATACTTACATCTAAAATATTAACAGTGTTCAATTGCTTTTACCAAATAAATGTGGTATCATTATGTACATCTTACTAAAATTAACAGTTATCTGCCATCTATTTTTGAACTCTATGCAGTATGTTGTTTCCTACCTTTTTGCATTATTGTCACAGCTTTCAACTTAATATTTTTGTATCATTTAGAGCACTTTCTCATTCTATGTTTCCAAGGAATTAATACTTTCACCTTTTTTTGTCATATTCTGAATCTGCATATTCTTTATTTTTTAATAATGTGTAAACTGATTTTAATCATTATGATTGGCAAAAGACTGTGTTTGTAACACACATCCTGTAAACAGTCAACTACAGTATGAAAATATAACAAAAAATGATTTTAGTAGAGAGATGTTATACTTGGTAAACGTAATTAAAAGAGCAATATTAATTTAATTAGAAAAACAAAGGTTAAAACACTGTTATACTAATAAAATGTAAATTTAAAAAAACGATAGAAATTTACAGAAAAAACAAAGGTTACAGGGACGTTAGAGTTAGGAAACAGATTTTAAAAATGTATACATTTACTGAAAAAAACAAAGTTTACAAGGAGGTTATAGCTAGGCTGACATTTCACTCGTACAAAACCAGAGCAATTCAGCAGTTGTAGTTAGCTGGGCTAACTATGACTTATGCCCCCACAATGCACTACTTATGACCTCACATATTACAATACTGATGACATGGTCAGTGACATCAGTCGTGATGTAACTTATGATGTCTCAAATGACATCACTGATGACATCATCCACAGATTCAATTATACAGCCCCTCCCTGACAACCTCTGATATACCCATTCATAGACCCACACAAACACTGGCACACCTACTGACTGATCCATACAGCCACTCACACATCAACTTTCCCATACAGGCACTAAGGTAACCACTAACTCACATATACTGTCACTCATGCACCTAGTCAATTACCAATGTAACCACTCACACACCCACTCATACAGATATAGAGGCACTTACAGAACCATTCATACACCCATACAGCCACTCACACACTGAGTCAGTCACCAATATGGCTACTTACACTCCTTCTCAGTCACCTATAAAGTCACTTATACAGCAGCTCACTCACCCATACAGTTACCCACACAGCCACTCACTTACTTTTACCTATAACACATGTACTTACTCTCCTATACTGCCAATGTGTAAAAAAGAAGTCACTTTGAAAAATGACCTATAATTCACATGCTGGTATGGGTACCCACAATTTTGGAGATGTTCAAATAGCTACTGTTTCTAAACTCTATATTTTGTTCCCATTTCATAAATACATAGGTGACTTTCATACCGATTATTCCCTGCTTATATTTTTCCAAATGAATTGCTGTATTCCCGGTACACAATAAAAAAACATTGCAAGATGCTGCTCAGTTATTGGCTCTGGGTTCCTCGGGTTCTTGGTGAACCTACAAGTCGTATATATCCCCACAACCAGAAGGGTCCAGCAGATGTAACGGTATATTGTGTTCAAACATCTGGCATACTTAGTAGAAGTTACAGGTAAAAACATTGGCACAAATGGCTGTATCTTTAATTCAGTTTCAAATTTTTCTATTTTCAACTGTTAGTTTCTATACAAGAAACTTGAAGGATCTGCACAGACAACCCCTTGCTGATTTTAAAATGTTGTCTACTTTTCAGCAATGTATAGCTTTGCAGGATCCATCATTGCTTTCATACCCATTTGTACCATTAACTGGAAGGAGGTTAAAAGCACAACAAATAGCAAAAATAGGCTATGTCCCAGAACAATGCCAAAACTGTGTAAAAATGTTTGGTTTTTGTAGTAAATTACTTGTCTACTGTTCTCCACTGTACTGCTCTGCTAGAATGTTCCATGACATCATAGAATGCCTGTGTGCCTCTCTGGGTTAGAGTGTCAGTTGGTCAACTCAGGCTGAGCTGGTGGGAGCCTGCTCCTGGTGGGGCTATCTTTGTATTATCTATCTTCTCCTACCATCCTGACCACCTATGCTTGAACCAAGCTACTAATAAAGAAGTAACCTACATGTACAGATGGACTCTGTATCTTCCTTTACAACAATTTTGGCGATCGTTCACCACTGTAAGTCACTAAGCAGGCCCAACTGTAGCTGAACGGAAGACAGAGACAAACACCTTTTGATGAAAAACCGTTGCTGCAATCGCCAGGGAAAACCAGCGCAACGAACATTGAATCGCGGTAGATGTGCTTTCAACGAGCACCGGGATCCACAACCAAGATGCGTAGCTCATGAGGAACACGGCATGAAGCGTTGAGATCAAATTACCATCATAGAGTAATGCGCAGTTGCAGGAAAGTAGCCATGGCAACGTCAAAATGGCCGGCGGAAGACGTAGTAGGCGTGAATGCGTGGGTGACGCCCACACGTCTGACGATACAGAAACACGTAGGAAAGTCGAATGCAGTACTTACGGAGTGGCAAGGAGTTCTGCTACTACCAGTGAACGTTCGATGATGTCACCAGAATAGGATCGGAGGTCGAAGACAGCAGAGCTCCACACGAAATACCTGCCACGGCAAGGCAGCACACCAGGTAGGCAGAAGAGAATGAGTTGCGTGAGTTGCTCTCTTTGTATGACATGCTCGTTTAAATGGATTGCTTCCTCTGACTAATGTGCTTGTTACGACATCGCCTCACACACTAGCTTCCTCTCAAGAGACGAACAGTCAAAGCGTTTGAGGTAGTCCAGCATAGATGGGCTAGATTTAAATCACACAGACAGTTCTTCTGGCAAAGTTCCTCAAGTCCGTTAAAGCTGTCACTGTCTCCGTCAAAGCTCTAACCCAAATACACAATAAAAGGTGCTCGCTATGAAGGTAGTCACACAAAGTCCTTCTTTTCCCTAAAATACACCCCCGCTCTCAGCTAATGAGGTAGGACGTTGGTGGGGAAAGCCAGAAAACACCGCAGGCTTGTTGGCAGAGAGACTGTTCACTGTTGAAGTCTTACAGGTGACAGGAGGCTCCTCAGTAATTTGAAGACAAACGCCTAGGCTGCAGGCTGTCCAGATGGTACAGGACACTGGTGGGGCTGACCAGGGCGTTACCTTTATGTTTCAATTGACATTTTGAAAGTCCTTAATGTCCATGGATCTTTGTCTTTTGGTTCCTTGATTCCTTAGTTGTCTTTACTCCTTAATTCACGCGTCAGTTCTTCAGATCGTCGCCAAAATTGTTGAGGTGGCACTCTTCTTGTTATCAAGAGTGTATCTTACCCCTATTGTACCTCTCTATTGGGGATGTTGTTTTCTCCCAAGGGTTAGTGTTTGCACCCACCTTTGTTTATCAGGGTGTCTTCCCTGTGGTGTACCCGCTTATGGGGAGGTTGGGTGGGTGACCACTATGCTTTGTTTTCTCTGAGGGAGGGGGATGGGGCGTGTAGTAGTGTTACTTGCAATTTTAATGTTTCTCTTATTTTTGCATCTTAACACATTGTTGTTCATGTCAGTGAAATTCTTGATACCTCATGTAATACACTTTTGGATATGTCATTGTTGCACTTTCTTGTTAATGATATATTGGAGGTATCTTACTTGTCTTCATCTTTACTTCTGCTGTTGTTCCCTAAGGAAGGAGGATGTGTAGTAAATTACTTGTCTACTGTTCTCCACTGTACTGCTCTGCTAAAATGTTCCATGACATCATAGAATGCCTGTGTGCCTCTCTGGGTTAGAGTGTCAGTTGGTCAACTCAGGCTGAGCTGTTGGGAGCCTGCTCCTGTTGGGGCTATCTTTGTATCATCTATCTTCTCCTACCATCCTGACCACCTATGCTGGAACCAAGCTACTAATAAAGAAGTAATCTACATGTACAGATGGACTCTGTATCTTCCTTTACAACAGTTTTCTTACAAAAGTTTGCTTGTCCCTGAAAGCTGGGAAGATGGTGATTTCAGCACCACAACCCCTTTGTTGATACCATGTGCAAGGAAAAAAACAGACGCTTTCAATTGTGGCCCACTTTTCCCATTTTTCCCCAAAAAACAAAATGTGGCTGTATTTTGGATAATTTTTGGGAATCCGTCCAGAGGAATCCACAAAACCTGGGTACCTTTAGAATTCCTGTGATGTTGGAAAAAAAGGATGAAACTTTGGCGTGGATACCTTATGTGGTCAAAAGGTTACAGGGCCTAAGCCCGAACAACCCCAAATAACCAAACAAAGGCTTAGCACAGGGGGTGAAAAGGCCTAGCTGCAAAGGGGTTAAACATTGACATACCCAGTTACAAACAGATGCATACACTATGAAATCCAGATGTACACTTATTCACACATTCTCTGTCATTAGAGGAACCTCCACTGTGCTTAATAAATGTAACATGTCATTGTGCTTTTGTAATGAAAGAAAGCAAAAAAGAAGAGATTAACATTGATGCTCCTTCACCTTTCCCAAAAT
This sequence comes from Triturus cristatus, assembly GCF_964204655.1. NCBI lineage: Eukaryota > Metazoa > Chordata > Amphibia > Caudata > Salamandridae > Triturus > Triturus cristatus. The sequence continues at coordinate 1,524,312,123 of NC_140591.1, forward strand.
GGTGATTATGTCATCACTTTGTGTTAAAACAAGTTCTTGACATTTAGAACAGTGCACGTCCATGTCTTTGAATTCTGTATAAGTTGGTTTGATGTTGATATTTCCTGAAGGTTGTTTGGATGTAGATGACAGTGCTCCTGTGTCACTATAAGATGTTACTTTCTCCTTCAGCTTTTCTAAGATAGTCACATTAATGATTACTGATGAAGTGCTTCCACATCAAGGTTGCTCCGTAACTATACTTTTTCATGGTATCTCTTGAAAGCTGCTTCCCACACAACTTGCATTCCACATACCTGGCTGTGGCTTTCTTTTTTCCAGAAGGCACAAGGAACCAGAACCAGAGATCACTTTCTTTTGGCTGGAAGTAACTTCTTTCTTTTCTATTCATTCTTCCTCTTCCAGAGCTACAGCAGGTGATCTATTTGCTTCAGCCAAAATGAAAGGCACCAATCAGCTTTCAATATTTCTTCCCTGACAGCCAAGATCAAAGGGACTGTCTTGGGTGTGGTTTTACCCACATTTGCGTGTGGTTCAAGAGGAACCAATGAAAATGAAAGTTTGGTTTTTATTATGGAACTTCTGTGCAGATTTTGCAGCAAATCCATGGATTTGTGTGCTAATAAAACAGCTCATTTGAACAGCAAATTGAAAAGAAATATTTAAAAAAGTTTTACATATGTTCAACCTATTACTATAATCTATTTATAAAGTTCCTATACCCCTAAAAGAATTGCTTAGTATTTTACCGAATCTGCAGACCGGGTCCGCAAGTTCGTTGCTATCACATGATCACAATGAAAGACCATAGACTTGGAACTGGAGAAGCTGGGCAGTTACGTAGAAAATCCATGGATTTCAAATTATATTTTTTTTAAAAAAACATATTTACAAAACTTACATGTAAAATATTAACAGTGTTCAATTGCTTTTTCCAAATAAATGTAGTATCATTATGTACATCTTACTAAAATTATCAGTTATCTGCCATCTATTTTTGAACTTTATGTAGTATGTTGTTTCCTACCTTTTTGCATTATTGTCACAGGTTTCAACTTAACATTTTTGTATCATTTAGAGCACTTTCTCATTCTATGTTTCTACGGAATTAATACTTTCACCTTTTTTTGTCATATTCTGAATCTGCATATTCTTTATTTTTTAATAATGTGTAAACTGATTTTAGTCAATATGATTGGCAAAAGACTGTGTTTGTAGCACACATCCTGTAAACAGTCAACTACAGTTTGAAAATATAACAAAAAATTATTTTAGTAGAGAGATGTTATACTTGGTAAACGTAATTATAAGATCTATAATAATTTAGTAAAAAAAACAAAGGTTAAAACACTGTTATACTAATAAAATGTAAATAAAAAAACTATAGAAGTTTACAGAAAAAACAAAGGTTACAAGGACGTTATACTTAGGAAATAGATTTAAAAAATGTATACATTTACTGAAAAAAACAAAGGTTACAAGGATTTTATAGCTAGGCTGACATTTCACTCGTAAAAAAACAGAGAAATTCAGCAGTTGTAGTTAGCGGGGCTAACTATGACTTATGCCCCCACAATCCACTACTTATGACCTCACATATTACAATACTGATGACATGGTCAGTGACATCAGCCGTGACGTAACTTATGATGTCTCAAATAATATCACAGATGACATCATCCACAGATTCAATTATACAGCCCTTACCAGACAACCTCTGATATACCCATTCATAGACCCACACAAACACTGACATACCTATTCACTGACCCATACAGTCACTCACACATCAAGTTATCCATACAGGCACTAAGGTAACCACTAACTCACATATACTGTCACTCATGCACCTAATCAATTACCAATGTACCCACTCACACATCCACTCACACAGATATAGAGGCACTTACACAACCATGCATACACCCATACAGCCACTCACACACTGAGTCAGTCGCCAATATGGCTACTTACACTCCTACTCACTCACCTATAAAGTCACTTATACAGTAGCTCACTCACCCATAAAGTTACCCACACAGCCACTCGCTTACTTTTACCTATAACACAAGTAGTTACTCTTCAATACTGCCACTGAGTCAAGCACATACTTTCTCATACAACATCTCCCACACTCACTTACTTACCCATGCAATCATTCACACACCCATTCACTCACCCATACACCCACTAACACACCCTTCACCCAAACAATAACTTACACATCCATTCCTGCACACATATAGTCACTCCTGTACCCTGTCACTCAGCCATACTGATACTTATGTGCCTGCTTAGTCACCACTTCAGTCTGTCTTGGCCCCTCTCTTTCACCATTTACAGCCACTGACACACCCACAAACTCACATATACAGGCACTCATTCACCCTCTCATTTACTATTACAGTGGCTTACACATACTCACTCACCCATACAGAAACTTGCACAGCCACTCACCTACCAATACACCCACTGACACTTCCATTTTCTCACTCATACAAAAACTCACACACCTACTCACTCATGTCTACAGTCTCTTACATACCCACTCACTATTCTATACAACACTTACACACCCACTCACTCATCCACACAAGCACTCCCACAGCCTGCTTCCTTAATATATATGTATATATTTAACACTCAGTAACTTTTACAAAACACTCATAATCACTGAGTGATGTTATCAGTGATGTCATCAGTGGATAAACAGCCATAATATCAAATATCGACTAACACTAATATTGAGTCCAACATATCGACATACAAAAATATCTACAGTCAGAATATCATTGTCAATATCGAGTTGAAGGTAAGTTATATTGTTTTTCAAAATATCGGAGTTATTAATATCGTTTGAAAAATATCATTGGTAAAAATATCATTGATTTATTTAGTATTTTAGTCTTTATTTTTAATGTATGTGTTCTATTTTTTTGTGGAAGTCTTGCATTGGTTTTTGAATATATGTGTTACATTTTTAGAAGTTACAAATTTTTTGTAAGTAAATTTTGCGTTATAGTACCATAGCAGGTTGTGGGTTTATAGGGGAATAGTGTGGGAAGTAATTTAATTATAATAAAAAATGTATAATAATGTTTAGAAGTTATTACTTTTTCAATTACATTTTGTGTTTTTGTTCTGTATCAGGTTGAGGGTTTATAAGGGAATAGGGTGGGAAGTACGTTGATTATTATAATTAATTAATATTATTTAATAATTAATATTTAGGTATTTATTATTTTATATTATTATTTGTGTTAACTAATTCATTATTAATTAGCTATTAATTGGTTGTTATTTAATAAAGAATATTTGGTAAATATCTTAATTGTGTTATTTTTGTAGGAGCGGGTTGTGGGTTTATAGGGGAATAGGGTGGGAAGTAATTTAAATATAATTAATTAATTCATATATTTTTTTTAATTATTAATTAAGTATTTAGGATTTTATATTGTCAATTGAGGTAATTAAGTTTTCATTAATTAGTTATTAATTGGTTGTTAATTATTAATAATTAATTGGTATATATGTTGATTGTGTCATTTTTTAAGGAGCGGGTTGTGGATTTATAGGAAAGTAGGGTGGGAAGTATTTTAATAATGATTAATTTATATATTTTTTATATTTTTGTATTTAATATTTTATATTGTTAATTGTGGTAAATAATGTAATCTTATTTATTTATTAATTTGTTATAAATAATCAATTATTAATTCTGTATTTGTGTTATTTTTTTAAGAACGGGTTGTGGGTTGATAGGTGAGCAGGCAGGGACCTAATTTCATTTAAATATATTTTTAAACATTTATTTTATAAAAAATATTTTCTGTTGTTTTTCAGTGTTATTTGTGTGAATTAGTTTATTATTGATTGTTTTTAAATTGGTTGTTAATTATTCTTAATTAATTAATTAATTGCTAATTAATTATGGTAATTGTGTTATGTTTTACAACATTGGTAGTGTTATTTATAGGGGAATATGGTGGCAGGTGAATTATTTAGCATTATTTATTTGTTAATTAATGGTAATTATTTTGCTGGAGAGGGAATAGTAAATTATTCCCCTCCGCTATCCAATACTTACCCTACTGTTGCACTCGCTGGAGTGGGAATAGTAAATTGTACCCATACGCTATCCAACTCTTTCCCTACTGTTGTACTTGTTGGAGTGGGAATAATAATTTTATCCTCACCGCTATCCAACACTTTCCATACTGTTGCACTCTCTGGAGTGGAAATAGTAATTGTAACCCTTCCGCTATCCAACACTTTCCCTACTGTTGCAATCCCTGGAGTGGAAATAGTAAATTATTCCCCTCCGCTATACAACACTTTCCCTACTGTTTAACCTGCTGGAGTGGGAATAGTAAATTATTCCCCTCCGCTATCCAACACGTTCCCTACCGTTGCACTTGCTGGAGTGGGAATAGTAAATTTTACCCCTATGCTATCCAACACTTTCTCTACTGTTGCACTCCCTGGAATGGGAATAGTAAATTATCCCCCTCTGCTATCCAGCTCTTTCCCTACTGTTGCAATCCCTGGAGTGGAAATAGTAAATTATTCCCCTCCGCTATACAACACTTTCCCTACTGTTTAACCTGCTGGAGTGGGAATAGTAAATTATTCCCCTCCGCTATCCAACACGTTCCCTACCGTTGCACTTGCTGGAGTGGGAATAGTAAATTTTACCCCTATGCTATCCAACACTTTCTCTACTGTTGCACTCCCTGCAATGGGAATAGTAAATTATCCCCCTCCGCTATCCAACACTTTCCCTTCTGTTGTACTTGCTGGAGTGGGAATAGTACATTTTACCCCTATGCTATCCAACACTTTCCTTACTGTTGTACTTATTGGAGTGGGAATAGTAAATGATTCCCGTCCTCTATCCAACAATTTCCCGACTGTTGTACTCCCTGGAGTGGGAATAGTAATTTTGACTCCTACGCTATCCAACACTTCCCTTACTGTTGCACTCCCTGAAGTGGGAATAGTAAATTATTTCCCTCCACTATCCAACATTTTCCCCTTTGCTGTACTCTCTGGAGTGGGAATAGTACATTTTACCCCTACGCTATCCAGTACTTTCCCTACTGTTGCACTTCGTGGAGTGGGAATAGTAATTTTATCCAACATTTTTCAATACTGTTGCAGTTAATGAAGTGTCAAATGAAAGTGTAAAAACATATACATATATATATATGTATTTATAATTTTTATTATGTTTTAATAGTTTTTAATTAGTTATATTAAGTTAATATATATATTATATGTTATATATAAGAAAGTTTAATTTATTTTTACATTATATTTATTACTTAGAATTTTAAACATTTTCTAATAATTCTAACTATTTTTTAAAAATATATGTATTATTTGCATTATTTTACACTATTTTTTAAACATTTTAAAAAATGATATTTTAAGCAATGATATTTTAAACAACGATATTTTTTTATCGATATTTTTGTACTTACCATTATGAAGATAGGACTTCGATATTTTGGACAACGATATTTTTGTCCCGATATTTTTGTAGCTCAACATTTTTGCTGTCGATATTCTGTCAGTGATCCAACACCAGTGATATCATTAGAGATGTCATCAGTGAAGTCATTTGAGATGTCATCAGTGATGTCATGACTGATGACATTGACATTGAAATCAGTGATGTAATATGTGAGGTCATAGGCAGTGCATTGCTGGGGCGTGAGTTACAGTTAGCCCAGCTAACTATAACTGCTGAATTTCTCTGGTTTTGTATGAGTGTAATGTCAGTCTAACTACAACATCCCTGAAACTTTTGATTTTTCAGTGAATATATATATACATTTTGAAAACTGATACGTTTCCCGGAGTTCCCATATTCGTCCCGTGTTTCAGGAAGAAATCGCGAAAGTATATATATATATATATATATATATTCACTGAAAAAACCATAGGTTTCACACATGTTATAGTTAGTGGAAATTTTACTGATAAAAAACCAGTGAAATTGCCCCGTTATAGTTAGTGCTGGCAACTATAACTCACGCGACCGCAATCTTCTGCTGATGACATATGTGTCTTTATGAAAAAAAAATATTTGTAATATATGTATAGCTAAAAATGTATGGAAGAAGACATGGGCAAATAAGTGTCTAAATAAACTATTAGCATCAGCAGAGGATTGCGGTCGCGTGAGTTATAGTTGCCAGCACTAACTATAACGGGGCAATTTCACTGGTTTTTTATCAGTAAAATTTCCACTAACTATAACATGTGTGAAACCTATGGTTTTTTCAGTGAATATATATATATATATGTGTGTGTGTATATATATATATATATATATATATATATATATATATATATATATATATATATTCACTGAAAAAAACATAGGTTTCAGGGGTGTTATAGTTAGCTGGACTTTTCACTTGTACAAAACCATTGAAATTCCCCCGTTATAGTTAGTTCAGCTAACTATAACTCGCGCGCCCGCAATGCACTGCTGATGACGTCACATATTACATCACTCATGACATGGTCAGTGACATCACTCATGACATCACTGATGACATCTCAAATGACATCACTGATGACATCATCCTTGTGATAGAGTGGCAGACCTCCTCTCACCCTAATATAACCTTTGATACACACATTCAAAAATAGAGACAAAAATTTTCAAAACAATGGACATACCAATACCAGTTACAACAACCTCTTCAGTAATTCTAAGATCCACATACACATCCACTCATTCACCAACAGTCCTATACAGTCACTCATACATGTACTCACTCATCATATGTACTCATACACCTATACATCCTGTTACACATTGCCACTCATCCATAGAGTTACTCACACACATAGTCACTCATGCTAATAAAGAATCAAACATACATTTACTTGCATATACAGTTATACACACACCACCACACTTACTTCTACGGAAACTTACACATACTTAGTCTTTTAAACAATCACTTATAGAAACACATACTTATTCATACAGGAACTCTTTCAATCTCTCACTCTCACATATACTCACATATATACACCAATAGTCACATATACTAGTTTAAAAGAAAACATATGTAGTTACTCATAAAGACACTATTGAGACAGTCATTCACTCACTAACACACCCATACACACACTCATCCACCCATACAGTCCTGCACACATGCTCTGTTCAACACATACAAACAGTGAGTCACTCATTCATGCACCTATGCACTACGTAATATCCCCCACCGAACCATGCAGACACTCAGACTTATACTCAAAAAAACAACTAATAACCTATATAGACACCCATGTAGCTACTCACCAACCCATGCAGCCACTTATACACAAAGTGAGAGACTGATACAGATATTTACATATTAAAACATTACTCACTAAGCCATGTATTCACTATGATACACTTAATCAGTCAGTTACACAATCAATTTTTCAAAAACAAATCATCCATTTAGACACTTATATACCCATTTATTCTTCCATCGACCTTGAGATATACATATATAAAACATATTTAATTTTCAGAAAAACACACATTCACTGGATGATGTCATCAGTGATGTCATCAGTGATGTCATTTGAGATGTCATCAGTGATGTCATGAGTGATGTCACTGACCATGTCATGAGTGATGTAATATGTGACGTCATCAGCAGTGCATTGGGCGCGCGAGTTATAGTTAGCTGAACTAACTATAACGGGGGAATTTCAATGGTTTTGTACAAGTGAAAAGTCCAGCTAACTATAACACCCCTGAAACCTATGTTTTTTTCAGTGAATATATATATATATATATATATATATATATATATATATATATATATACACACACACATATATATATATATATATTCACTGAAAAAACCATAGGTTTCACACATGTTATAGTTAGTGGAAATTTTACTGATAAAAAACGAGTGAAATTGCCCCGTTATAGTTAGTGCTGGCAACTATAACTCACGCGACCGCAATCCTCTGCTGATGCTAATAGTTTATTTAGACACTTATTTGCCCATGTCTTCTTCCATACATTTTTAGCTATACATATATTACAAATATTTTTTTTTCATAAAGACACATATGTCATCAGCAGAAGATTGCGGTCGCGTGAGTTATAGTTGCCAGCACTAACTATAACGGGGCAATTTCACTGGTTTTTAATCAGTAAAATTTCCACTAACTATAACTTGTGTGAAACCTATGGTTTTTTCAGTGAATTTGCAAGGTTTTTTAAATGCTAATTCCTAACTATAACGTGTGTGAAACCTATGGTTTTTTCAGTGAATTTGCAAGGTTTTTTAAATGCTAATTCCTAACTATAATATGTTTGATACCTATGGTTTTTCCAGTGTCTTTGCAAGATTTTTAAAATGGTAATTTCTAACTATAATGTGTCTGATTCCCAAATTCATTTAATTTGTATGGTTTTTTAAATGCAAATTTTTTTTATGTCATTTTTTGTAAGCCTTTTTATATAATAATTTATGTACTATATCCTGCATTCTGGAAAGGTTTTTTTTTTTTATGCATTTTTTTCCGTGCGCGTACGGTAAGCTGACGCTACGCGCTTGTAGGATACGCGTACGGTAAGCTGACGCTACGCGCTCTGGACGTCATTAGTGCAGCGCGCCTACGTGATACGTGCGTGCCGTACGCGTATACCCGGAAGCAACGTCGCGGTTACGCAGGGGCGTGTAATGCGCATGCGCGAAAGTGACGTAAGCGCTGCGTAAGCGCACCGTAAGCGTCACGTGCGCGCACGGCAGGTCATGTGACTTACAAAGATCACTTTTTATTGGTTGAAATTACTTTCACTTCCAGAAACTTCCCACACCACACCCATTCCCCTCATTACTGCTTGAAAGAACACTTTTCATTGGTTGAAGCTACTTTCAGTTCCAGATTCTTCCCACACCACACCCATTCCCCTCATTTCTGCTTGTGATTCTCTAGGAGCAGGAGCTGGATTGACATTGGGATACAATGGCAGAACAGCACACCTCTTCTGAGAGTGAGGCCAGCAGCACCACCATGATCCAGAGAAGGAGGAAACAAAAGACTTCTTTTGTATGGGAGTATTTCACTTTTCCAGAGGGGGAGAAAAAGGTGAATGCTCAATTGGTCACTTGCATACTTTGTGATCGTGTTTTATCAAGAGGAAATCCAAGGAAAAAATATTCCTTTGGAAATCACTCTATGAAGAGACACCTTCAGGACAGACACCCAAGGACCTTTGCTCGACATACTGGAGAAAACTCTTCAGTAAGTCACCAGAGCCCAGCCTCAGATGCTCAGCCGAGTACATCATCGGCAGCTCAGCTGAGCCCTTCCTCTGTTGTTGGAGCATCACCTTCTTCTTTTCCTTCGGACATCAACCCTCGATTTGGGAGTGTTGAAATGAGGTGTACAAAATGTGGTGGTCTTATTGTTTTTGGGGAGGTCAGTCTTCCCCTTATTAACAATAAGATAGACCAGCATGTTTGTAGACGCTCATAATATTCCCATTCTTTCTTTCCTCTATCCCTGTATGAACCCAACGGCTCTTATAAGAGCCAACCTTACCTCACAATTTTTTTTATTTTTTTTTAAGCTTTCCTTTTTGCAAATTTTTTTTTGCTGTGCGCGCACGGTACGCGTAATTCCGCGCATACGGCGATTTTTCGAAAAAAAAATAAATTTCATTTTTGCCCTTGAGGGTCCTTCTGGGACCCCCTGACCAAGGCTAGGGGGTCAGGAACTGTCGAGCCTGCCCCCTTTTCACATTATCCACCTTTTTTATTCACCCCCCTGACAGTGCGAGTGAGAAAATGGCGGCCGCCGCTTCCTGGTTTCGACCGATTCGAATGTTTACTATGATCTAACAGCCAATCAGAATCGCGCTCGAGCACGGCACCGTACGCGTACGGTAAGCTTACCGTAAGCGCACCGTAAGCGCACGGTAAGCTGCCACAGATATATATATTGATTTAAATGCTATTTTCTCAGAATCTACTGAACAGATTTACACCAAACCTACAAAAGGCACTTCCTTGACCTGAGGACTACCTCTCTGCCAAATTTCAAGTAATTCTGTTCAGCCGTTCGGGCTGTAGCTGTGTCTAAAGGTCCTATGGAAAAATGCATGGGAAAAACGCGTTTTGGGACCCCCCTTTTATCTCAGCCCCCGCTTGACAAATCCCCCCGAGACTTTCAAGGTAGGAGCGGAGCATAGCGCCCCACCTATTTTGAAAAATTCGCGAGGATTCGTCGACCGGCGCCAAAGTTATTCAAAATAGAATGTTGAGGTTTTCCTATGGAAAAGGGGTCCTAACTATAACTACCTACTGGCGACCGCCAGTAGGTAATATATATATATATATATATATATATATATATATATATAGTATTTTGAACATTTCGCAACGATTCGTCAAACGTGCCAAAGATATTGGCAAAAGAAAAACGCTTCTTGAATAAAAACAAGGACCTAACTATAACTACCTACCGCGACTGTCAGTCGGTAATATATATATATATAGATAGCAGTTGTGCTCAATTCTGAAATATTGTTTATAAATATCCTGGGATATGCAGTTTGGCCTTGGGGCTTCGTCTCTTCGCCCTGTGATTATTACTTTTTCGACATCATCAGGGGAGTAAAACTGATGCTTAACATTGTACACAATTGAGTTGGAGCAGCAGTTTCCTGAGACTTCTTGGATTTGGACATCCTGAGTTATGATTCTGCCATCACTGCTAGACCTTGGCACAGTGGTTCCCACAATTTGCAGTGTGTATGTTCCAGCTTAGTATATAGCACTAACACAACTCTGTTGATTCCTACTAGGACTTGTACGGGCATTTAATCCTGTAGGGTCAGAGCAGCAACCACCATTAAACATCTAGGCCAGATGATCTACACATGCTTCCTTTGGGACATTTGAGTTCTTTATTGTGTTTTTTGGTCTTCCGAGGCTATTTACGATCTCCCAGAGTTAGCCTGCTTTGCGCAGTAGATATGTTTTGACCAAAACCCTCGATTTGTTTATTCAGGTCTTCCCAAACTTCCTTTTTGTGTTTATTTCTTATTAGCCCTTCTTTTTCCCACAATGCAGGGAGGATATCAGTTGCCTTCAAAATTCGATTTGATTTTCTTAGTTCCCATTTCAGTGTTTGACGTGAAAGACCGATGACACTGTTGCCTGTGTTCCTCTTATTGTGTTTAAACTGGGGGTCATGTGTTAATAGCGTGTTTGTAAAATACCTTCATGCGTCCAATTGTTTGGTAGCAGTTGTGGTGCTGCCCTCTAAAACCTGTTTTGCTAGTCGGGACAAAGCTGATAGAGAATTGTTTTACCACCTCAGACGCCTTAAATTTGTTGATTTTAAAAGACCAAGTTCAGCTATGGCATAATTCTGCTTCAGGGGTTTATGCAGAAACTCTGTCTTGAGAGGGTTTAGTTTTAGTTTCTTTTATGACATCTAAGATTATATATCTGGATGGCAGAAAAAGGCAGAATTGATGCTGTTTCCTGTGTACCATCCGTGTATTCATCTAAAGGGGTACCAATTTATTATTAAGTATTCAGGGGCTCGACAGTAGATTAGGGTGGCCAAGGTGAGGTGTATCTGTCTTGATGGTGCAGATGCTTTAAAACATTTCAAAACAGTACCCCCAATGTCATTCTGTCTCCTTGAAATTTTAGAGGACATTATTTTCAATTACATTAAATGCTGCAGATAAATTAAGGGATATTACTTGGCAATAATTACCCTATTTGAAGATCCAAGATCAGTATAATTTCTAATGTTCTGCATCATTTCGGTGAAATGTTCGGCTTTCACATCGGAAGTGCATTCCTCAAATGAGATTAAACGTGTTTGTGGGATTTAATGTGCATTATGTAATGGCTTTGTGGAGTTTTGCCCTCTGCATAATGTATCAGCAGATATTTCTTTCTGAATGTAATGCCAAGAGTTGGGTGTGATAGGAAATAGTTTTTCACCTTCTCTTGGGCTTGGTGGCATGCCAGGAATGACCGTCTAGTAGGCGGGGCATCAGGTCTTAAATGTGATGTAGTTATACAGTGGAAGCCAGTGGAGTTCTCTGAATGTCAGTGTGACATTTAGAAAGACGTATGAGGACAAATGCTGCATTAAGAATGCTCCAGTAAAGTCAGGTGAATCTCAAAAACTCTGACAAGAAGAATGTTCTCAATGAGGATTAGGTGGATTTACATAGGGTGTATTTCTTACCAATTTCAGATTGCCATAGGTCTGTTGTTTCTTATGCAGTAGTCCAACTTTTTGTTTTGGTTCTCATAGCTTCCACAGTATAGATCTGCACTTTGACTTGTGATTCTCTAAGCACATATTTATTGATGTTTGACAATGGCAGTGTTTCCTTGTTAATATTATATATTGCCTTTATATAGGGAGCAATTCCTTTGAGTTGGACTGCCTTTTACGGGCATGTTTTAGTCATTGTAACATGATAATAGGTATTGCCTTTATCTACATTTTACTGCCTGTGATGGAGGAATCTGATCCCTCATTTGACTAAATTATATGCAGTTATAAGGCAAAGAATGAAGTTGCGGGTCGTAAATTCACATAGAGTTTGCATCTGCTTTTATAGTACTGAAACTTTTCCTCTATATTTGTTCTCGATTCAGGAGGATTGTTTTGGATAGTCTTATTTGAGAAACATATAAGATGGAGAAGGTGATTATCACTTGATTACTTATGACATCTCCTTTACTGGATAGTTTGGGATACTTAATCAAAACCCCTCAGAAACAGTCACACACCTTTTGACTGCACCAATGTCTCACTTCACTTTTTCAAGTCTATTCCAAAAAATGCTTCTCATTTAAAGAACAATTTGGAAAAACGTACTTTCCTCATAAACGCTTCCTTAATCTCTTTGTTTCTCAGGGTATATATGATAGGATTAAACATGGGCGTTAAAATAGAATATAGCATAGCTACTAGTGAGTCTATATCAGAAACATAGGATCCAGCGGGACGAATGTACATGAAAATGATCGGCAAAAAAAACACATTCACCACCAATAAGTGAGACGCACAGGTTGAAAATGTTTTTCTTCTTCCCCCTTTTGAACTAATTTTCAGGATTGTTAATATTATTTTGATGTAGGAAACTAAAATCAGAGAAAATTATGAAACTATGACAAGAGAACTTGAAGTGGAACCAACAGTAACATTTATGGAAGTGTCAGCACAGGCAAGTTTGAGAAGAGGTGGGTGGTCACAATAATAATGATCAACAACATTAGATCCACAGAAGGAAAGTCTTGTCACCAAAATTGCAGATGGGAGTGGAGAGAGAAATCCCCAGCACCATGCAACAAGAGATAGTTGAAAACAGCGTTTTCTAGTCATATATGTTGAATATTGTAGAGGCTGACATATGGCATAATAGCGATCAAAGGACATCACGGTCAACAGGAGACATTCTGAAGCTCCCAAAGAAAGAAAGAAGTACATCTGTAAGAGGCAGCCACTGTAGGATATTGTGTTGCTGTTCATGAGAAACTTGGCCAGCATTTTTGGTACAGTTGCTGTGGTGAAACTGAGATCCAGGAAGGAGAGTTGGCTGACAAAGAAGAACATGGGAGTTTCGAGCTTACGATCAAGGTTTGTGAGTAAAAATACAATCCCATTACCTGTGATAGTTAGAAGGTAGATGGGGAGAAGAATTCCAAACAGCACGCCATGAAAATCCTGCAGGCTTGGAAACCCAAATAAGATGAACTCAGTTATTGAGCTGAAGGTATTATTGTATGATTCACTCCTTTCCATGTCTTTCTGTGAACAGCAGCTGAAAGATAAATATGATCGCCCTTAGTTGAACCAACATGTAAACAGAGTGATCGGAATGTTTTTAAGTATTGCCCTTCTTATAGTCAATCAGTTTGCCTGATAACAAGGACAACTTGTCTTTGTGCAAAAAAGCAAATGCTATAATTCTGTTTATACATCTTTTCAAGTGATTACTCACGTTCACGAATGCATCCCTACCACAGCTTCACACAATTTTTTTTACAGAGTTTTATATAGCGCGAACTTGACCCGAATCGGGTATCAGAGTGCTTTACATAGCACCGGTTGCATTACATGAGGATAAATTCATTTTTGTAAGGCTCGGGGAGATTATGTGATTTGCCCAGAGTCACAGGATGTTCAGCGTCATTGCCGAGACTCAAACCCAGTTCCCCAGATTCGAGGTCGACTGCCCTAGCCACTAGGCCAACTCCTCTTCCCTATATTGTCATTGATATAGTACCAACCTCTGTCCTGTCTGTAAAAAAAATAGATCTTCAAGAAATATTTCTACTAATGACGCTGTACAGCTAGAAAGATAAGTTAATCAGACCTAGATCAGTTTGTGTGGGCGCATTTTGAGACAGCAGATACTTGAAGGTGGGAGGAGGATATTTAAGCAGTGAGTGTTTTGTATAAAATACAATTATGATTGGAAAGTAAATCATTATACAACAGGCACAATTTCTACATCTATCTAATATTGATTGTAAGGTAATAGTGCAGAATCATTCACCATGATGATTCTCCGTTAGAAGACATGAACATCAATAGCAGTCTTGAATAAGCATTGGCAATGCTAATAGGTCTAGCTTATGAATGAAAGTGCCTTTTATGTCACTGATGGGTGTAGACAATCAATATGTCTTCATGTACACATTCTGTCACTCATCTTTGTACTAATGCATTCTTGCATCAATCCTTTAACTTATTTTTCCATTCACTCTCTGACACAACCTAAATAGAACATATCCAAACTCAACAATATAAACAAGATAAATTAAAAGAATACAATTTGAAAGAGAAAACATGTTGCCTTCTAAAAGCGGTGGGCACATGTTTAGAATAACATCACTACACATAGCAGCAAGTGTCCATCTTGCAAAGGTTTTGCAAATAGTTTGTCACTGTTTTCAAGTTCAAGAATTGCTGCCACCTTTAGAACCAGCAGTTTGCCATCTTGAATTGGTAAAACAATGATACAATATGAGAAACACCATTCCATAATGATCTCCTAGTTTAGAGGAACTGCCCACAATGAGTGAGGCTTACTGCAGATGAAATGAGCAGCAAATCAGCAACCTGTTAGCACTGCTTGAAGAGCTGAGGTATTATCTTAAGAAACATTAAAATACAAAGAGAATAAGCAAAGAAATTAAAAGGGAACTATATAATGAGAAAATTAAAAGTAAATGACTGGTCAACCAGCCCTTATACCGAACCCGACTCATTTTTAGTTGTATGAACACACAAGATCAGAAAATGTCACAATTCACAGGGCAATAAACCGATGCAGACTAAACCATTACCCAATGCAGTTTACTGTCATAGATGGAAGTACAGTGTAAATAACACCAAGTCAGCCAATGGCAGAACATAGTGGATCCAAAGTCCTTCTATGTATCTATATAGATACATATTTATATACAAATTCACAGAAACAAAACAAAGGGATGTTATAATTAGGTTCACATTTTACATGCACAAAACCATAGAAATTCATCAGTTATAGATATATGTATAGTTAAACTTATGATAAGAAGCTAAAACTCGTAGCCTAAAGTAACTAATTGGCAAAAGTTATAGGGCCACATGCATTAAACTTTGTAATTGTGATTCCTAAATTGTGATTTGTAAGAAATCGCAATTTAGGAATCGCAATTGCTTATGCATGTAAGAAACGCCCAAAAATTGAGATTCCTACACACTCCTTAATTGCGACTCGCAAAATGTGATTCGCAATCAAGGAATTGCTTCCCATTCATTCCTGTGGGCCTAGAGGCCTATAGGAATGAATGGGAGTTGCATGCACAATTTGCGAGTACCAAATAGGTACTCGCAAATTGTGCATGCAATTTCAAGGGTGCAAGGGTGCCAAAAGGACACCCTGATGCACTCCTGAAATTGCGATGTTACCACATGTTGCACACACACATGCTCCAAGGGCATGTATGTGTACAACATGGAACTTTGAAAAATGCACTACTGTGTATTTTTCACAGTTCTCGCAAATTACCATCAACTTTGAATTGATGGTTATTTGTGTTTCTTAATTGCGAAATCGCAAACATATTGGGTTAATACATTGCATTTAGGGAATTTCAATTTGCAATTCCTTAAATGCAATCGCAATTTAAGTAATTGCAAATTTAGCGATTACTTAAATTGCAATTTTTGCATTTAGGATGATGCATACAAATGCAAAAATACTGGTCACAAAGGACCAGTCACAAAGGACCAGTTGCGGAAGGTATTTTGAATGATGCACGTGGCCCATCATTTTTTCCGTATAACTGCTGAATTTCTATGGTTTTGTGTGAATAAAACATGAACCTAACTATAATGTCCCTGTAACCTAATATGTAATTTAATCCACGGGTATCCAAGGGAACCTGCTTGTAACCCTGTTTCCACAGAGGATGCAAGTCCCTAGACATGCAAAGTATTATTTCTTCAATAACTTCAATATTACTGAACAGATTAACATCAAATTAAGACAAAGGCTCTTTCTGGACAAAGAGCTCGCTTTCTGACAAATTTGGTGTAAATTCATTCAATGGTTCGACCTGTTGCCATGTCTAAAAATTGCAAAAGACATTACATGGAGAAAAAAAGTTTTGGAAAACTCCTTTTTCTCTGTCCCTACTTGAAACATCACCCTGAAACTTTCTATGCGTAACTAAGCAAGTGGGGAACTTTTTTGGTGGAACCTCTGTGAAGATTCGTCAAACGGCACATAAGTTAGCAGCCAACAAAAAAATGCTTTGTCTATGGGAAGAGTTGGTCTTAACTATAACTACCTACTGGCTATTGCCACTAACAAATACATGGACGTATATATTATTTAATGTTTTATTACAAAATTCTGGCTGAAATTTAAGAAGAGGTTCTAGCAAGAATTATTACAATCAAATCCAACACAAAAATCATTCCCTACAAAGTTGATTTGACATTTTGTGTAACAAAATAAAACCTATCTGTATTGTGAGAAAATGGGTTGTTGGTTGAGTGGGGTATAAACCCCGCTCAAACAACAGCCACAATCCCTGGCAGAGTTAACCACTAAAGTAACTAAATTAACCTGTGTTTAACCCTGGGTAGCTTTGCACAAAAGCAGTCAGGTTTAACTTATAGGCAATGTGTAAATTATTTATCCCTTACATGAATAGTAATAAAGCATAAACACAACACAAGCAAAATCCAACACCAATTTAGAAAAATAGAGTTAAGTTTAATTAAATATTTGAGACCAATACAACACATATCCAATTAGTAGAACTAGAGAAATTAAATATTAAAGCTCAGAGTGAAATCTAGCACGTACATCTAGTTGTGTGAAATAGGTTCAAAGCCCAAATTTGTGGTTGACCGCGATGGAGCCCCAATCGGAAGCAAAGAGTGGACACCTTTGAACTTAGAAGAAATTTTGCAGAAGAATGTCTGAAAAGGTAGAGTTCAGCAGGGCAAGGCTGCAGGTGATGTCCAAGGATCATTGGGGAACCCCTGGATGATGTCCCAGTGAAGAGTTCGATGATCAGACTGGATGGCTACCACTTGGAGTGTCAGGACTCACTTAGGCTAGGTCTAGGTGTGGGTTCAAGATTGTTGAACCCTTTTCTGTCCAGGCTCTGATCAGCAGACTAGCCAACTGGCTCTTAGAGTCACTCTGGTAGTCCTAGGTTCAAGAAGTGGAGCAGGGCTCAAACATCAGGGAAGGCCTCTGAGGGTTCAAGGCGGGCTTCAGTCAGCATAGCAGTCCTTCCAGGTGCAGGAAGACAGTTTTCTGATGTAGACAGCAAGACGTCCTCTAGGAGTCCTTCCACAGGTCCAAAAAATGTATTGAAGAGTGGGTCTGAGGGTCCTATTTTAATACCTGGTGACTACTTTAAAGTAAGAGAAGTTTCTAGAATTCCTTTTTGAGGTGCTTTGGATTTCCTACCTCCCTTGTCCAAGGTCCAGCCTGGCAGCAAGTACAATGGACTTCTGTGATGTCCTTTGTGAGAATTAGATAAATACAAAGGTTCTGTCGGGAAGTTATAATTTCTTTAAGAATGTTCAAAAACATAAATACATTACATGTAAAAGATATCAAATGAATGAGGAAAGAAACACACACCAATAGAAGTTTGCGATTTGATAATTTAAAGGAATAAAGTATTATGAGCTGTCGTAATACATAAGTGTGAGCAAAATATTGGTGACTTGTGGTGAATAGGTGACATGTGATAATAAATATTATATAAAGTATAGTTTCAAATGAGGCAAAAGTGAATAAGTAAAACAAAAGGTACACTTTTTCTCACATATACTTCGCGATCCTATGTGGATTAATTTGTGATCATAAGCATTGCGTAGACATTTAAAGGTTCGTCGATGTTTCGACCCCGTGTAATGTGCAAAGTCTAATAAGCGTCACGGCGGGTCTTCCTCAGGACAGTGGGTATGGGTATACAGCCTACGGAATGAATGAAAGCTAGTTTAGGGTGTGTGCTCAGAGATCAGGCAGTACGTGACTGTACTATATAAGGGTAATAATGCTTACCCATAAGAAGATTTGGATTAATATCTGCGTGCGTAACTCAGTCAATTTGTGGTCCTATTCAGTCAGGAGATGGCCTATGGAGTGATAATAAGGTTAAAAACACTCCCATGAATGCGATTATCATGGCATGAAACTTGGGGAAAGAAAACAATAATTTATGAAGAGTGGTGGCCTATGGAATGATAAAGTGATTATAAACACTCCCATTTAATGTGATCAAGGGGAAACCTTCTGGTAATAAAAGCAATTTAGGGCGCAGGTAAGTGTGAAAAAGGTGTCAAGGATCTATGCGGTAAAGGATTTGTATCTTCATTGCATTTAGGATTTAAGCCAGTCACATGATTTACTGTGAAGAATGAAAAGGAGTGTAATTAATTAAATTAAAAGCGACAGCATTTGAGATGCAAGGTGCCTCTACAAGTGGCCTCTGAATTATTCTTACCGCGATCTGTATTTCAGCACATCTTGTCAGCTCTCAGTCAGATGGAATACTGAGGCTGGAGACAAAGGCCTGTGATTTATAACAGGTGTCACGTGTCTAAGACGTGCACATTCACTCCTAACGGTGATTAACAAGATGAATGGCTGCAGCTGCAAGCTGTACAGTAAAGGTCAAGCGAACCCTTAGACAAACACGTTCGTGTTAGCGAATTGTTTCACTAAGTAAATGAAAACCATTTAAACATACTTTTTCGTATTAGGAAACTAGTTTCACCAAGCAAAATTTAGAGAGGGTGAAACATGGTAATCCGTGTTATCGGAGAGTAAATCAAAGCAGAATTAATTACAGTATAAATTCATAGATTACGAATAGTGATGTGACCAGTATAAAACAACCTCATCAGTAATTCATTTCGAAGTTTAGTAATGTTGGCGCATGAAGCTGATTCGTGTTAATGGAAAGTTATTCATAGCAAATACATACAGTTTTGATTCATTATTCAAAATATGTCAGAAATTAAGAACTGTTAGTAAAAGAACAGTAACCATCATGAACATTGAATATATTCCAGATATTTGGTACAAAGTCAATAAATAATTTGCCAGACAGGCATGAAAAAGGTTGTGTGTTTGGTCAGCAGAAAATGCCAGAGATTAGGCAATTATAAGTCTAATACATGGGTACTTAACATGAGAATCAGATGGTTTGACATTTGCGCCTAAAGACAGTATAAAACGCTTTTAGACATAATGAATGACATAGTCACCAAGGTGCCAACAGATGGACACGACTAGTGCAAGGACATTTAACTCATAACTAGCGGTTAACATTCAGAGGAATTGAATAAAAACATGTTAAGGCAATAATTTGCAACACTTTTTGGTGAATATTTAAACATGTGTGTCAAAAGCATATGATATTATTTACAACATGCTTTCTATCAGGCTGTGGAGTAGTACAGGGAGTAGAAGATAGGTATGGTTGTGTGTGTGATTCTATAGTTTGACCATTTGCCTATATGTCTCCTCCTGCTCATTTAACCCATTTTTTACTGAGTCAAGCAGATGGATTAATCTGCATTCTTTGTAATTTAGTAGTTGGAGTATACTGCCTCCTCTTGGGTGCAGTGTGGCCTTTTCTAGTACCCACCATTGTAGGTCATCAGCAGTGTGGTCGTTTTTGGAGAAATGATCTACTAGAGGGGCTCCCTGGACCATGCAGCGAATTCTACTTTGGTGTTGTAGGACCCTGGTCTTCACCTTTTGGGTAGTTTGGCCTACGTAAATTTTAGCGCAGGGGCATCTAATGGCATAAATCATGTTGTGACTATTACAGTTACTGTGTTGTCTCATGTGATATGTCTTTCCTAGATGTTGAAATGATGAGCCAATTAGTGTGAGTTCACAAGCCTTACAGGTGCTGCATTTAAAATGTCCCGCTAGTGGTGGTAAGTTGAGTTGTTGTTTCAGGTCTCTTGGTTTCGTAGTTTCAAGATAGGAACTTACAACATAGTCTTTGATGTTTTTAGCTCTTTTGAATGCAAACATGGGTTTTTCTTGTATCCCGATGTCCGTGCTTACAAGATTCCAATACTTGAGTAGGACTTTTTTTATGTCGTGGCTGCGTGTGTTGAAGGTGGTTACACATACCAGTTTCTGAGTATCTACTTTGAGTGGTTGAATTTCCAGAAGAGTCTCTCTGGGTCGATACCATGCCCTTTTGCGTGAGCGATTCAGGAGGCCTTTAGGGCATCCACGGTCCCACAGTTCTTGTATGAGAATGTCGGTTTCTTTGTAGAAGTCACATCTTTTGGAGCAATTACGTCGTAGTCCTAGAAATTGGCCATATGGCAAGTTGTCCCGGAGGCATCTGGGATGATGTGAGTCGTGTTTCAAGGTAGTGTTTCGCGCTGTAGGTTTAGTGTACAGTGTAGAGAGCAATCTTCCATCCTCATTTTGTATAGCAATATCCAGGAAGTTAATAGCGTCATTGTTATGGGACATGGTGAATTGTATGTCAGGGGTGCGTGTGTTAAGCCATGATTTAAATTCCATTAAGCTTTGTTCAGTGCCTGTCCATACCATAAGCACGTCATCAATATAGCGCTTCCAAACTGAGATGTTGTTCAAGTAAGGGCTGGTTAAATCATACAAATATGTGTCCTAATCCCTCTATTGTGTGGATGGATGCTAGGAATATACAAAGTCCAACTGTCAACTATTCTCAGTCATATGACCATAGAGCTGGGTGCAGGCACTACATAGGTAGGGCAGAAAAATGACACCATTCATAGAGTGCTGCAGCAACAAATGATGGATGGAATGCTGAATGAATCAAATGTTCATCCCCAGTCAAGAAATCTGGGTAAAATCCATTGTTCTTTTGCTCACTGTCACACCCCAGTTTGGACATAGCCATTTGCTAATCAGTCTTGACCCTGTTCCTCATGGGAACAGTCCAGCCTGAACTGCCAAGCGGAGGAGCAAACAAATGATGGATTTAGGCCCAGTTCTCTGTATTGTGGTGACTGTTTGACATTGTACAGTTTTCTGTCTATCAATTGTTCTTGTTACATTTGTCACCGCAAGTATGCCCTGGCGTGGGTCCCATGCTCTCCATGCCACTGGAGTTAAGCTAGCCTGGCTGACGAGGGGTGATGCTCTGAAACTGGCCCAGGATGCTTGTTTTCAGTGCAGAGAGGACCTGGCCTGGCAGATCGGGCTGGACTGTTCCAATTGGAAAAAGGGCCAAGACTACTTTGCATATGGCTGAGTTAAAACTGGGATGACATGGGGAAATTGGGAGATAAAAAAACGATGGATTTAGACCCAGATTTCTGTCCTGGCGTGAATGTTTGACAGTGTTCAGCAATCTGTCCCTCCATTGTTCTTTTAACATTTTATAAGTGCCATTTTCAAAATTGTGATTTAAAATCTGATTTTACCATTACAGAGGATTTAAAATTTTAATTCCTCTGACACGAAATATGAATTTTCTGCTTGCTCCCATAAAAAGTTACTGCTTATTAAATGTTATGCTCGGATATGAATTTACCTTAAAGAAATTAAAAGGTAAGAGGCATTCGGCAAAACAGGAACAAGTTGGTTTAATTCAAGGCAAGGGCTGGGAGAATATACAGAGTTGCATCTGAAGAAAGTCTCTCACTGTACAGAGTTTCGGCTGACCATATATACATCTTGTGAGGTACATAAAACCAATTCTGCATTCTTAGTCATAAATAACAGGTTTAGTCACCTGATAAGGGGACACAGGTGGCTCTCAGTCTCAGCGAGAGCTAGTGTGTGCCAGTGTGTATGTGTCCAGATGTCTGGTGTGGAGAGCCCGAGATCACTATGTGTGGTTTGCGTGTTGTGGCATCTGGCTCTGTGGTATTTTTCGGGAACTCGTGCCTCTGGCAAAACATTTTATTGGGGACAATTTCCTTGGCCCTGTTTGTGGTGCAACGGTCTATCTTTGGGATTGATCAGGGTTTTCCCTGGGTGTGACTTTTGTCTTTGGGCTAAGTGAAACCCCACCTGCAGCCTACCACTCAATAGGCATGGGTTGGGGCTCACATGGACTGTCTAACCACGTATCTTTGACTCAGGGTTGATGGGGAGGTTACCTTTGGTAAATCCGACAGTAATGATGCAAGTTCGCTAGAACTTTTGCAAATAAACATCCTGGTCATTTATATATTTTTTATCGGCATCCTCAATATTGTTCAAACAGCTATCATAGCATACTTTGATATTGTCTCTACTGATACTGATATTGATATTATTATGTCTGCC
Organism: Triturus cristatus; assembly: GCF_964204655.1. NCBI lineage: Eukaryota > Metazoa > Chordata > Amphibia > Caudata > Salamandridae > Triturus > Triturus cristatus. The sequence goes on from NC_140591.1 coordinate 1,524,334,966, forward strand.
TAGACTATGGCATTCATTGACATTGTTTCTACTGGTATCGACATTGTTATGCGTGCATGGATTATGGCATACATCGACATTGCTTCGACCGGCATCAACATTTCTGTGCAGGCATAGTTTATGGCATACATTGAAATTTTTTCTACCGGCATCAACACTGTGTGCAGGAATAGTTTATGGCATCTCTCCAGGAAAAACACAAAGGAAATTTTTAACGTTGTTCAAAGCTTCCTATCTCCTAGAGCAGAGGCTATTTCTCATCCCGCCTCATCTGCATGGTGTGAAGAACTCTCTAGTTTCTTCATTGATAGGATTTAAGCTCTCCAAGCTAATTTCAACATCAGAGAACATACCCCTGAACGGGTCAACTTCAGCTTCGCCAATGTCACCTACTCTGGTGGCTTTAACACCTATTGCTCTGTTAGACCCATTGATGGTCCTCCAGTCTCTTAAATCGGGATCACCGACAGACCCTTGCCTGGCTAGACTGCTATCTTCGGTTGCAGAGATGGTCAACCATGTGGTAAACAGACTAATCAACCTGTCCCTCTCCAAAGCCAGTGCCTATAGCCTGGAAGCAGGCTAAAATAGTGCCACTATTGAAAAAACCTACTCTGGAGCCTTCTATTCTTTCCAACTATTGCCCTATCTCTCTCTTTCCTGGAGTGGCAAAAGTATGTGAAAAAGTGGTAAACAAACAATTGTCCAACTATGCCGAACTTCACGGCCTGCTTCATCAGCCACATGCGGGCTTCAGAGCCACGTGCAGCACTGAGATGGCTCTTGTTGAAGTTGCTGAAGCCATTCGGGAAACTTTGTGTTCGGGAGGTAGGGCGGCTCGGATTTTGTTGGACCTCTCAGCAGCTTTCAACACTGTGCCACATTGCTTGCTTCTGGACTGTCTCCTGGAAATTGGAATTTCCGGGTATGCCTGGAGATGGTTGAAAACCTTTCTGGAGGGCAGAACGCAACAAGTCTGCCCCCCCCTTCCTCTTCCCCTCCCCAGACCACGGGAGTGCCTCAGGGGTCGAGTCTGGGCCCCCTTCATTTTAATATTTATGTCACTCCTCTAATACAGATGGCCGAGGAGCTGGGAGCCAAGATCATCGCTTATGCAGATGACACGCTCCTCTTCGCATGGAAGAAAAATGATTCCCCTACCTCTCGAGCCAAATCCAGTCTGACAGCCATTTACAATGGCTCTCCTTGGCACAGTTAAAGTGCAATGAAGAGAAAACTGAGATCCTTCTTATCGGGAGATTCTTCCTCATTTCTTGAAATCACTTTGGCCAGATGAATATCCCATGCCAAACTCTGAGGGCCAACCACAAAAAACTTAGAGATATGGTTTGACGAGAAGTTGAACTTCTCCACTCAGATCAAGAAGCTTACAGGTCAATGCTTGGGTACACTATAATCCATTAGAAAGTTTCTACCCTTCCTCCCTAGGTAAGCAAGGGAAATGGTTACCCGTGCTTTGATATCATTTTGCATTGATATGCTAATGCCCTGTACATGGGCCTGCCAGGCTATCTCTTGAACAGACTGCAGGTAGTCCAGAATGCTGCTGCCAGGACTCTTCTCAATATCCCTAAAAAGACAAGCATGAGGCAACACTTGCGCGATCTCCACTGGCTACCTGTGGCAGAAAGAGTTACGTTTAAATCACTTCTCCTGGCACACTCAGCTCTATACGGCCACGGTCCTGCCTACCTTAGAAAGCGTTTCAGGTTTTATGTTCCTTCTAGACAGCTGCGTTCAGCTACACAGTTTCTTGCTAACTTCCATTGATTGTGCCTTAAGAGAGTTGGAAGGAGCTCTCTTGCTTTTAGGGCGGCTTCAGCCTGGAATTTGCTTCCCTTGGACCTCCACAGCATTCAGGACCCCAACCTCTTCAGGAAGAGACTGAAGAAGTTTTTTTTCATCTAGTAGTCCTTTCTAACTTTCCCCCACCAGGTTCGTGCCGGGACATTCTTTGAGTATCTGTGCATGTTACAAATGTCATAAACATAAACATTAACATACAATGACATTGCATTTATTTGTATTGCCATTGTTGGGCCTGCAAATATCATTGTATACATTAACATCTTATTCACTCAACCTAACAAGTGTAATAAGGCAACCTAAATGTTTCCAACGGGAGAGGTAGGCCTCGCAATAGTAAAAAAGTAGTTTAGGTGTTTTCACTATTAGGACATGTAAAACTTAAAAGTACATGTCCAACTTTTTAATTCCAATGGACCCTGCCCTATGGACCATCTAGGGCCTACATTAGGGGTGCCTTATATGTAAAAAAAAGGGTGGTTATATTTCCAAGTCGAATAGGCAGTTTGAAACTGAATACAGGCTGCCTGGGACATATTTTAAGGGGCTGCTTAAGTGGGTGGCATAATAAATGTCTCAGGCCCACTAGTAGACCTTAGACCCTGAATATATGGTATACCACTTTACCGTGGACTTCAAAGTAAATTAAATGTGCCAATCAGGTGTAATCCAATGTTACCATGTTTTAGAGAGCGAGCACAAGCACTTGACTACTGGTTAACAGACTCCTCCAGCCAGCAAAAGCTAATTTAGAAAAACAGGAGGAGTGAAGGCAAATCGTTTAGGACTGACCCTGCAGAGAGGGTCAAGTCCAACACTTAGGCTTTACTACAGGGAAATAATCCATCTTTAAATGGTTGTTGATATTAGCAAATGCCTTCCACAATCACTATGTCAAGCCTATTGTGTTAATCCTAACTGTTAGACCTGGTATCTTTTCCTGTGCTTCCCCTGTCTTTTTGTTTTCTGGCCTCCTGGATTTTATGGTACGTTGGACTGTGTTTTGCTTTTTTAGTGGTTCTGCACTTTCTCACTGCTGATCAGTGTTCAAATGCAAGTGCTCGTACAGTAAATTGTGTTTATGGATTGGTGTTTCCATGTTTGGCTTATTTGATTTACCTAGTATAGTGCACTGCGTGTGCCCAGGGCCTGTAAATCAAATGCTGCTAGTGGGCCTGCAGCACTGAGTGTGCCACCCTCACAAGCAGCCTTTAAAAGGGGTCTCAGACCTGTCATTGCAGTGTCTGTGCACAGTTTTCACTGCGATGTCGACCTGACAAGTGCACCCACTTGCCAGGCCCAAACCGTCCCTTTTCTTACATGTAAGGCACCCCTCAGGTAGGCCCAAGGTACACCTCTGGGCAGGGTGTGGTGTATTTGAAAGGTAGGACATGTCCTGATAGTGAAATACTGTGTATTTAATGTTTCACTTTGAAACATCTTACAAGTATTACTTCCCATGGGGACAAGATAGAAAGATGGAGTTTAAGCTTTCTAAACTCAGAATTTAATTACACATCTTGTAGTAAAGATGGTTTTTAAATTGAGTTTGAAAATGCCACTTTTAGAAAGTGGGTATTTTCCTGCTTAGCCATCCTATGTTCCTCTGCTGGGTTGTGTATTGTCAGTCTGGTTTTTGGAGTGATAGGAGCTGGGGATGTGCATTGACTGCAGATAGCCAATGGTGGGTTTGCGGTTTGTCCTGCCTTTTCTGGTTGACTCAGAGCTGAGCTGAATAGACCTGGTCTGCATTTAGAGTAGGAGGAAGAGTTTTCCTTGCACCTGAAAAGGCCCTGTCTCCTGGGCACAATGTTGTCTCCACCTCCTGCCAAGAAGCTGAATCAAAGAAGACAGAACTGGTTTGGACTGAGCTGAGAGACTTTTACCACAAGAGAACAAAGGAAAATGTGGTATAAATTTGGGGCCTAGACCCCAGAACTTTAGAACTCCTTTGGATGAAGGAGCTGCAGAAGCTGTGAGGAGAAACTTCAATTTTGCTGTGTACTTTGCTGTGTTGGCCTGCCATGGCTGCTTCTGTCTTGGGCAGAGAAAGGACTGCACTGACCTTTCGGCAACTTCTTTGTTTGAATTTCTCCAAGGGCTTGAGGTAGACCTTGCCCCTGTTCAAGCGGTCTGGGGAACAGCAAAGACTTCAACTTCATCTGGGAACTGTGTTTTTCAGGCTGCAGCAGAAAAAAAAGCAAACCGACGCCATCAACGACGCCACTGCTGGCTCCGAGTCCTAAAGGCACCGCAGAAGGCACCGCCGCGCTTCGCAACGCAACCCTGGTCCCACTGATGGTGCTGCCTGCCACTGAGCCACTGCTTGCACTGCTTGCACTGAGACCTGTGGGCGCAGCACTTCACACAGCCTCACTTCACACCACCTCACTTCACACTGCCACCCTGGTACCACGGATGACGCTGCTCCGCCCCGACATTGACGCCACTGCTTGCACCATGGTTTGAGGTCACCGCTCGCAAGTTACACGACGCACCGCCCTGTCCCATATCGAAGCCTTGGCTACCGACGCCAGCGCCATTTACTCTGGTTCATCATCCAAAGACAGCGCTTCAGCAGTGACGCTGTCGCTGCCTGCAGTGCAAATTGCCAGCACTGCGATGAGCACAGCACCACTTTGCAGCCCAGGTCTCACCGACGCTGCTGGACGACTGTTACCGAGGCGGTGCCTTTACCATGAGCTGAGGGCACCAAACATCGCAGTGCTGCACTTTGTACCCGAAGCCTGCCAGCGCTCCTGACTTCAACTTCATGGAGTTCGACCTGCAATGCATGTGGCTTCAAGGACCTGATGACTCCTGCACCGACATCCGGAACCGATGCCTACTGACGCCGGTTCTTCGGAGTTCAACGCGAGGTCCCCAACGCCCTGCATTTCTAAAGGTACTGTTTTGTGGGTCTCCCTGACACTGTAGCTGGCTCGAGATGCCAAGGTCACCCAGAACTGTTTGGATTTGTTATTCATAATGCCAGGAAAGCCACGGACAGAGCTATTGACTTCAAGGAACTGCATTTCAAGTCTATTTCTGCTTATTGTTATTTCTAAGAACTGTATGGTGTTTTTTTTAATCCTTTTTGATCTTATTTTGCACAGATAAAATATTGGATACTTTTCTAAAACTGGTGTGGTGTCCTTTTGTAGTGTTTTCACTGTTATACTGTATGTTATGTGCAATTGCTTGACACACTGTCTCTGAGATAAGCCTGGCTGCTCGTGCCAAGCTACCAAGGTGGTGAGGAAGGGGTTATTATAGAAGTGTAACTCCCTTATCCTGACTAGAAAGAAAGGTCCCTACATGGACAGGGCAACAACGTGTCTACTAGAGCCCCCCATTGCTAACAATACCTTTTCATTATGAACATATCAGACTTATTGCAAGAGAAATATTTTTCCTTGTGAACCAATCAAGCCAGTAGCTGTTACGACTTATCACCATAACTAACCAAGGCCCTCTGTACTGAGCATAAGCTTTGCCACAAGTTACCCTTCAGGCATACAGTCTTAACAGTACATAGTATACAAAATTACAGTTGGCAAAGCAAAATACTGTCCCTACTAAGAGAGCCAATAAGGATAATTGCATTTCATATCTTCTATCCCCACAGTTTCTTCGGGTATATCATCAACACCATAACCATTGCCTACTAGAGTAATCTGTGAAATTGTAAAGTTCCTGCATACAGGCTTTAACCCAGTTAATAACAATCCATCCATAAAAGCCTATTGTCTTTACCAAATGCTTCTCACAATAGTAAGTAAGTCTTTATTTGCATGATTCATAAAACCTTTGCAATAATATTTACATTGTGAAAGTGAGATATATAATCAAATGTGCAAAACAGACAGCAGTACTCAAAACCTAGTTTGCGGTATACATTATATACCAATATTAAAATTGAGACAATCCCTTTCAATACTGCTAGACAACGGAGAAACCGCGGCCCTCATCCTCCTGGACCTGTCAGCCATCTTCAACGCGGTCTGCCACCGCACACTACGAATGCGCCTCCATGACGCCGAGATCCAAGAGAAGGCCCTGGACTGGACCACCTCCTTCCTCTCCGGCAGAACACAGAGCGTCTGTCTCCCCCCCTTCCGCTCCAAAGCCACCGAGATCATCTGCCGTGTACCCCAGGGCTCATCCCTTAGCTCAACGCTGTTCAACATCTACATGGCACCGCTCGCCCAGGTCGCCTGACTGCACGATCTCAATATCATCTACTACGCCGAGGTCACCCAGCTGTTCCTCTCCCTCACCAAGGACCCCCGCACCGCCAAAACCAACCTCCACGAAGGAATGAAGGCCGTCGCTGACTGGATGAGGAACAGCTGACTGAAGCTAAACTCAGACAAGACGGAGGTCCTCATCCTCTGATCCACCCCCTCTGCCTGGGACGACTCTTGGTGGCCGACCACACTGGGAACAGCTCCAACACCCACCCACCATGCACGCAACCTAGGGGTCATTCTCGACTCCACCCTCTCCATGACGAAGCAGGTCAACGCTGTCTCTTTCTCCTGCTTCAATACCCTCTGCATACTCCGCAGGATCTACAAGTGGATCCCCACCGAAACAAGAAGAACGGTCACCCAAGTCCTCGTCAGCAGCAGACTAGACTACGGAAATACCCTCTACGCAGAAACCTCGGCCAAACTCCTGAAACGGCTCTAACGTATCCAGAACGCCTCCGCACGCCTGATCCTCGACATCCCTCGCCGCAGTCACATCACACCCCACCTGAGAGACCTGCACTGGCTCCCTGTCAACAAGAGGATAACCTTCAAGCTCCTCATCCACGCACACAAGGCACTCCACAACACCGGACCAGCATTCCTCAACAGCCGACTCAGCTTCAAACCCTCACCCGCCAGCTCCGCTCCGCCAACCTCGCCCTCGCCACTGTCAACCGCATCCAAAGAGTGACCGCCGGAGGCAGATCATTCTCCCACCTCACCGCCAAGACATGGAACATCCTCCCCATCCACCTACGGGAGACCCAAGACCTACTGACCTTCAGAAAACTCCTCAAGACCTGGCTTTTCGAACAGCAGCAGCTTCCCCACCCCTTAGCGCCTTGAGACCCTTGCGGGTAAGTAGTGCGCTTTACAAATGCCATGATTGATTGATTCATTGAATACAATCATGTATAGATAAGGTATTAATGGGTAATTCAATTGACAATACAGCCTACATTAGTCAGCTAACAATGTTTCAAATGGGTTTTCTCTATACAAGTTTAAAACTCATTATGTCTTCTTGAGAGTCGTATGAATTAGCACCTTAAAATGTATTGAGATAACATCGCTGGACAATAAACCCAAAATTGAATGTCTAGCAGCTAGAAGACTTATTAGCAGGTCCGTGCCAATCCCCAATGATTGGAGAAAGGCAATCAATCAACAGCTAGGCAATGATATGATATGATTTGTTCCTGCCAACATTGGTTGACTACTTTTCAACAGGGTCATGCGGTCCGCCCTAGTTGGATAACAGATATTAATATGCAAAATAGGCAGCGATTTAAAATTATAAATTCGATTTTGACTATGATGAGATCTCATTATACTCTCTAGGAAGTTGCACTTATTTAGCTTAGCCGAGAAGAATTATTCAGTAGGCATTAAAACGATCATTAATTAGACAATAAAACCGACCTTTAGGGGATTAGCAGCTTAGAGTTTTGTCCACGAGTTCATGGCAATCGCCAGTGATTAGTGACCAGCAATCAATGTACAACTGGACAGTAGTAAAATATAATTCAATGCTCAGTTAAAGCAACCTTAAGAGGCTAGCTGCTTGAGTTCTTGTCAGCATGTTTATAACAGGCCTCAATGGTTCAAAACTGGTGACTCGTTTGCAGCCTATGCAACAATTTGAAAATATGAGTTCCTCCTGGTTTGCCCCATTTCCATTAAGAAATGTTGCTTGTTTAAAAGTAACAAAAATAACAAAAATGAGCAACAGAACCAACTATAAATATCTAGCCGCTTGGCTAACTTATGAAGCTAAGCAGTGATTGGTAAGGTTTATAAAGTACCGTAATGCTATCAGAGTGTTGTGGCCTATTGTTAGATTACTTCTTCAACTTCCACCAATTGTCTGCTATGCCTTTCAAGTATATCTTTACTATTCAGTCTCTTTTCAGCAGAAGTTAGGATTCTTACAAGGCAACAGTTTAACTGTACATCTTTGCCAGCAAAACATCCTTTTACCACCTGCCTACATGTTTGCATTCTTTTCTAATTGAAGAGGGGCCTTAGCAGTGCTTTGCATTCACTCATAAGTTCTTGCATATTTATAGCAGATGGATAATGTTGTCTTCCTCTTCCCCATACACACGACAAAGGAGTGGTAAAGGTCACATTGTTGGCAGGATGCTGAGTCGCTACCATAGCTTTTTCTCCTTAATGGTTTTGGTAAAACCAGTGCCTTGGTAATGTTGAGGAGCTGCCTTTGTGTAACTATGTAGGGTAACCCATCCATGCGCCCTGTCTGTCAGTGCTGCTTTGTCCTCTGCCAAGGAGACTCTTTTGGCGGTTTTGTTGACAAGTTGTTTAAAGCTGTCATGTGTTCCTGAGGTCGCCAAGGGTCCCCGCAGACCTAACTGATCTATTGAGCCTTGCAGATAGGCCCTTGAAAAGATGTCCAGAGTCAGTAGAGAAGGTAAGAACAATCTTTAATGACCGTCATCTATCCATCTCAGGCAGCAACTGCTGCCCACAGAATCCCCTGTCCCCAACATTCCCATTCCATTCTGGACCCTACACATATTCCCTCCTACACAATAAAGAAGCATTGGAAACAACATAAAAAGAAAAATACAACAAATGAGATGGTCAAAAAGACCATAATGAACAAGAAAGATGCACAGTATATGCACACAATATTACAACAGAGTAACCCCAAAAGATTGGCAGGAGGCCAAGGTTAAGAACAAAATTGCACAGCAAAAATCAATGCATGACATAATAATTATAACATGAAGGAGGTTTCCTGTTACTGACAGTACCCTCAGCCAAGGTACCACTGCATTTCCCTCTGGAAACAGTTGCATCATTGTCAAAACAACCATCCAGCTGAGAATCACCTTCCTTGAACACAGCATCATGGCAACCACCCAAATTGTCACACACAACAGAAGTTTTATTTTCAGGAATTATAGAAACCATACTCTTACTCCACACAAGAAAATTTGCAGCAAACCTTTCTCACGAAAACCCGTTTTTTTAATGCAAACCCAATCACCAGGCTTGACCGACAAGGTCCTTCCAGTAACTTTCACACCCACTTTACCAGCTAAAGCCTTTCCCAAATCCAACACCTTTCCTAGAACATCACTGTTCACCATCCTCTGATCCATCCAATCTCTGTTCAAATTAGTTCCAGCTACTCTTCCTCTCATAAGGGTGGAAGTTGACACTCTAGTTACACCAAGCAGGGTTGTTCTGTATGGCCACAACATGTCCTTCAAGACTTTCTTCCAATTCAAGTAATTCACAAAGGCTAACTGCAACTGATCCTTTACCACATGATTAAACCTCTCCACCAAACCATAATCCTGGGGTGGTAAAGAGATGTCCTGATGTGGAAAATACCATTGCTTTGCAAAACTTTACTCATTTTCACAGACACCAACTGGGTACCAGAGTCAGTGACCAGTATGTTGGGATACCCTTCTCTGGCACAAACTTCACTAAGGAAATCTAACACAACAGAGGTGAAAATATGTTCAACCACCTTAATTTCAGGCCACCTAGACAAATAATCAATGACTACTAAAGCACATTTGGGTGTGCTTCCTAATAAAACATCCAAGGACAATTTGCTCCAAGGCATGGACGGTGGCTCCACAGATACAACGGGAGACGGTACAGTGACCTGAGACTTGTCACTGATGACACAGGCATTACAGTCTTTGACAAAATGCTCTGCCATTCTGTTGACAGCCGGCCACCAGAAATCTACCCTGATTCTATGTTTAATCACCCTAATAGCACCATGGCCATTATGTGCAAGGTGTACAATTTTCCTGCTCAGACCTTCAGGAACAACCAGTAAACCACCTCTACACAAAATACCATTGACCACAGATAATTCATTACTTAGTCTCTCAACAGCAATGAGGCTTTCATCTAAGTCCTTAACTTTGGGCCACCCCAGAATCATATGCCTTTTGACACTGGCCAAAACATCATCTTTTTCCAATACTTCTGTCCACTTCTTTTTGTACAACGCCCCTTCCAATGCATTGTCCAGGGATCTCATCATACAAACCATGACCAAATCTTCATCATCAAAATTGTCAATGCCACAACCGTCCTGTAGAGGTAATCTCGACAAACAGTCCACCACTAAGTTCCTTCAGCCTGACACATGTTCTAACTTATACTGAAACTCATGCATGCGATACTGCCACTTGGCAATATGGGGAGTAGCTCTTCCACCACCACAAGTTCAAAATAAATCCACCAAGGGTTTGTGGTCGGTTCGTAAGACAAATTCTCTTCCCCACAAGTAAGTTTTGAAATACTCAGTTCCCCAACACATGGCTAGAACCTCCCTCTCAATGGTAGAATAGGTGGCCTCAGCCCCACGTAGAGTATGGGACTCAAAAGCTATTATCTCCTGACTCCCATTCAATCGATTCTGCAAAACAACTGCCCCCAAACCAACACTGCTGGCAGCCGTCATCAGAATACTCAAATTCTCTGTGTTGAAGGACTTCAAGGGATGTGCAGAAACTATGCTTCTTTAAATTTCTTTAAAAACACATTCACACTCAACTTATGCCCTGAACGACAGACTGATTTACCGTTCAGCACTTAAGCTTTACCACCAAGCCTGCCGAAAGGCCAGAGCCCGGTTCGTCTCTGAGTCAATTGAAAAGGCCATCAACCGCCCTAAAGCTCTCTTTTCCATGGTCAAAAAGTTAGCCGGCTTTAAGACAGCTCCTATTCCACCTGCGTTAGGGGAAGCAGAATGCAATGAAATTGCCGACTTTTTTATATCAAAAGTGGAAACCATCTACACTGCTTTTTCGTGCGCTCCCCCTATACCCCCTCACAAACCCCTTCCTGACCTTCCTACCTCGGACTCATTAAGCTCGCAATCCCAAGCACTTCTGATTTCAGAATGGCCCCTGCTAAATTCCAACACGCTGTCTGCCTGCTTAATGAGGGTCAATTCAGGTTCTCCCCTTGACCCGATTCCTATGAACACTCTCCGCTTGCTTTCTCCCGATGCTCTCCTTATCATTCAGACACTTCTGAACTCCTCCCTGCGTGAATCTACTGTTCCAGAGGAATGGAAAAGGGCCCTCGTAGTGCCACTGTTAAAAAAACCTGGTGCAGACCCTAAGATACTGGCCAACTTTAGACCTATTTCTCTGCTGCCCTTATTTTCAAAAATCCTGGAAAGGCATGTCAACATTCACCTCACATCTCACGTGGAGACCTCAGGCTTTCTTCATCCATCCCAATCGGGTTTCCGCTCCCATTTCTCCACCGAAACCACTCTTCTGGGGGTCACCGAGAACCTACGCTCCCGCCTTGACCATGGATAGACCATGGCGCTTATTCTTTTAGATTTAAGCGCTGCATTCGATACGGTCTCACATTCCATCCTTCTGAAGGCCCTAAGATCGGCGGGAGTGTTGGGCCCCGCTCTTGTCTGGTTGGCCTCCTTCTTAAATCAACGTACTTTCCAGGTGGTTTCCTCCGGCTCCTCCTCCTCCGTCCGCTCATGCGCGTATGGTGTCCCGCAGGGGTCCTCACTGAGCCCAACGCTCTTTAATATCTACGTAAGACCCCTAGCTACCATCGTGGAAGACGCTGGTCTTTCCCTTTACTCATACGCCGATGATACTCAGATCCTTTTCTCCCTCTCCTCGGCTGCTGCAAATTCTCCATCTGCCCTTAAAGTAGGCCTCAGCCGAGTAGCAGAGTGGATGCAGGCTAACCTTCTGAAACTTAACGGAGATAAGACGGAGGTGCTCATTCTGGGCAAGCAAAAGCATCTCTGGAGTTCTGCTCATTGGCCATCAGAAATGGGCCCTCTACCCATCCCAGTCTCCCAGGTTCGTAATCTTGGTGTTATCCTGGATGACTCACTTTCCATGCGACATCAAGTGGTTAAAGTGGCAGCCACCTGTTTTTCCATCTTAGGGTGGCTTCGCAAAATCCTATGGATACTTCCACCCTCTACCAGGCGCTCAGTGGTCCAGGCCTTAGTCACCTCTCGCCTGGACTACGGCAACGTGTTGTACCTGGGAGCCACTCTGGAGCTTCAGAGGAAACTTCAGCTTGTTCAGAATTCTGCTGCCCGTCTCCTCTATAAGGTCCCGTGGCGATCTTCCATCTCCCCTTTTCTGAAAGATCTCCATTGGCTCCGTGTTGACAGCCGCGTTAAATTCAAGGCCCTTTGCCTTTTGCACAAAATCAAGCATGGCTCAGCTCCTGGCTACCTGAGGGCCCTGGTTCAACAATACTCCCCTTCCCGTTCCCTCAGGTCATCCACTCAAGGTAACTTCCAGATCCCACGTTTTAAACTGACGAGAATTCGCGGACGCTCCTTCTCCGTCGCTGCGCCTAAGCTGTGGAATTCTCTTCCGACCATGCTCAAACATGAACCATCTTTGTTAAAATTCCGCAAAGACCTTAAAACCTGGCTCTTCTCCCATTAACAACTCTATGCGTAATCTTTATTCTACTGGCGCCGGGAGACCCCTTGTGGGTAGCTGCGTGCCTTATAAATCTAATTACAAATTACTCACCCATCCATTCATATCTCACATTCTTCTTGAGAAGGTTACGTAACACCACAGTCTTACTAGCAAATTGCGGTACAAATTTGGCATAAAACTAAACTAATCTTAAAAAAGACCTGAGTTGATCCTTATCTCTTGGTGATGGTGTATCTTCAAAGGCCTTCAAAATTTTCTATTTGTGTTTGACCCCATCGGCAGACACGTGGTGCCCCAAATAGTCAACACCATCCTAGGCAAATTTGCATTTGTCTTTCCTCAATGTCATGTCTCTTTTCCTCAAAATTTCCAAAACCATTCTCACTCTCACATCATGCTCTTTGTTATCTTTACCATATATCAAAATGTCTTCTTGAAAACAGGTTACCCCTTTCATGCCTCTAAAAAAAATGTTCATGCCCCTTTGAAACACAGAAGATGCCAATGCCAACCTGAAGGGCAGGCGGATATAGCGAAAGGCACCTTCTGGTGTAAACAATGAGGGTAAATGTTTAGAATTATGGTCCAGCTCTACTTGGTGATACTCTTTTGACACGTCTAGTGATGTAAATACTGCAGCATGGTCTAAAGTGACCACCATTTCTTTTATATTTGGCAAAGGGTGGCGATCCACCCAATGTTGCAATTAGGATTGCTGAGGTCCACACACAAATGCAGAGATTTGTCTGTCTTACGTGCCAAAACGATCAGGGACAACCATTCAGAGCCTTCGATGGGATCAATAATCAACATTGCACACAATTTATCAATTAATTGTATGCGATATTTGAAACCTCGCAGCTTACCCAAACGGTCAAAAAATACCTCCTTGAATTCATTGATCCACTTTGAGGCTTGAACATCCTTCTCTCCTGCAACAGCATGTAAACTTGGATTTATTAAACATTCCTTTGTTATCACAATCTCAGGATGGTTTGGATCCAAAATTATGTTGAGATCACCTTGGTCATCCCAACCCAACAAATTCAATCAATTTTTTACTACAAATACATCAGTGTTGATACAATTGCTATCAAACTTTAAATCGGCCTTAAACTTGCCAGCAACTTTCACTCTTTTCCCACCATATGCAAACAACTTAATGTCAGTTGATTCTAGCACAGCATCTCGAAATTTGCCAAATTCACTCTCACATAATAGAGTAACAGGAGAACCTCAATCCGCCATAACTAAGAGGCTACAAAGCAGAGGTTTCCTCTTCCCAACTTTTTTGATGACTACACAACTATTATCAACCTGTCCTGACTCATCCTCACTAATAATTGAGATAACCTTTGCCACTCATACTTCCAGTGCCAGCATCATCTTCGCACATAGCACTAACAGCTTGCTTTCTTTGATTACTTCCTCTACAAATACGAGAAAAGTGACCCCTTCGGCCACACTTGAAGCAAGTTTGATTTAAAGCTGGACAATGCTTGAAATTCCCAAATGTGATCTACTACCACATCTGTAGCAAACAAAGTCTTTATCTGAATTCGATGAGGACCCCCTGTTTTTTTTACGAATTTGAAATTTTGACTCTTGAGTTTATCACCCCCACTTTTTTGTACACCATTTACTTCCTTGCACTCTAATTTAGGGCGACTAACAGCCAACTCTTTCATGCAAATATAGAGATTGTTCAATGCTTCTTGCAATTTTCAATGCTAGCTCCAAACCAGGATCCTTACTAGCTAATAATCGCTCTTGAATTCTTCTATTACATGTTTTTTCACTTAGTTGATCTCAAATTATTTCTTCCTTTAAGTCCCGATAGTTACAGTTAAAGGACAAAGGGGCAGATTTATATTGCACTTGCGCCACTTTTGCGCCGCCGTTGCGTCACTTTTGTGACGCAGCAGCGGCGCAAATCCTGCGCCATGGTGCGGGGTATTTACAACGTGACGCATCTGGGAGATGCGTCACGTTGTAAAGCCCTGCGCCACATGTAGGCGTTCCAGGGCAGGTGGGGGCGTTCCGGCGCAGGAACGCCTCCTAAAAGTGGCTGAGTCAAATCTACAAGATTTCACTCAGTCACTTTTAGGCCCATGCTGCGTCAAAACCCTGCGCCTGCTTGAAGCAGGCGTAAGGATTGACGCAGCATTGTACAGATAGGGCCCCCCAGAGCATTGCTGGAGCTGCGTCGCGCTTGCGACGCAACTCCAGCAATGCGCCACTTTTACGGCACAGATGCGTCACGCATCTGTGACGTTTTTGCCCCATGGTGCGCCGCATTATAAATGCGGCGCATCCATGGTGGCGCAGCTGTGGCGCATAATAATTGGCGCATCCCTGCTGATATGCAGGGATGCGCCAGTTAACATAAATCTGCCCCCAAGTATTTAAAGCTGAAATAAAATTGTTGATGGATTACCCAGGAAATTGTGCCTGTTGCAAAAACCCCTGTCTCTCCAATACCACATTCCTTTTAGGAGAGAATCTTTTACCCGAAGTTTGAATTAATGATGCACATTCATCAACAATAGGTTCAGCATCATACTCACCACTGGGAAGTACATGTACAGTTTCAATGTGCAACGTTTTTAAAATGGACCTGCCCTCATGACCTAAGTTGTACACTAATAGCTCTTTTTTCTTTTTGGACGTGAGAGCGTCACTATTTATTGCATCAAGATAAGCTTCAAATGCCTCTCGCCCTTGTATCCAGTTCAACGGTGGAGAACCAGGATCTGCTAAAAAAGGAGGTGGCGGAGATATTCCCTCCATAACTGTATGTGCACGCAAGGTGAGTTGCTGCCACCAATAAATGCAAAATTAAACAAGGGAAGTCAGTGACTGCACAACAAGAAGGAAAGTTAAGCAAAATTGCTGGAAATGTATGGTGTGCCTATCACCGACTTGAGTTGATGGAGAAGGCACAATAAAGCAAATAGGTGTGCCTATCATCCACTTGTGTCAATGGAGAAGGCACAGTAAAATAAGTAGGTGTGCCTATCACCGTATAACACAGAGAAATGGTGCGACCAATTGGTGGTCCTAAAGGTTGACAGGCAATGACAATGGGTGTGCCTGTCACTGTACACAATATAGTACCTAAATGATGGCTGCCGCACGTACAGCGACGGCGGTCCCCCAGCAGACATAATCCTCCTTCTCCGAGGAGACTTCTGGCATAGAATGGTGATGCACGCACAGCCGCGTGTGCACCCGCTGCCAGCACGAGCTCGGATCACGTGCTCTCCAATGAGCTTAGATTGCATGCTCTCTCACGAGCTTGGATTGCGTGCTCTCCTCACCAACTCCCTTGAAAATGCCGGGGACACAGCAGGGAACACTGCAAGAAGTGTCCTGGAACTGGTGAAGACCGAAAGGCAGAGGATGCCAACACACCAGGGCACAGGAATCAGCACTTCGTGAAAAGCAGGAAACAGGATCTGAGATGGACGCAGGCAGCAAGGTGGGGATGGACAGGTTGACGGCCCGCTCGTCACCACTGAAAAGATGTCGGGAGTCAGTAGAGACGGTAAGAACAATCTTTAATGACCGTCATCCATCCACCTCAGGCAGCAACTGCCGCCCGCAGAATCCCCTGTCCCCAACATTCGCATTCTATTCAAGACCCCACAGCCCTTGCTGTGCTTCTCTCTTTAATCAATAGTTTGGCCCATAAAAGAGCATTTAGGCACCCTGGCTCTGCTTCGTTGATCTTATGACAACATTTGATATAAGCTCCTTTGCAGGCCATCGCTTGCTCTGAATACCGAATTCTGGTGTTATTTGAACTGGTGATGTGCATTTGGGTATGTTGTAGATTATTCGTAGTTCACCCATTACTATACCGTCTAGCGTAGTCACATCTCTCCCCCACATAGACTCACTTTCATAAGTGATTGTTGGGATATGTTTAGCCTGTATCACTTGCATCAGTGGAGAGAGACTTGAGCCAACAATTTTGTTCCTTAGGTTTTTTAGCGCCACGTCTGTTGCCATGCCCCTACTCTTCAGCGCTTTCTTTTTGGTAGAGAATAAGCCTTTACTATCTATTATGACTTCTAGATATTTATATTCATGGATGGTTTCCAGTTGTAGTTTTGCAAGGTGCCAGCGATATGTTCCTTTTGCCTTTCGTTGGTTCAAGCGCATGACTTTGGACTTGTCCAGGTTTATATTCAAGCCGTTTTTGATTGAACAGCTTTGTGTCATGTCTAATCTTTGGGGCATGGGACTTGTACTTGTGCAGTCTGAGTGAAAGGTCTGACATGAAAAGATTGAACAGGGTTGAGACTAGTACGCAGCCCGGTTTCAGCCCATTTGTAGTTGGGATCCTCCTTGACAGAGGGTCTCTGGTCCCCAGCTTCACTTGTACCCAAATATCTGAATGCAAGAGTATAAGCTGCTTCAGGAGAGGGTATGGGATGTTTCATTTATTGTGTTTGCGCCACAGTTTGCTTCTGGTAATGCGGTCAAAAGCTCAGCAGTAATCAATGAAACAGTTTTAGCTGCAATCGTGGCACCAAATAGGAGAGAGAGAGTTAGGATATTGGTTATGGTTCTCATATGCTTACTGAAGCCTGTGTGATTAAGAGGTACAATTACTTATTCCAATGCCCAAAATGTCAGTTCCTCTAGAAGGAGACCTGCATAGTATTTGGCATCATTATCTATCAGGGCAACCAATCTATATTTTTTTTGCTTCATTCTTTTTTTGAAAATCAACTGTTTTCTTTTTTTTTTGCTTCATTCTTATTGCACTTTTTATAGATTGGGAACATAATTGAGCCCCTCCAAGAAGCTGGAATTGTCTCTGTTTGTAAAATGTGTTCAAAGACTGGCTTCTGTGCTGCCACACAGTAGTAGCGGTCTAATAATAAGTAGGTTAGGGCAACTGTCTAATGGCTTTGTCCTAATGTTTCTGTAATAGCTATAGTGGTGTTGTCATGGCACTATGAATGTTCTATTAGCTCCTTGGTGATGGAATGTTTGTGCTTGAAGCATAGACTCATTCCCTGGAAGCTGTTGTTGAGATGAGCAGTAGTAAATACGTCTTTAACCACAAATCGGTTGTGACTGTGGTCACTTCAATTGGCGACGCGTTTTGGGATTTACTGCTCATCCTCAGTTCGTACCCACGTGTGTGTGTGGAGTTGTGCCGTTTGGACCTGTGGATTTTATTGGAAGAAAAACTGTTGCAGATTTTGATCTAAGACCTTTGTTTTGTGCTTTATTTGTTCATACAACCGAGGGGACATTCCGTCTCGGTTTTGAGCACATCTGAAGTCAATTTTACTTCTGGCTGGACAACTGAACGTTGTTTTTACCAACAACGTGTGGAAATACAGCGAGGTGCTGGCCGGATCTTCGCCGGATCTTCGCATCCTGAGCGGGTGCATGAGCATCTATCTACTCGACCCAGTGGAAGTGTCTGGGAAAGCGAGTGTCTCCTGGAGTGTACTTGCGGAGCTTATGCACGGACGAGGTGCATGTACGGTGATTGTTGTTCCCGTGCGAGCAGCGCTGAAGGGGTCCGACAGTTGGTGAGCGGAGGCTTGGTGATCAACAGAACAAATTTTTGTTCAAGTCGGAGGTGTTGGCAACATTTTTGGATGGTGTCAGTTACATCTATTGATTTTTGTAATTTGCTCGCGTACTCACTGCCGTTACTGAGTCGCGCGCGCAGTCCATCGCCAGGATTCCATGGTGTTTGTCTTCCTCCGTTCCTGTTCTTCAACGCAGTGCAGCAGGAGCGTGCCTTGAGCCACATGGCATACGTCTCTGTGCGCACTGACGTCAACGCTAGATACGCTTGAAATTTATGAGGCATCACATACCAAGAGGCTTCGTTTTCTTCTCAACATCAAGAATGTCACGAAAGTGATCAAGTTTTTGGCATAAACAGTCAGCCAGACAAGTCACCGGCGCTTGACAGTTGTGCTCAAGGTACATTTCGTTTTATGATGTGCAAGTTTTAAAAGCACAACCAACAGACAAAATTGTTTTTTTTTGTTCGTTTTGGACTTAATTGTTGTTATTACGCTAATACTTTAGCGCCATCTAGTGGATATTTGTTTTAGCTGCAGCACATGATTGCTTATAGCACATTTGGACAAATGCAAAGTATATATTCAGGTATCATTTTGTAAAAGGAAAATTGGCACATACATAGGATTTAAAGTAACATAAAATATTATATTACGAATTAGATGTTATTCTAATAGTCAGGGAGAAAGGGAAAACTTACATTGCTGGTGTAAATTTTGTGGTTTGATTTGTTTATTGGTTGGTTAGTTATTTCATCCAAATTTTCATCATGCAAAATGTATAAGCACCTTCTTTTCTACAGCTTCCAGGGGACCCACCAGTAGAGTGGAAGGTATGGTACAGAGCCTTCACAAAGTACCTAGGGGCCATTGGGGGTCTCAGATTTAGTGCTGAACGTAAAAGATTTATTCTCGAACATAACTTGGGTTTTGAGGGCCAGGCCGTACTTGAGCATTTACCTTTGCCAGAGTTAGCAGAGGGGGCTGAACCACTCAATGATTTTGACCAAGCAATTCAAATGCTAGAAAAACAATTTGATGTGGAAAAGAGTTTAGTAGTAGCTAGACATAAGTTCTTCACGAGATAACAACGAACCTCGGAGAGCATTGTATCGTATGTCGCTTCTCTATGTATTTTGGCATCTGACTGTGAGTTTGAAACTTTCACATCTCAACTCATAAGAGATCAAATTGTGGTACAGTGTAGAGACAAAAAAGTTCAACAAAAGTTATTAACCTTGAAAAACCCATCCCTTGAAGAAACTATTTCCATTGTCAAAAGCATAGAATTATCGCAATCATCGTCCAATGAGCTGAGATCAGATAAAACAACTGTTGGGGTTGTAAATGAAAGCAAAAATAGTGCAGACAAGAATAGTTTATCTGACAAAAACACCAGTGAGAGAAATGGCAATGAGGTTAAAGGGAAGTCACAGGTTGTAAAACACGATAGGAAACAATTCTATTTACAGAAGAAGAATATGTGTTCCAAGTGTGGTTATTCTGCACATTTTCCTAATTCACGAGTGTGTCCTGCTCGTAATGCTTTGTGTAGGAACTGCGGCAAACAAGGTCACTTTGCCAAAGTATGTAATTCTAGAAGGAATGTCAATGTTGTGTGGGAAGAGAGTGACAATCTAGAAAGCAACACAGAAGTCGTGAGTTCCATGAGAGATCTCATGTTAGTAGTAAAGGATGATTGTGAGGATTGTGCAGACCCGATTGTAGATATAGTCGTGGATGGTAAAGTTTTAAAATTGCTTGTTGATTTGGGAGCACGCATGACAATGACTACGGAAGAGTTGTTTGAATCTGTATGGGGTGACAGACATTTGGAACCTCCTGATAGAAGTCCTGTGTCCTACGAAGGAAGAAAGATTCAACTTAAAGGTTTTTTTGAAAGCACTTTAATGTTCAAAGAAAAAATTATCACGGGGAAAATGTATGTAGCTATCAAGGCACTAGATATCTTGGGGTGGTACCACCAAGCTTTGTTTAAAATGACTCTTAGGCCAGGCACTAAGGAACCGGTTTCTATTGTGAACGAGTCAATAGGTGAAAAAGAATATTCCAGCTGGGGAAGCAGTTTTCCCAAAGTTTTTTCTGAATCACTAGGATTAATCAAAGGTTTTAAACACCTCATCAAGGTAAAAGATGGAGCCATTCCTTGTAAACACAAACTGCGCAATGTACCTTTGAGTGTTCTAGATGACTTGGCAAAAGAGTTGGAAAGGATGTGTGAAACAGGGGTGATCGAACCAGTTGAGTCATCCCTTTGGTTAAGTACGTTGGTCGTTGCACGGAAAAAAAATTGCAACCTCAAAGTCTGCATTGACTTACGCAGTCTCAATAAAAATATCTGGGTGGATTCACACCCGCTACCCCGTATTGATGACATAGTGTCAAAGTTTCAAGGTTTCAAATGGTTTTCTAAGATAGATTTGTCTTCAGCATACCATCAGGTGGAGTTAGACGCATCATCTAAACACTTGACTGCTTTTGTTTCCCCATCTGGAACTTTCCAGTTTAAACGAATGCCTTTCGGGTTAGCTTCCGCTGCTTCTGTTTTCCAGCGCGTCATGGAAAAAGTTCTGATGGGTGTGCAGAACACAGTGGTTTTTCAGGATGACATTCTGGTAGCTGGTATTTGCAGGTCTTCACATGATAAGAGCTTAACTGAGGTGTTGAACAGATTACAAGATAAGGGTATTGTAGGGAACTTAAGTAAATGTGTTTTTGGAGTGCAGTCCATGGAGTATCTTGGGCATTGTATTTCAGGCAAAGGCATTCTTCCTAGAGCTGGATTGATTGAAGCCATTGTTAAAGTTCCGTCCCCCAGATCCAAGGAACAGGTTTCATCCTTTCTTGGCATGTGTGAATTTTATGCCAAATTCATTTCCAATTTTTCAACTAAGACCGCCCATCTTCGGGAGCTTATGAAGAGGGGAACTGTGTTTCTTTGGGATCAGGAATGTCAGGATGATTTTGAAAAAATCAAGAATTAATTGAATCATTGTAACATTCTAACTCCATATGACTCTGCTTTAGAATCTATTGTGTCTGTGGATGCTAGTTTGGATGGTCTAGGTGGCATGTTGACTCAAATGAAAGGTGGGTCAGAACACACGGTTGGATTCATTTCCAGATCATTGCGTCCCAGTGAGAAAAACTATTCTGTGATCGAGAGGGAGCTTCTTGCTTGTTGTTGGGCAGTTGAGAGGTTCAAAGGTTTTCTCTGGGGTAGATCTTTTAAGCTTATGACTGATCATAAACCTCTCGTTCCCATTCTTAATGGTGTGCTTGTAAAAGATCATACGCCCAGGATTGCTAGGCTGAGCTCCAAGCTTCTTCAATATAACTTTATTGCTGAACATATTCCTGGGGGAAAGAATATTAGACCAGATTTTCTTTCTAGATTGCCGTTGCCGGTGGTACAAGAAGAATGTGATGCAGAAGAAGATGAGGAATGTTTGATTGCAAGCATTGATGTTTGTAAAGAGGGGTGTTTCAAGGAGGTTGAATGGTTTGATGCGTTAAAAGCAGACTCTGTTCTTAAAGAAGTTAAAAGGTGCATCATTCAGGGGTGGCCAAAGGAGAAACATTTAGACTCTGAATTACAACCTTTTGCTAAAGTGGCTGATGAACTAACTTTAGAGGAAGGTGAAATGATTTTGCGTGGTGACAAATTTGTACCTCCAGCGAGCTTGAGAGATCGCATAATTAAGGCAGGGCACGAAGGTCATTTGGGGCAGACGAGTACTAAGCGCAGAGTTCGTTCCATTTATTGGTGGCCCTCAATGGACCGGCATATAGAGAGTATGGTTGAAAATTGTTACACTTGTTGTTCCAGTGACAAAGTAATCAAGACAGTGACTCCTCCCAAAGTAAGAGTTGAGTTACCTTCAGGGCCTTGGATGAAGCTGGCTTTAGACTTCATTGGTCCGTTCAATGTCTTATCTAGCAAGTATAGATTCGCCTTGGTGGTTGCGGATTATTACAGTAAATGGTGGGAAGTGTGTTTTATGACTGAGCCTAATACGACCAAAGTTATCAAGTTTTTGGAAAGCTTGTTTGCAAGGGAAGGTTTTCCTAAAGAATTAGTGTCAGACAATGGAGTGCAATTTGTCTCCAAGGAACTGTCTTGTTTTTTAAGTCAATCTGGTATTCTCCATAAGCGTGTAGCTCTCTATCACCCACAGGGTAATGGTTTCATTGAGCGCATGAATCGTATTTTAGTTGATTGTGTGCAATGGGCTGTTTCTGGAAATATGGATATTGGGGGAGCTGTTCAGAGCATGTTGTGGGCACATCGGACTACGCCGGGTATGGAGTTTGGAAAAAGTCCATTTGAATTACTGAGAGGGAGAATTGCCACGTTTAACATGTGTCCAGCTTGGATGAGGCAGTGGGGACTTTTGTCTAGTTCAGGCTTGTCATCCTCACAGGTATGTCATAAAAGTTGTGTTGAAGAAAATACTTCTTATCCTTATGAAGAGAGCTCTTCTAAAGAGGGGTGGTCTCACAATATCAAAGAAGGGGATTGGATTAAGATAAAGATCCCGCACAATGTACCCAAAGGTTTTTCTAAATTCAGTCAACCTGTGTGTGTAGATTTGGTCTCGCGGCATGCTGTGAGGGTCAAGGGGAAAAATTGGTGGAATGTGTCTAGGGTTTATAGAATCCCTGATAAGGTTGCGTTTCGAATGGGTTTGAGGGATAATTCTGTACCAGGTATTGGTAATTCTTTCCCAGAGGGTGGGAAGTTTGGACTGAATGGGGAGAGTCGGTCCTGCAATGGGTCATCCCAAGAAATGTCTCCAGAGGGATCCTCTGTTTCGATCAGGAGGAGTACACGCAAAAGAATTGTTCCCAAACGTATGGATTTGTAACATGTTACAGTATTTGTAGATTGTATCAAGTTTGTTTTTGTATTTTTAGTGAATTTATTTGTTATTCATTTTTCTTTATATGAAATGTATTTATTTTGTGTTGCTGTTTTTGCTTTATTGTTTTGTTGTTATTATTTATGCAAAGAAGGGAGATATTGTAATAGCTATAGTGGTGTTGTCATGGCACTATGAATGTTCTATTAGCTCCTTGGTGATGGAATGTTTGTGCTTGAAGCATAGACTCATTCCCTGGAAGCTGTTGTTGAGATGAGCAGTAATAAATACGTCTTTAACCACAAATCGGTTGTGACTGTGGTCACTTCAGTTTCATAATACCCAGATCAAACTTATGAAATCTGACATGCCTTTCCTAATTAACCAAAAAAGTCTTTGCCCTTTAACATTGCCTTTACACGTTATTCAATACCCGCCTGTTCAAGCACACATATACTTGCACCCAACAATGCATACAGTTATAAAATTAGAAATATGAAGAAAAATACAGCTTGTAAAATAAGATGCAACTCATCTCAACAGAATCATTGCAGTGAAACTTCCTTGGCTTACTTGGAGTAGGAGGAGCACATCAAAATCCTTGCATACTATGGTCATCTGTGAAATTCCATGCAACACAATTACTTATTTTTATATAGTAAATATAGTTATGCATATATTGAGATTTAGCATGCATAAATTTAATAGAGGAACATGAGTTAAGATGAGGGTCCTATTCTAGTACAAAGCAGTCCACTCTGAGGAGAATGGGGGTTAAAGCCATAGTGAACAACAGAGAATCCAGAGGGGAAAATTAAAATTTCAAAGAATGGAAAATCCAAAAGGCTTTTGGGCATATCAATTAGTAAATGATTTGTTATGAAAAGATTTAGATAGAGATACATTCTAGCACTGGATAGATAAAAGGAGGTCAGCTAACTTAGTGCATACCCATAATTCCTAGCTCTAAGCGCTATACCCATTCTGGTTTGTCTCTGGTGGCTATCAATACTGTGGGGCATAAAACATCTGTATATTATGTGAGGGTAAAGTTCTAATGATGCAAACAGCTAGCGTTTAAAGGGTAAGGATGACAGTGCTTTCTGACATCATTCCAAGACCATTGAAGGTGTTTTAAAAATATTGTAAAATAATTGAAAGACTCATAAGAAATAATTAGATCTGATTTGATTTTGTTCAATATCTGCATGCTTGCAAAAGGTAGCGATCCATGGCAAGCTAAATGTAGTTATGGTCTGGATTAGGGTGATAGGGTGATTACTTGGCCAGTAGGGCAAGAGGAGGGGAGTCCTGCACCCGGGTACCCACCTAGTGAAGCCACACTCCTCCTGGAACCTGGCAGGAGCCTGACCACTGACCCCGCCTGTTCCTAGCTTAGAGCTAGGAATGGTCTCAATATTCAGTTTAAATCAATACCTGATTTCATAGAAGGAGAAGTAGCCAAAATCAGGCTTGACAGCCAGGACACCTTTAATGGCACTCTTATCTATTGCCTACCATTAGCTAAACCCAACTTTTTAAACTCTATAGGCCAGCTCTTTGAACCCAAAGCTAAACTATCCAACTTTACAATCCTAGGTGATTTTAATTTTCACATCGAAAACACTACAGACACAGATACCGAGGCCATCTTAGATTATATGGCCAGTGCAGGACTCAATCAGCAGGTCAAGGAAGCAACTCACTCAGCCGGGTACTGCCTAGATGGAATCTTTTCTGGCTACCCTAACCTATTATGGAATAAAGCGCTACCACTCATCTGGTCAGACCATAGAGCAATATTGTATAGAATTTGCTTACCATCTAAAAAGCTCACCTATGTACCCAAAAAAGCTCTTAGCTCTCGACCTTGGCATAAGACTGAGGGAGAGGAGTTAAGCAAGACACTCCTAGGCTCTCGCAAATCCACCCCTGTGAACCTGGATGAGGCAGTGAGGAGCTACCACTCCTGGATTCATGTTGCGGGGCAGCAGCTAGCCCCCCCAACTACGCAGCATTCAACCAGACGCTCTAAACCTTGGTTCAATGAGTCTCTGAAAGCGCAAGAGCAGAAATGTAGAAAACATGAAAGAAAATAGAGGTTAGCTAACAATGCTCAAACCAAATCAGAATATAGACTGGCTATTCAAACCTATAAGCAGCTCATTCTGGAAGCCAAATCTGATTTTATTAAAGACAAAATTGAGGCATCCAATGGCTGTGCTAAAAGATTGTTTGCCACGGTAAAAAAACTCTCCAAGCTTCCTGAAATTCAAAGTCAGGGCAATAGCCAGCAATTCTGCAATAAGCTATCAAATGCCTTTCAACTAAAAGTCAATCAAGTCTTTGACACCTTCATTCACCAAACCAATTTGTTTGTGCCCACAGATAAAAACCGAAGTGCCAGTCCAGCCCCTCTAGCTAACACAGCCCTTCCACCACCATACTGCCTATGTTTCCACTAATCTCACTTGACCTTACTATCGAATTAATTTCCTTAGTTAAGTTGGGATCCCCTCTGATCCCTGCCCTCCCAAAATTTTGCACCTGGCCCCTGAAATCTTGGCATCTGCTCTCTGGCCTATTTTTAACCTCATGATTTCTTCGGGGGCCTTTCCCGCTGACTGGAAACGTGCCTCTATATTGCCACTCCTGTAAAAGCCGAATCTGGATCCTGATGACCCCTCCAGTTACAGACCGATTTCCAGGATACCGTTTCCTGCTAAAATTATAGAAAGATATCTAAACGAGGAATTGTCCGTCTGTCTCGTGGATGGTGATATCCTAGACCACTCGTAATTTGGCTTCCGGGCCCACCACAGCACTGAGCTGGCCCTAGTTACAGCCACGGGGGAACTTAGGCTCACCCTTGATAGGGGTGGGAGCTCTGATCTTATCCTTTTAGACCTATCAGCAGCATTCAACACTGTCAACCACGACGTGTTGGTTGAACGTCTTGCCTCACTGGGAATCAGGGATAAAGCATTCCTTCTACTCAGATCCTTCCTGTCAAACAGGACACAGTCAGTGGCACTTGACCCATTTGTCTCCCCAGATTTCTCACTCCTCATGGCTCGTCATTGAGCCCCCCTCTTTTCAATTTATACGTCACCCTGCTGGTCAAAATGATGAGAACATTTGGATTCACGCTGGTGTCTTATGCGGACGACACACAAATCATTGTGTCTGTCAACAGTTTGTCTGCAGACACTGTGTCTCGGTTCAAAAGCTGTATGAGCCACATAGGGAAGTGGATGCAGAGAAACTGTCTTAATCTTTACACTTCAAAGACGGAAGTTATTCTTTTTGGCAACACACCAATTGTCTGGTCAGACAGCTGGTGGCCAAGCCACATGGGCCTTCCCCCAACATCAGCTGACAAGGTTAAGAACCTCAGAGTTTTGTTTGACTCCAAGCTCTCCTTCAAATCCCAGATTAATCACACCACAGCTACTTCCTTTTTCATCCTCAAAATCCTAAAAAAAATACTTACGTTCATCCCATTAGAGCTCAGGAAAACAGTGGTCACAGCCTTAAGGCTGAACTACTGAAATGCCCTTTTTACCAGTGCAAGCAAGCGCAGTCTACACAAACTTCAAACTACTCAAAATGCCGCTGCCAGAGTTCTGCTTGGGCTTACTCTCTTCGACTCAGCGTCCAAGGCTCTCGCAGAGCTACATTGGCTGCCCATCATTAAGCGCATTCAGTTTAAGGCCTTATGTATTGCATTTAAGGCCACACATGGCAATGGCCCATGGCAACTGTCCCAACTTTTTAGATCCTACATCCCAGGCAGATCAAAAAGATAGTCTAACAGTGGCAACTTATCCATCTCCAAGATTTCAAATGTGAAATGGGGAGGCAAAAGTTTTTCATACACCACTGCTAAACTCTGGAACTCCTTGCTCACTTGCCTTAAAAATGAACATAAGCTGCTTTAATCTAGGAAGCGTCTAAAAAACTGGCTGTATTAATGGCACCTTCCTAAAAATGACTGCATACTAGTGTATGCAGCGCCTAGATACCTTCGGGTTATGCTGAGCTTCGTAAATCCCTCATTTCATTTAATTTCTCCCACACCACCGTCAATGTCTCCCCCTGTCCGTTACGCCACATTGTTTCCCTCCGTACTCCTCGTGTGTCCCAACCCCATGTGGTGTCTGGTCCTGCAAGGGCCAGTCAGGAGCCAGCATCGGACTCAGAGGATCTGGACATTGTGCTAATAGAGGATGGCCAGAAGGACACTTGACCTGTTGGAAAGAATTTTCTTTGTGGACAATTATTTACTTTGCCCCTTGTAAATAGACTGGTTCCCCTGGTGCTCCCTGATGTGTTATATTTATGTTGCCCCACCCCAATCCAACTTCCCTTCTCCTTCTGTAGTAAGAAACTCATTTGTTTTCCGTTCTCCCTTCCAAACGGACTGTTGTTGTTTTTCTAATTCCACACTTTTTTTTACATAAAATCTTATTTTGAATCATACGTTCTCTATCTTGTTTAACTTCATTGGGAATGTCTTGTAAAAATATCAACATATATTTTGGGAGTTATTTGCTCTGCACATGAGGACTTGTGGCAATCATGCCCTCCCAAAATTTTGCACCTGGCCCCTGAAATCTTGGCATCTGCTCTCTGGCCTATTTTTAACCTCATGATTTCTTCGGGGGCCTTTCCCGCTGACTGGAAACGTGCCTCTATATTGCCACTCCTGTAAAAGCCGAATCTGGATCCTGATGACCCCTCCAGTTACAGACCGATTTCCAGGATACCGTTTCCTGCTAAAATTATAGAAAGATATCTAAACGAGGAATTGTCCGTCTGTCTCGTGGATGGTGATATCCTAGACCACTCGTAATTTGGCTTCCGGGCCCACCACAGCACTGAGCTGGCCCTAGTTACAGCCACGGGGGAACTTAGGCTCACCCTTGATAGGGGTGGGAGCTCTGATCTTATCCTTTTAGACCTATCAGCAGCATTCAACACTGTCAACCACGACGTGTTGGTTGAACGTCTTGCCTCACTGGGAATCAGGGATAAAGCATTCCTTCTACTCAGATCCTTCCTGTCAAACAGGACACAGTCAGTGGCACTTGACCCATTTGTCTCCCCAGATTTCTCACTCCTCATGGCTCGTCATTGAGCCCCCCTCTTTTCAATTTATACGTCACCCTGCTGGTCAAAATGATGAGAACATTTGGATTCACGCTGGTGTCTTATGCGGACGACACACAAATCATTGTGTCTGTCAACAGTTTGTCTGCAGACACTGTGTCTCGGTTCAAAAGCTGTATGAGCCACATAGGGAAGTGGATGCAGAGAAACTGTCTTAATCTTTACACTTCAAAGACGGAAGTTATTCTTTTTGGCAACACACCAATTGTCTGGTCAGACAGCTGGTGGCCAAGCCACATGGGCCTTCCCCCAACATCAGCTGACAAGGTTAAGAACCTCAGAGTTTTGTTTGACTCCAAGCTCTCCTTCAAATCCCAGATTAATCACACCACAGCTACTTCCTTTTTCATCCTCAAAATCCTAAAAAAAATACTTACGTTCATCCCATTAGAGCTCAGGAAAACAGTGGTCACAGCCTTAAGGCTGAACTACTGAAATGCCCTTTTTACCAGTGCAAGCAAGCGCAGTCTACACAAACTTCAAACTACTCAAAATGCCGCTGCCAGAGTTCTGCTTGGGCTTACTCTCTTCGACTCAGCGTCCAAGGCTCTCGCAGAGCTACATTGGCTGCCCATCATTAAGCGCATTCAGTTTAAGGCCTTATGTATTGCATTTAAGGCCACACATGGCAATGGCCCATGGCAACTGTCCCAACTTTTTAGATCCTACATCCCAGGCAGATCAAAAAGATAGTCTAACAGTGGCAACTTATCCATCTCCAAGATTTCAAATGTGAAATGGGGAGGCAAAAGTTTTTCATACACCACTGCTAAACTCTGGAACTCCTTGCTCACTTGCCTTAAAAATGAACATAAGCTGCTTTAATCTAGGAAGCGTCTAAAAAACTGGCTGTATTAATGGCACCTTCCTAAAAATGACTGCATACTAGTGTATGCAGCGCCTAGATACCTTCGGGTTATGCTGAGCTTCGTAAATCCCTCATTTCATTTAATTTCTCCCACACCACCGTCAATGTCTCCCCCTGTCCGTTACGCCACATTGTTTCCCTCCGTACTCCTCGTGTGTCCCAACCCCATGTGGTGTCTGGTCCTGCAAGGGCCAGTCAGGAGCCAGCATCGGACTCAGAGGATCTGGACATTGTGCTAATAGAGGATGGCCAGAAGGACACTTGACCTGTTGGAAAGAATTTTCTTTGTGGACAATTATTTACTTTGCCCCTTGTAAATAGACTGGTTCCCCTGGTGCTCCCTGATGTGTTATATTTATGTTGCCCCACCCCAATCCAACTTCCCTTCTCCTTCTGTAGTAAGAAACTCATTTGTTTTCCGTTCTCCCTTCCAAACGGACTGTTGTTGTTTTTCTAATTCCACACTTTTTTTTACATAAAATCTTATTTTGAATCATACGTTCTCTATCTTGTTTAACTTCATTGGGAATGTCTTGTAAAAATATCAACATATATTTTGGGAGTTATTTGCTCTGCACATGAGGACTTGTGGCAATCATGGGGTTACACTTGTACATGTGTCACACACACACATCCATCCTAACATCTCTAGGCCACCTCAATTGGTAAACATTTGTCTATAAGGACATAATCGCACCAGAGTCTTTACTTCTGATGAGAATTTATTTTTATTTACATATATTCACATTGGTCAAAAGGTTTTGGGATGTGATCAATGGGGATCGTGCTTGCGGATTTGCAATTTTGGAGGTGAGGATCTCTGTGAGGGATTATGTCTGGGTTGTCACTGAGGTGCAGGTTGGTGTGGTACATGTGCTTATACAGGATGAAGTTCATGTGCAGGGATGGATGGTGTCTGTACAGTTGGTGTTTGTGTGTTGACAGATGGGGGGTTGTTGTGCAGGTGGTGGGAGTGCCTGTTCAGGGGGTGGTGGTGGATGTGCAGGTGGGTAGAGTGCCTGTTCACAGGGTGGTGGCGGATGCGCAGGTGGGGGAGTGCCTGTTCAGATGGTGGGGGTGGATGTGCAGGTGGGGGAGTGCCTGAATAGGGTACGGTGATGGATGTGTGTACCCTTGCTGTGGTCATGTGCAGTTTGTGGTACAGGTGTGTGGGTGTGATGTGCTTCAGGCAGATGTGAAGACTCCCCTCCCTGCGCTAGCCATGAAGGGAGATTTTGGATCATGTTCAGGATGCCCTCCATCATCTTCATGGCCAAGGCAAGATGTCTTGCACTCTCTTCCCTTTGGATGGATATCATGTCTCTGATATTCTTGTACATGTCTTGCCAAGATCTATCCATCCTGTCCAAAACATTGGTCAGTCTGTCCACCACCTGAGGGATTTGGTGCTTGTCCTGCAGGGCCTTATACCTGTCTGACAGGGTAGCCCCTATGGCACAAATGTCCTGCCTCACATCTGCCTGGTGTTAGAAGAAGTCCTGCTCCTACTGGGCACCATGACCAGGTGCAGTCCCTCTCTGCAGGGGTCGGCTATGGATGAGACCACCAGGTCCAACAACAGGGGGGGTGGCAGCTGGGAGCCTGTGGATAGGAGAATGGTGCCCAGGAGATACGTGCACACAACAGGGTTGTTACTTCCCTCCAATGGTGGAGGGAATGCCTGGGATACACTGTATTGGGTGGAGTTTGTAGGGGAACCACCACATCTGTACTGGATTTGAGGGCTGTGAGGGAGTGATGTACGTGTTGGGGTACATGTGAGCTGTGGCTGGTTAGCTCTATGCTGAGGACGGGCTGTCTTTCTTTTTGGAGACAGGGGTACTTTGCTGGGTGGAGGGTGTGCGGCCTTGCCAAATTTGTCCTATGTGGGAATTCTTCTGGCCATGGCATCTGATTCATCATCCTCTGAGAGGATGAACAGATAGTCTTCCTCACGGGCAATTTCTTTAGCCTCCTCAGGTACGTCATCCTCCTTCTCTTGCACAGTACTTGCAGCCTACATTATTGCCTGCAGGAGCAGTGGATTTTCCCCTTTGATTGCCTGTTTCCCAACAGTGGTGGAAGGTCCATCCTCCTCATTGTCATCATCACCTAGAACACAGAGGTTGCAACAGGATAAATAATTTACATAGTATAAGATGTGGTGCAACATAAGGGTTTATTCTACTGTACTTTGCATCAACAGATGAAGCACATGTGACCAGGTTTGGGTACCCCTACACGTGACACCTCACACCATAGCACTGAGGTGTTGAATGAAGATGTACCATGCACAAGCAAACTCACCAGCTCCAGCTCCAGCTTTGTGTCCCTTTGCAATCCCTGCTGATATCAACTGCTGAACCTGGCTCCTCATAGGTGTAATTGATGAAGCGGTCCCCGATCCAGCAGCTTGAGAGGGAAGTGACACCATACTCAATGATCTGCATTACTAATTTACAAACAGGCACATGTGACACTTATAAAAATGAAATGGTATGTATGTAACTTTGTAAACACCGACTGCAGATTCTATGCAAAATGGGATTCAAATCTTTGTCAGGATTTTGAATTTATGATAGGGAAACACTTCACGCCACACTTACCTGATGGACAGGTACGAGAGGGTTTCACTGCTGCAGCCACATTGTCTTGCATTCTCCGGGATGGTGTTGTACGCTGCACTGGTGTCATCCTGTCAGCAGCTGTGATGAGACATACATATCCATATTTCAGTACACCAGATGGTAGGTATGAGCTAACATGTATGTGTCATTCTCAATGACCATTGATATGATATCTCTGACCAATGTCCAGCATGTTTACCGCATGGACTTTACATGTGGGCCCCTGCTGCCTACATGCAGCAGTTGTCAGCTGTTACCTCCACACAGCACTGACATCAAAGAGATGAAACATCAACAGACAAACTCATATGCGAAGGTCACTGATATTTGAAGGAAGGGGATAAATAATCAGGACGCCTCCACATACATTGTTTACACTTTCCTGATAAGACCATCATGCCTCATGAGTATAGTATTGTCTGTTGACAAGTCGGAAGGAGTGTACATCACCAGGCTGACCAGTTTCACATTCATTTGTACAGTAGATCAAACATTGCATTGCAGAGTTCATATGTGAGATTTTCAATAGTCAGGTACATCTTGTGGCTCATTTGTGCTTCCCAAACACATGATGTCACAAAGCTCTTTTTGACTGAGAGAGCACACATTTATTATGTTCATCCTTTGAGTGTCCTCTGTTCCCATAATCCATTTGCAACTTCATGGTAGTACTTAGCTGACAACGGATGATGTATGTATAGCAGACATCCTAACCTCATATATTATACACTCACTTATGTAGGTGAATGCAGTAGTAGAGTAGCCAAGTGGAATGCAACATTTGACTAGGATCCTACATTGTGGGTAAGTTGAGAAGCTTTAATGGTTGCCGCCTTCACTGGATTTGCGTTGTGCTTTTCAGCCAAGAGATTTGGAAATTTCACTTCCTCAAGATTCACCTTAGCAGCCCATACATCCATCACAAACTGGCATCAGTGCGACCCTCATCCACCACACCAATTTCAATAGGATTTGTCCATTGATATCTTGCAAGAGAATTTTCATATCATTGAATTACAATCCAGTTGTGTCTATTACACTTCATATGACACTATATACTATTTTATTTGCATTCTGCACTCACTGGCATACATTGTGTGTCATCCTTTCACTGGCCACCATGGTGTGATCTGGTATTTGGTTAAATGCCATCTGTAGGCATATTGTGATGCAGGACAACAGTGCTGTAGAACACATACAACACACAGAAGAGATTAAAGGCACATTTCAGGAGCATGAGCATTCAAGTACATTATTCTTGGGTTTACCCACCATGGCCCCGCACTTGCCCAGTTTGTTGTCCCTGACCAGATGTCACAACCAACCTTGTATCAGAAGTCAATGAAGGTACTGGAATTTGGGACAACATCATTTGACCTACAATGATAAGTGTGTTTGCAACTTTACATTGCAGCTGCCACATATGATGCACTCAATTTCAGGCACAAAGGACAAGCAAAAGCAGTGTGGGCACTACCGTTGCAGAAGTGTGTAGCTCTAAATGTCATGAGTGATCCCACATTCAACTTATAATTGCCCCAGTGCCGAGAAGCAATGTCTATCAAATTGACACCACAACAATTCCTAAAGTAAGGTTCACTATCGTGTAACTTGTCTGACATTTCCTCATATCTTTTGCATGCTAACAGTATTGTGAAGTACTATTGTGTTTTGTTTATGGACAAAAAGCATGCCATCTGAAGTTAACAAATATTACCAGCTGGGTGGACTGGACAAGTTCAAGTATTGAAAAAACATTATAATTTGGGCACTGGACGCATTCTCAATACACCTGACAAATAAATCTCACTTCTTGTTTATCATTGTTATATTTGCTAACATTGGATTTCTAGATATTGTCTACAAAAACAATTACAGTATGGTGGGTACTCCTTTTTGACTTGTGGTGGCACTCAATTCTAGGATTGAGTTCACAGTGCTGGAATAGTTGATGGAATAAATGCAATGTTCCCAAACCACAAAGGTATGATGAGCCTCGATATCTTATTTTTTGTCTTTCACTATTCACAAATTGAATTTGCTAAAGGTAAACGTCCTTTAAGAATACCAATAGTTGTAAAGTTAGATATTCATCTCCGATTACCTTTGAGATTCGGGCCCTATATGTCCCTCTGTTGTCTGCTGACAATGTATGCATTTTGACCATCTCCTGACCAGTTTGACTTACCAGATAGTGAGGGTGTATTCCTTGCTCTGGATGATGTAGTTTCTTCCCAGAAGGTGCAGGGACATGTGTAACTTGTCTGACATTTCCTCATATCTTCTGCATGCTAACAGTATTGTGAAGTACTTCCGTGGCTGGTGCAAGTAGTTGCAGTGGGTAGTTGAGGGTATGTTGGCGGGCAGGGTGGGAAACAGACAATGGAATAGTGGAAAGAAATGTCTTAATATAAGGATTCTCTCACCTTGTGCTCGATGATGTGGCAAGCACAAGGTGAGTTATTTTTGGATTTTTTTTTTCTCCTATTCCGTTGTCTGTAGATTTTTCTCAGCACCGCACCACCCCCCCGACGTTCTTGACTGATCCAGTGGCATCTGGATAAGTGAAAGGGGCACTTGTCTATTGCTACTTAATAGTGTTAGGTATATACAGCAGCAGTACTGGGCCCATGTTTTCAATAGTCGGAATAGGATTCACTATTTCTAATCCAAAGGATTCTGGGACTTGTGGTGCAACATACAGAGGAAAACACATGGCCCTCTGACTGACTATATTTTTATATAAACATTGGACAACTTCCTTAATCACAATGGGAGTACAACACAGACAGTCATTTTATATACTTATTCTTGTTCTCACATTTACCTGGCACCACATTGCGGACATCACTCACAGGAAGCTCATGGAGCATGTGGGGGTGGATTGTAGTGAAAATATCCTCCTCAAGTGTGGTGAGACGGCTGCGGGTTCCTGATTGTGGGCCAGGGAGAACTCTGGCCAACTGAATCCTGGCATACTTCTCCTTCACCCACCTCTTTTGTCCTGCCACTTCACCTTGATGTCATGGACTGTGCCCACATCCTCCCCCAATGCTGTGCCAGCAGTGGCTAAATGCTGCCATAGAGCTGCCTTCTTTGTGCTACTGGTGCAGTAAGGTGGGAGACTATGTAGCTGTTTGTGGTGCATCACAATGAACTCCACAATCATGGTGGTCTCCTCCTCTGTGTAAATGTTCTTCCTCCTCAGTTGGTACATTTTCCCTTAGTGATGCACAGAGAAGGAAAACAGGAACTCTCTGAGGCCAAACCTGTTCCTTGAATGTGTTCTGCTTTTATGTGGTTTGTGGTGCTGGTCTTGCTGTTGGTGTTAATTGACTTCCTCTGATGCAGGTAAATGTAAATTGATACTTGTTTAGCGCACTACTCACCCGCAAGGGTCTCAAGGCGCTTGTACGAATACCGCTGTGAAACCCATCCTGGCTTTCCCTGTGAGGCGTCCACTCCTGGGCACCCCCAAGGTGGAGGCCAGGCATCCTTAGCGTTGTGGGGGCCGTTGTGGAGATTAAGCAAGCTATTGCCCAGAGTTGCAGAGTGGGACTCCATGATTGGAATGGCACCGAGGCGAGAAATATCAGGTCCGTGGAATTTTTGAGCCCAAGACCCGCCGAGGCGGGGAATTGAACCCTGGTCCCGGGCTAGACCTCTGCATCAGGGTCTGCCGCTCTAATCATTGAGCCACACTTCTTCACAGGTGGGCGGATGTTCAGCACTTGGACAGGTGTTTAACATTTAGGAAAATGATCATTCGGTCAGAATGCGGGTATTTCAGCCCGGAAGCAGGGATTATGGACCAAGTGCGGAAATTCCAGCCCAAGTGTGGAATTTCCGATCCGGAGCCGGAAATTCCGCTCCGGGTGCAGAAATTCCAGCCCGAGTGCAGGCGTAACGATAGGAGTCATATGTGAATTCTGTGAATACCAAAAATCTTAAGTGCCTTCTGTGAATACTAAAATTCGCACATTTAGACTTTTGTCTCAGATTACTTTTGTGAATCGGGCCCATTCATTTTAAGTATAATTGTAT
The DNA here is from genome assembly GCF_964204655.1 of Triturus cristatus. NCBI lineage: Eukaryota > Metazoa > Chordata > Amphibia > Caudata > Salamandridae > Triturus > Triturus cristatus. Next base: position 1,524,370,653 of record NC_140591.1, read on the forward strand.
GACAAGTACATGAGAGCTGCATTGTGCCCTATTTTCTTAAATCTTAAATCGGCCCTTGTATTCCTAATTTAACTGAAGATAGTTGGGATGATAATGTTTTTCTTGTTTGCATAGTATCAGCATTCCCAAATCCCTGTATTGCCAACTCTATTAATACTACACTCTGTATGTAAAGACATGGCCACCATTTTGAGTTTGAGAACATGGCTATGTCAACTGCATATAGTGATATTTAAATGTAGCTTCCTGATATCTCAAATCTGTTACTGTTTGAAACTGTATAATCATTGCTTCAAGTATAAATGTGTGATTTAATAAGGAGAAAATGTCACCTCGCCCGTACCCTGCTGAATAAAAAAAACAGGTTGACAGACACATTTTTGCTATCAGTTTAGTGTTAACTCCATCACACACTTTTCCAACCGCTTCAAAAACCTAGTCGATATGCTAAATATGTTTTAGATTTTTCCATAGAAACGATAAATGGACTTGATTAAATGCATTTTGTGTATCATAGCAGTATAGGCTACTCTCTGTTTCTAGCCAGGTCCACTTTCTGATACAGCAGCTGTTGGACCAGGCCCTCTCTGCAGGATCACCCCCAAACCTTTTGCCTTCACCCCTTCTGTGTTCTGAACCTGTTTTTGTTAGCTTTTAGGACTCTCCACTTTATCACTGGTAGCTAGTGCAAAGAGCTTGCACTCTCTCTGGTAAACATGTGGTAAAATAGGCTTACGCCCAAGTGGCTTATTTAATTTGCTTGTAAGTCCCTAGTAAAATGGCACTGCAAGTACCCAGTGCCTGCACATTAAATGCCATCAGTGGGTGGATATGCAGCACTTATTATGCCTCTCAATTAAGTAGTCCTTTAAAAACATTTCTCAGGCCTGTCATTGCAGTCCATGAGTGCAGTATTACATTGCTATTTAGAAATGGCAAAATAATCCTTTTGCCAGTCCTAAACCATCCTTCTTCATACATGTAAGTCAATGCTGTAACTTAATGCATCCTCCCCAGCATTCCAAGTCTATGCTGCTCAGCCAGGGTGAATGTGATGGACTGTTTGGTGATGTAATGGAATGTTGGAGTGCCTGTTTGTGGTTGGAAGTGGCAGTTGAAGATATTGGCTGAGCAGCAAGGGATGCTGCTCCTGTTTGGACTTAGCTATCTACGTACCTACTTGTAAGTAAGATCTAATAAACATTCATATAACCTATACTACGACTAATGGACTTTGGTTACCAAAGTCACCCCTAGGGTAGGCTGTAAACAGCCCTGAGGGCAGAGTGCATTACATTTAAAGGTTTGACATGTACCTTTAGGTTTTACATGTCCTGATAGAGAAAAAATTCAAAAATATATTTTTCACTATTGCAAGACCTACCACTCCCAAAGGAGAACATTGGGTTACTTTATTACACTTAATAGGTAGTAGCATTTTATTGGTCGCAGGAGGAAAATCATAGTTGGACTCAAATTAATTTTAAGTTTAAATACTTTTTAATGGAAAAGCTGGAATTTAAATTACATTTTGAAAACGTGTCTTTCAGAAATGTAGCATTTCCCTGCCCTAAAATGTCTGAGGCCTTGTAGCCATTTCTAGCTGTAGTCCTGGTAATTGCTCCCCTATCATGAATACATATTGGCCCCAGAAAGTAAACAATAGGACCTCAGTGTAGCTGAGAGAGGGCCATCCTGCCAGGATGGGAGAGGTGGAGTTGCTTCCTGCCCTGCTTACATTTCAAAGAACTACCTCCAGCATACTCACACGGAACTTGACACCAACCTTTTATTACCCTAGACCTCTTGGAGTCTGGGAATGGGAAGCAAGGAGAAGGAAGGAACTTTCCAGAACCAGATGTTGGGATTTGGAGGAGGACTAGAAGCTACCCCCACTTCAAACTGAGGCTCCAGGTATAAATATTGGTCCTCCTGAGTCACTCATTGGAAGTGAATGCCAGGTCCACTTGGCTGACCTCTTGTTCTGAGCTTCAGGGACACAATAACTTCAGATGCCTCCCTACAATTGCTCTGCTGCAAATTGCCCTACCTAGACTTGCAATTCGACTGGTCTGAGCCACGCTGCCCTCTGCTGGAGTGAGCTCCTGATCCCCCGGAGGTGCTTCCTCAGATCCTGGTCCATTGGTTGATATCAGTTGAGCTACTCCTGTGAAATCCTCTTGCCAGACATTGAGTGGTACTTTTTCAGCGGGACTAACCTGTTCCCTGTATCTGGTTCACACTCCACCACAGTTGGCCTGAACTTGTGATTTGTTCCCAGTCTAGTGCGACCAGATAACCACAGTTAGCGCTTTCTGCTTCTAAGCACTATTTTTACTTAAACCTTTAAAATTACTTATGCCCAGTTCCACTGATTGTATTTTTGTCATTTTGGTTTCATTATTTAATTATCAAAAGGATACTCTATTTTTCTAAATTGGTATATGATATCTCTTGTCTTATGTTTTGACTCTATCACTGTTTGTTTGCTGCATACATACTTAACACTGTGTCTCTATGTTCAGCCTAACTGCTCTTGTGCCAAGCTACCAGAGGGTTAAGCACATCTTAATTTAGTGACTTTTGTGTTTCACCCTGGAAAGGATTGTGATTGTTGCTTGAGAAGGGGTTTCACCCTTCTTATGCAAAAACACAATTTCTTACAGTTTGCCATCAAATAATATTGTGGTCACCTGTTGACAAAGCCAATAGGCCTGTCTAAATTGACTTGTCTTTATGTGGTGAGCCCTTGAAGATAGAGTGAATCTGGGAGATCATAAGGCTGAGTGTTGTTAGGCCCTGAAGGAATTTCTCAAAAAAGTAGGGGGTTGAAGTGCTGCAGTTTTGATAGGCAGGTGAATGACCAAATGTTGGATTTGTAAATACTTGAACCTTTCACTCTCAGGAATCAGGTAGATAGTCTTTGTGTCTTCAAAAGAGTGAATTTCCTCATTAAGATACTCTCAGACGGTAGCACCCCTCTGTGGCCCATGCCTGTATGCTAAATCTCTTCAGCCCCAGAGGAAAGTCTATATTACTGTGTATCTAGGTCAGGGGGGCAATAAGTGGTTATTCCTTTGTATCGGGAAAGATAATACCAGGCTTCCAATGTAACCCTTGTTACCGAAGAGACACATAGGTTGCGGCATTTCTGTTTCATGGGAAGCTCAGAACCTCAGCTAGGTGCCTGACTGCCATGGTCTGAACAATGAAACACCATATTTTGCCAGTATCCGCTTATAGTCACATAACCTATGTGAGATGTAAGATAGTAATGGTGTAGATTAGGAATCCCTAGCCTCCCTGTTTTGGATGTAGGATGCAAATCCATGAGTGAAGTCTTGGTATTTTCCCTTCCTATGTAAAATTGCTTTAGAGGCTAGCTCATTGTAGAAGCTCTGTCTTTTTTGGTGGGAGGGACTGAAACAAATATAGGATCTATGAAGGATCAAGATTCTGAAGGAAGCTATTCGCCCCAGCCATGGAAGAGCTTGCAAGCTCCATGAGTGCTTTGAGTGATCTAAAAAGTTGTTTAAAATTGCTCCTAGAGCATTCATATAAATGTAGTGTCTGGTGTATCCCTAAAAAAGTTAGACCTGTTTGTGTCCTTTGAAAGGGGGTCTCATTTTGAAATTAGAGAAGAATACGTTTCCCGTAGAAACTATTAGCCACATTGATTTTCCCTAGTTTACCTAAAGTCTGGCTGAGGATTAGTACTCCTGCAAAAGAAGTATCGGTCTCTGCAGGGATCTTGTTGGATCCCTTAAGGAGAGGAGGCTATCATCAGCAAATGCTGATACTTTAAAAATATATTTACGGAATGGTACGACTTGAATACGTGCATGGTCTCATATCTTCAAATTAGGAGTTCCAAATGGAGAGCAAAAATAATCAGGGGTAGGCAGCATCTCTGCCTCATGCCACTTCAAATCCGATTCCTTGATGACTTAGCTCCATTCACAAACATTCTGGCCCATGGTGAGTTGTAAATCACCTGAATCCATCCATGAAAGTGAGTTTCAAAGCCTGCCTTTACAAGAGCCACCTTCATCATAGCCGAGTTAACGTGTCAAAGGCTTCCTCTGTCCAGCCACAGCAAGACAGCTTCTTTGTAGTATTCCTGTGCTAAATCAGGTATGTGCAGTGCCATCTTAGCGCTGCCACTTCTAGTCCTGGATGGGACAAAGCCAGTTTGGTTAACATGTGTCAAACTTAGCAGGAAGGGTTCTAACCGGTTTGCAAGGATCTTAGCCATTATTTTGGTATCAATTTTCAAGTCTATAAGACTGGCAATTAACAGGAACTTTGTGTGTCTTCATGAGAGTGACTGATTGTAAATAAGTAAGCTGTCTGGGTCTCAGTATTATAGCTAGACTCTGTTAGAAATGGGGATCTCTATTTGGCGAGGGTTTGCACCTTTGTGCAAGTAGGGACCCTTCTCTCTAGTTAGACTACCCCCCTTGGTAGCTTGCCACGAGCAGACAGGCTTATTTCGGAGGCAGTGTGTAAAGCATTTCTGAACACATACAGTAATTCAGTGAAAACACTATGAATGGACACCACACCAATTTAGAAAAATAAGTAATCTTTATCTAAACCAAACAAGACCACAACAAAAAAATCCACAATACAGTAATCAAGATATGACTTTTAAATGATAAAAATAGTTCTGTTCAAAGCAAATTGCTGATGCCACACTTTCAACACAAAGTACCTTGGATGTTTTGCGCACATAAACAAAAACTGGTGCAGGTAACTGTGATGCGTTGGTTCCTTATGCCAAGGGAAGGTGATGTGCCGGTTCCTTACTTCAGGGGAGGTGATGTGTCAGTGCCTTACTGCCACGCTGGGGCGGTGATGCCTTACTGAATAGGAGTTGATGCGTCGGTTTCTTAACGTGCAGGGAGGTGATGCATCGGTTTCTTACTATGGCTCCGGCGTTCTTGCAGGCATGTTGCCAAGATGCGATGTATGAGGATTGTAGATGCGTTGGTTCTCGATACAGTGGTGGCAAAGACACTGCATGGATCTCCCCAGCCGCAGTCCCACGATGCCTTGGTTCTTGCAGCTGCACAGCAGGGCTTGCTTCGAAATCGGTGCAGTGATCTCAAACTGTGGTGCACGGGATTCAGCGTGCGTAAATGTCTCGAGCCACAGCAGGCGCTGCGACGATTTCTTTAGCGATGTGTCAAAAAACAGGTGCGGATGCATCACTCTTCTCAAAGTTGCATTGCCTTTCCAACTCCCAGCGACAAACAGCCTCTAGAGGTCCAAAACAGCAGCAGGCACTTCTTAGAAGGTCAGAACTCCCAGCAAGGAAGTTCAGGGGAGCTGGTGGTGAAGTCTTTGTGTCCCTGAGACTTCAGAACAGGAGGCAAGCTCTTCTTTCAAGCCCTTGGAGATCTTCTTAAAGCAGGAGACACAGCACACAGCAAAGTCCTTTCTCCTTTCCTTGGCAGAAACAGCCACTTTAGGCCAACCCCAGACAGCACACATCAAAGGGGCAGTACTTCGCCTCTGTTTCTCCAGCTCTTCTCCTTGGCAAAGGTTCCTCTTTATTCCCATAATGATCTAAAAGTATGGACGCCACTTTTTAAACAGTAAGGACCAGATGTACGACCCTATTTTGCATGCGCAAACGGATTTGTGACCCGTTTGCTCATGCAAAATCTAATAGGGCCATGCACAATCCTATTTAGTGAGGCGCTATTAAGAAGGGTGTTCCAAGGGCGTCCCTTCTTAATAGCGAGTCAGAGGCCTATGTAAGAATGTTCTGTGACCGTAATTGCGGTTGCAAAACACTTGCAATTTACCGCCCTTTTCAAGAGGGTGGTAAAGCACTCTCAAATGGGAAGGGGTCCCCGGGGGACCCCTTACTCTTTGCAAATGCAGGGGAAAATATTTTTTAGGGGCAGGCAGGTGTGCCAGGGACCTGCCCTTAAAAAATTAAACGAAAACGTTTCATTTTTCTTTTTTAAATGCATCCCGTTCTCCTGTAAGCAAAATAGGCTTTATTTAATAGCAGTCCCAGACATAGAGGTCTGCTGAGTTCAGCAGGCCACCATACCTGGGAGGGCCAGCCATTCCTAATGGGGTCGCAAATTGCGAGTGCCTCATTAATATGCATGACACATGCAATTTGCGACCCCATTAGGAATTGCTGTTGTACATGGCATTTAGCGACTTGCAATTGAGCGCAATTTGCGAGTCGCTAAATGACATGGTCGTACATCTGGCCTTAAATCTCTTTCTTCTTTGGTGCAGAGAAGCTCTTTGACCAGCCAAAACCCGTTCTGTCCTCTCTGGTGCAGCTTCCTGTCAGGAGTTGGAGACAGCATTGTCCTTGGCACACCAGGCCCATTAAGGTGTGAAAGAAATATCCTCCCCACACTCTGAATGCAGGCCAGGTCTATTCAGCCCAGCCCCGACTCACACTGGAAAGGCAGGACACATCTCAGCCCCCCAAGTAGCTGTCTGAACAGAATGCACATCCCCAGCACCTGTCACTCCAAAGCCAGGCAGTCAATACACAACCTAGCAGAGGCACACTGGATGGTTAGGCAAGAAAATACCTTTTTTCTAAAAGTGGTATTTTCAAACACAGAATGTAAAAATCACCCACACTAAAAGATGCATCTTAACATTCAGAGTTCAGGCATATCAAACTTTATTTTCCCATCTTGTTCCCATGTGCAGTAATGCTCATTAGATGTTATGAGCGAACTCCCCATTCTATCCTCTGGAGACAGATAGCCTTACGTTAGTGAAAAACTAAATTGGCAGTATTTCACTATCAGGACATGCCACACGCATCAGGTCATGTCCCACCTTTCGCATACACTGTACCCTGCCCACAGGGGTACCTTGGTCCTACTGGGGGGAGGGGTGACTAACATGTAGGAAAAGGGAAGATTAGGTCCTGGCAAGTGGGGGGACTGGCCAGGTCAATATGGCAGTCCCACACTGTGCACAGACACTGCAGTGGCAGGCCTGCGATACCTTTGAGAAGCTGCTTGTGTGGGTGGCACATTCAGTGCTGCAGGCCCACTAGTAGCATTTGATTTACAGGCCCTGGGCACACATAGTGCACTGTACTAGGGACTGACTAGTAAATCAAATTTGCCAATCATGGAATCACCAATCCATAACAACAATTTACAGAGAGCACTTGCACTTTGGCACTGAACAGCAGTGGCAAAGTGCCCAAAGCATCTAGACCAGCAAAAACGAAGTCCAACACACAGCAACATAAGGGGAGGTAAAGGCAAAAATATAGGACAAACCCACTCCAATGATACCATGTCTAACAGCTGCCATGTACACCAAGGTATTGTATTTATGGATGGCTTGAGCCTTCTCCTTCTCAGAGGTATGGGTGAAGCCAGCACATCTTTAGCCTCCCTTATGAATCTCAAGTGCATTGTGCATGTAGTTTGTTTGCAAGCAAGGAACCAGCTTTATAGCCCGCTTCATAAAAGAATGTTCCCATTCTAACTAGAATGTACTTCAGCGACGTTTTAAGGCTTAGGAAAAGTAGGCTCTGCCCCAAGGCCACAGCCTTTCATTGGTCCCCCTGATAGAGCCAGCTTTGTTTTGCAGTGTCTTGCCCATATGACTTGTAATAATTCTCAAACAGATTGCTTTAAATAATGTTTTCCTTTTATTTATTTTTAATGTGAGTGATGTCTGAGAGGATATATTTCAGATATTTTGCAGAGATTGAAACAGGAAGATGACATATTAGAAATGGGACGGTGTCTCAAACATTATTTGCAGTAATATTAATGAGCTGCTGCTGTGTTACAATTTTGAAAACACATGTCAGTATCCGTCAGTAATAGATGTAAACACATTTAGAATGTGGACCAGTGTGCATGTGCACTGTCAGTGATGTAGCCAAAGAGGGAATGAACGATCTGAAATGTAATCACAAATTCAAAGCTGTTCTGAAAAGGGGCCCCAAAATCAGCTTGACCCAGGGCCCCCAAAACCCTTAAGATGTCCCTGATATAGTTTGCTTTATCAAACTCCAGGAGGATCATACAGCTGTCTCCACAGTTTCCTAGATGGGTTTTACTTATGATTTTGTTCATGGGAACAGGCTCTTCCCTAAGTTGGAGTAACTTGACCTCTCTCATACCCCTAAGGTAACTGACCTCCTTTATGGGTGCTCCCCTTACCCCTTATAACCACTTTCAAAGCGTACCAAACCACTTGTGAACTTAGAACCCTTGTGTGATTAAATGTGATGTATTCCGGTATTGGAACCCTTGTTTCGTTCAGAACCAATCGGTCCTTTCCCAAGGCATTATTCAATATCCAGGTGCATCACTACCAAAGGGAGCAATGCCCAAGCCATTCTAACATTAGGTGAACCAGGACGTGGTCTGATATAGTCAGAGGACCGTGGGCGACATCTTGAATCAGCCACTGGTCAAGTACAATGTAATTAGTCCTGGAATAAGTGTAATGCACAGCCGAGATGTACGAATAGTCTGTCAATAACGGATGTCTATATTGTATATATCATCAGGTGTCAATCTACCCAAAATCATCTAGATTGGCATTCCCCACTACAAAGATGTTCGAAGTTTTTTCCACTCTCTGATGGAACCTTTTCAGTGTGAGATGCATTGCACTGTTAAAGTCCTTCCAACAATAAGGGGGTGCTCTGAGGAGCCAGCTAGAGTCTGTGCCATGAGAACTATGTATGCTTTATGATTACGACTATTTACTCTCCCTACATTGGGGAGTAAATAGTCGTAATCGCAATTGGGTTGCTCTCCTATTCACTCACAGCTAAGAGCCTTCTACCCTGTTTGTCCACAGTAACATTTTTCTCTAGAAATTTAGATTTATCCCTAAACAATATATAAACACACAGGCGCAGATTTACAAGCCCCTTGCACCACTTTTGCGTCATTTTTAACATGGGAAAGTGATGTAAGGGTGGCGCAAGGGGCTTGTAAATATGCCCCACACTTTTTTAAAGGGCTAATGCATGATATTGGATAGAGAAGAACCTAGTGTGGAGTCAGTGTTGGTCTCCTTTATCTAAATGTGTCTCTTATAAAACACTTATTTCCACCCCTGATCTCTTTAATTCCCTCTTGATACTAGGACACTTCATATGGTTATTATGGGTCTGAACATTATATATGAGAAACGTTAATGATGGTGGTTTAGGCATTATATATGGTAGGTAATATTGTGGTCATACATCAAAGATCTGGCATGAGTAGACACTTTCTCAATTACTTGTTATCTACAGGATTAATGTGACGAAGATATTCTTATCTTTGCCCACGGCCAGCTATTCAATAGCACAGTACGGCCAAATCCTCCGTGCCCACTTAATTTTAAAACAGAAACAGGAAAAAGCAAGAGAAGTGGTCAGTCAAATCACTCAGAACAGAACATACCCCCTCTATTTTGAGTGTATGTGTACTACAAAAATTGTGTAGAGAAAAGAGAAAGTATCTCACGTGTGCACCACCAGAGGAGCTACTGATAGGTTCTTAGTGTGTCCAGTGAAGGAAAAAGTGTAGAAGAAAGAATCAAGACCCCATGAAAAACTGAGACTCAAGAAGTCTCTAATAAAATTGGGCTAGACTCACACACAACCTTGCCACTTTTTATTCCAAACTGTGAGTCTGCACAATGTTAAAAACACAACCTGTTGTAGACCACTTCAAGGACGGCCAACATGTTTCATTGCCAGTTATATATTAGCAGCAATTTCATCAGGGCAACCAAGATCAACAATCACCTCCTTGGACATCTAACAAAAAGAGTGACTAGCGGGAGCCACGGGCCCACATACCAGCTCCCAGGGATGTATATCATGTATACTTTCAGTCCCTTCATAAAGCAGAATCGTTGCTTATAATTTTATCGCTCTCCTCAGGGACTCCACGCGGTAGTTCAACCCGTCAACCCAAGGTAATATTGTGGACCCAATAGCAGCGCTGTTGGAGACCTAACAGTCCTAATTTTGCCTATATTGAGTGATGTCATGTCCCTCCCCCAACCAGCAATTTAACACCTAACAGAATAATTGAAATAACATAGAAATTCAATCGGAAGCATACTATTAATGAGTATTTTAAAAGTAAAAAGTGAACTTGTGTAAACCAACTCTACCCAGTCTCTCCTGGGCTAAACAGCATAAATCATTCAGGATTATATCACTCTAGTACTCTCTTCGAAGAATCTCTCCCCTGAGATTTGCCCCCCTGCTAAGGGAATCTTATGACGGAGGCTGAATTTTCCTGATTAATTTCATTACCGTAGCTAGACTGTGATTACTCAAGGACTTAGTGTGTGTGTTCTTGATCCATAATAGGTGGCCAGGTATCCGGCGTATCTCTGGGTATCTGGAGGAAGCATGAAATTATGTTCTCTTTACTTGATGCTATCTGGTTTCTGAGCGTGGCATTTATGAATCACAGTTGTCCACTGCTCTCCAAAGTCACCTGCCTGATGAGGTCAGGGAAAGCATCACATACTTGGATGAGGGAAGACCCAGTGGAAAAAGCAATCTAAAAGGGTGAATACAGTTAAAAGTTAGAGGGCTTTATATATTTAGCAAAAAGGACCCATTGAAAAAGATCTGACCACCCTCATGGGCTCAGGAGATGATGGTTTCTTTGACCTCAAAAAATTTTATTCTTAGGGGTACCTGTGGGGTAAGACCTCCTAGGGATCCTCTTCGAGACACCCTATAGGTTCTATACAGCTTGATGCTTGCGGTCTCTGGCTCTTCCAGAATAGCCTCAAAGAGGTCCTAGGCATATTTAGGAAGATCAGCGACTTGGATATCCTAGGGGACACCTCAAATCCGAAAGTTGTTCCAATGTGATCCCTTTTTTAGGTCCTCATAATTCTCTTGGAGGAGAATGTGTTGGTGTTGAAGGGTTAGTATCCTTTGTTGGAGCCTGTCACAGTTGTCCACCTGCTCATGGAGGCCTTTCTCCACTTCCTCTATTCCAAATCCCAGCTCTGAGACATCTATTTACACCTCCTGAAGTTTTCTTGACCCTTGTGGTTCAGTTAGAGGTAGATTGTTTTTGCTTGCCTCTGGAACTATCATTCCGGGTCTGATACATGTTATATGTGAATGTGCCACAACAGATAGCTAAGACCCAATCAGAGACCTGATGATGTTGTGCTGAAGGAAAGCAAAGCCAACTAGTAGAACAGGCACAGACCCCAGTCTAATTGCCTGGTGAAATATCTCAGGTTAGTGTTATCCAACGGGGCCTCCTTGCATGTGGTAAGAACCCAGTAGGGGAGCTGAGCATTAGCAAACTCTAACAAATGGAAGCTTCCTTAAGACTTCCTGGTGCCAGAGACGGATATCCTTGAGGAAGTATTTGCAGGTATCTGCAGTAGCAGACCCACAAAGTCATATCAGCGGGCAAAATCACATGCGTACTGGGTGATTGCTGCTAATACAGTTACATTGAAAGATACTGTTACCCCCTTAGTGCCAAGAGGGCATGCCACAAGTGATACCCCTGTTGTTGGAGTAGGTTCAGGGAGCCGGGCCTCCAGGTCCCCTGGAAACACCCTTCAATGATCAAAAGATATTAGAAGCCAGAGATTAGTGACACGTGTTGCCACAAGGCAGTAGGAGGAGCAACTGTTGGAGAGCTCCCATCACCCCTTCAGCCTCCGCTCTGAGTGGCAGCCTCTCACTCACTGGCTTGTTCCAGGTGGCCTGGTTCTCAAGAATGGTACACAGGAGGGGCTCTGAAAGCTCGGGGTCCCAGGAGCGCCCTTCAACCAGCATCAGAGTTCCCCCCGCGGCCTGATACTGCACATAAGTGTGTGAAGGAGACCTCATACTCAGCACTGTGGCTTGGTCTCCGCCACTACAGCTGTGGTTGTCACTCTGGGCTGGCCCCACAGTCATGATTTACACTGACATGGCAGCGCAATTCTCTGATCATCGGCTTCAGTATCTGACCCCTATCATTGAAGCTGTATGGTCACAGCAGGAACCAAGTCCCATAGTTGAAAAACAGGGAGGGATTCAGAGCCCAGGGTCAGAGCTCTGGAATCAGGCATCCACCATGTTCACCTCTCCCCTATTTTGCCTTTATATAATGATATAGTGTTTCTTGACTAACCGAATTGGCTTGCCTTGTATGTTGATGTGGTCACCTCTTGAAAAAGCCAATCGGCCGGCCTTTCATACATTAAAGCGGTGACCCCTTGAGAAAGCTGGTAGACCTGTATTATTTAAAATGACACATCTTTTATTTTGTAATCTCATCACAATGGCCATGCATGGGGTGGGGAGAAAGTCTGCCCCAGGTGGGGTTGCGTGCAAGGCTTATCCCCAACAGGCCAGTGATGTTATAGTTAGCTATTGTAGTGAAACCCTAATTTGCGTTTAAAAAAAATGTAGAAATTCATTGAAAAAACAAAGGTCAAAGTGATGTTATAGTTAGGTGAAAATGTCAGTTAAAAATACCTTTTTAAACCTGAAATTCACTAGTTATGTTTTATTGAGCTAAATATAACTTGCACCCCCTGTATATATATTACTCATGAAATCAGCATTTGCCAGTTGCAGTACATACTGACATGCGAACACATCAGGTAAGATACACATCGATGATCAGTATTAACCTCACATGGTACTTAGTATATGCACAAAACACTGAAAAGACATAGGTTTGTGCTTTCCAGGCAGTAAATGAAAATTGTTTTCTCAGAACCTATACATTTCCAGAAACTCAGTTTGATATATGGACTAGAGAAAGCAAATGCAACCTGCACCTGAATACCAGCACATAGCATTGTTATTCATATTATTCCAGCATTATTAGTCATAGGATTTATCATCATTTTCCAGTTGAAGGATCATCTTCAAGGTCTGGCACTGTGGCAAACAGTCACCATGGAATCCCAGCAGAATATTTAAATATATATATTCAGTGATACTGAATTAGAGGTCTAGCAGATGAAGTGTAAAAACCTACAGCCGTGTCTAGGGGTATTAATGCTGTTGACGAGACCCATACATGTTGACGTATTTGGTAGAACATCATTGAGAAAATCAGCGCTGTGTCAAATTATTCACTTAAAATGATGGCCACCACGTGAATTGCAACCATGGGAGGAAAACGCATTGACTGTCACATGGGCACGTCCTCAATATCAGACATTACAGGAGGTCATGAGGCTGGAGGAGGAGACCAATATGTTATGAAACAAAAACAAAAATAAGAATTTATGTTATTGTTTTTTTTAAAAACCATCTATTTCGTTTTTATTATATGAGGACAACTGTATTGTTTCACCTAACCAGATGCAAAGTGGTATAGTAATCACCAGTTTGATACATTATGTTTTTATTGAGCTATGATATTGACAATGTCAACTTCGATATACCTATATCTATTGTGACATAAATTTTAAAAACATGTCTTAAATTTAAAATGTACTAATAATGTCATATTTACTGTAGCGTTAATCACCAGAAGTGAATCTGAACATGAACAGTCAGATGTCTGAAATCGAACCACTTATGTATCATCTAAAGCTGACATCAAATGTATTGTCACTATCTCTGGGTCATGTGATTAGCCAGGAGATATCTAGAGTCACCAAAGTGGCAGGGGTGGACAGCTTGATCTTGGTCTGATAACTGCATGCATCCCTGAAAGTCAGGGCTCTTCAGCAGTATTAACTCTAGAATTACAACAGTTATCCAAGTAACAAATGGAGTGATCAACAGAATAATGACTTATTTAGTGAGCCATTCACATTTTCACTGTATCAGCTATTTGTATTTACAAATGCATGGCCTAATCTTTGAGACAACAGCATCAAACAGTTGCACCAGATGGACATCAAGAGGAACCATGTGGCCATTTCAGAATGCCCTTGTCACTGCTGCTGGAGCCCCTACTTGCTGGCGTGGGCTGGAGGGACAGGGTAGCCTCATGGGTACCGGTAGGCCCAGCCTGCTCCACAATGACGGAAGAGAGAGACAAGCCTGAGCAAGACACAGAGGTGCTGGCTTGAGCACTCTGTACATCCCACAGAAATGCAAAGGGTTAAGAATGGCAATGGCATGGCATGTGGACCTGGACCACGAAGTGGTATTCAGGACTAGAACCACCTGACCCATCTACTCTGGTCAGACCACTGGGGAACACAAGCTACAACCTGCTTGGGCTTTACTCTGTGGGGTGGGCTTCACAAAAGGCAGACCCTTGAGTTGGACAATCCAGGTGAGGTGGAAGCTATTTGCTTGCCAAGCAGTCCATCCCTCAATTGAACAAGTGTGCTCAATCGATCAGAGTATGCTGCTAGCTAGAACACCCCTGAGCAGTCAGTCCTGTACTGGGATATCAGCTGCGTATCCCTGCCTGCTCTTCTGAAAGGAAGGCTCAAAATCAATGCTCCTTGAACAGACCTGGAAGGCAGCAGAGAACTTAAGTCCCTGTGGGTCCGCTAGGCCAGCCCAGCCCGGATCCTCACAGTGCCTGGGCAGAATGACTAGATGCCTGGAGGGTCCATATTATCTGGTACCTAATAATCCAGATAAACCGTTCTTACAATCTGTGTCTTATGATAAAGATTCCGTTCACCATTGCAAGGCCCAGGGACTCTGCGGGCTGGGTTCTCGGAGTCAGAGCTGGGCCCCAGTAAGGTGCTGGTGGGGACCTCACGAAGCTCTGACCAGCGGCCCGGTCAGAGCTTTTTACCATGGCCAAGCATGCGAGAACTATTATTGCCTGCAGCACCCAGCCCCATGTACTTTGCAACATGAAGGACTGGAAAACAAAGCCCAATTCTAGGGCTTCCACCCTAGGGCTAGCCATAGCTCTGATCTGGGGCCCCGTCAGAACTTCTTAACCCAGACAGTCAGGGGAGACATCCCTGGGTCTTATCCCCATCCTGGGCTCAAAGTGAAATGGCAGGATGGAGAACAGAGCCCTGACTCGGGCTTCCACCACAGGGTGCCAACTGGAGCTCTGACCTAGGACCTTATCAGTACTTCTTAACCCAGTCAAGCAGGGGAGACCTCCCTGGCCTCACATGACACTGTCTTGGGCACTTTGAGACATGCGAGGCCAGAGAACAGAGCCCAGGATGGGTGCTTCCACAAATGACCACCTGTAACGTTGGCCTGGTGTCCAGTCAGAGCTTCCTAACCCGCCAAGTAGGAAAGTTCTCCCAGTGCCTGCGGGACCCTATTCCTGCCACTTTGTAAAATGGTGGGTTGGATCATGGAGCCCAGGAAAACAGCTTTTAACCTACGGCCAGCCAGAGGTTTGACCAGGGGTCCAGTCTGAGCTACTTGATGCAACCAAGCAGGGAAGCCGTCCTGATGCCAGTGACATCCAGTGGGGAGAGAACAATGCTGCGACTGGGGTACCACAAATACTGGCATCCTTTGTGGCCTAGTGCCGCCAACAACTTCCTGTCTGTGCCTGGAGGCCCATAAATTGGCCCAGGCCCTCCTCTAGCGCGGGAGAGTGCAACGTTGTGACTGGGAGACTACAATCCCATCATCCTTTGAGGCCCGAGTGCCGCCAACGTCTTCCTGTCTCCGCCTGGAGGTGCATAAATTGGCCCAGGCCCTCCCGCTGCATGGGATGCATGTGGGTGTGCCCGAGCCATGCCTCAAAGAAGCCCAGGCCAAGGGCGGGCCCATCTGCACCCTTCAGAGCCCAGTGGAGACTGGGCTGGGACACCCCGCTGAGGTCTGCCTGCAGACTCTTTCGGATCTGACCCTTAGTCATTGCAGGACCTAAGTGTAACGGTTCATGAAACATCCAGTACTGATCCGCATCTGGAGGTTGTCCCTCCTGGCCCTGTCAAGAAAGGGAAACCCAAATGTGCTTCTGTGAGATCAGGGGCAAAACGTAAGAAGGGTTTAGTAGAGTCAACAGCCACCGGAGAAATTGGGGAGGGAGTGTCAGGTGGTTGTTCAACCATAGCTATAGAGCACCCAGCATGGGTGACCAACCTGGTGGTGGACTTACCGGGTTCAAGTTAGGGACATTGTGAAGGATGAGCTCAGTATTCTTATAGCACAGGTGGATAAGCTTGCATCCTTGATTGAGGCCCTGGTAAGCAAGGAAGTAGCTACTACATGGGGGTTGAGTCAGCCAATCACCAGGTTACACAAACTGCTCCCCCCAGCATCAGGTTGAATCCTCCACCTGGAAATAAAGCGTCTTCCTTGACTCCCCCACATCAGATCAATCAGGGGGTTGTTAACAAAACCAGGACCAACCCTACAATGCAAATAGCATATGATTACACACATTGTCTGGGGCACAGTCAGGGGTGGAGGATGTTAATAAAAGTAGGGCCCAATCCAACATTTCCGACAGTATATGACAACATGCTTTGCCAGGGACCTAGTCGTGGGGGGAGGAAGGGTCTGTTCCACATGCAGAAATCAGTGAAGAGAAGCCATTCTCGCCCTGTATCAATCTTCCACCTGCCTCAACCCCTTATGTCATTGTTTTAACTGGAGTATCAGAGCTTAAAAGGGGGCTAAGGGAATCACATTTTTTACTGAAGAATAAATGTTTGTTTTGGCTGGCCAATCAGAAGCAATTTTCTGATAAAAATGCAGGCGAAATTCTCTTGACACGAAGTGTTGGCTGGGTGGGTTGGAGGCCAAAAGATGTTCAAAGGGACTGCATTGTGATTAATTTCAGAAATCCACTGGTCGCACAAGTTCTCCAAGACTGGAACCCCCATAGGGAGGTCGGGGTATCAGGTATTTGACACTGGGCTATTTGTATCCCCTAGAGCGAGTCCAACAAATCAGCAAGCAGAATGGTCATGAGGTGGGTTTGTGTAACCAGAATAATCAACCTAATAACTTTAGCCAGGAACAACCCGGTCCGTTATTTTCCAACCTACCCCTATCAAATAGATTTGGGACTTTGGAACTGGTGGACTGACTCAATCATGCATGGTACCCGGCTGAGAATTTCCATAGTCAGAAGGAGTCCCTTGGGAGTATTAACCAATGGGGAGAGCTCTTTCAACAGAGTGTGCCACTTAGGCGGGACATGAATCAAGGGAAGATGGGCATCATCAAAGAGGGAGGTGTTGAAAGGGACAACTGGCACAGGACCACAACAAACCAACCCTTGTCTGACCTACCCCATGAGTCTAACCAGTCTCTTAATCCTTCAATATGGGTGGCCTCTAAATCACCATCTCCCATAATTGACAAATATGTTGCCAGCACTGGTTCAAGGTCATTGGGGGTGGGGACGACCAGCCCCCTCCAACAGGTACACAGCTCACCAACGCCTTCTGGCCAGTTTTTTAAGTCAGATAACTGTTCAAGCTCACCCAGGCTGCAAGTTTTATCATGGAAAATTGCGGGACTCACCACCAAACTGGATAATCCGGAATGGGGGGCGCTTATCGATCAACAAGAGATCTGCATGTTCCAGGAAACCTGGGCTAGGGTGGCCACGCACAGATTAGGCTATGTGTCGTTTAGTGCGACTGACACTTTTGGAGGCAAGGGAAGGCCCCCAGGGGGGCTATGTACTTGGGTCGATGTACATTTGGGTTGTGTAGCCAAACAGATTGCGACATCCTCAAGCGATATTCTTTGCATTTTCCTGATCTTTCCTTCAAAGACTAAAATTGCCTTGGGCAATGTTTATTCCCGACCGGTTGGCTACAGTCAAGAGTCAACAACTCTTGACTAGTTGACTACCTTTGTATCCGCTATTCCTGCTCATTTCTTGGTGATTTTGGGGAAACACTTTAATTGTCAGTTCAAGCCCTTGGATGTCCTGAACAGAGGTAATCCTACTAATGAGGATCTACACTGGGCAATTCCAGAACCTAATGTTCCGCCTATTAGGGCCTGGACCCCTTTGGTGCTCCAGATGTACACCCTTACATTGAACCATTCATTAAGGGCATGTAATGGTTGCACAAAATCTGACACACCAAGGAATTACACCTTTAATAGACCATGTCTTCCCTCTATTCTAGACTATGGTGCACATGCATCAAAACACTCAATAGCAATTCTTTAACTGCGATTTTTAAGGAATCACAATTAAAGAATCGCTATTGCCTATGCATGTATGAATCACAAAAAAACCTGCAATTCCGACACATTCCTTAATTGCGACTCGCAATTAAGGAATTGCTTGCCATTCATTCCTATGGGCCTAGAGATTGAGATTGACGGTAATTTGCGTTTCCTATTTGCGAAATTGCAAATTTATACTGGCTAATGCATTGCATTTACAATAAGTAATCACAAATTTTGCGATTACTTAAATTGCGATTTTTGCATTTGGAATAATGCATCCCAAATGCAAAAATACCGGTCGCAAAGGGGCAGATTCTGCCTGATTGCAACAGTGGCCCTATATCTTGGCATAGGGTGTGTTATATCCTGAGTTCAATGCTATTCATGCCCTGCCTGTAGAATCTTACTGTGATGACATGTTATAGAATGTTGTGAGTCAAATAGTCATAGTTGACTGGGCTGAGCAGCATGCTGGCTGCTCCTGGTGGGGTCTCTTTACGAGGTGTGTTCCTTGGGTTGTTTTTCCCTTTGATACAGTGCACATTGTCTTCACCTTTACACAAGGGGAATAGCATGGGTCTCATTCCATTGCTACAGTTGCAGTGCACAATGTTTTCATCTCCACAGGAGGTTTGTCACACAGGTTTCAGTCCTGTTGCTACAGTGCACTACTGGTGCACAACGTTTTACCTCCACTCGAGGTGTCTCGCATGGGTTCTATTCCATTTGCTCAGTGCACATTGTTTGTACCCCTCCACGGGGTGCGTCTTTATGTGAGGGTTCCAGTTCTTTTTGCATCACACTATGGGTTCCTACCCGTTTCACTTGTGCGCAATTATCATGGGTTCCTATCCATATCTGTTTATTTTGTACACGTCTCACATGTGCACCATTTTAGTCTGTCTTCCTTCTTGGAGCTATGCAAGGGTTTTAGTCCCTTTCGCATTATCATATGGGTCCCTTCCCATATCTATTTTTGTCATATGGTTCCTACCCATATCTGTTTTTTGACATCACTCAACCTCTCTTAGTTTTCAAGATGTCAACATTACAAGGACTATTGTTTCTATGGGTCTTAATCCCATCTGTTACTTCTATAATCCCTTATCTTTTTAAGGGTTGCTGTTGGGCTATAGTCCTCCCAATCTTATGTTGTTATTATATTGAATATCATATCTACATTGTTGTCTTTACATTATATTTTTCATTTTGGATTGATGATAGTGTTCCTCTTGGGTGAGGATTATCCTTATACTTTTCCTCATCTTCCTTGTTTTCTTTTCTCATTTCTGTTCTATTGGTGATGTTTTCTCATGGTGTCTCGTGTGGATCCTGAGCTTTCCTCTGCTTTTCTGTCGGGTTTTCTTGCTCTGTTGGTTTTCCATTTTTCAGCCTCCTTACATTCCCGTTCTGGGCAGTGGGTGTATTTTGGGGCAGTCGTTCGTGTTTCTTCTTCTCCTCTTCTCTGACTATGTTATTTCTTGCCTTTGCTTTTGTGAAGGGAGGATGGTTCTTAAATTCTTGTTTTTCTCTTTTCTTTGTTTCTCTCATCCTTTTTGGTTGCTCTCTTCGTTCATTGGTTCGTGGTTCCTATTTCCTTTCTGTTTCTCCTCTTAATGTTTCTTCTTTTCTCATTGTTGTCCTTTTGTATATTTGGGAGAAAGGGGGATATGTTATATCCTGAGTTCAATGCTATTCATGCCCTCCCTGTAGAATCCTACTGTGATGACATGTTATAGAATGTTGTGAGTCAAATAGTCACAGTTGACTGGGCTGTGCAGCATGCTGGCTGCTCCTGGTGGGTTCTTGATTGAGTTTATTGTACCATCTTGAATAAAGCTACCTGAAACTCATCACTTGTACCTGACTCTATCACTACAGGGTGATAGATTTTAAGATTGTTGCCCGCCATGATAGTGACCATAATGCTATTATCCTAGAGATAGCCTCGCGATGCGCTGAGAGTGCATCTGAACCAAAATCACCTCCTGACACCAGACTAACACTCACCATTTGCAGGAAGAGAGTTCTATATTTTAAAAAAAAAGTTCATTTCCAAAACGGAAGTATTCAATCATGATCAGAATACAAAGGCAAACAGGTACTCATTTAATGACAACACACCCTGGTCGCACCCAGGTATTAGTGACATAGCCCTAGTCAACAGATATTGTGTACCGTTCTTCAATATAATAGTACCAACTGTTAACAAGATCATTGATAAGCAAACATATTAGTAACGGCCAGTTATTAATGAAAAACAGGGGAGAGACACCTGTGTCGCACACTAAAGAATACAAAACAAACCTTTCCCCCCTATCCCGGCGTATCACACATAACAAAATGTATAGCAACAGTAAGGTGTGGCACAAAGGAACACAATACAGGTATACTGTAGCAAATATCAGGGAGTTCTGCAGTGTCAGAGGCAGATGTAGTCAGGGATACAATAGGTACAGACAGCAAGTTTTTCAATATACATTGGTCGGGGCAAAACAGCCGGGTCTCCAACCGTGGGGTCTGCATCCAGATCAACGTCTGGGACTTCCAGCAAGACTATTGAAGCCTCCCAAGCCCTTGCTGCCTCCAAAGCTTTTTCGCCATTTGCTTGGTTAGCCAGCTGTAATCTAACGGTGCCTTCACATTCCGCCCATTTAAGGAGGTCAGCCTTCCATCTTTAAACCCTTGGGCCTTTCTTGGATTTCCAATGTGCTGTAATGTCTCTTTTAGCCAAGAGAAGGCCCAAGTCCAAAACCTTACTAGTGATCTTGTTCTTAGATGTATGGGGGAACCAGTGCAGCAGTCAAAGGGCAACAGTGGGCTCTACTTCTCTCTCAGTAATGTTGCACAAAAGCGTAACCACCTCTTCCCAATACGTCCCAAGGTGGGGGCAGTCCCACATCATGTGACGGAAATCCACACCCTCAGTGTTGCATCACGGGCACATTGCTGTATCCGTGCCAAAGTATTTATTAATTTTTGCCGGGCTGAGGTACGCCCTATGCAGAATAAAAAAGTGCACCGGTTGGAAACGGGCATTTCTAGAGCTTTTTCATACCCGTTCATTTAGCTCAGCCCACACTTTCTTGGGAATCTCTTCACCTAAGTCCTCTTTCCACTTCTGTCGCAGCGCCAGCAATGGAGTCAGTGCCTCGTGCGTCATACGCCTATATGGGCAGGTAACTGCCTTAAAGGTTCCTGCCGCTAACACTACATACTGGCAGGCCATTGAGGTTTGCGGTTCAGACAACCCTTCTCTCCAATGCTTTTGGATGGCCGCAACGAGGGCCGAGTGGAACAGAAAGTCCCCGCGAGGCAGGTCTTACCTGTCCTGTAATGCAACAAAGGGAAGCAAGGTGTTTTACTCATATAGGTCCCCTAGTGTATACAGACCCTTCGCTTTCCAGTCAGTCAGCGCAGTCCAGTTGCCCTCATGCGGTAGAGCAGTGCACATGGCCAAAGGGATCTCAGGAGCATAAGGACGCGCGATCTGCGCTCTCTTCTGGCTCCGGTTCCAGCAAAGCCAAAACGTACGTAACTCGTTAGTGAGTGCCTTGAGAAGCGGCGGCAGTTGTAAATTGATTCGGGAGAGTACCTGCCCAGGGGCCTGCCCTCCATCCCGTTTGCCTGGCCCTTAAAATTCCAACGCTACTGCTTGGGTAAGCCGTTGTAATTGGGCCGCCAAGTAGTATGTCTCAAGGTCAGGAACCGCCAAAGCACCTTCGGACTTCGGTCTCATTAGTGTTTTCAACGCCACTCTCCGTCTGCCAGCAGCCCAGAGAAATCCCGTAATCATCAAATGAAGCTCTTTAAAAAATGAACCAGGTATGCAGACTGGCAGGGCTCTAAAATAGTACAGCAGCCTAGGGAAGGTCAGCATCTTAAGGAAGGCCACTCGGCCAGCCACTGAGAGAGGCAGGGTTCCCCAAAATTCAAGGTTGCTTTTAAGGCCCTGGATGGCTCTACCCACATTACCCTCCAGTAAGTCAGTCTGCGTATGATAGATTCGGGTCCCCAGATACGTCAGGCAACGATATTCCCACTGCACCCCGTCTGTAATTAGAGGGCCACCAGCCAGTGGGGCAACGGGGAGCAGGCAAGACTTCGCCCAATTCACCTTGAGTCCAGCAACAGCGTCAAGGTCATGAAGTTAATGCTTTGCTCCGACGAGGGCGTCAGCCGTATTTGCTAAAAACATGAGTAGATCATCGGCGTAAAGCGCGATGTAATAGGTGTGACCATACACACAAAGCCCCGGATAACGCAGCTCCGTCCTGGCCTGGGCCACTAGGGGCTCCATGGCCAGGGCAAATAACAGAGGGGAAAGTGGGCAGCCCTGCCTCGTCCCATGGCTCACAGCGCAGGCATCTGAAATCAGTCCACCCGTTTTTAACCCGAGCAGTGGAATGGTTGTATAATAATGCCATCCAAGCTACAGAAGTATCACAAAAGCCAAAACTGCGCATGCCTTGAAATAAATAGGGCCATTCTAAACTGTTGAATGCTTTCTCTATATCGACCTATAAAATGGCAGCTGATGCTTTCGGGTAAGTGTCAGCTTCTAATATATGAATCAGGCGTCTCACATTTATGGCTGTGTTCCTTGTCGGGATAAATCCTGCCTGATCCCTTTGTACTAAGTGGACCATGTGTGGGAGCAGCTGGGTTGCTAAGATCTGACTTTAAATCTTATAATCAGTAGTAAGCATGGACAGCGAGCGATAAACGGTTCTATCAGAAGGCGGTTTCCCTGGATTAAGCAGTGGATAATAATGGCTTTGCGTGGTGGCAGGCAGTTGTCCTGCATGCTTCGCCTCATTATAAAGTATCACTAACTTAGGAGCCATAATATCAATGTAGGTCAGGTAAAACTCAAACGGCAGGCCATCTGCCCCAGGGGTCTTTTTCCGTGCCATATGTTTGACCGCTTCCCGAACTTCTCCAATTGTTATATCTTGGCCTAGCAGCTCCGCCTGTGCCCTATCGAGTTTTTGAAGATCAGCTGCAACTAGAAACTCCCCAAGGACATCAACATTCAACGTCACCTTGCTCTGATGGAGATCCGTATAATAAGCAAGGAACTGATCATTAATCCCCTGCTGGGTATAGCAAATTTCTCCCGTTGGGCTACACAATTTTAATATGACTGTCCCCCGTCTAGCGGGGTTGGCTAACCAAGCCAACAACGCTCCGGATTTGTCACGCTCAGCATGAGCGCTCACAAAGTATTTTTTATCATCAAAACAGCGCAGCCTCTCAACCCGCGTGGCGACAGCTTCCCTAGCCTTCAGCAAGCCTTGCTGTCTATCAGGTTTCCCGGGTCGCTCTTGTTCCGCTTCACGCAGGCGCTGATCCACAGTCTCTATTTCTTGTAATAGCGTCCTACGCACCCCTATCATATTAGTAATGCAGTGAACCCGTAGCATAGCCTTAAAGGCATCCTATTCCACAGCAGACGAGGACGCTGTGCCAGTATTCTCGAGAAAATATTGGGTAACGCCAGCCCCCACCACCTCGCGAAAGGCCTGATCTTCCAACAGTTCTGGAGATAAGCACCATGCCGGGATTGTAGGACATGCCTGGGCCTAATGTATCCGAAGGAGTAACTGGTTATGATCTGAGAGTGTTCTGGTGTGGTACTCACTATGTTTGACTGCTGCGTGAATATCTGAGGAACACAGTATCACATCTAAAGGAACATGGAGTTCATGCAGTGCTGAAAAGAAAGAATAATCGCGGACTCCCGGGTGGTGTGCCCTCCATGTATCAACTAACCCCAATCTATGCTGCCAATCCCTTCTGCCTTAGAGATCTTATGAATAGGTGCATCAGGGAGAGGTGGATGAGACATATCTAGGGAAATATCAGGAATAGAGTTAAAGTCCCCGCCCATAATCACGGACCCAGTCAGGTGTGATGCCAATTTCCCAGATAACTGGATGAAAGAGGCCGACTGCTCAGTGTTGGGCGCATATATGCTGCTCAGCACTACATTCCTGCCATTGAGTTGACCCGCAACCATCACATATCTCCCCTCTGGGTCTGCTAGCTGCTGCGTAGGCTGGAAAGGAACCCCCGCCCTGACCCATATTAATAATCCCCGCGCAAAGGCAGAATAATTAATCTGGACCCTGGGATTAGATAATTTGCAGATGAAGCTGTCTTTAGACCCCTCTTATTTTGGCGACATCTGTGGGGCACCCCTGAACTGCTTGTATATAGGGAAGAGCTGAGCGAGGAGTTGAGTCTACATGGTGCGAGCAAACTACCTAGGCTGGCCTTCTATAGAGATACATTTGTGGCAATGGTAAGAGACAACCTGTGGTACCTGTGGTACAATGCAGAAGAATCCTGTACCATAATATCTAGGAAGGACTGATAGGGAGTTATAGGGAGCATAAACTTGACCGGCTCCAGCGGAGTGCCATGTCCAGCACACTGACATGCAGTGTTTTTAGAAAGAAAAGATCCGTATAGATTAGAGCCTGTTCTGGATGATATTCAGCCAGCCCTTGCAAAGAAATTATACTTGCAGTTTAGACATGGGGTGCTCCAGTTGCGTGCTTTTACAAACAAATGCTCTGGCTCACCTAATTTGGGTTGTCTGACCTGTAGCAATGCAGCAGACACAGAATATCATGTAATATTTTTCTGTCAAGGCTACAAGAAGGCGAGACCCCAATGGCTAATCCAGCTATGCAGATACCTGGGAACTGAGAATTGCGCAGAGGTTTTTAGGATACTGAAACACGATACCCATCTGCCTATTGTGTTCTCAATATCACGCTTTTTATTTTCCATGTGGTGCATACATAGAGCTCTCCTCAAGATTAGCCCATAGGTCTTACTGGATAATACCCATCTTTTTTCTCTTAATTGAAAGAGGTACATTTTTAACTTGTATAAAATCATTTTATAATTCTTAGATAATTATCTTTTAATTATAATATGTTGTACTTGGTTTTTCGTACTTTTCATACTCATGCAAATATTTTAATGTGATCAGGCAATGGCGGCCTTGTTTTTAGTAACATGAACCCTGGCTCCTGGAAAAGGACTCTTGTCCGTGTTGTTTGCACATATGCAAAGATGTTGTCAGGCACTTGTACTATTTTCCTGTAGATAATTACAATGGAGGGATATGGGTCTCATGTCTGTGCACAGTTTAACTGCTCAGTGCTCTTTCCATTTTGTTATGGTCTTTGTAATGCACATGCACTTTAATGAAACTTGTACCCATAGGCCAATCCTAGGTCTTTGGAGGTGGGCACGTGAGATTTTCTAGTGTTTTATGGATCATTAACGTGATATACAAGAACTTTTGTGAGCAATTCTGCCCCTCATTTAGATCATCAAATTTTATTTATCTTGAAAAAAAAAAAGTAAATTTAATGTAATGTATTGTATTCTGTGCTTTTATGGTCAAATGTCCGAGATAAAGATTTTTTTGATGATGATGATAATTCACTGTAACAGCCATTTTGCGAAATGCCGAGCTGGATAATGGAACTCTGTAAAGGGGATTCTTTCTCAAGGTCAGCTGGAGCCACCAGAACTCCATAGGTTCTTGTAATTCATGCATACCCTATGCCAGATGGGGACATTAGAAAGAATACATCCCACCTCCTGCAGCCCTGACTGGGCTGGCATCCTCATTGGGACTTCCAGGGCAGCTCAGAATTTTCAACACTGGGTCATGTAAAGAAAATGACATGTTTTGTTTATTTCTTTTAAGTATAAGACTTCACCTATGTTGGAATGGCACATTTTCCATTACCCATGTAGGCTTGGTAAATGTCTAACAGGAGTAATTTCATAAACCCTCTAATTACAATTTTGCACAGCCTTGTAAAAATGCCCTAGTAATTGATTATTCCTTCATCAATGCTCCCACTTTGCAACAAGTTCTCCTTCCTTTTGTATATTACCCATTTGTGGCCCCAGAATGATGTATTTATATTCCACCAATGTAGTGGAAAAGTTGATAGTATATGTATAAATGTACGATTAGCTATCAGACTTCCTAATTCATTTAGCGTTACTAGATTGGAGGAAGGCTAAATTGGAAAGGTAATGGGGAAAGTGGGAAACTGCTAATACCCGCTGGTAAGGCAGACAATGCTGGATAATTTGGGAAAAGTGTTTATTAGTACCAACTCCAATTGGGGATATCATTAAAGTAATCGAGAAAGTATATAGGCAATTGCAGAATCTGGATCTGCTAGATAGAGGAGAGATGCTAGGACTGAAGGGGGATAGTGAATTGACTAACTACAATTGCAGTTCACCTGATGCATAGCAGACACCATCTTGGGGAGCGTTAATAGGGTTTCCAAGTAGACTGTACAACTAGTGTTACGCAGCATGGCCTTTAATACATTTTCCACCATGAAGGACAGCACACTATCAGAATTTGTCAATGATGTAGTGCCATATGACCTGGTTCAGAGTACACATTTTGCATACTTTAAAGGTCACCCAAGCTCTAGGTGGGAAAATAGCTTACTTGTACACTCTGTCCCGGAAGCTTGTGGACACAATGGAGCTGCCAGTTAGGAAGGAGCTGTGGAGTGGAGCCCCCTCACTAACATTCTAATGAAGAACCTACAACTGACCTCTTCATTGCACTTTAGGAACCACACCCATATTATCACTTCCTTGGGACTGTCATCCATCTATTTCTTTCTCACAGATGTTTAGGTTATGGAAATGAAAGATCTGATGACAAATACTTCCTGGATTTGGAAGACATCTATCACACATTTGTTGGCATTAGCATGTAGCGCATACTGGTGAGCTTACCAGACAGAACACGGTGGTCACTGCAGGCAGAGTGTAAGGTACTAGAAGATATTTGAGTGCATCCAAATGGCCCCTATGTCCTAGGGGATCACTTGTCCTTTTCACACAAGGCTGGTTCAAATGTCTTGGAGCAAATTATACCACTCCCTCTCTATTCAACAAAAGCTTGATGTAAGAATTATAAAGAAAAGTAAGGAAGGAGGTAGGCAAGACAAGAGATAGGTTCGCATTAGATTTAAGGACTATGACCCTCATCCGTTTATTATTGATTTGCTCCTTAAAAGTAGCTGAAGGACACTTTACTGTGGCAAAATATTTAAGAACCAACTGTAATTACCACTATATAAAAGGTAAGATGGTAGGGTTTCCTTTTATTTTGGGAGGTGTGGGTCCCCGGTTACAATTAAATGAACATGTCTTGCACTATACCATGGGTTATGACCAAAATAGTGCTTGATGAAAACAGTCAGATGCCTTGGAAAATATGATGGATCCTAAATGGAGGAAGCAAAAAGAAGGATGAGGTGGAATCATTCATGTTTATTAATTATTCTCCAGAGCTCAAAATAAACACGCATTTGCAATGCAATAGGTCTTGCTTATTAGAAAATTTGACCTATTGGTATTGTAAATGACAATGCCTTTTATTATTGCTGGTTTTTAAAACATGAATAAATGGCATTGTCATTTAAAATCCCAATGGGTCAAAATCTTGCAATTGTGTGACCCACTGCATTGCAAATGCTTGTTTACTTTTCCCATGAGCAAGTAGAGAGTACCCCACATCTTATGGGCGCTTATGACTCCTTTTGCTATACTATTCGCCACAGCAGTAAGAAAATTGTGCTGCCCCTTTGAAAGGGCAGGGATGCTTGAGAGGTCTCTCCTTATATACACAGCTGACACACTCGCAAGGGCAGAGGGCAATCAGAAGTGGGGTTTGAGCAGCCATTAGAATGAGGATCTTAAGCTTGTTTAGGACTGTCTCCAAAAACTGTTTTTAAATGCAATTTGCCAGCTAAGAGTGGACTTTTTCTTGAGTTTTTCCTCCTGTTTTCAGTTTGTCTGGGTTTTTTTCTGGCAAACTTCTGCAAACTTTGCAACGTTCACTGAGATTGTAAAGCTTGCAAAAAACTTCACGAAGTAGTAAGGAAAAATCTTCTAAAATATTTACACCACTAGCAAAAACCAGTGAGTACGTGTGAACGAAGCCATGTGTTAAAAGGGGGCACTTAGGGCATTGGGGTGGGGGGAGAACAGCGCGAGAACCAAAGAGATTTTGCTGAGCCACTGACAAGCGGAAGGGATACAGGGCTGATATATAGATTTTAAAAGTTTGATGAGTCTGCACTGTGGCTGTAAATCTGTCTCGTGGAACCACCCTCCCGCGGATAGCAGGCCATGATACCCCTGTTGCCTGTGTCCCCATATATATATAGCACATGCACTGAATGTATGGTTACATACATCTAAAAAAACACACAATTGATGGACGGAATTCAAAACAAATCAAAACATTCACCCCCAGTCAAGAGATCTGGGTTAAATCCATCATTCTTTTTCTCACCATGCCACCCCAGTTTAGACCTGCCCATATGCAAATCAGTCTTGACCCTGTGCGTCATGGAAACAGTCCAGCCCGAACTGCCAAGCCAGGTCCTCCCTGGACCGGAAACAAGCATCCTAGGACCGGTTTTGGGGTTTCACCCCTCTACAGCCAGGATAGCTTGATTCCAGTGGCACAGTGGGCCTAGGACCCACGTCTGGGCATACCTGGTGCACTTAGGGTGAGAAAGCAAAAACACACACAATTGATGGACGGAATGCAGAACAAATCAAAACATTCACCCCCAGTCAAGAGATCTGGGTTAAATCCATCATTCTTTTGCTCACCATGCCACCCCAGTTTGCACCTGGCTATATGCAAATCAGTCTTGACCCTGTGCCTCATGGGAACAGTCCAGCCCAAACTGCCAAGCCAGGTCCTCCCTGGACCGGAAACAAGCATCCTAGGACCGGTTTCGGGGTTTCACCCCTCTTCAGCCAGGATAGCTTGATTCCAGTGGCACAGTGAGCTAAGACCCACGTCTGGGCATACCTGGTGCACTTAGGGTGAGAAAGCAAAAACACACACAATTGATGGACGGAATGCAGAACAAATCAAAACATTCACCCCCAGTCAAGAGATCTGGGTTAAATCCATCATTCTTTTGCTCACCATGCCACCCCAGTTTAGACCTGGCCATATGCTAATCAGTCTTGACCCTGTGACTTATGGGAACAGTCCAGCCTGAACTGCCAAGCCAGGTCCTCCCTATACCGAAAACAAGGATCCTAGGACCGGTTTCGGGGTTTCACCCCTCTTCAGCCCGGATAGCTTGATTCCAGTGGCACAGTGAGCCCAGGACAAACGTCTGGGCATACCTGGCGTACGAAGGGCGAGAAAGCAAAAGACACACAATTGATGGACCGAATGCAGAACAAATCAAAACATTCACCCCCAGTCAAGAGATCTGCGTTAAATCCATCATTCTTTTGCTCTCCATGCCACTCCAGTTTAGACCTGGCCATACATCTCAGGCGGAGGCATAATTACTGCATTTGTGCCCTGTAATCCTAGCACAGCTGCTGAAGTGTTAAAGCAAGCAGGACAGCACCAGCTTTTGACAGCTGTTCATTACAGCATTAGTTCATCTTTTTTGGTGCTGTGTATTGGGGCTAGCACCCCTGCAGCAGCTGCTAGAACACATCAAAATGTGTCTGCCAGGGGATGAGAGTCAAGGCAGTGGCAGCATCATGCTGGGTGACCCCCAGCACAGGATGTGGGGTGGGGGGAGAGAGGGGGGTGGAGAGCCTGAGGGGAGAGGGAGGGTGAAGAGGTGTGGGGTAGGATGTTAAGAGGGCACGAGGAATGGACATAGAGAGAGAATGGTGACATGTGAGACAGAGGGAGGGAAGGGTCAAAATATGCGGGAGGAAGGGAATGGAGGCTGACAAAAATCCCTGGAATTTAAAACCTGTAGTTTTCTGTTTTTCCTTTCTTTCGCAGTGGTTGGCTATTAAAGCATTAAACTCAACCCCTGAAACCACACACGGGAACGTACAGGCAGGCACACACCGTAGCATTCCCCCAGGGCGAGGGGGCAGGGGAATAAATCTCTCAGCTGTTTGTCTCAGCTAAGGTGTGTTATTTGTTCAAAGGCTGTCCAAACATTTGCCGAGTGCTAGCAGCTCAGGATTGCCCTGGGAGAGCCCAGGCAGTGTGTTAGAGGTGTGGGAAAGCACTGCTCTCCGCAACTTTTGCAGGCTCCTACTCCTCTGGCAGAAATTCAATAACAGGTAGTAAAGGGGGAGGGGGTGATATAATGCCGAGCACCCGGGTTAAAGTGAAAGCGGGTGCCCGTGTACTGCCTTCAGTAAGAGAAACTCATTAATGAAAGTAGTGCTCACAGACTAAAAAAGATGCACCATGTAACAACTGAAGTAAAGGGGCCATTCGCCATGGGAGGTTACTAGTGAAGACAAGGTGGTACTAAGGAGGGACTAACAAGCCTGCTAAGGAATTAGAAGCCACCATTTATGAAGGACAATGAAACAAGCCAATGGCAAATATGAGGGGAGAGTGGGTGGAGCCTCTATTTCATACTACACTGCATGCGCTCTGACACAGGCTCGACCTAAAAATGTGGAAGAAGAGAAAATGATCCTAAGCCCAAAACCAGATTGTGCATCCTATTGTTTAATGTGGAAATGTAAGTCTGAACAGGGGCACAGAGTGTGAAGAGAAGTATATATATTTGAAGAAATCTTTTAAACTAATTTTAGGTAAGGCAGGCATTGTCTTTTTTTATTGTTGTTTCTTTTACTGATAAGTGAAAGCTAGGCCCCACGCAATGCAAAGACAGCTTTTTCCGTGATAAGACAGCAGTTAATTTTTGCACTTCTGTTACGTTGACAGAATACTAACTAACTTCTCGTAAAGTAATATATAAATACACACAAATATATGTCTTTGTCTGCTGACTTGTTTACACGCTGTCCAACTGAGGACAGAGTTGACTCCCTGCAATTGCTTGCAATAAACATGCCTACTGGAAAATCTTGCTCAAATTCTCGGACTCTACATTCAATATGACTATATTTATGCACTTTGTTCTAGACCTGGGATAAATTTTAATTACGGTGAAGTAATCGGAGTAATTTTGGTAATTTTGCTTACTCTTCTGATGCAAAATGACCAACAATTATGAGTTTACACCCTTGTTGCAGCGGAAATCCCACAGTAATCTCGCTTTGGAAATCTCAGAAATGTGGCAGCATTACCACTGATTACCGTTACCCTGATTTCTGCTTAAGGTCAATGGATCTTTGCCACTGTTTATGACCAGAGAGCTCCTACATAAACATGAGCACTTCATAAAATGCAAATGAACATTTTAGCCAATAATGAGAGTTATGAGCAGTTTTAAAGGGATTTATTTTCCAATCAAAATTTAAGAATCTCTGACTCTTCATTCAGTAGTCAAGTATCAATCAGGTTACAGAATTGATAACAGAAAAATTAAGTTAGCACAAATCATCATAATTTGCAAACAGCGCGTTCCATAAAGGAAGAAATTTCTATTCTAAGACAATGGGGCTCAAATGATGTCAGTCAGAACTCCTGAAAAGTTCCAGAAGCAAGAGTGAGTTAGCATAAGCCATATCAATCCTTAATAATTGCAGAATCTCCCATGACGGGAAACAAAGCATAGAGCAAATAAGCCTTGGCAAAGTCAATTAGTCAAAGCAAAATCAGAATGGAACTAAACCTACATCTAATCTGCCTACGTTCTGCTCTGCATCACAGCCTTCCCTCTTCTGCACTGCATCTGCAAATCACTTCTGCCCTCTTCCCTTCATTTCTGCGTCAGAGTCTGCAGCCTTGCATCTCTAAATCTCTCTCTGTTTGTCACTCTCAAAGGGCTCTGAAAGTCTTCCTGCCTGTGTTATGGAAAGCGTCCTCTCTCCTTTCTCCTCTCTCTGAAACTGCTAACTAGGAACACGTTTATCAAATATTAATGTTACAACGCATTTGGTGTGTCTTTCTCTTCCTCCAACTGGAATCCAGCATTCTCCAAAAGGATTCCTCCACCCATCTGCAGAGTCATAGGTCATCTCTCAGACAGGGAAAGATCCTTCCCATGGTACATTCTACATCTTATTTAATACATTTTCATCTCCTAACCTTCCTTTAAAAAGAGACATTTTATTTCTAACAACACACATAACATGAACTGCAAAAGTACCTTTTTTAATTGAGCAAGAATCATTAAACTTGGTAAAGCACTTTTAAAATACGTGATTTTCTGTTCTCACTAAAGCAAAGAATTAAATGAGGCTTTGTTCAACATAGATAAAGCTCAGACCGAGGTCACAGCTGTAAATTATGCCACTGTTCTCTTCACACGGAGAGAAAAATATTCCTTTGCTTATCTTGAAGGTCGACAGAAACTCTGAGAGCAAGAGCTGAGTTACGAGCTGGTTCTGTTTCTACATTTAAAAATGTCGTGCTAATTCAAATACAAGTTATTTTTACTAATGCTTTCACAAGTTAGAATCACATTTTCATAGTGAGAACAACATCTAACTAAACACATTTAAATCAAACTATGAATTACTTGCACATGGCTTACATAAATTGCTAAATGAAAGTGTCTGGCTAAAGCCTGTGAATTTCAGAGCTCATGTTTTCACTCTGTGGCACAAAATTCGGCGTGTCACTTTCCTAATGCAGTTTCTCATTTCTGAAGCAAAGGTAGGTTTTCCATTAGTAAAGAAAGCACAGATTTAGTCTCTTTCAGTCCTCCCTCTGATGATTTAAATCATCACACCTCTGAGGATTTGTAATCATCAAATCAAGTTCATTCCACACGTGAGATCAATCAGATCATATATAGCCAAGCTCAAAGGTTCAGTGCAGAGTTCTGTAAGTAGCTTCTTAGAACGGTTAGTTTTCAGCAGTTCAAATTTCTAAACAGACTATCCATAAACCTACTCCGTGCTCCTCTAAGAATGTTATCCCTCACTCTTCTTGTAGCTTTTTCTCGGACCTAGGTTAATCTTCTGTAAAATAATTAACTAAAATAATAAAGTCTAACAGAACAGTCCCTTTTTTTTCTTTTTTCCATTGATCAATAATTGTTTTATTTTCACCTTTTGACAGTTCTCAGTCATTGTTTCAGCTTTTCTAAGTTCTTTTTTCCTTTCATGATTGAAATCAGGGTGGATTATACAGTTCAAATCCTGCATCACACAGTTCATCCATTGTGACTCAGTGCTTTTTCCATGCAATATGACCATTCAGGTGCTGAATATCTCTAACAGAACACCATCAATCTTTTGGACTTTCTCAATCCAAGCCTTCCACCTTTGCCTTCACCTTGTTCTGATTCCTACGTTTCAGCTATGAGTGCAAATATTTTTTCAGGGGACAACCGCAGACTTTTCGTGTACCCCTTTAGCCACCTTTCTTCCACTGCCACTCCTGGGCCCACAGCACTAGTTCTTTCATCAGAGGCTGGACCTGGCTCTTTCACCACTTCGATATCAGTTTCAACCGAGCCATTTTCCAGTTCTTGCTTTTCTAGTCCCACCTCGGTTTGCTTTAGTGCTGCTTCAGACTCAGTGTGTTCCCCTCCAGCTTGACTGACCCTCTCCTGTGGCCTTTCGACCACTGCTGGCATCTCTTCTGGAAGAGGAGCTGTTTCATCAAAGGGACACGGGACCCTACGAGCATGGAAGACATGCACCCACTTCACAGCAATCGTTGTGACCAGGTTAATTTGGAACACTCTTTTCCATTTTGGTTTCAACCAAGTCTTATGCATGTCATTCTCGATCACAACATCATCTCTCAGATCGAGGTTGTCGCACCGTTCACTATGCAGATCTCGTGTAGCAGCTGCATCTTGGTGAGAAACTGTATGCGCCACATCAGCCAATCCTTCACGGCAATGGCTCATCTTCTCATCTGCATTTGTCACAAGTGCTTTTACAGATACATCATTAAGCCACTCCAGTGATGTTGAGACACAGTGTTTTGCACAGGGAAACTCTATGATGTCTTTGTGTTGCTCGATTATGCTTGAAACTTCAGGTCGATAGCTACAGTGCCATACTTGTTCAGTCTGTAGTTCTGCACACATCATTTTCTTGACCTCATTGATAGAGTGAGTCTTTTGATCTGATTTTAGTGAAACTGTCAATCTATACCTGTAGATCGATTTTTGCAATAACACGTTTGCTACCATGTGGTTGTCATCTCTTCTGGTTGTGAAGGAATCAAGCATCTTGATGACAGTGACCTTTTGCATTCCTTTGAAGGGACCTTCTGATCTTCCTATGTGACTCAATGTAGGGTGTGTTCTTTTCCCTGCATTCATCGGTTGACATGTCACATCTCGATGACACTCTTCTTCTGTGCGCTTCCTAAACATTTGCTGGTATCTATATTTTCTAAAGAGACGTTTCATTGAATCCCTCTCTAAGTGTGTACGTCCATTCATGTATCCTGTCATTGGCAACGACAAACTGTCTGGCAACATTGATCTCCCATCAGCGATACTTGGATGTCATTTGCGTTTTTCTCAAAATCTTTTCTGATCCATCCTTGTTGTTCTTCCTCTGAAACAGTTTCTTGTGCACCCTTCAACTCTTCACACGTGTTTGATATTGACATCATTGAAGAAAACGATAGAAGGTGATTGCATTATAATTAACTTTAGAGATACCAAGGCAGTGGAGCACATCTGTCAATGGCGAAATCCTAATTCTTGCAGTCCAATTCTTTCACTGCCTTTGTCCTTCTTCTATTGTGACTACCAATAACCCAATCTAGCGGGTTGTGGCCAGAGAGATTCCAACATGCGGCCCAGAAACCCCAGAGAACCTAATATGCAGTATAAGACAATTGGGTCCTCTGGATTGGAAGACTGTGATTGAGGATTAAACCCTCACCGTAAAAAGAATAATATATGTAAACCAGCCATAACCCCTGTGGAAAAATGGGTAGTATGCACTACCTTAATAGAGGAAGGTAAGGTTAGGAACAGTTCTTCCAAGGAAATACTACTGGACCAGCACCAGAAGGGGGTAAAACTCCAATTAACAACTGAGACTAGGGTGATACTACCGTCAAGTTGCACCATAGCCTTAGTTGGCTCTGATGGGAAAGCTGACTCTGGTGATACAACCAACGTTAGAACCACTGCTAGTAACAATCTGATCCACCTAGAAAGAGAAAGCCCAAGCTCATCACGACAGAGCTTAAGATTAGATAATGGAGGCTGCACTGAGAGTGGCCTATTAACCATAATTTCTTGGAACATAGCCGGCCTAGGCCCTAAAATAGCAGACCCTGACTGGTTAGGTTTTATATCCAAATTTGATATATGTCTCTTCCAAGAGACATGGTTGCTAGACCCCCTTGTATGCAATGGATTTCTCAACTTCCATATTCCAGCCCTAAAAAGCAAAAGAGGCCGGCCGTCTGGCGGGCTAACTATATGGTTAAAGCAAGACTTAGGATGTCGAGTGACCCAAAGACTTAGCACTAGTGATGATATTTTATCTGTAAAGATTGTCCCAAAGTCCGGGATTAACCTAGAAATTTTTAATGTTTAGGCGCGAGGTCTCCCGGGGGGAAAAAGGTCTCCAGTTGTACAATTACTGGAAGAAACATCCTGCCTATTATAGCAGGTGATTTTAATACATCGTTTGAACCACTGTACTTTGATGACATATCACAGCTTACTGAAGAAGAAGATGCTAATTGGGGAATTCCACCACTTGAGATTGTACCAGCAAAAAGGTGGACGGAGGCCGCAATTCAGCTAAATGGCCTTTGCTTAGGTAATCACATGAGAGCAGTGAATGGTAGAAGTCCGTCCGATAAACAAGGTGCAAATACTTTTGACAACGGTCGTAGGGCTAGTAGAATTGATTATTTACTGATCCACATTCAACTCTGGCCCCACTTTAATGACATGGAGGTAATTAATCGGCAAGAGAGCGATCATCATCCGTTAGTCTCATCATTTAACGCGTCCTTGTTTGGTCATTCACCACCATTGCAAGTTACGTATGAGTCTGAGCACCTCCTGTCTAATAATACACGTTACCTAAAATGGGACCGGATTGCTGAGGATCCAAAGACCCTACAGGCAATAAATGGAGAAGTAATTTCTGCACTAGAAGTATTGGGTGTACAGGCAAAGGGCCAAAATCCCCACCACCTAGTGGCAGAAATCCATACCAGGCTTTTCGCGGGCCTGCGAAAATATTTTCTTAAACCTACCTCTGGTAGAAATCCCAAACTTCATAAAAAAGAGGGCTGGTATAACAATGAGTGCCGGAAAGCCCGGTCAGAGCTTGGCAGTGCACTCAAGCAGAAAGACATATCACTTGTAAGGTCTGCCAGGTCTCGTTATGGGAAGACATTGAAAGAGGCAAAGGCAACTTGGGATACTGAAATGTGGAAGGATCTACTTGATGCTTCCCGGGGTAAGAATAGTAAAGTTTTCTGGGACACATACAAATGGGATAGGGGTGGCATTGCAGAGCGGCCACAAAACAACGTGGCGCAAAATGCTTGGGTTGATTATTTCAAACCCCAGTACGCCGCACCGTGTGAAAACAGTCTTTTTGAGACCTTCCCATCTGTATTTTACGCTGAGGCCTTATTCACAATAAAAGATGTAGATAGAGCTCTGGACAAAGTGGTCAGAGGAAAAGCCCCTGGCATGGACGGAATCCCTGCAGACATGTTTGTTAACAATAGAAGTCTCTGGTCTTTTTACATTTTGCAACTTGCAAATGCAATTGCTCAGGGAGCCATCATCCCGTGCTCATGGAAGGGCGCAGAAATCGTCCCAGTATATAAAAAGGGGGATAAAACAATGGCAAGTAATTATAGGCCAATCAGTCTAATTGACTCGATTCAAAAGATCATAGGCCGCTTGTTCCTCCACAAGATCCAACTCTGGATTGACGATCATGACATTTTGAGCCCAATGCAGGCAGGGTTCCGTTCCCGGATAAGTACTATTGACCAAGTCTTCCGTTTTGTCAACTTATACTGGAAGACGGTGGTCTTGGGGAAAGGTGCCCTTTACGCAGTATTCGTGGACCTAAAAGCAGCCTTTGACCTGGTTCCAAGGAGCAGGCTATGGCAGGTTTTGGGGGAAATGGGTATTGCTGCTGAGCTTCTTTCCGTGATCATCCGCTTACATGAGGGAAACGTTGCTCGAGTGCGGTGGGGGGGTATGGGGGAGGTGACCGAGGACTTCCCGGTCGGCAGGGGAGTGCGGCAGGGGTGCGTCTTGGCGCCGACCCTGTTCTCACTGTTTGTCGATGGGGTGGCCGGTCGCCTCTCACTGACCCCGACCGATGCACCTGCTCTGGCCGGTGTACGCATCCCTATCCTCATGTTTGCGGATGACACGTTGATTATTTCGAAGACCCCCAGTGGCCTATCGAAGGCCCTCCGGTGTTTTGAAGAATTTTGCACTGTAAGGGGTCTGGAAGTCAACACGGGAAAAACCAAATTTATGTCATTTAACGGATCAAAATCCTTCAAAGGGAAAATATACATGAACAAGTTACCTTTGGAGGAGGTTACCTCATTTACTTATCTGGGGATAACTTTACAAAAAGACATGCGCTGGGGTTGCCAACTTGACCGCGCCGTCTTGCAACACAAACAAAAATCAGGGGCTCTTCTATCCAGATTTAAAAACTCATTCACAAAGCCAATCTCTCCAGCTCTAGAAATTTACGGTACATCGGTCCTGGGCTCATGCCTCTACGGGGCCGAGCTCTGGGGCTTTGACAATTTGTATAGGCTGAAGGTCCTAGAAAATGCTTTTCTTCGCAAAATCACAAATCTTCCACCTAGTACGCCATTGCGTCCCCTATTATTGGATCTTGGCAAAAAACCCCTAGAACATCTGGCGTGGTTACGTCCAATATTATACTGGCGTCGACTCTGGTGCACAGATGAACTCATGCACTATAGGAGTGGCTTTGTGGATATAATTGAATCCGACAGGTCCCAAAAAATAACCTGGTTGCTTGAGATAAAATCCCTTTTGGGTAGTATAGGCCTGATTGAACTTTGGAAAAACCCTGCATGTGCAGTTTTCCCTTCCAAAGAAAAGTTGAAAATGATGTACTGGGAATGGGTTTATAAACTAGAAATTGCCCAAGGCCTTTCCACCCATCTAACGTCCCGCTTCCTAGAGTTAAAAGTCCAACCCCTCAAAGAGAAGTTTTGGGACATCATTGAAAAAATCTCTGATCGCAAGCTATATTTTCAACTGCGGGTGGGTACATTACCCGTTGCAGATTTCACCTCTAGATGGGGGGGATCAGGTACTAACAATG
Source organism: Triturus cristatus (assembly GCF_964204655.1). NCBI lineage: Eukaryota > Metazoa > Chordata > Amphibia > Caudata > Salamandridae > Triturus > Triturus cristatus. The sequence continues at coordinate 1,524,408,931 of NC_140591.1, forward strand.
ATAGGTGCTATAGATGCGTAGACGAATGCGAAAACATAGGACATGTTCTTTTCTTTTGTCCAATGTATGTAACACCGAGAAAAAAATGGATAAAACCAATTTGTAAGTCTATGGGCATTAGAAGATATGCCATCGCCCTCCGCATTCTGTGCACTGATCCTGCACCCCCGATCTGTATAGCAGTGGCTAAGTTCATAGGATGGGCCTGGGGCATAAGGTTAAAAGCTCTGAGACTCAATGTAAACTCCTTACCCACAAACAACTCAACATCTTGTTAACATCACCCGCTGCTGTTATTATAAGTAGGCAATTATGGTGACCATAATGTTATATTATGTTATCCCCTGTGCAATCTAAGCTGATACGAGTTGGTTCAAACTTCATGACTGTGATTTCTTACCTTTTTAAAATAAGAATTAGCTTGACGGACATTTAAAAATTTAATTGGAATTTTACTTTATTTTTTAGGTAATTTATATAACTGTAAATAATGTTTGTAAATGTGCTTTTATGTCTTAATTGCCGAATAAAGCTGATTGATTGATTGATTGATTGATATTGACATCAACATTGGATAGACAGTGTCCTTCTCAGATCCACATGTGAAATGTCCCTTAAATGTGTAAGCCAGCAGGGCACTATATTGGGCAACCAAATTACTTTCTATCTTTCCCATGACAATTGTTACTCTCATTTGAGCAGTTAGACTGCATTCTATGGTAAGGGCGTTCAATTTAGCATCTTGTGCTGAGGTAACTTCTTGTAAACATTGGTCATCTACAATATAGACATGATGGGGCTCAATCAGAGGTTCATCATCAGTGCCTAACCTTGGCCTCATGCATTGATTCATGACACCTAGGCATTCAGGTTCAGCTTCATTACAAATTATTTCCTTTACTAGCAGTAGACTAAATACATTTGAATTTTGACATCTTTCAATCTCAAGATTTTCCAGTAACAATTCCACAAAACAAGAACCCATTTCAGTTACTGGACATTCCATCATTATATTCTCACTCTTTTTGTGACTGACATCAACCACAGCTACTAAGTTATGGCAGCTGGGCATTTCTGTGACGATGGGGTCCAAGGTCATTGGAAAACACGTCACAGACTTTTGAACATCTTCATGTTTTTGAATAGGCACTGAGAGAGCGCAGCCCTCCTTCTCAATGCAAATTGTTATATATTCTTTTAAATAAACTTGCATCCCTAGTGCCAGGGCATGACACATTTTCTCTTTCGACTCTAGGGATGCTTTTGTGCAATCGTTGTCCAATGGAAGCGGATCAGACACATCCTTGTGTGTCAGCCTTAGTAAAGGCTAAGCCACTAGGGAAAGGTTTGGTGTCGACTGTCTACAGTAGCCAACCATTCCCAACAGCATTCTGACTTCTTTCTGAATTTGAGGTGGATTCATCTGGTGAATTGCTTCCACTCCCTCTGGTGACACCTTTCTAGCTCCTTTTTCAATTATGTGTCCCAGATATTGATCTCCTTTCTGGCAGTACTCCTGACTAGCCTCACGTAATTTCACTGTGATATAAACCTGACAAAAATTAATAATGGTAAGCCATTCTTCAGTACATGCAATTTGAAAAGGTATATTGGCTGGATTAGGTTCCATAGGACAATACAGAACAATTGCACAGCTAATCTTTTGCACTATTCTGTACTTCTCATTGGGTTTCTGTAAACGTGTGAGCAGAGAGTTGCATGAACTTCCAATCAATTCCTCCAAAAGTCCCTCGCACAGTTTATCTTCAATTACGGGTGAAATTCCTACAACTGTCTCTCGTGTTGAATTGTATGATGGTGTTGCTTTATACATGGCATCTGATTCTAATTTGACTAAGTCTGGTTCTGCACTTGTTATTAATTCGATATCTTTCGTTGTAAACTCACATACTACTGGGTTCACTGTTTCTTCCAAATCAGAGGGTAATTTTTCAACTGTCATTTCTGAAACCAATCCTTCAGCTGTCTCTTTTTGGGCCATTTTAAACCATACACCCTCATCAGGAGTCTGATATTCAATATCATCCGGTGTACAGTAAATTGTGCAGTTTAACTTGCACCACAAATGTCTTCCTAGCAGGCCTACATTGCTTGAGTCACAAAGAACAATTTGTTAACTTTCCTCAACTTAACCTAATTTTGCTAAAACTTGCTCTAAAACTGAGTTTGCAATCTGTCTGTTTAGAACTCCTACAACTTAAGCCTTTTTCCCTAAGTAAGGTAGAGCTGGAACTTCCACTGTTCTCACAATGGATCTGGTGATATCAGAAATGTTAGGACTAAAACTGTCACTTTTAAATACAGCCAACTGTTGAAACGTGTTCTGATTTTGGTTCTGAAAAGAATTCAAATTTGCTCTGGAAAACTGATTTAAGTTAATCTGAGGGCTTCCCATATTTTGTGGGACCATGTGGGCTTGGAGAACTTGTCTCATTGGTACCTGTTTCTGATTTGACATTTGCTTTTGCTGAACTGGCATCTGCATTTCTCCCTCTATTTGTGCATTTCCATTTACTGCATCAGGTTTAAGTCTACACTTCCTCTTCCAATGCTCAAATCTGTTACAAAGATGGCAAAAGGTCACTTTCTTCAACATTGCGACATCCATACTCGAATTTGGACCAACCAAAGCTCCTCTATCTCTGTCCTGTAAAACACCAAATCCTCCTTGAGCACCTTGTACTCATGCTTGTGGAACCACCTCTTTTATCTCACCTTCATTCTTCGCAATCCCATCTATCAACTTTCTTTGCCAACCACCCACTCATTGCTGAATGTGCACACTGATCTGACCAAAGATCATTAATCCAATAACAAACTGAGACACAAAGAATTTCCTGTCACTAACATCAGTACACTCTTTCTTGCTGAGCTGTTGAAAATCCTGACACACTCTTTCACAGAATTCCTGAACCAATTATTTTAGCTCTTGTGAGGTTCTTTTGATCTTTACCCAATTAAGACCTTTTGGTGGCACTCGGCCCTTCAAAAAAGTAATCACTGCTTCATGTTTCTCCATAACAACAGAAGATGGTGTATTAGTGCAGGACTCTCTCATTGTCTCCTCACTTGGCCCTTGCACAACAACTTTACGTTCAGACCACAATTCAATTGGCTCTGCAGTGTCAAAGAACATTTTAAAATCAATCCACAACACATTTGAGATTTCAACAAATCCATCAACTTGTGGGTTACGCACAGGTTTGTCTCTCAATTTTGGAAATTTGTTTACAAATGCTGCAAGTTCACCTTTGTCCAGTGGTACATGAACATGCACTTCTCCCACTATTTCTCTCAATAGATAAGCTGAAGCTTCTCCCTCAACCTGTTCATTGTTTTCCTCAACTAGGTCTGGTGGTTTATTTTTCTTCTCCCATTTCCTTGCTAGGTCTGGTGGTTTATTTTTCTTTTCATTTTTCCTTGCCCACATGTCTCCTAATTTCTCAAAACCCTTCAATTCACAAATGTATTTCACCAATTCTGAAATGTGTAATCGCATTTGTGAAGAATGCGTTGTCTCAATTGCTTCATCATACATCTGTACCCTGAAACATTTCTGAAATGGAAAACTTCCTGAAACATCAATTTCATTTTTTCGGGCCAAATCAGTCATGTTTTTTCTGCACATTTTGTAATTTCCATACTCAGGTAAATTAAGTCTTTTTCCTGATACTGGTTCAAATTCCCAAGATCTAAACCTTCCCTGAGAATTTCTCCAAGTTCAATTTTTAAATTTGAAACATTAAGTGGTCTCTCCTCTTCGGGTTCTGGGTCAATTTGTTCTACCATGTTCTCTATCCTTTTAATCCCTGCTGCTTTCTCAACCCATGGTCGAAAAATCCCACCTTCAATTAAATCTGTTTCTCCCTTTGCTGTTGGTGTTGTAAATAAAATGTTTCCTCTATGTTTCAATGCTTGAACTGTCTGGGGCAGTTTCTGTTCTATAATCTGTGAATTCTGAGATGTCGAAATAAACCCTGATGTAATTGCTCCTTCTACAGTTCTTTGAGCTTCTTGAGTTGAGACCATATTAATTTGGACAGTCAAAATTTGTCTACGCATTGTTTGTGCAGCTACAGTTTGTGATATTTGTACCGAATCAGTCACAATTGGAGCATTGACACCTGGAGGTATCACTGTCAGTATCGAGTCAACAGGTGGTGGGGCAATCACGAATGTCTGGAGCGTTCCCTCAATCTGTATTTCCATTGGTTCAACAGAAGCAGTAGCCACTGTGGTACTTTCTAGTACACTATTATCAGAATTTGTACTGGGGACCACATTAGGAGGGGACACTCTGTTACCAATGCATCCAATTCTTTCATCCCCTAAATCACTATCAATTTGAGGCTTTTTGTCATCCATAATTTCCTCCTCCTGTATCTGATTCTTTACCCTTTCATCCTCTCTTTCCTTGTCTCTTGCTGTCTTTTCCCACAAGTTTAAGGCTTCAAATTTTGCGGCTCTAGATGGTGACTTTATTTCAGATAACATTTCTCTTAATCTGTCAATAATTTGCAGTTCAAAAGTACTATATTTTGGAAAACTCAAAGGACCCTCTTTCTCAGTAACCTGGCACCATTGGCGAATCCACAAACATGAAAACACTTCGTTAACATAAAATGTGCAGGCGTTCCATCAGATGGGGTCTCGTCACCGACTCAAATCGAATTTGTCGATTTACCTCTCAGAAGTGTCTTAAAACCTTTAAACAATTTCATTTCTGCAATAATTCAATCCAATGTTTCGATTCAATTCTATAAACGTCAAATTTTTCCCTCCAATCCTGTTACAGTTTAGATTTTTGAAGATTTCAACCAATCTCAATACGGTAACCACACAATGAACCTATCACAGCGCGGTATACTCTGATGTCACTTTTTCCCCCTCACAGCGGTTCACCCGCTGTAGTGAGGATGGGTTTCTATGTGCACACATTGCTATGTTAGCATAAGCGCTTTAGATGTAAAACGCCATCTTGCCACTTTGCTGCTTTTGTACACAACACTACAGGTAGCTGTTATTACAAGAAAAACTGCTTGCTTGCTTTTCTTCACATGAGAACGGTCTGTTGTTCACAGCCCTAGACGGACACCGCGACCTCAGTCTGAACACTGTGTGCAGAAGGCGTCAAGGTCAAATAACAATGTATGCTGTTGAATTCAGGTTGATCGGCCCACGCTCTAGACACAACATGCACACAGCTGCAAATATCTGAAACTCGGGTGCCTTTAATATTGCATTTGCATGCATGATTCAGACACGTGGAGAAAACCTTTCCAGACACAGAGAGCAGAGCTTATCCTGCGATGTGATTCACCTAAAATGATATTTACGGTATGGGGTTCCTGATTCAAGCCTAGAGACCTTCTATTAGTTTCTTAAAACTAGTTTACTAGCGAAGGGAGGGTGGTTGTTTTTCAGTATCATTTGTAATATGATTTCTCCCTTCATTTTCTATGGTATTGTAACAATGCTGATGGTTTTGTTTTTAATCATTTGTCTGCTTATGTTAGCCAAAGTACTGCACCTTAGAGCACTTAGTTAAAAATAAGCATTTTAATCTCTACCGTGTCTCTGATTACTCTTGTTGTGGACTGATATGAGAATAATAACGAAAAGGTGTTTCTGATTCCCACCATTCCTGAGAGTACTCTAAGTCGCTTGTTCTGGGTTGTCTAATCATTGGTAGCTTCGAGATGATACGAAGAACGAATGAGACACTGATGCTAGTCGGATAGGGGTTCTGGGTACTGAGGTGAGTTTTTTGGTACACCACAATTCACTGAGGTCCTGGTTTCCTGCGCATAGTTCTGTGCATGAGCAGAATCCCTGCAACATGGCGCATCTAACGTTTTGGTCTTATGAGTAGTAGTGCTTATATTAGTCCACAATACCCTCACTCTTGTTTCCGATTGACGGGAGTGACGGTTTAAACCTACCTAAATAGTTAATATATAGGTTCTCTCAAGGTTGACAATTAAAAAGGTTTTGTTTTATCCCATACCCTTTTTTTGCTATTGTTTATATAGATTGTTTTTCTTCTCTGTGTCCTTATGGCTGAAGTCGCTATTGCAGCGCATAGTCGCGCACCTCTCCAGCGTTATTTGACGCAGTTCAGGGTGCCTGACGATAGGATGTCTATTATCTTTGTAGTGAGTGCCAATGCATCGCATCCCTATGAGCTGTTTTACTCTTGGGTTACTTTGCCGGAGGTGAATGTGGATGATAATACGTTTCACACATACACTCATATGGCAGTCCCGGCTAAATACACGCCGTATAGGACGCATGAAATTCCCATTTCTGCTTGGCAGCATCGTATTTGCTTCATTGGCACCCTCCCCCACACGGTTACACCGGTTCGTTTGGGTCCCTTGTCCATTCCAGGGGCCACTTGGCCAGTCTTGACCGGGTTTCCACAACATCCACATTGTTTGCAAGCCCCAGTGGATGACTTACGTCAGCTCCATACCGCCTTGATTATGGTACATAGGGCTTTAGTGCAATACATCTCACGGAATGTCCAGGTGGGGGCACGTGGGGTTGCGGCGCAGCCAGCTGGCCCGGCCGGGATTACTATTAGTCCCGTCATGGTTCATTCGGTAATGGACAAGCACCACCAGAATAAGGACAATATGCCTTATTGGCTTGCTGAGAAATTTGACCAGCTGGAAGCGGTATTTATGAATTCTACTCCTGTGGAAAAACACAGGATCCTCACCATTAGTTTGCAGAAAGACTTAGTCCCAGAGGTAGCTGATTATAACAACAGGGGTAAATTGTTTGCAGCAGTCTACTCAAAGTGCTTCGGCAGGCCGTCTATGGCTGTACTGCCCTCCGTGATCAAGCGTGTTCAGGATCAACACGGTCCAGAGGCGGCGGTTGAGTTAGGGATGAGGCTTGTCGGCATGTTCGACGTAGTTGCCATGCTCATCCTTGCTAACATCAAGGGAGATGCGGTTAACTTTCAAGTGTCGAATGAGCTGCGCCTCGTCGCCGATGTCGATAAACCCCAGCAGTTACCAAAGATTGTTGCGGAGGCTTATGAGACCATTGGCCGCAATAGTTTAGGGGTTAAGCCTTTTGTTCAAGCAACGACGCAACCGCAAACTAAGATGGTGACGTCTTCTAAAGATGACCGTCCAGCTTTTCCTAAACAAAATTGGAAATCTAAGAAACAGGGAAAGCAGCAACAGAAACAGGGGTCTCGTCCTGCGTCGCCAGTTCAAGCGACTACTGAACGCACATTTGATTTGTGCAATCACACTAGAATTAGGTCTCCTGATAGATTTCAGGTCCTGAACATCGTTCTCCTCATTCTTCACAGGAAACATCGGTCTCACAGTCTGGTGGAGGGGACCGTGGCAAAGGTCGGGGTGCCGCCCAAGGACGTGAACAGTTCCGTCCGGCTGATGGTAAAGGCAAGCAGGGCGAATTTGCACGACAAACACCCCGTTTCAGAAGAAGAAAGTTGCTGCACTAACAGCGAGGTATGCCACAGATAGTGAGAACGCAGCTTCAGAACCTAACATGGGCACTAACGGTGCTAGACAGCGCAGCAGAGGTTACAATAGTGCGGCAAGCACTGCGTCCATATCTGAAGGCGACAGCAACTGACATGTTCTTTACTGTAGAAACTGCTGATACTAGAGTGGCTCCCCTGACAGACTACATGACATAGTCCTTTTAATAGAAGGTGACATACAACGTACCATAAAAGGGATTTTTGGGGAAAATCTGACCTCTACATATGACATTCTGTTAGCAGAGGCAGACTGGCCCCCAGCTTTAATTTTGGCCGCTCCTAGAGGGGAGGAGGAAATCCTCCAATCTTTTGTACACACTGTGCCGAAGGAGCAAGCTCAGAACTTTGCAGAAGAGTGGGCTCAGGTACTTGCTCCGGTGTTGTACCGTACTCAGGTTGGGTGGTATAGGTTGTCGGGCAGCCTTGAGATTCCATTACGGTCTATGCCCCAGCCACAACCCCAATATCCCATGCGCCGTGAAGCTAGATCTCACGTCGCGGAAATCCTTGAACAATTGGAATATCAAGGTGTAATTGAAACATGTGTGTCACTCATGAATAATCCTCTTTTTACTGTAACCAAACCTGATGGGTCTTACCGCCTAATTTTGGATTATCGTCATTTGAACTCTCATTGTCGGACCTGTGCGATACAGAATACCCACAGTTCTGCCCTCATTGATAGTCTGGTGAGAAAAAGGTTTAAAACCACACTTGACATCTCCAATGGCTTTTATAGCCATAATCTGTCCTCTATTAGTAGTCAATGGACAGCCTTTACTTCTGGCGGCAAACAGAAACAGTTTAAAAGATTAGCCATGGGCTATAAAAACAGTCCTGGAGTCTTTGCTGCACGTGTAGTCTCTCTGTTAGAGAGCATTGACCCTGATGCGTACTCGTATGTTGATGATATCTATCTCACAGACGACGAATTATGGCCACATCTGTGTCGCGTTGACCGCATCATTGTTATGTTTGTGGACTTTGGTTACAAATTTAACTTTGCAAAATCACACATTGCAGAGTATACATTGTTTTTTTTTTGTAAATTCTTTTTATTAACAAACTCAACATTTGGTCACTTCACAGTTTAAAATCAATAGAGTTACAGTGTTCACCCGCAAGCCCCTGGACCGTCCCTCAGTGCAATAAGGTTCAACATAACAGGATATGACATTTTCGCTGTCTTATGGGGATACCATTTCTTCTGGGGAAGAGGGGACGGGGGGCTTGCAGATGTTGCCCCGGTATGCATTCCAGGGAGACCAGATCGCCAAGAGTATACATTGTTGTCTTTGGGCTATGAACTCAACATGGAAGGTAGAGGTTTAGCACCTCACTTCCTGGAGAAATGCGCATATTTGCGAGCTCCGGATTTTTAAACTTCGGGCGTACTTACATTCCCGATTATGCCCAGCGTATCAAGCCGCTATATGCCTTGATACAACCTACTTTTTCCAAATCGATCTGGCTGCCAGAACATTCAGCTATCCTGCAATCTTTACCGGCTGATCTTCTTGCTTCAAAATACTTACTGACGTGTGATAACCACTCAAACCTGGTAATTAGAATTGTGCCTGGTGCAGTGGGTTTCGCGTATTTAACGTTCAATGAGGGCGACACAGTCCCAATTGCTTACAAATTGCACTTGTACACTTCGGCTGAAATGCGCTTTTCCACTGTCGAAAAAGTTTTGACTGCAGTGCAGATGGCAATTCAGAAGGAGCGAGCGCTGTCGCAAGGGAAACGCATGTTGGTTGTTACACCATATCCTACCCTAGAGGCAGTGACGAAAGCCAGTGTACCTAATTCTAAAGCTTTGCATCCACATTGGATACAATGGGCCACTTCTTTAACATCACCAGATGTCACTTACATCTTTGATGCCTCATTGCTGACTCAGGAGTACTTGCAGTATGAATTTGTTCATCCAGCTCCTCTGTCCTTGCGCCCGCTTGAGGATTACCATTTTATCATTTACACTGACGGTTCGGTGCAACCGGTGGCAGAATCTAAGCATGCTTATTCGGCGGCCTGTGCAATAGTGGCTGGTACTTTTGTGAATGGTGAATTCAAATCTGATGTCGTGCACATGCAGACATTGGGTGACTGTACCGCCCAGTTGGCAGAGCTACGTGCTCTGGTGCTTGCACTGGAGTTTGCTGACCCTCGAGTTACTACTCTTATAGTGAGTGATTCTTTTTACTGTGTTCAGTCTATCAACGACAATTTATTCTTTTGGTCTCAAAATAAGTATCGTGATTCCAAAGGTAGCACAATCAGGCATAAAATGCTTTGGGTTTGAGTCGCAGACCTTAAACAACGTCTGTCGCTCATGAATGTAATTCATATTCTTGGGCACCAGCGAGCAGGTGTCCACGCTGTCGGAAACAGCTTAGCTGACGAAGCAGCGAAAACAGCATTGGCAACATATCTAGTAGCAGCAGTTACAAGATCCAAAAGTAAGATTGATGCTGACATTTTGGCAGCTATTGCTGCGACAGAGAAGGGTGATAATTACCCTCGGGGTTTCCCTTCTAAATACTCTTCTCATTGAAGTCCTGATAAAGTTCTGTATGTGAGAATTAACGACATTGGTGACAGATTGATTCCCAACGCGGACTGCAGACTTTCTTTGGTAACAGCAGCTCACAAAGGTATGGTTTCTGCCCATGCCGGCGTTTCAGCAACTGTTACTATCTTACAACAACGTTACTGGTGGCGCGGATTGTATAAACAGACTCGAGCTTATGTTCTTAATTGTGAAATCTGCCAGCAGATTAAGCCTTTGACTGGTGCGCGTCCACTACAAACACAGTTGTACATATCTAATAAACCACTTGGGTGTGTTTATTTAGATCACTGCGGTCCTTTCTCCTCTGATACTGCATATAAGTACATCTTAGTTGCAGTGGATTCATGCACACGTTTTCTATGGGTCTGGCCACAACGGAGTGCTGATGCTCGAACTGTCATCAGGGATTTGCGTGTCTTTGTGGAAATTTTTGCATGTGGTACCCTACATTCTGACCAAGGTCCAGCGTTCGTCTCTAAGGTGTACAAAGATGCCATGAGATCTTTGGGGGTCTAAGTCAAATTTTCGTCACCATACCGGCCTGAGGGCAATAGTGTTGTGGAGCGAATGAACCATGACTTAAAGCAATCCCTGACAGCTACGGTTCTAGGTACTGGCAGGAACTGGTTGGCCCATTTGTATAGTTTTCAACGTGCACTTAATAATTTCCCTAGAAGGTCTCTGGGTGGGCGGACCCCATACGAAATACTCTTTGGCATAAAGATGTTTGTCCCGGACCTTAATGGTCTAGACATGGCGGTGTCGGCCGCACCCTTTGACGTAGATGATCACTCTGCTGTATTCCAGAATCTACAAGAGACCAGAGACAGTCTTGCAAAGGAACACTTGCACTCCACAACTGATGCTGCGCTTCAGATTCCGGTAGTTGGCTGCCTACCTTGAGTTGGTGACCTGGTCCGTGAGAAGGTGGAGAACAAGAAGGAGTTCGGCCCCTCTTATCATGCACCGGTTCCAGTGCTTGGTGTGCAGGGTACAAGAACAGTCATTTTACCTCCACTTCCTTGTCGCAAGGATAACAGGTACATCTCCATTGACAATTTCAAACTACAACGAGTGGCTGATTCTTCTTAGTATGACTCCAGCGGTCTCTTGTCCAGCAATGCTGAGAAATTCTTTTTTGGCTCCGGCGACTACCAACAGGCCTGACATTGCCATTGAGATGCATACAGTTACTAATCCTTTATTACCTCCACCGGCTGGTGGTCCAGTTGAAGATACTGAGTATACTTATCCCACAGATGTGTCGTTGCCTGGTTTACAATCAAGTGCAGTTGATCAGTCACGTTTTTTATGTGACACTAACTCTATGACTTCCAATGCCCCATCGAAAATTTCTATTTTTCCTGCTTGGTTTAAAAGACATTTTTTAATTCCCCCTTGGACTTACATTTGGCTGGTGCTCATAACTATTTTTTTGTTTATGTCAATTGGATTTGTGGTCGTATTTTTTCGTCTAGTAAATGGACACTATCTCACCGAAAGATCTACAATTAGATTAATTGATAGAACTTTGGCACCCCACTCCTCGTCACACATCATGAAGAGGGACCAGACTTTTGTGAATATTACTGCCTGGCCTGTGTTAGATGGGATTGTATGGGATTCTGTGAAATTTCACATTCATGGTCCCACAGAGGTGATTAATGTCCCCAATGTACTTTGTGTTTCTATGGGGGATATTGTGAAACAAAACATTCGCTCTGATGATTGGGATGTCCAAGCCGTAGAGGCTCTTTTTTCTGATTTGAAATATTATGCTGCTTTTGATGATGAAGATTTATATTTAGACGCAGCAAACTATGGAGAGTTATTTTGCTACCAACACTATGGCAATCATTTCCTGCATAAAGCAAATACATTTAGAAATGTTGTCAATCATACACAATGGGAACATTGTCCAGCACCAATTGAAGGCAGCTCCAAAACTCTCTTGAGCAAATTTACATATTTTAATAACTTCAGTGTATCTAAACCTGAAGCCTTTTATTTTAAATTGGCTGCTGAGTCAGCTTCCAAAGTCAGACTGACCCACACTAAATTATTGTATTCAAAATCCTTTATGGATAACTTAGCTATAGGGGGCTATGAGCTGTGGAAAGATACCATTGATCTTAAATCTGTTTGGGGTTCTAAAGCTTGGCAGGTACAAGGCAACGAGGCACTACATCGTGCATGCCTTATTCCAAACCACATGCTATTTTTGAATTCTACCATTTTTCAGACCACCTGCTTTGGATTGGCTACTTCTAAAAAAATAAATTCCCCTACTATTCCTGATCGGGGCGCTTATCCAAAATGGGATAATCACACAGATCTGTCCCTTGATGCTTTGCGGTCATTTATTACTAATACATCCTTCAACATTTCCAACTTAGATCCTGAGGGATGGTTAATATGGCAGAAAAGTTTGGATTCCTGTCAACATAGTTTTCTGGGTCTGTACCCCGGCTATACACAGGTTAGGGTGGACCCCCGATTTGAATCTTCCCATTTCGTTACTACCTATTCTGTAGGGAAGTTCTGTCAGACCTGGCTGCAACATTCCACCTTGGCATCTGGTAAACTTCATTTATCCAAATAAAATGACAAAGTAGATTTGAATGATTTTGTTAAGGGCCCTGTGGGTGGCACGTCAAAAAGATGGGTGTATGCTGTTCACCATGAAGTTTGGAAATTATCTCAAGTTGAAGCTGCATCTAGATTAAGGGCTATTGATCAAGCAAATTTAGAAAAAGAGCTAGCTGTCATCGATAATAGCATTAACACCCTTTCTTCCAGAATTTACACATTAGATAATATTGTTTCATTAGTTGTGGATATTGTACAGGATGATATGTCTGTTTTATACCATGGTCAAAATCAATTGCGTTCTATAATGCAGTTTGCATGGACTTTACAAACATTGAAGGCTGGGAAAGTTCCCTGGGACTATATGAACACATCAACTTTATTCCTGCCGTTTAACCTGACTGATAAACAACAGTTCATGTCCATGAAGGATGCAACATATTCACTATTGCATATTGAAAAGTTGGAACCTTTACCTTTCTCTGTGGCCGAATCGAACTCAGCTGTGTGGCTTATCCGTAGTTTAATCACCTTACCATTTCCATTGTTTAAGTTCAGTTCATGTATGAAACATTATGCCCTAGGCAGATACGAACCTCTGGGTACTGCTTTCCTGCATGAAGTTTGGTCACTACCATTTACATACAGGTGCCTGAAAGAGGGTAAAGAGGTTTATTTCAAAGGAGAAGAATGCACTTCCACACCTGATCACTCAGTAGTCTGTAGAAACATCCAATTGCCTGGTGCATGCAACGTTCAGGCACCGAATTTGGCTTGCATTCTGAAGGGAAGTCCTGTGCCAGCAATTACACCCACTTTTACATTATTACCTAATGGTAGTTATTTGCTTTTAAATAATGAGGCATGCTGCGGGATGCTAGTGGGGATTCCGTACATTGTAACTGTCTCACAACACGTAGTCTGTTGTAAAAATGTTATTTTCCAGCCCCCACATGGGAGACTGGATGTATCCATCTGGCCTTCCATCTCAACCTTGAAAGCGGAGTTCAACAAAATGAGCAGAATAAGGGCTCTATTGTCTCAAAAAGAAGTCGCTCTGACATCCTACCGTGAAACATTCGTCCTTCACGTGGCAAACACCCACACCGAGGTGCATGCGCTTTTAAATACTAATCTCCCCCTTCATTTCGGTGCTCTGATTCATGCTATATTCAATGCCTCGTCAACAACTGGCTTAGTGCATTTTTTCAAAGGTGTGGGCTCCGACCTTGTGACTTCCTTCCAAACAATATTTGGTGTGATACCGGCATTTTTTCATTCTATTTTTTCCAGGTTCTTCGGTGGGCTACCATTGATTCTCGCCCCGACTGCTGGTGTGTTCCTGTTGGTTTGCTTAATTTGCAATGGCTGCACGATCTGTATCACAAGACAGCCTGCCCCGGCTGCTTCAACTGCGTAAACAGATGCTTGAATACTATGGAACATTACCACTGGCCACTTTAAGCATAGCCTATGGATTATCCTTTCGGTTCTCTTACTTTACCTGTGTGCAACCTGTTTTCCATTGCCTAGATTGTCCATTCGAATGGGCTCTGGATTTGTGCCTGTCGACACGGTGTCTCCTGCCTCGGATTACGATCGACTAATGAGTCCCTTGGTGGCTCATGAGTTGGGCTGTTCTGGCATCAGGATTGTGGCCTGTGGAGCGGCACATGGAGTCCTAGGAAATTGGGATATATATGCGGCAGCATATGACTTCTTGGCGAGAAGTTATCTTGAAGAACACGCAAGTTGTCCTCTGATTGTGCTAGAGGCTCCGGCTATCGAAGAACATGTTTGTTCATTTACTTTGCTTGACTGGATGGCTGACTCTTTTGCTGAGCATTGTAATGACTTCCTCTTGGAGGCAGTTGCTACTTATTGCGCCTACACGTTGATGGATTAAAATGGCAGTTGTCCATCTTCCGCACGTCCAAATCCATATTTTTTAAAAAAAAATCTTTTTTACTCCACATTGGGCTGTGTCACGCCCCTGAGAGATGTTTTAATTTTTTCCTTTTCCCAACAAATTTTCGAACTATCACTAACCAATTATATGGATTGGCAATATAGGACCTTGGTTCTGTCTCACTCGAACTTGAACTCTGCGTTCCTACATTGATTCCCTATTCTGTTCGTGGTCCGATCAAGGGAGGGTGTATTGAGGACGGGTTCTATGTACACACATTGCTATGTTAGCATAAGCGCTTTAGATGTAAAAGGCCATCTTGCCAGTTTGCTGCTTTTGCACACGACACTGCAGGTAGCTGTTATTACAAGAAAAACTGCTTGCTTGCTTTTTCTTCACATGAGAACGGTCTGTTTTTCACAGCCCTAGACGTACACTGCGACCTTAGTCTGAACACTGTGTGCAGAAGCCGTCAAGGTCAAATAACAATGTATGCTGTTGAATTCAGGTTGATCGGCCCACGCTCTAGACACAACACGTACACAGCTGCAAATATCTGAAACTCGGGTGCCTTTAATATTGCATTTGCATGCATGATTCAGACACTTGGAGAAAACCTTTCTAGACACAGAGAGCAGAGCTTATCCTGTGATGTGATTCACCTAAGCTGATATTTACGGTATGGGGTTCCCCATTCAAGCCTAGAGACCTTCTATTAGTTTCACAAAACTAGTTTACTAGCGAAGGGGGGGTGGTTGTTTTCCACTATCATTTGTAATATGATTTCTCCCTTAATTTTCTATGGTATTGTAACAATGCTGATGGTTTTGTTTTTAATCATTTGTCTGCTTATGTTAGCCAAAGTACTGCACCTTAGAGCACGTAGTTAAAAATAAACATTTTAAACTCTACTGTGTCTCTGATTACTCTTGTTGTGGACTGATATGAGAATAATAACGAAAAGGTGTTTCTGATTCCCACCATTCCTGAGAGTACTCTAAGTCGCTTGTTCTGGGTTGTCTAATCATTGGTAGCTTCGAGATGATACGTAAAACGAATGAGACACTGATGCTAGTCGGATAGGGGTTCTGGGTACTGAGGTGAGATTTTTGGTACACCACAATTCACTGAGGTCCTGGTTTCCAGCACATAGTTCTCTTCCCTACACATTCACGCACTTCACTCATACAATTAAGTAACTGTCTGTCCACCCAACGACCGGACAGTCACATCTCTGACTGTCTGTCCATGAAACAACCGGACAGTCTCACATGTAATTGTCTACCTCAATCTGGCAACTGTCTGTCCGCTAAACGACCAGCCAACTTCCCTCGACCATCTGCCCACAAACGGCCGGATGGTCACATAAATAGTCGATAGGATCCAATCGCTCAAAATCATTCACATACAGTGACCTACGACCTGCGTCAGTTACTCAAATGGCTGTGGTTCGCCCTTGTGCACCAGCTTCCCACACAACTCTATCAAGCTCTCTCACACACGTGTCCCTATCACCTGTGGGCTCGTCGATAGAGCTTCATGACTCCCACAGTCAATGATCGACAATTACGGCTCTGCGTGTCTTCTACACCACAATCTATCCCGGGATTCTTAGGCTACTCGTCGAGCAGTTCATCTCTTATCATCTCTTGGACTTCGCGTGTTCACAGTCCAAATCCACAATCACTCAACTCTCATTCCAACTCTGCAAGACATCACAAATTCAAATCATCACTACAATTTAACACATTCCTTGCAATTACCGCAACCGCCGTTACCGCAACTGGAATTACCACAACTGGAATTACCGCATACCACAATCTAATCCAATGCAATTACCGCATATGCCATTACCGCATACCATGATCTAATCCAACACAATTACCGCAAATGCAATTACCGTAATCAAAATTTACCGCAATCAGAAATTACTGCAAATGCGCTGCTCCCTATTAATACTCACACCTTCTTCAGTAACCGCTTTCTTGTACCGCCTTCTAATGCCGCTTCGCCAATCTTCAAGTTCTGGGCATTGAAATCAGGAATCAGGACTTTTTGGCGCTTGGTCCTTATTCTAACTTGGGCAATTTTTTATTTTTGTAGCTCCTTCCAGGGCATTAACCTAAACTCTGCTCCTTCTGGTCAAGGTGTAGAACCTTACCTCTGCTACCATCCTGTTGCAGCGGAAATCCCACGGTAATCTCGCTTCGGAAATCTAGGAAATGTGGCACCATTACCTCTGATTACCGTTACCCTGATTTCCACTTAAGGTCAATGGATCTTTGCCACCGTTTATGACCAGAGAGCTCCTACATAAACATGAGCACTTCATAAAATGCAAATAAACATTTTAGCCAATAATGAGAGTTATGAGCAGTTTTAAAGGGATTTATTTTCCAACCAAAATTTAAGAATCTCTAACTCTTCATTCAGTAGTCAGGTATCAATCAGCTTACAGAATTGATAACAGAAAAATTAAGTTAGCACAAAGCATCATAATTTGCAAACAGCGCGTTCCATAAAGGAAGAAATTTCTATTCTAAGACAATGGGGCTCAAATGATGTCAGTCAGAACTCCTGAAAAGTTCCAGAAGCAAGAGTGAGTTAGCATAAGCCATATCAATTCCTAATAACTGCAGTTTCTCCCATGAAGGGAAACAAAGCATAGAGCAAATAAGCCTTGGCAAAGCCAATTAGTCAACGCAAAATCAGAATGGAACTAAACCTACATCTAATCTGCCTACGTTCTGCTCTCCATCAATGTCTGCCCTCTCCTGCACTACATCTGCAAATCACTTCTGCCCTCTTCCCTTCATTTCTGCATCGGAGTCTGAAACTCTTTTGCAGCCTTGCGTCTCTAAATCTCTGTCTGTCTTACTCAAAGGGCTCCGAACGTCTTCCTGCCTGTGTTCTGGAAAGCGTCCTCTCTCCTCTCTCCTCTCCCCTCTCTCCTCTCTCCTCGCTCTGAAACTCCTAACTAGGAACGCGTTTATCAAATATTAATGTTACAAAGCATGTGGTGTGTCTTTCTCTTCCTCCAACTGGAATCCAGCATTCTCCAAAAGGATGCCTCCACCCATCTGCAGATTCATAGGTCATCTCTGAAACAGGGAAAGATCCTTCCCACAGTACATTCCACATCTTATTGAATACAATTTCATCTCCTAACCTTCCTTTAAAAAAGTCATTTTATTTCTAACCACACACATAACATGAACTGCAAAAGAACCTTTATTAATTGAGCAAGAAACATTAAACTTGGGAATGCACTTTTAAAATACATGATTTTCTGTTCTCATTAAAGCAAAGAATTAAATGAGGCTTTGTTCAACATTTCCAGCAACTACAGAGATAAAGCTCAGACCGAGGTCACAGCTGTAAATTATGCCACTGTTCTCTTCACATGGAGAGAAAAAGATTCCATTGCTTATCTTGAAGGTGACAGAAACTCTGAGAGCAAGAGCTGAGTTACAAGCTGGTTCTGTTTCTACATTTTAAAATGTCATGCTAATTCAAATACAAGTTATTTCTACTAATGCACATTTTAGCACTTACACAAGTTAGAATCACATTTTCATAGTGAGAACAACATCTAACTAAACACATTTAAATCAAACTATGAATTACTTGCACATGGCTTACATAAATTGCTAAATGAAAGTGTCTGGCTAAAGCTTGTGAATTTCAGAGCTCATGTTTTCACTCTGTGGCACAACAATCTGTGTGTCACTTTCCTAATGCAGTTTCTCATTTCTGAAGCAAAGGCAGGTTTTCCATTAGTAAAGAAAGCACAGGTTTAGGCTCTTTCACCCTCTCACCTAATTTAGAGTAATTAGGAGCAAAAATGCCTATGGCAAGAGCACAGGAACAGAGCGCTAGCAGCTGATGACTGCTGTTGCTCGTGTTCTGTTGCATTTAGCACTATTTTCTTAATTTTAACAATATCTTTGGGTCCATTTTGGCAGCAAAGGTGCATTTTGCACATAAGAATATAGTGCTCAATGCCGAGTTATGTTCCACAAGTAATATTGCATAATATCACATAATTTAGCTGTAATGTCACATAATTATGCTACAGCAAATTACGTGAGTTATGCCAACCCCTACTTTGTTCCCCATGCAGTGAAATACCTTTAGCACTTGTCCTCTTTTTTAGGTCTTGCTAGAGACAGGTTCAGCTGTTTGTGATATCCTCTTGTCACTTCTTCACACACACCGCACAGTGCAAAGCACACATACACAACAAATACACATACACAGACATATATATGTACATACGTAGATATATAAATGGGCTTGGGTTAGCCTTTTTCAGCTATTGGCTTGCTTGGCCAACGCTGCATTAAGCATTGGCTGGGTGGCTGTCTGTGGCGTTTTGTGACAACCTAAGTCAAAATTGCAGTCGCTGTGCTCAGCCTGCCAGTGGTTTGGTCTTCTCCATGGAAGATGATGGGAGCAGCAGTCATATCTGTACATTGCCCTTCATGACAGTGCCTCTACACACATCTGTGTGGTGTGGCATGGGCTTCTTCTGTCTTGGATCAGCAGGGGTGGACATTGGCATAGTAGGGCTGTCTGTGCCCTTCATGCCAGTGGGGCAGAGTCACAATGGACCAGCACACACTATCACGTCTGCTCCCTTCATGGAGGCTGAGGTAGCAGTGCTATTGGCCCTTTGCAG
Source organism: Triturus cristatus (assembly GCF_964204655.1). Taxonomy (NCBI): domain Eukaryota; kingdom Metazoa; phylum Chordata; class Amphibia; order Caudata; family Salamandridae; genus Triturus; species Triturus cristatus. Next base: position 1,524,428,234 of record NC_140591.1, read on the forward strand.
TGTTTTTCTCCTCCCAGCCTTTACATGTTTCTTTGTATGGAGCATATGAATTTAGAGGTTATCAGTGTGCTGCAGAGCAGGTTGCTGCTGTCATGGGACAACAGGGGTTGCTATCTGATTGGTATTCTCCCATGGCTTGCTGTGCCCCAGCTCGATGCTTAATTTGTCAAAAAGATAAGTGCCAGGGCTCTAGTCAGCAGGCCACTACTGCTTGCACTGCCCATTGCCACTGTCAATTACAGTAGAAGCATAACTAAAAAATGTCACTCCTACAAGTGTGACAATTCTGACAATTTCAGGGCCCCAAAGTTTAAAGAATGACTTTGGTAGTAGGTATTAATCAATCTTAATGTAGATTGAATTAATATACAACAGTTGTTGTGCTTATCTCTGAATTAAAAAAGCAGCGCCACCATGTGGCAGACTGTCATAGGTACCATTGCCGAGCACCGGAAACCACTGGCTCAAATTAAGCACAGCGCCAGCTAGAGAGGAGAGCGAATAGGCTGTACACTAGCATTTAATGTAACTTTCATGTATAATTAAACCAAGAGGTTGGAAATGGGGTCATTTATTATTCACAAAAAGAGAATGAGTAATAAATATGTGCCTCAACCATTGCCCTCATTTCGCTATAACGAGGTGAGTCAGGCGGGGCAATGTCAAGAGTGACACCTTGAACTGATCAGCTATTTTTGGCCTACTTTGCAGTTATCACATTCAACATTGTGAATGTGATCTCCTCATCTATATTGCTCCCCATTGGGCTCCCAAAGGAAGGGGGCACCCACCATGTAGAGGACCATGCATCCACCCCAAAAGGACACAACAGTGTTTCTTACCCCAAGGGGGCTTACAGTACACTAGACACCAGGAATAAGTGGAAAAAACTAATGGGTGTAGGAGGCCCACATCAAGGGCAAGGCAATGCCCCGACCCAAAAAAATCCACCTGTCTCTTTTGTGTTTTAAGCCGTTCCCTATTGCTGGCCTAGGCACAAACAATTAAATGGGCTACAGTTTTTATGGGGAGACATGTGGTATCACTAGGTGGTACAAATATTGTGGATTGCTCCAGATTGTGGAACTTTTTTTCATAGAAATATGAGGAAAATGTTTGCAAGGGCATCTGGGTAAGAAACTTGTGTGAGATCAATGAGAGTTACACCAGTTTAGATACCCCAGGTATTTCCTTTTCAGAAATGTTTGTGTTTGTGAGGTTTCCTTGTGTGATGGCTGAGGCAGGTCTTAAAATCCACAGTACCCATTTTTTTTTAAACTGTTGATTTTGATCTGATGTGTCCATGTATTTTGGGCCCTTTTCTGTCAAGGGTGCTAGGGCCACCCACAAAAGTGGGTTACTAAATTTATCAGGAGATGTGGGAACACGAGGTAGTTGTGAATTTGCAGATTCTAGAACCTTCTCTTACAGAAATCGGAGCAAAATGTGTGCTTTAGCCAAGGTTTGAGGTGTGCAAGGGCTTCTGGGTTTCAAAAGCAGGTTATGCCATCTTAGACTCTTGTTTTCAGAATGTCTGGGTTTGGTATTGTTGGACCTAACGTCCTGGGGTAGCTTGGCTAAAGTGGAAAGGCCTATGCCCGAGAAACATTTTGTGCCTGCATCACACTCATTCCGCACTTCAGCGTACCACCACTAAGAATGAGACTACACCAATTGATTAGTAAAGGTAGAAAAGCTTTATCTTTATCTTTCCTTAATTCATGTACTTCTTGTCTGTCAAGCAGATTCAACCATTGCTTAGATATTCACATCAGGTATAGAACATTTCACTGTGGCCTGAATTAGCAGTACTCTGTCAAATGACGTGAATCACTACGTTTATATTTTACATCAGAAATAAGCATTACATTGAGGCTTGAATTAGCAGTACTCTATTGAGCGACATCAGCCAATACTCTTATAATCTACACAGAAATAAGCATTACATTGAGGCTTGAATTAGCAGTACTCTATTAAGCGACATCAGCCAATACTTTTATACTCAACACCAGGAATAGGCACTACATTGTGGCTTGAACTAGCAGTACTCTATTAAGCGACAGCAGTCAACACTCTTATACTCTACACAGAAATAGGCATTACATTGAGGCTTGAATTAGCAGTACTCTATTAAGCGACTTCACAATGCTTCAAGTATGGCCTGTATGGCATTACCCTTAAGCCTGACACCTGGCTCCTTATGACTCGGCCAACTCCTACAATGTCGTGAAGCTCTAAAGGGTTGTTTCCCTAGATCGTTAGGATTTGGAACTCCTAGGCGGGATACGCTACCCCTAGAGTCTGGGCTGTAGGCACTCACTCTCAGTCAATATTTTTAGGCTGACTGAAGCCGGGTTAGCCAGTTCACACTTTTCCTCACAAAAACCCTCTCCTACTCCAGTGCCTCCCCCGCAGTCCAGACAAAGGGTGTATTGATTCTGTTTTCCCCTCCCCAGGGGAGGGGCGTGCTCCGGACCTCTCTCGGGTCTCCCGCCCTCCCCTGGGGGTTACCTTATTCTTCGACCCTTCCTCAGCCTTCACGAGCGTTCTTTGGCTTCCCGGCGATGTCCGGGCCGAGGGCCTTGGCACTCAGTCAGAGTTCAGCTGAAGGGGGTGCTAATGTGCGGAGCTCCGCTCCCTTCACTCTTCCAGGGTTCACGCCGCGGTCGCGTACAGCAGCTCGACCTGCGAAGACGCGACCCGCTCAGCGAATCGTGCGGCGGCGGGGGCGGCGTTTCGCAGTTGCCCCCGTCACGTGATCTGAGTTCCGGAGCCTCAGGCCGGGCGCGGCCTTTGCGGAACTTCGGCGGCTCTCCCTCCTCACAACGGCTGCACTTACAGAGCTACAACGACCACGATGGGGCCCCCAGTCCTCCTCACAAGCTCCCAGACAGGAGGGACGATCCCACGGGCCTCGGGCTACAGCGGTGAGAGGTACCTTAGGGGGGGGGTCTCCAACGGGGGTGGCCCAAGTTAAGGGGGTGACCTACAGCTCAGAGGCAGTCAACCCGGACAGCAAATGTCCCGGATCTGTGGCGCTGGTCACATTCCTCATTCCTCATCAGTAGAGAACAGCTGTCAGGTCTGGGTTTGACAGGACTCCGGGCAACCGCAGGAAGGTAGATGATTTGGCCAGCGAGGATGACTCTTCCCCCCCCTTATTCCCTTCAGGGGTCCTGACCAGGCATAGAACTCATAAGATTGGTGTGGCCCCAGGGTCAGAGGCTACAGGCAGGGTTTGGTCACCAGGTAGAGGGCAGCGTCAACCAAAAAGGGGGGAAAAGCAGGCCCAAAGTACAGTCAATTCCCCTCCTCTAGCGCTCCTACCTCCCCACTCAGGTGCCTGGCTCCTGACTACCTCACCTCACACCTACTACCTCTTCTAAAATGGCCGCCCTGCCCTCACCTCTATTTATCACCTGGGGCCTGACTGGCCAGAGTGGCCCAGAAGGTTCTGGAACCTCTCATGGCAGTCTATGGCCCAGGTGCTGAGGTGACAGTTGGAACCACCATTTTGTGAGTCTAACTTCCCTTTTCCTATGTCTACAGTGAAGCACCTTGCGCCTCTCCCTCACTTCGTAAGATGAAGGCGCCCAGAGCCTCTACATCAACACCCAAAAAGTTGTTAGTGGACATGAAAAATGAGAAGGGGGAGGGACGAAAAAAAAAAAAAAATGAGGAGGGAACTGCCAAAGGGCTGACAGGTCTAACACGTATGTTTTCCATGGTGCTAGCTGAGCTAGGGCCCAACATCTACAGTTGAGCAAATTGCAGAAAATAGGTCCGTTTGTGAGCGGGAAAATTTGATCTGTCCATGTTGTTTTTTGTCCTCTTCTGTCATGTGTGCTAGGCCCACTCACATAAGTACCATTTTTATTGGAAGAAGCGTGGGAATGCTGGTTGGTAGGAAGCTTGTGGATCCCTACAGATTCTGGAAATTTCCCTCACAGGAATGGGAGGATACAGAAAATCTTTTTTTTAAATTTGTTTTATTTTATGAAAGTACAAAAACAATTACAGAGGTGGAGAACCATGTCAAAAAGGTACCCTCGGCCTAACCCACCCCCCATCCTCCCACCGCCAGTACAAAAACTACAAAGTTGGCTCATGGTGAAGAAAAGCCCTAGTTGATAAAAACATTATTCTGGATAAAAAAAGAACGTATACAAAAAGCATTATTCAAAGCGTAGTCTGGTTACATAGGCTATCTACTTAGTAGCTATACATTTAAATAATGCATGATGTAGACAATATAAACAGTATAGAGTCCTATCATAAATTCCTCAGAAGTCACAATAGAAGAGCTTTACAATCCTTGGGTGTCATATATGATCCAGATTCATGAAAGTTTGTAAGAAAATCTTAGTAAACCGGGGAATACTAATAAAAATAAAGAGAGACCTGAGTTAATTCTAACTTTTCAGAGACCCCAGTAGTTGTATCTAACCTAACCAAGCAGTTAAAGGTTAACTAAATTAAACAACAATCAGGGTCAGAGCTTCTAACAAAATTAGCACCAGACGTCACTAATAGATCTGTCTCTTATATTCATATCAACCCTCGGTGCAGCAGGTCTGTGATGTGACCCATATGCATCCCAAAAGACGGTTACAAAACCATCATAAACATACTAAAAGATAACCCTGCACCCGAGAAATGGAATTCTATTCTGTGAATAACGTAGTATTACTTGTTATAATCCGAACAAAGCAAAATATCACATAAATTCAGCTTCCCATAAAACATATGTCCATTAATGATGAGAGACTTGATTGTAGTTTGTTTATCGTTCGTCCTTTATTATATAACAATTACTTCCTTAAAAAGATCCTACAATTGCTCTGCCGCCAATGCGTTTCATCCCTCTTGGGACTTCTTCAGGGCTTGTCAACGTGCTGTTTCTGTAGTTAGAAAATGTATTACATCAGGCAAATCTCTAATCGTAATGCAGGTAGATCCCTGTGTATTAATAAAATCGGACCTAAGTCGTTTCTTACTGTCTCCAAGCAACTATTTGAAGTTTTTCAATGTAGACTTCACTCTATATCATGAAGATTCAGAATTCTTCCCTAATGTCAATACTGCAGTGTTGCCATCCTCACGCTCATGCCGCACGTCCGTATCTCTATTGAATGAAAAAGCAGTTAAAGGTTCCCAGATAGCTAGGCCCTTCTTTTTCCCTCAAATACCTTTCCTGGAATATATGGCCTTCTCAGCGTGGCAGGTCGGTATCAGTCGAGCCAGCCAGTGGGAGAATTCTGGAGGATTTGGGTCTATCAAGGATGAGGCTATGCAAATACGTAAAATAGTAATTGCCACAAAGATGAGTGACCCTCCATTCTTTCGGCTAATCTTATCTTACATTCCTAGCAGAGCAGTTGTGGGTGCTAATTGGATATCTTGAGAAAGGACTATAATAAGAAAATCTTGTATCCTTCCCAGCAGAGGTGCAAACCGGGGACAAGTTGCGAACATGTGTATAGAGTCTGCGCTAAACTCAGAACATCTAGGGCACAGCGTTCCAGTTCCCGTTCCTCATTTGGCAACTCTACTGGATGTAATATATAAAATGAATGCGGTCTTATAAAATTGCGCCTGTAACTTGGCAGATATTAGATCACTCTTGGCGGATTGCACAGCCTGATTAAAAGTATGATAAGGAATATTTAGATTTGTCTGCCATTTATTAGCTCTTGTTAAGCATATCATCAGGCATTAGACTTAATAATATGGTGTAAATACATCCAATCCTAGGTAGTGTTCAATCTTTTAATTTATCAATAAGGTCTACCTTTGAAAATCCAGCAGGCCCTCCAGCCTTACGGGTCAGAAAGTCTCTGATGGCGAAGTATTTATAAGCCTCTAGCTCCCTCAGATGATATTCAGTTTTAAGGTCAAAAAGTGTTTTAATACCTTTGGTGGTTAACAGGTCTCCCATTTTTAGGATCCCCGCTCTGTGCCATTCTTGAAGATAGGAAGTCCCAAAAATTGCTGGAAGATTAGAGTTGTGATTAATGGGAGAATAATAATTCAATCTGCCAAGCCCTAATGTTTTTCGGATGTTACAGAATACTTTATAAGTACTCGTCAGGGTCTTAAATCTTACCCGTTTATAATATCCAAATGAGAGTTGCCACCAGAGACATCCACGAGTCTCTTCCCCCAATAGCAGTTGGAAGGGAGAGGGGAGACCTGCATTTGGAACAGATGATTGTTCTTGAAACAACTCTGCGCTATATTGTAGGACCGAGGCCCAGCAGTAGTATCTTAAATTTGGGAGTGCCCAGCCACCTCTTTCCCTAGGAAGGGTGAGATGCCTGAGAGCTCGTCTTGGTCGAGAACAAGCCCAGATGAATTGGGAGAAAATCTGGTCAAATCTCTGGAGCATGGCTTTGCCAATCTCTAAAGGGATAGCCCTGAAGAAGTATAGTAATTTAGGGAAGTAGGTCATTTGAATGACATTACACCGTCCCACGATAGTTATGTGCAGGTTATTAAGCCGTTTCAGCGCCCGTTTAGTTTCTATCACCAGCAGAATCAGATTTTCCTCTACGATCAAGTTGGTGTCAGCAGGAGAGTAACCCCCAAGTATTTCGCCCTCTGAACCACTCGACTGTCCAACCAATTAATTTCACTGTTTACAATAATTTGGGTTTTACCTTTATTAAGAGCGTACCCCGAGATTTTTCCAAACTCCTTTGCCTCTTGTTCTAATAGATTAACTGTACTTGAAGGGTCGGGTCACTATCGCCAGGACGTCGGCATAGGCCATAATTTTAGTGTCTAGCCCAAATCTGCTCACCGCACGGATACATTGATTGTTTTCAATTGCTTTTATGAAAGGATCAATATCAAGGGTCTCATGTAGGTAGCCTAATACCGGTCGGTAACGGCCGATTTTCGGTAATTATACCGTGACCGACCGGTATTTAGGCTTTTGCTATGTAGGGGGATCATTTCTGTATTCGGTAATTTACCAAATCGGTAAAATTACCGAATCGGTAATTTTACCGATTCGGTAAATTCCGAATACAGAAATGAGATGTAGGGGGAGTGTGTGGGTGTTGTCTGGAGTCGGTATTTACCACCAACTAATAGTTGGTGGTAAATTAAGAATGGATGTGTAAAAGCATTTTAAAGCGCTTAGAAGTGTGCAATGTGGCAGACATACATGCCCTTAGGGCATGTATGTGTGCCACATGTGCACACATGCAGGAATCAGGGGTGCAACAGGGTGTCAATGTGACACCCTGCCACCCTTGATTGTGTTCCCCCCATTACCGAATCGGTATTTACCGATTCGGTAATGAGGCATACCTTCCCATTGATTCAATCAATGGGAAGGTATGCCTCATTACCGAATCGGTAAATACCGATTCGGTAATTACCGAATTACTACGAATCGGTAATTTTTACCGCAGGAATACCTACATAGCATTTACCACTTCATAAATATCGAATCGGTATGATTCGGTATTTATGAAGTGGTAAATGCCAGCCCACCTACATAAGGCCCATAGTGCGAAGAGCAGAGGTGAGCACGGACATCCTTGGCGAGTCCCCCGTGAGATTTTAATCTGCTCCGTCAGTATCCCATTGATAGATACGTTGGCGGTAGGAATGAGGTAGAGAGCTTGTATGGCTCGAACTGCTTTAGGCCAGAAACACATACTTCTCATGACAGCCCAGAGAAATGACCAGGAGACCCGGTCAAACGCTTTTTCAGCGTCAAGCAGAATTAGTGACGTCGGGCCTCCTGATACCTGAGCTGAATCCAGTAAAGTTATAGCCCTTCGGACGTGTTCCGTCTTACTTTTTTAGGAATAAACCCATGTTGCCACTGTGATACCAGGGACTCTATTCTTAAGGATAGTCTCATTGCGAAGATTTTAGCATAGATTTTTGAGTCGCAATTGATTAAAGTTATTGGTCTATAAGATCCCATTTCAAGTGGTGATTTATCCTTCTTAGGGAATATTATGATCTTAGCGTTAGACCAGGAAGCGGGTGGAGGCGCTCCATTAAAAATAGAAACTATCAGTAACGTAAGGAGATCATTTAATTGAGGGGCAAATATTTTGTAGAACTCAACAGGGATACAATCAGCACCAGCCGCTTTCCCGTCAGGTAGGCCTGCCAAGGCTTTAGCAATCTCAACCCATACGGGAGGGTCCTCTAGTTGATCATGGTCTTTTACACTGAGCTCTGCTAGAGTGATTTTGTCGAGATATTTCAGACTTCCTTCCTCTCTCAATTTTAAGGACACTTCATTTCCCTCAGTATAAAGATTCTGATAAAATTCACAAAATGCTTTCCGAATCTTGGTTGAATCGTTCGTGATCTCTCCTGAATTAAGTTGGATAGATAGGATTTCGCTGGCAGACACCTGTTTTCTAATTCTAAGGGCCAGTTGTGACCAATATGGTCTACGAATTCATATATTTTCTCCATAGCGGAAGCCCATTTAGCAGCGGCTTTCTCTGCAAAAATAGACCCTATTTCAGCCTTGCTGACTATTACTTCTAGTTGAGCAGATTCAGTTTCAGCACCTAATTGAACTGCCAAGGTTAATTTCTGCTCTGCCTTTTTCATCTGATCTTGTAGCTTCAAGAGCTGTTCTTTCTCTTTTTTGTTCTTCTTGATAGAAAACCGAAGGGTCTCCCCACGAATACCTGCCTTCAATGTATCCCATACAATTCTCCCTGTTGCAGACCCGATATTTAACTCCAGAAACTCTTTTATCTACCCGTGCATATATGTTCGATATCCCTCATCATGGAGTAAGGCTTTTTCAAAACTCCAGTTCGAGTTTTCTCCTCTAAAGCCCAGCCCACTGATGTTTAAAATGAGAGGGTTTTGATCTGACATAAATCTTGGGGCAATCTCTATAGAACAATCCTGCAGTAAAGAAGAAGAAACGAAAAAATAATCTAATCTTGCAAGGGAAAGGTGCGGAGCTGAAAAGTATGTATAGCCCGGCTGTGGGGGTCTTAAGGCGGCCCACATATCGCTAAGCCCATGAGTTAGAATTAAATTAAGCAGGGCTTGATATACTTTGGGCTTTCTGCCTGTATAGTGCCATTGATCACTTGTTTTCCAGTTGCTGGGTAAATTGATGTTGAGATCCCCACTGATAACAATTGGAAGTGGCCATTGAGCTAGTTCTCCGATAATCCAATTAATAACCCCGGGATCATCAATGTTACTCCCTTAAATAGAGCATAGTGTAAAAACGAAATTAGAAGGAAGGTGGCATTCCACAATAACCCATCTCCCAAGAGGATCAGATTTCATCCTGCTTGAGTTTAATGGATGCCTGTTTTGTACCAAAACCCCTACCCCTGTTGTCTTCGCCCCCTGTGTGGTTCTTCCAATAACCTTATACCCCAACATATTCAATAGGTGCTTCTGGGATCCTTCTATGTGTGTTTCCTGAAGGTAACTACCTCAGCTCCCAATAAGCGCAAACTTTGAGCGACCTTCTGTCTTTTCAGGGTGTCATTCAGGCCTCAAACATTTACTGACGCGATTTTTAAGGAGTATTGGTTGCTCATACTACATGATTTCCCCCCCTCGCCCCCCGAGATAATCAAATTTGGCCAGCCTTTGTGTAGCCCACATTATCATGATTATCATCTTAGGTGTGCTGAAATCTCTGAAGGATCCAAAGACTCTTCCTATTAGTGCCAAATGTTTACTGAGTTTGTGCATTTTTTCCTTTTTCTTTTCTCTCACTTTTCTATGTTTTCTATGTTATTTCCTTTCTTTTTCTGTGTTTTTACGATTCCCAACATTATCATACTTCCATGTATCGTGGATCTTATAACCACAGTGTGATAACACCCCCCTAACTCCCCATCCCTCCCTCCCCCATACATAGAGCAATCAGGAAACCCTGAATGATGGTTATTAGTGAGAGCTCCCTACCACTTGGCCACACCATATATTTACCAAGAAAGACATATCGGCCTAGACCAACTTGTGTCGTGCGTGACTGAACCCAAGAGTAGGAAGAAGAGAAAGACCAAAAGCAGTGCAGAAAGAATGCAAGGTATATCCGTAAGTTCAGAGCAGCTATGAGAAAGCCCTCAACGCCTGATGAGCTATCGGGAATCCGCAGAGTGTATTCCTGGCAAATGGTGTCCCATTCATCCCATTCCATCAGGTATTAGAAGGGAAGGACATTCCTTTTGGACTAATACTAGTGCCCTTAAATTAACACGTTCCTCTCACTCTAGTTACTTTCCTATAGTCATTACTTGTTCCCTTTTTTTGCCTTAACCTTCCCCAGGAATTCAACCGGCCTTCACCTCAGACACAAAGATCCGAGTGACCCCATTCAAAATAACTTTCAATCTGGCAGGATTCATTAAAAACACTTGGGCTCCTAGGTGCTGAAAGGGGGTAATTTGTTGGCGCATATGCCCTCTGCGCTCTACTGTTGTATGACAAAAGTCAGGTTTGGGAAAAAACATCACACCATTAGCCCCCTTCAATGAATTCGGACAGGCTTGATCATAAACAAATTGTCTGAGAAGGAAGTTCCCAAAGAACACCAGGAATGCCCTGGGTTTTTCATTGGATGAGCTGCCATTTCGTCATTGTTTCAAGTTGAAAGGGAAACGATGGGCCCGTTGCACTTTATAGTCCCAATTCCAGTTTGATTGATCCGGGAAGGTTTCGCACAGAAGTTTCACGATATAGCGCCTTGGGTCATCTCCCTCGACGCCTTCCGGAATGCCTAGCAAGCAGAGGCTGTTCCTGCGATGTCGATTCTCCTGCTCCTCCATTTTCATCCTGATGTCCATCAGGCATGCATCATGAGCCGACCCTTGATCTTTTAGGGAAGTTACATCCGTTTCCAGACTCTCTGTGCGGCCTTCAACCATATTGCCCCGATCACTGATGTTGGTGCAAGTTTTGTTTAACTTTCGCAAGCCCCCTTGCAATTTTTAGCAGCCCCTTTAGCTGCTCGATTGTCTGAGCAAGCCTCTTCTTGAAATTTTTTGATAGAAGCTAGAATTGAAGCTAAAGAGGCTTCCGCCAAATTTTCTGTTGACGGTTTAATATTTTCCCAGATCGAAGTCTGTTCAGCTTCTTCGCAAAGGGGATAGGACATTTGTGAATCTGAAAAGTCCCATTTGAGCTGACTGCGTCTTTTAGGTTGGTTTCTGTTTTTCTTCTGACGCTGCACAGATCTGGTACCTTTAGAGGGATCCATGCTGATGTCTTCGCTTGAGCTAATTTGGTCCCCATCAGAAGATGTCAGAGAGCCATCAGAGACAGAGTAAAAAATTTCACCGTTGATCTCTGGTGTCCAGGGGGCTCATAGACCGGTATTAGGCTCTGCACCAAGAACGTACTCTGTCATGCCTGTTGCTAGATGTTTTGGCCCTGTCTCAGTTTCGACTATTTGCATGGCGGAGCCTGAGCCTAAAGAGGCTGGGATGGCTGAGACCAGAAATGGCGCTAAGCCCAAGTCTAATTTGGATCTAACAGCATCTTCAGTGGGAGCAATAGTGGGAGCACTAACTGAGAGTGAGTTGACAGATGTATTCGCTGAGACCTGTAGTCTTTCTGAGCTGCTTTGATCTTCCGCCTGCTCTGGGGAATTAGTTGTCTCAGTTTGCACAGCGAGCCAGCTTTCCTTTACCGTACATATAGTTCAATGACATATAGTGTAATGACAACATTTATGATTATTGTTTTGTTGTCATTACACTATATGTCATTGAACTATATGTACAATTTTTATTGATTTTTTATCTCTTTGTGTATTTTGATAAATTGTCCAACAATTGTTTAATTGTTTTTTAATGAATGTGTACAACTGCTCGCCTCTTGGTGAGACTTATGTGACTAATTTTAATAAACTAATAATCTAGTAGCTTGTTTGCTTGCTTCGTTGATGCCGGTTCTTACCCTGCTACTTTTTTAAGTAAAGCTTTGTGTGTGGTATGATTGATAGATATACATATCCAAGGGAGGTTCTCTTTTTTTGACCACGGTTTCTACAAATGAGCCATCTAGTTCGACCTCAAGGGGGGGGGGGTGTAGAATCTAAACCAGTGTCTATTACAATTGATGATGCTTTGGGTCCAGAAAACATTTTTGTAATAGTTGGTTGGGCGCCCTCTTTTGCGCCCTCACCACCCCTAAGTCTCCCCGTAGTTATTTTGAGGCTGCTGGCCTCTCGTTTACCTTTAGCCGAGCAGTCTGATGTCACTGCTTCCCCGAGGGCAGTGCTCGCTTGTACTGGTTGGACGACCTTCGCCTTGTTGTTTTTCCCGATTTTGGCGCCTTTGAAGGACATGCTTAGGCTCCGTTGCTGTTGCCGTTCTCTTATTGATAACGTCAATTTAAATGAAAGCTCAGCAAGTAGAATGGCAACAAAGTAACTCAGGAGCCAGCATCTCAAATAAGAATGTAGCACTCTTCCTAGCGCGGTGAATCCACAAAGATTGTCCGAGCCGCTAGCGTGATGATGGAGCCGAATCCTTCGCGTCCAGCTCCCGCTCCGCCTCAACATCGCCGGTCAGTCCGCATAGCCGATGGTCGATGTACACAGCGTGCGTGGCTGTGCGGCGTGCGTTCACACTAGCACCATCTTGCTCACCACCATACGATACAGAAAATGTTCAGCCAAAGTTTGAGGTAGTAGGGGCTTCTTGGTAGCCAAATCTTTTGTGAATGTCATATCTCACCACACTGGACTTACCAGTTGTCTGGTTTTCAGAAATGTCTGGGAGGCAGCTGAGGTATTGCACACATTGTAAAAAAGTGTGTTGATTTTGCTGAGTAAATTACAATGTTTCCAGGTCTCATTTTGGGGCATTTTGCGTTGCAGACACTAAGACCAGCCATGCAAGTGGGGTACCATTTTTTATCGGTATATATATGGAAAAACAGAATAGTAGAAAATATGTGTTATTACAAAATGTATTTTTCTGCATTTGTGTCCTTCAAATGCAAGCCAGGATGCAAGAAAGAAGACATTTTGCAAAATTCATTCTGAATCACATGATAGTATGGGTAACCACAAATTCAGAAGTGTAAAACTAACTATTGTTTCTAAACTCAGTATCTTGTGTGCATTTCAGAAATATATAAGTTTCTCCAAGCCCATTTTTCATTCTCTATAATTTACCATGTGAGTTGTTATATCGATGGTACATATTGAAAAATCATTGTAATGTGCCACTCAGTTGTCTGATCTGGGTATTACATGTTTTTGGAGAACCTACAAATCATACATATCCCTGCAACCAGAAGTAACAACATTTTACTTTTGCATTACAGATAAAAAACATTGTCACCAATGACTGTTTTTTCCTACTCTTTCTCATTATTATTTATTTTAATAGTTTATGTGGAAAACCTTGAGAGATCTTTACAAATGATCCCTTGCTGAATTTAGAATTGTGTTTACAGTTCAGAAATGTATTGCATTCTGGGTTCACCCATGTGTTCCAGATCTGTTTCTACCACAAACTGTAGGCTAAACACATAAAAGTAGGAAAATGGACTATTTTGTTTTTTATACACCCTGCTTTCTACTGAAAGTTGGGGAAATTGCAAGCTTAGTACAAGAAACCTTTCACTGATGCCAGTTTTAGGAAAAAACATTCACTTTCTTGCATATCACTCTGTCCCCATTTTCCCCCAAAAAACTCTAAGCTCAGGCATATTTTAGCAATTTTCTCAGTTCCCTTCAGAAGAATCTACAATATCTGGGTACCTTTAGAACTCCCAAAATGTTGGAAAATTAGGACAGAAATTTACCGTGTATGCATTTTGTGTAAAAAAAGTTATGAAAGTTTAAACACACGTTACCCCTAACATCCAAAAAAGACTTAGAACCAGGAGAGGAAAAACATAGCAGTCAAGAGGTTAAGGGCTCAAAATGTTGAATCTACTAGACGGTATTCGCTAGAAAGTCAAATTTGACTAAAGTCGCAAGATGCTTGCACTTATAGATTACATTGCAGGGTATGAGTATTACACTGTAAAAGCCCTATTTTTATGTGATGCAACAGATAAATCTTTTTATAAAAAACAAATATACAACAGAAAGGATATTTTCCAGATAGCTTCCCAATACTCGACTAAGATCAGTCATAAAATCAAAAAACTGGGGTAAACAGAATAGTGTCACTGCACAACATCTCGAGACAACAAGTGTGTGGGTACAAGGTGCATATGCCTTCACATGCAAACTTAAAAATATGATTGTGTCTGTAATTTTTCTAATAGGGTGATTGTTTAAGTCTGTTCTATGAAAACTCAGGTAAGACTCACCTGAGTGTTTGCTTTGCCTTGAGGATATATTGAGCCTATTATCTAGATGTAGGGATCTTATAGCCCTTATGAATGCCCCAGACCTGATAGGCTAGTTATTGTGGGCAGAAACATGTTGGCGATTACAAGAAGGGTTTGAGTCATAGTCCTCTACTTACCTGCCCAATAAAGTGTCTTTAGACATAAATAGCATCCTCACTAATAAAGGTAATAAACCAAAGAACCCTAAGGTATTTTTATACTATCTGGATCCCGCTTTGTCCAGTAGTTTTATTGAAGAACTTCCTCCTACCACCAAATCTTTGAGGAGGTCGAGTTTGCCCTGGTGGTACTTTCTTACCAGGGTGGGAGGAGGAGGATGTTGATGATAAAGAATGACACTGTTATGTGTGTGAGGCATCCTCTGCCCTAAAGGATGGCTTTCCCATTTCATCAGAGTCCTGCTAAATTAAACAAAAAAGATGTACCTATTTCCTAACATTTAGGATTTTGTCATCTTTGTGATTTGTTGTTTTATCTTACAAGCACCACACCTTTTTGTGATATAATTGGTGTTTGCTCATTGCAGGACAACAAACAGTTATGCAGTATAAATGGCTAGCTGCAGCTTAAATAAAATTGATTTGCAAGTAGACTGGATGGAACTTTGCATATGCCACTGTAGGATCAACTTGACAAGGATATCTGTACAGCTGAGGTAAGAATATATTTTACAACATGAAATGTAAGAGTTGTATTTTGCTAACTAGCATGATGCAACACACTGAGTAATCCTTCGGTGTAGCTGAACTAGACTAACTGATAAGATGTATATGACAGCATAGCTAGAAACAACTTGAGATATGAAATCATAAACCTCACTAGATAGAGTTGGGATGGTTTCTATAAATCCTTACTCATCAAAAGAAAGAGTGATATCGGTGAAAATTGATATTTGTTGAGTCTGTGGCTTCTCCTTGAAACCTATTACAAACAGGGTTTAAACACATGAGCCATATTAATTTTTGCTATTTATCATTGTGAAATTCATCCATTGAATGTGTTAGGTTTTGATATGATTTTTAGATAAGTAAAGATTGTAGTAAATGTATGTGACGAGAATGGTAAAAGCATAATAATGTCTCTAGATAAATAGAAGACAGAAAATCTGGATGAAGATTAATACAAACTGCAATGCTGAGTTTGTATGACTAACCTGCTTATGTTCACTTAGATCTATTGTATTCAAAGTACCTCCATGCCCTATAGGTGCAAAGAATGCATGTGGAAGAATCAATCAATCAATCAGCTAGTCATATAAAGCGCGACTTGTCACCCCGGAGGATCTTCAGGTTCTGGGTTCTGTGAGCCTAGGATGAAAAGCCATGTCTTGAGCTTCTTCTTGAAGTCCTTGTTTGACAGGAAGGTTCGCAGGTGGAGGGGGAGGTTGTTCCAGGACTTGGCGGTCAGGAAGGAGAAGAAGTGGCCACAAACAAGTAGCTCAGTATTTTAACCTGCCTGCTTCCGAGAGGTATGTCTGCAACTGGCACAATTCATGTTATGATGGCCGATTCCAGTAAATGAAATCAATTCTTTGAAAAGGTTATGAGTCGCAACAATTACGTACAGTGCTCCGAAGCCACAACTGATTCTTTAGCATGCCTCTGATTGGTTGGCTTGTACCCTTCCATTATTGATGTGAGGGATTTTTTTATTTGACTTTCAGCACTCCATGGCAGTGCATTGCTCTCCTCGGTCTCTGCCCCCTACCTTTATTATTATTCTTTTTACATTTCTTTTAGTGAATCCCCGGAAGCTGTACACTACTGCCAGGCCATTCCATTTTGGACATTTGATATTATAACACCCTGCCCTTACCTTCAACTACCTCCTGCCCTGTTTTGTTTATTTTGTGTGAGGATCCAGTAGCTTCACACTGTTACTGGGCTCCTCACTTCTCCCCATTTGTCCACTATCCTTCACATACATAAAAGAACATGTGAGGTTCAAAGGCCTAGTTCTAACTCATGGAGCTTTTTATCACTAAGGCCCTCAGTGCCTGTCCAAAAGATTTTTTCTGTATCAACCGGCTAGGTCACTTCGGTCCTTCAGTTCCCTCCTGGTGGTCATCGCTCAAATTAGTAGGAAAAAATGGGGTGGCTGCTCTTATTCTTTTTTGGCTGCCAAGGAGTGGAATGCTATTCCACTACAACTCTGTGCCACCGGGGACATTTTGCTCTCCAAGAAACTTCTCAAGACTTGGCTCTGTGGGCCAGCCTTCTAGTCCTTTTATTTGTTGGGCTAGATTTTACTGTTAGCACCAGGACATTCTTTGAGTAGCTGTTGTGCTTTATAAATCCCCAAATTAATAATGATAATAAACCGATAGGCAAGACATTCATCATTGAAGCTGCATAAGCAACAGCAGTGGTAAGGACATAATAAGTCTTTTCATGAGAACCTACAAATTTGAAGTCCATATTTATGACATAAAGTATGAGTGGAGAATTAGATCTTTGCCTGAAAATACTTTTACTTTTTGCATGCCCAGAAGTCTGCCTGGAAAGCTGTACATAGTGTTGATTTCTGGCTGAGGGGCAATAGAGCCCTCCCGCTACATCCACACCAATGTGGAAGGGATCTGTTCCATTCTGAACTTGGAAGGGGAGTTTTTCCAGCCCTAGGCTGAGGTATGCTTCAGCCCACCTCCAGGGTGTACAGGGGTTCAATTGGAGATTGTGAATTCCCTCAAACATCCATGTTTGTTGCCATTCGCGATTTTCCAAGGCAGGTAACACCTTGTAATGCCCACTTCATGCCCTTTTTATGGCACTTACTAATACTGCACTCGTGGTGAAGCAATCTGCAGTAGTAAATCCATTTATGTGGATCATCTTATGAATTTTTGGCTGGTGTAATTGATGGATTTTTTTGCTGCAAACATACCTTTTCGACTGTAAATACCTTTGGAATAAGGTATTTTTTATAAATATTAGTTAAGAAAGTAGAGTCAGCCAGCAGTGACACCCTGAGTAACACCAAATACAGATAACGTAGGGCCAGGGTTTACTTCCTCCTTAGATGAAAAACATTTCTCAGTCATGGCCAGTTTGAGGAACTTATAAAAAAGGTCCCTCTTTGCAATCGCCCCATGTAGCAGCAGTGAATCAAATTTCACTGTCAATAATTATGCCAGAGGCAGGAGAGTTAGACTAGATAGTAAGTTATGATACTATGAGCAAAACAAATCGTCAGAGTGCAGAGCTGCGCCAAATTTGGCAGCACCGCACTCCATTTCCAACACCAGGGATGCGCTGTATTTACAACAATATCGCACACCCCTGTGCTTTTCCCTAGCGCTGGTGCTAAAATTAGCTACCTAATGCCAACGCAGTCACCCTTCCACCATAGTGCAAGGGTGCCAGTGTTGCAGGGAATGATTGTTCATGTGCAGGAAGGTGTTTCTTCCTGCACATAAACAATCCATATTGGCAATTTATTACTTCTATGTCAGTTTCAGAATGCAGCACACATAGAAGTAGCAAATCATCATCATTTAAGTTGTCTCTTCCTGCACTAAAACAATCATTAATGTCATTTTGCTCTTTCTATGTGTGCTGCAGAAAGCAAAAACAAGGAGAAATTAAAGTATTTTCCTCGTTTCAGCATTTTACCGCCGGCTCTTGCATGGTGTTAATTTTTGGTGCTGCCTCAGATTTACACTCCTTGTAAATGTGGGGCACCATCAAAAAGCAATGGGTGTTGTGGTGAAACGTCCACAGCAGCACCCATTGCACCCCCTTTCACGCTAAGTGATGCGTATGAAGGGCCGTATTTACAAGGCTTTGTAAATATGGAGAAGAGGATATCGCCACCAGAACGTTCTGGTGGTGGTATCCCTTGTAAATATGCCACTATATATGCACAAGTATTTGTTCTATGCTCTAATGCTATTATTTGACCTTTAATACTTAAAGTGTGTGTAAAGTACACCTCTAGACAATTATATCACATCTTCAGCTTACATTAGAACCTTTATTTTCTGTTCTCCCAACGCTGATGGGAAAATATTTGCCCCATTCAAGTGCCTCAGCAAATCCAGCAATATCTTCAAGTGGCCATGCAAGGAATATATTTTAACATATTTCTAGTGTTTTAATGCCATTACATATGGTTTCAAATCATATTAATCATTTATGTTACGCATACACTTTGCCATCAGTTCTCATGCAAAATTACCATGTTACATTAAAGAGAAGTCCTCTTGTTAGTTCTGTTCTCTCGAAAACCTACCAGGTTGCAAAACTAAATACTTTAATTGTGCATTTAGCCGTCTCATGGCAGTCCAGTCCTTTCCAAAGATGGGGCGATCTGGTAGACCCTCTCAGGTGGGCATTCGTTCCCACACTGCATAGGATTCTCAGTTGCTTTGGCTTTATTTTCTCTCTCTCTGTCTTCCTCGCTTCATTTTCTAGTTCCAGCTGAGATTTTATAGCTTGATTTTTGGGTTCATCACCTTCACTGCTATGGCTTCTAAAACAGATAGGATCATTATTTTTTGGTTGCATTTTTATAAGACGGGAATTGGACCCGAAGGGATTAGGACGGTTTACATTAGCACCAGTTATGTCAGTTACAGACAGGCACATTCATTTTTGGTAGGCACTGGGAGATTAAGTGATTTGCCCAGAATCACAGAATGGTGAACCGACGCCGAGACTCGAACCTAGTTCCTCAGCTCCAAAATCGGCAGCTCTGGCCGTTAACAAATCATCTTCCCTGTTGCGTCACCTTCAGTGCTATGACCTCTGAACGTACTTATTATTGTGTCACCTTCCACGCTATAGCATCAAAACTCAGTTGTTAATATCTCACCTTCCAAAGTATGACCTTATTGTGTCACCCTTTGTCCTATTGGCTCTAAACTCATGGGCTTCTTTACAAGACCCTTGCGCCACTTTTGCGTCATTTTTAACATGTGAAAAGTGACGCAAAAGTGGCGCAAGGCGCTTGTAAATCTGCCCCTCAGTTATTAATGTCACAACTTCAGTGCTATGACTTCATGTTAGTGGCACATTTTTTTCCCAAAGACTTTCATACCACCTCTTTGCTGAATGAAAGGTATTCAGAAGTCCAGCACTCCCTTCTTCCAAGTTCCTTGTGAGAAGCTGGTGTCAGAATGCAGTCTCCATCCTAACGATCGTGTCTTAAAAATCAACTAAGAGGACCTCACTCCTCTCTGCACACTAGGTCCCTCATCTAGTTCCATCATCACAAATAATCCAAAATCCCCTCCTGGTTATCCATAAACATGATGGGGTTGGAAATGCTCTTTTCCAGGGCAGTCTTCCTCATCGTCTTCGTTTGATGTCACAGTTTTACACTTCACTTATTTCTTTTATTTTTATGCAAGAGATATTTCTGTATTTTATGTTTATACTGCCTTTTGAATTTTATTTCCTGACCTAAAAGAATTCCCCCTGTTCTACACACACTATGTATGTATACCACAAACTGCTGGTTGAGACAATATTTTTTTTTTTTTTTTTTTTTAGTCCTCATATGCCACTTCCCACCCTTTCTCTTTTTGGAGCGCCCTGGGGTGTTATTCGTCTCATATATGAAAGATTCTTGCTTGTTAGAAGGCGGAGGGGGGTACCATGCCGTGACCAAACCTTCCAAAGCAAATTTCCTCCAAGAGATTTGAAGCAACTTAATCATAGGACCATTTCTTTTCATCTTTACAATAAGCCAAAATTTTTAAAGATCTTATATCCCTACCCGTCACCCATAGTGCTTCAAAAATAAAGTCCAAAATCTGTGCTTCTTTTTATAGTGACCTGCTATGTCCAGTTTACCTATAGCTCTCATAGCTCTAATCCAGGTCAAATCTGTCGGAGGATCAGGAGAAACCCACAGTCTACAGATTTCCCTCTGGGCCAACAAAATAGCATAGAACACCAACTTCGTTTTATCATCCAGGATCTTACCTTGTAAGTCCAGTCTTCCTGTAATAATCGTTTCAGGGCTTACCTTGATACTTTGCTTTAGCACCACTGATAAGCAGTTACTTACAGCATCCCAGAAGACCTTGATCGCCGGACATGTGACAAACACATGAATATCATCCTCATTTAGGCTATTACATTTAGGGCATCTTACATTTCCACCGTCTTTAAATTTGGCCAACCTCTTTGGAGTCCAATATGCCCTGTGGAGAGTGAACAAATGATTCCTTCCTAAATTCGCAGGCTTTACCACCTTATATAGAATCAACATAGTTACTTGCCATTGTTCTTCTGTCGCAATCCTCGGCAAGCACTCTCCCCACAGGGTCTCCGGCAGTAGAAAAGGGCCATCTTCCAACTCAATAATAGCCCAATACCACATCGCCACCTCTTTTTTAATACAAGCGTCCGATGCCAACTTTTCCTCGAAGTCATTATACCGCCCAATGAGGTGTTCTTGCCCGGCTGCCCAGCTTTGAATCTGAACATATTTAAATTTAGAAAACTTAGCACCCCAGTATGACTCGCAAACAGGCCACGGCAATAAACTTCCATCTACAAATAGCTCGCCCCATTTCTGAGGACCTTCTGTTTTTAATGCCTTTGCCAATGCATCTTCCGTCCAACTTGGGGCGCCCGGAGTTTCCCAGATTGGTGCTCCAGCACTAAAATATGGAATTTTTGTAGCCCTCCTGACCCGATACCAGACCGTAGCCAAATCTCTTAAGACCTTCAGTCTTACTTTTTTGAAGTATTTTGGGTCCGAAAATTTATCCATAAAGCCAGCCTGTTTGATCTTCTCAATTCTCAACAAGGCAGAGAATAATTCCCCTATAACCGAGTTCCCTGGAGTACCCAAAAGCATTCTACAGTTCTTGAGCAAAAAAGCCCAGGAATAAATCTGAAAGTCCGGGGCAGCCAGACCTCCCTTAATACACTTTCTCCTAATTTCTTTCCAAGATAATCGTGATCCCTTGGATGACCAGATGAATGACCCTATCTCACTCTGCAACTTTGCCAACCCATCCTTCTCAAACATAAGAGGAATAGAATCAAATAAAAAATTTATCTTCGGCAACACCATCATCTTGACCAGATTGACACGACCGAAAATAGTTAATGGAAGATGACTCCAGCCCCTCATTAGCATGGAAATATCCTTCCTAGTTTTAACAAAATTGGTTGTGGCGAGTTGCTTTATGTCCTGAGTAATTTGGACCCCCAAATATCTAATCTGTTTTTTAAGAATTGCAGCCTCCGTTGCCAGGTTCCAAGACATGATTTCGGTTTTGTCCGTATTTAAGCAATACCCTGAAACTTCGCCAAAGTTCTTTGTAATACTATCTATCGTGGCCAGTGTTTGATCCAAGTCAGATGTTAAAATGACTATATCGTCCGCGTAGAGGCCAATCTTTCTGGTCCAACCCTGAAATCTAAAAGGAGGGATACTATCTGCCTGCCTAATCTTACAAGCAAGCGGTTCGATATAAAGATCAAACAAAAGAGGGGATAAAGGACATCCCTGCCTAGTACCCCTCATTACCTTTATATGCTTGGTTAATACTAACACTCTAGAAGTGGGGGACTGATAGAGTGATATTAAAGCTTGACCAAATTTTTTCCCCAATCGCAGGTGCCTTATTAAAGCCTTCAGAAAAACCCAAATTACTGGGTGTGAGTGTTTGATTGGTTCTGATGCTCCGTCCATCACCACCCCCTTTTGTACCGCTTTGTTCGCCATAAGTTGGCAGGGTATGCTCAGACGTGAGTCCCTTGCTCACTTTGCCACTGGATTCAAGCAAGCCTGGCTGAAGACGGCTGAAATGCCAGAAACCGGTCCTAGGAAGATTGTTTCCGGTCCAGGGAAGGCATGGCTTGGCAGTTCGGGCTGGACTGTTCCCATGAGGCACAGGGTCAGACTGATTTGCATATGGCCATGTCTGAACTGGGGTGGCAGAGTGGGCTAAAGAACGGTGGTGGATCAAACCCAGATCTGTTGACTGGGTGTGAGTGTTTGATTGGTTCTGATGCTCCGTCCATCACCACCCCCTTTTGTACCGCTTTGTTCGCCATAAGTTGGCAGGGTATGCTCAGACGTGAGTCCCTTGCTCACTTTGCCACTGGATTCAAGCAAGCCTGGCTGAAGACGGCTGAAATGCCAGAAACCGGTCCTAGGAAGCTTGTTTCCGGTCCAGGGAAGGCATGGCTTGGCAGTTCGGGCTGGACTGTTCCCATGAGGCACAGGGTCAGACTGATTTGCATAAGGCCATGTCTGAACTGGGGTGGCAGAGTGGGCTAAAGAACGGTGATGGATCAAACCCAGATCTGTTGACTGGGTGTGAGTGTTTGATTGGTTCTGATGCTCCGTCCATCACCACCCCCTTTTGTACCGCTTTGTTCGCCATAAGTTGGCAGGGTATGCTCAGACGTGAGTCCCTTGCTCACTTTGCCACTGGATTCAAGCAACCCTGGCTGAAGACGGCTGAAATGCCAGAAACCGGTCCTAGGAAGCTTGTTTCCGGTCCAGGGAAGGCATGGCTTGGCAGTTCGGGCTGGACTGTTCCCATGAGGCACAGGGTCAGACTGATTTGCATATGGCCATGTCTGAACTGGGGTGGCAGAGTGGGCTAAAGAACGGTGATGGATCAAACCCAAATCTGTTGACTGCGTGTGAGTGTTTGATTGGTTCTGATGCTCCGTCCATCACCACCCCCTTTTGTACCGCTTTGTTCGCCATAAGTTGGCAGGGTATGCTCAGACGTGAGTCCCTTGCTCACTTTGCCACTGGATTCAAGCAAGCCTGGCTAAAGATGGCTGAAATGCCAGAAACCGGTCCTAGGAAGCTTGTTTCCGGTCCAGGGAAGGCATGGCTTGGCAGTTCGGGCTGGACTGTTCCCATGAGGCACAGGGTCAGACTGATTTGCATATGGCCATGTCTGAACTGGGGTGGCAGAGTGGGCTAAAGAACGGTGATGGATCAAACCCAGATCTGTTTACTGGGTGTGAGTGTTTGATTGGTTCTGATGCTCCGTCCATCACCACCCCCTTTTGTACCGCAAAAGCCTTGGCGGCGTCAAGAGCAACAACCGCCAGGGGAATCTTCTGATCAACCGCAACATCAATACTAGCTATCAGAGAGAACGTTAGTTCCTTTAGATACCTGCCCTTAATAAACCCCTTTTGATCCTCGTGAATAATACAAGGGATCACCTTAGCCATCCTATCTGCCATGATCTTAGCAAACAGTTTATAATCGCTGTTTAAAAGTGAAATAGGCCTGTACGACTCCATGTATTTTGGTGATTTCCCAGGTTTTGGAATGACAATTATATTCGCCTGATTCCAGGATGCAGGAAGCTCTATGCTGCCAAGGAGAACCCCATTGAACACCTTAATTAATAACGGTAACAGACTCCCAGACAGACTTTTATACACTTCTACAGGAAGGCCATCTGGGCCTGGTGCCTTGCCTATCTTCGCTTGTCTGATGGCCTCCTCTATTTCTCCCTGACTTATCTCTTGGTCCAAAAAATTCTGAAGGTCATTAGTTAAAGGCTTTAAGACTTTTAACCAATCCTCTATCCGCTGCATGTCCGGGACCAGATCCTCCCTGTACACCTCCTCAAAATATTTATAAAAAGCCTCCACAATATCCTTTGTTTCTGTAACCATGCCTCCTACTTCACCTGCTTTCACTTCTTTAATCATGTTCCTTATCCGGTCTTTCCTAGCTTTCCAGGCTAGTAGTTTGCTTGTGCCCTCCCCATATTCAAAATGGGCCAGTCTACTGGCCTCCCATTTTTCTTTTACCCGATTATTAACCACGGAGGCTAATTTCTCTTTCAGTTCTACCAGTTTTTGAACAATCTCTTCCTTCGGGGCTCTCCCCCTATTTACAATAACTGCTTCGCCCTGCCTAATTTCAAGTTCCAGACGTTCTACTTCATAGAAATAATCCCTTCTTCTGCTTGCCCCGATAGCACCTAATCTGCCCCGAAGAAAAGCCTTAGCCGTCTCCCATACAATGTCTATCCTAGCCGAGCCCACATTGTGTTCAATAAATGCCTTAACTTCCTGCTGTAGACACTGCATTGCCTCCTGGTCATACAAAACTGTACGATCCAGCCTCCATACTGAATCCACATCGCGAGTCCCGATCACAAGTTGTAAAGTAACCGCTGAATGGTCAGATAGATGTACTCCAACATGCATAATTTGTTTTACCTTATCCACTAATCTTGCGTCTATTAAAAAATAGTCAATTCTAGATTTGTGGCGATACTTTTTATTATAAAAAGTGTAACCTACATCCTCCCCTGCCCTCTGCCTCCACACATCACACAATCCAAACTGATCCATCAAACCCCTTAATCTAAATGCCATTTTACTGTTTACCTGGGCTCTACTGCTCGCCGATCTATCTAGCTTAGGATCCAACACTGTATTGAAATCTCCAGCAAAAACTATAAAACCTGTAAGACCCATCATCTCTTTAGCTAGTTCATCCAACGGACCAACATCATCTTGATTTGGGCCATAATATCCTATAACATTATACATAAGGCCCCCTATCTTCAAATTTACTATCAGCCACCTACACTTAGTATCTGCCTTCTTACCCTCAACCTGACAATCTAGTCCTTTTCTGACCAACAAAGCAATACCTTTTGTTACCACCGTCTGTGGCGTATAAAAAGCATAGTTTAACCACCGGAGTGAACCTATAAATTTCTTGCTCTCTTCCTCCGTTAAATGGGACTCTTGAAGAATCATAATACTTGCTGGGACATCTCTCAAATATTTCATAATCCTATCCCTCCTTGCTTTAACCCTTAGGCCATTTACATTCCATGACATCCAGGTCACCGCCGCTATCCTACCCTCCACCATCACACACCCACTTCCCTCTCTACCACCCAGGTGAAAAAGTAGCTCATAAGAATCTTTTTAATGTTTTTTTCCCACCTCCCTCCCGCAAAACTCCCAACCCTAACCCCCCTCCCTTTCTTACCACTCTACCCCTCAACCCCCCACCCCCCTCCCGGGAAAACCCAACCAATGACATTAGGCCCAACCTAGGCCTACCGAGTGCCGGTTCCAGTGGACGTGCTAGTCCTACCCCAATACTTTTTTTTACCCTCAATGACCCGTGGTGACATCAAATTATATTATAAACCTCCGCCCTGACAGTACTCCAAAAAACTATCAACATCTTCCACCGCTCTAAAAGTATGCATTTTATTATTCCACATTACTTTTAAAAACGCTGGAAATTTCAACTGTACCGTGGCTCCCAACCTCCTCAGAGGTTCATTTCTTTTGCCCAACTCCCACTGTCTATTTGCAGTTACCACCGAGAGATCTGACCTAACCTCTATTTTTGCTTCTCCAACAGTTAATAAGCCCTTCTTCAGTGCAACCGCTAGAATCTTCTCTTTTAAACCATACGTTAAGAAGTTTATCAGAATCCTTCTGGGTTTCAAGCGATTTGGATTCAGTCTGAAAGGGTCTCGATGTATCCTCTGAATATCTAAAGAAATCTCCTCATCTGTTTCTTCTAACTGTAACTCAGTTTTTAATAAATGGGCAATAAAGCCCTTTAAATCATCCCCTTCCTTCCCCTCTGGAAGCTTCAAAACTTTTCAATTATTCCTTCGCTGCATATTTTCCAATTTTTCCAAGCGTTCCTCATAGGCCCTCTCCCTACATCTGACCTGTTCTAGCTCCTTGCTATTCCCGTCAACCTTACCTTGAATCGCCTTAACCTCCAACTCGAGTGTTTCTGTGCGCAAATTTAACTCATCAAATTTCGCTTCCAACAACCCCACTGCCTCCCTGATTCCAACTTGCTTTACTTTAGATTCCTCAAACCCCCTGTGCATGTCCAAATCCAGTTTCTTTAACAGGGCAATGACCACACTATCCGAATGGGACTCACCCGACAGACCTTCGCTCTCTGCATCCTTACTCTCTAAAACCCCCTTGGACTTTAGTGACTCAGCCATGGCGGAGGAGCCCCCCCGGCCAGGACTACCTACAGGGCTGCCCAATTCTCCATCTACCACCAAACCCTCTTGATTTTCTACTTCCATATCTAAGACCTTATACCTATTTGGACTCAGATGATCAGCCCAATCCCCCAAGCAACTATTAAACCCAGTTGACAGATCTACTGACTTTAACCCACTTTCCACTGCTTCACCACACTCTGTATCTGTTGGATCACAACCTCTCGAAAGTACAAGTGTCTTAGGGACTGGTTTAAAATATGCGTTTAAGGAAGGGTTGAAAGTAAATTTCTTGCCTAATATCCCCGTCCTGTAAGTTTGCCTGGTCTGTTTTTTTAAATTACTGTGGGTTTTGCTCATCTGTTGTATAACGGCACTTTCCTCCCCCACTGCCTTCCCTACACTTCTCAGTGCATATCCTTTATTTATTTTCTGGGATGTTTTTACTTTTATTTTAGGGCGGGTATCCACCTCCCTTCCTTTTACCTCCAGACAGCCTGCAGAAATGCACCCAAAATCCTGCGAGGCCACTTCACTTTTAAGGAGAGACGTAGGTCTAATTCCTTGCTTGCTGGCGGTTCCCCTCCCCACTGCCCCTCCCGCACTAAACTGAATCCTGGAAACCGCCCGCCTCCCTCTACCTCGCTCCACAGCAGCCCGACTCCAGCGCTCCGTTCCTGCCGCTCCTACCGCTCCTGCCGCTGCAGTGAGCTCCTCCGACGGCTCCTCTGGGGGCCCCTCCTCAACCACCACCGCCTTCTGCCGTGAAGTTTTCTCCGTGTCCTCCGCCGCCATACACCGCCACAGTAATCGCGAAATCGGCCGGAATTGAAGGACAAAGGACGAAGAAACGCGAACCGCGTTACAAAGAGTAGAATCAGGTACTCCGCAAATCCCTTTTCTCCCCGCACACGGGTCTAATCAATCATCCAGCATGCCACCTTTCCCGGCACTCCCGACCAGTCTCCCTAGCTGGCCGCCATGTTTTCCCCCAACCCTATCGAGACAATATTTTTGTTGTTTAGGGCAGTTCTTTGTGGCTGAGCTGCATAATTATTATATAATATTTCTCTAAAGAGCCAACTTAATAAAAAGTAATTTGACATTGTACAACAGATACATTTGACAGTTCAATCCGAAAAAACAATGTTTTGTGGAGATAACTGATGATTCAATTCTTATCTGTGTAATAAATGTATTCTAATGCAGCATTTATGTAGATCTTACTACCCTTATGTGGGGGTGCTGAAACGCTTGCCTGTATGAGTAGCATGCTGCACAGTGTAGGCTGTGTTGTTGGAAGGATATCTTTGCTTTGATCCTATGTGCAAAATATTTATATGCCTGTGACTGCTTCTATTTAACCTGTTGAATTGTGGGATTTGCAGTCCAAACTCTGTAGTGATTCCCTCTCATTACCCCTGACTATCATTGTTTCCCTTATCTGCAGAAGTCCACAGTGTGGATTGAGCCTGACTGTCTCCTAGGAGATTTCTGAATAGAGGAGCAGCTCCCAAGTCCCAGTCCCACCCCCAGGCCAGCAGACCTAGGACTGCTGATTGGTTCCACAGCTCCAAGCAAACCCGAGCCCTCCTCGCACACCTGCCCAGGCCCCTTAAGGCTTTGCTGGGTGTACCCCAAATCATTCTCCTCCATCTTGTGAGTTGCAGCCTACCTGTGCCCCAGAGTGCAGTGAAGCAGAGTCCAGGAAGTGTTAAGGAGGCAAACTAGTGCTGGTTCTTTCCTACAAAAGTTAAAAAGCGAATTTCCCTACCTGTGATTGCATCATCTCTTCTTTTTTTACATTTCTTTAACTGTCTTTGCCTGTGGTTGTTACAGTTGTAGTTTTAACCTGCCCGTGACTGCATAATTTATCACCTGTTTTGTGTTTAAACTTGTGGTTTATCCTGGCCGTGACTGCTTCCATTTAACCTGTTGAATTGTGGGATTTGCAGTCCAAACTCTGTAGTTTTTCCTTCTCATTCTCCATGACTATCAGTTTTTCCCTCCAAATTTCTCCTTTGCTCTGTGCTAAGACCTGTATGTTAAGCAGTGCCCCCCCAGCCACCATTTTGTGTTAACAAGTCAGTGAAACCAGCCCTCCTTCCCCACCACC
The DNA here is from genome assembly GCF_964204655.1 of Triturus cristatus. Classification (NCBI taxonomy): domain Eukaryota; kingdom Metazoa; phylum Chordata; class Amphibia; order Caudata; family Salamandridae; genus Triturus; species Triturus cristatus. Next base: position 1,524,456,643 of record NC_140591.1, read on the forward strand.
CCCTCAGCAACAGGGATATTCTACATCAGAGCGTGCTCTAAGACAGCAGTAATCTGCTGTGAGCTGTTTAAACTGTGTTTAATAGGGACTGTGCACTTTGTTTTTTGGCAATGAGAGTGAGTAACGTTTTTATACAAACAGTATTGTTAGAGGACAGTTTGTTAGGTCCTTACCTGCAGAAGTCCAAAATGTGGATTGAGCCTGTCTGTCTCCTAGGAGATTTTTGAATAGAGGAGCAGCTTCCAACTCCCTTGCCAGCAAATCTTGTCTGAGGTAGCTGGGACCTTATATAGTCTGCTATTGGTTGGTACATGTGTGCACTGATTGGTGGTTGTATCTGGTGTTTCCATAGGATTAGAGATAGTGTTCTCATTGGTTGGGTATTTGATAGTTCTCATTGGTTTCTGGGTTTGTGATTCAATCAATGTAGGGTTGGAACTAGGGCTAGGGTTAGGCTTTCTATTGGAAGTAGGGACTAGGGCTTCCTGTGTGATTGGTTGTTGTGACTAGGGTTGGGACTAGGAGTAGGGTTAGGCCTTTAATTGGAAGTAGCGATTAGGGCTTCTGGTGTGATTGGTTGGTGGACTAGGTGTGGGACTAAGAGTAGGGTTAGGCGTTCTATTGGAAGTAGGGACTAGGGCTTCCTGTGTCATTGGTTGCTGGTATTAGGGTTGGGACTACTGCTAGGGCTAGGTCCTCTATTAGACATTGAGATTAGGGTATTTCAACCTGATTGAGTTATTGGACTAGGGTTCAGATAGGCTGTAAGGTCCTGGACGTCTATTGGTTCTGGAAATTAGGGCTGGGGTTGTGATTGGATAGTGTTAGGGCTAGGGTTCCTATTGGCTGAAGGGGTTACCTGATAAATAGGGCTATAAAAGGCCGAGGCCTAGGGCGTCTCAGCCTGGGCATTGAGGCTAAGGGCAGAGAGGACAAGGGCAGTTTCCTGTTTGAGACTGTTCGAGACTGGTCGGGACTAGGACCAGAAATGCTGCCCATTTCCCCATTCAGTAATACCCAGCCCACACCATCCACATCCACAAACACAGTAACACACTCACACCACATGTACACCACACACAATCCTATGCACAAATCAATGTACCAGCATACACTACAAAACCAACCAAACCACATCTATACACCCTTCTATCCCAACTACCACACATACCTACCATCACCTGCAAACAGTACACAACTCTATCCTATACCACTAACCAATCCACTCATCACTAACACAACGCCATTCAACACCATACATACCTACATTCCATCCAGACACACGCTCCCTGCTCTAATTACTCCTAACAGACCACCTTTTATCACTAACAAATATATAGTCAGCAATCCATCATTTGTCCAACCAACAACCTCCTCTTCCTTCTACCATAATAACACTAACACACAACACATACACTGCACGGCACCACACTTTTAAACTTTTGCAACAAACCAGTCTTAGACAAACACTCTTACCTCTACTTCATTTCCTCCTACACACAACACACACTCTACTCATAAACACATCACCACCCCTCTACCTTACAACCTCCTTTCACAAACAATACTATACAAACAAATCCATTGCATGAAACAAATACACCAGCACCCCTTTTCACTAGTCCTCAAAAACAAAACATATCATACACACCAGCACAACAAGATCTTCAAAGCGCAACACCTCATAATAGTTACCATCACAAAATACAAACATACACCCACCTTCCAAACCACATGAAGGAACAAACTCCAATGCCAAGCTTTCTCTCTTCCACCACACCTAACACAGATACAGCAACACAGCAACTCTCTTCTAACCGCCTCTCATCCATTGGACAATTTAGAAACTTACTACATGACCCACATGCTGCTCCACCACCCCTGACTCATACACCTTCCACCCTAAACACACGCAAACAATATAAGCAATGTGCCACACCTCACAACTTTGCTTCCCCAATTCTACTGCACAACAATGTTACACCACGAAAACAACACAGCACACCAACTCACTCTCAAACACCTTCTCCACCACATACACACGCAGACACATCAAACTGCGTTCTTAGCATGCTGGATGAGGAACAAGATACAGAACAGCTACAAGATTGCTATCCTAAAACAGCTAATATCAGCACTAAAAACACACCTGCTACAAACCCACACAATACTGATCACTCTTCTACAAAACAAAGTCTCACTGTCACCAAAGACCATTCGCTAAACTGTCTACTAATAAATGCTCAATCCCTCTGTAAAAACAAACATCACATCTACGACCTTCTCACAGATGCAAAACCAGACATACTTTTCATAACTGCATCATAGTTAGGAGATGATATGGCTCCAGTCCTGCATGAAGCCATTTCTCTAGGCTATCAAACAATCACCAAAAATCGTAGGGTGTGAACATATGTTCCTCCCTTTTAAAAAATCAAGTTGAGTCAGTAGGATGATTCCTTTTTATGACAGAGAACAAAAGTCCAGAGTATTTTAAATAGAGGTAGTTATTTTATTGTGGTACAAAAGGGGGTGGTGATGGACGGACCATCAGAACCAATCAAACACTCACACCCAGTCAACAGATCTGGGTTTGATCCATCACCATTCTTTAGCCCACTCTGCCACCCCAGTTCAAACATGGCCATATGCAAATCAGTCTGACCCTGTGCCTCATGGGAACAGTCCAGCCCGAACTGCCAAGCCATGTCTTCCCTGGAACGGAGACAAGCTTCCTAGGACCAGTTTCTGGCATTTCAGCCGTCTTCAGCCAGGCTTGCTTTAATCCAGTGGCAAACTGAATAAGGGACTCACGTCTGAGCATACCCTGCCAACTTATGGCGAACAAAGCGGTACAAAAGGGGGTGGTGATGGACGGAGCATCAGAACCAATCAAACACTCACACCCAGTCATCAGATCTGGGTTTGATCCATCACCGTTCTTTAGCCCACTCTGCCACCCCAGTTCAGACATGGCCATATGCAAATCAGTCTGAACCTGTGCCTCATGGGAACAGTCCAGCCCGAACTGCCAAGCCATGTCTTCTCTGGACCGGAAACAAGCTTCCTAGGACCGGTTTCTGGCATTTCAGCTGTCTTCAGCCAGGCTTGCTTGAATCCAGTGGCAAAGTGAGCAAGGGACTTACGTCTGAGCATACCCTGCCAACTTATGGCGAACAAAGCGGTACAAAAGGGGGTGGTGATGGACGGAGCATCAGAACCAATCAAACACTCACACCCAGTCAACAGATCTGGGTTTGATCCAACACCGTTCTTTAGCCCACTCTGCCACCCGAGTTTAGACATGGCCATTTACAAGTCAGTCTGACCCTATGCCTCATGGGAACAGTACAGCCCTAACTGCCAAGCCATGTCTTCCCTGGACCGGAAACAAGCTTCCTAGGACCGGTTTCTGGCATTTCAGCCGTCTTCAGCCAGGCTTGCTTGAATCCAGTGGCAAAGTGAGCAAGGGACTCACGTCTGAGCATAGCCTGCCAACTTATGGCGAACAAAGCGGTACAAAAGGGGGTGGTGATGGACGGAGCATCAGAACCAATCAAACACTCACACTCAGTCAACAGATCTGGGTTTGATCCATCACCGTTCTTTAGCCCACTCTGCCACCCCAGTTCAGACATGGCCATATGCAAATCAGTCTGACCCTGTGCCTCATGGGAACAGTCCAGCCCGAACTGCCAAGCCATGTCTTCCCTGGACCGGAAACAGGCTTCCTAGGACCGGTTTCCGGCATTTCAGCCGTCTTCAGCCAGGCTTGCTAGTTATTTTATTTGCATTCACCGCTTTGTAAATCTATTGTAGAAAATGTCACTCTTTTTCAAAAAAAGAAACAGCTGACACGTGTTTCGCCCTATGTGGCAAATTAAGCCAGGGCTTTCTCAAGGCTGTGAATGAAAAAGATGCAATAAGAACAGAGTATAACAAGGCGATGAGCCCCCAGAGAAAAACACCAGCGAGTGCTCAGGTGAAAAATTGAAAAAATAAGAATGTTAAAAATATTGTATATTTTATTATTGACTAATTTAAAAAAGTAAAAACTGCCACAAAAGTGCACGTGTGATAGGTGGTGAAATGAACAGTCTAGAAACAATTATTAATACATAGACGATGAGAGAAGTAAGAGAGAACACGAGAAAGGGTCATATAGAAACAAAGGAACGCAGAGAAATGGTGCTGGCAAATATTAGTCTCCAACATATTTATTCTAATATCGTCTGAGCATTTAGGCCACGTGAGTCTTGAGACAGTTATTAGAATGAGTTAGTGAAAGCTTCATGCTATTAGTCACGTAAGAGACGTTATTTACAAACGTCATTCACGTAGATTCTTAGGTGGATTTATGCAAGATAATGACGTGACATATAAAGGAATTCCTTAAGTAGTGAAGAGCTGCAGTACCAAGTCATTAGATTCAGTGGTCATTGAGTCAAAAGGTATATTAATACATTCCAGTTCACTTCAGAATATCGAGTGTAAACGTCCAAGGTCTGGAGGAAAAGGAGGATTTTTAGAAGCTAGTTAAGGATCAAAAGCAATGAATTACCAGAAATATGTTTGAGCTGCAGAGTCAATATAAAGTATTATTTTCAGCATGCACACAGTGTTTCTGTAAATCTATGGTTAAATTCAATATTGCATATCGGTGACTTAATCAGTGCCATACTACAGCGTGGGAAGGGCAAAAGAAAAAAGACCAAAAGAGAAAAGAAAGAAATATCGGTTGGAGGTGTATACGATACTAAGCAAAATGTATGTCAGGCTTAGATTGAGATGAATTACATAAAATTCTAGAATCTAGAGTTGTCTGACAAAATGGGTCTAGACGGTTTCAAACCTGATAACAATACACTCCAACCTATGTGTTCTGGGTGACCTCAACATTTGGTTTGATAAGCCCAATATGACCCATCCAAAAACAATAATCACTGGCCTAGATGCACTGAACCTGCATCAGATTGTCCACAAACCCACACACATCGCTGGATATATCCTAGATGTCCTTTTTGCTAATACTGAACTATTTTCTTTTCAAACTATAACTCCAGTCACATGGTCAGACCACCACTTGCTTGCTTTCCAACATAAAACAATACTAAGCGACTCACCTAAAACTACCTTACATCCATCCACCTATCGGCCATGGAATTAACTCAATTTGGAACACTTAGAAACACAACTAACATCCAGTACAAATCTTACAACAGAACAAAAGAAAACAAGCATTTGCAATGCAATAGGTCTCGCATTTATGAGAGTTTGAGCTATTGGCATTGTAAATTACAATGCCTTTTATTTTTGTTTTCGTTATTAAAACAAATAAAAGCCATTGTCATTTACAATGTCAATAGCTTAAACTCGCATAAATGTGAGACCTATTGCATTGCAAATGCTTGTTATTTGCTTGGAATGGAGACTTTTAGCGAATGTTTGTTAAAGGACAGGACTGGAAATCACAGAAGTATCAAAATTGTTCGATATTGCACTCTTGGATCACCCAGAGGATGAAACTAAACACTAACTCAGGACAACAGGCATAGACAATGCAGACCGTTTTCTATTTCCTTCTTCCTATTCGCCTGATCTCTCCTCTTATGGCCACTCCTTACTACATTACAGTCACTCTGAAGCTGCCGTCAAGTGGTAGTTGGTGCCAAACGAAGCACCAGGAAATAAAATAATCAGATGCATCAGATCCCCAGTGCCCAAAGCTTAATTGGGTCCAAATAGCAAATAAATGCATGGAACTACGCCTGGAGAATTTCACTTCCTGGTAAAATGTTATGAATTTCTGACACTGACAAAACTGTACCTTATTATGCCTGGAAGCCAATCACAGTTATAACTTTCCATGTATTCTCCAAGAAAAGTTTTGGGATTTTGTTTTCTGCGTTGTCATTGCTTTTTCGACAGTGCACAGCTGTAAGAAGGGCACAGTTGCACATTCTAAAATGCAAGAACCTTCATGAAAAGGCACCACTTTTTTAAATGTTTTTTTCTACATGAAGAAAATATTTTTCAACATGGAGAACATTTGCACCCATATAACGCTTGAGTGGGTTGTTACCCTTACCACCCGGAAAAAAAAGAATTTACTCCATCGTTTGCTGGGAGTAAAATGTGACCATTTCCAGCATTAAAAAGAGTGACAAAGGAAGGCAACAATCCATTGTGACTGAGTGTTCACAAACTTTCAAGGCTAACCATACTTTGAAAGGGCTATTCCCGACCCCTTGCATGGGGCTTTACAGGATGGATGGCTCATGAGAAGGATTTACGACTACAAGGTTAGTTGCTGTTGTTGTAAATGCTTTGCTGTCATACATCTTGTAATTTAGCTCAAATCTGATTTACTGGGGGCAAAGAGCTCTGTGAATCGGGTCGACTTACATTTCTTTTTAAAGGGCCAACTCTCACCTACTCAAGTGGGCAACATAGTACTTGCTTTTTTGCTGAAATAATAACTAGACACCAAAAAGCAAACAAAACAAAGAGAAAAGATACATTATTAAAGGTGCGTTCTGGACATCTGAATTTATGACGAGTTTTTCATAAATGCTATTGGGTTCCTTGCAGTTGGTTTCGTTCACCCTTGTTTTGGCAGACAGTCCACCTCTGAATTATTTTGACAGCTTTGCATAGAAAATGAGAAACCTATTAGCTCAAGAGTTAAAATTGATTATCTACAGTTTTAAATGTCATGATTGTTCATATTATGGGAACGTTTAAAAAACCCTTTGTTAGATCGTTTACAAGAAACGCAAGGACAGCTATGCTATAAAAGTTTCCAGTCATAAAACAATATTTTAACAAAACATTGCAAAACGGAGGTCTAGGGATGTGCAAATTTAGGGATTTTCATTGTGCGGAAAGGGGTTTGCTTGGCATATTTTCCATTTTAAGAGAGAAAAAGAAAGGCGGTGGGGACAAACAGATGTGCAGGGATTGCTCGTTATTGACGGGAGAAACTAAGAGAGGCCAGAAGGAGACGAATTATGTAGCACTGGAAACAGCTGCTCGCGGGGGGCGGATCGGAGCAAAAGGAAAGAACGAGGGAATGAGAGCGCGAGGGAGAGAGGAAAAGGAGGCGAGGTGAGGGAGGGGGGAGAGTGTGTCAAGGAGTGGGAGGGTAGGAACGGGCCGGTGGAGGGGGGCTGGGTGAGTAAAGAAAATCAAGAAGTAGATCCCGAGAAAGGGGAATACGCATGGGGGCAGAAAAGAAAGAGTGAGTGAGAAAGAGGGACAGATAAGAAAAGAGAAAGTGCCGAGTGGTGCAGGAAGGAAACTAAAGAGGGGCAGTAAAGACAAGCTGATGGATGAATAGTGGGGAGGAAGGAATGAATTTGAGAAAGAACCGGAGGAGCGAACGAGATGAGGAAGCCAGAGAAAAGAGGCCGGTGGGTGACAGAGAAAGGGGGGCATGATAGGACAAGTTTGAGGAGTGCTTTACTGCAAAACCTTAAGTTTAGCAATGTCTCTCTTTAAATAGACACATCAATAACACCAATGCTAATCAAAATTCAAATGTATGGCAAGAAAAAATATAATGTAATCCGTGTAAAAAAAAACAAGTGAGACGAGGGTAAAGAGAATGTCTCCGTGAGCCTTGTGCTCAGCTGGCGCCTCGGGCATTTTTACTACGGGAACACATGGGAATGCAAAGCCATTAATCAAGCAGGATGACTCTGTCTCCACTTCACGCCCAGGGAGGAGGGAGATGCGAGCAGAGCATCAAAGGGCTGGGTGAGAAGGGAGGGGGGAATGCAAGGGTCAAAGCAGCGAAAGTGAAAGTAATCAAGCAGAGCATCAAAGGGCTGGGTGAGAAGGGAGGGGGGAATGCAATGCACGTGCATGTGATCGTGCACTCAAGGTTTAAGCCAGCCAAAAGACTGTGGGTAGCACTTTGAAAATCCCACATATAAAATGTCTCTTCGAGCCTTTGGCTCGTGAGACCTAAAAAGTGCCTTGGAGAAACATAGCGATAAAAGACATAAAACAACAAATTAGAAAGCTGCAACGTACCTGGCTCAAAACAAATGCCAAAACAAGACAAACTTCACCTGCAGAAAATTATCAGATTATACAAGTCAGCTATAAAAAAATGCTAAGAAAAGGTACTATTCAGACATAATTCAAAATGCTAAATGTGCATCATTTGCTTAGAAGGGACCCATCCTGTTACTCAAGATTTGACCGACAAACTGGCAAATCATTACACGGACAAAGAAGACACATTGGACTCATACTTAAAACAGAAACAAAGCACCAGCACACACCCTTGTACAAAACAACAAACCAAGAATACTCCAACCCAGCCTCTCCGTTCCTTCCAACACATCTCACACAATGAATTTATGGACTTGTTCAAATCAAGCAGGCCTGCTGGCAGCTCTTCTGACCGTGTCCACCACAAACTTTCAAGACAATTCTCATAACAACCTCTGCTGACACTCCAGTAGGAAGAATCATCAACGATTCCTTAATTAACTACCAGAATATTTCCAGAGGAACTCAAAAAGTCACACATACGCCCTTTACTGAAGAAAACAAACTTGGATCTGCTGAACCCTGATAACTATAGACCCATCACAAATGGACCTTTACTGGGCAAACTGATAGAAAGAGCAGCGTTAGCCCAGATGTCACAATTCATTGAAGAGAATGACATCATTTCAGACTTCCAAACAGGATTCCATCCAGGAAGAGGCACTGAATCTGCCCTCCTTGCCATATGGGATGACCTGAAGACTACAGTAGACCACAAAGGGGTTGCTTCGCTACTCCTCTTGATCAGTGGTTGACTTGGAGCCATCTCAAATTGAATGCTTCCAAAACGGAAATACTCATGTGTGGCGATTGGAAACATTATGACTTGCTTGTTGCCTGGCCTGATGAACTGGGATCACCACCTAAAGTATTGAAGGAAGTAAGAAACCTCGGAATGACCATGGACTCCAAACTATCGATGAATGCCCAAGTGGACAAGCTAGCAAAATCAAGCTTTGTCACTATAAAATGCTGCGACTAATTTTCCCTCATTTGGGATTTCCACACAAGGTCCAAACTACCATCTCCCTTGTTCTTTCCAAACTCGATTATGCCAATAGCCTCTACTGCAGATCACCTTTAACGACCATGAAAAGACTACAACGGATTCAGAACTCGGCTACCAGACTACTCTTGTATATCAAACCGCGAGACCACATCTCACCTGCCTTGAAAGCCCTGCATTGGTTATCGGTTGCCAGAAGATCCACAATCAAGCTACTTTGTATCACCCACAAAGCAATACATAGAATGGGACCGCTCTTCATCAGGAATAAAATCACCAAACACATTCAACAAAGGAACTTCCGCTCTAAAGGGGCAACTTGCCTCTTGGAGGAGCTACTCCGGGCATTCAGACATGTTGAGGAGGTGGATGGCGGGGGTGAGGCAGCGGGTGGGGAGTTGATTCCGAGACGGGCGCCGGGGGATCCGCCAGAGTGACTTCGTGGTGTTCCACATATGCTTTACATCTAGGCTAGGCACTACGAGAATACGCATTTAGATACAGGACTGTGAGTCACAGCTGAGCCACAGCACATTACCATGAGAGATAGGGAGTAGACGGGTGGCAGGGACAGGGATATGTACAATGGAGCTGGTCCAGGGTTGAGGTGGTTGAGGTTTTACATGGGGGTTTTTGTTTTATTTCTATTTGTTGGAAGTAGATACAGATTCGGCTGAGGGACACAATGGGCAAATTCAATGTATTGATAAAGAGGAGTAGTGGGTGGTACATAGCACTGCTTCAGATCTGCACTGTGTCAAGGGTCCCGAGTAGCTGGACAGAGCTATCAGTCTATAAACTGTTAAATGACTATGTCCCTTACATGTGCGATGTATAATGCTATTGATAAGAAGAGTTACGACACCGGAATGCATATGCCAGTGAGCTGAAAGTTTATAACTGTGTTTGAAAAATCAATAAAAACGCTCGGTACATACACGGGTGGGGGTACGCACCATACATACACGGGTGGGGGTCCGCACCGTACATACACGGGTGGGGGTACGCTCCGTACATACACGGGTGGAGGTACGCACCGTACATACACGGGTGGGGGTCCGCACCGTACATACACGGGTGGGGGTATGCTCCATACATACACGGGTCGGGGTACGCACCGTACATACACGGGTGGGGGTCCGCACCGTACATACACGGGTGGGGGTACGCACCGTACATACACGGGTGGGGGTACGCACCGTAGTACATACACGGGTGGGGGTAGGCTCCGTACATACACGGGTGGGGGTACGCTCCGTACATACACGGGTGGGGGTACGCACCGTACATACACGGGTGGGGGTACGCACCGTACATACACGGGTGGGGGTACGCTCTGTACATACACGGGTGGGGGTACGCTCCGTACATACACGGGTGGGGGTACGCACCGTACATACACGGGTGGGGGTACGCTCCGTACATACACGGGGGGTACGGCACGTACATCGGCGGGGGGCTGGGGGTACGGCGCGTACTTACGGGGGCTGGGGGGTTTGGAGCGTACATGCGGGGGCTGGGGGGGTTCGGAGCGTACTTACGGGGGCTGGGGGGGGTTCGGAGCGTACATGCGGGGGCTGGGGGGGTTCGGAGCGTACTTATGGGGGCTGGGGGGGGTTCAGAGCATACATGCGGGGGCTGGGGGGGTTCGGAGCGTACTTACGGGGGCTGGGGGGGGTTCGGCGCGTACCGGGCCCCCAATTCCGCTCGCATCGCGCCGTACTTCGCTTTTCCAGCACTTTTTGGTTGCCGTAAAAATATTGCCGTCCGGACTGTTGTTGGTACGAATCGTACTTCCTGGTTCATGAAATACAGCCTGCATGCGTCCCGACGTCACGTCGGCGCTGTCACGGATCACATTGGTATGTGTTTTTACAGTCGCTCGGTGTTTTTTCCGACTCGTGCGGAAATGGTGTTTCGTGAATCGTACTTGCAAGTTTGTAGGGTTTTTTTACCGGGTACGAGTCGGACGGAGAAAACCCTCCGACCGACGGTTCATACCCGGTTTTTCCAGGATCGGAATCGGCACCTAAGTTGTTAAAATAAATAAATAAATCATGTTTGGACAACATGTAGTTGCTTCCATTGTCCATCAATGTATCTTCCATGTACTTGGATCTGTGTGTTTGTTACGTTTCTCCTAAACAAGCATATCCAATGCACTACCCTATTTCTCATCCTGTACCTATATCCATATCTTCAATCTACATATACTAACCTCCTTTATGCATCTATATACTTTCAATTTACTTATGGATCTATATATTTATCACTTTCTTCTAATTTAGCATTTCCAATGCATTACCCTATTTCTCAACCTATACTTCTCTAAATATATCTTCTAGCACAACTTTTTAACTCATCTCAAACTTCTTTCTACTACTCTTTTCAATGCACTATCCAGCTCTCACCCGATACATCTATCAATATATCCTCTACATCCACTCTCTCATTTATCCCAAACCCCACACTACTACTATGATCCCCAAAATACCCCTTTCTAGACTATCCCCTACTCTACCCCTCCTTGCATCATCTGACACCTCTTTTTACCATACCGATCCCCCAAAACAAACCTTTCTAAACTCTTCCCCTCCAAACCCCCTTTTTACTCATCCAAAAGCCTCCTCCTACTGCTATGATCTTCAAAAAAAAATCCAAATCCTTCAGTCTTGTATCCCTCCACTATGCTTTTCAATTAAAATAACAGACTGACATGCTCACTTTTCAAATTCCATATTCCACTATACTAATTCATCACTAATCCTTTATGGGTTCCAGAGAAGCCTGCTACTTGCCAATAAAGCATTTCAACACACCATCAGGGTTACAAGCGCTATATAAATGCAAACCTTTTTCCCTTTTCTACCCCTCCCTAACCCTTCTCAATCCAAATAACTGACTAACATGTCCACCACTCAAATTACTTTCATGTTTCACCATACTAATTCAACACTAATCCTTATGGGTTCCAGAGTAGCATGCAACTCGTCAAAAAAGCGCTTCAAAACCCCATCAGGGTTAGCAAGCTCTATGTAAATACAAAACTCTTTCCCTCCTCTATCCCGCCACCTACCCTTCTCTATCCAAATAACTGACTAACATATCCACCACTCGAACGTACTTCATATTTCACTATACTAATTTTCAACACTAATCCTTTATGGGTTTCGGAGTAGCGTGCTACTCGCCAGAAAAGTGCTTCAACACCGATCAGGGGTAACAGGTGCTATGTGAATGCAAACCTTTCTTCCCCTTCTATCCCTCCGCTATCCTTCTCACTCCAAATAACTGACTAATATCCACCACTCAAATTACTTTCATATTTCAACACCCCATCAGGGCTAACAAGCGCTGTATATATACAGACCTTTTTTCCTCTTCTATCCTTCTGCTATTCTTCCAAATCCAAATAACTGACTAACCTACCCATCACTTAAAATTACTGTCATGTTTCACTATACTAATACAACACTATTCCTCTATGCGTTCTGGAGTAGCGAGCTACTTGCCGAAAAAGCGCTTCAATGCCTCGTCAGGGGTAGTAAGCGCTATATGAATGCAATTACAATACAATAAAATACAATTGTTGCTGCCCCATGCACTCCTCCCGTCGTTGTTGCTTGTTCCCTTTGCCACCGTTTTATGCCTTTCTCTGCCTCCTTCTGCCCCTTGCTTAGGATCGAAGTCTCGAGGAAAAATGAGTGCGGGCCACTGCAAAGAGCGCAGGTGGCCTCCCCATAACCACCGGTTCAAATTAAGCACTGCAACTCGCAGTGAAAGGATCCTGTAGAAACTATTTAAAACTGGAAGTTTCCCTAGGGTACCAGCAGCAACAAATGCAATAAAAAGCCAGTGCTTCATTCAGTAAGTTCCACGTTCCCCATCTTCAATCAAGGCCTTGCTGTCAACTCGTTTGCAGATTTCTCGTTTTAATAAGGGAGTAAACACACCTTGAACATTTCATGACATACACACACCTCACTCATGGTTCGTTTAGTTTACACATTCAATAACGATGTCTCTCCTTTTAAACCAGCAGTCCAAGCAACAGTTTCCGTAATCAGGGCTGGCTTTAGCACTTGTGGCGCCCAGTGCCACAAATTAGTTGGCGCCCCCAATGACCGCCTCCACCATGGATTCTCCCACTCGCACCCTTTAACAGTGACCAAGTCTCCATAACCGCTCTCTCTCAGATGCATTGAATTATACAGCACCACTCATGCCAGTAAAGGATGTCAGAGCACTTTGCCTCACACACACATTACACAGAGATAATCAAACATACGTGTGTAAATCAGTGTATAGGAAATGTTACGTAAGCCAAAGGACTAAAAGTGTAGGAGTCACGTCATCCATACTGGTAGGCAGTATAGTTTAAGAGTTCTTGGTGTGGAGAAGCACAAAATCAGAGTCGAAAAAGAAACAGCATAGTTGGGAGTTTTCTTTAATAATAAGAATCAATTTCTACCCAAATTAGCCCATTTTGCAACATTAATCTATGCTTAAATGTATACTTTGCAGTGCGAATGCAGGTCTACGATGAAAGTTAATACCTCACTATTCTATATTAGAACTTTAAGTTATAAATTGTAAGTAACAAAAGGATGCCTCTTTTAAAAGCAGTAACCTGCTGATCTATGTACATTACATGCACTCTGTAATCTACATGGTACATGTTCTTTGCAGCAGGCATATTAAACCTCTGCATTACCTTCATAGAAGTCAAAACAGCACCTATACAAAACTCCAAACTCTCTCCAGGAAGAACATTAATCACAGGAGTTAACTTGACATTCTTGTGAGGCCTGGTAATTGCCAGAGGAAAGGAATGCGGCAGCAGGTGCTTTAAAAACATAAACACTTGCAAACACGGCGCCCCCAGGAAGCCAGCACCCGGTGCAGTGGCACCGGTCACACTGCCCTAGAGCAGGCCCTAGAAGTATGAGCAACTCGATTTTGTTATGCTTCTCCTGAGCGTGCATCTATTGCTCCAGTGCTTGAAACTGAAAAATAGAAGTGCAGGTACTCTATACCAGAGTACTTGCTTGCTTCCGAGAAGTGCCAATATTCTCCAATTAAACGTATTGTCTTTCTTGAGAAGTGCCGGTACTCTCCCTCTCAAAATAAAAAAGTGCCGGTACTCCCTACCGGCCAGTACCTGCCATTTAAAGCACTGGATTGCTCCCGCCACAGCGCCCCCTTCTGTTGCTGTTTATAGACCTGTTTCTAAACCCACCCATCCCACACCCGCTCTGCACTGCGGCTGTTCCCGAAAGTCGAGTTTTCCATTTCTTTTACAGATATACACCTAGGGGCAGATTTATGTTTGACTTGCGCCTCATTTACGCCGCCGTTGCGTCACTTTTGTGACGCAGCAGCGGCGCAAATCCTGCGCCATGGTGCGGGGTATTTACAACGTGACGCATCTGGGAGATGCGTCACGTTGTAAAGCCCTGCGCCACATGTAGGCGTTCCAGGGCAGGTGGGGGCGTTCCGGCGCAGGAACGCCTCCTAAAAGTGGCTGAGTGAAATCTACAAGATTTCACTCAGTCACTTTTGAGCCCATGCTCCGTCAAAACCCTGCGCCTGCTTGAAGCAGGCGTAAGGATTGACGCAGCATTGTGCAGATAGGGCCCCCCAGAGCATTGCTGGAGCTGCGTCGCGCTTGCGACGCAACTCCAGCAATGCGCCACTTTTACGGCACAGATGCGTGACGCATCTGTGCCGTTTTTGCCCCATGGTGCGCCGCATTATAAATGCGGCGCATCCATGATGGCGGAGCTGGGGCGCATAATAACTGGCGCATCCCTGCTGATATGCAGGGATGCGTCAGTTATTATAAATATGCCCCTAGTTCTTTGCAGAAGATTGCTTATTCATTTGGAGTTAGTTTCGTTAGCTAAAAAGCAGACAAGCTCTCTCATTTATAGGCGGGCTATCAAAGGGCGGTGTGTTCTTGTTATCACGAATAGGGCTCCTGCAAGTAACAGTAAACCTGAGTCCCCTGCCCCTCATTGCCCCCCACCTCTTTCCACATCCCACGTGTACAACACTGCGTCTTCTATGGTTGTGTGTGTGTCCCGCCCTGCACTGCATGTTTCATGTGTGTGGGGGGAGTTTTTTCTGCTTCTTTATATTTTAACTCCATGTCTCTGATTTATTGGCCCCTCCGTTCTTTGCTGTGATGCTGGCCAGTGTTGTTACACGCTCTCTTCCTCCTTCTAACCTGTACCGTTTTTAAGGGTGTTTGTGTCCCCCAGTGTATTTCCACCTGTCTCCTCTACATCCCTCTGGCTGTCTGTGGTACATTCGACCCCTTTGTGGCAGTTACGGGAGTGTCTTGCATTCCTGCTGGGGCTTGAATGGCTTTCTCTGCCGTTTCCATCTGCACTCAGTACAATGCTTGTTTTCAACCGCTTCCACCGCTGCCATTGTGATAAAGCGCGCGCCTCGCTGTGCCTTTGCCCAGCTTCAAAGAATACCAGAATATGCGCTCTAGATCGGATCATTATATGTATCTTGCGAATGAATATACGTCATAACGATGACATCTCTAGGTATCTGGCAATGGGTGTCTGTCAATTCTACAGAAAACAATGTGTGCACATTTATCAATTATAAACGTGCATATATTATTTACTGTTCAATAAAACAATAGAATCATAATGCACGCTGTCTGTATTAGTGCTGTGAAGTCTAGGGAAAAAGGCTCGCCCAGGAGACAGAATGTTAAAACCTCGTCTTTTGATCATCGCGTACATTTTTATTGCTATGTAAAATTGATTTTAAATAGCAAATATTCATTTCATTATCCGGCATGCCTTTGATAAAGTAACCTGCAGATGCAGTGATGCAGTTTCAAGGGCTGCTATGTATAGAATAAAAATGTAGTTTTCAGATAATCCGTTTAAAATGCAGGGCAATTTATGATTATTGATGTTAAGAACCCAGTGAAATTGTGTATTTTTATGTCAAATTTAATTTCTGCGTAATTGTTTTTTTTGCCATTCGCTCCCACGGTGGAAGCACTGTTTATAACAGTTATCAACCCCTTAAAGATGAAACACAGAGCTGGATTCGAGAACTTTAACTTTCAGCTTATCCAAAAATGCGATGGAAGACTTAACCCCCTGAACTTTCCCATCTTCTCTCATCCAACTCGCCTTCAGATTACTCTTCATAACAAGCATTGGCAGAGCCACTAGGCCTGGCATTAATATGCTAGGACAGATGTAGGACCCTGACCTCTACATGAAGCCCATTTTCTGCCACTTGTTTCACTGGGGGTGCGTTGCTGCTATGTTGACTGCAGGGCTTTGAGTGGGATGAAAAAACTGGGGGGGGGGGGAGGGGCTGAAAGGGGCGTGGCCACTGTCATTAAGGAGGTGGCTTAAAAACATGTATGCTATAAATCTGTGCTTAGCATAGTGTGCCCCCGACTGGTATTTTGCAGCTTCTGTCATCGCATGCAGTTATATGATACAACAAGTAACATTATACCTAGAACAAGTCAGAACTATTGGCTTTGTCAATGGTTGTTAGTTGCATAAAATAAATAAGTAACAACTATGCAGGGCACAAGTCGGGGGTTCTCGCAAGTACACGGCGTCCATCCACTCTTTTCACAGGGTGGACGCCATCCCTCCTGCCTAGAAGTTGGGCCCCACAAAAATATGCTGAACTTGTCGCAGTGTAATTTTCAGACACCAGGACACATCCAGCAGCGCCTGCACATTGTCTGCTTTCGATAAGTAACAACGTTCAGGCAGCGAGGGAGCTTTTTTTTCACCTCCAGCTGGGCCGAAGTTAAGGAGCCTTCAGGCCTCCTTTTGTTTAAATATGGTCATTGGAAGGGCTTGGAACCTCACACTCAAATGTAAATGCCACCGAGGGGAAACAAAGGCACACAGCCTATCTCTTCACAGTACTTAAGAGAGGCAGCTTTTGCCTTAGTTCAGCCTCTGTATATAAGAGATGCACGCACTGTAAGAATGTCAGGTATGTTGGTCTGTCCCAGTATTTACATTAATAATAATTTCAATAGCACTATTTTATTTCTCTATAGCGCTATGCAACCCGATGCAGGGTGTGATAGCTCTTTAAGAAACATACACATCATAAATTGACAATTAAATCATGTACATTTGTAAATCAATGTACAAGATGAGTTAGATGAGACAGTAAGGGTTATAAGGTGTAGGAGTCACATGTCCTTCATACCTCACTGTGGTCTATTAAAAGTATTATAATTTATGAACTGCAGATAACAAAAGGATCTCTGTGTTAAAAGCAGTAACCCACTGTACTATCTGCATAAAATACAAATCTGTCATTTGCATGTTACATGATGTGCTTAGCAGGAGACACATTCACCTTATACTACTTTGATTCAAATTTGAGACTTCACAAAACACAGATCTCCCAAACAAATGCGTTAAACTCCAGAGTTATCTCACCATTATTACTATTCCCTGAAATTTACTGGGCACCTTCAAAGCGGATGCCTTAACCCAATCAAATATTCCAAAATGTAGACTTTGCAACCAATTACTGATCTACTACTATGCTTCTCCTTGTTGCCAATTTCTTTGTGGCAGGGTTTAAAAAATAAATGTATTAGTTGAGGCCCAGATTTTGTGTCGGGATTGCACCTCTTTTTTGGCACAACCCCAATGCCAAATCTCATTTGTTAAATTTCATAATGTGCTTAAATGTACTCATTATATACCTGATAAACATATGTGTGAGGTTTTAATATCTGATGTCACTTCTTGTGATGTCACTTCCAGTGATGTCCTGTGCCGTGACATCATGCCCTGTGATGGCACCCGTCATGATTTCATTTGCAAAGTGTCTAACCTGGTTAGTACCCCCCACTTCCTTTTTTAGGACTTGTGCCCTGCAACTATGGTTGTGTTGTATATAATATTGAAAATGTTTCAGTTCTGAAATGATGAGACTGTGACAGATCTAAAACGAGTCTCTTTGAAGATACATCAAAGGCAGTGAGGGGTGGCCCTGCTGCAGAGTTAAGATGTCTTTTTCACCCTGAGGGTGAGGGCAAAAATGGAGAGCCCTATAGAGACCCCTCACAGTACCTGCTTTTAGGAACTTCTGGTGCTGAGAACCAGCGGGACCCGGCCCACTTTAAGCCTTAGTTGACTGTATGCAGCTGAGAGGCCAGATGGGGACCTTGATATTCAGACACACTGCCTGTGAGACCAACATGCCCAGGCATCGAGGAAGAGGAGCGCTCACTGCCCCTTTGGGATGCAGCCAGTGAGGAAGGTGCAAAGGAGCCGAGAGCAGACAACACAGGAACGCGCTACTTCAGGGTAAACCTCCCTCCTGAACCTGCAGAACGTCACATCCATTGCAAGTCGGTATGCTGAGGCGCATTATTAATGGCGGATTGCCACATCATTCCATTGCAGTCAGAAAACCCATCCTTCAACGTCAGGATGTGTGTGCTGGCGCTGGTGGAGGCTGCTCCCAGCAGTAGTGTGCACTCTGCAACCTTTTTGTCTATGGTGATCATTTCCATGTGTTTTTCTCCTTTAGTGCTCCCTCGTTTGTTTTTTTTTTCTATTTAATTTACTACCAATTTTCGACTTCCAGGCAAGCCACTATCCTGTACTGTACTGTACTACTGCAATACCTCAATGCCAGCCCCTTTCTTAAACAGTGGCCATAGAGCGATCCATGTGACTCAGTGCCCAAAACACCGAATCACTTTCAAAGGATTTGTGCAAAGCTATGGCTATGGAGGCTTTTGCTAACGGGTTAAACCTAGTGCTTAAATTGGGCCGGTACTCACCGGTACTGAGTACCTGCACTTTTAAATGTTCTCCCCTTGAGTAACGGCACTTTTTTATTCTCTCCCCTTGAGTACCAGCACTTTTCCTAGAACTAAGAGAGTACCTGACTTTAACCCAGGCTTCCCTACCTTCATCACTCAACTGATACCTTGGCAGCACCTTTAACAAGCGCTGCACGGAATTAATCACAGGAGCTCTTGTCACCAGGACACAGCGTTAGCTACTTTGGAAGTCATCAGAACAGGGGTGTGTCTGCAGAGTGATTAACTCATCCATTGATCTTTCACAGTGGGGCTGAGAGGGGGCTGTAAAATCTAATAGGTGGCAGTGGGACACACTGTTCAGGATAGAGTATTTCGTGGGCAGAACAAAAGAACGTTTGCTAATGCTTTACTATCGCCACACATCTGACTCGCCTACTTGCATGTGTAAGTAAGAAGGGGTCTTGTTACCAAACTCGCATATCCAACTGTAAGTCCATTGAAACATGTGAAATGCTCTTTGAACAGATGTTTGCAGCCAGTGTTAAACCACCTGGGCCTACATGCCACATGGATGTACACAGCTGTATTTTATTCAAAAGCCAGTAAATGTGTTGCATGGCTAGGTATGTGCGTGGTATTCACATTCATGGTTGCAATTTATTGCACACTGTGATTGAATGCCAAGAGCAGGAAAACATATCCATTCTTTATTTATTTTGCGCTCCCAGCTGGTCGTCTGTACAGGTTACCTGGTACAAGCACAGAAAACATATTTAATTTGTAATAAGCCCCATCTCCTAACCAGGACTTCATGTCATCGGTCATAATTCAATTCTGAAAAACCATCTTGCCATTTATAATGTGACTTGAAAGCCTGTTCTTTTTATTTTTAATATTTATTTAATCGACAATTGCACATGCAAGAATGCATTTGACATTTAGTATAGTACGTATATAAGGCATATAATATCAATTATTAGCTGAATTAATACACATGGGATCATGATGTGTATTTTTATTACACATAGTGCAGCCAGATCAGCCCAGTAGATACTTTACTCTTTCTGACATCATATCAGCAACGTGTTCCACCACTCCTTTTCAACCACATAAAATGGAATGTTGAAAGGCTGAGCCACCAACAGCAATATCGCTATTGTCTGTGTGTCAGCATTTCTCATCCAGTGGCAGGGAGAGAGAATATGCTGCTCACTAGAGTTATACAACGTATGTCTCTTCAAAAGCAACTCTGGTTCCAGGTTTGACAGAAACACCCACTTGTGGCTTGAATGAAAAGAGTGCCAATGAATTCCTCGCTTTTTGCAGCTGTGCATTCACTAATCATGAGAACCAAAAAGCCGAGGCCCTTCCCATAAATAAGTGAGCTTGGACATCATAAGTAACAATAAAGTAGATAACTCTGGAGGTTAATGCACTTTCTAGCGAGATCTGTGTACATTCTAATCGAAGTTCAACTCACCATAAAATTGCATAGAGGATCAGTGTGTCTGCTGGAAACCACAGCATGCAACATGTAAATCACAGATTCGTTATTTTATGTAGATAGCTTAGTTGATTACTGTTTTTGTTGCATAAAGCCTTGCGTTACCTGCAGGTCAAAAGTTAACATCCTTGTAATAGAGCTCAGTGAGTTTCGACCCTGCAGCAAAGACCTGCCTAAAAACAAGATGGCATATATTTAGAACCTCGCTGTTTCTTCCTCAATCTGTTCGTATTTAAAGGTTGCTAAAAAAAAAGGTTACTTTGGGTAGTAATAAACACTTATTAGTCAGCGCCATATATATAGTTATTAGTGAGAGGACAAATGGACAAATACATCCGATATTCTACCAATGCATGCAGATTTCGTGCATACAACCTTGGCAAGGTCAAAATGCTAACCCCGCCCCTTGTTCTGCCTTAGCACCGCCCATGTGCTCCTTTTGGCGAGTACTTATTTCTTTCCATTTAAAGCGCTGGTTAAACCTCTTCCTTCCTCTTTACTCACTGGCTCCCCATCCCCAAGAGGATGAATCGGACGGTCTGGGACATACTGGAGAGTTAGGACACATAGGGTCACTTTCTGAAAACAATCTACTGGTTTCTGGTTTTCGACGACACATTTATAAGTAGGTGTTACTGGCGGTCACAACAATACTCAGGCGCGCTTAATATTGAGTGTATTTGCACCCGGTATACCTTTACGTGTGAGTAAAGGGGATCAGTGTGCAAACAGCATTTGAGCCAACTTTAGAAACGTTATGACTCCTTGCACCATAGTTTCCAAGAACAATTCCTACCCGGTAGGACCTGGTGGTTGTAGCTACCGTAAATACAGATATGGAGTGCAATTTGCCCTAATTAATAGGTGGGTTGTGGACAAAATAACCACAAATAGCATTTGTTTCCAGTTTTACATTAGCCGCAATAGCCGACTGACTCTTTTTGTGCGTGATTGGTGACTCCGTAGACTAAAGTATTCACTCCAGGGATTTGTGTTTGCCTTCACTGTCCCAGTTTGGAATCCTGGCAGGCCAATCAGCTTTTATCTTTCCGAAATCCATAAAATGAGCACCATTGGGTAACAATAAACATTTGTTATTTCAGCGCCAAGAGACCCAAGCTTTGAGTGAACGTGCGCTTTCCAAATACACGCTATGCCCCCCCACCCCCCTGCACCATCACCTTTGATTTCTGAAATCCTGCCTTAGCAAAGACATAAGCATGAGATGGTCCTGTTGCAATAAAAATATTTTGTGCAACGCTCTCTGCTGCACCTTGGATCCTGGTTCTCTAAATGTCAAATACTTAACAAGCAAATACATAGCACAGCACTCTTTGTATATAACGCTTTAAAAAAAAACTACCCAAAAAAGCTGAGAAAGGCGACGTTGGCGTTCTAGCTCTAAATCTGAAATGCACAGAAGATGTCACAATCAGTTTCCCAGTTTTGTCATCTGCGACCCTGAAAGATCATCATTTTATTTCTATAGCAGTGTGTGAGTGAAAGTGACCCCTCCTACATTACCTTTGAGTGAACTTGTGTAAATTACTTCTGTTAGTGAAAACTCCTGAAAGACTGAGACAGAAGGCAGAGCTGATGAATGAGGCTGAAGATGCATCTAGGTAAGTGAAACTGTACTTACAGGCGAGTGGGCTTGAAGCACCAAGGGCTGGCTGTCTCCTCCACTCAGTGGAGGAAAAGTGCCTTTAGCGTTTCCATTCTCTGTGAGAAATCCCGGTGTCAGTTTCCCGCCTTCTTTATCTCACACTCCACATGGCTCCTTACAGCAGAGGGTTATATACAGCCCTCAGCAGGTCAGCTGGGAACGCTGAGGAGCCCGTGGCCCCCCTCAGCCCTTGCCAAGTGCCAGCAAACCTGACACCACCTGTGGCCTCGCCATGGGGAATAACAATAATGTATGAACATGGTAGCAACATAAGCAACACATCCCTTCCCGGTGGACTTTTCCTCCTGGATGTACAGTGCGATTAATTAGGCACACTCTGAGAAGCCTTAAGAAATATTAAAGGCCAAAGTCACCTGAAAAACGGATAGTGTGTTTGTGTCCCCGGATAGGTCTCCAGGGCCTGCCAGAGATTTGACCCAGAGCTTCCAGGGAATGACCACAACAGTTGCACAGTTTAACATATTATTGGTGCATGAGATGGGATGTGACCGATCTGAGGTTTTCCTCGATTGTAATTGCCTGCCATACTGTGCAGGAAAAAGAGCCTTTGTTACAGTGTGCCTTGTGCAGGATGCAGAGTGCAATTTGGAAAAAACCCGGCAGCCGCCCGCTCTAGAGATATAACAATGGATTGTCTGAAGTGTGAGAAGGGCAGGGAAATACCATGACTTGTCGCAGTAAGGGAGAGCCTGAATAGAGTGAACCTTGAGCATGTTTACTTAAACCCTACTGACTTAGATGGCAAAAACAACAAGCATTGGCATAGCCAATAGGTCTCGCCTTTGGGACCTTATAAGCGTTTAGCCATGCAACAGTTGCATAACTAAACACTTATAAGGTCCCAAAAGCGAGAACTGTTGGCTATGCCAATGCTTGTTTTAACTGCTGCAATCTATTGAATCCTCACGGAAAACATCAAAGCAGCCGTGCGGCCGTGAAAGTGATCGCGATTGCGATCAAACATCAAAGCGGCCGAGCGGCCGCGAAAGTGAAAGTAGTTGCGGTAAAGCGCACGCGCGCGCCCGTGCACTTCCACTGTAGCTCTAGGCTGGCCTGGTAGCACTTTTTGGAGCCCTCTCAACATATCTCGCCAGGCCAGCGCATACGCTGGGTCAGGCGAGACCTAAAAACGTTTTACGGGAGGCCCTATATGCACAATGCAGCCAAGTAAGACACGAAAAGGAGGCACAGAAAACCACCGTTGTGAGGTATGAGTCGATTGAGGATGCCTCCCATTTGCCATCTAGTTACCTCTTAACACCTATAGGTCGCTGGGAGAGAGGTCTTCTTTTCCGCCTAAGGACTGGCACAGTTCAATTCCTACTCTGCTTTCCCCTGGGGTATAATGCCAATATTGATCAATTGTCGTGCCCTTGTGATGATCGAAGCAGGCAAACAGCGTTGCACTTTCTATTTTTCTGTAATTTTTAACTAAAATATACAAAGTGGTTTCTGATACCATTTTTTAAAAAGACGTCCCCTGTCCACTATAAAGCAGCTTACATGAAAGTCCTCAAACTGGAAGAGGAAGAACTCATTTTTCGGGCAGGTTAGTTTTTGAAAGCTGCAGTACATGCTTGTAATACAATGTGCACTTTATGAAGGTTGTTTTTATTGATTTTATATTAATATCGCACCTATTTTTACAGCTCATAACTTACGTATGTTTTTAACCTATTAGCTTTTTAACTTTTTCTATGCCAAAGGCCAGGCAATAATTAAGTGGGATTAAGTGAGTCCAAATTGGAAATCGTTTTTACATGTTATCTTATCATGAATTGATCGTATTTTAATGTTGACTTGTGTACTATTATGCTGCTATTTTGCCCTGTGCTTCTAGGGATCTATCTGTATCCGAATAAGGATTTTTGATGATGATGATGATGATGCAGAGTGTCATAAACTGGACTCTTGAATCCTCTGTCTCCTAGTCCCTGCCTCCATAGCACCGATGCAAGCCAAGAGGATTGCATATCTGTGTCTTGTGCTATGTTAACAAACTGGGACATTGTTTCTTTCTGGGATGGATTACCTGGGCCACAGATAGGATCTTGGGATAGAATATTGTTAAATTAAAGGTGATGCCCTTGCCTATAAATCCCATTGAGCGTGGATGGTACCATTCACACATCTGAAGGTATAGGTAACAGAAAAGTAACGCAGACCATTCAAGTAAATCATGCAGTGGCTGATGAGCAGTATATTTTAAACTAATGCTGTCACCTCTTCGCTTTGTTTAGATGACATTAAGAAAGGGTTGCTCAGTCATATACTGGGTGCAGCATGGGTAATACTAGATTCCAATCAAAGGTCTGTCAGACGGATACCTTTCAGAGTTGTCATGATGGTTTCTATAAGTGAGGCACTGTTATCTCTCAAAAACTCACTAAAGATATGTTCTACTAGGGGTAGGGTTGATGTACTATGTATGTGAGAAAGAAATATTCTTATCGGACAAGAACCCTCACTCACCCAAAGGTGACATGCTTCATCATTGGGCTCCCTTTGCACATTGGTGCCAGCCAGTCCCCAATGTGGGCTACAACTCCCCACTTAGTGTAGTGGTGTGGGGAGGAGCTGAAGTGTTTTAAGGCAAAGGGATACCACAAAGTGTTTATGGTGAGTGAGGGACAGAGTGCAAAGAAAAAGTGTATTAAAATAAAACTATCTCAAGGGCTCAAATAATTTTATTAGGTAGTGTCCTTGGATAGGATTAAAAGAGCAGAGAAACAGGGGTTGAAAGCAAATATACCCCCTGAAAGGTTAACATGTTTCTGCCATGTTTCGACTCCAGAAGGAGTTCTAAGACATTCATCAGGACCAAATGTAATTGTAAGTTACTCTGTACACATATATACCATACTCATCTAAGATAAAGTAAGATGGCTATACTGGCCGTATCCAGAAGAACTGGTCATTAATCCGCCATCTCCATCTGTGGGAGAGGGGTAGACTTATACTCTCTATAACCACAAGGTACCCTTCCGCCGCCTCGGCACATTGAACACAGTCCTCGGCCAGGTGTACTGTTAAGTCAGGGTCCTGGCGAGAGTCACGCCGATAAGAATATTTCTTTCTCACATACACAGTACATCAACCTACCCATAGTAGTGTTAAATGGTAGCAGCAGTTTCAGTCGATAACCTTTCAAGTTTTGCCCGGCGGTAATCGCCTCTTATACCATTCGATGATTTACCAATAAAGAGGCAGGCGCTGAAGACTGGAAGGCAGGAAACAAAGTTCTATTCCGTCGGAGCAGAACACATCAAATCGGACAGCAAAGTATCGTCTCGAGGTGCTCTAACCACATCGCTGAGGCCTGGCCTTTTATACACAGGTTTATTGCTTTATTACATGTTACACATTCTTGTTGAGACTTTGATGTATGGAAAGACATCCTTGGAATCCCCACTTCAAGCTCGTTCCCACACATATCTACAGTGGAAGTCCCCACCCCACCCACAGTAGGAGATGGCTATCACACAGCTGGACATTCCGCCAATTCCCGGGGGTGTGTGCGACTGGTCGGGTCTCAGGGGGTGGGGGGCCTTGATCTACTGTAATCCCTTTGATGTGGGGTGTTTCCCTTGCAGTAGGGGCAATAAACTGCATCCGCAGGGCTAGGTGATGGCCTGGGATCGGTTCGGACAATCGGGCGCAGAGGAAGGGGGTTATCAAAGGGATGCATGACCATGTATGGGATGAAAGAAGGTGTCGGTCAGGCGTGGGATGTGGTTCCATGGCAGGGTCGCGCAGAAGGAGAGAGTTTATGACCCATGTACGAGAGAGCGGGGGTGGTCAGCGCGCGGGGGGATGTTCGCAGCGCCAGAGGGACGCGCTGGCGATCGGCAATGAGGTCATGGTGCCTAAAATGGTCGTCGCGCGTTTTCTGCGTGTGGCGCTTGGGGTGAGACAAGATGGCGCAGATAATGTTCAGTTACGAACTAAATTTCCACAGTCCTCCCTTTTAACATATCTCGCCAGCTTGTTTAGTTCGGATCTATCCCCATAATACCACGAACTTCTACCTCGTATAAAGCTTTCATATGTTCTGCTTCAAAGTTTAGAGTCTTAGGGCAGATGCAGTTCGTGAAAAGTGAACATAGAGGTGGCAAGCATTGAATCCCCAAGCAGCATCCACACAGTACCACAATCGGTATTAGGATAAACGTAAACAACCTCCACCCCCAACTTTTAATAGTGTCCCAAAACCAACTCCCAAGCGACCAACCTTCTTGCTCCTGATGAACCTCTGCGGAAAGTCTGTGGAGGTGTTCAATCGCCTTGTAGACTGAAGGTGAGTTATCCGGTACGTAGGTACAACAGCTGGACCCAATGATGCGGCATGCTCCACGATCAGCCAGAACCACGTCTAGAACGAGGCGGTTCTGAAGAGCTACCAGGCGAACGGCCTGAAGCTCAGCGGTGTTGTTGGCGAGGATGCCAGCTGTAATGTTCATTGTGGTTTCGACTGCCTGGGTTAGGTGCCGGATGGCACGGCTGTTTGCCATTGGTCCCCACAGTGGAACAAGTCCCTTTACTGCGTCCATGAACTGCGCTCCAGTGGAGTCGGCTTGTACTATGTCCTTTGCACGTTTCTGCCGGTGATGGTTTGCTGGAGCCACATATGTTGGAGGAAGGATAAAAGCGATGTAGCAGGTGCCTCCCCAACCTTTCGGAAGCCAGGTGTAGGCCTTAGTACCACAGACGAAGTACATATTTGGGGGGGTAACAAAGGAGGGTGGGTCAACTGAGTCCAATGTTCGGGTGATGAGACAGGAACTGTGGCCTACCGGCTGTGTTCCCAGGCCTTCGAGGCACACCAGACCTGTGATGTTGACGACGGATAGGGCCACTGTTAGGATGGCGGCCGTTCGTTTCCGGAGGTAAGAGAAGGTGGGTCTGGCTGGGTTGTTGAACACCTGCATTTCAACTCGCTCTTTGGCAGGGATGTCCATATGGAAAGAGGTGGTTGATCTCAGAGGACAAAAGGGGGCAGAGGTTTTCCCAGTTTGGTTCAGCCAGAACCCATGGTAGAAGTGCGACACAGTTTTGCCGGAAGTGGCATTGTCCTTGTAACTTTCTTGCAGGAGGATTAGCCAAGCGAGGCAGGAGCCATGGACAGAGAAGGGCGAAGGGATGAAAGGGATGGAATGTCCAGTGGCATGTGGTAGCAATCCACAGATCCAGCAGTTAGTGGCATTGGCGGCAAGGTTGTGTTGGTGGAGCAGTTGCACAAAAGAGTTATTCTAGAACTCCTTGCGTCTTTCTCGGAGTTGGGGTGAAAGTGAAATCAGATGGTGTTCTTTCATGGTGGTGGGTTGGGCAGTGGTCAGCATGTCTTATGAGCGGGTGCGTTTTCTTCCAGGATCCAGAAAGTGACCATGAGAAGGAGGCAAAGGAGAAGGGTAACAAAAAGTGCAATGGTCTTTGAGCTGTGCATTTTGTCAGTCTTTGGATTTTTGTAGTGGATCTTCGGACGTCCGGTTGCTTCCATCATCTTCATGTCGGGTGCTTCCATCACCTTCAAGGGACTCGGTAGCGGGCAGAACCACAGACTTTGTTTAGTTTCTCTCCTGGAGGCCTTTGAGTTGACTAGGCAACCGCTCTGAGATTTCAACTTAGTTCGTGGTCTGCTTAGCCGAAGTTCCCTCCTTGCGTCGTAGGTTATACCCTTCTTTGGATGGTACAGTGGGATCGGGATATTCAATCAATTCAAGTGTCTCTGTATTCGGGCAGCAGCTCAGGGATGGTCGGTCCTTGTCCAGAAGTTCCTCTTGGGCGGTGATGTTGTCGGTGGTCGTCAGGGTCGATGATACCTTCTTGCAGTGGTGTGCATGCAGCCAATTACGTTTCCCCTCCACTCGAAGAGCTGTTCGGGTGGTGATCAGGACTTGCAGGGGGCCCGTCCACCGGGGCTCCAGACTCTTGGTGCGCTGGAAGTTGCGCACTAGGACAAAGTCGCCGGGTTGGATGTCGTGTCCGGGGCCCCTGGAAGCATCGGGAATGGCTTGCAGCACCTGCTGATGGATAACAGACAACGTTTTAGTTAGATTGTACAGATAGTCAGACATGAGGACGTCCGGGACGTCGTGAATGGATGCTGGTTTTGGTGCAGTCCAAAGGTTCATGGGTCGCCCGAAGACGACCTCGTAGGGGGTTAAGTGGTGTTTGGTAGGAGTGGAACTCATTGATAGCAATGCTAGTGGGAGGGCGTCTGGCCATTTCAGTCCTGTGGTGGCAACTATTTTGGCTAGTTTGAGTTTCAATGTGGCATTATGTCGCTCAACCAAGCCTGCAGATTGGGGGTGGAAGACCGCATGAAATTTCTGTTTTACACCCAACCCTTTTAAGATGAGTTGGATAACTTCGGCTACGAAGTGGGGGCCGTTGTCGCTCCACAAAATTCGACAAAGGCCGTAACGGGGGAAGAATTCTTTCAGTAGTACTTTTGCGGTAGTCATAGCAGTGTTGTCGCGGGTTGGGTAGGCTTCCACCCATTTGCTGAAGGCGCACACGACGACAAGCACGTACTTCAGGGTTTGGCACCTTTCTAACTAAATGTAGTCCATCTGTAGGACCTCAAAGGGGTGACTAGGAACCCCAAACCCTCCCCGGGGCACAGCAGTTCCTTTACCAGGGTTGTGTTGGAGGCATATCAGACATTGTTGGACTAGGCGTTTAGCTGAGTCTGGGATTTTGTCGTTGTGCCAGACTTTGGAGATGAGTTCAATCATGGGGGCAGACCCTATGTGTGCGGGGGAGTGTGTCATGGTCAGCATGGGAATCAGGTATGAGTCAGGTAGCAACCATTTGTTCGTGTCTCTAGTTCGCCAGCAGCCTTCATCATCTTTCAATCCCACCCGTGCCCATTCAGTCAATTCGTGTGGTGAGCTGGCCAATTGTATGTCTCTAATGGTTTCCCTAGCATCCTTCCATTTTTCAGTTTGTGACCTGGTCACGTACATGTGTGTTGTTGACCTATTCTCGGCTGTGGTTCGGGCAGTGATGTCAGCCAGCGCATTTCCCTGTCCTATAAGGTCCGTCACCTTTTTGTGTGCCTGGCATTTGATCACAGCTAACCGTGTGGGGAGGAGGACTGCTTCGGTCAGGGCAGAGACTAGATCTCCATGTAGGATGGGTGTGCCATGGGAAGTCAGGAATCCCCTCTCCTTCCATAGGAGCCCAAAGTGGTGAACCACCCCGAAGGCGTACTGGCTGTCGGTGTAAATGTTTGCGGTTGTCGCCGCTGCTAGGATGCATGCTCGTGTGAGAGCAATCAGTTCAGCCGCCTGTGCGGATCGCTGTGTGATGCGGGCTGTCTCAACAACTGTTCGGGCCGTGGTGACTGCATAGGCGGCTGAGGTGGTGCCGTCGGGGAGCTTGATGCATGAGCCATCTACCCACAGTTCTCCGTCATGATCTGGGAAGGCAGTATCTCGGAGGTCAACCCTACTCTTGGTCTGTTCGTCGGTGAGGGTCACACAGTCATGTATAGGGGACGCATTGGGGTCATTGTTAGGGAGAGGTAGCAGAGTGGCTGGGTTCAGAGTAGTGCATCGTTTCAACGTGATGTGGGGTGCAAGCAGAGTCAGTTCATAACCAGTTAGTCGTGCGCTAGTCAGGTGTTGAGTCTTAGTCTGGTTCAGGAGGGTGTCAACTGCATGGGGTACTAGCACGGTGAGGGGGTTTGAAAGCACGATCCCCTCACTTTGTCGGATAGAGACAGCAGCGGCGGCTACCGCTCGAAGGCAGGCGGGCAAAGCTCTGGCTACAGGATCAAGAGTGGCAGAGAAGTAGGCACAAGGGCGTTGCTTGGGACCTATGGACTGGGTTAGAACAGACAACGCGCATCCCTCCCTTTCGTGGGTGAAGAGGGAGAAAGGTTTAGTGTAGTCTGGGGTTCCTAGGACTGGTGCTGAGCAAAGGGCATCTCGTAATTCTTTGAAGGAGGATTGGCATTCGGGTGTCCAAGGGAGGGGGAAGGGGACATCTTTAGCCAACAGGGAAAGCAGAGGTTTTACAATAAGACTGAAGTTTGGCAACCACTGCCGACAGAAGGAGGTGAGGCCTACCAGAGACCGCACTTGCTTCTGAGTTTTGGGAACAGGGGTTTCTAGGATGGTCTGAATTCGGTCAGGTGTAAGCTTCCTCCCATCTTTGGATAGGAGGTGGCCTAGGTATGTCACTTGGGGTTGGCAGAATTGCAACTTCTTCCTGGAGACCTTGTGACCGTTCTCTGCAAAGAAGTGGAGGAGGTGGATGGTGGCTGTGACTGCGAGCGGAGTGGTGTCAGCCGCCAAAAGAATATCGTCGACATACTGTATTAACACCACTCCGTCCGGTAGTTGAACTGCATCCAGTTGTCTCTTGAGGGCCTGGCTATATATGCTGGGACTCTCAGTGTAGCCCTGTGGTGCCCTGCAAAATCTGTACGAACGGGCTTTTAAGGTGAAGCCGAAAGGTAGCGGCTGTCTGGGTGGATGGGGATGGAAAAGAATGCGTTCTTGAGATCAATAACGGTAAAGGTAGTGGCAGTGGACGGAATCAGGGTGAGGATGTTGGTGATATCTGAGACTACGGGGTACTGAGGTATGACTACTTTGTTAACCTCTCGTAAGTCGACAATGAAGCGGTATGCTTTCTCATCTCCCTCGCCTTGCTTCTTAACAATGGGTAGGATAGGGCTGTTGCAAACATTACTAACTACTTCTTCGACCACTCCTGCATCGACTAGGGACTGGATGATTTCCACCAACGCCTTCTCGCCTTCGGGCGATATCCGATACTGCGGAAGCTTTGGGAGCACTGCGTCCGGTCGGACAGTTATGTGTACAGGGTCGATCACCATGCGTCCTACGTCGGAGTCGGTTTTAGCCCATAGATGTGTGGGTAGCGTGTCAAGTAGGGACAGGTCAGCATCGGTTATGGAGAACATACGTCGTGTGAGACAAGGCCTGAACAGATCTGGGTTATCGTGCAGTATGACCCGGACTCCGTCTGGGGAACATCTGATGGTAGCCCGGAAATGTATTAGTAAATCAAGACCCATAATGGCGTCGGGGGTGTTGGAGGAGAGCAGAAATGTTGTGTCAGTGGTGTTATTTTCCAAGTCAAAGGAGATTGGTGCAGACAGGGGATTAGTGGAGGGCGTTCCATCAAAGCCTATTGAGGTTACATGTGAGCCAGACAAGGGTGCCCTTGGGATCAGCCGTTTAGATAGCGCACTACGTGTCGCCCCAGTGTCTACCAAAAATGGAGACTTTGTGCCCAAGACCTTAGCAGTGACGTAAGGACCTTGTTGGTCAACACGGAGTTCGACTGGACCCCTCCCTTGCCCCTGGCGGTCCTATGCAAAGTCATGGGTGTTGTCGTAGTCGGACTGCTGGCACTGGTTATGTCGGGGGCGGTCGAAAGTGTTTGGTCTGTATGGCCTGTCATTGGTGGTGTCGTTCGTGTACCCTCGTCCCTGTCCTCTATTTCTAGGGCTGTTTGCTATGTCTCTTGTGTCCCTATTCTTGTTCATATCCAGAAGGACCGGGCACTGGGATTTCCAGTGTCCGAACCCTTTACAGAACGCACACTGATTCTCGTCTAAGTCCCTGCGTCCAACGTAGGGTGCGGGTGCATGGTCTCTAGGGGGTGGTTTCCTAGGGGCAGTCGGTTGGTAGTTTCCCTTGGGAGGTTCCCTTCCTATGGTCACCCCTTGCAACTGTGCGATCATTACCCTTTCCTTCAGCTCCTTTTTCTTTCTCTCGGACGCCCTATCGTTCTCATTCTTTTGGTGTTCGTAGTACTGGGCCATCTGGAGGATAGCCGCGGGTTTGGAGGTTGCCCAACTACTCTTGCTGGTCTGTAGCTTCTGGGAGACTTCCAGTGACAGACCCTTCACATAATTCTGGACAAAGAGGTGATGTCCGGTTGCAGTGGTCATGTCCTGGCCACTATAATCGGAAAACACTGTCTCGAATCGAGAGAAGTATTCGGATACATCCTCCTGGGGTTTCTGGCGGCAAGCCGTCACTATCGACCAGTCTACTTTTCTTTCTGGGATTAGGGTCTTTAATTTCTGAACAATCCTGTCTGGGAGTTCCAATATGGCTTTTAGAGGTTTCTGTCCAGGTTCTCGCTGCTTGTCTATGGTATCGAGTTGCACCCAGGTATATCCGAACGGTTCAGCGTGGTCGACTTTCCGGATTTGCTTCCACACATCAGCCGGCAGACATAACCCGACGAACAAATCGATATCCGCCAAGGTCATTATAGTTGAACCTAAGGCCGTACCTAGTTCTGTGTAAAAGGCAGTCGGGTTCTTTCTTAAGTCGGGTAGAGTTTTTCTAAAGGTCAGGATGTCTTGTCGGTCCCATGGCTGATAGACCCAGTTATATACAATCCTTCCTTTCGCATCTTGGTGGTTGATGTCATCGTGTGTTCCCTGACCTCGTGGGGGGACCCAGTAAGGAGCGGCTTCCTTGATGGGCATCATGGTATCAGCCTTTCCTGCCTGGGGTTCAGTCGCTATGGGGGTTTCTGTCTTGGTCATCAGTCTGTGTTCTTTAAGATGTCGGAAGACTTCGAGTGTACGTGTGAAGAGGTCCGTCACATCGCCCTCTCCCCCTTCTCCAATATCAACCTTTCTATACAAGGTTGCTAAGCCTTCGGGACCTCTATCCTGGTACCTATCCTCATAGGCATTCAGAGCGTGATAGCAAAGTCGTACGACAAGGTGTCGTCTATGGTTGTCGGCATATGAGTTGTACATATCTGTCACATATTCCTCACTTTCCTTCCGTTCTACTAGTGTTCTCACTACCTTATCGATTCCGTCTCGTTCACCCTTTGTTAGCTGATTCATTTTGGCGGAATCTTTCTTTCTCGTCTCGGGGTCATCTAACGTTGTTGCTAACGTCGTGTTCAGTACAAGAGGCTCGGCCGGCGCGTGAGGACCGAGGCCCTGGTACTGTTTTCGCTTGCATTCGGGGGTTGTGGGTGCTGCACTATAGGTTGGGAGGGAGCGTATGGAGGGGCATGTAGATGATCGGAGGACCTAATAGCAATTCATCGTTCGCCCGTTGCTTGGAAGGCAACTCAGGCTAGAGCGTAGAGGGGGTCCTAACAGGGCATT
The DNA here is from genome assembly GCF_964204655.1 of Triturus cristatus. NCBI lineage: Eukaryota > Metazoa > Chordata > Amphibia > Caudata > Salamandridae > Triturus > Triturus cristatus. Next base: position 1,524,489,831 of record NC_140591.1, read on the forward strand.
GGCCTGACGTTTCAGATTCTTGTCTTTGTTTAGCTTCCTTTCTCTCCTTTATTTCTTCCTCTAACTTTCTAGCGACAAGGTGAGCTGTCTTTCGTAGTTCTTTTTCTGCCTTTACTTCTTCTCTCTTCTTCCGTTGCGTTGTTTCTTTGCGCCACATGCCGAAACTGTCGAGCATAGTGGGCGTCGTTTTATTGCTACGTAGAGCTATTTCTAGCGTTTCTATTTTATGGTCATCAAAGGATCCCATCAGTGGCCACTGACTTTCGGAGTCCTTCTTTGTATATTTATGCCATAGTTTGCTATAAGCTACAGCGACTAGTCCATATTTAGTAAACATGTCCTTATTAGGGGTGCCTTCCAGTGGAGCCGGATGGTTCATCTCTAATAAGCGGTCCGGGCAGAACCAACTACCAATCAGTGGGGAGAAGATAGGCATGACGGGTTACAACGGGGACAAAAGTCTGCACTACCTATCTTTTCACTGCTTGCAAAGACTAGACAGAATATCTCTATTCCACGTTATTTGTAAGCAGAGAATACCTCCAAAGAACCAATATCGAACAACCAGTGTTCGGACAATCAATCAATCAATGGTGAGAAAGAGATAGGCACAACGGGTTACAACGGGGGACAAAAGTCCGCGTTACCTACCCTTCACTATCTGCAAAGACTAGACAGAATATTTCTATTCTACGTTATTTGCAAACAGAGAATATCTCAAAAAGCACTATTCGTCATAAACAATCAATGTTCGGACAATCAATCAGTGGGGAGAATAATAGGCACGACAGATTACAAAGGGGGACAAAAGTCCGCGTTACCTACCCTTCACTAGCTGCAAAGGGAGAGAGTATCCCCGTTTGTAGACAGCGAATATCTCAAAAAGAACAATCAAATAAGCAATACTAGTATTTTCAATCAATCAATCAATCGTTTCGCAATTTGTCGTGTTATACGACCTTACCCGGACCGCATGGACAGTTTCTCGTCTTCCGCCTCCAGCGCCCGATCGTCCTCTACTCTCCGTATTTGCCACGGCACTCCTGATGGTTCCCAGTCAGGACCGTAGATCACTCGAGAGAGGTCTGCTCGGAACCAGTGAAGTTCGGATGATCGGCTGCCAGACGAGGGTCTATCAGGCAGGAGCTCTCCCGATCGCTGCAGTCGCTCACTCTGTCGTCGGGACCTCTCCCACTGGATCCACGTGTCGCTGATGGGCCCCACGCTTGGGACGCCAATTGTTAAATGGTAGCGGCAGTTTCAGTCGATAACCTTTCAAGTTTTGCCCGGCGGTAATCGCCTCTTATACCATTCGATGATTTACCAATAAAGAGGCAGGCGCTGAAGACAGGAAGGCAGGAAACAAAGTTTTATTCCGTCGGAGCAGAACACATCAAATCGGACAGCAAAGTATCGTCTCGAGGTGCTCTAACCACATCTCTGAGGCCTGGCCTCTTATGCACAGGTTTATTGCTTTATTACATGTTACACATTCTTGTTGAGACTTTGATGTACGGAAAGACATCCTTGGAATCCCCACTTCAAGCTCGTTCCCACACATATCTACAGTGGAAGTCCCCACCCCACCCACAGTAGGAGATGGCTATCACACAGCTGGACATTCCGCCAATTCCCGGGGGTGTGTGCGACTGGTCGGGTCTCAGGGGGTGGGGGGCCTTGATCTACTGTAATCCCTTTGATGTGGGGTGTTTCCCTTACAGTAGGGGCAATAAACTGCATCAGCAGGGCTAGGTGATGGCCTGGGATCGGTTCGGACAATCGGGCGCAGAGGAAGGGGGTTATCAAAGGGATGCATAACCATGTATGGGATGAAAGAAGGTGTCGGTCAGGCGTGGGATGTGGTTCCATGCAGGGTCGCGCAGAAGAAGAGAGTTTATGACCCATGAACGAGAGAGCGGGGGTGGTCAGCGCGCGGGGGGATGTTCGCAGCGCCAGAGGGACGCGCTGGCGATCGGCAATGAGGTCATGGTGCCTAAAATGGCCGTCGCGCGTTTTCTGCGTGTGGCGCTTGGGGAGAGACAAGATGGCGCAGATAATGTTCAGTTACGAACTAAATTTCCACAGTAGAACATATCTTTAGTGAGTTTATGAATCTAGACAAGGAGTGATATGTTCCCTTTGTCTCTCCCCTGGATCCTACTTGTGGTATTACTGCTATCTCTCAAATAGCAAAATAAATGTGCACTAGCTGTATGTACTTTGCATGCTGCTGCCCTCTATTGTCAGTGGAAAGGTCAGAGTGAGACCATGCGTTTACATCTTCAGGAGAGTTGTACACTGGTTTTTATGATCCCACTAAAACATGAATGAGCAATTTCTGAAAAAAGAACACATTTTATTTATTTAGACAAGCACCTAAGTACACATGAAGTATTTGCATAGTGTGAACTTAGTGAAAAGACAGCGGAGCCCTGTACAGGGTCAAAGGCAAGCATACAGTCAACGAATGACAGGAAAGGTAGCTGCATTCTGGGAGCAGAAGTGCACTGTTAGTGCATTGAGATGTCCTGTGCTTGAAAAAGGTGCATCTTCAACTTTTTTCTAATTTGGAACAGTGTTAAGCCACTGCGGTGGACCCTTGCTGTGATTGAGTCTCACCACCTCAGTCTTACTCACTGTAAAGTCTATGGTAAAGGATTGCGAGTGCTAATCGCCAGTGTCCGCCTTTTAAGATAAGACCACTGCTGTGCAGCTAGTGTCAGATGCCCTGGGTTGGTTACAAGTGGAACGCATGAGAAAACACATGTGCACATGTGTGGGTGGTGCATGAGACTACCGTTTTGCACTGCCCGGTATCTGCTCACCGGTAGCCTGTCATAGAAGGGACTCTTCATATTCCAGTCTGCTTGTTATGGGTGCGTGGGTGATGGTCTTTCTGGCTTCGGGGGGGGGTCCACTTGTAGGTCTTGCCGAGGATGCAGAGGGTTTTGAAACAGGTGGAGTCCACAGCGTTGATCTGTCGGGTCATGGCGAGGAAGGAGCCGAGTATGATGCAGAGGTTCTGGACGTGGTCTGTGGGGGTGGGGGCAGGGGGTCACCATGAGTTTTCTCAAGCTGAGGGGGTGGGTCCAAGGACGAGGACTTCTGTCTTCTCTGAGTTGAGTTTCAGACAGCTTCTGCTCATCCAAGCTGCAAAGTCATTTATTCCTTCTTGGAAGCTGAGTCTGGTGGTGTTGGGGTCCTCCATTAGGGAGAGGATGAGCTGGGTGTCTTCAGTATAGGCTACAATATTAAGTCCATGCTGTCTGACGATGGCGACGAGGGGGCCATGTAGATGTTAAAGAGTGTGGGACTGAGTGATGATCCTTGTGGTATTCTGCATTTGATCTCTGTGGGTTCGGAGAGAAAAGGCAGGAGTCTGATCCTTTGGGTCTGCCAACAAGGAAGGAGCGGAACCAGTCGAGGGTGGTTCCATGTATTCCAGCGTTGTGGAGTCTGGCTGCGGGAGTGCGGTGGGAGATGGTGTCGAGGCTGCAGAGAGGTCAAGTTGGATGAGGGCTGTGGTTTGGCCTTGGTCGAGGAGCGTGCGGTTGTCGTCTGTGGCAGCGAGGAGGATGGTCTCTGTGCTGTGGTTCCTTCGGAATCCAGATTGGGAGGGTCGAGAATGTAGTTCTCTTTGATGAAGTTTGTCAGCTGGGCATTGGGGATCTTCTCAGTGACTTTCACAGCAAAGGGAAGGAGCGAGATGGGTCGGTAGTTCTTCTGGTTCATCGGGTCTGCAGAGGGTTTCTTGAGGAGGAGCTTGACCTCTGCACGCTTCCAGTCATTGGGGAAGGTGCCAGATTCGAAGGAGGCATTGATGGTCTGTCATACCTCAGGCGCTATGGTGGTGGTGGCTCTGTGGAAGATGTGCGGATGGCAGGGATCCGTAGGGGCTCCAGAGTGAGTGCTCTTCATGGTTGTGGTGGTATATTTGGGGGTGACCGAGGTCCAGGCGGTGATGGTGGGCCAGCTGTTATTGATGGAGGGGAGGGTGGTTTCTGGAGACTGCTCACTGAAGTGGCCTTGATTTTCAGGTGGAAGTAGGTGCTGAGCTTGTAGCAGAAGTCCTGGGATGGAGTGACTTCCGTGGCTTCACTGGGGAGTTTGGTGAATAGCTGGATGATGTTGTAGAGTTCCTTAGAGTTGCTGTAGTTGCTGAGGATTTTGTTCCGGATAAAGGTCTTCTTTGTGGATCTTATGCATTGGTGGTATTCTGTCATGGCTTTCTTGTAGGTAGTCATGCGTTCCATGATTTTGCTGTTTCTCCTTCATTTTCCGAGACATCTGCAGGAGGGTCTGGTTTCTTGGAGGTCGGTGGTGAACCGGGTGGCCTTCAGGAGGCGTTGTCTGTCGGTGATGCAGAGGGATGCAAGCTTGTCCAGTGGTGTAGTTCCATGGCTGCAGACTTGGCATCGGTCGAGGTGGAGGAGGTCATGGATGAGGGCGGAGTTGAGGTGGTACTCTGTGACCTTGCTCCAGTTCCTTCGCAGAGGGCGAGGAGTGGGTTTGAAAGTGGTGGTGGTGTTGAAAGAGAAGTGCACGCAGTGGTGGTCCATCCAGAAGGGCTGCGTGGTGTGGCTGGAGAGGATGTTGTTCCCACCTGCAAAGATGGGGTCAAAGGTGTGTCCAGCCTTGTGGGTGGGGGTGTTGACAAACTGTTTCAGTCTGATGTTGGCTAGGTTGTCCTGGAGAGTGGTGGAGTTGGGGTCATTGAGGTTGTCAAGGTGGAAGTTCAGGTCTCCGATGGGTATGTAGTCCATGGAGGCGATGGCTTGGCATGCGATGAGGTCAGCGATGGTGGTGGTGAATGAAGCGCAAAGTCCAGGGGGGACTGTAGGCGAGGGTGCCGCGAAGAGTGGTTCTAGGGCTGGTCTGGATCTGGAAGTGAAGTTGTTCAGTGGTGGTGTAGGAGTCGCTCGTGGTGGAGGTGGAGAGTCGGAGGGAGCTCTTGTGTGCATTGGCGAGTCCTCGTCCTGGATTTTTGGGGCGGTCCTTTCTCTGGATCTTGTAGCCGTCGGGAATGGTGGTGGCGATGTTGGGGGTGAAGGAGGCATGAAGAAGGCGATGTCTGGTGAGAGGGTATCAAGGAGGTCTCAGATCTCTACGGCATTGTTTATGGTCGGGTCTCGGCCTTTGGCACGCCTTCCGCATGCCAGCAGCATGCCCGCTGTGCATGGCCACACAGCAGCCACCATTAAATAGGGAAGGGGGAGGGAAGCGCAGCTGGGAGGTGGAAGCAGGAACCGGCAGGGGAAGGGGTCGCAGGGGCAGTAGCGGCAGGAAAGGGAAAATGGGAACAAGCAGAAAGAGACAAGGCAAACAAATAAAAATAAAGAGGCACAATACCTAAAGACAGAAAACTGGCACAATAACAAAGACAGAGAGAAACAAACAAAAAACGGGCAAAATAGCAAAGACAGAAAAACAACAGAAAAACAGGCACAAAACACCACAGACAGCAGTGGAACCAGCAGAAGAGCAAGGCTCTCCCACTGGACCACAAGGGATAAGGCATAGGCAGGAGCCTGCAGGTGGAGGAGGGCCTCGAACATCTACCTGGACAGAGTACTGCAAAGATGAGTGGGAGCGGCACTACCAATGGAGCTGCAGGGAGAGAGAACCCACAGGGTCCAGTGCAGTATCAATCTCTGGGTTAACATGCATACCAGGTGTAAATCCACAGTCCCTTTCATCACATCTACACTCCTTATGTCACTTTAAGAATTGCCATTTTTGGCTAGTGACTAGCCTTAATCAGATTCCAGGCCTTTGTCCTCCCTACTGGGCCAAGTTAATTACCCTGCTGGTCAGCTGGAGGATCAAAGGCATCCAACAAAATAAAGCCATTAATAGTGCTTGACCCAGTTACTGAGAAAGGAAGCAGTGGAAAGACAATTTGCATCTGCCAATTAACACCTCACACTGCACCTGGACTGGGAAAGAACTTTTGAGCCAACACACAGCAGAGGTACCCCTTTGAAATTTGATGTTTTGGTAAGAAGGGATCAGACAGCTGTGTCAGTTTGAGGCATGGCTGCGGCTATGTGGGAAGGACACTGATCATGACCACTTGAAGTCATCACCATTACTTGGACCACGGAAAAGGCTGTACGATAGAATGTTGTTAGATAAAAGATGATGCCCTAGTCTCTCCTTGCAGGGGGTTTAGGGCAGAGGTGGAGTTCAAATGTAGTACCCTAGGATTGGCCTATTAAAACTTTCCACCACACTTAACACCCGCACAAGGGAGCGATGATAGTGAAAGAATGCCTGGCTGGAAGAAGCCACCTGATGCCACTGCAAGGATGGACTGAAGAACTGTTAGACATGTATCCCTAGGTTGGTTTTCCCCAAAACATTTTGCCTGCTTATCTTTTGCAGATTCTTTTTGTTGCCCTTAAAATTCTGAGCACTTTACCACTGCTAACCACAGCTAAAGTGCATGTGCTTCTCCCCTAAACAGGATAGCATTGGTAGATACACAGTTGGCATATATAATTTACTTGTAAGTCTCTTGTAAACTGGTGTACCATACACACAGGGCCTGTAAATAAAATACTACAGGTCAGCCTGCATCACTGAAGTTGCAACCCACCCAAGTAGCCCTTTAAACATGTCTCTGGCCTCCCACTGCAAAGCCTGTGTGTGCAGTTTTACTGCCACTTCGACTTGGCATTTAAAACCCTTCGGCATGCCTTAAAATCCATTTTATTACACATAAGTCACCCCTAAGGTAGGCCATAGGTAGCCAATAGGGAAGGCTGCTGTATAAGTAAAAGGTAAGACATGTATTTTCAATATTGCATGTCCTGGTAGTGAAAAACACCTAAACTCATTTTTCACTGCTGTGTGGCCAACTCCTCTCTTAGGAAATTTCTTAATACACTTTTTTTAAAATAAACATATTTGTATTATTTTCTTACAGTTACATCACGTCACACCGAAAACCGACAACAAGCCCCTGTCTGAGGCTGATATCATCATAAGTAAAATAGCAACAGCGGGTATCATCTCATACAAAAGGAATTACATAAATCCCACTACACCTCAATACAATGAGTTCATACATTCTGCCCCAAACCATTTGCCCCATATTTGAGTGTGTGTAGGTGGACAGCCTCGTGCCTCATAAATTGGTTTCACTTGCTGTGAACACCAGTCCACCCCATGTCCCCACTGGGACAATGTTGGGGGCCTAGAGGCTTTCCAGTGAGTCACAAAATCGCACTTGGCCACCAGCAATGCCATCCTCAACAGAGCCCAGCCTGCGTGGGTCCCCCCTGCACCCTTAAGTACCCCCAGTAGGATCAACAATGGCGAGAGATCTATGTCAAGATTCAAGACTTCAAAGAGTTTGGTTGTCACCCTTTCCCAGTAACATGTTATTACAGGATAGGACAACGTCATGTGGAAAAAATCAGCAGGTACGTGTGAGCAACAAAAGCATGCTGGACTGGGAAGTAATCCCGCTCTATGCAACTTGTCAGGGGAGAGGTATGCGCTATGCAGATAAAATGTTTGCACTTAATGTAATCGTGATAATATGGTGAGTACTTTGAAGTCCATTAGGGCATCCCAACAGTCTGAATCTCCCTGAGGACCTAGCCATCCCTCCCAGTGTGTCTTGAGAGCCATCAATGTGCCCAGGGCGTTAATGATCAATGTCTGGTGAATTTGAAATACCCGCCCTTTACCCATTGCTCCCATCATGACCTGCGAATCTACTGGGCTGAATTCTGGGTTTAAGGTGCCGGGAGTAACTCACAATGCAGCCCACAGTTGCAAGTATTTATGGAATTGTGTTATAGACAAAGAGCACTACTGTTGGAGCTTTTGATAGGAAGATATAGGGGAGCCCTTCCAAACACCTCCCAGTAATGTGATGCCTATGGCATCCCATCGACCAAATCTCTCCAATGTTGCCAGCTCTCTCAAATATGTGCCATGCCACAAGGGGGTGTGTTGTGTAAGTTTGGACCACCACCCAGTATGTTGTTGGGCCTCCCTCCATCCACTAAATCCCAACCGGGTCACCTCAGGTAATGTGATGGGAACCATGTCACCATATAGCATCACCATGATTTGAGGGAAACTCAGTGTTTCAAGTTCCAGTCTGTAAGCTGGGTCGGACCAACCACCAGTAAGTCAATTATTAATGATCAGGAGATGGGATGCCAGGTGGTAAAAGTATAAGTTAGACATATCCAATCCACCATCATGAGAAGCACTTTGGCAGTTCCCAAATGCCAAGCGGGGTCTCAAATTAGGCCATAGAAAGGAGATTGCCACTGAATCCATCTCCCAAAACCAATGGCAGGAAATAATTTGGGGGAAATCTTGGAGGAGATAGATGAAGCGTGGAGGTATCATCATTTTATACAACGCTATTCTCCCCATGGCATTTAACAAGGGTGTTTGCCACTTTCTAAGGTCCTCTTTGACCTTGCGAATAAGAGGATTGATGTTCAGGGAGCACGTCAGTGCCGGATTCAAGGCAACCTGGATACCCAAGTTGTGAAAATTAAGCCAGTGTATCGGGCTAGTCGTTTGCCAGTCCACACAATCTTGTGAAGGAGCCAATGGGACCAGCATCGATTTAGCTGGATTGACATTTAATCCCGACACATCCTCAAATCTGGAGGCATCGAGGGCCACTGGCAACTGGGTTTACTAGATGTAGAAGGACATCATCCTCATAATGGGCTATATGATTCTCATGCCCTAGCATCCACTCCCCCTTTATCTGTGTATAGCAACATATGAGCCTCACAAGGGGTTCAATAGCTAACTCAAAAAGTAGGGGAAATAGGGGACAGCCCTGGCGGGTGTCTCGCAATATGGGGAACTCATAGGAGACCACTCTGTTGATTTGTACTCTGGCTTTTGAATTGGAGTAGAGAACCCGAACAAGGCCCTGGAATTAGGGTTTGAATCCTGCCTTCTCCAGAACAGTTGTCAGATACCCCCAGTATCAAAAGCTTTTTCAAAGTCTATCAATTACAATGCTAACTTAGGTGACAAGAGGTGGTGATGTGCCAGCACCACATGGAGGTGTCTCAAACAGTGTCTTATGCTCCTAGTGGGCATTAAACCACACTGGTCTGGATGGACCAATGACCAAAGGACCCTTTGTAAATGGGAGGCAACAATAGTTGCAATAATTTTAACCTCACAATTTATAAGGGATATGGGTTGATAGTCAGCGGCAGAGATGAGGTTGATGGAGGAAGTGTTTTAGATATGACCTCAATCTTGGCGTGATTGATTGCTCTTGGAAAGAAGCTAACTTTCACTGCTTCCTTGTAGAAGTTTAAGAGGTGAGGAGTGACAATATATCTATATTTGGCTTAAAATACTATAGGGTACCCGTCTATGCCAGGCGTTTTGGCAGGTGTCATCTTCGAGATGGCCTCCCCTATTTCTTCAACCGTGTTGAGGTCCTCTAGTTCCTGGTACTCAGTGCTCAAAAGGCGAAGCAGTGGCACCTCATCGAGCCCAGGAGTGGCCATTTCATCCACAGGGTGCGGAGAAGCCACTTAGCCTTAATACACTTTTAAGGTGTAATTCCTGATTAGGAAGGATTAGCTGTGTCGTGTTTTATATCTTTCGAATGGTAATGACAAATCCTCTTTACTGGCAAAGTTGGATTTGACAATAATGCTTTAGAAATGCCACTTTTAGAAAGTGGACATTTCTCTGGTCTTACAACTCTCTGTGCCTGCAGTCTGTCTCCAATCAATCAATCAATCAATCAATCAGGGGTTTGTAAAGCGCGCTACTCACCCATGAGGGTCTCAAGGCGCTGGGGGGGGGGGGTCAACTCCGGATCAGTCGAAGAGCAAGGTCTTGAGGTTCTTCCCGAATGTGTGCAGGGTCGGGGAGCGTCTGATTTTCACAAGGAGCGATGTAGGAAAAAGCTCTCCCTCCCGTTCTGTTTTTGCGGATGAGGGGGACCTCTGTCAGGGTGAGGTTGGCAGATCGGAGGTTCCTCTTGGGTACGTGGAAGGATACTCTCTTGTTGAGGTATTTGGGTCTGATGTTGTGGAGGGATTTGTAGACGTGGGTGAGGAGTTTGAAGTTGACCCTCTTCTTGACGGGGAGCCAGTGGAGGTCTCGTAGGTGTTGGGTCATGTCTGTGCTCATGGCGCGGTGTCCCGAGGACGAGTCTGGCTGCAGCGTTCTGGATGGTCTGGAGTCTGTGCAGAAGAGTATTGTTGATTCTGGCATGGAGGGCATTGCCGTAGTCCAGTCTGCTGGTGATGAATGCGTGGGTGACGGTCTTTCTGCAGTCTAGGGGGATCCACTTGAAGGTCTCCCGGAGGATGCAAAAGCAGTTGAAGCTGGTGGAGGCGATTGCGTTGATCTGGCGGTTCATGGAGAGGGAGGAATCAAGGATGATGCCGAGGTTTCGAGCGTGGTCCATAGGGGTGGGTGGGCTCCTGAGGGCAGAGGGCCACCAGGACTTGTTCCAGGCGGTGGTGCAGGCTCCGAGGATGAAGACCTCGGTCTTCTCTGAGTTTAGCTTCAGGCAGCTGTCCTTCATCCATCCTGCCACGTCCTTCATACCTTCCTGGAAACCTAGTCTGGTGTCCTCTGGAATCTTAGTGAGCGAGAGGATGAGCTGGGTGTTGTCGGCGTAGGATACGATTCTGAGCCCATGTTGTCTGACGATGGCAGCGAGGGGGCCATGTAGATGTTGAAAAGCGTGGGGCTGAGTGATGATCCAATACACGTCTATGGTTGGTGGTAGCTACACTTCGTGCATTCCCTCTAGATAGCCATAAACACAGGAAGGTTCGGTGTGTCTGAGTACTCATCTGAATTCTGATATCTCTTCCTGGGCAGGAAGGGAGGGAGGAGCTGACACTTATACCTGAGCAGGCAGAGTACTGTCCCCACACAAAGGGCAGAGTACCCCTCACAGCAAGTCTGGAGCCAGGGCTGGGAAGAAAGGGCTTCTGTGCACTTCAAACACCCTTCTTTGACGTCACCCCAACTTCAACGGTACAACTGAGTATAAGTACTGGTGCTCTGACCCCATCAAATCAGACATTTTGGGACCTATAACGGAACTCTATCAGAGGAACTGCTTTGTTGCATCAAGGACTGACACTCTGCTGGACTGCTGATCTGGATGACCTGCTTTTCTGCAGTGCAGACCTATTGCCTGCTGCTCTCTGAACTTACTGAGTGAGAAATGGACTCTGCCTTGCAACCAAAGTGATCTCCCAGGCCTTGTTGGCTTGCCTCCTTTTGCTTGAAACTTGGGAATATCAAAGTCTCTACCCCTGCTCCTGTGCTTGGTCCATTGGAAGTGGGGCCAGATACTTTTGACTCATCTTCAGTCTGCATGTAGCAGAACAGGTGCATCAATCCTGTTGCAGGAGTAGAATAGGTGCATCACTCTCTGAACCAACACATCACCTCCAAAGCCCTATGCATCGAAAACAAGCATCGCTGCTGCAGCAGTGTGGAAAAATTGACGCATCCCCTCGAGTGCGTGGAGAAACCCAGCACATAGCACTTTGGAACCAATGTATCTTTGCTTGGTGCTTTGTCTATAGAACTTTTATAAAAAATAATGGGGTAACCCTGTGTCCCTCAGAACCTGGGTATATGTATTATATGGCTACAATGGTTCTGTCGGGGGAAATACAATTGCTTTGAGATGTTCACAATACAAATACATTACATGTAACATGTATCCATGATTCAGGAAAAGAAAAGAACAACACCCAAACGAAAGTTTCAATCAATATTTTAAGAAATAATAAATGGTTTAGGCTACAATGGTACAATTGAAAGAAATGTGAAAGAGGGGTGACATGTAGAAGTGAATACAGACAATACACTTAATACACTTAGTATGACAAATAAAGTAATAGTTGGGAAGGTGCGATATTTGGTAAAGTCCATATGATTGATCACATACGCCTCCTGTTTATATGTGAATAGATTTTTGAACTGAGACGTTGCGTAGACTCTTAGTATGCGTCGACGTTTCGACCCTATGTAAGGCGCAAATTTTAATGAGCGTCACGGCGGGTCTTCTTCGGGACGGAGGGGTATGTGTAGCCCTGCGCAAAAGTCATTAATCACTGCGCATGTGTTATGCTTCTATCTCCAAAAACGGGGTCGATTTATATTTGACCTCAAAAGAGACACGAATCGTAGAGGTCTTGGCAAGTGTCCAAGTAGTTAATCCTTACAACCAGTCAAGTGATTTACGCGATCTGGTGAAAATGACATCCTATATGGCCCAGCTACATACCCATGCACCATGCGCAATGCACAGGGATTGGGAAAGTACTGACAAGATAGCTGACACTGGGCCCTGGTGTAGGCAGCACAAGGCGCTCCTGTGACCAGTGCAAACACAAACACCAAGACAACAAGGTCAGATATCTAGGACAGGAACTCACACTCACTGTCATGGTAGCATGCTCCATGGGTGGACAGCTACATCACCTGGGAGGCCCAGGGCCAAATCACACTACACCCACCAGCAGGCCCTGTCACACACACCCCTTACACAAGCAGACACCACCAGGACAGGCAATGGATTTACCCACTGTCACAATGGACATGCAACACAACAAGACCAATACATAGCCCAAGAAGCATCCAAGCCACAAATCGACATGTCAAAGACTCAGGAGAACATATCAATCTGTCCCCCGCAACATACCCATCCACAAGTGAACATTGAGGAGAATGCTAGGCACATACAACTACCTGGAGGAACAGTGCCAACTTGAATGTGTATGAAACATGCATGTTGCATGAAACAGCATTAAAATTGTCTGTCTCTCCCACACAGGGCAACGTCATGAATATCCCTCCAACAATGGGGGGAAGAATCACAGTCACAGGCTCGGGAGGAACCTGATCCCACCGGCAGCGACGCCTCTCAACACTCCGCGGATGACCCCAACCGACCTGGACCCTCTGGTGTCCAAGCCCCTGCAGAATCTGGTTCAGGAACATCTGTGCCAACCACCACCCCCATTCCTGCCACATCCCAGGAGACACCGAGGAGCCCTGCCCGCAGTGAACAACTGAGCCAGTCTGACCAGGAGGGACAAGGTGCGGCTGGCACCCAAGAGGAGGTAACAACACCGCCACTGCCATCCCTCAGGGGTCCCGTAGACCCGATGTGCCCACAACGGCAGCTCAGGCTCGTGTGGGCAGGGGTGGTGAGAGTGGAGGACGGCGGAGGCGAGAACCTGACCAGCCAGATGAAGGGACCGGTATGTCACACATTCACAACATCATGGAGGCATACCGGCGTGACACCAGGGAGTTCAGCCAGGTAGTGGTGACCCTCACAGAGATCAAGAACCAACAGGCCGAGCAACACACCAGTCAACAAGAACACCAAGGACGGATGGAGGCAAAACTGGCTGAGCCCCTGGTGGTGCAAAGGGACATAAGCCATTCACTCCGTCGGATCGCCGACAACATGGACAACCCTCCCTGTGCCACCAGGCGAAGACCACCACCAGCCACAGGGAGGGAGGAGGAGGAGAATACGTCCAACGGAGCGTCCCAAGCATTGCCAAGACCTGCATCAGAGGGTCCCCCGAGGAAGGTGGGTCGTCCACGGAAAAGACCGTGAGAGGCAGCGGGCCATCCACATCTCCCAGGTCACCTGGCCTGGCACCTGGCCTTCATGTGAAACAGCATCACCTCATTGACTGACATTCTCTGCCACATGGACTTGCTGGTCACAGTCTGACCAATGATGCCAAACACTGTGGTCTGGACTCCCATCTCCCCCTGTGAACTTTGGATTCTATGGTCCCTGTAGTGCACCTTTTTTTTTGCACAAATCACGCCCCAGACCCATAATAAAAATAAAAAAATGAAATTTGATGTTGCAGTCATTTAGCATGAGTCCACAACATACGTGTGGGGATATGTCGAAGTATGCCTGAGTGTGGAACTAACTCCAGCCATCCATACACTTGGATCTGAGTCCGGTCGAGGACACACATGGGTCACAATGTATCACAAAACACAGACATGGAGCTCAATACTCACCCGTGATGGCCTCAACATGGACATGCCCTGAAATGATTTGGGGCCAGTCTGAGTGAAGAGCCACAGATATCACCGGAGTGACACACAACCACATAGCTGCATTGGAAGGATGTCATCTCATCCAGACAGCTGTCTGAAAGGCACATGCACAGGTCACATGGAATGTCAAATGTACATATCAAACACAGTGCGATGAAGGGGTACACGTGACAACACAAAGACACAGCCATTGAGAAAACGCACACATGTATGACTAGGAAAATATGATGTCCGATGCACACAGACCCTACAGCCGTGGGAATCCACATGTGGCATGGTGTGTGTAGATGTGTTCCATGCCCATCTCCACACAGACCCCTGTTGGATGCACCAACAGCAGATGCAGTTGACGGGACACTGCCATCAATATCAAGGGAACACATGACACACACCTGACATAGTCCCAAAGGGGCACGCTGATCGTGACAGGTCAGTTGATAGAGTGTCCTTGTCCCTGGCATCAGGAGACAGGTGCGGGTGTTGATGACTGTGCCATCCCACTGCTGCTGTGCATGACACAGTTGGACTACAGACACACATGTGGCAAGTGTCAAGGTGATGTGTGCCACATAGTATGTACGTGTACTTCTAGTGCGTACCCGTAAGGGGATCGCACCAGTAGTACACGTACGTGTACTACTAGTGCGTTCCCGTAAGGGGATCGCACTAGTAGTACACGTACGTGTCCTACTAGTGCGTACACGTACGTGTACTACTAGTGCGATCCCCTTACGGGTACGCACTAGTAGTACACGTATGTGTACTACTAGTGCGTACCCGTAAGGGGATTGCACTAGTAGTACACGTACGTGTACTACGTGTACTACTAGTGCGTACACGTACGTGCACTACTAGTGCGATCCCCTTACGGGAACGCACTAGTAGTACACGTATGTGTACTACTAGTGCATACCCGTAAGGGGATCGCACTAGTAGTACACGTACGTGTACGCACTAATAGTACACGACACGTGCGTGTACTACTAGTGCGTACCCGTAAGGGGATCGCACTAGTAGTACACGTACGTGTACGCACTAGTAGTACACGTACGTGTACTACTAGTGCGTACACGTACGTGTCAAACACACTGTACAACTGGGGCCGTAGGGGTACCTGTGAAACCCACAGTACCTGTTTGTGGATTTCCAAATTACATAGGGGACACATAAGGGACAAGTGTTAGGCCATAAATGCATGCTGGTTGTCATGGATACCGAGTTTCCAGTTGAAATTTGTCCATCAGGTGTCCTGGAAAAGTCAGTTGGCCACAAAATACAATGTTGCAAAGTGGTTGTTGACTTGACATGATGCTCAAATTTTGAACGATGCAAATGCTGTCACTGGTGTATGTTTAAAGGGATTGGAGTAAACGTACGATGCAAATGATTCAGACCAATCACTATGTACTCCTCAAAATGAATGCCCCTCAGCAAGACAGATATAAGGCAGCCAGAACCCATGAGAGGGCACTTGCCTGAACAACTTTAGAGTCGACAACAGTGCTGCTGTCTTTGCTTCCTCTGGCCATGTCACGTACTGTGGAGAGGGCCCAGCCATTCACCCTGGAGGAGAATGAGGCCTTGCTGGACGTCCTCCTCCCACAGTACACCAGCCTGTATGGGAGACTAGGAGAGCAGGTGAGTGCTGACTCCACTACCTTTGCCTATGCACCTGTTGTGTGACAGTCAATATAGTGTCCAGGTGGGACACGCATACAATGTTGTTTAGAGTGTGTCCCGGGGGGGGTCATGCTTATGGCTCTCATGCAGAGCTTGATGTAGTGCCTGTGTGCACTCCTCACTTGCATAGTGCTTACAGTGACTTTCACTGCATAGTGCATGACACATTCAGCCTGGCAAATCCTTGGTGGCTTTTTTTCCTGTTGTCCTGATGTGATTCAGTGGTCCCCCCGGTGAGACAGGTGACTGTACCTACACATGTGTATGAGTTGAGTGGACCTGTGGTGAGAGTGTCCAAATGATGTGTACGGCCTCATGGACATTGATGTGTGTGAATGTTCCTTGTCATTAGGGGTGGGCGGAATTACCGGAAGTGCCTTTCGCCAAATATCGTGAAACTTAGTGCTTCCGGTTGGGTGCCCTCGAGTCAGCTGTCCGTCATAGTGGGGGAAAGGGCGGGAAGACGTTGCCCACCGCTGGTGTGTGTGGCGGGGCTTCCATGCAGTTCACATGCCGCTTGTTTAAAGGGCCAGAGACCTATCAGAGCAGCAGACGAGGAGACAGAACCTCCTGGTGTCAGGAACTACACGGGGATTGCGCTCGAAAAAGTCGTGGATGCACAGAGCTCCATCGAGGATCACAGCTAATTTTTGACGGGAGATAACTGGACTCGGAGTACTTTCTACTGGCTAATCAGTGAGTGCTACCTCGTTGGGTAAATGTATAGTGCTTTTCCTACACTGCAACTGCGTAAAGGGCCAGAAGAGTTGTCTACAGTGACCATGTGTGTCTTTAACGTTGCCACGGCGCCGACGGGCCCCGGGGTTCCGTGAGTCAGCTGTCCATCATAGTGGGGGAAAGGGCGGGAAGACGATGCCCACCGCTGGTGTGTTTGCCGGCCTTCCATGCAGTTCACATGCCGCTTGTTTATAAAGGGCCAGAGACCGATCAGAGCAGCAGATGAGGAGACAGAACCTCCTGGCGTCAGGAGTTACACGGGGTTGAGCTCGAGAAAGTTGTGGATGCACAGAGCTCCATCGAGGATCACAGCTAATTTTTGACCGTAGATGTGGGGAGAAAAGCACACCTGCCCAGCCTCGACCTAGCTACTCCCGAATGTTTTGTGCTGATTAATGCGTTACTGAATTTGAGCTCCAACTCGGGCACCTGCTTTATTTATATCTGTAAGTGCTTCCTGTTGAGGTTTAATTTTTGTGACAGGAGCATCGTGCCAGAATGAATCCTGTCCTGCATATGTCCGTTCCGGTCGCGGATCACGGAAGTTTCGACATTTTCGCGTTCTGCGCGGAACGCGAAAATTTCAATGTCGCAATTTCCGCGAGCGGAACGGAAATCTCGCCCACCCCTACTTGTCATGTGGGTGAGTGTCTATGTGAAGTGTTGCGCCACAGCTGCATGGTGGAGGCAACAGATCTACCCATCTGATGTGACAAGTAAAGCGTGCTTTGTGTCTGACTTGCAGAGCTAGCACGACACCTGTGACTCCCCACTGGCAAATGGCACATGTGAAGAGTGAGGGTTGTATCCGCTGTTGTCAATGACAGGCGAGTGATCTGTGCCTGGGTGTGTCTGTCTAGTCTGCTGAGGGTGCGTCAGTGGAGTGGGACATGTGACTGCTTGGCACGTGCTGGCCATCAGTCTGCTGTTGCATGTGCTGCACAGTGTGTGGCATGATCAGTGAGTGTGTTGCACCCCTCATGCCACCTGTTGACTTTCAATGCCATGTAGTGCATTGGCACTTGCACACAGGGCTATTTCTTGTTGTGAATGAGGCAATTCATGTCAGCACCCTTTGCCCTGTTCAACATTTCAAAGATTTTCTAATGTTTGTCTCTGGGACATGGAGCAGGTGTATTGATGCTGTGTCACTTTGTCATCCTGACAGGTAACTGCCTACGAGAAGGGGGTGATCTGGAACAACGTCGTCAGGGCCGTGACAACTGCGGGGGAGCGTAGTCGGCAGCTGCCACAGGTCCACAAGAGGTGGATAGTGCCTGTTTAATTTAAAGCCTGGCTGAAGACGGCTGAAATGCCAGAAACCGGTCCTAGGAAGCTTGTTTCCGGTCCAGGGAAGGCATGGCTTGGCAGTTCGGGCTGGACTGTTCCCATGAGGCACAGGGTCAGACTGATTTGCATATGGCCATGTCTGAACTGGGGTGGCAGAGTGGGCTAAAGAACGGTGATGGATCAAACCCAGATCTGTTGACTGGATGTGAGTGTTTGATTGGTTCTGATGCGCCGTCCATCACCACCCCCTTTTGTACCGCTTTGTTCGCCATAAGTTGGCAGGGTATGCTCAGACGTGAGTCCCTTGCTCACTTTGCCACTGGATTCGAGCAAGCCTGGCTGAAGACGGCTGAAATGCCAGAAACCGGTCCTAGGAAGCTTGTTTCCGGTCCAGTGAAGGCATGGCTTGGCAGATCGGGCTGGACTGTTCCCATGAGGCACAGGGTCAGACTGATTTGCATATGGCCATGTCTGAACTGGGGTGGCAGAGTGGGCTAAAGAACGGTGGTGGATCAAACCCAGATCTGTTGACTGGATGTGAGTGTTTGATTGGTTCTGATGCTCCGTCCATCACCACCCCCTTTTGTACCGCTTTGTTCGTCATAAGTTGGCAGGGTATGCTCAGACGTGAGTCCCTTGCTCACTTTGCCACTGGATTCGAGCAAGCCTGGCTGAAGACGGCTGAAATGCCAGAAACCGGTCCTAGGAAGCTTGTTTTCGGTCCAGGGAAGGCATGGCTTGGCAGTTCGGGCTGGACTGTTCCCATGAAGCACAGGGTCAGACTGATTTGCATATGGCCATGTCTGAACTGCGGTGGCAGAGTAGGCTAAAGAACGGTGATGGATCAAACCCAGATCTGTTGACTGCATGTGAGTGTTTGATTGGTTCTGATGCTCCGTCCAACACCACCCCCTTTTGTACCGCTTTGTTCGCCATAAGTTGGCAGGGTATGCTCAGACGTGAGTCCCTTGCTCACTTTGCCACTGGATTCGAGCAAGCCTGGCTGAAGACGGCTGAAATGCCAGAAACCGGTCCTAGGAAGCTTGTTTTTGGTCCAGGGAAGGCATGGCTTGGCAGTTCGGGCTGGACTGTTCCCATGAGGCACAGGGTCAGACTGATTTGCATAAGGCCATGTCTGAACTGGGGTGGCAGAGTAGGCTAAAGAACGGTGATGGATCAAACCCAGATCTGTTGACTGGATGTGAGTGTTTGATTGGTTCTGATTCTCCGTCCATCACCACCCCCTTTTGTACCGCTTTGTTCGCCATAAGTTGGCAGGGTATGCTCAGACGTGAGTCCCTTGCTCACTTTGCCACTGGATTCGAGCAAGCCTGGCTGAAGACGGCTGAAATGCCAGAAACCGGTCCTAGGAAGCTTGTTTCCGGTCCAGGGAAGGCATGGCTTGGCAGTTTGGGCTGGACTGTTCCCATGAGGCACAGGGTCAGACTGATTTGCATATGGCCATGTCTGAACTGGGGTGGATCAAACCCAGATCTGTTGACTGGATGTGAGTGTTTGATTGGTTCTGATGCTCCGTCCATCACCACCCCCTTTTGTACCGCTTTGTTCGCCATAAGTTGGCAGGGTATGCTCAGACGTGAGTCCCTTGCTCACTTTGCCACTGGATTCGAGCAAGCCTGGCTGAAGACGGCTGAAATGCCAGAAATCGGTCGTAGGAAGCTTGTTTCCGGTCCAGGGAAGGCATGGCTTTGCAGTTCGGGCTGGACTGTTCCCATGAGGCACAGGGTCAGACTGATTTGCATATGGCCATGTCTGAACTGGGGTGGCAGAGTGGGCTAAAGAACGGTGATGGATCAATCCCAGATCTGTTGACTGGATGTGAGTGTTTGATTGGTTCTGATGCTCCGTCCATCACCACCCCCTTTTGTACTTCTTACTAAAGGTGTCAGCTTCTTCAATGACAGGGTACTTTTGTGTGCACTGCCTTGTGCGACATATTTCATCCAGGCACATGAGTGTTCTTTTCACGAGATGGCGAATTTCCCCATTCAAAACATGTCGATTGTGTAAAGTATTGTGAGTCCCAAGGTAACAGCATTTTTTTGTTTTGTGTTCCAAAGTACTTACAGGTCTCTGAGTGTGGTGACACCTTGAGTATTGAGGTGTGTTAGTTTACCTTGGGTGCACCACTACTTTTTCTTTCAGGGTAAACAAGAGGTGGCATGACTTCATTGTATTGCTGTGCTCACCGGTTCACAGACACTAGCTTCTGAGTGTATTTCTCATTCAAGTTGTGGCCTGGTGTGTTTTTTTTTTCATGGTGTCTAAGTGGCATAGTGGGTCTACCAACTGGGCAGTACAGGGCATACATATGTGCGGAGTAATATAGCTGTTACTCATGATGCATTGCCGGATATGCACTGTGACCAATTGTTTTGTGCTCATGTGTCAGATGTATACAGGTGACTGATGCATTTTGGTTTCTTATCCTTGTCCACATCATCATCAACCGAAAATGAGGGAGACACCTGCATGGACATGGAGGAGGAACCCAGCGCCAGTGCCGCCAGTGCTGTGGAGTCAGCAGGAGACAGTGGCATGGAGGGCGAGGGGAGTCAGTTGGAGGACCTGTCTGGCGGCGAGAGCAGCTACGACGCCGACGGGTCCGAGGCTGAACTCCCTGAGGAGGCGGAGGCTGCAACAACAACTGGCAGCATCCCCACATCTGTCCCCGCCTCCTCCATTTCCATCTCTGCCCTCCCAGTTGCTCCCGTCCCTCCTGTCCGTGCAGCGTCCCACCATGTCTCCTTCGTGCCAGGCACCGCATCCCCTGCCCCTGTCACCCCTGCTGCCCTCGGTGAAGAGTCTGTGGACATACTGCGGGAGTTGCAGGTTGGGCAGGCATCGATGCTGAATGTCCTCCATGACCACACTAGACTGCTCACACAGGTGGTGTCGTTCATGGAGGGCATGTCAGCAACGATGTCTGACCAACGCAGGATTCTGCGGTCCATGGACTCTTCACTGACGGCAGCAGTTACTGCCCTGCAGCGCTCCGTCATCCCCCCTACCCCGGACTCATCCACACTGCCCTCTCCCATGCCTGCCCAACACACACCCAGACAGTCACGGGCACGCACCCCAACAGACACATCCAGCACTCCCACAAGTAAGGCACAGCGCACACATCCTGGCACGCACACTCAGGGGGATGTAGGCACACCCACAGGGTATGGGGGAAGACGACCGCCACGCAGCCACAGTCAGATTCCGCAGTCATCACAACCCAGTTCCTCCAAAACCACTCCCCTTAGCTCCCCTGCCAAACTGTCACCCAAGGACATCTACATGGCTGATCTGGCCCTCACCCCCACTGTGACACCACCCCACAAGCGGGCGAGGAAGTCCCCGGGCAGGGGAGTTGAGTCCCTCCCGTGTCCACCCCCTCCCCAAAGAGCGCTGCACCCCATCCCTTGGCCACCACACCCTCCGTTGGCCCTGGGGTATCTTCAGGTGCAGGGGTTAGTCTGGACATCCTTGCAGCAGTGTGCAGCGCCGAGCTCACCTCCACCTGTGGTGGAGACGTCCACCCCTTCACCCACCACACCTATCCATCTCCCTCCTGTCCCTGCGGTGCCTGGTCCTGCCACATATGATGCCCCCCCCGGTCGACAAACCTTGAGGTTAGTTTGTGCTGGCAAGGTAGGGATGGACGCGGTGCCCTACGTCCACCCTTGGGCTTGAGAAATGGACTGGCCATTGGCCTTTGTACATAGTCTTATTAATTTATTATTTTTCTGTGCTGAATAAAGCCTTTTCTTTTACTTTCAACACTATTGCATTTAAGGTACTTGATGTTGGTGATGAGGCTCATGACGTTGGTGTTCTGGTAATGTGTTAGGGTTCTGAGATATGTTTTTGTATGATGGTCATGAGGTGGACCATGGTATCTGTGTGCCATCACAATGTCTGTGCAAATAATCATTGGTAGTGTGTGTTCATTTCCTTTGGAGACATTGTCCCAAGGAGTGTTCCTTCCTCTGTGGCACCTGACATCGTCCCTGCAAACAGTTGCACAATTGTTGTGCTGACCTGTGTCAACATTTCCTTTGTTGGTGACGGATCCCTTCAACAATGGCCATGCCTGCTCACCAATCTCTCCTGCTGAATCGTCTGTGCCATCCTTGCTAGTCAGTGTACTTGTGTTTTGGGTATGTAGGAATGGCATCAGGGACAAATTGGCCCTTTTCAGCACTATGCATGTGTGTAATCATGGCCTAACACACAAATGGTACGTGTAAGGCAGGGTATTTGGGCACCTGACTCACAATTGTGGGCATTGTATCTAGTGGCATTGAACCCTATTCGTTCCCTGAGAGACAACATCTGGGTGGCTGGACCAGCACCTGGACATTCCTATCAGTCCTGGGATGTGCGTGACAGTGTGTGTTCCCTTTCGCTATCTTAGTTTTGTCTGCAGTTACATGACTATACAGTCTGTTGGCATGAAATCAGGGTGTGTATTGTGCTTCATCCACCATGGGTGGGTATGCATGTGTTATAATATGTCCTCACACCCACATGTGGTGTGCCATGCAGTGTGTGAAATGCATCCATCCTCCTGGGAGTGGGACATTGCTGGGAGTCCTCTGCACCCACCCCTCATATGTCTGTCCACTGCTGGGAGTGATATGCACCCACCCCCATATGGCTGTCCACTGCTGGGAGTCCTCTGCACCCACCCCATATGTCTGTCCACTGCTGGGAGTCAAATGTACCCACCCCCATATGTCTGTCCACTGCTGGTAGTGATATGCACCCACCCCCATATCTCTGTCCACTGCAGGTAGTGATATGCACCCACCCCCATATGTCTGTCCACTGCTGGGAGTCATATGCACCCACCCCTCATATGTCTGGACTCTGCTGGTAGTGATATGCACCCACTCCCATATCTCTGTCCACTTCTGGGAGTCCTCTGCACCCACCCCCATATCTCTGTCCACTGCTGGTAGTGATATGCACCCACCACATATGTCTGTCCACTGCTGGAGTCATATGCACCCACCCCTCATATGTCTGGACACTGCTGGTAGTGATATGCACTGTTAGACGGACCGGGGGGGTCGGCCGAGGACAAGGGGAGAGGTCTCCGGGGAGAGCCGTCTCCAGCGATCGTACAGACGATTAACTCCCCCCCCACAGATGTACACCACACAAGGATAGGATTTAACGTTCTTTATAAGCGATTTCTTAAGGTACGATGGAATGGTACAAGGAGGTCTGGACTCCGGGGTCCCCTCGATTCTAGTCTCTTGGTTTGGGAAGGAGGGTAGCGGGACAGTCTGGTTACCAATCTGGTAGATGCGATGATGGATAGCTCACAATCCTCGAGCTCGGTGTGCGGGCTTGGACGGGCCGCGGCAGCGCCAGCAGGTCCCGGTGAAGGTGGTCGTTACACGGTCCGCGGCAGCGCCAGCAGGTCCCGATGAAGGTGGTAGTTCCAACGGGCCGCGGCAGCGCCAGCAGGTCCCAACGAAGGTGGTAGTTCCAACGGGCTGCGGCAGCGCCAGCAGGTCCCAACGAAGGTGGTAGACACAACGGTCCGCGGCAGCGCCAGCAGGTCCCGACGAGGATGGAGGTGGTCCGGGATGAGGGAGTCCAGACACCCAGCAGGGGGGTGGAGCCAGCGCCCGGGGGAGCTGGAGGGCGATCGGCACCTGGCGGGGGAGAGCCATCGGCACTTCTTTCTCCCATTGACCTGCCAAGTGGTCCGTTCACCTCCTGGGTGGATGGTGGTGCCGGGATGTCGGGGCCTGGCCAGGCCCAGGGTTAGGGTCGAGCTGAGGCCATGCGGCCTCGTGGTGCAGTGTTCAAGATGGCGGCTGGTCCGGCCGGGGGAGCCGGCAGTGGTCCGGCCCCATGATACCTGGATGTCCGGGGGCAGGAGTTCCGTCGGGAGACGGGGTGCGGGTTGTTTCTGTGGGTGCACCTGGAGGGCCGGGGCTTGGGCCCTGTCATGCGGGGAGGGAGCAAGCCCTTCATGTGGCCTGTCCAACATGCACCCACCCCCATATCTCTGTCCACTGCTGGGAATCCTCTGCACCCACCCCCATATCTCTGCCCACTGCTGGGAGTCATATGCACCCACCCCCATATGTCTGTCCACTGCTCGTAGTGATATGCACCCACCCCCATATGTCTGTCCACTGCTGGTAGTAATATGCACCCACCCCCATATGTCTGTCCACTGCTGGGAGTCATATGCATCCACCCCTCATATGTCTGGACACTGCTGGTAGTGATATGCACCCACCCCCATATCTCTGTCCACTGCTGGTAGTGATATGCACCCACCCCCATATGTCTGTCCACTGCTGGTAGTGATTTGCACCCACCCCTCATATGTCCGTCCACTGCTGGGAGTCCTCTGCACCCACCCCATATGTCTGTCCACTGCTAGGAGTCATATGTACCCACCCCCATATGTCTGTCCACTGCTGGCAGTCATATGCACCCACCCCTCATATGTCTGGACACTGCTGGTAGTGATATGCACCCACCCCCATATGTCTGGACACTGCTGGTAGTGATATGCACCCACCCCCATATGTCGGTCCACTGCTGGTAGTGATATGCACCCACGCCCATATGTCTGTCCACTGCTGGGAGTCATATGCACCCACCCCTCATATGTCTGGACTCTGCTGGTAGTGATATGCACCCACTCCCATATCTCTGTCCACTTCTGGGAGTTCTCTGCACCCACCCCCATATCTCTGTCCACTGCTGGTAGTGATATGCACCCACCACATATGTCTGTCCACTGCTGGAGTCATATGCACCCACCCCTCATATGTCTGGACACTGCTGGTAGTGATATGCACCCACTCCCATATCTCTGTCCACTGCTGGGAATCCTCTGCACCCACCCCCATATCTCTGCCCACTGCTGGGAGTCATATGCACCCACCCCCATATGTCTGTCCACTGCTCGTAGTGATATGCACCCACCCCCATATGTCTGTCCACTGCTGGTAGTAATATGCACCCACCCCCATATGTCTGTCCACTGCTGGGAGTCATATGCATCCACCCCTCATATGTCTGGACACTGCTGGTAGTGATATGCACCCACCCCCATATCTCTGTCCACTGCTGGTAGTGATATGCACCCACCCCCATATGTCTGTCCACTGCTGGTAGTGATTTGCACCCACCCCTCATATGTCTGTCCACTGCTGGGAGTCCTCTGCACCCACCCCATATGTCTGTACACTGCTGGGAGTCATATGCACCCACCGCCATATGTCTGTCCACTGCTGGCAGTCATATGCACCCACCCCTCATATGTCTGGACACTGCTGGTAGTGATATGCACCCACCCCCATATGTCTGGACACTGCTGGTAGTGATATGCACCCACTCCAATATGTCTGTCCACTGCTGGGAGTCATATGCATCCACCCCTCATATGTCTGGACACTGCTGGTAGTGATATGCACCCACCCCCATATCTCTGTCCACTGCTGGTAGTGATATGCACCCACCCCCATATGTCTGTCCACTGCTGGTAGTGATATGCATCCACCCCCATATCTCTGTCCACTGCTGGGAGTCCTCTGCACCCACCCCCATATGTCTGTCCACTGCTGGTAGTGATATGCACCCACCCCCATATGTCTGTCCACTGCTGGGAGTCATATGCACCCACCCCTCATATGTCTGGACACTGCTGGTAGTGATATGCACCCACCCCCATATCTCTGTCCACTGCTGGTAGTGATATGCACCCACCCCCATATGTCTGTCCACTGCTGGTAGTGATATGCACCCACCCCCATATGTCTGTCCACTGCTGGTAGTGATATGCACCCACCCCTTATATGTCTGGACACTGCTGGTAGTGATATGCACCCACCCCCATATCTCTGTCCACTGCTGGGAGTCCTCAGCACCCACCCCCATATCTCTGTCCACTGCTGGTAGTGATATGCACCCACCCCCATATCTCTGTCCACTGCTGGGAGTCCTCTGCACCCACCCCCATATGTCTGTCCACTGCTGGGAGTCATATGCACCCACCCCCATATGTCTGTCAACTGCTCGTAGTGATATGCACCCACCCCTCATATGTCTGGACACTGCTGCTAGTGATATGCACCCACCCCCATATCTCTGTCCACTGCTGGGAGTCCTCTGCACCCACCCCCATATCTCTGCCCACTGCTGGGAGTCATATGCACCCACCCCCATATGTCTGTCCACTGCTCGTAGTGATATGCACCCACCCCCATATGTCTGTCCACTGGTGGTAGTAATATGCACCCACCCCCATATGTCTGTCCACTGCTGGGAGTCATATGCATCCACCCCTCATATGTCTGGACACTGCTGATAGTGATATGCACCCTCCCCCAATTGTCTGTCCACTGATGTTAGTGATATGCACCCACCCCTCATATGTCTGTCCACTGCTGGGAGTCCTCTGCACCCACCCCATATGTCTGTCCACTGCTGGGAGTCATATGCACCCACCCCCATATGTCTGTCCACTGCTGGCAGTCATATGCACCCACCCCTCATATGTCTGGACACTGCTGGTAGTGATATGCACCCACCCCCCATATGTCTGGACACTGCTGGTAGTGATATGCACCCACCCCATATGTCTGTCCACTGCTGGGAGTCATATGCATCCACCCCTCATATGTCTGGACACTGCTGGTAGTGATATGCACCCCCCCATACATCTGTCCACTGCTGGTAGTGATATGCACCCACCCCCATATGTCTGTTCACTGCTGGTAGTGATATGCACCCACCCCCATATCTCTGTCCACTGCTGGGAGTCCTCTGCACCCACCCCCATATGTCTGTCCACTGCTGGTAGTGATATGCACCCACCCCCATATGTCTGTCCACTGCTGGGAGTCAAATGCACCCACCCCTCATATGTCTGGACACTGCTGGTAGTGATATGCACCCACCCCCATATCTCTGTCCACTGCTGGTAGTGATATGCACCCACCCCCATATGTCTGTCCACTGCTGGTAGTGATATGCACCCACCCCCATATGTCTGTCCACTGCTGGTAGTGATATGCACCCACCCCTCATATGTCTGGACACTGCTGGTAGTGATATGCACCCACCCCCATATCTCTGTCCACTGCTGGGAGTCCTCAGCACCCACCCCCATATCTCTGTCCACTGCTGGTAGTGATATGCACCCACCCCCATATGTCTGTCCACTGCTGGGAGTCATATGCACCCACCACTCATATGTCTGGACACTGCTGGTAGTGATATGCACCCACCCCCATATGTCTGTCCACTGCTGGTAGTGATATGCACCCACCCCCATATGTCTGTCCACTGCTGGTAGTGATATGCACCCACCCCTCATATGTCTGGACACTGCTGGTAGTGATATGCACCCACCCCCATATCTCTGTCCACTGCTGGGAGTCCTCTGCACCCAACCCCATATGTCTGTCCACTGCTGGGAGTCATATGCACCCACCACTCATATGTCTGGACACTGCTGGTAGTGATATGCACCCACCCCCATATGTCTGTCCACTGCTGGTAGTGATATGCACCCACCCCCATATGTCTGGACACTGCTGGTAGTGATATGCACCCACCCCCAAATGTCGGGACACTGCTGGTAGTGATATGCACCCACCCCAATATGTCTGTTCACTGCTGGGAGTCATATGCATCCACCCCTCATATGTCTGGACACTGCTGGTAGTGATATGCACCCACCCCCATATCTCTGTCCACTGCTGGTAGTGATATGCACCCACCCCCATATGTCTGTCCACTGCTGGTAGTGATATGCACCCACCCCCATATCTCTGTCCACTGCTGGGAGTCCTCTGCACCCACCCCCATATGTCTGTCCACTGCTGGTAGTGATATGCACCCACCCCCCTATGTCTGTCCACTGCTGGGAGTCATATGCACCCGCCCCTCCTATGTCTGGACACTGCTGGTAGTGATATGCACCCACCCCCATATCTCTGTCCACTGCTGGTAGTGATATGCACCCACCCCCATATGTCTGTCCACTGCTGGTAGTGATATGCACCCACCCCTCATATGTCTGGACACTGCTGGTAGTGATATGCACCCACCCCCATATCTCTGTCCACTGCTGGGAGTCCTCAGCACCCACCCCCATATCTCTGTCCACTGCTGGTAGTGATATGCACCCACCACATATGTCTGTCCACTGCTGGAGTCATATGCACCCACCCCTCATATGTCTGGACACTGCTGGTAGTGATATGCACCCACCCCCATATCTCTGTCCACTGCTGGGAATCCTCTGCACCCACCCCCATATCTCTGCCCACTGCTGGGAGTCATATGCACCCACCCCCATATGTCTGTCCACTGCTCGTAGTGATATGCACCCACCCCCATATGTCTGTCCACTGCTGGTAGTAATATTCACCCACCCCCATATGTCTGTCCACTGCTGGGAGTCATATGCATCCACCCCTCATATGTCTGGACACTGCTGGTAGTGATATGCACCCACCCCATTATCTCTGTCCACTGCTGGTAGTGATATGCACCCACCCCCATATGTCTGTCCACTGCTGGTAGTGATTTGCACCCACCCCTCATATGTCTGTCCACTGCTGGGAGTCCTCTGCACCCACCCCATATGTCTGTCCACTGCTGGGAGTCATATGCACCCACCCCCATATGTCTGTCAACTGCTGGCAGTCATATGCACCCACCCCTCATATGTCTTGACACTGCTGGTAGTGATATGCACCCACCCCCATATGTCTGGACACTGCTGGTAGTGATATGCACCCACCCCAATATGTCTGTCCACTCCTGGGAGTCATATGCATCCACCCCTCATGTGTCTGGACACTGCTGGTAGTGATATGCTCCCAACCCCATATCTCTGTCCACTGCTGGTAGTGATATGCACCCACCCCCATATGTCTGTCCACTGCTGGTAGTGATATGCATCCACCCCCATATCTCTGTCCACTGCTGGGAGTCCTCTGCACCCACCCCCATATGTCTGTCCACTGCTGGTAGTGATATGCTCCCACCCCCATATGTCTGTCCACTGCTGGGAGTCATATGCACCCACCCCTCATATGTCTGGACACTGCTGGTAGTGATATGCACCCACCCCCATATGTCTGTCCACTGCTGGTAGTGATATGCACCCACCCCCATATGTCTGTCCACTGCTGGTAGTGATATGCACCCACCCCTCATATGTCTGGACACTGCTGGTAGTGATATGCACCCACCCCCATATCTCTGTCCACTGCTGGGAGTCCTCAGCACCCACCCCCATATCTCTGTCCACTGCTGGTAGTGATATGCACCCACCCCCATATGTCTGTCCACTGCTGGGAGTCATATGAACCCACCACTCATATGTCTGGACACTGCTGGTAGTGATATGCACCCACCCCCATATGTCTGTCCACTGCTGGGAGTCATATGCACCCACCCCCATATGTCTGTCCACTGCTGGTAGTGATATGCACCCACCCCTCATATGTCTGGACACTGCTGGTAGTGATATGCACCCACCCCCATATCTCTGTCCACTGCTGGGAGTCCTCTGCACCCAACCCCATATGTCTGTCCACTGCTGGGAGTCATATGCACCCACCACTCATATGTCTGGACACTGCTGGTAGTGATATGCACCCACCCCCATATGTCTGTCCACTGCTGGTAGTGATATGCACCCACCCCCATATGTCTGGACACTGCTGGTAGTGATATGCACCCACCCCCAAATGTCTGGACACTGCTGGTAGTGATATGCACCCACCCCAATATGTCTGTCCACTGCTGGGAGTCATATGCATCCACCCCTCATATGTCTGGACACTGCTGGTAGTGATATGCACCCACCCCCATATCTCTGTCCACTGCTGGTAGTGATATGCACCCACCCCCATATGTCTGTCCACTGCTGGTAGTGATATGCACCCACCCCCATATCTCTGTCCACTGCTGGGAGTCCTCTGCACCCACCCCCATATGTCTGTCCACTGCTGGTAGTGATATGCACCCACCCCCCTATGTCTGTCCACTGCTGGGAGTCATATGCAACCGCCCCTCCTATGTCTGGACACTGCTGGTAGTGATATGCACCCACCCCCATATCTCTGTCCACTGCTGGTAGTGATATGCACCCACCCCCATATGTCTGTCCACTGCTGGTAGTGATATGCACCCACCCCCATATGTCTGTCCACTGCTGGTAGTGATATGCACCCACCCCTCATATGTCTGGACACTGCTGGTAGTGATATGCACCCACCCCCATATCTCTGTCCACTGCTGGGAGTCCTCAGCACCCACCCCCATATCTCTGTCCACTGCTGGTAGTGATATGCACCCACCACATATGTCTGTCCACTGCTGGAGTCATATGCACCCACCCCTCATATGTCTGGACACTGCTGGTAGTGATATGCACCCACCCCCATATCTCTGTCCACTGCTGGGAATCCTCTGCACCCACCCCCATATCTCTGCCCACTGCTGGGAGTCATATGCACCCACCCCCATATGTCGGTCCACTGCTCGTAGTGATATGCACCCACCCCCATATGTCTGTCCACTGCTGGTAGTAATATTCACCCACCCCCATATGTCTGTCCACTGCTGGGAGTCATATGCATCCACCCCTCATATGTCTGGACACTGCTGGTAGTGATATGCACCCACCCCCATATCTCTGTCCACTGCTGGTAGTGATATGCACCCACCCCCATATGTCTGTCCACTGCTGGTAGTGATTTGCACCCACCCCTCATATGTCTGTCCACTGCTGGGAGTCCTCTGCACCCACCCCATATGTCTGTCCACTGCTGGGAGTCATATGCACCCACCCCCATATGTCTGTCAACTGCTGGCAGTCATATGCACCCACCCCTCATATGTCTTGACACTGCTGGTAGTGATATGCACCCACCCCCATATGTCTGGACACTGCTGGTAGTGATATGCACCCACCCCAATATGTCTGTCCACTGCTGGGAGTCATATGCATCCACCCCTCATATGTCTGGACACTGCTGGTAGTGATATGCACCCAACCCCATATCTCTGTCCACTGCTGGTAGTGATATGCACCCACCCCATATGTCTGTCCACTGCTGGTAGTGATATGCATCCACCCCCATATCTCTGTCCACTGCTGGTAGTGATATGCACCCACCCCCATATGTCTGTCCACTGCTGGGAGTCATATGCACCCATCCCTCATATGTCTGGACACTGCTGGTAGTGATATGCACCCACCCCCATATCTCTGTCCACTGCTGGTAGTGATATGCACCCACCCCCATATGTCTGTCCACTGCTGGTAGTGATATGCACCCACCCCCATATGTCTGTCCACTGCTGGTAGTGATATGCACCCACCCCTTATATGTCTGGACACTGCTGGTAGTGATATGCACCAACCCCCATATCTCTGTCCACTGCTGGGAGTCCTCAGCACCCACCCCCATATCTCTGTCCACTGCTGGTAGTGATATGCACCCACCCCCATATGTCTGTCCACTGCTGGGAGTCATATGCACCCATCCCTCATATGTCTGGACACTGCTGGTAGTGATATGCACCCACCCCCATATCTCTGTCCACTGCTGGTAGTGATATGCACCCACCCCCATATGTCTGTCCACTGCTGGTAGTGATATGCACCCACCCCCATATGTCTGTCCACTGCTGGTAGTGATATGCACCCACCCCTTATATGTCTGGACACTGCTGGTAGTGATATGCACCAACCCCCATATCTCTGTCCACTGCTGGGAGTCCTCAGCACCCACCCCCATATCTCTGTCCACTGCTGGTAGTGATATGCACCCACCCCCATATGTCTGTCCACTGCTGGGAGTCATATGCACCCACCCCTCATATGTCTGGACACTGCTGGTAGTGATATGCACCCACCCCCATATCTCTGTCCACTGCTGGGAGTCCTCAGCACCCACCCCCATATCTCTGTCCACTGCTGGTAGTGATATGCACCCACCCCCATATCTCTGTCCACTGCTGGGAGTCCTCTGCACCCACCCCCATATGTCTGTCCACTGCTGGGAGTCATATGCACCCACCCCCATATGTCTGTCAACTGCTCGTAGTGATATGCACCCACCCCTCATATGTCTGGACACTGCTGCTAGTGATATGCACCCACCCCCATATCTCTGTCCACTGCTGGGAGTCCTCTGCACCCACCCCCATATCTCTGCCCACTGCTTGGAGTCATATGCACCCACCCCCATATGTCTGTCCACTGCTCGTAGTGATATGCACCCACCCCCATATGTCTGTCCACTGCTGGTAGTAATATGCACCCACCCCCATATGTCTGTCCACTGCTGGGAGTCATATGCATCCACCCCTCATATGTCTGGACACTGCTGGTAGTGATATGCACCCACCCCCATATGTATGTCCACTGCTGGTAGTGATATGCACCCACCCCTCATATGTCTGTCCACTGCTGGGAGTCATATGCACCCACCCCCATATGTCTGTCCACTGCTGGCAGTCATATGCACCCACCCCTCATATGTCTGGTGTTGGACAGGCCACACGAAGGGCTTGCTCCCTCCCCGCATGACAGGGCCCAAGCCCCGGCCCGCCAGGCGTGACCCACAAGAATCACCCGCACCCCGTCTCCCGACGGAACTCCTGCCCCCGGACCTCCATGTATCACGGGACCGAGCCACCACCGGCTCCCCCGGCCGGATCAAGCCGCCATCTTGGGCCCTGCGCCACGAGGCCGCGTGGCCTCCACCCGACCCTAACCCTGGGCCTGGCCGGCCCCAACATCCCGGCACCACCATCCACCCAGGAGGTGAGCGGACCACTTGGCAGGTCAATGGAAGAACGAAGCGTCAAGGGCTCTCCCCCGCCAGGTGCCGATCGCCTCCAGCTCCCCCAGGCGCTGGCTCCACCCCCTGCTGGGTGTCTGGACACCTTCATCCCGGACCCTCCGACCTCCAAGTGCGAGGGTCCGGACATCAAAGGGCGCCAGACCTATAACTAGGGCAGCTCCGGAGCAGGACGGCAGTTGTATCCTGGAGTCGAGAGACACCGAGAGAACTCAGCCTTGACGGACTACTGGCGCTGCCGTAGCCCTACCTTGTGAACTATCGTCCTGCCTGCTGGCGCTGCCGCGGCCTTCTGCAACATCCATCCTCGTCGGGACCTGCTGGCGCTGCCGCGGCCCGTTGTAACGACCATCTTCACCGGGACCTGCTGGCGCTGCCGCGGACCGTGTATCGACCATCTTCACCGGGACCTGCTGGTGCTGCCGCGGACCGTGTATCGACCATCTTCACCGGGACCTGCTGGCGCTGCCGCGGCCCGTCCCAGCTAGAACACCAAGCTCGAGGATTGTGAGCTATCCACCAGACCATCTCAACTACCAGACTGGTAACCAGACTGTCCCGCTACCCCCTTTTCCCCATCTTGAGAGACTTGAATCGAGGGGACCCCTGAGTCCAGACCTCCTTGTACCATTGCATCGTACCTTAAGAAATTGCCTATAAAGAACGCTAGATCTTCTCCTTGTGTGGTGTCTGTCTGTGGGGGGGAAGTTATTTATCTGTACGATCGCTGGAGACGGCTCTCCCCGGAGACCTCTCCCCTTGTCCTCGGCCGACCCTCCCGGTCCGTCTAACATTGGTGGCCAGCGGCGCGATCCGAATCAACGCGTAATCGTACAGAGAGTAGCTCACCCCACGACAAAACCACGATGTCAGCCAAAGATAGCGGTTCCACTGAAAAGTTCCAAATGGATAAGTTGGAAGAATATAGCCACCGCGAACTTAAACAATTCTGCATGGAACTAGGCATTGCTACCACCGGCCTGAGTACCAAAGACGATTTGAAGCGCGCCCTTGAGTCGTGGGCAGAAACTGGGGTCGCCGGATCCCCTGACCAGAACAGTGTCGCACCAGAGGGGAACGCCACGGCTCCCGAGGAGCGGAGAACGGGCCTCTCGCAGGAGGAGATCCAAGAAAGAGAAAGAACCAGATTACATGAGTTGGAAATGGCACGACTCAAGATGGACGGTGAACTAAAGTTAGCCGAGCAGAAACTAAATCTAGAACATCTGCGGCTCCGAGAAGAACGAGAAGAAAAACAGAGACAGAGAGAGCTCGAGGAAAAAAGATTAACACTCGAACACGAGCGCAAACTGGCGGAAATAGAACTTCGGAAACAGAATAAAGAACCGGGGGTGCCTGAGCGACCGCACACCCCGGGAGCAACCGAGAAAAAAGTCCACATCCCCAAGGATGTTGTCCGAGAGTATGTCCGAGAAGACGACATACAACAGTGGTTCAAAGCCTACGAGATCGCCATGACCTCCCACCGGATCGACCGGAGTGATTGGGGAGCCGGACTATGGGGGAGGTTCGTCAACGAAGGCCGCGATGCCCTATTGCAGCTCCCAGATCACCAGATGTCGTCCTACGACCACATGAAGGCTGCCCTCCTCACCCGCTACGGCCTCACACCCGAGATGTACCGCCAGAGGTTCAGAGACTGCACCCGGATCCCGGGTACAACTTGGGTGGAGTACGTCAACTATTTCAGCCGAGCCTTCGAGGGTTGGATCAAGGGGAGCCATGTAACGACCTACGAGCAACTCTTTAACCTTATGGTATGGGAGCACCTGTCGAACAACTGTTTCGTCGAGCTCAGGCAGCAACTCCTCGACAGTAAATTGACTGACCCCCGGCAACTCGCCGCCGAAGCTGACCGATGGGAAAGCACCCGAGTGGGCCGGAGAGGACCACACGAGCAAAACCGAAACAACCAAGGCCAACACCGTCCCCGGGGAGGAGGAGGAGGCCAGGGGCGAGGGAGAGACACCATCCCGGCAACACCCGTGGCCAGCACCCCGCCCCCGGCCGGCCGGGGCAACCCCCCGATGCGCCCGGGGTTCCGAGCCAACGTCACGTGCCACCGATGCCAGCGAGTCGGCCACTACGTCAATGACCCGAGCTGCCCGCAGAACCAAGCACCAAGGCCCCGCCAGGTAGCTGCCGCAGCCCTGGGGGAAGAACGACTATCAGAGGAACAGGAAGAATATGAGCCGGCCCAGCAAGAGTGGGAACCGGCCGCCATGGTTCTAGCGTGCCTAGGGGGAAAAGACATGGTCCTGCGGGCTCCCCTACCCGCCAACACCCGGAAATACGGCCAGTGGGTGACCATTAATGGGCGTCGGGCCGAGGCCTTACGTGACACGGGCGCCAGTGTGACGGCCGTCCGCTGTCACCTGGTGAAGCCCAAGCAGATCCTGCCGAACATTCTCTGCCCCGTCCGCTCAGCTGACAATTCCGAAAGTCTGTGTCAAATGGCCTGCGTCCCCTTCGAATGGGGAGGGGTCTCCGGCCTGTTGAAAGCGACGGTCCGGGATGATGCCCCCGTGGACTGCCTCCTGGGGAATGACCTTGAGAGTTCCCCGTGGGCCACCGTCGAAAGAAGAGAGCACCTGGGGATGCTGGGCCTCCCGGACTGGGCCTGCGTAACCACCCGGTCCATGGCCGCCCGTGCCGTCCCCCGATCAGAAGAACCAGAATGGCCAGCACCTCCACCCCCGGTCGCCCCAGTAGAGGACAACGACGAGGCCAACCCCCCAGAACCAACGGCCGAAGGGGTCGCGCAACCCCAGGACCTTCCCGGCCTGGCTCAGTGGCGTCAAGAAGGGGGGCCCACCCAAGAACAGTTCCGCCAGGAGCAAAAGACCTGCCCCTCCCTCGAGGGACTCCGCCAGCAAGCCAGCGCCCAGAGCGCAGGGGACTCCACCGGAACTCATTGGGTCTATTGGGATAACGACCTGCTATACAGCGAACAAAGAATCGCAGAGCTAGGGGCCAGTCGAGTGCTGGTGGTACCTCTCCGCTTCAGAGACTTCCTACTAACTCTGGCCCACGATGTCCCCCTGGCTGGACACCTGGGCCAGGACAAAACCTACAGTCGCCTAGTGACTCACTTTTTTTGGCCGAAGATGCGGAACGACGTCCTTAACCACTGCCGGTCCTGCCCCACGTGCCAGGCCAGTGGGAAGAGCGGCCGTAAGCTGAAAGCCCCTCTGCAACCCTTCCCAGTGGTCACCACCCCGTTCGAGAGGATAGGAATAGACATTGTGGGTCCCCTGGACCCCCGCACGGCACAAGGACATAGGTTCATCCTGGTACTGGTGGACCACGCCACCCGCTACCCCGAGGCGGTACCCCTACGAACTGTAACAGCTCCGGTGGTTGGCCGGGCCCTAATGGGGATCTTCTCCCGGGTGGGCTTCCCCCGAGAAGTCGTCAGCGACCGAGGCACGAACTTTATCTCAAAATATATGAAGTCCCTCTGGCAACAGTGCGGGGTCACCTACCGATTCACGACCCCCTATCACCCCCAAGGGAACGGACTAGTGGAGCGATTCAACCGCACCCTCAAGGGGATGATTGGGGGATTGGAAGAACCCCTCCGTCGCCAGTGGGATGTACTACTCCCGTGCCTCCTCTTCGCCTATCGAGAAGTTCCCCAGAAGTCCCTCGGCTTTAGCCCTTTCGAACTCCTGTACGGGCACCCTGTGCGAGGGCCCCTCAGCCTAGTCAAAGAAGGTTGGGAGATGGCCCCCCTAAAGACCCCTCCAGACGTCTTCAAGTACCTCCTGGCCCTACGCAATCAGACCCGGTGCTTCAGGGAGATGGCCAAGGCGAACCTCGAGGCCAGTCAGGAGGACATGAAAAAATGGTACGATCACAATGCCTCCTCCGTCGAGTTCGAACCTGGTCAACAAGTGTGGGTGATGTCCCCCACCGAACCATGTGCCTTGCAAGATAAGTGGACGGGGCCCTTCAAAGTGGTCGAGCGCAAGAGCCCCGTCACTTACCTCATTGACATGGGGACCCCCCGGAACCCCCTTCGGGTCCTCCACACCAACAGACTCAAACCACACTTTGTGCGCTCAGAACTCAGCCTCCTGATGGCTACGGACAGTGGGGCGGAGGAGGACTCCGAACCCCTCCCGGATCTCCTGAAGACTCAGGGGAACGACGGTTCCATGGACGGGGTCCGGCTCTCCGATGCCCTCACCCCAGAGCAACGCCAGGGCTGCCGGGACCTCCTGCTGCGGTTCGCTACACTGTTCTCCCTCACCCCCGGGATCACCCCTTGGTGCTTGCACGACGTGGACACCGGGGACAGTCCCCCTATCCGACACCGGGCCTACCGCGTGCCAGATCGGGTACGGGCCTGCATCCAAGAGGAAGTGGCCAAAATGCTCACGATCGGGGTCATCGAGCCCTCGGACAGCCCCTGGGCCAGCCCGGTTGTACTGGTCCCCAAAGCCGCTGCCCTCGGCACCACACCTGAACTGAGATTCTGCGTCGACTACCGGGGCTTGAACGCTGTCACCCGGACCGACGCTCATCCTATCCCCCGAGCGGATGAATTGATCGACCGGCTGGGGGCCGCCCGCTACCTCAGCATCTTTGTTGGACCCGGCCTCGTGGCGTGGTCCTTAACCCCCTGGATTGTGCCCGTTCCCCGCCCCGGCCTTCACGGGCCACCCGTCTGAACTGCACCAAGGCCCTTCACCCAGAGCTGCACGTGGTCGCATACTCCTCGTGGCTCCGCCATCTTGTTGGCATCCACGTCACACCGTGCACCAGCCGGCGCGACCCCGCTCAACCCGGCCTCGACCCCAGCGAAGCCCCGACATCGAGGCACCACGAACTAGCCAGGGGGTGCCGCAGGAACCATTCATCGCCCCCGGCGGAGGACAGTATCGATGGGACCCCCAACTGTCCTCCCCTCTCGAGGTGTGATCGCCCTGCAACTCCCATGGGCCTGGCGCCTCTCCTGCTGGGCGTCTGGCCACCTCCACCCGGCCACTCCGCCCCCTCGGGCGCATAGGTCCGGACATCAAAGGGCTCCAGACCTATATCTGGGGCGACCCCACCACAGCTCGGCAGTTGTATCCCGGAGTCGAGAGCCCTGCTGATTGAATCGCGGCTGACCCTACGGAGAAGAACTCTTGTCGGAACCATCACGAGCCCTGCTGACTGCGTCGCGGCTCCTTCTTGTGAACCCTTTCTGAACCACCTGGAACATCGGAGCCCTGCTGACGCTGTCGCGGCCCAACCTCGCTGAACCCTTCCTCGGAGCCCTGCTGACGACGTCGCGGCTCGAGCTGAGCAGAAACCATCTTGAGAGCCCTGCTGATTGAATCGCGGCTCTCCACGAACTATACGCCAGAGCCCTGCTGACGCCGTCGCGGCTCGACCCATCCGAGATCCGGAGGTCCTCCAGCTTGAGGATAAGAACTGGGTCCCAGGTACCCTCGTACCGCATTCCTGCCAAAGACTGTCCCTCTACCCTGACCCTTCCAAAGAGACACTGAGACTTTTGGTGGATCCCTCGATCCCTTCGTGTAAATATTGACCTCGTAACCTTTTTATTGCTGATAAAGAATTGCTTGTCACAAGACAACCTCCTTGAGTCCTGTGTGGTGGTGTTACTGTGCTAGTACGTGATAGGAGAAGGATCTCTCCGGAGACTTCTCGGCAGCGCTCGGCTACTTCGTGCAGTGTGAGGGCCCCCCCCCCCCTTGGTGGTCTCACCGACTCCTCGGGGTCCGCCTTCCAACATTTGGTGGCCAGCGACGGGATCCGAGCCGAACGCAGTACGTACCAGCCAGTACCCACTAGCTACCCATCCAAACGAACAGCATCATGAGCAGCCAGGAAAACAACGCGACAATGGAGTTCCAGCCCGAACGGCTGGAAGAATATACGCACAAAGAATTAAAACAGTTCTGCAAAGACAAAGGCATTGCAACCACCAGCCTAGGTACCAAAGAGGAGATGCAGAAAGCTCTGAGGGCATGGTTGGAGGCCGGGGCAGGCCCCTCCCAGGAAGAAGGGCCCTTGCCCCTGACTGAGACCACAGCAACCGCACTGACTCCGGCAACCGGAGGAAGAAAGAGCCTAGAAACCGGCCTCTCCGAAGAAGAAATACGAGAGCGGGAAAAGGTCCGGAGCCACGAGCTAGAGCTCGCCCGACTGCGGCTGGACGGCGAACTCCAGCTGGCAGAAAAGAAACTGGCCCTAGAGCAGCTGCGCCTACAAGAAGAGATAGAGGAGAAGAGACGACACCGGGAGTTGGAGGAAAAGAAACTAACTCTTGAGCACGAGCGCAGTCTCAAGGAGCTCGAGATCAAGGCCAAGAACGGAGGGACCGACACCCCCAGTACTAGAGACACTCTACCGCCTTCCGAGGCCAAGGTACATATCCCGAAAGAGGTCGTCAAGGAGTATTACAAGAATGACGACATCCAACAATGGTTCAAGGCCTACGAGGTGGCCATGACCTCTCATCGGGTGCCCCGAAAAGACTGGGGCGCGGGCCTGTGGGGGCGGTTCCTGAGTGAGGGGCGGGACACGCTGCTCCAGCTACCGGAGGAGGTGATGACCTCCTACGATCACATGAAGGAGGCCCTGCTCACCCGCTACGGGCTAACAGCGGAAATGTACCGCCAGCGGTTCAGAGACTGCAAGAAAATCCCGGGTACCACATGGGTGGAATATGTGGACTTTTTCAGTCGGGCCCTAGAAGGGTGGATCAAAGGGAGCAAAGTAACCACCTACGGGCAGCTGGTCGACCTCATCGTGTGGGAACACCTTTCCAACAATTGCTTCGTGGAACTGAGACAGCACCTCCTCAACAGCAAAATGACCGACCCGCGAAAACTTGCCGTCGAGGCCGATCGATGGGTCAACTCCCGGGTCCCCCGGAACTCAATGGGGGAGTACCAGAGGAACCCCAACGGACCCCCCCGCCAGCGCGGTGGGGGGGAGGGCCGAACAGGAACCGAGACCCTCCCGCCGGGGCCCCCAGGAGCCCCCCTCGAGGGCCACCGCAGCCACATCTCTCCCCGAGCCTAGCCCGAAGGGTGGGCCCGGCCCGACCCGGACCACGGCCACCAGTGACCTGCTACGGCTGCCAACAAACCGGACACTTTGCCAGCGATCCGGCCTGCCCTCTGAACCGAAGAAACGGGGCCGGCGGGCCCCCGCCCCGGCAGCTGACAGCCGCCGCCTTGGGGGGAGGAGAAGAGGAAGAGGAGGCCCTCGACCGAGAGAACACTGAGTGGGAGCCGGCAGCCATGTCCCTGGTCTGCCTGGGTAGCCGAGAGATGGTACCCTGCACCCCCATCCCAACCAACACCCAGAAGTACCGGCAGCAGGTCACAGTCAATGGACAACGGGCCGAAGCCCTTCGTGACACAGGCGCCAGTATCACCGCTGTCCGCTGCCACCTGGTGACCCCTGAACAGATTCTACCGAATGTGCTGTGCCCCGTACGGACGGCCGACAACAGTGAAAGCCTATGCCAGATGGCCCTGGTCCCCTTCGAGTGGGGAGGGGTGACGGGCCTGCTGAAGGTGACAGTGCGCGACGACGCCCCGGTCGACTGCCTCCTGGGGAACGACTTGGAAAGTTCCCCCTGGGCTCAAGTAGAGCGACGAGAGCACCTCCGAATGTTGGGACTGGCTGATTGGGCCTGCGCCATCACCCGGTCCATGACCGCCCAGGCCCCCCGCTCATCCTCGACCTCCGGGACCGCCCAACCCGAGGGGCTCACACCCCCTCCCACCAGCAGCGAGGAGGAGGCGGACACCGACCCTGGACCCAGCGAATCCTCCCCCGAAGAGATGGCTTCTCCGAGCGCCCTACCAGAGCTGACACAATGGCGACACGAAGGGGGCCCCACCCGAGAGCAGTTCCAGCAAGAACAACAGTCCTGTCCCTCTCTCGAAGGGGTCCGACAACAGGCGACCGCGCAAGCCAACGGTGGCCAGACCGGCACCCACTGGATCTACTGGGCCGAGGGCCTGTTGTACAGTGAACAGAAAGTAGCAGAACTCGGGGCCAGCCGCGTGTTGGTGGTCCCCCTCCGCTTCCGGGAGTTCCTTCTCAACCTGGCCCATGATGTGCCCCTCGCCGGACACTTGGGGCAAGACAAAACGTACAGTCGTCTGGTGACCCACTTCTACTGGCCCTGGATGCGGAGAGATGTGGACAACCACTGCCGGTCCTGCCAGACCTGCCAAGCCAGCGGAAAGACGGGGGGTCGGGTCAAGGCCCCCCTCCAGCCCTTTCCAGCCGTCAGCACCCCGTTCGAACGGGTCGGAATCGATATTGTGGGACCCCTGGACCCCCAAACCGCCCTGGGCCACCGCTTCATCCTGGTCCTCGTGGACCACGCCACCAGGTACCCGGAGGCGGTCCCGCTAAGAACTATAACGGCCCCGGTGGTAGGCCGGGCCTTGATGGGGATCTTCTCCCGAGTGGGATTCCCCAGCGAAGTGGTGAGCGACCGCGGCACGAACTTTATCTCCAGGTACATGCGGTCCCTGTGGCAACAGTGCGGGGTCACATACAAGTTCACGACCCCCTATCACCCTCAGGGGAACGGACTGGTTGAGCGGTTCAACCGAACATTAAAAGGGATGATCCAGGGCTTGGAAGAACCCCTCAGGCGGAAATGGGATGTTCTGCTGCCCTGCCTCCTGTTTGCCTATCGGGAGGTCCCGCAGAAGTCCCTGGGGTT
The DNA here is from genome assembly GCF_964204655.1 of Triturus cristatus. Lineage (NCBI taxonomy): Eukaryota > Metazoa > Chordata > Amphibia > Caudata > Salamandridae > Triturus > Triturus cristatus. The sequence goes on from NC_140591.1 coordinate 1,524,531,243, forward strand.
CAGCCCGTTTGAACTATTGTATGGACACCCGGTCCGCGGACCGCTCAGCCTGGTCAAGGAGGGCTGGGAGATGAAGCCCCGAGGCGCCCCTCCTGACGTCTACCGATACCTCCTGACCCTCCGAAACCAGACCCGCAGGTTCCGAGCCATGGCCGAAGCCAACCTCGAGGCCAGCCAGGAGGACATGAAACGGTGGTACGATCGCAACACCTCTACTATAGAATTCGAGCCAGGTCAGAAAGTATGGGTCATGGCCCCGGTCGAACCCGGCGCCCTCCAGGACAAGTGGACCGGGCCCTTCAAGGTGGTGGCGAAGAAAAGTCCCGTCACCTACCTGGTCGATCTGGAGTCCCCCCGGAACCCCCTCCGGGTCCTACATGCTAACAGGCTAAAACCCCACTTCGCCCGGACCGAACTGAGCCTGCTGCTGGCGACCGATGAGGGGGGCGAGGACGACTCCGAGCCCTTGCCCGACCTCTTGCAATCCGACATTCACGATGGACCGATCGAAGGGGTCCAACTCGCCTCGTCCCTGACCCCGGAACAGCGCAACGACTGCCAGCAATTACTGCGGGACTACGCAGCCCTCTTCTCTCTCACCCCGGGGGTGACCCACTGGTGCGTCCACGACGTCGACACCGGGGAGAGCCCCCCCATACGACACAGAGCCTACCGGGTGCCTGACCGAGTGCGGGCCTGCATCCAGGACGAAGTAGCGAAGATGCTGGCCCTGGGGGTCATCGAGCCCTCCGACAGCCCGTGGGCCAGCCCTGTCGTCCTGGTGCCCAAGGCCGCAGCTCCCGGTCACCCCCCGGAGTTGCGATTCTGCGTGGACTACCGAGCCCTGAATGCAGTAACCAAGACAGACGCACACCCGATACCCCGGGCCGACGAACTCATCGACCGCCTAGGGGCCGCTCGCTACTTGAGCACGCTGGACCTCACCGCCGGGTACTGGCAAATCCAGCTCACCCCCGGCGCCCAAGAAAGATCCGCCTTTTTGACCCCGGATGGGCATTACCACTTTCGGGTGATGCCCTTCGGAATGAAGAACGCCCCGGCCACCTTCCAAAGACTGGTGAACAAGGTTTTGGCCGGGCTTGAGGCCTTCAGCGCGGCCTACTCAGATGACATTGCCGTGCACAGCAACCACTGGGCCGAGCACCTCCTCCACCTGAAGGCCGTCCTGGCCGCCCTCCAGCGGGCCGGGCTCACAATCAAGGCCAGCAAATGTCAAATCGGCCACGGATCCATGACCTACCTGGGCCATCAAGTGGGGAGCGGGCAGGTGGCCCCCCTCCAAGCGAAGATAGATGCCATCTAGACCTGGGAACCCCCCACTACCCAGACCGCTGTCCGGGCCTTCCTGGGCCTCACCGGATACTACCGGCGGTTTATCCGGGACTATGGGAGCATTGTTGGCCCCCTCACAGAGTTAACGTCCAAAAAACAGCCCAAGAAGGTACACTGGACACCCCGCTGCCAAACAGCCTTCGACACCCTAAAGACAGCCATGTGTACTGCTCCGGTGCTGCAGGCCCCGGACTACCAGAAGGAGTTCGTGGTACAGACGGACGCCTCCGAGTATGGGATCGGGGCCGTCCTAGCCCAAGCCGACGAAAAGGGGCTCGACCGACCAGTGGCCTTCATCAGCCGACGACTACTGCCCCGAGAGCAACGCTGGAGCACTATTGAGCGTGAGGCCTTCGCTGTGGTGTGGGCCCTCAAGAAGCTCCGGCCCTACCTCTTTGGCACCCACTTCCGGGTCCAGACCGACCACCGGCCCTTGCAATGGTTAATGCAAATGCGGGGCGAGAACCCCAAGCTGCTGCGGTGGTCCATCTCGCTACAAGGGATGGACTTTGACGTCGAACACCGGCCCGGCAATGACCACGCCAACGCCGACGGCCTGTCCCGCTTCTTCCGCCTTGACGAGGAGAATCCCCAAGGAGATGGGTGACTCTCCACGCCTTTGGCTGGGGGGGACGCCTGTTGGACCCGGCCTCGTGGCGTGGTCCTTAACCCCCTGGATTGTGCCCGTTCCCCGCCCCGGCCTTCACGGGCCACCCGTCTGAACTGCACCAAGGCCCTTCACCCGGAGCTGCACGTGGTCGCATACTCCTCGTGGCTCCGCCATCTTGTTGGCATCCACGTCACACCGTGCACCAGCCGGCGCGACCCCGCTCAACCCGGCCTCGACCCCAGCGAAGCCCCAACATCGAGGCACAACGAACTAGCCAGGGGGTGCCGCAGGAACCATTCATCGCCCCCGGCGGAGGACAGTATCGATGGGACCCCCAACTGTCCTCCCCTCTCGAGGTGTGATCGCCCTGCAACTCCCATGGGCCTGGCGCCTCTCCTGCTGGGCGTCTGGCCACCTCCACCCGGCCACTCCGCCCCCTCGGACGCATAGGTCCGGACATCAAAGGGCTCCAGACCTATATCTGGGGCGACCCCACCACAGCTCGGCAGTTGTATCCCGGAGTCGAGAGCCCTGCTGATTGAATCGCGGCTGACCCTACGGAGAAGAACTCTTGTCGGAACCATCACGAGCCCTGTTGACTGCGTCGCGGCTCCTTCTTGTGAACCCTTTCTGAACCACCTGGAACATCGGAGCCCTGCTGACGCTGTCGCGGCCCAACCTCGCTGAACCCTTCCTCGGAGCCCTGCTGACGACGTCGCGGCTCGAGCTGAGCAGAAACCATCTTGAGAGCCCTGCTGATTGAATCGCGGCTCTCCACGAACTATACGCCAGAGCCCTGCTGACGCCGTCGCGGCTCGACCCATCCGAGATCCGGAGGTCCTCCAGCTTGAGGATAAGAACTGGGTCCCAGGTACCCTCGTACCGCATTCCTGCCAAAGACTGTCCCGCTACCCTGACCCTTCCAAAGAGACACTGAGACTTTTGGTGGATCCCTCGATCCCTTCGTGTAAATATTGACCTCGTAACCTTTTTATTGCTGATAAAGAATTGCTTGTCACAAGACAACCTCCTTGAGTCCTGTGTGGTGGTGTTACTGTGCTAGTACGTGATAGGAGAAGGATCTCTCCGGAGACTTCTCGGCAGCGCTCGGCTACTTCGTGCAGTGTGAGGGCCCCCCCCCCCTTGGTGGTCTCACCGACTCCTCGGGGTCCGCCTTCCAACAATCTTCGACCTAACAGCGGGCTACTGGCAGATCGGTCTCACACCCCGGGCTCAGGAACGGTCCGCCTTCTCTACCCCCGATGGCCACTACCACTTCAAGGTCATGCCCTTCGGCATGAAGAATGCCCCCGCTACTTTTCAACGTCTAGTGAACCAGGTCTTGGCGGGGCTCGAAGAGTTCAACGCCGCCTACCTGGATGATATCGCTGTGTACAGCCGCCACTTGTCCGACCACCTCCTCCACCTCCAAGAGGTCCTGCAGGCCCTCCAGCGGGCCGGCCTCACGATTAAGGCCGGCAAATGCCAAATTGGTCAAGGGTCCATGACCTACCTCAGGCACCAGGTGGGAAGCGGGCTGGTGGCCCCGCTGCAACTTAAAATTGCTGCCATCCAGTCCTGGCAGCCCCCCGTCACCCAGACCGAGGTCCGAGCCTTCTTGGGGCTCACCGGCTACTACCAGCGGTTCGTGAGGGACTACGGCAGCATTGTGGGGCCCCTCACGGGTCTCACGTCCAAAAACCAGCCGAAGCGGATTAACTGGACCCCCGACTGTCAAGCGGCCTTCGAAAAGCTGAAGGCCGCCCTGTGCACCGCCCCTGTGCTCCAGGCCCCCGATTACAGTCGGGAATTCATTGTACAGACAGACGCCTCCGACCACGGCATCGGAGCGGTTCTTTCCCAACTGAACCCCGAGGGTCATGACCAGCCGGTGGCCTTCATCAGCAGACGTCTCCTGGCCCGAGAACAGCGCTGGAGCACAATCGAGAGGGAGGCCTTCGCAGTGGTGTGGGCCCTCAAAAAGCTCCGGCCCTATCTCTTCGGTACCCACTTCCGGGTACAAACCGACCATCGACCCCTGCAGTGGCTGATGCAGATGCGGGGGGAGAACCCAAAACTATTGCGCTGGTCCATCTCCCTGCAGGGAATGGACTTCACCGTGGAACATCGACCGGGCCAAGACCACGCCAACGCAGATGGCCTGTCACGCTTTTTCCGCCTCGACGAGGAGAGTCCCCAGGAAGATGGGTGACTCTCCCCGCCTTCAGCTGGGGGGGACGCATGTTGGACAGGCCACACGAAGGGCTTGCTCCCTCCCCGCATGACAGGGCCCAAGCCCCGGCCCGCCAGGCGTGACCCACAAGAATCACCCGCACCCCGTCTCCCGACGGAACTCCTGCCCCCGGACCTCCATGTATCACGGGACCGAGCCACCACCGGCTCCCCCGGCCGGATCAAGCCGCCATCTTGGGCCCTGCGCCACGAGGCCGCGTGGCCTCCACCCGACCCTAACCCTGGGCCTGGCCGGCCCCGACATCCCGGCACCACCATCCACCCAGGAGGTGAGCGGACCACTTGGCAGGTCAATGGAAGAACGAAGCGTCAAGGGCTCTCCCCCGCCAGGTGCCGATCGCCTCCAGCTCCCCCAGGCGCTGGCTCCACCCCCTGCTGGGTGTCTGGACACCTTCATCCCGGACCCTCCGACCTCCAAGTGCGAGGGTCCGGACATCAAAGGGCGCCAGACCTATAACTAGGGCAGCTCCGGAGCAGGACGGCAGTTGTATCCTGGAGTCGAGAGACACCGAGAGAACTCAGCCTTGACGGACTACTGGCGCTGCCGTAGCCCTACCTTGTGAACTATCGTCCTGCCTGCTGGCGCTGCCGCGGCCTTCTGCAACATCCATCCTCGTCGGGACCTGCTGGCGCTGCCGCGGCCCGTTGTAACGACCATCTTCACCGGGACCTGCTGGCGCTGCCGCGGACCGTGTATCGACCATCTTCACCGGGACCTGCTGGCGCTGCCGCGGACCGTGTATCGACCATCTTCACCGGGACCTGCTGGCGCTGCCGCGGCCCGTCCCAGCTAGAACACCAAGCTCGAGGATTGTGAGCTATCCACCAGACCATCTCAACTACCAGACTGGTAACCAGACTGTCCCGCTACCCCCTTTTCCCCATCTTGAGAGACTTGAATCGAGGGGACCCCTGAGTCCAGACCTCCTTGTACCATTGCATCGTACCTTAAGAAATTGCCTATAAAGAACGCTAGATCTTCTCCTTGTGTGGTGTCTGTCTGTGGGGGGGAAGTTATTTATCTGTACGATCGCTGGAGACGGCTCTCCCCGGAGACCTCTCCCCTTGTCCTCGGCCGACCCTCCCGGTCCGTCTAACATCTGGACACTGCTGGTAGTGATATGCACTCACCCCCCATATGTCTGGACACTGCTGGTAGTGATATGCACCCACCCCCATATGTCTGTCCACTGCTGGGAGTCATATGCATCCACCCCTCATATGTCTGGACACTGCTGGTAGTGATATGCACCCACCCCCATATCTCTGTCCACTGCTGGTAGTGATATGCACCCACCCCCATATGTCTGTCCACTGCTGGTAGTGATATGCACCCACCCCCATATCTCTGTCCACTGCTGGGAGTCCTCTGCACCCACCCCCATATGTCTGTCCACTGCTGGTAGTGATATGCACCCACCCCCATATGTCTGTCCACTGCTGGGAGTCAAATGCACCCACCCCTCATATGTCTGGACACTGCTGGTAGTGATGTGCACCCACCCCCATATCTCTGTCCACTGCTGGTAGTGATATGCACCCACCCCCATATGTCTGTCCACTGCTGGTAGTGATATGCACCCACCCCCATATGTCTGTCCACTGCTGGTAGTGATATGCACCCACCCCTCATATGTCTGGACACTGCTGGTAGTGATATGCACCCACCCCCATATCTCTGTCCACTGCTGGGAGTCCTCAGCACCCACCCCCATACCTCTGTCCACTGCTGGTAGTGATATGCACCCACCCCATATGTCTGTCCACCTATCCATCTCCCTCCTGTCCCTGTGGTGCCTGGTCCTGCCACATATGATGCCCCCCCCGGTCGACAAACCTTGAGGTTAGTTTGTGCTGGCAAGGTAGGGATGGACGCGGTGCCCTACGTCCACCCTTGGGCTTGAGAAATGGACTGGCCATTGGCCTTTGTACATAGTCTTATTAATTTATTATTTTTCTGTGCTGAATAAAGCCTTTTCTTTTACTTTCAACACTATTGCAATTAAGGTACTTGATGTTGGTGATGAGGCTCATGACGTTGGTGTTCTGGTAATGTGTTAGGGTTCTGAGATATGTTTTTGTATGATGGTCATGAGGTGGACCATGGTATCTGTGTGCCATCACAATGTCTGTGCAAATAATCATTGGTAGTGTGTGTTCATTTCCTTTGGAGACATTGTCCCAAGGAGTGTTCCTTCCTCTGTGGCACCTGACATCGTCCCTGCAAACAGTTGCACAATTGTTGTGCTGACCTGTGTCCACATTTCCTTTGTTGCTGACGGATCCCTTCAACAATGGCCATGCCTGCTCACCAATCTCTCCTGCTGAATCGTCTGTGCCATCCTTGCTAGTCAGTGTACTTGTGTTTTGGGTATGTAGGAATGGCATCAGGGACAAATTGGCCCTTTTCAGCACTATGCATGTGTGTAATCATGGCCTAACACACAAATGGTACGTGTAAGGCAGGGTATTTGGGCACCTGACTCACAATTGTGGGCATTGTATCTAGTGGCATTGAACCCTATTCGTTCCCTGAGAGACAACATCTGGGTGGCTGGACCAGCACCTGGACATTCCTATCAGTCCTGGGATGTGCGTGACAGTGTGTGTTCCCTTTCGCTATCTTAGTTTTGTTTGCAGTTACATGACTATACAGTCTGTTGGCATGAAATCAGGGTGTGTATTGTGCTGCATCCACCATGGGTGGGTATGCATGTGTTATATGTCCTCACACCCACATGTGGTGTGCCATGCAGTGTGTGAAATGCATCCATCCTCCTGGGAGTGGGACATTGCTGGGAGTCCTCTGCACCCACCCCTCATATGTCTGTCCACTGCTGGGAGTGATATGCACCCACCCCCATATGGCTGTCCACTGCTGGGAGTCCTCTGCACCCACCCCATATGTCTGTCCACTGCTGGGAGTCAAATGTACCCACCCCCATATGTCTGTCCACTGCTGGTAGTGATATGCACCCACCCCCATATCTCTGTCCACTGCAGGTAGTGATATGCACCCACCCCCATATGTCTGTCCACTGCTGGGAGTCATATGCACCCACCCCTCATATGTCTGGACACTGCTGCTAGTGATATGCACCCACCCCCATATCTCTGTCCACTGCTGGGAGTCCTCTGCACCCACCCCCATATGTCTGTCCACTGCTGGGAGTCCTCTGCACCCAGCCCCATATGTCTGTCCACTGCTGGGAGTCATATGCACCCACCCCCATATGACTGTCAACTGCTCGTAGTGATATGCACCCACCCCCATATGTCTGTCCACTGCTGGTAGTGATATGCACCCACCCCCATATGTCTGTCCACTGCTGGTAGTGATATGCACCCACCCCCATTTGTCTGTCCACTGCTGGGAGTCATATGCACCCACCCCTCATATGTCTGGACTCTGCTGGTAGTGATATGCACCCACTCCCATATCTCTGTCCACTTCTGTGAGTCCTCTGCACCCACCCCCATATCTCTGTCCACTGCTGGTAGTGATATGCACCCACCACATATGTCTGTCCACTGCTGGAGTCATATGCACCCACCCCTCATATGTCTGGACACTGCTGGTAGTGATATGCACCCACCCCTGTTGGACTTGGCCCTTCTGGCAGGTTCACCCCTGAACTTTTTTGCTTTTTACTGGTGACTTGGTGTGGTGATTTTTGGTTTCTGCGCACTTTCCCTGTGTCCCAGAGGAAAGTGCGTGCGCATTCTGAGTGCATGTGGTGAGATAGGCCTGTCCTCCCATAGGAATGCATGGGGAATGTATGTGTCCCTAGTAGTTCCTGATGCGTGGGGTGTGCAGGCCTGAGTTTGGTATGTGCGGACTCGTGTGATTGAATGCTGCGCGGTGATGTGTGCGGCATGCATGTACCTAGCGTAGAAGTGCCACTTCTAGAAGTGGGCACTTCGGTGTGCAGTGTAAAATGTGTGCCTTGTCGCGTGATTGGCTGGTCATGTCATGTGACGGGCTAGGGATTCCCCAGAGTCAGGATGAGTCACCCAGTGGTGAATGGGGAGATCAGCAGCTAGATGGGTGGGAGGAGTACACCTGGGTCCTGAATAGGGCAGGGTTTTCCCCACACAATGCTGGCTCCGCCCCCTGTGGTGCGACTGACGACCCTAGCCCTGCCAGTGAATAGAGTGAGGGGCTGAGCACATCAAGGGTGCTCCCCAACCAGCTGCGACTGGTTTTCCCCCTCACCCTGAACCCAGAACAAAGGGTTTTACTGTATAAAAATGGGGCTGTGTCCCCACAGAAGGTGTTCTCTGCCAGGATCCTACCTGAGGGGGGCTGCTGCTGCTGCTGGACCAGAGGACCGCCACTTGGACTACCTCCCTGCCTGGAGGCCCCGTGAGCTGGCTCTGGGTCCAGCCTTGCCCCCCCCACCCCTGCCTTGCTGTGTGCCTCGCGGAAGCCTCCAGTGCCTGAAAGCGCTGGAATTGCCTTCGGCGCAGAGAGCGCCTGTTTCTGTGCCCTTGGCGCCAGGAGCGCTTTGTTTCTGATGGCGGGTGCCCACCCCGCTTAATTAATTATTTAATTGGCGGGTGCCCACCCCGCATAGTGGTGTGCTTGCGGGTGCCCACCCCGCTTATTTGCTTATTCTTACGGCGGGTGCCCACCCCGCCGTATACCGCATCTACGAGGGAGCCTACCCCTCTCATTGCCAAGATTTAAAAATCACCGCTGCAGCCCGGGACATCCAGGAAGTCAGGCGTGCCGGGGGCGGGCCGCCGGGACAACCGGATCAGGAAGTAGGAGGGCGGGAGCCTACCCGCCTCCCACCGAAGACTGGCGGCTGGGTTGAAAGCCCCGGAGCCGGCAGGAGCCTACCCTGCGCCCCGGGGCCCTGAGAAGTGCTGTGAGAGACCACGCGGGAGTCCCAGGTAAGCGGGACTCCGTGTGGGTGGTAGACTCTGCCCTGCCCCCCCCCCCAGCAGCGCCGCAGTAGCGGGCCACTCCCACGGGGGCCACCCTAACGAGAACGCTGGTGGCGCTCCAACGGAGAGGAGCACCGGTGTTCATTCCCGAGCGGCCCCGCTTGGCAGTGGGCCGCTCCGACGAGGCTCCCTCCCTCCGATCAGGGGACCAGCAACTTGGGGGCATTCTTGTTTTTAGAGCCTGCGAGGCTCTGGGGGCATTTTTCTTTTTGAGTCCATGAGAAGGACTCCAACGAAGGGGGACTAAGTGTTCACCGAGCCCCGGGAGGCTCTAACGCGGTGCCCAGGTGTTTTCAGAGCCCACGAGGCTCCCACGTTATTCGGGGGCATTTCGTTGGTGATTCTGAGTCCCAGAGGGGACTCCAACGTCTGGGGGCATCATTTCTCGAGTCCCTGCGCAGGACTCCAACACTTGGGGGCATTCTTTTTGGCAGAGCCCAGGGAGGCTCCAAGGCATGCCATATTTGTCTTAAAAAGCACAGTGGTGCCCATGCTCCTTTCCCAGCTGCCCAGCACTTAGTGGGCAGCTGCTACGTTTAGGTTGTGCCCCTCCACGCTGGGGGGCTTGCGCAGCCTGCGCAATCTTGCCCTGACTTTGAGACAAAGGGCGCCCTAGCCCCCTGCAAGGCCAGTTGGCCTAGGGACTGCCACAGGTGGTGGCTTATGTGAGTTTTTGCGCTGTTGTTCCTAACCTGCACCGCTGAATGTGTTTTTATGCGTCCTGTGCCTTGTTTTACACCTCTGAATGTTATGCATCAGGTGTTTATGTGCTTAGACCCCTATAGGTATTGTGATACATAGGTGGTTGTTTTCTCCCTAGGACAGGTGGTGCTAGTGAGGTCCTGATTCCCTGCGCAATATTTTCCTAAGGTGGTTAGGGTTGCGTAGGTGGTACTTACCTGATACCAGTAGTTACTGGATGTGTGCTACATTTGCTATTTTGTGTTACAGTATTATTCCTATGTTCTAAAAAGTGCTAATTCCTGACAGCGGTCCATGTGGCCCTGTCCCCTGTACATATAATCCCTTGTAAATTCTGCCCGTGCCTGTTGGCACATTGTAAAGTGTGTGTTTTTATCTAATGTGTTTTGGTAATACAAAGGCTATTTTTATAGAATACCTTGTGTGGAGTTTCCTTTGTGGTGGGCCTTGGGTGTTGTTGCTGGGTGCGTGCGCAAACGCTTTACACATCGCCTCAGAGATAAGCCTGACTGCTCGTGCCAAGCTACCAAGGGGGTGAGCAGGGGTTATCTTTGGCGTGTACCTTCCTTGCCCTGACTAGAGTGGTGGTTTCTGCCTGACTTGGGCGCAAGCCCTAGCCAACCAGAAATCCCATTTCTAACAACCCCCATATCTCTGTCCACTGCTGGGAATCCTCTGCACCCACCCCCATATCTCTGCCCACTGCTGGGAGTCATATGCACCCACCCCCATATGTCTGTCCACTGCTCGTAGTGATATGCACCCACCCCCATATGTCTGTCCACTGCTGGTAGTAATATGCACCCACCCCCATATGTCTGTCCACTGCTGGGAGTCATATGCATCCACCCCTCATATGTCTGGACACTGCTGGTAGTGATATGCACCCACCCCCATATCTCTGTCCACTGCTGGTAGTGATATGCACCCACCCCATATGTCTGTCCACTGCTGGTAGTGATTTGCACCCACCCCTCATATGTCTGTCCACTGCTGGGAGTCCTCTGCACCCACCCCATATGTCTGTACACTGCTGGGAGTCATATGCACCCACCCCCATATGTCTGTCCACTGCTGGCAGTCATATGCACCCACCCCTCATATGTCTGGACACTGCTGGTAGTGATATGCACCCACCCCCATATGTCTGGACACTGCTGGTAGTGATATGCACCCACCCCAATATGTCTGTCCACTGCTGGGAGTCATATGCATCCACCCCTCATATGTCTGGACACTGCTGGTAGTGATATGCACCCACCCCCATATCTCTGTCCACTGCTGGTAGTGATATGCACCCACCCCCATATGTCTGTCCACTGCTGGTAGTGATATGCATCCACCCCCATATCTCTGTCCACTGCTGGGAGTCCTCTGCACCCACCCCCATATGTCTGTCCACTGCTGGTAGTGATATGCACCCACCCCCATATGTCTGTCCACTGCTGGGAGTCATATGCACCCACCCCTCATATGTCTGGACACTGCTGGTAGTGATATGCACCCACCCCCATATCTCTGTCCACTGCTGGTAGTGATATGCACCCACCCCCATATGTCTGTCCACTGCTGGTAGTGATATGCACCCACCCCCATATGTCTGTCCACTGCTGGTAGTGATATGTGTTGGACCCGGCCTCGTAGCATGGCTCTACTTGTCCCCGCACCACCTAACCTGGTACCTGCAGCCCCAAGCACACGGCCTAGCCGGTCCTTCCCACCAAAACACACGCACCCGACCCGGACATCCTCATCCATGGCCTCTCTCCTTTCGGCCACCCCGGGCCCGCGTGCCCACTTCATGCACCAAGATGGCTGCCCGGCCCCAGCGCGACCCTGGCCTAGAGGCGCCACTCCGGCTGGAGGACATCACGCTTCCAGCGGATGAGAGAGGGAGGAGCAGTCTCTGTCGCACCTCTGAACTCCCCTGGGACGATGGGTTTCGATCAGCCCTCCGGCCTCCCTGAGGGCTGGCTCCACACCTGCTGGGTGTCTGGGACTCCTCCCGACCCGGCCCTGAAGGGATCAAAAGACAATGGCAGGAAACCCCGACAAGCGGCCCCCAGGTGACAAGACCCCTGCCTGCACCGACTCCGGACATCAAAGAGGGGTCGACCTATAACAAGGGGTGCTCTGGGACTGTCCGACAGATTCGACGCTGGAACAACGAGAGTGTTGGACAGGCCTCACAGACGGCTCGCGCCCTCCCCGCTCGACAAGGCCAGGACTCCGGGCCACCTGGCATAACCCCGCGACCAGCACCTGTACCCTGTCCCCCGACGGACCCTCTGCCCTCGGACCCCTACTCATCACGGGGTCCAGCCCCACCGGCTTTCCCGGCCGGGTCAAGCCGCCATCTTGGACCCTGTACCACGCGGCCGCCTGGCCTCCCCTCGACCCTAACCCCGGGCCTGGCCGGCCCCGACATCCCGGCACCACTATCCACCCAGGAGGTGAGCGGACCACTTGGCAGGTCAATGGGAGACCGAAGTGTCAAGGGCTCTCCCCCGCCAGGTGCCGATCGCTCCCAGCTCCCCCGGGCACTGGCTCCACCCCCTGCTGGGTGTCTGGACACCTTCATCCCGGACCCTCCGACCTCCAAGTGCGAGGGTCCGGACATCAAAGGGCACCAGCCCTATAACTGAGGCAGCTCCGGAGCAGGAAGGCAGTTGTATCCTGGAGTCGAGAGACACCGAGTGAACTCAACCCTGACGGTCTACTGGCGCTGCCGTAGCCCGCTCTTGTGAACCATCGTCCTGCCTGCTGGCGCTGCCGCGGCCTTCTGCAACCTTCATCTTCCTGGGACCTGCTGGCGCTGCCGCGGCCCGTTGTACCGACCATCCTCACCGGGACCTGCTGGCGCTGCCGCGGCCCTCTGCAACCTTCATCTTCCTGGGACCTGCTGGCGCTGCCGCGGCCCGTTGTAACGACCATCCTCACCGGGACCTGCTGGCGCTGCCGCGGACCGTTCATCTTCCAGGGACCTGCTGGCGCTGCCGCGGCCCGTTGTATCGACCTTCCGCACCGGGACCTGCTGGCGCTGCCGCGGCCCATACCCCCTAACCACCACGCTCGAGGATTGTGAGCTCATCACCATCTCATCCGAATTACCGGATTGGTAAATAGACTGTCCCGCTACCCCCTTCTCTACCTTACGAGACTCTAATCGAGGGGACCCCTGAGTCCAGACCTCCTTGTACCATTTTACCGTACCTTAAATAAGTGCCTATAAAGATCACTGAACCTTATCCGTGTGTGATATCTGTCTGTGGGGGGGAAGTTACTTGTCTGTACGATCGCTGGAGACGGCTCTCCCCGGAGACCTCTCCTCCTGACCCCGGCCGACCCTCCCGGTCCATCTACCTTTTCTAACATTGGTGGCCAGCGGCGCGATCCGAATCAACGCGTAATCGTACAGAGAGTAGCTCACCCCACGACAAAGCACGATGTCGACCAAAGATAGCAGCTCCACCGAGAAGTTCCAAATGGAGAAACTAGAGGAGTACAACCACCGCGAACTGAGACAATTTTGCATAGAACTTGGCATTGCTACCACTGGCCTGAGTACCAAGGATGACCTAAAGCACGCCCTTGAGTCGTGGACAGAAACGGGGGTCGCAAGACCCTCCGACCAAGGCGGCGTCACACCAGACCAATACAGCGTTACACCAGAGGGGAACGCCACGACTCCCGAGGAACGGGGAACGGGCCTCTCACCGGAGGAAATACGAGAAAGAGACAGAGTCAGACTGCACGAATTAGAGATGGCACGACTCAAGATGGATGGGGAGCTCAAGTTGGCTGAACAGAAACTCAACCTCGAGCATATGCGGATTCGAGAGGAGCGAGAAGAAAAACAGAGACAGAGAGAGCTGGAAGAGAAAAAGATAACGCTCGAGCACGAGCGCCAATTGGCAGAGATAGAACTGCGCAAACAGCATAAGGACTTGGGGGTGCCTGAAAGACCACACACCCCGGGACCAACTGAGAAAAAAGTTCACATCCCCAAGGATGTGGTCCGCGAGTATGTCCGAGAAGACGACATACAACAATGGTTTAAGGCCTATGAGATCGCAATGACCTCCCACCGGATCGACCGGAGTGATTGGGGAGCCGGACTTTGGGGGAGATTTATCAACGAGGGTCGCGATGCCCTGCTGCAGCTCCCCGATCACCAAATGTCGTCCTACGACCACATGAAGGCTGCCCTCCTCACCCGCTACGGCCTCATGCCCGAGATGTACCGCCAGAGGTTCAGGGATTGCACCCGGATCCCAGGTACCACTTGGGTGGAATACGTGAACTATTTCAGCCGGGCCTTCGAGGGTTGGATCAAGGGAAGTCAGGTCACCACCTACGAACAGCTCTTCAACCTCATGGTATGGGAACACCTGTCAAACAACTGCTTCGTCGAGCTCCGGCAGCACCTACTCGACAGTAAGCTGACTGACCCCCGGCAGCTCGCCGCCGAAGCTGACCGGTGGGAGAGCACCCGAGTGGGCCGGAAAGGGCCACACGACCAGAACAGAAGCAACCAAGGCCAGCACCGTCCTCGAGGAGGAGGAGGCCAGGGGCGGGGGAGAGACGCCTTGCCAGCAACAACCGTGGCCAGCACCCCGCCGCCGGCCGGCCGGGGCAACCCCCCGTTGCGGCCTGGGTACCGAGCCAACGTCACGTGCCACAGATGCCAGCGACTAGGCCACTACGCCAACGATCCGAACTGCCCGCTGAACCAAACGCCCAAACCCCGCCAGGTAGCTGCCGCTGCCCTGGGGGAGGAGCAGTCGTTGGAGGGTCCCGAGGAGTGTGAGCCGGACCAGCAAGGGTGGGAACCGGCCGCCATGGTCCTGGCATGCTTAGGGGGAAGAGACATGGTTCCGCGGGCTCCCCTACCCGCCAACACCAGGAAATACGGTCAGTGGGTGACCATTAATGGACAGAGAGCTGAGGCCTTGCGCGACACCGGCGCCAGCGTGACGGCCGTCCGCTGTCACCTGGTGAAGCCCGAGCAGATCTTGCCGAACATTCTCTGCCCCGTCCGCTCGGCAGATAACTCTGAAAGCATGTGCAAGATGGCCTGCGTCCCGTTTGAATGGGGAGGGGTCTCCGGCCTACTGAAAGTGACGGTCCGGGACGATGCCCCCGTGGACTGCCTCCTGGGGAATGACCTCGAGAGTTCCCCGTGGGCCACCGTCGAGAGAAGAGAGCACTTGGGGATGCTGGGCCTCCCGGACTGGGCCTGCATAACCACCCGATCCATGGCCGGCCGGGCCGCCCCCCGATCAGAAGAAACCGAATGGCCGGCACCTCCGCCCCCGGTTGCCCCCGTAGAGGACAACGGCGAGGCCGACCTCCCAGACCCGGCCCCCGAAGAAAACGCGCAACCCCAGGACCTTCCGGATCTGGCTCAGTGGCGGCAAGAAGGGGGGCCCACCCAAGAACAGTTCCGCCAGGAGCAAAAGACCTGTCCCTCCCTCGAGGGACTTCGCCAACAAGCCAGCACCCAAGCCGCCGGGGACACCACCGGAACCCACTGGGTCTACTGGGATAACGACCTGCTCTACAGCGAGCAAAGAATCGCCGAGCTGGGGGCCAGTCGAGTTCTGGTGGTACCGCTCCGCTTCCGAGACTTTCTACTCAACCTAGCCCACGATGTCCCCCTGGCTGGGCACCTGGGCCAAGATAAAACGTACAGTCGACTGGTGACCCACTTTTTCTGGCCAAAAATGAGGAATGACGTCCTGAACCACTGCCGATTGTGCCCCACATGCCAAGCAAGCGGGAAGAGTGGCCGGAAGCTTAAGGCCCCTCTACAACCCTTCCCGGTGGTCACCACCCCGTTCGAGAGGGTGGGGATAGACATTGTGGGGCCGCTGGACCCTCGCACGGCACAAGGACACAGGTTCATCTTGGTACTAGTGGACCATGCCACCCGCTATCCCGAGGCGGTGCCCCTACGGACCGTGACCGCTCCAGTGGTTGGCCGGGCCCTGATGGGGATCTTCTCCCGGGTAGGCTTCCCCCGAGAAGTCGTCAGCGACCGAGGTACGAACTTCATATCGAAGTACATGAAGTCCCTCTGGCAACAATGCGGGGTCACATACAGATTCACGACCCCCTATCACCCCCAAGGAAATGGACTAGTGGAGCGGTTCAACCGCACTCTCAAAGGGATGATTGGGGGATTGGAAGAGCCTCTCCGTCGCCAGTGGGATGTACTGCTCCCGTGCCTCCTCTTCGCCTACCGAGAAGTACCCCAGAAGTCCCTCGGCTTTAGCCCCTTTGAACTCCTATACGGACACCCTGTGCGAGGGCCCCTCAGCCTCGTGAAGGAGGGCTGGGAGTTGGCCCCCCTAACGACCCCTCCAGACGTCTTCAAATACCTCCTGGCCTTACGAAACCAGACCCGGCGCTTCAGGGAGATTGCCAAGGCGAACCTCGAGGCCAGCCAGGAAGACATGAAGAGGTGGTATGACCACAATGCCTCCTCCGTGGAATTCGAGCCGGGGCAGCAAGTATGGGTAATGTCCCCCACCGAACCGTGTGCCCTGCAAGATAAGTGGACGGGGCCCTTCAAAGTGGTCGAGCGCAAAAGCCCCGTCACTTATCTCATCGACCTGGGGACCTCCCGGAACCCCCTTCGGGTCCTCCACACCAACCGGCTCAAACCGCACTTTGTGCGCTCCGAACTAAGCCTCTTGATGGCTACGGACAGTGGCACAGAAGAAGACTCCGAGCCCCTCCCGGATCTCCTGAAGACTCAAGAGAAGGACGGGTCCGTAGATGGGGTCCGGCTCTCTGACGCCCTCACTACGGAGCAACGACAGGACTGCCGGGACCTCCTGCTGCAGTACGCTGCCCTGTTCTCCCTCACCCCCGGGGTCACCCCCTGGTGTTTGCACGACGTAGACACCGGGGACAGTCCCCCTGTCCGGCACCGGGCCTACCGCGTACCAGATCGGGTACGGGCCTGCATACAGGAGGAAGTGGCCAAGATGCTCACGATCGGGGTCATCGAGCCCTCGGACAGTCCCTGGGCCAGCCCGGTCGTACTAGTCCCCAAAGCCGCTGCCCCCGGCACCGCACCTGAACTGAGATTCTGCGTCGACTACCGGGGCTTGAACGCTGTCACCCGGACCGACGCTCATCCCATCCCCCGAGCAGACGAGCTGATCGACCGGCTGGGGGCCGCCCGCTACCTTAGTATCTTCGACCTAACGGCGGGCTACTGGCAAATCGGCCTCACACCCAGGGCTCAGGAACGGTCGGCCTTCTCCACCCCCGATGGCCACTATCAATTTAAGGTCATGCCCTTTGGCATGAAGAATGCCCCCGCCACGTTCCAACGCCTTGTGAACCAGGTCTTGACGGGGCTGGAAGAATTCAGCGCTGCCTACCTGGACGATATCGCTGTGTACAGCCGCCACTGGTCCGACCACCTCCGTCACCTCCAAGAGGTCCTACAAGCCCTCCAGCGGGCCGGCCTCACCATTAAGGCCGGCAAGTGCCAGATTGGCCAAGGGTCTGTGACCTACCTTGGGCACCAAGTGGGGAGCGGGCTGGTGGCCCCCCTACAACTTAAGATTGCTGCCATCCAGGCCTGGCAGCCCCCCGTCACCCAGACCGAGGTCCGAGCCTTCTTGGGGCTCACCGGCTACTACCGGCGGTTCGTGAAGGAATACGGCAGCATCGTGGGGCCCCTCACGGGTCTCACATCCAAGAACCAGCCAAAGCGGGTCAATTGGACTCCGGACTGTCAAGCGGCCTTCGAGGAGCTGAAGGCCGCCCTGTGCACCGCCCCGGTGCTCCAGGCCCCCGATTACAGTCGGGAGTTTGTGGTGCAGACCGACGCCTCCGACCACGGCATCGGAGCCGTCCT
Source organism: Triturus cristatus (assembly GCF_964204655.1). Classification (NCBI taxonomy): domain Eukaryota; kingdom Metazoa; phylum Chordata; class Amphibia; order Caudata; family Salamandridae; genus Triturus; species Triturus cristatus. The sequence goes on from NC_140591.1 coordinate 1,524,548,993, forward strand.
CTCTCAGTTGAACCCCGAAGGTCAGGACCAGCCGGTGGCCTTCATCAGTCGACGTCTCCTGGCCCGAGAACAGCGTTGGAGCACCATCGAGAGGGAAGCCTTCGCAGTGGTGTGGGCCCTCAAAAAGCTCCGGCCCTATCTCTTCGGTACCCACTTCCGGGTACAGACCGACCATCGACCCCTGCAATGGTTGATGCAGATGCGGGGGGAGAACCCAAAACTCTTGCGCTGGTCCATTTCCCTGCAGGGAATGGACTTCACTGTGGAGCACCGACCGGGCCGAGACCACGCCAACGCGGATGGCCTGTCCCGCTTTTTCCGCCTCGACGAAGAGAGTCCCCAAGGGGATGGGTGACTCTCCCCGCCTTCAGCTGGGGGGGACGCATGTTGGACAGGCCTCACAGACGGCTCGCGCCCTCCCCGCTCGACAAGGCCAGGACTCCGGGCCACCTGGCATAACCCCGCGACCAGCACCTGTACCCTGTCCCCCGACGGACCCTCTGCCCTCGGACCCCTACTCATCACGGGGTCCAGCCCCACCGGCTTTCCCGGCCGGGTCAAGCCGCCATCTTGGACCCTGTACCACGCGGCCGCCTGGCCTCCCCTCGACCCTAACCCCGGGCCTGGCCGGCCCCGACATCCCGGCACCACTATCCACCCAGGAGGTGAGCGGACCACTTGGCAGGTCAATGGGAGACCGAAGTGTCAAGGGCTCTCCCCCGCCAGGTGCCGATCGCTCCCAGCTCCCCCGGGCACTGGCTCCACCCCCTGCTGGGTGTCTGGACACCTTCATCCCGGACCCTCCGACCTCCAAGTGCGAGGGTCCGGACATCAAAGGGCACCAGCCCTATAACTGAGGCAGCTCCGGAGCAGGAAGGCAGTTGTATCCTGGAGTCGAGAGACACCGAGTGAACTCAACCCTGACGGTCTACTGGCGCTGCCGTAGCCCGCTCTTGTGAACCATCGTCCTGCCTGCTGGCGCTGCCGCGGCCTTCTGCAACCTTCATCTTCCTGGGACCTGCTGGCGCTGCCGCGGCCCGTTGTACCGACCATCCTCACCGGGACCTGCTGGCGCTGCCGCGGCCCTCTGCAACCTTCATCTTCCTGGGACCTGCTGGCGCTGCCGCGGCCCGTTGTAACGACCATCCTCACCGGGACCTGCTGGCGCTGCCGCGGACCGTTCATCTTCCAGGGACCTGCTGGCGCTGCCGCGGCCCGTTGTATCGACCTTCCGCACCGGGACCTGCTGGCGCTGCCGCGGCCCATACCACCTAACCACCACGCTCGAGGATTGTGAGCTCATCACCATCTCATCCGAATTACCGGATTGGTAAATAGACTGTCCCGCTACCCCCTTCTCTACCTTACGAGACTCTAATCGAGGGGACCCCTGAGTCCAGACCTCCTTGTACCATTTTACCGTACCTTAAATAAGTGCCTATAAAGATCACTGAACCTTATCCGTGTGTGATATCTGTCTGTGGGGGGGAAGTTACTTGTCTGTACGATCGCTGGAGACGGCTCTCCCCGGAGACCTCTCCTCCTGACCCCGGCCGACCCTCCCGGTCCATCTACCTTTTCTAACAGAGAGCCCTGCTGACGTGGTCGCGGCTCCTGGACCTTGAATTCCCCTGAGCCCTGCTGAGTGACTCGCGGCTCCCTGAAGATCGTAAAACCTCCAAACTTGTACCTGAGCCCTGCTGAGTGACTCGCGGCTCCCTGAAGATCGTAAGAACTCCGAACTTGTACCTGAGCCCTGCTGAGTGACTCGCGGCTCCCTGAAGATCGTAAGACCTCCGAACTTGTACCTGAGCCCTGCTGAGTGACTCGCGGCTCCCACAGACTCTCACGGTCCCGCCGGACCCCAACTACAACCAGCGTATCCCCCAGCTCGAGGATTGTGAGCTGTGCGCCGGGTACGCCCCTGCCTTGAACCCTTGTCAAAGACTGTCCCGCTACCCCCTATCCCTTCCGAGACTCATTGAGCCCACGCTCTCCTTGTACATCTTTGCAGTGCTAATCTGATTGATAAAGATTGATTCCTAAGAACGCACGGTGTGGTGTCTTTGTGTCGTGTGGTGCCAGGGGTACGATCCTAGATACGAGGTTCCTCCCCCTGAGGAGTCTCCCGCCAGTGCCCGGCTACGATACTTCGAGGGTGGGTCTCAGGGTAGTCAGGACCCCTTTCCGGGCTCCTCTGAGGTCGACGTCTAACAATATGCACCCACCCCTTATATGTCTGGACACTGCTGGTAGTGATATGCACCCACCCCCATATCTCTGTCCACTGCTGGGAGTCCTCAGCACCCACCCCCATATCTCTGTCCACTGCTGGTAGTGATATGCACCCACCCCCATATGTCTGTCCACTGCTGGGAGTCATATGCACCCACCCCTCATATGTCTGGACACTGCTGGTAGTGATATGCACCCACCCCCATATCTCTGTCCACTGCTGGGAGTCCTCAGCACCCACCCCCATATCTCTGTCCACTGCTGGTAGTGATATGCACCCACCCCCATATCTCTGTCCACTGCTGGGAGTCCTCTGCACCCACCCCCATATATCTGTCCACTGCTAGGAGTCATATGCACCCACCCCCATATGTCTGTCAACTGCTCGTAGTGATATGCACCCACCCCTCATATGTCTGGACACTGCTGCTAGTGATATGCACCCACCCCCATATCTCTGTCCACTGCTGGGAGTCCTCTGCACCCACCCCCATATCTCTGCCCACTGCTGGGAGTCATATGCACCCACCCCCATATGTCTGTCCACTGCTCGTAGTGATATGCACCCACCCCCATATGTCTGTCCACTGCTGGTAGTAATATGCACCCACCCCCATATGTCTGTCCACTGCTGGGAGTCATATGCATCCACCCCTCATATGTCTGGACACTGCTGGTAGTGATATGCACCCACCCCCATATGTCTGTCCACTGCTGGTAGTGATATGCACCCACCCCTCATATGTCTGTCCACTGCTGGGAGTCCTCTGCACCCACCCCATATGTCTGTCCACTGCTGGGAGTCATATGCACCCACCCCCATATGTCTGTCCACTGCTGGCAGTCATATGCACCCACCCCTCATATGTCTGGACACTGCTGGTAGTGATATGCACCCACCCCCCATATGTCTGGACACTGCTGGTAGTGATATGCACCCACCCCCATATGTCTGTCCACTGCTGGGAGTCATATGCATCCACCCCTCATATGCCTGGACACTGCTGGTAGTGATATGCACCCACCTCCATATCTCTGTGCACTGCTGGTAGTGATATGCACCCACCCCCATATGTCTGTCCACTGCTGGTAGTGATATGCACCCACCCCCATATCTCTGTCCACTGCTGGGAGTGCTCTGCACCCACCCCCATATGTCTGTCCACTGCTGGTAGTGATATGCACCCACCCCCATATGTCTGTCCACTGCTGGGAGTCAAATGCACCCACCCCTCATATGTCTGGACACTGCTGGTAGTGATATGCACCCACCCCCATATCTCTGTCCACTGCTGGTAGTGATATGCACCCACCCCCATATGTCTGTCCACTGCTGGTAGTGATATGCACCCACCCCCATATGTCTGTCCACTGCTGGTAGTGATATGCACCCACCCCTCATATGTCTGGACACTGCTGGTAGTGATATGCACCCACCCCCATATCTCTGTCCACTGCTGGGAGTCCTCAGCACCCACCCCCATATCTCTGTCCACTGCTGGTAGTGATATGCACCCACCCCCATATGTCTGTCCACTGCTGGGAGTCATATGCACCCACCACTCATATGTCTGGACACTGCTGGTAGTGATATGCACCCACCCCCATATGTCTGTCCACTGCTGGTAGTGATATGCACCCACCCCCATATGTCTGTCCACTGCTGGTAGTGATATGCACCCACCCCTCATATGTCTGGACACTGCTGGTAGTGATATGCACCCACCCCCACATCTCTGTCCACTGCTGGGAGTCCTCTGCACCCAACCCCATATGTCTGTCCACTGCTGGGAGTCATATGCACCCACCACTCATATGTCTGGACACTGCTGGTAGTGATATGCACCCACCCCCATATGTCTGTCCACTGCTGGTAGTGATATGCACCCACCCCCATATGTCTGGACACTGCTGGTAGTGATATGCACCCACCCCCAAATGTCTGGACACTGCTGGTAGTGATATGCACCCACCCCCATATGTCTGTCCACTGCTGGGAGTCATATGCATCCACCCCTCATATGTCTGGACACTGCTGGTAGTGATATGCACCCACCCCCATATCTCTGTCCACTGCTGGTAGTGATATGCACCCACCCCCATATGTCTGTCCACTGCTGGTAGTGATATGCACCCACCCCCATATCTCTGTCCACTGCTGGGAGTCCTCTGCACCCACCCCCATATGTCTGTCCACTGCTGGTAGTGATATGCACCCACCCCCATATGTCTGTCCACTGCTGGGAGTCAAATGCACCCACTCCTCATATGTCTGGACACTGTTGGTAGTGATATGCACCCACCCCCATATCTCTGTTCACTGCTGGTAGTGATATGCACCCACCCCCATATGTCTGTCCACTGCTGGTAGTGATATGCACCCACCCCCACATGTCTGTCCACTGCTGGTAGTGATATGCACCCACCCCTCATATGTCTGGACACTGCTGGTAGTGATATGCACCCACCCCATATCTCTGTCCACTGCTCGGAGTCCTCAGCACCCACCCCCATATCTCTGTCCACTGCTGGTAGTGATATGCACCCACCCCCATATGTCTGTCCACTGCTGGGAGTCATATGCACCCACCACTCATATGTCTGGACACTGCTGGTAGTGATATGCACCCACCCCCATATGTCTGTCCACTGCTGGTAGTGATATGCACCCACCCCCATATGTCTGTCCACTGCTGGTAGTGATATGCACCCACCCCTCATATGTCTGGACACTGCTGGTAGTGATATGCACCCACCCCCATATCTCTGTCCACTGCTGGGAGTCCTCTGCACCCACCCCCATATGTCTGTCCACTGCTGGGAGTCATATGCACCCACCCCCATATGTCTGTCCACTGCTGGGAGTCATATGCACCCACCCCTCATATGTCTGGACACTGTTGTTAGTGATATGCACCCACCCCCCATATGTCTGGACACTGCTGGTAGTGATATGCACCCACCCCCATATGTCTGTCCACTGCTGGGAGTCATATGCACCCACCCCTCATATGTCTGGACACTGCTGGTAGTGATATGCACCCACCCCAAATATGTCTGGACACTGCTGGTAGTGATATGCACCCACCCCATATGTCTGTCCACTGCTGGTAGTGATATGCATCCATCCCTCATATGTCTGGACACTGCTAGGAGTCATATGCACCCACCCACGCACCCCCTTGGAGCTGTACACTGCTGGCCTGGACCTACACACACACACCAATATGATGTTAACATGCTGGGCCAGTCCTCTAAGCCCACATTCATGGCGTGTGTACGCCTAATATCCCAAATGTAGTGATGCCGTAGGGGTACGAGTGGTACGCACCGTACCCACGCATTCATGCGTGGGTACGGTCCATACCTGAGTTGTCACGGTGCCGTAGGGGTACGTGTGGCATGCACCGTACCGTACGGTCCGTACCACTGTTGTAATGTTGCCGTAGGGGTACATGTGGTACGCACCGTACCCACGCATTCATGCGTGGGCACGGTCCGTACCTGAGTTGTCATGGTGCCGTAGGGGTACGTGTGGTACGCACCATACCCACGCATTCATGCGTGGGTACGGTACTTACTTGAGTTGTCATGGTGCTGTAGGGGTACATTAGGTACGCACTGTACCCACACATTCATGCGTGGGTACGGTCCATACCACTGTTGTAATGGTGCCGTAGGGGTACCTGTGGTATGCACCGTACCCACGCATTCATGCGTGGGTACGGTCCATACCACTGTTGTAATGGTGCCGTAGGGGTACGTGTGGTACGTGTGGTACGCACCGTACCCACGCATTCATGCGTGGGTACGGTCCGTCCCTGAGTTGTCATGGTGCCGTAGGGGTACGTGTGGTACGCACTGTACCCACGCATTCATGCATGGGTACGGTCCATACCACTGTTGTAATGGTGCCGTAGGGGTATGTGTGGTACGCACCGTACCCACGCATTCATGCGTGGGTACGGTCCGTACCACTGTTGTAATGGTGCCGTAGGGGTACGTGTGGTATGCACCATACCCACGCATTCATGCGTGGGTACGGTCCGTACCTGAGTTGTAATGGTGCCGTAGGGGTATGTGTGGTATGCACCGTACCCACGCATTCATGGTATGTTTCCTGCCCCTCACCCCCACCCTGGCCCCTGGGTGTTGTTCTCACCTTCTACGGCGTGTGCGTCGGGTGCGGTGCACCAGTTCGTAGGACAAGAGGACCGGGATGACACATACGATGGGGTTCATGGCGTGTACGTCGCATACCGGGGCTCCTTTGTGTAGCGGTTCGCGTCGAACTCTTCTTTTCCAGCTGTGTTTGACTCCCGTAATAAAAGAGCCGTACGGAGTGACGTAGAGACGAATCGTACTTGCTGGGCCGGAAACCGCTGCCTGAATACGTCAGGACGTCGCGTACAAGCTGTTCCGGATCAGAATTGTAGGTATTTTTTCCACGTACGGTCTTTTGTACGATTTGTACGGAAATAGGCTTTCTGTACGAATCGTACTTCCTAGGTTGTAGGGACAGTTTACCCGGTACGAGTTGTATTGAGAAAACGCTCCGTACAACGATTCGTACTGCCTTTTCTCAGGATTGGAATCGGCCACTATGTAGATAGGACTTCGATATTCTGGACAACAATATTTTTGTCCAGATATTTTTGTACCTCGACATTTTTGTTGTCGATATTCTGTCAGTGATCCAACTGACTCATCGCCACCACTATATGGAGAAAATCGAAACATCACCATGACTGCGGGCTCCACACTGACACATTGCTCGCCTGCACCCACACATCTCACTGTTGCGACTTGAATCAAAGTACTCTGTTCACTGGGTATGCATTGCTTTTGTCCCAGGGCTGTGCTCCATTACGATTGGCCTGAACTATTGACTTTGCCCCGGTCCAGTGTGAACAGATAACTCCCATTGGTGCTTATTGCTTCTAAGTCTATGTCTCGAGTTCCACTTACTGGATTCATTTGTTATTTTGGTCTTGGTTTATTTAAAAATTATTGTCTATTTTTTAAACCAGTATGGAGTCTTTTTGTGGTGTTTTCATTTTGTTACTGTGTGTTATTTTGCGCAAATACTTTGCACATTGCCTCTGTAGATAAGCCTGACTGATCTGTACCAAGCTATCAGAGGATGAGCACAGGTTATCACTTAGTGTGTATCTGACTTACCCTGACTAGGATTGTGGTTCCTTCTTTGACAGGGCGCATACATCTGCCAACCAGGAACCTAATTCCTAACAAGGACTTTATCTCTAGTTGTCCCCCATGACTAGGGTTGGTCTCCTAAGCAAGTGGCACTGACCCCTTATTAGCCCTGAGAAACAGCTGGGTGAATGTAACTGCTACATGGACCCTGGATGGGTCAAGTGGGACTTCTGTAGACTGGCCCTAGACTTTACTGAGACACAGGTGTCCTTCAAGTAGCCAGGAGGCATTGGGACCTAGAGAGTGTGGCGGGGAGTGATTTCAGCCTGCTGGATGTGGAGCAGTTGTGGAGATGCCGCCCAATCAGGAGAGAGCATCTGGACCCCAGCGAGAGGGCAGGGAGCACCAGGGGCTACATGACCCCAAGATAAAGCAAATTGTCCATGCAGAGCCAGAGAACTCAAAGACATGAGACTGGTTCCCCTAGGGAATTGGTAGAGACAGAAGGACAAGGCGTGGAGCTTTGCTGTCATTTTTTCAAATTCCCATGTGGCGGGCCAAGCCCCCAGGGGTCAGCACATCTTAATTTATGTGATGTTGAATGTGGCCCCCTCCCCACAGTCATTCACGGTTCCTGAAATCCCAGTGCACAAAAATACTATCCCAGTGGACCTCATCTCGCCTCTGTTTGGTAGGTCTCAAAACTGAAGTTGCAGAATAGCAAAAGTAGAAATGAGATGCTGGGACATATGTGTTTCAATGAATTGCTTTATTGATAATATCAATGCGACAATGCAAAGTTTTTTATTACCATAAATAGTGTTGAATGTTGGTACTGTCTCAATTGATTTGAATTATGAATTATAACATGTTTTCAGCTTTTTATGATGTGGTGCTATCTAGGGGTGGGCGGAATTCGCGTAATCGCGTTACGCAAATCTCCGCGAAACGGTAAAAAATCTCCGCGAACACGCAGAAATTCCGCGAACGCGCGGAATTGCTTGTTCGCGATACTTTTTTCCTGTTCGCGATCGCTGTTTGCGTGCTCGGGGTGAAATATCTCGCGAACACGCATATTGAGAACGCGAACAAGCAAAAAATTTCGCGAAGTCGCGGAATGCAGATTTTTGGGCAATTTCGCGTTCTCCGCGGAACGCGAAATTACCCAAATTCCGCAAATTCCGCGAACGGAACGGAATTTACCGCCCAGGCCTAGTGCTATCCTGATGAAGCAATTAAGTGGCTTCCAGTAAAGTGAAGGTTGTAGACTTATTACTTGTGAAGGACTCACATCTTGCACAACTAATAACCCAATTTCAGAAGGTTAGCTTATCTGCAAGACAGGTGGCTGTCAGAGAATGGACGGACTACTCATATGCCAACAAGGAGTATGCACAGGTTTATTCGGCAAAATAAGTAAAGTGCAATTTTGTTCTACAAAGTGACAGCATGCCATCACTATTATCATTGGGTATCTGTAAAGCCCTCCCTAATTTCCATGACTTTTATACTGTTTATTCAGACATTGTTTCAAATGACATTATGGGGCCGATTCCGATCTGGGTCGGAAAGCACTCCGGCCCAGTCGGATTCGGAGTGTTTTCCGACTGAGCCGGACCCCTACAGTCCGACGAGCGACTACGATGCGCACGTATGCTGTCGGACTCGGTTCGGTCGGACTACCATAGAAGTCAATGGGAGCCGGTCGTACGACGCGTGCATGGGCTCCTATTGACTGAATGTCAATAGGATGTCTCGAACAAGTGCGCCCCCTACAGTGGGTACGCGTCGGTGCCACCCGCACCGTACATGCCTGTGTTGGGGAGACCCATAGGTCTCCCCCTGTGTCCGAGTCGTAGGGCTGCGTGTGTCAGGGGGTCCGACGCGGACCCCCAAAGTCCGACTCTGTGAGCTTTTGCGAGCCGGACACTCTGGCTCGCACAGGCTGTCCGACGCATGGATCGTACTGGCTTGGTTGTAAATCGCATCCATTGCACGCCACACTTAGCTTCCGACCGGGACGTACGGAGCGGTTCGGACCCGGAAACGACTCGGTCGGTGAATTTCATGTAGCTCGCATCGTACTTGCTCGCTCGTACACCTGTACGAGTCGGGCGGAAAACACGTGTACGGCTCGTAGTTTTTCCGGCCGAACCCGATTCGGTGCCCTTCCGACCGAGATCGGAATCGGCCCCTATATGTAACAGAAAACAAAACTCAGATTAGCAGGCACACAGTTTTCTCAGGAGAATAAGGAAAAAGGACCTTGGAAAAGATACAAGAAATGTGAGCTACCAGATGTTGAGCTAGTCCTTTATGAATCCCTGCTTGGTAGTGCCAACTATGATAGTAGGGCTGAATATGTCAGAAGTGATAGAGCAGAACAGGTTGTGCATAGGATGGGCTTAGTATAAAAAGAAATATGGCCATAAATAAATCAATATGGTGTAAGTTATCAAAGAAATTTTCAGGAAATTCCTCACAAGGGTGCTGGTTTTACTGCAAAGCTTACTAAAAGCTGGGTGTGTCGAAAAGTACAACAACACTTAGGTGCGGACTCGGATGTCGGACGAACCAGAGTCCGTCCAGCATCAGTCAGGAACTGGAACTGAACAACCTCTTGCCTTCGGTTCCAGACCTGCAAATATGATGCTACTGAACCCTGTTCGGTCACATGCCTATACCTTTCGATTGGAGCATGCATTCCTTGCACCCATGGGGGCCCTACTGGGGGCCCCAAAGACAATTTCCCACTGCCTTTCTGTTTTGGAAAGGCTGGCACAGAAAGGCAGTGGGAAACTGCCATCGTACTCCCTTGGCCAGAAAGAGACGGCCGGGGGAGTACTCAAGGGTTTCCAGATGGCGGGCGAGTTCTCCGAGCCCATCGGAAGCCATGCGGCAAACCGAGTCAGATTCCTTTCTGACCGAGAACATTGGAATGGCTCGGTCAGAAAGGAATCCAAATCGGTGACTCCAATGCAGTTGGGATGGCTCCGATCAAGGGTCGAGCCATTCCTAACCACATCAGAATCGGCCCTATAGTATTAAGAAATGCTACAAAGCAATAACATACATTTTGTTTTGGGCAATGATGCTCTTTCTGGACCTCTGTAACATGCATTTCTGGTTATTAGCTGAGCGCCCTAGAGAGAGTGGTAATTCTTCTTCTTCATGCAATGGCTACACATTCTACTAATGTATTAGCAAAAAAGGCCATTTTATGAAGCCAGGTTTTTGGAATCATTCATCAATTTACATAATGCATTATAAACCAAACTTCATTAATATATTTTAATTCCTTTAATTCCCCCATAAAAACTCCTAACTTGTGAAAATTGCATCAACATCAACCCCTGTACTCTTCCACTTCTTCCCTTTCCTCCTCCATTCACAGCCTTTTCCCTGAATTCCTCTAGCTCTCTCAATCACATCCCCAGCAATCCTCCCCAAGCGAACTACCCTAGTGTTGTTCCAAAGCACAACATTCCCTATTCGTCTTCACTGAGCTCCCCCTTGGACGGGTGGATATCTCCGCACCAGTCTCTCCTTCCCCCCAACAGGTACCGCCACCCATGGAAATCTTGTGTTTTTCTGCCCCACCCCTCTTCTTTGCATATACGATCATTGAAATGACCCTTTGAATCACAATTTTTCAACCCACATTTTCCCCAACACCTCCCTCAATCAAATCATGTAATAAGTCTGCCAAAACTATAATAGATGTACTGCTTCTGATCCAAAGAGATAAGCATCCTCCTCCCTTATATTCTTATGTGACAGAATTTCAATTCTCAAAGGCATGCAGAAAACATGTATTGCTCTATTCAACTTCCCTCAAACTTTGTCCATGGCTGTGTAATTAAATGCCCCTCTCCAATATTTCCTAATTCAGATCAACCCTTTGAAATGCCAACCCATTGTTTTTTTTATCACAAGTCCTCTTCCATTTGTTGAAGCAATGATAAACCTGACAACTCTACCAGATCGTTTTCACGTAGGTGCAAAATCAATGTCTGGGCTCCTCCTGCTGGAAAAAAAGTTCAGATGAAACTGGTAATAAACTACCCCAATGCATTCCACTTATTCCCCACCAAAAAACCTGCCTACTTCTGGAAAGTCCAAGAGAGCAGCCATACCTCTGCATATGCCGCTGTCCATTTTACAAATGAGTGTCCAACTATCCACTTGTTTACATGCAACTTATCCGAGGATGTTCACACAGAGGGCTCATAAAATATCAAGTTCTTATTTGTTTGTAGTCATGGCCTTCTCAGATATCTATACATTCTTCTATTTCTTAATACATCCTAGTCATCTTTAATCTACAATATTTTAGAAGGGCACATAAATATTCCAAGGGGCAGAATTTAAATTTTCAGAAAATATTTAGCAAACTGTTTCAATTTCTTTATCGTTCCAACGGATGGTTGCAGTTCCTATAATATAAGAGGGGAGTTACAGTCAGCAGGTGAGCTGTAGACAGTAGGGAATGTCTCCAAGGGTAGGGTGAGTGTGCAGAGTGAGGAGAGAGTACTCCATCCGTTGGAACAATGTATGACTTTTAGGAGCATTGGTTCAGGACCTCTTTCTAACTGCTCCTAGTCCCTCCTCTCATTGATATTGTCAATTTCGTTATCACCTCATCATCACCAGTCCAAAAGTAACTCTGTATTTGCAGCTCTTGTAAATGTTCATGGACTTTGTATTTCTGAAATGGTACCAAGTGTATTTTTTCTTCACAAACATGAAATCACACTGGATTAAGAACTTGGCACATGGGCCATACATTGATGTTCAATCAATAGGCCTCTGAATCATGTTATATAATATTCTGCCCATTTAACATTCTGATGAGGACTATACTGGTTTTTAAAGGCCTGAAACCCAAGTTAAATGCCTGAGCTGCCGGTTAGGGCCTATAACAAGAGAAAGGGCCTTTAACAACTGGTATCACCCAAGGCAGAAGTGCAATAAGACTATTAAAACATTCCACCCACTGAGGATCGGAATTCTATATTAAAAAGAGAGAAAGAGAAAGACACAAATTGGAATGTTAGCAAAGAAGACTTCTACTGGCCATTATTAGCCCTGAGCCATTTCATTTTCTTTATTGAGCTCCTAACTATAATATATGACACAATATGATATTATATTATATTGTATTATATTATAATATAATATAATGTTTTTGTACTGAGGAGCATTCATCGTGTATGCCACTCATTGGAGATATTGTAATTAGTAGGACCAAAATACATATGAATATGCAAGTACAACATACAAAATAAAATTACTGTAATATTCACTTACTAATTCGGTGATTTGATTTCATTGAATTCATGTCTGCAGACTATTTTAATTTTAAGAAGATACCACAAAACACTGAAAGAGAAGTGATGTAATGCATAATGCAAGACAGAAGTAGGCAAATGCTAACCAGACCAAATGAGCAATGTTTTTATTTTTAAATTCTTGTATGCAATTTAACAGTTTTGTTTACAATAAACTGACAGGATTTTTGCAGCATTCTCACAAAGTAATGATTTTTCAGAGCTGCAAAACGCAACACTACATTGTGCAAGACGCCTAACATGGGGGCCCATTAGGATGTAGGGCGGATCACCACCGGCCGCATGGCGGTGGTGATCCATCCTACATCATTCCCTGCCCGCCACCCATTTCCCCCGCCATATTAGTAAAGACCGTCCGCCGGTTTTCCGCTGGCCACACAGGTGACCGGGTGGAAAAGGGGCCTGCTATGGTGGCGGTGTCTGTTAGACACCGCCAACCATATTAGGTCTGCAGCGGAAAGCTGTCTTTGCCGCAACGGAAAGGCATGCGGTCCTTGTCATTGGGGGCCCATAGCGGGCACCCAGGATTTCTGGGGGGTGGGGGTGCACATGGGGGGTATCTATGGAACCCCCCTTCATTTGCATGCACAAAATGTCAGGCACCGCGTGGTGCCTGCCACGTTGTGCATGCAAATGCACAACATACATTTTTGGCACTGCGGCGGGTGGTGCTGAAAGCACCGCCTGCCGCAATGTTAAAAATGCAGGATGCACCCGCGACCGCATCCTAATCTCCCCCACGGGACCGCCGCACCTATGGCAGGCAGTCCCTTTTTATGTTGGGATGGCGGGCGGACTTTGCCCATAGTATTTTTTCATAGGAGACGGACGGCGAGGAGCAGGAAGGAGAGCGGCCAGGCAGAGGAGGAGGCAGCCACGCACGTAAGTGCCGTCTTTTAAATTGTTTTATTAATTTGGGAGGGGGAGGGAGTGTAGCGTATTTCCATGGAGTTTTTTTCAAACCCCATGGAAATATACGTAGAGGCACTGCGCCTGCTATGCCCGCTTAGTAACAGACTGCTGCAGCTTCCATCTTATTCCCTTGAAGGACAGCATACCTTATAGTGAGTTGTTATGTGCTAAAAGGAACAGAAGCAATGAAATAATATATGTGGCAGCTAGGGTGTTAACACTACATCGATTTAGAGAACATGGTTATTGGGAAGAAAAACTGTATAAACTAACAGATAGGGCCAGAGATGTGAAAAGGAAGGCATACTACACAAAGCAGGTAAGAAAATGACCAATCTTGAGAAGATCTGAAGGCAACTAGGTTTGCTCAACGTATAGCAGGGATTATAAGTCAATTAGAAGCATTTAAGACCAGTACTGGTCCATTATGAAAATTGATCCAGTGATTGGGGATAAAATCAGGACAAAGTCAACTTTGATGTTTATGGGGACCCCCTGCAATGCGGGGAACGCTAGTACACATAATTATAAAAAGAGAGGTGACTGATAGCTGGTTAAAAAAGAGAATGTTTTCTTTAGATGTATGAGGTGTAAAGCATGCGAACATGGTAAGAGTATACAATCAATTGCCGACCAAGTACTAAGAAATATCTTAAGGACCATTATAGTTGTAGAGATGATTACATGGTCTATATGCTAACTTGTGTATGTCAGAAAAGATACATTGGTAGCACAAAACTCATAAGAGAATACTACAACAATTGAGAGCCACCATGATAACACTAACCATTTAGAAAGGCACTTCCGGATAGTACATCAAAGAAATAGGACTATCAAGGAAATAGTGTCATGGACAGCATGCCTACTACCAAGAGAGGAGGGGACATGGAGAAAGCACTGAGGAGATCATAATGCAGATCTATTTTAGAGTTTCAAACACAGAAACCACATGGTCTGAATACTGATGCTGAAATGTATGTCCATTTATAATATAAAAACTATACTGTTTAAATTTAGTAATGTTGCTAAAATGAAATATGATCACAGTACCTTGACTAATTTTTTTAAACCGAGCTTGTCATGTGTTAATATTATTGTATGTTGTAAATGGAGATTGGAAAATTATCTCAATTAATACGTTAGGTAGAGGCACATGAAGAAGTTGGACACAACCAACTCGCCAGTAACTTTACTGCACACTGTTGCATAATTTTCGATATTGTATATCTAGATAGAACATCAATATGCACTAAGCACTTTATGTATTGAACATAAATAATACATGAATGATTAAGTATAATCTCCAATTGATTTTGATAGCTTAAAAAGCATTTAGCAATTTTGTCAAAGTATGTTAGTGTAAGAAGACAATTTGTGTTAAATTAGTACATTCACTTTTTGATAACTAATGAAATATTTTTTTTTTTTTTAACAGATTCATTTAATTTTTATTTGTCAACCTAATCAAAGCATTTGTAATTTTTTCACGGTGTTAGTTGTAATTGGTGACATGTGGAGCTTTAAATGTGATTCAAAGATGGTGCTCGATGTCGTGATCTAGGCCATGTGGTAGCTGAAACATGTTGAGTTTGTTACTAGCTTGCAGCAAATAAAAAAACAAATCCACAAAATGGGAGAGTGGCAGTGATCGTGAAATCCTTTTGTGGTGTAAGTACCTCCTTTATTTCTCCATACAATAACACAGGTTTCGGCAGCTGCCTTCAACCCGGCCAACATCACAACCAACAGTGAAAGTGATTATATACATTCCTTTCTTCTTGTTCATAGCATGTCTAGAATGCCAAACTGCAGTCAATTCTTATGCATCATTTTGATGATTTTTTCACAGTATAGTGTTTCATTTCTATTGTGGCTCGCTCAACAAATTCTAACATGCTTACAGTACAATACATTTCTTGTGGTACATCTTATTGCAATAATCTCACAATAGTTCATAAAATACCTGCCAATATTTTGCTTAACCCAGTTTTGTGTAGTCTAAATCATTACTTCTATTCATGAGCAAGACATGCCAATTCTGTTCATAAGTGTATGTTAATCCTTACACAATGAGGCTATACTCAGGTACCAGTCAACGCTCACATGGTAATCTTTTTCATTATCCTAATGGAGAATAAATAATCTGCGTAGTGTCAATTTAAAACCATGTTAAAAAACTTTCAAAGTGCTATGTGCTAAAAGGTGCAGATGCCACTATGTGCTCCATGTAAGGGTTAAAGTGATTGTGCTACATGAAATATATATCTTTGTCTTGTGTCCATGATGTTCCCCCTAAATATTTCGTCAACGATCAATATCTAGCTCTATCTTGAGAACAATCCTGTAACAAATTTTATTATAATGTAAATCCATTCTTGTGTGCCTATACATTTCTACAGTATGTTATTTTATTTTATATTCCCATGCAGGGAGCTGCCCATGTTATTACAGTTTATTTCTATATAGATTGATGTACTGCAATTCCTTTTTAAATGTTTTCAATATAATCATTAGATGAGGGAGGGATGATATTTATCATTTTATGGTTGTTTGTACTATACCATGTAACTGACTTTTGTCATATCAGTGTGTGTATCCATTCAATCTCTTTGACTGATAGTCCCTCACTCTCATACAATCTCAAGTCTAAAGTGTAAAGTGCAAACAAAACACATTACAGTTAGTCCACAGGGTATAATACGTTATTTCATTATATAATTCCTCAAGGGGTCTTGAGTTGTTCCAATCAATCTGCAATTAAACATATTGATTAAATAATGTCTTTTAGATACAGTAAATGTTCATTGAAGTGTCCATGTGCATATTGGAGAGGGAAGTAATCAAGCTTATATACTAAGATGTCATATATTCGGTCATAATAAGTATACAAAACAGTGATGGTTGGAATGCTTGAGATAATCATGGCTACTGGTAAATACTCGGGTCGCATCGCAATCCAGTGTTATTTTGGACACCATGCCACCTCAGTTTGACCCGGCTATATGCAAATCAGCCTTGAACCTGCTCTAAAGGGAACATCCCTGCCCGAACTGCCAAGCCAGGTCCTCCATGAACTAGACACCAACCGATCCAGGACCAGTTTCCCCCTAGTTATTGGCTCATCAGCTGGGTAAAGCTTGGCTCCAGTGACACTGTGTGCACAGGACCCATATCTGAGAATACCTGTCTCACTCAGGGCAACACAATGAGTATACAAAACAGTGATGGATGGAATACTTGAATTAGTCTTTGCCACTTGGAATGACTTGGGGCTGCATCCCAGTCCATCGTTATTGTGCATACCACCCCACCTCAGTTTGGAGCCAGCGATTTGCAAATCAGTCTTGACCCTGCTCCAATTGGAACAGTCCAGCCCAAACTGCCAAGCCAAGTCCCCCATAACAATAGAGTGGCATGGGAGGCGTGGCCAAGATGGCGACAGGAGCGGATGCTGCCTAGAGGAGCTCCACGCCCGCCTGCACTAATTAGTTCAAGAGATCCTGCCAGTCCGTCGCCCGCGCCAAACAAGTGCACCATTTGGCTGCAGAAGGGAGGACAGACACTCGGTTACCGGTCCGGCTCGTGGAGGACCGTCCTGACCGCAAGTCTCGGCTGTGGCCGGATAGCCGCTGCAAGTGCGGCCACGACCTGCAGGGCGGATCGCGGGAGCAGCAAGAGAGCTGACCCAGCTGGCATTGATCCTGGAGCGAGCAGGGACACCACGGGGTCACGATACTCCCAGCGGGAGCAGCGGAGGTCTTCTACCTGCTGCGCCTCAGCAGCCCTGAGACCAGAGACTGGTGCCCCGTGAGGCGCTTTGAGTCCTGAGGTAGGCCCAGGGTGTGGCTCCTAGAAGATTGCGCCCTGGTCGCAGTGCCCCCCCACCTTCAGACACAGGGGCGGGTGCGCTATACTGCTGTGGTGTTGGCTGGCCTGGGCTGCCTTTTCCCTGGAGAGGGGGTCACCCCGGAGGCGCTTCGAGGCCTGAGGTGGGACCACTTGAAGGGTGCGGCCTGGGCGAGGAGCCCCTCTGCCTTCAGACTTGGGGACAGGGGAGCTGTACTGCTGTGGTGACGGCTGGCCCCAGGCTGCCCCATGAGGAGCTTTTAATCCTGAGGTAGGCCCGGGGTGTGGCTACCAGAAGATTGCAGCCTGGTTGCGGGCCCCCCTGCCTTCAGACTCAGTGGCGGGGCGCTGTATTGCTGTGGTGTCGGCTGGCCCCGGCTGCCCTTTGCCCTGGAGAGGGGGTCGCCCTCTGAGAGGCTTCGGGACCTGAGGTTGGCCTGCGGGGTGGCCACGTGATGAGGCTGATGGATGAACGGCATTCCCGACCAGGCTCCTAGAACCTGTGGTGCACAGAAGTGCAGTCGGGTGGCTGTGATTGCAGCATAAGGCTCGAGGCTAGCCCACTCCTAACCCACTTTCAGTGTATTGGAAGGTATCCGGGGCCCGTTGGAGATGTTGGTGCCATGGGCAGGGGTTGTCGCTGCATGGGCCCTGCCTCTCCCCCGCCCTACTCAGAGACTCACTGCAGTGCCAGAGCGTGGGGACCCCCGGGTGCCTTGAGGAGTTGCACAATTTGGCCCTTATATCAGCGGAAGGTGGTTCCAGTAGGGGAGAAAAGCGACAGCAGACACTTTTGATATTGCGTATTCTGCCACAAGAGGAGACTGGATAGCGGGACCCTGTCTGTGACGCAGGAGAGAGCCAGCAGAGAGTGCAGGTGCTGTTGCTGCGGCCCTTAATGGATTTTCAGTTACGACCTACATTGTGGCTCCCGACGCCTGTATTTACTGAGACCCACGGGTGGGTGATGGGTGCCTGCACGCACAGCCTGAACACTTAAGAGCTGCTATCCTTTGTGCGTGGCACGAGGCACAGCCCACAAATAGTGTGCCGGTGAGAGGTGGGGGGGGCTGCGGGTCGTTGAACACTTCATGTGGGGTTCCCAGCGATGGGCAAGGATCGGCTGCCGCGGGATGGGTCCCTAGAGCTGGAATAGGCTGAATCGTAGAGTGAAGGCAGGAAATCACCCGGATAGATCTGGTGTCTCAGCGGACTGGATGTAATGTAGCCAGAGCATTGGTGGAAGTTGTGACGGCCACAGGTTTGGACTTCAGTATGGGCAAGGTTGTTGCGGATACCCTGCAACAAACAGGTCCTGAATGAACGTTCTTACGATGGACATCACGATGAGTGAATGACCCAAGATGCGGGTATCGTTGGGATTTAAATCTGTATTCTCATCTTCTTGAGAGTGTGTGGAGATGACGCTTGGGGGACCCTTCTTCTCCCATGCCCTTCTCCTCCTCTATCACAGGGGGGGGTTTACTCTCCGTATCCTGGTGTGGGGTGGCTGGATGGTACAAAGCCATGGTGCAGGTGGGGGTCGTTTTCTGCCCTTCCCCATCTTTCTCTTCTTTCCCTAATTTTCTTCTTTTCTATGTCTGTTTTTTCATTGTTCTTTTGATAACCTTTTGCTTGTGCTCGCTTCTCTATACTCAATGGGGAGCTCCTCTGTGATTGGGGAAGTGTGTGTGAGTTGTTCGGTTCAGAGTGATAGTGGTATGTGTGGGAGTGATTGTTGATTGGGCTCGGGTGGCCCTGCTGATGGACCCTGGTGGTCCAGGCAGGCCGCAGTCCTCTTGTTCCGATAGTAGAGATGATCAATATGTTTTTGTATGATGGGTGTGGAGGTACACGTGATTTGGTGGTAGAGACGAGTGTGTGTGGGTTTATGTTATTGCTGTTGTTCATTTCTGTATTAAGGGGGATTTTGCTAGGGGTACAGGGTTGCATAATTGGAGTGGGGAGAGTTATGTTTGGGGGCCGCATGGAGATGCACGTTAGTTTCAAACAGTGTCTACCCAGGTGGGTATTTGTTGTTGTTTTAAGGGGGAGGGTTTTTGGCAGTGGCAGCGGTGGCAGGTTGTTTGCTTACTTGGAAAATGAGCTGGGTATTAACTATAGCTATGGGACACTATAGAATTGTTTCATGAAATGTGAGAGGGCTGAATTCATACATTAAGCATTACAGGGTACAAACATATCTACGCCGGCAGGGTACAGAAGTGGCTATGCTTCAGGAGACTCATCTGTTGGACACGGAATAAAGAAACTTCATAGGAAATGGAGGGGACAACTGTTTGCATCTACTTTCTCTTCCTATGCGAGGGGGGTAGCTAGCTGGTTGGTACCTCAGGTACCGTTTAAGCTTCGTAGTTATGAAGCGGATGTCATGGGTAGATATGTAATAGTGCATGGGGATATGGACGGCGTGGAGATGTGCTTGGTGAATGTTTATGCTTCAAATCTGGATGATGCAGACTTTTTTGGTGAACTAGAGAATCGGCTACTACCATTCATGGGGAACCCCATGATCTGGGCGGGTGACTTTAATTGCGTACTAGATGGGACCCTAGACAGAAATACCCCAGACATCAGACTAAGTTGAACATGATAGTAGCCCTGAAGGGTGTGATATGCAGGCTTCAGTGTGTAGATATATGGCGTGAGACGCACCCTACGGAGAGACAATATACATGTTATACCCCGGCCCGTGACGTCTATAGTCGACTTGATCGGTTTCTGATATCACTCCAGCTATGTGATACTGTGGGTGGAGTCACAATATTGGGTCGTTTTCTATCGGATCATGCCCCTGTACTGTTGGAATGGGGGCCTGTAGAAATTACGCCGAGAGTCCCAGGGTGGAGGCTGCAGACGTTGATGTTAAAAGATCAGATATTCAGAGATGACTGGGGACAACCATAACAGATTACTTTAAGGAAAATTGGTCGACCACCAGTTCTAGGAGTAATGAGTGGGATGCGTTCAAAGTGGTCACCAGGGGGGACTGCCAGTCCAGAGTGGGGGGCACAAGAAAATGTTTAGAGGTGGAGTTAAGAGGGGCAGAAGAGGCGCTGGCCAGATTACAACATGAGGGGTACATGGTGGAGCAGCCTTCACATGCCCTCTTGAAAGCACAGCGAGCAGTGGGTGAGACTTGGGATAGATTAGATTGTTTGACACAGAGAATATCGGCAGCTACTGAATAAGGAAGGAGATAGGTCGGGTAGATTGCTTGCCTGGTTACTAAAGCGTGATCGCCCCCCCCACTGATGCTTACATTAAATTGCACCAGGGGAGGTTCTGTGAACACACAGATCGGTGTAAATGAGGTTTTCACTAGCCACCTTATGGACACTGTTAGAAAAGGTAGATGGACCGGGAGGGTCGGCCGGGGTCAGGAGGAGAGGTCCCCGGGGAGAGCCGTCTCCAGCGATCGTACAGACAAGTAGCTTCCCCCCCACAGACAGATATCACACACGGATAAGGTTCAGTGATCTTTATAGGCACTTATTTAGGGTACGGTAAAATGGTACAAGGAGGTCTGGACTCAGGGGTCCCCTCGATTAGAGTCTCGTAAGGTAGGGAAGGGGGTAGCGGGACAGTCTATTTACCAATCAGGTAATTCGGATGAGATGGTGATGAGCTCACAATCCTCGAGCGTGGCGGTTAGGTGGTATGGGCCGCGGCAGCGCCAGCAGGTCCCGGTGCGGAAGGTCGATACAACGGGCCGCGGCAGCGCCAGCAGGTCCCTGGAAGATGAACGGTCCGCGGCAGCGCCAGCAGGTCCCGGTGAGGATGGTCGTTACAACGGGCCGCGGCAGCGCCAGCAGGTCCCAGGAAGATGAAGGTTGCAGAAGGCCGCGGCAGCGCCAGCAGGCAGGACGATGGTTCACAAGAGCGGGCTACGGCAGCGCCAGTAGACCGTCAGGGTTGAGTTCACTCGGTGTCTCTCGACTCCAGGATACAACTGCCTTCCTGCTCCGGAGCTGCCTCAGTTATAGGGCTGGTGCCCTTTGATGTCCGGACCCTCGCACTTGGAGGTCGGAGGGTCCGGGATGAAGGTGTCCAGACACCCAGCAGGGGGTGGAGCCAGTGCCCGGGGGAGCTGGGAGCGATCGGCACCTGGCGGGGGAGAGCCCTTGACACTTCGGTCTCCCATTGACCTGCCAAGTGGTCCGCTCACCTCCTGGGTGGATAGTGGTGCCGGGATGTCGGGGCCGGCCAGGCCCGGGGTTAGGGTCGAGGGGAGGCCAGGCGGCCGCGTGGTACAGGGTCCAAGATGGCGGCTTGACCCGGCCGGGAAAGCCGGTGGGGCTGGACCCCGTGATGAGTAGGGGTCCGAGGGCAGAGGGTCCGTCGGGGGACAGGGTACAGGCGCTGGTCGCGGGGTTATGCCAGGTGGCCCGGAGTCCTGGCCTTGTCGAGCGGGGAGGGCGCGAGCCGTCTGTGAGGCCTGTCCAACATGCGTCCCCCCCAGCTGAAGGCGGGGAGAGTCACCCATCCCCTTGGGGACTCTCTTCGTCGAGGCGGAAAAAGCGGGACAGGCCATCCGCGTTGGCGTGGTCTCGGCCCGGTCGGTGCTCCACAGTGAAGTCCATTCCCTGCAGGGAAATGGACCAGCGCAAGAGTTTTGGGTTCTCCCCCCGCATCTGCATCAGCCATTGCAGGGGTCGATGGTCGGTCTGTACCCGGAAGTGGGTACCGAAGAGATAGGGTCGGAGCTTTTTGAGGGCCCACACCACTGCGAAGGCTTCCCTCTCGATGGTGCTCCAACGCTGTTCTCGGGCCAGGAGACGTCGACTGATGAAGGCCACCGGCTGGTCCTGACCTTCGGGGTTCAACTGCGAGAGGACGGCTCCGATGCCGTGGTCGGAGGCGTCGGTCTGCACCACAAACTCCCGACTGTAATCGGGGGCCTGGAGCACCGGGGCGGTGCACAGGGCGGCCTTCAGCTCCTCGAAGGCCGCTTGACAGTCCGGAGTCCAATTGACCCGCTTTGGCTGGTTCTTGGATGTGAGACCCGTGAGGGGCCCCACGATGCTGCCGTATTCCTTCACGAACCGCCGGTAGTAGCCGGTGAGCCCCAAGAAGGCTCGGACCTCGGTCTGGGTGACGGGGGGCTGCCAGGCCTGGATGGCAGCAATCTTAAGTTGTAGGGGGGCCACCAGCCCGCTCCCCACTTGGTGCCCAAGGTAGGTCACAGACCCTTGGCCAATCTGGCACTTGCCGGCCTTAATGGTGAGGCCGGCCCGCTGGAGGGCTTGTAGGACCTCTTGGAGGTGACGGAGGTGGTCGGACCAGTGGCGGCTGTACACAGCGATATCGTCCAGGTAGGCAGCGCTGAATTCTTCAAGCCCCGTCAAGACCTGGTTCACAAGGCGTTGGAACGTGGCGGGGGCATTCTTCATGCCAAAGGGCATGACCTTAAATTGATAGTGGCCATCGGGGGTGGAGAAGGCCGACCGTTCCTGAGCCCTGGGTGTGAGGCCGATTTGCCAGTAGCCCGCCGTTAGGTCGAAGATACTAAGGTAGCGGGCGGCCCCCAGCCGGTCGATCAGCTCGTCTGCTCGGGGGATGGGATGAGCGTCGGTCCGGGTGACAGCGTTCAAGCCCCGGTAGTCGACGCAGAATCTCAGTTCAGGTGCGGTGCCGGGGGCAGCGGCTTTGGGGACTAGTACGACCGGGCTGGCCCAGGGACTGTCCGAGGGCTCGATGACCCCGATCGTGAGCATCTTGGCCACTTCCTCCTGTATGCAGGCCCGTACCCGATCTGGTACGCGGTAGGCCCGGTGCCGGACAGGGGGACTGTCCCCGGTGTCTACGTCGTGCAAACACCAGGGGGTGACCCCGGGGGTGAGGGAGAACAGGGCAGCGTACTGCAGCAGGAGGTCCCGGCAGTCCTGTCGTTGCTCCGTAGTGAGGGCGTCAGAGAGCCGGACCCCATCTACGGACCCGTCCTTCTCTTGAGTCTTCAGGAGATCCGGGAGGGGCTCGGAGTCTTCTTCTGTGCCACTGTCCGTAGCCATCAAGAGGCTTAGTTCGGAGCGCACAAAGTGCGGTTTGAGCCGGTTGGTGTGGAGGACCCGAAGGGGGTTCCGGGAGGTCCCCAGGTCGATGAGATAAGTGACGGGGCTTTTGCGCTCGACCACTTTGAAGGGCCCCGTCCACTTATCTTGCAGGGCACACGGTTCGGTGGGGGACATTACCCATACTTGCTGCCCCGGCTCGAATTCCACGGAGGAGGCATTGTGGTCATACCACCTCTTCATGTCTTCCTGGCTGGCCTCGAGGTTTGCCTTGGCAATCTCCCTGAAGCGCCGGGTCTGGTTTCGTAAGGCCAGGAGGTATTTGAAGACGTCTGGAGGGGTCGTTAGGGGGGCCAACTCCCAGCCCTCCTTCACGAGGCTGAGGGGCCCTCGCACAGGGTGTCCGTATAGGAGTTCAAAGGGGCTAAAGCCGAGGGACTTCTGGGGTACTTCTCGGTAGGCGAAGAGGAGGCACGGGAGCAGTACATCCCACTGGCGACGGAGAGGCTCTTCCAATCCCCCAATCATCCCTTTGAGAGTGCGGTTGAACCGCTCCACTAGTCCGTTTCCTTGGGGGTGATAGGGGGTCGTGAATCTGTATGTGACCCCGCATTGTTGCCAGAGGGACTTCATGTACTTCGATATGAAGTTCGTACCTCGGTCGCTGACGACTTCTCGGGGGAAGCCTACCCGGGAGAAGATCCCCATCAGGGCCCGGCCAACCACTGGAGCGGTCACGGTCCGTAAGGGCACCGCCTCGGGATAGCGGGTGGCATGGTCCACTAGTACCAAGATGAACCTGTGTCCTTGTGCCGTGCGAGGGTCCAGCGGCCCCACAATGTCTATCCCCACCCTCTCGAACGGGGTGGTGACCACCGGGAAGGGTTGTAGAGGGGCCTTAAGCTTCCGGCCACTCTTCCCGCTTGCTTGGCATGTGGGGCACGATCGGCAGTGGTTCAGGACGTCATTCCTCATTTTTGGCCAGAAAAAGTGGGTCACCAGTCGACTGTACGTTTTATCTTGGCCCAGGTGCCCAGCCAGGGGGACATCGTGGGCTAGGTTGAGTAGAAAGTCTCGGAAGCGGAGCGGTACCACCAGAACTCGACTGGCCCCCAGCTCGGCGATTCTTTGCTCGCTGTAGAGCAGGTCGTTATCCCAGTAGACCCAGTGGGTTCTGGTGGTGTCCCCGGCGGCTTGGGTGCTGGCTTGTTGGCGAAGTCCCTCGAGGGAGGGACAGGTCTTTTGCTCCTGGCGGAACTGTTCTTGGGTGGGCCCCCCTTCTTGCCGCCACTGAGCCAGATCCGGAAGGTCCTGGGGTTGCGCGTTTTCTTCGGGGGCCGGGTCTGGGAGGTCGGCCTCGCCGTTGTCCTCTACGGGGGCAACCGGGGGCGGAGGTGCCGGCCATTCGGTTTCTTCTGATCGGGGGGCGGCCCGGCCGGCCATGGATCGGGTGGTTATGCAGGCCCAGTCCGGGAGGCCCAGCATCCCCAAGTGCTCTCTTCTCTCGACGGTGGCCCACGGGGAACTCTCGAGGTCATTCCCCAGGAGGCAGTCCACGGGGGCATCGTCCCGGACCGTCACTTTCAGTAGGCCGGAGACCCCTCCCC
The DNA here is from genome assembly GCF_964204655.1 of Triturus cristatus. NCBI lineage: Eukaryota > Metazoa > Chordata > Amphibia > Caudata > Salamandridae > Triturus > Triturus cristatus. Next base: position 1,524,574,133 of record NC_140591.1, read on the forward strand.
ATTCAAACGGGACGCAGGCCATCTTGCACATGCTTTCAGAGTTATCTGCCGAGCGGACGGGGCAGAGAATGTTCGGCAAGATCTGCTCGGGCTTCACCAGGTGACAGCGGACGGCCGTCACGCTGGCGCCGGTGTCGCGCAAGGCCTCAGCTCTCTGTCCATTAATGGTCACCCACTGACCGTATTTCCTGGTGTTGGCGGGTAGGGGAGCCCGCGGAACCATGTCTCTTCCCCCTAAGCATGCCAGGACCATGGCGGCCGGTTCCCACCCTTGCTGGTCCGGCTCACACTCCTCGGGACCCTCCAACGACTGCTCCTCCCCCAGGGCAGCGGCAGCTACCTGGCGGGGTTTGGGCGTTTGGTTCAGCGGGCAGTTCGGATCGTTGGCGTAGTGGCCTAGTCGCTGGCATCTGTGGCACGTGACGTTGGCTCGGTACCCAGGCCGCAACGGGGGGTTGCCCCGGCCGGCCGGCGGTAGGGTGCTGGCCACGGTTGTTGCTGGCAAGGCGTCTCTCCCCCGCCCCTGGCCTCCTCCTCCTCGAGGACGGTGCTGGCCTTGGTTGCTTCTGTTCTGGTCGTGTGGCCCTTTCCGGCCCACTCGGGTGCTCTCCCACCGGTCAGCTTCGGCGGCGAGCTGCCGGGGGTCAGTCAGCTTACTGTCGAGTAGGTGCTGCCGGAGCTCGACGAAGCAGTTGTTTGACAGGTGTTCCCATACCATGAGGTTGAAGAGCTGTTCGTAGGTGGTGACCTGACTTCCCTTGATCCACCCCTCGAAGGCCCGGCTGAAATAGTTCACGTATTCCACCCAAGTGGTACCTGGGATCCGGGTGCAATCCCTGAACCTCTGGCGGTACATCTCGGGCGTGAGGCCGTAGCGGGTGAGGAGGGCAGCCTTCATGTGGTCGTAGGACGACATTTGGTGATCGGGGAGCTGCAGCAGGGCATCGCGACCCTCGTTGATAAATCTCCCCCAAAGTCCGGCTCCCCAATCACTCCGGTCGATCCGGTGGGAGGTCATTGCGATCTCATAGGCCTTAAACCATTGTTGTATGTCGTCTTCTCGGACATACTCGCGGACCACATCCTTGGGGATGTGAACTTTTTTCTCAGTTGGTCCCGGGGTGTGTGGTCTTTCAGGCACCCCCAAGTCTTTATGCTGTTTGCGCAGTTCTATCTCTGCCAATTGGCGCTCGTGCTCGAGCGTTATCTTTTTCTCTTCCAGCTCTCTCTGTCTCTGTTTTTCTTCTCGCTCCTCTCGAATCCGCATATGCTCGAGGTTGAGTTTCTGTTCAGCCAACTTGAGCTCCCCATCCATCTTGAGTCGTGCCATCTCTAATTCGTGCAGTCTGACTCTGTCTCTTTCTCGTATTTCCTCCGGTGAGAGGCCCGTTCCCCGTTCCTCGGGAGTCGTGGCGTTCCCCTCTGGTGTAACGCTGTTTTGGTCTGGTGTGACGCTGCCTTGGTCGGAGGGTCTTGCGACCCCCGTTTCTGTCCACGACTCAAGGGCGTGCTTTAGGTCATCCTTGGTACTCAGGCCAGTGGTAGCAATGCCAAGTTCTATGCAAAATTGTCTCAGTTCGCGGTGGTTGTACTCCTCTAGTTTCTCCATTTGGAACTTCTCGGTGGAGCTGCTATCTTTGGTCGACATCGGGCTTTGTCGTGGGGTGAGCTACTCTCTGTACGATTACGCGTTGATTCGGATCGCGCCGCTGGCCACCAATGTTAGAAAAGGTAGATGGACCGGGAGGGTCGGCCGGGGTCAGGAGGAGAGGTCCCCGGGGAGAGCCGTCTCCAGCGATCGTACAGACAAGTAGCTTCCCCCCCACAGACAGATATCACACACGGATAAGGTTCAGTGATCTTTATAGGCACTTATTTAGGGTACGGTAAAATGGTACAAGGAGGTCTGGACTCAGGGGTCCCCTCGATTAGAGTCTCGTAAGGTAGGGAAGGGGGTAGCGGGACAGTCTATTTACCAATCAGGTAATTCGGATGAGATGGTGATGAGCTCACAATCCTCGAGCGTGGCGGTTAGGTGGTATGGGCCGCGGCAGCGCCAGCAGGTCCCGGTGCGGAAGGTCGATACAACGGGCCGCGGCAGCGCCAGCAGGTCCCTGGAAGATGAACGGTCCGCGGCAGCGCCAGCAGGTCCCGGTGAGGATGGTCGTTACAACGGGCCGCGGCAGCGCCAGCAGGTCCCAGGAAGATGAAGGTTGCAGAAGGCCGCGGCAGCGCCAGCAGGCAGGACGATGGTTCACAAGAGCGGGCTACGGCAGCGCCAGTAGACCGTCAGGGTTGAGTTCACTCGGTGTCTCTCGACTCCAGGATACAACTGCCTTCCTGCTCCGGAGCTGCCTCAGTTATAGGGCTGGTGCCCTTTGATGTCCGGACCCTCGCACTTGGAGGTCGGAGGGTCCGGGATGAAGGTGTCCAGACACCCAGCAGGGGGTGGAGCCAGTGCCCGGGGGAGCTGGGAGCGATCGGCACCTGGCGGGGGAGAGCCCTTGACACTTCGGTCTCCCATTGACCTGCCAAGTGGTCCGCTCACCTCCTGGGTGGATAGTGGTGCCGGGATGTCGGGGCCGGCCAGGCCCGGGGTTAGGGTCGAGGGGAGGCCAGGCGGCCGCGTGGTACAGGGTCCAAGATGGCGGCTTGACCCGGCCGGGAAAGCCGGTGGGGCTGGACCCTGTGATGAGTAGGGGTCCGAGGGCAGAGGGTCCGTCGGGGGACAGGGTACAGGTGCTGGTCGCGGGGTTATGCCAGGTGGCCCGGAGTCCTGGCCTTGTCGAGCGCGGAGGGCGCGAGCCGTCTGTGAGGCCTGTCCAACAGACACATACTGTGGGAGTATGTACGTAGATACTACAGATGGGTGTGACTTCCTTCGGGGGTTCCGCTACTGCACCTCCCAGAGGACCAACGGGAGGAGTTGGAGGCAGAGTTGCAACTCGAGGACCTTTGGGTAGCCTTGAGTGTAATGGGCAGATGTTAAGCACCTGGCCCCGATGGTCTTTCAGTTGAATTTTATTAAGAGTATGCTGAAGTGATTCTTCCATGCCTACTGGAGGCGTTGCGGGAGGATAAACGGATCGGATTCCTACCCCGCTCTATGCATGAGGCACAAATTGTTATGCTCCCCAAACCCGACAGAGACTCTGAAGACCCTTCTGCATATCGGCCTTTAGCTATGTTGGGGGTGGACGCTAAACTATTGGCAAAGGTCCTGGCTCCTAGACTGTGCAGGGTGGTGAAGTCCTCGGTGCATGAGAACCAATGTGGGTCCTTGCCCGGGAAGGGGACACATAGGAACCTGCGTAGATTTTCACATGTTCTCCACTCAGTGGCAGATACAGATATCAGGGCGGCAGTAGTTGCGCTAGATAATGAAAAAGCTTTTGATACCCTTCGGTGGAATTACCTCTGGGAGGTGCAGCGGAGAATGGGGTTTGGAAGTGAGTACATAGCATGGGTCAAGCTGTTGTATCATAAGCCGATGGCTAGGGTGCGGATCAGGAGACATGTGTTGGAAACTATTGAAATTGGCAGGGGCACACGGCAGGGGTGCCCATTGTCTCCGTTACTATTCTCCCTGGCCATGGAGCCTTTGGCGATAAAATTGCGTAGGGATATGGCTCTATGGGGTATCGAGGTAGACGGTCATACCCATGTGGTCTCTCTATATGCTGGCAATGCTCTCCTCTAACAGCGAGAGCCAGAGGAGGCGCTCCCTGGGGCTTGGGTAATGTTAAACTCCTTTGGGATGTCTTCGGTCCTCCATATTAACTGCCAGAAAACCATACTGTTCCCGCTTGCGGCACTGGCACAGGGTACAGTGCAAGATCTTCCAGTGGTTGGCATGGACTGGAAATGTGATCGCTTCCGGGATCTTGGATTGCAGATTGCCCACCATCCGGAGGCCCAGAATGATCTGAACATGGGGAGGGTCCTCGATGGGCTGCGGACATCAATAGCGTTCTGGAACAAGTTGCCACTGTCGGTTATGGGGAGGGTAGCTGTATTAAAAATTGTACTATTTCCTCGCTGTCTTCACATGCTCCAGAATTCATTCTGCAAAATTCCGAAGACACACTCGACACACTGAACAATCTCCTGACCTCCCTGGTCTGGGCTGGAAAACAGAGCAAAGCTAAACTGGATGTGTGGAAGTTGGATATGTACAAGGGCGGGCTGGGACTGCCAGATCTACTGCTATACTATATGGCTGGTCTATTGCAATACTCCGCTCAATGGTGTATGGGGGAGCGTACAGTTGAGACAGACTTACTGGGCAGCTGGAATGATGGGATCCAATTGCAGCAACTCCTTATGATGGGCTCTAGATTCCCTAATACGTGCCCACATACAATCTGTAGGGTTACAGAAGTCTGGGAACAGGCAGTGACTTTGGTTGTCAGGAGAGCCCCATATGCTAGTGCATTACCCTTACGCTGGTTAAAGGGCCTTCAGAATATCCAGAGCGTTATGGGTCTCTCGATGTGGTACGAAGGGGGATGTGTAACAGCGGAGGATTTATATAAAAATGGTACCTTTATGATGCTCCAAAAGGCACAGGACTGGTTCCAGGTATCTCCGGGGCAATTTTTGCAGTACACCAAAATATCGAGTATCGTGCGTCAAATGTGGACAACGTTCCCCACTGAACCAGGTGAGTCCAGAACATTGGTTCCATTGCTGGACCCAGGTTCTAGTTGGGGGCTCATCTCCCGAAACTACAAGACACTGAAGGCAGACAGGGGGGTGAATTTAGACAAACTCAGGGCGAGATGGGATGAGGATCTGCCAGTCCCGTTGACCGATGGTGAGTGGAAGAGGGCACTGGCATGGGTGGCAGAAGCCACTAGCAAGGCACGGTTTAAATGAATCCAGTTCTAGTATCTACACCACGCGTACCTTACTGCCAACGGCGAGCACAGTTCACGCCTGGCTGGTCTTCCGCATGTCCATGCTGTGGCACAGATCCCACCATGTGTTTACATATGGTCTGGAATTGTCCACGCCTGCAGTTGTACTGGCAACGGGTGGTGTTATCTCTGGGCACGGCCACGGCGGTGCGTATCGATACGTCTATAAAGCAGTGTATTCTGGGAGTGCTTCCGACTCCCAAGAAAGGGGCTAGGATGCGTCAGAAGTTTGCGCTTCTAGGGTTAGTGCTTGCGAAACAGAGGATAGCAATCCACTGGATACATTCCGGTCCACCGGTGTGGAAGAAATGGAGAAATGACTTGCGGGAGTGCCGAGTAGCAGAGGAATGTCGCCTCAAAGCAGTACGGACCGATGAGAACACAGAAGGTGATCTCCTTGAATGGGGGCAAATGTTGATAGAAGTGTCCACAACAGAGTATGAGGGTGAGACTGTGAGCATGCATAGCTCGCTGAGTACTGGAGGTGTCCGATTTTAACACCTCCAGTTATAACACTATCACACGCATCCTCTCACACCACAATTCCATAACTCTTGAATAAGATATGAGTGTAATGCTGGTTTTGACCTAGATTGGAGGTACTGTGCTACCTTGTTTGCCTTTATGTTTCCCCAGTATGTTATTTTATTTCATGTTCCCATGCAGGGGTAAGCCCATATTATTGCAATTCATTTCTGAATGGATCGATGTATTAAATGAGGAAGGGATGATATTTTCCAATTAATGGCTCCATTTCATATATATGCATTTATTCACAAACATACTTTCACTTTGAGTTAGAAGACGGCTCTCACAGCTGTGGTAAAACAAAGGGGAATATGTACAGGGAAGTGGCGGAGAGAGGCGTTAGCCTTCCTGGCTTAACGCCTCTCTCCACCACTTCTGAAAGGCTGCACCATATTCACAAGGATATGGTGCAGCCCTGCGTTCCCCCTGCAATGGCGCTAAGTTTAGCAACTTAGTGACAATGAAGGCACCCTTGCACCATAGTACAAAGGTGTCTGCGTGCAGGGGAGGATTGTTTATATGTAGGAAGGTGTCCCTTCCTGCACATAAACAATCCTTAAACGCCATTCTGTCACTGTCATAGTGCTGCTTCTTGCAGCACACATGAAAGTACCAAAATTTAATTTTTCTTTAAAGGATTGTTTATGTTCAGGAAGGGACACCTTCCTGTACATAAACAATCCATGGAATTTTGCTTTTTCCATGTGTGCTGCACAAGGCAGCACACATGAAAAAAAAGCAAAAACGAGGAGAAATAACGCATTTCTCCTCATTTCGCCAAATTACGACCAGGGTTTTCCTGTACGCCATCCTTCTACATAGGGGACAGAGCCAAATACAATGGGGTGTTGCGTTGGAACGCCCACCGCAACACCCAATGCACTCCCCTTTCACGCTAACCATAGCGTGAAAGGGTCCTTATTTACAAGGCAGCGTTAAGCCACGTTTAGTGGCTTAATGCTGCCTTGTAAATTAGACGTAGCCCCTTTTGCCACCACAACGTTGCTAAAAGTGACATTGTGGTGGCGATAAGGGCTTGTTCACATGCCCCAAAAAGTTTACTTAATACTATTGAACAAACAGGCGCATAAAAATGATTGATGCTTTTTATGTATATATATATATATATATATATATATTCAGTGAAAAAACCATAGGTTTCACACATGTTATAGTTAGCTGGACATTTTACTCGTAAAAAACCAATGAAATTGCCCCGTTATAGTTAGTTCAGCTAACTATAACTCGCACGCGCCCGCAATGCACTGCTGATGACGTCACATATTACATCACTCATGACATGGTCAGTGACATCACTCATGACATCAGTGATGACATCTCAAATGACATCACTGATGACATCATCCAGTGAATGTGTGTTTTTCTGAAAATTAAATATGTTTTATATATGTATATCTCAAGGTCGATGGAAGAATAAATGGGTATATAAGTGTCTAAATGGATGATTTGTTTTTGAAAAATTGATTGTGTAACTGACTGATTAAGTGTATCATAGTGAATACATGGCTTAGTGAGTAATGTTTAAATATGTAAATATCTGTATCAGTCTCTCACTTTGTGTATAAGTGGCTGCATGGGTTGGTGAGTAGCTACATGGGTGTCTATATAGGTTATTAGTTGGTTTTTTGAGTGTCAGTCTGAGTGTCTGCATGGTTCGGTGGGGGGTATTATGTAGTGCATAGGTGCATGAATGAGTCACTCACTGTTTGTATGTGTTGAAGACAGCATGTGTGCAGGACTGTATGGGTGGATGAGTGTGTGTATGGGTGTGTTAGTGAGTGAATGACTGTCTCAATAGTGTCTTTATGAGTAACTACATATGTTTTAAACTAGTATATGTGACTATTGGTGTATATAAGTGAGTATATGTGAGAGTGAGAGATTGAAAGAGTTCCTGTATGAATAAGTATGTGTTTCTATAAGTGATTGTTTAAAAGACTAAGTATGTGTAAGTTTCCGTAGAAGTAAGTGTGGTGGTGTGTGTATAACTGTATATGCAAGTAAAAGTATGTTTGATTCTTTATTAGTATGAGTGACTATGTGTGTGAGTAACTCTATGGATGAGTGGCATTGTGTAACTGGATGTATAGGTGTATGAGTACATATGATGAGTGAGTACATGTATGAGTGACTGTATAGGACTGTTGGTGAATGAGTGAATGTGTATGTGAATCTTAGAATTACTGAAGAGGTTGTTGTAACTGGTATTGGTATGTCCATTGTTTTAAAAATTTTAGTCTCTATTATTGAATGTGTGTATCAAAGGTTATATTAGGGTGAGAGGAGGTCTGCCACTCTATCACAAGGATGATGTCATCAGTGATGTCATTTGAGATGTCATCAGTGATGTCATGAGTGATGTCACTGACCATGTCATGAGTGATGTAATATGTGACGTCATCAGCAGTGCATTGCGGGCGCGTGCGAGTTATAGTTAGCTGAACTAACTATAACGGGGCAATTTCATTGGTTTTTTACGAGTAAAATGTCCAGCTAACTATAACATGTGTGAAACCTATGGTTTTTTCACTGAATTTCTAAGGTTTTTTAAATGCTAATTCCTAACTATAACGTGTGTGAAACCCATGGTTTTTTCAGTGAATTTGCAAGGTTTTTTAAATGCTAATTCCTAACTATAACGTGTGTGAAACCTATGGTTTTTTCAGTGAATTTGCAAGGTTTTTTAAATGCTAATCCCTAAATATTTCGTTTTTGAAACCTATGTTTTTTTCTGAGAATTTGTATGGTTTTTTATATGCTAAGTTATGTATTTTTAATTAAAGATATTTTTTTTTATTTAAATAAAATTACTTTATATTCATTTATATATTATCTGTATTTTTTTTAAATTATTTTTTTAAATAATTCAATTTGTTTTTTTTTTTTTTATAATTTTTTAAATTATTTAATGTCCTCTTTTTTTATTTTTTTTTTTTTTATTTATAAATTCTTGGGGTGCGCGCTCTGAGCGCGCACCTAGTACTATTTTGTATGTTTTTTATGAATTCCGGCGTACGTTATTTACGTACGCAAATATACTTATTGGTGCGCGCTGGGAGCGCGCACCCAGTACGTATGCGTACGTACGTACGCATGCGTCCTACGCCCTCGACGCGGTTTACTTCCGCATACGCTAAAATTACACGCAATAACGGTCACGTATACGCGTGTTAAACGTATGCGCGCTAGGTGCGCGTATATGACGTATGCACCTGCGCGTTTACGCGTTCGTGCATACGTCATCACGGGGTGCGCGCACGGAGCTTGCGCAGTGCGCGCACCTCGGGTTTATACATAATAAAACAACATTTCTTATTGGTTATCATTACTTTCAGTTTCTAATTGTTTCAATACCACACCCAATCCCCTCATGGCAAGTCATGTGATCAAGAATCATCACTTATGATTGGTTTGAAGTACTTTCTGTTCCAGATTCTTCCCAAACCACACCTACTCCCCTCATTATTAGTTCTGATTCCTTTGGAGAAGGAGCTATTCTGTTGTTGAGAGACAATGGCTGAACAGCAACCTACTTCAGACAGTGAGCAGGACACTCTTGAGAGGCAGAGGAACAGGAAGCAGAAGGACAGCTTTGTATGGCAGTTTTTTACTTTTCCTGAGAATGAGAAAAAGGTAAATGCACCAAAAGTTACATGTGTACTTTGTAAAAAAGTCTTATCTCGTGGGAATCCTAACAAGAAATATTCTTTTAGCATTCACACTATGTTGAGACATGTTTACAAAATGCACCCAGCATCTTATCGTCGAGCTTCTGGAGAAAACCCTCCACCTGCTCAGCCGACGACATCAGCAGCAGCTCAGCCGAGCACATCTTCGGCAGCTCAGGGGAGCACTTCAGCTGCGATGGTGCCTTCACCTGTTTCTTTACCTCTTGTTGGTCCACCTTGTTTGGCGAGGTTGTCTACACGGTGCACTGATTGCGGTTCTCTTATTTCTGTGGGGGAGACCAGTCTTGATCTCCTTCAGAGAAAATTTGATGCGCATTCATGCACTAGGCCATAGATGTTTTTTCTTTTTTTGCGTTTTTCTCTTCCTGTTTCCCTCCATTAACTCAAGGGCTCTTTTAAGAGCCACTTATAAACTTAACCAAACAAATATTTTTTTTGAAAAAATTTTTTAAATTTTTTTTTGAGGTGCGCGCACCCTGCGCGCACCCAAGGTTTTTTTTTTTTCTTTTTTTTTTTTTTTTTTTGAGAGACTCCCCCTTTTTCCTACTAATGCAACTGTGAAATCACCAGAGCAAAACGCAACAAATCTCTTCCTGTAATTCCTATTTGCACACAGTCATGTTTTCACATTAGTCACAAAACGAAAAATCTTTGCCAATTTGAATGCACACTTACTGCTCTTTTTTGTTGGCAAGTGAAAATCACTTTTACAGACTGACACATTATGAATCCACTTTTCAGATTTTTTTAAATGCACATGTCCAGACTGCTTTTTCAGACCACAAACCATGTGTATGCTGGGTGACTGCCTACACTCCAGCAAGGGCAACCAGCCTTAGTGATGCTGAATGTATTTGCATTACAGACTGAAACCTCAAAACCCCACAGCACATTATCAGAGCCAGGACCTCTGTTCTCTACACCTCTCTCCACTCAGCAGAACCAGATAATGGCAATCTTTCCCTCTATTTTTCCACACATATATATGTTAATTTCAAATCTCACTGCTTCCCCCTTTTTTTCAAATGTAATCACACATTTCTATTGCTTGAAAACCAACCCTTTTCCAAAAGTACCCTTCCCCCTACTTGACTTCTGCCTAGTACCCTTCCCCCAACTTGACTTCTGCCTGCTACCATAGCAACAGCTCATGGAACACTGCTGTGTGGAGTTAGGTCAGAAGTTCGCCACACAATGTTTCAATTCCACAGAGCAAGAGTGCTTGACTTTTCAAACCTTACAGCAAATCCATAGTACTGTTCTTTGGTAACACATTTTTCTGAACCAATACAAAACATGCTTCTATTATTTTACACATACAGCCTAGTTTTTAGTGTAGAATGGTATGAAACAGCCAATCAGTTCTTTTTTTTTTAATAAAAAATATGTATGCCTCCATTTCCAAACTGTCTTTCATTTCTTTTTACCATTCTACTGAATTACACCTCCTGAGTGCATCCAGATCTCCTTTGAAGATGTTCACAGTGTGGATTGTAGGACACAGCTATGTCTTCTGGAGTGGAAAGTATGCAGAAAAAAGAGGTATGGTGAGAGACCTTGCTTTGCCAAATGTAGACATCAAGTGGATTGGTCAGAGAGGGTTAAAGTGGCACCAATTAATGCCTTTGGTGAAAACCTTTCAACATCTCCCACAGCCTAACCTTATTATTGTGCACTGTGGTGGTAATGATCTAGGCACTTTAACTGGGGTAGGTTTGGAAATGCTTATTAAGGACACCTTTGTGCAATTGATGTCGCTTTTTCCACAAACTGCCTTTGTATATTCTAACATATGCCAAAGGCAAAAGTGGAACTGGTCCAACCAATTTTGTCCGCAGATTGACAAAGCAAGGAAGCACGTCAACAAATCTATTTCTGCTTTCCTCAGAGACTATGGTATGGGTTCCATTTACCACAACAACTTGCGTTACGACATGCAAGACATTTATAGAGGAGATGGTGTGCACTTCAATGATGAAGGGAACAGAGTCTTCCTCTTGAACCTCAGACTCTGCGTCGGTACTTACTTGTAGGTACCGAAAAACAAACAATAAACACAAGGGCTCTTTTTAGAGCCACCTTATATCTAAACACTTAAATGCAATTTTTTTTTAATTTCTTTTTTTTTTTTTTTTTTTCCGGGTGCGCGCAGGGTGCGCGCACTCGGCGATATTTTTTTACAAAATATTATTCTTTTTTTTTGCCCTACAAGGTCCTACTTTGACCCCCTTACAATGCCTACTGGGTCTATTTCTACCCACTCTGCCCCCTTTTCAACTGCTCCCCCTTTGATTATCACCTCCTCTTTATGCGATAGCCAAAATGGCGGCCGCCGCTTCCTGACTTCCACCGATTCGAATGTTTACTAAGATCTAACAACCAATCAGAATTGCGCTCGCGCACGGCAAGGTGCGCGCACCCAGCGCGCACTCTGCGCGCTTACAGATATATATATTGATTCAAAGGCTATTTTCTCAGAATCTACTGAACAGATTTACACCAAACCTACAAAAGGTTCCTTGACCTAGGGACTACCTCTCTGCCAAATTTTGAGTAATTCTGTTCAGCCGTTCGGGCTGTAGCTCGTTCTAAAGGTCCTATGGAAAAATGCATGGGAAAAACGCGTTTTGGGACCCCCCTTTTATCTCAGCCCCCGCTTGACAGATCCCCCCGAGACTTTCAGGGTAGGAGCGGAGCGTAGCGCCCCACCTATTTTGAGAAATTCGCGAGGATTCGTCGACCGGCGCCAAAGTTATTCAAAATAGAATGTTGAGGTTTTCCTATGGAAACGTGGTCCTAACTATAACTACCTACTGGCGACCGCCAGTAGGTAATATATATATATATATATATATATATATATAATCTACTGGCGGTCGCCAGTAGATAGTTATAGTTAGGACCGTGTTTCCATAGGAAATCCGCAACATTCTATTTGGAATAACTTTGGCGCTGGTTGACGAATCCTCGCAAAATTTTCAAAATAGGTGGGGCGCTCCGCTCCGCTCCTACCCTGAAAGTCTCGGGGGGATTCGTCAAGCGGGGGCTGAGAAAAAAGGGGGTCCCAAAACGCGTTTTCCCCATGCAATTTTCCATAGGGACCTTTAATCCAAGGTACAGCCCGAATGGCTGAACAGAATTACTTGAAATTTGGCAGAGAGGTAGTCCTCAGCTCAGGGAAGTGCCTTTTGCAGGTCTGGTGTCAATCTGTTCAGTAGTTCCTGAGAAAATCAAAAGTAAAATCATATATATATGTGGGCGGAGCCTAACCACACATCTCATCCTGAGATCTGATTGGCTGTCAGCACTTCATCCAAGAAGTGTTGGCAGCCATCTTGGGACCAATATACATGATAGCACCTCATTAAAAAGCATTGCAGTTAATAGAAGGTTTTAAGACTTTAGTTACATTGTAAATCATTTGTTGATGGTACCATACTCATTTTAGGAATTGTGGTATGTTCTAAGGTGATTTCACCATGTGAAAAAGCCTTCTGCTGGGATATCATGATTGAGAGAAAAATATTTTCTCATGCTTTTCCCACAGAGGTTTGGAAGGTGATCTATAAGCTAAACTGAGAGCTCATTTTCTGTAAATTCACATTATCTTTCTCGGTCATGTGAGAATGAAGTCTGACATTCTCAGTAAAACATGTACATCCAACAAGGGCAGAGACTGTCAGTTGATTCCTTTGTGTTCTACTGCAGCTTCCCAGAGTGTTCCAAAGAACAACTAGAGCGCTAACAGTCCTACTTATGATAAACATATGGCACACCTGAAGCCATCTTGCTTGGATTAAAGTGGTAACACTTAAAACATTTAATTTAAAAAGGAACAAAATGAGGGGGTTAATTTTTCCATACCAAGTGTGATTAGTGCTACAGAAAGAAAAACTAGGGCACATTTTGACTTCTGAAATCCTCTTTTATTTCATTAACAAATTCTGACATGCAGACTGAAACATGCACTTTCAATACCAGCAGCAGTTTTCCCTGGTGAGCAGTAGCTTTACTACAGTGATCTAATGAGCAAAAAGAGTGCTAACATTCTGAATTTATGGCAAATGTGTGACACATCTGAATGCCTTCTTGATGGAATCAAAATAAAAAACTTAAAGTATTTCCTACTGAGGAGACTGCAGTAAATGAGGAAATTAGGAAACTTCATAACAAATAAGTCTCCCAAGATGGCCACCAGAGACAAAAGAGCCCAAATGTAGCCCAAATATCACCCAGATGTAGCCCAAGTATAGCCCAATGACAGAATGTCCCAGAGTGTTCTTAAAAAGAACTAGAGCGCTTACTGTCTTCATTATGACAAAAGTATGGCACACCTGAAGCCATCTTGATTGGAATAAACTGGTAACACTTAAAACATTTAATTTAAAAAGGAACACAATGAGGGGGTTCATTTTGCCATAGAAATTATGATTAATGCTGAAGAAAGAAAATGAGGGCACATTTTGAGTGACTTCTCAAATCCTCTTCTATTTCATTAAAAAATTCTGACATGCAGACTGAAACATGCACTTTTAATACCAGGAGCAGACTTCCATGGTGAACAGTAGTTTTACTACAGTGATCTAATGAGCAACTAGAGTGCTAACTTTCAGAATTTATGGCAAATGTGTGACATATCTGAATACCTTCATGATGGAATCAAAGTAAAAAACTGAAAGCATTTCCTACTGAGGAGACTGCAGTACATGAGGAAATTAGGAAACTTCATAACAATTAAATCTCCCAAGATGGCCACCGGAGACAAAAGAGCCCAAATGTAGCCCAAAATCACCCAGATGTAGCCCAAATATAGCCCAATGACAGAAGTCTGCAAAACACTTATTATTTTGTGTTTTTGCAGTGTTATATAGTGCAGACTTGTCAGGTATTGGAGTGCTTTACATGAGCATTGGTTACATCACACAAGAACAAATTCATTTTGGTTGTAGACATGGGGAGACTAAGTGATTTGACCAGAATCACAGAATGTCGAGCTGAAGCAGAAACTCCAACCTGGTTCCCCAGTTGCAAAATCTGCAGTTCTGGAAGTAACACCACATCCTCTCCCCTAAGTGCAACATTTAATCAAGTGGTCAACTGGATAAAAAAACATAAAGATAACAAATAATTTAAAAGTGCTTTGTCGCTATTTGAAAACTCAGAAAAAATTTCCTTATTTTAGTCTTTTAGAGCACTAACCATAATTTTGATGCCAATAAGACCCTCTCATATATGTAATTTCTAAAGGAAATGCTCTAGGTATTACAGTTTTGATTACATCAAGATGACGTCAGGCGTTCCACACTTTTGTAATAAATATAGAATGTTAGCAATCTAGTTGTTCATCAGGATACTGTTGAGAGGCAGAGGCCAGGGGCACAGACTCAGAAAATTGAAGGCAGGTAGGAGGGTGCAAAGGCATTAATTTAACCACACTGAGCAGGCATGGAGGGCAGTGGAAAGGGGGGCAGGGGCAACAAACCAACAATACAGGACTTGCAAGAGAGGCTGTGGCAATGTAATAGACCATTGTGGGCAGAAGGAAGAGGCAATGGTAGTACAACCATACATGCCAACAGACCTGATTCAGCCAGGAAACGTCCAATGTTTTTAAGCTCAAATGGGCTTTATTTGATCTGTCTCTTGTCTACAGTCTCCTCTTTTTCAATGTAACTCACAGGGGAAAATCAATACCCCAGTTTTTTTTCAAAATCTCCCTCTTACCAAGTTCAAAATGTTCGCAAGTATGGTACATTGGATCATGGAAGGAAATGGGGTAGGGACATGGACTTGGATAACAGAGGACAGGAGGGACATGGAGAGGTGCACCAAACTGACCCTGCAGGGCAGGCATCAGGGTTTGCAGCAGCACAATACACCACACAGGGCATGCGGGTTGGGAGTGCAGCACAACAATCCATAGAAAGCAAGATGGAGGGGACAGGACCATGCACATGGACAACAGAGAACAGAGGGGCAAGAGGCAATGGTAGCTAGCTGACCATAATGGACAGACAGGAGTGAAAGATGCAGCATAACAGACCATAAAGGGCAGGAGGGACGGATCAGGGGCATTACAATGGAACAGACAAGCCAGGAGGGAGGGAGTAGGGGTCTGCACATGTAAACAGAGGGCTGGGGGCAAGGGGGCAGGGCAGGAGCAGCAAGATAGCCATGGAGGTCAGGCAGGATGGGCACTAGAAGCAAGACACACCATGAAGAGCAACAGTGAGACTGTGATGGCATACACACAGACCATGGAGGGACGGTGGGAGGGGGTCAGGGGTAGCTAACTGACCACACAGGGAAGGTGGTAGGGGCCATGGCAGCACAGAAGACCATGCATGGCAAGTGGGAGGGTTAGTGGCAGCACAATGGCTATGATGGACAAGAAGGAGGGTGCAGGAGCATGCACAAAGGACGATGGAGGATAGAAGGGAGGGTCAGGACCTGTGCACAGACAAGAAAGTTCAGGGGAAGGGGCCTCACAACAGACCGCACGGGGCAGGCAGGAGGAGCAGTTGCAGCACAACAGACGAGGGAGGGCAGAAGGGTGTGGCAGTACAATGGACCATGTAGGACAGGAGGAAGAGGATAGGGGCATGGCATGTGGACAGGCAGGGTGGAGGTGGCAGGGACAGGTTACAGTCATCTGACAATGCTAGGCAGGTGGGATGGGAGTGGCAGCTCAACAGAACACTCAGAGTAGATAGGAGTGGCAGGTCCATGGAACATGGTGGGCAAAAAGGATGGAGCAGGGGCATGCACAAAGACATCGGAGGGCAGGGGGAAAGAGAATAGGGGCAGCAAGCTAAGCACAGAGTTTAAGCAGGTGGTCAATGATGGGGCATAGAATTGGGCAATGGAGGGCAGGAGGAGGGGACTGGTACATCATACTAAATTGAGGGCAGTGGCAGCACATCAGACCATGCATGGCAGGAGGGAGGAGGCTAGTCCATGGATTCACACAACAGAGGATAGGGAGGAGGGGGATGGGGCAGCAAGCTAACTGTTCAGAGAAGGCGGGTATTAGGAACGTTATTGTTTTTAAAACGTGTGTCTGTGCGAACTACTTAAAATATGACCAAGTATGCAGCATAATCTCACTTTTATTCAGGAAGAAGAGGACGTTTGTGACTGTGACTCCGGGCACACTTGGCAGAAACAACCCCTGACCCTCCACCCCTATCGCAAAATGTAATGCCCGTGAAAAGGGTAGGTGAACACAGTGTTATATAGAACATAGTCCTGAGAGCACGATTGAAAATGAAAATTAGATATAGTGTATGGTATAAACTATGCACCAAAAAGTGTGATATAAGATGAACCGGGCGTGAAATATAATATGTAATACATTGTGCACAATGACAGATTCATTGGAGAGCGCGAGATAGCACAGGCACTAGCGCGTGCTATGCGATGTGCGCCTTGGAGTGTAATATGCACAGGGCAGTGTTGTGTAACCTAACTAGTCTCTAAAGTTGTAATATAAAATATGTGCTGGGGAGTGTAACGTTGCATATGCACTGTGACAAAGATATGGATCCCAGATTGTAATATGTATGGCATAGCACTGTGCGTTATAACATAGGCATCGAGGAAGGCACGTTAGATGGGGCAATATAACCCGTGCGAAGACAAGTGTGGCATGACATATTCACGGGGTGGTGTTACAGTGCACATGGGCTAGAGAGTGTCATAGCATATGCACTAGCTGGTGGAATACAACACAGAGGTGTGTGGCACTTGGCAGGCAATGGTGGGTGTAACACAGCATTGGGCTCTGCCAGGAGCGCGCTGTGACTCTCAAGTGATGTTCGTCCCCTTTCCAGAGAGTAAAATAAAAAATATTACACATCCGGCAGTGGATGTGTGTTTTATTAACCGTGAGGGGGGTTTCTTACATAGTTTCGGTTTAATTTTTGTCGAATCCCCTTTGAATGGCTTGGTGTGCATGTGTATTAAATGTGCCCGTCAATAGCTACCCATGTTTGTATAAATAAACGACAAGGGTGTCTACCGGGATTAGGCACGGTAGGGCATCAGACAAGTCAGAGCTTCACTAGTGGTGTAAATACATTCCACGTGGATTCATTGTATGCATAGTCGCCTTTTAATGAATATCACTCAAATCGTCATGGTGATAGGTACGTACGGTTTGTCCAGCATGTCCTAGGTGTGTCTATAAATATATATTTTTTAAAAATTATAAAAAACAGTGGCCGGCCCTGGGGATTGGGGTCAAAAAAATATAATTAGGAGACAGGCCCTGGGGGATGGGGTCATCAGGGCCAATAAATTAGAATAAGAAGGGGAACCACACAGCCCCCCTTCTTAAAAAATTAAATTAAATAAAAGACTGGCATCGTGCCGGAGGCCACACCCCCTCCTTGCAGCACTCTGCAAACGCGCCCCCTGGCGAGTTGTAAGTTGGGGAATTAATTCCTCTTCAAAACTGAGGGTCCCTGAGGGCCAACTAGCCCAACAGGCATCTCCAGTATGCGCCAGGGAGCTGCGCTGCAGACAGGTGTTCTGAGGCCAAGCCCCTTTTTACACCTCTCTGCAACGCAGCTCTGTGGCGCTTACTGGAGGTACCTAGTGGTCTAGTTTGACCCTAGGGACCCTTAGGATTTAAGGGGACTTAATCTCTCAACTTAGAACAGCCACAGGGCGCGTTTACACAGTGGTGAAGGGAGGGGACGGGGCCTGAGGTGACGTGTGCAAACACGCACTATGGCACGTTTTAAATTGGGGATATAATTTCCCTTCAATACTGAGGGCCCCTGGGGGCTAACTAGCCCACCAAGTTCTTCCAGTAAGCGCCAATGAGCTGCATTGCAGAGAGGTGGTCCAGGCTGTGCCACTTTTTACACCTCTCTGCAACGCAGCTCTGTGGCACTTACTGGAGGTACTAGTTGGACCCTAGGGACCCTCAGGATTCAAATGAACTCAATCTCCCAACTAAAAACGGACACAGGGCATGTTTACACAGTGGTGGGGACGGGGCCTGAGTTAACGTGTGCAAAAACGCCCTGTGGCCTGTTTTAAGAGGTAGTTTTAATCCCCCTGCCCTATTATATACTAGGGTCTTACAGAGGAGGTCATGCTAATCACAGGGGGACCCCAAAGCATAATGTTCCCTAGTGTATGTAGGTGTTTTCACTGTATTCTAAGTGTCTTTTAACATAGCACTGGCTCTAGGACTGATTAGTCAGACTCAGTTACCACCAGTATCCGTCTGAAAAAGTTGAGGGTACAGGATTATTTTGCAACAAGGATTCTTTCTGCTCTTCTTTTTGTTCTTTCTGCATGTTATCCTTCTTCCTGCACTTTTCTTCGTCTTTGAGGACTTCTGTTGCTTCTTTCTGCACTTCTTTTTTTTCTTTCTGTGCATTTTTCCTTCTTTCTTCACATGTCCTATCTCTGTAGGCATAGTTAGAAATTAGCATTTAAAAAACCTTTGAAATTCACAGAAAAAACCATAGGTTTCAGGCACGTTATAGTTAGGAATTAGCATTTAAAAAACCTCAGAAATTCACTGAAAAAACCATAGGTTTCAGGGGTGTTATAGTTAGCTGGACTTTTCAATTGTACAAAACCATTGAAATTCCCCCGTTATAGTTAGTTCAGCTAACTATAACTCGCGCGCCCGCAATGCACTGCTGATGACGTCACATTTTACATCACTCATGACATGGTCAGTGACATCACTCATGACATCACTGTAGTGATGACCTCCTCTCACCCTAATATAACCTTTGATACACACATTCAAAAATAGAGACTAAAATTTTCAAAACAATGGACATACCAATACCAGTTACAACAACCTCTTCAGTAATTCTAAGATCCACATACACATCCACTAATTCACCAACAGTCCTATACTGTCACTCATACATGTACTCACTCATCATATGTACTCATACACCTATACATCCTGTTACACAATGCCACTCATCCATAGAGTTACTCACACACATAGTCACTCATGCTAATAAAGAATCAAACATACATTTACTTGCATATACAGTTATACACACACCACCACACTTACTTCTACGGAAACTTACACATACTTAGTCTTTTAAACAATCACTTATAGAAACACATACTTATTCATACAGGAACTCTTTCAATCTCTCACTCTCACATATACTCACTTATATACACCAATAGTCACATATACTAGTTTAAAACATATGTAGTTACTCATAAAGACACTATTGAGACAGTCATTCACTCACTAACACACCCATACACACACTCATCCACCCATACAGTCCTGCACACATGCTGTCTTCAACACATACAAACAGTGAGTCACTCATTCATGCACCTATGCACTACGTAATACCCCCCACCGAACCATGCAGACACTCAGACTGATACTCAAAAAACCAACTAATAACCTATATAGACACCCATGTAGCTACTCACCAACCCATGCAGCCACTTATACACAAAGTGAGAGACTGATACAGATATTTACATATTTAAACATTACTCACTAAGCCATGTATTCACTATGATACACTTAATCAGTCAGTTACACAATCATTTTTTCAAAAACAAATCATCCATTGAGACACTTATATACCCATTTATTCTTCCTTCGACCTTGAGATATACATATATAAAACATATTTAATTTTCAGAAAAACAGACATTCACTGGATGATGTCATCAGTGATGTCATCAGTGATGTCATTTAAGATGTCATGAGTGATGTCATGAGTGATGTCACTGACCATGTCATGAGTGATGTAATATGTGACCTCATCAGCAGTGCATTGCGGGCGCGCGAGTTATAGTTAGCTGAACTAACTATAATGGGGGAATTTTAATGGTTTTGTACAAGTGAAAAGTCCAGCTAACTATAACACCCCTGAAACCTATGTTTTTTTCAGTGAATTTCTGAGGTTTTTTAAATGATAATTCCTAACTATAACGTGCCTGATACCTATGGTTTTTTCTGTGAATATATATATTGGTGTCAAGCATACCCTATGGAGAATTTCTCCGCCTTCGAAGATTGTGCAGTGAGGAGGAAGAATGGAAGAAACAAAGTGCAGGAACAATTAACAGGTTCATAAGGAGAAAATACAACAAAAACACAGTAAAACAGTGCTGGAATAAAGCCAATCAGAAAACCCGGGAGGAGTGTTTGGCACAAACCAAAGATTCAGAAACCACGGATGAACCAATAAGACTGATTCTGGACTATACCTTGGAATCCAAAGAGATTGTTAATATTATCCAAAAAAACTGGAAAATACTACAATTAGATGGGACCGTGGGAAAAATAATGGGATCCCACCCAACAATAACTTACAGGAGAGCTCCAAATTTAAAAGACAGATTGGTGCACAGTCATTTTAAATCCAATAAAGCTCAAACAACGAGGCTAAAGAAAACTGGCTTTATCAAATGTCAAAACTGTAAGGTGTGCCAAATCGCTAAACCATTAAGTGAGATCACAATGGCAAACAAAAAAACCTGGAAAATTAAACAATTGATATCTTGCAAAAGTCAATACACTGTCTATATCATTGAATGCCCCTGTAAATTAAAATACGTGGGAAGCACCATTTGTGACTTAAAGAAAAGGATTCTGGAACACACAAGGGCTACCAAAAACAAGGACAAAAACAACGCGGTAGCAAAGCATATGGAAACACACCACAACAGCAATTGGAAGTCGCTAAAGTTTTTTGGAATAGAAACAGTACCAATCAATACACGTGGAGGAAATCGGGAGAGACTACTAAGACAAAAAGAATCACGCCACATTATCAACTTCAGAAGCATGACACCGTTTGGTCTGAACAAGTCCGAAGAACTGTACATACATCTTTAGACAGTAATACAAATGAACAAATACACTAAGTTTTTCAACAACACTGCTATATATCTGTATATATGGTTATTTTGTGTAACAATTCTGATATCAATAATGAATACTATGGCCTATAAAGCAGCCCTGATTTAAGATGCAAGGCCCACCAGAGGGCACAGAGCAATGTTTGCCCACCAGAGGGCATTCACTTACACACTAAGTTCTCATTGAAACAGGACTCAAATGAGCCATGGACAATTAATTTGCTTTGGAACCATAAATGACGTTGTATAAACATTTGCATTATAATTAACTGAATTTTATGTTAATATTCAGCCTTTCGTTTTAAATTTAGCCTATTTTCAAAGTAAATTATGGTTAATTAACGGGACTACATTTCCCAGAAATCCGGGGTTTTTCAACCACCCTGTGTTTGACAGGAAAGGAAGGTATGACAACTTCCTGTCTTGATTTTGTTAAAAACACCTGATTTGTTTTAGAGATTTACCGTGAGCAAGTCAGCGGACGCTGACGAAACGCGTTGGTTTTCTTTTGCATCTCCAAACCTGTGGATGAACTTTGAATAAAATATCAAGAATTACTTAATCCGCTGGAGTGCGACCCTGCTTTTTCTTTCAAACTGGGAGAAAAATTGTTGGTATATATATATATATATACATATATATATATATATATATATATTTTATCTACTGGCGGTCGCCAGTAGATAGTTACAGTTAGGACCTATTTTCCATAGGAAATCCGCAACATTCTACTCCCAATAAGTCTAGCGGCGATTGACGAATCTTCGCAAACTTTTCCAAACTTTTGGCCAGCTCCGCTCCGCTCCTACCCTGAAAGTTTCGTGGTGATTCGTCAAGCGGGGGGCGAGAATAAAGGGGGGTCCCAAAACGCATTTTCCCCATGCAATTTCCCATAGGATCTGTTGTCGCAGCTACAGCCCGAACTGCTGAACGGAATTGCACCAAATTTGGCAAAGAGGTAGTCCTCAGTTCAGACTCGTGCCTTTTGCTTAAATGGTGTAAATCCGTTCAATAGTTCCTGAGAAAATTAGGGTAAAAATGTTAGTGATATCTATGGCCGGGGAGGATCCGAGCACCCTCCCACATCCAGCGCGCACCCTGCCGTGTACGAGCTGTATTCTAATTGGCTGCCAACACTCCAGATCAGGAAGTGTTGGCAGCCATCTTGTGCCGAGGCACAAGAAACCTAAAAAACAAAAGTGCAAAACGCTACAAAGGGAGCAGGGTAGAAACACCCTGATCCCCTAGGCCTGCTCAGGGGGTCCCACAAGGACCCCCAGTGCCAAAAAAAGAATTAAAAAAAATAAAAAAATTGGTGAGATTCGCGCACCCAGCGCGAATTTCGGCCGAAAAAAATTCAGCGCGGTCTCCCGCGCTAAATATTCTAATTTGCCCCCGAGGCCAAATCCCGGGGGCTTAATTAAAAAAAAAAGTGTGGGGGGTCCCAATCTCCCCCACACTGCCCCGGGGACCGCCACCCCCGGGGCTCCGAGATTGTATATGCGAGGGGCTCACGGACCCCCCCAGCCCCGGGGACCGCCACCACCCGGGGCTTAAAACTATTTGATGTGGAGGGGCTCTCAGGCCCCCCCAGCCCCAGGGACTGCCACCCCCCGGGGCAACTTATACATGTTGGAGGGCCCCCTCCTGGAGCCTTGTATTGGACCTGGGGACCACCACCCCCCAGGGCCGGCTCCTGCAGTGTCCCGGGGTGCCTACCCCCCGGGACACTGCTGTTTGCAATGGCAGGGCGGGAGCCGCGGCTCCCACCCTGCCATTGCAAACTGCTTTGCTTCATTGAAGCGAGAGCAGGGAAACCTGCTCTCGCTTCAATGAAGCAAAGCCACATGGGGAGCAGCATGTTAGCTGCTCCCCATGTGGAAAAGCAATGCCGGCTCCCGCAGGAGGCGGGGAGCCGGCTGGGACCGTGGGGGGATTGGGGACCCCACCACGGTCTTCAACGAGAGGCCAGGCCCCGGGGGATGAGGTCCCCAGTGCCAGAAGTGGCCCAGGAGGGGGGCAACGCGGCCCCCTCCCAAATGAAATAAAAAAAAAAAAAAAAAAACAATGGCCAGCCCCGGGGATGGGGTCCCCGGGGCCTTAAAGTGGCCAGAGGAGAGGGCTATGCAGCCCCCCTCCATAACAAATTTTAAAAAAAGGCCCATGCCCCGGGGGATGGGGTCCCCGGGGCAAATTATGGCCTCGGAAGGGGGGCCACACAGCCCTCTTGCCGATTATTTTTTTTCAAAAATAAAAATTGGGGTCAGGCCCTGGGGGATGGGGTCCCCAGGGTCAAAAAAATAGAAAAAAAAGGGGGGCTACACAGCCACCCTACTAAAAAACAAGAAGGAACAAAAAAACCAGGATCGGGCTGGAGGCCACGCCCCCTCCTTACACCACTCTGCAAACGCACCACCTGGCGCGTTTGCAGAGGGGGAACTTATTCCCCTTGAATACTGAGGGTCCCTGGGAGCCAACTAGCCCACCAGGAACCTCCAGTATGCGCCAGGGGGCTGCGCTGCAGAGAGGTGTAATGAGGCAACGCCCCTTTTTACACCTCTCTGCAATGCAGCTCCGTGGCGCTTACTGGAGGTACCTGGTGGCCTAGTTGGCCTCTAGGGGACCTCAGGATTCAAGGGGACTTAATCCCCCAACTTAAAACGTGCCACGGGGCACATTTGCACAGTGGTGAAGATAGGGGGCGGGGCCTGCTGTGATCCTGTGCAAACACGCTCTGTGGCACGTTTTAAGTTAGGGAATTCATTCCTCTTCAATCGAGAGGTCCCCTAGGGGCCATCTAGCCCACCAGGTACCTCCAGTAAGCGCTGCAGAGTGTTGTAAAAAGGGGCGTGGCCTCTGAACACCTCTCTGCAAAACAGCTCCCTGGCACATACTGGAGGTACCTGGTGGGCAAGTTGGCCGCCAGGGGACCTCAGGATTCAAGGGACTTAATCCCCCAACTTAAAACACGCCACGGGGCACGTTTGCACAGTGGTGAAGGTAGGGGGCGGGGCCTGAGGTGATATGTGTGCAAACACGCCCTGTGGCGCGTTTTAAGTTGGGGAATTAATTCCTCTTCAATCCAGAGGTCCCCTAGGGGCCAACTAGCCCACCAGGTACCTCAAGGAAGCGCCACGGAGCTGCGTTGCAGAGTGCTGTAAAAAGGGGCGTGGCCTCTGAACACCTCTCTGCAACGCAGCTCCCTGACGCATACTGGAGGTACCTGGTGGGCTAGTTGGCCCCCAGGGGACCGCAGGATTGAAGAGGAATTAATTCCCCTACTTAAAACGCGCCACAGGGCTTGTTTGCACACGTCACCTCAGGCCCCGCCCCCTACCTTTACCATTGTACAAATATTCCTCTAAAATCAGCCGAACTACGAATTCCTATTTACTCATCTGTTATCAGGAGAGAACCCAGGGCTGCATCTTTTAGACCAGCACTGACCCTGAAAAGTAATTCTAAGCATACTTACCAGTAACTTCTATTTCCTTCCATAGGAATCCAATGTGTGGTTTTCAGCAGAAAAGTTTATAAGTGTCTATTTTCACAAACTAAAAATATTCCTCTAAAATCAGGCGAGCTACGAATTCCGATTTACTCACCTGTTATCAGGAGAGAACCCAGGGCTGCATCTTTTAGCCCAACACTGACCCTGAAAAGTAATTCTAAGCGTACTTACCAGTAACTTGTATTTCCTTCCTTAGGATTCCATTGTGTGGTTTTCACCAGAAAAGTTTCTAAGTGTCCATTTTTCAAACGTCCAAATATTCCTCTAAAATCAGCCGAACTACGAATTCCGATTTACTCACCTGTTATCAGGAGAGAACCCAGGGCTGCATCTTTTAGCCCAGCACTGACACTGAAAAGTAATTCTAAGCATACTTACCAGTAACTTGTATTTCCTTCCATAGGAATCCATTGTGTGGTTTTCACCAGAAATGTTTCTAGGTGTCTATTTTCACAAACTAAAAATATTCCTAATAAATCGTCTGTATGACTGGCCAGTGCTGAATCCAGGATCCACCACTGAGTAAGAAAAAGTAACGATAACACTACTTACCTGCTAAGTGAATTTTCTGCATAGGATAACATTGGTGATTCTATGGGAAAAAGTTTCTAAGTGTCAACTTTTAAAATACAATAATATTCCTTAAAAATTACTACTGTAACCAAAGCGCTTTTACTCAACTGTTTACAGGAGATGTCCAAGGACTGAATCTAGGAGCCAGTTCTGTGGTTAGAAAAGTAATCCATAAAGTAACTAATTGCATTTAATTAGAAATTCACATTGAGCTCAATGTTGCTTTGTGTTTGAAATTGTGTTGCCCATTGCAACAACTGTAACTACTGTACTTAAAAGTCTGTTGCCTATTTGCCAAGTGTTTAAACTAAAGTAATTCATTCTGAGAAAGTATATTTTGTATTGTAATGTATAATGTAATTATAATGTAATTATAAAAAATATATCTAAAATTAAATAGTTTTAAAAATGTAGTAAATCAGTATCATAAAAATCAGTATAACAATTAATACATTAAAAATTGTCATTTACAAAAACCTTTGAAATTGACTAAAAAAACTATAGGTTTCAGGCCTGATATAGTTAGGAATTAGCATTTAAAAAACCTTTGAAATTCACTGAAAAAACCAAAGGTTTCAGGGGCGTTATAGTTAGGAATTGGTATTTAAAAAACCTTAGAAATTCACTGAAAAAACCATAGGTTTCAGGGGCGTTATAGTTAGCTGGACATTTCCCTCGTACAAAACCCTAGAAATTCCCCTGTTATAGTTAGTTCAGCTAACTATAACTCGCGCCCCCGCAATGCACTGCTGATGAAGTCACATATTACATCACTCATGACATGGTCAGTGACATCAGTGATGACATCTCAAATGACATCACTGATGACATCACTGATGACGTCATCCAGTGAGTCTGTGTTTCTGTAAAGTTTAAATATGTTTACTATATATAGGGAAAGGCCTGTTGAAGAATGAGTGGGTGTACAAGTGTGTGAATGGATGATTTTCTAGGTGCGTAACTGACTCTATAAGTGAGTAATTAAATGTATCTTACTGCAGACTAGTGACTAAACTGTGTGAATGTCTGTATGTGTCTGTGTGTTGGTGTATAAGTGGCTGCATGGTTTTGTGAATAGCTATATGAGTGTCTATATGGGTTATTGATTGGTTGTTTGAGTATCTGTATGGGTGCCTGAGTGTTTGTGTGGGTAGGGTGTGTGTGACTCTGTGCATAGATGTGTGAGTGGGTGTTTCTATGGGTGCATGGTTTTAAGAGTGCAACTGTGATAGACTGTACAGTTGGGTGAGTGTATGTATGGGTGTGTTAGTGATTGAATGTATATCTCAGTTGTACATGTGTCAGTAACTACATATGTGAAACGCAGTGTATATGTGTGTAAGAGTATATAACTATCTATATGTGAGAGTGTGTGATTGCGGGAGTGACTGTATGGATGAGTGTGTGCTTGTATCAGTAATTGTATAGGAGCGTCAGAATTTGTTAGTATTTTTATGAGTAAGTGAACTTCAGTGTGTTTAACTGTATAGGTGAGCAAATTGGACTGTGATTAATTATTTGCATGACTGACTAGGTGTGTCAGAACCTCAATGGATGATTGGCGGTGTGTGAGTGTCTATATAGGTGTATAAATGCATATGATAGTCCTGTGCGGAATGACTGTAAGTATGAGTGACTGTACAGGTGAGTGAGTAGAGATGTATGTAGACCTAAGGATCAATGAGTGGGTATGTAGTTATTGGTATTGAAGTATATATGGTTTTCAAAATGGCCGTCTGAAATTTTGAGTCGGTGTATCAAAGGTTATATTAGGGTGTGAGAAGATGCACTAATTTATCACATGGATGACGTCATCAGTGATGTCATCAGTGATGTCATTTGAGATGTCATCAGTGATGTCACTGATCATGTCATGAGTGATGTAATATGTGACGTCATCAGCAGTGCATTGCGGGGGCACGAGTTATAGTTAGCTGAACTAACTATAACAGGGGAATTTCTAGGGTTTTGTACGAGGGAAATGTCCAGCTAACTATAACGCCCCTGAAACCTATGTTCTTTTCAGTGAATATATATATATATATATATATATATATATATATATATATATATATATATATATATATATATATATATATATATATATATATATATATCCTCACAAATCCGTTCCTCCTCTGGATGCCTCTGACAAACAGATCCGGACCACGATAGTAGGTGCAATTTATCTTTATTTGGTGCAAGTCGG
Source organism: Triturus cristatus (assembly GCF_964204655.1). Lineage (NCBI taxonomy): Eukaryota > Metazoa > Chordata > Amphibia > Caudata > Salamandridae > Triturus > Triturus cristatus. The sequence continues at coordinate 1,524,601,466 of NC_140591.1, forward strand.
CATAACACGTTTCAGTCCTCACAGGGACCTTGATCACATGACATTTGTTCTGCGTTATCATTGGCAATTTAAAGAGACTAGTGCGAGCGTGGTTAACACCACGTGTGCAAAATACACAATAGACATGGTAAAAATTGCAATTGTAGTCCGTTGTGGCATACATTCTTACATAAAAGAGCCTTGCAATACATTATTAGTATCAATACAATTTGTAGTAACAATTCATTCAAATAATTGTTCAAATACCCTTAATGAATGTGATTGCAAAAATTCTCCCATTTTGAGACTGTCTGTTGGCATAAATGCATGTCTAATTTACCAATCTCTTTTCTAATGTTTTGTACTTGGCATATATATAAATTGCAAAAAGTGCTACGTTGTAAAAGTGCATGAGTGAATATCACCTGTCGCCTAAAGTGCTTCATATTCTGGTATTTGACACAGATACCATTTAAAATACAATGATGTGATTGATCTCACTCAAATTGGGACTACGTACTGTCCCCCTGCGTTTCCGTGGTACTGGAGCCCCAGTACCTGCGCAGACATCAGTTACCATTTTGTTTGTTTCTTTTTGTTTTGCAGACTCATATTGTTATTCATATCCAGGCTGAGATACCATAACTTACAATCCATCTAGATGTTTCTACCGGTTTCAATACCCATGCCAATATCAGTGTTTATTTCCTTAATTTTAAGGCGGGTATTTGCATGCAAAATTGTGCAACCCTCCATGCAATCTAATGTGCAAAATATGCAAAATATATGTGCAAACTTGCTACCAATGATCTATGCTGGATTCAGTGTCTTCAATATATAGCTGACAAATATCAATGCATACATATGTTAAATATTAATGATATAAATATCTAAAATCATAGTAAAATACTAGATTTAAAACATATTTGTACAACGATAAAATGTCAATAAATATTGGATAAAACATTGCTGCAAAGACCCTTAAAGCTGCTCATTTGAAATGGAAATAACCCCATATATCATCCGATGCCAATGATTCACAGCTTACAATCTCGGTATCTAAACCAGCAGAGCTAGTGGCTAACAGTTTTCATGCATGTCTGAAAGACATCATGATCTGGATGAGCCAAAATTTCTTGAAAATAAATACTGATAAAACCGAGGTCCTAGAGTTTGGTAAGGGACATACGCTATCGAGTAACAATTGGTGGCCAACGGAGGCGGGAGTTTGTCCTCGCCCGGTTACCAATGTCAGGAACTTGGGGGTGATGCTTGATGATCAGCTTAATCTCTCAGCCCAAGTCAACCAGCTAACTTCCTCCTGTTTTTTCCTCCTAAAAACACTGAGGAAAGTTTTTCCTTTCATTGCATATGAACTCCAAAAGACCGTTGTAATGGCACTTTTTCTATCTAAATTAGACTACTGCAACGTGCTCTTTGTGGGGATTGACAAGGCACAGGAGAGGGAGCTGCAATCACTACAAAATGCCGCTGCCAGACTGCTAATGAATATCCCTAAGGGTCGTCCCACCTCAGAGGCCATTAGAGCCTTACATTGGCTTGCTGTCCAGCACAGAGCAAATTTTAAGTCTCTTTGTCTAGTACACAAGGCCGTCTATGGAGGAATCTCTGGGGAGATACGGAAATTATTCTCTATGTCCTCCCAGCCGGAACACTTAGTTCCTCTATGAAGGGCCTCGTCTGTATTCCAAAAATCTGCAAGGCAAGATGGGGGGGCCGCACGCTGTCATTCTGTGCGGCCAAACTCTGTAATCAGATGCTGTCTACCCTGCGACTTCAACCAAACCTGCTGAGGTTTAGGAAGGAGTTGAAAACCTGGCTATTTTCCAAAATCTAACAACCAGAGTCAGGATGCCTTTTAGCATCTATGTATCACAGTCAGCGCCAAGACGCCTTGGCATTTGTGCGCTTAATAAGTAACAATTCAAATCAAATCAAATCAAATATATGTGAATTGCTCTAAGGGTTAAAGGCATGTAAAAAGGTATTCCGTTGCATTCAGCCCCGCCGGTTGTTTGGTATTCAGCTCTAAAATATACCTGGTTTCCAATTCCTGCAATCTTTGTTCCCTATTACCTCCTCTTCTGCTTGGTGGTACTGAGTCTATCACATAATACCTTAGGTCTAGACGTTTGGATTCATGTTTGCTTCTCAAATGACATATACAAATATATATATAAAGATAAACCGCTCCAACTGGGAAGAGGACAGAGCACACTGTGGGATTGATGGAATCAAATTTATTTAAACCAGCATGATGCATTTTGGCATCCCTGCTTTTTTCAAATGCTGATGACACACCTGTATTGGAGTTACACTGTTTTAAATAGGTCTTACTGCATTTTTATTGGCAGAGTTTTTAAGTAACCAGTGAGAAAGGACTACAATGTCTTACCACTTGAAATAGTATGTGTAAGCACCATTCACACACATGCATGAGTGTTTCTTTGGCCAAAGAAGTCCGTTGTACCCATAATAGATGTCTGTCCCATTTGTATAACATGTTATGTCCCCCAATGGACATGGGCTGCATCTTGCGTGCATGTTGCTGGCCCTGCCTTTCTCATCTCTGCACCAGTAATCTTTGTTCATTCAATGGTGGTGTTCCATAGTTGAAAATTGATTCCTGCAACCCCATTATCTAGCTGCATATTGCCCAACATATAGCCAGTACCTGCAAGCGCTGATATGGTGACCTACGCTACACATGCAGTCATGATCCGACTTGTGTCAGCAGGAATGCCATCACTGCTTGGCTTACAGCAGTTCAGCAGTTATTTCAATACCTTATATACTTCGACCAATGCCACTATATATGTGCGTGTATGTATGGGGGTCACAACTGGGTAGCTATAGTAAGGTCAGCTGTTCCATTGGAAAAACATTTAGGCTCCATTTGATGAATCTTCATGAAACATTTCAAAAAGGTGCTTCTTCTTAACTTGTTTGTCCATAGAAAGTTTCAGGGTGATCTGTCAAGTGGGGTACTAAAACACAAAATCATAAGGCATTTTCCATAAACTTTTTTAAGAAGGGCTACAGCAAACTCTGTTGAACAGAATTACACCAAATTTGGCAGGAAGCTAGATCTTAGTCTGCAGATTGTGTTTTTTTGTAATTTGGTGAAAATCAATTCAGTCATCTGTTAGAAATTAAGGGTCAAATATATTTGTATATCTGGACGGTTGGGTCTGCGAGAGGCTTGAGAGACTCTTGTGGAAGTGTTAATTCAAAATAGAGCATTCCGATTGGCCCAGAGAGATTTAGTTCCCCTGTGGCAAATATCTCCAGTGGGAGTCATACTCCTGCGGAGTGAGGCCTCTGACTGCCAGCAACTTTGGGAAAAATGTTGCTGGCAGCCAATCACAGGACTCTGGACTTAGTCCCCTGTCCTGACATTTGATAAAAATAAACATATAAGTGGCAGGGTAAGGATACTCTGCCCCCTTAGGCCCCATGACCACACGGGGCATGAAAAAAAGCGCAGCCTGTGGCTGCATTGGTAAAATAAGGGGAAGGGGTGCATGGCTCTTCTCCAGCAGCCATTATTGGCCCAGGGAAGCCCAACCCTGGGCCACATTTCATAAGCAGAGGGGGATGTGCAGCCCTACTCCACAAGCCATTATAAGCCCCAGGGAGCCCACCCCCAGGCCGCATTTTATAAGTAGACGGGGAGTGTGCCCTGCCTACCTGAGCCATGATCAAGCTCAGGGTTCAAAGCTACTAAAAATGGTCTTGGGGACCCAATCCCCCAGGGTCAGCTCAGTTGTTGTGTCTCGGGGAGCCCATTCCCGGGCCGGCGTGGGCAGGGAAACTTGTGATTGCTCCCACCTGGTTGTAGCTTTTTCAAGACTCCAGCCAAACGGGAGCAAACACAAATTCTGGTCACGGAGGGAGCTTTAAAAATGCTGCATCAATGATGTCATCAATGATGCCATCTGAGATGTCATCAGTATTATCATAAATGATGTCACAGAACATGTCATGAGTGATGTAATATGTAAGGTCATAAACAGGTCATGGCAGGGTGCAAGTTATTTTTAGCTCTGCTAACTATAACTGGTGTGAATTTTTTTAGTTCAAAACATTAATATTGTCACTGACATATTCCCCTAACTATAAAGTTACTTTAACCTTTGTTTTTTTCAATAGGTATTTATATTTAGGACCTTGTTTCCATATGAAAAACATTTTTTGTTATCCTAATAAGTTTGGTGCAGTTTGACTAATCTTCATGAATTTTTAAAACTGGTTTTCCTCTAATTTCAGCTGCTGTCTGGAAAGTCTTGGGATGATTCGTCAAGTGGGGCTGAGAAAAATTGTATGGGCAAAATGCATTTTCCTCATACAATTTTCCATAGGGATTTTAGCCCCAACTACAGACTGAACCAATGAGCAGAATTACACCAAATTTAGCAGAAAGCTAGATCTTGGTTGAGGAAATATCTCTTTTTGTAATTTGGTGTAAATCTGTTCAGTAGTTTTTAAGTACTTGAAAATGAAGATTTATGTTTATCTAGGGATGCGGATGGTCCGTGGATCCGAAAAATCTCATGCTGAGATCTGATTGACTGCCACCACTTCAACCAAGAAGTGATGGCAGTCATCATGGGACTCAATCCGAGCACCAAGGAAAATGCAAAAAGGCCTCACAATGGGGCGAGGTAGGAATACCCTGACCCCCTAGGACAGGTGGTGAGACCCTACAGGGACCCCACCTTTTTCTTCCAATTTTGCCATAAATCCATGGCATGAAAAAGGAAATCAAGCATGGTTTCTGGCTCTTTTTTTTTTTATGCCCCCAGGGTGGGCCAAGTCCCGGGGGGATTTATATATATAACTTTGGGGTAGGGTGGCATGCGTGACACCTCTCCCCAAGCTGAATTTGGCCCTGGGGACTCCATTCCCCTGGACCTGAACATAGAAATAAACTGGGAGGGGGGCACATGGCCCCTCCTGAAGGGCCAATATTGGGCCCGGGGAACCCCATCTCCTGTGGCCCACCTATAGTTTTTAAAAAGGGAAGGGGGCATCCACCACTTTCCCAGGGTTGATTTCAGCCCCAGTGCCTCCATCCCCTTGGGCCCGGCTGTAAAACTAAACTGGGAGGGAGGCACTTGGTCCCCCCTCCCCAGGCCGAATTTGGCCCTGGCACTCCATCCCTTGGGTCTGGCTGTAATTTGAAAAGGAAAGGGGCTGCAGGACTCCTCTCCCAGAGCCATTATTGGCCCTAGGAACCCCATCCCTCAAGGCCGGCTCCTGCTGTGTACCAGGGTACCCACCACTGGGACATAGCAGTTTCCCTGCCTGTACTGCAATTTCAAAGCTCCCGCCAACCAAGGGAAAACACAAAGTGTGCTCCCAGCTGATGGGAGCTTTAAAATGCTCCCACCAGCTGAAAGTGGACTTCTGATCTGTTTCGGGCAGGGAAACAGATCTGAATGTTGCTCCTGCACGCAGGGAGCAGCATTTTTAGCTGCTCCTTGGGGGCGGGAGCAATGCCAGCTCCTGCTGAAGGCAGGGATGGGGCTGGTGCTGCGGGAGCCTTGAGGCTCCCTTGCGGCCCCCAATCATATTATGGTGGGTGCCTGGGGTGGGTACCAGGGCACCCACCCTTTGTTGGCTAGGACCCAGGGGATGGGGTCATCAAGGCTAAAATTAGCCTGGGGAGGAGGCTGTGTGGATCCCTCTCCTTTGGGTATTGCCTGGGTGATTGGATCCACAGGGCCAAAATCAGCCCCTGGGGAGGGGGCAATGTGCCACCTCCCCTTAAAGAAAAAAAGTGGGGCCTATGGGATGGGGTCCCTGGGTCCACAATTGGCCCAGGAATGGGGACACGTGCTCCCCACAACATTTTTCAGCCCTTGGGTATGAGGGCCTCATGGTCAAAATAGGCCTGGGAAGGGAGGCCACATGCCCCTCCTCCTGAAATATGTTGCCGGGCCCCAGAAGATGGGGCCCCAGGGCAAAAAGTGGCTTGGGTAGGGCAGTCTCCTGCCCTCCTTCCCTCAAAAAATTTGCTGAAAGTAACCCAGGGAGTGGGCTTATCAGTTGGCCGCATTTAGGGGGTTGGCCACAGGGTATGGTCTCAGTCCAGGCATTGTGGGCAACCCCCACTGCACACTGCCGAAGACCGGGCGTATTGGCTGCTTATGGGCGGTTGGCCGAACCCCTGCCATGAATGGCCAAAGGCTGTGCCCAGTGGTGGTTGTGTTAACGTATGGTAATTACTTTATGTTAAACAAAATCCTAGAAATTCACTGAAAAAAAATAATGTTACAGGGACGTTGTAGTTAGGAAATAGCATTAAAACACCATAGAAATTCACTGAATAAACCAAGGCTTACAGGGACATTATAGCTAGGTTCGGATTTTATACACTCAAAACCATGCAAATTCAGCAGTTGTAGTTACAGTTATCTCAAGTAACTATAACTCATCCCTCGCCCCATGGTAACTATAATCCCTCCCTCAAACGTCACTGTTAATTACCCCACATATTACATAACTTATGACATCTTTTATGACATCATTGATAATATCACACTGCAACATTTGCTGTAAAATTATTAATGAAAAAACTGTTCATGTCGGGCGCACGAGTTATAGTTACCTTAGGGTACAAGTTATAGTTACTTGAGATAACTCTAACCATAACTGCTGGAATTCTCAATTTTTTGTGTGTGTAAAATGTAACCCTTACTATAACAGAAGCCACTCTGTAATTATAGTTAGCATTAGCAGAAATAGTAATTCATCTGAGTTTTTCCCCTTAAGAACTTTCCACCCGTTTGACAACTTTCTGACAAACTTTCCAGACCTTTATCTCCTGTTACATTGGCAGAGGAGGAAATATTTCGCTTCATTTGGTCAAGGGTGTGCAAAGCAAACAGGGTCCCTAAACAGGTTGAGACCCCAATGCATTTTACATTGTCTTGATATATTGGATGTAACGTCAAAACAGCTGAACAGATTGTAATAACCTTTCATAGCAATTAACATTAGACTTTGTAGATGATCCTTTTTGCTATTGCAAGTGATTTTACAAAGTGGTTATAAAGTTATAAGACCCAAAAGCTTAGTGAAATCTCATTAGCACAATACTACTAAAAGTAGCAAGGAAGCCCAAAAAATTAATTAGACTGCATATGTAACGTTTCAGATTTGCTACATGCACAACTGAAAGACCAATTTATGGTCACATTTTAATCGAAACCAATAAACAAATTGATTACAAATCAAATACATCCTAATCTACATACATTTCTTTTCAAGGTCTCTGGCTCATAAAATAAAACTGTGACCAACAAGCCAAACAAATTACATTTTCCTTATGCACTCCTATGTGACAAAATGGAAAAGTGACCTTGCAGTGAGCTAAACAAACTACTATATAGAGGACATGATAATTGGCCACTAGAAAATAAAAAAAATTTAAGAACAACATTCACTTTGGCCTTCATATGTAGCACAATCCTAGTAAAATTAGCAAGGAAGCCCTAAAAACAAACTAGAATGCATATGTGAATTTTAAGAATTATTACATTTAGGTTTTCTTGATCATGTAAACCACTAACCAAATATATGGCAAATAAAATAGATAAAAAGAAAGAAATCACATTAAATCTAATTGACAAACTGTAGTTATAGTTAGATGGGGTAGAGTGTAATAGCATACAGTGGAGTGGCATACAGTGGAGTGGCGTCCAATGGAATGTCATAAGATGGAGTGTCATACAGTGGAGTGGGGTAGACTGGAACACCATAGAGTAGCGACGATTGAAGTTGCATACAGTGTAATAATGTAGAATTGAGTGGTGTACATTGGAATAGCATAGAGTGGAGTACAGTGGATTGGTGTGGAGTATCATAGTGTAGAGTGGAATAGCGTACAGTGGTTTGCCATATAGTAGAGTAGACTTGAGAGATGTATAGTGGATTGGGGTAGGGTGGAATAGCATACAGTAGAGTGGAGTGGCATCAAATGGGCTAGCATAGAATGGAGTGGTAGAGTGGAGTGGCTTACATTGGACTGGCATATAGTGTAGTAGCATATAGTGGAGTGGCATACAGTGGAATAGCTCAGAGTGGAGTGATGTACAGTGAAATGGTGTAGAGTGGAATGTCATATAGTGGAGTCGCATATAATGAAGTGGCATATAGTGGAGTTGCATTCACTGAAGTTGCATGGAGTGGAGTTGCGTACAGTATATTAATGTAGAGTGGACTGGCATAGAGTGGAGTTGTGTACAGTGAAGTGGCGTAAAGTGTAATGGCATACAGTGGAGTAGCATACAGTGGAGTGGCATAGATTTGAGTGCTGTACAGTGGAGTCTCATAGAGTGTAATGTCATATGGTGGAGTAGCTTACAGTAGAGTGGCATACAGTAGAGCCGTGAGGACTGGAGAGGCATGCAGTGGAGGGGAATGGAGTGTAATGGCATACAATGGAGTGGCAAAGATGGAGTGGCATCCAGTGGAATAGCAAAGCATGAAGTGGCATAGAATGGAGTTCCATATACTTGAGTGGCGCAGAATGGAGTAGCATACAGTAGAGTGGCATACAATGCAATAGCATACAGTGGAGTGGCATAAGTGGAGTGGCTTACAGTGGTATAGCATAGAATGGAGTGTGTACAGTGGAATGGTGTACAGTGAAATAACATATAGGGGAGTAGCATCCAGTGGAGCGGTATAGAGTGGAGTGGTGTAGAGTGGAAGTGCCTACAGTGTAAGAGAGTAGAGTGTAGTGGCATGCAGTGAAGTTGCTTAGAGTGTAATAGCTTAGAGTAGAGTGGAGTGACGTCCAGTGGCATAGCATTGAGTGGCATGGCATCGAATCACGTGGTGTTGAGTGGAGTGGCGTAGTCCAGCCAACACTGCACCGGTGATACGGTGGTCCGACCGCCCCATTATGACTGAGGTGGTCGGACCACCATGGGACTGCAACTGCCGCCAGAGGACTGCCATTTCCTGTAGGTGGCGAAGCGGTCCTGATGCTGTAATATGCTTGGCTGGTCCACCTGGTACCACCAAGCATATCACAAGTTTCCTCTCTGTCATGGTTTTCATGGCAGTTCAACTGCTATGAAAACCGTGCCATGCCATGTGTCTGCAAACAGGGGGGCATAACATGTGCTCCCCTTTGTGCATGCACACCTGTTCCTGCACGGTTGGACGTTACAGTCCATGCTGTGCAGGAACCTTGTATGGTGTTCCCATTGCGCTGCTTTTGAATGAGGTACCGTAGCGTGAACCTCAACACCACCTGCCTGCCAGATAACTTTTAAGTTGTAATCTGTTGGACTGGTGGCAGTGGTGCAGGGGCGAGGCAGCTGTGCCATGCCACCAGCACTGCCAAAATTGCAATTGGGTCCTTCGTGTAGTTGGCAGTTGGCCTTTGTGCATTCCTCCCAGGCAATATCACAAAGGTAGACTGGGTTTGGGCAGAATGGGTTATCCTGACTAGATGGGAGGGCAGAGCTGTCACCTACTACACTTGCACTTCAAAGGCGCTGCCTCAGCACACACAGAAATAACTTCACACCAGACTTGTGTGACTCCAAACAATCTGGATCTAGGGCAGGGGAAGAAGGAAATTCCAGGAACAGATGTGGTGGAAGTCAAGAAGTTTCTCCTACTTCATAGCTGGCAAAAGTTATAAATATTAGAACCTAAGACCAACTCTTCAGTACACTCCTGTACCTGTGGATACTACAGATGAAGGACTGCCCTGCTGTCAGAGGTCTTCCATGCTGCATAAGGCCTGCCATGTTGTCTGAGAAGAAAGACTGGACCTCCTCCCTTCATCCGGGGCTCCCTGAAGTGACTCGAAGGGTCAGCCAAATGACTTCTGTTCAGAGCTAGAACGACATACCAAGCTCAGAGTCCTCCATGTAACTACCCAGCTGGCCTGCTGCACTGGACCTGCCTGTAACTAGACCTGCCTCAGCCCTGCTGACCTCTGCAATAATGATTTCCTAATGCCCAAGAGGCACCGCTGCATTCCCGGGCCTTTGGTTGGCATCAGTGTATACTCATCAGACTACAAAGAAGAAATCTTGAAGTTTTAGGCCCCTTTATTGCAAAGATCTTGCCGCCCACTGCAGCTGCCAATGCTGGTTGACCCGACTCTTCACGCTACAGTGACTTTTAGCAACGATTGGCAATGGGAGATCTGCACTTAGAGCTTTAACATCAACAGCTCACGGATACTGCAAATACAAAGCTCCATCAATGACTGTCCGTGACCCCAATAGGATATTCGTGCTACAGCGATGACCATCCACTATGCCCGGCCTGCTCTTCATGCTACAAGGACAACCATCTGCAACCGTCTTCCTGCTCCTCACAGCCTCCTCCACTGCTAACTGGACCCTTCACACCAGACTTGGAGAAGGTCATTTTTTCAGCATGACTAACCTGGTGCCTGAACTCAGCCAGTGCTGTATCGCGATCAGGCTGAACTTGTGCTTTTTCCCAGGTCTAGCGGAGCCAGATAATCATGAGTGGTGCTTCGTGCTTTTTGGAGCAAAATCTCCCTACGTCTTTGAACATGCATATCGCCGGTTATACTGATTGGATTGTCATTGTTTTGGGGTCAAGTAATTTATTCAATTTTACTCTATTGTTCTACATTGATGTTGGTCTTTTATTGGATTGTGTTTTTACTTTATTACTGTTTGTGAGTTGCAATAATACTTTACAAACTGCCTTTAGATTAAGCCTGACTGTGTTTGTGCCAAGTTACCAGAGAATTAAGCTCAGTTTAATTTAGTGTCTTTTGTGGTCCAACCTGAGGATTGTGGTTGCTGCTTGAGAAGGGTTGCCACACACATCAATCAATAACCCAATTTCTCATAATGACCATTTCTGAATCACAGACCTCAAAAAGGGTTGGGAATCAAGCACTTACCTTGAAAGACCTGGCATAGCTATAGAAACAAGAAAGACCACTGCAAGCATCAAAAAATGAGTGCAGTAGAAACAATTTACAAATTGTGAGGCTGTCCTTTCTGCATCCTCTATGACATCACCACATGCATATTTCATTTAAGGGACTCTATTTGCGTATCTCTTGAGTCTTAGGGGTTCCCTGAATGCACTGAAGTTGCTAGATTAACTTGTAGAAGTGTTACCACAAAGTCTAGCTTTAGCCAAGGAGGTTCAATTCCCAAGATTTGCATTCTTGCTCTCAATCAATTTAAAGTTTCAATTTCACAAGACAGGCCTTGTTTTTTGGAAATTGTTGAATAAGAGAGATAACGAACTGAAAACGAATCTTTATTGGTCACGTTTGAAACTTTTCAGTTAACGTAGATGGGGACCATTTGTTCACCTCATATAGTCCATGGTTGACTGTACCCTCCTTCATTCACTTGAGAGCACATTGAGATGATCACACTGATCACAACCTCTACCAATATGTCTGTGCCCTTTCCCAGACATATTTTTCCATGAACAGTTCCACGTGCTCCACCTCCACATTATTGTGCAAGATTTAGTATTAAATCGATTTTTATTAGCAGAACACTTAATGTAAAAATACAATACAGTATCGCCTACAACCCAACGGGCCGGCAGAGTCATATTCAAACCACGAGGGCAGTGAGATCAAGACTTCCCAATCAGGTAAATACACAGCATGTCGCATACAACCCAGGCAGGGCCGGCCGCGTTGGTAAAGAATGATGAGTGGTAGGCCTAACAGCCACAATGAGGGGAAAGTGACAGAGACCGTTGTGCTGTGTGGAGTGTAGGTAGCAGCCTACCAAAGCTTGAAACAAACCATTAAGTGCTAGTGGGTCTGCATTTAAAGAGAACAACAGGAGGAAACCCCATCCCCCACATCCACCCTCCAGCCCCACCCCATCCCTCTCCAGTGAGCAAAAACAAAGAAAATACAATCTGGGTTGTAAACTAATGGTTATGATAACCTACAGTGCCGGGGAGAGTCATGAGGTCCTTATTGTGCAAGATTTACTGTTTAATTGGTGTTGTGCTAGCTCGAAGATTGTACTTTATTGGTTCTTACCATTGTGTTTCTTCTCTTTAAACCTCCATTTGAGGCTATTCTGCAAATTGCCAATCCTCTATCTTCCATTCTAATTAAGCCCATCTGGAAAATTTGATTCGGTTTGTGGAATTCACTGAATTTGGTTGCTCTGCTTTACTCTTGTAACACAGAGTTCCAATCAAATTCCACCAATTGCCGTGTGGCAGAATTTAGCTCTTGTTCGAGTAACACAATGACAACGGGAATAATGTGAGGCTCCAGCAAGTAAGCTGGCGAGCGATATTTGACATCCCCTAACATGTCGTCTGGTCACAAGGAAGCCTTCCAGCACTATTTTTCTAGCACAGGCGACCACGAGCGATATTGTTCAGAGAACTGCTTGTCAAGATGATTTTCTACTCGAGAAGCAGCAAAATCAGCTCGGAATTGGATTTCTGAGTAACTATTCTACCCAACGTAGGGTTCAGGTAGCTTTTTGATGAGAAACACATTGTTTTATTTATATTTTTCTTTAAACAGGAAGAAAGAACCACACAGGCTTAAACTTTCTCTTTGTGTCCAGAAGGCTTCTCCCAGTGCCTTGGTCATTTATCATTTGTATTCTGAGGGGAAAGGATCACTCTCTTCTTTGTCTGTAATCCCTGCTGCATATACAGTTGGATTTTTAAGGATTGGTTTTTGATGAATGAAGTCAGTTAAAGAACTTTCAGATAAGTTTGTTGTTTTTGCAGTAAGGGCCTATTTTGCAAACACATTTAAAGTGTTGTCTAAGGGAACATGTTTACACAGGTTTGGGGGGGCTTGAAGCCTGGTAAAAACTTTTAAAGTACTTTTTCTCCATTTCCTTGTATGTTGTTAGGGAATTTCGTACTATTATTTTTCTCATTTTACTGTGGGGCCTAGTCTGGCCATGGGCCATGAGCCACATCCAGCCACTTATTACTAGGCATTTGGTATATATCAAATACCTGCCTATGTGGCATGCGCATTTTAAAACATCTATTAATTTAGGGGTAGCCTTGGATTAAATGTAAAATGTGTTTTTGTTTGTGATGTCTTTCTGCAAAGTGTTAAAGTATTTTGATGGGTAATTTTGATTGCCTTGGGATGTTTGTGATTGGTGAATTTTTAAGTTCACAGATATTTTTCACTTATGGCATTTCTAAATTAATGGTAGTATTTTCGTCTTTGTTTACGATGCTTTGCTGGCCAAGTGGCCATTTTTTTTGTGTGACCAGTGTGTGTGTTTTCCATAGGCCACCATTTTGCTGACAAAGGCACACACCAGCAAATATTTCTTTAAGGATTATTCCATTTCCCCCTTTATCCCTGTTTGCCATAGGCGCACACCAGCAATAATTGTGTTAAGGATGGTTCCATTTCCCCCTGCATCCCTGCTTGCCATAGTCGAACACCAGCAATAATTTCTTTAAGATTATTCAATTTTCCTCTTGCCTACTATAGGCCGTAGGCACACATCAGCTAAAGTTTTTCTAAGGATGATTCAATTTCCCCCCTGCACCTGCCACCTGCCATAGGCATTCACCAGCAATACTTTCTTTGAAGATTATTCCATTTTCCCCCTTCACTCCCTGCCTGCCACAGACCAAAGGCACACATCAGCAATAATTGTTGTAATGATTATTCCATTTACCCCCTGCACACTCTGTCTGCCAATGGCCTTGGTGCACACCAGCAGTAATCTTTATAAGGATTATTCAATTTTACCCCTGCATCCCTGACTGCCACAAACATCTCATTGCCCTCAGAGGCAAATAAAATACACTTTTCAATCTCTATTTCATTAAAATATGATATTATAGTTTGGAATGGATACACTATTGTTAAATATTTGTGATGGGACCTCACTGAATTATATTGTCAGTAGATTCAAACTGCAAATATCACATTTCACTGAATTTATTTCTTGTGAGCTTGCTTTTAGGTGTACAGTAGATATCATCATACACAGTACAGCTAGCCAGAAGGCTGGCAGTTCCACATATAACCTGAGTCTTCCTTTGCTTCCGCTTGTGCAGCTAAGTGGCAACTGCTAGAGCTAAGAAAGAACTTGAAGATGTCTCCAAAGAAGTGTGTTCCTGCCAGGAAAGTGGCCCGTAAGGAGAAGAAGAAGAATGATATTGCCACCACTTGTGTGCCAACATCCACCTTTTTCAGGAAATGTGGTGTACCTGCTGCACCCTCTTCTGGGCAGCACATGGCTGGGAGTAGCACTCCCACATCATCAACAGCACCACCCCAACCTAGGGCTAAGCCCTAGCCTTATCTCCCAGCAATGCAACCACTGCAGTTATGGCAACACGCAGTGAGTCTGAACTGAATTCATCTTAGCTGAAAACCAGTACCTAATCACTTAGAAAAGTGGACAACAGGAGCAACAGCCACCAACAGTACTTCCCGAAGAAGGAGCATACCAGGAAGTTGAACTGCTTGCCGAGCTAGATGTTGCGCTGCAATCATTGGTTTCAAAATTTCCCATAAGAAAAATAATGGGTATTCCATCATCTTCTCCAAGACCCCCTTCTGATGAGCTAGACATGGATTAGACCCCAATCGAGTCTGAGACCCACCCCACTATACAAGGGAAAGGAAAAGTTCTTGAAAGCTGTAGAATTATAGAAAGGGACAATGAGGATGATGAGGCAATGATTGTCAATGTGAAGGGTGGTTTAGAGGACACCAAGATGACCCCTCCTATTCAACCTGCTCAGAGTGACGTGGTTGCACTACCACCACTGCCGGCTTTCATGTTTGTAAGACCCCCCTCGAAATCTGCATCAACCACTACCACAGTAGAAGTACGCCCTACAGAGAGGCATACAACACAGCCACCTACCTCCAGTACTTTGGGCACTGCCATACTAAAAAATTATCCTCCCTAGTTTGGGACTTTTTATTGATTAGCAAGCAGGAGCATAGCATTGCAATATGCTCTTTTTGCCACACAAGTGTTCACAGAGGTAAGATAGGTTTGCACTATGGTACTGAAAGTAACAGTCCCATATGAGAAAACATCATACAACCCAGTGGGAGAAGCACCTTAAAAAGATAGCTGGTGGTGGTGGGGATGAGAGAGAGGAAGTAGCTGAGTGCCTGTAATTGGAGAAGAAGTTGGCCATGGGGAAGACGAGGATGACAGCATTACACAAAACAGCACTGTTCCCTGTAGTGTACCAGCATCACCTGAATCATCAATTTACAAATGGCACAAGACTCAAATGCAGGCACCTCCCACAAAAACAATGGTCCCCCCACGACAGACATTGAGTCTACCACCTCCTGATTCTGTCCGGAAGTCACTTGTGTCAGTGGCAACACAAACAATTATAATTCTAGGTACTATTACGGGCATGTTTAGGCAGGAGTATCCCAAAGAATACAACCACCCAATGGCACATCTGTACAATGTGAAGCTGGCTAAAATATTAGCGCTGGACACCTTCCTTTTTCTTTTGTAGAAGGAGTGGGATTTTTTGACACTGTGGCGGCCATCTGCCCGAACGAGAATCCTTCCAGATGGACCTATTTTGCCAGAGTCGCTGTTCAGTGCACCATTATGATGTTCTGCAATCGGTTGGCCACGCTATATAGCAGAGTGCTGTTCACACCATCCACCTGATGACAGGCATGAGGACCAATTTTCCAGCAACGGATTGCATGTGTATCACTGCACACTGGATATCTTTTGAGGGGGTTAAGCAACAGCTATCTGCAGATCTCATCACTGAAGAACATTTTAAGGGTGTTCAGCAGCATGCAACAGTAGCAATGCTCACCATGGAGAAATCCCATATAGCTGCAAACATCTCAGAATAGTTAAATAGCAAGGTGTTTGAATGGCTTTGACCCAGAGGTCTCAGAACTGGATTTGTTGCAATGGACAATGCTAGTAATACAGACAATGCCATGGCAAATGGTAGATATTTCAGGGTCCTCTGTTTGGTGCATTGCATCAACCTAATTGTGCAGGACCTTCAAAAAAAAGACATACTCAGTAACATACTGGTCACCTGATGAAGAATCTGGACTCATTTCAGTCATTGTTTTAAAGCCAGGATGCAGTTGAGGATAATTCAGTGTGCTAATAGATCACAGTTAAAGCCCTCATACAGGAGGTACCTACATAGTGGAACTCAACTTACTACGTGTTGCAAAATCTATTTGAGCAGTACAGATTGATCACAGATCATGTCCTTTAAAGAGGAGGGGGTGTAACTGTGAAAAGCACGACAATGCAGATGGACAAATGGGGACTGGTCAAATGCCTGATACAAATGCTACTTCCTTTTCAGGATTTCACACAGGAAGTCAGCAAGGAGGACAGTACAATAAGCCAAGCTATCCCATTGTTGCATCTGCTACAGGTTTGCTGTGTGAGCTAAGAAGCATATGAGTTGGTTCAGAGCTTAATCCTTTGCTGTTAATTCAAAGCTGTAAAGAGAGAGTGGGTCCTCCAAAGAGTACATATGTGCCACAGTACTGAAGCCCTAGTCCAAAAGATATTGCCTCTTTAATTTTTTTTCAAAAGGGAATGTTTCACTTAACAAGACTTGGATTGTTGTTCAAGCAAGAGGCCTGGAAATTAGCCTGGACAGAAGTTCTGGCGTGCAGCCTTCAACCTCCAGAGAGGGCACCATGTTATCTTACAGATATCATCATCAACACCAGCAACAAAATAATTGGAACTAACCTCTGCAATGGCTTGGTTTCAGGTGGCAGGGTTTAAGTCAAATGCAAACACAAAGGCAACAAAGTTTAAGCAAGAGGCAGTACCAAAGACCATTCAGAGGATGGCCCAAGACTATCTAGATGCCCCATGAGCACTCTACCTTGATCAAAACCCATTGGTCTCTTTGTATGGGAAGATTCAACAATGGCCAGAGAGCAGCATGCTGGCAATAAAGTATGTGGCTTGTCCGGTAGCCAGTGTGTCTTCTGAGCATGTGTTCAGTGCAGCTTGGACAGTTATCACAGTCAGAAGGCTCAGTCCCTTGCCTCAAAAAGTTTATAGCTGACAAATGTTGTTAAAATGTACCAACCCTTCATACCATAAGATTATAATGTTCTTGAAACAGCACAGGAGGAGGATTAGGGTGATTAGTCAATCTCTTGTGATTGAGTTGATCAATTTCTGTGTGAACCCCCTAAGTTTGAGGATGAACTCTACTTCTCTGACTAAGTAGGCCACAACAGAACTTTGATGCATTATCGTTTAATTACTTTGCAAAAAACAAAAAGGATATATAGAAGAACATTTATACATTTGGGGTCTGACTTATACAGACCTACCATTTATTCAAATGTATGGAATGAAGTTGAACCAGTGTGCAGAGAAGAAGCCTTCCCATTCACTTAAAGGACATGAAGACAATGCCTACTATCCCTATCTTTTTTTTCCTTCCATAGCTGGACTACCAGTAAGGATCATTAAGTATACAAAATTGCCATCGAACCACACTTGGAACTGGTAACTATTGCATCAATCATTGATATATCGAGTGAGTGATTGTTGGACAGGCCACACGAAGGGCTTGCTCCCTCCCCGCATGACAGGGCCCAAGCCCCGGCCCGCCAGGCGTGACCCACAAGAATCACCCGCACCCCGTCTCCCGACGGAACTCCTGCCCCCGGACCTCCATGTATCACGGGACCGAGCCACCACCGGCTCCCCCGGCCGGATCAAGCCGCCATCTTGGGCCCGGCGCCACGAGGCCGCGTGGCCTCCACCCGACCCTAACCCTGGGCCTGGCCGGCCCCGACATCCCGGCACCACCATCCACCCAGGAGGTGAGCGGACCACTTGGCAGGTCAATGGGAGAACGAAGCGTCAAGGGCTCTCCCCCGCCAGGTGCCGATCGCCTCCAGCTCCCCCAGGCGCTGGCTCCACCCCCTGCTGGGTGTCTGGACACCTTCATCCCGGACCCTCCGACCTCCAAGTGCGAGGGTCCGGACATCAAAGGGCGCCAGACCTATAACTAGGGCAGCTCCGGAGCAGGACGGCAGTTGTATCCTGGAGTCGAGAGACACCGAGAGAACTCAGCCTTGACGGACTACTGGCGCTGCCGTAGCCCTACCTTGTGAACTATCGTCCTGCCTGCTGGCGCTGCCGCGGCCTTCTGCAACATCCATCCTCGTCGGGACATACTGGCGCTGCCGCGGCCCGTTGTAACGACCATCTTCACCGGGACCTGCTGGCGCTGCCGCGGACCGTGTATCGACCATCTTCCCGGGACCTGCTGGCGCTGCCGCGGACCGTGTATCGACCATCTTCACCGGGACCTGCTGGCGCTGCCGCGGCCCGTCCCAGCTAGAACACCAAGCTCGAGGATTGTGAGCTATCCACCAGACCATCTCAACTACCAGACTGGTAACCAGACTGTCCCGCTACCCCCTTTTTCCCCATCTTGAGAGACTTGAATCGAGGGGACCCCTGAGTCCAGACCTCCTTGTACCATTGCATCGTACCTTAAGAAATTGCCTATAAAGAACGCTAAATCTTCTCCTTGTGTGGTGTCTGTCTGTGGGGGGGAAGTTATTTATCTGTACGATCGCTGGAGACGGCTCTCCCCGGAGACCTCTCCCCTTGTCCTCGGCCGACCCTCCCGGTCCGTCTAACATTGGTGGCCAGCGTCGCGATCCGAATCAACGCGTAATCGTACAGAGAGTAGCTCACCCCACGACAAAACCACGATGTCAGCCAAAGATAGCGGTTCCACTGAAAAGTTCCAAATGGATAAGTTGGAAGAATATAGCCACCGCGAACTTAAACAATTCTGCATGGAACTAGGCATTGCTACCACCGGCCTGAGTACCAAAGACGATTTGAAGCGCGCCCTTGAGTCGTGGGCAGAAACTGGGGTCGCCGGATCCCCCGACCAAAACAGTGTCGCACCAGAGGGGAACGCCACGGCTCCCGAGGAGCGGAGAACGGGCCTCTCGCAGGAGGAGATCCAAGAAAGAGAAAGAACCAGATTACATGAGTTGGAAATGGCACGACTCAAGATGGACGGTGAACTAAAGTTAGCCGAGCAGAAACTAAATCTAGAACATCTGCGGCTCCGAGAAGAACGAGAAGAAAAACAGAGACAGAGAGAGCTCGAGGAAAAAAGAATAACACTCGAACACGAGCGCAAACTGGCGGAAATAGAACTTCGGAAACAGAATAAAGAACCGGGGGTGCCTGAGCGACCGCACACCCCGGGAGCAACCGAGAAAAAAGTCCACATCCCCAAGGATGTTGTCCGAGAGTATGTCCGAGAAGACGACATACAACAGTGGTTCAAAACCTACGAGATCGCCATGACCTCCCACCGGATCGACCGGAGTGATTGGGGAGCCGGACTATGGGGGAGGTTCGTCAACGAAGGCCGCGATGCCCTATTGCAGCTCCCAGATCACCAGATGTCGTCCTACGACCACATGAAGGCTGCCCTCCTCACCCGCTACGGCCTCACACCCGAGATGTACCGCCAGAGGTTCAGAGACTGCACCCGGATCCCGGGTACAACTTGGGTGGAGTACGTCAACTATTTCAGCCGAGCCTTCGAGGGTTGGACCAAGGGGAGCCATGTAACGACCTACGAACAACTCTTTAACCTTATGGTATGGGAGCACCTGTCGAACAACTGTTTCGTCGAGCTCAGGCAGCACCTCCTCGACAGTAAATTGACTGACCCCCGGCAACTCGCCGCCGAAGCTGACCGATGGGAAAGCACCCGAGTGGGCCGGAGAGGACCACACGAGCAAAACCGAAACAACCAAGGCCAGCACCGTCCCCGGGGAGGAGGAGGAGGCCAGAGGCGAGGGAGAGACACCATCCCGGCAACACCCGTGGCCAGCACCCCGCCCCCGGCCGGCCGGGGCAACCTCCCGATGCGCCCGGGGTTCCGAGCCAACGTCACGTGCCACCGATGCCAGCGAGTCGGCCACTACGCCAATGACCTGAGCTGCCCGCAGAACCAAACACCAAAGCCCCGCCAGGTAGCTGCCGCCGCCCTGGGGGAAGAACGACTATCAGAGGAACAGGAAGAATATGAGCCGGCCCAGCAAGAGTGGGAACCGGCCGCCATGGTTCTAGCGTGCCTAGGGGGAAAAGACATGGTCCCGCGGGCTCCCCTACCCGCCAACACCCGGAAATACGGCCAGTGGGTGACCATTAATGGGCGTTGGGCCGAGGCCTTACGTGACACGGGCGCCAGTGTGACGGCCGTCCGCTGTCACCTGGTGAAGCCCGAGCAGATCCTGCCGAACATTCTCTGCCCCGTCCGCTCAGCCGACAATTCCGAAAGTCTGTGTCAAATGGCCTGCGTCCCCTTCGAATGGGGAGGGGTCTCCGGCCTGTTGAAAGTGACGGTCCGGGATGATGCCCCCGTGGACTGCCTCCTGGGGAATGACCTTGAGAGTTCCCCGTGGGCCACCGTCGAAAGAAGAGAGCACCTGGGGATGCTGGGCCTCCCGGACTGGGCCTGCGTAACCACCCGGTCCATGGCCGCCCGTGCCGTCCCCCGATCAGAAGAACCAGAATGGCCAGCACCTCCACCCCCGGTCGCCCCAGTAGAGGACAACGACGGGGCCAACCCCCCAGAACCAACGGCCGAAGGGGTCGCGCAACCCCAGGACCTTCCCGGCCTGGCTCAGTGGCGTCAAGAAGGGGGGCCCACCCAAGAACAGTTCCGTCAGGAGCAAAAGACCTGCCCCTCCCTCGAGGGACTCCGCCAGCAAGCCAGCGCCCAGAGCGCAGGGGACTCCACCGGAACTCATTGGGTCTATTGGGATAACGACCTGCTATACAGCGAACAAAGAATCGCAGAGCTAGGGGCCAGTCGAGTGCTGGTGGTACCTCTCCGCTTCAGAGACTTCCTACTAACTCTGGCCCACGATGTCCCCCTGGCTGGACACCTGGGCCAGGACAAAACCTACAGTCGCCTAGTGACTCACTTTTTTTGGCCGAAGATGCGGAACGACGTCCTTAACCACTGCCGGTCCTGCCCCACGTGCCAGGCCAGTGGGAAGAGCGGCCGTAAGCTGAAAGCCCCTCTGCAACCCTTCCCAGTGGTCACCACCCCGTTCGAGAGGGTAGGAATAGACATTGTGGGGCCCCTGGACCCCCGCACGGCACAAGGACATAGGTTCATCCTGGTACTGGTGGACCACGCCACCCGCTACCCCGAGGCGGTACCCCTACGAACTGTAACAGCTCCGGTGGTTGGCCGGGCCCTAATGGGGATCTTCTCCCGGGTGGGCTTCCCCCGAGAAGTCGTCAGCGACCGAGGCACGAACTTTATCTCAAAATATATGAAGTCCCTCTGGCAACAGTGCGGGGTCACCTACCGATTCACGACCCCCTATCACCCCCAAGGGAACGGACTAGTGGAGCGATTCAACCGCACCCTCAAGGGGATGATTGGGGGATTGGAAGAACCCCTCCGTCGCCAGTGGGATGTACTACTCCCGTGCCTCCTCTTCGCCTATCGAGAAGTTCCCCAGAAGTCCCTCGGCTTTAGCCCTTTCGAACTCCTGTACGGGCACCCTGTGCGAGGGCCCCTCAGCCTAGTCAAAGAAGGTTGGGAGATGGCCCCCCTAAAGACCCCTCCAGACGTCTTCAAGTACCTCCTGGCCCTACGCAATCAGACCCGGCGCTTCAGGGAGATGGCCAAGGCGAACCTCGAGGCCAGTCAGGAGGACATGAAAAAATGGTACGATCACAATGCCTCCTCCGTCCAGTTCGAACCTGGTCAACAAGTGTGGGTGATGTCCCCCACCGAACCATGTGCCTTGCAAGATAAGTGGACGGGGCCCTTCAAAGTGGTCGAGCGCAAAAGCCCCGTCACTTACCTCATCGACATGGGGACCCCCCGGAACCCCCTTCGGGTCCTCCACACCAACAGACTCAAACCACACTTTGTGCGCTCAGAACTCAGCCTCCTGATGGCTACGGACAGTGGGGCGGAGGAGGACTCCGAACCCCTCCCGGATCTCCTGAAGACTCAGGAGAATGACGGTTCCGTGGACGGGGTCCGGCTCTCCGATGCCCTCACCCCAGAGCAACGCCAGGGCTGCCGGGACCTCCTGCTGCGGTTCGCTACACTGTTCTCCCTCACCCCCGGGATCACCCCTTGGTGCTTGCACGACGTGGACACCGGGGACAGTCCCCCTATCCGACACCGGGCCTACCGCGTACAGAGATCGGGTACGGGCCTGCATCCAAGAGGAAGTGGCCAAAATGCTCACGATCGGGGTCATCGAGCCCTCGGACAGCCCCTGGGCCAGCCCGGTTGTACTGGTCACCAAAGCCGCTGCCCCCGGCACCACACCTGAACTGAGATTCTGCGTCGACTACCGGGGCTTGAACGCTGTCACCCGGACCGACGCTCATCCTATCCCCCGAGCGGATGAATTGATCGACCGGCTGGGGGCCGCCCGCTACCTCAGCATCTTCGACCTAACAGCGGGCTACTGGCAGATCGGTCTCACACCCCGGGCTCAGGAACGGTCCGCCTTCTCTACCCCCGATGGCCACTACCACTTCAAGGTCATGCCCTTCGGCATGAAGAATGCCCCCGCTACTTTTCAACGTCTAGTGAACCAGGTCTTGGCGGGGCTCGAAGAGTTCAGCGCCGCCTACCTGGACGATATCGCTGTGTACAGCCGCCACTGGTCCGACCACCTCCTCCACCTCCAAGAGGTCCTGCAGGCCCTCCAGCGGGCCGGCCTCACGATTAAGGCCGGCAAATGCCAAATTGGTCAAGGGTCCGTGACCTACCTCGGGCACCAGGTGGGAAGCGGGCTGGTGGCCCCGCTGCAACTTAAAATTGCTGCCATCCAGTCCTGGCAGCCCCCCGTCACCCAGACCGAGGTCCGAGCCTTCTTGGGGCTCACCGGCTACTACCGGCGGTTCGTGAGGGACTACGGCAGCATTGTGGGGCCCCTCACGGGTCTCACGTCCAAAAACCAGCCGAAGCGGATTAACTGGACCCCCGACTGTCAAGCGGCCTTCGAAAAGCTGAAGGCCGCCCTGTGCACCGCCCCTGTGCTCCAGGCCCCCGATTACAGTCGGGAATTCATTGTACAGACAGACGCCTCCGACCACGGCATCGGAGCGGTTCTTTCCCAACTGAACCCCGAGGGTCATGACCAGCCGGTGGCCTTCATCAGCAGACGTCTCCTGGCCCGAGAACAGCGCTGGAGCACAATCGAGAGGGAGGCCTTCGCAGTGGTGTGGGCCCTCAAAAAGCTCCGGCCCTATCTCTTCGGTACCCACTTCCGGGTACAAACCGACCATCGACCCCTGCAGTGGCTGATGCAGATGCGGGGGGAGAACCCAAAACTATTGCGCTGGTCCATCTCCCTGCAGGGAATGGACTTCACCGTGGAACATCGACCGGGCCAAGACCACGCCAACGCAGATGGCCTGTCACGCTTTTTCCGCCTCGACGAGGAGAGTCCCCAGGAAGATGGGTGACTCTCCCCGCCTTCAGCTGGGGGGGACGCATGTTGGACAGGCCACACGAAGGGCTTGCTCCCTCCCCGCATGACAGGGCCCAAGCCCCGGCCCGCCAGGCGTGACCCACAAGAATCACCCGCACCCCGTCTCCCGACGGAACTCCTGCCCCCGGACCTCCATGTATCACGGGACCGAGCCACCACCGGCTCCCCCGGCCGGATCAAGCCGCCATCTTGGGCCCGGCGCCACGAGGCCGCGTGGCCTCCACCCGACCCTAACCCTGGGCCTGGCCGGCCCCGACATCCCGGCACCACCATCCACCCAGGAGGTGAGCGGACCACTTGGCAGGTCAATGGGAGAACGAAGCGTCAAGGGCTCTCCCCCGCCAGGTGCCGATCGCCTCCAGCTCCCCCAGGCGCTGGCTCCACCCTCTGCTGGGTGTCTGGACACCTTCATCCCGGACCCTCCGACCTCCAAGTGCGAGGGTCCGGACATCAAAGGGCGCCAGACCTATAACTAGGGCAGCTCCGGAGCAGGACGGCAGTTGTATTCTGGAGTCGAGAGACACCGAGAGAACTCAGCCTTGACGGACTACTGGCGCTGCCGTAGCCCTACCTTGTGAACTATCGTCCTGCCTGCTGGCGCTGCCGCGGCCTTCTGCAACATCCATCCTCGTCGGGACCTGCTGGCGCTGCCGCGGCCCGTTGTAACGACCATCTTCACCGGGACCTGCTGGCGCTGCCGCGGACCGTGTATCGACCATCTTCCCGGGACCTGCTGGCGCTGCCGCGGACCGTGTATCGACCATCTTCACCGGGACCTGCTGGCGCTGCCGCGGCCCGTCCCAGCTAGAACACCAAGCTCGAGGATTGTGAGCTATCCACCAGACCATCTCAACTACCAGACTGGTAACCAGACTGTCCCGCTACCCCCTTTTTCCCCATCTTGAGAGACTTGAATCGAGGGGACCCCTGAGTCCAGACCTCCTTGTACCATTGCATCGTACCTTAAGAAATTGCCTATAAAGAACGCTAAATCTTCTCCTTGTGTGGTGTCTGTCTGTGGGGGGGAAGTTATTTATCTGTACGATCGCTGGAGACGGCTCTCCCCGGAGACCTCTCCCCTTGTCCTCGGCCGACCCTCCCGGTCCGTCTAACAGTGATAATTTGTGGGGTGGCTGAGAGGGTGTTGTTCAACCAATTTATAAACTTAATTTGTACTGTTTGGGGCCCGATGGAGGAGTCTGCCTGATTCATAGCATTGCTTTCACACCTCACTTTAATTAATTACATGGTCCACTCCTTTCCTGTATTTCTATTTGGCTGGTTCCTCAGAGACCAGTCAGTTGAGTTAACAATACAACACAAAATGCCCCAAATATTTAGCTCTTCTTGTTCACCAACACCACAAGTCTATCTCTCTCAATCTTATTTGGGTCGGGACTTGGAGCAGGATGGGACTACCCCAAAAGCCAGAAAAAGGAAGTTATGAACATTGCCTATAAACTTCAATTGGAAAGGAAACAACATGAGTCAAGAAGACCTACTCGGTCCTTTCGATTGGAGAGAGTTGCATTTATTTGGAAAATGCAAGTGGGTGCCAACTCAAATGCCAAACTCCTCTAAATAAATGGTCGTGGTTCAGGGGTGGAACTTTCACTGGAAACATGTCACATGATAAACTCTCTCAGATTAATGTTGTGACAATTGACATTTGTGATATTGACCAGCCAGGTACATGCAGCTACTTTTCTGGGATTGTTGGTAAAATATTATTCTCACTTCTCAGTTAATCACACATAACTGCACCAGCCTATGCTCTGCCCTCTTGGTCCTCATCCACCATTAAGCTTACCGTCTCCTTGACTCTACAATTGAGATTTACTTTGTTGCATTCTACATGCCTTCTCTTCTTCTGCACGAAAGGTCCATAACAGTCCTGCTTAGCAGACTGGTTTAGCTCTGCATCCAAGATGGACATTGCAAGGAGGAGAATGATGATGCACCATCCATTTTGTCATTTATAAACAGTATCATTTTTCTTTCTTAACAATAAGAATTTATAGAACAGTGTGCATTATCCATATTTTGTAAACCTAAGTAACAGAACAATTAGATAACCTGTGACTCTGGTACTGAATGAATGATTGCACTAAATGAGTAACTAAACTGTGTCATGGCTTGATTTCCTACCACAACAGATGTGATGATGATGTGCTGGTCATCAGCTTGATGAATGTTGTGTTTGTGTATATCTCACCTTTCCCCAACTCCCCATTCCTATCCATTCAACAAACCCCTAAACCTATCCCCCAGGTTGTGTGATCTATTGCGATGTGACCTAGGAATTTACACCAATAATGGATGACACACTTGGAGGGCCGTTGTGGTGAAAGTGAACCCTACTCAATGTTATAGAAAATTCTTAACTAAACAATACCCAACACCAGCCCTACTTACCCACTCAGATATACAATAGAATGATGCACTCGGAGAGAAAAGAAAGCATATCCCCCATGCCAATGAGAACAGAATACTAATGATTATCTGTACAGTGTGCCGATACTGTTTTGTTAATCTTGCAGTAACTAAATATCACACAATTTTAGTAGGAAAACTCCATAGAAAATTTCATATTGTAGGTGCTCCACAAATAGCACAGTGCGTTTGGAGTTCATTGGATAAAAAGAGTCAACAACATCAGTTCTCTAATAAAAGTTGATGTTTTGACCCCACTTATAATTTATAGCATGGTCATCATCAAGATCTGGATGGTAGCATTCTAAAATGAAACAGATAAAGTGTACAAAATGGTTAAATAAGACTATGATTGACTTCATACAAAAAGATTATATAAAAAGAGACAAAACCTACACATAAAGCACAATGGCTGAAAGGCATCAATGTTTTTGAGAATGTGAAAATCATTCGTTTAGGGAAACAAAGCTTATAAATAAATAGAACATTTTCCAAAGGTTACACATGTGTATTTGTACTTCATTACAAAAATTGTTTTCTTTAAAATGGAATACCTCATTCCAACACAGGACATTGGCTAAATGACATTACATTTCTTGTAAAGATAAGAATCAATCTGCAGAAAAAAACTAATTTTTGAACAAACCATTGGAAAAACAATGGGAAAAGAACCCACAGCACTAGCCCTGAGTAACATCATCACAAAGCTGATATAGAGAGGGCGTGGCCATGGAGCAGATGGGAAAGACGCGAGAGCTTGGAGCTCCGTGCTGCCCCGAGCAAAATCCTGATGCGGGAGGCTGAAACGAGCCCCTGAGAACCTGTGCGGGTATCACCAAAGGCCTGGGACTGCGTCACCGACGAAAAAAGAAACAAAAAAGCACCAGACGCCGGAGTCTGGTGAATCACTGGGGTGAGCCGCCAGCAGGATGGAGGAGTAAGATGGCGGCCATAACTGCGCTGTGAAAAGAAAGAGGAGCTGGATTCGACCGTGCAAGCCGACGCAGGGACACCGAAGGATGTCGGGACCCGCATATCGGCGATTAGATTGGCACAGCTGCAACGGTGCCGGTGGATGAGAATAAGCGGATCGAGGTAGCTCACCATTAGTGCGGCGTAGAGGAGCCTGCTGCCATTATGCGATACTGAGCCTACGGAGGTAAGGAGGAGCGCGACGGGACCCCCAAGGCACGGGGTGCCGCGGCAAGGATATGAGCAGGGGGCGCTCACTATTGATGAAAACGGCAGGACGTTGGCCACATTGTCTAGATTCGGCCTGAGCGGCAGACTGCAGGGGTGAGATGCCATTTTGGGCATTGGAGACAAAGGAGGCACGGAGGAGGCGGCGGACAGCGGTCAGCATCGCGGGGGCAGACGCGATAGGTTGGTGATCTGTGGCTGCAGATTAGCAGCATGCATTGGTGCAGTTCTGGGGGACCGGGGGACACACTAAGAAGAGCGGGGTCCCGATCAAGAGTCACACAACACTGGGCAAGTGACGAGCAGTGGTAAGATGGCCAAGAGAGCAGTGGCCTTGCTCCGTTGGGCTCCGGTGTGGCTGGTGGCTCTAATCTGGCAAAGAGGGCTAGGCAGCATGGCTGAGCGTGACCAGGCTGGAGAAGATAGGCTCCCGGTGGGCACCCTGATAGCTGCAAAACAGGAGAAAGGCTTCAAGGGTGCTGAAAGAGATGTTGTGGCTTGACGGGGTGCCTAGGAATGGCATATTACAAGTAGGCACCCAGCTGACTGGCAGTGGACATATGGTGCAGGACTAGGGCGCTAGGAGGCACAGTGAAGGAGCTCAGGAAGGCGCAAAGGGCGGCCATGATGATGAAGTGCTAGAAGAGAGGTGAGAGCCGAACAAGAGGAGCAGTGCATGCACAGTAGTGCAGCGGAAGGGACAGCAGCGAGCGCACCCTGTGGCAACCCCTGCCGCAGCTGAATGAACACTAGAATGTCTCCCCTCAGGTCCAGGGCGCACGCACTTTGTGCCCATGGGAGGAGAGGATTCTTGGAGGGGCGCTGTTGAGCGATGGGACAATGTCGGAGTTTGGAAAGTGATGATGGAGGAGCATAGCACAGGCCCCAGCTGAGGGTGATTACGAAGGTGGTCCAGCAAGGTGCCCGCCTGTGAAGTGTGAGGAGACAGCTGGGGCAAGGGGGACAGTCTTCATGTGAACAGGAGTATGAAGTCCTTGCTGGTGGGACGTACATATAACCGGATACTAGTGGGAGACTGGACTTGGTGCTGGAACTCTCACTGCAGGTATTAATGGGGAAACCCAGAGGGAAACAGTTGGGAGCGCCCCCTGAGCAAGAAGATGATGTGGGAGTGCCAGACAAGCAGGAAGAACACCCACAGCAACCGGAAGTAATGCTGCAGCAACAAATGGATCAGATACTCAAAGCCATTACTGACACCAGGGAGGTGCTGCAACTGGACATTGCGCATGTAGCTCAAGGATTGGGATTGCTCTGAGCTGACCACGTTAAATTGGCTGACAGGGTGAAACAGACGGAGGTAACCCTGGAGGCCTTGGAGCCTGCCCGAACGGCAATGGCAGCCTAGATGACGGATGTCCAGCGCAGATTGCAGGTGCTAGAGCGAAGAGCGGAGGATGCTGAAGGGAGGAATAGAAGGAATAATATCCGTGTAGTTGGATTGCCGGAAGGAGTGGAGGGAGCCACTATGGTGGAGTACCTGGAAGCCTGGCTGAGAGCAGAAGTGGCGTCTGAAGGCCTATCGTCCTTCTATACTCTGGAACGAGCACATAGAGTCCCGGCATGGCCACTAGAATCTGGAAGACCACCAAGACCGGTGGTGGCTAGACTGCTGCACTATAAGGACAGGGATTTTCTGCTACACAAGGCTCGAAATGCAGGCCCATACAAGGTGGGGAATGGGAAAGTGACGCTGTTCCCGGACTACACACTAGAGGTACAGCGTAAATGAACATCGTTCCTAGAAGTCAAAAAGGCACTCCGAGACGAAGGCATCCAATATTCCCTAATGTTTCCAGCACGGCTAAGGATAGCAATGGATGGCAAGACGTACTTCCATGACAGTTCTGAGGAAGCCTGGGACTGGTTGGAACTGTACAGAGTAGGAGCCAGAGAGGCAGGGCGAGGAGGGAGTGCACCAGAGGAGGGACCGTGGCTGGGACGATCGCGGAGAATCCAACGGCGCTGCACAGACATCAAAACCCACTGGGACACAGACGGAGGCAGAACGCTCAGCTGCATTACAGGCTGTCGCGGCCATTTCGCAGGAGATGGGTATGGTGGCAGGAGGAGTGTCAGACTCTGAGAAGGGATCAGCGGGATCAGGCACTGAAGAATCAGACACAGGAAGTGTTCATTTGCCACATGTGATGGCTGGTACGGCAGACGAGATGGTGAATGCATAACACCGGGACTCGACTTTGGGGGCTGCGATGGGGAGGGCACTGGTACCGGTCTCGGGGTATCACCTCGGGGTTCGACTGATGCCTGAGTGATGGTGGTGGGAGCAGTCGGTAAGGCCTGGTGAGCTAGTATTGTGGTAATCTCACCAAATTGTTGACCCAGATGGGGCTGATTAGCCATATCGGGGACACAGCGTGGGCTGTTGGAGGTATAGGAAGTCGACCCTCTGAGGCTCTGAGTCCATCCCCCCTAAATTTGTGTGAGTGGGTTCCTTAAGTCTTTACTACAGGAACAGTTTGAGAGGTAGTTTGGATGGGTACTAATGTTTTAGCGCCTGTCCTGGGGGTGGGTAGTTGGGGAGGGTTCTGGGGGTTGGTTGGGGTAGGTAGATCCACCGGTGTGTTTCAATGGGTGGGGCAATGCGCTGCGAGGTTTCAGCATGGGTTCGCTACTTGATTGAAATGTATTACCTGGAATGTACGGGGGCTACATACGATGCTCAGACGCCACAAAGTACATGCTTATTTGATACGACGGGGGATTCACATAGCCTTCCTACAAGAGTTGCATATTAATAAATCTGAAGGGCTGGCACAGATGGAGGGGGCAATTATTTTACACGACTTATTCGGCTTTTGCTAGGGGAGTGCTGATATGGGTTAGGGCAGGAGTACCGTTCCAGCCAACCCAACAACTGATTGACCCAGAAAGGAGGTTTGTGGTGGTGACCGGCCGCCTCAATGGTGCTGACGTGACGCTGAGTAGTGTGTATGCCAGTAACGTAGATCAGGCCTCATTTTTTGGACATTTGTCAGGGAGGATAGCGCCATATTTGACTGGTTCGACATTGATGGGAGGGGACTTTAATTCAATTGTGGATGTAGAGATGGACAGGTCCCACCCCCCTCTCCTGGGTGCTCCGATTCATAGACTCTCTAAGGTTAGACGAAGGTGGCAGAATGATTGGGGATTAGTAGACACCTGGCGGGAGCATCACTTGGAGGAGCGAGACTATTCTAACTATTGCGGCATCTATGATTTGCACATGCGGCTCGATACGATATTATGCACCCCCAAATGTGCATGCCAAAGTCAGTCATAGTGAATATCTGGCTAGGACAGTATCGAACCATAACCCGCTACTAGTGCGGATACGATGGGTCCTGGAGAGGACGGTGATACCGGCCTGGCGATTGAGACCGGAGGCCCTGGACGATCCAGTATTTTGCGCAGATCTTGGGACGGGTATAACTCAATATTTTGCTGAGAATGAGGGAACTGCGGCAACGGTGGAGATTGAGTAGGATGCTTTTAAGGCAATAGTTAGGGGGTTATGTATTGCCAAGACAGTGGGAGTGCGTAAAACACTATTGAAAGACATAGAGGTGGCGGAGCATAGGCTACGCAATGCTGAGAGGGCCTGTCCTGAAGATAAGAACATAAAAGGGAGGTAATAGAGGCTAGAGAAGCAGTGGCGGTTCAGGTGGAAAGGCTGCGCTCATTTGACTACAAGTCGTATCAGGCAAGGGCGCATGCAGAGGGAGATAAATCAGGCATGCTTTTGGCATGGTTAGCTAATCCGCATGCCCGGGGAACGCCTATATTGGGATTAATGGCACCCACAGGGAACTTGGTGTATACTCAGCAAGGGATAAATGGCCTTTTTTTAGATTATTACACTGCACCTTACCGTAGCAAACTACGGCAGGATGGGGAAGCTGTAGAGGAATTTCTATCTGCCTAGTTTGGAGCAAGAGCAAGAAGATATGTTGGGGCAGAAGATCACGCTCAGAGAAATTAAGGGTGCGATTAAGAACATGGTGCGTAACAAAACACCAGGGATGGATGGTCTGCCCATAGAATTCTACTCTGCGTATGTCGATTGCTTAGCGCCACGACTGTTAGCGATGTATCAGGAGGCATGGAAAGAAGGGAGGCTACCGGCAACTACTCGCGAGGCTATTATCATCCCACTATTGAAGCCCGGGAGAGAACCGACTGATCTGTCGGCATATCGCCCACTCTCAATGTTGACCGCTGATTACAAAATACTGAGTAGAATCCTCGCGACCAGGCTCCTCCCGGTTATGACGCATCTGGTACATTCGGACCAAGCGGGCTTCATTCCTACGCGAAACACGGCTGTCAATGTGAGGCGACTGCTCGGTATCTTGGAGGGGAATCGCGGCTCGACAACTGAGGCTGCGGTGCTCTCGGTAGATATTGAAAAGGCATTTGATAGCTTAGAGTGGCCGTTTCTATATCAGGTTATGCGAGTGATGGGCCTGGGAGAGGGTTTCATGAAGTGGACTCGGATCCTTTATCACACAGCGATGGCCCGAGTGCGGACCGGGCGATTGTGTCACTACCATGCTCAGTGAAGCGGGGAACGCGGCAGGGGTGTTCTTTGTCTCCGCTGCTGTTCGCACTAGTGATCGAGCCACTAGCGGTGCGCGCTAGAACAGGGAAATATTATATTGGCCTGGAGCTAAGAGGAGATCTACAGTACATCTCGCTTTATGCAGATGACCTGCTCATATATCTGGCTAACACTGCAGAATCCTTGACAGGGGCGATGATGCTGCTGCATGGGTTTGGCGAGGCGTCAGGGCTTCAGGTGAACTGGACGAAGACTTGCCTGCTCCCTGTGAGACAGATGAAGGAGAACCCTTACCAAGTGGGAGCCATACGATGGGAACCACGCTGTCTACCGTATCTGGGGACCCACATTTATCACACACAAAAAGGCCTGCTGGAGGGCAATATAAGTAGAGCAATAAGAGGGATTAAAGGGAGTATAACATTTTGGAGATCGTTACCACTCTCGGTGGCGGGCCGAGTGGCACTCCTAAAGATGGTGGCATTGCCACAGTTGTTGTATTACTTTAAGACGCTACCGATTTGGATACCAGGCTTGTTATTCAAAAGGCTCCGATCCTTAGTGGGGGAGTTTATATGTGGGGAGCAACAGACATCAAGTGGCTTTGACCACGATGATGTGACCTAGAGCGGAAGAAGGATGGGCAGTCCCAGACTTTGAACAATATTACTTGGCAGCCCAGCTGCAGTGGTTTACTCAGGCAGTGGCAAGGGAGTTCAGGGGCCCGAATGGACCGGAGGTCCGGTGGATCCCACGTCATGTGTTATCATTTGTCATACTTGGTCAACGATTGCGGCTTGACTCATTAAGGCATGAAGAGCAGACGATGAGATTGAGTTGGATCCGCAGTCAAAAGAGAAGTGGGGTTTTACGGCCATATGCGCCGGAGATCCCACTGGGCATGTGCACGGCGCTTCTGCATGGGGGAGATTGGTCTGCACTAGCCACGTGGGAAGAACAAGGACTGCAAGTGATGGGGGACCTGTATGAAGAGGGTGCTCTTTTGCCTTACCAGACACTGCAAGACAGGTACGGCCTACCCAGGGGTGATTTTTTGCTGCACTCAGCCTTCACAGCGGCTATCCAACGTAGGTGGGGAGAGGACTATCCGAGCCACAGACATCTCTAATGTGTCAGTATGTAGTGATGGCGGCAGGAACTTTTAAAGCCATAACGTGTTTATACAGAAGGATGGGGGAGGAAGGAAGGCAGCCGCTGAACCAGTTACAAAGGAAGTGGGAAGCAGACCTGGGTAAAGAAATCCCTGACATGGCGTGGTCGGGAATAGTAGAGAGAGCGTAGAAGAGCACGCGTAATGCCAGGTTTCAGCTCATTCATTTCTATATATTGCACAGGGCGTATTTGACTCCGGCGCGTATTAATAAATATTTTAATGTAGACACAGCTAGATGCCCACAATGCAATTCAGAAGAGGCAGAATTTATTCACATGATGTGGAGTTGCCCGCAACTAGGAACATATTGGGAGGAAGTGGTTGATATCCTGTGTGGGGTGACGGACAGGCAGATAGATCCGAACATGGGTGCATGCATGCTACACTGGTTTCCACATACGAGCAAGACAAAAGTCACGAATAAGTTCCTGGATTTAGGGCCAATACTAGCTAGAAGAGAATTAACGAAGAACTGGAAGTCCAGGCAGGGACCCAGCATTGAGCACTGGAAAGTAGAGTTAACCAGATGGGCAGCAAGCGAGAGTACGGTACGGTTCCAACTAGCTAGGAGATCTAACTGTGAAAAGGCACTAGAAGCTGCACAGGCATGGGACGCATTGGTGGCACTGTTGCAGATACCTGAGCAGGAGTCAGATGAAGAGTCATTGGACACGCCAGTGGGAACGCCATGAATAAGGGGACTATATTGGGGCAACTTAGCATTCCAGGGGACACTGTAGCCGAAATAGGAAAGATGTTGATACGATTATCCGACCAGATGGTTAAGGGAGCCATATGCCCTCAACCAACTTTCATATTGCATGTTTTTAGCATAATGGTAATGTTGAACACACGGGTGGAGAGGGCTAGGGAGGGTCATAGGGGAGGGCATGTTTTGCAATCGGACGGGTGCCTTGCTCGGACAACTCAATCGCGCATGGACTAGCAAAAGAAACATACCTGTCTAGAACTGTAAAGCGAACACTGTATATCATAAAGAGATAAGTATGTGGGGAAAATGGTGGACAATAATATTGAATTTTGTCTATATGCCGTAGCCAAAGAATTGCGAAATTAAGAAATCGAGAATTAAACCAATTACATTGTTGTGAAGTCAGTGTATGTTGTTTGCTGGATGAAAATCAATAAAACATATTTAAAAAAATAAATCACAAAGCTGATATATTTTCAAAAAAGGTCGACAAACAAAGGGGAAAACTCACCCTCTTTAAACTGCTAGCACCATGCAGAGATCGGTGGTCATTGCCCAACTATTTTTAGAATATAAAATCAAAGGAAATGTATTGAAGCAAATTTTGAAAGAAAAAAGCAAGCACATGCCGACAAGCATTTAAGTTGCAGAATTTACTTGCAGTCATGGCTGAATCAATCCATTGGGACTTGTCTTCAGACATAGAAGAAAGTACTGCACAAGGAGCAGCACGTATTGTCAGGGTTGAGATATTTGGAGGTTATCATTATTGTGTCAAACAAGGGGCCCCAAGAGACAGAAA
The DNA here is from genome assembly GCF_964204655.1 of Triturus cristatus. Classification (NCBI taxonomy): domain Eukaryota; kingdom Metazoa; phylum Chordata; class Amphibia; order Caudata; family Salamandridae; genus Triturus; species Triturus cristatus. The sequence goes on from NC_140591.1 coordinate 1,524,635,896, forward strand.
AATATATTCAGGGCCCGATTCACATAGGCAAAGTTAGACCAATAGTCTAACTTTACCACTTTTTGGTAGTCACAAAGGAAAGTTACTACGACAATAGTTAGAATTTTGGTCTAAGTTTGAATTTTGGTCTAACTTTACCTTTGTAAATACCGACAAGTAGTAAAGTTTGACTTTTGATCTAAGTTAGACTTTTGGTATAACTTTACCTTTGTGAATACCTGAAAACTGGTAAAGTTTGACTTTTGGTCTAAGTTAGACTTTTGGTCTAACTTTGCGTTTGTGAATACCCCAAATTAATAAAGTTAGACTTTTGGTCTAAATTTTATTTTTGGTCTAGCTTTGCCTTTGTGAATCAGGTAAAGTTTGTAAAAATATCGGGAGCCAAATTAATACAAAGTATGCTAAATGAAAAGACTGCAATAAACATGGAAAAATATATTTTTTTAAATCAAGGTCATGAAAAAGGAATGCATTGATGGCAATTCATTGTTATACTAAGAAGGCATTAATGACAAATTAAAAAGGAGACTGATAGGCCAAACATTACTCAGTCAATACATAAAAATTGGAAACATTTTTGGATGACCAAATAAAAAAGGCTAGGCTAAATCAATTGAGGAACAATAGGCGTGGAAATGTTCGTACTAATGGCAATACATCCATTCATAGAATTCATAAATGAAATAATTAAAGTATTAAATATGAGAAAAAAATACAGCCTGCTCATTATATACTATCATAAGATCACAATAGCCTAATAAAAGGGAGGCACATTTCATGTCACAATACATCACACAAGTTTGTCAATTAATGGGTTAAAAAAAGGCAGCTTGTTCCCCATCTTCCATATTGTTTAGACCTGTGTTAACAGAATCCACTCGATCTATCCATTGCACTTTTTTGCGCGCCAATATATTAATTTTATGTCCGCCTCTTATGAAAAGCCTCATTTTCTACTTCTCCACCTAGGCATGAAAGGCACTTCATCGTCTTAGTTAGAACAATGTCTGTCCCATTATAGGTAGTGCTAGTTTACACTATGTGGACTGATTCACCAAGGTAAAGTTACACCTTGGGTGTTAGTTTACTCTTGTTGTGTAACTATACCAACAGTAACTTTACGAATAGTAACTTTAGGAGTAGTAACTAACTAGTAGTAATAGTAAAAGTGATAGTGATCATTTACTACTCACAAAGTTACTATTTGTAAAGTTACTGATGGAATGTTACTAGTCATAAACCTACACTGCAAGAGTAAAGTAACACCAAAAGTGTAACTTACTTTACCTTTGTGACTCAGACCTTGTGTTGCTTCCAAGATCTATGCAACATGGAGCAAACTAACCTTCTCTTGAGTCCTGATGTGAAGTTTTTGTACGTTTGGTTTTACATTATTTTGAAAATATAATAGTTACTAGCTCCTCAGATTGCTTAGGCATTACTACTGCTAGTTGGTGTTTGTAATGTGCTCTTTTTGTCATGGTGGTCTGGTCTCAGTATTTGATTACTCGCTAACTGTTTTATTTCAGTCTAGTTGCCTGAGATCGATGATCCTTCTGAATAATCCTACATTTGGAGTTCACCTCATTCGGAGTAGATGGGAGTTGGACCTGTTAGTGCTATCCCACTATAACCACCTGCTTTAAGAAGCCATTTTGGTAAATCATACAGTAGATTTGGGAAGATTGGGATAGGTATCAGATACCACCTAATCTATTCAGGTAAGAAGAACCAGGTAATAAATTAGTACTGAAGTTGTTCTTGGCAAGGCTTATTAATTTTTTTAACATTTGAAAACCCACCCTCTCCACCCACAACAGGCCTACCCCAGCCCAAAGCAAAATAAATATCCCTTTGACCCTTTCCCTAACTTCCGTTCCCACTCTCCACACCTACAACAGGCCCACCCATCTCTCCAAGCGAAAACCCCAAATGTCCCTTTTTGTGGGTAGGCCCTCTCCACCCACAACAGGCCCACCCACCAAAATAAATATTTAATAAAAAAGTTCTTTGAGGGCTCCCAGTTCAGTTTTAATGTAAGGCTAGGATCCGCTGCCTGCACCTGAGCAGCACCACATCACTCTGGAAAAATAACAATTGATGGACAGAATGCAGAACAATGTCATACATTCACCCCAGTACAGAGATCTGGGCCTAAATCCATAGTTTTTTTGCTCACCATGCCATTCCAGTTTGAACCCAGCCATATGCAAATCAGTCTTGACCCTGTGCCCCATGGGAACAGTCCAGCCCGAACTGCCAAGCCAGGTCCTCCCTGGACTGGAAACAAGCATCCTAGGACCGGTTTCGGGCTTCCAGCCCTCATCAGCCAGGATAGCCTGATTCCAGTGGCATGGAGAGCAAGGGACTCACGTCTGAGCATACCCTTCCCATTCGGGGTGACAAATGCAAAAATAACAATTGATGGACAGAATGCAGAACAATGTCATACATTCACCTCAGTACAGAGATCTGGGCCTAAATCCATCGTTTTTTTGCTCACCATGCCATTCCAGTTTGAACCCAGCCATATGCAAATCAGTCTTGACCCTGTGCCCCATGGGAACAGTCCAGCCCGAACTGCCAAGCCAGGTCCTCCCTGGACTGGAAACACGCATCCTAGGACCGGTTTCGGGCTTTCAGCCCTCATCAGCCAGGATAGCCTGATTCCAGTGGCATGGAGAGCAAGGGACTCACGTCTGAGCATACCCTTCCCACTCAGGGTGACAAATGCAAAAATAACAATTGATGGACAGAATGCAGAACAATGTCATACATTCACCCCAGTACAGAGATCTGGGCCTAAATCCATCGTTTTTTTGCTCACCATGCCATTCCAGTTTGAACCCAGCCATATGCAAATCAGTCTTGACCCTGTGCCCCATGGGAACAGTCCAGCCCGAACTGCCAAGCCAGGTCCTCCCTGGACTGGAAACAAGCATCCTAGGACCGGTTTCGGGCTTCCAGCCCTCATCAGCCAGGATAGCCTGATTCCAGTGCCATGGAGAGCAAGGGACTCACGTCTGAGCATACCCTTCCCACTCGGGGTGACAAATGCAAAAATAACAATTGATGGACAGAATGCAGAACAATGTCATACATTCACCCCAGTACAGAGATCTGGGCCTAAATCCATCGTTTTTTTGCTCACCATGCCATTCCAGTTTGAACCCAGCCATATGCAAATCAGTCTGGACCCTGTGCCCCATGGGAACAGTCCAGCCCGAACTGCCAAGCCAGGTCCTCCCTGGACTGGAAACAAGCATCCTAGGACCGGTTTCGGGCTTTCAGCCCTCATCAGCCAGGATAGCCTGATTCCAGTGGCATGGAGAGCAAGGGACTCACGTCTGAGCATACCCTTCCCACTCGGGGTGACAAATGCAAAAATAACAATTGATGGACAGAATGCAGAACAATGTCATACATTCACCCCAGTACAGAGATCTGGGCCTAAATCCATCGTTTTTTTGCTCACCATGCCATTCCAGTTTGAACCCAGCCATATGCAAATCAGTCCTGACCCTGTGCCCCATGGGAACAGTCCAGCCCGAACTGCCAAGCCAGGTCCTCCCTGGACTGGAAACAAGCATCCTAGGACCGGTTTCGGGCTTTCAGCCCTCATCAGCCAGGATAGCCTGATTCCAGTGGCATGGAGAGCAAGGGACTCACGTCTGAGCATACCCTTCCCACTCGGGGTGACAAATGCAAAAATAACAATTGATGGACAGAATGCAGAACAATGTCATACATTCATCCCAGTACAGAGATCTGGGCCTAAATCCATCGTTTTTTTGCTCACCATGCCATTCCAGTTTGAACCCAGCCATATGCAAATCAGGCTTGACCCTGTGCCCCATGGGAACAGTCCAGCCCGAACTGCCAAGCCAGGTCCTCCCTGAACTGGAAACAAGCATCCTAGGACCAGTTTCGGGCTTCCAGCCCTCATCAGCCAGGATAGCCTGATTCCAGTGGCATGGAGAGCAAGGGACTCACGTCTGAGCATACCCTTCCCACTCGGGGTGACAAATGCAAAAATAACAATTGATGGACAGAATGCAGTACAGAGATCTGGGCCTAAATCCATCGTTTTTTTGCTCGCCATTCCAGTTTGAACCCAGCCATATGCAAATCAGTCTTGACCCTGTGCCCCATGGGAACAGTCCAGCCCGAACTGCCAAGCCAGGTCCTCCCTGGACTGGAAACAAGCATCCTAGGACCGGTTTCGGGCTTCCAGCCCTCATCAGCCAGGATAGCCTGATTCCAGTGGCATGGAGAGCAAGGGACTCACGTCTGAGCATACCCTTCCCACTCGGGTGACAAATGCAAAAATAACAATTGATGGACAGAATGCAGAACAATGTCATACATTCACCCCAGTACAGAGATCTGGGCCTAAATCCATCGTTTTTTTGCTCACCATGCCATTCCAGTTTGAACCCAGCCATATGCAAATCAGTCTTGACCCTGTGCCCCATGGGAACAGTCCAGCCCGAACTGCCAAGCCAGGTCCTCCCTGGACTGGAAACAAGCATCCTAGGACCGGTTTCGGGCTTCCAGCCCTCATCAGCCAGGATAGCCTGATTCCAGTGGCATGGAGAGCAAGGGACTCACGTCTGAGCATACCCTTCCCACTCGGGGTGACAAATGCAAAAATAACAATTGATGGCCAGAATGCAGAACAATGTCATACATTCACCCCAGTACAGAGATCTGGGCCTAAATCCATCGTTTTTTTGCTCACCATGCCATTCCAGTTTGAACCCAGCCATATGCAAATCAGTCTTGACCCTGTGCCCCATGGGAACAGTCCAGCCCGAACTGCCAAGCCAGGTCCTCCCTGGACTGGAAACAAGCATCCTAGGACCGGTTTCGGGCTTTCAGCCCTCATCAGCCAGGATAGCCTGATTCCAGTGGCATGGAGAGCAAGGGACTCACGTCTGAGCATACCCTTCCCACTCGGGGTGACAAATGCAAAAATAACAATTGATGGACAGAATGCAGAACAATGTCATACATTCACCCCAGTACAGAGATCTGGGCCTAAATCCATCGTTTTTTTGCTCACCATGCCATTCCAGTTTGAAACCAGCCATATGCAAATCAGTCTTGACCCTGTGCCCCATGGGAAGAGTCCAGCCCGAACTGCCAAGCCAGGTCCTCCCTGGACTGGAAACAAGCATCCTAGGACCGGTTTCGGGCTTTCAGCCCTCATCAGCCAGGATAGCCTGATTCCAGTGGCATGGAGAGCAAGGGACTCACGTCTGAGCATACCCTTCCCACTCGGGGTGACAAATGCAAAAATAACAATTGATGGACAGAATGCAGAACAATGTCATACATTCACCCCAGTACAGAGATCTGGGCCTAAATCCATCGTTTTTTTGCTCACCATGCCATTCCAGTTTGAACCCAGCCATATGCAAATCTGTCTTGACCCTGTGCCCCATGGGAACAGTCCAGCCCGAACTGCCAAGCCAGGTCCTCCCTGGACTGGAAACAAGCATCCTAGGACCGGTTTCGGGCTTTCAGCCCTCATCAGCCAGGATAGCCTGATTCCAGTGGCATGGAGAGCAAGGGACTCACGTCTGAGAATACCCTTCCCACTCGGGGTGACAAATGCAAAAATAACAATTGATGGACAGAATGCAGAACAATGTCATACATTCACCCCAGTACAGAGATCTGGGCCTAAATCCATCGTTTTTTTGCTCACCATGCCATTCCAGTTTGAACCCAGCCATATGCAAATCAGTCTTGACCCTGTGCCCCATGGGAACAGTCCAGCCCGAACTGCCAAGCCAGGTCCTCCCTGGACTGGAAACAAGCATCCTAGGACCGGTTTTGGGCTTCCAGCCCTCATCAGCCAGGATAGCCTGATTCCAGTGGCATGGAGAGCAAGGGACTCACGTCTGAGCATACCCTTCCCACTCCATCACCACCCTCTTTTGTACCGCTTTGTTCGCCATAAGTTGGCAGGGTATGCTCAGACGTGAGTCCCTTGCTCACTTTGCCACTGGATTCAAGCAAGCCTGGCTGAAGACGGCTGAAATGCCAGAAACCGGTCGTAGGAAGCTTGTTTCCGGTCCAGGGAAGGCATGGCTTGGCAGTTCGGGCTGGACTGTTCCCAGGAGGGACAGGGTCAGACTGATTTGCATATTGCCATGTCTGAACTGGGGTGGCAGAGTGAGCTAAAGAACAGTGATGGATCAAACCCTGATCTGTTGACTGGGTGTGAGTGTTTGATTGGTTTTGATGCTCCGTCCATCACCACCCTCTTTTGTACCGCTTTGTTCGCCATAAGTTGGCAGGGTATGCTCAGACGTGAGTCCCTTGCTCACTTTGCCACTGGATTCAAGCAAGCCTGGCTGAAGACGGCTGAAATGCCAGAAACCGGTCCTAGGAAGCTTGTTTCCGGTCCAGGGAAGGCATGGCTTGGCAGTTCGGGCTGGACTGTTCCCATGAGGGACAGGGTCAGACTGATTTGCATATTGCCATGTCTGAACTGGGGTGGCAGAGTGAGCTAAAGAACGGTGATGGATCAAACCCTGATCTGTTGACTGGGTGTGAGTGTTTGATTGGTTCTGATGCTCCGTCCATCACCACCCTCTTTTGTACCGCTTTGTTCGCCATAAGTTGGCAGGGTATGCTCAGACGTGAGTCCCTTGCTCACTTTGCCACTGGATTCAAGCAAGCCTGGCTGAAGATGGCTGAAATGCCAGAAACCGGTCCTAGGAAGCTTGTTTCCGGTCCAGGGAAGGCATGGCTTGGCAGTTCGGGCTGGACTGTTCCCATGAGGGACAGGGTCAGACTGATTTGCATATTGCCATGTCTGAACTGGGGTGGCAGAGTGAGCTAAAGAACGGTGATGGATCAAACCCTGATCTGTTGACTGGGTGTGAGTGTTTGATTGGTTCTGATGCTCCGTCCATCACCACCCTCTTTTGTACCGCTTTGTTCGCCATAAGTTGGCAGGGTATGCTCAGACGTGAGTCCCTTGCTCACTTTGCCACTGGATTCAAGCAAGCCTGGCTGAAGACGGCTGAAATGCCAGAAACCGGTCCTAGGAAGCTTGTTTCCGGTCCAGGGAAGGCATGGCTTGGCAGTTCGGGCTGGACTGTTCCCATGAGGGACAGGGTCAGACTGATTTGCATATTGCCATGTCTGAACTGGGGTGGCAGAGTGAGCTAAAGAACGGTGATGGATCAAACCCTGAACTGTTGACTGGGTGTGAGTGTTTGATTGGTTCTGATGCTCCGTCCATCACCACCCTCTTTTGTACCACATCACTCTGGAGCAGCAGAACTGTGGAGGAGGCAGTCAGATGAGAACGAAGGGAAGGGATGGTGGTGTTCCGGCAGGCAGTAGACCTCTGCTGCAAGTGGCAGTGGCATTTCTGGGGTGGGTTGCAGGCAGGCCTGGCTGGTGGCCAAAGGAACTGGAAACCTGGTGCTTCTCCTCTTCCTCCTCCAAGGCCACCAGCTGGTGATATTCGACTAGCATGGGCTCCAACTTTTGGCATCACAGCCGGGTGACTATCTCCTGCCGGGAAGGCTGCTGGCCAGCTCCAGCAGCATTGTAAGCTATATCAAGAATGTTAAAACAAAAACACGAATTATGATCCTCAACGAACACCCTTGTTTATACATTGCTAGTTTCTTAGGTCGATTTGATTTTAATTTGGATGTGATGATTAGTCACAGGGCCAAGCTTTTCCCGCTCATGCATCCCATAAATGCAATGGCACTGACTGGAAGGAACTAAGCCAGAACACCAACATAATCAAAATGTGATTTCAGTTAAAGGATTTCATAGTGAAACTGAACAGACACTATGGGTTCGATTCGGATCCTGTATTTTTTTTTTCCGTATAACTCGTATCCGTAATTATTTCCGTACGAATCGTACAAGTCCCGTCCGACCCGTGAAGTACGATTCGTACTGGAAAAATACATACGGATCGGCCCGATCCGTACGAATCAGATCGGGAAAAGTTGTACGAGACGGACCCGGACACTTTTCCGTACGAATCCTAAAAATACAGTCCGACCGTACAAGTACGATCTGGACCGGCTTTCCGATTTACGAGTTGTACGGAAAACGTCCCGTACACGGGGAATGACTTTACCCGCTACGAATCGAACTTTGTACGACTCGTATCCCGGGAAAAGTTGTTCCCGGGGTGCGAGTCGTACAGGGGTATGAGTCGTACAGGCCCACCCATGCATATGTATGCACCGTACATACGCAATGTTGGTGTACGCACCGTACATGCGCTATGTTGGTGTACGCACCGTACATACGCAATGTCGGTGTACGCACCGTACATACGCAATGTCGGTATACGCACCGTACATACGCAATGTCGTTGTACGCACTGTACATACGCAATGTCAGTGTATGCACCGTACATATGCAATGTCGGTGTATGCACCGTATGTACGCAATGTCGATGTACGCACCGTACATACACAACGCATGGGGGTGTGTGCCTGTACGACTCGTACCCCTGTACGAATCGCACGCCTGGGAAAGTACAACTCGTACCGCAAAGAATGTCGCGTACGTCGTACTGAACCACGGACACTGTAAAACAGCACAAGGAGGGTCTATTCGACTCGCACAACACCACAAAACACGTCTACAGTGCACAAAAATGAAAATGACTGACCTGGCCACATCCAAACAGGCAAACAGAGGGGCAAACTCACAACCACCCCTTATAACACACCCACCAAAAATTCAAACTGAGGCCCACCCACAAATGGACCAATAAAAAGGGCCCACACACACAAACCATGAGCCTTTGCAACAGACTCACTGCAGCTAGAGAGCACACACCAACAACTGCACCCATCCACCTTAACATATACACCTTCACACAACCTCCTACACTTATACCCCCTCTTCACATTCCGACCCACACCTTCACATTCAGACCCACACACCAACAACCATCCACACCCTCACCCAACACCATGCCCACAGACAAGAATCCAAAGTTCACAAGGGAGGAGCTGGAGATCCTTGTCAATGAAGTCATCAGAGTCGAGCCACAGCTATTTGGAACATTGGTCAGACAGACCAGCATAGGCGAAAAATCGCACCTGTGGCAGAGGATCGTCAATAGGGGGAATGCTGTTGCACCCATCAGAAGGACCAGGACTGAATGCCAAGCCAGGTGGTACGATCTGCGGAGGTTGGTCAAGCGAAAAATGAATGACGACTACGCCCAGAGCAACATCACTGGAGGTGGTGGGCCCCGCAGACCAGTACATTTCCCTGGGAGGAGAAGGTGATGGCCCTGCTTCCGCCAGTGGGAGTACATGGACTTCAAGGAGTCCCAGAGCCTGGTGAGTACACAAACAACTTATGTAACATGGGGGTAATGGCATCCACACCCCAACTACACCAAATACATGCAACTACCCCAAAGCCCTCACCGGCCAGAACCAAAGTCAAAAACAATGCTAATGCTACTAACATGTGTATGCCCCATTGAGAAAGCAAGGCCATGCTATGTCCCATACTACACGAAGCACTAACCCAAGAATGGATGTCCGGTATGCTAGGAGGGTGGGTGTCACAAAACGCATTGTTGAACTCCAAATCAGACACAATTAACGCCATCCCATATGGCCCAGGTACATACCCAGGCCCCATGCGCAATGCACAGGGATTGGGAAAGTACTGACAAGATAGCTGAAACTTGGCCCTGGTGTAGGCAGGACAAGGCCCTCCTGTGACCAGTGCAAACACAAACACCAAGACAAAAAGGTCAGATATCTAGGACAGGAACTCACACTCACTGTCATGGCAGCATGCTCCATGGGGGGACAGCTACATCACCTGGGAGCCCCAGTGCTAAATCACACTACACCCACCAGCAGGCCCTGTCACACACACCCCTTACACAAGCAGACACCCCCGGGACAGGCAATGGATTTACCCACGGTCACAATGGACATGTAACACAACAAGACCAATACATAGCCGAAGAAGCCTCCCAGCCAAAAATCTACATGTCAAAGACTCAGGAGAACATATCAATCTGTCCCCCGCAACATACCCATCCACAAGTGAACATTGAGGAGAATGCTAGGCACATACAACTACCTGGAGGAACAGTGCCAACTTGAATGTGTATGAAACATGGATGTTGCATGAAACAACATTAACATTGTCTGTCTCTCACACACAGGGCAACGTGATGAATCTCCCCCCAACAATGGGGGTCAAGAATCACAGTCCCAGGCTCGGGAGGAACCTGACCCCACCGGCAGCGACGCCTCTCAACACTCCGTGGATGACCCCGACCGACCTGGACCCTCTGCTGTCCAAGCCCCTGCAGCACCTGGTTCAGGAACATCTGTGGCAACCACCACCACCATTCCTGCCACATCCCAGGAGACACCGAGTAGCCGTGCCCGCGGTGAACAACTGAGCCAGTCTGACCAGGAGGGACAAGGTGCGCCGGGCACCCAGGAGGAGGCAGACAACACCGCAACTGACATCCCTCAGGGGTCCCGTAGACCCGATGTGCCCACAACAGCAGCCCAGGTTTGTGTGGGCAGGGGTGGTGGGAGTGTAGGCAGGCGGAGGCGAGAACTTGACCAGCCAGCTGAAGAGACCGGTATGTCACACATACACAACATCATGGACGCATACCGGCGTGACTCCAGGGAGTTCAGCCAGGTAGTGGTGACCCTCACAGAGATAAAGGGGACCATCACAGAGATGAAGAACCAGCAGGCTGAGCAACACGCCAGTCAACAAGAACACCAAGGACGGATGGAGGCAAGACTGGTAGAGCTCCTGGCGGTGCAAAGGGACATAAGCCATTCACTCCGTCGGATCGCCGACAACATGGGCAACCCTCCCTGTGCAACCAGGCGAAGACCACCACCAGCCACAGGGAGGGAGTAGGACGAGGATTCGTCCAACGGAGCGTCCCAAGCATCGTCAAGGCCTGCATCTGAGGGTCCCCCGAGGAAGGTGGGTCATCCACGGAAAAGACCGTGAGAGGCAGCGGCCCATCCACATCTCCCAGGTTACCTGGCCTGGCACCTGGCCTTCATGTGCAACAGCATCACCTCATTGACTGACATCATCTGCCACATTGACTTGCTGGTCACAGTCTGACCAATGATGCCAAACACTGTGGTCTGGACTCTGCTGTCTTCAAATGCCAAGGATCCCATCTCCCCCTGTGGTTGAGGAGTCTCAAGGTGATCCTGAAGCACACAGTGAGCCATTGTAGCTATCTCAGGTGGACGGTGATGTGGCTGGAGCGGGGGATGTTGAAGATGAGGTGTGCAGATGCACCCTGGATGTGGACAAGTTCTCTTGCAGTTTTGCTGTTGGTCCTCCGTAGAGGGCGGTGCTGTAGTTGACCCGGCTGATGTCGTGGACCTGGGGGACGGTCTGTCTTGCCTTGGAGTGGATCTATCTGTGGATCATTTGCAGCATGCGGAGGGTGTTGCAGCATGAGGTACAGATGGTGTAGAGTTGCATGGTAATTGTGAGCGATGAGTCCATGATGAACACCGGCTTGCGTGCGTGGCCACTGGGTGCTGGTGCGGTGCCCAGGCCGGTGGGACACAAGGAGTTGACCCAGACGTAAGGGGACAATCCTCAGATGATGACCTCAGTCCTGTCCAAGTCCAGCCTCAGGTGGCTGATGTTCAGCCATTCGTCAATGGATCTCATGCCTTCTTGAAAGTTGGATCTGGCAATGGCTGGGTCTTTGGTGAGGTTGAGGAGCAGCTGGGTGTCAATGGCATACGAGATGATGATGAGGTTGTGTGAGCATGTGATGGTGTATAGGGGGGTCATGGAGACATTGAAGATCGTCACGCTGAGAGATGAGCCCTAGGGCATGGGCCAGATGACCCCAGTGTACTACGTGCTGAAGGGTGGAGGCCGACTCCCTGGGCCTTGCTGGTGAGCTACTTGTTGATTTAATCCTGGGCCCTCCTCTGGATACCAGTGTTGGAGACGTGTGAGCTGACAGTGTGGTAGCACATGGTGTAGAATGCCGTTGAGAGGTCAAGGGGGTGGTCTCACCATTGTTGAGCAGGGCAAAGTTGTCGTTGGTGGTGGCAATGATGACGGTTGCAGTGGTGTGATTACTGTGGAAGATGGTCTGGTGCCGGTTGCCTGGAGCTGTTTGCGTGGAGGAAGTTTGTCAGTTGCTTGTTGAGTGTCTTCCTGATGACATTTGCTGGGTAGGGAAGCAGGGTGATGTTCCAGGAGATCCTGCGGTACTGCCGTCCGTTGTTTAAGAAGGGCCTGGGTCTCTGCATGCCTCCAGCTCCCATGGAATGTGGCAAACTCAAAGGAGACATTCATGACAGGCTGGACGTGGGCTTCAAGGATGGGGAATGGTGTGGTTGAGATGTTGTGTGAGAAGGGGCCTGATGGAGAGCCAGAGTGGATGGTGCACATGAGCCAGGTGGTGTATTTGCTGCTGATGGGAGTCCAGAACCTGAGGGGGGTTTGTCCTGCGGATAATAGTGCTGTCTGCCTCTGTGTGCCAAGGCTGTCGTGTATGTCCATGAGCTTGCAGTGTTAGAAAGTTGCAAGGGATTTGATCTGCCTTGCAAGGGTGGGGTGTCTTTTGGATGGAGATCTGCTGTCAGTTCACTCACAATGCTGATGAGCTCCTTGATGTCGTGTGTCTTGGTGCCTCGCCCCTATCTGAAGGATCTCCACTTGTCCTTGCTGATGATATGGTGATGACTGTGTGTGGCGTTTTCCAGGGCTGTAAGGTAACTGATGGTTCTTTGTGTTGCAAGGTTTGCATAAGAGTCCGGCTAGATCTGTATGAGTCCAATAGGTCTGCCTTGGCCCAGGTGGCTTAACTGTTGTTGTGCTTCACAGGAAAGTCCGTCAATGTGGCAAGATTGTTGGATCAGTTGCTGATCCAGTGTGTGAGGTTGCAGGGTGTGGCGGTGGTGTTGTTTTGAGTGTCCCACACAGCTTGTCTGTGGTGACTTACATAAAGCATCTTTGGGGGATCGGTAGTGGGGTGTGGGGCAGTGTGTTGCTTGTCGGAGACGTGGATGCGAATGTTGATGGACCAATGATGGATGGTGGTGTGGTTCTCCTCCAGCAAGAAGTTACTGGCCCCCAGCCACATGTAGCCTGTGGAGGTGAGGGCATGCGTGCAGATGTACGTGTTGATGGCTTAGCAGAATTGTGGATGTTGGCCTGGAGATCTGTAGATGAGTGTTACTCTGAGGGTTGCCAGGGGGTTGGATTAAAACCGGATTTGTGACTCTGAGGGTGTACTTGTGAATAAATTGCAATTCATCCTCCGGGATTGTTGGTGCCGTCCCTGCGGGTGATCTTGTATCCGTCTGAGATGGCAATGAAGAAGTTGTGTGCTGAGAATGCTTTTCTCCAGGTTACTGTCATGAAGGTGATGTGTGGGGCTGTTGTGTTGAGGAGGTAACAGAGTCCAATGGCGTGCTGGTGGACAGAGCGGGTGTGGAGTAGGAGGCACATGACCTGGTTGTTCTGACAGTGTCTGGTAGGCGGGGCAGCGCTGTGTAGACAGTTGGAGTTGCACACTCAGCATGCGAAGGTGTCGTGTGTGGGCTTAGGGGTTGGCTGATAGCAGGCGGTTGATTGTCTGGAGGACATTGCTTGGAGGGTGGCTGCAGCATTAGCCTGTTGTGTGACATGGGTCATGCAAGGACCAGAGGGTCGTGCACTGTGCACGTTGCAGGCGCAGACGGTCCTGCCTTTGGCACGGCGTTGGTGCAACAGTGGCACAGACAAGCTGCTGGCTGCATTAAGAATGGGTGGAGGGGGGAAGGGGTGAGCATTTTGGAGGCTTGTGGGTTGCAGAATCCGGGCACTCGGTGGGGCGGTGCCGCAGGTGAGGCAGCAGCAGGCGGAAGGGGTGAGAAACTAGGCAAAAAGTAGCACACAAAGACAAGGAGGTCAGAAAGGCACAGTGCAACAGGTGTATGTAAAGGAAGGAGTGTCAGGTTACTCATGGGTCACTCCGAGAAAATGTATGAACAATCACCAAAAATGACGGCCACAGGATCATGCAACAAAATGCGGAGCTGTGCACAGGAGACACACCGTCAGCAGGCGTTGACGTCCCGTTGTGGGAAGCAACCTGCACAAATACATACACAACCAGGTACTTCATGCACAATAGAGATTATTAGCCATGAAGAACTGCATGCATGTTGCCGAAGTACACATACACTCATATGCTCAATCTTTGACAATTATGCCATAGATGACGCATGCAAACAGGCAAGAGATCTGCAGTGACAGAGATGAGGCAGGATTGTGCTGAACACCTTTATTCCACAAACTCACACTAAGGGAAATGCATCCAAATGAACAGACTCACAGGTCAGTTGACATAACATGTGGGACATACGCTGGACCCCCCTTCACAACACGGATGTTGTAAATCCCAGTGAACTGGCACACAAGTTAAGGGGATGAGCCAAACACATCCTGCTGCACACGGAAAGGCTGCAATTCCCCATAGAGCCTGTTGTTGTGATGTCCCACATTATGTCCAACCGTAGCATCCGCAATGTTTCAGAGGCAAGGTTTATACACATTGATGCCTTCATCAGACTCCACACTCCACTTCAGATGACTGTCAAGAAGGGTGACTATCATGTCATGGGAGTTATGCTGCATGTTATATGCTCCATGGTGAGAAGACATGTATGCATGGTACCACAACATGCACAGAAGCAGTCCCCACACATTCCCAACCCGTACCACCAGCAAAAATCCTTGCTGCAATCCTTACCCAAACTGACATTTCCACAAGTCCGTGCATGGAACGCTGATTCAGCACACGTTGCAATCCTCATGAGGAATAGCAGGAGGACAAAGATGACACGAGCAGACAACAGGCGCAAAAACCTGGAAATGACAGACACAGACGAAGTCATCTAAAAAAATTCTTGCTGCACACATGGTCATTTACGAAACATGAACAATGTTGGACACATGCAAATTTCAAAGAAAGTCTCTCCGCAAAACTGTGTGGCATGACATCATCACTCGAGTGACACATCAGAACACACATCAAAGTCACTTTGCATTCAGTCAGGTGGACACACACATTGCAACACATGCCACTCAATGCTACAAGCTTGCACACTCATACCCAGTGACTCACCATTATGAGAAGAAGTTGCGTATGAGCTGACTCCGGATATCATACTCCTCCTCATCACTTGCCTCATGACCAAGCCCTTGATCCTCCACAGGTAGATGTTCCTGCACATCCGGATCCAGGATAAGTGGCACTGCCTTCTCAACTGCCATGTTGTACAGCATGCAGCACACAATGAAGATTTTGCAGACCTTCTCCGGTGCATATGGGAGGGACCCGCCTGTCTTGTCAAGGCACCGGAATCGGCTCTTCAGGAGGCCAAACGTCCTCTCAATCACTCGCCTGGTCTGCCCGTGTGCATTGTTGTACCGGTGGTCTGCAGCTGTTCTTGGGTTGCGGAGAGGTGTCAGTAGCCATGGCATGTTGGGATATCCAGAGTCCCCTACATGGAAACATCATGTAAATAAGTGGGTCAGGAGATGCCGTAAGAGACAAAGATACCGCAACACACAGGACAAACAGAGTATACCCACCAACAAGACATGCTCGTTTGTTGTGCAGCCGCAGCATCATTTGTGGCACCCTGCTACGCCTCATGATGTAGGCATCGTGTGCTGATCCTGGAAAACGTGCACAGACATGGGAAATCAGCATGTTAGCAAGACACACCACAAGGGCATTTATTGAGTGGTAATGTTTTCGGTTGCGATAGGCTTGCTCCTGTGCCTGTGGTGGTACCAAAGCCACATGTGTCCCATCAATGGACCCAATGACATGGGGCATCCCTCCCAGGGCATAGAAATCACCCTTGACATCTGTCAACTCCTCAGGAGTAGGAAATTTGATGAATTCATCAAGGTACTCCAACATGGCTGCCAAAACATCACACAGGACACGGCTGAACATTGTCTGTGACATCCCACCAACATCAGCTATGGTCAATTGAAACGTACCTGTGGCAAAAAAATGTAGGGCTGCCATCACCTTCATCTTGGGGGTAGGCGCAGTAGGATACCTGTGTCACGGTTGGAGGTGTGGTGCCAGCTTGTTAGTCAAGTCCTCAATCAACTGTTGAGTGAATCTGTAACGTCGGATGCAGGCACGTTCCCTCATGGCAGCCAAGTCTGGCATTGGTCTTGGGACAGGCGGTGCCCTGCAGGACATTGTTTGGAATAATGAAGATTGAGATTCTGCCAACATCCATGTCAATGAACATAGCACATGCTAAACTGCTACTAAACATCAGGTAACTATGGAGTCTGGTGTGTGCAATACATCCAGGACACATATGCCAGCTTGCTGGCACTCCTACGAAAAGCCAGATACACCTGTTGATTGTCAAGTCTACATGACATGCCCTGAAATGAGCTGGGGGCCAGTCTGAGTGAACAGCCAGAGATATCACCGGAGTAACACACATCCACATAGGTGCATTGGAAGGATGTCATCTCATCCAGACAGCTGACTGCAAGGCACACGCACGAGTCACATGGAATGTCAAATGTACATATCAAACACATTGCGATGAAGGGGTACACGTGACAACAAAAAACACAGCCATTGAGATGACGCAGACATGTATGCCTGGGAAAATATGATGTCCGATGCACACAGACCCTACAGCCATGGGAATCCACATGTGGCATGGTGTACGTAGATGTGTGCCATGCCCATCTCCACACAGACCCACGTTGGATGTACCAACAGCAGATGCAGTTGACGGAACACTAACAGCAAGCTCATGGGAACACATGACACACACCTGACAAAGTCACATAGGGGCACGCTGATTGTGACATGTCAGTTGATAGAGTGTCCTTGTCCCTGGCATCAGGAGACAGGTGCGGGTGCTGATGAATGTGCCATCCCACTGCTGCTGTGCATGACACAGTTGGACTACAGACATACATGTGGCAAGTGTCAAGGTGATGTGTGCCACATAGTGCCCCATCACACATGACATGTGTCCACAGGTCATCACACATCAATTGTGCAACTAGATGAGATGACCTGTGCAATATCACTGCCTGCCACACCTAGGGCCTGCACATGAAAGTATGCAATGACAAGTACTTGATGGACATCCTTGTGCGACTCGTAGCCCTCCATTCCTGGCGTGTGTACGCCTCGTATCACCATCAGGCCCGGCTCCAGGAATTTTAATTTGGGTGGGCCAAGGGTGCATTCGGGTGGGCCACTGCTGGCATGATTTTTTGCTTATATATCTAGCCAGGCCTGCTTCTGGGCCCTATTTTATCTCTCCTTAGTCTTACAAGGCCCAGTAAAACGCACTCTTTTCCAAGTCTCTTTCTAAATGTTATCACTCTCAAAAAGTGTTTTTTTCCATGTAATGTCCCTTTGATGGGAAGAGGAGGTCTCTAAGGTGGGAGTATCAAGCAAGTGACACTACTCGGGCTCCCTCTGTGTGAGCCTTCAGGGAGAAATCTTCTTCATTACTACCTCCACCTGACCCCTAATTCTGCAGCGCCCTCCCTTACAGGCTTGATTATCCACTTTTCTACCACCCCTCTCCATTGCACCTTATCTCACAGCTGACCTTGGGCTCCAGCACCATATCAGCAACCATCCAGTTCCACTTTCATTACTCCCAGTTGAAACATTGAATATAGCAGTGAATGTAATTAGCACACACTTTAAAGTATGTTCCACAGTTGTCCTAATCACCTGACTGTTAATTAAATAAATGAAAACAGAAAGGCCATGACGGGGCCGGATTTAGTGCTGGTGTGGAAGTCTTTTGTGGCGCCCCACCAATGATCTCTGTAGATAACTTAACTATCACCCTCCAACATTGCCCTTCATCTCTCCGTAGCCCCTCCCCCTCATGGCCTCCTCCTTAGACTCCCTAACTACCATCCTCCACTAGTGTCCCTCATCTCTCCATAGCTCTCCCACCCCATGACCTCCTCATATTCCCTCACTGCCACCCTCCACTAGTGCCCCTCATCTCTCCATAGCTCCCCCACCCCATGACCTCCTCATATTCCCTAACAGCCACCCTCCACTAGTGTCCCTCTTCTCTCAGTAGCTCCCCCACCCCATGACGTCCTCCTCAGATTCCGTCACTGCCACTCTCCACCAGCGCCCCTCATCTCTCCGTAGCCCCTCTCTCATATGCATTTCATTTGTTGTATAGCGCTACTCATATGAGTGTAGGGTGTCACAGTACTTTACATAACAGCACACGTTATACAGAGACACTAAATCATTCTACGGGGAATGTCATATAAATTAATGAGGATTACAAGGTGTAGGAATCACGTCATCTGTACTGGTGGGCAATATATTGTAAGAGGGTTTGGTCTGGAGAAGCACAAACTCAGGATTTAAAGAGTACTCCAGGGGTTGGGGGTTGGCTTTACTGATAAAAATGTATAACTGCCCAAACAAACTCTTTTTAGTAACATTAGAATAATGAAAGACTGGAGATGTTCTAACTAAATCACAACACTAAAAAGCGAAGTTTGAATGCAGCTCTTTGATGACAGTTCATAGGTCACTGTCTTAAGTTAGGATAGTAACTTCTGAACTGCAAGTAACACAAGGATATCTGTACAAAGGCAGTAACCCACTGAGCTATTCCCATAAAATTCAGTTTATCAGCATTTAAAAACTACCAACAGACAAATGGTTTCTCTGCAGCAGGATCGTAAATCATCAGTTATCTGAACAGTTTTTATTACATTGGTGGCATATTCACTGCGAGGGCCAAGGCTGATGTTTGGGTGGGCCTGGCCCACCCGGCCCACCCTCTAGAACCGGGCCTGATCACCATTGTAAGCACGTGAAATGCACCGTACCCACGCATTCATTGCGTGTGTACGCATCGTATCACTATTGTATTGGTGCCGTACCTGTACGTGTGAAACGCACCGTACCCCCGCATTCATTGCGTGTCTACGCATCGTATCACTATTGTACTGGTGCCGTATCTGTACGTGGGAAATGCACCGTACCACTCATTGTGTGTGTACGCGTATCACTATTGTACTGATGCTGTACGGGTACGTGTGAAACACACCGTACCCCCGCATTCATTGCGTGTGTACGCATCGTATCCCTATTGTACTGGTGCCATACCTGTACGTGGGAAATGCACCGTACCCCCGCATTCATTGCGTGTGTACGCATCGTATCACTGTTGTACTGGTGACGGAGCTGTATGTGGGAAACGCACCGTACCCCCTGCATTCATTGCGTGTGTACGCATCGTATCACTATTGTACTGGTGCCGTACGGGTACGTGTGAAACGCACCATTCCATTCATTGCGTGTGTACGCATCGTATCACTATTGTACTGGTGCCGTACCTGTACGTGAGAAATGCACCATACCATTCATTGCGTGTGTACGCGTATCACTATTGTACTGATGCTGTACGGGTACGTGTGAAACGCACCGCACCATTCATTGCGTGTGTACGCATCGTATCACTATAGTACTGTTGCCGTAACTGTACGTGTGAAACACACCGTACCCCCGCATTCATTGCGTGTGTACGCATCGTATCACTATTGTACTGGTGCCGCACCTGTACGTGGGAAATGCACCGTCCCCCCACATTCATTGCGTGTGTATGCATCGAATCCCTATTGTACTGGTGCCGTACCTGTACGTGGGAAATGCACCGTCCCCCCGCATTCATTGCGTGTGTATGCATCAAATCCCTATTGTACTGGTGCCGTACCTGTACGTGGGAAACGCACCGTACCCCCCGCATTCATTGCGTGTGTACGCATCGTATCACTATTGTACTGGTGCCGTACAGGTACGTATGCAACGCACCGTACACGTCCACTTCCATTGTTGCGGTACGCAGGGGTTGCTGGACATGCCCCCCCAAGTGACCAGACCCTGGTGGTAATGTATGGGCTCCATATTATAGGTTTGGCTTTGGGAATGGGGTATGTTTCCTGCCCCTCACCCCCACCCTGGCCCCTGGGTGTTGTTCTCACCTTCTGCGGCGTGTGCGTCGGTTTCGGTGCACCAGGTCGTAGGCGAAGAGGACCGGGATGACACGTACGATGGGGTTCATGGCATGTACATCACGCACTGGGGCTCCGTTTGTAGGACTCTGCTTTTACGGCTGCTTTTGGCTCCCATAAGTAAAGAGCCGTACGGAGTGCCGTAGGGACGAATCATACTTGCTGGGCCGGAAACCGCTGCTTAAATACGTCCGGACGTCGCGTGCAGGCTGTTCCGTTTTATTTTTTTTTACCCATACGGTCTTTTGTACGATTCGTATGGAAATAGGCTTCTGTACGAATCGTACTTCCTAGGTTGTAATGAAAGTTTACCGGGTACGAGTCGTACGGAGAAAACGCTCCGTACAACGATTAGTACAGCTTTTTTCCAGGATTGGAATCGGCCCCTTTATGTGTGTTAATAAATGAATTAGCTGCCATTAATGAGTAAGGCGTATATAGCTGCGCAATTAGTACTTGACTATGCACCATTTACGGAGCTTTTCTTACAGGTCTTCTCCTCTACTCTGCAGGATGCTTTTGGTGCAGCTACAGCATCTTATGTTTTGCACTTATGATTCCAATTGCCCTGCTCTTCTCCTAGTCCCTCTTCAATTCTGCCCTAAATCCAAACTTAACGCCGATAAAGTCTGAGAGATGGGATACTCCTTCACACATGTGGTGGATAACATACATCCCTTCTGCCATAATACAGTAGACAGTGCATATAGAAATGAGTCACTGTAGTACAGTGAATGGGATATATATTTTGTTTGTCGTGTATTTTCATAGAGTACCCTATTTGCGAAACTTTAAGTGAGGCACTTAGCCCCAATCTACACCCTGGCCTCTACCTCCCAAAAGTATTTCCATCAAATACCTTCACTTGGTAGTAGGGAAAGTTAGTCTCCAAGGAGGTATGTTATAGATTGAGATCGGGCTCAGTGTCACTGATCATGTTCTATTATTTTGGTTAGTCACAATGGTTGATGGAAGAAAACAATTGGAAATTCAAATCTGTAATGAAAGCCATGAAATATAAATCACTTGGGCAGAAACACTGTGGCACATGCCGAGATAGAATTTACATTTTGGGTAGACTGGGACAGAAAGAAAGAATGCTGAAGTGAAGTAATAGTAAGTGACTGAGTGAGCAATGGGAAACACAACTTGTTTTCCGTCAGTAAGCATTGCAGACTTTGTCATGCAGCAACAGATGCACATTTCACCGCCTGCACTGCAGCGCCAAATTAAACTGCACTGCAATTTTAGGTGGCAAAATGCCTTGAGCAGGGACTGGAGATGAATGGAGGGATGTCTGCCTTACAGTATTTTCAATAAGAAAGCAAGGTGACTTACCGCTTGTACCTCCCACCAGTGGGACTGCTCCCCCTGCCTCACCCGCCTTATTAGCTATATATCAATATCTTCTATCCAAAGTGCCACTTTGGGAGGTGTGTTTGTTGGTTGACTATCTTTCAAAAACCAGGTAGTTATTGAGTCAGCCAAAAACTTTTTTAAATTAATGGAGAGATAAAGGCATAAGACTATGAAAGTATAAGAGCGAAACGCAATGAAAGGGTGGAAGGGAATGCAAACGACTTATAGTATTGGATGGAAATGGTATCTCACTCCTGTCATGTCACAGTGTCATGGATACTGCTGGTATAAGACAACACTGGGGGTCCATGACCACTCTATCTCTGTCCCTGTACTTGTTGACTGTTTGTTGAATACTTGGGACTGGCTGTGATCCTCTTCATGTTACCAAAAATCTGTTCTCCTCTTAACCATACTACAAAAGACAGGTAAAAGAGAGGCGAGGGAAAGCTTACTAAAAAACGGAGCAAAAGAAAATTACCGACAGGAGAACGTCTGCTGTGGAAACAGGACATACAGAAAACAAAGGGAAATACTGGAATAACAAACATTACAATGAGAGTTGAAAAGAAAATTAAATAGTAACCATACACAAGGGCAGAATTTCACTAGTGGGAATAAAAAGTAAGAAACAATAATAAACATGTCTCACTGGGGCCAGTAGAAGCATTTGCCTCTGACATTGCACTGGTGGTCTTCCCAACCGCCGCAGTGCTGGTGGTGGTTGCAGCTGTTTGCGAGGTGTCCTCTTGCACATGGGTGCTTATTAAGGAAAAAAGATAAAAAAACAATGATTGGTAGTACTCTCTACAAAACAAAATGCATTTTGACACGCACAGAATTGTACTTTTAAAAACAGATATCCTGTTCCTAGCTTCCTAACTTGAAATTGCATTTTGAGCTAGTCATGCATTCAAATGAATGATCTTTGCTTTTCCGACCCCTTTTGATGGGTCAAGTTGGTCTCCCTTTGCATACTGCACATCAGAGATATTGGGTTTGTAATGAGCTACATAAAGACACAGAGGAGAGCGCTAACGCCCATGATTTACTACTATTGTAAAAGTGAGGTGACATCCCTTATATCAGCCCAAGCGGGCACCTGGCTATCTCGCACTGAAACAGAATCCTGGCAGTATCATTCACTTGACGTCCACTCCACTCCTGCATTCCTAAACACTACCTGTCAGGCTAGCAGCAAGCACTACTACTCTTATGAAGGGCTTGTGTTTCCCTTGCCTCTAAGGATTGTTTTTGTGCAGGGAGGTATCCTTTCCTGGAACTAACAATCCAGGGTGCCATGTAAGGAGGCACTCTTGCACCATGGGACGAGGGTGCCTCCATTGGCACTGGGTAGTACTCAGCGCCCCAGCACAGGGAGAGAGCAGGAATTTGACATATCTTGATGAACAAATATGTCGCATTTCTGCCCTTTGCCTTTGCTGCAGTGCAGCAATTTATCTTGCTGCCTTGCACTGCATAACATTTTGATAAGCTCTGAGCCTTGATGCACTCAGCAAAGTATATAGATACACCCTGACATATTACGTCACATGCCCACACCTTTTAGACAGTGGGCGCAACTGCAAGCACTCTCTGTTGCAAAAAGCGCATTGATTTCTTTGAGTGGAAGACACAACATTAGATACTCTCTTGCCTGAACAAGGTACCACGCTCATTTAAAAAAAAATCCTTTTTACACCAGAGGATACGTGGCCACAATTATTACTGCAAAGCTATATATCTATGTATCTATAGCTATCGATATCTATTCAGTGAAAAAAAGGTTAAAGCTTAGTAGTAGTTAGGAAAACTTTTTTTCCCTATACAAACCAAACTTAACTAAAGTAGACCTGTGCTGTAAACTCCGCTCTGCAAGTGGAGTTAACAGAGTTTTTGCTAATCTGCGCTCCACTTGGAACGCAGAGTTCAGTAAAGCAATCACTGTTCAACACTGCTTTGTTTTTAACTAAGACAAAACACGCCACCATTGGTAACATAACCCGTTTTTCCCATTTCCAGGGGGCGAAGGATGGGGGCAAAGCTTGCACACTCGACTCCTGCTGAGAATCTTTCATTTCTGTCAACAGTTGTTGAAGGGGGTGAGTCTGCAAAAACATCAAACCGCCGCTGCTGGTGTGCCCTCCATGTGCATTTGAACATATTGATGCGCACCATTTGTGAGGAACCTGGGCCTCTAGGCTGAAGTTGCCACCATATAAAGCTGAGAACTTTTCCAACTGCTGCACTCCCACTGAGTAGCACGCTACCCACCCACTATTGCGTGCAGCACCTTGTCAGGTGGGTGAAGCGCTACAGAAAAGAACAACACAAATACAATTGCCTGCGCTTTCTAAAATTGCTTGCATTCATCCTACAAAGTTCAATGGCATTTGAAACCTGTCACGTAGCTGCCCCCTGTCCCCCGGTAAAGAGTGTATGGATGTCCCTCCCGGAATTCAGAGGTTGGACATGCGCTTGTACCTTGAGCCTCAATGCTAAGGGCAGTTGGGGCACAATACCCATCAGTTGCAGGTACTACCGGTGAATCCAACCACCTAGTTCTCTATGGATCACTGGTTTTGTATTGTTTTCTTTACAATTCAATGACATCACTTTCACAGTAGTAGTCATTTCGAGATCCTGAAGAAAGCCACAACACTTAAAAGGTCACCGGCTGAAACATGTCGATCTGAGCAGAAAACGACATGATCCAATGTTTTCTGTCGTATTTCTTGTTTTTAACCCTAGTACATGGTAGCCAGAAAAAAATGATGTGGTAAACCCTGTAGCTAGTTTTACACCATTCACTTCCCGCACTGCACCCCTCATAACACAGTCAGCTCACATTGGGTTTTAGTAATAACTCCTCCCATTTAAAACATCCCTGAGCTCCTCCATCACAGTGAGGGGTTGTAGCCCGCGTCATGACTAGGCTTCATAATGAGAGGAGGACTCCCAATGATGTAACATGCCACCTCTGGTGGGTGAGGAAATCCGTCCTTTAAAGGGACGACTTCTATATAGTCAGCGCCTTGTCTGTTTCCCAGGTATTTGTTTTAGACCCAAGGGTTCTTGTGTGTTGTAGTATTATAATTGGGGAGTTCACCCTCACTGGTCTTAAAATCTCCTCGGGCCCCTCTTTCTGTGTACACATTAACACATGCACCTGCACAGGTAAATATTCAGAAATGATCACGCTGAAATAAATATACCTAAAATAATAAGTGCTATGTGCTAATACGTAAAGCAGACATTTGTTTCATTGCACTGGACTTAACAGAGATCACATCTTCTCATCAAGAAGACAATGAACAGAAGCACCATATGAACCCTTTTGGTGCCTCAAAAGATTTTCAAATGTGAGGGCCAGTTATACATTCAGCGTTCACTTGAGGCTTCATCGAAGGGGAGCCGTGGAAGGTTATCCTATTAATACACGTTCCTTCTGCCACTAAAAATCACATCCTCCATGTAAGTGCTGTTCCAATGATGGTGCCTTGCCATGCTGCAATGGCAGTCCATCCACCTGAGAGTGAGGTGAATGTGTTCATTCAGAACACTAAAGTGCATGAATAGGCTAACTCATCTCAACGAGTGAAGTGTTATTGCCATGTGGTCTAGATTAGTCACACTTGACTCTGCATGCTGACCACTTGAGCACAATTTTGCGCACGTCAATATAGTGGAGCCTTGAATGAAAATGTAGGGCCTAGCAGCCTGTCTCCCTCCTAAATAGTATACACACTGGGCACGCTGATAACACACTCCACTATACAACACACTGTATAACATTTTACTCTACTTTGTGCAATGTCACTCCACTCTACTCGATTCCACTCTATTCCACTCTACAATGCCCCACTCTACCACACTAGGCTCTATGACACTCTCCTTCATTGTACTGAACGAGAATAAATGACACACCAGACTACGATTTGAGACACATTTTTAGTACAAAATAAGAACAATTAACATCCAAAAAAAACAACGGTTAAGGATCACTTATAGTTAGAAACACTTTATTTATTCTTTCTATACAACCCCAATTTAAAATAACCCAACTTAAAAAACACAAGGCCCAAAAAATCAAAAAAGGCAAACTCAGACCAAAAATCTAAGTTTAAGACTTGTTGTGCACAAAGGTAAACTTAGACCAAAAGTCTAAATTTACGACTTTCGGTATTCACAAAGGTAAACTTGGACCACAAGTCTAAGTTTACGATTTTTGGTATTCACAAAGGTAAGTTATGAGTAGTATCTTTACGCCTGCAGTCAGGGTGGACTCTCTGACAGAGTGTTGAGATTCCACTCTGCACCTGGAGTGTAATCTAGTGTGGAGATTACGCTCCAGGTGGGGAGTGGAATCTCCCCACTCCGACTGCAGATGTAAAAATACTACTCGTAACTTAAACAAATAGTAAAATTAATCTTCATTCTAGAGAAAGATGTCAGCAGAGAGGTCAGTATGCTGCAAACCACTGCTACACTGAGCCATCACTCTGGAGAGAGGTATTAGTGAACAGCTTCATTTATTGCAAATTACTAATACACTCATTTATCACAAAGGAGACAGGTCTAAGCAAAGTGGTCAATATGTCGTAGAACACAACACTCAGCCATCACTGTGGAGTGAAGTCTAAATGAACAGCTTAGCCTGTCAGAAAGCACTATCATACACATACATCAGCATCACTGAAGAGGCTAGTTCACGCTTTAAAAATGGAATTATAGTAGGGGTGGGAGGAACTTGCAGAGCTTCACTCCGTGGAATTGAGCGGAGTTACCTAATAACTTTGTGAGACTCTGCAGCATTCAGAGAGCAGCAAAATGTTGGAAAATAGTGCTGTTTGCACTGATTTTGCCACTGGGAGCTTCTTCCTTGCTGTAAAAATCAGTGTGAACTTCATCTCGCAGTGCGCCGAAGGACGCTGCTTCTTTCTGCCACTCGTGTAGATTTTCTTTCTCAATGTGAGCGGTAGCAACCTGCCTCAACCGCCCGCACGGGGAAATCTCAACGGTTAGCTTTCTAGGGCTCAGAAATCACGCTAGGGGATGCAAATTCTCACTTGTGCTCACCATCTTAATTTTGGCGAGCAGCAAGCGAGGAAAACCTCTGCCAAGCAGTGGGTGACAGAGTTTTGCTGAAACGTCACACTCCAAGCAGAGCACGGAGTGGGCAAAACTCTGCTGGCAGAGCGGACTCAGCCACTCCTAGATTATACTTAAGATGATATATGTTAGAAATACTAACGCTCATTAGTAGTACAGAAAGAATAGTAATTTAGCTTATATAGTAGCTCAATATGGTTGTATGATTCAGCCACAAATTCCTCAACCCTGCATGCCTAAACAACACGTTCTGAATAACGAACTCGTCCTAACCTCGCATTTCTTTACCACAAATTTACGTGGTAAAGGCATGTATGGTAAAGAGGAATGTGTGGCTAAGGTTGCCACCCTCCTCCCCACTTCCCTAAGGTACAAACTCCCCCTACCCTCCTCCCGCCCTGAGATGCAAATACCCTTACCCTCACCCAACTGCCACGCAGTGCCCTCCCCCTGCCCTGATGCCTAAAACCCTGTCCCTTAACCTGATCCTGCCAGGCCCTGACCCAGCCCTAAAAACTGCCCGCCCTCCCCTAAGACCTAAAAATTACCCTGACTACGCATTCCCCTCCCCTGCCCTGAGGCCCAACACCCTAACGAAAAGAATCTATCACAACACTCCCCCAGCCTTAAAAACTACTCTGACCCCCAGCCTTGAAAAGTACTCCTGACCACCAGCCCTAAAAACTAGCCCCACCCCCAGCCCTGAAAGTAGCCCCAAACCCCCAGCCCTGAAAACTAGCCCAAAACCCCCATCCCTGAAAACTATCTCCAACCCCCAGCCCTGAAGACTAGCCTCGAACCCCCAGCCCAGAAAACTACCCGAGACCCACCCCAGCCCAGAAAGCTACCCCAACCCACCCTCAGCCTACAAAACTACCCCCAACCCACCACAAAACTACCCCAACCCACAAAACTACACCCAACCCACCCATCAGCCCACAACTACCCCAACCCACCCCAGCACACAAAACGATCCTGACTGACCCCCAACCAACAAAACATTCCCAACCTCAGCCCACAAAACTACCTGACCACCCTGCCCACAAAGGTACTCCAACCCACCCCCAGCCTCACTTACCTCACCTCGGATCTCTCCCTACTTCCTGCTTCCATCCAATGCAGCCCATAAAACATCCCTACCAGCCCACAAAACATCTCTGACTCACCTTCAGCCCACAAACCATCCCCAACTCAGCCCAGCCCAAAAAACAACCCCGACCCACCCCCAGCCCACAAAACATTCCTGACTTACCCCCAGGCCACAAAACAACTCAGACGCACCCCCCAGCCCACATAATATTTCCGACCAACCCCCCAGCTCACAAAACATTCCCGACCTACCCCCAGCCCGCAAAACATTCCCAACCCACCCCCAAACCCACAAAACAACCCTGACCCACCCCCAGCTGACAAAACAATTCCAATCCACCCCAGCCCACAAATCAACCTGACTCACCCCTGCCACAAAACAACCCGACCCACGCCAGCCCACAAAAGTATCCCAACCCACCCCTAACCCCACTTACCTCACTTCTCCCTGCTTCTGTATCTGTAGCAACTAGACCGCGCATATGCCTTAACCATGCACATGCATGATTAGGGCATATGCCCGGTTAAGGCATGCATGGTAGGGCTTGCAGAATTGAAACTTAGACCGCATTGTTCCTACTGTTTCCCGCTCAATATATATCTTTCGGTGTCTAAAACCTTTACGAAACACTCACACTGCCTGGATGATGTCATCAGTGATTTAATTTGATATGTCATCAGTGATGTCACTGACCATGCCTTGAGTGATGTAATATGTGAGGTTATAAGCAGTGCATTGTGGGGGGCATAAGTTATAGTTAGCTCAGGTAACTAGAACTGCTGAATTTATATGGTTTGGTGTGTGTAAAACCTCAACCTAAACTATAACGTCCATGTAACCTTTGTTTTTTCAGTGAAAAATAAATATATATACATAATAATATATAAATTATATATGTGTGTATATCTAAATATCTATAATAAATAGATAAATATATATATATATATATATATTACCTACTGGCGGTTGCCTCCCCACTTCCCTAAGGTACAAACTCCCCCTACCCTCCTCCCGCCCTGAGATGCAAATACCCTTACCCTCACCCAACTGCCACGCAGTGCCCTCCCCCTGCCATGATGCCTAAAACCCTGTCCCTTAACCTGACCCTGCCAGGCCCTGACCCAGCCCTAAAAACTGCCCGCCCTCCCCTAAGACCTAAAAATTACCCTGACTACGCATTCCCCTCCCCTGCCCTGAGGCCCGAAACCCTAATGAAAAGAATCTATCACAACACTCCCCCAGCCTTAAAAACTACTCTGACCCCCAGCCTTGAAAAGTACTCCTGACCACCAGCCCTAAAAACTAGCCCCACCCCCAGCACTGAAAGTAGCCCCAAACCCCCAGCCCTGAAAACTAGCCCAAAACCCCCATCCCTGAAAACTATCTCCAACCCCCAGCCCTGAAGACTAGCCTCGAACCCCCAGCCCAGAAAACTACCCGAGACCCACCCCAGCCCAGAAAGCTACCCCAACCCACCCTCAGCCTACAAAACTACCCCCAACCCACCACAAAACTACCCCAACCCACAAAACTACACCCAACCCACCCATCAGCCCACAACTACCCCAACCCACCCCAGCACACAAAACGATCCTGACTGACCCCCAACCAACAAAACATTCCCAACCTCAGCCCACAAAACTACCTGACCACCCTGCCCACAAAGGTACTCCAACCCACCCCCAGCCTCACTTACCTCACCTCGGATCTCTCCCTGCTTCCTGCTTCCATCCAATGCAGCCCATAAAACATCCCTACCAGCCCACAAAACATCTCTGACTCACCTTCATCCCACAAACCATCCCCAACTCAGCCCAGCCCAAAAAACAACCCCGACCCACCCCCAGCCCACAAAACATTCCTGACTTACCCCCAGGCCACAAAAAAACTCAGACGCACCCCCCAGCCCACATAATATTTCCGACCGACCCCCCAGCTCACAAAACATTCCCGACCTACCCCCAGCCCGCAAAACATTCCCAACCCACCCCCAAACCCACAAAACAACCCGGACCCACCCCCAGCTGACAAAACAATTCCAATCCACCCCAGCCCACAAATCAACCTGACTCACCCCTGCCACAAAACAACCCGACCCACCCCAGCCCACAAAAGTATCCCAACCCACCCCTAACCCCACTTACCTCACTTCTCCCTGCTTCTGTATCTGTAGCAACTAGACCGCGCATATGCCTTAACCATGCACATGCATGATTAGGGCATATGCCCGGTTAAGGCATGCATGGTAGGGCTTGCAGAATTGAAACTTAGACCGCATTGTTCCTACTGTTTCCCGCTCAATATATATCTTTCGGTGTCTAAAACCTTTACGAAACACTCACACTGCCTGGATGATGTCATCAGTGATGTAATTTGAGATGTCATCAGTGATGTCACTGACCATGCCTTGAGTGATGTAATATGTGAGGTTATAAGCAGTGCATTGTGGGGGGCATAAGTTATAGTTAGCTCAGGTAACTAGAACTGCTGAATTTATATGGTTTGGTGTGTGTAAAACCTCAACCTAAACTATAACGTCCATGTAACCTTTGTTTTTTCAGTGAAAAATAAATATATATACATAATAATATATAAATTATATATGTGTGTATATCTAAATATCTATAATAAATAGATAAATATATATATATATATTACCTACTGGCGGTTGCCAGTAGGAAGTTATAGTTAGGACCTATTATCAATAGGAAATCCGCAACATTCTATTTGGAATAACTTTGGCGCCGGTTGGTGAATCTTTGCGAAATTTTCCAACCTGGTGGGGCGCTCCGGTCCGCTCCTATCCTGAAAGTCTCGGCGTGATTCGTCAAGCGGGGGCTGAGAAAAAAGGTGCTCCCAGAACGTGTTTTCCCCATGCAATTTTCTATAGGAACCTTTAATCGCAGCTACAGACCGAACTGCTGAACGGAATTACACCAAATTTGGCAAAGACGTAGCCCTTGGTTCACACTCGTGCCTTTTGGTTAAATTGTGTAAATCCATTCAGTAGTTGCTGAGAAAATCAAAAGTAAAATCACATATATATCTGGGCGGAGCCTAACCACACATCTCATCGTGAGATCTGATTGGCTGTCAGCACTTCATCCAAGAAGTGTTGGCAGCCATCTTGGGACCAATATACATGATAGCACCTCATTAAAAAGCATTGCAGTTAATAGGAGGTTTTAAGACTTTAGTTACATTATAAATCATTTGTTGATGGTACCATACTAATTTTAGGAATTGTGGTGTGCTCTAAGGGGATTTTACCATGTGAAAAAGCCTTCTGCTGGGATGTCATGAATCATGTTTGAGAGAAAACTATTTTCTCATGCTTTTCCCACAGAGGTTTGGAAGGTGATCTATAAGCTAAACTGAGAGCATATTTTCTGTAAATTCACATTATCTTTCTCAGTCATGTGAGAATGAAGTCTGACATTCTTAGTAAAACATGTACATCCAACAAGGGCAGAGACTGTCAGTTGATTCATTTGTGTTCTACTGCAGCTTCCCAGAGTGTTCTAAATTACAACTAGAGCGCTAACAGTCTTACTTATGACAAAAGTATGGCACACCTGAACCCATCTTGATTGGAATAAAGTGGTAACACTTAAAACATTTAATTTGCAAAGGAACACAATGAGGGGGTTCATTTTGCCATAGAAATTATGATTAGTGCTGCAGAAAGAAAAATTAGGGCACATTTTGACTTCTCAAATCCTCTTGTATTTCATTAAAAAATTCTGACATGCAGACTGAAACATGCACTTTGAATACCAGCAGCAGACTTCCCTGGTGAGCAGTAGCTTTACTACAGTGATCTAATGAGCAACTAGAGTGCTAACATTCACAATTTATGACAAATGTGTGACACATCTGAATGCCTTCTTGATGGAACCAAAGTAAAAAACTGAAAGTATTTCCAACTGAGCAGACTGCAGTAAATGAGGAAATTAGGAAACTTCATAACAAATAAGTCTCCCAAGATGGCCACCAGAGACAAAAGAGCCCAAATGTAGCACACATATCACCCAGATGTAGCCCAAGTATAGCCCAATGACAGAATGTCCCAGAGTGTTCTAAAGAACAACTAGAGCGCTAACAGTTTTACTTATGACAAAAGTATGGCACACCTGAAGCCATCTTGATTGAAATAAACTGGTAACACTTAAAACATTTAATTTAAAAGGGAACACAATGAGGGGGTTCATTTTGCCATAGAAATTATGATTAGTGCTGAAGAAAGAAAAATTAGGGCACATTTTGAGTGACTTTATTTTGTAAATATTTGTATATTGTCTATCTGCAATGTCATTTGTATCTTGTGCTTTTATGGATTTTTACAATCCGAATAAAGTCTTTTTGAACTTTGAACTTGAGTGACTTCTCAAATCCTCTTCTATTCCATTAAAAAATTCTGACATACAGGCTGAGACATGCACTTTTAATACCAGCAGCAGACTTCCGTGGTGAGCAGTAGCTTTACTACAGTGATCTAATGAGCAACTAGAGTGCTAACATTCAGAATTTAAGGCAAATGTGTGACATATCGGAATACCTTCTTGATGGAAAAAACTGAAAGCATTTCCTACTGAGGAGACTGTAGTAAATGAGGAAATTAGGAAACTTCATAACAAATAAATCTCCCAATATGGCCACCAGAGACAAAAGAGCCCAAATGCAGCACAAATATCACCCAGATGTAGCCCACATGTAGCCTAATGACAGAAGTGAGCAAAACACTTTTTATTTTTTGTGTTTTTGCAGTTTTATATAGTGCAGACTTGTCAGGTATTGGAGTGCTTTACATGAGCATTAGTTACATCACACAAGAACAAATTCATTTTGGTTGGAGACATGGGTAGATTAAGTGATTTGACCAGAATCACAGAATGTGGAGCTGAAGCAGAAACTCCAACCTGGCTCCCTAGTTGCAAAGTCTGCAGCTCTGGAAGTAACACCACAATCTCTCCCTTAAGTGCAACATTTAATCAAGTGGTCAACTGGATAAAAAAAACATAAAGATAACAAATAATTTAAAAGTGCTTTGTCGCTATTTGAAAACTCAGAAACTATGTCCTCATTTTAGTTTTTTAGATTTTAGAGCATTAACCATACTTTTGATGCAAATAAGACCCTCTCATATATGTAACTTCTAAAGGAAATGCTCTAGGTATTACAGTTTTGATTACATCAAGATGACTTCAGGCATTCCACACTTTTGTAATAAATATAGAATGTTAGCAATCTAGTTGTTCATTAGGATACTGTTGAGAGGCAGAGGCCAGGGGCACAGACTCTGAAAATTGAAGGCAGGTAGGAGGGTGCAGAGGCAACAATTTGACCACACTGGGCAGGCAGGAAGGGCAGAGGCAGCACAACAGACTATGGAGGGCAGTGGAAAGGGGGGCAGGGGCAACAAACCAACAATACAGGACTGGCAAGAGAGGCTATGGCAATATATTAGACCATTGTGGGCAGAAGTAAGAGGCAGTGGCAGTACAACCATACATGCCACAGACCCGATTCAGCCAGGAAATGTCCAATGTTTTTAAGCTCAAATGGGCTTTATTTGATCTGTCTCCTGTATACAATCTCCTCTTTTTCAATGTAACTCAAAGCGGAAAATCAATACCCCAAGTACGCGGATCCTTCACGACATTTCTAAAATGGCGGCTAGAATCTGCGCACCCACCGTAATGTGTACACTTTGGTGCGTGACTCCCCAAAAATTTTTGAGAAAAAATATCAAAAACGAAAATAATATAAATATATTAGAATAAAAAAATAAACAATATTTCAGTTTTTTTTGTGCAATTTTCAGAAATTTCTATAATGGTATTTAATGAATAAAATATTTATAAATAAACAGTTAAAAAACTGTAGGTAATCAGCACAAAAAAATAGGTATAACTACTATTACACTTAAAAATTAGCATTTAAAAAACCTTTCAAATTCACTGAAAAAACCATAAGTTTCAGAGACATTATAGTTAGAAATTAGCATTTAAAAAAGCTTTTAAATTCACTGAAACAACCATAGGTTTCAGAGACGTTATAGTTAGAAATTAGCATTTAAAAAACCTTAGAAATTCACATAAAAAAACATAGGTTTCAGGGGTGTTATAGTTAGCTGGACATTTCACTCGTACAAAACCATAGAAATTCCTCCGTTATAGTTAGTCCTGCTAACTATAACTCGCACGCCCGCAATGCACTGCTCATGATGTCACATATTACATCATTCATGACATGGTCAGTGACATCACAGATGACATCACTGATGACATCTCAAATGACATCACTGATGACATTACTGATGACATCATCCACGTGACAATCTGATACACCTCATCATACACTAGTATAACCTTTCATCACTCATGGTAAAACACAGAGTACCATATTTGAAACCATTGACACACCAATACCAGTTACTACATACCCGCTCACTGATTCCTAAGTCTACACACACAACTTCCCATTCAACAACAGAATCACTTATACATACAGTCACTATTTAATAGAACACTATCAAATGCACTTATACACATATATAGACATTGACACATCAGCAGTCATCTTAGTCGGTTATGCAGTCATCCTATTCACTCATGAAAAAATTAATCATTTACTCACTTACACATTATACACACAACACCTCATTTATTCAAACACATAGTAATAATAATCCACATTTGTAAAGCGCAAACAATCACCCGTAAGGGTCTCTAGGCGCTGGGGGCCGTGGGGAAGATTAAGCAAGCTATTGCCTCACATGGTGCTGGGCTAATCTGCCGCAGGCACCGGGGATCGAACCGTGATCCCCAGATTCCGGAGTCAGTCGCCCTGGCCGCGGCACCACACCTCTTCCTAGTAACTCATAGTTAATATGTTAAAAAATTATGCACTCATTCATATAGTTACTCTCACAATCACTGACTCTTATATATACTTATTTATATACACCAACTCCCACATACAATGCCTTTTATTTTTTTACTTTGTTAAAGATGTACAAATAAAACATATATTCGCTCACCAACACATAAATAAATACACTCAGTCACCCAAACAACTGTTTCCACATGCCCTCTTAAACCTATACACCTAGTCAATCAACCATTCACACATCTATGCATAGAGTTGCACACACCCCAGACAACCACACACAAAGTCAGTGTCCCATACAAATACTCACCCAACTAATCAATAACTAATATACACACTCATGTAGTTAGTGACCAACTGATGCAGCATGTTATACAACAACAGAGACAGTGATGCACACATTCACATAGTTTAGTTACTAATCCATGTATTAAGTGAGACACTTTTAATTACTCACTTAAACAGACAGTCAGACAGCTACTAAATCCTCCATCCAGACAGTTATATATCCACTCAATCTTCAATGCAGATTGGTATATATATAATACATATTTAAATTTGAAACTAAACCACATTCACTGGATGATGTCATCAGTGATGTCATTTGAGATGTCATCAGTGATGTCATCAGTGATGTCACTGACCATGTCATGAATGATGTAATATGTGACATCATCAGCAGTGCATTGCGGGCGCGCGAGTTATAGTTAGCAGAACTAACTATAACAGAGGAATTTCTATGGTTTTGTACGAGTGAAATGTCCAGCTAACTATAACACCCCTGAAACCCATGGTTTTTATTGTGATATATCTATATATATTTATTGAAACTTAACTGTATTCTTCCAAGTGTTTTTCATATTTTAGGTTCACAAACCTAGTGTCTTGTTTAAAACTTAAGCACTACAACAGCCCATTTGGGCTATGTATTACGTTGCATTTTACCAATCGAAAATTTCTTGTGCATTGAACTCTGTCCCACTGAGGTATTTATACCGTGCTTCTTCATGAAACCGTTCCTTGGGAATAACACAGCAAAGTCCACCGTGTTATACAGATCTAAATTATATAAAATACTTAGATCGTGCCTAAGTGGGTAAAATTAATTCTTTCTAAACCATTACAAAATGGAGCCCACGTTTCTCGTAGTATACTTTTGATCAGTCCCATTTCTATGTCATTGAACATGCATATGTAAAGAGAACGAAGTTGTATTGTAACCACACCGTGAACAAGCTTATTGCGAAACGCGTTGGTGAAGGCTATCACTTGCCTGGATTAAAAACTTGGTGAACAGCAGTCCTGGGTGTCCTGGATTTCTTTTCGTGATTTTCGGAAAGGTGTGTTTGGAATGTTTGGGGCCACCGGAGCCCATCCAGGACCGCCGTAACTGAAGCCCCGCACTTCCGGGATTCGTGTTTGTGTGGAATTACAAGCGCGGAGCTACCCGCGAGAATTCTCCGGCGGCATGTAAACATCTTTTTATGCCGCTCTCCTATGACCTGGGAGTACTGCATTTACCGTGATTGGTGAGTTACGTCCATTTACTGTTATAATTGGGATCAAAGACTGGCTGGCATGGCTCAGTAGACAGCATCACGTAAGTGCTCGCTGCTTATTGTTTCGTGTTGGTAAACGATTGGATCCGAGCAGTGGAGATTCGCGGAACGGAGCCGACAGACCCTTGAATCTGAGTAGTGTACTGTCAGGCACAGGTGTGCTGTTCAGGTAACAAGGCTACTATCTAGGTTGGGTGCAACTGCAATGGCTTCCAATACAGAAGCCAAACGCAAAGCAACGTCAAATAAACTTTTCTTCACACAAGGCAATACAGACTCGCCACAAGGAGCATCCAGTAATGAGTATGTGCAGATTAGTAAAGAGGTACAAATCCTGGCACTATATGATCAACTTGAAAAGCTATATAAAAAGGAACTCGCCAAATGGTGGGAAGCAGAATCTCTGCAGAAATACATCGACGTGGGACGCGTACCTAGGGGTTTACGCATATATACAGTCCCCACGTACGAACAGCCAGACCCCGAAATGTTGGATGAATGGGCTGGTAACTCTAAAGAGTGCTCTACAACAATGATGCGTATATTGATCAAATACGCCCTGAAAGACCGTGCCAAGATACTTGAAGAGATTAACAAGATCAGTGAGGAGTTACTGAAATTAGTCTCTCAAGAGGCGCTTGACGAATTCAACGTAACAGCACAAGTGAAATTGGATAAAATCGAAGAGGAAATTACCGGCAAAAAGCAGAGAAAATTTATACGAGACTTTAAGGATTATCAATCTGGCAGAACTCTGACCTTTCATAAAAGATATAACCATTTATTCCAAGAGAGTGGCAATATAAAACGTGGTATAATTTCTGAAGCACCATCTACAGGTGGAACAACAGAGGAAAGTGACGTCTCAGACAGCAATGTCTCCGATTTATCGGCAGAAACTTTAGGCCAACCGATACCAATTAGCAATGTGGGCCAAAGCAACTTCCTAAAACAGTTCCAGATGATAACACGAGCAAAACAAAATCAGCCACAAGGGAATCAGGATTTTCGTCGTGGTCGAGGACGAGGATCACGAGGGAAAATGAGAGGACGCGGAGGAATCGCAGGAACAAAGAAGCCAGAACAAGGCGAAGAAAAAGGAGAAGCAAGCAAATCAGTGGCCTGGTCAACCCGTGCCAAGAGGGGAGCAAAATGACTGTCGTAAATTTATCGGAACGTAAGTTATCTCCCCTTGACATAAAATTGCTTTCTCTGGGCCTTTCTTTCTGTCCTTCAAGACATTTTGACTATGTGCAAACTCGTATCGATGTTTTCTGCTTTTTGAGAAAACTTAAGCTAAAGAAGTGGTTTTCTACCAAATCACCATTAATCCCTGAGAGCAGTGGCACAACGGGTTCACAAGCACTCTGTATTTCTGATGTGGATGTATTACACACTTTGACTGAGCTTAGAGATAACGTAATACATCAAGATGATGCTGTCATTGATTTGGACAGATTGCAAGTACCACTGCATTTACGGGAGTCAAGCAAATTTAAACCAAAATCTACTTTCACACCGTATATTCATTGTGATGCAATTGATGTTTTTGAAAGAAATGTAACACAAGATCTCAAGAAATTGAGATATGAGATGGTGGGCAGAGCTCGTAAAAATCTGAGTGTTCACCACTTCAAAGCCATACAAGAACTTAAAAATGATCAATCCATCGTTATTAGATGCTCAGACAAGGGTGGTAACGTTGTAGTTTGGAGCAAAAAGGACTACCTGAGTGAAGGATTATGCCAACTTAATGACCCATTGTGTTACAGTTTAAGCAGCTACTCAGAGGTTTTGCAATCGTACTCTATTTATAATGAAATGCTGGTAAACTGGAAAGATCAAGGGTTACTAGAATGGGATGAATTTCAAGCATTATATTGCAAACACCCTAAATTGCCCATTTTGTATTTGCTCCCTAAGCTGCACAAAAATAGTAAGAAACCTCCCGGTAGACCTATTGTCTCTTCGATGGGCTCACAACTAGAAACAACTTCGAAATTTATTGATCACTATCTAAGACCTTTTGTTATGGCATTACCTGCCTACATTAA
Source organism: Triturus cristatus (assembly GCF_964204655.1). Taxonomy (NCBI): domain Eukaryota; kingdom Metazoa; phylum Chordata; class Amphibia; order Caudata; family Salamandridae; genus Triturus; species Triturus cristatus. The sequence continues at coordinate 1,524,674,070 of NC_140591.1, forward strand.
GGATACCACTCACTTTTTAACATTAATTGATGGGATGGTATGGGAAGCAGATATGTTACTGGTTACACTAGATGTAACCAGTCTCTATACTAGTATTCCCCACAACCTGGGGCTCCAGGCTATGAGGCACTTCTTAAGAGCAAGACACATCTCATTACTAATGCATACACAAATGGTGATTGAAATGACGCAATATTGTCTGACTAACAACTTTTTTCTCTTCAATGATGAAATTTACAAACAAATTCAAGGGACTGCGATGGGCACCTGCTTCGCCCCCAGCTATGCGAATTTATTCATGGGCTGGTGGGAGGAGCAGGTGTCCCAGGAGTGGGACTTAAAAGGAGACAATATTATAACATGGGCCAGGTTTATCGACGATATTTTCCTAATTTGGAAAGGCGATATACCATCTGCCAATCGATTTATTGAGACGCTTAATGACAACGAACTGAATCTAAAATTCACATCACAGATCAGCAAAACTCATATTGTTTTTCTGGATGTGGAAATTGAGGTTAAAGATTTAACTCTTGTCACTAAATTACATCGCAAAGCCACTGCTGGCAATAGTCTCCTGTACGCTCAAAGTGCCCACCCTTCCAGTTTAATCCAAAGCATCCCTTATGGAGAACTCATACGTGCCAAACGTAATTGTAGCACAGAGGTTGAATATGAAAGAGAGAAGTTGGTCATGTACAATCGCTTCCGTGAACGCGGGTACAGTCACAAATTGATTAAACAAGCTGAAAGTAAGGCTGATTTACTTATGAGAACTGAACTGTTGAGATCTAAACCGTTAGGAGAAGAACAGAATGAGTGTGTTAGATTTATTACCACCTTCTCCAACAGTGCCTTCAAAATCAGGAAGCTATTTAATCATAACTGGCACATTTTATTAAGTGATGCAACCTTGAAAAAATGTCTCAATGTTACCCCGCAGATAACATTTCGCAGAAATAAATCTCTACGAGATGAATTATGTAAAAATGCCATCTCTTCTATCAATGTGGTTAGCAGTATGAACTTCGCTGGTTTTACAACGTGTAAACACTGTAAGGCTTGTGCCAATAGTAGACATTGTAAATCCTTAATTCTCCCTAACAACAATAGAGAGTATCAAATTAGAGTTAATTTCTCCTGTGAAACAGACTATTGTATCTACTGCTTGCGCTGCCCTTGTGGCAAAATGTACATTGGGAGTTCCATCCATCGCGCAAAGAAAAGAATTCTGGAACATCTACGTGCCATAAAGAAAAATGACGTGCAATATCCAGTAGCACGACATTTCTTTAAAGAACACAACCAGAATGCCAAATTGCTGTCCTTTGCAGTATTCTATACTATTCCTAGAGCTGTTAGAGGGGGTGATAGGCAGCGCGAACTAAGAAGGATGGAATCAAGATTCATAATTGACTTCGAGACACTCATACCCATAGGATTAAATTCAAGTGAAGAGTTGTCTGTGCACATGTGAAGTGATGGATATCTGTATGTATTGTACATAGAGCTTGCTTTCGTTTTTATAGACTGTTTTAGATGTAGATTTATGAGAGATTTTAACTAAGATAGGGATATACTGACACTAAGCCAATGAATTGAACAAACCCAGTAATGTGTTTTTCTTTTCTCTCCCTTTTCTATACTCTTTCTCTCTCTCACTTTTTTTTACAGTTGTTTCCCTTCACTTCCCTTCCTTTTTCTCGTTCTCCTCTATGCAGCATTCTCTGAAATTACATCAAGTTGGGAGTTGACTGTACGTCAAGGAATGGCATGAAACTTTGCACAGTATTTCTTTTCAAATATCAGCACAGGATCTTCAAAAGCCCATTGGGCCTAATTTGTTGACTATTTTAAAATTGGTATATATTTCCAACTTAATGAATGTACGTAAATCATGAGATTGCCCACTGGGGCTCAATTGTTGAAACTTAACTGTATTCTTCCAAGTGTTTTTCATATTTTAGGTTCACAAACCTAGTGTCTTGTTTAAAACTTAAGCACTACAACAGCCCATTTGGGCTATGTATTACGTTGCATTTTACCAATCGAAAATTTCTTGTGCATTGAACTCTGTCCCACTGAGGTATTTATACCGTGCTTCTTCATGAAACCGTTCCTTGGGAATAACACAGCAAAGTCCACCGTGTTATACAGATCTAAATTATATAAAATACTTAGATCGTGCCTAAGTGGGTCAAATTAATTCTTTCTAAACCATTACCAAATGGAGCCCACGTTTCTCGTAGTATACTTTTGATCAGTCCCATTTCTATGTCATTGAACATGCATATGTAAAGAGAACGAAGTTGTATTGTAACCACACCGTGAACAAGCTTATTGCGAAACGCGTTGGTGAAGGCTATCACTTGCCTGGATTAAAAACTTGGTGAACAGCAGTCCTGGGTGTCCTGGATTTCTTTTCGTGATTTTCGGAAAGGTGTGTTTGGAATATATATATATATATATATATATATTTTATCCTTTTTCAAAGTAACACGCACTCTCGAAGTAAATGCTTAGCAGGAAGCCAATTTATTGTTTGCTACGCGTTTCGACAAATGAATGTCTTGTTCACACAAAGTATAAACCAATAAAGACGTGTTTAAATACAAATGTAAAATCGATGAAGGACTTCAATGTTCGTGCTATGTCTTATCATTGACTTGTATCGGCCATCTTGTAATGGTAAACCCAAGCATATATAACATTTATATTTCGATCAGTATCATAATAAATGAAATTATACAAGGCAGAAAATTTAGTTTGTTCATTTGTAGCTCGCTCTAGTGGCGCTACACTAAGTAATGTTAAAAAACGAAAAAGGTTTCTCAATATTTACATATCATTTGTAAATTCATTACAGATTCTCCAAATTGTATCCCGTCGCACTAGTGGCATTTTCTACCCTAGCTAAATTTCTAGATGGAATCATTTCCAAAGATACTTTTGATGACATCATATTGCCTCGTACTGCAATTCTTTAAGAGCAACTTGTAATGGTAAACTCCAATTAATATAACATTTATAAATCGATAGATACAAGGCAATAACTTTGATTAGTAAATTTATGTCTCGCTCTAGTGGCACTAAACAAAGTGATGTTAAAAAAGAGAAAAGAAAACGGTTTTTATATTTACATGTCTATAATGTATATCATTTGTAACTACATTTCATAAAAGTTACATCTACTCGCACTAGTGGCTTTTTTTACTTCAGCTGAGTTTTTTAACTGAAAACACTTCACAACATGCTTTTGATAACAATATATTGCCTTGTACTATATTTTTTTAGGTTTACCTATATATATAGTTTTTCGAGAGGTGACCTTTACTTTGTATCCTTTAGACAATAGCAGGACTAAAAAACATGTGCACACCTTGCTAAATATCAGTCCACCCAATAATAGGAGTTATCGGAAATTGATTGATAACCCCATCCCTAAATAAGTGAAAAATTATATCAATAAATGATCAAACTTTTATACAAATTCAAACTTAGCATAAAATTCAAATTGCTCTCTTCTCTTGTTTCACATGTAGTTCCGAGCCCGGTGGAAGGAAAGGATAGGGTGCCCATGTGATTACCATCTAATACGGTGGGTCCCTTCCTTTCTTCCTGTAAATGTGAAAACAAGAAGAAAAACAACATCTTAAAATACAATACAAAATGAACTTCATCGTAGCGAATTGTCCATAGAATCAGAGCATTGAGAATTCATTACAGTTTCTTAATCGTTATCATAAGATAGTCAATAAGGGTTACACTGACTAACATTCATTCATCATACAGATGGGTTGCCATTTCATCATCAATATTGTGGCCCCCAGGGAATTTAGTCTCCAATTCCAGTATCCATTTGGATTCCTTCTTACGAAGAGTCAATTCTCTGTTGCCCCCCCTATTACTGGGGACAATTTGTTCAATGGCATAAAAGCGTAATAAATCACTGTTAGAATTGTGAAATCTTTTAAAATGTCTGGCAATCGGATAATGGACGTCAGTGTTGGTAATTGCTCTTAGATGTTCCATAACCCTCTTTTTTATCATACATGTGGTGCTCCCTACGTACCTCAACTTACAGGGACATTCCAAAATGTATATTATGTAGGAGCTACTACATGTAAGAAACTGTTGTATTTTCCATTTGCTTGTTCTGCCTGGAATACTGAATTCTTTAACAGACGGACTGTATTTACACGATCTACAATGTCCGCATGGGAAGAAGCCTTTTAAATCATGGAACGTGCTTTTTTTCATGACTGTGATGTCGCTTTTGACTAGAATATCTCTCAGGTGTCTACCCTTTCTATAAGTTATTCTGGGTCTATCACCTATTTCTGTACCAATGATATTATCGGTTTTGAGGATATTCCAATTGTCACATAGAATTTTTTGTACTTTTTTAGAATGACTATTAAAAGTAGTAATCACTCTTGTGACAGATTCAGTGGTCTCTAATTCGGGTGTTTGGCCCAATGCTACTTCCCTGGTTGTTTTAGAGATCTTTTCTAGTGCTTTTTTCAACACCCATTCAGGGTATCCACGTTCTCTAAATCTTTTCAGAAGGACATCTTGTTCCTGTATATATTTGGCTTCATTGTTGCAATTTCTTCTTGCCCTCAGTAGTTCGCCATATGGAATACTCCATTTCAGGGCTTCTGGATGTTCGCTGAGGGCATGAAGAAGGCTATTACCAGCTGTCTCTTTACGATAAAGACTGGTAACGATTTCTTTTTGTTCCACTTCGATTTTGATGTCAAGAAATTCCACAGATGTTTTGCTGATATTATGGGTCAAGGTGATGTTATATTTGTTGTTATTCAGTTTCTGGATAAACTTAAGGGCTTCTACCTCACTACCCTTCCATATAATCAGCAAATCATCGATGTATCGCAGCCATTTTATTACTGACTTAAAATCTTCTGATAAAGAGGTGTCAGCACGAATTTCCTCTTCCCATTTTCCTAAGAACAGGTTGGCAAAGCTAGGTGCGAAGCACGTACCCATCGCCGTGCCTCGCACCTGTTTGTATAGTATGCCATTGAAGAGGAAAATGTTGTTTTTGAGACATATCAATATCATGTCTCTTAGCATGTTAGTATGCTGCAGATACATTATATTACGTGATTTCAAAAAATGTAAACATGCCTCGACCCCCTGATCATGGTCGATAATGGTGTATAATGTGTTTACATCTAAAGTGATCAATAGATACTCATCCTCCCATACCAGGCCCTCGATCTTATTAAGGAAGTCCTTAGTATCTCTTACATGTGAGGGAAGTTTAATGACATACTCCTTCAGGAATTGATCAACATATTTTGAGATATTTTCCAACACATTACCTACGGAGGAGACAATCGGCCTACCCGGAGGAATAGTGGGGTGTTTATGGATCTTTGGTAAAAGATAAAGTACAGGTAGTTTCGGATAATCCTTCTTTAGGAAACAATATTCTTGCCAAGAAATAATCCCTGCCTCTTGCCATTCTGCAAGTTTCTCCCATGTTGAAGTTATACTGGCATTGTAAGTACTGGTATCACAAGTACAATAAAAACTGGCATTGTTAAGTTGTTTTTCCGCCTCTTCTACAATTTATCTCCTAAACAATATAATGTGATTTTATCTTTGGCTAAAGATGACAGTTTTGTTATACGTCCTTCTGACAAGGGAGGCAATGTAGTACTATGGGACAAAAAGTTGTATGTAGAAGAGGCGGAAAAACAACTTAACAATGCCAGTTTTTATTGTACTTGTGAAGGATTATCCGAAACTACCTGTACTTTATCTTTTACCAAAGATCCATAAACACCCCACTATTCCTCCGGGTAGGCCGATTGTCTCCTCCGTAGGTAATGTGTTGGAAAATATCTCAAAATATGTTGATCAATTCCTGAAGGAGTATGTCATTAAACTTCCCTCACATGTAAGAGATACTAAGGACTTCCTTAATAAGATCGAGGGCCTGGTATGGGAGGATGAGTATCTATTGATCACTTTAGATGTAAACACATTATACACCATTATCGACCATGATCAGGGGGTCGAGGCATGTTTACATTTTTTGAAATCACGTAATATAATGTATCTGCAGCATACTAACATGCTAAGAGACATGATATTGATATGTCTCAAAAACAACATTTTCCTCTTCAATGGCATACTATACAAACAGGTGCGAGGCACGGCGATGGGTACGTGCTTCGCACCTAGCTTTGCCAACCTGTTCTTAGGAAAATGGGAAGAGGAAATTCGTGCTGACACCTCTTTATCAGAAGATTTTAAGTCAGTAATAAAATGGCTGCGATACATCGATGATTTGCTGATTATATGGAAGGGTAGTGAGGTAGAAGCCCTTAAGTTTATCCAGAAACTGAATAACAACAAATATAACATCACCTTGACCCATAATATCAGCAAAACATCTGTGGAATTTCTTGACATCAAAATCGAAGTGGAACAGAAAGAAATCGTTACCAGTCTTTATCGTAAAGAGACAGCTGGTAATAGCCTTCTTCATGCCCTCAGCGAACATCCAGAAGCCCTGAAATGGAGTATTCCATATGGCGAACTACTGAGGGCAAGAAGAAATTGCAACAATGAAGCCAAATATATACAGGAACAAGATGTCCTTCTGAAAAGATTTAGAGAACGTGGATACCCTGAATGGGTGTTGAAAAAAGCACTAGAAAAGATCTCTAAAACAACCAGGGAAGTAGCATTGGGCCAAACACCCGAATTAGAGACCACTGAATCTGTCACAAGAGTGATTACTACTTTTAATAGTCATTCTAAAAAAGTACAAAAAATTCTATGTGACAATTGGAATATCCTCAAAACCGATAATATCATTGGTACAGAAATAGGTGATAGACCCAGAATAACTTATAGAAAGGGTAGAAACCTGAGAGATATTCTAGTCAAAAGCGACATCACAGTCATGAAAAAAAGCACGTTCCATGATTTAAAAGGCTTCTTCCCATGCGGACATTGTAGATCGTGTAAATACAGTCCGTCTGTTAAAGAATTCAGTATTCCAGGCAGAACAAGCAAATGGAAAATACAACAATTTCTTACATGTAGTAGCTCCTACATAATATACATTTTGGAATGTCCCTGTAAGTTGAGGTACGTAGGGAGCACCACATGTATGATAAAAAAGAGGGTTATGGAACATCTAAGAGCAATTACCAACACTGACGTCCATTATCCGATTGCCAGACATTTTAAAAGATTTCACAATTCTAACAGTGATTTATTACGCTTTTATGCCATTGAACAAATTGTCCCCAGTAATAGGGGGGGCAACAGAGAATTGACTCTTCGTAAGAAGGAATCCAAATGGATACTGGAATTGGAGACTAAATTCCCTGGGAGCCACAATATTGATGATGAAATGGCAACCCATCTGTATGATGAATGAATGTTAGTCAGTGTAACCCTTATTGACTATCTTATGATAACGATTAAGAAACTGTAATGAATTCTCAATGCTCTGATTCTATGGACAATTCGCTACGATGAAGTTCATTTTGTATTGTATTTTAAGATGTTGTTTTTCTTCTTGTTTTCACATTTACAGGAAGAAAGGAAGGGACCCACCGTATTAGATGGTAATCACATGGGCACCCTATCCTTTCCTTCCACCGGGCTCGGAACTACATGTGAAACAAGAGAAGAGAGCAATTTGAATTTTATGCTAAGTTTGAATTTGTATAAAAGTTTGATCATTTATTGATATAATTTTTCACTTATTTAGGGATGGGGTTATCAATCAATTTCCGATAACTCCTATTATTGGGTGGACTGATATTTAGCAAGGTGTGCACATGTTTTTTAGTCCTGCTATTGTCTAAAGGATACAAAGTAAAGGTCACCTCTCGAAAAACTATATATATAGGTAAACCTAAAAAAATATAGTACAAGGCAATATATTGTTATCAAAAGCATGTTGTGAAGTGTTTTCAGTTAAAAAACTCAGCTGAAGTAAAAAAAGCCACTAGTGCGAGTAGATGTAACTTTTATGAAATGTAGTTACAAATGATATACATTATAGACATGTAAATATAAAAACCGTTTTCTTTTCTCTTTTTTAACATCACTTTGTTTAGTGCCACTAGAGCGAGACATAAATTTACTAATCAAAGTTATTGCCTTGTATCTATCGATTTATAAATGTTATATTAATTGGAGTTTACCATTACAAGTTGCTCTTAAAGAATTGCAGTACGAGGCAATATGATGTCATCAAAAGTATCTTTGGAAATGATTTCATCTAGAAATTTAGCTAGGGTAGAAAATGCCACTAGTGCGACGGGATACAATTTGGAGAATCTGTAATGAATTTACAAATGATATGTAAATATTGAGAAACCTTTTTCGTTTTTTAACATTACTTAGTGTAGCGCCACTAGAGCGAGCTACAAATGAACAAACTAAATTTTCTGCCTTGTATAATTTCATTTATTATGATACTGATCGAAATATAAATGTTATATATGCTTGGGTTTACCATTACAAGATGGCCGATACAAGTCAATGATAAGACATAGCACGAACATTGAAGTCCTTCATCGATTTTACATTTGTATTTAAACACGTCTTTATTGGTTTATACTTTGTGTGAACAAGACATTCATTTGTCGAAACGCGTAGCAAACAATAAATTGGCTTCCTGCTAAGCATTTACTTCGAGAGTGCGTGTTACTTTGAAAAAGGATAAAAGATTATTTACCGGCGAGGGCATACCGGCAAACGCACCACCTGACTTCGGGCTCAATCCCGGAATGACCCACTTGGAGGATTGCGAATATATATATATATATATTACCTACTGGCGGTCGCCAGTAGGTAGTTATAGTTAGGACCACGTTTCCATAGGAAATCCGCAACATTCTATTTTGAATAACTTTGGCGCCGGTCGACGAATCCTCGCGAATTTTTCAAAATAGGTGGGGCGCTACGCTCCGCTCCTTCCCTGAAAGTCTCGGGGGGATTCGTCAAGCGGGGGCTGAGATAAAAGGGGGGTCCCAAAACGCGTTTTTCCCATGCATTTTTCCATAGGACCTTTAGACAGAGCTACAGCCCGAACGGCTGAACAGAATTACTAGAAATTTGGCAGAGAGGTAGTCCTCAGGTCAAGGAAGTGCCTTTTGTAGGTTTGGTGTAAATCTGTTCAGTAGATTCTGAGAAAATAGCCTTTAAATCAATATATATATCTGAGCCAGCTTACGGTGCGCTTACGGTACGCTTACCGTACGCGTACGGTGGCGTGCGCGAGCGCGATTCTGATTGGCTCTTAGATCTTAGTAAACATTCGAATCGGTCGAAACCAGGAAGCGGCGGCCGCCATTTCGTGTGTTTCACTCAGAAAAAAAAGAGTGATAACAAGAAAAGGGGGCAAGGAGGAGAGTTACAGACCCCCTAACATTTGTAAGGGGGTCAAAGAAGGACAGAAAAGTACAAAGAAAACATTTATTGATTTTAAAAAAAATCACGGGGTATGCGTACGGTAAGCGTACGGTAGAAAAAAAAAATAAAAAAAGAAATGAAAATCAGATTTAAGTGTTTAGATATTAGGGGGCTCTAAAAAGAGCCGTTGTGTTTATGAAGTGATTTTTTAGTGGTACCTACAAGTAAGTACCGATGCAGAGTCTAAGGTTCAAGAGGAAGACTCTGTTCCCTTCATCATTGAAGTGTACACCATCTCCTCTATAAATGTCTTGCATGTCATAACGCAAGTTGTTGTGGTAAATGGAACCCATACCATAGTCACGGAGGAAAGCAGAAACAGATTTGTTGACGTGCTTTCTTGCTTTGTCAATCTGCGGACAGAAATGATTGGACCAGTTCCATTTTTGCCTTTGGCATATGTTAGAAAACACAAAGGCAGTTTTAGGGAAAAGTGAAAACAGTTGTGCAAAGGTCTCCTTCATAAGCATTTCCAGACCTACCCCAGTCAAAGTGCCTAGGTCATTGCCACCACAGTGCACTATTATGAGGTCAGGGTGTTGGATGTGCATGAAGGATTTCACCAATGGCATCAATTGGTGCCACTTTAACCCTCTCTGACCAATCCATTTAATGTCTACATTTGGCAAAGCAAGGTCTCTCACCATATCTGTTTTCTCTGCATACTTTTCACTCCAGAAGACATAGCTGTGCCCTACAATCCACACTGTGAACATCTTCAAAGGAGAACTGGATGCACTCAGGAGGTGTCTTTCAGTAGAATGGCAATATGAAAAGAAAGACAGTTTGGAAATGGAGGCATACATATTTTTTTAAAAAAAAAAAAGAACTGATTGGCTGTTTCATACCATTCTAGAATAAAAACTAGGCTGTATGTGTAAATTAATAGAAGCATGTTTTGTATTGGTACAGAAAAATGTGTTACCAAAGAACAGTACTATGGATTTGCTGTTAGGTTTGAAAAGTCAAGCACTCTTGCTCTTTGGAATTGAAACATTATTTGGCGAACTTCTGACCTGAATCCACACAGCAGTGTTCCATGAGCTGTTGCTATGGTAGCAGGCAGAAGTCAAGTTGGGGGAAGGGTACTAGGCAGAAGTCAAGTTGGGGGAAGGGTACTTTTGGAAAAGGGTTGGTTTTCAACCAATAGAAATGTGTGATTACATTTGAAAAAAAGGGGCAAGCACTGAGATTTGAAACTAACATGTATATGTGTGGAAAAAGAGAGGGAAAGTTTGCCATTATCTGGTTCTGCTGAGAGGAGAGAGGTGTAGAGAACAGAGATCCTGGCTCTGATAATCCGCTGTTTGAGTGCCACATTTCTTTCACAACTAACTAATTTTAAAGGTGAGTTTAGAGTCTGAGAGGGGATGTATATGGTAAATTAAGAAATGAATAATAGAAATGCAATTCTTTTTGTTGAAGTTGTGTTTATTATTTTCTGTTTTGGGAGAAATTTAAATGTGAGGAACATGTAAAATAATATGGACTATGTTTTCACAATAAATTAAGGTGTACTGGTATAATAAAAGAATAGTTTAAGGGTTTGAGGTTGGACTCAGTAATGCAAATACATTCAGCATCACTAAGGCTGGTTGCCCTTGCTGGAGTGTAGGCAGACACCCTGGTTACAAATGATGCTGGTCTGAAAAAGCAGTTTGGACATGTGCTTTGTAAAAAATCTGAAAAGTGGATTCATAATGTGTCAGTCTGTAAAAGTGTTTATCACTTGCCAAAAAAAAGAGCAGTAAGTGTGCTTTCAAATTGGCAAAGAAATTTCGTTTTGTGACTAATGTGAAAACATGACTCTGTGTGCAAATAGGAATTACAGGCAGAGATTTATTGCGTATTGCTCTGGTGATTTCACAGTTGCATTAGAAGGAAAGGGGGAGCCTTTTTTCGGTGCAGAAGCAGACTCTTAGCACACAGGTAGCTGCTTACCATGTGGAATCATGCACAGTATTCACAAGCGAGTGGGGTTTGAGGTTTCAGTCAGTAATGCAAATACATTCAGCATCACTAAGGCTGGTTGCCCTTGCTGGAGTGTAGGCAGACACCCAGGTTACAAATGATGCTGGTCTGAAAAAGCAGTTTGGACATGTGCTTTGTAAAAAATCTGAAAAGTGGATTTATAATGTGTCAGTCTGTAAAAGTGTTTATCACTTGCCAAAAAAAAGAGCAGTAGGTGTGCTTTCAAATTGGCAAAGAAATTTCGTTTTGTGACTAATGTGAAAACATGACTCTGTGTGCAAATAGGAATTACAGGCAGAGATTTATTGCGTATTGCTCTGGTGATTTCACAGTTGCATTAGATGGAAAGGGGGAGACATTTTTTGGTGCAGAAGCAGACTCTTAGCACACAGGTAGCTGCTTACCATGTGGAATCATGCACAGTATTCACAAGCGAGTGGGGTTTGAGGTTTCAGTCAGTAATGCAAATACATTCAGCATCACTAAGGCTGGTTGCCCTTGCTGGAGTGTAGGCAGACACCCAGGTTACAAATGATGCTGGTCTGAAAAAGCAGTTTGGACATGTGCTTTGTAAAAAATCTGAAAAGTGGATTCATAATGTGTCAGTCTGTAAAAGTGTTTATTACTTGCCAAAAAAAAAGAGCAGTAAGTGTGCTTTCAAATTGGCAAAGAAATTTCGTTTTGTGACTAATGTGAAAACATGACTCTGTGTGCAAATAGGAATTACAGGCAGAGATTTATTGCGTATTGCTCTGGTGATTTCACAGTTGCATTAGAAGGAAAGGGGGAGCCTTTTTTTGGTGCAGAAGCTGACTCTTAGCACACAGGTAGCTGCTTACCATGTGGAATCATGCACAGTATTCACAAGCGAGTGGGGTTTGAGGTTTCAGTCAGTAATGCAAATACATTCAGCATCACTAAGGCTGGTTGCCCTTGCTGGAGTGTAGGCAGACACCCAGGTTACAAATGATGCTGGTCTGAAAAAGCAGTTTGGACATGTGCTTTGTAAAAAATCTGAAAAGTGGATTCATAATGTGTCAGTCTGTAAAAGTGTTTATCACTTGCCAAAAAAAAGAGCAGTAAGTGTGCTTTCAAATTGGCAAAGAAATTTCGTTTTGTGACTAATGTGAAAACATGACTCTGTGTGCAAATAGGAATTACAGGCAGAGATTTATTGCGTATTGCTCTGGTGATTTCACAGTTGCATTAGATGGAAAGGGGGAGACATTTTTTGGTGCAGAAGCAGACTCTTAGCACACAGGTAGCTGCTTACCATGTGGAATCATGCACAGTATTCACAAGCGAGTGGGGTTTGAGGTTTCAGTCAGTAATGCAAATACATTCAGCATCACTAAGGCTGGTTGCCCTTGCTGGAGTGTAGGCAGACACCCAGGTTACAAATGATGCTGGTCTGAAAAAGCAGTTTGGACATGTGCTTTGTAAAAAATCTGAAAAGTGGATTCATAATGTGTCAGTCTGTAAAAGTGTTTATCACTTGCCAAAAAAAAGAGCAGTAAGTGTGCTTTCAAATTGGCAAAGAAATTTCGTTTTGTGACTAATGTGAAAACAAATGTAGTAATATATTTAAATAAAATAAAGGAATTTTTTTTTAGTTTTTTTCAGGTATTGCTGAAGAGCAGTGAACAAAATTTAAGATGCCTCCAAAATCCAGAGTAAAAAATGAGCAGAAAAAAAACCTATATTTGAAGACAACTGGAGGACCTAAGTTAGTTGAAGATGCTCATGTTGGGAAGAAGAAAAAATCTTCTGGTAAGCAAACAAAAGATTTTCTAAGGAACATATTCAAAAAAAGGAAAAATGTACAAAATGTCTGTACTGGAAAGAATGATTTGAATCGAAAAGGACAGGAAAAAATTGAGAATTTAGTTAATGCAAATATACCTTCTGCAACTAAAAAGATAAACTTAAACAGAAAAACAGCGTTTAAAGAGATACGTAGAAAAATGTTTCAGAGGAGAGTTATGTCCAATTTGATAAAGGATGTGAAGAAATATAAGCAAAAGGCAAAGTTTTATAAGAGAAAAAAAGAAATTGAAGCCATTGCAGCAAAGGCATTAGAATTAAAAAGGAAACTATTCATTTTAATTTTGAATAGGATGCGTACATTAGACAAAATGGTTAATGTACTGAAATCACATAGCAAAAGGAAAAGAGTAGTGAACAGAACAAACTTTTGTAAAGTGTTTTTAGGAAAATGGATGCATAGTTCAAGTAGTGAACCTTTTTTTAATGAAGAGAGTTATTTTCAAAGTAATAGTTTGCTGCATGCAGTTGACACCAGAGGTCGTGCTTATGAAGTGAAAAATGGTTGCATAATGGAGAAGGAGATAATGGTTCCAAGAGATAAGGTACAAGTGATGGCGGATGAGGCTATGGGGAGACGTCCTAAAGCCCCAGTGTACACTTGGAATTGTAGAAGTATTTGCACTGTGCGTCAGGAATCTATTGATAAATTTCGTGAGTTTCTAAGAGAATATAGCAAAAAAAGTGTGAAACAGAAGATTAAGGTGCTTCAAAGTCTAGATCCATGCAGAGTGAGAGAGAATACTGGTTTGCAGGGTCATTCTCTGGCTTGTCTATCTAGAAAAGTGTGTAATAGTGTTTTCCATCATTTTAGGATGATGGCTGTTCATCATACTGAAATGAGAAAGTTTGTGAGACGGTTGTATTTTGCTAAAAGTCCAGCAATAAAGTTAGATGAATTGAATAGGGCTCTGTTCCGTGGAACGGTATCAGATGTAGAGAAGGTTGTTGATGAAATTCAGTTTTGTTACTTTGGTCCTGAACAAAACAGTGCAGAGAAGGACACAGTAAATGAGGAAGAAGTGGAAGAAAATGTAGAACCCTCTGTAAGTAAGACATTTAATGATCACATAACAAAATTTGCAATAATCTCTAATAAAAGACCAAATATAACTTGTATTTGTTGCCGCAGAACTCATTATAGAAAACAAACCAGGTATGTTGATCTCTACAGAAAGAGTGAAAATGAAGATAATTATAAGTGGAAGGATTTTGCCACCTATATATTTCTTGAAAATTGTTTTGAATTGGGTGAAGTTCAGCGTATTTGTAAATACTGTTACAACAAGTTAGAGGAAAATAGAATGCCGACCAGAGCTGTACATAATAATTTAGAATTGGATGCTATTCCTGCTGAACTTTCTGAATTAAATACATATGAGTCTATACTCATTCAATGTGTTCATCCGTTCCAGACCATAGTACGTATGGAGCCCAAAACTGGTAAATTACCTCCTTCAGATTTACTGAGAGGTTTAAAAGGTAGAGTGGTGTATTTGCCCTTGGATTTGAAAACAAAATATGGAAACTATTGATGCGGATACTTTGGAAACTGAACCATTAATTATTCTGGTTAATGGTGTACCTACAAAGAATAAGAAGATTTGGCAGGAGCTGGTAGATGTACGGAAAGTACAAAGAGCAAATTTGTATTTGAAAAGGAATAACAAATGGTATGAATCAATTTATATAGAAGAAGAAGAAGAAGAAGATTTACAAGAAGACACAGAAACACCAACTGGACAAATTGAAAAAGTGGACAAGTCAAAGGAAGAAGAAATTTATGAACATTTTAGCATACATCCTCTTCATTCAAAAGAAGTTATGGGAGACAATATTGATCTATTTCAGATGAAGAAAGCAAAAGGAACTCCCGTGAGTGTATGGGAGGAGAGCTTGGAAGCTCGATGTTTTCCCCAGCTGTTTCCTAAAGGAAAAGGAGGACGATACGATGAACGTCCGGAACAGATTCCAGCTTCTGAGTATCGGACTACAAGACTATATGCTGAAGATCCCAGATTTCGACAAAGTATACCTTATTTGTTCCATCTTTTATTTGAAAGCGACTTGTCTGCACTGTCTTATGCAGTAAATCACATTTTAAAAAGTGGAGTACATTTACAAAATGTGTCTGCTAAGGATTTTATGGAGAAAGTGCAGCACCGAGATGATCATTTGGAAACACAACTGATCAATCTGATGGCTTGTCAGCGTGGGACAAATGAATATTGGTACCGACGCCATGGTGAATTAAAATGCATGTTACGGAATTTAGGAACACCAACATGGTTCCTTACCCTAAGCTGTGCTGAGTACGCTTGGGATGATTTACTGGATTTTCTACGAGAGGCAAATTCAAACATTAAAAACATCGAATACAAAACAGCAGGAGAACTGTGCTCATTGGATCCGGTTAATGTTTGCAGATATTTCAATCATAGATTTGAGGCTATGATGTCCTTCATCTGCAATAAAAAAAATCCACCTCTAGGAGAAGTAGTGGATTTCTTTTGGAGAAAAGAGTACCAGGCAAGAGGTGCTCCTCATATTCATATGCTGTTGTGGATCAAGGATGCCCCAAAGTTTGGAACAGATACTGATGAAGCAGTGTTATCTTACATTGAAGAATATGCAACATGTGCTATACCAAAAAGCACAGAAGGGAAAAAGTTAAAGGAGCAAGTTTTACGTTTCCAAAGTCATCGGTGTGGAAAATTCTGTCGACGGAAATACAAGAGCAAAGATAAATACTACACTAAATGTCGATTTGGATTTCCTAGACCTGTTCTTTCAAATGGAAGAGTTAACAGTTTTATGTCAGCTGTGAGACATACTATCACAAGAAAATCACCTAAGAATACCTACAACCTTAAAAGAAAAGAAGAATCCAAAAAATATAAATGACTACAACCCAGTGATTTTATCCATGTGGAACGCTAACATGGATATACAGTATGTAGCTGATAATTCCATTGCTGTTGCTCGATATGTAACGTCTTACATTACGAAATCAGAAAAAACAGAATTGAAGGAAATGTGGGAAGAGATTTCTAACGAGAAAACTGTCAGTAAGAAGCTGTACAGTTTCAGTTTGAAGATGTTATCGCATCGAGAAATTGGATCCTACGAATGTTCAGATAGGTTATCTTCTGCAAGTCTCTACTCGAAATCAAGAAGAATAATTTGGGCAAGTTTAGGCCTTGCAGCAATGAGAAATCGGGTACTGAAATCTGTTGGAGAAATTGAATATTTGGCCGAGAATGACCCAGAAAGTACACATATTTTGAAATCAAACATGTTGGATACATATTACCCAAAGAGAAGTCATCATCTGGAGAACATGTGTCTCTATCAAGTGCTGCAGAACTACATTTATTCACGGAAAGCCGCAGAAGACATCAACAATGGAAAATATAAAGTTATTGGTGAGGAAGGATGTTTGGTGAAGCAAACAAAAGGAAGTTTGATAAATCACCAGAAGCTGAGTTGCGACACTACTGAAAAAAAGGAATTTTACTACTTGGCTCTTTTACAGCTGTTTAAACCATGGCGTACAGAGGATGAACTACTGGGAGAATTTCAAAGCTATGAAGATTCATTTAATGCTTGCAAAGACAGCATACACTGCAGAACATTCACAACTTATCTGCAAATGTTAAATGAAGAAATTGAACAGGAAACTACAATTGCAGCAGAAATAGCTAGAGACAGTTCTCAGGACAGCCAAAGTTCAGGAACACTCAGTCAAGATCCCCTAGGACAACCAATCGTTGAAAATGAAGCATCAATAGCCATGAATGAAGTGGAAACAGCTATGAATCAAGCTCAAGAAGAATTTATAGACTTACAAAATTTAGAAAGACAACTGAATCAAGAGCAGCAACAAATTTATGAAGAGATCAGAAACAAAATTGATCACGGATTTCTACATGAAAAAAAAGAGTGCTCATGCACATCATTTCATCCAATCAGGATGTATGTAAGCGGACAAGCTGGAACTGGAAAAAGTTTCCTTATAAAAGTCATCAGAAGCTAGCTACAGCAAAAAACGGATTCTACTTTGTCTTGTGTGGTTACTGCTCCAACTGGGTTAGCAGCATATAACATAAAAGGAATCACTTTACATCGTTTGCTAATGTTACCAGTGGAGCATGAGAACAAAATACAATACAACAAGCTAACTGGAGAAGCATGCTTGGAAGTTTCAAGAGTATTGAAGAAGATGCAAGTTCTCATTATTGATGAGGTGAGCATGGTATCGAACTTAATGCTTGCCTTTGTGCATTTAAGAATGCAGCAAATTCTGAAGTCAGACTATGACGTGTTATTTGGAGGAAAACACGTCATAGTTTTTGGAGATCTTTTGCAACTTACTCCAGTTAAAGGACAACCAGTGTTTAATACTGTGACACATGAAGACACGAAGAAGTCATTGGGAAGCATCGGTAATGCAAATATTTGGTCCTTCTTTGAGTACAAGGAACTTACAACTAATATGAGGCAAGCAAACGATGAAGAATATGGAAGTATTCTGAAAGATATCAGGATTGGACTACTCACAGAAGCTGGCAAAAAAGCATTACAGACTCGGCTGCTACATAATTTATTTCCAAAGGAAGAAATAGTTGCAGAGAAGATATACAAGAACATTGCAGAAAACAAAAGTGTCATCTGCTTTAATGGCAACTCTACGTGAATGCTCAATATTCAATGAGGAGCTTTTGAAATTGGAAAAGGAAGATATCAGGAAATTGGAAGCAGTGGACAAAATTGAGGATGGAAGAATTACTGTCACATTAACAGGCACACTGAAAAATAAATTGGATTCACTAGAGAAGAAGATTTCCAAAACAGCTGGATTAGAAAAAAATCTATATGTTTGCATGAACTGTAGAGTATTTTTAAGGAGAAATTTGGATGTTGAAAAAGGTTTAGTTAATGGAGCTATGGGAAGAGTTGTGGGTTTTATTAATTATCAGAAAAAAGATGGAATTGAATGTTTAAAAATAAAATTTGATCAGATAGAAGAAGTTAAAGATATTCGTCGTTGTACAGTTCGTTTCATGCTTGTGAAAGACTTATATGTACGTAGGAAGCAGTTTCCGTTTTCTCTAGCATATGCTGTAACTATTCACAAGTCTCAAGGATTGACTGTAGATTGTGCATTTGTGAACATTGGTTTCAACTGTGTTCAAAGAAGGTATGGCATATGTTGCTTTGTCACGAGTGAAAACATTATCAGGTTTATTCATGATAGACTTTGATGATTCAAAAGTTAGTGCTGATACAAACTGTGTAAAGGAGTATAATAGATTAAGAAGAAGCTATGCTCCTCATTTAGGTCAGTATCCTGTGTTGGAGAAACATGTAGTTTCTCGTAAAAGGAGAAATGAGAATATCTGTAATGAAGATGTAGAGAGGAGGAAAAAAAAGAGGAGTGATGTAATTGCAAGCAAAAAGAATAAGGAAAATGAAGAACAGGTTGTAGGATGTTATTTTGAAAATAGCTCTGGTGTCAACTGCTACGCTAATGTAGTGCTGAATGTTGCATTTTATCTGGAAAGTTTGCAAGAGCAGATAATAGTAAATCAGGGAAAAAGATTCTGTACTGTGCTGAGTCTCCTTTTTGAAAAGCTGAGTAATGATAAAACTCAAATAGAAAGTGCTACTGAAATTAGAAAAGTTTTAGATGTATGTTCAGGACGAACACAGTTTTCTCAAAATGTACAGCAAGACGCACAGGAATTCTTGATTTATTTTCTTCAGGTACTGGAAGAAGAAGGGGTTAACATTGAAAATGTATTTGGTCTCTCTTATAAATGGGAACATAGTTGTGAAAACTGTTATAATATATGTGGCTCTAATGTTGATTCTGAAAGGTTTATTTATTTAACATTGCCAGAGAGTAAAACAGTCACTTTTGCTAAATTAGTTAAAGATGCTAATCATAGCATGCAATGCAGTGAGTGTAAATCTGACATGTTTTCAACATTAATTTTAAAGGAATACACACAGTATGTAATTTTAATGATGCAACGATGTAGAGCTGATGGTTCAAAATTGGATACTTTAATAAAGAAGTTTACAGGACAGCAATTATCAATTTCAGGAAAAACTTTTGTAACAGTTGCAATAATTTTCCATGATGGACCTACTGTAACTTCTGGTCATTACACAGTTTATCTTAAATGTGAAAAAGGCTGGACACTGTGTAATGATTCCCAATTGATTTTTAAGCAACGTTTGCCTTTTGATTTAGCAAATTCCTATCTAATCTTCCTGAAACCTAAATTTTAGAGAGATTTGACAACATCTGGAGAAAACAATTTTACCATTTTATTGGATTACCATTTGGAATTTACAAATAAAAAGATTTAACAAATTATCATTTGGCCTAATGGAAAGGTAACCAATTGTAATGTGGAATTTTTCCATTTTTTAAGGAAACTTTGAAAAACCAAAAATTTAGAAAAAATCGGTAACATCTGCACAATTTAAATTTGGGAATGTTATTGGATTGCCATTGGAAATTTTTTCAAAAAAGATTTTTAAAATTACTATTTGGCCATGCGGAAAAGTAAACAATTCTATTGTGGACTTATTTAATTATTAATTAATCTTTCGGAAACCAAAATGTTACAGAGAAACGGTGACATCTGTACAATTTAAACTTTTGTTTTTTATTGGATTACCATTGGAAATTAAACAAAAAAAGAATTTTAAAATTACTATTTGGCCTAAAGGAAATGGAACCAGATGTATTGTGGAGTTATTTGACATATATTATTGTGATTATACTTTTGAAACAAAAATATCAGACGGTATTTTAAAGAAATAAGTATAGATATTAGATGATATTTTTTTAGAATATTATGCATTTCTTTAAAGTTATGTTTATGAAAAAAGAGATTCTGGGCTTTTTTAAAAACAATCTTTGAGATTGTTAATTTTTTTTTGCCTGCTGTTAAATGATGAATGCAATTGCTTTCACAATTTATAGTGAAATGCAATATTTTCTGAAAACAGCAAAAAAAAGGCAAAAATATTTTTTGAAAAATATGTAAATATGTGTACTGTAAAATTAAATGTTTTATTAAATATTAATACTTTTTTCTTTTTTTTCAGATTGAGATAGAAAATTTTCGAAAACTATAACCATTTTAAAAGCAATTAAAAATAAATTAAATGAATAAATCTTTTTTTGATTGGGTATGGTAAGTCAATAATGTCATGGTCCCTTTTTTCCACTTCTCTTCATTCACATTTGCAGTTTTTAATTGTAGTCTCTCAAGGACCTTGTAATGTAAGGTCAGGGATGTGCCTTTTGCATATATGGAGTCAATCTGTTCAGTAGTTCCTGAGAAAATTGCATTTAAAAGCACATACATATCTATAGACGCGCACCGTGCGCGCACCGTGCGCGCACCGTGTGCGTACCCTAACGTGCACGAGTGTAATTCTGATTGGTTGTTACATGTCAGTCAATGTTCGAATCGGTCAAAATCAGCAAGTGTCGGACGCCATTTTGTTTGTTTTCAGTGCGAGAGTGGAAAAGGAAGGTGGCGAATGTGAAAAGGGGGCAGGGTAGAGAGTTCCTGACCCCCTAGCCTTTGTCAGGGGGTCACTGAAGGACCCCGAAGGCAGAAAAAAACATTTTAATTTTTTTTTTTTAATCGCGGGGGTGCGCGCACCGTGCGCGCACGGTGAAAAACCATAAAAAAAACAAACACACGTTATAGTTAGGAATTAGCATTTAAAAAACCTTGCAAATTCACTTAAAAAACCATAGGTTTCACACATGTTATAGTTAGGTGGATATTTCACTCGTAAAAAACCAATGAAATTCCACCGTTATAGTTAGCTCAGATAACTATAACTCGCGCGACCACCACTCTATCACAAGGATGATGTCATCAGTGATGTCAAGTGTGATGCCACTGACCATGTCATGAGTGATGTAATATGTGACGTCATGATCAGAGGATTGCGGGCGCGCGAGTTATAGTTATCTGAACTAACTATAACAGTGGAATTTCATTGGTTTTTTACGAGTGAAATATCCACCTAACTATAACATGTGTGAAACCTATGGTTTTTTAAGTGATATATATATATATATATATATATATATATATATATATATATACATGCGCGCTCACTCCCAGTTACTTTCAGGAACTCGGAAAAGCACTCAGCGGGACACTCCTGCAGTTATTAAATCTTTTATTGCATGGCGAGCATAAAAAACATGACGCGTTTCGGCTATGCCTTAGTCGAATGTTTAACAAAGTTCGCGCCAAAAAGCAGCATATTTAAAGAGGCATTACGTGAGTCACATGGTATTACCTTACATGGACAACAAAAGAGGACACTCACCTTAGAAAATCAGCCGCCATATTGAAAAGCAGTTACCAAGAAGTATGGATACAAGTTTCAAATTACTAAACATTTCGCCGTATATCGGCTCGCAATGTCAGCCATCAATTTGAAATACAATTGTTAAAACTCATAAATATGAGCCTTAAATTGTTAGATATTACGCCGTATATTGGCTCACAAAGTCCCTCAAAGTTGACCATAATAAAGCCGTGTATCGGCTGCCATCACTGCATAGTAGACCTCAAAGCAATAGAAGGATGGCTCCAGAATCCTTTTAATATCGTAACGACATCTAACGATTCAATGTATATTAGTTCATATTAAATATAAAGGGAGAGCATTTAACCGTGTATCGGTTGCCCCGTTTACAAGCAAAATTTGCTAACATAATGCCGTGTATCGGCCTGAACCCCATTACTATTGCTACCATTGAAGCAGTTACATGACCCACAAATAGAAACCTCTGTCAAAAATTATTATATAAATTCAAAAGATATATATTAAAAGCTATTGCACAAAACTAAATATATATATATATTTGCACTGAAAAAAACCTGAGGTTTTAGGGTAAGTTATAGTTAGTTGGACATTTCATTCGTACAAAACCATAGAAATTCCCCCGTTATAGTTAGATCAGCTAACTATAACTCGCGCCCCCGCAATGCGCTGCTGATGACGTCACATATTACATCACTCATGACATGGTCAGTGACATCACTGATGACATCGCTGATGACATCTCAAATGACATCACTGATGACATCACTGATGACATCATCCATGTGATAATTTGATGCACACCCTAATATAACCTTTGATACACCCACTCTAAATTACAGACTGCCATTCTCAAAACCATAGACACTCCATCACCAATATCTACATACCCACTCACTGATTCTTAGGTTCACACACACATTCACTCACTCATCCGTATAGTCACTCATACTTATGGTCACTCAGTACAGGATTATCATTTGCACTCATACACCTATATAGACACTCACAGACCACCACTCATCCATAGAGGTACTCACACACCTAGTCAGTCATGCAAATAATTAATCACACTGCCATTTACTCACCTATACAGTTATACACATGCCAGCTCACTTACTCTTACAAATACCAGCACATTCTCACGCTCTTATGCAATCACTGATACAAGCACACACTCATCCATACAGCCACTCTCACAATCACACACTCTCACTTATAGCCATTTATATACTACAACACACATATATACTGCCTTTCACATATGTAGTTACTCACACATGTACCACTGAGATATACATTCACTCACTAACACACCCATACACACACTCACCCACCCATACAGTCCATCACAGATGCACTCTTGAAACCATGCACCCAGTCAATCACCAACTCACACATCTATGTACAGAGTCACACA
The DNA here is from genome assembly GCF_964204655.1 of Triturus cristatus. Lineage (NCBI taxonomy): Eukaryota > Metazoa > Chordata > Amphibia > Caudata > Salamandridae > Triturus > Triturus cristatus. The sequence goes on from NC_140591.1 coordinate 1,524,697,135, forward strand.
CACCCCAGCCACACAAAGACTCAGGCATCCATACAGATACTCAGACAACCAATCAATAACCCATATAGACACTCATGTAGCTACTCACAAACCCATGCAGCCGCTTAAACACCAACGGACAGACGGATACAGACATTCACACAGTTTAGTCACTAACCCATGCATTCAGTAAGATACGTTTAATTTCTCACTTACAGTCAGTCACGCACCTACTAAATTATCCATTCAGACACTTATACACCCACTCATTCTTCAATACGCCTTTCCTTATATATATTAAACATATTTAAACTTTACAGAAACACACAGTCACTGGATGATGTCATCAGTGATGTCATTTGAGATGTCATCTGTGATGTCATCAGTAATGTCACTGACCATGCCGCAGTGCATTGCGGGGGCACGAGTTATAGTTAGCTGAACTAACTATAACGGGGGAATTTCTATGGTTTTGTATGAGTGGAATGTCCAACTTACCCTAAAACCTATGGTTTTTTCAGTGAATTTCTAAGGTTTTTTAAATGTTAATTTCTAACAATAACGTGCCTGAAACCAATGGTTTTTTCAGTGAATTTCAAAGGTTTTTTAAATGCTCGTTTCTAACTATAACGCGCCTGAAACCTATGGTTTTTTAAGTGAATTTCAAAGGTTTTTTAAATGCTAATTTCTAAATATAATGTGCCTGAAACCTATGGTTTTTTAAGTGAATTTCAAAGGTTTTTCAAATGCTAGTTTCTAACTATGCCTACAGAGGTAGGACATGTGAAGAAAGTAGAAGCAACTCACAGAAAGAAAAAAAAGAAATGCAGAAAGAAGCAACAGAAGTCCACAAAGAAGAAGAGATGTGCAGAAAGAACTAACAGAGGAACATAAAGTCCTCCTGTGCCTACAACCTTTTCAGATGGGTACTGGTGGTAACTGACTCTGACTAACCAGGCCTAGAGCCAGTGCTATGCTTACAGGCACTTAAAATACAGTAAAAACACCTACATACACTAGGGAACACTATGCGTTGGGGTACCCTGTTATTAGCATGACCTCTGTAAGTCCCTAGTACATAATAGGGCAGGGGGATAAAAACTACCTCTTAAAAAGCGCAACTGGGTGCGTTTGCACACTGGTGAAGGGAGGGGGGCCTGAGGTTACATGTGTGCAAACACGCCCTGTGGCCATTTTAAGTTGGAGGATAAAGTCCCCTTGAATCCTGAGGGTCCCTGGGGTCCAACTAGCCCACCAGGTACCTCCAGTAAGCGCCACAGAGCTGTGTTGCAGAGAGGTGTAAAAAGGGGCATGGTCTGGACCACCTCTCTGCAACGCAGCCCAGTGGCGCTTACTGGAAGCACCTGGTGATCTAGTTGGCCCCCAATGGCCCTCAGGATTGAAAGGGAATTAATTCCCCAACTTAAAATGTGCCACAGGGCGTGTTTGCACGCATCACCTCAGGCCCCACCCCTTCCCTTCACCAATATGCGAACGCACCCCGTGGCACATTTTGAATTGGGGGATAAAGTCCCCTTGAATCCTGAGAGTCCCTGGAGTCCAACTATCCCACAAGGTACCTCCAGTAAGCGCCACAGAGCTGCGGTGCAGAAAGGTGTAAAAAGGGGCAGGGCCTCTGAACACCTCTCTGCATCGCAGCTCCCTGACGCATACTGGAGGTACCTGGTGTGCTAGTTGGCCCCCAGGGACCCTCAGTATTCAACGTGAATTAACTCCCCAACGTATAACTCGCCAGGGATTGCGTTTGCACAGCGGTGAAAGAAAGGGGCAGGGCCTGAGGTGACATGTGTGCAAACACGCCCTGTGGCGCGTTTTAAGTAGGGGAATTAATTCATGTTCAATCCTGAGGGTCCCTGGGGGCCAACTAGCCCACCAAGTACCTCCATTATGTGCCAGGGAGCTGCGTTGCAGAGAGGTGTTCAGAGGCCACGCCTCTTTTTACACCACTCTGCAACGCAGCTCTGTGGTGCTTGTTGGTACCTGGTGGGCTAGTTGGCCCCCAGGGACCCTCAGGATTGAAGAGAAATTATTTCTCCAACTGAAAACGCGCCATAGGGCGTGTTTGTACACATGTCACCTCAGGCCCCTCCCCCTCCCTTTACCACTGTGCAAACGCGCCCCGTGGCGCGTTTCAAGTTGGGGGATTAAGTCCCCTTGATTCCTGAGGGTCCCTGGGGTCCAACTAGCCCACCAGGTACCTTCAGTAAGCGCCACAGAGCGTTTCAGAGAGGTGTAAAAAGGGGCGTGGCCTCTGAACACCTCTCTGCAACGCAGCTCCCTGGCGCATACTGGAGGTTCCTGGTGGGCTAGTTGGCTCCCAGGGACCCCCAGTATTCAATGGGAATTAGTTCCCCATCTTACAACACACCAGGGGGCGTGTTTGCAAAGTGCTGCAGGGAGGGGGCGGGCCTCCAGCGCGATGCCAGTCTTTTTTTTTTTATTGTTTTTTTTTAAGAAGGGGGCTGTGTGGCCACCCTCCAGAGGCCATTCTGGGTTCTGGGGACCCCATCCCCCGGGGTATGGTCAGCTTTTTAATCTAATTTAAATTATTGGAGGGGGGCTGCACGGCCCCCCTCCTCAGGCCTGCCTTTCCATGTTTCTTTCTTTAAATATTTTTTTTTTATAATGGTGGATGGGGGCCATGTGGCCCCCCTCCCAGGCCACTAATGGCCCCGGGGACCACATCCCCCGGGGCCTGGCCTTTCGCTGGGGACCGTGGGGGAAGCCCCAATGCCCCCACGGTCCTGCCGGCTCCCTGCGTCCTGCAGGAGCTGGCATTGCTTTTCCACACAGGCAGCTGCTAACATGCAGCTCCCCGTATGGAAAAGCGATTTGGTTTGGATTTTGCTATGACAGGACGGAAGCCGCAAGGCTCCCGTCCTGTCATAGCAAACAGCAGTGTCCCGTGGGTGGGCACCCCGGGACACTGCAGGAGCTGGCCCTGGGGGCTGGCGGTCCCCAGGGCCATGAAGGGCTCCAGGAGGGGGGCCGTGTGGCCCCCCTCCCTCCTAGTGCACAGCCCTGGGGAGGTGGTGGTCCCTGGGGCTGGGGGGTCCGGAACAGACCCCTAAATTTAAATATTTAGTACCCCGGGGAGGTGGCGGTCCCTGGGCACGGGTGGGGGGCTCGAGCCCCCAACACTGGTTATTTTTTATTTTAAATAAAAGCCCTGGGGGTGGTGGTCCCCGGGGCTGCGGGGGGGCTGTGAGCCCCCCGCAAATATTTTAGAAAATCCCCGGGGTTGGCGGTCCCTGGGGCTGCGGGGATCCCCCTGGGCCCCCGCACATATATTTTTAAGATGCCCCCGGGACTTGGCCCACCAAGGGGCTAATTAATAACGAAGCGTGGGAGCCAGCGCTTCGTTTTTTCTATTTTCGTGGCTGGATCCGCGGATCCTCCATGCATTCTGTGTTTTAAAAATAAATAAATATTTTTTGGGGCCCTGGGGGTCCTTGTGGGACCCCCTAAGTAGGTCTAGGGGGTCAGGGTGTTTCTACCCTGCCCCCTTTTCCTGCTTTACACATTTGTTTTTCTGTCTTCTTGTGCCTCGGTTCTACCGAGTCACAAGATGGCTGCCAACACTTCCTGCTTTAGAGTGTTGACAGCCAATTAGCATGAAGCTCGTGATCGGGAGGGTACGCGGATCCTCCGCGGCCATAGATATCACTATCTTTATTTCTTAAATTGCTCAAAAACTACTGAATGAATTTACACCATTTTTGATAAGGCCACTTTCTGAGCCAAGGAGTACCTTTTTGCCAAAATTAGTGTAATTCCGTTAAGCAGTTCTTGCTATTACTGTGTCTAAACTTTCCTATTGGCCTCTATTTTTTGATTTTCTCAGGAACTACTGAACGGATTAACAACATTTAAAAAAAAAGATATCTTTCTGAGCCAAGGGCTACCTTTTTGCAAAATTTGGTATAATTCCGTTCAGCAGTTCGGGCTGTAGCCTGTTCCAAAATTTCCTATGGGAAATAACATGGAGAAAAATAGTTTTGGGACCCCCTTTTTTCTTGGCCCCCGCTTGACGAATCACCCCCCAACTTTCAGTCTAGGAGCTAACCGGAGCGCCCCACCAGCTTTGAAAATTTCTCGAAGATTCGTCATCCGGCACCAAAGTTATTGGGAAAAGAATGTTACGGATTTCCTATGGATAATAGGTCCTAACTATAACTACCTACTGGTGACAGCCAGTAGGTACTATATATATATATATATAAAATGTGCTAGTGTCAAATGGACAGCAACATTCCAGCCACTACCCACTGAAGGGTCACCCACTAGAGGGTGCAAATAATTAATTGACATTGCTCCGTGCCAACCACAAGTACCAGAATGCTTCACTTTCGAGACCCATAGGGGAGGTCCAATGAGGGCCAATACTTAAGAGCCAGATAATGAAGGAGTGGTTTGCGGGGAGACAATTGCTGGACGATGCCTTTGAAAAAGTTCGGGAAGAATGAAACGCGTCAGGCTGCATGTCCGTGTGAAAAGCAAATAAACAGCATCTAATTACCGATTTGCGAGTGCACCTTCTTTCCTTCTTTGTTGAGGGATTCTTGTTGGATATATATATATATATATATATATATATATATATTTACTTTATCCCGAAGATCCATAAAGATATTGAGCGCCCACCAGGAAGACCTATCATTTCGGCCAAGCAAAGTCTTTTGGAAAATGTCTCTATCTACATTGACTCGTTTTTACAGGATCATGTCAAAGCTCTACCATCCTACATAAAAGACACCACAGACTTTTTAACAAAAATATATGATCTCCAATGGTGTAAAGACTATTTATTAGTAACTATAGATGTGTCCAGTTTATACACCAGCATACAACACAAGGATGGTTTACGAGCTCTAAAACATTTTTTGGATAGACGACCTATCCAATTTTGCAACCACAACAAAATGTTAATAACTTTGACTGATTTCTGTTTAAATAACAACTACTTCCTCTTCCAGAACCAATTCTACCAGCAAATTCAAGGTGTGGCTATGGGGGCAAGCTTCTCACCGAGTTACGCTTGCCTCCATATGGTCTGGTGGGAGGAGGTAGTAGTGTACAGCAAATATAAGAACATCTTTGAAAATCATGTTATTAAATGGGTCAGATATATTGATGACATTTTTTTAGTCTGGCGTGGGAATAGGGAAAGCGTAGAAACATTCATCAGCAGTCTCAATGAGAATGATATTAATCTACAGCTCACACATAATATCAGCAACAGTTCGGTTTGCTTCCTTGATGTAGAGGTGTTTATCCATAATGATAAATTGGAAACCAAGCTGCACCGCAAACCAACGGCAGGAAACACCATTCTCCACGCTTCTAGCTTTCACCCTAAACATACACTACATAGCATACCTTTTGGGGAGATGCTAAGAATACGCAGGATTTGCAGCAGAGATCAGGATCTGAAACAGGCCCAAGAAGAGTGCAAAGATCGCTTTTTAGCAAGGGGGTACCCATTGCACACAATCTCATCGGCCATAAACAAAACTAACCGACGAAACAGATTGGAGCTACTCTTCCCCCTGCCCAGATCCGACCCAGTTTTGACGGTTTCTCATACAATCAAGGAACCCTCCAATCCTAGGTTAATTATGACCTTCAACAAACAAAGGGATGTAATTGGCAGAGTATTGAGGAAAAACTGGCATATTGTAAGGACAGATCCCATAATTGGAGAACATCTCTTAGCAAATCCAATTATTACTTACAGGAAAGCTCCATCTTTCAGTGATTTCCTTGTCAAAAGTAGCCCAGAAATTTCAGCAAATAAAAATTGGCTACTAAATGCGAGAGGGTTTAAGAAATGCCCCTCATGCAAAGCCTGTAAGCTAGGATTGAACAAAACTTCCCTTACAACCCCCTTTAGACAGGTGCCATCCACTATATCAAAAACCTTAAACTGCAAATCGGAGTATGCTATATACGTGTTGGAATGCACTTGTGGCCTAAAATACATTGGTAGCACAAAGCTACAAGTCCACAAGCGCATCCTACAACATACCAGAGCTGTCACTAACGCAGATCCCACATACCCTGTAGCTCGCCATATGAAAGAAGTCCACAACAATTCATTACAGGATCTTAAATACTACGTTGTGGACGCAATACCTGTACCTAGGAGAGGGGGCAACAGAGAGGCACAATTGAGAAAATTAGAAACCAAATACATTTTGGAATGTGACAGCAAGTTTCCTAACGGTCTTAATACGACCGAAGATTTATATACTTGGCTGTGATTTTAGCAACATGAGTCCTAACATATATATTATAAAAGTTGAACTCACTGCTTTAATCCATTTATCCAGCTCCTAGCATATTCATTGAAGCTGGGTATAGGCATTCCATAATTTCATGATTTTATCATATTGGATTATTATATTATTTTATTATATCAACGTATTTATGTTTTTATAATATTTTAATATATAGACCTCCGTTTCTTGCCTCAATTCCACCAGCTGAACTCCCTTCAAGACAAATGAACTCTTTTAAACATTTAAGACTTTTTATTCTTTTTCTTCCCCTCTTTTTGTAAGATTTTACCATTATTCTAATCATCATTATTGATATTAATGGTTTGTCATAACACTTGTAAGCACATGTGCACTTTATTCGGGGTTTTATACTTATACTGAGCACTTTATCTTGTGGACCTAATTAAGCAATGAATTTACCACCAACATTGAGCCAAATAACTTAATCTCTCTGGATCTGTGAAAGGGTTCAAAGTTACATCTCACAATGTGTTTTTATATTGTTTTAAATGTTTTTTTAATTAAGGATATTTGGAACTTTTTTAACACAATGTTTTGATGTATTCTCTCCTAATTTTAGTACGTGCGGAAATGTTAGACTACAGGGTCTTATCTATTGGAAATTCCAATTATCCGACATATAGGCACATTGCTTTTTAAGTGTTTTTACTGTATTGATACAGGAACTGATCACCATTAAGTTGACTAATATACGTAACACAATAGTGACCCAGGCTGTCCTACGGCATTTAAGTCGGTAGTTGGGTACATTCAAGATGCATATTAGGCATTCTTTGTAAAGTCACGTTTGATTATGTGCACGTATTGAGCATCAAATAATGGATCATGTTATACTCAACAAGTATGTCGGACATGCAGTATTGTGTTGGAATTTAAACATATAACTGGCCCTTTTGTTCGCATGTTTTGCAAGCATTATGCTTATGTCATGATTTTGGTGGCAACATCATCGCATAGTCTGTCTTCATGCTCTATGGTTCACTAACACTGTATAAAAAAAGAAAAAAAGCCACAGGCATGTCATGTGATCAAGGGCTTACGGGCCCGAAACGCGTCATGGCGGCATCTACTGCGGGTAATAAAAGTAATTAAGCACAAGTTGGTGTCCGTTTCCTGCTTTCGGAAGGTCCAGCAGCACGATTCTTCCGAATTAGTTGGATTTCGAGGATATATATATATATATATATATATATATATATATATATTACCTACTGGCGGTCGCCAGTAGGTAGTTATAGTTAGGACCCCTTTTCCATAGGAAATCCGCAACATTCTATTTTGAATAACTTTGGCGCCGGTCGACGAATCCTCGCGAATTTCTCAAAATAGGTGGGGCGCAACGCTCCGCTCCTACCCTGAAAGTCTCGGGGGGATTCGTCAAGCGGGGGCTGAGATAAAAGGGGGGTCCCAAAACGCGTTTTTCCCATGCATTTTTCCATAGGACCTTTAGACAGGGCTACAGCCCGAACGGCTGAACAGAATTACTAGAAATTTGGTAGAGAGGTAGTCCCTAGGTCAAGGAAGTGCCTTTTGTAGGTTTGGTGTAAATCTGTTCAGTAGATTCTGAGAAAATAGCCTTTAAATCAATATATATATCTGAGCCAGCTTACGGTACGCGTACCGTAAGCTTACCGTACGCGTACGGTGGCGTGCGCGAGCGCGATTCTGATTGGCTGTTAGATCTTAGTAAACATTCGAATCGGCCGAAACCAGGAAGCGGCGGACGCCATTTTGTGTGTTTCACTCAGAAAAAAAAAGAGTGAAAACAAGAAAAGGGGGCAAGGAGGAGAGTTACAGACCCCCTTACATTTGTGAGGGGGTCAAAGAAGGACTGTAAAGTACAAAGAAAACATTTATTGATTTTTAAAAAAATCACGGGTACGCGTACGGTAAGCTTACGGTAAGCGTATGGAAGAAAAAATAAATTAAAAAAGAAATGAAATGCAGATTTAAGAGTTTAGATATTAGGGAGCTCTAAAAAGAGCCGTTGTGTTTATGAAGTGATTTTTTAAGTGGTACCTACAAGTAAGTACCGATGCAGAGTCTAAGGTTCAAGAGGAAGACTCTGTTCCCTTCATCATTGAAGTGCACACCATCTCCTCTATAAATGTCTTGCATGTCATAACGCAAGTTGTTGTGGTAAATGGCACCCATACCATAGTCACGGAGGAAAGCAGAAACAGATTTGTTGACGTGCTTTCTTGCTTTGTCAATTTGCGGACAGAAATGATTGGACCAGTTCCATTTTTGCCTTTGGCATATGTTGGAAAACACAAAGGCAGTTTTAGGGAAAAGTGAAAACAGTTGTGCAAAGGTGTCCTTCATAAGCATTTCCAGACCTATATATATATATATATAACTATATATGTGTATATATATATATATGTATATTACCTACTGGCGGTCGCCAGTAGGTAGTTATAGTTAGGACCACGTTTCCATAGGAAATCCGCAACATTCTATTTTGAATAACTTTGGCACCGGTCGACGAATCCTCGCGAATTTTTCAAAATAGGTGGGGCACTACGCTCCGCTCCTACCCTGAAAGTCTCGGGGGGATTCGTCAAGCGGGGGCTGAGATAAAAGGGGGGTCCCAAAACGCGTTTTTCCCATGCATTTTTCCATAGGACCTTTAGACACAGCTACAGCCCGAACGGCTGAACAGAATTACTAGAAATTTGGCAGAGAGGTAGTCCTCAGGTCAAGGAAGTGCCTTTTGTAGGTTTGGTGTAAATCTGTTCAGTAGATTCTGAGAAAATAGCCTTTAAATCAATATATATATCTGAGCCAGCTTACGGTGCGCTTACGGTACGCTTACCGTACGCGTACGGTGGCGTGCGCGAGCGCGATTCTGATTGGCTCTTAGATCTTAGTAAACATTCGAATCGGCCGAAACCAGGAAGCGGCGGCCACCATTTTCTCTCTCGCACTGAGAGTGATGATTAAAATACAAAGACCAAAAACATGTAAAGGGGCTGTTTGGACAGCTCCAAAACACTTAGCCATGTAGAGGGAGTCCCCAAAGATCCCCCAAGGCCAAAAACGGAATTTTTATTTTTTCGCTAATTTCGCCGATTACGCTTACCGTACGCGTACGGTAAAAAAATATTTTTAAAATAAATTATCCACACTCTCCCCACCCCGTGTGCAAATGGTGCCCCAAGGGCACCATTTGGGGATGGCTTATTAGATGTGTGAAAAAATAAAATTTTACTTTCCAAATCGAACTGCATCATATGTTCTCCATGTGCGCACGGTGCGCGAAGCGCATCGTGCGTACATGGCCCATCTAGCGTAACGTGGGCACGCGGTGCGCGTAGCGCACCGCGTGCCCACCGTGCGTGCACGGCACTAACTGCGTAAAGTGGGAGCGCGGTGCGCGCACGGTGCGCGAAGTGCACCGTGCGCGCACGGAACGAACTGCGTTAAGTGGGCGCGCATGCCACGAATGGCGTAAAGTAACTTAGCATTTAAAAAACCGTACAAATTCACTGAAAAAACCATAGGTTTCACACACGTTATAGTTAGGAATTAGCATTTAAAAAACCTTGCAAATTCACTGAAAAAACCATAGGTTTCACACATGTTATAGTTAGCGGAAATTTTACTGATAAAAAACCAATGAAATTCCCCCGTTATAGTTAGTGCAGGCAACTATAACTCACGCGACCGCAATCTTCTGCTGATGACATATGTGTCTTTATGAAAAAAAAATATTTGTAATATATGTATAGCTAAAAAATGTATGGAAGAAGACATGGGCAAATAAGTGTCTAAATACAGTATTAGCATCAGCAGAGGATTGCGGTCGCGTGAGTTATAGTTGCCTGCACTAACTATAACGGGGGAATTTCATTGGTTTTTTATCAGTAAAATTTCCGCTAACTATAACATGTGTGAAACCTATGGTTTTTTCAGTGAATATATATATATATATATTCAATGAAAAAACCATAGGTTTCACACATGTTACAGTTAGCTGGACATTTCACTCGTAAAAAACCATTGAAATTCCCCCATTATAGTTAGTGCAGGCAACTATGACTCACGCGACCGCAATCCTCTGCTGATGCTAATACTGTATTATACACTTATTTGCCCATGTCTTCTTCCATTAAATTTTAGCTATACATATATTACAAATATTTTTTTTTCATAAAGACACATATGTCATCAGCAGAGGATTGCGGTCGCGTGAGTTATAGTTGCCTGCACTAACTATAACGGGGGAATTTCAATGGTTTTTTACGAGTGAAATGTCCAGCTAACTGTAACATGTGTGAAACCTATGGTTTTTTTCATTTAATTTGCAAGGTTTTTTAAATGCTAATTCCTAACTATAACGTGTGTGAAACCTATGGTTTTTTCAGTGAATTTGTACGGTTTTTTAAATGCTAAGTTACTTTACGCCGTTCGTGGCGTGCGCGCCCACTTCACGCAGTTCGTTCCGTGCGCGCACGGTGAGCATGCGGTGCGCTTCGCGCACCGCGCGCCCACTTCACGCAGTTTGTGCCGTGCACGCACGGTGGGCACGCGGTGCGCTACGCGCACCGCTTGCCCACGTTACGCTGGATGGGCCATGTACGCACGATGCGCTTCTCGCACCGTCCGCACACGGACATATTATGCGCTTCGTTGTGAAAGGTTATCTATTATTTGTTCTATATCGCTATATGCCATGCAGAAAAGGTCGACCGGCGCCAAAGTTATTCAAAATAGAATGTTGCGGTTTTCCTATGGAAACAGGGTCCTAACTATAACTATCTACTGGCAACCGCCAGTAGATAATATATATATATATATATATATATATATATATATTACCTACTGGCGGTCGCCAGTAGGTAGTTATAGTTAGGACCCCTTTTCCATAGGAAAACCTCAACATTCTATTTTGAATAACTTTGGCGCCGGTCGATGAATCCTCGCGAATTTCTCAAAATAGGTGGGGCGCTACGCTCCGCTCCTACCCTGAAAGTCTCGGGGGGATTCGTCAAGCGGGGGCTGAGATAAAAGGGGGGTCCCAAAACGCGTTTTTCCCATGCATTTTTCCATAGGACCTTTAGAACGAGCTACAGCCCGAACGGCTGAACAGAATTACTAGAAATTTGGCAGAGAGGTAGTCCCTAGGTCAAGGAAGTGCCTTTTGTAGGTTTGGTGTAAATCTGTTCAGTAGATTCTGAGAAAATAGCCTTTAAATCAATATATATATCTGAGCCCGCTTACGGTACGCTTACCGTACGCTTACCGTAAGCGTACGGTGGCGTGCGCGAGCGCGATTCTGATTGGCTCTTAGATCTTAGTAAACATTAGAATCGGCCGAAACCAGGAAGCGGCGTCCGCCATTTTGTCTCTCGCATTGAGAGTTATTTCTCAAACTTGATGCCCAAAAACATGTTACGGGGCATTTTTGACAACTCCCTCCCACACAGTCATGTTGAGGGAGTCCCCAAACATCCCCCAAGAGCAAAAACGGTTTTATTTTTTTTTCAGCAATTTTGCCGAGTACGATTACCGTACGCTTACCGTAAGCGTACGGTAAAAAAAATAAAATAAAAAAAACACTATCCACACTTACCCCACCCCCTGTGCTTTTGGTGGTCGGAGGCCACCAAATGTACAGGGCTTATTAATAGGTAAAAAAAACTAAATTTTGGCAACATGAAATTATAAAATCGAAATAAAAAAAACACTATCCACATTGACCCCACCCCCTGTGCTTTTGGTGGCCGAAGGCCACCAAATGTACAGGGCTTATTAAAGTTGATAAAAACCGTGCACGGAACGAACTGCGTTAAGTGGGCGCGCACGCCTCGAATGGCGTAAAGTAACTTAGCATTTAAAAAACCGTACAAATTCACTGAAAAAACCATAGGTTTCACACACGTTATAGTTAGGAATTAGCATTTAAAAAACCTTGCAAATTCACTGAAAAAACCATAGGTTTCACACATGTTATAGTTAGCGGAAATTTTACTGATAAAAAACCAGTGAAATTGCCCCGTTATAGTTAGTGCTGGCAACTATAACTCACGCGACCGCAATCTTCTGCTGATGACATATGTGTCTTTATGAAAAAAAAATATTTGTAATATATGTATAGCTAAAAATGTATGGAAGAAGACATGGGCAAATAAGTGTCTAAATACAGTATTAGCATCAGCAGAGGATTGCGGTCGCGTGAGTTATAGTTGCCAGCACTAACTATAACGGGGCAATTTCACTGGTTTTTTATCAGTAAAATTTCCGCTAACTATAACATGTGTGAAACCTATGGTTTTTTCAGTGAATATATATATATATATATATATATATATATATATATATATATATATATATATATATATATATATATATATATATTACCTACTGGCGATCGCCAGTAGGTAGTTATAGTTAGGACCACGTTTCCATAGGAAATCCGCAACATTCTATTTTGAATAACTTTGGCGCCGGTCGACGAATCCTCGCGAATTTTTCAAAATAGGTGGGGCGCTACGCTCCGCTCCTTCCCTGAAAGTCTCGGGGGCATTCGTCAAGCGGGGGCTGAGATAAAAGGGGGGTCCCAAAACGCGTTTTTCCCATGCATTTTTCCATAGGACCTTTAGACAGGGCTACAGCCCGAACGGCTGAACAGAATTGCTAGAAATTTGGCAGAGAGGTAGTCCTCAGGTCAAGGAAGTGCCTTTTGTAGGTTTGGTGTAAATCTGTTCAGTAGATTCTGAGAAAATAGCCTTTAAATCAATATATATATCTGAGCCAGCTTACGGTGCGCTTACGGTACGCTTACCGTACGCGTACGGTGACGTGCGCGAGCTTGATTCTGATTGGCTGTTAGATCTTAATAAACATTCGAATCGGTCGAAACCAGGAAGCGGCGGCCGCCATTTCGTGTGTTTCACTCAGAAAAAAAAGAGTGATAACAAGAAAAGGGGGCAAGGAGGAGAGTTACAGACCCCCTAACATTTGTAAGGGGGTCAAAGAAGGACAGAAAAGTACAAAGAAAACATTTATTGATTTTAAAAAAAATCACGGGGTACGCGTACGGTAAGCGTACGGTAAAAAATAAAAATAAAAAAAGAAATGAAATGCAGATTTAAGTGTTTAGATATTAGGGGGCTCTAAAAAGAGCCGTTGTGTTTATGAAGTGATTTTTTAGTGGTACCTACAAGTAAGTACCGATGCAGAGTCTAAGGTTCAAGAGGAAGACTCTGTTCCCTTCATCATTGAAGTGCACACCATCTCCTCTATAAATGTCTTGCATGTCGTAACGCACGTTGTTGTGGTAAATGGAACCCATACCATAGTCACGGAGGAAAGCAGAAACAGATTTGTTGACGTGCTTTCTTGCTTTGTCAATCTGCGGACAGAAATGATTGGACCAGTTCCATTTTTGCCTTTGGCATATGTTAGAAAACACAAAGGCAGTTTTAGGGAAAAGTGAAAACAGTTGTGCAAAGGTGTCCTTCATAAGCATTTCCAGACCTACCCCAGTCAAAGTGCCTAGGTCATTGCCACCACAGTGCACTATTATGAGGTCAGGGTGTTGGATGTGCATGAAGGATTTCACCAATGGCATCAATTGGTGCCACTTTAACCCTCTCTGACCAATCCATTTAATGTCTACATTTGGCAAAGCAAGGTCTCTCACCATATCTGTTTTCTCTGCATACTTTTCACTCCAGAAGACATAGCTGTGCCCTACAATCCACACTGTGAACATCTTCAAAGGAGAACTGGATGCACTCAGGAGGTGTCTTTCAGTAGAATGGCAATATGAAAAGAAAGACAGTTTGGAAATGGAGGCATACATATTTTTTTCATAAAAAAAAGAACTGATTGGCTGTTTCATACCATTCTAGAATAAAAACTAGGCTGTATGTGTAAATTAATAGAAGCATGTTTTGTATTGGTACAGAAAAATGTGTTACCAAAGAACAGTACTATGGATTTGCTGTTAGGTTTGAAAAGTCAAGCACTCTTGCTCTGTGGAATTGAAACATTGTTTGGTGAACTTCTGACCTAACTCCACACAGCAGTGTTCCATGAGCTGTTGCTATGGTAGCAGGCAGAAGTCAAGTTGGGGGAAGGGTACTAGGCAGAAGTCAAGTTGGGGGAAGGGTACTTTTGGAAAAGGGTTGGTTTTCAACCAATAGAAATGTGTGATTACATTTGAAAAAAAGGGGGAAGCACTGAGATTTGAAACTAACATGTATATGTATGGAAAAAGAGAGGGAAAGTTTGCCATTATCTGGTTCTGCTGAGAGGAGAGAGGTGTAAAGAACAGAGATCCTGGCTCTGATAATCTGCTGTTTGAGTGCCACATTTCTTTCACAACTAACTAATTTTAAAGGTGAGTTTAGAGTTTGAGAGGGGATGTATATGGTAAATTAAGAAATGAATAATAGAAATGGGATTCCTTTTGTTGAAGTTGTGTTTATTATTTTCTGTTTTGGGAGAGATTTAAATGTGAGGAACATGTAAAATAATATGGACTATGTTTTCACGATAAATTAAGGTGTACTGGTATAAAAAAAGAATAGTTTAAGGGTTTGAGGTTGGACTCAGTAATGCAAATACATACAGCATCACTAAGGCTGGTTGCCCTTGCTGGAGTGTAGGCAGTCACCCAGGTTACAAATGGTGCTGGTCTGAAAAAGCAGTTTGGACATGTGCTTTTTTAAGAATCTGAAAAGTGGATTCATAATGTGTCAGTCTGTAAAAGTGATTATCACTTGCCAAAAAAAAGAGTAGTAAGTGTGCTTTCAAATTGGCAAAGAAATTTCGTTTTGTGACTAATGTGAAAACATGACTCTGTGTGCAAATAGGAATTACAGGCAGAGATTTATTGCGTATTGCTCTGGTGATTTCACAGTTGCATTAGATGGAAAGGGGGAGCCATTTTTTGGTGCAGAAGCAGACTCTTAGCACACACCCAGCTGCTTACCATGTGGAATCATGTACAGTATTCACAAGCGAGTGGGGTTTGAGGTTTCAGTCAGTAATGCAAATACATTCAGCATCACTAAGGCTGGTTGCCCTTGCTGGAGTGTAGGCAGTCACCCAGGTTACAAATGGTGCTGGTCTGAAAAAGCAGTTTGGACATGTGCTTTTTTAAGAATCTGAAAAGTGGATTTATAATGTGTCAGTCTGTAAAAGTGTTTATCACTTGCCAAAAAAAAGAGTAGTAAGTGTGCTTTCAAATTGGCAAAGATATTTCGTTTTGTGACTAATGTGAAAACATGACTCTGTGTGCAAATAGGAATTACAGGTAGAGATTTATTGTGTATTGCTCTGGTGATTTCACAGTTGCATTAGATGGAAAGGGGGAGCCATTTTTTGGTGCAGAAGCAGACTCTTAGCACACACCCAGCTGCTTACCATGTGGAATCATGCACAGTATTCACAAGCGAGTGGGGTTTGAGGTTTCAGTCAGTAATGCAAATACATACAGCATCACTAAGGCTGGTTGCCCTTGCTGGAGTGTAGGCAGTCACCCAGGTTACAAATGGTGCTGGTCTGAAAAAGCAGTTTGGACATGTGCTTTTTTAAGAATCTGAAAAGTGGATTCATAATGTGTCAGTCTGTAAAAGTGTTTATCACTTGCCAAAAAAAAGAGTAGTAAGTGTGCTTTCAAATTGGCACAGAAATTTCGTTTTGTGACTAATGTGAAAACATGACTCCTTGTGCAAATAGGAATTACAGGCAGAGATTTATTGTGTATTGCTCTGGTGATTTCACAGTTGCATTAGATGGAAAGGGGGAGCCATTTTTTCGTGCAGAAGCAGACTCTTAGCACACACCCAGCTGCTTACCATGTGGAATCATGCACAGTATTCACAAGCGAGTGGGGTTTGAGGTTTCAGTCAGTAATGCAAATACATACAGCATCACTAAGGCTGGTTGCCCTTGCTGGAGTGTAGGCAGTCACCCAGGTTACAAATGGTGCTGGTCTGAAAAAGCAGTTTGGACATGTGCTTTTTTAAGAATCTGAAAAGTGGATTCATAATGTGTCAGTCTGTAAAAGTGATTATCACTTGCCAAAAAAAAGAGTAGTAAGTGTGCTTTCAAATTGGCAAAGAAATTTCGTTTTGTGACTAATGTGAAAACATGACTCTGTGTGCAAATAGGAATTACAGGCAGAGATTTATTGCGTATTGCTCTGGTGATTTCACAGTTGCATTAGATGGAAAGGGGGAGCCATTTTTTGGTGCAGAAGCAGACTCTTAGCACACACCCAGCTGCTTACCATGTGGAATCATGCACAGTATTCAGAAGCGAGTGGGGTTTGAGGTTTCAGTCAGTAATGCAAATACATTCAGCATCACTAAGGCTGGTTGCCCTTGCTGGAGTGTAGGCAGTCACCCAGGTTACAAATGGTGCTGGTCTGAAAAAGCAGTTTGGACATGTGCTTTTTAAAAAATCTGAAAAGTGGATTCATAATGTGTCAGTCTGTAAAAGTGATTATCACTTGCCAAAAAAAAGAGTAGTAAGTGTGCTTTCAAATTGGCAAAGAAATTTCGTTTTGTGACTAATGTGAAAACATGACTCTGTGTGCAAATAGGAATTACAGGCAGAGATTTATTACATATTGCTCTGGTGATTTCACAGTTGCATTAGATGGAAAGGGGGAGCCATTTTTTGGTGCAGAAGCAGACTCTTAGCACACACCCAGCTGCTTACCATGTGGAATCATGCACAGTATTCAGAAGCGAGTGGGGTTTGAGGTTTCAGTCAGTAATGCAAATACATTCAGCATCACTAAGGCTGGTTGCCCTTGCTGGAGTGTAGGCAGTCACCCAGGTTACAAATGGTGCTGGTCTGAAAAAGCAGTTTGGACATGTGCTTTTTTAAGAATCTGAAAAGTGGATTCATAATGTGTCAGTCTGTAAAAGTGTTTATCACTTGCCAAAAAAAAGAGTAGTAAGTGTGCTTTCAAAATGGCAAAGAAATTTAGTTTTGTGACTAATGTGAAAACATGACTCTGTGTGCATATAGGAATTACAGGCAGAGATTTATTGCGTATTGCTCTGGTGATTTCACAGTTGCATTAGATGGAAAGGGGGAGCCATTTTTTGGTGCAGAAGCAGACTCTTAGCACACACCCAGCTGCTTACCCTGTGGAATCATGCACAGTATTCACAAGCGAGTGGGGTTTGAGGTTTCAGTCAGTAATGCAAATACATACAGCATCACTAAGGCTGGTTGCCCTTGCTGGAGTGTAGGCAGTCACCCAGGTTACACATGGTGCTGGTCTGAAAAAGCAGTTTTCTGCCTAATTTCAAAGCATGACTTTGTGTGCACACAGGAATTATTTTTAGAAATTTAATTTGTGAAGGTGTTATTGTGATTTTCATTTATAGGAAAGGGGTTTATAGTATTTTAAGATTTCTAAAGAACATAAAAAATGTAGTAATATATTTAAATAAAATAAAGGATTTTTTTTTTAGTTTTTTTCAGGTATTGCTGAAGAGCAGTGAACAAAATTTAAGAAGCCTACAAAATCCAGAGTAAAGAAAGACCACAAAAAAAACCTATATTTGAAGACAACTGGAGGACCTAAGTTAGTTGGAGATGCTCATGTTGGGAAAAAGAAAAAATCTTCTGGTAAGCAAACAAAAGATTTTTTAAAGAACATATTCAAAAAAAGGAAAAATGTACAAAATGTCTGTACTGGAATAAATGTTTTCAATAGAAAAGGAGAGGAAAAAATTGAGCATTTAGTTAATGCAAATATACCTTCTGCAACTAAAAAGATAAACTTAAACAGAAAAACAGCGTTTAAAGAGATACGTAGAAAAATGTTTCAGAGAAGAGTTATGTCCAATTTGATAAAGGATGTGAAGAAATATAAGCAAAAGGCTAAGTTTTACAAGAGAAAAAAAGAAATTGAAGCCATTGCAGCAAAGGCATTAGAATTAAAAAGGAAACTATTCATTTTAATTTTGAATAGGATGCGTACATTAGATAAAATGGTTAATGTACTGAAATCACAAAGCAAAAGGAAAAGAGTAGTGAACAGAACAAACTTTTGTAAAGTGTTTTTAGGAAAATGGATGCATGGTTCAAGTAGTGAACCTTTTTTTAATGAAGAGAGCTATTTTCAAAGTAATAGTTTGCTGCATGCAGTTGACACCAGAGGTCGTGCTTACGAAGTGAAAAATGGTTGCATAATGGAGAAGGAGATAATGGTTCCAAGAGATGAGGTACAAGTGATGGCGGATGAGGCTATGGGGAGACGTCCTAAAGCCCCAGTATACACTTGGAATTGTAGTAGTATTTGCACTGTGCGTCAGGAATCTATTGATAAATTTCGTGAGTTTCTAAGAGAATATAGTAAAAAAAAAGTGTAAAACAGAAGATTAAGGTGCTTCAAAGTCTGGATCCATGCAGAGTGAGAGAGAATACTGGTTTGCAGGGTCATTCTCTGGCTTGTCTATCTAGAAAAGTGTGTAATAGTGTTTTCCATCATTTTAGGATGCTGGCTGTTCATCATACTGAAATGAGAAAGTTTGTGAGACGGTTGTATTTTGCTAAAAGTCCAGCAATAAAGTTAGATGAATTGAATAGGGCTCTGTTCCGTGGAACGGTATCAGATGTAGAGAAGGTTGTTGATGAAATTCAGTTTTGTTACTTTGGTCCTGAACAAAACAGTGCAGAAAAGGACACAGTAAATGAGGAAGAAGTGGAAGAGAATGTAGAACCCTCTGTAAGTAAGACATTTAATGATCACATAACAAAATTTGCAATAATCTCTAATGAAAGACCAAATATTACTTGTATTTGTTGCCGCAGAACTCATTATAGAAAACAAACTAGGAATGTTGATCTCTACAGAAAAAGTGAAAATGAAGATAATTATAAGTGGAAGGATTTTGCCACATATATATTTCTTGAAAATTGTTTTGAATTGGGTGAAGATCAGCGTATTTGTAAATACTGTTACAACAAGTTAGAGGAAAATAGAATGCCGACCAGAGCTGTACATAATAATTTAGAATTGGATGCTATTCCTGCTGAACTTTCTGAATTAAATACATATGAGTCTATACTCATTCAATGTGTTCATCCGTTCCAGACCATAGTACGTATGGAGCCCAAAACTGGTAAATTACCTCCTTCAGATTTACTGAGAGGTTTAAAAGGTAGAGTGGTGTATTTGCCCTTGGATTTGAAAAAAAATATGGAAACTATTGATGCGGATACTTTGGAAACTGAACCATTAATTATTCTGGTTAATGGTGTACCTACAAAGAATAAGAAGATTTGGCAGGAGCTGGTAGATGTACGGAAAGTACAAAGAGCAAATTTGTATTTGAAAAGGAATAACAAATGGTATGAATCAATTTATATAGAAGAAGAAGAAGAAGAAGAAGAAGATTTACAAGAAGACACAGAAACACCAACTGGACAAATTGAAAAAGTGGACAAGTCAAAGGAAGAAGAAATTTATGAACATTTTAGCATACATCCTCTTCATTCAAAAGAAGTTATGGGAGACAATATTGATCTATTTCAGATGAAGAAAGCAAAAGGAACTCCCGTGAGTGTATGGGAGGAGAGCTTGGAAGCTCGATGTTTTCCCCAGCTGTTTCCTAAAGGAAAAGGAGGACGATACGATGAACGTCCGGAACAGATTCCAGCTTCTGAGTATCGGACTACAAGACTATGGGCCATATGTAGGTAAATTACATTTGCCGATTCTTAAATACCGAATTTTACCGATTCGGTATTTATGAATCGGTAAATGTAATGTAGGTAAAAAAATACCGATTCGGTAAGTGTCGGTATTTTAGAATCGGTATTTACCGATTCGGTAATGGTAACCTGTATCTCATTGATTCCTATGGGCCAGGAGGCCCATAGGAATCAATGGGAAGCCAGTTACCATTACCGAATCGGTAAATACCGAATCGGTAATGGGGGGAGCTCAATCAAGGGTGGCAGGGTGTCACATTGACACCCTGTTGCACCCCTGATTCCTGCATGTGTGCACATGTGGCACACATACATGCCCTGAGGGCATGTGTGTCTGCCACATTGCACACATCTAAGGGCCAAAACATGCATTAACTGAGTCATTCGTCATTTACCACCAACTTTCAGTTGGTGGTAAATAACGAATCCCCACACCCACCACACACTCCCCCTACATCTCATTTCTGTATTCGGTATTTACCGAATCGGTAAAATTACCGATTCGGTAATTTTACCGATTCGGTAAATTACCGAATACAGAAATGATCCCCCTACATATCAAAAGCCTAAATACCGGTCGGTAACGGTATATTTACCGAAAATCGGCCGTTACCGACCGGTATTGGGCTACCTACATGAGGCCCTATATGCTGAAGATCCCAGATTTCGACAAAGTATTCCTTATTTGTTCCATCTTTTATTTGAAAGCGACTTGTCTGCATTGTCTTATGCAGTAAATCACATTTTAAAAAGTGGAGTACATTTACAAAATGTGTCTGCTAAGGATTTTATGGAGAAAGTGCAGCACCGAGATGATCATTTGGAAACACAACTGATCAATCTGATGGCTTGTCAGCGTGGGACAAATGAATATTGGTACCGACGCCATGGTGAATTAAAATGCATGTTACGGAATTTAGGAACACCAACATGGTTCGTTACCCTAAGCTGTGCGGAGTACGCTTGGGATGATTTACTGGATTTTCTACGAGAGGCAAATTCAAACATTAAAAACATCGAATACAAGACAGCAGGAGAACTGTGCTCATTGGATCCGGTTAATGTTTGCAGATATTTCAATCATAGATTTGAGGCTATGATGTCGTTCATCTGCAATAAAAAAAATCCACCTCTAGGAGAAGTAGTGGATTTCTTTTGGAGAAAAGAGTACCAGGCAAGAGGTGCTCCTCATATTCATATGCTGTTGTGGATCAAGGATGCCCCAAAGTTTGGAACAGATGCTGATGAAGCAGTGTTATCTTACATTGAAGAATATGCAACATGTGCTATACCAAAAAGCACAGAAGAGAAAAAGTTAAAGGAGCAAGTTTTACGTTTCCAAAGTCATCGGTGTGGAAAATACTGTCGACGGAAGTACAAGAGCAAAGATAAATACTACACTAAATGTCGATTTGGATTTCCTAGACCTGTTCTTTCAAATGGAAGAGTAAACAGTTTTATGTCATCTGTGAGACATACTATCACAAGAAAATCACCTAAGAATACCTACAACCTTAAAAGAAAAGAAGAATCAAAAAATATAAATGACTACAACCCAGTCATTTTATCCATGTGGAACGCTAACATGGATATACAGTATGTAGCTGACAATTCCATTGCTGTTGCTCGATATGTAACGTCTTACATTACGAAATCAGAAAAAACAGAATTGAAGGAAATGTGGGAAGAGATTTCTCACGAGAAAACTGTCAGTAAGAAGCTGTACAGTTTCAGTTTGAAGATGTTATCGCATCGAGAAATTGGATCCTACGAATGTTCAGATAGGTTATCTTCTGCAAGTCTCTACTCGAAATCAAGAAGAATAATTTGGGCAAGTTTAGGCCTTGCAGCAATGAGAAATCGGGTACTGAAATCTGTTGGAGAAATTGAATATTTGGCCGAAAATGACCCAGAAAGTACAGATATTTTGAAATCAAACATGTTGGACACATATTATCCCAAGAGAAGTCATCATCTGGAGAACATGTGTCTCTATGAAGTGCTGCAGAACTACATTTATTCACGGAAAGCCACAGAAGACATCAACAATGGAAAATATAAAGTCATTGGTGAGGAAGGATGTTTGGTGAAGCAAACAAAAGGAAGTTTGATAAATCACAGGAAGCTGAGTTGCGACACTACTGACAAAACGGAATTTTACTACTTGGCTCTTTTACAGCTGTTTAAACCATGGCGTACAGAGGATGAACTACTGGGAGAATTTCAAAGCTATGAAGATTCTCTTAATGCTTGCAAAGACAGCATACAATGCAGTACATTCTCAACTTCTCTGCAAATGTTAAATGAAGAAATTGAACAGGAAACTACAATTGCAGCAGAAATAGCTAGAGACAGTTCTCAGGACAGCCAAAGTTCAGGAACACTCAGTCAAGATCCCCTAGGACAACCAATCGTTGAAAATGAAGCATCAATAGCCATGAATGAAGTGGAAACGGCTATGAATCAAGCTCAAGAAGAATTTATAGACTTACAAAATTTGGAAAGACAACTGAACGAAGAGCAGCAACAAATTTATGAAGAGATCAGAAACAAAATTGATCACGGATTTCTACATGAAAAAAAAGAGTGCTCATGCACATCATTTCATCCAATCAGGATGTATGTAAGCGGACAAGCTGGAACTGGAAAAAGTTTCCTTATAAAAGTCATCAGAAGCTACCTACAGCAAAAAACGGATTCTACTTTGTCTTGTGTGGTTACTGCTCCAACTGGGTTAGCAGCATATAACATAAAAGGAATCACTTTACATTGTTTGCTAATGTTACCAGTGGAGCATGAGAACAAAATACAATACAACAAGCTAACTGGAGAAGCATGCTTGGAAGTTTCAAGAGTATTGAAGAAGATGCAAGTTCTCATTATTGATGAGGTGAGCATGGTATCAAACTTAATGCTTGCCTTTGTGCATTTAAGAATGCAGCAAATTCTGAAGACAGACTATGACGTGTTATTTGGAGGAAAACACGTCATAGTTTTTGGAGATCTTTTGCAACTTACTCCAGTTAAAGGACAACCAGTGTTTAATACTGTGACACATGAAGACACGAAGAAGTCATTGGGAAGCATCGGTAATACAAATATTTGGTCCTTCTTTGAGTACAAGGAACTTACTACTAATATGAGGCAAGCAAACGATGAAGAATATGGAAGTATTCTGAAAGATATCAGAATTGGACTACTCACTGAAGCTGGCAAAAAAGCATTACAGAGTCGACTGCTACATAATTTATTTCCAAAGGAAGAAATAGTTGCAGAGAAGATATACAAGAACATTGCAGAAAACAAAAGTGTTATCTGCTTAATGCCAACTCTACGTGAATGCTCAATATTCAATGAGGAGCTTTTGAAATTGGAAAAGGAAGATATCAGGAAATTGGAAGCAGTGGACAAAATTGAGGATGGAAGAATTACTGTCACATTAACAGGCACACTGAAAAATAAATTGGATTCACTAGAGAAGAACATTTCCAAAACAGCTGGATTAGAAAAAAATCTATATGTTTGCATGACCTGTAGAGTATTTTTAAGGAGAAATTTGGATGTTGAAAAAGGTTTAGTTAATGGAGCTATGGGAAGAGTTGTGGGTTTTATTAATTATCAGAAAAAATATGGAATTGAATGTTTAAAAATAAAATTTGATCAGATAGAAGAAGTTAAAGATATTTGTCGTTGTTCAGTTCGTTTCATGCTTGTGAAAGACTTATATGTACGTAGGAAGCAGTTTCCGTTTTCTCTAGCATATGCTGTAACTATTCACAAGTCTCAAGGATTGACTGTAGATTGTGCATTTGTGAACATTGGTTCAACTGTGTTCAAAGAAGGTATGGCATATGTTGCTTTGTCACGAGTGAAAACATTATCAGGTTTATTCATGATAGACTTTGATGATTCAAAAGTTAGTGCTGATACAAATTGTGTAAAGGAGTATAATAGATTAAGAAGAAGCTATGCTCCTCATTTAGGTCAGTATCCTGTGTTGGAGAAACGTGTAGTTTCTCGTAAAAGGAGAAATGAGAATATCTGTAATGAAGATGTAGAGAGGAGGAAAAAAAAGAGGAGTGATGTAATTGCAAGCAAAAAGAATAAGGAAAATGAAGAACAGGTTGTAGGATGTCATTTTGAAAATAGCTCTGGTGTCAACTGCTACGCAAATGTAGTGCTGAATGTTGCATTTTATCTGGAAAGTTTGCAAGAGCAGATAATAGTAAATCAGGGAAAAAGATTCTGTTCTGTGCTGAGTCTCCTTTTTGAAAAGCTGAGTAATGATAAAACTCAAATAGAAAGTGCTACTGAAATTAGAAAACTTTTAGATGTATGTTCAGGACGAACACAGTTTTCTCAAAATGTACAGCAAGACGCACAGGAATTCTTGATGTATTTTCTTCAGGTACTGGAAGAAAAAGGGGTTCCCATTGAAAATGTATTTGGTCTCTCTTATAAATGGGAACATAGTTGTGAAAACTGTTATAATATATGTGGCTCTAATGTTGATAATGAAAGGTTTATTTATTTAACATTGCCAGAGAGTAAAACAGTCACTTTTGCTAAATTAGTTAAAGATGCTAATCATAGCATGCAATGCGGTGAGTGTAAATCTGACATGTTTTCAACGTTAATTTTAAAGGAATACGGACAGTATGTAATTTTAATGATGCAACAATGTAGAGCTGATGGTTCAAAATTGGATACTTTAATAAAGAAGTTTACAGGACAGCAATTATCAATTTCAGGAAAAACTTTTGTAACAGTTGCAATAATTTTCCATGATGGACCTACTGTAACTTCTGGTCATTACACAGTTTATCTTAAATGTGAAAAAGGCTGGACACTGTGTAATGATTCCCAATTGATTTTTAAGCAACGTTTGCCTTTTGATTTAGCAAATTCCTATCTAATCTTCCTGAAACCTAAATTTTAGAGAGATTTGGCAACATCTGGACAAAACAATTTTACCATTTTATTGGATTACCATTGGAATTTACAAATAAAAAGATTTAACAAATTATCATTTGGCCTAATGGAAAGGTAACCAATTGTAATGTGGAATTTTTCCATTTTTTAATGAAACTTTGGAAAACCAAAAATTTAGAAAAAATCGGTAACATCTGCACAATTTAAATTTTGGAATGTTATTGGATTGCCATTGGAAATTTTTTCAAAAAAGATTTTTAAAATTACTATTTGGCCATGCGGAAAGGTAAACAATTCTATTGTGGACTTATTTAATTATTAATAAATCTTTCGGAAACCAAAATGTTACAGAGAATCGGTGAGATCTGTACAATTTAAACTTTAGTTTTTTATTGGATTACCATTGGAAATTTAATCAAAATAGAATTTTAAAATTACTATTTGGCCTAAAGGAAATGGAACCAGATGTATTGTGGAGTTATTTGAGATATATTATTGTGATTATACTTCTGAAACAAAAATATCAGACGGTATTTTAAAGAAATATGTATTGATATTAGATGATATTTTTAAAGAATATTATGCATTTCTATAAAGTTATGTTTATGCAAAAAGAGATTGTGGGCTTTTTTAAAACAATCTTTGAGATTGTTAATTTTTTTTTTGCCCGCTGTTAAATGATGAATGCAATTGCTTTCACAATTTATAGTGAAATGCAATATATTCTGAAAACAGCAAAAAAAAGGCAAAAATATTTTTTGAAAAATATGTAAATATGTGTACTGTATTATAAAATGTTTTATTAAATATTAATACTTTTTTCTTTTTTTTCAGATTGAGATAGAACATTTTCGAAAACTAGAACCATTTTTAAAGCAATTTTAAAAAAATTTAAATGAATAAATATTTTTTTGAGTGGGTATGGTAAGTCAATAATATCATGGTCCCTTTTTTCCACTTCTCTACAATCACATTTTCAGTTTTTCATTGTAGTCTCTCAAGGACCTTGTAATGTGATAATTGATTTTTAGTGTTTTTTTAAAAAAAAAAAAAAAAAAATACGCGTACCGTACGCGTACGGTAAAAAAAAAATTAAAAAAAGTTTTTAAAAACATATATAAAAAATAGATGAAAGGTAAGGTTGGCTCTTAAAAGAGCCGTTGTGTTCATGCAGGGACAGAGGAAAGAAAGAGTGGGAATATTAGTCTCTACGACAAATGTGCTGATCTATTTTATTGTTCACTAGGGAAATACTGGTCTCCCTATGACAAATTAGATCATGACAAGTGGCGCACCGTATTTCAACCCTCAGAAATCGAGGGTTAGTTTCCAGAGGACCAGAAAAAGGAGATGCTCCCCCCACAGATGAAGGGCTCACCTGACCTGCAGAAGAAGGACTCGGCACTGCAGATGATGGTCCAGGCTGAGCTGCTGTGGATGTGCTTGGTTGATTTACTGAAGGGTTACCTTCAGTAAGTCGAGCATGTGTCCTTCTGTGTACATCCTTAAGGTGTCTCATCATGGTGTGATTCCCAAAGGAATACTTCCTGTCGGGATTCCCTCTTGAAAGTACACGGCCACACAGCTTACAAGTCACTAAGGGTGCATTTACCTTTTGCTGGCCTTCTGGAAAAGAAAAATACTCCCATATGTAAGAGGTCTTTTGTTTCCTCGCTCTCTGCCTCAAGGTAGTGCTGCTAGCCTCACTCTCAGAAGGGCTCTGCTGTTCTGCCATCGTATCACAAAGACAACCCAGCTCCTTCTCCTAAGGGATCACAAGCAGAAATGAGGGGAATGGGTGTGGTGTAGGAGAGTTCTAGAACTGAAAGTAGTTTCAACCAATCAAAAGTTGTGTTTCATGATCACATGGCCTACCGTACGCTTACGGTACGCTTACGGTGCGCTTACGGCAAAAGTAAGCATGCGCGTAAAAAAGACACGCGCACGCGCGCATGCGCAAAACAGGCACGCCCCTTCACTTCCGCGTAACGTGCGCGTGCAGCGTACGCGTTACGCGCTATACGCGTGTGACGTGCGTCTACGCAAATTGCGTAAATGAACGCAAACAGCGTAGAAATCTAACGTAATTACAGCAAGACGTGCGCTTACCGTACGCGCACGGTAAAAAAAAAAAAAAAAAACAAAGGAATTGCTAATAAATTTTACCTGTTTATTTTAAAAAAATTGTAAAATAAAAACATATTGTAGAATTTTTAAAATTTAACCATAGTCTTTAAAAAAGGATAGACAATTAAAATAAAAATATGTAAAAAAAAAAGAAGAAAAAAAAAAAAATTAGCATTTAAAAAACCTTGCAAATTCACTGAAAAAACCATGGGTTTCACACACGTTATAGTTAGGAATTAGCATTTAAAAAACCTTAGAAATTCAATGAAAAAACCAAAGGTTTCACACATGTTATAGTTAGCTGGACATTTCACTCGTAAAAAACCATTGAAATTCCCCCGTTATAGTTAGTTCAGCTAACTATAACTCGCGCGCCCGCAATGCACTACTGATGACGTCACATATTACATCACTCATGACATGGTCAGTGACATCACTCATGACATCACTGATGACATCTCAAATGACATCACTGATGACATTATCCTTGTGACAGAGTGGTAGACCTCCTCTCACCCTAATATAACCTTTGATACAAACATTCAAAAATAGAGACTGAAATTTTCAAAAAAGTGGACATACCAATAACAGTTACAACAACCTATTCAGTAATTCTAAGATCCACATACACATCCACTCATCCACCAACAATCCTATACAGTCACTCATACATGTACTCACACATCATATGTACTCATACACCTAAACATCCTGTAACACAATGCCACTCATCCATAGAGTTACTCACACACATAGTCACTCATGCTAATAAAGAATCAAACATCCATTTACTTGCATATACAGTTATACACACACCACTACACTTACTTTTACAGAAACTTACACATACTTAGTCTTTTAAACAATCACTTATAGAAACACATACTTACATACAGGAAGTCTACCAATCTCTCACTCTCACATATACTCACTTATAAACAGCAATAGTCACATATACTAGTTTAAAACATATGTAGTTACTTATGAAGACATTATTGAGACAGTCATTCACTCACTAACACACCCATGCACACACTCATCCACCCATACAGTCCTGCACACATGCTGTCTTCAACACATACAAACAGTGAGTCACTCATTCATGCATCTACGCACTACGTAATACCCCCACCGCACCATGAAGACACTCAGACACTCATACTGATACTCAAAAAACCAACTAATAACCTATATAGACACTCATGTAGCTACTCACCAACCCATGCAGCCACTTATATACAAAGTGAGAGACTGATACAGGTATTTACACATTTAAACATTACTCACTTAGCCATGTATTCAAAAAGATACACTTAATCAGTCAGTAATACAATCAATTTTTCAAAAACAAATCATCAATTTAGACACTTATATACTCATTTATTCTTCCATCGACCTTGAGATATACATATATTAAACATATTTAATTTTCAGAAAAACACACATTCACTGGATGATGTCATCAGTGATGTCATTTGAGATGTCATCAGTGATGTCATGAGTGATGTCACTGACCATGTCATGAGTGATGTAATATGTGACGTCATCAGTAGTGCATTGCGGGCGCGCGAGTTATAGTTAGCTGAAATAACTATAACGGGGGAATTTCAATGGTTTTTTACGAGTGAAATGTCCAGCTAACTATAACATGTGTGAAACCTTTGGTTTTTTCATTGAATTTCTAAGGTTTTTTAAATGCTAATTCCTAACTATAACGTGTGTGAAACCCATGGTTTTTTCAGTGAATATATATATATATATATATATTATCTACTGGCGGTCGCCAGTAGATAGTTATAGTTAGGACTGTGTTTCCATAGGAAATCTGAGATTCTATTTTGAATAACTTTGGCGCCGGTTGACGAATCCTCGCAAAATTTTCAAAACTAATGGGGCACTCCGCTCAGCTCCTACCCTGAAAGTCTCGGGGTGATTCGTCAAGCGGGGGCCGAGAAAAAAGGGGGGTCCAAAAATGCATTTTCCCCATGCATTTTCCCATAGGACCTTTAGTCGAAGGTACAGCCCGAACGGCTGAACAGAATTACTTGAAATTTGGCAAAGGGGTAGTCCTCAGGTCAGGGAAGTGCCTTTTGCATATCTGGAGTCAATCTGTTCAGTATTTCCTGAGAAAATTGCATTTAAAAGCATATACATATCTATATGCACGCACCGTGCGTGCACCGTGCGCGCACCCTAACGTGCGCGAGCGTAATTCTGATTGGTTGTTTGATGTCAGTCAACATTCGAATTGGTCAAAATCAGGAAGTGTCGGCCACCATTTTGTCTGTCGCAGTGATAAGGAAAGGTGGAAAAAAGGTGGAAAACGTGAAAAGGGGGCAGGGAAGAGAGTTTCTGACCCCCTAGACTTAGTCAGGGGGTCACAGAAGAACCCCCAAGGGGGAAAAAAACATTTTTTTTTCCCCAAAAATCGCGGGGTGCGTGAACGGTGCGCGCACGGTGAAAAACCTTAAAAAAATATATATATTAATAAATACATAACTTAGCATTTAAAAAACCTTGCAAATTCACTTAAAAAACCATAGGTTTCACACATGTTATAGTTAGGTGGATATTTCACTCGTAAAAAAAACAATGAAATTCCCCCGTTATAGTTAGTTGAGATAACTATAACTCGCGCGCCCGCAATCCTCTGCTCATGACGTCACATATTACATCATTTATGACATGGTCAGTGGCATCACTCATGACATCACTGATGACATCATCCTTGTGATAGAGTGGCGATCGCGCGAGTTATAGTTATCTCAACTAACTATAACGGGGGAATTTCATTGGTTTTTTATGAGTGAAATATCCACCTAACTATAACATGTGTGAAACCTACGGTTTTTTAAGTGGATATATATATATATATATATGAAGAAAAACCCTCTCAGCAAGAAGGAAATGAGCCGCACACATCTCAAGAGAACTGGCAGGTTTAATTGCATATTCAAAGCACTGGTATTGTTGTAGTCCCTGATGCATTTCGGTCTCTTAGACCTTTTTCAAAGGGAAACCAGGAGCATCCATGAGGCTGAGAACAAGAAGGAAACCATATTTGCTGCTTTTAAAATATTTGCCCCCTGGCGGGCGTCACGATAGACTTTTCTTTTGAGCATTGTGGTTCCTGTAGTCCGTTCCCTGTCCCGCAATTAATACCCTTCAGTGGGTGATGCTTTAAGATTTATTTGGCTTTTTGCTGTGTTTCTCGTGATCCCCGTGCACACTAACTTTCGAGTTTGCTGAGGCCCAGAACCAAGGTCTAGTCCCTGGTGGTGCCGCTGCCCTTATTTGCACGCGCAAGTCCCCGAAAGGGTCCGTTGTCGGGCAGTGATGGCGCTCTTTGTTACTGGGGGTTCGTCGCTCGCCGCAGGACTCAGCCGTGAAATATGAAGAAAAACCCTCTGAGCGAGAAGGAAATGAGCCGCACACATCTCGAGAGAACTGGCAGGTTTTATTGCATATTCAAGGCACTGGTATTGTTGTAGTCCCTGATGCATTTCGGTCTCTTAGACCTTTTTCAAAGGGGAAATCAGGAGCATCCATGAGGCTGAGAACACGAAGGAAACCATATTTGCTGCTTTTAAAATGTTTGCCCCCTGGTGGGCGTCATGATAGACTTTTCTTTTGAGCATTGTGGTTCCTGTAGTCCGTTCCCAGTCCCGCAATTAATACCCTTCAGTGGGTGATGCTTTAACGTTTATTTGGCTTTTTGCTGTGTTTCTCATGATCCCCGTACACACTAACTTTCGAGTTTACAAACCTAATTTACCTGTGATCATGTTACTTGGAAGAAAATGAATATTAACATTTTTAGAAAACAAAAATATTAGTCAATGAGCCCTGCAGACTTGACACCTAGCAGCTGGAGCAGGTCCTGTTCCCTCTCTAGGATATCAGGCCAGTGGTGTATGGATACGCAGGATGCCAGTGCTGCAATGCACACACCGCCGTATTTGTCCCCAGAGCACCGGATGTTCCCACAGGGTATAACCTTACCGGCCTGCGTCCTGTTGTCAGCAGATGGGGGAGGTGGCTCTGTTCCCAGGAAATGAGTGCACCCACCTCCACTTTGCTGAAGATGGGGCGGGGCTTCACCCCTGCCCTCCTGTGTCACCCACATGGGGTGACGGTGGCACTGCCTGCTTGTTTTGCCATTGACAGGACGGGAGGGAGTTGGACTGGGATCGGAATGGTAATGAAACAGGAGGACAGACAGAGAGGACAGGGCAGGAAAGGAAAACAAAATACAAAAAAATCACAAAAACACACATAAACATAAATACATACAGGGAAAGCCAGGCAGTAATTAAAAATGAGTAAAGAAATGTGGGATTGGAAAGTGGGTGATCAGATGGGGTGGATTGGGTTGTACTGGAGTTGGGAAACAGCAGGCAGAATGGCAGGCAGGAGCAGGCAAAACAAAATGGGTTTGAGCTTGCCCACTTCCTGCTGGCGTTCATGCTGATTTTTCAGCACTGAACGTGTTACCGGTGGTAAATTGCAGCACAAGCAGCTCAACATGCCTTTTCCACCCATTAGAAGGACTATGTGGAATCTCGTTGAGTTATTATGTAACTGCAGAATTCTGCTGATTGAAATTCTGTGAATTCCACCCACCCTTAATTCTAATATCGCTCCTGCAGTTAAAAAATAATGCTAATTCTCCTATCCCTCTGGGCATGAGATGATTTTGCATGATCTCTCATTAACCCTTTTGCATATTAGTCATACTGGTCTCTCAATGTGCTGCCTATGATGTTTTTTTTAAAAATATTTTTTGAAAAACAAGTTACACCGGGCAAAGTGTGATTTACTGTAGAAGGGCATGTAAACTCAAGACATACATATACATTACAAATGATAAATACCAAGTCAATTATCTAAAAAATTGAATATTTTATTTCATTCTTTTTCTTTGATATTATTTTGTATTATTTTGGGGTAGAAAATATTTTTTTTATATATAGATAACATGTACAAAAATAAATATATAATCCTACTGTTATAATTTGAACCACATGTATGTTTTTCTTTAAACAATCCATACAATGGGCATCATGAGTATATATTCTGATAACACAATTCATGATTCTATATCTCAGATAAGTCAATTGTTTCAATTACAGTTCTTCTGCATACATATCAGTTTGAACTTTTGTCCACTCCCCGTTCGTTTTCCAGAAATAATATCTCACACCCCGTTCGTTTTCCAGAAATAATATCTCACTTCCCGTTCGTTTTCCAGAAATACTGCCTATGATGTGTGCCACTCTTTATGTTCTCCACTCTGTCTTTAGAGGTACGTGTGTTCCTGGTATTACCAAAGCCTACACATTCACCTTATCACAAGTGGGCATATCTTCCATAATTTATTGTGTTTTGTACTGTGCATTGTAATATCTTCAGTGTATTATGAGGGCAGACATAGCCTGTACATTTTTGCATGGATGTAAATATATGACTAAAGACAAAGTGCATTGTATCAGTGCTTTCCTGGTTCTTTGCACTACCAGCTTCATCTGAACCTACAATGCCCTTCAGGCTAGTGAGGCTGATGACTTAGTGGACTTGCTTCTCCCATGGTTGAAGATACATCTCCGATGCTGGTCTTTCCCTCACCCTCAGAGCTCTCACCACAGTGGCTTCACAGTTAATCATGAACACACCATTCTAGATTGCTAAAAGCTTCTTACAGAATCTCAACACCTTGAAGATGTGAGGACATGGAGTTCAACTTCTACGTATTTTCATTTCAGATTGTCCACTGGACTTTGGTACTGGTCATATGTAGAAGGTGAAAAAAATGACGTCTAAGCAATTTCTCATCCTCTACTATTGAGTCTGGCAACGTTCTGGGTGTGATACTGCTAATTTTGATACCACAGCGCCCAACAAAATCTTAAGTTCCTAGTCTTGCAGCATTACCTGCTAGGCACTACATTTTCAGGAGCAACATTACCGCACCTGCTAAGCGATGCAATTTTAGTTTGGGACTTAAAAATCAGTTTTCTTTCAAAGCTTTAATGAAGAAACATTTATTAGGCTATTATATTATTGCTTCACTTTTGATCAATACATTTGACTAGTAAATACCTTTTTGGAAGACAACAGCAGGTCTTTATGCTTTATGATGATGTACTGGTATAAGCATGACAATGTGTGATTACGTGTCTATGTGTTTCTGTATGTGTTTGAGGGAGAGACTGTGTGTGTGTGTGTGTGAGCATGCATGTATTTATGCGTGCATGTATGTCGCTGTGTTTTTCAAAGGACAGGTGATGGTGCACAAATAGGCTTCTCTCTTCCTACTCCACTGACATTGCTAATAGCAATCCACATCCCCTTTGGCCACCCATTCTGCACCTTTTAGATGTCTCGGCTACTCACACTATCATTTGCCAAAAACTGTTTCATGTACAAATGTATACTTCTGCATAGTGAAAGATTCTATGGGCCTAATATAGATCTTGGCGGATTTTGACAGTTTCACCGCCTGCCTACTTGGAGGTTCACCTGCTCTATTTAGATGTTGGCAGGTCCATGGACAAGACACTATCTTAGTGCTGCCGACTCTGCCAGGAATTCCCTCCTGTGTCGACGGTGCCATAGGTAAAAGTTACTGTCGGAGTCAGTCCATCCAGGATTACCACCGGCCTAATCACGATGTGCCTTTCCGTTGGGACAACTGTGGTGGGGATACCTCGATACTTGAGTTAGCAGAATCGAATGAAATGAGACAAAAACATCCCTTTTTTGCTGGTTTCAACTTCTGTTTCCATCTTGAACTCCATTGTCCAGGTCCATCCTTTGATGCTACAACTTGACCACAGCAACAAATCAACTTTGTTGTCCTCTGAGTTCAAAGGTGCGTTTTTTACACATCTTACTATGAATCAAGTTTTAACATTTGCTTTAGTCTCATGTATTTTTATATTGGCCTTACATGCAATTTTACTCTTATGTGTAATGCATTAGTGTTCATTTTACAACTTATGAATGTAAAATGAACGCTCCTGTATTGCAACGTTTTCTATTTTTTTATAAAAAAGGGCCATGACAAATTACCTACATATATTTTTAAACCAAACACAACCTATATGTGTGGTGAAACATAAAAGTGGTACTTACCAGTCTCCACTCCACCAGCGACTCACTCCATCAGGAAACTGCCACTAGGACAATTCCAGCACAAAGTGGAAATCCAAATTGGCTTGGCACAAAACCGCCAATGGAGTACAGTTAGCCAGTGACGGCGATGGAGTACAGTTAGCCAGCAGTGGAGTCCGTATCGTTGAAGGAGTTGCGCCGCTTATGCAACAGTAAACAGTCTGTCGATGCGTACAGCGGTTCAGCCAGCACACATGTAAATATGGCATGCAGGACTCCGTCAGCTCGACTGAGTAATTGTAACCGCCACCATGGAGGAACGAAGGGAGTCCCACCAACATCTAAATCAGGCACTAAGGGCCCGATTCACAGAACTAACTTGAGACAAAATCCTAAACTTACTACCATTTTGGTATTCACAGAAGGCACTTACTCATTTTGGTATTCACAGAAGGCACTTACACATTTCGGTATTCACAGAAGTTAGGAGTCCTAACTTTAGGACTCCTAAATGCATTTTGTGAATACCGAAAGTCTTAAAGTTAGGATTTTTTTCAGTTTAGGAGTAGTAAAGTTAGGACTCCTAACTTTAGGACTTCGAAATACCTTTTGTGAATACCGAAAGTCTTAAAGTTAGTATTTTTCTCAGTTTGGCAGTCCTAAAGTTAGGAGTCCTAACTTTACTACTCCTAACCTGAGAGAAATCCTAACTTTAAGACTTTCGGTATTCACAGAAGGCATTTAGGTGTCCTAAAGTTAGGAGTCCTAACTTTACTACTCTTAAATTGAGAAAAATCCTATCTTTAAGACTTTCGGTATTCACAGAAGGCATTTAGGAGTCCTAAAGTTAGGAGTCTTAACTTTACTACTCCTAAACTGAGAAAAATCCTAACTTTAAGACTTTCAGTATTCACAGAAGGCATTTAGGAGTCCTAAAGTTAGGACTCCCAACTTCTGTGAATACCAAAATGAGTAAGTGCCTTCTGTGAATACCAAAATGGTAGTAAGTTTAGGATTTTGTCTTAAGTTAGTTCTGTGAATCGGGCCCTAGGTTTGGCTTGACCACCATCTGAGTTCCTAGCACTAACACATTTTGTGAGCTAGGTTAACACTGGCATTTTTTATTAGAACTGTGTGGGTCATGGTGCTGCAGACACAATTGCTTCAGAGGAATTGGAACATGCATGCACATACGTAGGTTTGCCTTTTGAGTGGATGCTTGAATAGCACCCAGTGGGCCCGATTCACAGAACTAACTTAAGACAAACTCCTAAACTTACTACTTTTGGTATTCACAGAAAGCATTTAGTAGTAGTAAAGTTAGGATTTTGTCTTAAGTTTGACTTAAGACAAACTTAAGACAGACTTTAGACAGACTTAAGACACACTTAAGACAAACTTAAGACAGACTTAAGACAGACTTAAGACAAACTTAAGACAAAATCCTAAATTAAGTCTGTCTTAAGTCTGTCTTAAGTCTGTCTTAAGTTTGTCTTAAATGTGTCTTAAGTATGTCTTAAGTCTGTCTTAAGTTTGTCTTTAAGTCAAACTTAAGACAAAATCCTAACTTTGCTACTACTAAATGCCTTCTGTGAATACCAAAAGTAGTAAGTTTAGGATTTTGCCTTAAGTCAGTTCTGTGTATCGGCCCCACTGTAACAATATCTGCCATCAGCATCTGTACAAGGAGAGCATTTTAATAAGTTTCTGATTTTTAGGCTTCCACTATTGCATGAATGTGATCCACTCAATGGGCCCGATTCACAGAACTAACTTAAGACAAAATCCTAAACTTACTACTTTTGGTATTCACAGAAGTTAGGATTTTGTCTTAAGTTTGTCTTAAGACAAACTTAAGACAGACTTAAGACAGACTTAAGACAAACATAAGATAGACTTAAGACAGACTTAAGACTGACTTAAGACAGACTTAAGACTGACTTAAGACAGACTTAAGTTAGGATTTTGTCTTAAGTCTGTCTTAAGTCGGTCTTAAGTCTGTCTTAAGTTTGTCTTAAGTTTGTCTTAAGTTTGTCTTAAGTCTGTCTTAAGTCTGTCTTAAGTCTGTCTTAAGTTTGTCTTAAGTCAAATTTAAGCCAAAATCCTAACTTCTGTGAATACCAAAAGTAGTAAGTTTAGGATTTTGTCTTAAGTTAGTTCTGTGAATGGGCCCAATGTATCAATACATGTCTTTACATCAATGCCCATTCTCTGTTTTATCTCATCTGATAAGTCTTTAAGTCCCCACCCCAGTCTTTGCTCATAACTTTATTGACTTCCCATGCCTATACCTGTGTTTTTTTAAATGTATGTATCACATACATGAATTCATACTGATATGATAATAATTTGCATCTAAAATGGCACAAATGAAGAGATGAGCAAAGTCACACTGAACTTTATCGATGCAAATCAATCAGATCAATAGACAACAATGGGACCTTGCCCATATGCCTTCTAAGATGTACATTACGATTAAATGCGAGGGCCGATGTGGAAATATGTAACACAAAATTAAAGAAAAGGGGGGATTAGGAGGCAATAATGGTCTAGTCCCTAGGCTCCGAAACATATAATGTAACAAGCGGCTGAGGTACTGTTCATATCAGGAAGCAAAGAGGACAGAACGGTGGACGAAATGGGGGGCATCCTAGGGATTATTAATTGGTGCCTTCACACATCCCTAAGGATGTCATGCTTCATAATCAGGCGTGCTCCATGTAGGGTGCTGCAATGCCCTACAGGCCCCGTGAAGGGTCTCGTTGGCAGAGATACTTTTTTCTTGCCATTTGATGAAAGGTGTCAGTGTGAGAGCGTCCTAAATATATGGGGTCAAGTGAATGTGTATGGAGGAGTAAAGGAAAGTTAAAACTGTCTAAGAGGTACCAGATTAGATTTCAATGTGATCACTCTCTTGGCACAATTAAAAAAGTCCTAAATAGGTCAGGGCTACAGTAGTGGCCTAATATACCCAAGTAGCCTCAAGTCTGTGGAAGTGGTCAGGTTGACATGTTTGTGTCCAAAGGCCCAAAAAAGGAACTGTGGTGCTTCTTCAGTATCTAAGAAAAAAGTAGTGTATAACCCTACCCCACACCTAAACCGGAATGTGCAGTAGAGGTATACCCCAATTAGATTTAGAGGTTCCCCAATACAAGAGAAGATTACTGGCCTCCTGGTGGCGAACACTCATCAGATCATCTCGCAGGACACACCATTCTTCAAGCAGGGGCAACTTCCTGCACATAAACAATCCTTGGCGGCAAGTTCCTCTATCCATGTGTCCCACAGAATGCAGCACACATAGACAGAGTAAGTAACAAGGAGAAATAAAGATTTTCCCCCTCATTATGCCTCTCATGGGAAGGCATATCTTTTGAGTGCATTCCCAGCTTGACCAGGTTTGGTACACATGGAAATGCGTCAAAAACCATGGGAGTTGTGTGGCAATACCCATGCAGCGCCCATGGGACGTCTCCCTTGCGCAGAGTAATGCAATGCATCAATTTGCCCTCTGTTGTATTACTTCAGATTTATTAAGCCATTCAAAGCAACGCAAAGTGGGTTTGCATGGCTTCATAAAGCTGACTTAGAAGTTTGCGTCACACATGTAGCCCCTTGCGTGGTGCAGTATGATGCAAAACTCTCATAAATATGCTCCCATGTCAGTTGGAAACCTCTGCCAATTCTCAGAGCATTGCCTAATAGCCCATGGCGTCATTAACCAGTAGACCTCTTTGGTCGTTTTCGAATTAAAAGAAATATATCATCACCTTATTAAACTGCACTCAGGAAAAGTTGTGTTTTCTAAGAGATTGTTTCTTTATAACATGATTCCCATTTTACATTATTACTGACAACGGAGTGCAATTTACTTTAAATAAGATTACATTATTTTGTATATTATGGAATAATTCACAAATGCACTCCATTAAACTCACTATAAAGTAATGGCTTAGATTCAACTGATTTTCAACTCAATGTGTTCAATTTGCCATTGCCAATATGTTGAATGTGAGTAAACTCTTACAAGACAAGATATGGTCACATCACTGCACTCGACACTATAAATTAGAGTGGTTGTGTAGGCCCAAACCTTGTTCTGAATTATGTCCATCAGGGTTGGCTAAATCAAAGAAAAGAAACTTAATGTAGATATGCTTGAAATGCCATGAAAGACTATTCAAAGGATTCAGAAGCTAATTAAAGATTGGCATGATCAGAAGACTGGGGTAAAGAAAAGTAAGAATAAAATGGGGACATATTCAAGACTTAAAAACCCAGACCCTCTCACAAGGGTCTGTCTAAATGTGCTAGTCCTGAGAATCGTGCATTACAATATCAATAACTTTGCAACGTAGGGGTATGGTATGGGAACACAGATTGAAAATCAGGGGCAGTTGTACGATGGTCCAATTCTCTGGATGCCACACGTTTAAGGCACTATAAAAGTTCTATTGGAAATTGATTTGATATTTGGGAATGAATGGTGCACTGTTCAATAAAAATGGTTATTGTGCACAATGTTGGCACAGCTGATCTCCCAACTTTCAAGCCACTCATTGACATGATACTGAGTACACAGCACACATGTACCACCCACATCATGTTTCTATTAATAGAGTCAATAGCTCATTCTGTGCTCTGGAAGCATTCAACAATGTTGTCATATGTATATATTGCAGAGTATCCTATTCATCAATAGGGGAGAAAATGGTTACTTCTAAACAGAATATGTCATGAGAATAATATGCCACAGAGATCCAAACAGACATGCTCACTTTGATATCACTGTTGAATTAAGTTTCTACTTTAAAGCTGACCACAGAATCAAACTGACGTGGATGAAATGAGGATAACATTGAGTTTCCTCTTGAATGCCAACTTGATGTCTTTGTTTCTCAGGGTATATATCATAGGATTGAGCATGGGTGTTAATACAGAATACAGAACAGCAACAAGAGAGTCCACCTCAGAAACAACGGATGCAGCAGGACGTATGTACATGAAAATGATTGGCAAGAAAAACAGATTTACCACTATTAAATGAGAAGCACAGGTAGAAAATGTTTTTCTTCTCCCCCCTGGCGAACTAATTTTTATGATGGACCATATAATATTAACATAAGAAAACAGAATGAGAGAAAATGATGAAACTATAATAAAGAAACCAATGGAGGATCCTATAGCAACATTGAGGGAAGTGTCTGCACAGGCCAGTTGTAGCAGAGGTGGGTGGTCGCAGTAATAATGATAGATCACATTGGGTCCACAGAAGGGCAGTCTTGAGGCTAAAATTGATTGTATAAACGGGGTGAGGAATCCTCCAATCCAGGAAACAGCAGCAAGCTGAATGCAAAGTTTTTTAGTCACATGGGTTCCATATTGGAGAGGTTGGCATATGGCATAATAGCGATCAAAGGACATCATTGTCAGCAGAAGACATTCTGCGGCTCCCAAAGAAAGAAAAACGTACATCTGTAAGATACAGCCACTAAAGGAAATAGTTTTGCTGTTCATCAGAAACTTGGCAAGCATTTTTGGCACAGTCACTGTGGAGAAACTGAGATCCAGGAATGAGAGGTGACTGACAAAGAAGTACATGGGGTTTTGAAGCTTATAGTCAAGTGTGGTAAGTAGAAATACAGTGCCATTACCTGTGAGAGTGAGGAAGTAGATGGGGAAAAAGATCCAGAAGAGCAAAATATGATAATTCTGGAGACTTGGAAAACCAAATAGGATGAACTCAGTTACTGTGCCATTGGTGTGATTGTGCAATTCCCTGTTTTCCATATTCTTTGTGAGCAGCACCTGGAACAGAAATGTGGTAGTTACTGACATCACCAAAGTCTATACAAATTGTTGAAGCATTGTTCGAATGCTACTCTTTATATCTTTATCTCTGGATAAATATGCTTCTCTTATTTTGAATGACAAGATGAGAAGATAGGAATGATAGGAATTGTATGAAAAGATGGGAATAGCCACCCTGTCTCTTAGATCTGTCTTATAAAGTGGTGAATCTTAACAGTTTCCTCTAGACAAAGCTGCAGACAAATTATCAGATGATGGTTGATTTATATACAAGAATGTCCTCTCAAAGAAAGGCTTGCCCGGGTTTATGTAAATTTTCTATAATTAGCATTATGTTTGCTGGTGGCATTTACCAAGTCTGATTATGACTAACACACAGAAAACATTTATATTCTTAGTTCACTGGGTATCAACTACACCTCCTAGGTAAGGCTATGTCTATATTATTTCAGTCATACCCCCGCGCTTTTTCAACTCACCATTGTCGCTTTTGGAAACAGGCTCGCCGTGAGGGGAACGGCATCTTCAGCGGGGCCACGACGAATCCTACCTGAACTGGGATACCGCCGGGTGGCAGCACAACTACACTTCCCAGCACCCTCAGCTCCGGGCGCCTGCCGCTGATGTCATCAGGCAGCGCCCGGGCTGTATAAATAACACCCAGGCTCCACGCAGCGCGGGACGCGCTTTTTCAACTCACCATTGTCGCTTTTGGAAACAGGCTCGCCGTGAGGGGAACGGCATCTTCAGCGGGGCCACGACGAATCCTACCTGAACTGGGATACCGCCGGGTGGCAGCACAACTACACTTCCCAGCACCCTCAGCTCCGGGCGCCTGCCGCTGATGTCATCAGGCAGCGCCCGGGCTGTATAAATAACACCCAGGCTCCACGCAGCGCGGGACGCGCTTTTTCAACTCACCATTGTCGCTTTTGGAAACAGGCTCGCCGTGAGGGGAACGGCATCTTCAGCGGGGCCACGACGAATCCTACCTGAACTGGGATACCGCCGGGTGGCAGCACAACTACACTTCCCAGCACCCTCAGCTCCGGGCGCCTGCCGCTGATGTCATCAGGCAGCGCCCGGGCTGTATAAATAACACCCAGGCTCCACGCAGCGCGGGACGCGCTTTTTCAACTCACCATTGTCGCTTTTGGAAACAGGCTCGCCGTGAGGGGAACGGCATCTTCAGCGGGGCCACGACGAATCCTACCTGAACTGGGATACCGCCGGGTGGCAGCACAACTACACTTCCCAGCACCCTCAGCTCCGGGCGCCTGCCGCTGATGTCATCAGGCAGCGCCCGGGCTGTATAAATAACACCCAGGCTCCACGCAGCGCGGGACGCGCGCGGGCAGCGCCCGGGCCAAGCCCGGGCCAAGGGCGGGCCCGTCCTTGCCCGTCACTGCCTGGAACAGTCTGGGCTGGGCAACTCCTCTAACGTTTCCTGCACTCCACTCCATTTAAGGTACTGTTGCCACATTTTTTTTCCACGGGCGCCTTGCGCACAACATTGTTTTGCAAAATTGACTATCTATTAACTATTGCTTTTGCACTTGCTGTACTACCTCTTCTTGCAGTTTGTCCTATTGTCCATCATTATGCCACCAAAGGACAACAAAGCCAGGGCGGTAAACGCTCATTTTACGGGGACAATGGACCAATTTGTGACCAAAGTTAATTGTGTCATTGATCAAGAAATAATGCTTCTGGAGCGCCGCGTCTCCCAGGATCTGGCAGCCGCCAGAAGGTCGTCCTTGGGATACCTTGCTAATGTTCGGTCTCCAGTATGTCAATCTTTATCTCCCACAAGCGTAGCTAGATCTGACACAGATGCATCAGCCCAGGAGCTGCCAGCTAGCGGAACGGTTGCTAATACTTTAGTGGAGGACCAGTCTTTGGTCCTGGACTCTTTGTTATTGTCTCCTTGCCCTCTGCCGTCTGCCCATAGCACAGCCCCGGAGTGTAGCACTAGGCAGCTTCGGGAGCGTAACTTGGGGGCTATTCCCAAAACAACACAAGGGCGCCCGCCTAACACTGGCAGAAAGGGCAAACATCCTAAAAACAAACATAAGGTCCCAAGCCGAAAGGGAAAAATGAATAAAACCCCTGATATCATCGAGCAACCCTCACAGGGGGCCTCACTGGATGATCCTGTCCCCCAACCTATTCTTACATCATTAAGGTTAATGAGCCAGGAGGAGGGAGATGGGCAAACCGTAGCGGCCAAGGGAGGGACCCCTGACCCTTTATGTTTGCACGACATACGGGATTTAATTAGGTCCTCTCTCTGTCCTGTGCAGGATAGACTACTTAAAATCGAAGAACATCTAGCCAGGATCGAATGCATCCTAGGGGGTCTGTCCACTGTTTCAAGCTCCACTCTTAGGTCAGAGGTCCCTAATCCACCTGCCATCCCTAGAGTTAAGAAAGTCCCGTTGGCCCCTAAACCTTTTCCACCAGACCTAATTGAAAGCCAACCCCTAACCACACCAAACGTCTCCTCTAGAGCAGGCAACTCAAGGAAATCTATTTTGTCCAGCCAAACCGAACTAAAAGAGGCTGCTAGGCTTTTAACTCCAGAGTCTATAACCATGGCTAATACCCCCAACTTGCCTCCTGAATCAGCCCCATATGTTGTAATCTTGGCAGGAGTGCCCGAATTGGAGAGTAATGTACCTGAGTCACCAGCAACCCTAAGGAAAAGGGTTGTATACTGGCTCAACACAAATAGACCACTACCCCCACACATCAGCGCCAAAATTCTTATGGTGCGACGGGTTCCATGGATAGGCCACTTAGCAAAAAACATAAAGGGGGACTGCATCCTAATTAACTTTAAGGATACTAGAACAGTTGAGCATATTTGTAATTGGAGGTCGACCACCACAGGCTCAAGTATTTTAACTCTCCCTTTAACCTATTTTTATCCACCTGGTCATTTTACAGAATCTTGGACAGCTGTAAATGGAAAAGGGAGAGGCCATCTACGGGGGAGTCGGCTTATACATCCGCCACCCCTAGACTTTATCCCTACAGCAAATCGCTTCAGCAGTCTTGAAGCTGTCGATTGACTGCAGGTCAGTAAAGTCATTCCAGCCCCTCCTCCACTTTTCCCAGCAAGTTGTCCCCCAGAGCCCACCTTAGTGACTGATCATTTGGGGCTGAATTTACCAGCCATGTCAGCGAGCCCGACGAGGTCCATTAGTAGTTCTGATCCCCCGCATATTTATCCCTCAAATTCCTCAACTTCCGGGGTATCCACACCTAGTCTTCTCAAGATTGTCTCTTGGAATATTGCTGGTTTACGCAACAAACTAGATCTCCCTGACTGGAACGCATTCATAGAAGAATACGATATATGTATCTTCCAGGAAACCTGGAGCATAGATCCAATATACAAACCAGGGTTCTGTTGCTTTTTTATGCCAGCTATTCCGTCAGGTCGTGGGCGCCCTTCTGGCGGCCTAATGGTTTGGATCAAGGCGGATCTCAACCTGATGGCCACCATTGACGGTCGCTCCACGCCTGATATAATGAGGCTTACTATCAAAGACACCCAGAACAGTCCACCCTGGGAACTTCTTAACG
Source organism: Triturus cristatus (assembly GCF_964204655.1). Classification (NCBI taxonomy): domain Eukaryota; kingdom Metazoa; phylum Chordata; class Amphibia; order Caudata; family Salamandridae; genus Triturus; species Triturus cristatus. The sequence continues at coordinate 1,524,740,709 of NC_140591.1, forward strand.
TTTATTCCCGTGGCACCCAAGGGGGTGCTAAGTCGCTCACCATTACAGCACTTACAGAGATACTCTCTGCATGCACCCCGAAATCTTATCTCCTTGTCGCCGGTGATTTCAACTGTTCTTTTGAACCACTTGCCGCAGAAGATTTACTGGGTGCACATGACGAGGACACTAGATGGAACATCCCCTCACTTTCCTTGAACCCTGTTAAAAGATGGACCCCTGCCGTAATCCAAATGAACGCTTTAGTGTTGGAATTCGGTTTAAGAGCTGCCAACGGGCGCACCCCTTCTGACCTAGCGGGCGCTAACACTTTTAATAGAGTAGGCAGCCAAAGCAGAATAGATTACATCTTAATTGACAAGAGGGGATGGAAATTTGTTGTCGACATGGTTGTAATTCCATCTACATCCAGTGACCATAACCCCCTGTCCCTCACCATGCGTGAAGTCTGGCATAGACAGGCTACTTCCCCTCTACCTGGCACGCAGCTGTTGACCAAACAGCTTGAGCCTTCTAACTGTGGTAGATCCCTTAAATGGTCTAAAATCGCTCTTAACGATATTAAACTTTTTGAGTTGGAGAATATTCTTGCTGACTATACCACCAGGCTTTCCTCATTATCTGAGGACAACTCTAGCCATACTAAAGTCTATGTGGATTCTATGAATGCAATTGGGGCATTGTTTATTGATCACAGGAAAAAACCCAACCCTAGAGCTGAAAGAGAGAACGATTGGTTTAATAAAGACTGCAGAACTAAGAAAAATTGCCTAATTTCCGCAATCAAATCTAATAATTCTGCTGAGGTTAGGCAAGCGAGGCTCCTTTATAGGCAAGCCCTCGCATCTGCTAAGAAACTCTGGGAAGAACAGCGTTGGGTCTCCCTGAAATTAGCGAGCCAAGCAAAAAATGGCGAGCTTTTTTGGTCCATTATGAGAAGATCATCCAGCTGTGCCCAGGCGCAAATCCCTAACCACATTACGGATGGGGAATGGTTTAACCACTTCAGGAACCTGTATGCAGATCCTGAGGTTGCGGTAGACCAGCTCTCCAGCCCTGGGACTACAGAAAAATCCCATGACCATGTCTTGTTCTCCAGTATTAAGGAGAAGGAGGTCCAAACTGCAATTGATAAGATTGTATCTGCCAAGGCACCAGGTCCTGATGGCATTCCGGGAGACCTTTTTAAAGCGAATCCAACAGGCTGGGCTGCGTTTTTCACTATTTATATCAACAGCCTATTGAGTGGATCCCCGGTGCCGGAGTCATGGAAGGGTGCAGAAGTAATCCCCATTTTTAAGAAGGGCCTAAGGGGAGACCCGGCGAATTATCGCCCAATCAGCTTAATCGATTCAGGTCAGAAGCTGGTCGGCAGGGTTCTTTTGGAGAGGATACATTCCTGGGTGGACGAGGAAGGGATTCTAACCAAGTTCCAGGCGGGTTTTAGGGCATGTACCAGCACCATTGACCAAGCTTTTAGGTTAATGCTTCTTCATTGGAAGACGGTTTCCATCAGCAAGGGTGCTTTATACCTTGCGTTCATTGACCTTAAAACCGCCTTTGACCTGGTCCCCCGCGACCGTTTGTGGTCGATTTTGGAGGAGCTGGGCATCCCTTCCTACATCCTGAAACTCCTCATCCGAATGCACGAAGAGAACTATGCCTGCATTAGATGGGGGTCACAGGGCCAGAAAACAAACAAAATCCCAGTGAATAGAGGGGTTCGACAAGGGTGTGTCATGGCGCCAACACTTTTTACGCTATTTGTCAATGGCGTGGTCTCATTTCTGCTTGAAGTTGAAGCGGATGTTCCCGCTTTGGCGGGCGATAAAGTCCCAGCACTTCTTTTCGCAGACGACACCTTGTTAATATCAAAAACTCCGTCTGGTTTACAGAAGTTGCTACAGCGCTTCTCTCTGTTCTGTGAGCGCAGAGGCCTCGTCATCAACACCGCCAAGACTAAACTCCTCTATTTTAATCCCTCAAAATATTCTGGTTCCATTCTGACCCTAGAAGGGAAACCACTGGAGCGTGTCAGAGAGTTTGACTATCTGGGAATCAGAATCTCCGACAGGCTCAGATGGCAGCCTCATATAGATAAAATGGCACTTAATTTGAAAAGAGTAACTGGTGCTTTGGGTAAGGAATTTCGGGCCTCCACCTCTAAACCTATTACCCCAGTACTAAACATATATGCTGCAAAGGCTGTGGGTAGTGCACTCTATGGCGCCGAGCTATGGGGCTACAGTTGTGTTGACTCACTGACGACCAGTGAAAACAAGTTCTTTAGGGAACTTGTATCTCTTCCCAGGGGCACCCCGACTAAACCACTCTTTAGTGATTTTGGCAGGCGTTCAATTAGGGATTTAGCCACCCTCCGCCCTCTGTTATATTGGGCGCGGCTGTGGCGAACCCCTGAGCTCTCTAACTATGCTGAAGGGCTCAGGGAGGTTATGAACCTACAAGGTGCCCATAAAATTGAGTGGCTTGTAAACACAAAAAAACTCCTGATTGCAACCGGCCTTATAACTGACTGGCCAGCGGGGGAACCTTTATCAAAGATCGAAGTTAAGCGAGCCTATTGGGCTTGGGTGGATGCCTCGGAACAAAGAGATCCCAACATTGGAAGGCTGACAGAGGCTTTTTATCAACATAAGCCAACTATCCTCTTAGAACCATACCTTGACTTCATTACTAAGCCCAGGGACAGGTCACTTTTTATCCAGTTTAGGTTCGGGACGCTCCCAGTTCGCAACCACACTAGTAAGTGGAAACCCCCCCACAAGACCCTCCCTGACTGTCCATTCTGTCCTGGTGTCACCGAAAGCGTCTCCCATTTCTTCTTTGCATGCCCAGCCTATCTATTACCTAGGACGAAATGGCTTAAACCTGCCTGCTTACTATTAGGAACAAGGGATCACATTGTTGCTATGCGAATCCTTAAAACTACCACCAATACCACCCTAGTTTGTGGAGTGGCCAAATTCCTAGGTTGGGCATGGCTAATTAGGCAAAAATCTAGTAGTTCCAATTAAAATTTTTTACAATATTGTTTTTAATTCCCAAAGCTGCGAAATTTAATACATTTTTAGATATTTATTGTATATCTCAAATTGTTTTTTTTACGACATGTTTTAAAAATAATGAATTTGTAATTGTTTTTATGTGCTTTGTGCTTTTATGACATTACGTGTCGAAATAAAGCTTTGTTGTTGTTGTTGTGCACATTTATTTGAAATAAAATATTCAACCACAAACATGTCCCAATACTCCTAAGGATTAAGAATGATACTGGCACACTAGTCATAAGAAATGTGCAAAAATGTGAGGTGCGTCAGAAAGTGCCTCGCATAAGCAACCACCACAGAGCTGCTGGTAGGTACTCAACAGTGTGCTCAATTTGTCATCATCAACACTTTCATGACAAAAAAATGAAAAGTGACCTAACTCAAATAAATGTGAGAATGAGAAAGGTGTACCAAAAATTAGTGCTAACAACCATCTCTACCCCGTAATGAGTAACAAGTCACCTGAACTTCCCATTAAAATAGGTTGTGAACACCTATCATATGAGTAGAGGGCGGCCTGGTCTTGTATCCCTCTGATGCTCCTTGTTTAAGAGTTGGCATTTACCATGTTACATGTCACCATCACCTCTGTATTTTCCTCACTGTGATACCCTAGGTGCAACAGGTATGCCCGGACATAGACCCTGTGCTGAATGTAACACAGGGACTAAGTTTATATCTCAATGATGACGTCTAACTATGACAAAATGGGTTCGGATTGCTTGTGTTCCCATTCAAAGGTATCTGGGCAGGGGAGTCATATTGAACTATTGCTATTTGAGGAGGTCAAGGTTAATATGAAAATGGCTTGTCTTTGGAGTAGCATAGTGGGTGAGAAGTGAAGGACTAGAATGCCACTTGAGAAAAGGTCTGAGACTTTTTTATTTCATCCATCACCTTTGAGTTTGTTTCAGAGATAGCTGTCCTCAAACATCAGCTAAAATATTGAACTTGTAGATTGTTTTGTCACACAGCAGCACCCAACACATGACCCATGGTATTTAGTAATTAAAGTTCTTCAAACCTTAATCTAGATATAGATGCTTTCATAACAATAAACATATTAGAGATGCATACACTCTTCCTTGTTTGTCCAACATGGAACTTGTTAGGCAATTTTAGACAGTGGATACACATACTTTGCTTGCTATATCCTCTTTTCTAGGTGAAGACATAACTGGCGCAATTCCCTATAGCATAATAACTCATCATTATTACAAACGTTTTGGTAACTGTAATTGGGTGTGAGTTAATGGCTAGATTACGCTTCTCACACAGTTATACTGTGTGAGAAGCGTAATCTAGCATTTAACTCAAGTCCAAAATGGGCCTGCAGATTCATTTGCACAAAATGCTAGTGGACACGAACAGCAGTAGCCAGCAGCCACTCGCTCTCTCTCAGTTTTTTGTTCCTGTGCTCCTGCAGTAGGATTTTTCTTCAAATTACTCTTAATTACTCAAGTTGGCATAATCACATGATTTCGGCAATTTCATATCACAAGGGAAATGTGTAACTATTAAAATTACTCCAATTACTCTGAGATAAATAAAAATTCTCCCAGGCCTACTCTTTTACTCAATAAATGCTAGTAAACTTATTCTACAGAATATATAGCAATTGTGAGTTTTTGGATGCATTTAAGATTTCACAACATGCATTGACATGGGCAATCACCCTACAGTATGGTAGAACATGAACACGATGGGACTTACTTCAAGCCTGTTGAAATAAACAATAGCTCTAAATACAGGCAAATAGCCACAAACACTGATTCCAAAGAGGAATATCAAAACAATTTTCTCCCAATGTCCTCAGAGAATTGTTTATGCTGGTTCCCCTTCTCTGTCTGTCTGGCTGGTACTCCAGTTTCTCTAGTTGCCCAAAAATGTTTCTGCCTTCATCTAGAAAAATAGATTTTTGTTACTCCTCAGATGATATGATAATTTTTTTTCTGTATGCCTCAACTGCTTCTGTGAGTGACTCCAAAATAGCGTCTTTTCTGCTCTCTTTTTGAGATTCACATATCCAGAGTCTTGATATTTGAGGTCAGTGTGTTCCGTGAGAAGGTTGTTTGATGCACCATTGAACATATATCAGTGATGGACGGTGATCTTTTGTATGTGAAGCTGTTCATTCGAAAATTACAGATTTATAAAAAAAAACAACTCCTGAAATGGAGAGAACACAGCAATATTAATATAAAAAACATCAGAATGAATATAGCATTTCTCAAAGCAAATATCTTTAATGGCATAATCAATATACCATGCAGCAAAACAAAATTAACCCAAACCAGAATGTATGCACAACTTAGTGAATGGTACATAGGAAGCAATAACATTATTTTTTCATGCAATAAAAAAAGAATGGCTTTCACTGAAGTGACAGGTATGTGTTAGGAAAAATATCACATGGCCAAATTAATATTATGTGCTTAAAATTAATATAGCATTCAATCAAATGGATATGACACATTAAAATAAATGTACTCTACTTTGAAATTACTTACACCTGTTGATTGAATGCAATACTATGAAATGTTGGGAAATTAAAATAATAATAGATCAAATCAATATGATCTATGAGCAAATGGAAATGACATATCTTCAAATATCTTGAAATAAATATTACATACAATGACATTATTATGATGGGTGTTGAAATGAATATGAAACATACTGAAAAAATATGCCCTAAGTTGAATTGAAGCCCCCACTTGCCACTGCATCCCAAAACCTTCCAGGAAGGAATTGTGGTGGATGAACTTTTTATTAAAAAAGTTCTGTGAAGATTCATCAAATGGCGCCAAATTTATTAGGAAACCAAAAAAACTATGGAAACTGGGTCCTATGGAAGCTGCTATTGGCAGCCATCTAGGGAGGATAGTGCAGTACTACATGTCCCTCAATCCTGTGGGGGATTGCATGAAGAGCTCTTTTGAGCGCAGCCTATCTATATGTGGAGCTGCGCACATTGCCAAAATGGCCTTTGAAGAAGCTAACATAGCGAAATGCGTCAGGCTGCTACTTTGCGCTGTGGAGTTTATGAGGCATTGCTGAGCCCGAAGTGCACTTTCGCCGGCTGAGCGAACTTTGGAGCTTTAATATATATGCCTATATATGCCTCGTTGCGGTGGTGCCCTGCAAAAATATAGACTCTCCAAAGGATACCAGCGCTCACGGGGTTCTTTGAATTACAGCGGTGATTTTATTTTCCTACCAGACGCGTTTCGGATGAACTCCTTCGTCAGTGTTTCACAACTGGCGCTGGGAGACACCATCTTTTTAACGTCACACTTTCTTGACATGGAAACAAACGAGGGATCACAAAACACCTTTCGTGGGCGTCATCTTACACTGTAGTACATAGTAGTTATTCGCACAGCATTCAATGCGGACGCCGATCATTATAATTATTCAATTCATATAAATACAGGCAATTCATTGTAAAAACCAATCATAGTATTAATTTACATTGCTGCCATATTACACATTTCCGCCGTGAATCGGCAGGGAATGACCATAACTTATTTAAAGGCTCACTCCATGTATAAAACTTCCATTGCTAGTGCTACTAACTCATGTATTTTTGACGCTTGATGCTTATTATTATATACATACATCATAAAGAGGCACAATTAGTCATTATTATGAAAGCCGTTATTTGCTATAATCTTGCCGTGGATCGGCTATAGGCAACCTATCTCAGGTTGCCAAAGTTCCCTCTAGCTTCTATGACATCTATTTCAAAGGACAGATTTCAGAAAAAGAAAGCTGGATAAAACTGTTCTTATTATCCTAAAAAATCCTACCATTGCAGGGACTGACATTTATACCTAATCTATTGGCCTCAGGAGCTTCTGTTTCTGTCCTGTCTAGTTCCCTAGATGCACTGTCAGCTCCTCCCCCGCTGTTTAACCCATTCGGGGTTTTGGTCTGAAGGTCAATAATGTAGCGTGATTCCAATCTTCTTAACTTAAACACTCTATCTCCCCCTCTGCTCTGAATCGGGACACAGTCAATGCTAATGAATTGTAAAAGGTCTCTGTCACTTTTATGTTTGATTGCAAAATGCCGTGCCACTGGATAATTAAAATCTTTTTTTGCTATGGCACGCATATATATATATCTCCAACACACGGGTCATCTCCTTTTGACCAATATACCATGGCCCAGAGATGCTCTCAAGCAAGTTTTATTCCTGGTAATGAAACTCTACGAGTTTCAGAGCGTGAGACTCCTTGATCACCTACTCATGATCAAGGAGCCTCGTGCTCTGAGTTGCATTGCCAGGAATAAAACCTGCTTGAAAGCATCTTTGGCCATGGTGTGTTGTTCTTCCAAAAGGAGACAACACATGTGTTGGACATAAAGAGGCTCTCCACCCCACCATGGCCTGCCGTCGTCAAGAGGCTTGGGTCCGGTGCGAACAGGATTCATGGAATAGATATATATATATATTATAAATATATATATATATTATTACCTACTGGCAGGCACCAGTAGGTAGTTATAGTTAGAACCTATTTTCCATAGGAAATCCGCAACATTCTATTTGGAATAACGTTGGCACCGATTGACGAATCTTCGCGAAAGTTTCCAAACTTTTGGCCAGCTCCGGTCCGCGCCTATATATATATATATAAAAGAATTCATCATGGTAAGAAAAAGACATATTTTAAGTCCACAGTAAGGATTTCTGTTATAGATTGTCCATGACTACATATATTTTTTCTATGTCGTTCATCACGAATGATCACGTGATTACAAAGTGCTGTGTATATAAGGATGCTTAATATGGCGGTTACCTTATGTGATCAAGGCCACTTGGTGGCCGAAACGCGTAATGACATGTCATGCCGGTGCTGACTTCCAATAAATCTCTGTGAAGCACGATTGGTGTCCGTGTGCTTTCCTCCTCGCCTGCCAGGAAGTGGAAGAATGCGCTTGGTGCTTGCATATATATATATATATATATATTCACTGAAAAAAACATAGGTTTCAGGGGCATTATAGTTAGCTGGACTTTTCACTCGTACAAAACCATTGAAATTCCGCCGTTATAGTTAGTTCAGCTAACTATAACTTGCGCGCCCGCAATGCACTGCTGATGACGACACATATCACATCACTCATGACATGGTCAGTGACATTACTCATGACATCACTCATGACATCTCAAATTACATCACTGATGACATCATCCAGTAATTGTGTGTTTTTGTATATCTCAAGGTCAATGGAAGAATAAATGAGTATGTACGTGTCTAAATGGATGATTTGTTTTTGAAAAATTGATTGTATAACTGACTGATTAAGTGTATCTTAGTGAATACATGGCTTAGTGAGTAATGTTTAAATATGTAAATATCTGTATCAGTCTCTCACTTTGTGTATAAGTGGCTGCATGGGTTGGTGAGTAGCTACATGAGTGTCTATATAGGTTATTAGTTGTTTTTTGAGTATGAGTATGAGTGTCTGAGTGTCTGTATGGTTCGGTGGGGGGTATTACGTAGTGCATAGGTGCATGAATGAGTGACTCACTGTTTGTATGTGTTGAAGACAGCATGTGTGCAGGACTGTATGGGTGGATGAGTGTGTGGATAGGTGTGTTAGTGAGTGAATGACTGTCTCAATAGTGTCTTTATGAGTAACTACATATGTTTTAAACTAGTATATGTGACTATTGGTGTATATAAGTGAGTATATGTGAGAGTGAGAGATTGAAAGAGTTCCTGTATGAATAAGTATGTGTTTCTATAAGTGATTGTTTAAAAGACTAAGTATGTGTAAGTTTCTGTAGAAGTAAGTGTGGTGGTGTGTGTATAACTGTATATGCAAGTAAATGGATGTTTGATTCTTTATTAGCAAGAGTGACTATGTGTGTGAGTAACTTTATGGATGAGTGGCGTTGTGTAACAGGATGTATAGGTGTATGAGTACATATGATGAGTGAGTACATGTATGAGTGACTGTATAGGACTGTTGGTGAATGAGTGGATGTGTATGTGGATCTTTGAATTAATGGCGCCAAATTTATTAGGAAACCAAAAAAACTATGGAAACTGGGTCCTATGGAAGCTGCTATTGGCAGCCATCTAGGGAGGATAGTGCAGTACTACATGTCCCTCAATCCTGTGGGGGATTGCATGAAGAGCTCTTTTGAGCGCAGCCTATCTATATGTGGAGCTGCGCACATTGCCAAAATGTGAGGTTGTTGTAACTGGTATTGGTATGTCCATTGTTTTGAACATTTTAGTTTCTATTTTTGAATGTGTGTATCAAAGGTTATATTAGGGGGAGAGGAGGTCTGCCACTCTATCACCAGGATGATGTCATCAGTGATGTCATCAGTGATGTCATTTGAGATGTCATCAGTGATGTCATGAGTAATGTCACTGACAATGTCATGAGTGATGTAATATGTGACGTCATCAGCAGTGCATTGCGGGTGCACGAGTTATAGTTAGCTGAACTAACTATAACGGGGGAATTTCAATGGTTTTGTACGAGTGAAAAGTCCAGCTAAGTATAACGCCCCTGAAACCTACGTTTTTTTCAGTGAATTTCTAAGGTTTTTTAAATGCTAATTCCTAACTATAATGTGCCTGAAACCTATGGTTTTTTCAGTGAATTTCAAAGGTTTTTTAAATGCTAATTTCTAACTATGCCTACAGAGATAGGATATGTGAAGAAAGAAGAAAAATACGCTCAGAAAGTAAAAAAAGAAATGCAGAAAGAAGCAACAGAAGTCCTCAAAGACAAAGAAAAGTGCAGGAAGAAGGATAACGTGCAGAAAGAAAAAACAGAAGAGCAGAAAGAAGCCTTGTTGCAAAATCATCCTGTACCCGCAACTTTTTCAGACTGATGCTGGTGGTAACTGAGTCTGACTAACCAGTCCTAGAGCCAGTGCTATGTTAAAAGACACTCAGAATACAGTGAAAACACCTACATACACTAGGGAGCAATATGCGTTGGGGTCCCCCTGTGATTAGCATGACCTCCACTGTAAGCCCCTAGTATATAATAGGGCAGGGGATTAAAACTAACTCCTAAAACGCGCCACAGGGCGTGTTTGCACACATCAACTCAGGACCGTCCCCTCCCTTCCCCACTGTGTAAACACGCCCTGTGGCCATTTTAAGTTGGGAGATTAAGTCCCCTTGAATCCTGAGGGTCCCTAGGGTCCAACTAGACCACTAGGTGCCTCCAGTAAGCGCCAAAGAGCTGTGTTGCAGAGAGATGTAAAAAGGGGCACGGCCTAGACCACCTCTCTGCAACGCAGCACAGTGGCGCTTACTGGAAGCACCTGGTGGGCTAGTTGGCCCCCAGGGTCCCTCAGGATTGAAGGGGAATTATTTTCCCAACTTAAAACGTGCCACAGGGCGTGTTTACACACGTTAACTCATGCCCCGTCCCCTCCCTTCAAGACTGTGTAAACACGCCCTGTGGCCGTTTTTAGTTGGGAGATTAAGTTCCCTTGAATCCTGAGGGTCCCTAGGGGCAAAATAGCCCACTAGGTACGTCCAGTAAGCGCCATTGAAGAGAGGTATAAAAAGGGGTACGGCCTGCACCACCTCTCTGCAACGCAGAGCAGTGGCGCTTACTGGAAGCACCTGGTGGGCTAGTTGGCCCCCAGGGTCCCTCAGGATTGAAAGGGAATTATTTCCCCAACTTAAAACGCGCCACAGGGCGTGTTTGCACACGTCACCTCAGGCCCCGTCCCCTCCCTTCTCCACTGTGTAAACGTGCCCTGTGGCCGTTCTAAGTTAAGATATTAAGTCCCCTTGAATCCTAAGGGTCCCTAGGGTCAAACTAGCCCACTAGGTACCTCCAGTAAGCGCCACAGAGCTGCGTTGCATAGAGGTGTAAAAAGAGGCGTGGCCTCAGAACACCTGTCTGCAACACAGCTCCCTGGCGCATACTGGAGATACCTGTTGAGCTAGTTGGCCCTCAGGGACCCTCAGTATTGAAGGGGAATTAATTACCCAGCTTACAACTGGCCAGGGGTCGCGTTTGCAAAGTGCTGCAAGGAGGGGGCGTGGCCTCCGGCGCGATGCCGGTCTTTTATTTATTTTATTTTTTTAAGAAGGAGGGCTGTGTGGCCCCCCTTCTTTTTCTAATTTATTGGCCCTGGTGACCCCATCCCCCAGGGCCTGCACCCTAATTCTTTTTGTTGAGAAAAATAAATTTGGCCCTCCCAAGTCCCTAATTGGCCCCCAGGACCCCAACACCCAGGTCATGGCCTTTTTAAAAATTCTTTAGGAGGGGGGCTGCGTTGCCCCCCTCCTCAGGCCACTTATGGCCCCGGGGACCCCATCCCCCGGGGCCGGTCTTTGTTTTTTATATTATTTGAAAAAAATATATATTCATAGAAACACCTAGGACATGCTGGAGAAACCGTATGTACCTATCACCATGACGATTTGCGTGATATTCATTAAAAGGCGACTATGCATACAATGAATCCACGTGGAATGTATTTACACGGCTGTTGAAGCTCTGATGTGTCTGACGCCCTACTGTGCCTAATCCCGGCGCCCCCGCCGGTGGGCACTCTCCAAGTAGACACCCTTGTCGTTTATTTATACAAACATGGGTAGCTATTGATGGACACGTTTAATACACACGCACACCAAGCCATTCAAAGGGGATTCGACAAAAATTCAACCAAACTATGCAAGAAACCCCACTCACGGTTAATAAAACACACATCCACCGCCGGATGTGTAACACTTTTTATTTTACTCTATAGAAAGGAGACGAACCTCACTTGAGAGTCACAGCGTGCTCCTGGCTGAGCCCAATGCTGTGTTACACCCACCAGTGCCCGCGGAGTGCCACACACCTCTGTGTTGTATTCCATCAGCTAGTGCGTATGCTATGACACTCTCTAGTTCATGTGCACTGTAACACCACCCCGTGAATATGTCATGCCACACTTGCCTTCGCACGGGTTATATTGCCCCATCTAACGTGCCTTCCTCGATGCCTATGTTATAACGCACAGCGTTATGCCATACATATTACAATCTAAGATCCATATCTTTGTCACAGTGCATATGCAACGTTACACTCCCCAGCACATATTTTATATTACAACTTTAGAGACTAGTTAGGTTACACAGTACTGCCCTGTGCATATTACACTCCAAGGCGCATATCGCATAGAACACGCTAGCGCCTGTGCTATCTCGCGCTCTCCAATGAATCTGTCATTGCGCACAATGTATTGCATATTATATTTCACGCCCTGGTTCATCTTATATCACACTTTTTGGTGCATAGTTTATACCATATACTATATCTAGTTTTCATTATCAATCGTGCTCTCAGGACTATGTTCTATATAACACTGCGTCCACCTACCCTTTTCACGGGCATCACATTTTGCGATGGGGTGGAGGGTCAGGGGGTGTTTCTGCCAAGTCAGCCCGGAGTCACAGTCACAAACGTCCTCTTCTTCCTGAAAAAAAGTGAGATTATGCTGCATACTTGTTCATATTTTAAGTAGTTCGCACAGACACACATTTTAAAAACATTAACATTCCTAATACTCACCTTCTCTGAACAGTTAGCTTGCTGCCCCATCCACCTCCTCCCTATCCTCTGTTGTGTGAATCCATGGACTAGCCTCCTCCCTCCTACCATGCATGGTCTGATGTGCTGCCACTGCCCTCCATTTAGCATGATGTACCAGTCCCCTCCTCCTGCCCTCCATTGCCCAATTCTATGGCCCATCATTGACCTCCTGCTTAGTCTCTGTGCTTAGCGTGCTGTCCCTATTCTCCTTCCCCCTGCCCTCCGATGTCTTTGTGCATGCCCCTGCTCCATCCTTTTTGCCCACCATGTTCCATGGACCTGCCACTCCTATCTACTCTGAGTGTTCTGTTGAGCTGCCACTCCCCTCCCACCTGCCTAGCATTGTCAGATGACTGTAACCTGTCCCTGCCACCTCCACCCTGCCTGTCCACATGCCATGCCTCTATCCCCTTCCTCCTGTCCTCCATGGTCCATTTTACTGCCACACCCTTCTGTCCTCCCTGGTCTGTTGTGCTGCAACTGCTCCTCCTGCCTGTCCTGCGCAGTCTGTTGTGAGGCCCCTTCCCCTGAACTCTCTTGACTGTGCCCAGGTCCTGACCCTCCCTTCTATCCTCCATGGTCCTTTGAGCATGCCCCTGCACCCTCCTTCTTGCCCATCATAGCCATTGTGCTGCCACTAACACTCCCGCTTGCCATGCATGGTCTTCTGTGCTGCCATGGCCCCCCCCACCTTCCCTGTGTGGTCAGCTAGCTGCCCCTGACACCCTCCCACCTTCCCTCCATGGTGTGTGTGTATGCCATCATAGTCTCACTGTTGCTCTCCATGGTGTGTCTTGTTTCTAGTGCCCATCCTGCCTGACCTCCATGGTCATCTTGCTGCTCCTGCCCTGCCCCCTTGACCCCAGCCCTCTGTTTCCATGTGCAGACCCCTATTCCCTCCTGTTAGACCTGTCAGCCCTTTGGGTGGTCCCTCCTCATCATTATTTATTTTGTCCCACTTTTGCCTCAAACCCTGTTGTAATTTTTCCTTTTTGGGAACCACCAGACTTTTTAGTATTGATGCAGGGTCAGGGAGCCATTTTCCCTACCCCTGGAACTTCTGTCTGAGGGCCTGAGACACAAAATGGTGGCCACCCATTGTCACCTGTGACATCACCAGAACCTCCTGGAACATTCTAGAACCCTGTGACAGTGGGAGGCAGTTTAGAATATTGGGAGGCCATCTCAGGGTGGCAGTTGGCAACTGACTGGAGAAGAGAGAGGACAGAGATAGAAGGAGGTCGGAGTAAGGCAGCAGAGGTGGAAACCAGTGCTTGGAGTGGGGTCCAGAAACCCACCCTTGATGCTAGTCTCTACTGACCAAGTCCAACCTAAAGCCCTGTGTGGGATCAAGACCAGAAGAACCATCTTAAAGAACTGAATATTTGGAACAGGCCTTAAAGAAGAAGAACAGCAAGTTCCTGACCTGTTCAGCAGTGTCCTCCTGGAGTCCTGACGTCGAGAAGCCTAGAGACCTGGGGCCTGAGGTCGAGAAGCGGCGCTGACAGAAAGCAGACGTCGTACCCGGAGCCGCCAGAGTTCGAGTGAGGGCGCCGACGGAGGTCGTGGAGAGACACCGGAGGTCGAGTGGAGAGTCACCCGAGGTCGAGGTGAGGGCGCCGACGGAGGTCGTGGAGAGGCGCCGGAGGTCGAGTCGGGAGTCACCGGAAGCTGAGGTGAAGCGCGCCGGAGGTCGGGAGTGGAGATCGCACTCCGGAGACACCAGGAAGTGGGGAGTCCGAGTCCCTGTGACGCCGGAAGGCGACATCGAGCCGAGACCGCCCAGCGACATCGAGCCGAGGCCGCCCAGCGACATCGAGTCGAGACCGCCCAGCGACATTGAGCCGAGGCCGCCCAGCGACATCGAGTCGAGACCGCCCAGCGACATCGAGTCGAGACCGCCCAGCGACATCGAATCGAGGCCGCCCAACGACATCGATCCGGAGCCGCCTCACGGGGCATCTGAGGCCCTGTGGAGCCCTAAAAGACCATCCTAGAGGTTAAAGGGGTGTTAGAACCAGCCTGGGAGTGCCAGGGGTGAACTGAGACTGGTACAGTGACCTCCATAAAGGGTTGTGTAGTTTGGAGGGCCAGATCTTTAGACTACTCTTGTTCTGCCTCAGCCTAGGCCCCAGCCTTGACCAATCTAGGTGGGACACCCCCATGCCATCCAAGTGTCCTTAAGTTGTGTATGGGCGAAGTAAGACCAAGTGACCTCATGAAAATGCTTTGAACTGTAACTGTCATTGATTGTTTTACTTTATTTATTGAAGGTGCTTTATTTATTGTCATCCACTAATTTATTCCTGCACTATATTTATTGTCTGACTGTATTTATTTGCCATCTGTATTTATTGCACATCTATTTATTCTTTGCTAAATGTTGACCTGAACCTATTTATTGAAATTCCAAAGTGGTATTATTTATTTGACCTGCTCTTTGAAAGGAAAATCTTATTGTATTGTATTTATTTTATGAAACCTGCAACTAAGAGAAAATAAGATAGAGACATATATATTTTCAACTTGACTTGCATTATTTTTACGGTGTAGTGTCGTTTTTGGAACGGATGAACGCATGGTTATTGTGAGGGGGTGACGTACGCTTAACACGGTGCCTGACCCCCGACCGCTCGAGCCAAGCTACCACTGTGCTGGGAACCTGGTGACTGCTAACCCGGTTGCCCGGTTTCCAACATAAAATTGGTGTTCAGTGGTGGGATAGAGCTGTGCTTGCGTCTACTCGACAATAACTGTGGGTAGTCCATAGGCCTACACCGGGAGTTTTCTCCAAGCGGACTTCCTAATTTTGAGTTTTGTTTTTTCCAAATTTACTTCTGGTGGTGGGAGGAGGTATTACAAAAGGTAACCCCCTGCATAGCTTCTGTAAGCAACTGTCTTCTATCCTGAGTGGGCAAAATGGAGTTTGTGTTGGAGGATGTGGAAACTTACACTGTGGCCCAACTCAGGGAGTTTTGTCAGCGAGAGGGGGTGTTTTGTCCCCAAGGTGCAAAGAAGGGTGAACTCCAGACCAGCTTGAGGGCTTGGGGGGAGGCACGGCGAGAAAGTAAGGTTGAGAAGGAGGACAGGGATGGAGAGCCTGACAGCGAGGGGGCTGGTTTGTACCAACCTGAGGTGGGGGACCTAGTAGCGGGGCCCAGAACACCTTCAAGGAAGGGCAGCAGTGTCTCTAGCCACGGCTTATTAGAAGCAGAATTCACTGACCGGAGGGAGAAAAGACAGCTCACATGGGAATTGGCGAAGCTGGAGAAAGAAAAGGAGGAACGGAGGATGGCTCACGAGTTGAGGCTCAGGGAGATAGATCTCCAGATCCTACGGGTTGGGGCACACCCTGTTCCTAATGGTGGCAGCGAAGAAAGAGAAATCACCAGGGAATCCAAACCCTATTTGCCAAAAGACATAGTAGCTAGCTATAGTGCGGGTGATGATATCGCCAGGTGGCTAGCAGCCTATGAGGTCTCTTTAAAAGTCCATGGGGTTCCAGAGAAATATTGGGGAGGGGGATTGTATAGATACATGCCTCCAGCTGGTAGGGATACATTATTGGCCCTGGAGCAGGATGAGCAGACCCACTACCCCACCATGAAAGTGGCGCTCGTGAGGATGTTTGGACTAACACCCGAGAAGTACCGACAGAAGTTCCGGGGTAGCCACAAACTGGGCACACAGAATTGGGTGGATTTCCTGGACTATGCAAAGAAGGCATTAGAGGGTTGGATACAGGGCAGCGAGGTGAGGGACTACGAGGGGTTGTTTGATTTGATGTTGAAGGAACACCTGCTCGAAAAATGTTTCTCTGAACTGCGTCAACACCTGGTGGATAGCAAGCTTACCAATCCCCGGAAGCTTGCTGAGGAGGCGGACATTTGGGCTAGTACCCGGGTGTCCACTAGGGGGACTGGAGGGGACTCTCAAAAGACCGGACAGGGCGCCCTCCAGAAGAAAGAGGGAGGGGAAAAGAAAAAGGAGTTCTCTAAAGGCCCCCAAAATAGTTTCCAAGGGAAGGGAACGGGATTCCCTCCTAGGGCTAACCCACCCAGAAACCCTAATCCTGGCCAGAGTCAGCAGCCAAGGGTTGTCCATTGCTTCAAGTGCGGTGGTGTCGGACACTATAAGGGAGATGTGAAGTGCCCGAAAAGACCACCCCTTCCCATCGGAGGAAAGACCCCCGGAGTAGCTAGTGTAGTGCTCGGGGAGGAGATGCCTTTAGATAAGGGGAGGGAGTGGGTGGGCGTCACTTTAGTGTCCCTGGGAGAACGGGAGATGGTTCCTAAGATCCAGGTGCCCGCAAATACCACAAAGTATGGGCAGTGGGTCACCATCAACGGCCAAAGAGGGGAGGCTCTGAGAGACACACGAGCCAGTATGACTATGGTACGTAGCCAGCTGGTGTCTCCAGAGCAGGTGATTCCCAATGCACTCCACCCTGCCGCGATGGCTGACGGCAGAATGGGCCACTATCCGGTGGCCGAGGTTCCATTTGAATGGGAAGGGGTTGCAGGGTTACTTCGAGTTGCCGTAAGCCCTGCCGTGCCAGTCGATTGTCTGCTGGGGAATGACATGGAGCATAATGCTTGGAAGGAGGTGGAATACCGGACTCATGCTGAGATGCTGGGTACACCTGACTGGGCCTGTGTCAGCACAAGGTCTGCGACTACCCGGAGGGGGAGTTCGTTTAGGCGGGAGCCTGGAACAAAGGCACCGCCGGCTGCCGACCAAGGGAAGAACCGAGGGCAGGAGGAGCCTGCCTCGGCATCCGCGCCCCGTGTGACGGATAGGCCACCGGAGGTGGTGGACCAGGAGTCCGCGGAGGGGGATGTTACCGAACTGGAGAACCTACCCATCCCGGCCGAGTGGCACGTGGAGGGAGGGCCGACCAGGGAGGAATTCTGCAAGGGCCAGAGGGAGTGTCCTACCCTTGAGGAACTGAGGCGACAGGCCGAAGCCCAGGCAGCTGGGAACGTTGAGGGGAACTACAATATTTACTGGGAGGATGGCCTCCTCTACAGTGAACCCAAGGCACCCATGCACGGATCGTTACGGGCCTTGGTTGTCCCTCAACGTTACCGAGCCTTCCTTCTGGAATTGGCTCATGAGATCCCCTTGGCAGGACACCTGGGGCAAGACAAGACCTTTGCCCGTCTTGTCCCACACTTTTATTGGCCTCAAATGAAAGTGTCGCCCGACACCTACTGCTGGACATGTGTGTCTTGTCAAGCCAGTGGGAAAACAGGGGTGAAGCTAAAAGCTCCCCTGGAACCACTTCCTGTCGTTAGCACCCCCTTTGAAAGGGTGGGCATCAACATTGTGGGTCCGTTAGATCCGCCTACTACAGCTGGTCACAGGTTTATCCTGGTTCTGGTGGATCATGCCATACGGTACCCAGAGGCTATACCTCTGAGGACCATTACTGCACCTGTTGTGGCTAGGGCCCTGATGGGAATCTTTACCCGAGTGGGTTTTCCCAAGGAAGTTGTGTCCGACAGGGGGACCAACTTCATGTCAGCATACATGCGGGCCATGTGGAAGGAGTGTGGAGTGACCTACCGGTTCACCACTCCTTACCACCCCCAGACTAATGGTCTGGTGGAAAGGTTCAATAAAACCTTGAAAGGCATGATCAGAAGTCTGCCTGAAAGCCTGCGGAGGAAATGGGACGTCCTCCTACCCTGTCTATTGTTTTCTTACAGGGAAGTGCCACAGAAGGGAGGGGGCTTCAGCCTCTTCGAGCTTTTGTATGGGCACCCTGTGCATGGACCTCTCAGCCTGGTGAGAGACGGATGGGAAAGAACTCCCAGAAAGCTTCCCCAGGACGTGGTGAGCTACATGCTGGCCTTCCGGAGCCAAATGGCTAAGTTGTGGAAGCAAGCTTCTGACAACTTGGAAGCCAGCCAAGCAGTGATGAAGGCGTGGTATGACCACAATGCTCACCCGGTGGAGTTGGAGCCTGGCCAGAAGGTGTGGGTGATCGAACCAGGAGAGCTTAGCGCCCTCCAGGATCGCTGGTCAGGACCCTTTGAGGTGTTGGAGAAGAAGGGTAAGGCTACCTACTTGGTGGACCTGAAGACCCCTCGCCAGCCCCTACGGGTGCTGCATGCCAACCGCCTCAAACCCCACCACGAGAGGCCCGAAGTCATATTGCTGATGGTGACTGACGGAGCAGAGGACGTGGAAAGCGAGCCTCTCCCCGACTTATTTGCGTCTCAAGAGAAGGATGGGTTGATGGAGGGAGTGATTCTCTCCCCGTCCCTAACTCCTGAACAGCAGGAGGACTGCCGCCAGGTCCTGGGGCAGTACTCTTCGTTGTTCTCCCTTGTTCCGGGTAGGACTCACCTGTGCGTCCATGACGTGGACACAGGAGACAGCCCACCTGTGAAGTCAAAGATCTACCGGATGACAGACAAGGTGAAGGCCAGCATTCACAGTGAAGTCACTAAGATGCTGGAGCTAGGAGTGATTGAACCTTCCAGCAGCCCCTGGTCCAGTCCGGTGGTACTAGTACCAAAAGCTGCACCACCGGGGGCCCAACCGGAACTGAGGTTCTGTGTTGACTATCGGGGACTGAACTCAGTAACCAAGACTGATGCTCATCCGATCCCGAGGGCGGATGAACTGATTGACCGGCTGGGAGCTGCCCAATATCTGAGTACCTTTGACCTTACTTCCGGGTACTGGCAGATCTCTTTGACTGATGGAGCTAAGGAAAGGTCAGCCTTCTCCACGCCCAAGGGCCACTACCAGTTCTGCGTGATGCCCTTTGGGCTCAAGAACGCACCTGCCACGTTTCAGCATCTGGTGAACCAGATCCTCACTGGAATGGAGAGTTTCTCTGCTGCTTATCTGGACGACATTGCCGTCTTCAGTAACAGCTGGTAGGATCACTTGCGTCACCTGCAAGCTGTTCTCCAGGCCCTGAAACACGCTGGTTTAACGATCAAGGCCAGTAAATGCCAGATCGGGCAGGGGTCGGTAGTGTACCTTGGACACTTGGTGGGTAGGGGAGCGGTGCAACCCCTCCAGGCGAAAATCGAGGCTATCATGGCCTGGGAACCCCCCAAGACTCAGACCGAGGTCCGAGCTTTTCTGGGCCTCACCGGATATTACCGCCGCTTCGTGAAGGGGTACGGTACCATTGTGGCCCCCCTCACGGAGCTTACGTCCAAGAAGCAACCTCGATGGGTAGTCTGGACGGAGGCTTGTCAGCAGGCCTTTGTGAAACTGAAGCAAGCCATGTGCAAGGCCCCGGTCTTAAGGGCCCCAGACTTTTCCAAGGAGTTCATTGTCCAGACGGATGCATCGGAACATGGCATTGGGGCAGTGTTATCGCAACTCAATGAAGAGGGTCTGGATCAACCCGTGGTCTTCCTATCCCGGAGACTACTTCCCAGGGAACAGAAGTGGAGTGCAATAGAGCGTGAAGCCTTTGCCGTGGTATGAGCTCTGAAGAAGTTGCGGCCATACCTGTTTGGCTCGCACTTCCTAGTTCAGACCGACCACAGACCCCTTCGGTGGCTGATGCAGATGAAGGGGGAGAATCCCAAGCTGCTAAGGTGGTCTATCTCCCTACAGGGAATGGACTTTCAGGTGGAACATCGGCCTGGAGTGGACCACGCCAATGCAGACGGTCTCTCAAGGTATTTCCGCCTTAGTGATGAGAACTCACAAGGGGTTGGGTAGCTCTCCCCACTTTCAGCTGGGGGGGACGCGTGTTAGACCTGTCAGCCCTTTGGGTGGTCCCTCCTCATCATTATTTATTTTGTCCCACTTTTGCCTCAAACCCTGTTGTAATTTTTCCTTTTTGGGAACCACCAGACTTTTTAGTGTTGATGCAGGGTCAGGGAGCCATTTTCCCTACCCCTGGAACTTCTGTCTGAGGGCCTGAGACACAAAATGGTGGCCACCCATTGTCACCTGTGACATCACCAGAACCTCCTGGAACATTCTAGAACCCTGTGACAGTGGGAGGCAGTTTAGAATGTTGGGAGGCCATCTCAGGGTGGCAGTTGGCAACTGACTGGAGAAGAGAGAGGACAGAGATAGAAGGAGGTCGGAGTAAGGCAGCAGAGGTGGAAACCAGTGCTTGGAGTGGGGTCCAGAAACCCACCCTTGATGCTAGTCTCTACTGACCAAGCTCAACCTAAAGCCCTGTGTGGGATCAAGACCAGAAGAACCATCTTAAAGAACTGAATATTTGGAACAGGCCTTAAAGAAGAAGAACAGCAAGTTCCTGACCTGTTCAGCAGTGTCCTCCTGGAGTCCTGACGTCGAGAAGCCTAGAGACCTGGGGCCTGAGGTCAAGAAGCGGCGCTGACAGAAAGCAGACGTCGTACCCGGAGCCGCCAGAGTTCGAGTGAGGGCGCCGACGGAGGTCGTGGAGAGACACCGGAGGTCGAGTGGAGAGTCACCCGAGGTCGAGGTGAGGGCGCCGACGGAGGTCGTGGAGAGGCGCCGGAGGTCGAGTCGGGAGTCACCGGAAGCTGAGGTGAAGCGCGCCGGAGGTCGGGAGTGAAGATCGCACTACAGAGACACCAGGAAGTGGGGAGTCCGAGTCCCTGTGACGCTGGAAGGCGACATCGAGCCGAGACCGCCCAGCGACATCGAGCCGAGGCCGCCCAGCGACATCGAGTCAAGACCGCCCAGCGACATCGAGCCGAGGCCGCCCAGCGACATCGAGTCGAGACCGCCCAGCGACATCGAGTCGAGACCGCCCAGCGACATCGAATCGAGGCCGCCCAACGACATCGATCCGGAGCCGCCTCACGGCGTCGACACGGCGCCGAGCGGAGCCGATCATCGTGAAAAGGACAGTAAGTGGTAGAGGGGGCATCTGAGGCCCTGTGGAGCCCTAAAAGACCATCCTAGAGGTTAAAGGGGTGTTAGAACCAGCCTGGGAGTGCCAGGGGTGAACTGAGTTTGGTACAGTGACCTCCATAAAGGGTTGTGTAGTTTGGAGGGCCAGATCTTTAGACTACTCTTGTTCTGCCTCAGCCTAGGCCCCAGCCTTGACCAATCTAGGTGGGACACCCCCATGCCATCCAAGTGTCCTTAAGTTGTGTATGGGCGAAGTAAGACCAAGTGACCTCATGAAAACGCTTTGAACTGTAACTGTCATTGATTGTTTTACTTTATTTATTGAAGGTGCTTTATTTATTGTCATCCACTAATTTATTCCTGCACTATATTTATTGTCTGACTGTATTTATTTGCCATCTCTATTTATTGCACATCTATTTATTCTTTGCTAAATGTTGACCTGAACCTATTTATTGAAATTCCAAAGTGGTATTATTTATTTGACCTGCTCTTTGAAAGGAAAATCTTATTGTATTGTATTTATTTTATGAAACCTGCAACTAAGAGAAAATAAGATAAAGACATATACATTTTCAACTTTACTTGCATTATTTTTACGGTGTAGTGTCGTTTTTGGAACGGATGAACGCATGGTTATTGTGAGGGTGTGACGTACGCTTAACACGGTGCCTGACCCCCGACCGCTCGAGCCAAGCTACCACTGTGCTGGGAACCTGGTGAGTGCTAACCCGGTTGCCCGGTTTCCAACACCTCCCTCCTGGCTTGTCTGTTCCATTGTAATGCCCCTGATCCGCCCCTCCTGCCCTTTATGGTCTGTTATGCTGCAGCTTTCTCTCCTGTCGGTCCATTATGGTCAGCTAGCTACCATTGCCACTTTCCCCTCTGTTCTCTGTTGTCCATGTGCATGGTCCTGTCCCCTCCCTATTGCTTTCTATGGATTGTTGTGCTGCACTCCCATCCTGCATGCCCTGTGTGGTGTATTGTGCTGCTGCAAACCCTGATGCCTGCCCTGTAGGGTCAGTTTGGTGCACCTCTCCATGTCCCTCCTGTCCTCTGTTATCCAAGTCCATGTCCCTACCCAATTCCTCCTGCCTACCATGATCCAATGTACCATACTTGTGAACATTTTGAACTTGGTAAGAGGGAGATTTTGGAAAAAAAAACTGGGGTATTGATTTTCCCCTTTGAGTTACATTGAAAAAGAGGAGATTGTAGACAGGAGACAGATCAAATAAAGCCCATTTGAGCTTAAAAACATTGGACGTTTCCTGGCTGAAAAGGGTCTGTTGGCATGTATGGTTGTACTACCACTGTCTCTTCTTTCTGCTCACAATGGTCTATTATATTGCCACAGCCTTTCTTGCCAGTCCTGTATTGTTGGTTTGTTGCCCCTGCCCCCCTTTCCACTGCCCTCCATAGTCTGTTGTGCTGCCACTGCCCTTCCTGCCTGCCCAGTGTGGTCAAATTGTTGCCTCTGCACTCTCCTACCTGCCTTCAATTTTCAGAGTACGTGCCCCTGGCCTCTGCCTCTCAACAGAATCCCAATGAACAACTAGATTGCTAACATTCTATATTTATTACAAAAGTGTGGAACGCCTGACGTCATCTTGATGTAATCAAAACTGTAATACCTAGAGCATTTCCTTTAGAAATTACATATATGAGAGGGTCTTATTTGCATCAAAATTATGATTAGTGCTCTAAAAAACTAAAATGAGGACATATTTTCTGAGTTTTCAAATAGCGACAAAGAACTTTTACATTATTTGTAATCTTTATATTTTTTTATCCAGTTGACCACTTGATTAAATGTTGCACCTAGGGGAGAGGATGTGGTGTTACTTCCAGAGCTGCAGACTTTGCAACTGGGGAACCAGGTTGGAGTTTCTGCTTCAGCTCAACATTCTGTGATTCTGGTCAAATCACTTAATCTCCCCATGTCTACAACCAAAATGAATTTGATCTTGTGTGATGTAACCAATGCTCATGTAAAGCACTCCAATACCTGACAAGTCTGCACTATATAAAACTGCAAATACACACTTCTGCACACTTCTGTCATTGGGCTACATGTGGGCTACATCTGGGTGATATTTGTGCTGCATTTGGGCTCTTTTTGTCTCTGGTGGCCATCTTGGGAGATTTATTTGTTATGAAGTTTCCTAATTTCCTCATTTACTGCAGTCTCCTCAGTAGGAAATGCTTTCAGTGTTTTACTTTGATTCCATCAAGAAGGTATTCAGATATGTAACACATTTGCCATAAATTCTGAATGTTGGCACTCTAGTTGCTCATTAGATCACTGTATTAAAGCTACTGCTCACCACGGAAGTCTGCTGCTGGTATTAAAAATGCATGTTTCAGTCTGCATATCAGAATTTTTTAATGAAATAGAAGAGGATTTGAGAAGTCACTCAAAATGTGCCCTAATTTTTCTTTCTTCAGCACGAATCAGAATTTCTGTGGCAAAATGAACCCCCTCATTGTGTCCCTTTTTAAATATAGGGGTCGATTCCGATCCTGTTTTTTTTTTTTCCTTACGTCTCGTATCCGTATTGTTTTATGTACGAATCGTACAAGTCACGTCCGACACGTGAAGTACGATTCGTACGGGAAAAAGTACAAATACAGATCTGCCCGATCCGTACGAATGGTAGCGGGAACAGTTTTACGAGACGGACCCGGATACTTTTCCGTACAAATCCTAAAAATACAGTCCGAGCGTACAAGTACGATCCGGACCGGCTTTCAGATTTACGATTCGTACGGAAAACGTCCCGTACACGGGGAATGACTTGCACATATGCAATGTCGGTGTACGCACTGTACATAAGCAATGTCGGTGTATGCACCATATCTAAGCAATGTCGGTGTACGCACCGTACATGAGCAATGTTGGCGTACGCACCGTACATACGCAATATCAGTGTACGCACCGTACATAAGCAATGTCAGTGTACGCACCGTACCTAAGCAATGTCGGTATACGCACCGTACATAAGCAATGGCGGTGTACGCACCGTACATACGCAATGTCTGTGTATGCACCGCACAAACGCAATGGCGGTGTGCGCACCGTACATAAGCAATGGCGGTGTATGCACCGTACATAAGCAATGGCGGTGTACGCACCGTACATATGCAATGTTGGTGTACGCACCCGCACCGTACATACGCAATGGCGGTGTATGCACCGTACATAACCAATGGCGGTGTATGCACCGTACATATGTAATGTCGGTGTACGCACCGTACTTAAGCAATGGCGGTGTACACACCGTACATAGCAATGTCCGTGTACGTACCGTACATCCACAACGCATGGGGGTGTGTGCCTGTATGACTCGTACCCCTATACCGTACTGAACCACGGACACTGTAAAACAGCACAAGGAGGGTCTATTCGACTCGCACAACACCACAAAACACGTCTACACTGCACATAAAATGGAAAGGACTGACCTGGACACATCCAAACAGGCAAACAGAGGGGCAAACTCACAACCACCCCATATAACACACCCACCAAAAATTCAAACTGAGCCCCACCCACAAATGGACCAATAAAAAGGGCCCACACACACATACCATGAGCCTTTGCAACAGACTCACTGCAGCTAGTGAGCACACACCAACAACTGCACCCAGCCACCTTAACATATACACCTCCACACAACCTCCTTCACACATACCCCCTCTTCACATTCAGACCCACACCGTCACATTAAGACCCACACACCCACAACCATCCACACCCTCACCACACACCTTGCCCACAAGAATCCAAAGTTCACAAGGGAGGAGCTGGATATCCTTGTCAATGAAGTCATCAGAGTCGAGCCACAGCTGTTTGGAACATTGGTCAGACAGACCAGCATAGCCGAAAAATCACGCCTGTGGCAGAGGATTGTCGATAGGGTGAATGCTGTTGCACCCATCAGAAGGACCAGGACCGAATGCCAAGCCAGGTGGTATGATCTGCGAAGGGCGGTCAAGAGAAAAATGACTGACGACTATGCCCAGAGCAACATCACTGGAGGTGGTGCACCCCACAGACCAGTACATTACCATCCCTGGGAGGAGAAGGTGATGGGCATGCTTCCGCCGGTGGGAGTACATGGACTACAAGGACTTCCAGAGCCTGGTGAGTACCCAAACAACTTACGTAACATGGGGGTAATGGCATCCACACCCCAACTACACCAAATGCATGCAACTACCCCCAAGCCCTCACCGGCCAGAACCACAGTCAAAAACAACGCTAATGCCAATAACATGTGTATGCCCCAGTGAGAAAGCAACGCCATGCTATGTCCAATGCTACACGAAGCACCAAACCAAGAATGGATGTCCGGGGTGCTGGGAGTGTGGGTGGCAAAAAACGCATTGGTGAACTCCAAATCAGACACAATTGGCCTCATCCCGTATGGCAAAGCTACATACCCATGCACCATGCGCAATGCACAGGGATTGGGAAAGTACTGACAAGATAGCTCACACTCGGCCCTGGTGTAGGCAGCACAAGGACCTCCTGTGACCAGTGCAAACACAAACACCAAGACAACAAGGTCAGATATCTAGGACATGAACTCACACTCACTGTCATGGCATCATGCTCCATGGGGAGACAGCTACATCACCTGGGAGACCCAGGGCCAAATCACACTACACCCACCAGCAGGCCCTGTCACACACACCCTTTACACAAGCAGACACCCCCGGGACAGGCAATCGATTTACCCACTGTCACAATGGACATGTAACACAACAACACCAATACATAGCAGAAGAAGCATCCAAGCTAAAAATCTACATGTCAAAGACTCAGGAGAACATAGCAATGTGTCCCCCGTAACATACCCATCCACAAGTGAAGATTGAGGAGAATGCTAGGCACATACAACTACCTGGAAGAACAGTGCCGACTTGAATGTGTATGAAACATGCATGTTGCATGAAACAGCATTAACATTGTCTGTCTCTCACACACAGGGCAACGTGATGAATCTACCCCCAACAATGGGGGTGAAGAATCACAGTCCTGGCTCGGGAGGAACCTGATCCCACCGGCAGCGACGCCTCTCAACACTCACAGTCTGGCAATATCAATGTCAATGAACATGGCACATGCTACACTTCTAATACACATCAGGTAACTATGGAGTCGGGTGTGTGCAATACATACAGGACACATATGCCAGCTTGCTGGGACTCCGACAAAAAGCAAGATACACCTGTTGTTTGTCAAGTATACATGACATGCCCTGAAATGAGCTGGGGGCCAGTCTGAGTGAAGAGCCACAGATATCACCAGAGTGACACACAACCACATAGCTGCATTGGAAGGATGTCATCTCATCCAGACAGCTGACTGCAAGGCACACGCACAGGTCACATGGAATGTCAAATGTACATATCAAACACAGTGCGATGAAGGGGTACACGTGACAACACAAAAACACAGCCCTTGAGACAACGCACACATGTATGACTGGGAAAATATGATGTCCGATGCACACAGACCCTACAGCCGTGGGAAGCCACATGTGGTATGGTGTGCGTAGATGTGTTCCATGCCCATCTCCACCCAGACCCCTGTTGGATGCACCAACAGCAGATGCAGTTGACTGGACACTGACATCAAGCTCATGGGAACACATGACACACACCTGACATAGTCACAAAGGGGCACGCTGATCGTGACATGTCAGTTGATAGAGTGTCCCTGTCCCTGGCATCAGTAGACATGTGCGGGTGTTGATGACTGTGCCAGCCCACTGCTGCTGTGCATGACACAGTTGGAATACAGACACACATGTGGCAAGTGTCAAGGGGATGTGTGCCACATAGTGCCCCATCACACATGACATGTGTCCACAGGTCATCACACTGCAATTGTGCAACTAGATGAGATGACCTGTGCTATATCACTGGCTGCCACACCTAGAGCCTGCACATGACAGTATGCAATGACAAGTACTCGATGGACATCCTTGTGCGACTCGTAGCCCTACATTCCTGGCATGTGTACGCCTGTATTACCATTGTAAGCGTGTAAAATGCATACCCGTAAGGGTACTACTAGTAGTACACATACGTGTACTACCTTAGTACACGTATGTGTCTGCACTAGGAGTACAGTGCGTACACATAAGTGTACTACTTGTGCGTACACGTACTCTGTACGCACTTGTAGTACAGTGCGTACACGTACGTGTAGTCCTAGTGCATACCCGTACCTGTACTAGGGTAGTACACGTACGTGTACGCACTAGGTAGTACACGTACTCTGTATTCACTGGTAGTACAGTGCGTACACGTACGTGTACTACTAGTGCATACCCGTACATGTACTAAGATAGTACACGTTTGTGTACACACTAGGTAGTACACGTACGTGTACGTGTACTACTAGTGCGTACACATACGTGCACTACCTAGTGCGTACATGTACGTGTACTACCTTAGTACACGTACTCTGTATGCACTAGTAGTACATTACGTGTACGCACTGTACTACTAGTGCGTGCACGTACATGTTCTAAGGTAGTACACGTACGGGTCTGCACTAGTAGTACACATACGTGTACGCACTGTACTCCTAGTGCGTACCCGTACGTGTACTAAGGTAGTACACGTACATGTACGCACTAGTAGTACACGTACTCTGTACGCACTAGTAGTACAATGCGTACACGTACGTGTCTTACTAGTGCGTACCCGTACGTGTACTAAGGTAGTACACGTACGTGTACGCACTAGGTAGTACACGTACATGTACGCACTGTACCCCTAGTGCGTACAGAGTACGTGTACTACTAGTGTGTACAGAATACGTGTACTACTAGTGCGTACACGTACGTGTACTACCTTAGTACACGTACAGGTACGCACTAGTAGTACACGTACGTGTATGAACTAGTAGTACACGTACGTGTACGCACTGTACTCCAAGTGCGTACACGTACGTGTACTAAGGTAGTACACGTACGGGTACGCACTAGTAGTACACGTATGTGTACGCACTGTACTCCTAGTGCGTACCCGTACATGTGTTAAGGTAGTACACATTCGTGTACACACTAGGAGTACAAGTACGTGTCAAACGCACTGTACAACTGGTGCCATAGGGGTACGTGTGAAACGCACTGTACACCCGCAATCATTGCGTGTGTATGCTTCGTTTCACCATTGTACTGGTGCCGTAGGGGTACGTGTGAAACGCACTGTACACCCGCAATCATTGCGTGTGTACGCTTCGTTTCACCATTGTACTGGTGCCGTAGGGTTATGTGTGAAACGCACCGTACCTGTGTGTGGATTTCAAAATTACATAGGGGACACATAAGGGACAAGTATTAGGCCCTAAATGCATGCTGGTTGTCATGGAGACAGAGTTTTCAGTTGAAAAGTGTTGATCAGGTGTCCTGGAACAGTCAGTTGGCCACAAAATACAATGTTGCAAAGTAGTTGTTGACTTGACATGATGCTCAAAATTTGAACGATGCGAATGCTGTCATTGGTGTATGTTTAATGTCATTGGTGTATGTTTAAAGGGATTGGAGTAAACTTAGGATGCTAATGAGTCTGACCAATCACTATGTACTCCTCAAAATGAATGCCCCTCAGCAAGACAGATATAAGGCAGCCAGAAGCCATGAGAGGGCACTTGCCTGCACAACATTCCAGTCGACCACATTGCTGCTGTCTCTGCTTCCTCTGGACCATGTCACGTACTGTGGAGAGGGCCCAACCATTCACCCAGGAGGAGAATCAGGCCTTGCTGGACGTCCTCCTCCCACAGTACACCAAGCTGTATGGGAGACCAGGGGAACAGGTGAGTGCTGACTCCACTACCTTTGCCTATGCACCTGTTGTGTGACTGTGAATATTGTGTCCAGGTGGGACAGACATGCAATATTGTTTAGATTGGGTCCCAGAGGGGGGGGACATGCTGATGTCTCTCATGCAGAGCATGATGTAGTTCCTGTGTGCACTCCTCACTTGCATTGTGCTTACTGTGACTTTCACTGCATAGTGCATGACACATTCAGCCTGGCAAATCCTTGGTGGCTTTTTTTCCTCTTGTCTGGAGGTGATTTAGTGGTCCCCACGGTGTGACAGGTGACTGTACCCACAGATGTGTATGAGTTGAGTGGACCTGTGGTGAGAGTGTACAAATGATGTGTACGACCTCATGGACATTGATGTGTGTGAATGTTCCTTGTCATGTGTGTGAGTGTCTATGTGAAGTGTTGCACCACAGCTGCATGGAGGTGGCAACAAATCTACCCATCTGATGTGACAAGTGAGCCATGCTGTGTGTCTGACTTGCAGAGCTAGCATGACACCTGTGACACCTCACTGGCAATTGGCACGTGTGCAGAGTGAGGGTTGTATCTGCTGTTGTCAATGACAGGCGAGTGATCAGTGCTTGGGTGTGTCTGTCTAGTATGCTGAGGGTGCGTCAGTGGAGTGGGACATGTGACTGCTTGGCACGTGCTGCCATCAGCCTGCTGTTGCATGTTCTGCACAGTGTGTGGCATGCTCAGTGAGTGTGTCGCACCCCTCATGCCAACCTGTTGACTTTCAATGCCATGTAGTACATTGGGGCTTGCACACAGGCCAATTTCTTATTGTGTATGATGTAATTCCTGTCTGCATCCTATGCACTGTTCAACCTTTCAAATATGTTCAAATGTGTGTCTCTGGGACATGGAGCAGGTGTATTGATGTTGTGTCACTTTGTCATCCTGACAGGTAACTGCCTACGAGACGGGGGTGATCTGGAAAGACATCGTCAGGGCCGTGAGATCTCAGGGGGAGAGTAGTCGGCAGCTGTCACAGGTCCGCAAGAGGTGGCAGGGCATCCGGTGCTGGACCCGGCGGATCGCCCGGGTCCAGCTGGGTCTCGAGCTTCCTCGCCCCCACGGCGGCTGCCGACGCCTAACCCCCCACATGAGACGTGTCCTGGCGGTGGTATTCCCTGAGCTCGATAGGCAGTTACAGGAGAGACTGCAGCAAGGAGGGGGTAGGTACATGGCTGTTTGTCGTGTTATGTGTCGCCAGCTTTTTGAAGTGCTCTGTAGCCTGGATACACTCCCAGAGTTTATATGTGCAGTACATTTTCGCTTCCCCAATGTCACCTGGTGCTCTTTTTCATCCCTTCCCCTCCTTGACATGTGTCCCCTGGTCTGTGTGTAATCACATTTGCACATAGTCATCTAGGGTGCCATCAAATCTAAGTGCACATTGCTTTCTGCATCATGTGAGGGGGGTGATCTGTGACTTGTGTTGGTACCTTGCCTGTGCCATGACCTGTTCACTATGTTGGGGGTCCATATTTGTTGTCACTGATGATGATTCTCAACATAGGAGTGTGAGCTTTCAAATGAACACCCTTGCAGCATGCATGACCAATGTTGTGGCCTCAAACATGATGTGCATGAGTGGGAGATATGCATTGTGCCATGACAGTTGAACCTGGTACAGTCAGCTCATTCCAGGACCACGGAGCAGTGTGCCCACTACAGTCCCCTGAGACATCCGGGCCTCCTAATCATTTGTGTCATCCAACACTGTGCTCATTCTCTGTGGGTTCAGCATAGGTCTGCCTCTGTGCCATTGTTTCCTGGCCTAGTTTGTATTTTGCAAATGTGTGCTACATGTGTCCACTGGACAGGAATACACCATTTAGCTTGTGCATACTCACACTGGGCAGTGCCTGTGTGGCTATTCACAACAATCTGTTGATGGTTGTTTGCCACAAATATGTGTTGGCAGCCCAACGAGGTGATGTTGTGTAAATGAAGCAATTGTTCATGCACAGTTATTGTAACCCTGAATAAGAGGTGTCACTTCTTGAGCTGTATCAATCACATTGACTCAGGTATGGGGGGGGTGTGCGGGAGTGGCATACATGTGCACCCCTGATTTTTCATTGCCAGGTCTGACTTGTGTGTGAGACTTGGCTGTAGAGAGAATCACCCTGCAGTGCCCCTGTGATTCTGGCCAGTGCTTGATGTTCGTGCTTTGCAGCCTGTGTCAGTTTTTTAAAAACATGAATCCTGCTCATACATTCCTTTTTTTTTTTTTTTTTTTAAATAAATTTTATTGTGCAGAGAAAAAGGGTACAAGCACGGGCCTACAACCTCCTGGGCCGGCCGCTAGTATTCAGAAATGATCAAGCAGTTCAAAAGCCATGACTGGCCCACAGGGGCTCCGCTAAATTACAGGAGATCAGACTGCACATAAGGGACGTCAGGATACACCCTTTTTACATAAATATCAACAAAAGTAAAGAAAAACAAAAAGCAAGGCGAAAAACATTGAAAAGGCGTCTAACCACAGCAGAGGAACTCCACACCCGACCACCCTAGGGTGGTCAATAAAAAGGGGGGTCTGAGAGGGAGGGGGGGGCCACGGGAAAACCAAATCTATACACAGATGAACAAATTAAGCAAGGAACCCTCAAGGATCAGGGGGACAAGGCAACCTCAGACGTATCCACCAGGGGGGGAGAACAGATAGTCCCTCGATACACATTCCACTGACCCCAGATTCTACCCCACGCCCCCGGTTTACCACGAGCCACATACACCGTCCTCTCCCTGAACATGCACCAGTCCATGTTCTCCTTCCATACGGACACGGTGGGAGGCCGTTGGGAACCCCAAAGCTGCGCAATATCTCTCTTTGCGATCATGTTCCCAAGGGCCGCCCACCGAGCCTGGGCCGCATTATAGTCATTGGGCTCCCACACATTCAGAACATATCGGCGCACCTCCGGCAGCAGAGCGACCCCAGTGACCCGTTTCATAACATCATGCACCTGGCGCCAATATTCCGCCACCTCGCGGCACTCCCAGAGGATGTGGAGAAAGGTGGCACTGAGCCCGCAGCCACGCTTACAGAGCCCGTCGTCAGAAAACCCCATCGAGACCAAACGGGGACCCGTCACATAGACACGATGGAGTATCTTAAGCTGGACCAGACGGAGACGGGCCGGGATGGCAACCTCCTTAGGGGATGACAACGCAGACTGCCAGTCCTCGCCGTCCAGCTCAACCCCATCTCCCGTCCATGCCTCCCGAAGACGCACCAAGAGATCAGCCCGATTATTTATTAGTTTTTTATAAATCAAAGAGATAGTGCTGTCGGGGACGTGTCCGTCGAGTATACGGTCCTCGAGAGGCGAAGAGACAGGGACCGTGGTCCCCTCCCCAAAGACCGAGAGTAGGGCGTGCCGAACCTGGGCATAGCGGAAGAACTCCCTTTCACTAAGCTCGTACTCGCTCTGAAGCGCCGCGAAGGATTTAACCGCGCCTTTAACCCATAGGTCCCCCACTCTGCTAATGCCGATCGTATCCCAGTGCTCAAAGCCTTTCGTTGTCCAGAGGCTTCCCAAGCGTTCTGAGGCGAATAAAGGAGTAGCACACGTTAAACGCTCACTCCAGCCCACCGCTACATTCGCCGCCTTCCACACACGTACCGCAATCCTAGTAGGGCCCGTGAGGGTCCTTCCGGCAGATCAAGAGTAAAGCGCTCTGTTATAGTTGCCGCCGGGAAGCAGGAATTTATCCATCTCATATGCCGGGTTCGAACCAGGAGCGTACGTAGCATGGTTAATGGCAGACAGCTGGGAGGCCCAGTAGTACCTTCTAATGTCAGGAAGCGCGATGCCCCCATCATACCAGGGAAGAGTCAGCTTTGCCAAAGCGATACGCGCACGACCGTCCCAAACCAGTCTCCTCTGCAAACTCTCCACTTCCCTAAAGTAGGCCGCCGGAATGATATCGAAGGAGTTCTGGAGTGCGTAAAGAAATCTGGGAAGGGACATCATTTTAAACAGTGCTGCGCGACCAAGTGGAGACAAGGGCAACTTACACCACCGAGCCGTGTCCACCCTCAAACGCCGGAGGGGAGACAGGAGATTCTCCTCGTAGCGGGCCGCCGGATCCAACAAAACGTACACCCCCAAGTATTTAAAGCCGGATTGAGATGTTTGGATCGGAAGCCGAGACGGCAAAAGAGGAAGGCCACCGGAGATAGGATACACGCAAGATTTGGACCAGTTAATTATCAAACCCGAATTTCTCCCGAAGGAAGTAAGGACATCAAAAAGTACATTGAGCGACTTCCGCGGCGAGGTGAGGTACAAAAGAATATCATCCGCGTACAACGAGACCCGATCCTCGAAGCCCGGGGCCCACCGGATCCCTCTGATCGAGGGCTCCCAGCGGAGCCAGGCAGCGAGCGGTTCCAAGGCGAGAGCAAAGAGCAGAGGGGACAACGGGCACCCCTGCCTAGTACCCCTCCCGAGAGCGAAGGGCCGAGAAACCCGCCCATTGACAACAACCTGAGCCATTGGTCCAGCATAGAGGAGCTTCACCCAACTAATAAATCCCTCCCCAAAGCCAAACTTCGCCAAGACGGCCCAAAGGAATGGCCACTCGATGGTATCAAAGGCCATCGTGGCGTCTAAGGAAACCAATATGGCCGGTTCAGAGAAGTACTCCGCCCTAGCGAGGACGCCATGTAGACGCCGCAAGTTGAGAGCGGTATTACGATGAGGGATAAAGCCGCATTGATCCGGATGTATCAAATCACATATAACTCTCAGCAAGCGATTAGCAAGGACCTTGGCAAGGATTTTCGGTTCGGCATTTAGTAGGGAAATAGGCCTATATGAGGCACAGCGGTCTCGTGGCTTACCGTCCTTGGGGATCACAACTATAGTAGCCAGACGCTGGTCATCGGGAAGGGAACCCCGCTCGAGCGACTCCAGAAACATACGACGGAGGAAGGGCACGATTTTATCCGGGCGTAGTTTATACAGTTCAATCGGCAGTCCGTTGGGGCCCATAGCCTTACCCGAGCGAAGGGAACGAATCGCGGTAGCAATCTCGTCGACAGACAGGGAGGCATCCATCTGCTCACGATCCTCGACGGATAAGCCGGGCAAGGCAATATCCCGCAGCAATAGACAAGAGTCATCCTCATCTCTATCAGACACCGGGAAGTACACCGCCCGGAGGTGGTCAGCAAAACACTCCACAATCTCACCAGGGTCAGTCACACACACTCCATCCGAAACCCGAAGCTCCGGGACCACACGATTCACTCTCTCCTTCTTATCCAACCAAGCAATCAGTTTACCCGCTTTGTCCCCGGCATCATACAACCTACCCTGCTGCTCCCTATACATGGTCTTGGCAGCGTCAGTAACAAGAGACTTATATTCAAACTGCTTCAAGCTGTGGGTTTGAAGCCCATCCTGAGTGACACCCGTCCCCAAAGCTGCCTCCAGCCCCGATATTTCAGTCTCCAGCTTCACCACCGCCTCATTCTTAACCCTCTTAGCCTCCACTATCTGGGATAGGGCATGCCCACGGAGCACTGCTTTGAATGCTTCCCACAGGGACACTGAGGACAACACCGACCCCTCATTCTCGAGAAAATACCGATCAATCGACTTAAAAGGCTATCACGAATCCTGCTCATACATTCTTGGCACCTGTGTGTGGTTGAGATGCTACGCAGTTTGGGCTTTGTGTGCTGACATCTGTGTGTACATTCTGGCTGGCCATGAGGGTGTCCCCACAGTACAGCTAGGCTTTTTTCAACCCAATTGCAGGCCCATTAGCTTATGCATTGTCCTGGGTGTGAACATGTGTGCCACTCCAGATGACGGGCAGTAGGTCATATGTGTAGCCAACTGTGTAATCAGGTGACGGATGGCCATGTGACAACTGACATAATTCAAGTTGTTACTACCAAAATATTGTACCTTGGCACTCACAGCACTTGTCAACAGTTGTTCATGTTTTAGATGTGTAAATTTGAAGATTTGTGTTAAGAACACTGATGTGCCTGCATGAAAAAAGTCTCCCAAGTAAGTGCACACCAAACAACATTTCCACTTTCATGGAACACGCTGGCACCTTTTCAAAGCAGCCACTGTTAGAATTACATGGGGTTGCATATTCTCCATATACATGTTCCCACAGTGGTCTTGATTTTGTGAGACTCCTTTGTTGTTGGTGATACAAACTAACGAGTCTCAAGACATCAAGACCTCCGTGGGCCCATGCATATGTACTTTCTGCAACACCATTTATTTCTAACAGTGGCTTCTTAGAAAAGGTGCCAACTTCTTCAATGACAGTGTCAATGTACTTTTGTGTGCACGGTCTTGTGCAACATATTGCATGCAGGCACATGAGTGTTCTTTTCACAAAATGGCCAATTGGCACATTCAAAACATGTTGATTGTGTAAAGTATTGTGAGTTCCAAGCTAGCAAATATTTCCGTTTAGTGTTCCAAAGTACTTACAGGTCTCTGAGTGTGGTGACACCTTAAGTATTGAGGTGTGTTAGTTTACCTTGGGTGCACCACTACTGTTTCTTTCAGGGTAAACAAGAGGTGGCATGACTTCATTTTATTGCTGTGCTCACCGGTTCACAGACACTCGCTTCTCAGTGTATTTCTCATTCAAGTTGTGGCCTTTTGTGTATTTTTTTTGCAGAGTCCCACCATGTTTCCTTCATCCCAGGCACCGCACCCCCTGCCTCTGTCACCCCTGCTGCCCTCAGTGAAGAGTCTGTGGACATACTGCGGCAGTTGCAGGTTGGTCAGGCATCAGTGCTAACTGTCCTCCATGGACACACTAAACTGCTCACACAGTTGGTGTCGTTCGTGGAGGGCATGTCATCAACGATGACTGAGCAACGCAGGATTCTGCGGTCCATGGACTCTTCCCTGACGGCAGCAGTTTCTCTCCTGCAGCGCTCCGTCCCCCTTTCCTTCCCCGGACCCATCCACACTGCCCTCTCCCATGCCTGCCCAACGCACACCCAGACAGTCACAGGCACGCACCCCAACAGACACATTCAGCACACCCCCAAGTAAGGCACAGCGCTCACCTCCTGGCACGCACACTCAGGGGGATGAAGGCACACCCACAGGGTCTGGGGGCAGACGACAGACATGCAGCGACAGTCGCAGTCCGCAGTCCTCACAACCAATGTTCCCTCTAATTTATTTCCTCTGTGTGCGGCAGTGGAGGGTCTCTGTGCGCTGCAACCTTGGCCATGTGCGCCAGGAACCAGACCGCGCGCGTGTGCAGCGCCAAATGTCACTCCAAACGTTTACTTTAAAAAGTGAAAAGATGGTGCATTTTTACACATACAGCGCCACATTAAGGGTCTTAAGGTCGGTTTACAAATTGGATAAACACTCCATGACATGAATTGGTTACACAGGCAAGTACACTTCAGGTTTAGAAAAGCACAAGACTCCAAGGGGCATATTATCAAGAACGGCGTTAAAATTATCGCCGCTTTAGCGGCAGGAAACTGCAGCTAAAGCGGCGATAATGGGCTTGATAATATGCCCTTGAGAATTCCAATAGAAGCCCATGTTCTGGTGTGAACCTGGGCTTCTATTGGAACGCTCCAGGGCATAATATCAAGCCCATTATCGCCGCTTTAGCGGCAGTTTCCTGCTGCAAAGCGGCGATAATTTTAACGCCATTCTTGATAATATGCCCCCAACGGTGGTACCATCATAAGATTTTACTAAAGATTCTTAACTGGAGCACTGTTCATTGGGTGGGGAAATGTTGCCCCTTTTGTTAATTGCAGTTTAAATTCTAATATAGAACAGTAAGCTATTAACTATCAAAGAGCTGCATTTCCATTCATTGCAATGGCAGAAAACCTGCGACAGACCACCCGAGCGGAAGAGTAATATAGCTTTTGATTGTAAGAACGTAAATAGAAAAATTCAGCATGAAATTAAAAAATCAGCATCAAGAGGAATAACCTTCAATCATGTTTTACTTGCAGATAAGTTTAAACAAAACACAGAACAAGGCACAGTAGGGCAGCCGATTCAAGGGAGTTCCTCAAATGCTAAAATAGATGCCTAAATAACAGCCAACCTCTATACGTCTCAAACCACAAAGTGACTAGCTAGAATTTAAGCTCTGCATTTTTGACCCCATACCTCCTGCTATGCTGTAGGTACCACAAGGGAGAGGGGCTGCAGCTTGCACCACACGCACTGCAGCCGCGCAGAGTAACTACATTTAATACAGTTAGTGAGAGTGTGTGTGTCAGTAAGTATGTTCCACAGTAGCCCTTATGACCCGACTGCTAATTAAATAAACAAAAACAGAAAGGCCATGACAGGGCCGGCTTCAGAGCTGATGCGAAAGTATTTTGTGGTGCCACACCAATAACCTCTTTCTCCGTAAATACATTTACTACCACCTTCCAACAGTGCCCCTCATCCCTCCATGGCCCCCTTTATTGACCTCCTCCTCGGATTCCCTCACTGCCACCCTACCCCAGTGCCCCTCATCTCTCTGTAGCCCCTCCCCCTCATGACCTACTCCTCAGACTCCCTCACTACCACCCTCCACCAGTGCCCCTCATCTCTCCCTAGCCCCTCCCCATGACCTCTTCCTCAGATTCCCTCACTGCCACCCTCCAACAGTGCCCCTCATCTTTACTTAGCCCCTCTCTCATATGCATTTCATTTGTTGTATAGCGCTACTCAGATCAGTGTAGTGTGTGTCAGTACTTTACACCACGCACACATTATACAGAGACAATGAATCATACAAGTATGTAAATCAGTCTACAGGGAATGTCACATAAGCCAATGAGGATTACAAGGTGTAGGAATCACATGTCATCCATACTGGTGGGCAGTATATTTTAAGAGGGTTTGGTCTGGGGAAACACAACCTTAGGATTTAAAGAGTATTCCATGGGGATCAGCTTTACTGATAAATGTATATCTGCCGAAACATACTCATTTTAGCAACATTTGAATAATGAAAGACTGGGGAAGTACTAACTATATCACAAAACAAAAAAAGCCAAGTTCTAACTATACCATTCATGTTTGTCTGCAGCTCTTTGATGACAGTTCATTGGTCACTGTCCTATGTTAGGATTGTAACTTCTGAACTGCAAGTAACACAAGGATCTCTGTGACAAAGGCAGTAACCCACTGAGCTATCCACATAAAATACAGTTCATCTGACAGACAAATGATTGATCTCCTGCAGGATCACCAGTATTATCTGGGCCTTTTGTACTGTCTTATTGTTGTCCTGCATCGGCCATGATAATGATAAAAACTGTTTAAAGGAAGCACACACTGTGTAGATTTTAAAAAGAAAAAATATGTAGTAACACATTCTCGTACCTACTCCATTAGTCAAACTTTGTGTCACAGCCTGATGTGATAAGCCGCTGCAGGGGTCAGGAAAGGTAAATAGGAATAAATAAACTTCTTCTCTCCTGCGCTGCATAGAAAAAGAAAAATCCACGCAGCACAACAGTAGGCAAAGGTTACCATCGTCAAAGAAAGGATTTGTCACCTTTCCCCATGTGGAGATGAAGGGGTGAAAAAATAAATAAAGCCAGGTTAACATGTAAATGGTATTTTAAAGACCTGTGAAGTACTCGGGTGCGGCCACGATAATCTCTAAATCTGTCTGTGTGCGCCCGGGAAGCTGTCTCGTCCCAGGCTGACACACACGAGGGGGGGGGGGTTGCAGCACTTGGAGCCCAATGATGTTGCGCGCCTGCCTTCAAGCCCTCACTGCGAGGGCCAAGGCTCCTGTTTGGCTAGAACCGGGCCTGGTGGGGAAGAGTGTGGGCTTTTGTTTAAGTATTTATGTTAATAACAGCTCGTGAAGGGGCTGTGATTAACATGAATACTTAAACAAAAGCTCACAATCTGCCCCGCAAGTGCCGAAAGGCGTAAGCCCCCAAGCTCCCAAGCACCAAAGCCCGCCTTACCTTGAGTCTCTCGGGATAGCAGCCCTTTAAAAGTTAAAGGCAGCATTCCTGCGCCAGATCTCCAGAGATGAGTGGAGATAACCAGCAAAGTCCCACAAGAACGGAGCCGTGTGGCCATATAGGGAGGCCGGTCTCGAGACGCAGCAGCTCCAGGGAGCTGGGGCAGACATGGAAGCTGCAGACACAGGCTGGCATCGGCCCAGGGTCGGATTGGTAACACAGGCACTCGGGAAATGGCTGAAGGGCCGGTAACCGAGTTCAACTGTGGGCTGCTTTTTTGGGCAGCCTGGGGGCTGTCTGTGCTGTTAGGTTGCCCCAGTGCTGGCCCGAGTGACCTTTCTAGAGGCAGATGGGCGAACGTATCACTCCCTTTCTCTTGCTGGGCTAGCCCATAAACGTATGCTGATTGAGCGGGGGGCAGGGGGCCTGAGCAGAAGGGGGTCTCACTTGCATTCATGTGTGGCTCAGCAGTGTGAACTAATCTGTGCATCTAAGTGAAGTTAATAAAACATGCCTCCACCCCCTTTCTTTTCATAAAAGTTCACGTGTTTTGCGGAAGGCAATACACGAATGTGGGCCACTTTTTTTTGGTGTGCCTGGGCCGATTTTTGATCCCAATCCGACCCTGCCTCGGACTGTAGATGGACGAGGAGGTGCCCTGGCACGCAGTCCTTCCAGTGTATTGCAACCAGAGCACTTAAAAGGCAAGTTTATGTAGAATAAGCTGCAAACGGCACTGAACCTTCTTCACACATGGGCAAGACATTTTAAAACAAAGTTGTGCTCCTTCGCACTTGTGTTTTCTGCACCGGCTTCATTTATTCGCCGCACTCCCTCAAACCTCTGAGCCTCGTGACTGCAAAAACGGGTATCAGTTAGCTTTATCAATTCTGTAAAAGACACCACCAAAACTTTGATTCCACGATCTCTTGCCTTATAAGATCCCTCCATTACTAAAAGCCACTGACTACGACGACACGATTCCTTTCTCCAAAACGAAGCCCTTCTCTCCTTACACTCTCACCCTCACTCACCATCATCAGTGCTCCCACAGGCACCTTACCCTCCTCCTGAAAAATCAACCAGATCCTCTCTCTATAAATGAAAACAATCTTAATGCAGGTAAATAGCTGTCCATCTACATCTCCCCCTGCAGAGATGGATGCCACCAGCTGCAAAACCCTGCTGGTGCTAAACACACCAACATTGGTTCTGCCACAGGCGCAGCATCCAGGTAGCTACAATAGTCTAAGGGTCATTAGGGTTAACGCTAGCCACCGCTGTTCCCGAGTGAGCAAGTACAAATGTTAGCAGGGCCATTATCGCAGACATCCACCACAAACACACGCAAAGAAATGCAAAGGTGATGGTGCCTAAACATGAAGAGGATTCTCAGGTGGGTGGAAGCTGTGCCAGGTTTAGGGTGGTGCGAGGGTGCACGGTTACTGACACATGGCGTCCGTTAAAGAATCCTTCACGGACAACGGGCAGACGGCCGAAATTACATACGGTTGGTCACCCTATGCTCCAACACAATACAGCAAGTTTAAAACCACGGCGTGTGCTTTGTAGGGTAATCGGCCTGGTTTGCAGACTTGCTGTATTGTTTTGATAGTAAAGCGAGGCTGCAGGCAGATTGAATGCTTTTATTTAAGTATCCATGTTAATCGCAGCCCCTTCACTAGCTGCGATTAACATGGGCACTTAAACAAAAGCATTCAAGCTGCCCGCAGCCTCTCTTTACTATCAAAACAATACAGGAAGTTTGAAAACAAGGCCGATTACCCTACAAAGCACACGCCGTCGTTTTAAACTTGCTGTATTGTTCTGATAGTAAAGCGAGGCTGCGGGGGAGATTGCGTTGATTTTATTTAAGTATTCATGTTAATCGCAGCTCGTGAAGGGGCTGCAATTAACATAAATACTTAAATAAGGGCACACAATCTCCCCCGCAGCCTCGCTCTACTAAAGAATACAGCAATCAGGGCAATACAGAAGCCCCAACAAAAGGAATTGGCTGCATTACGCTTACCTCCGCTCCTGAGTGGTCCACTGCAAAGTGGTCACTTCCGCCGCCGCCGTCCTCTGTCTGAAAATGCCCGTTTTTCGTGCCGCGCGCCTTTTAAAAGTGGCGGCGGCGTGAATTCTCTTGTGGGAAGTGCCATCTGTGCGCGCTGCACACACGGCACTGCGCGCTCGAAGGTAGAGAAGTGCGCGCGCGCGCGCGCGCACGTTAGTGGGAACAGTGCTCACAACCCTGTTCCTCCAAGACCACTCCCCTTAGCTCCCCTGCCAAACTCTCACCCAAGGACATCTATATGGGTGAGCGGGGCCTCGCCCCCACTTAGCCACCACCCCACAAGCGGGCAAGGAAGTCCCCGGGCACAGGAGTTGAGTCCCCCACCATGTCCAACCCCTCCCCCAAGAGCGCTGCACCCCATCCCTCGGCCACCACACCCTCCGGTGGCCCTGGGGTATCTTCAGGTGCAGGGGTTAAGATGGCGTCCCTAGCAGAAGTGTGCAGCGCCGTGCTCACCTCCACCTTTGGCGCTGCACCACCCCCTGTGGTGGAGACATCCACCCCTGCACCCACCCATCCCCCTACTGTCCCTGCGGTGCCTGGTCTTGCGATAGATGATGCCCCCCCGGTCGACAAACCTTGAGGTTCCTTTGTGCAGGCAAGGTAGGGGTGGACGCGGTCCCCTACGTCCACCCTTGGACTGGGAAATATGGACTGGCCATTGGCCTTTGTACATAGTTGATCTTTAACTATTTTTTTTTTGGTGCTGAATAAAGCATTTTATTTTGCTTTCAACACTATTGCATTTCAGGTACTTGATGTTGGTGATGAGGCTCCTGGAGTTGGTGTTCTGGTAATGTGTTAGGGTTCTGAGAAATGTTTTTGTATGATGGTCATGAGGTGGACCATGGGATCTGTGTGCCATCACAATGTCTCAGCAAAGAATCATTGGTAGTGTGTGTTCATTTGTTTTTGAGACATTGTCCCAAGGAGTGTTCCATCCTCTGTGGCACCTGACATCTTCCCTGCAAACAGTTGCACTATTGTTGTG
Organism: Triturus cristatus; assembly: GCF_964204655.1. Taxonomy (NCBI): domain Eukaryota; kingdom Metazoa; phylum Chordata; class Amphibia; order Caudata; family Salamandridae; genus Triturus; species Triturus cristatus. The sequence continues at coordinate 1,524,783,085 of NC_140591.1, forward strand.
CTGACCTGTGTCATCAGTTTCTTTGTTGGTGAGGGATCCCTTCTACAATGGCCCTGCCTGCTCACCGATGTCTCCTGCTGAATCGTCTGTGCCATCCTTGCTAGTCACTGTATTTGTGTTTTGGGTATGTAGGAATGCCTTCAGGGACAAATTGGCCCTTTTCAGCACTATGCATGTGTGTAATCACGGCCTACCACACAAATGGTACTTGTTATGCAGGGTATTTGGGCACCTGACTCACAATTGTAGGCATTGTATCTAGTGGAATTGAACCCTATTCCTTCCATGAGAGACAACATCTTGGTGGCTGGACCAGCACCTGAACATTCCTATCACTCCTGGGATGTGCGTGACAGTGTGTGTTCCCTTTGGCTATCTTAGTTTGGTATGCAGTTACAGGACTATACAGTCTTGTGGCATGAATTCAGGGTGTGTATTGTGCTGCATCCGCCATGGGTGGGTATGCATGTGTTATATGTCCTCACACCCACATGTGGTGTGTCATGCAGTATGGGAAAGACATCCATCATCCTGGGAGTGGGACACTGCTGTCAGTGATGTGTTGTAATAGCACTAAAATCATAATCAAAAGTTAGGGATGCGTCCATACCACCGTGTAGGTGTGGTCATCTGATAATGAGGTACACCCCCTATATCTCTGTCCACTGCTGGTAGTCCTCTGCATCCACCCCTCATATCTCTGTCCACTGCTGGGGGTCATATGCACCCTCCCCTCATAGGTCTGGGCACTGCTGGGAGTCCTTTGCACCCACCCCCATATCTTTGTCCACTGCTGGGAGTCATATGCACCCACCCCTCATATGTCTGGGCACTGCTGGGAGTCCTCTGCACCCACCCCCATATCTCAGTCCACTGCTGGGAGTCATATGCATGCACCCACCCCTCATATGTCTGGGCACTGCTGGTAGTCATATGCACCCACCCCTCATATGTCTGGGCACTGCTGGGAGTCCTCTGCACCCACCCCCATATCTCTGTCCACTGCTGGTAGTCCTCTGCACCCACCCCCATATCTCAGTCCACTGCTGGTAGTCCTATGCACCCACCCCTCATATGTCTGTACAATGCTGGGAGTCCTCTGCACCCACCCCTCATATGTCTGGGCACTGCTGGGAGTCCTCTGCACCCACCCCTGATATCTCTGTCCACTGCTGGGAGTCATATGCACCCACCCCTCATATGTCTGGGCACTGCTGGGAGTCCTCTGCACCCACCCACGCACCCCCTTGGAGCAGTACACTGCTGGCCTGGACCTACACACACACCAATCTGAAGGTAACATGCTGGGCCAGTCCTCTAAGCCCACATTCCTGGCGTGTGTACGCCTCGTATCCAAAATATACTGGTGCCATAACGGGGTACACGTACCCACTCATTCATTGCGTGTGTACGGTCCGTATCACTGTTGGACTGTGCAGTAGGGGTACGTGTGGTACGCACCATACCCACGCATTCATTGCGTGGGTATGGTCCATATCACTGTTGGACTGTGCCGTAGGGGTACGTGTGGTACGCACCGTACCCATGCATTCATTGCATGTGTATGGGCCGTATCACTGTTGGACTGTGCCATAGGGGTACGTGTGGTACGCACCGTACAAACGCATTCATTGCGTGTGTACGGTCCGTATCACTGTTGGACTGTGCCGTAGGGGTACGTGTGATACGCACCGTACACGTCCACTTCCGTTGTTGCGGTACGCAGGGGTTGCTGGACACGCCCCTGCCCCCCCAAGTGACCAGACCCTGGTGGTAATGTATGGCCTCCATATTATAGGTTTGCCTTTGAGTATGGAGTATGTTTCGTGCCCCTCACCCCCACCTTGGCCCCTGGGTGTTGTTCTCACCTTCTGCGGCGTGTGCGTTGGGTGCGGTGCACCAGGTCGTAGGCCAAGAGGACCGGGATGACACTTATGACGGGGTTCATGGCGTGTACGTCATGTACCGGGGCTCCGTTGCGTAGAGGTTCGCCTCGGACTCTGCTTTTCCGGCTGTGTTTGGGTCCCGTAAAAAAATAGATGTACCGAGTGATGTACTTACGAATTGTACTTGCTTGACCGGAAACCACTGCCTGAATACGTCCGGACGTCGCGTACAAGCTGTTCCGGATCAGAATCGTAGTTTTTTTTGACCCGTACGGGCTTTTGTACGAAACGTACGGAAATAGGCTTTCGGAAAACGCTCCGTACAACGATTCGTACAGCCTTTTTACAGGATTGGAATCGGCCCCTAAATGTTTTAAGTGTTACCAGTTTATTCCAATTAAGATGGCTTCAGGTGTGCCATACTTTTGTCATAAGTAAGACAGTAAGCACCCTAGTTGTTCTTAAGAACACTCTGGGACATTCTGTCATTGGGCTATACATGGGCTACATCTGGGTGATATGTGTGCTACATTTGGGCTCTTTTGTCTCTGGTGTCCATCTTGGGAGATTTATTTGCTATGAAGTTTCCTAATTTCCTCATTTACTGCAGTCTCCTCAGTAGGAAATATTTTCAGTTTTTTACTTTGGTTCCATCAAGAAGGCATTCAGATGTGTCACACATTTGCCATAAATTCTGAATGTTAGCAATCTAGCTGCTCATTAGATCACTGTAGTAAAGCTACTGCTCACCAGGGAAGTCTGCTGCTGGTATTCAAAGTGCATGTTTCAGTCTGCATGTCAGAATTTTTTTATGAAATAGAAGTGGATTTGAGAAGTCAAAATGTGCCCTAATTTTTCTTTCTGCAGCACTAATCATAATTTCTATGGCAAAATGAACCCCCTCATTTTGTTCCTTTGTAAATTAAATGTTTTAAGTGTTACCACTTTTTTCCAATCAAGATGGCTTCAGGTGTGCCATACTTTTGTCATAAGTAAGACTGTTAGCGCTCTAGTTGTTCGTTAGAACACTCTGGAACATTCTGTCATTGGGCTATACTTGGGCTACATCTGGGTGATATTTGGGCTACATTTGGGCTCATTTGTCTCTGGTGGCCATCTTGGGAGATTTATTTGTTATGAAGTTTCCTAATTTCCTCATTTACTGCAGTCTCCTCAGTAGGAAATACTTTCAGTTTTTTACTTTGGTTCCATCAAGAAGGCATTCAGATGTGTCACACATTTGCCATAAATTCTAAATGTTAGCACTCTAGTTTCTCATTAGATCACGGTAGTAAAGCTACTGCTCACCAGCGAAGTCTGCTGCTGGTATTGAAAGTGCATGTTTCAGTCTGCATGTCAGAAGTTTTTAATGAAATACAAGAGGATTTGAGAAGTCACTCAAAATGTGCCCTGATGTTTCTTTCTGCAGCACTAATCATACTTTCTATGGCAAAATGAACCCCCTCATTTTGTTCCTTTTTAAATTAAATATTTTAAGAGTAACCACTTTATTCCAATCAAGATGGCTTCAGGTGTGCAATACGTTTGTCATAAGTAGGACTGTTAGCGCTCAAGTTGTTTTTTAGAACACTCTGGGACGCTGCAGTAGAACACAAAGGAATCAACTGACAGTCTCTGCCCTTGTTGGATGTACATGTTTTACTGAGAATGTCAGACTTCATTCTCACATGACTGAGAAAGATAATGTGAATTTACAGAAAATATGCTCTCAGTTTAGCTTATTGATCACCTTCCAAACCTCTGTGGGAAAAGCATGAGAAAATAGTTTTCTCTCAAACATGATTCATGATATCACAGCAGAAGGCTTTTTCACAGGGTAAAATCACCTTAGAACACACCACAATTCCTGTCGTACTTTGAAATTTGGGACCGCGTAGGAGGCAGGGCCCTACCCCTGTCTATCCCGGTATTAGCGAACCGTGAAGGGTCAATGCGGTATGTACAAGTGCTTTGTATAACGTTTTAGCTATAAATGCACTGTGTATATGATATTAACACTGTGTATACGATATGATACAGTAACTTCGTGGGTTCCATCTTAGAGCGGTGGCCATCTTATGGTTGCCCTCACATAGGCTACATATTATGAGCAAATACGGGCCTTTAGAGCACATGTGCCTTCCTTTGACTTCTCTGTGACCTGGGCAGCTTGGCTCCGCTGCCCCAGGTCAGTCCGGTCCCATGAGCTCCCCGTCCTACGGCCACCTGTGATTAGCATCAGGGCTTGACACACCATAAAGCCTTTTCATCCCACACGAGCCTCCAGCTAATCTCTTTCACACCAGACTGTTCCTGCTTTATGGCTTGTTTTCCAAACAGGAGATGCTCGTGTTTATTGGGGCCTGTTGATATCTGATGTGGGATCTGAGCCTCGCTGGGTAAATAATTGTGGGCTGGCTTAACTGGAATGTGGGATGGTCATCATGACTCTGCCTTTTCGTTTGTAATGTATACCTATGAATGACCATGCCATAAAACAAGGAATGTGTGCCTGAAGCATGATATTTTGTATTTAAGGAGAAGCCCGTTTCTGTAATTTTAAGCAGTCTCCTGAGAACATACACGCTGTTGTACTTCTAGGATACCTGTAATTGGTCTGCAGCCAATAAACTGATCTTTGACTTCACCCAGAAGACTCTGTGTTTCTGTAGGTCTGAAACAGGAAGAACCCGAAGTCATAGGGTGTGTTCCCCTGCACCGCTGAGCTTAAATTTCCCAGTACTTCAGTTGGCGCCCAACATGGGGAGGATTTCAGCGGTACCGATCCAAGCCAGAGGTTCGTGAGGAGCTTCGTGTGGAAATTCTGGAGGAAGGCCGCCACTTCATCGACCCCTGCATGTCGACGTGGTCCGAAAGTCTTTTCTGCGAGGTTCTCCGCGTCCCGACGGCTACGAAGGACTGCTGCCCTGATTAATCGCCCTGTTTTGGACCCTTGACGATTTTGGTAGAGCGAAACAATCGAGAGAGTCTTCTGGTGACACCATCGATCATCGATATTCAGTAAAGTATAAGTGGAGCGTCTCCCAGTTTGAATTTGGTATCCTTCGGGATCATTTTGATTTGGAGTTTGCAAACGCCAAAGCCAGAGGACTCGTGTATTCACGAGACTATCGTAATCGATAATCCTTTGAAGTTTGGAACTAGACTAGTGAGCAAAGATGCCTGGTGCCAGTGTATTTGGAAGATTGTTTTGTTTGGGTTGTGGAAGGGATTTCCAGTTAGAGGATTCATGTCCGGTTCATCCAATTGGAACTCCAACTTACGAGCTTTATGTAAAAGATGGCGTGGGCCCCATTGCATATAATGAAGTATGGATCCGATACACCAGAAAGGACGGTGTTTTAAAATGGCCCCAAAATGGTAGTTTCGATACAGATATCTTAGATAATTTGGAAGTGAAATTGTTTAAAAAGAAAGCCCGGCCGGCGATGTTTGATTCTTTCCGCCTATGGCGAAAGGAAGCCAAACAGAAGGAAATTAAGCTAGCGAAAAGGAATAAGAGAGAAAGAGGTATGTCAGTGATGCAAGCAGCTGTGCAATTTAAAGATAATAAGGAGGAACAAATGAATGAACAGTTACATAGACAGCGCAAACTAGGGATCGATAAATGTTACCCTGTTTTGTCACCCCTTGAGCAACCTGAAGCAAAAGAGAAAGAAAAAGATTCCCTAATGTCCCATTTACTAAGTTCGCCACCCCCGTATGCGCAAAATGCCACAGCACCTCCACAGCTTGTAAATATGCAGCCTCCAGTGAATATGCCGCAAGCCTTCCCACAGCCGCCAGCTCCTCCTCAGCTGGCTCCTATCCCTGCAGTGCAGCCCTCTCAAGGGCCGCCAGTTTTGTTACCTGTTGCCCCCGCGCTTCCTGCGACTCTGCATAGCACATCAGCTGCCTCCCCTGGCGCTCCTTCTTGCACTACCCCGGTACCTGTATCTGAATCCGTTTTTCTTCCCTCTGTCTATCCCCCCGTTTTCACCTCAACTTCTCCTTCAGCACGACAACGACTAGCTAATGTAGTTACTAGTTTAATGTCGCCTCTCTTTGGGTCATCTAGTGCGACTCCTGGCTTACAGCGTAAACAATTGCGCAGTCAGTTGCCTGGTCCCGACGAGAAAGAGGTGTTAAATCATCTGGCGCGTAGGTGGATTGGTTTCCGTTCACTCTATGATGTGGAATCAGTTGTTAACGTTTTTCACCAATGGGATGCCCCAACACAGAGGTATGTCTTTGACAAAATGTGTGAATTCCTCTGTGAGGAATTGGAAGATAATGGTTCAAACCCAAACCCCCAGGAATTGTGTCGAGTGCGATTTGACTTTGGGACAGGTACAATTGTGGGTCCCAATGTAGATAAAGCAGTTGCAATTTTACTGTCCTTCAGAAATGATGATTGTCAGCAATCGTTGTTTGAGCAGGGTTTCCCTGTGGGGAAGAAGGTAAAAGCACGCCAATATCCAATGCGTGAGGTTCCTCCAGTTTGGAGACCTGGTGATTTGGCTGCTAACCCACCTGTTCAGCCATATTTTCAGCGTGTTTGGGTGCATGTCCCTTGGAAACGATCTGAAGTGTTAGCGCTTAAACAGACATTGCCTGACCCCCGTAAAAACCCTACAGGTTATTATAAGGAGTTATCACAAACTGCAGAATCGTGTGTAATGAATCTGGCTGACATAGATATGCTGTTTGGGAATGTGGTTCCACAACCTTTATGGGGATCCATTCGTAATGTAGATCACGCTGCAGAATTGGGTAACACATGGGCTAATATTATTGCCGCAGATGCTGGACAAGTTGGTGGCGCGAAGCCTGACCCTTTAGTAGCAGAACTCCCTGGTAGAATTATCACATACATAAAGACTATAATGCCCGCGATGCGCGTAAATTGGGATAAACTATCCGCATGTAAGCAGAAGAAAGATGAGACAGTGTCCGATTTCTTTACAAGGTTTGAAGAAACGTTTATCGACCACAGTGGTCAAGACATGAGTACTGAAGGTGGCCAACGGTTATTTGTGGATAAATTTGTGCAGAATCTACTTCCCGAGTTGTGTAAGAAATTAAAAGATTCAGAAAGTTCTTGGGCTGTTTCCTCTTCAGCGCAAATACTGGCTACTGCACAGTATTATGAAAATAGAGATAAAGACGAGAAAGATAGAACAGATAAGAAAATGAAAGAACTGAAAACAAAGGTCCTCTTACAGCAGGCTTATCCGCCACGTGGAGGACAGAATAATTATAGGCAAACCCAAGGTATCTATCAGCAGCCCCAACAGTTTCAGAATAATCAGCAAATGAATGGGTATTATCAACCACGTATCCCTGTAGGTCCCAACCAATGTTCATATTGCAAAGAGGAAGGTCATTTCAAGTATAGTTGCCCTAAATTAATGCAGCGTAACAGTAATGCGTATGGCACAAGAGGTAGAGGTGGTCAGCAAGCTCCTAGAGGTAGGGGGCGTGGAAATGCTCCCCAGAACGCGCGTCCTCTTCCGCCTCAAAATACCATAAATAGCTTTGATCAGCAAGCCAACGCGACTGGTAATACAGCTCAGTACTACAATAATGATTATTATGCAGAAGACAACAATGTAGAAGATAATGATTACTAGGACAGCCGTAGACAGAGAGAGGGAGTTGTTTCAGTGCCAGTGGATCAGAGCGGACCTTATGTTAAAGTAACTACAGCAAATGTAATGGAGCCCTTTCTGCTGGATACTGGTGCTGCAAAGAGTTCAATCATGCATTCAAAACTCCCTGGCGCGCCTTTGTCTGGCGAGCCTTTGTCTGGCGAAATGAATGTTTCAGTAGGTTTTTCTGGCGCCCCAGTTAGGAACCCGATTTCTAGTCCTATGTCACTTTCTGTTGGACCTTGTGAGCTAAAAGCACCCCTCATCCTAACGACAGGTTGTGGTGAAAATTTGCTAGGATTAGATTTGCTAAAAAGATTGCATGCAACGCTATATTGTTCTCCCTCAGGAGTACAACTTAAATTAGGTAAGAAAGTGATTTCCCCAATGTATTTGTCTAAAAATGCAATGCCACCTGAATTGTCATCCCTTCCAGATGTCCTTTGGGCTACTGGTCCCAATGATGTGGGTCTCTTGGAAATACCGCCATACGTGGTAACTTTAAAAGCCAATGTTAGATTGCCACGTATTCTCCAGTACAAGATCCCCAATGAAGGTCAGAAAGCTTTGTTAGCAATTGTCAGCGATTTGGTTAAATAGGATGTAATTGAAGAGACAAGAGGCAACGTTTGCAATAGTCCTGTTTTACCTGTCTTAAAACAAACTGACCCTTCACAGCCACCTGTTTACAGATTTGTGATTGACCTTAGGGAGGTTAATAACATTGTTGTGCCACAGTTTCTAGTTGTCCCTGATATAACTGCCTTGTTAACTATGATTCCAGCTTCCGCTGCATGGTTCTCAGTGATCGATTTGAAGAATGCTTTCTTTAGCATCCCAATTGCAGAGGAGAGCAGAAACATTTTTGGCTTTAGTTTAGGAGGTCGAAGCTTCCGCTATAAACGCGCTCCCCAGGGCTACTGTGAAAGTCCATCAATATACAGTCAGGCTTTAAAAGCGCAGCTTGATGCACTTGTTTTACCTAGTGGCGCTATCCTTATTCAGTATGTTGACGATTTACTAATCGCCGCAGATACTGAGGAGATTTGCAAGAAAGCTACATTGTCATTGTTGCGTCATTTGTCTGCCTTTCATCACAAAGTGTCCCTCTCAAAGATGCAATATTGTCGACAAGAAGTGACCTACTTAGGTCATCTCTTATCGAAGGAGGGAAGGAAACTGACCCCAGAAAGAATTCAAGCCATTGCACAGTTGAGTGTGCCAAGAACACAGAGAGAAGTGCGTGCTTTCTTGGGCATTACTTCATACTGTAGGCATTGGATTCCCAATTTTTCCTTGCTGGCAAAACCTTTGTTTGCATTAACATGCAAAGACACACCGAATCCTATTCCATGGTCTGAAGAGTGTCAGAAAAGTTTTTTGGAATTGCGCAATGCATTATGTTCAGCTCCTGTGTTGGGTACCCCTGACTACAGCAAGCCTTTTACATTGTATGTTCACGAAAAGAACGGTTGCGCATTATCGGTGTTAACACAGCCTTTTGGCGACAGACCGCGTCCATGTGCATATTTTTTGTCAACCTTGGACCCGGTAGCGAGGGCATTGCCAAGTTGTCTGAGAGCTACAGCCGCCGCAGCTATGTCTATACGACAGTCTGCTGGACTAGTAATGGACAATACATTGATTGTTATGGTTCCACATGCTGTGGACACATTGTTAAACAGGACCAAGACACAGCACTTAACTAGTGCGCGATTATCCGGATATGAGTTGACACTGTTAGCAAATCATATACACATAAAGAGATGCAACACGTTGAATCCAGCTACATTATTACCGATTCCAGCAGACCTAGATGAGATTGAGCAACATGATTGTCTGTTCAGAACAGAAGAAGAGACGAAAGGGAGAGTAGATCTTAAAGATACTCCCCTGACTGAGTGTGATGGTACTTTATGGGTGGATGGTTCATGTTTCAAGCTTCCGAATGGTGATACAACTGCTGCATATGCTATCACTACTTTGCACACGATTGTTGAAACTGCACGTGTGCCACAAAATTCGGCTCAAGCAGCAGAATTGATTGCCCTTACAAGAGCATGTGTGTTGTCTGAAGGAATGAAAGTGAACATATATACGGATAGCCAGTATGCCTTTGGCGTGGCTCATAGTTTTGGGCGATTGTGGAAAGAACATGGGTTCCTGACTTCGCATGGAGCTAAGATTCAGAATGGCAAGTTGGTAAATGATCTCCTTGAGTCACTGACCCTACCGTTGCAAGTTGCGATTATGAAATGCAGTGCGCACAAGAAAATCACTGATGATGTTGGTCGCGGTAATGCATTTGCTGACAAAGTCGCGAAAGAAACAGCAAAAGATGTGAAAACTCGAATGTATGTTGCAGGCCCTGCCAGATGGATTGGTGATGTTGGAATGTGTGAAAACACGATAGAGAGTGTAAAGTCCCTTCAAGCTGAAGCCACAGAGAAAGAGTTGAGCAAGTGGAGAGAAAGTACGGGTAAATTGGATGAGAATGGTTGTTGGATTGATCTGTCAGAACATAGGCGATGGTTGTTACCTGAAGCATATGTGCTTCCAGTGGTTACTATGCCACATGGAATGGCACATATCAGTATGAAAGGAATCTGTAAGTTGTTGGCTCCAGTATGGCAGAATGCTGTAATTCCCAAGTGTGCAGAGAATGTGGTCAAGAATTATATGGTATGCTTGAAATACAACCCTGGTAGGGGAACCCCAACTCCAGCTGGTCATTTTGCGCCTCCATCATATCCATTCGAAGTTTTGCAGCTAGATTTTATCCACATGGAAAGGTGCAACAACCTGAAAAATGTATTGGTGGTTGTTTGCGCTTTTTCAAAATGGATAGAAGAGTATCCCCTAAAAGACAACACTGCTCTATCCACAGCCAAAGCCCTTGTGAAGGAATTTTTCCCTAGGTTTGGAATGCCAAGAATGGTGTGGAGTGATAATGGGAGTGAATTTGTGGGTCAAGTGATGAAGAATGTGTGTGAGGGATTAGGGATCAAGCAGAAGTCCCACGCTGCAAATCACCCCCAATCAGCTGGATTAGTAGAGCGCTACAATGGCGCTCTAAAACTCAGGCTGGCCAAAATCCAGGCGAGCTCCGGTCTTAAATGGCCTGATGCTCTGCCTCTAGCACTCCTGTCCACCAGAATGACCGTACACTCACGAGTGGGACTTAGCCCATACAAGGTGGTTTTCGGCCGCCCGGCCAATGTATGGGGTGTGCCAAGACCGACGAAATTCAGCGAAATCGAACATCCAGTACTGCTTGACTACTTGTATGAATTGACGGCTAAATTGCGTGTTTTACACCAACAGGTGCATGATACTCTCCCCCAGGCCTCTGAAGCTCCAGGACACCGTATCGACCCTGGCACATGGGTGCTCATCAAGAATTTCCAGCGCAAAAGCAACGATGAGCCCCGTTGGATTGGCCCTCACCTCGTACTTCTGTCTACAAGATCAGCGGTTCGAGTAAAGGGGAAAAAGAACTGGATCCACGGCGCCCACATCAAGAGGATCCCTTTGCCTCTACCGTATGACCAGTGGGTCCAGGAGGGTATCGCTGACTCTGAAACAGACACTGTACCTCGTTTTGTGCCGTTCAGTGATGCACGCGTGAGAGGCATATCTTCAGCACAACAGAGTGACGATATTTTGCAAGAAGCTGTGCCACCGTCAATTCGATTGGACACTACAGAGCCTGAATTCTTGTTTCAAGAACAGACAGTACCTGGCCGTTTTCACTATAACTTAAGACCAAGGCCTATGGACAAATAAATATTCTTTTTCCTTACCCTTTTGTTTTTGATACCATAGCTCTCCCATCTGAAGGACTTTCTTGATTTTTGTTTTTCGAACCACCATCCGGGTTCAGCCGCAGGGTCGCGGTGCCAAGACTTTAGGGTACAGGCCGAAGACGTTAGGTCAACGGTTCTGGTTGGTCTAGGGCGTTCCCTGGACCGACAGGCGTACTCCTTAGCAGAAGATACTCACCCGCCGCGAGCGGCACGATTAGAGGATGGAGTTTTTCAAGATGGAGAAACTCGCTGAGGAAATGAACTTGAAAACAAGAATGTGTAAAATAATGAAGAGCAAACATTTTGTATTATTATGTCTGTTTATATTAAGTAGTATGATAGTGTTTACTGTAGGATTTGTATTCTTCTCCTCTCAAGAGCCCATTGCACCCACTGTACAGCCTATACCTCCTTCTACTGTCTCCTCACACTCTTTTCACCCTCTGCCTGAACACGAACAAGCCAGATGATCAGAGTTTGTAAACAACTCGTTTATCCAGCTCCTGCACCAGCACCAACTAGTTATGAATACAACTAATTGCTGGGTGTGTGGTTTAATGCCACATACCATTAATAAGGGTATTCCTTATCTAGTGCTGCCGTTTAGTTACAATGGATCGTCATGGGCATTCCAGACCATGTTTCTCTTTGCACTAGATGCCTACTCCCCGCGACAACCGCGTTCCATCAGGCCTAGCACAAAGAATAAGGCCTTAATGAAAGGAGTTGCCGATATGAGCAGAGATATCGATGCATACTCATCTATTCCCAAAGATGAATTGAGAGCTTATGTAGGGTGGAACGCGACGGGGTATAGCATTAGTCTGGGTGAAAGACAGCGAAAAATCTCATCCCCTATTTGGGTCGTACCCCACATAGGTCGGTTCTGTTTACAAGGTAATGGTCAGAATCCGATAGCTCAACTGGGGAAAAGTGACTGTACTGAAACGTACACTTTTCCATCGCAGTTTTCCCCTGCGTTTTGGCTGCCAAGGGTACATATTTTGTATGCAATGACCGAGCATATACATGGTTGCCACCTGATTTCTCTGGCACATGTTATATTGCAAATCTGCTACCGCCAACATTTACTGCTGCGTCTGACTATCACAAGACCAGAGTTGTGAGAGGCGTGATTAGTAAGGAGGATACTGCAGGTCAGGAAGCGGGAGACTTCTTTTTGGGTTTCCTGCCGTTTTGGGGACATATGGTCAATAGTAGGAACCTGAGATAACTGACTCGTGTGGTTGAATCCACTGTTAATGTTACGGCTGGTGCCCTTGGTAATTTGACAGCTGAGCTCCAAGCGGATCGCCTCATGACTTTGCAGAACCGTATGGTTCTAGACGTCATACTTGCAGACCGCGGTGGGGTATGTAAGGTTATCCAATCTAGCTGTTGCATTTTCATACCAGATAACGGTCCAACAGTTTATCAAGCCATCTCCAAACTGCATAAAATATCTGAATCCATACACGTGGATAAAGGAGATTGGTCACTGGTGGGGTGGTTCTGGGAACTGATATCTGCCTGGGGTTGGAAAGTTCTGATGGTCATTGGAATGATATTAGCCATCCTTTTCCTGTTCTGTCTGTGCATACAGTGTGCTCTTGCGATATGTGGCCTCTGTGCTACATTATATGTAAGGAAACCTGTATCAAGGGACGAGCTAAGTAATAGGATGATGCTATAGCAACATCTCCATGACTTCATGAATATTGACCTAGACTCGGATTGATGTGAGCATAGTTATTGCCTATGTAAGGGCAAAAGGAGGGTCTGTCGTACTTTGAAATTTGGGACCGCGTAGGAGGCAGGGCCCTACCCCTGTCTATCCCGGTATTAGCGAACCACGAATGGTCAATGCGGTATGTACAAGTGCTTTGTATAACGTTTTAGCTATAAATGCACTGTGTATATGATATTAACAATGTGTATACGATATGATATAGTAACTTCGTGGGTTCCATCTTAGAGCGGTGGCCATCTTATGGTTGCCCTCACATAGGCTACATATTACGAGCAAATACGGGCCTTTAGAGCACATGTGCCTTCCTTTGACTTCTCTGTGACCTGGGCAGCTTGGCTCCGCTGCCCCAGGTCAGTCCGGTCCCACGAGCTCCCCGTCCTACGGCCACCTGTGATTAGCATCAGGGCTTGACACACCATAAAGCCTTTTCATCCCACACGAGCCTCCAGCTAATCTCTTTCACACCTGACTGTTCCTGCTTTATGGCTTGTTTTCCAAACAGGAGATGCTCATGTTTATTGGGGCCTGTTGATATCTGATGTGGGATCTGAGCCTCGCTGGGTAAATAATTGTGGGCTGGCTTAACTGGAATGTGGGATGGTCATCATGACTCTGCCTTTTCGTTTGTAATGTATACCTATGAATGACCATGCCATAAAACAAGGAATGTATGCCTGAAGCATGATATTTTGTATTCAAGGAGAAGCCCGTTTCTGTAATTTTAAGCAGTCTCCTGAGAACATACACACTGTTGTACTTCTAGGATACCTGTAATTGGTCTGCAGCCAATAAACTGATCTTTGACTTCACCCAGAAGACTCTGTGTTTCTGTAGGTCTGAAACAGGAAGAACCCGAAGTCATAGGGTGTGTTCCCCTGCACCGCTGGGCTTAAATTTCCCAGTACTTCATTCCTAAAATGAGTATGGTACCATCAACAAATGATTTTTTTTTTTTTCATTTCAAAAGAATTTTATTTTTTTAAAGGAGCAAATAAGGACATAGGATACAAGCAAAAGTGATACAATTGATATCAGATAAAGACAAACAATATGTTAGATTGAAATTAAATAATAAGAAACACATCATTAACATTCATTAATCTGCAGATATCAGATAAATAAATTAATTAGGGAAGAAAAAATTGATAACCGCCAGAAGTAATTATCAAAAGTATCACCATCAGATAGCAAATTAGGGATGAGAGGAAAAAAGAAAGGAAGGAAGAAAAGACGGAAAAAGTAGGAAAGAGATGAAGAAAGACAGGGAGGAGTGAAGGAAGAGGAGAAGATTTCCAAAGGATTCACCCGACACACAAGACAACATTAACCAGACAAATCAAAAGGATATTGATCCACCAACCCCTCTGAGGCCAATTCCATGTACGTATCTAAGGCTTTCCAAACACCAGTAGATATAGAAGGAGAGAGATGAGCGTGATCAACTGACGTATGAGCACTTCGTAAAAAGGAAACCCAAGCCCACCAAGTATGGTAAGAAACTGAAGAGAAAGATTTCCACTCCATGAGAATTACTTTGACTGCAATAGTCAATAAAAGATCCAACAATTGTAATTCCATGGAATCTAAAGGCAAAGGGACCGGGGCCGCCAACGGACCTAAAAGAATTAATGGAAAAGAGAGTTGAAACTTAATATTAAAGATAATCATGAGGTGTTTGTGAATTAAATCCCAAAAGGGTTGGAGAAGGGAACAATCAAAGAACATATGTTGAAAATCGCCTGGTAAAAGACCACAACTCCAACACAGATTGTCTTCTTTGAGATTTAGCGAATACAAACGAATGGGAGTCCAGTGAAGAAGATTAACAGAGAAAAACTTAGACTGCATTAATGAGGGGGCGATTTTGTTACGAAGAGAAAGCTTACCAATATCTTGCCATGTGTCTGAAGAGATATGATCGGTAACACTATGATCAAAATGATGTAGCCATTTTTGCTGTGCGACAGTTTGGGAAGGAAGTGTAGAGGACGACAAGAATTTGTAAATCCTAGACGCTACATGACCAGTCCTGATCCATAATTGAAAAAGCGTAATCGTAGGGGAAGAAGGATGAAGGTGCACTTTAGCAAGTGCTACCTTTATCTTAAGAAAGGTATAAAAGTCTAAGTTAGATAAAGAAAATTGTTGAGCTAGGGAGGAGAAAGGGAAAGGATCATTATTGGAGTCATGGAGATGTTTAACAAGTGAGATACCTTTCCCAGCCCAATAAGACATCAACTCTGGATCAATATTAATTTTGATTTTAGAATTTCGCCAAATAGATGACCATCTAGTTTTATGCAGTGGAATTGCCACTTTCTTATCAACCTTGCGAACCACAGCAATAGTGTATAAAATAATAGATCGAGAGAATGGAATAGAAAGGGTATTCGTGGTTAAAAAAGAGGCAGTCGGCAGAGGGGAGGCCAATTCTTGTTCTATTAGCAACCAGGATGGAACATGAATAGAGGGAGAAGAAAACCAGAGCGCACCCTGAGACGCCAGAAAAGCAGTTTGATATTTCCCCCAATAAGGAAGATTACAGCCTCCCATATCGTAAGATTTCCGTAAGAATTTATAAGCAATTCTAGCCCTTTTGTCATTCCATAAAAATTTGGAAGTAAGTAAATCAAGTTCGTGAAAGAAGGAATCAGAGAGCTTTACCGGAAGCATAGAAGAAACAAAATTAATAATAGGTGTTATCATCATTTTAAGAGTCTGCAGTCAACCCCACCAGGAAATATGCTTTGGAGACCAAGTTTCTAAAAGACGTCGCACCTTAAGAATAGTTTGAGATTCATTATAAGTAACCGTAGCACAAAGGGTGGAACAAAAATAAATACCCAGATATTTTAGTTGTTTAGATTGCCACTTAAAACCCGCCGAACCCATATGAGAAGAGAAACAGTAAGCATTTAAGGGGAACATCTCTGTCTTATCTTTGTTCAGGGTATATCCTGAAACCTTTGAGAAAAGAGAAATCGTATCAGAGATAGCAAGGATGGCCAGTGCAATATCATCAAAGAAAATAAGTACATCATCCGCATAAGCAGCTGTTTTTATCTGATGAGACCCAAAAGAGAACCCCTTAATGTCTGGATGTAAGTCAATCATTCTGAGAAGAGGATCAATGGATAACAAAAATAAAAGAGGTGACAAGGGACATCTGTGGCATCTTGAGATGTCACTCATGTTGCTAAGCACAGTAGAATGTTATCATCTGGATGAGCCTTATGATGTAATGACTACAGGGCAGTTGCTGCCTAGCTTTCATCCCCACAAGACCTGTTCATCTGGATGGGATCTTTCTATGAATTAAACCATTTAACTACAAGCAACCTTCCTGGAGTCTTTATTACATTTGGCGACTGAGGATGGGATACACCTGAAGACTTTCATCTTTTACTCCATGAAGGACTATTTTATTAATGGAAAGATCCCAACATTTCTTCATCAAAGCTGTGGAACTGGGTGTTAAAATTTTGTCTGTTTAAACTTTGCGTTTGGCACAGCTGTCTCTATCTGCACAGAAAACTGGATCTGTCGTCCTGGATTGCCTGGGAAGGTTGCCTGGGAAGCGTGTTATCGTTTCATGATTTAAGCAACCTTTATTCACGACGAGGCACGACATTTTTGAGACGGTGGGCGTGTGAATTCCCCACTGCTGACTCCCTCTGAACTGTGCAGGTGCTTACGAGAGTACTGTGCCCCAGCGCGCATTTCCTCTCAACATCAAGTTTGCTGATTTCACCGCCTCAACGTGTGCCCATCAGAAAAGGGTATTTATTTTTGAAAGACACGGCACGCACTTACCTCGCGGAGCAGCGTTCCAGATCAGCGGTGTTCGGCGCTCCATGAATTCCGTTCTCTCCGTGCATGGAACTTGATCAGCGACGCTCCGTCACCCCGACAGCCTCTGTATGGTTCCAGAACTCTTCTACGGCAAGTGCGCAGACACGCAACGTCGTCTCTACGTCTCTACGTGTTACGCTTGGTTGCTTAGCAACCCTACACAACTTCTCTCCGCGTTAATCGCGCTGTTACAAACGAGGAAAAGACAAGAAAACAAGCGCTCAGCGCTCACGTTAAGGGCGCCAAAGCAAATTTTAACCATTTGGTTCCCAAAACATTTAATGAAACGAACAGCTTGAGGTAAATTGTAATGTGTGTCATAAACAGTGATACACACACTTTCTTCAAATTTTAAGTCGACAACAGTGATACACACACTTTTGTGTGTCACATATTTTAAAAAAAAAATAAAAGAATATTGTTTATCTTACTTTCCATTCATATGGTTAATTACTTGAAGTTACAGTTTTTTTCCATTTTATTGGAAAAAAGGGGATATAGTTTGTATTTTTGTTTCAAAGGTAGTATATAAAGGACGGGGAAGACTATGCAGAACGTAACGGCACCACCGTTCTTTCTGTCATCGCCAGGTGATCCCCCCATTAGATGGAAAAAATGGCGAAAGGTTTTTGAAAGATATGCAAGAGTGTGCGGCTCGTCCCTAAGTGCAGAGAGGAAAACCGCTCTACTCTTACATTGTTTGGGATCTGAAGGACAGGAAGTTTTTGATCATCTTCCTGAACTTCATGATAGTACCCTTAATGAATATGAAATTTGTATTGCTATACTTGACAAACATTATTTGCCCAAAGTCAGTACTATTCTAGAGAGATACCATTTTGGGAGGAGGAGTCAATTAGAAGATGAGAGTATAGAGAATTACGTTACGTCTCTTAGAAAATTGGCTTCGTCATGTAAATTTGAGGGAACACTTGATGAGAGAATAAGAGATCAGTTCATGCTGGGTTGCAGCATTGAACGTGTTAGGGAAGAATTGTGGCAGAAAGACGAGCCAAATTTAGAAGACGTAATTGTAATTGCAAAAAGAATAGAGCATTCGCTGAAATGTGTAGATGTCATAAAGAAAAATGGTGAAAGCAAAGAGAAAAATTCTATTCAAGCTGTTACTGTTAAACCTAGAGGGACAACAGGTAACGTGGGTAATGAGAAGATTAACAATTCAAAAGAAATAGGAAAGAAATTTGATTTCTCAACTGTTAAGTGTTTCCGCTGTGGGAAAACAGGTCACTTTGCAAATGACAGACAATGCCCAGGGTGGAAGGCCACGTGCAGTAAATGCAAAAAGAAGGGTCATTTCTCTGCCATGTGCAAAGGAAAGAACTACAGAGGCAAGATAAGTGAAGTCTACTATGATGTGGATGGTACCTATGACTGTCAAGAGGAAGTAGACTGTGGCCAAATTCAGGTTCAAGCCGTGCAGAGCGGGGAAGGAGGAAAATCCCCAATAGATCAAATTTTAGTGGAAGGGAGACCCACTAAAGTACTTTTCGATTCAGGTGCAAAGATTAGCATTATTTCAAAAGATTTCTTTAACAAAGAAATGTGTGGAAAAGTCAAAGTTTATCGCCCTGACATAAAACCGTTTGCATACGGAGGGGAACCCATAAAATTGTTTGGGTACTTCTGGGGTTTAATTGACTACAAAAACAGGTTAGCAAGCACAAAGATTTACATTTCACAAAAAGGAGACAGCATATTGAGCTGGTTCCACCAGAGGGATCTAGGCGTTAAGTTGGACCCGAATTCCAATCCACCCAACATACTTAGAAAATAAATCAAATCTAACTTCAGTTAGTCAGAATACTGTAGATGAAGAATTTGGTGAGAGTTTAAAAAAAAAATTCCCAAATGTGTTCTCAGACAAGCTAGGGTGCCTCAAAGGGTACCTTCATCACATTCGCATGGTTGAAAATGCAAAACCCATTTGTTGCAAGGTTAGGAATGTCCCATTTACAGTAAGAGAAATGGTCAAATTAGAACTCGAACGCTTGAAGTCTGAGGGAGTGATTGAAGATGTAGAAGCTACACAATGGGTCGCTCCGGTGGTTGCCGCAAAGAAGGGGGATGGATCTCTTCGTTTGTGTGTCGACCTTAGGGAATTGAACAGGAGTGTTGTAGTTGACCGTTATCCGCTGCCTAAGATTAATGACATGTTAATGCTGTTGAAGGGGGCAAAGGTGTTCAGCACCATTGACCTAAGGTCAGCCTATCATCAAATTAGATTAGATGAGGTTTCGAAGGATCTAACAGCATTTGTCACTCCATTTGGCACTTTTCGTTTTTCAAGACTCCCTTTTGGCCTTGTATCAGCAGCCTCAGTCTTCCAGAGAGCGCTGGAAAAAGTTTTGAAAGGCCTCACTGGTGTTAGAATTTACCAAGATGACAGTTTGATCTTTGGAGGTGATACTAAGGAGCATGATGAAAGGCTATACATGGTTTTGAACAGATTACAGGAATTCAATTTAACAGTAAAAATGGAGAAATGTAAATTCAGAAGAAACTCCATTGAGTACTTAGGACACACTATATCCGAGGGTGGTGTTTTGCCAAAGGAAAGTTTAATTACTGCTATACAGGATTTAGCCACCCCAAAGAATAAAGAGGAACTTATGAGTTTCCTCGGTATGGCCGAATATTATAGTAAATTTGTAAGCGGTTTTGCTTCCTTATGTGTTCACATGAGAGCACTGCTCCGCAAAGGTTCTGTATTTCATTGGGAAAACAACTGTGATAAAGAGTTCTATGCTGTTAAAGAGAAATTGAAAAGTGCTCCAAAACTATGTAGTTTTGACCCAAAGAAGAAATCCATTCTAGTCACGGATGCAAGTTTAAAGGGGCAAGGAGCAGTATTATTACAAGAAGGTCGTTCACAGGAACAAGTGATTCTCTTCTTGTCTAGAAGTTTGAGAGGCGCAGAGTTGCGTTACTCTGTGATTGAGAGAGAAGCACTTGCTGTTTATTGGTCGATAAGAAAGTTGAAGGATTTCCTTTGGGGTGGTGAGTTTGAAGTCAGGTCTGACCATAAACCGTTGTGCGAGATCTTTAGGAATAAGGGTATTGACGCGGTTTCTAGTAGAATAATGAAGTGGATTGTAGGCCTACAAGATTATGAATTTGAAGTAAAATATTTGCCTGGAGTAGAAAATAAAGTGGCTGACGCATTGTCAAGACTGGTTGTTGAGAATGATCAGGATTCGGATGAAGGTGAACAAGATGATGATATGGTTTGTGTCGTTGAAGAGAAAATAATTGACAAATGTAAATGGCAGGAAGCTTTACAACAAGATTTGGAGTTAATTAAAGTGTTAGAAATTATTAACAAAGGTTGGGAAGGTAAACACAAGGGAGATGAGAACTTGGCAAAATATTGGCATGTGCGTGATCAATTGTCTCAACACGATGGACTCCTTTTTAGGGGTTTAAGACTCATCCCTCCCAACTCTCTTAGAGCAGAACTCATATCGTTGGCACATATGACCCATCAGGGTGTTTCTAAAACTAAGGAGAGACTTAGATTAAATTATTGGTGGCCAGGAATGGATTTACAGGTTGAACGGGTGATAAGAGATTGTGTTGATTGTGCCCTCAGTGAGAGGGTAGCTAAACCTAAAACACAGCCCATGATCATAAGAGACAGACCAGATGCTCCCTGGAAGGAAGTAGGTTTAGACATTCTGGGTCCGATACAGTGTTCTGGTACTGTCTGGTACGTGTTTGTTTTAATGGATTTTTTCTCTAGGTGGCCTGAGATTGGAATCTCCAGAGGAATTGAGACTAGACACGTTATACATTTTCTAGAAAAAGTATTTGCTAGGGAAGGATTACCTAATAGTATCCTAACTGATAACGGTGTACAGTTCGTGTCTAAGGAAATGCAAGTATTTTTGGCTGCACGTGGTATCAAACATAAAAGGTCCTCTCTGTACCACCCAGAAACGAATGGTATGGTTGAGAGATTTAACCGTGTGCTTAAAGAGACTATCAGAATGGCACGGATGAATGGGCTGAATTGGCGTACCCAAATTTGGAAAAAGGTGGAGGTTTACAGAGTGTCACCTCATTCTGTGACAAATAGAACTCCCTTTGAATTGTTTAGGTCTAGATGCCCTAATACTCTAATTGCACCTCCCTGGGTAAACAACATGCAACCTGGTTTACTCGTTGAGAATGAAAACAAAAAGTGGAAACTGCATGAGTCTAAGAGTGTTGAAGCCAGGAAAAGGATCCATGATCTTAGGAACTCTGTTAGGAAAACCTTAGTCAAGGTGGGGGATTGGGTTCTTATAAAGAATCCCTCAAAGAAGAAATCCATGTCAGGGTTTTTGAAGCCCATCCAAGTAATCAAACTTTTCAACAATGCTATAAAGACTGCAGATCATCGTATTTGGAATTTAAACAGGGTGGTGGTGGTTAGGAAAGATTTTGCAGCTGGTCAAAGTGATTCAAGTTCAGCAGAACCAAAACCTAACCCTCTTGCTATTCGGAAGTCTTCTAGAGTCACTTCTCCACCAAAGTTTTTGAGAGATTTTGTAAAATAGGTCATCTCATGTGTTATTAGTCCATGTTTATTGTCTAGCTGTGGACTTATTTGTTTCTGTTGTAAAGGATGGGGATGTGTGGCATCTTGAGATGTCACTCATGTTGCTAAGCACTGTAGAATGTTATCATCTGGATGAGCCTTATGATGTAATGACTACAGGGCAGTTGCTGCCTAGCTTTCATCCCCACAAGACCTGTTCATCTGGAAGGGATCTTTCTATGAATTAAACCATTTAACTACAAGCAACCTTCCTGGAGTCTTTATTACAACATCCTTGCCTAGTACCCTGGCGAAGGTTAAAAAGGACGACGTAGCTCCATTTACTCTTATGTTAGCTCTAGGTCGGGAATAAAGAGACATAACCATACGGATAAAGGAATCACCAAGATTGTGTGCACATAAAACAGCTCGTAGAAAAGGCCAAGAGACCTTATCAAAGGCCTTTTCAGCATCAAGGGCCAAGGCCGCCGCCGGAAGATTGGATCGCTTGGCTGAACCGAGAATGTGACAAAAAGTACCGATATTATCACGTGCAAGACGACCCTTTACAAAACCTGTTTGGGAAGGATGAACCAATTGAGGAATAAAGGATTCTAAGCGTTTAGCTAAGATTTTAGCAAAAATCTTAGCTTCCATGTTAAGAAGAGAAATAGGACGAAAATTTTTGGGGTCCGAATGATATTTTCCTTCTTTGGGGATTACTACAATAGTAGCATCAGCAGCAGAACCAGACACAGAACCATCTTTAATAAAAGCATCAAAGACGGATTGAAGTTTCGGCACAATCACAGATATAAAGGTTTTATAAAACAAAATAGGATATCCATCAGGACCTGGAGCTTTACCGGAGCGAGTAGCTTTAATTGCAGAAATAATTTCGTCAGAGGTAATCGGGCCATTCAAAGAGTTATTATCTTCCTCCGATAGAGTTTCCACAGGAACTGTCTTTAAGAACTCTTGGCATTGTTCAAAAGAAGATTGGTTAGAGGGGGTATATAAATTATTATAGAAATCTCGAAAGACCTCAAGAATTTCTTCAGTCTGAAATTTTTTCTTACCAAGATGGTCATTAATAGAAGAGATTTGGGAAGATTTATAAGAAGATTCCTGGAACTTTAATGTAGCCGCAAGAATCTTGCCAGCACGGTTTTTTAACAACAAATTCTTAGATTTCTGAGCCTGAAGACCTATATGAGATCTCTTAGTGACTATAGTATTGTATGTATATTTTAAATTCTTAATAGATTGTAGGCAAGATTTATCTTTAGATTGTCGAAAAAGAGATTCCTGACTTTTAATCTCAGCTGCTAAGTCCGTGAGTTCCTTTTTAATGGCAGCGTTTCTCCTTGACATACATTTGATGACCTGACCACGGAAAGTGCATTTAAAAGAGTCCCAGAGAACAACAGGGGAATCGACTGAACCAACATTCTCAAGGAAAAACGTCTCAATATCATTGGAAAACTCTCAAACCTGGGAATCATCATGTAAGATTTCTGTGTTTAGTCTCCAAGATCGAGATCTCGCTCTAGGGGCAAAAGACAAAAGTGTGAAAGTCACCGCGGCATGGTCTGAAATCAAAATAGGATGAATAAGCGGAGATGAGGAAGATTGAACAAGAGAGGAGTGAACCAAAAGATAATCAATGCGTGAAAAAGACAAATGGGGGAAGAAAAAAAGGAGAAATCACTGCCAGTGGGATTATGAAGACGCCAGACATCCTGAAGATGGATAAGAGAGCACATATTAATCATTTGTTTATGTGATTTAGGGGGACGAAAATTAAAGGTAGAATTCCTATCTAGGATGGGATCCATTGGTAAATTAAAGTCTCCACCTACAATAAGATTACCAGAATGAGGTGTGTCATTTAGCTTTTTGGTGATTACTTTCCAAAAAGACGGATCATCCTTGTTAGGGGCATAAATATTCATGACAAAGAGATCAGCATTACCATCAGACAACTTAGATAATAACCAACGTCCCTCTGTATCCTGTTCAGAGGAAACAATAGACAAACCAGAATGTTTAGAAACTAAAGTAATTACCCCATTTCTTTTGCCACAAGCATCTGAACAAGCAACATCAGAAACCCATTCTTTCTTCAAAAATAGCGCCTCTCTGGCAGAGACCTTTGTCTCTTGAAAAAGGACTAGATCCGAAGAAAGAGATTTGCAGTAGTCTAATATCTTTGACCTTTTTACTGGGTGATTTAACCCTTTAACATTAAGGGAAAGTATATTCAATCCAGACATAGAGCCAATAATAGGGAAAAATGATACTCCATATATGATAGAGGATATACAACAACCATAGAAATTCGCCTCCAGACACTAGACAACAACACGAAACAGGGAGAATCCAAGGAGGAAATCCGAAGAGAAAAAGAGAAAGAAGAGGAAAAAGAAAGAAGGAAAGTAAAAAGAAGAAGAGAGAGAAGAACCAACAAGGAAGGTCTGAAAAAGACCAAATTCATACTAGGGGGAACATGGGAAGATGAGCAAGGGGACCATCACGAGGAATAAATACAATCAGCATAAACAGCCCCAATACAGTACATAACTGATTATACTTAATTAAGAAGAAGAAATATCTGAAATATGAACTAGAATTAGTTAGAGTATTCCAAAAACAATTCATCATGTAAGTCTATAAAGGCGACATGTATATACCAAATTGATAAATAGGTAACATATAAAGTATATCATAAAAGAATGGAGAAAGCAGAAGAGAGAAAGATATCTAATGCTACAAATAAGGAAATGAGGAAAAATAAGCTAATAACTATCTCTAATATTAGGTAGAACGAAACCGAAGCAGACATCATGAAAAGCAGGAAAGAATAAACAGAAAAAAATATATTTCCAAAGAAGACTATAAGGTACAGTATGAAGAAAATAAATGAGACATAATAGAGAAAGGCATGATATAGCTGATCAGTATAACAATCAATGAAGCCCTATGCAAGATAAATAGAAGAAACAAGTATATATTTAAATATGTAAAATCTAAAGATAGGCATCTAGTTAACTGTCCACAAATATATAAAACTTGTTATACTTAATTTAATTTAAAGAGGCAAGAATATCTTAAATATATAACCATAGAAGTAAAAAACATGAGACTATAAAGTGCAATATAAATATAGTAATTTAGACCTAGTAGAGAGAGGCAGTTAATAATAATAAGGAAACAAACCAATCAATGATATAACAATGAAATAGATATAAAAATTAACTATACAGAAATTAAAATTAACTCTATATATAGCAATTAATAAGGATCTATGAAGCAATTTATGTAACCAATCTATACAACAATACAGTTAATAATCAATGGCGTACTCCATAGAGACAAAACAACAAGAGAAAAACATCACGCGAAAGGACCAAATCAAAATACGACAATGGAAGTAACATTAATTGGGGTCAGGGAGAAAAGAAGAACAAAAAAAAAGAGAGATAAGACCAAGTCTCACACAAAAATTCTAAGGAAATAAAAGAAGCCATAAAGTGAGATAAGAAAAGAACCAGAACCTGACATGGACAAAAAGTATGCAAGGAGGAAAAAGATTGATAAGCACGAAAAAAGCGAGCAGGAGTGAGGCCAACCTATAAAGAAACAATACCACGAAAGAATAGAAGATACATAAAGTAGATATACCGGAGATAGTGGTCCACTACATCATAAAGATATGAAGGGAGAACATATAAGGAAAAGGAGAAAAAACACAACCCACCACATAGCTTACAAAGCCACGCACAAAAAAACAGCAAAAGCACACCAACAACAGTGGACAATAAGATCACCACGCATATCTAAAAAAGACAAACTTAATAGATCTGGAAAAGAGAAAACTCATTTCAGTTATATGTAACCACATCAGGTGCCAGAGGGACCAGGATCAAGCGAAGCTTCCATTTGAAGTTACATCTGCAGCTCCATCTGATTGTCCAAAAACGAGGCCAAACCAGCAGGTTCATCGAAGATTCTGGAACGACCTTTGAAGGTAATGCGGAATTTTGAAGGGCCAGAAAAAGAGAAGGGGATATTCACCTCAGAGAGATGCTTCTGAAGATTAAGAAAACCTTTCCTCCTTATTACCGTGTCTCTGGCAAAGTCCTGAGAAATTGAAAGGCGATGGCCATTCCATGAGACAGCTTTAACCTTCCGCATATGAGCCAGAATTTGTTCCGTATGTTGATGGCGCAGTGGCTTAAAAATTATCGCTGTTGGTTGCGTGGCCGATTTAGAGCGAAAGGTGGGAACACGGTGTGCCCGTTCCAACTCAAAGTCTCTTTGGAAAGAAATTTGCAGCGTAGAAGGAATCCATTGATATAAGAAATCAATCATAGAAGGTGCATCTTTCTCAACTTCCTCCGGAAGTCCAAAAATGCGCAGATTGGATCTGCGGTTACGATCTTCTTGATCAGTGAGATCTCTCCGCAATGCCGCCATTGAGCGCTCTAACTGGCAAAGAGACCTAGATTGTTTTTGCATAGAATCTTCTGCACCACTAATACGTGTTTCTGTGGCTGAAACATGAAGGGAAAGAGCCTTGAGATCATTCCTGATGGCTGACACCTCCACTTGCAGCAAATCTATGTTAGTCTTGGTAGACTGCGCAATGTCATGAACATCATTAAGGCGCGTCAGAATAGTCTCAAAAGTGGAGTTGGTGTCTTTTTGAGCAGTCTCAGGTGTAGGAGACACTTGTATGGACCTCTTAAGAGAAGCTTTAGAGTCCTTTGCGTCTTTAGCATTTGGTGACAAGCCCATATTCGCAGCCATAGAGCACCCAGCCACAGCGGGAGCAAAATACACCACTTCAGATAAATGAAGGGAAGGAAAAAGCCAGAGGATACTAGTATACTCAATATGCAAAAAAGAAATGAGCAAAAAGTGGAGTGCGCACTTTCAGCAACCAATACAGGATAATAATAATGGCGGGCTTACATGACAAAGGAGAGGAATCTCATCACAAAAATACCACGCCCTGTAGGTATCAAAGGACGCCTTTCGAAACCAAAAAAAAAAAAAAAAAAAAAAACAAGAAGCAGGGTATCATAGAGCATAGAAGCACCATACAAAGGCATTGGAGGCGCTCTGAAGAGAGGTATAGTAGAATAAAATCCAAAATACTCTCATAATAGGCAGCAATGTAACATGAGGAATGAAAGAAATCCAATATAGACTTTTATAAGTATGGAAATAGTCACCAGCACCTGTTTGTCATCATTCCTGGCAAGTTCGTAGAAATAACACCGTCGTGTTGTGGAGAAAAAACATCTCCGTCAGTGAGGAAACAAAATGGCAGCCGCTCGTAAAAACACCGAGCGCCACCTTAAAACGGCAGAAATGCAGTCACCGGCAGCTTCAGAGAGCAGGAAACTCGCTCATGCAGCACTCGGCATCGTCAGAAACATGAGGCCAACTTTTGACAGGTATGGGGCAATTCGAAGCGGTAGATAAACCTCCGACGGCCCTCACTCGGCACAGAGCTCAAGCGCAACACGCCATCTCGCAGCGGCACGCAAGCCACGCCCCCATCAACAAATGATTTATAATGTAACTAAAGTCTTAAAACCTTCTATTAACTACAATGCTTTTTAATGAGGTGCTATCATGTATATTTGTCCCAAGATGGCTGCCAACACTTCTTGGATGAAGTACTGACAGCCAATCAGATCTCACGATGAGATGTGTGGTTAGGCTCCGCCCAGATATATCTATCTATTTAACTCTAATTTTCTCAGGAACTACTGAACGGATTTACACCATTTAGGCAAAAGGCATGAGTCTGAACTGAGGACTACCTCTCTGCCAAATTTGGTGTGATTCCGTTCAGCAGTTCGGGCTGAAGGTGCGTCAACAGGTCCTATGGGAAAATGCATGGGTAAAATGCGTTTTGGGATCCCCCTTTTTTCTTGGCCCCCGATTGACAAATCGCTGTGAAATTTTCAGGATAGGAGCGGACCGGAGCTGGCCATAAGTTTGGAAAATTTTGCGAAGATTCGTCAATCGGCGCCAACATTATTCCAAATAGAATGTTGCGGTTGTCCTATGCTAAATAGGTCCTAACTATAACTACCTACTGGCGACTGCCAGTAGGTAATATATATATATATATATATCCTGCTGGCAGTCAGTCAGTGATGTCATTTGAGATGTCATCAGTGATGTAACTGACCATGTCATGAGTGGTGTACTATGAGAGGTAATTAGCAGTGCATTGCGGGGGCACGAGTTATAGTTAGCTCACCTAACTATAAATGCTGAATTACACTGGTTTTGTGCAAGTGAAACCTGAGCCTTTGTAACCTTTGGTTTTTTCAGTGAATTTCAATTTTTGGGGGTTTTCCAATCTCTAACTATAACGTCCCTGTAACCTTTGTTATTTCTAAGATTTTTAAATGCTAATTTCTAACTATATATATATGGGGGGGGGGTGGAAGAGGCTGAAATGGTATCACAAACCTCTGGGATGCCAGGTTTGCTGGGGTCTGATTATGAGCTGTTGTGTGATCTGCAGAGTTTGGAAAGAGGGTATACAATGATAACGGGTATCCCCAATCAGTCCCATGAGATAATTGAGACAGTAGGCAAGGACACACAGCAATCACAAGTACATGGGACCAACATCAAGCCACGGACTCCTTTTAAACAGAAATCTAAATTTGTACCTATCATGGCAAGAGACTCCGTAGATGTTTTTAATGAACAAATAGTTGCTCAAATAAAGAGACTCAACATTGCTACCAATAATGCCAACAAAAGATTTACCAATCATGAGAGGAGATATTGGCAACTTATAAAGAAGTTGAAAGAAAATCATCAGATCATAATACGTAACTCGGATAAAGGAGGTAATTTGGTATTATGGCCCTTAAAGGAATACTTGGAGGACGTGCACAGCCAATTAAATAATATTGAGTGCTATAGAAAGGTTTCTCCCACAAAATGTAACCTCTTCCATGCGCGTGACGGCCGGGAGCCGTCACGTGTCACGGTGGGCATGTGCGCACGACGGCTCCCGGACGTCCGAATCTCCTCCCACTAATAGAAACGCCCGCACAGCGCGGGAATTCCGCACGCATGGAAGGGGTTAAGGACATCCAGGAGGCATTGTTTTCACAATTACTAGCCTGGAAAAGCACTGGACTGCTAAGCTGGGAGGAATTTAAATACCTTAAAAAAGAACACGCTACCATCCCGGTGATTTACTTTATACCTAAAGTGCATAAAAATATGAATAAACCACCGGGGGTGACCCATTATTGCTGCATGTGATGGCCTTTTAGAGAACCTTTCTAGATACATTGATTTTTTCCTGGAGGAGTTTGTTAAAAATCTAAAGCCATTTGTACAGGACACGTGTGACTTTCTGAGAAAGATACAAAATATAACATGGAAGCCCACGTATTTAATGGTAGCACTAGATGTGTCCTCCTAATATACATGCATCAAGAGTAAAGATGGAATGAGGGCGGTGGAATATTTTTTGATGAATAGGCCAATTTTGTTCTCTCAGCACACTAATATGCTTCTTAAAATGTTATTATTCTGCCTGGAAAATCTGTTTCTGTTTGATGGGAAGATGTATCAGCAGATTCAGGGAGTTGCTATGGGGGCCAGCTTCTCTCCCAGCTACGCCTGTTTGTTTATGGGGTGGTGGGAGGAGCATGAGCAGATTTTTAATAGGAGAGTGGTAACTTGGCACCGCTATATTGATGACTTATTTATAGTGTGGGATGGAGATGCTGAAAGTGCAACAGCTTTTATTGAGCTATTGAATAATAACACAATTAACCTTCATTTTACGTCTATGATAAGTAAGGACATGGTTACATTCTTGGATGTGCGAGTCCAGGTAATGAACAATAGATTATCTACTACCCTCTATAGAAAACCTACGGCAGGCAATACATTGCTTCATGCCTCTAGCGCACATCCGCCTCATCTCATTAAAAGCATCCCGTATGGGGAGATGCTTCGCATTAGACGAATATGCAGTGAGGAGGTAGATTGCAATATAAAACAGAAGGAAAGCTGAGTTAGGTTTCTTGATAGGGGATATAGCTCTGATTTGATAGAGTCAGTAATTGCCAAGTCCAAGTCATTGGCTAGAGAAGATCTTAAAATACAAGGATAAACAGACTGGCCAAAGTGGAGGAGAGGAAACCATAAGGTTGATTCTTGGAAAAACAAATTAGGACAATAGTGAAGAAGAACTGGCCCATTGTAAAGGATGACCCAGTAACTGGGGGGGGGGGGTTATTATCTAATAATCCATCAGTAACCTTTAGGAAAGCCAATAGTATGGGCATTTCACTAGTCAAAAGCAACCTTGAAGTGAAAGGAAAGGGTTCATGGCTCATGGCAAGGAAGGGGTTCTTCAAATGCTCCTCATGGCAGGCGTGCCAGTATGGAATTAACACTACGACCTATACAACGGCATTTGGCTCTAAGATTTACGAAATAAGACAACATCTTACATGCAAGCGTGACTTTGCAGTGTATGTGCTTACCTGCAGTTGTAAATTGAAATATGTAGGAAGCACAAAATTGCCTGTGCATAAAAGAATCCTTCAACATATCCGAGCTATTTGCAACAATGATGAGAATTATCCTGTTGCAAGACATTTTAAGTTTAACCATAATAGTGACCCAAAGCATTTGAGATTCTATGTTATAGAGACTATAACTCCCCAGGAAAGAGGTGGTGATAGGGAATCAAAATTAAGGAGGTTGGAAACAACTTATATCCTGCAATTTGATTCAAAATATCCCAGGGGGTTGAATAACAGTGAAGATCTATATACTTTCTTATGACAATTGTGATCCTCATAACAATGAAGAGATCAACATGGAGTTCCTTGTGATATGAGATAGTACTGATAATATACATTAATATTTCCTACCTTGTATTGAGATGAATGTTACTAGGTTCCACCGTACATTAATTTTTAGATTGCAAATTTTAGGATAGTATTTATAGATTTATGATGTTTTAGGATTTATTTTAGGAATCATTATTGGAAAGTATATTTGTATGCTTCCATATATATTATGTGATTTCTTGATAGATCTACCTATTATATTGATTATATTTATTGTTGTCCTGGAATCTTTTGCACTTTAGAAATGTATGCTATGTGCACAACCTTTTTGCTCGCAGTGGAGATGGGATACACCACATATGCTGCTTTGAAGTAACAATTGTAGTATTATGTGATTGAATATGTGAGTTTTAGTAGGAGTAGAGATTTTAGGAGGTCGCCTTACTGGAATCCGGAACTGTATAGTGTTTTTATATCTTTTTTTTATAAGGTTCATTAGGAACAGCATTATACTGATTTTGTTAAAGCACTTCATTAGGTTTCACTGATGGGACATAGTGAGGAACTAAATTGATTTATGCATTTATGCTGTCACTATTTATTGTATATTTAAACAAATACAAAAAAATCCTTTTCAGCCTTTTTGCAATTTGGAAGGGCTTGGATATATATTTTCAGTGGTCATGATTTAACATTTATGTATTTATCAATGAGCATTTGATACAGCTAATATGGAAGTGTTTTCACTATGTCCACGATTATGTCATTGCACTTGCACTTTAAAAAGCGAGGTAAATAGCCAAAAAGTTGTCATGTGATCAAGGGCGGGATCGCCCGAAACGTGTAATGGCGGTGTTGGCTGAATAAAAATTGCTTAGAATTATTGGGTCCACGCTCGTTTGTTCTTAAAAAGGAGGAGTGAAGGTGAGTTGCAGCACAATATATGTATATATATATATATATATATATATAAATATAGTAGTGTGTTTATTCAATCAACATGATCATTTGCAAGCAAAATATATTTCATTACATACATTAACTCATTAAGTTAAGTTAAAAAAAATAAACAAATGTATAAATAATATAGAAGTAATAATTAAAATAAATAAGAACTACATCATAACTTCAAAATTTTAGGCATCATTGAAAGATTATATTATACAATTATTTGCTCTGATAAACTTCTTTGGGCTTTTAAAAAACATCTAAGATAGGTATTTAAAATGCACCAACAAACAACAGGACTATATGTAAAAATCATAGTCCCATAGGATTATACCTTTCCAACAAAATTCAAACACATGCAAGAAAATATTGATTTCACATCTTAGACTTCTGCCACCAAGCATAAAGCAAGTATCTAGATATAGTGAACACAAGCAACCTTGTTGTATCAGATCTGAACACACAAAGTGCATCTGCAGTACGTGTGAACAATAACAATCGACAAGCAGGGATAATGCATGTTTTTCTTATATAAACGTAGTGGGGACAAAAGCAGATGAAATGTGCTACGGTTTTAGGGCTAGAGCCGCATGATGGGCACAATGAAGTTAGAGTAGAATTCACCCAGCTACATTTCATAGCATTCAATGGAATAACCCCAGTCCTAAATTGTATATAAAGGGCTCGTGCCTAAGGGGGTTCAACATCATCCATAAAATAATTGTCAAACTTGAAACAGCTTTTAAAATTTTCAAATCTAGTAGTTAAAGTGCCTTGTGCCTTGGCATCAATGTATAAAGATTTAGGGGCTCATTAGGATGGCGGTCGGAAAACCACCCCTACCACCATGGAAGCAGAAAACAACCACCTGCCTGTACCGTGGAAAAACCGGCGGCCAAATTAGGATCATCCGCCAAAAAACAACGACCGCGGCGGAACGAGGCAAAGAAAAAACGCGCGTAGTGGGCGATGAGTGCCAAAATCCATCCGCGGCGGTCGGATACACAGTGGAAAAACACAAACCGGCCGTAAGCACAGCGGATACACCACACGGGAAATTAGGATATCCCCGATGGTCCCGCGGTACGTACCCCTGTTTCCGACCATCGTGGTTGCACACTGGGATTAATGGGAGAGCCAGTGGGAGAGCTGCAGCACAGCCACCGCTGCGGACGATCCGTGAAAAACATGGCGGACGAAGCCAAAAACCCACAATAAGGCTAAAAAAAGCACACAGCAAACTAGCCATGTACCCCAACACACAAAACACACCCCAATGACACAACCACGCGGCAAAAAGAAACATACATCTCCCAGGACAACACACACGCCACACCTGACAGCAATACCCCATTTGGACACATCCACATAGCTGAGTACAAAACCAGCCCTTTCCCTGACCACAATACTTTGCAATACTCCAGGACAGAAGGGACACACACCCCAGCTCAAAGGAGAGGCAAAGAACACAACATCACTAGCCACACCACATACAGCACCACCACCACTTCCACACCTGCACCACTAACCCCCAGCACATCACACACCATACACACAACACCCACACCCACACCTCACACCCCCACACCCACAACCACTTTGCACACCACACACCATAGCAACACAGAAAATGCCCAAATTCACTGAGAGTGAGTTGAAGGTAATGGTAAATGAGATAGTCAGAGTGGAAGCACAACTGTTTGGTACTCTGATCCAACAGACACCATTAGCCACAAGGACACAAATGTGGGTAAGGATAGTCCAAAGGGTCAATGCAGTAGGGCTTACCCCAAGATCCAAAAAGGAGATCATGAAGCAGTGGCATGATCTGAAGAGGGTTGTCAAAGAGAGGAGCTGGCTCAGAGGACTGGCGATGCCCTTCCATTCCACCAAAACCATTCACACCATGGGAGGAGAAGGTGCTTGCCATAATGCATCCAGAGAGTCTCACAGGAGTAGCCGGGGGAGTGGAGGCTGGTACAAACAAATGACTACCACCACACTGATATGTACTGTCTTGCACAACTACAAAGCTACACCACCTAGGACAAATTCCATTCATCTGCACCACACACTCACAAAAACATTCACTCACTCCCATTCACCCTAAACGTAGCTAGCAACATTACCATGGGGGCATGTGTACAGCCAGCCAGCACTACAACTCACACCAGGCCCCCTTGTCCCACAGCATCAGCAAGATGGAGCCCTCCCCCACCCCATCCAGAAGCATGTCAGCCATTACATCACCCTCATCAAACTAACAGGTAAGTAGGCATTTCCCTGGGAGGGTGTTTGTGGGTCGGAGGCCTGTGCCACTACTCCCACCATGCCCTCTGTCCCACACCTGAGCAGGATGGAGCCCTCCCCCACCCCACCCAGAAGCAGTTGGAAGCCATTGCAGTACACCAAACAAACTTACAGGTAGGTAGCCATCTTCACAGTGAGTGAGGAACTTTGATTTTCGATTGAGATCGTTTCGACCTGCCATTTTGTGCTCCGCCGCCATCTTGTGTTGCCCTCACTCAGGCAGCACGACGGTCGAAGTCTTTTTCTGCTTTTTCTGCAAGCTTCGTGTTAAAATTAACCTTCTGCCTCTATTTGCAAAGCTGGTGTTAGGTTTGGCCGAGTACACTAATCCCTGTCTGTTTTTTCTAATCCCCGTCTCAACTATCTGTTGGCTCACACTATTCTTTTCTGACTTTATCTTATCGTTTGGCCTTCATTGTCCTCTGCTAGCATTCTCTCGTTTCACAACTGTCCTCCCCCACACACAATATAAGCAAAGAACAATGGTTCTGTCGGAAATTGAGCGAAATAGCTTAATAGGTACTGAATACACTTTTCAATTATCAAGAACACACACAAACCCAAAGAAACCGGACAGAATCCAAGTCACTTGATAGAATGATATTAATTAATGTATCGAGAGCACCAAAATATTTACAGGGTAAACCAACCAAAAAACACATTCATAGTGAAACAATTGGTGAGACAGTGATAATTTGCACAGAACACATCACATATAACGAATATGTACAATGGACAATACATAAACATAATAAACAGACAGGTCCTGTTTACAGTACATAGGCCACTTTAGGGTTCGATTTCCTTGCTACATAAGTGGATTTGCACAGGACGCATAGGACAGGTAACGTCGACGTTTTGACCCGATGTGATTGTGCCAATTAGTTTGCATCAAAGGGGGTCTTCATCAGGACAAGAGAGGTTGGGGACCTGTAAGAGCAAAGAGTTTGGTGTCAGGGTAGTGTGTGCGTCACATGTAAAGGGAATGATTAATTTCCCAAATGCGGTCAATTAGCTCACCTGGGGAACCGACTTAGTTAAGAGGAAAAAGATTCCTGTTGTCTCTAATGCAGATGGCCAACATCAAATTTGAGAAAAATATTCAACTCCTGCAAGAAATTAAAGAGGAGGGGCTGTTGTAAAGACTAAACAGCTGCGTGTAAAGATAATTGAAACAAACCCGTTTAAAAGCAAGAAGCACATACCTGTGAGACGGTAATATTTGATTTAGAAGGAGAAGTGGTGCTGTCTCAACAATCGCCACGTACTGTGAACATAAAGGACAGAGGCACTGAGCTAAACGTAGCTGAGAAATTTAAACAAGGTAATCATCGCAAAACAGGATGCCTATGTATGTATCAACTTAATATAAAGAGGAGTGTAACTATGGTAAAGAACTATCAAAGACCCGTCGTTCTTAAACAGAGTCGGGCCAACCCAGAGGCATATTGCATTTCCATTCACGGAGATATAGAATACTAGGAGTGCCGGGCGCCGAAGCTCAGCAACCAGGGACGGTTGGGATATGCAGAGTCACCTAGGGTTGACAAACACAAATACACATTGCAATGTCCCTGAGGCCGAGGGCAGCAGGTCACACACCTAGCACGCCATACTACTAGGCATACTCACCCACAATCCATGCACGCTCGGGGAACAGATTAGCCATCAGCTGGGGCACAATGCTGTTCTGCAGGAGTCATGGGCCGAGCCTGGGAATTTGTCACACACGTGGGAGTTGATCATATCTGCCAGGCACACCACTTGCACATTTATGGAGTGATAATGTTTGTGATTCCTGTATATGTGCTCACTTGCCTGTGGTGGCACAAGACCGACATGGGTGCAATCAATGGCACCTACGACATTGGGGATGTGTCCAAGGGGATAGAAGTCTCCCTTCACAGCTGACAATTGAGCACCCCTGGGGAAATGGATGTATCTGTCCTTGTATATCATCATGGTGGACAGTACATCACGCAGCACCACGCTGAACATCGGTTGTGACATCCCACCAGTGCTGGCCACTGTCTCCTGGAATAATCCAGTGGCAAAAAAATGCAGGGCTGCTATGACCTTGTAAGTAGGGGTGAAAGCTGTTGGATATGCCCTGCGAGGCTGCAGGTGGGGCTCCAACAAGTCACAAAGGGTTTACAGGGTGGCTCGATCCAGCCGGCATTTCCGGATGATTGCAACATCCTCCATGTCCTCCAGCACCGTCAAGTGATGAATCAGATTTGGCCTCCTCCTATGTGAGATGAAAGTGGACACATGTCAATGCAATACATCATGAGATGGGCACAGCATCTCACTTTCTGGATGGCACAACAACAACAATGAATGCCATCAAAATTGAGTTACAGACCAGCTTACATGTGGGAACACCTTCAGCTACACGAAGGGCACACCTGTCAACTTACACAAAACAAGTAGCTCAAATAGCACCTTGGTCAATGTGAATGCACATAGGGATATGGCCACATTTCACATGGGTACACCTGGGAGTATAGCATCCAGCACATGTGTAACAAATCAACCCCACTGTCTCCTACATAGCTGCTGTACCTGTCACACCTTCATGCGTCATCTCATCATGGCACACCTCCACTACACAATGACCAAAGTCAGCACAGAAATGTCAAATGTGTGAATGAGCAGACAGAAGAGGCCATGCAAAAAGGATCATCATACATTGAGCCAAAAATTGCTGTGATTGTCAATGCACCTCAACACTTTGACATGTGTACACATTGTAGAGCCAAGGACAACACTGTCCTGCCTACCTGAACATCAAATCCATAAGTGACATGTGACAGAGAACAGGCCAATACACAACTGCACATACACAAATATGGCATGCATAGTCACCAGTGGAGTAAATGGGACATTGATATTGTGTGCACAATGATGTGCCATTGACCATGTGGGCACTGTGCACTGTTGATGTTTGCCAGATGGCCATTGCCATTGTATGGCACCCAAATCGCGGTAGCTACCACCTGTCCCTAGCGGTGTGTCACCAGCCCTCCCCATTTACACAAGTGCGGTAGTGATAGGCATGGAGACATGCCCAAATGGCGGTTGCCATGCTATGCCGCCCAAATTGCGGTGCCTCATGTGAATGTATGGCACCCAAATTGCGGTAGCTACTGCCTGGCCCCGGCGGTGTGTCACCAGCACCCCCTTCACACAATTGCACTAGTGATAGGCATGGACACATGGGTAAATGGCGGTTGCAATGCACCGCCATCCATGTCGCGGTAGCTACCGCCTGGCCCCGGCAGTGTGTCACCAGCACCCCCTCTTCACACAATCTTGTTAGCGGTGGCATGATGCAATTTTGAAGATCGCGGTAGGTGTGCTCTGCCACCGCGGAGGTGGTCATTGGATGCACTTGAAAGATGCACCATCGCGGTAGCGCACACCGGGCCCCGGCGGTGTGTCACCGCCATGGAGCTTGGCCTAGAGCCAATGGGAACCTTGATAGCGGTGGCATGATGCAATTTTGAAGATCGCGGTAGGCGTGCTCCGCCACCGTGGATGTGGTCATTGGATGCATTTGAAAGATGCACCATCGCAGTAGCACACACCGGGCCCCGGCGGTGTGTCACCGGCATGGAGCTTGCCCTAGAGCCAAATGGGAACCTTGATAGCAGTGGTATGATGCAATTTTGAATATCGCGGTAGGTGTGCACCGCTACCGCGGAGGCGTACCGCGGAGGAGGTCATTGGATGCATTTGAAAGAGGCCGACCTGGACCACCAATTGCAGCAGCTTAGCACCTTAGAAACGACCCCAGGGGCGCTATATATGTGTGGGAGTGAGCCTCACATTTCCACTGCTCACAGAGCCTGATGGCTGAGACCACTCACCTGCTGCTACCTAGTGTGACTGCTGCCTGAGACCCCTCAAATGCTGCTGCCTCGTGGGACTGCTGCCAGAGACCCCTCACCACCCAATTCCGCCGCTGTTGTCTCATGTCCACAGTGATGGCAAGGACAGAGAATATCCGGGCCAGTCCCTTTACGAGCGAGGAGCTGGAGGTCCTGGTGGATGAGGTGCTCGTACAGTACCCAAGGCTATATGGTGCCCCAAATGTTGTGGTAAGTCCTCAACAGTGTGAGAGGGCAGGGGATGCACACATTTATTTGGACTGATGCCATATGTGGCTGGGAGTGTGGGGTTGTGTCATGCACTGCCTGACATGCTGTCTCCAGGGGAAAGGTGTGTGTACCCAATGCCACAGCTTTGCCTGCCTGCACATGGATGAATGAG
This sequence comes from Triturus cristatus, assembly GCF_964204655.1. NCBI lineage: Eukaryota > Metazoa > Chordata > Amphibia > Caudata > Salamandridae > Triturus > Triturus cristatus. The sequence continues at coordinate 1,524,820,964 of NC_140591.1, forward strand.
TGACCTGTGTTGTGTTGTCAGCCATACAGTGACGCAGAAGGTTGTTCATGCAGGAGTCAGGACAGTGATTGCTTGGCTGAATGGCTGTGTTTGCCCCTGTAGTCCATCTCAGTGTGAGCCCAGCTGGCCAGCACAGTCCCCAGCAACAAAGACAAGGACACATCACTTCAGCCACAGAGTATTACATCAGTCTTTTCACATTGCACTCCTGCTATGGTCCATCTCAGCACTGTAGATTGCACACGACCGGCCCTGTGAAGAGGATTTTGGATTTTATAGATCATGTCCCTCAATGTGACATCCATGACACAGTCTGTGTTCCCCCTCACACCTTTATGGTTTTACATCAGGTTTTCCCATGCAGGTGTACCATGTGAGTTGTGCTCTAGTCTCGGTCAGACATATTGTTGGAAATGTGATGATTTTGTATCTTACTGCTGTACTGATAGATGCGGTACATGCCACTGTGTCACTGATCATTTCCCCCTCTTGTCTCCCATGCCTGTAGCTCAAGGTACACCAGCGTAAGGCCATGTGGAGGGCCATTGCAGTGAAGGTGTGAGCTCTCGGGGTGTCAAACTGATGGTGCACCCACTGCCACAAGAGATGGGACGACATCAGCCGTCTGGCAAAGAACGTGGCGGAAATGACCTTGGGGATTCTTCCTTGCACTGGGCGCTTGGCACGGCGCAGCATGACACCACTAATGGGGCGCATCTTGGCGGTTACAGCCTGAGATGGATGCATGTTTGAAGGAGCATCAGCAGCAAGCCAGGGGTGAGCATTTGGGGAGTCTGACTTTGGCTGGGAGTGGCTGCATGTGTACAGAGCCAGTGCCAGCGCTGGCATATGTGATGTTGGTATTGTGATGTAGTGGCATGTAAGTGGCTGCTGGGCTGGGTGCCGGTGGCATGCATTTGCCCTAACTGTACTTACAAAGGTGGTTTGGATGCTGTGCATTCTCATACATTCTGAGTTGTGCTCTTCAAGTTTCTTCTGCATTGGGGTAGTCTTGGGAATCGACAGTGGGCCCGATCTGACTGTGCCTTCATCAATGCGTCTGTTGCATGCACCCAGAGTGGGGAGGCCTACACATCTGACAACAATGAGCACCATTCTATCGTCCCCAAAGTACAACATGGTGGGTGGCATGGTCTAATGTTCATTGTGGACTGACATGTTGTATTCTGTGTCTGTGTTATCCCCTCCTGTTCCATCCAGATCGGTCATTGGCAACAAGTAGTGTGCCCCCTTCATGCCCCTATGTGTGCTCAGAGCTAGTTGTGTGTCTGGTTGAACAGAGCCACAAGCAGGGTGTTGTGCTGTGTGGTCATCACATGGCTCACTCATGCCTGAGTTTACAGTTTCCACGCACTGCTTGAGTCTATATAGTGAGTTGGCACAATATGATTGCACAGGGTGGTGTGCAACATGTAGATTTGGTCATCTTTTGTAATGCATTGCTTGCATATGTTTGTTCTGTTGCTGCCACTGTCCTAACCCTACATCTCTCTCTCTCATGCAGCATCTCCTGTGGTCACGGAGGGACAGGAGACAGACACCAGTGGGGGTGAAACTACCACAACAGCTGCACAGGAGCCCAGTGACACAGATGTCACCAGTGCCTCAGAGGGGGACAGGAGTCTGCTGGATGAATCCCAGCCTGAGACGCAAAGCACCACATCATCTGATGCCAGCGAGGATGCATCCATGTTGGAGAGCACAGGGAACGGGGACTCTGCATCGTCTTCCACCACACAGCGGCCAGTGCCCAACCTCCCAGCCACTTCCTCTGGTGCTGCCCATGTCCGCCTCAGTAAGAGGGGAAGAGTGTCCTTCACCCCTAACACCGCTGCCCCTGTCCCCCCTGCTACCATTAGTGCTGAGTATGTGGACCTTTTGCGCCAGCTGTGTGTAGGCCAGACAGCTCTCCTAAATGCCTTCATTGACCACAACAAGAAATTGGCCCAGGTGGTTGCTTTCATGAAGGGCATACATTCAGACGTGGGTGGGCTGCACCGGACAGTCCAGGCTTTGTCATCAACAGTGACTTCTGCCCTTCAACAAGCACATACTCACAGTCCAGCTCCAGTCCCTTTGTCCACCCCCCTGGCAGCAGCCACATCTGACGATAGTGACCACGGTCCACATACATCCAAGTCACGATACAGCACACGTAGCACACAGAAGCAGATACCCAAGCGGTCCCGGGCACAGACACAATCCCCACAGAAGGCCATATCCACCCCAGAGCAAAGGGAGAAAAGCCCATCAGGCGACACCAGTGGACAAAAAGCAAAGCAGCAGACCTCAGGCACACATGCCTCAGAGGCATCCCCATCCAAGGACTCTCCTGCCCCTAAAGCATCGCGCAAAGAGAAGCATACAATGTCTATGCCCACCGAGGAGGTGGTGCATGCCAAGGGTACACCTAGGAAGGGCTCCAAGTCAGATTCCCCCACCACCTCGACTCCCATTCCAAGCCCTGTGAAGCAGGGGCTGGAGGCCACTATAGGGGTGACACCTAGTAAACAGGGGAAGGGGGGCAAAGCGAAGCCAGGCAAAGTGTTCCGCTGGGTCCAGCACATCACCAGAGGGGGTGCCAGCACCTGCACCTGATGCTGTTTTGGTGGTGAGTGTGCCTGTTGTGCCCACACCACTTCCCATTGATCCAGAGTCAGTCAAGCCATTTAGGATCCCCAAGAAGTGGAAAGGCACCCCTCCGCAAACTCCCAGCCACACCGTGTCTCCCGTCTGCATGACTCCATCTCCACGTGCCACTACACCACCTGGTCCAAGTAGCCCTCCAGCTTGCCAAACCACTGATTGCTCTACCTCAGCTGTTCCACTCTCTCCCCGGTCAAGTGCCCCAACAGTCCCCGAGACACAGCCAGCTCCCAGTCCGCCTGACAGCCAAGTCTGAGTGTTAGTCAGCCACACACACCTGTCCCTCACACAGGTGGGCCTGTATTGCACATTGTTACCCCTGACTGTGTTGCTGACCATGGAAAGGTACAGTCACACACATTCCCTGTGCAGACTCTCCTTGACATACTCTGCACTTCTTTTTTGCCACTGGCCTTGTTGCTCTTTGCTGTGTTCAAGGATTCCCTGTGCAGCTTCGCATGGACATACTCTGCACCCGGCCCTGGCCACTGGACTTGCTGTTTTGCCCTTGCCTGTGCAGCTTCTCATGGACTTACTCTGCACCCTGCCCTGGCCACTGGACTTGCTGTCTTGCCCTTGCCTGTGCAGCTTCTCATGGACATAGTCTGTACTCTGCCCTGGCCACTGGACTTGCTGTCTTGCCCTTGCATGTGCAGCTTCTCATGGACATACTCTGCACCCTGCCCTGGCCACTGGACTTGCTATCTTGACCTTGCCTGTGCAGCTTCTCGTGGACATACTCTGCACTCTGCCCTGGCCACTGGACTTGCTGTCTTGCCCTTGACTGTGCAGCTTCTCGTGGACACACTCTGCACCCTGCCCTGGCCACTGGACTTGCTGTCTTGTCCTTGCCTGTGCAGCTTCTCGTGGACATACTCTGCACCCTGCCCTGGCCACTGGACTTGCTGTCTTGCCCTTGCCTGAGCAGCTTCTCGTGGATATACTCTGCACCCTGCCCTGGTCTCTGGACATGCTGTCTTGCCCTTGCCTGTGCAGCTTCTCATGGACATACTCTGCACCCTGCCCTGGCCACTGCACTTGCTGTCTTGTCCTTGCCTGAGTAGCTTCTCATGGACATACTCTGCACCCTGCCCTGGTCACTGGACTTGCTGTCTTGCCCTTGCCTGTGCAGCTTCTCATGGACATACTCTGTACCCTGCCCTGGCCACTGGACTTGCTGTCTTGCCCTTGCCGCTTCTCATGGACATACTCTGCACTTCGTTTTTGCCACTGGCCTTGTTGCTCTTTGCTGTGTTCAAGTATTCCCTGTGCAGCTTCTCATGGATATACTCTGCACTCTGCCCTGGCCACTGGACTTGCTGTCTTGCCCTTGCCTGTGCAGCTTCTCGTGGACATACTCTACACTCTGCCCTGACCACTAGACTTGCTTTCTTGCCCTTGCCTGAGCAGCTGCTCATGGACATACTCTGCACCCTGCCCTGGCCACTGGACTTGCTGTCTTGCCCTTGCCTGCGCAGCTTCTCATGGACATACTGTGCACCCTGCCTTGGCCACTGGACTTGCTGTTTTGCCCTTGCCTGTGCAGCTTCTCATGGACATGCTCTGCATTTTGTGCCTTGCTCTTCTCTTATCATGGTGCCTATCTTTGCAATATGTGAATAAAGACAGTTGCTCCAGTTGTCTATTTTGTCAGTGTCCTTACTGAATAAAGTTATTTTGCTGTGTGTATATGGTTTACTGTGCCACATGGTCTGTGTACCACTTCAACATAGTCAATGTTTGGGCTCACTCACTCTCTTTTTTTCAGGGGTGGCAGGGTCTTCAGTTCTTCGTGACCCAGATACTTGTGGTGGCAATAGTGTCAATTTACAAAGGTTAGCAGTAGTCATTTGGTTACTTAGTTCATGTTGGCTATATTGTACACATGTCAGGTTGGGGTGCACTGCCAGCACAGAGTGGGTTTCTGCACACAGTATTGCAGGCAGGCAGGCCAGGGTCATCATGTATGTGTGTTCTCCCTTTATGTGTACCCATTGGTGTATGTGTGTGGTCATCTTGTGATGGCCAGTCATCCTAGTCCCATGGATTACTTTCCATGTGTGCTCTTGGATGGTCAGATAGTGTGCAGTGTGAAGGGGCTGAGTTTGTGTGGAGTGTTGATGTGTGCATGCCCCTGCATTGTCAACTACACACATGTGTCACCCAGGAGTTGATTGCCTGTTGTTTTGATTGTTTAGCCCTGTGTATGTGGCTTTATGCACGTGTTAGTTGTATGTTATGCACTGTGCAGTGTGTTTGTGTGTCCTTGCAGTTCTGTCTGACTCCTACTTGTTGTTTTTGTCACTTGTGAGTATGCAGAGGGTGTGACTGGCAAGTCAGTGTTGTGTTTTGTTGCACATCCATGTGCCTTGTGGCTGTTTGTGGAGACTGTGCAGACCTGCTGTTCCACACTGCCATTGTGGTTGTGTTTTCTCATGTGTTGCTGTCACATGGTGCCTTCCTGTCTCCAGTGTAGCATGTTGTGTGTGTTGACATCCCATCCCCTATCTGTGCTTCAGGTGCCTACCCATTGTAGGTCTGCATTCCCTCTCTTTGTGTATGGTACACTCCTGCCATGTCCCCTACTGATATGCAGTACACTTCACTTTGGTGTCAGCTCTCCCCTTGTTTTGCATATGTGTGTGCCCCCCATCACTTCATTAGTGACACTGTGCTTTGTGGTGCAGTTCTTTGGCCAGGGTCAATGTGTCACTCAGGGCATTTCCCCAATGGGCTGTATGTGATGTTCTGGTGCTGTTTGTCAGTCATGTCTGTTCCTATGCAGTTCAACTGTGTGTACTGCCCAGTCTCCTGGTCAAGTTGTTTCCACCTTGGTGTCCCAGACTTGTGCATCTGTTGGTGTTGTGTTGGATGTTTGTCTGTTGGTTGTGTTCTTGCTTCACTTCCTGGGTGTGCTGTTGTCTTTGTGCTGTGCTGATTGGTGTTGTGTGGGTTGCTGGTCTGTCAATGATGTCTGTGTGTGCCAAGTAGGCTTGGTGTGCATACACTGCTTGTTGTGCATGCAGTGCTGTGTGTGTATGTTGGTTTTTCATTGCCTGGTGTGCATCCCCTGATGTCCAGCTGTGTTTGCTATGTGATTTTTCTGCATGTGCATCTGTTGTTTGTTTGATTTGGCTGTGTTGTTCTATGATGGTGCACTTCCTGTGTGTGTTGTGGTATGTTGTCTGAGCATTGTTCATGAGTGATGAGGTTGTGCACTCCTGTTGTGTCTGTGCTCCCATTGTCTTTACACAGTTTGGCTGTACAGGGCATGCATGCTGTTGTTGTGGTTCTGTGTGTGTTTCTGTTGAGTTATGTGTTAGTGTGTTGTTTTTGTGCAGACATTTGTTGTGGCATCCCTGTGTGTGTGATGTTTGTGGCTACCCTCCAGGGTGTGTGGTTGTTTGTGTGTGTATTGGCTGGCAAGTATTGCCAGCCTTGAGTGTGTTTGGCACTGGTGTTGTGTGCTGCTGGGGGGGTATGTGTGTAGATTCCTACTGGTGTTTGTCAGTCATGGAATGTGTCAATGAGCCCTGTGTGCAGTGCTGCTGGTGTACTCCTGTGAAGTAGTTGTATGGATGTGTGGCTGTTCACAGTTTGACCTCAGGGCCTTCCTTTCATCCTTGTGCTTATATGTGGTTTGCCTTGCTGTCTCCCTGGGTTGTTGCACTGAGCTGTCTGTGGTTTGAGTTCACTGAGTGTGCCAGCCATGTGTGCTTTGATGGTGTGAGGGTGTTGTTCTCTGTTCCTTGTCTTGCATGTGATGTATACATGCTTGTTGTGTGTCTCCATGGCCTTCCATTTGTATGCAGCCCACTTTGGTTTCCCTATTTGTTGTGCTCTATTGCGGTTGGCATGTGGAGTGTGTCTGTGTGTCAGTCTGTGGTATGTATGTGTGACTGTGCAGGCTGTGTGTCCATTTGGAAGTTGATTCCTTGTATGTGTTCATTTGGTGCTTTTCCTCATTTTTGTTTCCCTGAGTGTGGTGTTGTGGTGTGTGTGTGTTTTCCTGGCCCTGTGCTACTGTGCTGTGTGTTGTGTGTTCCTGTGCTGCCACTCCTGCAGTGTGTGTCTCCATGATTGCTTGTTGTGTGGTGCAGGGTGTGTATTGACCTGGCTTGTTGTTTTGCATGGGGTGCACAGTAGGGACACATGGCATGCGCCTTCATGGGGTGTGCTAGTGTGTGGTGGGAGGGTGTGTGGCCCTGTGGTCTTTGTGCCCTGCCCATGCCTGGCACTGGCCCTGCCTTCTGCATTGTGCGCATGTGTTCCCTTATGTTCGCTGCTGCGGTGATGTGACCGTGACATTGCTGCATGGTGGTGGTAGCTGTGTGTCCAGGACGCAGAGGGGTGACTTGGCGGCAGGTGGGTGATGTGTGGGTGCCCTTGTGGATGTGTCCCTGTCCCCACCATGGTATCTGATGTGTATTTTGGCATTGTGTCTGCCCGTGTGTTGTGTGTTGTTTGTTGTGTTATTGCGTACCTGCGCCGGCGTCTGCAGTGGTCCATTAGTCCCTGGTGATGTAGCAGGTACAGCACCGGAAAGACGTGTAGAGCAGGATCCATGGCTGTCGTGACCAGGTGGTGTGGACTGGGACTCTGGTTTCGTGCTCCGCTGTCGAACTTCCGCCGTCTCTGGTTGGGCAGTATCTCTGCTGCGGTGCGTCTGCTTGTTTGGGTCATCCTAATTTGTGGAGCGGAGCGGGGCGGACGTCATTCCGCACGGTGGAGAGTCTCCATTGGCTCCCACCACCATGGTGGTGGGCGCACTTTGGTGGCGGTGCGCGTCGCACCATGGCGATCGGGAAATGGGCTATGTTTGGCCATACTAATATGGAAGAAATGAGGACCGCTGCTCGCGGGCGGAAAAAGGCATTTTTCCGCACCGCCAGCGCCGCGGAGGTGCCACTGTCCGACATCCTAATGGACCCCTTAATATAGTCCCAGTACCTTTTTTGAGCTGGGGAAGCATTTTTTCTGAGGGACTGTGAATCATCCCACATTATCCCCAACCCCAGTTTCAAAAACCACTGTCTGACCTTTTTGAACCAGACCAATTGTCCTGCCTGTCTTTCAAGGGATAGTAGTTCTACTACTGCATCCTTAACTGGGTGATACTGGTCCAAAGTCTCACCCAGAACACAAGGACCTTTAATACAGCAGTATGAGTGATAGACTTTAGACCAAGATATAGGCATACTGGTAATAGTGAGGTATTTGTTGGTAAGTTTTAGATTGATCTTAAAAATATATTCTCCGCGACCTCTAAATTGTTCAGTTGTTCCAACCACCATAATTTGGCACCATAAAGGGCTGCGCCCAACCCTCTGGCCCAATGTATTTCTATTACAGGAGAAATTGGGTGGAAGGCTGATCGTTTAATTCTCTTTACTATTGCACAGTCCACATGCTGGAGTGTGACGGTGCTCTTCTGAATTTGGGGAGTCCATGCCATATTATCTGTGATTCTAACTCCCAGGTATTCAAAAACCCAGACGTGGTCAAGTGAATTTGCGCCCAATCAAAAATTCTCCTTAGAGGATTTATAGGAATTGAAAACCGTGAACTTTGTTTTAGAGCAATTGATTTCAAGGCCCTGGTCCTCACACACTAATACAAACTTAGTTAACACTTTCTGGATGCCCATCAGGGTTTTAGAAATGAGCAGCATGTCGTCTGCAAATAAAAGAGATGTAATTCGTTTGCCAAGGAGTTTTGGCGGGTCACCAACTCAGTCATATAAATTTTTAACAAGCCCGTTCATATACAGGGTGAACAGGGTTGGGGCCAAAATGCAACCCTGCCGTGCCCCCTTTGAAACAGGTATATTATTAGTTAGACCACCATCAGGATTCCACATAACTTTGGCATGATTGCCTTGGTGCAATTGGACCAAAATTTGTAGCAGGCCACACGGAAGCCCAAAATCCCTAAGGGCAACCTATAGCTTGGTAAGATCTATAAAATCAAATGATGTTTCTAGATCAACAAACACAACATACAGGTGATCCCTCTTGATCGTTACTTCTTTCCAAATAAGCATGAGAAAGCAGAATACCTGGTCTAAAGTGCTTGTGGAGGCACTAAAGCCAGCCTGCAGATGAGAGAGTATACTATTTTCCTCAATCCAGCAGTGAAGATGTGACAGAACCAGTTTGCTAAAATGTTTCTGAGAAACATCTATAAGGCTGATAGGCCTATAGTTAGAGGGGTCCCCTTTATCCCCTTTTTTTAAATCTGGGTATTATTTCGGCACCCATCCGGGTCTCGGGGATGTCCCCCTCGTGTAATAGTGTTAAACACTGAATGGAGCAATGGGCCCCATATATTGGGTTCTGAGCGATAGAGTTCTCCAGGCAATCTACCTAGCCCAGGTGCTTTCCCAGACTGAAGTGTTCTAGTTGCAGTCACAGTTTCCTCTAGGGAGGAGTTGACTCTATTTCCCACTAGTCGTTCAATAGTACAGTCGCTCCCTGCTAATACTGTCTCGCATTCAGACGCTGACCTCCCCGAAATATAACTTCTGAAAGTAATCTACCCAAACATGTGGCTGTATATGAAAATCATCTTCTTTAACTAGCTGGGTTATCCCTTTTGAGAGTAAATGCCAAAATAACTGGCAATCCTTCAGTCTGGATGCCTCTATTAGAGTGCACCAGTTCTCTACCTCCCAATTCCTTATTGCCTCATCCTATGTCTTCTTGCAAACTTTTTTTCTTTTTATAATGTCGCTCCTAATTGCCATTTTTACGGCCTTGGTTAGCTCAATTTTGGCTTGCCTGCATTCCTCATTATACCATGGAGCAGTATTTCGATTAGTCATTTTTATTTTTCACTGTCTGCTTATAAAGGACTTTAATCTATTTGACAAATGGTAGAAGCTAAACATAATGCTTTCATCATTAAGGTTAAGATTTCCCAATAAATTAAGGGTCTTAGCCACCTCTGCATAAATGCTAGGGAGCAACTTCTCATCAGCAACTACTTGGGGCTATTTGATTCTCTTATTACTATTAGTGGTGACAACTGGGGCCAAGACAACGTTAGACTGAGAGTGCAAAATTGGGATACCGGACAGCCTCAAGATCAGCGCATAATGGTCACTATCCTGATGATCTAATACAACCATATCTTTGACTTTTGGCCACAAGTCAAGATCTACCATAATAAAGTCAATCCTACTCTGGACGTTCCCCCTTTTAAATGTCATATTTCTATCTACATTTGATGGGGTCTGCCCATTACAAGCATGGACCCCATAGGTGAAGGTGAAGGACAGAACTTATTGACCAACCTTGGTACATCTTTTAATGGGTGGTAGCTGTAGTCTTTGGATACCTCTGGCTTGCTCTTCCTCCTGCAGTATTCCCTGAGTCAAAATGTATAGGCTCATGTCATGTTAAAGTCCCCTGCCACTATAAGATAGTGCTCTTTTCTTGAACTGTCAAGGAAATTTGTGGGTGTTGTTTTAAGCATCTGAGTCCTTGTGTTGGTTGCTAAAATGGTTATATACGTTTTTTAGTCTAAAATTATTATTCCCCTTGAGCGATATAAAATCAAATCCAAGGAGCTCCTGCGAGCCTAATTGTAATCTCTTAATTTTACATTCCAGAGAGGTATTAATCAAGATTAGCAAACCTCTAGCAGATCTGCCTGATTGTGATGGTCTGGCTTCAATGCTAAATGTAGTGTACCCCTCCCTATGTATTTGCTCAGTTCCCCAGGCTTAATGGAACAGGCATATATTACTGCTGTCCACCAGTTTACCCAATCTGGGTCATTTAATTTAGACTTTATCCCCGCAATCTTCCATTAAAAAATTTTCAGTTGCAGGTCATCACTTATATTCTCCTGGAGCGGATAGTCTACTATTGGGTTTCTCTTGTTAAACTCTGGGCAAGTGTGTGATGGTCATTCAGGGAGACTAAGGATAGGTTCTTAACTTCTGTCACAATGTTATAATTTGTAGTGCCCCCCAAGAGTTGGCTAGTTAAATCCGTGGCTTGGATCATTGTAGATTTAGCATTACCCAACTTTAGTCAGACTGGGTTATCCAGCTAAGAGAGTGCTTGATATCTATTGCTGGACACTAAAACAAATTGCTCCCTATCCCTCTGCAGATTCTGGGCTTTAATATAGTAGGGGTATAGTAGGAGGGAATAGTAGGGGACTTGAGATGTCTATAATAAAAACCTAGTGGCATAATGCCAATCCCCTGATCATAGCCCCACCCACACGATTTCTCCCCACTTTTGATCACTTTTTCTTCTAGGGCTGGGGATCTACAGTTGATCACTACCCAGTCCCCATCAGTAGATTTGTGTAGGGGACCAACCCAACTCCCTCTTCTGACAAATAAAATGTCATTTGTTGCTGGTGTTTGTAAAATCAGAATTACGGGTTAACCAACAACACACTTTGCCTTTCAATTGGCTTGTGGTTTCTTTATTGTTTCCCAAAAACATGGGGACGTTTGTTAGGATCTCCACATATGGGCAACACTCAGGTGGATGATCCAGATTTATCTGGTTTGAAGGGTTGTGTGTATCATATATATCATCAGTTGATATATGTGACTGCCTGGTGGTGGAAATGCCATATGCACTTTGTGAGAGGCTATGCACTCTTGTCCTCAGCCTGCTACTGGAGCTCCCACCCACTTGCTGCAAAACTTGCTCTTTGGACAAGCCTTTCCCAGAAAAATAATCCTTCTTTTGAGGGGTAGCAACCAGTGAAGGTTGTGTGGCTATGTTGCATTGTCTCCCTGCTTGCATGTTAGGTCTATCAAGCTCTTGTACCCATCCCCCCACCCCCGGGGTCCAAACTTTCAGATCCTATTGGCCTATCCATGCCTACCCCAGCCATTAGCGTTACAACAAACAAATGATGGACAGAATGCTGACAATGCAGACATTCTCCCCCAGTCAAGAGATCTGGGTTAAATCCATCGTTCTTTTGCCCACTACGCCACCCCAGTTCAGACATGGCCATATGCAAATCAGTCTTGACCCTGTGCCTCATGGGAACAGTCCAGCCCGAACTGCCAAGCCATGTCTTCCCTGGACCGGAATCAAGCATCCTAGGACCGGTTTCTGGCTATCAGCCGTCATCAGCCAGGATAGCTTGATTCCAGTGGCGTAGTGAGCACGGGTCCCACGTCTGGGAATACCCATCCCACTTAGGGCGAAAAGCGTTACAACAAACAAATGATGGACGGAATGCTGACAATGCAGACATTCTCCCCCAGTCAAGAGATCTGGGTTAAATCCATCGTTCTTTTGCCCACTACGCCACCCCAGTTCAGACATGGCCATATGCAAATCAGTCTTGACCCTGTGCCTCATGGGAACAGTCCAGCCCGAACTGCCAAGCCATGTCTTCCCTGGACCGGAATCAAGCATCCTAGGACCGGTTTCTGGCTATCAGCCGTCATCAGCCAGGATAGCTTGATTCCAGTGGCGTAGTGAGCACGGGTCCCACGTCTGGGAATACCCATCCCACTTAGGGCGAAAAGCGTTACAACAAACAAATGATGGACGGAATGCTGACAATGCAGACATTCTCCCCCAGTCAAGAGATCTGGGTTAAATCCATCGTTCTTTTGCCCACTACGCCACCCCAGTTCAGACATGGCCATATGCAAATCAGTCTTGACCCTGTGCCTCATGGGAACAGTCCAGCCCGAACTGCCAAGCCATGTCTTCCCTGGACCGGAATCAAGCATCCTAGGACCGGTTTCTGGCTATCAGCCGTCATCAGCCAGGATAGCTTGATTCCAGTGGCGTAGTGAGCACGGGTCCCACGTCTGGGAATACCCATCCCACTTAGGGCGAAAAGCGTTACAACAAACAAATGATGGACGGAATGCTGACAATGCAGACATTCTCCCCCAGTCAAGAGATCTGGGTTAAATCCATCGTTCTTTTGCCCACTACGCCACCCCAGTTCAGACATGGCCATATGCAAATCAGTCTTGACCCTGTGCCTCATGGGAACAGTCCAGCCCGAACTGCCAAGCCATGTCTTCCCTGGACCGGAATCAAGCATCCTAGGACCGGTTTCTGGCTATCAGCCGTCATCAGCCAGGATAGCTTGATTCCAGTGGCGTAGTGAGCACGGGTCCCACGTCTGGGAATACCCATCCCACTTAGGGCGAAAAGCGTTACAACAAACAAATGATGGACGGAATGCTGACAATGCAGACATTCTCCCCCAGTCAAGAGATCTGGGTTAAATCCATCGTTCTTTTGCCCACTACGCCACCCCAGTTCAGACATGGCCATATGCAAATCAGTCTTGACCCTGTGCCTCATGGGAACAGTCCAGCCCGAACTGCCAAGCCATGTCTTCCCTGGACCGGAATCAAGCATCCTAGGACCGGTTTCTGGCTATCAGCCGTCATCAGCCAGGATAGCTTGATTCCAGTGGCGTAGTGAGCACGGGTCCCACGTCTGGGAATACCCATCCCACTTAGGGCGAAAAGCGTTACAACAAACAAATGATGGACGGAATGCTGACAATGCAGACATTCTCCCCCAGTCAAGAGATCTGGGTTAAATCCATCGTTCTTTTGCCCACTACGCCACCCCAGTTCAGACATGGCCATATGCAAATCAGTCTTGACCCTGTGCCTCATGGGAACAGTCCAGCCCGAACTGCCAAGCCATGTCTTCCCTGGACCGGAATCAAGCATCCTAGGACCGGTTTCTGGCTATCAGCCGTCATCAGCCAGGATAGCTTGATTCCAGTGGCGTAGTGAGCACGGGTCCCACGTCTCGGAATACCCATCCCACTTAGGGCGAAAAGCGTTACAACAAACAAATGATGGACGGAATGCTGACAATGCAGACATTCTCCCCCAGTCAAGAGATCTGGGTTAAATCCATCGTTCTTTTGCTCACTACGCCACCCCAGTTCAGACATGGCCATATGCAAATCAGTCTTGACCCTGTGCCTCATGGGAACAGTCCAGCCCGAACTGCCAAGCCATGTCTTCCCTGGACCGGAATCAAGCATCCTAGGACCGGTTTCTGGCTATCAGCCGTCATCAGCCAGGATAGCTTGATTCCAGTGGCGTAGTGAGCACGGGTCCCACGTCTGGGAATACCCATCCCACTTAGGGCGAAAAGCGTTACAACAAACAAATGATGGACGGAATGCTGACAATGCAGACATTCTCCCCCAGTCAAGAGATCTGGGTTAAATCCATCGTTCTTTTGCCCACTACGCCACCCCAGTTCAGACATGGCCATATGCAAATCAGTCTTGACCCTGTGCCTCATGGGAACAGTCCAGCCCGAACTGCCAAGCCATGTCTTCCCTGGACCGGAATCAAGCATCCTAGGACCGGTTTCTGGCTATCAGCCGTCATCAGCCAGGATAGCTTGATTCCAGTGGCGTAGTGAGCACGGGTCCCACGTCTGGGAATACCCATCCCACTTAGGGCGAAAAGCGTTACAACAAACAAATGATGGACGGAATGCTGACAATGCAGACATTCTCCCCCAGTCAAGAGATCTGGGTTAAATCCATCGTTCTTTTGCCCACTACGCCACCCCAGTTCAGACATGGCCATATGCAAATCAGTCTTGACCCTGTGCCTCATGGGAACAGTCCAGCCCGAACTGCCAAGCCATGTCTTCCCTGGACCGGAATCAAGCATCCTAGGACCGGTTTCTGGCTATCAGCCGTCATCAGCCAGGATAGCTTGATTCCAGTGGCGTAGTGAGCACGGGTCCCACGTCTGGGAATACCCATCCCACTTAGGGCGAAAAGCGTTACAACAAACAAATGATGGACGGAATGCTGACAATGCAGACATTCTCCCCCAGTCAAGAGATCTGGGTTAAATCCTTCGTTCTTTTGCCCACTACGCCACCCCAGTTCAGACATGGCCATATGCAAATCAGTCTTGACCCTGTGCCTCATGGGAACAGTCCAGCCCGAACTGCCAAGCCATGTCTTCCCTGGACCGGAATCAAGCATCCTAGGACCGGTTTCTGGCTATCAGCCGTCATCAGCCAGGATAGCTTGATTCCAGTGGCGTAGTGAGCACGGGTCCCACGTCTGGGAATACCCATCCCACTTAGGGCGAAAAGCGTTACAACAAACAAATGATGGACGGAATGCTGACAATGCAGACATTCTCCCCCAGTCAAGAGATCTGGGTTAAATCCATCGTTCTTTTGCCCACTACGCCACCCCAGTTCAGACATGGCCATATGCAAATCAGTCTTGACCCTGTGCCTCATGGGAACAGTCCAGCCCGAACTGCCAAGCCATGTCTTCCCTGGACCGGAATCAAGCATCCTAGGACCGGTTTCTGGCTATCAGCCGTCATCAGCCAGGATAGCTTGATTCCAGTGGCGTAGTGAGCACGGGTCCCACGTCTGGGAATACCCATCCCACTTAGGGCGAAAAGCGTTACAACAAACAAATGATGGACGGAATGCTGACAATGCAGACATTCTCCCCCAGTCAAGAGATCTGGGTTAAATCCATCGTTCTTTTGCCCACTACGCCACCCCAGTTCAGACATGGCCATATGCAAATCAGTCTTGACCCTGTGCCTCATGGGAACAGTCCAGCCCGAACTGCCAAGCCATGTCTTCCCTGGACCGGAATCAAGCATCCTAGGACCGGTTTCTGGCTATCAGCCGTCATCAGCCAGGATAGCTTGATTCCAGTGGCGTAGTGAGCACGGGTCCCACGTCTGGGAATACCCATCCCACTTAGGGCGAAAAGCGTTACAACAAACAAATGATGGACGGAATGCTGACAATGCAGACATTCTCCCCCAGTCAAGAGATCTGGGTTAAATCCATCGTTCTTTTGCCCACTACGCCACCCCAGTTCAGACATGGCCATATGCAAATCAGTCTTGACCCTGTGCCTCATGGGAACAGTCCAGCCCGAACTGCCAAGCCATGTCTTCCCTGGACCGGAATCAAGCATCCTAGGACCGGTTTCTGGCTATCAGCCGTCATCAGCCAGGATAGCTTGATTCCAGTGGCGTAGTGAGCACGGGTCCCACGTCTGGGAATACCCATCCCACTTAGGGCGAAAAGCGTTACAACAAACAAATGATGGACGGAATGCTGACAATGCAGACATTCTCCCCCAGTCAAGAGATCTGGGTTAAATCCATCGTTCTTTTGCCCACTACGCCACCCCAGTTCAGACATGACCATATGCAAATCAGTCTTGACCCTGTGCCTCATGGGAACAGTCCAGCCCGAACTGCCAAGCCATGTCTTCCCTGGACCGGAATCAAGCATCCTAGGACCGGTTTCTGGCTATCAGCCGTCATCAGCCAGGATAGCTTGATTCCAGTGGCGTAGTGAGCACGGGTCCCACGTCTGGGAATACCCATCCCACTTAGGGCGAAAAGCGTTACAACAAACAAATGATGGACGGAATGCTGACAATGCAGACATTCTCCCCCAGTCAAGAGATCTGGGTTAAATCCATCGTTCTTTTGCCCACTACGCCACCCCAGTTCAGACATGGCCATATGCAAATCAGTCTTGACCCTGTGCCTCATGGGAACAGTCCAGCCCGAACTGCCAAGCCATGTCTTCCCTGGACCGGAATCAAGCATCCTAGGACCGGTTTCTGGCTATCAGCCGTCATCAGCCAGGATAGCTTGATTCCAGTGGCGTAGTGAGCACGGGTCCCACGTCTGGGAATACCCATCCCACTTAGGGCGAAAAGCGTTACAACAAACAAATGATGGACGGAATGCTGACAATGCAGACATTCTCCCCCAGTCAAGAGATCTGGGTTAAATCCATCGTTCTTTTGCCCACTACGCCACCCCAGTTCAGACATGGCCATATGCAAATCAGTCTTGACCCTGTGCCTCATGGGAACAGTCCAGCCCGAACTGCCAAGCCATGTCTTCCCTGGACCGGAATCAAGCATCCTAGGACCGGATTCTGGCTATCAGCCGTCATCAGCCAGGATAGCTTGATTCCAGTGGCGTAGTGAGCACGGGTCCCACGTCTGGGAATACCCATCCCACTTAGGGCGAAAAGCGTTACAACAAACAAATGATGGACGGAATGCTGACAATGCAGACATTCTCCCCCAGTCAAGAGATCTGGGTTAAATCCATCGTTCTTTTGCCCACTACGCCACCCCAGTTCAGACATGGCCATATGCAAATCAGTCTTGACCCTGTGCCTCATGGGAACAGTCCAGCCCGAACTGCCAAGCCATGTCTTCCCTGGACCGGAATCAAGCATCCTAGGACCGGTTTCTGGCTATCAGCCGTCATCAGCCAGGATAGCTTGATTCCAGTGGCGTAGTGAGCACGGGTCCCACGTCTGGGAATACCCATCCCACTTAGGGCGAAAAGCGTTACAACAAACAAATGATGGACGGAATGCTGACAATGCAGACATTCTCCCCCAGTCAAGAGATCTGGGTTAAATCCATCGTTCTTTTGCCCACTACGCCACCCCAGTTCAGACATGGCCATATGCAAATCAGTCTTGACCCTGTGCCTCATGGGAACAGTCCAGCCCGAACTGCCAAGCCATGTCTTCCCTGGACCGGAATCAAGCATCCTAGGACCGGTTTCTGGCTATCAGCCGTCATCAGCCAGGATAGCTTGATTCCAGTGGCGTAGTGAGCACGGGTCCCACGTCTGGGAATACCCATCCCACTTAGGGCGAAAAGCGTTACAACAAACAAATGATGGACGGAATGCTGACAATGCAGACATTCTCCCCCAGTCAAGAGATCTGGGTTAAATCCATCGTTCTTTTGCCCACTACGCCACCCCAGTTCAGACATGGCCATATGCAAATCAGTCTTGACCCTGTGCCTCATGGGAACAGTCCAGCCCGAACTGCCAAGCCATGTCTTCCCTGGACCGGAATCAAGCATCCTAGGACCGGTTTCTGGCTATCAGCCGTCATCAGCCAGGATAGCTTGATTCCAGTGGCGTAGTGAGCACGGGTCCCACGTCTGGGAATACCCATCCCACTTAGGGCGAAAAGCGTTACAACAAACAAATGATGGACGGAATGCTGACAATGCAGACATTCTCCCCCAGTCAAGAGATCTGGGTTAAATCCATCGTTCTTTTGCCCACTACGCCACCCCAGTTCAGACATGACCATATGCAAATCAGTCTTGACCCTGTGCCTCATGGGAACAGTCCAGCCCGAACTGCCAAGCCATGTCTTCCCTGGACCGGAATCAAGCATCCTAGGACCGGTTTCTGGCTATCAGCCGTCATCAGCCAGGATAGCTTGATTCCAGTGGCGTAGTGAGCACGGGTCCCACGTCTGGGAATACCCATCCCACTTAGGGCGAAAAGCGTTACAACAAACAAATGATGGACGGAATGCTGACAATGCAGACATTCTCCCCCAGTCAAGAGATCTGGGTTAAATCCATCGTTCTTTTGCCCACTACGCCACCCCAGTTCAGACATGGCCATATGCAAATCAGTCTTGACCCTGTGCCTCATGGGAACAGTCCAGCCCGAACTGCCAAGCCATGTCTTCCCTGGACCGGAATCAAGCATCCTAGGACCGGTTTCTGGCTATCAGCCGTCATCAGCCAGGATAGCTTGATTCCAGTGGCGTAGTGAGCACGGGTCCCACGTCTGGGAATACCCATCCCACTTAGGGCGAAAAGCGTTACAACAAACAAATGATGGACGGAATGCTGACAATGCAGACATTCTAACCCCAGTCAAGAGATCTGGGTTAAATCCATCGTTCTTTTGCCCACTACGCCACCCCAGTTCAGACATGGCCATATGCAAATCAGTCTTGACCCTGTGCCTCATGGGAACAGTCCAGCCCGAACTGCCAAGCCATGTCTTCCCTGGACCGGAATCAAGCATCCTAGGACCGGTTTCTGGCTATCAGCCGTCATCAGCCAGGATAGCTTGATTCCAGTGGCGTAGTGAGCACGGGTCCCACGTCTGGGAATACCCATCCCACTTAGGGCGAAAAGCGTTACAACAAACAAATGATGGACGGAATGCTGACAATGCAGACATTCTCCCCCAGTCAAGAGATCTGGGTTAAATCCATCGTTCTTTTGCCCACTACGCCACCCCAGTTCAGACATGGCCATATGCAAATCAGTCTTGACCCTGTGCCTCATGGGAACAGTCCAGCCCGAACTGCCAAGCCATGTCTTCCCTGGACCGGAATCAAGCATCCTAGGACCGGTTTCTGGCTATCAGCCGTCATCAGCCAGGATAGCTTGATTCCAGTGGCGTAGTGAGCACGGATCCCACGTCTGGGAATACCCATCCCACTTAGGGCGAAAAGCGTTACAACAAACAAATGATGGACGGAATGCTGACAATGCAGACATTCTCCCCCAGTCAAGAGATCTGGGTTAAATCCATCGTTCTTTTGCCCACTACGCCACCCCAGTTCAGACATGGCCATATGCAAATCAGTCTTGACCCTGTGCCTCATGGGAACAGTCCAGCCCGAACTGCCAAGCCATGTCTTCCCTGGACCGGAATCAAGCATCCTAGGACCGGTTTCTGGCTATCAGCCGTCATCAGCCAGGATAGCTTGATTCCAGTGGCGTAGTGAGCACGGGTCCCACGTCTGGGAATACCCATCCCACTTAGGGCGAAAAGCGTTACAACAAACAAATGATGGACGGAATGCTGACAATGCAGACATTCTCCCCCAGTCAAGAGATCTGGGTTAAATCCTTCGTTCTTTTGCCCACTACGCCACCCCAGTTCAGACATGGCCATATGCAAATCAGTCTTGACCCTGTGCCTCATGGGAACAGTCCAGCCCGAACTGCCAAGCCATGTCTTCCCTGGACCGGAATCAAGCATCCTAGGACCGGTTTCTGGCTATCAGCCGTCATCAGCCAGGATAGCTTGATTCCAGTGGCGTAGTGAGCACGGGTCCCACGTCTGGGAATACCCATCCCACTTAGGGCGAAAAGCGTTACAACAAACAAATGATGGACGGAATGCTGACAATGCAGACATTCTCCCCCAGTCAAGAGATCTGGGTTAAATCCATCGTTCTTTTGCCCACTACGCCACCCCAGTTCAGACATGGCCATATGCAAATCAGTCTTGACCCTGTGCCTCATGGGAACAGTCCAGCCCGAACTGCCAAGCCATGTCTTCCCTGGACCGGAATCAAGCATCCTAGGACCGGTTTCTGGCTATCAGCCGTCATCAGCCAGGATAGCTTGATTCCAGTGGCGTAGTGAGCACGGGTCCCACGTCTGGGAATACCCATCCCACTTAGGGCGAAAAGCGTTACAACAAACAAATGATGGACGGAATGCTGACAATGCAGACATTCTCCCCCAGTCAAGAGATCTGGGTTAAATCCATCGTTCTTTTGCCCACTACGCCACCCCAGTTCAGACATGGCCATATGCAAATCAGTCTTGACCCTGTGCCTCATGGGAACAGTCCAGCCCGAACTGCCAAGCCATGTCTTCCCTGGACCGGAATCAAGCATCCTAGGACCGGTTTCTGGCTATCAGCCGTCATCAGCCAGGATAGCTTGATTCCAGTGGCGTAGTGAGCACGGGTCCCACGTCTGGGAATACCCATCCCACTTAGGGCGAAAAGCGTTACAACAAACAAATGATGGACGGAATGCTGACAATGCAGACATTCTCCCCCAGTCAAGAGATCTGGGTTAAATCCATCGTTCTTTTGCCCACTACGCCACCCCAGTTCAGACATGGCCATATGCAAATCAGTCTTGACCCTGTGCCTCATGGGAACAGTCCAGCCCGAACTGCCAAGCCATGTCTTCCCTGGACCGGAATCAAGCATCCTAGGACCGGTTTCTGGCTATCAGCCGTCATCAGCCAGGATAGCTTGATTCCAGTGGCGTAGTGAGCACGGGTCCCACGTCTGGGAATACCCATCCCACTTAGGGCGAAAAGCGTTACAACAAACAAATGATGGACGGAATGCTGACAATGCAGACATTCTCCCCCAGTCAAGAGATCTGGGTTAAATCCATCGTTCTTTTGCCCACTACGCCACCCCAGTTCAGACATGGCCATATGCAAATCAGTCTTGACCCTGTGCCTCATGGGAACAGTCCAGCCCGAACTGCCAAGCCATGTCTTCCCTGGACCGGAATCAAGCATCCTAGGACCGGTTTCTGGCTATCAGCCGTCATCAGCCAGGATAGCTTGATTCCAGTGGCGTAGTGAGCACGGGTCCCACGTCTGGGAATACCCATCCCACTTAGGGCGAAAAGCGTTACAACAAACAAATGATGGACGGAATGCTGACAATGCAGACATTCTCCCCCAGTCAAGAGATCTGGGTTAAATCCATCGTTCTTTTGCCCACTACGCCACCCCATTTCAGACATGGCCATATGCAAATCAGTCTTGACCCTGTGCCTCATGGGAACAGTCCAGCCCGAACTGCCAAGCCATGTCTTCCCTGGACCGGAATCAAGCATCCTAGGACCGGTTTCTGGCTATCAGCCGTCATCAGCCAGGATAGCTTGATTCCAGTGGCGTAGTGAGCACGGATCCCACGTCTGGGAATACCCATCCCACTTAGGGCGAAAAGCGTTACAACAAACAAATGATGGACGGAATGCTGACAATGCAGACATTCTCCCCCAGTCAAGAGATCTGGGTTAAATTCATCGTTCTTTTGCCCAATACGCCACCCCAGTTCAGACATGGCCATATGCAAATCAGTCTTGACCCTGTGCCTCATGGGAACAGTCCAGCCCGAACTGCCAAGCCATGTCTTCCCTGGACCGGAATCAAGCATCCTAGGACCGGTTTCTGGCTATCAGCCGTCATCAGCCAGGATAGCTTGATTCCAGTGGCGTAGTGAGCACGGGTCCCACGTCTGGGAATACCCATCCCACTTAGGGCGAAAAGCGTTACAACAAACAAATGATGGACGGAATGCTGACAATGCAGACATTCTCCCCCAGTCAAGAGATCTGGGTTAAATCCATCGTTCTTTTGCCCACTACGCCACCCCAGTTCAGACATGGCCATATGCAAATCAGTCTTGACCCTGTGCCTCATGGGAACAGTCCAGCCCGAACTGCCAAGCCATGTCTTCCCTGGACCGGAATCAAGCATCCTAGGACCGGTTTCTGGCTATCAGCCGTCATCAGCCAGGATAGCTTGATTCCAGTGGCGTAGTGAGCACGGGTCCCACGTCTGGGAATACCCATCCCACTTAGGGCGAAAAGCGTTACAACAAACAAATGATGGACGGAATGCTGACAATGCAGACATTCTCCCCCAGTCAAGAGATCTGGGTTAAATCCTTCGTTCTTTTGCCCACTACGCCACCCCAGTTCAGACATGGCCATATGCAAATCAGTCTTGACCCTGTGCCTCATGGGAACAGTCCAGCCCGAACTGCCAAGCCATGTCTTCCCTGGACCGGAATCAAGCATCCTAGGACCGGTTTCTGGCTATCAGCCGTCATCAGCCAGGATAGCTTGATTCCAGTGGCGTAGTGAGCACGGGTCCCACGTCTGGGAATACCCATCCCACTTAGGGCGAAAAGCGTTACAACAAACAAATGATGGACGGAATGCTGACAATGCAGACATTCTCCCCCAGTCAAGAGATCTGGGTTAAATCCATCGTTCTTTTGCCCACTACGCCACCCCAGTTCAGACATGGCCATATGCAAATCAGTCTTGACCCTGTGCCTCATGGGAACAGTCCAGCCCGAACTGCCAAGCCATGTCTTCCCTGGACCGGAATCAAGCATCCTAGGACCGGTTTCTGGCTATCAGCCGTCATCAGCCAGGATAGCTTGATTCCAGTGGCGTAGTGAGCACGGGTCCCACGTCTGGGAATACCCATCCCACTTAGGGCGAAAAGCGTTACAACAAACAAATGATGGACGGAATGCTGACAATGCAGACATTCTCCCCCAGTCAAGAGATCTGGGTTAAATCCATCGTTCTTTTGCCCACTACGCCACCCCAGTTCAGACATGGCCATATGCAAATCAGTCTTGACCCTGTGCCTCATGGGAACAGTCCAGCCCGAACTGCCAAGCCATGTCTTCCCTGGACCGGAATCAAGCATCCTAGGACCGGTTTCTGGCTATCAGCCGTCATCAGCCAGGATAGCTTGATTCCAGTGGCGTAGTGAGCACGGGTCCCACGTCTGGGAATACCCATCCCACTTAGGGCGAAAAGCGTTACAACAAACAAATGATGGACGGAATGCTGACAATGCAGACATTCTCCCCCAGTCAAGAGATCTGGGTTAAATCCATCGTTCTTTTGCCCACTACGCCACCCCAGTTCAGACATGGCCATATGCAAATCAGTCTTGACCCTGTGCCTCATGGGAACAGTCCAGCCCAAACTGCCAAGCCATGTCTTCCCTGGACCGGAATCAAGCATCCTAGGACCGGTTTCTGGCTATCAGCCGTCATCAGCCAGGATAGCTTGATTCCAGTGGCGTAGTGAGCACGGGTCCCACGTCTGGGAATACCCATCCCACTTAGGGCGAAAAGCGTTACAACAAACATTAAGCAAGTAATAGACTTTTGGATAGTTCCCACAGTTGCCTCCAGCTTATCGACTCTATCTAATATCAGTGATAGGTTTTTCGATAATACACTATCAAAGCAGCTTATTAGAGGCTCTAGATCTCGATTAAATAATGCTGTGCAGTCAGCTGGCATGGTTGTAGTCTTAGAAAGAGTGATAGGAGCCGGCAAGCTGCTGTTGATCCCCCCTTGGAGTATGTCCTGGGCTTTTTTTTCATCTAGTACTTGCTCCTACAGAAGACACCGGATGTTTTGGCTTTTTCTTCCTTTTGACCTGTGACCAGTTGATGGAGACGGCAATTGGTAGGGCGGGGATTGCATACCCGATTGGATTTCCGTTATTATTTCTGCCCTGAGAGGGTTATCTAATTTGGTGTCCCCAGACGCCCTACAGGTAGTCAAGTCCAAATTCAAACCAAAGGTGCCCTTCCCTCCAAGGATAAGCTCTGTACTACCACTGACATTTTCTTGTCTATTTCTCTAGCTGCCAGTATCAACAAGCATTGACATAGCCAATAGGTCTCGCTTATAAGTATTTAGGTATGCAGCACAATATCCTTGGTGCAACAACATCAACTGTTGCATGGCTAAACACTTATAAGATCCCAAAGGCGTGACCTATTGGCTATGCCAATGCTTGTTCACATATTTTCGCCATATGTAGTCTATAAGAATTTATGTATGGATGGAAAAACATTTATTGCAGGTATTTTGCACCCTGACTAGTTAGTATGTCCTAAACATTAAGTTGTTTCTATGATGTTGATTGAATATGCAATATATTGCAATATCATCTCAGATGCTTTAATACCCTTCAGTATGTTGTTTCTGTGAATTGCAGTTCAATAGTTTTTTCTTAGTTTCTTTGTTGCATTACTTGTTTAATGATCTGTTTTAGGGCAAGTTTACGCAGACTTCCTTGTATTGTATCACATGCTGATTTAGGTTGTTTACCTGGTCTTGTGAGGTAGAATCCTTAGGTTGAGCATATATTTATGCTGTCTAAAATTAATATTTGTTTTGTTAAATAGGAGCATTATAGTAAGTAGCAAGTACAGTGCAAAGGAACATGCTTTCAGCTTGCCATATTTTTTTATCGCTCCTCAATCTTTTGAACCCCCTTTACCTTTTTTTCAGAAGGAGAACATGACAATTTTCTTTTGGGGCTGTGGGTTGGGGGTTTTGGCAGGGTGTATTCAGCAACTTCCTTATCCATCCATGTTCTTATTGAAAAGTCGCACACAAGGTTTGCATGCAGCTAGTGACTGTTAAAACTCTTCACTGCATGTTTTTTCCTCATTTCTAGTCTTTTCATGGAAGGCACCATTTAAGAAAATGTGCATGAAAAGGACACTGAATACAATCTAGCATTACCATTTTTACCCTCTTCTCTACTATTCACAGGTACACAGATGAAGAGGCTAGGATACATGCGCTTGACAGGGGGAGTGCCAGGGAGAAAGAACCTCAGAAGGATAGAATATCAGAAAAGAGTAGAAAGGAAGGAGGGAGAGACTGGGAGGATTTAGAATCTTTAGATTATTTTAATGAGAAGGGGGCTAAAAAGACTTTATTTCTGAATGTATCTGATGTAGATGACTTTGAGACTGAGGATTATGCGACTGAGGATCAAAGCGGCCGCGAAAGTGATCGCGATCGTGATCAAACATCAAAGCGGCCGTGTGGCCGTGAAAGTGATCGCGATCAAGCGCGGCGCGCCCGCGCACATGCACTGTAGCTCTAGGCCGGCCATGGTAGCATTTTTTTAAGCCCTCACAAAAAGGCTCACCAGACCAGCGCATGTGCTGAGTCAGGCGAGACCATTTTTTTAAGCGTTCACAAAAAGTCTCGCCAGACCAGCGCATGTGATGGAGCGGGTAGTACAAAATTTTGTATACCCCCCCATTTCTGCATGATTCATATTAGTCTGAATAATCTATTAATTGTAATAATATTAATCTGTTTGAAGCAATATCTAATCAATCGTATTAATGAAAGAATGACACGCGGGATTTGCATGGCTAAAATAATTTGTAAACTAATATACGTACGCATACTAATGCTAGAAAATTAGAATATTGCATGATATATGTTGCTTTTGTGACGTAATTGTAAGTCGCACCAGATGACATCGTTGGGTGAATATAAACGCTTGGAATGTTGCTATTATGCTAGATAATTACATACACATAGGGGAATTAGTGAGGCTTAAACATTTAATCGTTATTTCCATGTTTTAATTATGTTTTGTGTTTGTTTTGCTTAAGTTGACCAATTGGGCCTACGTCAAGATGGCCGACTTTTGACTTGATGGGACTAGTCACCATTCCACGAGGTTTCGGGTGAAGTGCGCCTGTGCCACTGCGAGCAACAGTGGCCTCGTCCTGACCCCATGCAAGATGTACCCATCAAGGTCACAATGGGAGAATTGCCAGAACTTTAAACAAAGGACTGTCTCTTAAATCGGAACCAGCAAGTGCGATGACCTAACCAAATAGACTATGTGAGAACTTCGGTAAAACTTCAGAGCAAAAAATAGTAATACTAGAAAGTGGAAATGGGAAAATCCAAAGATTTTTTAATACTGCCCTCACACACTTGGTAGTGTCATGCCTCATCATTGGGCCGCATCATACATCCAGGTGCAGACCAACACACTGGATGGAGCGCAATTTTTTATTTTATTTTTGGAAAGATGAAGGACAGTGGTGAGGGTAGAGTGTAGTAAAGAAAGAAAAAAACACACAAAAGTGTTTGCTCAAAAACATAAAGGAAAGTACATTTTACTCCTGGGAAAACGGGACCAAGAGAGGTGCAACACCCTGACGAATGCCAGAGCGACCAGGTATGGCGCGTTAAAAACTGGCAGAAACATGTTGGTAATTGCAGTGGGGAAATAAGGGTCGTTACCTTCCCTGAATACCCCATAATCATAATTTTAATCCTGCCAGAGGTTGACACTGAATAAAGAATTATTGTTTAACACCTAGGCAGTTTTATCTATATACCTGCACCTCTCTTGGTCCCGTTTTCCCAGGAGTAAAATTTACTTTCCTTTATGTTTTTGAGCAAACACTTTTGTGTGTTTTTTTCTTTCTTTACTACACTCTACCCTCACCACTGTCCTTCATCTTTCAAAAAAAAAAAAAAAAAAAAATTGCGCTCCATCCATTGTGTTGGTCTGCACCTGGATGTATGATGCGGCCCAATGATGAAGCATGACACTACCAAGTGAGTGAGGGCAGTATTAAAAAATCTTTGGATTTTCCCATTTCCACTTTCTAGTATTACTATTTTTTGCTATGAAGTTTTTCTCTGTCTTGTGAGTTACATATATTGTTAAGGGAGTCAGAGAAGACTCTAAACCCTTGTCTCTCTCGTTTTGTGATATTTTATGTGAGAACTTCACCAAACGACCCCAAACCCACCAATAAGGACTGCCTAAAACTGATTTTGTTACATCTTGACATTAAATGTATTATAAAAGATGGTAGATTAGTGAGTTGATGCTATGCAGACGCTGACGGAGAGATTTCTTCGACTTCGACTTTTCACACGTGCGAACTGAGGGTTTCTTTCCTGACGTTATGCTGACAGAGAGGACGGTTACACTGCTGGACAGTTGTTTCCCTGAATCTTTGACTGACTTAATTGCTGCTGATTTTGATGAATTAAAGATTTTCACGACTTGATTGACGACTAATAGCCAGATTAGGTAAATATGATGTTCCGTGGTTTGATTAATGATTTATTAAATTTTGCAATTAATTTGATAAACAAAGTATTGATTAACAAACAAATGTGTTGGGCTGTTTATTGAAGAGATTAGATTGAGATTGAATATAAAATAGAAGAATTGAGTTACCAATTACCCAAAAACAACTAAATGATCCATCGACTAAATGGAGGGAATATCTCGAGGTTCAGAGTTTAATAAAGGTATTCAATGTATGTTTATGTAAATAGGCTCTTTAGGTCAAAAGGTATTCCTTTCATGTCAGCGTTTGGAACACTCATCTCTCCCGTAAGAACAGATCAGAATTGTGTAAGTGTTGGTGTTATGGGCCCCACCGATTAATGTATTGAGTAAATATGCTAGTGTGATATTTGGTCTGTGACGAAGGAAGGATTTGACATTCCACGCTGCATCAGTTTTTCTGCTAGCAGTATGATGGTTATTATTGTTTTGGTTTGATGATTATTTCTTTAAACATTGCTTATTGATTATTGATTATTGATTGGTATTGGGTTATGTATTAACACTCTATGTTGAGTCGCGTCGAGTTCTATGTTGTTCGCACGGCTTCTGGGATGTAGGAAGTCAGAAGTTTGTAACGGTTCCGTAGTAGAGCAGAGGTAAGCGCTGCTCTCGGGAAAGACGGAATTGTTGTTGCCCTGTAGGCACACGGGGAAACGTGCGATGATTGGAGTTGCACGACGCATTGTATGGGTTCGATTTGGTAGCATCGTCGACTTGTGTGTTGCCATTAGAGACATTTTCTGTATAAAAGAAGTGTGTACGATAGCGAAGGTTACCTGTGAAATTTTGGTCTTAGGTACCAGGAGGCCAGAAGGTACTCTGATAACGCTTATCACTGGAAAGGTAGCAGGTGTAATCTAAGCTTGTTAGAAGGACAGAGTAGAGGGAAGTGCTACTTTGTTAACGAGTGTCATAATTCTGTAGTAGGACAGTCTGTTCGCTGTTCTCGGGAAAGACGGAAATCTGTGGGAATTAACTACATTTTCCGTGTGAAAGTGCGTGAATGAAAAGGCATTCTGGTTAGTTACGAAACTCTAGTTTTATTTCTCAGGAGCATTAGGTCTCCAACTAGGTGTCTTAATTCTGGAGAAACAGTTAGCTAATGCTTGTTAGAAGGGTAAGGTAGAGGGATGTGCTACTTTATCAACGGAAGTAACGATTCTGTAGTAGGGCAGAGGTAAGCGCTGCTCTCGGGAAAGACGGAATTCTTGTGAGAAAGGTCTTTTTGCTATTCATTGGTTAGCGAAACGGACAATGGTGGTGTTTTTGCATTGTTACTAACACAATTGTAAATTTGAAACAAAACTAACAGAGTGAATTTTGTAAAGGAGGGGTAGACAGGAGCAGGAGCTACGGCAGCGGCTGCTGACGTCAGAAAGACCGCGCTGGGATTGGTCAGTCAGTTGGAAACGTAAAACGCTCCTTATTGGTGCATTAGTGTACGCCGCGCTAGGAGTGGAGAGTCACAGGGTGACGTAGACGCTCCTGATTGGTGCATTAGTGTGAGTCACGCTGGGATTGGAGAATTAACAAAGGTGACATAGACGCTCTGGATTGGTGTGTTAGTGTGAGTCGCGCTACGATTGGTCAGAATAACGATACAGTCGAGAGGAGAGAATAGTGATACACGAAAAGACAGAAAGGATGTATTACAATCCACCAGAAAAGGAGAAAAAGTCCTGGTTCAGGAGAATTAAGAAGTGGTTTAAAAAGACAAACCGATTGTGACTAGGGAAGGACAATTACTTCCTCCACCAAAAACCCCAGCATCCTTTAAGGTTGCGAAATATGGATATCACACTTACATTTGGTTAGACAATTGGGTAAAGTACACTAGAGACGACGGAGTCTTGGCTTTCCCAGAACATGGTTCATTTAATTTGGCAGTTCTGAGAAATTTAAGAGAGAAAATGATGAATCTAGAACCAAGACATAGACCGACAAGATTTGAAGCATTGACAGAATGGGAAGATGAGATGCATGACCGAGAGAGACAGAGGAGTGGCGGAAGATATAGGTACATGTTTGGTAGACCATATGGACATGAGAATCATGATGATCGGATGAGAAGGTGGCGGAATGCAAGTATGACCAAAGGGTTGTTTCCCGTAAGAACTGCAGAGGATAATGGAGGAAGAAAATGTACAGAAAAAAGACATAATGTGGAGTCGAGAGGGTATGGAGTGAATGAAACAGAGGAAGATGTACTGGATGACATGTTTTATAAAAATCCACCTCCGTATCGACCAGAACCAGAAATATTAACACCAAGTGCCCCAATGAAAGAAACTTTACGAATCATAAAGTCAGAACAAGTGTCCCAAGATTCAGAGAAAAATAACTCCATTAGAGAGGTAGAGAGGAAGTCAGAAAGTAGAATAAATGGTGAAAATTCAGCAGAATTAGCGAAGACAACCTTAGAATTAACAGAGAAGATAAGAGAATTGACTAAAAATCTGGAAGCTGTAACAGTTCCAGTGATGATAGGTCCAGTAATGCCTATTTTTCATAAACAGAAGGATAGCAAACATTGTTTAACGGTTCCTTATAAAAGCAATAAACAGGTTGAGCAGCCAAAACCATGCCAAAATGAAAATCCATGGAGACAGACAATAAGTATGATCGAACCAAATGTTTCAAACAACCCATTTATAGGCCAAAATTTTACTGAAAAACGTATAACGACAGTGGAGTCAATATTAGAAACACAAAAGAATTCAGAACGAGGTAATGTAGAGAAGCCAGTAGGACCATCTACAGAAGAATTAAGTGAATGGTTGAGAAGCTTGCAGAGAAAAGACAAAGAATCCCAATCAATAGATGTGGCCAAATTACGAATGGTATTAGAAGAGTTAATAGTAGGAACTATCCCCACAGAAAAGTTAAAAACTTATCAAGAAGAGGAATTACTATTTTTGTGCAAAAGTGTGACATGGAGAGCGAAAAATCTGCATGAACCACTAGAAGAAGTAGCAAATGAAATGGGTATAGATATTGAAAAGGTAAAGGCTTTGCAAAAACCATATCGAATAGATTTCACTGAAAAAGATATTGAAAACTTGAACACCACAGGACGGATAAGTCAGATTAAGGAAATAATTATCTTATTGAGAAAATGGGGAGATGTAGATAAATGGAGAAGCAGATGGTACCGAAAACGAGATGATGCCTCAGATAAAACATTTGCAGCATTCCCTGTAAGAGAAAAAGAAAAGGTAGTGACAGAATGCCCTATGAGAGAGATTCCAGGAGGAGGATATGTGCATGTCCCATGGACAAGACAGGACATTTTGTCCTTTACAAATTATTTCCCTCGGTTACGCGAAAAGCCTGTCGAGTGGTATAGGCAGGTAGACAGATTTGTGAAGTTTTCTAAAGTATTATGGATTGACCTGAATAGCCTATTTGACATAATAGTACCAGCGGATTTAGGGACAGAGTGCAAACTCATGATAAATTGGCCAACACAAGAATACCCTAGGGATCCAAAAACAGGGGCTCCAGACCCCGAGGTAATGAAGAAATACGAACAGATTATTGTCTTTCTGAAAAACAAGGTTCCTCCTAAAGAGACAGATTGGGTGAAAATTGATAGAACACATCAGGAAAGTAAAGAGTTGGTACATGCGTATTATGAAAGACTGATCTTGGCCTTTAAGCAGTTTAGTGGAGATGAAAATCTGAGTGAAAAGGATTTAAGTCATTTTGTATACAGATTTGTATATGGTCTACGTCCAGAAATTAGTGAAATGATAAAACAACATACTGTAGATTGGCAAAATAAGAAAATAGATGAAGTATTGAGACATGCCAAATATTTTAGTGATGAGATTGAAGCAAAGCAGCGGAAATTAAAAGAAAAGGCTATGTGGGCACAGGTAAAGGTAGCAGAGAGGCAGGAAGCTCAATTAGCGGAACAAGCGAATAATACAGGATCAAGACAAAAGTTCAGTCCTGGGAAAGGTAAAGGAAATATAGAGGAAGCTAAAAAGAAATTCCCATGTCATAATTATGGTAGAATAGGGCATTGGAAATCCGAGTGTAAATTTCCCCCAAGTACTTACAATGAAAATCCATCATTGAATCCACAGGTGCAGAATGAGGTGAGTGGTCAACTGCAGCGACAGCAGCAGGTTGTAACACAACAGAATCAGGTGCCAAAACCACCTTTACCACAGAAATTTTGTCATGAAACGGGATTCTACAACGAAGAACAGTTAAATAAGCTGCCACGCGCTAGCGCTGTTTCGCAGTATTGACTACAACGCGATGAGAGTGATTCAGAAGAGGGTTATTGACGGTGCCGAAGGGAGGAAGAAGAGTGCGTACTTGGCGCAACTCTAGAAGTAGACCAGACAGGCCCATTTGTAGATGGAAAGATTAATAATGAAAGTATACTTTCCTAGATGATACTGGTGCTACTCGATCAACTGTTAGATCAGCTGATGTTAAAAACCTTCCTCTCTCGGATGAAACGATCCAAGTAGTTGGTGTATCTAACAGGCAGATTAAAACTTACCTTACAGAGCCGGTGAAAGTTAGCATAGGGAAATTTTCTGAAATGCCCCGCTTTGTTGTGTGCGAATGAAGTCCTGTGAATTTATTAGGTAGGGATTTGTTGTGCAAAATGAACTGCACCATATTTTGTACCCCGGATGGGATAGCATTTGAGACCCCGGATGAAGATGTGTTGTATAAAATGACAATGGCAAACAGGGAAAATGGGGTTACTGAAACCTATGCTGTTTTTAACCCTGATGAATTACCTAAAGAATTGAAACAGTCTGTAAAAGCAGAAGTTTGGGATTTCACAGGAGAAAATGTGGGATTAATGAGAAATGTAGATCCAGTAAAAATAACAGTAAAGGAAGGAGTAAGTTATCCAAATGTCCCTCAATATAAATTGACACCTGAAATAATTGAAGGAGTAACTCCTGTGATTGAGAAAATGATGAGACAAGGAATTTTGAGAGAAATAATGAGTAGTCCATGTAATTCACCAATAATGGACTGAAAAATCCTAGTGGGAAGTTCAGAATAGTACAAGATCTGAGAAAGATAAACAAAATCGTTGTGTCATGCTGTTCCATTGTACCGAATCCATCTGTGATTTTGTATCAGATTCCCCATGACGCAGAATGGTATACAGTGATTGATCTATGCCATGCTTTCTTTTCCATCCCATTGCACCATGACAGCCAGCAAATTTTTGCTTTTAGTTTCGGCGAGCGTATTTTGGCTTGGTGCCGAATTCCACAGGGGTATACCGAAAGCCCCTCAATATTTATTCAGCTATTGAAGAAGTCTTTGGAAAGTCTAGAAATGCCTGAAAATTCTGTGTTAGTTCAATACATCGGCGATCTTCTTGTGACGTCGAAAACCCGTGAAGCTTGTGAGGTAGAAACTATAGCCTTGCTGAATCATCTGGCAGATGGAGGACTTAAAGTGTCACCATCAAAATTACAATTTTGCAAGAAAGAAGTACAATATTTAGGACACAACATTGAAAAAGGACTGAGAAAGATAACGATAGACAGAATCAGGATCATACAAGGAATGAGAGCACCCATGACTCAAAGAGAGGTGAGAATGTTTCTGGGAATGGTTGGATATTGTCGTCAATGGATCAGCAAC
This sequence comes from Triturus cristatus, assembly GCF_964204655.1. Taxonomy (NCBI): domain Eukaryota; kingdom Metazoa; phylum Chordata; class Amphibia; order Caudata; family Salamandridae; genus Triturus; species Triturus cristatus. The sequence goes on from NC_140591.1 coordinate 1,524,853,558, forward strand.
TTTTTGTTGATCGCAAAACCTTTGGTACGACTGACGAGAAGTGATGTGAGAGATCCCATTGATTTGAACAAGGAAGAATTGGCAGCTTTTAAACGATTGAGAGATGGGCTGTGGGAAGCACCTGCATTAGGTATGCCTGACTACGAGAAAGAGTTTGAGTTGTACTGCAGTGAGAGAAATGGATGTGCACTCTCTGTGCTAATACAGAAGCATGGAAAACTGAGGAGACCAATTGCATATTTTTCATCAATGCTGGACCCAGTAGCTAGAGCCCTACCTGGGTGTTTGAAAGCAGTAGCTGCTACATGCCGAAGTTTGGAACAGAGTGAGGGAATTGTGATGGGATATCCTGTGAAAGTGTTTGTACCTCATGATGTGGCAATCCTTTTAATAAGGAGTCATACTCAGTATATGACACATAGTCGGCTGACAAAGTATGAAAAGGTCATACTAGGTGCAACACATGTAAGTCTTGTGAGATGCTTGTGTGAGATGCTTGAATGTGAATCCTTCAACATTGCTGCCTGAGAATGTGGAAGTAAGAGATGAAGCAGATCATGACTGTCTGGATGTACTTGATTTCTGAACAAAACCACGACCTGACATAAAGGATGTACCTTTACCAGAAAGTGATTTTGTTATGTTTGTTGATGGGTCTTGTTCGAGAACAGATGATGGAGTGTTAAGTGCAGCATATGCAGTATGCACGGTTGTAGCAGTGATGGAAGCATCCTATCTGAAAGGAGTAAAATCGGCCCAAGTTGCTGAACTTGTTGCTTTGACTAGAGCATGCAAGATTGGGAAAAGTGTGAGAGTGACTGTGATAACTGACAGCCAGTATGGCTTCGGAGTCGTACATGACTTCGGTCAGATATGGCTGCAGAGAGGATTTTTGACATCTAGTGGAACTCCCATTAAGAATGCTGAAGTGGTTGGAAAATTGCTTGAGGCGATACAGCTGCCTAGGCAATTGGCTGTTGTGAAGTGTGCTGCCCATAGTCAAAGTGGTGATTATATCGCCACTGGCAATAAATACGAAAATGACATGGCACAATACTATGGACAAAATCAGAATTCCATTAATCGGGCTAAGGAAAGAGAGGTGATTTCTTGCTCCTTGATGTTTACTAACATTGTGGGAACATGGGAAGAAGTAAGACAATTACAGGAAGAGGCAGGAGATGAGGAAATGAAGCAGTGTGCAGCAAGAGAGAAGGATCATGTGTGGGTCTATCGGGATGAAAGACCAGTTATGCCTGATAGCATGATGTCTGCCATGGCACGGATGTATCATGGTCAGGGACATATAGGGAGAGATGCCATGATCAGGTCATTTAAACAAACCTGTTACAAAGCAAAATTCAGACTTGTAGCAGAAAGTCTTTGTCAGAGATGCCTAATATGTCAGCAATACAATCCGAGAAGAAAGACAGTAGAGAATCTAGGAACAATAGGTCGAGAAGGGGGGCCTTTTACCAGAATGCAAGTGGATTTCATTGAGATGCCTCCCTGTAACAGGTTGAGGTATGTTTTGGTTATGGTCTGTCTGTTTTCTAGATGGGTAGAGGCATTTCCAACAAGAAGAGATGATGGGATGACAGTGGCAAAATTACTTTTGAGGAAATTTATCCCTAGATTTGGGTTCCCAGTGACAATTGAATCAGACCGAGGAGCACATATCCATAATGAGATCATAAAACTGATTTGTGAGGAATTGAATGTACGACAAAAACTACATTGTGACTACCGACCAGAGGCTTCTGGTGTGGTGGAACAGATGAATGGTACTATCAAAAACAGGATAGAGAAAATGTGTTTAGCCACAGGTATGAAATGGCCTGATGTCTTGCATCTAGTACTCATGACTATTAGATCAATTCCAGACAGAACTACAGGGTTAAGCCCCCATGAAATCATCATGGCACGTGTTTATACCAGTCAACAAGCTGATGACTATAACTGATGACATAGTGTTGGAATACTGTAAAAGCCTGGCTGACGCAGTTCATTCTGTGTTTCATCAGGTTGGAGCGGATGCCACCACCCTTGAAAAGAAGCCAGCCCATGATCTGAGCCCAGGGGACTGGGTGAGAATAACAGTTCACAGAAGCAGAAACTGTTTGGTTCCAAGGTGGGGAAAACCAAGACAAGTCATCTTGACCACAACAACAGCTGTAAAGTGTGCTGGATTGAAAAACTGGATCCATGCAAGTCATACATTGAGAATTCCAAATCCAGTGGACAGCACAGAAAAAGAGTATTTTGATGAATCAGAATCCAGTACTGAGTCGGATGACGGAGAGCCAAAAACAAAAGAAAACCCTGAAAGGGGGGAAACAGAACAAAGTCTAACATTTGTTCCCAGAAGTATTTCCCTAAGAAGAAGGTTACAGATTTCTGATTCCAGTTCAGACTCAGAGACCGAACAAGGAGCGCAATGTTCTAGAGAAAAGCAAGGAAAGACCAAAGAAAAAGACAGTGAAGAGACAATAAAAGAAATTAATGAAAGAGAAGTTCCAGATGAAAAATTGAGAGAACTTCCACCTGAAACAACACATTGAGATGGACAGGTGCCAGATACAGAGAGAGAGGGAAAGATTATTGCGGAAGACCCCCGAGGAGGTGTAGGGAACTTCAACATCCAGTTAGAAGCAGGGACAAGTAGCCAGGAGGAAGATTGCGTGTCGGAGATTCGAGGAGGGACAGAAGTAGGGAAAACAAAAGAAGTGGTGGAAAAAGAAACTGTTGAGAGTAAAAAGCAAGTTGAAACAGAGTCAGAGGAAAGCGAAGATGAAATACCTGAAGGTCGAGTTCTAAGAAAGAGAGCTTGGAGAACTGAAAAGAACGATAAAGTAAGTAAACTGAAAAGAGCAGCAAAGGACGACGTTTGGCCGAATAAAATAAAAAAATTAAGATATCGACTGACACGAGTAAATTCACCAAGGGCTGAACAGGTGAATGAAGTGACGAATCAGGAGAAATCAAAAGACGAAGAAACCATTGTAATTAAAGAAAGCAAAAGAACAAGAAAACCTAACCAGAAGTATAAATCACCAGAATGGACATATGTGGCCCTGCCTGAAGTAAAAGAAGAGGTGGATAGCCAAGGAAATCCAGAGGTGGTTGTACCAGAAGTGGTTGAGGAGGACGAAGAATCGGAAATCCTGAGAGTTATCTTGTCCGATATTGGAGAAGAAGCGGATGTTCAGGACATTCTGTATTCAGATCACAAAGGAAAGGTGAAAGATAATGAAATGCCAAACTGAATGAGATAAGAAAAACTACTGATGGAAAGACAATAAAATACGGAAAAAGACAAAAACTGGTAGAACCAAGTAGATAAGTAGATACTTAGAGCCTTGGGTTAGAAAACTAGTTGTGAAGTAGAAGAGGCTAAGTCAAAAGACACTGTCCATTTTAGCAAAAATGGCAAACACAGATAGTAGAAAAGGTAGATGTACGTTCTTGAAAAGATGGTGTAAAATGTGTTGTTGTTGTACAGGATTACTAATGCTTCTGTGGAGTGTACTTGCTCTACTGATCTCATTTAAGGTTACTATAGATACAATAGAAGGACATAGTGAAAATAAAACTAATATAGAAAAGATTCAAAGGGTAGTTCCGGCTAGAATAGATAAAAACTATTTACATAAAGACAGGTCTATAACTGATTTTTCTAATAATGTGTTTTCAAAATTGTTATATGAATATGTAAAGACAATGGACGTAAGGGACTGCTGCGTTTGTATGCAGTTACCTGCCTCTGCATCGGAGGGAGTGACCTATCACCACCTTCCAGTAACACATGGAATAACATGTAGTGTAATAGCTAGTCTATTTTATCAAACAGGGAAATTAGAGTATTATTTTTCAGATGTAGATACTATATTTTCACAAGTACCGTCAATTAACAAGCTAAACAAGGTAAAACCTGCAAAGGCATTAGGTGAAATTTTCTTGGAGACTAAGGAACTAACATTAGAATATATATTTAAAAACAATTTGACATGCAGTTTAAGGAAAGAGGAAAAGACATTTTTAGATATGGTTGAAGAAAGGAGACTGAAAATGCAAAGAAAGGCTTCTGACGGAAAGGTGGAGAAGACAGTCTGGGATGTAGAGATGGAAAAACACTTAAAAGGGGAAGCTAGTCCAACTATGGCTGTAGATTGGCCTCAGAAAGGGAAATTGTGTATTAGAAGGAATTAAACTGCATATGATAATTCTTTTGTAGGTAATACTGAGTGCCATGATACATACCGAATCATGGGTGGATGGGGATTTAAAGGTGGAAAAGATCCAGTTTTCTCTGGGTTATATTTCATTTGTGGGAACAGGGCATATTATCGTTTGCCAGACCATTGGTATGGCACATGTTATGTAGGCCTGGTTTTTCCGAAGATTTTTCATATGGATAGTGGAGAAGATGGTGTACATAGTTTAGGTAGTTATTTAGCACGTAGTAAGAGAGAATCTTGGTCAGAAATTGTGGGTGACATTTTTGGAGCATTGATACCAGCAGTGGGAATATCTCTGAATGCAAACAAAATTAGAAGGCTTTCAACAGTAGTGGATCGCTTGTCAACAAGCACCGCTGGAGGATTTTTATTGGTAAATACTGAAATGGTTGCCATGCGTGGCAAGGTAATGCAAAATCGACTTGCCCTTGATATATTATTGGCAAAAGAGGGTGGAGTCTGTGGAATGTTGAAAGTTCAACATTGTTGTACTTATATTCCTGATGAAAGTAATGATTTGAAAATTTATATTAAAAATATTACAGAATTGCATGCCGAAATTGCACCACTGGAGGTTGAAGGTGTTTGGGAGAATATTGGAAAGAAAATATCAGCTATTAAAGATTTCTTAGTAAACTTAGGCAGTACCTTTTTAGGTAAAATATTATTTCCACTAACATGTGTGATTTTCATAGTATTAATAATAAAATTAGGGTGTATCTGTCGTAAAAAGAATAAAAATCAGAAAAAGTTAAAAAGAGAAAATTTAAGGAGAAAAGAAAAGAAACAAGAGAGAGAATTCGAAGAGATAGAATTAGAGGAAGTTAAGGAGAATATGTACAAATCAGCAAAAAGAGAAGAGACAGGGGAAACTGAATTAGGAATAAAAGCAAGAAATCACTTTGAAATTCCATAAAAGAGATACAAAATTTTGATGGTGTGGTGATATAATCACCAAAGGGGGGATTGATGTAGCGGGAAGTACAACATTTTGTATACCCCCCCATTTCTGCATGATTCATATTAATCTGAATAATCTATTAATTGTAATAATATTAATCTGTTTGAGTGTAGTATTAATGAAAGAATGACACGCGGTTTCGGGTGAAGTGCGCCCGCGCCACCATGAGCAACAGTGGCCTCGTCCTGACCCCATGCAAGATGTACCCATCAAGGTCACAATGGGAGAATTGTCAGAACTTTAAACAAAGGACTGTCTCTTAAACCGGAACCAGCAAGTGCGATGACCTAACCAAATAGACTTTGTGAGAACTTCACCAAACGACCCCAAACCCACCAATCAGGACTGCCTAAAACTGATTTTGCTACATCTTGACATTAAATTTATTATAAAAGATGGTAGAATAGTGAGTTGATGCTATGCAGACGCTGACGGAGAGATTTCTTCGACTTCGACTTTTCACACGTGCGAACTGAGGGTTTCTTTCCTGACGGTATGCTGACAGAGAGGACGGTGACACTGCTGGACAGCTGTTTCCCTGAATCTTTGACAGACTGCATTGCTGCTGATTTTGATGAATTAAAGATTTTCACGGCTTGATAGACTTAGAGGACGACTAATAGTCAGATTAGGTAAATATGATGTTTAATGATTTATTAAATTTTGCAATTAATTAGATAAACAAAGTATTGATTAACAAACAAATGTGTTGGGCTGTTTATTGAAGAGATTAGATTGAGATTGAATATAAAATAGAAGAATTGTTACCAATTACCCAAAAACAACTAACTGATCCATCGACTAAATGGAGGGAATGTCTCGAGGTTCAGAGTTTAATAAAGGTATTCAATGTATGTTTATGTAAATAGGTTCTTTAGGTCAAAACGTATTCCTTTCATGTCAGCGTTTGGAACACTCATCTCTCCCGTAAGAACAGATCAGAATTGTGTAAGTGTTGGTGTTATGGGCCCCACCGATGAATGTATTGAGTAAATGTGCTAGTGTGATATTTGGTCTGTGACGAAGGGAGGATTTGACATTCCACGCTGCATCACATGCGCTGGGTCAGGCGAGACCTAAAAAGCAGCCGAGGGTGGAGTTCCAAAGGCTCTTTGATGTACCCTCCTTGTCTCTTATTATCTTCCGTTTGCCCATTTTTTTTATAATTTACAGTCTCACAGGGGAAAAAAACTTGAACCCATAACTAATAATATAGATAGACTGACAGTCTTGTGTAACAGGAAAGCTAAGGGGGATGGCCCAACCCAGCCTCCGTGAGCCGCGGAAGGGCGCAGACGGCCCTTCTCTTGGCCTGGTCTTCGCCCGCGGGCACACCGGGGCGCATCTCGCCTGCATCCACCGGAGTGGGAGCCCTCTGGTGATTTCTTATGTGTCTCCGTGAGCGGGCAAGGTGTCAGGGCAGCGTCAGCCGCAACTGCTCCTGGGGGGTGTGGTTCCCCCCTGATGCACTGCAAAGGGCGTCCCATGGAGTGGGAGCCCTCCAGTGATTTATTACCTGCCTCTGTGCGTGAGTAAGCCGTCGTTGGTGGCATCAGCCGCTACTGCTCCTGGGGGGGTGGTCCTCCCCCTGCTGCACTGCAAAATGACATCCCATGGAGTGGGAGCCCTTCGGTGATTTATTACGCGTCTCTGTGTGCAGGCAAGGCGTCATTGGTGGCGTCAGTCCCTATTGCTCCTGGGGGTTGTGACACTCCCCTGCTGCACTTCCCAGGTCCCGTGCCATCTCAGCTCCTGGCCTGGAATACTAAATTCATATCCTGGTGCTGAACATCAGCCTACCAAACCATAACTTCAGCAGGCCTCGCATTCTGTCCAGCAAGGAGTGGAAGTCTTGTTCTGGCATCTCGGTGTAGAGCTCCCGGTGGAACAGCTCCTCAATGATATCCAGGCTCCTGTAGAAGGTGCACTGGGCGATAGCGTTCAACAACGCGCCATATATGGTGTCACGTTATCACCGATTGAGCATACCAGCACATCAATAGAGTATTCCTCCTCCTTCCTACTTTTGATACAGAAGAGCACAACACACTCAGTGGATCCTCTAAGGTGTTTTTACGTATGAAAAGATGGCTCACAGTGCATTACGCCCAGGCCAGGACTACCTTGTTCACATAGATGGTGTGGTTAGCAAGGTGCATCACATAAACAGAATAGAATTAAATAATGGACCAGCAAACTGTTTGCTACTGTAAGGGCCATCATGGAACATACAAGTCCTTACCAATCACTCGATCAAAATGATTTATTCTGTCAAATTTATGACCATAAACGCACAAGTAAAAATATACATACAACATGCAAAAATTAATCATCAATGCACAATTTAAACTTTAAATGTTATTACTAAACAGTTGTCTCCCAAAAAACGCCATAACAGACAGATACAGAGAAACATGGTTAAGTGATCCAAACACAATCTCATTTGGAGCATGAACTATTTATATACCTTTAAAAAGGAAATTTATTATTGTAAAATAAAACTCATTCGTACAAACCCTTACATTAAGAACAATAAGGGAAAAGGTTCAATACACTGACTGTACAAAGTAGATCATAACTGGGAGCTGTGTTGGGAGGGGCGACTATTTGAATGCAAGTTCCCCAAGTGGGAAAGAATAAGCCTGCCATCATGCCAATGTGCGTGCACGCTAAACATGAACATTTCGACAGTATATCTGTGTGACACTAACCAACACAACATATCGCCCTGGTGGGCAACTTAATAGTCAGAAACATCTATAAAATACCGCCAACCCAAATGACCAGGCTGTGCATTATAATATTTAGAACACACCATAACTTTTCAATCGAAAACCATAGTCATCTATGGTCATGTCCTTGTCTACACAGATAAGTTAATCGCATCTCAAACCAGGAGATCATTTCATGTGCACACTAGTATTGGTATGCAAAGGTATAGTCTACAAATCAGGTGCAGTGTTTATGACCCCTACTCTTATAAGTCCACAATTCTTTAAAAGTGCTCTATGTTTTCCCTCAAATCCCAAATGTAAGAGGATCGTATCTGTATCATAGCGCAATCTACACGCACATCTTGGAAAAAAGGTTAGGGGGTTGCAACAAATGGCCCCACCTACTCTCACTTCAAAGAAGGAGAGTCCCTTCCTCACATGTGGAGTGCAGAAACAAAAAACCGGGCCTGGTAGCTGGGGCTTAACTATTCCTGTTAGAGCAGGGTCGAATGATTTGCATTTGGCTGGGTCCAAACTTAGGTGCCAGGTTGTACAAAATAACAATGGACTGGCATGCTGTTGAGCCGCAGGCCGTGGTTCAGCCTGCAAAGCTGCATTCTTTACCTCTGGGGGCCGCAGCACAGCCAGCAATGCCTCTCTCTGCCTCATGGGCCTGCCTTTGCTCTATGTGGCGGCTCACTGTTGCTGTTTTGACACTGCAGGTGCATTCCATGACACCTACTTGTTTTCTGTGTCAGGCACGCCGTGGCTCCACGCTGCGGCCCATTGTAGAGTTCTTGGCGTTTCAGGAATGCCGCAGGTCCAGTCATGGAACTGCAGCTTCCAATATAAACACTCTGCTGGGGCACTGGTACTCCTAACTTATGCTTGGGGAGCAATATTACAAACTTGCTGATGTCCAATCTTCTGTATGGGGGCCATCATCTTGCCTTTCTTCTACCCATGATTCCACAGTCTTGTTTTCAGAAGGCTTTGGGAGGGGTTTTATTGCATCATTCTAAGATGGCAACTTTTCCTATCCTTTTCACAATTTTTCCCTATCCAAGATGATGCCTCCTTACTTCCTATTACTGCCGCATTTGACACGGTTAACCATAGCATTTTGCTGACACGTCTAGAGGAGATTGGAATAGTGGGCACTGCCTTGTACTGGTTTCGCTCCTATCTTCCTGGCAGATGCCAGGCAGTGGCTCTCCCTCCATTTCAATCTGCCTTTTCCAAAGTCTTTCAGGGTGTTCCTCAAGGGTCTGCCATCAGCCCAATCTTGTTCAATGTCTATTTAAGACCCTTGATCAACAGAATTCGAACCCACAATGTAAAACTGGTAAACAATGCCGATGATACCCAGATTATTCTGTCCTTAGATGGAACTCAAGCATACGCCTTGGAGAATTTTCACGCCTACATGCATGCCACCGCACAGTGGCTTCGTAACAACTCCCTACAATTTAATTCAGACAAAACAAAAGTCATACACTGTACAGTCGGGAAGATTTCTTTGCCCCTTACTCAAAATTATTGACCCTTTGCAACTTCCTCTCCTCCAGTTCCTACCAAAACAGCACGGAATTTAGGAGTTATGTTCTGTGCCAATCTGTCACTGGAGACGCAAGTGAACAAAATGGTGGGATGCTGTTTTGGCTTGATCAGAGCAGTGAGAAAGATCCTGCCGTTACTTCCAAACTCGGCCAGAGCCCCAATAGTGCAAGGCGTTATTCTCAGCAGACTCGATTACTGCAATGCCCTACTGCTGGAGTCACCTAAATATCTGAGTCAGCGATTGCAGTTCCAAATATGGCAGCAAAATTAGTTCTGTCCAGACCACGAGATTCTTCTGCCTCACTGTGTTTAGCCGAGTTACACTGGCTACCAGTGTTGCAAAGAAATACTTTAAGTCACTTTGCATAGCTTTTAGGGCCCTGCATGGACTTGGCCCTAGGCCCCTACAAAAGAAACTGGTCTGGTATACTCCCACTCGGAGCCTTCGTTCTTCATTCGCCTGCTTGGCGAAAGTTTCAAAGTTCAAGAAGGTTAGAATGGGAGGGAGGGTTTTTAGCATTGCTGCTGCAAAACTATGGAATGAATTACCACTTGAAATTAGACGTTGTAACACTCTGTCTTTGTTTAGAAAAAGGATTAAAACATGGTTGTTTCCTAGAAAATGATCACTCCCCTGGCTGTGTTGTCAATGCGAGTCTACTTTCTCAGTTTTATGACGGTTTGCGTCACGTCCTATAGCGCCAGGGTACCCGTAGGGTGTTTGCTGCACTTTACAGATGCCATATACAATACAATACATATACAATGACTTCATTTCCTGTCTATGTTTATTTAAGGGGCTGAATATTTCATTTCCTTGTGTTATAACAATCCTTGCTCCTGCTGGTGTGTCCTCACTCCTGTTGGTGCATTCTACTCCTGTCTGGTGTACTTCCGCTTCCTGTTGGCGCATCATGTTCCTATTTTGAGTCCTTGAAGCCTTCTGCTCTTGCCTGAAGTTCCTTTCTTCAGGTCCATTCTCCTTGCTAGTATCCTCCTGCCTTTTTCTTGGCCTTTTCCTTTCACCTTCTTTCCATTCCTGTAGTCTCTGCCTGCAATAAGAGTTTTTTTCCCTCAGGGTTTTTCCTCTTTGGAACTCCTTCTGGAAGGCACTGTCTGCTCTGGTGTTACATTGTCAGCAGCACCGTGGCTACCAGAAAGGGTTACCCTTGCCTCGGACAGACCAGAACCTTCAAGAACCAAAGTTGGGAACCATCCCAGCCCACCAAAGTTGGTAAGAGAAGTTCAGATTGTGACAGGATGCAATCCCAGGAATTACCAGTGGCAGAGATTATTTCAAGCATTCCATCCATCACTTTTTTGTATACTTGAAAACATACAAGAGACATCTATGACGTGTTTGTCTAGAGAGCAGCAGATTGAGCTTGAACTACCTATCCAGCCAAACGAGAACGAATTAGCCTTGACACACCTGCAAACAGATAAAAGCCCAGGCAGAGACGGGCTGCCCCATGAGTTTTACAAAACAGTCCAGGGACAATTGATCCCTCACCTACTGAATCCCTACTGTGAGGTGTACACAGGAAGGTGATTGCACAGACCACCAGGAAGGCATGGAGTAGTGGTGTTCCACAGGCTGGACGGGATTTGCTGGAAGTTCGCTCACACCACTCCCTTTCATCCTCAACCTGGACTGCAAAATACTGTGGAGGAGCCTATCCATCAGGTTGCGCAGGGTGCTGCCCTACCAAGTACATTAAGATCAAGGTGGGTTTATTCCTGGCCATAGCACTGTCCCTATCAGACGGCTATTTCATATCCTTAGCAATGTCACTGCTGACTTCACTGTGGCAGCTGCTGCCTCTGTAGATTTTAATAAAGTTTTTGATTCCCTTGAATGACACTTTCTCTGGTCAGTATTATGACATATGGGACTTGGCAGTGGCATCATGAGATGGGTACAGTTCCACTACTTGGCCTGACTTCTGGAGTTAGAATGAGGAGGGGGCTATTGGAAGATAGGCCTGTGCAGCACATACCCCCCAATAGATGTGCCATCTTTCCTTGCTGTTCTTCAAGTATCCTATGAATCCCTTAGTGTGCCCTCTGCCAAGTATTGGCGGAAGTTATGGGATTGCCATTCATGGTCACACACAAGCCATCTCTCTCTACGCATCTTATTGTTCATGCAAGACTACCCTGCAGGTCTACTGATTAAATATTTCATTGATTTGAAACATACTCTGGAATATGCACGAAGGTGGCTAAGTTATATCTTTTCACTCTGACTGAGGGGGTGTAGGTCTACTGAGGTACTGATCTCCCTGCTTGTTCTCGGAGTTCCTGTGGAACATACTAAATTTAAGGGGTCAAAGGTTACAGGGACCCATTGCGTGTGCTACAGGACAGTCTTGAGTGGTCATTGATGTTGTTGAGACCTTCTATTTGTTTTGGCGCAGCCTTCTGCTGTCAGTCATTGGTCTCCAAATGGAGCTTTTGAAAATCTTTTGGGAGACTGTAGCATACATAGGGTCACATAGTCTCGTCCTGTGGGGTCATGGGTTGCTAGTGGGGAGAGGTCACGAATTGCTTATCGGGATAAACTGGTATGAAAGACTTGTGGTCAGATTTAAAAGAACTGGCGCATCTCTGCATATTAGCAGAGATGCGTCAGTTCATTTGCATCCCTTAAAAAAACCTTTGTGCCAGCATGGATGCGTTGCATTTACAAGGCAGCGCACGTGGCTCAAGGATAGACAGATGTGTGACGCATCTTTTGGTGTACTGGCAGCGCATTGCTGGAGTTGTGTCGTAAGCACGACGCAACTCCAGCAATGGTTAGGAATGCCTATTCCTAACATGCTGCGTCACTCCTTGTGCCTGCTTCAAGCAGGCACAAGGTTTTGACGCAGTGGTGTCGTAAAAGTGACTCAGTGAAATCTTGTGGATTTCACTGCATCACTTTTACGAGGCGTTCTCACGTCGGAATGCCCACCCTGCATACATTATACCTGATGCAGGTATAATGTAGCACAGGGCTTTACAATGTAACGCGTCTCCATAGATGAGTCACGTTGTAAATATATTGCAATGTGGCACATTGTTTACGACGCTGCTGCGTCACAGAAGTGAGGCAACGGCGGCGTAAAGTTGTCGCAAGGGGCTTGTAAATCTGCCCCTTGGACTCCCGTAAATCTTTTTACTAGGACTCTTGCCCAGAGAGACACTTACCCAGGTCCAAATTGATGTTTGACTGCAAACCATTCCACTGGGCCATCAATCCCAAATCATACAATAGACTGCCTAGAGGAAAGACTATATGAACATTTATGTCACAGCTAAGTTAGCTGCTCTACACATTCACACTATGAAGCTGAATATATACAAAAAAAAGTCACTTTAGCGATGTGTGATTATGAATCTTTAAGTGTACCAAATGTGAAACAATTACAGTGGTATCCCTCCCTCCCTACCCCCCAACCCCGGAACAAGTTATCCTTCTGCCGCCACCCCCGCTCTTACCTGCGTCGTGCAGCCAACTCAGGGTCCCCCCCGGGTGGCAGTAGGTCTAGCTACGCCACTGAACAATTAAAGTAGAACATACTCATTTAGGTGGTGGGTTATGTAACAGTGGGTGGTTTTTTAAGAAGTTATTTAAGAAGTTGTTTATAGTCAAAAGGTAATCAAACACATATTTGAACAACTTGATTTGGTTACGTTGGACAGATTAGCATTAGTGATGCTCCAATATTTTTAATTGCATGTCACATTTCATTCATTGCTTGGTGTATTTTTTCCTTGGGGGCATATTTATTTCAATAAAGTTGACATACATTTCCTTACATTTCTTATTTAATTTAGTTTATATTTTAATCATATAATTCAGTGAGTAGTGTATTCATTCTGCTGTGTATCATATTTGTTTTGCTATATGATTCTGCCATGCTTCCTCTTTATTCTGAGACATGTTATATTCATTCTGATTTGTGCTACATTTAAATTTCTGTGTTATGCATTTCAGGATGTTTATAGAGCTATTAATTTTGTCATAAACACCTTCCCGCAACTTTGTTCTTGAACTAAAGCAACATTTTAGCCAATGAGCTTATTTTTGTCCTTGGATTTGGCATATTTTTAAGTCCTTGGAGTTATCTCAGTATGCAGCAAACCAATCAACTGTCCTTTCAAAAGCATCTTCAACATGCAGAAAAATTGGCACGCTACCAATTAGGTATAAACTCAGGCATGGTATACGCTGTTTCAGCGGTGGCTCCTCTGCTAAGGCGGAGGAGCATCTCCCCACTGTTCTGTGAGCAGTATAAAAAGGAAAAACAAAATGATAACACAATGTTATTATCACTTTATTTTTCCATACTGGCTTACTCTAAGTGTGCATGACGGTTTAGCCAGTCATCTTGGGCTGGCCAAACAGTCATATGCACTTAGCATGTACTCCATCCCGCTGTATTGAACAGCCTGGGTGGAGAACATGCACAGGCTCCCAGTCCCTGTCCGAGAGTCGAACCATGGCGCTCAGACCAATCACGATGCTGCTGTCATGCCGGTCACAGCAGCATTGTTATTGGCTATGGAAGAGAAAGAGCATGATGAGATTGTTTGGAAAATGAATGGAGAGGGAATATAAATATTCTGTAAATTAATGGTGAATTATAGATAATTAGCTCGATATTATTCAAAATGTGCAAAAAGTAAGAAAGAATAAAGCATGTTTAATGATGTGCTATCTGAGTTACTTACTTTGGGCAAATAAGAATAAAACTGATTGTCAATCTATAACAAAGTTGTGGATGAGGTATAGCTCCAACTACTTTATCTATAGCTTAATCTGAGGCTCATGGAAAATACAAAAATGCCATCTACACGTTTCAGTCAAGTGAAGTTATTCAGGTTCCATTGAATCTGACAAGAACATGATTATATTTGATTGTTTATTAACGATTGAAATTGATTTTACCCACATGCTGTTTTACTGTCATAAGTAGGAGGAACTACTGTGTAAGAATGATTAAACCCTTTCCATTGAAATATATGACTGAGTGGCATTGATGTGCTAATCCGGGCTGGGTTTAGCACTTGTGGCGCCCGTTGCGACTGACGTTTTTGTTGCCCACAATAACCTCCTTCTCCGTGGATTCCTTCACTACCGAACTCCAGCAGTGACTCTCATCTCTCCATATCCCCCTATCACATACATTACATTTGTTTTACAGCACTACTCACATCAGTGAAGGGTGTCAGAGTACTTTACATCACACACACATTAAACAGAGCAAGTGAATCATGTGTTTACAAATCAACCTGTAGGAAATGTTAAATAAGGCCAAGAGGATTTTAGGGTGTAGGTATCACAAGTCATCCATACCAGCAGGCAGTACATTTTAAGAGTATTTGGTCTGGACAAGCAAAAACTCAGGATTTGAAACATACTAAAGTGGTTGGGGTTGGCTTTACTAATAGGAATGTATTTCTACCAAAACAACCCCTTTTTAACAAGATTAAGATAATGAAAGAACTGGGAAAAATCATAATTTCTTAACCTTTCACATGCAGTTTGCATGAATCTCTTTGATGACAGCTCATAGGTCACTGTGCTATAATAAGATTGTAACTTATGAGTTACAAGTAACAAAAGGAGCTCTATGACAAAAGCAACAACCCACATATATATCCACATAAAATATAGCTCTGTGAAATGCATGGTACACAATGTTTGCAGGAGGCATATTAACCCTCTACCCTACATTATGATAAATAAACATTACCACCGAACAATACTCTGATTTCTCTCCAGCAGCACAATTTAGCACCAGAGTTATCATGGCATTTTTATTGTTGACTTGTAACAACTTGGGCTACTGGTTGAGGGGATAGTGATGACACCATACTCAAGCAGGAACCACAATCCTTGTCAGAGTGAAGTCAGAATCAAACCCTAAATGAACGTATGCTTGGCCCTTTGGGTAGCTTGGCAAAGAGCGGCCAGGATTAACTCAGAGGCAATGTGTAAGGTATTTGTGCAACGCTTAAAACAGTAACACAATAAAAGCATACCACAAAAGGATCTCACACCAGTTTAGAAAACTAGAGTATTTGTTCATGAATAAAACAAGATCAAAATGAAAAAAAACTATTACCGATTTAAAACTTTGAGTGAAATGAATGCCAAAGAGCACAAAGCACCAAATGAGAATATCTGGATGTGCCATACTGGACAAAGTCACAAGCTCAGGCCGGCTGCGATGATGCACAGGGCATCTACAGGGAACCAGTCAGTCTTGCTGAGCAAAGTACCTTAGGTACTGGTTGAGCAGCTTTGCGAGGCTCCATGACAAGGATGAGTTATACTTTCATGGCGATGCTTTGGTTCTGAGGGGCTGCAGAGCCGCAATGTGAGATCCTGCATCATTGTCTGGGATCCCGTCAAAAAAGGCTTTCACTGCAAAGTATGGCATTGAGGATGTGTTTCTCACTCAAGGCAATGTTATGTTATGTTATGTTAAGTTGATTTATTATGCGCACAGCTACTCCAGCCAAGGAGCGTCCCGGCGCAGAGACAAGGAGGAACACAACACAGCAAAACAAAGACGCCTAAGATAGACAACTAAAACAGAAAAGTCTTGATCGCTCTACGGAAAGAAAGCAGATCGTCTAACTGCCGGATTTCAACTGGGAGGGTGTTCCAAATTAGTGCAGCTTTCACGCTGAAGGAACGACCCCCCATCCGACAGAGTCTAAATCTGGGGACCACAGCAAGGGCCTGGCCCTGAGATCGGAGGCTACGAGTGGGGACATAGAGAGAAATAAGATTGGACAAGATTTCAGGGCCAATACCTCTTAATATCTTAAAAGTCAAGCAGAGGACCTTGAAAAGAATACGCTTCCTTACAGGGAGCCAATGCAAGGAACGAAGGACATTCGCCACCGGGCAAAATCTGGGTAGGCCAACAATGGCTCTGGCCGCAGCATTTTGAACCCGCTGCAGGCGAGTTAACTCGGCCTGATTCGCCCCAGCCAGAAGAGAGCTAGCGTAGTCCAGGCGGGAGATGATAGTAGCCTGGACTACAAGCTGTCTGGTAGGGGCATCAAAGTATTTGAGGACTGGTCTAAGACCTCTTAATAGGCCAAAACAACAGGTTGCCGTTTTTTTAGTATGTCCTGTGAAAGTAAGGCCAGCGTCCAACCAGACCCCAAGATTTTTCACCTCCGACACTGGGGTCGGAGTGGGACCCAGCTCAGAAGGCCACCACTGATCACCCCAAAGCTCCACCCCCTTCCCAACAACCATCACCTCTGTTTTTGTGGCATTAAGCTGGAGACAGTTTTCTGTCAGCCAGCAATCCACCGCCTTCAGTCCGGACTGAAACCTAGGGGCATCTAGATGGACATCTCCGCTAAGGGTAACCGCCAGCTGAGTGTCATCGGCATATGAGACCAAAGTAAGGCCCCACTGCCTCGCGACATCAGCTAGCGGTCTCACGTAAAGATTGAACAACGTGGGACTTAGCGAAGACCCTTGCGGAAGCCCCATGGCCAGAGGCTGGAAACTGGACGAAAAGGGAGGAATGGCCACACAGAAGGAACGATTGTCCAGGAAGGAGCGGAACCACTGCAGCGCCAGACCCCTGACACCAATCTCCTCAAGCCGATGCAGGAGGATGCCATGAGATACAGTGTCGAAGGCGGCGCTGAGATCTAACAATATCAGCGCCGCCGTCTGACCCGCATCCAACCTAGCACGCAGATATTCCACCATTGCGAGGAGAGCGGTCTCCGTGCTGTGACCAGCACGGAAACCGTTCTGTGTGGGATCAAGGGCATTGGTCCGGACTAGATGTTCCGACAGGGCCAGATTGACATGGGCCTCTGTCAACTTTGCCGGCCAAGGTAGCAGCGAGATGGGGCGAAAACTTTCAGGCTTAGACGGGTCTAGGGAGGGTTTTTTAATAATCGGAGACACTACCGCCTGCTTCCATTTAGTTGGAACTACGCCCGACTCCAAAGAGAGGTTGACAAGGGAGCGCACCACAGGGCGCCCCAGAAAAGTCTGGTCTCGAAAGAGAGCAGGCTTTACCGGATCAGATGGAGATCCTGATTTAACTTGCAAAGCAAGTTTGTCAAACCTGTCCGAGGTGAGGGGGGGAAATGAGGGCAGGATGATCTGACGTAGTGTCTCATTGGAACTTTCCAACGGAACCCCAATGCTAGGGAAAGTCCGATAGATGGCTTGGACCTTTCCCAAAAAATAAGAGGCTAGGGATTCACAATGGGAGACCGAGCTCTCGGCTAGAGAGATAGTCCGTTTGGCCATAAGATCTTTAACCGCTTTGAAGATAGCCTTCGACGGGTTGGTGCTGTTCCGAAATTCTTCAGCATAGAAGGCCGCACGAGCCCGACATATGGCCCGGTGATAGAGCTTAACCGAAGCAGCATATGCGGCTTTTAAGTCAGCCCCATAAGTCCTCCGCCAGGCCCTCTCCGCCCGTCTACAGGCTCCCTTCAAGGCGCGTAAGGCCCCGTCATACCAGGGACTAGACTCGCGAGGGTTGATCTTAATAGATACAATGGGTATCAGAGCGTCCAGAGCCCTAGTAAGCCAAGAGCAGAAGAGATCGTACCCTTCTTCCACATTGTTCAATGTGCCCAAGGGCTCCACCAACAAAAGATGGTGAAAGTCTTCCAGCCTGAGTTTGTTCCAAGATCTCCTGAGTACCCGTCTGGCTGAGGAAATGGGAAGAGTCACTGATACGGGACACTGAATAGACACCAGGAAATGGTCAGACCATTCTACTGGCGTAACTGCATTGACTTTGGCCTCAGTCAAGTTGGTAAAGAAAGGGTCCAAAGTATGTCCCCCGATATGCGTAGGCTGTGAAACCAGCTGGAACAATTGAAAAGCCTCTAGGTCCAAAGAGATGGCACGAGCTGTCAAACTGGACAGTGTGTCGAAATGCAGATTTAAATCGCCCAGTATAGAAAAATTGGCGCAGTCAGTGATCAAAGTGCCGACAGTATCCGAAAAAGCATTTCTGAACAACACATCACTGCCAGGCGGACGATATACCACCATCCCAGACAGTGTAAACTCAGGGTTGACAGAAACTTTGAAAGAGGCACTTTCACAGCCAGCGATCTTAATGCTGTTCCACACACAGGGAAGACAAGACCTAACTATCAGGGCTATTCCCCCCCCCTCTAGAAGCTCTATTCAAGGTGTACATCGAATAGCCAGAGGGGCATGCCAGATTGAGAATGGCAGTATCAGCTTCCTGAAGCCATGTTTCAGTTATAGCCATAATGTCCGGAGCTTCATCCTCAATGAGATCATACAGATTTTGTTGATGTTTCAGAATCGACCTCACATTCAAGTTCATTATCCGCAGAGCGGGAGAAGAAACCCTGCTACGTTGGAAAACCGAGGGAGATTTCCGAAGGAGCGGCTTTGGGGGGTCAAGTATCAGGCCGTTGCATGGGCAATGGTAAGGACCACAGAGAGGATGGATGGGCGGGCGCGCACAGCAGCGACTCACCTGGTTAATGGACATCAAACTCTCCCTGGAATATGTCAGCATGGCAGCAGACACGTTGTTAAACTCTCACACACCCGAGCCAGAGCCCGCCACGTCCCGCACGGCCTTGACGCGGACGGGCGCAGACGGGCAGGACTCTGGCACGACTCCGGCCACGCGAGGACATGCCCGCTGCGCGATCCCGCTGCGCTAGGGGAGGAGCATTAAATGCGCGTTCCCCCGCTGGCGCATGCGCAGTAAGCGCTGTCAGCCCGATCCTCACCACCCCAACCCAAGATGTCCGCCTCCCCGGAACCAGCCCGCCAAACGGCGGTGAGGGGCACGAATTACAGTGCAAGTGAGGGGAGGAGTGAAGCGCGAGTCCGGTACCTAAAAGAAAAATAAACAGGTGAGATTTTAAAATTTGCACAGCAGCGCCGTAACGCTCCTGCAGCAGAACGCTCCTTGTCAGGGGGAGGGAAGGCGGGGACTCGCTTTAAATGCGTGTTCCCCCGCTGGCGCATGCGCAGTAAGCGCTGTCAGCCCGATCCTCACCACCCCAACCCAAGATGTCCGCCTCCCCGGAACCAGCCCGCCAAACGGCGGTGAGGGGCACGAATTACAGTGCAAGTGAGGGGAGGAGTGAAGCGCGAGTCCGGTACCTAAAAGAAAAATAAACAGGTGAGATTTTAAAATTTGCACAGCAGCGCCGTAACGCTCCTGCAGCAGAACGCTCCTTGTCAGGAGGTGCATTGGTTGCATGGAGCTGTGAGGCTGCAATGCCAGAACCTGTGTCATCGTCGAGGCTGGCGTCCCTGTGTTGGGAAAACTTTGCACAGAAGTGGTTATTATGTGGCTTGAAGTGGGGTCGATGTCAAATACTTGCATAGGGAGAACCTTTGCAGCAGAGGAGATATTTTGGTTCTGCTCAGGGATGCACCACGGAGCAGAGGAGATGCATCGGTTCTGCTGACTACCCAGATGAGCTGGCAGAGCATCTTCAGGCCCACTTCCAAGGAGTGGAATGGCACTACTTGGCAGGCTAGAACTAACAGATGGCAGTGTACAGGTGGTAGGTTCAAAGTTTTTTTGCCTTCTGTCCATGAGCATCTAGGAAGGCGGCCAGCCAACAGCAAAATAGAGTCAGTGTGGGATCCTGAGTTCAACAGATGCAGGTCCAGTCCTTCTCACCTCGACAAGAGGACAGGAGGCAGCAGGTCAGCACAGCAGTAAAGCAGTCCTGAAGAGCAGCAGTCCAGTTGAGTCGCAGTCCTTTCAGCAGCACAGCAGTCCTTCTTCCAGGCAGAGTACCCATAGATCCAGAAGTGTATTGAAGAGGTGGTGTGTGAGGTCCAATATGAATACCTGGTGCCCTTCCTCTGAAAGGTAGGAAAAGCTTCTAGAAGTTTCCCTTTGAAGTCCCCAGGCACCCTGCCTTCCTTCTCCTTCTTCCAAACTAACTACAGTGGGTATGCATTCCTTTGTGTGGAGGCAGAACATGGGCTATGCAAGTGTAAGTGGGTGCTATGTCGAGCTCTGCCCTCCCATCCTGCCAGTGATGACTAACCCTGGGCGTTGTGGGCGTAGTGGGGCTACGTGGAGCAGCGGGTAGTTTGCCCAAATCTACGCACACTCGCGCGCTCCGTGTAGCCCCACTACGCGCCGCCCGCCTCCTGCCCGCCCTCCTTTTAAAATAATGTTAACTATGATAAAAAAATTAAATATAATGCCTTACCTGCAGCGCGGCGTCTCCGGGGCTCCCTCTTCCTCTTTGACAACTTCTTTTCACAAATGCACATGCGCGGACACCCGCGCATGCGTATTTCTTGTGATAAATGCGCATGCGCGGGCGTCCGCGCATGCGCATTTGTGAAAAGAAGTTATTGGCAACGAGGAAGAGGGAGCCCCGGGACGCCGCGCTGCAGGTAAGGCATTATATTTAATTTTTCTATTATAGTTTACGTTATTTTAAAAGGAGGCTGGGCAGGAGGCGGGTGGCGGGCGGCAGGCAGTGCTGCTTTGCCCTGGCGTGTGCGTAGCGCTGCCTGCTACGCCTACTTCGAAAACCGCGAAGCAGGCAGCGCTACGTACACTCCGTGGGCGAAGCGGAGTACTACGCCCGGGGTTAGTGATGACCAATCCAGGCACACCTAAACTCTCTATTGTGTGTAGCTGTCTAGGAGGAATACACATAACCCAACTGTCAGCAACACCTAGTCATGTGACACAGAGACGGGCTACAGGCACTAAATGGTTAGGCAGGAAAAAGCAAACTCTCAAAAAGTGTCATGTTCAAAATTGTAATTTAAAATTGGACTTTACCATAAGAGAGGATTTTCCATTAGAATTCCAAAGACACCACGCATGAACTGTTTACCTGTTTCCATTTGGGAATTACAGTTTATTGAAACTGATAAAGTAACTCCAATGTTATCCTATGGGAGAGGTAGGGCTTGCAGTAGTGAAAAATGAGAGTTTTTCACTACCAGGACATGTAACATTTAAAATGATATGTCCTACTTTTTAAATATATTGCACTCTGCCCTGTGGACTGTTTAGGGCCTACCCCAGGTGTGACTTAAATATATTAAAAAGGAAAGTTTTGGCGTTGTAAGCGGTTGAGTTTGCCAGTTCAAAATGTGAGTTTAAAACTGCACACAGGATGCAATGGCAGGACTGAGACATGTTTAAAGGTCTACTTAAGTGGGTGGCACAATAAGTGTAGCAGGCCTTCTTGTAGCAATTCATTTATAGGCGCTGGGTACATGTAGAACCGCTTTCCTAGGGACTTATAAGTATATGAAATAGGCCAATTGGGGATAAGCCAATGGTGACACGTTTTACAGAGAGGTATCATGCATATTGGCACTTGTTAGCAATGGTAAAGTGCACAGAGGCCTAAGACCAGTAAAAATGGGATGAGCAAAAATGGAGAAGGAAGGCAAAACGTTTGGGGGGAAGACACCCTAAAACTGACAGGTAGAACTTGCCTGAAAACTGCTAGACACACAAGGAACTCTGCAGGAGGTGCTTTGAAACCCATAATTCAGTTCTAAACACAGCGACCCCTCAACTAAGTGCCCTAGTACTGATTTTGCTGTGCTTAGGTCCACTGCAGATATTTGTAATACCATTGTTTGTTTATTTGATAAAGCATAGAATGTATGTGTGGCGGGCCGCATACATTCTATGTTTGCTTGTGTGAGCAAATGTGTCTGCATTTTAGATAAATCTAGAGAAAAATGACTATGACTAATGCCTTTTATATTGTGTAAGATGAAGGGCTAGTGTTCTGTGATAGGTGTAATGAAGGTGCATTGATAAAAAGTGTTTTAGCATTTCTAAAATATCTAAATGGCCCATTCAAATAATCAAAATATTGAGTGATTGAAATATAATGTACACCTAAATTCATTTACAGTTTTCACTGTTTATACTGCAGAGCTGCAGGAAGTAGTTAAAGACAATGAGCCTTATCACATGAAGCTAGCACTGCTGGTTAGGATGCAATCTCTGCTACAGTTTTGCTTCATTGTTGTTATAAATGGTTAATGAGTGCTATTTTACCTTTTTAGATAGTGGTAAATGGTTGCTTGTGACAGGAACTTTAAAGGCATGCCTTGTGTAGGGTTGGAACAAAATAGAGGGATTAGGTGTACCTCAATGGACCATCTGCTGTCGTGATGGGGGGCGGTGATGGAGCTAAGAACTGCCACACATACAATTGAATAACCTGTCCTCTGTCTTCACACAAAGAGTCTAACAACCCCACATTGTCACTGTAGCCAGTTTGCAGCCAGGGCAGGGGTTTCAGAAAATTCCATTCACTTCAAAGAACCTTTTGAGAATCTTCTCCCACCTTCCAGAGGAAGGACACCGGTTTATAAAAATAGGACCTTGAGACCCACTCTTCAGTACACTTCTGGACCTGTGGATACTCTGCCAGGAAGAAGGACCGCTGTGCTGCTGGAAGGACTGCCACTCTGCTGGAATGCTGCTTTGAACGATTGCTACCCTGTTACCCTGCTGCCTTCTGCCTAGGTTCAAGGACTGGATCTTTATTTGTTTCAGGGACTCCAGAGTAACTCACAGAGGTAAGTTTGCGCCCTCCTGTTCAGAGCCGCAGGGACACAAAAGTCTTCCTACATCTTGAACTCGCACCTGGACCCACCCAAAGAAGGTCCTGACACTCCAAGTGGTGACCCCCACAGTCTTGGACCCTTGAAAGTGATGCTAAAGGATCGCTGATAGACAAAATCCAAAAGTGGGGACAAATGGTTGGCTGAAAGGTTCCCTAGACCCAGAAGGAGAAACGGACCAACCTGCTTGCCTATCAGCATGAGGTAAATTGCTGCTAGGATTGACTTCACAACTTCTCTCGCTGCGTTCTTCTCTGCTGCAGAAAATCATTTTCATGCGGTCCTTCACAAAAGGGGTATCTGACCTCGAGCACCTGCCTTTGGTTACAGACCTCTGTCTCTTCCCATTGGAGGTTTTTGACTTCCATTTCAGAGACTAGGTCCGAATGTAGAAATCTTCGCCAGAGCTCCGCCCCAAGGCTATACGGTGAAAACGCTTCCTCTTCAGACACCTCCTGCAGACTTGCCCCGCTGTACTCTACCTCCATTGACACTTTTTCTCAGAATTTCTTCTAAGTTCAAAGGTAAGCGATGAACAGGCCCAAACCAGTTTTATGTATTTAAACCACTATCCATCACGGTCGGACATATTTTTCGACTTTGGCCTGGTCTCGTGTGACTAGATGTTCACTGTTGGTGCTTTTTTAGGCGCTACTTTTCACTGAAACTTTAAAAATTCATAACTTTATTTTTACTGATTAGATTTTTGTCATTTTGGTGTAAAATAATGTAATAAAAGGTACTTTATGTTTCTAAATTAGTTTGGGATTTGTGACTTTGACTCAGTCTCAAGCAACTAGATGTCAGCGGTTGGTGCTTTGGTCTTTTAGGGGCTGGTTTTCATTAAAAACCTTTAAGAAATCCTAACTCTGGTTTTACGGATTGGAGTTTTGTTGTTTTGGTGGCAAATACTGTATTATGATTTACTTTATTTTTCTAAATTGGTTTGGGATTTTCCTTGTGTTGTGTTTTCACAATATTAATGTTTTGTGAACTGCATGACTCCTTTAGACATTGCCTCTGAGTTAGGTCTGACTGTTGTTTGTGCCAAGCTACCCAGGGTTAAGTACAGGTTAATTTTGCGAATTTTTGTGGTTCACCTTCAAGGGAGTGTGACTGTTGCTTGACCAGGGCTCACAACCAACCCAATTTCTAACGTTTTTGTTCAACGGTGTGGATCAGGACATGTGTTTGTGCAGTCCCATACAGTGACTTGTGTTCCACAAAAATCTTAGATAAATAATTTGAGATCAGAGTAAGCTCTTTTTAAATTCTTCCTTAGTTTTCCATTGGCTGGTTTCTCCCTTTTCTAGATTTAAGTGCCATACTTTGCCCTTTGCAGCATAGAGTTGAAGCTGTGCAATGTTGACACCCTCAGCAGGGCTAAGCTGCTGAAACTCTGCAAACAGAAGGGACTGAAAGCAGTCATGAAGGATACCAAACGGTATCACCGGGGAGCTCTCAGGGCCTTTGAAGACGTGCAGAGGTGGCAGTCTGCCTCAGAAGAGGATGATGGTGATGACAATGAGGAGGAGGGAGCACAACAGAGGATGAGGAGAGAGAGGACCCACTCCAAGATCCTGAGCTGCAGGGAGTGCCCATATTTGGACCTGCAGATGACAGGAAGTCATGGATATCCAGGATACCTGACCCCACAGGATCTAGAGAGCAGGAAAGAGGAGAAGAAGCTCAAGCTGGAGCTAGCCAAGTTAAAACTAGAGAAGGAGAAAGCTGAGGCTGAGAGAGCATTGGAAGAAAAGAGACTTGCCATGGAGGAGAGGAGGATGGCCCATGAGCTCAGCCTCAGGTAGCTGTACCTAAGAGCAAAACAGATGAAGTACAGCAATATTGGAGGCAACGTAAAAGCAGTGCGCACTGGGGAGGTGAGGGTCCACCTATGCAAGGATCTGGTGCCCTTTTATGTGGTGGTAGGTGATATTGATAAATGGTTCTCACTATGAGGTAGCTCTGGGGGTACACAAGGTCCAAGAGGAGTATTGGGGGCATTTTGTACATGCCCCCAGTAGGAAGGAACACACTCTTAACACTGGAGGTAGAGGACCAGACCAAGTATGACCCCATGACACCATTCTCTGTCAACATTTGGGATCACCCCTGGGAAATACTGACAGAGGCTCAGGGACAGCCACACACTCCCAACCCAGTCCTGTTTGGAATTCTTAGACCATTCCAGCAAGGCACTAAAGGGCTGGCTGAGGGACAGCAAAGTGGATGATTGTGTTGGGATGCACACCTGATTCTGAGGGAGCACATGCTCAATACCTGTTTTACAGAACTGCGCCAAAACCTGATAGACAGCAAGCTGACTGACCCCAGGAAGTCTGCTGAGGAGTCAGAACTGTGGGTCAGCCCTAGAGTGTCCAGGAAGGCATCTGGGGGTGGGACTCCCAAAAGAGCGGTCAATGTTATTACCAGTAGAAAGAGGGAGAAGATAAAAACAAAAAATAGTTCTCTCAAAGCCACCCTAAATAGTTCTCAAGGGAAATGTTCCCCATTCGAATCTGGTTACCAGTAAAATAAAGACTTATTTAATAGGAACACTGGCAAACTTGTCTCCAAGTCCTATGAGTGTGATCAGAATGGGCACACCAAGGGTGATCCTAAGTGTCCAAGTGGGCAAATGCCCCCAGAGTTGGGAAGACCTTGGTGTTGGCCTGTGCAGTGCTTGGGAAGGAGATGGCCCCAGTTAGTGTGAGGGAGATCAGTGAGGTTACCCTCATGTCCCTGGGTGACAAGGAGATGATGCTGCCAAAGCCTTCCAAGTACAGGCAGTGGATCATAATCAGTAGGCAGGGGGTAGAGGCTGTAAGGGACAGAGGAGTCAGTATGACTACTGTTAGGTGTCATCTGGTGTCCTCAGAAAAAGTGATTCCCAATACATTCCGCTAGGTTGTAGTAGCAGACAACTGGGAGAGCAACTATCCTGTAGCTTCAATTCCCTTTGAATGGGGAGGGGAGGTCTCGGGTCATCTGAAATTTGCTGTGATCCCTGCCACGACTGTTTACTGTCTGTTAGGGAATGACCTGAAGCACACTGACTGGAAAGAAGTAGAGCTCAGGTCACACCTTGAAATGTTGGGGTTGCCTGAGTGCCTGTGTGTGACCATCAGGTCCAAGGTTGACCAGGAGGGGAGTCAAGAAGGTCTGTAGCCTGGTAAATGGTCCAGACAGCTGCCAAGAGAAGGGAAGGGCAAGGAGTGTGGGAAACCAGCCCCCGAATGCCCCATAGTAGAGGTGGATAGGGCACTGGAGGAGCCTGCCCTGCAGCCTACCAGATAGGACATTGCCTCTTTTGATGTTTTGGTGTCAAATATTTTTTTTTATTTCCTCTATTTTTCTAAATTGGTTTGGGATTTTCATGTGTTGTGCTTTCACTATATTACTGTTTGGGTGCTAAATAAATACTTTAAACCTTGTCTCTAACTTAAACCTGACTGCTTTCTGTGCCACGCCACCCAGGATTAAGCACAGGTTAATTTAGTGACTTTTTTGTGTTTCACTCTGCAAGGGAATGTGGCTGCTGCTTGACCAGGGCTCACACCCCAGTCAACAAACAATCCAATTTGGATCACAAGCCAATTGCAGAAATCCATATGCAGCCTGCATGTCTGATTCCAGTTTTCATTCCTTGCTGTGCTGACTCCCCATTTCATCCTTTTCAGACATATTAAATGAGTACCATTGAGCTTATTGTCACTGCTTCTTTATTGCCTGAGTTAGTTTAAATCAATTACAATAAAAACATATTTCATCATAGGATAATATAAAACGTGTTGGTGACATTAACTAAAACATATACTTTTAATAAAATTGCATTATGTTTCCTCATCTAGAGGTATTTTTGCAATGCCTAGTTAATGTAAAAAAAAACAGTGTACTGCCAAATAATGTTGGTACATTTCTTTGGAAACATAGCTGTATTGCTCTGGCAATTGTTCAGACACTGGTCTTCTGAAAAATCGGGTGCCAGTACTTCTTGCGCTGCTCCAGTAGATTCAGACAAACAGAGAATAAATATATTCAATAGTTTCATCATTAGAATAACATAAGCAGCATGTTTGTCTTTAGTCACAGATGATAACCCTGTTCTTTCAGACTTGAATAGTGAAATCTATGGTAACCGGAGCCTTTAAAAGGGCTTTACTGTATAAGAATTAATTGTATTGTCCAATAAGGCTGTCTTTCTCCTGTGTAAATCAAATGCAGATCATTTGAGTTTTTGTTACATGCAGGTTTAGTTAGGTCTGAGGTGAACTGTGCATGTAAAACAGTTTTCCTGATTAAAAGATTCCTTCTAATCTTGACAATATTTGATAGGATGGACAGTGAGGTAAGTTAATACTCGCTGGTCCATGTTATATCTACGAATGATTAAGGGTTACATCTTTTATACCATGTTAAGTGTAGCAAGCTTTATGTAATCCACTTCACTGTTCATGTGATAGACCTGGACACATCAGTTTTCACTTTGTGGCACAGGCATAGTGCTGTCTCATGCTATAACATTAATATTACCCTTAGTCGGACTCTGATCTTTGATATAAAGGTATGAGTTCTTAATATTAGTTATAATGATAGAAGGTGGCAATGTGGGTACTTCAAGAAACAAGTGCTGGTTCTTCCAACAAGCTTCAGTGTGACACAAATAACTGCTGACAAAAGAGATTTGGCACCAGGACTGACTCACCTGCCAAGGGGTAAACTCCAAGGTTAGACAATGAGGGGTAGGAGGAGGAGGGTTTAAATGATTGTGACCTTGTGGTTTACTTCTCTATAACAGGAGAACTGTGATCTAGACAAGCCTCCTCAATTGACTAAACTGTGAGATTCCAGGCACACTCAGGTATTTTACCCGTCCCCACTTGGAACTCTTGAAACCAAAATGCATATCAGCATTACCTCCTGGCAAATCTAGCTTATCAGTGAAAGTGTCTCTTCATTGAATGGTGATTATGAACGTGTGTGTGATATTGAGGATGAATGAATGCAAAATATGAGTCTATGGGTTGGTGAAGTGACAAACGAGTTCAAAGAGGAATGTCTGAATGTATGACAAAAAATCACCTACTCATACACATCATGCATGGCACAACCTTTCTTCCTCTGGCTTTTCCCACCAGTGATCTGTGATAAGTAGAAGCTCCTCCATGGTCCCTGACACCTAAAACTGGTTTTACTGCAAGAACCGAAGCAGGAACCAGGCTCTTGCTCAGCCCTAGACAGAGTTCTGCAGTACTAGTGTCACCCGCAATGATATAGGAAATTTAATAAGTTAATGTCAGGCAAACGATTACTGTCACTTAATGCAGTTCTAACACTTACCATTCACATCTCCTTCCAAATTTAAATGCGTAAAGTTAAGAAGCTTTCCCTTGTTTAAAACAGGTGACTGACATCTCCATTGACCAGGTACAGCTGACGCAAGCCTGGTGACAAGTGCCCTTTTTCATTTAACCAATGTACGTCAAGTTTGGATGAACTATCGTGGATTACCACCATTTTAAGGCCAGTTCCAGCTCAAAATAAATCTATACTCAGCCTCACATAGTGAGCACATACATATTTATTTACATTCATGACTGGCATTGTTGGCATTGTTGGAGTTACCTCTGAATGCTCATTAGCTACTGGTCTAGAGCCTCAAGTGAGGCTGCATTGCCATTGCATATACTCTGCATCAGTGGCTATTTATTTCCCAGGAAAAATATAATTCCTTATACAGATGAATCCTCAGGACAAGTACCTTCCCTCATTCAAATAAGAACACAATAACCCCAAGCAAGTTTACTTGAAAACCAATTCTTTTTATGGATTATCAGATCCAGATTGACCACCCCAAAGCAAATTCAATACTCATTAACTATGTGTAGGCAAAATAAAAATTATGAAGGCAACATTTGAATAATTTCAAAATTTTGCATTCCATTAAATACATACGCATACGCAATATATTTTCATGCATGAAACTGGTTCAAAACCCTTGAAAATATCACACTAGGAATAAATGCAACAGTAGCTTCTGCTTCCAGTGCAACTGAGTTGGTAAATAAGACTGTGATTGGCCAAAAATATAAGATCAGTCAACCATCCAAAAATAATATTCTACTGTTGTTTGCTTCCACACAACTACATATGAATTACCAGGCTATCTACTTGTAATGCTTCACATTACCATAGAACATTCCTTTACACCCAGACCTATTGACGATGCCAGTGCTTGTTTAACTGAAAATTTGTTGGCTATATTTTCCAGGCACAGCCATGCAGATGTAACAGAAAATTCTTTATTGATGGTATACAAAAATATTCACATCAATGTAACCAACACCTTTTGTCTCTTTTCGCGAGACTTCGATCTAAACTCCGAGATGGTGCACATACACTGAATATTACTGATCTGGTTCAATTGCCGACCAGGGCTAAAAATAAATGTTTTAATTCGCTGGTACCGAATTTTCCCGTCTCAATACAAAGCCCTCTTTTTCAATAATTAAGGATTTTTCTGAACAAATCAATGTGAGCAGAAGTTTTGTGAAACATTTTCCTAAAGGACAAAGCCCTAAGAAGTCTCGCGAAAAGAGACGAAACACGTTGGCTACATTGATGTGAATATTTTTGTATACCATCAATAAAGAATTTTCACCACACAACATGTTTGAAGACACTTTAATGAAATTGGGGAAATTTACAAGCAAACCTTCCTAACTTAATAGCAGTCAAATCCAGTGTTGAAATTTATTAACTTTCAGAACAGAACATATTGGAAAAAAAAATTAAATAGTGGTTGTGGATCTCTTTTGTATAGAACTTCAAACACTCCTATTTCAAAGTGGAATACTCTGCTAAAACAGTTTCCATTGATTCCAGAGTGGTGTAAAACAGGGCAATCCCACCGTGTGAGGATTACTGGAGGCACCTGGTGGTCTAGTTTGCCCCTAAGTACCCTTTGTATTTAAGGGGGCTTAATCCCCCAATCCAGAAAGCACCAGGAGGCACGTTTGCACAGTGGTGCAGGAAGGGGGTGGGGCCTCCATGGAGATGCCAGCTTTTTATTAATTTGCTTTTTGGAAGGGGGTGTGCCCCCCTTTCCTTTATTATTTTTGGGCCCTGGGAACCCCATCCCCTCAGGGCCTTAGCTTTTTTGATTTTTTTTTTTAAATGGGTATGGTAGGCTCCCCTACCATGGTCGACTTCGGCCCCAGGGACCCCATCCCCCGGGGCAAGGCCACATCTTTATTTTTATTTTTTTTTTATTATTTTTAAGGAGAGGGGCTGCATATCCCCCCTCCTGAGGCCATTATTGACACCGGGGACCCCATCCCCCAGGGCTTTGCCTCGTTCTCTTTTCTTTTTAAATTATTTAGGGAGGGGGGCCACGTGGCCCCCATTTCCTTGGCCACTATTTGCCCCGTGGACTCCATCCCCCAGCGCCGGCCCTCACATTGGGGATCGCGGCAGGAGCCCCAATGCCCCCGCTGTCCCAGCCGGGTCTCTGTCTCCTACTGGAGCTGGCATTGCTTTTGGGGTGAGGGGAGCTGCTGACATGCAGTTCCTTTTGCCCAAAAGCAATTCTGCTTTGCTTCCAGGAAGCAAAGCAGTGTTTGCTATGGCAGGGCAGGAGCCGTGTTATCGCTCTGCCATAGCAAACGGCAATGTCCCGGGGTGAGCACTGCGGGACATTGCAGGAGCTGGCCCTGGGGGGTGGTGTTCCCCAGGGCCATATAGGCCTTCAGGTGGGGGGCTGTGCAACTGATTAAAGCCCTGGGGAGGTAGTGGTCCCCAGGGCCGGGGGGCCGCAACAGACCCCCGCCTTTTGATCAACAGTGCCCAGGAGAGGTGGTGGTACCGGGGCAGTTTTACCGAGTCACAAGATGGCTGCCATCACTTCCTGGTTTGGAGTGTTGACAAGACATATCAACAAGGAGCTATAGGGGTAAGAAACGGGATTGGGTCATCCCCCACTCAAATCAGTATTCCAACAACAAGACCCAATCTACTTGGTACAGAGTTACTTTCCACACTGTGTAAAAAAGGAATTGAGAAGTATCAACTTAACTTCTTCTGACCCACTTCCCACCATATAGATTTGTAAGAGGGGTCCCTAATTCAGCAGAGTCTGTACTGATATAAAATCTGCAATAACCTTCACCAAATGCAGCTGTCACCATGTTCAAAAATCAATTTGTGAAAAGAACCCCTTATAGTCACAGAGGTAAATTACCCACACCGTGAGTGTCAGTGAAAAAATGTGTGCAAAACAAGGTAGAACCTCATGTGCGCAACACCACAGCGGGCTGACACTGGTTAGATTATCACCAGTACTGCCACGTTTCTCATCATAGGTTACTACCTTGGGCAAAACAAACTGGACAAATGTACCAGAAAAAACGTAATCAACAAAGGTGAACATATGTGAACATCACACACCATAGTCCCGAGTTAAAATTGATAAAGAGCCATGGCCACCATAATTTTATTCTTAGCTCATGGGTCAGTTCAAAAATAAAAAGTGCTGTATCTTAACAGACAAAATGCCATTAAGCCGACATGATTCATTGCCTTACTCTTGTGGCAATTTCTTCAGGGCACCAGGACTTCATCCACCTTATCAGCACACTTGTAGTGAACTATTTGTGACTGCATAAAGCAAAAGGACAGGTTCTTGCCATTATGCACTGAACGCCAAAACAGAACACCTCAACACCACTCTGTATTCAAACACTCTTTTATATATAAAAACATCAAAAAATATCATTACCCGCTGTCAGCCAAGGTTTTTCATACCAGCTCGAAACCGCGTCAAACAGGCACTGTCATCTTTTCAGTGATCCTGTGTTTCAAAACCCTTTTGCACTCTGGGCATTCTGTAGGGAAATGATTCTAATCAAAATGTATCCACATAACACTAATGTCGGAAGCTCATCATATGTTGATGACACAGAGAACATTTCATACTTCAACACCCCTTTTGATTCTATGGCATGTTAACTGTGGATAATTAAAAACTATTACCCATCTCAACTGCAAGTCCCTCATCTGTTTCAAAACACACTTGTTCCGGTTTCGATACCAATCGGCATCAAACTAATCTTATCAAGCACTCCACTGTCTCTATTTCCAGCCGATGCTATAGTGACCACCTTGCTGCCATAACCTCACATTCGAATGCGCACTCACATTAAAAGCAATAGTAACCATTCCTGCATCTCTGACTACTATTGCCTAGATCTTACTGCGAAACAATCGGGTCCCGAGCTTCATCTCAGCCGCGTAAAGATTGCCGCGCGTCTCACCAATATACACGCCGGCTCTTACGCAAAGCACGCTTGCTTTCAATGTCACGTGATACATAAAGGTAAGAAAAGCGCCATCTTTGAACAGGCAGCGATTCATTGCCTTTCCCAAATTCCCACCCGTTCAAAACCGACAATGAGGCCAACCTACCCTCATACATTGAAAATTTGAAAGTTTGCCATTATACAGAAAATTTTTGCCAGTATACAGAGAATTTTACAACCAAACACAACTCGTGATTGGCATCATCGGTTCACCCGAGAAACGTACTTACACTCTAGGGATAGGTCCACGTGACACACACGAGGCTCTCAGCTGATAGTTAAGATTAATGAAAACCGTTAAATCTGAAAAGGTAATTTTCTTTCCACTGTCAACTTTTCAATAACTTTATTGAGATACCTTTCTATCTCAACAACCAATTATCTGCACCGTCATAATAAACACGGCACCCCATGGGCAAAGTGGCAACCCACTTGAGCATTGTATTCACTGTATTCAAAGCCCAAGATTGTATGCCACAACCCAATCATTTTTTCTGAGATGCCACAACCGGGCTTGTTTCCAGGAATACAAAAATACTCTACTGACACAAAGGGACAGCCATCCGTTTCAAAGGGAAATTCTATTCCATTCAATACAATCATTTAATCCGATTTTATCTACTCTTTCAGAGAAGATCCAACGCGCTTCTTTGCTGGCTAGTAATCTGTCCATGCTTGAAACCTCACCCTTAATTCTCTCCAATATCAATGTCAGAGATCTGGCATCGTGCTTCTCAGTGACAAAATGCTGAACAAATCTCGTAGTCAGTTTTCCTATCCTGATGGTACTCAAATGTTCCTGTATAAGTATCTTGACTTTCCTCGAAGTCAAACCAATGTAATGCAACCCGCATTTACACGTAATACGATAAATGATGTTGGCTGTATTACAATTGGTGAACTGGGTCAAATGTCAAATTCTACCATCCGTCAAAGTTACTCTATTGGATTTTGAAGTCAGACCGCATACAGAGCATGACCCACACGGGTAATGACCTGCAGGTAGTGTAGATATAGGTTGTTCAACTCTTGAGCGTGAATGCACTAATTTATCCTTCAAGTTGCATGCTCTTTTAAATGCAAACCTGGGGGGCGGCACTAGCTGAACTAACTATAACGGGGGAATTTCAATGGTTTTGTACAAGTGAAAAGTCCAGCTAACTATAACACCGCTGAAACCTATGGTTTTTTCAGTGAATTTCTGAGGTTTTTTAAATGCTAATTCCTAACTATAACGTGCCTGAAACCTATGGTTTTTTCTGTGAATTTCAAAGGTTTTTTAAATGCTAATTTCTAACTATGCCTACAGAGATAGGACATGTGAAGAAAGAAGAAAAAATGAACAGAAAGAAAAAAAAGAAGTGCAGAAAGAAGCAACAGAAGTCCTCAAAGACGAAGAAAAGTGCAGGAAGGAGGATAACGTGCAGAAAGAACAAAAAGAAGAGCAGAAAGAAGCCTTGTTGCAAAATCATCCTGTACCCTCAACTTTTTCAGACGGATACTGGTGGTAACTGAGTCTGACTAACCAGTCCTAGAGCCAGTGCTATGTTAAAAGACACTTAGAATACAGTGAAAACACCTACATACACTAGGGAACATTATGCGTTGGGGTCCCCCTGTGATTAGCATGACCTCCTCTGTAAGCCCCTAGTATATAATAGGGCAGGGGGATTAAAAGTAAAAAACTACCTCTTAAAACAGGCCATAGGGCATTTTTGCACACGTTAACTCAGGCCCCGTCCCCTCCCTTCACCACTGTGTAAACACGCCCTGTGTCCGTTTTTAGTTGGGAGATTAATTTCATTTGAATCCTGAGGGTCCCTAGAGTCCAACTAGCCCACTAGGTACCTCCAGTAAGTGCCACAGAGCTGCGTTGCAGAGAGGTGTAAAAAGTGGCACGGCCTGGACCACCTCTCTGCAATGCAGCTCAGTGGCGCTTACTGGAAGCACTTGGTGGGCTAGTTAGCCCCCAGGGGCCCTCAGTATTGAAGGGAAATTATATCCCCAATTTAAAACGTGCCATAGTGCGTGTTTGCACACGTCACCTCAGGCCCCGTCCCCTCCCTTCAGCACTGTGTAAACGCGCCCTGAGGCTGTTCTAAGTTGAGAGATTAAGTTCCCTTGAATCCTAAGGGTCCCTAGGGTCAAACTAGACCACTAGGTACCTCCAGTAAGCGCCACAGAGCTGCGTTGCAGAGAGGTGTAAAAAGGGGCTTGGCCTCAGAACACCTGTCTGCAGCGCAGCTCCCTGGCGCATACTGGAGATGCCTGTTGGGCTAGTTGGCCCTCAGGGACCCTCAGTATTGAAGAGGAATTAATTCCCCAACTTACAACTCGCCAGGGGGCGCGTTTGCAGAGTGCTGCAAGGAGGGGGCGTGGCCTCCGGCGCGATGCCAGTCATTTATTTATTTTAATTTTTAAAGAAGGGGGGCTGTGTGGTTCCCCTTCTTATTCTAATTTATTGGCCCTGATGACCCCATCTCCCAGGGCCTGTCTCCTAATTATATTTTTTTGACCCCAATCCCCAGGGCCGGCCACTGTTTTTTATTATTTTTAAAAAATATATATTTATAGACACACCTAGGACATGCTGGACAAACCGTACGTCCTTATCACCAAAACGATTTGCGTGATA
Organism: Triturus cristatus; assembly: GCF_964204655.1. Classification (NCBI taxonomy): domain Eukaryota; kingdom Metazoa; phylum Chordata; class Amphibia; order Caudata; family Salamandridae; genus Triturus; species Triturus cristatus. The sequence continues at coordinate 1,524,888,652 of NC_140591.1, forward strand.
TTCATTAAAAGGCGACTATGCATACAATGAATCCACGTGGAATGTATTTACACCACTAGTGAAGCTCTGACATGTCTGATGCCCTACCGTGCCTAATCCCGGTAGACACCCTTGTCGTTTATTTATACAAACATGGGTAGCTATTGACGGGCACATTTAATACACATGCACACCAAGCCATTCAAAGGGGATTCGACAAAAATTCGACCAAAACTATGCAAGAAACCCCCCTCACGGTTAATACAACACACATCCACTGCCGGATGTGTAATACTTTTTATTTTACTCTCTGGAAAGGGGAAGAACATCACTTGAGAGTCACAGCGCGCTCCTGGCAGAGCCCAATGCTGTGTTACACCCACCATTGCCTGCTGAGTGCCACACACCTCTGTGTTGTATTCCACTAGCTAGTGCATATGCTATGACACTCTCTAGCCCATGTGCACTGTAACACCACCCCGTGAATATGTCATGCCACACTTGTCTTCGCACGGGTTATATTGCCCCATCTAACGTGCCTTCCTCGATGCCTATGTTATAACGCACAGTGCTATGCCATACATATTACAATCTGGGATCCATATCTTTGTCACAGTGCATATGCAACGTTACACTCCCCAGCACATATTTTATATTACAACTTTAGAGACTAGTTAGGTTACACAACACTGCCCTGTGCATATTACACTCCAAGGCGCATATCGCATAGCACGCGCTAGTGCCTGTGCTATCTCGCGCTCTCCAATGAATCTGTCATTGCGCACAATGTATTGCATATTATATTTCACGCCCGGTTCATCTTATATCACACTTTTTGGTGCATAGTTTATACCATACACTATATCTAGCTTTCATTTTCAATCGTGCTCTCAGGACTATGTTCTATATAACACTGTGTTCACCTACCCTTTTCACGGGCATTACATTTTGCAATAGGAGGTGGAGGGTCAGGGGGTGTTTCTGCCAAGTGAGCCCGGAGTCACAGTCACAAACGTCCTCTTCTTCCTGAATAAAAGTGAGATTATGCTGCATACTTGTTCATATTTTAAGTAGTTCGCACAGACACACGTTTTAAAAACAATAAAGTTCCTAATACCCGCCTTCTCTGAACAGTTAGCTTGCTGCCCCATCCCCCTCCTCCCTATCCTCTGTTGTGTGAATCCATGGACTAGCCTCCTCCCTCCTGCCATGCATGGTCTGATGTGCTGCCACTGCCCTCAATTTAGTATGATGTACCAGTCCACTCCTCCTGCCCTCCATTGCCCAATTCTATGCCCCATCATTGACCTCCTGCTTAAACTCTGTGCTTAGCTTGCTGCCCCTATTCTCCTTCCACCTGCCGATGTCTTTGTGCCTGTCCCTGCTCCATCCTTTTTGCCCACCATGTTCCATGGACCTGCCACTCCTATCTACTCTGAGTGTTGTGTTGAGCTGCCACTCCCCTCCCACCTGCCTAGCATTGTCAGATGACTGTAACCTGTCCCTGCCGCCTCCACCCTGCCTGTCCACATGCCATGCCCCTATCCTCTTCCTCCTGTCCTACATGGTCCATTGTACTGCCACACCCTTCTGCCCTCCCTGGTCTGTTGTGCTGCAACTGCTCCTCCTGCCTGCCCCGTGCGGTCTGTTGTGAGGCCCCTTCCCCTGAACTTTCTTGTCTGTGCACAGGTCCTGACCCTCCCTTCTATCCTCCATCGTCCTTTGTGCATTCCCCTGCACCCTCCTTCTTGCCCATCATAGCCATTGTGCTGCCACTAACCGTCCCACTTGCCATGCATGGTCTTCTGTGCTGCCATGGCCCCTCCCACCTTCCCTGTGTGGTCAGTTAGCTGCCCCTGACCCCCTCCCACCTTCCCTCCATGGTCTGTGTGTATGCCATCACAGTCTCACTGTTGCTCTTCATGGTGTGTCTTGCTTCTAGTGCCCATCCTGCCTGACCTCCATGGCTATCTTGCTGCTCCTGCCCTGCCCCCTTGCCCCCAGCCCTCTGTTTACATGTGCAGACCCCTACTCCCTCCCTCCTGGCTTGTCTGTTCCATTGTAATGCCCCTGATCCGTCCCTCCTGCCCTTTATGGTCTGTTATGCTGCAGCTTTCTCTCCTGTCTGTCCATTATGGTCAGCTAGCTACCATTGCCTCTTGCCCCTCTGTTCTCTGTTGTCCATGTGCATGGTCCTGTCCCCTCCCTCTTGCTTTCTATGGATTGTTGTGCTGCACTCCCGTCCCGCATGCCCTGTGTGGTGTATTGTGCTGCTGCAAACCCTGATGCCTGCCCTGCAGGGTCAGTTTGGTGCACCTCTCCATGTCCCTCCTGTCCTCTGTTATCCAAGTCCATGTCCATACCCCATTTCCTTCCATGATCCAATGTACCATACTTGCGAACATTTTGAACTTGGTAAGAGGGAGATTTTGAAAAAAAAATGGGGTATTGATTTTCCCCTTTGAGTTACATTGAAAAAGAGGAGATTGTAGACAGGAGACAGATCAAATAAAGCCCATTTGAGCTTAAAAACATTGGACGTTTCCTGGCTGAATTGGGTCTGTGGTTGTACTACCATTGCCTCTTCCTTCTGCCCACAATGGTCTATTACATTGCCACAGCCTCTCTTGCAAGTCCTGTATTGTTGGTTTGTTGCCCCTGCCCCCCTTTCCACTGCCCTCCATAGTCTGTTGTGCTGCCACGGCCCTTCCTGCCTGTTCAGTGTGGTTAAATTGTTGCCTTTGCACCCTCCTACCTGCCTTCAATTTTCAGAGTCCGTGCCCCTGGCCTCTGCCTCTCAACAGTATCCTAATGAACAACTAGATTGCTAACATTCTATATTTATTACAAAAGTGTGGAACGCCTGACGTCATCTTGATGTAATCAAAACTGTAATACCTAGAGCATTTCCTTTAGAAATTACATATATGAGAGGGTCTTATTGGCATCAAAATTATGGTTAGTGCTCTAAAAGACTAAAATAAGGACATATTTTCTGAGTTTTCAAATAGCGACAAAGCACTTTTAAATTATTTGGTATCTTTATGTTTTTTTATCCAGTTGACCACTTGATTAAATGTTGCACTTAGGGGAGAGGATGTGGTGTTACTTCCAGAACTGCAGACTTTGCAACTGGGGAACCAGGTTGGAGTTTCTGTGTCAGCTCGACATTCTGTGATTCTGGTCAAATCACTTAGTCTCCCCATGTCTACAACCAAAATGAATTTGTTCTTGTGTGATGTAACCAATGCTCATGTAAAGCACTCCAATACCTGACAAGTCTGCACTATATAACACTGCAAAAACACAAAATAATAAGTGTTTTGCACACTTCTGTCATTGGGCTATATTTGGGCTACATCTGGGTGATTTTGGGCTACATTTGGGCTCTTTTGTCTCCGGTGGCCATCTTGGGAGATTTATTTGTTATGAAGTTTCCTAATTTCCTCATTTACTGCAGTCTCCTCAGTAGGAAATGCTTTCAGTTTTTTACTTTGATTCCATCATGAAGGTATTCAGATATGTCACACATTTGCCATAAATTCTGAATGTTAGCACTCTAGTTGCTCATTATATCACTGTAGTAAAACTACTGTTCACCATGGAAGTCTGCTCCTGGTATTAAAAGTGCATGTTTCAGTCTGCATGTCAGAATTTTTTAATGAAATAGAAGAGGATTTGAGAAGTCACTCAAAATGTGCCCTCATTTTCTTTCTTCAGCATTAATCATAACTTCTATGGCAAAATGAACCCCCTCATTGTGTTCCTTTTTAAATTAAATGTTTTAAGTGTTACCAGTTTATTCCAATCAAGATGGCTTCAGGTGTGCCATACTTTTGTCATAATGAAGACAGTAAGCGCTCTAGTTGTTTTTAAGAACACTCTGGGACATTCTGTCATTGGGCTATACTTGGGCTACATCTGGGTGATATTTGGGCTACATTTGGGCTCTTTTGTCTCTGGTGGCCATCTTGGGAGACTTATTTGTTATGAAGTTTCCTAATTTCCTCATTTACTGCAGTCTCCTCAGTAGGAAATACTTTCATTTTTTTACTTTGATTCCATCAAGAAGGCATTCAGATGCGTCACACATTTGCCATAAATTCAGAATGTTAGCACTCTTTTTACTCATTATATCACTGTAGTAAAGCTACTGCTCACCACGGAAAACTGCTGCTGGTATTGAAAGTGCATGTTTCAGTCTGCATGTCAGAATTTTTTAATGAAAAGTGAGTGAGAAGTCACTCAAAATGTGCCCTAATTTTTCTTTCTGCAGCACTAATCATACTTTTTATGGAAAAATGAACCCCCTCATTTCGTTCCTTTTTAAATTAAATGTTTTAAGAGTTACCACTTTAATCCAAGCAAGATGGCTTCAGGTGTGCCATACGTTTATCATAAGTAGGACTGTTAGCGCTCTAGTTGTTCTTTGGAACACTCTGGGAAGCTGCAGTAGAACACAAAGGAATCAACTGACAGTCTCTGCCCTTGTTGGATGTACATGTTTTACTGAGAATGTCAGACTTCATTCTCACATGACTGAGAAAGATAATGTGAATTTACAGAAAATAAGCTCTCAGTTTAGCTTATAGATCACCTTCCAAATCTCTGTGGGAAAAGCATGAGAAAATATTTTTCTCTCAATCATGATATCCCAGCAGAAGGCTTTTTCACATGGTGAAATCACCTTAGAACATACCACAATTCCTAAAATGAGTATGGTACCATCAACAAATGATTTATAATGTAACTAAAGTCTTAAAACCTTCTATTAACTGCAATGCTTTTTAATGAGGTGCTATCATGTATATTGGTCCCAAGATGGCTGCCAACACTTCTTGGATGAAGTGCTGACAGCCAATCAGATCTCAGGATGAGATGTGTGGTTAGGCTCCGCCCACATATATATATGATTTTACTTTTGATTTTCTCAGGAACTACTGAACAGATTGACTCCACATATGCAAAAGGCACATCCCTGAGCTGAGGACTACCTCTCTGCCAAATTTCAAGTAATTCTGTTTAGCCGTTCGGGCTGTACCTTGGACTAAAGGTCCCTATGGAAAATTGCATGGGGAAAACGTGTTTTGGTAACCCCCTTTTTCTCAGCCCCCGCTTGACGAATCCACCCGAGACTTTAAGGGTAGGAGCGGAGCGGAGCGCCCCACCAATTTTGAAAATTTCGCGAGGATTCGTCAACCGGCGCCAAAGTTATTCCAAATAGAATGTTGCGGATTTCCTATGGAAACACGGTCCTAACTATAACTATCTACCGGCGACCGCCAGTAGATAATATATATATATATATATATATATATATATATATATATATATATATATATATATATATATATATATATATATATCTATATAATAATATGAATTTAACGACGAGGGTTACAACTGTGTGTGCAGCAGAGAGTAATATCTAGTGTGATATTATTATTCCCTTACAATTAATGGTCTCCTGCTCACTTCCCAGTGGCCCACCGTTAAAGCCACTTAAATACAAAACATTTGAAATATAATAGAAAGGAGCGGAGTAATATTACACAATATAAACAAATAAATGCTGTTGTGCAAAAATAAATATATGTTATTTGTTTTTATTTCTCATTCTTTATATTTCTTTATGTGATTCCTTCCTGATTATTTCTCACCTAATCAATCATTCAATAGTATTCCAATAAACTAATACAATGGATTTCATCTAAACCATTACATGTACAACTGTTACATTAATTCAAATACAACATTCAAACAATATTCCAAATTCCAAACAATATATTCAATCCTTTGAGTAAATATTGCTCAATGTATATAGCCATACAGCCGACGCATTTCGTCCTATCTAGGACATCATCAAGGCTGTAAAAAAGGAAAAAAGAAAAAAGAACATTGTATCACTATACATTATTCAGTACATAATCCTTCAAATTACCTATACAAGGAAGAAATATATCCCTAGTATATAGAATATACCTATTTGACAATACCATCCATGAATCATAATCAGAAATATCTATTTATGAAAGAACAGTGTTAACAATTTCTTTCCGTTCTAATAGTAATCCAATCCGGTGGGCCACTGGGAAGTGAGCAGGAGACCATTAATTGTAAGGGAATAATAATATCACACTAGATGTTACTCTCTGGTGCACACACAGTTGTAACCCTCATCGTTACATTCATATTATATTGGATTTATAGGGAGTGTAGCACAGGAGTAGTGTGTTGAATTTGAAATATGGAAGATGATTGTGAGAAACTAGCTGCAGAAGTATTCCAACAGAGTAAGTCATTAAAATCAACAATGAGGAAGGATGTATCCAAGATCAGCCCAGTGGGATGGGGTGACACTTAAAAATTATTTGGACCAAAAAAGAATTCCTAGAGGGCTTAGGATTTTAATTTTCCCTACTTTTGATGATCTTGAGGATGACCATTTGAAGGAGTGGGAGGAGAATGTATATGCTTCATCTTTTACAATGATGGGCATATTAATAAAAAATGCAGAGAGAAAAGTTGAGAAATTGAAACAGCAAATTATTGACTTGGAAAAAAAAACTTAAGGATATGAATTTACCGGAATTAACTGACAAGAATTATGTTATTCTGAAGGATGTTATTAATAGACATCAACTTCAAATTAAAGATAAGAAATTGAGTAAATTACGTAGAGACGATAGAGACTATAATCAGGGTAGAGTTTTCACATTTGCAAAGGGTTACGATGAAGTTCCAAAAACAATACAAACTAAAGATAATCTTAATCAAGGCGAATTGAGCTCGGTTCATTATAGTAGTTCGAGTATTTCATCTACTGATGAACCATTACTAGTAGGAGCAGTGGGGGGCGCACCCACCACAAATTCTTCTTTTTCCGAGGAAATTATGAGAATAAAGAGGGGAAAAACAAAAGCCACTATAGGAAAAGAAGGGGGAGGAAGCACAGGAAATACAAGAATTGGGACTCGCAGTCAGGACAAGAACAGAAAGTAGGTAGAGTATTAAATGAAGATCCTATTAGCAATAAGGAGGAAGTTGAGGAATTGGAGGTTATCAATCTTTCCACAAGAACTTTGAAATCAGAAGAGTTGAGTGTGCTTAAGAAGGGTCTGTCATTTTGTCCTAAAAATGAATGTAACTATACTGATTTGGAAATAGATCTATTTAAATTTTCAAGATTATTGAAATTGAAGAGTTTCTTTTCTGCACTTGAAAGAAATGCCAATGTTAAATTAGACATTAAAGGTTCAGAAATGACTACTGCAGAGTTGTGTAATGTTCAATTGCTTTTTTCACTGACTGAGGGTGAGAGGTTTGGAATAGATGATGTTGCCTCAATGTTAAATATACAAACGGATTATAGCTGTACCAGTGGATTAAGAAAGAAATCTAAATGTATTCCACAGGGTACCCAATTTGCTGCTATTGATATGTATGTCAAATTAACAAAAGAAGAATTTCATAAATTGGAGGATCAGAAACAAAGGGGTGGTTGGCATTTTCAAACTAATGATAACATAACATGGGAACAACGAGCAGCTCTTAAAAGTTTAAGAAGTGATAAGAATATTGTTATCCGTGAGGCCGATAAAGGCGGAAACATTGTGGTGATTGATAGAAGGGATTATTGTGCAGAAATTAATAGGCAACTAAGTGATTCTAGTTGTTATGTGAAATTACAAGTGAATCCCTTGGTATCAGCTAATAAACATATTCTTGAGAGACTATCAGTGTGGAAAGAGGAGGGATTAATAGACAATGCAGAATTTAGATATTTATATGTTGAGAACCCAACATACCCTTTTATTTACACTTTGCCTAAGGTGCATAAGTCCAGACTCAACCCACCTGGGAGACCAATAGTCTCTGGTATAGGCAGTATGACAGAACATTTGTCGGAATTTGTTGATTTATTTCTGAAACCCTATGTCACCAATTTGCTATCTTACATAAGAGATACTATGGATGTACTCAATAAATTACAGGATTTGAAATGGGAATCAAATATGAGTCTAGTAACACTAGATGTGGTAGGCTTATATACATGTATTGAACATGATAAAGGTGTGCAGGCATTGAATCATTTTTTGAGTAGTCGGAGTGCAAGTCTGAGAGAACATTCCAAGATGTTAGTGGAAATGAGCCAGCTAATTTTGAATAATAATTTCTTTCTCTTTGAGGAAACGTGGTTCCGTCAGATCAGGGGGACCGCGATGGGCTCTAGGTTTGCTCCCTCTTATGCAAATCTATTTATGGGATGGTATGAGAGGGAGCATGCCTGTGGTAGGGGTGCGGCACAATGGACAGATCATATTTTATTTTGGGTATGTTTTATTGATGATGTTTTAATGATCTGGAGGGGGAATTCAGGTGACTTGAAGGAATACTTGGAGTGCTTGAACACAAATAATTTCAATATTAATTTCACCATGAAACATGATTTTGAAAAATTGGACTTTTTGGATGTGGAATTGTTTGTTGATGGTGATACAATCAATAGCAGATTATTTAGAAAGAGTACAACCACTAACTCGATATTGAGAGCAGAAAGTGCACATGCGGGTGCAGTAACAAGGGGGATTCCTTATGGTGAAATGGTAAGGATTCGAAGAAATTGTAGTACCGAAGTGGACTTTATTAAGGAATTGGATAATCTTGAGAAACGCTTAATCAGCATATGATATCAACAAAAGAATTTGGTTAAGGCCAGACAGAAAATTTTGAGGGTAGATAGAATGAACACTTTGAAACAAAAAAAGGGAATTCAGTCTACTGGGAGGATTGCATTTGTGACCACGTACTGCTCCCAACAAAACCAAATTTATAAGGCTCTAGGAAAGAATTGGGGTCTCTTAAAAGGAGTGACAGGTCTGATGAATGTAATCGGAGACAAGCCTGGGATTGTATTTAAACGCAGTCCTACTATCAAGGAAATGGTGACTAAAAATTATATAGAACCATTTACAGGTGTGAGTAGGACGTTGTTACCACCACCTCCGAATGGCTTCTACACGTGTGGCACCTGTAATGTATGTTACATGGGTATTAACAAGATTAAAGAGTTTTCATACAGCACGAATAAAAAATATCCCATCAGGGAATTTATAAACTGTAACAGTACGGGGGTCATTTATGTTATAGTTTGTACATGCGAAAAAGTTTATATTGGTAGTACAAAGCGCAATTTAATATTGCAAATACAAGAACATAAATGGTCCATCAATAATGAGGACATCAGGTCACCACTTTTTCAGCATATTAAGGGGGCACATCCTATGAGTAAAGATGTAAGATTTCATGGTATAAGGAAAATAGAACTAGGACGTAGAGGAGGAAACTGGGAATTAAAGATCAGACAGGAGGAGGCACGTTGGATTAGTAGATGTAGAACAGTGGAGCTAGGTTTAAACAGTGACTCGGAGCTTCACTACTTTTTGGAATAAAGTAAATTTAGGGGTATCCTCTGCAGATTGTCTTATATGTTGCTGATGTGGACGGGATTAGACTGGATTATTAAGTGGAATTTCTAGCAGGAATCGGAATAGATTGCAGGCGGTATTGGTGATTGAGGACGTTTGCCATTTTATGATTTTTCAGTGTCAACTAATTTTGTATAAATAGGTAGCTGCCCAGAAACATTAAATACTGATCGTTGTGTTGGCATTTTTTGAGGAACTGGTCTGCTGATGTATAGTGGTCTCCTTATAGCATAGAATTTAAGGTGAAGGATATGATAATCCCTACATGATCAGTGTGAATGAACGTTTCGGTAAGGTCGTGATGTACATGAGGAATTGGTAATAAATATTCGATAGTTTTCAAAGGTTATTCGATGGGCGACTGATTGGATATATAGGATTGGGACCGTTTAATAAAGTGATGGTCGGATGGTGAAATTATTAGCGTATTATGCTGAAATTAATATATAGGGAAAGGTGATTATAATGGTGACTTAACTAGTGAACAGGAATAGACGTTTCTTTATTTCCATTTTTCACGGATGTTGGGTTAGACTTAGCGGATCGGATAGAGAGCTATTTGAGCCTTTGTGTAATGAGGCTTTGAAACTATGAACAATTGGTTGCTTCGTTATCGTTAAGAATGGTATTCACACATTGCTACGAATTGGATATAGTTAAACGTGATGTGATTGGAGGTTCGAATTGACGGACCTAAATGTTAAGACTAGAAGAGATATGGTTATGAGATTGGGTGATGAAACGGCCACCGAACTATGTTTTAATCTTAACACAGAGAAAGCTGATTACATTGGTGGAATAATCAGCGAATAGGAATGGGCTTTTCCTTTATTTCCAATCTTTACGGATGTTTGGACAAGCTAAGCGGACCAGAGAGGGAACTGCTTGAGCCCTTATGTAAATGGGTTATTGAATTCAGGAACAATGATTGGTTCGGTAACGTTGGGAACGATGTTTAGATATTGCTTACAATTTGATGTTGTCAAACGTGATTTGATTGGAGGCTTAAACTGGTGGACCAGAATGGAAACACTCGAAGTGACATGGTAATGAGGCCTAGAAATCAGAGCAAATGATTGGTGCTTGAATCTTTCAAAAGGAACTTCAGCGGTTGCAGGGCACAGAGCAGGGCTATCGGACCTCCTACGAGTTACGAGTATATACTATTGCAAGGTATGTGTTTTGAAACAGAGCGCCGCACTTTAATTGTGGAGGATTGGTAGTAGTGATATTAATCGGGTGCCTTTTGGTTTTATATTTAGAAAAATTGTCAGCGAACCGGAGGATAACAACCAAGTTGAAATTGCAGGAATATTGATGGATGTTTGAATGTCTTAAATGGACAATGGTGGTTTCAAGCTACTTAGCATGATTATTGGATCGGATGTGGGAGTTATGAGGATATACTATTACAAGGTACGATATGGTAATGGGACGTGTGAGCTTATCAATGTAGGATAGAAGGAGTGTCATTATTGATGGATCTTTTGTTATATAATTTTTTTTAGACTAACTAATCGTATACAGAAGGATTGAATGGGTTAAAAAAATGGTATTGACAAGAACTAAGCAACGGAGGACTGAACAAGAGTATTGGAGTAAAGGAGAGTTTAGTTCTGTAAGGATTGTTCCATATAATACGGAGGTGAGAAATAATTAAATTTTGGAAATAGTTATGTTGTCGGCAGGATGTTGTGGATTATCCTCCTTTAAACGGAATATGTAAAATAAATGATCGACCATGGGTGGGACCAAGGGTACAACTGGAGAGTCAGGGGATAGAGTAGCAATTGGATTACTATTAGAACGGAAGGAAATTGTTAACACTGTTCTTTCATAAATAGATATTTCTGATTATGATTCAAGGATGGTATTGTCAAATAGGTATATTCTATATACTAGGGATATATTTCTTCCTTGTATAGGTAATTTTGAAGGATTATATACTGAATAATGTATAGTGATACAATGTTCTTTTTTCTTTTTTCCTTTGTTACAGCCCTGATGATGTCCTAGATAGGACGAAACGCGTTGGCTGTATGGCTATATACATTGAGCAATATTTACTCAAAGGATTGAATATATTGTTTGGAATTTTGAATATTGTTTGAATGTTATATTTGAATTAATGTAACAGTTGTACATGTAATGGTTTAGATGAAATCCATTGTATTAGTTTATTGGAATACTATTGAATGATTGATTAAGTGAGAAATAATCAGGAAGGAATCACATAAAGAAATATAAAGAATGAGAAATAAAAACAAATAACATATATTTATTTTTGCACTACAGTATTTATTTGTTTATATTGTGTAATATTATTCCGCTCCTTTCTATTATATTTCAAATGTTTTGTATTTAAGTGGCTTTAACGGTGGGCCATTGGGAAGTGAGCAGGAGACCATTAATTGTAAGGGAATAATAATATCACACTAGATATTACTCTCTGGTGCACACACAGTTGTAACCCTCATCGTTACATTCATATTATTAGATTTATAGGGAGTGTAGCACAGGAGTAGTGTGTTGAATTTGAAATATGGAAGATGATCGTGAGAAACTAGCTGCAGAAGTATTCCAACAGAGTAAGTCATTAAAATCAACAATGAGGAAGGATGTATCCAAGATCAGCCTAAGGGATACGTTTCTAAAATTGGAAAAATTGAAAAAATTAGAATTATCTAAATGGTGGGATGGGGTGACACTTAAAAATTATTTGGACAAAAAAAGAATTCCTAGAGGGCTTAGGATTTTAATTTTCCCTACTTTTGATGATCTGGAGGATGACCATTTGAAGAAGTGAGAGGAGAATTTATATGCTTCATCTTTTACAATGATGGGCATATTAATTAAAAATGCAGAGAGAAAAGTTGAGAAATTGAAACAGCAAATTATTGACTTGGAAAAAGAAATTAAGGATATGAATTTACCGGAATTAACTGACAAGAATGATGTTATTCTGAAGGATGTTATTAATAGACATCAACTTCAAATTAAAGATAAGAAATTGAGTAAATTACGTAGAGACGATAGAGACTATAATCAGGGTAGAGTTTTCACATTTGCAAAGGGTTACGATGAAGTTCCAAAAACAATACAAACTAAAGATAATCTTAATCAAGGCGAATTGAGCTCGGTTCATTATAGTAGTTCGAGTATTTCATCTACTGATGAACCATTACTAGTAGGAGCAGTGGGGGGCGCACCCACCACAAATTCTTCTTTTTCCGAGGAAATTATGAGAATAAAGAGGGGAAAAACAAAACCCACTATAGGAAAAGAAGGGGGAGGAAGCACAGGAAATACAAGAATTGGGACCCGCAGTCAGGTCAAGAACAGAAAGTAGGTGGAGTATTAAATGAAGATCCTATTAGCAATAAGGAGGAAATTGAGGAATGGGAGGTTATCAATCTTTCCACAAGAACTTTGAAATCAGAAGAGTTGAGTGTGCTTAAGAAGGGTCTGTCATTTTGTCCTAAAAATGAATGTAACTATACTGATTTGGAAATAGATCTATTTAAATTTTCAAGATTATTGAAATTGAAGAGTTTTTTTTCTGCACTTGAAAGAAATGCCAATGTTAAATTAGACATTAAAGGTTCAGAAATGACTACTGCAGAGTTGTGTAATGTTCAATTGCTTTTGTCACTGACTGAGGGTGAGAGGTTTGGAATGGATGATGTTGCCTCAATGTTAAATATACAAACGGATTATAGCTGTACCAGTGGATTAAGAACGAAATCTAAATTTATTCCACAGGGTACCCAATTTGCTGCTATTGATATGTATGTCAAATTAACAAAAGAAGAATTTTATAAATTGGAGGATAAGAAACAAAGGGGTGGTTGGCATTTTCAAACTAAGGATAACATAACATGGGAACAACGAGCAGCTCTTAAAAGTTTAAGAAGTGATAAGAATATTGTTATCCGTGAGGCCGATAAAGGCGGAAACATTGTGGTGATGGATAGAAGGGATTATTGTGCAGAAATTAATAGGCAACTAAGTGATTCTAGTTGTTATGTGAAATAACAAGTGAATCCCTTGGTATCAGCTAATAAACATATTCTTGAGAGACTATCAGTGTGGAAAGAGGAGGGATTAATAGACGATGCAGAATTTAGATATTTATATGTTGAGAACCCAACATACCCTTTTATTTACACTTTGCCTAAGGTGCATAAGTCCAGACTCAACCCACCTGGGAGACCAATAGTCTCTGGTAGAGGTAGTATGACAGAACATTTGTCGGAATTTGTTGATTTATTTCTGAAACCCTTAGTCACCAATTTGCCATCTTACATAAGAGATACTATGGATGTACTCAATAAATTACAGGATTTGAAATGGGAATCAAATATGAGTCTAGTAGCACTACATGTGGTAGGCTTATATACATGTATTGAACATGATAAAGGTGTGCAGGCATTGAATCATTTTTTGAGTAGTCGGAGTGCAAGTCTGAGAGAACATTCCAAGATGTTAGTGGAAATGAGCCAGCTAATTTTGAATAATAATTTCTTTCTCTTTGAGGAAACGTGGTTCCATCAGATCAGGGGGACCGCGATGGGCTCTAGGTTTGCTCCCTCTTATGCCAATCTATTTATGGGATGGTATGAGAGGGAGTATGCCTGGGGTAGGGGTGCCGCACAATGGACAGATCATATTTTATTTTGGGTACGTTTTATTGATGACGTTTTAATGATCTGGAGGGGGAATTCAGGTGACTTGAAGGAATACTTGGAGTACTTGAACACAAATAATTTCAATAACAATTTCACCATGAAACATGATTTTGAAAAATTTGAGTTTTTGGATGTGGAATTGTTTGCTGATGGTGATACAATGAATAGCAGATTAGTTAGAAAGAGTACAGCCACTAACTCGATATTGAGAGCAGAAAGTGCACATGCGGGTGCAGTAACAAGGGGGACTCCTTATTGTGAAATGGTAAGGATTCGAAGGAATTGTAGTACCGAAGTGGACTTTATTAAGGAATTGGATAATCTTGAGAAACGCTTAATCACCAGAGGATATCAACAAAATAATTTGGTTAAGGCCAGACAGAGAATTTTGAGGGTAGATAGAATGAACACTTTGAAACAAAAAAAGGGAATTCAGTCTACTGGGAGGATTGCATTTGTGACCACGTACTGCTCCCAACAAAACCAAATTCATAGGGCTCTAGGAAAGAATTGGGGTCTCTTAAAAGGAGTGACAGGTCTGATGAATGTAATTGGAGACAAGCCTGGGATTGTATTTAAACGCAGTCCTACTATCAAGGAAATGGTGACTAAAAATTATGTAGAACCATTTACAGGTGTGAGTAGGACGTGGTTACCACCACCTCCGAATGGCTTCTACATGTGTGGCACCTGTAATGTATGTTACATGGGTATTAACAAGATTAAAGAGTTTTCATACAACACGAATAAAAAATATCCCATCAGGGAATTTATAAACTGTAACAGTACGGGGGTCATTTATGTTATAGTTTGTACATGCGAAAAAGTCTATATTGGTAGTACAAAGCGCAATTTAAAATTGCGAATACAAGAACATAAACGGTCCATCAATAATGAGGACATCATGTCACCACTTTTTCAGCATATTAAGGAGGCACATCCTATGAGTAAAGATGTAAGATTTCATGGTATAAGGAAAATAGAACTAGGACGTAGAGGAGGAAACTGGGAATTAAAGATCAGACAGGAGGAGGCACGTTGGATTAGTAGATGTAGAACAGTGGAGCTAGGTTTAAACATTGACTCGGAGCTCCACTACTTTTTGGAATAAAGTAAATTTAGGGGTATCCTCTGCAGATTGTCTTATATGTTGCTGATGTGGACGGGATTAGACTGGATTATTAAGTGGAATTTCTTGCAGGAATCGGAATAGATTGCAGGCGGTATTGGTGATTGAGGACGTTTGCCATTTTATGATTTTTCAGTGTCAACTAAGTTTGTATAAATAGGTAGCTGCCCAGAAACATTAAATACTGATCGTTGTGTTGGCATTTTTTGAGGAACTGGTCTGCTGATGTATAGTGGTCTCCTTATAGCATTGAATTTAAGGTGAAGGATATGATAATCCCTACATGATCAGTGTGAATGAACGTTTCAGTAAGGTCGTAATGTACATGAGGAATTGGTAATAAATATTGGATAGTTTTTCAAAGGTTATTCGATGGGCGACTGATTGGATATATAGGATTGGGCTGTTTAATAAAGTGATGGTCGGATGGTGAAATTATTAGCGTATTATGCTGAAATTAATATATAGGGAAAGTTGATTATAATGATGACTTAACTAGTGAACAGGAATAGACGTTTCTTTATTTCCGTTTTTCACGGATGTTGGGATAGACTTAGCGGACCGGATAGAGAGCTATTTGAGCCTTTATGTAATGAGGCTTTGAAACTATGAACAGTTGGTTGCTTCGTTATCGTTAAGAATGGTATTCACACATTGCTTTGAATTGGATATAGTTAAACGTGATGTGATTGGAGGTTCGAATTGACGGACCTAAATGTTAAGACTAGAAGAGATATGGTTATGAGATTACTATGTTTTAATCTTAACACAGAGAAAGCTGATTACATTGGTGGAATAATCAGCGAATAGGAATGGGCTTTTCCTTTATTTCCAATCTTAACGGATGTTTGGACAAGCTAAGCGAGCCAGAGAAGGAACTGCTTGAGCCCTTATGTAAATGGGGTATTGAATTCAGGACCAATGATTGGTTCGGTAACGTTGGGAACGATGTTTAGATATTGCTTAGAATTTGATGTTGTCAAACGTGATTTGATTGGAGGCTTAAACTGGTGGACCAGAATGGAAACACTCGAATTGACATGGTAATGAGGCCTAGAAATCAGAGCAAATGATTGGTGCTTGAATCTTTCAAAAGGAGCTTCAGCGCCTTCAGGCCAGAGAGCAGGGCTATCGGACCGGCTGCGAGTTACGAGGATATACTGTTGCAAGGTATGTGTTTTGAAACAGGGCGCCGCACTTTAATTGTGGAGGATTGGTAGTAGTGATATTAATCGGGTGCCTTTTGGTTTTATATTTAGAAAAATTGTCAGCGAACAGGAGGATAACAACCAAGTTGAAATTGCAGGAATATTGATGGATGTTTGAATGTCTTAAATGGACAATGGTGGTTTCAAGCTACTTAGCATGATTATTGGACCGGATGTGGGAGTTATGAGGATATACTATTACAAGGTACGATATGGTAATGGGACGTGTGAGCTTATCAATGTAGGATAGAAGGAGTGTCATTATTGATGGATCTTTTGTTATATAAATTTTTTTAGACTAACTAATCGTATACAGAAGGATTGAATGGGTTAAAAAAATTGTATTGACAAGAACTAAGCAACGGAGGACTGAACAAGAGTATTGGAGTAAAGGAGAGCTTAGTTCTGTAAGGATTGTTCCATATAATACGGAGGTGAGAAATAATTAAATTTTGGAAATAGTTATGTTGTCGGCAGGATGTTGTGGATTATCCTCCTTTAAACGGAATATGTAAAATAAATGATCGACCATGGGTGGGACCAAGGGTACAACTGGAGAATCCGGGGATAGAGTAGCAATTGGATTACTATTAGAACGGAAAGAAATTGTTAACACTGTTCTTTCATAAATAGATATTTCTGATTATGATTCAAGGATGGTATTGTCAAATAGGTATATCGTATATACTAGGGATATATTTCTTCCTTGTATAGGTAATTTTGAAGGATTATATACTGAATAATGTATAGTGATACAATGTTCTTTTTTCTTTTTTCCTTTTTTACAGCCCTGATGATGTCCTAGATAGGACGAAATGCGTCGTCTGTATGGCTATATACATTGAGCAATATTTACTCAAAGGATTGAATATATTGTTTGGAATTTTGAATATTGTTTGAATGTTATATTTGAATTAATGTAACAGTTGTACATGTAATGGTTTAGATGAAATCCATTGTATTAGTTTATTGGAATACTATTGAATGATTGATTAAGTGAGAAATAATCAGGAAGGAATCACATAAAGAAATATAAAGAATGAGAAATAAAAACAAATAACATATATTTATTTTTGCACTATAGCATTTATTTGTCAGACACCTTGTAAATAGCAAAAGAACACACGCACCCATCCGCTGCGTGAAACAGGCCACTCCATCGTACTGTTTAAAATTAATTTATTTCTGGCAAATATAGCATGACGCGTTTCGAGGTAAGAACCTCTTAATCATATGCAGTATTCCAGGGGTGGGTTCATTAGATTATTTAAACGTGACTGAAACATTGAAGAAGGACCAGTGTCCACTCGTTTGTTAAAGAGGCAGTTTATATTTATGATTTTTGATTTTTCATCACGCATACAAAATGCTTTCTTTATTTGTCTTTCATAAAGAGTCTCTCAGGAGATTGCATGATTGTATGTTTCAAATGTGCGATTATGACGCTTTCATTCATGTGCCCCTAGAAGTTAGGACTACAATCCCCAGGATGCCTCTTTCATGTGCATAGTTATCAGTTTCTTCAATGTAAGTCTTGGCAAAACTTCATCATGCATTTACTCGGTGCCACATGCTTAACAAAGCCTTTTACTGGGTTTAGTACCTTTACTGTGGCTGCATCCAATGGTCCGAGTAGCAGGAGAAAGTTCCATAACCATCCCGGTTTCTGTAGATTGTCTCTTGCCTTTGAAGCAAATGTTCATCAGCACGACGTGCTTAAGGACAAATTCCTCAAGCAAACTCTGGCTAATTCAAAATTCATCTCCCAGGTGAGGTGGGCCTCTCAGAGTGGCCCTTCCAATCGTTCCTTTTCAAAGTAAATTGCTTCAGCCGGCGGGCGCTCATATACGGAAATCCAAACAAGCTTTTCTGACAGAGAGAGCGCCACAGCATCTCGAGTCGGGGCCCGTTAGAGGTGTGTCAGACACCTTGTAAATAGCAAAAGAACACACGCACCCATCCGCTGCGTGAAACAGGCCACTCCATCGTACTGTTTAAAATTCATTTATTTCTGGCAAATATAGCATGACGCGTTTCGAGGTAAGAACCTCTTAATCATATGCAGTATTCCAGGGGAGGGTTCATTAGATTATTTAAACGTGACTGAAACATTGAAGAAGGACCAGTGTCCACTCGTTTGTTAAAGAGGCAGTTTATATTTATGATTTTTGATTTTTCACCACGCATACAAAATGCTTTCTTTATTTGTCTTTCATAAAGAGTCTCTCAGGAGATTGCATGATTGTATGTTTCAAATGTGCGATTATGACGCTTTCATTCATGTGCCCCTAGAAGTTAGGACTACAATCCCCAGGATGCCTCTTTCATGTGCATAGTTATCAGTTTCTTCAATGTAAGTCTTGGCAAAACTTCATCATGCATTTACTCGGTGCCACATGCTTAACAAAGCCTTTTACTGGGTTTAGTACCTTTACTGTGGCTGCATCCAATGGTCCGAGTAGCAGGAGAAAGTTCCATAACCATCCCGGTTTCTGTAGATTGTCTCTTGCCTTTGAAGCAAATGTTCATCAGCACGACGTGCTTAAGGACAAATTCCTCAAGCAAACTCTGGCTAATTCAAAATTCATCTCCCAGGTGAGGTGGGCCTCTCAGAGTGGCCCTTCCAATCGTTCCTTTTCAAAGTAAATTGCTTCAGCCGGCGGGCGCTCATATACGGAAATCCAAACAAGCTTTTCTGACAGAGAGAGCGCCACAGCATCTCGAGTCGGGGCCCGTTAGAGGTGTGTCAGACACCTTGTAAATAGCAAAAGAACACACGCACCCATCCGCTGCGTGAAACAGGCCACTCCATCGTACTGTTTAAAATTCATTTATTTCTGGCAAATATAGCATGACGCGTTTCGAGGTAAGAACCTCTTAATCATATGCAGTATTCCAGGGGAGGGTTCATTAGATTATTTAAACGTGACTGAAACATTGAAGAAGGACCAGTGTCCACTCGTTTGTTAAAGAGGCAGTTTATATTTATGATTTTTGATTTTTCACCACGCATACAAAATGCTTTCTTTATTTGTCTTTCATAAAGAGTCTCTCAGGAGATTGCATGATTGTATGTTTCAAATGTGCGATTATGACGCTTTCATTCATGTGCCCCTAGAAGTTAGGACTACAATCCCCAGGATGCCTCTTTCATGTGCATAGTTATCAGTTTCTTCAATGTAAGTCTTGGCAAAACTTCATCATGCATTTACTCGGTGCCACATGCTTAACAAACGAGTGGACACTGGTCCTTCTTCAATGTTTCAGTCACGTTTAAATAATCTAATGAACCCTGGAATACTGCATATGATTAAGAGGTTCTTACCTCGAAACGCGTCATGCTATATTTGGCAGAAATAAATGAATTTTAAACAGTACGATGGAGTGGCCTGTTTCACGCAGCGGATGGGTGCGTGTGTTCTTTTGATATATATATATATATATATATATATATATATATATATATATATATATATATATATATATATATAATGACTCTCGAAAAGCTCTTTCTGGGATGCTTGGACCCTGGGGCACAATCTGGTTTTGTGTATAATAACTGTGACATATTGTTCTAAGACATAGTGTTGTCATTTTGTAATTATTTTTTTATGGCATGCAAAGAATAGAATGATAACTAGAAATCTATGGGCAGTGGCCCGTTTAGGCGAACAACAATTGGGGTTGTTATTATGATGCCCATAATCTGCGCACATTTCGTAAGTACACATTTTTAATGTTACATTACACTTGGGGTTTTTTCCGCTTAATTGGGAAATTGTAAATAGATAGATAAATGTACCAGTAGACTCTTGTTTGCTTGGAACACCATGGGGGTGTAAGGCAATTATACAACGAGGAGTGCACTCTTGGATGATAAGCGTATATCGCTTTTTTGGAAATATGTGCATTGGCGGTTTTCTCATCACTATGAATTTACTTTTTGAAGATGGCCGCCACAGTTTCCTTTTGCAGTATCACACAATTAACTGTTGGTACTTGAATGTCCTACATGTATACTTTAATCATGAAACATATTTAAAGGCAATACTTTTTCGTAGTAATCTAAACAGTGTAGACATTTCCAACTGCAATTGAACAGAATCAAATACTCTTTGTATATATCTTCATCATTACAAAATGGATGCCGCAGTTGAACAAGAAAACTTTGTCCTATGTTTATGTCTATGTCATAACATTGCTGATCGAGTAACAACTTTATTAATGTCTGTTATACCATGCACTACTACACGTGAACAAGGCTGTCGCCGAAACGCATTGTGTAGATTAAAGATTTGGATGATTTCCCCTGTGTGCTGCCTGATTCCTTCCTGAGAGCGCATTGAAAATATTTTCGCTTGGATTGAAGATTTAGTACCGGCACGCTCCGCCGGAGTGTACGCCACCTTCCTCAGGGTCCCAGCATCCCGGAAAGAGCTTTTCGAGAGTCATTATATATATATATATATATATATATATATATATATATATATATCAAGAAAAGTACGCTGTCTCAGCCCTTCCTTTAGGCACAAATGTTTTTATTTTTAGAGCTGCAAAATCTGACGCGTTTCGCTTTGATTGGATATATATATATATATATATATATATATATATATATATATATATATATATACATATTACCTACTGGCGGTCGCCAGTAGGTAGTTATAGTTAGGACCACGTTTCCATAGGAAATCCGCAACATTCTATTTTGAATAACTTTGGCGCCGGTCGACGAATCCTCGCGAATTTTTTAAAATAGGTGGGGCGCTACGCTCCGCTCCTACCCTGAAAGTCTCGGGGGGATTCGTCAAGCGGGGGCTGAGATAAAAGGGGGTCCCAAAACGCGTTTTTCCCATGCATTTTTCCATAGGACCTTTAGACAGGGCTACAGCCCGAACGGCTGAACAGAATTTAATGAAATTTGGCAGAGAGGTAGTCCCCAGGTCAAGGAAGTGCCTTTTGTAGGTTTGGTGTAAATCTGTTCAGTAGATTCTGAGAAAATAGCCTTTAAATCAATATATATATCTGAGCCAGCTTACGGTGCGCTTACGGTGCGCTTACCGTACGCGTACGGTGACGTGCGCGAGCGCGATTCTGATTGGCCGTTAGATCTTAGTAAACATTCGAATCGGTCTAAACCAGGAAGCGGCGGCCGCCATTTTCTCTCTCGCACCCTGACAGGGGGTTGAAAAACAAAGTAAAAAAACATGTAAAGGGGCTGTTTAGACAGCTCCCAAGCACATAGCCATGTCGATGGAGTCCCCAACGATCCCCCAAGTGAAAAAAAGCAATTTTAATTTTTTCAAAAATTTCGCCGATTACGCTTACCGTACGCGTACGGTAGCCAATACTAAAAAAAAAAAAATATCCACATTCTCCCCCCCCCCCGTGTGCAACTGGTGCCCGAAGGGCACCAGTTAAGCATGACTTATGTAATAATTACAAAACATATATTTTACCTGTCACAACGATGCTCATCATATGTTTCCTCCATGAGCGCACGGTGCGCGAAGCGCATCGTGCGTTCAGGGCCCATCTAGCGTAACGTGGACACGCGGTGCGCGAAGCGCTCCGCGTGCTCACTGTGCGTGCACGGTGCGCGAAGCGCACCGTGCGCGCACGGAACGAACTGCGTTAAGTGGGCACGCACGCCACAAATGGCGTAAAGTAACTTAGCATTTAAAAAACCGTACAAATTCACTGAAAAAACCATAGGTTTCACACACGTTATAGTTAGGAATTAGCATTTAAAAAACCTTGCAAATTCACTGAAAAAACCATAGGTTTCACACATGTTATAGTTAGCTGGACATTTTACTGATAAAAAACCAATGAAATTCCCCCGTTATAGTTACTGTAGGCAACTATAACTCACGCGACCGTAATCCTCTGCTGATGACATATGTGTCTTTATGAAAAAAAAATATTTGTAATATATGTATAGCTAAAATTTAATGGAAGAAGACATGGGCAAATAAGTGTCTAAATACAGTATTAGCATCAGCAGAGGATTGCGGTCGCGTGAGTTATAGTTGCCTACAGTAACTATAACGGGGGAATTTCATTGGTTTTTTATCAGTAAAATGTCCAGCTAACTATAACATGTGTGAAACCTATGGTTTTTTCAGTGATATATATATATATATGCTTGTTTCCGGTCCAAGAAAGACCCGGCTTTGCAGTTCGGGCTGGAATGTTCCAATGAGGAGCAGGGTCAAGACTGATTTGCATATGGCTGGGTCTGAACCAGGGTGGAGAAGTGAGCAAAAGAACGATGATGGATTCAACCCAGATCTAATAGTGACTGGGGGTGAGTGTATGAAAAGTTTAGGCGCTCTGTCCATCATCTTGTTGTGTTTGCTTTGTTTGTCCTAAGTTGGCTGGGTATGCTCAGACATGGGTCCCTTGCTCACTTTGCCATTGGATTCAAGCTAGCCTGGCTGATGAGGGATGTTACCCTAAAAACCGGTCCCAGGATGCTTGTTTCTGGTCCAGGGAAGACCTGGCTTGACAGTTCGGGCTGGACTGTTCCCATGAGGAACAGGGTCAAGACTAATATGCATATGGCTGGGTTTGAACTGAGATGGTGAAGTGAGCAAAAGAACGATGATGGAATCAAGTTTCACTGCTCCGTCCATCATCCTATTGTGTTTGCTGATATATATATATATATATATATATATATATTATCTACTGGCGGTCGCCAGTAGATAGTTATAGTTAGGACCGTGTTTCCATAGGAAATCTGCAACATTCTATTTGGAATAACTTTGGCGCCGGTTGACGAATCCTCGCGAAATTTTCAAAATAGGTGGGACGCTCCGCTTCGCTCCTACCCTGAAAGTCTCAGGGGAATTCGTCAAGCAGGGGCTGAGAAAAAAGGGGGGTCCCAAAACGCGTTTTCCCCATGCATTTTCCCATAGGACCTTTAGTCCGAGCTACAGCCCGAACGGCTGAACAGAATTACTTGAAATTTGGCAGAGAGGTAGTCCTCAGGTCAGAGATGTGCCTTTTGCAGGTCTGGTGTAAATCTGTTCAGTAGGTCCTGTGAAAATAGCATTTAAATCAATATATATATCTGTAAGCGCGCTCCGTGCGCTTACGGTAAGCTTACCGTACGCGTACGGTGCCGTGCGCGAGCTCAATTCTGATTGGTGGTTACATGACTGTAAACATTCGAATCGGTCGAAATCAGAAAGTGTCGGCCGCCATTTTCTGTCTCTCGCACTGAAAAACAAAGGTGGATAACGTGAAAAGGGGGCAACGAAGAGAGTTGCAGACCCCCTAGCATTTGTCAGGGGGTCCACGAAGGACCAAAAGGTACGAAAAATACATTTAATAATTTTTTTTAAAAATCGCGGAGTGCGCGTACGGTAAGCTTACCGTACGCGCACGGCAAAAAAAAATAATAAAAAAAAAAACGAAATAACAATCACATTTATTAAATAAATTGAAGGACCCGCAAGGGAGAAAAAAAAATTGTTACTGTGTAAAAAAAGGCGAGGCGCGCACGGTGCACCGTGCGCGCAGGGTATGCGCAGGGTGAAAAACCAGAAAAATAAACAAAAAATAACATAACTTAGCATTTAAAAAACCGTACAAATTCACTGAAAAAACCATAGGTTTCACACACGTTATAGTTAGGAATTAGCATTTAAAAAACCTTGCAAATTCACTTAAAAAACCATAGGTTTCACACATGTTATAGTTAGCTGTACATTTAACTCGTAAAAAAACAAGGAAATTCCACGTTATAGTTAGATCAGGTAACTATAACTTGCGCGACCGCAATCCACAATGTGTCATTTCAGATGTCATCATTGATGTGAAGAGTGATGTCACTGACCATGTCATGAGTGATGTAATATGTGACGTCATCAGCAGTTTATTGTGGGCGCGCAAGTTATAGTTACCTGATCTAACTATAACGTGGAATTTCATTGGTTTTTTACGAGTGAAATGTACAGCTAACTATAACATGTGTGAAACCTATGGTTTTTTAAGTGAATATATATATATATATCTCTACACGGACCCCCCGTGAACAGGGTGTTGCCCACAAAGAAGCCATCGCTTGTTTCAAGCCAAATCAGAATTCGGGAGGATTACTAAGGGCACCACCCCCCAACTAACAGATATCAGCAGTGCGATACCCAGTTGCCACGAAGCTGCGAAGCAGATAGTCGACTACGGGTCTTTTGGCTCGTCAGATAGCTTGCTGTTAGCGGGCATAGGGCGAAAGGATAAACCGCTGTGTACTCTATTAAAGTCGGGTGCGGGGTAGTTGGCACATATGTTGTTATACAAGTGGGGTGGACAAATCACCTGAGCTTCACCCGCAATATCAACTCTCAATTACTATTTGCTCAAAGTGACCATAACAGCCAACGCGCTCCGTGAGAGAGAGGCGGCGGCAGCCGACATGTTCGATGACGCTAAACAGCCAGCTTTGGACTCCACAACCCACAATGCACCAGTGGGGTCTCGCAGCACAAGTATCAGAGATAAATTCAGGCAACTTGAAAAGCTTATGAGGGCAGAACAAAAAAAGTGGTGGGAGGCAAAATCCCTCCAACGCTATGTGGATGTAGGCAGGGTGCCGCGAGGTTTGAGAATCCTCTTAGCACCTCGTTATGAAGACCCTGACAGGGTTATGATGTGGAGTGGGCAGAGGCCAATTTGGATTCGTCTCGCAGGCTCCTACTCGTATTAGTGAAATATGCTGAAAAAGATCGGGCTAAGCTCCTGGAGGAGATTGACACATTGAATGAGGAAATTGAAAATTTGGGACAAAAAGATGAAAATACCAAATTGAAGGAGGAAATGACCAAAAGATTAAAAAAAGAAGAAGAAATAATAAGGGAAAGGAAAGCATTTAAATTTCATAGGGATCGTAATGACTACGAAAGCGGACGCTAAGAAATACGATTCCTTAAAGATCTCCAAATATGGAGGAGGGCAAGCTGATAAACGAGCGCCTGCTGCAAGATCCAACATAACAGAGGCCATATCAAATTCAGATTTAAGCTCAGCCCCTGAAAGCGAAACTGAAACAGAGACCAGCGACCAGATGCTCAAACAGATCCCAACCTCATTGTCACTCGCCGATGAAGTGGATTTTTTAGTAGAAGAGTGCAGGCAGACCCTTATCAAAACAAATCAAAAATAGAACAACAAAGCCCCGTGAAGGAAGGCAGGCCAGGAAGCGAATTGACAGGCAACAAAGTGCAACAAAAGAAACAACAGAAGAGGAATTGGAGACAATGAAACAGAGCAAAATTGACGCTAATCCCACTGTCTTGAACCTCACAGATGTGGTCCTTAACAAAGCAGAACAACAACTCCTCTCTCTGGGACTATCTTATTGGCCAGTCAGTTCCTTTAGCTATGCCACCACAAGATTGACATCTACAAAGGGATACACAAGCTAAAATTAAAGAAATATTTTTTACAACACAGTAGACAACAAGATCTAGTGACCACAGAGACAACAATGCAGCAAGTTACTCCAAACGATCAAGAAGACACTCTATGTAATCTTACTCCATCAGATGAGGGACTGTTAACTGACATACAAGAGTTAATGATAGAAAATCAGATCTCTAGTACCAACACAATAGGGGGTTGACATTGAGGAGAACAGAGGAATACAAGTGAAACCGAAGACCCCCTTCAAGCCCCGTTCAACATTCAATACTCTTATGATCAAGGATTCAATTGATAGTTTTCACGAAAATGTGGTTGGAGGTCAGGAGATACAATTTAACGCACTGATGTCCAAACTTAAGTAAAACCCAGACATTGTCATCCGCAATGCCGATAAGGGCGGTAATGTAGTTCTGTAGAAAAAAGATGATTATGTCATCGAGGCAATGAAACAACTTAAAGACACAAAGTGCTATCGACGCAGCGACTATCCAACCTGGCGCAAAGTTAACAATTAATTTTACTTGAAACTAATTGGATGGAAAAACTCAGAACTGTTATCTTTGGATGAATTTAAATATATGAAAAATGATAAACCAGTGGTTCCCATTCTATATTTTATTCCGAAGATACATAAGAATGCCCAAGTACCACCGGGCAGGCCCATTATGTCTGCTCGCAAAAGTTTGCTTGAAAACACCTCCAGATATTTTGACTTTTACTTACAGGAACACGTTCAGAACTTGGCTCCTTACATCCGAGATACAAGTGAGTTTTTATCAAAATTGATTGACTATCCATAGCGCAATGAATACCTTTTAATCACGCTAGATGTGACATCCCTATATACTTCAATAAATCATAGGGATGGTCTAAGGGCCCTAGAATTTTATCTGTCTAGGAGAGGGCCAGAGTATACTCAACACAGTTTGATGCTTTTAAATATGGTAGAGTTTTGTTTACATAATAATAATTTTATGTTTCAGAACACCCTATGCCAGCAACTGCGAGGAGTAGCAATGGGGGCCAGCTTCTCCCCTAGCTATGCCTGTTTGGACATGGCCTGGTGGGAGGAGCTGGTTCTATCGAAGGAACATGCATCAATTGTAAGGAATAACCTAAAAGCATGGTGGAGATATATCGATGACCTTTTTTTAATTTGGGACGGATCCATTAGTGAAGCAGGGGGATTCGTACAGGCACTGAATGTCAATTCCCTCAACTTACATTTTACTGCCACCATCAGTGCCACTAGTGTCAGTTTCCTTGATGTACAGGTCTGTGCTGTAGAAGGCAAGCTTGCAAAAAAACTCCACAGGAATCCGACAGCGGGCAATGCTGTGCTGCACACTGGCAGCTCACACCCTAGGCATCTCATCAGAAGCATTCCTTGTGGTGAGATGCTTAGGCTTAGACGTATCTGCAGTTGTGAGGGAGATTTAATGACAGAACAGGAAAACAGCAAGCAGCACTTCATACAAGGGGGTTAAACTAAACAGTGCATTGATGCAGCCATGCTTAAGAGCAGGGCCCTATCCAGAGAGTCCCTCTTGAGGAAAGATAGTGAGGCACTCTCTCCTGAAACAAACGATACTACGAAGCACAATGTTGGTGACACCTTTAGATTCATCATACAGTATAACAAACAGGAAAGACAAATCAGGAGACTACTAACTAAAAATTGTCCATTAGTCCTTAGTGATCCCACAATTGGGCATCACGTATAGCAGAGCGATGTCCATGAAAGATATTCTGGTCCAGAATGATCCTACAGGTCCCAACAAGAGCTCTTGGCTAACAGAAAGAAAGGGTTTCTTCAGATGTCGAGTATGTAAGGCATGCCAATATGGCTGCAATCAGACCACATACAAAACTCCTTTCAGCGACAAGGAACATGTGATAACCAAGTCCCTCAATTGCAAAACTGACTATGCCGTTTATGTGCTGGAGTGCCCTTGTGGACTTCGCTACATAGGTAGCACAATTTTACAAGCGCAAAAGAGGGTACTCCAGCACTTAAGAGCAATACAAAATCAAGACAGGCATATCCGATTGCCCGGCATTTCAGTCAATCACACAAATCTGACCCTAGCAGTCTGAGATACTTTCTAATAGATGCCGTCACTTCTAACAAAAGAGGAGGTGACAGAGAAAGAGCTCTCAGACTACTCGAGGCTAACTATATCATCAACCTCGACACACCATTTCCCAAAGGTCTAAATGCCACAGAGGAATTATATACTTGTCTATAACATGATTTAACTGCGAGTGAAATGAATTTTGAATCTATGAGTCCACTAAGCCATACATCTCTTGCTATTGGTGTTCAGGAACTGTAAATATACCTTTTGATATTAATAAATAAACTACAACCGCCACATTTTGCACAAGTTTTTACACATAGGGTGAGTTAGCGGTTTTTTAGTGGGAATTTTTAGAGTTTTTAATTTAGGATATTAGTAATAGAATGATGCATTTTGCACAGCACTTGCACTTTACAACATTTTGGTGCCGATCCCAATCCTGTAAAACCCGGGTACGAATCGTCGTACGGAGCGTATTCTTCGTACAACTCGTACCCGGGAAATCCAACGTACAATCCAGCAAATACGAATCGTACAGAAATACCATTTCCGTAGGAAACGTACAAAACACCGTACGGCTAAAAAATACCTACGAGTCTGATCCTGGACAGCGCGTACGCGACGTCCGTACGGAGTCAGGCAGCGTTTTACGGACCAGCAAGTACGAATCGTCCCTACGTCACTCCGCACAGCTATTTTTTTACGGCAGCCAAAAAATTCCAGAAAACAGAGTCCGATGTGAAAACGGAGCCCTGGTACGCGACAGACAGACATGGACCCCATCCTACGTGTCATCCCGGCCCTCTTAGCCTACGACCTGGTGCACCGAACCCGACGCACACGCCGCAGAAGGTGAGAACAACACCCAGGGGCCAAGGGGTGGGTGGGGGGCAGGAAACATACCCCCTACCCAAATTAAAACCTACAATATTGGGGACATACATTACCTCCAGGGCCTGGTCACTTCGGGGGGCGTGTCCACCAATCCCTGCGTACCGCAACAATGGAAGTGGACGTGTACACGTACCCCTATGGCAACACTACAATAGTGATATGCACCGTACTCCCACATCCATAGCGTGGGTACGGTCCGTATCACTATTGTAGTGGGGCTTTAGGGGTACGCGTGATACGGACCGTACACACGCTCTCAGAGCGTGTGTACGGCCCGTATCACAATAGTAGTGGTGCCATAGGGGTACGCGTGGTACGGCCCATACACATGGTCTCAGAGCGTGTGTATGGTCCGTATCACTATTGTAGTGGTGCCGTAGGGGTACGCGTGGTACGGACCGTACACACGCTCTCAGAGCGTGTGTACGGTCCGTACCACGCATACTCCTACGGCACCAATACTATAGTGATACGGGCCGTACACACGCTCTCAGAGTGTGTGTACGGTCTGTAACACGTGTACTCCTACGGCACCACTACTATAGTGATACGGGCCGTACACACGCTCTCAGAGCGTGTGTACGGTCTGTACCACGCGTACTCCTATGGCACCACTACTGTAGTGATACGGGCCGTACACAAGCTCTCAGAGCATGTGTACAGGGCGTTTCACACGCTTACACTGGTGATAGGAGGCGCACACGAAAGGAATGGAGGTCTCAGACTCGCACAAGGCTGTACATCAAGTCATTGTCATTGCAGACTTTCATGTGCAGGGCCTAGGTGTGTCAGGCAGTGATATTGCACATGTCTTCTCTTGTAGTTGCACAATTGATGTGTGATGACCTGTGTACACATGTCATGTGCGATGGGGCACTATGTGGCACACTTCCCCTTCACACTTTGCACATGTGTGCCTGTAGTACAAACGTGTCAAGCACAGCATCACTGGTATGGCACAGTCACCACCACCCGCAACTGTCCCCTGATGCCAGGGACAGGGACACTAAAAACTGACATTTCACGATCAGCGTGCCCCTATGTGACTATGTCATGTGTGTGTCATGTGTACCCATGAGCTTGCTGTTAGTGTTCCGTCAACTACATCTGCTGTTGCTGCATCCAACATGTGTCTGTGTGGAGATGGGCATGGCACACATCTACGCACACCATGCCACGTGTGGATTCCCATGTAAGCAGGGTCTGTATGCATCGGACATCATATTTTCACATGAGGACATATCTGCGTCGTCTCAATGTCTGTGTTTTCTGTTTTCACGTGTACCCCTTCATCGCAATATGTTTGATCTGTACATTTGACATTCCATGTGACCTGTGCGTCTAGCTTGCCGTCAGCTGTCTGTCTGAGATGACATCCTTTAAATGCAGCTATGTGGATGTATGTCACTCCTGTGATGTCTCTGGCTGTTCACTCAGACTGGCCCCCAGCTCGTTTCAGGGCATGTCATGTAGACGTGCCAATCAACGGGTGTATCTGGCTTTTCGTAGGAGTATCACCAAGCTGGCATACGTGTCCTGGATGTATTGCACAGACCAGACTCTGTATTTAGCTGATGTGTAGTAGCAGTTAAGCATGTGTTCTGTTCATTGACATTGATGTTGGTAGGCTCTCAATATTCGTTATTCAATACAATTTTCTGCAGGGCACCGATTGTGCCACGACGAATGCCAGACTTGGCTGCCATGAGGGAACGTGCCTGCATCCGACGTTACAGATTCACTGAACAGTTGATTGAGGACTTGACCGACAAGCTGGCACCACACCTCCAACCGCGAAACAGGTATCCTACTGCGCTGACCCCCAAGATGAAGGTGATGGCAGCCCTACATTTTTTTGCCACAGGTACGTTTCAATTCACCATAGCTGATGTTGGTGGCATGTCACAGACAATGTTCAGCCGTGTCCTGCGTGATGTTTTGGCAGCCATGTTGGAGCACCTTGATGAATTCATCCATGTTCTTACTCCTGAGGAGTTGACAGGTGTCAAGGGTGATTTCTATGCCCTGGGAGGGATGCCCCATGTCATTGGGTCCATTGATGGGACACATGTGGCTTTGGTCCCACCACAGGCACAGGAGCAAGCCTATCACAACCGTAAACATTACCACTCTATAAATGCCCTTGTGGGGTGTCTTGCTAACATGCTGATTTCCCATGTCTGTGCACGTTTTCCAGGGTCAGCATACGATGCCTACATCATGAGGCGTAGCAGGGTGCCACAAATGATGCCGCGGCTGCACAACGAATGAGCATGTCTTGTTGGTGGGTATACTCTGTTTGTCCTATGTGTTGCGGTATCTTTGGCTCTTACGTCATCTCCTGACCCACTTATTTACATGATGTTTCCATGTAGGGGACTCTAGATATCCCAACATGCCATGGCTGATGACACCTCTCCGCAACCGAAGATCAGCTGCAGATCACCGGTACAACAATGCACACGGGCAGACCAGGCGAGTGATTGAGAGGACGTTTGGCCTCCTGAAGAGCTGATTCCGGTGCCTTCACAAGACAGGTGGTTCCCTCCCATATGCACCGGAGAAGGTCTGCAAAATCTTCCTTGTGTGCTGCATGCTGTACAACATGGCATTGGAGACGGTAGTGCCACTCATCCTGGAGCAGGATGAGCAGGAACATCCACCCGTGGAGGATGAAGGGCTTGGTCACGAGGCAAGTGAGGAGGAGGAGGATATCCGGAGTCAGCTCATACACAACTTCTTCTCATAATGGTGAGTCACTGGGTCTGAGTGTGCACGCTTGTAGCCTTGGGTGGCATGTGTTGCAATGTGTGTGTCCAGCTGACTCTATGCAAAGTGACTTAGATGTGTGTTCTGATGTGTCACTCGAGTGATGATGTCATTCCACACATTTTAGCAGAGACACTTTCTTTTAAATTTGCATGGGGACAACATTGTTCATGTTTAGTAAATGACCATGTATGCGGAGAAAAATCTTTTAGCTGACTTCTTGTGTGTCTGTCATTCCCAGGTTCTTGCGAATGTTGTCTGCTCGTGTCATCGTTGTCCTCCTGCTATTCCTCATGAGTATTGCAACGTGTGCTGAATCAGCGTTCCATGCACGGACATGGGGAAATGTCATTTTGGGTAAGGATTGCAGCAAGGTATTTTGGGGGTGGTACGTGTTTGGGGACTGCTTCTGTGCATGTTGTGTTACCATGCATACATGTGTACTCACCATGGGGCACATAACATGTGGCATGACTCTCATGAATTGATAGTCACCCTTCGTGACAGTCATCTCGAATGGATTTTGGATTCTTATGAAGGCATCAAAGCGTGTAAAACTTCCCTCTGAAACATACGGGATGCTACGGGTGTACATATTGTGGGACATCCCCATAACAGGCTCAATGGGGAATTGCAGCCTCTCCGTTTGCAGCAGGAGGTGTTTGGCTCATCTCCTTAACTTGTGTGCCAGTTCATTTGGATTTACAACATCCGTGTTGTGAAGGGGGTGTCCAGTGTAGGTCCCACATGTACAGTCAAATGACCTGTGAGTCTGTTCATATTGATGCATTTCCGTTAGTGTGAGTTTGAGTAATAAAGGTGTTCCTCACCTTCCAAAGTGCCTCCTCTCTGTCAATGCAGGTCTCTTGCCACTTTGCATGCGTCATCTCTGGCATAGTTGTCAAAGATTGTGCATATGAGTGTATGTGTAGTTCGGCAACATGCATGCAGTTCTTCATGGCTAATAATCTCTATTGTGCATGAAGTCCATGGTTGTGTATGTATTTGGGCAGGTTGCTCCCCCCAACGGCCTTCAACGCCTGTTGAGGGTGTGTCTCCTGTGCGCAGCTCGGCCTTCTGTTTCCTGATCCTGTGTCAGTCATCTTTGGTGATTGTTCATCCATTGTCTCGGGGTGAGCCATGAGTAACCTGACACTCCTTCCTTTACGTACGCCTGTTGCAGTTGTCCTTTCTGACCTCCTTGTCTTTGTGTGCTACTTTCGGCCTAGTTTCCAGTACATGCCGCCTGCTGCTGCAGCCCCTGCGGCAAGGGCCCACCAAGTTCCGGCATTCTGCAACCCACACGCCTCCAAGATGCTCCTCCCTTCCTCCCTCCTCCCTCCACCCATTCATTAGGCTGTCATCAGCTTGTCTGTGCCGCTGTTGCGGCCATGCCGTGCCAAATGCAGGACCGTCAGCGCATGCAACGTGCACATTGTATGACCCTCATGTCCTTGCATGACCCGCATCACACAACAGTCTCATGTTGCAGCCACCATCCAAGCAATGTCAAACCGAATGTCAACCGCCTGCTCTCAGGCATACCCTAAGCGCACACACAACACCTTTGCATGCTGAGTGTGCAACTCCAACTGCCTACACAGCGCTGCTTCGCCTTCCAGGCCCTATCACACCAACCTGGTCATGTCCCTCCTACTCCATACCGGCTCTGTCCAACAGCACACCATTGGACTCTGTTACCTCCTCAACACAACAGGCCCACACATCACCTTCATGACAGTGACCTGGATAAAAACATCCTCAGCACACAACTTCTTCATTGCCATCTCAGACGGATACAAGAGCACCCACAGGGATGGCACTAACAATCCCGGAGGATGAATTGATATCTATTCACAAGTACGTACTCAGGGTCACAAATCGGGTTTGGCACAAACCCCCTGCAAACCCTCAGAGTAACACTCATCTACAGATCTCCAGGCCTACATCCACAATTCCGCAAAGCCATCAACACGTCCATCTTCACGCACGCCCTGACATCCACAGGATACATGTGGCTGTGGGCCAGGAACTTCTGGCTGGATGAGAACCACACCAGCATCCATCATTGGTCCATCACATTAGCATCCACGTCTCCGACAAGCATCACACTTCACCCTGCTACCAATCCCCAAAGATGCTTGATGTAAGTCAACACAGACATGCTGTGGGGGACACTGGAACCAACACCACCGCCACACCCTGCAACCTCACACACTGGATCAGCAACTGATCCAACAATCTAGCCACATTGACGGACTTTCATGTGACGCACAACAACAATTAAGCCACCTGGGACAAGGCAGACCTACTGGACTCATACATGTCAAACGGCACACACAGCCATCACCATATCATCAGCAAGGACAATTGGAGATCTTTCAGATGGGGCTGAGGCAAAAAAACGCACAACATCAAGGAGCTCATCAGCATTGTGAGTGCACTGACATCAGCTCTCCATCCAAAAGACACCCCACCCTTGCAAGGCTGAGCCAATCCCTTGCAACTTTCTACCACTGCAAGCTCATGAACATACACGCCAGCCTTGGCACACAGAGGCAGACAGCACTATTATACGCGGGACCAACCCCCCTCAGGTTTTGGACTTCCATCAGCAGGAAATACAACACCCGGCTCATGTGCAACATCCCCTGGGGATCTCCATCAGGCCCCTTCCCACACAACATCTCAACCACATCATTCCCCATCCTTGTAGCCCCCGTCCAGCACATCATGTATGTATCATTGGAGTTAGCCACATACCATGGTAGATAGAGGCATGCAGTGACCCAGGCCCTTCTTAGACAACGGAAGGCAGGAACGCAGGCTCTCAAGGAATATCACCGTGCTTCCCTAGCCAGCAAATGTCATCAGGAAGACAGTCAACGAGCAACTGACAAACTTCCTCCACGCAAAAAGCTTCAGGCAACCTGCACAAGACCATCTTCCACATGGATCACCCCACTGCAACCGTCATCATTGCCACCAACACCGACAACTTTGCCCTGCTCAACAATGGTGAGGCCACCCTCTTTGACCTCTCCACAGCATTATACACGATGTGCTCACACACTGTCAGCTCACACATCTCCTATACTGGTATCCAGAGGATGGACCAGGATGAAATCAACAAGTTGCTCACCAGCAAGGCCATGGGAGTGGGACTCAAGCTTTAAGCATGTAATACAGTGGTGTCATCTGGCACATGGCCCAGGGCTCATCTCTCAGCGTGTCAATCTTCAATGTGTCCATGACCCCCCTCTCCACCATCACATGCGCACACAACCTCATCATCATCTCGTATGCCATTGACAGCCAGCTGCTCCTCACCCTCACCAAAGACCCAGCCATTGCCAGTTCCAACCTTCAAGAAGGCATGAGGTCCATTGATGAATGGCTGAACATCAGCCACCTGAGGCTGGACTTGTCCAGGACTGAGGTAATCATCTGAGGATTGTCCCCTTACAGCTGGGTCAACTCCTTGTGTCCCACCCGCCAGGACACTGCACCAGCACCCAGTGGCCACGCACGCAAGATGGTGTGCATCATGGACTCGTCGCTCACAATTGCCATGCAACTCACCAGCATCTGTACCTCATGCTGCAACACCCTCCGCATGATGCACATGATCCACAGATAGATCCACTCCAAGGCAAGACAGACCATCCCCCAGGTCCATGACACCAGCCGTGTCAACTACAGCCCCGCCCTCTACGGAGCAAGAACAGCCAAACTCCCGGAGAACTTGTCCACATCCAGGGTGCATCTGCACACCTCAGCTTCAACATCCCGCGCCCCAGCCACATCACCGTCCACCTGAGATAGCTGCAATGGATCACTGTCTGCTGCAGGATGACCTTCAGACTCCTCACCCACACTCAGGAGGCAGTCCACAACCCAAGACCCCAAACCAACCTTGGACGTCTGTCATCCAAGACCCCGTTGGGCCAACTCCGTGCATCCAACCTTGCCCTGGCCACCATTCTTCACATCCACCGAACTCCAGCTTGTAGGAGATAGTTCTCCCACCTGGGACTCCCTCCCCGGGAACATCAACATGACCCATGACCTGTACACCTTCATGATACTCTTCCAAATTGGTCTGTCTGAGCAGTATTGCAAGTCCCCCCTCAGCAGCTTGAGGCCATCACGGGTGAGTATTGGGCTCCATGTCTGTATTGGATGATACATTGTGACCCATGTGTGTCCTGTACCGGACTCAGATCCCAGGGTATGGATGGCTGGAGTTAGTTGAACACTCAGGCATAGTTTGACATTTCCCCACACGTATGTTGTGGACTCATGCAAAATGACTGCAACATCTAATTAAAGAAATTTAGTTTTATTCTCGGTGGGGGGCGTGTTTTGTGGGAAAAAATAGGTGCTATACAGTGTGCTTAGAATCCAAAGTTCACAGGGGGAGATGGGATCCTTGGCATTTGAAGACATCAGAGTCCAGAACAAAGTGTTTGTCATCATTGGTCAGACTGTGACCAGCAAGTCCATGTGGCAGAGAATGTCAGTGAATGAGGTGATGCTGTTGCGCATGAAGGCCAGGTGCCAGGCCAGGTGACCTGGGAGATG
The DNA here is from genome assembly GCF_964204655.1 of Triturus cristatus. Taxonomy (NCBI): domain Eukaryota; kingdom Metazoa; phylum Chordata; class Amphibia; order Caudata; family Salamandridae; genus Triturus; species Triturus cristatus. The sequence continues at coordinate 1,524,924,907 of NC_140591.1, forward strand.
TGGATGGTCCGCTGCCTCTCACGGTCTTTTCCGTGGATGACCCACCTTCCTCGGGGGACCCTCAGATGCAGGCCTTGATGAAGCTTGGGATACTCCGTCGGACGAATCCTCCTCCTCCTCCCTCCCTGTGGCTGGTGGTGGTCTTCGCCTGGTGGCACAGGGAGGGTTGCCCATGTTGTCAGCGATCCGACGGAGTGAACGGCTTATGTCCATTTGCACCGCCAGGAGCTCAGCCAGTCTTTCCTCCATCCGTCCTTGGTGTTGTTGTTGACTAGCGTGTAGCTCGGCCTGCTGGTTCTTAATCTCTGTGAGGATCTCCACTACCTGGCTGATGGCCCTGGTGTCACGCCGGTATGCGTCCATGATGTTGCGTATGTGTGACATACCGGTCCCTTCAGCTGGCTGGTCAGGTTCTCGCCTCCTCCTGCCTCCACTCCCACCACCCCTGCCCACACGAGCCTGGCCTGCCGTTGTGGGCACATCGGGTGTACGGGACCCCTGAGGGATGGCAGTTGCGGGGTTGTCTGCCTCCTCCTGGGTGCCCGGCGAACCTTGTCCCTCCAGGTCAGACTGGCTCAGTTGTTCAGTGCGGGCAGGGCTCCTGGGTGTCTCCTTGGATGTGGCAGGAATGGGGGTGGGGGTTGGCACAGATGTTCCTGAAACAGGTGCTGCAGGGACTTGGACACCAGAGGGTCCAGGTGGGTTGGAGTCATCCGCGGAGTGTTGAGAGGCGTCGCTGCCGGTGGGCTCAGGTTCCTCCCGAGCCTGGGACTGTGATTCTTCACCCCCATTGTTGGGGGGAGATCCATCAGTTTGCCCTGTGTGTGAGAGAGAGACAATGTTAATGCTGTTTCAAGTGACATCCATGTTTCATACATATTCAAGTTGGCACAGTTCCTCCAGGTAGTTGTATGTGCCTAGCATTCTCCTCAATGTTCACTTGTGGATGGGTATGTTGCGGGGGACAGATTGATATGTTCTCCTGAGTGTTTGCCATGTAGATTTTTGGCTTGGATGCTTCTTTGTCTATGGATTGATCTTGTTGTGTCACATGTCCATTGTGAGAGTGGGTAAATCCATTGCCTGCCCCGGGGGTGTGTGCTTGTGTAAGGGGTGTGTGTGACAGGGCCTGCTGGTGGGTGTAGTGTGATTTGGCAGTGGGTCTCCCAGGTGATGTATCTGTCCCCCCATGGAGCATGCTGCCATGACAGTGAGTGTGAGTTCCTGTCCTAGATATCTGAGCTTGTTGTGTTGGTGTTTGAGTTTGCAGTGGTCACAGGAGGGCCTTGTGCTGCCTACAGCAGGGCCAAGTGTCAGCTACCTTGTCAGTACTTTGCCAGTCCCTCTGCATTGAGCATGGTGCATGAGTATGTACCTGGGCCATATGGGCTGGGGGCAATGGTGTCTGATTCAGAGTTGAACAATGCGTTTTGTGAGCCCCACCCTCCCAGCATCCCTGACATCCAGTCTTGGGTCAGTGCTTCGTGTAGCCTGGGACATGGCATGGCCTTGCTTTGTGAATGGGGCATACACATGTTAGTGGCATGACCGCTGTTTTTGAGTGTGGTTGTGACCGGTGAGGACTTGGGGGTAGTTGCGTGCATTTTGTGTAGTTGGGGTGTGGATGCCATTCCCCCCATGTTCCATGAGTTGTTTGTGTACTCACCAGGTTCTGGAAGTCCTTAAAGTCTGTGTACTCCCACCGGCAGAAGCAGGGCCATCACCTTCTCCTCCCAGGGATGGTAATGCACCGGTCTGCGGTGCAGCCCACCTCCAGTGATGTTGCTCTGGGCGTAGTCTTCGTTCATTTTGCGCTTGACTGCGCTCCGCAGATCGTACCACCTGGCTTGGCATTCATTCCTGGTCCTTCTGATGGGTGCAACAACATTCACCCTATTGACGATCCTCTGCCACAGGCATGATTTTTCAGCTATGCTGGTCTGTCTGACCAATGTTCCAAAGAGCTGTGGCTCGACTCTGATGACTTCGTTGACAAGGATGTCCAGCTCCTCCCTTGTGAACTTTGGATTCTTGTCTGTGGGCATGGTGTGGGGTGAGGGTGTGGATGGTTGTGCGTGTGTGGGTGTGAATGTGAAGGTGTGTGTGGGAATGTGAAGAGGGGGTATGTGTGAAGGAGTTTGTGTGAAGGTGTATATGTTAAGGTGTATGGGTGCAGCTGTTGGGGTGTGCTCTGTAACTGCAGTGAGTCTGTTGCAAAGGCTCATGGTTTGTGTGTGTGGGTCCTTTTTATTGGTCCATTTGTGGGTGTGCCGGAGTTTGAAATTTTGGTGGGTGTGTTATATGAGGTGGTTGTGAGTTTGGGCCTCTGTTTGCCTGTTTGGATGTGCCAGGTCAGTCATTTTGATGTTTTTTCTACTGTAGACGTGTTTTGTGGTGTTGTGCGAGTCGAATTGACCCTCCTTGTGCTGTTTTACAGTGTCCTGGTTCAGTACGAGTTGTTTTCGCATTTGTAAGGTGCGTACATACGCAATGTTGTTGTACCGTGCTCGCAAACGCAATGTTGTTGTAAGGGCTGTACATACGTGATGCTGGGGGATGGGGCTGGGGTACGGTGCATCCAAGTACGGGGCTGGGGTTCGGTGCGTCCAAGTACGGGGCTGGGGTACGGCGCGTCCAAGTACGGGGCTGGGGTACGGTGCTGGGGGGAGGGTGGGGGCTGTACGACTCGTATCCCGGGCACAAGTTTACACAGGATACGAGTGGTACAGAGTTCGCTACGTACGGGACGTTTTACATATGCTTGTGTATTCGGAAGGGCCGTACGGATCGTACTTGTGCGCTCGGACTTCAGTTTTACGATTTGTACATAAAAGTGTCCGGGTACGCCTCGTAGACTTTTCCCGATACGATTCGTATGTATTTTTCACGTACGAATCGTACTTCACCGGTGGGACGGGACTTGTACGATTCGTACATAAAAATATACAGATACGAGTCGTACGGGAAATTTTTACCCGATCGGAATCGGCACCTTAACGTTTACATAAAATTACAGAAGTACTGTACTGTAGTAGCGAAATTTGAACATTAATCAGGGATTGATTTAAAAAAATGTATGGTATTTATACCGAAATGTTCTTATATACATGATTTTAGACATTTTCTAATCATGTTCCCTTCTAACATTAACTATAAGAAATTTTAGCTACAGGTACAATTGATGGAATTAAATAGTTTGACATAATTTTCCATAACAATTACTGGGAATGTCATTATGGTATTTTACCGTAATAGGTACATGAATGCAATTTCAATGGTTTCGCTATTCATTTCCCCATGTCCATCATTATTTGAACTGATCTTCTGTTTTTACGTTACTTGTAAATGATGCACTTGTCACTTTAAACACTGGTTGAGTAAATGCTAAAAAGCAAAAAAGAGAGAAAAAAATGGTATAAAAAAACTGCTCACCTGACAGAGCGTGTCATGTGATCAAGGCCCAAGGCGGGCTGAAACGTGTCATGGCTGTAGAGGTCCGTTTTTTCCAAAGGAAAGGAATTCTTAAGACGGAGAGAAATGACTATATATATATATATATATATATATATATATATATATATATATATATAAAGGCCCTGTGCTATCCGGGATGATGTATCATTGGCTTCCTGACCACCCAATTTGGGGATAAAAAGCTCAAATTACTCACATAACTGCCCAGGATAGCAATGTACAGGTTAAGAACACAACCCTCTGTACACCTGTGTGTGAATAACTTTTATGACAACACTGTAGTAGGACCTAATCACATTTTGACACTAGTGAGTAAAATACCTCCCCTTAATAGTTCATCTGAGATACCCCAACCAGCTAGTTTGGGCCATCCTAGTGTGTGATCTACACAATCAAATTCTGTCCTAATATCTTACAATGCAGCACAAAGCAAGGAGTCTTTGATTGTGCACTGTTTAAATGATTATTGTGGAAAAAGCTAGCAGGTTATACTCAGTTGAAGGAATGTTGCCGCAACTTCATATAAGATAATAGCAAAAAGTCTTTCAACCTAGCCATTGATATCATTTCTCTTGGTTATGCCTTCACTCACACAGAAAGAAAAGCAGAACCATATGCCATTGTTTCCTGCATTTACAAAGACTAATAAAGTGCAAACCATTACCAAAAAACTCTCCTATTCAAATGCCTCAAAATTGCAATATTGCATTTCTCATCCGCCCACCTCTATGTACACTCCATATACCCCCCTCAACCCACCCATGGGGCAGCATTGAAAGACCCACTCTCAAAATGATTGATGACGTATAATGCATCTTGTGTGAAAACAAGTCCTTCCATCTCATCATTAATGACTTATTACTGACTTTTGACATTACTGACTACTATTCCTACCCTTGAACTCTGCATGGATCTCTTAGGATGCATTCTGAACTTGTTTTCTTTTTTCATATCTAATTGTTATCAGATGGTAAAAATTGGCAAATATATTCCAGAGACTTTCTTGCCAAGCAGTATCCCTCGGGTTTACACTCAAGCACCCATAACTTTCAGCCCTTATATGCAACCACAGATCACAGTATTTGAGGGTGAATGTTTCTCCATACATAATTTGGGTGAAATTTGCATAGTCGTGCTACGCAAAGCTCCGCGAAATGGTAAAAAATCTCCGCGAGCACGCAAAAGTTCCACGAACATGCAGAATTGCTTGTTCCACCCGTTCGCGATGCTTTTTTTTTGTTCGCTAACGCTGTTTGCATGCTCGGGGAGAGATATCTCGCGAACACGCATTTTGTAAGTGCGAACAAGCAAAAAATTCTGCGAAGCAGCGGAACGCAGAATTTTTGGCAATTCCGCATTCTCTGCGGAACACAAAATTACCCAAATTACCCAAATTCCGCAAGCGGAACGGAATTTACCGCCCAGGCCTAGTCACTAGCACATAAAATATCCCCAATTAACAGAATATTGACATTTCTCTCCTCCTTGAGAAAGCCCCAGACTTGAATGTGAAACACTTTCTGCTCAATCCAAACAAATATGAGCTCTCACTCCTCATATTTACACACAACAATAATTTTCATTCATCACTCTGGATTGTTGTTGCAAGGTGGATATTAGTTGGGTTAAGTATGCACCTACCACTTGCAATAAGGCCACCAACACAATCTAAGGTCCAGACAAGGCCTCAAAACATTAGCCCCTGGCGCATCCCTTGGTAGCTGGCTCTGAGCAGGCAGGCTTAACTCAAAAGACAGGTATGTAAAGCATTTAAATACACCAATACATTAAATAAGTAAGACACAACACACAATAAAAAACCCTCACCATTTTATACAAATAGTAAATACTTTTATCTTTAAAAGGACACCAAAATGCCAAAAATCCAATATAGTGAACTGGAGATATCAATTTTTTGAAGATTAATCTCTCTATAGTACTTAAAAACAAACACAAACAACTTGGGACACTAGATCGCGCTCAATCGGGACAAAGTTAAAGTTTGAGGCTGACTGCGATAGAGCCCAGGTCCTATACACTACGCGGGAGGCCCCGATCCAAAGTTTACCTTTACACTGGAAAACTTTTCTGAAGGATTTTCTCTCGACATTGTGCGGTCCACTTAGGCCAGATTCGCAGCGGGTTAGCCGACTTTTTCTGAGGGGCACCCGGTCAACTCCTGAAAGTCTTGAGCTCCAGAACCTTCAGTGGGATAAACCTGAAATCCAGGCCGGGTTGCGGTTGAAGGTCCTTGGCTTGACTCTGTACATCGGGTCAGTCCACTTATAGAGCTTTTTCCAAAAATGTGTTCGAACTTCTGGAACTTCTTCCAGCAGTTCTTCTTGAGTGTTCAAAGTGTCCGAAACACAAATCCATGATTCTAGAATATCTTAGATGGTCTTTGGAAGTTTGAACTACAGTTCCCACAGTGCACCTGGCCTAATCTTTAAAAGTCCACCGGATTCACACCAGGCTTTTGAGTGAGATGGTGCAGGGAAGCTCTGTTAACCTGCCGCTTTCAGGGAGTCAACTCCTTAATGCTTTTTGAAGCAAGACAAAGTCCTGAGGGCTGCAAATTCAAATTGAAAAAACTGAGTTGCTCTGCAGGTCTGACATATTTATTCAATGATCTGCGGTGACAAGCAGGGGTGCACCCCATCCAATGAGGTGCACTGTGCCACCCAGAAGCATGACAGTTTCCTCCAAAGGGTGGCATATTCGGGTCCCACAAAAGAGCAAGACCTGGCTAAACCAACCTACTGGCTCATTTCCATTAGCACTCCCCCTGACCTTCTGAAAATTCCTTACAGGGGCCTGCCATCTGACTGGAGGTACAGGTTTTGGCGGTAGGTAGGACTGGCATTCCTTGCTATCCTGCTCTCCTTTAAAGCCCAGTTTGATTTAACCATCTTCCTTCCTGACCTATTCTTTTCAGCTGCAGAGCTCTCCCTATCAGATAGACTCCGGTGAACAGTCACAATATCGAATTTTTAATATCAAAATGGCAAAATATCGATTTTTAAATAGAATATCGAGTCACAAAAATATAGTGGTACAGAATATCGAAATCCAGGTAAGAAATATCGATTTTCATAATATCGAAGTTAGTAATATCGACAGTCATAATATAGTTGTTAAAAATATCAAATTTTTTTATAGTGTTTTAAGTGTTAGTATATGTGTTAAAAGTATGTATTATTTTTGTAATGTATGTTTGAATTTTTTTAAAGTATTGAATTTTATGTTATTGAATTTTTGCGTAATTTAATTCCCTAGCGGGTTGTGGGTTTATAGGGGAAAAGGGTGGGAAGTAATTTAATTATAGTAAATTAAATATTAATTTTGAGGAATTATTAATTATTTTTAATTTAATTTTGTGTTTTAGTTCTGTAGCGGGATGTGGGTTTATAGAGGAATAGGGTGGGAAGTAATTTAATTGTAATTAAGTAATTATATATTTTTATTTATTGGTATTGATAATTAATTTATTGTTAATTAATTATTAATTGTTCATTAATTTTTATTAATTGGTAATTAAATTTTATTAATTGATTAATTGATAATTATATTAATTGTATTCATTTATTATTTAGAGCGGGTTGTGGGTTTATAGGGGAATAGGGTGGGAAGTAATTTAATTGTAAATAAGTAATTATTGAAATTATTTTTGTGTATTGTTAATTAATTTACAGTTAATTAATTATTAATTGGTAAAAAAAAATATTACTTATTAATTTTTGGTATTCAAAATTAATTATTATTAGGTAAACTATTTCTAGTAATTAATATTTATTGGTATTTTTGATTACTTAATTAATTGTTAAATAATTTGTAATTGGTTATTAATTTTTTATTGGTATTGATAATTAATTTATTTTTCTTTAATTATTAAATCATTACTTTCCCTACTGTTGCCTCACTGGAGGGGGAATAGTAATTGTTACCCCTACGCTATCCAACACTTTCTCTACTGTTGCACTCACTGGAGTGGGAATAGTAAATTGTGCCCTCTGCTATACAACACTTTCCCTACTGTTGCACTCTCTGGAGTGGGAATAGTAATTTTTACCCCTACGCTATCCAACACTTTCCCTACTGTTACACTCACTGGAGCGGGAATAGTAATTTTTACCCGTACAATATCCCACACTTTTTCCACTGTTGCACTCTCTGGAGTGGGAATAGTCATTTTTACCCTCCCGCTATCCATCACTTGCTCTACTGTTACATTTGGTGGAGTGGGAATAGTAAATTATTCCTACCCGCTATCCAACAATTTCCCTACTGTTGCACTGTCTGGAGTGGGAATAGTAATTTTTACCCCTACCCTATCCAACACTTTCCCTACTGTTGCACTCACTGGAGTGGGAATAGTAATTTTTACACCTACGCTATCCAACACTTTCCCTACTGTTGCACTCTCTGGAGTGGGAATAGTAATATTCACCCCTATGCTATCCAACACTTTCCCTACTGTTGCACTCTCTGGAGTGGGAACAGTAATTTGTATTCCTACACTAGCCAACACTTTCCCTACTCTTGCACTCACTGGAGTGGGAATAGTAATGTTTACCCCTAAGCTATCCAACACTTTCCCTACTGTTGCACTCACTGGAGTGGAAATAGTAATTTTTACCTACCCGCTATCCAACGCTTTCCCTACTGTTGCACTCACTGGAGTGGGAATAGTAATTTTTACCCTCCCTCTATCCAACGCTTTCCCTACTGTTGCACTCACTGGAGTAGGAATAGCAATGTTTACCCTCCCGCTATCCAACGCTTTCCCTACTGTTGCACTCACTGGAGTGGGAATAGTAAATTTTACCCTTCCGCTATCCAACACTAAAAATGTTGAATATTTTTTAATATTATTAAGTTAACCTATATATGTATTAAAAAATAAAAATGGATGTTTATTTTCTTTTTTACTTTACATTAATTATTTATTAATTGTAATGTTATTTAAGTATTTGTAAGCATGTTTTACTTAATTGTATTCATTATTTCATTATTTTACATTACTTTTACGACATTTAAAAAGTTTGATATTTTAACAAACTCTATTATTTATAACGATATTTTGAATTCAATATTTTTGTACTTACCTCTTTGTAGATAGGAATTCGATATTCTGGTGTTCCATATTTTGTCAGCGATATTCTGGCAGCTCGATATTTTGATCGTCGATATTCTGTCAGTGATTCATAGAATCCGACCTACGAGGCCACTTATCACCTCATCAAAACAGCCTGGTTAAGCATGTTAAGGCTGACCAATGAGCAGAGGCTGCGAGAATACTGGATTACGGCTCATAGAAAAAAAAATTCTGTAACTTATTTTCTGTTCTAGGTATGATAAATTCAACAGTGGCAAGTTATTGGAATTATCATTGCCCATATTTTAAGTTTTTGAATCACATTTTGAGCTCCTTCCTAGCGATATTTGTAATATTTTTTTTTCCAAATGTTATAATTTACAGTGGGGGTAAAAGAAATTGGCAGTTATTCCCTCACCAGGGCATATAAAACATATTTTATAATGTCCCTGCTTATAGTTACATGGTGCCCCACCCTTGGGGCATCTAGGCTAGACCTTGTGATGACTTATATGTAAAAATAAGGTAGTTTAACATTTTGGAAATACCTATACCACCAAAGTCGAGTTTGCATGTAATTTACTTTTTAAAGACAGGCTGCAAAGCAGGGCTACCTTTAAAAATGACAGTAGGCACACAGCAGTGCACATTCCAGTGCAGGATATCTACTGGGTCTTTAAAACCCCTTGCCCTATTATATACTAGGGACTTATAGGTAGTTTGCCTTCCCCTTGCCCGATTATATACTAGGAACTTACAGGGGTCTGTCACTGCCAAGTGTAAATATACCTAACTACCATATACCTTTTTTATCAGAGCACTACCCCAGTCCTGTTTAGCAGAGCCCAGGGTGCAGTCAGTGTCAGTTACCATCAATATCAGTCAAAGAATTGGAGTGGACAGGGCCAAAAGTGATGACTTTCCCACAATGGTCTTTCCCCCTCCATCTCATTTTCTATGAAATCTCTGGTTTTCACTATGGTCTCCACCTTGTCTCTAGGCCTACACATCTACAACGGGTGTCTGATAGAACTTCAATGACAAAAATATGCTGTGGACAGAATATCAAGCCACAGATATCGAAGACCAAAATATCGAGAAGGCTGAGTGCAAAGTAAGTAAAAATGTCCCATTCTTAACTCCATATCTAAGTACCTTGAAGATATATATAACATGCATATTTATGGAGTTAAGTACAGTAAAACTTTGCTTAACCATAAAAACTTTGCTTACCAATATTGTTGTTCTCGTTATTCTTAACAAAATATTTTGCCACACAATGTTTTTGACTTGACATTTTGTCTAAATACCATTCACGTTACAACAAACAAATGATGGACGGAATGCTGGCAATGCAGACATTCTCCCCCAGCCAAGAGATCTGGGTTAAATCCATCGTTCTTTTGCCCACTACGCCACCCCAGTTTAGACATGGCCATCTGCAAATCAGTCTTGACCCTGTGCCTCATGGGAACAGTCCAGCCCGAACTGCCAAGCCATGTCTTCCCTGGACCGGAATCAAGCATCCTAGGACCGGTTTCTGGCTATCAGCCGTCATCAGCCAGGATAGCTTGATTCCAGTTGCGTAGTGAGCACGGGTCCCACGTCTGGGAATACCCATCCCACTTAGGGCGAAAAGTGTTACAACAAACAAATGATGGATGGAATGCTGGCAATGCAGACATTCTCCCCCAGTCAAGAGATCTGGGTTAAATCCATCGTTCTTTTTCCCACTACGCCACCCCAGTTTAGAGATGGCCATATGCAAATCAGTCTTGACCCTGTGCCTCATGGGAACAGTCCAGCCCGAACTGCCAAGCCATGTCTTCCCTGGACCGGAATCAAGCATCCTAGGACCGGTTTCTGGCTATCAGCCGTCATCAGCCAGGATAGCTTGACTCCAGTTGCGTAGTGAGCACGGGTCCCACGTCTGGGAATACCCATCCCACTTAGGGCGAAAAGCGTTACAACAAACAAATGATGGACGGAATGCTGGCAATGCAGACATTCTCATTCCAGCCCGAACTGCAAAGCCATGTCTTCCCTGGACCGGAATCAAGCATCCTAGGACCTGTTTCTGGCTATCAGCCGTCATCAGCCAGGATAGCTTGACTCCAGGACTGTTCCCATGAGGCACAGGGTCAAGACTGATTTGCATATGGCCATGTCTAAACTGGGGTGGTGTAGTGGGCAAAAGAACGATGGATTTAACCCAGATCTCTTGACTGGGGGAGAATGTCTGCATTGTCAGCATTCCGTCCATCATTTGTTTGTTGTAACGCTTTTCGCCCTAAGTGGGATGGGTATTCCCAGACGTGGGACCCGTGCTCACTACGCCACTGGAGTCAAGCTATCCTGGCTGATGACGGCTGATAGCCAGAAACAGGTCCTACGATGCTTGATTCCGGTCCAGGGAAGACATGGCTTGGCAATTCGGGCTGGACTGTTCCCATGAGGCACAGGGTCAAGACTGATTTGCATATGGCCAAGTCTAAACTGGGGTGGTGTAGTGGGCAAAAGAATGATGGATTTAACCCAGATCTCTTGACTGGGGGAGAATGTCTGCATTGTCAGCCTTCCGTCCATCATTTGTCTGGTGTAACGCTAAATACCATTCACAGCATGTCCAAAGCTGCCAATTATCACATCCATTCAATCATGATTGCAAGGAAAGCAAAGTGCTTGTATGTCAACAATACTGCTTTTCACATTTAGGGTGCCAGCACATTTCTTGGAGAAAGCAAAGGCTTCTTGATTTCAAGGACTAATAAACAATTAGTCTGAATTTACGACGAGACGCACAATGCTCAATGTGAGATGTGGCCATCAGTGGAACACAGCCGAGACCGTGATTCGGGGCAGCGAGCCAAGAGTGCTATGGCCCAGGTACGGCCCGAGGTATCATCTGGAGAGGCACTGCAGACCCCACAGACCCCCCGGGTGACTCAGACAAAAGTGAAACAGTGAGATGAGACAAGGGGGGTCAAGAGGGGCAAACCGCTAAACAGCAGTGGAGGCAGTCAGTGACGGGCACGGGTAGAGTGCGGTTTTGCTGCTCACTGTGCCCACTGTCAATGCTGTGCTCAATCCCCTGGAGCGGCTTACTTACTATTCTGCTTAAGTCACACATCACCTGACTTTGTATTCTACGCTTTTAGGAACTCCATGACCTTAGCACAAGCTAAATATTAGCCAAGTGCACATTGAAGTGCACTTGGCACCCTAAAAGGCCTAGAAGGCCCCAACAACTACATCAGATCCGTGCTCTTCCTGTCTCCCCCTCACCTACGTGACCTAACTCTGAAGGGAGTGGGGTAATTTGCTGGTGAGGCTCTAGGTAGCCGCTGGTGTCTGGCAGTGTACCAAAGCAGTCAGCCTTAGGCTGGTGCGGCTTGTTCCTGTCACGGCCCCACACCCCTTTCCACAGGAAAGAAACAGTCCACAACAGCTTTAGAGGGGACATGTACACAGGAAAATCTGCCAATAATCACTTCTCACCATCAAGTAAGCCAGCTCTTGACAGTATGGCAAACCTAAGGAAATCAAGGAAGTAAAGCAGCACCAATTGAGTCCTTACTTGCCCTTAAACAGTCCTTGAAAAGATCCAGCATCAGAGGCAAAGTCAATGGAAAGTCACCAAGAGGTCTCAACCTATGTTGGGCCAGCATCAGAGAACAGTAAGGAACTAGTCCAAAGGAGCGGTAGGCGTCAAACAAAACTGGGTTTGTGGGGCAACACAACAGACCGGGAAGCAGACTGAGTAACAGGGGGCGTGGTATAAGTGGCCTCCCTAGGGGTTGGTGCAGCTTGTGCCTGGGGAATCTCCTGTTTCCCCAACTTTCTGCTCGCTACCCAACAATAAGTCATTGGGGATAGTTCTTCATCAGGCACAGGAAGAGCAAGAAGGAAGCCATCAAATTACCGCACAAGAGCCCAGTCAAACATCATTTCTATGGAATGTGAGGAAGCTCAACATTCACGAACAAACCAGCCACCACACAAGAGTGTGCATGCTCTTGCCCCTCCCCACAGTGCGTAGCCGAGAGCTTCAATTAGAGTGAGAAGAGGCAGTGCAGTTACTGCAGTCTACAATCCTCGTATGGTGAGATCAGGCAGAACAAGGAAAGAACCATCCTTGGGTCGGAGACGTAGGAAGAACAAGAAGGAAACAACCAAATCACCCAGCAGACCAGCGGAATTTGCATCATCGATCCCAAGATTTAATCAAGAAAGTTCCTCCTCAGTTGTTCCTTCTTCACCAATAGAACAAGGTCTAACCACTACTAGCTATCCAACTGAGGAACAAGTCACAGCAGCACACAACTGCATGTCAGCACCCCCTCGGGATAACAAACGAGTAGCAGGTATCATTGGTCTCCACAAGATAACACTTAGGGAATTAATCAAGAAAATCCCTGTTACAGCCACAAGTAATAATTTGGCAGAAACAGCTGTTCCAACCATGCCAGCTCCAACAGGGAAATCCGTGCAACTCGTAGCTTGCGCTATGGCGCACACCCCACCGTCCTCTAAGGCTGACTTCACATTTTCTGGCAGTAAAATAGAGGCAGATGAGCCAGTAAAATCTGGAAACTGTATGATAAAAGCAACTTTATCAACAACACAGGTCACCGAGGATAACCCTTACCAGCAATTATTCCCCACCTCACCGCATTCAACTTATCACCAGTAGTTATGTTAAGGTATTGTTCACCCATTAACTCGGGCATCACATTTCAGCAAAAGAAATTCATCCACCAGTAAGCTCCAGTCTTTTATCATAGCGGGAAGCAAAGTCCTGCCAATGATACTATTCCCAGCCCACCAGCAGCTCAATGGATTCGGGCTTCAACTGGAAACATAAAACCTCTTCTCCAAACAAATCTTCCCACCTGGAAGACTTAGAAAACCCTGTAAGTTTACCTGGAGAACTAAATGATCAACCACTACTGGACTTATCCTTTTTTCAGTCTGATGCTACCAGGAATCTGAGTACAATAAAAACAGATTTACCTAATACAATCTGACCTCAACTTTTTCACACTCTGCAATCTACAGTGGCTGCTTTAAATTATCACTCCGATAAACTAGACGTCCAAGTTGATCTTCAAAATATCACTACCAGTGTACACAGCAGGAATAGACAGTAAACTAGAAAACCTAAACAAATTGATCATAAGAGCACTATTAAACACCAATCTGGTTCAATCAGTATGCTGCTGTTCACCAATAATAGACAGCTCGTCCTCTCGCCTAACGTTTCTCACTACAGTCTTGACAAGAAATCAAGAAAATTCCTATGGCCCATCGCAGGGTAAACAACAAATGATCATGGCCACTCAGCAAATTGTTAAAGAACACAATTATGCAAACTCATATGCTAACACTGAAAATGACACTCCTCATCTGAGCACCATCACAGTAGTGGCAGAAGATGTAACCGCATGGACAGCTGGCAATCCCCCTGAAACCATCATGAGTGGAAAGTCCTAGTTTTCCCAAATGCATAATCCAGACAAGTCAGGGTCACAGACAACATCCACGACCTCAATGAAGACACCTCCCGGTAGCAGAGAGGCAGCACAGGGCAACACATCTATTGATGATCTATCCTCATTACGATTCCTTAGCAAGAGAAAAGAAGAGACTTTGAAAGCATCGCAATTAGACAAACAACCTTATTCAACACACAGCATGTGTTTTGTTTCCAATTTTTGCAAGGGGTCGAACAAACGTGAATTCAAGAACAGGTCCGCCAAAATCCAGCCAAAGCCTGTGAATAGTCCCATTCAGCATGGGTCTTAGTAGAGCCTGTTCTTGAATTCACGTTTGCTCTGAGGAAGTCGATGGGTGATATACCCAAGACGAAACACGTGTTGGCTACATCTCGGCTATACCACCTACGCCTATTTTCTGTCATGAGCTACCTGTAAAATACCTATGGCTTTGAATAGGATGCGGAAACAAAGAAGAATATTAATACAAAAGATTTGGACTGACTTTCGGATGATATGAATTTGTTTTCTGCTCAGGAACAGGATCTTTCTTTTTAAATTTCGTAAGTCCCTAACCATATCCTTCAGTGATGCCCATCACTCTCTGATACACCACTGCAAGTAACACACTCAAGACAATATGCCATAAATTAGACTACTCATGTGTTATGTGATGGTTCTGCTATTGTTGCATGATGGAGAAGCAACCAACTACAAAATGGGTATGAACAATCCTAAATTAACGCACGAATAGCCATATTCCAAAATATTATTGACCTTTTTTTTTAATGGAGTTTTATATGGGGCGAACTTGACCCGAAGGTATAGGGTATCAAACAGCTTTACACGAGCCTAAGTTGCGTTACATGAGGACACATTCATTTTTGTTAGGCACGGGGAGAGTTAGTGATTTGCCCAGAATCACGGAATATTGTGTGCTTTTGCCGAGACTCAAACCCGGTTCCCCAGATTTGAGGTTGACCGCCCCAGCCGTTAGGCCAACTCCTCTCAAAGGTTACAAGGGCAGGAGACAGTGAATAAAATGCATCAGAGAGCTAATGTGCCTGATGCAGAGTTCTGTGTTCAAGTCTTTCACTGTCTCTCCGTGTTCAGGATGTTTTCAGGATTCTTCCTGAAACTTAATCGTATCCAGGAAGCGTGTTAGGAACTCCTCTTAGAGTCTTAGTCGTGGTAACAGCAGGGAGTAGAATGTCATAAAGGGAACTGCTAGTTTGAGGAGTGAAGGGGGTAATTCTGTATATAACGTACAACTTAAAATCAGTGTAGGATAATTCAGTGTGTTGATATGGCAGCACATCAAACTTTGTATAGCTGCATTTTTGGTAGATAATGGACCTGAGGTATGGGGAGAAGAAGTGGTTTACCTAGGATCACACTATTTGTTGGTGAGGGCAATTTAGGACCTATGACAGCAACGCCTAGGCCCTTGTCTTTGGTTCATATGGAATCCTCTCTTTTCTGTTGTAGTGAAATTTAAGATATTAAGCATATTCTTTTAGACTGTACTGACCAATAATTGGAGAGGTGATGATAAAAGACAAGAAAGCTCAGAAAGGCATCGAATGAGATTCGAGTGATATGTTACCACCAAAGTTGCCTCATGCTTGAAATAACAAAAGAATCTTAGTATTTTTAAATGAAGTATGCTATAGTTTAATGTTGCTTACCTGTATTCCTGAAAACAAAAAACAAAATAAAACACTTATAGAGCATACAATAGATCTTTGACAGCCTCCTAAACGTACATGCCAGTGAAAATAAATGTGGCCCAATAACACACGTAATGGGCTAAGAAATCCACAATTGCCTTTTTATCACCATTGTTGATCAGAGAACAATGTTTTGTCCTTCATATCACTCTAAAGAGAGGGACATGCTATCTATCAGTCTCCTACTTTGTAAATCAATCTCATAATGTTAACTGTGTTTATATGTAGTGCTTCATACCACTGTAAATATCACAGAAATAATAATTTTCTGAAGGGGTAGGGGAGCAGAACACGATGAGGGAACCCCTTCATCGTTTCTTGCAGGGGAGCCCCTTCAGGTTTTGTTACGCCACTGCAACTGGGACCAAGCCCGTCTCCATAAATAGCAGTCACGAGGGCAAAAATGATTTCCTCTTTAACCTATGGTTGGGAAATGTACTTTAGGAAAATATCAGAGCCTGTCGAACAATCTCATTGTTAAGATCTAGAAGCAAATATTCTGATTACCGAAATCCTTATCCCCAGCCCAGATCTGCCTTTCAGACCGAAGAACAGTGGAGGCAGGTGCCCACCTCAATCTGTGCAACAAGTTTCGAGGAGCCAGGGCCGGCAGCCTGGAGGCAATGCTATGGCCAGAAATCAGCCGTAGCCAACCAGGCCAAGCACGCCGCTGGTACCTAGAAGGCTGCCTGCAGCTCCTGGAGGCGAAGGGCCTTTGGTACTGGTCAATGATCACCGGGTATCACCCCGCTGCCTCAGCATCATATCTTTCTTGCACGCATCCCGTCTACTGGAAGATAAGATTTATGGCACTTAGGCTAGGGGAGTGGCCTTTTCTCAAATACCTAGCCAGTTGGCATTGTCCAAGCGAGAACACAACCTGCAGGGGCTGTGGGAGCAGTGAGGAAACATTTGAACACGTAATATGCCTTTGTCCAGCTCTGTTGAAAGAATGCAGGACTAGCCAACAAAGAGAAGGGAACAAACTGTGCGCAGGCTATCGCTGCCTCCTTAAATCCCGAGAACACAAATTGAATATTTTGTTGGCTAGGTTTGCAGCCAACATGCTCACTCTGCAGGGGTTTAAAATGCAGTTTTCTGTCATTGGGCCAGGGTATTCTTAACTCAGTGTATTTATAACCGATTATCTGTAAACATCTAGTTGTTTACAGCACCTGCACTTTATTGAAACCTTATGCTGCTACAATGTAGGACCAGCCTGCTGCTTTCATTTATAATCGATCAAAGTGCTCTCCTAGGTGCCGCTCCACTGCACTCGCACTTTATCTATCGTCTGCACTTTTAAGGGCTTTTAACGTCTTTTGTATTTTAGTGAAACACATGCTGCTGTAACCAAAGAACTACTAGCCCTACACCTAACGACTAGTTAATGCGGTAACATGTTACATGTTAAAAATAGGCTAAAGTTGACATGTCGTATTATTGTACCCGCACTTTAGCTATTCTGTGTGTTTCCATTTCAAAGTTGCTAGTACCTACACCTCTTCTCCGAATTCCCCCCTCCCCACCCCCCTGTTCCGCCCCACCCCACCGCCCTACCGTGCTTACCTGTGCCGCCGCTGCTGCTTCCCACGTCCACGTGTGAGCA
Source organism: Triturus cristatus (assembly GCF_964204655.1). NCBI lineage: Eukaryota > Metazoa > Chordata > Amphibia > Caudata > Salamandridae > Triturus > Triturus cristatus. The sequence goes on from NC_140591.1 coordinate 1,524,942,310, forward strand.
GCCCATCCATTCCGAGGCTGGTGCTTGTAGTCCTACATATCCCAAAATAAAATGAGGCCTTCAAGTCCCAGAATGCAGAGTAAAACACGTGGACATTGTGAGCTATTCACACATGGTACCTGGTAAACGTGAGAGCTCTGACCGTCATACATGCACACCGACGTAAAGAGCATCACACAAGCATGCCATTGGAATGATGCACGCGCACGCACACACACACGCACACACGTACACCCCTTGTTGCTGTGCTTGTTGTACCTGTTCCCATTTCATGTGTGCTGCTGTGCACAGCACACATCCTGTGTGTCTGTCCGTCCTGTGTCTGTCTGCTCATAGGACATTGTACTGTGCGAGGCTGTGCACCATGTCAGGCGGCCTGTTACTGCGCCTGCGCAAGGGCAGACCCCAGCAGAAGGCCAATCTTGGAAGATATTATGACTCAATGTGTTTTCTCCTTCATGCAACACAGCACAACAAAGTCTGGTGCGTTGCTGAGTTGAGAGAAATCTTAGTTAACCTGGGTCTTCATGCTTCAAGTTCAGCAGAATTATGCATTTATTCATGTTTTTCCCTGCACAACTTTCTCCAGGTATTGCCAGCCGGTTTTTATATAGCACAAACACAAACAGGTCAGAAATGGGTAAGGTGTGCGTTTTTAGTTGTCAGTACGATGGAAAACGCACGTTATTACCAATACAACAAGCAACAACTCTATTTTAGCTGGGCCGCTCACATCCACAATTCCTCAGGCTGTGGTGGCCAAATGCTCTTAAAGAATGTTCCTTTCTCTTCATACAAGCAACAACCTATTGTTACCTCTTTCCACTTTTTCATTTGAGATAGAGTTGTATGTTGTTGTTTCTTTTAAACGCTACTTCACTAGCCAGTATGTTGCCAGCTGAGTTATATCACGTCATTTGCTGTATGGTAACATTATTTTAACCTCTTTTAGTTCCTGCACATTGTTTGTGTCTATTGATAAAATACAGCATCATGTCAATCAGGTCCGGCCTATAATGTGATGATATAGGAATCTTTCTCGTGCCATTTTAATGCAGTTTTTAAAGTTGACATTTGAGTAATGAAATGGAATGCACATCTGTTGCACCACTCGGTGTAAATAGAAGCTCTCATTGTGGTGATACTCAGACTGTCAGCATCAGAAGGAGTGAAGTCTGATTGGACCTTGTCAGGCCTTAAATTAATGACCTGCATGTCACCACAACAGATGTCAATACATAGCGCATAGCTCGCTGTGCCATCTCGCAGCACTTAGATAGCTGTGCAATACCGCGAAGTAGTACACGCACACTGCACTTTCAAGGACTGACATTAGGCACATGATCATGAAAGATTTATTCTTTCTACAATTTACTAATTGAGCAAAGCATTTCTAATTGCTGAAAATGGTTGCACAATGTTGTCATGGTTACAGGATTTGCATTTTAGTTATTCTGTGCTCATTGTTCAGGGGTTCATATGACGAGGGTGTGGCTAGGAATAAAATGTCCTTTGGAATACCTGCCGATTCCCTTATTCCACGCTAACCACCACAAATACTGCAACCAAGGAACCATTTTCCAGATAAAAGTCTTTGAGAGATAAACCATGCACACATTATCCAGCCGGAATTTGTAAAACACCCACGCAAGTGAATATTTATTGGCTAATGTATTGCTAATGAAAAGCTTGTGCTATTATGTTAAAGGGAAATTCTGCAATGATTAATACACAACGCACTGTTTTGAGGTTGATGGTAAATGTCCATGAAACATACAAGGTAAAACGCATTTGTACACAAGAATAGATTGTGGTAATGTTGTCAAACTGAACCCAAGAGCTATGGCTATATATTCTAATAAGTTATTTTAATATAAACTTTGCTCATACTTACTTGTGAGTGGACGGTGTGAAGCTGCAGTGAGGTTAGACGGGCATCTCCAGTCAATGCAGTAATAGACATTTCAATTCACACCTTGTGGATGAGGGGAGGGCAGTGCAGTTTCATCACTGTCTCCACTGGTACTATCCCACCATGGAGTTTTATAGACTTCTATGCTGATCCGAAGGGAATTTCGCTGCACACCTATAATGAGCCATAGTCTGAAATAAGAGGCATCATCCTTCGAGCACCTGTGTCCTCCTCCCTGGACAAAATTAATTAGATGAGAAATTAGGGTTTCAATAGTTACAGAAATATAGAGTAATGAGCTCCTGTTGGCTTAATTGAAGATCATTAAGTGAAGACCTACAGCTGTTCACAACAGACACATGATGTTTGATGAGAATTGGGTCACATATCAGCAACAGCAATGAAACAATTTTGCCTTCAACAGTACACTTGTGCAACAAAAAAACTGATTGCTGGAAATACTGTACTCAAGGCCTGATTTAGAGTTTGGCGGATGGGGTTTCTCCGTCACAAACATGACGGATATCCCGTCCGCCGTATTACAACTCGATTATATCCTATGGAAATAGTAATATGGTGGATGGGATATCCGTCCCCGTTGAGTCGGAGTAACCCCTCCGCCAAACTCTAAATCAGGCCCTTAATCTTAGCCATTAATGGTCGCTCTGGGTAGCATTCCATTCCACATTCATTTAGTTTCCCCATGCCGTTCCAGTAGGAGACTGACATTGTGCAAATCTGCTTTTGCCTAATACAAAAGGAGTACCCTCCGACAGCGGCGGCTCCTCCATTATGCCGCAAGAGCATCGCCCCACCTGCTGCGACTGCATCAGGCACACACATTAATAAAATGGTTATAAATACCATTTTATTAATATGTCTCAGGCTCGCACTGTTACAGCGTGATGGCAGGGGGTGGGGCTGATTAGTGCGATTGCACTAGTAATGCAGCCCCCTGCCAGTGCACAGGTTGGATTGGCCAGCTGCCTACAGCCGAACCAATCTGACCTGCACACTTCAGAGCCTGCAATCCCAAGGCTGAAAAACAACAGAGGGATTGCAGCCGCAGGCCCCCAGCCTCAAAATGAGCGCTGGGTTAGCCTGATCCAGCCAATCCTGGAGTGATTGGCTAGTTTCGCATTGTACTAGGGCGGAAGTCCTTGCCTTTCCACCCGAGTCAGCTGAGGCGTACACCCGGAGGAATCAAAAGACCGCATCGAGAGCAGCAGCAAGGACCCGGAAAAGAGCATTGGGTGGCAGATACATTCTTTGTATTTGTTTTTTAAGTGTATTATTGTCTACATTTCCCCCCACATCCCCACCTCCCCATTGTCAACCCTAGCACCCCCCGCATCACTCCGCATCCACACCAACGCCACCTCCCTCCGAACAGGAAACAGAAGACAGACCAAAAACATGTCATCCTTGTTGATCTTCATTGGTGAGGTGTAGCTTCTTCCTGAGGAGTATAGAGAAATGGAGACACAAGCGAAGGCATAACGAAGTATCATTCAGACTCTAATTGCTTCAATTAATAGTAGCTAGTCAGAATTTCTTAGTCCAATTTTCCGTAATTGTTTTTGGGATTATCTGTGTTGTTACCAAAGGAAAATAAGGGTTTTTTTGGCATTTGGTACACAGGAAACTTTGTCACCACCATGTTTTTGGAGGCAGAGCCTACTGCCTTACTTTTTAACAAGATCAGTTCTTTCTCATCTTTCTAGCACTGGATCTGGGTTCCATGTTGCGCCGCATGCTTATTGCTTACACCTATCCACAAAGATTTACCTTGTTATGTGCTCTTTGTGTTTTTTCCCCATTAGAAGATCAAAACTAATTTGCATCTCCTCCCTCGGTACCCAGCATGTTTTTATTATACGATTTTATCTGAATGCTTCACATGCTTGTGCTTTTGAACTGTTTGGAAAGGTTTTTATTAACCATACAATAAAATTGACTTGACTACTGGCAGAGACCTTAGATTGATGGCCCCATGGACATCGGGCCATTAGACTAAGTGACTCAGACTGCACATCCTATTGAGGGTGAATCATTTGATGCACTATTTTGCTGATTGGGACTGCCATGGAAAGCCTGGTGTCCAGAACAGCAACAAATAAAAATCACCCCCTCTCTCTGGGCTAAAACCTCAAGGATGTCAGGGCCATTAGTCTCTTGTTTTTCAAACACAATGCGCCGGAGTTTGTTTCTGAAAAACAACAAAGTCTGCTGTGCAGCAGCATGAAACATAGCAGCCACTTGGCAAACTTACAGTGGCTTCAGAGTAGCTGCAATGAAGGAATAGGGATCTCCGTCAAGCAGGCAGATATATCTAAATATGGTGGGCGGTCATTGGCATGGGTAGTGGAGGTTATGACCTCCGTCACCCTGATGACAGGGCAGGACACCCGCCTTACCATAAAGAATCTTATTTATTGAAATAAGTATTGGCCCTCCGTGAACTGAAGTATTCCATCTCTAACTACTAGACCTTTTCCCCTCTAAACTGCTGTAAAAGAGTCCTCAAAAACATTAATAGTTTGCATCATTATCACACGGAACTACGTTAGAGACCCTGTCTGGGGAAACTCACTCAGACAGCAACTATACAATGGGTGGAAACTCTCAAATTCTATTTGACTAGTGGTAGCTCTTATATGTAAAATTCTATTTTGTTTATTTTACCTACTGAGATACTGTCAGGGGACCTTCTTTCATGGATATATATATATATATATATATATATATATATCGCCAGTAGGTAGTTATAGTTAGGACCTTGTTTCTATTCAAAAAACGTTTTTCTTTTGCCAGTATCTTTGGCGCCGTTTGACGAACCTTTGCGAAATTTTTTAAACTAATGGTTCACTCAGGACAGCTCCTGTCTGGAAAGTTTTGCAGCGATTCGTCAAGCGGGGGCAGAGGAAAAAGGGGGATCTAAAAACATTTCCCATGTTAATTTCCATAGGGAACTTGAGACACGGCTACAGCCCGAACTACTGAACGGAATTACACCAAATTTGGCAAAAAGGTAGCTCCTGGTTCAGAAAGCACCCTTTTCTTAAATGGTGTAAATAGGTTCAGTAGTTCCTGAGAAATTGAAAAAATCGAAATATCGATATCTGAGGGCTGAGGAGGATTCGCGAACCCTCGCAAGCACAAGCTTCATTTTGATTGGCTGCAAACACTCCAAACTAAAATGTGCTGGCAGCCATCTTGTGACTCGGTAGAACTGAGTCACAAGAAAACAGTAAAAAAAGATAAAAAACAAGAAAAGGGGCAGGGTAGAAACACCCTGACCCCCTAGGCCTGCTCAAAAGCATATTTTTTATATTTTCAGCCGAATCTGCACTGGTTGCGCGAATCCGGCCTCAAAAAAAGAAGATTAAAATGAAGCATGGGCTCCCACGCTTTGTTTCTTCGAACTCCCGTGGGGGTCCCCGCAGCCCAGGGAACCGCCACCTCCCCGGGGCTTTATTTATTATGAGCAGGAGGCACGCGTCCCCCCTTAGACCTGGTAGCCCAGCCAGTTCCTTGGGGAGAGTGTCAGGCCTGGCTGAGACGTGTGCTGCCTGCGATTGTGCAAATAAAACTGAGGTGCAGAAGCCTAATTATGTTAAACGCTTTCAATGGCCAGTTTATTGAAAGTGATTATCGAGATGATGCGTGAAAGGTGGGAACTGATTCCTCCAGATTTTGACTGAGGTGTGGGGGCAGTTTGGCAGCGGAGACAGAGCACACATGACTGATGAACAGTAAGATACCCACACGGTATTACATAGCCAGGAAATATAGCTCAGTCGGCCTGTGTGCCTTCGGCAGAAATAGATGTACAAGTAGTGGGTGACAAAATGACAAGCTCCATGGGGTCACCAGACTTTACACCTTCTGATGTCAACAAAACCAAAGTGATTAAAAGTCATGCCCTATGCACCTGCTACTTATGTGCAGTGAAATCGCAAGAGTGTGGCAGCAAGTGGAATGATGTGTATAAAAATAGTATCTATTATTAGTGGTTATGTGCAGGGGCAGATCATGGGAAGCCAAGCCGGAGAATGACAGGTAAATGGTGTTGAGACAGTCAGTTGCTTGTGAGTACAAGTGACTGACCCGTCCCCCGCCATTATGGCCCTTCTAAACCATTGGTTTGTTGTCAATGTTCTCTCTTTATTCATTGACCAATCCGTGTTAGTAATATAATAACGCAAACTGTGTTCTTCCATTTACAAGGCACTACTAATATTGAATCCATATTGAGGCCTTTATAGCGCCGTAAAATTTTCTATGCGCTTCATGGAGGAGGGTGTGGTGGCTGCAGGGTGACAATGAGATCTAGCAACACTGTCAGACCGGAAAGAGGTGCACAAGTGCCTGTCTGTCTGCTTCACGGGAAACATGTCTGGGTCTGATGAAAATCACCAGTTTGACCAGTTTAAGAGGAAGTGAGGGTGCAGGGCAGGTGAGGGGCCATGGAGGCACAGTGAGGAGCAAGGGGCACAGGGTCTGGAGCCAAGCGCTGAGATCATGGACCCGTCAAGGATGGAGCCCCCAGCAGCAGCCCCTCAGAGCCAGCCACCCCACGAGGCCATCAGCTTCGGCATTGACCAGATCCTGAACAGCCCTGAGCAGGAGAGCGCTGCCCTGCCTGCCCCATGAGGCCCCAATGGCTATCTGGGCAGGCCCAGGGCTAGCGCACCCTACCACCCTCTTTCCACTGAATTCCCAGGCCGGGCACCGCCTTCGAGGACTTGGGCTCCTACGGGGTGTACCTGAGTCTGGCTCCCACAGGGATGATCCAGCTACTGGCTCACAGGCCCCTCCCTGGAGCCGTACCTCTGCCCCTGGCCAGGGCCATGCACTCCGTGCCCGGCATGGGCAGCCTCAACTTGCCCTGCATGGAAAGTAGTCGGCGCCTTGTCAAGGAGAGCTTGACAGGTAAGAGTGGGTTTGGGGTGAAGCTTCTTGGTGCTATAACCTGGCATGTGGCTCACCCTCTTCTCCTGACTTCATTGTGCTATGTGTCCTGACTCTTTCTCCCTTCGGGCGCCTGGTTACTTATATTACAGCCGGGCACTAACCCACTCCATCAGGTTTCCAAGCGCCATGTCCAACTTCTTTACGTCCCGTCTTCTAGGAGCTATGACACTGCCTCTTTGTGAGCTCATCCAAACCATGAGTTGTGGATAGTCTTCGTCAGGGTAAAACCACCCCCTCCCACTGGCTGTCAGTGGATTGCCAGGGTGCCCACATTCGAGGCCTTACAGGATATACAAATCTTCCCAGGTGGCACTTAGCTGAGATATATAACTTCTTTAGCGCCAAGTGCCACCGAACAGTCAAATAAAGATTCCCAGCTCCACTGTGCATGAAAACAGGAAGGCGTGAACTCACAGGAGAAGTGTGACGTTCCTCATTGGAAATGTACACTTTTTGAGTGTCTGCGCGTTCCCTTGTTTGTGATGTATGTTTTTTTAGCAAAAACGCGTGCATTTTAAGATATTTTTGTGAAGTGGTGTGTGACCTGGGACTGCACACCTTCAGATATGCAGTGTGCTAGCAACCGACAAATGGGAGCATGTTCAGTGCTCACACACGAACCAATATTTTAACATCTGTCTGATGAATGTACTGCGCGGTGTAGTTGCTATATATGGCCCTAAGATAAGAACCATGCAGGAACAAAACATTATCCCATATATTCAATTGCTCTGCATGAGAAGGAAGTTGAGACTAGTTCTTATCTTCTAGGAGCTATGACTGCCTCGCAGTGACCTCATGTATTTGACGTCTGTGTGTACAGATAAAGGTGCTCACTGGTTCTTTCTGCAATGCTCTTGCTTCTTTCTGCACCTCTCTTGAAAATTTCGGCACCCCTCTTGCCTCTTTCTGCACCCCTCTTCCCTCTTTCTGCACCTCTTTTGTCAGTTTCTGCAACTCTCTTGCCTCCTTCTGCACCTCTGTTGCCTCTTTCTGCACCCCTCTTGCCTCTTTCTGCACCCCTCTTGCCTTTTTCTCCACCTCTGTTGGTTCATTCTGCACTTCTCTTGCTACTTTCTGCATCCTCTTGCCTCATTATGCAAACTTCTTCCCCCTTTCTACATCTCTCTTGCCTCTTTCTCCATTTCTATTTCCTCTTTCTGCACCTGTCTTGCCCCTTTCTGCACCTTGGTTGGTTCTTTGTGCACTTCTCTTGCTTTTTTCTGCATCTCTCTTGCTTTTTTCTACACCCCTCTTGCCTCTTTCTGTACATCTGTTGCTTTTTTCTGCACTTCTCTTGCTTCTACCTTTTTGTATACAAATTTACAGAGTATGCTCTTTGAAATGCAGGTATTCAAGTATTTGTATGTTTATTTTTATGGAACGTGTCACTAGGTAAAAGCAGAGACACACGCATGCATACCTTCACAAACGTGGTCAGACTTATAACGGTGATATGCTTAGGATTGCTGTTTTATATTTGGTAGGCCTAACATTCTGAGCAGTCGATGAATATTGAACCTTCAAGAGAAAAGTGAGGTTTAAGACGTCTTGGGAGAGGGATTAGTAATTAGGCTTCTTTATATGAGTCTGTTGTAAGGTACAGTCAAAGTAGGCCTCTTTCTGCACTTCTGTTGGTTTTTTCTGCACATCTCTTGCTTCTTTCTGTACCTTTCTTCCTCTTTCTGGACTTCTGTTACCTCTTTCTGCGTTTCTCTTTCTTCTTTTTGCACTTTTCTTCCTCTTGCTGCACCTCTCTTGCCTCTTTCTGCACTTCTCTTGCTTCTTTCTGTGCCTTTTCTTCCTCTTTCTGCACATGTTCTAGCTATGTAGACAAAGTTAGAAATTTGCATTTAAAAAACCTTTGATGAAATTCACTGAAAAAACCATAGGTTTCAGGGACATAATAGTTAGAAATTTTCATTTAAAAAACCTTTAAAATTTACTGTAAAAAACATAGGTTTCAGGGACGTTATAGTTACAAATTAGCATTTAAAAAAAACATAGAAATTCACTCAAAAAAACCACAGGTTTAAGGGACGTTATATTTAGTTTCATCATCAGCAAATTATATAGATATATATATATATATCAGTCGCGGCTGGCATTAATCCCAGGTGGGGGATTCGCATGGGGGTCATGGAGGAAGGTGATTTAATAATAAATAAATTAAAAAACTTACCAGTCTGCCGGGTCCCGCTTCTTCTCGACTGCTGCTCCTGCTCTTCTGCCTCCGGCAGGAAAATAAAGCAGGCAGCCTCCCTCTCCTTCCCTAAGCCAATCACAACACTGCAATGGCAGCATTGTGATTGGTGGGGATGCCGCCCAGCCAGGGGGCTTATGGGTAGGTAATGTTCTCCATGCAGGCTGCATTGCAGCCTGCACATAGAAAGGGCAGAGTGTGGATGACTGGTTTGGGTGGCCCCAGTTGGCCGACCAAGCAGTCACTGCGCTTTGCGGAGTGGGTACACCACTCCTCCCCTGCTCACAGAGCAGCCCCGCCCACCCACCCGCCTGCAACTAAACATAAAATGATAATAACAGGAAGTTATTACCATTTTATGTTTCTGCTTCTTGCGCTGCGAGAAAGCAGTGGGGCGTCACTCCTCGGCCCTAGTGAAGGAGCCGCCCCTGATATATATATGTATATATATATATATAGTTCACTGAAAAAACCATAGGTTTTAGGGAAAGTTATAGTTAGTTGGACATTTCACTCGTACAAAACCATAGAAATTCCCCCGTTATAGTTAGTTCAGCTAACTATAACTCGCGCCCCCGCAATGCACTGCTGATGATGTCACATATTACATCACTCATGACATGGTCAGTGACATCACTGATGACATCACTGATGACATCGCAAATGACATCACTGATGACATCAATGATGACATCATCAATGTGATAAATTGATGCATCTTCTCACACCCTAATATAACCTTTGATACACCCACTCTAAATTACAGACTGCCATTCTCAAAACCTTAGACACTCCAACACCAATAACTACATACCTACTCACTGATTCTTAGGTTTACACACACATCCACTCACTCACCCATGCAATCACTCATACTTATGGTCACTCAGTACAGGACTTTCATATGCACTCATACACCTATTTAGAAACACACACACTGCCACTCATCCATAGAGGTACTCACACACCTAGTCAGTCATGCAAATAATTAATCACACTGCCATTTACTCACCTATACAGTATACACACACCAGCTCACTTACTCATACAAATACTAGCACATATTTACGCTCTTATACAATCACTGATACAAGCACAGACTCATCCATACAGCCACTCTCACAATCACACACTCTCACTTATAGCCATTTATATACTCCAACACACATATATACTGCCTTTCACATATGTAGTTACTAACACATATACAACTGAGCTATACATTCACTCAGTTTCACACTCATACACACACTCACCCACCCATACAGTCCATCACAAATGCACTCTTGAAACCATGCACCCAGTGAATCACCCACTCACACATCTATGTACAGAGTCACACACACCCCACCCACACAAACACTCAGGCACCCACACAGATACTCAGACAACCAATCAATAACCCATATAGACACTCATGTAGCTATTTGCAAACCCATGCAGCCGCTTACACACCAACAGACAGACGGATACAGACATTCACACAGTTTACTCACTAACCCATGCATTCAGTAAGATAAGTTTAATCACTCACTTATAGAGTCAGTCACGCACCTACTAAATCATCCATTCAGTCACTTATACATACACTCATTCTTCAATACGCCTTTCCCTATATATATTAAACATATCTAAACTTTACAGAAACACACAGTCACTGGATGATGTCATCAGTGATGTCATTTGAGATGTCATCAGTAATGTCATCAGTGATGTCACTGACCATGTCATGAGTGATGTAATATGTGACGTCATCAGCAGTGCATTGCGGGGGTGCGAGATATAGTTAGCTGAACTAACTATAACGGGGGAATGTCTATGGTTTTGTACGAGTAAAATGTCCAACTAACTATAACTTTCCCTAAAACCTATGGTTTTTTCAAAGAATTTCTATGGTTTTTTAAATGCTAATTTCTAACTATAACGTGCCTGAAACCTATAGTGTTTTTAATGAGTTTCAAAGATTTTTTAAATGCTAGTTTCTAACTAGAACGTGCCTGAAACCTATGTTTTTTCAGTGAATTTCAAAGGTTTTTTAAATGCTAGTTTATAACTATTCCTACAGAGGTAGAACATGTGAAGAAAGAAGAAAAAATGCTCAGAAAGAAGCAAAAGAAATGCAGAGAGAGGCAACAGAAGTCCACAAAGACGAAAAAAATTGCAGGAAGAAGCAAGACGTGCAGAAAGAACCAACAGAGGAGCAGAAAGAGGCCTTGTTGTAAAATCATCCTGTGCCCACAACTTTTTCAAACGGGTACTGATGGTAACTGACTATAACTAACCAGGCCTAGAGCCAGTGCTAGGCTAAAAGACACTTAGAATACAGTGAAAACACCTACATACACTAGGGAACACTATGCGTTGGGGTACCCCTGTGATTAGCATGACCTCATATGTAAAGCCCTAGCACATAATAGGGCAGGGGGATTAAAACTACCTCTAAAAACGTGCCACGAGGCACGTTTGCACAGTGGTGAAGGGAGGGGGGGGGCCTGAGGTGACATGTGTGCAAACACGCCCTGTGGCGCATTTTAAGTTGGGGGATAAAGTCCCCTTGAATCATGAGGGTCCCTGGGGTCCAACAAGCCCACCAAGAACCTCCAGTAAGCACCACAGAGCTGTGTTGCAGAGAGGATGTCATCAGTGATGTCATCAGTGATGTAATTTGAGATGTCATCAGTGATGTCATCAGTGATGTCACTGACCATGTCATGAGTGATGTAATATGTGACATCATCAGCAGTGCATTGCGGGGGCGCGAGTTATAGTTAGCTGAACTAACTATAATGGGGGAATTTCTATGGTTTTGTACGAGTGAAATGTCCACAACTAACTATAACGCCCCTGAAACCTATGGTTTTTTCTGTGAATTTCTAAGGATTTTTAAATGCTAATTCCTAACTATAACGTGTCTGAAACCTACGTTTTTTACAGTGAATTTCAAAGATTTTTTAAATGCTAATTTTTAATTATAAAAGTAGTTATACCTATGTTTTTTGTACACAATTTGAAGATTTTTTAAAACTGTTAATTTGTTTATATATTATTTATTGAACAATATTATATATTTTTTTGTTAGACTGTAATTTTTTGTTGTTAATTTTAATATACTTTTATTATTTTCTTTTTTTTAAAAAAAAAGAAATTTTGGAGTCGCGCACCCTAAGCGTACCTAACGTGATGGGTGTGCATATTAGAGCCACCATATTTGAAAAGTTGTACAGGATCCTCGTATGGTGTGCGACGGGTGCGTGTCTTCTAGTTACATAATGTCCGTATAATATTACGTGTTGTGCGCGATAGGTATGCGACTGCTGCGTGACTCCTGCTCCCACTAATTCGCGACACATGCGCATTACTGTACGCGATGCTTGCGCGGTGGCGGGCGCCGGGTGACGTCATATATGGGGCGCGCTGGGTGCGCGACTCCCACTAAATTTTTTATGTTCTAAAATGATATATATGTGTCTCTAATATACATATTAGGGCTAGAGATTATCTAAGGTATTCCTAAAAATAATATATTTGTATTTGTAATAAAGTTATATTACTTTTAAATATATTTCCGCGGAGTCGGGTGCGTTCTTCGTGTGCGCAGGGTGCGCGAATCCCATGTGTCCTGAAAAAAAAAGATTTGATTGGTTCATAACATTACCCATTGTAACTAGTGAAGGAGCCCACCCATTTCAATCACTCTTCTTTGAGCTTCTTTGGAGACACATCTCTGTGCTTGGTCGACGGACCAATGAATTGGTTGATGGTGATTTAGAACCAGCTAAAACACATTTTAAGACTCAGAATTCTTTATTCTCTTATTCGAAAAACCACAAACTCATAATTTCTGTTAATCAAATATTTGTTTATCTAAATTTTGTTGCAATTGATATTAGCATTTGTTTCATCAAGAGTTTAGAATTTCAGGATTAATTCATTCAAATCGCATGACATTATGTTTACCTATTCTTGCTATCTGGATTTTCTCAAATTCATTTGGCTCTGCATAACCGAATTAACCGTTAAATTGTCCAAATAAAGCAGGCCAAAACTCAAGGTCTGAAAGTTCTTTGCTCAGCACGTTACAGTCCCAAAGATCTCCAAAGGACCAGAAATCGGGCAAGCATCTGTCGTCGCCTGCGGGGTCAAAAAGGGTGTGCAGTCAGAGTAACCGCCGAATGCCAGACCCCTCCCTATTCTACTACTCTTTTTATAATAAATTTCGAGATAACATGAAACATTTTTAGGCGGAGAAAGTCTGTGATTGGCTGATCGAAAACGTCCGATTTTTATTCAATTAAGTTCTCATGGATTTTGCTGGTTCACTTCCGTACCGTATGTTTGTCCTTATGCAACAATGTTTTAGGTTTGCTTGTATGATCCAATTGTTCATTTAAACCAGTTTTTACTGACTGAAGTTTGGCAGTCCACCAAGATCCTATCCTTTACCGAGGACATTGGGTGCTCAGGTCGTTAGGAAGTTCACGGAGCCATCCGAGTCTGCGCAGTAGGCATCGCGCTCACGAGACGGTGGCCACTTCTGAACTCGATTTTGGGCGCCATTTTAGGGTAGGCCCAAATGTCAACTTTAAGCGAAACAAACACAAAAGATACAAAGAAATGATGATTCTAATGTTATACCCTCACTAATCCCTTCATGTATTAGTATTTTCCTAGCATATAGCAACATTTAAATATTCACCGTTAGGATCCAATCAGGAACGCTAACATCACATAAGCAACATAAATCATGCGATATCTAATTACCACATGTACTACTATTAATATGCGTACGTATTTTATTTATTTGAGTTATTTTGCCATGCTAATAGCAATTTCCCACGTGTAATTGGTGTATGCAAAAAGGTTGAATTAGTATCACACAGCAATCCGTTAGTATTATTATAATATAGTTAGTCTTTTCATGCAAAATAGAGGAGGTATACAAAAGTTTGATCTACCTGCTCCATCAACCCTCCCTTTGGTGTTTTTAACATCACCATACTACCTACAATTTTATAAAATTTGTGAATAGAAATGAATTCAGTTCTCTTAGTACTTTGTTAGATCACATTACTGTTTCACCTGTCTCTACTTCTCTTGTCTTTTTATACATATTCTGTTTCCACTCTTCTAATTCTACCTCTTCAAATTCTCTTTCTTTTCTTTCTTTCTCTCTTTTCTTTACAATTTCTCTTTTTATGTTATTTCGTATTTTTCTTCTTTTGCTACATAGACATCCTAATCTCAGAATTAATACTAGAATAATCACACATGTTACTGGAAACAGAATTTTACCAATAAAGGTACTACCTAACTTTAGTAAAAAGTTCTTAATAGTAGAAAACTTTTTCCAATCTTTTCCCAGATACCTTCAACCTCCAGTGGAACAATCTCCTCATGGAAATCAGTTATATTCTTAATGTACGTCTTCAAATCTTGACTTTCGTCAGGAATGTAAGTACAACAATGTTGAACTTTCAGCATTCCACAGACTCCACCCTCTTTTGCCCAAATTATATCCAGGGCAAGTCGATTTTGCATTACCATGGCTCGCATGGCAAACATTTCAGTATTTACCAATAAAAATCCTCCAGCGGTGCTTGTTGACAAGCGATCCACTACTGTTGATAATTTTATATTTTTATGTGCATTCAGAGACATTCCAACTGATTGTATCCGTGCTCCAAAAATGTTTCCTACAATTTCTGACCAAGATTCTCTTCTTCTACGTGTTAGTTTTCTACCTATCTCATGTGCACCATCTTTTCCTCTTCCCACATGAAATATCTTTGGGAAAACCAGGCCTTGATAATATGTGCCATACCAGTGATCAGGTAATCGATAATAAGCTTTGTTCCCGCAGATAAAATATAATCCAGGAAATACCGGATCTTTTCCTCCTTTAAATCCCCATCCACCCATGATTCCATAAGTATCATGGCAATCACTTGTAACTACAAAATTGTTATTATATACAGTTTGATTTCTTCTAATACACAGCTTTCCTTTCTGAGGCCAATCTAAAGCCATTGTTGGACTAGCTTCTCCTTTCAAATGTTTTTCTCTTTCAACATCCCAAACAGTCTTTTCTTCTTTTCCTTCAGGTACCTTATTTTGCATTTTTAATCTTCTTTCTTCTACCATATCTGAGAAAGTTTTCTCCTCTTTCTTTAAACTAAAAGTTAGATTGTTTCTAAATATTGACTCTAATGTTAATTCTTTAGTTTCTATGAAACATTCACCTAACACTTTAGCAGGTTTAACTTTATTTAGTTTATTGACTATGTGTGAAAATATGTTATCTACATCTGAAAAATAATATTCTAATTTCCCTATTTGATAAAACAAACTTGCTAATACACTACATGTTATTCCATATGTCACTGGAAGATGATGGTATGTCATTCCCTCGGACACTGATGCAGGCAAATGCATACATATGTAGCAGTCTCTCACATCCATTGTTTTAACGTATTCATACAATAATTTTGAAAAAACATTATTAGAAAAATCATTTATGGACCTATCTTTATGTAAGTAATTTTTATCTATTTTTGTCGGATAAATCTTCTGATTTTTTTCTATATTAGTCTTATTCTCACTATGACCTTCTATTGTTTCTAATGTAACCTTAAATGAGACCATTAAAGCTAACGCACTCCACAGAAGCATTAGTAATCCTGTACAACAACAACACATTTTGAACCATCTTCTAAGGAACACACATTTAGATTTTCTACTTTCTGTGTTTGCCATTTCAAAAAATGATCAGTGTCTTTTGACTTAGCCTCTTCTGCTTCACAACTAGTTTTGTCTCACCCAAGGCTCTAAGCACCTACTTGATTCTTTCAGTTTATGTCTTTTCCAGTAAATTTAAAGTTTCTCCTTTTAGAGCACTTTTGTCTCTTCATTTTGGCATTTGATCGTCTTTCACTTTTTTTTCACAATCTTGATTCAGAATTTCCTGAACATCCGTCTCTTCCCCGATGTCGGACAAGATAACTCTCAGGAGTTCCGATTCTTTGTCTTCCTCAACCACTTCTGGTACAGTCACCTCTAGATCTCCTTGGCTGTCTGCCTCTTCTCGTACTTCAGGGAGTACCACATACGACCATTCTGGAGACTTATACTTCTGGTTGGGCTTTCTAGTTCTTTTGCTCTCCTCTGATGGTGTCTGTTCAATATCTTTTGGTTTCTCTTGACTAGACACCTCATTCACTTGTTCGGCTCTGGGTGAATTTACCCGTGTCAATCTGTATCTCAATCTTTTTATCCTGTTTGGCCAAATTTCATCCTTTGCTGGCCTTTTTTGCTTACTTCCTTTTTCATTTCTTTCAGTTCTCCATGCTCTTTTCCTCAGGACTCGACCTTCTGGTACTTCTTCGTCACTGTCCTCCGATTCAGTTCTAACTTGACTTTTTATTTTCAGTAGTTTTTCTTTCCACCACTTCCTTTTTCTTACCTGCTTCTGTCCCTCCTCGTGGTTCATCCACACAATCTTACTGCTGACTAACTGTCCCTTCTTCTAGCTGGATGTATGGTTTCCCTACAACTCCTCGGGGGTCTTCCACAACAACTTTTCCCTCTCTCTCTGTATCTGGTACCTTACCATCTACTTCTGTTATTTCAGGTGAAATTTCTCTTGACCTTTCTTTTGGAACTTCTTTATCAAAAAATTCTTTGACAGTCTCTTCACTGTTTTTATTTTCACCCTTACGTGCTTGTACTGGTTCAGTGTCTGATTCTGGGCTGGTGTCCGAAATCTGCAATTTTCTTCTTAATGGAAGATTCTCTGGTGCTATAACTGGACTTGGTTCTGATTCCCCCCTTTCAGGAGTTTGTCTTATTCATATTTCTTCAGTATCTGATTCAGAACTCGTATCTGATTCTTCAAAGTATTCTCCTTCCTTGTTATCCACTGGATTTGGAATTCACAAGGTGTGACTAGCATGGATCCAGTTCTTCACTCCTGCACATTTCACAGCTGTCGTCATGGTCAGGATTACCTGACGTGGCTTACCCCAACGTGGGACCAAACAGTTTTGTCTTCTATGTACTTTTATTCTCACCCAGTCTCCTGGGCTCAGATCATGAGCTGGCTTCTTTTCAAGAGTGGTGGCATCCGATCCAACCTGATGGAACACAGAATGAATGGAATCAGCCAACCCCTTTCAATAATCCAACACCAAGTCATAAGATATAGGCAATAGCTTGTTGAGTGGTATGAAAACATCTCACATTGCTCTTCCCATGACAATTTCATGGGAACTCAAGCCTGTATTCCTATCTGTAATAGATCTAATAGTCATGAGTACCAGAGGCAAGACATCAGGCCATTTCAAACCTGTGGCTAAAAACATTTTTCCCAGTCTGTTCTTAATGGTGCCATTTACTTGTTCCACCACACCAGAAGCCTCTGGGCGATAGGCATAATGTAGTTTCTGTTGTACATTCAATGCTTCACAAATTAATTTCATTATTTCATTATGGAAATGTTTTCCTCTATCTGACTCAATCGTAACTGGAAATTCAAACCTAGGAATGAACTCTCTCAATAATAGCTTGGCTACTGTAATTCCATCACTTCTTCTTGTTGGGTATGCTTCTACCCATCGAGAGAACAGACAAACCATCACTAGAACATACCTCAACCTGTTGCAGGGGGGCATTTCAATGAAGTCAATCTGCATTCTGTTGAAAGGTCCTACTTCTCGTCCTATCGTTCCCAGACGTACCACTGTTTTTCTCCCAGGATTGAATTGCTGACATATGAGGCATCTTTGACAAAGGCTTTCAGCTACAAGTTTGCATTATACCATGTCTGTTTGAAAAGTCTGATCATAGTATCTCTTCCTACATGTGCTTGTCCATGATACATCCGTGCCATGGTAGAAACCATGCTATCAGGCATGACTGGTCTTCCATCCCGATAAACCCATACATGATCTGTTTCCCGTGGTGCACATCCTGCTTTTACCCACTGTCTCATTTCCTCATCTCCTGCTTCTTCCTGCAACTGCCTCACTTCTTCCCATGTATTCACAGTGTTAGTAAACAACAAGGGACATGAATTCATTTCTCTTTTTCTTCCCCGATTCACAGAGTTCTGATTACGTGCACAATACTGAGCCATGTCGTTGGCAAATTGGTAGCCAGCTGAAATATAGTCATTAGACTTAGAATGAGCAGCACATTTTACCACAGCTAACTGCTTAGGCAGCTGTATCGCCTCAAGTAATTTTCCAACCACTTCAGCATTCCTTATAGGAGTTCCACTCAATGTCAAAAACCCTCTTTGGGACCAGATTTGCTGAAAGTCATGCACTACACCCAAGCCGTATTGACTATCGGTTATCACAGACACTCTCACATTCTTTCCCAACTTACATGCTCTTGTTAATGCAAAAAGTTCAGCAACCAGGGCTGATTTTACTCCTTTCAGGCAAGATGCTTCCAGTACAGCTGCTACCGTACATTCTGCACACGCTGCACTCAAAATTCCCTCATCTGTTCTCAAGCATGATCCATCCACAAACATCACATAGTCACTTTCTGTCAAAGGTACATCTTTTATATCTGGACGTGGTTTAGTACAAAAATCAAGCACTTCCAAACAGTCATGATCCACATAATCTCTGACTTCCACATTCTCAGCATCAGGCAGCAACGTTGAAGGATTCACATTCAGACATCTCACATGGCTCACATTCGTTGCAACTAGGATGACTTTCTCGTATTTAGTCAGACGACTATGCTTCATGAACTGAGTGCAGCTCCTTGTTAAAAGGATTGCCACATCATGGGGCACATGCACTTTCACAGGATAGCCCATCACAATTACTTCACTCTGTTCCAGACTCTTACAAGTAGCTGCTACAGCTTTCAAACAACCAGGCAATCCTACAGCTACATGGTCTAATATAGCTGAAAAATATGCAATCGGTCTCCTCAATTTTCCGTGTTTCTGTATTAACACAGAAAGTGCACATCCATTCCTTTCGCTGCAATAGAGCTCAAATTCTTTCTCATAGTCAGGCATGCCAAGTGCTGGTGCTTCACACAAACTATCTCTCAGTTGTTTAAAAGCCGTCAACTCTTCTTTGTTTAATTCAATAGGATCTTTTACATCACTCCTTGTCAAACGTACCAAAGGTTTTGCAATCAGAGAAAAGTTACTTATCCGCTGACGACAATATCCAACCATTCCCAGAAACATTCTCACTTCTCTTTGAGTCATTGGGGCTCTCGTTCCTTTTATTATTTTGATTCTATCTGCAGTTACTTTTCTCAATCCTTTTTCAATTTTGTGGCATAAATATTGTACTTCCTTCTGACAGAATTGCAATTTCAATGGGGATACTTTAAGTCCTCCATCTGCCAAATGATTCAATAATGCAATGGTATCCACTACACAAGCTTCTCGTGTTCTTGATGCCACAAGCAGGTCGTCTATATATTTGACCAGTACCGAACTTTCGGGTATTTTTAAATCTTCTTGGGACTTTTTCAATATCTGATTAAATATTGAGGAACTCTCTGTATACCCCTGTGGGATTCGGCACCATGCCAAAATACGTTCGCCAAACCGGAACGCAAAAATCTGTTGACTGTCAGGGTGCAATGGAATGGAAAAGAAAGCATGACACAAATCAATCACTATGTACCATTCTGCATCATGAGGAATCTGTTACAAAATCACAGATGGATTTGGTACAATGGGACAACACGATACAACGATTTTATTTATTTTTCTCAGGTCTTGTACTATTCTAAAAGTTCCATTAGGCTTTTTCAGACCCATAATTGGTGAATTACATGGACTGCTCATTATTTCTCTCAGAATACCTTGCTTAATCATCCTGTCTATTATAGGAGTAACTCCTGTAATTATCTCGGGTGTCAATTTGTACTGGGGAATATTCGGGTAACTTACTCCTTTTACAGCAATTTTCACGGGATCTACATTTTTCATTAATCCCACATCTTCTCTTGTGAAATCCCATACCTCTGTCTTTACTGTCTTTTTCAATTCTTGAGGCAATTCCTCGGGGTCAAATACAGCAAATGCCTCGGCAATTTCAGGTTCCATATTAGCTATAGTCATTTTGTACAGTACGTCCTCATCAGGAGTCTCAAAAGCTATTCCATCAGGAGTACAGAATATTGTGCAATTCATTTTGCACAGCAAATCTCTCCCTAACAAATTTACAGGACTTGAATCGCACACGACAAACCGGTGCATTTCAGAAAATTTCCCTATGTTAACTTTAACTGGTTCAGTGAGATACGTTTTTATCTGTCTGTTGGATACTCCAACTACTTGGATCGTTTCATCCGAGAGAGGAAGATTTTTAACATCAGCTGACCTAACAGTTGAAGGAGTAGCACCAGTATCTACTAGGAAAATAATGTTTTCGTCATTTACCTTTCCATCCACAAAAGGGCCTGTCTGGTCTACTTCTAGAGTTGCGCCAAGTACGCACTCTTCTTCCTCCACTCGGCACCATCAATAGCTTTCTTCTGACTCACTCTCATCGCGTTGTAGCCAATACTGCAAAACAGCACTCGATATACAAAATGACTCAAATCCTTCTCACTCAGATTTTCATCACCACTGTATTGTTTAAAAGCGAGTATTAACCTTTCCTAATATGCGTGGACAGACTCTTTCACTTCTTGATGAATTCTATAAATTTTTACCCAATCAGTTTCCTTAGGAGGTACTTTATTTTTCAGGAAGGCAACTACTTGCTCATATTTTCTCATTACTTCTGGATCAGGGGCACCTGTTTTTGGATCTCTAGGGTATTCTTGAATTGGCCATCCTATCGTAATTTTACATTCTGTCCATAGGTCTGCTGGTACAATTATGTCAAATAGACTATTCAAATCAATCCATAATACTTTTGATAATTTTACAAACCTGTCTACCTGCCTATACCACTCCACTGGCTTCTCGCGCAATCAAGGAAAGTCATTGGTAAATGACAAAATATCTTGTCTGGTCCAGGGGACATGTACATAGCCTCCGCCTGGAATCTCTCTCATGGGACATTCAGTTACTACCTTTTCCTTTTCTCTTACTGGGTAAGCTGCAAACGTTTTATCTGTTGCCACATCTCGTTTTCGAAACCATCTACTTTTCCATTTGTCTACATCGCCCCATTTTCTCAGTAAAATAATTAAGGTGCCGATCACGATCCTGTAAAAAATTCCCCCGTGCGACTCGTATCGGGTCTTTTTACCGTACGAATCGTACAAGTGCCGTACTAACTGGCAATCATGATTCGCATGGTAAAAAGTCCATACGAACCGCACCGGGAATCATTCCCCACACGTCCTCGGGTCGGAAAATGTGTCCGACACGTCCTCGGACGATTTACCTTACAAACGTGAAAAGCCAAGTCCGACCGAGGAATCACGATCCATCCCGTGCGTCCGAGCGTACAACCGTATGGAAAAAACACCGTCCGCACCGAACACCGATAGCAACCATGGAGACATGTGCCCGCATACGCGCCCAACACCGCCCCCAGCCCCCTTACGTCCGACACGTACCCCCCATATATGTATACCCCCACCCGTTTAGGTACACCCCAGTACGTTCCAGTCGTACCCCCACCCCAGTACGGGTCATAGCCCCCGTGTACCTACACACCAGTACGTTCGAGCCCCACCCCCACCCCAGTACGTGTCATAGCCCCCGTCTACCTACACCCCAGTACGTTCCAGTCGTACCCCCACCCCAGTACGTGTCATAGCCCCCGTGTACCTACACACCAGTACGTTCCAGTCGTACCCCCACCCCAGTACGTGTCATAGCCCCCGTGTACCTACACACCAGTACGTTCCAGTCGTACCCCCACCCCAGTACGTGTCTGTTAGACCTGTCAGCCCTTTGGGTGGTCCCTCCTCATCATTATTTATTTTGTCCCACTTTTGCCTCAAACCCTGTTTGAATTTTTCCTTTGTGGGAACCACCAGACTTTTTGTAGTGTTGCTGCAGATTCAGGGAGCCATTTTAGCTACCCCTGAAACTTCTGTCTGAGGGCCTGGAGCACAAAATGGTGGCCACCTGTGACATCACCAGCATCCACTGGAACCTACCAGCACCTTCCAGAACATTCCAGGAGATTCCAGAACTCTGTGACAGTTGGAGACCGTTTAGAATGTTGGGAGGATAAGAGAGGCAGTTGGCAGTTGGAGCTGGCAGTTGGCACCTGACTGGTGAAGAGAGAGGAGCACAACAGTGAAGGAGGAAGGAGTGAAGCAGCAGGGGTGGAAACTTGTGCCTGGAGTGGGGTCCATAAACCCACCCTTGATACTTGTCCCTACTGATGGATCCCAGCCTATAGCCCTGTGTGGGAAGAAGACAGAAGAAACTTATCCTAAGGACCTGGACAGCAGGAACAGGCCTTAGAACCAAGAAAACAGCAAGATTCTGACCTGAGAACTGGTTTCCCTGGAGTCCGGCGTCGAGTAGCCTGACGACCTGGAGCCCGAGGTGGAGAAGCGGCGCTGACTGAAGTAGCAGACGTCGTACCCGGAGCCGCCAGAGGTCGTGAGAGGGCGCCGACGGAGGTCGTGAGGAATACCAGAGGTCGAGGAGGAAGTGAACCGAGGTCGAGCGAGCGGCGTCATCGGAGGAGTGAAGTCCGCCCTCCGGAGTCGTCGGAGACCGAGGTAGAGGAGCACCGGAGGTCGGGAGTGAGGATCGCACTCCGGAGTCGCCCGGAGCCTGTGAGGAGGAGCACCGGAGGTCGGGGGTGAGGATCGCACCCCGGAGTCGCCGGAAGTCGACATCGAGGCCAGGCCGGCCGACGTCATCGGAGCCGAGAGCGCCATCGGACCGGAGCCGCCCGAAGTCGACATCGTGAAGAGACTGCCCGACGCCGTCGAATCGGAGGTCGAGATCGAACCGAGGCCACCGACATCGGACCGGAACCGCCTGCCGGCGTCGTCAAAGAACTGACATTGTGCCGAGGCCGCCGAGACCGAACCGGAACCGCCTCACGGCGTCGACACGACTCCAGCGGCGTCGGAACATCAGAAAAAGGGCAGTAAGTGGAGTAGAGGGCGCCTAAGGCCCTGTGGAGACCTGAGAGACTGCTCTAAGGGGCTAGGGAGGTGCTGAAACCAACCTGACTGTGCAAGGGGTGAACTGGGACTAACCTAGAGAGGTTGTGTGGAGAGAGAAAGCCAGGGCACTGGTATTCCCCCCTTTGATCTACCTCAGATTAGGCCTCAGCCTTGTCCCAGCCAGGGAGTAGCCCCCCTCAAGCCTTCCACAACCCTACAAGCTGTGCCTGGGCCAAATCAGCCCTTAAGAATTGAAGTGTCATCTGATTACATGAGTGTTGCTGTATACTTTTAATTATTTATTGGGGATACTGTATTTCTTGAGTTTTTACCTATTTATCGCTGCACTATATTTATAGGTCCACAGGACTTGATGGTGTACAATATTTATTGGTACAGTATTTATTGCCTCAAAGTATTTAATTGTCTGTATATATTGCACTTGTATTTATGCCCTGTTATTTATGATCACCCCTATTTATTTCATCAAACAGCCAATATTTATTTGACCTGCACTATTTAAATTTGTATATTGTGATTGTCTTATTTATTTTTCCAATCAGCAACTAAGAGAAAAAGATAAAGAAGAATATTTTCATAATTTTTACGGTGTAGAGTCGTTTTTGGAACGGATGCACGCATGGTTATTGTATGGGTATATTGTATGCTTAGCACTGTGCCTGTTTCCTGACCACTCGAGCCAAGCTACCCCAGTGTGTTCGGGGAGTCCACCACCACCCTGCGGAGTGGGAGTGGGCTGTTTCCAACATAAATTGGCGTTCAGCGGTGGGATAGAGCTGTGCCTACATATACTCAACAATAACTGTGGGTAGTCCATAGGCCTACACCGGGAGTTTTCTCACAGCGGCCTTCCTAATTGTGGGTTTTTGTTTTTTCCAAATTTACTCTGGTGGTGGGAGGAGGTATTACTAAAGGTACCCCCCTACATTGCTACTGCACAAAACCTGTCCTCTAACCTGAGTGGGCAAGATGGAGTTTGTACTAGAGAATCTAGAAACGTACACTGTGGCCCAACTCAGGGAGTTTTGCCAGCGGGAGGGGGTGTACTGTCCCCCAGGAGCAAAGAAGGGTGCACTCCAAACCAGCTTAAGGGCTTGGGGGGAGGCACGCCGAGAAAGCAAGGCTGAGGAGGAAGACAGGGATGGAGAGCCTGACCCCGAGGGGGCTGAGATGTACCAACCTGAGGTGGGGAACCTGTCAGCAGGGCCCAGGACACTTTCTAGGAAGGGCAGCACTGTCTCTAGCGGGGGCTTATCCAGCGTGGAGTTAGCAGATCGGAGAGAGAAAAGACAGCTCACATGGGATTTAGCAAAGCTGGAGAAGGAGAAGGAGGAACAGAGGTTGGCTCATGAGACGGAGAAAGAGAGGATGGCTCATGAGATAAGACTGAAAGAGATAGAGCTTCAGATCTTAAGAATTGGGGCACCAACTGTTCCTAATGGTGGCAGCAAAGACCAAGAAATCACCAGGGAATCCAAACCTTACCTGCCAAAGGACATAGTAGCTAGCTATGGGGCGGGTGACGACATCGCCAAGTGGCTAGCAGCCTATGAGGTCTCGTTGAGGGCCCATGGGGTTCCAGTGAAGTATTGGGGAGGAGGATTGTATAGGTACATGCCTCCAGCTGGTAGGGATGCTTTATTGGGCCTCGAAGAGGATGAGCAGACCCACTACCCCACCATGAAACTGGCGCTCATCAGAAAGTTTGGACTAACACCTGAAAAGTACAGACAGAAGTTCAGGGGTAGTCACAAACTGGGCACACAGAATTGGGTGGACTTCCTGGACTATGCAAAGAAGGCACTGGAAGGTTGGATTCAGGGCAGTGAAGTAAGGAACTACGAGGAGCTGTTTGACCTAGTACTGAAGGAACACCTACTCGAGAAATGTTTCCCTGAACTGCGGCAACACCTGGTGGATAGCAAGCTGACCAGCCCCCGGAAGCTTGCTGAGGAGGCGGACATTTGGGCTAGTACCCGGGTGTCCACAAGGGGGACTGGAGGGGATACTCAAAAGGCCGGACAGGGCGCCCCCCAGAAGAAAGAGGGAGGGGAAAAGAAAAAGGAGTTCTCCAAAGGCCCCCAAAATAACTTCCAAGGGAAGGGAACAGGATTCACCTCTAAGGCTAACCCACCCAGAAACCCTAATCCTGGCCAGAGTCAGCAGCCAAGGGTTGTCCATTGCTACGAGTGCGGTGGACACTATAAAGGAGATCCGAAGTGTCAGAAACGATCACCCCCTCCCACTGGAGGAAAGCCCCCCGGAGTAGCTAGTGTAGTGCTCGGGGAGGAGATGCCCTTAACTAAGGGAAGGGAGTGGGCGGGTGTCACTTTAGTGTCCCTGGGAGAACGGGAGATGGTTCCTAAGATCCAGGTGCCCGCAAATACCGCAAAGTATGGGCAGTGGATCACCATCAACGGCCAAAGAGGGGAGGCTCTGAGAGACACAGGAGCCAGTATGACTATGGTGCGTAGCCAGCTGGTGTCTCCAGAGCAGGTAATTCCCGATGTACTCCACCCAGCCGCGATGGCTGACGGCAGAACAGGCCACTATCCCGTGGCCGAGGTTCCCTTTGAATGGAGGGGGGGTTGCAGGTTCACTTCGAGTTGCCGTAAGCCCTGCCGTGCCAGTCGATTGTCTGCTGGGGAATGACATGGAGCACAACGCTTGGAAGGAGGTGGAATACCGGACTCACACCGAGATGCTGGGTACACCTGACTGGGCCTGTGTTAGCACAAGGTCCGCGACTACCCGAAGAGGGAGTTCATTCCGGCTGGAGCCTGGAACAAAGGCCCAGCCAGCTGCCAGTCAAGGGAAGAACCGAGGACAGGAGGAGCCTGCCTCGGCGTCTCCACCCCGTAGGACGGATAGGCCACCGGAGGTGGTGGGCCAGAAGTCTGCGGAGGGGGACGTTACCAACCTGGAGGACCTGCCCATCCCGGCCGAGTGGCACGTGGAGGGAGGCCCGTCCAGGGAGGAATTCTGCCAGGGCCAGAGGGAGTGCCCTACCCTTGAGGGGCTGAGGCGACAGGCCGAAGCCCAGGCAGCAGGGAACGTTGAAGGGAACTACAGTGTTTACTGGGAGGATGGCCTCCTCTACAGTGAACCCAAGGCACCCCTACATGGATTGTCACGAGCCTTGGTAGTTCCTCAACGTTATCGAGCCTTCCTTTTGGAGTTGGCTCACGAGATACCATTGGCAGGACACCTGGGGCAAGACAAGACCTTCGCCCATCTTGTCCCACACTTTTATTGGCCTCAGATGAAAGTGACGTCCGATACCTACTGCCGGACATGTGTGTCTTGCCAAGCCAGTGGGAAAACAGGGGTGAAGCTGAAAGCTCCCCTGGAACCACTCCCTGTCGTTAGCACCCCCTTTGAAAGGGTGGGCATCGACATTGTGGGTCCATTAGATCCACCAACTACAGCTGGTCACAGGTTTATCCTGGTTCTGGTGGATCATGCCACACGGTACCCAGAGGCAATACCTCTGAGGACCATAACAGCACCTGTTGTGGCTAGGGCCCTGATGGGAATCTTTACCCGAGTGGGTTTTCCCAAGGAAGTTGTGTCCGACAGGGGGACCAACTTCATGTCAGCATATATGCGGGCAATGTGGAAGGAGTGTGGAGTGACCTACCGGTTCACAACTCCTTACCACCCCCAGACCAATGGTCTAGTGGAAAGGTTTAACAAAACCTTAAAAGGCATGATCAGAAGTCTGCCTGAAAGCCTGCGGAGGAAATGGGACGTCCTCCTACCCTGTTTACTTTTTTCCTACAGGGAAGTGCCACAGAAGGGAGTGGGCTTCAGCCCCTTCGAGCTTCTGTATGGGCACCCTGTACGTGGACCTCTTAACCTGGTGAGAGACGGATGGGAAAGAACTCCCAGAAAGCTCCCCCAGGATGTGGTGAGCTACATGCTGGCCTTCCGGAGCCAAATGGCTAAGTTGTGGAAGCAAGCTTCTGACAACTTGGAAGCCAGCCAAGCAGTGATGAAGGCGTGGTATGACCACAACGCTCACCCGGTGGAGTTGGAGCCTGGCCAGAAGGTGTGGGTGATCGAACCAGGAGAGCTTAGTGCCCTTCAGGATCGCTGGTCAGGACCCTTTGAGGTGTTGGAGAAGAAGGGTAAGGCTACCTACTTGGTGGACCTGAAGACCCCTCGTCAGCCCCTGCGGGTGCTGCATGCCAACCGCCTCAAACCCCACCACGAGAGGCCCGAAGTCATCTTGATGATGGTGACTGACGGAGGAGAGGACGTGGAAAGCGAGCCTCTCCCTGACCTGTTTGCGTCTCAAGAGAAGGATGGGTCGGTGGAGGGAGTGATTCTCTCCCCATCTCTAACTCCTGAACAGCAGGAGGACTGTCGCCAGGTCCTGGGGCAGTACTCTTCGTTGTTCTCCCTTGTCCCGGGTAGGACTCACCTGTGCGTCCATGACGTGGACACAGGAGACAGCCCACCTGTGAAGTCCAAGATCTACCGGATGTCAGACAAGGTGAAGGCCAGCATTCATAGTGAGGTCACTAAGATGCTGGAGCTAGGAGTGATTGAACCTTCTAGCAGCCCCTGGTCCAGTCCGGTGGTGTTAGTACCAAAAGCTGCACCACCGGGTGCCCAACCAGAACTGAGGTTCTGTGTGGACTACCGGGGACTGAATTCAGTGACAAAAACTGATGCTCATCCGATCCCTAGGGCGGATGAATTGATTGACCGGCTGGGAGCTGCCCAATATCTAAGTACCTTTGACCTTACTTCGGGGTACTGGCAGATCTCTTTGACTGATGGAGCAAGGGAAAGGTCAGCCTTCTCCACGCCCAATGGCCACTACCAGTTCTGTGTGATGCCCTTTGGGCTCAAGAACGCACCTGCCACGTTTCAGCGCCTGGTAAACCAGATCCTCACCGGAATGGAGAGTTTCTCTGCTGCTTATCTGGATGACATAGCCGTCTTCAGTAACAGCTGGGAGGATCACTTGCGTCACCTGCAAGCTGTTCTCCAGGCCCTGAGACAAGCTGGATTGACGATCAAGGCCAGCAAGTGCCAGATCGGGCAGGGGTCGGTAGTGTACCTTGGACACTTGGTGGGTAGGGGAGCGGTGCAACCCCTCCAGGCGAAGATCGAGGCCATCATGGCCTGGGAACCCCCCAAGACACAGACTGAGGTCCGAGCATTTTTGGGCCTCACGGGATATTATCGCCGCTTCGTGAAGGGGTACGGTACCATCGTAGCCCCCCTCACGGAGCTCACGTCCAAGAAACAACCTCGACGGGTAGTCTGGACAGAGGCTTGTCAGCAAGCCTTTGAGAGATTGAAGAAAGCCATGTGCGAGGCCCCGGTCTTAAGGGCCCCAGACTTTTCCAGGAAGTTCATTGTCCAGACAGATGCATCAGAACATGGCATTGGGGCAGTGTTATCGCAACTCAACGAAGAGGGGCTGGATCAACCCGTGGTCTTCCTATCCCGGAGACTACTTCCCAGGGAACAGAAGTGGAGTGCAATAGAGCGTGAAGCCTTTGCAGTGGTATGGGCTCTGAAGAAGTTGCGGCCATACCTGTTTGGCTCGCACTTCCTTGTTCAGACCGACCACAGACCCCTTCGTTGGCTGATGCAAATGAAGGGGGAGAATCCCAAGTTGTTGAGGTGGTCTATTTCCCTACAGGGGATGGACTTTCAGGTGGAACATCGGCCTGGAGTGGACCACGCCAATGCAGACGGTCTCTCAAGGTATTTCCGCCTTAGTGATGAGAACTCCCAAGGGGTTGGGTAGCTCTCCCCACTTTCAGCTGGGGGGGACGCGTGTTAGACCTGTCAGCCCTTTGGGTGGTCCCTCCTCATCATTATTTATTTTGTCCCACTTTTGCCTCAAACCCTGTTTGAATTTTTCCTTTGTGGGAACCACCAGACTTTTTGTAGTGTTGCTGCAGATTCAGGGAGCCATTTTAGCTACCCCTGAAACTTCTGTCTGAGGGCCTGGAGCACAAAATGGTGGCCACCTGTGACATCACCAGCATCCACTGGAACCTACCAGCACCTTCCAGAACATTCCAGGAGATTCCAGAACTCTGTGACAGTTGGAGACCGTTTAGAATGTTGGGAGGATAAGAGAGGCAGTTGGCAGTTGGAGCTGGCAGTTGGCACCTGACTGGTGAAGAGAGAGGAGCACAACAGTGAAGGAGGAAGGAGTGAAGCAGCAGGGGTGGAAACTTGTGCCTGGAGTGGGGTCCATAAACCCACCCTTGATACTTGTCCCTACTGATGGATCCCAGCCTATAGCCCTGTGTGGGAAGAAGACAGAAGAAACTTATCCTAAGGACCTGGACAGCAGGAACAGGCCTTAGAACCAAGAAAACAGCAAGATTCTGACCTGAGAACTGGTTTCCCTGGAGTCCGGCGTCGAGTAGCCTGACGACCTGGAGCCCGAGGTGGAGAAGCGGCGCTGACTGAAGTAGCAGACGTCGTACCCGGAGCCGCCAGAGGTCGTGAGAGGGCGCCGACGGAGGTCGTGAGGAATACCAGAGGTCGAGGAGGAAGTGAACCGAGGTCGAGCGAGCGGCGTCATCGGAGGAGTGAAGTCCGCCCTCCGGAGTCGTCGGAGACCGAGGTAGAGGAGCACCGGAGGTCGGGAGTGAGGATCGCACTCCGGAGTCGCCCGGAGCCTGTGAGGAGGAGCACCGGAGGTCGGGGGTGAGGATCGCACCCCGGAGTCGCCGGAAGTCGACATCGAGGCCAGGCCGGCCGACGTCATCGGAGCCGAGAGCGCCATCGGACCGGAGCCGCCCGAAGTCGACATCGTGAAGAGACTGCCCGACGCCGTCGAATCGGAGGTCGAGATCGAACCGAGGCCACCGACATCGGACCGGAACCGCCTGCCGGCGTCGTCAAAGAACTGACATTGTGCCGAGGCCGCCGAGACCGAACCGGAACCGCCTCACGGCGTCGACACGACTCCAGCGGCGTCGGAACATCAGAAAAAGGGCAGTAAGTGGAGTAGAGGGCGCCTAAGGCCCTGTGGAGACCTGAGAGACTGCTCTAAGGGGCTAGGGAGGTGCTGAAACCAACCTGACTGTGCAAGGGGTGAACTGGGACTAACCTAGAGAGGTTGTGTGGAGAGAGAAAGCCAGGGCACTGGTATTCCCCCCTTTGATCTACCTCAGATTAGGCCTCAGCCTTGTCCCAGCCAGGGAGTAGCCCCCCTCAAGCCTTCCACAACCCTACAAGCTGTGCCTGGGCCAAATCAGCCCTTAAGAATTGAAGTGTCATCTGATTACATGAGTGTTGCTGTATACTTTTAATTATTTATTGGGGATACTGTATTTCTTGAGTTTTTACCTATTTATCGCTGCACTATATTTATAGGTCCACAGGACTTGATGGTGTACAATATTTATTGGTACAGTATTTATTGCCTCAAAGTATTTAATTGTCTGTATATATTGCACTTGTATTTATGCCCTGTTATTTATGATCACCCCTATTTATTTCATCAAACAGCCAATATTTATTTGACCTGCACTATTTAAATTTGTATATTGTGATTGTCTTATTTATTTTTCCAATCAGCAACTAAGAGAAAAAGATAAAGAAGAATATTTTCATAATTTTTACGGTGTAGAGTCGTTTTTGGAACGGATGCACGCATGGTTATTGTATGGGTATATTGTATGCTTAGCACTGTGCCTGTTTCCTGACCACTCGAGCCAAGCTACCCCAGTGTGTTCGGGGAGTCCACCACCACCCTGCGGAGTGGGAGTGGGCTGTTTCCAACAGTGTCGTACCCCCCCGTGTACCTACACCCCAGTACGTTCCAGTCGTACCCCCACCCCAGTACGTGTCGTACCACCGTCAATGTACACCCCAGTATATTCCAGTCGTACCCCCAGCCCAGTACGTGTCATACCCCCCGTGTACCTACACCCCAGTACGTTCCAGTCGTACCCCCACCCCAGTACGTGTCGTACCACCGTCAATGTACACCCCAGTACATTCCAGTCGTACCCCCACCCCAGTACGTGTCATAGCCCCCGTGTACCTACACACCAGTACGTTCGAGCCCCACCCCCACCCCAGTACATGTCATAGCCCCCGTCTACCTACACCCCAGTACGTTCCAGTCGTACCCCCACCCCAGTACGTGTCATAGCCCCCGTCTACCTACACACCAGTACGTTCCAGTCGTACCCCCACCCCAGTACGTGTCGTACCCCCCGTGTACCTACACCCCAGTACGTTCCAGTCGTACCCCCACCCCAGTACGTGTCATAGCCCCCGTGTACCTACACACCAGTACGTTCCAGTCGTACCCCCACCCCAGTACGTGTCATACCCCCCCGTGTACCTATACCCCAGTACGTTCCAGTCGTACCCCCACCCCAGTACGTGTCGTACCCCCCGTGCACCTACACCCCAGTACGTTCCAGTCGTACCCCCACCCCAGTACGTGTCATAGCCCCCGTGTACCTACACACCAGTACGTTCGAGCCCCACCCCCACCCCAGTACGTGTCATAGCCCCGTGTACCTACACACCAGTACGTTCCAGTCATACCCCCACCCCAGTACGTGTCATAGCCCCCGTGTACCTACACACCAGTACGTTCCAGTCGTACCCCCACCCCAGTACGTGTCATAGCCCCCGTCTACCTACACCCCAGTACGTTCCAGTCGTACCCCCACCCCAGTACGTGTCATAGCCCCCGTCTACCTACACACCAGTACGTTCCAGTCGTACCCCCACCCCAGTACGTGTCATAGCCCCCGTGTACCTACACACCAGTACGTTCCAGTCGTACCCCCACCCCAGTACGTGTCGTACCCCCCGTGTACCTACACCCCAGTACGTTCCAGTCGTACCCCCACCCCAGTACGTGTCATAGCCCCGTCCACCTACACCCCAGTACGTTCCAGTCATACCCCCACCCCAGTACGTGTCGTACCCCCCCTGTACCTACACCCCAGTACGTTCCAGTCGTACCCCCACCCCAGTACGTGTCATAGCCCCCGTCTACCTACACCCCAGTACGTTCCAGTCGTACCCCCACCCCAGTACGTGTCATAGCCCCCGTGTACCTACACACCAGTACGTTCGAGCCCCACCCCCACCCCAGTACGTGTCATAGCCCCGTGTACCTACACACCAGTACGTTCCAGTCGTACCCCCACCCCAGTACGTGTCATAGCCCCCGTGTACCTACACACCAGTACGTTCCAGTCGTACCCCCACCCCAGTACGTGTCATAGCCCCCGTGTACCTACACACCAGTACGTTCCAGTCGTACCCCCACCCCAGTACGTGTCGTACCCCCCCGTGTACCTACACCCCAGTACGTTCCAGTCGTACCCCCACCCCAGTACGTGTCATAGCCCCGTGTACCTACACACCAGTACGTTCCAGTCGTACCCCCACCCCAGTACGTGTCGTACCCCCCCGTGTACCTACACCCCAGTACGTTCCAGTCGTACCCCCAGCCCAGTACGTGTCATACCCCCCGTGTACCTACACCCCAGTACGTTCCAGTCGTACCCCCACCCCAGTACGTGTTGTACCCCCCGTGCACCTACACCCCAGTACGTTCGAGCCCCACCCCCACCCCTGTACGTGTCGTACCACCGTCTATGTACACCCCAGTAGTTCCTGGCGCACCCCCCACACAACCTCCTAAGTACGGAGCGCACCCCATGCCCCAACATCACAACCGCATGTACGAGTCGTACAAAGCCACACACAAGGACATCATCGTACAAACAAATGGCCCCTGTACACACCATACACACGCTCAAAACGCACGTACACAACCAGGTCAAAACAAAACAACACAAGTATACACCATTAGAAAGGCACAAAGCCACTAAACATGGCCAACAACCACTAAAATAACACAATCACTGACCTGCAACTGCCAAAAACAAACAGAGGCCCAATACAACACCACTCCTTATAACACACCCACCCAAACTTCAAACAATGCCACACCCACCCATGGACCAATAAAAAGGGCCCACACACACAAACCATGAGCCTTTGCAACAGACTCACTGCTGCCAGACACCACTGAACCAGACTACAAGCTACACCACACCTTACACTTGCACACCTTCACACGACCACCCTCACAAACACCCTCTCATCACATTCACACACACACACAACCATCCACACCCCCCCCAACATCCACACACCCCCCACACCCACACCATCCCCACCCACACCCCTCACCATGCCCACTACCAAGAATCCAAAGTTCAGTCACCGAGAGTTGGAGGTCCTTGTTGATCAAATCCTCAGAGTCGAGCCACAGATCTTTGGAACATTGGTCAGAAGCACCAGCCTGGCAGCCAAAACAGCCATGTGGCAGACCATCGTCGATGCTGTGAATGCTGTTGCGGACACCAGGAGGACCAAGCAGGATTGCCAGAACAGGTGGTACGATCTGCGGAGGAGGGTCAGAGCCAAGAGGCAGGAGGAACACGACCAGGCCAACGTCACCGGAGGAGGGCCCTCCCGCAGACCCGTACAGTACCATCCCTGGGAGGAGAGGGTGATGGCCATACTGCCGGTGGAGGCAGTCGAAGGATTAGAAGGACTCCAAGACCCGGGTGAGTACACAAACAACGCACCTCACATGGGGGGAACTGCAACCACAACCAAAATTACCAACAGGCACGCAACCACCACAAGCCATCGCATGACTCAACCACACTCCATGAGCAGGCACATGCCACTGCTGCCACCATGCCTCATGCACCCAGCTGGACAATGTCAAGTCACAGGCCACAGAACACAACAACACATGACACGGTAACCCGGATGGCGGGAGGCTGGGCACCAAAAATCACATAGTGCGACTCCAAAGCAGACAACAATGCCCTCTGCCCATATGGCCTAGGTCACAGCCAGACAAACAGTGTTTCCCAACACAGGAATGACTTGCCAGCAAATGGTGGACGCCTTGCATTAAAACATGGGGGTGAAGGCACTGGTTTGCACATGACGGCAGCTAATGATCAGCCAACATTGTGAAAGAGTGGAAGCACACACCACCACAGCAGCAGCGCACACACAGACACTACACCCAATGGGTGCCTGGAGATCAGAAACAAACTCACATCAACAAGCCAAGGGCCATTCAAAGATCTGCTAACAGTCTGTGCCCAGGAAGCTGGGCCGAGGTGACAGAGGGGGACACACAGAGGGAGGGAGAGGGGGACAGAGAGGGAGGGAGAGGGGGACAGAGAGGGAGGGAGACGGACAGAGGGAGGAGGCTGACACACAGAGGGAGGGAGAGGGGGACAGAGAGGGAGGGAGAGGGGGACAGAGAAGGAGGGAGACACAGGGA
This sequence comes from Triturus cristatus, assembly GCF_964204655.1. Taxonomy (NCBI): domain Eukaryota; kingdom Metazoa; phylum Chordata; class Amphibia; order Caudata; family Salamandridae; genus Triturus; species Triturus cristatus. The sequence continues at coordinate 1,524,976,834 of NC_140591.1, forward strand.
GAGCAAATCAGTCCTTTGGTGTGTGGGAATGTCTGCTCGTCAGCAGGTGGACTGCGTGCATGTAGCCAAGGGTGGGCAGTGCCAGAACCCCCCCTCTTCAACATGGCAAAACGCAGGGCCATGTCACAACCTGTACACGAGCACAAGGACAGCTACCTGCATCATATAAGTGTGTGGATCCACTCCATGTGCACATGTACAGTGCTACAAGGAAGGGGCAAATGCATGGATCGCCACACCTGCACACACCACTGCTGACTGCAGTCACACGTGACGCAGCAAGTAAGACTGTGCCACACATAGTTAAAGGTGCCAAATTGGTGCCCAAGGGACACACCCATGCACAAGTGCACTGTGAGTGGAATGCAAGACAGATCCGAATTCCAAGAGGAAATGTGCCAACTTAGAAACGGATGAAACATGGATGTTGCATGGACCAAAAATAACATTGTCTCTCTCACACACAGGTCAACGTCGTGCTGCACCCCCCAACACTGGGGGGGAACACTCACAGGACCCGGATCTGCAGGAGACCGATCCCACCGGCAGCGACCACTCTCACCACTCTGCGGACGACCCCGACCGACCTGGCCCCTCTGGTGTCCAACCACCTGCAGCACCTGCGTCAGGTACAACCGTGCCAACCACCACCCCCACTCCTGCCACATCCCAGGAGACACCCAGGATCCCTGCCCCAACACCACAATGCAGCCAGGCTCGCCAGGAGGGACACGGTGTCCCGGGCACCCAGGAGGAGGCAGGCAACAACGCCAATGCCACCCCTCAGGGGTCCCGGAGACCCGATGTGCCCACAAGTGCAGGCCAGGCGCAAGTGGGCAGGGGTGGTGGGAGTGGAGGACGGCGGAGGCGCGAGCCTGACCAGTTGGCTGGGGATCCGGTATTTTCCCATGTCCGTAACATCCTGGACTCATACCGGCAGGACACCACGGGCATGGCCCAGGTTGTGTCCGTCCTCGAGGGGATCAAGACCCAGCAGGCCCAGCAACATGCGGACCTAATAGCCTGTCTACTGGTACACCAACGGAGGATGGAGGACAGACAGGCTGAGCAAGTGACGGCGTTCCAGGGGATTCACACTACACTCCGTCGGATGGCCGACACCATGGCCGACCCTCCCTGTGCCAGAAGGCGGAGAACATCACCACCCACAGGGAGGGATCAGGAGGAGGAGGAGGAAACATCCGACGGAGCATCCCAGACGTCGTCACGGCCTGCTGGTGATGTTCCCCGCAGGAGGCCGGGTCGTCCACGGAAAGGACCGTGAGGGTGGCTGCTACATCACCATCTCCCAGGACACCTGGCCTGGCACCTGGCCCACTGGAGCAACAGCATCACAGCATCAAGAGACATTCTCTGCCACATGGCCCTGCTGGTCACTGGCTGACCAATGTTGACAAAGACTGTGGCATGGACTCTGAGGATTTCCAATGGCAAGGACACCAACTCCCCTACTGAACTTTGGATTCCCAATCCCGGAAAGCACCTCACTCTGTCCCCCCCCCCCCCCAATAATAAATCACACTATTAAGAGTAGATGCCTGCTGGTAGCATTATTACCTAACATGTGTCTTTTAGAGTCTAAACATGCCTGAGTCATCTGTTCTCTTCAACCATCCACACCCTGGGGCCTGAGTCTGGCACAGGACACATGGGTCACAGTTTATTAGGCAAGACAGACATGGAGCACCATACACACCCGTGATGGGCACAACCAGCTGAGGGGGTGGCCGAACAACCGTGCTGACAGACACATTGAGTACAGCAACAGTCATGCGCAGAGGTCAGGGATCCTGTCCAGTGTCCTGGGGGGCACCCAGGTATGTGTAGACAGGTGGCAGAACCATGTCCTGCAAGCTTGAGTCCGGTGGATGCAGAGAATGGGGTCATGGACAACGTTGGATGCATGGGGATGGCACATGTCACAATACCCACACAGTCATGGACATCATGCCCAATACACAGTCTCAGCACACACACACAGCTCGCATCTTGCCACTCGACACATTGACACATAGCCACAATCAGGGAATACCATGCCAGACATGCAGGATGCACCGTGCCAACACACCAGCATTGACTGAGAAGAGGCACCTTGGAGGCATAGGGACACCTTTATTAGTCATGTTTTTGGGATTGCAGAGGCAACTTGAAGTACACATGAACACATCATGTGGAGTAACATGTGGGTCCAACACTGGCACCCCCCTTCTGCAGCACAAATGCGTGATAGCCATGGAACTGGCACACAAGTGTCGGCTAACAGCTAAATACCCACAGCTGCACACGGAGAGCCTGACATACACCATAGATCCGCTGATGTGGAAGTCCCACGCCATGTCAAGCCAATGTTAACCGTATGTGTCCGAGGGCAGTGTCACACACATTGATGCCATCATCACAATCCACTATCCCATCACTGATGACTGACAACCAGGCAGCCCATCTATTCAGGTGTACCCAGCTGCATGTCGTGTCCCATGGGGATGCCACATGTCTGCAGAGTAACCAAACCCCGACCGGGGCAGTGTGCACACATCGTGAACAACTGCCACACCCAATACACCCCAGATGCATCCCTTACCCCATGGAGACTTCCAAACGTGTCCGTGCCTGTAACGCTGAGTCAGCACACGATGCCGTGTCCATGAGGAATAGCAGTGCCACAACAATGCAACCAGAAGATGGCATGCACAGGTACCTGGGGAAGATGGACACAAAAGAAGTCAGCCACAAAAAGCACAGCCACTTGCATGTGCATTGACTCGACACATGTATGGATGACAACATGCTAGGTCACAATTATGACTGGGGAAATACTACCATCACTGCCACCATCACTCCAGTGACACACCCACACACACCTCTGACTCACGTGCCATACATGCAGGTGGAGACACACATCACAACACATGCCACACGGGGACCAAGGCGTGCACACTCAGACACTGGTACTCACCACTAAGCAAAGAAGTCGCGTACGAGGCGAGTCCGGATGTCCTCTTGCGGCTCCACATCCTCCACATCACTAGCCCCATTGCCAAGGCCTTCGTCCTCCACGGGTGGATGGTCCTCGTCATGTTGATTCAGGATGAGTGGCACAGCTCTTTCAACTGCCATGTTGTGCAGCATGCAGCAGACCATGAAGATCTTGCAAACCTTCGCCGGGGCATATGGGAGTGCGCCGCCGGTCTTGTGGAGGCACCGGAATCGGCTCTTCAGCATGCCAAACGTCCTCTCTATCACTCGCCTTGTCCGGCCATGGGCGGTGTTGTAGCGGAGCTGGGCCGGCGTGATGGGGTTGCGGAGAGGTGTCAGCAGCCAAGGCATGTTGGGATAGCCAGCGTCCCCTACATGAAAAGCACATGGATATCGTTAGAACTGGCGAAGCGGTCGTGCTGCTCGGCTATACAGAATACAGGACAGACAGACTGTACCCACCAACAACACATGCCCGTTCGTTGCGCAGCTGCATCATCATATCAGGCATCCCGCTACGCCTCATGATGTAGGCATCGTGTGCTGAACCTGGGAAACGAGCACAGACATGTGAAATCACCATGTTGGACAGACACACCACAAGGGCATTGATGGAGTGGTAGTGCTTCCGATTTCGGTACGCCACCTCCCGTGCGTGTGGTGGTACCAAAGCTACATGTGTCCCATCAATGGACCCAATGACATGGGGCATCCCTCCCAGGGCATAGAATCCACGCTTGACCTCTGTCATCTGTTCAGGGGTTGGGAACTTGATGAAGTCATCCAGGTGAATCAACATGGCCTCTAAGAAATCATGCAGCACACCGCTGAACATGCTCTGGGACATGCCACCAACATGAGCTATGGTATATTGAAAGGTACCCGTGGCAAGGAAATGTAGGGCAGCCATTACCTTCAGCTGGGGTGTCAGTGCCGTGGGATACCTGTGCAGCGGTTGCAGGTGTGGTGTCAGTCTCGCCGTCAACTCCTGAATCAACGGTTGAGTGAAGCGGTAGAGCCGGATGCTGTCATTCTCCTGCATGGCAGCCAAGTCAGGAATTATCCGGGCAAGAGGCGGTGCTCTGCAGTAATGAGGAAGTGACAAGGAAGAGTGAGTGCACTACCACAACAACTCATGTCTACTGAGCACATGTAAATCTGGCAATACACACATGCTACATAGGGAGTGAGGTATGTGCTACATGCCCAGGACACGTATGGATGCATGGTGACACTCCTTCCAAGACCCAGCTACACACGGTGATTGAGAACCTCCCCATGCCATGCCATGGGAATGGCTGTGTCCCAGTGCAAGTGAACAGCCCGACGCAAGACAGGAGTGACATACACCCACACATCAGCAGAAGTGGGATGCCGATTGCAGAGACTGGTAGCGGAACACTGGAGCCACAGGTCACATGACATGACACTAGTCCAGCCCACACACCTTGCCATGAAGGTGCACATGTCATGACTCACCACACATTCCTTGTGAGGATGCTGACATGGCCTTGTCACGCTACTCCGTGTCCCATGCATACATGTGCACCTCACATCCAATAACACATGTGGCATGGTGTGCGGAACAGTGTGCAATGACAATCTACACACAGACACATGTTGGTTGCTGCAACTGCTGCAGCTTTTGAGGGTGCTACAACATCACCCAGATGTAAATCCCGGACACATAAATGACATAGTCACATTGTGCACTGTGGGTAGTGACAAGTCATGTGTCATGACCCCTGTTCCGGGCATCATGGGACACTTCCATGTGTTGTTGTCCGTGCCATTCCAGTGACGCTCACCCCAAATGCGCAGTCCGACATGCACACATGTCAAAGGAGTCAAGGGCATGCCTGGCACACATAGCACCCTCACACAGTACACCTGTACACATCTCATCATACATCTGGTGCCTTCTCCACTCAGGAGGCATGTTCCACATCACAGCCTGTGACACCTGTGCCCCACACATGTAGTAATGCACAGACGATGCCTTGATGTCCATTCCTGGACAAGTATGTCCATCCATGGACAAGTATGTCCTCCCTATTCCTACCTGTGTGTCGCCTATCACCACAGTGATGTGTAAAAACCGCCGTACTGCTGCTAAGAGGGCCTGTGTATGTTCCCAAATCACTGTGGGAGTGCTGCCGTATGTGTACCCATCGTGATGGCGAGCGTACAGGCATTTCTACGGTCCGTAGCACTACGAGTACGCATACGCGTGCAGACCCATAGTGAACGGGCCATACACACGCATGTACGCTCACTATCACTATGGGTCTGCACGCGTATGCGTACCCATAGTGGTACGGACCGTACACACGCATGTACGCTCACTATCACTATGGGTCTGCACGCGTATGCGTACCCGTAGTGGTACGGACCGTACACACGCATGTACGCTCACTATCACTATGGGTCTGCACGCGTATGCGTACCCGTAGTGGTACGGGCCGTACACACGCATCTACGCTCACTATCACTATGGGTATGCACGCGTATGCGTACTCGTAGTGATAGTGAGCGTTCATGCGAGTGTACGGTCCGTACCACTACGGGTACGCATACGCGTGCAGACCCATAGTGATAGTGAGCGTACATGCGTGTGTACGGTCCGTACCACTACGGGTACGCGTACGCGTGCAGACCCATAGTGATAGTGAGCGTACATGCGTGTGTACGGTCCGTACCACTACGGGTACGCATACGCGTGCAGACCCATAGTGATAGTGAGCGTAGGCATGCATGTACGGGCCGTTGCCATGCATTTGGGGTGCACTAGGGCCCGGAAACGCACCGTACCTGTGTGTGATTCTCCAAATTACATAGGGGAGAAATATTAAGGCCTACATGCATGCTGGTTGTCATGGAGGCCAGGTTCAAAGTTCGAAATTGTTCTGGAAGGTGCACAGCAGAAGTCAGTTGGAATTCTTCTACTTTGTTGCAATGTGTTTGTGGGGCTGACATCATGCAGGAGAATGAAACCGATAGAGAACCCACAGACTGCTAGGTTTGAAGGGATTGGTGGAAACATAGGATGCAAATGTGAGTGACCAATCACTCTGTACTCCTGTGCATGAGACTGGGCAGAAGGGCACATATAAGGCAGCCAGGTCCCATGAGGGAGTACTTGCCTGCACATCTTTGCATTTGTCGACCAAGCTGCTGCTACTGATTCCCTGGAACCATGTCAAGGGCTGTGGAGAGGACACAGCCATTCACCCTGGAGGAGAACATGGCTCTGCTGGATGTGATCCTCCCACAGTACCCCATGCTGTATGGGCGACCAGGGTATCAGGTGAGTGCATAGGCCACTGCCACAGACTGTCCCTATGTTGTGACTGTGACTTCAGGAATTGTGTCCTGGTGTGACACACATGCCATGTACTGTCGGGGGGGTACCAGGGGGGGGTGCCTGATGTCTCCCAGCAGTGCCCTGAGACAGGCGGGGTGGGGGCCTATCACTAACCGCAGTGCCCTGAGACAGGAGGGGTGGGGCCCTATCACTAACAGCAGTGCCCTGAGACAGGAGGGGTGGGTGTGGAGTCCTCCCAGCAGTGCCCTGAGACAGGAGGGGTGTGTGCAGAATCCTACCAGCAGTGCCCTGAGACAGGAGTGGTATGTGAAGAGTCCTCCCAGCAGTGCCCAGACACAGGAGGGGTGGGTGCCTATCACTCCCAGCAGTGCCCTGAGACAGGAGGGGTGTGTGCAGAGTCCTCCCAGCAGTGCCCTGAGACAGGAGGGGTGGGTGTGGAGTCCTCCCAGCAGTGCCCTGAGACAGGAGGGGTGTGTGCAGAATCCTACCAGCAGTGCCCAGACACAGGAGGGGTGGGGCCCTATCACTAACAGCAGTGCCCTGAGACAGGAGGGGTGTGTGCAGAGTCCTCCCAGCAGTGCCCAGACACAGGAGGGGTGGGTGCCTATCACTCCCAGCAGTGCCCTGAGACAGGAGGGGTGTGTGCAGAGTCCTCCCAGCAGTGCCCTGAGACAGGAGGGGTGGGTGTGGAGTCCTCCCAGCAGTGCCCTGAGACAGGAGGGGTGTGTGCAGAATCCTACCAGCAGTGCCCTGAGACAGGAGGGGTGGTTGTGATGCACAGTGTGAGCCTTGATCATTGATTGTGACATTGCCATCATTCCACCTGTGTACCCACTATGGCACGTACTGCCTTTTCCCTCACCAGAGGATGATGTCCCTATGACAAAGGTGCAATGCGTTGGCTGCATGACATGCCTTGTAGTAACCAGCTAATTTGTTCTCATATGTCTCTCTGTGACATGTGGCTGGTGTATTGATGTGGTGTCACTTGTTCTTCCCCACAGGTAGGCGCCACTGCCAAGGAGCAGATCTGGCTGACCGCCGTCAGTGCCGTGAGGCGTGTGGATGGTCGGAGGCGGAGCCTGTCCCAGGTGAGGAAACGCTGGCAGGATATCCGGTGCTGGACGCGGAGGATTGCACGGCTCCTGCTGGGGGACTCACCTGAGAGCCACAAGAACCGCGGCCGCCGCCGTCTGAGCCACCTCCACAGGCGTGTGCTGCCGGTGGTCTTTCCAGACCTGGAGAGGCGCTTACAGGCGATGCAGCAGCCGGAAGGGGGTAGGTACATGTGCGTTTGTTGTGTGTCGCCGGCATTTGTAAGGGCACAGTGGCATGAATTCACTGGCAGGGTTTAAGGGTGCTGTGCAGATCCAGTTTGCCCCAGTATAGCGCTGCGCCCCTGCCACCCTTCCCCTCCTTGCAATGTGTTCCCTGGTCTGTGTGTAGTCACTCCTTCACAAGGTAATGTAGGCTGGCGCTTTGTCCACGAGAACAATGACAGTAGCATAATGTGTGGGGGTGGTGTGTAACAGGTTGTGGGACCTTGCCTGTGCACTGTCAAGTTCACTGCATGTGGGTTCCATGTCAGTTGGCACTGATGCTGACTCCAGACATGGGAGTTGGTCTCTCATGTGTCATGCCTCACAGCGCGCATGTCCTATGTAGTGGCCTGTGACATGATGTGCATGAGTGTGCGATACGCATAGTGCAGGGATGGTGACGTGTGTAGCAGTCATTACCATTCAGTAGCATGTAGTTGCGTGCCCACTACTGTCCCCTGGGGCACCTTATCCTCAGTGTTGTTTGTGTCATCATCAACGTGGACACTCTCACTGTCTACAGCGTAGGTTGTGCTCTGTGCCATTGTCCCCTGTCACCATGTATATAGACGTGCTATTATGTACAGGTGTCCACTGTGCAGCCTGACCTGATTGTCCTTCTTCATACTCACAGTTGCCAGTGCCTGTGTGTCTTGTTATACTCATCTGAGGATGTGCACTGGTACCTCATTATTTGTACAGGCGCACCTTGGCTGTTTGGCGTCCAATCTTGCTTTTTGCCTGCCCCTGTGTTTATCACCCAGACTCTGAGATGTTGGTGCCACCTGTGTCTCAACAATTTGCCTCGTGTGGGGGTTTGTTGGGGCGGGCAATGCCTATGTGTCAAATCCGGATTCCTACTTGCTGGGTCTGGCCAGTGTGTGATGTTACTGGACACACACGCAAGGTGCAGTGACCGAGTCATGTTGGGCATGTTTTCAGCATTACCTATGCAGCATGTGTCTCAAGTTCATGGATATGGTCCCTGGTCATCGGTATTTTCGCCAATGCTGTGTGGTGCAGATGCAGTGCTGGATTGTCCCCAGGGCCTGGGTGCTTTGTCAGACTCCGTTTCCTGTCTTTAGCTATTGTCTCATGCTCTTCATGGTATTTCAGTGGCATGGTGGCTCAACCAACTGTGTGTTTCATGCCCTACATGGGTACCTTCTTTTGTAGATGTTAGGGATCTTCCTTTTCAGGCTATGCAATGTTACCTATGTCGATTGGACTCATGTGACTGATGTGTACAGCTGTCTGATTAATTTCTGTCTCTCCACCCTGCCCACAGCATCGTCGGGGGACACAGAGGGAGACATGGACACAGGCAAGGCGGAGGGACCGAGCACCAGTGCCAGCCGTGACATCGGGGCTGGTACATCGAGTGGGACAGAGGTGGAGGATAGTGCTGCCGAGGACCTGTCGACTGGCACGTCAGAATACGAAGCTGACAGGTCCGAGGAGGAGTTCTCCGAGTGGGCGGTGGCTGCACCAGCAGCTGACAGCGGAACAACACCTTGCACCGCCCCCTCAGATCCCATCAGCCGCCTCCCACTTGCTCGTGTCCCTTCCCAGCGTGCCCGGTCACCGCATGTCTCCTTCCTGCCAGGCACCGCACCCCCTGCCCCTGTCTCCACTGCTGCCGCCAATGCTGAGTCTGTGGACATCCAGCGGCAACTGCAGATTGGTCAGACTGCTATCCTTAATGTCCTCCATGCCCAAGGGAAAACCCTCACCAACATCGAGGCTTTCTTGGAGGGCATTCATTCATCGCAGGCTGACCAACGCAACTTGCTGAGGTCCATAGACTCCACACTGACTGCAGCAGTGGGTCTCCTGCAGCGCGACCTCCCCCCACCTACCCCTGCCCCATCCACACTTCCCACTTCCATGCCTGTCCCACGTACACCCAGACGTCGGCATGCACCCACCACAACAGACACAGGCACCACACCAGCAGGGAAGGTCCACCGCACTCCTCCTGACACGCACACACAGGGTGAGATAGGCACACCCACTGGGTCTGGGGGCAAACGTGTGACACGCAGCCATAGTGGGAGTCCGCATTCCACACAATCCACTCCCTCCAAATCCCCTCCCCTCAGCTCTCCTGGCCACATCTCCCCCAAGGACTCCTTCATGGCCGCTCTGTCCCTGAGCCCCACAGTTCCACCACCACGCAAGCGGTCAAGGAAGTCCTCGGTCAGGGTGGTAGAGTCTCCCCCCCTGTCTCCACCCTCCCCCGGTGGCGCTGCAACCCATCCCTCTGACCCCCCCCCCCCTCCTTGGGGCCTGAGGTCACTTCGGGTGCAGGGGAGTCCCTGGAGGACCTTGCTAAGGTGTGTAGTGCCATCCTGGCCTCCGCCTTTGGCCATGACACACCCCCTGTGGTTGAGTCCTCCATCCCTGCACCCACAACGCCGCCCCTTTGCCCTGATGTCCCTGCGGTGCCTGTTGCTTCCCCCCCCCCTGATGCCCTCACCAGTATGGAAGACGATGCCATTTGACTGTGCAGGCAAGGTAGGGGACACACATCCCACTGTGTCCCCCATCCAGCTGGGAATCATTGACTGCCCTATGGCCCCTGTGAAAATTGAACTGCCTTTGATCCACGGACATTGTGCTCATGCTGAATAAAGCTTAATTTTGTTTTCATTATCACACTCCTGCTATGGTGGTATTGGTGTTGGTGGGGCTGCTACATTGTTTTGGGTGGTGTTTAAGGCTTTGGGTGTGTGGGATTTGTAGTAGTGTTCTGCTCATTGGGGCGACCCTGGGATCTGTGTGCCATCACAAGGTGTTGGCTAACTTCCTTAGGTCATGTCAGCAGTTACTGCATGGTTCAATTGTCCCAGGGTGTATTCCTTCCTCTGTGTACCCAGATTTCTTCCCTGCAGGGTGTTCCCAATGTTTAGCGCAGAGCTGTGTGTACATGAGCTGTGTGTGTGACGGAGCCCTTCTACTTTGGCCATGCATGCATGGCCATGTCTCCACCTGCAACAATCGTGGCATCCTTGGTGTTCACTGTACTTGTGTGTGGAGTCTGTTGACATGAGTTCATGGGGACATGTTCCCTTGTAGGCAGTATGGATGTGGGTAATTCCGACCTCACACACATGTGTTACACCCCTCCTGTCTCAGGGCACTGCTGGGAGGACTCAACACCCACCCCTCCTGTCTCAGGGCACTGCTGGGAGGATTCTGCACACACCCCTCCTGTCTCAGGGCACTGCTGGAAGTGATAGGCCCCCACCCCTCCTGTCTCAGGGCACTGCTGGGAGGACTCTGCACACACCCCTCCTGTGTCAGGGCACTGCTGTTAGTGATAGGGCCCCACCCCTCCTGTCTCAGGGCACTGCTGTGAGTGATAGGGCCCCACCCCTCCTGTCTCAGGGCACTGCTGGGAGGATTCTGCACACACCCCTCCTGTCTCAGGGCACTGCTGGGAGGACTCTGCACACACCCCTCCTGTCTCAGGGCACTGCTGGGAGGACTCTGCACACACCCCTCCTGTCTCAGGGCACTGCTGGGAGGACTCAACACCCACCCCTCCTGTCTCAGGGCACTGCTGGGAGGATTCTGCACACACCCCTCCTGTCTCAGGGCACTGCTGGAAGTGATAGGCCCCCACCCCTCCTGTCTCAGGGCACTGCTGGGAGGACTCTGCACACACCCCTCCTGTGTCAGGGCACTGCTGTTAGTGATAGGGCCCCACCCCTCCTGTCTCAGGGCACTGCTGTGAGTGATAGGGCCCCACCCCTCCTGTCTCAGGGCACTGCTGGGAGGATTCTGCACACACCCCTCCTGTCTCAGGGCACTGCTGGGAGGACTCTGCACACACCCCTCCTGTCTCAGGGCACTGCTGGGAGGACTCTGCACATACCACTCCTGTCTCAGGGCACTGCTGGGAGGATTCTGCACACACCCCTCCTGTCTCAGGGCACTGCTGGGAGGACTCTGCACATACCACTCCTGTCTCAGGGCACTGCTGGGAGGACTCTGCACACACCCCTCCTGTCTCAGGGCACTGCTGGGAGGACTCCACACCCACCCCTCCTGTGTCAGGGCACTGCTGTTAGTGATAGGGCCCCACCCCTCCTGTCTCAGGGCACTGCTGTGAGTGATAGGGCCCCACCCCTCCTGTCTCAGGGCACTGCTGGGAGGATTCTGCACACACCCCTCCTGTCTCTGGGCACAGCTGGGTGGACTCTGCACACACACCTCCTATTTCTGGATATGTACGCTTGGAACATACACGGTGTGGGTGCGCTCCATGCTTTCGAGGTGAGGGTACGGGTCGTACTTACACTGTTGGGGTGGGGGTACGGTGCGTGAGTCCGCGGTTGGGGGTACGGGTCGTACTTACACTGGTGGGGGTGGGGGTACGGTCCGTACGTCCGCGGGTGACGGTTCGAGTAGTACTTACACTGTTGGGGTGGGGGGTACGCTCCATGCATACGCGGGTGGGGGTACGGGTCGTACTTACACTGTTGGGGTGGGGGTATGCTCCGTACGTCCGCGGGTGAGGGTTCGAGTCGTAATTACACTGTTGGGGTGGGGGGTACGCTCCATGCATACGCGGTTGGGGGTACGGGTCGTACTTACACTGTTGGGGTGGGGGTACGCTCCATGCATACGCGGGTGAGGGTACGGGTCGTACTTACACTGTTGGGGTGGGGGTACGGTCCGTGAGTCCGCGGGTGGGGGTAGGAGTCGTACTTACACTGGTGGGGGTGGGGGTACGGTCCGTACGTCCGCGGGTGGGGGTACAGGTCGTACTTACACTGTTGGGGTGGGGGTACGCTCCATGCATACGCGGGTGAGGGTACGGGTCGTACTTACACTGTTGGGGTGGGGGTACGGTGCGTGTGTCCGCGGTTGGGGGTACGGGTCGTACTTACACTGGTGGGGGTACGGTCCGTACATCCGCGGGTGACGGTTCGAGTAGTACTTACACTGTTGGGGTGGGGGGTACGCTCCATGCATACGCGGGTGGGGGTACGGGTCGTACTTACACTGTTGGGGTGGGGGTATGCTCCGTACGTCCGCAGGTGAGGGTTCGAGTCGTACTTACACTGTTGGGGTGGGGGGTACGCTCCATGCATACGCGGGTGGGGGTACGGGTCGTACTTACACTGTTGGGGTGGGGGTACGCTCCATGCATACGCGGGTGAGGGTACGGGTTGTACTTACACTGTTGGGGTGGGGGTACGGTGCGTGTGTCCGCGGTTGGGGGTACGGGTCGTACTTACACTGTTGGCATGGGGGGTACGCTCCATGCATACGGGGTGGGGGTAGGGTCCGTACATATCCGTCCCCACGCTATGTGATGCTTGTGCGGGCCGTACCCTGGCCTTTGCCACGTGGGTACGATCCGTCCCGCCATTGTTGGGGTGACGTGTGTGTGGGCGTGGTACGACTCGTACCCACGCTCTTCAGGCGTGGGTACGGGACGTACCTGTCTGGTTGTGTTGCCGGTTCGCGTGGTGACGGACTTCCGTTGTGGCGGTCGCTGGCTTATCAGGACACGCCCCCACCCCCTCGTGGTGACCAGGGCATGGGAGTCAGGTATGTCCAGGCCATGTGTGGTGTGTGACTTATGTGGTTGTTTTGTGGCCTGCCCTGGTCGTGCCACCCCCCCCACCCCACTTTCCCCCCTCCCTTAGTTATTCTGACCTTCTGCGGCGTCTGCGTCGTAACCTGTAGAGGAGGTGTACTGCTATGAGGGCAGGGATGACTCATAGGTTCGGGTCCATGTCTGTCCGTCGCGTACTGGTACTCCAATCACGTCGTCCTGTCGCGTACGGGTCCTCCTTGCTCGCGTCGTCCTGTCGCGTACGGGTCCTCCTTGGTGGCGTCGTCCTGTCGCGTACGGGTCCTCCTTGGTGGCGTCGTCCTGTGTGTCGGTCACGTACTGGTCCTCCTTGTTCGCGTCCTCGTCTGTCCGTCGCGTACTGGTGGTCCTTGTTCGCGTCGTCCTGATTTCCCGGCAGTTTTTGGCTGCCGCAAAATATTCACCGTGCGGGGTGACGTCGGTGCGAATCGTGATTCCTGGCTCGTGAATGGCTGGCTGCGAGCGTCCCGACGTCAGGTCGGCGCTTTCCCGGATCGCATTGGTAGGTGTTTTTTTGTTCGGTCGGGCTTTTTTACGAATCGTACGGTAATGGTGTACCCGTGCGATTCGTAATTCCTTGTTTGTAAAAATTGACGACCGGGTACGCGTCGGGCGGAGATTGTGCTCCGTCCGACGGTTCGTACCCGGTTTTTGCCGGATCGTGATCGGCACCCAAGTCTTTAATCTGAATTGTTCATCCTGTAGTATTCAAATTTTCAATGTCTTTTTCAGAAAAATCTACTCTGTATGGTTTTTGTAATGACTTTACCTTTTCAAAGTCGATACTGTTATATCTGACTTTTGTCTTTCATTTTCATTGTCCTGCATTTGGAAATTTACTATTACTTCACTGATGTTGCCAAGCAAGATGTGCTCCGGTCGTTGCCTATTCATTGTGCCACAAATGATGCAGGTGGGAGAAATACTTCAACTTATTCGTGGCTGGTCTCAACAATGGTGCGTGGATGTACATGATGGATGTTTCTGTGGATATCGTTTGGGACCTACAGTCATTCTATTTCATTTATGAAAAGGGACGACATGACCCACCTGTACTTGAGATTGTACAATGACTGTGACTGTGGCATTTCAACGTTTGGACTACGGTGACTACTTTTGTTGTTTTAATTTCTTATTTTGAAAACTGTGTAATCTGATTTGCTATTCATATTGACCAACTTGCTTACTGTATTGTTGATACATAATTTACAATTTTGGTGATGTTTATGCTACGTTTACGTATTTCTACTTGTTACTGATGTATGGTATTGTTATTCCTTGGAGATTAATGTATCTTAATCAGTTTTTGGAGTTCAGTGATGTGTTGAGTTAGTTTACTTTTATTGGATTGAGCTACTCATGTGCTCAACTTATGTTGGGGTGCTCAACTTTATTTAATTCTGGTGATTAATTGCAGTAGTATTTAATACTGCTAGGCGTGTGAAGTTTCATTCTTTTCGCACTTTAAGGTGATGAACAATTTTGATGCTCAGTTTATTCTCTATTTTTAATGAACCACGTTTCTTAGTGCTCTATTCTATTAGAGGGGTTCACATACTTACTGTGAGGAGTTGTTTACTGTGAAAAGTCGTACAGGGGCTAAATTTTCTTTACTTACTATTGAACCACATTAGTGCTCAAATTGTTTTTGAGGTGTTCATTTCCATTTGCATTTAGTGAAGATTAGTTGTTACAGTGTTTGGACTTGTTTAATGCATACTTGTGAGGAGCCACATTGGTGTTCACTTTAGGTGAAGCGCTTCATTCTTTTCAAGTTTAATGATAAAGATCCGTATTGTGATCAGTTCTATTCATGCTCAGTTTTATTCATTCTTATTATATATGAACCACGCAAATGCTCTAATGTTTTAGAGGAGTTCAAATTGCTTAATGTTATGAAAAGCTGCAGGTTGCTTAACTCTGTTTATATGAACAACGTATGTGCTCTAATGTTTTAGATGAGTTCATATTTCCTTAATTAATTGATGTGGAAGTTATGGGATCAGTGTTCTCCAATTCTATTTTAAGAAGTTTTGGGACTTGAGTGTCCCAGTTCAGAAATGTTTAATTGAATTTTCCCCAAGGGAGGGGGATGGTGATAATCTAAATGTCGTTATATTTGAGAATGCCGTTATATTTAAGAATGCATTGTAATGTTCATGTTTCTTTTCTTAACTTCAGTTTTGCTGTTTTCCTAAGAAAGGGGGATATGTTATATCTGACTTTTGTCTTTCATTTCCCTGGCTGTGACTTCCCTGTTGCTCAGCTAGTATGTGTGGTAGAATGCCTGATGACATCATGGAATGTTTGGTTCCTGGCTTGTGTGTGGAGTGGCAGTTGATGGTAGGCAGGCTGAGCGACAGGAGAACTGCTCCTGGTGGGATTACAATTCCATCTACTTATCTTTTTATAATGAATTTATCCTGGAACTAAACTTCAATAAATCAAACCTATTTTATACAACTGGATTTAAGGACTTTCAATTCTTACAGATACCCATTTCACTTGCTACTTCTTCTAATCTTTCATGTACATTTCTCGCTCTCCACGTTATACTTTTACATAGAAACATTAATTCCGAGGAACATGGCAGCCGCCAGATAACGGTCGTGGCCGCACTCACCTCGGGCTCTTGCTGTTTTTCCTTGTTGGAGAATGGAGGGAGGGTAGGGGGGCGCGCTTTGAAGCCGTCATGAATTGATGTTCGGCTCGATCTTTCCGACTGATCTCTGTGGTTTCCCCTCCGGTTGCCTCTCCTTCCCTCACATTTCCCCGGCTTCTCTTGCCTAATGTTGACGGGCTTCGGCCTTGGCGGTACGCGAGCGTGAACGCTCTCTGCCAGTGAGCTCCGCGGCTGGAGGTGGGAGGAGGCGGCAAAGGCATCGAAGACGTCATGACGCCGCCTGCTTCTGATTCCGGGTCGCGGGGGCAGAGACAGCACCTACGGTGGCGGCTGGTGAGGTTCGTGGTTTTCTGGAGCTGCTGGGTGATATTTGTCAGGAGCGTGCAGCTTTATCATCAAAAGAAGGGGGTGCAAGTCAACCTTTCGGCGAAGGTGAAGGTGGAGGAGCTGTACAAACTTCGGGGGGGGGGGGGCTCAAGCGCTGGGAAGGCAGAGAATATTCTCCAGTTTGTTCGGTGCGGACTTGTGGTCTAGGAGAGGGAATATTGATTCCACTAGTAATTGTATGGAGGTGAAGGAAGGTGGATACCCAAAGGTAATATCCTCTCCTCCCAGAGTGGGCCGGTATACCTTAAGAGCCAGAGTTGCCTATTCATTACAGAAATCTGAAATTACTCAGGCTATTGTGACCCCTAAAAAAACGTCTATTGTCAATTTAACTAAGGCGAGTTAAGGAGGTCGGGGCCAAATTTAGGGAGGAGGAAGAAGAGGAGGAACTAAAACAGAGAGGGGTTTCCAAAACTAAAATTAGAGCAAAAAAGAAACCTGTCTTTATCTCAAAAATGACCCCCTCCCTAAAGACTTACTATAGAGTTATGGCCTCCACCGCAGAGTTTAATGAAACAACAGCGGCAAATTCGGATGAATTGGAGGGAGTTTTCACCAAAGTAAAGCCGAAGATTAAACAGAAATCCGTTGTAAGTGATGGGAGTGTTTCCTCCCCTTTGACCCCTTTTTCACAATTTAAACAAAGGGGGGTAAAGCAAACTACCAAGCGACCCGCTGGGCTTCTTACTGACTCTTTGGTGCCTAAGGTCTCGCAGCAAGTTGTGACTCTCTCAAATAGGTTTAACGCCTTGGGGGCACAAGATGAGGAGTTGCCTGAATTGACTAAAGATCCCCCCAAAGGTATATTAACGGGAATTCCTTCTGGGAGCGCGGATGCAGTAGATGGTTTTGAAGCGCGTTCTTTGTCCGATATACTGATTGCCATGAAGAAGGAGATGATAAGTGGGTTTAAGGTATCGGAATTAAATCAAGCATAGCTTGCAGGTAGGTTTTCTGTCTCTGAAGCCAATCAGGCGGCGATTAAGGCATCCTGTGAAGTTCTGTCTCAGAGGCTCGATGAGGTGGTGGTAAGTACGGGCCTCCTTGAAGCAGAAATTCCTGATATCAAAGAAGCTATAAGTGAGGCCGCAAGGGAGGTGGGGAAGTTAACTATACAACAAAAGGCTCTGAAGGACGACATTGAAAGGTTGGAAAACCATTCTAGAAAGAACAATCTAAGACTCCTTAATATCCCCGAGAATTTAGAAGGATCAGATTTAAAGGGGTTCGTTATTTCCATTTCAAAGGGGTTGGTTCTGAAAGATCAGCCTGATATCGACTTGATATCAGAAATTCAAAGAATTCACAGAGACCCCTATAGGAAAAACCCGAAAAAACAGAAACCCCGGAAGATCCTGGTTAATTTTCTTTCTTATTCAGTAAAGGAACAAGTTTTGTCTTTGGGTCTTAAGGAGGGGTCTGTGACTTTCTCTCATAACGGTTCGGATACATTTATTTTTCAGATCAGGTCAGATATTTCTCATATAACGGCCACAAGGCAGTGGGAGATGGGAAGCAGATTGGAGGAAATGAGGTCCCTGGGAGTTAAGGCGCAATTAAAACTTCCGGCTCAGCTGCGTGCTATGCATAATAATCAGATGCACCTATTTCATACAGTTGAAGAGGTGGATCTTTTAATGGCCGGTTTAAGGAAAGCAAAGTAAGCATAGTGAAGTAAACAGTGATGTGCCTTTAGCAGGATAAAACATATTTTCTGTTATTTTTCTTGCCCCTATCCCCTTCCCTATTTCTCCTCAGTATGTTTTCTTAGTTAAGCCCGAGGTGAGGGTGACCAAATGGGTTTACCCATCTTTAAGGGAGGGTTCCTCAAGGGGTTAGGGACACTTATGGGAATTTGGGAGGAAAGGGGGGGTTTGTGGGGAGCACTGGGGGGGGGGGGGGGTTCACCAGGGGTGGGTAGGGATTAAAAAAGAAAAAAATACCTCATCTCACTTTACGTATTTAATCATCGAATGGTCAATAAAGGGGAAGGGCTTGGTAAACGGATGGCAGGTGCAGTAATAGGTCAGGCTGGTTTGGGTCTTCTCTCCTGGAATGTAAATGGCTTAAGATGTATTCGGAGGCAAAGGTTGGAACTTGTAGAAGCTGGGGTCTGCCTCCTGCAGGAAACTCATCTAACTGCTGGGGAGTCGGATAACATAAGCCTAGACTGCAGCTTTACAATATAAGAGGTGCCGTCAACATTCGGACCATAAAACTACGAATACGGATAGAAGGCTGGTGCTCTTCTCGCTTGGAAGGCTAGAACTGATCTTCAAAAAATGATATCGCCGAGCTGGAGATAAATAGCCAAGGGGTTAGATCAACCGATATAGGTGATATGCAAAATTCCATGCTTTCCCTATTCTCTGATTTATACAGGGAGAATTTATTCCCCTCTAAACAACTAATTAGTGGGTGGTTGAGCTCAAAATCCCTCTCCTCATTAACCCAGGCTAATAAAGATTTCCTGGATTCCCCAGTTACGTTGCAGGAGATAAGAACTCAAATAAAGACCTAAAAAAATAACAAAGCCTCTGGTACGGATGCCCTGCCAAATGAAGTTTATAAGTCCTTTTCTTAGGAAGTAATCCCAGTCCTGGGATTCTTGTTTTATTCAATCTATAGTCTAACAGGTCATATCCCCAGCTCGTGGAGGGAGGCAATCATTGTCTTAATCCTTAAGCCTGGGAAGGATCCAGCTAAAGCGGACTCATATCGTCCAATCTCCCTGCTCAATGCAGATTATAAAATCTTTATGGGTATTTTGGCAGGGAGATTGGGTAAATTAGTCCCTGGACTGGTTAATGCAGACCAGAAAGGGTTCATTAATGGGAGATATATTCAGGAACAAACCCAGCTCCTTATTGGTAATATCGACCTGGCTACCACTAGAGCGGAACCCTTGGCAGTGATCGCGTTAGGCGCTGCCAAGGCATTCGACAGGGTGTGTTGGATCTACCTCTGGGAGGTACTAGAGGAGATGGGTTTTGGTCCAATTTTTATTCACACCCTGAGAGGGTGTTATCAGGATGCCTCTGCCAAAATCCTCATTAATGGCCTACTCACTCCTAGCTTTGAAATTCAAAGAGGGACTAGGCAGGGTTGCCCCATTTCACCCCTATTGTTCGATCTTTATATTGAGCCTCTCGCTCAAGCTATAAGGTTAGATGAGACTATATCCCCGTTCAAGACTCAGCAATATCAGTCTAAAATTGCTTTATATGCAGACGATATAATTATTTACACAGATAATCCCAAGATAACAATGCTAAAGGTTGGGTCCCTGTTGGAAGATTTTGGTTTAATCTCCGGGTATCTGGCTAACTCCACAAAGAAGGAGGTTATGTGTTGGAACATCGATCAGTGGAGCGGGGCCACCAGCAATAAATTTAAATATCTTGGGATTATAATTGTGAAAGATCTTGAAAAAATTCCATTAATAAATGTGGAAAAAATAATAAAAGAAATAGATCAGCTGTTCGCAAGATGGAGGAATCTCCCTCTGACCATCTTCGGGAGGGTGAATCTAGTAAAATTGATCATCCTCCCGAAGTTAACTTATTTGTTTAATGCGGTTCCTCTAGGTTTTCCTAAACACTCTATCTCTAAGGCGCAGAGTAAAATTGGGAGTTTCATCTGGGGGGAGAAGGGTGTTAGGTTATCATGGAAAAAATTGAGGCGCCGCTTAGCTAACGGGTGATTGGCCCTTCCTGATATCCGCTGTTATCTGGTTGCTTTTCCATTCAAGGCTATTAGGATTTTGCTGGGCTAACCAACTACAAGCGCCTGGGGTAAACTGTTGGGGGAGTCGGTCATTTCGGAAGGAGGGGGGGGTAAGGTTGGGTTTCTCTATTAGTTTGGTTCACCAAAATTCTTTAAAAGAGTAAGGTTAAAGGTGATCAAAAATGCCTTGGAAGTCTGGTATAATATCCGTTCTAGATGTGGGATAGGTTATTATTCTGATCAGGCTCCGATCTGGGACTCCCCTGGGACCCCCCTCTGTCTTCAGGACAGTATGGCTCTCCCCATAAAAAGAGCGGGGGTCTCCATATGTTCCGACTTGGGGGACAAAAACGGTATACACCCTTGGAAGGTACTAAAAGCAAGAATTGGCCTGGGGTTCTCAAGATTTAAGTTCATCCAATTAAAATCTTGGTTTGAAACAGAAAAGGAGAACTTTAGGGGCAACGGAGAGGTGGAAGGTGTGCTTAAAACCATTCAGCATCTGAAGAAGGAAATTTCAATTTGGTATTGGTTCTTGATTAATGCAGACGATGTAGGTATTCCACAACAGGTGTCAGTTTGGAACAACTCTCCTTTTGAAGCTGATATTGGAAACCTTTTGGAACCCTCCATGATCCTGCTTTATAAATATACCAACTCAGGCAGTCTGAAGAAAAAACATTTTTTTGTGACCAATCAAATTTACTATACTCCGGACAAGATCTCGAAATTTGCCCCAATCCCCGAACCGAGATGCCCCAGGTGCTCGCTTCCCAAAGGTAATGATATACATATTTTTTACGAATGTCATAAACTAGAAATATATTGGGAAGGGGTGTGTAGGTACCTATGTAAGACCATTGGAATCGATATCGTTTTGAATAGATCTTTGATCTTTTTTGCCAACGATCAGGTGACTACTGTTCATCTCGAACAGTCCCACAGAGGTCTGTTGTTATGTCTGATTTTGTTGGCTCGTAGGGAAATCTGTCTTAAATGGAAAGACCCCCTCCTCCCGAAAGCTGAAGACTGGTTAAAGTCTGCACTGGCTATGGCTCGGCTAGGAATTATAAGATCCAGCCCCAGCCCCCCTATGCTTTGGGCACCATTTATAAGATTGGGTCAGGAACTGAGACTATTCTGATTCTAAGGGTCGATAAACATCATGGTCCTATGATTAACACCTAAATCCCGGATGATAAAAGGGGATTGGTTGGATAACCTAAACAAGTGCAGGTGGTCGGAGGGCGCCTCATTAACAGCATAGACCGGATAAGTCCTGCAAGCAGTTTATAGGTGAGATGCGAACAAAAAAAAAAAACTAAAAAAAAATAAAATATAGAAACATTAATTCCTCATCCTGATAGGTTTTTAATTTTTCCATAGGAATAGTCCCTACTATTAATTCTTCTAACACTATTTTTAATTTGGGCACATCTAAAGGTCTAGGCTCAGCATCTTTTTGCAGTAAACTCCTTAGCCATTCACTTAATTCATCAGAAGTAGGACCTACTGGAATCATCTCATTTCGTGTCTGTTCTAAACCTTTTGGTGATCCTGGTACTGATTCTGTCGTCATTATTGCTCTATTTGGTAGACTCTGATTTACTGTCAAATTTTTAGGAGTACTTTGTTCAGAAATTCCTACCGCTTGTCCCCATGAATTTTCTCTGGTATCTTTTCTTTGTATTTCATTTTCTCTGTTACTGTTATAAGGAATCATCAGACAATGCTCACTATCCTTTTGTTTATCAAAAATTGGCATTACAGGTCCTATTGTTACAGGAACAGTTACAGCTTCCATATTTTTAGTTAATTCCCTAATCTTTTCAGTTAATTCTAAAGTAGTTCTGGCTAATTCAGCTGAATTTTCATTTGCCATTTTACTAGGTTGAGTATTTTCTGTTTCTCTGAAGGGACTATTTCTTCCTACCTCATGTGGCACTAATTCAAACTTTATATTTTGTGGTGATTCTTTTACTGGGGCACTTGGTGTCAATAATGTGGAATTTGGTTGATACGGGGTGGATTTTTATAAAACATGTCCTCAAGAACATCATCCTCCGACTCATGCACACCATACTAACCTTCCGATCCTGAATTATTTCTCTTTTCAGTACATTTTCTACTACTAGTCTCTTCTACATTTCTTATAGGGAACAACCCATCAGTCATATTTGCACTTCGCCATCTCTTCATTCTATCATCATGATTCTCTTGTACATACGATCTACCAAACATATATTTGTACCTTCCGCCACTCCGCTGTCGTTCTCTGTCATACATCTCATATACCCATTTTGTCAATGCTTCAAACTGTGTAGGTCTAGGTCTTGGTTCTAGTTTCATCATTCTTTCTCTCAAATTCCTCAATACCGCTAAATTAAATGAACCATGTTCCGGAAATGCTAAAACTCCATCATCTTTTGTATACTTTGCCCAATTGTCTAACCAAATACATGTATGATAGCCATATTTCGCAACCATAAAGGATTCAGGTGATTTCGCTGGAGGAAGCAACTGTCCCTCTCTAGTCACAATCGGTTTGTCCTTTTTAAATAAGTTCTTGATCTTTCCGAACCAGGACTTTTTCTCTTTCTCTGGTGGATCGTAATACATCATTTTCTCTTTTTCTCAGTATCACTAGATTTCTCCTACGAGTATTCTGTTGTTTTATCCAATCGTAGCACGACTTTTGCAATTCTCCAATCCCAGCGCGACTCTCTCTAAAGCACCAATCCGGAGCATCCACGTCACCCTGTAATTCTCCACTCCTAGCACGGCGCACACTAACGCACCAATCAGGAGCGTCTACGTTTCTTACTGACTGGCCAATCCCAGCGCAGTCTTTCTTACGTCAGCTTTTTCTCGCTACTCCTGCTTCTGCTGACCCCTCCTTTACAAAATGTATCGGCAAACTTTCTTATTCACTTTTACTCAAATTCTGTTAGTAACGACATAAATACGCCACCATTATCTGTTTCGTTAACAAAAGGATAGTCTTGACCTTTTTCACAAGAATTCCATCTTTCCCGAGAGCAGCGCGACAATCTGCTCTACTACGGAATCATTACATCCGTTAATAAAGTAGCACTTCCCTCTACCTTACCCTTCTAGCAAGCATTAACTAACTGTTTCTCCGGTAATAAGACACCTGTTGGAGACGCACTGCTCCTGAGAAATAAAACCAAAGTTTCATAATTAAGTCGAATGCCGTTTCGTTCACACACTTTCATATGGAAAATGTAATTCTTTCACACAGAATCCTGTCTTTCCCGAGAGCAGCGCAACAATCTGCCCTACTACAGGATTATTACACCCGTTAATAAAGTAGCATCTACTTTACCCTTCTATCAATCTTAGGGAACACCTATTACCTTTCCAGTGATAAGCGTAATCAGAGTTCATATGGACTCCTAGTACTTAAGACCAAAATTTTCACAGGTGGCCTTCGCTACCCATACACCTCTTCCACACAGAAATGTCCCTAAATATAACACATGACGATGTTACCAAATCGAACCCAGACAATGCGTCGTGCAACTTCAATCGTCACACGTTTCCCC
Organism: Triturus cristatus; assembly: GCF_964204655.1. Lineage (NCBI taxonomy): Eukaryota > Metazoa > Chordata > Amphibia > Caudata > Salamandridae > Triturus > Triturus cristatus. Next base: position 1,525,000,388 of record NC_140591.1, read on the forward strand.
CGAGTACCTACAGGGCAACAATAATTCCGTCTTTCCTGAGAGCAGCTCTTACCTCTGCCCTACTACGGAATCATTACAACTTCCGACTTCCTACATCCCAGAAGTCTTCAAAAACAACATAGAACTCAACGCGACTCAACATAGAGTGTTAATACATAAACCAATACTCATCCAGACATCTGCAATCAATAATCAATATAAAAAGAAAAATAAGAAATCAATAAGCAGTAACCTAATCTATAAGCAATAATCACCAAACCAATGCAATAAGACCATAACTCTGCTACCAGAAAAACTGATCCAGCGGAAAGGGGGCAAATTTACAGATCCTCCCTGCGTCACAGATCCCTTACCACACTTATTCATTCACACACTCATTCATTGGTGGGGCCCATACACCAACATTCACACTAACGCACTCGTATTTGCACACAGGAGGATGATGAATCCGCTGGACATGTGGGGGGGTACCTTATAACCTATAGGGAAGAAAAGTTATTTTACAGAATATACATTAACATCCGCCACCTATAGATTCCTAATACCAAACATCAAGGCACTCCACCCACTTGGTCGACGGACCAATTACTTGGATTGGTTGATGGTGATTTAGAACCAGCTAAAACACATTTTAAGTCTCAGAACCCTTTATTCTCTTATTCGAAAAACCATAAACTCGTAATTTCTGTTAATCAAATATTTGTTTATATAAATTTTGTTGCAATTTATATTAGCATTTGTTTCATCAAAAGTTTAGAATTTCTGGATTAATTAATTCAAATCGCAATACATTATATTTACCTATTCTTGCTATCTGGATTTTCTCAAATTCATTTGGCTCTGCATAACCGAATTAACCCTTAAATTGTCTAAATAAAGCAGGCCAAAACTCAAGGTCCGAAAGTTCTATGCTCAGCACGTTACAGTCCCAAAGATCTCCAAAGGACCAGAAATCGTGCAAGCATCTGTCGTCGCCTGTGGGGTCAAAAAGGGTGTGCAGTCATAGTAACCGCCGAATGCCAGACCCCTCCCTATTCTACTACTCTTTTTATAATAAATTTCGAGATAACATGAAGCATTTTTAGGCGGAGAAAGTCTGTGATTGGCTGATCGAAAACGTCCGATTTTTATTCAATTAAGTTCTCATGGATTTTGCTGGTTCACTTCCGTAGCGTATGTTCATCCTTATGCAACAATGTTTTAGGTTTGCTTGTATGATCGAATTGTTCATTTAAACCAGTTTTTACTGACTGAAGTTTGGCAGTCCACCAAGTTCCTATCCTTGACCGAGGACATTGGGTGCTCAGGTCGTTAGGAAGTTCACGGAGCCATCCGAGTCTGCGCAGTAGGCATCGCGCTCACGAGACGGTGGCCCCTTCTGAACTCGATTTCGGGCACCATTTTAGGGTAGGCCCAAATGTCAACTGAAGCGAAACAAACACAAAAGAATAATTAATACAAAGAAATGATGATTCTAATGTTATACCCTCACTAATCCCTTTATGTATAAGTATTTTCCTAGCATATAGCAACATTTAAAGCCATAATATTCACCTTTAGGATCCAATCAGGAACGCAAACATCACATGAGCAACATAAATCATGCGATATCTAATTACCACATGTACTACTATTAATATGTGTACGTATTTTAGTTATTTGAGTTATTTTGCCATGCAAATAGCAATTTCCCATGTGTAATTGGTGTATGCAAAAAGGTTGAATTAGTATCACACAGCAATCCGTTAGTAATATTATAATCAGTAGGTTATATAGTTAGTCTTTTCATGCAAAATAGAGGAAGTATACAAAATTTTGATCTACCTGCTCCATCATATGCATAGTGCATAATTGACTGAAAAAATGCATTAGTAGTGTATGGTGAATGTATAAGGGCAGAACTATAAGGAAGTGCTGCAGCATCACACTATAAACTCTTTAGCGGCAGTGGGCTGTGGTACTTCTGAAGCACAGGGATGCAACATATGTACATAAATATGTTGCAAGTCTATGATTCCCTCTGCACTGCTGCTTAAACTACAGCCATGTGCTGACACAGGCACCCTTGCACCATGGTGCAAGGATATCTGTGTCGTGTGGAGTTTGTTTTTGTGCAGGAAGACACACCTTCCTGCACAAAAACAATCAGTAAAGGCATGAGGAGAAATGAAAACAATTCTCCTTGTTGTGCCTTGCTACACCAATTGGAGGATGGTGCAGCATTCACACACATGTCCAGATTTATGATTTATGATAAATCTGGAGATGTGTCTTGTTCTATGAGTGTTCTGTGCAATCACGCACAGCAACACCTATAGAACGCCCTTTCAACGCAAAGTGGTGTGTATGATGAGGTCGTATTTACATGGGGAAGAAAGGTACACAGAGTGCATTTTCCTCTCTTTGTAAATATGAAAGAGTGTCTTACGCTGTAACTATGTTACAAAAAGTGACATATTTTTGGCACATGATGCTTCTAAAATTGCCCCAGAAGTGCTTAGGTATTGGCAAACTATTACAATAAGAACATTTTGGTAGTACATTGTTTGAAAAATTGCATGACAATGATAGGAGGTAAGCACAGAGTTATGTCTCCAAAGATGCTCAAAGAAGAATGATTGAAAAGATTGTGGTGCTTCAATAGGTAGAATGGAAAATATATATAATATATATATTTTCACATATGCCAAAAAATATGAAGCAATACGTTCGTCCAAGAGTAAACAAGTAGTCCAGTGTAGAGAAGGTGCCCTCCGTGGGGGGTCGACAGGTTCCAACTCGACACTTTCAGATTTAAGTTCTGCAGTGGACAGTGGTTCTGAAAATGGAATCAGTGGCCCAGAGGGGGCAGTACAAAGTCAAACCAACACACTGGTGGAGGAATTGTCTTTTTTATATCAGGATCGCCGCCAGACATTGCGCCCCAGGAAACCGAGGCACAACTAAGAAAATACAACAATTATAGGAGGCGGCAGAGGAGAAAAGCGAATAGAAGAAAGAAACAAATCAAAGAAAACCAGAGGGGGTCGATGGCAAAACAAATAACTAATGTCACCACGGAAGAACAGAACAACACTATCATTGATTTGGCTAACATGAATTTGAACAATGAAGAGAAACGTACCTTAAGCCTGGGTCTTTCCTTTTGCCCTGAGTGATGTAATATGTGACATCATCAGCAGTGCATTGCGGGGGCGCGAGATATAGTTAGCTGAACTAACTATAACGGGGGAATTTCTATGGTTTTGTACGAGTAAAATGTCCAACTAACTATAACTTTCCCTAAAACCTATGGTTTTTTCAAAGAATTTCAAAGGTTTATTAAATGCTAATTTCTAACTATAACGTGCCTGAAACCTATGTTTTTTCAGTGAATTTCAACGGTTTTTTAAATGCTAGTTTCTAGCTATGCCTACAGAGGTAGGACATGTGAAGAAAGAAGAAAAAACACACAGAAAGGAGCAAAAAAGATGCAGAGAGAGGCAGCAGAAGTCCACAAAGACGAAGAAAATTGCAGGAAGAAGCAAGACGTGCAGAAAAACCAACAGAGGAGCAGAAAGAGGCCTTGTTGCAAAATCATCCTGTGCCCGCAACTTTTGCAAACAGGTACTGGTGGTAACTGACTCTGACTAACCAGGCCTAGAGCCAGTGCTATGCTAAAAGACACTTAGAATACAGTGAAAACACCTACAGACACTAGGGAACACTATGCGTTGGGGTACCCCTGTGATTAGCATGACCTCCTATGTAAGGCCCTAGTACATAACTACTTCTAAAAACGCGCCACGAGGCGCATTTTCACAGTGGTGAAGGGAGGGGGGGCCTGAGGTGACATGTGTGCAAACACGCCCTGTGGCGCATTTTAAGTTGGGGGATAAAGTCCCCTTGAATCCTGAGGGTCCCTGGGGTCCAACTAGCCCACCAAGTACCTCCAGTAAGTGCCACAGAGCTGTGTTGCAGAGAGGATGTCATCAGTGATGTCATTTGAGATGTCATCAGTGATGTCATCAGTGATGTCACTGACCATGTCATGAATGATGTAATATGTAACATCATCAGCAGTGCATTGCGGGGGCACGAGTTATAGTTAGCTGAACTAACTATAACGGGGGAATTTCTATGGTTTTGTACGAGTGAAATGTCCAACTAACTATAGCGCCCCTGAAACCTATGTTTTTTTCTGTGAATTTCTAAGGTTTTTTAAATGCTAATTCCTAACTATAACGTGTCTGAAACATATGTTTTTTTCAGTGAATTTCAAAGGTTTTTTAAATGCTAATTCCTAACTATAACGTGTCTGAAACCTACGTTTTTTACAGTGAATTTCAAAGGTTTTTCAAATGCTAATTTTTAATTATAAAAGTAGTTATACCTATGTTTTTGTACACAATTTGAAGATTTTTTTAAACTGTTAATTTGTTTATATAATATTTATTAAACAATATGATATATTTTTTTGTTAGGCTGTAATTTTGAGTTGTTGTTAATTTTAATATATGTATATTATTTTCTTTTTTTTTTAAAAAAAAGAAATTTTGGAGTCACGCACCCTAAGTGCACTTAACGCGATGGGTGTGTGTATTAGAGCCACCATATTTGAAAAGTTGCACAGGATCCTCGTATGGTGTGCGACGGGTCCGTGTTTTCCAGTTAATATAATAATACGTGTTGTGCGCGATAGGTATGTGACTGCTGCGCGACTCCTGCTCCCGCTAATTCGCAACACATGCGCATTACTGTACGCGATGCTTGCGCGGTGGCGGGTCCCGCGTGACATCAAATGTGGGGCACGCTGGGTGCGCGACTCCCGCTAAATGTTTTATGCTCTAAAATGATATATATGTGTCTTTAATATACATATTAGGGCTAGAGATTATCTAAGGTATTCATAAAAATAATATATTTGTATTTGTCATAAAGTTATATTACTTTTAAATATATTTTCGCGGAGTCGGGTGTGTTCTTCGTGTGTGCAGTTTGCGCGACTCCCATGTGACCTGAAAAAAAAAGATTTGATTGGTTCATAACATTTCCCATTGTAACTATTGAAGGACCCCACCCATTTCAATCACTCTTGTTTGAGCTTCTTTGGAGAGATATCTCTGTGCTTGGAAGAACCTATCACTTTTTTTGGGTGTTTTTGAAAACAAAAACATTATGGCTTCCAGACAGCAACCACTGGAGGAGACAGAACATTCTTTGGAGGAAGAATTTGTAGCAGATCCTCCATGTCCACAAAGGCCAGTATCGGTGGTGTGGAAGTTCTTCACTTTTTTGGAGGGGCAGAAGAAAGTGAATGCTACCAAGGTCACCTGCCGGATCTGTGAGCGTGTCTCGTCCAGAGGTAGTGCCGACAAAAAATACTCTTGTGGTACTGCCTCCATGTAAAAGCACCTCAGGACTCTACATCTGGTGAATCTGGCTCGGGAGGAGTGTAGGAGAGCAGAACGGAACCCTCCTCCAGCAGTTCCTGGGCCATCTGGCACTTCTACTGCTGCATCACCACCAGACATATGCCCAGAATTTCCTTTACTTAAGCAGCACTGCATAAAGTGTAACAAACAAATTTGTTATGGGGAGCAGTCTGTTGAAGCAGTGTGTGCTGTGCAACACAATCATCGTTGCTAGATTTTTTTTATTGTGGGAATGCCACATAATTCCTGGTTTCCTGTTTTTTTGTTCTTTTTTTTTTAAAAACACCCAATAAAAATCAAAATTGTTCTGAAAAATACAAAAGAATAATAAACAAAAAAAGAAGAAAAAGAAAAGTTCTTATTAGAACTAACTTCTCTGGTTAAAGAAAGAACTATATTTGTATGTTAATGTGTGAAAGTTTGGTTGAATGTATGTGATCCAGCGGAAAGGGGGCAAATTTACAGATCCTCCCTGCATCACAGACCCCTTACCACACTTATTCATTCACACACGCATTCATTGGTGGGGCCCAATACACCAACATTCACACTAACACACTCGTATCTGCACACAGGAGAATGATGAATCCGCTGGACATGTGGGGGGGTACCTTATAACCTGTAGGGAAGAAAAGTTATTTTACAGAACATACATTAACATCCGCCACCTATAGATTCCTAATCCCAAACATCAAGGCACTCCACCCCTGCTTTACAAAATTTATCGGCAAACGTTCTTATTCACATTTACTCAAATTCTGTTAGTAACGACATAAATACGCCACCATTATCTGTTTCGCTAACAAAAGGATAGTCTTGACCTTTTTCACAAGAATTCCGTCTTTCCCAAGAGCAGCGCGACAATCTTCCCTACTACGGAATCATTACATCCGTTAATAAGGTAGCACTTCCCTCTACCTTACCCTTCTAGCAAGCATTAACTAACTGTTTCTCCGGTAATAAGACACCTGTTGGAGACACACTGCTCCTGAGAAATAAAACCAAAGTTTCATAAATAAGTCGAATGCCGTTTCCTTCACAGACTTTCATACGGAAAATGTAATTCTTTCACACAGAATCCTGTCTTTCCCGAGAGCAGCGCAACAATCTGCCCTACTACAGGATTATAACACTCGTTAATAAAGTAGCATCTACTTTACCCTTCTATCAAGCTTAGGGAACACCTATTACCTTTCCAGTGATAAGCGTAATCAGAGTTCATATGGACTCCTGGTACTTAAGACCAACATTTTTACAGGTGGCCTTCGCTACCCATACAACTTTTTCACACAGAAATGTCCCTAACGATAACACACGACTATGTTACCAAAACAAACCCAGACAATGCGTCGTGCAACTTCAATCGTCACACGTATTCCCCGTGTACCTACAGGGCAACAATAATTCCTTCTTTCCCGAGAGCAGCGCTTACCTCTGCCCTACTACGGAATCATTACAACTTCCAACTTCCTACATCCCAGAAGTCTTCAAAAACAACATAGAACTCAACGTGACTCAACATAGAGTGTTAATACATAAACCAATACTCATCAAAACATCTGCAATCAATAATCAATATAAAAAGAAAAATAAGAAATCAATAAGCAGTAACCTAATCTATAAGCAATAATCACCAAACCAATGCAATAAAACCATAACTCTGGTACCAGAAAAACTGGTCCAGTGGAGAGAGGGTAAATTTACAGATCCTCCCTGCATCACAGATCCCTTACCATACTTATTCATTCACATACTCATTCATTGGTGGGGCCCATAACACCAACATTCACACTAACGCACTCGTATCTGCACACAGGAAGATGATGAATCCGCTGGACATATGGGGGGGTACCTTATAACCTATAGGGAAGAAAAGTTATTTTACAGAATATACATTAACATCCGCCACCTATAGATTCCTAATACCAAACATCAAGGCACTCCACCCACTTAGTCGACGGACCAATTAGTTGGATTGGTTGATGGTGATTTAGAACCAGCTAAAACACATTTTAAGACTCAGAATCCTTTAGTCTCTTATTCTAAAAACCACAAACTCGTAATTTCTGTTAATCAAATATTTGTTTATCTAAATTTTGTTGCAATTGATATTAGCATTTATTTCATCAAAAGTTTAGAATTTCTGGATTAATTAATTCAAATCGCAAGACATTATATTTACCTATTCTTGCTCTCTGGATTTTCCAAAATTAATTTGGCTCTGCCTAACTGAATTAACCATTAAGGTGCCGATTCGGATCCTGGAGAAACCGGGTACGAACCGCCGGTCGGAGGGTTTTCTCCGTCCGACTCGTACCCGGTTGTAAAACTTTACAAACATGCAAGTACGATTCGAACGGAAACACCATTTCCGTACGAATCGTACAAAACACCAACGGAGGAAAATAAACATACAAATGACATCAGGAAAAGCGCCGACGTGACGTCGGGACGCGTGCAGCCCGCGTTTCACGAACCAGGAAGTACGATTCGAAACGAGGTCATCCCGCACGGAGAATATTTCCCGGCAGCCAAAAACTGCCGGGAAATCAGGACGACGTGCACAAGGAGCACCTGTACGCTACGGACAGACATGGACCCGAACCTACGTGTCATCCCGGCCCTCATAGCAGTCGACCTCCTCTACAGGTACCGACGCAGACGCCGCAGAAGGTCAGAACAACACCCAGAGGCAAAGGGGGGGGCAGGGGCAGGACACAAAACCCCCACCCAAGTCACACAGCACACATGCCCTGGACATACCTGACCTCCAGGCCCTGGTCACTTCGAGGGGGTGGGGGCGTGTCCAGCAACGCCAGTGTCCGCCACAACGGAAGTGGCCGACGACGCGAACCGGCAACACAACAATACAGGTACGTACCACGCCCACACCTACGTCACCCCAACAATGGTGGTACGGCCCGTATCCATGTGCCAAAGGCCTGGGTACGGGCCGCACAAGCATTCCACAGCATGGGCACGGGTACGTACGGACCGTACCCCCACCCGTGTATGTATGGAGCGTACCCCCGCCCCAACAGTGTATGTACGGACCGTACCCCCACCCGCCTATGTATGGAGCGTACCCCCACACGCCTATGTATGGAGCGTACCCCCACCCACGTATGTATGGAGCGTGCCCCCACCCCAACAGTGTATGTACGGACCGTACCCCCACCCGTGTATGTATGGAGCGTACCCCCACCCCAACAGTGTATGTACGGACCGTACCCCCACCCGCCTATGTATGGAGCGTACCCCCACCCACCTATGTATGGAGCGTACCCCCACCCGCGTATATATGGAGCGTACCCCCACCCCAACAGTGTATGTACGGACCGTACCCTCACCCGCGTATGTATGGAGCGTACCCCCACCCGCGTATGTATGGAGCATACCCCCACCCCAACAGTGTATGTACGGACCGTACCCCCACCCCTGTATGTATGGAGCGTACCCCCACCCCAACAGTGTATGTACGGACCGTACCCCCACCCGCGTATGTATGGAGCGTACCCCCACCCGTGTATGTATGGAGCATACCCCCACCCCAACAGTGTATGAACGGACCGTACCCTCACCGCGTATGTATGGAGCGTACCCCCACCCGCGTATGTATGGAGTGTACCCCCACCCCAACAGTGTATGTATGGACCGTACCCCCACCCGCGTATGTATGGAGCGTACCCCCACCCCAACAGTGTATGTACGGACCATACGCCCACCCGCGTATGTATGGAGCGTACCCCCACCCCAACAGTGTATGTACGGACCGTACCCTCACCCGCGTATGTATGGAGCGTACCCCCACCCCAACAGTGTATGTACGGACCGTACCCCCACCCGTGTATGTATGGAGCGTACATGGCCAGACACAGGAGGGGTGGGTGCAGAGTCCTCCCAGCAGTGCCCAGACACAGGAGGGGTGTGTGCAGAGTCCTCCCAGCAGTGCCCAGACGCAGGAGGGGTGGGTGCCTATCACTCCCAGCAGTGCCCAGACACAGGAGGGGTGGGTGCAGAGTCCACCCAGCAGTGCCCAGACGCAGGAGAGGTGGGTGTAGAGTCCTCCCAGCAGTGCCCAGACACAGGAGGGGTGTGTGCAGAGTCCTCCCAGCAGTGCCCAGACGCAGGAGAGGTGGGTGTAGAGTACTCCCAGCAGTGCCCAGACACAGGAGGGGTGGGTGCCTATCACTCCCAGCAGTGCCCAGACACAGGAGGGGTGGGTGCAGAGTCCTCCCAGCAGTGCCCAGACACAGGAGGGGTGGGTGCCTATCACTCCCAGCAGTGCCCAGACGCAGGAGGGGTGGGTGTAGAGTTCTCCCAGCAGTGCCCAGATGCAGGAGGGGTGGGTGCCCATCACTCCCAGCAGTGCCCAGATGCAGGAGGGGTGGGTGTAGAGTCCTCCCAGCAGTGCCCAGACACAGGAGGGGTGGGTGCAGAGTCCTCCCAGCAGTGCCCAGACACAGGAGGGGTGGGTGCCTATCACTCCCAGCAGTGCCCAGACACAGGAGGGGTGGGTGCAGAGTCCTCCCAGCAGTGCCCAGACACAGGAGGGGTGGGTGCAGAGTCCTCCCAGCAGTGCCCAGACACAGGAGGGGTGGGTGCCTATCACTCCCAGCAGTGCCCAGACGCAGGAGGGGTGGGTGTAGAGTCCTCCCAGCTGTGCCCAGACACAGGAGGGGTGGGTGCCTATCACTCCCAGCAGTGCCCAGACACAGGAGGGGTGGGTGCAGAGTCCTCCCAGCAGTGCCCAGACACAGGAGGGTTGGGTGCCTATCACTCCCAGCAGTGCCCAGACGCAGGAGGGGTGGGTGTAGAGTCCTCCCAGCAGTGCCCAGACACAGGAGGGGTGGGTGCCCATCACTCCCAGCAGTGCCCAGACGCAGGAGGGGTGGGTGTAGAGTCCTCCCAGCAGTGCCCAGACACAGGAGGGGTGGGTGCAGAGTACTCCCAGCAGTGCCCAGACACAGGAGGGGTGGGTGCAGAGACCTCCCAGCAGTGCCCATGGAACGCAAAGGGTGGAGTACCCACAGATACAATGCCCACAAATGTCAGTCAGGTGCACAAAGACCCTGCAGTACATGTACCACATGTGTGCGAGGCTGGGAGTACACACATGCATAGCGCCTAAAAGAGAACATGTCCACATGAAGTGATGTCAACAGACTACATACACAAGTACGGTGACCACCAAGGATGCCACGAATGAGGCAGGTGGAGACATCGCTCAGCATGCATGTGCAAAGTTGAAGGAGTCCGTCACACACCCAGCTGATGTAGACACAGCTCAGCACCACATATTGGAAACACCCTGCAGGGAAGATGTCAGGTTACACAGAGGAAGGAACACACCTTGGGACGATGTCACCATGCAGTAACTGCTTACATGAACAAAGTAATTTAGCCAACAGCTTGTGATGGCACACAGATACCAGGGTCCACCCTATGACCAGCACAAGACTACATTTCCCACACACCCAACACATTATCACCACCCAAAATCATGGAGCAGGTCCACCAACAGCAATACCAGATAAACAGTAGTGTTCTATGGAAAAAAACAAATTGCTTTATTCAGCAGGATGTAAGTAATATGAATCATAAATGTCAATATATACAAGGCCCATAGGGCAGTCCATGACTCAAATCCGGATGGGGGACACAGTGGGACGTGTGTCTCCTAGCTTGCCTGCACAGTCAGACTCCTTTGTCTTCCACAGGGGGGGGGGGCATCATGTTGGGGGGAAGGACCAGGCACCGCAGGGACAGGAGGGGCAAGGGTAGGTGTCGTGGGTGCAGGGACGGAGGACTCCACCACAGGAGGTGGGGCAGCGCCAAAGGTGGTGGTGAGGATGGTGCTGCACACGGTTGCAAGGTCCTCCAGCGTCTTCCCTGCACCCGAAGGAACCACAGGCCCCAAGGAGCGGGGGGGGTGGAGGGATGGGTCGCAGCGCTACTGGGGGAGGGGTTGGACAGGGGGGGGCACTCAACTACCCTGACCGGGGACTCCTTAGACCGCTTGCGGGGTGGTGACACCTTTGGGCTCAGGGACAGAGCGACCATGAAGGAGTCTTTGCTGGATTTGTGGCCAGGAGAGCTGAGGGGAGTGGATTTGGAGGGAGTGGATTTTGCAGAATGCGGACTCCCACTCTGGCTGCGTGTCTTACGTTTGCCCCCCGACCCAGTGGGTGTGCCTACTTCACCCAGTGTGTGCGTTCCAGGAGGTGTGCGCTTGTCCTTCCCTGCTGGTGTGGTGCCTGTGTCTGGTGGAGTGTGTGCATGCTGACGTCTGGGTGTACGTGGGACAGGCATGGGAGTGGGAAGTGTGGATGGGGCATGGGTAGGGGGTGGGACGAAGTGCTGCAGGAGACCCACTGCTGCAGTCAGTGTCGAGTCAATTGACTTCAGCAAGTTGCGTTGGTCAGCCTGCGATGCTGAAATGCTCTCCAAGTATGCCTCCATGTTGTTGAGCACTCGGCTGTGGCCATGGAGGACATTAAGCATCGCAGCCTGACCAACCTGCAACTGCCGCAGGATGTCCACAGACTCGGCATTGGTGGCAGCAGTGGAGACAGGGGCAGGGGGTGCGGTGCCTGGCAGGAAGGAGACACGTGGTGACCTAGCATGCCGGGAAGGGACACGAGCAAGTGGGAGGCCGGTGATGGCAATGGAGGGGGCGGGGAGAGATGTTGTGCTGCTGTCAGCTGTTGGAGCAGCCTCCGCCCCCTCGGAGAGCTCAGCCTTGGACCCGTCAGCTTCATATTCTGTGGTGGCAGTGGACAGGTCCTCCGGCTCACTCCCCTCGGCCTCAGTTCCACGCGATGTGCCAGCCAAGATGTCACTGCTGGCACTGGTGCTCGGTCCCTCCGCACGGTCCGTGCCGGTGTCTCCATCCGTGTCCCCCGACGATGCTGTGGGCAAGGTGAAGAAACAGGAATTAATCAGACACCTGAATACATATGTCCCATGAGTCAAATCTACATAGGTTACAGTGCATAGCCTGAAAAGAAAGATGAGTAACATCTACAATACAAGGTACATATATAGGCCCTGCAACACACAGTTGGTTCACCCACCATGCCACTGAGAAACTATGGAGAGCATGACACATTTGCAAATGACGTGATATGGATTTGGACAGAGGAGCCAGGCTCTGGGGACAATCCAGCACTGCATCTGCACCACACAGCGTTGCCGTAACTAGGGATGAGCAGGGACCATCTCCATGAACTAGAGGCACATGCTGCAAAGGTAATACTTAAAGACATGCCCAACATGAATGGGTCACTGCACCTTGAGTGTATGTCCAGACAAACATCACACACTGGCCAGACCGAGCAAGGAGATTTCAGGTGTTGACATGTAGGCCTTGCCCGCACCAACCACCCTCTACATGAGACAATTTGTTGAGACACAGGAAGCACTTGCATCTCTTAGTCTGGGAGAAATACACATGGGCTGCAAGAAACCCATATTGGACCCAAAATACCCCATGTGCGCCTGTACAACGATCTCATTTACAAATGGCCATCATCAGATAATTGTAACAAGACACACAGGCACTGGCCACCGTGAGTATGAACGAGGAAAATTAGGTCAGGCTGTACAGTGGACACTTGTAGAACATGTTACGTAAATATACATGGTGCCAGGGGACAATGGCACAGAGCACATCCTATGCTGTAGAGTGTCCACATATTGTGATGACACACATGATACCTAGCAAAATATGCCCCAGGGGACAGTAGTGGCCACAATATTCCATGGTCCTGAATGGTAATGACTGCAACACAGGCCACCATCCCTGCACTCTGCGTATCGCACACTCATGCACATCATGTCACAGGCCACAACATAGGACATGCTTGCTGTAAGGCATTACACTTCAGAGACATGCTCCTATGTCTGGACTCAGCATCAGTGCCAATTGACATGAACCCCACAAGTACTGAACTGGACAGGGCACAGGCAAGGTCCCAAAACCTGTTACACACCACCCCCACACATGATGCTGCAAGCATTGGTCACGTGGATAAACTGCCAGCCCAGATGACCTTGTGAAAGAGTGACTACACACAGACCAGGGAACACATGGCAAGGAGGGGAAGGGAGGAAGGACAGCACCGCTATACTGTGGGTGACAGGACCTGCACCGCACATTTAAACACTGGCAGAGTATCCATGCAACTGCGCACTTACAAATGCTGGTGACACACAACAAACACACATGTACCTACCCCCTTCCTGCTGCTGCTTCTCCCGTAAGCGCCTGTCCATGTCAGGAAAGACCACTGCCAGCACACGCTTGTGGATGTGGGTCAGACGGCGATGCCCATGGTTCTTAGGGCCCACAGGTGAGTACCCCAGCAGGACCCGTGCGATCCTCCGCGTCCAGCACTGGATATCCTGCCAGCATTTTCTCACCTGGGCCAGGCGCCGCTTGCGACCATCCGTCCTCCTCACGGCACTGACGGCGTCCCTCCAGATCTGCTCCTTGGCAGAGGCGCCTACCTGTGAGGATGAAAAAGTGAGACTACATCAATACACCTGCCACATGTCACAGAGACACACATTAGAACAATTTTGCTGGTTTCAACAAGGCATAGCATGCAGCCAAAGCATTGCACATTTGTCATATGGACATTTTTCTCTGTGTAAGGGCAAATGCACCACGTGCCATTGAAAGTACACAGGTGGCATGAGGGGTACGACACAATAAATGATCCAGACTCACACTGTGCATCAGAAGGTACACCAGGATTATGTGCAGCACCTCAAAGCAGTCACATGCCACAGGCCACTGACGCTACCTCAGCAGAGTACACAGACACACACAGGCACAGGACATTCACCTGCCATTGCCAACTGCAGCTACAAACCTCACTCTGCACATGTGCCACTAGACTGTGGGGGCTCACAGGTGTGGGGCTGGCTCTGCACGTCAGACACACAGCACTGCTCCCTGCTCACATCAGATGGGCAGGGTATATCCATCCCTCATGCAGCTGGGGTGCTACACTCCACATATGCACCCACCCACATGACAGGGGACTTACACACACACCGATGTCCAGGGTACGAACACATCATGTGGACACTCTCAGCACAGGTACACTGAACAACACACATCTGTGGGTACAGTCACCTGTCACACTGGGGTGACCACAGAATCACATGAGGACTGTAGAAACAACATTCCCAGGAGGATTAGACAGGCAGAATGTGGTATGCACCATGCAGTGATTGTCACAGTAAACACAATGCAAGTGAGGACGGCAGACATGCACCACAGCATGCTCTGGCTGGGAGACATTAGGCATTCCCCCCCATGGGACCCACCCTACAGTACAATGCATGTGTGTCACACCTGGACACAATGCCAGAAGTCACAGTCACAAAAAAGGGCCACAGTCTGTGCTAGTGGACTCAGCACTCACCTGAAACCCTGGTCGGCCATACAGCATGGGGTACTGTGGGAGGATGACATCCAGCAATGCCACATTCTCCTCCGGGGTGAAAGGCTGGGCCCTCTCCACAGACCTTGACATGGTGCCAGGGAATCACAAGCAGCAGCAGTGTTGTGGAATCAAAAGATGTGCAGGCAAGTGCTCTCTCATGGGACCTGGCTGCCTTATATCTGCCTTGCTGGCCTGTTTCATGCACAGGAGTACAGAGTGATTGGTCACTCACATTTGCATCCTATGTTTCCTCCAATCCATTTAAACATACCCCTGTGAGGGGGTTAGATTTTTTTAGAATTCAGCATGATGTCATTTCAACAACAACTTTGCAACAAAGTAGATTATTTCAAACCGACTTTTACAGGCCACCTGATTAAACAAATTCAAAGTTTAAACTCGGTCTCCATGGCAACCAGCATGCATCTCTGGCTTTATACTTGTCCCTCATGTGTCCCCTATGTAATTTGGAGATTCACACACAGGTACGGTGCGTTCCGGGGCCCCAGGGCACCCCAAATGCATAGCAACGGGCCGTACAGGCGTGTGTACGGTCCGTATCACTATAGGTACGCATACGCGAGCAAACCCATAGTGATACGGACCGTACACACGCGTGTACGCTCACTATCACTATGGGTGTGCTCGCGTATGCGTACCCATAGTGATACGGACCGTACACACGCGTGTACGCTCACTATCACTATGGGTGTGCTCGCGTATGCGTACCCATAGTGATACGGACTGTACACACGCGTGTACGCTCACTTTCACTATGGGTTTGCTCGCGTATGCGTACCCATAGTGATACGGACCGTACACACGCGTGTACGCTCACTTTCACTATGGGTTTGCTCGCGTATGCCTACCCATAGTGATACGGACCGTACCCACGTGTGTACGCTCACTATCACTATGGGTAGGCCTACGGCAGCACTCCCATAGTGATAGGGAACGTACACACGCCCTCAGAGCGAATGTACGGTGCCTTTCACACGTAACAGTGGTGACAGGCAGCACACAGAAAGGAATAGAGCTGACATACTTGTCCATGGATGGACATCAAGGCATTGTCTGTGCAGTACTACATGTGTGGGGCACAGGTGTGAAAGGCTGTGATGTGGCACATTACTCCTGAGTTGTGAAGGCAATAGATGTATGATGAGATGTGTACAGATGTTATGTGTGATGGTGCACTATGTGCCAGACATGCCCTTCACTCCTTTGACATGTGTGCATGTCGTACAGAACACTTGAGATAAGCGTCACTGGCATGGCACAGTCAACAACACACGCAAGTGTCCCCTGATGCCCGCTACAGGGGTTACCACACCTGACATTGGACTACCCACGTTGCACGATGTGACTATGTCATGTATGTGTGGTGGGTTCCCATTAGCTTGATGTTGGTGTTCCCTCAAATGCATCTGCAGTTGCTGCAACCAACATGTGTCTGTGTGTA
Source organism: Triturus cristatus (assembly GCF_964204655.1). Classification (NCBI taxonomy): domain Eukaryota; kingdom Metazoa; phylum Chordata; class Amphibia; order Caudata; family Salamandridae; genus Triturus; species Triturus cristatus. The sequence goes on from NC_140591.1 coordinate 1,525,016,722, forward strand.
GATGGCCATGGCACACTGTTACGCACACCAGGCCACATGTGGTATCTGATGTAAGGTGTGTATGTATGCATGGGACACGGAGTAGCGTAACAAGGACCTGTGTGCATACTCTCAATGTATGTGTGATCAGTCATGACATGTACACCTTCATGGCAAGGTGTGTGGGCTGTCCTAATGTTATGTCATGTGACCTGTGGCTCTAGTGTTCCGCTACCTGTCTCTGCAATCAACATCCTACATCTGCTGATATGTTGATGTATGTCACTCCTGTATTGGGTCTGGCTGTTCACTTACACTGGGACACAGCTAGTCCCATGCCATGGGATGTGGAGGTTCACAATCCCCATGTGTAGCTGGGTCTTGGTAGGAGTGTCACCTGGCAGCCATACGTGTCCAGGGCATGTAGCACATACCTGACTCCGTATGTAGCATATGTGTATTGACAGATTAACATGTGCTCAGTACATATAAATTGTTGGTGTAGTGCACTCACTCTTCCTTGTCACTTCCAAATTACTGCAGAGCGCCGCCTCTTCCCCGACCAATTCCGGACTTGGCTGACATGCGGGAGAATGACTGTATACGCTGCTACCGCTTCCCCCAACCGTTGATTGAGGAGTTGACGGCAAGGCTGGCACCACACCTGCAACCGCTGCACAGGTATCCTACGGCACTGACACCCAAGCTGAAGGTAATGGCAGCCCTACATTTTTTTGCCACGGGTACCTTTCAATATACCATAGCTCATGTTGGTGGCATGTCCCAGACCATGTTCAGCCGTGTGCTGCATGATTTTTTAGAGGCCATGTTGCTTCACCTGGATGAGTTTATCCATTTCCCAACTCCTGAACAGTTGACAGGTGTCAAGCGTGGATTCTATGCCCTGGGAGGGATGCCCCATGTCATTGGGTCCATAGATGGGAAACATGTGGCTTTGGTACCACCACAGGCACAGGAGGTAGCGTACAGGAATCGCAAGCACTACCACTCCATCAATGCCCTTTTGGTGTGTCTGTCCAACATAGTGATTTCACATGTCTGTGCTCGTTTTCCAGGATCAGCACACGATGCCTACATCATGAGGCGTAGCAGGGTGCCTGAAATGATGACGCAGCTGCGCAACGAAGGAGCATGTGTTGTTGGTGGGTACACTCAGTCTGTCCTGTATTTTGCGTAGACTTCCTGCCCGACTGCTTCTCCTGTCCTACTTTTGTCCATGTGTTTTCCATGATGGGGAAGCTGGCTATCCCAACATGCCATGGCTGATCACACCTCTCCGCAACCCCAGCACGCCGGCCCAGCTCCGCTACAACACCGGCCATGGCCGGACAAGGCGAGTGATAGAGAGTACATTTGGCCTCCTGAAGAGCCGATTCAGGTGCCTACACAAGACCGGCAGCGCCCTCTCATATACCCCGGTGAAGGTCTGCAAAATCTTCATGGTCTGCTGCATGCTGCACAACATGGCAGTTGAGAAAGCTGTGCCACTCATCCTGGATCAAGATGATCAGGACCATCCACCCGTGGAGGACGAAGGGCTTGGCAATGGGGCTAGTGATGTGGAGGATGTGGAGCCGCAAGTGGACATCCGGAGTCGGCTCATACGCGGCTTCTTTGCTTAGTGGTGAGTACCAGTGTCTGAGTGTGCACGCATTGGTCCTTGTGTGGCATGTGTTGCAATGTGTGTGTCCATCTGCATGTATGCCACGTGAGTCAGAGGTGTGTGTGGATGTGTCACTCGAGTGATGGTGCCAGTGATGAGTGTATTTCCGCAGTCATAATTGTGACCTAGCATGTTGTCATCCTTATATGTGTCGAGTACATGCACATGCAAGTGGATAAGCTTTTTGTGGCTGACTTCTTGTGTGTCTCTCATCCCCAGGTACTTGCGCATGCCGTCTGCTGGTTGCATTGTTGTGGCACTGCTATTCCTCATGGACACGCCATCGTGTGCTGACTCAGCGTTACACGCACGGACAAGTTTGGAAGTCTCCTTAGGGTAAGGGATGCATCAGTCGTGTATTGGGTGTGGCAGTTGTTTACGATGTGTGCACACTGCCCCTGTCGATGTTTGGTTCATCTGCAGACATGTCGCATCACCATGGGACACATGACATGTAGCTGGATTCACCTGAATAGATGGTCAGACTTGTTGACAGTCATCTGTAATGGGATAGTGGATTGTGATGAAGGCATCAATGTGTGTAACACTGCCCTCGGACACATACGGTTTGCATTGGCTTGACATGGTGTGGGACTACCACATCAGAGGATCAATGGTGTATGGCAGCCTCTCCGTGAGCAGCAGGGGGTGTTTAGCTGTTACCCGACACTTGTGTGCCAGTTCCATGGATATCAAGCATTTGTGGTGTAGAAGGGGGGTGCCAGTGTTGGACCCACATGTTACTCCACATTACCTGTGTATGTGTACTCCGAGTTGCCTCTGCATTCCGGAATACATGACTAATAAAGGTGTCCCTATGCCTCCAAGGTGCCTCTTCTCAGTCAATGCTGGTGTGTTGCCACGGTGCATACGGCATGTCTGGCATGGTTCTCAATGATAGTGGCTATGTGTCTATGTGTAGAGTAGCAAGATGCAAGCTGTTTGTCTGGGATTAGACTCTGTATTGTGCATGATGTCCATGACTGTGTGGGTATTGTGACATGTACCATCCCCATGCATCCAACGTTGGCCAGCCCACCATTCTCTGCATCCACCTGACTCAAGCTTGCAGGACATGGTTCTGCCACCTGTCTACACATACCTGGGTGCCCCCCAGGACACTCCACATGATCCCTGACCTCTGCGCATGACTGTTGCTGTACTCAATATGTCTGTCGGCACGGTTGTGCGGCCACCCCCTCAGCTGGTTGGGCCCATCACGGGTGTGTATGGTGCTCCATGTCTGTCTTGCCTAATACATTGTGACCCATGTGTGTCCTGCGCCAGACTCAGGCCCCAGGGTATGGATGGTTGAAGTCATATGAGAACTCAGGCATGGTTAGACTTTACAAGACACATGTAATGTAATAATGCAAAATGTAGGCATCATCTCTTGATTGTGTAAGTTTTTATTTGTGTTGGGGTACGTGTTGGGGGGGGGTATGACAAGAGGGGCTTTCCGGGTAGAATTCAAAGTTCACTGGGGGAGTTGGTATCCTCGCCATTGGAAATCATCAGAGTCCATGCCACAGTCTTTGTCAACATTGGTCAGACAGTGACCAGCAAGTCCATGTGGCAGAGAATGTCATTTGCTGATGTGCTGCTGTTGGGCCAGTGGGCCAGGTGCCAGGACAGGTGTCCTGTGAGATGGTGCTGTTGCGCCGACCCTCACGGTCTTTTCCGTGGACGACCCGCCCTCCTGCGGGAACCCTCAGAAGCAGGCCGTGGCGATGCTTGGGATGCTCCATCGGATGTATCCTCCTCCTCCTGATCCCTCCCTGTGGGTGGTGATGTTCTTCGCCTGGTGGCACAGGGAGGGTTGCCCATGTTGTCGGCTATCCGACGGAGTGAACGGTTAATTCCCGTGAGCACCGTCACGAGCTCAGCCTGTCTGTCCTCCATCCGTCCTTGGTGTCGCTGTTGACAGGCATGTTGCTCCGCATGTTGCTGGGCCTGCTGGGTCTTGATCTCCTCGAGGGTCCCCTTCATCTCGTTGAGGGTGGACACAACCTGGCTTATGCCCGTGGTGTCACGCCGGTATGTGTTCAGGATGTTTCTTACATGGGAATATACCGGTTCCGCAGCCAACTGGTCAGGCTCGCGCCTCGGCCGTCCTCCACTCCCACCACCCCTGCCCACTTGCGCCTGTCCTGCCCTTGTGGGCACATCCGGTCTAAGGGACCCCTGAGGGGTGGCATTTGCGTTGTCGCCTGCCTCCTCCTGGGTGCCCGGTACACCGTGTCCCTCCTGGTCAGACTGGCTGCGTTGTGGTGGTGCGCGTAGGGATCCAGGGTGTCTCCTGGGATGTGGCTGGAGTGGGGGTGGTGGTTGGCCCAGTTGTACCTGACGCAGGTGCTGCAGGTGGTTGGACACCAGAGGGGCCAGGTTGGTCGGGTCGTCCACAGAGTGGTGAGAGTCGTCGCTGCCGGTGGGATTGTCATCCCGCAGAGCCAGGTCCTGTGAGTCTTCCCCCCCAGTGTTGGGGGGTGATCCACGACGTTGACCTGTGTGTGAGAGAGACAATGTTGTTTTTGTTCCATGCACCATCCATGTTTCATTCGTTTCAAAGTTGGCACATTTCCTCTGGGTATTTGGATATGTCTTGCATTCCACTCACAGTGCACTTGTGCATGGGTATGTCCCTTGGCCACAGCTTTTGAGACTTTACCTATGTGTGACACTGTCTTACTTGCTGCGTCAATTGTGACTGCAGTCAGCAGTGGAGTGAGCAGGTGTGGCGAGCCATGCATTGGCGCCTTCCGTGTTGCACTGTACGTGGGCAAATGGTGTTGTTCCACACACTTATATAATGCAGGTAGCTGGCGTTGTGCTCGTGCACAGGTTGACACATGGCCCAGTGTTTTGCCATGGAGAAGAGAGGGGGATTCAGGCACTGGCCACCCTTGTCTACATGCACGCAGTCCACCTGCTGACGAGCAGACATTCCCACACCACCCAAGGGTGAATTGGTCTCCCTGTGTCTCCCTTACTCACTCCCTCTCTGTCCCCCTCTCCCTCCCTCCCTGTGTCAGCCTCCTCCCTCTGTCCGTCTCCCTGTGTCTCCCTCCCTCTCTCTCCCCCTCTCCCTCCCTCTGTCTGTCACCCTCTGTCACCTCAGCCCAGCTTCCTAGGCACACACTGTTTGCAGATCTTTGAATGGCCCTTGGCTTGTTCATGTGAGCTTGTTTCTGATCTCCAGGCACCCATTGGGTGTAGTGTCTGTGTCTGCGCTGCTGCTGTGGTGGTGTGTGCTACCACTCTTTCACAGTGTTGGCTGTTCATTAGCTGCTGTCATGTGCAAAAAGTGCCTTCACCCCCATGTCTTCATGCAAGGCGTCCGCCATTTGCAGGCAAGTCTTTCCTGTGTGGGGACACACTGTTTGTCTGGCTGTGACCTAGGCCATATGGGCTGGGGGCATTGTTGTCTGCTTCTGAGTTGCACTATGTGATTTTTGAGGCCCACACTCCCGCCATCCGGGTTACCGTGTCTTGTGTTGGTGTTTTCTGTGCAAGTGCGTGTTTATGGAGTGTGGTTGAGTCATGCGATAGCTTTGGGGTGGTTGCGTGCATGATTGTGAGTTTGGTTGTGGATGACGTTCCCCCCATGTGAGGTGAGTTGTTTGTGTACTCACCAGGCTCTCGGAGTCCTTCTACTCCCTCCACTCCCCCCAGCGGCAGCGTGGCCATCACCTTCTCCTCCCAGGGATGGTATTGTACGCGTCTGCGGGGCGGCCCTCCTCCAGTGGTGTTGGCCTGGTTGTGGTCGTCGGTCATTTTGCGGCAGACCGTCCTCCGCAGATCGTACCACCTGGCTTGGCATTCATGCCTGGTCCTTCTGGTGGACCCAACAGCATTCACAGCATCGACAATCGTCTGCCACATGGATGATTTTTCGGAAATGCTGGTCTGTCTGACCAATGTTCCAAAGAGGTGTGGCTCGACTCTGATGATTTCGTCAACAAGGACCTCCAACTCTCGACTAGTGAACTTTGGATTCTTGTTAGTGGGCATGGTGAGGGGTGTGGGTGTGGATGGTTGTGGGGGGTGTGGGTGTGGATGGTTGTGGGTGTGTGGGTGTGGTTGTGCAGGTGTGTGTGTGAATGTGATGAGGGGGTGTTTGTGAAGGTGGTTGTGTGAAGGTGTGCAGGTGTGAGGTGTAGTGGAGGTTGTAGTATGGTGCAGTTGATTCTCTGTGTGGTCTGGCAGCAGTGGGTCTGTTGCAAAGGATCATGGTTTGTGTGTGTTGGGCCTTTTTATTGGTCCATTGGTGGGTGTGGCTGTGTTTGAACTTTGGGTGGGTGTGTTATAAGGAGTGGTTGTGTTTTGGGCCTCTGTTTGGGAGTTTGGCAGTTGCAGGTCAGTGAATAGGTTGTATTTGTGCTTGTTGGACATGTTTTGTGGCTTTGTGCGATTCGAATGGAGTCTTCTTGTGTTGTTTTGCTTTGTCCTGGTTGTGTACGTGTGTTTTTAGCGTCTGTACGGTGCTTACATCGGCCATTTTGTTGTACAGTGCTGTCCTTGTCTCTGGCTTGGTATGACTCGTACATGCGCGATGTTGGGTGAGGGTGCTGGTGTTGGGGCCTGGGGTGCGCTCCGTACTTAGACTGGTGGGGTGTGTGTTCACTCTGTACATACACGGGTGGGGGTATGGTCTGTACGTACACTGGTGTACATACACGGGTGGGGCTACGCTCCATACATAGGCAGGTGGGGGCACGGTTCGTACATACACTGGTGTACATACACGGGTGGGGGTATGGTTCGTACGTACAATGGTGTACATACACGGGTGGGGGTACGCTCCTGACATACGCGGGTGGGGGTACGGTTCGTACATACACTGGTGTACATACGCGGGTGGGGGTACGGTCCGTACATACACTGTTGGGGTGGGGGTACGCTCCATACATACGCGGGTGGGGGTACGGTTCATACATACACTGGTGTACATACACGGGTGGGGGTTCGGTCCGTACATACACTGTTGGGGTGGGGGTACGCTCCATACATACGCGGGTGGGGGTACAGTCCGTACATACACTGTTGGGGTGGGGGTACGCTCCATACATACGCGGCTGGGGGTACGATCCGTACATCCACTGTTGGGGTGGGGGTACGCTCCATACATACACGGGTGGGGGTACAGGCCGTATGTACACGGGTGTATATACACGGGTGGGTGTACGGTCCGTACGTACGGGGGTGTACATGCACAGGTGGGGTTCGGCGCGTACATACGAGGGCTGGGGGGTGGTTCGGTGCGTACATACGGGGGCTGGGGGGGTGTTCGGCGCGTATGCGGGCACATGTCTCCATGGTTGCTATGGGAGTTCGGTGCGGACGGTGTTTTTTCCATACGGTTGTAATATCGGACGCACGGGATGGATCGTACTTGCGCGGTCGGACTTCACTTTTCACATTTGTACGGTAAATCGTCTGGGGATGTGTCGGACACATTTTCCGACCTGAGGACGTGTGGGGAATTATTCCCAATGCGATTCGTATGGACTTTTTCCCATGCGAATCGTACTTGGCAGTTTGTACGGCACTTGTATGATTCGTACGGTAAAAAGACCGGATACGAGTCGTACGGGGAAATTTTTTCCAGGATCCGAATCGGCACCTAAATTGTCCAAATAAAGCAGGCCAAAACTCAAGGTCCGAAAGTTTTTTGCTCAGCACGTTACAGTCCCAAAGATCTCCAAAGGACCAGAAATCGTGCAAGCATCTGTCGTCGCCTGTGGGGTCAAAAAGGGTGTGCAGTCATAGTAACTGCCGAATGCCAGACCCCTCCCTATTCTACTACTCTTTTTATAATAAATTTCGAGATAACATGAAACATTTTTAGGCGGAGAAAGTCTGTGATTGGCTGATCGAAAACGTCCGATTTTTATTCAATTAAGTTCTCATGGATTTTGCTGGTTTCCGTAGCATATGTTTGTCCTTATGCAACAATGTTTTAGGTTTGCTTGTATGATCCAATTGTTCATTTAAACCAGTTGTTACTGACTGAAGTTTGGCAGTCCACCAAGATCCTATCCTTGACCGAGGACATTGGGTGCTCAGGTCGTTAGGAAGTTCACGGAGCCATCCGAGTCTCCGCAGTAGGCATCGCGCTCACGAGATGGTGGCCACTTCTGAACTCGATTTAGGGCGCCATTTTAGGGTAGGCCCAAATGTCAACTTAATCGAAACAAACACAAAAGAATAATTAATACAAAGAAATGATGATTCTAATGTTATACCCTCACTAATCCCTTTATGTATTAGTATTTTCCTAGCATATAGCAACATTTAAAGCGATAATATTCACCTTTAGGATCCAATCAGGAACGCAAACATCACATAAGTAACATAAATCATGCGATATCTAATTACCACATGTACTACTATTAATATGCGTACGTATTTTAGTTATTTTAGTTATTTTGCCATGCAAATAGCAATTTTCCACGTGTAATTGGTGTATGCAAAAAGGTTGAATTAGTATCACACAGCAGTCCGTTAGTAATATTATAATCAGTAGGTTATATAGTTAGTCTTTTCATGCAAAATAGAGGAGGTATAAAAATTTTTTATCTACCTGCTCCATCATATGCACAGTGCATAATTGACTGAAAGAATGCATTAGTAGTGTGTGGTGAATGTATAAGTGCAGAACTATAAGGAAGTGCTGCAGCATCACACTATAAACTCTTTAGCTGCAGTGGGCTGTGGTACTTCTGAAGCACAGGGATGCAACATATGTACATAAATATGTTGCAAGTCTATGCTTCCCTCTGCACTGCTGCTTAAACTACAGCCATGTGGTGACACAGGCACCCTTGCACCATGGTGCAAGGATATCTGTGTCGAGTGGAGTTTGTTTTTGTGCAGGAAGACACACCTTCCTGCACAAAAACAATCAGTAAAGGCATGAGGAGAAATGAAAACAATTCTCCTTGTTGTGCCTTGCTACACCAATTGGAGGATTGTGCAGCATTCACACACATGTCCAGATTTATGATTACTGATAAATCTGGAGACGTGTTTTAAGTTGAGGAATTTAGTGTCTTTTAATTCTGAAAGTCCCTGGGCCCTACTAACCCACCATGTGTCTCTATTGAGCACCATACATCTGCATTGCACTGAGGTGCTCCGAAACCATGTCCCATTTTATACCTCTCTCCAATGCAAGTCTTTGCCACCTTGTCCACATGTCTGGTGGGTTAGTTGGCCCCAGGAACACTCAGTATTCATGTTAACTTTATCCTGTAACTTAAAATGCCCACTGAGCATCTTTCCACACATATCTACTCCGTCCATCCCCCCTTTCTTCACCAGTGTGCAAACACAGCCCATTGTGCATATTAATACTTAGTTAAACTTACCTTCACAGTAATAGAAAAAAAAATGCTACACATTTTTTCAGTTGTTTTTTATAATTTAAATTTCTGAATATTTCAAATGTAAGAATTAATATCTGAGAAAGAGAAGAAAAATACAGTTATAATATATAATAATATATTTTTTTACAACACAACATAATTTTAACATTTTACAACCAGCAGGTAATATATATATTCACTGAAAAAACCATAGGTTTCAGGGGTGTTATAGTTAGCTGGACTTTTCACTTGTACAAAACCATTGAAATTCCCCCGTTATAGTTAGTTCAGCTAACTATAACTCGCGCGACCGCAATGCACTGCTGATGACGTCACATATTACATCACTCATGACATGGTCAGTGACATCACTCTTGACATCACTGATGACATCTCAAATGACATCACTGATGACATCACTGATGACATCATCCAGTGAATGTGTGTTTTTCTGAAAATTAAATATGTTTTATATATGTATATCTCAAGGTCGATGGAAGAATAAATGGGTATATAAGTGTCTAAATGGATGATTTGTTTTTGAAAAATTGATTGTGTAACTGACTGATTAAGTGTATCATAGTGAATACATGGCTTAGTGAGTAATGTTTAAATATGCAAATATCTGTATCAGTCTCTCACTTTGTGTATAAGTGGCTGCATGGGTTGGTGAGTAGCTACATGGGTGTCTATATAGGTTATTAGTTGGTTTTTTGAGTATCAGTCTGAGTGTCTGCATGGTTCGGTGGGGGGTATTACGTAGTGCATAGGTGCATGAATGAGTGACTCACTGTTTGTATGTGTTGAAGACAGCATGTGTGCAGGACTGTTTGGGTGGATGAGTGTGTGTATGGGTGTGTTAGTGAGTGAATGACTGTCTCAATAGTGTCTTTATGAGTAACTACATATGTTTTAAACTAGTATATGTGACTATTGGTGTATATAAGTGAGTATATGTGAGAGTGAGAGATTGAAAGTGTTCCTGTATGAATAAGTATGTGTATCAATAAGTGATTGTTTAAAAGACTAAGTATGTGTAAGTTTCCGTAGAAGTAAGTGTGGTGGTGTGTGTATAACTGTATATGCAAGTAAATGTATGTTTGATTCTTTATTAGCATGAGTGACTATGTGTGTGAGTAACTCTATGGATGAGTGGCATTGTGTAACAGGATGTATAGGTGTATGAGTACATATGATGAGTGAGTACATGTATGAGTGACTGTATAGGACTGTTGGTGAATGAGTGGATGTGCATGTGGATGTGGATCTTAGAATTACTGGAGAGGTTGTTGTAACTGGTATTGGTATGTCCATTGTTTTGAAAATTTTAGTCTCTATTTTTGAATGTGTGTATCAAAGGTTATATTAGGGTGAGAGGAGGTCTGCCACTCTATCACAAGGATGATGTCATCAGTGATGTCATCAGTGATGTCATTTGAGATGTCATCAGTGATGTCATGAGTGATGTCACTGACCATGTCATGAGTGATGTAATATGTGACGTCATCAGCAGTGCATTGCGGTCGCGCGAGTTATAGTTAGCTGAACTAACTATAACGGGGGAATTTCAATGGTTTTGTACAAGTGAAAAGTCCAGCTAACTATAACACCCCTGAAATCTATGGTTTTTTCAGTGAATTTCTGAGGTTTTTTAAATGCTAATTCCTAACTATAACGTGCCTGAAACCTATGGTTTTTTCTGTGAATTTCAAAGGTTTTTTAAATGCTAATTTCTAACTATGGCTACAGAGATAGGACATGTGAAGAAAGAAGAAAAAATGCACAGAAAGAAAAAAAAGAAGTGCAGAAAGAATCAACAGAAGTCCTCAAAGACGAAGAAAAGTGCAGGAAGAAGTATAACGTGCAGAAAGAACAAAAAGAAGAGCAGAAAGAAGCCTTGTTGCAAAATCATCCTGTACCCTCAACTTTTTCAGACGGATACTGGTGGTAACTGAGTCTGACTAACCAGTCCTAGAGCCAGTGCTATGTTAAAAGACACTTAGAATACAGTGAAAACACTTACATACACTATGGAACACTATGCGTTGGGGTCCCCCTGTGATTAGCATGACCTCCTCTGTAAGCCCCTAGTATATAATAGGGCAGGGGGATTAAAAATACCTCTTAAAACAGGCCAGAGGGCGTTTTTGCACACGTTAAGTCAGGCCCCATCCCCTCCCTTCACCACTGTGTAAACACGCCCTGTGTCCGTTTTTAGTTGGGAGATTAAGTTCATTTGAATCCTGAGGGTCCCTAGGGTCCAACTAGCCCACTAGGTACCTCCAGTAAGTGCCACAGAGCTGCGTTGCAGAGAGGTGTAAAAAGTGGCACGGCCTGGACCACCTCTCTGCAATGCAGCTCAGTGGCGCTTACTGGAAGCACTTGATGGGCTAGTTAGCCCCCAGGGGCCCTCAGTATTGAAGGGAAATTATATCCCCAATTTAAAACGTGCCATAGTGCGTGTTTGCACACGTCACCTCAGGCCCCGTCCCCTCCTTTCACCACTGTGTAAACGCTCCCTGTGGCTGTTCTAAGTTGAGAGATTAAGTCCCCTTGAATCCTAAGGGTCCCTAGGGTCAAACTAGACCACTAGGTACCTCCAGTAAGCACCACAGAGCTGCGTTGCAGAGAGGTGTAAAAAGGGGCTTGGCTTTAGAACACCTGTCTGCAGCGCAGCTCCCTGGCGCATACTGGAGAGGCCTGTTGGGCTAGTTGGCCCTCAGGGACCCTCAGTATTGAAGAGGAATTAATTCCCCAACTTACAACTCGCCAGGGGGCGCGTTTGCAGAGTGCTGCAAGGAGGGGGCGTTGCCTCCGGCACGATGCCAGTCTTTTATTTATTTTAATTTTTTAAGAAGGGGGGCTGTGTGGTTCCCCTTCTTATTCTAATTTATTGGCCCTGATGACCCCATCCCCCAGGGCCTGTCTCCTAATTATATTTTTTTGACCCCAATCCCCAGGGCCGGCCACTGTTTTTTATTATTTTTAAAAAAAAATATATTGATAGACACACCTAGGACATGCTGGACAAACCGTACGTACGATTTGCGTGATATTCATTAAAAGGCGACTATGCATACAATGAATCCACGTGGAATGTATTTACACCACTAGTGAAGCTCTGACATGTCTGATGCCCTACCGTGCCTAATCCCGGTAGACACCCTTGTCGTTTATTTATACAAACATGGGTAGCTATTGACGGGCACATTTAATACACATGCACACCAAGCCATTTAAAGGGGATTCGACAAAAATTCGACCAAAACTATGCAAGAAACCCCCCTCACGGTTAATAAAACACACATCCACTGCCGGATGTGTAATACTTTTTATTTTACTATCTGGAAAGGGGACGAACATCACTTGAGAGTCACAGCGCGCTCCTGGCAGAGCCCAATGCTGTGTTACACCCACCATTGCCTGCTGAGTGCCACACACCTCTGTGTTGTATTCCACTAGCTAGTGCATATGCTATGACACTCTCTAGCCCATGTGCACTGTAACACCACCCCGTGAATATGTCATGGCACACTTGTCTTTGCACGGGTTACATTGCCCCATCTAACGTGCCTTCCTCGATGCCTATGTTATAACGCACAGTGCTATGCCATACATATTACAATCTGGGATCCATATCTTTGTCACAGTGCATATCCAACGTTACACTACCCAGCACATATTTTATATTACAACTTTAGAGACTAGCTAGGTTACACAACACTGCCCTGTGCATATTACACTCCAAGGCGCATATCGCATAGCACGCGCTAGTGCCTGTGCTATCTCGCGCTCTCCAATGAATCTGTCATTGCGCACAATGTATTGCATATTATATTTCACGCCCGATTCATCTTATATCACACTTTTTGGTGCATAGTTTATACCATACACTATATCTAGTTTTCATTTTCAATCGTGCTCTCAGGACTATGTTCTATATAACACTGTGTTCACCTACCCTTTTCACGGGCATTACATTTTGCGATAGGGGGTGGAGGGTCAGAGGGTGTTTCTGCAAAGTGAGCCCGGAGTCACAGTCACAAACGTCCTCTTCTTCCTGAATAAAAGTGAGATTATGCTGCATACTTGTTCATATTTTAAGTAGTTCGCACAGACACACGTTTTAAAAACAATAAAGTTCCTAATACCCGCCTTCTCTGAACAGTTAGCTTGCTGCCCCATCCCCCTCCTCCCTATCCTCTGTTGTGTGAATCCATGGACTAGCCTCCTCCCTCCTGCCATGCATGGTCTGATGTGCTGCCACTGCCCTCAATTTAGTATGATGTACCAGTCCACTCCTCCTGCCCTCCATTGCCCAATTCTATGCCCCATCATTGACCTCCTGCTTAAACTCTGTGCTTAGCTTGCTGCCCCTATTCTTCTTCCCCCTGCCCTCCGATGTCTTTGTGCATGCCCCTCCTCCATCATTTTTGCCCACCATGTTCCATGGACCTGCCACTCCTATCTACTCTGAGTATTCTTTTGAGCTGCCACTCCCCTCCCACCTGCCTAGCATTGTCAGATGACTGTAACCTGTTCCTGCCACCTCCACCCTGCCTGTCCACATGCCATGCCCCTATCCTCTTCCTCCTGTCCTACATTGTCCATTGTACTGCCACACCCTTCTGCCCTCCCTGGTCTGTTGTGCTGCAACTGCTCCTCCTGCCTGCCCCGTGCGGTCCGTTGTGAGGCCCCTTCCCCTGAACTTTCTTGTCTGTGCACAGGTCCTGACCCTCCCTTCTATCCTCCATCGTCCTTTGTGCATGCACCTACACCCTCCTTCTTGCCCATCATAGCCATTGTGCTGCCACTAACCCTCCCACTTGCCATGCATGGTCTTCTGTGCTGCCATGGCCCCTCCCACCTTCCCTGTGTGGTCAGTTAGCTGCCCCTGACCCCCTCCCACCTTCCCTCCATGGTCTGTGTGTATGCCATCACAGTCTCACTGTTGCTCTTCATGGTGTGTCTTGCTTCTAGTGCCCATCCTGCCTGACCTCCATGGCTATCTTGCTGCTCCTGCCCTGCCCCCTTGCCCCCAGCCCTCTGTTTACATGTGCAGACCCCTACTCCCTCCCTCCTGGCTTGTCTGTTCCATTGTAATGCCCCTGATCTGTCCCTCCTGCCCTTTATGGTCTGTTATGCTGCAGCTTTCTCTCCTGTCTGTCCATTATGGTCAGCTAGCTACCATTGCCTCTTGCCCCTCTGTTCTCTGTTGTCCATGTGCATGGTCCTGTCCCCTCCCTCTTGCTTTCTATGGATTGTTGTGCTGCACTCCCGTCCCGCATGTCCTGTGTGGTGTATTGTGCTGCTGCAAACCATGATGCCTGCCCTGCAGGGTCAGTTTGGTGCACCTCTCCATGTCCCTCCTGTCCTCTGTTATCCAAGTCCATGTCCCTACCCCATTTCCTTCCATGATCCAATGTACCATACTTGCGAACATTTTGAACTTGGTAAGAGGGAGATTTTGAAAAAAAACTGGGGTATTGATTTTCCCCTTTGAGTTACATTGAAAAAGAGGAGATTGTAGACAGGAGACAGATCAAATAAAGCCCATTTGAGCTTAAAAACATTGGACGTTTCCTGGCTGAATCGGGACTGTTGGCATGTATGGTTGTACTACCATTGCCTCTTCCTTCTGCCCACAATGGTCTATTACATTGCCACAGCCTCTCTTGCAAGTCCTGTATTGTTGGTTTGTTGCCCCTGCCCCCCTTTCCACTGCCGTCCATAGTCTGTTGTGCTGCTACGGCCCTTCCTGCCTGCTCAGTGTGGTTAAATTGTTGCCTTTGCACCCTCCTACCTGCCTTCAATTTTCAGAGTCCGTGCCCCTGGCCTCTGCCTCTCAACAGTATCCTAATGAACAACTAGATTGCTAACATTCTATATTTATTACAAAAGTGTGGAACGCCTGACGTCATCTTGATGTAATCAAAACTGTAATACCTAGAGCATTTCCTTTAGAAATTACATATATGAGAGGGTCTTATTGGCATCAAAAGTATGGTTAGTGCTCTAAAAGACTAAAATAAGGACATATTTTCTGAGTTTTCAAATAGCGACAAAGCACTTTTAAATTATTTGTTATCTTTATGTTTTTTTATCCAGTTGACCACTTGATTAAATGTTGCACTTAGGGGAGAGGATGTGGTGTTACTTCCAGAACTGCAGACTTTGCAACTGGGGAACCAGGTTGGAGTTTCTGCTTCAGCTCGACATTCTGTGATTCTGGTCAAATCACTTAGTCTCCCCATGTCTACAACCAAAATGAATTTGTTCTTGTGTGATGTAACCAATGCTCATGTAAAGCACTCCAATACCTGACAAGTCTGCACTATATAACACTGCAAAAACACAAAATAATAAGTGTTTTGCACACTTCTGTCATTGGGCTATATTTGGGCTACATCTGGGTGATTTTGGGCTACATTTGGGCTCTTTTGTCTCCGGTGGCCATCTTGGGAGATTTATTTGTTATGAAGTTTCCTAATTTCCTCATGTACTGCAGTCTCCTCAGTAGGAAATGCTTTCAGTTTTTTTCTTTGATTCCATCATGAAGGTATTCAGATATGTCACACAGGTTCGACAGCCTACCCATACAGGCGGCCATACCTTAGATCCTTTTTTCACCAATCTGGGAGACGTGGCTGTCTCCGCCGTCACACCTCTTGGCTGGACGGACCACTCTTTGGTTACCATCTGTACCCCTTTGCCGGGAATGATTACGGTTCCCCCGGCAAAGCTGGTTACAAGGCGGCAATGGAGTAAATTACAGCTGGAGGACTTACATCGTGTCCTCGCCGAGGAGCCTTTAGAACTTCCAAGGCTGGTTGACTCGGGTTACGAGAAGTTCTGCTCCTGGGTCTCCAAGGCGCTTGACGCCCTTATCCCAATTACCGCTTGTAAAGTCAGCTCCAGGGACTCCAGCCCGTGGTACGATGGCGCCTTACGTACTCTCAAGGGTAGTTGTAGGCGAGCAGAGAGGGCTTGGCGGAAGGCGTACGATAGCGGGAAGAAAGCTATTTATCTCGCCTCCGTCAAAGTATACCATCGGGCTGTTTGCCAAGCCCGGGCAGCTTATTACGCTACTGAATTTGGCAACAGCTCCAACCCCTCTAAAACCATCTTTAAAGTGATGAAGGATCTTTTGGCAAAGCGTGCCTGTGTCTCGACGACTGGTTCCACCACTCACTGTGAGGCTCTCGCTCGTTTTTTTTTGGAAAAGGTCCAAAACATCTATCTGACGTTCCCTTGTACAGGGCCTCCGGTTGAGCCCCCGATCAACATCCATGGGGTTTCCACCTTGCACGTGTTGCCCCCGCTGACATCAGAGGGGTTTGACCTCCTGGCTCTGCAGGTCAAATCAGGGTCCCCCGCTGATCCGCTTACAGCGACTCTTTTTAGAGAGCAGTCGTTTGTGGGACGGGCCGTGGTTCATTCCTTGATTAACATCTCGTTGGAATCAAGCACGGTACCCGCCAGCTGGAAGCGGGCAGTGGTTTCTCCCATATTGAAGAAGCCGTCCCTGGATCCAGATAAACCTGAAAACTACCGGCCCATCTCCTTACTTCCGTGGCCGACCAAAGTGTTGGAGGCCCATGTCAACAAAGTTCTTTCTGCTCACCTTACCCATGCTAACATCTTGGATCCCACCCAGAATGGGTTCCGTGCTGGACACAGCACGGAGACCGCCCTCCTCTCCATGGCTGAACACCTTCGCACGGTGATGGATGCGGGACAGACAGCAGCGCTCGTCTTATTGGACTTGAGCGCCGCGTTTGATACTGTTTCGCATCCCATCCTGTTGCATCGCCTGGAGGAGATTGGGCTGGGTGGACCTGCCCTCCAGTGGTTCCGGTCTTTTCTAGACGATCGTTTCTTTAGCGTCGCCGTCCCACCGTTCCAGTCCCAATTCCATCCTTTGAAACAGGGGGTGCCGCAAGGATCCTCGCTGAGTCCCACGTTGTTTAATCTCTACGTGAGACCGCTGGCTGAGGTCGTCAAGCAATGGGGCATGTCTATGGTCTCATATGCTGACGACACTCAGCTAGCGGTTACGATCAGCGGGGATGCGGACCGGGATGCCCCCAGGTTTCAGAGTGGACTTAGGGCGGTGGCGAGCTGGATGAAGAACAACTGTCTCCAGCTCAACGCCAAGAAAACAGAGATCATGATCGTAGGCAAGAGATCGGAGCTATGGGGGGACAGGTGGTGGCCTATGGAGCTGGGGCCGCCCCCCTTCCGGTCACGGAATTAAAGAACTTAGGAGTATGGATGGATCCCTCCCTCAGCTACGTTGGCCACACGAAGAAAATCGCGGCCTGTTGCTTTGGTGTCTTACGGTCGCTTCGCCCTGTTTTGAAGTTCTTTGACCATCGCACCAGGCAGCTGATAGTCCAGGCTACAGTGTTATCTCGCCTGGACTATGCCAGCTCTCTTCTGGTAGGGTCCAATGTGGCTGAGGTTACCCGCCTCCAACGTGTTCAGAACGCTGCGGCGAGAGCTATTGTTGGTCTACCCCGTACTTGTTCTGCCTCCAGCACATTGAGATCACTGCACTGGCTGCCTATCAGGGCCAGAATTCAGTTTAAAGTGCTGTGTATGGCGTTCAAGATTCTGAGGGGGGTAGGTCCCCCTATTCTTACGGACCTTTTGTCCTGGTATGTGCCTACTCGGCCCCTGAGATCCATGGGTCAGGCACTCACTGTGATTCCCCGATACAGGCTGTGTCGGGTCGGGGGCCGTTCTTTCCGGGTCAGAGCAGCCGAGCTCTGGAACTCCCTTCCTGTAGAGTTGCGTCTGCTAGATGACCTTTTAGTCTTTCGTAAAGCCTTAAAAACTTTTCTGTTTTAATACATTTATTTTCCTCCTTCCGTTGTGTTTCCTGTGGTGTTGCATTTTTACCTGCCATGCGCCTGGACGCCCCTTAGCTGGGGCAGCAGTGCGCATTACAAATGTATGTAACATAACATTTGCCATAAATTCTGAATGTTAGCACTCTAGTTGCTCATTAGATCACTGTAGTAAAACTACTGTTCACCATGGAAGTCTGCTCCTGGTATTAAAAGTGCATGTTTCAGTCTGCATGTCAGAATTTTTTAATGAAATAGAAGATGATTTGAGAAGTCACTCAAAATGTGCCCTCATTTTCTTTCTTCAGCATTAATTATAATTTCTATGGCAAAATGAACCCCCTCATTGTGTTCCTTTTTAAATTAAATGTTTTAAGTGTTACCAGTTTATTCCAATCAAGATGGCTTCAGGTGTGCCATACTTTTGTCATAATGAAGACAGTAAGCGCTCTAGTTGTTTTTAAGAACACTGTGGGACAATCTGTCATTGGGCTATACTTGGGCTACATCTGGGTGATATTTGGGCTACATTTGGGCTCTTTTGTCTCTGGTGGCCATCTTGGGAGACTTATTTGTTATGAAGTTTCCTAATTTCCTCATTCGCACAATAAGTCACGAGCCACCACTTCTTTATTAGCAAAAAAGGCCACTTTTTTAAGACAGGTGCCAAATTATAAATTTCTCCAAACACAATTTTCCATTATCTGATAATCAAATCCCCAAATTTTCTTTGACATCTATACAACCTAAAAACCCCCAAGATAGACCCCAAGCAAAAACAACTCAATGATTCCTGTTGATAGATCCCCCTCATTCTCCTTTCCCGTCCCCGTGACTGCGTCCCCCACCTCCCCCGTTGGAGGATGGGCAATCCCGCTCCAGTCTGCCCACCCCCCCCAGCAAAAACCCGCCTACCAGAAAAAACTAGCTAAACAAAAGGACCTGTCTTAGCGTGGCAAAAGAAAAAACCCAGGCCTGGCAGCAGCCAAACCTAAAAAAGAAAACCCAGATGGGTAAAGGAAAAAACGCAAAAAGAAACAAGAAGAAAAAAGAGGGAGGGTGGGTGGGGCAAATTCCAAAAACCCTTCCTCCCCGCTCCCTGGAACGCAAGGATTTTCCCGCCCCTCAGCACTACTACTTAATAACTCGCGCCTACCTAATTAGCCCCTACCCCGCACCTGGGTGGCCGCTCCATTGTGCGAAACCACCCAGGGGGAGACTGGCTCGCGCACAGCACCCCCTGGGTCCCCCCTTACTGCAGTCTCCTCAGTAGGAAATACTTTCAGTTTTTTACTTTGATTCCATCAAGAAGGCATTCAGATGTGTCACACATTTGCCATAAATTCAGAATGTTAGCACTCTTTTTGCTCATTAGATCACTGTAGTAAAGCTACTGCTCACCAGGGAAAACTGCTGCTGGTATTGAAAGTGCATGTTTCAGTCTGCATGTCAGAATTTTTTAATGAAATAGAAGAGGATTTGAGAAGTCACTCAAAATGTGCCCTAATTTTTCTTTCTGCAGCACTAATCATACTTTTTATGGAAAAATGAAACCCCTCATTTTTTTCCTTTTTAAATTAAATGTTTTAAGAGTTACCACTTTAATCCAAGCAAGATGGCTTCAGGTGTGCCATACGTTTATCATAAGTAGGACTGTTAGCGCTCTAGTTGTTCTTTGGAACACTCTGGGAAGCTGCAGTAGAAAACAAAGGAATCAACTGACAGTCTCTGCCCTTGTTGGTTGTACATGTTTTACTGAGAATGTCAGACTTCATTCTCACATGACTGAGAAAGATAATGTGAATTTACAGAAAATAAGCTCTCAGTTTAGTTTATAGATCACCTTCCAAAACTCTGTGGGAAAAGCATGGGAAAATATTTTTCTCTCAATCATGATATCCCAGCAGAAGGCTTTTTCACATGGTGAAATCACCTTAGAACATACCACAATTCCTAAAATGAGTATGGTACCATCAACAAATGATTTATAATGTAACTAAAGTCTTAAAACCTTCTATTAACTGCAATGCTTTTTAATGAGGTGCTATCATGTATATTGGTCCCAAGATGGCTGCCAACACTTCTTGGATGAAGTGCTGACAGCCAATCAGATCTCAGGATGAGATGTGTGGTTAGGCTCCGCCCACATATATATATGATTTTACTTTTGATTTTCTCAGGAACTACTGAACAGATTGACACCAGACCTGCAAAAGGCACGTCCCTGAGCTGAGGACTACCTCTCTGCCAAATTTCAAGTAATTCTGTTCAGCCGTTCGGGCTGTACCTTGGACTAAAGGTCCCTATGGAAAATTGCATGGGGAAAACGCGTTTTGGGATCCCCCTTTTTTCTCAGCCCCCGCTTGATGAATCCCCCCGAAACTTTCAGGGTAGGAGCAGAGCGGAGCGCCCCACCTATTTTGAAAATTTCGTGAGGATTCGTCAACCGGCGCCAAAGTTATTCCAAATAGAATGTTGCGGATTTCCTATGGAAACACGGTCCTAACTATAACTATCTACTGGCGACTGCCAGTAGATAATATCTATATATATATATATATATATATATATATATATATATATATATATATATATATATATATATATATATATATATATATATATATATATATATATATATATATATATATATATTACCTACTGGCGGTCGCCAGTAGGTAGTTATAGTTAGGACCACGTTTCCATAGGAAATCCGCAACATTCTATTTTGAATAACTTTGGCGCCGGTCGACGAATCCTTGCGAATTTTTCAAAATAGGTGGGGCGCTACGCTCCGCTCCTACCCTGAAAGTCTCGGGGGGATTCGTCAAGCGGGGGCTGAGATAAAAGGGGGGTCCCAAAACGCGTTTTTCCCATGCATTTTTCCATAGGACCTTTAGACAGGGCTACAGCCCGAACGGCTGAACAGAATTACTAGAAATTTGGCAGAGAGGTAGTCCTCAGGTCAAGGAAGTGCCTTTTGTAGGTTTGGTGTAAATCTGTTCAGTAGATTCTGAGAAAATAGCCTTTAAATCAAAATATATATCTGAGCCAGCTTACGGTGCGCTTACCGTACGCGTACGGTGGCGTGCGCGAGCGCGATTCTGATTTGCTCTTAGATCTTAGTAAACATTCGAATCGGCCCAAACCAGGAAGCGGCGGCCGCCATTTTCTCTCTCGCACTGAGAGTGATGATTAAAATACAAAGCTCAAAAACATGTAAAGGGGCTGTTTAGACAGCTCCCACACACATAGCCATGTTGAGGGAGTCCCCAAAGATTCCCCAAGGCCAAAAACGGTATTTTTATTTTTTCGCTAATTTCGCCGATTACGCTTACCGTACGCGTACGGTTAGAAAATTTAAAAAAATTCAAAATTATCCACACTCTCCCCACCCCGTGTGCAAATGGTGCCCGAAGGGCAACAAGTGTGCATGTCATAACAATCTTGCTAAAAACCAAAAAATATAAAAACAAAAATATTAAAACAAAAAATTATCCACATTCTCCCCACCCCGTGTGCAAATGGTGTCCGAAGGGCACCATTTGTGCATGGCTTTTAACAATTGCGCAAAATTAAAATATTACCTTTCAAAACGAAGTGCATCATACGTCCTCCATGTGCGCACGGTGCGCGAAGCGCATCGTGCGTACATGGCCCATCTAGCGTAACGTGGGCACGCGGTGCGCGTAGCGCACCGCGTGCCCACCGTGCGAGCACGGCACTAACTGCGTAAAGTGGGCGCGCGGTGCGCGAAGCGCACCGCGTGCTCACTGTGCGCGCACGGTGCGCGAAGCGCACCGTGCGCGCACGGAACGAACTGCGTTAAGTGGGTGCGCACGCCACGAATGGCGTAAAGTAACTTAGCATATAAAAAACCGTACAAATTCACTGAAAAAACCATAGGTTTCACACACGTTATAGTTAGGAATTAGCATTTAAAAAACCTTGCAAATTCACTGAAAAAACCATAGGTTTCACACATGGTATAGTTAGCGGAAATTTTACTGATAAAAAACCAATGAAATTCCCCCGTTATAGTTAGTGCAGGCAACTATAACTCACGGGACCGCAATCTTCTGCTGATGACATATGTGTCTTTATGAAAAAAAAAATATTTGTAATATATGTATAGCTAAAAATGTATGGAAGAAGACATGGGCAAATAAGTGTCTAAATACAGTATTAGCATCAGCAGAGGATTGCGGTCGCGTGAGTTATAGTTGCCTGCACTAACTATAACGGGGGAATTTCATTGGTTTTTTTTATCAGTAAAATTTCCGCTAACTATAACATGTGTGAAACCTATGGTTTTTTCAGTGAATATATATATACACAGGACAAGATTTGTGTGCTATCCGGACCACATTTCCCATAATGCACAGTCTCATTCGAGCTTCCCATTGGTGGGTGTGCAATATGAAAATGGAGAAGTGGGTTCAGCGTTTGCACACACGGTCTCCGTTCAAGCCTTTGAAGAGAAGCATATGGAGCTTCGAAACGCGTCAGGCAATTCCTTTACGGAGCGGCTTCTACAAGCGGATCCTCGTCCCTGCCTATCATAAATACATCTGCTGATCGAGTGCTACTCACCAGGTGGACAACCTTTGGAGCAGAATAAATATATATATATTCACTGAAAAAAACATAGGTTTCACACATGTTATAGTTAGCGGAAATTTTACTGATAAAAAACCAATGAAATTCCCCCATTATAGTTAGTGCAGGAAACTATAACTCACGCGACCGCAATCCTCTGCTGATGCTAATACTGTATTTAGACACTTATTTGCCCATGTCTTCTTCCATAAATTTTTAGCTATACATATATTACAAATATTTTTTTTTCATAAAGACACATATGTCATCAGCAGAAGATCGCGGTCGCGTGAGTTATAGTTTCCTGCACTAACTATAACGGGGGAATTTCATTGGTTTTTTATCAGTAAAATTTCCGCTAACTATAACATGTGTGAAACCTATGGTTTTTTCAGTGAATTTGCAAGGTTTTTTAAATGCTAATTCCTAACTATAACGTGTGTGAAACCTATGGTTTTTTCAGTGAATTTGTACGTTTTTTTAAATGCTAAGTTACTTTACGCCATTCGTGGCGTGCGCGCCCACTTAACGCAGTTCTTTCCGTGCGTGCACGGTGCGCTTCGTGCACCGTGCACGCACAGTGAGCACGCGGTGCGCTTCGCGCACCGCGCGCCCACTTTACGCAGTTAGTGCCGTGCACGCACGGTGGTCACGCGGTGCGCTGTGCGCACCGCGTGCCCACGTTAAGCGGGATGGGCCATGTACGCACGATGCGCTTCGCGCACCGTGCGCACATGGGGGACATATTATGCGCATCTTTGTGAAATGTATTCTTTGATAAATTCATGTGTCTAATATGCCATGCACAAATGGTGCCCTTGGGGCATCATTAGCACACGGGGTGGAGAGAATGTGGAGAATTTTTTTTTTTTTAATATTTTACCGTACGCGTACAGTAAGCGTAAACGGAGATTTGCCGAAAAAAAAAAATATATATTTTGGCCTTGGGGGTGGTTTGGGGACCCCTGTATCAATGCTGGGTGGTTAGGATCTCATGAAACTGCCTCTTTACACATTTTTGGGGTTCATTTTTGCTGCCCAACTCAGGGAGCGAGAGAGAAAATGGCGGCCGCCGCTTCCTGGTTTCGGTCGATTCAAATGTTTAGTAAGATCTAAGAGCCAATCAGAATCGCGCTCGCGCACGCCACCGTACGCGTACGGTAAGCGCACCGTAAGCGCACCGTAAGCTGGCTCAGATATATATATTGATTTAAAGGCTATTTTCTCAGAATCTACTGAACAGATTTACACCAAACCTACAAAAGGCACTTCCTTGACCTGGGGACTACCTCTCTGCCAAATTTCATTAAATTCTGTTCAGCCGTTCGGGCTGTAGCCCTGTCTAAAGGTCCTATGGAAAAATGCATGGGAAAAACGCGTTTTGGGACCCCCCTTTTATCTCAGCCCCCGCTTGACGAATCCCCCCGAGACTTTCAGGGTAGGAGCGGAGCGTAGCGCCCCACCTATTTTGAAAAATTCGCGAGGATTCGTCGACCGGCGCCAAAGTTATTCAAAATAGAATGTTGCGGATTTCCTATGGAAACGTGGTCCTAACTATAACTACCTACTGGCGACCGCCAGTAGGTAATATACACATTTATATATATGCGCATTGGTGCTGGGCAGCAAACAGTGCACCAACACAAGGAGAGAGTAGAAATGTTCCTGCAGCATGTTGCGTGAAAAAATTGTGAATGCGCCCCTACATCCATGTAGTTCAAAATGCATTCAGTTAATTGATAGTCATCACCACTTAAGCATGTTTTCACTGTCTCTCTACTTTTCATGATGTTCCAACAAAGAAAGTCTGGTCCTAAAAATGTCTGCTTCAGTGCTGTCAATGAAGCACACGGAGTACAATTGAATTCAAAAGATTAAAAAAGATTAAAAAGTCTAAAGTGCAATAAGTGCGTGAGGGCACCTCTCTCAGCCTTCTCGGGGTCAGAAATGCATGCAGCGCGGCCACTTTACAACTGTTTTAAAGTATCTGGGATGAGCGCACTAGACTGCTGACCTCCGGTGCACCATCAGGAAACTCTATGGTAGAGAGGGTTCACGCTACCTCTCTACCACGCTTTCCGTCGGGCTCTATGCCTGCTGCAACCACTGTAGCGCGGACCTTCCTACTGAGACTGATCTCCCCCAAGTCAAACCCACAACACAGGTAATATCCCCCCCAACACATTCAATGAAGCACATGGAGTAAAATTGAATTTAAAATATTAAAAAAGTTTAAAAAGTCTAAAGTACAATAAGTGCACAAGGGCACCTCTCTCAGCCTTCTAGCGGTCAGTAGTTTGTGCTATAAATGCTTATTCTATGAAGTAGTGGCTCCTCATAGGCTGGGAAAAATCTGCACAATGTGTCAGTTTGGCCTCTTATGGTAAGCAAATAAAACCAGAAATGTGTTACAGTGTGTAGCTGCTACAGCGTAAGTGCTATAGTGTAATTGAGGTTCCGGGACTGCTGCATGGTCTGTGCAGTGCGAGTGCTGCATTGTACTTGCAAATGGCTAGTGTGTTTATCCATGAGGCATTCAACTTTAGTTTTACCATCATGCAAGATACCACTATCTTACCAGGAGTCCATTTAAATAAATTTCAGATTTTGACACTTACACTAGTGCTGGAATGTGAGGCACTCAATGTATTAATGCATGTCCTTACTTCAATACACATGTAAACAGTGAATTCTCTGTTTTATCTAATATGTAACATTCTTAAGTCTCAACCCCAGTCTTTTCTCGTAACACTAAAATGAGTCCCTACTCCTAGGCCTGTGTTTTTAATTATTGTGTATGGCACACATAGTCTCTAGCTGACACAGTAATACATGTGCATCCTAAATGACTAAGAGATGTACAAAGTCACAGAGAACACACTCAAGGCTGAGCAGATATATAAATAGACAGACATGGTCACTTGCCTGTATCCCCATATAAAGTACATTAAAATGAAATTACAAGCTTATGTGGAAAATGTATCAAATATGAGAGACTAAGGACCCTATTTGTATTTTGGCAGAAGAGGCCCTCTGTCAAAATGTGAGGAATATTCTGTATGCTGCATTATAAGGGCCATAGTGTCATGTAGTTTCCACTAATCAGTAAGAACTGCATGTTTGTGGACAGAATAAATGGTAGGATGGTGCCAGACTAATTCTGTGCACTCCCTCAGGATATGTTGTCCTATAGATCGGCTAGCTCACAGTGCCACCGCAAGCCCCCCTGAACCCAGGCAGGGAGAAACAGTTCTGGCAACCACTGAAACAGGACAACCCTGATCCCTCAAGAATCGTGGTAACGGATCTCAAACCCTTTTGCTTAGTTACTAGTGCTATGGTATGCTCAGCGAAATATACAAGAAATACACAGAGGGATGTTTTCAATGTTTAATGAACCAACGTGATTTGTGTATAAAATATATGTGCTGCAATGATCAATAGATAGAGGATGATGAAAGTTATTAGAAGCATCAGGACAGTGAGCAGAATAAAAAGTTCCATCACTTTGCTGAAACAATGTATAAATGCAAGCATATAAAACAGCATAACAGTCGGGAGTACTCCTGCTATGCCTCCCTAACCTAAGCTTCCTGGATATATGTGTGTGCTCTGCCAAGAATCCCCATAATGGATGATACAATCTCAATACCTGATGGGAAAGAATGTAGGACCCCGCCTTGGTCACAAGCTGGATACCCCTAAAGGAGATATCAGTCAGCCACATGACCGAAGAATAAGCATGAGGGGACCTCGCAAATGACAGCAGAAGTGCTCCTCTGCCAACACCCATAAACTGATGTTTATTTATAGCAAAAGACATCCTTGCCTTGGGTTGAGATCATTGATTTTGTGTTATAGATATCTATGTCGCCATATGTACAAAAACAACAAGCACATTTGCACATTATATATATAAACCTTGTACGTGGTGTCAAGGCAGCATAATAGGATTCTTGCGAAGTTGACTCTGTAAGCAAGGTTAGTGTTTCCAAGAGACTAATCCAAACTATCACAAATGCAAATGTGTGTCAAACGTTGATGTGTAAAAGTGAGGGGAACTTTAGGAAAGACCCGTGTAAATGTTAAATTACAACGTCTCTTTCCAGGCCTAACTGGGACACATGACAATAGGCTACATTGCACTTGTAATTCAGCTTAGGAGTCATCCACCAGAAAGAGTATCCCATCTACCAAACTCTAAAGAAGGCCCTAACATTTGACAATTCTCCCAGAAAAGATATTTGAAAATGGAAACAAACTTCATCTCTTTACAGCCAACACATATCCTGCTCAATCAATGCAGCTTGTACCCATTCTTCATCTGTCAAATGTCTTCAAATGTATAAAATCGTTGTTGGAAAAGGTATGAACCCATATTGTGTTCTCAAATGTGCAATGTACGCTCCTAAGGCTAGTTAAATTTTGGAAAGACATTATATCCATTGTTACAAACTTCACAACTGCCCCCGATTTGATTTGATGGGGAACAATATCTTCCATAATTATTATATGATATCAAGGATGCATAAGTTTTTCAATTGCTGATGAAAAGGGGCAGATGAACTGTCTACCCACAAGAAAGTTAATACAATAAGAAGAGACGAGGAATAATCTGTAAATAGCTTCTATTGCATGATTAATAAAAATCTTTCGAATGTCAGCCCAGATTCTCTGCACACAAAATATACAAAAAAACATGAATAAAAGGTGATTTCAAAGGGACACAAACACTGAAATTAAAAATTGAAATACGTTTTTTTTTTAATAAAACAATATTATCAAACGTATTTAAAGCTTTTAAAAAGGACTTGAAATTAGCAGCAGACACAGTAGTACTTATTAGTAGGTAAAATAGACATAAGTATAACATTTCTATATGTATGGTGCCTAAAACCATAGTGGCGGGAGTAGCCTTAATACAGATACTTCCATTGTTAAAAATCTGAAAAGCGTGGACAGACAATAGTATCCGTAATGTTGAAATCGTATGAGAGGGTTGACAATTACTTCCAGCATCAAAGTGTTATAAGGTAGGGGAAATGGCTATAAAGTACAAAGGGGCCTTGGTCCATAGTAGCAAGATTAACATGACACTGATGATGGTACACATAATGGTAATTTAAAAAAACAGATAAAATGATGATATTGGGAGTGTTTTAGATGGATGGAATTAGAGGCCAGTTTTTACTGCCCGTCATGCCAGGAAAACTTTGGTGGTAAGAGGCAGTGAAAACTGCAATATTTTGTCCTCGTCATAGGAGATGACTCTTGATGGAGCAGAGATGTCATTTAACAAAATGTAGTGACAAAAGAAATTATACTGACAACATTTTGCACAAATGATGACAAACATGTATTATAGTTTCACGTTATTGAAAAGTGACATACAACAGTAAATCAGATACTTCATCATAAAAACATGCAGATAGGAAGATAGTTTAGGAAATATTGTACTTAAATTCAATAGATGTGGTCATTAAACAAAGTACTAATTGGTTTGTTTTTTATAATTATGAATGTAATATTAATAAGACTAAAGAGAATAAATGTGTAATAGATCGATTTCCATGAGAAAATGTGAAATTATTAGCTCATGTTAAAACATGTGCACCGAAAATGACAAAAGAACAGTAGGTGCTACACGGTTTTGCTTAAGCGTTTTTGTGAAACTTTCTCTAAATGCGTATATATGTGAACCCTGAATAAAATTCCAATGGTGAGATTAATCACTATTTTACTGTATGTGAAACGTTGATATTTACAAAAACTTTATGAGTACCCTTTACTTACATGTATTCATTTTGCTCAGAACTAAAATGTTTATTAATGTCTTCTGAAGTTATTTGTTAGTCTCTTATTAAGGGTTCATTCACAATTTAACACGGTTATTGTCATATATTAGCTGAATTTCATGTAGGGCTCATATTTTACTTCCCCTTCATCCCGTGAAGTTATTGACTGAATATTTCAAAGCCCATGGGAAAACTCACCAGAATTGCAAAATGTATTTGAACCAATAACTGTTTCATTTGACATCCTTTGGATCCTTTGGGCAGAATAGTACAACTGATACCAAGTAGCAACATCTTAGAACAGTTGCTTGGGAAAGTAAATTATTCTTCTGAAATATTTCATTGTTCAACATGTCCTACGCCTACATGACTTAAGGAAACTGCGCAATCGATTTACTTAATTTTTCCAGATTTGTATCTTCTTTTCTGTTACATCACCCTTGTCTCGTTTTGACTGTTCAATGGAAACCAAGCAGTCTGACATGTTTGGGGATGCCAGGGGGTTTCACACAGGAAACTTAAGTTAAACTGAGACAAAAGTCTAACTTTACAACTCGCAAATGCCCTTTGTGAATACCGAAAGTCGTAAAGTTAGCATTTCATCTCAGTTTACCTTTGTGAATTGGGCCCTAAGAATTTACACTAAATTCTGCTGATTCTGTCTCATCATTTTGTAGGTAAATCTTTGGAGTTTGAATTATTTAACAGTTGCTGTAGATCATTATTGACTGTAAGAAGTTGATGATAAAGATAGCAGTTATCCTATTCCTGGTCCTCATTGGATTATTTCTTATCCTCAGAATATCAAGTCCCTATCAGTTCAGAACAACATCCATCGGAGGACCACATTGAGAGTAATAGGTAGCAAGAGGTTCGAGATAAAGTATATGAACAATTTGTCTAGTTGATGATCAACAAATTTTGGGCCCGGTGGACGCTACAACACTCTCATGGTGAGGAAAGCATTTTGTATTTTATTTTCAAAAGCAAAATCCTGCTTTGGTTTTTTTTTTTTTGAAAATTAGAAGAGAAAACAGTTTGCTGCAGGGCACCGTCATGTTGATGGAGCCTGCCCCAAACGGCAAAATGCATGGACATGAACCACCATAATGGTGGTTCCTGCAAATGCTTTATAAATGACTGCCAGCTTGGCGGTCATTTATAAATTAGTCAGGATGCATCTCTGTGAGGACAATGGAGTCATTGACTCCGTTGCCATGCCGGAGAAATGGGACATTGACCAGGATCAAAATTAGGCTCTAAGTATTAGATTTGTCCACAATAGGTCTGTCTGTCTGTTGGAGACACCAAATAGAGGAAAGGAAGTGCATTAAGAAAGAACCAGGTATTGATTGCTGGACTTCTCTGAAGACATATACTGAGCCTGTATATTTTATGGAATTGTATATCTTTGTGATATGTCATATTGTGGGTGCTTAGATGTCTTACTTCTCCTGCAGAACTAGAGCTCTACAAATAATTAACCCAAAAAATAAACATCCTTTGGAGGATATTGTCTGATCCGCTCCATTTACTGATGAAACAAACCACCAGCCCACTTCCCCTGGGAACTTCCTATGATGAAGACAGGCAGACTATCACTGAACATACTCAATATATCACCTTGGATATAGGAGCATAAGCACTAGAATAGCATCTCAATGTTGTACCCCCATTTGAGTTCAATTATACATTGCCACCAAATATTAACTGTGGAGCATCAAATACAAGGAATTAATTTAAGAGAAGAGTGACTGTTGAAGAAAAACTAGCCTGTTGACTTTCCACAATAGTGTTGGAGCCATTCATAAGCAGTGATTGTGTGTGCCCATGTAATTCCCTCCAAAATAATTTGCATTGAGTTAATTCATTAGGTACAAAAATATCAACCTCAAAATAAACTATGACCGAGGTTATCTGCCAAAATAGAATCTCTTCCTTAAACAAAACAAATGCATTCACACACATACACGCACACAAACTAACAAACACACAAAATGGCTACTAATTAAGATACACACACATAGCAAGAGGATATTAACATCAGAAATCCAACAAATCCCTCCCTATGACCTCACACAAATTCATCATACCAGAAAAACAAAACTGTGCAGCTGTACTTACACTCTGGAACTTTCTCAAACACAAGATAGTGTAGTCAAGAAGCTTCTTTCCTGGCAGCTCCACCCTGACAGATCTTACTACACAGGCAAATGGTGTCTTAGTAGAGTAGGAGGCTTGGTCATGAGTTCAGTGGGTTGAGAAGGATGATATAGATCTGTTGCCGCTGGCATTACCCTCATATGAACCTAATGCAGAAGATAGAAAATGTGTGACCTTCACATTTCATGCCTGTCAGATTTTCACCCTCTCAGTTGAATGAGATTGCAGACTCCATCCTTGGAATATCTCCCATCACCAAGGATAGAATCCACATACCAGCGACCTCCTTGATCTCACAAGGAGCTGCCTCTTTACATGAGCCCTCATACTGCACTATAATCTCAAAACCCCTTACTTCCCACAGAAGCTGGAAGACATTCAACTGGCTTATGGAGGAGGACATATCAATGATGATTTTGAAAACCATCATACCACTTACCACTTGGCCTCCCTAGCGAAGAGTCTCAAACGAACCCTAACACCTCTATGGACCAAGATAATAAATAGCTCCCTATGTAATGGTATTGTGTCTGATTGTTTCAAACTGGGGCAAGTCACCCCTCTAATTAAGAAACCTGGTGCTGGCACAGATGACCCCAACTTCAGGCTCTTCTCCAACCTTCTTTTCCTGGCAAAAATTATTGAAAAATGTGTTCTCTCCCAACTCAACCTGCACATTCACGCCAACAATATTCTTGACCCACTCCATGAGGGCTTTAGGAAATGATGTAGCATGGAAACAGTCATCTTAAGCACAGTAGATGACTTACACAAAGGTCTGGATAAGGAAAAAAAATTCCTGCGCATCCTCCTTGACATAAAGTGGCCTTTGACAAGGTGAATCCCAAGCTACTTCTAGGCTCCCTCCCAAAACAAATCGGAGCAGATAGTGTAGTTTTGAAATGGTTCACTTCAAACCTGCATACCTGCTCTACACAAATAATAATAAACAACTTGACCTTTGATACTTCTGCCATAACCAGGGGTGCCCCCGAAGGCTCAGTTCTCTCACTTACTCTCTTCGATATCTACATACAAACCTCCATGCAGACGACACTCAGCTCTACTTAGAAATATCCTCAATAGAGGACTTCCAATGAATAAATTCCACTCTCTCAGAAGTCCAAAACTGGTTACCACACAACTATCTGAAACTCAAGCAAGACAAGACAGAAATCTTTTACTCCTATCCAACACTGATCAGTCCACCCAGGTCCAAGAATGATTAAACAATATTGAGGCTTTTAATTGCAAATTGATTCTGGTTGACTCCGTTAAGTCGCTAGGTGTCAACATGGACCCGAGCCTAAGCATGAACCCACCCAAAAAGAATACTGTTATGAGTGCATTCTACAAACTAAAACTCCTACACAAAATCAAGCCCTTAATCCCACCGAATGATCTAAAAATCGCAACCCAAGTGATAGTTATCTTAAGACTTGGCTATGGAAACCCCACCCTCACTGACACCGCAAAGTAAAACTTGGCTCCCTTAAGAGCTACTCTAAATGCAGCAGCAAGGATGATTCCTGGAGTCAAGATACACTAGCACAACTCTCCCTCCCTGAATAATCTTAAGTGGCTCCCAATCAAAGCCTTTTGCTGCTCCAAAGCTGTCTGCCTCACCTACAAAGACCTTCATACGGGTAAACTAGCCTAACTTGTGTCGCAACTCACGAACGCAGGCCCATTGAAAAATTTAGGAAGCTCCAACACTCTACTTCTCATCCCACCCAAAAACATAAGCAAAAAGCCCTAACACATTCTTTCTTGGGCGATGTCCCCAAAATCTGGAACTCCCTCCCAGTACATATCCGAACAAACTCCTCCTTCAATAGCTTCAAAAGACAGTTAAAAGATCTTCTCATCAATAGGCACCTTAATCCTTCAGGCTCCAACACCTAGCTCTCAACGAGAATATCTTCCTCGAACTTTATATTATGTGCATTGTTTGTCTCTAGGAAATGCTCAGATTCAACTCTCTACAAGCACGCATTCTTTTTTTAACTCTATGTTTGCTAACACTTCCATAACAATATCTGTAAAGCGCTGTGTTACCCCCGGGTATAACCAGCACTATATAAAACACTTTAGATAAAATAAATCAGAAAAAATAAGATCCAATATAGACATACAGATTGAGAATGAATACATTTATGTCATGGCTGTGAAAAAGAATGTGGACCAAGATCATTTTAATTGAATTAACTGTGATAATAAATGCACATTCACACACACATTAATTAATACAGTATGAAGGTTATTACCACATTACAGCAAAACTGACATGAGGAAAACACTGTTTACTGCCTCTCAGATTGTAATTAGCAATCACTTAACATGAGGAAAAATATCTCCTACTAGTCACCAGGCCTCTTCAATGTGTACTTACATCACTGATCAAGTTTAAACCCTGCGTCTTGGTTTTGAATAACATTCTCTGCCCTGGTATTCACCCTATTATCTGATGTACCATTGTATTAATTAATTATACATTGCAGAGTAGCACACAAATAGATAGGAGAGACAATATTTCCTTCCATACAGTCTAGCATGTGTACAATATACCAAAGTGAACAAATCAGACGTGTTCACTTTGCTATTGATGTTGAACCAAGGTGTTTCTTTGAAAGCAGATCACAGCATCAAACTCACTTGAATGAGGAAATGCTGATGATGCTAACCTTCCTCCTGAAGGCTTCTTTGATGTCTTTGTTTCTCAGGGTGTATATCATAGGATTGAGCATGGGTGTTAACACAGAATAAAGAACAGCAACAAGAGAGTCTACCTCAGAAACAACAGATGCAGCAGGACGTATGTACATGAAAATGATTGGCAAGTAAAACAGATTTACCACAATTAAATGAGAAGCACAGGTTGAAAATGTTTTTCTTCTTTCCCCTCGTGAACTAATTTTCATAATGGACAATATGATTTTAGCATAAGAAAACAGAATCAGAGAAAATGATGAAATTATAAGAAAGAAACTAATGGAGGATCCTATGGCAACGTTGAGGGAAGTGTTAGCGCAGGCCAAATGTAGCAGGGGTGGGTGGTCACAGTAATAATGATGGATCACATTTGGTCCACAGAAGGGCAGCCGTGAGGCTAAAATTGCTTGTATAAAGGGGGCGAGGAATCCTCCAATCCAGGAAACAAGTGCAAGCTGAATGCAGAGTTTTTTAGTCATGTGAATGGCATACTGTAATGGTTGACAAATGGCATAATACCGATCAAAGGACATCACTGTCAACAGGAGACATTCTGCAGATCCCAAAGAAAGAAACATATACATCTGGAAGATGCACCCACTAATGGAAATGGTTTTGCTGTTCATCAGAAAATTGGCCAGCATTTTTGGCACAGTCACGGTGGAGAAACTGAGATCCAGGAAGGAGAGGTGGCTGATGAAGAAGTACATGGGGGTTTGAAGCTTATGATCAAGGATGGTAAGTAAAAATACAATAGAATTTCCAGTGGCAGTGAGAAGATAGATGGGGAGAAAGATCCAGAAGAGAAAGATCTGAAAGCCCTGCAGACTTGGAAAACCAAATAGGATGAATTCAGTTACTGAGCCATTGGTCTGATTGTGAAGTTTCCTGCTTCCCATATTTTTTGTGAGTAGAATCTGAAACAGAAAATTGGTAGTTACCAACCACATCAAAGTCTCTAAAAATTATAGAAGCATTATATAAGTATTACCTTTTTAGATCTTGTGATTTGAATGAATATGCTCCTGTTTATAACAAATGACCAAGTATAGTATGAAAAGAATGGAATAGCTATCCTGCATCTTACCTCCTGCTCATAATTTGGTAATTCAAAACAGTTTTCTTCATACAAATCTACAGAAAAAAGATCAGAAGAATGTTTATTTATATGCTAGAATTTCCTTACAAACGCCTTGCATACAAGGTCTTGAAAAATGTTATCTAAATTTCCCATAATTACCAATGAGTTTGGCCATGTCACATGAAACCATCCACTTACGTTTTCTTCAAAAATATCTGTCCTCAAAAGAAAACTAAAATGATGGCATTGCACAGGGCATTGTCATGCTTCAACACCTAACACATGGGCCATGTTATTTATTGCATTATCGTTAGTTTGAGGATTCTAGAACTTGGTAGGCTTGAACCGAACTCCTTGCTCTAGATTAGACGCGACAGTCCCTCGTCATAAATGTTTTAAATGAAGCTGATGTTAACATTTGATTGTTACCAAATGAAAAATTTCACACTGCAAATTCTCAAATGAATTAATTGTTGTCACTGTGCTAAATGCAAATTTGTTATCATTGTTGTGTATATTGCGATGATTTTTATCGATCACTGATAAAGAATTTGCTTACCTACTTTGTTAGGCTTATAAGTCTTTGCTTCCCATGTGCCCTTTTCCTCAGTAAATGCCAGTAATCAATTCAATTCAATTCAATTCAACAATTCTTTATTCGATTGTTACATCATGAAAGATACACTACAATAAAAGGAATAAAAGGTATATATAAGACAAAGAGGAATAGCCTCAAAACGGGACCAGCCCTTGAGATCATGCTAAAACCATAATGCAAAACATAGTGATCTTTCAGTTTAGATAGAAGATACAAAAAAGATAAGACTAAAGATAACGGGGCATAGGTAGACTTAGATTTCTAAAGCTTAAAGAGCTGAGGGATTGTTCCTATTCACCTGGACCCTACGTATAGCCCAGGACCAACTGAGGAATTTAGCCAGAGCAACGACTATGTCCTCTCGGGTGTTAGTTCTCAGAAGACGCATAGCTACTTTGTGTGAACTAGTGCCTAGGTTGGAACAGATCGGCTTGAGCCATGTTTGCTTAGGGAGTGCAAAGGCTGGGCACACAAACAAAACGTGGGCGGTAGACTCTTCCTGTGTTTTGCAGAAGGGACAGTATCTATCGGCTCCACCCTTCCACTTGTAGCTAAAGGAATTGAGCGGGAGAGACCCCACTCTAAACTGATGATATAGTTTACGGTCCCCTACTCTAGAGATGAAGTTCCAGTAGGGTTCGAAGCTACTTAGGAACTTATGGTCCAAGAAGAGGCCAGTTAATGAACTACTATTTGTCTCAGACCATAGTTTCCGTGACCTGGATTCCCAATATAGGGTTTTATACTCCAACTTACTGGGGAACTGATTGCCCCTAGGATCCACCCACAAATGACCCAGCCCTATATCAGTCAGGCCTTTTTTAATATGTTGAAGCCAGGGTAATCACCTTTGCGTGTCAAGGTCCTTAATATACCAAATTACGTTGGCATAAGATAGAAGTTCAGGGGTGGTCCACAGTCTTCTCCAATAAGAGAGAGGTCTGAACCCAGAGTCAGCATCAAACGCCCTACACCCCAGATCTAACAATAAGGGCTGAATAGGGGTGGACTGAGGTAGCGAGGTCAATGAACGCAGGAACTTATTTTGGGCTTTTACTAGGGGCGATAAATTATCAAAATCCCAGATCTCAGCCCCATATATGGTTGATGCTCTGACTTTCCCTTTGTATAAAGCAATTGCAGGTTCCACTGATTTTGTAAGGGAAGCTCCAAATTCTTTCAAAATAGCTCCAGCTAGCTGGTTATGTTTAAGGGCAAATAGATCAATTTGTGGCTTTCAGGTCAACTTTCTACTTATTGTGATGCCCAAATATGTAAATGTGTCAGTCTGTTCTAAAAGAATGCCATTCAATGACACTTTACTCTTAACTATTTTATGTTTGTGCATCACCATGTACTTAGTCTTTTCAACATTGATTACCAGGTCGTGGTCATTACAGAACACCATAAATCGATCCAGGGCCCTCTGCAGACCAGATTGAGTTTTTGATAAGATAAGCGTGTCGTCTGCAAACATGAGAAGTGGGACCCTGGACCAATCTAATGAAGGGGCGTTGGTTGAATAGTTAGTAAAAGAGGAGATAACCCTATTTATGTAAAGGGAAAACAGGGTTGGAGCTAAAACGCATCCCAGGGAATTTATCAGTTGTCTCACCCTGTTGGCCCCATCGAACTTGTGAAAAGTTCGAGGTATGGAGTTTGACTATAAAAAGTAAGAGAGGCAACGGCATACCGACTTCCTTAAGGGAATCCCACAATTTATTGCGGGGGACTAGGTCGAAAGCAGATTTTAAATCGACAAATGCTGCATACAAAGTCCCACCCGGTAAAATGACCGTACGCCAATAGATCATTGTAAATCTAAATACCTAGTCAATGGTGCTTACGTGTGACCTAAAGCCAGCTTGATAAACAGATAACACCCGAGACTCATCTATCCATTCATGAACCCTAGCTAGTATAGTCCTGGCCACTATTTTTTGAAGTGAATCAATTAGACTAATGGGTCTGTAATTGCAGGGGCAAGAACGATCTCCTTTTTTAAAAATCGGAACAATTTCTGCACCTAGCCAGGAGACAGGCAAAGGTGCACACCGAGCTAGAGCATTTAGTAAGATAAGAATGTACCTAGCCCAATTATTTCTGTCAGGTTTAAAAAGGTCCGAGGGAATGCAATCCGGGCCAGGTGCCCTACCCACTGGTGCCGAATCTATGGCAGCCTCAATTTCCGCCAGGTCAAACGTTAAGACCTCCGAAGTTACTAGATCACTATGGCCAAGCGCGGAGCTTCGAGGGCAGGTAAACTGGGCTTGGTAATGGGAGACCCATTTGTCAGGGGGAACATTAATTTGGGGGGTGGGAACATCCACCCCACTACCCCATTTTATTAGGTGGCAAAATTGTGTCCAGTTCTTCTCATAGGAGGCTTTCGTTAACTCCTCCCATTGATCCTCGTCAAAACGTTTTTTTGCCTTTTGAAGGACCCTTGTGTATGCGACCCTTACAGATTTAATTGTCTGGATGTCTTTAGACTTTATTGCCAAAGAAAGCAGCTTAAAAGCTGCTGAGCACTCTCTGTCGTACCATTTGGCAGCCTTCCGTACAATAGGTTTGCTTTCCTTTTTTTTAACAGTTAATAAAGACTTCACCTTGCCAAAAAGAGCCTCATGTTCGCTCATTAAGCATTGAGGGGGTTCATCTAAAAAATTGAAGGCAGAAAGTTTTGACAGTGTTTCCTCAATAAATTTACAAAGTTGACTTTGGATACTATCGTTTCCCGATATGAAAACCCACTTCAAGCGACGAGAATCTTTTGATACTACAAAATCTCCCGTCAACGTTTCCCGCTCAGGATTATTCTTCGCTAGTATCGTTAAAGCCAACCTCATTGATAAGGGGTCATGGTCACTTTTGGGTCTATTAATTACCGTCATATCCAGTACAATAGACCATAAGTCCAGGCTAACAAGGATATAATCTATCCTGCTGCCACTACTCCCATTTGAAAAGGTGTTACTACCGTTAGGATCTGATGGGGTTCTCCCGTTTACAGCTCTCAGACCCCGCCCCAGGGAAAATCCCTTAAGTTGAAGGGCCGCCTCGGTCCACTTTTTAATGGGGGCTAGGGACAAAGATGGAACACCCCAAATGGAATCCTCTTCTGCACTTAAACTACCATCTTCGTGGTCCAAGGGCTCAAAGGTGCAGTTGAAATCACCCATTATCACCAAAGATTTAAGGCAGTTTAAATCATCAAGAAGGGAATCCAGATGCTGTATTGTAGGGGACTGTCTGCCCCCACTTGCCCTCGCGAGTAAATGTTAATTAAGGTGAACACCACCATACCATCCTTCAAGATTTTAAGAGCTAAGATGTCTCCATCGTTCGTGAGTATTTCTCTGATCTGAAAGGATGAGTGTTGCTTGACCCATATTAATAACCCTCCACTAGGTCGTCCTATCCCTTTGGTAGTTGCCGCTTTCGCAAAAAAGCCAGATAGCCCGGTCGAGGAATTGTAGACGTCGACCAGGTCTCCTGTAGCGCAACAAAACAATGGCGATCCACCAAATCCGACCATTCAATTGAAGAAAGTTTGGAGGATAAACCAGCAACATTCCATGACATCAAAAGAGGAGAGTTTAAACTTAGAGGATTCTCACAAGGGGCCTGGTGTTCTGTAATAGGAAGGGTCAATGACACACTAGGAGGATCAAGACCTTGTGCTGTTGAAGGAACTAATAAGGGGAGTGGCAAATGGTTAGGAATTTTTCCACACACCTCTATAGGGTCCCTTCGTGACAAAGTACTTAGTAACGGTCAATCACAATCTTCTAGGTCAGATAATGGAGCAAACCTATTATGAACAGGGACCTCATAAA
Organism: Triturus cristatus; assembly: GCF_964204655.1. Classification (NCBI taxonomy): domain Eukaryota; kingdom Metazoa; phylum Chordata; class Amphibia; order Caudata; family Salamandridae; genus Triturus; species Triturus cristatus. The sequence continues at coordinate 1,525,055,391 of NC_140591.1, forward strand.
ATCTGAGGTCACGCCTTGAGATAGCTCTAAAAGACCCAGGTTCCTTGGTGGGGATCCATGGATGGAATAGGTGTGAACCCTGCTCATAGAAAAACCCCAATGGTAAAACGGCTATTGAGTCAGCTTTAGACCATAAAGGCCCTCCCAGAATATTAAGTATCACTCTGGGGGACTGAGTATTATCGAAATTAATAGTCACACAGTCGCCTTTCAATTCCTTATTACGAGGACCGACCCATGAACTACGTCTGGCCATAATCATGTGATTGAGAATGTCCTCATTCCAATAACCCACTCCCTTAAGTTTTGCGCTAAGCCAGTGTCTAGTTTTATGCAAGAGTTGCCCTGTGGATTCAGGGCGTCTGCTCTGGCTTTGAGGCACGTCACTCAAAATAACCACTAAGGGTGCAGCTTCCGGCGGTAGGTGGAGGGAATCACAGTTCAGCCTAGATCCTTGCAAAACCTTTTCATCTTTCATGTCGGAATGTAATTGAGATCTTGCCCTATGTGGGTGTTTACTGAGTGTATCACTACTACTGACGTGAGGGAGGCTGTTAAGCTTACTACCTGAAATCGGTATGCGCTCCAAAGAGGAGCACAAAGGTGTTTGGGCAAATTCTCCTGGCGTGTTACCCAGATCACCCGAATTCCCAAGCTGTGGCGGTAGCCTGCTAGTTTGAGATGGAGACTTAACGGCACCCTTCCCCATTGTATTGGAATCCCCAACGGATTGTCTAAGGAGGTCCATTAAAGGCTGGAATGGAGAAGTAGTACCAGGCCTAATATCACTAGGGTTAGAAGGGGGCTGTAATGGGGCATGTTGGCCTTCGTTGGCAGGAAGGTCCTTGTTTACAGAATGACTTATCATAAGGAGCTTAGATACGTTTTCCTCAATTTTATTCAATCTGTAGGTAATGGGAGTTATTAAGGTGGACATAAGGTTCTCTAATCTGCGCCACATATCTTCACCACCTTGAAGGTTGAAATCAGCATTATCTTGGGAGTTCGGGAGAGTTAATGAGTTTGAGGGGAAAGCTATACCATTACCCTGAATAGAGTTTGCCGCCTTGGCTTGAATGTTGAGTCTCGGCACTTTGGCGGCAGAGGGTCTTTGCGACTCACCACCCCTTTTCCTTTTAGTGGAAGAATCGGATGTAACATCAGTGGGTTTAGGCCTTTTTACCACAGCAGCTCTAGTGGAGACTCTTTTCTTTTTACTTCGAGCAGCTACTTGCACGGGGGAAGGGACAGTGATGGAATTGGCGAGTTCGCCGCTAATACTAAGAGATTGGAAGCCCGGTGACTCAGTGGCCCTCATCTGCAGGACCAAAGACGAGGATTGGGTAGGTGAACGGACAGCGGCCAGCGGACCCGGGGAAGATCTTTTGTTCGTCAGGGGCTCTAAGGAGAGCCGTCGCTCTGTGTTGGCAATCTCTTTTTCCAGGACTGAAGCTGCTCTTGTTATAAATTGACCCAGGGTGCCCATCACTCCTCCCCCAATAGCAGTCTTTTTGTTTTCCCTCCTACTCATAATTAAAAGAGCCACGACTAGGCTGCAAAAACACAAGACAACACAAGGTACAAAAAAATAACTTCCCACAAAGAAGGGCGCCACCCGAACTATATAAAAACGTTAAGGGGGTAGCCCAACCCAACTTCCTTCGACCTCTGACAGCCCACAGGCGATATCGCCTTTTATCCTACGTGACCCGTACCACAAGACCAGCAAGAGTAACAAGGTCCAAAGGCAGTCAGTTGGCACAAGTAGGGGAATGTCACAAGGAAACCTAAAAGTCTCGTAGAGCTTGGTGAGCGAAGTGGCTCCAGGAACAAGCAGAGTCATACAAGCGAGACACGTGTCCACACTCACAGCAAAACTTACAGTTATGTGCTCCTGCTGCAGATGTTTAGCGGGGTTGCCCAGCCCGGCCTCCTTCGGCCCCTGACGGGCAAGGACGGGCCCGCCCTTGTCCCGGGCTTCGCCCGGACGCTGCCCGTGCGCGTCCCGCGCTGCGTTGAGACTGCGGGCCTTAAGAGAGTCCCAGGCGCTGCCTGGTGACGTCAGCGGCAGGCGCCCGGGGCTTAGAATGCTTGGAGATGTAGCTGTGATTGTCCTGTGGCTGTTCCCCTCACGGCAGCGGTGATGATTCGGCTGAGCTGAAGTGAGGTAAGGTCCCCCAGAGAAAGCCGTTTCCCTCACGGCAGGCTTCTGTAGCAAATATGTGGCACCGGGTCAGAAAAGCGCGTCCAATAATCTAGTTCAACAAACTATAGATCAAATATGAGTTAATCTATATGATTTAGATTTCCTACTGGGCTTTGATAGGATCAATCACGCTACATTTTGGTGAACCATGAACAATCTGAGAATCACTAACAAACAAGCCTGTTTCAACTAACAATAGCTCTAAATACAGACACGAGGATCCAGACATTGGTATGACCCAAAAAAGAATCTAAAAAAAAATCTAAAATCCCAAAAGGCCACAAGCAAGGGTGATAATTGGCTTCCCTTCTCTCTTATTTGAGTGATCCCCAGCTTCTCTATCCAAAGTAAGCATTTTTACAGCTGCACATGGACAATCTGTTTACTCCTCTATGCAAATCATACAGTTTTCTGTTGTGTATGCCGCTGCTGTGGGTTGGTTCATGCTTTCTGTGCTCTTCTTGTGATTCATGCTCCCAGAGGTTCAATGATGTAGTGGTTAGGGGCCCCATTCACGGTATCTCAGTGCTCAGCAAACGGATATCAACTCCTGGTAATAGTTTGCATGGTAAGCTGTTCATGTCAAAATTAGAGCTCCACAAATATGACCTCCCAAATGCATAGCATATACAAAAATGAGTATAGCACACACCAAAAAGAATGTAGCAAGTCACAAAATAAATATCATACATGGCAGAATCAATATACCATGCAGCCGATGAGTGATAAGATTACTACATATACTAAACTCAATAAGACATATACAGAAATAGGTCAACCATACCAACATGAATATTACATGATTATGGCCCTAAAAAGAGAATAACATGCACTCTTATGGTATATGAAACACACAAAGGTGATGGGAAGCTACTGGCAATAAGTCTAACCTCCTGCAATGAGTCAGAGTAGCTCTCCAACCCCTCATTTATTTGCTCCTCATGCCACCTCAGTTTTGGTCCCAGCCATGCACAAATCAGTCTTGACTATGCTCCTCATGGGAACAGTCCACCCAAACTGCCAAGTCAAGTCCTACCTCCAAGCAACACAGTATAGGTTTTGCCCTGTTAAATGGCCCTTGCAGGGCCATTTAACAGCATTATAGACTCCCGGGCAAAGGAGTGCCCTGGGCCCTACCTACACAACTATGCAACTACGAAATAAAAATGTTTAACGGAAAATGTGTGTTTAAATTCTGGTCTGCATGGGGGCTCCTACACTCGTGGGGCCCCCGGGCAACTGCCCAGTGTGCCTATGCGTTAAGACGGTACTGGTTATTGGCTCTTCCGAGCACAGCTCGGTTCCAGTGACACCAGTGAGCACGTGAAACATATCTGGGAATATTTATACAACTTAGTGCAGTACATGAACACACAAAAAGTGATGGGAGGCTGCTTGCAATAAGTCTAACCTTGGTAACAGCTCGTGGTAGCACTCTAACCATCGTTCTTTGGCTAAACATGCCACCTGAGTTTGTACCCGGTCTAGGGCAAAACCAGTCCTGGGTTACTTGTGTTCAGGTTCAGGGAGGATCTGGCTTGGCAGTTCGGGCTGGACTGTTCCCATTGGAGCAGGGATAAGGTTGATTTGCATTTGGCTGGGTCCAAACTGAGGTGGCATGGTGAGGAAAAAAACGATGGGTTGGAGTGCTACCCTAAGCTATTTCCAGTGGTTAGACTTATTGCAAGCACCCTCTTATCACCTTTTGTGTGTTCCACTTATGATATACCCTAAATGTGAAACATTATCTTGATAAGATATATGTGAACATGCAGTTATATTGAAACATTAAAGAAAGATCTCTGCTGCAAACAAGCCAAGCAGCATCTTAATGACTACACTATCTATTTGACTGACTGACTCATTCTACCTCTGAACCTAGGGCACCACCCTAACCCCACCTACACCCCAACCAACACAAGAATGGAACAGTATAAGTACAGAATATGCTTCCCTAGGTAGCCGTTTCCTAACAGCCACCTTAGCTTTAAATAGTTAACAACTCAACTGAAAAATGAGAATCACCTTCAGTCCTTCTTGGTGGGGGTCTGACAAACCCCAGAAAGTTGCATGTCATGGGAGCCCTGATGGGTGAGATTTGCTGGGAAGTGGGTGGGGAGAATTTGATGGATGGAGAGGAAGTGATGGTGATCCAGTCCAGCTCTTGGCATGCCAGTTGGGATTCAATCAACATCTGCACCTCAAGACTCTTCAACACAAGTGTGTGTGAATGGAAGGCAAATGCCAATGCATGTCCTTCTTTGGCAATTTGTGCTATGCGGTCAAAAATCCCAGTCTGTCTCTGGCCATGTATTGGCTGAACTTCCCTGGACAGCTGCTACCATTTATTTTATTTATTTATAAAGTGCCCGAATCACCCCATCAGGTATCTCCGCGCTAAGACTGCCATAATCAACTAGGGAGGAACAAATCAGAACAGTGAAGTTTTCAGCAATTTTCTAATTGCCAGGTAGTCCATACATTGATGTAAGTGGATGAGGAGTTTATTCCAGTAGCGTGGGGCTAGCTGGTAAAAGGCTTTGCCGCCCGAACGGTTTTTTTTGAAGCACGGGACTTGGAGAAGTGCTTTAGCTCCAGAACGGAGGGGCCAGGAAGGCATATCACTGATTAATTTGTCGTTTAGGTAGCTGGGGCCTAAGTTGTTTATAGATTTATAATCAATACAACAGATCTTAAATTGAATCCTCTTGCGCACCGGTAACCAGGGCAGTTTTTGAAGAAGGGGGGAGAGATGCGGTTCTGGGGGGGGGGGGGGGGCATTGGCCACCAGGCGGGCCGCCGTGTTCTGGACTACCTGCAATTTGTTTACCATGTGTTTTATGTACCAGTTGGCTCAGTCCGCCTCCGTCCGTAGACCCTCTTCTATTCTGCAGTTTACATGTTTAGCCCCTGCTGAATTTTGAACATTAAAGATGCTCTTGCCTTTCAATGCTGTGCCTCTGCCAGGTCACCAGTGCTGCCAGGAATTTTTGAAAGTGATGTCAGAGAATCAAATCTAGCATGAGAATTAAACAGGAAGGCACAATCCACGAAACGCGTGGTCTTCAAGCTCCACGGAATACTCTCTTATTCCCTGCCCATTCAGACCATAGCATTGATCGACTCAGGAGCAGGTACAGGCACTTCTTCCATCTCTGCCACAGAGCCTGTATTGAATGCCCACGTTTTTGCTGACTCCTCTAGAATTCTTCTCACCCTCCTGGCTTACTTACATCTCCTTTTCAAGTGCCTAAGATGTGAGAGACGAGTCCTATAATGGTCCTTCCAAGGGCAGATTGGTGGGACCAGACAGAATCCACTGATGTTTTGGTGCCTGAGGAAAGGTGATGGGAATCGTGGCAGTTGCAGCACTTGTTGTGGGGGCAGAGGTGCCCCTGCCTACTAAGGACTTTTGTTCCTGGTAGTTTTCTACTAGTCATGATGGCAAAATCTATGTGACACAGGTCCTCTTGTCCATAGGTGTCATAACATACCTAGTATTTGAAGCACCTTTCTCAACCGCATGTGTGGTGACATATTTAGCATTCAGTATTACTGTGATGTGTGATCTCTTTATCTTTAGGTCCCAATATGAATCAGTCTATTTGTTTGAGTATGTGTATGTGTGCTTGTGTTTTGGAAACAGCTGCTGGGACAAACAAATACCCCTAATTGTCATAAGATTGTGCATTGATGATAAGCCTGAATCAGGCATGTGTTGATTCGTTATTAAACCCCACAACATCACAGTATAGGATGAACAGCTCCTCACACCTTTGCTTTGCCCACATACCTAAGGCTACCCAGATTCCATTTACCTAACCTCGTTGCATAGTCTGATTTTGTGTTCCTCATGCTGCGTGTCCATAAACCACGGCGTCTTTGTACAACACGTACCCCACATACCCCAAATCATCTGTATTGTGATCCAGTCTCCCACCTGTTTGTTCTCATGCCCATGTTCATAAAAACAGCACATATAGCCAGATACACAGGTCCTCACAGTTTTGCAGTAAACAGGTGGGGTAACACCATGCCAGGATTTCGCGTTATTTGACAGGCATTTCCATACCCAGTAGGTAGAATTATAATTTTTTCTAAGCTGACAAGGTATTGGAATTAACAGGCCTGGTACTGCATCTAGTACAACCGGATGCATACTGGGCCTAGTGACTCGAGATCAGAAAACATCAGAACTTATAATACTTGTCCTGGTAATACAGTGACCAACATTGCCGTGCATGCATAGGAAATTATCAGCTAAATGAAACAGGAAATACACCAGAAGGGTGGTCAAAAACACAAAAAGGTTTCCTACAGAGGAGACACCATTCTCACAATAGGCAAAACTCTTTATATCATTTGTAGAGCTGGAGAGAAAAAACAGCTGTGTTGTGAAATCTGGAGAGAAATTGCATAGAGGAACATGATTGAGAGCAATACTCTTATCTACAGCAGGGGTCAAGTCAATCATACCACTTCAGACACCATCATGGCCTCATCAAGGGTCAGGAATGGTCTGAGTGTGAGCTCCAGGTGAATGATGGGAGTGAGTCATCAGGGAGGAGCCATGTCTTATGGACTAAGCTATGACCAAGACTAGTGTGAAATATGGACCAAACTGTGGCACACAACAGAAGACACTTAATGCTCTGTCCTCTACTTCCAGAAAAGCAGTGCATTGTAAACAATAGTTTAGTGACATGAGGTGTAATGCCTGAGATTAACAGCAAAACACCTATCTGAATTCCTAGCCACAGGTGCCGCACCTATCCCTGCCTTGATGCTAGAGAGTGGGAGGGAAAAGTCACACTTATCAATCCCAGCAGACAGGAGGGGCGAGCAGATGTTGTGGAACATGAATGTCCCACGGACAAGGTCTAACACAATTCAGTACCTTTGTTATGTAGATACACCATCAGGATAGTAGCCAATGAAGTTGGAGAACTGGCCTACACCATAACACTGATATATCATGTCTCATATATGTATATGTAGGGCACATTCATGTATGTTGTGCATGCACATTTAAGGCACAGACATATTTCAACAGTGGTGCACCTCCAGAAAGTGCAAGCTGCATTGGTGGATCACTGAAAAGTAACTGTTAGGTACCAAAAAGCGATTCTGGGGGTAAACAACCAAGCAACAAAGGTCTGACCAAGGCTTACTATCCGCAGCCCTAACTGACAAATAGGGATTTTCTTTTCTCCAAAACATATACACACACTCACACTCACTTGCACACACACACACAGACACACACACACACCCACACACACACATATATACACACACGTGCTCACACATGCATGCACGCACGCAAGCACGCACGCGCACACACACACACACACTCATATTGGGACCAAATAATAATGACAAGTGTGCCAGCAAACAAGATGTTGAGAAATGTAGGTACAGTATGGCACTTATAGACAAGACGGCCAGTGTCACATGGACCCTGCAAGCATAAGTAGCAGAAATCTGCTAGGGACAGCACACTGTTGTAGGAAGTAGTGCCTCTGCCACCACCACAACTGGTGCATCTACCACTATTGCCATCACCCCCACCTTAGATTCCACCACATCCATGGACACTGCATCTGGTCCCACCAATTTGCCCTTGGACGCACCATCAATGGGCAGATTTATCATTTCTGAGACGGGCGCAGAAGAACTGAAAGTCAGGGGGGTGAGGAAGACTCGCAAAATCTGGGCATTTTGGAGGCCTTAGCACAAAATGAGAAATAGGACACATTCTTTGAGGCGAAGCAGAAAGAAGTACTTGTGTACCTGCTCCTAAATTAATCCATTATATGGAGAGCAGGGTAAGGGAAAAAGAGGTTATTGCGGAGAGCTTGGATTCACGACACCTGGGGCGCAAACCCTACCTAACTCATGTTGAGAACTACTCTGCTGCCCCTAGAAGCACTGCCAGAAGTTCATGGCAGCATTTATGACATGGCAGACGTGCAGCGCCAAAAGGCAAATTCAGCACTACGGCACAAAGTACAAGAGAGGCCGAACCTGGACAAAAGGGATGCTACTTCAACGCCAAGTCAGGGGTAGTTAGAGCTATATAAATGCAATCACAGTTACCGGACATGCAGCAACACGAACTCCCAGAAACAGTGCAGTCTACTAAATAGTCAGACTAGTCTTGGGTCAAGAACTAACACCTACTAGAAGCAGGCAAACAAGCAGAAAAGCGTTGAACTCCACCAGAAACTACCGCACTGCATGTGTGCTGCAGTGCACAGCACACATACAAGGTGTCTGACCTTTTTACAAGAAGGGTATGCACCCAGTTTAAATCTTAAGCTAGGCAGTGCACGCTCACCACTGCGTCCTCTTGCATCCTTTTTCTGGACAAGGGTAGACACCAACCCCAGGCCCATCTTAGTAAACATAGTGCTGCGCTGCGGTTTCTTCTTGAAAAGCAGTGCAGAACACTTTGATGCTGCTGTGGGCTGAGTGAAATCTTAGGAAATGTTGGCCTTTGTGTTTGAGGTCAGCACAAATTTCAAAATGTTACATCATTTTCCTGCTCAATTTTCGCCATGCCTTACCTGCAGGTGTGTATATAGGGAAACATGCCATAAAAAGGCAGCATGCACTTTCAATTGTTAATAAGATTGAAAATCCATGCTAGTCCCCTTTCAGCGTCTTCAGTAGGCGCTGTTTTGGGATTACAAGCAACATGCGACGTTTGCATTTTCACTGGGTGGCACAATCGCAATTCAAGTCATACAGTTCTTTATTTGTGATTTCTTTTAAACTTTTGCTCATTAGCTGACATTTTATGTCGTGTGTCCTGCTATATCATTTTTATTTAGGATTACGCCATATTGAGCTCTCTTTTACTGCACATTTTTTGTGCCTATTTATAAAAAGAAAATGTTTTAGGACAATGAAACCCGTCCGGCCCATAATGTCATTATAAATGAGTCTTTCTTGTGATATTTTGATATGAGTTGCTACAGCGAATGCAACACTCTCGAGATATTTTCACAGGGTATTACTGTGTTTGTGTTGGGCTTTTAGAAACTATTCCTATGTGTGTTTATATTTTTTTTTATATATTAGATGTTTTATTGATTAATGATAAGAATGCACATCTAGTTTCCCTCTTTGGTTTGAAATGGATTCCATAAAAATGTGTTTTCTCTCTTGCATTTCACACCACAGTTTTTGCTGTTTCGCCGCGGTGTAAATGACCGTGAAAGGACAATCAATGTAGGCGTCTCGAAGGATTGAAGTTTGAGTGGACATTGTCAGGATTTCAACTCCAGACCTGCCCGTCTTCTCAACAGGTGTCAAGACATAGCGCATAACTCACTGAGCAATCTTACAGCATTTTAATATTTTTTATTCAGTTCAAATCGTATCCCGAAGGTAGATTCGAGTGCTGTGCAATGAAAGGGACATACAGAGAAATGGTAAAATCATATTGCATTTTCAAATATTGACATTAGACATGTGATCATAGATTTATCGAACGTGGAACTCATTAATTCGGCAATACGTTTGTAAATCGTGATATGGTTACCCGATGTTGCCCTGGTTGCAGGATTTACATTTTAGGCACTCTGTGCTCCTTGTTCATCGATTCTCATGCATGGGGCGTGGCTAGTAAAATAAAGGTATTTAGGGGTGTCTACGGAATACATTATTCCAGGCTAATCACCACAAATACTACAACCAAAAACGCATTTTTCAAAGAAAGATCTTAGACAACCCTTAAATTATATGCACATTAACTAGCAGGGATTTATAAATACACCTACACACTGCTCCGTCTAGCTAATGTATTATTACTAGAAGTGCGTCCTGCTATGTTAAAGAGAAATTCTGCAATGATAAATGCACAATTAACAGTTTTGGGGTTGATTATAGGTGTCTTTGAAACATACAAGTACGGAAAATGTAATCACAAGCGGAGATTGTGGTAAGTTTGTCAAACTGAACCCAAGATCAATGTCTATTTATTCTAATAGGTTCTTTGCTCATACTCACTTGTGAGTGAATGTTGTGGCAGTGTTGAGGGTAGACAGGCATCTCCAGTCAGCACAGTGATAGATACACACAGAGGGAGGAGAGGTGCTGTTTCTTCAGTTTCAGCATCTGTCCCCTTCCTCCACTAGCTCTATCTTATCAACGGGTTTTATAGACTTCTCAGCTGATCCAGTGGGAATTTCGCTTTACACTTATAATAAGCCACAGCCTGGAGTAGCAACCACCAACCTTCCAACACCTGTGTCCTATCCCTAAACAAGGTTAATTAACTGAATGCTAAATCTTCCAATAGTTACAAAAACATAGACTAATGAGCACGCGATCAAAGATAATTAGTGAAGCCCTACAGCATTTCAGAAAGGACACCTTCTATTTAATGGGAAATGGCTCATATATCAGCAACAGAAATGAAACAATCTCACCTTCAGAAATACACCTGGCCAAAAGGGAAACTGATGGTTGGAAATTATTGACCTAATCTGAGCCATCAGGGACTCCTCTGGGTAACACTCCATTCCATCACCATTACAGAAGGAGACTGGTGTAATACAAATCTGCCTTTGAACCCGCACTAAAAGGTGTATCCCAACCTGAAGTGCTAGACCGTGTTCCCTCTGAATAGGAACCGTAAGACACCCCAAACACGTCACCCTTGTGGGGGTTCATTAGTGAGGTGCAGCGTGTGCCTGGAGAGGACAATGAACTGGAGATGCAGATGCATGCCAAGGCATCATTTACCCTCTAGTTTAGAAAGAATCATTATTATTAGCCCTGGGAATTCTTCTTAGCTTAGTCCAATAATGTTTATTTATTTTGGGGATTATATTTGCTGTTATTTAGTGTTTGGTAGACTATGTACTCAACCGCAAATGTGGCAGTATAGAGAGGCTGCCAAACTGATGGTTTTGCCCACTCTATTACAAGTCAGACAAGCCAACATTTTTTCACTAACAGAGGATCTTCTGGCTCCACTCTCGGAAAACATAGACTGATGCTGTTGAAAAATCGTCCCTTCTGAAAGGTCAACCCCAAACCATTTGCCTTCCTCCTCTTCCTTTTGCTGAATTTGTTTTTGTTTACTTTAGGAATCTGTGCACTTTACCACTGCTGAGCAGGGCTAAACTGCCTGTGCTCTCTCCCTATAACATGGTAACATTGTCTTTTCTTCAATTGGCATATTTAATTTACTTGTAAGTGTTAATATGGAAAAAGTTGTTGCTGATATAAAAACCTGTACTTTCAGTTATGAGAACAAAATCCCATTGTTATCAACGAATTTGCCCTTTGTGAACTCTTCATCAATCCTGTCTCAAAAATATGTAGTCAGGCAGGCACTGAAACCTAGGCCCAAAGTCACTGATTAATAGATCACAGATGAGGTGGCACACAGCCGGCAGAGAAATGTACAAACAGGAAATCCTAGATCAATTCCACAGATCGGCACAGCAACAACTCTATGGTCCAGGTAAATTGGCCCCAATACAACACACATGGCTGGATGGGTATGCACGCACCCAAAACGTCATAATGTCAGATACCGCATGAGTTAGGAACATATCACCAATCTGGACACATCACATGCAGTGATCACATTCTCCCCATGCCGAACAACTGGGCAGGTACTCACTGGCCACATTGTGTCCACGCAAGGTTGAGGCCCACCTGTACTTTACATTAAACAATTCATTTATGACTCCAAAGACTGCAGCGTACATTCCTTACTATACATGGGCCTCCAGAAATACTTTATTGTGTGCAATGAATTGCAGAAAAAGAGGCAGCAGACTGATTGTAAATTGAGACAGTCCTCAGATCCTGCATCTATAACTGTTCTCCCGATCACTCTGTTTGATTGAACAAACTGTTCCTGTTTTGTCCCTTGTTTTTTTCAAGGTATTACATGTTCAAGCAACACTTTGGCGAACCATCATAGAATCTGATTGGTAACTCAAACGCAACTGCAGCTGAAGGAATGCAACCCTGCCCAGACAGATTCACATTTGCGCATCAAGGAAGGTGAGCAGACATTGCAATTGAATGAAATTGCTTTTTATTGCAAACTGAGTAAAGTAAAATATATAATAGTTGATATAATGCAGATACTGTCCTAATGTTTCATGTTTTTTCACCTGACATTGTGCTGATACTGTTATTTTTCTTGCTTTCACCTATGACAAAACCCTTCATATGTATTGCTATTTGTGTTTATTGAAATGTTCATTTTTTTTTTTTTAAATATCTTTATTAAGATTTTTATCCCCCTTTCCCCCAATGAGAGATCAGTACAGATACATAATATCATAAAGCAAATGATGTCCACAACAATTATGCTACTTGAGGCAGAAAACAGATCTCAGAAAACAAAAAGCATACAATTAACAGCAAGTGCAAAAAATACAACAACAAAAAAAAAGTCAAAGAAAAAGAAGAGAAAAAGAAAAAAAAAACACAAAAAGCCCTCCCATGAGGCAGTTGAGGAAACCCAGATTCACAGTGTTTAGCAACCATCATTATCTTCCCACACCAGGTAGGTAAAATTATATTGATTCCTTCCAGTTTGTTAAGGGTGCCCATATATGTTTGCCCAATAATTTTGCCTTTTTTCCCTTCCTTTCATAAATTGCATTTTCTATTGTATATATGGAAAGTAAGCGAGCTAACCATTGCTGAAATGTGGGGGGGAGGGGATCTAACCAAGCAGAGGCAATGTTAATCCTTAAGACCGCCATAGCAATAAAAATAAATTGATAAACAGTCTCGTCATAATTTGAGCCACTTAATCCTAACAAAATAATTTCATGGGTTAATATTGTTTTTACCCCGAGTATATGGTCTAGATATTCCGTAATTAAATCCAGCAATGCCTGCAGCCGAGGACAAGAAGCAAACATGTGCACCAAATCTGCTTCCAGTCCCCCACACCGTGGGCATGAAGTCCCTGTAGAACCGCCCCATTGTGCTATTTTGGCCGGGGTATAATATAAAGAAAAAACAGTTTTAAAATGTTGTGCCTGAAGCCCGGCCAGAAATACAACTGACTGACCCATTTTTAAGGATTTCACAACTGTTCTGGGGGCAGCCCCCACACGCTCAGCCCACTTACCCTCATGTTTAATTAAGTTGTCTTGTTTCAGATTAATCAATTCCGCATAGATTAACTTAATCACCCCCTTAGTACCACTTTGCATGATATCAATTATACAATTACAAGCAAACCCACATGCCCCGCCAATTTTCTTACAAAAAAAGCTAGGAAGCTGTAAATACTTTAAAAAATTGCAACTTTCCAACCCAAAATCCTTCTGTATATCTTTGAATTGACGAAACCCTTGCTTTTCTATTATATCCCCAGCCTGGCGGATACCCTCAATAGCCCATCCAGCCATAGTTTCATCCGAAACTAACTCGGGAAGCATTGGGTTTTTAAACAAAACTGTATAAAAATTAAGCCTCCCTAATCCAATCTTCTTCTTAAGCCCCCCCCAAATCTTAAAGGCAGCTATCAACGTCTTAAATTTTGTACGTTTATATTAGCTGGGCTCTGTAAATCTAAAAAAACAATATTCAGCATTTTGACCCAATAATAATCTATAAACATCCGGGAGATCATTTTCCCTTTCCATTTCCCCGGAGCATGACCCTACCAATATCCTCATGTATTGCAGAGCTGCCGCCCAATAATAACTACGAAAGTCCGGAGCCGAGAATCCTCCTTTCTCCCGTGGTAAACACATAAACCGATAAGCCCGCCTAGTTTTCCCGTGTGCCCAAATAAACCTATTAGCTAAACCTTCTAAAATAATAAACAAAGACTTGAAATTCTAAGGGAATTGACCTAAACAGATACAGTACTTTTGGTAAAAATAACATCTTAATAATATTACACCGTCCCACAAGAGAGAGATGGAGATTATTTAATCTATCAAAATCCGCCCTCGCCTTACCGATTACAGGCTCCATATTGACTGCAACCAATTTCCCAAGATCTGATGTAACTCGTATCGCCAAATATACTGCTGAATCAACAACGCGGGTATCTTCAAAATTAATGAAACGATTCTTGATAATTTGAGTCTTAGGTTTATTTAATTGATATCCCGTCAAGATAGCAAACTCGCTTGATATTGACTCAACCCTTTCCAAAGCCATTTGCGGATCTGTAGTAATGATAGCCACATCATCGGCATATGCAAGAACCTTAGTTTCAATCCCCTGGCACACAACTGGTCGAATTCCAATGTTAGCCTCAAATAATCGTAACAGGGGATCGATATAAATAGCAAATAACAACGGAGAAGAGGGACAACCCTGCCGGGTCCCCCTCTGTATATGAAAAGGAGATGTATAGTTGCCATTGATCTTCAGCCGAGCTGTAGGGGCCACATATAATACTTGAGCAGATTTAATAAATCCTTCTCCCAACCCAAACCACCTCATGGCTTCCCAAAGAAAATCCCAGGAGACCCTATCAAATGCCTTTTCAGCATCTAATAACAGCACAGACATAGGGTCTCCTGAGATCTCCATTGCATCAAAAAGGGTGATCACTCGCCTTATATGTTGTGTAGTTCCCCGGCCCATGATAAACCCACGTTGACACGGATGAATAGTTTTTTTTAAGATGGCATTTAATCTCATGGCCAACATTTTAGAATTTTTTTTAACATCACTATTCATTAGAGTGATTGGGCGGTAGGAGCCGGGATCTTTGGCTGGTTTACCCTTTTTCAAGAAAATAACAACATCTGCCCCTGCCCAAGACTCGGGGGTAGAATCCCCCCTTTGTACTGATTGCATAACCTCCACAAGATCCTGTCCTATCAAATATATAAAAATTTTATAAAACTCCAGCGGAATCTGATCTGGACCAACAGCTTTGCCAGACGGTAAATCTTGTAGGGCACCCATTATTTCTTCTTCGGAGAAAGCACTATCGGGTTCCTCCATATCTATAGAATCGACCTTCTGATTGGGTATTTTATCTAAATATTTGCGAATATCACCAGGTGTAGCAGCAGGTCCACCTGAATATAATTGCTGATAAAACAGCTTAAAGACTTCCCGGATACCTGCTGCCTTGGAGATAACCTTTCTACTAACATCGTAAATTTCAGAAACCAACGCAGCCGAGGTTTTTTGCCTAGCTCTTACTGCCAGCGTGTGACCTATTCGCTCATTAAATTCATAACAATGCTGTTTTTAAGACAGAAAAATCTCTGCTGCTTTTTTAGCCAAGTGATCACCTATCTCGGCCTTTTTAATAGCCAACTGTAAAAGTATTTTATCTATTCCTTCTCCGGTGCAAATGGCTGTAGCTAAAATTCCCTCAAGAATATTTAGTTCCTCCCTTATCTCTCTTTCTCTAAGTCTTTCCATCCTTTGCCGACGCAGACTAAAACTTAAGGTTTCCCCTCTAACCCCTGCCTTAAAGGCATCCCAAACCACTCCAACCTGTGTGCTCCCTCGATTAAACTCCCAAAATTCTTTAGCCCATCTCTTCATATTGACAATATAGTCTGGATCATATAGTAACCTTCTTTCAAAGGTCCAGTCAGCATTCTTTTTTTCTATCGAACTAATACTAATTGTTAAAACTAGTGGGTTATGATTTAATATAATACGCGGGTGCTTCTCAATACCTACATTAGTAAGAAGTTGATTGGATACAAAAAAATATTCCAAGTGGGAGATAACTTTATGTGGAGCTGAAAAAAAGGTACAACCTGGACCTGTGGGTTTCAAATAAGCCCAAGCATCTGTCAAACCATTGTTATAGACTAAATTAGATAAGGCAATGCTAGTTTTCCTCTTTTTTCCTAAATAGTTATTTCCTTGACTTTCCCATTGTACCCCAAGACCATTAATATTAAAATCCCCGCATAAGATAACTGGAACAGACCACAATGCCAGACTAGCATCTAGATGCTCTAACAATTCCGGATCATCACCGGTTGAGCCATACAGTGAGCAGAGTGTAAATTTGAAATTGTTAACCAAGCATTCAATTATCACCCACCGGCCCCATTGATCAGCTGACTTTCGAAGAACCCTCATATCATTTCTCCGAGTGAGGATTGCAACCCCCCGGGTTCAGGAACCTTGTGTAGTATATGCAATCAACCTAAAACCAAGCTGCTCCATTAAATAAGCTCTATTGCCCTCCATATGAGTTTCTTGGATACATAATAAATCTATATGTAAAGATTTCAGCCAAATCGCTGCCTTATTCCCCTTTTTCTGATCATTCAGCCCACAGATATTTATTGTCAAGATCCGCAAATTCATGTCTTAAAGTTAGAGTTTATCCCCTTTACATTCTCATGATAGACCCATTTGGCTGCTAATCCGTCGCATCTTGCCTTGCCACTCATACTCAATTTCCGAACCTTCACACATAACCTAACCGAGACAACTTGAACACCATTCTGCTGCCTCTTTAATTGCCTAATAAAATAAAACACCTTGACCTGCACTGATCCACCCCACCCCAAACTACCTGACCCCTAGAGCTCCCACCCCCCTCCCCCCTTACCCCCCTTACAGGCAATTAGGTCAGCCGAGACCTAAATATGGCCGAGACATCTTCCATGAAGGAAGCATCCCTTCCTCCCCCCCATAAAGTAAAAATAAAATAAACTCCCGAAAAAAATACCCATATCATATGTTTCCAACAAAAATGTCACTTCTCAAAGCTTAACCAACAATAATATACATCTCCCCCGTACAGGTTCAACATTATAGAAGAGAAATCACAACATTTGATCAGCGATTGAAAGTCACATCAGACCTTGCCTTGATCACCCTTATTGCTTTCACCCGTGCTAGACAGTGCCCTCACCCCTCGTGTTTCCATTAGATCAGTGAGAAACTCTTGGGCCTTAATCTCTGAAAAAAGATTCTAGCCCGACCTCTGTAAATAACCTTGAGTCTTGCAGGGAATAGCAGAAAGGCATCACAGCCTGCCCCTTTGAATGCCGATATCAGCTAACGTAACCTCCATTTCCGCTCGACCGTAGTATGGCAAAAATCCAGCCGAGCGAAGAAGGTATGCCCCTCCACTGTTATCTTAGAGTCAGGTCTAGCACGGTCAAGAATTGCCTGTCTCAGCAGAACATTTCCAATAAGAATCGCTCTAGGGTGATCTCGTTGACTGTTGGGCTGGTTTTTCCTGAACATTGGGAAGCGGTGTGCCCTCTGCACTTACATCTCCCAATTCCAGTGAGCCAAGTCTGGGAAGGCTGCCTTCAATAGCTTCACCACAAAAGTCAAGATGTTCTCCCCCTCCACTTTTTCCTCCAAGCCAAGAAGTCGGACATTGTTTTGGCGCTGCCGATTTTCGAAATCCTCAAGTTTCCAATCCACATCCTGTAAACGCTTTTCCTGAGCAGCTTTAACCACAAGGAGTTTCCCAACATCTTCCTCTACGGCTACCGTTCGTGCTTCTACCTGGGTTATCCGCTCAGACATATCAGAGCATAACTTATTCGTTTTAAGGATTGTCCCCTGTAGTTTATTAGTCGCAAGTTGAGATCTCCTGCTCTCCTGCCGGGCCTCACTCTGCATCTGTTTTAATGTTGCATACAACAACTCCAACGTTGGTGACGGGGGCGCGCTACCTGGCTTGTTGGCTCCTTCTGTTCCACTGCCACCCCCAGGCCTGCTGCCCGAGCAAGCTGTGAGAGTTGAGGCAGAGTGATCCCATTCAAGCCGTCTACTGGTTGAATCCGAGGATTGACCTTTGATCCTGACCCGGCGCTTAGTGGTCTTAGACTTCAACTTAGACTGGGTAGTATGTTGCCGCTGTGCCACCAGGGACTCCTCTCCAGAGACACTCTCCTGTGTCGAATCTAACTCACTGTCCAAAGATGAATCAGAGTCATCGTTCAGTGAAAAAAACCTATCGCCCTCTGGTGAAAGCAAGGGCACACATACCTGAGCAGTGTCAGACTCCTGGTTACCTATCTTACTGGATATACTGTTTAAATTGCCAAGCTCGAGAACAGGGGGCCCCATATTGCAGTGAATCTGTTTTTTTTTTGTTGAAACATTTTATTGTTTTCCAAATCAGCAAGTCATCAAAACATCTCCCCACCTCCTCCCCTCCAGGAAGTACCGCACAGTTAACAACAAAACCGACTCTCTAGGAGACGGCACAACCTTCCCCCCCCGGTCCCCAACTCCCCCCTCCCCCACCCCGTGTCAGTGTGCCCCCGTCCCCTACCCCTCTTCCCCATTCGATGCGCCCCTCCTCCCTGAGCAATAAGATACAGGAGCCCAACCTCTCCCTAAGCAAACAGAACCGTCCCTCGTGCCAAGCCAAGGTGCGGGCAGCCTGAGCCCACCGCCACTCCCCTTCTACCCTCCGCTCTCCGCTACCTCCTGCCTGTCAGACGTGCTCTCCCCGTCCCCAGCCTCAGACATCAACTCCTGAAGTTCTACCACTAACGCTTCCCATGCCCGGGCTGTCGCTAGCGCCTTTTCGTCCTCCCTTCGGAGGGCCAATTGCACCCACAGCGTACCCTCAGCCCCCGCCCATCGCGCCATTGCCGCCCGCCACCGCAAGAAGCTAGGCCCCCCCCGGGACTTCCAGTGCAAGGTCAGTTCCCTCTTGGCCATTATCAACCCCAGATCCTAAAACTTACCAGTAACCTTCGTGCGGCGAGTGTGGGGAAACCAGAGCAACAAGCAGGTCCCCATGTCCGGGGCGATGGAGCGATCTGTCACCTGGTTCAGACAATCCACAACCGCATCCCAGTAGTCGCCCAACTGCGAACAGGACCAAAACATGTTCCGAAAATCCACACCCTCTCGCCCACACCGTGGACACTGAGAGTGTGCTCCCCCGAAATATCGCAATATCTTGGCCGGCGTCAGGTAAGCCCTGTGTAACGTAAAAAACTGGACTAACTGAAACCGGGCATTCCTCGTTCCCTTCCAGGCCCTCCGTACCAGTGTGGCCCACGTGGACTCGGGGATCTCCTTCTCAAGGTCCGTTTCCCACTTTTCCCTCAGGGCACCCAGAGGGAGCAGTCCCTCCATCGACAGCCTGCGATAAAGGCAAGTGATGGCCTTAGTCGTCCCTGCCGCCATCACTACATATTGGCAACCCGCGGCGGTCGGTGGCTCCGAGAGCCCCATATTCCAATGCCTCTGGAGGCTCGCCACCAGGGCCGCATGAAGCAGGAAGTCTCCCCGCGGGAGCCCATAAGAGTCCTGCAAGTCCTGAAAAGGCAACAGCACTCCTTCTCTAAACAAGTCCCCCACCATCTGCACACCCAGCTCCTCCCAAACCGCTAGCCCAGACCAATCTCCCCCATGCGGAAACGCCGTGCACATCCCCAGGGGGATCTCCGGGGCATATGGGTGGACTATGGCAGCCCTCCTCTGACATCTGTTCCAACACAACCTAAGGGTACGTTCCTCCAGGGTTAGCTGGGTTAGGTCTAACCTCTGGTGAAGGACTATAAAAGCCAGCACATGTCGCGGAATTAGTCTGCCCTGGGGGCCCTCTGGGCCTCTGTACTCCCTGGCCACCGCCTGCGTAAGCCATTGGAGCTGAGCCGCCAGGTAGTACCACTCAAAATCCGGGGCTGCCAAGCCCCCCTCCGCTCTCGGCCGCTGCAACGTAGTCAGCGCCACTCGCCGCCTCCCTGAGCCCCAAAGGAAGCCAGTAGTCAGTACCCGCAACCGCGCAAAAAACGACGCCGGGATCCATATGGGAAGGGTGCGAAAATAATAAAGAAGGCGTGGCAGCGCCACCATTTTCAGCAGCGCCACCCTCCCAGCACACGAGAGTGGGAGCGTACTCCAGAACCCCATGCTACCCCGTAAGCCGCGAAGGGCTCTACCAACATTTCCCTCCAGCAAATCAGTCTGGGTGTGATAAATGTTAACCCCCAGATAACGGAGGCAGCTGCCTTCCCATCGAATCTGTCCCAGCGCCCGCGGGGCCCGTCCGCCTTGCGACAACGGGAACAAACATGTCTTGCCCCAGTTGACCTTAAGCCCAGAGAATCGACCAAACTCCTCCAAAAGGGCAATCGCTCCGTCCAGCGCACTCTCCGCATCTGCCGGGAACATCAGCAGATCATCTGCATATAGGGAGATATAGTGTGTATCCTCCCGCAGGGAAACTCCCACATAGGCGCACCCTCGTCGGGCATGAGCCGCCAGCGGTTCGACCGCCAGGGCAAACAACAGGGGGGAGAGGGAGCATCCCTGCCTCGTTCCCCTCCGCACTCGGTAGGGGGCCGATATGGTAGCCCCCGTCTTCACTCGGGCCGTGGCCTCGCTATAAAGCAAGGTGGTCCAGCGTACAAAGTCCTCCCCCAAACCAAACTCCCGCAGCACTCGGTATAAGTAGGGCCATTCCACACTATCGAAGGCCTTTTCTATGTCGACCGACAGCGTGCAGGCCTCCGGGAAGACATCCCGGTCCATCTCCATCACTCGCAACAACCGTCGAACCGAGGTGGCCGTGCTGCGCCGAGGGATAAAGCCCACCTGATCCTGGTGAATTAAGGTGGTCATATGGGTCAAAAGGCGCGTCGCCAGTATTTTACTCAAGATTTTGTAGTCCACCATCAGCATAGAGAGCGGACGGTACGACTTACGCTCGCCGGCCTCCCCTCCGGGTTTTAATAAGGGTACCACAATCGCCTCTCGAGCCGAGGCGGGTAAGCGCCCAAGCCGCCAGGCCTCGCAGTACAGGACCTGCAGTTGCGGCGCCAACAAATCCGGGAACGCCGCAAAGAACTCGACCGGCAACCCGTCCGCCCCCGGTGTCTTCCGACGGGCCATGTGCCTAATCACCGCACGAATCTCACCAAGCGTTATGACCCCCCCAAGGTCTCTCCCAATCTCCGGGTCCGGCCGAGGTAAGCGGGCCTCCAATAAGAAGCCCGCTAGGCCTTCAGGCTCCCCCTCCATAGTACTATCATACAGCCCAGCATAATAACTGGCAAACCGCTGATTGATCCCCATCTGGGAATAAACCGGGGTCCCCCCCCGCTTCAACCAGGGAAAGTATCGGTTCCCCCCGGGCCGTCGGGTTCGCCAACCACGCCAGAAGAGATCCCACCTTATCTCTTTCCGCGTGCGCTCGCATAATTTAGCTTTTATGGTCAAAACAGCGGAGCTTCTCCACTCGCACCACCACGCCCTCACGCGCCTCAGCGACTGCAGCCAGCTCACCATCTCCCGCCTGATGCGCCCGCTCAGCCGCCCGCAGCAGGGCCTCTGCCCCCTCCACCTCCTTCAACAAAGTCTTCCGTACTCCGGCCGTGGACGATATACAATCCCCCCGAACTACCGCCTTAAACGCATCCCACTCCGTTGCCCGGCTAGCCGCCGTTCCCGAGTTCCGCCCAAAATATTGCGTTATGCAGCCGCTAACCTCATCCCGGAAGACCGAGTCCTCCAAAAGCAAGGGGTTAAGACGCCACGTAGGGATCGCTGGCCGCTGCCTGGACCATTGCAGCATCCCCACACAGGGGTTATGATCCGAGAGGGTTTTGGCTAAATATTCGCTATGCCGCATCAACATTTGAACGTCCGGGGAACACAGCAGACCATCCAATCGGACATACAGCTCATGTGGGGCAGAATAGAAGGAGTAATCCCTGTCCAGTGGATGATGAGTACGCCAAGTGTCCACCAGACCCCAAGTAGCCTGCCAGGTCCGTCGACTATTAGCCACCCGACGTACCACCGACTGCGCAAGGGGCGGGTGGGACCTGTCCAGTTCAACATCAGTCACTGAATTAAAATCCCCCCCCAACACCACCGGCCCGTCAGATACTCCGCCAACTGACCCGACAGCCTGGAGAAGAACGCGGCCTGGTCCACATTTGGGGCATACACACTGCACAAGGTCATGTCCCTCCCGTCCAACCGCCCCTGCACTGCCACGTACCTACCCTCAGGGTCCGCTAATGTCATCAGAGGTTGAAATTGCAGTGAATCTGTGTAGATGTCGCAGGTTTATCCTGGATTGCTTCAAGGAGTGATGCTGCACCTTCTGTACAACAGTCGCCTATTACAGAATTCTGACATCTGCTTAGAACCTTGTTTAACACCACTCCATTACTGCTACCTTGACTACTATTGTGAGTGTTTATATCACGGGGATTTAGCAGAGGATTCTCTCCCTCCATCACCCCCGCTGCATGCAGTCCATCTATCCCAGGTGACCCATCAGACGTTATAGCTGCATGCTGCTGCAAAGTGCTAATGTCCAGATCCATACTATCGGCCCGCTGGAGCAGTGATACAGAAGAACTACATTTCCCAGAATACACTGGAGCCATGATCGATGTAGCCAGTTTATCGCTTAATGAGGCTAAATCAATCCTTTGTGGAGTTACTTCTGATTGCAAGGATACAGACACATCAGAGGAACAGACAGGTATTTTCACATTAGCTCCAAGAAGTGCCGGTGTCGGATTTAACATACTGAATGCCTCGATCACTAATGGCTGTCTGAGCGCGCCCTCATTGGCTTTAGCAGCCCGTAGTCTTGTCCCGCCTGCTACTCCGGCAGTCCCGCCATCAGCCATCCTGTCCACCTCACCTTTTTTCCCCTTGGGACCGCCATGCCGTGTCTGTACCTGATTCAATCCTACGTCCGTGGCTGGGGCTGGAGGTCGTTCTCTCCTCGACTCTTTCCGATTACCGGAATCGGCAGCCTCCTGTGATTGCTGGATTTTTGCTATCTTCGGAGCCATTTTCCGCTGCAGCCAGCGTTGGAAGAACGATGCAGTACACCGCGCCAGCCGAGAGAACAGCGAGACGGAAAGATATCCGAAGCCGTCAAATCTCCCGCGTCGAGCAGGCTGACCGCGCAGGTAAGCAGACAAAAACCCCGGTATCCCAAACTGCAGGCTTCCTTTGAAAGGGGGACCGGGAGGGCAACTGCTTGCTGAAAAGGTTACTGGAAGCGAGGTACTAAAGGCTTGTAACATATCTCGGGGGTTATCTCGGGTTCAACCGCCGTAAATCATTATAGAGGGGAGAGAGGTCAGCACTGCCCTCAGAGGCGGTCAGTCAGCGGCCATCTTGCCTTCAAGTCTACCAGGTTTCCCCTGTGGATCTCCGTTTTGTGCAAATTGATATGGCTTGTTTTCATTGTGTTCCTATTTTTAAGCGGGTCCATACAATTGGGAATTACCTGCTGCAAAAACGCAATTCACAAAATGGGAAAAATAAAACTCACATTGCCAGAGGGGTAGACACGCTCCCATAACACCATAATGTCAGATGCCACTTGAGTTAGGAACATATAGCCAATCAGGACACAGCACACGCAGTGATCATGTGCTCCCCATGCCGCCCATCTGGACACATTACCCACTGGCCACATTGTGTCCGCACAAGTTTGAGGCTCACCTGTACTTTCCATTAGACAATTAATCATGACTCCAAAAGCAGCAGCTGACATTCTTTACCCTACATTGACCTCCGGAAATACTATATCTCTGATGAATTGTATTAAAAGAAGCCACAGACTGATTGTAAATTGAGACAGTCCTCAGACCCTGTGCATCTAACTGTTCTCCTGGCCGCTCTGGTTAATTAAACAAACTGTTTATGTTTTGCCAAACGCCTCTCGTCTCTTGGTTCTCCAAAGTATTTCATGTTCAAGCAACATAAGTCCCTAGTAAAGTCCACTACGGGTGCCCAGGGCCTGTAAATTAAATGGCACCAGTAGGCCTGCAGCACTGATTGCACCACCCACTTAAGTAGCTCTCTAAATATGTCTCAGGTCTGTCAGTGCAGAGCCTGTATGTGCAGTTTTAAACTGCCATGTCAACCTGGCAAGATGAACCTCTTGTTGTGGCCAAACCTTCCTTTTCATACATATATGTCACACCTAGGGTAGGCACTGGATAGCCCAGAGGGTGTTGTGCAACATATTTAAAAAGCAAGGTATGTACTTTAAGTGTTTTATGTCCTGGTAGTGAAAAACTCTTAAATTCATTTGTCACTTCTGCAAGGCCTACAAATTACCTTATTTCATTTTGAAGACATATTTTTCAAATGGGAAGATATAACTAGGGGTGGGCGGAATTTGCGAAATCCACTTCCGCAAATTATCGCGAAAATGTTTAAAATTATCGCAAACAAGCGGAAATATCGCGAAGATGCAGAATTTTTTTTCCCGCATGTTGGCGAGATTTTCTGCATGGTTGCGGGTCGCCAACTTACCCATGTGGTTGCTCGCGGGCGCGGTCATCTTGTTTTGAGTTGTCTCGCGGTGCATGATCGTGAGAAGAAAGACGTGATCGCGCGACGCATGACGTCACTGCGGGCGCGAACTGTCGCGAGATAGCACAAATGGCTAAAAACAATATAACATCTCATGGAGAACGCGACCGGATCAAGAAACTTGTCGGCGAACGCAGGGATTCAGGTAAGGCGATCGCGCGCGCGCGAGAATGTATTATTTTACAGCGCGAGCAAGAAACAAATTATTGCCAAGCTGCGGAAAGCGGAAATTTTTGTCATTTTCGCGCTCTCCGCGGAACGCGAAAATGTCAAATTATCGCAATTTCCGCGAACGGAACGAAATTTTCGCCCAGGCCTAGATATAACTGGTCCATGCTTGGTGTCTCCGTAATCCTAATTTATAATCCTAATTTATAGTGAAGTCGGATTCTGTATTATACTTTCAGAAAGTTGTCATTTTCTTGCCTAATCCATTTGGTGCCTGCAGCCTGTTTCTGATCACATGTCTGGGTGTAGTTGGCAGTTGAGCTTTGTGGATTCCACCTAGACAGCCACACAAAATGGAAGCTTTGGTGTGACTCAGTGGGCTATCACTGACAGAGGGAGTAGCTAGACCAAGCCTCACTTACACCTGAATAGGCAGTGTCCCCATGCACATGGCCCTGTAGTTAGTCTGGAGCCAGGGCTGATATGGCAGGACATCTGTGTACTTCAAAAGCATGTCTTTTAAGTCTCCCCCACTTCAAAATGCACCAGTAAGTCTAAGTACTGGACCCCAGACCGTACACCAAGACAGTACACTTCTAGACCTATGTGCCAGGAAGAATGACTGCTGTGCTGCTGAAGCACTGCCAGTCTGAAGAAGTGGTGCTCTGCTGGACTCCTGCTTTGCTGTGCTGACCTGCTAGCCTGCTGCCTTCCTGCCTGGAAGAGAAGGACTGGACCTTTGAGTCCAGAAGTGACTCCGAAGGCTAGTTGGCTGGCCTCCTGATCAGAAGCTTCAGGGACACAACAGGCATCCAAACTCTGCACCTGGACTCTGCCCATCTGTGATTCTACCAAGTGGTGCTACCCCAGTTCTGGACCATTTGAAGTGGGCCCAAGGTGTTTACCAGTAGAACCAACTATTCTTCTTTGCTGAGTGATGCATCTCGAACAGAACCAATGCATCTCTGAGCGGCTAATCCCCAAGCAGAATGTACACATTGCCGCCGCTGTGTGGATTGGACCAATCGCAATAAACTTGCATTACCATCGCATTCTGCATCCGGGGACTGAAGCATGGCCTTCAGAACTGCCACTACGCAATGCTCTTCCTGACATGAACTCCTTGCATCCCTTGTCGACCGCAGCCTTCACGACGGGGCTGAAACTCTGCATCCCAAAATCACTGCTCATCAGAACTGATGCATCGCTTCGACTGTGTATACTCGACACTGGAATTCGCATCACAAGCCCCATCGAAAGGATTCTTGATGTTGACACATCTGGATCTCCCACTGCAGCCTCACTGCATCACAGAACCAACACTTCGCCTCTGCTGCATGACACATCATTCACGCGGATCCACGCAATGCTCTTCAACTAAGATTATGGTACTTTGTTTAGTGAGCATAATTCTGTCCCTGCCCTGCACTCCATCACAGTCAGCCTGAATGTTTGAGTTTGTCCCTTTCAGAAGTGACCAGATACCCCTCAATAGCTCTTTGTGATTTGGGTGCTATTTTTTACTATACATTTTAAAAGACAATATCTCCAGTTAAACTGATTTGATTATTGTAGTTTTGATCTTGTTTAATTTATTAAAGTCTACTTTATTTTTCTAAACCTGGTGTTGGATTTTTGAGTGGTGTTTTCCCTGTTTTACTCTTTAGAGTGTTGCATAAATCCTTCACACATTGCCTCTACGTTTACACGGACTGCTCTGTCTCAAGCTACCAGAGGGTGACCACAGGTTAGTTTAGGATTTGCCTGACTCTCACCCTGACTAGGATTCTGGTTTCTGCTTGACCAGGGCTCATACCCCAGTCAACCAACAACCCCCAGGATATTGGGCCAGTCATTTTAGTATCTCAGATTGTCAGCCCTATTTGGAGCAGATGTTCTGATGCACTTTTTACACTGTTCAGAATTGCATTGAAAAGCCTGGTTGATCTGAAAAGTAAAAATAAAAGAAATACCTTCACACACTGGTAGAAAACTGTCAGGGTATGAGGGCTATAAATTGGCTGCTTTTGAAACAGACACTTCCTCTTTGGTTGCTTGTTTTTGAAAAACAAAAAGGTTTGCTGAGTAATGTCTTGAAACATGGTGGTTGCTAAGCAGAAATATAGAGCCTTCAGAGAAGCCTCCATGGTGGCGACTCCTCTGAATGCCCCGGTATCTCTGCCAGGCAGACAGAGCTCTTTAGAGATGGCAGATGGTCAACCACTGGGGGGTGGATGCTATGTCCTCTGCCACCCTGTTGGGATAGTGCAACCCCTGCCATACCCACATAACATCCAAAGTCTCTAAGAGCATCCTCTCTGAATGAAAGCACAAAATGCCCTACAAATATATGCAATATCAGTCATTATCCTCTACAACCAAGCTAGAAACCTACCAAGAGAAACTCACTCAGGCACCAATTATGAGATGGGTGTGAACACTTACATTAAATTTAACTGGTGAAAACCTTTTACATAGTATTCATTAAATTGTTTTAAACTACTGAACTACTTTCTGGTGGACCTTCTTTAATGAGCTTTCACTGATAACAAGAGTTATTGAAAGTGACACTTCTCCTCCAAAACCTGGTTCTATCCTAAGCTTTGAATTTAGACCAAGGACCTATAGACCCAGATATTTTTTCTAAACATTTTATTAAATTCACAAGTCTACCTATCTTAGCAATTAAGAACAGTTTTCTATGTACCATGTATGGGTGTCATATGCTAATGTTTAAGTTCAATACAGACATTTGTCATATATCTGTAGTACTTAGACCCAGAACTGTGACATCTACCTAATGAAACTTGCTAATTCAAGTAAAAGTAATGGGTAGTTACACATTTATTGGCAAATACAATTCTGGACCCAGCAGTCATTTTGTACTTCATATTCTGAACATTAGAAACACCAAACTATATTCAAGTAGTCATGTTAGGTCAGATGCTCTTGGTGTTTAATTTATTATTAAATAAATTAATAAATAAATAATTGAGTGCTAGTTCCAAGGTTTTTCTTTGGGCTCATTGGCCCATTGCTACTATTGTCATCTCCCTCTTCCATCACAGTTGCTTCCCAAAGCAGGTGATACACACTGTCTTTGGTCCTAGGCACCAAAACATTAAGCAGGATGGTACAAAACAAATCTGGCAATGGTTAACCCAAACTGGGAAAAAGAGTAAAAATAAAATCATCCTAATCCTGATTCTCACATCTGCCATGACTAGTACTAAGTCATTTTGGTAGCTAAATATATGTGGACCTCTTCAGTTCCTTCCTATCCTTGGACCTCTCGTCCTGAATGAAAATGAGAAAATCAATCAGATGTCTTCTCACTCAGTTGCATGGGCATGCAGTACCTACCCCTTAAAGTAGTTACACTGTTTCACACTACATGATAAAATATAGGAGCTTGGAGGAAAGGCTCAAACCTGCAGCTATAGCAGAAGGCAGTGCTTCTTGAAAATCTCTGTAAATTGCAAGGCACATTTTTTCCCAGTAATTGAAAATAAATCCTGGGGAGGAGAACAGGCAAAACTTAGGACTAATTAACTCTACGACTAACTGCTGCTGCATTGGACTCTCTGTCTTTGAAAATAGGCTACACTTAGTATCCTTGTACCTCTGACTCATTCTTGCTCATCATCCCTAAGCACACTTTTGAGTCCTAACTATAGCTACTGCAACAAGACTAAATGTGCAATTGACCACTTTTTGGCTATCAGGATTTATTAATATGGTCAAGATGTTTGCCATCTCCACATTTCTATGATTGTGTAGAGTTGCATGTTGTCTTCAATCACCACATTTTGTTTCTCTCACTTTCATGCTACCCTTCCTAGCTTTGTCTGTCAATGATTCTCCTGCATGTACTGAATGGAAGAAGGGCAGGGGCCATTGACTATATATAAGGTCCATTGTGATGGATTCAAAGCATACAAGGAGCCTGGAGGCGAGAACAGTGCAGTGTACAGGAGAGAAAGAACCTACTTGAGTATGGATTACTCTGAAAGTGACTGAGATTGATTAGCTCTATACTCATGCAGTTAGACACCAATAGCTGTCCTCCATATTGGGGCTCCCACATTGGGGTCATCTTTGGCTTGATTGGACCAAACTGCTGGCGATGTGTAGTCATTTTTTGTATAATGGTGAAAAATGTTGGTATAATGCAGACACTAGTGTATTTCTTGGTTTACAGTTAGCAACCATGGAATTATGACGCTTATCATTGATAAAATGCTAACCACGGCGTAGTGGTGGAAGTTTTTGAGATCTCATCGGCATCAATGGGATGTATGCTGCCTACCCCTGGTATAGGTGAGGCTCAGAATGAATGGTGGGAATTCATCTTACAATGTAGGGATCTGTGGCATGGAGGTGCAAACCTTTGGTATAATTCTGGCTCTGGCATTATGTTGAAAAGTATTGTCATATTTTGGGTGTCTTTGACATGATGATAGATCTGCTGCATAATAATTGAATCTCTGGCATATGATAGCTCTCCATGGCATCAGAAGTCATTATTATAGCCTTACTGACCACCATAGGGGGTGATTCTGGCCATCAAACACCCACTCTCTTATAATGGACACGTGCTGAAGGCCAGGGCCTCTAAAAACGGAGTTGGTGTTTAGTAGTGGGTCTAGTCCAGTATAGCAAGCTCTAAGGCTATTATACATCCAGCCCCATAAGGACAGAATGTTTTGGATGAAAACAACAGCCTTGTGTGAGACACAGGGTGTTTGCAATTCCTCACACTTCTTGAGTTTGAGTACCATTGACTGTTTTTTACTATGCCTGTCTTGCAAATACTAGTGCACACACAACCAGCATGATCTGTGAAAGTAGCAAACAATCAGCCCCTTCCTCCTTGGGCTCCACCAAACTGTTTATCATCTTTTGGCAGAGCCCAGGGAGATGGGAGCTGAGCAGCGTTCTGCATTGCTTTACATAAGTTGCGTTTCCTTGCTGCAAATTCGATTATACGCTGTTGTACAATTTGGTATTATTTTGCTGCCTAATTCTAGTGGCCCAGAATCTTTTGGAAGGGGCAGGATTTTAAAATTAAAAGATATTAATAATGGACGTGAATAATGATGTTTTCTCCGACACAAAGAAGTTGAAGTCACTTGTTTCTCAAACTTTCTCAATGCATTCCGGGGCTGGAATTAGAAGCTCACCAGCTGCTACTGGACCTATGCCTGCTTACACTATTCTCTATGGTGGCCGGAGTATTCTGAAGCAGTTTTCAAGTAATGCAGATCTGTACTTGAAACTGCCCTAGCTACACTTTGTTAGATCAAGCCTGCAGTCAGTGTGCATGCGTTGCTGTTTCTATGTGACCTATTACATCTAAAACAAAATCCTTATAAGGGGGCTGATCGCCTTTCCATTGCTTGCCATTTGTTGGAATCGTTATCACTCTTCTTAACTACCTTCTAAATGGGCAGTGCATCCTCGGCGTCAGTTTCTGCATCACTTCCGTCTTTGTGAGGAGCATGGGCAAAGGTTTGCTTTGATTTGATTTATATTTGTAAAGTGTGGTGTATACCCTAGGGTGTCTTGAAATTACATTATAATTTATAGAGTGGTCTTATACCCTTGGGTGTCTAGGCGCTGAGGGATTTTGGCAGAGGAAAGAGACACAGAAAATTTAACCGAACCAGGAATAGGCAGAGGAAGTGAAGAAACAATGTAAGCCTGGCTATTTATTAAACAACCATGTCTTGAGGGCCTTACCGACGGTCAGTAAGATGGTTGTTTTTTTTAGGTTCAGAGGCATGGAGTTCCATCATTTGGTCATTGCCACCATGAAGCTTGGCCTCCCCAGATGGCTTTCTTAACTTTAGGCATGACCAAGTTAGCCAGAGAGGAAGATCTTAGTGGTCTGGGAGGGGTATACCATTGGAAGAGCTGCCTTATGGTTACTGGACCCTCAAGGTGTAAGCCCTTGAAAGCTATACAAAGAGATTTAAACTCCACCTAGTTTTTCACCGGGAGCTAGTGGAGTGAGAGGAGAGCGTGGGTGACCGACGGGTATTTTTATACCCCTAAAAGTAATCTTGCTGCCGCATTTTTTAACTATTTGAAGCTTGTGCAAGGATTTCTTATGACCACGAAGGAGCAATCCATTGCAATAATCAATTTTAGAGAAGAAGATTGCGGAGAATACTGCCTTGCGAAGGTCCAGAGGAATGAATGAGAAACTTTTTCAAAGTGTCGTGAACATTAAGAAGCATGATGAAGTGATGGCATTTACATGTCCTTGAAAGGACAGTTTCTCATTAAAATGAACTCCTATGTTTTTCGCTTTAGCAACAGCAGTCGGGAGAGCTCCCCGAATTCCTGGGCCACCACCTGGGTGACCAGAACGATGGACGATGGCCAAAGAGTAGAGCCCCGGTTTTATCCAAGTTCAGCTGAAGACAGTTATTCGACACCCAAATCCCAATCTGTTGCATGCAATCATGGAGACAATCATGGAAACAAACAGCAGTCCTCTCTAGATCTTGCATAACTGACACCACAATCTGGGTGTCATCAGCATACGAAACTACAGTGAAACCATAACTTTTAATCAGTAGCACTAGAAGAGTTACATATAAGTTAAAGAGAGTTGGACTCAGTGCTTATCCTTGTGGTACCCCGCAGGGTATTTTAAAAGAAGAAGATCTAAAGTCATTTGATTCTACAAATTGTTATCTGATTTAAGAAGTTTAAGGGCCTTGCCCCTTCTGCAGAAATGAAAGAGGCGTTTGATAAGACGGCCACTGTTCACTGTGTCGAACGCTGCCGAGAGGTCTAACAGAATTAAGGCAGTGTTGCCTCCACTGTCCAGTGTTTTTCCAATATATTCTGTGGCTGTAATCAGAGCCAGCTCAGTGCTGTGCTGGCTTCTGAAGCCAAACTGTGACTGATCCAGTTGATCTTGTTTCTGGATAAATTGAGAAAGCTCATTGTTCATTGTTTTTTCCACC
Source organism: Triturus cristatus (assembly GCF_964204655.1). Taxonomy (NCBI): domain Eukaryota; kingdom Metazoa; phylum Chordata; class Amphibia; order Caudata; family Salamandridae; genus Triturus; species Triturus cristatus. Next base: position 1,525,087,026 of record NC_140591.1, read on the forward strand.
ATCTTGGCAGGGAATGGAAGACGATATATAGGTCTATAGTTACTGGGATTGCTTTCATCCAGATTCAGTTTCTTCAGAAGGGAAAGAATAAAAGCAATTTTCAATTTTATGGGATAATATCCTGAAGAAAACCTCTGATTAAATATGGATAGGAGATACTTAGGAACAACATTAGTGGCTAGGTGCAGGACTCTAGAGGGGCAGGGGTCAAGTGGTGACCCTGATTTTATTCGGTTAAACAGGGCAGCAACCTTTTCATCTGAAAGGTGGGTGAATCATTGAAGAGTACAGTTCCTGTGCTAACAGGGTTCCTGTTCTCCAGTAGCTCCCTTCCTATTTTTAGGAAGATTTTCAGTACCGTCCGGTGGATCGACCTGTGAAGTGTTTGTCCTGCAATCAGAGATTTGATTTGTAGCAAAAAGATTAAAGATAGCCTCTAATTTGTCTTCAAAAGAGGATGCTACTTTGTTGCAGAAAGAAATATCTGTTTTTGTTACCACGTTTTAAAGCAGCAGGACTATTAAGACTTGAACCATTTCATTGATGACACAACCCAGTTACTGTATCACGGTCAGATATTGCTGTTGGCCTAGATCTCATTAGAGAGTCTGCAAGCTGGTCTGCGGAAATTGTGCCAAGGACAATGGTTAGGGATAGATGAAACCAGGGTCTCTTTGGAGAGATAGTTTGCCAGATTGAATTGGAACAACACTGCCCTGTGGTCAGACCAAGTAAGCTGGAGAGAAGAGGTAACCTAAATAAAAGAGCTATCTGAGAAAATTCCATCTAAAGTGTGACCCCCTGAATGAGTGGGATCTTGAACTAACTGTGACAAACCTAAAAGTTATAAAGAGGAAAAGAGTTTGATAGTGTCCATATCATTTTTTTCTCCAAATGAAAATTAAAATCACCCAAAATGTTGAAGTCAGAGGAGTTAGCTTTGATATCCCATTGAGTATTGTTTCTGCCTTAAAAGAGATTTCTGAGGCCAGGTGGTCTATAAATTAGAGACCCAATAAAAGAGTAATGGTTCTAGAGAGCTATTTTGAAGGCACATGCTTTGTAATCAGTTGTATTAGGCAAGAGCTCATACCTGACTTTGAACTGGTCTTTGTAAAGAATCGCCATCCCGCCCCCCATTCAATTCAGTATGATTAGAGAGTATCCTGGTGGGGGGGGGGGGGCTCAGATAAGATCTGGCCCTGAGGCGAAGTCTGCCCACGTCCCTCTACTAAAGGCAAGGTCTAAGCTGAGACAATCTAAAAAGTCTGCCATTTCAACTGCATTCTTCACCAGGGAACGAGGGTTAGTAAGCATACATTTAACTATCTTGGAAGGCGTAGTGCGGGGTCTCAGCGGTTTGTCTTTTCTAAGTGAGTCGATTTTATGGCAGGTCAGCGTGACCCTACAACCCGGACATACCTTGTGGGAAAAGTCCTCAGGTGGAGATAGTATAGGACCAGAGCAATCCCAGACTTCTGAATTAAGCCCCAGTAACTTGTTTCTGGATTTTCTGTGGGTGGTGAGGGGCTGGGAGGCTAAACTGGCAGGGGGGCAGGCACTGAGCACGGTCTGAGCACGGATGGGTGCAGAAAGGCTTCCCCCCGGCATCTGAGGGGCGTGGTAAGGGGCATGGCAGAAGCGCTGCTACGTGCGTTCCAAAGGAAATTCGCTTAAAAAGTGAGGGCAAAGGAAAACAACAACTAGGGTCCAGCAACACCTGCTGACCTGCACAAGCTCCCTTGTGCTGTGTCAACTACTGGTGACTTAAATAAATATAAAAGTAGCAGGTAAGGAATAAAAGCATAAAAAGAATTTAAAAACAGTCAGTAGACACCATGCCAAGACGGCACTATGGGAGCCATGCATAGAAGGAAAATAAAAGTTATTTACTTGGCCCTGTGTCTGCATTTCCTATTAATTGGAAAAAACCACAACAGTAGTACAGGAATTGTTTAAGTTGGTGACGTAAAAAGCCACGTTTTTAAATGTTTTCTGAAGATCATCAGATTTGCCTGTGATCTTAAATACAAAGGAATCTGGTTCCAAAAAATGGAAGTAGCATTAGCAAAACTTCTACCTCCCAAGGAGACTTCACGGATCTTAGAAACTGACATGGTTTTAGAGTAGGTAGAAAGCAGGTTCCTTCTGGGGGTGTGCCAGGACATTTTCTTCCTTCAGATAGGCCCATCCCACTCCATGCTGGGCTTTGTGCACCATACAGAGTGATTTAAAAGCCACCCTGCCCTAGAGTGGCAACCATTGTAGCTCCCTAAGCCGTAAGCCATCGGTTAATTTTTCTTCACGTTTTTCAAGAGACGAGCAGCTGCATTGTGCAGTCTCTGAATCTTTTTTATCAGCCCTTTTTGAATGCCTAAATAGATAGCATTTCGGTAGTCTAAATGTAAGAGTACATTAAAGACCCCCACCATTGTCTGGAGGTCAGGGGGGGTGAAAGGTAACACCTTTTTTGGTATGTTCGGCAGATAGAAGCAAGAAGAAATCAGCTGGTTTGTCTGCTCTTTAATCAAAATCATTCCAAGATTTCCTACTTTGGAGACAGGGGTGGGTAACGGGCCAAGATATGAAGGCCACCGAGAAGGATTTAAAAAAAAAACGAATCTGCCCCAAAAGGTAGCACCTCGGAGAGATGTTCAACAGTGTGGGTTTTAATGAAGATCCCTGTGGGACCCCACACTGCAGAGAAAATATGTTGGAAATAAAATCTCCACTTGATACAGATTGACCTCTGTTGCAAAAAGAGTAGCCCAGGAGATCAAGTGCATTGTCCTTAATACCTATCTCTATGAGCCTCTGTTTCAAAACTATGTGACTTACAATTTCAAAGGCCAAGGATAGGTCCAGAAGGACCACCGCAGCCTTTCCCCCTCCATCCATTATTCCACGGATTTTCTCGGTTACCCCCACTAGGGTGAATTCAATACTCTGGGACTTCCTGAAACCAAATTGTGATCCATCCAGAATCCCATTCTGCTACAGAAAGTTAGAGAGAGCCATATTGAGGTGTTTTTGAGACGCTTTGCTGGAACTTGAGTATGGAACTAGGACTATAGTTCTTCATTACACTAGGGTCAAGGGTGCCTTTTTTTAGGTCTCGCCTGAGCCAGCGCATGCGCTGCCCTGACAAGACATTTAGTCAGCTACTTTTGGAAGTGCTTCCAAAGCGGCCAGCAGCTTGTGGTCACGCGCACAAGCGCGCGCGCCATGCTCCGCCTCTTCTGCGCGTGCATCCCTTATTTTCTTTCACTTTCGCGCAAAGCTAGTCACGGCACCGGCGCTTAACTTTTAACATTAAAAGGAAAGCGCTGGTGCCGCGATTATAGCAAAAGTAAAGAAATAGAAACAAACATCTATTTCTTTACTTTTGCTATAATCGCGGCACCCACGCTTTACTTTTAATGTTAAAAGTAAATGCGGGTGTCGCGATTATAGCAAAAGTAAAGAAATAGATGTATGTTTCTATTTCTTTACTTTTGCTATAATCGCGGCACCCGCGCTTTACTTTTAATGTTAAAAGTAAAGCGCGGGTGCAGCGATTACAGCAAAACATTTCTAATAGACTTCCTCTTTGAAATATGATGCAAAAGTTCCCCGTGAACGCCAGAGGCTTTTTTCGCTTGTGCTTTTAGAAGGGCAAACTGTGACACCATGTTAACTTTCAAGTCGTTCAAGTGTTTGGCTACACCACAGCCCTGTGAGAAAGACTATAAAAAGCTACCGAAATGCAGTATTAATGAAGCACCAGATTTGCAACCGGTGAATTTACAGCTGAGAAAGGAGGCTGGCACAGAAGGCGACAAACTTATTACTGCCAGCTAAAGACAAATGTTGCATGAAACGCTACAACTATAAAATCTGCAGAGCTTGCAGATGTGAGGTGACAGTGTGAGAAGATGAAAATATATTTACATTTTTGGTGCGTTTGTGCGTATTGAAAGGCTCCTTGTCTCAATTCTAATTGTATTTTGGGGAATGTGCTTTACAGGGCATCTGACAAGCAGCCTGTCTTTTCGTCCTTATTTACATTTTTAAATTGAAAACCTTACGTATGTAGGTATAATGTTTACAAAAATATGTTTAGTTACATACAAAAGGTTTGCAATTTAAAAATGTAAATAGGAACTGAAAAGTCACGCAGCTTTTCAGATGTCCCTAAAACACATTACGAAAAAAAACAATTAGAAGAGAGACACTCAGCCTTTCAACTGGCACCATTCATTTAGCCATTGAGCAACCTGGTTGTCACTATAGGAACAAGCATTGGCATAACGAATAGTTCTCGAGACGCCTTTGGGATCTTATAAGTGTTTAGCCATGCAACAGTTGGTGTTGTTGCACCAAGGATATTGTGCTGCATAACTAAATACTTATAAGGTCCCAAAAGCGAGACCTATTGGCTATGCCAATGCTTGTTTAGTACAGGAAGGATTGTGACTCTTTTCCAGTTAGTGGAAAATACAGCCGAGATCGAGATATTATTCAATAGGGTTGTGAGTGTGGGGGCACAGCTATTGGCCATGTCATGGAGGATATTTCCAGGATAAATTGATTTCTCCTAATTAGTGTCCATCCGCTAGTCGACTGCTCAGGCTGTGTTTGAGGTACAGGCCTTTTTCATAACACAAAGTCGACCAGATCCGAGGTGCTTTATATGAGCACAAGTTACATTACAAATGCCACATCTACATTTTTTTAGTATGGGCTTTTGGGGGCTGAGTTCTGGGAGCTTTGTACTTGACAACAATTATGCATGAATGACTTCTTGTTTTTGCATTTATTTTGTCCTTCTCTCCACACCAATACACTCTGATCAAAGCCAATCCACTCCACTCCACTCTAATCCACTCCACTGTAATCCACTCCACTCTAATCCTCTCCAATCCATTCTGCTCCAGTCTAATTCATTCCACTCTAATCCATTCCAATCCAATCAACTCAAAACCACTGTAGAAGTGGACAACTTCGAGAAATGGTCAAATTTAAAAGACAAGCCTGACTTGTGGTGATACAAATGCATTCTTTTGATCCTTTATGTGTGAGGGACCCAGGCTCTTTCTTCAGCTGTAGCAGTTTTCCATACACATTTTGGTTTCTATTTTGCATGTGTGCAGAGTTTGCAAAGAAAAAAGAGCTCACAAACCAACATGCACAAATATCTCCTACGCATAAGCAGCCTTATTTCTTCTTTTGGATGCTATGGGGGTACATTATAACTCTCCCCTTATGCTTGTGCACAAACAGTCTCAAGTATTGTGACAGATAGGGAAAATGTGTAGCTGCTGACTTGTGCACTGAAGACAAAAACATGCATTGTTCAGTAGGGAACCACAAAACTGGAGTTTGGGTCAACCCAATGGTGCCATTACACCATTCCATGGTTCAATTTGGCAAATTGTAATAATGGTTGTTCTCTTACCCTGTGATTTATTATGTACAAAGCAAAATTCCCTCTGTATCACTTGAGAAGTTCGTAGGACCTTGGCCACACATATAACTTAGGCATTAAAAAACAACTATTGTGAATCTGAGCACCATCCTGACTTCAAACACTTAAGGGCCAATTACGATGTGGTCTGAAACGACTCTAACAGCCGGTCGTAATATGCTGGTCAGATTCCTTTCCGACAAACCAATTACGATCGGAAAGGAATCCAAATGGTCATTGGAATGTCGGATGCGGCCAGTAATCCCAAGGGTAGCTCTTTCCATCCTAGGGAATATGATGTCAGGTTTTGGAAGCTTTTCTGTGCTGGCCTTTCCGACACAGAAAGGCTGTCGGAACTCTACTTTGGGGGCCCCCAGCATGGCCCCCTTGGGTGCCCGGCCTTTTGGTTGGAGGCCGAGGGGGCACCGATAGTGCTCCCCTGTTGATCCTTGCTGATCCCTGCTGATCCCATGGATGAACTGCACCGTCTATTTTACAGTGGGAGCATGCATTCCAGCCAGAACACATGTTCGTCACATCCTAATTAGTCGGTCGGGACCGCCACCCGGGTGTCGGTCAGTCCCATGACCAAGACAATGTCAGGCAGAGGAAACTCCATCAACATCATAATAGGACCCTAAGTGGTAGTTCAAATGCATATTCCTCCTCTTATTGGAGATATGTGTTAAACCTATGCACCAGTTGGGAACATTCATTGCTAAACCACAGTATTAATACCACCTGAGTAGCTTCAGTATCAGGCTGTAAGTTTATTTACTGATGATCCTTTGTGCTAGGAGGCAAGATTGTTGGCCCTGCTGCTCTAAGCTGGCTCTTGACTCTCACCCTATGCTTAAATCTTGATCGACTACTATGTAACTAAATAGGCTCCCAGTTTCTTCTACGAATACTATATGCCTCGCAGGATCCTGTCTAATATACCACTGACCATATCACTTGTATCAAATACTTTCAGGCTGTTGCAGTTTTTAAAGCCCCTTTTAAACCATTACTTATAAGAAAAAGGGTGTAATTCCAGACATGTACGCAACTGGCTTTCTCAAAAAAGTGTCACTCAGAGTGTCACACATAAGGCCTTCACCTGTCATTCTTCAAAACACTACACACATGGGAATGTCACACATACGAAAACTGAAAACCTGGCAGCTATGAACTGTTCATATACCACTTCCCCTTTAGTTCTGCCTACAGTGGCTACATTTTCATATTTTGAACCTCTTAACATCTTAACATCATCCAAACGTTCACTTAATATAGCTCCTTCTGTAGCTGATCAGCATCCTAAATTATGTGGTGCACCTTTCATGCATAACTGAAACATTCCAGAGAGGAATTCATTCATAGGAGATGCAAAAAGGATAAGGCATGATTATTAAAGAAAGTCATCAAAGTGTACCCACGGACATGCCTTTGGTCATTCATAGGTGCAGATGTATTAGTTTCAGGGCTTCACAAACGTTTTTAGGTGTATATATCCATAGTTTGGAAAGCTCAATTTTCGCCTCAGAAAATACGCATGTGTCTATCTGCGCTTGGGAAATTGCCTGGGAAAATGCCATGCTAAAATGGCTAATCTTGGGAAAAAAAACTTCCTGTACCAACTGAGCAATTTTGGAGGTGTTCCAGTCCTTAGGAATGGATTTGCCCATGGCATTGTGACATTGCAATGGTTTTGATGGTCAAAATGGATTGTAGAGGAGTTTCTTAATAACCTCAAACATCTGTAGTTGTGCACTAGTTCACAGTCCATTTCAGCAGTGCACTGCCACTGCCCACTACTGGAAGTAGATTTATTTAGGTTTGGGAGTAATTTTGATTATTCAAGAATAATTAGGTAATTTCTGTAGTTCCGTGTAACTTTTTGACACGGAATTACCGAAAATAACACAATTGCATGCCCTTGCATTATTCAGAGTGATTTGGAGGAATAAATCCACCGCAAGAGCACATTTGTCAAGCATGAGCAGCTGCTAGCGCTGCTGTTTATGTTCTGAGGCATTTAGTGCTATTTTCTTGCCACAGAATGCATACTCATGTTCATTTTGGATGTGAGTTTGCATTTTGAACTAAGGAAATAATATTAAATGCTGGGAGTAACTTTGGAGAATATCTTACCCCAACTGCACATTTAATACCCCAAGTGCACATTTAATGACCGCGAGCTGCTGCTTGCACTTGCCATTCATATTTTGTTGCATACAGCACAATTTCTTAGTGCACAAAGCATTCTCACATCCATTTTTAACTTGAGGGGACATTATTGCATAAAGGAAATAGCCCAAATTGTAAAATTACTCTTCTAACGTAATCATGTGGAATTTTGAGGAAATTTCACTTGATTATACTGCCCAGAATTATGTGAGTAACTCCCTCCCCTGGATATATTCACATCTCTATCCGGATCAGAACCCGGCTGAGACATCTTAGGATCACAAATTTAGGCGTATACTTTGGAAAACGCCTACAGAATCAAATAAATTGGATTTGGGAGAAGATTAAAGTAACAACCTTCCTCCTGAATGAGTCCTTGATGTCTTTGTTTCTCAGGGTGTATATCATAGGATTGAGCATGGGTGTTAATGCAGAATACAGAATAGCAACGAGTGAGTCCACCTCAGAAACAACGGACGTAGGAGGACATCTGTACATGAAAATAATTGGCAAATAAAACATATTTACTACAATTAAATGAGAAGCACAGGCAGAAAATGTTTTTCTTCTACCCCCGGGTGAACTAATTTTCATAATTGACACCATGATTTTTATGTAAGAAACTAGAATCAGACAAAATGATGATATTATTATTATGAAACTCATGGAGGAACATATGGCAACGTTTAGGGATGTGTGGACACAGGCTAGATCGAGCAAGTGTGGGTGGTCGCAGTAGTAATGATAAATCACATTAAAGCCACAGAAGGGCAGTCTTGAGGCTAAAACTGTGTGTTTGGGGGGCAAGAAATCCCCCAATCCAGGAAACAAGAGCAAGCTGAATGCAAAGTGTTCTGGTCATGCGTATGCCATATTGGAGAGGTTGGCATATGGCAAAATAGCGATCAAAAGACATCACAGTCAACAGGAAATTCTGTTCCACTCAGAAAAAGAAAGAGGTACATCTGCAAGAAACAGCCACTAAAGGAAATTGAGTTGCTGTTCATCAGAAACTTGTCCAACATCTTTGGCACAGTCACTGTGGAGTAGCTCGGGTCCAGGAAGGAGAGGCGACTGACGAAGAAGTACATGGGGGTTTGAAGTTTATGATCAAGGCTTGTGAGAAGAAATACAATCCCATTACCTGTTGCAGTGAGAAGGTAGATGGGGAGAAAAAGCCTAAAGAGCAACCCATAAAAATTCTGCAGACTTGGAAACCCAAATAGGATGAACTCAATTACTGAGACATTAGTCTGTTGGTAGGCCATTTTGACTTCCATTTCTATGTGGGAGGCATCTGAAACAGAAACATGTTAGTCACATATCAAATATTTTGTTTCTATTATTAAGATGATGATGATAAGTATGTGTTGAAGGGAAAATTATATCCTGACTCTACTCTTTACCTCAACTCATATACCCCATTAACATCAATAGCTGGTAGTGTGGTAAATCTAAATGGTGCCCTCTAAACAGGTTAGCCATTAAATATTGGTTAATCTTGTTTTTAACATGCAGCTGTCTAATAACAAGATCTTGACAAGCCCTAATTATCTACAGTGTTAACAAATTCTTTGTACTTAGACCAAATCTTAATTTTTTTCTTGAACATTGGGATCATGACATTGGGATCATGAAAATTGGGACATTGGGATTGTGACAAAGCTTGTCAAAGTTTAAAAATGTTAAGATCGAAAAATAATGCAAATAACTATCTTGCAGCAATACACTGCCTCAATATATACGATTGCAGGTCAAATGTCAAATAAACATACTTTGTTCTGGCAAAATATTCCACAAAAAGATGTTTTGTTGCGAAATTTCATAAGACAAAATGAAAAATACTGTTCTGAGGATTTTGAGAAGAGTTTGCGGAGATTTTTATTCATGTGAATAGCATACTGTAGTGGTTGACAAATGGCATAATACTGATCAAAGGAAATTACTGCCAAGAGAAGACATTCTACAGATCCCAAAGAAAGGAACACATACATCTGGAAGATGCAGCCACTAAAGGAAATGGTTTTGCTGTTCATCAGACATCTGGCCATCATTTGTGGCATAGTCACTGTGGAGAAACTGAGATCCAGTGGTGCAGTGAGCATGGGACCCACGTCTGGGCTTACCCATCCCACTAAGGGCGACAAGTACATGGGGGTTTGAAGCTCATTTTTGAGGATGGTATGTAGAAATACAATAATGGAAGTGAGAAGATATACGGGGAGAAAATCCAGAAGATCAAGATCTGTAAGCCATACAGACTTGAAAAACCAACAAGGATGAACTCAGTTACTGAGCCATTGGTCTGTTTTCCATATTTTGTGTGAGTAGCATCTGAAAGAGAAATTTGGTAGTCACCAACTGTAGGAAAGTGCCCCTTTTTGCACGGTTGCCCCCACTTTTTGCCTAAATGTTGATGTACTTTGATTAAGTGTACCCTGGGTTCCTGCTAACCAGGTACCCAGTGTCAGGCTCTACAAATTCCGTATCCTCAGGGCTGTGTCGATGCTCAATGGGGGCCCACCTCTGAATCAACCCAAGTCTGGCGTATGTGTATCTACACAGACTTCTGGGGCAATTGAGCGGGGGATGGAAAGGGTGGGGACTGCCGGGAGGGAGACTTGTGGGGGAAACAAAGAGACACTGTGAAGTCCTGACTGCTATGTCTATCTTCTACCTCTAACCCCCTCTTTCCCCGAACCCCCGCTAATCCACCCTTTCCTGCCTGTAAAGAAAAGAAAGGTAGAACTGAGCACTTCCGAGGAGAGCTGAGGGTGACGCCTCCAAAACCAAGCCCAGGGATGTCAGTTCAATGCCACCTGGTTTCGTTCCGCAACGTCTTTCATCTCCCTCTCTGCGCTCTCTCTCTGCTGTGATATGGTAAAAGGAAACAAAACTGAAACAGCAAAGAACAAGTTCAAGAATAGGGTATAATGTCAGGAACCCTCTTGACCGTTCAATTTCCAAGGAGCACTGATTGCCAGTGTGAGCTACCGGTCACTTTCAAGGCCACCAATCACAAATGGTAGCGGTTTGTTATAAAACACACGGTCTGATAGGGCTGTGAAATGTTAGTCGAAGAAATAAATGCCCCCACACATATGCTGAGTATGCTCCGTTATGCGTGCTTTGCCCTTAGAATACACGAACACACTCACACACAATACACAGGCGGGAGTCGCGGGCGCTATACCCTCCCTGCATGAAACCGACCCTGGTTTCGCCAACAGAGAGAAAGCAGCCCAAGCGCCTCTACGGGGGTCAACACTCCTCTGCACGAGACCGCCTTGATAGCGTGTCTCACCCAAGAGAGGAGTCCAGTGCAAACGGGGACGTCCGTCACCGGTTCTTTACAAGAATGGCGGTTCGAAGGTTTTGTGTCCAAGACACTGTTACCGCCTTGTGGAGTAGCCGGAAGGGTTGACCTGCTTGTGAGCAGGTTCCTGGAAAGAAAAATCGGCAGCGCCGCCCGGGGCTCCAGCGGCTTTTCGTTCCTGCTTCCTGCACTGCCTCCGCTGCACGTACGACATGCCTAGTTTCGCCTCATGGGTAATGTGGTTCCTACAGAGAACGGGGACTGCTGGTTTCGTTCTGTCAGTGTAGATAGCGTGACAACCAGCCATGGAAATCCTGACACACAGGGCCTATGTTCTTTCCCTCAGCTAAAGTGATGCAGTCCTTAGAGGCCTTCCCTGGTCACAGTACTCTTGGTACCTATGTTACATTTTACAAGGGACCTATATGTGGCTAGAGTGTTGATAATTGGGTTTTGAGAAAGATAGAGGTATATCTTCAAGAAACAGCCACTGAAGGAAATGGAGTTGTTGTTCTTCAGAAACTTGACCAACATCTTTGGTGCAGTCACTCTGGAGAAGCTCAGATCCAAGAAGGAGAGGTGACTTACAAAGAAGTACATGGGGGTTTGAAGTTTATGAATGAGTCGTGTGAGAATAAATACAATCCCATTACCTGTTGCAGTGAAAAGTTAGAGGGGGAGAAAAATCCCAAAGAGCAACCCATGAAATTTCTGCAGACTTCGAAGCCCAAATAAGGTGAACTCAGTTACTGAGACATTAGTCTGTTGGTAGACTTTCCTGACTTCCATTTCTTTGTGAGTGGCATCTGAAATAGAAATGTGTTAGTCACATATCAAAGATTGTTTTTCTCTTATTAGGATGACAATGATAAGTATGTGTTGAAGGGAGAAAGATATCCTGCTTCTACTCACTATTTCTTCTCATATGCCACATCAACAACAATGGCTAGTAGTGTGGTAAATCTAAATGGTGCCCTCAATAGATGTTAGAGATTAAAAATTGGATCTTGAAAAGCCCCAATTATCTACATTGCTAATAATTGCTATTACTTTGGACTTAGATCAAATCTGAACTTTATTTATTCTCTAAATCTGGGATCATGACAAAGTTTCTTAAAGTATATAAACATAAAGGATAAAGGTGAAAAAATAATGTAAACAACTGTATTGCAGGAAGAAACTGCCTCTCTATCTATGATTTGCAGGAGAAATTCACTATAAAAATACTTTATTCATGCCAAATATCCACAACAATTGTTTTGTTAGACATTTTCAAATTGCAAAAAGGAAAATACTGCTGTGAAGATTTTGTGTAGTTTTTTATTCATGTGAACAGCATGCTGTAGTTGTTGACAAATGCAAAAGGAAAAAATGATGGGCAGAGTGCTGAACAGTGCAAACATTCACCCCCAGTCACAAAGATCAGGGTTTAATCCATCGTTCTTTTGCTCACCACGCCACCCCAGTTTTGACCCAGCCATACGCAAATCAGTATTGACCCTGCTCCTCATGGGAAGAGTCCAGCCCGAATTGCCAATCCAGGTCCTTCTGGACCAGAAACGAGGATTCTAAGACAAATTTCAGGGCATCACCCCTCATCAGCCAGGCCAGCATCAATCCAGTGGTGCAGTGAGCATGGGACCCACGTCTGGGCTTACCCATCCCACTAAGGGCGACAATGGCAAAAAGAACAAATGATGGATGGAATGCTTAACAATGTGAACATTCACCCCCACTCACCCAGATCTGGGTTTAATCAATATTTATTGACAAATATCATAATAGCGATCAAAGGACATTGCTGTGAAGAGGTGACAGTCTGCGGATCCCAAGAAATGAAACACATATAAATGGAAGATGCACCCACAAATTGAATTGGTTTTGCTGTTCACCAGAATCGTGACCAGAATTTTTGGCCCAGTCATTGTAGAGAAACTGAGATCTAGAAAGGAGAGGTGACTGATGAAGAAGTACATAGGAGTTTGAAGCTTAGGATCAAGGATGGTATGTAGAAATACAATAGAATTACCTGTGGCAGTGAGAAGATATATGGGGCGAAAGGTTGATGGGGAGAAAGATTGAGACTTGGAAAACCAACTCGGATGAACCTAGTTAGTAAGTCTTTGGTCCGATTGTGATTTCCTGTTTTCCATATTGTTTGTGAGTGGCATCTGCAACAAACGTTTGGTAGTCACCAACCACACAAAAGTCTCTAAAAATTGTTGAAGCATTAAATAAATCTTACCTTTTCAGATCTTTCAATATGAATGAATATGCTACTATTTATAACAGATGGCAGGGTATAGTATCCAAAGAATTTAAGAGCTATCCTGCCTTTTACGTCCTGCTCATAGGGCAGTAAATCTAAACAGTTTCCTTTATACAAATCTACAAACAGAAGAATATTTATTTATATGCAAGAATTACCTTACAAGCACATTGCAGACAAATTCTTGAAAGGTGTTATCTACGTGTTCCATATTTACCATTGAGTTTGCTGCTTGCTTTGGCCATGTCACATGAAACCATCCACTTTACTGTATCCTCAGTGAGATGCCCTAAGTGCAACGGTGTGCCCAGACAAAGGTCATGTGGTCACTGTGCCGCTCACTGATGAGACCAAACTAGGACAATCTAGAATGGGGTTGCTTGTGGTCGCAGTAAGTGGGGACCTGGCCTGGATGCTTAGGAGTAACTGATCTTATGAGAGCAAGTCAAGGCTGACTTTGCATACGCCTTGCCTGGAGTGGCATGGTGGTTAAAAAAGCAATAGTCTACAATGATGCTTCATCAATTGTCATAAGCTGGAACTTCTCTCAGTATTTCACCAACCGCCTTTGAGTTTTCTTAAAAAATAAGTGTCCTCAACAGTCAGCTACATTTTTGAAATTGCACAGGGCATTGTCACGCTTCAACACCTAACACATGACCCATTTTTTTTTTTTTTTACGCTATCCTTAGTTTGAGGGTTCTAGCTTTCTCCAGTATGAAACCTGTTTGTCTAACTTTCTGTGCTTCCCATATGGCCTTTTCCCTCAGTAAATGCCAGTAATCTAGTTCAACCAAATGTAGATCAAATATGAGTTAATGGAAATGTCAGTTTTAGATTTCTTATTTGACTTTGATATGGTCACATATAATAAATTGAATAAGATATATACAGAAATACATCACCCTAGCGGACATGAAAAATACATGAATATGCCCCTAAAAATAATATAACAAGCACTGACGGCATATGATACTGACCTGACCATTTCCCCTTCCTTTATCATTTTCATTGGATCCACTTAGAATATTACCTCCCCCCCCAGGTAAATCAGGATTTAATCTACTGCTAAAGAAACCTTCCTCAGAGAACATGGCTACTTGATAACATCATCACACACTTAGCTTACTTATAATATAGCTTAGATGTGAAACATTGTCTTGATAAGGAAGGTATGAACATATATTTAAACAGTGAAACATTTGAAAGAAAAACCCATGTCCCAAACAAGCCAAGCAGCAAACTAATAACTACGCTATCCTTCCATCTGACTGCCCCATTCTACCTCTGACCCTAAATCCAAATACTTCTCTCCCAAGATACCACCATCCTACCTAAACCCCCCACCTCAACCAACACAAGAAAGGAAACTTAGAAGTGGAAAATATTTGCACTTAGCTAGCCTATTGCTAGCAGTCAACCTAGCCTCAAATATTTAACAACTCAATTGAAAAATGAGGATCACTTTCTGGCCTTCTTGGCGGAGGTCTGAATAACTCCCAGTCAGTTGTCCAGATCATGGGAGCACTTATGGTTGTGATTTCCAGGGAATTGAGAATTGAGTGAGGAGAATTGGATAGATCTACTGGTGGTGCTCCAGTTCAGCTCATGGCATGCCAGTTGGGCTCCAGTCAACATCTGCACCTCAATATTCTGCTGCACAAGTGTGTGTTTGAATGGAAGTAAAATGTCATTGCATGCCCTTCTTTGGCAATTTGTGTTAGGAGGTCACAAATCACTGCCTGTCTCTGCCCATTTATTGGCTGAAGCTACCTGGACAGATGCTACAATGCATCTCATGTACCATTTGTCGTTAGACCCTCTCCTGCTCTGCAGTTAAGATGCCTGGCCTCTGCTGTACTTTGCACATAAATTATGTTCTTGCCTTTCAATGCTGTGCCTCTGCCAGGTTACAAATGCTGCCAGGAGTTTTGGAAAGTGCTGTCAATGAAGCATAACTGGGATCAGAATCAAACAGGAAGGCACAGTGTTCTGAAAGTAGGTTCTACAAGCTCCTTGCAGTAGCCTTTAATTCCCTGGTCATGTTGTCCATACCATGGACAATCTCAGGAGCAGATAAAGGTACTTCTTCCTTCTCTGCCGCAGAATCTGTTCTGCATGCTCAATATTTTACTGATTCCTCCATAAGGGGCACATGTTGGGAGCCTTTTCAACCTATTGGCTTACTTACATCTCTTTCTCGACTTCCTGAGATGTGAGGAATGCCCTATAATGGTCCTTCTGAGAGCAGTTTGCAAGACCGGGCACAGTGTCTGTAGATGTTTTAGTTCCTGAGGCAAGGAGATAGGAACTGTAGCATGTGCTGCACTTGTGGAAGCAGAAGTGCCCTTGCCTAGAACAGAGTTTTGTTCCTGGTAGTGTTCTGCTAGTCATGGTTGTAAAGTCTATATAACACTGGTCCTTCTGTCCATAGGTGTCATAAAATACCTAGTTTTGGAGCACATTTCTCAACTCCATGTGTGCTGGAATATTCAGCATTCTGCATTACAGTGATGTGTGAGTGGTTTATTACTAGGTCCCATTGTGAATCAGTTTATTTGTTTGGGTGTGTGTATGTGTGCCTGTGTTTTGGGTACAGCAGCTGGAACAAATTAATGTTGTTAATTGTTATCAGATTGTCATGGATGGTAAGCGTAAGTCAGATGGTTGCTACTTGGTTGTTAATCCCCACAATGTTACTGAGTATGTTGCAAGCTCCTCACACCTTTGCTTTGCCTACAGACCTAAAACTACCCAGGCTGCATTTAACTAGGCTCATTGCATAGTCTGACAGAGCGGCAGACCCTGATGCAGAGTGGAGAAGTGTGGCTCAATGTTTAGAGCGGCAGACCCTGATGCAGAGATCTAGCCCGGGACCAGGGTTCAATTCCCCGCCTCGTGGGTCTTGGGCTCAAAAAATTCCACGGACCTGAAAATTCTCACCTTGGTGCCATTCCAATCATGGAGTCCCACTCTGCAACTCTGGGCAATAGCCTGCTTAATCTCCACAACGGCCCCCACAACGCTAAGGATGCCTGGCCTCCACCTTGGGGGTGCCCAGGAGTGGACGCCTCACAGGGAAAGCCAGGATGGGTTCCACAGCAGTATTCGTACAAGCGCCTTGAGACCCTTGCGGGTGAGTAGTGCGCTATTCAAGTGTCAATTTACATTTACTATGTGTTCTAAGTTCCTGTTGCTGCATTTCCATTCACCAGAGGGTCCTTGTACGGCATGCATATGTACCGCATAGCCCCTATGGTCTGTCAAGTGCACCAATCTCTTGTCTGTTTGTTCTCACACCCATGGTCTATAAAAACAGCACATGTAGCAAGATGCACAGAGGATCACCAGTTTTGCTGTAAACAGGTGTTACCATACCATACCATTCTATACCATACCATACCATACCATACTATAACAGGATTTAGCTTTATTGTCTGGCATGCCCTTAATTAACAGGTAGAATTATAAGATTTAACCAACTGTCAAGGTATTGGAATTAACAGGCCTGGAACTGCATCTGGTACAACCGGATGCATACGGGGCCTAGTGGTTTGAGATCTGAAAATATCTCGATATGAAATACTTGGCCTTGTATTAGCAAGACCAATATTACCATGCATGCATAGAAAATTATCAGTCAATGGAAATAGGAAATACAGCTGGAAGATTGGTTTCAAAACATAAAGGTTTCCTGGAGAGGGGAGACATTTCTCACGACAGGCAAAACTCTTTATACACTATCTAGCACTGGAGCAAAAAAATTTTGTGAAATTTTGTAAGATGTTGCACTGAGGAAAAGGATTGAGAGCTATCCTCTATCTACAGCAGGGATCAAGTCAATCATACCACCTCAAACACCATCATGGCCTCATCGAGGGCAAAGAACGTTCTGAGTGTGAGCTCCAGGTGCATGATGGGGTGAGTCATCACTGAGGAGCCATGTCTTATGGACCAAGTTAAGACCAAGACTACTGGGGAAATATGGACCAAACTGTGGCAAACAAAAGAAGACACTTAGTGCTCTGTCCTCTACTACTATAACAGCAGTGCATTGTAAACAATGGTTTAGTGACGTGAGGTTTAAGGTCTGGGATTTAACAGCAAAGCACCTGTATGAATTGCTTGTCAGAGGTATTGCACCAACCCCTGACTTGAAGCTAGAGATTGGGAGGAAAAGGTCATACTTATCGTCAATCCCAGGAGACAGGAGGGGCTAGCAGGTGTTGTGGAAAGTGAATGTAACTCTGACTAGGTCTAAAACAATACAGCACCTTTGTTATGTAGATACAGCATCAGGATAGTAGCCAATGAAGTTGGCTCACACTATAACTCCATTATATCATGTCTAAGATATGGATCTGTGGGGCACATTCATGTATGATGTGCATGCACATTTAAGACACTGTTGTGAGGGTTTAGGGTTGCCGGCAGAGGTTGCTAAGTTAGCATTAGTTCATGTTCTGCATCACCGCCATCTTTTCATTTATGCACACGACACTACATGCTTTGGTTCCCGTAAACACCTCTTTGCTGTTGCTGCTTCACATGGGAACTGTCTGCCTTTCACTATTTCGGTTGTGCTCTGTGTTCTCGTCTGTCCATTGTGTTCAAGGCCAGAAAACAACTTCACTGGTTAATCGGCTTTGGTCTGTCCCACACACACATAGACATACCATGGAACACAGCTGTGCTACTGACTTTTCAGGTGTTTTTAATATGGCACGAGATGCAAGTTAAGGACACTTTGAGAAAACCTTTCCAGAGGAAGAGCTGTGCTTGACCGGAGATGTAAATCCTATCATCTAAGACTTGAGGTAGGGGGGTTCCACTGTCCACGATCAGAGGTCTTCCACTGATATAATAAACATAGCTTGTAGCGCAGGGAGGGTGGCAAAGCGCTATAAGGCTTAATATGCTGTCATTATAATACGCTGTCCCCGTTCGTATTCTATGGAATTGTAACCATGCTGATTATATTGCTTTTATGCATTTCTTTGCTAGTGTTAGCACGTGTACTGGATTACAGAGCATGTTAGTTGAAATAAACATTTTAAACTATACAGTATCTCTGGTTACTCACATTGTGAACAGGTATGAGTATCTAAGCGAAAGAGTGTCTTGTTCCCACTAATTCTGAGAGGCCCTGAGTCACATGTTCTAGGATATTCACTCATTGGTAGCTCCACTGTAGTACGGAGAACGAATGGGATACTATAGCTAGTCGGATAGGGTTCTGGGCACTGAGACGTGTTTTTGGTACACCACAATACGACGAGGTCCTGGTTTCCTGTGCATAGTTCTGTGTATGTGCAGAATCCCTGCAATAGCACAGACATAATTCAACAGTGGTACACATCCAGAAAGTGCAAGCTTAATTGGTGGATCACTGAAAAGTAACTGTTAGATCACAAGAAGCGATTCTGGGGGTTACCAACCAAGCAGCAAAGGTCTGACCAAGGCTTACTATACAGAGCCCTAAATGACAATTAGGGATTTTCTTTTCTCCAAGCATAAACACATTCACACTCACATGCACACATACACACACACACACGCACATGCACACTAAAACACACACACACATAGTTATAATGTGACACTTATAGACAAGACAACCAGTGTCACATGGACCCTGCAACCATAAGTAGCAGAAAACTGCTATGGACACAACACTGTTGTAGGCAGTAGCACCTCTGCCACCACCACAAATGTTGCATCTATCACTGCTGCCATCACCCCTGTTTTAAATTCCACCACATCTATAGACATTGCAACTGGTCCCACCAATTCGCACTTGGGCTCACCATCGATTGACAGATTTCTCACTTCTGAGACAAACGCTTAAGAAGAACTGTAATTCAGTAGGGCGAGGAAGACTCCCAACATCTATTAATTTTAGAGGCCTTAGCACAATATGAGAACTAGAGCACATACTATGAGGCACAGCAGTAAGAAGTACTTGTACCTGCTCTTAAATCAATCCATTATATGGAGAGCAGGGTAAGTGAAAAGAGGTTATTGTGGATAGCTTGGATTAACTACAGGTGGGGCGTCAAGCCCAACTAACTAATTTTGTGACAAACACTGCTGCCCTGACAGCACCACCAGAAATTCATAACAGCATTTGTGACATGGTAGAGGTGCAGTACCAAAAGGCAAAATCAGTACTTAGGCACAAAATACAGCAGAGGGTGAACATCTGAAATCAAAGGCGTTTATATAGTGAATCTAGTGCCAGATGTGCCTCGCCATTTTACCAGTCGCAAACGGCCCATCGGGCCACATGTGCAGCTGGTAAAATGTATTTTCCTATGTGCCAACCCTATTTTGCGAGCTGATAACCTATCACCGACTCCCAAAATAAGGTTTGCGAACCGCTATTAGGAACAGGCTTGTAGAGGGTGTCTTTTCCTAATAGCGAGTTGCACTGGTATGTATGAATGTTTTGCGACCGGGAATGCAGTCTCAAAATATGCTCAGATTACTACCAATTTCAAATTGATGGCAAGCCATTCGCAAACGGGAAGGGGAACCTCTCCCCATTGTGAATGGGGCGCCAACATTTCAAAGCAGTATCAGACCACAAGAGGTAGCCCTTAAACCACAGAGAGACTGGGGCAGTAATCTATATCAAACAACAATGTCTCAAACATGGGTATCGTTCAAAGAGCAAATACAGGTAGCACAATCAATTGCAGCCGATTCCATCCAAACGGGGAGAAACACAGGGAGACATATTCATTAGGAGATAGCTTTGTTACAGTCACTTCAAACATGTTGGACATATTAAACTTCACATGTACAAGCACTTGGGAAGGTAGCACTGCGTTACACTAATTGACATGTAACCAACAAGATACTGTACACACACAAGCGCTCGTGAAGTTTGTGACGGCGCAAGTGACAAGTGACGTGGTATATACAACAATAGTGATGGGTGCAACGAAGGACAAAGTAAAACAACAGGTAGTTTACATATTTAGGACATCCGGGCAATAAATTATACACAATTCCAAAAACAGATTAGGTAGGGTGGCCGTAAAGAGGGGCGCCAGAAGTTACGCTGTGAGAGTCGACTGCGTTTTGGCCTGCAGAACTCTTAGGCCATCATCAGGACAGGTTACATTTTATTTAAGAAGCAGTGCTAAGGGTAGAAGGAAACGAATCTCAGGGTGGTGTGGACCACGGAGGGACAGAAGGAGAGAGATGAGAAGGAATGCGCTGTGCCTAATGGTGCTGAGTGCGCTGTGGCTCTAATTATTCACAAGGGAAGCTGTAGACAATTACTAAGTGGCTAAATTAGTAGAAGCGTAAAGTGAATAAAACCAGTGTTGGAAATAAGACTATATGGAAGCTGTGTGCCAGGAAAGGGCCGCAGGAGGCCAGCTTTGTGGCACTGGGTGCACAATGCGCTAAGGTTCAAATAGTAGAGTGAGGAACGCTGTAGCTAGTTACCACGTGATGATAGAGGTGAGGTAGTGCAGAGCGGTGCAATCGCCGGAGAAACGGGATACTTACAGGGGAATTTAAGGGGAGGAGGGTTCAGTCCGGGGAAGGTGGAGACATCTAGTTAGTCCTAGAAGGGAAAGAGCCGCATGAGACATGTGGTGCGGAGAGGGATCCGCACTGGCAGCGCGACTGGGCGGTGCAGACACTTACTTGAGGGGTAGTTGGAACGGAATCAATCAGGAATGAATGGCGGTCTTGAGTACCTGGGGAGGAAGGTAAAAATCTATGAGGCTCGTGCCGGGGGTGCCGTATGGCTGGTGACAGGTTTGCGGATGGCTGTTCTTACTTAATGAAAGCCGAGGGTGGCTGGAATCAATCGGTGAGGTGTAAATCCAAGGACTCAGGTAGCCGGCATCGCTACATAGACGACATCCTGCTCATTTGGACAGGTAACAAAGCAACCCTACTCCAATTTGTTGGCTGGCTACATAACTGCCAACAACACTTAAAGTTCACCATTGACCCCAAGGAAGATAACTTACCATTCCTTGATCTATCACTACAAGTCGAAGACAATAAAATTGGGACAGCATTATACAGAAAACCCACTGAATGCAATACCTTATTGCTTTATTCCAGCTACCACGCCGAGGCTTACGCGACGGACTTCCATTCGGGCAATTCTTATGGATTCGTCGCAATTGCAAATGAAGAAAGGACTTCTTCAGGGAAGCCGCAATACTTACTACGAAACTTATCTCACAGGGCTACTCTAAGAAAGACTTCAGACAGACTTAAGACAAACTTAAGACAAACTAAGGACAGATTTAAGACAGACTTAAGACAGACTTAAGACAAAATCCTAACTTTACTTCTACTTAGTGCCTTCTGTGAATATCAAAAGTAGTAAGTTTAGGTTTTCGTCTCAGTTTACTTATGTGAATCAGGCCCCTTATATTTGATGGGTAATGGCTCACATATCGGCAACTGAAATGAAACAATATCACCTTCAGAAATACACATGGCAAACATAAAAATACTTGCTGGATTTTCTTGACTTAATCTAATTCATCAGGGATTCCTCTGGGTAGGGGCCCATTCTATATTCCTTTGGTGTCTCTGTGCCCCTACAGATGGAGACTAGCCTTACACAAATCTGTTTTGAGCCTGCACCAAAATGAAGTGCTGGACCGTTTTCACTCTGAACGGGATACACAAGACACCCCGAACACGTCATCCTTGTTGGGCTTCATTTGTGCAGTTTGTGTCTTTAGACAGTGAAATGGAGATGCATGCTGACACATATTTAACCCTCCAGTTTAGGAAGAATCATTATTATTAGCCCTAGGAATTCTTCTGAGTCTAATAATGTGTAATTGTTTTTTAGATTATCTGTGCTGTTAACAAAGGAGGTTATTCAGCATGTGGTAAACTAGGTACTCCACCCCAAATTGAACAAAGTACCATGTCTGCCAAATTGACTGTTGCTCGCTGTATTAAGAGTCTAGTGAGGCCCCGTATTTTCACCAACTGAGGCCTTGCTGAATCCACTAGGGGACACTATAGAGAGGTGGCCCCAAGTGCAATTGTCCAATGATCTTAGTACCTCAGACAGACCGCCCAATTTAGAGCAGAATTTCTGATGCTCTTTTTACACTGTTCAGGGCTCCCAAGAAAAGCCTGTTTGGCCTAAGCAGAAAGAAATAACAAAAATGTCCACACACTGGTTAACAATATTCCGGGTGTGTGGATTACATGTTTATCTTTCAAACACAGACTCCCTATTTGGTTGCTTCTTTTAGAAAAAATCAAAAAAATTGGCCGAGCAGTGACTTAAAACATGGTGGTTGCTCAGCAAACTTACAGTGCCTTCCGAACAGCCATCATGGAGGCAGTTCCGCTTAAAGGACCGGGATCACCGCCAGGCAGACAAATGTCTCTACATATGTCTAACTGTCATCCGCCAGGGTGGTGGAGGGTATGACCTCTGCCAACCAGTTTGGATGGAAGGATGCCTGCCATACCCTAAATAACCTCCTAAAATTATGGAAATCAGAATTGGCCCTGCCCAAAATGGCGTAGTCTCTCTCTAAGTACCATCCCCTTTGAACAAGAACTTAAGATGCCTTAAAATATTGGACATTTGAGTAAGTATTCCCTACAACCAAGCTAGAGACCCTACAAGGAGAAACTCTCTTGTGCTGCCACGATGCCTTTTTTTCAGAAAAAGGCATACAATCAGGCATACATGCAATACAAGCAAAATATATGGGGTGCAGGATGCGCATGAGAGTACTAATAAGTATAGATTGCAGGTGATACAGCAGAAAATAAAAAAAGACAAGAAGCTGGATGAGGACACAGCAAAGGGATGGGTCCAGAGTATAACTAACGTGTTCAAGGGCACAAAAAGAGCCGTACTTTGAATGAGTCTAAGTTATGGTGTGATATAGTACAGGACATTCTTTTTTTTTACGTGTTACAAATCTGTTCCGCATAATTTTTTGCCAAGTATGCATTTTAATAAATCTTATGGGGTTAAAGCACATGCTGCAGAGATCTTTTTGTGCTAAATAAATCTTAGGGAATAATGATAATGATAGATAACTGTGGATATTCACGTATTTGTTGAGATCTGTTGTTTCTAACACATTATGTAACACATAGATGACTGATTTTTATTTTATGCAAATGGGTAAGTAGGTTAACACAAAGATCCTTTGTTACATACAGTTCATAAATTGTAATCCTTCTAATAAAGCACAGTGAGCTATAAAGGACATGGAGTTCCAGCACTTTATAACCCTTACTGTCTTATGTAACACTTCCTACACAATGATTTACACATATATGATTTACTGTCAATTTATAATGTGTGATGAAAAATGCACAGAACACCCTGCATTAGGATGAATACCACCATAGAGCTACAAAACAAATAAAAGAAAACAGTGGCATTTGAAATTTTATTTATGTAAAATACTGGGACATATCAACACATCTGACATTCTTACAGTTTATGCATATCTCTTATACCAAGGGATGATCCAAAGTCACAAGCTTGCCTCGCTTAAGTACCTGTGAAGTGATAAGCTGTATTCCTTTCTTCCCCCTTGATTACATTTTGGTGTGGGGCTCCCCATAACTCCCAGAGAGATAGTCCAACAAAAGGAGGCCTGATGGCCACTTAACTTCGTGTTTTTTTATGGGCCCAGCTGGAATATGATAAGCCCCCTTTTGCCACATTGCTGCTTCGACCTAAAGCAGACAATGTGCAAGCGCTGCTGAATGTGTCCCGATGTCTGAAAATGACACAGGGACAAGTTTAGCATATATCTGTGGGGCCCAACCTGGCAGCAGGGTGAACAGCATCTTAGATGTGGCTCAGCAATGTTAAGCTGTCGAGTATGAGAGAGAAAAATAGAGCGCTAGACCGCCTCCCCACACGCATTGAGAAAGTTGCCGCTCTTGTTGCAAAAACTGCTGCTCGAGTAGAAAATCTACTCGATTGGCAGAAAGATGCTGGTGCACCCCTTGGTGCAGTTTGTGCTGATTTTACAGCATGGAACAAGCTCCCAGTGCTAGAAATCTGCGTGAGCAGCACGCTGGTACGGAATTCCACCTTTTGCGGAACTCCACAGAATCTCGCAGAGCTTATAAGTAACTCCGTGGAATTCTGCAGAGTAAAACTCTGCAAGTTCCACCGACCCTAAATTTATAGCTATTTATTTTCTGGCCATCAAGGCTGTAACCCAGAATTCTTCACCTTATGTATACGTTTTAGATTACAGCACTGTGGAGAAAGCTGAAGGCCTGGGATATACCGGAACAACTATTCAAGTTGATCCGATTTCTACATACTAACACATGTGTCCATATAAAACTGGGCAACGAGACATTGATCTCTAAAAAAATCCAAAGGAAATGGGGTTTGAAACAAGATCGCACATTGGTGCTGGAACTTTTCAATTCATGTATTTTGCAGATTTTTGGGCATTATTGGCCAACCTGAACATTTTCCCTCCTAAAGTAGGAGGGGCAACAAGTGATTCTACTGCAGTGTGCAGATGGCACGGCACTACTGGACCAAACGACAAGAATATCATTCCCAGAAACCTATCTATACCTAGATGTATAGAAAGCAGCAATCTACCAGCTAGTTGCAAATTCAATTGCTGAAAATCAATAACAACTTAGCAGCCCCAAAGGCACCTATGTATTAGAGGCAATCAAAATGAAACTAGCACCAGCCATTCTTTAGGGGTGTCTGACTTGGGGCTCAAAGCTCCATATTGAATTGGAGATAATATTCAGGTGCAATGAGCCCGTATTTGGATTAGCAAAAAACATGCCAGTCTGCCAACTACTGATAGAGTTTGGAATAGTTGACTTAACAACCTTTGCAGATTTGAAATTCATTAACTATTGCTTAAGACAATAATGCACCTGTAGTATCACTGAAAAGCTTGCTTCGGAAAGATATAGCCTAATTCCCCAAAATATACATCAAGACCCAATCCTAAAAGAGCTCTTGCTAGGGGAGTACAGGGAAAGCAAGACTAACAAAAGTCAGCAGCAAGGTGGTTGCTAAGTCGGCAGCAAAACTTTTTTTATTTATGAAAAATATATAGGCCCCCAATATGCCAAGAGCTCAGCTTCTCTTAACATTTCATCCCTCACTGTCCCCACAACCATACTTTCTTCTAAAAATGAAACCAACAACAAGGAATAAATATATAAGAAACTACCCTTCAAATGATTTAAAATCATGGAAGAACAGAGTTGATTGTGTTGGCTGCAGAGGGCATGGATACAGTTTGGAATCAATAGCATTCATAGTCTGCCTATGCCTCTCTTATTGCCCCTCAGAAGGAAACACTTGCAGCAAGCCAGTAGCATCACATTAGTCCACACAGCCCCCGTGGTGCAGGGGACCCTGAGCTCCAGGGGGGCCCCACCACACTATGTACATGGCTGCAGGCCCTTGGCCTGAGAGGTCCTGACTGGATGGGCTTCCTCTTACTTTGCATGGCATGGGAGTCTCTCAAGTGCCATCACGCCACTGGTGTATCCCTCGGTCACCTGGATGAAATGTCTTTGAGACTGCAATCAATGTGTGGGGCAGATCTACAATTATGAGGTTTTTCTTGAAAGATTTGGATTTGCCCATTGCACTAATGGTCCTGTTGACTTGCACCCATCTTGTCCAACTGGCATCATATTCGAGACATGAATGAGGGTTCAGGTGATGCACTAGAACACGCGGCACATGGTCCTTTAAGTTGCTTTATTTATTAGGTGACTAGCCACCGGCCTAACGACATTCTTTTGCAATTGTCAATTTAACAACATACTCAATGATCTGGATGCTAACCCACTGTACGTGCTTGATATATCAGCCATTCATTAAACTGAATGGTCCACAAGAGGACATGGACCTAAATCTAAAGATAATTGCAATTGCATGTACTATACAGCTGTAACGTGTTAACATTTCCTGTTGATGCATACTGTTGAGCAGGCAACTGGGCCACTTTAACACAGTTTTCCTTACTGTCATATCGCTTGTACTTCATCGGTAAAACTGCGCATTTGTCATACAACATAACCGGCAGGATTGTGCCAGACTGATTCCATGAACACCCATTGGATATGTTGGACGGTCTCCTTGCTAGCCCACAGTGCACCATCTGGGCTCTTAACCTTACAGGGCACCAAATGTGTGTGCAACCTTAGAATATGACAACCCAGATCCCCCAAGGAAGTCGTGGTAACTGATCTAGAACCCTTTTGTTTGGACTCTCATGCATTCCCAGAGAAATACACAAGAAATAATCAGCAAGGCATTTCAATATTTATTGAAGCATTGGGATTCTTGTATAAAATACATGTGTGGGCATATAATTTTTGTGTATCATGTACTCCTTCCTTGCGCTCCTGGATCTGGTCTTGCCTAGGTTGTCTGATCTGCCAAATCCCTGCCCAGGTTATCTAACTCCCCAATACCTGTGGGTGAGTGCCACCAGGCTGCATTCATGGTGTACAGCAGTACAACACTCGTGTTGGTACACAGGTATCAGCTGAGCTGGAATTCCAACATGTAGTGACCTCGCAGTGTCAGCTGAGTACTCCTCTGTCTAACAAGGAAGTGCCTCAGGATATATAACAATAGCACCCATGTGGCCATCCTGCAACCCCTTTGGGCCGTAATTGTTTATTCTAGTTGGATAGCGTTATCACCTACTGGAGAAAAACATAAATAATATTTGAGAATTAAGCTTTATTACATGTTGATTTTTGAAGATGTCATGATAGTGTGCCTACGAAGTGGAAATGAAAGCAATACCGATTCAGAGAATGTTATCCTGCATGGTCACTTGCGCAAATGTATGTCAAATGTATCTGTGTGTAAAAAGGAAGGTAACTTAAGAAAGTGAACATGTAAATGGCAGCGTTTCTAACTGGGCCTATCCTGACACGTAACGCCCACTCCTGGATGGAAGTTGGGGAAAGCTATCCCTAGACAAATGCTAAAATATAAGGGTCAAGAAATATAAACCCTACTCAAATCTAAAAAAATCATCACACTTCTTGAATAAAAAAGCGCATGGAGAAAGCCATTCTTAAAATCATAAAAAATTATTAAAAGCTTTAAAAACAAATGTAAAAAGCAATTTAGCATAAAAATAAAGCTGTAAGATTTATGTGCTCCGAGAGGTAGACGAACCATTGCTGTGCCCAGCAACTGCAGACATTGTTCCCAGAGGCACGCATCGGATCATATCCATCGAGCAATCATGTTCACATACGTCCAATTCTGCAGCCTCCTAAGGAGGAGAGCCAGTGTGGTATCCGCAGAAGCCGAGTCAAGATGCAAATCACTAGGAGCAGAAGCAAACCCGGGTGGCTCGTACAATGCGTTCAGGAGAAACAGCAAGTGCAAAGGATAACAGTACATGTGGGCCATTAACAGGCTTACCTGTAGACAAGAACCAGTGTTTATTTAGTTCGTAAAGCAAAGATGCGCCAAAACACTCTATCATGCAATCACAACACAGGAGCCCATGTAGAAGTGCTAATTCCATTGAACTCTCGATGCGACATCCATTGTGGAGCGGAAAAATATCAAAGTTCCGAGAATTATGGACAGGACCAGTTTAATGCCTGCAAAAATGCTTCCTAGTAAGGGATGTATGAATGATGGGAATATAACTGAAGACTGTGTGGAAGGTACTAACCAAGCCAGTGCCGATTTTCTTTAAATAGTGTGCCGCTTCCGCGGTACTAGACACACAGTGTACAAGTTTCTCCAAATGTAGTGGGAAATTAGTGCGAAGCAGCCATTGTATCTCATAAGAGGACCTTGCAAACTGAAGATCAAGGGCCAGATGTACGATGTAAAATTGCATGTGCAAAAAGGGTTTGTGACCCATTTGTGCATGCAATTTTAGTCTGGGCCATGTACTTACACTACTTTGTGAGTCGCAAATAATGTATTGCGACTCGCTATTAGGAAGGGGCCTTCCCTTCCAAATAGCGACCGCAGAGCCATGTATGAATGTTTTTGCGAACGCAATTGCGGTCGCAAATTACCGCCCTCTTCAAGAGGGATGTAATGAAGTTGCAAATGGGAAGGGGTGCCCAGTGGACACGTTCCCCTTTGTGACTGGATCCAAAAATATTTTTTAAGGGCAGGCAGTGGTCCCAGGGACCACTGTCCGTTCTTCAAAATGAAACGAAAACGTTTCATTTTTATTTTTTAAATGCATCCCATTTTCCTTTAAGGAAAATGGGCTGCATTTTTTTTTAAAAGCTGCTTTATGTAATAGCAATCCCAGAGATGGTAGTCTGCTGAGCCCAGAAGTCCACCATCCATGGGAGGGCCTATCATATTCAATGGGCTCGCAAATTGCAAGAGGCTCATTAATATTCATGAGTCTCGCAATTTGTGAGCCCATTGGGAATCGCAAACAGTGTTAAACACACTATTGTACATGCAAAATAGCGCCTCGCAAATTGCGAGTCGCAAAAGACTTGCAATTTGTGAGGCGCTATTTTGTGCGTCGCACATCTGGCCCCAAATGTCTTCTTTGCAGATGTTAAGGCCATGTCCTTCTGGAACAACGTGGCTCTCAGTCTGCTCAAAGCATCCAAGTGCACATTCAAAAGATTTATTGAAGGCCAAAGAGCTGCCTACCTAATTGTACGGGCAGGTGGAAATAGTACTTGTGTGCAACAAGTCACAACAGCAGAAACCATCGTCAGATATGGAATACCCAGTTTCATGCCACAACAGCTCTAATCATTCAACATCAAATAACTCCCATCCTAAAGAAATGTAAAAGCTGGATATATTACAGAAGCTGGGAAACCCTTCAAATAGCAGGACAATTTGGCATGGACACATTACACCATGTATCAAAACCCCCTACATACCAAGGAATGCCCTAAGGTATTCTGACAGTCAGTCCTGCTAAGAAAGACTTCAGTCTCAGCATTTCTACAGCCATATCTAAAAGGTAAATTCATAACTCATGCACATATCCTTCTCTCAGTGCTTCGTGTCTGCCTACTTGATGGTGTTGTAAACAGTATTGAATGTGGAAAGTCGATATTGGCAGAGAAATAAAGCTGTGTATAATCCAATCAGTGGAAGGTATTTCAGCAACAGTGAATGGTAATTTCTCTAACTTTGCTATGTGTAACCTTCCTTGCCATGATAGCTTGCAGTTTTGCAAGATTGTGAAGTAAAAACATGCTTGGGGCATTAAGGTGTTGCCATAGTACGCAACCAGAACAAAGTGTCTTTAGAGTCCATCTTAATAACATAAACAGTCTATGTTGTGACTGCACATCTTGTAAAGAGAACATACCATTCTGTATGATGTTTATTGCAGATGACAACATGTTACCAAGAGAGTATATCCTAGAGGACAACATTTTCAACTTCAGTTAGATCCCTTTCTAAATTTGCCCTGTCAATTTTGTGGAGTCTCTCAGCAGTCGTCTGCTGGGAAGCTTTTCATACCTCATTGCATATCGCATACAAAAAGCACTTTTGACATGGTTTTTGAGGACCGAGTAGAAAGTCCTGTAGTCCCATGTCATCAGAAAGAAGGGACAAGTGTGGTTTCAACTGTGACAATGTGGAAGTCTTTAGCCAATCAAGGCACAACTTCCCAACACTGTAAGTTAGGCCCGAGTGTTGTGTGTGAACATAACATCTGTTCGGCCTGCTGATCTTGAACCCTTTAGTGTCACTTTGGAAACATGTATCACATCCGTTAGTATTTAACAGTCATACTAGCCATCACCTCAGATTGGTCCCTGAAGCATTGTATGACCTGTTGCAAAGCATGGTATCTAATGTTTTCTCTGTGTAGTCTGTGAACCATGGTCTGTTCATAAAACATGCAAATGCGGCAATGTTGGCTGTATTTAAATCTTTAATCTTACCCAAGCCAATACAGGA
Organism: Triturus cristatus; assembly: GCF_964204655.1. Classification (NCBI taxonomy): domain Eukaryota; kingdom Metazoa; phylum Chordata; class Amphibia; order Caudata; family Salamandridae; genus Triturus; species Triturus cristatus. The sequence goes on from NC_140591.1 coordinate 1,525,117,153, forward strand.
TGTATGCTGCACAGTTTTGTTCAAGAAAACCATTTGATGTGATATCTGGCATGCTCTAAATAATGCCTCGTTCCCCTGAACCTGCCACCCTGCAGTTCCCCAAATTGGTTTCAAATCAAGAGTTTCTCTCGAAAAGTTAAACCCTTGTGTAGACAACTGGAAAAGAAAAGATTCAGAGTATGTCAGTTTTGTACTAGTCAGCATATTTTTCTTGTCTGTGAATGGTGTGAGCATATATTAATAAGACACTGGGTAAGTTGTATTGTGACAAGATAAATATGCAAACATCTGTGAAAACGTTTGTGAGCTACCCTGTGGTAGTGTAGGGCAGTGTTTCCATTGTATGTAATCAAATACTGTTTGTGGAGTACTTGCTTTATTGAAGAAGTGGTCACCATAATGTTGAAAACAGAACATTTCATCATAATTAGACGTGCCATCATAGAGTTCCTCTGACTTAAAGAACAGTGAAATTCTCTAGATTTTCAAGCATGTATCAATGTCCCGACCATCGGAGACAGTACTAGAGATGATAAAGTCATTAAAAGAAATGCAGAACACACATGGAATTTGCGAAAGTTCAATAGAACTGAATATATCATCCAATACCCTATCTCAAACAAGTCCATTAGGAACAGGAACAGCAGAAATGTTCACCAATGATCTGGATGCTAACCCACTGTACGTGCTTGATATATCAGCCATTCATTAAACTGAATGGTCCACAAGAGGACATGGACCTAAATCTAAAGATAATTGCAATTGCATGTACTATACAGCTGTAACGTGTTAACATTTCCTGTTGATGCATACTGTTGAGCAGGCAACTGGGCCACTTTAACACAGTTTTCCTTACTGTCATATCGCTTGTACTTCATCGGTAAAACTGTGCATTTGTCATACAACATAACCGGCAGGATTGTGCCAGACTGATTCCATGAACACCCATTGGATATGTTGGACGGTCTCCTTGCTAGCCCACAGTGCACCATCTGGGCTCTTAACCTTACAGGGCACCAAATGTGTGTGCAACCTTAGAATATGACAACCCAGATCCCCCAAGAAAGTCGTGGTAACTGGTCTAGAACCCTTTTGTTTGGACTCTCATGCATTCCCAGAGAAATACACAAGAAATAATCAGCAAGGCATTTCAATATTTATTGAAGCATTCGGATTCTTGTATAAAATACATGTGTGGGCATATAATTTTTGTGTATCATGTACTCCTTCCTTGCGCTCCTGGATCTGGTCTTGCCTAGGTTGTCTGATCTGCCAAATCCCTGCCCAGGTTATCTAACTCCCCAATACCTGTGGGTGAGTGCCACCAGGCTGCATTCATGGTGTACAGCAGTACAACACTCGTGTTGGTACACAGGTATCAGCTGAGCTGGAATTCCAACATGCAGTGACCTCGCAGTGTCAGCTGAGTACTCCTCTGTCTAACAAGGAAGTGCCTCAGGATATATAACAATAGCACCCATGTGGCCATCCTGCAACCCCTTTGGGCCGTAATTGTTTATTCTAGTTGGATAGCGTTATCACCTACTGGAGAAAAACATAAATAATATTTGAGAATTAAGCTTTATTACATGTTGATTTTTGAAGATGTCATGATAGTGTGCCTACGAAGTGGAAATGAAAGCAATGCCGATTCAGAGAATGTTATCCTGCATGGTCACTTGCGCAAATGTATGTCAAATGTATCTGTGTGTAAAAAGGAAGGTAACTTAAGAAAGTGAACATGTAAATGGCAGCGTTTCTAACTGGGCCTATCCTGACACGTATCGCCCACTCCTGGATGGAAGTTGGGGAAAGCTATCCCTAGACAAATGCTAAAATATAAGGGTCAAGAAATATAAACCCTACTCAAATCTAAAAAAATCATCACACTTCTTGAATAAAAAAGCGCATGGAGAAAGCCATTCTTAAAATCATAAAAAATTATTAAAAGCTTTATAAACAAATGTAAAAAGCAATTTAGCATAAAAATAAAGCTGTAAGATTTATGTGCTCCGAGAGGTAGACGAACCATTGCTGTGCCCAGCAACTGCAGACATTGTTCCCAGAGGCACGCATCGGATCATATCCATCGAGCAATCATGTTCACATACGTCCAATTCTGCAGCCTCCTAAGGAGGAGAGCCAGTGTGGTATCCGCAGAAGCCGAGTCAAGGTGCAAATCACTAGGAGCAGAAGCAAACCCGGGTGGCTCGTACAATGCGTTCAGGAGAAACAGCAAGTGCGAAGGATAACAGTACATGTGGGCCATTAACAGGCTTACCTGTAGACAAGAACCAGTGTTTATTTAGTTCGTAAAGCAAAGATGCGCCAAAACACTCTATCATGCAATCACAACACAGGAGCCCATGTAGAAGTGCTAATTCCATTGAACTCTCGATGCGACATCCATTGTGGAGCGGAAAAATATCAAAGTTCCGAGAATTATGGACAGGACCAGTTTAATGCCTGCAAAAATGCTCCCTAGAAAGGGATGTATGAATGATGGGAATATAACTGAAGACTGTGTGGAAGGTACTAACCAAGCCAGTGCCGATTTTCTTTAAATAGTGTGCCGCTTCCGCGGTACTAGACACACAGTGTACAAGTTTCTCCAAATGTAGTGGGAAATTAGTGCGAAGCAGCCATTGTATCTCATAAGAGGACCTTGCAAACTGAAGATCAAGGGCCAGATGTACGATGTACAATTGCATGTGCAAAAAGGGTTTGTGACCCATTTGTGCATGCAATTTTAGTCTGGGCCATGTACTTACACTACTTTGTGAGTCGCAAATAATGTATTGCGACTCGCTATTAGGAAGGGGCCTTCCCTTCCAAATAGCGACCGCAGAGCCATGTATGAATGTTACCGCCCTCTTCAAGAGGGATGTAATGAAGTTGCAAATGGGAAGGGGTGCCCAGGGGACACGTTCCCCTTTGTGACTGGATCCAAAAACATTTTTTAAGGGCAGGTAGTGGTCCCAGGGACCACTGTCTGTTCTTCAAAATGAAACGAAAACGTTTCATTTTTATTTTTTAAATGCATCCCGTTTTCCTTTAAGGAAAATGGGCTGCATTTTTTTTTAAAAGCTGCTTTATGTAATAGCAATCCCAGAGATGGTAGTCTGCTGAGCCCAGAAGTCCACCATCCATGGGAGGGCCTATCATATTCAATGGGCTCGCAAATTGCAAGAGGCTCATTAATATTCATGAGTCTCGCAATTTGGGACCCCATTGGGAATCGCAAACAGTGTTAAACACACTATTGTACATGCAAAATAGCGCCTCGCAAATTGCGAGTCGCAAAAGACTTGCAATTTGTGAGGCGCTATTTTGTGCGTCGTACATCTGGCCCCAAATGTCTTCTTTGCAGATGTTAAGGCCATGTCCTTCTGGAACAATGTGGCTCTCAGTCTGCTCAAAGCATCCAAGTGCACATTCAAAAGATTTATTGAAGGCCAAAGAGCTGCCTACCTAATTGTACGGGCAGGTGGAAATAGTACTTGTGTGCAACAAGTTACAACAGCAGAAACCATCGCCAGATATGGAATACCCAGTTTCATGCCACAACAGCTCTAATCATTCAACATCAAATAACTCCCATCCTAAAGAAATGTAAAAGCTGGATATATTACAGAAGCTGGGAAACCCTTCAAATAGCAGGACAATTTGGCATGGACACATTACACTATGAATCAAAACCCCCTACATACCAAGGAATGCCCTAAGGTATTCTGACAGTCAATCCTGCTAAGAAAGACTTCAGTCTCAGCATTTCTACAGCCATATCTAAAAGGTAAATTCATAACTCATGCACATATCCTTCTCTCAGTGCTTCGTGTCTGCCTACTTGATGGTGTTGTAAACAGTATTGAATGTGGAAAGTCGATATTGGCAGAGAAATAAAGCTGTGTATAATCCAATCAGTGGAAGGTATTTCAGCAACAGTGAATGGTAATTTCTCTAACTTTGCTATGTGTAACCTTCCTTGCCATGATAGCTTGCAGTTTTGCAAGATTGTGAAGTAAAAACATGCTTGGGGCATTAAGGTGTTGCCATAGTACGCAACCAGAACAAAGTGTCTTTAGAGTCCATCTTAATAACATAAACAGTCTATGTTGTGACTGCACATCTTGTAAAGAGGACATACCATTCTGTATGATGTTTATTGCAGATGACAACATGTTACCAAGAGAGTATATCCTAGAGGACAACATTTTCAACTTCAGTTAGATCCCTTTCTAAATTTGCCCTGTCAATTTTGTGGAGTCTCTCAGCAGTCGCCTGCTGGGAAGCTTTTCATACCTCATTGCATATCGCATACAAAAAGCACTTTTGACATGGTTTTTGAGGACCGAGTAGAAAGTCCTGTAGTCCCATGTCATCAGAAAGAAGGGACAAGTGTGGTTTCAACTGTGACAATGTGGAAGTCTTTAGCCAATCAAGGCACAACTTCCCAACACTGTAAGTTAGGCTCGAGTGTTGTGTGTGAACATAACATCTGTTCGGCCTGCTGATCTTGAACCCTTTAGTGTCACTTTGGAAACATGTATGACATCCGTTAGTATTTAACAGTCATACTAGCCATCACCTCAGATTGGTCCCTGAAGCATTGTATGACCTGTTGCAAAGCATGGTATCTAATGTTTTCTCTGTGTAGTCTGTGAACCATGGTCTGTTCATAAAACATGCAAATGCGGCAATGTTGGCTGTATTTAAATCTTTAATCTTACCCAAGCCAATACAGGATGTATGCTGCACAGTTTTGTTCAAGAAAACCATTTGATGTGATATCTGGCATGCTCTAAATAATGCCTTGTTCCCCTGAACCTGCCACCCTGCAGTTCCCCAAATTGGTTTCAAATCAAGAGTTTCTCTCGAAAAGTTAAACCCTTGTGTAGACAACTGGAAAAGAAAAGATTCAGAGTATGTCAGTTTTGTACTAGTCAGCATATTTTTCTTGTCTGTGAATGATGTGAGCATATATTAATAAGACACTGGGTAAGTTGTATTGTGACAAGAGAAATATGCAAACATCTGTGAAAACGTTTGTGAGCTACCCTGTGGTAGTGTAGGGCAGTGTTTCCATTGTATGTAATCAAATACTGTTTGTGGAGTACTTGCTTTATTGAAGAAGTGGTCACCATAATGTTGAAAACAGAACATTTCATCATAATTAGACGTGCCATCATAGAGTTCCTCTGACTTAAAGAACAGTGAAATTCTCTAGATTTTCAAGCATGTATCAATGTCCCGACCATCGGAGACAGTACTAGAGATGATAAAGTCATTAAAAGAAATGCAGAATACACATGGAATTTGCGAAAGTTCAAAAGAACTGAATATATCATCCAATACCCTATCTCAAACAAGTCCATTAGGAACAGGAACAGCAGAAATGTTCACCAGGGAAAGGTCTCTTCGCACTTCTTGTGATGAAGAATGGGGTGTTAGTGTCCGTACAGAAGAAGGATAAAGACTGCCACAACACCAATCCAAAGGATGAGGAAAAGTAACTAAATTGTAATCCAAAGGAATAGCCGTGGAGGAACAAAGTGCATCTTCTTCAGCCAAACGTGGAATACACGCAATCTATCTCATGGAGGTGGAGGTGGTGGTTTTGATTAATCCAAAGACAAGTCATCTAAGTAGATAAAGTAGCTGGAAGATGTTCAATCTATCTTTGGCAGATCCATAGATTGTGTAGAACTTCCAGTAAACTTGAATTGAGGTACTTTGATATAAACACCATCTGTATTTCTGAATATAATCTGTGTTTTTGTACAAGTTGTTTGTATAGTAGTTGTTGTTGTAGCAGGTGGAAGAGATCCTTCATTATTTACTATCCCCAGCTGGGGAGAGTAAGTTTCATTGCAGATCAAAATGCACATTGGAAATTTCTGTATAGAAGTGAAAGGAGACAGGTAACTACTCAGGATCCCACGTGGCTTACGGTGTAGAACCAGCCACATGATGTGGTTATATGAAATCTATTGCCACAAATCTCTTGTTTTTCTAACCAGCAAGGGGTGGTAAAAATACAGTTATGTTACTTTCAACCGCCAGGGCAAGTACTGTTGTGTAGTTTCTAGGAATCTCCCAAGACCTGCGCAATTTGGATGGCCTGAACTGAGGGCTTGATATCCAAACCGATTCTGGACACCCCCACAGGATATGTCAGCCGTTAGACCAGCTAGCTCTACAGTTCTACTACCACCTCTCTGTATTCTACAGTGGTGTGGGTAGTTTCTGGCAGACACTGAATATGACAACCCTGATCTCTCAGGGATCGTGGAAAACAGTACAATACTTTTCACTCAGTAACTCATGCTCTCATATTCTCAGAAAATACACAGAATGGCGATTAGGACGTTTCAACAAGTATTTATTGCTCAATCTCCAGCCTTGTGCAAAACATATGTGCTGCGATAGTAAGGAGAAAGAAGTATTCAAACAATATGGCAAGGACCAATATAGTAAACAGTATATACATTTCTACCAAGGTTAGTCACAAGACAAAAATAGTGTCCCCCACGTTTCTCCATTATTCTTTACCAAAACTCCCCACTCTTTAAGCTATTCATCTACACACACCAATTCTGAACTCTTCAACCTGTAACCATGTAAGCTGTGTTCATCCTCCAATTACACAGCACTGTTACAAAGCCTCCACAAAAAGATCTTTGCAGGAGTAAATCCACAACAATTTATTAAACAGTATATTATAATGTAATCACACAAACAAATATTATATTAAAACGATTGTGATGGTTCAAAACACTATTGTTTTATCTCCAGATCTTGGTATAGTCTTGTTCACCTATCACCATTCTGTACATTAATAACCATATCACATTACATAACACTTAAACAATTGATTAGATATGAAATTCCTTTCATGTATTTGCATTTAAATTAAAAACACACAAAAAAAATTATTTAAAAACATGTAGTTGTCAACGCAGTGTTTTGGTGGATCATATCCAATGCAACCACCTTCTTCAGGACAAAGATTTTATTACAACAAGCATCTAAAAAATGTAATAACATAATTACTCCTTCTTCATAAAAATACCTTAGTCACATTTCAAGAGTTCAGTATCTTTACACAGGTCTTTCATACACGCTTTTAATTCTACATGCATACTACCTTTCTGGGGTTTTGATTTATTTTCATTAATGAGTCACCAACTAGGAACCTCGTATATATATTATTAATGGCGCTGCTGGTTTTGATCATTTCACTCTCGGTACAGACAAACATCTACTTATATATATTCATAATATTTGATGTATTCCTGTACCTGCGTGGTTGTTTTACACACAACACCCTCTGGTATTTGATGCGCTCCCAGAGTTGATTGAGCTATGGGAACAGATGGACAATCACTCTGTTTATCTATAAGTGTAGACACTATTTTATAATTTATAAAGCAATAAGGAAAGCACACTCCTCACCTTTCTTGTTACTTTACTTAATCATCCACTTATGAATAAGTTTCTCTAATTTTTCAACTCTCTAGTTTATTAATAACATATTGAGGTAGAGTGCGTCTTACCTCTTAGGCAATTTTATTTGTTTTCCTCTATTTGGCAGTAGTTTTCTTTTTTTTATGCTCCCTTAAATGTACGATGAGTTCTGAGAATTGAACATAACATTTCAATCAATGTGGATTCCCTTAATGCTTAATCCTACTACTTTCAAAAAATCGAATTGTTAATTGAATTAGTGCCTCGCTCTCACCAATTGGTTTCAGATTCCTCATCAGTGTTCATCCATGGTAATTAGACCTATTTTGTAAGCACGCTGGTTATTTTCCTGATCTGCCTAGTTGGGTACTAATTAAAAACGAAAACGGAGATAGTTTAATCCATGTGTACTCCTAATTACACTTATCCATGAATGTTATACTAGTTGCATATCCTGCAATTGCATAACTTCCTGAGTCCCCCATTGCTTTAATAGAGGTACTATCCTAAATACATAAAGCCCACTGACGTACCTCACGCTTTTAGCATGATCAAGTTCCCGTCTCTCTGATCAGGGCTGTATTTCTTTATCTAGCTATGCACGCCGAGTGCGGATGGTGGTCCCTTTTCTATTATGAAATAGAAATGTGACTATTGTTATTAATGTACACAATTGTGATAGGTGAACAAGATTATACAGAGATCTGGAGATAAAACAATAGTGTTTTGAAGCATCACGATCTTTTTAATATAATATTTGTTTGTGTGATTCCATTATAATATACATTTTAATAAATTGATGTGGATTTACTCCTGGAAAGATCTTTTTGTGGAGACTTTCCAACAGTGCTGTGTAATTGGAGTATGAACACAGCTTACATGCTCAGAGGTTGAAGAGTTCAGAATTGGTGTGTGTGGATGAATAGCTTAAAGAGTGGGGAGTTTTGGTAAAGAATATTGGAGAAACGTCGGGGACACTATTTTTGTCTCATGACTAACCCTATCCCCTACGGAAATAAGGGTACCTCTCACATCATTGTGAGTCCTTAATTCTCAACCATCAGGTGAGGGGGCTGGTTCATCCCTAAGGATTTCTTGGCTACAGATACCTCCACATACGTGGGGAGTTTTGGTTAAGAATATTGGAGAAATGTGGGGGGTCACTATTTTTGTCTTGAGAATGAAGGACCCCGTTTCTATCTCGAGGATGACACCCCACGAGGGATGTCCTACCTCTGCATGTCTAAAATTCAGCATGCAGGACCCCCGTCCCAGCTTGGAAGGAATTCTACTCTAATTTGTCATGGGTAGTGAGGGTCTTTTATACTAAAGTGGTCAATCGAGGGTTTTTTCCAGAATCTATATGTTTTTAAAACAATCATAAATGTTTTGAAAACAAACACAAATGTTTTGAAAACAATTACCAATGCTTTTCTAAACAAATGCGATCATGCACAGCTAGCTGTTGCCCAAGGTTGAAAAAATGTGGTGAGACTTATACAAAATATTTCTGCCTTGCCTGGGGACATGTTTATGTATATCAGGTACAGGGATTATGATAGAATGCTAAGAGCCTGGTGTGGAAGAGACAGGAGCAAGCTACTTGGTTAAAGGTCACATGTTTGGAATCAGTATTGTCATGTGGATAGGACAATGCATGTAAAATGGGGTATACATGACAGGACTAGTCTAAAGGACATGACACTACAGGCTCTCTGTAAGATAGCCAAAATTATTTCTTGTCCAGAATCTTTTACATGACCAGTTCACTAGTCTTGGCAATCCAGCCATTGGTTGCTTGGTGCTTCCTTCCTCTCTCCAGTGGTGGTGCAGTTTACTTGAACATTACTTTGTGCATCCTGGAAACTGTTCAGTTCCTGTAAAACAGCCAAACATTCATTAATGTCAAATAGTGTTTCAGCTGCCACTGTGCTGGGAGTGTTGCAGTCAGGTACCCCCATCTTAACCTCAAATAGGATCTCGCAGGGAGCCTGACTACCCAGTGACTTTTCAGGCAGGTTGATGAGTGCTCTCTGGAACCCATTTAGGTGATGAACCTAACTGCGACCTGAGCCTAATACCCTCTCTGTTAAAGACTGCTTTAATTCTCGGTTCTTCATCTCCACTACTGAATTTCCCTAGAGACGATGGGGGAAGGGGTACCACACAGTCACACCCAATTTTCCCATTGTGTCTTTGTAACACACTGAGACTGTCGGCCCCTGGTCTGACTGGAATGTGCCAACTGCGTACTTTCCGATAAAGACTTTTAGATCTTTGAAAACATTTCAGGCATCAGCAGATGGCTATGGTCAAACCCATTGGAATCCAGAGCAGGAATACACAGAAAGCAAGATGTATTTGCAAGCTCCATCTGATTGTAGGGGACCGCAGCCGTCCAGATAATTACAAGCGTGAGTCTTGTTTCATATTTATGATGGCGCATGCAGATAAGTATTTCTGTTTTGTCCCCGCGGCAGGCTGTGCAGATCTGTCAGTATAGATATGTAATCTTACTGATCACAATGCATGACCTCATTTGGCAGAGGGTGTTCATTTTCATATTGCAGGTATGAATGTGCTTGAGTCAAATCTGTAAACTACATCTGTTGCAGTGAGAGAGTTGGACCACTGTATACATCACAGTTGTAATGCTTTTGAGCTTGGAATGTTGGCTTTCATGACAGCCTTTAAAGCCAGTACTGGAGTCACAACAAGTATTTGCTTCCCCTGAGCCAATCCTCTCTCTCTCTCCACAGCAGTCTGTACCACTGTAAAAATCTTTTCTGTTGGTGCAAAATGCCTCTCAGCATTGGTGTACAAATGCGATTTATATGCAATTGGTACAGTGTCTCCTTCACCAGGTTTGTGGTGTTCACACAAATGTGTAAGTGTTTTTAAGCTAGCATGTCAGCTTGTACTGAACACAAAATCTGTTAAGTTCAGTGGTCCAGTGTGTGCTTGAAAAATCTGGATGAAACAAATAGTAGAGTGGTTTAAACCATTCTGCGTAATCTGGAATGCATGCTCTGCAAAACTTAGGAATCCCTAAATGGATTGAAGCTTCATAAATGAGCTGCACAGTTGTAAAAGCCCACATTTCTCTAGAAGTGTGTCACAAGATTTGTGCCTTCACTTGACAACTCATATCCCAGAACAGGACACTGAGATGGGCAACCCGATTTTTTAAAGTTGAATTTGTAGCCCATGCAAACAAATCCCAGTACAATGCGATCTACTCTTGTCAAGTGTGTAGAAAGGCCATCCTCCATCAAATAAATGCCATCAACATAAAACAATGCCTAGTCATCAAATTGTTGTAAATGTTCTGTAACCCGGGCTGAAAACAACCCAGGGCTGTTCTTGTAAACTTGGGATAAACAACAGAACTGTTTTTGAGAACCTTAGAGCATGGAAGTTTGTCAACTACCCGCTTTCATGCACTATATTTTGGAAGCAAAAATCCATTCGAGATATCTAGTGCAGTTTGTGTTTTTTACGCACTATATTGTTCGTTAGTACTGCTCTGTGAGCATTTTGTAGTGCAAGTGTGTATGTGTAGCTATGTTTAAATGTCTGTATTGAATACTAGATGAGATGAATGATATGGTTTCATTGCTGGAAACAAGGGATTATTCATAGGAGAGGTGCAACTTTCTATTACACCTTGCTGTTCAAATTGTTGTGTAAGAATCTCTCTAAGTTGTTTTTAAGCCAACTATTTAATGGAGTATTGTCTTTGACATGGTTTTGGTATAACGCAGGAACCAGCGCTAACGCTCACTTCTTGGTGTATGAATGTTTAACTGAGTCTGGGGCTAGGTCTATAAAAGCAGGTAAAATTATATTTTCTCTCTTAAGGCAATCCATCATGAATTCAGGTGGCCAATCCTTTTCAGCCGCAAGAATATCATAGCCGAATTACAAGTTCTCCCAAAAGAGAGCATTAATGTTTCTAGGTACATCCCCCTCCAATTGAAGTTACATCTCATATAAACAATGCTGGATGCTCACCCTGGTATCCTGTGTTTCTACCTGGATATAGTAATTCATGTTACTTCCACCAGACAATCCATCAGGTTCCAGCAAACTCTATTGACTTTTGCGGCGTTGTCCAGCATGGTCAGAGCCCACTCTCCTCTCAGAAGCACTGTCCTCATTATCCGCGGCATGCTTGACTTTGAGTCCAACTACCATCTTCTTTTTGAATTGAGTCTTTGACTGTTTAGGATTGTCTTCCTATTTTATCATGTAGTCAGAACACCATTGTGAGTCCTTCTTTGGTTTCACATCCTCCTCTGATCTGTGCTCTGACAGTTCACCTCTCTCTGATCGTTTCTTGGATGTATCCTGAAAGGAATGAGATGAACGTGCACCAGTATCCTGACACCTGGCTGGCATTTTAATATTATCACAGTTACGCAGACTGTAGCACTTTACAGTGGCCTCAAGTTGAGGAGAACTACCCTATGACTTAATCTTTTCTTTATGTATCTTATTATCCCACTTCCTTTTAGAAGAATCAGGTGCTCACTTTGAGTAATCCTTTTTAGAATTACTCTTAATTTGTGGTTTACCAAGTGTGGCTTCCAAATTATCTCTACCTACTGTTGCTTAGGGTTCTATGATAATTTTAAGTAATATGAACTCATGTTCCCCCGGATCCAAATCCCTAAGGCACTGGCATATAGCCAATACTGCTGCTTCTCTTGTAATGCTTCTCAGTATATTCGCGGATACTGCAGCTAAATTGCCCTTAAGTTTCATTCCCAAATCCAGGGCAGGGGCTTCCCCATACTGATTTTGAATCTGTTTAAATACTTCGGGCAAAACAGCTAATGAGGCTGTACCATGAGTTCTGGCATAAATTATAGTGAAGACTGCGTCCCAAGTGGTGCAGTCACGACTGGGGAGCCATCTCAATAGGCAAGCATATTGCAAGAATTCTGTACTTTTTCTGGGGTCTCATATGGGGAAACACCGCTTCAAGCTGACTTGTTTTTTGTGGTATCCAGAACAGAATCTCCTCCTGTGTGGATGGAATTGTACCCATAATAGAATTGAAAGTCTTTGGACATATGCCATGTGCAGCCAAATGTGGTTGTGCAGCTTGAGCAGACCTCATAGAATTTATTGTCATTTTTTGCATGACAAACTGTGTCAGACTTCTGTATATTTTGATTAGACTAATATGTTGTCCGTGTAATTGTGGTGCTGTCATATTAGCTATGATTGAATGTGGTGTGTAACTGGGTAAGACCGGCCATGTCGCTCCCTCATTGCTAAGTGGACATAGGTCATCCTCTTCAGTAGAGTGTGGTAGGGCACCTCCAAATCAATTTTGATGTTTTTGGTATATATGCTAATTGTATTTCTAGTGCTTTGCAAGCTAAATAGTTATTTGGAATGTCAGTTGTAGTGTAAGTGTGAAACAACCATGTGTGTTCATTAGCTGCTGGGAATGTGACCAATGAATAAAATACATCTGACCTAAATGCTTCGTGTGCCTCACCAGAAAGGTATCATCCCCACCCACAAATGCAAGATTTTGTAGTAGCAGCTTCTGAGTAACTGCATGCCTACAGTTCTCAACTATAGTTAATGCTGCTGGTTCAGCCATAAGAATATGTTATAGATTCAGAAAAGGGTACTCCTAAGGGGAGATCCTTTGAAAAGTTTAAGCATGAACAACCTACAGCCAATACATAGGGTTAACCTACTCAGCTGAGGAGGATTTTTTCCTAACACCAAGGATGTCTCCTGTTAAGAGGTAAGTAGGGGTCCTTGGGTAATCAAAAAGTAAGAACCCAGACTAAAACTTTGGGGGTGCCAAGTTGTACGGCTTGTACCTCATTGGTAAAACTGTGTGTTTGTCTGATAAGATAAAAGTCAGGATTGTGGCAGACTGATTCCATACGCTACCTGCAGGATATGTTGCCCTATTGCCCTGCTAGCCCACAGTGCACCATCTGTACCCCTACCCTTACAGGGAACCAAATGTGTGTGCTTCTTAAGAACATGACAACCCAGATGCCCCAAGGAAATCATGGTAACAGATCTAGGACCCTTTCATTTGGACTCTCATGCATACCCAGTACCATACTCTTCAAGGTGTTTCAATATTTATTGAAGCATTGTGATTCTTGTATGAAATATGTGCAATGTGATAATCTATAGAATGAAACAAATTAGAGTAATTAGTATTACAAGAATAGTGAAAAAGACGAGTATTTCCATCATCTTGCTAAGACAGTGAATATATATGGGCGTATAAGTACTGTGCAAGGTGTACTCCTTCCTACCACTTCCTAACCTGGTCATGCCTAGGGCGGGTGATCTGCCAAACCCCTGCCTGGGTGGTCTAACTCCCCATTACCTGTGAGTAAGTGTCATCAGGCTGCCTGTATTGGCTTAGAGCAGCACATCCCTTGTGTTGGTATGCAGGTATCAGGTGAGCTGGAAGTCCGACATGCAGTGACCTGGCAGTGACAGCTGAGTGCTCCGCTGTCTGAACAAAGAAGTGGAATAGCGCCCATGTGGCCATGTTGCAACACCTGTCAGGCCGCAATTGTTTATTCTAGTTGGGTAGCGTTGCTGCCTACTGGACAATAACATAAATAACATTTGCACATTGAGCTTTATCCCTTGTACTGAATGTTCAAGGTGTTTGATAGTGTGTCTAAGAAGTGGAAATGTAAGCAATGCAGATTCAGAGATTGTTATCCTGCATGGTCATGCACGCAAATGTATGTCAAAGGTCACTGTGTATAAATAGAAAGGAAACTTTAGAACTGTGAACATGTAAATGGCAGCATTTCAACTGGGCCAATCCTGAACACGTGACATTACCTCAGTGAAAGAAAGGCAGTGGTTGTGCGAGGGCCTTCATTAGTGAGGGTTTGGCTATGTACTTTTCTCCTTCTCCCTCTTTTTGATCGATATGATGATTTTAAGAGGCATCAGTTTTATGTACTATATGTGATTTTTATAGTAATGGTTTTAGTAAACCAACAATAAATAATATTTACTTTCTATTACCCTATATTTATAGTATTTATAATTCAAAAATTCTGCTTAGTTGATTTGTAAAGGTATATAACGTTTACAGTGAATGTGCCGTAGTTACACGTCTTACATTTCAGCCAATCTGGGTCCAGTCTTCATGAACCAATCTATCACAGAGTGTGGGGTGAGTTGAAGATCATCAAGGGACGTCTTTTACATGTTATTCGAACATAACGGGCACACACATCTTTACCACAAATAGATTTACAGTGTGACAGTATTGGAGAGAAATTCCTGAATCATACACAGGTTGTCTGCCTAGTAGGGGCAAACGCAGGTCTGCTGGCTAATGCTTACATGTACAGTTATATTCATGGGCTGCTGATGAATGAGGAACAGCCATTAAATTATTCAGCGATTGTGTGCTTTGTGAGACATCCATTGCTCCAGTCATTCATAAATGCCATAGGAACTGTTCTGAGGCTATGACTGTCACATTAATTCTGCAATGGAGATGCACTTATATGAAAAGCAGAGTTTGTGGGAAATGTGCAATGTTGAAGCTAAGCAAATTGTCTAACAATTCCTGTCAACCCCATGCTCTCCCTGCTGCTGGAGCGCCTGCACTCCCACCTGACTCATATCAATGTGATTGTCAAAATTCAGCTTTTTCACAATGAAGATTAATGTTTATATCTTGTTTATCTACCCTTTGACTCATTTTTACATTCATCTATTCAACAGTCTGCATACTCACACACAAAAATTAACAATGCATTATATTTATTTTGTTTTATCTATTAGCTTTGGAAACCCTTGTCTCATCTGCTCCTACCCAGAAGAAGACAACTTTTAGAAATGGGCAAATGGGTAAGACATGCCAGACTTGTGGAGATAAAAATGCATTCTTAAGATCCTTTATGTGAGAGGGATCCAGGCTCCTTCTGCAGCTGTAGCATCTTTCCATAGACGTATTGGTTCGAATTCTGCATGTGCATAGAGATTGCCTCTTGCCTAGAAAAAACATCTCTTTAATCAATATATACAAATGGTCGCCTGTGCATAAGCAGCTTACTCTTTTCTTGTGGATGCAGCAGTGTTGCATTACAACTCTCACCTTGTGCTTGTGCACAAACACTCTTAAGTATTGTGACAGACAGTGCAAATGGCACTATTTCCCTTTGCATGTGTTCCCCTGTTCATAACAGTGTTCGTTGTGTGAATGTACTTTCTTTGGCTGTGTACAGGTGTTCTTATACATGAGATGTTGTGCTGGGCATACTTACACTTTGTGACACTAAAGGTGTGGCCGATAACTAGTGCACCGAAGGAAAAGATAAGCACAGATCAGGTAGGAACCAATGGACCTACATTTGCATTACCCCAATGATGCCCTTATTCCAATCAATTCCCATTCCCATTGGATTACTGGAAAAGCCTGTAAGGCATTGGTCACACATAGAATTTAAGCAGGAAGAGACAAAAGTGGTGAATCTGAGCACCATCCAGACTTAGTGGGAGTTCAAATGTGCATTCCTCCATTTATTGGAGCTATCTGTTAAACCTGCGAACCAGTTGAGAACATTCAATTACAAGTAAGTAGAATCAAAGGGCAGGGCTGGCATGGCTGTGTGCCTGGCTGTGGTTCTCACATATTTTGTTATGAGCATCAATACTGCTAACAATGGCCTTCTGTGAAACCACAGATTTTTCAGTAGCATTGCAGGGGAAGCAATCCTTAGGCAGCCTATTGCACCCAATACCCAATCAAATTGCAATATGCTGGTGAAGACGATATACTTCTGTTGGCTGACCCAAGATGTGAATGACATTTTTATCAAGCAATGGCTGAAGGGTTTCAACCCAAGCCATTCTCTGTATATTTGTATTTGCTCAATGACATAATCTGACGCTGGGCACATCTAAAATGTCATTTGGGACATTTCAAACTGTTTATACGCCTTTTCCCTAGGGTTCTGCCTACACTTGGTAACTTTGCTTATATTCTGGACTTTAGACATTGGACGTCTTAAAATAATATGAACTTTCACTGAATATAGCCATTAGCTCCTTCTGTAGCTGAGCAGCATCCTTTATTATGAGGTGCCCCTTACGTGCATAAATCAAACATTCCAGAGAGGTATACATTCGTAGGAGATGCAAAAAACATAAGAGGTTGATTATTAAAGAAAGTCATTAATGTGCACACAGAGTTATGTATTTGGACCCTCATTGGTGCCGAGTTCTAAGTTTCAGGAATTCACAAACATTTTTAGATGTATTCATCAATAGTTTGGTGAATTCCTTTCCAATCGGAAATTAGCTGGGCAAGGGCCCTGTTAACACTGTTATTCTTAGAAATACCCCTTCCTGTACCCAACTAAGCTATTCTGAAGTGTTCCAAACCTTAGAAATGAATTTGTCCATGACCTTGATAGATTGCAAATGTTTTCGATCATAGGAATGGATTCTAGAGAATGTTCCTAATAAGCTCAAACATCTGCAGCTGTGCACACGTTTACAGTCTATTTAGACAGTGCAAAGTCACTGCCTAGTTCCGGAAGTAGATTCATTTGGGGCTGGGACTAATTTTATTTATGCTGAAGTAATCTGAGTAATTTTGGTAATTCCTTGTTTTTCTCTGACACAGAATTACAGAAAATAACGTGAATCAGCCCACTCACATTATTTAGAGTAATTTGGTGGAAACAATTCTACAGGAAGAATACATTTAGCAAATGCTAGCAGCTGATCATGCTTCTGTTTATGTTGTGTTGCATTTAGCGCAATTTTTGTTTAGCAAAATTCATCACTGTGTCCATTTTGGACTCAAGCCTTTATTTAATTGCTAAGATAATGCCGCTAAATGCTGGGAGTAAGTTGGGAGAAAATGCGACCCCAACTACACACTGAGCGAGCGCGAGCTGGTGCTTGCACTCTCTAGTCATATTCTGTTATATTTAGCATTATTTCTTAGTGAAAAATGCATCCTCATGTACATTTTGGCCACCAAGGGGCATTTTTGAACTAAGGAAATAGTGCTAAATGCAAAGTTACACTCCTCATGTGATCACGTGGATTTGTAGGTAATTTCACATGATTCCCCTTTCAAGCTATGCCCACCCTTGGATTTAATCACATCTTTATCACCTTATACATGGGCCTAAGAGGGTTAGAAAAAAACTCAAAAATGTTAGGGTCGCCAATTTAAGCA
Source organism: Triturus cristatus (assembly GCF_964204655.1). NCBI lineage: Eukaryota > Metazoa > Chordata > Amphibia > Caudata > Salamandridae > Triturus > Triturus cristatus. Next base: position 1,525,134,839 of record NC_140591.1, read on the forward strand.
TGTACTTTAGAAAAATACCACATAATCAAACTAGTTGACTAAGGAGAAACTGAAAGCATTGAGTTTCCTCTTGAATGCCTCCTTGATGTCTTTGTTTCTCAGGGTGTATATCATAGGATTCAGCATGGGTGTTAATGCAGAATACAGAATAGCAAAGAGTGAGTCTACTTCAGAAACAACGGACGCAGCAGGACGTATGTACAAGAAAATGATTGGCAAGTAAAACATATTTACCACAATTAAATGAGAAGCACAGGTAGAAAATGTTTTTCTTCTACCCCCGGGTGAACTGATTTTCAGAATTGACAACAGAATTTTGAGGTAAGAAATTAGAATCAGGCTAAATGATGAGATTATTCCGAAGAAGCTAATGGTGGAACCTATGGCAACGTTGAGGGACGTGTCGGCACAGGCCAAATGGAGCAAGGGTGGGTGGTCGCAGTAGTAATGATGAATTACATTGGGTCCACAGAAGGGCAGCCGTGAGGCTAAAACTGCTTGTATAAAGGGGGCGAGGAATCCCCCAATCCAGGAAACAAGAGCAAGTTGAATGCAAAGTCTTCTGGTCATGCGTATGCCATATTGGAGAGGTTGACATATGGCAAAATAGCGATCAAAAGACATCGCAGTCAACAGGCAACATTCTGTACCACAAAGAGAAAGAAAGGTGTACATTTGCAAGAAACAGCCACTAAAGGAAATGGAGTTGTTGTTCATTAGAAACTTGTCTAACATTTTTGGCACAGTCACTGTGGAGAAGCTCAAATCCAGGAAGGCGAGGTGACTGACAAAGAAGTACATGGGGGTTTGAAGTTTATGATCGAGGCTTGTGAGAAGAAATACAATCCCATTACCTGCTACAGTGAGAAGGTAAATAGGGAGAAAAATCCCAGAGAGTAAACCATGAAAGTTTTGCAGACTTGGAAACCCAAATAAAATGAATTCAGTTACTGACACATTAGTTTGTTGGTAGACTTTCCTGACTTCCATTTCTTTGTGAGTGGAATCTGAAACATAAATTTGTTAGTTGCATATCCAAGATCATTTTTCGCTTATTAAGATGGCAATAATAAGTATGTGTTGAGGGGGGAACAATATCCTGCCTCTACTCACTATTTCATCTCATATGCCACATTAACAACAATGGCTATTAGTGTGGTAAATCTAAATTGTGCCCTCAATACATGTTAGAGATTAAATAGCGGATCAATGTTGCTTTTTTTACAGCTGTCAAACAACATATGAAAGAGCAACTTGACAAGCCCCAATTATTTACATTGTTGAAAATTACTTTTACTTTGGACTTAGATACATTCTGAACTCTATTAATAACTTCCCCATATTTGAGAGCAGGACAATGTTTCTCAAAGTATATAAACATAAAGGTGAACAATTAATGTAAATAACTGTCTTGCAGGAGGAAACTGACTAAATATCTATGATTTGCAGAAAAGATTCCTGATAGAAACACTTTCCTCAGGCTAACTATAAAACAAAACATAATTTTTTGGAACATTTTCAAATGACAAACTGAAAAATACTGCTGTGAAGATTTTGCGAAGAGTTTGCAGAGTTTTTTATTCATGTGGATGGTATGCTGTCCTTGTTGCCAAATGGCATAATAACAATCAAAGGACGTCATTGTGAAGAGGAGACATTCTGAAAATCCCAAAGAAAGAAACACGTACATTTGGAAGACGCACCCACTGATGGAAATAGTTTTGCTGTTCATCAGAGTCGTGGCCAGCATTTTTGGTACAGTCACTGTGGAGAAACTGAGATCTAGGAAGGAGAGGTGATGGATGAAGAAGTACATGGCCGTTTGAAGCTTATGATGAAGGGTGGTACGTAGGAATACAATACAGTTACATGTGGCAGTGAGAATGTAGGTGGGGAGAAAGACCCAGAAGAGCAACATCTGAAAACCCTGCAGACTTGGAAAACAAACTAGATGAACTAAGTTACCGAGCCATTGGTCTGATTGTGCAGTTTTCTGTTTTCCTTATTTTTTAGAGTAGTTTCTGAAACAGAATATTGGTAGTCACCAACCACACAAAAGTATCAAACAAGTGTTGAAGCATTATATAAATATACCTTTTGCTTTTAATGAATTTGCTCCTATTTATAACATATGTCAGGGTATACTATGCAAAGAATGGAATAGCTATCCTGCCTCATATGTCCTGCTGATAGTGGGGTAAGTCTAAACAGTTCCTTTATACAAATCTACAAACAGAAGATCAGAACAATATTTATTTATATGAAAGAATTGCCCTACAAGCACCTTGCACACAAAGTCTTGAAAGGTGTTATCTTATTTTTCCATAATTACCATTGAGTTTGCTGGTGACTTTGGCCATGTCACATAAAACCATCCACTTTACTGTATCCTCAGTGAGATACTCTAAGTTCAACGGGTTTGCCAGACAAAGGTCATGTTGTAACTGTGCTACTCACTGATCAGAACAAACTAGGGTGATCTGGCATGGGACTGCTTGTGTTCGCAGTATGAGGGGACCTGGACTGGTGGTTTAGGCATCTTATTAGAGCAAGTTGTGGCTGGTTTGCATACACCTTGTCTCTGCCTGGGGTGTATGGTGGTTAAAAACAATAGTCTACAATGCAGCTTAATCAATTATCAGAAGCTGGGACTTCTCTCAGTATTTCACCAACCACCTTTGAGTTTTCTTAAAAATAACTGTCCTCAAAAGTCAGATAAAATGTTGAAAATGCACATAACATTGTCACGCTTTAGCACCCAAAACATGACCCATGTTATTTTTTAAATTATCCTTAGTTTGAGTATCCTAGTTTCCTCCAGTATGGAACTTGTTTGGCTAACTGTTGGTGGTTCCCATATGCCATTTTCATCAGCAAATGCTAGTAATGTAGTTCAACAAAATGTAGATAAAATATGAGTTAGTGGATATGTGAGTTTTAGATTTCTTATTGGACTTTGATATCATCAACAACTCTATTTTATGGTGGACCATAAACAATCTGAAAATAACTACAGTCCAGTTGAAATGATCAACAGTTCTAAATAAAGACACAAGGATCCAGACGCTGTTGGAAACCAAAAAAGAGTCTCAAATAAAATTATAAATTCCACAATGGTCTCGGGCCATATCTTCTTTCCTACCTGAGTGGTCCCAACTCCAGCTTCTCTACACAAACTAAACATGTTCACATCTGCACTGCGAAATATAATTAGTTACTCCTCTATGCAGATGATATAATGTTTTGTGTTGTACACCACTGCTGTGAGTTTTGCCAATGTAGAGTCTGGTTCATCCTTTACCTGCTCTTCTTGAGATTCATGGTCCAGAGGTACGAGATGTGGAAGTCTGTGTATGCAGTGATGTAGTGGGTGGCCATCCTATTCAAATATCTCAATCGTCAGCAAAGGAATATATATCACAGGGTAATAGTTAGTTTGGGAGTCTGTTTATGTCATAATTAGAGCTACACAAACATGACTGCCCCTAAATGCATAGCATATACTAAAATGAGTATAACACACACCAAAATGAATAAAGCAAGTCGCTAAATAAATATCATACATGGCAGAATCAATATATCATGTAGCTGGATAAATATGATATTGAGTAGAATGAATACTCCACTTAGAGAATGATATACAGAAATATGTCCCCCTAACTTACATGAAAAGGACATCAATATTCCTCTAAAAAGAATATAACAACACTGATGGCGTGTGATACTGACCTGACGATTTCCTGTTCCCGTGCCCGTTTTCCTGGATACGCTTATGATACTGTCCCCTCAGGTAAAGCAGGATTCCATCCACAGTTAGAGAGACCATCCTCAGAGAACATAGTTACTGGATAACAACATGACACACCTAGCCTACTTTTGATAAATCCTAGATGTAAAACATTGTCTAGAAATTTGTGACTATAGAGTTACACAGTGAAACATTTAGGAAACTCCCCTGCCCCAAACAACCTAAGCAGCAAACTGATGGCTACGCTATCTATTCCAACTACCCCTGTTCCAAAATAGCACCATCCTACCCATATCCACACCACAACCAACACAAGAAAGGGAACTTATAAGTGCAAAATATATACACTTAGCTAGCCCACTCCAAACTGCCACCATAGCCTTAAATATTTAACAACTCAATTGAAAAATGAGGATCACTTTCAGGCTAAATAAGGGTTTTGCTTTTCAATGCTGTTACTCTGCCAGGTTACCAATGCTGTCAGGAGTTTTGGAAAGTGGTGTCATGGCAGCAGAACAGGGACCAGAATCAAACAGGAAGGCACAGTGTTCTCAAAGTATGGTCTACAAGCTCCTTGCAGGACCCTCTAATTCCCTGGCCATGTTGGTTGTCCCGACAATGGACAGTCTCAGGAGAAGATACAGGTACTTCTTGCTTGTCTGCCTCAGAGTCTGTATTGCAGGTTGGGAGGCTTTTCACGGTCCTGGATTACTTACATCTCTTTCTCGACTGCCTGAGTTGTGAGAAATGTCCTATATTGGTTCTTCCGAGAGCATATTGGCGAGAGCAGACGTAGTGTCCATTGATGTTGTCGTACCTTAGGCAAGGAGATGGGAATAGTAGCATGTGCGGAACTTGTGGGAGCAGAGGTGCCCCTGCTCACAAAGTTTTGTACCTGATAGTTTTCTGGCTGCAAAGTCCATGTAACACTGGTTCTTCTTTCCAGTGGTGACATACAATACCTAGTTTTGGAGCACCATTTCAATACCATGTGTGCTGGAATACACAGCATTCTGCATTAATGTGATGTGTGAGTGGTTTATCATTAGTTCCCATTATGAATTAGTTTATTTATTTTGGTGTGGGTATGTGTGCCTGTGTTTTGGGAAGAGCAACTGGAACAAATAGGTGTCCCTAATTGTGATCAGGTTGTTGCTGATGGTAAGCCAAAGTCAGACAGTTGTTGATTGGGTATTTATTACCACAGCGTTACTGAATTTCTTGCCAAGCTCCTCACACCTTTGCTTTGTCCATACACCGAAAACTACCCAGGCTCCATTTCACTAAGATCATTGTATTGTCTATGTGTCCTAAGTTCCTAATGCTGCATTTCCATTCACCAGAGATCCTTGTACAGCATGCACAAGTTCCTCAAAGCCCCTCCTGTCTGCCATGTGCACCAATCTTTCATCTATTTGTTCTCACACCCATGGTCTATAAAATAAACACATGTAGCAAGATGCACAGAGCCTCAGCAGTTCTGCTGTAAACAGGTGTTACCATACCATACTGGGCCTAGAGGCTCGAGATCTGAAAAAATCTTGATATGAAATACTTGGCTTCTTATCAGAAAGACCAATATTATCATGCATGCAAGGAAAAGTAGAAGACAAAGGATATCGGAAATAGACCTGGAAGAGTGATCAAAAAAAGATAGACTTTCTGAACAAAAGGCAAGACTCTTTAAACCCTTTCTAGCGCTGGAGCAAAACAAAATTAGCCATTTTGTGAAATCTTAAAAAGTGTTGCATGGAGGTCAGGATTGAGCGCAACCCTCCAAATACAGCAAGCAACAAGACAATCATACCACCTCAAACACCATCATGGCCTCATCAAGGGTAAGGGTAAGGAATATTCTGAGTTTGAGCTCCAGGTAAATGCTGAAGAAGTCATCAGGGAGGAGCCATATCTTACGGGACACTTTAGGACCAAGACTAGGGGGGAAAAATGGGCCACACTGTGGAAAACAAAAGCAGACACTTAATGCTCTGTCCTGTACTACTAAAACAGCAGTGGATTGTAAACAATGGTTAATCGACATTAAGTTTATGGTCTGGGATTAAACAGCAAAGCACCTCTATGCATTCCTTACCACAGGTGCTGCACCTACCCCTGACTTACAGCCGGAGTTTGGGAGGAAAAGGCCATATTTATCATCAATTCCAGGAGACAGGAGGGGCGAGCAGGTGTTGTGGAACCTGAATGTCACACTGACGAGGTCTAACGCAATTCAGCACCTTTGTTATGTAGATACATTATCAGGAAAGTAGCCAATGAAAAGTTGAAAACTTTATTACATCATGTCTGATGTCTGATGTATGTATCTGGACATTTGGGGCTGTGGAATTTTATACTGATGCATATGCTACTTTATACTAAAGGTGAAGAGTATCAACAGTTATGAATTGGAGGAATTTTACAATGTCAGGTTTTAAATAAGACCATGATATTTTCCTGTGTTGTAGCAATATTAACCGATGTTTTAAGAAAACTGATTATTTTAAAAAGGATTTCTTTTATATGTACATCTAATTTGTATTGTGATGGTTTTTATTAACTAATAACAATAAACTATCATGTACCCAAAGTACCTGTAGGGCACATTCATCTATGTTGTGCATTAGCTTTTAAGGCACTGACATAGTTCAGCTGTGGCACACATCAAGAAAGTGCAAGCTGAATCAGTGTATCACTAAAAAGTAACTGTTACCTCCCAAGAAGCTATTCTGAGGTTTACCAACCAAGCAACAAAGGTCTGACCAAGTCTTACTATCCACAGCCCTAAATGACAATTAAGGATCTTCTTTTCTTCAAACATATACACACACTCACATGCACACATACACACAGAGTCGTAATGTGATACTTATAGATAAGACGACCAGTGTCACATAGATCCTCCAAATATAAGTAGCAGAAAACAATGCTAGGGACACCACAATGCAGTAGCACCTCTGCCACCACCACAAATGTTGCATCTATCACTGTTGCCATCACCCCTGCCTTAAATTCAACCACATCTATAGACACTGCATCTGGTCCCACCAATTCCACCTTGGGTGCACCATCAATGGGCAGATTTCTCACTTCTGAGACAGGGGCTGAAGAACTGTGAATCAGGAGGGTGAAGAAGACTCCAAATATCTTCACATTTTAGAGGCCTTAGTACAACTTGTGAACTAGAACACATACATTGAGGCAAAGCAGGAAAAAGTACTTGTACCTGATCCTAAATCAATCCATGATATGGAGAGCAGGGTAAGGGAAAAAGAGGTTATTGGGGATAGCTTGGATTCCTCACAGGTGGGGCGTCAAGCCTAACTGAGTAATCTTGAGAACAAGACTGCCGCACTAACAGCACCGCCATGAATTTAAGACATGGCAGAAGTGTAGCACCAAAAGCTGTAATCAGCACTTGGGATACAGCAGAGGCCGAACATCTAACATCAAAGGATGTTACTGGACAGGAATCAATATGAACATGACCCATGAAAATTGCAATCTACTAAATAGTCAGACCGGGCTCTGGGTAAAAAACGAATGCCTACTAGATGCAGGCAAACAATGAGGAATGCATCGATTTCCAACAGAACCACCACATTACATCTGTGCTGCAGTGCACAGCACACACACAATGTGTCTGACACTCATAACCGTGTCATCTTGCATCTGTGCATAACACAACAGCCTTCTTCTGCACCAGAGTAGACACCAACAACAGGCCCATCTTAGTATCGTTCTGTGCTTTCTTACTTTAAAAAGCAGTGCAGAAAATGTTGGTGCTGTGCTATATTCAGCAAAAGTTTAGTAAACGTGGGACTTTGTGTTTTGAGGTCAGCACAAATTGTGGATTCTTCCATATTTTTTCCTAATCAATTTTCTCCATGCTTTACCTGCAGGTGTTTATATAGGGAAGCAAGGGCCAGATGTGTGACCGGTAAAATGCATTTTCCTATGTACCAACCCTATTTTGCAAGTCGGTAACCTATTACAAACTCGCAAAATAGGGTTTGCGAGTCTCTATTAGGAAGAGGAGTGTCGAGGATGTCCCTTCCTAATTGTGAGTCTCACTGGTATGTTGGAATGTTTTGGGATCTGAAATGTAGTCACAAAACATTTACAGATTACCACCAAATTCAAATTGGTGGTAAGCCATTCGCAAACAGGTAGGGGTCCCAAAGGGACCCCTTCTCCTTTGTGAATGGGGGCACCAACATTTTTTCAGAGCAGGCAATGGACTCACGGACCACTGTCTTCTCTAAAAAAATTAAAGAAGCTATTCATTTTTATTTTTGAAATGTATCCAGTTTTCCTTTAAGGAAAACGGTCTGCATTTCAAAAACTGCTTTATTTAAAAAGCAGTCACAATCATGGTTGTCTGCTGACCTTAGCAGGCCACCATCCCTGTGAGTTCCAGCCATTCCCAATGGGTCGCAAATTGGGACCCGCCTCAGGAATATTAATGAGGCAGGTCCCTTGAAAACCATTTGGGAATCACAAACAGTGTCTGTGACACTGTTGTATATCAGGTTTTGTGACTTGAAAATTGCGAGTTGCTAAAAATCGCAATTTGTGAGTCGCAAAACCTGACAGTCGTACATTTGGCCCCATGTCTTAAATGAGGAACATTCCGTTTTAAATGTTAATGAGATGGAAAATGCATGTTGTCCCCAATTCAGCGTCCACAATAGGAATTGACTTGGGATTACATACAACATTTGAATTTTCACTGGGTGGCACGACAGCAATTCCTTTGTTGTTTCCTATTGCTTTTAAACTTTAGTTCTTTAGCTAGTATGCAGCATGTTGTTTCATTTTCTTTATGAGTAACTTAGTAGGCTCTCGTACTGCGCCTTGTTTGTACCTTTTTATTAAACAGTTTTCAGGGGAATCAAACCATTCCGGAGCATAATGCGATTATCTAGGAGTCTTTTTTGTTATATGTTAATATTATTTTTTATAGCTAATGCAACACTCTCGAGATGTTTTCACGGGGTATTATTGAGATTGTGTTGGGCTTTTAGAAATTATTCTTATGTTTGTTTATATATTTTATATTTTAGATATTTTATTGGTTAAGTATAAGAATGCACATCTAGCTTACCTCTTTGGTTTTGAAATGTATTTCATAATAACATGTAAATGGCAGATGCTAACAGCACAAGGTGTAAGGATAGTCAATTTATAAGTGTTGAAAAGATTGAAGTTTGAGTGGACCGTGTCATGATTTCAACTCCTGACCTGCATGTTTCCTCAACAGATGTCAAGACATAGCGCATAACTCACTGAGCAATCTTACAACATTTTTATATATATTTTTTTATTTAGTGCAATCTTTATCCCCAAAGTGGATTGGAATGCTGTGCAATGAAAGGGGGCATACAGGGAAATGATCAAACCATATTGCATTTTCAAATATCGACATTATTTATTTCTTTATTTATTTATTTAATTTATATGGCGCAACAGCTACCCAACAAGGGTTTCCCGGCACCTGGACAAAAAAGCTGAAGTTGTGATAATTATTGATTAAATAGCCAAGTCTTCAGTGAATGACAAAACAGGCAAGAGGAATTGAGTTCCAAAGAGTAGGACCCAGAAAGGAAAAAGATCTACCACCCATTCTGGAAAGTCTGACCCTAGGAACTTGACATTTTTCAAGCAAAGCAGAGCGAAGATGACGGGTCGGAACATAGGGACAGACATGAGTCTGTAAATAGTCCGGTGCTAGACCCCATTTGATTTTAAACATAGAGCTCAATGCTTTAAACTCGACCCGCTTTTCAATTCGAAGCCAATGTAGATCCCGAAGATGTTCAGAGATAGAAGAACATCTGGGAACCCCACAGAGGAGTCTGGCAGCAGAGTTTTGTACAAGTTGCAGCCTATGGGACACAGCCTTATTCGCACCCAGGAACAGAACGTTTCCGCAGTCCAGCCGTGATGTAATAAGAGCATGGACTACGGTTTTTTGGGTATCTCTAGGCAGCATCCAAAGAATTTTATACAACCATTTCAAGATGCTGAAACAAGTAGCAGCAACTTTGACTGCTTGATGATGCATTGTCAAAGAGTCATCAATATAAAAGCCCAGGTTGCGAACATGATCAACAGGCCGAGGAAGAGTACCTAACTCATTCGGCCAATAAAAGGAGCCTCAAAGATCTTTCTGCTTACCTAAAATAAGGATCTCAGTTTTATTGGCATTGAGTTTCAGATAATTTTTACTCATCCAAATAGCAATTTGGCGTAAGCCCGACTGGAGGGCAGAAATGGAGCAGGAGTCAGATTTCAAAAGGGAGAAGATGATTTGAGAATCATCAGCATATGTAAAGAGAGACAGTCCAGCGTTGTCAGCAATATCAGCAAGAGGCCTGACATACAGATTAAAGAGCAAGGGGCTCAAAATGGAGCCCTGAGGAACTCCAAAAGGCGATGGAAAGACATTAGAACTGTCCGATGCAGAAAAGACTTGAAAAGTGCAGACAGCTAGGAAGGAAGTTAACCAGTCCAAAGCAGAACCGCAGATACCAAAGGATTTCAGAGTGTTAATTAGTATAGGATGGGAGATAGTGTCAAAAGCCGTGCTCAGATCAAGTAATATGAGCGCGACTGTATCTCCAGCGTCCAAAAGAAGTCGTAGTCTTTCTGTAACCTCTAAGAGCGAGGTCTCGGTCGAGAAGCCAGCACGAAAACCAGATTGTGAGGAGTGCAGTATTTTGTTAGTTTCAACAAACTTGAAAAGGTGTATATGAATATGTCTTTCCAATAACTTAGAAAAGATAGGGGAATAGGTCGGAAATTCGCAAGGACCTTGGGGTCAGCAGCAGGCTTTTTTAACAAAGGGACAACCATTGAGTGCTTTCAGACAGGCGGAACAGTTGACGCTTGCAAAGAAGAGTTAAGGACTTCCATAATAACCTGTAGATGAATGGGATCAAGTTGTTTTATAATGGAAATGGGTAACGGGTCATTGGGGGAGCCAGATTTTATTGTATCAAGAATAGAAACAAAAGAGTCCGGTTCCAAAGGAGGCCAAAAGGCCAATTGAGAAGAGACATTAGGATGTTCCAGAAAAGTGCTAACCGAAATTGAAGGTGACATCATGCAGGTCCGGGAGGAATTAGCTATTTCAGAATGTGATAAATGTGATCATGATAGATCTATTGTATGCATATCTCATTTATTCAGCAATACGTTTATAAATCGTGATGTGGATACCCAATGTTGTCCTGGTTACAGGATTTTTGTCATTTTGTGTTCAATGATCATGAATCCATGTGCGTGAGGGTAGGAAAAATAGGCCTTTCAGAAGTATCTACCGAGTCCCTTATTCCAGGCTAACCACCACAAATCGAACAAAAAAAAAAGTATTTTTCAAAGAAAAAGCCGTGCAGAGTAAGATCCTTAAATTATATCCACATTTTACAGTAGGAAATTATAAATACACCCACACATACATTTAACTAAGGCATTATTAATAGAAATGTGTCCTATTTATTATGTCACAGGGAAATTCTGCAATAATTGAAAGCATAAGGAACTGCTTTGAGGTTGCTGATAGATGTCCTTGAAACACACAGGGTAAGGAAATCTGTTCACAAGCAGAGATTGTGTCAAATTGAACCCAAGATTAATTTCTATTTATTCTAATAAGTAATTTGCTCATACTTACTTGTGAGTGAATGTTGTGAGCAGTAGTGAGGTTAGACAAGCATCTCCAGTCAGTACAATGACAGATATACAAGCACACAGAGGCAGGGGTGGTGCTATTGCTTCAGTTCCTGTACCTGTACCCTCCCTCCACTAGTTCTTTCTTATCAACGGGTTTTATAGACCTCTCTGCTGATCCAATGGGAATTTGCTTTACACTTATAAATATCTGCCAATATTTACACAAGCATAGACTAATGAGCACATGCTTAAAGATAATTAGTGAAGACATAAAGCATTTCAGAAAAGTCACCTTCTATTTCATGGGAAATGGCTTACATATCAGCAATAGAAATGAAACAACCTTACCTCCAGAAATACACATGGCCTACCAGAAAATACTTGCATATTCTTGACTTAATCTAAGCCACCAGGGATTCCTCTGGGTAGCACCCCATTCCACATTCTTTTGGTGTCTATGGGCCACTACAGAAGGAGACTAGCCTTATACAAATCTAGTATGAACTCGCCCCAAACATTTTTGGGCTTTGTTAGACCTGGCTTTTCACGCATGTTTATCCCCAGACTTTTTTGCTTTTTGGCCTCCTGTTTCGGACCTTGTTTTTGCTGGTTTTATGACTCTGGACATTTTATCACTGCTGATCAGTGCTAAAGTGCACATGCTCTCCCTGTAAATTGCTGTCATGGATTAGTGTTTCCATTTTTGGCTTATTTAATTTGCTACTAAGTCCCTAGTACAGTGCACTGTGTGTGCCCAGGGCCTGGAACTGTAAATCAAATGCTGCTAGTGGGTTTGCAGCACTGATTGTGCCACCCACAGAAGCAGCCTTGCAAAAGGTCATCAGATCTGCCATTGCAGTGTCTGTGCAGTTTGGTACTGCCATGTCAAACTGGCAAGTGCACCCGCTTGCCAGGCCCTAACCTTCTCTTTTCTTACATGTGAGTCACCCCTTTGCTTGGCTCAAGATACCCCTGTGGGCAGGGTGCAGTGTTTGTGAAAGTTAGGACATGCCAAGATGTGTGTGGCATGTCCTGATAGTGACATCCTGCAAAGTTAATTCACTATTTAAAGGCTATCTGTCCCGTAGGATAGAATGGGGAGTTTACCTATAACATCTTATAACTGCCTATGAGAACAAGATAGGAAAATGGAGTTTAGTAAGCCTGAACTGATTTTTACATTCTGGGGTTGAAAATACCACTTTTAGAAAGTAGGTATTTTCTTGCTTAGCCATCCAGTGTGCCTCTGCCATGGTTGTGTATGATCGTCTTGCTTAGGAGTGGCAGGGGCTGGGGATGTGCACTCTGTTCAGACAACCATTTGGGGGGGGCAAGTGTGTCCTGCCTTTCCAGGGTGCGTAAGTGTTGGACTGAATAGACCTGTGCTGCATTCAGTGTAGGGGGAGGAGATTTCTTTCACACCTGAATGTATTTATTTTATTTATTTAATGAGTTTTATATAGCGCTGGCTAGACCCGGAGGTATCAGAGCGCTTTACATAAGGAAACAGCAAGTTGCAAGTTACAAAATTTCACATAAGTTACAGAATGATTACATAGTCAAGACAGGAGTTACTAGAGAGCACAAAAATCAAGCCCCAAAAAGACCAAGAGAGATGGAAGTCCACAGGGAGGAGACTGCAGCGGAGAAAACGACGAGTCAAATGTCCAAAGTCTTGCTGGGTAGGTTACGGCCATAGCAGTGAGCCGGAGCCCGTCTCCCCTATAGCTGTCAGTGCAGCTCCACCAGGAATCAGCCTGTAGCTGGTCTGCCAGGGACAATGCTGTATCCACCTCCTGCGAGGAAGCAGGGCCAGGGAGGACATAACTGGTTTTTCTGAGCACAGGCTCTCTGCCTCCAGAGAACACAGGATTTGGTGCTATAAAAAGTGGGGCCAAGACCCTAAACTTAGATCACTTTTGAGCTTCAAGAGTAACCTCTAGCCAAGGAGAAGAGCTGGAAGAAAATGGAGGAGGGATACTGTCCCTTTGCTGTGTGCTGTCTGGGGTTGGCCTGCAGTAGTTGTTTTTGCCAAGGAGAGAAATTGTGAGTGTATCCTGCTTGAGGAAGTATCTCTAAGGGCTTGGAAGAAGAGATTGCCACCTGTTCAAGAAGTATCGGAAACACAAAGACTTCACCCACCTTCTTGGCACCGTCTCTGCAACCACTGGTTTCAGTCACCGCAGAAGAAAAGAGCAGCCGACTTTATCACCGAGTTCGTCACTGGTCCCGTGTCCTGAAGGCACCGCAGAAGGCACGGCCACACTTCGCACCACATCCTTGTTCTCACCGACGTCGCTGGGTGACCGTCATTGAGCCGTTGCTTGCAGTATGTCCTGTGGCCCCGCACACAGCACCGCCTTGTTTCACTCTACCCAGACGTCACCAACACTGTCACTGCCCTACCAAACACTGACCGCCTCCATCACCTGCTTTGTGACCTGCCAGCATCGCAACGAGGACCGCCTAACTCCACAAGGCAAGCCTTGGCATCACCGATGCCATTGGACAACCGTCAGCGTGTCGCTGCCTGTACTGCACGATGAGGGCACCTCACCTTGCACTGCACCATGAGGGTACCGCACCCAGCACTGCTCCACTTCAATGCAACTGCAATGGTAACCCCGACCGGCCCGTACCAACATGTCGAACGCAACAAAAAAGGTACTGTCTACGAGTCTGTTGACGCTTTAGCTGACCCGTACCAACTCCGTCGGCTGGAACTGTTAGACTTTCTTGTTTTCAGCATTGGGGTTGTCCCAGATGGCGCTACCAACTCGGAAGAAAGTGTTTTGCATCTATTTTTGCATTTTAAAGGTTATGTTGCAAAGTAACTCTTTTTACAGTATTGCATGTTGGATTTGTGTCATCACGCTGCCTCTGAGATAAGATTGTCTGCTCATGCCAAGCTACCAAGGGGTTGAGCAGGGGTAATTTTAGAAGTGTGTCCCCCTTACCCTGACGAGGAAGAAGGGTCCCAACTTGGACAAAGCTGCAAACCATTACCAATTAGAGACCCCCAGTTCAAACAGGCTTCATTGGTGTGGCTTGTGTCAGTAGAGTACAGTGAAAAGGAGATGCATGCTGACGCATAATTAACCCTCTAGTTTAGGAAGAATCATTATTTTTAGCCCTGGGAATTCTTCTGAGTCTAATAGTGTTCCATTATTTTTGTATGATCTGTGCTGTTAACAAAGGAGCTTATTAAGTGTTTGACACAAATCGAACAGAGTACCCGGTCTACCAAACTGATGGTTTGCCCGCTCTATTGCTATGCAGGCGAGCCACCATATGTAAATATGGCAAATGGTTAGCTCCGAGGGAAGTGGATGTTATCACTTCTGCCACTCTGTTGGGATGGCGGGATGCCTGCCATGCACTAAATAACACTAAACATCTATGAAAATCAGTCCTGGCCCTAGTCAAAATGGGGCAGTTCTCCTCCAGGTGCAATCCTCTTTGAACGAGATTATAAACTTCCCCAAAAATCTTAGCAACTCGAGTCATTATCCCCTACAACCAAGATACAGCCCCTATTAGGAGAAACTCCTTCAGACAGAAACTATGCAATGGGTGGAAACACATACATTAAATTTAAATAGTGAGCGTTCTTTACATACTATTCATTCCACTGTTTTAAACTACTGAGATACTTTCAGGTGGACTTTCATTCATGAGCTTTCACTGATAACAAGAGTTATTGAAAGAGCTATTTTACCTCATAGATTTGGTTCTAGCCCTTGTCTTGAAATCAGACCAAGGACCTATAGTCCCAGATTTTTTTTCAAAACATGTATTTATTAAATTCACAAGTCTACCTATCTTAGCAATTAAGAGGATTTATCTATTTGCCATTTATGGGTATCATATGTTAAAGTTAATGTAAAAAAAAACCCGACATATGGAATATATCTGTAGTAATTAGATTGATACATGTAACCCCTCCTTGATGCAATTTCTTGAGTAAAGAATATTCTTTCTTATTTTTAAAGTAATGGGTAATAACAAGTTTATTGGCAAATACAATTCTGGATCCATCCATCATTTTTCACTTCCTATTGCCATTCTACCTAAGACTAGTACTATCATTCTTGGAGTCATTGACCGAAGCAGCACCTGCCTCCGTTTAAGTAGCCATGTTCCACGCTGGAGAGCTGGTCGTGAATTTCAAAGGTACCTGCTGCCAAGATGCTTTTAGTGTTTATTGTATTTACATATAAATAAATAAATACATAAATAACTGTGTGCTAAGTCTAAGGATTGTCTTAGGCCTTTGTGGCCCATTGGTACTATTATCATCACCCACTTGCATCACAGTTGTTGCCCAATGTGGGTGATACTCACTATCTTCGGTGCTGGGCAACAACATATTAAACAGGATGGTACAAACATATTCTTGTCAATGGTTAATTAAACCTGGGAAAAAGAGTAAAAATAAAATCATCTTCATTCTGTCTCTACTATGCCTCTATCTGCCATTACAAGTACTGAGTCATTATCGTAACCAAATATTTGTGGACCACGCCAGGCACTAATCCTTGGACCTCTAGTCATTAATTAAAATGAGAAAATAAACTAGATGCTTTCTCACTCAGGGGGCCGGGCACAGCAGTACTACCTCTTAAAGTACTTACTCTGTTTCACACTGCATGATTCTAAGGACAAACAGAAAATATAGGAAGCTGGGACGGCGAGGCTCTGACCTGCAGCTACAGCAGAAGGTAGCACTCTTTGAAAATCTCTGTAAAGTACAAGGCACATCAATTCCCACTGATTGAACATTAAACCTGGAGAAGAGCACAGGCAAACCTTAGGACTAATGAACCCCACATCTAGCCGCTGCTGCACTGGACTCGGGGTCTTTCAAAAGAAGCAGAGATTACTGTCCTCGGACCTCTGACACTTTCTTGCTCATCATCTCAACACACGCTTTTGCATGTAATTTAAAAGTCCCAACTATGGCCACTACAACCAAACTGAAAAGGTGTGATGGACCGCCTTTTAGCTACCAGGATATATTCAATATGGTCAAGATGTTCGCCATCTCCATTTTTCTGTAATTTTGTAGAACTGCATGTTGTCACCAACCACCACATTTTTTCTATCACGTTCATGCTACCCTTCCTAGCTTTATCTGTCAACGATGCCCCTTCACTTACTGACTTGAAGAAGGGCAGGTGCCCTTGTGTGTGTGATGGATTCAAAGCACACAAGAAGCCTGGAGGCTACAACAGTGCAGTGTCCAGGGGAGAAAGAGCCTGCTTGAGTATGGATTACACTGAAAGTAACAAGGGTTGGTTAGAGTGAGCCACCAATAATTCGCCTCCATAGTAGGGTCATCTTTGGCTTGATTGTGGCCAACTGCTGGCAATGTGCAGGCATTGTTTGTATGATGGTGAACACCTCCTGTAGTATGATGCTGACCCTGGTGTATTTCATGGTTTAGAATTGGTATCCATGGGGTTATGACGCACACAACTGATAAAATGCTGACCAAGGTACAGTGGTGAATGTTTTTGAGATACTGTAGGTATCCATGGCATGTATGCTGCCCACCCCAGGTATAGATGTGACTCGGAATTAATGGTGGAAATCTGTAGCATGGAGGTGCCAACCCTTATATAATTCTGGCATTATGTTGGTAATTTGTTATTTTTTAGGTGTCTTTGACATGTGATAAACGTGCTGCGTAATAGTTGAATCCCTGGCATATGATAGTTCTTCGTGGCATTAGAAGACATTATTATAGCCTTACAGCCTGCCATAATGGGCGATACTAGCCATTCTAGGCCTACTCCAGCGTTATAGGCCCGAGCTGAAGGAAAGGGCCTATAACAAGAAAGTGGATATTAAGGTGCCGATTCCGATCCTGGAAAAACCGGGTACGAACCGTCGGTCGGAGCCTTTTCTCCGTCTGACTCGTACCCGGGAAAAAAACCCTACAAACTTGCAAGTACGATTCGTACGGAAACACCATTTCCGTACGAATCGTAAAAAACACCGACCGACGAAAAAATACATACCAATGTGATCCGGGACAGCGCCGACGTGACGTCGGGACGCATTCAGGCTGCGTTTCACGAACCAGGAAGTAGGATTCGTACCTACAGCAGTCCGGACGGCAATATTTTTACAGCACCCAAAAAGTGCCGGGAAAGCGAAGTACGCCGCGATGCGAGAGGAATTGGGGGCCCAGTACGCGCCGAACCCCCCCCAGCCCCCGTATGTACGGAGCGTACCCCCACCCATGTATGTACGGTGCGGACCCCCACCCGTGTATGTACGGAGCATACCCCCACCCGTGTATGTACGGTGCGGACCCCCACTCGTGTATGTACGGAACGTACCCCCATCCGTGTATGTATGGAGCGTACCCCCACCCGTGTATGTACGGTGCGGACCCCCACCCGTGTATGTACAGAGCGTACCCCCACCCGTGTATGTACGGAGTGTACCCCCACCCGTGTATGTATGGAGCGTACCCCCACCCGTGTATGTACGGTGCGGACCCCCACCCGTGTATGTACGGAGCGTACCCCCACCCGTGTATGTACGGAGCGTACCCCCACCCGTGTATGTACGGAGCGTACCCCAACCCGTGTATGTACGGTGCGGACCCCCAGCGCGTAGCTCACGGGTGGGGGTATGCTCCGTACATACACGGGTGGGGGTACGCTCCATACATACATGGGTGGGGGTACACTCCGTACATACACGGGTGGGCTGGGGGTACAGCACGTCCATCCGCAGGAGGGGCTGGGGGTACGGCGTGTCCATCCACGGGGGGGGCTGGGGGACGACGCATCCATCCACGGGGGGGCTGGGGGTACGGCGCCTCTATCCACGGCCTGGGGGGTTTTGGGGTGTACATACGGGGGCTGGGGGGGGTTCGGCACGTACATACGGGGGCTGGGGGAGTTCAGCGCATACATACGGGGGCTGGGGGGAGTTCGGCGCATACATACGGGGCTGGGGGGGCAGGGCGCGTATGCGGGCACATGTCTCCATGGTTGCTATTGCAGTTCGCTCCGTACGGTGTTTTTTCCATACGGTTGTACAATGGGACGGACGGGACGGATCGTACTTGCGCGCTCGGACTTCAGTTTTCCCATTCGTACGTAAAATCGTCCGGGGACGTGTCGGACACTTTTTCCGACCCGAGGACGTGTTGGGGAATTTTCCCAATGCGATTCGTATGGAGTTTTTCCCATACGAATCGTAATTGCCAGTTTGTACGGTACATGTACGATTCGTACGGAAAAAAATCCGGATACGATTCGTACGGGTAAAATTTTTCCAGGATCGGAATCGGCACCTTAGTAGTGGGTATAACCTACTACAGCGAACTTTAGGGCTATTATACATCCAACCCCAAGAGGACAGAATGTTCGGTTTGAAAAAAACAGCCTCCTGTGAGATCCAAGGTGTTTGCAACCCCTTGTGCATCTGAGTTTGAGTGCCTTTCACAGTTTTTACAGTGTGTTCCTTAGAGTGACTAGCGTGCACACACCACCAGCATGAGCTGTGAAAGTGGCCAGCAGTCAGCCCCTTTCTCCTTGGTCTCTGCCACACGATGTGTCATCCTTTGACTGAGCGCAGTGAGACTTAGCAGAATTCTGCGAGACTTCACATAATTTGTGATTCTTGCCGCAAAATTGACACACCATGCTACACATTTTGGTATTCTTTTGCTGAATAATTCTAGTGGCACTGAATGTTTTGGAAGGGGCAGGATTTAAAAATGAAAGGATGTTAAAAATAGAAGTGAAGAAAGTTGATTTCTCCCTCATCGAGGAAGCTGAAGCCGCTTGTTTCACAAAGTGAAACTCACTCGATGCAATCTTGAGCAGGAATTTGAAGCTCACCAGCTGCTACTAGTGTTAAGTCTGCTTACACTATTCTCTATGGTGCTCTGAGTATTTTAAAGCAGCTCTCAAGTAAGGCAGATCTGTTTTTAAAATTGTCCTAGATACACAACGTTAGTTCAAGTCTGCAGGCAGCATGCATGTGCTGCAGTCTCTATGTGACCTATTGTCAGTCCACTGCTCTGTTGCTAACTTGCTTGTGGTGTGATTGAGGTACGATTTCGTCTTTTTTTATCCTTTTTTTATAACGCAAACGTGACCCAACCCGGAGTGCTGTACTTGAGCACAAGTTACATTACAAAGGTCACATTCATGATTTTTAGCATGTGCTTTTGGGGGCAGAGTTTCAGGAGCTTTGTACTTGACAACAATCATGCAAGGATGACTCCTTGTTTTGCATTTGTTTTACCCTCTCCATGCCACACCACTCCACTGTAATCCACTTTAATCCACTCCAATCCACTCTAATCCACTCTAAACTGCTCCACTTTAATCCACTGCACTCTAATCCACTCTACTTCACTCTACTCCAGTCCATTCCACCCTAATCCACTTGACTCTGATCCACTCGACTCTGATCCACTCCGATCCAATACATTCAATTCAATCCACTCTAATGCACTCAACACTAATCCATTCCACTACTTAAAAGTGGCAAAAAGCATTCTCACAGAAGTGAATAAATTTGAAGAGTGGGGAATTTCTCTGAAAGAACAAACAAAAAAGGGTTACCCGTCACCCCTGCTAAGAAGATGTAAGAAAAGAGAAGATCATATAACCCCGATAACTCGCTCAATACTACACGGCGCAAGGGGGGCTGCTACTACAATTAATAATCACCAGAGACAGTTATTGGGTACTAATGGTAATTGAACCTATTGCGAGGCAGGTAAAATTGAAGAAAACGTAATAAAATTGCTCTCCTGGAACATCGCATGAGCAAAAAGCATCCTAAACCCCAGTAGAAAGACAACTGCCTGGGACCAATATGACATCATAGCGCTGCAAGAAACGTGGTCAATGGAGCCAATCGATATAACAGGAAGATTATGTTTCCATGAAAGCGCAACGCGCTCCCGGCGCTATGGCCGTGCGAGGGGGGGCTTATCTATCTACGTATCTACTGCACTAAAGATAAACGTCTCGCACATGCCTACATCAGCAGCAGACATGCAAATTATTAAGCTGGAGAGTATAATAAAATGCGCAGTAAAAACAATGGTTTAAATTAACATATACGCCCACCCGAAAAAACAGTATAAAAAAGAACTGTTCAAACGTCTTATTAATGTTGTAACTTCCATCCACCTTGATCACCCAAGTTGGGAGATTATAGCTACGGGTGACTTTAACTCCAATCTTTTACATCAATCGGAGGAAG
The DNA here is from genome assembly GCF_964204655.1 of Triturus cristatus. Lineage (NCBI taxonomy): Eukaryota > Metazoa > Chordata > Amphibia > Caudata > Salamandridae > Triturus > Triturus cristatus. The sequence continues at coordinate 1,525,155,507 of NC_140591.1, forward strand.
AGGATAACATCTCAGTGGCAAACGAAATGTGGAATGTCGAATCTCAGGAGGTCACATCGGCCTTGAAGAGAGACAAAGCGGGCAAGCAATTGGTGTGGGACCTGGAAAGACTCGGTTTACGGGTAATAAATGGAAGATCCATGCACGACAAACCCCCTGCTGCCACATACATAGGTCACAATACAAATTCTATCCTGGATTACACTTTAGTAACTTTGCCCTTGTTGAGTTTAGTTAAAAAATTCCAAATAATCAGCTCTCTGGACAGCAATCACTCAATGCAACACATTGAGATGAAACTAAGCTCTCCTAAGTATGTAAACGCTCCAGCCATACCAGGTCAACTCACAACAATCAATCTGAAGCGGTTACAGTGGACAAGCATCACATTACCTCAAATAGCGTCAGACGCTAAGAACTTATTACAAACAATCACGGCAGAGAAGGATCTATGCTCAAAAACTTGGGCTAATTTCCTGGAAATATTACCAAGATCCTGCAGTAAGGCTAAGAAGCAGATCGGTTCTACAACAAAAACCAAATTCTCAGTAACTACACTAGCTATGAAGAAACAACTTCAAAAGATTACAAGATGGATACAAGGTTCAAGGACAAACCAAAGCAACTGGCAAGAATTTCGGTCGATAAGGAAACAATATAAAAAGCTAGTATGGATGGAAAAAAGGAATAAAACCAATGACTTTTGGGCCAAATTGATGTGTAATACAAAAAAAGCAGACTCCAGGGCGTTCTGGGTACAAGTTAACTCAATCAATAGAACAGCACAACCCATAAGCCTGACATGCACCCCTGAAAATGTTTGGGCTCAGCACATAGTCGATACATTCTCGGTAAAGCCAGTGGAGCACCAGGTCACGAAGGTCACGATGGCTACAAGGGTATCTGAATCTCCAAGAAATATGGCACAGGAAAACAAGCCTGTTCTCAGCCTCAATGGCATGTCCAACTGCCAGGAGAGCCTGGATCGATCAATGTGGTCAGTTGACGATCAACGAATATTAACTATAATTAAAAAAGGCAAGCAAGAGAGTGCACCAGGGCCAAATGGCATCCCACAGGCGATCTATAAAGAGGACCCCACATTCCGGGCATGCAAATTGAACCCCCTGTTCCGGGGAATCAGCAACTCAGGTCGGGTCCCTGAAAGTTGGAGGGGTGCCATTATTAATCCCATCTATAAAAGCGGAGACCGTAAAAATCCAACAAGCTACCGCTTAATTGCACTGATCGATGCAGAGGCAAAATACTATGCATCTTTGGTGCTAGCTGACTTAGTACAATGGTCGGAAACGAACAGCAAGATCCCGTTAAACCAGACAGGGTTTCGTCATGGAACAGGAACAATGGCTAATGCAATGGCGCTGTGCTTGATTGGCGAAAACAGTCTACATAACCATCGGGAACTATATACCTGTTTCGTCGACTTCAAGGCGGCCTTCGACCGTGTCAATAGGAATTTACTATGGGCCAAATTGAAGCAGCAGGGTCTACCGGAGTCAATCCTAATGCCGATTATCGACCTGTATATTAACACCTGGATGCAGGTAAAAATCAACAATGGGCAAAGGTTAACTAGGAAGATCCACACCTTTGACGGATTAAAGCAAGGCTGTGTATTGGCTCCCCATCTTTTTAACTTATTCTTGGCCGATCTAACAGCAAGCCTTGACCTGATCAACGCACATCCGCCCCAGCTGGGCATGCTTCGTGTAACACATCTATCCTATGCCGACGATGTGGTCCTGTTAAGCCAGACAAGAATAGGCCTGCAACGCCTTCTACAGGAGCTAACCCGTTATACAAAGCAGAACATGCTAGAAATAAATAGCATGAAAACAAAAACCATGGTCATAACCCTACGCCATAAAACATCACCAACATTCCTAATAGATAACGTCAAACTGGAAGCGGTTGGAAGTTATAAGTATCTCGGGATACTGTTGGACAAGCGTCTTAATTTCCAGGCACAATACACCAGCATGGAAAAGAAGGGCATGGCCCTAATGCACGCCTTCAAGAGCTTAGCAACTGAACTCAAAGGTCCTTTGACTTCGCCTCTGCTAACTATAATGAAAGCTAAATTAATCCCAACAATAGCTTACGGGAGCATACTGCATCATGGCAAGAGTGCACAACTTTTGGATAAAGTCCAAATGAAAGTCTACAAGCATGTCTTTGCTAACCCTGGGCGTAGTTCGCGTAGTCGCGCTTCGCGAAGCTTCGCGAAGATGTCATTGCACTACGCGACCTTCGCGAAGCTTCGCGAGCTTGCGTAGTTGCTTGTGGCAACCTGTTCGCGATGGCTTTTTCTTGTTCGCGAGCGCGGTAAGCATGTTCGGGGAACTGTTTGCATGCTCGGGGGATATATCTCGCGATCTTACCCATGCGGTCGCCAATGGGCGCGGCCATCTTGTTTTTCTATAGTCCCGCCCGCTCGCGATGCCTTATTTCCTGTTCCGGGTCGCGGATAGCGTGTTCGCGATGTGCATTGACGTGTTCGGGAGCGCATTTTACTTGTTCGCGATAAATTGTACATGTTCGCGAGAAATATCGCGCGAACTTACCCACGCGGTCGCGAATGGGCGCGGCCATCTTGTTTTTCACTCTATGCCATGTTTCTGGGCCTACTTTTGTATCCTCCCTTTATCTCAGCAATCCTTTGTCTTTTAAGCCTTTTTCCTGACTTTTTTTAGTTATTATCTATCTCTCTGTTTGCCTCAGTTTATATTTTGCATTTTATTTCTACTTTTACTGTGTTTTTGTTACTTTTATAAAGTTCTTTCTATCTTCTTCCCCCTAACTTTTTTCCCCTTCGGACTTTTCTTTTCCGCCTCCCACCCACCCCAGAACCATGGCCAAGGGCACACCAAGTCCCAAGGGCAAGGGACCTGCAGGCGCAGAGAAGCGCCGCCTGCCTTGCGGCAGAATGCGTCCTGCAGGGGTGCAGGCCCGGCAACTGTTTGGGGAGGAGGAGGTGGCGGCTCTTGTTTTTTTCATCCAGCGCCTCCTCCCCTTGACCTTGGCAGCAGGCGGCAGGCCCGGCTCCGGGTACGCTACCCAGGAGCGGCACCGTCGGTGGGCGAAGGTGCGCCGGGCCGTGTTCCGGTGCACTGGGATCCGGCGCACCCACAACCAGCTAGCTCACCGGTGGTCCGACATCCTGGACCGGGAGCAGGACCTGTTGGACCTGCTAGGTGTCGAGGTCATCGGGCTTGGTGAGTAACTGATTGTGTATATTAAATTAGATGAACAACAAGATTACTGCTGCGTGCCAAGCGTTGCTGGTATTACGTTCCAAAAAGCAAAATGTTCTTTGATTTAAGGACCCAGGTGCACGGTGGTACTCTTACTTGTTTGCAACGTAGTTTGCGCTAGCTTGTGCTGATGCTGATTATGTAAGAGTTTACTTTACAGAACTGAAGTTAGGTAATGCGATTTGCTAGAGAGACTCTAGTCCTTCCATTGTCCTACTGTGAAATAGTGGTGGATGGATATTGGATACTAGGTTTAGTTTGTTAGTAGTAGTTACTAATTGTTTTATGCGGTCTGCGTGACGCATCCTCTGTCACTGAGTGCTGCTTACCCCAGTCCTCCGTCGAACCTTTTGTACTTTGTTTAGTGTGTGGTAGGCTTAGCATGGTCAGTCAGTAGCAGAACTAGATCAGCATTATGCAACCAACCCACAATTTGTTGTATGTATGCACTAATGTATGCAACTATGCATGTGTCCTCCATCTCATCATCTATGCATTTGATGGCTGAAAAAAATTCAAGTGCAGACTTAGTGAACAATTGGCCCGTCTGGAATAGGTGGTGTAGGTCAGGTGGTACTTACTAGGCTTTGTTAGTATTTGGAATCAGAATGATCAAGGAACACTGGATTGTTCATAAATAAGTAGACGATCCGTAAATGCACTAGGAAGCAGCCAGTAGTCGATCCATCTGATTAGATAGGGCAATTTTATTGCACTTGTTGTTTCCTAAAATGTTCTTTGACTTATTGTTTTTCCAAATGATTTATTATTTTTCTCACAGCACTCCTTAATGTTGGTCTCTTTCTGTATTATATTTTACATGATCATCAGCACCACCCAGGGGCAAGAAGACGGGGTCGGAGTCGGCGGGGGAACCCCAGGACCTCTCCTCTACTGAGGCTCCTGCAGCTGGCCCCAGTAAGTCCTCCATTGGTTAGATTGACATTTATATTTCCCTAAATGTTATGTTACTGCATCTTTTTTTTCCCAAACTCTAAATTATGGTTCCACTTTCTGAATCTTTTTTACAAAAGCTTACTTCTTTGACCTTGACTATCTGTTTACTAATTCTGTTTATCCCTGCCTCGAAGTTGCTTCTAACTCCCTCTGCTATGACTCTATGTGCTACTAATACTACTACTACTACTATTACTATTATTACTCTGTGTGTAGCGAAGCTTGCACAGTTGCCCACTCTTTAATAGACGGTTTTCTTTGCAACAATTAAACTCTGATTGACCAATAGCTCTAGCCACTGGGTCCTGTCCTTTGGTTGTCCTCTTCAAGTCTTCTCAATGTTGAGGCTTTGACAATTACCACAAACAAAATTCCCAACCAGATATTTGACTAGTATTTTTGATCGGATAGTACATGATACTACTATTGTCTATGATTCTGCAGAGCCACATACAGAACTATGCACAACAAAATAGGATGGTGGTGATGGGAGGTTGGATCTTACTGATCACACCTCAGTCAGAAAAACCCAGGATCCCCTAACAGACTAGCTATAGTGTCTCACATTAGGGTCCCACTCCCGACCCCCCCACGAAGACGATACACAATGTTGATGATGACGGAGACAGAGACAATCCAGAACATAATAACAAACACCATTTTGCTCACACACTTGTGTAAGTCCACTCCACCACACCAAATACCACAGAGTCTATGTGTAAGTTCAAAAGGTTTATTTGAAACAAGTATCAAACTCTGTACATCGTTAATATGAAATTTAATTTACGACAGCCATAGTCAATAAGCCAGCAAAAAGCCTAACATTAAAACAGTAAACATTTACAAGTGCATGATTGACAACAAGAACAAGAGCCAAGATCTTTATAATTGTGGAAGATCCCTCACCGTAGAACGTAGAAATACTGGTTACATCATCTTGCATCCACTATGCTCTGTAAATCTCTGGTTTGTAGAAGGGAATCTTTCGCCTATGATATATGAGAAAAACACTGCGAGTTAGCCGTTAGATAGTATACTGGTGAATGATGCTAGCATTTTGCAGTCATGCCAAAAAGTGTAACATGTATGTGTGATGGCTAAGCAATATAAACTAAACAAAGTCAATATGTTGTTTTTTTTTCGACCTCTTCACTTGTACGCAACAGTCAAGCGGCCTTAAAGGCATCTACTGCACATCAATACGCTGGCAGGTATAATATGCACCAAAAGAGTAGTAGTCGACATGATGAATCTAAAAGGGTTACTCATGGCTCAGGCTAACTTTCAAAAGAGTAGAGTAGGACTAGATGACCCTCGGAAGTGGAACCATATCCTACTAGTGTCTGTCTACTGACTGTACTTACTGTCTAGTGCTGATGTATGTTGCATCGCATTAACTTTTTGTTCAATGTTCCAAGTGAACACTTAAAATAGGGGGAGGTTTACAGGCATCTAAAAAATTTGATGCTTTTTTCTAGGCACACTACCATCCACCAGTGCCGTCGGGGCCAGCGATGCGGCCATTCCGGAGGGGGCAGGCGAACTGGCGGCACCTGCAGGAGACACAGGGCCCAGGGGGGATCCAGCAGCAGTGGCCGGCGGCGGTGAGTTATATTCATTACTTCTTGACATTACAGCTAGATGGAACTGTGTTCACTATTTCACTGTACTGTGCGACATTATACAACGGTTGAAGAAGACACCCTTTACGTAGCATTACCAGCGTGAGTAGAGTAACCAATGGCCTCTTCTATTTGATTCCAAAATCAGCTGTGAATGTTTTATGGAGAAGACAAACTCAGATCAGATGACCTTCATGGATGTGTTGAACATAGAGGGAAAGCACTAAGGGTGGAAGGACGGGCGAGATAAACAATATGACTGACCGGCAGAGAAGGATATGTTGTTGGAAGCATGTATAGGAGTCTGATAGTAATAAGATCAGATGCAAGGGTTGTTGAAGGATGGGTGGAAGGTGAAAGAATGCCTGCCTGGGTGGGCGACACAGTATGGGTGGATAGTACTAGATAGCAAGAATCAGCGGTGTTTTTGGTTCAAACTCAAAGCCAAGGCAAGGAAGGAAGGAGCAGAAGCATGGGTGTTTGTTGGTGAAACCAACTAAGGTTTGTTAAGAGATATATACAAAAGGATAGACGTTTACTTTAATGGATGTATGCCTGGATGTACTATCACCAAGAGACAGTATAGGTGGAAAGTGTCACTGGAGATTCTTACCTTTAAGAAAATGTAACAGAAACTGCGCGACAGTAGCAAAGCCTAGAGGAATCAAGGTAGTATTATGAGCATACAGTACACTTGCAGTAGTTTGCAAGCACGTCATATATTATCAAGCGGAAACCCCTTCCTCCCACTCTGGGGACCACTCCCTACCTATTATTATTAATGTATTTTCGATTGGGGCAGCCAGCCTGCAAAGGGTGGCCTATCTCTTGTTTAATGTTTATGTATATTGGTTACACAAGCAATGAAAGCAATGTACCCTCTGCAGTAGCGGTTGGTGGTGGGATTGTTGGCGGGCGGCGACATGGGGAGGGGACGGGTGGGTGGCACTGGCGAGTAAACTGTGTATTACTGTTACGGCCAAATACAGGTAATCAACATAAAAATAAATTAAACTATTTTCAAGGTGCGCACTGCACCGCCGAATGCGATGCAGTGTGTGCTACTGTGTGCAGCAATGTTTTTTTTTTTATGTATTCTTTAATTACCTGTGAATGTCCTTAATCCATCGTTTACTATCCCCACCCTGCACCTTCCCACGTCACCGACCGGCAGCACTCCCACCACCGACCGCTACCGACCTGATGTCGTATATCGTATTAGCACTAGCAGCATCTATAATATGAATATAAGCAATGATCGTTGGATCCGATAAATAAATAATCAGCCTTTTTGTAGTACCCATGGTAGGGTGTAAGTGAAATTGTGCATGCCATTTGCCCTCATGTAACAGAGTATGACCAGTGCCAACGGCCGTAAGGCGTCAGACAAAAAGATGAGCTTCCCCACCTGCAGACAGTAGTAGTAAATAAAAGTAACGTGAGTCTGCATCATCATGTGGCTCATATCTGTTTCTCTTGGGTGCAAGCTTAGCTGATGGACCTGGCATGCCGCCTACAACAAGGTTATGTAATTGGGCTAAACTACAGATAAGAACAGCACGACTGGTGTACCGCAGTACATACATAGTACGATTATATTTATAAATAATGTCTGAAACGGTCACAAATGTTAGAGTCCAAGGAAGTAGGATTAGAGATACTTACCCCAGCACCAAATCCCAAATGTTATGAACTGTGCTTGCTAGTGATACTGTGACACTATGTGTTGAATGATTAGTGTTCCTGTTTTGCTAAGAGTATTGGCTCCAACATGTTCTTTTTCTTTTTTGATATAGATGATACTCCTTCCCAAAAACCATCAAGGAAGGAGTTGGCCGCTAGGGCCCGGCGCCGGAAACTGGAGGCCATCTGCGAGCATTATCGCCGGCTGGTGGCTCAGGAGGAGGAGGAGGAGGAGGCGGCTGAAGCTGCAGCCTCCTCCAATGCCCCGGGCCCCAGTCAGGCCCGGCCTCCACTTTCACGGCGCCGTGGTCCGGCATTTGCCCGCCGCCGCGCCTCGATTTCCAGCACTGCTGCCCCCCACCCTGGAAGCAACTTTAGGGCATTTCGCCGCCAGCTGCTCCGCCGGATGGCCCGCTGGGAGGAGAACATGGAGGAGCGGGTCAAGATCCTGGTGGATAAACACCTTAAGGCCCGCCGACAGTAGAGGACCTCGTCGTTTGCCCCTTTTTTAATTCCTTTTGTTGGTGGGTGGGTTTGTGGGCGTTGGGGATTTCAACGGACATTGGGACTTTGGACTTTCGTTTCGTTGGGGTTAGGGAGGGGGGTGGGTTAGGTCAGAGCGGGATAGTTTATTTTTGTTAGGGGATATTAAAAATATACTTACTATTTATTTATATGATGTTAATGTTTTTTGTGGTGGGTTACAGTTTTCCGAATTCAATGTAAGTTACATGGTTGTTTACTTTGTTTCCGTGCTGCTGCATGCCCACAGCCAGTGTTTGATTTAAAAGATCTGCCGATTTTGTAACACACAAACCGATAGATGCAGTACCCCTCACTGAGTTATTTTTAATTGTCATAGTACTGTCAGTCTCTCCTCCTAGTCCATACCTCCCACCAAACTCTTACCTGTGATTGATGATGAAGTTCGGCACACTGATGGCTGCATGGTTGGTTTCTCAAATTGACGGAGTAGATGCCATTATAGTGGTGGTAGTAGTAGACACTGGCAATAGCGTTTGAAAAAAGAAAGAGAAAGTCACTTGACTGAGACTCAGGGAGGAGGAGTGGAACAGAACACAAAGTAAACTACAGCATGGGTGGTCAAGCAGAAGAAGATCCTTGCCCTGCCTTAGTTGAAATTGAATTACTGTTGCTTTCACCACATCTGCCCCAGCAAGCGTGTGATCAATTGGTGTACATAGTCATCACATCACACCTCAATATAAATCACACAGCCCGGGGGAAGAGGGTTAGGGATTGATGATTGGATGGGAAGTGGGGTTTTGGGAAAGGTTTGAGAAAGAAAAACAGACAATATGCATGGACACAACAAAAGTAAAACACAATCCTGTAAGACGACCATGATCCATTATCAAAGAAATCAAAGTATGAAGTGAGAGAAAGCAAATGCATGCATGCTGAGGAGGATAACTTGATGGTTAATGAGATAATGAGTTGTACTATAACTACTATGACCCAATGAGACAGTACAGTCAGGGACGAAATTGAAATTTGCCTTGCCTGTCTGACGCCCTCAGAGCTCAGACCGAACCCAATTGCCTGCTCTACCGGGCTTACTTTCATTTTTCAAGCTAGCTAAGGAAACTAAAAAAAAGTTGGATCAATTAACAAACAAACCACAACACACAGTCGTAATGATTAAAGAGAAAAAAGCAAGCAAATAAATGTAAAGACGAATGATGATACTAAAGTTACTGTATTATCCTGGTCCAAATGAGGAGTTGCATCATTCTCGTCATTCTTCTTGGTCCTCCCTTCCATGGACACTCCGCACATCAATCTTGGGTATCACTGCCTGCCTGATGCGTATTGGTAAGGTACGTGTGAGTCGTTTCTCCCACTGTAGCACAGGGTAAAGGGCCGGCCAGCCTGTAAGTGTAGATGGAAAAACAAACGGGGTATTGAAAAATTACAGCCTTTACAACAATAAACTCAATTACAGTGGAGTGCAAGACAACACTCTGGAGAGAACACTTTCAGACTGAGGCAGCTTGGATAGGCTACATAGTGTGTCTACTCTACAGCAAGCATTAAGGTACAACAACAACGGGACAGGATTCAGGAGCCAGCACAGCCACAGGACAGGAGAACCGCGGCACAGGCCAGGCACCCTACCCCTTACTTACATTTTGACCGAGCCAGAGAAATGTCAAATGCACTGCAGCAACCTAGAATTTTCCCAATGAAGTGAATAAATCAATGCGCCACTGTCCGTCATACCACTACACTCTACTCCAGTCCACACCACTACAAGGACATCTAGCCTAGGTCTGCTGTGGTTCTTGTTCAAACTTTTTACCTTTTATGTCAGCCCATCAAAAGCCTGATGCGTATTGGTAAGGTACGTGTGAGTCGTTTCTCCCACTGTAGCACAGGGTAAAGGCCGGCCTGTAAGTGTAGATGGAAAAACAAACGGGGTATTGAAAAATTACAGCCTTTACAACAATAAACTCAATTACAGTGGAGTGCAAGACAACACTCTGGAGAGAACACTTTCAGACTGAGGCAGCTTGGATAGGCTACATAGTGTGTCTACTCTACAGCAAGCATTAAGGTACAACAACAACGGGACAGGATTCAGGAGCCAGCACAGCCACAGGACAGGAGAACCGCGGCACAGGCCAGGCACCCTACCCCTTACTTACATTTTGACCGAGCCAGAGAAATGTCAAATGCACTGCAGCAACCTAGAATTTTCCCAATGAAGTGACTAAATCAATGCGCCACTGTCCGTCATACCACTACACTCTACTCCAGTCCACACCACTACAAGGACATCTAGCCTAGGTCTGCTGTGGTTCTTGTTCAAACTTTTTACCTTTTATGTCAGCCCATCAAAAGCCTGATGCGTATTGGTAAGGTACGTGTGAGTCGTTTCTCCCACTGTAGCACAGGGTAAAGGCCGGCCTGTAAGTGTAGATGGAAAAACAAACGGGGTATTGAAAAATTACAGCCTTTACAACAATAAACTCAATTACAGTGGAGTGCAAGACAACACTCTGGAGAGAACACTTTCAGACTGAGGCAGCTTGGATAGGCTACATAGTGTGTCTACTCTACAGCAAGCATTAAGGTACAACAACAACGGGACAGGATTCAGGAGCCAGCACAGCCACAGGACAGGAGAACCGCGGCACAGGCCAGGCACCCTACCCCTTACTTACATTTTGACCGAGCCAGAGAAATGTCAAATGCACTGCAGCAACCTAGAATTTTCCCAATGAAGTGACTAAATCAATGCGCCACTGTCCGTCATACGACTACACTCTACTCCAGTCCACACCACTACAAGGACATCTAGCTTAGGTCTGCTGTGGTTCTTGTTCAAACTTTTTACCTTTTATGTCAGCCCATCAAACGCCGTTATTCCATACATTTTCTCCAATCCAACTGACTGTGTGCAAAGATAGTATGCTCAGCATCCTCAATGATGGTGACCGTGTGGTACGTATTCTCCAACACCAACTCAGTCTGTAGTGACTGATTAAGTTTATAATATATTCCATATTACCAAATTGCAACGGATATTGGCCGGCACCTGCAGTGGTAGGAGTACAATGTGGTCATTATTAAACAGCAAGGAAACATTAACTGTCACCACACCTGAGTCACTTGTACTTTGTCGGTAAACTAGTATAGTTCTACTTCATGGCATGCACAATTCTTCGTAGTGAGCCAGCATCCAATGCAATGCATGCCACCATCATTCACAATAATCACTCATTACCTGTCTTTGTGTTCTCTTTGGCTGTCTGATCTGATGCCTGCCTAGCCTTCTGCCAGTCAGTGATGAGTTTCTTTCGGATTGGAAACAAAATGGAATATAGGTGGAGTCACGTTTCACTTCTTATGGAGGGACTGTTAGAGGCAACATGTATTGTACTATTCTCCATCTCCATCCAATGTCTGACTTGCTTGAAATGTACTTAGGGAGAGTACGGAACATGGAGCAGGACCCTGAGGAGTGGAGTGGACAGTTATGCACAGACGTGCAACTCCAATAGGGAAATAAAAAAAGGAGACTGTTGATGGCATTGTTGTGAATGTAGATTTTGAACCAGAAAAACAGATACACACAGTCACACACAAATAAAGGAAGGGAGAACAATTTGAAAGCCTAGTTGTCAGGGAAGAGGAGCTCGTCCTCAAACTCTGGTGGTTCGGACAGCAGTACGTCTAACAATCCACTACTTATGTCATCAAAGTCACTCTCCTCTTCCTCCTGTGATTCACGTATTTTGTACTCTGGTGGTATAAAGTGTTGATTTATTTTGATCATGGTTAACCTCTCAACACTTTTGGGCGAGAGACTGGTCCTTTTGACAGTAACAATGGCACCAGCAGCACTGAAAACACGCTCTGAAGAGACACTTGCAACAGGGCAAGCCACATACTTTATCGCCAGCCTGCTGAGCACTGGCCATTGGCTTCTTTTCCCATACCAATACACCAATGGGCTTTGCTCCATGTAGACCTCTGTTGTGTCATCTAGATAGGCCTGAACCATCCGCTCAATGTTCAGGGGTGCTCCGATTTCCTGGGCCTCTTTTGCCTTTGCATCAGTCATTGATGTGCAATACCCTTTCCGTAGAAACCAATCCCCTGCCGTTTTTGGAAATGTGCCTGATGATCCTGTTGGTGCTGTTGATGTTATTGCTGCTGGCAGTGTTGACTGCTGGGAGGCAAACGCACTGCTCTTGGCTTCTGAAGTAGAACTTCGTTCTGGGTGCCCTGCAGTACTTTTTCTGACCTGGAGGGGCGGGCCTTTAATGAAGATCCTTTCGTTTTCAAACTCAGTGGCTTCCTTAGCTATCCAAGTTTTGTACTGGGCAACATTCAATTCTGAAAAAGGAATGACTTCATTACTGCGCAGCAATAATTTGTAACGTGGATCCAAAATTGAGGCAGTAATGTAATGTGGATCTGACAGAATGTTATTTTGAAGCCTTGTATTGTGAGATAAGCGAGCGGATAAGGTGTCTGCCAAAGAATGTGCTTCTACTTTGTCATCCACATCTGCGTACATTTCTGCCACATCCTTCAGCTGTTGCTCTAGCATGTACAACAATGGGATAGCTTGGCCCATAGTACAGTCCTCCCGGCTCACTTCACGGGTGAAGACCTCAAAAGGAAGTAGCATCTCTGTCAGGCTTTTGACAAGGTCCCATTGGGTCATCTCAACTCTCATGCCTTTCACTGTAGGATCCCCTGACCTTTTCATGACATAAGCATTAAGTGGTATATACTGCTCAAACAGACGCTCAAGCATGTAATACGTTGAGTTCCAACGTGTTGGCACCTCTTGGATGAGTGCTTTGACTGGCATTTTATGCTCACGTTGAATCACCCTCAGCTCCTTCCGGGCTTTAAAAGAATGGTTGAAATGTGTGCATATTCTTCTGCAGGTGGTCAGTAAGCTGCTGACTTTGCTTTCATTTTTCAGAAAGTCTTGCACAACAATGTTAATGCAGTGTGCCAAACATGGCACCCTGAAATACCCACCATCTTTCATGGCCCGAACTACATTACTGCCATTGTCCGTGGCAACAAAACCAATGGTAAGACCTCTTGGTCGCAGCCACTCCGACACCTTGCTGTTAAACTCATCCAAAATGTTAGCAGCAGTATGAGATTTCTCCATTGCAAACATGGCTACAGTTGCATGTTTGCGAGTGTCTTTAAAAATCTCAGCGGTGTCAACAACGCCGTCAGATATCTTATCTTTAACACCCGAAAAAGAGACCCAGTGTGCAGTGATGCACATGTAATCAGTGGCTTGGCAACTGGTCCACATGTCTGTTGTCAGGTGTATACTCTGAACAGCACTCTGTTTTAAGGCTTTTCCAAGCAATTCCAGCACGTCGTGATGTAGTGCTGGAACAGCAACTCTTGCAAAATAGTAGCGGCTGGGAACTTTCCATTTTGGGCAGATGGTGGTCACAAACTCAAGAAAACCCACCCCTTCAACAAAAGAAAAAGGGAGGAGGTCCAGTGCTAACATTTTTGCCAGCTTAGCATTGTACAAACGTGCTATTGGGTGATTGCGTTCGTACTGCCCCTCCGGCCTACTAAACATGCTAAGAATGGTAGGCTGCATGGTATTCCTTCCTGTGGTCGACGTCGCACTTTTTTGCCCAGCAGTACTCCTTGGTGTCTCAGGCTGGCTCTTACTCTTGTGCCAATGAGATGTGGCTGAGGATGTGGGCGTTACCACTGCAGTGCTGGGGACAGGGCTACTTTGTGTACCACTAGCACAGAGAATGTCTCCCTCTTCTTCCTGTTCCACCGTGAGCGGACTTTCTACTCGTTTATGCCCAACAGCAATGGCTCCAGTTTTGATGAGCCTAAGGTGCTCCTCCCACTGGATTGCGTGGTGTTTTTTCAGATGGGTCATTTGGCCTCCGGTACCATAGTTTGTACCAAGCTTTCCACGGCTAACAGAGGAATGACAAACGGAGCATACAGCAATGTTCTCCTCCTTTGGGCTAACCGTAAAGTAGTCCCACACTGGGGAGCTTAACTTTTGTCTCCTGCTGGAGGTGCCACTCCCACTTCCAATGCCGGATGAACTGGAGGGTGTGTGTTGAATTTGACTCTGTGCAGGACCACTACCTACTTCTGCTGAGGTGGTGCTTGTTGTGCTTGATGTAGGACGCTGCCGGCCCTTTGCTAATGTAAATATGGAAGCTGGAGGTCGTGTCGGTGTTACCTGTGTTGGAGGTATGCGTGCTACATCCCTCGCATCCATTTTGGATAATGTAAAAATGTTGCTCTCCATCTCCTCAGGCCCGGGAGTGATGTTTGTGATGACTGGCTCATCATCATCATCAACCTGCTCTTCTACATCAACATCCATAAGTGTAAGGCTTTCTGGAACCTTCCTTTTGCCATGCCTGCTCTTGTGATGTGTTTCCCTCTCAGACTGTGTTTGTGGCTTCCAAGTGACATCTAGATCATCAGAAGGGGGGCTTGGTGAAGAACTTGATGTACTAACCCTCCTTTTCCTTGCTGGGGATTTAAAAGCCAATGCAACTTCTAAAGGAGTGGCTTCCTCTTCTTCCTCTGCATGAGGCTCAATTTCCTGAACTGCCCCTACTTCAGGAGGAACAGCTACTATTGCGGGCGGTAGCTGCGGCTGTTGACCACTTATCTGCTGTGTTGATGATGTTCCCTCCTGCGTGGATTGTGTACTACTTTGAGATAGCGATGAGTTTAGTTCAGGCTCAGCATCACTGCTTTCTACCATAAGGCTGGCTACCTCTTCCACACTCATCTGCTTGGGCATGGGTTGGTGGGTTGGGCCCACTGATGTGGAGGTGCTGCCCCCAGCTTGCCCCCCCGACACCGCTGCTGCAGGCCTCATTTTTGTTGAACCAAAAAAGGTTTTGGGAGGCACACCAGACTTAAGTGACACTTCCTTCTTCTTCTGTTCCTTCTTCTCCATGGCAACTTTCTTGGTACCGGAGGACCTGCTACCTGCTTTCTTTGGGGGCATCTTCAACAGATGTCAAAACAGCACTCAGTTGCACAAGTTGCAGAGATGCCTGGTCAGGTCGCTGACACGTCACGTTGTGTACACTACAGCAGCAGGACGTCGGTCTGGCACCACAACAGTGGATGATGATGACACACCTCTGTCTTTTGTGCACCTAAAAGCAAAAAAGCCAGAAGAACATCAGTCAAAAGATCCATAATATAATATATAATTTATTATTGTCTCGTGGGTGGTCATCACAATTATTAAATTTCATGCAGTCAGTGAACAACATCAACAGTATAGCCAGCCATTAAGAGACTGACAAGGCCTGGGATCCTGTTGTATTTGTACTGTGTAGTGTACACTTAGGAAGAAGAATAGCAAGGAAAAAAAACCCGCCGTGATGATTGCTGAGTTGTACCCCTGGGCCTACTGTACGACTAGGCCGCCACACACATGCCCAGCCCCCCCCCACCACAATAACACACAAGAAAGTGATTGGAAAGGACAGGAAGAGGAAGTTGGAGTGTCTGTGGAACTTAATCCCTCTCATAAAAATGGTTTCCAGACAAATAACAGCTTCTCCCTGCTCCAAACCTACAGCTCAACGACAGCCTGAGGAGTTTTTTGTGCAGAAATGCACAAAAAAGCGTTTTCGAGAAGGGTCTATGTTGCTCGCGAGATATTGTTTGCCAGATTGCAAAAGCTGCGTGTTCGGGATCGCGAACTGTACAAAAAGGCTTTCTCGCGTGCGCGAACACGCATATTGCGAGCGCAAAAATGACGAAAACTGTAAGTCCGCGTTGTCGCGCTGTGCAGAGTTACCGAAAGTTCGCGAGCTGAATCCCTTGCCTTAAATGCAGGCCAAAATAGCCCAATTTGTTTAGCACACACCCAAAAAATGCTATTGCACCCCAAACACACCTTTTGCAACAAAATCCAAAGCCATCCGTGGAGTAAAGGAAAATCACTAGACAACACCAACTGTACATTCAAAATCACGCACCACAGCTTGGAGGCTGACTACCTCTGGGCCTAGTGGAAGACTACTAGGCCACAAGCACACACATCCAACAAAGGTAAATCACACACACACACCAACAGTGAAATACACCACAGCCACGTTTAGCATTTCAATCCTATGCCATCCATGCCCTACATGATGTAGAAATTCTACAGACACCACAAAACATGGACCTATGGGTACCCTACTGGCTGAAATTGCAGAGAAAAACAACTAGGCCCATATTGAAAGTAGTACAGGCCACCCACCACAACAATAATTTTTTAAAACAATAAAAATCCCAGAAAAATGTAGGTACAAACAAGCCCCAATGAAACAATCACACCAATTCTCCAACTTACTTGTCGTCAATTAAATCTCAAATCAAAAATTCCTCAAATAAATCCAAAAAAATGGTGTGATGCAGCAGACAGACACAAAAAGTGATCCTTCCAGC
Source organism: Triturus cristatus (assembly GCF_964204655.1). NCBI lineage: Eukaryota > Metazoa > Chordata > Amphibia > Caudata > Salamandridae > Triturus > Triturus cristatus. Next base: position 1,525,172,005 of record NC_140591.1, read on the forward strand.
TCCAAATCCAAATGAAAGTGAACAACACATGCACAAAGCACGTGGGAGGAGCCTGCTGGACAGGAACAGGAAGTTGCAGTGTCAGGGGCACTTCCTTCCGGATGGCAAAAGCAAGCACACTGCTTGGATGGCTTCACAAAATGGCCGCCACACACCCACAACAACCACAAGAAATGGGAGACAGTCAATGGACGCCTATGGCAAAGGCACAATGCATGCCTTCCCAAAATGGCCGCCACACACATGCCCAGCCCCCCCACCACAATAACACACAAGAAAGTGATTGGAAAGGACAGGAAGAGGAAGTTGGAGTGTCTGTGGAACTTAATCCCTCTCATAAAAATGGTTTCCAGACAAATAACAGCTTCTCCCTGCTCCAAACCTACAGCTCAACGACAGCCTGAGGAGTTTTTTGTGCAGAAATGCACAAAAAAGCGTTTTCGAGAAGGGTCTATGTTGCTCGCGAGATATTGTTTGCCAGATTGCAAAAGCTGCGTGTTCGGGATCGCGAACTGTACAAAAAGGCTTTCTCGCGTGCGCGAACACGCATATTGCGAGCGCAAAAATGACGAAAACTGTAAGTCCGCGTTGTCGCGCTGTGCAGAGTTACCGAAAGTTCGCGAGCTGAATCCCTTGCCTTAAATGCAGGCCAAAATAGCCCAATTTGTTTAGCACACACCCAAAAAATGCTATTGCACCCCAAACACACCTTTTGCAACAAAATCCAAAGCCATCCGTGGAGTAAAGGAAAATCACCAGACAACACCAACTGTACATTCAAAATCACGCACCACAGCTTGGAGGCTGACTACCTCTGGGCCTAGTGGAAGACTACTAGGCCACAAGCACACACATCCAACAAAGGTAAATCACACACACACACCAACAGTGAAATACACCACAGCCACGTTTAGCATTTCAATCCTATGCCATCCATGCCCTACATGATGTAGAAATTCTACAGACACCACAAAACATGGACCTATGGGTACCCTACTGGCTGAAATTGCAGAGAAAAACAACTAGGCCCATATTGAAAGTAGTACAGGCCACCCACCACAACAATAATTTTTTAAAACAATAAAAATCCCAGAAAAATGTAGGTACAAACAAGCCCCAATGAAACAATCACACCAATTCTCCAACTTACTTGTCGTCAATTAAATCTCAAATCAAAAATTCCTCAAATAAATCCAAAAAAATGGTGTGATGCAGCAGACAGACACAAAAAGTGATCCTTCCAGCTCCAAATCCAAATGAAAGTGAACAACACATGCACAAAGCACGTGGGAGGAGCCTGCTGGACAGGAACAGGAAGTTGCAGTGTCAGGGGCACTTCCTTCCGGATGGCAAAAGCAAGCACACTGCTTGGATGGCTTCACAAAATGGCCGCCACACACCCACAACAACCACAAGAAATGGGAGACAGTCAATGGACGCCTATGGCAAAGGCACAATGCATGCCTTCCCAAAATGGCCGCCACACACATGCCCAGCCCCCCCACCACAATAACACACAAGAAAGTGATTGGAAAGGACAGGAAGAGGAAGTTGGAGTGTCTGTGGAACTTAATCCCTCTCATAAAAATGGTTTCCAGACAAATAACAGCTTCTCCCTGCTCCAAACCTACAGCTCAACGACAGCCTGAGGAGTTTTTTGTGCAGAAATGCACAAAAAAGCGTTTTCGAGAAGGGTCTATGTTGCTCGCAAGATATTGTTTGCCAGATTGCAAAAGCTGCGTGTTCGGGATCGCGAACTGTACAAAAAGGCTTTCTCGCGTGCGCGAACACGCATATTGCGAGCGCAAAAATGACGAAAACTGTAAGTCCGCGTTGTCGCGCTGTGCAGAGTTACCGAAAGTTCGCGAGCTGAATCCCTTGCCTTAAATGCAGGCCAAAATAGCCCAATTTGTTTAGCACACACCCAAAAAATGCTATTGCACCCCAAACACACCTTTTGCAACAAAATCCAAAGCCATCCGTGGAGTAAAGGAAAATCACCAGACAACACCAACTGTACATTCAAAATCACGCACCACAGCTTGGAGGCTGACTACCTCTGGGCCTAGTGGAAGACTACTAGGCCACAAGCACACACATCCAACAAAGGTAAATCACACACACACACCAACAGTGAAATACACCACAGCCACGTTTAGCATTTCAATCCTATGCCATCCATGCCCTACATGATGTAGAAATTCTACAGACACCACAAAACATGGACCTATGGGTACCCTACTGGCTGAAATTGCAGAGAAAAACAACTAGGCCCATATTGAAAGTAGTACAGGCCACCCACCACAACAATAATTTTTTAAAACAATAAAAATCCCAGAAAAATGTAGGTACAAACAAGCCCCAATGAAACAATCACACCAATTCTCCAACTTACTTGTCGTCAATTAAATCTCAAATCAAAAATTCCTCAAATAAATCCAAAAAAATGGTGTGATGCAGCAGACAGACACAAAAAGTGATCCTTCCAGCTCCAAATCCAAATGAAAGTGAACAACACATGCACAAAGCACGTGGGAGGAGCCTGCTGGACAGGAACAGGAAGTTGCAGTGTCAGGGGCACTTCCTTCCTCTTGAAAAAAAAGTGTTAAAAAAATTAAAGGACTCTTTCTTACACAAAGACTACAGCAAGATCACAATCTGAGGAGTTTTCTGAGCAAAATGAACATTTTAGAGAAGGTTTTATGAAGCTCGCGAGATATTCTTTGCCAGATTGCAGTTTTTCCATGTTCGGGATCGCGATCTTACCAAAACAGCCGCCGGAAGTCAGTTCGCGCGCACCAATGACGTGTTCGGGGGCGCACACTCTCGCGGGCTTGGGCAGCCATAGTACAAATCTCGTGGCGCTCGCAAACAGACAGAAAAGCAAGTTGGCGATCGCAGAATCAAGGTAAGACATTACCGCGCGCGCGAGAATGAATATTGAGCGCGCGAGGAAGCAAATTTACTACGCTACGCGCTAGATTGCGTAGCAATCTGCAACTTCGCGCTCTACGCGAAGCGCGAAGTTACCAAAACTTCGCAAGCTCCGCGAACGGAGCGTAGTTCAACGCCCAGGCTTAGTCTTTGCCCTACCAAGTAACGCATCACCAGCCCAAGTAAGACTGGAATTCGGCCTGAAATCTCAAGTGCTGCTGAGAATGTATGAGACCATAAAATTCTGGTACAATGTCTGGATGAACCAAGAGATCATGCTCTATCGAGCCATGTGGGAAACTATCATCAAAAACCCAAACTCAAATCATGCCAAGTATCTCAAAATCTCAATAGAGTCAACAAACCTGGCTGGCCTCTGGGAACTCAAACTCCCAGTATCTTCATTCAAAGAGTTGGCCAGGAAGGCAGCCATCAGACACTCATTGCTGGACGACAAAAGAGCTTTTAGCCGCCGGTCACATGCCTGGATGACAATCCATTCTTACAAAAAATTAGTGCCGGCGCACTTTTTGGATCTTGCATTTTCACCTTTTATTAAACGGAAATATCTTAACATAAGGCTGGGTAATCTACCAACTAATGCCGAGCATCCAAAATGGAAGCCCCAAGAAAGTGAAGGGTGCGGGTTATGTGGCGCAGCAAGACAAGACTTCATCCACCTGATTTGTATTTGCCCAGCTCTTAAACAGGAACGTCGGAATTGGTTGAAAACCAAGTTCAAGGAGTATGGAATACGAACATATCGGTCCGCTGTCACCCAAACCTTATGTACAGAAGACCCACAATTTATTTGCAGGACAATAAAATTCATTGAATATTTTGAGAAAAAGCAAAAAACATTAGCAAATTGTTGAATTTGGAACTTGTTACTTCTTGCAGTAGAAAGAAATCCGATGTTATCTTTATTATTGTTTTTATAGTAGTGTAAATTCTTGGTGTTCTAGCATATTGTTGTATTTATATTTTGTAATGGTTTTCATTAACTATACAATAAAGCATCTATCTACTAATCCACTCCACTCTAAACCACTCCACTCCACTCTAAGCCACTCTACTCCACTCCAATCCAATTCACTTCATTCCACTCTAATCCACTCTAATCCACTTCACTCCAATCCACTTAAATCCACTCCACATTAAGCATCTCCACTCCACTTCACTTTAATTAATTCCAGTCCAATCCATTGCAATATATCCACTCTACTTCAATCCAATTGTCTCCAATCCACTCTAATCCATGTCACTCTAATTCACTCCACTCCACTCTAATCCACTACAAACCACTGTGGTCACTATGAGAAATGGTCAAATGGAAAAGACAAGACAGACTTGTCGTGATATAAATGAATTCTTGTGATCCTTTATGCGAGAGGAATCCATGTTCCTTCTGAAGCTGTAGCATCTTTCAATACAGTGTTGGTTTGTGTTCTGCATGTGTGTAGAGGTTGCCTTTTGCCAAGAAAAAAGATTCCACTAACCAACATGCATTAACAGTCCTCTGTGCATTTGCACCATCATTTGTTCTTCTGAATGCTGTAGTGTTGTATTGGTGCTCAGTCAAAATATCGAAGTTTAAATATTGACTTACACTAATATTGAGTTCTAAATAAAGTAGGGACAGAATATCGAAGTCAAGAATATCGTTGACCAGAATATCGATCGATTCTTTTAATTTCGAAGTATGTATTATCAAATTAACTATTATAGTTTGCAAAAATATAGTTGTAAATAATATCGATTTTTTTTAGTATTATGTATTTTAGTATGTATTTTAGATGTAGGTTTAATTTTTTTTTACATTTTTTACATTATTTTTAAATATATGTATTAAATGTTCAGAAAATAGTAAATTTTGCGTTTAGTACAGCGGGTTGTGGGTTATAGGGGAATAGGGTGTGAAGCAATTTAAATATAATTAATTAGTTAATAAGTGTTTATTTCTTTTTATTGTTAATTCATTTATTGTTAATTAATTAGTGTTTGGTAATTTTTTTAATTAATTGGTTAATTCATAATTATATTAATTATAAATAATGCATTATACATTTTTATTTATTGTTATTGTTAATTCATTTATTGTAAATTAATTATTAATTTGTAATTATAACAAAATATATATATATAATTGCAACAAAATTGAAACAGCACAAAACTCTAATAAATGTCTATACGAGACCACCAAACAATTGGCGGGTTTCTCCGTGGATCTCACACCTCCCCCGTCTCAAACCCTTTGCGACGCTTTATCTAGGTTCTTCTTCAGTAAAGTGGACGACATTTACAGGGTCTTCACCAATAACGTCACTCTCTCCCACAGCCCATCTACTCAACCTGAAGAACCTATTCTCTCGCAGTTCAGTGAGGTTACGTGCCCGCAGGTGCTAACAACGGTATCCACTATTAAATCAGGATCGGCCCTCGACCCTTGTCCCTTGAAGGTCCTGAGACCTATTCTGGATACAGTCCTACCCTCCATAACCAATATCTGTAACTCCATGTTTAGCACCGGCCTCTATCCCGAGACACTAAAGAAAACCCTTATAAAACCGTTGCTCAAAAAATCTACCCTTAATAAAGATGAACCCCAAAGCTACCGCCCCATCGCCAGTCTCCCACTTTTAGCAAAAATTGTGGAAAAAATTATGAATGCCCAACTCTCTTCCTTCATCGAGGATAACAAATGCCTAGATGAATCTCAGTTTGGCTTCCGTCGCTTCCACGGTACCGAGACGGCCTTGGTGAAAGCGGCGGACGACATCAGACTTATCCGGGATGCGGGAGGTACCGCCGTCTTGATATTACTAGACCTGTCGGCGGCTTTCGACACGGTCGACCATACCATCTTGGTCGACCGCGTCGAGAGCATAGGCATCCAAGGTAACGCTAAAAATCTTCTTGCCTCCTTCCTGGCCAACAGGACCCAGGTCGTCACAGTGGGACCTTTTGAATCCTCCCCTATGTCACTACCGTGTGGAGTTCCCCAAGGCTCATCCCTTAGTCCGACACTATTTAACATCTATGTGTCGGACCTTGCCAATGTCATCAGGGCACATGGGATGAGCCTTACTTCATACGCTGATGACACTCAACTGGTCCTAGCCGTCAAAAATGACGGCCTTCAGAAAGCCGACATGTTCAATCAGGGCATGTCGGCCATCGGGAACTGGATGTCGCACAATTGTCTGAAGCTAAACTCCGACAAATCGGAGGTTGTGATCTTCGGCAATCTCTCTCCGGAGTGGTCCTCCCGTTGGTGGCCGTCATCTATGGGCCAGCCCCCAGTTCCGGTGGATAAAGTGAGAAACCTGGGAGTTATGTTTGACAACCGTCTGAACTTCCTACCACACGCCAATCAAATATCCTCTTCAGCCTTTTATAAACTTAGGCTCATCAAAAAAATTCTGCCCTTCTTACCTGAAAACATGGCAAAAACGCTGGTAAGCTCCCTGGTGCTTTCCACCCTAGATTATTGTAACGCTTTGTTTCTAGGGGCCCAGGAGAGAGTGTTAACAAAAATGCAGTCCATACAGAACGCGGCTGCCAGGCTCCTAGGGCGAATCCCCAAATTCAATCCGGTTCTACCTACCATGAAACAACTTCATTGGCTTCCGGTGAGGAAGAGGATCATGTTTAAAACCTTGTGCTTGGTATACAAGGCTTTACACAACGCTGTCCCAGCGTTCTTCACTCAGAACCTTATCCCCTATTGTCCACCCAGAGCACTGCGCTCTTCCAGCTCCCTGGATCTGGTGATCCCCCGAACCAAATCTGTCAACTGGGGTGACAGAAGATTTCTGGTGGCTGCTCCAAAACTGTGGAACACACTGCCTCACTTCATCAAGACCAGCACGTCCCTCTGGTCCTTCCGAAAAAACCTCAAAACCTGGCTTTTTAATCATTGATCTCCCAGTTCCCTTATGGCTAAACATTGCAGTTACTTAGCGCCGAGATGCCCACGGGCCTTCGTTTCGCGTTTTACAAATGTCAAAATAAATAAATAAATAAATAAATAATTATTATTTTTTAATAAAATGATTAATTGGTTAAATAAATTATGTTATTTTTAATGTGTAGATGTTTGTGGGTTTATAGGGGAATAGGGTGGGAAGTAATTTAAATATAATTAATTAGTTAATATGTGTTTATTGTTATTGTTAATTAATTTATTGTTAATTAATTATTAATTGGTGATTATTTTTTATTAGTTGGTTAATTTATAATAATGATAAATAATGGATTATTATTTTTTATTTATTGTTAATTAATTGTAACTCAATTATTAATTGGTAATTAATTTAAATTAATTGATTAATTAGAAGTAAATGAATTATATTCTTTTTAATGTGTAGTGTGTTGTGGGTTTATAGGGGAATAGGGTGGGAAGTAATTTAAATATAATTAATTATTTAATATGTGTTTGTTTATTGTTCTTGTTAAGTAATTCATTGTTAATTAATTATTAATTGCTAATTAATTTTTTTTAATTGTTTTTTAAACTAATTGTGTTATTTTTTATGTGTCACGCGTTTTGTGTTTATAGGGGAATAGGGTGGGAATTAATTTAATGTTATTTAATTAAATATTAATTTAATTTAATAGGTATTTATTAATCATTATTTTGTTAAATAAATATTAATATTATTTGTTTAAAAAATGATAATTTATAAGAATGTTAATTTAACCCCTACGCTATCCTACATTTTCCCTACTGTTGCACTCACAGGAGTGGGAATAGTAATTTTCTCCCCTACGCTATCCAACACTTTCCCTACAGTTGCACTCACTGGAGTGGGAATAGTAACTTTTACCCTTCTGCTATCCAACACTTTCCCTACTGTTGCACTCACTGGAGTGGGAATAGAAATGTTTACCCCTACGCTATCCAAACCTTTCCCTACTGTTGAACTCACTGGAGTGGGAAAAGTAATTTTTGCCCCTCCGCTATCCAACACTTTCCCTACTGTTGCTGTTACTGGAGTGGGAATAATAATTTAAACCACTCCGCTATCCACCACTTTCCCTACTGTTACACTCACTGCAGTGGGAATATACATTTTTACCCCTCCGCTATCCAACACTTGCCCTACTGTTGCACTCACTGGAGTGGGAATAGTAATTTTTACCCCTACACTATACAACACTTTCCCTACTGTTGCACTCACTAGAGTGGGAATAGTAATTTTCCACTTTTTCTACTGTTGCAGTTATAGTAATAGTAATTTTATTACAGCCGCTATCTGATATTTTTTTTATTATTTTAGCTAATGTACTGTATAATTAATTTTAAAATGATTAAAAATTATTTAAATTGTTATATATATTTTTAAGTTTTTATTTATATTATTGTTTTATGTGTATAGATGTATTTATAATTCATTAAAAAATAACCATTTCTAAGTGATTAAAATAAATATTAAAACATTAATAAGTAAGTTTATATAATTATATATTATAGGTATATGTTTGATTTATTTTTAAATTATATATACTAATAATTTTTAAGCATTTTAAAATATTTTTAACTATGTTTATTTTAATTATATTTATTATTTACTTTTTTTACATTATTTTTTTACTTAAATAAAAAATGATATTTTTAACAACGATATTTTTGATATCGATATTTTTTCTCAATATTTTTGCACTTACCTTAATGTAGATAGGATGTCGATATTCTTGTCCTCGATATTTTTGCTGCGATATTTTTGTAGGTCGATATTTTGATCTTTGATATTTAGTCCGTTGCATTATCACTCTCACCACATTCATGTGCACAAACACTCTTAAGTATTGTGATAGATAAGGCAAATGGCCATAATTTCCCTTTGTTTGTGTTCTTCTGTTCATGACAGTGTTAGCAGTGTGTGAATTTACTGTGTTCAGTCGTGCACATATGTTTTTATAAATGAGATGGTGGGTTGGGCATACAATCACTTTGGTGACACTACAGATGTAGCTGATGACTTGTGCACTGAAGGCAACAACATGCAGGGATCAGGTGGAAACCAATGGACCTAAATTTGGGTTGCCGCAGCGGTGCCCTTATACTGTTCCATGGTTCAAACTGGAAAACTGTAATAGGGGATGTTCTCTTACCTGTTATGTATCTTGTACAAAGCTAAGTTCCCATTTGATGACTGGAGAGTCTGTAAGAACTTGGTAACACATAGAACATAGGCATGAAGAGACACAGATGGTAAATTTGAGTACCATCCATACTTCTTACACTTACCATCAGTTCAAATTTGTTTTACTCCTCTTTTTGGAGATATTGTTTAAATCTATGCACTGTTGAGAACATTCACTTAAGTGAGTATAATCGAACAGCAGGGTCTGGCATGGCTGTGTGCCTGGCGGTGCTTCTCACATTCTTTGCCATTAGCGTGAATGCTAATATCAATGGCCTTCCATTGCAGCCAGTGATATTTCAATAGCATTGCAAAGGAAACCCGCCTGAGTCAGAATCTTGCCCCCAATACCCAATCAAATGGCAATTTTCCTGTGAAATTATATACTTCTGGGAGCTGATCCAAAATGTGAATGACACTTTCATCAAACAATGGATGAAAGTGTTCAACCCAAGCACTTCTCTGTATATATGTATTTGCTCAATTACAACATCTTGTGCTGGACCACATCTAAAATGACATACAGGACATTCCAAACAGTTTATTTGCCACTTCCTTAGAGTTCTGCTTACACTTGGTATCTTTGCTTATTTTCTGGTACCTTTGCTTATTTTCTGGACTTTAGACATTGAACATCTTCATATAACAGACAGTTTCACTGAATATAGTCAATAGCTCATTCTGTAGCTGAAAGGCATCCTATATTATAAGGTACCCCTTTCATGCATAACTCAAACATTCCAGAGAGAAGACGGTGCAATAAATAAGAGAGATCATTAAAGAAAGTCATAAGTATGTACCCACAAACATGTTTTTGATCACTCTTGGGAGCAGATTTATAAGTGTCAGAAATTCACAAACGTTTTAGGTCTACAAATCAATTGTTCTGGTGAATTCAATTTTCACCTCAGAAAATATGCTTGTCTCTATACTCGCCTGGGAAATTACCTGGGCAAGAGCCCTGCTTAACCTGTTATTTTTAGAAAAACCCCTTCCTGTACACACCTAAGCAAGTTTGGAGTTGTTCAAATACTTCGAATTGGATTTACTCATGATCCTGTGACATTTCGAATGTTTTTGATGTTTGTAATGGATTGTAGAGGCCTTTCTCAATAACCTCAAACAACTGTAGTTTTGCACAGATTCACAGTCCATTTCAGCAGTGCGCGGCCACTGCCCACTCCAGGAAGTAGATTTATTAAGACCAGGAGTGATTTTAATTCCACCGGAGTAATTGGAGTAATTTCTTTAGGTCCGTGTTACTCTTTGACGTGGTATTACTGAAAATAATGAGATTGCGCCCACTTGCATTGTTAAGAGCAATTTGGAGGAAATAATCCTACCACGAGAGCACATTTAGAAAGCATGAGCCGCTGCTAACGCTGCTGTTTATCTTCTGTCGCATTTAGTGCTATTTTCTTAGCACAAAATGCATCCTTGCGTCCATTTTGGATGCAAGAGTGCATTTTGCACTAAGAAAATATCACTAAATGCTAAGCGTCACTTGGGGGAAAATCCTACCTGAAATGCATATTTACCGGCCTCAGCATTTGTGCGCTAAGGAAATAGTGCGAAATGCAGATTTACTGTTCCCACATAATCACGGGGAATGTTTAGGTATTTTTTCATGCTTATGCTATACAGAATGATGTGAGTAACGCCCACCCCTGGATTTATTCACATCTCTATCACTGTGTATGTGGACCTACGAGGATCAAAACCAGCTCAGACATGTTAGGGTCGCCAATTTAAACATATAGGGCCATATGTGGGTAGCATACAAGTTACCACTTCTTAAATACCGAACTTTACCGATTCGGTATTTAAGAAGTGGTAACTCGTATGTAGGTAATCATTCGGTAAATATTACCGAATCAGAGAAAATCGGTAATTACCGAATCGGTATTTACCGATTCGGTAATGGGGGGAGCACATTCAAGGGTGGCAGGGTGTCACATTGACACCCTGTTGCACCCCTGATTCCTGCATGTGTGCACATGTGGCACACATACATGCCCTAAGGGCATGTATGTCTGCCACATGGCACTGTTAGTCCAGCAAAATATTGCTTTTTGCAATGAATTCGGTATTTAGCACCAAAATATATTTGGTGCTAAATACCGAATTATTTTCCCTACACATCACTCATTTGAGTGTCACCTACATCTCATTTCAGGATTCGGTATTTACCGATTCGGTAAAATTACCGATTCGGTAATTTTACCGATTCGGTAAATACCGAATCCTGAAATGTTCCCCCTACATAGCTAAAGCCTAAATACCGGTCGGTAACGGTATAATTACCGAAAATCGGCCGTTACCGACCGGTATTGGGCTTCCTACATATGGCCCTTAGAGAGATAAAAATAATGAGCTTCCTCCTGAATGCCTCCTTGATGTCTTTGTTTCTCAGGGTGTATATCATAGGATTCAGCATGGGGGTTAATACAGAATAAAGAACAGCAACAAGAGAGTCCACCTCAGAAACAACGGACGCAGCAGGACGTATGTACATGAAAATGATTGGCAAGTAAAACATATTTACCACAATTAAATGAGAAGCACAGGTAGAAAAAGATTTTCTTCTACCCCCGGGTGAACTAATTTTCAGAATTGACAACATAATTTTAATGTAAGATATTAGAATCAGAAAAAATGATGAGCTTATTACGAGGAAGCTAATGGAGGAACCTATGGCAACGTTGAGGGATGTGTCGGCACAGGCCAGATGGAGCAGGGGTGGGTGATCGCAGTAGTAATGATGGATCACATTTGGTCCACAGAAGGGCAGTCGTGAGGCTAAAACTGCTTGTATGAAGGGGGCGAGGAATCCTCCAATCCAGGAAAAAACAGCAAGTTGAATGCAAAGTGTTCTAGTCATGTATGAGCCATATTGGAGAGGTTGGCATATGGCAAAATAGCGATCAAAAGACATCACAGTCAACAGGAAACATTCTGTAGCACAGAGAGAAAGAAAGATGTACATTTGCAAGAAACAGCCACTAAAGGAAATGGAGTTGCTGTTCATTAAAAACTTGGCCAACATTTTTGGTAAAGTTACTGTGGAGATGCTAAGATCCAAGAAGGAGAGGTGACTGACGAAAAAGTACATGGGGGTTTGAAGTTTATGATCGAGGCTAGTGAGAAGAAATACAATCCCATTATCTGTTGCAGTGAGAAGGTAAATAGGGAGAAAAATCCCAAAGAGCAAACCATGAAAATTCTGCAGACTTGGAAACCCAAATAAGATGAACTCAGTTACTGAGACATTAGTCTGTTGGTAGACTTTCCTGACTTCCATTCCTTTGTGAGTGGCATCTGAAACAGAAACGTGTTAGTCACATATCAAAGATTCGTTTTCTGTTATTAGGATGACAATGATAAGTATGTGTTGAAGGGAGAAACATATCCTGCCTCTACTCACTATTTCATCTCATATGCCACATCAACAACAATGACTAGTAGTGTGGTAAATCAAAATTGTGCCCTCAATACATGTTAGAGACTAAGGGCCCGATTCACAAAAGTAATCTGAGACAAAATCCTAACTTTATGACTTTTGATATTGACAAAGGGCATTTAGTACTCGTAAACGTAGGATTTTGTCTCAGTTAAACTTAAGTTTTGGTCTTAAGTTAAACTTAAGACAAACTTAAGTTTAACTAAGACAAAATCCTAACTTTACTACTCCTCAATGCTCTTTGTGAATACCGAAAGTCGTAAAGTTAGGATTTTGTCTCAGTTAAACTTAAGTTTGTCTTAAGTTCAATTTAAGACAAAAACTTGAGTGTAACTGACACAAAATCCTGGGGGGCATGGCTTAACCAGCCACGATGGTGGACGCGTTCTGCTGAGGCTCCGCGCGAGGGCCTGATAAGCAGCATCCAACCGCCACAATGGGGGCTTGCAAATCAACCAGAGAACTCCCGCCAGGTCCCTAAACACCAGAGGCATGGCTAAAACCGCTGTGGGGATGAGGACAGGCTTGGACAGGCATTCTTGGACGGCCACGGGGTCGGGTGCCTGATCCTAACATGGCGCCTCCCTGGTAGTGGCCCTAAGCAGTATCATTCCTCGGAGAGCCAAGATCCCTGGAAGATACACTTAGTGAAGGCGGCACAGCCCGGAGAAGAGTACGCACACAAGACCGGCAATTAAGAAGCAGAGGTTTTGCGGCTGCTGACTCCGATGCTGAGAAACCAATGTGGGGCCCAAGGGACGTCGCGGGGGGGCCCCCAGTGGATCGTGACTCCATGAACCGGAGCCTCTAACTGTGCCAAGGGTGAACCCGCTTTGGGAAGAGGACAGGCGCGGGCAGGCACTCTCGAGCGTCCGCAAGGTTGTTCGCCTGAACCCAACATGGCGCCGACCTGGTAGCCGTCGTAAATAGCATTGTGACACTGTGAGCTGAGAGCCGGGAAAAACACATCTATAGAAGGCAACACAGACCAGAGGAAAGCATGCACACAAGACTGGCAATTCAGACACAGAGGTTTGGCTGCTGCAGATTCCGACCTGGGGAATCCAAGTGGGGCCCCGGAGGAGAGGTGCGGACATCGCGGGGCCCCTAGCGGATCATGACTCCACAAACTGGAGCCTCTGACTATATTAAGGGTGGTCCCACTGTGGGGTGGAAGGCAGATGCGGTCGCAAGGTCGGGTGCCTAATTCCAACATGGCGCCCGTCTGGTGACTGCAGCACGCAGCATTGTAATTCTGAGAGCTGAAAGCCCGGGAAGGCGCATATATTGAAGGCAGCGCAGCCTGAAAAACACACACGCAAGACCGGCAGCTCAGAAACAAAGGTTCAACTGCTGCCAATTTCTGACACTGGGAATCCAGCGTGAAGCCCTGGTGGAAAGGCGTGGGAGGTGGCGGCCCCCACAGTGGATCGTGACTCTACGAGCCGCATCCTCTGACTGTACCGAAAGTTGGCAGGGCTAACCGCGAGAGGCACTCAAAGAAGCTGCGGACAGACGCCTCTCGGTGGTGCCGGGAGGCTTGGAGCCCATGAACACGCTCAGATCGAAGCCAGAAGAGCAGGCCTAGAAAGAGGCTGTGAGCGAGACATGCAGAGGGGTAACGACAGGCAACCGGTGAGTCTGCACCTCTTCCATCCCTCTGCCTGCCTCCCAAGAGAATCCAGCGTCCCCCCAATACCCCGATCACTGAACACTTGCCATCCCATGGGCAGTAGATGTCAGGGGACCCCGGGGGGAGCCCCTGTTGGCAAGGTAGGTGCTGGGAGAGTGGAGGGGGTCGAAAGGATGCACAATCCTAGACATCAGGCCTCACCAAACTGCCCCAAAAGACAAGACCGCCTCTGCCAATAAAGGGGATACCAACCCTCCTCCACATAAGAAGCAGGGAAACTGGGGGGCCTGGATGCTTGCCACCACCAGGGTAGGATCGGCATCTCGTGGGAGTGAGACCCCAGAACCACAAGCCATAGTATAAACTCTAGCAGCAGAGAGAAGCCACGCGAGAGGTGCTGGACCCTTGGCAAGAAAAGGCAGATGGAAACAACAGGCAGAAAGAGACAATGACACCAGAATAACTGCGTGCAGGCCAACAAACCGGAAGTACAGGCCCTCACCCAAATAACCATAGAAAAGAAACACCTCAGACAAGCCAGACCTGGGACAGACAACACGAAGCAGCAGAGACATGCCTAGATCAAGCGTTGCTCTCCCTTTCCACCTCCTCCTCCAATGCCCCAGGAACTGCAACACCCATGCACAGAGGGAAACATTACACCGTGACGAGAAAGCCACGCCTGCTCAAACCACACCATCCAAGGAGTTGACGGAGGGTAACCGGTGACCCGCCAATGCCTGTGCCGGTCAACTAGCAGAACACCACGGGTACCTTGAGCCCAGAGACCTCACAAGACAGCAGCAACAGTGCCATCAACACGCAGCCATGGAACACCCAAAAACGACTGGGGGACCCCAGCCTCTCAACGTAGTGCGATCCAAATCACCAACCCAAGAAGTTCAAACCACAGACCCTGTCACTAGTGCTGCTATGTCAGATAAACTTGACAAAGTCCTAGCGGCCATAGAACACTTGCGTGTCACCATGGAGGAGCGGTTCGGTACCCTAGCCACTGACCTCAACCTGTTATGAGATGACCACTGGAAGCTGGCAGACAAAGTGGCGGACAGAGAAAAGACCATGGCGGTCCTTCAACCCAAAGCTAAAGCATAAACAGGACTCCTTGAAAGAGCTACAGACGCGAGTGGCGCTGCTGTAAGACAAGACAGATGACCTGGATGGTCGCTCCAGGCGCAGTAACCTGCACATACTGAAGGGAAAGAACTGATCGAGAATGTAGAGACCTGGCTCCAATCTTTCATGCCACATGAAGAACTGACCGCCTTCTTCTCGATTGAGAGAGCACACCAAGAACCAGCAAGACTCCCACCCCCCGGATCGTTTCCACGTCCCATGCTAGTTAAACTTCTCCACGTCCGGGACAGAGACACCATACCTCGGGCTGCCAGGCAGAACAGCCCCATCATGGTGGAAGACAAACAAGTCATGCTCTTCGCAGACTACTCCAGAGCAGTGCGATGGAAGAGATCATCATTTCTGGAAGGAAAGCGGCTGCTGAGGGAGAAGAATGTGCAATACTCTCTTCTATTCCCGGCGCAGCTCCAAATCATTCAAAATGAGGTATCAAACTTCTTTACAGACCCGCAAGAAGCCCTCGACTGGATAGAATTGAACCTGTAAGTTAATCAAGGCCTGTGACAAGCCCGTCCAGGAAAGCCAGATATCTCCAAATCCACATGGCGCAGGTCAAAGGGCACCCGGAAAAGAACAGGAACACAGATGCAAAACAAGACATTGACATCCCCAAACCTGGAACAGATTATAGCAGAGAGTTGGAAAGCTATCCAGGCGGCGGCTGAGCTAGGGCGCACCTCTCAGCATCGGACAATGAAGACGGCTCACACATTTTCACTCCAGAAGAAGAACCCAAGGGATCCTGCAGCTCAGACTGGAACTCACAGACTTTACCTACAGTTAACCTGAAAACAGCAGACACACTCATATAGGGATGCTGTGCAATGACCCACACTATTCACCTCCACAGTAACAACATTCCGCCCCATGAGCACCGAATACACAGTGCGCGACACGTGCAACCATGCCGCAAGATCACTTGCACCCAACAGTCCCCGCTAACTACACATGCAGACCCACAGGGCCCACAATCCCCCATCTTGTGCAGGATTCTCAAAGATGTGTGCGTACCAGACGTTTAAAGAAGCCCCCCTCACAAAACACTAGAGGTACACGTTAGTACCAGTTTGGATGTGTTGTCCATTGCAGCAGATCCCATGTATTGGGACTCCTACTCGCAGCAGTTGTAGTTTAATCCCGTGTTACATTCCAACTCCTCACCCATTCCTACACCAGAGCTACCTTACTAACCCTGGGAAAAGTTTGCGTAGCCGTGCTACGTGAAGTAGCACAAAAACTCTGCAACTCTACGTGTAGATACACAAGCATGCGGAGTTGCTTGTTTCCGCATGCTCACATGTGCTTGCGTATGCTCGCAAGATGTTTTTAACATTCGGCAACGAAGATTACGTGTTCGGGGAAAATATCGCACAAACTTCACCACGCAGTTGCCAATGGGCGCGGCCATCTTGTTTTACTATTCTTTGCATGGTTTTGGGGCCTGTTTTTCAATCCCTCTCTAATCTTTTCAATCCTTTGTTTTTTACACTGTTTTTCTGATCTTTTTTATCTATTATCTATCCCTCTCTGTCCCTAAGTGTATGTTTTGCGTTTTATTTCTACTTTAACTGCGTTTTTTAAACTTTTATCTACTGTTTTATATTACTTGCTTTTTTACTCTACTACTTCATTCCTGACTTTCTTTTTTACTCCTACATTTTCTTTTCTGCCCCCGCCCACCCCAGAACCATGGCTAAGGGTACCGGCTCTAAGGGGAAGGCGCCTGTGCCCAAGAAGAAGAGCCGCCTTCCTTGCAGCAGACTGCGCCCGGAAAGGGTGCAGGCCCAGTCCCTGTTTAGTGAGATGGAGTTGCTCGCCCTTGTTTTTTTTATGCAGCGCCACCTCCCCTTGACCTTGGCAGCAGGCCTGCCTCCGAGAACGCTACCCAGGTGCATCACCGCCTGTGGGCGAGGGTGTGCCGGGCAGTGTTTCGCTCCTCTGGGGTCCGGCGCACCTATAACCAGCTGACCCACCGGTGGTCAGACATGTTGGACTGGAAGCAGGACCTGCTGGACCTGCTAGGTGTTGAGGTCGTGGGACTTGGTGAGTAGCTAATAGTATAATACCAGTAGTATTGTGTGTTCTGTAGACTGTGTTGCTGTTAATGCGAATATAATTGTTTTCCAAATAGCAAGAATGCTTACATTGCTGGTAAATTACATTTAAAAATCGTCTGTGATTGTTGTTATTCTTCTAGACACATGTGCTCGGCGCTACTAATCTTACTTGTTTGCAAATTTGCTCCCACTTGGGCAGATTATGTCAGAGAGTTTACTTTAGAGAACTTAAGTTAGGTAATGCTAGAGAGACTCTAGTCTTTCCTTTGTCCTCCTGTCACTAAGACAGTGGTGGATTGATAGGTAGTTAAGTTACTTCGTATTAGTTGGTAATTTTTTAGCTGTCTGCATGACACATCCTCTGTCACATCACATGCTGCTGAGTGCTGCTTACTCCAGTCCTTAGTAGAACCTTTTGTAGTTTGTTAGTGAGTGAGTAATACGCTTAGAAAAACATCAGCAGCAACCAACCAACAATTTGGGGGCCGATTCCAATCCTGGAAAAAGGCTGTACAAATCGTTGTATGGAGCGTTTTTCCCGTACAACTCATACCCGGTAAACTTTTCTTACAACCTAGGAAGTACGATTCGTACAGAAAGCCTCTTTCCATACAAATCGTACAAAAGACCAAACAGCTAAAATAAACCGACAATTCTGATCCGGAACAGCTTGCACCCGACGTCTGTATGTAGTTCAGCAGCGGTTTCCAGCCCAGCAAGTACGATTCGTCCCTATGGCACTCTGTACGGCTCTTTTCTTGCAGGAGCCAAAAACAGCTGTAAAAGCAGAGTCCCCAGGGGTACGAGTGGTACAGGCATACACCCCCGTGCGTTGTGTATGTACGGCGTATAACCCAACATCGCGTATGTACTGTGTGTACCCCCAACATCGTGTACCCCAACATTGCGTACCCAAACATCGCATACCCCAACATCGCGTATGTACGCACCGTTCATATGCGATGTTCGGGTATGCGATGTTGGGGTACGCGATGTTGGGGTATGCGATGTTGGGGTACGCGATGTTGGGGTATGCGATGTTGGGGTACGCGATATTGGAGGTACGCACAGTACATACGCGATGTTGGGGTACGCACCGTACATACACAACGCACGGGGTGTATGCCTGTACGACTCGCACCCCTGTACGACTCGCACCCCGGGAACAACTTTTCCCAGGATACGAGTCGTACAAAGTTCGCTTCGTAGCGGGTAATGGCATTCCCCGTGTACGGGACGTTTTCCGTACAAATCGTAAATTGGAAAGCCGGTCCGGATCGTACTAGTACGGTTGGACTGCATTTTTACAATTTGTAATGAAAAGTGTCCGGGTCCGTCTGGTACAACTTTTCCCTATCCGATTTGTAAGGATCCGGCCGATCCGTCCAAATCGGATCGGGAAAAGTTGTATTTTTCCCGTACAAATCGTACTTCACGGGTCGGACGGGACTTGTACGATTTGTATGGAAAAATTTACCGATACGAGTCTGGCGGGAAAAAAAAACACAGGATCGGAATCGGCCCCTTGGTGTATGCAAAAATTATGCTTGCGTCCTCCATCTTTGCATTTTTGAGGACTAAAATAAATGGAAATGCAGACTTAGAGGATCATTAGGATGGCGGGCGGACTTTGTCCGCCCGCCATCCTGTCGGAGAATGGGACCACCCGCCATCGGTGCGGGGTCCCGTTGCAGACATTAGGATGCACCCGCCACACTGGCGGGCACATCCTGCATTCCTGACATTGCGGCGGGTGGTGCTCTCAGCACAGCCTGCCGCAATGCCAGGAAGGCATGTCGTGCACATGGTGGTACCTGCCATGTTGTGCACCATAGGTACCCCCCATGTGCACTCCCCACCCCCACAACTGGCACAATTGGCCCATCTGGAATAGGTGGGCTAGGTCAGGTGGTACTTAGGCTTAGGATTCTGGAGTCAGAATGGAACACTTGATTTGTGTTCATAAATAATAACTAGACGGTCCGCGAATCCTGCGATACTACTAGTCGATCAGATTAGATAGGTCAATTTTATTGAAATTGTTGTTTCCCAAAACATTTTTTTGAACGTTTTAAAAAATATTTTATTTATTTCACACCAATCATCAATGTTTGTCTCTTTCTTTATTATATCTTACATGATCAGCACCCAGGGGCAAGAAGACTGGGTCAGAGTCGGCGGCAGCATGACAAGATGCATCCCAGGGCCAGGACCGCTCCTCCACCGAGGGCTCTGCTGGTGGCCCCAGTAAGTCCTCCAGTTGTTAATATTATAATTATATTTCCCTAACTTTTAATGCACCTTGTTTTTTCCGAACTATTATTTCCGTTTCCTAATTCTATTTTTTTCCAAATCTTCTTCGATCTAGACTATCTGTTTCTAAACTCTTGTTATCCCGCCCTCTAACTGCCTCTGCTCTGACTCTTTGTACTACTACTTTATTAGTCTGTCTGTAGCTAAGCTTGCCCAGTTGGCAACTCTTTATTTTTATTTAAAAGGTTTTAAAACTCAGATTCACCAATAGCTCTAGCCACTGAGTCCAGTCCTTTGGGTTGTCCTCTTCTAGTCTTCTTAATTTTGAGGGGATTTCGACAATTTCCACCAACCAGAAATTTTACTATTTTTGATAGGACAGGACATACTACTACTAGTGTCTTCTCCACTCTAGTACCCGATTTGTGCTAGTGATGTATGTGGTATATGTAATATGTATTTTAACTTTTTTCAATCTTGCTAGTGAAAAAGAATAAATAGGGGGAGGTGTATTTGGCATCTAAAAATGTGTAATTTCTTTTCTAGTCGTAGTGACCACCAGTGCCAGGGTCAGCGGCGGGGCAGGTGACGCCAGCCAGGAGGGAGCAGTGGATGCGGCAGCTGCCACAGGGGTGGGTGAGCCAGCAGCAGTGGCAGGCTGTAGTAAGTTATACTTATATTCCTTACTTATTGACAATAGTTACACACTTGCTGCAAGGGTGTATACTGTATGTTGAGAGATACCAAGTTGTTGTGAACAACGGTTGAAGAAAACTGTAGCTGTAGAGCAATAGCATTAGTGGTGGGAGTAGTAGTTGAGTAACTAATGGCCTCTTCTATCTAACTTCAACTCAGCTGGGAACGTTTTTATGGAAAAGACTAAGAGTCAGATCAGATGCCCTTGATAGATGGGTTGAACGAAAAGGGAAAGAAGGGTCGGGCGAGATGTAATATATATGACTGGTAGAGAAGGATACGTGGGATGCATGCATAGGTGGCTGATAGGAATCAGATGCATGGGTGGTTGAAGGATGGGTGGAAGGTGAAAGAAAAGATGCCTGCCTGGGTGGGTGAAACTGTATGGGTGATAGCATTAATCCTGTGGGGTGTTTCATGGGTCAAACTCAAAGGCAAGCAAGGAAGGAAGGACACATGGGTGGTGGTTTAAAGGAAAATAATAAATGTTGTTGTTGGTGAAACAAACTAAGGTTTGTTGAGAGAATAATATGAATGATAGACATGTTTATTTTGAATGGATTGATGCCAGGATGGTATTCATCATAGCATAGGTGAAGACTGAAGAGTCTTTGAAGAGAATGTAAAAGAAAATAAACTGCGCCAGAGTAGCAAAGCCAAGGAGAATAGAACGAAGTTGTATTTTCAGAATGACCCTTTGACCCACAGTAATTTGCAAGCACAGCATATATATTGTGTATGTAATGTATGTTGTTATCAAGTGCCTTCCTCCAACTCCGAGGCCCACTCCCCACCTATCTTAATTTATTTTCGACTGTGTCAGCCTGCCATGGGTGGCCTGGCCTATCAGCTGCATGATTAGTTACACAATCAATCAAAACAAAGTACCTCATGTCGTCTAATATATAAGCAATGAGCATTTGGATCAGATATCATCTACCTTGTTGTAGTAGTCAGGGCAGGGTGAAAGTGAAATTGGGCAGTTTCCCTTAATGTAACAGAGTATGGCCAGTGCCACCCATAATGGAAAAATAGGATGATTGTGCAGTCAGCTTTCCCACCTGCAGACAATAGTAAATAAAAATGAGTCTGCGTCACAAGTATGTTTTTCTTGGGTGCAAGCTGACTGAGCTGGCATGTCAGCTACAACAAGGTTAATTAATTTAGCTAAACAAGAGAGAAGAAGGAGATTGGTGTATTCGAGTCCATAGAGCTAGTATAATGCCTGAAACTCCCACAAATGTTAGAGGCCGAGGAAGTGGGAGAATAGATACCACAAATGTTATGGATTGTGCTTGCTAGTGCTACTGTGCCACTATGCCACTATGTGTATAATTCATTTTGTGTTACTGTTTTGCTAACATTATTGGTTATAAACTTACAATAGTCTTTTTTCTTTTTTGATATAGGTACTCCTTCCCAACCAAAACAAGCATTTGCTATGCAATCGGTCTCGCCTTTGGGACCTTATATGTATTTAGCTATGCAGCACATTAGTCTGGGTGCTGAAACATCTACTGTTCTTTAACATGGAGTGAAAGTAAGTGCCAGGGGCAATATTTACAAGCACAGGTTAAGTCATGCAGGGTTACTTTACCTGTGCTTGTAAATATTACACTGGTGCGTCACGCAACGTGATGCACCGGCGGCGCAATGGGCTTGTAAATCTGCCCCCAAATCTTTTCCATACTCTGCTCCTGCACCGGATGTTAGAGCCAAAACAGACCTCTGCCTCGACTCTTCCTTTTAATGTGATGGGTCAACCACCTCTACTTTAAGAGACTGAGAGAGGGTGTCACAGGAGTGCAACACTTGCAGTGGTAATTCAGCCCAGAGCCAAGGGCCAGATGCCCCAATTACACCTTAATTGTGGTTGTCTTTTTGTAAGCAATCGGAACAAGGAGGTCCAGTTTATTTGCTTGCATCGGGGTCCATAGCCACAGAAACAGAGACTGGAAAGGGTTACAACGTGATTGAGTCAGAGTCAGAGAAAGTGGAGAGGATGGGGCAAGAGGCAGCAGAGAAAGAAGGACTGAAACAGCCAAAATGGTCAAATAGGCAGCATAATTTGGCCAGTAAAAATGCAAAAATAGTGAAACAGGGGTTAGGAGAAAAGAACGAGGAGAGGGTGGGTTAAAAAAAAAAGTGCCAAGGATGGCGAAGAAGAAAAGAGCCAAAGGGAAAGCAAACATTTGAGACATTAAAAGAAACATTAAACAAAATTTTGGAGAAAAGGCAACTTTGAAGGAAAAAAGACACAGACACAACAAAGTAAATAGAAAACAAAGCGAGCGAGTTAAAGATATGAGAACAAATATAGGATAAATGAAGGATGAGAAATACCACAAGAAAGTTTGAGAGAATCAAAAGAGAAAGGAAGATATAAAAGGAATGAGTGAGAAAGGCATGACAGAATGACCACAAAAGAGAAGGAACAATAACATTGAGGCAACAAGAAAAGAAGTGGAAATGTGGATAGAAAGGGATGGAGAGAGATAGAAATGGAACAATAGAGAAGAAGGGAGAGTGATAGAAAAACAAAGTAGAAAAGGGCAGACAGGAGAAAGAAAGAAAGAAAGAAAGAAAGAAAGAAAGAAAGAAAGAAAGAAAGAAAGAAAGAAAGAAAGAAAGAAAGAAAGAAAGAAAGATTTAAAGCGAAAAAGTATGGACAGAGAAATAAGGAAAAAGTATTAGAAGAGAGAGAGTTGGGGAAGAGGGAGAAAAGTGAAAAGAAAAGAGCAGAGCAAGAGAGAGGGACAGAGGAAAAAGAGGAAGGACGAGAATAAAGGAGATCACGAAAGAAGGAGCGAGCGCACGCCAGATTGGCCTGGGAGCGGTGTGTGTCCTGGGTTGTGGTCACGCTGTGCAGGCCCCGTGGAAAGGCAGAGCGGCTGAGCAGGGAGAACAGCTCTGGTTAGTGCCCGGGTGAGTGGAGCCAAGCAGGATGTGAGCCCGGGGGAGAGGCAGCAGGCCTCTCCCCCGGGCTCACATCCTGCTTGGCTCCACTCACCCGGGCACTAACCAGAGCTGTTCTCCCTGCTCAGCTGCTCTGCCTTTCCACGGGGTCTGCTCCTTAATGCCCGCCTTGGCACTGCGTTTCTGTTATACTCCACACTTATTTATGTAACTGGCTCACAGTTGTTTACCATTGCTTGATGTGGAATGTTATGTTGCTTAGCTACCAGGAGTAGAACGGTGGCATTTAATCTAGGAGGAGAGCGGTTGGTGTGGGAGGCTGTTGACCATTGCTGTCGTCTGCTGTGCAGCTTTAACGAATACACATAATCTCAACTCTACTCACCCCGAGTTGTTTACTACAATTTTTTGGCGACGATCTTCTGCAGCTGCACAGCAACACGCTCTACCCTGCGTGCTACCACCTTCAAGTTTGGATGGCCGTGGACTCTCGTCTTTTCCCTGCCATGCGGTAAGACTGTACGAGTTTAGCGGCTGTGCGAGAATAACGTCGAAAATCGGCAGATCTACGTGTGCACTCGTGAAGACGGCACCGAGGGGGCGGAAAGGGGCGTTTCAAAAACTAACGGAAAGGCGATACTAAGATATTGTATAAGCCACTCCTCTTTACAGAATCCTCCAAGTCCCATCGGTGTACCTTCAAGGCTTCTCCTGTTATTGATTTTTGTGCGTTTTTGAGGCGTTTCAAGCAGTCCTTCAACACGCGCATGCGCAGCTAACCTCTTGTCTGTGTCTGTTGCTTGGCAACAGTCGCTACATACGTGGAATGTTATGTTGCTTAGCTACCAGGAGTAGAACGGTGGCATTTAATCTAGGAGGAGAGCGGTAGGTGTGGGAGGCTGTTGACCATTGCTGTCGTCTGCTGTGCAGCTTTAACGAATAAACATAATCTCAACTCTACTCACCCCGAGTTGTTTACTACAGTTTCACATGGGCGTAATAGTGCTCTGGTGAGTGGTGCAGCCCTGGGAACCAGTACGGCCCCCCGCCCTGGCAATCTAAAATGTAATAACGAACAGCTCACCTTTTTAGCACCCACAACTCAGCAAGTGACACCACAGAGGCTGTGCACAATGCCCTGGGAAACTGCCCATGCTGAAAGAATGCTCAAAACATACAAAGAGACATCTGTGGTGCACCCCATTGTTGGCTAACACATGTGGGGTCCCGTTGGGAATGTCTGCTGCGGGGCCCAGCACACAATGCCCCCTGGGCCCACTTCCCACTGCCTTCTGGGCACACATCCCACTGCCATCTGGGCACACATCCCACCCTCATGCGTGCACCCAGTCTCCATCACCGCACAACATAACTGCCACACAGAGCTGCCCCGTCTGTGTGGGTGTATTCATTCACCAGTGAAACAAATAATAATTTTTTTTGTTTATGGTTTTCTATAGTAGCGCCTATAATAATGGAGCGTTGCACAGCATTGTCTTGTTTTCATTACACACTTACATGAACATGACGTGTATCTGTACAGTGCTACGTTCCCCCCGGATGTCTCCTGGCACTATTTACACAGAACAGGTGTTTACTGTTACACAACTCAATTTTACAATACAGATTATGAACAGAATTGTCTCTGTGCTCGGAAACATGCGTTGCTGTTAACCAAATCAATGCTACCCATGCTAGCACCCTTCCGACAGGTGAAAAGAGGAGCTGCGCCTCCCAGGACTGGCCCTACGACCCTCAGTCTACACCCAGGTCTGCAGCTGATACCTGACCCTACTGAGTCATTTTACAGAGTTCATCTCACTGGTGAGGTTTGCATCACAGGACTCAACCACTGAAGAATGAAAGGCTAACGCGGACCTGCCGAGACTCTTGTTATGAGTGTGTAGATAGTGCCGCAAGGCGAGTGACCGGCAGCACTGCCATGGGCATTAAAGGGAAAGCAAGGATTAGCAGCTCGTACCTCTGTCTGGCTATACTTGATATCCAGGCGGCTCATGGGGACACTGCGTGTGTGTGTGGGGGGTGCGTGAGGGGGTTGTGTGATGTACTCTGCAGGTGTGACCCTCCTTCTGCTCAGGGTACACTGGGGCATGGTACTTTCAGATCACACTGACTGCGGTGGGCACGTTAAACCTCTGAGCTATTTTTCCACCTGCGCTCGCAATGCATCACGGAAGGTGGCAAAGACCCCACAACAGAACCTGCCGGAACCAGAGAGTGTGACTTCTAGCAGTAAACATTACAGTCGCGGGACGCCCCAACTTGCAGCCCATCCTGGTCCCTTCAGCAACCCTACACCCTGGCAGCCGTGCTGGGCGCCAGCTCCACGGAAAGCGCATTAATACCCCAAACACATCTAAAACGGAACACAGCACAGGGTGAACCTGTCTACACATAGTTAAAGCAGCCCTGTTGTGGTACAGCCGTTTGATTCTTCATTGTGCGACTACTGGAAAGCCGCACGTAAAAATAGATTAGGTCTAGTGCTTGCTATATAGTCTTACTACTTTGTGGCACTATGCACCCAAGGAATTATCACCAACCACCGCAGAGGTACATATTTCGGAACAATGGGATCACTCACCCCTGTCAGCCCAGCGCGGAGGAGGTTCCATCTCAGAACGGTCCTGTGGGATTCATCTGCTGGAAAATGTATATTTAAAGGAAGGTGAGGCTCAAGCGTGGCAGAAGTGACGCACGCTGCCACCCACAACCAGCTGCCTCACTTTTGGGGCACTACTTTAAAAACAAGCACTTGCAATCAATAGAACTCGCATTTACGTGAGTCCTATTGCATTTAAAACAGGAGTTTGGGCGGGCAAAAAAGCATGAACGGGAGTGCGGGGGAGTCATGGACTGCAAAAGGGAAGGGGGTGAGCCACGGGAACAAAATAGTTTTTAAAGTAAAGGGGCCGATAGCCATGGAAGGATAAAAATTAGAACATAGCCGTCAGGAGGAGGGACTATCAAGCTAAAAACTAAACAGAAGGCAGCATTTATGGTTTAAGCCAATCCAAAAGATGGGCGTAGAGTGGGTGGAGCTTAAACAGAGGTTCCCCGCTGTAGTGTATACTGCATGCCTCGCAAAGTGATAGCAGCGCATTCGTGCCACAACGCTAGGAGAGACCTAAAAAGCAAAACCAGACAGGAAGGAGTTGGCAGCCATGGCCCGGTGCCGGAAGCTGAAGGCCATCCGCATGGAATTTCGGCGGCTGGTTGCTTTCGCGGAGGTGGAGGTGGCAGCAGCTGCAGCCTCCTCCAATGCCCAGGGCCCCAGCCAGGCCCCTCGAGTGGTACAGCGCCACAGTCTGGCAGCCACCCACCGTACTTCAACCAACACTGCTGCCCCCCCCCTGTGGATGCAATTGTCGAGCTTTTAAGCGCTGCATGCTCCTCCGAATGGCACGCCTAGAGGAGCAGGTAAAGAAGGTCCTGGTGATTCACCAGCGACTGCAAGCCCGCCAATAGAGATCCCATTGGATTGCCACTTTTTTATTCCTTTTTTTGGTGGATGGGCATTAGGCGTGCGTTGGGGAAAAGTTGGGGTTTATATATTTATGGACAATTTTATTTTTTAATTTAACGGACATTGGTTGGACTCTTTCTTTATCTCTTTGGACATTGGTTGGGGTTAGGGAGAGGGGTGGGTCTGGTGTTGTGGGGTTTTTTGCATTAGTTTATTTTGTTAGGGGATTAAATTATATTTATACTTAAACTTTACAATGTAAATGTTTTGTGGGGGGGGGTTACTCTTTTACGTCATACGGTATCCTTCCTTTGCTGCTGCAGGTCCGCTGCCAGTTTTTGATCTAAATAATCTGATGATTTTGTAATACACGAACAGATAGATGCAGTACCCTCACTGAGGGACTTGTCCTACTAGCACTGTCAGTACTAGTAGGACAGTCTATGCAGTCTACAACTGGACTCAAGGGTGTGGGTGTGTGAATTAATGAATTAATTTTCATCATTAATAATTATACCTACCCCAAACTTCTTCTCTTACCTGCGATTGATGTTTTGTCCTAGATTACTTTAGTGAATCGGGCCTTATTTGTATGGATATATGTATGTTTGCCAGTGTTTTGGTTACATCAGCTGGAACAAATGAATGCCCTTAATTATCATCAGATTGTCATGGATGGTAAGCCTAAATCAGTCAGTTGATGCTTGGTTATTAATCCCCACAATGTTACTGAATATGTTGCAAGCTCCTCACACCTTTTCTTTGCCCACATAAGTAAAACTACCCAGCACGCATTTAACTAAGCTCATAGCATAGTCTGACAATGTGTTCTAAGTTCCTGATGCTGCATTTCCTTACACCAGAGGGTATTTGTACAGCATTCACATGTATCGCTGAGCCGCTATTGTCTGTCATGTGCACCAATCTATTGTCTGTTTGTTCTCTCACCTATGGTCTATAAAACAGCACATGTTACAAGATGCACAGAGCCTCATCAGTTTTGCTGTAAACAGGTGTTACCATACAATACCACACCATACCATGATTTAGCTTTATTGGCTGGCATTTTATTAACCGATAGGTAGAATTATAACAACGGTCAAGGTATTGGAATTAACAGTCCTTGTGCTACCTCTGATACAACTGGGTGCACACTGGGTCTAGTAGTTTGTGATCTGAAAATATCTCAGTATGAAATGCTTGGCCTCATATTATTGATTCCAGTATTGCCATGCAGGCATAGAAAACTAACAGACAAAGGAAATAGTTCTGAGTGTGAGCTCCAGGTGCATGCTTGGGGTGAGTCATCTGGGATGAGCCATGTCTTATGGACCAAGTTATGAACAAGAAGAGTGGGGAAGTATGAGCCACACTGTGGCAAACAAAAGCAGACACTACTAGAACAGCAGTGAATCATAAACAATGCTTTAGTGACATCAAGTGTAAGATCTGGGATTTAACAGGAGAGCTAATATGTGACTTTGTTGCAGCTGATGCACCACCTGTGATTTGCAGCTTGAGATTGGGAGGAAAAGGTCATACTTATCGTCAATCCCAGGAAACAGGAGGGGCTAGCAGGTGTTGAGGAAAGTGAATGTCACACTGACGAGGTCTAACACAATTCAGCATCATTGTTATGTAGATACACCATCAGGGTAAAAGCCAATGATTTTGGAAACCTGGCCTACACTAAACTCTATTATATCATGTCTAATGTATGTATCTGTAGGTCACATTCATGTATGATGTGTGTGCGAATTTAAGGCGCAGACATAGTTCAACAGTGGCACACATCCAGAAAGTGCAAGCTGAAAAGTAACTGTAAGCTTCCAAGGAGGAATTCTAGGGGTTATCAACCAAGCAATAAAGGTCTGACAGACTTCCCTGAATAACAATTAGGGATTTTCTTTTCCCCAAGCATATACTCACATAGACACACACACATGCACATGCGCACACAGGCACACACACGCCTGTGTATACACACACACATTGTCATAATGTGACACTTATGGACAAGACAACCAGTGTCACATGGATCCTGCAACCATAAGTATCAGAAAACTGCTAGGGACAACACACTGTTGTAGGAAGTAGCACCTCTGTCACCACCACAAATGTTGCATCTATCACTGTTGCCATCAATCACGCCTTAAATTCCACCAGATCTTTAGACACTGCATCTGGTCCCACCAATTTGTCCTTGGGTGCACCATCAATGAGCAGATTTCTCACTTATGAGACAGGCGCTGAAGAACTGTAAGTCAGGAGGGTGAGGAAAACTCCCAGCATCTGCATATTTTAGAGGCATTAGCACAATATGAGAACTATGACACATACTTTGTGACAAAGCAAGAAGAAGTACTTTTACCTGCCCCTAAATCAATCCATGATGTGGAGAGCAGGGTAAGGGAAAAAGTAATTATTGTGGATAGCTTTGATTCACCATGTGTGGGGCGCCAAACCTAACTAACTAATTTTGAGACCAAAACTGCTGCCCTGACAGCACCATCAGAAATTCATGCCAGCATTTGTGAAATGCAACAAACAACAATGTCTCAACTGTAAATCATTAAAACAGGACAGTAAAAAAAACAGTGATGTAAATCACAATGGGGGCAGGTAAAAAAGGAAGGGAGACCACAACGAGATTAGTAGGGTGAAGAAGTTATTATCTGTTGGTAGTTAAGCAGTACTATAGTACAAATTAATATGCAAATGACCATAACACACAAGGTAAGCACTGGGCGTGCAAGTGATGGTGAGTAGCGCAGTGACACAGGGGTGAAGAGAACAGCGTGAACGGCGAAGATTGGGTAAAGTAAATGTGGTCAAAATTACAAAAATATGTACAGTGTTGATATTCAAGGTTCAAGATAAATACATTCACCACAACAGCACCAAAGTTCTAGGCTGAGTAGTCAACGGCGTTTCAACCTGAATCATTTCAGGTCCTCATCAGGACAATGGTCATTAGTTTGGAAGTAGTGCTGTTTAGAAGAAGGAGGAAAGAGGAATAGGTAAGTAACTGAGAGGCCCAAGAGTGAAAGAATAAAGAAAAGGGTCCGGGTATCCAGGTGAATGGCGAATACCTAGACTGCCAAGGAATGAAGAATGCATCCGAGTCAGAGCAATCAGCATGTGGTGGAAACAACGCAGCGTTAGGGATATGCATCTGTATTGAGAAGGGAGATTAATAGGTGATTAGGGCATGTGGGGCCATTTGGAAATATGTCGGTTTAATGCACATGCTGGTAACAACTGGGTGCACACTGGGTCTAGTGGTTTGTGATCTGAAAATATCTCAATATGAAATACTTGGCCTCATATTAGAGATTCCAGTATTGCCATACAGGCATAGAAAACTATCAGACAAAGGAAATAGGAAATACAGCAGGAAGAGTGGTTGAAAAAAAGACATCCTGGAGAGGGGAGGCAATTCTCACCACAGGCAAAACTCTTAATACACTTTTTAGCACTGGAGTAAAAAATCACCCATTTTGTGAAATGTTGAAAGATGTTGCAGTAAGGAATAGGATTGAGAGCTATCCTCTATCTACATCAGGGATCAAGTCAATCATACCACCTCAAAAACCATCTTGGCCTCATCAAGGGTCAGAAATGTTCTGAGTGTGAGCTCCAGGTGCATGCTTGGGGTGAGTCATCTGGGAGGAGCCATGTCTTAAGGACCAAGTTATGACCAAGACGGGTGGGGGAATATTGGCCACATCGTGGCAAACAAAAGCAGACACATAGGTGCCGATTCCAATCCTGGAAAATTTTTCCCCGTACGAATCGTATCCGGTATTTTTACCGTACGAATCGTCCAAGTAGCGTACAAACTGCCAAGTACGATTCGTATGGGAAAAAGTCCATATGAATCGCATTGGGAAAATTTCCCCACACGTCCTCGGGTCGGAAAATGTGTCCGACACATCCCCGGACGATTTACCGTACGAATCGGAAAAATCAAGTCCGACCGCGCTAGTACGATCCGTACCGTCCTTCCGATTTTACAACCGTATGGAAAAAACACCGTACGGACCAAACTCCTATAGCAACCATGGAGACATGTGCCCGCATACGCGCCGAACACCCCCCCAGCCCCCGTATGTACGCGCCAAACGCCCCCCCGCCGGGATGTACGTGCCGAACCCCCACCCGTGTATGCATGGAGCGTACCCCCACCCGTGTATGAATGGAGCGTACCAACACCCCACCCGTGTATGTACAGCGCGTACCAACACCCCACCAGTGCATGTACGCGCCGAACCCCCACCCATGTATGTAAGGAGCGTACCCCCACCCGTGCATGCATGGAGCGTACCCCCACCCGTGTATGCACGGAGCGTACCAACACCCCACCCGTGTATGTACGGCGCGTACCAACACCCCACCAGTGCATGTACGCGCCGAACCCCCATCCGTGTATGTACGGAGCGTACCCCCACCCGTGTATGCATGGAGTGTACCCCCACCCGTGTATGTACGGAGCGTACACCCAGCCCCCCCCAGTATGTACGCGGCGATACACCACCACCGATGGATGGTGCGGACCAACACCCTGCCCGTGTCTGTACGCACCCTACCCCAGGCCCCTACACCAGCACCCTCACCCAACATCGCGCATGTACGAGTCGTACTAAGCCATAGCAAAGGACAGCACTGTACAACAAAATGGCCCATGTACGCACCGTACAGACGCCAAAAAAACACGTACTGAACCAGAACAAACCAAAACAACACAAGGAGAGTCAATTCGAGTCACAACACACCACAAAACATGTCCAACAAGCCCAAATACACCCCATACACTGACCTGCAACTGCGAAACAGCTAAACAGAGGCCCAAAACACAACCACTCCTTATAACACACCCACCCAAAGTTCAAACACAGCCACACCCACAAATGGACCAATAAAAAGGCCCAACACACACAAACCATGATCCTTTGCAACAGATCCACTACTGCCAGACCACAGAGACAACGCACTGCATCAAACTACAGCCATCATTACACCTTACACTTGCACTCCTTCACACAACCACCATCACAAACACCCCCTCATCACATTCACACACACACACCTTCACAACCACACTCACACACCCACAACCATCCACACCAACACCCCCACAACCATCCACACCCACACCCCACACCATGCCCACTAAGAATCCAAAGTTCACAAATGATGAGCTGGAGGTCCTTGTCGACGAAATCATCAGAGTCGAGCCACAGCTCTTTGGAACATTGGTCAGACGGACCAGCATATCCGAAAAAACAGCCATGTGGCAGAGGATTGTCAATGCTGTGAATGCTGTTGGGGCCACCAGAAGGACCAGGCATGAGTGCCAAGCCAGGTGGTACGATCTACGGAGGACGGTCCGCCGCAAAATGACGGACGATCACAACCAGGGGAACATCAATGGAGGAGGGCCGCCCCGCAGACTGGTACAGTACCATCCCTGGGAGGAGAAGGTGATGGCCACGCTGCCGCCGGTGGGAGTAGACGGAGTACAAGGAGTCCCAGACCCTGGTGAGTACACAAACAACTCACCTCACATGGGGGGAACGCCATACACAACCAAAATCCCAATAATGCACGCAATCCCCCCAAAGCCAGCACCGGACACAACCACACTCCAAAAACACACACATGCCACTAGCACCTCCATGCCCCATGCACCAAGCAAGGCCATGCCAAGTCACAGGCCACACAAAACACCAACACAAGACAGGATGTCCCCGATGCCGGGAGGGTGGGCCCCAAAACTAACACATAGCAACTCTTAAGCACACAACAATGCCCTCAGCCCATATGGCCTAGGGCACAGCCATACAAACAGTGTGTCCCCACACAGTGCTGTGTTGCCTGCAAATGGTGGCCGCGTTGCAGGATGACATGGGTATGAAGGCACAATTTGCACATAACAGCAGCTAATGAAGACGCATCACTCTGGAAGAGTGTCAGCACACACCGCCACAGCAAGTGAGAAGTGTGGCTCAATGATTAGAGCGGCAGACCCTGATGCAGAGGTCTAGCCCGGGACCAGGGTTCAATTCCCCGCCTCGGCGGGTCTTGGGCTCAAAAATTCCACGGACCTGATAATTCTTGCCTCGGTGCCATTCCAATCATGGAGTCCCACTCTGCAACTCTGGGCAATAGCTTGCTTAATCTCCACAACGGCCCCCACAACGCTAAGGATGCCTGACCTCCACCTTGGGGGTGCCCAGGAGTGGACGCCTCACAGGGAAAGGCAGGATGGGTTCCACAGCAGTATTCGTACAAGCGCCTTGAGACCCTTGCGGGTGAGTAGTGCGCTATACAAGTATCAATTTACATTACATTTACATTTACACAGCAGCAGCGCAGACTCAAACACTCCGCCCAATGGGTGCCCGGAGATTAGAAACAAACCCACATGAACAAGCCAATGGCCTTTGAAAGACCTGCAAACTGTGTGTGCCCAGGAAGCTGGGCTGAGGTGACAGAGGGTGACACACAGAGGGAGGGAGGAGGGTGACGGAGGGAGAAAGGGAGACAGAGGGAGATGGACAAAGGGAGGAGGTTGACAGAGGGAGGGAGAAAGGGAGACAGAGGGAGACGGACAGAGGGAGGAGGCTGACAGAGGGAGGGAGAAAGGGAGACAGAGGGAGACGGACAGAGGGAGGAGGGTGACAGAGGGAGACGGACAGAGGGAGGAGGGTGACAGAGGGAGGGAGAAAGGGAGACAGAGGGAGACCAAATCACCCTTGGGTGGTGTGGCCATGTCCGCTTGTCAGCAGGTGGACTGTGTGCATGTAGACAAGGTGTGGCAGTGCGTGAACCCCCCCTTTTTCCTTTGATAAACACTGGGCCATGTGTCAATCTGTGCACGAGTACATCCGTGCTGCAGGCACAAACCTAACCTTACACCCAGTATACCCACCCACTGTGTTTGTTAGAACCCTGTCACAAATGCTTAAGTTACCTACCTGCATTCTCAAATAGCATGGAAAAAACACCATTTGGCCACGTACAGTGCAACGCGTAAGGCGGCTCTGCATGGCTTGCTACGCCCGCTCACTACACTGCTGACTGCGTTCCAAAAAGATGCATCAACTAAGATTGTGTCACACCTAGGTAAAGTGTCGAAAGCTGTGACCAAGGGACATACCCATGCACAAGTACACTGTGAGAGGAATGCAAGCCATATCCAACCACCCAGAGGAACTGTGCCAACTCAAAAATGAATGAAACATGGATGTTGCATGTAACACAATTAACATTGTCTCTCTCACACACAGGTCAACTTCGTCGATCTCCCCCCAACACTGGGGGGGAAGACTCACAGGACCAGGCTCTGCGTGAAGAGGACCCCACCGGCAGCGACGACTCTCACCACTCCGTGGATGACCCAGACCAACCTGGCCCCTCTGGTGTCCAACCACCTGCAGCACCTGCGTCAGGTACAACTGTGCCAACCACCGCCCCCATTCCTGCCACATCCCAGGAGACACCCAGGAGCCCTGCCCGCACACAACAACACAGCCAGTCTGTCCAGGAGGGACAAGGTTCTCCGCGCACCCAGGAGGAGGCAGGCGACACCGCAAATGCCATCCCTCAGGGGTCCCGGAGACCCGATGTGCCCACAACGGCAGGCCAGGCGCAAGTGGGCAGGGGTGGTGGGAGTGGAGGATGGCGGAGGCGCGAACCTGACCAGTTGGCTCAGGAACCGGTAATGTCACACGTCAGCAACATCCTGGACACATACCGGCGTGACACCAGGGGCCTCAGCCAGGTAGTGGAGACCCTCAATGAGATCAAGAACATGCAGGCCGAGCAATATGCCAGTCAACAGCGACACCAAGGACGGATGGAGGCAAGACAGGCTGAGCTCGTGGCGGTGCAAACGGAAATGACCCGTGTACTCCGTCGGATTGCTGACAACATGGGCATCCCTCCCTGTGCCACCAGGCGAAGAACATCACCACCCACAGGGAGGGATCAGGAGGAGGAGGCTTCATCCGACGGAGCACCCCAAGCATCATCACGGCCTGCTTCTGAGGGTCCCCGCAGGAAGGTGGGTCATCCACGCAAAAGACCGTGAGAGTCAGCGGAACATCACCATCTCCCAGGTCACCTGGCCTGGCACCTGGCCCTCTGGCCCAACAGCAGCACATCAGCAAATGACATTCTCTGCCACATGGACTTGCTGGTCATTGTCTGACCAATGTTGACAAAGACTGTGGCAAAGACTCTGATGACTTCCAATAGCAAGGATACCAACTCCCCCAGTGAACTTTGGATTCTACACTCCCGCCAAGCACCTCTTGTCATCCCCCCAAACACGTACCCCACCACCAATAAAAATCTTCACAATCACGAGATGATGCCGTCATTTTGCATTATTCCACTACATGTGTGTGTTGTAAAGTCAAACCATGCCTGAATTCTGAAGTAACTACAACCATCCATACCCTGGGGTCTGAGTCTGGCACAGGACACACATGGGTCACAATGTATCATCCAATACAGACATGGAGCACCATACTCACCCGTGATAGGCCCAACCAGCTGAGGGGGTGCCCGCACAACTGTGCCCACAGACCTATTTAGAAGAGCAACAGTCATGCGCAGAGGTCAGGGATCATGTGGAGTGTCCTGGGGTGCTACTCCCAGGTATGTGTAGACAGGTGGCAGAACCATGGCCTGCATACTTGAGTCAGGTGGATGTGGAGAATGGTGGGCCGGCCAAGGTTGGATGCATCGAGATGGCACAATGGGGTCTTGGATCACAGTGCCACAAGGTTGTGTTGTGGTTGTGGGCTGCATCCTGAGTGTGTGCGTGGATTGAGAAGGTCATCCTGCAGCTGGCAGTGATCCATTCCCCCATCTCTGTTGGACGTTGATGTGGCCTGGTCGCCGGATGTAGAAGCAGAGCTGTGCAGATGCACCCTGGATGTGGACAAGTATCATGGGAGTTGTAACGCACATGTCCGTAGAGTGCAGGGTAGGATTAGACACGGATGTTGTAGTTGACCTGGGGGATGGTCTCTCTTGCCTTGAGGTGGATGGAACTGGGGATCTTGTGCATAATGCAGAGTGTGCTGCAGCATGAGGCACAGATGCTGCTGATCAGCATAGCACATGTCAGCAAGCAATCCATGATGAACACCAGCTCGTTTCCGTTGACACTGGGTGCCCTCGCTGCAGGGCCTGCAGCAGCATGCGCCATGTCAAGAAAACAATGCCCCAAGTTGCACACTAAGACAAGGATCTGAGGAAGGAACTATGCAAAAGGTGTATGTCAAGGAAGGAATGTCTAGTTCAACATGCCACACACACACACAATGGATGCACATGCAGCACAGTGCCCGTCGTGGAGACTGACATGCCACAATACCTATACAGCCATGGACATCATGCACAATACAGATTCTAATCCCTGACAAACAGCTTGCATCTTGCTACGCTACACATAGACTCATATGCACCATCTCTGATAACTATGCCAGACATGCCGCATGCACAGTGGCAACAGACCACCATTGACAGAGATGAGGCACCTTGGAGGCAGAGGGACACCTTTATTAGTCATGTGTGTCGGAATGCTAATACAACTGTGTCAACACATACACAGGTCATGTGGATGAACATGTGGGACCGACACTGGCACCCCCCTTTGCACCACAGATGCTGGAAATCCATAGAACTGGCACACAAGTGACAGGTTACAGCTAAACACCCCCTGCTGCTCACGGAGAGGCTGCCATATACCATTGAGCCTCCAATGGGGAATGCACAAACCATGTCAACCGGGTACAACCTGTATGTTTCCGAGGGCAGTGTTAAACACATTGATGGCTTCATCACAATCCACAATCCCATTACAGATGACTGTCACCAAGTCTGACCATCATTTCTGGTGAATTCAGCTCCATGTCATGTGCCCCATGGTGATTCTACATGTATGCTAAGTATCCAAACCTGAACAGGAGCAGTGCACACACAATCAAAACAAATACCACACCCAAAAAGCCGTGCTGCATTCCTTACCCTAAGGAGATTTTCAAACTAGTCCGTGCATGTAACGCTGATTCAGCACATGTTGCTGTGTTCATGAGGAATAGCAGGAGCACAACAATGCCACCAGCAGACAGCATGCGCAAGTACCTGTGGATGAGAGACACACCAGAAGTCAGCCAAAAGAAGCACATCCGCATGTATGTGCATGTACTCGACACGTATAAGGTTGTCAACATGCTAGGTGACAATGATGACTCTGGAAAAACATTCGTCTATTGCACCATCACTCGAGTGACACATCCAAACACACCTCTGACTCACCTGGCAGACATGCAGATGGACACACACATTGCAAAACATGCCACACACGGCCCAATGCGTGCACACTCAGACACTGGAACTCACCACTAAGCAAAGAAGTTGCGTATGAGCCGACTCCGGATGTCCTCTACCGCCTCCTCCTCCTCCACATCACTTGCCTCGTGACCAAGCCCTTCATCCTCCACGGGTGGATGGTCCTGCTCATCTGGATCCAGGATGAGTGGCACAGCTTTCTCCACTGCCATGTTGTGCAGCATGCAGCACACGAGGAAGATCTTGCAGACCTTCACCGGTGCATATGGGAGTGCGCCACCGGTCTTGTGGAGGCAACGGAATCGGCTCTTCAGGAGGCCAAATGTGCTCTCTATCACTCACCTGGTCCGCCCATGGGCGTTGTTGTAGCGGTGCTCGGCAGCCGTGCTGGGGTTGCGGAGAGGCGTGATCAGCCATGGCATGTTGGGATAGCCAGCTTCCCCTACATGGAAACATCATGGACAAAAGTGGCTCAGGAGAAGCAGTAAGACAGGAAGATGACGCTAAATACAGGACTGACAGAGTATACCCACCAACAATACATGCCCGTTCGTTGCGAAGCTGCAGCATCATTTCAGGCACCCTGCTACGCCTCATGATGTAGGCATCGTGTGCTGATCCTGGAAAACGAGCACAGACATGTGAAATCACCATGTTGGCAAGACACACCACAAGGGCATTAATGGAGTGGTAATGCTTGCGGTTCCTATACACTACCTCCTGTGCCTGTGGTGGTACCAAAGCCACATGTGTTCCATCTATGGACCCAATGACATGGGGCATCCCTCCCAGGGCATAGAACTCACGCTTGACACCTGTCAACTGCTCAGGAGTTGGAAATTTAATGAACTCATCCAGGTGATCCAACATGGCCTCTAAAAAATCATGCAGAACACGGCTTAACATGGTTTGGGACATGCCACCAACGTGAGCAATGGTATGTTGAAAGGTACCCGTGGCAAAGAAATGTAGGGCTGCCATCACCTTCATCTTGGGTGTCAGTGCAGTAGGATACCTGTGTAGCGGTTGGAGGTGTGGTGCCAGCCGTGTCGTCAAGTCCTCAATCAACTGTTGGGGGAAGCGGTAGCGGCGTATACAGTCATGTTCCCTCAGGTCAGCCAAGTCCGGAATTGGTCGAGGGAGAGGCGGAGCCCTGCAGTGAATTTGAAGAAACAACGAAGAGTGAGTACAGTACACCACTAATGTCAATGTACTGAGCACATGTTCAACAGGCAATACACATATGCTACATACAGAGTCAGGTCTGTGCAATATGCCCTGGACACGTATGCCAGGCAGGTGACACTCCTACCAAGAGCCAGCTACAAACGTCGATTCTCAACCTCAATATACCATGCCATGAAACTAGCTGTGGGCCAGTGTAAGTGAACAGGCAGACGCATTACAGGAGTTACAGACATCCACATATGTGCAGAAGAAGGATGTTTATTGTACAGACAGGTTGCGGAACACTAGATGCACAGGTCACATGTCATAGAAAAAGGACAGACCACACACCTTGCCATGAGGGAGTACATGTCAAGACTGATCACACATACATTGAGAGTATGCAGATATGTCCTTGTTTTGAGACTCCGTGTCGATGCATACATACACACCTTACATCGGATTACACATGTGGGCTGGTGTGCGTAACAGTGTGCCATGCCCATCTACACACAGACACATGTTGGTTGCAGCAACTGCAGATGCATTTGACCAAACACCTACAGCAAACCTATGGGAACACATGACACACACATGACATAGTTACTGCGTGCAACGCGGGCATTCACATCTCAGGGGTAATATTCCATGTACCTGGCATCAGGGGACAGTTGCGGGTGTCGGTGACTGTGCCATGCCAGTGACGCATGGCTCAACAAGTCTGTACTACATGCACACATGTCAAAGGAGTGAAGGGGATGTGTGGCACATAGTGCACCATCACACATGACATGTGTACACAGCTCATCATACTTTTATTAGCTTCACACCTCAGGAGTAATGTGCCACATCACAGCCTGACACACCTGTGCCTGACATATATAGTACTGCACAGACAATGCCTTGATGTCCAGCCTTGGCCAAGTATGACAGCTCTATTCCTGTCTGTGTGCCGCCTGTCACCACTGTCAGGTGTGAAACGCACCGTACATACGCTCTGAGGGCGTGTGTAGGGTCCCTATCACTATGGGAGTGCTGGCGTATGCGTACGCCATAGTGATACGGACCGTACACGCGTGTGTAGGGTCCCTATCACTATGGGAGTGCTGGCGTATGCATACGCCGTAGTAATACGACCCATACACACGCGTGTACGGTCCGTATCACTATGGCGTACGCATACGCCAGCACTCCCATAGTGATAGGGACCCTACACACGCGTGTACGGTCCGTATCACTATGGCGTACGCATTCGCCAGCACTCCCATAGTGATAGGGACCCAACACACGCGTGTACGGTCCGTATCGCTGCATTTGGGGTGCCCTAGAGCCGTGGAACGCACCGTACCTGTGTGTACATTTTGAAATAACATAGGGGACACATGAGGGACAAGTATAAGGACCAAAATGCATGCTGGATGTCATGGAGACCGAGTTTACAGTTTGAATTTTTGCATCAGGTGGCCAGCAGAAGTCGGTTGGAAACAATATACTTTGTTGCAAAGTGGTTGTTTACTTGACATCATGCTCAATTTTTAAACCATGCAAAGCCACTCACTGGGGTAGGTTTAAAGGGATTGGAGGAAACGTAGGATGCTAATGTGACTGACCAATCTCTCTGTACTCCTGTAAATGAAACAGGCCAGCAAGGCAGATATAAGGCAGCCAGGTCCCATGAGAGAGCACTTGCCTGCACATCCTTTCATTCCACAACACTGCTGCTGCTCGTGATTCCTCTGGCACCATGTCCAGGTCTGTGGAGAGGGCCCAGCAATTCACCATGGAGGAGAATATTGCGTTGGTGGGTGTGATCCTCCCACAGTACACCATGCTGTATGGTCGACCAGGGGAGCAGGTGAGGGCTGGCTCCACTAGCTTAGACTGTGCCCCTTTTTTGTGTGTGACTTCTGGCATTGTGTCCCTGTGTGACAGACATGCAATGTTGTTTAGAGTGGGTCCCAGGGTAGGGAAGGCCTCATGTCTCCCATGCAGAGCATGCTGTAGTTCCTGTGTGCACTCCTCACTTGTATAGTGCTTACTGTGACAATCAATGCATGGTGCATGCCACATTCTGCCTGGCTACTCCTCCTGGGAATGTTGTTGCTACAGTCCTGATGTGATTCTGTGGTCCCACCAGTGTGACAGGGGACAGTACCCATAGATGTGTGTTTGTTTAGTGTACCTGTGCTGTGAGTGTCCAAATGATGTGTTCGACCCCTGGACATTGGTGTGTGTGTGTAAGTCCCCTGTCATGTGGGTGAGTGCATATGGGGAGTATTGCACACCAGCTGCATGAGGGATGGATATACCCTGGCCATGTGATGTGAGCAGGGAGCAGTGCTGTGTGACTGCCGTGCTGAGCCAGCCCCACACCTGTGACACCCCCCAGTCTAGTGGCACATGGGCAGAGTGAGGTTTGTACCCGCAGTTGGCAATGGCAGGTGATTGTCCTGTGCCTCTGTGTGTCTGTGTACTCTGCTGAGGTTGCGTCAGTGGGCTGGGGCATGTGACTGCTTTGAGGTGCTGTACATAATCCTGGTGTAGCTTGTGATGCACAGTGTGATCCAGGATCATTTATTGTGTGGCACCCCTCATGCCACCTGTGTACTTTCAATGCCACGTAGTGCATTTTGCCTTCCCCAGAGGATAATGTCCCTATGACAAAAGTGCAATGAGTTGCCTGCATACCATGGCCTGTTCAAACAAGACAAATTATTAATATGTGTGTCTCTGTGTCATTGCCCAGGTGTATTAAAGTATTCTCACTTTTGCATCCTCGCAGGTAGGCGTCCATGCCAAGGGGGAGATATGGAAGCAAGCCGTCAGTGCCGTGAGGAAGACGGAGGGTCGGAAGCGGCGCCTAGCCCAGGTGAGGAAATGCTGGCAGGATATCCGGTGCTGGACGAGGAGGATTGCACGGGTCCTGCTGGGGGACTCACCTGAGAGCCACAAGAACCGTGGGCGCCGGCGTCTGACCCACATCCATAAGCGTGTGCTGGCGGTGGTCTTCCCCGACTTGGACAGGTGCTTACAGGAGAAGCAGCAGCAGGAAGGGGGTAGGTACATGTGTGTTTGTTGTGTGTCACCAGCTTTTGGAAGTGCGCAGCTGCATGGATACACTGCCAGGGTCTAAATGTGCAGTGCATAACCAGTTCCCAAAAGTAAACCGGTGCTGTTCTTCCTCCCTTCCCCTCCTTGCCATGTGTTCCCTGGTCTGTGTGTAGTCACTCTTGCACAAGGTAATCTAGACTGGCAGTTAATCCAAGTGCCCAATGCTTGCAGCATCATGTGTGGGGGTGGTGTGTAACAGGTTTTGGGACCTTGCCTGTGCCCTGGCCAGTTCTGTCATTGTGGGGTCCATGTCAGTTGGCACTGATGCTGAGTCCCGACATAGGAGTGTGTCTTTAAAGTGTACTGCCTTACAGCATGCATGTCCAATGTTGTGCCCTCTGACATGATGTGCATGAGTGGGAGTAATGCATAGTGCAGGGACGGTTGCTTCAGTTGCAGTCAAATCCATCCAGGACCATGGAGGAGTGTGGCTACTACTGTGCCCTGGGGCACCTTTTCCTAGGTATCATGTGTGTCATCCAACAATGTGGACATTCTCTGTGTCTTCGGCATAGGTTGGGCTCTGTGGCATTGTACCCTGGCCTCATCTGTATTGACGTAAACTGTGCTACATGTGTCCACTGTACAGTGTGACCCAATTTTGCTTGTGCATACTCACAGTGGGCAGTGCCTGTGTGTCTTAGTATGACAATCTGATGATGGTTGGTTGTCAATGATGTATGTGGACAGGCGCAACAGGGGTGGTTTGTGTACAATCAGGATTTAGTGCAGCCCATGTGTTTTCATCCCAGAGTAACAGGTGTAAGTACTTCCTCTGTCTCAATCACATTGTCTCAGGTAGGGGGTGGTTTGTGTGGGCAAGGCCTACATGTCAAAATCTGAAGTCTCCTTGCTAGGTCTGGCCTGTGTGTGATGTTTGTCTGGACATACACTCAAGGTGCAGTGACCTAGTCATGTTGGGCATGTTTTAATGCGTTAGCTTTGCAGCATGTGCAAAAAGTTAATAGACATGGTTCCTGCTCATCCCTTTTTTGGCAACGCTGTGTGGTACAGATGCTGTGCACGATTGTCCCCAGAGCCTGGCTCCTCTGTCCAATTTGATATCAAGTAATTTGCTGTTGGGTCATGCTCTCCATTGTTTCTCAGTGGCATGGTGGGTCAACCAGCTGTGTGTTGCAGGGCCTACATATGTACCTTGTATTGTAGATGTTACTCATGTTGCTTTTCAGGCCATGCACTGTGACCTATGTAGATTTGACTCATGTGACATATGTATTAGGCCTGGGCGAAAATTTCGTTCCGTTCGCGGAAATTGCGATAATTTGACATTTTCGCGTTCCGCGGAGAGCTCGAAAATGTCAAAATTTCCGCTTTCCGCAGCTTGGCGATAATTTGTTTCTTGCTCGCGCTGTAAAATAATACATTCTCGCGCGTGCGCGATCGCCTTACCTGAATCCCTGTGTTCGCCGACAAGTTTTCTTGATCCGGTCGCGTTCTCCATGAGATGTTGGATTGTTTTTTGCCATTTGCGCTGTCTCGCGACAGTTCGCGCCCGCAGTGACGTCATGCGTCGCGCGATCACGTCTTTCTTCTCGCGATCATGCACCGCGAGACAACTCAAAACAAGATGGCCGCGCCCGCGAGCAACCACATGGGTAAGTTGGCAACCCCCAACCATGCAGAAAATCTCGCAAACATGTGGGAAAAAAAAATCCGCATCTTCCCGATATTTCCGCTTGTTTGCGATAATTTTAAACATTTTCGCGATAATTTGCGAAAGTGGATTTCGCAAATTCCGCCCACCCCTAATATGTATACAGGTGTCTGATTATTTCCTGTCTCTTCACCTTGCCTACAGCATCGTCGGGGGACTCCGAGGGAGACACTGGCACGGACCGTGAGGAGGGAGCAAGCACCAGTGGCAGCAGTGCTGTCTTGTCTGGCGCATATAGTGGCACGGAGGCCGAGGGGAGTGAGGCGGAGGACCTGTCCAGTCTCACCACCGACTATGACGCTGCCGGGTCCGAGGCTGAGCTCCCAGAGGGGGCGGAGGCTGCTCCCACAGCTGAAAGCAGCACTCGTTCTCTACCCGCCCCCTCCGTTCCCATCACCGGCCTCCCACTTGCTCTGGTCCCTTCCCACCGTGCTAGGTCACCACGTGTCTCCTTCTTGCCAGGCACCGCGCCCCCTGCCTCTGTCTCCACTGCTGCCGCGAATTCCGAGTCTGTGGACATCCTGCGCCAGTTGCAGGTTGGTCAGACTGCGATGCTGAATGTCTTCCATGGCCACACACGAGTGCTCACCCAGATGGAGGCATACATGGAGGGCATCTCAGCTGCGCAGTCTGACCAACGCCAGTTGCTGTGGTCCATAGACTCGACACTGACTGCAGAAGTGGGTCTCCTGCAGCGCTATGTCCCCCCCACTACCCCTGCCCCATCCACACTTCCCACTCCCATGGCTGTCCCAAGCACACCCATACGTACCCATGCACGCACCCCACCAGACACAGGCACCACACCACCAGGGAAGCCCAAGCGCACACCTCCTGTCACGCACACACATGGTGAAGTAGGCACACCCACTGGGTCAGGGGCAAACGGAAGACACGCAGCCACAGTGGGAGTCCACATTCATCACAACCCCCTGCCTCCAAATCCACTCCCCTCAGCTCTCCTGGCCAAGATTCCACCAAAGAATCCTTCCTGGCCGCTCTGTCCCTGAGCCCCAGTGTGACACCACCCCACAAGCGGTCAAAGGAGTCCCCGGTCAGGGTAGTTGAGTCCCCCCCCTCCTTGGGGCCTGTGGTTCCTTCGGGTGCAGGGGAGACGCTGGAGGACCTTGCAACCGTGTGCAGCGCCATTCTCACCTCCACCTTTGGCGCTGCCCCACCCCCTGTGGTGGAGTCCTCCGTCCCTGCACCCACAACACCTACCCTTGCCCCTCCTGTCTCTGCGGTGCCTGGTCCTTCCCCCCCACATGATGATCCCCCCTGTGGAAGACAAGGAACTATAAACTGTGCAGGCAAGCCAGGGGACACGTGTCCCAATGTGTCCCCCACCAGTGATGGTAATATGGACTGCCCTATGGGGCTTGTTAATAGTGTACACATAACAACCTCTTTGATTTTCATGCTGAATAAAGCTTTTTATTTTCATTTGGACACTACTGCTTTTCTGGTATTTCTGTTGGTGGTGCTGCTCCATGATTTGGGGTGGGGATAATGTGTTAGGTGTCTGGGAAATGTAGTAGTGTGCTGCTCATGGGGTGGGCCCTGGTATCTCTGTGCCATCACAAGGTATTTGCAAAGAAACTTTGTTCATGTAAGCTCTTACTGCATGGTGACATTGTCCCAAGGTGTGTTCCTTCCTCTGTGGACCCTGACATCTTCCCTGCAGGGTGTTTCCTAACTGTTGTGCTGAGCTGTGTCTACAT
This sequence comes from Triturus cristatus, assembly GCF_964204655.1. Taxonomy (NCBI): domain Eukaryota; kingdom Metazoa; phylum Chordata; class Amphibia; order Caudata; family Salamandridae; genus Triturus; species Triturus cristatus. The sequence goes on from NC_140591.1 coordinate 1,525,216,790, forward strand.
ATCCTTGGTGTGTGACGGATCCGTTCAACTTTGCCCATGCATGCTGGGCAATGTCTCCACCTGCATCATTAGTGGCATCCTTGGTGGTCACTGTACTTGAGTATCGAGTATATTGACGTGACTTCATGTGGACATGTTCCCTTTTACACACTATGCATGTGTGTACTACCAGCCTCGCACACATGTGTTACGTGTTCTGCAGGGTTTTTGAGCACCTGACTGACAATTGTGGGCATTGTATCTGTGGGTACTGCACCCTTTTCTTTCCATGGGCACTGCTGGGGGGACTCTGCACCCACCCCTCCTGTGTCTGGGCACTGCTGGGAGGACTCTGCACCCACCCCTCCTATGTATGGGCACTGCTGGGAGGACTCTGCACCCACCCCTCCTATGTCTGGGCACTGCTGGGGGGGGGGGACAACCTTTACAACGCAACTTTTACAACGCACTACACTTACAACGCAATTTTTACAACGCAACATCCAGTACAACGCATTCCATTACATCGCATGACACTACAACGCATTTTTAAAAACTACCTTTACAACGCATTCCATTACATCGCATACTACCTTTACAACGCATACCATTACAACGCATAATATTACACTACACTATCCAACACTTACCCTACTGTTGCACCCCCTGGAGTTAGAATAGTAATTTTTACCCCTATACTATCCAACACTTACCCTACTGTTGCACCCCCTGGAGTTAGAATAGTAATTTTTACCCCTATACTATCCAACACTTACCCTACTGTTGCACCCCCTGGAGTTAGAATAGTAATTTTTACCCCTATACTATCCAACACTTACCCTACTGTTGCACCCCCTGGAGTAAGAATAGTATTTTTTACCCCTATACTATCCAACACTTACCCTACTGTTGCACCCCCTGGAGTTAGAATAGTAATTTTTACCCCTATACTATCCAACACTTACCCTACTGTTGCACCCCCTGGAGTTAGAATAGTAATTTTTACCCTTATACTATCCAACACTTACCCTACTGTTGCACCCCCTGGAGTTAGAATAGTAATTTTTACCCCTATACTATCCAACACTTACCCTACTGTTGCACCCCCTGGAGTTAGAATAGTAATTTTTACCCCTATACTATCCAATACTTACCTTAAATGCAATGTAATATTATGCGTTGTAATGGTATGCGTTGTAAAGGTAGTATGCGATGTAATGGAATGCGTTGTAAAGGTAGTTTTTAAAAATGCGTTGTAGTGTCATGCGATGTAATCGAATGCTTTGTAGTGGATGTTGCGTTGTAAAAATTGCGTTGTAAGTGCATGCGTTGTAAAAGTAACGTCATACATCCCTGCTGGGGGACTCTGCACCCACCCCTCCGATGTCTGGGCACTGCTGGGGGGACTCTGCACCCACCCCTCCTATGTCTGCGCACTGCTGGGAGGACTCTGCACCCACCCCTCCTGTGTCTGGGCACTGCTGGGAGTGAAAGGCACCCACCCCTCCTGTGTCTGGGCACTGCTGGGAGTGATAGGCACCCACCCCTCCTGTGTCTGGGCACTGATGGGAGGACTCTGCACCCACCCCTCCTATGTCTGGGCACTGCTGGGAGGACTCTGCACCCACCCCTCCTATGTCTGGGCACTGCTGGGGGGACTCTGCACCCACCCCTCCTATGTCTGGGCACTGCTGGGGGGACTCTGCACCCACCCCTCCTTTGTCTGGGCACTGCTGGGAGTGATAGGCACCCACCCCTCCTGTGTCTGGGCACTGCTGGGAGGACTCTGCACCCACCCCTCCTGTGTCTGGGCACTGCTGGGAGGACTCTACACCCACCCCTCCTGTGTCTGGGCACTGCTGGGAGTGATAGGCACTCAACCCTCCTGTGTCTGGGCACTGCTGGGAGTGATAGGCACCCACCCCTCCTGTGTCTGGGCACTTCTGGGAGGACTCTGCACCCACCCCTCCTGTGTCTGGGCACTGCTGGGAGGACTCTGCACCCACCCCTCCTGTGTCTGGGCACTGCTGGGAGTACTCTGCTCCCACCCCTCCTGTGTCTGGGCACTGCTGGGAGGACTCTGCACCCACCCCTCATTTGTCTGGGCACTCCCGGTAGTGATAGGCACCCACCCCTCCTATGTCTGGCCATGTACGCTCGGGACATACACCGGTGGGGGTACGCTCCGAACATACACTGGTGGGGTGTGGGTACGCTCCATACATACACGGGTGGGGGTATGCTCCGTACATACACGGGTGGGGGTACGCTCCGTACATACACGGGTGGGGGTACGCTCCGAACATACACTGGTGGGGTGTGGGTATGCTCCATACATTCACGGGTAGGGGTACGCTCCATACATACACGGGTGGGGGTACGCTCCATACATACACGGGTGGGGGTACGCTCCGTACATACACGGGTGGGGGTACGCTCCAAACATACACTGGTGGGGTGTGGGTACGCTCCATACATTCACGGGGGGGTACGCTCCATACATACACGGGTGGGGGTACGCTCCGTACATACACGGGTGGGGGTACGCTCTGAACATACACTGGTGGGGTGTGGGTACGCTCCATACATACACGGGTGGGGGTACGCTCCAAACATACACTGGTGGGGTGTGGGTACGCTCCATACATACACGGGTGGGGGTACGCTCTGAACATACACTGGTGGGGTGTGGGTACGCTCCATACATACACGGGTGGGGGTACGCTCCGTACATACACAGGTGGGGGTACGCTCCGTACATACACGGGTGGGGGTATGCTCCGAACATACACTGGTGGGGTGTGGGTACGCTCCATACATACACGGGTGTGGGTACGCTCCGAACATACACTGGTGGGGTGTGGGTACGCTCCATACATACACGGGTGGGGTACGCTCCAAACATACACTGGTGGGGTGTGGGTACGCTCCAGACATACACAGGTGGGGGTATGTTCCGAACATATACTGGTGGGGTGTGGGTAAGCTCCATACATACACGGGTGGGGGTACGCTCCGTACATACCCGTACCCATGCTCTGCAGGCCTGGGTACGGCCCGTACCCATGCCTTCAGAGCGTGGGTACGGGTCGTACCACCCGTACCCCTACGTCACCCCGACAATGCTGGTACGACCCGTACCCAGGCCTTTAGAATGTGGGTACGGGCTGTACCGCCATTGTTGGGGTGACATAGGGGTGGGCATGGTACGACCCGTACCCACGCTCTTAAGGCGTGGGTACGGTACGTACCGGAATTGTTGTGTTGCCGGTTCGCGTCAACATCCACTTCCGTTGTAGCGGACGCATGCGTTGCTGGACACGCCCCCACCCCCTCGTAGTGACCAGGCCCTGAAGGTCAGGTATGTCCAGGGCATGTATGATTTGTGACTTGGGTGGGGGTTATGTGTCCTTCCCCTGCCCCCCCCCTTTGCCCCTGGGTGTTGTTCTGACCTTCTGCGGCGTCTGCGTCGGTTCCTGTAGAGCAGGTGGACTGCTATGAGGGCTGGGATGACAGGTAGGTTCGGGTCCATGGCTGTCCATCGCGTACAGGTGCTCCTTGTGCGCGTCGTCCTGATTTCCCGGCAGTTTTTGGCAGTCGGAAAATATAATCCGTGTGGGGTGACGTCGGTAGGGATCGTACTTCCTGGTTCGCGAAACGCAGCCTGGATGTGTCCCGACGTCACGTCTGCGCTTTCCCGGATCACATTTGTATGTATTTTTTCGTCGGTCGGTGTTTTGTATGATTCGTACGGAAATAGTGTTTCCATACGAATCGTACTTGCATTTTTGTAATGTTTTCTGACCGGGTACGAGTCAGACGGAGAATACGCTCCGACCGACGGTTCGTACCCGGTTTTTCCAGGATTGGAATCGGCCCCATAATGTTCTTTCCTCTACTACTAGAAAAGCAGTGAATCGTGAACAATGGTTTAGTGACATCAAGGTGCCGATTCCGATCCTGTAAAACCCGGGTACGAATGGTCGTACGGAGCGTATTCTCCGTACAACTCGTACCCGGGAAATACACCTTACAAACCAGCAAGTACGATTCGTACAGAAATAACATTTCCATACGAATCATACAAAACACCGTACGGCTAAAAAATACCTACTATTCTGATCCTGGACAGCGCGTACGTGACGTCCGTACGGAGTCAGGCAGCGTTTTATGGACCAGCAAGTACGATTCGTGCCTACGTCACTCCGCACTGCTTATTTTTTACGGCAGCCAAAAACTGCTGGGAAATTGAGGACGACGCGAAGAAGGAGCACCGGGACACGACGGACAGCCATGGACCCCATCCTACGTGTCATCCCGGCCCTCCTAGCCTACGACCTGGTGCACAGAAACCCACGCAGATGGTCAGAACAACACCCAGGGGCAAAGGGGGGAGGCCAGGGGCAGTAAACATAACCCCCACCCAAGTAAAAAAGTATATATGTCCTGTACATACATTACCTCCAGGGTCTGGTCACTTTGGGGGGCGTGTCCACCAGTCCCTACGTACTGCCACAACGGAAGTGGACGTGGACGCGTACCCGTCACCACGACAATGGTGGTACGGACCGTACCCACGCCCTCAAAGTGTACCACCATTGTAGTGGTGACGTAGGGGTACGTGTCGTACCCACGCCGTGGGTACGGCCCGTACCACCATTGTTGTGGTGATGGAGGGGTAAGCGCCGTACCCACGCCCTCAGAGCGTGTGTACGGCCCGTACCACCTTTGGAGTGGTGACATAGGGGTACGCGTGGTACGGACCGTACACACGCCCCCAGAGCGTGGGTACGGCCCGTAACACCATTGTAGTGGTGACGTAGGGGTACGCGTGGTACGGACTGTACACACCCTATAAATGCGGGGGTGCGGTCCGTCCCACCCGTACCCCTACGGCACCAGTACAGAATGGATACAAGAAGTACACACGCCACGAATGTTGGCTTAGGGCCTGGTGCAGCATATAAGCAGCATATTGGTGTGTGTGTATGCACAGGACAGCAGTGTACTGCACCAAGGGGGCGGGTGGGTGGCTGGGTGGCTGCAGAGGACTCCCAGCAGTGGACAGAGACATGGGGGTGGGTGTCTCTCACTCCCAGCAGTGGACAGAGACATGGGGGTGGGTGCCCAGGACTCCCAGCAGTGGACAGAGACATGAGGGTGGGTGCAGAGGAATACGAGCAGTGGACAGAGACATGGGAGTGGGTGCAGCGGAATACCAGCAGTGGACAGAGACATGGGGGTGGGTGCAGAGGAATACCAGCAGTGGACAGAGACATGGGGGTGGGTGCCCAGGACTCCCAGCAGTGGACAGAGACATGGGGGTGGGTGCAGAGGAATACCAGCAGTGGACAGAGACATGGGGGTGGGTGCAGAGGAATACCAGCAGTGGACAGAGACATGGGGGCGGGTGCCCAGGACTCCCAGCAGTGGACAGAGACATGGGGGTGGGTGCCTCTCACTCCCAGCAGTGGACAGAGACATGGGGGTGGGTGCCCAGGACTCCCAGCAGTGGACAGAGACATGGGGGTGGGTGCCTCTCACTCCCAGCAGTGGACAGAGACAAGGGGGTGGGTGCCCAGGACTCCCAGCAGTGGACAGAGACATGGGGGTGGGTGCCTCACACTCCCAGCAGTGGACAGAGACATGGGGGTGGGTGCCCAGGACTCCCAGCAGTGGACAGAGACATGGGGGTGGGTGCCCAGGACTCCCAGCAGTGGACAGAGACATGGGGGTGGGTGCCTCACACTCCCAGCAGTGGACAGAGACATGGGGGTGGGTGCAGAGGAATACCAGCAGTGGACAGAGACATGGGGGTGGGTGCCCAGGACTCCCAGCAGTGGACAGAGACATGGGGGTGGGTGCCCAGGACTCCCAGCAGTGGACAGAGACATGGGGGTGGGTGCCTCACACTCCCAGCAGTGGACAGAGACATGGAGGTGGGTGCAGAGGAATACCAGCAGTGGACAGAGACATGGGGTGGGTGCAGAGGAATACCAGCAGTGGACAGAGACATGGGGGTGGGTGCCCAGGACTCCCAGCAGTGGACAGAGACATGGGGGTGGGTGCAGAGGAATACCAGCAGTGGACAGAGACATGGGGGTGGGTGCAGAGGAATACCAGCAGTGGACAGAGACATGGGGGTGGGTGCCCAGGACTCCTAGCAGTGGACAGAGACATGGGGGTGGGTGCCTCACACTCCCAGCAGTGGACAGAGACATGGGGGTGGGTGCAGAGGAATACCAGCAGTGGACAGAGACATGGGGGTGGGTGCAGAGGAATACCAGCAGTGGACAGAGACATGGGGGTGGGTGCCCAGGACTCCCAGCAGTGGACAGAGAGATGGGGGTGGGTGCCTCTCACTCCCAGCAGTGGACAGAGAATGGGGGTGGGTGCCCAGAACTCCCAGCAGTGGACAGAGACATGGGGGCGGGTGCCTCACACTCCCAGCAGTGGACAGAGACATGGGGGTGGGTGCAAAGGAACACCAGCAGTGGACAGAGACATGGAGGTGGGTGCAGAGGAATCCCAGCAGTGGACAGAGACGTGTGAGGGGTGGGTGCAGAGGATTCCCAGCATTGTCCTGACATATGAGGGGTGGGTGCAGAGGATTCCCAGCATTGTCCTGACATATGAGGAGTGGGTGCATATCACTACCAGCAGTGGACAGAGACATATGAGGGGTGGGTGCAGAGGATTCCCAGCATTGTCCAAACACATGAGGAGTGGGTGCATATCACTGCCAGCAGTGGACAGAGACATATGAGGGGTGGGTGCATCATCCTCAGATGACCACAACTCCATGGGTTTATGAACGCATCCCCAATGTGTGACTATGTTGAGAGTGCCATATCAACACATCACTGACAGCAGTGTCCCACTCCCATGAGGATGGATGTCTTTCCCCCACTGCATGACACACCACATGTGGGTGTGATGACAAATGACACATCCATACTCACCCCTGGCGGATGCAGCACAATACACACACTGAGATCATGTCACAAGACTGTATAGTTATGTGAAAGCCTACTAAACTAAGAGAGCCAAAGGGAACACACACTGTCACGCACATTCCAGGAATGATAGGAATGTACAGGTGCTGGGACAGCCACCAAGTTGTTGTCTCCCATGGACGGAATAGGGTGGACTTCCCACAGATGCAATGCCCACAATTGTGAGCCAGGTGACCAAATACCCTGCAGAATAAGTACCATATGTGTGCTAGGCTGGGAGTACACACATGCATAGTGTGGAAAAGGGACAATTTCCACATGGAGGCATGGCAACGTACTCTATACACAAGTACAGTGACTACCAAGGATGGCACAGACGATGCAGCCGGAGACATTGCTGAGCAGGCATAGCCATAGTTGAAGGGATCCGTCAGCCACCAAGGAAATGTAGACACAGGTCAGCACAACAATTGTGCAACTCCCTGCAGGGAAGATGTCAGGTGCCACAGAGGAAGGAACACTCCTTGGGACAATGTCTCCAAACACAAAGAGCATACACGACCAAAGAATCTTTTCAGAGACCTTGTGATGGCACGTAGATACCAGGCTCCACCCCATAAGCACCAGACTACAACATTTCCCAGACACCTAACACATGATCACCACCCCAACTCATGGAGCATCATCACCAACATCAATACCTGAAAAGCAATCGTGTTCAAAGGAAAAACAAAATGCTTTATTCAGCATGAAAATAAAAGGTATAAAAGGACACTATTTACAAAGGCCATAGGCCAGTCCAGATGCGAAGTCCTGGGGGGGGACACATGTCCACCGTCTCCCCTAGCTTGCCTGCACATTCAAAACCTCTGGTTCATCGACTAGGGTGGGGGCATCATGTGGGGAAGGACCAGGCACCGCAGGGACAGGAGGGGGAAGGGTAGGTGTTGTGGGTGCAGGGACGGACGACTCCACCACAGAGGGTGGGGGAGCGGCAAAGGTGGAGGTTAGTATGGCGCTGCACATGCCCGCAAGCTCTTCCAGCGTCTCCCCTGCACCTGAAGGAACCACAGGCCCCAAGGAGGGTGGGGGGGTCGGAGGGATGGGTTGCAGCGCTACTGAGGGAGGTGGTGGACAGGGGGGGGACTCAACTCCCCTACCCGTGGAGTGCCTTGCCCGTTTGCGCGATGGTGAACCAGTGGGGCTGAGGCCCAGCACAGCCAAGTATGTCTCCTTCTCAGACTGTGGGGCAGGGGAGCCGAAGGGAGTGACATTGGAGGGACTGGGGAGTGAGGCATGCGGACTCCGACTGTGGCTGCGTGTCTGCCTGTGTGCCCTAGACCCAGTGGGTGTGCCTTCTTCCCCCTGAGTGTGCGTGACAGGAAGTGTGCGCTTGCCCTTCCCTGTTGGTGTGCTGCCTGTGTCTGGTGTCGTGCCTGCCTGGGAATGTGTGTGTGTGCTTGGGACAGGCATGGGAGTGGGAAGTGTGGATGGTGCAGGGGTAGGTGGGGGGACCAAGCGCTGCAGGAGACTCACTGCTGCCGTCAGTGACGAGTCCATGGACCTCAGCAACATCCGTTGGTCAGACATCGCTGATGACATGCCCTCCATGTACGACACCATCTGTGTCAGCAGTCTGGTGTGGCCATGGAGGACAGTTAGGATCGATGTCTGCCCAACCTGCAACTGCCGCTGAATGTCCACAGACTCGGCAGTGAGGGCAGCAGGGGAGACAGGGGCAGGGGGTGCGGTGCCTGGCACGAAGGATACACGTTGTTGCCCTACACGGACAGAAGGGACCGGAGCAACTGGGAGGGCGGTGATGGGAATGGAGGGGGCGGTGACAGTTGTAGTGCTGCTGCCAGCTGTTGGAGCAGCCTCCGCCCCCTCAGGGAGTTCAGCCTCGGACCCCTCAGTGTCGTAGCCGGTGTTGGTACTACACAGGTCCTCCGCCTGACTCCCCTCGCCCTCCATGCCACTTGATGCTGCCAACTCGTCAGGAGTGGTGGCACTGGTGCTGGATCCCTCCTCCACGTCCATGCAGGTGTCTCCCTCGGTGTCCCCCGATGATGCTGTGGGCAAGGTGAAGAGACAGGAAATAATCAGTCACCTGTGTACATCTGACACATGAGTCCAAACAAAATAGGTCACAGTGCATATCATGAAATGCATCATGAGTAACATCTAGAATACTCCGCACATATGTAAGCCCTGCATTGACCAGTTGGTTCACCCTCCATGCCACCTTAAATAATGAAAATCAGGACACAACAGCAAATAACTGGCTATCCAATTATACTGAGAAGCTAGTGTCTGTGAACAGTGGAGCACAGCCAGACTATGAAGGCATGCCACCTCTTGGTCACTGTGAACGAAACAGTATTGGTGCACCCAATGCCAAATAACAGACGCCAATGCTGAAAGTGTCCTCACACTCATAGACCTGTGAGTACTTTGGAAAAACCAAAGAAATACTTTCTGATCCATTGGGAATCACAAAACTTTACACAATTTACATGTTTGGAATGTGTGAATGTTCTACTTGTGGAACAGAACACACATGTGCATGAATATCAGAAGTCACACAAGGAGGTGCACACAAAACTACATTTACACAGTCATTGTATGAGCTGCCAGCCTAATGCCAAGAAGCCATTGTTAAGAAGAAATGTGGTATCAGGAAGTAAATATACATGGCATCACGGTGGTCCGGATGACTTGACACCGGTAAGTTGGCATCAGCAACAACCAAGGACTAACCCAAATGCAAACACACTGTGGTAACATGGATATGTATAATTCCAAAACAAGTTTTTGACAGAACTGTGCCTTTGTTTTAAATGTTCCAGCGTGTTCCACAAAAGTGTAAAGGTGGTTTCTTGTGCACTTCCTTGGGAGACATCTGTCATGCAGGCACATTATTGTCCTTCACAAAAATCAAAGTGAAGCATATAAACTATTGGGACATGTTGACAAGTGTAGTGAGTGCCAAGGTACAAGACTTCTTGACTAACAACTTAAAACATGCCACCTGTCACATGGCCATCCGTACCATAATGACACAGTTGGCAACACATCTGACCCACTACCTGTCATGTGGAGTGGCACACATGTCCAGACACAGGATAATGCATTAGCTAATGGCCCTGAAATTGTGTCGGAATAAGGAGCACCTGCACTGAGCAAACACCCTCATGGGAGCGAAGAATGTCCACACAGATGTCAGCACACACAGACCAAACTACATAGCATCTGGAGCACACACCTGTGCCAAAAATGGATGAGCAAGAAACATGTCTTTTAACTTTTGGCACATGCTGCAAAGCACAAACATGACACCCTGCACAACATGCCTGGGTCACTGCACGTTGAGTGTCTGTCCAGACAATTATCACACACAGGTCAGACCTGGCAAGGAGACATAAGGTTTGGACATGTATGCCTTTCCTGCACAAACCCCCCATACATGAGAAAATGTGATTGAGACAGAGCAAGTAGTTACACCTCTTAATCTGTGTTTACTAAAATGTGCATCAAGAACTCCTAAATGTAGTCAACATCACCTCGTGAGGCTGACCACACATATTTGTGACAAACAACCATCAACTGATAGTTGTACATAGACACACAGGCACGGCACAGTGTGAGTATGCACAAGCCTAATGGGGTCACCCTGTACAGTGGACACATGTAGCACACTTTACGTAAATACAAATTAGGCCAGGGAACAATGGCACAGAGGCCAAACTATGCTGAACACACAGAGAATGGACACAGTGTGTGATGCCACACATGATTCCTAGGATAAGGTGTCTCAGGGGACAGTAGTGGGCACACTGCCTCTTGGTCCTGGAATGATCTGACTGTAACAGGAGCAACCGTCCCGGCCCTATGCATAGCTCCCACTCATGCACATCATGTCTGAGGCCACTACATTGGTAATGCATGCCGCAAGTCTGTGTATTTTAAACCTCACACTCCTATGTAGAGCCCCAGGACAGTGCCAACAATTATGGACCCCCAAATGAGAGGACAGGGCACAGGCAAGGTACCAACACATGTCACAGACCACCCCCACACATGATGCAGAAAGCATTGTGCACCTTGATGAACTTGCAGCCTAGATGACCATGTGCAATAGTGATTACACACAGACCAGAGAACACATGTTAAGGAGGGGAAGGGAGGAAGAACAGCACCTGTTGACTTGGGGGAACAGGATATGCACTGCACATATAAACCCTGGCAGTGTATCCATGCGACTGAGCACTTCCGAAAGCTGGTGACACACAACAAACACACATGTACCTACCCCCTTGCTGCTGCTGCCTCTCCTGTAACCGCCTATCCATCTCAGGGAAGACCACCACCAGGACACGCTTCATTGGGTGGGTCAGGCGCCGGCGCCCGCCGTGTTTGCATGGTGGTGAGTCCTCCAGCAGGACCCGGGCGATCCTCCTGGTCCAGCACCGGATATCCTGCCAGCGTTTCCTCACCTGGGCCAGGCGCCGACTGCGACCCTCCACGGAGATCACCACCCTGACGGCCCGCTTCCAGATCTTCCCCTTCTCGTAGGCGGTTACCTGTGAGGATGACAAAGTGAGACTAGATCACTACACCTGCTCCATGTCACAGAGACACACATTAGAACATCTTTGATTTGTTGAACAGGGCATAGTATGCTGCCAACTAATAGCACCTTTGTCATAGGGACATTCGCCTCTGTGTAAACCCCAATGCACTACATGGCATTGAAAGTACACAGGTGGCATGAGGGGTGCGACACACTCCCTGATCATGGCACACACTGTACATCACAAGCAACACAAGGCTGATGGACAGCACCTCCAAGCAGTCACATGCCCCAGGCCACTGATCCAACCTCAGCAGAGTACACAGACACACACAGGCACAGATCATTCACCTGCCAGTGGCAACAGCGGATACAAACCTCACTCTGCACATGTGCCACTTGCCTGGGGGGTGTCACATGCGTGGGGCTAGCTCAGCAAGTCAGACACACAGCACGGCTTACTTCTCACATCAGATGGGTAGAGCAGTTGCCCCCTCCATGCAGCTGTGGTGCAACACTTCACATAGACACTCACCCACATGACAAGGAACATTCACACACATCAATATCCAGGGGGCGTACACATCATTTGGACACTCTCACCACAGCTCCACTCAACTCACACACATCAGTGGGTACAGTCACCTGTCACACCGGGGGGAACACTGAATCACCTCAGGACTATAGAACAAGAATGGGCAAGAGGATTAGCCAGGCTGAATGTGCCATGCACCATGCAGTGAATGTCACAGTAAGCACAATGCAAGTGAGGAGTGCACACATGAACCTCATCATGCTCTGCATGACAGACATAAGCCAGCCCCCCCCCCCGGGACCCACTCTAAACAACATTGCATGTCTGTCACACCTAGACACAATGCCAGAAGTGCCAGTCACACAAAAGGGGCACAGTCAAAGGTAGCGGAGTCAGCACTCACCTGCTCCCCTGGTCTACCATACAGGCTGGGGTACTGTGGGAGGATGACGTCCAGCAACGCCTCATTCTCCTCCTGGGTGAAAGGCTGGGCCCTCTCCACAGACCTGGACATGGTGCCAGAGGAAGCCAAGACAGCAGCAGTGGTGTCGAATGAAAGGTTGTGCAGGCAAGTGCCCTCTCATGGGTTCTGGCTGACTTATATCTGCCTTGCTGGGCTATTTCATTTACAGGAGTACAGAGTGTTTGGTCAGACTCATTTGCATCCTACGTTTCCTCCAATTCCTTTGAACATACACCAGTGACAGCATTAGCATTTTTCAAATGTGCTGCATCATGTCAAGTCAACAACCACTTTGCAACAATGTATAATGTGGCCAACTTCTTTTTCCAGGCCATATGATGGAAAAGTGTGATCTTGAAACTGGGTATCCATGAAAACCAGCATGCATTTAGGCCCTAATAATTGTCCCTTATGTGTCCCCATTGTAATTTTCAAATCCCCGCACAGGTACGGTGCGTTTCACACGTACCCCTAGGGCACCACTACTATAGTGATACGGCCCGTACACGCGTGTGTAGGGGTCGTATGCCTATGGTAGTGTTGCCATAGGCGTACGCCATAGTGATACGGCCCGTACACGCGTGTGTAGGGGTCGTATCCCTATGATAGTGTTTCCATAGGCGTACGCCATAGTGATACGGCCCGTACACGCATGTGTAGATGTCGTATCCCTATGGTAGTGCTGCCGTAGGCGTACGCCATAGTGATACGGCCCGTACACCATGCCACATGTGGAATCACACGTAACGTGTGTCTGTATGCATCGAACATGCTCTTTCAAACTGAGGACATATCTGCGTTGTCTCAATGTCTGTGTAATCCGTTTTGACATGTACCCCTTCATGGCAAGGTGTGTGATCTGTACTTATTTAATGACATGGGACCTGTGCATCTAGCTTGCCGCCAGCTGTCTGTATGAGATAACATCCTTCAAATGCAGATATGTGGATGTATGTCACTCCTGTAATGTGTCTGGCTGTTCACTTACACTGGCCCACAGCTAGTTTCATGGCATGTCATGTAGACCTTGACAATCCACGTTTGTAGCTGGCTCTTGGTAGGAGTATCACCTGGCTGGCATACGTGTCCTGGATGAATTGCACAGACCAGACTCTGTATTTAGCATATGTGTATTAGCTGTTGAACATGTGCTCAGTTCATTGACATTGGTGTTGTAATGTACTCGCTCTTCGTTATCCCTTCCAAATTTCTGCAGGGCACCGCCTCTCCCCCGACCAATGCCAGACTTGGGTGCCCTGAGGGAACGTGACTGCATACGACGCTACCGCTTCTCGCAAGAGTTGATTGAGCACTTGACGGCCCGGCTGGAACCACACCTCCAACCGCTACACAGGTATCCTACTGCGCTGACCCCCAAGATGAAGGTGATGGCAGCCCTACATTTTTTTCCCACCGGTACGTTTCAATTCTCCATAGCTGATGTTGGTGGCATGTCCCAGACCATGTTCAGCCGTGTCCTGCATGATGTTTTAGAAGCCATGTTGGTTCACCTGGATGAATTCATCCATTTTCCAACTCGTGAGCAGTTGACAGGAGTTGACAGGTGTCAAGGGTGAGTTCTATGCCCTGGGAGGGATGCCCCATGTAATTGGGTCTATTGATGGGACACATGTGGCTTTGGTACCACCACAGGCACAGGAGGTAGCCTATCGAAACCGAAAACATTATCACTCCATTAATGCCCTTGTGGTGTGTCTACCTAACATGCTGATTTCCCATGTCTGTGCACGTTTTCCAGGGTCAGCACACGATGCCTACATCATGAGGCGTAGCAGGGTGCCAGAAATGATGCTGCGGCTGCACAATGAACGAGCATGTCTTGTTGGTGGGTATACTCTGTTTGTCCTGTATTTAGTGGTATCTTTGTATCTTACGGCATCTCCTGACCCACTTCTTTACATGTTGTTTCCATGTAGGGGACTCTGGCTATCCCAACATGCCATGGCTGATGACGCCTCTCCGCAACCCCAGAACAGCTGCAGATCACCGTTACAACAACGCCCATGGGCAGACCAGGCGAGTGATTGAGAGGACGTTTGGCCTCCTGAAGAGCCGATTCCGGTGCCTCCACAAGACAGGCGGCTCCCTCCCATATGCACCGGTGAAGGTCTGCAAAATCTTCCTCGTGTGCTGCATGCTGCACAACATGGCAGTGGAGAAAGCTGTGCCACTCATCCTGGATCCGGATGAGCAGGAACATCCACCCGTGGAGGATGATGGGCTTGGTCACGAGGCAAGGGATGAGGAGGAGGAGGAGGAGGACATCCGGAGTCAGCTCATACGCAACTTCTTCTCATGATGGCGAGTCCCTGGGTCTGAGTGTGCATGCTTGGAGCCTTGTGTGGCATGTGTTGCAATGTGTGTGTCCAGCTGACTGTATGCTAAGTGACTTAGAGGTGTGTTCTGATGTGTCACTCGATTGATGATGTCATTCCACACATTTTAGCTGAGACACTCAATTTTCAACTAGCAAGGTGACAACCTTATACATGTAGAGTAACTGACCATGCATGCGGATGACCATCTTTTAGCTGACTTCTTGTGTGTCTCTCATCCCCTGGTAGTTGCGCATGCTGCCTGCTCGTGGCATCGTTGGGCACCTGCTATTCCTCATGAGTATTGCAACGTGTGCTGAATCAGCATTACATGCATGGACATGGTGAAAAGTCTCCTTTGGGTAAGGATTGCCGCACGGCATTTTGGGTGTGGTAGTTGTTTTGAATGTGTGGGCACTGCTCCTGTGCAGGTTTTGTTACTATGCATACATGTCGACTCACCATGGGGCACATGACATGTAGCATGACTCATATGAATTGATAGTCACAGTTGGTGACAGTCATCTGTAATGGGATTGTGGATTGTGATGAAGGCATCAATGTGTGTAAATCTTCCCTCGGAAACATACAGGATGCTACGGGTTGACATAGTGTGGGACATCCCCATAAGAGGCTCAATGGGGAATAGCAGCCTCTCCGTGTGCAGAAGTGGGTGTTTGGCTCACCCCCGTCACTTGTGTGCCAGTTCAATGGATTTACAGCATCTGTGGTGCGAAGGGGGGGGCCAGTGTAGGTCCCACATGTTAATCCACATGACCTGTGCGACTGTTCATTTTGATGCATTTCCTTAGCTGTGAGCCTGAGTAATAAAGGTGTTCCTCACCATCCAAGGTGCCTCATCTCTGTCAATGCAGGTCTCTTGCCACTGTGCATGCGGCATCTCTGGCATAGTTGTCAAAGATTGTGCATATGAGTCTATGAGTAGATTATCAACATGCATGTTGTTCTTCATGGATTTGATTCTCTATTGTGCATGAAGTCCATGGCTGTGTATGTATTTTGGCATGTTTGTCCCCAAAACGGGCACTCAACACCTGCTGAGGGTGTGTTTCCTGTGCGCAGCTCGGCCTTCAGTTTCCTGATCCGGTGTCAGTCATCTTTGGTGATTGTGCATCCATTGTCTCTGGGTGTGCCATGGAAAACCGGACACTCCTTCCTTTACATACACCTGTTGCAGTTGTCCTTTCAGACATCCTTGTCTTTGTGTGCAACTTGTGGCATGGTTTCAAGGACATGCCGCCTGCTGCTGCAGCCCCTGCAGCAAGGGCACACAAAGTTTCCGGATTTGGCAACACACATGCCTCTAAGATGCTCCTCCCTTCCTCCCTCCACCCATTCATTTGGGTGTCATCAGCTTGTCTGTGCCACAGTTGCGGCCACACGGTGCCAAAGGCTGGACCGTCTGCACATGCAACGTGCACATTGCACGACCCTCATGTCCTTTCATGACCCACATCACTCTACAGTATGATGTTGCAGCCACCCTCCAAGCAATGTCCATCCGAAAAATCTACCGCCTGCTCTCAGGCATACACTGAGCGCGCACACAACACCTTTGCATGATGAGTGTGCAACTCCAACTGCCTACACAGCACTGCCATGCCTTCCAGGCCCTGTCACACCAACCAGGTCATGTCCCTCCTACTCCCCACCGGCTCTGTACCCCAGCAAGTCCATGGGAGTGGGACTCAAGGCTTCTGCATGTAGTATGGTGTCGTTGTCTGGCACATGACACAGGTATCATCTCTCAGCGTGTCAATCTACAATGTGTCCAGGATCCCCCTCTACACCATCACATGCGCACAGCACCTCATCATCATCTCGTATGCCATGGACAGCCAGGTGCTCCTCACCCTCACCAAAGACGCAGACATTGCCAGTTCTCATATTCAATAATGCATGAGATCCATTGGTGAATGGCTGAACATCAGCCACCTGAGGCTGGACTTGTACAGGACTGAGGTAATCATCTGAGGATTGTACCCTTACAGCTGGCTCAACTGCTTGTGTCCCACCCGCAAGAGCCCTGCACAAGCACCCAGTGGCCACGCACACAAGCTGGTGTGCATCATGGATTGCTCGCTCACATTTGCCATGCTAATCACCAGCATCTGTACCTCAGGCTGCAACACCCTCTGCATTATGCACATGATCCCCAGATAGATCCGCTCCAAGGCAAGACAGACCATCCCCCAGGTCCACGACAACATCCGTGTCAAATACTGCCCTGCCCTCTACGGAGCAAGTACATTCAAACTCCCGGGAAACTTGTCCACATCCAGGGTGCATCTGCACACCTCAGCTTCAACATCCGGCGCCCCAGCCACATCACCGTCCAGCAGAGATAGCTGCAATGGATCACTGTCTGCTGCAGGATGACCTTCACAGTCCACACCCACACTCAGGAGGCAGGCCACAACCCCGACCCCAAACCAACCTTGTACCACTGTCATCCAAGACCCCGTTGGGCCATCTCCGTGCATCCAACCTTGCCCTGCCCACCATTCTTCACATCCACCTTACTCAAGCACGCAGGACATAGTTCTCCCACCTGGCCAAACATACCTGGGACTCCCTCCCCGGGAAACTCCACATGAGCCATGACCTCTGTGCCTTAATGATACTCTTCCAAATAGGTCTGTCCGCACAGTATTGCAAGCCCCCCATCAGCAAGTTGAGCCCATCACGGGTGAGTATTGTGCTCCATGTCTGGATTGAATGATACATTGTGACCCATGTGTGTCCTGTGCCAGACTCAGATCCCAGGGTATGGATGGGTGGAGTTAGTTCAACACACAGGCATAGTTTGACATTTACACACACAGATGTTGTGGACTAATGCAAAATCACTGCAACATCTCATGACTTAAATAAATGTTTATTTGCGGTGGGGTACGTGTTTTGGTAGATAAAATGAGGTGCTCGCCTGGTGCCTAGAATCCAAAGTTCACAGGGGGAGATGGGATCCTTTGCATTGGAAGTCATCAGAGTCCAGACCACAGTGTTGGTCATCATTGGTCAGACTGTGACCAGCAAGTCCATGTGGCAGAGAATGTCATTGAATGAGGTGCTGCTGTTGCGCCAGACGGCCAGGTGCCAGGCCAGGTGACCTGGGAGATGTGGATGGTCCGCTGACTCTCGTGGTCTTTTCCGTGGACGACCCACCTTCCTGAGGGGACCCTCAGATGCAGGCCTTGACGATGCTTGTGATGCTCCGTCGTACGAATCCTCCTCCTCCTCCCTCCCTGTGGCTGGTGGTGGTCTTCGCCTGGTGGCACAGGGAGAGTTAGCCATGTTGTCGGTGATACGACGGAGTGAACGGCTCATGTCCGTTTGCTCCGCCAGGAGCTCAGCCAGTCTTGCCTCCATCCGTCCTTGGTGTTGTTGTTGACTGGCATGTTGCTCGGCCTGCAGGTTCTTCATCTCGTCGAGGGTCCCCTTGATGTCTGTGAGGGTGTCCACTACCTGGCTGATGCCCCTGGTGTCACGCCGGTATGTGTCCAGGATGTGGCGTATGTGTGACATACCGGTTCCCTCAGCTGGCTGGTCAGGTTCTCGCCTCCGCCTGCCTCCACTCCCACCACCCCTGCCCACACGAGCCGGGCCTGCCGTTGTGGGCACATCGGGTCTACGCCCTACGGGACCCCTGAGGGATGGCATTTGCGGGGTTGTCTGCCTCCTCCTGTGTGCCCGGAGAACCTTGTCCCTCCTGGTCAGACAGGCTCTGTTGTTCAGTGCGAGCAGGGCTCCTGGGTGTTTCCTGGGATTTGGCAGGAATGGGGGTGGTGGTTGGCACAGATGTACCTGAAGCAGGTGCTGCAGGGGCTTGGGCACCAGAGGGGCCAGGTTGGTTGGGGTCATCCACGGAGTGGTGAGAGTCGTCGCTGCCGGTGGGATCAACTTCATGCCGAGCCTGGGCCTGTGATTGTTTCCCCCGAGTGTTGGGGGGAGATCCATGACATTGGCCTGTTTGTGAGAGAGAGATAATGTTAATGCTGTTTCATGCAACATCCATGTTTCATACATATTCAAGTTGCCACAGTTCCTCCAGGTAGTTGGATATGCCTAGCATTCCTCTCAATGTACACTTGTGGATGGGTATGTTGCGGGGGACAGATTGATATGTTCTCCTGAGTGTTTGACCTGTCTAACTTATGCTAGGATGCTTATTTGGCTATGGATTGGTCTTGTTGTGTCACATGTCCATTGTGGGAGTGGGGAAATCCGTTGCCTGCACCAGGGGGGGTGCTTGTGTAAGGGGGGGTGGGGGTGTGACCGGGCATGCTGTTGGGTGTAGTGTGATTTGGCATTGGGTCTCCCAGGTGATGTGTCTGTCCCCTCATGGTGCATGCTGGCATGACAGTGAGTGTGAGTTCCTGTGCTAGGTATGTGAGCTTGTGGAGTTGGTGTTTGAGTGTACAGTGGTCACAGGAGGGCCTTGTGCTGTCTACAGCAGGGCAAGTGTCAGCTACTTTGTCAGTACTTGGCCAGTCCGTGTGCATTGAGCATGGTGCATGGGTATGTCCCTAGGCCATATGGGCTGAGGGCATTGGTGTCTGCTTCTGAGTTGCACAATGTGTTTTGTGAGCCCCACCCTCCCAGCATCGCGGACATCCAGTCTTGGGTTTGTGTTGCGTGTAGCCTGTGACTTGGCATGGCCTTGCTTTGTGAATGGGGCATGGACACGTTAGTGGCATGTGCGTGGTTTTTGAGTGTGATTGTGTCCGGTGAGGACTTTGGGGTAGTTGTGTCCATTAGTTGTAGTTGGGGTGTGGATGCCGTTCCACCCATGTTACGTCAGTTGTTTGTGTACTCACCAGGCTCTGCGACTCCTTCAAGTCCGTGTACTCCCACCGGCGGAAACGTGGCCATCACCTTCTCCTCCCAGGGATGGTAATGTACCGGTCTGCGTGGCAGCCCACCTCCAGTGATGTTACTTTGGGCATGTTCTTCGTTCATTTTGCGCTTGACTGCCCTCCGAAGATCGTACCACCTGGCTTGGCATTCATGCCTGGTCCTTCTGATGGGCGCAACAGCAATGACCCGATCGACGATCCTCTGCCACATGGCTGATTTCTCAGCTATGCTGGTCTGTCTGACCAATGTTCCAAAGAGCTGTGGCTCGACTCTGATGACTTCTTTGACAAGGATGTCCAGCTCCTCCCTTGTGAACTCTGGATTCTTGTCTGTGGGCATGGTGTGGGGTGTGGGTGTGGATGGTTGTGGGTGTGTGGGTGTGGATGTGACGGTGTGGGTGTGAATGTGAAGAGGGGGTCTTTGTGAAGGAGGTTGTGTGAAGGTGTGTAAGTTTAAGGTGTAGTTAAGGTGTAAGTAAGGTGCAGTTGTTTGTCTGTGGGGTCTGGCAGCAGTGGGTATGTTGCAAAGGCTCATGGTTTGTGTGTGTGGGCCCTTTTTATTGGTCCATTTGTGGGTGTGGCTGGGTTTGAACTTTTGGTGGGTGTGTTATAAGAGGTGGTTGTGAGTTTGGGCCTCTGTTTGCCTGTTTGGATGTGCCAGGTCAGTGTTTTCGATGTATTTTATCCTGTAGACGTGTTTTGTGGTGTTGTGCGAGTCGAATTGACCCTCCTTGTGCTGTTTTACAGTGTCCTGGTTCAGTACGAGTCGTTTTCGCGTATGTAAGGTGCGTACATATGCTATGTTGTTGTACAGTGATCACATATGCAATGGTGTTGTACGATTCATACATACGCGATGCTGGGTGAGGGTGCTGGTGTACGTGCCTGGGGTACGGTGCGTACAGGTACGGGGCTGGTGTACGGGCCTGGGGTACGGCGCGTACAGGCACAGGCCTGGTGTACGGGCCTGGGGTATGGTGCGTACAGGCACGGGCCTGGTGTACGGGCCTGGTGCACGGGCCTGGGGTACGGTGCGTACAGGCACGGGCCTGGTCTACTGGCCTGGGGTACGGTGCGTACAGGCACGGGCCTGGGGTACAGTGCGTACAGGTACGGGGCTGGTGTACGGGCCTGGGGTATGGTGCGTACAGGCACGGGCATGGTGTACGGGCCTGGGGTACGGTGCGTACAGGCACGGGCATGGTGTACGGGCCTGGGGTACGGTGCGTACAGGCACGGGGCTGGTGTACGGGCCTGGGGTACGGTGCGTACAGGCACGGGGCTGGGGTACGGTGTTGAGGTACGGTGCGTACAGGTACGGGGATGGTGTACGGGCCTGGGGTACGGTGCGTACAAGTACGGGGCTGGGGTACGGAGCTGGGGTATGGCGCATACACGAAGGGGGCTGGGGTACAGTGTGGACATGGGGAGTATGGTGCTGAAATGCGGGGGTACGGTGCTGACATGCGGGGGGAGGGGGAGGCTTTGTGACTCGAACGCGGGCACAAGTATAGCCGTGTACATGAGTGGTTCATCGTTCGCTCCATACTGGCCATTTTCCATGCGGTTGTATATTCGGACGGACGGTACGGATCGTACTTGTGCGCTCGGACTTCTGTTTTACGATTTGCACGTAAAACTGTCCGGATCCCTCTCGTAACATTTTCCAGACGCGACTCGTATTATTTTTTAACGTACGAATCGTACTTCGCCGGTTGTAGGGCACTTGTACGACTCGTACGTAAAAAAATACGGATACGAGTCGTACGGGAAAAAAAATTACAGGATCGGAATCGGCACCCAAGTGTAAGGTCGTGGATTTAACAGCAGAGCTCATATATGACTTTGTTGCAGCTGATGCACCACCCGTGATTTGCAGCTTGAGATTGGGAGTAAAAGGTCATACTTATCGTCAATCCCAGGAAACAGTAGGGGCTAGCAGGTGTTAAGGAAAGTGATTGACACACTGACGAGGTCTAACACAATTCAGCATCATTGTTATGTAGATACACCATCAGGGTAGAAGCCAATGAAATTTGAAACCTGGCCTACACTATAACTATATTATATCATGTCTAATGTATGTATCTGTAGGTCACATTCATGTATGATGTGCATGCGCATTTAAGGCGCAGACATAGTTCAACAGTGGTACATGTCCAGAAAGTGCAAGCTGAAAAGTAACTGTAAGCTTCCAAGAAGCACTTTCATGGGTTATCAACCAAGCAATAAAGGTCTGACAAAGGCTTACTATCCACATCCCTATTAGGGATTTTCTTTTCTCCAAGCATATACTTACATCCAAACACACACACACATACACAGGCACACACACACACCTGTGTACACACACACATTGTCATAATGTGACACTTATGGACAAGACAACCAGTGTCACATAGATCCTGCAACCATAAGTATCAGAAAACTGCTAGCGACAACACACTGCTGTAGGAAGTAGCACCTCTGCCACCACCACAAATGTTGCATCTATCACTGTTGCCATCAACCATGCCTTAAATTCCACCAGATCTATAGACACTGCATCTGGTCCCACCAATTTGTTCTTGGGCGCACCATCAATGGGCAGATTTCTCACTTATGAGACAGGCGCTGAAGAACTGTAAGTCAGGAGGGTGAGGAAAACTCCCAGCATCTGCACATTTGAAAGGCATTAGCACAATATGAGAACTAGGACACATACTGTGTGACAAAGCAAGTAGAAGTACTTGTACCTGCCCCTAAATCAATCCATTATGTAAAGAGCAGGGTAAGGGAAAAAGTGGTTATTGTGAATTGCTTGGATTCACTACAGGTGTGGCGTCAAGCCGAACTAACTAATTTTGAGACCCAAATTGCTGCCCTGACAGCACCATCAGAAATTCATGGCAGCATTTGTGAAATGGCAGCGGTGCAGCTTCAAAAGGAAAAATCAATACTTAGGCACCAAATACAGCACAGGCTGAACATCTGAACTCAAGGGGTGTTATCGGACAGCAATCAATACGAACACCCATGAAAAATGCAATCTACTAAATAGTCAGACCGGGCTTTGGGTCAAAAACCAATGCCTACTAGATGCAGCCAAATAATGTGGAATGTATTTATTTCCATCAAACCAACACATGCCATGTATGCTGCAGTGTACAGCACACATACAAAGTGTCTGACCTTTTGTGTTTGTCTACTCATAAGAAGTCTTATTAAAAGGGTATAGTTCCAGTACCAAACTTATGCTAGGTAGTGCACACTCACCACTGTGTCATCTTGCATACCACAAGACAGCCTCCTTCTGCACAAGGGTAGACACCAACAGCAGGCTCGTCTTAGTAAATATAGTACTGTGTTGTGTTTTCTTCTTTTGAAAAGCAGTGCAGCAAATGTTGGTGCTGTGATGCATTCAGTGAAATTTTAGTAAACGTGGAACTTTATGTTTTGAGGTCAGCACAAATTGTGAATTCTCCATGTTTTTTCCTACTCAATTTTCTCCCTGCATTACCTGTAGGTGCATTTAGAAGGAAGCTAGGGCCAGATGTGTGATGCATTTTACCTGTCGCAAACGGCCCATCGGGCCAGATGTGTGACTGCTAAACTTTATTTTCCTATGTACCAACCATATTTTGCGAGTTGGTAAGCTATTACCAACTAGCAAAATAGTGTTTGCGAGTCTTTATTAGGAAGAAGCATGTATAGGGTGTCTCTTCCTAATAGTGAGTTGCACTGTTATGGATGAATGTTTTGCGACCGGGAATGTGGTTGCCCAACATTCGCAGATTACTACTGATTTCAAATTGATGGCAAGCCATTCGTAAATGGCAAGGGGTCCCTTTGTGAATGGGGCTTTACATTTTTTCAGAGCAGGCAGTGGTGTCTACTCTAAAAAACATGAAAAGAAAACTTTTCATTTGTATTTTTGAAATGCATCCCGTTTTCTTTTAAGGAAATGTGCTGCATTTAAAAAAAAAAAAAACTGCTTTATTTAAAAAACAGTCACAGACATGGTGGCCTGCTGACCACCAGCCCCGTGAGTGCTGGCCATTCCCAATGGGTCGCATTTATATTAAGGAGGCAGGTCCCTTGCAACCCATTTGGGAATCACAAACAGTGTCTGAGACGCTGTTTTACATCAGGTTTTGCAACTCGCAAATTGGGAGTCACTAAAAACTGCAAACCCTGATGGTCGTACCTGTGGCCGCATGACTTAAATGGGGAACATGCCATTTTAACTGTTAATGAGATGGAAAATGCATGCTACTCCCCATTTCAGTGTCCACAGTAGGAATTGTCTTGGGACTACATACGACATTTGCATTTTCACTGGGTGGCACAATAGCTATTCCTCTGTTGTTTCTTTTTGATTGCTTTTAAACTTTAGTTCTTTAGCTAGTCTGCCGCATATCGTGTGATTTTCTTTATGAGTAACTTATTTTGATTTCTCTTTTACTGCGCATTGTTTGTGCCTGTTGATAAAAAGACACAGTTTCAGGCCAATCAAACCATTCCAGAGCATAATAAGATGATAATGCAGTCTTTCTTGTGATACCTTCATATTATTTTTTAAAGCCAATGCAACACTCTCGAGATGCTTTCACAGGGTATTATTGTGATTGTGTTCGGCCTTTAGAAATTATTCTTACGTTTGTTTATATATTTTATATATTAGATGTTGTATTGATTAAATATAAGAATGCACATCTAGTTTACCTCTTTGGTTTTGAAATGTATTTCATAATAAAGTGTATTCTCTATTGCACTACACGCCACAATTCTTGCTGTTTTACCGATGTGTAACTGACAGATGCCAATAGCACTAGGTGTAAGGTCAATCCATTTTTCAGACTCAAAGGATTGAAGTTGAGTGGACTTTGTCAGGATTTCAATCCATGACCTGACCAACAGATGTCAAGAGTACATAGCGCATAACTCGCTGAGTAATCTTACAGCATTTTTATAATTTTTTTATTCTGTTTAGAGATTGGAGTGATGTGCAATGAAAGGGGCAAATAAGAGAAATGGTAAAACCATATTGCAGTTTCAAAGCTTGACATTAGGCATGTGATCATGACGGATTTATTGAATGTGGGACTCAATTATTCACCGGCACGTTTATAAATAGTGATATGGTTACCCGATCATGTCATGAATACAGGATTACCTTCTTAATCATTCTGCTTCCAATATTCATGAATCCATATCCATGAGAATGAGGCTAGGAAAAATAAGTCTTTTGGTGGTGTCCACTGAATCTCTTACTCCAGGCTAACCCCCACAAATACTACAACCAAAAATGCATTTTTAAAAGAAAAAGTATAAGAGACATATCCTTAAATTGTATCCACATTTTCCAGCAGGAATTTATAAATACCCCCACACATACTTTCAGCTCCTGTTCACAAGCAAAGATTGTGTCGAATTGTCCCAAGATCAATATCTAAGTACTTTGCTCATACTTACTTGTGAGTGAATGTTGTGGGCAGTGTTGAGGTTAGACAGGCATCTCCAGTCAGCGCAGTGATAGATACACAAACACACAGAGGGTGGAGAGGTGCTGTTTCTTCAGTTTCAGTATCTGTGCCCTTCCTCCACTACCTCTATCTTATCAACGGGTTTTATAGACTTCTCTGCTGATCCAAAGGGAATTTCTCTTTACACTTATAGCGAGCTACAGTCTGGGGTAGCAACCACCAACCTTCCAACACCTGTGTCCTGTCCCTAAACACAATTAATGAACTAAATGCTAAATCTTCCAATATTCACAAACACATAGACTAATGAGCAGATGCTCAAAGATAATTAGTGAAGACCGACAGCATTTCAGGAAAGACACCTTCTATTTTATGGGCAATGGCTCACATAACCGCAACTGAAATGAAACAATCTCACCTTCAGAAATACACATGGACAACAAAAAAAACTACTTGTTGGATATTCTTGACTTGATCTAAGCCATCAGGGACTCCTCTGGGTAGCACCCCATTCCGTTTTCCTTTGGTGTCTCTGTGCCCCTACAGAAAGAAACTAGCCATATACAAATCTGCTTTGATCCTGCACCAAAGGATTAGCCCAACCTGAAGCTCTATTTATGTATTTATTTATTTATAAAGTTTTATATAGCGCGAACAAGATCCCAAGGGATATCAGAGCGCTTTACAATCAAACTAGACGTGGAAGGCTAATAAAGTAACAACCACAAGATGAAAACACAAATGAATCGTAAAGTGCATAAAAATTCACTTATAAGTTATGTTAAACAGAGTACAGTGTACACAGTATGTAAAAAAAAAAAAGTATAGTAATAAATGTTGAAACAATGGAAGTAGGAACAATGTCAACGGGCCAAGGGGTTATCCCAATCACTGAAGGAGTTTATTCATCAGGAATCTTTTGACTTCCAGTTTGAACACCGTTGTACTGGTGATTCTGCGTATTTCAAGAGTAAGAGAGATCCATATCTTTGGAGCCGCGCCGGAGAAGGCTCTGTTAGAGGTTCTCTTTTTGTTAAGGATAGGTGGTTTCAAGAGTAAGGTAGTAGCGCTTCTGGAGGCACTCTAGACTATGTTCCCTCTGAATGGGGAACACAAGACACCCCAAGCACGCCATCCTTGTCGGGCTTCATTGCTGGGCTTGTGTCTGTCGAGTACAGTGAAATGGAGATGCATGCTGACGCATAATTAACCCTATCATTTAGGAGGAATCATTATTATTAGCCCAGGGAATTCTCCTGAGGCTTATAATAATGTTTAATTATTTTGGGGGGATTATATGTGCTGTTAACAAAGGAGACTAAGGAGGTTATTTAGTGCTTGGTAGGCTGGGTACTCCACCACAAATCGAACAGAGTACCCGGTCTGCCAGTCTGATGGCTTGCCCGCTCTATTGCTAGGCAGGCGAGCCACCATATTTTCACTGGAGGAGGCCCTGCTGGCTCCATTGATGGAAGCCAGTGATAGATGTCCCCAAAGATATTGGGCCAATAATCTTTGTATCTCAGACCGTCTGCCCCGTTTGCAGCACATGTTCTGATGTTTACAATTTAGAAAAAGTACTTTGTGAACGAAAGGGTAAGAGGGCTAAAACTAAAGGTAGGAGGATTTGGCGGCAGCTTTTGAGCTGGGTATCCTTTTTTAAATAAATAATAGCTGCTTGGTTTATGTCCAAGATGCTTTATCTTGATGCCCGTAATGTATTCTTAGAAGAAGCCGATCTCTTGTTGAAGAATTCTATCTATGATCAAAATTGCTGAAGTTGTCCTTATTTAAGGAATGTATGTAATCTTGCTGCTACAGTTTCAAAATCTTTAAAAAAAAATAATAATAGTAATGTTGAATTGTTTTTTAGATTATCTGTGCTGTTAACAAACGAGGTTATTTAGCAATTGGTAAACTAGGTACTCCACCTCAAATCAAACAGAGTACCCTGCCTGCCAAACTGCAGTTTGCTCGCTCAATTACCAATCTGGTGAGGCCCCATATTTTCACCAACTGAGGCCATGCAGAATCCACTGGGTGAAACTATAGACAGGTGGCCCCAGGGGCAATAGTCCAATGATCTTATTACCTCCTCAGGGCTCCCTAGAAAAGCGTGTTTGTTCTAAGCAGAAAGAAATAACAAAAATATCCTTCACAACCTGGTTAAAAATATTCAGGGTGTGGGGACTATATGTTATTTCTTTAGCTTTCAAACACAGACTTTTTTCTTGGTTGCTTGTTTTTGAAAATCAGAAAAGTTGGCCGAGCAGTGGCTTGAAACATGATGGTTGCTCAGCAAACTTACAGTGCCTTCCGAACAGCAGCCATGGAGGCAGATCTCTGCCAGGCAGACAGATCTCTCTACATATGGCTGACTGATAACCCGCCAGGGTGGTGGAGGGATGGACCTCCGCCAACCAGTCTTCCATTCTCTAAACAACCCCCTAAAATTATGGAAATCAGAATTGGTCCTTCCCAAAATGGAGCAGTCCATCGCTAAGTGCCATCCCCTTTGAACAAGTACTTAGGATGCCTGAAAATATTAGTAATTTGAGTAATTATGTCTTATGACCAAGCCACACCCTACAGGGAAAAGCTTTCTCAGGCGGCCAGAATGCTTTTTTTTGTTCAAGTAGGTTTATTAGTTTTGAAAGAAAAAAGGCATACAATCAGGCATACATGCGATACAAACAAAATATATGCGGTAGTGGATGCAGATGAGAGTACTTTTGATTACAGATACCAGGTGATACGGCAGAAAGTAAAAAAGGCAAGCAGCTGGTCAAGGACACAGCGGGGGAATTTCTCCACAGTATAACTGACTAACTAATTATAATGAGATAAGCAATCAAAGGCCTTTTCACTCAGTGGCACGAGCCCAGCAGTACCTACCCCTGTTTCACACTGCATGGTTTGAAAATATAGGAAACTGGGACGGGAAGGTTCTGAAGTGCAGCCACAGCAGGAGGCAGCGCTGCTTGAAAATCCCAGTAAAGTGCGAGGCACATTAATTCCTACTGCTTGAAAATGAATCCTGGAGAAGAGCACAGGCAGACCTTATAACTAACTAACCCTGCATTTAGCTGCTGCTGCATTGGACTCTGGGTCTTTCAAAATAAGCTGTGCTTACTATCCTCGAACCTCTGACTCTTTTCAAGCTCATAAATCCAACGCACTTTTAAATGAAATTTCAAAGTCCCAACTATGGCCACTACAGCTAAAAAGATGTGATAGACTACATTTTAGCTATCAGGATTTGTTATATGATTGAGTTGTTTGTCATCTCCACATTTCTCTAATCCTCTAGAGTTGTATGTTGTCTCCAACCACCACATTAGTTCTATATCTTTCTTGCTACCCTTCCTAGCTTTATCTGTCAATGACGCCCCTTCAATTACTGACTGGAAGAAGGGTGTATTTAAGGCCCATTGAGAGCGGTGTCTATGGGAGAAAGAGCCTACTTGAGTGTGGGCTACTCAGAAAGTGAAAGGGATTGATTAGCTCTTTAAACACTCATGCAGTTGCTCACCAATAATATGCCTCAGTTTTGGGAATCTTTGGTTTGAGTGGGGCCAATGGCTTTGCTTGCAATGTGGTGGTAATGTTTCCATATTCTAGGCATTATTTGTATGACGGTAACAACTTCTGGAATAAGGCTCACCCCAGTGTCATTCTTGGTTTATTGTTGACAGCCATGGGACTATGACACATACCACATATAAAATGGTGACCAAGGCATAGTGGTGTCAGTTTGTGAGCTTCTGTAGGCATCCATTGCATGTATGCTGCCTATCCCTGGTATAGATGTGGCTCTGAAGTAATGGTGGGAATTCATCTGTGCGGGTCTTTGGCATGGAGGCGCCATCCCTTGGTATAATCCTGGCACTGGCAGAATGTTGATAATTACTGGCATGTTTCGGGCATCTTTGACATGATAAACCTGCTGCATAATAGTTGAATTCTTGGCATATGATAGTTATCCATGACATCAGATGACATTATTATAGCCGTACAGCCTGCCATAGGGCAATACCAGCCATTCAACGCCCACTCCAACGTTGTAGGATCAGACTGATGGCGAGGGCCTTTAATAAGAGAGTGAGCATTTAGTGGTGATTATAGCCCGCTACGTTAGGCTCTAGGGCTATTATACACCCAGACCCATGGGGACAGAATTTTCTAATTGAAGAAAATCAGTCTCCTGTGAGATGCTGGATCTTTACAACCACTCGCAGCTCTGAGGATTGACTGTGTTTCACAGTTTTTTACTGGGTGTGCCTTCCAGTTACTCACACACACCACATGTGAAAGTGGCCAACAGTCAGCACCTTTCTCGTTGGGCTCTTCCAAACTGTTTATTATCCTTTAGCAGCGCTTAAGGAGATGGGAGCTGAGTAGAATTCTGCCTTACATCACATAGTTTGTGTTTCCTTGCCGAGACATTCACTACACCAGGCTGCACAATTTGGTATTCTTTCACTGCATAATTCTAGTGGTCCCAGTGGTGTAACGTGAGAGGGGCCACAGGGACAGTTGTCCAGAGCGCATCATTCTTAGGGTTATCTTTAGGGGCACAACATTGTAATACGGGGTTTTGTTTTGTCCTCTCCATGCCACTCCACTCTACTCCATTCCACTCTAATCCACTCCACTCAGATAAATTCCAGTCCAATCCAATCACATCCAATTGACTCCACACTAATCCACTCTACTCTGATCCACTCTAATCCACTCCAATCCATTCTACTCTAATTCCCCTCAACCCTCCGGATCCTCTCACATCCACTCAAATCGAATCCATTCTAATCCACTCCACTCTAATCCTCTCCTCTCTAATCCACTCCACTCTGCTCCACTCCACTCTAGTCCATTTCCCTTTAATCCACACCACTCCACTCCAATCCACTGCATTCTTATCCACTCTACTACACTTCAATCCACTCCAATTCTCTTTAATCCACTCTGAATCACTTCAATCCACTGCACCGTAATCCACTCCAATCCACACCACTCTATTCAAATCCATTCTGCGCCACTTTTCTCTACACCACTTAGCTCTAATCCACTCAATGACACTACACTACACAACACTCCACAATATGACACCTGTCTACGACACTCTATGTCACTGCACTATATGGCACTCGATGCCACTCCACTCTAGGGCACTCCACCACACTCTATGACACTCTACCTCTCTCAACGATGCTCCTCTCCACTCTATGACACTCCACACGGCTAACTTTTAGCCTTGCTGAATAGCAGCCAAACTGATGTACAACATGGCTAAAATATGTTGTCAAAGCCACAAGGTTTTACAAGGGCCTTACCAATGCTTTTGTTTATGCTGGTCACAATGACATTCGTGACAATCTTAACAATAAAGCAGCTTTTTTATTAAACAAAAGTGTATTTGTTTATTTTATTTCAAATAAAAAAAATTGGGGTATGGAAGGAAAGAATTTGTGCAGGGTATATGAAGTAAGTTGCAACGTACAGCCATCTTAGAAGGGGGGCATTGAGTACAACATTTTAGAGCCTGGGTAGATGATACAAATTACAGATATGACATAACACACTCCCAAAAAAAAGTACCAAGTTAGGCAATATGCAAGTGACATCATAGCACGTGACATTGCAGTGCATGACATCACGGCGTGTGATGACACATGGGAAATCACACGCAGCATCACAGTAAGTGGCATCACAGCCTATGACCTCACAGGAAGTGACATCACAAGAAATAACATCAGATCTTAAGACTAAGGGGCATATGTATCAAACGATTTTGTATTCGCAAACGCTGCGAATCGCAAAAAAACAGCGTTTGCGAATACAAAACCGCAAAAGGAGATGTATGAGGCATTTCAGCCTCGCAATCTTAAGGAATCGCTAAATTTGCGATTTCTTAAGTTTGCGTAAGCATTTAAGAAATCGCAAATTGCGATTTCTTAAATGCAATGTAACACGCACCCAAGTTGTGCGATTTCTCCTTAAGAAATCGCAAATTACCACCAACTTCAAGTTGGTGGTAAATTGCGATTTCTTTGAAATATGCACTTTTTTGCATATTTCAAAGTGCCATGTGGTGCACATACATGCCCTTAGGGCATGTATGTGCGCCATATGTGCACACATGCTGATTTCAGGGGTGCATCAGGGTGTCATCATGACACCCTTGCACCTTTGAAAATATTCTCAATTTGCGATTAGCAAATAGCGATTCGCAAATTGAGAAGGACTTCCCATTCATTGCTATGGGCCTCCTGGCCCATAGGAATGAATGGGAAGGTATTCCTTAATTGCGATTTCGCAATTTGCTAATCGCAATTAAGGAATTTTAAGAAATCGCAAAATTTGTGCGATTTTTTAAATACATTCCGTTTTGCAATTCTCAAATAGCGATTCTCAAAAAATAGCTATTTGAGAATCGCAAATGGAGATGTTGATACATATGCCCCCAAAACACATATGTTTAGCAAATCTTCAGGAGTCCATTTGACCACATTACAATATTTAAAAAAAATGAGATTTTGCATCGGGGTGTGTCAAAAAAGTGAATGGCATCAACTCTCGGAAAAGAGTAGGTAGAGGGAGTCTACTCTCGACTTGTGCCCTGAAGCAAACATTCATGGATTATAGAAATCAAAGAGTAGACCCAAAAATTACTGTGTGGTTTATTCTGTCCAGGAATTCAAGGTGCTGTTAATAACAAACATTGCTATTACCCGATTTAATGGTAGTCAAGGAGTGAGGGTTGAGTTGCCAGCAATATTTTTAGAGAACTACAAGTACCATAACGGATGGCAACACTGTCACGGTGCAAGCATTCATGTTTTTGGTATGTGTAGGGTTCTCCAGAGGCAGTCAAAGGACAGTTCGGCACAGAAAGGGCAATCAGCAAAATCGTAAATGAAAACGACTTCTTTTTTAACGTTTACATAAAGAAGGCTAGTAAGGTATATTTATGGGAGGGGTGAGCGGTAAACTCGAGTTCATGGAGTTTTTCCCACTCTGTGCTTCGCTTGGAGTGTGAAGTTCAGCAAAAACGCACCAACCAGTGCATAGTGGAGCAGTTCTTGCATGTGGCTCACCAATGTTAAGCTAGCAAGCATGAGCGAGAAAAAATGAGCGTTAGGCAACCTCCCCATTCGCATTGAGAAAGTTGCCATTCGTGTTGCGAAAACTGCTGCTCGAGTAGAAAACCTACTCGAGTGGCAGAAAGATGCTGCGCTCTCTGGGGCAAAGTGCAGTGCAGTGATTGCTGATTTTACAGCATGGAACATGCTCCCGGTGCTAGAAATCTGTGTGAGCAACAAGCTGGTCCGGAATTCCACCTCTTGTGGAAATCCACAGAATCTCGCAGAGTATATAAGTAACTCCATGGAATTCTGCAGAGTAAAACTCCACAAGTTCCGCCGACCCTAAATTTACAGCTATTAATTTTCTGGCTAACAAGGCTGTAACACAGAATTCTTGACTCTATGTATGCGTCTTAGATTACAGCACTGTGGAGAAAGCTGAAGGCCTGGTATATACCGGAGCAACTATTCAAGGCAATCCGATTTCTACATGCTGACACATAGGCCCATATAAGTCTGGGAAACGGGACATTGATCTCTAAGGGAATCAAATGAATTGGGGCATGAAACAAGATTGCACATTGGTGCTACAACTTTCCAATTTATGTATATCGCTGATTTATTGCCATCATTGGTCAACCTGAACATTTTCCCTCGTAAAGTAGGAGGGACAACAAGTGATCCTAATGCAGTGTGCAGATGGCACGGCACAGCTGGACTAAATGGCAATTGGCCTCCAAAGGGCATTAAACGTTCTTCAGCAATACAACCAAACAAATTAATTAAAATTATATCTGTTGAAAACCAAAACGTTAATTTGGCAATTCCAAGCCCAAGTACAGTGGTGGATAGGAGACCAAAGAATATAATTCCCAGAAACCTATCTATACCTAAGTGTGTAGAAAGCAGCAACCTCCACTCCTACCAGCTACAAGTAAAATCAATTGCTGAAAATCAACAACAATTTAGCAGACCCAAGGGCACCTATGTGTTAGAGGTATTCAGAATGAAACTGGCACCAGCAATTCTTTAGGGGTTTCTGACTTGGTGCTCAAAGCTCCATATTGAATTGGAGAAAATATTCAGGTGCAATGAGGCTGTATTTGGCTTAGCTAAAAAAAACACCAGTCTACCAACTACGGATAGAGTTTGGATTGGAATAGTTGACTTAACAACCCTTGCAGATTTGCGGCCTCTCTATCGAGATTTTAAGGGCAATCAGAGCAGACGTTGTTGCAGAGTCAGTGAGTCAGCGGAGACTGCCGGTGCCTGTGCGGTGCGGATTCCCTCCTCTCTGTTGTTGTTGGGCTGCTGCCGCTGCCGTCGTTACCGGCTCGCGGCTTTCAGTCCCCTGCAGCTGAGAGGGAGCGACGCTGCGAGAGGCCTCTGAGCGGCGGAGCGGAGGCAAGCCACGAGGGCCGCAGAAAGCTGCCCGGACCTGCCTGGACCCGCGTGAGTGTTCCTGCAGCGGTGGGAGCCGCGTCTGCACCTCCACAGTTTCAGGAGCCACGAGAGTCACAGAAGCCACGAGAGTCTCCCCACATTAGTGGGAGCGGGGTCGGCGCCCCGTAGGAGCCACTGAGTCAAGGCAGTGCAGCAGGGGCCAGGAGCCGTGAGAGTCTCCACAATAGTGGGAGCGGTGTCTGAGCCCCCGCAGCGGTAGGAGCCGTGCCAGTGCCCCCCGCGGCGGCAGCAGCTGCATTTGCACCCCGGTCCCGGCAGCGGCAGGAGGAACCGTGAGAGTCGTGGGAGCTGCATCGGTGCCACGTCAGAGGCAGGAGCCAGGAGCCAGTGCCCCCCGCAGCGGCAGGAGCCGCATTAATGCCCCCACAGTCGCTGGAGAGTCTCCCTTAAGTGGCAGAAAGCGCAGCAGGGAGTGAATCAGTGCCCTGCAGAGGCAGGAGCCGCGTTTGTGCCCTTGCAGCAGCAGGAGGAGCCACGGCCATCTCCCCACAGCAGTGGGAGCTGCATCGGCACCGCGCAGGAGCTGTGTCAGTTCCCATTGCAGCGACAGGAGCCGCACCAGCGCCCCCGCAGCCGCAGGAAAGTTTCTCCAAAGCAGCAGTTACCGCAGCAGAGAGTATTTAGTCACTCTCAGTCATCCACAGCCGCCCCTGGGTACTACGCGGAGCATATTGGTACAGCCACAGCAATGAGGTCGGGTAAGAAAAGAGGTCAGCCTGCAACTAAGCCCAAGCTTAAGGTTAAATGAGCTGAAAATATTAAACCAGCCAGTAGGAGCTTGGTCACATCCCCAGAGGAGACCGGGTCCAGCAGTGGTCCAGCTCATCAGGCTGGAGTTCACTACTTCCACCTTCGTCAACCAAAAATTACATCAAAATTTCAACTTTTAAAAGATCCACCTTCATCCATTTTTTCATCTTGTGGCAAAATCTTGGGCCTCCAGGACCCCCTACTTCCCCTACCTTGCAAGGAACCACCAGTACCAGCGTTGCAGGGACTGGTCCCCACTTACGCCATTAACACGTCCCTTTCCACGGCTCCTCTGTTAACTAATGAAAAAATCAACAAAAAGGCGTTCGACAACAGGGGTACCAGCAGCATAGTTGCCCAGCAAAAGGAAGGCAAGGGAGGGCAGTCCCCCTCCGGTCTACCGTCTCCTCAAAAGTCTGCTACCACCTCAATTATTCCACACAACCAGAGGGGAAGACAACCTTCGCTCAGCTTTACGCTAAGCCCAGGCAAGGATTCTAACCAAGAGATTGAGGCGCTCAATAGTTCCAACTTAAATGACCTCTTAAAGTCCACTAATGTCTCCCTTCACCCTCCGGATGCTACTAAGACCATACAATTGCCTACAGAAGCAACCGTAATCGTACACGAAAAGGGCCACTACGAGCAGTCAAAGGAGGACACTGAAATCATACAGGACTCAGGGTGCGACGGCCCTATCGACTTCTCTTACTTAGGACTACAGGAATGGGTGGCCACAATTCCCCCTGACATCCAGGTCACCCCTGCTAAACAACCCCTGTCTACAGCCAAAACCAAAGAAAATCAGCATGTCAATCAGGCTTTTCATCAGGAGGCAACTCCTTCAACTTTAACAAATCAACAAAGTTCTTCTGCCCTTTTGGGATCCCCGGCCTCCTAAGTCTATCTGGGATCGAACTAGGGACCCAAACATCGAATGCATCTAAAACATGGGATATTCTTTTAAACACAATGCAACGAACGGTCGACACTCTACACTACCAGTCCGATAAAATGGATTTACAACTGACCATACTTGACACCTTGGCCCTTTTTTTGTGGGGCGGATCGACGAGAAATTAGGCCAACTAAATCTTCTAATTGGTAGAGCTCAGCAGGAAGCAAAGCTGATCTGCAGCTGCGGCCCAATTATTGACAAACTGTCGTCACTTCCGGAAATAGTATCTACTCTGATAGAAGGTCTGCCAAAGGGGCACTATAAAGCGGTCCCGGACACCAACACCAGCATCAAAATTAGTCTAGAAAATTTAAAAAAGGACCCTTCTGTAGCCAAAACCATTGACAAATCTGTACTGCCGTCTCCAGAGTGCACTTCGCCCAAATGCCGCCTTCGACCCTCCGAGTATCAAAACCTAACTCAGAATGCCAAGCAGCGTCGTCACCAAAGAAGGAAAGGCCGCAATAAAAAACTAACTTCAGCCCCTCTTTAGGACAGAATCTAGACAGCAGCCATCTGAACCCGAATTTATTACAGCACTTCCTATATGTGCAGAACAAATTTCCACTGAGTCTAGTGAACCCACAAAAGGGGGAACCCGGTAGCTGATAAAGAGGCTCCAACATTGGGGGCCGACAGGGCCCAGCCCAGCAGCCACATTGGCACTCAAAGTACTACGGTTCTTAGTGGGACCAGTAATGGGAAGGTCGCTAAGTCCCCTAGACAACTACCATCAAACACGCCAAAGGAGGCGCCATTCACACATGGTACGGATCCGGCAGCGGAATCTACGATCATCCTCTACCCGCCCCAACCACTGGGCGGGGAGCCCACAACATCTGGACTTCCGGGTCCCCGGGTTCAACCGCCTCCTCACCCAGACGGGGCTCCTAAAGCTCCCACAGTTTTCAAGTTTCAAGACCCTCCTACCCTTGATGTCTATTCCAGACCCCCACAACAGTTCACATCAAACAACAGAGGAAGCTACTTGGGTGGCAATTATCCAACAGTTCAGCCGGGACACCAAACCATGAACCCCACCATTATTCTTTTTACTCCAGAATACGAATCAAAGGGCCCATTTGACATCTTGAATAGGGGGAACTTACTTTGACTCCTCAGCACCATGCCAACTTTAAACGATCTATGCTCAGCTGATCTCCTCTCTGTAGAATTTATAAAAGTCGATAAAACACAGAACCTGGAAGCCACAAAAGCAACTTGGAGGTCGCCCGAAATTGCTAATAAATATCTGGAGGCGCAAACAACCTTTAAAGCATGGGGGATCCAATCTGCCCTATACTACAACACAGGATATCCGTTCCCCCTGCTTGAGACACCCCGCAAAGGATTATCGCCGAACAACCCAAAGACCACTTCAGTGCTAAGGGGCGCCCAGGGTCGACCACTGTTAAAAAGGCAGGTGCTGAACCACCAAGAGAGTATAATGGCTCCCCACTCAGACAATTTAGAAAACTTTCGGATCTTTAGGACGATCGACACCACGAACTATCCACAATGACAGGGCAATCCGATGAGGACAGATCTGAATCTAGATATTACGCTACTGAAAATGTGTTCGTGGAATATAAACGGACAAAACAACAAGGCTGCAGATGCCGAATTCCTTCAATACGTAAAATCATTTGACATTATCCTATTACAGGAAACATGGTTAGAAAACCCTGTGCAAATAGAGGGTTACACCTGTTTTTACTCTTCAGCTACAAGGAAAAGCAAATATGGCCGGCTAACGGGTGGTCTAGCTACCTACATTAAAATTACAAAAATCCATAGTGCCATAAACACCGTTAAGATCAAACTAAATCTCAAGGGGAAAAAAGAAGAGGTGCTGGTGATCAACACCTACATAAATCTAAAAAAGAAAAAACAGGAGTCGAAATCTCTATTGGATTATTTGCACCAATTAATGACCACGCATACTGTCTCCAAAATCATTTTGTCGGGGGATTTCAACCAATATATTCTAGGCTCGTCCACAAACAAGGACATTCAAGCTCAGTCTTTCTATTGGAATATTCCAACCCAATCCACTTATGTCCAGGGAAAAATCCTTAAATTGGGAAAGGATCTGCTAGAAGATTTGGAGCATTTAGGGCTGAGACTTTTAAATGGAAGATTTGCAGGCGATTCACCATCTGCCGCCTCATTTCACTCAGGTAACGTGACCTCCACAATAGACTATACACTAGTATCTCTTCCATTTTTTCATCACATACTAAGCTTCAGCCTAGAAGACAAAGGGGACAGTGACCATCAACCCCAGGAAGTCTCCATCCTCGCTTCTCCAGACCCAACTTTTCCTAATCCATCAGGATTTCAAGCTTGCCACATAATAAATCTTAAAAGAATTAAGTCCTCTGTTGCAAACACAAAGGAGGTACTCTCAGCAGCAAAATTTCAATTAAACAGTCTGAATTACCCCATGGGCAATTCAATAGCCTTATGGGAAAACTTCACGTATTTGCGAACCTTTATTCAACCACAGTTCGGCATTATGGTCACAGGGAAGATCTCAAGTGCACAGAAATCAGCCCTGAAACATCATAAAAATGCCATAAACAAACTACTAAGGCTGCTGTGGACACATCCGGGGGGTACTGGCCTTTCCCAACAGCTTCGCAAAGAAAAGGCTGACTTTAAAAAGCTCAAATGGGAGATCAAAAGATCCAAAGAAGATGATTTTTGGGCCAAACTTTACTACGACATTAAAGCAAACAACAGTGCTCGTTTCTGGTCTACCCTGAATAAATTTCTAAATCCCAAACACGGAGGTCTAACATCACACACAACTCCTGGGAATCCTTTTTAGACACTCATTTTAATCAACAGGCTGTAGGAACAATTAGGCGCCAGGAAGTCCAGGCGGCAAACTTACAGCAACAATAACATTACATGAAGACGCACCACTTGAAATCAGCGCCGCAACGATCAGGGAATTAATTTCTAAAGGGAGGAAAGACGGAGCGCCAGGGCCAAATGGAATTCCGCCAGCTCTTTTTAAACATGATCCGGAATACTGGTCAGAATCTCTGACCCCACTTTTCATCTCGGACAGTTTGTCTGGGGGCCTTCCAGCTTCATGGAAGGGCTCTGTCATCTCACCAATATACAATGCAGGTGACAGAACCCTTCCGAAAAACTATCGCCTGATTGCCTTACTGGATATCGAGGCAAAATATTTTGCAGGGCTCCTATTGATTGAGCTGTGCGAATGGGCTACCAAGAACAACATAATTCCGCCCAGCCAAACAAGATTTTGCAGAGATGCCGGAACCACAACAAACCTTTTAGCAATATCATTACTTATTGATAAAGCAAAACAGACCAAACAAAGTCTCCACTTCTGCTTTGTGGATTTCAAAGCGGCCTTTGATAATGTCAATCGAACGAATCTTTGGAGGAAACTAACCCTTTGGGGGATCCCTGCACCCCTTTTATATCTCCTGATCGAATTGCACTCCAACACATGGGTCCAGGTGAAGCTCGGAAATGGTATGTCATCTGGAGCAACATACAACAACATCACAAAAGCAACAAATATCATGCGATATTCTATTTTTCTAGTATTAGTATGCGTACGTATGTTAATTACAATTTATTTTAGCCATGCAAAATGCAAATCCCACATATATTTCGTACATTAGTAATGTTGGTTAAACTTCACACAAACACATTAATAGTATTATAATTAATAGATTATTCTAATTAGTATAAACATGCAGAATAGAGGGGGTATACAAAATGGTGTACTACCCGCTCCATCAATCCCCCCTTTGCTGATTATATCACCACACCATTAAAATTTTGTATTACTTTTTATGGAATCGAAGTGAGTTCTTGCTTTTATTCATAACTCAGTTTCCCCAGTCTCTTCTCTTTTTGCTGTCTTATACATATTTTCCTTAACTTCTTCTAATTCTATTTCTTCAAATTCCCTCTCTTGTTTCTGCTCTTTTCTCCTTAAATTTTCTCTTTTTAACTTTTTCTGAATTTTATTCTTTTTATGACAAATACACCCTAATCTTAATTTTAATACTAGGAAAATCACACATATTAATGGAAATAAGTTTTTACCTAAAAAGGTACTACCTAGGTTTACTAAGAAATTCTTAATAACAGATATTTTCTTTCCAGTCTTT
Organism: Triturus cristatus; assembly: GCF_964204655.1. Classification (NCBI taxonomy): domain Eukaryota; kingdom Metazoa; phylum Chordata; class Amphibia; order Caudata; family Salamandridae; genus Triturus; species Triturus cristatus. The sequence goes on from NC_140591.1 coordinate 1,525,256,394, forward strand.
TCCCAAACACCTTCAACCTCCAGTGGTGCAATTTCGTCATGCAGTTCAGTTATATTTTTAATATAAATTTTCAAATCTTTACTTTCGTCTGGAATGTAAGTACAACAATGTGGAACTTTTAGCATTCCACAAACTCCACCCTCCTTTGCCAATAATATATCAAGGGCAAGTCGATTTTGCATTACCATGGCACGCATGGCAACCATTTCAGTGTTTACCAATAAAAATCCTCCAGCGGTGCTTGTTGACAAGCGATCCACTACTGTTGAAAGCCTTCTAATTTTGCTTGCATTCAGAGATATTCCCACTGCTGGTATCAATGCTCCAAAGATATCACCCACAATTTCTGACCAAGATTCTCTCTTCTTACATGCTAAATACCTACCTAAGTTATATACACCATCTTCTCCTCTTCCCATATGAAAAATCTTCGGAAAAACCTGGCCTACATAACATGTGCCATACCAATGGTCTGGCAAACGATAATACGCCTTGTTTCCGCAAATAAAGTGTAACCCAGGAAAAACTGGATCATTTCCACCTTTAAATCCCCATCCACCCATGATTCGGTATGTATCATGGCACTCACTATTACCTACAAAGTAATTATCATATGCAGTTTGATTCCTTCTAATACACAATCTCCCTTCCTGAGGCCAATCTAAAGCCATAGTTGGACTAGCTTCTCCTTTCAAGTGTTTTTCCATTTCTACATCCCAGACTGTCTTCTCCACTTTTCCTTCAGATGCCTTCCTTTGCATTTTCAATCACCTTTCTTCAACCATATCCAAAAATGTATTTTCTTCTTTCTTTAAACTGCAAGTCAAATTGTTTTTAAAAATATATTCTAATGTTAGTTCTTTAGTCTCTAAGAAAAATTCACCTTTGCAGGTTTTACCTTGTTTAGCTTGTTAATTAATGGTACTTGTGAAAATATGTTATCTACATCTGAAAAATAATACTCTAACTTCTCTGTTTGGTAAAATAAACTAGCTATTACACTACATGTTATTCCATAAGTTACTGGAAGGTGGTGATAAGTCACTCCCTCCGATAAAGATGCAGGTAACTACATACAAACGTAGCAGTCCCTTACGTCCATTGTCTTTACATATTCATACAATAATTTCGAAAATACATTATTAGAAAAATCAGTTATAGACCTGTCTTTATGCAAATAGTTTCTATCTATTGTAGTTAGAACCACCTTTTGAATCTTTTCTATATTAGTTTTGTTTTCACTATGTCCTTCTATTGTATCTATAGTAACTTTAAATGAGATCATTAGAGCAAGTATACTCCAAAGAAGCATTAGTAATTCTGTACAACAACAACACATTTTACACCATCTTTTCAAAAATATACATCTACCTTTTCTACTATCTGTGTTTGCCATTTTTGTTAACATGAACAGTGTCTTTTGACTTAGCCTCTTCTACTTCACAACTAATTTTTCTAACCCAAGATCTAAGCACCTACTTGGTTCTACCAGTTTTTGTCTTTTTCCCCCGTATTTTATTGTTTTTCCATTAGCAGCTTCCTTGAATCATTCAGTTTGGCATCTCATCATCTTTCACCTTTCCTTCGTGATCTGAATACAGAATGTCCTGAACATCCGCTTCTTCTCCAATATCGGACAAGATAACTCTAAGGATTTCCGATTCTTCGTCCTCCTCAACCACTTCTGGATTTACCTGGCTATCCGCCTCTTCTTTTAATTCAGGCAGGGCCACATACATCCATTCTGGCGACTTATACTTCTGGTTATGTTTCCTCGTTCTTTTGCTTTCTTTAATTACAACTATTTCATCGTCTTCTGATTTCTCTTGACTCGTTACTTCATTCACTTGTTCAGCTCTTGGTGAATTTACTCATGTCAGTCGATATCTCAGTCTTTTTATTTTATTTGGCCAAACGTCGTCTTTTGCTGCTCTTTTAAGTTTACTTCCTTTATCATTCTTTTCAGTTCTCCAAGCTCTCTTTCTTAGAACTCGACCTTCAGGTACTTCGTCTTTGCTTTCCTCTGACTCTGTTTCAACTTGCTTTTTACTTTCAACAGCTTCTTTTTCCACCACTTCTTTTGTTTTCCCTACTTCTGTCCCTCCTCGAATCTCCGGCACGCAATCTTCCTGCTGACTACTTGTCCCTACCTCTAACTGGATTTTGGAGTTCCCTACACCTCCTCGGGGGTCTTCCGCAGAAATCTTTCCCTCTCTCTCTGTATCTGGCACCTGTCCATCTAAATTGGTTATTTCAGGTTGGATTTCTCTCAATCTTTCATCTGGAACTTCTCTCTCAGTAATTTCTTTAATTGTCTTTTCACTGTCTTTTTCTTTTCTAGAACCTTGAGTTCCTTGTTCAGTCTCTGAGTCTGAGCTGGTATCAGAAATCTGTAGCCTTCTTCTCAGGAAAATACTTCTGGGGATGAAAGTTAGATTTGACTCCGATTCCCCCTTTCAGTGTTTTCTTTTGTTATTGTCTCTTCGTCATCTGATTCAGTACTAGATTCTGATTCGTCAAAATATTCCTTTTCTGTGCTATCCACTGGATTTGGAATTCTCAATGTGTGACTTGCATGAATCCAGTTTTTCAGTCCAACACACTTCACAGCTGTTGTTGTGGTCAAAATAACTTGTCGTGGTTTTCCCCACCTTGGAACCAAACAGTTTCTTCTTCTGTGTACTTTGATTCTTACCCAGTCCCCTGGGCTTGCTTCTTTTCAAGGGTGGTGGCATCCGCTCCGACCTGATGAAACACACAATGAACTGCGTCAGCCAGGCTTTTACAGTAATCCAACACCATGTCATCAGTTATAGGCATCAGCTTGACTGGTATGAACACATGACGCATTGCTCTACCCATGATGATTTCATGGGGGCTCAACCCTGTAGTTCTGTCTGGAATTGATCTATTAGTCATGAGTACTAGAGGCAAGACATCAGGCCATTTCATACCTGTGACTAAACACATTTTCCCTATCCTGTTTTTGATAGTACCATTCATCTGTTCCACCACACCAGAAGCCTCTGGGCGATAGGCACAATGTAGTTTTTGTCGTACATTCAATGCTTCACAAATCAATTTTATGATCTCATTATGGAAATGTCTTCCTCGGTCTGATTCAATTGTTACTGGGAACCCTCGAAAGTAATTTTGCCACTGTTATTCCATCATTTCTCCTTGTTGGGAATGCTTCCATCCATCTAGAAAACAAACAGACCATAACTAGAACATACCTCAACCTGTTACAGGGACGCATCTCAATGAAATCCACTTGTATTCTGGTAGAAGGCCCTCCTTCTCGACCTATTGTTCCTAGGCTCACTACTGTCTTTCTTCCAGGGTTGTATTGCTGACATATAAGGCATCTTTGACAAAGACTTTCTGCTACAAGTCTAAATTTTGCATTGTACCAGGTCTGCTTGAACAACCTGATCATAGCATCTCTCCCTATGTGTCCCTGGCCATGATACATCCATGCCATGGCAGACATCATGCTATCAGGCATAACTGGTCTTCCATCCTGATAGACCCACACATGATCCTTTTCCCTTGGTGCACATCCTGCTTTTACGCACTGCTGCATTTCCTCATCTCCTGCTTCTTCCTGCAATTGCCTTACTTCTTCCCAGGTACCTACAGTGTTAGTAAACATCAAGGTGCAAGAAATCACTTCCTTCTCCTTCGCCCTGTTTATCGAATTCTGATTACGTGCACAGTATTGAGCCAAATCATTGGCGTACTTGTAATCACCAGTCTGACTGTGGGCAGCACACTTCACAACAGCCAATTGCCTAGGCAGCTGTATCGCCTCAAGCAATTTCCCAACCACCTCAGCATTCTTAATGGGAGTTCCACTTGATGTCAACAACCCTCTCTGCAGCCATATTTGGTCGAAGTCGTGCACCACACCGAATCCGTACTGGCTGTCAGTTATCACAGTCACTCTCACACTCTTCCCAAACTTACATGCTCTAGTTAAAGCGACAAGTTCAGCTACTTGGGCCGATTTTACTCCTTTCAGGTAGGATGCTTCCATTACTGCTGCAACTGTGCATACTGCATATGCTGCACTCAACATTCCATCATCTGTTCTCAAGCAAGACCCATCTACAAACATCACGAAATCACTTTCTGGTAATGGTACATCCTTTATGTCAGGACGTGGTTTGGTACAGAAATCGAGTACATCCAGACAATCATGATCTGCTTCATCTCTGACTTCCACATTCTCAGCATCAGGCAGCAACGTTGAAGGATTCACATTCAAGCATTTCACAAGACTTACTTTCGTTGCACCTAATATGACTTTTTGTCATACTCTGACTATGTGTCATGTACTGAGTGCGACTCCTTGTTAAAAGGATTGCCACATCATGAGGTACAAACACTTTCACAGGATATCCCTTCACAATTCCTTCACTTTGTTCCAAACTCCGACAGGTAACAGCCACTGCTTTCAAGCACCCAGGTAAAGCTATAGCTACTGGGTCTAGCATTGATGAGAAGTATGCAATTGGTCTCCTCAGTTTTCCATGCTTCTGTATTAGAACAGAGAGTGCACATCCATTTCTCTCACAGCAATACAACTCAAATTCCTTTTCATAATCAGGCATATCTAATGCAGGTGCTTCACACAACCTATCTCTCAATCGCTTAAAAGCTGCCAATTTTTCTTTGTTCAAATCAATGGGATCTCTCAAATCACTTCTTGTCAAACGTACCAAAGGCTTTGCAATCAAAGAGAAATTGCTAATCCACTGGTGACAGTATCCAACCATTCCAAGAAACATTCTCACCTCTCTTTGAGTCATGGGAGCTCTCATTCCTTTTATGATCCTGATTCTGTCTATTGTTATCTTTCTCAGTCCTTTTTCAATATTATGGCCCAAATATTGTACTTCTTTCTTGCAAAATTGTAATTTTGATGGTGACACTTTAAGTCCTCCATCAGCCAGATGATTCAGCAAGGCTATAGTGTCTATTTCACAAGCTTCACGGGTTTTCGACGCCACAAGAAGGTCGTCGATATATTGGACTAACACTGAATTTTCGGGCATTTCTAAACTCTCTAAGGATTTCTTCAATATCTGATTAAATATTGAGGGGCTTTCTGTATACTCCTGTGGAATTCGGCACCAAGCTAAAATACGTTCGCCAAAACGAAACGCAAAAATCTGCTGACTGTCATGGTGCAATGGAATGGAAAAGAAAGCATGGCATAGATCAATCACTGTATACCATTATGCATCATGGGGAATCTGATACAAAATCACAGATGGATTTGGTACAATGGAACAGCAAGATACAACAATTGTGTTTATCTTTCTCAAATCTTGCACTGTCCTGAACTTTCCATTAGGCTTTTTCAGTCCCATAATTGGGGAATTACATGGACTACTCATTATTTCTCTCAGAATGCCCTGTTTTATCATCTTTTCAATCACAGGAGTAACTCCTTCAATTATTTCAGGTGTCAATTTATATTGAGGGACATTTGGATAGCTTACTCCTTCCTTCACTGTTATTTTTACTGGATCTACATTTCTCATTAGTCCCACATCTTCTCCTGTGAAATCCCAAACTTCTGCCTTTACGGACTGTTTCAATTCTTTAGGCATTTCATCAGGGTTAAATACAGCATAAGCTTCAGTAACTTCATTTTCCCTGTTTGCCATAGTCATTTTATACAGCACATCTTCATCAGGAGTTTCAAATGCTATCCCACCAGGGGTACAGAATATAGTGCAATTCATTTTACACAGCAAATCCCTACCTAACAAATTCACAGGACTTGTATGGCGCACAACAAAGCGATGCATTTCTGAGGATTTCCCTATACTAACTTTCACTGGTTCTGTAAGATAAGTTTTAATCTGTCTGTTGGATACACCAACTACTTGGATCGTTTCATCCGAGAGAGGAAGATTCTTAACATCAGCTGACCTAACAGTTGATCGAGTAGCACCAGTATCGACTAGGAAAGTAATATTTTCATTATTTATCTACCCATCCACAAATGGGCCTGTCTGGTCTACTTCTAGAGCTGCGCCAAGTACGCACTCTTCTTCCTCCCTTTGGCACCGTCAATAACCCTCTTCCGAATATCTCTCATCGTGTTGTAACCAATACTGTAAAACAGCGCTAGCGCGTGGCAGTTTAGTTACCTTTTTTTCGTTGTAGAATCCTGTCTCATTACTGGATTTCTGTGAGTTTTTGCTTTGTGGAAAAGGCGGTATGGCACCTGATTCTGTTGGGTAACAACCTGCTGCTGTCGCTGCGGTTGACCACTCACCTCATTCTGCACCTGTGGATTCAATGATGCATTTTCATTGTTAGTACTTGGGGGAAATTTACACTCGGACTTCCAATGCCCTACTCTACCGCAATTATGACATGGGAATTTCTTTTTAGCTTCTTCTATATTAAATTTTCCTTTACCTTTCCCAGGAATTAATTTTTGTCTGGGGCCTGTATTATTCGCTTGTTCTGCTAACTGAGCTTCCTGCCTCTCTGCCACTTTTACTTGTGCCCACATAGCTTTCTCTTTTAATTTATGCTGTTTTGCTTCAATCTCATCACTGAAATATTTTGCATGTCTCAATACTTCATCTATTTTCTTATTTTGCCAATCTACAGTATGTTGTTTGATCATCTCACTAATCTCTGGACGTAGACCATATACAAATCTGTATACAAAATGACTTAAATCCTTTTCACTCAAATTTTCATCACCACTGAACTGTTTAAAGGCCAAAATCAGCCTTTCATAATATGCATGTACCGACTCTTTGCTTTCCTGATGAGTTCTGTCAATTTTCACCCAATCTGTTTCTTTAGGTGGTACTTTATTTTTCAGAAAGGCAATAACCTGTTCATATTTCTTCATAACCTCTGGATCAGGGGCTCCTGTCTTTGAATCCCTAGGGTATTCCTGTGTGGGCCAATTTATCATAAGCTTACACTCTGTCCATAAATCTGCTGGTACTATTATGTCAAATAGGCTATTCAGATCAATGAATATTACTTTAGATAACTTCAGAAATCTGTCCACTTGCCTATACTACTCGACAGGCTTTTCGCGTAGTTGAGGGAAATCATTTGTAAATGACAAAATATCTTGTCTAGTCCATGGAACATGTACATATCCTCCTCCTGGAATTTCTCTCATGGGACATTCTGTTACTGCCTTTTCCTTTCCCCTCACCGGGAATGCTGCAAATGTTTTATCTGAGGTATCATCTCGTTTTCTGTACCACCTGCTTCTCCATTTATCTACATCTCCCCATTTTCTCAACAAAATAATTATTTCCTTAATCTGACTTATCCGTCCTGTGGTGTTCAAATTTTCAATATCTTTTTCAGTAAAATCTATTCGATATGGTTTTTGTAAAGCCTTCACCTTTTCAATATCTATACCCATTTCATTTGATACTTCTTCTAGTCTTTCATGCAGATTTTTCGCTCTCCATGTTACACTTTTGCACAAAAATAGTAACTCCTCATCCTGATAAGTTTTTAATTTCTCTGTGGGGATAGTTCCTACTATTAACTCTTCCAGTACCATTCGTAATTTGGCCACATCTATTGATTGGGATTCTTTGTCTTTTCTCTGCAAGCTCCTCAACCATTCACTCAATTCTTCTGAAGATGGACCTACTGGTTTCTCTACATTACTTCGTTCTGAGTCCCTTTGTGTCTCTAATACTGATTCCATTGTCATTGTATGTTTTTCTGCTACATTTGGACCTATAAATGGGTTACTCGAAACATTTGGTTCGATCATACTCATTGTCTGTCTCCATGGATTTTCATTTAAGCTCTGCTTAGGCTTCTCAATCTGTTTATTGCTATTATAAGGAACTGTTAAACAATGGTCACTATCTTTCTGTTTATCAAAAATAGGCATCACAGGGCCTATAGTCACTGGAACAGTTACAGCTTCTAAATTTTCAGTCAATTCTCTTATCTTTTCAGTTAATTCTAAAGTTGTTTTTGCTAATTCTGCCGAATTTTCACCACTCATTTTATCATCTGATTTTCTCTCTATCTCTCTGATGGCATTATTTTTCCCTAATTCTTGGGGAACTGGTTCAGTCTTAATGATTCGCAAAGTTTCTCTCATTGGGGCACTTGGTGTCAACATTTCAGATTCTGGTTGCTACAGAGGTGGATTTTAATAAAACATGTCATCAAGAACATCATCCTCCGATTCATTCACCCCATACCCTCTTGATTCTATAATATGTCTTTTTTCCGTACATTTTCTACCTCCAACTTCTTCAGCAGTTCTTGCAGGAAACAGACCTTCAGTCATACTCGCATTCCGCCACCTTCTCATTCTCTCATCATGAGTGTCATGCCCATATCTACCAAACAAGTACTTATACCTTCCGCCACTCCTCTGTCTCTCTCTGTCATGCATTTCATCTTCCCATTCGGTCAATGCTTCAAACTGTGTCGGTCTAGGTCTCGGTTCTAGGTTCATCATTCTTTCTCTCAAATTTCTCAAAACCGCTAAATTAAATGAACCATGCTCTGGAAATGCCAAAACTCCGTCATTCTTAGTGTATTTTACCCAATTGTCTAACCAAATACAAGTTTGATATCCGTATTTCGCAACCATGAAGGATGCAGGCGATTTCGGCGGGGGAAGCAACTGTCCTTCCCTAGTCACAATCGGTTTGTCCTTTTTAAACCATTTCTTGATTTTCCCAAACCAGGACTTTTTCTCCTTTTCAGGTGGATCGTAATACATTATTTCGTCTTTCGTGTATCGCTATTCTTCTCCTTACGTCTTGCTCTGTTATTTTAACCAATCGTAGCCCGACTCACACTAACGCACCAATCCGGAGCGTCTAAGTCACCCTGTAATTCTCCACTCCTAGCGTGGCGTACACTAACACACCAATCAGGCGAGTCTACATCTCTAGCTGACTGGCCAATCCCAGCGCGGTTTTTCTGACGTCAGCAGCCGCCGCCGCAGCTCCTGCTCCTGTTGACCCCTCCTTTACAAAATTCTCTCGGTAAGCTTTTTACTTTCTTCCAATTCACAAATCTGTTAGTAACTACATAAAAATGCCACCATTGTCCGCTTCACTAACCAAAGAACAGTCAATGACCTTTCTCACAAGAATTCTGTCTTTCCCGAGAGCAGCGCTTACCTCTGCTCTGCTACGGAATCGTTACTTCCGTTGATAAAGTAGCACATCCCTCTACCTTACCCTTCTAACAAGCATCAGCTAACCGTTTCGCCAGAATTAAGACACCTAGGTGCCAATTCCAATGCTGTAAAACCTGGGTACGATTCGTCGTACGGAGCGTATTATCCATACGACTCATACCCGGGAAATCCACCGTACAATCCAGCAAGTACGATTCGTACAGAAATAGCATTTCCGTACGATTCGGACAAAACACCGTACGGCTAAAAAATACCTACGAGTATGATCCTGGACAGCACGAACGCGACGTCCGTATGGGGTCAGGCAGCGTTTTACGGATCAGCAAATACGATTCGTCCCTACGTCACTCCGCACAGCTATTTTTTTACGGCAGCCAAAAAAAGCCGGAAAACTGAGTGCGACGCGAAAACGGAGCCCCGGTACGCGACGGACAGCCATGGACCCATCCTACGTTTCATCCCGGCCCTCTTAGCCTACGACCTGGTGCACCGAACCCGACGCACACGCCGCAGAAGGTGAGAACAACACCCAGGGGCCAAGGGGGGGTGAGGGGCAGGAAACATACCCCCTACCCAAATTAAAACCTACTATATTGAGGACATACATTACCTCCAGGGGCTGGTCACTTCGGGGGGTGTGTCCACCAATCCCTGCGTACCGTAACAACGGAAGTGGACGTGTACGCGTACCCCTACGGCAACACTACAATAGTGATACGCACCGTACTCACACATCCATAGCGTGGGTACGGCCCGTATCACTATAGTAGTGGTGCCGTAGGGGTACGCGTGGTACGGCCGGTACACACGCCCTCAGAGCACATGTACGGTCCGTATCACTATTGTAGTGGTGCCATAGGGATATGCGTGGTACGGCACATACACACGCCCTCAGAGCGTGTGTACGGTCCGTATCACTTTTGTAGTGGTGCCGTAGGAGGACGCTTGATACGGCCCGTACACACGCCCTCAGAGCGTGTGTACGGTCCGTATCACTATAGTAGTGGTGCCGTTGGAGTATGCGTGTGTGTACGGTCCGTACCACGCGTACTCCTACAGCACCACTACTATAGTGATACGGCCCGTACACACAACGTGTGTACGGTCCGTACCACGCGTACTCCTACGGCACCACTACAATAGTGATACAGACCGTACACACGCTCTGGGAGCGTGTGTACAGTCCGTATCACTATATTAGTGGTGCCGTAGGAATACGCGTGTGTGTACGGTCCGTACCACGCGTACTCCTACAGCACCACTACTATAGTGATACGGACCGTACACACGACGTATGTACGGTCCCTACCACGCGTACTCCTACGGCACCACTAAAATAGTGATACGGACCATACACACGCTCTGAGAGCGTGCGTATGGTCCATATCCCTATAGTAGTGGTGCCGTAGGAGTACGCGTGTGTGTACGGTCCGTACCACGTGTACTCCTACGGCACCACTACTATAGTGATACGGACCGTACACACGCTCTCAGAGCGTGTGTCTGGTGCGTTTCACACGCTTACACTGGTGATAGGAGGCGCACACGAAAGGAATGGAGGTCTCCGACTCGCACAAGGCTGTACATCAAGTCATTGTCATTGCAGACTTTCATGTGCAGGGCCTAGGTGTGTCAGGAAGTGATATTGCACATGTCTCCTTATGTAGTTGCACAATTTATGTGTGATGACCTGTGTACACATGTCATGTGTGATGGGGCACTATGTGGCACACTTCCCCTTCACACTTTGCACATGTGTGCCTGTAGTACAAACGTGTCAAGCACAGCATCACTGTTATGACACAGTCACCACCACCCGCAACTGTCCCCTGATGCCAGGGACAGGGACACTAACAACTGACATTTAACGATCAGCGTGCCCCAATGTGACTATGTCATGTGTGTGTCATGTGTTCCCATGAGCTTGCTGTTGGTGTTCCGTTAACTACATCTGCTGTTGCTGCATCCAACATGTGTCTGTGTGGAGACGGGCATGGCACACATCTACGCACACCATGCCACATGTGGATTCCCACGTAAGCAGGGTCTGTATGCATCGAACATGATATTTTGACATGAGGACATATCTGCGTCATCTCAATGTCTGTGTTTTCTGTTTTCACGTGTACCCCTTCATCGCAATGTGTGTGATCTGTACATTCGACATTCCATGTTACCTGTGCGTCTAGCTTGCCGTCAGCTGTCTGTACGAGATGACATCCTTCAAATGCAGCTATGTGGATGTATGTCACTCCTGTGATGTCTCTGGCTGTTCACTCAGACTGGTCCCCAGCTCGTTTCAGGGCATGTCATGTAGACTTGCCAATCAACGGGTGTATCTGGCTTTTCGTAGGAGTATCACCAAGCTGGCATACGTGTCCTGGATGTATTGCACAGACCAGACTCTGTATTTAGCATATGTGTAGTAGCAGTTGAGCATGTGCTCTGTTCATTGACATTGACGTTGTTAAGCTCTCAATCTTCGTTATTCCTTACAACTTTCTGCAGGGCACCGCCTGTCCCCCGACCAATGCCAGACTTGGGTGCCATGAGGGAACGTGCCTGCATCCGACGTTACAGATTCACTCAACAGTTGATTGAGGACTTGACCACCAAGGTGGCACCACACCTCCAACCGTGACACAGGTATCCTACTGCGCTGACCCCCAAGATGAAGGTGATGGCAGCCCTACATTTTTTTGCCACAGGTACGGTTCAATTCACCATAGCTGATGTTGGTGGCATGTCGCAGACAATGTTCAGCCATGTCCTGCGTGATGTTTTGGCAGCCATGTTGGAGCACCTTCATGAATTCATCCATTTTCCGACTCATGAGGAGTTGACAGGTGTCAAGGGTGATTTCTATGCCCTGGGAGGAATTCCCCATGTCATTGGGTCCATTGATGGGACACATGTGGCTTTGGTACCACCACAGGCACTTGAGGTAGCCTATCGCAACCGTAAACATTACCACTCTATAAATGCCCTTGTGGTGTGTCTTGCTAACATGCTGATTTCCCATGTCTGTGCACGTTTTCCAGGGTCAGCACACAATGCCTACATCATGAGGCATAGCAGGGTGCCACAAATGATGCTGCGGCTGCAAAACAAACGAGCATGTCTGGTTGTGGTTATACTCTGTTTGTCCGGTGTGTTGCGGTATCTTTGGCTCTTACAGCATCTCCTGACCCACTTATTTACATGATGCTTCCATGTAGGGGACTCTGGCTATCCCAACATGCCATGGCTGATGACGCCTCTCCGCAACCCAAGATCAGCTGCAGATCACCGGTACAACAATGCACACGGGCAGACCAGGCGAGTTATTGAGAGGACGTTTGGCCTCCTGAAGAGCCGATTCCGGTGCCTTCACAAGACAGGCGGGTCCCTCCCATATGCACCGGCGAAGGTCTGCAAAATCTTCCTTGTGTGCTGCATGCTGCACAACATGGCAGTGGAGAAGGCAGTGCCACTCATCCTGGAGCAGGATGAACAGGAACATCGATCTGTGGAGGATGAATGGCTTGGTCACGAGGCAAGTGAGGAGGAGGAGGAGGATATCCTGAGTCAGCTCATACGCAACTTCTTCTCATAATGGTGAGTCACTGGGTCTGAATGTGCACGCTTGGAGCCTTGGGTGGCATGTGTTGCAATGTGTGTGTCCAGCTGACTGTATGCTAAGTGACTTAGATGTGTGTTTTGATGTGTCACTCGAGTGATGATGTAATTCCACACATTTTAGCTGAGACACTTTCTTTTAAATTAGCATGGGGACAACATTGTTCCTGTTTAGTAAATGACCATGTATGCGGAGAAAAATATTTTAGCTGACTTCTTGTGTGTCTGTCATTCCCAGGTTCTTGCGCATGTTGTCTGCTCGTGTCATCGTTGTCCTCCTGCTATTCCTCATGAGTATTGCAACGTGTGCTGAATCAGCGTTCCATGCACGGACATGGGGAAATGTCATTTTGAGTAAGGATTGCAGCAAGGCATTTTGGATGTGGTACGTGTTTGGAATGTGTGAGGACTGCTTCTGTGCATGTGGTGTTACCATGCAAACATGTTGACTCACCATGGGGCACATAACATGTAGCATGACTCCCCTGAATTGAAAGTCACCCTTCGTGACAGTCATCTGTAATGGTTTTTGGATTCTGATGAAGGCATCAATGTGTGTAAAACTTCCCTCTGAAACATACGGGATGCTACGGGTGGACATAGTGTGGGACAACCCCATAACAGGCTCAATGGGGAATTGCAGTCTCGCCGTGTGCAGCAGGAGGTGTTTGGCTCATCCCCTTAACTTGTGTGCCAGTTCATTTGGATTTACAACATCCGTGTTGTGAAGGTGGTGTCCAGCGTAGGTCCCACATGTTCAGTCAAATGACCTGTGAGTCTGTTCATATTGATGCATTTTCCTTAGTGTGACCCTGAGTAATAAAGGTGTTCTTCACCCTCCAAAGTGCCTCATCTCTGTCAATGCAGGTCTCTTGCCACTTTGCATGCGTCATCTCTGGCATAGTTGTCAAAGATTGTGCATATGAGTGTATGGGTAGTTTGGAAACATGCATGCAGTTCTTCATGGATTATAATCTCTATTGTGCATGAAGTCCATGGTTGTGTATGTATTTGGGCAGGTTGCTCCCCCCAACGGGCCGTCAACGCCTGCTGAGGGTGTGTCTCCTGTGCGCAGATCGGCCTTCTGTTTCCTGATCCTGTGTCAGTCATCTTTGGTGATTGTTCATCCATTTTCTCTGGGTGAGCCATGAGTAACCTGACACTCCTTCCTTTACATACGCCTGTTGCAGTTGTCCTTTCTGACATCCTTGTCTTTGTGTGCTACTTTCGGCCTAGTTTCCAGTACATGCCGCCTGCTGCTGCGGCCCCTGCAGCAAGGGCCCACCAAGTTCCCGGATTCTGCAACCCACACGCCTCCAAGATGCTCCTCCCTTCCTCCCTCCACCCATTCATTAGGCTGTCATCAGCTTGTCTGTGCCACTGCTATGGCCACGCAGTGCCAAAGGCAGGAACGTCAGCACATGCAACGTGCACATTGCACGACCCTCATGTCCTTGCATGACCCACATCACACAACAGTCTCATGTTGCAGCCACCCTCCAAGCAATGTCCAACCGAAAATCAACCACCTGCTCTCAGGCATACCCTAAGCGCACACACGACACCTTTGCATGCTGAGTGTGCAACTCCAACTGCCTACACAACGCTGCCCCGCCTTCCAGGCCCAGTCACACCAACCAGGTCATGTCCCTCCTACTCCACACCGGCTCCGTCCACCAGCACGCCATAGGACTCTGTTACCTCCTCAACACAACAGGCCCACACATCACCTTCATGACAGTGACCTGGATGAAAGCATCCTCAGCACACAACTTCTTCATTGCCATCTCAGACGGATACAAGAGCAACCGCAGGGATGGCACAAACAATCAAGGAGGATGAATTTATATCTATTCCCAAGTACGCACTCAGGGTCACAAATCCGGTTTAGCGCAACCCCCCTGCAAACACTCAGAGTAACACTCATCTACAGATCTCCAGGCCTACATCCACAATTCCGCAAAGCCATCAACACATCCATCGTCACGCACGCCCTCACATCCACAGGATACATGTGGCTGTGGGCCAGGAACTTCTGGCTAGATGAGAACCACACCAGCATCCATCATTGGTCCATCCACATTAGCATCCACGTCTCCGATGAGCAACACACTGCCACACACCCCGCTACCAATCCCGCAAAGATGCTTGATGTAAGTCAACACAGACATACTGTGTGGGACACTGGAACCAACACCACCGCCACACCCTGCAACCTCACACGCTGGATCAGCAACTGATCCAACAATCTAGCCACGTTGACAGACTTTCCTGTGACGCACATCAACAATTAAGCCACCTGGGACAAGGCAGACCTACTGGACTCATACACGTCTAGCAGGACTCTTGTGCACAGCTTGCAACACAAATAACCATCAGTGGCCTTACAACCCTGGAAAACGGCACACACAGCCATCACCATATCATCAGCAAGGACAATTGGAGATCCTTCAGATGGGGCTGAGGCCAAAAAACCGCACGACATCAAGGAGCTCATCAGCATCTTGAGTGCACTGACATCAGCTCTCCATCCAAAAGACACCCCACCCTTGCAAGGCTGAGCCAATCCCTTGCAACCTTCTACCACTGCAAGCTCATGGACATACACCCAAGCCTTGGCACACAGAGGCAGAACGCACTAATATACGCGGGACCAACCCCCCTCAGGTTTTGGACTTCCATCGTCAGCAGATACAACACCCGGCTCATGTGCAACATCCCCTGGGGATCTCCATCAGGCCCCTTCCCACACAACATCTCAACCACTTCATTCCCCATCCTTGTAGCCCCCGTCCAGCACGTCATGTATGTATCATTGGAGTTAGCCACATTCCATGGTAGATAGAGGCATGCAGTGACCCAGGCCCTTCTTAGACAATGGACGGCAGGAACGCTGGCTCTCAAGGAACATCACCGTGCTTCCCTAGCCAGCTAATGTCATCAGGAAGACAGTCAACGAGCAACTGACAAACTTCCTCCACGAAAAGAGCTCCAGGGCACCTGCACAAGACCGTCTTCCACAGTAATCACCCCACTGCAACCGTCATCATTGCCACCAACACCGACAACTTTGCCCTGCTCAACAATGGTGAGGCCACCCCCCTTGACCTCTCCACAGCATTATGCACGATGTGCTCACACACTGTCAGCTCACACATCTCCAACACAGGTATCCAGGGGATGGACCAGAATGAAATCACCGAGTAGCTCACCAGCAAGGCCATGGGAGTGGGACTCAAGCCTTCAGCATGTAGTATAGTGGCGTCATCTGGCACATGGCCCAGGGCCCATCTCTCAGCATGTCAATCTTCAATGTGTCCAGGACCCCCCTCTCCACCATCACATGCGCACACAACCTCATCATCATCTCATATGCCATTGACAGTCAGCTGCTCCTCACCCTCACCAAAGACACAGCCATTGCCAGTTCCAACCTTCAAGAAGGCATGAGGTCCGTTGATGAATGGCTGAACATCAGCCACCTGAGGCTGGACTTGTACAGGACTGAGGTAATCATCTGAGGATTGTCCCCTTACAGCTGGGTCAACTCCTTGTGTCCCACCCGCCAGGGCACTGCACCAGCACCCAGTGACCACGCACACAAGATGGTGTGCATCATGGACTCGTCGCTCGCAATTGCCATGCAACTCACCAGCATCTGTACCTCATGCTGCGACACCCTCTGCATGATGCACATGATCCACAGATAGATCCACTGCAAGGAAAGACAGACCGTCCCCCAGGTCCACGACACCAGCCGTGTCAACTACAGCCCCGCCCTCTACGGAGCAAGTACAGCCAAACTTCCAGAAAACTTGTCCACATCCAGGGTGCACCTGCACACCTCAGCTTCAACATCCCGCGCCCCAGCCACATCACCGTCCACCTGAGATAGCTGCAATGGATCACATGTCTGCTGCAAGATGACCTTCACACTCCTAACCCACACTCAGGAGGCAGTCCACAACCCCAGACCCCAAACCAACCTTGGACGTCTGTCATCCAAGACCCCGTTGGGCCAACTCCGTGCATCCAACCTTGCCCTGGCCATCATTCTTCACATCCACCGAACTCCAGCATGCAGGACATAGTTCTCCCACCTGGCCAAACATACCTGGGACTCCCTCCCTGGGAAACTCGACATGAGCCATGACCTTTACGCCTTAATGATACGCTTCCAAATTGGTCTGTCCCCACAGTATTGCAAGCCCCCTCTCAGCAGCTTGAGGCCATCACGGGTGAGTATTGTGCTCCATGTCTGTATTGGATGATACATTGTGACCCATGTGTGTCCTGTACCCGACTCAGATCCCAGGGTATGGATGGCTGGAGTTAGTTCAACACTCAGGCATAAATTGACATTTCCCCACACGTATGTTGTGGACTCATGCAAAATGACTGCAACATCTAATTAAAGAAATTTAGTTTTATTCTCGGTGGGGGGCGTGTTTTGTGGGAAAAAATAGGTGCTATACAGTGTGCATAGAATCCAAAGTTCGCAGGGGGAGATGGGATCCTTGGCATTTGAAGTCATCAGAGTCCAGACCACAGTGTTTGTCATCATTGGTCAGACTGTGACCAGCAAGTCCATGTGGCAGAGAATGTCAGTGAATGAGGTGCTGCTGTTGCGCATGAAGGCCAGGTGCCAGGCCAGGTGACGTGGGAGATGTGGATGGTCCGCTGCCTTTTCACGGTCTTTTCCGTGGACGACCCACCTTCCTCACGGGACCCTCAGATGCAGGCCTTGACGATGTTTGGGACGCTCCGTTGGACGAATCCTCCTCCTCCTCCCTCCCTGTGGCTGGTGGTGGTCTTCGCCTGGTGGCACAGGGAGGGTTGGCCATGTTGTCGGCGATCCGACGGAGTGAACGGCTTATGTCCGTTTGCACCGCTAGGAGCTCAGCCAGTCTTGCCTCCATCTGTCCTTGGTGTTCTTGTTGACTGGCGTGTTGCTTGGCCTGCTGGTTCTTTATCTCTGTGAGGGTCTCCACTACCTGGCTAATGGCCCTGGTGTCACGCCGGTATGCGTCCATGATGTTGCGTATGTGTGATGTTGCTGGCTGGTCAGGTTCTCGCCTCCGCCTGCCTCCACTCCCACCACTCCTGCCCACACGAGCCTGGCCTGCAGTTGTGGGCACATCGGGTCTACGGGACCCCTGAGGGATGGCAGTTGCGGGGTTGTCTGCCTCCTCCTGGGTGCCCGGCGAACCTTGTCCCTCCAGGTCAGACTGGCTCAGTTGTTCAGTGTGGGCAGGGTTCCTTGGTGTCTCCTGGGATGTGGCAGGAATGGGGTGGTGGTTGGCACAGATGTACCTGAAGCAGGTGCTGCAGGGGCTTGGGCACCAGAGGGTCCAGGTGGGTTTGGATCATCCGCGGAGTGTTGAGAGGCGTCGCTGCCAGTGGGATCAGGTTCCTCCCGAGCCTGGGACTGTGATTCTTCCCCCCCATTGTTGGGGGGAGATCCATGACGTTGCCCTGTGTGTGAGAGAGAGACAATGTTAATGCTGTTTCATGCGACATCCATGTTTCATACATATTCAAGTTGGCACAGTTCCTCCAGGTAGTTGTATGTGCCTAGCATTCCCCTCAATGTTCACTTGTGGATGGGTTTGTTGCGGTGGACAGATTGATATGTTCTCCTGAGTGTAGATTTTTGGCTTGGATGCTTCTTTGGCTATGGATTGATCTTGTTGTGTCACATGTCCATTGTGAGAGTGGGTAAATCCATTGCCTGCCCGGGGGTGTGTGCTTGTGTAAGGGGTGTGTGTGACAGGGCCAGCTGGTGGGTGTAGTGTGATTTGGCATTGGGTCTCCCAGGTGATGTATCTGTCCCCTCATGGAGCATGCTGCCATGACAGTGAGCGTGAGTTCCTGTCCTAGATATATAAGCTTGTGGTGTTGGTGTTTGAGTTTACAGTGGTCACAGGAGGGCCTTGTGCTGCCTACAGCAGGGCCAAGTGTCAGCTACCTTGTCAGTACTTTGCCAGTCCCTGTGCATTGAGTATGGTGCATGGGTATGTACCTGGGCCATATGGGCTGAGGTCTATGGTGTCTGCTTCTGAGTTGAACAATGTGTTTTGTGAGCCCCACCCTCCCAGCATCCCGGACATCCAGTCTTGGGTTTGTGGTTCATGTCGCCTGGGACATGGCATGGCCTTGATTTGTGATGGGTGAATGGTGATGTTCGTGGCATGGGCGTGGTTTTTGAGTGTGGTTGTGACCGGTGAGGGCTTGGGGTAGTTGCGTGCATTTGGTGTAGTTGGGGTGTGGATGCCATTTCCCCATGTTACGTAAGTTGTTTCTGTAGTCACCAGGCTCTGCAACTCCTTCGACTCCGTGTACTCCCACCGGCGGAAGTAGGGCCATCACCTTCTCCTCCCAGGGATGGTAATGTACCGGTCTGCGGGGCTGCCCACCTCCAGTGATGTTGCTCTGGGCGTAGTCCTCGTTCATTTTCTGCTTGACTGCCCTCCGCAGATCGTACCACCTGGCTTGGCATTCATTCCTGGTCCTTCTGATGGGCGCAACAGCATTCACCCTATCGACGATCCTCTGTCACAGGTGTGATTTTTCGGCTATGCTGGTCTGTCTGACCAATGTTCCAAAGAGCTGTGGCTCGACTCTGATGACTTTGTTGACAAGGATGTCCAGTTCTTCCCTTGTGAACTTTGGATTCTTGTCTGCGGGCATGGTGTGGGGTGAGGGTGTGGATGGTTGTGGGTGTGTGGGTGTGAATGTGAAGGTGTGTGTGGGAATGTGAAGAGGGGTATGTGTGAAGGAGTGTGTGTGAAGGTGTATATGTTAAGGTGTATGGGTGCAGTTGTTGGGGTATGCTCTGTAGCTGCAGTGAGCCTGTTGCAAAGGCTCATGGTTTGTGTGTGTGGGCCCTTTTTATTGGTCCATTTGTGGGTGTGCCTGAGTTTGAAATTTCTGTTGGTGTGTTATAAGAGGTCGTTGTGAGTTTGGGCCTCTGTTTGCCTGTTTGGATGTGCCAGGTCAGTCATTTAGATGTATTTTCTACTGTAGACGTGTTTTGTGTTGTGCGAGTCAAATTGACCCTCCTTGTGCTGTTTTACAGTGTCCTGGTTCAGTACAAGTCGTTTTCGTGTATCTAAGGTGCGTACATACGCGATGTTGTTGTACCGTGCTCACATATGCAATGTTGTTGTAAGGTCCGTACATACGCGATGATGGGGGACGCTGCTGGGGTACAGTGCATCCAAGTACGGGGCTGGGGTACGGTGCTGGGGTACGGTGCGTCCAAGTACGGGGCTGGGGTACGGTGCTGGGGTACGGTGCGTATAAGTACGGGGCTGGTGTACGGTGCTGGGGTACGGTGCATACAAGTATGGGGCTGGGGTATGGTGCTGGGGTATGGTGCGTACAAGTACGGGGCTGGGGTACGGTGCTGGGGTACGGTGCGTCCAAGTACGGGGCTGGGGTACGGTGCGTACAAGTATGGGGCTGGGGTACGGTGCGGACATGGGGGGTCCGGTGCTGACATATGGGGGGTACGGTGCTGACATACGGGGGTACATGCGGACATACGCGGGGGGAAGAGGGGGCTGTACGACTCGTATCCCAGGCACAAGTTTACCCGGGATACGAGTGGTACAGAGTTCGCTCCGTACGGGACGTTTTAAATACGCTTGTGTATTCGGAAGGGCGGTACGGATCGTACTTGTGCGCTCGGACTTCAGTTTTACGATTTGTACGTAAAACTGTCCGGGTACGTCTCGTAGACCTTTTCCCGAAGCGATTCGTATGTATTTTTCACGTACGAATCGTACTTCACCGGTGGGACGGGACTTGTACGATTTGTACGTAAAAATATACGGATACGAGTCGTACGGGATATTTTTTTACCCGATTGGAATCGGCACCCTAGTTGGAGACCCAATGCTCCTGAGAAATAAAACCAGAGTTTCACAATTAACCTGAATGCCTTTTCATTCACGCACTTTCACACAGAAAAATGTAGTACATTCACACAGAATTCTGTCTTTCCGGAGAACAGCGAACAGTCTGTCCTACAGTCCTACTACAGAATTATAACACATGTTAATAAAGTAGCACTTCCCTCTACTTTATCCTTCTAGCAAGCTTAGGGAACACCTATTACCTTTCCAGTGATAAGCGTTATCAGAACTCCTTCTGGACTCCTGGTACCTAAAACCAAAATTTCCCAGGTGACCTTGGCTACCATACACTTCTTTCATACAGAAAATATCCCTAATGGCAACACATGACGATGTTACCAAATTGAACCCAGACAATGCGTCGTGCAACTCCAATCGTTACACGTTTCCCCTGTGTACCTACAGGGCAACAACAATTTTGTCTTTCCCGAGAGCAGCGCTTACCTCTGCTCTACTACGGAAATGTCACAAACTTCCGACTTCCTACCTCCCAGAATTCGTGCAAACAACATAGAACCTGACGCGACTCCACATAGAGTGTTAATACATAAACAAATACCAATCAATAATCAATAAGCAATGTACAAGCAATAATCACCAAACCAAAACAATAATAACCATCATCTTGCTACCAGAAAAACTGTTGCAGCGCGAAAACCTGGGTAACGGGAATCAGGACAAAACCCCGTACCTAATATCCTCCCTTCGTCACAGACCAAATATCACATTAACACATTAACTCCTCCAATCATTGGTGGGGCCCATAACACCAACATTCCCACTTCGCTTCTCACTGGTCTGCACTTACAGGAGAGATGTGTGTTCCAAGCGCTGACATGAAAAGAATACCTTGTAACCTATAGAGAGAAAATTATTTACACTTCTATACACTAATACCCTTATCACTGCACATCATGAACTTAAACATTAAGATACTCCTCCCACGTGATCAATTAGTTGATTTGATATTGATTATTTAGTCCAGCTAAAGAATACTCAAAGATCCTGATCTACTCCCTTTCAATAAACGACCAAACATATTTTCTTGTTAATCAATATTTTTGTTTATCTAAATAATGCAAGAAATTCTAGTTCCATCTAGTAAATTTATTAATCATTACGCAAATCACAGAACACCATATTTACCTATTCTGGCTATCGGTCGTCCTCTAAGTCATCAAATTTAGTCGTCAGCACGCTTCAGTCCCAAAGATCGGGTCAAGAACCAGAGACGTGCAAGTATCGATCAGTGCCCATAGATTTTGGAAGTCCTTAGTTCATCAAGAAATTGGGCAGCAATTCAGTCTGTCAAAGATTCAGGAACGCAGCTGTCACGTAGCGTTACCGTCGTCTCCGTCAACAAAGGAAACACGCAATCAACACAACTCCAACAACCCTCTAAGTCTAACATCACTTTTATAATGGAAATAAGGTCTAAAATATTTAATTTAGAGAATTTGGGCTCATCCCATTGGTTGGTTGGGATCGTCCGGTGAGGTTTCACACAATTCAGGTTAGGTCATCCTACATGTTCCATCCGGTTTTTATAAAACTCTTTTGTCAAAACACTTGGCAGGCATCACGTCGTGACCTTGCTTGAGCACATCGAGTCTAGGGTCATGTCGAGGCCACTGGTACATGGGGCTGGCACAGGCGCACTTTGTCTGAAACCTCGTGGAATGGTGGCCATAGCGTGGAGTATGTCAGGCGGCCATCTTGATTTTAGGCCCAAAGGACAACTTAAGCAAAACAAACACAAAAAGTAATTAAAACATAGAAATAACTAATAAAATGTTGAACCCTCACTAATTCCCCTATGTGCTTGTAATTATCTAACATATGGCGACATTTAAAGCGTTCATATTCACCTATTGATGTCATCTGGTACAACATACAACAACGTCACAAAAGCAACATATATCATGCGATATTCTATTTTTCTAGTATTAGTATGCGTACGTATGTTAATTACAATTTATTTTAGCCATGCAAAAATGCAAATCCCACGTATATTTCATAACGTAGTAATGTTGGTTAAACTTCATACAAACACATTAATAATATTATAATTAATAGATTATTCTAATTAGTATAAACATGCAGAATAGGGGGGTATCCAACATTTTGTTCTACCTGCTCCATCAATCCCATCCCTCGATGTCCCCACAGCCATTCCTTCTTCTAAATATGAAAACAACCACAAGGAAAAAAATATAAGATGCTACCCTTCAGATCATTAAAATCATGGAAGAACAGAGATGATTGTGTAGGCTGTATAGGGCATGGAGACAGGTGAAATCACTAGCATTCATGATCTGCTTATGCCTCTTATTGGCCCTCAGAAGCAAGCACTGCATTCATGCCAGTAGCATAACATTAGCTCATGCAGCCTCCATGGTGCAGGGGTCCCTGAGGTCCAGGGGGCCCCCACCACACTGTGCACATGGTTAGAGGCCCCTGGCCTGAGATGTCCTGACTGGGTGGGCTTTCTCTTACTTTGAATGCAGGGGAGCCTCTCAAGTTTCATTACACCACTGGTGTATGCCTTGATCACCTGGATGGAAGGTCTTTGAGGCTGCAATCAATGTGTGGGATAGATCTAGAGTTATGAGCTGTTTATTGAAGGATTTGGATCTTCCTACATCTGAGCTGGGGAAAAATAAAAGTATGCCCATCTATGCCGATTGCACTAATGGTCCTGTTGACTGGCCCCCATCTTGTCCAACTGGCATCATATTGAAGACATGAACGAGGGTTCAGGTGATGCATCTATGGATGCACTAAAATGCGCAGCACATGGTCCTTTATGTTGCTTTATTTATTAGGTGGCTAGCCGCCGACCTCACAACATACTCATGCAATTGGCAATTTAACAACATACTCAATGATCTGTTTGCTAACGCTCTGTACGTGCTTGGTATACCAGCTATCAGTGAGACTGAATGTTCAACAAGAGGCCATGGACCTAAATCTAAAGATAATTGCAATAGCATGTGCTGTACAGCTGTAAAGTGGTAACATTTCCTGGTGAGACTTACTGTTGAGCAGGCAATGGGGCCACTTTAACATAGTCTCCCTTACTGTCATACGGCTTGCACCTCATCAATAAAACTATGCATTTGTCATTCAACATAACCAGCAGGATTGTGGCAGACGGATTCCATGCACACCCACAGGATATGGTGGCCTGTCTCCCTGCTAGCCCACAGTGCACCATCTGGACACCTAACCGTACAGGCCACCAAATGTGTTTGCAAACTCAGAATATGACAACCCATATCCGCCAAGGAAGTTGTAGTAACCTATCTAGAACCCTTTGGTTTGCACTCTCATGCATGCCCATAGAAATACCCAAGAAACACTCAGCAAGGCGTCTCAATATTTATAGAAGCATTGTGATTCTTGTATAAAATACATGTGTGAACATATAAATATTGTGTATGATGTACTCCTTCTTAGCGCTCCTGGACCTGGACTTGCCTAGGGTGTGTGATCTGCCAAATCCCTGCCCGGGTGATCTAACTCCCCATTACCCATGGGTAAGTGTGATCAGGCTGCCGTCTTGGTGTATAGCAGGACAACCCTCGTGAGTGGTACGCAGGTATCAGCTGAGCTAGAATTCTAACATGCAGTGACCTCACAGTATAAGCTGAGTGCTCCTCTGTCTAACAAGGAAGCAGCTCTGTATATATAACAACAGCAACCATGTGGCCATGTTGCAACCCCTGTCAGACCGCAATTGTTTATTCTAGTTGGATAGCAGTATCGCCTACTGGACAATTACATAGATAACATTTGCAAATTGAGCTTTTTCCTTGCACGGACTGTTCAAGGTGTCATGATAGTGTGCCTACGAAGTGGAAATGTAAGCAATGCAGATTCAGAGAATGTTATCCTACATGGTCACACATGAAATTGTATGTCAAAAGTCACTATGTGTTAAAAGGAAGACAACTTAAGAAAAGTGAATATATAAGTGGCAGCGTTTCTAACTGGGCCTATCCTGAACACGTGACACCCGCTCCTTGGACGTAAGTCAGGGAAAGCTATCCCTACACAAATACTAAATTATAGGGGTAAAGAAATATAAACCTGACTACAATCT
Organism: Triturus cristatus; assembly: GCF_964204655.1. Lineage (NCBI taxonomy): Eukaryota > Metazoa > Chordata > Amphibia > Caudata > Salamandridae > Triturus > Triturus cristatus. Next base: position 1,525,281,220 of record NC_140591.1, read on the forward strand.
GCAAAAGCATCACACTTCTTTGATAACAAAGCGCATAGAGTAAGCCATTCTTAAAATAATTGAAAATATTAAAAGCTATTAAAAACAACTTTAAAAAGCAATTTCGCATAAAAATAAAGCTGAATGAAAAAATGTCCTACTACTCGAAACAGCCAGATTGTTTGTGTGCTCCGATAGGTAGGCAAAACATTGCAGTTCCAAGCAATTGCAGATGTTATTCCCAGAGGCACCCAACGGATCAGATTCATCGAGCAATCATTTTAACATCCATTCACTTCTGCAGCCTTTGAAGAAGGATAGCTAGTGATGTATCTGCAGAAGCCAAGTCAAGATGAAATCAATAGGAGCAGAAGCATCCCTGGCGGCTCGTACAATGCATTCAGGAGCAATGGCAAGTTCAAAGGACAACAGCAAGTCTCTAAAATGAATATCATACATGGCAAAATCAATATACAATGTAGATGGATAAATATGATATTAAGCAGAATGAAATCTGCACTTAGTGAATGATATGATTAACACATACACTAAATTGAATAAGACGAACACAGAAATGCATCACCCTAACTTACATGAAAAGGACATGAATATGCCTCTAAAAAGAATATAACAAGCACTGATGGCATGTGATACTGACCTGATCATACCCTGTTCCTGTGCCCAGTTATCTAGATCCACTTAGGATACTGTCCCACTCAGGTAAAACAGGATTCCATCCACAGTTAGAGAGACCATCGTCAGAGAACGTGGCTACTGGATAACAACATGACACACCTAGCCTACTTATGATATAGCCTCAATGTGAAATATTGTCTCGAAATGTGTGAACATAAAGTTACACAATGAAACATTTAAGAAGCAAACAGATAACTACGCCATCTATTTGGCTGACTGTCGAATTCTATCTCCGATCCTAAATCCAACTACCCTTGCCCCAAGATAGCACCATCCTACCCCCACCCACACCACAGCCAACACAAGAAAGGAAACTTATAAGTATACAATATATGCCCTTAGGTAGCCTATTTCTAACAGGAGAATTAGATGGATGCATTGGCGGTGCTCCGGTCCAGCTCAAGGCATAATAGTTGGACTCTAGCACCTAAATATTCTGCAGCACAAGTGTGTGTGAATGGAAAGCAAAGGCCATTGCATGCCCTTCTTTGGCAATTTGTGTTAGCAGGTCACATATGGCTGCCTGTCTCTAGCCATTTGTTGGCTGAAGCTCCCTGGACAGCTGCTACCATGCATCTCATGTACCATTTGCACTGGTCTGCCTTGGGAAATAACCTTTACAACGCAGTCATTACATCGCACTACCTTTACAACATCTTTTACATCGCATGTCATTACAATGCAGCCATTACATCGCATGTCACTACAACGCATACCTTTACAATGCATAATACCCCTACACTATCCAACACTAACCCCACTGTTGCACTTACCCGACTGTGACCACTCACTGGAGTTAGAATAGTAATTTTTACCCCTACACTATCCAACACTCACCTTAAATGCAATGTAATGGTGTGCGTTGTAGTGGTATAATGCGATGTAATGGAATGGTTGTAAATGTAGTTTCTAAAAATGCATTGTAATGGTATGCAATGTAAAATAATGCGTTGTAATGGCTGTTGCGATGTAAAAATTGCGTTGTAAAGGCATGTGTTGTGAATGTTTGCGTTGTAACGTCATACATTCGTCTGCCTCTGTCTGTAGACCCTCTTCTCTCTGCAGTTTGGATGCCTGTCCTCTGCTGTATTTTGCACCTAAATAATGATCTTGCCTTTCAATGCTGTGCCTCAGCAAAGTTACCAATGCTGCCAGGCATTTTGGAAAGTGGTGTCATGGCAGCAGAATAGGGACCAGAATAAAACAGGAAGGCACAGTGCTCTGAAAGTATGTTCTAAAAGCTCCTTACAGTACCCTCTAATTCCCTGGCCATGTTGTCCTAAGCATGGGCAATCTCAGGAGCAGATACAGGTACTTCTTCCTTCTCTGCTGCAGAGTCTGTATTGCGTGTTGGGAGACTTTTCACTCTCTTGGCTTACTTACATCTCTTTCTCGACTGCCTGAGTTGTGAGAAATGTCCTATTTTGGTGCTTCTGAGAGCAAATTGGCGAGACCGGACGCATTGTCCATTGATGTTGTAGTACCTGAGACAAGGAGATGGGAATAGTTGCATTTGCTGCACTTGTGAGAGCAGATGTGCCCCTGCCTACAAAGTTTGGTTGCTGGTAGGTTTCTACTAGTCATGGTTGCAAAGTCTACATGTAACACTGGCTCTCCTGTCCATAGCTTATATACTATACCTAGTTTTGGAGTACCTTTCTCAACTCCATGTGTGCTGGAATATACAACATTCTGCATTACTTTGATGTGTGATTGGTTTATCAGTAGATCCCATGAATCAGTATATTTATTTGGGTGCGGGTATGTATACCTGTGTTTTGGGAACAGCAGCTGGAGCAAATGAGTGCCCCTAATTGTCATCCGATTTTCACAGATGGTAAGCCTAAGTCAAACAGTTGTTGCTTGGGTATTTCTTTCCTCAATGTTACTGTATATCTTGCCAAGCTCCTCACACCTTTGCTTTGCCCACATACCTAAAACTACCCAGGCTACATTTAAGTAAGCTCATTGCATATTCTATGTGTTCTAAAACTCGTTAAACCTTTTCTAGCACTGGAGAAAAAAAAGCACATTTGTTAAATCTTAAAAAATGTTAGAGGAACAGGATTGAGAGCAATCCTCTATTCTGGGGTCCCATACTTATACTATGTTTGGGGGTTGGACATACTCTAGGGACTCACCTATGGGAGGGCTTGGAAAGAGGGGTGGTTACACCCATTTCCTTTGTCCAGTTTCGCACCAGAGCAGGGGCAGGTTGCCCCTGCAACCGGTTTGAACTGGACCATGCACAGGGACACCAAGTGTGCCCCCAGTGCAGGACTTCAAAGCACCAGAGAGTGCTCCCGACCAGCCCCAATACACATCTGCCTGTCTGGGGAGGTGGTTACACCTATCTGGGACAGGAAACCTATTGTCCTGGCCTCCCCTGCTGGAGTTTCGGTCAGCAGCAGGAGGTGAGACCCGTGTCTGTGGCAGTGGCATCCATTTTGTGATGCCAGGGCTTTAGAAAACTTTGCCTGGTAGAGCAGTATGAACATGTCTCTCCCTCTAGAAGGGTGGAATGCTACCCCCGCTGCCAGAACTGGCGTTTGACACCAAACAGGACATGTTTCCGTGGAGCCAGTCCAAAGTTAGCATTTACCACAAGGTTATAATGCTCTTAAGAGTATATGGTAAGACTGCACCACAAACAGCATCAGTGGAGGTACTCCGAATGCTGCAGAGGGGTTCTGCTCATGCAGGGGCACCCTCTCACATAAAAACCAAGCACTCTGCCTTCAGGATTGTCAAGGCCTGCCATAGGAGTGACTTATAGGTTTTATATGTGTGTGCAATGGTTGTGATATAGGTAGCCTATACCACTGTAAGGGGTGCAGGCACCACCTTACCCAGGCTGCAGTAGCAGACCTGTGGTGTCATTTTGGAGTGCTTCCCAGGGGTGGCATAATACATGCTTCAGCCCCTGGTAGGCCTCTGAGGTACCTATGCCCTAGGTACATAGTATACCATATACTAGGGGCTTATAAGGCACTCCAGAATCCAATTAGTGATGTACCTAATGCACATGGAAACCATTTTGGAGAGGAAGCAGCTAGGCTGGGGTCCTTATTAGCAGGGTCACAGCCAGACTAAGGTCGAAAAACAGTGAAACACCAGCAAAAAGTGGGGGTACCCATGTGAAGCAGATCCCACTCTCCTACACAACCCCCCCAAATGCAGGGACATTAAACTAACCTTGACCAGTTGAGTCTTCATGTTCTAAGTGGAAATAACTAGAGAGTCCATCTGCATTGGCATGGTTACTCCCAGGTCTATGTTCCACTGTAAATTCCATCCTGCAGGGAAATGGACCATCTAAGCAGTTTTGGGTTTTCACCCTTCATTTGTTTTAGCCACAAGAGGGGCTTATGGTCTGTCTGAACAAGGAAGTGAGTACCAAACAAGTATGGCCTCAACTTCTTCAGAGCCCAAACCACAGCAAAGGCCTCCCTCTCAATGGCTGACCAACGTTTCTCTCTAGGGGTCAGCCTTCTGCTTATGAAAGCTACAGGCTGATCCTGACCTTCATCATTCAATTGTGACAGTACAGCCCCTTCCCCCAATTCAGATGCATCTGTTTGGACAGTGAACTTCTTGGAGTAATCAGGACTCTGTAGAATGGGAGCAGTGCACTTGGCCTGCTTCAGGTCATCAAATGCCTTTTGACAGCTAGCTGTCCACTGAAACATTTGGGGCATTTTCATAGAAGTTAAGTCAGTCAGGGGTGTCACTATTGATCCATACCCCTTGACAAGTCTCCTATAGTACCCAGTCAGGCCTAAGAAGGCTCTCTCCTGCGTCTGGGTGGTTGGAGCAACCCACTCCATGATGGTCTGGATTTTGCTCTGCAGTGGTTGAACCTGGCCTCCACCTATAAGGTGGCCCAGGTACACAACCTGACTCTGCCCTATCTGGCACTTAGTGGCCTTGATAGTGAGGCCTGCCTTTTGCATGGCCTCCAAAACATTCCTTAGGTGGACCAGGTGATCCTCCCAGGTGGAGCTAAAGACAGCAATATCATCTAGATAAGCTGCGCTGTAGGCTTACAGACCTGTGAGAACTGTATTCACCAACCTTTGTTAAGTGGCAGGTGCATTCTTCAAACCAAAGGACATCACCACAAATTGGTGGTGCCCACTTGGGGTCGGAAATGCTGTTTTTGGCTTTGCATCATCAGCTAGTCTGATCTGCCAGTAGCCAGCTGTCAAGTCAAATGTGCTAAGGTACTTGGCTGAGGCCAAAGTATCTATAAGCTCATCTGCCCTTGGAATAGGATGGGCATCAGTCCTAGTGACTGCATTGAGACCATTGTAGTCCACACAAAACCTCGTCTCTCTTTTCCCACCACTGGTGTGAGGTTTTGAACAAGGACCACTGGATTAACCCAAGGGCTATCTGAGGGTTCAATAACTCCCAAATCCAACATTTTCTGGACTTCTGTCCTGATACATTTCCTGACATGATCAGGTTGCCTATACATCTTATTTTTAATAGGCTGTGTCCACTTCATGAGTGCACCAGGTAGTCTGACTTGGAGTCAGAGAAAACATGTTCCTGAACTGATTGAGCACCTGTCTGCAATCAGTTTGCTGCTGGGCAGTGAGGCTGCCTGCCAAGGCCACACCATCAACTGACCCATCATCAGGGTTCTGTGAGAGGAGGTCAGGGAGTGGGTCCTCCTGTCCTTCATCAGTAGCCATGAGCAAGCCCATGTCAGCCCTGTCTACATATGGCTTTAGCCTGTTGACATGGAGAACCCTGTGGGGATTCCTGGGAGTTCCTAGGTCTACTAAGTAAGTAACCTCTCCCTTCTTGTCTCGGAGAGCTGCTGGGGCCACAGGCTCCAACACCCACACTTTCTGTCCTGGCGGGTAAATAGCCAGTACAGCCTGTTGGTCATGCCAGGCTTTTTGCAGTTCCTGGCAAGCCTCACGGTTTTTAGTTGCCTTTTTCATGTTCTCAGCCATCCTGGAGCAGAAACCCAGTAGATAGTCCACTATGTCTTCCTTTGGGGGCTTGAGAGGTAACTCCCATCCTTCCTTCACCAAACACAAGTAACTCCACACTCCTTCCACATTGCTATTAAGTAACCAGACATGAAGTTGGTACCTCTGTCTGATACCACCTCCTTAGGAAAACCCACTCTTGAGAAAATTCCCAACAGGGCTCTTGCCACCACAGGTGCTGTAGTGGTCCTAAGGTGAATAGCTTCTGGGTACCTGGTAGCATGATCCACTACCTCCAGGATAAATCTGTGCCCAGATGCTGTTTGGGGATCCATGGGAAGAACCATGTCAATCCCTACCGTTTCAAAGGAGGGGAACCCCACCACAGGTAGTGGTATCAGGGGGGCCTTTGTAGTACCACCTGATTTGCACTGGCTTGGGGTCTCTACACTCTGAGTACAGAAGTCCATCCGCCCAATAAACATTATGGGTACCACTAGCACTCCCAGCAGCCTCAGCAGCAGCTTGCTGTCTGAGGGGTACAAGAGAGGGGCAGCTCTGCTGCTCCTGGCTCAGATCTGCCCTGGAAGGGCCCCCTGTCCCCAAGAACTCAACCTGATCAGGCTCAAGCCCCTCTGTGATCATCTCCCTCAAGAGACTGATCCTCCTTCTGAGTCAGGGGGGAAGGCTCTGCCTTAACCCTTCTGCTCCTCCTCTTGGAGGGCACTTGGTCCATTCTTCCAGAATCCAAGGACTGTTCACAGACATTTTGGCCTGTGACCTGGTCACAGCAAACACATCTGCAGGGATGCCCAGCATTTCTGCATGAGTCCTGAGCTCTACTGCTGCCCAAGCTGAAGTCTCTAGATCATTGCCAAGCAAGCATTCGACTGGTCGGTCTGCACTCACCACAACCTTCTTAAGGCCAGTTACCCCTCCCCAGGCGAAGTTAACCACTGCCAGAGAATGGTCTGTTCTGACATTGCTAGCATTGGTCACTCGGTACATTTCACCAAGTATAATCTGCCCAGTATCCACAAGATCTTTTGTCACCATAGTGACACTTGCTCCTGTGTCCTTGAATGCCAAAGCCTGTACTTCATTGATTAAAGGCTGTTGCCTGTACTTGCTGAAGTTACTGGGACTCACAGAGGGGGTCATATCCATGCCCCCATCACAGACAAGAACAGCCTGAGTGGTTTCTCTGACTAGGCCAGAGCCCAACTCAGTACCCAGGGTCAACCCTACTAAACTCTTGGCCTGTGTGTTCCCACCACAATTGTAACTGCACTAGGGGGAGCAGGTGCCTTAGGGGCATTGGTGGGGGCTGGAGTATTCTCTTTGGACTTGGTGCAATGACTGGTCCAGTGTGTCTTTTGCTTACAGGCTTTGCACCATGGTTTCTTTTGGCCTTTCCCTTTGTTAGACTGTGAATCCCCATCTGAAGAAGATTTTTGGGGACCTTGTGAAGACTTCTGGTCTTTACCCTTCTCCCCACCCTTGTCAGAGTTCTTAGAATCTTGCTTCTTAGGGTCACCACCTTGGTTCTGTACCTTCTGCCTCACCCTGGTTCTGACCCATTTGTCTGCCTTCTTTCCCAATTCTTGGGGAGAGGTCAGATCAGACTCTACCAGGTACTGGTGCAACAGCTGATTTTGACAGTTATTAAGAATCTGCTCCCTCGTTATCAGATTGTACAATCCTATGAAGTCACACACTTTACTGCCCAATAACCAACATTCCAGAGCCTTAGCAGCACAGTCAACAAAGTCCACCCAGTCTTGATTTTGTGCCTTTTGGGTATCCCTGAAGTTTAACCTGTATTGTTCAGTGATTAGTCCAAACCCATCTATCAGTGCACTTTTCAAGACCTGGTAATCATCACTAACCCTGGGCGTAGTTCGCGAAGTAGCACTACGCGAAGCTACGCAAAGTGCACTTCGCACTACGCAAGCTACGCGTAGCACTTCGCGAACTGCGTAGTACCCTGTTCGCACTGTGCAAGATGCCGTTTTCAATGATTGCACAGTGCGGACAAGCATCCGGCACTGTGCAATCATTGAAAACGGCATCTTGCACAGTGCGAGCTGTAGTTTTCTGCCGCTCGAATAGATTTTTACTCGAGCGGCAGCTTTCTCAACGCAGACTGGTAGTTTCTCATCGTGAGCGGTCGCGAGCATACGCGACCACTCGCAATGAGAAACCTGACCTCCTCGCGTTGAGAATCTCGCCGGGATGTTTATTTTCCAAGCTCGCGATCGGCAACTTGATGTTGCTGATCGCGAACAAGGAAAAAGTCTCGCCGGGATGTCATTTTGCTTGCTCGCGGTCGCCAACTTGATGTTGAGGACCGCGAGCAAGCAAAAAATGACCGCTGCACTACGCAACTCTATGCTATGCATGTTTGCACTGTGCTATGTGCAATTCGCGTAGTGTGAAGTAGCGCAAACTTCGCAAACTACGCGAGCGTAGCGTAGTGCTTTGCCCAGGCTTAATCATCCGCATCCTCTTCTCCTACAGTGAGGAGCTTATCTCTACTTTTGTCTGCAAATGAGAGCCATAAGATTGCTGCCCACTGCCCTTGGGGACTCTCTGTACTTTACAGGCCCTCTCCAAAGCAGTTATCCATTTGTGGATGTCATCCCCACTCTGGTAGGGAGGGTCAATCTTACTTAGGTTTCTATGGTCGAAGACCTCTCCCTATCTCTAGGGAAGTTGCTGCCACCAAGGGACTCTAGTCCCTCCTTTTTTCTAGCTCTATAGAGCTCTAGGGCTTCCTTATCTAGGGCCATCTGCTGCTTTTTGAGGTGAAGCTGAGCTTGCTCATACTTCAGCAGTCTCTCTCTCCTCTCCTGGGAGGTTTCCCTCCCTCAGTGAGAAGAAATAGAGGTCCCTACAGATGAGGTAGACTGGACAGACTCCCTTGAGAGAGATCTATCCCTTCAAACCCTACTTTCAACTCTTCCTGGAGGGACAGAGAGGGGAGCATTGTTCTCATCCTCATCATCCACATCCAGGGGAGCTGGGTTTCCCAGATCCTGATCATTTTCATCAGTCTGGTCAGCAGCAGAGTTTGGGCCAGGGGGATTTCCACCCCCATGTCCACCCTCAACTGCTGCCCCACCCACTCTGCCTACCCCTTCAGGCCCACTAGGCCCTGAGAGATCATCCAGCCTGAGTATCTGCAAGAGATGCTGGGTGGTTGGGCTTTTGCCTGTCTTCAGCTTCCTAATAGAACATAAGGCCCTAAGCTGAGCAAAGGTGAGATCCTCATATATAGGGGAGAAGCCCACTGGCTTCTGGTAGGGACCCACTGGTTCCTGGCTGATTAGACATTGCCAGTGTGGTGTGGTGTATTGCACTACCTACACTAGTGTGGCCTACTAAACTCTCTTGAGTTGTAGAAAGGGTGTGTTAAGCCCTCGACACACAACTCTAAGTTCAGTAGAACTTACTGTATACTAAGCTTGATATTATATGTACCTAAGGAACCTTTAGTGGTTTTCATTTGATCAATTCAATTGAGATTATCTGGTAAAACAATAGCAAGCTGGAATCCCACACGCTGCACACCAATGTGAGAAGTTGGCCTGGATATGTTGTCCACTAATTAAAGTGGGCACCTTGTACCAGTCCAAACAAACCCCTTATGGTGATAGGTTAAAGACAACCTTTTTTGAAAGCTATCCTAGTGGCAGCTATGGAGAGTAGCCTTCAGGCTAAGTCTTGAAGGAATGTAAAGCAGCTTGTTTTGCCAGTCTATAATCTCTTGAATGACCAAATGAAAGGACAACCACACCAGGTATATATTTAAAATATATGTATTTAAGATAAAACACACCCCTCTAGTCTCTTTATGAGGCTGGAGTTCGAAGTACTTAAGTTACAAGTCAGTATTCAACAGTAATATCACAAATACACGTTTGGGCCCTAGGGGCGTACCAAACCATAAACCAATACAGTAGTATAAGAACCATGACTGAACTAGACACAAGGCCTAGAGCCTGTAGAAGTGCTTGGATCACAAGGAACCACCCAAGGCAGTGACACAGGAGACTCACGTGGGACGTGTGCAGTGTGAGAACACAGCCGCGAATCTCCGTTAACTTCTATGGGGAAAGTCGCGGTTGGAAATTAAGAGTTTAAGGACACTCAGAGGATGACTACAAGCAAACCCCTTTGGACTTAGAGGTGTCTAGGGCCAACACCCACAGGAGCACCGGAGGACTCGAGTTACCTCACCCAGGGAAGCCAGGTGCATAGGTGTCAAATGGTGTCGGGTCGCGGCGTCATTTTCAATGGAAGCTGGCAAAGAAGTGCTGCTGCCGTGAAGAGGAGAAGTGTCCGAAGAGATTTAAGCCTGGATCGAGGATGGAAGGAATTTGAATTTGAATTTAAAAACATTTCTATAGCGCACTTTTACCATGCGGTTTCTTGGCGCTGTTAGATTGTGAGAAGCAGGCAGGAGCAGAGGGGAATTTAAGCATTGTAGGCTCGGGGAAAAAGAAAAGTTTTAAGACCCTTCCGGAACTCAATGTAGGAAGATGACATCCGGAGTTCCGGGGGGAGGGAGTTCCAAAATGCAGGAGCAAGCACTGCGAATTTCGTACCGCCAGTCTTTTTCTTGCTGAAGCGGGGGATGGTTAACAAAGCCTGATGAGTAGACCTAAGCTCTCGTCCAGGTATGTAGGGGGTGATGGCAGAACAGATAAATTCCGGGGCAGTGCCTGTTTTAGCCTGGAAAGTGGTGCAGCCAAGCTTGAACAGAGCACGCTCTTTCACCGGCAGCCAGTGCAAGGCCTGCAATAGGGGAGTAGCTCTATGGTATTTAGGCAGGCCGTGAATCAGGCGGGCAGCCTGATTCTGCACTAGCTGCAAACGGCGAATGGCGTAGGCTGGAGCGCCATTGTAAATGATGTTCCCATAATCGAGGCGCGAAAGCACCATGGCCATCACTATAATTTTTAGGGCGGGTAAAGAAAAAAAACGAGAAATCTTCCTGATGATTCGAAGGGAAAAGAAACAGGAGGAAACAACTGAATTAACCTGAGAGTGAACAGAAAGTGAGGGCTCCAAGAGGATGCCAAGGGTCTTGACCTTAGGAACTGGGAGCGGGGGAACACCAAGTGAGGAGGGCCAGTGAGAGGGGGACCAGGGACTGCAACCACCTCTGGTCAGGACTAATTCCGTCTTGTCCGGGTTGAGTTTGAGGTGGTTGCAGTTCATCCAATCCTGGATGAACAGCATGACGGATTGGACATTTGAAGCAGAGGAAGAGGAGTGGGAGAGGTCAAAAATTAGCTGGAGGTCATCGGCGTAATTGAACACCGTGACCTCGAGCTGCTGTAACATAAAAATGAGGGGGTAAATGTATAAATTAAACAAAAGAGGGGAGAGGGAAGAGCCTTGGGGAACTCCACATGCAACCTTACGAGAGGCAGCGGTGAAACCAGCAAGATGGACTGCCTGAGCCCTGTCACTCAGGAAGGACTTAAGCCAGGTGAGGGCCAGGCCCTCTATACCCGCCGCCTTGACACGGGTGAGGAGGATGGAGTGGTCCACCGTGTCAAATGCGGCGGATAGGTCTAAAAGAATGAGGGCCTGGGGGACGTTGGTATCAATGCCCTCGCGTAGGCTGTCCATCACTGAGATCACTACCTTCTCCGTCGAGTGGAGGGGGCGAAAGCCCGCCTGCCGAGGGGAGAGGCAGTGGTTGGCTTCCACATAGGTGCTCAGGGTGCTGGTTACATGGGTCTCCAAAACCTTGGCCAGGTAGGGTAATAGGGAAATGGGACGGTAATTGGAAGGGGATGAAGGGTCGGCACCGGGTTTTTTTAGAATGGGAATGACTGCCGCAAATTTATGGGCAGTGGGGACCACTCCAGATTTGAGTGAGTCATTTAAAAGTGTAAGGGGAGGGGTAGGGCAGTGTAGGAAGACTTCTCGCAAGATACGAGCAGGGGCAAAGTCTAGGGGGGAACCTGACTTTACCTTTTGGAGCAGGGAAGGAAGTGTAACTGTGGTCAGAGGGGGGAAGGAAGTGAATTTGGAAGTGATGGCAGGGGGGGAGGGATTAGTGAAGGTGGGGGAAGGGGGGGAGATATTAGCCTTGATCGTTGCGACCTTATCAACGAAGAAGTCGTTGAGGGAGTCGCAAAGCGGTTGAGAAGGGGGGATCGAGGCCGTGGCTCTATTAGATGAGGCAAGCTCATGTACTGTGGCAAAAATCTCTTTAGATTGAGATTCAGCTGCTAGTATCCTGTTTGAGTAAAACAGGGTCTTGGCATCAAGTATGCTTTGTTTGTATACTTTGAGCACAGAGAGGTAGATGGTTTTTTTGGCGGGACTATATTCTCTTCTCCATGCGCGCTCTGCTCTGCGTGCGGCTAATTTCCTCTCCTTGAGATCGGGGGTAAACCAGCGATTGGCAGCATGGGCACGCTTCACCGTGATCCGTCTCAGGGGAGCAAAATCGTCGCCTGCCCGGGTCAGCCAGCCATCGATGGTAGTCAGCTGGTCCGGGGCGGCGAGGCCCGAGAGGTCAGGGCAGGAATTGGCCAGGGATGAGCAAAAAGATGGCATGTCTGCCTTACCCCATTTTCTAGCCCAGGTGTTCTTTGGGAGAAGAGGTTTAGGCACTGGGGCTAGCGCGAGGGAGAAGGAGATTGAAAAATGGTCCGACCAAGAACAGGGGGAGATGACAGGAGAAGTGGTGGGGATATTTAGGGTCCAAACCTGGTCGAGCGAGTGGCCATGAGCATGGGTGGGGCTGTGAACGAGGGGACAAAAGTTAAGACTGGTCATGAGGCTGGTGAATTCTTTGGAAAGGGGGGTTTCAGCGGGATCGTTGGGCCAAAAATTAAAGTCGCCCAACACCAACACTGAGGAGTTGTTAATAACCAGTGTGGCGAGGATGTCTTGAAGGCAGGAAACAAAATTGGAAGTTGTGTGAGGGGGTCGATAGATGAGAACAGCAGTAAGGGGGGTAGAGTAAGAGCTAGCACGAATTATTAGGCAGTCTACCTCAGGGATAAGAGGAGAGGGGAGTATTTGAAAGTGGGAGTCAGTATGTGTTATCAGGGCTACTCCACCGCCTCTCCTGCCCTCCGGGCGATCCGCACGAATGATGGAGTAAGAGGGAGGGAGTGCGGCTAGAACGTTGGGGAGGGAGTCTGCCTTAAGCCAGGTCTCTGTTAAGAACAAGAGGTCCGGGTTGTGGCTGTCGAGAAAATCGTGTAGCTCATGCTGATGGCTAACGACAGATCTGGTATTAAGGAGCGTGGCAGTGGAAGGAACCTGAAAGCAGAAGGGACAGAGTCTGGGTCACTTACCAGTGACCAGGGACACGTTATAGTCCAATACCCACAGATATCTGGTGCTTAAGGTGAGTTGATGGGTGTCTTGACTCTTCAGCCACGAGGTCCAGGAGGTGTCGACGACAACCAGGAGCTGGATTCCATCTGTCCCATGAAGTCTGTCGAGTGCTGCAGTGTCGGCGACCAGGATGGACCCAACAAGCCTTGGCAACAGCAAGTCAAGGAGAAACAGAAGAAAGACATCAGTGCAGACCATCAAGGTCTGGGAGACTCACCCAGCGAGGGTAAGTTAGGGCACATCTGGAGCAACCAGAAAAGCCCAATCAGAAGATGAGTTGCCTTTGTGGGGACCCACTAGCCAAATGGCTAGCGATCACAAAGGAGCCTCAAGCAGTTGCACTGCAAACTGGCCCACGGGTCACTCGTGGAGTGGAGGCCAGATATCTTCTGTGCTGTAGATGCCCAAGACTGGGGCTACTCGAAGCCCAAAGCACAACTTCAAGGAAGACCAGGAAGATGATGGACCGGCAAAAGTTCACGGTATCCTGGGGTCATGGTTCCACATCACCCACGATAGCCACGGGCCTCAGCTTTGCTGTGGACTCAGGGTAGCCAGGGAGAAGTCTGGAAATCCAACTCTGGGGATGCAAAGACTTCAGCGTCTGGCGGGAGCTTCAGAGTTGCAGACCGGACAGTTGCTTCTTTAGTGCCTGCCAATCAGGGGAGTCCCTCTTAGACCCCAAGGGAGATTTCTTCAGTCTTCTAGCGGAAATAGAAAGTCGAAAGTCCAGGATATATGTTGCAGAGTTTCATCCAGGGTAATCTAAAGTCTCAAGGACTGGGTTCCCATACTTGTACTAAGTTTGGGGGTTGGACATACTCTAGGGACCCACCTATGGGAGGGTTTGGAAAGAGGAGTGGTTACACCCATTTCCTTTGTCCAGTTTCACGCCAGAGCAGGGGCAGGTAGCCCCTGCAACCGGTTTGAACTGGACTATGCACAGGGACACCAAGTGTGCCCCCAGTGCAGGACTTCAAAGCACCAGAGAGCGCTCCCGCCCAGCCCCAATACACATCTGCCTGTCTGGGGAGGTGGTTACACCTCCCTGGTACAGGAAACCTATTGTCCAGGTCTCCCCTGCCAGAGTTTCGGTCAGCAGCAGGAATCCAGACCCGTGTCTGTGGCAGTGGCATCCATTTTGTGATGCCAGGGCTTTAGAAAGTCTTAACCGAGTAGACCAGTGTGAACATATCTCTCCCTTTATAAGGGTGGGATGCTACCCCCGCGCCAGAACTGATGGGGGTAGTATTCCAAAGCGTTTGACACCAAACAAAACATGTTGCTGTGCAGCCAGTCCAAAGTTAGCATTTACCGCAAGGTTATAATGCACTTAAGAGTATATGGTCAGGCTGCACCACAAACAGCATCAGAGGAGGTACTCCGAATGCTGCAGAGGGGCTCTGCTCATGCAGGGGCACCCTCTCACATAAAAACCAAGCACTCTGCTTTCAGGATTGTCAAGGCCTGTCATAGGAGTGACTTATAGATTTTATATGTGTGTACAATGGTAGTGATATAGGTAGCCTATTCCACTGTAAGGGGTGCAGTCACCACCTTACCCAGGCTGCAGTAGCAGACCTGTGGTGTCATTTTGGAGTGTTTCCCAGGGGTGGCATAATACATGCTTCAGCCCCTGGTAGGCCTCTGAGGTACCTATGCCCTAGGTACATAGTATACCATATACTAGGGGCTTATAAGGCACTCCACAATCCAATTAGTGATGTACCTAATGTACATGGAAACCATTTTATAGAGGAAGCAGCTAGGTTGGTGTCCTGATTAGCAGGGCCACAGCCAGACTAAGGTCGAAAAACAGTGAAACACCAGCAAAAAGTGGGGGTACCCATGTGAAGCAGATCCTACTCTCCTACAATAGGCAAGAGAGGTGCAGAAACAGGCAACAGAGGTGCAGAAGGAGGGAAGAGTGGTGCGGAAAGAAGCAAGAGAAGTGCAGAAAGAAGCAAGCGAGGTACAGAAAGAAGCAAGAGAAGTACACTAAGAGGCAACAGAGGTGCAGAAAGTGGCAAGAGAGGTGCAGAAAGAAGGGAGGTACAAAAAGTGGAAGAGATGTGCAGAAAGAGACAAGAGAAGTGCAGAAAAAGGAAGAAAGGTGAAGAAAGAAGCAATAGAAATGCAGAAAGAGGCAAGAGAGGCACATAAACTAGCAAGAGTGGTTTGCACACCATTAGTACCACTTTTATGCCCACATTTAGCAATAAGTAACAGGTGACCATTCTAGGTTTTGCAAAGGGCCTTCCACCACGCTTTAGCATTTTTGGTAACATATGAGCAGTTTGACCTAGGACCAATTTTTTTTTGTTCAAATCTGCAGATTATGCCTCAGATGATAGATTATGTGGCAAATGCGGAAAATGTGAAACTGTGCAAAAGTCGGTGCAGCCAAACAGTCTCATAATTCCAGTGGCCCTGCTCATACATCTGACTAGGTCCAGGAGTGCTCCTCAGTTGTTCCTTCTTTTTTTGTCTCATTGAGTTTATAGTTTAGCTTCTATAGAAACGAGGAAGATAAAACCTGAGGTTACCAATCCACAACACAGACTAGCTTACCACATAATTACTCTCCATAACACATAATCCCACTCTACATAATTACTATACACTAAATACCACATACTTTCTATCCACATAATTTCACTACACACAACGTGCATCCACTCCACTCCACTCCACTTCAAAAAACATTAGTAAAAAACATTTACATTTACAACGCCAATAGCCCAACTCTCGCAAATGTGAGACCTTGTACATTGTAAATGCTTCTTTAACTAGTTGTCGGATTTGCAGAGTGGTGGAGAAAGGGGGCCGGGCCTCTGACCAGCGCTCAGGAATTCTGCTGCGTAGGACACACAGGAGGTACTTAGAGGGCTTCTTGGCCCCCAAAGTCCTTCAGAAGCAAAGTAGACCTCATCCCCAACCTGTAGTTTGCCAGGAGGCACGTTTGCAGAGTGGTGGAGAAAGAAGGGTGTGACCTCTTGGCAATCCCACTGTGTGGGACTTACTGGAGGTACAGGAAGGATAGATGGCCCCCAAGGATATCCTTCGGGCCCAACCACACCTCCTATTACCTCCAGTAAGTCTCACACAGCAGGATGGCTAAGTTCTCATAGCAGGACACGCCCCCTTTGCCCACCACTCTGCAAACACGCTCCCTGGCATGCTCTTGGATGGGGATTGAAGTTCCCTTCGTGTCTGGGGGTCCTTAGGGGCCAACTAGCCTACCTGTTACCTGCAGTAAGCCCCACACAATGGGCTTGCTGAGAGGTGGACACAGGCCATGCCCCCTTTCTCCACCACTCTGCAAACACACCTCTTGTTTGGGGGATGAAGTTCCCTTGCCTCTTGAGGGTCCCTGGGGGCCAGCTCGCCCTCCTGTTACTTCTAGTAAGCCCCACAAAGCTGGATTGCTGAGAGTGGTCCGAGGCTACGCCCCCATTTTACAAAACTCTGCAAAAGCGCCTCCTGGTGCACTGCTGCTTGGGGGATGAAGTCCACTTTAGTCCTCAGGACACAAGGAGACCTCATCGCCCCACCAGCAGTGCGCCAAGAGGCGTGCTTGCAGAGTGTTGTAAAAAGGGGCGTTGCCTCAGACCACCTCTCAGCAATCCCACTGTGCGGGTACCTGGTGGGCTAGTTTGCCCCTAGGAACCCTCACCAACGAAGGGGACTTCTTCCTCCAACCCAGAACGCACCAGGACACGCCTTTGCAGAGTGGTGCAGGGAGGGGGTGGGGCCTCTGGCGAGTTGCCGGTGTCTTGTTTTATTTTTATTTTATGGAGGGGGGCTGTGTGGCCCCCCCTTTCCTTAACCCTTGTGGGCCCTGGGGACCCCATCCCCAGGGGCCTGAGCCATTTTATACTTTTTATGAAATGAAAGTGTGCCGCACATCCTGAGGCCAATTACGGCCCCGGAGACCCATCCCCTGAGGCTAGGCCTTTCTTTTTTTTGTTTTTAAAGGGGAAGGGGGCCATGCGGCCAACCTCCCCATGCCGATTTCGCCCAGGGGAACCCATCCCCCATGGCTTGGCAATTTAAAAAAAAAAATTATTTAAAGGGGAAGGAGGCGGCGTGGCCCTCCCTGCCCTGGCTTATTTCGGCCAGAGGGACCCCATACCCCGGGGCTCGGCCTTTTAAAGAAAAAAATCAGAAAATTGAGGAGGGTTGAGTGGCCCCCTCATCGGCCATTTTTGGCCCTGGGGACCCCATCCCCCAGGGCTTGGCCTCTTTGTTGGGACCGTAGGGAGAGCCCCAATGCCCTCGCAGTCCCTGCTGGCTCCCCACCTCCTTTGGGAGCTGGCATTGCTTTTGAGCAAAGTGAGCTGCTAACATGCTTCCATGAAGCAAAGCAGTGTTTGCTATGGCAGGGCGGGAGCATTGCTCCCGCCCTGCCATAGCACAATGAAATGTCCCGGGGTGGGCACCCCATGACATTGCTGGAGCTGGTCCTGGGGGGTGGCGGTCCACAAGGCCATGGAGGGCTCCAAGAGAGGGGCCATGCATCCCCCCTCCCTGTATATTTTAAGCCCCGGGGAGGTGGTGGTCCCCAAGGCAGGAGGTCCGGAACGCACCCCGCCCCTAATTTAAGTTTGCCCCAGGGAGGTGGTGGGGGATAACATGAGCCCCCACCACACACTTTTTTCTAAAAATGTAAGCCCCGGGAGGTGGCAGTCCCCGGGGCTGCGGAGGGCTGCGTGCCCCACACATATTATTAAAAAAGCTCTGGGGAGGTGGCGGTCTCTGGGGCTGCGGAGGCCCCCACGGGCACCCGCATAATAATTAAGGATTGGCGTGGGACCTCACCCACTTGAAGGCTTAAAAGACACGAAGCATGGAAACCACGTTTTTTTTAATTTTCAGCGGGATTTGCGTACCTTATGCAAAACCCACCAAATTTTAAAAAAAGAAGATTTTTGGAGCCCTCGGGGTCCCTGTGGGACCGCCTGGGCAGGCCTAGGGGGTCAGGGTGTTTCTACCTTGCCCCTTTTTCCTATTTTTAATCGTTTTTTTCCCCTTTTTTCTTGTGACTGGGTTCAATCGAGTCACAAGATGGCTGCAAACACTTCCTGGTTTGAAGTGTTGGCAGCCAATCAGAAGTCAGCTTGTGATTGGGAGGGTTGGCAAATCCACCACGGTCACCAAATACTAATATTTTTTTATATATAAATTTCTCAGAAACTACTTAACAGATTTACACCATTAAAAAAAGGTTGCTTTCTGAACCAAGACCTACCTTTTTGCCAAATTTGGTGTAATTCCTTTCAGCAGCTTGGGCTGTAGCCTTGTCTAAATTTTCCTATGGAATTTAACATGGAGAAAACCATTTTAGGACCCCCCTTTTTTCTCAGCCCCCGCTTGATAAATCACCCTGAAACTCAAGACAGGAGCTGACCTGAGCAGGCCATTCGTTTTGAAACTTTTGCAAAAATTCCTCAAACGGCGCCAAAGATATTGGCAAAAGAAAAAATGCTTTTTGAATAGGAACAAGGTCTTAACAATAACTATATTCACTGAAAAAACCATAGGTTTCACACATGTTATAGTTAGCTGGACATTTTACTGATAAAAAACCAATGAAATTCCCCCGTTATAGTTACTGTAGGCAACTATAACTCACGCGACCGTAATCCTCTGCTGATGCTAATACTGTATTTAGACACTTATTTGCCCATGTCTTCTTCCATTAAATTTTAGCTATACATATATTACAAATATTTTTTTTTCATAAAGACACATATGTCATCAGCAGAGGATTACGGTAGCGTGAGTGATAGTTGCCTACAGTAACTATAACGGGGGAATTTCATTGGTTTTTTATCAGTAAAATGTCCAGCTAACTATAACATGTGTGAAACCTATGGTTTTTTCAGTGAATTTGCAAGGTTTTTTAAATGCTAATTCCTAACTATAACGTGTGTGAAACCTATGGTTTTTTCAGTGAATTTGTACGTTTTTTTAAATGCTAAGTTACTTTACGCCATTCGTGGCGTGCGCGCCCACTTAACGCAGTTCGTTCCGTGCGCGCACGGTGCGCTTCACGCACCGTGCGCGCACCGCGTGCCCACGTTACGCTAGATGAGCATCGTTGTGACAGGTAATATATATGTTTTGCTTTGCTGTCATATGCCATGCACAAATGGTGCCCTTCGGGCACCATTTGCACATGGGGTGGGGAGAGTGTGGAAATTGTTTTATTTTTTTTATTATTTATTACCGTACGCGTACGGTAAGCGTAATCGGCGAAATTTTCGAAAAAATTCAAATTGCCTTTTTTCACTTGGGGGATCGTTGGGGACTCCCTCAACATGGCTAGGTGCTTGGAAGCTGTCTAAACAGCCCTTTTACATGTTTTTGCCCTTTGTTTTTCAACCCCCTGTCAGAGTGCGAGAGAGAAAATGGCGGCCGCCGCTTCCTGGTTTCGACCGATTCGAATGTTTACTAAGATCTAACGGCCAATCAGAATCGCACTCGCGCACGTCACCGTACGCGTACGGTAAGCGCACGGTAAGCGCACCGTAAGCTGCCACAGATATATATATTGATTTAAAGGCTATTTTCTCAGAATCTACTGAACAGATTTACACCAAACCTACAAAAGGCACTTCCTTGACCTGTAGACTACCTCTCTGCCAAATTTCAAGGAACTCTGTTCAGCCGTTCGGGCTGTAGCTGTGTCTAAAGGTCCTATGGAAAAATGCATGGGAAAAACACGTTTTGGGACCCCCCTTTTATCTCAGCCCCCGCTTGAGGAATCCCCCCGAGACTTTCAGGGTAGGAGCGGAGCATAGCGCCCCACCTATTTTGAAAATTTCGCAAAGATTCGTAGACCGGCGCCAAAGTTATTCCAAATAGAATGTTGCGGATTTCCTATGGAAACGTGGTCCTAACTATAACCAGACCCTCCAGGATTTCGCGATTTCGCGATTTCGCGGCTTGCCGCGAAATCGGCACTTTTGTAAAAATGCCGCGATTTTTACAAAAGTGCCCGCGAAATCGGCACTTTTGTAAAAATGCCGCAATTTTTACAAAAGTGCCTGCGAAATCGACAAAAAGTATTTCTATTTTTAATTTTAGCTCTTGGTTAGTGCTAGGGAGCAGCAAGGGGGGGGTGAAGGAGGGGGTGGGTCGCAGGAGGTGACATACTAGTGAGGCAAATAAAGGCTACATTATTACACAGCTAACAGCAGTGCAAACGTTCCTCTCTCAAAACTAGTCTAGCGTGCACAGAAAGAACGAGTACAAAACATATGGCACCAGTGCAGACTTCTTCTCGACCTTTCACTCACACACAGGCACACCCTCATGAACTAGCACTCTGGTGAGGAATAATGCCGGTTTCACCCACACAGGTATACCATGAGCTGCTCATTCCAAGCTTCACCAATACACCCATTATAAAAGCAGCAGAACAAGCTTCATTTATGCACACAAAAGGGCCATTAAACTTCTATCATAGCGACAGGTATGTTAAAAGAAGCAGCTGTGCAAGCGTCTTAAACACACAGTACAGTAAAAGGCAGTGTCAAAGCAGCAATAATGCAGGCTTCTGTCATATTTCCACAACATTAACTACAAAGCAGCAGTACATGGTTCCCTTAAAGAGAACAGGTATAGAACCTGCAGCAGCAGGGTTGACCCCATACACAAAACAAGTCCAGCTCAAGCAGCAACAGCAATGCAAGCTTACCTCTCGCACAGACACACCCATACAACAGGTAGAGCACAATTTGCACGCCTAACCGGTATAACATAGGCATAGTCTGCAGCAGTGCATGCTTGCATCACAGTCGCACAGTAACAGCACAGCACTGGCAACAGCAGTACAGGTTTCCCTTGCACATACAAGAGTTGCAGCACAAGAAGCACTAGTTCTAAATTCTCTTCTGTACTTTCAGGACAAGTGCTACAAGGGAAAACAACATCAAAACGTGAGAAAGATTAAAGGGTGAAGGAAACAAATGCAATGAGAAAGAGCAAGAGTTGAAAACGGGGAAATAATCGTTTTGGTTTTTACATAATGAACATATTACAAAGTGTTATTGACAAAAACATAGCTTGCACAGTAAATTAGCTAGTTTGCCACCATCAATCCTGTCAGGTTTCCCAGGTCCATGTGTGATGCTCCAGTTCCAGGTTTTTTTACAATTGAATTCTGGGACTTATAGTCAGTGCCACTGGAATTATGCGACTGTGCGGCCGCTGCGAATTTCGCATAGTTATGAATTTGGCACAAAATCCACCATCTGCATAATCTGCAGATTGAAAAACACCGGTCCCGCAATGTGTCAAAAGGTGTGATAACTGCTATACTAAAGCAAATGGAGAATTGCATTTCCAAAGGATAACAGCCTTCACCTGTGGGCTGCTTCCTCTGTTCCATATTCCAGGTTCCCTATTCAAAGTGGAATACTCTGCTAAAAGAGTTTCCAAAGATTTAAGGCTGAAAATGAATCATTATGAGTAAAATAAAGTGCCGCAAAAATGCCGCTAAATTTCCATATTTGTGCCGCTAAATTTCCATATTTGTGCCGCTAAATTTGCGAATCCATGCCGCTATATCCTGGGGGGTCTGTATAACTATCTACTGGCGACCGCCAGTAGATAATATAAGTATATATATACCAGCAATACATTTCTTTGTGTAGGAGCCCATACACCTGGCAGGGCGGCTTCGACGTGATGGGAACGAAGAAACCCATCTAAATCCCAGACACACTTGTCATTACAAGAAGACGTCAACATCCTTTTTCAAAGGGTTTTAAGTGCTTTATTTCTTTCTCGGGATATGCAGCAATGCACTTCATTATTTCTGCACCTAACGCATTTCAGCTCTCACAGGAGCCTTGGTCACAGGTAAGTCTTTTATCCATTTTTTTTACCAGCCACGTATCTCTCATCAACGAGAAAAAAACCACTTTTTTGTTTAGTAGTTCTCCGGTCGTGTTTTTAGTTTGGAAAACGCAAAAAGAGCCTTTAGTTCAATTAACTTTATGCAACATCTTGCTTGTTTGTATTCAAGTTCGTAATTAAAAGTTCTGCAGTTTACATCATATTTGTTCATGATTTAATGCACTGAAACAAATTACTACCTCATAGCTGGTGCTGCTGCCATGCCTTTAAATCTCTTTTGTGCACGTTTATCCCTCCGAAAACTGCAGGCAGGAAAACAAATGTGCAAGCTTGCACCCTTACACCTCTTCTCTTGTAATTTCATATAGGAAAATCCTGTCTTTCTTCACCTCTAGAGAAGGGGGGTCAGGCTCCCTTGAACTCAATAACAGCAATAAATGTCTTCATGTAGGAGGCCAGACACCTGGCAGGGCGGCTTTGACGTGATGGGAACAAATATATACTGTCAGTTGGTGTCCAAGTGGCTGTTTGGGTTGATGAGTGTGTACATGAGTGAATGTATTGGTGATTGATTGGTTGTCTGAGTACCTGTATGGCTGTATGAGTTTCTGTGTGGGCTGGGTGAAGGGGTGTGTGACTGCCTGCATGGATGAGTGAGCAGGCGAGTCAGTGGCTGTATGGGTTAGTAGTGCTTCTGTGAGGGGCTATATGAGTGACTGAGTATGAGTATGGCTGTGTTGGTGAGCAAATGCATATGCCAATGGTATATGGGTGACTGACTGAATATGTAAAAGCAATATAAGTGAGTGTTGAAGTATATGAGTGACTGTATATGTGTGAGAAAGTTATTGTGACTGGTGAGTGAGTATGTGTTTGTATCTGTATGAATAAGTGAGTGGGTATGTGTATAACTGTATAGGTAAGTAAGTGTCTGTGTGATTGACTCTATGGGTGAGTATATAGGTGTGTGAGTTGCTTTATGAGTGACTGACAGTGTGTGAGTGGCTGTATGGGTATACGAGTCGATATTACAGTGGCAGAATTAGTGAGTTGCTGTTTGAGTGGCTGTATGGGTGACTGAGTGGATGTGTGTGTAGACCTATGAATCAATGAGTCGGTGTTTAAGTACTGGTATGGGTATGTCAATGGTTTTGAGAATGGTAGTGTGAAAGTTGGAGTGGGTTTATGAATGATTAGATTGGGTTGTGAGTGGGTGCATCAGATATTCTGTGGATATTATCATCTGAAAAACTGCCGAAACAATTTACACCAAATCACAAAAAGCATGCTTTCTAGACCAACATCTAGCTTTCTGCCAAACTTATTCAAAACATGAAAACATAGACTTAACACAGGGAAAACATGTTTTTGAACCCCCTTATTTTTCGTGGAGATTTGTCAAGCGGCGCCAAAGTTACTGACAAAAAACATGCTTTTCCTATGGAAACTTTGGTCCTAGATGGAAACTGTCTTGGAATCAATAATTGGTCATTGCCTGAACCACTGCACTGGAAATAAAGGAGGTACTGACTCAGCCGACAACAGTCGAGAATTATTCAATTCAAGGGAAGGCGTTCATTGGATTGATACCTGCTGAAAACATGCACTATGACTTTAACAGTTGCTGGTATGGTAAAGGGCATATTCCTTGATATCATATAACTGCATGCATTGACACGGCCTTCCTATTGGATGAGTGGCAGGCTATTCAAGGTGGATAATATTAGAGGACTATAATTATTTTGCCAACTGTGTGTGAAAATTATGTAGCTTACCTGGTGTTGTGATTGTCTACTCAAGACTATATGGTGGATTGGGATAGCTGAGATCTTTAATTCTGTGATGTATTCACATGCAGGTATGAATATTTGAAAGAAATGCAATGCACAGATATGGCGGCCAAAGAATGAGGTATTGAGATCTTGATGGCACCAGTCCCCTTTTATTTGCCAAGTCTGAAATCCACCTATGAGAGTGTTCCATGTGAACTGAAGAAGGCAAATTGCCAAAACTCGTTTGCTTGGAATCAATGGAAGTGTAAGAACCCTCAAGTGCTCCATGCCTGTTTCTTTGAAACTTTAAATGCATACTTACGAGAATCCACCTTTGCGCTACGGAGGCAACCACTGGTGAGTTCAGCAAGTACTTTATTACATCTAATACTTTTTTGATCTTGGGCTTCAGTTGTTTTTTGGTTTTATTCTAAGTATCCTTCGCCATATCTTGGATAAAGTTAAGACCACCCCACCAAAATTATAGGGCCAATAGCCCCCCTGAGTAAATCTTTAATCTCCATAATAGATGTAGGATTGTCTATAATTGGTGCATAATAGTTCACAAAATTAAAAACATTGCTGTTTACCCCAACAGTAACCCATATCCATCTGCCATGGGGATCTCTCCGGACTTGGGCAACCTCTAATCTATTCCTTGGCCAAAATAGATGGCCACTCCCCTTATTGCCAACCCAGCAGAGGCAAAAAAACGCTTTAGAGAAAAATTTAGGGATAAAGAGCTTTGGAGTATTTGTTAACTGATCCATGGCGAAGGACCCATCGGGAAACCTTACAGTATACCTGTTACTCTCCTCAATTCCAGTCTGTGTCTCGCATCAATTTTTTTCTTATCTCTCGCTCTCTGAACTGTCTTAATTCAGGAATATGGGCTAATTCATACTTAGACCACTCGCTAGTCAAACTCGAAAAAGAAATAGATGCAAGAGGGAGGGCTAGTTCCAGGTGGCAGATGGATCGACTTCTTCTTGCCAACTAGAAATGGGTGACTAGAACAAGCAAATGGATAAAAGAATTATTTCAGGAGAACAAGGACACAGCAACTCTTTTCTCAGTCTGGGGGGCCTTTAAGGCCTCAGTGCTCGGGCAGATGGTCACTTTTAAGGCTGCACAATCAAAATCCTGAGGGCACATATATCTGAACTTCAGCTTTTCAGAGAAAGAATGCCTCCTCCGGGGGCAGAGATCTAGTGGAGGGCCAGCTTAACGAAGCAAAACAAGAGTAAAGAGAGTTTTTCACTATAGAAGAAAGAAATAGCTCACGGACATTTCAGCAGCGAGTCAAATGGCAGGCACATTTTTTGCCTGGTCGACCAAGGTAAAGCAGGAAGCTCCATTAATCAATGAGCTGCATGATCCAGGGACAAGGACCCTGGTGATCAAAAAGAACATGATCGCAGGATCTTTTTAGACATTTATAATAAGTTATATGTGACTAAATATATGGTTTTGCATGAGGCTACAGAGCATTACTTTTATGACATAACCCTCCCGCAGCTATCAAATGCGCAGGTAGAAGAGATGGAAGCAGAGATATCAGCAGCTGAAATTCAGTGGGCCCTCATCTCAATGCCTGGAGGGAAGGCCTCAGGAAATGAGTCTTCGAACGGAATTTTTTAACATGTTTGCGGAGGAGCTGTATACCATTTTTGGCAGAGCTTTTTTAACTATGTTAAAGCAGGAGGCGAGGTTCCATTATTTTTTAAAGAATCTATCATTGTAAGTTTTGTCAAGAAGGGTAAGAATCCAAGGGTTGCTAACTCATACAAGCCGATCAGTCTACTAAATTCAGCCTATACAATATTAATGAAAGTCTGGGCGAATCGTTTTACCCCAGTTGCACACAATATGATCCACAAGGATCAGATGGGGTTTGTGACTGGGAGGCTAATGTCATCTAATATTGGATTCTTAGTCCAAGCTCTTCACTTTTTTAATACTAAACAAACACCAACACGTATAATGATGGTCAACGCCTGGAAAGCGTTTGATTGGGTGAACTGGGACGCTCGTTTTCATGGTCTTGGAAGGGTTGGGATTTCTCCTCAGATTATTAAAATGCTGCGGAATATATATCAAGGGGCACAGGCTCAGGTTTTTATTAACTCCAACCTGGCCGGAACAGTCGATTTAAATCGGGAAACCAAGCAAGGCTGTGCCCTATCCCAAGTGCTGTTCACCTTTTTTTTTGAACCACTGGCTATCAGGATCCAAAATAATTTTGAGATAAACACACCAATATCAGGAATGCCAAAATTAAAATTATTTGCGGATGATATCATCTTATATCTTAGACCTGAAAGCCAGAACATCGCAACACTGACAGAATTTGCGCAGTTTGATTTAATTGGAGGGTATAAAATCAATCACAATAAGACTGAAATTTTAATATTTAATACTTCTAGTGACTTTCTCCCAGACAATCTCAAACGACAAGATCTTTCTATTGACCCGATCGGATATATGGGGATTTATGTCACCAATCAGTATGCGGAGATTTATAAATTGAATTATGAGGCCATGCTGACAAAAATCAAAAGTCTACTTGATAAATGGTCACTTCTCGCTCTTACATTGATAGGTCGTGTTACTCTTATAAAAATGTTGATTTTACCTTTACTGATTTTTCTTTTTACAAATGTCCCTATAAATATTAATATGGCATATTTTAAAGAGCTGGAAACAACCTTTCGACAGTTTATCTGGAATTAGAAGGCTTCGAGGGTAAAACTCCCTGTGCTTCAACTTGATATCAATCAGGGAGAGCTCGCACTTCCCCAAGCTCGTACATACTATGAAGCACCATTTTTTCAATAGTGTGCTTAATTGACTGCGAGGGGTCTTGTGATCATTTTTTTCTTGATAAGATGGGTCAGGAAGCCGGGTCCCAGATCCCGGTCTTGATAAAAACAGAAAAATTTCCCCAAAAAACGAGACACAAGACCTTACAGGAGTATCGCAACAGACTTCAGGCATTCTACTCCATGAAGGCTCATTCCAAAGGGGAAACAGCCTTTACAACAAGATGTTTACCTCATTGTGCCTTTACTACGCATTTTTTTGCACGCATGTTTTTACAGCAAATATTTATTTAAAATGCATGCCAATACCACGCATTTAAGGTTGGGGAGGGGTGTGGGGAGTCTCCACTAAAACTACATTAAATCATAAAACAATGCGTGGTATTGGCTTGCGTTGCAAATACATATTCGCGGTAAAAACATGCACGCAAAAAATGCGTGTCAAAGGCATGCAAAGTAATTGCATGCGTTGTACCGTCATACAACCATTACGCAGGGTATGAGTACTTGCAGCTTATAGAATGTAAAAACTTGAGCCTCCAAATCCAGAACAGTCATCTAAGGTTTTGGAAAGCTAACGGTTTCAAAGAGCTGGGTCATTTCATAGTTGGTGGGGGATGTATTAATTGGCAAGAGGTCCAGGCTAGGTGTGGAGACCGGTGCAAGCTTTTCTTTTTATGGGTATCTTCAGAATATACATCTGTTAAACAAGTACTGCTTTCCATCTAGTATAGGTCCTATACCGGTTGTGGCTGCTCTCTTTAGAACAAAGTTAAGGGAGGTGGGAAATTGGTATTGCCTTCTACGGGCCCAAGTAGAGCCCCTAGTGGTTAACAATTTTTAGAGTGGGTCACTCAGGAAACGCAATGTACTTTCTCAGACCTTGAGTGGAAATTTGTCATCTCGCAACTTGGTAGCAAGGCTTTAAGAGCCGTACATTTTAAAAGAATGTCATTTTTAGCACGCTGGATGGCATACTATACCCCCAAAGCACTCCAGGAGATGCATACAGAAATTCAGAATAGGTGTTTTCTGCTGTCAGCTACCGGGCGAGGGAGGCTGGCTTCATATATCTTTTACTTGTCCAATGCTAGGATAGTATTGGGAGAGAATCTTTGCCGCTCTTAGTCTTGGTTTACAGGGAAGAGGCAGAAATAGCTCTTTCTGGCTCAGTGAGCCAGAGACAAAACTTGTCAATGTCTAGAGGGGAAGAAACATTCATAGTAATTGCCTCTTTAGTCGCGCGTTCCCAAATTCTCCTGAACTGTAGGACCACCAAAGTACCAGCCTATTTAAAATGGCACAATAAAATGATTTGAATAAAAAATTTGAAGAGGTCTATGCTAAAAGGTTTGGTGCTAATAAAGGATATACCGCTATATGGAGATACATGGAACTGGTAGAAAGCTGGCAAGTGTAAAAAGAAAATTTAACTTTAATTCATTATATATTTGCACTTTGCTTTACTTATCATTTGCAGCTAAGGATGGTATATGAGCTGATGCATTTTATTAAGGTTCAGAATTATCCTATTAG
Source organism: Triturus cristatus (assembly GCF_964204655.1). Classification (NCBI taxonomy): domain Eukaryota; kingdom Metazoa; phylum Chordata; class Amphibia; order Caudata; family Salamandridae; genus Triturus; species Triturus cristatus. The sequence goes on from NC_140591.1 coordinate 1,525,309,213, forward strand.
GCAATAGGAACAAAAAATAATAATAAAAAATGCACTTTTTTGTGACATGTACACACTGTACTTTATTAATTAGTACCTGATGTTGTTTGATCAATGCTTACTACTGTATATAGAAGATGATTGGAACAAGAAAGTACTTTATGGGACTTGAACGCACTACACTTTATTGAACTCTATCTGATGTTGTCTGAACAATGTTTACTACTGTATATAGAAGATGGAATTTTGCGCATTGCATTTTAGAGGGAAACATCCTTTACCACGCAACCATTACAACGCGGTATGGTTACATCGCGGTCGTGACAACGCAAGTCGTTACACCGACTTGCACTGGAGGGCGCTCTAGACTAAGGAATAGTGTGAATTACTATTCCAACACCTTCCCTACTATACGTAGACTGGAGTTGGAATAGTAATTCACACTATTCCTAAATCCAGCACCCTCCAACGCAAGTCGATGTAATGACTTGCGTTGTCACGACCGCGATGTAACATACCGCGTTGTGATGGTACGCGTTGTATCATCATACATCCCATTTTAGATGAGGAATCAATCAAGAATATAATAATATTTGTAAAAATGGATTCAAATATTTAAGATAATGTTTTCCATTTGTGAATTTGATTTTGTTTAATTGACTACTGACTCAATCTATGTTTCTGCTCAATTGCTCAATAAAGTTTTTAAAAATAAAATAAAATAAAAAAAGAGTTTGGCAATATATATATAGTGCAACAGTAGGGAAAGCGTTGAACTTCGGAGGTGTTAACTTGAGAAACTGTTGGACTACTCCCACTCGAAACAGGGAAGGAAAAGCCAATTTTAGAAGAACAGTAGCATGAAAAGTCTATCCTTGATTTGTCTTTCCAAAATTCAAAGAATAACACTGTTCATTCCTTAATTATCATCAGTCCATTAAAAAAAAGAATCACTTGGAAGTCTTTTGTTTATTAATGCATCCCACATTTTTTATTCAAGCAATGCTTTCCATCAAATGCAGTCAACGGGGCCCAGCCAACACGTTTTGTCCCTATGGACATCATCAGGGCTCAATGTCATGATTCAGTCAGAAGACTCCATTAATTCCTCGATTGTGTCTATTAAGGTGCAGCACAATTCACATAAATGTTTCATACCCTGTTGTCATTCTCCATCTCCATCTAGTTGGGTACTGGATGAGCAGCAGTCAGGAGGTCTCCATGAACACGTTGTTGGGACTGACAGCACGAGATCAATGAGAACTGAATATGAATATCTTTGAAATCATCACTGCCTTCTTAAAGTATTCACTCCCTCAGGGATTTTTATCCTCGCCGCATCAGCTGGCACCATAAAGTAAGTATTCCATTGTGTCACACACACACACACATACACCCAGACACACACACATGTCCCTAAAACACACCTTCCACACATGCAGGCAAACATACATAAACACACAGAAACCTCCCCAATGGAAAGACAGACACACACACACTTCTCACCCAACAATCACACACACACACACACACACACACACACACAGACATGACCTTTCTCAGAGTTCTGTTCACAGTGTCCAAACAGAATACTTAACACTCTGTCAATGCTCATACTGTAGACACATGGTCAACCTTACTCATATCCAAATGCTTGCAGTTTCATTTCCATAAAGTTTACATATGTGGCTGTGAACATCCAATACTACTAAAAAAGATTAACTCTTTCCGCACCGATTTTCAGTGACCCCTTAGTAGTCACCATTATTCAAGGATGTACTATCTGTTGCCTGTTTTATTGGGTCCCTGGGAGGGTGAGACCAAATTACAAAACCTTGGCTGCATCCATACTAGGAGGTGGAGGCAAGACAACAATCTATAGCACAATTGCCACACCACTACATAGGATGGGCTGTTTGTTGCCTGCTTTAGTGGGTGCCGGGGAGGGTGACACCAAACTATGCCTCACAAGCTGAATCTATTAGAGGAGGAGGAAGTGGTACAAGTGCTATATAGTGCATTTGCAACACTACTACATGGGACACTCTGTTTGCTGCCTGCTACACCTCCCATCCTGCATCTCTTGGAGAAGAAAGAGGTGGTATAAGTGCTACAAGGTGCAGTTGCCACACCACTGTGCAGGATGCACTGCTTGTTGCCTGCTTTTGTAGGTGCCTAGGAGTGTGACACCGAACTACACCTTCAAGACTGCAACTCTTGGAGAAGGAGGTGAGCAAGTGCTATATTATGTATTTGCCATTTCACTGCTCAGGACGCATGTGGGGAGCACACAGTCGAAGACCTGGACTAGACAGGGTCTGTCTGTGCCCATCAGCAGTCACTGGAGGATGGACCACCACTTTTTCATTGTTGCTTCAAGCTAATATGGGCAAATGGAAGATAGCAGGTGACTTCCTCCCCTCACTGGGGCATTAACATTGAGTGTGTCATAGTGCTTGCAGTTTGAGTTATCTAAAGATATTGAACTTGCCAAGAGGTACATTTTGATCAATTACTCAAAATGATTACCTTAATTATCTGTTCGTCTTTTTGCATAAAATGGTCTTGATCCCGCTGCCGAACAGTCTCATTTCTCAGAGCACCTTACTGCCTTACCATTTGCCTGTTCACACACAACTTCCTAGCTACCATAATGGACAATGGTCCTATTGTTTCTTTTGCTCAGCCTACTGTTAATGCTGTTGATTTACTTCCATATTCTGATGTGCCTACTGCTGGCCCTGCTCCATATGCCACTCAGTGTCATAATGGTGCTTCTAATGTTTTTTCTTCTGCAAATGTTTTGACTCCTCACTCTTTGGTTGTGAGGGACATTCAGTTCCAATCCCAGTGTTGCAGTATCAGTCTTGATTTCATTAATAGTTTGCCTTTGGGGTTTATTTACTGACCCTTTTCGTTTAGCAACAATTCAGACCATCTTATTGTGGACCCTCTGCCTGCCCCCACACCCAGGAAATCTCGTTTATCTCAAATAGTTTTACACTTTTATAGACCTTGTACAGTTTGATTGAGATTATCATACCTAAATGTCCCCTTCCACCTTATGTATTTAGCTCCAATGTAGCCCCAATGGCTTCTTGCTTAATACTTTGTGTATTGCCATCTGGAATATTGTTGGCATATCCTTAAACCGAAATCAAGATAGCCAGCAGCTTGTGTTAAATCCTTTGACATAGTGATGCCATAGAACACTTGAGCTATAATCTGTTTGACTTGCCGTGCTTTTTCCTGTAACTCCATTCCTGCTGTTTCTTCTACTTCTTGTGGTAGAGCCTTTCTACTTGGTTCAGAGGGACTCACAGAGATGTGGTGCATCGCTGCCTGAAAGCAGCGATGTGACACTTGTCAGTGCGCCCTTCTTGCAACACCAATGATGCGTCATATTTACCGTATGACACATCATGTCGCAAGGAATGACAGATATGTAAGTATTACTGACATATCTGTTTGCAAAAAAGTGGCACATTGCTGAAGTTGTGTTGGAAGCTAGACACAACTCCAGCAATGTTCCTTTCACACGGGACAAGCCCCATGCAAAAGTGCCTGTATCACCATTACGCCTGCCATGAGGCAGGCGTAAGGTTTTGACGCATTGGCGTCCAAGAAGTGGTGCAGCAAAATCGCATAGATTTAAATGCGCCACTCCTCCGACCCTTTCTTGCGGGGGAACACCCACCCTGCATACATTATACCTGACACTGGTATAATGTAGCGCAGGGGTTTACGAAGGGGTTGCCTAAACGCATCACTCTGTAAATATGGTGCAATGTGGCGTATTAGTTATGCTGCCACTGCGTCACTGAAAGTAACGCAACAGTGGTGCAAAAGTGATGCAGGCCTTCATAAATAAGGCCCAGAATTTTACTGAATGTTATGCCTATCAATATCAACCACGTTTGGATTCAATCATTTTCTGTTACCTGGTCTGTATGTTTTCATTTAAACCTTGTTCATTATTACAGCGATGATTTTTCATCACATGATAATGCTAATTTTTGGACATTCTTCAAAAGTTGTGATGGTCTTATGACTGGCTCCAAGTAAGTTGGCCAAGTTTAAGCTTAGTTGTCAGGGTGAATTTTAATGCCAGGATTAGTTCTAAGTCGCCTTTCCTTCATTGGATTTTCTTTATTAAATTTGGATATTTTTCATGCCCTAACTGATTACTCCTGTGCTTTTGCACTTTAGGATCACTTAAATAAACATGACTTTGTCAGCATTCACAGATTTTGTAACTAAGGTAAGAGGTTTATTCATTCATGTAGTGGGCTGGACTGCTTGCGTTTCATTGATAATATATTTGTCTCTAGAAGCATAAGTGACTTCATTCCTAATGGAGTTACCTTGACCATAATCTGCTCAGTGTGGACGTTCTTCTACCTGTCTCCAACCTACAGTTCTTTCTTTGGTCTAAGTACATAACACTATAAAGGATAACTGCTCAGACATAAGTCAGAGCTGTCTGAGCCCCACAAATCTTGGTTTATATTTTGCACAATAAGTTAGTCTGTGGTCAGACATACTTATCCCTGATCATTAGCCGTGCTAAGATTCTGAGATCCTTTATTTACTTGGATGATTCTGTCAAAATATTTCTCAATCATCATTTTAGCAGGAAAAAATGGACTCTCCATGAATGGTTTGACTGAGCCTGCTCTTTAGCTAGTAGGCAATTACACTATGCCCTAGCAAAGCATCCCAGGTGCTAAGCTGAGGTTGCTCTCTGTAGGGCAAGTTAAGAAGCTGAAAAATGTGATCAGAACAAAGACCTGCAGACCACAGAGGTTGCTTGCTCATTAAAAAAATGCTTCATTGTTTTGGAGAATGGTCAATTTGTAAAACTTCTATTAAGGTAACGCTTACTTGTTGACAGCTAATATTTCAGTAGCTCAATGGGCCATTCATTAAAAAGTACCTATCCCAGACCACAAGACATGTTCGTTATGTTTGGCTTTTCCACGAGATTTCATTTTTATTATCATAAAATAGTGTGCGCCATTCATGGCGGCCCTAATGATAAAGCATAGAAAGACAAAACGTAGCCGCAATTCTGGTATGGCACTCATTGATAAAGATCCTACTCATTGTGCAGTTAATTTATCTTCTCCTGGTAAGCTTACATCCTGTCTCTCAAATAACATAAATGTTAAAGAGTTAATGGGTAATATAGATCAGTTATTGAAATCCCTTCTGTTACCCGTTGTTGATAGCTTAAGAGCAATTGAAAAAAGGCTGGAGAAAGTGGAATTCTTAATGAACAGTAAAATGGAATCAATTGTGGGTTTTTGTACATCGCACACAGTACCTTCTGCTGGGCCAGGTTCTGTTGAAACACCTTACATTGCTCCACTTCTGGAGACCACTTTCCAAACTCAGTCGAGTACCAGTAAGTTAACCTGCACAAATGTAGATGACAATATAATGCAACCCACTACTTCGAATAATACCAGTAATTACTTGGGAGATAATGTTTTGCCACAAAATGGCCCAACGAGTGATAGAAAAGGTTATAAGTCAGCTCCTATTATCAAACCACGCCGAGCTTCCTTTATTAACCTGCCACCGGAAGCTGTCCCCCTTGTGGTAGTTCTTGCGGGTGTTCCTACCCTAAAAAACGGTACAACAGAGGGATATTCTCAGTTAAAAAACAAGGTGATTCACTGGCTTGCCCAGAACCGCCCTCTTCCATCATATATTAATGGGGATATTCTTCATGTACGGCGCTTACCCTGGCTGGGAAATACACAAAAAAATAGATGGAGATATTATTTTAATTAACTTCAGGGACCCTAGAGCTGTCAGTCATATTCTTAATTGGCATATTAATTACACGAGATCTTCTATTACTACTTGGGAACTGACTTTTTTCTATCCAAGAAGTGAGATAGTTCCCAATATTAACTTTGAGGCTCCACTTCTTAACCAATTTAACCCTCCTATCCCGCTCAGAAATCGTTATGAGGCACTAGCAAGTCTTGAGGATGTGGACTGACTTGATAGCCCTAAAGCTCCCCCTTTGACCCTTGAACAGCCATCCTCCGATATACTTCTAGCTTCTAGTGACCCAAGCAAGCCAGTATTATTACAAGCAAGCTCAGATACTTTTAATGGCTATCCTCCTGCCCCAGATATTTCAATACCTGTTGACAGTTTGGTCGGTACCAAGACTGTCATGGGGAACCTATTCTCCTGGAATATTGCTGGTTTATCCTCTAAAATGGATTCTGAGGATTGGATAGTTTTTGTGAATCGTTATGATTTGTGCATATTCCAGGAGACTTGGCTTTGTGAACCTCTTTTTGTGCAGGGTTATCTGAATTATTCGGTGCCTGCACTAAAAGGACCGAGAGGAAGACCAATGGGGGGACTAGCTATATGGGTCCGCCAGATTCTAAAATTAACTATTAAAGTTGTAGAAACGAATAATCGAGATATCCAACTAATTAAAGTGAACCTAGAAAATTTAGGTATGCTGGATATTTATAATATTTATATCCGGAGTAATAGGGGAGGGAGCCTAGAGACTCTGGCAATCTTGAGCCGCCTTCTTGACACCCACTCTACAAATAACAACATTGTCATTGCAGGCGATTTTAACAGAACATTTGAGCCATTGATTAATGAAGACAATCTTTTTGGGGAGGAAGAGGATTGTCAATGGGGAGTCCCTAAACTAGAGCTCAAACCGGTTGTGCGTTGGACCAGTGATGTTATAGCCCTAAACTCCATCTGTTATGAGAAGGGCTTAAGAGCTCTGAATGGAAGGTCTAACAGTGACAGGAATGGAGCCAACACATTTGACAATGGGCGTTACAGTAGTCGAATTGACTACGTTTTATGTAGTCTTAGTTTGTGGCCCTCAATATGCGACATGGAGGTTGTTGGGAGAATTGAGAGTGACCATAATCCCTAGTGCATCACACATAAATGGTGGTCCCTTACCAACCGGCATGCTGGTTATTCTGAGCCGGTTCCTCCTCTGATTGTTCCAACCAATGATCTACGTAGATTAAATTTGGAAAAGATAGCAACTAATTGTCAAGTTATTGCTGATATATCTGACAAGGTCGATCAAGCAATGCTGGCAATTGAGCTCTCTAACTCACTTGACACCGGTTTAGATAAGGTAGAAGGAATACATAATACCCTTTTCTCCACAATTAAAGATTATTTCCTCAAACCTGCAAAAAATAACGGAGCTAGAATCTTCAAGCCCGCCAAGTGGTATAACAAACAATGTAAAGAAGCACGTCTAGCCTTGGGTAATGCTATTAAAGGTGGTACACCCCTAGTAATTCAATCAGCTAGAAGGGATTATAAAACTAGCATATCAAAGGCTAAGAAAGCATGGGACGAACACCATTGGTCTGAGTTACTGGTAGCCAGTAACAAACGGGACTCCCGGTCGTTCTGGCACATTGTCAGGTGGGGAAAATCTGGTTTTCCAGAAACCCCATACAATAATGTGCCTGAGGAAGAATGGGTGACATTCTTTAGAGCACAGTATGCCAACCCAAATAGTCTTAGCTTGGGGCCAGAAACTAGAGTAGAACAATTTCAGGAAACTTTTTTTAGTGTCTCTGAGATTATGACGGCCCTTGGTTCAGTGGCAAGTGGGCGTGCCCCTGGTCTTGATGGAGTGCCAGCGGATTTATTTATTAATGATAAAGAACGCTGGAGTAAGTACATTCACCTACTCTTGAATGCCATTGCTTTGGGCGCGCTGGTACCCACTTCCTGGCAAGGCGCAGTAATCATTCCTATCTTTAAAAAAGGTGATAGGTCCAAGCCAGGTAACTATAGGCCAATAAGTCTTATAGACACTATACAAAAAGTTGTGGGACGAGTTATCGTCAATAGGCTCCTGGATTGGGCGGAGGAGTTTAATGCTCTTTCACCCTTCCAGGCAGGTTTCCGTCGCTCCACCAGTACAGTCGATCAAGTTTTCCGATTCACACTGCTACAGTGGAAAACCGTATTGTTGGGCGAGGGAAGTCTTTATGCGGCTTTTGTTGATCTAAGGGCCGCTTTCGACCTTGTCCCTCGTTCTACGTTATGGGCGGTACTTAAGAAACAGGGACTCCCAAACGAATTATTATCCCTCATAATGAGACTTCACGAATCCAACTATGCTAGAATCCAATGGGGGGGGATGGGTTCGGTAACTGCGGACTTTCCAGTTGAAAGGGGAGTTCGTCAGGGTTGTTCGATGGCTCCTGTGCTTTTTACATTATATATCAATGACGTTGTGGGCCGCATGCTCTCAGCCCAAGTGGATGCCCCTTTTTTAGCAGGGACTAAAATCCCTATTTTAATGTTTGCTGATGACACGCTCATCCTATCGAAAACTCCCAGTGGTCTACAGCATGCCTTGTCTATCTTTGATCAATTCTGCGGGGAGTATGGCTTAGAGGTTAACACTGCCAAAACTAAGCTTATGATTTTTAACCCCCATCGAAGTTTTAAATCTAAAATTACTTTGAACAATCGTCCGCTAGAGGTAGTGAAAACCTTTACATACCTAGGTATACATATATCTAAAGAGAAGACCTGGCGGCACCATATTGATCTTACAACACTCAGGCATAGGCAATTGTCTGGTGCTATCTGCGCAGAGCACAGAAAATCCTTAACTAAACCTGTTAAACCCGCCTTGCAGATTTATGAAGCAAAGGCTATAGGCTCTGCGCTATACGGCGCCGAGCTTTGGGGTTTTGAAAAGGTGGCAGCACTTCAAACCTCGGAGAATAATTTTCTCAGGGCTATAACTGGTGTTCCTAAAAGCACCCCATTATTGCCCCTAAAATATGATTTGGGTAGAAGAGCAGTCACAGATTTAGTTAAGTTACGTCCGATTATTTATTGGCATAGGTTGTGGACCACCCCTGTACTTAAACATTATGCCGAGGGTTTTTTAGACATTATGAGTTCTGATGTATACCACAAAATTGGATGGCTGAAATCATTAAAGACATCCCTTATTGAGCCTGGTATGTCCCCACTTTGGGAAGATCCTACGAGAGCAATCTTCCCCTCCAAAAGTATCTTAAAAAGTGCTTACTGGGAGATGGTTGCCTCCCGACATTGGAGAAGCTCTAGTGCTGGTTCAATGTCTGGTGAATTTTTAGAGGCAAAAATGTATCCCTGTTTAGAATCGTACTGGGACACTATTACCAGGCCTGGAGATAGGAAGCTCCTCTTCCAACTTCGAGCAGGAGCACTTCCCCTTAAATCTCTGACAGCTAAGTGGAATGGTGGATCCTGTGACACCTGCCCTGTTTGTGGTACTACTAAAGAAACCATCGGCCATTTCTTATTCTCTTGTAAACCCTATGCGGTACCAAGGCGTATTTGGTTGTCCCCAATGTGCAAAAATTTTGGGACAGAGTAGTACTGTGGCCCTGCGTATTATATGCACCAGTACTTTGACATGGGTCTCAGTAGCCACCGCAAAGTATTTAGGTTGGGCGTGGTCAATTAGAAGGAGATTGCTAGGTACTTAACTACTCTCCCAACTATTGCAGAGACTGCTAGCTATTTGACTATTCTCTGTTATGTTTTATTCTCGTGTCTTATCAGCCATTTTAAAACTATTTTAAATCATGCTTTTTTACCAATACAGATAGAACAGTACACGCATATAGGACTAATAATCTCAGTTAAAAATTCTCTTCTTTTTGAAGTGTGCTTTGCAATTGATGCCAATGATCGAAGTTTAATCTTGTTTTAAAAATGTATGTATTTGTGTTTGTTTTATTGTATTGTGTTTTTTTGCTTTTATGAATGAAATTCGAATAAAGCATACTCTGACTGACTGACTGAGTCAGAGTGCCACGCACGATAAAGCTTGCAGTCCTGATGGGGCACCTGTGGATTTATACAAATCTAATATTGGTCCATGTATCCCGTTAATGACCAATGGTTTGACCTCTGCTTGCAGATTTTTGTTCACTCGCTAGTGGTTGTGTTCAATCAATGTCCATATGTTCACAAAGGATACGGCCTAGATCTTCATTGATACAGTCCAATTTCTTTGATTGACTGATTTGTGAAGGCGGTATGCAGAATCATATTAAAAATAATTTTAGCCTGGGCAGATGACAATTGAATGCTCACTGATGTGCAATTGGGCTTTATAGAGGGATTGAGGCTATTGAACAATGCCTTAACTTTCACTTCATTGTTAGTAAGTATACTGTGACTGAGGGAAGCCCTCCTCATCTGGCCTTCATGGATAAATGAAGCGTGTTTGATACTATGAAACGGTACAAATTATGGCAGGTTATTTAATTAAACATTGATGCTTCCTCAGTCAACCTTTCGTGTATGCTTTATAATAACTTCCCTGCATCCTTACGTTTGGTGATGAGAATATCTTTCAAGTTGAAGAAAACTGCTTCAGTGATTGGCTGTTAGCCCTTCCCCTGAGTAGCTGCCATTATTTTTGCCAGGAAGAATTAGGTATTTCCTATGTTGAGGATTTCATTAAACTTGCTACCCTTCTGTTGTCGGTTTTGGTATGTACTAATCCCAAAGCTGACCTTAGTGGGACCATTTTTGAAGATTGATTCAATTGTTCAAAGGGTCTGGCAATGTCTTGGCTTTTGTATATTAAATCTGCTTAGGTAGATTCAGATAGAACCTTTTTCATCCTGGACAAATTCTAAGATCTGATAAACAGTGGTACAAGAAGGCTTTCTGAAAATCAACTGTATCTCCACTTAGGTTGAGTTTGCAAAGTCAGTGCTTGGATAAATTGCAATGATGGTCACCAAGAGTCTGAATATCTGTCTCCTTATAATCACGCAGTCGTAGAAGAGAGCTCTTCTCTGTAGGTTCAGGTTGGGTCATAGTCGAGGTTGCTTGTATTTTTCCCAAGGGACAGTTTAATGTTGATCTGATTTGATGTTGTCTCTGTGAAGAGAACTCCCCTCAGATCCTATTGCATTTTGTCTTCTTTTGTGAATTGCATTGCCTGTGTACTCTTAGATATCAAGCCCTGGCCTGTTATTAAAGAAATGCTGATTTATCGGATGTAGACCTGCACCAATTTTCTTTCAAACGTTATCAGGTACAGAAGCCTGTTTTGTAATGAAATATTTCCTAAAATCTTCTTTTCGTTATGATAATTCACAGTTCTTTTAGTTTTTATTAGACTGGTGCTCAGGTATACCTGACAATTCTGGCCTGTGTTTTTTTTGTAACTGCATGGAACATTTGCTGAATACATCTTTTTATTGAAAGCTACTTCTGTATATTGCTGAATTCAACATAAGCTGTGAAACATCTTAAACTCTTAGGTCAAAGACAAAAAAGTAATTTTGTTCTTCTGCATCTTAATTGAGAGCAGTTCCTAACCGATTTTGAAAGAGTTTTCTTTCAATATTTTATAAAAATATATCATGATGTAAATTATCATGAGACCAATTTACTCTTCAGATGTAATGATGGGTAATGTGTACTGCACATAATGTGTTGTTTCCACTTCATTTGCATCATTTTATGGACAGAAGCCCTCATTAATGGACTTGCTTAGGCATTCATTCCCCAGATGCCCTCACATTCTCAGGGGGGCATTATATACTATTGCAACTATTAAATGAGCGGGTGAAGCCACAGTATCACTGAGGAGAGGTGATGTGAACATAATGATTTTGAAGTGCACGGGAAGAAAAACAGAAGAGAACCATTCAGGTTTCTCAAGCACTGTTCTCTTGGCAGCTACATTCAGTCTATAGGAGCATGTTTGTCTGTTGCCATCCGTGTTCTTGCTTGATAAAGTGTTAGAGGGTGAAGAGACAGAGCCTGCATGCTTTGGGGACAGTGAAGACAAACAATTATATCATCATGATTGGCCAACAATAGGTATTTCTTGAGTAAGCTTCTAGAGCATATAGCTCTAGTATGTGATACACCTATTCATGTTTGTTTTAATATCCTGCTGAGAATAAATATGTTTTGGACAACAGACTTAAAAAACTTACATTTATCCGCTTTTGGGACAAAAGGCTCACTTATCAGGTTTATATGTGTATATGTGTATGTGTGTGTGTGTATGCGTGTGTGCGTGTGTGTGTGAATGTGTGTGTGTGTATATGTTAAGGTGGCTTTGCACAGGTAGGTACTGCAGTTGTGGTTTCTTCTGAAGTTCGGATACATTCCCATCACAGCGAATCTTGCTCTGCACGCCTTCTTATTAGAGGCCATCTCATCCCTTTAGAACTTTCTGCTACCTTTTTTATGAGGCGTATGCCCATTGTGCCCCCCTAAGTTTGCACTGCATTGCTTTTGCATCTGTCTTTTTTACAACAGCATCTGCATTCGATGTTCTGAGTCTACAACTCATAGTTGCTTTTAGTTGTTTTCCTTTGTAGGTCTTAGTAGAGACAGCTTAAGCTATTAATTGCCTTATATTATCAATTATTGGCAATCTAGCAGTTGCGGCTGGTGCAGGTAAGAGCGATGAGGATGGATGGAGGGGAGTCGTCAGACGACGATGAGGGAAAATACAAATAAAATAAAAACACTTACCTTGCGCTCCCCACACCGTCGAGGCCCCCCTCCGCACCCTGCCCCACGCCTCTTACCTGCATCAGCCGCAACTGCAAATTAGATTAAGTAGATAGAAAGTTGACTACAGGACTAAACCTCTTGCAGCCTTTAGCTTTCATGTGTTTTCATAGTTTAGGTATTGCTCCGATCGGCTGTACTTCAAGGCTGTGTCTTTTTCTAGATGGTTTCCCTGTCACATTAGTGTACACAAAAGGGTGTAGTGATGGGTTTGAAGTAGTTCTTTTGTTAGACTTCTGATGTAACATGTTAAATGATATGTGACTATGATGTATTTATAGCCATTTTCTTTGAGAAGTTTCTGCTGTTTGTATGTTTTTTCCGCCTGCTTGCAACTGGCCCATTTAAATTATGATTGCAGTGCAAACATCTACTTACTCACAGATCTCATGTACAAGTGATGCAATGTGTATTGCACCCTGTCATTATATAGCACCTTTTGTTCATCAGTTTTTTTGTCAAAATAGTTTTAATTCATTTTTTAGATGATCTTGTAGCAGATCAAATATCAACCATGGTGGTATCCCACCTTGCAAATAGTAGCACCTTAAGAGTACAGAGTTTGCAGTACAGTGAAGAAATCTGTGTTGAGATCAAATTTGTTTTTGAATGATTCATTCAGTGAAAGCAAAGAAATCAGCAATCAGTAACTAAATAACAAAAAACAGGCTGGTCCAGTGTGATATACATTTGATTTTGCATCTGTGTATGTATTTGGTCTTTTGTTAATATTTAGCAGTGAAACCTGCTGAAATTTAACAGGGGGAAAAGGCCCAGTATTTACTGAGATGTGCAGATTGGAGTGCGGTAAGCACCAAGGGCCTCATTTACTGATTTTTTGCTTAGGGCAGCAACACAAGCCTTCCTGCTGTGGTGCCCTACATCCGAAGAAAAGGGTAGGAATGCACCCTATCTATGAGATACAGATCATTCTTGTTCTCTTCTACTCTGCTGATACACAAATGGCTGCCTAGCACCAACGCAGACACTCGTGCACCATATGCAATTAGGTTATTTCTGTGATGGAAGGAACATTTTCCTTTACAAAAACAACTCTTAGCATGGCTTTTGACACATTCCCAGGTTTACTGCTTGTTGTCTGGGAATGTGTCAAATGCCATGGGTGTTACGTGGGAACACCCACCGTAACACCCATGGCACATCTCCCCTCGCAGTGTGAGGCAACAAAGTTACTTGCGCTGCTTTGTCTCACATCATATCTGCGAGGCCATGAAAATCCATGCTCTGTGGGCACAGGTCTCTTGTAAATGAGGCCCCAAAAATGCATTAAGCTGTCTTCCCATTCAAGATTGCACAAAAAACTCTCTGTTAGATACCAAGACCTGGCAACAATTGATCAATACTCTAGACACTACTGCTAAAGCCTTGAAATATCACAAGTTTGACATCCAAATGTCTCTTTTAGAGATGCTAGCTCAATACACATCAACCAATGACTGACGTTTTAAACATCTCATTGCCCCCATTAGCCGTCTACTTCTAAATGTTCATAGCCCACCCACTCATAGTTCAGCTCCCTCTTTTGCCACTAACATTCAAGATTGCATTTATGCTATCCTCATGGAAAAGCTGTTTGCCCTCCCTTCTATAATGGCAATTGACTGCAGGAAGTAAAAATGGTAACAAACCCCTAAACTTCATAGCCACCACCAGTCCTGCCTGCATTTCTGAACAGCAACCATCACCGGCAGTTCCAGTGGAGTCCCCTAAAAAAACCCGGCCACTGAATGACGTCATGGAACTCAATGTGGAAAAACACCCCATGCCCCACAATCTTGAAATCTTAGACAGCAATGAATCAACCACAACTAAGGCCAACACTTTCAGGTAGCCTAATATTGTAACAAATCCACCTACAATCTCTGCTATCTGCAGCACTGCGCCTGCACAATTATTGAGACGCAAGAAGAAAAGGCTCAGGAAACAGAATAAAAACAGAACAAGATCTGGAGAGCTCCAAAGCAGGCAGTCACAATTAAAAAATTCAGCCATGCTGCAAAAAAGAGCTCCTAGTGGACAGAATTGGAATTCACAATTCAATTACCCAGAAACCAGATCTCAAGTTAGTCCTTCAGCCTCATGAAAACTTATCAGCGCACAAGCTTCTACAAATCAGGGCAATGAAACCTTAATAGAAACCACCCAGCTGCCATCAGTAACACAAGTAGCACAAACCAACTCAGATTCTATGTATTCCCCACTCACAGACGCAGTAACTGGGAAACACCCGTCCTCTGACCCTATACTATCGACCAGCACGATCACACCGATAGTTCAAGCCACAAATTCACTCAAGAATCAAACTCTACTCACTCAGACATGCCACATTTACTAACAAATCCTGCAGCATTAACAGACCAACATAATACAGGTACCAACACGTCACAGTACAAGCTCACTGTAACGTACCATTGAAAAGTGAAATCTTGAATGACCATACAACTGACCAATATCCCACTTAGCATGCAAACCACAACAAAGTTTAGTCAGCTCAAGTTGGGTAAAAGTTCAGTAATAAAGCCCAACTTGCTAGGCCCCTCAACATCATCAATGCCACTTTCCAATGTTGCAGCCTCCTCAGCTCATGACTCAATCAACAGTTTCTGGACATACTCAGGAACGAGGAAATCTAATTACAAATTCACATGGTTTGATTAAAACATTGTCTCTTCCGCTATCTCAAGATGTGTCAGCTCTAACGACAGTCTAGCACCCTGAATATGTATCACAAGGTAGCAGCGGTATTTTGAATTGGGGTAAAATAACTAAACTTCTGGCCTCCCACCAAAACTTCTGTCATCCAAATACCAACAATAGCATTGCTATACAATTTACACTCTCAAGTATGTTTGCGCACAAGGAAGCGACTGCTGTTACTGGTCAACCCAATCTCCATTTAAGATAATCTGCAAAAATAAGAAAATCCTAGAAGCTTGGGGAATTCTGCAGCACACACAGAATGAGCAAAACACCAATAATGATTGTTTTTGTACAAACACAATCATCCCTGCAATGCAGTCACTCATGCGCCATGGTGCAAGGGTGCCTGGATTGGTGCTAGGCAGCTTTTTTAGCACCAGCACAGGGGTGAGCATAGGGTTGCACTGTATTCTTATTAATATGGTGCATCCCTGCATTTTTAAAATGACGCAGCTCGGTGCAACAAAATTGCTTGCAGCCCCGTGCGGTGCCATTTTCATGTAAATATGTCTTTAGTCTCCTAGAATGTGGCAGGACTAGCAAATCTATTACCAGACTCTGACGCAATTTATTTTTCAACATCGTATGATATCATATGTATCTTACAATCCTGGTGCAATAGGAAACACCGATAGAATGCTACTGCAAGTTTTTTACTCCTACCACCAGATCCCATACAGAGGGGCATGCAATGGGGGTGTTTCCATCTTTTTGACAACTCCCTGGGATTTTGTAGTCTCAGGTCATAAAAACTTTTTATGTGTTAAGATTAAAAATTGGAGCTACAATTTCACAAACTGTCAACAATTTTTGATAAATGTATATATCAACCCATCATCTGCAGGGAAAAATCCATACGTGAAGGAGCTGGAGCAGTTAATTTTAGACATCGGGCATAATTACGCTCACGCCCATCTGCTCCTGATGGGAGACTTCAATCTAAATCTTCTCCATAAGCCCTACCAAAGCTTCGCAGAAAAAAACTGCAGACTCCAGGTGGCTCATTCCATTGCAGGGAATAACACCATGAAGAGTAGACCCCACTGGCCACACCGTACTCGCCGCCTTAGAGGGCTTGTCTCTGAGGGTTTCGAATGGTCAATTACTGAAAGATCAAGCCTCCCACCCAATTCATTTCTCTGTGAAAAGATCAGCTGTCTTAGATTGCACATTTGGTTCAGTCGCATTTTTTAAACCAATCAACTCATAGTTCATCTGTTTGCGTATCATAAGTGACCACATGCCCCAGAGCCTGTCCATAATAAATTGCATTAAAGCACACACCATTCTAAGTTACATTGTACCAAATGGCACCTATCATAACTGGAAATGAGTCAAGTGGAGTTCAGAGGTGGCTGCAAAATATACCATTTGGAAAACCAACCTAATACCATCCATGCAATTAATGATTGGGAACTCCTTGTGCAAAGCCTACACTCAGCTCTTTTCAGCAGCCAGTGAGCCAAATTCTTCCAGATCCACCATTTCAAAGCCGTGGTTCACAAAAGATCCCAGGTCACAGAAAGGATTGCTCAGCAAGAAGTCAAGATCACTCAGATCCTGGTCATGTCCCTCCTTGCTTGCAGAAATCAACATCTTAAGCTTTCAGTTTTAAAAACCAATCTGCCAAGCAAAACAAAAGCACGAGGGAGCCCTTCAAATTGAACTCTTTCTGTCCTGTCGAAATAAATATTAAGGATTTTTGGATCATCTTTAACCATCTTAGCCGAGGGCTAGAAGCAGTCCATATAAATGGGAACAATGTCACCCCATAAAACTGGATTGCCCATATTGGCTCTTTGTATAGCGCATGAACAATATGTTCCAACCAGCATTCCAACCCCAGCAGGCAAAACCTCATGCAAGGAAAGTCTAAGGCAACAGAAGATCAACTTTGTGAGTACATGACAACTTTCATGGCCACAAGAAGAGCAAACCTGATCCAGAAAAGCAGAGCTCCCGGGCCAAATAGGATTCCAGCATCAGTTTAAAAACAAGACTCTGAGTTCTGGTCTTTTTTCCCCGGAAAATCTGTTTAACTCCTTCAGTGCCCATGACGAGATGGTCTCGTCATGGAGCGCGGTTGCGCTGTGCCCATGACGAGACTATCTCGTCATGAACCCCGCCCGCTAATGAAAGGCCCGGCACAGGGCGGGGAAAGGGCGGGGCACTGAAGGGGTTAAAATGTGTATGACTTCTAACTCCATCCCTTCATCGTGGCAAGGCTCAACACTACATCCCATTAACACAAAGGGTCCAGAGGCGCTCCCCGATAGCTATCGCCTTATCGCCCTCCTAGATGTTGATGCTAAGAACCTTATTATGATGCAGACCATTGTGAGAAAGGAACCGCTTGACCATGGAATGGCAGTTCATAAATCCCAATTAGGATAGTGCAGTCGGATACTTACATTTTTCATTGGGAGCTTGTGCGGCAGGTTGAAAATGCCCGCAGCACAAGCTCACATTGAAAAATGGAAGTTTGGAAACATCCCTGCAACATGTGGCAGGCACCTCACGATGCCTGCCGCATGGTGCAGGGTTGTTGATGTGACCCCTCAGGGCAGTATGTGGAGGGCCATGGGGGAAAGAGGCCCTGCTAAGGACCCCCAATGTCGCTTTCTGACAGTTTGTCGGAAAGGCTGACATGCAATGGCTGTCGGAAACCAACATCATAATCCAGATGGCGAAAACGCCGTCTTTAAGGGATTATGCTGCCTTTCTGACTGACCCACTGGCTCCTTTAGCCCAACAGAACCGCGTTGGATTCCCCCGCAGGTTTAAACTCCGACCGCAGTCATCCTAATAGGGCTGCCGGACTGTAAACCTCCCATGTCAAGCAGAAAGCCCTGACATCGAAATCAGGCTCTGAATATTTTGCATCACTATTTTTGGAGGACTTAAAAACGTGGGCACATTCAAATAATCTAAATATCTCTCAATCAAACTGGTTTTAGACCTTTTTTAGGTACCACTGACAATCTCGTGTCCATAAGGATGCTTGTCGCAAATCAGATAAGAAAGAATGAGCCATTATAATGCTGTTTTATAGATTACAGCAAGGTCTTTGACCACCTCAACTGCCAACACCTCTGGTCCAAGCTTAATGCCTGGCAAATTCCATAGGAATTACTACACAGCATCCAGCTGCTTCACTCTGAAGCATGGGCCAGAATAAAACAGGGAAACAACACAGTAGTTTCTGATAAGATAAATACCGCACAAGGTGTTAAACAAGGGTATGTATTAGTTCCGGCTCTTTTTAGCCCCTTGATGTGGTACCTTTTTTAAACTCAGTAATCAGCCATGCCCCAAAGCTGGCAAACCAACATGACGATGTAGTCCTTCTAAGCCAAACATCGATGGTGAGACAAAGACTCATTGCTGTTTTATACAAACATTTCAACTAAAAAGTAATGACATTGAATGACAAAAAAACAAGATATTAGGTAGGAAAAAAAAGACTCCGGGTATCTAAACAAGGATCGCCTGACTGTTTCAAACAAATACAAATACCTCAGGTGCTGGTTGGATGACAATGGAGATTCTTTAACACACCCAAAATCTGCCTCATTACAATTTGCCTTTCAAACCATATTCAAGAGTATAAAAACTCCACTCTCTAACCACTGTTGAAAATAATAAATGCTAACCGGATCATGACTCTGGCATACAGCGCGGGAGCGTTTCCAGGGAAGCCCAGGATAACTCCTCACCATGCCAGATCTGCTTGGAATTTAAGTTGAGTGACCAACTCCTCACACAGAAAGCCAGTCTTCTGGCGTATATGCATTCAGCATGGGTTGCCAAAAAAGGATCCCTGAAAATGTCATTTGGTTAGAAGCTAGACTCGCAAATAGTCTGGCCTCCAAATGCTTGGTTGAATGCTGTCACCGATGCCTTGGAGCTTAAAGGGGCAGCAGCTCTGTAGAACTCAATTTTGCCTCACTTGCAGTTTAAAGCATCCCTAAAGAAAGGTACATATGGAATCCTTTGCAACTTACCATCAAACTTTCAGGAAAAGAGAGCATGCTGCTAATAGAGGAGTACCAAAATACATTACTGAAGCATTCTTGATGTACAATAAAGTGAGGTTTTGACAATTTCGAAATGGACTGTTTTCCATCATTATATCTTCTGCCCCCAGGGTGCAAAACCCAACCCCAATATGTGCCACTTATGGAGCCAGTTGCAGGAATCACTAACTCACCTGCTCTGTATATGCCCCATCTTATTAGATGAGCACAGAAGACTGTTTCACCATTTCCTGACTAAATAATGGACACAGACAATACTGCTAGCTGTTAAAGGCCTCTTGAATGAAGCTCTTCCACAAGCAATTGCTAGCCTCATAAAACTCCTGGACAGAGTGGATAAAACACTTAGGAACCCAGTTACTGCTCCAAGCCTCCTGAGAGTGTCTGTCTCAGTGTAAAAGGCCCAATGATTAAAAATGCCCCCATACAGCAAGCTGTGGATCATCAACAATATCTGGATATCACAGGAGATTACCAACTGACCAGCTATCAGACATGTTTTTTTTCTCACTACTAGGCCTTATGCTCCTCAGGGAACCAGTAATTAGCGCCAGGACACCCTAGGGTAACTGTGCGCTCTATAAGTATAAATAACATAACATCATATTGAAAACATCAAAATTAACTATTTGATAGCTTAAAAGGACTCAACTGTTAAAGGTTCCTTATTGCATGATTTTTTAACCCCAGGTCCTCTGAGTAGTGTCAGCAGTGATTGAATTATGCGGTCTCTAGAGAGCTGAATAGATACTGTTTAGACTACCTCTTCTGCCCTTGTACAGCAACATTTTAATAATTTGCTGCAATAAAATGGAGACTGCTAGGCAATTGTAAATACTTTAATATGGGTTAACATGAGTTTATTATTGGATACGGATAAACCATTACCCATTCTCCCAAATTAGAAGTTCATAGAATAGTTTCAGTTTGACACATAATCTTCACAGTATCTCTAGTGCACATTCAGCATCTCAAACCCTGGGGTTTAATTACATGTTAATCACGCAGATGTATCAACTGTAATGATATGCCATCACCCTTCACTTCAGAAGTTCTACATTTTTGTAAATTGCCTAGATAAAAATGCAAACAGACAAGACTATCTCAGGACATACAAATCTCATGTGTCTGTCAAAAATACTGGTGCATACATATATAATAAGGCGCAAAGCTTGTCATTAGCATTTGTCACCACCTTACTGCTAACAGTCTATGGCACTAGCTTGTCAAATTTTAAAGATAGTCAGTTATGAGTTCATCTGTTTTATTCTCCATTTGAATTAACTGTATTGCATAATGAGCTGCTGCTTATTTGCACAAATTTTAATTTTTACAACTATTTATGCTTGGACAATTCTGTGTATCTGTTACTTAACACTTTAATGGACTTGATTGTCTGAATAAACTATTTTAGTAGGCAAAATATATGAAAAAGAAAGTGCCATTTTATTACAACTAACACCCTTGCACTTCTACTTCATACAAACAAAATATATTCCAAGTTCAAGCTGTAAAAATACAATCTTTGCTGATGTAAGAAATATATATGAATGAGCACGCATATTTGCCTTATCATATATTACTATCATATTTACCCACCCTCTTCGAGTCACTGTTTTTTGCTATCACATTGTTCCCCAAGCAGTGCTCCATCAGCAATCCCAAATTCCTCCCCATTCTGATGCGTATTAACTCAGGCATTACGCGCATTCCGGAACCACTCCTACCTGTTTATTTTCCTGCTTAACGAGGGAGTCACTGCAATTGGCCTTATTGGAACATTTCCCCAAGGACAGAGAGGCGAGCTTGAACTGGTGAACCGGGGCGAGCAGTCGGGCATCCTGGGCCATACTACAACTCCCAGCAGCCCCGCTCATACCCCGCGCACGCTAGTGACATCGTCAGCATCAGACCGAGGGGCATAAGAACAAGGTGCGCTCTCCGCACCGCGGGACGCGCATTCCGGAACCACTCCTACCTGTTTGTTTTCCTGCTTAACGAGGGAGTCACTGCAATTGGCCTTATTGGAACATTTCCCCAAGGACAGAGAGGTGAGCTTGAACTGGCGAACCGGGGCGAGCGGTCGGGCATCCTGGGCCATACTACAACTCCCAGCAGCCCCGCTCATACCCCGCGCACGCTAGTGACATCGTCAGCATCAGACCGAGGGGCATAAGAACGAGGTGCGCTCTCCGCACCGCGGGACGCGCATTCCGGAACCACTCCTACCTGTTTATTTTCCTGCTTAACGAGGGAGTCACTGCAATTGGCCTTATTGGAACATTTCCCCAAGGACAGAGAGGCGAGCTTGAACTGGCGAACCGGGGCGAGCGGTCGGGCATCCTGGGCCATACTACAACTCCCAGCAGCCCCACTCATACCCCGCGCACGCTAGTGACATCGACAGCATCAGACCGAGGGGCATAAGAACGAGGTGCGCTCTCCGCACCGCGGGACGCGCGCAGGCGGCGCCCGGGCGAAGCCATGGCCAAGGTGGGCCCGTCCTTGCCCGTCTGTGACCGTGTGAGTCCGGACCGGGCACTCCCTCGTGGTTTTGTAGCGTCCCCTCCTTGTGCCCAATCAACCTCCAAATACGAACCGGAGGAATCCAGAAGGTAACTTTTGCTATAGGAGAAATAGCTCCGGAATTGAAATCGTACGATTAGCAACATAATAAATTGCTAGACAGATTCTAAACAAACTGATGCTTACAGTGCCCCCACGATCTAACAAGGTCCTCTCACTATGGGTAAAAGGAAAGCACTGAGTTGTGACCCACCAGAGGGAATGGACACCAAGAAGCCCAAAAAGCAAACACTTTTGACGTATCTGACTGCGGCTATGGAGGCAATAGAAAAACAAATTTCTACAGTCGAACAAACCTTAGCAGCAGAGTCATTGATGACTGGAGAAGTTAGAGTGGCGGATGAGCAAGCTACCCTTACTCAAGATTCTATTCCTAATGTGGATCTTGTTACCAGATCTTCAGCTAATGGCTGTATTCAACAAACTGTTTGTGATATTATAGTGCACAACAATCATGGTGATATAATCCCCCCACAATCAAATAAGAAAAAAAAGATAGTCAGGAAAGAGTCCGGCAAGTCAGGAAGGGGTATGTGGGATATGAGTAAACCAAGTGCACACAGTGATAGAGAGAGCATAACAAAGAAAAACGGCCAAGATAAGCTTCGTAGCATACCACAAACTCCCTCATTATCTCTAAAAACAGCAAATACCATAAAACAACATACTAAGGGGATTGATTTGGAGAGTATTCTCTCATCCATAAAAAGTTTAGATTCTTTTGTGAGAGGAGCAGTTGAGTCTATTGGCGTAAGATTGGATCGGATTGAGTCCATTGTGGCCAAGTTCCCTTCCAATAACGACAACAAGGTTATTCTATCCCCCTGTTCCAAGTCTACTAGTAGTGATGTGAATGACACCAGGAAAACGCGACGACTCCTGCCCCAATCCGATATCTCTGGTCACACCATTATGAATGAACTTAGTAAGTACCCTAGGATATCTAAGATACAACAAAATCACACTACTATTTGCAATTCAGCTACTGATAAATATACCCCATCTGCCCTTAAAGCAACACATATAAACTCATTACCCCCTACACATTTGGACCTTCCTCCAGCCTGTACTCCATATACAGTGATTTTGGCAAACGTACCACCACTAGGGCAGCACGACCAAGAGAACTGTGAATCACTAAGGAACAAAGCACTACACTGGTTGGGGGATAGAGTGGGTGATACTAGAATCCTGTTTGAAGAGTTCAAGATGATACGCAGGATAGGATGGATCGGAAGTACTAGGAAGCCTTTCACTGGTGATTGCCTGGTACTGACCTTCCGTTCTCCCTGGTTAGTCGAAAAAATCTTGGGGAAAGCAGGTAAAAGTACACTTGAAATGGGGATTAATATTCTTCCCCTAGGCTTCTTCTATCGCCCTATCTCCGATCTAGCGAAACTGGCCCACCATCAGATCATGCCCAACCTAAACTATAGCGTCCCAGTTCACAATCGCTTTAGTATATTCACTTCATTAGAGGACCCGGACTGACTACCCCAAAAGTTAATAAATAACCCAGAGATCCTACTTGAAAATCTGGTTATTGGTCCGTTTAGTCAATCCCAAAGGGGTATACCCCAGCCAGAGAATTTAGTAGAAGGCCGTGATTATAATATCTATAGTCAGGCGCAGAATAAATCAATGTCTGAGGAAATTTCCGTTCCCAACTTAAATGAAGTGGAACATAAAAATGTTATTTCACCTGACCCAGATGCATCAGGATTAGATCCCCAGTCATTAACAATACCTTGGAAAGAGGAAGGGCATATTAATATTACATTCTGGAACATATGGGGTTTATATTCTAAACTTCATAATGACCTCTTTCTTGACCTTATCAAGAATATGGATATCCTTTGTCTCCAAGAGACATGGTCTCAAAACGAAATTCATATAGATGGTTTCAAAACCTTCCATACTCCAGCCCGTCCTTCCACTCATGGAAGATCAAAGGGAGGATTATGCAGATACGTTTCCAACCTGTTGACAGCAAACAAAATTACGCTTGAAATATCTGATCCTTATTACCAGATTCTTACCCTTATAATGGATAGGAAAGATACATTAACGCTTGTGAATTTCTATAATAACATTCCTAAAGAGAAAGGGCCCGAGGTAATAGATCAATTTAGACAAATTATGTACAATATTGAGATGGTCAGCTCAGGGAACGCCCAGATAGTCTGGGGAGGAGTCTTTAATGTTAACCTGTGCCCTAATAACAACAATCAGATATGTGGTCTGAATGATGAAGAAAATTGTAGTCTAACCCATTTCTCCCATAACATCCTAGGTAGTGCTCTGAATGAGACTTTATTTATGCTGAACCTGAATTTTGCCAACGAAATAGTAGTTCCTCCCATTTCTTTTTTACCAACATACAATGGGAGAGGCGCAGGCTCGGTGATAGATTACATTTTGGTCTCAAATAATTTTGGCAGTAGGGTAAAGCAAATTATAAATCATAAGATTGCTATCAGTGATCACTTCCCACAAACATTAATAGTTATGAGCAAAAATTCCAACCCACATAATAAAAGTAAAACGGAAAAACTACATCATACCTGCGCTAACCTGGCTATTGACAGCATGAATGGCTATTCTTCGAAATGGGAACTTGCAGATCCTGATACTATTACAGCCTCTGTAGTGGTTAATGCCCTAGCCCACATTTTGACATCTTTAAATGAGAACTCCACTCCTTCGTTGGTTCTAGAAAGTTTTAATCACATCACGGCAACAATAAAAAACTGTTTGTTCATAGAGAAAAAAAGGGGAGACTACAAGAAAATAAGATGGTTCGATACTAACTGCACGAATGCTCACCGTGCATTAAAAAAAGCTATTCATAATAAGGAAAGAGACAGAGATGCTATCCAGCAAGCAAGAAAATTATACAACCAGGCTATTAAGTTGAGAAAAAAGACAGTGAAAAACTCCTTGTTGGAAGACTTACACAGGGCTAGTATCCAAAAGGATAGTAAAGCATTCTGGAAAGTAATTAGGTCTCCATTCCTTCTATTTGATAATTCTCCCTCTATAGAGGTAACGATAGACGAAGCCCAATGGGTGAGTCATTTTACAAAAATCTTTGGCTCCCCGGAGGCGATAGAAAGCACGGATATATCAATATTACCCCCTTCTGAACACACTGTGGTTCACCCAATTGAGATATTTGTTACACTAGATGAAGTCTTAGCAGCATTAAACGAAAGTAAAGGTTCCAAAGCCCCAGGACCCGATGGGGTCCCTGTAGATATCTATAAACATAATACAGACCTGTGGGCTCCGATTTTAACGCGCGTTCTTAACGCAACCTCTTCGCAGGGCCTTATCAATAGCTGGACAGAATCTATCATGGTCCCTATTTATAAAAAAGGCAACAGACAGGATCCTTCCTGCTACAGACCAATTTCACTCCTAGATTCATTAGGAAAAGTAGCAGGAAGGATTCTTCTCACGAGGTTGCAAACCTGGGATACAGAAAAGAATATATTGTCTGACCTACAGTTTGGTTTTAGGGAAGGCCGGGGGACACTAGACCAGGGCCTTAATCTCACTATTTTGATGGGTAAATACACGAAGGCGAGGAGAGGAAAACTACACTTAGCGTTTGTCGATCTCTCCTCGGCCTTCGATTGTGTTTCCCATAAGAAACTATGGAGTATTCTAAAAGAAATGCAGGTAGAGGAACCCCTAATTGACTTCCTGAAAGCTCTTTACAGCAATGCTTCAGCGCGCGTCCGATTTGGTACAGCGGGTGAATGCACTTCATCTTTCAGGGTGCAAAGAGGGGTAAGACAGGGGTGTGTCCTGGCCCCATTCCTTTTCACCCTGTATACCAACGGACTTGAGAAGGCCTTATTGGAGGGAAGTCAGGATGTCCCCCAAGTGCAACACAATTCGGAAATCAGACGCATTCCAGCATTGCTCTACGCGGACGATGCCGTTATTTTAGCGAGGACACCTTTAGCTCTTCAGCAGGCATTGGAATCTTATAATAATTTTATGCAAGGCATTGACTTGAGGATAAATGTCTCAAAAACTTTTGTGATGAACTGTGGCAAAGGTAACAAGAAGGGAAAGGACATTTATCTAAATGGGAGCAAATTGGCCACTACTTCTACCTATTCATATTTGGGGATTTTAATAGATGAAAAGGGCTCTTGGGGCCAAGCAATTACCCAAAGAAAACTCCTCTTTGTGAGAGCTACTTCTGCCCTTGTTAACTTCTCCCAAAAATTAGGAAAAAGAGCTCCTATGGAATTAATTAAAATATATAACGCAAAATGCATGAGTGTAGCAACTTATGGGGCAGGGATTTGGGGATACCGTAATGCGTCCGAATTGCAGAAAGTGGAAAATGCATTTTTTAGATACCTATTGGCGGTTCCGGCCTCCACATCTACCTATGTCTGCCATGCGGAGTTGGGAGTTCCCTACCTAACAGACATTATAAAAATTCAACCTGCAATCCTGTGGCATCGTATCTGGAAGTCTGAGACAAATCACTTCAACCAGCTAGTGCTTCAGGATGCCCTTAAATTGGACCATTCCTCTGACATAGAATGGATCAGATACGTGAGGGACTTCATGACAGATATTGGAAATCCTGAATATTTTTACAATCCTTCTTCTTTGTTAGCTGTCTCAAGGAAAGATTTTAAGAAATCCTGTCTGAATCACATGGAGAGACTGAGATTTACGAGTGAAGCGTTAAAACCGTCTGTCAGCCACAATCTTATGATATCACCCTCATTTGGCATGCAACTGTATTTACAAAAATCTGAAAAAGGATATGACAGATTTGTTCTTACTCGTTTTCGGCTGAATATTTTTCATAGGCTGGTGGCATTCCCAACTATTAATAACTGGTTGAAAAAACTACCAAACTGCCCATGTGATTCTGTTTCCGAACAATCAACCATTCATGTCATTTTATTCTGCAAATTTTATAAAGACTTGAGAAGGAAATGGATAATCCCAATCCTTAAAATCTGGGGCATCCAACAATGTCGTCCAGCATTCCTGGCTCTCCAATGTCTCGACAACGATTGTATAAATTTTAATGTTACTTTTTTCTTAAAAAATCTTATCAAATGCCGAAATAGTATTGACTTAGTTTCTTCTAACAGCGATAGCGCCTAAAACATAACTGAGGATAGAGCAAGATGCCTACTAGAGCTGTTGAGATGAAGTACTGTAACTATCAGATACCAAACGTTGTTTTGGATACATCCCCCAATGCACCCTAATACTGCAGTCGGGGGTTATCTTTTCTTCTTCCCTGCTCTAAAATATATATATTTATTGCACTACAGATATTGCTCTATATAACTTTTTAACTTGCCTTTTACATGATATTGATTTAAACTGAGAGCTAAACTTATGAATTTATAAATCAAAAATGAAATGTTACTCCTCCACGCTTATAGATTGCTATTTGCACATATACTAATTGGTACCGCCTATACGAAATTTTACTGCTATATATTCTGCACATATATTTTTAATTGTATTTGTTTTTATCGTATAAAATGAACTATAATATTGTATCTGCATTTATGGATTGAAATTACCTTTCCGAATAAAGCTTTTTTGATTGATTGATTGATTGAACTCAGGCAGCATTAACAAAAGTATCTACTGTGCTATATTATAGCCTTAACAACCAGTGTTTCTTGAGGCAGAAGAGCTATAAGATTACATCCACTGAGAGTGGAGTGTTCTTAATTAAGGAGGGAGAAACAGAAAAGCAAACATTGCAATGTTGAAGAGGCCTATACTAGCTATCATTAGGCCTAATACATTCAGTTGTCTGCAATGGAGCTCTCGAAAAATCCAGAGTTATCATTTGCTGTACCTTGAATGTTCACCTCTTACAATTAGGCCTGGGCAAAACTTTCGTTCCGTTCGCGGAATTTGCGATATTTTGGCATTTCCGCGTTCCGCGGAGAGCGCGGAAATGTCAAAATTTCCGCATTCCGCAGCTTTGCGATAATTTGGTTCTTGCTCGCGCTGTAAAATAATACATTCTCGCGCGCGCGCGATCGCCTTACCTGAATCCCCGCGTTCGCTGACAAGTTTTCCCGATCCGGTCGCGTTCTCCATGAGATGTTGTATTGTTTTAGCCATTTGCGCTGTCTCGCGACAGTTCGCGTCAGCAGTGACGTCATGCGTCGCGCGATCACGTCTTTTTTCTCGCGATCATGCACCGCGAGACAACTGAAAACAAGATGGCCGCGCCCGCAAGCAACCACATGGGTAAGTTGGCGACCCGCAACCATGCAGAAAATCTCGCGAACATGCCGGAAAAAAACTTCCGCATCTTCGCGATATTTCTGCTTGTTTGCGGAGATTTTTAACATTTTCGCGATAATTTTCGGAAGTCGCTTCCGCAAATTCCGCCCACCCCTACTTACAATGTAAAATTCATCTACTGACTCATTTTCTGTGCACTTTTCTGTTGTCATACAGCTTACTTCGGCTAATGCAGTCTGTAGCAAAAGGGCCCTATTCTAAGCTTCCATATTGTTTTAGTCCTAGATGTTGCTTCATTGTAGAATTTTCTTTCAAGGCTTCTGGGGGCCCCACATAAAAACAGTCACCCAAACACCCGGCTGCCCAGCTATTGTCAGATTTTTGCCAGATACTCCCCTTTATACTAAGGCAGACCTATTAATGTTGTCAATTGTATCTGTTACTAGCTCTAATTCCACTGTGCCTTTGAGCCTGTCAGAGCTGAAACCGAATGGTCATCTAAACCCCAATATTTGGATACTTTGAAATGCCTCCAGTTGATCTAGTGGTAGAGACTACACTCTCCATCTGAATAGCTACATTTTGCATAGTTAAACAGAAATGAATATTGGAAGCATAACTAATTGATTTCTAGACCAATTATAGAACAAAAAGTGGATTTTTAGTAAAGAAAAAGTTAAATGTGGTACAGAGGAAATATGCATTAACAGCCGTAAAGTCTCAAAATACAGTATTGCAAAATAAATGCAAAATCATAGAACTCATCAAGGGCCAGATGTAGGTAATTCCGAAATACCGGGTCCTTAATAGCGAATTTTACCGATTCGCTATTAAGAAGTCGGTATTTCCCATGTAGGTAATAAATCGCAAAGAATTACCGAATCGGTAAAATTCGGTAATATTTAGCGATTAGGTTAAAATCGCAAAAAAGAAAATACCTACTCCCCATTACCGAATCGGTATCACCGATTCCTTAACACAGATTCGGTAATTAGCGATTCGGTATTTAAAAAAAATCGTTAAATGTTGAATCCGCCAATCCTGTGCTTCCTCATTTCCTCAACCAGGAAGTGGCCACACCCATGCACCTGCACTGATCCTGAAGCTGTGGGAGAGGCAGGGAGCACATCAAACAACCCAGGAGCTATTCTTCCAAGTTTTTGCTGACATCACAGCCAAGATATGGACAAACAGGAGAGGGAAAAAGAAGCAGCTGAACGCAAGAGAAAACACAAATTTAGTGAGGGGGAGCTGGAGGTCCTTATTGAGGAGGTTACTAAGGACCATGACAAACTGTTTGGAAAGAACTCCCTGCACATGCCTAAATCTCAGAAGAGGCAGATATGGCTGGTCATCCAGGAAAGGATTGATGCCATCGGAGTAACCCAGTGCTCCATTGAAGAACTTAAAAAACGCTGGTATGACCTCAGGAAGCGTGCAAAGGAGAGGCTGGCAGAGAGAAGGAAGCAAGCCAACCAGACAGGTGGAGGGAGAAACACAGCACCTGCAACAACTGCACTGGATCTCCTGGTGGAGTCCACCCTCCAGCCGGAGAGTGTGAGTGGAATTGGGGATGCAGACAGCTCAGCCAGAGCTGGCAACATGCAAGGTAAGATACATGCACAGCATGCTGTGCCCCCACTCCATAACCCCAATCCCCAATCTCCAATGAGGCAATATGAATCCCACTCCAGTACATGTTTTACTACAAACCTGCAATGCATTATGGGGGATGTAGTCAGAAGTAACACATATCATAACAGTCAGTCCACTGAACCCAAAGGCATGTGACACACATCAGCAATTAGCAAGCAGAGGACAGTCAGTTTGATTGGCAGTCATGAAATGTATTATTACGCAAATGCTGTCATACAAGGAAAATGTACATTCTGTCTCCACAGGTGAGCCATCCTGCAGGGCTGCAGCAGGGGATACAGGAAAGGCACCCAGGAGAGAGAGAACACAGGGGGAGGAGGTCTTGTCACCTGCAGAACACACCACACCACCACCACCACCACCATCACCAACACCACCATCACCAGCATCACCACCGCCACCATCACCGCCACCACCACCGAGAGCCAGGAGGCATACTGTGGCTAGCCTCCAGCAGATGGAGGTGCCCGAGGATGACAGCATGGAAGGCCAACAGTCCACGGTGGCAGAGGATGCCAACAGTGCAGGCACACAGCCCCCCACCGAGCGCGCCCACACAGGTGCCAGATGTCGCAGAGCAATGGCAGCCAGTCCAGTTTCACTGGGCAATGAACAAAGTGTATTTGTTGGTCTTGAGGGGAACATGCTCAAGGTGCAGCGCCTGCAAGTCAATGCAATAAGATCAGTCCAACGTCAGATGGTACATATGAATAGATACATGCTGCAAATCGAGAAGGGCATCAGCAGCATGAACAATACTGTGGCTGAGGGCATGAGGGACATGCCCGAGGCAGTGAGGCTGCTGTACAGCAAAATGGATAAGGTCCGTTTGGCGAGGCGCAGGGAGAGGCAGAAACTTGACAACTACAATAAGGCGGTGAACCGCCTCCCCACTGCCACCTCTCTGCTCTGCAGGCGCTCGGTGGCCATGCAGGAGGAGATGGCCCACTGCAGCCGTGATGTGGCAAGGGGGCTGGTCACAATGCCCAGTGCACTGGAAGTGCTACAGACAAACCAGATAGCCACTACAGGTGCAGGTGATGGGGGGGATAGTGAAGAGGCTACTAGCCGCAGTAGCATCACGCCACCTATAACTGAGTCCAGGAGGCGCAGCGAACGGCACAGCGCTGCCACAGGACAGACTGCCAGTAAGGACAGTGTGCCCAGGGAACGCAGCAGTGCTGCACGTGGGAGCAGGAAGTAATGGCAGCCATCACATGGTATAGCAAAATGGGTGATGTAATCCATTTCGCCTTTGTAATCTGCATTGCATATTGGCCTGGCATGTTAAGCCCTTCATGTTGTGGCGGTGTGCTATGCCAATAAAACACTGTCACACAGTTACAGTAACTGGCTGTGTCTCCTTACTTACTTAGAAATAGTTGCGTGTGATCTCAGCCCGTCTGTGTCTCCCATCTGGTGCTGCTGCCACACCTGCTGCGCTGTACTCTGGCCGTGGACAATCCTCACCCTCGTCCTCGGAATCCGTTAGTTCCACTGCTGTTCCTTTCTTTGTGGCAAGGTTATGCAGCATGGCACATGTTGCTATTATTTTACAGCAGATGATGGGGCGATACTGACATGCACCCCCACTTTTGTGGAGGCAGCGGAACCTGCTTTTTAAGAGTCCAAATGTTTGCTCCACAACGTTGCGTGTAGTTCTATGTGCCACATTGTATCTTCTCTCACTTGGGGTGGGTGGGTTGAGGTATGGAGTCAGGATAAATGCCCACACGGCATATGTGCTATCACCTGAGTGAGAAAGGAAGTGCCATTAATAACAGTCACCAACACATTCATCCAAGGTATACATCAGGGTGTGTCACATTGATTTACCTAGCAGGTATCCTTCTGCAAATTCACCCCCAGCCAGACGTGTGTAGATCCCACTGTTCCTGAATATGCAGGAGTCATGGGTACTCCCTGGAAATGTGGCTACTATGTCAGTGATGATGTGGTCCACATCGCATATTACCTGCACGTTGATAGAATGTGTAGATTTGCGGTTCCGATATATGTACCCTGTAGCTGCAGGTGGGCAACCAGTGTTTCTTGAGGCAGAAGAGCTATAAGATTACATCCACTGAGAGTGGAGTGTTCTTAATTAAGGAGGGAGAAACAGAAAAGCAAACATTGCAATGTTGAAGAGGCCTATACTAGCTATCATTAGGCCTAATACATTCAGTTGTCTGCAATGGAGCTCTCGAAAAATCCAGAGTTATCATTTGCTGTACCTTGAATGTTCACCTCTTACAATGTAAAATTCATCTACTGACTCATTTTCTGTGCACTTTTCTGTTGTCATACAGCTTACTTCGGCTAATGCAGTCTGTAGCAAAAGGGCCCTATTCTAAGCTTCCATATTGTTTTAGTCCTAGATGTTGCTTCATTGTAGAATTTTCTTTCAAGGCTTCTGGGGGCCCCACATAAAAACAGTCACCCAAACACCCGGCTGCCCAGCTATTGTCAGATTTTTGCCAGATACTCCCCTTTATACTAAGGCAGACCTATTAATGTTGTCAATTGTATCTGTTACTAGCTCTAATTCCACTGTGCCTTTGAGCCTGTCAGAGCTGAAACCGAATGGTCATCTAAACCCCAATATTTGGATACTTTGAAATGTTACTTAAGTAATTTGGCACCAGTGCCTCCAGTTGATCTAGTGGTAGAGACTACACTCTCCATCTGAATAGCTACATTTTGCATAGTTAAACAGAAATGAATATTGGAAGCATAACTAATTGATTTCTAGACCAATTATAGAACAAAAAGTGGATTTTTAGTAAAGAAAAAGTTAAATGTGGTACAGAGGAAATATGCATTAACAGCCGTAAAGTCTCAAAATACAGTATTGCAAAATAAATGCAAAATCATAGAACTCATCAAGGGCCAGATGTAGGTAATTCCGAAATACCGAGTCCTTAATAGCGAA
Source organism: Triturus cristatus (assembly GCF_964204655.1). NCBI lineage: Eukaryota > Metazoa > Chordata > Amphibia > Caudata > Salamandridae > Triturus > Triturus cristatus. The sequence continues at coordinate 1,525,341,976 of NC_140591.1, forward strand.
TTTTACCGATTCGCTATTAAGAAGTCGGTATTTCCCATGTAGGTAATAAATCGCAAAGAATTACCGAATCGGTAAAATTCGGTAATATTTAGCGATTAGGTTAAAATCGCAAAAAAGAAAATACCTAATCCCCATTACCGAATCGGTATCACCGATTCCTTAACACAGATTCGGTAATTAGCGATTCGGTATTTTAAAAAAATCGTTAAATGTTGAATCCGCCAATCCTGTGCTTCCTCATTACCTCAACCAGGAAGTGGCCACACCCATGCACCTGCACTGATCCTGAAGCTGTGGGAGAGGCAGGGAGCACAGCAAACAACCCAGGAGCTATTCTTCCAAGTTTTTGCTGACATCACAGCCAAGATATGGACAAACAGGAGAGGGAAAAAGAGGCAGCTGAACGCAAGAGAAAACACAAATTTAGTGAGAGGGAGCTGGAGGTCCTTATTGAGGAGGTTACTAAGGACCATGACAAACTGTTTGGAAAGAACTCCCTGCACGTGCCTAAATCTCAGAAGAGGCAGATATGGCTGGTCATCCAGGAAAGGATTGATGCCATCGGAGTAACCCAGCGCTCCATTGAAGAACTTAAAAAACGCTGGTATGACCTCAGGAAGCGTGCAAAGGAGAGGCTGGCAGAGAGAAGGAAGCAAGCCAACCAGACAGGTGGAGGGAGAAACACAGCACCTGCAACAACTGCACTGGATCTCCTGGTGGAGTCCACCCTCCAGCCGGAGAGTGTCAGTGGAATTGGGGATGCAGAGAGCTCAGCCAGAGCTGGCAACATGCAAGGAAAGATACATGCACAGCATGCTGTGCCCCCACTCCATAACCCCAATCCCCAATCTCCAATGAGGCAGTATGAATCCCACTCCAGTACATGTTTTACTACAAACCTGCAATGCATTATGGGGGATGTAGTCAGAAGTAACACATATCATAACAGTCAGTCCACTGAACCCAAAGGCATGTGACACACATCAGCAATTAGCAAGCAGAGGACAGTCAGTTTGATTGGCAGTCATGAAATGTATTATTACGCAAATGCTGTCATACAAGGAAAAGGTACATTCTGTCTCCACAGGTGAGCCATCCTGCAGGGCTGCAGCAGGGGACACAGGAAAGGCACCCAGGAGAGAGAGAACACAGGAGGAGGAGGTCTTGTCACCTGCAGAACACACCACACCACCACCACCATCACCAACACCACCATCACCAGCATCACCACCGCCACCATCACTGCCACCACCACCGAGAGCCAGGAGGCATACTGTGGCTAGCCTCCAGCAGATGGAGGTGCCCGAGGATGACAGCATGGAAGGCCAACAGTCCACGGTGGCAGAGGATGCCAACAGTGCAGGCACACAGCCCCCCACCGAGCGCGCCCACACAGGTTTCAGATGTCGCAGAGCAATGGCAGCCAGTCCAGTTTAACTGGGCGATGAACAAAGTGTATTTGTTGGTCTTGAGGGGAACAAGCTCAAGGTGCAGCGCCTGCAAGTCAATGCAATAAGATCAGTCCAACGTCAGATGGTACATATGAATAGATACATGCTGCAAATCGAGAAGGGCATCAGCAGAATGAACAATACTGTGGCTGAGGGCATGAGGGACATGCCCGAGGCAGTGAGGCTGCTGTGCAGCAAAATGGATGAGGACCGTTTGGCGAGGCGCAGGGAGAGGCAGAAACTTGACAACTAGACTAAGGCGGTGAACCGCCTCCCCACTGCCACCTCTCTGCTCTGCAGGCGCTTGGTGGCCATGCAGGAGGAGATGGCCCACTGCAGCCGTGACGTGGCAAGGGGGCTGGTCACAATGCCCAGTGCACTGGAAGTGCTACAGACAAACCAGATAGCCACTACAGGTGCAGGTGATGGGGGGGATAGTGAAGAGGCTACTAGCCGCAGTAGCATCACGCCACCTATAACTGAGTCCAGGAGGCGCAGCGAACGGCACAGCGCTGCCACAGGACAGACTGCCAGTAAGGACAGTGTGCCCAGGGAACGCAGCAGTGCTGCACGTGGGAGCAGGAAGTAATGGCAGCCATCACATGGTATAGCAAAATGGGTGATGTAATCCATTTCGCCTTTGTAATCTGCATTGCATATTGGCCTGGCATGTTAAGCCCTTCATGTTTTGGCGGTGTGCTATGCCAATAAAACACTGTCACACAGTTACAGTAACTGGCTGTGTCTCCTTACTTACTTAGAAATAGTTGCGTGTGATCTCAGCCCGTCTGTGTCTCCCATCTGGTGCTGCTGCCACACCTGCTGCGCTGTACTCTGGCCGTGGACAATCCTCACCCTCGTCCTCGGAATCCGTTAGTTCCACTGCTGTTCCTTTCTTTGTGGCAAGGTTATGCAGCATGGCACATGTTGCTAATTTTTTACAGCAGATGATGGGGCGATACTGACATGCACCCCCACTTTTGTGGAGGCAGCGGAACCTGCTTTTTAAGAGTCCAAATGTTTGCTCCACAACGTTGCGTGTAGTTCTATGTGCCACATTGTATCTTCTCTCACTTGGGGTGGGTGGGTTGAGGTATGGAGTCAGGATAAATGCCCACACGGCATATGTGCTATCACCTGAGTGAGAAAGGAAGTGCCATTAATAACAGTCACCAACACATTCATCCAAGGTATACATCAGGGTGTGTCACATTGATTTACCTAGCAGGTATCCTTCTCCAAATTCACCCCCAGCCAGACGTGTGTAGATCCCACTGTTCCTGAATATGCAGGAGTCATGGGTACTCCCTGGAAATTTGGCTACTATGTCAGTGATGATGTGGTCCACATCGCATATTACCTGCACGTTGATAGAATGTGTAGATTTGCGGTTCCGATATATGTACCCTGTAGCTGCAGGTGGGCAGATTGGTATGTGTGTCCCATCAATGCACCCTATTGCATGTGAGAACTGTGCCTTTTGGTAAAAATCCATCTTTGTTTTCTGCAGTTCCGCCTGTGTGCTGGGGAAGCGTATGTAGTAATACATTCTTTGCATCATGGCATCCAGGAAAGTGTTGAAGAAATGGGACAGGCAACTCTGTGACACACCACCTGCCACAGCTATCACCCCCTGGTAACTACCTGATGCAAGTAGGTGCAGGCTACAGAGCACCTGAACATGTGTTGGTATAGTGTGCGCCCTTGGTGTCTGATGCTCCTGAAGTGGGCGCAGGTCCCGTATCATGTCTAGGATGGTTTGGGGGTCTAGCCTGTACTTCTCATGGATTTCAGCCTCAGTCAGTTGGAACACTGTAACGCGCAGTCTGTACACGTGCTCCTCCCGTCTCCAGATCCTCAATCCTGCTGCTTGCATATATAGCCGCCTTGCAATGACGTAGAGAGCCGCCATTGTGTTCACACTGTTGCATTTTGGGGCAGTTTAAATGCAGTGCACCTGATTACCACCTGCTTTGAGTCAGTGGTAATTAGCGACTCCTAAATACCGAAGAATTGAAAAATCGGTATTACCGATTTTTGGTACATCGATTTGTGAGCTTTTAAGGATTTCTTATTTAGTGAATCGGTATTTGGGGGTTTCGGTGTCTGCTAATCGCAAATAAGGAATCGGTAATTGGTTTCCCTTATTTTTACTGATTCCTTATTTGCGATGGCGTTTGGTGTTACCTACATTGTACATGGCCAAATACCAGTCGGTAAGGCAGAAATTCGCAGATTTTCTGCGTTACCGACCGGTATTTAGCCACCTACATCTGACCTCAAGTGTCCAACACATAAGGAGTAAAGGCACACCCCATGGAATGTCTAAGTCAAACAGGCATAGAAAAATAAAGTACCCACTAACCGCAGCCCTAATGACAGCTGTAAAATCCAACTGAACCCCAAAAGGATCTGCCTACATTAAAGAACTAAACTTGAACAGCTAATGTCCAAGCACTTTTATACACAAATCCCACTTTCTAAATATAGAGTCTGCAAGTTTAGCATAGTATGATCATGTTTTGGGTTGCATTGGCAAATCAGAAACATTCACGTATTTTTTAAAAGCATTAACACATACCAATTTCTTAAGGTAAGAGACATCTTCTATCTTCTCCCTCAACAACCACCCTCTGCAGATGATCAACACAAAATGAAACATCCCTCTGACAATGGCTCATAGAAACAACATGCCCAAATTAACTCTTCCAGCGGTAGTAATTGAAAATATTACTTTGGGTACATGGTGGAAGCTTCATTCACAATACAGGATTTCTAATAATGTTGTACATCATTATTACATTTATGTAATTCTCTTTGCATTCTGTGGATACAAGGGGAGAGATGGCTTTGCAGCAGGACACTGATTGGGAGGGAGAATGAGTAGGAGTAGGTTGAAGAGAACATCAGAAACCACATTTATATTAGAAATAATAAAGAGTCTTGCATGCAAATGTGGCATAACAATTCATCTCATTATCTACTCTTATAAATGATCTAAGTAACTCATTTCAGGTGCAACATCATTAGTTCATTGATTCTGACTCTTTGCATAATAAAAAACACTAATTATAAGAAATAATTTCCACACAAAATTTACAAATTTTCCATATTTTCGAAAATGCTATAACAGCTCGATTCAACAGGTCTACTGCCTATGTTGACCAGATTTCATCTGTTGCAGTTTGGATGGGACAGTGCATGAACTCACATGGCATTGGCAGCATGCACTTCTATAGCAAGGGCAAACAATGATCGAGAAGTGATATTCAAGAGATTCTTTCTTGGGTTTGTACTTCAGGACTGCCCCAACAGGGTAAGATTGAAGAGGTGGAATTCATACGTTGACTGTGTGGTGATTTAAGACAGAGATTCCTGTACTCCTGCTAATTTTCAGCTAGTTGTTGAGATTTTGTTTGTTGTATCCTTCTTGTGGTACCAAGTTGTTAGCCTTTGGAGCTCATCTTCTCACTGTGTTCTCTTCAAGGATGGTCACATTCACCTGGGATGAATGCTACGTACTCTAAATATTCACAAACAAGAACCTTTTTGTTTAGGGCTTTCATTCCATCACTCAATTTTACTGTTGGCAAGAAATTCAGCACTATTCCCCGATGAAGGCCATCTTGATACTGTAAATAAAAAAAGACAGAAATGATAATGCATAGAATTCCAACATGATTGATGCAGAACCCGCCTGCAAGCATCAAGATAAGCATAGGCAAAATGCAAAATCAACTGGTCAGTTAGAGCATGTAATGCTAAAATACATATATTTTGGTGCTAAATGTATATACTTTTTCTCAATGCAAATTAATGGAAGCAGGAATACATGATGGACATAAACTACAGATAGGCACTAATGAGTAGATTTTAGGTTGTTTTTGTGAGAAAAATGTGAGAATGCTTTGAACTATGATGAAAGTTTCTTAAGTAAATGTTGACCTTGCTAATTTCTGCAGTTCTCACTTTGTTGTGGCAATATTAGAACAAGGTTCTACTTAACAGGAGAGAGGAGCTATAATGTGCAATGTACAGCAGAAGATAACATTTTGGCAGCATTTAAAATATGTGCAAAAGGAGAATAATGCTAAGGCTCTAGTGGACTCTAAGAAAGTCCAGAAACAGATAACTGTGGCTGTTTCCAGAGTACATGGTTTCAACAAACACATACATAGAGAGTGGGTTTTAGGTCAGCCAGTGTTCTTTAAGCAGCTACAACAGGGCAGCGACTGGGACCACGGGCCAGAAGTTGGGACACAGTGAAAGTGTGATTATTGCTTAATGGGCCATTCCCTTGAGTCTGTTATCTATGAAGAAGCCTATAAAAAATGTCTACAGAATGCTATGTCAGGAGTAAGAGGAAAGGGTTGAGAAGTGGCAGTGGAGCAACATTGATGCAGAAGGAGAGATTGAAATGATGAAAACTGCGAAAAAAGAAAAGAGTGAGAGAGAGATGAAACAAAAACATGATCAGAAAAGGAACCAATGGGTGAAGAAAAACTTATGCAAAATAAGAGAGAGTTCTTCGGAGAAGAACAACCCTTCAATGCCAAAATGTGGGTCCTGTCGAACTCTGTTGTTTCTCTCAGTGCCTGGGAAGTATGGTCAAAGTGGGTGGAATTTTAATTTCCTGCTCCCCTGCAGCCAACCCTCTTTATCTGTGAACATATTTTGGTCAGTACTCTTTAGTTAATGCATGTTTGAAATATGTTTCACATATACATTTTGCTGTAGTGCTAGGAAGAGGAGTTATTTTTCAGAAGCCTGCATACAGTACAGAGTGAAATGAGGTGAAGTAGAAACATATTAGTATTTAAAGATAGTGAACCTGATTCACAAAGGTAAACATACACTTTACGATTGTTTTTTTTAAAATTTATTTTATTTGCAGTTTGAACAAATCCATACAAAAAGAATCAGCACCGAAACATATTGAGCCAGCACAGAATACAGTTCATAAGGTGTAGTAAAAAAAACTTTATAAAAGCAGGTTAAAAAGAATAGCTTGACTGACCACTAGCCATCTCCCTCCATGTTGATATCGGGGCCCACAATCTAGTTCCAAACTCCCGCATTTTTTTACTCTTCTGCGCATACAGAGATCTCTCAATATTATGTATACTCAGCAGTCTAGAGAGCCACATTTGAAAAGAGGGGGCCAATGTATCTTTCCATCCCGAAGAAATTAAAATCCGAGGCACCGCCACAGAAATAAAAACTAAAGCTTCCTCAGCCTGTTTCAATTTCTGCTTAGGATCACAGCCCAGTAACATCAGGGTAGGGGATAGATCTACCTTATGACCTAGCAGCGCCTCCCAGAACTTTCCAACTTCCTTTTGTAATAAGGACAAAGAACTGCAATTAAAAAACATATGCAAGGTATCGGCTTGCCGAGCATTACATCTAGGGCATCTATCATCTACCCTGACCCCCCAGGCAAATAATTTGGCGGGGGAATGATATAGATTAAATACAGTTTTATAATGCTGGGCCCTCAGATTTGTAGATCTGAATACTTTTTTATTTAGGACGAGAGCCAGATCCAGATCTACATCAGGGTCTCCCAATTTCAGAGCCATAGCAGCCTCCATTTTTTCCAGATCATCTTGCAGTTCTGTAATCAATTGCTTATAAACCCATTTTATCTTCTTGCGCCCGACGAATAACAGTTCAATTACGGGGGCGTCCTCCATTAACAGAGGTTTTGGTCTCAATGCCTTTAATGACCGTACGACTTGGCCATACAAAAACCAATGATTAGGCGAGATACCAAACCTTTGTTGGAGGGCATCAAAACCCTGCGGTTCATGGTCCCCCCAAATATCCCCGAAGGACCTAATGCCCAGATCCCTCCACACCTGAAGATTCCTATCGGCCCCCACATAAGGGAGTAGACTAGAGTTGCACAGGTGGAGATATCGATTTACTTTTGGGATTTTGCAGAGCTTAGAGATAGACCTCCAAACCCCCCAGAGCCCTTCCAAGATCGTCAGTCGGGGCCTCTTATAATATCTCCGGTCAACTTCGCGCAACAGTAGCCCAGTGGCCTCTTCCCCGATTAACAACTCGAAAATCGAGGGTATGTCCTGGGTTGCCGAATTAAGAACACCAGGATTAATCCTATGTTGGAACAAGATGGACATTTGTGTCAAAAGACAGGACCAATGATATAATCTCAGGTTTGGTAGGTCCAGCCCTCCCCTCTCCCTAGGAAGTGACAAATGGTTTGAAGACCGCCTGATCCTGCCATACTGCCAGATGAATCTTATGAAAGTAGAATCCAATCTTTTAATTAATTTATCCTCCAGAAAAAGGGGTATAGCTCTAAACAAATAAAGAACTCTAGGAAAGATAGACATTTTTAAAACATTAACCCTCCCAATCAGAGAAAGATGTAGCACGTCTATCCTCTTTAGTTCTTTTTTGATGGAATTCAAGAGTGGGAGATAGTTCTCGGCCATTATTTCATCCACTGAAGCATTGATCTTAATCCCTAAATATGTTGCTGAATCCACGTATCTCGAGTCGCTTTTAACTAGATTCCCAGTACAGATTATTTGAGTTTTAGATTCATTTAATAAATAACCCGACTGCTTACCAAACTCCTCTGCTATTTCGACTAGGGCCGTGAGAGCCTGTTGAGGGTTGGTTGTAATAATTGCCAGATCGTCGGCATAAGCCAAGATTTTACTAATATGGCCATTACATACCACCGGGCAGATCCTGGGAGAACCTGGATTAGAGGGTCAATATATAGTGCGAAGAGGATCGGAGAGCAAGGGCAACCTTGACGGGTGCCTCTCTTTATGGAAAACTTCTCAGAGCTCTCGCCCATATCCACCACACTCGCAACCGGATCTACATACATTGCCTTGAGAGCTCTGATAACTTTCTCCCCGAATCCTCTCCCTACCAGCACACCCCAGAGGAAATTCCAGACAACCCTATCAAAGGCCTTTTCTGCGTCGAGCAGGATCATGGCCATCTCCCCTCCCCCTGCCGCCTGGGCATCAAACAGCGCGATTGCTCTTCTTGTGTGGTCCGTGGTACTGCGGCCCGGGATAAACCCATGTTGCCAGGGGGAGACAAGACCGCCAATGATCCTGCCCAACCTCTTCGCCCAAATCTTTGAGTATAATTTAGTGTCCGCATTAATTAGCGAAATCGGGCGGTAGGAGCCTAATTTCTCGCGGGGTTTCCCTTTCTTATGAAAGACTACAATACTGGTTTCTCGCCAGGAGGGTGGAACCATTCCAGTACACACTATTCCATTAAATAGATCCACTAGTAGCGGTATTATCACTGGTTCTGAACATTTGTAGACCTCCAGGGGGATCCCATCCGGGCCGGCGGCCTTACCGGAGGCTAACTCATGCAAAGCCTCCATTACCTCAACCCCGCTAATATCCCTATCCAGTACGTCCTTCTCCAAGATATTGAGGCGGGGACCATTATCCATCACCTCAGACCCCTGATTACCATCCCGCGTTTCCTCATCGTACAGTCGTTGGTAGAAATTTTTAAAAGCCTGTACTATCTCATTCGTCTGCTTGAATTCCTCACCATTTTCTACAATCGAGGAAATAATATTCCTAGCTTTCCCCTGTCTTATTTGTAGAGCTAAAAATATGCCAGCCTGCTCTCCCGTTTCATAACGCTTGGCCTTAGATGTTAAATACTCCTCTGAAGTCTTCTGGGTAATCACCTGCTGAAGTTCAGCTCTAATTTTCAGCAGTTCGCTCTGACTCTTACTACTGTCCCCTCCGCAAATTATATCTCTCATCTGCAGTTCTTCTGCATCAGACAAAATACCCATTAACCTCTCCACTTCCCTCTTATCCTCCTTTCTCATCCTAGCCCCAAAACTAATAGATTCCCCCCTTAAAGCCGCTTTGAAAGAATCCCAAACAACATTCCTGGAGGCACTATACCTATTGGCAGCAAAAAACTCGTCAACCCATTTCAACAAATGCCCGGTAAATCTTATATCCCCCAATAAGCGCCTCTCGAAAGTCCACCTAGTCCTGACCCTAACACAGCCAGAAATTTCATAAGACAATGTCAGAGGATTATGGTCGGACAATAATTTCGGGAGTTTCGTTATTCCTACTCTATTTATTTCATTAGAAGAAATAAAAAAATAGTCCAACTTGGAAAACTTCTGAAAAGGATAGGAAAAATATGTATAACCAGGTTTTATAGCCTAAAACACTCTTGGTTTTCGGCCCTGATAGACCACAGAGTCACTCCAATTAGAGGAGATATTCAAATCTCGACACATAATTATGGGAGTTGGCCAGGTAGCTAACTCTAATTCTAGAAAGTCAAAGAGCTCTGGATCATCTTCATTTGACCCATACACTACACAAAGTGTCAGGCCCCTTTCTAATTCCACTATAACCCATCTACCATAGCTATCCGACTTCGTCCGCCTGACCCCTCTCACATATTTTTTTAGTAAAATCGCGACTCCCCTGTTTGTTGAAGATTGGGTAGAACAAGCCGCCAGCTCAAAACCACTAAGAAACATAAGGCTCCTTTTAGACCAGGGGAGGTGAGTCTCCTGAAGACAAAGAATATCAATTCTATTATTCTGGACAAAGTGGGCCAGCCTTAAACGTTTCCTCCAGTCATTTAACCCGCCTATGTTAATAGAACAAATCCTAATGCATGCCATCTTGATGCGCTAATTGAACATAACGATAAACCTGCTCTATAAACTGCTTCTGTGTCTCTAAAGCCATTATCTGACTAAGAGAATAAACAAAATGAAACAAACTGCATTTTTTCCCCTTATATTTCCACCCATATGACCCCCAACCCCTACCTCCCTTCCTCCCACCCCAATCTCCCTCCCTACCAATGTGAACCCGACCCCTTTTACTGTCCCTCCCCCAAACCCTCCTTAGAGAAGCGCTCAGACCTAGTCTGTGCATATGATGGAGCTGCAGTGGGCGAGTGAGGACAAGCATAGAAAGAATAAAAACAACTAGTGCCTTTTATAGCCCCTTAACTAAATCTTGGCTGTTTGTTCCTAACAAAATGGCTATTCTTTTTTTTTTTTCCCCCAATACCAAGTCCACTAACTAATCGACCTTCTTCCCCAGAGTGAACAGAAACTGCTTCGCTTTAATTTCTGACGAGAAAAAGAAAGTCCTTCCTTCATTGATCACTTTCAACTGAGCCGGATTTATAAGGTAGGCTTGAATCCTCTTCTCCTGGAAAGGTTTGATCATTTCCCTCAATCGCCATCTTCTCTCCACTGTCGCGTGGCAGTAATCAGGATGGACAAAGAAGGAGAACCCGTCACCGTTCCTCCTAGCGTCCGGTCTGGCCTTTTCTGAAATGGTCTGTCTCATTATGAAATTGCCAAGAAATATTAATACTGCTCTAGGTTTTTCACCTTTTTTGGCATTAGACCGAGCCTTAATGGGGGTGCGGTGAACCCGTTGTATTTCAATAGACCAGTTCCAGCTTGAGAGCACCAAGAAAGCTTGCTCAAAGAGCTTGATAATAAATACCCTTATGTCAGCCCCTTCCAAGCCCTCCGGGATCCCCAAAACCCTCAAGTTATTCCTACGAAGCCTGTTCTCCATATCCTCCATTTTCCACTGCAGGTCGATGACCTGGGAGAATTGGGCATTAACTTTACAAGTAGCTGTGGCTGCCTCAGCCTCCGTGGAGACCACCCTCTCTTCCAGATTGGATACTCTGTCTGCCGTATTAGTGCAAACTTTCGATACCTTCCTTACATCTCCCTGCATCTTCCTCATGGCGGCCTGCGCCTTACGATTGTCCTGGTGAGTTTCATCTCTGTGGGCGAGTATCTCCTGATGTATGGCCTCCAAGAGTGAACGGTGAGTACTATCCACCGCAGGTCCACCCTGCAGAGCTAGGTCAGGAGAGTGGTCCCAGCTCAGTTCGCGGGAAGAGTGACCAATTTTCAAGGGCTGACTCTTGACCACCGGGGGCCGCACCGTCGTTGCCGGCAAACCATCCTCAGAGTCAGAATCTGAGTCTCAATAGGAGCTACGTTCTTCTTCTTCGGACCATTCCGCCCCATCAGAAACAGAGAAATAATATTCGCTCTGCACTTTTTCCTTGTCGGTAGACACTCCGGTAGGCAGCGGATCGACCTTCTGTGGCTCAGAATTAACTTCTATTCCTAACCCTGGCTGACCTCTCAAGACCACATCCTTTCCCCTTATCTGAGGATGCTGCGGCACCCTCCACAGGGGGCGGCTCATCTGGGATGGCTTCCTTATAAATATTCACTAAGGGTATACAGACGGAGGTGGTAGAGTCAGAACATTCCTCAGTACGTTCCTCGAGAGTCAGGGAAGAGTTACCAGGAAGAGTATCCACCAGTGATTTTGTGACGACCTCCGTGGCCTTAGAGCCCTTCTCCTTCTCCTTCTCCTTACCGGCTTTAGGAAAGATGTCCGCAATTGAAGCTGCCGCCAGCCGGGTCCTGCCTGCCGCCTGCTGTTTTCTTTTCGTTTGCCCTACTGATGTCTGGGGTCCTCGCAGGTCCTCATCACCCTCAGCCTCCGTCTCCTCCCTCTGAGACTTTTTCCTGAGGAGCGCCGATTTAGAGCCAGCAGCCACTTTGGGGGCCATAGTATCCCTCTGCACTCCCGAAGCCAGCAATCGCCTGCAATGACTGCCGAATCCGCCCGAACTGCCGCTATCGAGCTTGTCTGACCGTACGCTGCACGCTGCCACTCTCCGCTGCTTCTGAGCCTGACTCCGCCCCATCTCGCTTCCGTAGAGCTCGCGGAATCCGTGGCAGGAGGAGAGAGCTGCGAACGCGGCCAATGCCAAACGAAGAGCCCGTCTGGAGAGCCGGCACCCGGTAAGTGCCGACGGCATAGCCGATTTTCCTTAACTATGGATCCAAACACTGTCTGCTAGAAACCAGTGGGGATCGGGCGGGACCCATAAGAGGTCCTTAGGGGGCTTAATTCATTGCCCTCACTGCCCGACTACATCGGCCGCGGTTACGGGGCCGCCATCTTGCTTACACTTTACGATTGTTTGCTATTCACAATGGAATTTATGAGTAGTATCTATATGAATGTGGAGTCTCCACACATAAAAAGATAGGCCTGTATATGTGTGGAGTTACCACACTCATAAAGATACTACTCATTAATCCCTTTGTGAATAGCAAACAGGGATAAACTTACAAAAAAGTTTACATTTACCTCAGTGAATCAGGCCCCAAGTCTTAAAGCATGGTAAACAAAGGGTGTCATAGATAATAGTAGTGACACTACCTATGATATGCCCTAATTCCAAAAACGAGCTTACGTTACATCATGTGTGAGAATAAATAACAACCGAAAGGAAGGAAATGTCAGCAGAGTGTGATCAAAACCCAGGTCGTCATGGTTATGCAATGAATCTTAAGGTGGTTGTTGTTTCAATTTTTTGTCATAAGAGTTGTTTCTTTCTTTTCAATGTCATGCTCATTGAAATCAGAGCTCAGAAAAGACATATGATAGACATGTACTCTCTTTATATGTAATCAACAGGCCCATGCCACTTTGTACCTAATGGAGATTCCACATTACTGCTGAATTTGCAGTAAGAGTAAATTTGATAATAACAGGAAAGCTACAAGGTGACGGACATAAATGGTAGCACCTCACTTTTTTACTGTCTCTCTCTGGTTAATATGTGGATGCGGGAACTAAGCCCTATGTCTTTGAAGACAAACAAGTGGTGAATTCGAATTTCTTAAGACTGATAGCAGGTCGCTTTTAGATTTTAATTATAAACAGTCTGACGATCGAATTTGCAAAAGGCATTTCGTTATTTATGAAATTATGGTTTTTGAATCTGAATAACCATTGACTTATATTTAGAGTCAAGTTGAATCCTCTATACATTCGGTATGAGAGGATATTCATCCCATACTCTTTAATCACCAATTGGATTTCTGAATTTGTCTTGCTATCAATTAAAGCCCTGAAGAAGTTCCGTTAAATTGTCTATACAAGAACGAAACGCGTTGGCTGTCGTTGTATATTTATGTCATCCATGAAATAAAAGTCAAAAAAAGAAAAAAGAAACATTCTGGACTTTGTTTCTTATGTATAGTGCACCTCCATTTGTAAAAAAAAAAGTAAGGGTAAATTTATACATGGGAGAAATTCGTTTTGTTTGCCCTGATCACCTCCATTTGTTTGATTGATACTGGTGGTAACTGACTCTGACTGTGCCCTGGGCTCTGTCAACCAGGGCCAGTGCACTGATTAAAAATGTATATATAAATTAGGTGTAATTACAATTGGCACTGACAATCTACTTATAAGTCCCTAGTCTATGGTAGAGCATAGAGGGTTTAGAGGCCCAGCAGATTTAATGCACGTAAGTGTGCACTTGTGTTGTCTGCTGCCATTTTAAAAAGTCAGCCCTTCCTTGCAAGATGCTATTAAATTGAAATGATATGCAAATTCGACTTTGGATTCAAAGGTACTTCCAAAGTATTACACAACCTTATTTTTAAATATAACTCACCACTAGGGTCCACCTAGGTGCCCCTAGGGTAGAGAGCCATGTAAGAATAAGCAGGGACATTTTAAAAGATGTTTTACATGCCCTGGTGATGGAAAAACTGCCCCTTTCGTTTTCCTCATTGTAGCCTTTAGGTCCATAGGCTAGCATGGGACTACATTAACAAAGTATAACTATTGATAAAGAGGGTTCTCAACCAAAATGATAGTGTGTCTACAGGGGAGACCCACCCAGAAAAGAAGATAAAGCACCTAGCTCAATAGTTCTAGGTTTGACCCACTTGTCACCTAACTTGCCCCAAACGGCTGTTTGATGGGGCAAGTTGGGTGACAAGTGAGTTCTTGACCTTGATTGAAGTATGACTACAGGAGCGACCCACCCTGAGCAGACCCTTAACCACCTAGCTAAATAGCTATAGGTTAAACCTAATTATAATACCAATTGAGAGGTAGGTCCACTGTTTATATCTAGGACCACCAAGCACTTACTAATTGCAGTGTAGGGGGCATAGACGTGGCCGTGACGAATGCCTTAGACCCACGGCTGATTAGAGGCAGAAAAATGTTGGCATACTTATTCATACAGTGACTCATACAGGTCATTACACCTAAGTATGCCTCCTTTATTTACCCCTTGGTAATCATTTAATCAACCAGGGATACCACCACATTAAAGGATACTTTAGTGGATGATCCCAATGTTTTTTTAAAGTCATAAACTGGACCTACATCAGTGTCCTGACGGGAGAAATACCTAGGAACTCCCTCAAAAAAGCACCATTCTCAGCTTGGGTCTGCCATGGTAGTGACATCTTACCAGGGTGGAATGAGGTGGCAAATGATGAAGCATGTCACATTACGTGAATGAGCCATCCTCGTCCAATTCTTAGAATTGCCTTGAATTAAGGTAACAAACAACTAGCAGCACACAGAGTGCTCATAGGGTCTCTGGTGCTGACTTGTTGATTATGAAAGCAGCATTTCTAAGAGGTAATCACACCAATGATTGTGTTTGTTTGAGATAGTAAGGGCAGGTTGAGCCCCATAACGCCCCTCTTGTCTCCCCTTTGTGATAGTATACCACCTAAATGCAATTCAACACCTAAATGTTTTAAATGTGTTTTACATCTAAATGTTCTTCCAGACTCTTGCTGGTGTAGCACCAAGAGTGATTCAGAATCTAAATGTGACGTTCATTATGAAACTGAGCTTGTATGTTTTCACATAAGTGTAATGTTTGCTCCTCGAAGTGCTTCTACAGACCTGATAATGATGATGTTGCACCAATATTGTTTTTACACTAAATGTGTTTTTTTCCTAAATGTAATTTGTGCTTCTAAGGTTCTATCCAGAAAACTATTGATTAAGTACCAAGATGTGATTTTGCACCTAAATATGATTTTGCAAGTAAGTGTGATTTGTATAAAGGAGATGACCACAGAGTAAGCATTTGAAATATGCAGGCAAGTATTTTTATTCCATGGAATCAACAAACAAGAAAGTTGAACATAAGTTTAACCTTCTATAATTTCCATGGTGTGATAAACATGGGGAAAATTATTCTGCTCTCTCCCGCTTTATATTCCAATGAGCATTATTTATTAATCCAAATAAAATCTTGACTCTGAGGAAATATAGAGAGGCCATGTCTTCACAGCAGGGTCAATAAAAGTATTCTTTAGAGGAGTCACATTAAGAATAGACATTCCTTTAACACAATTCTGTAGAAGTCTTGAGTTCCTGTAGAAAAGAAGGGGATTTATCTTCAGGGAACTGTCCTGGGACTGTGTCTGTGTCCCTGTTTGATTGTCATTTCCATGCCTTGTATAGTGGAGATCCTCGTTTAATCACACCTACTCTGAGTCTAGTATTGTTCGAATTTGTTACCCGGAAAGAAGTACTACCCTCCAGACATGAAGCTTCACTCTGAGTGGATGAATGGATGGAATAAGGGATATGTATTTTTGGGCCCTGAAACCTGTACAAGGTAGCACCCTCCCTTCTTTCTTCCCCTTCATGAGTTTGACGTTTCTCAGTGTTCTGCCTTATGATTCTATTTTAACCTGTCTTCTGGGCAGGAATGTGACAAATGGATACCCATACCACATTAATGCTGCACCGTACTGTCCGCAAGAGCCCCTTTTGAGCAGAAAAAACCCACCAAGGATGGTACCCATTCTGCTTCACGATGGCAGCGCTAAAGATTGGTGCTAAATTATAAAAGCTGTGTTTTTCTCCCACTGGTCTGGTCCGTTGTTGGGTCTCAAATTTGGAAGGATAGGTTCCTCTTAGCATACCCTTTTACCTCTGTACCATCCTAGTAGATTTTATGGCACAAGACAAGCAAGAACATTTTTAAAACTGACAATGTCACAATTCTCCACTCATACTACAGTTGTACCAACCGGTTGGATGCCAGAATATTGTCTAACATAAATATTATTGTTAAATAATTTTTATTGTCTCATAAAGAGAAGAACAAGATTACAATCAGCACATGGAGGAAAAATAACATATCATAAGTACATATCTTAAAGATAAAATGATAAAAATAATATTATTGCAATACAAACTGTAAAATGCAATCTTATGATATAAGGTAAGTAAAAAGTACATGTCCAACATTAAACATTTTCGGAGAATAGGAGGAAATAAAGGGAGGATAGGAGAGGAATAGAAGAAGGGGAGAAAGAGGAAAAGGGGAGAGAAGAAAAGAAATAGACAAGTAGCAATTAGGATGGAGATGAATGCGAAGATAGAAAAGTAGCAAAAGGTAGCCAGATTAAATCAGCTTTAATTTTCTGAAATAATGATGAAAATGAAACAGTTGACATTCTATGTTCATCATAGATAAAATTCTACCATGTTAACAAACATACTTGTGAATTATCTTTCCAACAGGAAAGAATAACCTTAAAAGTAAGTGCAATAAAAAGTCAAATAACATCAGTTTCGAAGAGTTATTCTGAAAATGATCAGACATAGTTTCAAGAAAAATATTTTGAATTGATAATGGAATATGACACTGGAATATCATAGAACATTTAGACCAAATGGACTTCCAAAAGTTAAAAGCATTAGGGCAATAGTATATTAAATGACGTAATGTGCCATTAGAGGTAAGACAAGACCAACATAGAGGTGAAGTAGATGGATGCATTTTATGACTAGAAACGGATATATAAACAACTCTACTGTATAGAAAAAGTAGGGATTGAGTAATATTGTCAGCTTTGGAAGTAGTAAAAATGTCGTGCTATATTTATCACATTGCTGAGTCGAGAAGGATATAAAGGGGTCCTGTTCCCATGCAATTTCAGTTGAGGGTTTTAAGTCTACCGGAAATGGGAGCAGATAAAAGTTTATATATGAGAGAGGCTTTAGGATTCGATTCAAAAGAAATATTATGTAAAGGTGGCGAGGGAGTAAATGGAATAGAGTCAGCAGGAAAGCTTTTGGTTGATAAAAAAGTACCTGTGATAATTGGGAATATTGGGATAAACAAGAAGAAGGTGTACCATAATGTTCTTGTACCGTGGTAAACTGTATAATAGAGTTCACAACAAATCTCACAGATACTAATTGGTGAACATATAAGATATCCTTTTCTTTCCAATGTTTAAAATAGAATGAGTTATTGTGAAACTTAATAAATATATTGTACCAAATAGAAGAGGCAAGGAAAGCTTGGTAAAAATTGTAGCCAAGGGTGAACAGTGAGTGTAATAGCTGTTGGGAATATTTTAAGATAGGGTGCTTAGAAATAAAAGTGCAGTGAGTTATAAAAATATTATCATAAAAAGAAAATTCATGTAGTAGAGTGGATTCAAAATTGATCCAGCTGGGTATAGGGGAATCTTGATATTGTCTATGCAAAGCATATATTTGTCTAATTAAAAAAAGCAGTATGGTATAGTTTAAAATTAGAAAAACGCACAACCCCTTCATTGTTTGGTTTAATTAACAATACGAGCAGGTTTAATATTCCAGAAACATTTAGTACAGAGAGAGTTAATTTGAGTGAAATAATAATTAGGAAATTTGAAAGGTAGCATAGAAAGTAAAAAAAGAATAAGAGGTGTAATTATCATTTTAATAGTGTGCCAGGATAAATGAAGAGGGGACCAAGATTGGAGTGAATTTTGAATTTTAAGTTTTAGTGCACTGAAATTATGAGCAAGAGTTGTGGAAAATGGTAGGTGAGAACCCGGCACCTAGGTATTTAATCTCAGAAGGACACCACATAAAATTGGTATCAAAGAACGTAAACTGACAACATAAGGGGTTTATAGGTAAAACCTTAGTCTTAAAGAAGGTTAATTTATAACCAGATATTTTAGAATATAGATCAATCTCCTATAAAAAGGGAGGTAAAGAAGTCAAGG
Source organism: Triturus cristatus (assembly GCF_964204655.1). Lineage (NCBI taxonomy): Eukaryota > Metazoa > Chordata > Amphibia > Caudata > Salamandridae > Triturus > Triturus cristatus. The sequence continues at coordinate 1,525,360,336 of NC_140591.1, forward strand.
GGTTCAAAATATTGTTCACATAAGCATATCATTTAGAAGTTGTATTGCAAACTTATTATCAAAGGATTGCGGCGAATACGTTTGAGAAAAGGTTCTAGTCAAAGAAGAAATAATAGAGGAGAAAGGGGACAACCTTGCCTGGTACCTCTGTGTAAGTTTAAATAAGAGGATAGAAATCCATTGACAGAGACACAGGCACGAAGAGCTAAATATAATAGCCTGATAAATGAAATAAATTTAGGACCAAAATAGAAACCAATGAAGAGTTTTAAACATAAATAGCCAATTTATTCACTCAAATGCTTTTTCAGCATCGTGAGATAATGCAGCATGGCTGGCAGGATACCTTTTCCCCAATGTAAGAATATTAAACAGTATCCTAGCATTATCTGAGGTACGCCTACCTTTATTAAAATCAGATTAGTCAGGTTTAATAAGAAGAGGGATAACATCACTCCAGTCTAGAATAAAGAATTTTTGCAAAACATTTGCAATCATAGTTAATTAATGAGATTGGGCGGTACTTTTTACACAGGGTGTGATCTTTATCAGGTTTAGGAATAATAACAATGAGAGCATCTAAAAAGGAGCCTTCAAGTTTAGATTTCAATAAGAAAGGGGAGAAACGTTCAAGTAAGTGCGGTGCAAAAATAGATTAAAAAGAGGAAATACGTTCAATAGAAATTCCATCAGGGCCAGGAGCTTTGGCTCTCTTCAAAGATTTAATGGCATCCAAAACCTCCTGAAGAGTTATATTTTTTTGTGTCTGGTATAGAGAAAGGAGAAGGGAGACAGTTAAGAAGTGATTGCATGAGTATCTTTTGTATACAGTGTTTTATAATAGGGTTGGAAAGCTTTAACAACGTCAGAATCAGAGTGTAGTAGATTGTTAGGGATGTCTTTGTGAAAAGGTCTGATAGTTTTCCTTTCCAATTTGACTTTTAGATAATTAGCTAACATTTTATCAGCTTAAATCTGACCCACGTGGTATTTAATTTTAAGTAGGATATTACAAGCATCAATCGTAGCCAATTTATTCAAAATGGATTTGGCTTTGTTAAGATCCCGATGTTGAGAAGAGGATTTAGAAGTAAAATAAGTGTGTTCAAGAGTCTTACGGGCACATGCATCAACCATTTTTGCGAGTGCAAATGGTGCGATTCGCAAAAGTCGTCCATTTGCACCCGCAAAAACGGCATTTGCGATGCATCAAGGTTCAAGGCACTCGCAATTTAAGAATTCACAATTATTTACGATTTCTCAAATTGCGATTGCATTTAAGGAATCGCAATTTGCGATTCCTTAAATGCAATGCAAGAACCACTTTAGAATAGCGAATTCGCGAATAGCAGGCCCAAATTACCATGAAGTTGAACTTGATCGTAATTTGCAAAAACTTTGAAAAATGCACTAAAGTGCATTTTTCAAAGTTTCATGTTGCGCACACACATACCCTTGTGCATGTGTGTGCGGTACATGGGTGCACATCACTATTTCAGGGGTGCAACAGGGTGTCATTTTCATACCCTTGCACCCTTAAAATTGCATGCGCAATTTGCGAGTACCTAGTGGTACCTGCAAATTGCGCATGCAATCTCCCATTCGTTCCTCTGGGCCTCTAGGCACATAGGAATGAATGGGGAGCCATTCCTTATTTGCGACTCGCAATTTGCGAGTTGCAATTAAGGAATTTGTAGGAATCGCTATTTTCTCAGCGATTCCTACATGCATAGGCATTTGCGATTCCTTATTAGCGAATCCTTATTTTTCGCTAATAAGGAATCGCAAATGGCATGTTTGATGCATGTGCCTGCGAATGTGTTTGGGAGTGGATAGGTATTGGGAGTTCAATATCTTTTTTCTTTTGGCAGTGTAAGCAATGGTAAAGGCTCTGAAGGAAGCGTCAAAGGCATCCCAATTATTGTGAACGGAAGTGGCACTAGATAGATTTAGCTGGAAAAATTATTTTATAAATGAAGTGGCTTCTAAAATAAAAGTTTGATCTGATAATAAAGAGTTATTGAATCTCCATCGAGCATGCTAGGTAGTATCAAAGGATAAATCAAAAGAAAAAATAGGGGCATGATCAGAGATAAAAATAGAGCCAATTTCTGATGAACGGATAGAAGGTAGTAAGATTAGAGACCAAAATATAATCAATTTGAGACATAGTATGATGAACATTTGAATCTTATTTTAACTCCTACGTATGGGGATTACAAGTTTTCCATACGTCATAGAATGGACGAGAGTCATTAGCAGACTGAAATGCTTTATGAGATTTATCAGGATTAAATTTACAATTAGATTTCCTATTAGAGAATGGGCCTAGCCAATCATTGAAATCATCAGCAACAATTATATTAGGGTTAGTAATGGAAGATAATTTGTATTTAACACTATGCCAAAAATCCGGATCAAATTTTACTGGGCCATAAAGATTCAAAAAGGTGAGGTATTAGTTAAAAATAGTAGCTTCAAGCAATACCCATCGTCCATTCATATCACATTCGTATCACATTCAGTTGATAAAATTTGGATTTTTTTACGATTTATGACATAGAATAGCAACACCACTCTTACAGTTGACAGCAGGGGAAAAAAATACTTGGCCAACCTATTAACGCTTCAGCTTAAGTGATTCAGCATCATTACAATGAGTTACTTGCAAAACAGCAATTTGACAGTTAGGTTTTGATAAATGTGAAAGTACAGTTTGAGATTTAACAGGATGACTCAGACCACGGATGTTCCATGAGACAACATTAAACATGTTGATGAATAAAGACATGGGTACAGGAACATCGATAACAAACTGCAAAGACAGAAATGGAATAAAAACACCATACGCCAATAATCGAATAACATGGAGATACTGCCAAATAAGAACAGACAAGAGGACCTGGTGGGTGTTGGAGTGCTGGCTGCCTGTCTACATGCCCCTATGGAAATATACCTCCCTCCTCCTGAACGTATGTGCAGAACCACCTCCACCACCTATTGCCATTGATGGTCATGTCAAATTAGAGGTTCATTGAATCATGGATTCAAAAAGTCAAAATGGCAAGCGTTACTATTTAGTGGAGTGGGTGGTTATTCCCCTGAGGACAGGTTTGGGGATCCTGCAGAACATGTTCATGCCCCTTCTCTGGAATGCAGGTTCCTTGGAGTCCATCTTGAACAACCCCCTCAGTGGGCCAAACACTTGAGGGGAGAACTGTTACACATCGTTCCTCCTGTGCCTTGTGTTGCCCATGGTTAGCTGGGGTTAGGACAGAACACCCTGATGATGTACTTTACTGTCAAACCCTAGGTCCTACTCACACATTCACATAGCATTGGTTTTATCATGCTAGACTTTGATTCACTTTAATGACCCACAAGACATCTACCCTCCACACCCAGTAATCATGGTTTCTTAGGTTTCTTTATTTGGGGCTCAGTCTGTATCATGCTCATATCTGTAGCGAAAGCGAAAACAAGAGAAATCAAGTCATTTCTCTTTCAATTCAATTGGGTATATAGCCCATCTTCCACAGTCGTGCACTTTTTTGCCAAAATCCTGCAGTCACTTTTTTTAATACACAGCGGGGGTCTTTGTAAATCATGTAGGTGTTTGGATAGGTGAGTGCACCGTTCAGTGTTAGGCGTTTTTTGTTGTGAGGTTCGAGTTGTTAATAATTGAGGGGATTTATCTTGTATAAAAGTTGGTATGGAAGAAAAATAGCAATGTTTATTCTGTACGGGTGACTATGTTAGTCCATAGAATCGAGTGAGTAAATCATTTGTATTGTATATATGATATGTTTATTAGTGAAACTGTATAATGGCAAGATATGGAGATGACACTTACATAGGGGTCGATTAGGATGGCGGTCGGAAAAGCTTTCCGACCGCCTTGGTAGCAGAAATTAACAGTCTGCATGTACCGCGGGAAAACCGGCAGTCGGATTATGATGAACCACCAGAAAAATTAAACTGCGGTGGACGTATTCCACGAAACTCCGCTGGGACCGTCCTAAGCGGGGGGAAACCTGTCCGCAGTGGTCAGATTTGCTGCGGAACGACCCAAAACAGCCGTTTGACCAGCAGATTGACCGCATGTGAAATTAGGATACGATTGTGGTGACAGCGGAACGATCAGTTGTTTCAGACCACCCCAATCGCAACGATTTATGAATGGGAGAGCCGGCGGGAGGTCAGTTGTATTCCAACCGCCACGTACACTCTGGAAGAGTAATGGTGGACGAAAGCAACCACACAACAAGGCTACCAAGTGTGGCCATAAATCTGGCTCAGCCTAAAAAAACACCTAACAATCCAATGACACATCCCCATGGCAACGAAAAAATAAAATAAAAATTCCAGGTCAACCCACACAACACACTGACATGAATACTCCATTTTGACCCACCCACATAGCTCAGTATAAAACCAGCCCCTTCCCTGCCCAGAATCCTTTGCACAACTCCACAACTGAAGGGCCCAACCCCACAGTACAAAGGAAAGGCAAATCAGCACACATCATTCCATCACAACCACACCCACACCACACATATCACCACCACCACTTTCACACCTACACGTTTCCCCCATTTGCACATCACACACCATGTCACAGAAGAAGATGCTCAAATTCACTGACGATGATTCACATTCTTCTATGTTTGTGGTTTGTTAGACTCAAATTAGAATAGTAAATCAGACCCACCCACCATCAATGCTCAGAGAACAGTAAACATGCCCCTTCTCTGCCGGAAGAGAATAGAACCCCCACCCTCCATGATTTAGAATTGTAAATCTGTTCATTTCGCTGGAATAAGAAAAGCACATTTGGCCTTTAGAGTGCTTCTCAAACAGTGTTTTCTGTATTTAAACACTGACGTAAAATGTTCTGGTATTACTCAATGAAATTATGCTCAGGTTGTCGAGTTTAGATGGATGAAGAGCGGAGTCAGTCTCACGGGATTCAAACATGCGCTCTGTAGAATAAAGCAGATATCCGCATGCAGCCACCCTGCCAGCACTTACTCGCTGCCCTGCCAATTGTTTTTAATAATGCTTATGCATAACATGACAGACATTCTGTTCTATGAAATGGGGTGCATGGGCAAGTGATGTGCAAGCACGGCGCTGAGAGGCCGCACCAGTGGTAGGGCGCACTATGCAATGCATGCAATGCATTGACTCTTGCAGTTGCAGAGTGGTGATGTTTACATTTTACTGCTGTATATACATGTTTACCAAAAAAGCGAAATCAGTGACTGTAATGGAGACATAGGTTTGTCAGTCCTTTCAGTCAGCGCATCAGCTGTTTCAACATCTATCTTTGATATTGATTGCACATTCAGTCATTCACTCCAATCATAATAAGTACAGCTGCCTGTTCACAGCAACAAGGCAAGTGCGTTCCACTGTTCATCGCACAGAGTCCCTATAGAGCGCATTCAGAAACAACAATACATGAATAAAGTGCATGCACTCTGCCCCTCGATACATTGCACATTAATGCAGGATAAGGGCACGACTGGCCACCATGCACCACGCCAACACATTCGCCACATTCGCCACATTAGCCACACTGTACATCAAGATTATTCCAAACAAGCAACCCCCGGGATTTGTGTGGTACCCATCCATGCGCAGGGGGCTAAATGCACCGGGGGCTTCATTGAGCATGAGAAGCCCTATATAATTACAAGTGCAATACAGTTCATTATTAACGTAAAGCATCGCTGTTGTGATTATCAGTGGAAAATGGAGCTTCTGAGCAGGGCCATGTTGTTGCAGTTGTCTTAGTCACTGTATTTCTATACGATCAGATATCTCTGAGGCAGGCTGCATAACTCCTTTCACAGATATTGCCCCTGGTGCCAATTAAACACATTCTAAGTTCAAAAGCTTTGGGGTGTTGAAAAGCAAGATTCACATAACCGTGGGAATGTACTTGTTCTCTCTCAGCACCAGTAACGAACATAACTATTGTGCATCGTCCCAAGGTATTCATTAAGGAGAAGTAAACATCTAGTATATTAAAGACAAAATATACATGAACCACCCAGAGACCAATTTTAAAAAGAACTCCTGAAAAATAAAATAAGAGTTGCTAATCAAACCACCTGGGTGTCAGGTGATTACCCAGAGGACCACTGAGAAACAGGGCTCTGGATAGTAGCAGCTAATGAGAAGCACCAAAGGGTTACATGAGAGAAAGCACATTGGGAATACCATCAGCAGCTACCAGCAGATCATGCTGTGACACACACCTTGTTGTCTTGGCTTCAATGAACAAAAGATTGACTGCACCTGGAATACTTTCTGCACTCATCACCTCCCTTGTACTTTAAGGGCCCCTTCCTTCGTGGGCAGTATGACAGCTGACCAAGTCAGTGGCGGTTCTGGACTTGATGTTCCTGTTGGATCACTGCGCGCCATACAGTGGCAGCTGGTGACATTTAAAAATCATGGGGCGTAGGGTGGGTCCTCCTCACAAGAAAAAAGTGGAAAAAAGTTTGCCAAATGGTGCATTTGAAAGCAAACGAATTTAGTGAAAAAGCAAGGTTTATAAAGCAGTGGGAACGTATAGCCTTGAAAATGGAACCCTTTTAAATTACCCCATATCTTACTGCATTAATATGTTCAACAGTGACATTAATGTGCAGATTGTACAGTGTGACAATTTCATGACCTTTAAAGTGTGTGCCTGCCAAGTGTCTTGCACTGCCTGCAGCAATCAACTTGGAAAGCAAGGGCTCTAAGCGGGCTTCGGGAAGCGCCCATAGCTGCTGACTGCAACCAGTCATATAGAAATATGTGCAGACAGGTCTTTATGTGGGATACAAAAAGTGGGGGCTCTCTAAAAGGGAACATGTCAAATAAATGTCTGTGATTCCCATAGTGTGCCACCCAACTGGTATTTTGGATCCTACCTGATATGTTATTCCATCCAGATATATAACACTACAACTGACATGCAATTAAAACCTGTCAGAATTGTTGGCCTTATCAATGGTTATTAGCGTTTTAAGCTAAATTAGTAACCGCAATGATTATTATAAATAATTATAAATGTTTCAATTTTAAAATTGTGAAACTGTGAATTAAATATTTTGGAAGTCTGTGGAAGGAGTGTTCGCCTTCACGTATGTGTGCTCTTCTATTAGAGATGTATGCCCTTTTTCTCTGCACATCTCATCCATCTGTGCATCTTCCACCTCCTCTCTTTCCTCTTAAGCACCCTCATTTCACCACCCCAAATATCCACTGCATACCTCCTTCACACACATTTATGAAGAATTTCGATTGCAACTGGAATACATGTATAATCTCACTATAGAGGTTCTAAAGGGAGGAATTATTACCATCCACAGTACCACTCCATATAATCTGAACTCACAAAAGGTAACCGGATGGTGTACTCACCAAAAAAATCAAAGTGAGAGGAGGGGGAGGGACAGATGCACACATGTTTTAATACAAGAACCCTCACTCATCCAGAGGTGACATGCTTCACCATTGGCTTCCCTCTTGCACACTGGGACCGCAAGGTAGCCAGTGTGGGCTACAACTCCCCTGCAGGAGAGGAGTGTGAGGTGTTTTATGTCATCCAATGTAGGGCAGAGAGGAGGGCCTGAGTGCTAAAGAAATATTTGAAATGAGAGTTAAAACTATCTCCTGGATGACAGGGTCAATCCTTTATTAATGTCCCCAGTGGATAGATAAAAAAAGCTCAGTGTTAATAGTAATCTGGATGTTCCCTATTAGGATCAGGTCAACATAATTCTGCATTGATAGACCGAAAAGGTTCTTGGCATTCCTTGGGACCGTCAACTATGTCACTCTGCTTGATAAGTGTGAAAAAAGAATATATTAATTAGAAAATTACCATACTTTTAATGGTATGGAAATAGTCAGTGATACCAGCTTGTAGTCCAGTCCACATTCAATTTGAGACTACTAGTCAACATCCACCTTCTTAAGTCCTTTAGTAGAGGGTCTCAGGACTCTTGTTCTCCTTCTCCTGCAGCATACCACCATAGACGGCAATGCAAAGCTTTAGAATGGTAAACACTGCGTTGTGCATCTAAATAAATAAATCTAATTGATTTTTTTTTTATATAAATGTGTATGAATTTCAGAAGGGTGCAGCCTCAGAGCCCAAATGGAGAAACCACCCCTGTTGGTATAATTAGAAGCCAGTGGGACTACTGCACTTGAGGCAGAGAAGTTTAGTAAGCAGGTGCCATGTGTTTTGGCCCCATTCAGCAAACTGTTTTATTTTACTGGAGCACCCTACTGCTAAAGGGACAAATGAGTGTGAGAAAATTGGAACACACCAATATTTCATGGATGTGCTTGAAATTTAGTAATTTGCCAATAGAGAATAAATTAATTGCAAATGCATATATCTGCGCTGCTGTAAATTTCCAGGAAAGATCCTGGGATACTTTGTGAATCTCCAAAATGTCTCCTAAAATAGGATAAATCCAAAGATCTATCTGATTATTACCAGCAGGGTTTCTGATTTGGGACCAATGTTTTTGCACAGCCCCTTGTTGATGATAGTAAGTTTCATAACTCATTTAGAGGTGGCCTGTAATAGGTACTTGGTTCTCCTGATTCATAAACAGGATGGAGATACAGTTTTCTCAAACGTGGAGCCACCACTCACAAGCTCTTCCATTGAGTAAATACATTTAACATAGCAACTGTCAGGGAACATGATATCAGAAGGACAACTCTGTTTAAGATGTCCCTTCAGTTACATTAGCAGATGGATATTTTTTAGTGTCTGAGACCACCATGTACATAGTGGTCCCTTACATCAAAAGTGCAAAGTGTCTACACATCCTCCGAGACATCTCCAGCACAGTGCACATTATTGTTACTGTTATTTCTCAGAAAAAAAACCCTTCGGAAATGATAGAAGTACTGACTGTTTTGCCACCCTGAATTTGGAAGCCACTATCAGGAAGTTCTAAACATGTCAGTCCAGATGTAGGGCAGCCAGCTTTCTGTACACCCTAAATTGAGGCCATAATCTTTTGGTGCCGTGATCCTCTTATACTGACTGATGTATTATTGCTACAGCACATAGAAGAAATGTGCAGTATCTTTCTCATTTGCAGATTACTCTAAATTAGTAACTTATGGCCTTATTCACAAAGGTAGGCCTACACTTTTGTGTTTGCTTACTATTATTATGCTATTCACAAACTTCGAGTTGATTGTACGTTTATGACAACGGAGACACTGCAGTCGGGACAGAGAACTCTGCATGTAAAAAGACTGGCTCATAGTGGATTATTATGGATGTCTTTGTGCCTTATTACGAGTTTGGTGGTCCTCCTGTCCGACCGACATTGCGGCGGTCCCAGGAAGACTGCCAATCCTGCAGGAAACCCCCCTCAAGGATTACAATAGTAATCCAGAGTTGGCGGTGTGGCGGTGTCACGGCAGCGGGAATGTGTGGCTCATAAGACAGCCTAAAAAACATACTGCTGCTTTGATAGCGCCTCCAGCAAGTCCGTGCACGGTGTGACATGCATCATATTGTGCCTGCCACACAGTGCCTGTACGACCATGCACTTTTGGAGGGGCACATCATGTGCCCTCCGCACGAACTTCGATGGACAGATTTGCCCGGGGGCCCTATTGGGGGCCCCTTTGCATGCCTTTCTGCCAAGCATTTCATGGTTAGGTCCCCACCACAAAATGCCTGGTGGAAAGGCATGTCCTAATCTTTTCAGCAGTACCTGCGTTGGCATCTCTGCAATTCCTGCCTGTTTGCCTACTGCTGGCATGGGATCCTCAATGCTGGCAGTGGTGGCGGGCTTGTGGCAGTCTCACCTCCAACATCGTTATTGGCCCAGGACCGCTGTACTTCTAATTAGGCCCTCTGTCTTTATTTCTTGCAATGCTCAAAACATCCTATTTAGCAAGGATATTTCTGTATTTGCTTCCTTTTAAGATTAGGCTAGGCTGTGTAAAGTAGAAGTAACATAATTTGTGCTTAGATAGGCACAAACACTAGTCTTAAGGTTATCATTTCTGAAAGCAGCCTGTTTCATAAAATAGTATTAGAATATTTTGGGAGTATGGCATACTATTATTGCATCACATAAGATAGGTGGTACTCTTTTTAGAGTTACGATATATATGGGAAAAAGTCCCTCCTACCATAAATTATAAGGCTATTGTAAGTCACTGATGAGTTTGATGACCATATAGACGAACAAGGCCGAAAATTATGGAACTCAGAGGTGACATTGATTCAATATCCTTATGAGGTACAACAGGGGATTCATTATTCCTTATAATACACGGTCACACCATCACCTTTCCCACAAACAACATTACTTATTGATGCATTACTCTTTCAAATGAAAGAGAGGGTATGTTTGCAAACATGAAGGATATCAAAATGTCTAGTGTAAAATGAAACACCTAAAACACCTGATAGAGATTTGTTGCAAAAAGATATCGGAACCAGTTTAATCCAAATCATTTTTTTGAAAAAGAGGCACAAAGTTTAGGAATGAGTAGAAGGATGCAGAAAGATTCTAACTTTTCTATAATTATCTAAGGAGTGCAAAAAAATGTACTTGCTGCCAAAAATATCTCCCTTCTGCTTGTCATTATACAGCTAGAAAAGAACGACAGAAGAAAGAAGATTTTGTTTCATTCTTTAAACAGCTCATTATTTATGTTTGGTGACTTGAGCTGCCTTTACTCTTACTGTTGGGTCTGGCAAAAGGCATTGTGATATCAGACATCAACTGCAATAAGTTAATGCAATTGGGCTGCTATGTATTTTCTTTATAATTCGTGGGATTCTGTAGTCCCTACATAAAAACCTGTCTCTAGTATCTTTAAAATTGGTCACTTGTGATGCACCTAGTTGCTGATTATAAAGTAATGACGTTAGAACTCAACTTATCTTAAACTAGAATCAGTAGCAACCCAGGGCCCACTCTATCTGGCAATCCATTTCATAAATGTATGAAGAAAGGAGTCCTGATATTCCTTCTGAAAGTGATGAGCAGAGTTGATTTCATATGTATATCTGGTAAGGAGATCCTAACAGAGGTAGCGCTCCAGTGAAATATTGATTTTGTGTGGCTTAATTGCTTAAATTGTACTCTACAAGGAGATGTGTAGACTGCTTAAACTACTAAAATTGGTGAGTAGGTATGCCTGGTAAAGAGAGTTGTCATGAAGGGAAGACAGTACGTTTTAAATTTGATTTCCTGTGGGGAGCCAGTGTTGTTTTGTCAACTAATCATATGAGTGTCAAGTGGGTCTCTGGTGGATTTAATAGGGGATGTGGTAGTGAGAGCAAATTTGTATCATTTCAGAGAGTCCAGGAGTCAGGTATAGACTTTGCTCTTGGTGGAGGTTGAAAGAGGTAGAAAATTAGTTTTTGGAGGTTTTGGAGGAAAGAAATTCATTTATGTTTGAAGATGAGAGATACAGTTTAGCAGGATCTTAATGTCTCCAATAGCTTAAACTTTTAAATGCAGTTAGGTGTTGTTAGACCTGACAGCCTTAGGGTGGTCTTCACCCAAATCTTTTGCCTCACTCCTCCTATTTTAGCTGAATTATTTTAGTTGACTTTAGGACTGTGTGCACTTTACCACAGCTAATCAGTGGTACAGTGTTTGTGCTCTCTTCTTTAAACATGTTAAAATTGTCTAAAGCCCGATTGGCATATTTAATTACCTATAAGCCCCTTGGAGAGTGGTATACCTAGTGCCTGTAAATTAAACACTACTAATGTGCCTGCAGCACTCATTGTGCCACCCACTTAAGTAGCCCCTTAAAACATGTCCCTGGCCTGCCATTGCAGCCTGAATTCAGGTTTAAACTGCCAATTGCCCTATTTCAAGTTTGGTGGTCAGACCAGAAACGGACTGCTGCAACCGCCGGGGATCCTAATATGCTTGACAGTGCAGCTGCAGCACCGCCAAGCATAGTATGAGTTTCCTCACCGCCACCGTTTTCATCCCACCATGAAAAGAGTATAGGTCAAAAAACAAAGAGAGCCCTACAGGGCCGCCTCCTACCTTAGGGCCAGGGATGCATCTAGGGGGGCACATGGGGTGACTCCTGTATGCATGAACCCCAGGTCCTGCATGACATAGACTTAACAGTCCACGTTGTGTGTAAATGCTCTTTTGCGGACCCATGGTGCTGCCTTTCTCAGGCTCACATACAAGCCTTTGAAAGGCACCGCCGTGGGCCAGCCGCTGATGTATCACCCACTGAATTTTAACTTGTAATCCAGCTGGCGGTATGCAGACAACTTTGGTGGTCTTGGAGCGAGGCACTGGTGTGGCGGTCCACTCCAAAACAGCCAAAGTCGTAATAAGGTCTTAAGACACTACTAAGATAGACCCTAGGAAACCCATAGGACAGATTGCAATGTAATTTAAAGGTTGGATGTGCACTTTTAAGTTTTACCTGTCCTTGTAGTAAAAAACGTCTAAATATGGTTTTGACTACTGTCGACCTCTCCCATAGGATAACATTGGATTGCCATATTACACCTTTAAAGTGTAGTTTCCAATCATGAAATAGTGGACTTTTGAAGTTTGATGTCACTGGACTCACAATTTATAATCACAAGTTATGGTGAAGTTCGATTTTATCTTGCAGTTTGGGTTGCCTTAATACATTTATTAATTGACAACTTTTGATTGGGAACAGGTAAGTGTTTCATGTTTGGTGTCTGAGAAATTGTAATTTAAAATATCCTTTAACCCCTTCTGTGCTCACGACGGCCGGGAGCCGTCATGAGTCACAGTGGGGCTGTGCTCATGACGGCTCCCGGCCGTTGTGACACCCACCCACGGGGGAAGCACTGGCGCTCCCCCCGTGGGACACTGATCTCGCTGCCTGCACCGGGGAAGGCAGGGAAAGCCCTCCCCCTGCCTCCCCCCGACCCCCCTGCCATGTCATCAATGACGTCAGCACGCGAGGCGCGCTGATGTCATTGAGGGTTTCCCTTTGTTTTCCCTGATGCGCTGGAAGCCATTTGCTTTAAGCGCCTTGGGAAAAAAAGGTGAGTTTCTCGCCGTGGAGGGTATTTATAAAAAGGCATCGGAAGAAAGGAAAGGGTTTTGCTTTCCTCCAATGTCTTTTTAAAAAGCATTCCTGCTGCACGATCGCACCCCATTATTTTCAAAGCCCAAATTGTGTCAGAGAGTGGCCCCTTGGGCAATTCATTAATAATTTTTGTATTAAAAAGGTGTGTGTGCCCACACCGGGCCAATAGGGATTTATTTTTTTTAAAGCCTAAATTGTGTCAGGGAGCAGCCCCTTGGGCAAGGGTTGCTCCCCTTGGGGGAGAAATATATGTAGTTGGATCTGCCCCCCTTGGGGGGGGCAGATCATTATTAATTTTAATATAAAAAAGGTGTGTGTGCCCCCACTGGGCCACCAGGGATTTGATTTTATTTAAATGCCCAAACTGTGTTGGGGAGCAGCCCCTTGGGCAAGGCTCGCTCCCCTTGGGGGAGAAATGTATGCAGTTGGGTCTGCCCCCATTATTATTTTATATTAAAAAAATGTGTGTGTGCCCCCACTGGCCACTAGGGATTTGTTTTTTAAATGCCCTGTGTGTGTTGGGGAGCGTCCCCTTGGGCAAGGGGCGCTCCCCTTGGGGGAGCAATTTGTTTAGTTGGGTCTGGCCCCCTTGGGGGGGCAGATCTGATGAAAAAAAAAATGTGGGTGTGTGCCCACTAGGCCACCAGGGATGTTTTTTTGTGTAAATGTGCTTTTGTGTTGGGGAGCGGCCACTTGAGCAGCAATTTGTTTAGGGGGGTCTGCCCCCTGTGTCCACTAGGCCATCAGGGATTTTTTTTTAATTAGATTATGTTTTTGGGGAGCGGCCTCTTAGGCAATGGTCGCTCCCCTTTGGGGATCATTTATTTTGGCCATTTCTGCCCCCTTTGGGGGCAGATCGGCCTTGTGAGTCTAGGCCCATCCGCCCCCATGGGGGGCAGAAGCCATTAGACACCAGGGATTGTTTTAGTGTTGTTGGAGAGTGGCCCCTTGGGCAAGGGTCGCCCCCCATAAGGGAGCAATATATTTTTAGGGAGCGGCCCCATCGGCAACTGCCGTTTTCCTTTTGGAGAGCATTTATTTGGGCCTTTTCTGACCCCTTGGAAGGGCAGATCGACCAACATAAACAATTAATTTATTGTATGCCCACTAGGCCACCAGGGATCGTTTTTGTGTTGTTGGGAGCGGCCCCTTGGGCAAGGGTCGCTCCCCTTTATCGGGTATTTATTGTGGTCATTTCTGCCCCTTTGGGGGCAGATCGGTCATATGTTTTCAGGCCCATCTGTCCCCTAGGGGGGCAGAAGCCAGTAGACACCAGGGCTTTTTAAATATTGGTGTTGGGGAGTGACCCCTTCTGGCAAGGGTCGCTCCCCCTTTATGAGGGTGAATTTTTGGCTTGTTTCTGCTCCCTGTGGGGGCAGAACGGCCTTATTCTTTTAGGCCCACCTACCACCTTTGCTATGCTGGTGGATAGTATGTGGACTAGTGCATTATTTGCATATGTGATTGTAATGTTTTATTTCTCCTTTTTATTCTAGTGTAAAGCTTTTGATTCCTGTTTGCGGTTTCGGCAGTGGTTGTTCTGCAGTTTTGTGTAGTTGCATTTTTTTGGTAAGAAAAACTTTTTTGTTGTATTTACTCCAAATGAGTATTATTGTCATGCATGAATGAATTATTTTGCAAGTGGTGTCATAATGGCAGCATATATAGTTAGTGTTTTGAGAATGAAATTCTTTGCGATGTGTTTTGCATTCTCTTATGTGTAATTTTCTTTTCTTTTTATTTTTTAGTGGGATATTGTTGATCCTTACTGTGTCTGTGTAGAGTAGGTGGTGGTGAGTCTAGCTGCTTCTGGCAAGTGTGTGGTATCTTTTTGGAGTATATAGGTCTTTCTGATAGACTCATTTTGTCTATTACTTATTTTACAAAGTGTTTGTTGTTGTTGACTTGTTTCACATGTTACCTTTATTAGTAAGGATTATGGCTAGCCGTAGAATGACTGCTCAGCAGGTTGTTGGTATGCTGCTTGAATCTTCCTCTGAGCAGGATTACGAGACTGACAGTGCGTCTGAGGGAGTGGAGGGAGGGGAAGATTCAGGCAGTGAGTTTTCTCTCCACATGGAATCATCGGATGATGAAGATACTCTCAGTGCGGATGAAGGTACTCTCAGTGCGGATGAAGTGTCTGTTATAGAGGGGGACACTGATGTGCCGATGGTGCAGCAAGAGACATTGGTATTGCAGCCTGAAGCTGCAAGGCTTCCTACTGGAAGTGCTGGACTCTGGGTTGATCCACACATGGTGCAGCCGGTGTTGCCTGCCTTTAGTGTGGATGCAGGGTGTAGAGTGGATTGCGATTTTATTTTGCCTAAACAGTTCTTTCAGTTGCTTATGGATGTTGCATTTTTGGCTGAGATTGTTGAGCAGGCTAATTTGTATGCTGAAAAGTTTTTGAGAGACCACAGTGCCACACTTAAGCCTCACTCTAGAGCTACCCGGTGGACTCCCAAAAATCTGGATGAGATGAAGAAGTTTTTAGGTTTGACTTTATTGATGGGTTTGATAAGGAAGCCGTCCATGGCTTCATATTGGTCTACCAGTTCCTTGATGGCAATGGCCATATTTCCTGCAGTTATGACCCGTGATCAATATTTACTTTTGCTTCGGATGCTGCATTTTGTTGATAATACTTTGGCGTTGCCACGAGATCACCCTGACTGTGACCGTCTTTTTAGGATTTGGCCTGTTCTTGATTACTTTGTAGATCGGTTTTCAGAGATCTATACTCCAGGGAAAGAAATATCTATTGATGAGTCTTTGGTCCTGTTCAAGGGCCGTTTGTTTTTTAGGCAGTACATCCCTAGCAAGAGGGCACGTTATGGAATTAAGCTGTATATGTTGTCTGAGAGTAGGACAGGATATGTTTTTAATTTCTGTGTGTACACTGGTAGGGAGTCCACTATTGACCCCCCTGGTTGTCGGTCCACTTTTGGAGTTTCAGAAAAAATTGTGTGGGATCTTACTAGAGGACTGTTTAACAGAGGCCACCATTTGTTCAAGGTGGACACTTTTGCTTGTGGCACAATCCGCTTTAACCGTAAAGGTTATCCAAAAGAGCTTGTTTCCAAAAAACTTCAGAGGTGGCAGTGCAGTTCCTTGTGTAGTGATGAACGACTAGCTGTGAAATTTGTGGACAGGAGGGATGTGTACATGCTGACTACCATCCATGTTGAGAGTACTTCACCTGTGGCTGTTTGGGGACAGTTTGCTGAAGTACGCAAACCGGTGTGCATTTTAGACTACAATAAGCACATGGTCCATGGTTGATAGAGTAGATCAGAGGATGGAACCTTACACTGCTATTCGTAAGCCGTATATTTGGTACAAAAAGTTGGCCATCCATCTCTTCAATTTAGCAACTTTCAATGCTTTTGTTGTATACAAGGAGTGTTCTCCTGGGTCAAAGTTGACTTTTGTTCAGTTTCAGCAGTCTGTGATAGGAAGCCTTGTTGTTGTGGAACAGGCAAGCGTTCCTAGAGTTGGAGTGGTGGATGATGTGGCTAGATTGAAAGATCGCCACTTTCCTGATTTAATTCCTCCCATGCCCCAAAAAAACCAATCCCTGTAAGAGATGTAGAGTCTGCTTGCGAAGAGGTGTGCGGAAGGAGTCGTATGCACTGTGCCAAATGTCCTTCTAATCCTGGGCTGTGTGTGCCCTCATGTTTCATATTGTATCACACTAAAAAGAGTTTTTGGGAGCAACTGTGAGTCTAATAGTGTACTGCCTGGTCTGTATGGTTTGATATAGTTGTTCAGTTTCACGTTTGGCAATAGAATGATGTCTTTAGTTTCTGCTGTTGTTTTTGTAGTTATAGTTTGGTATCTAGTTGCAATTGGATTGTGTTTTCTTTCTTGTTTAAAAAAGTTATGATGGTGTGCGTGGACTGGTGGTGTGTGTGGACTGGCGCTTGGCTGGCGGTGTGTGTGGACTGGCGCTTGGCTGGCAGTGAGTGGACTGGCACTTGTTTGGCAGTGTGCGTGGACTAGTGCTTGGCTGGCAGTGTGTGTGGACTTGCGCTTGGCTGGCGATGTGCATGGACTGGCACTTGGCTGGCGGTGAGTGGACTGGCACTTGGCTTGCAGTGTGCATGGATGGGTGCTTGGCTGGCAGTGTACATGGCCTGGCACTTGGCTGGCAGTGTGCGTGGACTGGTGCTTGGCTGGTGGTGTGTGTGGACTGGCGCTTGGCTGGGGGTGTGCGTGGACTGGAGCTTGGCTGGTGGTGAGTGGGCTGGCGCTTGGCTGGCGGTGTGCGTGGACTGGCGGTGTGTGTGGACTGGCGCTTGGCTGGCGGTGTGTGTGGACTGGCGCTTGGCTGGCAGTGAGTGGACTGGCACTTGGTTGGCAGTGTGCGTGGACTAGTGCTTGGTTGGCAGTGTGTGTGGACTGGCGCTTGGCTGGCAGTGTGCGTGGACTGGCACTTGGCTGGCAGTGAGTGGGCTGGCGCTTGGCTGGCGGTAAGCGGACTGGCACTTGGCTTGAAGTGTGCGTGGATGGGCACTTGGCTGGCAGTGTACATGGACTGGTGCTTGGATGGCAGTGTGCATGGACTGATGCTTGGCTGGCGGTGAGTGGGCTGGCACTTGGCTGGTGGTGTGCTTGGATTGGCTCTTGGCTGGTGGTGTGTTTGGACTGGCGCTTGGCTGGTGATGTTTGGACTGGTGCTTGGCTGACGGTGAGTGGACTGGCGCTTGGCTGGCAGTGTGTGTGGACTGGCGCTTCGCTGGCGGTGAGTGGACTGGTACTTGGTTGGCAGTGTGCGTGGACTGGTGCTTGGCTGGCGGTGTGTGTGGACTGGCACTTGGCTGGCAGTGTGCGCGGACTGGTACTTGGCTGGCAGTGAGTGGACTGGTGCTTGGCTTGCAGTGTGCGTGGATGGGCGCTTGGCTGGCGGTGTACATGGACTGGTGCTTGGCTGGCAGTGTGCGTGGACTGGCAGTTGACTGGTGGTGTGCGTGGACTGGCGCTTGGCTGGCAGTGAGTGGACTGGTGCTTGGTTGGCAGTGTGCGTGGACTGGTGTTTGGCTAGCGCTGTGTGTGGACTGGCGCTTGGCTGGTGGTGTGCGTGGACTGGTGTTTGGCTGGTGGTGAGTTGACTGGCGCTTGGCTTGCAGTGTGCATGGATGGGTGCTTGGCTGGCAGTGTACATGGACTGGCGCTTGGCTGGCAGTGTGCATGGACTGGTGCTTGGCTGGTGGTGAGTGGGCTGGCACTTGGCTGGCGGTGTCTGTGGATTGGCACTTGGCTGGTGGTGTGTTTGGACTGGCGCTTGGCTGGTTGTGTTTGGACTGGCGCTTGACTGGCGGTGAGTGGACTGGCCCTTGGCTGGCAGTGTGCGTGGATGGGCACTTGGCTGGCGGTGTACATGGACTGGCGCTTGGCTGGCAGTGTTCGTGGACTGGTGCTTGGCTGGCAGCGAGTGGGCTGGCGCTTGGCTGGCGGTGTGTGAGTAGTGACTAGCTGCTGGTCACTACACACACTGCTAGCCAAACGCCACCCAACGCAATCCGTGAGCTGTTGTGGTTGCTGTGTCAAGAATGTGAGCATGTGAAAGTGATGGGCCCTTGAATGTCACTGTCTGCTGGTGTGAGTGTTGTAATGTGCCGGGCCAACGACTGGCGGTGTGAATGGTTTTGTATGTGTCACAAGTATGAAAGGCCTGTAAAGAGGTTGGTGCCTTGTTGTGGCTTTCCAGCTCACGAGCTGTGAGTCAATGGTTCAGTTTCTCATACTTTCAATTATTAACAGTGCATTTCTTTTTTGTGAAATCTCTGGTTAATACAACTATATATACTGAACCATCACTCACCCTCATGCCAAATCCAACCAGTATGTATGTGTGCTTGAGGAATAGATGGTTGTGTAGAAATTTTTTTTTTTCTGTTTTTGTCCCTTTTTGTGAATGTTGTAATGTGTTGGTTTTGTGCCTGGTGGTGTGAACGGTCTTGTGTGTATCATGTATGAAAGGTGTGTGAATGGCCTGTAAAGCCGTTGGTGCCTTGACATGTCTTTACAGCTCACGAGCTGCGAGTAATTGGTTCCGTTTTTTGTCCTTTCAATTATTGACAGTGCATTTCATTTTTGTGAAATTTCTTGTTAATAAAATTGTATATACTGAACCATCACTCACCTTCGTACCAAATCCAAGCAGTATGTGTGTGTGCTTGAGGAATAGATGGCTGTGCAGTAATCTTTGTGTGTTTTGTCTCTCTGCCAAGCTGTACATTTCATTTAAGAATAACCTAACAACTGCAGTTTTTGTCGTAAACTAAACACCCATGGGAGTGCATGGTGATGTCTCTCTTGTGGATCCCAACAAGTTATCTTACCCACAATGTCCTGCAAACCTCAAAATGTGACTGTGACATTTTCCATGTATTATTGTGCCCAAATTTTCACTCGGCGGAAAGTAACCACAAATTTCCAACCCCCCTGCATTTCTCCAAGTATCCCAATAGAAATGTTACCTCAATTGCCTGTTGCGGGTACTTAGGTCTCCCACACAAGTGAGGCATTATTTGAATCGGGAGACCTGGTGGAACGCTGGGTGGTGGGAAATTTGCGTGAGCCCAGTGATGCCACAACTTTCCCACACAAAAATGTATGATAAAAAGTGATTTTTTCAGCAAATAGAGGTCTCCAGGGGATTCTGGGTAAGGAAACATTGGGGGATCCACGCAAGCCATACCTCCCTGGAAGCCCCCGGGTGTCTAGTTTTCAGAAATGTGTGGGCTTGGTAGGTTTCCCTAGATGGCTGCCGAGCACGGGGCCAAAAACCCAGGCGACCCCCCTTGCAAAACCAGGTGGTTTTGAGATAGGCAATTTTGATGTCGCCTCACTACGTTTTGGGCCCTTGCCTGTCGCAGGTACTTGGGTCTCCCACACAAGTGAGGCACCATTTGAATCGGGAGACCTGGGGGAACGCTGGGTGGTGGGAAATTTGCTTGAGCCCGGTGAAACCACAACTTTCCCACACAAAAATATGTGAAAAAAGTGATTTTTTCAGCAAATAGAGGTCTGCAGGGGATTCTTGGTAAGGAAACGTAGGGGGATCCACGCAAGTCATACCTCCCTAGAAGCCCCCCGGCATCTAGTTTCCAGAAATATATGGGTTTGGTAGGTTTCCCTAGATGGCCGCCGAGCACAGGACCAAAAACCCAGGTGACCCCCTTGCAAAACCAGGTGATTTTGAGATAGGCATTTTTGATGTCGCCTCACTACGTTTTGGGTCCTTGCCTGTCGCGGGTACTTGGGCCTCCCACACAAGTGAGGCACAATTTTTATCGGGAGACCTGGGGGAATGCTGGGTGGTGCAAAATTTGTGGGATCCCGGTGATGCCACAACTTTCCCACACAAAAATGTGTGAAAAAAGTGATTTTTTCAGCTAAAATTAAGGTTTGCAGGGGATTCCGGGTAAGGAAACGTTGGGGATCCACGCAAGCCATACCTCCCTGGAAGCCCCCTGGTGTCTAGTTTTCAGAAATGTGTGGGTTTTGTAGGTTCCCTAGATGGCCACTGAGCACGGAGCCAAAAACCCAGGTGACCCCCCTTGCAAAACCAGGTGGTTTTGAGATAGGCAATTTTGATGTCGCCTCACCACGTTTTGGACCCTTGTCTGTCGCGGGTACTTGGGTCTCCCACATAAGTGAGGCCCCATTTTTATCGGGAGACCTGGGGGAATGCTGGGTGGTGGGAAATTTGTGTGAGTCTGGTGATACCCACACTTTCCCACACAAAAATGTGTGAAAAAAGTGGTTTTTCAGCTACAATTGAGGTTTGCAGGGGATTGTGGGTAAGGAAATGTTGGGGTATCCACGCAAGCCATACCTCCCTAGAAGCCCCCGGATGTCTAGTTTTCAGAAATGTGTGGGTTTGGTAGGTTTCCCTAGGTGCCGGCAGAGCTAGGGTTCACAAACTACAGCTAGGCACTTTGTCAAAAAAGGGTCATTTTTCACTGCAAAATTGAGGTGTTTCCTGTCATGAGCACTAGGCCGACCCGCACAAGTGAGGTACCGTTTTTCTCGTAAGACTTTGGGGAATGCGCGGTGGTTGGAAATTTGTGGATCCATGCAGATTCCAGAACTTTCCACCACAAAAATGTGGGGAAAATGTGTTTTTTTGGACAATTGTTTAGGTTTGCAAGAGATTAGGGGTAACAGAACCTGGTGGGAGGCAGCTAAGTCATCCCATCCTGGATTCCCCTGGGTGTCTAGTTTTCAAAAATGTATAGGTTTGCAAGGTGTTCCTAGGTGACGGCAGACCTAGGGTTCAAAAACAACAGCTAGGCACTTTGCCAAAAAAGGGTCATTTTTCACTGCGAAATTGAGGTGTGACCACGTTGCGTTTTGCACCGTTTCCTGTTGCGGGCACTAGGCCGACCCACACAAGTGAGGTACCATTTTTCTCGTAAGACTTTGGGGAACACAGGGTGGGTGGAAATTCGTGGATCCACACAGATTCCAGAACTTTCCACCACAGAAATGTTGGGAAAATATGTTTTTTTTTGGACAATATTTTACGTTTGCAAGGGATTCTGGGTAACAGAACCTGGTGGGAGGCAGTCACGTCATCCAATCCTGGATTCCCCTGGGTGTCTAGTTTTCAAAAATATATAGGTTTGCTAGGTTTCACTAGGTGCCGACAGAGGTTAGGTTAAAAAACTACAGCCAGGCACCTTGCCAAAAAAGGGTCAGTTTTGCCCGCAAAATTGAGGTGTGACCACGTTGCATTTTGAGCGTTTTCCTGTCACGGGCACTAGGCCGACCCACACAAGTGAGGTACCATTCTTCTTGTAAGACTCTGAGGAACGTGAAGTGGGTGGAAATTTGTGGATCCACGCAGATTCCACAACTTTCCACCACAGAAATGTGGGGAAAATGTGGGTTTTTTGGACAATATTTTAGGTTTGCAAGGGATTCTGGGTAACAGAACCTGGTGGGAGGCAGTCACGTCACCCCATCCTGGATTCCCCTGGGTGTCTAGTTTTAAAAAATATATAGGTTTGCTAGGTTTCACTAGGTGCCGGCAGAGGTTAGGTTAAAAAACTACAGCCAGGCACCTTGCCAAAAAAGGGTCATTTTTCCCCGCGAAATTGAGGTGTGACCACGTTGCGTTTTGCGCCGTTTCCTGTTGCGGGCACTAGGCTGACCCACACAAGTGAGGTACCAGTTTTTCTCGTAAGACTTTGGGGAACACAGGGTGGGTGGAAATTTGTGGATCCACGCAGATTCCAGAACTTTCCACCACAGAAATGTGGGGAAAATGTGTTTTTTTTTGGACAATATTTTAGGTTTGCAAGGGATTCTGGGTAACAGAACCTGGTGAGAGGCAGTCACGTCACCCCATCCTGGATTCCCCTGGGTGTCTAGTTTTTAAAAATATATAGGTTTGCTAGGTTTCACTAGGTGCCGGCAGAGGTTAGGTTAAAAAACTACAGCCAGGCACCTTGCCAAAAAAGGGTAATTTTTGCCCGCGAAATTGAGGTGTGACCACGTTGCCTTTTGCGCTGTTTCCTGTCACGGGCACTAGGCCGACCCACACAAGTGAGGTACCATTCTTCTTGTAAGACTCTGGGGAACGTGAGGTGGGTGGAAATTTGTGGATCCACGCAGATTCCACAACTTTCCACCACAGAAATGTGGGGAAAATGTGGGTTTTTTGACAATACTTTAGGTTTGCAAGGGATTCTGTGTAACAGAACCTGGTGGGAGGCAGTCAAGTCAGCCCATTCTGGATTCCCCTGGGTGTCCAGTTTTAAAAAATGTATAGGTTTGCTAGGTTTCCCTAGGTGCCGGCAGAGCTAGTTTTCAAATACTACAGCTAGACACTTCGCAAAAAAATGGTAAATTTTCATTGTGAAAATGTGATGTGCTCACGTTGGGTTTTGAGCCATTTCCTATCGTGGGCACTATGCCTACCCACACAAGTGAGGTACCATTTTTATCAGGAGACTTAGGGTGATTCAGATTTGTAAAGCAATTGTTATTACCTATTGATTTTTTATGCATTTCTGCCTTCCAAATGAAAGACATTGTGTAAAAAAGAAGTCATTTTGAAAAATGACCGATAATTCTCTTGCTAGTATGAGTATTCCCAACTTCGAAAATGTGCAAATATGTACTGTTTTTAAACTCTATAATTTGTTCCCATTTCAGAAATACATATGTGTCTTTCATACCGATTTTTCCATGTATACATTTTCCCACAACAACTGCTATATACCCAGAACATAATAAAAAACCATTGCAAATTGCTGCTCAGTTTTTGACTCTGGGTTCGTCGGGTTCTTGGTGAACCAACAAGTCCTATATATCCCCACAACCAGGAAGGTCCAGCAGATGTAACGGAATATTGCTTTCAAAGAGCTGTCATAATTAGAAGAAGTTACAGGTGAAAACGTTGACACAAAAGGCTGTTTTTTTCAACTAATTTTCAATTTTTCCTATATTTAACAGTTTGTTTCTATAAAGAAACATTGATGGATCTACACAAATGACCCCTTGCTGAATTCAGAATTGTGTCTACTTTTCTAAAATGTATAGCTTTCCAGGATCCATTATTACTTTCAAATCCATTTGTACCATTAACGTGGAAGGAGGTTGAAAGCAAAAAAAATTGCAAAAATAGGCTATGTCCCAGAAAAATGCCAAAACTGTGTAAAAAATGTTGGTTTTCTGACAAAAGTCTGTCATTCCCTAAAAGCTGGGAAAATGGTGATTTTAGCCCCACAAACCCTTTTTTGATAACATCTGCAGGGAAAAACCCAGACGCTTTCATTTGTAGTCCGTTTTTCCGATTTTTCAAAAAACCCCAAGATGTTGCTGTATTTTGGCTAATTTCTGGGACCCCTCCAGGGGAATCCACAAACCCTGGGTAACTTTAGAATCCCCATGAAAGAAGAAAAGGACGCGTGGATACCTTATGTGGTCAAAAGGTTACAGGGGCGTAAGGGCACACTACCCCACATAGCCAAAAAAAGGCTTAGCACGGGGGGGCGGAGGCCTAGCAGCGAAGGGGTTAATGGTAAAGTCAGCTTTTAAGTTGCAATTTTAAAAAGCCATTTTTAGAAAGTTGCCATTTTTTTGCCTTAAACTATTGGGTGCTGGCAACCTGTCCCAGCTCACATGACTGGGTGTAGTTGGCAAATGGACTTTGTTTATTCCTCCCCCCAGCCACACAATGGAGGGATTAGGTGTGCCTGGAATGAGCCATCAACTGGCAGGATGAGGGGTGGAGCCATGGTAAAGTAAACAGGGAAATTCAAGCACTTCAAAAGTGTTTTTCTACTTCAAAGAAGACACTGTGTATAAATAGGTGTTCAGACAAAATATCAAAAATATTGTGTAACATAAATATTGTGTGAAGTATATTGCGACACATGGATATCCTTGTCTTTAATATCATTGTCAAAAATAGTGATTTTTTATGTATTTAATATTGACGTGTTAAATATTGATGTGGTAAATACTGTTGTTTGTAATATAACTTTTTAGTGACACATTCTGGTTTTGCTTTTACATGTTTTATTATTTATAGTAATTGTTTATAATTTTTTTAGTAATTTTTTATTAGAATTGTTTTGGTAATTTAATTTGTTTTAATTTTTTATTCAGTAAAATTATATTTTTAGGAGTGGGATGTTGGGTTTACAGGGGATTAGGGTTAGAAGTGATTTAAAAATAATGTATTATTGTATAAATTGAAATGTTTTTGTTTACTTTTTGCAAAAAAATTTATAAATTAGGAGCGGAATGTTGTCTTGATAAGGGTGGGAAGTATTTTATAAAGTTAAGTATCATTGTTCATTTTTTTAAGTTAATTTATCAAAAAAATACATTTTAGAATGTCTTAAAAGTATTTAGGAGCGGGATGTTGGGTTTAGGGAATAAGGTTAGGGAGTATTTAAATGTGGATTTATGAAATTTTATAAATTAAATGTACATTTTTTTTAAGTGAAGTGTAAAATTAATGTTGGATAAGTGTGTGGCTTTTTTTAATAATAAAAGAAATTTAAATAAATAAAATATTTAGCAATTTTTTTGATTTATTTAATATTGATAGGGTTCTGGATAAAACCGGACATAAAACCGGACAACTTAGCAACCATCCCTAGACCAAAACTGAAAGAAAGGTTCTGGGAAGCCATTCAAACACAGCACTGGTAAAAAGCGAGGGTCGCCTAACTTCTTATTTTCTAGATTTTAAATCAGCCTATCGCTTTGAGGACACAATAGATGGAATTGCCCCTCCAATGGCACGCAAACTATTTGTCCAGTTAAAATATAAGAACGTCCCCCAAAACAGTTTTGCTCAAAGTGGTCAAATGATGCTGCTGATGATGACCTTTGTTCTGTGTGTCATGCCAGCCCAGAAACGATTGCACATCTGCTATTCTTCTGCCCTCATTATCAACTCTCAATGAAAAAATTGATAATTCCACTGTGTAAATTTGCCAGCCCAGGCCACTATCTCGAGGTGATAATAACTCTGATGACTGATACCCGTATAGTGGTGGTTTTTGGTCTGTCTAGATACTAACATGCACTTTGGATCAGGTGCACTAAATGCACTTTATAACATGTCAATCTTTTTCCCCAAACTTTTATTTGTATTTGAATGGTATCAAGGCTCCTTATCTCTATTTAAATGCACTTTATGACATTTTTAAATTTCTCTCACTGCTTTTTTAAACCATATTTGTATGGTATTAATGCTTTTTAGGATTTTTTATATTTTATCCACAATGTGCTGTTTACTTGTATGATCTTGTATGATCGAAATAAATGTTGGAATGATGACGATTATTTATATAAATGTTATTTATAAAACAATTAAAATATTTTTTTAATAAATGATGTTTTGTGATATTTGATGAGAAATTATTCATATTACTTTCTAAAAAATAAATGTACTATTTAAAAAAACAATTTGCAAATGTTTTACAAATTATAATCACATTGTTTTTCAATGTTGTAAAATTGGAGAACTTTATTGAGAACTTTTAACATTATAGAATATTCGAAAAAACTGTATTTAGGTAGAAGAAAGTATGCAAATATTTTAATATATTGTTTAAGAAGTAGGCAGAATAGTAAAACATGACATTACGACATTGCAATTTTTGTGTAAATGTAATATATATTTTTTTAAAAATTTACAAAACGTTTTTTAAACTGCATTATTCATAATTATGAATATCATTTTAATTAGAAATATATTATGTTTTCAAATATTGTAC
Organism: Triturus cristatus; assembly: GCF_964204655.1. NCBI lineage: Eukaryota > Metazoa > Chordata > Amphibia > Caudata > Salamandridae > Triturus > Triturus cristatus. Next base: position 1,525,386,699 of record NC_140591.1, read on the forward strand.
TGTGTTAAATTTGTTCATATATACATATTTTATTCAATTTTGTATGAAATATATTTAAAAAGTTCATATGGATAATAATTTTAAATTACATTTTTTCATTTCAAATCAATCAAAAGCAGCTTTACTCGATTTTAGATCATAAAATCATAAAAGCACAATGATAAAAGACAGTTTTTGTTTTTAAAAGAGGAAATGTACAATTGTACACGTTAAGTTACAAAGTGCAGTATAATACAAGTACAGTTTATATAAAAATACAGAAATCCGTGATAAAAATCCATATATGTACACAAGGAGGATACAAGAACACCAGAGATTCCAAAATAACTTCACAAAGTGTTCCGGAACCTTATGACAGCATTTAAGAAGGAGGAAGTGGCTATGATGGTGTATTCATTTTCCAGCATGTGTAGTCTTAGAAAAGCTATCCTACATCCTTTTAGGTTCCATCTTCTAAAAATTGGCAATAAAAACTTTTTCCTCGGTGTGACATAACATTTACAAAATAAAGTGCAATGAATGCATCGTGGTCACTATGGAAATATCATCACATGGGCATATAGGGTGATGTTTTGTCCAGTCATTTGTGTCGGGAAATGTGACCATCCTAAAAAAAGACCCGGTACGAAAGCGGGCCAAAAGCATGCATGAAAAACTGCTCTGTACCAGTGTTAAGTAGGGTTGTAGGCCCATGCAGGTGGACATCAAATGATTTGCCATGACTGATTTATTTTCTCTCTCGGTGAGCCGTTTGTTCTCCAGGTGGTTCAAACAGTTAATCTTAAGGGAGTTTCTGGATAAGCATTCCAAACTACTCGGATTGTAAAAATATTCTGGTCACCCTATATCTTGTGTCATGCTCTTTATGTAGCTAATCCATGGCAAGTTGGCCACCCCATCCAATTTGAGGCAATCCCTAATTACGTCGCTATTAAAGCCCGTCTCTGCGGACACCCATACCTTGTGCCATAGAAGGAGAGGGATGATTTTTATGGTATCAGAAATATGTGCTACACCAAGTTCCCTATGGCAACAATGAGCAGTGGTCGAGATAGGGACCGCCAGCAGATAGCACATAAAACAGTTTTCACAACATTGTATTTGGTCCGTGCATTCAATACCCCATATGCCAGCCCCGTATGTCCCTGTTGAGATACATTTTGATTTATAAATGGCCAGCAACTCCGGAACAGGTCTTCCACCTAGTTTTTTTGAAACGTTGGTTACAGCTCCAATGGCTCTCGAGAGGGTCCAATTTCTGCTATTCATGGCCGCTTTCCAGGAACCCTTCCTATCAAAGGTTATGCCTAAATAGGAAAATGTATCGGTACTTGCAATTTTTTTATTATCAATAAATATTGCATGTCTTTCTTAATTTAGTACCACAGCTCATTGTAAATCTCTTAGCGATATTTACCTTTAAGCCCCGCTCTGTCATATAGGCCACAAAGTTTGAGACGGACCTTTGCAAGCCCAGCTGTGTCTGCGACATTATAACACCATCATCCGCGTATAATAAAATGAGAACAGGGGCGTCCCTCATGGTCGAATAATCATATTGATGCTCCTTCAAGTGTTGCCCTAAGCTGTTTATATAGAGTGAAAAAAGCATGGGGACAAGAATGCACCCCTGCCTCACCCCTCTTTTTATAGGGAACCTGACTGAGCATTCTCCCTGTTTCCCATACCGTACTCTCGCACCTGCCCCCTATATAGTTCCTTTATAAACAGCAACAAAAATGGATCCAACTTTAGATCTTCAAGAGTATCCCACAACTTAACGTGTTTGATGCAATCAAAAGCGGAACTTAGGTCCACAAAGGTGAGGAAAAGTTTGCCCTTCTTGGCTATTGTATATTTATCGATAATCAGAGACAAATTAAGTCCCTGTTCAATGGTACCTAGGCCAGGTCTAAAACCAAATTGAAAAATTGATAAAACACCTGTCTCTTCAGCCCATATTTCAAGCTTATTTAAAACTACCCTTCCCGCTATTTTCATAAAAGCATCTAATAAAGATAGCGGACGATAACAGCTAAGTTCATTTCTATTCCCTTTCTTAAATATAGGTATCATGATAGCGTCAGCCCAGGTAGGGATCAACCCATAACGGATGCAACTAGTTAATGCATTTGTTAAAAGAGGGGCCCATAACCCTATATTTGATTTATAGGCATCCACCGGGATACCATCCGACCCTGGTGCTTTCCCTGAAGCACTATCGTTAATAGCCCTAGTGACTTCCTTCAAGGTAATATTGATCTCTAGGGGAAACGGTCCGATGTTGATATTATCATCTACTCTCGGTACGACCGTCTCTGACCTGTTGTCCCCTATAATTTCATCCGTGTAAAGCCCTGAAAAAAAGTCTACCCACATATCACCACTAATAGCCATATCTATAATATCTCCCTATTGTTAAAAAAAGGGGCATTAACCGCTTTCCAGAAGCCAGTATTATCTTTATTTATGCAAACCTCATGTAGGGCATCCCACGCATCCCTTCTTAATATTGCCCTACTTTTTTTTGCACCAAACGGTCCAACGATCTTGCATGTCTTATTTTGTCCCTACACCTCGGTTCGTTGTGCAGGGCCTTTTTTAAATTAGTGTGGGCCTGCGTACATTCTTTATCAAACCAGCCCTGTGAGGGTTGCCGGCCGTTTCGTTTTTCTCTTGTCAATAAGTTCCTGGCCTCCGCTGAGATCCTAAGGAAGGCATTTAATATTTCTATATCCTCCCTATCCTGTGAGAGGCATATCGCTATTTCCTCTGAACTATTATTAATCAGACCTGCATGAAATCCATCAGGATACACTTTTGCCCGTTTTAGCGTATACCCATTTGTACTGGAGAGGTAGATGTCAGTATTATACTGTGAGCTCTTATCAGATCTCTTCTCAAGCCCTCTCAAGGAGAGAACTAGACAAATAGGAAAATGATCGCTCATTGAAATGTCAAGGGTTTTGCGGGAGAGTACACTATGGGAATATCTGTTAGAGATAAAATCAAAATCAATAATCGATTCACATCCCCTTCCATTAAAGGTCGGTTGAAATGGAGTGGGAGGCAGGCTCAATTCATTTGTGTAGCCAAGATCAAATTGGAACGCTATGTCATTTAACCGATCTCCTAGAAGTGCGTGTGAGAAATGTGAGGGTGTATCTTCACTATCATTCCCCAAACTACAGATACCTTGTTTGCTGAATTGGCACAAAGGGGAGTTGAAATCACCCACCCAAATAATAAACATGTCTTGCAGCAATTTTCCCTCAAGATTTTTTAGGGATATGCCTAAATTGGATGAGACATTCATTATCTGTACTCTGGGGATGTTGTTATATAGATTTATCAAAACGACATCCTTTTGCCCACCTATATTCATGGTCAGGATCTGGTAATAATCACTAGCCTCCCTTATTTTCACATGAGTGACCCCTGCTGAATTAGAAACATAGGTGCAAAGACCTCCTTTATTAGGGCCATGTTTATTGATGCATGCTGCGGTGTTAAATGTTTGAAAACCAATTCTATGCATCTCCTCTATTACCCATGTTTCCTGGAGGCAAATTATGGCATAATCATTGATGTAAGTTAGCCACTGAGGGTCTTTAACTTTAGCATGTAAACCTGCGATGTTCCAGGTTAATATTTTACAGGAGTTGTTTGCACTTTGGATGTCTATTAGGGTATCTTCAGGTTGACCATTTTTACTTATAGAGTTTGCGGGGACAGTTCTTCTATCCTCCCCCACCCTGATGGTGTCTTTGGGCAAAGATTGATCTAATACATTCGTCCATTGAATATTATGATCTAATCCCTCGTTTACTGTGTGTCTCCCCTTTATCAGAGTTGAGCCCGTTTTTCTGTGGTTCTCCTTCCTCACTATAATTGAGATTGGTCATTCTTGTTCTTCCATTCCCGTTAAAACTTCAAAACGATTATAAAGAGGAATATTCTCACCTCCCACGTATCCCATAGGGTGATCCCTCATGGGTTTTTTAACATAGGGGCCCATGACGGAGTATTTCCCTTTGGGCCTAAATGGGCCCGGGTGTGGCGGGTAGAAAGCTCTTAGTGGCAATACATTAATTACATCGTTATTAAAGAATGAGTTTCCTAGCCTATTTAAGATTACATGTACTAATCTAGGGTAGCTGAACGTCAGGACTACACAATCACCCAGTAGCTCTTTTCTTTCTCTACCCACCCATGCAACCCGCCTTGGCATTTTAAAGTGCTTGAATAACGCATCTGTATGGCCGCTGTGCTTTCCCAGCCAGTTGAGAGACTTATTACGAAGACCTTGCCATGTTTCTGGTTCAGAGGTCTTTAGTACTGGGGTATTGGCCAAGATTACCACATATGGTGTGGCTTCCGGTGGCAAGTCAAGACGAGTATGCACTTCGAACTCCTGGGTTAGCTTGGAGTCCACGCGATTTGACCCTAGTTTATTTTGGTGTCTATTATCCTTCCCACCAACTTATCTGTGTCAATAATAGATTGTTGTTCGCTCATGTCTGCATTTAGTCCATGAATTGGGGGATCAGAGATAATATCCCTGATTACTAGATTAGGGGTAAGTAAATGGATTTTGCTTATCGGCCCACTTTTGGAGATCTTTTCCTGAGCATGTGTTAAGCTACTCTGATTATTTATACGTTTTTTTCCCATTAAGTTCCCCTCCAAATTCACAACTCTCTTGATTAGTTTCCCCAGTGCACTCTCTATGTACTTATGCAATTCATCTATACTTTTCTAAATTTTTTCTAGCACCAATGAGTGACCCGCTAACTGGGCGTGTGTGGTGGCTTTTTGTATTCCTGCTGAGTTAATACGAGTAGGTTGTGGTTGAAATGTCAGTTTACCCTGAGATGTCTTTTTCTTGCCCTGAGAGCTCCTTTTGCGCCTCCCCAAGCCTTGCCCTCTTGGTTTTTGTGTAGGTGTACCCTCCGGACTTCCGGGATTTTTACTCCGCTTCAGGGGTGGTTGTGTAACCTCCACCAGGTTACTCAGATCACTTTGGGCTATGTGGTCCGAGATGTCCTGTATGGAGCCATTTCGGATACCCTGGGCAGAGTTAATCTCACTTAGGGGTAATAGGTTGATAGAGCAAGAAACTCCCTCCTCCCTTACTGGGCCCCGCTTCCCCTTTGATAAAGACTCCTCCACTGTGCTGATTTGCTCTTCGATTGCCCCCATAGCCCCTGTGAGGTAAGACAGTAATGATGTTTGGCCCACTACCTTTATCTCTATGTTAGCTGCGATTACTGCATGATTCATCTTCCTTTTAGGCATGATTGAATATTTAGCAATAAAGGCACAGTTAAAAGTAACAGCAAATAAAAACGCTATAACAGGCTTACTTCTATAAGTAGTAGTCCTTAGTCCTTAGTCCAGTGGCCAACGGTCCATCCATTTATGTTAGGTTAGGGAGGTTGCCCAGTCCGGGCCCAGTCGGTCCCTGACGGGCGAAGACGGGCCCGCCCTTGGCCTGGGCACGCCCGCACGCATCCCGCGGTGCGGGAGGGCTGCTCGGTTTTTAACTCTCCTCCTGCGCTGTGGTGACGCGATCAACGAGCGTCACCCGGCACCTGCTGGGAGTTGTGGTCTTTGCTTGCTGTTTCCCACATGTCTCTGCCCGATGGCGGGTGTACCGCTACGCCATTCCGCTCACGGCTTGGATGTCAGCAAGGGTGTTGCGTGGGAGAAGTCGTTCCCCTCACAGCTATTGGATCAGGGCTTTTCTGGTGAGTGCATCCCGCGGTGCGGGAGGGCTGCTCCGTTTTTGACTCTCCTCCTGCACTGTGGTGACACGATCAATGAGCATCACCCAGCGCCTGCTGGGAGTTGTGGTCTTTGCTGGCCGTTTCCCTCATGGCGCTGCCCGATGGCGGGTGTACCGCTCTGCCGTTCCCCTCACGGCTTGGATGTCAGCAAGGGTGTTGCGGGGGAGAAGCTGTTCCACTCACGGCTATTGGATCAGGGCTTTGCTGGTGAGTGCATCATTTTCATTTAATTTGGAATTAATATGTTTTTTTTAAGATGTTTACATAGATGTTTGTTCCGCTTGTTGATATTTTGGTGATTATAGGAAATTATAACTTTATAGTGCGCTATATGTTGGGTTTTCTCTTTTGTAGTAGTGAAGGTATTGTAATTCTTCTCTATTTAATGTCCAACATCATTTTTTTAATAAGTTGTATTGGAGTGTAAATGGTGACTGCTGCCCCTTTACTGTCTAACAACTTACCTGACGTATTTTATTTCTGAGTGAGAACAGTACATTTACACCTTTTAGTTTCCAAAATCTTCATTGAGGATGGTGTGTTGCAGTGGTAATAGAGAATTTAAAGTATTTCGGCCCTGATTACGAGTTTGGTGGTCTACCCACCCAAAGGCCATGTCCGTGTCCTCTACAACACCTCTGTGCCGGCAATCTATCGCCGGTAGTATTACGTGCTGTGCTGCCTGAAACTCAGACTGTAGCCACGGTGCTCTTCCCCCAGGACCATGGCATTCTGCAATGTTGGCGTTGTGTCCACCGTTCAACATGTGGGCCGGCGTCAGGACGGGTAGGTGCTGAAAGCCAGCACTCTAGCAGAAACTCCTGTTAAGGTGTGGGTTTACCTACGTCCTAGCCCATGGAGCAATTCTCCACATGGCTCTAGGTCACATCTGGAGTGGTTCATTTATCCAGTTGTAGCCTTACTGTAGTGTTTCACAGTCTTGGCCCGCCCTGATCTCACAGAGGGTCTTACTCCCTCCACTCACTTGCACTTCCACACCACGGCTTGTTTTTTCGATCCTGACGAAGTGCCACGGATCCTCGTGACCAACCAGGCATGAAACATGTTGGCCTTTTAGTTACCGGGGCACATTACGCCCAGTGGGGGAACGCACGACCTTTGGGTTTTTTACCCTGATAAGGGTACCGTCACAATAAATATACCCTCTTTGGTAACCCTTAGCCTTTCACTCACACTTTTACCCCTCATATAGGACTCACCCCACCTACTTACACTCATCTGATGGCTGTTCTCAAAAGATCAACAATAATACTTAAGGAAGGGTCTAAGGGAAAAATATTTAGAGACCTGCCCAAATTCTGATCCCCAAAACTAAACTGTACACACAAAAAAGAATAGGGGGTCTAACGGCAGACAGCACAAAAGACAGAGAAGGAGTATAGTGTATAGAATCAGGCCCGTCCGTTGTTAGAGCAGAACATGGATAACCATCAACCTCGCTCCTCCGAAGAGCTAGATAGTGAGAGCAAAAGGACCTCTCATGATCATTTATATCATCTGGTATCCAGCTGTAACAGAGGTATGTCTCTTGATCATAGAGACTGCCTCACCAGTTCAAAGCTCTACTCCTCCTTCGGGCTGATGGAAAAATATCAAAGAAACACGTGGAAAACTGTGATATCTAGATAGTATAAAAGTGCAGTGCAACAAGTGAGAACTAAAAAAGGTTGTGTTGAGAGTGCGATGTGGTTTGATTCACTCCCCACACCTTGGTTAAAAAGGTGTAACGAAATAGTACACAGTGCTAACTAGTCACTGGTAAGTAAGGGTCGACATGTTTCAGCCATCAAGGAATATTGCCCCCGGCTTTCTTCAGGACCTTTATATTGTAAAGTTAAGCTACTGCATTAAATTTGTACATTTCCAACAGTGAAACGTGCCCCCCCTCTTTTATAGGAGAAGTCTAAAAACACAAACAAGGTGAAAATGTATACGACCTCGAGTAGTCCTAATCCTCTATATCACAGGGTGCGAACATCACCTATGGAGATAGGACAATTAACACATATACTCCCACTCAAATGAATCAACAATGCTGTCGTCAAACAGGCTTATTAAATTAATATGCCTGATCATTACTATGAACAAATCTACGTAATGCTTACCCGGCGTGAATAGGGATTGCACCTCACCTACCCTGGAACCTGGCTCAGGTTGAAGGAGGCCCCGCTCTAAATCATGGGTAATAGAAACAAAAATGTGCTAAAAACTGGGAAAGCAACACTTTAGATTCAGTAAATACTTCGCGTTACAAAAAGCGCAAAGTCCTTACACTCCTCAATCTTATGCTCCCCACCTCAGTTAACAACCCATTCCCAAACCTCATCTTTCCAAATAGCCATCGTAAATGTAGTGTGGCAATTATCACAAACCCAAACTGGCATTCAAATCAAAAAATAGGCTTGTTATCAACAGCCTCGCTTAAGCAGCTCGCTAGACAATCACTAGCAGCCATTTATTACTTGCATAGGGGCGGGCGCTGTGTCAAAAACTCTTAGCCAAATGTATTATACGAGTAGACTGAGACTAAAAAACTGCAACTAAAAGACTAAACAATAATCCTTACCTATCCGTCGTTGCCCCGGGAGTTACCGAGCAGGGTGGGAGGCAGCGAGCAAGGACGGGAAGGGTGTTTAAATAGCATCAATCAACGAATTACACAAGGGAGTGCCTCACGTAACGTGACCTTCTAGTGCATTACGTCACAAATCACGATCGAACTACAACTGAGTATGGCGCCTCATGGGAAATGTAGTAACGATCGCTGGCGCTGACCCAAGATATATACGCGGCGTGAACTTTATAGAGCCGTGCGTACCGCAAACCTTGGCAGGACTAATGAGAGGTGAAACACCTCGTAGGAAGCATAGTGACAAAACCAGAAGATAATGATACCAGAACTTGTCCCAGATATAATGCAATGCAAAATTTATCGAGTACCCCAGCGACGAACAAGCCGCCTACCAGGAGTGCTGTTTCGTAAAAAATATATCTCCTTAGGCAATTACAATTGATTGCATAAGGGAGATTGATTCTGGGCTAGTAGTCAAGTAACGTGTATAACGCTGCGTAGCCCGGCGGGAGCCGGTACGGAGCGTTAAAAGGACTCCTACATGATAAAAGCCTCATGGGAGAAGGGGTTTATCTAAGTTAGTCGCCAAGCATCAATGTGCATTCAAAAAACATAGCATGTATAAACCATATACAACACAACATTACTTGTACAAAGCCCGGCGCGTTGCAGCTGTAAAACCTTCAGCCTAGCGCAATAATGGTACTAAGCATAAAGTACCTGTTATGAGAAGCAGCATATCCATAACGTATTTAATCATCACTATACTAACTAAGCGAGGGGGTGGGTGTATAGCATTCTCCCGCTCTATTATGCTCTTTTTTTAGTCCATCAAAAATAGAGTGTATGAAGAAAGGGGTATGCATGTTTCTATATTTGAGCAATTATTAACTAGTAGTTCTCTTATCAAGTCTCTCAGCGCTAGGAGTCAGAGGGGTTGTCTCAACTTTGACAGCAAGAATAGTGTCTCAGAGCTTAGTGTAATCGCTAGCTCGGAATACAGCACATAGTGAGGATTATAGAACTTATTCCCAAGGAAAATAAATAAACCCTCTGGCTAAATGCTAGTCCAGGGATTATCGTCATTCAATCCCGAGACATCGCATCGGAGCCTGTAGATCCATTTCTGTTCTTTAATGAACAAATATCTGGAGACATCACTAATGTGCTGTGGAATCTGAGGTTTCTCAAGTAGAGTCCATTGGAACTCATCTGCAGTGTGATTAGCCTCTAAGAAATGCCTAGTGAGACTAGTATTCATCTTACGGCACCTGAAAGTGCTCTTGTGCTCTAACATACGTAACCTCACTTTATGGGTAGTCATCCCCACATATCTCGTTTGGCAGGGACATGTGAGTAAATAGATGACGTGACTACTGTTGCAATTAGTAAAGTGGGTCTGAATCCAAGGTCTGTTGGTCCCTATATCTACTGACAAAGTGTGAGTAGTCTGTGGGCAAACCGAGCTCCCTCCACATGGGTGGTGTCCGTTCACTGCCGGTAAGTCCCATAAAGTACCCAAAGATCTAATGGGCCCAGCTGATGGTCGCGTATGGACCAATCGGTCCTTTATATTGCCTGATCTTTTGAAAGCAAAAAGCGGCATTGCAATCTTCTCGTTGCAACTATTTAGAATCCGCCAATGTTTTTTAATGCTTCTCTTGATGTCATTAGATAATGTACTAAAAGTACTGACCAATGTCAGGCGCTCCAGAGGTAGTTGAGATACAGGTGGCTCCAACAGGGCTTCGCGATTGTTATTCGAAGCTCTTTTGAGGGATCGTTTGACTAACTTGCGTGGGTAGTGTCTCTCAATAAGTTGTGCAGTTAGAAGGCTGGAATGTTTGGCAAAACCCTCAGTTGTCGAGCAGTTTCTGCGCACCCAAAGAAACTGGCCATAAGGCAAGTTGTCCCTTAAGGCCTTAGGGTGCTGACTGTCATAACGCAAAAGAGAGTTGCGTGCCATAGGCTTGCGATATAATTCACTCTCTAGGCCCGCTGGTGTTACAAAAATGGACAAATCCAAAAAAGCCAAGCGGCTCTTGTTTGACTCAACCGTGAACTTCAGGTAATCGTTACGTGTGTTTAACCTTTGATGGAAGTTGCCTATGGACTGTTGGTCTCCCTTCCAGACCACCAAAACATCATCAATATATCGCTTCCATAAGCGAATTGACGAAAAGAAGGGGTTAGTGGGGACCAGAACATGCTGTTGCTCGAACGCATGGACATATAAATGCGCTAGACTAGGCGCGAAAACGCTGCCCATGCTGGTCCCTGACGTCTGTAGGTAGATGGTATTCTCAAATTTAAAAAAATTTCTTTCATTGCCAATCTGGCTAAGGCCATGATGAAAGGTACCGGTGTAATCGACTGTAAGTCAGTTGTCTCTAGGATGGAGAATATTGTGTCCAGCATTTCATCTTGGGGAATAGACGTATATAGAGATTCGACTTTGAAGGAGACTAAAAAGTCTCGCTCCGAGTCGAATTCTACCAAGGGAAGCAGGCGCAGGACATCTTTGGTATCCTGCAAATACGTAGGCATCTTCTGGACAATGGGTCTTAAAAAGTAGTCAACAAAAGTTGACAACGGTTCTAGAATAGAGCCCTGGCCGGAGATGATTGGTATCCCAGGTGGTGGTCTCTGGGGCTTGTGCACTTTAGGCAAAACGTAAAAATACGGAATTACAGGGAACTTAGTCTGTAGAAATAGTGCTTCCTGATTCGTGATCCATCCTTCGCTAAGTGCCTCTTCAGTAATTTCTTGTATGGATTGATGTAATCTCGTTGTGGGGTCTTGTTTGAGAATCCTGTAGGATTTCTGATCACCCAATTGGCGAAGGCATTCTGCTCTGTAATCGGCAGTGTCCCAGATGACAATAGAACCGCCCTTGTCCGCAGGTTTGATAGTAATATCATCTGCTTTCGACAAGGAGGTGAGTGCCTGTTGTTCACAGCGTGGTAGATTACTGAACCTCTCTTTCTTGGTTTTACACATGGCAGTGATTTCACACACAACAGCTTTTTCAAAGGAGAGAACCTGTGGAGGAACGAGATGTGCTGGGGGGTTAAATGTCGACTTGTGTCTGAGACCCGTGTTCTGTTCAATTACATCGGGATCAGATACTGTTTTGTCCTTGAAAAAGTGATGGAGCCTAAGTTTCCTAAAAAACTGTGCCAATTCGCATTGGATCTGAAAGGGATCACCCACAGAGGTGATCACAAAGCCAAGGCCCCTGTTTAAAACCGACTGCTCATCTCTCGATAGGGTGCGCTTGCTCAAATTAACTACGAGGTTGGGTTTGTGCTGCTCGTGGAGGGAACCGAATTCTTCCTCGTGTTGCTCCGAGTCCCTGCATGGGGACCTGAGGGTAGGCCTAACGCTAGATCCCAATGAACTTGGGCCTGTGTGTTTCTTCGTCTGCCTCATGGTCTTGAGGGGCCATACCCTAAAAAAGACTGGTTATCATATTCTGGTTGGTATGGTGTCATCGGTGGTTGAAAGGGCTGCGGTGGAAAGCCCCATGGGGTCGGCGGCCACCACTGTTGAAATTGTGGTACACCATAGCCCCTTTGAATATAAGGTCTAGTGTATCTACCTCTACCTCTGGAGCGTGGTTTTTGGATATTAATTCCGTCTGTGTCGCTAGATGACTCATCTGAGCTGGAGCCCGAATAGGACGAGCCATATCTCTTACCATTACTCCTAAACTCTGGAGGTGAGTAGTACTCACTAGTGTAAGGGTAGACCTTCTCGTGCTTGAATTTAGCCAAATCTTTTTTGAGGAGTGGAATGCAACAGCCTCATTGCCACCACCAATTCGGCATCAGCTAGAGAGTGTCCATGATTGTCGGGGAACAGACTTAGTGGCACCGGGGCTGAGAGGGTATGCAGCCTGCGATAATGCCGGTAGGCTGATATGAACTCAGCCAATGCAAAAGACGAGTCTGTAGCCTACTGGACTGCAGTGTAGGCCGGAGGCAGCGGTCAGCACGGGCCATTCACCGAGTGTTGCCGGCATAGGATGGATGGCCCCACTGGCCTGCGTAGTTCAGATTCAGTGGCACCATGTGTTCGCTCACCTCCGTGACTGTGACCCGGCTTTCGTCCGGACTCAGCCGCATCTTCCTCTTACTCCTCTCCATGCGACCACTGGTGTGGACTCTCCCATTCGTGATTTTCGCCAAGAGCTGGGTGTGGGACCTACTGGTCCACAGGGTAGTCCTGGTCCCTCATCCACGTGTCACAGGCTGGCATTGATCAGGGTTAGTGGCAACATGTGTCACAGGATGGTGTTAAACAGGGTTAGTTGCACCACGTGTCACCGGCTGGTGTTAAACAAGGTTAGTGCAACCACATGTCACCGGCTGGCATTGAACAGGTTAGTGGCACCACGTCCCGCCGGCTGGCGTTGAACAGGGTTAGTGGCACCACGTGTCGCATATAGCCCATATGGAACTATGTCTCACTGATCGGGGTGGGTCTGGTGCTGTGGCCGCTGGCCTGGAATTGGGGTCAATGCCATTCATGAATCTGGACACATTTTCGCACATGTGACCAACTGGCCCAAAGAGTAGTCCGAAGGCGGCAGTAGTGTACGTCAACGGGAAAGGACTAAAGTGGGCCTTTGTCGTGGAGGCCGTGATAGACTGAGGAGGCTGCTAAGGTTGCAGCCTTCGGGCTTGGAGCTTGCGCCGGCACGTGGGGGCCCTCCTTGACACACGCCGGTGTCGGCAGGTGATCAGTGTGGCCTGGATGTGCAGGGGCGGGCCTGACGGTTTCGTGGTCCAGCGTGCCGGGGTCCGGCAGGCGCACGGCATCGCAGTCAACTGCGTTTACGAGGACAGCGTCGGCCTCGTGGCGGGGTGAAAGGCGACGCCCTGGCAGACACGTTGTGCTTTCCGGAAGAGGACCATGCCCAGGGCTATGTGCTTTTTATTCACACCCCTACGCTGGCGTGGCGTACGTCGGGCCATCCCACTCCGGTCACTCTTGTGGGGGGCGTAACAGGCAACATTTACACAAGGTCCCCAATGGCTGGGGTGAAATGGTTGCGCCCACTGTCCACTAGACTCCACACACCAGAGGTATGTGTCACCATGGATATGGTTGTGTTCTGCAAACTGCGGTCTGTCCAGCACATCTCTGCCACTCTTGGCATTGTGTACTTTCCCAATCATGGTTCTTCTGCATCCTTCACACATGCCTGGTTGCCACCTCTCCCCACATTCGGATGTTGTGTGGCTGAGGTGCTATGCCGTTGATGGCTCATGTTCACGGCTTGGCCAGGTAATCATTGTGAGTTGTTATGTCGCGCGGATGGTCATGTTGTTGTGCTTGTTGGTTTAGATTTTGTGACATGCACATTGACAGAGTTGTGAGCTGCATGGTTGTGGAGTTGAGGTGAGTAGGGTGTCCATTTGAAACTTGCCATGGGGCTGTGCATTTCCATTGCTGCCTACCTGGGTAGGCTGGTTGCTGATGGACTGTCAGAGGGTGAAGGAATCGTGCACAGTGGCTGGGTATTTGGAGGCGACATTGTTGGTGTTTCCACTGTGTTCTGTTGTTGCCTGCACATTGATGTGAGACGTGTGCTTCCTGTTGCGGTGATTGTGTGCTGTGTCACCAGGGGGCACAGGTGGGACATGTGTGCTGTGGATTGCCACCAACACATGCGTGCATCCTGCTATGTCGTATGGTCCTTGCTTGGTCTCCAGCAGATCCTGCGAATTGTGTTAGACGTATGGGGACTGGGGTACCAGAGAGTTGGTGATGTCCAGGACAGGTGTGGGGGACTTGGCTCTGATGGGTGTTGTTTGGGGGGTGCCAGTGGCCAACAGGTGCAGCCAATCCATCAGCTTGGTGTGGGGTGGGAAGTTGGTTGTCTGCTATGTTGGTGCCGTAGGCCTGTTAGGCGATGATGGTCAGGATGCGTAGGATGGTTGTCCCTTTCAGCCTGTAGTGGATGGTGCGTTTCCTGGGGGTCCGCTGGCTTTGTCTGTGCTGCCTCTGTGGTTGTCCGGGGGGCTGTTCTGGGTGTGGGGTAGTGTCCTGGGGTGGTGTTGGTGGGTGTTGTGGCCCTCTTGGGTGTCCTGGCCGCATGATGAGTGGCTACTTGACATCTGTTGCTCTTCCGATGTGGCCCTGGGCTGGTCTCCCTTTTGTGGTGCTGGCTGCTGTCCGACTTAACACCAGGTCAGAGCAGGTGTAGATTTCCTGGTGCTAACGTGCCTTATCGCCTGTTTTGTGTTTTATCGCCGATCTGTCTGGTCGTTGAGAATGTTGAGGTGTGGTGTGGTCACGGGTTTTGGCACGGGAACGCCCACTCTGCATCTCGTTAGCAATAGTTGCGGTGATCCTCTGTGGCGATGTTCTTTGCGGATGCTATCGCGGGTAAACAACTGGTGCTGTGGGCTGTTAGCACCAGCTTGTAAATGGGGAGGTAAATTTATCATGACTTTGGCTGCGATAAAGTGCCGTTGATTCGGCTATAGCTCCTTGTGAATATGGCCCCCGGATTCTCAAACAGCAATCCTTCTGTATCAACAGTTTGTCACACAGTAAATCAACACCAAAACCATTGCCTACTGATGAATACAGGCCTCAGCTAGGCCCGCAAGGCACAAGGGTTCGCTCTCCTGTAACGGAATCTATAAGGAAGTTGGCACGGAAACTGCAAAGTACAAAAACAACGTTTATTAACCCTTAAGGGTGGTCCTACAATCCACACAACACTCTTCAGTATTGTAAGGAGCAGCACAAAGAACTTGCGTACACAGTCCCCTTTTATACACAACAGAGGGGCTCATAAATGGGTGGATACAACATGAGGTCGAAGAACATTACCGTTTATGGTCATTCTCGATACTGAATCAATACATGGGCGGAGCCAACACACTCCTTGAGCCCGCGAAAACACATGGTCAAGCAAAGCTAATTATAACAGATGTGGTCAAGTCTGGGCATGCGCCAGATGGACAAGAGAGCTATTTATAACTGTTACTAGGCAGATTACAAAAGCAACTAACACAGAGGTCGGACTCTCCTCGTGGCGGACACGTGGCAGCATGGAAATACAAAATGGAGTCCGGACTTCGGTCAACATAACGAGGAAAACACGATCTAAAGGGGAAGCATTAATGTTTTCAGTAAATGCTTAATCACATTCTGCTTTAATTTACAACAGACGACCCTTTCAGCATTTACTGAAGACATCCGGTTTCCAAGAATAATCATCATATATGTCAATTATCATCATCCCTTTAACCTCTTTAGCTAGACCCTTCTGGCGGGCAACATCGGCAATAGCTTTCTTATCTGGAATGCAAAATGAAATGCATACGGAACAGCACAATGGTCCACATTGAATACACATACAGAAAAGGAACAGAATTGCTATAATAATACAGAGACCAGTTAAGACCTTCCATCCCCAGGCGGTAACCAACGCCCAAAACCATCCAGAAAAGGACCAAGTGCCGTTTTCTGTGTGGATTTCAGCTGCTATTTTATGCAGCTTGTTAATGGCGTTATACACGGATGGCGTATGATCAGGGATGAACACACAGCAGCTACTTCCAATAATTTTACAGGCTCCACCTCGATCAGCTAGCATTACATCCAATACCATACGATTCTGTAATGCAACAATCCTAGTTATTTGTAGCTCTTCCGTAAGATTCCCAAGAGCAGCAGCAGTCTGATTAGTCACAGCTTCTACCACTCTTGTCAATCTTCGGATCTTCCTACTATTCAAGGCGGCTCCAACAAAGAAAAACAGTCCTAAGTTAAAATCAATGTACTGTTGCAAGCTAGTATCAGTTTGATCCACATCATCAATCGATAGAGTACGTTTATATCTATTTACAGTCACATTATTCAACAATTTTAAATCCTTATGATATGACGCGGGTGCCAGAAATACAGGAGGTAATAGGAATGATACGTAGCATACCCCAGACCACCCAGCCGGCAAACGGTAATAACCTTTATTTCCACATACAAAGTAGGTATTATGGGATGCTAGGAAGGTACTGTTGTTCAACCCGTCAATGTTCAATACGGTTATGCAATCACTGACACCAACAGGGATAAAACCCACACTCTGGACACACAGGTCCGCTTGAGCTTGTGCCACTTGGATCACGAATTTGTCCTTCCCCACAGTGTCTCTGGTGTTCGTGAAAATATAGGGAATGGATTCATTGTCTGGTCGGTACTCTTCCCATTCCCAAATTGTCCCATTCGCTTGCGGATACCCATTTTTATCCTGGTGACATTCTTTATTGAGTCTGAAAAGCAATCGTCCCACTGTCGGTTTCCGAGTGGCAAACAGCAAAGTGTACCATGCTCTACAAGAGCCATTATGAGAGAAAGGAAGTGGTATGAATGGCGTACCTCCTTTCTTCTGATGGGCTGGCATCATCCCACATATCCAACAGTTCGTAGCGTTCGTAGCAACGTGGGTGTGATGCAGCATCTGAATGAAAGTGTTATTCAAATAGGACTGTCGATGCTTCAACTCTTGATACGGTAATGTATAGAAGTAGTGCTCCGCAGGCACCGGAGTCGTCAACACAAGTGTTTTCCGAGCAGGAGTTACCTCCTCCATAAACCATGTGGTTATACCAACAATAGCTACTGTTAGCATGAACCCCAACGCACAAAGGATTTTCTTCTTCTCCATGTCAAAGGAAACAATACCCTGATATCTTCCTGAAACTAAAAAGGTCTGTCAGAACTCTTCCCCTTGGGCAGCGGTTGATTTCTTCACCAGCGGGCCAAGACGGGTGTCGCTACACTAATGCAGGGCTGATCCCCCCCCCCTTGCCTCATCGGCTCTCCGTTTCACTAACCCAAGGGCCGTTCTGACAGTATGTCCCGGTACTGGAAACCTCACTTCCTTGGTCGCAGATGATATCGCCTTCCTCCAGAAGTCGTGTGGTCCGGAAAGAGCTCCTCAGTGTCGTTCGGCTTCGCAGCACGGCCTGTCTCTGCTGCTAGGATTTCTCGTTGATCGGTCAGCACGGCAGACTCCACCAATCCGGGCGGTACCTTTCGACAGTGCAGGGAATGGATCCAATTCTTCCTGTTCGAGACTCGCACTGCCGTCCTCGTTGCAAGGAGGACTTGCTCAGGTCCTACCCATCTCGGCTCCAAACTGTTCGATCTGTCGAAAACTTTTACCATGACATGATCTCCAGGCCGGAGACCATGTCCTTCGCCGGTAGACCGATCAGGGAGCGCCTCTCGGACCTGTTGATGAATAGAAACCAAGTTATCCGTTAACTGTGCCAGATAATCACTCATCATTACACAAGGTACATCATACACAGCCTTAGGCCTTGGCGGACCCCAAATATTCATTGGGCGTCCAAATACTATCTCGTACGGCGTAAGGCCGGTTCGAGAGTGTGGCACTGACCTAATTGACAATAACGCCAGTGGCAGGGCGTCTGGCCAAGTCAAAGATGTTGAAGCTTGGATTTTGGCGATCTTAAGCTTCAGTGTACCATTATACTTCTCGACTAGTCCTGCAGACTGGGGGTGGAATACGGCGTGGAACTTCTGGGTGATGCCTAGGCCCTTCAGGACATACTTTATAACATCCGCTACAAAGTGAGGGCCATTATCACTCCACAGAAGTCTACAGACGCCGTATCGAGGGAAAAACTCTTTCAACAATAGCTTCGCTGTAGTCATTGCAGTATTGTCTTTCGTAGGGTACGCCTCAACCCATTTACTGAAGGCGCAAACCACTACTAGAACATACTTCAAATTGTTACAGCGCTCAAGCTGGATATAGTCCATCTGCAGAACCTCAAAGGGTGCAGTGGGCGTCGCAAATCCTCCTGCTGGAGTTCGAGTGCCTTTCCCTGGGTTATACTTCAGACAGATCATACAGGTCTGCACCACCCTCTTTGCTGTGCTAGCAATCTCTGGATGCTCCCAGACTTGGGTAAGCAATTTCACAATTGCGGAAGCTCCAACATGTGCTAGCCCATGTGCCATTTGAACCATAGGTTGTACGAAAGCCGTGGGTAACTTCCATCTATCCATCTGCTTATTTCTCCAACAGCCCTCATCATCCAACTCTCCCTCGCTAGCCCATTGCTCCCGCTCTTTATCAGAAGCGGTCCTTTGCATTTCTCGCACTTCTTCCTTTGCATCGCGCCATCTTTCCACCTGTGACTTCACTACATACATGGCAGTAGCACCGGGCTGCATCGCAGTCTCCCGTGCTACTCGGTCTGCTAACGCATTCCCTTCTCCAACTTTATCAACTACTTTCCTATGGGCACTACACTTAACAATGGCAATTTTCTTCGGGTATGTCAATGCGGTTAAAAGATTGTGGACTAACTCCCCATGCATTATCTGTACCCCATGTGACGTTAGAAACCCTCTCTCCTTCCAGAGTAGGCCGAAATCGTGCGCTACTCCGAAGGCATAGCGGCTGTCTGTGTAGACATTCACACACAATCCTGTACTGAGCTCACACGCTCGTGTTAACGCTATCAGTTCCGCTGCTTGAGCTGATTTCTGCGGTATGCGTGCTGTCTCCACTATCGTCTGTAACGTGGTAATTGCATACGCTGCTGAAGTCGTACCATCTGGTAGCTTCAGGCATGATCCGTCTACCCACAATTCTCCATCTACCTCTGAAAAGGGCGTATCCTGGAGATCAATACGACCCTTTGTTTGTTCCTCAGTCACAAGAATACAATCATGCGCTTTCTGTGCCTCCGGCTGGGTCTCGGGGTATGGCAACAATGTGACCGGGTTTAATGTCACGCACCTTTTCAACGTAATATGAGGAGCCAAAAGCGTCAACTCATATCCCGTTAAACGGGCACTGGTCAAATGCTGTGTCTTCGTTTGATTAAGCAGGGCATCAACAGCATGGGGAACTAACACCAACAGTTTATGGGACAACACAATTCCTTCACTCTGCCGTATTGACACAGCTGTCGCCGCAACCGAGCGAAAACACCCTGGCAATGCTCGGGCGACAGGATCAAGTACAGCCGAAAAGTATGCACAAGGGCGTTGCTTATCACCATGCATCTGCACTAAGACTGATAATGCACATCCATCTTTCTCATGCACATACAACGAAAAGGGTTTAGCATAATCAGGGGTCCCTAACACTGGTGCTGAACAAAGGGCCTGTCTCAATTGCTGAAAAGCAGCATCACACTCATCTGACCAAGGGATTGGGATAGGCGTATCTTTTGTCAAGAGAGCTAGTAATGGCTTAGCTATGTGTGAAAACCCCAATATCCACTGTCTACAAAAAGAAACGAGACCCAAAAATGCGCGCACATCCTTCTGCGTGGATGGTCTCGGTGTGTCCAAAATTACTTGGATACGATCTGGTGTGAGTGCACGCCCCTCCTTAGACAAAAGGTGACCTAAATAAGTCACCTTTGGTCTACAGAATTGCAATTTCTTCCTAGATACTTTATGATTGTGGGATGCTAAAAAGGAAAGTAGGGATAACGTGCTCTTCTCACACAATTCCAGGGTGTCAGCCGCCAACAAGATGTCGTCGACATATTGAATGAGGGCGACCCCCTCGAGTAAAACAAAGGAGTCCAACTGTCGTTTCAAAGCCTGACTGTAAATACTAGGGCTTTCTGTGTAGCCCTGGGGAATTCTACAAAAACGATAAGATCTATTGTTTAATGTGAACCCAAAAAGAAATCGGCTATCCGGGTGAATGGGAATAGAAAAGAAGGCATTTTTCAAATCAATCACGGAGAACATGGTCGCCGTAGGCGGGACCAAGGTAAGCAACGTCGTAATATCGGAAACCACCGGGTACTGAGGTATCACGATCTTGTTTACCTCCCTCAAATCAATTATGAACCGATAGACCTTGGCATCCGTGTCCTTTTTCAGAATAGGGAGAATCGGACTGTTACAGATATTATAGGGAACTTCTTCCACTACTCCTACTGCGATCAAATCTTGCACAATCTGTATGAGAGCTTCCTCGCCCTCCTGGGAAATACGATACTGCGGGAGGCGTGGTAACACCGCCCCCTCCTGGACACTAATGTGGACCGGAGGAATCACCATTTGTCCCACATCTGTGTCCGAAGTCGCCCATAAAGCTCGGGGGAGGGTAGCCAACAACGCATCCTCTGATATCGTACACATCCGCCCGGATCGGGGGTAGTTGTCATTTAAGATCACCCTCACACCCTCAGGAGAACAGCGGATTGTGGCCCTAAAGTGCTTTAACATATCAAGACCCATAATGTTATCCGGTGTATACGGGGCAAGCAGAAACGGACAGGGCGCAGAAAAAGAATCAACCTTAAATGTAAGGGGCTGTGAAAGAGGGCTTCGGGAGAGTGTACCGTCAAACCCTACCGATGTAACCATTGAGCCGGATGGGGGAGCCCCCGGAACCAAGTACCTAGACAATGCACTACGTGTCGCTCCTGTATCCACTAGGAACTGATCAGTAGAACCTAAAACCTCAGCCGATACATAAGGACCCGTCTGATCGACCGGCACCTCAACTGATTCGAACCCCCATCCAACGCATTCCTATGCATGCTGAGAATCGTGATATCCCGATCGATCGATGTCCGATACATGATACTGGTGCTGGCGATCGAAAACATTTGAGCTATCTCGGTGCTGCCCGGCAGTATCGAAACGGACATTATCGTTAGAATTCCCTCTAAAGTTCGAGAAGCCCCCTCTACCTCTCGGGCCACCCGGAGTGTGCCCCTGACGCGAAGCACGCAACACTGGGCAATCCCTGGCCCAATGGCCCAACTGCTTGCAATACGCACACTGGTTCCTATTCAAATCAGATCGGCCCGAAGGGGGACCATAAGATCCGCCCCTTCCTCTATTATTATTACCCCGGCGGGGCGGGCCATATACTTGTGCTAACATCACTTTGGTTTTGAGATCTTTCGATTTCTTCTCCTCCTGGCCCTTCGCCTCGTGCTCCTGACGCTCATAATACTGGGCGATGGTCAGAAGGGCCGTCGGTGTCGCGGAGGACCAAGAACTCTCACTCGCTTTTAACCGGGCCGCAACTGCCGGTAGCAGATTAGCCACATACTTGTCCGCGAAAAGGTGGCGGCCCGTTTCGTCAGTAAGCGACTGGCCACTAAAGTCATGAAACGTTTCTTCAAAGCGCGTGAAGAAATCTGCAACTGACTCGTCAATTTTCTGTTTACATGCAGCTAACATATTCCAGTCAATCTTTTTAGGGGGGATTATTGTTTTCAATTTAGCCACAATAGCCGCAGGGAGATCTAGAATATTCTGGGGTGGTTTCTGTGCGGGCTTCCTCTCCCTGTCTTCGTCCTCAAGCTCAGACCATCGGGCCTTGAAGGCAACCGAGTCATCTACCTTTCGGACAGACCGCCACGTGTCCGGTGGTAGAATAAGGCCAAAGAACAGGTCTATATCTGCTAAGGTCATAATGCAAGAATTCAAGGCCCCCTCGACTTCCTCATAGAAGGCCGCTGGATTCTTGCGGGGGTCAGGCAACGCATTCTTCAATGCCATAACATCGGCTCTATGCCATGGAGTATAAACCCAATTATACACAAAATATCCCCTAGCATCGGCGGAGTTAATGTCCGAGCTAGTCCCCGCTCCTTTAGGAGGAACATACAAAGGCGCCGCCTCTCGCATTGGTTTAGCATGCACTACGTTATCCTTATCTGACTGGGAGGTGGATGGGTGGCCCCCTGTCGCAAACGAATCCGACTGCTTCTCCTCCTCCGTTTGTTGGCGTGCTTTCTCTCTAAGGGCCAGCACCTCGTCCCGTAAGGCGAACAGCCGCCGAGCCGCCTCTGGAGCCTTAGGGGGAGAAAAAACACCATCATGCAACGCTTTAGCATCCGATGTCACCTCTTCAGGCTCAAAGACACTAGAATATTTTCGAAAAGCAGCAATTACTTCCTCAGAAAAATGAGACAGAAAATACACCCTCTCTCTATCTTGCCACGACCCCCAAGTATGGAACAACTCCTCCTGAGACACCTTGCCCTTAAGTGCACGGAGGGAAAGTTTCCGAAGCTCAGCCATATGCTCGGCCGATAACATGGACCGTGTGTCTACCTTACCCGAAGCCGGGCCAGAATCTTGCGGCCGTGGAGCAGACGCGCCAACATAAGGGGGCGGAGAGCGATCTAGCAAATAAAAATCATCATCAGGATTATTAAGGACAGGATAAAGCGGCTGGCGAACAACATATTGACCCGAAACTTGTAGCCTACGCTCTTTCTCTTGTCTGTCCGTTTGCTCTTTGTCCTCCGGACGCTTCGCTTCCTGCGCTCGCACATGATCATTCTTCCGTTGCTCTTTATCAAACAGCGCTTTCTCACGCTTCTCTCGCTCACGCACTTCCTTCACCCATAATCGCACACACTCAAACATATCCTGACGAGCACGTCGCTTACACATACACTGTTCCACATACTCAATCTTACGTATATCAAACGATCCATACAAAGGCCATCGCAACTCAGGATCCTTCTTCGTGTATTTCCTCCATAGCGTGCTGTACATTATGGAAGAAAGACCATGCTTCACATACATATCCCTATTAGGAGTCCCCTCTGGGGGAGCTGGAGCAGATTCCTCGAGGTTCAACCGGTTTCCAAAACAGCCGCACCACTTACGGAGTGCGCTAAAAGCAGGCATGCTAGGAATAATGCAAAATATGCAATATTATAAAGAAAAATGGCACTTAATCGTTGCGCCGTTCAAAGTTTACACAGCTCCGGAGAAATTTCTCCACATTACCTGCCTATATGTGTTGCAACGCATATATTTTTCACAAAGACAAATTCAAAATATGACTAGTCATCATCAATCAAACTCAAATAGCCAACCCAGGCTTCACAAACTCGGAGCAAGTACCGTACAACGGTTCTTACCAATCAAGAGTCCAGGTTCCAACTGCCAAGCTCCACAATCGCCCAAACGGCTCTCACGGCAGGACCGACAGAAGAGGTCTCAGTCGATGACCGGCGCCACCCAGACGGTCAGCTCGGAAGGGAAGGAAGAAAAACCTCGGGATGCCAGGGCTAAGACGCCGCTGGCAGTGATCACGTCCCCGGCCAAACTCCTCACCTTCGTCGCGACCAGTCCTTCGAGCATCCGAGTCGCCGATGAGCCCCACGTGACGGGCGCCAATTGATGAATACAGGCCTCAGCTAGGCCCGCAAGGCACAAGGGTTCGCTCTCCTGTAACGGAATCTATAAGGAAGTTGGCACGGAAACTGCAAAGTACAAAAACAACGTTTATTAACCCTTAAGGGTGGTCCTACAATCCACACAACACTCTTCAGTATTGTAAGGAGCAGCACAAAGAACTTGCGTACACAGTCCCCTTTTATACACAACAGAGGGGCTCATAAATGGGTGGATACAACATGAGGTCGAAGAACATTACCGTTTATGGTCATTCTCGATACTGAATCAATACATGGGCGGAGCCAACACACTCCTTGAGCCCGCGAAAACACATGGTCAAGCAAAGCTAATTATAACAGATGTGGTCAAGTCTGGGCATGCGCCAGATGGACAAGAGAGCTATTTATAACTGTTACTAGGCAGATTACAAAAGCAACTAACACAGAGGTCGGACTCTCCTCGTGGCGGACACGTGGCAGCATGGAAATACAAAATGGAGTCCGGACTTCGGTCAACATAACGAGGAAAACACGATCTAAAGGGGAAGCATTAATGTTTTCAGTAAATGCTTAATCACATTCTGCTTTAATTTACAACACCTACCACAGTAAACTGTGAGATTCTATGTTACAAAATGCCTATGTGTAGGCTATAATATAGAGGAATAGCACTCCACACTTTAATGCCTATTTACTTTAACATATGTTTTTTTTACAAAAATATGTCAGGCCTACTGCCTTTATCATAATATTTCATAATAAATAATTTGGTCTATAGCCATGATGATTGGCTTGCCTCCATAATCAACTCAGTCCTGTTTTAACGAGTATAAGCTTTGTCTCAAGCCAAAAAGGCAAAATACAAAAAGTATTTTTAGTGGAAGCACACAAATCCAGCTCAATCAACTCTTATACTTAGGGGAACTAACATGTGCGTGGAGCCTAAACCTTTCTCTCAATAGTACTCTGAGAGCTATTGTTTGTTGATCACACAAGGTTGACAACAGATGCTCTGTCAATACTGATCTAAAAAATCCAAGTAGATTATTGAATCCCTGGGCATCACATACTGCTCTTAAACACACAAAACTGCACTCTGAACTCTAAAGGACATGATGCAAGGTGAAGGTGCTTGGACTTCAATATATCCTTCATGACTGTCCTCCTCCCATGTGTGCTTCTGCTAGATTAAACCAAACCCTTTAAATTATCTAGTTATCAAAGATACTTTAACAGCATTACAATGTCTTGTGTGTGCTCCAGAAAGTTCAAGCTCAGGTGGCTGGATAAATATGATAATCACATCTGTGTGGAGGGGAAGACCCCTTTTCCTGTGGAAACACATATCTTCTGCCTAATCAAAACATGTTCTCTTGGCTACCAACATGTGGGATGAGCCAAAGCCCTTCTCTGTAGAACTCCTGAAAGCTCTTTTTATGTTGATCACATTACATCTGGCAGCTACACTGTCAAGCCAGACGTAAAAACCCATTTCATTATCACTCTAGTGATAATTGTGTTGTTTCGCGTTTGGCTGGTCCTTGGGGATGCAGACTCCTTATCAGTGTTTTGAAATCCCTTCGCTGCTTATATGTTTCAATTCCCTAAAGTTGGTGGGGGGGGGGGGGGTAACGAAGGTCTCAGGGGCGGATGGCTGGAACATGGTGTCCCATAAAAGAGACATGCTTTCCTGCTTTGCACCTAAATGCACTGCTGCGATAATCTCACATACTGTGGGAATTACCAGGTGCTAAAATGGTACATTCTAAAGCCGGTCATGTGGTTGGGTGATTTGGGGAGTAAGGAGCCAGAGACTCAAGCTGGTAGGATATTCAAGCTATGATTGTCGAATTTCCTTTTTTTAAAAGTGCAGAATTGTTCAAAATGGGATTGCTCTTTATTGCACAGTTTAGAATTTGTATTTGAAGGAATGGCATATATTAAAAACAATTAATTCAGTTAGTTATTAAGAAGAATATATAATCATGGTTTCCAAAATCTTAATTTTGCAACTGCTTTCCCATATCTTCCTTCATATTTCTTAATGCCTAGAGGGAAAAAGTTTAGTGAGAATAATTTCTTAAAACGATGTCTGTATTTACTTGCTTTCGAAAATCACTGAATATGCATAGATTTGTTATCCTGCTGGTGATAGTTGGTTGATCCCAGACTTTGGTGCCCAGTGTTTCTGGTCCAGATGGTTTAAATTCAAGGAACTTTGGCAGAGACATCCTTTTAAAATACTCAGTTCCCACCCATATCTGTCACAATGTTTGATTTCAGTATGAAATTTACAAGTATTCCCTAAGTTGCCCTAAGAAAATTTAATATAATATAATATTTAATTATATAATATATTATATGAATTATATGAGAATATAATATCATAACATGCACAAATGAAAATTTGTGAAACCCAATTTCCAGATTTCCATAGATTATCATTAGTGTCTTGTTCACTTTTATCATTAAAATTGTATGCCTGTGCAAATTTACTGGCCAGTTCAAAGGAAAATGCACTGTCTGTGCGTGACTGTACATCCACACCCATCTTTAATGATACATTTGCGACAGTGTGCTTTAAAATGCACCACACCCATGCCACCCTCCGGCCGAATGGGCGCGGCTCATTTGCTGCACTTGCTCCTAGTGTGACACCCCGAATGTCAGAATCACTACGACTTCAGGGATGTAATATTGATGGCAGCACCCCCACTCTGAAAACGGTGCCTGCACCACTGCAGTGGGCGCTCAACACATGTACATATATGTCATTTTGAGTAACTTCAGCACAGAAACACACATGATGCTGGACCACTCTGCTGTTAGAACAATGGAGCATCTTCTCTTGCACCAAAGGCGTCTTATTTTCCATTAATATTGATGTCTTGTTTGTGCTCTGTGTACTCCATATGCAAGGGTTGGGAATGTACGTGACACATCTGTATAATGCTGGGTCTGGTGGCTCAGTGGACTGAGGCATCCACGGCAGGGGCTTGTGTTCAAGCTCATGGTCACAGGTTCAAATCTCAGCGGGTCCACTCAGCCTTTCATCCATCTGAGGTCGATAAAATGAGTACCACTGAGTTGGGTAACAATAAACATTTGTTATTCAGCTCCAAGATGCCCCTTCAGGGGTGAACGTGCGCTTTACAAATGTTTATGTTATGTATAACAAGCCGCACATGTAAATTCCTAGCACTGATCGCCCATTCCCGCCTAAATGCTGATGCACCTGGGGATCTGCCGTGGCACTCACCATCGCATCTTCCATATTAAAGTGCTGTGACAGAGAACATAATGTGCACGTTCTTTATCACTAGTGTTCATCACCATAAAAATATCCAGAGTGCCAGGAGTCAGTCCTAAATGTTTACCTCAGAAAATAATTTCCATAAAACATGGAGGTAACAATAAATACATGCAGCATTAAGAACATTAAACGCTTAATAATTGGAAAGACTCAAACAAACATAGCAATTACCTTATCATATATGACGGACACTGACATCATTTAAACTAATCCTGCCACCGAAAGTATTCCAGCAGCAGAGTGCCAATAGGCTATATCTAAAGCGCCTGCAGAGTGCAGACGCGCCTCTTAAACATGGTAGGCTAAAGTTTTTGGGTGATCTGCATGGAGCTGGTCATGTCATACTTAGTTTTTATAACCAATTATTTCAGACTCTTTTGCAACACAATGCAGCACTTTTCTGCCCTGTGGCGCTCATCGTGAATGTGTGCATCGCTATGTCTAATTCTTTAGTTGTTCGTTTTGTAATTTTTATAGCATGGACTGAGTCAGTGATGACAGCCGAGCACTTTACGGATTGGAAAAACAGTCCAGACACTGACCTGGTGCCAAATACACTAGGGTCTAGCAGGGCCGGACTGGGAACCCAAAGCAGCCCTGGCAAATTTGTCAGGCCCTTCCCCTCCCCCTCCTCCCCCAGGAGGGGTTGCAATTTTGAAGCACTGCTGCTTTTGTAACTGGGGGCCGATAATGCAAAACCATTGCAACACCGGACCCCAGCAACAAAACCGCCCCCCACCGCTGCTAAACCGCCCCGCCCCTTCAGCCTCCCAGGGAAACGCCCGATGCCCGCTGTGGCCAGTCCGGCCCCGAGGGTTTGGTCACAGTGCTTAGCATCTCTTCGGGCGCTGTTACATGATGAGATGCAATCCACCAGGCTGCCCTGAAGATGACTCTGAAGAGGGTCTCTGGGATGGATGGGGAGCCTGGCTGTGCCTTTGTTCAGCTCTTTCTTGCAAGGAGTCTATGAAGAGCCATTCGGATTCCAGGGTGGATGTTGCTTCACATTCTCAGGGCGGCTCCAAGAAAGGATTCACAGTGTTATTCTATTAGCTGAATGGAAGATGAGGTGTGCAGAAAAGGACACTCACCGTGAATGCATTTGAAGTCAGGGCAGACTGACTTACCTGATTTTCTGTATTTCACTGATCACTGGGCTGGGGTAGAGCCCTTTATGCGGATACATGGGATGCCTTTGAAGCCTGTAAGTATTACAGACTGAGGCCCTTTTCCAAGCCTTACAATGCATGAATAGGTCGTGGAGTGAGTTTGTGCAGACACATACTGTAGGACTTTGAGGAGGTCAGGGGATGGAAGTGTCTAGCAAGAAGAACTGAAACAGACACACCCAGCTGCATTCCAGTATAAAAACACTGTCACATGGCAATAAGCAAAGCAAAATGGAATCAGATTATGTTGAGCAAGGATATATAGAACGAGTCATTCCTGGAGTAAAAAAAAGGCATTTGCGTCTCTGAATAAGAATTGACCACTGCTTTCTATGAAGAAAATCCATGCAGCGTTTGGCAGACTTTTGGCTGGTTGTACATATCAAGTAAATAAACACTGAAATGCACGTACGTTTACCGGTATTGATTTGTAGGTTCACATCTTGATAGATCACCCATGTATTAACCTTCAACTGCAATTTTATGAACTATTTCAATGACACTTGCACAGTGCTGCATTGCTGAAGCTGGGGCCCACCAGCACTCCTCTGGGGGAACCATTACTCATTTTCCCTCATCAGACTTTGAACCAGATCAAGAGAGAGACAAATGCAAAAGGGGGAAAGCGTGGGAGAGAGAGAAAATCTATAAAACGGTGACTAAGAAAGACACAGGGATGAAAAGGAACCCGCAAGTGTGAGGGAGAGAGACAGAGGTTGTCAGGTGGCATAGAGTGGAATCACGGCTAAACAGTCTTCGCAGGCAGCACCCTGATTTTTAAACGTGCTGGCAGTGGGATTCTGAACAAAAGTTTGCTACTTGACGAATTGAACACTGCACTTGTACCCACACATATTGCAACTGTCTTACTCTATGCCTGAAGCAGTTTGATTAGAGTGTTATGCGGTACTGGGTGCTGATAAATTACAATGATATATGAATGTGCTCGTCTCCTCCTGAACTAGTGTATGGTTTAATTATTTGAATTGTGCTGTTCATCCAATGTGACTCATTCCTAGAAGCCTCGTGCTCTCTCATGGTCTGTATGGTGTTTTAGGAAGGATGTGGACCTGTGTATCAAAGGGTTGCATCCATTCTGAGTCTTTGGAGGAAAGTGTTGAGACATGGGGGCAATGTTTGTAAAAAATATAAAAATAAAAACAATGTCAGAACATGGAGGAAGCGAATGTTCTCTCACTTCTGCATCAATGGCTGATTTTGTTGGGGGCCTATAGAAGCTGCATGGTCAGGGAAGACCTGGGTGTTTTACATACCTGCTTTTGTGTTTCCTTTTCTTTTGAAAGTCCTACATTAGTTTCAGCTGTGCCCTCATGGGCAGTCACACTGCATGCAGACACAGATCTCCCCTGTTTGCAGAAAGCCCATGGCTGTCTCTGTTTGCATAATTTATATGCACAGGATTTCAGAGCAGGTGGGGTGAATCGATGACCTTTATAATATGCTTTCTGTCTCAAAGAAGTAACAGGAGTAAAATATATGTTTCTGTTAAATGTTTAAGTA
This sequence comes from Triturus cristatus, assembly GCF_964204655.1. Taxonomy (NCBI): domain Eukaryota; kingdom Metazoa; phylum Chordata; class Amphibia; order Caudata; family Salamandridae; genus Triturus; species Triturus cristatus. Next base: position 1,525,416,266 of record NC_140591.1, read on the forward strand.
AACCTCTTCGGAAAGAAAACAGACCCAAAACAGCATGCAATTTTAAAGGATAATTATATCTCTGTAAAGATGAAACTCCCCCTTTAGCTGGGCACCCCATCCAGCCTCGCCTCTGCCCTTAAGCTCCACTGCAGTCCCCCCTTTTTTGCACAGCTTGTGGAATCCTAATTTCAACTGGCTCTTCAAACTGTTGACCGAGTGTTCTTGGGGAGAGTGTTAATTACTCTGGGAGGTGGGCCCCGCCTTCCATAATCTCGAAGGGGTAGCCACTTCTACCCATTTATCCCAAGACCTGACTTGGGACATCAGATGCTGTTTTTGGGGAGGCAGTTGCCTAAGTGCACTGACTTCTCGTTAACACTGCTGTTTTATTTTTAACAAGGTTGATGACTGCAAACATTATAGGTATTTGGTTTGCAATACAAAATACTGCCTCAAAATTTTATGTTTGGAACTTTAAACTTGGGAGAGCCTGTGCCACTGATTATAAGTGGAATGTTGTCACCGACTGGCCATGGGAATTGCTTCTCTGCTGCATCACGAAAAACACTGAGGCTGATAACTCCTTGCTGAGACACTGCTGTGGAACTAGAAGATGAGTGCTGTCCCTTTAAAGGTTCAAGGCTCAGCAGAAGGTCTGCTGGTGCACATGCCTGTGTTGAGGCCTCCATACTCCTCAAGGAATCCAGAGATGTTGATACAGCACCTAGAAGACCATCCTTCCCCTCACCGGGGACTGCATTAAGAGCCCACTTTTGAGAGTACTGGTGGTCTGAGTTTTGTCTCTGCCTTGCTCGCACACTCCCTCAAAGCACGTCCCTGTATTGTTTTTGTTCGCCCCTGATATGTTGTGTCTAGCAACATCTTGACCTGTGTGCATGCTTTGATGAGAGACTTGATGAAAGATCTGATGGTCCCACTGTGGGCCTTGGAGCCTCTGGACTTAGACCCCATTGGTTCTTCAGGGTAAAATAGCTGCCTGACCCCAGTCTTCCCCATGCTTGCCTCCTGAGTGTGGAGATGCTGACCTGGAGTTGCAATGACCCTACATTTTAAGAAGAACAAACACTAACCCTTAGGGCACACTCGTGCTGGGCCCTCCATACAACAGCTTCCCAATGAGGAGGTCACGCCCCGGGACCCCCGCCACTACTGGGAGTCCTCCACCGCAACATCAGAGGCCATCTGTGAATCAGGCCCCAAGTGTCCATGTTAAAAAGTAGGGCAAAAATGTTCATTTTCAGCCATCTTGCTTCACCCCAAGAGGGTTAACATAAAATGTTGTTTATATTTATTTAGGAGATTTACGGGGAAACATACACCACCACCACAAGGCTCTTCAGAGTGCAGCAATTGCTTATAGTTGGAAAACAATTATTGAACATGTGGGATCATGGTGGAGCAGTGAAGTGGTGGCCAGATTTCATCTCGAGTTTTACAAAACAGGAAAGTTATGTGGCCCCCGAAACATCAGGTGAATACTTTCAATTATTATAAAAGTATTGTCTGCTTCTCGGCCTTTGTCATTGAAGCTCCTACTCCAGCGGAGATATCTCAGTGGGTCTGCTCTAAGTTTGTTTACATTCAAAGAGCCTTCGTATCATACTGAAGTGTTTTAGGTAACCGTTTTACAAACTATTCTCTGTCTATTCTGGTAGGCCTGGAAGAGCTGCAATAAGAGCCTCACAGGGCCAGGATACCCGTGGGGTGACAGTGTGCTTTATAAGTAGCCCAAAAAAATAATTAAATAAATAGTTATTGTGAACTCAACTGGGAGATGTTACTACAGTAAGCTAGAGAGTGTAGAATTTCTTGAATTATGTATCTCTTGTTTGCTTTTCTTCTTTGTATCATCTGGTTTTACAGAGGAGCACTAATAAGTGAAGCAGTTCTCTTGTTATACGGGGTAACATATTTGTGTTACTGAGGTAGTTGCAGCAGTGTTCAAAAGTATGTGAATATGTCATTCAATGGAGTCTTCAACTTTGAAGATTTTTGGTTACACCACTGAATAAACTTTCCTACCAGCAGCTGCTATCCTTCTTCTGTCTACACCTACTATCTTTACTCCTGCCCACGCATTCTGTCCTCTGCACACATCAGTATACCACTGCAGGTGTCAGAAATGGTGGCACTAAAGATGCCTTTAAAAAGAGTGTTGAACATTGCAAGCACTCACCCCCAGTCAACTGATCTGGGTTTAATCCATCATCATTCTTTAGCTCACTCTGCCACCCCAGTTCAGACATGGCCATATGCAAATTAGTCTGACCCTGTGCCTCATGGGAACAGTCCAGCCCGAACAGCCAAGCCATGTCTTCCCTGGACTGGAAACAAGCATCCTGTGACCGGTTTCTGGCTAATCAGCCATCATCAGCCAGGCTAGCTTGAATCCAGTGGCAAAGTGAGCAAGGGACCTACGTCTGGGCATACCGTGCCAACTTAGGGCAAACAAAGCAAAACCAAAGGGGATGATGGACGGAGTGTTGAACAATGCAAGCACTCACCCCCAGTCAACTGATCTGGGTTTAATCCATCATCATTCTTTAGCTCACTCTGCCACCCCAGTTCAGACATGGCCATATGCAAATTAGTCTGACCCTGTGCCTCATGGGAACAGTCCAGCCCGAACAGCCAAGCCATGTCTTCCCTGGACTGGAAACAAGCATCCTGTGACCGGTTTCTGGCTAATCAGCCATCATCAGCCAGGCTAGCTTGAATCCAGTGGCAAAGTGAGCAAGGGACCTACGTCTGGGCATACCGTGCCAACTTAGGGCAAACAAAGCAAAACCAAAGGGGATGATGGACGGAGTGTTGAACAATGCAAGCACTCACCCCCAGTCAACTGATCTGGGTTTAATCCATCATCATTCTTTAGCTCACTCCGCCACCCCAGTTCCCCCGGGTGGGCAAGGTCCCGGGGGCAATGTACAATAAATTAACAGAGGCCCGCGGGGGCCCCCGCAGCCCCAGGGACCAACACTCCCCTGGGCGTTATCCATTATGTGTGGGGGCATGCTGCCCCTCTCAGGCCCGGGAACCGCCACCTCCCTGGGGCTTGCAAAAAAAATGTGTGGGGGGCTCTTGCCCCCCCACGCTGCCCCAGGGACTGCCACTTCCCTGGGGCATTGATCGCTATGGGTGGGGGGCCTCATGGGCCCCTCAATCCCCGGGAACCTCCACCTCCCTGGCAATTAAATTAAAATTATAAAGTGTGGGGGGCTCCTGCCTCCCCACACTGCCCTGCGGACCTCCAGCTCCCCGGATCACTAATTATTATTATACGGAGGTCTGTTGCAGACCCCCTGGGCCCCAGGGACCACCACCTCTAGAAATCCAGCTGTTTGGGACTTACTGGAGGTACTTGGTGGGATAGTTGGCCCCTAGGAACCCTCAGGATTCAAGGGGACTTAATCCCCCAACCCAGAAAATGCCAGGAGGCGTATTTGCAGAGTAGTGGAGTAAGGGGGCGTGGCCTGTGTCCACCTTTCAGCGATTCCACTATCTGGGACATACTGGTGGTATGAGGTTGGCTAGTTGGCCCCTAAGGAACCCCAGCAGCGAAGGGGACTTTAATCTTCATCCAAGAGCGCGCCAGGAAGTGCGTTTGGAGAGTGGTGGGGAAAGGGGACGTGGCCTGCTATGAGAACTTAGCAATCCTACTGTGTGGAACTTACTGAAGGTAATAGGAGGGATAGTTTGCCCCAAGGTTTACATTGGGGGCCAACTTACCCCTCCTGTTACCTCCAGTAAATCCTACACAGTGGGATTTCTGAGAGGTCTTTGGAGGCCACGCTGACCTTTCTCCACCACTCTGCAAATGTGCCTCCTGGCACAGTACTGGTTGGGGGATGAAGTCCACTGTACTCCTGAGAGACTTTGGCAGTCAAGTAGCACTCATGGTACCTCCTGTAAGTCCTACGCAGCGGAATTCCTGAGCGTTGGTTGGAGGCCCAGCCCCCTTTCTCCACTACTCTGCAAACGTGACTACCAGTTAAAGAAGCATTTGTAATGTAATAGGTCTCACATTTGCAAGAGTTAGAGCTATTGGCATCGTAATCAAAAAGTTTTTTTACTAATATTTTGGGTAGTGGAGTGGATGTACTTTGTGTCTAGTAGAATTATGTGGTATGTTGTGCAGTGAAATTATGTGGATAGAAAGTATGTAGATATTTAGTGAATAGGAATTATATAGAGTGGGATTATGTGTTATGGAGAGTAATTATGTGGTATGGTAGTCTGTGTTGTGGAGTGGTAACCTTAGGTTGAGTCTTTCTTGTTTCCAAAAAAGCTAAATTATGACCTCAATGAGACAAAAAAAGAAGGAATCACTGAGGAGCACTGCTGGACCTACTCAGAGGTATGAGCAGGGCCACTGGAATTATGCGACTGTTTGGCTGCACTGACTTTTACACTATTATACATTTTACCGCATTAGCCACATAATCCATCATCTGCTGCCTAATCTGCATATTTGAACAAAACAAAAAAATCCTTGGTTCTAGCTCAAACGGCTCAAACGTTCCCAAAAATGCAGCGACAAGTGTTAAAGCGTGGTGGAAGACCATTTGCAAACTTTGAATGGTCTCTTGTTACTTGTTGCTAAATATGGGTGTTAAATTGGTACTAATGGTGTGCTTCTTTCTGCGCCTCTCTTGCCACTTTCTGCATTTCAGTTGCTTCTTTCTGCAACTTTCTTTTTTTGCACTTCTTTTGTCTCTTTCTGCTCATCTCTTCCATTTTCTGTACCACTTTTGCCTCTTTCTGCACCTCTGTTGTCCCTTTCTACACTTCACTTGCTTCTTCCTGTACCCCTCTTGCCTCTTTCTGTACTCCTGTTCTCTCTTTCTGCACCTCTCCTACATGTTTCTGCACCTCTCTTGCTCTTTCTACTCTTCTCTTGCTTCTTTCTGCACCTCTGTTGTTTCTTTCTGCACTTCCTTGCCTCGTTCTACACCCCTCTTGCCTCTATCTGCACCTCTGTTGCTTCCTTCTGCACTTCTCTTGCTTCTTTCTGCACGTCTGTTGCTTCTTTCTGCACCCTTATTGCCTCTTTCTGCAACCCTCTTCCCTCTTTCTGCACCTCTCTAGCCTCAGTCTGCCTACCTGTTTTCTGTTTCTACACCCCTTTTGCCTGTTTTTGCAACTCTCTTGCCTCTTTCTGCACCTCCGTTGCCTCTTTCTGCAACTCTCTTGCCTCTTTCTGCAGTTCTCTTGCCTCTTTCTGCAGTTCTCTTGCCTCTTTCTGCACCCTTCTTGCTCTTTCAACACTTCTGTTGCCTGTTTCTGCACCTCTCTTGCCTCTTTCTGTACCTCTCGTGCCTCTTTCTGCACTTCACTTGCTTCTTTCTGCACCCCTTTTGCCTGTTTCTACACCCCTCTCTCCGCAACTCTCTTGCCTGTTTCTTCAGCTCTCTTCCATCTTTCTGTACCACTCTTGACTCTTTCTGCAGTTCTATTTTTTCTTTCTTCACCCGCCTGCCTCTTTCTGTACCCCTCTTGCCTCTTTATGCACCTCTCCTAATCCTTTCTGCACCCATTTTGCCTCTTTTTGCACCTCTGTTGGTTCTTTCTGCACCTCTTTTGCTTCGTTCTGTACTTCACTTGCCACTTTCTGTAACCCTCTTGCCTCTTTCTGCACCTCTGTTGGTTCTTTCTGTTCTGCTCTTGCTTCTTCATGTACCTCTGTTCTAAAGTTCTGCATCCCTCCTGCCTTTTTCTGTACCCCTCTTCTCTCTTTCTACACATCTCTTGCCTCTGTCTGCCCACCTGTTCCCTCTTTCTGCACACCTTTTGCCAGTTTCCTCAACTCTCCTGACTCTTTTTGCAGTTCTCTTGCCTACTTCTACATCTCACTTGCCCTGTTTTGCACCTCTGTTGGTTCTTTTGCACTGCTTTTGCTTCTTTCTGCACCTCTATTGCAAATTCCTACACCCCCTTACCACTTTCTGCACCCCTCTTAACTGTATCTGAACCTTTCTTGCCTCTGTCTGCACCCCTGTTCCCTCTTTCTGTACCTCTTTTGCCTGTTTCTGCAACTCTTTCTACTGTTCTCTTGCCACCTTCTGCACCTCTGTTGCTTCTTTCTGCACTTTTCTTGCCTCTTTCTGCAACCCTGTTGCTTCATTCTGCACTTCCCTTGCTTCTTTCTGCATCTGTCTTGCTTCTTTCTGCACCCCTGTTGTCTCTTTCTGCAGTTGTTTTCCTTCTTTCTGTATCTCTTTTGCCTCTTTCTGCATCTCACTTGCCTCTTTCTGCACTTCTCTTGCTACTTTCTACACCTCTGTTGCTTCTTACAGCAATTCTCTTGCCTCTTTCTGCACTTCTCTTGCCTGTTTCTGCACCCTCTTGCCTCTTTCCACACCCCTCTTGCCTCTTTCTGTACCTCACTTGCAGGTTTATTCACCCCTGTTGCTTCTTTCTGTACCCCTCTTCCCTCTTTGTGCAACTCTGTTTCCTCTTTTTACACCTCTCTTCCCTCTTCCTGTACCACTCTTTCCTCTTCCTGTACATCTGTTGCTTCTTTCTGCACTCTTCTTGCCTCTTACTGCACCCTTCGGGCCTGTTTCTGCACCTCTCTTTCTTGTTTCTACACTTCTGTTCCTTCTTTATGCACCCCATGTGCCTCTTTCTGCACCCTTCTTCTCTTTACTGGCGCATCTCTTGGTTCTTTTTGCACTGCTCTTGCCTCTTTCTGCACCCCTCATGCCCCCTTCAGTATCTCTGTTGTTTCTTACTGCACTGCTCTTGCTTCTTTCTGCACCTCTCTTGCCAATTTCTGCAACCCTCTTGCTTCTTTCAGTGCCCCTTTTCTTACTTTGAACACCTGTTTCCTCTTTCTGCATCTCTTCTGCCTGTTTCTGCACCTCTGCTGCTTCTTTCTGTGCTTCTCTTGCTTCTTTCTGCACCCCTCTTGCCTCTTTCTGTACCCCTGTTGGTTCTTTCTGCACTGCTCTTGTTTCTTTCTGTACCTCTGTTGTTTCTTTCTGTACTTTGCTTGCTTCTTTCTACACCTCTCTTGCTTCTTTATGCACCCCAATTGCCTCTCTCTGCACCCTTCTTCCCTCTTCGTGCACCTTTCTTGCCTCTTTCTGTACCTCTCTTGCCTCTTTTTGCACTGCTCTTGCCTATTTCTGCACCCCTCGTGCCTCCTTCTGTATCTCTGTTGTTTCTTACTGCACTGCTCTTGCTTCTTTCTGCACCTCTCTCGCAAATTTCTGCAACCCTCTTGCTTCTTTCGACACCTCTTTTCTTACTTTCTACGCCCCTGTTTCCTCTTTCTGCACCTCTTCTGCCTGTTTCTGCACCTCTGCTTCCTCTTTCTGAACTTCTCTTGCCTCTTTCTACACCTCTTTTGCTTCTTTCTGCACTTCTCTTTATTCTTTCTGCACCCTCTTGCCTCTTTCTGCACCTCTGTTGGTTCTTTCTGCACTGCTCTTGCTTCTTTCAGCACCTCTGTTGTTTCTTTCTGTACTTTTCTTGCTTCTTTCTACACCTCTCTTTCTTCTTTATGTACCCCAATTGCTTCTTTTTGCACCTTTCTTCCCTCTTTGTGCACCTTTCTTGCCTCTTTCTGCACCTCTCTTTCATCTTTCAGCACCCGTCTTGCCTCCTTCTGTATCTCTGCTGTTTCTTACTGCACTGCTATTGCTTCTTTCTGCACCTCTCTTGCAAATATATGCACCCCTATTGCCTCTTTCAGCACCCCATTTCTCTCTTTCTGCACCCCTGTTGATTCTTTCTGTACCTTTTCTGCCTGTTTCTGCACTTCTGCTGCCTCTTTCTGAACCTTGCTTGCCTCTTTCAGCACCTCTTTTGCTTCTTTCTGCACCTTTCTTGCTTCTTTCTACACCCCTCTGGCTTTTTTCTGCACCTCTGTTGTTTCTTTCTGCACTACTCTTGCTTCTTTCTGCACCTCTGTTGTTTCTGCACTTTTCCTGCTTTTTTCTACACCTCTCTTGCTTCTTTCTGTACCTCACGTGCCTCTTTCTGCAACCCTTCTTCCGTTTTTGTCCTCCTCTCTTGCCTCTTTCTACATCTCTGTTTTTACTGCACTGCTCTTGCTTCTTTCTGCACCTCTCTTGTAAATTTCTGTACCCCTCTTGCCACTTTCTGTACTCCTTTTAACTGTTTCTGCACCTCTCTTGCCTCTGTCTGCATCCCTGTTCCCTCTTTCTGTACCTCTTTTGCCTGTTTCTGCAACTCTCTTGCCTCTTTCTGCTGTTCTCTTGCCTCATTCTGCACCTCTGTTGCTTCTTTCTGCACTTCTCTTGCCTCTTTCTGCACCCCTGTTGCTTCATTCGGCACTTCCCTTGCTTCTTTCTGCATCTGTCTTGCTTCTTTCTGCACCCCTATTGTCTCTTTCTGCACTTGTCTTCCCTCTTTCTGCACCTCTTTTGCCTCTTTCTGCATCTCACTTGCCTCTTTCTACACTTCTCTTGCTACTTTCTACACCTCTGTTGCTTTCAGCAATTCTCTTGCCCCTTTCTGCACGTCTCTTGCCTGTTTCTGCACCCTCTTGCCTCTTACTGCACCTCTCTTGCCTCTTTCTGCACCTCACTTGCAAGTTTCAGCACCCCTGTTGTTTCTTTCTGCACCCCTCTTCCCTCTTGGTGCAACTCTCTTGCCTCTGTCTACAACCTTCTTCCCTCTTTCTGCACCACTCTTTCTTCTTCCTGTACCCCTCTTGCTTGTTTTGGCACTCCTTTTCTCTCTTTCTGCACCTCTTCTGACTGTTTCTGCACCTCTGCTTCCTCTTTCTGAACTTCACTTGCCTCTCTCTATACCTCTTTCGCATATTTCTGTACTTTTCTTGCGTCTTTCTTCACCCCTCTTGCCTTTATATGCACCTCTGTTGGTTCTTTCTGCACTGCTCTTGCTTCTTTCTGCACCTCTGTTGTTTCTTTCTGCACTTTTCCTGATTCTTACTACACTTCTCTTGCTTCTTTCTGCGCCCCATGTGCCTCTTTCTGCACCCTTCTTTCCTCTTTTTGCACCTCTCTTGCCTTTCTGTACCTCTCTTGCCTCTTCCTGCACCCCTCTAGCCTCTTTCTGCATCTCTTTTGCTTGTTTATGCTCTTCTTTTGCCTCTTTCTGTACCCCTCTTGCCTCCTTATGCACCTCTGTTGTTTTTTACTGCACGGATCTTGCTTCTATCTGTACCTCTCTTGCAAATTTCTTTACCCCTCTTGCCTATTTCGGCACCCCTGTTCTCTTTCTGCACCCCTGTTCCCCCGTTCTGCACCTCTTCTGCCTGTTTATGAACCTCTGCTGCCTCTTTCTGAACTTCACTTGTCTCTTTCTGCACCTCTGTTGCTTCTTTCTGCACTTCACTTGCCTCTTTCTGCAACCCTCTCCCCTCTTGCTGCACCTATGTTGCTTCTTTCTGTACTTCTCCTGCCTCTGTCTGTACCTCTCTTGCCTCTTTCTGCACACACAGGGCTACTTTTAATTTGACCTCAGGCTCAGCAGTGCACACATGCAAGTGCAGAAAAGGGCTGATGGCCTCTAAACTGCCATGCCCTATTATATGCTAGGGACTTATAGGTAGTTTTAATCCCCCCTGCCCTATTATGCTCTATGGCCTTACAGCAGAGGTCATGCCAATCACAGGAGTACCCCAACCCATTGTGTACCCTAGTGTATGTAGGTGTTTTCACTGTATTCTAAGTGTCTTTCAGTGTAGCACTGGCTCCGGGCCTGGTTAGACAGAGCCCAGGGTCAGTCAGTGTCAGTTACCTCCAGTGCCAGTCAGCAAAAAGTTTGGGGGTACCCAGGGCTCAGGAAGACTTTGCAACAAGGTCTCTTTCTGCACCTCTGTTGGTTCTTTCTGCCTATCTCTAGCTTCTTTCAGCACCTTTCTTCCTCTTTCTGGACTTCCCTTGCCTCTTTCTGCATTTCTCTTGCTTTTTTCTGTGACTTTCTTCCTCTGTCTGCACATGTCCTGCAAATGTAGGCATAGTTAGAAATCAGCAATTAAAAAACCTTAGCAATGACAGAAAGTTAAAGCTGTATATATATATATATATGTATATATATTACCTTCTGGCAGTCGCCAGTAGGTAGTTATAGTTAGGACCTATTTTCCATAGGAAATCCGCTCCATTCTATTCCCAATAACTTTGGCGCCGGTCGACGAATCTTCGCAAAATTTTCAAAACTTTTGGCCAGCTCTGGTCCGATCCTATCCTGAAAGTCTCGGGTGATTCCTCAAGCGGAGGCCGAGAAAAAAGGGGGGTCCCAAAACGCGTTTTCCCCATGCAATCTTCCATAGGAACCTTTAGTCGCAGCTACAGCCCGAACTGCTGAACGGAATTACACCAAATTTGGCAAAAAGGCAGCCCTTGGTTCAGAGTCATGCCTTTTGGTTAAATGGTGTAAATCCGTTCAGTAGTTCCTGAGAAAATCAAAAGTAAAATCACATATATATCTATGGGCGCGGTAGATCCGCGCACCCTCTCGATGACATGCCGTATGCTAATTGACTGTCAACACTCCAAACCAGCAAGTGTTGGCAGCCATCTTGTGCCTCAGTAGAACCAAGGCACAAGAAAACAGTAAAACTAATGTGCAAAATGCAAAATGGGGGCAGGGTAGAAATACCCTGACCCCCTAGGTCTGCTTAGGGGGTCCCACAAGGACCCCCAGGGCAAAAGAAAGAAATATATATATTTTTTAAATCGGCAAAATCCACGCTGGGTGCGCGGATCATGCCGATAAAAAAAAAAAAAGCGAAGCGCGGGCTCCCGCGCTTTGTTGCTAATTTTCCCTCGGGGGGCCAAATCCCGGGGGCAATGATAGTATTGGGTTGGGGGGCCCAAAGCGGCCACCCAGCCCCAGGGACTGCCACCCTCCGGGGCTTTATGGAAATATGTGTGGGGGGGCTCACAGTCCCTCCAGCCTTGGGGACCCCCACCCCACAGGGCTTTGAAACTGAATGGGTGTGGGGGCTCAAAGCCCCCCCAAGCCCTGGGAACCGCCACCCCTGGGGCTTTGTGAAAATTTTTGCGGGGGACTTACGGCCCCCCTGCAGCCCCGGGGACCGCCACCCCCCAGGGTTTGTGTATTTAAAAAAAGAAATAGCCACCTCCCTGGGGCTCTATATATCCAAATTAGGGGGGGTCCGTGACGGACCCCCCAGCACCGGGGGCCACCACCCCTGAGACTTTGCAAATGTAGGGACGGGAGTCACGCGGCCCCCTCCTGGAGCCTGTGATGGCCCTGGGGACTGCCACCCCCCAGGGCCGGCTCCTGCAGTGTCCCGGGGTGCCCACCACCGGGACACTGTAGTTTGCTATAGTTTGCTGTAGTTTGCCATAGCAAACTTGGTTTGGATTTTGAAAGAGAGAGCAGGAAACCTGCTCTCTCTTTCAAAATGCAAACCAAATTGCTTTTCCACACAGGGAGCTGCATGTTAGCACCTCCCCATGTAGAAAAGCAATGCCGGCTCACGCAGGACGCAGGGAGCCGGCTGGGACTGTGCGGGCATTGGGGCACCCCGACGGTATCCAAAGAGGTGGCCAGGCCCCGGGGGATGGGGTCCCCGGGGCCAGAAGTGGCCATGGAGGGGAGCCACGCAGCCCCCCTCCCCAATATCAATTATTTTTTAAAAAAAGGCAAAGGATGGCCCGGGGGATGGGGTCCCCGGGGCCATAAATGGACTTAGGAGGGGGCCATGCAGCCACCCTCTAAAACAATCTAAAAAAAATGCCCATGCCCTGGGGGATGGGGTCCCCGGGGCACGGAATTGGGCACGGGAGGGGGGCCCACGTGGCCCCCTTCACATTAATATATATATTTTTTTAAACATTGGGGTTCAGGTCCGGGGGATGGGGTCCCCAGGGCGCAAAAAAGTTAAAAGAAGGGGGACTACACAGCCCCCCTTCCAAAAAAAAAAAAACACGATTGTGTCTAGGTCCCGCCCCCTCATGGAACCACTCTGCAAACGTGCCCTGTGGCGCGTTTTAAATTGGGGAATTAAATCCTCTTCAATACTGGGGGTCCCTGGGGGCCAACTAACCCACCAGGAACCTCCAGTATAAGCCACAGAGCTGCGTTGCAGAGAGGTGTTCTGAGGCCACGCCCCTTTTTACACCTCTTTGCAACGCAGCTCTGTGGCGCTTAATGGAGGTACCTGGTGGGTTAGTTGCACCCCAGAGACCCTCAGGATTCAAGGGGAGTTAATCCCCCAACTGAAAACGTGCCACGGGGTGCGTTTGTACAGTCGTGAAGGGAGGGAGCAGGCCTGAGGTGACATGTCTTCAAACACGCCCTGTGGCGCGTTTTAAGTTGGGGAATTAATTCCTTTTCAATCCTGAGGGTCCCTGGGGGCCAACTAGCCCAACAGGTACTTCCAGTAAGCGCCACAGAGCTGTGTTGCAGAGTGTTGTAAAAAGGGGCATGGCCTCTGAACACCTCTCTGCAATGCAGCTCTCTGGTGCCTACTGGAGGTACCTGGTGGGCTAGTTTGCCCCCAAGGACCCTCAGGATTGAAGAGGAATTATTTCACCAAATTAAAAAGCGCCACTGGGCGTGTTTGCACACATGTCACCTCAGGCCCCGCGCCCTTCCTTCACCAGTGTGCAAACGCGCCCGTGGCGAGTTGTAAGTTGGGGAATTAATTCTCCTTGAATACTGAGGGTCCCTGAGGGCCAACTAGCCTACCAGGTATCTCCAGCATGCGCCAGGGAGCTGTGCTGCAGACAGGTGTTCAGAGGCTACGCCCCCTTTTGCACATCTGGAAAGCAGCTCTGGTGACCTTAATGGAGGTACCTGGTGGGTTTGTTGCACCCCAAGGAACCTCAGGATTCAAGGGGACTTAATCTCCCAAATTAAAACGGCCACAGGGCATGTTTACACAGTGGTGAAGGGAGGGGACCAGTCCTGAGGTGACCTGTGCAAACATGCCCTGTGGCACGTTTTAAGTTGGGAAAATAATTCCCCTTCAATCCTGAGGGCCCCTGGGGGCTAACTAGCCCACCAGGTGCTTCCAGTAAGCACCACTGCGCTGCGTTGCAGAGAAGTGGTCTAGGCTGTGCCCCTTTTACACCTCTCTGCAACGCAGCTCTGTGGCGCTTACTGGAGGTACCTTGTGGGCTAGTTGAACCCTAGGGACACTCAGGATTCAAGCGGACTTAATCTCCCATCGGCCACAGGGTGTGTGTTTACACAGTGGTGAAGGGAGGGGACCGGGCTTGTGGTGACGTGTGCAAACACGTCCTGTGGCGCATTTTAAGTTGGGGAAATAATTCCCATTCAATCCTGAGGGCCCCTGGGAGCCAACTAGCCCACCGGGTGCTTCCAGTGAGCGCCACTGTCCTACGTTGCAGAGAGGTGGTCCAGGCTGTCCCCTTTTTACACCACTCTACAATGCAATTCTGTGGTGCTTACTGGAGGTACCTAGTGGGCTAGTTGGACCCTAGGGACCCTCAGGATTCAAGGGGACTTCATCTCCCAAATTAAAACAACCACAGGGTGTGTTTACACAGTGGTGAAGGGAGGGGACGGGGCCTGGGGTGACGTGTGAAAACACGCCCTGTGGTGTATTTTACGTTGGGGAATTAAGTCCCCTTTAATCCTGAGAGTCCCTGGGTCCAACTAGCCCACCATGTACCTCCAGTAAGCACCACAGATCTGCGTTGCAGAGAGGTGGTCCGAGGCCATGCCACATTTTACACCTCTGTGCAATGCAACTCTGTGGCACTTACTGGACATACCTGGTGGGTTAGTTGCCCCCCAGGGACCCTCAGGATTCAAGGGGACTTTATCCCCCAACTTAAAACACTCACAGGTCGTATTTGCTCACATGTCATCTCAGGCCCCCCCTCCCTTCACCTGTGTGCAAATGCACCCCATGGCGCGTTTTAAGAGGTAGTTTTAATCCCCCTGCCCTGTTACTTACTAGGGGCTTACAGAGGAGGTCATGCTAATCACAGGGGGACCCCAACGCATAGTGTTCCCTAGTGTATGTAGGTGTTTTAACTGTATTCTAAGTGTCTTTTAACATAGCACTGTCTTAAAAAATTCAGGGTACAGGATGATTTTGCAACAAGGTTTCTTTCTGCTCCTCTGTTTGTTCTTTCTGCCCGTCTTGCTTCTTCCTGCACTTTTCTTCGTCTTTGAGGAATTCTATTACTTCTTTCTGCATTTCTTTTGCTTCTTTCTGTGCGTTTTTTCTTCTTTCTTCACATGTCCTATCTTTATGGGGGAATAGTTAGATATTATCATTTAAAAAACCTTTGAAATTCACTAAAAAAACATAGGTTTCAGACAGGTTATAGTTTGGAATTAGCATTTAAAAAACCTTAGGAACTACTAAAAAAAACATAGGTTTCAGGGACGTTATAGTTAGCTGGACATTTCACTCGTACAAAACCATTGAAATTCCCCTGTTGTTGTTAGTTCAGCTAACTATAACTCACGTACCAGCAATGCACTGCTGATGACGTCACATATTACATCACTCATGACATGGTCAGTGACATCACTCATGACATCACTGATGACATCTCAAATGACATAACTGATGACATCATCCAGGTAATGTGTGTTTTTCTGAAAATTAAATATGTTTTATATATGTATATCTCAAGGTCGATGGAACAATAAATGGGTATATATGTGTCTAAATGGATGATTTTTGTTTTGTAAAATTGATTGTATAACTGACTGATTAAGTGTATCTTAGTGAATACATGGGTTAGTGAGTAATGTTTAAATATGTAAATATCTGTATCAGTCTCTCACTTTGTGTATAAGTGACTGCATGGGTTGGTGAGTAGCTACATGAGTGTCTATATGGGTTATTACTTGACATTTTGAGTATCAGTATGAGTGTCTGAGTGTCTGTATGGTTCAGTGCGGTGTATTAGTTAGTGCATAGAGGCATGAATGATTGCGTCACTGTGTGTATGTGTTGAAGACAGTATGTGTGCAGGACTGTATGGGTGTATGAGTGTGTGTATGGGTGTGTTAGTGAGTGAATGACTGTCTCAATAGTGTCTTTATAAGTAACTACATATATTTTAAACTAGTATATGTGAGTATTGGTGTACATAAGTGAGTATATGTGAGAGTAAGAGATTGGAAGAGTTCCTGTATGAATAAGTATGTGTTTCTATAAGTGATTGTTTAAAAGACTAAAAATGTGTACGTTTCTGTAGAAGTAAGTGTGGTGATGTGTGTATAACTGTATATGCAAGTAAATGGATGTTTGATTCTTTATTAGTATGAGTGACTATGTGTGTGAGTAACTCTATGGATGAGTGGGGGTATGTAACAGGATGTATAGGTGTATGAGTACATATGATGAGTGAGTACATGTATGAGTGACTGTATAGGACTGTTGGTGAATGAGTGGATGTGTATGTAGATCTTGGAATTACTGAATAGATTGTTGTAACTGGTATTGGTATGTCCATTGTTTTGAACATTTTAGTTTCTATTTTTGAATGTGTGTTTCAAAGGTTATATTAGGGTGAGAGGAAGTCTGCCACTCTATCACAAGGATGATGTCATCAGTGATGTCATTTGAGATATCATCAGTGATGTCATGAGTGATGTCACTGACCATGTCATAAGTGATGTAATATGTGACGTCATCAGCAGTGCATTGCGGGCGCGTGAGTTATAGTAAGCCGAACTAACTTTAAGGTGGGAATTTAAATAGTTTTGTACGAGTAAAATGTCCAGCCTACTATAACGTCCCTGAAACCTATGTTTTTTTCAGTGAATATATATATATATATATATATATATATATATATATATATATATATATATATATATATATATATATATATATATATACATTACCTACTGGCGGACGCCAGTTGGTAGTTGTAGTTACAACCTAGTTTCCATAGGAAAAGCATTTTTTGATTTGCTAATAACTTTGGCGTCGTTTGACAAATATTCGCGAAATTCTCCAAAAAAAGTCTATCCAGGTCAGCTCCTATCCAGAACATTTGGGGTTGATTTGTCAAGGGGGGGGGGGGCTGAGAAAAAATGGAGGTTCCAAAACGCAGTTTCTCCATGTTAATTTCCATATGAACATGAACGGAATTACCCCAAATTTGGCAAAAAGGTAGTGCTTGGATCAGAAAGTGACCTTTTTTTAAAATGATGTAAATCTGTTCAGTAGTTGCTGAGAAATTAGAAAAATAAAAGTTTCGATGTCTGGGTGGAGCCTAAGTCGCGTGCACAAGGTTCACTGTGATTGGCTGTCAACACTCCAAACTAGGAAGTGTTGGCAGCCATCTTGTGACTCGGTAGAAGTGAGTCACCAGAAAACAGAAAAACAAAGGTATAAAACAAGAGAAGGGGGCAGGGTAGAAACACTCTGACCCCTAGGCCTGCTCAGGGGGTCCCAGAAGGACCATCAGGGCCAAAGAAAGAATTAAAAAAAAGATTTATATATTGGCTCAATTCTCGCTGGGGTCGCGGGTTCCCGCGTTTTTTTTTTTTAATGAGACCCTGGGATGGGCTAAATCCCGGGGGCATTTCTTAAAAAAAATAGCGGTGGCTCGCTGGGGCCCGCTGGGGTCCCCAAAGACCCGGTGCTTCGCTCATGTTGGGAGGGGGGTTGCGCGCGCCTCCCTCCTGGAGTCCTCCATGTGCTTATAACTTTGGCATCGTTTGACGAATCTTTACTAAATTTTCCAAAAAGTTTCACTTTTTGATCAGCTCCTATCTTGAAAGTTTAGGGGTGTATTGAGGACATACAAGGTTGGTTGCTGAGTGCTTCAGGTGCCACTAACTCACTGCACCATAAGTCATCGCCACGTGGATTTATTAAGGCAGAATTCAGTAGGCAAAAGACATTTCTTCCAGTGCAGCCCCCCCGGACAACGCATCGTCGCAGGGTGCACACATGCTGGTTGCTTCAGGTGCCACTAAGTCAGTGCACCATAAGTCATCGCCACGTACCCTTATTAAGGCAGAATTCATTAGACAAAAGACATTGCTACCAGTGCGGCACACCCGGACCACGTATCATCACAGGCTCCGCACACGCTGAATGCTTCTGATGCCACTAACTGTGCAGCTCAACTCAACGCCACGTGGCTGTGGGCCCTTGCTGACCGCTGCCT
Source organism: Triturus cristatus (assembly GCF_964204655.1). Lineage (NCBI taxonomy): Eukaryota > Metazoa > Chordata > Amphibia > Caudata > Salamandridae > Triturus > Triturus cristatus. Next base: position 1,525,433,356 of record NC_140591.1, read on the forward strand.
TAGGCCTACACTGTGGTCAGCAGGGCTCACAATTTATATTGAGTCTTGATTCATTAATTACAGAGTCTAGTAGGCAACTAACTACAACATCCCTAACACCTACATAATATCCTTGTAGTATCCTTCCTTCAAGAACTTTTTTGATATCAATTATAGCTTTAGTAGAATGACCACATTTATCTTGCAAGTCCAAAGAAACATTGAATGGCAGTCTACACTGCTGACAGCAGAGCTCACAGTTCAAATTCAGTTTTTTTATTTACTGCAGAGTGAACTGTACTCTATGTCGTTGGATTTTCTCAAGAGAAAGTCACAAAAAGCATCCCTTGATGTCTGTGCTGACTACTGCCTTCGATCTACACTGCGGACAGCAGGGCTCACAATTCATATGGAGTCGCGATTGCAGATGACACAGTCCAGTAGGCAAGAGACATTGCTCCCAATGCGACCCGCCCACACCATGCATCATCGCTGGCTGTTCACACTCTGAGCGCCACACCTACCACTAACTCTATATAGCTCAAGTCAACACCACATGGCTGTGGGCCCTTCCTAAACACTGCCTCCAGTCTACACTGCGATCACCAGGGCTCACAATTAAAGATTAGTACCGATGCAAATTGTGCAAGAGACTATAATCGGTTGAGGAAACCAAATGCTCCCAATCTGTGCAGCTAAAGTCAACTCCACATGGCTGTGGGCCATTGCTGACTGCTGCCTCCAGCCTACACTGTGGTCAGCTGGGCTCACAATTCAAATTCAGTCTTGATTAATTAATTTCAGAGTCTAGTAGGCAACTAACTATAACGTCCCCAAAACCTACACATTTCGACAATTTATTCCATACATATTTCATCTTTGGATACCTACACTGCGGTCAGCAGAGCTCACAATTTACATTGAGACATGATTTATTACTTGCGGGCAGAATTGTACTCTATGTCCTCAGATTTTGTCAAGAGGAAGTGACAAGAAGCATTCCTCGATGTCTGTGCTGACTACTTGCTTCCATCTACATTGCAGACTGCAGGGCTCACAATTCAGATCGAGTTGTGATTACAGATGACGCAGTCTAGTAGGCAACAGACATTGCTACCAGTGCGACCCTCCCTGACCACGCATCATCGCTAGCTGTGCACACGCGGAATGCTTCTGATGCCCTTACCTCAGTGTACCACAAGTCATGAACCCTTTACGATAGAATCTTTTGTGTATTATTTCACATCTGGTGCCCCTAACTTAGTGCAGCACAATTCATGGACCCTTTATGATTGAATCTCTGTGTGTGATCCGATGATTACTGTTGTACTTGTTGCTGGCTTACACTCACTCCAAACACATCCAGCACAGACGTCACTGGACATGTGACCCTGGTAATAAAAAGGGGCCGAGCACACTTGCCCGTACCCAGTTCCACTATCTATCTAACTGTGTCTGTGTGTTCATTATGTATGCATGATGCTGCCCCTGGACCCTACCACATTACATTCTGCTGTGGACAGCGCTCACAACCATGTTACCTCTGGCAGTGGGGAAAACTTCGGTTATGTAACTTTGTCTCAGTCATTGTATAAGTACATATGTAGAGACTGGATCAATAGAGTACTGCAAGGAGAGTGTATAGTGAATTTATACGTGCTTCGGAATTGGCGGAGTGATTAGATAAGTACATATGTTGGTGGATCCTAACCCCCGAGCATGAGCTTGGCTCTAATTGTCTGCCCTCCAGGTGCCAAAAATGAAAATTTGGGCTTTGCGTGGCCCTGTATTGCTACAGCTGCGACACTCCACTGAATGTGTAATAAACTTTCATATCCACACAGACATGTCATGTGCATGATCTTTCATGTGTGGAAGTATGAATGAATGTAGGGTCAGTGATTCCCCCTACCTTCCATGTTGGCCATATTTTGAGACTTGGGTCACAGGGTGACACATTGGCGCTTTTTGCCCAGGTGGTGGCAGCACTACAACAGGAACAACCACATCAGTTGATTCCTCATACAGCCCAGGACAGAACCACGCCCAGAGCTCCAGAGTCATTGTTCACAGCCTCACGCTCAGCTTACACATACAGGGAGGGACAGCAACGATACATGATTTTCATTCTAGTGATCTGCTACTCACACGTCTAGTTGTCAGTATGCCACAGCCACTCCCTGACGGCTGGTTTACACCAACACCACACCCATCAAGCACAGGCGTCACAGGACACATGACCCTGCCATTAAAAAAGACCGAAAAACAAGAAACAGGAGTAAACCCGTTTACCCAATTGAGACCGGGTGATTATGACAACAATAAAACAACATCTCAACAGGTATATCACGTGGGGGGACTGTTCAAAGGAGATTCAATCACATAGCACAGGAAGGAACAAGGGAGACCAATGGAGAGTGGAAAGGTTGTTATTTTTGCATATAGAAGCACAGAAATACAACTACATTGCAGTAACCATAATAACCAAATATGCACTGGAAGTGTTATAGTGTTATAGTGAATGAACGGCGCAGTCGCACATGTGGTGAAAGGACAATGTGAGGCGGCGCAAAAGTATTTACATTCACAAACATAATTTCATCATTCGTGAGTGACCATTTAACATGACACAATTGGCGTTGTGGGGTCGACGGTGTTTTGACCTCTCTAACTTGAGGTCATCATCAGGACGATGGTTACACGATTCAATTAGAGTGCTCTGGCGGCAATCAATGTGGAGGGGGGAAGGGGAATACCAGAGGGTGAATCCTACACGTCTGGAAACTGTAAAGCGGTATGGCTTGAAGAGGCGATCAATATCCGAGATGTGGTCCGGACTGATACCGACACCCGTAATCCTTACAGAGCGGATAGAAATTTTGGACTCATCCCTGCCCCGCCAATTATTTTCCTCTGAGTGCTGCCCTCCTCCTGCACGGTTGTTCCCTTAGTTGTTGGACATTCCATTATCGACCACATCTCGGATATTGTGAGCTTGGCTTGACCGCGTGTAGGCAACCGCTGAGGAGGTTGCTTCGGCACATGGTGGACCCTCTTACACACACGTAGCGTAAGATGAGCAGAGAGGCTTGTTTTCCACAGCAGCGGGCAGTCACCTCGGGGCGGTGGGAGTGGATAGTGTGCAGCAGCCTGGGTGCACAATAGCGGGCAGACACCTCCGAGCAATTGGAGTGGATGGGGTGCAGCAGCCAGGGTGCACAAGCCAGGAGCAGGCAGACACCTCTAGGCAGTGGAAGTGGATGGGGTGCAGCAGTCTGAGTGGCCAGGAACGGGCAGTCACCTCCGGGCACTGGGAGTCAATGGGGTGCAGCAGCCTGGGTGCGCAGGGGCGAAACAGAGAATTACGCGCCTGCACTTGTATGTACTCTGCCATTACTGATTCTATACTATGTTTCAGATGACTAAACTTGAGGGCTGCACTATGTCCCTGCACGTGAATGGAGACAAACCGGTGGCAGAAAGGTGAGCTGTGAGCTGTGAGGATTTTCTCCACAGTGTCAACACTCACTCTCCCTCTCCATCTCTTCCTTTCTGCCACTCATACTCTTTCTCTCTCTCACTCTTTATTTCTTCCTTTCTCTCTCACACACTCTTTCTCTCATTCTCTGTCTCTTCCTCTCTCTCTCATTCTTTCTTTCTCTCTCTCTCTCTCTCTCTTCCTCTCTGTCTCACTCTTTCTCTCTCTCTCTTCCTCTCTCTGACACTGTTTCTCTCTTTCTCTCTCTCTTCCTTGTATCTCACTCTTTCTTTCTTTCTCTCTCTCTTCCTCTCTCTCTCTCTCACTCTTTCTTTCTGTCTCTGTCTTCCTCTCTCACTCTTTTTTTCTTTCTCTCTCTCACTCTTTCTCTCTCTCTCCTTTGATGGACGCATAACGCACAATCTTATCTTTCTTTTTGTCTTGCAGGCTGTGATTCACAAATTGTCAAGGGATGACACGCCATGCCTGTACCTACTGTCATTTTGTTGTTTTGTTTAAATAAAAGGTTTTATATGTAAATCCATAGATGACTGAGATTCTTATTTTTCCAACCTCACATGCATCTTCCTAATTATAATTGTGCGACCTCAGCCAATTTGTTACATTCCAGATTTCCTAAGGTTGCTGTCACATTTGTTTGTGGGGAGTGGGGGCGAGGGGGGGTTGGCGGACAAGGGGCTGGTAGCGGGGGGTGTCAGAGCAGTGTTGGGTTTCTGAGCTGCATAATTGTTGGCTCCATTGCATCTGTTCTCATTCAGGTGTGGCTCTGGGCTGGGCTCCCTTTCATGTTGCAGGTTGTAGTCCGACTTTACATCAACTCAGAGCAGGTGTAAACCTCCTGCTACTAACACACCTTAGCGCCTGTTTTGTACCCACTTCGACAATCTTGACGGTAGTTTAGAAACTTGCGATGTGATGTGTTCGCTGCTTTTTGCACGGGAACGCCTACTCTACATCTCATTCGCAATATTTGCTGGGGTGATCTGTGCCAATGCTTTTTGAGGCTGTTATCGCTGGAAAACTGGTGATATGGGCTGTTTGCTCCAGCTTGTGAATGGTGCGTTAAATTTATCACCAGTTTGGTTGCGATAAAGTGCCGTTAATTCAGTGATGTGTCCTTCAGAATATACCCCTCTGTGTTTGAAAGACTTAATAACTACTCGAGTGCTGCGCTGAGAGCCGCGTACCCATCGCTTTCACACAGGGAGCCACGCTGAGAGCCGCGCTAGAGTCACGGCTTGATTTAAAAAATAAATAAATCCACTTTCACTAATTTACATTCGCCTCAGGGACCCCATCCCCCGAAGCATGCCAACATGTTCAATATTTAAAAAAAAAAAAATAACGAGAAGAGGGCTGCGTCGGCCCCCGTCCCGTGGCTAATTCTGGCCCTGAGGACCCCATCCCCTGGGGCCTGGCCTCACCGTTGGGGACTGTGGAGGGAGCCTCAATGCCACCACGGTCCCGCCAGCTCCCGCGTCCTGCGGGAGCTGGCATTGCTTTTCCACATGGGGAGCTGCTGACATACAGCTCCCTGTGTGGAAAAGCAATCAGCTTTGGATTTTGGAAGCGAGAGCATGTTTCCCTGCTCTCGCGTCCAAAATTCAAAGCAAGTTTGCTATGACAGGGCGGGAGCCGTGCGGCTCCTGTCCTGTCATAGCGAACAGCAGTGTCCGGGGGGTGGTCACCCTGGGATACTGCAGGAGCCGGCCCTGGGGGGTGGTGGTCCACAGGCCATCACGAGTTGCAGGAGATGTGCCGCGCGCCCCCCTCATTGCAGGAGATGTGCCGCGCGCCCCCCTCCCAACATGAGTGAAGCCCCGGAGAGGTGGTGGTCGCCGGGGCTGCGGGGACCCCATCTATTATTTTTTAGGAAATGCCCCCGGGACCTAGCCCACCCAGGGGCCTCATTAAAATAAAACGCGTGAACACGCGTTTCATTGTTTTCAAACAATTTCGGTGAAATTTGCAACCCTAGCGCGCATTGCGCCGAAATTTAAAAAGATTTTTATATATATATATATATATATATATATATTCACTGAAAAAACCATAGGTTTCACACACGTTATAGTTAGGAATTAGCATTTAAAAAACCTTGCAAATTCACTTAAAAAACCATAGGTTTCACACATGTTATAGTTAGCTGGGCATTTCCCTCGTAAAAAACCAATTAAATTCCCCCGTTATAGTTAGTGCAGGCAACTATAACTCACGCGACCGTAATCCGCTGCTGATGACGTCAGATATTACATCACTGATGACATATGTGTCTTTCTGAAAATAAATAAATAAATATATGTATAGCTAAAAAAAAAAGGAAGAAGACATGGGTATATAAATGTGTAAATACAGTGATGTAATATCTGACGTCATCAGCAGCGGATTACGGTCGCGTGAGTTATAGTTGCCCGCACTAACGATAACGGGGGAATTTCATTGGTTTTTTACGAGGGAAATGCCCAGCTAACTATAACATGTGTGAAACCTATGTTTTTTTAAGTGAATTTGCAAGGTTTTTTAAATGCTAATTCCTAACTATAACGTGTGTGAAACCTATGGTTTTTTCAGTGAATTTGTACGTTTTTTAAAATGCTAAGTTACTTTACGCCGTTCGTGCCGTGCGTTCATGGGCCATGTACGCACGGTGCGCTTCGCGCACCGTCCGCACACGGAGGACACATGATGCGCTTTGTTGTAAAGTGTTTTCGCTTGATATTTTACTGTATAATATAAACGATGCATGCACACTGCGCTACGCGCAGTGTGCGCACACGGGGGGACTGACATTGCTATTTAATTTTTTACGTTTTTACCGTGCGCGCACGCAGCGCGAACTTCCCGGCGATTTTTCGAAAAAATAAAAAAAATGTTTTTCCCCTTGGGGGTCCTTCTTGGACCCCCTGACCACGGCTAGGGGGTCAGGAAGTATCCACGCTGCCCCCTTTTCACGTTCTCCACATTAGTTTTTCACCCCCTCAGAGTGCGAGAGACAAAATGGCGGCCGACACTTCCTGGGTTCGACCGATTCGAATGTTTACTAAGATCTACCAACCAATCAGAATTGCGCTCGCGCACGGCAGGGTGCGCGCACCCAGCGCGCACGGTGCGCGCGTATAGATATATATATTGATTTAAATGCTATTTTCTCAGAAAATACTGAACAGATTTACACCAAACCTGCAAAAGGCACTTCATGGACCTTATGGCTACCTCTCTGCCAAATTTCATGTAATTCTGTTCAGCCGTTCGGGCTGTAGCTGCGACTAAAGTCCCTATGGAAAAATGCATGGGGAAAACGCATTTTGGGACCCCCCATTTTTCTCGGCCCCCGACGATTATGCTTACCGTACGCGTACGGTAAAAAATGTAAAAAAAAAAAAACTTATCCATATTCTCCCCACCCCGTGTGTAAATGGTGCCCGTAGGGCACCTTTTGTGCATGGCATAAATAAAAACTTGAAAAAATAAAAGATTACCTTTCACAACGAAGCGCATAATATGTCCTCCATGTGCGCACGGTGCGTGAAGCGCATCGTGCGTACATGGCCCATCTAGCGTAACGTGGGCACGCGGTGCGCGTAGCGCACCGCGTGCCCACCGTGCATGCACGGCACTAACTGCGTAAAGTGGGCGCGCACCGCGTGCTCACTGTGCGCGCACGGTGCGCGCACGGAACGAACTGCGTTAAGTGGGCGTGCACGCCACGAATGGCGTAAAGTAACTTAGCATTTAAAAAAACGTACAAATTCACTGAAAAAAACATAGGTTTCACACACGTTATAGTTAGGAATTAGCATTTAAAAAACCTTGCAAATTCAGTGAAAAAACCATAGGTTTCACACATGTTATAGTTAGCTGGACATTTTACTGATAAAAAACCATTGAAATTCCCCCGTTATAGTTAGTGCAGGCAACTATAACTCACGCGACCGCAATCCTCTGCTGATGACATATGTGTCTTTATGAAAAAAAAATATTTGTAATATATGTATAGCTAAAATTTAATGGAAGAAGACATGGGCAAATAAGTTTCTAAATACAGTATTAGCATCAGCAGAGGATTGCGGTCGCGTGAGTTATAGTTGCCTGCACTAACTATAACGGGGGAATTTCAATGGTTTTTTATCAGTAAAATGTCCAGCTAACTATAACATGTGTGAAACCTATGGTTTTTTCACTGAATTTGCAAGGTTTTATAAATGCTAATTCCTAACTATAACGTATGTGAAACCTATGTTTTTTTCAGTGAATATATATATATATGTTTTAGTCTGCCCAGAAGAAGGGAGGTGTCCCGAAACGCGTAGGCAGCGTTTGCGTGTGGGGAGAAGATTTGTGTGAGCAGTCCTGTTCTCGGCCTGACCTCCAGCGAGTGCGTTCCACCGGAGCGGCAACTCTCTCGAATTACATTTGTGTGGCCAAGCCCAGGCCATGGCTACGCACCACCACGAGACCCGAGTGGGTCCGCAGCAATGCACTTGCCATGCACCGCGGAGCTGGAGGGGCCCCTTTGAATTTCCAGGACGCTTTGCAGAACTTTGTTTGTCCCACGAGGAAATTGCAACACGTCTTAAAGGCCAGCACCCACATGGGTATTACAATTAGGACTCCCAGTCCCATCATGCAGCAGTGTTACTCACCTGATTTTACATGAGGTTTGAAATATGCAAAATAAAGAAGGGACTGCCTTTTTAAACCGCTGTTGCCTTGCACTGTGTTTTAGTCTGCCCAGAAGAAGGGAGGTGTCCCGAAACGCGTAGGCAGCGTTTGCGTGTGGGGAGAAGATTTGTGTGAGCAGTCCTGTTCTCGGCCTGACCTCCAGCGAGTGCGTTCCACCGGAGCGGCAACTCTCTCGAATTACATTTGTGTGGCCAAGCCCAGGCCACGGCTACGCACCACCACGAGACCCGAGTGGGTCCGCAGCAATGCACTTGCCATGCACCGCGGAGCTGGAGGGGCCCCTTTGAATTTCCAGGACGCTTTGCAGAACTTTGTTTGTCCCACGAGGAAATTGCAACACGTCTTAAAGGCCAGCACCCACATGGGTATTACAATTAGGACTCCCAGTCCCATCATGGAGCAGTGTTACTCACCTGATTTTACATGAGGTTTGAAATATGCAAAATAAAGAAGGGACTGCCTTTTTAAACCGCTGTTGCCTTGCACTGTGTTTTAGTCTGCCCAGAAGAAGGGAGGTGTCCCGAAACGCGTAGGCAGCGTTTGCGTGTGGGGAGAAGATTTGTGTGAGCAGTCCTGTTCTCGGCCTGACCTCCAGCGAGTGCGTTCCACCGGAGCGGCAACTCTCTCGAATTACATTTGTGTGGCCAAGCCCAGGCCACGGCTACGCACCACCACGAGACCCGAGTGGGTCCGCAGCAATGCACTTGCCATGCACCGCGGAGCTGGAGGGGCCCCTTTGAATTTCCAGGACGCTTTGCAGAACTTTGTTTGTCCCACGAGGAAATTGCAACACGTCTTAAAGGCCAGCACCCACATGGGTATTACAATTAGGACTCCCAGTCCCATCATGCAGCAGTGTTACTCACCTGATTTTACATGAGGTTTGAAATATGCAAAATAAAGAAGGGACTGCCTTTTTAAACCGCTGTTGCCTTGCACTGTGTTTTAGTCTGCCCAGAAGAAGGGAGGTGTCCCGAAACGCGTAGGCAGCGTTTGCGTGTGGGGAGAAGATTTGTGTGAGCAGTCCTGTTCTCGGCCTGACCTCCAGCGAGTGCGTTCCACCGGAGCGGCAACTCTCTCGAATTACATTTGTGTGGCCAAGCCCAGGCCACGGCTACGCACCACCACGAGACCCGAGTGGGTCCGCAGCAATGCACTTGCCATGCACCGCGGAGCTGGAGGGGCCCCTTTGAATTTCCAGGACGCTTTGCAGAACTTTGTTTGTCCCACGAGGAAATTGCAACACGTCTTAAAGGCCAGCACCCACATGGGTATTACAATTAGGACTCCCAGTCCCATCATGCAGCAGTGTTACTCACCTGATTTTACATGAGGTTTGAAATATGCAAATAAAGAAGGGACTGCCTTTTTAAACCGCTGTTGCCTTGCACTGTGTTTTAGTCTGCCCAGAAGAAGGGAGGTGTCCCGAAACGCGTAGGCAGCGTTTGCGTGTGGGGAGAAGATTTGTGTGAGCAGTCCTGTTCTCGGCCTGACCTCCAGCGAGTGCGTTCCACCGGAGCGGCAACTCTCTCGAATTACATATATATATATATATATATATATATATATATATATGCTACTATATATATATGCTACTGGTGGTCGCCAGTAGGTAGTTATAGTTAGAACCTAGTTTCCATAGGAAAGCATTTTATTTTTTGAAAATAACTTTGGCGCAGTTTGACGAATCTTCACGAAATTTTCAGAACTAATTGTTTACTCAGGTCTGCTCCTGTCTTGAGCGTTTTGGGGTGATTCGTCAAGAAGGGGCTTAGAAAAAAGGGGGACCCAAAACCTGTTTTCTGTATGTTCATTTCCATAGGAAACTTTAGAGACAAACTGAACTGCTGAACGGAATTACACAAAATTTGGTTCAAAGATAGCTCTTGGTCCCGAAACCACGCCTTTTTTAAATGGTGTAAATTCGTTCAGTAGTTTTTGATTTATTGAAAGATTTACTGATATATATATATATATATATATATATATATATATATATATATATATATATATATATATATATATATATATTTGAGAATTCTGAGATCTGATTGGCTGAGCTCTCCTAAGCACGAGCTTTGTTCTGATTGGTTGCCAACACTTCAAACCAGGAAGTGTTGGCAGCCATCTTGTACCTCGGACTGAGTGAGAGGGTAAACAGGTAAGAGAAACATACAAAAGAAGAAGAGGGCAGGGTAGGAACACCCTGACCCCCCAGGTCTGCTCAGGGGGTCCTACAGGGACATCTAGGACCAAAAAAAGCATTTATTATTTTCTGAAATTTTTGGCCGGGTCGCTGTACTGATATTGAGTGATATATTGACCATTGGCTTCATTTGGCATAATTGACTCTATCTTGTGTAACAGACTCCATTTTCTGTGCTCGCATGTAGCTTCAAAGTGGGGAGGGCATGTTTTTGCTCTTCACTTATTTTTCGCTCCTCACCGATCAGAGTGAACTGGAACATGTTGTGTGGGATGCGTGCCGGGTACCTTTCAGGGAACGTGCAGAATGTACAGCTTTGTCTCGAAGTCATCATCATCATCAAATAAACTTTATTCAATTCATTGAATCATAAAAGTAAGCATCATACATAAAACATCTTTAACATTTTCCAATACAACATTTGTGGTGGATAAATATTTAGATTTCACAATATACATTTTTTTTAAACATGATCTTAAGCTTTCAGCGTATTCTATCACTATCCGAAAATAACTGCATGGATTTAAACCCTTCAATCGCATTACCTGGATTTCCTAACACAATTCATATAGTTTCCAATTTGATAATGCAGTTCTAATAAAATTAAGCACAGCACTAGAGATGGCAACCGAAGATAAAGATAATAAATAATTAAAACCCTCTTGAAGCGAACTAGGACAGGTTTCCTTCAAAATTGAGCTAGTTAAACAGGCCCTTATATCTTTATATAGTGTGCAAAAGAGCATAAAGTGCATTGTGCTTTGTTGGGCTAAATCATTACATGGACAGGGAGTCAGTCTCTCACACCAGCTCACTGGGTTAGGAAAAGCCAGAAGAAAGTGCACTGTGCAGAAACGAAACCTAGTCAGAAGGAAGCATGATTGTATATGGGTGCTAAAAGATAGATAAAATTCCTGGTCTCTTGGCTGCCTATAAACTAAAAGCTCGTCGACCGAGTCAAGTGTTCCTAATTCTTTGTGATAAGCGTTTTTTATGATTGGATTCATATTAGCTGGTATGCTTTCGGCATTGTCATAATAATTTCCCAGACCAATCTTATTGAATTCATTTTTAACATAACGGAGCCAAGGAATGGACAATACATTTTCCAGGCTCACACAGTCCTTAATGATCTCTCTAGTAAATGACAATTCCTCTGAAGACCACACTTTCCCCCATAAAATTAATGGGGCAATTTTAATTCGGTCTTCAACATAATCCACTCCCGATTCGGAGTGACAACATTTTGAAGGAGAACTAATAGGGACCATCAATAGTCTTTTTAAAAATGTGTTTTCCAGAATTTGTAACTAGCTACATTTTTGATAGCCCCATACTCCTGCCCCATAAGTTGTAACTGACCGGCATTTTGATTTATACAAGGTAAGCATTTCCGCTACCGGCTTATGACCCAACTTGCATGCAAAGCAGAACAAGCCCTCTATGATTCTGCTAGTGTGTTGGGCCCTCACTATGATCAGATAATCCCAATTCAGTTTATTGTTGAAGATGTTCCCCAGATAAGTAAAATTAGGTACTTTGTCTATAGTATTTTCCTTTACCGTAAATTTCCTTGTTTTTGTTTGTTTTGGGCCACATACCATAATAAAAGACTTACTAAAATTTACTTTAAGATCCAGTGCCATCATAAAGTCAGTAAAAGCCATTAAAGCATTTTCTAGGCTATTAGCAGTTAAAGTCATCAGTACCGTATCATCCGCATATGATAAAAGAGGAACCCGCTTTCCTCCAATGCTCGGATAGTCCAGCTGCTGATCCAATAAAAAAAATTCCACCTCATTTGCACATAAAAGGAATAAAAAAGGGAGCCAATATGCATCCCTGTCTGACACCCTCAGTAGACGCAATAGGCCTAGTTTTTTCGCCCCCTGGTCCATAGCATATAGAGGTAGAGGTTGTTGAGTGCAATCTACGCAACAAAGTAATAAGTGCCTCCTCAAAACCCATTCTTTCCATTAATGTGCACAACTTCCCTCTATTGACTGTGTCAAAGGCACTAGATAAGTACATGAAGGCCAGGTGGATTGACCCACCCTTGGCCTCGGAGTCATAATACAGGAGCCTGGCCAGCTTCTGTCTTCACCTTGACACAAATAATTGCGGCCAGCTCGTTTCTTTCCAACAGAAGGGGGTGAGGTTTCTAGAATCTTCGCCTCACGTTGAGTAAAGGTATTAAAGCTGGAGATCTTCGGAAAGCAGGTAGAATCTCATCACAGGGTAGACGTACTGCTGTGAAACAGACAGAACTTGGGTCCAGATCGAACTCCTTCCTGGGCTGTTAAAGGGCTTCTCCAGCTTAAGTTGGCAAGGATGTTGCATGATCGATCGGTGAGGTGTTCCTTACTTTATGTACATTATTTCTAAGTTTCTTTGCTCTTTGCTACATGTATATATGCTGCATTTTATTCTGGTTTTGCACTAGAATCACTTGATATTTGGGAGTCTGCATTAACTGATATATTTTGCCTTTCTTTCTAAAATATTGAATTATAAACATGTGGGTGTCACTTTAAATGCACCTGAATTTTTTCTTCTTGCCTCGCCTTAAGAGAGTGCTGTTTTTTTTTTATTGCCTCGTCTTTTCGGAGTGCTGTTTAATGTGTGTTGTTTAAAGGTGCAGTAGTGCATTTGCCTCCTTTTGGGAGTGCAGAGTACAGGTGTGTCCTGTGTTCTATTGTGTCAAAATTACAAGCACTACATATTGGCGTCACTTGTCAGGATTCAAAAAGAAAATTAAAAGGGGAAAGAAAAATGTTTTCTAGAAAAACCGACGGCAGATTTCCAGATATCAATTGAAATACCTGGATGGGAGGTAGTCCCATATGGTATACTTACCCATGAGTGGGCTCATTGCGCTGGTCTGAGTGAGAATTGGAATGTGTGTTTAGCTGGTCTGAGACTCGTACAGACAATAACAGGATGTCTAGAAGAGACATGTTTTTGGCTTTGTTGAAGGATGGAGTGGAGAAGGAAGATAGATGGAATAGAGACTAAAAGTCTGTGGGAGATGTATCGGAAAAGAGGTTTGGAGAAGAAGGAAGGACGTACGAGAGTGAATAAACAAAATTAAATCCGAAGAAAGCCAGAGGTGGATGAAGAGGAAAAAGAGGATGAGAGAGCTGCCCATTTGAGTACGAAGGAAGGGAGAGATTCAGAAAGTGAATGGCTCAGTGAGAACCGAAGGGAGGAGGAATTCCTCCCTTGAGGATATGACAGGTTGTGCCCAGATTTGACCTGGGCAAAAGTTGACAGATTTAAAGCAGATTAGGAAATAGGTCAAGCTCCGGTACAGAGATGGGTTCGCAAAGATAATAGACCTTATGTTGACATAGAAATTCTTTGGAAACATCGTAATGTTCAAAATGCCTGAGCCCTAGTAGACACCAGAGCGGAGGCCTCTTTGATATATGGAAATCCCAAAAAGTTTAAAGGACAGTATTTAACAATCACAGGTTTAGGTGGAAAAGAGACACCAGCAGTGTAGACAAAGGTCTAAATGAAAATCGGGAGATTACCAAAAAGAGAGTACACTGTATTGATTGTGCCCCTCTCTGAATATATTATTGGAATTGATATCTTGAAGGGAATGACTCTGTATTTGGAGGATGGGTACTATCAATTTGGATCAAAAAAGTGCATTTCAATTGGCGCCGTAAGGGTGGGTCACTTTAAGATTCCTCCAGTGAAGGTGCCCCAGGCTACTAAGGTAATTCATTTGCAACAGTACAGAATTCCAGGAGGGCATGAGGAGATCAGTGCAACCATACAGGACTTGATAGAGGCAGGGGTGGAGACTTCAATCACTTCCGCCTGGAATAACCCCGTGTGGCCTGTGCGTAAAAGTGACAATACATGGCGCATGACAGTTGATTATCACAAATTGAACAAGCACACACCTCCTTTGACTGCCGCTGTCCCAAATACTGTTACTTTAATTGAGAAAATACAGAAGCACCCGGGGACTTGGTATGCAACTGTTGATATTGCCATTGCTTTTTTTTCTATACCAATACCCCCTGAATGCCAAGAGCAATTCTCATGGAATGGCATTCAACTCACGTTCAGAAATTTGCCCCAAGGGTACTTGCATAGTCCAACCATCTGTCACCGGCTGGTGGCGGAGCACACTTAGATGAGGTGCCAGTTATTCCTGGGATACAGCTTTGCCATTACATTGATGATGTAATGATACAGGGAGAGACACAAGAGCAGGTGCAGATTCAGCTGGAAAGAATTGTGGAGCATTTGCAGAGCAAAGGGTGGGAGAAAAATTCCACCAAATTACAAGGACCCTTCCAAAGTGTGAAGTTTTTGGGTATTCAATGGCATCAGGGACACAGAGAGGTGGTGCCCCAGGTGAGACAAAAGATTAAAGAATTTGCTGTGCCACAAAATAGGAAGGAAGCCCAGAGGTTCATTGGTTTGGTTTGTTTTTGAAGCCAGGACATCCCTCACTTGAGTTAGATTTTGGCCCCTCTGTACAAAGTTACGCAAAAGAAAAATGCATTTGAATGGGGAGAGCAACAGCAAATTGCATTTGAATTAGCAAAATAGGCTATACAGCATGCTTTAGACTTGTGGCCAGTGCAGGAGGGGGATATGGACCTGAATGTGACAGTGCAAGGACTGTATGCTAATTGGAGTCTGTGGCAGAAGCAAGGAAAAACGAGTGTGCCTTTGGGATTTTGCACAAAGAAATTGCCAGATGCTGGAGAGCGATACACTCCCCTTGAAAAACAGTTGCTTGCATGTTATTGGGCCCTGGTGGATACTGAGCAATTGACCCTAGGGCACAATGTGATTTTGAGACCTGAGATCCCTGTAATGCAATTGATGATGAGTTCACCCAAGACTCACAGAATAGGACATTTGAAGAGGCCAGAATAATCAAATAGAAATGGTACATACAGGATAGGGCCCGAGTAGGTCCCAAAGGTACTGCGTGTGTTGCATGAGCAGGTGACACAAGCCCCAATGGGAGATACAGAGGTGTTGAATGATGTTCCTGAGATACAGGAGTCTCCTGTGAAATGGGGTAAGCCATTTAAAGAATTGTCCTTGTAGGACAGGAAGTATGTGTGGTTTACTGATGGTTCAGCCAGGAATGAATGGGCTAAAAGGCACTGGAAGGCAGTGTCATACAATCCTGTGACCGAGAAATTGTTGACCACTACTGGAGAGGGAAAGAGTAGCCAGTTCGCATAACTATATGCTTTGTATCAAGCTTTGAAACATGAATTGCCAGGAAAATGTCATATATACATTGAATCGTGGTCCACTGCCAATGGGTTAGCCACTTGGCTTCCCACGTGGCATGCCCACAACTGGATGATAAATACAAAGGAAATGTGGGGTAAGGAACTGTGGAAAGAGACCTGGACCATGTTGCCACAAAGCACAGGTACCGTGTATCTTGTAGATGCTCACTGTTTCACCGACTCACTCGACCGCTGGATTAATTCCCTCACAGATGAAAAAGCTAAGATTTCGGAGGCTGAGGTGGCAATGCAAGATTCTGAACTGGTTGGGATTGCGAAATGGGCACATCAGAAGTGTGGACACTTTGGAGAAAAGGTTACTAGCAGGTGGGCAGAGAATAGAGGGATAAACATTCCCCTAGATCTGATTAAAATTGCGATCTTACAATGTCCTGTTTGCCAGCATACCCAACATAGAACAATCCCACAGATAGTGAGAGGGCAGTTAGGCAGAGGAAAACTACCAGCACAGATGTGGCAGATTAATTACATTGTGCCCGGGCCAACTAGTCGAGGATGTTAATATGTGTGCACGGCAGTAGACCCATGCTCTGGACATTTGATGCATTTCCATGTAAACGTGCTACTCAGTTGAACACATTGACAACGTTAGATTTGCTGATTTTGTATTATGGAATTTCATTACAGATTCAAAGTGACAATGGGTCTTATTTCAAAGGCAAATTGGTGCAGGATTATTGTGTACAACACAACATTGAGTGGGTCTTTCCTATTCCGTATTACCCGCAGGCTGCGGGTCTGATTGAGCGCATGAATGGATTGTTGAAAGATCAATTGAGAAAGTTGTCTGATGAGTCATTGAAAAATTGGAGAGATCATTTAAATGAGGCACTGCAAATATTGAATAATAGACCCTTTGCAAATGCAGAAAACCCTAGGATGCAAATGCTAACCCCAGCCTTGCAGATTCAGCCTCATATAGCCACCAATACTATTCTCTACTGGGAGACAGCTCCTTGAGCTTTGGCTCCATACCGGGCGACACCGGAGGCTGCAGGTCTTGATCTGCATGCTTTGAAATTTTACAGACTCAAACCAAGGGATATAGCACTCATTGAGACAGGAGTGGGAATCCAGATTTCCCTAGAGCACTTTGGCTTGATTGCCCCTCGATCTGGATTGGCTCTAAAGGGCATTCAAGTGCTGGGAGGGGTCATTGATGCAGACTATCGAGGTGAAATCAAGGTCATCCTACTTAATAGTGGAGACGCTGATTTGATAATACAATCTGGAGACAGAGTTGCTCAAATAGTGATCATGCTAGTATACGGAGGGTTAGTCAAGAAGGGGACTGCCCTAGCCCTTCTCACCATACGTGGGGAAGGAGGGTTTGGCTCTACGGACAAGAAACCAGGAGCCAAAGTGTGGGTAGAATCTCCAAATTGTCCTCCCAAACAGGCAGAGGTTATTGCAACAGGAAAGGACAACGTCCTGTTAGTCATAAAGCCAGGGCAGGAAAAATGGGAACATGTGCCTGCTGATAAATGTTACTTGCGAGAATGAATAATACCTGTTTGTCCTCTGTTCTTTTAGATCACAGCATGGCGTGTCTGTGTTCTGTTTGCGCTCACTGGAGTGTGTTTGGTCGTGTTCGAGTGGGGCTGGGATAGACCTGGTGCCCCTTATTCCGAAGTGGCCAGCCGACTGTGAAAGTCAACAGCACTGCTGACTCGGCCTGACAATGTGTGGTACTATCTTGCACAGACAGTCCTCAACAGGTCGTACTTTTGCATGACAAACATGAAAAGCACCATGGATATTATTTCTACGTGCCTCGTAGCTATAACTACCCCTGTCGATGTGCTGTTGCAGACATTCAATGTCACAAATGCAGATGAGGCAGAGGAGGAACATGGTGTGAAAACTCGTCACCTTATGAGTTTTGCTTATTTTGTCCAGAAACTACTGATGATGATTGGAAAAATCTAACACAAGTGATAACGTTCAACATCCCTGAAGGCGGCATTTGCTACAATCTAACTTGTGACCCCATTACCATTGGTAAATGTGCTCAAATACGACTTGAAGGAACTCAATCAAAGATGACATGGGAACAACACATTTTATGCAACAATCGAAATGAAAGTATATGCAAAAATATGCAAAACTAGATGATGTGCAAAAATATAGTACCTGCTGCCAGTCATTTCAGGCATGTTAAATTGCCTGTAGGGTGGTTATTCTCATGTGGTAATGTTACATATACGTATATTCCAGCAAATATCACAGGGGGACCGTGTACCTTTACTAGATTAGGCCTCATGAAGTTCCCATTAGATCCATCATCACATATTTGGAATACAAGAGAAGCTGTTCAACTCAGTGAACATTGTGATTCTGAAATTCATTTATTATCTAAGGGCCAGATGTAGGTGGCTAAATACCGGTCGGTAACACCGAAATTCGGTAAATTTCAGCGTTACTGTAGGTAAGGAATCGGTAAATAATGAATCGGTAAATACCGATTCCTTATTGCTCTTGCATTTAAGGAATCGGTAATACCGATTCCTTAAATGCAATGTAGAAAGCACATTAAAGAGTGCTTTTGAGCCTTAAGAAATAGGTAATTACCACCAACTTCAAGTTGGTGGTTAATTACCGATTTCCTTTAAAAAATCACTTTTTTATTTTTTGTTAAGTGCCATGTGGCACACATTCATGCCCTTAGGGCATGTATGTGCGCCACATGTGCACACATGCACATTTCAGGGGTACAACAGAGTGTCCTTTTGACACCCTGGCACCCTTGAAAGTGCTCACGCTATTAGCGATTCGGTAATACCGAATCGCTAATAGTGAATGTCTTCACATTCATTTCTAAGGGCCTCCAAGCCCATAAAAATGTATGGGTAGGTATTCCTTATTACCGAATCTCAATTACTGATTCGGTAATAAGGAATATTAAGGATTCTGTATTTTTTACAGAATCTTTACCTACATAGGAAATACTGATTTTTTAACAGCGAATCGGTAAAATTCGCTATTAAGAAATCGGTATTTCAGATTTACCTACATCTGGCCCTAAGTCTGAATATATTAGTTTAGCTGCTGCAATAGTAGGAATTCCAGGCCTAACCATTTATAATTCTAGGACTGTTAGTGAATTAGCATGTTTGATGGTGAAAAATATTAATCATACATCAGTTGCTTTAGCAGAATTATTATTAGACATGCGAGGGGCAAGAAAAGCTATATGACAGAACAGAGCCGCAGTTGATTATTTACTCTTAAAACATGATCATGGATGTTCAGACTTTGAGGGAATGTGTTACTTTAATATTTCAGATAATTTTAAGTCAATTCAATCCTACATTGACGCTTTACACAAGTTAGCTAAAGATGTCAAGCTGGATGTAGAAAAACGGTGGTGGGATTGGTTGTTTCGGTGGTTGCCAGATTGTGGTAAACTTTGCTCTGTTCTAGGTGGGATAGCATTAGCAATATATATCTTGATATCATTATGTTGTTGTATCCAGTGTGTGCCTAATCTCTTGTCTATGCTTCGACCTAAAGCAGTTGATTTCAGACCAATATGTTATGAAAGCCAATGGTCAAAGGGTGGAATGTACTGATATTGAGTGATATATTGACCATTGGCTCCATTTGGCATAATTTACTCCATCTTGTGTAACAGACTCCATTTTCTATGCTCGCATGTAGCTCAAAGTGGGGAGGGCATGTTTTTGCTCTTCACTTGTTTCTATCTTCTCACCGATCAGAGTTAACTGGAACATGTTGTATGGGATGCGTGCTTGGTACCTTTCAGGGAATGTGCGGAATGTACAGCTTTGTCTTCGAGTCAAAATACAGGAGCCTGGCCAGCTTCTGTCTTGACCTTGACACAAACCAGTACTGCCAGCTTGTTTTTTTCCAACAGAAGGGGGTGAGGTTTCTAGAATCTTCGCCTCACGTTGAGTAAAGGTATCACAGCTGAGATCTTCAGGGGACAGGTAGAAGGTCATCACAGAGTAGACGTACAGCTGTGAAACAGACAGAACTTGTGTCCCGATCGAACTCTTTTCTGGGCTGTTAAAGGGCTTCTCCAGCTTGAGTTGGCAAGGATGTTGCATGATCGATCGGTGAGGCGTTTCTTACTTTATGTACATAATTTCTAAGTTTCTTTGCTCTTTGCTACATGTTTATATGCTGCATTTTATTCTGATTTTGCACTCAAATCACTTGATATTTGGGAGTCTGCATAAACTGATATATTTTGCCGTCCTTTCTAAAATATTGAATGAATAAACATGTGTGTGTCACTTTAAATGCATCTGAATTTGTCTTCTTGCCTCGCCTTAAGAGATTGCTGGGTTTTGTTTTATCTCCTCCACTTTTGGGAGTACTGTTTAACGT
This sequence comes from Triturus cristatus, assembly GCF_964204655.1. Lineage (NCBI taxonomy): Eukaryota > Metazoa > Chordata > Amphibia > Caudata > Salamandridae > Triturus > Triturus cristatus. The sequence continues at coordinate 1,525,453,376 of NC_140591.1, forward strand.
GTGTTGTTTAAAGGAGCAGTAGTGCATTTGCCTCCTTTTTGGAGTGCAGAGTCCAGGTGTGTCCTATTGTGTCAAAATTACAAGCACTACAGTCCCGCTGGGTGCGCGAACCCCATTGAAAATTAAACTAAAAGGAAGCGCGGGCTCCAGCGCTTTGTTTTTAAAAGCCCCCTTGTGGGTCAGGTCCCGGGGGCAATGCCTATTTATGTAGTGGGGCCCCGTAGAGTTGCCTGCATCCCCAGGGACCGCCACCTCTCCTAGGCTTAATTGTTTATGGGTCGGGGGCACATGGCCCCCCGCAGCCCCAGGGACGGCCACTTCCCTAGGGCTTATACTTAAAATGCGTGGGTGGCCAGGGACCACCACCTCCCGGGGCAATGCTTATTAATGTGCGGGGGCCTTGCGGGACCCCTCAGGCCCCAGGGACTGCCACCTCCCCGAGACTCCTGCCCCCCCCCCACTGCCCGAGGGCCCACCACCTCCCCAGGGCACTGTTTAATTAAATGCAGGGTCCGTTGCGGACCCCCGAGCCCCGGGGACCACCACCTTCCTGGGGTTTTAAACAGTAGGGGAGGGGGGCACGCGGCCTCCCTCCTGGAGCCCTTGATGGCCCTGGGGACCGCCAGCCCCCATGGCTGGCTCCTGCAATGTACCGGGGTGCCCACTCTCAGGACATTGCTGTTTACTATGACAGGGAAGGAGCATGGCGCCCACCCTGCCATAGCACACCCTGCTTTCAATGAAGCAAAGCAGGATTGCTTTCAAGAAAGTATTGTCAGCAAATAGTAGGCATGGAATCTTACTATCTTTAATCTTTGGAGAATGATTCTCACAATCAAACAGATAGGGGAGACATTCATTAATATACAAGAGGAAGAGAATAGGTGCCAATAGGCAACCTTGGTATACTTCTCTCACCATAGGTATTTTGTCAGTTCGTTCACTCCTGTTCACGATCTTACTCTTGCAAAATTGTCCACATGGAGTTCCCTTATAATCTTGAAGAGCCCTGATGGTCTGGACAAAATTTCCCATAGTTTGGGCCTGGGGACAAGGTTGAATGAAGATTTAAGATTCTGTGATAGTCACATTAAGACACATATGGACCCTCTGATGAATTCAGTGATGCAAACATATACTCACTGATAAATACAATAATGTACCCTGAAAATCACTAATACATATCCAAAGACACCTATCAAGATACACAGAAAAGTAGACAAAAGATGAAACATGCCCTTCTAAGTTTTAGTGACTTATACATGCACTTTTTAGACTTGTGTCCTCATTTATATATGGAGTGTCATGGCTATGCTGAAATTGATATAGCTATTAAGAAAAGGAAAGAGTGATTGACACAGACAGTAAGACAGAAAGAGGGTGCTTATGTGTTCTTGGACATAGCCAAACAGATGTTCGTCTCAGGCCTTTAATGCTGTACTGGGTCTTTAATGGTCCATATAGCCTGCTACACATGGCTATAAGTCTATTATAAGTTAGCTGCTTTCTAGGGCATTAGTGACGGACATGTATCTGGTAGTGAACACACTCACACAGCTTATTATTTGTACAGTGTAATTTAATAGTATTTTCTGTTGAGCTAAATGTATTTTGAATTTGATTTCCAGATATCTACTTGTATTGAGAAAAGAAATCAGAATTATTGATAAGATAGAAAGAAGAAACAAAAAGAGGAAACAATACTACTTAATTAAAACTGACAGTAAAATACAGACAAAGTGGACAAGAAAAAAAGATCAGCTGGTAAGCGCACTAAGGTCTTTTTGAGAAATGTATATCTAAAATTGCAAACTAAAAGAAATGTGTCCAGTAAAAAGAGAGTTTAAAATGAAATGGTAAAGAGGAAGGACTGCATGCCTCTGAAAGTGCAAAGTGTAGTCAGGAAAAACAGAATTTAAGTTGGAGACAGAAGCAGGTTAAGGAGATAAGAGTAAAAATGCTTTGAAATTGAGTAATACAAAGTTTAGAAAAGAGGATGAAGAAGAATAAAAGGAGAACTGCTATAATGAAACAAAGCAACCTATTGACATTATAGTGGACAAAGCATTTGCTCTTGAGAGAAAACGTTTTATCTTAATATTGAACAGAATGAAGACACTAGAGAAAGCAGTACTATGCATGAGGTAAAGAACATTAAGGAAAAGGCTTATAGACAAAAGTACACTGTTCAGAGGTCAATGGATACAGACATCTAGCACAAAACCATTTTTAAAAGAAGAAAGCTACTTGCAAGAGAACACATCAGTGCGTGTGGTTGATGCAAGTGGTTGTTGCTATGAGGTAAAAGACGGCACTTGAATAGAAAAAGAAAAGATAGTTCCTGTAGATGTATAACAAGTGATAGCTAAAGAAGTAGAAGGAAAGCATAAACAGGCTCCCGTGTACAAGTGGAAGTGTTGTCGTTTTTGTACTGTTCGTATTGATAAAATGAAAACTTTATAAAGAGAATTTTCTTGGAGAAATCTGAAACAGAAATTTAAAATGCTCTAAGGATTAGATCCATACAAAGTTAGGAAATACACTAATCTACAAGGTTATTCACTGTCACGTCTTTCAAAGAAAGTGTGGAAAAGTACTTTTTATTACTTTAGAATTTTAGCTGTGCATCATTGAAAAATGCATAGATTTGTATCGAGAGTTTATTAGTTTATTATGTCAAATCTCCAGCATTATGCTTATGAGATATGAACAAAGCTCTATTACATGGCAATAACATTCAGTTCAGTTTCTTAGGTCCTGAATAAGAGAATAGGAACATTAGAAGGTGATGAGTGGAGGTGAAGAGCAACAGGACACAGAGATTAGTATTAAAAAATATGAATAAAGTTAAAAAGCTACATTATATTTAAAAGAAAATAACGCTTTTTACAGAATTATAGATACTATTGAAGATTTAGGTTGTATTAATGATGAACTCCAACAATCAAGTGGGCAAATAGAAAAAGCAGATAAGGAAAAGTCAAAAGAAATATTTGAGCACTATAGTATATATACACTTCATTCAAAAGAAGTTGTTGTGGATGCCACTGATTTGTTTCAAATGAAACGAACTAGAGGCACTACAAAGAGTTGTGGGGAAAAAGTTTGAAGGACTGTTGCTTTCCACATCTATTTGCTACAGGAGTAGGCGGCCTAAATACCACAGCTGAATACAGGTCAACAAGACTGTATTCAGAGGACCTTCGTTTATTCCCTATATATTCCACTTGTTATTTGAGAGTGACTTGTGAGGATTGTCTTATGCTGTGAGCCATATTTTAAAGACAGGAGTTAATCTGCAAAACGTTTATGCAAGGGGGTTTGTTGAGAATATGCAAGGTAAGGATAAAAATCTGGAGTATAACTTAATCAATTTGATGGCATGTGTACATGGAATGGATAAAAACTGGTATTGTTGTCATTGAGAACTTATATGTGTGCTCAGAAATTTAGGTGCACCTACTTGGTTTGTGACACTTAGGGGCCGATTACAATGTTGTTAGGAAAGCATTCCGACCGAATGAGTTCCAGAGTGCTTTCCGAACGACTCGGATCGGGGGAGTCCGACTGAGCGATTTGGATGCGTCCGAATGCTTCTGGATACAATTCAGACGGACTCACATTGACTTCAATGGGAGCCTATGTTCCGAACGAGAATACAGACTCCCATTGAAGCAAGAGGTGGTTGGGGAAAATCGTGCACCCTGTGGTGGGCTCCCCATGGTGCCTGCCACACTGTGCACGGTTGAAAAGGGTGGTCCAATGGGTACCCCCATGGGCTCAATTCAGAGGTCCCCGGGTGAAAGGGAGACTGCTAAAGGCCCCCAAAGTCAGATTCTGGCGGACGATTCATTTCGGAACAACCAATTCAGAAAGGCTAGCCGAATCTGACATCGTAATAGCTCAGCTGAATATATGCTCCGTAGACGGCTACGATTTGTCTCTGACCGACTCGGGTACTCCCAATGCCTGTCGGAACTGAGTCAGACAGTTCGAACAATTCCCAGCCATCATAATCACTTGTTGGGAAACATGTCCGAGTCGGTTGGAAAGGCGGGTTCTGAATCGGATTCCACTGAATCGAATGACGTTCTGAGCCTTTCCTGACAACATCGGAATCGACCCCTTAGTTGAACAGAGAATGCATGGAATGATTTACTTATGGGCACCGGCCCTAACAAATGTTTTTAATGCCATGGGAAGGGGATTTATTCCAGAAACTTGGACTGATTTCATTATTGCTCCAATTTTTAAAAAGGAAGGCAGGGGGGATCCAAGCTGCTATCGCCCGATATTCCTCTTAGACTCTTCTGATAAGATTTTAGGGAGGGTAATTCTGAACAGACAGTGGATGACCGAGAACTGTATTTTAACCAATGGAGAATGTGGTTTTAGGAAAGATATCGGGACCACCGAGCAATGTTTAAATTTGCACCTCATTATCAGTAAATACACATTAGAACAGGAGGGATTTATTTATTTCTGCTTTGCTGACCTCTCCAGTGCTTTTGACCTTGATAACCACACACTCTTATGGAAAACATTGATCAACATGGGTGCACCAATAGATATAGTGGTCCACCTATCCCAAATGTATTCATCAATAACCTCATGTGTCAGATTTGGGCAGGGGGAGAATGCACCAAGAGGTTTAGCATTAACAGAGGAATCAGACAGGGATGCGTGATGGCCCCTACTCTCTTTTCTTTATATAATAAAGTTTTAGATGCAGATGCTCCTTAAATTGGATCCCTTACCACTCCAGTGCTCCTCTATGCCGATGATGCGGTACTAATGTCCAGAACCACAAACGGTCTACAAAAACTGATCAAAGACTTTGTGGCATTTATGGAAAGGAAATATTTAATACAAAATCAATCAAAGACTTACACTATGATACGTGGGGGTGGTAGGCCTTAAAAAAAAAATACATTTTGCAAGGGGTTGCAATTTACTCGTATTCAATAAATTCTCCTATTTGGGCATTCTCTTTTCAAATACAGGCTCATGGAAACTACATTTGAAACTAGCTAAATTGAAATTTGTAAGATCTATTGATTCCCTGTTGGGGTTTGCAAGGAAAGTAGGAAATAAGCTCAACCGAGAAATGCTCCAACTCTATAAGAGCAAATGCCTTCCAGTAGCTACTTACGGAGCAACACTGATGAGAGTAATAGCAAAACACCAAGACAACAGGTTCTACAGGTTCCACACACATATATGTGAGAAACATTGCCATCGAAGGAGAAACACAACACTACAAACTCAGGAAAATCTTATTTTGGATAGGCTACTTGCTGTACCGCATACAAAACAACTATAATTACCTATAGGGAGCTATAGAGAAAAAATATTTTTAAGATATAATAGACTTGAGTGTGATTACTGGGTGGTATAACATATGGAATAAAGTAGGTACAAAACTATCCTGAGCAGTCATTATTGAGTGTCTGAGGCTTGGGAATTTTAAGAAAATGCCTTGGCTGGCTCAGGTTGATAGACCAATGCAGGAAATAGATGTGGATTTTAAAAATAAACAACCAACCAACTCCTGAAAGTATGGAAAAAATGTTATTAAAGCTATTTTGATGAACAAGTTAACTGACATGAGAGACACAAAGGAAAGGCAGAAAGTCTCAGTAATAACATACTCTGAGGGGCCCATGCAACCATGGCTGCAGGGCCATCTCATAACGGTCTCTGATGTCCAAAAAAGATTTTATTTATTGAGCTTTCGTTTCGGCATAGCACATGGTCTTGTAGCTTTTCCGAAAAGAGCTGCATGGTCAAACCAACTCCCTAGATGCCCATGTATTGGCATCTCTTCCCAGACAACAATGCACTTTATCTGGTTTTGTAAATTGTATCATGTTCTTAGGAAACATTTACTCTGCCTGGTACTCCAATATAACAATCCTTTAGTACATCAGGAAGCCTATATGTTTTATGAAGCCTCGAGTCTGACTTTATTTGTTCTGCTGTTTCATTATTCATTAGTGGTGCATACAAATGTGAATAATATATCTGAAAATTGCCTTTTTATTCTCTTTATCACTGCATTATTTTTAGGTGGTGTAAAGAGAGAAAGGAATTTTTTTTACACCTTTGTATGATAAAATTGCCATATAATCATGCATGATGTATTTGAAAATCTAACTTTAGCTTTTTTAAATTGTGCACATTTTCTTCTTACATACATTTTTATGATCGATTTCTATATTTTTCTTCAGGAATATATGAATGTATTTTAACTGTGCTTGCTTTTATGATTATCAAATTTTGAAATCAAATAAAGCTCTTTTGACCCTGATTTACTATAATTTCTAAGAGAAGCAAACTCTAACATTAAGGATAATAATTTGAAAACAGCAGGAGAACTTTGCTCTTTGGATCCTGCTAATATATGTAGGTATTTTATTCACAAGTTACAAGTGATGCGGGCTTTCATATGCAATAAAAAATGTGTCCCCTTGGAGAAGTTGCAGATTTTTGGGTGCAAAAAGAATACCAGGTCAGGGGTGCTCCTCCTATAAACAGAAGATGTGCCTACAATTGGAACTGATGCTGATGACTTGTGTACTGTCTTTAATATAACAGTATAACAGTATGCTATCTGCACCATTCCAGATGAGAGTAATAGCAAAACACCAAGACAACAGGTTCTACAGGTTCCACACACATATATGTGAGAAACATTGCCATCGAAGATACAGATGTAAGGGTAAATGTAATACAATTTGTTGTTTTGGATTTCCACTGGTATCCAAACAGAAATGAGGTTGAATACCTATCTGTTATGTTTGATTAGCTTGAAGGTGTATCAGATAGCAAGGTCTGTTGCACGTCTCTTTCTTGTAAAAGACTTGTATGCTCTCAGAAAACATTTTCCAGTGTCTCTAGCATATGCTGTAACAATACATAAGCCTCAAGGTTGAAGTGTAGATACAGTATTTATTAACATTGGTTGCACCATATTTAAGGAGGGTATGTCATGTGTAGCATTGTCTTGCGTTAGAACTTTGCCTTGTTAGAATCTAAATAAGTTTGATGATAGTAAAGTGAATGCTGATTCCAATTGTGTGATAGAGTATAACTATGTGTGAAGCCTCTATGCTCCTCATTTAGGACATTATCTGGTTTATGAAAAGCCTAGAATATTACTAAAATGAAAGATTCCGAAGGATGATAGTGACATTCCTCAGAGAAAGAGAAAAAACAAAGGAAAGAAGTATTGGACAAAAAGAAACCTAAATATGGTAGTGAAAGTATTGGTTACCAATTGTCAAATTAATTTTTTTAATTTATTTTTAGAGTTTTCTATAAAACAAACAAGACCCAGGGTAGGGTATCAGAGTGCTTTACAAAACAGAGGAGAGTAAGGATACAACATTTTGCAAGAGCATTGTTCGCAAGGTTTGGCAGGTAGCAGAGGCGATAAAAGGGATGATTTGTTTGGAGCAGTAGGGACAAGTTCGGGTACAAGTAAGACATAGATGTGAAGGTGTCATTAAGGAATGTAGAACAGTTTGAGGTAGTAGACTGGATCAGTGTCTTGCATGACAGTGAAATAGCCGGTGTGTTGATAGGGCTCCAAGCAGTGAGGCACATGCAGAATTAAGGGAGACATTTCCTCATCAGATTTTTCTGTTGCAAGAAGGTATGGCGTTCTAGATTCTTGGTGCCGCTCTGGAGAATGCTCTGTCTGAAATTTTTTTCTTGCTGAGGCAAGAGGGTTTCTGGAGTAGATTGTCAGTCCTCCAAGAGTGTCTGTTTCTTCCCGATAAAGTACGTTTCTGGGAGAGGTACCGGAGGGATTTGTGGTGTAGAGCTTTATGAGTGATGCAGGCCATCTTTAGTTGGATTCTAGCTTCGTAGGGTAGCCAGTTGAGCGCGTTTAGGTGTGGCAAAATGTGGTCAAATTTCCTAGATCCTGTTAGGAGTCTTGTTGCTGCGTTGAGACAGGCTTTTAGAGGGGCTGTTGAGATTTTGGGAAGCCCCTAGAGGGTAGTGCATCTGTACTCCAACCTTGAGATGAGTAATGCCTGAACTGCAGTTTTGAGGTCAAGGTTTTCGATGAAAGGTTTAATTTTTCTGAGATAGCTGAGGTAAAAGCGGGCATTTTTAGCCAGCAGGTTGATGTGTGTTTGCATGTTAAGGTTCTTGTCCAGTGTAACTCCACGTGAGTTGCTGCAGTCCATCAAAATCGGCGTTCAATTTAGAGCAGTAATCTTCTTGGTCCATTCCTTTATTTCCAGAGAGTTTTTTTGGAGGGGAGATTAGGAGAAATTCAGTTTTTGTGAATTAAGCTTAAGGAAGTTGGTCGTTAGCCAGTGAACGGTCTTTTCGAGAGCTTGATTCATCATCTTTATCTCTTCGATGGAAGTGATCTTGATGTAGAGTTGGGTGTCGTCAGCGTACATGTGGAAGGAGATATTCGCCTGCTTTAGTAGTTCTGTTAGTGGTTCGACACACAAGTTGAATAGCACAGGGGAAAGGGTTGAGCCTTGTTGGACTCCTAGTAGATTGGGTGAGGGGGAGAAAGATTTTTTTTCACCATGAAATATTGCATTCTGTTTTCCAGAAAGGATTTGAACCATTGAAGGACTGTGCCAGATAAACACATCCTGTTTGCCAGTCTCGAAGGCTGATAACAGGTCGAGCAAGACTAGTGGGCAGGTTTCATTATAGTCAAGAGCGAGGAGGGCGTCATCTACTATGTGCAGAATCATTGTTTCTGTGCTATGCTCAGGTCTTAAACCCGATTGGCAGTTGTTTAGTAGTTTGAAATCCGCAATGTGTTGGTTCACTTGTTGCTGGACACATTTTTCTAGTACCTTGGCAAGCATGGGAATGCTGTTTATAGGGCAGAAGTTATTAGGGTCGGAGGGGTTTGCTGTCCTTTTTTTTAGGATAGCGGTGACTTGACCAATTTCGAGGCAATCCGGGATGTGACCTTGTGCTAGCGAGGCATTGATGATTTTGGTCCAGAGTGGGGAGATGATATGATAGGTGTGCGGAAGGCAGTTGGAGGGGACAGGGTCATTGAAGTGGTTATTGGGTTTGATAGTTGCTACGGTTTTGGTGATGTCACTGAGATCGTAAAGTTTGAATGTGGACCAATGAGAGGTATTTTTGGGCTCCGGTAGATCAAGTTGTTTGGGATTTTCAGCTTTTGTGCTTTTTGGAGTAGCTGAATTAATTGCTGCCGTCCGTAGCTCAAGTGGGAGGGAGTTGGTTTTAGCTGTGAAGAATGTTAAAAATTAAGCACTACTAAGCTGTGATTTCGAAGTCAGGAGTGCGGTTTTTGCCAATTTATTAGATTGTTTGTTTTAGCATTTCAAAGAGTTTCTAAAGTCTATTTTTGGCATTGTCTGGTTCTGATCTGAAGAAGTCTTTTTTTGATTGTAAAATACTTTTGTTATATGACTTTCTAGATTTCCTGAGTAGTTTGAGTTGGAGGGGGAGGGGTTTTGTCTCCCTTTCTGTATAGTTGCCCTTAGTTTATGTCTCATTCAGGGCTCTGGTGAACCATGTGTTTTTGTCTTTGTCCTGAACTCTTTTGAGTTTTGGAGGGGCTACTTGGTCAAAGACTTTGGTCATCGTGGAGTCGTAGTAAGCAGTGAGGTCATTGACATCTGACATGTTATTGGGAGGAGTGAGAGCTTTTTCACAGTGAGAAGCTAGGTTGTTCCAGTTAAGGTTTTACGTGTCTCTCATCCAGTGTTTACGCTTGAGTTGCTGTGAGTACGTTTTCTTTCTAGTGGAGGGAATTTGGAAGGTAATAATGTGATGGTCTGACCAATCACAAGGGGTGATCGAGATGGATTTAATCATTTTTTCTTTGGAGATGATCCAGTCAAGTGTAACGCCCTTGGAGTGAGTGGGCTTTGAGATGGCTTGGGTCAGAGAATGGTCTGCTAGGAAGATCTTGATGGCGTTGACCTGCTTGTCAAGGGGGTCTACCCAATGGAGATTTAAGTCACCAAGGAATATGTCATTGGAACTAGGAGTCGAGTTAGTTATAATGATTTCCATAAGATGGTCTGTGAACACCTGTAGTGCTTGATTTTCCCGGCTCTTCTGTATTGTAAAGTGACCAGTATGACTTCAGTCTCTTTCCATCCATGTCTAAGGACTAGAGTAGTGAATAGGGCCTATCTGTTAGACACTTTTGACACAATCCCGTGCTCCTACCCATAGCTTAGGGTCTATATACATAGCCTAGGGGATAGATTTGTTAGCCTTGAGGATAACTTGCCCTATAGTGAGGGTATTTCATAGAGCTGTGTTGAATTCAGGCCTGGTAGGCCTCAAACGGGAGAGACTCCATCTTTCTTTCTGCTCCGGCAGCTTGGGACCTTTCTAGAGGGAGGGGGAATGTTTTAGTTATGAGGTGTTATTCGCTCGGAGAGAACCGGTTCAGGCCGGCCCTTATCGAAGGATTGTATTTTTCTTCATGCCGAAGACACTACATCAGGCCGGCCGGCTGGGAAAGTGTCCTTGGTGCGGGGAGGTACAGGAATTTGGTGGGCGGCAGGTTTCGAGCTGGAAATTTCCATGAGGGAATGCACTTCTATATTAGTGAAAGCCTGAGTAAGATAAGGGCACTTGCTTCTAGACCATAGGCGGCATCTGGCCGTTAGCAGAAAAGCTATTACTTATTCCAGGGAAGACAGATGACGAACTTGAATCTAAAGAGGACAGAGTAGCCGACGGGGAAGAGGTTCCAGTGACTTCCAGGCGAAGCCGAGGCATAGACGAGAAGGGAACCTAGATGACCATTGAGCACGGGCTACGTACCATAAAGGTGAAGTCGACCCCTTTTTCTTTAGAGTGTACAACCTAACCTTTCACTTTCCTTGCAGGTTGTCTATATATATATATATATAATGTGTTCTGCGAATGTGCATGTGGCATTTAAATAAAGTATTTAGCTTATTGTACGTTAGCATGTGTTGTGTACTTTTGTATAGGAGGATAGTCTATTCTTTTAGTCAGAGTTGCCCCAAAATGAACAGAGGTTAATCCTGGTCAGGTAAGTGGTAACTGGATGAGGGGGAAAACAAGCCCCTCGAACTAGAGAACAGGGTGTGCTCAACTAATAGTCTTTGTGTGATCTGATATATGGTGATACGGTAATGATAGGATGAGCTCGTGCTAAGGCTGCCGTTTAGGTAGGAGATTCTGGGTCTGAATGAGGCCGCGAGACTGTGTGTGTTGCTACCGGATGGGTAGGAGATTCTGGGTCTGATTGAGACCGCGAGACTGTGTGTGTTGCTGCCGGATAGGTAGGAGATTCTGGGTCTGACTGAGACCGCGAGACTGTGTGTGTTGCTACCGGATGGGTAGGAGATTCTGGGTCTGACTGAGGCCGCGAGACTGTGTGTGTTGCTACCGGATGGGTAGGAGATTCTGGGTCTGATTGAGACCGCGAGACTGTGTGTGTTGCTGCCGGATGGGTAGGAGATTCTGGGTCTGACTGAGGCCGCGAGACTGTGTGTGTTGCTACCGGATGGGTAGGAGATTCTGGGTCTGACTGAGGCCGCGAGACTGTGTGTGTTGCTACCGGATGGGTAGGAGATTCTGGGTCTGACTGAGGCCGCGAGACTGTGTGTGTCGCTACCGGATGGGTAGGAGATTCTGGGTCTGACTGAGGCCGCGAGACTGTGTATGTTGCTGCCGGATAGGTAGGAGATTCTGGGTCTGACTGAGGCCGCGAGACTGTGTGTGTATTGCTTGCAGGGCTGTGAAGCCTTGGTATAAATGTATAATAGGAATTCCCTGTCCTTAGGTGGTACATATATATGTGGTTATAAAGGTGCAAAGAGACCCTAGGGAGGGGGTAACGTTCTGTTTTGGGTCAGAAGGGCTCTGTAGAGCAGGTTCTACCCAATCCAAAAACCCAAGCAGAACATTTGGCGTCACGAACTGTTTACGAAACCTGTGTGCGTTGTGGTTGTCTTGTGTTTGCTTTCGGCGTGTGCGTGGTTTTCTTTTTTGTATATTTGCGTGTATACTTTTTCTTTCTCTTTCTTTCTCTCTTCCTTTCTTTTCTCTGCGTTTCCTTTTCTTTCTTTTTCGCGATGTTTTCTACGAAATCGAAATCTGCTCTTAAATTGTCCGTTGATATTCCCGGATGGGATTCAACGCCTTATGGTGCCTTGGCCCGAGAGTGGGCTGATTCTACTGGTCTGAGTGAAAATTGGAATTCTTCTTTGGAGTCGGCGGAACCGGCTGACGTGATTACTTGTTTGCAGACGGCACCTGTCTTGAAGGGTGAGGAGGTTCCCGCTTTGGGGCGCAGAGGTTGGGTTATTCTGTCTGCGTATCGGATTCTGCATGAGAGGTTGCTGAAATTGCAGGTCTCTTTTAAGGATGCGGAATCACACCTTGTTGAGATTCAGAATTCTAATACTTTATTGCGGTGTCAAAATAAGTTGCTTTCCGACAAACTTGACACTTACCAAACGGTTGCCGAAAGGGCGGCTGTGCGGATTGCTCGTTATAAGTACAAGAACAGGCGTGGTCGTGTTTCATCGCGTAAGGTGCGTCTGGTCGTGGCGAAAGCTGGACTGGATTGGAATCCTGATGAATGGGATGGTAATATCTGGGACTCGACTACGTCTTGTTCCTCGGGTGAGGAATGTGCTATGCATGAGTTTTCTCGTTCCCGTCCTGAAAGTAAGTCTACTTCTCGCACCTCTGATGGTGCACCTCGTGATTGCGCTCGTTCTTCAGGCGGGATTGATACTTCTCACACTGACTGTCCCCCTACTAGTACTGCTCGGGCTCCTTGTGATGCTCGTCCCGTTGTTTCTGCGCACCCGGTTTTTCGTCGGAAGTTGCAGCAGTCTCCCAATGCTCCGCAGGGTGTTTCTTTGGACTGTTTGGAAGATTTTACCCAGCAAGAAATTAGTGATATTTTGCAGCGCTTTCGGCAGCGGACTGGTGAGGCTTTGCTCACGTGGATGGTGCGCCTTTATGAACTAGGCGCTGCTGGTATTATGTTGGATACTGGCGATTGTTTGAAGTTTTGTTCTTTGAGTTTAGATTCTACTGTGCAGGATCATTTTCGTAACTATAATGGTGGTGGTCAAATTTCTTTGCTCCAATTGGCGACTGAAGGTTGCAATTTGAAGTATCCTACTGAATCTGACTGGCCTGTCAATGACAAGCCGTGGTATACCTTGCGTGATGCTGCGCAACGTCTTAAGGAGGAAGTGATGAAAACGGCTATTTTTCTGGGCACTGCTGACAGGTTGCTTGATGGGTTGTTGACTTCTTCGGTGCGGAATCGTATCATTCGCTCTTCTCCTGTTGCCTACAAGCAGGTCATGATGACTTTGTTGATTAACCAGACTGGTAATGTACTATCTACGGTGTTGGAGTCGGTACGCCAACTCGGTGAGTTGGGTGAGTGGTTTAAACCTGAACGTCAGTCCAGGTCTGACACTCGTACTCCTGGTGAATATAAATTTACTAGACGTGATATCTTTACTGGTCTTTTGGCTGATGGTGTGCGTCGGGAGGATATTGATGGTGAGACTACTGCTCGTTTGTGGGAAATGTTTCGCAAACGGGGCTTGGACCGGAAGGAGGGTGCCCGGCGTGTTCGGACGACTGAGTATGATCGTGGTTGTTCTGATGGTAGCGGTGATGATGATCGCCGTGGGCGCTTTGATCGTCGTGATGATCGGCGTCCTGTACGTGATCTGTCCCCTCGTCGAGAGCGGGACAGGGAGAGAGAGGGGGAAAAGGAAAGGGGGAGAAATGATCATGCTTACAGCAGACGTAGAGATGATAGGGATCAATCCCCTGAATTGAGAAGGAGGGAGGATCGATACAGTTTGGCCGATCGAAACTCGCAGTGCAATGTAGAGGACAGGAATCCATTTCGTAATAGAGATGGATATGAACAGGAGGTACCGATACCCAAGAAACGTGAGAGTCTTTATCCTGATTTGTCCTGGTACACAGAATGCAGTAAGAATGACTAGGAAATAGGTCAAGCTCCGGTACACAGATGGGCTCACAGAGATAATAGACCCTATGTAGATATTGATATTTATTGGAGACATCGTAATATCCAAAGGGCCCGAGCATTAGTTGATACAGGAGCGGAGGCCACTCTTATTCATGGAAAATCAAAGAAATTTACAGGGCAGCCTTTTACTATTACCGGATTAGGAGGAAAAGAAACCCCTGCAGTTCAAACTTTGCTTGAAATGAGAATAGGTAGAATCCCTAGAAAGGAATATTCTGTATTAGTAGTGCCACTTCTAGAATTCATAATTGGAATTGATATTTTGAAGGGAATGACATTGCATCTTGATGATGGGTGTTACCAATTTGGAACGACGCATTATATCTCGTCCAGACCTATACGGGTTGGTCGTTTAAGGATGCCCCCCATACAAGTTCCCCAGGCGACCAAAGTGGTTTGTCAGAAGCAATATCGTATTCCGGGTGGTCATGAAGAGATTAGTACCACCATTCAGGAGTTGGTTGATGCAGGCGTTATAACTCAAGTTACTTCTGCTTGGAATAATCCTGTTTGGTCGGTGCGTAAAAGTGATAATTCCTGGCGCATGACTGTTGATTATCGAGAATTGAACAAACACACGCCCTCTTTGACTGCTGCAGTACCGGATGTTATCACCCTGATTGAAAGAATCCAAACACATCCAGGTACATGGTATGCGTCCATCGATATTGCTAATGCTTTCTTTTCTATTCCAATTGCCCCTGAGTGTCAGGAACAGTTCAGTTTTACGTGGAATGGGCGTCAGATGACGTTCAGAAGTCTTCCTCAGGGCTATGTGCATAGTCCTACGATTTGTCACCGGCTGGTGGCAGAACACTTGATTGAGGTACCAGTTCATCCCAAAATCCAGATATGTCATTATATTGATGATGTTTTGATCCAAGGCGAAACACAAGAGGATGTTCAGACACAATTAGATAGAGTCATTGAGTGTCTGCGTGGGAAAGGTTGGGAGATCAACCCGGACAAATTACAAGGTCCGTCTCAAGCTGTAAAATTTTTAGGTATTAATTGGCATGAGGGACACCGCGAGGTGATCCCTCAAGTTAAACAGAAAATTCTTGATTTTTCGGTTCCGAGGAATAGGAAGGAAGCCCAGAGATTCATTGGTTTATTCGGTTTTTGGCGCCAGCATATTCCTCATTTGAGTCAAATATTGGCCCCTTTGTACCGAGTTACACGTAAAAAGAATGCATTTGAATGGGGTAAGCAACAGCAAGATGCATTTAGTCTGGCGAAAGAGGCAATTCAACATGCTATGGATCTCTGGCCTGTACGTGATGGTGATGTGGATTTGAATGTGTCTGTGCAAGGCCCTTATGCAAACTGGAGTCTGTGGCAGAAACAAGGCAGGTGTAAAGTACCATTAGGGTTTTGGACCAAAAAGCTACCTGATGCTGGTGAGCGTTATACACCCTTTGAGAAGCAGCTACTTGCTTGTTATTGGGCTTTAGTGGATACCGAGCAATTGACTTTGGGACATGACATATTCTTGCGTCCTGAAATTCCTATTATGCAGTGGGTTTTGAGTTCACCAAAAACTCATCGAATTGGGCATGCTCAGGAGGCGAGTGTGATTCAATGGAAATGGTACATACAAGACAGGGCACGTGTGGGTCCGAAAGGAGTTGCGTCTTTACATGAGCAAGTGGCGCAAGCACCATCGACTGAGACTGAGAGTGAGTGTTCCGTACCTTTAGAACAGGAGTCTCCTGTCAAGTGGGGTAGACCTTTTGATGATTTATCCGTCGAGGACAGGAACCATGTGTGGTTCACAGATGGGTCAGCAAAGTTTATTGGAACGACACGGCACTGGAAGGCGGTGTCTTATAATCCGATCACACAAAAACTGTTGAGCACAACTGGTGAAGGGAAGAGTAGTCAGTTTGCCGAGCTCTATGCCGTTTACCAAGTTTTGAAACAGGAGTTACCTGGCGTATGCCACATTTTCACCGATTCCTGGTCCACTGCCAATGGACTGGCTGTTTGGTTGCCGACCTGGCATTCCCATAATTGGAGGTTACACTCCAAAGAGTTATGGGGAAAAGAGTTATGGCAAGAGATTTGGGAAATGCTCCCACAGAGTACTGTTACCATCTTCCATGTGGATGCTCACACCCCAATAGACTCTCTTGACAAATTTTTTCATAATATTGCAGATGAGAAATCTAAAATTGCTGAGGCAGTGGTGGACAGACAAGATCCTGATATTGCGGGATTGGCGAAATGGGCACACCAGAAGGCAGGACACTTTGGAGAGAAGGCCACTAGCAGGTGGGCTGCTGATAGAGGAATTTATATTCCCCTGGATCTAATCAAAAATGTTATTCTACATTGTCCCGTCTGTCAGCATATCAGACAGCGTAAAGTACCTCAAATTGTTAGAGGTCATTTACATCGTGGGAAACTGCCCGCTCAAATTTGGCAGATTGATTACATTGGACCCCTTCCCATGAGTAGAAATTGTCAATATGTTTGTACAATTGTCGATACATATAGTGGTTTGCTGGTAGCTTTTCCATGTAAGCAAGCCACCCAGTTGAATACCATAAAGACATTAGAATTGATTATGATGTATTATGGTGTGCCATTCCAAATTCAATCTGATAACGCATCCCATTTCCGTGGAAGATTGGTACAGGAATTCTGTGTGGAAAATAATATTGAATGGATATTTCATATACCTTACTACCCGCAGGCCTCAGGCCTGGTGGAGAGATTGAATGGCCTGCTAAAGGATCAACTGCGTAAATTAACAGATGACAAGTATAAAAATTGGCGAGACTTTTTACCCCAAGCACTATTGATTCTGAATAATCGTCCTTTTTTAAATGCTGAATCTCCACTTATGCGTTTGTTTCCCCCAAAGGTTGAGACTATGCCTAATGTAATCAATGAAACTGTGATGTATTGGGAGATTACTTCCGGAGCTCTGGCTCCATGCAGAGCGACCCCAGGGTCGGCAGGCTTAGATTTGCATGCTATGGATGACACCGTTCTGGAAAGTAAAAATCGGGTCATCATTGCTACCGGTGTTGGTATTCATATACCACCGGGGAATTTTGGATTGATCGCCCCTAGATCGGGGCTGGCTGTAAAAGGCATCCAGGTACTTGGAGGGGTCATTGACAGCGACTATCAGGGAGAGATTAAGGTACTTCTGCTAAATAGCAGTGAGAATGACTTGCTGATACACCGCACCGACCGGGTGGCTCAATTACTCATTATGCCTGTTTTCAGTGGTGAAATAATGAAAGGCACTGCCCCAATTTTGCTAACTGTACGAGGCCAGAAAGGCTTTGGCTCTACGGATAACCCTGGGGCCAAGGTTTGGGTGCAATCGCCTAAGAATCCCCCTGAACAAGCAGAGGTTATTGCCACCGGTCAGGATAATACCATTTTGGTTATGAGGCCAGGGAAAGATAGCTGGGAAGCTGTCCCAGCTGATAAATGTTATTTACGAGAATGATTAATGCCTGTATTTGGTTCTTTTTCAGATCATTCTTTGGATTGTTGCTGCAGGATGTGTCGGTACTGGACACCGTTCGGACTACTTCGGAGAGAGAGAAGGGATTCCATCAACCCGGGATGAATTGGGAACCAGGGTGTTGCATTCCTTCAATGCGTGGGACTCGTCATCGAACTTTTGGACGCTCCTGGCGAAAAGAGTGACTGATGCCCCTCACTTCTGTTTGACACCGATGAGATCTGTGCACGATATCCTGGCGACCTGCCTAGTTGCTGTCCCCGCATCGCTGGAAACTTTAATAAGCATCTTCAACATTTCAAAGGCTCGTCCGAATATTATTTTGGGTGATTTTGCTACCCATGCATATTGTCCTTTATGTACTGAACTGCCGAATGAGCAACTCCCCATCCAATCCCAAATAACTACGTATAATATTACACAAGGCGACCTATGTTTCTTCCTCACATGTAATCCTAATGCAATTTCTGAATGTCTACGTCTCAAGTTAAGAGGCGCCACCTCTTTCACATCTCACGAACGAACTTTGTGTTTCCAGAGGACACCGACGAAATGTATTTCAGTCCAGAACAATATGACTTGCAATAGTTTGGTAGTTACCCCCAGTCACTATCGTGCGATGTTGCTACCTGCCGGATGGCTTTTCTCATGTGGTAATACTTCCTGGCCCTATGTCCCCGCAAACATTTCAGGCGGCCCGTGTGCTATTACTAGGTTAAGTTTGTTGATGTTTTCTTCACATCCAAATGCCAACTCTCGTGTGCTTCGAGATACAGTACTGTTACAGGAGGATTGTGACTCATCTTTGCATTTATATTCCAAGTCTGAATACCTTAGTCTAGCTGTTTCAATTATTGGTGTCCCTGCCTTGGCGGTTTACAATGCCAAATCCATTGGGAAAATGGCTTGCTGGATGGTCAAATCTATTAATCATACTTCTACAGTCTTATCTGACTTGCTATTAGACGCCCAGGGTGAACGTAGAGCCATCTTGCAAAATAGAGCAGCCATTGATTATCTTCTGCTTAAACATGGACATGGCTGCTCAGACTTTGAAGGTCTCTGCTGTTTTAACTTATCTGATCATACACAATCCATTCGTGCGCATATAGATAAATTGCATGATTTAACTAATGAAGTTAGGAAACACATTGATCAGGGCTGGTTTGACTGGCTCTTTAATTGGTTGCCGGACATGCATATGCTACGCCACACATTAGGTGGCATTTTGATTGCTACTGCTGTTCTGATTTCTATCTGTTGTTTTATTCAGTGTATTCCTTCATTGCTTCAATTCTGCACATCTGGTACTAGACATAGATCAGTTAGTTTTGTTTCATATTATTCTTCTACTGATGTCAGTTCCATATAGTAAGATGTATAATAGACTGAAGTCAAGGGTGTAATGTAGTGCTTGATTTTCCCGGCTCTTCTGTATTGTAAAGTGACCAGTATGACTTCAGTCTCTTTCCATCCATGTCTAAGGACTAGAGTAGTGAATAGGGCCTATCTGTTAGACACTTTTGACACAATCCCGTGCTCCTACCCATAGCTTAGGGTCTATATACATAGCCTAGGGGATAGATTTGTTAGCCTTGAGGATAACTTGCCCTATAGTGAGGGTATTTCATAGAGCTGTGTTGAATTCAGGCCTGGTAGGCCTCAAACGGGAGAGACTCCATCTTTCTTTCTGCTCCGGCAGCTTGGGACCTTTCTAGAGGGAGGGGGAATGTTTTAGTTATGAGGTGTTATTCGCTCGGAGAGAACCGGTTCAGGCCGGCCCTTATCGAAGGATTGTATTTTTCTTCATGCCGAAGACACTACATCAGGCCGGCCGGCTGGGAAAGTGTCCTTGGTGCGGGGAGGTACAGGAATTTGGTGGGCGGCAGGTTTCGAGCTGGAAATTTCCATGAGGGAATGCACTTCTATATTAGTGAAAGCCTGAGTAAGATAAGGGCACTTGCTTCTAGACCATAGGCGGCATCTGGCCGTTAGCAGAAAAGCTATTACTTATTCCAGGGAAGACAGATGACGAACTTGAATCTAAAGAGGACAGAGTAGCCGACGGGGAAGAGGTTCCAGTGACTTCCAGGCGAAGCCGAGGCATAGACGAGAAGGGAACCTAGATGACCATTGAGCACGGGCTACGTACCATAAAGGTGAAGTCGACCCCTTTTTCTTTAGAGTGTACAACCTAACCTTTCACTTTCCTTGCAGGTTGTCTATATATATATATATATAATGTGTTCTGCGAATGTGCATGTGGCATTTAAATAAAGTATTTAGCTTATTGTACGTTAGCATGTGTTGTGTACTTTTGTATAGGAGGATAGTCTATTCTTTTAGTCAGAGTTGCCCCAAAATGAACAGAGGTTAATCCTGGTCAGGTAAGTGGTAACTGGATGAGGGGGAAAACAAGCCCCTCGAACTAGAGAACAGGGTGTGCTCAACTAATAGTCTTTGTGTGATCTGATATATGGTGATACGGTAATGATAGGATGAGCTCGTGCTAAGGCTGCCGTTTAGGTAGGAGATTCTGGGTCTGAATGAGGCCGCGAGACTGTGTGTGTTGCTACCGGATGGGTAGGAGATTCTGGGTCTGATTGAGACCGCGAGACTGTGTGTGTTGCTGCCGGATAGGTAGGAGATTCTGGGTCTGACTGAGACCGCGAGACTGTGTGTGTTGCTACCGGATGGGTAGGAGATTCTGGGTCTGACTGAGGCCGCGAGACTGTGTGTGTTGCTACCGGATGGGTAGGAGATTCTGGGTCTGATTGAGACCGCGAGACTGTGTGTGTTGCTGCCGGATGGGTAGGAGATTCTGGGTCTGACTGAGGCCGCGAGACTGTGTGTGTTGCTACCGGATGGGTAGGAGATTCTGGGTCTGACTGAGGCCGCGAGACTGTGTGTGTTGCTACCGGATGGGTAGGAGATTCTGGGTCTGACTGAGGCCGCGAGACTGTGTGTGTCGCTACCGGATGGGTAGGAGATTCTGGGTCTGACTGAGGCCGCGAGACTGTGTATGTTGCTGCCGGATAGGTAGGAGATTCTGGGTCTGACTGAGGCCGCGAGACTGTGTGTGTATTGCTTGCAGGGCTGTGAAGCCTTGGTATAAATGTATAATAGGAATTCCCTGTCCTTAGGTGGTACATATATATGTGGTTATAAAGGTGCAAAGAGACCCTAGGGAGGGGGTAACGTTCTGTTTTGGGTCAGAAGGGCTCTGTAGAGCAGGTTCTACCCAATCCAAAAACCCAAGCAGAACAACACCATGTTCTTATCTGGGGGATGGTAGATTATATGTAGTTTGTGGGAGTGGTTATCTGAGGATTTTAGGGAGATCCCTAGGTAGTCACAGGAATCCAGGGGTTCGGAGTGAAACTTCGAGATAGTGATGTCGGATCGGTGTATGCAGGCGATACCTCTGCCTTTTTTTAGGTCTGTCTAGTCTTATGATGTTGTAGTTAGTTGGAGCTAGAAGGTCTAGGCAAGGTGAGGATGATTCTGTGTGCCAAGTTTTCGTGAGGATGGCTATGTCCATTTTCTGGTTAAGAATGAGGTCGGCAATGTCAGAGGCGTATTTTAGGGCTGAGCAGCAGTTTAGTAGGAGGCAGGAGATCTGGCTTGAGGCATTCTTTGGAGAAGGTTCAAGAATTTCAGAAGTAGGGGTTATTGTTTGAAGGTTATTCAGGTTTATCGTTCTGTAATTCGGTTGGGATGTTCTGTTTGGGTGGATGGGGACTGTGATAATAGAGAGTTCTTCCTTGTTTGTGATGGAGCAAGTAGGAGTTTCGTAGAGAAGTAGTAGAGTTCGTATTTCCAAGTCCATTAAGTGCATGGGGTGTTTGCGTGTACGTAGAAGTCGATTAGCCAGAGGCAGTGGGATAGTGTTTATCACGTTGTTGGCTGCAGCTAGAGAGTTTTGAAGATGATTGAGTTTAGAGAGAGAGAGTTTTCTGCGAGATGTAAGATGTAAGATGTTTCTGATTTCTAGAATTATGTTTTGGAGGTTCCGGGAAGTGAGGTTGGTATGGGTTTTAAGTGAGTCTAGTTCAGATTGGTAAGAGGGGGGAGCAGGGTTGGTGTGAAGAGAGGGCTAGGGGTAGTATTGCTGGGGGGTTCGGTGACTGTGATGGTAGTGTGCCTTGTCATGGTGAATTTCTCCGGGGGATGGAAAAGGGTTGTGGATGGGAGAGAAGGTTATAGGGATAGGGGTAGAGGCGGAATGTTGAGACGTAGAGGGTCGGAGAATGGATATTAAGAGAGGGGAGTTGTTGGTGCTTCTTTTGAAGGTTGTAGGTAAGGGTGAAGGTGGCTGAGATTCGGGAGCAATATGGATAGTGGGGGTGGTTAGGTCCTGGAGGGCACAGGGTGGAGTGTTGGTGTGGGTTTTTAGAGTGGGAAAGTATTTGTCGAATAGTTCTAGGTCCTTATTGGCTGCTTGAATAAGAACAGCGCCATTTTTGTAGGAAGTTATGTTCAGGGTGGCTCTAAGGTTTTGTGCGGGTGTCGTTGTAATCCTGGTTCCATAGGGAATATTTTTCTAGTCGTGGACGGTTAGTAGCTTGGAAAAAGCATTTTGAAATTTGGCCATTTTTCTTGTGAAAAATATGAGGTCATTGATTATTACATCTTTCTAAGCGTTGAAGGAGGGGTCAAGGAATAGTGTTTAGGGGTATTTTCTGAGAAGGTTGTGTTTGAATGTTTTAGAGGCATTTTAGGTAGATTGGGGTGGTATTGAATAGAATATGCATTGTTTCCTGCCGGTTTCAGATGTGGCCCAGCCATCATTAGCGAATCCTTGTTCTAGGAGGGAGCAACAGTTTAGCAGTAGGTTGGGAGCCGTTACAAGATGGCTGCCACTTTGTAGGTGTCTTAATTAGACTTTTCGTTTGCTTAGTAGTCCTCTTTTTGTTGTTTTCTTTTTTTTTATAGGTTCTGCCATTTTGAATGCAGGAAAGTTGGATGAATGGCCTGTACTCAAATGGTGTCTCCTCTAGACTTTCATTTGCTTGAAAGTCCTCTTTTTCTTTTTGCTGTTTTTAATTTTTGTGGGTTCAGTCATTTTGTGTGCCGGAAGGTTGGATGAAGAAAGGCCTGTAATATTATGGCCACAAGGATCTCTCTTTCCTGCTCCCCGGCGTGAAAGATCCGCTGCTTCAGAGTTGATGGAGGGAGGGGGGTGAGGGTGCAGCACGTAAGGCAGAGAGTGGGTAGAGTGAGCGATTTAGACAATGTGCCTTTAAACGAGGCGGGCAGGCAAAGCGAGTTTTTCAAACAGTGAGCTCCCAAACGAGGTCAATGTCTCCCAGCGTGGAAGAGAACATATGCGGGGCTGGCAGAGCAAGCAAATTAAATAACGAGCCTTTAAACAAGGCGGGCGGGTAGAGCGAGCAATTTCAACACTGAGCCCCCAAAGAGGCCAACGGCTCCCCAACGTGGTAGAGAACATATGCAAGCTCATCATGGCATTGTATTAGGAGTTCTCCTCATTTCCACAGGTTCAGAGCCGTGGTGTGGTGCGTTGGTGGACCCAGCGCAGTGCAGCAGACGTGCTCACTCCGGCTCAGCTGGGAGCTCTCTTTAACTCCGCATGGAGACTTCAACGGCAGTGGGCTCTACAAGTTGCCCCCCAGGAGCCCGGATAGTTAGCTCCTTGAGCGCGGAGGCAAGAAACCACGTCGCCAAGCAAATTTGACCCTTGAGCGCCTCGATCACAGCGACGCTCGAGAGTCCCAGCATTGTCTTTGAAGTAGACTGCTATGCCAATGCAGTTCTCAATGCAATATTCTCTTTACCTCATCTGGTTGGTGCATTTAAACAGAAAAGGGATAAAAATTGTGCTCTGCAATCTTTAACTTGTTGGAACGCATCTGCAGTGATAGAACAAAAACATAATCTGCATCTTCTATTAAAGATCTTGCACATCTGTGTACCGGATCTGTACACTTTACAATATACACTCAAGAGGATGCACAAGAATTCTTGAAGGTCCTACTTGGTATTATAGAAGAAAGGATGGTACCTATTGATGAACTATTTAGCTACTCATGGGAGCATAATTGTGAAAATTGTTCTTTTTCTTCAACAAAAAAAATAGATTCTGAGCAATTTTTCTACTAAGCCCTATCAGACTTTAAAACTGTCAGTTTTGAAAAAAATTGAAAATGCATCACAGAATAACAGCTTTACAAAATGTAACTCAGATCTTCTGTCAACTTTGATTATATTAAGAACTGGTACATATATCATCTTAATGCTACAGTGATGCACTGGAGTTGGAACTAAAAATCAGAAACACAAATTTAAAAAATGGTAAAATATTTACCTGTATAGCTATTATTTTTCATGAAGGAGTAAATGTTATATCTGGACACTACATCATCTACTTAAAAATTACAACTGGGTAGATAGAGTGCTACCCCATGAACCAAGCAGGGATTACTTACTAAACTACCAAATTCTTACCTTCTCTTTCTTTAGCCAAAGTTCTAAGGATGATTAGTACTAAAACAATGCAATGCCACTCTTCTGGAAATTCTAAAATAAAAAAATGGAGATATCATTGGCCTAATAAGGGTAATATCTTAGAACAGATTTCAAAAAATGTAATGTACTTACTCTTGCAGGAAAAATAACAGAGATAGCACTAAATTGGAAACACAGATGCAAACTACAATCCAGGACAAACGTACTGAAAAGAAAATGGAATACTGCCTATCCTATTCATCATAAAAACTTTGGATATTCTATGTATTTTTAAAAACTTATAGTGGATCCACAGAGTATTATAATTAGAGCATACGTTTGAAGAACAGTTGGAAAACTATAAAGAGAATTACAGCACTGATATGCTCTACTTCTGATTAATGGATTACCAGATTTTATGATGTCATGCGAATTTAGGAGAGTGATGTCTTTGTATGCCTTTTTATGTACCACTATTATTTATACATATTAATTATATAATAAAACTAGAAAAAACATATTTTTTAAGAGATACAGGTAAAACAATGAGATAAATGTTTTTAGTGATTGTGAAGCATAGTAATCTTAATTTGGCATAACGTGCTGTGTACTTAAGGTTTTTATTTAACAGTCCATTTGACTGTTTTTTCTCCCAACTGTTCAGTGATGAGCACTTACACACACTTCATTTATAGTGTAAAAGTATGGAAGCTGACAACAGTGAAGGAAGGGAATACGACATGATTTTAATATTATGTATAATTACTATGAATTATATAAATGAGGTTTGTTCTATTATTAACAACAACTTTTTTTATTACAGCTTATTATCCTTTTAAAAGATACATTTATAACATAAAACTTCAACTTCTATTTATCTTTTCTCTCTTTTGACAGGTTACAGGACCACTTTTTTTTGCAGTAATATAGGTAACTAATTATATTCGTATTAATGCATACACTATCAATACATATACTTTTTACACATAATTAATTATACTAAAACAGGTATACACACTAAGGCACACATCGATGTATAGGCTAACACACCTAGTTGCCTGCTACACCTAGCTATACACTGATGCAGACATGATGCATACACTAACACACCCAAGTACATACTAATGCATACACTGACACACCCAGCTATACACTAAAGCAGTCACTTACACACCGAGACACATATTAAGGCATAGACTGACATATCCTGGCTTACACTTATACATACATAACACACCCAGTCACACACTGATATATACAGTTACACACCCAAGCATACACTGATTCATATGCTGACACACCCAATCACACACTCATGCATATTTTGACACACCTATAGATACACTGATGCATATGCTGACACACCCAGCCAAACACTAATGCATATGCAGCCAAAGCCAGGTACACACTAGTGCATGTACTAACAACCCTTGACACACACAACTACACTCAAATACCGACACTAAGACACCCAGGGACATATTAATGCATACAGTAACTCAGCCAGGCACACACTGATTCATATCCTGACACACCCAGACACACATTGATGCATAAACTGAGACACCCAGGTAAATAGCAATGTATACACTGACATACCCAGGCACACACTAATTCATATGCTAACACACCCAGACACATTTTGATGCTTACTCTTACACACTAAGGCACATATTGATTAATGCGCTGACACACCCAGAAACACACTGATGCACAGACTGATGCACCCAGGCACATAGTCATGCATACAGTGGCACACCCAGTCACACACTTATTCATACACTAAGACACCCAGGCACACACTAATGTATACACTGATGCACCCAGGCACATAGTAATACATACAGTGGCACACCCAGTCACACACTGAGTCATACACTTACACACCCAAGCACACACTAGCACCCAGTCACACACTCATGCATAAACTGATACACCTATAGACACACAAATGCATGTGCTGACACACCCATCCAAACACTTATGCATACACTAACACATTTAGGTACATACTAATGCACATGCTGACAAAACCAGCACACACCAATGCAGACACTAAGACACCCAGGCACATAGTAATACATACACTAAGACACCCAGGCACACATGGATTCATATGCTAACAAACCCAGACACACATAGATGCATACAATGAGACAACCAGGTACATAGTAATGCATAAGTTAACATAACTAAAGACACAGTAATAGAGCGAAAAATACACCCAGCCAGACACCCTTGCATAGACTAATCAACTCATGCACACACTCATAGATATAGTGATGCACCCAAAGACACACTGATTTGCAGATTAATACATCCATGTACTCACTACCATACACAGTAAAATATA
This sequence comes from Triturus cristatus, assembly GCF_964204655.1. Lineage (NCBI taxonomy): Eukaryota > Metazoa > Chordata > Amphibia > Caudata > Salamandridae > Triturus > Triturus cristatus. The sequence continues at coordinate 1,525,479,728 of NC_140591.1, forward strand.
TAGGCAGAAAATAATAAGGAAAAAATGCAGATCTAAATAGAACTCTTTTTTTAGAACCATTTTTTTTTCTTAAACAAAAATTAGACATATTGAACGGTAAAACTGCAAAGAATGAAATTGTATGCAAAACAGTTGCATACTAAAATATTTTTTCTGCTTTAAAACCCCAAAAAGTTAACAATGGTGACTTTTGCAACTTGTTGATAATGTCAGTTTGTGGGGTTGTACGACGGTACAATGCAGGTAATTATTTTGCATGCCTTTGCCAGCCTTTTTTAGCTCACATGTTTTTACCGTGAATATGCATTTACAACGCATGCCAATACCATGCATTGTTTTTAGATTTAAAACCCACCCCCAACTTACCTTAAATGCGTGGTATTGCTTTGCGTTGTAAATGCATATTCGCGGTAAAAATATGCTTGCTAAAAAATGTGTTGTAAAGGCACAACCAGGTAAAAACCTTGGTGTAAAGGTTGTTTCCTGTTTTTTTAAGCGCAAGCTGTTGGAATTTACCACAGTGAATGACCATTTTTTTCAGCTCAGTGCAGGTTAGTGGAAAATTAATGTCTGCAGAAGGTTGGCCGATGGTAGATTTTGATGCTTCTTTGTGAGTTGAGTAAGTTGCATCATCTCTCAGCTTTCTAAAATAAACATGCTCATTGCTTCTTTTGATGGGCCATAACTGTACTTTTTCATGGTGCCTTTTGAAAGCTGTTTCCCACAGAACTTACATTCCATGTACTTTGCACAGGCCTTCTTTTCACCTGATGGTACAGAGATTCACATCCATATATCACTCTCCTCTCGGGTAGAAGCAGCTCGTTCTGATGAATCTCTCCTCTGGTGCAAGAGAACCAGCTAGAACATTAGCTTCTGCTATGATATTTCCCAGAAATGAGCTTTCAACCTTTCTGCAACAACAGCCAGCATGACTGTTTAGGCCTGTGGTTTTTACAAAAATTGGGTGTGATAAAAGAAGGACCGATAGCAATGAAGCTTTAAATTTTGACATCGAGTGAGTCTGCGGATCTCGCCGCAGATCCTCGGATACGTCACAATGATAAAAAACTTCATGTGTACAGGAAAAAACAAAAAGAATAATTTATAAAGTTTGGGGAATTTGGCAAAACTACAAAGCGGCTCAGTAGATTTCTTTCAGTCATGTAATCGGAACAAAAAACATTCAGTAGGAATCAAGGGAAATCTATAGGTCTGCGGGAAATATGAGGATTCTTGAATGTGTTTTTTAAAGAAAATAATACAATCATAATAGTATTGTATACATTATTAATACTGTACAATTATATTATCTGCCAAAATGTATTGTTGGTGTATATATTTTGCCCTTATTGTCACTGCTTTTTCTACTACATGTACTATAGTGTTTCCTTCCCTTTCTGTTATTGTCACTGCTTTCACTATGCTGTTTTTCTAGTATTTACAATATGTTCTGATTATTTTTTTTGCCAAAATGTGATTGTGTTTTCCTTTTTCCCATATTTTGAAACGACCAATTCATTATTTTTTAAAGACATTGTGAACTATGAACAATACAGCAGGTTGGCCACTGAATCTGGTAGTACTACAAGTCCTATAAACAATCTACCACACCATTGAAAAAAACTCTAGATATTCACTTAAAAAAACAAAGGTCCAGAGACAATAAATTTAGGAAATGGTATTAGAAAGTCTTAGAAATTCACTAAAAAGCAAAGGATATGGAGACATTATAGTTAGAGAATAAATTTTAAGAAACCTTCGAAATTCAGTGAAAAAACCCAAAGGTTCCAGGAATGTTATAGTTAGGCTCACATTTCACTCGTACAAAACCAGTGAAATTCAGCAGTTATAGTTACCTGAGCTAACTATAACTCATGCCCCCGCAATGCACTGCTTATGACTTCACCTATTACATCACTCATGACATTACTGGTGACATAATTGATGACATCTCAAATGACATCAGTGATTAAATAACTGAGGACATCATCAACAGAACCACTCACAACCCCACTCACACCACTAAAAAGTCTCTTGTACGCCCACTCACACACTGATACAACCACACACATACCTATTCACAGACCCATACCAGTACTCACACACTTACTCACTCCTCCATAGAGCCACTCGCACACCCACTCACTCACTTGTACAGCCACTCAAACAACCATTCAGTCACCCATACAGCCGCTCATACAACTAGTGACTCACCCGTATAATCAGTCACATAATCACACACTCACCCATACAGCTACTCATACATACACACTTGTTTACCTGCTCAGTCACTCAGACACCCTCTCACTCACCTATACAGCTTCTCAACAAGCACTCACACTCACTCACACACCCACACAAACACTTACATACCCATTCACACATCCATACAAGCACCCACGTCTGGGCATAACCTGCCAACTTAGGGCAAATAAAGCAAACAAAAGGAGATGATGGATGGAGCGCTGAAACTTTGTGACTTGAGTTGAGTGTCTGAAAAGTGTCTGCGCTCTGACCATCATCTCCATGTGTGCTTGCTTTGTTTGTCAGAAGTTGGCAGTGTATGGGTCACTTTTTCACTTTGGCACTGGATTCAAGCTAGCCTGACTGCTGAGTGGTGTTATCCCAAAACCAGTCCCATGGTGCTTGTTTACAGTTCAGGGAAGACCTGGTTTAGAAGTTCAGGCTGGACAGTTCCCATGAGAAACAGGGCCAAGACTGATTTGCACATTGGCTGGGTTTGAACAGGGCTTGCGAATTAATCTTAAAAAAGATGATGGATTCAACCCAGATCTGTGACTGGGGGTGAGTGTCTGAAAAGTTTCAGCGCTCCGTCCATTAGCTCCTTGTGTTTGCTTTGTTCTCCCTAAATCCTGCCCAGACGTGGGTCCCTTGCTCACTTTCCCACTGGATTCAAGTTAGACTGGCTGATGAGGTGTGGTACCCCGAAACCGGTCCCGGGATGCTTGTTTCCAGTCCAGGGAAGACCTTGCTCGGCAGTTCAGGCTGGACTTTTCCCGTGACTGATTTGCATATGGCTGGGTCTGAACTGGGGTGGCAAAGTGAGCTAAGGAATGATTAAGGATTCAACCCAGCTCTTTGACTAGGGATAAATGTCTGAAAAGTTTCAGCGCTCCATCCATCATCACCTTGTGTTTACTTTGTTCTCCCTAAGTTGGCAGGATATGCTCAGACGTGGGTCCCTTGCTCACTTTGCCACTGGATTCAAGTTAGAACGCCTGATGAGGGTGTTACCCCAAAACCGGTCCCGGGATGCTTGTTTCCAGTCCAGGGAAGACCGGGCTTGGCAGTTCGGGCTGGACTGTTCCCATGAGAAACAGGGCAAAGACTGATTTGCATATTGGCTGGGTCTGAACTGGGCTGGCGAATTAATCTAAAAAATTATGATGGATTCAAACCAGATCTGTGACTGGGGGGGGTGAGTGTCTGAAAAGTTTCAGCGCGCCATCCATTATCTCCTTGTGTTTGCTTTGTTTTCCATAAGTTGGCAGGATATGCCCAGAAGTGGATCCCTTGCTCACTTTCCCACTGGATTCAAGTTAGACTGGCTGATGAGGGGTGTTACCCCGAAACCGGTCCCGGGATGCTTGTTTCCAGTCTAGGGAAGACCTGGCTCGGCAGTTTGGGCTGGTCTGTTCCCATGAGGAACAGGGCCAAGACTGATTTGCATATTGGCTGGGTCTGAACTGGGCTGGCGAATTAATCTAAAAAATGATGATGAACTCAATCCAGATCTGTGACTGGGGGGTGAGTGTCTGAAAAGTTTCAGCACTCCGTCCATCATTTCCTTGTATTTGCTTTGTTCGCACTAAGTTGGCAGTATATGTCCAGACCTGGGTCCTTTGCTCACTTTGACACTGGATTCAAGCTAACCAGGCTGATAAGGGGTGTAACCCCAAAACCCCTCCCAGGTTGCTTGTTTGCAGTTCTGGGAAGACCTGGCATGGCAGGTCAGGCTGGACTGTTCCCGTGAGGAACAGGGCCAAGACTGATTTGCAAGTAGCTGGGTCTGAACTGAGGTGACGATGTGAGCTAAAGAATGGTCATGGGTTCAACCAAGATCTGTGACTGGGGGTGAGTGTTTGAAAAGTTTCAGTGCTTCATTCATCATCTCCTTGTGTTTGCTTAGTTCTAACCATGCGGTACAAAAGGGGGTGGTGATGGACGGAGCATCAGAAGACTGATTTGCATATGGCCATGTCTGAACTGGGGTGGCAGAGTGGGCTAAAGAACGGTGTTGGATCAAACCCAGATCTGTTGACTGGGTGTGAGTGTTTGATTGGTTCTGATTCTCTGTCCATCACCACCCCCTTTTGTACCGCTTTGTTCGCCACAAGTTGGCAGGGTATGCGCAGACATGAGTCCCTTGCTCACTTTGCCACTGGATTCAAGCAAGCCTGGCTGAAGACGGCTGAAATGCCAGAAACCGGTCCTAGGAAGCTTGTTTCCGGTCCAGGGAAGGCATGGCTTGGCAGTTCGGGCTGGACTGTTCCCATGAGGCACAGGGTCAGACTGATTTGCATATGGCCATGTCTGAACTGGGGTGGCAGAGTGGGCTAAAGAACGGTGATGGATCAAACCCAGATCAGTTGACTGGGTGTGAGTGTTTGATTGGTTCTGATGCTCCGTCCATCACAACCCCCTTTTGTACCGCTTTGTTCGCCACAAGTTGGCAGGGTATGCTCAGACATGAGACCCTTGCTCACTTTGCCACTGGATTCAAGCAAGCCTGGATGAAGACGGCTGGAATGCCAGAAACCGGTCCTAGGAAGTTTGTTTCTGGTCCAGGGAAGGCATAGCTTGGCAGTTCGGGCTGGACTGTTCCCATGAGGCACAGGGTCAGACTGATTTGCATATGGCCCTGTCTGAACTGGGGTGGCAGAGTGGGCTAAAGAACGGTGATGGATCAAACCCGGATCTGTTGACTGGGTGCGAGTGTTTGATTGGTTCTGATGCTCCGTCCATTACCACCCCCTTTTGTACCGCTTTGTTCACCACAAGTTGGCAGGGTATGCTCAGACGTGATTCCCTTGCTCACTTTGCCACTGGATCCAGGCAAGCCTGGCTGAAGACGGCTGAAATGCCAGAAACCGGTCCTAGGAAGCTTGTTTCCGGTCCTTGGAAGGCATGGCTTGGCAGTTCGGGCTGGACTGTTCCCATGAGGCACAGGGTCAGACTGATTTGCATATGGCCATGTCTGAACTGGGGTGGCAGAGTGGGCTAAAGAACGGTGATGGATCAAACCCAGATCTGTTGACTGGGTGTGAGTGTTTGATTGGTTCTGATGCTCCGTCTATCACCACCCCCTTTTGTACCGTTTTGTTCGCCACAAGTTGGCAGGGTATGCTCAGATGTGAGTCCCTTGCTCACTTTGCCACTGGATTCAAGCAAACCTGGCTGAAGACGGTTGAAATGCCAGAAACCAGTCCTATGAAGCTGGTTTCCGGTCCAGGGAAGGCATGGCTTGGCAGTTCGGGCTAGACTGTTCCCATGAGGCACAGGGTCAGACTGATTTGCCTATGGCCATGTCTGAACTGGGGTGGCAGAGAGGGTTAAAGAACGGTGATGGATCAAACCCAGATCTGTTGACTGGGTGTGCGTGTTTGATTGGTTCTGATGCTCCGTCCATCACCACCCCCTTTTGTACCGCTTAGTTCTAACCATGATCAGTTTGGCAATGGCTGTTAAAATATATGACATTTTATCATATAAAGCACTCTCTTTGTAGACTGAAAGGCAAATTACAGGGAAAGAGAAACAAAGAGATATGGTGTTCATTGGAGAACTGGATCAAAGCAAATAAAAGATAATTACATTTAGGGCCTGATCTGGATAGCGGTTGGCCGGTTTGACGACTGCTATAGCAGAGGTCAGGAGACCACCCAGGAAGCAGTCAGTGGTCTGACCACTGCATTAGGATGCGACTGCTGGGCTGGTGGTCAGAAAGTGCTTCTCTTTAAAGCGGCTTGTGCTGCGGCCCAGTAAAAAGGAAGCAGCACAGGCGGCAGTGAAAAGCAGCACTTCCTGCACGTTTATGGACTGTGTGCATGTCACATGGTGCATGGAGGTAAGTGGGGCACTACAAGTGCCCCCAGTGCCACTTATCAATGACCCACAAGGGACGGGGCCCTGTTTGGGACCCCCAAAATCTCTTTTCGACTGCCTGCACATGGCAGTGTTCCTGCCTCGAACAGGCTGGTGGAAAGGGAAATCCAAATCCCATTGAAAAGCTGTGGTCAGACCAAAGGGTTGTAGGTGGTCAGATAACCACCGACAGCCTGTTGGTGTGCGGTCCTACCGCTATCGAAATCAGGCCCTTTTTTTATTTGACAGGAGATTATTATCACAGTAGTTGTTCCTATTAATGGCTTTGTTGTATTAAAAATACAATCATGTGTTGTGTTTTGTACTTTTTTCTTGTAGGTATATATTTTGTCTTTATGCATTATTTCCATTTGAAAACAAAATTAAAGTTCTTTTTTTTATATGTATGTATTTTTGTTTATGATTTCTGTTAATACGTGAACAGTGTGAGAAATAAAGCTTTGTCTGAGACAGACCAAAATAGGTTTTATTGAACATTCTGATTACGTTTTGTTATAATCCATTTTAAATTTGGAAGCAGTGGGCATTAACAAATAGAATGCATTGGCCCCCAAGGCTAGGATAGTTCAGAGTACTCATAAAGTAGATGAGAAGGGATTTCCAGAGAGGAGGCAATTTCCCACGAAGCATGAATTGCTTTTGATATATATGTTGTCATGTTGTGTAGATGTCTGTATGTTATGTTAAGTTTTCGAATGAGGGAAGTGCTTCTAAACTTTCACCCATTTCTATATTGTATTAGCCTTATGAAATGTTCTTTAAACATAAAAAGAAACAACTCAGATGGAAACATTTGGAATATACAATGTGCAATGAAAAGTAGTACGTAGATAATGAACGTGATAGCTATAGCCAGCACCTCTTTAAAAGGGTTCTGTAATTCACAATGGGCTGATAAAGGCCAGTAATTGACCCTAATGATAGTAAAATATATTTTTACACCCAGGAGCAAACAAAAAGATCTCCAGTAGCTGAGAACAGATGTAGGTTCAAATAATGTGAGTCAAATGCCAGGGAGACTATAACATTCGGGTGGTATCTTGGGATGGTGAGATCTGGAATGCTATACAGACTCAATCACGGTCCCTGGATGGCTTTCTCCTGATGCAAAAGAAACAACTGCAGTCTTCATGTTGCTGTGGGATCTGTGAGCAACTTTTGCAGTCTCTGACCATCTTTCCCACTGACTATATTACTAATCCCAACTCTGTGCCATGAAGTAGCCAACTAGAACCGCCACAGGTGCTTTCCATGGCTAATTTCCTGTGGCCCAGTGCCACATTTGGAACATTATTCTGCCTGGACTCACAGCACCTTTCCTGTTTAAAATGAAATTCCTCTAGGGAAAACTGCAATATTCTTGAAAAATGCTGTTGGCAAAAAAAAAAAGAAATGAATGAAGGTGTCATAAATGAAGCTGACCCATTTGGTAGCTGCAAAGAAGCTGATGTATACACACTGTGGTGGCATTATGTTCTAAAATACATGTTTTATTAAGATTGAAAGCAAAGAGATATATTTTCTTCTTACCTGAGATAAACTTAAGCATCTGCCGAAAGCCATTAGGCCCCCAAGTAACAAAGTGTTTGAAATGATTATCCATTTTCAAGTTGATTTTCAAGTTGATGAAGGATCTTCTAGCTAAGCGCCCCGATGCTCCTACGACGGGCTCTACCGCTCACTGTGAGGCTCTTGCGGCGTTCTTTCAGGAAAAGGTCCAAAACATCTATATGACCTTTCCTTCCACAGGACCTCCAGCTGAGTCTCCGGTTTCCATCTGTGGAGACGCAGCCCTGCACTCGCTTCCCCTGTTGACATTCGAAGGGTTCAACATCTTGGCAAAGCAGGTGAAATCTGGGTCCCCCGCCGACCCTCTCAGTTCGGCTCTCTTTAGAGATGAGTCGTTCGTGGGTCGGACCGTGATACACTCCCTGATTAACATCTCGTTGGAGTCGGGCACGGTCCCCCGTAGCTGGAAGCGGGCGGTGGTTTCTCCCATCCTTAAGAAGCCCTCATTGGACCCAGACAAGCCTGAAAATTTTCGGCCCATCTCTTTGCTTCCCTGGCCTACCAAAGTAATGGAGGCCCATGTCAACAAAGTTCTCTCGGCCCACCTCATCCAGTTTAACATCTTGGATCCCACCCAAAATGGCTTCCGTGCGGGTCACAGCACGGAGTCTGCCCTTCTCTCCATGGCCGAACATCTACGCACAGTGATGGATGCGGGGCAGACAGCGGCGCTCGTCTTATTAGATCTGAGCGCCGCGTTCGACACCGTGTCCCATCCTATCCTGTTGCATCGCCTGGAGGAGGTCGGGCTGGGTGGCTCTGCCCTCCAGTGGTTCCGCTCTTTCCTAAATGATCGTTTCTTTGGCGTTGCGCAGCCTCCGTACCAGTCCCAATTCCTCCCTCTGAGACAGGGGGTCCCGCAAGGCTCCTCGCTGAGTCCCACTCTTTTCAATCTGTATGTGAGACCGCTGGCTGAGATCGTCAAGCAATGGGACATGACTATGGTCTCGTATGCTGACGATACTCAGCTAGCGGTGACTATCAGCGGGGATGCAGATCGGGATGCCCCCAGGTTTCAGAGTGGACTTAGGGCGGTGGCAAGCTGGATGAAGAACAACTGTCTCCAGCTCAACGCGAAGAAAACTGAGATCATGATCGTTGGTAGGAAGGCGGAACTGTGGGGGGACAAGTGGTGGCCCATTGAACTGGGGCCGGCCCCTTTCCCGGTCACTGAACTTAGGAATCTTGGAGTATGGATGGATCCCGCTCTAAGTTACGTGGGCCATTCGAAGAAAATCGCGGCCGGTTGTTTTGGCATCCTGCGGTCGCTGAGGCCCATTCTTAAGTTCTTTGACCGTGGTACCAGGCAGCTGATAGTCCAGGCCACGGTATTATCTCGCCTGGACTATGCCAGCTCGCTTTTGGTAGGGGCCAATATGGCGGAGACTACCCGCCTTCAACGAGTGCAGAACGCTGCGGCTAGAGCCATCGTAGGTCTACCCCGAAGGAGCTCTGTTTCAGGCGTCTTGAGATCCTTGCACTGGCTCCCCATTAAATCACGCATCCAGTTCAAGGTGTTGTGTCTGGCGTTTAAGATCTTGAGGGGAGTAGGTCCGCCAATTCTTGCTGACCTCCTGTCGTGGTATGTTCCTTCCCGCGCTTTGAGATCGGGAAGCCATGCGCTTGCGCTGGTCCCCCGTTACAGGTTGTGTCGGGCTGGTGGTCGCTCTTTTAGGGTGAGGGCGGCCGAACTCTGGAATTCCCTCCCAGTAGACTTGCGGCTTCGGACGGACCTCTTGGCCTTTCGCAAGGCGTTGAAAACGTTTCTTTTTAATTAGTTCTTTTTCGGTGTTGTGTTTTCTGCTTTCTGTTGCACTTTGCCTGCCATGCGCCAGGACGCCCCTTAGCTGGGGCAGCTGTGCGCAATACAAAAGTGCATAACATAACATAACATAACATAACATTGGGTATGCCACATGATGCAAAGGATTTCAGTACTTGATAGACAACATAGTAAAACAATGTCATACTTAATAGAGTCATTAAAATCCAGGTTTTGTTCTAGTGAAAAAACAGTGCATGAACTAAACAACATTATTATTTATGCCTTGGTTGATCCACCACACCACTGATTGGTTTTACTTTATCTCTGCATTAGGTATTCTCAAATTAATCACAATGGAGGACCATAACCAAAGCAGTGCTGCAAAAAACTTCATTCTTGTTGGATTTCCATCAATTCATAATCTACAGATTGCCCTGTTCCTTGTGTTTTTGCTCTCCTACCTTGTGATCCTGAGTGGCAATCTGATGATCCTCTGGGCTGTTGTGCTAGATCAGAAACTACACAAACCCATGTATTTTTTCCTCTCCAATCTCTCGGTGCTGGACATCTTCTGTACCACTACCACTGTTCCTAAAATGCTAGCCATGTTCCTTTTAAATGCCAAGACTATTTCCTTGCATGGCTGCTTCATACAGATGTACTTCTTCCATGGTCTTGCAGTGACTGAGTCATTTTTACTTGTAACAATGGCGTATGACCGCTACGTGGCTATCTGCATACCATTACACTATACGACAAAAATGACTATGATGGTCAACGTTCAGCTAGCAGCCAGTGCCTGGATCATTGCTTTGCTGATACCTCTACCTGGTGTTATCCAGACTTCACAATTGCACTTCTGCAGCCCATACAAAGTGGTGCACTGTTTTTGTGATCATTTGTCTGTTATTCAAGCTGCCTGTTCTGATACCACCTCTCAAGCTCTCCTAGGAATTTCTATTGCAATGGTGGTTTCCACAATCCCACTGCTGCTTGTTTCTCTATCCTACCTGAATATTATACTGGCCATCTTGAAGATCAACTCCAAAGACGGACGTCAGAAAGCATTTTCTACATGCACCTCCCACCTGATAGTTGTCATCACCTACTATACGTCCATGGGTGTGTCCTACATCTCCTACAAGGCAGACATGCCAATTGACTTTCACATCATGGGAAGTGTTATTTTTGCAATTTTGACTCCAATGGTGAACCCAATGATTTACACACTTAGAAACAAGGAAATGAGGGATGCAATTGTTAAACTTTTACATATGAAGAGGGATCAGGAGGCCAGATGAAATTTATGCTTAACTACATCTTTATTTAAGCCAACACCTTCGATTAATATGACATTGTTATATTTGCGTACTATTCATATGACGCACATTTGCATCAAATTTTGCCTGCCTCTTTCACAACTTGGGAGCATATTTATGAGGGGAGATGCGTCGCTCTTGCACCGAAGTGCAACGCAAGTCCAAAATGCGATTTATGAAGCCACACAAGGCCACCTTGCATGTCCCTGAGTTGCTTCATAAATGTTTAGCAATGAAACGCTGCGCAAATCACTGTGTTGCATTATTCTGCCTCAAAAAGGCATTCCATGGGGGTTGCATGAGTATTCGCATGCAACTCCCATAGTTCTTGGTGCATTCCCGGATTTTCTAAAAGCGGTAGATCTGCGATTGCACGAAAACAATACGCCTTCTTAGGGGAGGCATAATGAGGAAAAATATATTTGTATCTCCTTGGTACTTCCTCTTTATATGTGTGTTGCATTCTGCACCACACATAGAAAGAGTAATAAGCCTATCAGCATTATTTTTGTGCAGGAAGGTGCCCCTACCTGCACACAAACAATCCTACATGGAACACAGGCACCCATGCACCATGTGACAAGGGTGCCTGCATTGGCGTTAGCACCCGTTTCCCTTTGTGAATGTGGGTGAAAACACTGCCTGCTCTTCAAAAATGAGAAAAAAGCATTTATTTTTTATTTCTGTAATGCAGCCCATTTTCGGTTCAGGAAAATGGTCTGCATTAGATATAATATTTTGCTTCACTTAAACTTAAAAAGCAATCACAGTCATGGTGGTCAGCTAACCACAGCAGGCCACAATCCCTGTGATTGTAGCCATTCCCAATGGGTCACAAATTGCGTCCTGCCTCATTAATATTGATGAGGCAGGTCTATTGCCGACCCATTGGGAATCACAAAGAGTGTCTGAGACACTGTTGTACATAGCTGTTTGCGATTTCCTAATTGGAAATTGCAAATATTTGCAATAAGGAAATTGCAAACTGACTTTTTTCTACATCTGGCCCTTGGTGCTTTATTTTAGTGAGAAATGCCCCCTTGCATATATTTTGGATTCAAGCATGCATTTCATACTTAAACAAATAGCATACAAAATTGTAGTTTCTCATAGAGTGGCCACTCGTTCTGGTTGTTAGTTTTGTCCCCATACAGTCGCACTAACTTTTTTTCCACAAGCAGAACGTAATAATGCAACATGCAGTAATTTTAGGATTTTTTTTACCCAGCTTGATGGAAATTTCGTCAGGAAATGGGTTTGGATTTTCCTAGTAATTCCAGGAGTGGGAAAAATCCATTCCATTATATGTTGGACTCTGATGGTCCACTAAAAAATTAGTAATTATTGTAAGAATCAGGAATTCTTTGTAAAATTCACCAATATTACCCCATTTCGGATTTTCACACTCAGTTTTCAATGAAATAACCCTCACAATAAAACAGGCCTCTAACTGCTTGTAATGGTCCTATTAGAATTAGGAAGCCACTAGTAATGATGGTCTTAATGTTCATAGTGAAGCTACATGTAATACAAGAATACTCAAGCATGGTTTAATTGCATGGTAAAATATGGATGCTATTGCACAAAAATGTCTTTGAACAACAATCTGCTCACTACAAATATTTAAATAAAGACAATTATGCTGATTTCACTGTATAAAAACACTCACTTTATGATGATCTTCTGAATCTTATCCCTATGTGTACTGGTGGAATAAGGTAGAACCAGGAATACGTTGCACAATTGTAGGTCACAGAATGTTCCACATTGGGGTCCTAGTAACGCCTGCTAAAACATTTATGAATCAGATGCACTGCATACAAAGTAAAGACCTGGAAAAAGAAAGAAACACTACAGGAAGAAGGAAAATACTGTGCTCGAAAGATAATGAGCTGTAGTTTTTAGGAGTTATATGAGAAGGTGTTCAAGGTCAAGAGAGATATTCACAGAGAAGACCTCACAACAAGTGACCATTTAACTCTTGTTTCCAAATCCCAGCTGAATTAATAGCCCTGAATAAAATCCATGGATCCAGTGCATATCATCTGCAGGATTCACCTTCTCAAAGATCAAGTTGGAATGAGGACCATGGCAATCATGGCTACTCTCAGGCCAGGGGACACATTTTCTTGATTTAATATTATGATGATAATGATAATGATGATGTTTACTATTACTATCTATATGGTATTTATATAGCACTGACCTCACCAAATAGATGGTGGAGCACTCCACCGTCCCAGTGACACCCATAAGGTCCTGAGAAGGAACAATCAATAAAACTTAGAAGTCATACTGGTTCATATTAATCTACTCAATTTTTCCACTTAAGGTCCTCTGCTGTGGACACACTGTAAAGAATTTGAAAGCGAACTTGAAATGTAGTAAATAGCAAACCCATCAAAAAGGCTGGCATAATGCATTTAATTGATAATTTTGTAAACATCTCTGTCCCTTTTCATGCCACTTCTGAGTGTTGCTGAGTTTGCCAAAGTTTATGTGTAGACTTGTGTTAGATCTTAGTGTCCCTGGGTGAAAAGTAGATGGTGCCCAAAGCCCTCATGTCTTCAAATTCTTCAAATTATAGGAAGTGGCTCACCATCAATGAGCAGAGTGGTGTGGAGGCTCCGAGGGAAACAGAGGCCAACATTACTATGGTGACATGTCATTTGGTATCCTCAGAGTAAGTGATACCTAATTCATTCAACCAGGTTGTAGTAGCAGACAACCATGAGAGCCACTTCCCAGTGAGTATGGAGGGGGTTGGGGTCTAAGGCTCTCTTAAGGCAACTGTGAGCCCTTCCATGCATGTGGATTGTTTATTAGAAAATGACATAGGGCACTCTGCCTGGAAGGAATTGGAGCTCAGGTTACATATTGAAATGTTGGGGTTAACTGAGTGGGTCTTAATGACTAAATGGTTCATGCCTGTCTAGGAAGGAATTCAAGGAAGCCAGGAAGAATGGCCAAAGCAGCTACTAACAAATTGAGGCAGGGGGCATGGCAAACCAGTCAGGGGGGTCACCAGAGGAGGCTACCCCGGGAGGATATTGCGTCCGTAGGAAATCTGCCTGAGCTTGCTGGATGGCAAGTTTAGGATGGGCCCTTCAGGGAGGAGGTTTTCAAGGCTACGGAGGAGTGCCCATCCCTAGAGGGCATGAGAAGGCAAGCAGAAGCCCAGGCAACTGGTGACACCTCTGGAGATCACCTCATTTACTGAGAGATTGGCCTTTCTTACAGTGAGCCTATTATATTTATGCATCGGGTAGCATATGTGATGGTAGTCCCCCAGTGCTCCATGTCCTTTTTACTGGGTCTGGCTCATAGATACCCCTGGCAGACCACCTGGGTTCAGACAAGAACTTTGTAAGTCTTGTTTCCCACTTTTATTGGCCCCGGATGAAGACATCCTCAGTTACATTCTACAGGACTTGAAAGGATGCACATTGACATTGTTTGACCCTTGGAGCTCCAAACTGCCCTGAAACACGGGGGTATCCGTGTTTTGGTGGACCATGCCACTAGGTACCGAAAGACAATACCTCTGAGGACTGTGGTTGCATCTGCATTTGCTAGGGCCCTTATGTGGATTTTCACCCAAATGTGCTTACCCAAGGAAGTGGTGTCTGACAGAGGTACCAACTTTATAACAGTCTACATAAAATCCCTGTGGGAAGAGTGTGGGGTAACCTACAACACCCTGAAAGGCATGATTATGCATCTGCCTGAACCAATGAGACAGAAGTGGGACATTGTCTTACCATGCCTGCTCTTTGCCTACAGGGAGGTACTTTCTATGGTCACTTTATTAGGGTCTTCTCAGCGAGGTTAAGGAGATGTGGGAACAAGCTCTCACTAACCCCCCACAGGGTGTGATTAGCTACATGCTAACCTTCCACAACAAGATGAAAAAATCCTAGTAGAACCTAGAAGTCAGCAAGTAGGTCATGAAGCTTTGGTACAACCAGAAGGCCACTCTGTTAGACCTTTAGACTGGCCAGAAAGTATGGGTATTGGAGACAGTGGAGTTGCAGCCCCTCAAAGACCATCGAACATGGCCTTTTGAGGAGAAAGGGAGGGATGAGGAGTCCACCTAGCTTTTGGACCTCAAGACCCCAGAAAACAACTAAGGGTATTCCATATCAATTGTCCCAAGCTCCACTATGGGAGGTCTAAGGTCACCATGCTGCTGGTGACAGACGATGGCGTGGAAGAGGAGAGTGTACGTTTCTCTGACACCCTTTCAATCAAAAAACAGATGGTTAGTGGAAGGTCTCAGCCTTTCCCTGTTATCTCTATCCTGGAACAGCAAAGGGACTGTCACTAGATGTTGGGATACTTTGACTCCCTTTTCCCCCTAACCCTTGGGCTCCCAAACCTGTGTAACCATGATACAGATACTGGTGACATTTCCCGAGTCAAAAATATGATCTACAGACTGTCTGACAAGGTGAATGACAGCATTAAAGAAGAAGTTTCCAAGATGTTGAATTTGGGTGTGATTGAGCACTCCAGTAGCACCTGGTACAGATCGGTGGTGTTGGTTCCCAATGCTGCCCCACCGGTCATCATCCCAGAACTCCATAACTGTGGGGACTATTGAGGGCTCAACTCAGTCACATTGACTGATGCACACCCATTATCATCATCATAATAATATTAAGTCAAGATATATCCTGAGTTTATGAGCTCATAGACCGGTTAAGGGCTGCCCAGATCCTGAGTACATTTGACCTCAATTCTGGTTACTGGCAAATTGCCATACCTGAGGGGGGTGTATTTCGATCCCAGAGGGCCACGTCCAATTTAAGATAATACCCTTTATACTCAAGAATGTCCCTGGCACCTTCCAGTGGTTGTTGAGTCAGGTCCTGGCTGTGATGTAGTCCTTCAGTGCTGCTTACTTTGATGACATAGCTGTCTTCAGTAGCAGCTAAGAGGACCACCTGTTTCACACTCAGGCTTCAGGCTCAGCAACAGGCCCGCCTGACTATCAAGACCAGAAAATAACAGAAAAGGAAGGTTTTTTGTTGTACTTGGGATACTTTGTGGGCAGTGGCAAGGTGCAATCCATCCAGGTCAAAATAGAGACTTTTCCAGCCTGGGAGCCACTCAAACCCAAACAGAAGCAAGGGCCTACCTGGGCCTCACTGGATATTATGGTAAGTTCATCAAGGAGTGTGGCACCAGTGTTGCCCCTTTGACTGAGCTGACATCTAAAAAAGCAACCAGAGAAGGTGATCTAAACATAGATCAGTCAGAGAGCCTTTGACACCCTCAAACAGGCCACATGCACAGCCCCTGTAATCAGGGCACCTGACTTTTCCTAGAAATTAATTTTGTAAACTGATGCCTCAGAGCATGGCATAGGGGCAGTGCTTTCCTTTCACAACTGAATGAGGAGGCCCTAGGCCAACCCGAAGCCTTCATCAGTAGGAGATTACTTCCATTGAAATAGAGGAGGAGTTCTATTGAGCAGGAGACCTTTGATGTGGTGTTGGCACTGAAGAAGCTGAGACCATACCTGTTTGGGACTCACTTCCAGGTTCATACAAAGCACAGGAACGTGAGGAGGCTCATGCAAATGAGGGGTGAGCATCACAAACTTATGAGGTGGTGCATCTCACAGTCAGAGTTGTCCAGTGGGACAAGGTTACAGCCTGCACACAATGATGAGTTGCACAAGAAATGAAATGAAATGAAAGGTACATTTGTAAAGCTCATGGCTACCCCGAGGCCTCCCAGCGCTGGGCGTGACTTTTTGACGGGTGGACGCGGAAGGATGAATTGATTTATGGAAATAGAAAGGTTTTGAGGTGTTTCCTGAAGGCACAGTGATTGGCCTCTTTCCGGAGGTGGAGCCGAAGAGTGTTCCAGAGTCTGCCTGCATTCAGAGAGAAGAGTCTGCCACCACTTCTAGCTCGTTTGATTCTTGGGGTCTCGATGAGGTGAAGGTCATCCGAGTGAAGCTTTCTCCTTGCTTTGTATGGATGAACTATGGCTGAGATCACGGGAGGGCCTATCCCCTGTAGGGATCTATGGACGATACAAAGGGATTTGAAGCCGATTGGCTCTTTCACGGGGAGCCAGTGTAGGAGACGAAGGGCTGTTTTTGCGGAGAGAAATTTGGGTGTTCCTGTCAGTAGTCTGGCTGCATAGTTCTGGATGATCTGTAGTTTATTGATCACTGAGGTAGGGGCTCCCAGATAGAGCGCATTGCCATAATCCAGTCTGGAGAGCACAATAGACTGGACCATGATTTTCCTGGCTTGGGGAGGGAGCAGGGGGAGAACCTTCCTTGCCATTCTGAGCAGGCCAGAGCAGGTTTTCACAGTCTTGATGGCTTGCGCATGAAATGTTAAGTTATGGTCTAGCCAGATGCCCAGACTCTTAATTTCATGTTTAGGGGTTGGAACTGGGCCCATGCATGCCAGCCAGAAGGTTCTGAGCAACGAGTTGTTGAAATTACCTAGGATCATGACCTCGGTCTTTCCTCCATTTAATTTCAGGAGGGAAGACCCCATCCATTTTACCACTTCCGAAAGACAGGCTTTCAGGATCGTAGAGTGTGGAAAGGATTGGTTTAGGGCTACGACCAGTTGGGTGTCGTCGGCATAGGTGACAATATAAATCCCAAATGGAGCCACAATTGATGACAGAGGGACCATATATGCGTTGAAAAACGTAGGACTCAGGGACGAGCCCTGAGGTTCGCCACACTGGAGGGGATGGGGTTTGGAGCTTATGCCCTCTTCAAAAACCTGAAACGAGCGTCCCTTCAGGAAGGAGCGCAGCCAGTTTAGGGCGGTTCCAACTACTCCCAGATTTTCAAGACGGTGTGTCAGGACCTGATGGTTCACCGTATCGAAGGCCGCGCTCAAGTCCAAAAGGACGATGGCTGCCACACCTACTGTGACTAAAATTTTCCTGGTCTCCTCAACGACTGCCAGCAGAGCCGTCTCCGTACTGTGCTTAGGCTGGAAGCCTGTTTGGGATGGATTCAGCAAGTTGGAGGTTTCCAGGAAATTAGAGATGGTCTGATCGACATATTTTTCGACAATTTCTGAAATCCCAGGTAGAAGAGAGATGGGGCGGTAGTTGCCCAGATCTAAGGGGTCAAGGTGTAGCTTCTTGAGAAGAGTCTTCATCATTGCTTCCTTCCAAAGTTGGGGAACTATTCCTGTGCATAGTGAGACGTTGATGGTGTGGGTGATAGTAGGACCGATTATAGATGCAGCTTTGGTTAAGATGTGCATGGGCGCTGGGTCTCTTGGAGAACTGCTTTTTACTGTGGGCATAAGTGTCAGGAACGTTTCCAAGGGGAGGTGGGGAAAGCATTCAAGGCGGTGAGCGATGGGGGGGCAGTCTGCTAGGGGGGTCATTGATACCGGGTCAATTTCGGGGAGAGTATTTATAATGTTCTGAATTTTGTTGACAAAGAACTCGGCCTGGTTTTCGCAGCGAGTTCCAAGGGGGTCCGTGGGGACGGGGGGACAGGGATTTTTAGGAGCCTTTTAATGATGACAAAGGTCTCTCTGGGGGAATTGGCGGCTAGATGAATTTTTTCCTCATAGTAGGCTGCCTGAGCTTTCTTCATTTCCTCTCTGTAAGTGCGTATAGCGTTCCAATAGGTGAGCTTGCTGTTGGCTGCAAAATCTTTCCTCCAGTTCCTTTCTAGAATTGTACATCTCTGCTTCACTATGCGCAGTTCAGCTGAGTACCAAGGTGATTTAAGTGAGCCATAGTTTTTGATGATGTGTACTTTAGGGAGGACCTGATTCAGTGAGTCATCTATCCAGCTGCATAAATTGTTATACATTGCGACTGGACAGGGGACCAACTGCGGTCTATTGTTTTCAAGTTCTTGGGCCCAATTCTCATGGGGGAGTTTGGACCAGGGGCGTGTGAGCGTCTGAAGAGGATGAACTGGGGGGGTAGGAGTTTGAGGGCGCAGGGAGAGGGGCACCAGAAGGTGGTCGGACCAGGGGATAGGGATAGGATCCTTTCCATGGAGAGTCTCAAGATTGGAGAACACTATGTCAAGGCAGTGTCCCTGCGAGTGTGTGGGAAGAAGAACTTTTTGCACCAATTGGATAGACGCAAGGTCCTTTGCTAGTTCAGTTGCTACTGTGGATCTAGGGTCATCAAAGTGAAGATTAAGATCACCCAGAAGCGTAAAGTTTGCAGAGGTGCTGGCTAAATTGATGGTGGTTTCTACCACGGAGTTGCAAAAGGAACCTACTGCGCCCGGTGGCCGATGGATCAATATGCCTGAGAGTGAGAGGAGAGGGGAGAGTTGGGGGGCGTGGCTAAGCAAGCCACAATGGCGGTCCTGCTTTGCTGAGGCTCCGCGTCTGGGCACCTCTCGGAAGCATTATGGAGTGTCTACATGGGTGCTAATCGGCGCAGGGGGCGTCGGAAGGTGGCTGCATCATAATGTGATGCCGGCGGACGCCTGGGCGCATTCCTAGCCTTCAGAACGGGACTTTGTCCGGCCGCAGCCGCCATCACCGCAGCCTGAGACCCAAGATGGCGTCGGAGCTCCTCTAAATAAAACGGGAGACGGTGTGAGGGGAGGCGGTGAGACCAGCGGCGCATCCTGCCTTGTCTGCACTGACACCTGGAGGGTGTGAACTGGGTACAGACCCACGAAGGGCGACACGAACCATCATGATGCGGAGGGGCTCCAGGCACGCCTGCCATCTTAGACGCAGTGAACCCGCCGTGGGCCGGAGGTGGACCCCGATGTAGCCCTCGTACGCCCCAGGTACCCCTTGTGGTTGGCTCTGGAGGGGGCTGGGGGAGCGCGGGGCTCAGGTGGGAGCGGCGGGACCTGGAGGCCCTTCAACCCTCCCGACCAGAACCCGCCTGACCTTAACATGGCCGCCCAAGTGACTCCAGATCCTTCCCAGCGCAGCCGGTGAGGCCTTGATCCCCGTGACCGCCGAGGCGACGGCCTCTCCGGCGATACCCGATGGAGTTGCTGTGCCCTCGACGGACCTGCCGGCCGCCTGCCCGCTACGAGCCGCCTGAGCCCCCCCTGGTACCCCGAGGGGCCCCGACGACTGACGGGGCCCAGCGTGGCCGACGAGGACACCCAAGGTGCTGGACACTGTGGAATGCACTGATGAGAACGCGGGTGGCAGCAGCTTTGAGGGGGGGCATCGTGGCCCCAGGCTCCCCCGCCGCTCGCGTCGGGACCCAGACACCGATATACTGAGGGACTTCGGTGGCCTCGCCACGGCTGTGGGCCCTGGGAGAGGGTTTGGCCTATACGGAGGCCGCGAGGTCAGTTCTCAAGCCCTGCGGGGTGTCCCCCCTCAATCTTGGGGACGCCGCAAGTGATCTCCTGTAGCTTCGGCTGCAGACGGAGTCTCCGTGGGGGTGGCCCGTTACTGGGAGCGCCCTGCTTGTGGTGTCTGGTGGCTGGCGTGGACGACTCCTGGGCCTTGTCCGCAGAGGGAGATCCAGTGTACCGGCCCGGGCTGCCACTTTCCTGTGCGGCTCCACCCGGGGGTCACTGCTGCTGCGCCTTCTGCCCTTCCGCGGACCCCTGGCGTCACTGAGGGCTCCTGCGACCTGACCGATGACACCGACCCCTCCATACCATGTGGCATCAAGATGGGGAAGTCAAAGCCCGCGCAGCATCAAGCAGTCGTGGAGACGGCCCCGGAGAACATGCCTCTGACCTCGACCTGGTCCTCCAACGTGGTGCCCTCCACAGACCTATCAATCTCAGACAAGCTGGATAAGGTCCTCGCCGCCATCGAACTATCTCGTCTGTCTATGGAAGAACGCCTTGGTACCCTGGCGACAGATGTCAACCTCCTCCGCGATGATCACCGTAAACTGGCGGACCGGGTGCGTACAGAGGAACAGACACTTGAGGAAATGCAGCCAATGCTAAAAGAGCAACAGAAGACGCTCCAGGGGGTCCTTACTCACCTAGCCGTGGTGGAGGAGCGCGCACAGGATTTGGAGGGCCGCTCAAGACGCTGTAACATTGCTGGGGCTGCCGGAGGGAGTCGAAGGTGCCAACCCCATAGACTACATGGACACGTGGCTGAAATCCTTTACCCCAGCATCAGACCGCACAACATTCTTTTCCATAGAGCGGGCTCACCGAGTGCCAGCCCAAAAGCCCCCGCCCGGCGCAACTCCTCAACCACTCCTCGCCAAGTTCCTACACTTCCGGGATCGGGATGCGGTGCTTCGGGCGGCGCGACTGGCGGCGCCATTGCAAGTGGAAAACAACCAAATCATGATCTTCCCGGATTATGCCCGAGCAGTACAACAGCAGAGATCTTCCTTCCTGGACGTAAAGCAGAGACTACGGGACAATAAGATTCAATATGCATTGCTCTTCCCGGACCGCCTCAAGATCCTCTATAACGGGTCTTCCCTCTTCTTCACATCCGCGGAGGCCGCGCAAGACTGGACAGATGAGCATTGCCCGCGGGCACCCGCTCCTCATCACCAAAGGGGCTCCCCTCTCAAAACTTTCCATGCCCGGAAGCGGCCCAAGAAGCTCCGTAATATCGAGTCCAGACCAACGAACGGCTCCCATGACTCGCCGGATCTTGAACAGATTATGCGAGAAAGACGTGAAGCTCTACAAGCAGTGATCGATCTGCGCACCACACAGCCCTCAGACTCCATAGATCGACCCCCGCACCTGTTCTCATCAGAGGGCGAAAACTATAGCGATGGCACCGTCTTGGGGGCAGACCAGGCGGCGCCCCCCATGCCACTCCGCAAACTGCAGATGGACTACTGGATGGCCTGCCCTCTCCTACTTCGCCCTGAGGCAACTCAGGCACAGACTCCCACATGGTATCCTTATCTGTAACGTACACCTAGCACCCATGATATCTCACACACGGGGACTGACACCCTGCTCCTGACGCGCACCGATCCTACTGCATGCCCACTCAGCGCGCAGCCTCGCACTCGTATATCGTCACCCCCTATCATATAAAGCAGTTCTCCCCCCTTGTGTTACGGGAGGAAGTTTGGATGCACCGATCCCCAAACGATGAGTCCTATGTATTGGGACAGTTTCCCGCACCCCTACACGTTGTTTAAACCCCGGTTCGCATATGTCCCACCTCGCCATGGAGTTTCACACCATGGAATATCCGATTTTCCAGGCCCCCCGTCTGCCTGCCCCCCTCAGATGCAGCGCATCCCTGAGGGTCCACTACATGATTTATCTAATGGGCACCTCACCCAGCCCCCACACAGAATCGACCATTTATGGCACGACTGACGACCAACGCAGACATTAATGTACTCACACTCAACACACGTGGTCTACACACCCCACGTAAGCGCTACGCGATATACGCCTATGCGAAACGACAGAAAGAATCTATCCTATGCTTACAGGAAACCCACCTTAATTCAACCGAAGTAGGCAAACTACGAGTAAAATGGCGCGGACTCATCTGCGCCACGACCTACTTCTCGTTTGCCCGGGGGGCACTGATACGGATCCGCCCGGGATCCCCTTTTCGGGAACTTAGACGGGTGGTGGATGACGAAGGCAGATACGTCCTACTAGAGGGTCTTACTAGATGGGAGGGCTATCCTCTTAGGAAGTATTTTCCCCCAAATGTGGATAGGATAAATTCTGGGAACGACTCACAATCTCTCTGGCCCAATTCACGCATCTACCCTGGCTGCTAGGAGGGGACTACAACTGTATCCTGGACCCGAGAATGGACCGCTCGCACCCCCCACTCCCACATTCCCCCACCTACAGACAAATAGACCGATTTAAAGCATGGGGCGCACACTGGTCCCTCACAGACGCATGGAGACTGCACCATCCTCAGGCCCGCATTTACTCTTTCCACTCCATTCCTCATAATCTGCGAGTCTGGCTTGACCGATTCTTATGCACCGCAGCGCTTCTCCTGCAAATATGTCACTCGGACTATTTGGGTAGAGTCGTTTCAGACCATGATGCACACCTTCTCGGCCTCCAATGGCGACCCCCGCACCCTTCTGTCCCCATGTGGCGATTATCGCGGGACTGTCTCACAGACCAGATCTTCACACACGACCACTAACGTAGCATCCAAGACTACTTTACGCATAATACGGGGACCGCGTCGTCAACCATGGTCGAGTGGGATGGCTTCAAGGTGGTAGCCCGCGGAGAATGCATTCGGTACAGAACCGGGGTAAGACACACCTTGGAGCACGCCCTAGAGAAGGCGGAACAGCAACTGGCTGCGGCCACTAAGGCCGCAGATCAATCGGTGGCGACAGTGGCTCAGGTCGCCCACGCCAAATTAGAGTACCAGATGGCGTGCGTGTACCTCCGGCGTCACAAATTTCGGGCATATTCAACCCGAATGCACAGGGACTGTGACAAGACGGGCACACTTCTGGCATGGCTTGCTAAGCAAGATACTGAAGTCTGGCCTATTACCGCAATTATAAATCCCCAGAGCACCCTGGTGCAATCTCAGGACGAGATCCTCCAGGCATTCTATCAACATTACTCGGCAGTCTACACTGTTCCCTCATCTCTCGACCCAGGGGCTGTAGACCACTTCCTAGACCCTCTTCCCCTTCCCCGAATCTCCGCTGCAGATCGGAAAGGGTTGGACGCAAAGATACAAACCACTGAGATTACAAGCGCGGTACGAGCACTGGCCCGCGGCAAGGCCCCTGGCCTTGACGGGCTACCTCTTGAATATTATGCCACTTTTGCCCCACAGCTGACCCCTTGTCTATCAGCAGTATTAGACTCGGCGCTTAGACTCGGCGAACTACCTGGCTCCATGAGAGCGTCGGTGATTGTGACATTCCCGAAACCCGACCGAGACCCTCAACTCCTAGCCTCCTATCGCCCCATCACACTACTCACAGCCGACTGCAAAATTCTAGGGAAAATTTTGGCGGACAGATACTCACAAATCATATGCCCGTTAGTACACCCGTACCAATGCGGTTTCGGGAAGGAATACCTCTCATGATATCCGGCGCCTCTTTCACATCCAGGATCAGATTGGTGATCGATTTCCTCATGCGGCGTGTCTGATCTTGGACCTTGAAAAGGCGTTTGACACTCTAACGTGGCAATTCCTCTTCGCCGTCCTGGGACGGGCGGGCCTAGGCCCCACACTCATAGCCTACACTCGCCTGCTCTACACCAATCTCACGTCCCGGGTCCGTCTCGGTCGCTATATCTCTCCGGAATTCGCAATACACAGGGGCACGCGACAAGGGTGTCCCCTTTCGCCCCTATTATTTGCGCTCGCGGTAGAACCCTTGGCCGTCCGGCTCCGTAGGGACGGGCAAGCCTGGGGTATCCCACTAGCGGACGTTACGCACTGCGTATCCATGTATGCGGACGATCTCCTCATTTACATACAGGATGTGACAGCGGATCTCACCGTGCTCGAGACCGCCCTGATGGAGTTTGCGGAGGCCTCGGGCTTGAAAGTGAACTGGGACAAGTCGATGGTATAGCCCCTCCATCCGGGCGCCTCCTCCCAGGAGGTCTGGATCGGTGGCCGGACACTGCATTGGGCGGCAGACGGTCCCTGATACCTCGGGATCCGATTATATCATTCCCCAGTCGACATTTTTGAGGATAACCATCGTAGGGCACTAGCAGGGATACGATCCTCCATTGGGTTCTGGCGGAGCCTCCCGCTGGCCTGATTGGTCGGGTAGCCCTGGCAAAGATGATACTGGTCCTGCAGCTTTTGTACTACTTCACCAATCTCCCAGTGATCCCACCCCGCTCCTTTTTCAAAGATTTAGATACACTCCTCAGCTCTCTAATATGGGGTCAGGGGCGGCACAGGATCGCGCTGGCCAAGCTAAAACTACCCACGACGCAAGGGGGGCTCGGGGCGCCCTCATTCGAAGCCTACTTCCTGCCGTCACAGCTCCAGTGGCTCTCATACTGGATGGCGGAGAGATACACACTCGAGACATGCACTGCCACGGGAGGTATGCCCATGCCCGAGTTGCGTTGCCTGCTTCTGCCATATCCCGCCCCACGCGAACCTACCCCCTTCAGGTAGACATCGCCCAGAAATGCGTTCAACGTGTACACCGCATGGCACCACACTGCCCTCCATACACACCATTACTACCACTAATCGGCTGGCCCAGACATGGAGGATTCTTCACATCCGCCATGCTTCGGGAGTGGGCGTCTAGAGACATTGCCGAGGCGGAAATATTGTTTGACGAGGGACAGCTCCGGCCGTACCGGCAGCTCATGGATGACTACGATCTGCCCCCAGGCCAGTTCCTGCTTCACCGTCAACTCCTCAGCCACTTTCGACCATATTCTGATCTTACATTGGGGGAGCCTCCCACCCACCCAGTCCTCCACACAATTTTACGAATGGGGCGGGGTCGACACCTTATTACATGGTTGTACAAATCGATCGGGGACCTGACACCCCCACTACTAGTACCTCTCTGAGCCATTTGGGAGGAGGAAGCAGGACGACCATTTCATGACAGCGAATGGGACAGGGCGATAGAATTCCCCAAAAAAGTATCCAGGAATGCCCGCTTTAAGAATATACAGTTTCACATCCTACATAGGGCCTACTTAACGCCAGCGCGCCTTCAACGCTTTTATCCCGACACTACCTTCCTTTGCCCTCGTTTTCAAGCGGGGGACGCAGCCTTTTTCCACATGTTCTGGACCTGCCCGGGCATTCAGAGCTATTGGTCATCTATCCACTCGACACTTAGAGATCTCACCGGGCTGACCCACTTGACTACATGGGAGGGGTGCGCGCTGGGTATACTGGGGCGGAGGAAGCGACACAAGGTGCCGATGCGCTTCATCTTCCTAGCCCACCTTCTGGCCAAACGCTGTATAGCCATGCACTGGCGGTCCCCTACTGGTCCTCCGATTGCGGCATGGGTAGGGGCGGTTCTTAAATGGGCTGCAGCTGAGGAGGACGCAATACGGGAGGAGGAGGCCAAAGGTACCCGCAAAATCCCAATCCCTCTATAATGGGCGCTCCTATTGCATCAATTCAGACAATCCCAGACCCCGGAGGCCCCGGTCACCGACATACATACCCCCGACACCACACCGCCTCATGTGATGCGGTTACCATGGCGGGGGATCCCCCACAGTGTCCCCCCACACCACCCTCAGGCCTGTTGGGTTCACCCATGCTCACCTGACGCACCCCACGGTTCCCCACACCGGATTGCGCACGCACCCATCCCCCCCTAGGTGGGAGGCAGCTATACTGTTGAATGGGCAATGGCAGACTTAGGACATAACCCTGGCCCAATCATTCAGAACTTCATGGCACTTCCCAGTTTGGTTATCCCCCCCCACTTTTCCTTACGGGCAAAGATCTTCTACAGTGCAGGCCGCATCTACACGGAACAAGACACACATGTGCTTTCTATATTGATAATGGTCTATTTTGCTACTCATGTAACATACTCATCTCCACGGAATGTGATGTATGTATGCTTATGTTCATAAATGCCAATAAAATGAATTTTCAAAAAAAAAAAGGAGAGGGGAGAGTTCTAATGAGAAGTGAACATTCTCGCAGTCTAGCAAGGGCTGCCGAGTAGGCGGCAGGCAATGTGGTCCTTATAGATAATCGCGATTCCCCCGCCTTTCCAGATGTTCTATCCACTCTTTGAATCACATACCCCTGGGGCAGAGTTTGTACTATATCCGGATCAGAGCAAGCACTGAGCCAGGTTTCAGTTAAGAAAAGCACCTCAGGGGAGGAGTCTTATAGGAGGAACGAAATTTCTGTAGAAGGCTTGGGAAGGGATCTACAGTTTAACAGAAAGATACTATAAGCAGAGCTTGAGGGAGGGGGTGGGCGGGAATGGGAGAGAAATGTGAGGGGGCACGAGTTGTCTGCATGTAGATGATGAAGACAGTTAGCCCTGGGGTCGTGATTTAGCTGCAGCAGTTGTGCACCGGAATGCCTAAGTCGTCCTGAAGGGAGAGGTGCGGGGGTTCTGGCCTGAGGCCCCGGTCGGACACGGACAGGTGCGGACGGGCTTGCCTATGGCGCGCCCGCTGCATGTGTCTGCTGCACGGCCGCGTCATGTGTTCAATTTATGCGCCTTCTTCCGACGCCGGGTGCAGCAACTAGACCACTGCCCCGTGCATCTGAAGCGCTACAGCCGGAAGTGGTGCACGAGACCTTCCTGCCCACCGAGCATTGAACACAGCTCGTGCCGGGGGTTGGTTCCAAGACTGATACCTTTTACCCCAGGGCCTGTTGTAATGGATTTGCTGCTGTGGAGAAGCTCCTAGTGGGAGATACCTCTTTCTTCTGTTCTATGAAGTTGCACAGTAGATGTGGCTTAGGTGGTTGGCCCCAGTCATCAAGATGTCTAGAAGTTCAAAAAGTCCCAACTTCTCAGAGGTCTTAAGAGAAGTCCAGTTAGATGCAGCCAAAGGACCCAGGATCTCAGGACGAGCACTTAAGGGTTCAAGACTCAGTCCAGCAGAGGCCACCAGCAGGGTCCAGTCCAGGTACAATTGCAACTCATCAACTGGGCACTTCAGGGAAAGACCTCTTGCAGTTTGCTGTCTCCCTGTAGCTACAAAGAAGGTCAGCTAACTGACCCTTGTAGTCTACTTCTTTGTCCTGTGTGCCAATGGGAGCAGGTTCAGCCCTTTAGGCCTCCTCACGAGTCACAAACAGCACGTGCAGTCCACTTCTATTCTTCCACAGGTCCAGAAAGTGTTATGATAAGGACACTTGGAGTGCCACATTTATGTCTGGCAAAAGCTAGATTGTGTGGGTGACTCTTGGTTCCTCTTAGGCAATGGGATCAAAAAGTCTCAGGGACACCCTACCCACTTTTGCCGCAGTTCATGTTTACCCTACTGTAAATAGTATTACATTGCACCTTACTTCCAAAATCCAAAATGGGGGAAACCATCCTCCTTTGTGCACAGCTTGTGTGTGCACCCAGAAGCGTGAAGTTGGTTCAAAGTGGAGTTAGGAGTTAGGTTGAAAACATTGTTTTGTTAGGATTATTTTGGGAGGGGCCATTCATGGGTTTTAATTGATCTGCACCTCCGTTATAGGGCTTTCCATGTTAAACAGTCTTGAGATGATCAACTAGAGATTGGGAACAGTTTTTCTAACATCATTTATATAGGGGATTATGAATTGGGTTCAGTAGCCCACATGGGCAAGATACCAAAGAATCTACATGGACACGAGTACAACTAGTTATTGATCATTGTTTCACAGTTGAGAGTGTACCTTGGAATAGTATTCAAGACATTGCCCACTGGGGCTATATGATGAGATATGCAAAGGTAAAAAGGATTAAAATGGACAGTCTTATAGAAATACCAATTTTTTTCAACAAGAACATGAGACTATAGATAGCTTACTGCTATGATGATAAGTAACAAGAGTTGGTAGATTCATCTACCATATAAATTTGAATCCCAATTTGTAGAGTTAATTACTATAAAAGTAAGTGTATTTGGGAAAATGTTGAAAATAATGTTTTGAAAAGAATTTGAAAATTATTGGAAAGTGAGAGAATGGAAAGGCGTTAAAGAGTCTTGCTTTGAGGGTTTTTTTGAATTTGCCCATTAGAACTATGCATGTCAGTTTTACAATCTTACACAACCTCCCGTAAGGGTTTTGTTGCCCGTCCTTGATTTCTGTTTTTTGTAATGAGCACCTAGGTTGAATGTAATGTTCCAATAATGCCGCCTGAACATGAACAAGGTTGCCGTGCAACTGATATGCATTGATTATTTCCTCATTCGTTGAATACATTTTGGATCAGCAAAAGCTACTGGAAGTGCAGTGTCCTTGTCTGGAGGAGTAGGTGGACGATGTTCCGGATATTCGGATATATGTATATAAATATAAATATAGGTGTGAGCAAGGCAGGAATAAACCAAGACAGAATAAACCAGGACAGAATCGTGGATCCAACCTCCGTGTCGATGTCCGTCTCCTTATTGAGGGATTCGGAAGTGGAGTCGATATATATATTTATATCTATATTCACTGAAAAAACCATAGGTTTCACACATGTTATAGTTAGCGGAAATTTTACTGATAAAAAACCTGTGAAATTGCCCCGTTATAGTTAGTGCTGGCAACTATAACTCACGCGACCGCAATCCTCTGCTGATGCTAATACTGTATTTAGACACTTATTTTCCCATGTCTTCTTCCATACATTTTTAGCTATACATATATTACAAATATTTTTTTTTCATAAAGACACATATGTCATCAGCAGAAGATTGCGGTCGCGTGAGTTATAGTTGCCAGCACTAACTATAACGGGGCAATTTCACAGGTTTTTTATCAGTAAAATTTCCGCTAACTATAACATGTGTGAAACCTATGGTTTTTTCAGTGAATTTGCAAGGTTTTTTAAATGCTAATTCCTAACTATAACGTGTGTGAAACCTATGGTTTTTTCAGTGAATTTGTACGGTTTTTTAAATGCTAAGTTACTTTACGCCATTCGAGGCGTGCGCGCCCACTTAACGCAGTTCGTTCCGTGCACGGTTTTTATCAACTTTAATAAGCCCTGTACATTTGGTGGCCTTCGGCCACCAAAAGCACAGGGGGTGGGGTCAATGTGGATAGTGTTTTTTTTATTTCGATTTTATAATTTCATGTTGCCAAATTTTAGTTTTTTTTACCTATTAATAAGCTTACGGTAAGCGTACGGTGAGCGTACTCGGCGAAATTGCCGAAAAAAAAATAAAACCGTTTTTGCTCTTGGGGGATGTTTGGGGACTCCCTCAACATGACTATGTGGGAGGGAGTTGTCAAAACAGCCCCGTAACATGTTTTTGGCCATCATGTTTGATAAACAACACTCAGTGCGAGAGACAAAATGGCGGACGCCGCTTCCTGGTTTCGGCCGATTCGAATGTTTACTAAGATCTAAGAGCCAATCAGAATCGCGCTCGCGCACGCCACCGTACGCTTACGGTAAGCGTACGGTAAGCGTACCGTAAGCGGGCTCAGATATATATATTGATTTAAAGGCTATTTTCTCAGAATCTACTGAACAGATTTACACCAAACCTACAAAAGGCACTTCCTTGACCTAGGGACTACCTCTCTGCCAAATTTCTAGTAATTCTGTTCAGCCGTTCGGGCTGTAGCTCGTTCTAAAGGTCCTATGGAAAAATGCATGGGAAAAACGCGTTTTGGGACCCCCCTTTTATCTCAGCCCCCGCTTGACGAATCCCCCCGAGACTTTCAGGGTAGGAGCGGAGCGTAGCGCCCCACCTATTTTGAGAAATTCGCGAGGATTCGTCGACCGGCGCCAAAGTTATTCAAAATAGAATGTTGAGGTTTTCCTATGGAAAAGGGGTCCTAACTATAACTACCTACTGGCGACCGCCAGTAGGTAATATATATATATATATAATATATATATATATATAATATATATATATATATATATATATATATATATATATATATATATATATATATATATATATATATATATATTACCTACTGGTGGTCGCCAGTAGGTAGTTATAGTTAGGACCACGTTTCCATAGGAAATCCGCAACATTCTATTTTGAATAACTTTGGCGCCGGTTGATGAATCCTCGTGAATTTTTCAAAATAGGTGGGGCGGCCTCGCTCCGCTCCTACCCTGAAAGTCTCGGGGGGATTCGTCAAGCGGGGGCTGAGATAAAAGGGGGGTCCCAAAACGCGTTTTTCCCATGCATTTTTCCATAGGACCTTTAGACACAGCTACAGCCCGAACGGCTGAACAGAATTACTTGAAATTTGGCAGAGAGGTAGTCCTCAGGTCAAGGAAGTGCCTTTTGTAGGTTTGGTGTAAATCTGTTCAGTAGATTCTGAGAAAATAGCCTTTAAATCAATATATATATCTGAGCCAGCTTACGGTGCGCTTACGGTACGCTTACCATACGCGTACGGTGGCGTGCGCGAGCGCGATTCTGATTGGCTCTTAGATCTTAGTAAACATTCGAATCGGTCGAAACCAGGAAGCGGCGGCCGCCATTTCGTGTGTTTCACTCAGAAAAAAAAGAGTGATATCTTGAAAAGGGGGCAAGGAGGAGAGTTACAGACCCCCTAACATTTGTAAGGGGGTCAAAGAAGGACAGAAAAGTAGAAAGAAAACATTTATTGATTTTAAAAAAAATCGCGGGGTACGCGTACGGTAAGCTCACCGTACGCGTACGGTAGAAAAAAAATAAAATAAAAGAAATGAAATGCAGATTTAAGAGTTTAGATATTAGGGGGCTCTAAAAAGAGCCGTTGTGTTTATGAAGTGATTTTTTAGTGGTACCTACAAGTAAGTACCGATGCAGAGTCTAAGGTTCAAGAGGAAGACTCTGTTCCCTTCATCATTGAAGTGCACACCATCTCCTCTATAAATGTCTTGCATGTCGTAACGCAAGTTGTTGTGGTAAATGGAACCCATACCATAGTCACAGAGGAAAGCAGAAACAGATTTGTTGACGTGCTTTCTTGCTTTGTCAATCTGCGGACAGAAATGATTGGACCAGTTCCATTTTTGCCTTTGGCATATGTTAGAAAACACAAAGGCAGTTTTAGGGAAAAGTGAAAACAGTTGTGCAAAGGTGTCCTTCATAAGCATTTCCAGACCTACCCCAGTCAAAGTGCCTAGGTCATTGCCACCACAGTGCACTATTATGAGGTCAGGGTGTTGGATTTGCATGAAGGATTTCACCAATGGCATCAATTGGTGCCACTTTAACCCTCTCTGACCAATCCATTTAATGTCTACATTTGGCAAAGCAAGGTCTCTCACCATATCTGTTTTCTCTGCATACTTTTCACTCCAGAAGACATAGCTGTGCCCTACAATCCACACTGTGAACATCTTCAAAGGAGAACTGGATGCACTCAGGAGGTGTAATTCAGTAGAATGGTAAAAAGAAATGAAAGACAGTTTGGAAATGGAAGCATACATATTTTTTTCATAAAAAAAAGAACTGATTGGCTGTTTCATACCATTCTAGAATATAAACTAGGCTGTATGTGTAAATTAATAGAAGCATGTTTTGTATTGGTACAGAAAAATGTGTTACCAAAGAACAGTACTATGGATTTGCTGTTAGGTTTGAAAAGTCAAGCACTCTTGCTCTGTGGAATTGAAACATTGTGTGGCGAACTTCTGACCTAACTCCACACAGCAGTGTTCCATGAGCTGTTGCTATGGTAGCAGGCAGAAGTCAAGTTGGGGGAAGGGTACTAGGCAGAAGTCAAGTTGGGGGAAGGTTACTTTTGGAAAAGGGTTGGTTTTCAACCAATAGAAATGTGTGATTACATTTGAAAAAAAGGGGGAAGCACTGAGATTTGAAATTAACATGTATATGTGTGGAAAAAGAGAGGGAAAGTTTGCCATTATCTGGTTCTGCTGAGAGGAGAGAGGTGTAAAGAACAGAGATCCTGGCTCTGATAATCTGCTGTTTGAGTGCCACATTTCTTTCACAGCTAACTAATTTTAAAGGTGAGTTTAGAGTTTGAGAGGGGATGTATATGGTAAATTAAGAAATGAATAATAGAAATGGAATTCCTTTTGTTGAAGTTGTGTTTATTATTTTCTGTTTTGGGAGAAATTTAAATGTGAGGAACATGTAAAATAATATGGACTATGTTTTCACGATAAATTAAGGTGTACTGGTAAAAATAAAGAATACTTTAAGGGTTTGAGGTTGGACTCAGTAATGCAAATACATACAGCATCAGTAAGGCTGGTTGCCCTTGTTGGAGTGTAGGCAGTCACCCAGGTTACACATGGTGCTGGTCTGAAAAAGCAGTTTGGACATGTGCTTTTTTAAGAATCTGAAAAGTGGATTCATAATGTGTCAGTCTGTAAAAGTGATTATCACTTGCCAAAAAAAAGAGTAGTAAGTGTGCTTTCAAATTGGCAAAGAAATTTCGTTTTGTGACTAACGTGAAAACATGACTCTGTGTGCAAATAGGAATTACAGGCAGAGATTTATTGCGTATTGCTCTGGTGATTTCACAGTTGCATTAGATGGAAAGGGGGAGCCATTTTTTGGTGCAGAAGCAGACTCTTAGCACACACCCAGCTGCTTACCCTGTGGAATCATGCACAGTATTCACAAGCGAGTGGGGTTTGAGGTTTCAGTCAGTAATGCAAATACATACAGCATCACTAAAGCTGGTTGCCCTTGCTGGAGTGTAGGCAGTCACCCAGGTTATACATGGTGCTGGTCTGAAAAAGCAGTTTGGACATGTGCTTTTTTAAGAATCTGAAAAGTGGATTCATAATGTGTCAGTCTGTAAAAGTGTTTATCACTTGCCAAAAAAAAGAGTAGTAAGTGTGCATTCAAATTGGCAAAGAAATTTCGTTTTGTGACTAATGTGAAAACATGACTCTGTGTGCAAATAGGAATTACAGGCAGAGATTTATTGCGTATTGCTCTGGTGATTTCACAGTTGCATTAGATGGAAAGGGGGAGCCATTTTTTGGTGCAGAAGCAGACTCTTAGCACACACCCAGCTGCTTACCCTGTGGAATCATGCACAGTATTCACAAGCGAGTGGGGTTTGAGGTTTCAGTCAGTAATGCAAATACATACAGCATCAGTAAGGCTGGTTGCCCTTGCTGGAGTGTAGGCAGTCACCCAGGTTATACATGGTGCTGGCCTGAAAAAGCAGTTTGGACATGTGCTTTTTTAAGAATCTGAAAAGTGGATTCATAATGGGTCAGTCTGTAAAACTGTTTATCACTTGCCAAAAAAAAGAGTAGTAAGTGTGCTTTCAAATTGGCAAAGAAATTTCGTTTTGTGACTAATGTAAAAACATGACTCTGTGTGCAAATAGGAATTACAGGCAGAGATTTATTGCGTATTGCTCTGGTGATTTCACAGTTGCATTAGATGGAAAGGGGGAGCCATTTTTTGGTGCAGAAGCAGACTCTTAGCACACACCCAGCTGCTTACCCTGTGGAATCATGCACAGTATTCACAAGCGAGTGGGGTTTGAGGTTTCAGTCAGTAATGCAAATACATACAGCATCAGTAAGGCTGGTTGCCCTTGCTGGAGTGTAGGCAGTCACCCAGGTTATACATGGTGCTGGTCTGAAAAAGCAGTTTGGACATGTGCTTTTTTAAGAATCTGAAAAGTGGATTCATAATGTGTCAGTCTGTAAAAGTGTTTATCACTTGCCAAAAAAAAGAGTAGTAAGTGCGCTTTCAAATTGGCAAAGAAATTTCGTTTTGTGACTAATGTGAAAACATGACTCTGTGTGCAAATAGGAATTACAGGCAGAGATTTATTGCGTATTGCTCTGGTGATTTCACAGTTGCATTAGATGGAAAGGGGGAGCCATTTTTTGGTGCAGAAGCAGACTCTTAGCACACACCCAGCTGCTTACCATGTGGAATCATGCACAGTATTCACAAGCGAGTGGGGTTTGAGGTTTCAGTCAGTAATGCAAATACATTCAGCATCACTAAGGCTGGTTGCCCTTGCTGGAGTGTAGGCAGTCACCCAGGTTATACATGGTGCTGGTCTGAAAAAGCAGTTTGGACATGTGCTTTTTTTTAGAATCTGAAAAGTGGATTCATAATGTGTCAGTCTGTAAAAGTGTTTATCACTTGCCAAAAAAAAGAGTAGTGAGTGTGCTTTCAAATTGGCAAAGAAATTTCGTTTTGTGACTAATGTGAAAACATGACTCTGTGTGCAAATAGGAATTACAGGCAGAGATTTATTGCGTATTGCTCTGGTGATTTCACAGTTGCATTAGATGGAAAGGGGGAGCCATTTTTTGGTGCAGAAGCAGACTCTTAGCACACACCCAGCTGCTTACCCTGTGGAATCATGCACAGTATTCACAAGCGAGTGGGGTTTGAGGTTTCAGTCAGTAATGCAAATACATACAGCATCAGTAAGGCTGGTTGCCCTTGCTGGAGTGTAGGCAGTCACCCAGGTTATACATGGTGCTGGTCTGAAAAAGCAGTTTGGACATGTGCTTTTTTAAGAATCTGAAAAGTGGATTCATAATGTGTCAGTCTGTAAAAGTGATTATCACTTGCCAAAAAAAAGTAGTAGAAAGTATGCTTTGCAATTGGCAAAGAAATTTCGTTTTCTGCCTAATTTCAAAGCATGACTCTGTGTGCACACAGGAATTGTTTTTAGATATTTAATTGGTGAAGGTGTTATTGTGATTTTCATTTATAGGAAAGGGGTTTATAGTATTTTAAGATTTCTAAAGAACATAAACAATATAGTAATATATTTAAATAAAATAAAGGAATTTTTTTTTAGTTTTTTTCAGGTATTGCTGAAGAGCAGTGAACAAAATTTAAGATGCCTACAAAATCCAGAGTAAAGAAAGACCAGAAAAATAACCTATATTTGAAGACAACTGGAGGACCTAAGTTAGTTGGAGATGCTCATGTTGGGAAAAAGAAAAAATCTTCTGGTAAACAGACAAAACATTTTTTAAAGAACATATTCAAAAAAAGGAAAAATGTACAAAATGTCTGTACTGGAAAGAATGTTTTCAATAGAAAAGGACAGGAAAAAATTGAGAATTTAGTTAATGCAAATATACCTTCTGCAACTAAAAAGATTAACTTAAACAGAAAAACAGCGTTTAAAGAGATACGTAGAAAAATGTTCCAGAGAAGAGTTATGTCCAATTTGATAAAGGATGTGAAGAAATATAAGCAAAAGGCTAAGTTTTATAAGAGAAAAAAAGAAATTGAAGCCATTGCAGCAAAGGCATTAGAATTAAAAAGGAAACTATTCATTTTAATTTTGAATAGGATGCGTACATTAGATAAAATGGTTAATGTACTAAAATCACAAAGCAAAAGGAAAAGAGTAGTGAACAGAACAAACTTTTCTAAAGTGTTTTTAGGAAAATGGATGCATAGTTCAAGTAGTGAACCTTTTTTTAATGAAGAGAGCTATTTTCAAAGTAATAGTTTGCTGCATGCAGTTGACACCAGAGGTCGTGCTTACGAAGTGAAAAATGGTTGCATAATGGAGAAGGAGATAATGGTTCCAAGAGATGAGGTACAAGTGATGGCGGATGAGGCTATGGGGAGACGTCCTAAAGCCCCAGTGTACACTTGGAATTGTAGTAGTATTTGCACTGTGCGTCAGGAATCTATTGATAAATTTCGTGAGTTTCTAAGAGAATATAGTAAAAAAAAGTGTAAAACAGAAGATTAAGGTGCTTCAAAGTCTAGATCCATGCAGAGTGAGAGAGAATACTGGTTTGCAGGGTCATTCTCTGGCTTGTCTATCTAGAAAAGTGTGTAATAGTGTTTTCCATCATTTTAGGATGCTGGCTGTTCATCATACTGAAATGAGAAAGTTTGTGAGACGGTTGTATTTTGCTAAAAGTCCAGCAATAAAGTTAGATGAATTGAATAGGGCTCTGTTCCGTGGATTGGTATCAGATGTAGAGAAGGTTGTTGATGAAATTCAGTTTTCTTACTTTGGTCCTGAACAAAACAGTGCAGAAAAGGACACAGTAAATGAGGAAGAAGTGGAAGAGAATGTAGAACCCTCTGTAAGTAAGACATTTAATGATCACATAACAAAATTTGCAATAATCTCTAATGAAAGACCAAATATTACTTGTATTTGTTGCCGCAGAACTCATTATAGAAAACAAACTAGGAATGTTGATCTCTACAGAAAGAGTGAAAATGAAGATAATTATAAGTGGAAGGATTTTGCCACATATATATTTCTTGAAAATTGTTTTGAATTGGGTGAAAATCAGCGTATTTGTAAATACTGTTACAACAAGTTAGAGGAAAATAGAATGCCGACCAGAGCTGTACATAATAATTTAGAATTGGATGCTATTCCTGCTGAACTTTCTGAATTAAATACATATGAGTCTATACTCATTCAATGTGTTCATCCGTTCCAGACCATAGAACGTATGGAGCCCAAAACTGGCAAATTACCTCCTTCAGATTTACTGAGAGGTTTAAAAGGTAGAGTGGTGTATTTGCCCTTGGATTTGAAAAAAAATATGGAAACTATTGATGCGGATACTTTGGAAACTGAACCATTAATTATTCTGGTTAATGGTGTACCTACAAAGAATAAGAAGATTTGGCAGGAGCTGGCAGATGTATGGAAAGTACAAAGAGCAAATTTGTATTTGAAAAGGAATAACAAATGGTATGAATCAATTTATATAGAAGAAGAAGAAGAAGAAGAAGATTTACAAGAAGACACAGAAACACCAACTGGACAAATTGAAAAAGTGGACAAGTCAAAGGAAGAAGAAATTTATGAACATTTTAGCATACATCCTCCTCATTCAAAAGAAGTTATGGGAGACAATATTGATCTGTTTCAGATGAAGAAAGCAAAAGGAACTCCCGTGAGTGTATGGGAGGAGAGCTTGGAAGCTCGATGTTTTCCCCAGCTGTTTCCTAAAGGAAAAGGAGGACGATACGATGAACGTCCGGAACAGATTCCAGCTTCTGAGTATCGGACTACAAGACTATATGCTGAAGATCCCAGATTTCGACAAAGTATTCCTTATTTGTTCCATCTTTTATTTGAAAGCGACTTGTCTGCACTGTCTTATGCAGTAAATCATTTTTTAAAAAGTGGAGTACATTTACAAAATGTGTCTGCTAAGGATTTTATGGAGAAAGTGCAGCACCGAGATGATCATTTGGAAACACAACTGATCAATCTGATGGCTTGTCAGCGTGGGACAAATGAATATTGGTACAGACGCCATGGTGAATTAAAATGCATGTTACGGAATTTAGGAACACCAACATGGTTCGTTACCCTAAGCTGTGCTGAGTACGCTTGGGATGATTTACTGGATTTTCTACGAGAGGCAAATTCAAACATTAAAAACGTCGAATACAAGACAGCAGGAGAACTGTGCTCATTGGATCCGGTTAATGTTTGCAGATATTTAAATCATAGATTTGAGGCTATGATGTCGTTCATCTGCAATAAAAAAAATCCACCTCTAGGAGAAGTAGTGGATTTCTTTTGGAGAAAAGAGTACCAGGCAAGAGGTGCTCCTCATATTCATATGCTGTTGTGGATCAAGGATGCCCCAAAGTTTGGAACAGATGCTGATGAAGCAGTGTTATCTTACATTGAAGAATATGCAACATGTGCTATACCAAAAAACACAGAAGAGAAAAAGTTAAAGGAGAAAGTTTTACGTTTCCAAAGTCATCGGTGTGGAAAATACTGTCGACGGAAATACAAGAGCAAAGATAAATACTACACTAAATGTCGATTTGGATTTCCTAGACCTGTTCTTTCAAATGGAAGAGTAAACAGTTTTATGTCATCTGTGAGACATACTATCACAAGAAAATCACCTAAGAATACCTACAACCTTAAAAGAAAAGAAGAATCAAAAAATATAAATGACTACAACCCAGTCATTTTATCCATGTGGAATGCTAACATGGATATACAGTATGTAGCTGACAATTCCATTGCTGTTGCTCGATATGTAACGTCTTACATTACGAAATCAGAAAAAACAGAATTGAAGGAAATGTGGGAAGAGATTTCTCACGAGAAAACTGTCAGTAAGAAGCTGTACAGTTTCAGTTTGAAGATGTTATCGCATCGAGAAATTGGATCCTACGAATGTTCAGATAGGTTATCTTCTGCAAGTCTCTACTCGAAATCAAGAAGAATAATTTGGGCAAGTTTAGGCCTTGCAGCAATGAGAAATCGGGTACTGAAATCTGTTGCAGAAATTGAATATTTGGCCGAGAATGACCCAGAAAGTACAGATATTTTGAAATCAAACATGTTGGACACATATTATCCCAAGAGAAGTCATCATCTGGAGAACATGTGTCTCTATGAAGTGCTGCAGAACTACATTTATTCACGGAAAGCCACAGAAGACATCAACAATGGAAAATATAAAGTCATTGGTGAGGAAGGATGTTTGGTGAAGCAAACAAAAGGAAGTTTGATAAATCACAGGAAGCTGAGTTGCGACACTACTGACAAAAAGGAATTTTACTACTTGGCTCTTTTACAGCTGTTTAAACCATGGCGTACAGAGGATGAACTACTGGGAGAATTTCAAAGCTATGAAGATTCATTTAATGCTTGCAAAGACAGCATACAATGCAGTACATTCTCAACTTATCTGCAAATGTTAAATGAAGAAATTGAACAGGAAACTACAATTGCAGCAGAAATAGCTAGAGACAGTTCTCAGGACAGCCAAAGTTCAGGAACACTCAGTCAAGATCCCCTAGGACAACCAATCGTTGAAAATGAAGCATCAATAGCCATGAATGAAGTGGAAACGGCTATGAATCAAGCTCAAGAAGAATGTATAGACGTACAAAATTTGGAAAGACAACTGATCGAAGAGCAGCAACAAATTTATGAAGAGATCAGAAACAAAATTGATCACGTATTTCTACATGAAAAAGAAAAGAGTGCTCATGCACATCATTTCATCCAATCAGGATGTATGTAAGCGGACAAGCTGGAACTGGAAAAAGTTTCCTTATAAAAGTCATCAGAAGCTACCTACAGCAAAAAACGGATTCTACTTTGTCTTGTGTGGTTACTGCTCCAACTGGGTTAGCAGCATATAACATAAAAGGAATCACTTTACATCGTTTGCTAATGTTACCAGTGGAGCATGAGAACAAAATACAATACAACAAGCTAACTGGAGAAGCATGCTTGGAAGTTTCAAGAGTATTGAAGAAGATGCAAGTTCTCATTATTGATGAGGTGAGCATGGTATCAAAATTAATGCTTGCCTTTGTGCATTTAAGAATGCAGCAAATTCTGAAGACAGACTATGACGTGTTATTTGGAGGAAAACACGTCATAGTTTTTGGAGATCTTTTGCAACTTACTCCAGTTAAAGGACAACCAGTGTTTAATACTGTGACACATGAAGACACGAAGAAGTCATTGGGAAGCATCGGTAATACAAATATTTGGTCCTTCTTTGAGTACAAGGAACTTACTACTAATATGAGGCAAGCAAACGATGAAGAATATGGAAGTATTCTGAAAGATATCAGAATTGGACTACTCACTGAAGCTGGCACGAAAGCATTACAGAGTCGGCTGCTACATAATTTATTTCCAAAGGAAGAAATAGTTGCAGAGAACATATACAAGAACATTGCAGAAAAGAAAAGTGTCATCTGCTTAATGCCAACTCTACGTGAATGCTCAATATTCAATGAGGAGCTTTTGAAATTGGAAAAGGAAGATATCAGGAAATTGGAAGCAGTGGACAAAATTGAGGATGGAAGAATTACTGTTACATTAACAGGCACACTGAAAAATAAATTGGATTCACTAGAGAAGAACATTTCCAAAACAGCTGGATTAGAAAAAAATCTATATGTTTGCATGAACTGTAGAGTATTTTTAAGGAGAAATTTGGATGTTGAAAAAGGTTTAGTTGATGGAGCTATGGGAAGAGTTGTGGGTTTTATTAATTATCAGAAAAAAGATGGAATTGAATGTTTAAAAATAAAATTTGATCAGATAGAAGAAGTTAAAGACATTTTTCGTTGTTCAGTTCGTTTCATGCTTGTGAAAGACTTATATGTACGTAGGAAGCAGTTTCCGTTTTCTCTAGCATATGCTGTAACTATACACAAGTCTCAAGGATTGACTGTAGATTGTGCATTTGTGAACATTGGTTCAACTTTGTTCAAAGAAGGTATGGCATATGTTGCTTTGTCACGAGTGAAAACATTATCAGGTTTATTCATGATAGACTTTGATGACTCAAAAGTTAGTGCTGATACAAATTGTGTAAAGGAGTATAATAGATTAAGAAGAAGCTATGCTTCTCATTTAGGTCAGTATCCTGTGTTGGAGAAACGTGTAGTTTCTCGTAAAAGGAGAAATGAGAATATCTGTAATGAAGATGTAGAGAGGAGGAAAAAAAAGAGGAGTGATGTAATTGCAAGCAAAAAGAAAAAGGAAAATGAAGAACAGGTTGTAGGATGTCATTTTGAAAATAGCTCTGGTGTCAACTGCTACGCTAATGTAGTGCTGAATGTTGCATTTTATCTGGAAAGTGTGCAAGAGCAGATAATAGTAAATCAGGGAAAAAGATTCTGTTCTGAGTTGAGTCTCCTTTTTCAAAAGCTGAGTAATGATAAAACTCAAATAGAAAGTGCTACTGAAATTAGAAAACTTTTAGATGTATGTTCAGGACGAACACAGTTTTCTCAAAATGTACAGCAAGACGCACAGGAATTCTTGATGTTTTTTCTTCAGGTACTGGAAGAAGAAGGGGTTCCCATTGAAAATGTATTTGGTCTCTCTTATAAATGGGAACATAGTTGTGAAAACTGTTATAATATATGTGGCTCTAATGTTGATTCTGAAAGGTTTATTTATTTAACATTGCCAGAAAGTAAAACAGTCACTTTTGCTAAATTAGTTAAAGATGCTAATCATAGCATGGAATGCAGGAGTGTCAATCTGACATGTTTTCAACGTTAATTTTAAAGGAATACGGACAGTATGTAATTTTAATGATGCAACGCTGTAAAGCTGATGGTTCAAAATTAGATACTTTAATAAAGAAGTTTACAGGACAGCAATTATCAATTTCAGGAAAAACTTTTGTAACAGTTGCAATAATTTTCCATGATGGACCTACTGTAACTTCTGGTCATTACACAGTTTATCTTAAATGTGAAAAAGGCTG
Source organism: Triturus cristatus (assembly GCF_964204655.1). Classification (NCBI taxonomy): domain Eukaryota; kingdom Metazoa; phylum Chordata; class Amphibia; order Caudata; family Salamandridae; genus Triturus; species Triturus cristatus. The sequence continues at coordinate 1,525,521,215 of NC_140591.1, forward strand.
GACACTGTGTAATGATTCCCAATTGATTTTTAAGCAACGTTTGTCTTTTGATTTAGCAAATTCCTATCTAATCTTCCTGAAACCTAAATTTTAGAGAGATTTGGCAACATCTGTACAAAACTATTTTACCATTTTATTGGATTACCATTGGAATTTTCAAAAAAAATGATTTTATAAATTATCATTTGGCCTAATGGAAAGGTAACCAATTGTAATGTGGACTTTTTCAATTTTTAATGAAACTTTGGAAAACCAAAAATTTAGAAAAAATCGGTAACATCTGCACAATTTAAATTTTGGAATGTTATTGGATTGCCATTGGAAATTTATTCAAAAAAGATTTTTAAAATTACTATTTGGCCATGCGGAAAGGTAAACAATTCTATTGTGGACTTATTTAATTATTAATTAATCTTTCGGAAACCAAAATGTTACAGACAATCGGTGAGATCTGTACAATTTAAACTTTAGATTTTTATTGGATTACCATTGGAAATTTAATCAAAAAAGAATTTTAAAATTACTATTTGGCCTAAAGGAAATGGAACCAGATGTATTGTGGAGTTATTTGAGATATATTTTTGTGATTATACTTCTGAAACAAAAATATCAGACGGTATTTTAAAGAAATAAGTATTGATATTAGATGATATTTTTTAAGAATATTATGCATTTATATAAAGTTATGTTTATGCAAAAAGAGATTGTGGGCTTTTTTAAAACAATCTTTGAGATTGTTAATTTTTTTTTTGCCCGCTGTTAAATGATGAATGCAATTGCTTTCACAATTTATAGTGAAATGCAATATATTCTGAAAACAGCAAGAAAAAGGCAAAAAATTGTTTTTGAAAAATATGTAAATATGTGTACTGTATTATAAAATGTTTTATTAAATATTAATACTTTTTTCTTTTTTTTCAGATTGAGATAGAACATTTTCGAAAACTAGAACTATTTTTAAAGCAATTAAAAAAAAATTTAAGTGAATAAATATTGTTTTGAGTGGGTATGGTAAGTCAAAAATTTCATGGTCCCTTTTTTCCACTTCTCCACAATCACATTTTCAGTTTTTCATTGTAGTCTCTCAAGGACCTTGTAATGTGATAATTGATTTTTAGTGTTTTTTTTAAAAAAAAAAATAATTACGCGGACCGTACGCGTACGGTAAAAAAAAAATCAAAAAAAAGTTTTAAAAAATATATTAAAAAAAGTTGAAAGGTAAGGTTGGCTCTTAAAAGAGCCGTTGTGTTCATGCAGGGACAGAGGAAAGAAAGAATGGGAATATTAGACGGTACGACAAGTGTGCTGATCTATTTTATTGTTCACTAGGGAAATACTGGTCTCCCTATAACAAATTAGATCATGACAAGTGGCGCACCGTATTTCAACCCTCAGAAACCGAGGGTTAATTTCCTGAGGACGAGAAAAAGGAGATGCTCCCCCCACAGATGAAGGGCTCACCTGACCTGCCGAAGATGGACTCGGCACTGCAGATGATGGTCCAGGCTGAGCTGCTGTGGATGTGCTTGGTTGACTTACTGAAGGGTTACCTTCAGTATGTCGAGCATGTGTCCTTTTGTGTACATCCTTAAGGTGTCTCAACATGGTGTGATTCCCGAAGGAATACTTCTTGTTGGGATTCCCTCTTGAAAGTACACGCTTACACAGCTTACAAGTCACTAAGGGTGCATTTACCTTTTGCTGGCCCTCTGGAAAAGAAAAATACTCCCATATGTAAGAGGTCTTTTGTTTCCTCGTTCTCTGCCTCAAGGTAGTGCTGCTAGCCTCACTCTCAGAAGGGCTCTGCTGTTCTGCCATCGTATCACAAAGACAACCCAGCTCCTTCTCCTAAGGGATCACAAGCAGAAATGAGGGGAATGGGTGTGGTGTAGGAGAGTTCTTGAACTGAAAGTAGTTTCAACCAATCAAAAGTTGTGTTTCATGATCACATGACCTACCGTACGCTTACGGTACGCTTACGGTGTGCTTACGGCAAAAGTACGCATGCGCGTAAAAAAGACACGCGCACGCGCGCATGCGCACAACAGGCACGCCCCTTCACTTCCGCGTAACGTGCGCGTGCAGCGTACGTGTTACGCGCTGTGCGCGCGTGACGTGCGTATACGCAAATTGCGTAAATAAACGCAAACAGCGTACAAATCTAACGTAATTAAAGCAAGACGTGCGCTTACCGTACGCGCACGTTAAAAAAAAAAAAATTTAAAAAAAAAAAAGGAAAAACAAAAAAAAAAAGTTATACTAATAAATCGTACCTGTTTATTATATAAAAATGGTAAAAAAAACATATTGTAGAATTTTTAAAATTTAACCATAGTCTTTAAAAAAGGATAGAAAATTAAAATAAAAATATGTAAAAAAAAAAATAAAAAAAAATAAAAAAATAGCATTTAAAAAACCTTGCAAATTCACTGAAAAAACCATGGGTTTCACTCACGTTATAGTTAGGAATTAGCATTTAAAAAACCTTGCCAATTCACTGAAAAAACCATGGGTTTCACACACGTTATAGTTAGGAATTAGCATTTAAAAAACCTTAGAAATTCAATGAAAAAACCAAAGGTTTCACACATGTTATAGTTAGCTGGACATTTCACTCGTAAAAAACCATTGAAATTCCCCCGTTATAGTTAGTTCAGCTAACTATAACTCGCGCGCCCGCAATGCACTACTGATGACGTCACATATTACATCACTCATGACATGGTCACTGACATCACTCATGACATCACTGATGACATCTCAAATGACATCACTGATGACATCACTGATGACATCATCCTTGTGATAGAGTGGCAGACCTCCTCTTCCCCTATTATAACCATTGAAACACACATTCAAAAATAGAAACTAAAATGTTCAAAATAATGAACATATCAATATCAGTTACAACAACCTATTCAGTAATTCTAAGAACCACATACACATACAGTCATTCACCAACAGTCCTCTACAGTCACTCATACATGTACTCACTCATCATATGTATTCATACACCTATACATCCTGTTACACAACGCCACTCATCCATAGAGTTACTCACACACATAGTCACTCATGCTAATAAAGAATCAAACATCCATTTACTTGCATATATAGTTATACACACACCACCACACTTACTTCTACAGAAACTTACATATACTTACTCTTTTAAACAATAACTTATAGAAACACATACTTATTCATACAGGAACTCTTCCAATCTCTCACTCTCACATATACTCACTTATATACACCAATAGTCACACATACTAGTTTAAAACATATGTAGTTACTCATAAAGACACTATAGAGACAGTCATTCACTCACTAACACACCCATGCACACACTCATCCACCCATACAGTCCTGCACACATGCTGTATTCAACACATACAAACAGTGAGTCACTCATTCATGCACCTATGCACTAAGTAATACCCCCCACCGAACCATACAGAAACTCAGACACTCATACTGATAAAAAACCAACTAATAACCTATATAGACACTCATGTAGCTACTCACCAACCCATGCAGCCACTTATACACAAAGTAAGAAACTGATACAGATATTTAAATATTTAAAGATTACTCAGTAAGCCATGTATTCACTATGATACACTTAATCAGTCAGTTACACAAAAAAAGTTAAAAAAAAGCATCCATTTAGACACTTATATACCCATTTATTCTTCCATTGACCTTGAGATATACATAAATATAAAAAATATTAAATTTTCAGAAAAACACACAATCACTGGATGATGTCATCAGTGATGTCATCAGTGATGTCATTTGAGATGTCATCAGTGATGTCATGAGTGATGTCAGTGACCATGTCATGAGTGATGTAATATGTGACGTCATCAGTAGTGCATTGCGGGCGCACGAGTTATAGTTAGCTGAACTAACTATAATGGGGGAATTTCAATGGTTTTTTACGAGTGAAATGTCCAGCTAACTATAACATGTGTGAAACCTTTGGTTTTTTCATTGAATTTCTAAGGTTTTTTAAATGCTAATTCCTAACTATAACGTGTGTGAAACCCATGGTTTTTTCAGTGAATATATATATATATATATATATATATAAATATATATATATATATATAAATTATCTACTGGCGGTCTCCAGTAGATAGTTATAGTTAGGACCGTGTTTCCATAGGAAATCTCAAAATTCTATTTTGAATAACTTTGGCGCTGGATGACGAATCCTCGCGAAAATTTCAAAACTAATGGGGCGCTCCGTTCAGCTCCTACCCTGAAAGTCTCGGGGTGATTCGTCAAGCGAGGGCCGAGAAAAAGGGGGGGTCCCAAAACACGTTTTCACCATGCATTTTTCCATAGGGACTTTAGTCGCAGCTACAGCCCGAACGGCTGAACAGAATTATGTGAAATTTGGCAGAGAGGTAGCCATAAGGTCCATGAAGTGCCTTTTGCAGGTTTGGTGAAAATTTGTTCAGTATTTCCAGAGAAAATAGCATTTAAATCAATATATATATCTGTAAGCGCGCTCGGTGCGCGCACTGAGCAAGCCCTGTGCGCGCACCTTGCCGTGCGCAAGCGCACTTCTGATTGGTTGTTAGATGAAAGTAAACATTCTAATCAGTGGAAATCAGGAAGCGGCGGCCGCCATTTTGTCTCTCGCAGTCAGAGGCTGAAAAAAACAAAGGGGGAGAATGACAAAAGGGGGCAGATTGGGGAGATATTGACCCACTAGGCAATGTCAGGGGGTCACAGTAGGACCTTGAAGGGCAAAAAAGAAGATTTTTATTTTTTTAAAAAATATCGCCGAGTGCGCGCACCCAGCGCGCACCCAAAAAAACACTTTTTGAAAGAAAAGAAAAAAAAATCAAAGAAAAGTGTTTAGATATTAGGTGGCTCTAAAAAGAGCCCTTGTGTAAATTGAGTGTTTTTTTTGTAGTACCTACAAGTAAGTACCGATGCAGAGTCTAAAGTTGAAGAGGAAGACTCTGTTGCCTTCATCAGTGAAGTGTACACCATCTCCTCTATAAATGCCTTGCATGTTGTAACGCAAGTTGTTGTGGTATATAGAACCCATACCATAGTCTCTGAGGAAAGCAGAAATAGATTTGTTGACGTGCTTCCTTGCTTTGTCAATCTGCGGACAAAATTGATTGGACCAGTTCCCCTTTTGCCTTTGGCATATATTAGAATATACAAAGGCAGTTTGTGGAAAAAGCGCCATCAATTGCACAAAGGTGTCCTTCATAAGCATTTCCAGACCTACCCCAGTTAAAGTGCCATTTCCACCACAGTGCACAATAATAAGGTTAGGCTGCTGGAGATGTAGAAAGGTTTTCACCAAAGGCATTAATTGGTGCCACTTTAACCCTCTCTGACCAATCCATTTAATGTCTACATTTGGCAAAGCAAGGTCTTTTTCAATACCTCTTTTTTCTGCAAATTTTTCACTCCAGAAGACATAGCTGTGACCTACAATCCACACTGTGAACATTTTCCAAGGAGATCTGGATGCACTCAGGAGGTGTCTTTCAGCAGAATGGCAATATGAAAAGAAAGACAGTTGAAAAATGGAGGCACACATAGTTTTTTTTTAACAAAAAGAACTGATTGGCTGATTCAAACTATTTTAAAGTTAAAACTAGGCTGTCTGTATACATTTTTAGAAGCATGTTTTGTATTGGTTATGAAAAATGTGTAGACACTGAACATTACTTTGGATTTGCTGTGAGGTTTGACAGCTCAAGCACTCTTGCTCTTTGGATTTGAAACATAGTGTGCTGAACTTCTGACCTCTCTGCACACACCAGTGTTCCATGACCTGTTGCTATGGCAGCAGGTAGAAGTCATGTTGGGGGAAGGGTTCAGTTGGAAAAGGGTTGAAAATGTCAACCAATTAAAATGTGTGATTCCATTTGAAAAAATGTGGGAAGAACTGTGATTTGGAGTTAACATGTATATGTGTGAAAAAAGAGAGGGAAACTGTGCCATTAACTGGTTATGCTGAGAGGAGAGAGGTGTTCAGCTCAGAGATTCTGGTGTGATAAACTGCTGTGTGACTGCCAGATTTCTTTCACAACTAACTAAATTAAAAGGTGAGTTATGAGTTTGATAGGGGGTATATGTGGTCAATTTAGAAATAAGTAAAATAATTGTAATTATTTGTTTAAAGTTGTGATTTACATTTTGTGTTTTGGGAGATATTTAACTGTCTTGAATATGTAAAATATTATGGAGTATGTTTTCATCATAAGTTAATGTGTACTGGTAAGAATGAGGAATACCATTTTGTGCTTACCAACAAACTATGAGTCTGTGTTCAGAGAAGAATTGTTGACAGAGATTTAATTTGTGTTGCTGTTGAAAAGTAAGACTTGCAGTTGAAAGGAAAGGACAGCCTGTTTATAATTGTGATGGTTAGGATTTAGCAGAAATCACTTTGAAAGAAAAGAGAGGAAAATGGCAGCACATTTGAAATTAGTATTAGTTCTGTAAGAATTGTAGAAAGAGGAAAGGGGCAGCCTGTGTTTTGTGCCTACCAACACAGCATGAGTCTGTGTGCATATAAGAATTGTTGTCTGAGATTTAATTTGTGAAGTTGTAGTTCTGTAAGGATTGCATATCCAGGAAAGGGGCAGCCTGTGTTTTGTGCCTACCAACACAGCATGAGTCTGTGTGCATATAAGAATTGTTGTCTGAGATTTAATTTGTGAAGTTGTAGTTCTGTAAGGATTGCATACCCAGGAAAGGGGCAGCCTGTGTTTTGTGCCTACTAACACAGCATGAGTCTGTGTGCATATAGGAATTGTGGCCAGGGATGTATTTTGTGTTGCAGTTGTTCTGTAAAACATACACCTGCAGGAAAGGGACAGCTTGTTTTCTTCAAATGTGGTGGTTTGCACTCAGCAGAAATCACTTAATCGCAAATGAGAGGCAAAAGCTAAAACATTTGAAACCAACAGGGTAGATTTCCCTTTCAAAATAGCAAAGACACAGGTAGTTGCCATATGTTCAAAACTGAAAATAACCCTTAGCACACATGCACTGTTACATACATCCCAGCAGTCTTCATGCAGTTTTGGAAGTCTCTTTGCTTATCTGTCTTGCACCAGAAAATACACAGTGTCCAGAAACACACTCTTGGCAGACACGCAGCAGCTTCTCCAACATTCTCATGTGTAGTACTCAGCTCTGTGTGATGTTTCAGATAGCATTGTGTAATGCAAACACATTCAACGTCACCAAGGCCTCATTTTGATTGATCAAGTCTAATCACTCACCCTGTAACACATGGTCATGGTCTCAAGGAGCTGTTAGGACATGTGCGGTTTTCTGCCTCTGTAAATGATAAGGAAAATGTGTCAGGCTGTAACACTAATTATCACTTGGTCTACCATGGTAGTAAATGAGCTTTGAAATTGCAAATCAAATTCTGTTTTCTGCTTAGAAGCAAACCATGAGGCTGTGTGCATATAAGAATTGTGGCCAGAGAAGGAATTTGTGTTGCAGTTGTTCTGTAAAACATTCACTTGCAGGAAAGGGACAGCTTGTTTTCTTCAAATGTGGTGGTTTGCACTCAGCAGAAATCACTTAATCGCAAATGAGAGGCAAAAGCTAAAACATTTGAAACCAACAGGGTAGATTTCCCTTTCAAAATAGCAAAGACACAGGTAGTTGCCATATGTTCAAAACTGAAAATAACCCTTAGCACACATGCACTGTTACATACATCCCAGCAGTCTTCATGCAGTTTTGGAAGTCTCTTTGCTTATCTGTCTTGCACCAGACAATACACAGTGTCCAGAAACACACTCTTGGCAGACACGCAGCAGCTTCTCCAACATTCTCATGTGTAGTACTCAGCTCTGTGTGATGTTTCAGATAGCATTGTGTAATGCAAACACATTCAACGTCACCAAGGCCTCATTTTGATTGATCAAGTCTAATCACTCACCCTGTAACACATGGTCATGGTCTCAAGGAGCTGTTAGGACATGTGCTGTTTTCTGCCTCTGTAAATGATAAGGAAAATGTGTCAGGCTGTAACACTAATTATCACTTGGTCTACCATGGTAGCAAATGAGCTTTGAAATTGCAAATCAAATTCTGTTTTCTGCTTAGAAGCACACCATGAGGCTGTGTGCATATAGGAATTGTGGTCAGAGAAGGAATTTGTGTTGCAGTTGTTCTGTAAAACATGCACTTGCAGGAAAGGGACAGCTTGTTTTCTTCAAATGTGGTGGTTTGCACTCAGCAGAAATCACTTAATCGCAAATGAGAGGCAAAAGCTAAAACATTTGAAACCAACAGGGTAGATTTCCCTTTCAAAATAGCAAAGACACAGGTAGTTGCCATATGTTCAAAACTGAAAATAACCCTTAGCACACATGCACTGTTACATACATCCCAGCAGTCTTCATGCAGTTTTGGAAGTCTCTTTGCTTATCTGTCTTGCACCAGACAATACACAGTGTCCAGAAACACACTCTTGGCAGACACACAGCAGCTTCTCCAACATTCTCATGTGTAGTACTCAGCTCTGTGTGATGTTTCAGATAGCATTGTGTAATGCAAACACATTCAACGTCACCAAGGCCTCATTTTGATTGATCAAGTCTAATCACTCACCCTGTAACACATGGTCATGGTCTCAAGGAGCTGTTAGGACATGTGCTGTTTTCTGCCTCTGTAAATGATAAGGAAAATGTGTCAGGCTGTAACACTAATTATCACTTGGTCTACCATGGTAGCAAATGAGCTTTGAAATTGCAAATCAAATTCTGTTTTCTGCTTAGAAGCACACCATGAGGCTGTGTGCATATAAGAATTGTGGCCAGAGAAGGAATTTGTGTTGCAGTTGTTCTGTAAAACATGCACTTGCAGGAAAGGGACAGCTTGTTTTCTTCAAATGTGGTGGTTTGCACTCAGCAGAAATCACTTAATCGCAAATGAGAGGCAAAAGCTAAAACATTTGAAACCAACAGGGTAGATTTCCCTTTCAAAATAGCAAAGACACAGGTAGTTGCCATATGTTCAAAACTGAAAATAACCCTTAGCACACATGCACTGTTACATACATCCCAGCAGTCTTCATGCAGTTTTGGAAGTCTCTTTGCTTATCTGTCTTGCACCAGACAATACACAGTGTCCAAAAACACACTCTTGGCAGACACGCAGCAGCTTCTCCAACACTCTCATGTGTAGTATTCAGCTCTGTGTGATGTTTCAGATAGCATTGTGTAATGCAAACACATTCAACGTCACCAAGGCTTCATTTTGATTGATCAAGTCTAATCACTCACCCTGTAACACATGGTCATGGTCTCAAGGAGCTGTTTGGACATGTGCTGTTTTCTGCCTCTGTAAATGATAAGGAAAATGTGTCAGGCTGTAACACTAATTATCACTTGGTCTACCATGGTAGTAAATGTGCTTTGAAATTGCAAATCATATTCTGTTTTCTGCTTAGAAGCACACCATGAGGCTGTGTGCGCACAGGAATTGTGGGCAGAGATTTAATTTGTGTTGCAGTTGTTCTGTTAGACTTGCACTTGCAGGAAAGGGGCAGCTTGTTTTATTCAACTGTGGTGGTTAGCACTCTGCACAAATCATTAAATCAGAAATGAGAGGCAAATGCTAAAACATTTGAAATTATTGAAAAGTTTAATTTTTTTTAAAATGAATTAAAATTACAAAAAGGTATTTTTTTCAGTTTCTTGCAGGTATTACTGAGCAACAGTGAAAAAAAAAATGCCTTTAAGGACAAGAAAGAGGAAAGAAAAGCAACAACAAATATATCTGGACAAAACTGGGGAAAAAAAAATTGGAGGAAAAGCTTGTGATGGAAAAAAGAAAAACTCTACTGGTAAGCAAACTAAAGTTTTCTTAAATTTTTTTTTCAAAAAAACAAAAAATGGAAAAAATAAATCAAAAAGAAACAGTGTTTTATTTACAAAGCAACAACAGAGTGAACAACAAAAAACAAAAGCTAATGTTCAATCGGAAGTAAGTAAGAAAGAAATTTCACGAAAATTAGATTTTAAAAACATTAGTCGAAAAATGTTTCAGAGAAGAGTGATGTTAAATTTGCTAAAGGATGTGAAAAAATATAAGAAAAAAGCTAAATTTATAAAGAAATTTTTTTTTATAGAAAATATTGTAAGTAAGGCTTTGGAAATAAAAAGAAAACTTTTTATTTTAATTTTGAATAGGATGCGTAGATTAGATAAATTAGTCAATGCAATGAAGTCACAAAGCAAAAGGAAAAGAGAAGTGAAAAAAAGTAACTTTTGTAAAGTGTTCTTGGGAGAATGGAAGCACAGTTCAAGTACTGAACCATTTTTCAATGAAGAGAGTTATCTTCAAAGTAATAGTTTGTTGCATGCAGTTGACACAAATGGTAGAGCATATGAAGTTAAGGATGGTTGTGTGATGGAAAAGGAGAAAATGGTTCCAAGAAATGAGGAAGAAGTAATGGCTGCTGAGGCTATGGGGAGACGTCCAAAAGCCCCAGTGTACACTTGGAACTGTAGTAGTATTTGTACTGTGCGTCAGGAATCTATTGATAAATTACGTGACTTTCTAAGAGAATATAGTAAAAAGAGTGTTAAACAGAAAATTAAGGTGCTTCAAACACTAGATCCATGCAGAGTGAGAGAGAATACTGGTTTGCAAGGACACTCTCTGGCTTGTCTATCTAGAAAAGTGTGTAAAAGTGTTTTTCATCATTTTAGGATGCTGGCTGTTCATCATACTGAAATGAGAACGTTTGTGAGAATATTGTATTTTGCTAAAAGTCCAGCAGTAAAGTTGAATGAGTTGAATAATGCTCTGTTCCGTGGATCTGTATCAGATGTAGTGAAGGTTACTGATGAGATTCAGTTTTGTTACTTTGGTCCAGAACAAGAAAGTGCAGAAAAGGACACAGTTAATGAGGATAATGAGGAACAGAATGTAGAACTCATTATTACTAAAAATTTTGAAGATGAAATGAGAAAATTTACTATCATCTCTAATGAAAGACCAAATATTACTTGTATTTGTTGCCGCAGAAGCCATTATAAAAATCAAACAAGGAATGTTGATCTTTATAAAAAAAGTGAAAATGAAGATAATTATAAGTGGAAAGATTTTGCAACATATATATTTCTTGAAAATTGTTTTGAATTGGGTGAAGATCAGCGTATTTGTAAATACTGTTATAACAAGTTAGAAGAAAATAGAATGCCGACCAGAGCTGTACATAATAATTTAGAATTGGATGCTATTCCTGCCGAACTTTCTGATTTAAATACATATGAGTCTATACTCATTCAATGTGTTCATCCGTTCCAGACCATAGTACGTATGGAGCCCAAAACTGGTAAATTACCTCCTTCAGATTTACTGAGAGGTTTAAAAGGAAGAGTGGTGTATTTGCCCTTGGATTTGAAAAAAAATATGGAAACTATTGATGCAGATACTTTGGAAACTGAACCATTAGTTATTCTAGTTAATGGTGTACCTACAAAGAATAAGAAGATTTGGCAGGAGCTGGTAGATGTACGGAAAGTACAAAGAGCAAATTTATATTTGAAAAGGAATAATAAATGGTATGAATCAATTTATATAGATGAAGAAGAAGAAGATTTACAAGAAGACACAGAAACACCAACTGGACAAATTGAAAAAGTGGACAAGTCAAAAGAAGAAGAAATTTATGAACATTTTAGCATACATCCTCTTCATTCAAAAGAAGTTATGGGAGACACTATTGATCTGTTTCAGATGAAGAAAGCAAAACAAACTCCCGTAAGTGTATGGGAGAAGAGCTTGGAAGCTCGATGTTTTCCTCAGCTGTTTCATACAGGAAAAGGTGGATGATACGATGAACGCCCAGAACAGATTCCAGCTTCTGAGTATCGGACTACAAGACTATATGCTGAAGATTCAAGGTTTCGTCAAAGTATTCCTTATTTGTTTCATCTTTTATTTGAAAGCGACTTGTCTGCATTATCTTATGCAGTAAATCACATTTTAAAAAGTGGAGTACATCTACATAATGTGTCTGCTAAGGATTTTATGGAGAAAGTGCAGCACCGAGATGATCATTTGGAAACACAACTGATCAATCTGAGGGCTTGTCAGCGTGGGACAAATGAATATTGGTACCGACGCCATGGTGAATTAAAATGCATGTTACGGAATTTAGGAACTCCTACATGGTTCCTAACCCTAAGCTGTGCCGAGTACGCTTGGGATGATTTATTGGATTTTCTACGAGAGGCAAATTCAAACATTAAAAACATTGAATACAAGACAGCAGGAGAACTGTGCTCATTGGATCCGGTTAATGTTTGCAGATATTTCAATCATAGATTTGAGGCTATGATGTCCTTCATCTGCAATAAAAAAATCCACCTCTTGGAGAAGTTGTGGATTTCTTTTGGAGAAAAGAGTACCAAGCAAGAGGTGCTCCTCATATTCATATGCTGTTGTGGATCAAGGATGCTCCAAAATTTGGAACAGATGCTGATGAAGCAGTGTTATCTTTCATTGAAGAATATGCAACATGTGCTATACCTAAAAGCACAGAAGAGAAAATGTTAAAAGAGCAAGTTTTACGTTTCCAAAGTCATCGGTGTGGAAAATACTGTCGACGGAAGTACAAGACCAAAGATAAATTCTACACAAAATGTCGATTTGGATTTCCTAGACCTGTTCTTTCAGAAGGAAGAGTCAACAATTTTATGTCAGCTGTGCGACATACTATAACCAGAAAATCTCCCAAAAATACATACAACCTAAAAAGAAAAGAAGAGTCCAAATTTATAAATGACTACAACCCAGTCATTTTATCCATGTGGAATGCTAACATGGATATTCAGTATGTGGCAGACAATTCTATTGCTGTTGCTCGGTATGTCACATCTTCCATCACTAAATCCGAGAAAACAGAATTGAAGGAAATGTGGGAAGAGATTTCTCACGAGAAGACTGTAAGTAAGAAGCTGTGCAGTTTCAGTTTAAAGATGTTATCACATCGAGAAATTGGATCCTACGAATGCTCAGAGAGGGTATCATCTGCAAGTCTTTACTCGAAATCCAGAAGAATAATTTGGGTAAGCTTAAGTCTTGCAGGAATGAGAAATCGGGTACTGAAATCTGTTGGAGAAATTGAATATTTGGCTGTGAAGGACCCAGAAAGTACAGATATTTTGAAAACAAACATGTTGGACACATATTACCCAAAAAGAAGTCATCATCTTGAGAACATGTGTCTCTATGAAGTGCTGCAGAACTACATTTTTTCCCGGAAAGCCACAGAAGACATCAACAATGGAAAATATAAAGTCATTGGTGAGGAAGGATGTTTGGTGAAGCAAACAAAAGGAAGTTTGATAAATCACAGGAAGCTGAGTTGCGACACTACTGACAAAAAGGAATTTTACTACTTGGCACTTTTACAGCTGTTTAAACCATGGCGTTCAGAGGACGAATTACTGGGAGAATTTCAAAGCTTTGAAGATTCATTTAATGCTAGCAAAGACAGCATAGAATGCAGTACTTTCACAACTTATGTCCAAATGTTAAATGAAGAAATTGAACAGGAAGCAACAATTGCAGCTGATGTAGCTAGAGACAGTTCTCAAGACAGTCAAAGTTCTGGAACACTCAGTCAAGATCCCCTAGGACAACCTGTTGTACAAAATGAAGCTGCAATAGCTATGACTGAAGTGGAAACGGCTATGAATCAAGCACAGGAAGATTCAATAGACTTACTAAATCTGGAACAACAACTGAATGAAGAACAAAAACAAATTCATGAAGAAGTCACTAAAAAATTGATCATGGATTACTACATGAAAAAAAAGACTGCACATTCACATCTTTTGAACCAATCAGGATGTATGTGAGTGGTCAAGCCGGAACTGGTAAAAGTTTCTTAATAAAAGTCATTAGAAGCTACCTACAGCAAAAAAGAGCTTCAACTTTGTCTTGTGTGGTAACTGCTCCAACTGGGTTAGCAGCCTATAACAAGTTACCTTACATCGCTTGCTAATGTTACCAGTGGAGCATGAGAACAAAATAGAATACCACAAGCTAACTGGAGAAGCATGCTTCGAAGTTTCAAGAGTGTTGAAGAAGATGCAAGTTCTCATCATAGATGAGGTGAGCATGGTATCAAACTTAATGCTTGCCTTTGTGCATTTAAGAATGCAACAAATTCTAAAGAGAGACTATGACGTGTTATTTTGAGGAAAACACGTCATAGTTTTTGGAGATCTTTCACAGCTCACTCCAGTTAAAGGACAACCAGTGTTTAATACTGTGACACATGAAGACACGAAGAAGTCATTAGGAAGCATTGGTAATGCGAATATTTGGTCGTTCTTTGAGTACAAAGAACTCACTAACAATATGAGACAAGCAAACGACGAAGATTATGCAAGTATTCTGAAAGATATCAGAATTGGACTACTCACAGAAGTTGGCAAAAAAGCATTACAGAGGAGGATGCTACATAATTTATTTCAAAACGAAGAAATAGTTGCAGAGAAAATATACCAGAACATTGCTGAAAAAAATACTGTAATCTGCTTAATGCCAACTCTACGTGAGTAATCAATATTCAATGAGGAACTTTTGAAATTGGAAAAGGAAGAGATTAAAAAAAATGGAAGCAGAGGACAAAATTCAGCATGAAAGAATTACTTTTACATTTACAGGCAAACTGAAAAATAAATTGGATTCACTAGAGAAGAACATTTCCAAAACAGCTGGATTAGAAAAAAATCTATATGTTTGCATGAATTGTCGAGTGATTTTAAGGAGAAATTTGGATGTAGAAAAAGGTTTAGTGAATGGAGCTATGGGAAGAGTTGTGGGTTTTATTAATTATCAGAAAAAAGAAGGAATTGAATGTTTAAAAATAAAATTTGATCAGATAGAAGAAGTTAAAGACATTTGTCGTTGTTCAGTTCGTTTCATGCTTGTGAAAGACTTATATGTACGTAGGAAGCAGTTTCCATTTTCTCTAGCATATGCTGTAACTATTCACAAGTGGTAGACAAGTCTCAAGGATTGACTGTAGATAGTGCTTTTGTAAACATTGGTTCTACCGTGTTCAAAGAAGGTATGGCATATGTTGCTTTGTCCCGAGTGAAAACATTATCTGCTTTATTTATGATAGACTTTGATGACTCAAAAGTTAGTGCTGATGCGAACTGTGTAAAGGAGTATAATAGATTAAGAAGAACCTTTGCTCCTCATTTAAGTCAGTATCCTGTGATTGAAAAATATGTTGTTTCTCGGAAAAGGAGATTTGAAAATATCTGTAATGTGGATGAACAGAACAAAAAAAAAAGGACACTGATGTGATAGCAAGGAAAAAGAAAAAGGACAGTGTTGAAGAGGTTGTTGGTTGCCATTTTGAAAATAGCTCTGGTGTCAACTGCTATGCAAATGTAGTGCTGAATGTTGTATTTTATCTTGAAAAGTTGCAAGAACAGATAATAGTAAATCATGAAAAAAGATTCTGTTCTCTGCTGAGTCTCCTTTATGAGAAGCTAAGTAGGGATAAAACTAAAATAGAAAGTGCTTCTGATGTTAGAAATCTTTTAGATGTATGTTCTGGATCTACACAGTTTAAAGAAAATGTCCAGCAAGATGCACAGGAATTCTTAATAAATATTCTGAATGTACTTGAAGATGAAGGAGTAGAAGTAGAAAACTTATTTGGTGTCTCTTACAAATGGGAACATTGCTGTGAAAACTGTATGAACACATGCAGTAGTAATGTTGATTCTGAAAGGTTCATATTTTTACCATTACCACAAAGTAAATAAGTGACTTTTAGTAAATTAGTTAAAGATGCCAATCACAACATGGAATGTTCTGAATGTAAATCTGACATGTTTTCCACGTTATTTTTACAGAAATATGGTCAGTATGTAATTTTAATGATGCAACGTTGTAGAGCTGATGGTTCAAAATTGGATACTTTAATAAAGAAGTCTATAGGACAACAATTATCAATTTCTGGAAAAACTTTTGTTACAGTTGCAATAATTTTTCATGAAGGACCTACTGTAACTTCTGGACATTACACAGTTTATCTTAAATGTGAAAAAGGCTGGACACTGTGTAATGATTCCCAATTGATTTTCAAGCAACGTTTGCCTTATGATTTACCCAATTCTTACTTAATTTTTCTGAAACCTTAATTTTGAAAACTGAAAACTGCATCTGAAGAAAGCATTTTTTTGTAATTTTAAAGGATTATAATTGAAGATATCACTTAAAAAGGATTTAAAAATTACTATTTGGCCTAAAGGAAAAGTAATAAAAACAATTGTGGACTCCTTTGACAGAAATTATTTTGGCATGTGTGCTTTTGCAACAAGGTTTAAAGACGGTTTGTCTAGAAAATTTTCATTCATCTAGAAAAGTATTTGTAATATATATGTAATATTTCTAACAAGGTATATTTTAGTGTGGATAGTTTTGGGGCTTTTTTTAAACAATCTTTCAGATTGTTTTTTTTTGCCCGCTGTTAAATGATGAATACAATTGTTTTCACTATTTTAAGTGAAAATTTAAAAATTCTGAAAACAGCAAAAAAAGGGCAAAAAATTGCTTTGTAAAATATGTAAAAACATGCAATGCTTTTTGTAATGTATGATTGAATATTAATACTTTTTTTCTTTTTTTGCAGAACTGGAAAGAAAAAAAGAAAAAAAAAATTCTGTTCCCTTGCAAAATACTTTTAAAAATGTTTTTTCATAAAAAAATTTTTTTCTAAAAAATATAAGTGAAAAATATTTGTATTTCTCAATCCTCCCTTTTTATATTTCCATTTCTTCACCTCTTTTTGTACATTACATTTTTTTTTTTTTACATTTTTTTTAAAAAAAAACTTGGGTGCGCGCACCCCAAAAAAATAAATAAATAAATAAATCATCCCCAAAAAATTTTGGGATTTAGTTTTTAAGTGGCTCTTAAAAGAGCCCTTGAGTTAATGGAGGGAAACAGGAAGAGAAAAACGAAAAAAAAGAAAAAACATTTATGGCCTACTGCACTCATGGGCATCAAATTTTCTCTGAATGAGATCAAGACTGGTCTCACACACAGAAATAAGTTTACCACAATCAGTGCCGCGTGTGGACAACCTCGCAAAACAAGGTGGTCCAAATTGAGGTGAAGAAGAAGGCAAAGGCACCACTGCAGAAGAAGTGCTTGCCTGAGCTGCCGAAGATGTGCTCGGCTGAGCTGCTGCAGATGTCATCGGCTGAGCAGGTGGAGGGTTTGCTCCACATGCTCGACGAAAAGTCACTGGATGCATTTTTTCAACATGCCTCAACATAGTGTGAATACTAAAAGAATACTTCTTCATAGGATTCCCACGTGACAAGACTTTTTGACAAAGTACACATGTAACTTTAGGTGCATTTACCTTTTTTTCTCCCTCAGGAAAAGTAAAAAACTGCCATATAAAGCTGTCTTTCTGCTTCCTGCTCCTCTGCTTCTCAAGAGTGTCCTGGTCACTGTCTGAAGATGGTTGCTGTTCAGCCATTGTCTCTCAACAACAGAATAGCTCCTTCTCCAAAGGAATCAGAACTAATAATGAGGGGAGTAGGTGTGGTTTGGGAAGAATCTAGAACTGAAAGTACTTCAAACCAATCAAAAGTGATGATTCTTGATCACATGACTAGTCATGAGGGCATTGGGTGTGGTGTTGAAACAATCAGAAACTGAAAGTAATGATAACCAATAAGAAGTGTTGTTTTATTATGCAAATAACCCGAGGTGCGCGCACTGAGCAAGCTCCGAGCGCGCACCTCGTGATTACGCATGCGCGAAAGCGTAGAAGCGCATGTACATACGTCATATGCGCGCACGTAACTCGCATACGTTGAACACGCGTATACGCGAACGTTATTGCGCGTAATTTAAGCTTATGCGGAAGTGAACCGCGTGGAGCGCGTATGACGCACACACGCATGCGTACTTACGTACGCATACGTACTGGGTGCGCGCTCCCAGCGCGCACTATTACGTATGTATGCGTACGTAAATAACGTACGTCGGTATTCATAAAAACTTACGAAAACGTACTAGGCGCGCGCTCAGAGCGTGCACCCGAAAAATTTATAAAAAAAAAAGAAAATTAATTGCAAACATTAAATAAACTGTTTAACTTTATCTTAACTCAAATTTATTAAAAAGAGGAAAAACAAATAAAAGGATACAGACAATATAAAAATCAATACATAAATTTTTTATTTTTAATATTACAAAAAAAAAATTAAAATTAATTAAAAAAAATTAGCTTTTCAAAAACCGTACAAATTCACTGAAAAAACCAAAGGTTTCAGGCACGTTATAGTTAGGAATTAGCATTTAAAAAACCTTGCAAATTCACTGAAAAAACCATAGGTTTCACACATGTTATAGTTAGCTGGACATTTTTCACATACAAAACCAATGAAATTCCCCCGTTATAGTTAGTTCAGCTAACTATAACTCGCGCGCCCGCAATGCACTGCTGATGACGTCACATATTACATCACTCATGACATGGTCAGTGACATCACTCATGACGTCACTGATGACATCTCAAATGACATCACTGATGACATCATCCAGTGAATGTGTGTTTTTCTGAAAATTATATATGTTTTATATATGTATATCTCAAGGTCGATGGAAGAATAAATGGGTATATAAATGTCTAAATGGATGATTTGTTTATGAAAAATTGATTGTATTACTGACTGATTAAGTGTATTTTAGTGAGTAATGTTTAAATATGTAAATATCTGTATCAGTCTCTCACTTTGTGTATAAGTGGCTGCATGGCTTGGTGAGTAGCTACATGAGTGTCTATATAGGTTATTAGTTGATTTTTTGAGTATCAGTATGACTGTTTGAGTGTCTGTATGGTTCGGTGGGGAGTATTACGTAGTGCATAAGTGCATGAATGAGTGACTCACTGTTTGTATGTGTTGAAGACAGCATGTGTGCATGACTGTATGGGTGGATGAGTGTGTGCATGGGTGTGTTAGTGAGTGAATAACTGTCTCAATAGTGTCTTTATGAGTAACTACATATGTTTTAAACTAGTAAATGTGACTTTTGTTGTATATAAGTGAGTATATGTGAGAGTGAGAGATTGAAAGAGTTCCTGTATGAATAAGTATGTGTTTCTATAAGTGATTGTTTAAAAGACTAGTGTGTGTAAGTTTCTGTAGAAGTAAGTGTGATGGTGTGTGTATAACTGTATATGCAAGTAAATGGATGTCTGATTATTTATTAGCATGAGTGACTATGTGTGTGAGTAAATCTATGGATGAATGGTGTTGTGTAACAGGATGTATAGGTGTATGAGTACATATGATGAGTGAGTACATGTATGAGTGACTGTATAGCACTGTTGGTGAATGAGTGGATGTGTATGTGGATCTTAGAATTACTGAAGAGGTTGTTGTAACTGATATTGGTATGTCCATTGTTTTGAAAATTTTAGTTTCTATTTTTGAATGTGTGTATCAAAGGTTATATCAGGGGGAGT
This sequence comes from Triturus cristatus, assembly GCF_964204655.1. Taxonomy (NCBI): domain Eukaryota; kingdom Metazoa; phylum Chordata; class Amphibia; order Caudata; family Salamandridae; genus Triturus; species Triturus cristatus. The sequence continues at coordinate 1,525,540,758 of NC_140591.1, forward strand.
GGTGGTCTGCCACTCTATCACAGAGATGATGTCATCAGTGATGTCATTTGAGATGTCATCAGTGATGTCATGAGTGATGTCACTGACCATGTCATGAGTGATGTAATATGTGACGTCATCAGCAGTGCATTGCGGGCGCGCGAGTTATAGTTAGCTGAACTAACTATAACGGGGGAATTTCATTGGTTTTGTATGTGAAAAATGTCCAGCTAACTATAACATGTGTGAAACCTATGGTTTTTTCAGTGAATTTGCAAGGTTTTTTAAATGCTAATTCCTAACTATAACGTGCCTGAAACCTTTGGTTTTTTCAGTGAATATATATATATATATATATATATATATATATATATATATATATATATATATATATATATATATATATATATATTATCTACTGGCGGTCGCCAGTAGATAGTTATAGTTAGGACCGTGTTTCCATAGGAAATCCGCAACATTCTATTTGGAATAACTTTGGCGCCGGTTGACGAATCCTCGCGAAATTTTCAAAATAGGTGGGGCGCTCCGCTCCACTCCTACCCTGAAAGTCTCGGGGGGATTCGTCAAGCGGGGGCTGAGAAAAAAGGGGGGTCCCAAAACGCATTTTCCCCATGCAATTTTCCATAGGGGCCCTTAGTCCAAGGTACAGCCCGAACGGCTGAACAGAATTACTTGAAATTTGGCAGAGAGGTAGTCCTCAGGTCAGGGATGTGCCTTTTGCAGGTCTGGTGTCAATCTGTTCAGTAGTTCCTGAGAAAATCAAAAGTAAAATCATATATATATGTGGGCGGAGCCTAACCACACATCTCATCCTGAGATCTGATTGGCTGTCAGCACTTCATCCAAGAAGTGTTGGCAGCCATCTTGGGACCAATATACATGATAGCACCTCATTAAAAAGCATTGCAGTTAATAGAAGGTTTTAAGACTTTAGTTACATTATAAATCATTTGTTGATGGTACCATACTCATTTTAGGAATTGTGGTATGTTCTAAGGTGATTTCACCATGTGAAAAAGCCTTCTGCTGGGATATCATGATTGAGAGAAAAATATTTTCTCATGCTTTTTCCACAGAGGTTTGGAAGGTGATCTATAAGCTAAACTGAGAGCTTATTTTATGTAAATTCACATTATCTTTCTCAGTCATGTGAGAATGAAGTCTGACATTCTCAGTAAAACATGTACATCCAACAAGGGCAGAGACTGTCAGTTGATTCCTTTGTGTTCTACTGCAGCTTCCCAGAGTGTTCCAAAGAACAACTAGAGCGCTAACAGTCCTACTTATGATAAACGTATGGCACACCTGAAGCCATCTTGCTTGGATTAAAGTGGTAACTCTTAAAACATTTAATTTGAAAAGGAACAAAATGAGGGGGTTCATTTTTCCAAAAAAAGTATGATTAGTGCTGCAGAAAGAAAAATTAAGGCACATTTTGAGTGACTTCTCAAATCCTCTTCTATTTCATTAAAAATTTTTGACATGCAGACTGAAACATGCACTTTCAATACCAGCAGCAGTTTTCCCTGGTGAGCAGTAGTTTTACTACAGTGATCTAATGAGCAAAAAGAGTGCTAACATTCTGAATTTATGGCAAATGTGTGACACATCTGAATGCCTTTGGAATCAAAGTAAAAAACTGAAAGTATTTCCTACTGAGGAAACTGCAGTAAATGAGGAAATTAGGAAACTTCATAACAAATAAGTCTGCCAAGATGGCCACCAGAGACAAAAGAGCCCAAATGTAGCCCAAATATCACCCAGATGTAGCCCAAGTATAGCCCAATGACAGAATGTCCCAGAGTGTTCTTAAAAACAACTAGAGCGCTTACTGTCTTCCTTATGACAAAAGTATGGCACACCTGAAGCCATCTTGATTGGAATAAACTGGTAACACTTAAAACATTTAATTTAAAAAGGAACACAATGAGGGGGTTCATTTTGCCATAGAAATTATGATTAATGCTGAAGAAAGAAAATGAGGGCACATTTTGAGTGACTTCTCAAATCCTCTTCTATTTCATTAAAAAATTCTGACATGCAGACTGAAACATGCACTTTTAATACCAGGAGCAGACTTCCATGGTGAACAGTAGTTTTACTACAGTGATCTAATGAGCAACTAGAGTGCTAACTTTCAGAATTTATGGCAAATGTGTGACATATCTGAATACCTTCATGATGGATTCAAAGTAAAAAAATGAAAGCATTTCCTACTGAGGAGACTGCAGTACATGAGGAAATTAGGAAACTTCATAACAAATAAATCTCCCAAGATGGCCACCGGAGACAAAAGAGCCCAAATGTAGCCCAAAATCACCCAGATGTAGCCCAAATATAGCCCAATGACAGAAGTGTGCAAAACACTTATTATTTTGTGTTTTTGCAGTGTTATATAGTGCAGACTTGTCAGGTATTGGAGTGCTTTACATGAGCATTGGTTACATCACACAAGAACAAATTCATTTTGGTTGTAGACATGGGGAGACTAAGTGATTTGACCAGAATCACAGAATGTCGAGCTGAAGCAGAAACTCCAACCTGGTTCCCCAGTTGCAAAGTCTGCAGTTCTGGAAGTAACACCACATCCTCTCCCCTAAGTGCAACATTTAATCAAGTGGTCAACTGGATAAAAAAACATAAAGGTAACACATAATTTAAAAGTGCTTTGTCACTATTTGAAAACTCAGAAAATATGTCCTTATTTTAGTCTTTTAGAGCACTAACCATAATTTTGATGCCAATAAGACCCTCTCATATATGTAATTTCTAAAGGAAATGCTCTAGGTATTACAGTTTTGATTACATCAAGATGACGTCAGGCGTTCCACACTTTTGTAATAAATATTGAATGTTAGCATTCTAGTTGTTCATTAGGATACTGTTGAGAGGCAGAGGCCAGGGGCACAGACTCTGAAAATTGAAGGCAGGTAGGAGGGTGCAAAGGCAACAATTTAACCACACTGAGCAGGCAGGAAGGGCCGTGGCAGCACAACAGACTATGGAGGGCAGTGGAAAGGGGGGCAGGGGCAACAAACCAACAATACAGGACTTGCAAGAGAGGCTGTGGCAATGTAATAGACCATTGTAGGCAGAAGGAAGAGGCAATGGTAGTACAACCATACATGCCAACAGACCCGATTCAGCCAGGAAACGTCCAATGTTTTTAAGCTCAAATGGGCTTTATTTTATCTGTCTCCTGTCTACAATCTCCTCTTTTTCAATGTAACTCAAAGGGGAAAATCAATACCCCAGTTTTTTTTCAAAATCTCCCTCTTACCAAGTTCAAAATGTACGCAAGTATGGTACATTGGATCATGGAAGGAAATGGGGTAGGGACATGGACTTGGATAACAGAGGACAGGTGGGACATGGAGAGGTGCACCAAACTGACCCTGCAGGACAGGCATCAGGGTTTGCAGCAGCACAATACACCACACAGGGCATGCGGGATGGGAGTGCAGCACAACAATCCATAGAAAGCAAGAGGGAGGGGACAGGACCATGCACATGGACAACAGAGAACAGAGGGGCAAGAGGCAGGACCATAATGGACAGACAGGAGAGAAAGCTGCAGCATAACAGACCATAAAGGGCAGGAGGGATGGATCAGGGGCATTACAATGGAACAGACAAGCCAGGAGGGAGGGAGTAGGGGTCTGCACATGTAAACAGAGGGCTGGGGGCAAGAGGGCAGGAGCAGCAAGATAGCCATGGAAGTCAGGCAGGATGGGCACTAGAAGCAAGACACACCATGAAGAGCAACAGTGAGACTGTGGTGGCATACACACAGACCATGGAGGGAAGGTGGGAGGGGTTCAGGGGCAGCTAACTGACCACACAGGGAAGGTGGGAGGGGCCATGGCAGCACAGAAGACCATGCATGGCAAGTGGGAGGGTTAGTGGTAGCACAATGGCTATGATGGTCAAGAAGGAGGGTGCAGGGGCATGCACAAAGGACGATGGAGGATAGAAGGGAGGGTCAGGACCTGTGCACAGACAAGAAAGTTCAGGGGAAGGGGCCTCACAACAGACCGCACGGGGCAGGCAGGAGGAGCAGTTGCAGCACAACAGACCAGGGAGGGCAGAAGGGTGTGGCAGTACAATGGACCATGTAGGACAGGAGGAAGAGGATAGGGGCATGGCATGTGGACAGGCAGGGTGGAGGTGGCAGGGACAGGTTACAGTCTTCTGACAATGCTAGGCAGGTGGGAGGGGAGTGGCAGCTCAACAGAACACTCAGAGTAGATAGGAGTGGCAGGTCCATGGAACATGGTGGGCAAAAAGGATGGAGCAGGGGCATACACAAAGACATCGGAGGGCAGGGGGAAGGAGAATAGGGGAAGCAAGCTAAGCACAGAGTTTAAGCAGGAGGTCAATGATGGGGCATAGAATTGGGCAATGGAGGGCAGGAGGAGTGGACTGGTACATCATACTAAATTGAGGGCAGTGGCAGCACATCAGACCATGCATGGCAGGAGGGAGGAGGCTAGTCCATGGATTCACACAACAGAGGATAGGGAGGAGGGGGATGGGGCAGCAAGCTAACTGTTCAGAGAAGGCGGGTATTAGGAACTTTATTGTTTTTAAAACGTGTGTCTGTGCGAACTACTTAAAATATGAACAAGTATGCAGCATAATCTCACTTTTATTCAGGAAGAAGAGGACGTTTGTGACTGTGACTCTGGGCTCACTTGGCAGAAACACCCCCTGACCCTCCACCCCCTATCACAAAATGTAATGCCCGTGAAAAGGGTAGGTGAACACAGTGTTGTATAGAACATAGTCCTGAGAGCACGATTGAAAATGAAAACTAGATTTAGTATATGGTATAAACTATGCACCAAAAAGTGTGATACAAGATGAACCGGGCGTGAAATATAATATGCAATACATTGTGCGCAATGACAGATTCATTGGAGAGCGCGAGATAGCACAGGCACTAGCGCGCGCTATGCGATATGCGCCTTGGAGTGTAATATGCACAGGGCAGTGTTGTGTAACCTAACTAGTCTCTAAAGTTGTAATATAAAATATGTGCTGGGGAGTGTAACGTTGCATATGCACTGTGACAAAGATATGGATCCCAGATTGTAATATGTATGGCATAGCACTGTGCGTTATACCATAGGCATCGAGGAAGGCACGTTAGATGGGGCAATATAACCCGTGCGAAGACAAGTGTGGCATGACATATTCACGGGGTGGTGTTACAGTGCACATGGGCTAGATAGTGTCATAGTATATGCACTAGCTAGTGGAATACAACACAGAGGTGTGTGGCACTCAGCAGGCAATGGTGGGTGTAACACAGCATTGGGCTCTGCCAGGAGCGCGCTGTGACTCTCAAGTGATGTTCGTCCCCTTTCCAGAGAGTAAAATAAAAAGTATTACACATCCGGCAGTGGATGTGTGTTTTATTAACCGTGAGGGGAGTTTCTTGCATAGTTTTGGTCGAATTTTTGTCGAATCCCCTTTGAATGGCTTGCTGTGCATGTGTATTAACCCCTTCAGTGCCCGCCCCTTTCCCCGCCCAGTGCCGGCCGTTGCATTAGCGGGCGGGGTCTATGACGAGCTGGACTCGTCATGGGCACAGCGCCACCGCGGCCCATGACGAGTCCAGCTCGTCATGGGCACTGAAGGGGCTAAATGTGCCCGTCAATAGCTACCCATGTTTGTATAAATAAACGACAAGGGTGTCTACCGGGATTAGGCACGGTAGGGCATCAGACATGTCAGAGCTTCACTAGTGGTGTAAATACATTCCATGTGGATTCATTGTATGCATAGTCGCCTTTTAATGAATATCACGCAAATCGTCATGGTGCTAGGTACGTACGGTTTGTCCAGCATGTCCTAGGTGTGTCTATAAATATATATTTTTTAAAAATAATAAAAAACAGTGGCCGGCCCTGGGGATTGGGGTCAAAAAAATATAATTAGGAGACAGGCCCTGGGGGATGGGGTCATCAGGGCCAATACATTAGAATAAGAAGGGGAACCACACAGCCCCCCGTCTTAAAAAATTAAAATAAATAAAACACTGGCATCGTGCCGGAGGCCACGCCCCCTCCTTGCAGCACTCTGCAAACGCGCCCCCTGGCGAGTTGTAAGTTGGGGAATTAATTCCTCTTCAATACTGAGGGTCCCTGAGGGCCAACTAGCCCAACAGGCATCTCCAGTATGCACCAGGGAGCTGCGCTGCAGACAGGTGTTCTGAGGCCAAGCCCCTTTTTACACCTCTCTGCAACGCAGCTCTGTGGCGCTTACTAGAGGTACCTAGTGGTCTAGTTTGACCCTAGGGACCCTTAGGATTCAAGGGGACTTAATCTCTCAACTTAGAACAGCCACAGGGCGCGTTTACACAGTGGTGAAGGGAGGGGACGGGGCCTGAGGTGACGTGTGCAAACACGCACTATGGCACGTTTTAAATTGGGGATATAATTTTCCTTCAATACTGAGGGCCCCTGGGGGCTAACTGCCCACCAAGTGCTTCCAGTAAGCACCACTGGTGGTCCAGGCCGTGCCACTTTTTACACCTCTCTGCAACGCAGCTCTGTGGCACTTACTGGAGGTACCTAGTGGGTTAGTTGGACCCTAGGGACCCTCAGGATTCAAATGAACTTAATCTCCCAACTAGTTTTAATCCCCCTGCCCTATTATATACTAGGGGTTTACAGAGGAGGTCATGCTAATCACAGGGGGACCCCAACGCATAATGTTCCCTAGTGTATGTAGGTGTTTTCACTGTATTCTAAGTGTCTTTTAACATAGCACTGGCTCTAGGACTGGTTAGTCAGACTCAGTTACCACCAGTATCCGTCTGAAAAAGTTGAGGGTACAGGATGATTTTGCAACAAGGATTCTTTCTGCTCTTCTTTTTGTTCTTTCTGCACGTTATCCTTCTTCCTGCACTTTTCTTCGTCTTTGAGGACTTCTGTTGCTTCTTTCTGCACTTCTTTTTTTTCTGTGCATTTTTTCTTCTTTCTTCACATGTCCTATCTCTGTAGGCATAGTTAGAAATTAGCATTTAAAAAACCTTTGAAATTCACAGAATGAGTGATGTCACTGACCATGTCATGAGTGATGTAATATGTGACGTCATCAGCAGTGCATTGCGGGCGCGCGAGTTATAGTTAGCTGGACTGACTATAACGGGGGAATTTCAATGGTTTTGTACAAGTGAAAAGTCCAGCTAACTATAACACCCCTGAAACCTATGGTTTTTTCAGTGAATATATATATATATATATATATATATATATTAAGAAAATCACCAAACTGCCCGTCCGGCAGCAGCAGGCATCCACAGCACCCCAATCAGGACTCGAAGCAGTTTTAGATTATCTTATAATTTATTCCATCACCAAGGTAGGGGATACAAACGGTCTACGCGTTTCGGCAATGTGCCTTCAACTGGACCATATATATATATATATATATATATATGTTTCCAAAAGTTCGCTGTGAAATCCCCGCTCTCCTCCCTCGCGACGCCGGTGCCAGCAACGGTCACAACTCTGCCTCAAATGTTTAACACAGGATAAAATCCGAGTATTTCTCCGAAATAAATCCAGCGGCACACCAAGGACAACACAATATACCTTTATTGTGTCACAAAAACAGAAGTACGCGTTTCGGCGAAGCCTTTGTCAAGTTACTGACCTGTGCCCAACTTCCCCTAGAAATACAGGTCAAGGTTCATTAACATAGAAGAGAAACTTTACGAGCGCTCTGTTCGAGATAAAATAATTGTCAAATACATTCATAAATCGTGACGTTTCGTCTATATGCAGTTGGAATTCCCACTTTATAATAATGTGCAATTTCTATACAGATTGACACAATAAACCTAAATTATAATTGTTTCAAGGCAAGTGCCTATGCCATTCATTATTGCACATTTTTAAAGAGACACAGAGCCATTTCGTAATCCACTTGATTATAAGGAATAATTCGAGATGAACCTTGATACATGGTACCATGGAATTCATGTCAAGTACGGAACTACTAACAAATAGATGATTATTATTATCGGTAATGGTAATGTACCCACAATAGACAAATGTCTATGTTAAGTAACAGCCCATACTGCACATATTACAACAAAATTCCTGTGGGTAATGTACCCATACAATGTACATACAATCAGAAGCAATCATTGTGCATCGGGCTATTAGAAAGTTCAGATATTGGGCCAAACTCCGATTAATTAGACGTATGGACGCGTACATAAAATTTTGGTGCCAATCAGGCTCATATAACCTTCCAAGTCATATCGGGGGAATGTACAGGTGGGCAAGTAGGTCAGTTGCTGTTAGTGAAGTGTGAAGGGCGACCCTAGTAAACCCAATAACCAATAGAAGAATCTAAGTGAGAAAATAATAGTAATAAGAATAAAATAAAATAGAGATAGGTACAGATGGTCTCTATTACTATGCTAAGCCTAGCTAATAGTCAAGAGAGACTGCCAATATTCCATTGATCAGGACACTTTTCTCGTGCCATCCTAAATCTGTTCACTCTATAATGTCAAATTAAAATTATAGTGATGTTAAAAAAGAACACTCAGTATGGTAGTACAGAGAGGAACGGAATAGCACCATGCTAAGTCAATTAACCTATATGGGTTGCTAATTCCTCCCCATAATTCATCCCGTTTGGAATTTTTGCATTAAGTTCGATGATGTACTTTGACTCGGTGATCCTTAAGAGTTTTTCCCGGTCCCCTCCTCTAGGAAGGGGTAGGACTCTATCAATACCAAAGAATTTGATCAAGTCAGCATTGCTCTGATGTTTATCCTGATAGTGCCTCGCTACGGGATAGTTAAGATCCTTATTGGTTACAGCCCTCATATGCTGTAATATACGGGTTTTTAGCTGCAGTTTGGTACTGCCCACGTAGTTTAACCCACAAGGGCATTCCAGGACATAGATTGTATAGTCACTGGTGCAGGTGATGAATTTCTTGATAGGCTTTTTCAATACTGTGTTCTTCCCCACAGTGTAGCTATCCCGATTATTGCTGTGTTTACACGCCTTGCAGGAACCACATTTTTTGAAACCCTTGGCTGTTCCCAACCAACTTGTGCTGTTAGATACATTTTGATAACTATGTACCAGTTGGTCTCTCAATGATTTGGATTTTTTATATGTTATCGCAGGTGTTACGCCTATATCTGAGCCTATTATGGGGTCCGATTCCAGCAATCCCCAAAGTTTTTTCATCAGGTACCTTAGGGTATTGGATCTACGATTATATGTTGTAATTAATCTAGGTATCCCTTTGTTTTTCTCTTCTTTTTTGTTTGATGAAAAAAGTACCTCGGCTCTTGGCATGTTTTCCACTTTCTGACTGGCAGTGGCAATCACCTTGGATGCATAGCCTCTCTGTTCAAATCTCCTCTCCATGACCCGTTTTTCATTTAGGAAACCTCCTTTGGTGTTACAATTCCTACGAGCTCGTAGGAATTCCCCATAGGGAATGCTATTCAGTAAGGGTGTAGGGTGATTACTAGTTGCATGTAGCAACGTATTCCCCGAGGTCTCCTTTCGAAAGAGGGTGGTCACTATTTGGTTGTTTTCTATGTCAATGGAGATATCCAGGAATTCGCAGTGGGAGTTGCTGATAGAATGTGTGAAAGTGAGGTTGAGATCATTCTGCCCCAGAATATTAATGAATTCTTGTGCTAAATCCAGGGGTCCATCCCAAATCAGGAACAGGTCATCAATATACCTGATCCAGATTGGGATGTGTTGTACAAATCTTTCGTTCTCCTCCACCCACACCACACATTCCTCCCACCATCCTAGGAACAGGTTGGCTAGGCTAGGTGCAAAGGATGTACCCATTGCTGTACCGGACTTTTGGCGATACAATGTTTTATCAAAAACAAAAATGTTTTCCTCTAGGCAATAAAGCATCATCTTTTTCAACATCTGAGTATGTTCCCATAGTGACACGTGTCTTTCTTTCAGGAAATGCATGCAAGCCTCCACACCTTTTTGTTGTTCTATACAGGTGTATAGGGAACAGACGTCTAGTGCTATCATGAGGTAATTACTTTCCCATGTGATGTCATGGATTCTTCGCAAGAAGTCGGTACTATCCCTGCAGAATGATCTTAATTTGAAGACAAAAGGTGCCAGAAACAGATCTAAGAATATCGATGTGTTTTCTAGGAGTCCACCGTTGGAAGACACAATGGGTCTCCCCGGTGGTCTAGTAGGATGTTTGTGCACTTTGGGGAGCAGATAGAAACAAGGGACCCGTGGATTTTCATTCTTAAGCCATAAGAATTCATCTTTAGATAATAAACCATCCACCCTCCAGCTTTTCAACAGTGTATGATACTTGGTAATTGAGGCCCTGTAGCTTTCCCAACTTATCTCCTCATAACATGACGTATCCTGTAGTTGTCTTAGAGCCTCCCGATTATACTGGGAAACATCCATGACAACTACATTCCCCCCTTTGTCAGAGGGTTTGATGATTATGCTGGTATCATTACTTAATGCTCTTAGTGCTTCCCTTTGTGTCTTGGTTAGATTATCCTTATATTTTCCAGTTTTCTGTTCCTTTAGTTTATTGATTTCCCAAATCATAGTCTGATTAAAAGTCTCAATGTTATCATGCGGAACATTTGGATTAAATTTGGACTTAGGTCTTAGTCCTGTACAACAAGTTGCATCAGTCCGGAATCCCAGGTCCATCAGTGTTTCACTTTTTTCTTTCATTGACATTTCCGTCACATCTTGCTCCATATAATGTAAATTCATAATCAGATTTGCATCCTCAATATTCAAGTTGTAGTTGTCTTCTCCCAGTATACCGTCTATTCTTGGTTTTTTGGTTTTGGTGTTCATTTTGAAAATCTTCATCAGTTTCAATTTACGAATGTACAGGAATAGATCGATACGTGTGTTGACAAAATCCATATCCATCGAGGGACAGAAGGAGAGTCCTAATTGCAATAGTGATATTTCCTCCGATGTTAGGACCCTGGAGGACAGGTTAATTACTGACTTGTTGTTCTGCTCCTCCGTTGTGGATATATGCAGTCTTGAGTTCGTTCTGCCACCCCGTCTCTTCCTTAATCTGATTCTTTTCTTGTTCCTGTTCCTCTCCCTCTTTTTGCGCCTCTTCCTCTTCCCCTTCCTCTCTTGGATTGAGGTCTTTCCTCCTGGTCCTTTCTCTGTTTCAAAATCTGAAACTCATGTAGGAAGGTTAATGGTCGTGCTCCTAAAGGGACACTTGGAGCCTCTGTGTCGGAGCTTAATTCGGAGCTGGAACCAGTTGATATTAGTTCTTGTTGTCTCTGTCTCTGGATGGTATGCAGATTTCTCTGTGCCCAGTCAAAGCGCTTAGCATATGTTAGGATACGGCCCTCAGCATAATCCTTCTTATCCCGTAAGAATTTCCTCTGTTTTTTGGCCTTGATGGTATCTTCATAAGATTTTAAGTTATTTTCCAGCTGTTTCAAGAAATCGATAACAATCTTTTCAGTTTTGAATTTATCCAGTTCTTGTCTTAACTCTGATAATTCCTTCCTGGTTGTTTCTAGGTCAATTTTGGCATATTTAACTAACATTTCTAACATGCCTTTGCAGGTTTTAGCCATAAAAAGGGACCATTCTTTCAGTAATTCCGGGTTTGGGTTTTCGTATGTCGGGATGATGGCAATCCTGAGTCCTCTAGGTACTCTATTTACTTCGATATAGTTGGTTAATGATGTTATCTCCCACCATTTATTGATCTCTCGCTTTGATAGCTTTTCAAGTTGGGACAACTTCTGTTTTAATGATGGTTCTGCTGTGTTACCACTGACACTTGTCGCTGTTGGGACACTTATATTATTCAAGCCTTCATCGAATAAGGATAGTGCTTCGTTCCTTCTCTGAGTTTCCCATTCATTCATGTTATGTACTTGTATCCAAAGTCTATTCACAAAACAAGTCCTACGGCACCCTGTGCAAGGTTCTGTGCAAAGGTGCTGCGTCTGCTTCCCAATTGTTACAATATCGGTAGCGTAGGCGGAAACGAGACACACACAGAGATACTGCCCCAAACCCCACCCTCCGGTGTGAATTTTAGGACACCTCCCCGCCTGTTCCCGAAACACGCCCGCTTACCCGAAATATTGATGTCACTGTAATGGAAGTGGTGGGAGCAGTTTGATCCAATGTTTCCAAAAGTTCGCTGTGAAATCCCCGCTCTCCTCCCTCGCGACGCCGGTGCCAGCAACGGTCACAACTCCGCCTCAAATGTTTAACACAGGATAAAATCCGAGTATTTCTCCGAAATAAATCCAGCGGCACACCAAGGACAACACAATATACCTTTATTGTGTCACAAAAACAGAACTACGCGTTTCGGCGAAGCCTTTGTCAAGTTACTGACCTGTGCCCAACTTCCCCTAGAAATACAGGTCAAGGTTCATTAACATAGAAGAGAAACTTTACGAGCGCTCTGTTCGAGATAAAATAATTGTCAAATACATTCATAAATCGTGACGTTTCGTCTATATGCAGTTGGAATTCCCACTTTATAATAATGTGCAATTTCTATACAGATTGACACAATAAACCTAAATTATAATTGTTTCAAGGCAAGTGCCTATGCCATTCATTATTGCACATTTTTAAAGAGACACCGAGCCATTTCGTAATCCACTTGATTATAAGGAATAATTCGAGATGAACCTTGATACATGGTACCATGGAATTCATGTCAAGTACGGAACTACTAACAAATAGATGATTATTATTATCGGTAATGGTAATGTACCCACAATAGACAAATGTCTATGTTAAGTAACAGCCCATACTGCACATATTACAACAAAATTCCTGTGGGTAATTTCGGAGAAATACTCGGATTTTATCCTGTGTTAAACATATATATATATATATATATATATATATATATATATATATATATATATATATATATATATATATATATATATATACATATATATATATATATATATTATCTACTGGCGGTCGCCAGTAGATAGTTATAGTTAGGACCGTGTTTCCATAGGAAATCCGCAACATTCTATTTGGAATAACTTTAGGGCCGAATGACGAATCCTCGCGAAATTTTCAAAATAGGTGGGGTGCTCCGCTCCACTCGTACCCTGAAAGTCTCGGGGGGCTTCGTCAAGCGGGGGCTGAGAAAAAAGGGGGGTCTCAAAACGCGTTTTTCCCATGCAATTTTCCATAGGGACCTTTAGTCCAAGGTACAGCCCAAACGGCTGAACAGAATTACTTTAAATTTGGCAAAGAGGTAGTCCTCAGGTCAGGGATGTGCCTTTGCATATCTGGAGTCAATCTGATCATTAGTTCCTGAGAAAATTGCAGTTAAAAGCACATACATACCTATAGGCGCGCACCGTGCGCGCACCGTGCGCGCACCCTAACGTGCGCGAGCGTAATTCTGATTGGTTGTTACATGTCAGTCAACGTTCGAATCGGTCAAAATCAGGAAGTGTCGGCCGCCATTTTGTTGTTTTCAGTGCGAGAGTGGAAAAGGAAGGTGGCGAACGTGAAAAGGGGGTAGGGTGGACAGTTCCTGACCCCCTAGCCTTGGTCATGGAGATCCCACTTTGATAACAGTGCATGTATGAAGGAAGAACCACGCACACTGGTATTGTACTCAAGAACTTTCCGAGTGTTATTTTGAAAATACTTAATAATGCACTATGGGTATTGCAGTCATTATTTCCAGTCATGTGACTTTGCCCTGTTTAAAAGCACGCACACGCGCACTACCTTGTTTGACTTTCACCCGTGAGCAAGACATACGCCGAAACGTTGGGAAGATGAAAGCTGACATTGCCGAAATCTGAATTAAACCACGCTTTCAGTATTGGGCCTCAGTTTGTTGCTTTACATTGTGGTGTTTCGATGGGCTGCTCCGTGCCCATTTCCTGAGGCCACCCTGTAGGGTTGGGGGCTCCAGTAACGAGAGAACTTTTGCTTGATGTTAAAATGAGGAGCATGACCCACTCACGTGCCCATCCTACCAAGGAATGCTAATGCAGTAAAATGGACCTGCGTGAGGAAGGGATTCTGGCAGGAGGATATCCTGCTTTGATCGTGCTGAGAGCAGAACTTTGATCCAGTTTGCATTGAAGTTAACATCGCAGCAGCGTGGTAATGCACCTGACTGTATTTTAAAAGGAGATCCCACTTTGATAACAGTGCATGTATGAAGGAAGAACCACGCACACTGGTATTGTACTCAAGAACTTTCCGAGTGTTATTTTGAAAATACTTAATAATGCACTATGGGTATTGCAGTCATTATTTCCAGTCATGTGACTTTGCCCCGTTTAAAAGCACGCACACGCGCACTACCTTGTTTGACTTTCACCCGTGAGCAAGGCATACGCCGAAACGTTGGGAAGATGAAAGCTGACATTGCCAAAATCTGAATTACACCACGCTTTCAGTATTGGGCCTCAGTTTGTTGCTTTACATTGTGGTGTTTCGATGGGCTGCTCCGTGCCCATTTCCTGAGGCCACCCTGTAGGGTTGGGGGCTCAAGTAACGAGAGAACTTTTGCTTGATATATATAAACAACTTAGAGATTGTAAAAGCTATGGGAAAGCAGATCCAGTACAAATTACTAAAGCAAGAGAGACTATTAAAAATACACTTAGTACCTATCTAGATAAACAACTTATAGATAGAGATGAATTTAACTATTTGTTAGTGGATAAAGCTAAGACACCGATTATCTACTTTCTGCCTAAAATACATAAAGGAGGAAAAACGCCACCAGGATGACCCATAATATCGGGTATTGGTAGCATGACTGAGCACATATCGGAATACATCGATATGTTTTTGATGCCATTTGTAAAAACTAGCGAACTCCCAAGCCTCTGATTTATCAGACCCCGTCATTGAGGCTAACAAGTCTACGGAAGGTTCAGGGATAGATACAGGGATCATCACACCATTTAGGAGAAAATCCAAATATAGACCCCAGACTCCCAAAGATAACATAGATATCTTCCTTGAATTAGTCAACCATGACATTTTACAACTTGTAAGCAAACCTACAATTAATTCTAATTTGAATAGAGCGCACAGGGAAGCGCTACGTAATCTACAAAACGACAATAATATAGTAATAAAGCCATCCGACAAAGGAGGTAATATCGTTTTGTGGAATAAAACGAATTATGTACAGGAGGCCATGAGGCAATTGAATAATTTAACTTGCTACACCAAAGTTGACAAAACCTATATTGATAAACTACAGGTTAGGCTCTTTAGCCTCATTGATGATTGGACGAATGACAAACTTTTAAACTGGGACGAGTCTAAATTTCTAAAGAATGAGACACCCACTGTTCCAACTTTTTATCTCCTCCCTAAAGTCCACAACAATCCTACACAACCTCCGGGCAGGCCTATAGTTTCCTCCAAAAACAGTTTATTGGAAAATGTTTCTATGTATGCTGACTTTTTCTTATCTGAATATGTGAGAGATTTAACATCGTACATCAGAGATACGAAAGATTTTTTACAAAAAATAGAGAACATACATTGGGACACAAACTATTGGCTTGTGTGTTTGGACGTAGAGAGCCTTTATACGAGTATTAGGCATACTGATGGACTCAAAGCATGCAAACACTTCCTTGACTCCAGAAGTATACATTTGACCAAACATACTACAATGTTACTTCAAATGATCGAATTTTGCCTTGTGGAAAATGTGTTTACTTTTAATGGCTCATTCTATAAACAAATACAAGGAACTTCTATGGGCACCTGCTTCGCTCTGAGCTATGCCAATCTTTTGGTCGGCTGGTGGGAGAAGCAGGTGCTCTGGGGTGAAGGAATGGAACATTGGACTAACAGAGTCAGTATCTGGCTTAGATTCATTGATGATATATTTTTTGTTTGGGAGGGTGGAGAAGATGAACTAGTGTTGTTTTTATCAGAACTGAATGAGAATGCCCTAAACTTAAAATTCACAATGCAGTGTAGCCAAAAAACTGTTGACTTCCTAGATATCAGGGTGACAGTGCGAGACAACAAACTGGAGACTGATTTATTTAGAAAGAGCACAGCGGGGAACTCTGTTCTTCACGCAACAAGCTGCCATCCTCAAAATTTTAGGTGGAGCATACCTTTTGGTGAATTCCTCCGTGCGAAAAGAAATTGCAGCACAGAGGAATCATATATAAGAAACAAAAAAGAGATGTCAGAGAGATTCCTTGCCAGAGGATACCCGTACATGAAGCTGAAGAAAGGTGAGAAAAGAGCAGATGCTATTACTAGAAGCGAGGCACTGTACAAAGCACCTAGGAGCAAACAAAATGAAACAGAGGCTCCTATTAGGTTGATCACCACCTTTAATTCACAATCTAATCTTTTCCAGCAGATTGTAAAGAAAAGATGGGATATCCTGACACACGATAAGATACTCAAACAAAAGTTAGGCACATATCCAGCGATCACCTACAGAAAGGGTACCTCGATCAAAGATATGATTGTGAGAAGCCACTTTAGTAACACCGAACCCACATGGCTAGAAAGAATAGGAGGGTTCCATCGCTGTGGAAAATGTAAAGCGTGCAGCCACAGCGTTAATGTAAAAGAAGTAATCCTGGAGAGAACCAAGAGAAAGTGGTATATTCGCAAGAATGTACAATGCAGCACAGATTTCGTAATCTATGTAATCACTTGCCCTTGTGGCAAGTGGTACATAGGTTCCACCATGTTTCCAGTGAAGAAGAGAATACTGGAACATTGGCGTGCCATAACCAACAAAGACTTTAGTTATAGCACAGCCAGACACTTCCATAAAGAACACAATGGAGATTGGACCAAGGCGAAGTTTTTTGCCTTAGATACCATAACTAAAGACCCTCGAGGAGGGAACAGAATTCAGGCCCTACGTAGAGCAGAATCCAAGTTCATCTTACAAGCAGGAAGTGTAGCGCCATTCGGGATGAATAATGACGAAGAGATGCATGTGCATTTGTAAATTGTTGATAGATGCAGTTTTAGCCTCAAGTAATTCAGTAACTCCTGTTCCAAGTTATATGAGTTCACTGTAGATCGTCTTTTTAGCTGCAATACATGGTATTATTCATGAAACCTTTTGTACTAGAAAACCTATTCACTGTGTATAATAGGCCGCCATTCATGAATGCAGAATTTTTCTTGATTGATTTTATGACCCCTGCTGCAGATATGCTTTTGTATTTAAAATCCTTTTTCTTTGGGTAGGTTAAAATCCAGATATACTACATTATAATGGTGTGTTTCAAATGACACTGTACTATGTGCTCTAATATAAATTTTATTCTTGTTTTTTACATCTAGATGGGACCTGGAAATTCTCAGACACCACCGTTACTGTTATCTGATACGAGCACGGAGTATTTGGTGACTATTTTTTAGCACCATCTCCTTAAGGGTCACCGTGATTTCTTTCATAGTATGTAATGAAAAGAGCTTGAATCACACTTTTCTTTAGCTTGATAGGGTACTATACCTTGATTTCGGATGAAACCTAAGAATAATGAATCATTTACTATTTTCTTTGCATATCTTGGCGGCGGCTAAATGTATGTTGAATTTGACTTACTATAAGTTTTATTTGTACTCACATTTAATATAATATAATGAAGTATGTAAATTCTGCTTGTCCTCCTTATATATGTGATTGTTCACAGGAGACGCATTAGAAAACAAATGGTGTTCCTTTATATTTTCTAAATTCTTCAAATTACATTATTTTCATGTTTATGATTACCGTTGCGCAGCAGCTCGATGATTTATTAAAAATATCATTGTTATTATTTTTCTTCTAAATGTATGAATTGAAAAGTCTGTTGTTTATGTTCCTGTATGACTTCAAATACACTGAACTCGGAACCTATGGTCATGTGACCAAGAGCACGTTTGCTCGAAACGCGTCATTTTTGTTTGCCCGTAAACATTAAAAGATTGTAAATCAACTGGATTCGTGTGGCTCGTACTTACAGGAAGTGAAGGATCTGTGAGCTGACAGAGAATATATATATATATATATATATATATATATATATATATATTCACTGAAAAAACCATAGGTTTCACACATGTTATAGTTAGCGGAAATTTTACTGATAAAAAACCAATGAAATTCCCCCGTTATAGTTAGTGCAGGCAACTATAACTCACGCGACCGCAATCCTCTGCTGATGCTAATACTGTATTTAGACACTTATTTGCCCATGTCTTCTTCCATAAATTTTTAGCTATACATATATTACAAATATTTTGTTTTCATAAAGACACATATGTCATCAGCAGAAGATTGCGGTCGCGTGAGTTATAGTTGCCTGCACTAACTATAACGGGGGAATTTCATTGGTTTTTTATCAGTAAAATTTCCGCTAACTATAACATGTGTGAAACCTATGGTTTTTTCAGTGAATTTGCAAGGTTTTTTAAATGCTAATTCCTAAATATAACGTGTGTGAAACCTATGGTTTTTTCAGTGAATTTGTACGTTTTTTTAAATGCTAAGTTACTTTACGCCATTCGTGGCGTGCGCGCCCACTTAACGCAGTTCGTTCTGTGCGCACCGTGCGCGCACAGTGAGCACGCGGTGCGCTTTGCGCACCGCGCGCCCACTTTACGCAGTTAGTGCCGTGCACGCACGGTGGGCACGCGGTGCGCGTAGCGCACCGCGTGCCCACGTTACGCTAGATGGCCCATGTACGCACGATGCGCTTCGCGCACCGTGCGCACTTGGAGGACATATGATCGACTTCTTTTTGAAAGGTAATATTTTATTTTTTCTCTCGTGTTATAAGCCATGCACAAATGGTGCCCTTCAGGTACCATTTTGCACACGGGGTGGGGAGAGTGTGGATAATTTTTTTTTTTAAATATTTTTTTACCGTACGCGTACGGTCAGCGTAATCGGCGAAATCCTTTGTTTTATAATCCACACTCTCAGTGCGAGAGAGAAAATGGCGGCCGCCGCTTCCTGGTTTCGGCCGATTCGAATGTTTACTAAGATCTAAGAGCCAATCAGAATCGCGCTCGCGCACGTCACCGTACGCGTACGGTAAGCGTACCGTAAGCGCACCGTAAGCTGGCTCAGATATATATATTGATTTAAAGGCTATTTTCTCAGAATCTACTGAACAGATTTACACCAAACCTACAAAAGGCACTCCCTTGACCTGAGGACTACCTCTCTGCCAAATTTCAAGTAATTCTGTTCAGCCGTTCGGGCTGTAGCTGTGTCTAAAGGTCCTATGGAAAAATGCATGGGAAAAACGCGTTTTGGGACCCCCCTTTTATCTCAGCCCCCGCTTGACGAATCCCCCCGAGACTTTCAGGGTAGGAGCGGAGCATAGCGCCCCCCCTATTTTGAAAAACTCGCGAGGATTCGTCGACCGGCGCAAAAGTTATTCAAAATAGAATGTTGCGGATTTCCTATGGAAACGTGGTCCTAACTATAACTACCTACTGGAGACCGCCAGTAGGTAATATATATATATATATATATATATATATATATATATATATATATATATATATATATACACATATATATATTTAGAAAATCACCAAACTGCCCGTCCGGCAGCAGCAGGCATCCACAGCACCCCAATCAGGACTCGAAGCAGTTTTAGATTATCTTATAATTTATTACATCACCAAGGTAGGGGATACAAACGGTCTACGCGTTTCGGCGATGTGCCTTCAACTGGACCATATATATATATATATATATATATATATATATATATATATATATATATATATATATATATAATATCTACTGGCGGTCGCCAGTAGATAGTTATAGTTAGGACCGTGTTTCCATAGGAAATCCGCAACATTGTATTTGGAATAACTTTAGCGCCGAATGACAAATCCTCGCGAAATTTTCAAAATAGGTGGGGCGCTCTGCTCCGCTCGTATCCTGAAAGTCTCGGGGGGATTCGTCAAGCGGGGGCTGAGAAAAAAAGGGGGTCCCAAAACGCTTTTTTCCCATGCAATTTTCCATAGGGACCTTTAGTCCAAGGTACAGCCCAAACGGCTGAACAGAATTACTTTAAATTTGGCATAGAGGTAGTCCTCAGGTCAGGGATGTGCCTTTGCATATCTGGAGTCAATCTGATCATTAGTTCCTGAGAAAATTGCAGTTAAAAGCACATACATATCTATAGGCGCGCACCGTGCGCGCACCGTGCGCGCACCCTAACGTGCGCGAGCGTAATTCTGATTGGTTGTTACATGTCAGTCAACGTTCGAATCGGTCAAAATCAGGAAGTGTCGGCCGCCATTTTGTTGTTTTCAGTGCGAGAGTGGAAAAGGAAGGTGGCGAACGTGAAAAGGGGGTAGGGTGGACAGTTCCTGACCCCCTAGCCTTGGTCAGGGAGATCCCACTTTGATAACAGTGCATGTATGAAGGAAGAACCACGCACACTGGTATTGTACTCAAGAACTTTCCGAGTGTTATTTTGAAAATACTTAACAATGCACTATGGGTATTGCAGTCATTATTTCCAGTCATGTGACTTTGCCCCGTTTAAAAGCACGCACACGCGCACTACCTTGTTTGACTTTCACCCGTGAGCAAGGCATACACCGAAACGTTGGGAAGATGAAAGCTGACATTGCCAAAATCTGAATTAAACCACGCTTTCAGTATTGGGCCTCAGTTTGTTGCTTTACATTGTGGTGTTTCGATGGGCTGCTCCGTGCCCATTTCCTGAGGCCACCCTGTAGGGTTGGGGGCTCCAGTAACGAGAGAACTTTTGCTTGATATATATAAACAACTTAGAGATTGTAAAAGCTATGGGAAAGCAGATCCAGTACAAATTACTAAAGCAAGAGAGACTATTAAAAATACACTTAGTACCTATCTAGATAAACAACTTATAGATAGAGATGAATTTAACTATTTGTTAGTGGATAAAGCTAAGACACCGATTATCTACTTTCTGCCTAAAATACATAAAGGAGGAAAAACGCCACCAGGATGACCCATAATATCGGGTATTGGTAGCATGACTGAGCACATATCGGAATACATCGATATGTTTTTGATGCCATTTGTAAAAACTTTGGTGTCTTATATCAAAGACACCAAAGATTTTTTGCGTCAAGTGGAGAATATTGACTGGGAGAAGGGATACATTCTTGTGACTATGGACGTTAATAGTCTGTACACAAGCATTAAACATGAAAAAGGAATTGAAGCGGTTAAATATTTTCTATACACAAAATCTGCCAGTTATTTACAACATTCTAACATGATCTTAGAATTTTTGAATCTAGTTCTATCAAATAACTTCTTCTACTATAGAGATGACTTATACCATCAGAAAACCGGGACCGCTATGGGTGCTAAGTTTGCACCATCATATGCGAACCTTTTTATGGGTCACTATGAAAGGGAGCATGCTTGGAAATCCAGTAATACTTTTGATGACAACATTGTCTATTGGGGCAGATTCATAGACGATATTTTTATGATTTGGAACGGGAGTGAAGATAAATTGAAACTCTTTCATAGTCATTTGAATACCAACAATCACAATATAACTGTCACTCTTGAGTATAGTACGGAAAAAATAGTCTTTTTAGACGTTGAAATGTATGTCAGTAAGGGACATTTAGAGTCGAGACTCTATCGGAAACCCACATCTACAAACTCTATTTTACATGCCAGGTCAGGACATCTCAAAAGGCAGATTGATAATATTCCGTATGGGGAATTTTTAAGAGCCAAAAGAAACTGTAGCAATGAGAGAGAATATCTGAACATCAGTAAAGATATTACTGAAAGATTCCTCAAAAGAGGATATGAGAAAAAGATTGTAGATCGAGCTAGAAACAAAGCAGGTAAAGTAAAAAGAGACACATTACTATATGACAGACCTAGACTAGAAATGGACAAGAAAGAAGTGATCAGGTATATCACAACTTATAGTGATGGCAACAATAGAGTATTTAGATCACTCTGTAAACATTGGGAAGTACTAACGATCGATAAAGATATCTCTGATTTTTTGGGGGTCAAACCTAATATGGTGTATAAAAAAGCCCCCACACTAAGGAGCATTCTTAGTCCAAGTGATACGAGATCATATCCTGTACAAAACACTGCTCATGATCAATGGTCACGAATTAGTCAACCAACACCAGGTTCATACAGATGCAGTCAGTGTATCTGTTCTAAACATGTCATAAATAAAAAGACAACCTTCAATGACTTTACTAACAAAAAAACGTATAAAATCAAATCCTTTATTAATTGCAATACAAGCTATTGCGTATATGTTATGACTTGTGTATGTAAAAAGATATATGTAGGTTCGTCAACGAGAAAGCTTAAAACAAGATGGATGGAACATTTGAGAGCAATAAAAAATTGTGACCCAAAATATCCGATGGCAGTTCATTTTAAAGAAAAGCATAGACGAAATGAATTGAACAATATTGAGTTAATGGGAATTGAGCAAGTCACTATTGATCGGAGAGGAGGTGATTTAGAAGTGAAACTGAGATCCAGGGAAACGTTTTGGATTAATAAACTACAAGCGGTTAAGTTTGGTCTTAACATTGATAGAGAGATTTATACCCTTCTGATATAATATGGACTTTAAATGTCCCGTGATTAAATCTTTTTCACATATAACTTTTTTGATTTTGATTTATAAACTGTTTATTGATCCCGTACCTCTTGTACATCAATAATTAATGTGTTAGATGAATGAACAATATTGAGGTATTCCTCTTTGATGGTGATCTCAAAACTTTATTATATTGGAATTATAACCCGGTCTTTTACTTCTTTTACTTCTTTTACTTTTTTACTTCTTTCCAAGAATTGTGTTGTATGATCTAACGTTTAATATGTTATCATTTTAATATGAAGTCAACCTATGAGATAGCTCACTTAACTAAAACCCCATACTATCGCATCTAGCAATACGGGGGTTCGAGTCCACCTCGAAGAGTCAAAAAAACATAGACTTTTGATATAATTTTTATTTACAAATAAACATATAGATGGATCGAGTGTTGATATAATAGTACAAATTGGGAATAGATATCCTTATTCTTTACATTTAAAATATATAGATTGGGTAGCCACCATGTGCATTTCTTACTCTAATCATCGAGTAACAAATATTGGTAATAAATTCAAATAACCTATCCTTCTAATTACACATCTTGTTTACAAATAACATGATAGCTCACCTGGTCAGAAGATGTATACTCAAGTGTTTACAGCGTTAGGAGTTCGAATCCCAATTTTAGATGCTAGGTATTGTTTTATTTTATTTTATTTTTCTCAAAAATATTATGTTATCATTTATTTTGTATTGATAAAAACAAGGCATATATGGGTTCGACTGATTAATGTTTTACAATCAAAATTATTTTACGTATTTACCGGCAATCCTGATAATGTATGAAGTGCGGTGGCACTTTAAATATTTTCCCGCCGTTTTTCCTATCTACCAATTAGAGGAGGAGTATAAATAGAAGTAGGGTAACACCGTTTAGTTCACTTGCTGAACAGACGGATCGAGTTCTGGATGCTAATCGATTGAGCGGTAAGAAGGAATCCATGCGTACCCGCATTTGAGTCTAACTGTGGGGATTTAAATATTGCTTGCTTAGATGAAGCTGTACTTTTGCTTGCTACTCTCAGAACTTATCTGATAGTAAATAGAAAGGTATTTGACCTGTGGTGATCTACTTTCAGTACTATCTTCATTATTTGCAGTGTTGTTCTATCTAGATGAACACTGCACTCATAACGCCGTATTAATTGTGCATAGATGGTCTGTAGTGAACATTGATAGTAGAGTGGAACCCAGTAGACAGCTTGGTATTACTTTTGTAACACAGAAATTATATCTGCAAGTCCAGGGTAATAAATTCAAATAACCTATCCTTCTAATTACACATCTTGTTTACAAATAACATGATAGCTTACCTGGTCAGAAGATGTATACTCATGTGTTTACAGCGTTAGAAGTTCGAATCCCAATTTTAGATGCTAGGTATTGTTTTATTTGGAATTATATTTGCAAGTCCAGGGTTATCTAAAAGTTTGCTCTAAATTATTGTTTTTTAGATCTTATCATGGAGTGCTAAATATATAAATCTTCAATTTGACCGGATTCTAATTGACTAATATTGATTAGTGGAATTTGAACATAAATAAGGTGAGATTATTTTATTTTAGTTTGGTATAAATAAACGTGGGTCTAATCAGACAAGTCATTGAACATTATATTAAATAATAGATTTATCCCTTAGGAACTGGTTTTTAAATAGGAAGCCTGATATAATTTGGAACAACATTGGAGCCACTCTAACAGAGATTACATAAGGAATCAAAAGGTACAAATTTTTTTCGTACATTAAACCGATTATTAGATCACATAGCTATTAAATACTCACATTTACAAAATTTCGAGCTTAGGCCAGTCCTCCATGAATCCCCCGAATTACTGAATTACCCAATTATCACTTTTCTCTTTCTTTCTCTTTTCACTCCTTTTTCCAACTCCTTTCTGTATTGAGTTACGGGGTACTGTTAAAATGTATAATGATGGAGTTCCTCTTTAATTTAATTTGAATATATTGATCTATACAATATATGTGTAATTTGGATACAAACAAGTATGTATATATGAATAATACAAAGATGGAGTTCCTCTTTATTTGAATATTGATTTTTTTCAAAATGTGTGTAGTTTGTAAATGAAAAAGTATGTCCTTATGAGTTCTAAAGTATACTATTTTCTGTTTATGTGACAGCCCTGAAGAAGCGCAGTTGGCGCGGAACACGTGTTGGCACTTTGTGTGCTATTTTTGTGAACTTTGAATTCTGACGGAACAAGAATAAAAACGAATGAATAAGAAGACCTATCATCTGTTTCTGTTTTTGAATGTTAGACTTACATTGATCTCAGAAGAATCTGTGTTCAATATACTGTACTACACTGGTGGGGACCAGTGTCTGAGACTGTTTTAAGCGCCGGGCAATTGACCTGTAACCCACAATCTTTTTATTCTCAATCAATATTTACGGGTGCAAGGCGCTTTCTTGAAAGTGTTTCTATTTGCAATAATTTGTCTATTATGGCCAAACATTTTTATAAACGTGAGTGTTTAGCTAAATATTTATTTTCAGGAGTGCTAGGAACAGGGAGTGGGGGTGGTAGAGAGACAAACAAAAAGAGTTTGAAAGATCTGTTTAGCAAATTGGAAAGACTTCATAGAAAAGAATCTGCCAAGTGGTGGGATGCTATGACCCTTAGAAAATATTTGGATGCTGAGAGAACACCTAGAGGTCTTAGAATTAATATTTTTCCAGCTATAGAAGACTTAGATGAACAAAAGGCTGAGAAATGGGAGGAAAGACTAAAAGCAACATCTAAGGATCTTATGATTATGCTCATTGAATTTGCAGAAGATGAGAGAAAGAAACTATTAGTTGAAATAGAGAACATTAAGAAAGAAATAGAGAGTTTAAATTGTCCAGAGAATACTCTTAAAAATTATGACATTCTAGATAAAATAATGGACTCCTATCAAGTGGAATTACAAGAAAAAAAGAGAATTAAATTTGCTAGAGATGAAAGGGATTACAAGTACGGGAGAGTATATACATATGCTAGGAAATTCGATGGGTCTATTCGGAACGATGAACGAAGGGATAAAAGCCTGTCTAAAGACAGAACCCGAATTACAACATTAGGGGATACTTCCAGTACTGGTCTTAGCAGTAGTGAATCAGACTTAGAAAAATCGACTAGAGAGGACGTAGGAGCAGGGTCCAGATCTTCGTCTTTTTTAAAGGAACTCAAGAGAATTCGGAGAGTACAATTTCAAACAGGGGGCAGGGATCGAGAACAGGAATTAAGAGAAGGAGAGGTAAGAAAGGAGGGGGTAATAGAACCTTCCGTAGAAGAGAGAAACAAAGATGGAGTAAGAACCAGGTCTCAATTACAGAGGGAAACTGTAATGAGAAAGTAGAAAATCTTATTGTTAATTTATCCCACAAAATTCTCACCGAAAATGAAATTAATGTTCTTAACAAAGGTTTGAGCTTTGCACCAACGCACAAATGGGATGATTTACAAGCAAAAGTAGATGTGAATAGATTTGCTAGAACTTTGAAACTGAAGAAATATTTTCATGACAAACCTGATCCTAAGCGAACCATTTGTATTGAGAACACTATTAGCAAGATGTCAATTAGAGAGCTTAATGACATTGGTTGTCTAGTTAATTTGGATGATGAGACGAATTATGATATTGAGGATATTGCATCAGATTTGAATATAACAACAGACTGTAGTATACCCAGTAATCTGAAATCAAAATCTAAGTTTGTACCTCCTACAAAAGGAGAGAATGTCATTGATATCTTTACCAATCTTGTCATGAAGGACTTTGATAAGGAAGTGTACAGCAATAGCAAATGTAATTTGAATAAAGATGAATTTAAAGCATTGCAAAACCTGTGTAATGATAAAAGTATTATTGTAAGGCAGGCTGATAAAGGTGGGAACGTGGTGATTCTGGACCATAATGACTATCACTAGGAAGCTTTAAAACAACTTAGAGATTGTAAAAGCAATGGGAAAGCAGATCCAGTACAAATTACTAAAGCAAGAGAGACTATTAAAAATACACTTAGTACCTATCTAGATAAACAACTTATAGATAGAGATGAATTTAACTATTTGTTATTGGATAAAGCTAAGACACCGATTATCTACTTTCTGCCTAAAATACATAAAGGAGGAAAAACGCCACCAGGACGACCCATAATATCGGGTATTGGTAGCATGACTGAGCACATATCGGAATACATCGATATGTTTTTGATGCCATTTGTAAAAACTTTGGTGTCTTATATCAAAGACACCAAAGATTTTTTGCGTCAAGTGGAGAATATTGACTGGGAGAAGGGATACATTCTTGTGACTATGGATGTTAATAGTCTGTACACAAGCATTAAACATGAAAAAGGAATTGAAGCGGTTAAATATTTTCTATACACGAAATCTGCCAGTTATTTACAACATTCTAACATGATCTTAGAATTTTTGAATCTAGTTCTATCAAATAACTTCTTCTACTATAGAGATGACTTATACCATCAGAAAGCCGGGACCGCTATGGGTGCTAAGTTTGCACCATCATATGCGAACCTTTTTATGGGTCACTATGAAAGGGAGCATGCTTGGAAATCCAGTAATACTTTTGATGACAACATTGTCTATTGAGGCAGATTCATAGACGATATTTTTATGATTTGGAACGGGAGTGAAGATAAATTGAAACTCTTTCATAGTCATTTGAATACCAACAATCACAATATAACTGTCACTCTTGAGTATAGTATGGAAAAAAATAGTCTTTTTAGACGTTGAAATGTATGTCAGAAAGGGACATTTAGAGTCGAGACTCTATCGGAAACCCACATCTACAAACTCTATTTTACATGCCAGGTCAAGACATCTCAAAAGGCAGATTGATAATATTCCGTATGGGGAATTTTTAAGAGCCAAAAGAAACTGTAGCAATGAGAGAGAATATCTGAACATCAGTAAAGATATTACTGAAAGATTCCTCAAAGGAGGATATGAGAAAAAGATTGTAGATCGAGCTAGAAACAAAGCAGGTAAAGTAAAAAGAGACACATTACTATATGACAGACCTAGACTAGAAATGGACAAGAAAGAAGTGATCAGGTATATCACGACTTATAGTGATGGCAACAATAGAGTATTTAGATCACTCTGTAAACATTGGGAAGTACTAACGATCGATAAAGATATCTCTGATTTTTTGGGGGTCAAACCTAATATGGTGTATAAAAAAGCCCCCACACTAAGGAGCATTCTTAGTCCAAGTGATACGAGATCATATCCTGTACAAAACACTGATCATGATCAATGGTCACGAATTAGTCAACCAACACCAGGTTCATACAGATGCAGTCAGTGTATCTGTTGTACACATGTCATAAATAAAAAGACAACCTTCAATGACTTTACTAACAAAAAAACGTATAAAATCAAATCCTTTATTAATTGCAATACAAGCTATTGCGTATATGTTATGACTTGTGTATGTAAAAAGATATATGTAGGTTCGTCAACGAGAAAGCTTAAAACAAGATGGATGGAACATTTGAGAGCAATAAAAAATTGTGACCCAAAATATCCGATGGCAGTTCATTTTAAAGAAAAGCATAGACGAAATGAACTGAACAATATTGAGTTAATGGGAATTGAGCAAGTCACTATTGATCGGAGAGGAGGTGATTTAGAAGCGAAACTGAGATCCAGGGAAACGTTTTGGATTAATAAACTACAAGCGGTTAAGTTTGGTCTTAACATTGATAGAGAGATTTATACCCTTCTGATATAATATGGACTTTAAATGTCCCGTGATTAAATCTTTTTCACATATAACTTTTTGATTTTGATTTATAAACTGTTTATTGATACCGTACCTCTTGTGCATCAATAATTAATGTGTTAGATGAATGAACAATATTGAGGTATTCCTCTTTGATGGTGATCTC
The DNA here is from genome assembly GCF_964204655.1 of Triturus cristatus. Classification (NCBI taxonomy): domain Eukaryota; kingdom Metazoa; phylum Chordata; class Amphibia; order Caudata; family Salamandridae; genus Triturus; species Triturus cristatus. The sequence continues at coordinate 1,525,569,370 of NC_140591.1, forward strand.
AAAACTTTATTATATTGGAATTATAACCCGGTCTTTTACTTCTTTTACTTCTTTTACTTTTTTACTTCTTTCCAAGAATTGTGTTGTATGATCTAACGTTTAATATGTTATCATTTTAATATGAAGTCAACCTATGAGATAGCTCACTTAACTAAAACCCCATACTATCGCATCTAGCAATACGGGGGTTCGAGTCCACCTCGATGAGTCAAAAAAACATAGACTTTTGATATAATTTTTATTTATAAATAAACATATAGATGGATCGAGTGTTGATATAATGGTACAAATTGGGAATAGATATCCTTATTCTTTACATTTAAAATATATAGATTGGGTAGCCACCATGTGCATTTCTTACTCTAATCATCGAGTAACAAATATTGGTAATAAATTCAAATAACCTATCCTTCTAATTACACATCTTGTTTACAAATAACATGATAGCTCACCTGGTCAGAAGATGTATACTCATGTGTTTACAGCGTTAGGAGTTCGAATCCCAATTTTAGATGCTAGGTATTGTTTTATTTTATTTTATTTTTCTCAAAAATATTATGTTACCATTTATTTTGTATTGATAAAAACAAGGCATATATGGGTTCGACTGATTAATGTTTTACAATCAAAATTATTTTACGTATTTACCGGCAATCCTGATAATGTATTGAAGTGAGGTGGCACTTTAAATATTTTCCCGCCGTTTTTCCTATCTACCAATTAGAGGAGGAGTATAAATAGAAGTAGGGTAACACCGTTTGGTTCACTTGCTGAACAGACTGATCGAGTTCTGGATGCTAATCGATTGAGCGGTAAGAAGGAATCCATGCGTACCCGCATTTGAGTCTAACTGTGGGGATTTAAATATTGCTTGCTTAGATGAAGCTGTACTTTTGCTTGCTACTCTCAGAACTTATCTGATAGTAAATAGAAAGGTATTTGACCTGTGGTGATCTACTTTCAGTACTATCTTCATTATTTGCAGTGTTGTTCTATCTAGATGAACACTGCACTCATAACGCCGTATTAATTGTGCATAGATGGTCTGTAGTGAACATTGATAGTAGAGTGGAACCCAGTAGACAGCCTGGTATTACTTTTGTAACACAGGAATTATATCTGCAAGTCCAGGGTAATAAAGTCAAATAACCTATCCTTCTAATTACACATCTTGTTTACAAATAACATGATAGCTCACCTGGTCAGAAGATGTATACTCATGTGTTTACAGCGTTAGGAGTTCGAATCCCAATTTTAGATGCTAGGTATTGTTTTATTTGGAATTATATTTGCAAGTCCAGGGTGATCTAAAAGTTTGCTCTAAATTATTGTTTTTTAGATCTTATCATGGAGCGCTAAATATATAAATCTTCAATTTGACCGGATTCTAATTGACTAATATTGATTAGTGTAATTTGAACATAAATAAGGTGAGATTATTTTATTTTAGTTTGGTATAAATAAACGTGGGTCTAATCAGACAAGTCATTGAACATTATATTAAATAATAGATTTATCCCTTAGGAACTGGTTTTAAAATAGGAAGCCTGATATAATTTGGAACAACATTGGAGCCACTCTAACAGAGATTACATAAGGAATCAAAAGGTACAAATTTTTTTCGTACATTAAACCGATTATTAGATCACATAGCTATTAAATACTCACATTTACAAAATTTCGAGCTTAGGCCAGACCTCCATAAATCCCCCGAATTACTGAATTATCCAATTATCACTTTTCTCTTTCTTTCTCTTTTCACTCCTTTTTCCAACTCCTTTCTGTATTGAGTTACGGGGTACTGTTAAAATGTATAATGATGGAGTTCCTCTTTAATTTAATTTGAATATATTGATCTATACAATGTATGTGTAATTTGTATACAAACAAGTATGTATATATGAATAATACAAAGATGGAGTTCCTCTTTATTTGAATATTGATTTTTTTCAAAATGTGTGTAGTTTGTAAATGAAAAAGTATGTCCTTATGAGTTCTAAAGTATACAATTTTTTGTTTATGTGACAGCCCTGAAGAAGCGCAGTTGGCGCGAAACACCTGTTTGCACTTTGTGTGTTATTTTTTTGAACTTTGACTTCTGACGGAACAAGAATAAAAACGAATGAATAAGAAGACCTATCATCTGTTTCTATTTTTGAATGTTAGACTTACATTGATCTCAGAAGAATCTGTGTTCAATATACTGTACTACACTGGTGGGGACCAGTGTCTGAGACTGTTTTAAGCGCCGGGCAATTGACCTGTAACCGCCAGTAGATAGTTATAGTTAGGACCGTGTTTCCATAGTAAATCCCCAACATTCTATTTGGAATAACTTTAGCGCCGGTTGACGAATCCTCGCGAATTTTTCAAAATAGGTGGGGTGCTACGCTCCGCTCCTACCCTGAAAGTTTCGGGGGGATTCGTCAAGCGGGGGCTGAGAAAAAAGGGGGGTCCCAAAACGCGTTTTCCCCATGCATTTTCCCATAGGACCTTTAGTCCGAGCTACAGCCCGAACGGCTGAACAGAATTACTTGAAATTTGGCAGAGAGGTAGTCCTTAGGTCAGGGTCAGGGATGTGCCTTTTGCAGGTCTGGTGTAAATCTGTTCAGTAGGTCCTGAGAAAATAGCATTTAAATCAATATATATATCTGTAGGCGCGCTCCGTGCGCTTACGGTAAGCTTACCGTACGCGTACGGTGCCGTGCGCGAGCTCAATTCTGATTGGTGGTTACATGACTGTAAACATTCGAATCAGTCGAAATCAGGAAGTATCGGCCGCCATTTTCTGTCTCTCGCACTGAAAAACAAAGGTTGATAACATGAAAAGGGGGCAACGAAGAGAGTTGCAGACCCCCTAGCGTTCGTCAGGGGGTTCACGAAGGACCAAAAAGTATGAAAAATAAATTTAATAATTTGAAAAAAAAATCGAGGAGTGCGCGTACAGTAAGCTTACCGTACGCGTACGGTAAAAAAAAATAGCAAAAAAAAAAAGAATTAACAATCACATTTAATACATAAATATAAGGACCCCCAAGGGAGGAAAAAACAATTGATATTTTGTAAAAAATGGCGAGGCGTGCACGGTACAAAATGCGCAACGTGGGCGCTCGGTGCACGAAGCGCACCGAGTGCCCACAGAGCGCCCACGGTGCGCGAAGCTCACCGTGCGCGCAAAAATTACAAATAAATACATAACTTAGCATTTAAAAAAACGTGCAAATTCACTGAAAAAAACATAGGTTTCACACACGTTATAGTTAGGAATTAGCATTTAAAAAACCTTGCAAATTCACTTAAAAAACCATAGGTTTCACACAAGTTATAGTTAGCTGTACATTTCACTCGTAAAAAACCAATGAAATTCCACGTTATAGTTAGATCAGGTAACTATAACTTGCGCGACCGCAATGCACAATGTGTCATTTCAGATGTCATCATTGATGTCATGAGTGATGTCACTGACCATGTCATAAGTGATGTAATATGTGACGTCATCAGCAGTTTATTGTGGGCGCGCAAGTTATAGTTACCTGATCTAACTATAACGTGGAATTTCATTGGTTTTTTACGAGTGAAATGTACTGCTAACTATAACTTGTGTGAAACCTATGGTTTTTTAAGTGAATTTATATATATATATATATATATATATATATATATATATTCACTGAAAAAACCATAGGTTTCACACAAGTTATAGTTAGCTGTACATTTCACTCGTAAAAAACCAATGAAATTCCCCCGTTATAGTTAGTGCCGGCAACTATAACTCACGCGACCGCAATCCTCTGCTGATGCTAATACTGTATTTAGACACTTATTTGCCCATGTCTTCTTCCATTAAATTTTAGCTATAAATATCTTACAAATATTTTTTTTTCATAAAGACACATATGTCATCAGCAGAGGATTGCGGTCACGTGAGTTATAGTTGCCTGCACTAACTATAACGGGGGAATTTCATTGGTTTTTTACGAGTGAAATGTACAGCTAACTATAACTTGTGTGAAACCTATGGTTTTTTCAGTGAATTTGCAAGGTTTTTTAAATGCTAATTCCTAACTATAACGTGTGTGACACCTATGGTTTTTTCAGTGAATTTGTACGGTTTTTTAAATGCTAAGTTACTTTACGCCATTCGTGGCGTGCGCGCCCTGTTAACGCAGTTCGTTCCGTGCGCGCACAGTGCGCTTCGCGCACCGCGCGCCCACTTTACGCAGTTAGTGCCGTGCACGCACGGTGGTCACGCGGGATGGGCCATGTACGCACGATGCGCTTCGCGCACCGTGCGCACATGGGGGACATATTATGCGCATCGTTGTGAAAGGTATTCATTTGTACTTTTCATTAATTGGTATGCCATGCGCAAATGGTGCCCTTCGGGCACCATTTGCACACGGGGTGGGGATAGTGTGGATAATTTTTTTTTTTTTTATAATTTTTACCGTACGCGTACGGTAAGCGTAATCGGCGATTTTTCGAAACAAAATAAAATTGTTTTTTTGGCCTTGGGGGTTGTTTGGGGACACCTATATCAATGCTGGGTGGTTAAGAACTTAATATACTGCCCCTTTAGATGTTTTTTGTCTTTGTTTTTGCTGCCCCCCTCAGAGTGCGAGAGAGAAAATGGCGGCCGCCGCTTCCTGGTTTCGATCGATTCGAATATTTACTTAGATCGAACAGCCAATCAGAATCGCGCTCGCGCACGTCACCGTACGCGTACCGTAAGCGCACCGTAAGCGCACCGTAAGCTGGCTCAGATATATATATTGATTTAAAGGCTATTTTCTCAGAATCTACTGAACAGATTTACACCAAACCTACAAAAGGCACTTCCTTGACCTGTAGACTACCTCTCTGCCAAATTTCAAGGAACTCTGTTCAGCCGTTCGGGCTGTAGCTGTGTCTAAAGGTCCTATGGAAAAATGCATGGGAAAAACGTGTTTTGGGACCCCCCTTTTATCTCAGCCCCCGCTTGACAAATCACCCCGAGACTTTCAGGGTAGGAGCGGAGCGTAGCGCCCCACCTATTTTGAAAATTTTGCGAGGATTCGTCGACCGGCGCCAAAGTTATTCAAAATAGAATGTTGCGGTTTTCCTATGGAAACAGGGTCCTAACTATAACTACCTACTGGCGACCGCCAGTAGGTAATATATATATTTAAAAAATCACCAAACTGCCCGTCCGGCAGCAGCAGGCATCCACAGCACCCCAATCAGGACTCGAAGCAGTTTTAGATTATCTTATAATTTATTCCATCACCAAGGTAGGGGATACAAACGGTCTACGCGTTTCGGCGATGTGCCTTCAACTGGACCATATATATATATATATATATACATATATACATATATATATATATATATATATATATATATATATATTATCTACTGGCGGTCGCCAGTAGATAGTTATAGTTAGGACCGTGTTTCCATAGGAAATCCGCAACATTCTATTTGGAATAACTTTAGGGCCGAATGACAAATCCTCGCGAAATTTTCAAAATAGATGGGGCGCTCCGCTCCACTCGTACCCTGAAAGTCTCGGGGGCTGAGAAAAAAGGGGGGTCTCAAAACGCGTTTTTCCCATGCTATTTTCCATAGGGACCTTTAGTCCAAGGTACAGCCCAAACGGCTGAACAGAATTACTTTAAATTTGGCAAAGAGGTAGTCCTCAGGTCAGGGATGTGCCTTTGCATATCTGGAGTCAATCTGATCATTAGTTCCTGAGAAAATTGCAGTTAAAAGCACATACATATCTATAGGCGCGCACCGTGCGCGCACCCTAACGAGCGCGAGCGTAATTCTGATTGGTTGTTACATGTCAGTCAACGTTCGAATCGGTCAAAATCAGGAAGTGTCGGCCGCCATTTTATTTGTTTTCAGTGCGAGAGTGGAAAAGGAAGGTGGCGAACGTGAAAAGGGGGTAGGGTGGACAGTTCCTGACCCCCTAGCCTTGGTCAGGGGGTCACAGGCGGACCCCGAAGGGCCCAAAAAAAGTTTTTAATTTTTGTAAAAAACGGCACGAACTGTGTAACGTGGGCGCACGGTGCGTGAAGGGCACCGTGCGCGCACCGATTGCGCACGGTGAAAAACCTTTAAAAAAAATATATTAATAAATACATAACTTAGCATTTAAAAAACCGTACAAATTCACTGAAATATATATATATATATATATATATATATATATATATATACAATCCACAAGTGAATGGGAACACCCGTTGCCTCCAGAACGAAGGGCGCGTCGATGAAGAGACCTCCCAAACGCGGTCACGAATATTATCCAAAAACTTCTCCAAGTTCAAGAAAAGCAATCGACGCCGTGTCTGTGCTGAAAATTATTTATTGCCAGCCGAAACGCGTCTAGCTTTTTCGGCTGGCAATAAATAATTTTCAGCACAGACACGGCGTCGATTGCTTTTCTTGAACTTGGAGAAGTTTTGGGATAATATATATATATATATATATATCCAAAAGCAATCCCTCCTCAGGGCAGAAGCGGGTCTGACACTTGGTCGTGACCACTCCAGGTAAGTTTAATGCGAATTCGGCGAATGCCTTCTTCATTGCCAGCTTCGTGTTTGCACGGTTGAATTTTCGCGGTGCTTTCACATTCTGTTTGCTGTCATCCTATTGGCAGTCCCTTTCAGTGAATGTAGGTTGAGTAACCGGTTGATGCAAATAGTAATGCCCTGAAGATGTCAGCTGCGGTGCCGCCCATTCACTATTGCGGAGTCTTTAATGGCGGTAATTTATCACCTGGATGTGTCCCATTCAGCAGAAGTATGCTGCTCTCTCCCGATACCTCAATCATGTTTGAGCCGGGGGCGCCGCCATGCACTTTCGCAGAACAAGAATGGGTGTGGCTCCAGTGAGCAAGGCTGAGCCAATAAACAATTAGAACAGAAGCGCCAATGCTGACAAATGATTTGAACTCTAAAGCTGTAGAAGAAAAAGAAACAACTACGGACGTACTAATTAATAGTCTTTAATTAACCAGATCTATTTATAACACAATGGATTAATTGATCCCAAAGATATAATCTGGACACACATACGTAATGAAAACATATATACACAAAAGAAAGAAGGTTTAGCAACAACAATTGAAATGTACAATGCTAGAATTCTACTGCCCTAATACTAGAAAAAAGTAAAACTCTTGACAAACACTCTTACACCATTCCTCATGCACACACACCACTCATACACTCGAATGAATTTGGTAAACCTTTGGTTCTAATTAAACCCACCAAAGGTATCTCCGTCTAAAATAACTTAAGATAAGACCCGCTACACAAGGTGTACACAAAAAAGAATTCAATTTGTTGGGTTTGACATCATTTGACAATTACAACGAATCAAAACACCTAGAGCGGACTTAAAGTACAACAGACTGGAGAATAAAGAAGAAGGTCTACGCGTTTCGAACCCCGTTGATTTTAGGATGGGGTTCTCATCAGGACCATAGCACCAGAAAAAGGGCTGGTACCCTTGCAGGATTTCAAGAGGAGGATACCCTCGTTGTTAGATGAGGCCGATAATCAATGCAAACCAGTTGAATTAAATTCTAGATGGTGGAGGTCACAGAGTGTAGTCCAATCCGTGCTTTTTCTTGAACTTGAAAAGGAAAGGGGTTTGTTGATCATCCCAAACAGTGTGCCAGATGGACGAGCAGCGTCTTCTGTCAAACGTCCCAAGCGGCGAAACTAATTCACGGCTGGGACCCGGCGTCTTCAGAGTCCGTCGGAAGCAGCACGTTTCCCAAAGAATTATCGGCCATCAGGCGGCGCTCTAGACAGAGAGGCGTGTCAGTGTGCAGTGCCCACTGCTTCCAAACATCCAAAACCAATCCCGCCTCAGCACAGAAGTGGGTCTGACACTTACTCGGGACCACTCCAAGTAAGTTTAATGCCAACACTCGGTAACTGGTACAAATCACAATAAAACACCTTGCAGACGCGTTTCGTCAAATGCCTTCTTTGTTGGCAGCTTCGTGTTTGTCCGGTTTAATTTTCGCAAGATTTGCACATACTGTTTCCTGTCATCCTATTGGACCTCATTTGTCCAATCAGAGTGCTGCTGGTAGAGTCTCTGTCACAGTAAGGTTTAAAATTGTTACTGGTCATTTAAAACCCCTGTATAGTGATAACTGTAAGTCCCTATACATAGCGCATGCAGGCAGTCCCTTTCAGTGAACATAAGTTGAGTAACCGGTTCGTGCATATAGTAATGCTCTGACGATGTCAGCTGCGGAGCCGCCCATTCACTATTGCGGAGTCTTTAATGGTGGTAATTTATCACCTGGAGGTGTCCTGTTCAGCAGAAGTATGCTACTCTTGCCCCAATACCTCAATCTTTTTTTGGCCGGGGCGCCGCCGCCGTGCACTTTCATATATATGTATTTCATTTATATATATATATTATATATTAAAAGAATGGACCTGCACTTCTCTTGCATCTCATTGCACTTCTCTTGGCTCTTTCTGTACTTCTATTTCCTCTTTCTGCACTTCTCTTGCTTCTTTCTGCACATCTCTTGCCTCTTTCTGCACTTCTGTTTCCTCTTTTTGTGCTTCTCTTCCCTCTTTATGCCTTTCTCTTTCCTCATTCTGTACTTCAATTGCATTTTTCTGCACTTCTCTTCCTTTTTTCGGCACTTCTCTTGCCTCTTTCTTTACTACTGTTGCCACATTCTGTACCTCACTTGCCTCTTTCTGCACTTATATTGCCTCTTTCTGCACTTCTCTTTGCTCTTTCTGCACCTCACTTTCCTCTTTCTACACTTCTTTTGCCTCTTTCTGCACTTCTCATGGCTCTTTCTGCACCTCTCTTGCCTCTTTCTGCACCCCATTTGCTTCTTTCTGTACCTCTGTTGCCTCTTTCAGCACCTCACGTGCCTCTTTTTGCACTTCTCTTGTTATTTTCTGCACCTCTCTTGCCTATTTCTGCACCCTACTTGCCTATTTCTGTACCACTCGTGCTTCTTTCTGCACCTCACTTCCCTCTTTCTGCACTTCTCCTGCCCCTTTCTGCATATCTTATGCCTCTTTCTGCACTTCTCTTGCCTCTTTCTGCACTTCTCTTGCCTGTTTCTGCACAACCCTTGCTTTTTTCTGCACATCTCTTGCCTTTTTGTGCACCTCTCTTGCCTGTTTCTGCATTTCTTTTGCCTCATTCTCCACTTCTCTTGCATGTTTCTCTACTTCTCTTGCCTCTTTCCTGCACATTTCTTACTCGTTATGCACCTCTGTTGCTTCTTTCTGTACTTTGCTTGCCTCTTTCTGCACCCTTGTTGCTTCATTCTGCACTTTCCATGCTTCCTTCTGCATCTGTCTTGCTTCTTTCTGCACCCTTGTCGTCTATTTCTGCATCTCACTTGCTTCTTTCTGTACTTTTCTTGCATCTTTCTACACCTCTGTTGCTTCTTTTAGCAATTCTCTGGACTCTTTCTGCATCCTTCACACCTCTTTTAGCACCTCTGTTGCTTCTTTCTTCCCTTCTCTTGCTTCTTTCTGCACCTATTTTGCAGATTTCTGCATCCCTCAGCCTCTTTCTGCACCCCTCCTCCGTATTTCTCCACCTCTCTTCCTTCTTTCTGAACTTTTATTGCTTCTTTCTGCACTGCTGTTGTTTCTTTCTGCACCTCTCGTGCAAATTTCTGTATCCCTCTTACCTCTTTCTGCACCCCTGTTATAGTTAGTTCAGCTAACTATAACTCATGCCCCCGCATTGTACTGCTGACGATGTCACATATTACATCATTGTGACATCACTGATGAGATCACTGATGACATCTCAAATGACATCACTGATGACATCATCCACGTGATAATCTGATGCACCTCCTCATACTCTAATGTAACCTTTGATACACCCACTCTAAAATACAGACTACAGTTTTCGAAACCATAGACATACCCATACCAGTTACTACATACCCACTCATGGATTCCTAGGTCTATACACACATCTACTCATTCACCCATACAATCACTCATACATGCAGTCACTCATAAATATGCCTCTTTCTCTATCCCACTTCCCCCTTCCCGCATCTCTCTTGCTTCTTTCTTCACTCCTCATGCATCTTTCTGCACCCCTCATCCCTCTTCCTGCAGTCCTCTTGCTGCTTTCTGCACCTCTGGTGCTTATTTCTGCACTTCTTTTATTTTTTTCTGCACCCCTCTTGCCTCTTTCTGCACCTCTGTTCCTTCTTTCTGCACTTCTTTTGTTTCTTTCTGCTCCTCTTGCTTCTTTCTGCACCCCTTTTGCCTCTTTCTGCACCCATCTTGCCTCTTTCTGCACATCTGTTCTTTGTTTCTTCACTTCTTTTGTTTCTTTCTGTAGCTCTCATACTTCATTTTGCACCACCTTGCGTCTTTCTCCTCCCCTCTTCCATCTTTCTGGATCCCTGTTGCCCCTTTCTCCACCTCTGTTCCTTCGTCTGCAATTCTTTTGTTTCTTTCTGGACTTCTCTTGCTTCTTTCAGTACCCCTCGCGCCTCTTTCTGCACCCCTCTTACCTCTTACCTTTGTTGCTTCTTTCTGCACTTATTTTGCTTTTTTCTGTACTCCTCGTGCCTCCTTCACACCCCTCTTCCCTCTTTCTGCACCCTTCTTGCCTCTGTCTGCACCTCTGTTCTTTCTGCACTTCTTTTGTTTCTTTCTGCACCTCTCGCTTCATTCTGCACCCCTTTTACGTCTTTCTGTAACCCTCTTGCCTCTTTCTACACCTCTGTTCCTTCTTTCTGCACCTCTGTTCCTTCTTTCTGCACTGCTTTTGTTTCTTTCTGCAGCTCTCATGCTTCTTTCTGCATCCCCTTGCCTCTTTCTCCACCTCGCTTCTTTCTGTACTTCTCTTGCCTCTTTCTCCATCCTTCATCCCTCTTTCAGCACCTCTGTTTCTTCTTTCTGTACTTCTCTTGCTTCTTTCTGCACATCTATGCCTTCTTTCTGCAACCCTTGTGCTTTATTCTGCATCCCTCTTCCCTCTTTCTGCAACCCTTGTGCTTTATTCTGCACCCCTCTTGCCTCTTTCTGCACGTATGTTCCTTCTTTCTGCACTTCTTTTGTTTCTTACTGCACCTCTCTTGTTTATTTATGTATTCCTCTTGCCTTTTTCTCTATCCCACATCCCCCTTTCTGCATCTCTCTTGCTCCTTTCGGCACCTCTCATGCCTCTTTCTGCACAACTCATTCCTCTTCCTGCAGTACTCTTGCCTCTTTCCGTGCCTCTGTTGCTTCTTTCTGTACTTCTTTTGTTTCTTTCTGCACCCAGCTTGCCTCTTCCTGCACCTCTGTTTCTTCTTTCTGCACTTCTTTTGCTTATTTCTGCAGCTCTCATGCTTATTTCTGCACCCCTTCCCTATTTCTCCACCCCTCTTCCCTCTTTCTACACCACTGTTGCCCCTTTCTGCACCTCTGTTCCTTTGTACTGCACTTCTTTTGTTTCTTTCTGCACATCTCTTGCTTCTGTATGCACCCCTCGTGGCTCTTTCTGCACGTCTGTTCCTTCTTTCTGTACTTCTTTTGTTTCTTACTGAACCTCTCTTGTTTATGTATGTATTCCTCTTGCCCTTTTCTCCACCCCACTTCTCCCTTTCTGCATCTCTCCTGCTTCTTTCGGCACCCCTCATGCCTCTTTCTGCACCCTTCATCTCTCTTCTTGCAGTACTCTTGCCTCTTTCCATGCCTTTGTTGCTTCTTTCTGTACTTCTTTTGTTTCTTTCTACACCCCGCTTGCCTCTTCCTGCACCTCGGTTCCTTCTTTCTGCACTTCTTTTGTTTATTTCTGCAGCTCTCATGCTTCTTTCTGTACCCCTTCCCTCTTTCTCCACCCCTCTTCCCTCTTTCTGAACCCCCTGTTGCCCATTTCTGCACATCTGTTACTTTGTACTGCACTTCTTTTGTTTCTTTCTGCATGTCTCTTGCTTCTGTATGCACCCCTCATGCCTTTTTCCGCATCCCTCTTACCACTTTTTGCACCCCTCTTGCCTCTTTCTGCACCTTTGTTGCTTCTTTCCGAACTCCTCTTGCTTTTTTCTGTACTCCTCATGCCTCTTTCATACCCCTCTTCCCTCTTTGAGTACCCCTCTTACCTCTTTCTGCACCTCTGTTCTTTTTGTACTTCTTTTGGTTCTTTTTGCACCTCTCACTTCTTTCTGCACCCTTTTTGTCTCCTTATGCACCCCTCTTGCGTCTTTCTGAACCGCTGTTCCTTCTTTCTGCACTGCTTTTGTTTCTTTCTGCAGCTCTCATGCTTCTTTCTGCACCCCCTTTCCCGTTTTCTCTACCCCCTCCCCTCTTTCTGCACTCCTGTGATGCCTTTCTGCACCTCTGTTCCTTCTTTCTGCACCCTTGTTGTCTATTTCTGCATCTCACTTGCCTCTTTCTGTACTTTTCTTGCATCTTTCTAAACCTCTGTTGCTTCTTTTAGCAATTCTCTGGACTCTTTCTACATCCTTCACGCCTCTTTCCGCACCTCTGTTGCTTCTTTCTGCCCTTCTCTTGCTTCTTTCTGCATCTATTTTTCACATTTATGCATCCCTCAGCCTCTTTCTGCACCCCTCTTCCGTATTTCTCCACCTCTCTTCTTCTTTCTGAACTTTTCTTGCTTCTTTCTGCACTGCTCTTGTTTCTTTCTGCACCTCTTGTGCAAATTTCTGTATCCCTCTTACCTCTTTCTGCACCCCTGTTCCCTATTTATGTACCTTTCTTGCCTGTTTGTGCACCTCTCTTGCCTCTTTCTGTACCCCTCTTGCCTCTTTAAGCACCTCTGTTGTTGTTTTCTGCACTTCTCTTGGTTCTTTCCACATCCCTCTTGCCTCTTTCTGCACTTCTCTTGCCTCTTTCTGTTCCTCTCTTGCTTCTTTCTGCACAATTCTTCCATTTTCTGCACATCTCTTGCCCCTTTCTGCACATCTCTTGCCTCATTCTACACATCTCTTACTTCTTTCTTCACTTCTCTTGCCTCTTTCTACACCCCTATTGCCTCTTTGTGCACCTTTTTTGCTTCATTCTGCACTTCTCTCTCCTCTTTCTGTACCCTGCTTTCCTCTTTTTGCAACTCTGTTGGTTCTTTCTGCACTTCTGTTGCTTCTTTCTACAACTCTGTTGCTTCTTTCAGCAATTCTCTTGCCTCTTTCTGTACTTCTCTTGATTGTTTTTGCACCTCTCTTGCATCTTTCTGCACCTCTGTTGCCACTTTCTGCACTTCACTTGCTTTTTTCTGCACCTCTCTTGCCTCTTTTGGCACCTCTGTTGCTTTGTTCTGTACTTCACTTGCCTCTTTCTACACCATTCGTGCCTCTTTCAGCACCTCTGTTACTTCTTTCTGCACTTCTCTTCCTTCTTTCTGCAATCCTCCTGCCTCTTTCTGTACCTTGCTTGTCTCTTTGTGCACCCCTCCTACCTTTTTCTGCACCCCTCTTGCCTCTTTTTGCACCTCTGTTGGTTCATTCTGCACTGCTCTTGCCTATTTTGGCACCTCGGTTGCTTCTTTCTGCACTTCTCTTGCCTCTTTCTGCACCTCTGGCTTAGAGGTAGTTTGAACCCCCTGCTCTATTATGTACTAGGGCCTTAAGGGGAGCTCATGCCAATCACAGGGGTACCCCAACCCATAGTGTACCCTAGTGTATGTAGTTGTTCTCACTGTATTCTAAGAGTCTTTCATCATAGCAATGGCTCCCAGACTGGTTAGTCAGAGTCAGTTATCACCAGTGCCAGTCAGCAAAAAGTTGGGGCACAGGATGACTTTGCAACAAGGCCTCCTTCTGCACCTCTGTTGGTTCTTTCTGCATATCTCTTGCTTCTTTCCGCAACTTTCTTCCTTTTTCTGAACATGTTCTACCTCTGTAGAAATAGTTAGGAATTATCATTTAAAAACCTTGAAATTCACTGAAAAAAACAATAGGTTTCAGGGACATTATAGTTAGAAATTAGAATTTAAAAAACCTTATAAATTCACTGAAAAAAACACAGGTTTCAGGGACATTATACTTAGTTAGACATTTCACTTGCACAAAACCAGAGGAACTCAGCTGTTATAGTCAGTTCAGCTAACTATAACTCACGCCCCCGCATTGAACTGCTGACGATGTCACATATTACATCATTGATGACATGGTCAGTGACATCACTGATGACATCACTGATGACATCTCAAATGACATCACTGATGACATCATCCACGTGATAATCTGATGCACCTCCTCATACTCTAATGTAACCTTTGATACACCCACTCTAAAATACAGACTACCATTTTCGAAACCATAGACATACCCATACCAGTTACTACATACCCACTCATGGATTCCTAGGTCTATACACACATCCACTCATTCACCCATAGAGTCACTCATACATGCAGTCACTCATAAATATGACTCTTTCTCTATCCCACTTCCCCCTTTCTGCATGTCTCATGCTTCTTTCTGCACTCCTCATGCCTCTTTCTGCACCCCTCATCCTTCTTCCTGCAGTCCTCTTGCTGCTTTCTGCACCTCTGGTGCTTATTTCTGCACTTCTTTTGTATTTTTCTGCACCCCTCTTGCCTCTTTCTGCACCTCTGTTCCTTCTTTCTGCACTTCTTTTGTTTCTTTCTGCTCCTCTGGCTTCTTTCTGCACCCCTTTTGCCTCTTTCTGCACCCATCTTGCCTATTTCTGCACCTCTGTTCTTTCTTTCTTCACTTCTTTTGTTTCTTTCTTTAGCTCTCATACTTCGTTTTGTGCCACCTTGCGTCTTTCTCCACCCCTCTTCCCTCTTTCTGGATCCCTGTTGCCCCTTTCTCCACCTCTGTTTATTCGTCTGCACTTCTTTTGTTTCTTTCTGGACTTCTCTTGCTTCTTTCAGTACCCCTTGTGCCTCTTTCTGCCCCCCTCTTACCTCTTACCTTTGTTGCTTCTTTCTGCACTTATTTTGCTTTTTTCTGTACTCCTCGTGCCTCCTTCACACCCCTCTTCCCTCTTTCTGCACCCTTCTTGCCTCTTTCTGCACCTCTGGTCTTTCTGCACTACTTTTGTTTCTTTATGCACCTCTCACTTCATTCTGCACCCCTTTTACGTCTTTCTGCACCACTCTTGCCTCCTTCTGCACCTCTGTTCCTGCTTTCTGCACTGCTTTTGTTTCTTTCTGCAGCTCTCATGCTTCTTTCTGCACCCCCTTGCCTCGTTCTCCACCCCGCTTCTTTCTGTACTTCTCTTGCCTCTTTCTCCATCCTTCATCCCTCTTTCAGCACCTCTGTTTCTTCTTTCTGTACTTCTCTTGCTTCTTTCTGCACATCTGTCCCTTCTTTCTGCAATCCTTGTGCTTTATTCTGAATCCCTCTTTCTTCACCCCTCTTGCCTCTTTCTGCACGTATGTTCCTTCTTTCTGCACTTCTTTTGTTTCTTACTGCACCTCTCTTGTTTATTTATGTATTCCTCTTGCCTTTTATTCCATCCCACATCCCCCTTTCTGCATCTCTCTTGCTTCTTTCGGCACCTCTCATGCCTCTTTCTGCACACCTCATCCCTCTTCCTGCAGTACTCTTGCCTCTTTCCGTGCCTCTGTTGCTTCTTTCTGTACTTCTTTTGTTTCTTTCTGCACCCCGCTTACCTCTTCCTGTACCTCTGTTTCTTTTTTCTGCACATCTTTTGCTTATTTCTGCAGCTCTCATGCTTATTTCTGCACCCCTTCCCTCTTTCTCCACCCATTTTCCCTCTTTCTACACCCCTGTTGCCCCTTTCTGCACCTCTGTTCCCTTGTACTGCACTTCTTTTGTTTCTTTCTGCACATCGCTTGCTTCTGTATGCACCCCTCGTTGCTCTTTCTGCACGTCTGTTCCTTCTTTCTGCACTTCTTTTGTTTCTTACTGAACCTCTATTGTTTATTTATTTATTCCTCTTGCATTTTTCTCCACCCCACTTCTCCCTTTCTGCATCTCTCTTGCTGCTTTCGGCACCCCTCATTCCTCTTTCTGCACCCTTCATCTCTCTTCTTGCAGTACTCTTGACTCTTTCCATGCCTTTGTTGCTTCTTTCTGTACTTCTTTTGTTTCTTTCTACACGCCGCTTGCCTCTTCCTGCACCTCTGTTCCTTCTTTCTGCACTTCTTTTGTTTATTTCTGCAGCTCTCATGCTTCTTTCTGGACCCCTTCCCTCTTTCTCCACCCCTCTCCCCTCTTTCTGAACCCCCTGTTGCCCCTTTCTGCACCTCTGTTACTTTGTACTGCATTTCTTTTGTTTCTTTCTGCATGTCTCTTGCTTCTGTATGCACCCCTCATGCCTTTTTCCGCATCCCTCTTACCACTTTTTGCACCCCTCTTGACTCTTTCTGCACCTTTGTTGCTTCTTTCTGAACTCCTCTTGATTTTTTCTGTACTCCTCATGCCCCTTTCATACCCCTCTTCCCTCTTTGAGTACCCCTCTTACGTCTTTCTGAACCTCTGTTGGTTCTTTCTGCATATCTCTTGCTTCTTTCTGCAACTTTCTTCATCTTTCTGGACTTCTGTTCCCTCTTTCTGCATTTCTCTTGCTTCTTTCTACTCTTTTCTTCCTCTTTCTGAACATGTCCTACCTCTGTAGAAATAGTTAGGAATTATCATTTAAAAACCTTGAAATTCACTGAAAAAACAATAGGTTTCAGGGACATTATAGTTAGAAATTAGAATTTAAAAAAACCTTATAAATTCACTGAAAAACACACAGGTTTCAGGGACATTATACTTAGTTAGACATTTCACTTGCACAAAACCAGAGAAATTCGGCTGTTATAGTTAGTTCAGCTAACTATAACTCACGCCCCCGCATTGCACTGCTGACGATGTCACATATTACATCATTGATGACATGGTCAGTGACATCACTAATGACATCACTGATGACATCTCAAATGACATCACTGATGACATCATCCACGTGATAATCTGATGCACCTCCTCATACTCTAATGTAACCTTTGATACACCCACTCTAAAATACAGACTACCATTTTCGAAACCATAGACATACCCATACCAGTTTCTACATACCCACTCATGGATTCCTAGGTCTATACACACATCCACTCATTCACCCATACAGTCACTCATACATGCAGTCACTCATAAATATGCCTCTTTCTCTATCCCTCTTCCCCCTTTCTGCATCTCTCTTGCTTCTTTCTGCACTCCTCATGCCTCTTTCTGCGCCCCTCATCCCTCTTCCTGCAGTCCTCTTACCGCTTTCTGCACCTCTGGTGCTTATTTCTGTACTTCTTTTGTTTTTGTCTGCAGCCCTCTTGCCTCTTTCTGCACCTCTGTTCCTTCTTTCTGCACCTCTGTTCCTTCTTTCTGCACTGCTTTTGTTTCTTTCTGCAGCTCTCATGCTTCTTTCTGCACCCCCTTGCCTCTTTCTCCACCCCGCTTCTTTCTGTACATCTCTTGCCTCTTTCTCCATTCTTCATCCCTCTTTCAGCACCCCTGTTTCTTCATGCTGTACTTCTCTTGCTTCTTTCTGCACATCTGTCCCTTCTTTCTGCAACCCTTGTGCTTTAATCTGCATCCCTCTTCCCTCTTTCTGCAACCCTCTTGCCTCTTTCTGCACGTATGTTCCTTCTTTCTGCACTTCTTGTGTTTTTTACTGCACCTCTCTTGTTTATTTATGTATTCCTCTTGCCTTTTTCTCCATCCCACATCCCCCTTTCTGCATCTCTCTTGCTTCTTTCGGCACCTCTCATGCCTCTTTCTGCACACCTCATCCCTCTTCCTGCAGTACTCTTGCCTCTTTCCGTGCCTCTGTTGCTTCTTTCTGTACTTCTTTTGTTTCTTTCTGCACCCCGCTTTCCTCTTCCTGCACCTCTGTTTCTTCTTTCTGCATTTCTTTTGCTTATTTCTGCAGCTCTCATGCTTATTTCTGCACCCCTTCCCTCTTTCTCCACCCCTCTTCCCTCTTTCTTCACCCCTGTTGCCCCTTTCTGCACCTCTGTTCCTTTGTACTGCACTTCTTTTGTTTCTTTCTGCACATCGCTTGCTTCTGTATGCACCCCTCGTGGCTCTTTCTGCATGTCTGTTCCTTCTTTCTGCACTTCTTTTGTTTCTTACTGAACCTCTATTGTTTATTTATTTATTCCTCTTGCATTTTTCTCCACCCCACTTCTCCCTTTCTGCATCTCTCTTGCTGCTTTCGGCACCCATCATTCCTCTTTCTGCACCCTTCATCTCTCTTCTTGCAGTACTCTTGACTCTTTCCATGCCTTTGTTGCTTCTTTCTGTACTTCTTTTGTTTCTTTCTACACCCCGCTTGCCTCTTCCTGCACCTCTGTTCCTTCTTTCTGCACTTCTTTTGTTTATTTCTGCAGCTCTCATGCTTCTTTCTGGACCCCTTCCCTCTTTCTCCACCCCTCTCCCCTCTTTCTGAACCCCCTGTTGCCCCTTTCTGCACCTCTGTTACTTTGTACTGCATTTCTTTTGTTTCTTTCTGCATGTCTCTTGCTTCTGTATGCACCCCTCATGCCTTTTTCCGCATCCCTCTTACCACTTTTTGCACCCCTCTTGCCTCTTTCTGCACCTTTGTTGCTTCTTTCTGAACTCCTCTTAATTTTTTCTGTACTCCTCATGCCTCTTTCATACCCCTCTTCCCTCTTTGAGTACCCCTCTTACGTCTTTCTACACTTCTGTTGGTTCTTTCTGCATATCTCTTGCTTCTTTTTGCAACTTTCTTCATCTTTCTGGACTTCTGTTCCTTCTTTCTGCATTTCTCGTGCTTCTTTCTACTCTTTTCTTCCTCTTTCTGAACATGTCCTACCTCTGTAGAAATAGTTAGGAATTATCATTTAAAAACCTTGAAATTCACTGAAAAAAACAATAGGTTTCAGGGACATTATAGTTAGAAATTAGAATTTAAAAAAACCTTATAAATTCACTGAAAAAAACACAGGTTTCAGGGACATTATACTTAGTTAGACATTTCACTTGCACAAAACCAGAGAAATTCGGCTGTTATAGTTAGTTCAGCTAACTATAACTCACGCCCCGCATTGCACTGCTGACAATGTCACATATTACATCATTGATGACATGATCAGTGACATCACTGATGACATCACTGATGACATCTCAAATGACATCACTGATGACATCATCCACGTGATAATCTGATGCACCTCCTCATACTCTAATGTAACCTTTGATACACCCACTCTAAAATACAGACTACCATTTTCGAAACCATAGACATACCCATACCAGTTAGTACATACCCACTCATGGATTCCTAGGTCTATACACACATCCACTCATTCACCAATACAGTCACTCATACATGCAGTCACTCATAAATATGCCTCTTTCTCTATCCCACTTCCCCCTTTCTGCATCTCTCTTGCTTCTTTCTGCACTCCTCATGCCTCTTTCTGCACCCCTCATCCCTCTTCCTGCAGTCCTCTTACCGCTTTCTGCACCTCTGGTGCTTATTTCTGCACTTTTTTTGTTTTTTTCTGCACCCCTCTTGCCTCTTTTTGCACCTCTGTTCCTTCTTTCTGCACTTCTTTTGTTTCTTT
The DNA here is from genome assembly GCF_964204655.1 of Triturus cristatus. Lineage (NCBI taxonomy): Eukaryota > Metazoa > Chordata > Amphibia > Caudata > Salamandridae > Triturus > Triturus cristatus. The sequence goes on from NC_140591.1 coordinate 1,525,588,900, forward strand.
CTGCTCCTCTGGCTTCTTTCTGCACCCCTTTTGCCTCTTTCTGCACCCATCTTGCATCTTTATGCACGTCTGTTCTTTCTTTCTTCACTTCTTTTGTTTCTTTCTGTAGCTCTCATACTTAGTTTTGCGCCACCTTGTGTCTTTCTCCACCCCTCTTACCTCATTCTGGATCCCTGTTGCCCCTTTCTCCACCTCTGTTCCTTCGTCTGCACTTCTTTTGTTTCTTTCTGGATTTCTCTTGCTTCTTTCAGTACCCCTCGTGCCTCTTTCTGCACCCCTCTTACCTCTTACCTTTGTTGCTTCTTTCTGCACTTATTTTGCTTTTTTCTGTACTCCTCGTGCCTCCTTCACACCCCTCTTCCCTCTTTCTGCACACCTCTGTTACTTCTTTCTGCACCTCTGTTCCTTCTTTCTGCACTGCTTTTGTTTCTTTCTGCAGCTCTCATGCTTCTTTCTGCACCCCCTTGCCTCTTTCTCCACCCCGCTTCTTTCTGTACTTCTCTTGCCTCTTTCTCCACCCCTTGTTCCTCTTTCTGAACCTCTGTTGCTTATTTCTACACTTCAGTTGCTTCTTTCTTCAGTTCTCTTGCTTCTTTCTGCACCTTTGGCCCATCTTTCTGCAACTCTTATGCATCTTCCTGCACCCCTCTTCCCTCTTTCTGCACCTCTCTTGCCTCTTTCTGTACCTCTGTTCCTTCTTTATTCACTTCTTTTATTTCTTTATGTACCTCTCTTGCTTCTTTCTGCACCCCTCTTGCCTCTTTCTGCACTTCTCCTGCCTCGTCCTGCACTTCTATTGACTCTTTCTGTACCTCTGTTGCTTCTTTCTGCACCCCTCTTCCCTCGTTTTGCACCTCTATTGCTTCTTTCTGCACTTTTGCTACTTCTTTTTGCACCCCTCGTGCCTCGTTTTGCACCCTTGTGCCTCCTTCTGCACCCCTTTTTGTTTCTTTTTGCACCTCTCTCACTTCTCTCTGTTTCCATCTAGCCTCTTTCTCCACCCCTTTTCCCTCTTTCTGCATCTCTGTGGCTACTTCCTGCACTTCTCTTGCTTCTTTCTGCACCCCTCATGCCTCTTTCTGCACCCCTTTTAACTTTTTTGCCTCTCTCTGCACTTCGCTTCCTTCTTTCTGTACCTCTTTTGTTTCTTCCTACACCCCTTTGCCTCTTTCTCTGCCCCCTTCCCTCCTTCTGCACACCTGTTGCCTCTTTCTGCACCCCTGTTGCCTCTTTCTGCACCTCTGTTCCTTCTTTCTGTACTTCTTTTGTTTCTTTCCATCCCTTGCTTCTTTCTGCTCCTCTTGTGCTTCTTTCTGTGCCTCTTGTGCTTCTTTCTTCACCCCTTCTCTCTTTTTGCACCTCTGTTGCTTCTTTCAGCATTTCTCTTGCCTCTTTCTGCACTTCTCTTGCTTTTTTCTGTACCTTTCTTGGGTCTTTCTGCACCTCTCTTGCCTCTTTCTGTACCTTTGTTCCTTCTTCATTGACTTCTTTTGTTTCTTTTGGTACCTCTCTTGCTTCTTTCTGCACCCCTCTTGCCTCTTTCTGCACTTCTCCAGCCTCGTCCTGCACTTCTATTGACTCTTTCTGTACCTCTGTTGCTTCTTTCTCCACCCCTCTTCCCTCGTTCTGCACCTCTATTGCTTCTTTCTGCACTTTTGCTACTTCTTTTTGCACCCCTCATGCCTCGTTTTGCACCCTTGTGCCTCCTTCTGCACCCCTCTTCTCTCTTTCTGCACTCCTCTTGCCTCTTTCTGCACATCTGTTCCTTGTTTCTGCACTTCTTTTTGTTTCTTTTTGTACCTCTCTCACTTCTCTCTGTTTCCATCTAGCCTCTTTCTCCACCCCTTTTCCCTCTTTCTGCATCTCTGTGGCTACTTCCTGCACTTCTCTTGCTTCTTTCTGCACCCCTCATGCCTCTTTCTGCACCACTTTTACCTTTTTTTGCCTCTCTCTGCACTTCGCTTCCTTCTTTCTGTACCTCTTTTGTTTCTTTCTACACCCCTTTGCCTCTTTCTCTGCCCCCTTCCCTCCTTCTGCACACCTGTTGCCTCTTTCTGCACCCCTGTTCCGTTCTTTCTGTACTTCTTTTGTTTCTTTCTATCCCTTGCTTCATTCTGCTCCTCTTGTGCTTCTTTCTGTGCCTCTTGTGCTTCTTTCTTCACCCCTCCCCTCTTTTTGCACCTCTGTTGCTTCTTTCAGCATTTCTCTTGCCTCTTTCTGCACTTCTCTTGCTTTTTTCTGTACCTTTCTTGCGTTTTTCTGCACCTCTGTTGCCTCTTTCTGCACCTCACTCGCTTCTTTATGAACCCCCCTTGCCTCTTTCTGCACCCCTCTGTGAGAAGGTGGCCTGATATATGCTGTCCACTATTTCTAGTGGGCACCTTGTATCAGTCCAAACAACCCCTTATGGTGAACGGTTAAAGCCAACCTTTATTGAAAGCTATCCTAGTGGTAGCTATGGAGAGGAGCCTTCAGGCTAAGTCTTGAAGGAATGTAAAGCAGCGTGTTTTACCAGTCTATAATCTCTTGAATGATCAAATGAAAAGACAATCACACCAGGTATATATTCAAAATATATGTATTTAAGATAAAACACACCCCTCTAGTCTCTTTATGAGACTGGAGTTCAAAGTACTTAGTTTACAAGTCAGCAATTATCAGTAATAGCACAAATACACGTTTGGGCCCTAGGGGCGTACCAAACCATATACCAAAAAAGTGGTATAAGAACTACGACTGAAATAGACACTAGGCCTATAGCCTGTAGAATCGCTGGGACCCCAAGCAAACACCTAAGGTAGTGACACAGGCGACCCACGGGGACTGTATGCAGTGTGAGAACACAACCAAGGGTTCCCGTTATCTTTTATGGGCAATGTCGCGGTTGGAAATTTAAAGATTAGGGACACTTCTAATCGAGTCAGGACCAAACCCATTTGGACTTAAGAAGTTCTAGGGCTAGCACCCAAGAGAGCACCAGAGTACTCGAGTTACCTCACCCAGGGAAGCCGGGTGCATAGATGTCTTTTGGTGTCGGGTCGCGTCGTCCATTTCAATGGGAGCCTGCAAAGAACCGCTGCTGCCGTGAACAGGAGAAGTGTCCGAAGAGATCCAAGCCTGGATATAGAATGGAAGGAACCTGAAAGCAGAGGGGACAGAGTCTGGGTCACTTGCCAGTGACCGAGGGCAGGACGGACCAATGCCCACAGATGTCGGGTGATTCAGGTGAGTTGATGGGTGTCTTGACTCTTCAGCCACGAGGTCCAGGAGGCATCGACAAAGTCCACGAGCCGGATTCGAGCAGTCCCAAAAAGTCTGTCGAGTGCTGTGGTGTCAGCGACCAGAATGGACCCAAAAAGCCTTGGCAACGGCAAGTTACTGGAATTCAGAAAAAGGACTGCGGTGCAGACCAGCAAGGTCTGAGGGACTCACCCAGAAAGGGTAAGTCAGGGCACATCTGCAGCAACCAGGAAAGCAGAAAAGGAGTTGCCTTCATGGGGACCTGCTAGCCAACGGGCTAGTGATCGCGAAGGAGCCTCATGCAGTCGCCCTTTAAGCTGGCCCACGGGTCACTCGTGGAGTAGATGCTAACAATCTTCTGTGCAGGAGATGCTCAAGGCTAGAGCTACTTGGAGCCCAAAGCACAACTTCGAGGAGGACCAGGAAGATAGGGTTGTTGCAAAAGTTCACGGTGTCCAGGGGTCACAGTTCCACATCACCCACGATAGCCACAGGCCTCAGATTTGCTGTGGACTCAGGGTAGCCTTGGGGAAGTCTGGAAATCCACCTCTGGTGATGTAAAGACTTCGGCATCCGGTGGGATCTTCAGCATTGCAGACCAGTCAGTTGCTTCTTTGGTGCCTGCCAAGCAGGGGAGTCACTCCTTGACCCCAAGGGAGATTTCTTCAGTCTTCTAGTCAGGATATGAACGTCGAAGGTCCAGGATATATGTAGCAGAGTTTCGTCCAGGGTAATCTAAAGTCCTAGGGACTGGATTCCTATACTTATAGTAAGTTTAGGGGATGGACTAACTCTAAGGCCCCACCTATGGGTGGGCCTGGAAAGAGGGGTGGTTACACCCATTTCCTTTGTCCAGTTTCGCGCCAGAGCAGGGGCAGGTAGCCCCTGCAGCCGGTTTGAACTGGGCTATGCACAGGGACAGCAAACGTGCCCCCAGTGCAGGACTTCAAAGCACCAGAGAGTGCTCCCGGCCAGCCCCAATACACATCTGCCTGTCTGGGGAGGTGGTGACACCTCCCCTTCGACAAAAAACCTATTGTCCAGGCCTCCCCTGCCAGAGTTTTGGTCAGCAGCAGGAGGCCAGACCCGTGTCTGTGGCAGAGGCATCCATTTTGTGATGCCAGGGCTCAGGAAAGTACTACCGGGTTTAGCCAGTGTGAACATGTCTCTCCCTCTAGAAGGATGTAATGCTATCCCTGCCACCAGAACTAGCAGGGGGGTAGTATTCCAAACCCTTTGACACCAAACACGACATGTTTTGATGCAGCCATTCCAAAGTTAGCATTTACCGCGAGGTTATAATGCACTTAAGAGTATATGGTATGGCTGTATCAAAGAACGGTGATGGATCAAACCCAGATCTGTTGACTGGGTGTGAGTGTTTGATTGGTTCTGATGCTCCGTCCATCACCACCCCCTTTTGTACCGCTTTGTTCGCCATAAGTTGGCAGGGTATGCTCAGACGTGAGACCCTTGCTCCCTTTGCCACTGGATTCAAGCAAGCCTGGCTGAAGACGGCTGAAATGCCAGAAACCGGTCCTAGGAAGCTTGTTTCTGGTCCGGTAAGGCATGGCTTGGCAGTTCGGGCTGGACTGTTCCCATGAGGCACAGGGTCAGACTGATTTGCATATGGCCATGTCTGAACTGGGGTGGCAGAGTGGGCTAAAGAACGGTGATGGATCAAACCCAGATCTGTTGACTGGGTGTGAGTGTTTGATTGGTTCTGATGCTCCATCCATCACCACCCCCTTTTGTACCGCTTTGTTCGCCATAAGTTGGCAGGGTATGCTCAGACGTGAGACCCTTGCTCACTTTGCCACTGGATTCAAGCAAGCCTGGCTGAAGACGGCTGAAATGCCAGAAACCGGTCCTAGGAAGCTTGTTTCCGGTCCAGGGAAGGCATGGCTTGGCAGTTCGGGCTGGACTGTTCCCATGAGGCACAGGGTCAGACTGATTTGCATATGGCCATGTCTGAACTGGGGTGGCAGAGTGGGCTAAAGAACGGTGATGGATCAAACCCAGATCTGTTGACTGGGTGTGAGTGTTTGATTGGTTCTTATGCTCCGTCCATCACCACCCCCTTTTGTACCGCTTTGTTCGCCATAAGTTGCTAGGGTATGCTCAGACGTGAGACCCTTGCTCACTTTGCCACTGGATTCAAGCAAGCCTGGCTGAAAACGGCTGAACTGCCAGAAACCGGTCCTAGGAAGCTTGTTTCCGGTCCTGGGAAGGCATGGCTTGGCAGTTCGGGCTGGACTGTTCCCATGAGGCACAGGGTCAGACTGATTTGCATATGGCCATGTCTGAACTGGGGTGGCAGAGTGGGCTAAAGAACGGTGATGGATCAAATCCAGATCTGTTGACTGGGTGTGAGTGTTTGATTGGTTCTGATGCTCCGTCCATCACCACCCCCTTTTGTACCGCTTTGTTCGCCATAAGTTGGCAGGGTATGCTCAGACGTGAGACCCTTGCTCACTTTGCCACTGGATTCAAGCAAGCCTGGCTGAAGACGGCTGAAATGCCAGAAACCGGTCCTAGGAAGCTTGTTTCCGGTCCAGGGAAGGCATGGCTTGGCAGTTCGGGCTGGACTGTTCCCATGAGCCACAGGGTCAGACTGATTTGCATATGGCCATGTCTGAACTGGGGTGGCAGAGTGGGCTAAAGAACGGTGATGGATCAAACCCAGATCTGTTGACTGGGTGTGAGTGTTTGATTGGTTCTGATGCTCCGTCCATCACCACCCCCTTTTGTACCGCTTTGTTCGCCATAAGTTGGCAGGGTATGCTCAGACGGGAGACCCTTGCTCACTTTGCCACTGGATTCAAGCAAGCCTGGCTGAAGACGGCTGAAATGCCAGAAACCGGTCCTAGGAAGCTTGTTTCCGGTCCAGGGAAGGCATGGCTTGGCAGTTCGGGCTGGACTGTTCCCATGAGGCACAGGGTCAGACTGATTTGCATATGGCCATGTCTGAACTGGGGTGGCAGAGTGGGCTAAAGAACGGTGATGGATCAAACTCAGATCTGTTGACTGGGTGTGAGTGTTTGATTGGTTCTGATGCTCCGTCCATCACCACCCCCTTTTGTACCGCTGTATCACAGAATAGCCATAAGGAAGTATTTCCGAAAGCTGCAGAGGGGATCAGTTCATGCTTGGGCACCCTCTCACATAAAACCAAGCACTCTGCTTTCAGTTCAGGATTGTCAAGGCCTGCCATAGGAGTGGCTTATAGGTTTATATGTGTCTGTATATAGGTGTGAAAATATAGGTAGCTATTACCACAGTAAGGGGTGCAAGCACACCCTTACCCAGGCTGCAGCACCAGACCTGTGGTGCAATTTTGGAGTGCTTCCCAGGGGTGGCAAAATATAGGCTGCAGCCCCTGGTAGGCCTCTGAGGTACCTATGCCCTAGGTACATAGTATACCATATACTTGGGTCTTATAAGGTACTCCAGAATCCAATTAGATATGTACCTAATGCACATGCAAACTATTTTAGAGAGGAAGCAGCTAGGCTGTGGTCCTGATTAGCAGGGCCACAGCCAGACTAAGGTCGAAAAACAGTGAAACACCAGCAAAAACTGGGGGTACCCATGTGAAGCAGATCCTACTCTCCTACACAACCCACCCCAAACGCAGGGACATTAATCTAACCTTGACCAGTTGAGTCTTCATGTTCTAAGTGGAAATACCTAGATAGTCCATCTGCATTGGCATGGTTACTCCCAGGTCTATTTTCCACTATAAAGTCCATCACCTGTAGGGAAATGGACCACCTAAGCAGTTTGGGGTTTTCACCCTTCATTTATTTTAGCCATAAGAGGGACTTATGGGCTGTCTGAACAATGAAGTGAGTACCAAACAAGTATGGCCTCAACTTCTTCAGAGCCCAAACCACAGCAAAGGCCTCCCTCTCAATGGCTGACCAACGTTTCTCTCTAGGGGTCAGCCTTCTGCTTATGAAAGCTACTGGGTGATCCTGACCTTCTTCATTCAATTGTGACAGTACAGCCCCTATCCCCAATTCAGATGCATCTGCTTGAACAATGAACTTCTTGGAGTAGACAGGACTCTGCAGAATGGGAGCAGTGCACATGGCCTGCTTCAGGTCATCAAATGCCTTTTGACAGCTAGCTGTCCACTGAACCTTTTTGGGCATCTTCTTAGAAGTGAAGTCATTCAAGGGTGTCACAATTGATCCATACCCTTTGACAAATCTCCTATAGTACCCAGTCAGGCCTAAGAAGGCTCTCATCTGAGTCTGGGTAGTCGGGGCAATCCATTCCATTATGGTTTGGATTTTGCTCTGCAATGGTTGAACCTGGCCTCCACCCACAAGGTGGCCCAGGTATACAACCTGACTCTGCCCTATCTGGCACTTAGTAGCCTTGATAGTGAGGCCTGCCCTTTGCAGGGCCACCAAAACATTCCTCAGGTGGACCAGGTGATCCTCCCAGGTCGAGCTAAAGACAGCCATATCATCTAGATATGCTGCACTAAAGTCTTCCAGGCCTGTAAGGACTTGATTCACCAACCTTTGGAAAGTGGCAGGTGCATTCATCAAACCAAAGGGAATTACCACAAATTGATAATGCCCACTAGGGGTAGAAAATGCTGTCTTTGGCTTTACATCATCAGCTAGTCTGATTTGCCAGTAGCCAGCTGGCAGGTCAAATGTGCTTAGAAACTTGGCTGAGGCCAAAGTATCTATTAGCTCATCTGCCCTGGGGATGGGATGGGCATCAGTCCTAGTGAGTGCATTGAGACCCCTGTAGTCTACACAAAACCTCATCTCTCTTTTTCCACCACTGGTGTGAGGTTTAGGAACCAGGATAGGCCTGGGCTAAAATTCCGTTCCGCTTGCGGAAATTGCGATAATTTGACATTTTCGCTTTCCGCGGAGAGCGTGAAAATGTCAAAATTTCCGCCATCTGCATTTTACCGGAAATTTTTTGCTTGCTCGCGCTGTAAAATAATACATTCTCGCATGCGGGCGATTGCCTTACCTGAATCCCCTCGTTCGCCGACAAGTTTTCCCGATCCGGTCGCGTTCTCCACGAGATGTTGGATTGTTGGTAGCCATTTGCGCTGTCTCGCGACAGTTCGCGCCCGCAGTAATGACATTCATCGCGCGATCACGTCTTTCTTCTCGCGATCATGTACCCCGAGACAAGTGAAAACAAGATGGCCGTGCCCGCGAGCAACCGCATGGGTAAGTTGGAGAGTCGAGACCACGCAGAAAATACCGCGAATGGGCGGGAAAAAAACTTCCGCATCTTCGCGATATTTCCGCGTGTTTGCGGAGATTTTTAACATTTTCGCGATAATTTGCCTCTGGGTACCTGGTGGCATGATCTACTACCACCAGTATAAATCTGTGCCCAGATGCTGTTTGGGGATCCATGGGACCAGCAATGTCAATCCCTACCCTTTCAAAGGGTACCCCAACCACAGGTAGTGGTATCAGGGGGGCCTTTGTAGTACCACCTGCTTTGCCACTGGCTTGGCAGGTTATACAGGAGCGACACAACTCCTTTGTGTCTTCAGACATGTGGGGCCAGTGAAACTGAGGGACTAATCTGTCCCAAGAGACTTTGTCATCGCGCGCATTGTTGTATTTTAAAAATCATTTACAACTCTATGGGAATAGAGATTCTTTTAATCTGCTGCTTTGCTGCGGGTGGAGACAGTCAGGCTTACCTGCATTTAAAACGATTCTATCACCCGCATTTGTCGGGATTTAGCTAGCGGGGGCTCCGGTTCAGCGGCGCTTGACCGCCATCTTTGAGTAGGTGAGTGAGGCTTGGGACACTGTAGGCCCCATATTGGGTGGGTCAGACGCCTACGAGGCGGTACCCGCGCATTGGAGAGCTATATAAACTGCTCCTTTACACGGTAAGGCAGACTTTGTCATCGCGCGCATTGTTGTATTTTAAAAATCATTTACAACTCTATGGGAATAGAGATTCTTTTAATCTGCTGCTACGCTGCTTTGCTGCGGGGGGAGACAGTCAGGCTTACCTGCATTTAAAACGATTCTATCACCCGCATTTGTCGGGATTTAGCTAGCGGGGGCTCCGGTTCAGCGGCGCTTGACCGCCATCTTTGAGTGGGTGAGTGAGGCTTGGGACACTGTAGGCGCCATATTGGGTGGGTCAGACGCCTACGAGGTGGTACCCGCGCATTGGAGAGCTATATAAACTGCTCCTTTACACGGTAAGGCAGACTTTGTCATCGCGCGCATTGTTGTATTTTAAAAATCATTTACAACTCTATGGGAATAGAGATTCTTTTAATCTGCTGCTACGCTGCTTTGCTGCGGGGGGAGACAGTCAGGCTTACCTGCATTTAAAACGATTCTATCACCCGCATTTGTCGGGATTTAGCTAGCGGGGGCTCCGGTTCAGCGGCGCTTGACCGCCATCTTTGAGTGGGTGAGTGAGGCTTGGGACACTGTAGGCGCCATATTGGGTGGGTCAGACGCCTACGAGGCGGTACCCGCGCATTGGAGAGCTATATAAACTGCTCCTTTACACGGTAAGGCAGACTTTGTCATCGCGCGCATTGTTGTATTTTAAAAATCATTTACAACTCTATGGGAATAGAGATTCTTTTAATCTGCTGCTACGCTGCTTTGCTGCGGGGGAAGACAGTCAGGCTTACCTGCATTTAAAACGATTCTATCACCCGCATTTGTCGGGATTTAGCTAACGGGGGCTCTGGTTCAGCGGCGCTTGACCGCCATCTTTGAGTGGGTGAGTGAGGCTTGGGACACTGTAGGCGCCATATTGGGTGGGTCAGACGCCTACGAGGCGGTACCCGCGCGGCGTAATACTATAAAATCAATGGAGAGGCGGGCGCGCAGCGTTTGCGCGCAGCGGGCGCACCGTGGGCGCGCCGGAGGTGCGCCAGAGGTAAGCCCGTTTGCGCCCGTTCGCGTCCCGGTAGCTCCTGGCTCCAGAGACCCAATGAGGACACACTTAGTGTATTCTTGAGAAGAACAGTGTGCTCTGAACCACCACTCGGCCTCACATAAAGATTCTGCCGTGTGGCCACCGTCTTCGCCCCCCATCTCCTGTGGCCTTCTTAATGTCCGCTCCCTTGTAAAGCACTATGATGAAATCTTTTTGTTGATTGAGTCAGCTAAATTGGATATTTTATTCCTGACAGAGACCTGGACTACATCAGATAGTGGAGCAGAGTTGGCCTGGGCATGTCCCCCAGGATATTTCATCAGACATATCCCTTGAACTACGGGTAGAGGTGGCGGAGTGGGGTTTATTTGTAAAGACACACTTGCCCTCTCACAGTTTACAGTTAAACAGGTGGTGGGCTTTGAACTTCTGGGATTTTCCTTAATGGCTCAGGGTGGCACAGTTTTTGCTGGTCTTTTGTGTTACAGACCTCCCTCCGGTATAGCCCCTTCTTTTTAGCAATTTATTGACCTTGTGTACAATTTATCCAACTCACATTCCAACTTTATGGTGCTGGGTGATTTTAATTTACGACCATTAGGCCCACAAGATCTAGCCTACAGAGAAATATGCCAAGCATGCAACAACATACAGCTGGAACAGCTTGTGCAATGTCCCACACATGTGAAGGGGAACATTTTGGACCTGGTCTTTGCTGATAAAAAGTTGGTTGCCATTAATGAAGTCCTGGATCAATGCTGGACTGATCATGCTCTGATCCTTATGTCTATTTTTGTGGCTGGAGTGCAGCGCAGTGACAGCTCGGCTGGGTATAAATTTAGCAGACAGTGGTCCCGTCTACTAAGGGGGTCAAGTTTACCTTCCCTGTCGCCTACAACCTTTGAGGTGCAGGAAACGGTGGATAAAAGCTACACTACCCTGTGTAAACAGATTGTAACATCACTGGATGTACTGATCCCTTTAAAAAGGGTGAAGAACAAGCCTCGGAGAACCAATGCTTGGTTCACTGGTGATCTCAGCCAACAGAAACTCCGCTGTAAACAGGCGGAGCGTGCTTGGAGGAGAGGGTACGCAGACTCAGATCGTGCACAATACAGACAGGCCCTGCGGGAATATAAAGACCATCTAAAGTTGGCTAAGGCGAAGTTTCTGGAAGACTCTTTGACTAAAGCCACTAATAAATCGCAGACCCTTTTTAAGCTGGTTAACAACTTGGCAAATCCGGCTTCTGCAGCCCCAGCTACCACACCATCTCAGGAGCTGTGTGATTCCTTGGCCTCTGCATTTGAGGAAAAAATCAGATTCATCTTGAGTGGCCTCTCGACTCCGAGCCACGTGGCCCTGATGGAGTCTTCCCCACGGAAACCTCCTCACCCTTCAGGTGTCGAGGAGGTTAAGGGGGAACAACAGCTATTATCTTGCTTTCCTATCCCTTCCTTGGAGGAATTCTGCATAGTGGCTAATGGTGTGTCGTCGGGTTCCCCACTGGACCCCCTGCCACATAGGATATGGAACGCCTTTCAGATAGAGTTGCTACCTCCGTTGTATACCATCTGCTGTCAGTCTTTGACTTCAGCCACGGTTCCTGATAGCTGGAAGCTCGCAATCGTGACACCGTTGCTAAAAAAGGCCTCCCTGGACCCGCTTTGTCCTGCCAGCTATAGACCCATCTCGCTGCTTCCATTCCCTATAAAAATTCTAGAGAAGTTGGTTACAAGAACTTTATCAAACTTTCTGGAATCCAACGCTTGTTTGGACGCTGTCCAGTTTGGTTTCAGGCCGGCGCATGGGACCGAGACCGCCCTGATCACCGTGCTTGACGATCTGCGAACGCGTGTCGATATGGGTAAGGCAGCATTTTTGGTGCTGCTGGACATGTCGGCCGCGTTCGACACGGTGGATCACGCTGTCCTGCTGGATCGCCTCAAGGGGGCAGGCGTGGGTGGTCTGGTGCTGGGCTGGCTTGAATCTTGCCTGGAAAATAGGCAGCAAGCAGTTGCATTACCACCTTTTCGGTCAGACACACGTCAGGTGAAGCAGGGTGTGCCACAGGGGTCTGCGATCAGCCCGATCCTCTTTAACCTATACCTCCGGCCCCTAATCAGTTTGATAAAATCCTTCGGTATCTCGGTTATCAATTATGCCGATGATACACAACTGATTTTTTCTTTTGAGGGTAAGGAGGCGGTTTCGAGGGACACTTTCCATCAATGTATGTCGGAAACAGCAGAATGGCTCCGACTCAATTCACTCCAATTCAATGGGGCAAAGACTGAAGTGCTTCATTGCTCATTGGATCAGCCCTCCCGCACGTTACCAGAAGGTTTCTGGCCAGCCTCTATCTTAGGTACGGTGACAGCGGCGGAGTCGGCCCGTAACCTGGGGATTGTGTTTGAGCCTGGGCTGCAACTAGATGCCTCGGTGAATAAGACTATAGCTACGTGCATGGGCCTGCTTCGAGCCCTACATAAAATCTTGCCGTTGCTCCCCCCACAGGCTCGAATAGAGGTGGTGCGCAGTACTATACTCAGTAGGTTAGACTACTGCAACGCACTACTTCTGGGGGCACCTAAGTCTCTAGTAGGTAGGCTGCAGAGGGTTCAAAACATGGCGGCCAAACTGGCTTTAGACCGACCTCGCTCTGCATCATCTTCAGAAGCTCTGTCTGACCTCCATTGGCTGCCTGTTCAGCAGCGTATTCTCTTTAAAGCTGCCTGTATTGTGTTCAGAGCGCTGCATGGGTTGGGACCGCTGCCACTTCAACATCTCTTCTCGTGGTACCAGGCTGCCAGACCCTTAAGATCCTCCTCGGCTTTTTTGACCATAGTCCCTAAATTCGTTAGAGTGAGGATGGGTGGTCGTGCCTTTGGTTTTACAGCAGCTAAGCTGTGGAATACTCTCCCTCTGTTGCTAAGGAGTAAGCAAGAATTCCCCTCCTTTAAAAAAGAGCTGAAGACCTATCTCTTTCCAAAGTAATGTAGTGTATTTGATCTGATGACTCACCTATGGTCCAGCGCCAGGATACCCTTGGGGTGACAGTTGCGCTCAATAAGAATTTAATACATACATTTAATACATACAAGTCTTGTTCTGGCCCAGGTGACCTGCTAAAGGAATATCATAGGCTAGTGTCAATAGGAAGCCTCTGAACTTTAGAGGTACAACCAACCTCCTGGTGGCACCAGGCTTGGGGTCTCTACACTCTGAATACAGGAGTCCATCATCCCAATACACCTTATGGGGACCACTAGCATTCCCAGCAGCCTCAGCAGCAGCTTGCTGTCTGAGGGGTTCAAGAGAGGGGCAGCTCTGCTGCTCCTGGCTCAGATCTGCCTTGAAAGGCCCTCTGTCCCAAAGAAATCAATGTCATGACGCTACTGGTGGGATCGCGGGGATGGCAATGTCCCCCCCGTTTCCGCTATACCTCGCTAGGAGGTACCGGAGAAAACATGAAAGCACCCCGCACACAGAACTACACTACTCAGCATGCCCTCAACGAGCCTCAGTTTCACCCAGAGCGAAATCGTTTCCCAATTGGATGGCTATAAAAGAACCACCCCTTCAGCAACACGGGGCTTGACAATTTACCACGTACCTTCGAACCTGCATGAGCGCTTGGCGGATGGTGTTTCCCCGCCGGAGGTCGGGCGACTCGCTACTTGTTGCTGTCCTCAAGCCGTCCCAAACCATTCCAGAGTGCCGTCCGGATTTGCCGAAGGAGCGCCAGGCGGATGGTGTTTCCCTGCCGGAGGTCGGGCGCATTCCTGCTGAGGATCTCTCTCTCTCTTACTGTTCCCACACGACACGCCTGGGATGGTACTGGTACAGGTAACTTTCCGTGCCTAGAGGCACGCGCTGAATTACTTTGTGATCGCGAACTGTGTTTCCCGGAGTGGTAGCGCTCACGCTCCCTTTCCTTTCCGTTTAGTGATTTACCCTCATAGTTCTCCCCTGCACTCAAGGGACGATACACCAGGACCAGCTTCCTCATTCATCTTTGTGACGTCAACAACGAGGGGGAAGAACAGACTAGCACTATACTCCTGCCTAAATAAGGACCCTGTCCCCAAGAGGCACTGGAAGATGATATCACGTGGCATAGTCCACTTTTCAGTTATAAACTATTAATTCAACTCTCAACATTTGGAGACTATCTCAGCCTTATCACCAGTAAGTGGGGGGAAGCCAAAGAAAGAGAGGGATACTGGGAGGCCGGAGGGTCCTTCCGTAGTGTAATCCTTGTTGCTTTCTTTCACTACAGTCCCTCCGATGAGTGAGACCTAGAGCAACAAACCTCCCATGTTATCCTTTCGCCACAGTCCAGAGGGGTCACTCTGCTGAGCTGTCTTCGTTTTCTCCCCCTTCCCTTTTTACTCAGGGCACCCTCGAACGGAGCAGGTGTAAATCCCTCTGTGAGAGGCGCGCTTCCGGGACAAGGGGAACGCTCTACGAACCATCGCCCCTGCTGTCGTTCATACCAGGTTAGTGGTTTCTTCCTAGTTGTACCGCTAAGTGGTACCCTGACAATCAACCTGATCAGGATTAGGCTTCTCTGTGGCAGTTGCTTCTTCAGAACTGTGATCATCTCCCTCAAGAGACTGATCCTCCTTCTGAGTCAGGGGGGAAGGCTCTTTCTTAACCCTTCCGCTTCTCCTCTTGGATGACACTTGGTCCAATATTCCAGAATCCAAGGCCTGTTCAGTGTCAGACATTTTGGCCTGTGACCTGGTCACAGCAAACACATCTGCAGGGATGCCCAACATTTCTGCATGAGTCCTGAGCATTACTTCTGCCCAAGCTGAAGTCTCTAGATCATTGCCAAGCAAGCACTCAACTGGTAGGTCTGCACTCAACACAACATTCTTAAGGCCAGTTACCCCTCCCCAGGAGAGGTTAACAACTGCCAGAGAATGTTCTGTTCTGACACTGCTAGCATTTGTCACTTGGTACATTTCACCAAGTATAATCTGCCCAGGATCCACAAGATCTTTTGTCACTATAGTGACACTTGTCTTGTGTCCCTGAATGCCAAAGCCTGTACTCAATTGATTAAAGGCTGTTGCCTGTACTTGCCCAAGTTACCAGGACTCACAGAGGGGGTCATATCCATGCCCCCATCACAGACAAGAACAGCCTGAGTGGTTTCTCTGACTAGGCCAGAGCCCAACTCAGTACCCAGGGTCAACCCTACTAAACCCTTGGCTTGTGTACTCCCACTACCAATTGTAACTGCACTACGGGGAGAAGGTTCCTTAGGGGCATGGGTGGGGGCTGGAGCATTCTCTTTGGACTTGGTGCAATCACTGGTCCAGTATGTCTTTTGCTTACAGACTTTTCACCATGGTTTCTTTTGTCCTTTCCCTTTGTTAGACTGTGAATCCCCACCTGAAGAAGATGTTGGGGCCCTTGTGAAGACTTCTGGTCTTTACCCTTCTCCCCACTATTGTCGGATTTATTGGAATCTTCTTCTTCTTAGGGTGACCACCTTGGTTCTGTACCTTCTGCCTCACCCTGGTTCTGACCCATTTGCCTGCCTTCCTTCCCAATTCTTGGGGAGAGGTCAGGTAAGAGTCTGCCAGGTACTGGTGCAACAGCTGATTTTGACAGTTATTAAGAAACTGCTCCCTCATTATCAGATTGTACAATCCTGTGAAGTCACACACCTTATTGCCCAATAACCAACCTTCCAGAGCCTTAGCAGAACAGTCAAAAAAAGTCACCCTGTCTTGATTTTGTGCTTTTTGGGTATCCCTGAACGTTAACCTGTATTGTTCAGTGGTTAGGCCAAACCCATCTATCAGTGCACTTTTCAAGACCTGGTAATCATCAGCATCCTCTTCTCTTACATTGAGGAGCTTATCTCTACCTTTGTCTGCAAAGGAGAGCCATACAATTGCTGCCCACTGCCCCAGGGGACCCTCTGTACTTTACATGCCCTCTCCAAGGCAGATATCCATTTGTGGATGTCATCCCCACTCTGGTAGGAAGGGACAATCTTATTTAGGTTTCTATGGTCATAAGACCTCTCCCTATCTCTAGGGAAGTTGCTGCCACCAAGGGACTCTAGTCCCTCCTTTTTTCTAGCTCTGTAGAGCTCTAGGGCTTCCTTATCTAGGGCCATCTGCTGCTTTCCGAGGTTAAACTGAGCTTACTCATACTTCAGGAGATTCTCTCCCCTCTCCTGGGAGGTTTCCCTCCCTCTGTGAGAAGAAATAGAGGTCCCTACAGATGAGGTAGAATGGACAGACTCCCTTGAGAGATATCTATCCCTTCTAACCCTACTTTCAACTCTTCCTGGACGGACAAAGAGAGGGCTATTGTGCTCCTCATCCTCATCCTCATCCAGTGGAGCTGGGTTGACCAGATCCTGATCATTGTCATCAGTCTGGTTAGCAGTAGAGGTTGGGCCAGGGGAGTTTCCACCCATGGGTCCACCCTCCACTGCTGACCCACCCACTCTGCCTACCCCTTCAGGCCCTGAGAGATCATCCAGCGTGAGTATCTACAAGAGATGTGGGGTCGTTGGGCTTTTGCTTGTCTTCAGCTTCCTAATAGAACATAAGGCCCTAAGCTGAGCAAAGGTGAGATCCTCATGCTTATAGGGGAGAAGCCCACTGGCTTCTGGCAGGGATCCACTGGTTCCTGGCTGATTAGACATTACTAGTGTGGTGTGGTGTATTGCACTACCTACACTAGTGTGGCCTACTAAACTCTCTTGAGTTGTAGAAAGGGTGTGCTAAGCCCTTGACACACAACTCTTACTGTATACTAAGCTTGATATTATATGTACCTAAGGTACTATTAGTGGTTTTCAGTTGATCAATTCAATTGAGATTATCTGGTAAAACAATAGCAAGCTGGAATCCCACACGTTGCACACCAATGTGAGAAGTTGGCCTGATATACTCTGTCCACTAGTTATAGTGGGCACCCTGTATCAGTCCAAACAACCCCTTATGGTGATATGTTAAAGATAACTTTTATTGAGCTATCCTAGTGGTAGCTATGGGGAGCACCCTTCAGGCTAAGTCTTGAAGGAATGTAAAGCAGCTTTTTTTACCAGTCTATAACCTCTTGAATGACCAAATGAAAGGACAACCCCACCAGCTATATATTCAAAATATATGTATTTAAGGTAAAACATACCCCTCTAGTCTCTTTATGAGGCTGGAGTTCGAGGTACTTAAGTTACAAGTCAGTATTCAATAGTAGAAGCACAAATACACGTTTGGGCCCTAGGGGCGTACCAAACCATATACCAATAAAAAGGTATAAGAACCACAACTGAACTAGACACAAGGCTTAGAGCCTTTAGAAGCATTTAGGCCCCAGGGAACCACCCACGGCAGTGACGTAGGGGACCCACGGGGGACGCGTGCAATGTTAGAACACAGGGGCGAATCGCCGTTGACTTCTATGGGGGAAGTCGCGGTTGGAAATTAAGAGTTTAAGGACACTTAGAGGATGACTACAAGCAAGCCCTTTGGACTTAGACATGTCTAGGGCCAACACGCACGGGAGCACCAGAGTACTTGAGTTACCTCACCCAGGGAAGCCGGGTGCATAGGTGTCAAATGGTGTCGGGTCGCGGTGTTGATTTCAATGGAAGCTGGCAAAGAAGTGCTGCTGCCGTGAAGAGGAGAAGTGTCCGAAGAGATCCAAACCCAGATCAAGGATGGAAGGAACCTGAAAGCAGAGGGGGCAGAGTCAGGGTCACTTACCAGTGACCAGGGGCACGATAGTCCAATGCCCACAGATGTCGGGTGCTTCAGGTGAGTTGACGGGTGTCTTGACTCTTCAGCCGCGAAGTCCAGGAGGTGTCGGCTACAACCAGGAGCTGTATTCGAGCTGTCCCACAAAGTCTGTCGAGTGCTGCGGTGTCAACGACCAGAATGGACCCAACAAGCCTTGGCAAGGGCAAGTCAAGTGAAAATAGAAGAAAGACGTTAGTGCAGAACAGCAAGGTCTGGGGGACTCACCAAGCAAAGGTAAGTCAGAGCACATCTGGAGAAACCAGGAAAGCCAAAGCAGAAAAGGAGTTGCCTTCGTGGGGACCCACTAGCCAACGGGCTAGCGATCGCAAAGGAGACTCGAGTGGTCGCACTAGAAACTGGCCCACGGGTCACGTGTGGAGTGGAGGCCAGAGATCTTCAGTGCAGTCGGTGCTCAAGGCTGGGGCTATATAATAACCAAGCGCTCTGCCTTCAGGATTGTGAAGACCTGCCATAGGAGTGACTTATAGGTTTTATATTTGTGTGCAATGGTAGTGATATAGGTAGCCTATACCACAGTAAGGGGTGCAGGCACCACCTTACCCAGGCTGCAGTAGCAGACCTGTGGTGTTATTTTGGAGTGCTTCCCAGGGGTGGCATAATACATGCTGCAGCCCCTAGTAGGCCTCTGAGGTACCTATGCAGGGTCACAGACAGACTAAGGTCGAAAAACAGTGAAACACCAGCAAAATTGGGGGTACCCATGTGAAGCAGATCCTACTCTCCCACAGTGACAAACTAGAAACCGCACTGCATCGCAAGGCAACGGTGGGCAGCTCAATGTTGCAAGCCTAAAGTTCCCACCCGAGGCATCTAGTCAAAAGTATTGCTTACGGTGAACTGCTTAGGCTCAAAAGAATATGCAGCACAGAGGAAGAATTACAAAGGTGCACACAAGAAGCTAAGATAAGATTCAGATTGAGGGGGTATGATGAGAAAAACCTCAATTTAAGTTACCAAAAACCCAACGGCAGAACTAGGGAGTCCTTGTCACAAAAGAGGCAACCTCAAACGGAAGTGGAACCTGCATCCACAGTACAATCCTCATGCAGCATAAATGATGACAGCACACCTCGACTAATTACCACGTACAGTCGTCAAGAAAGTCAGTTGAGGTCAATAGTTAACAAAAACTGGCCCATAATACTCACGGATGGAGCACTGGCGCCTAGGCTACCAGCTGTACCAACAGATACCTTTAGACGGGCATTAGCAATGACAATCACAGCTAGTCAAAATCAGCCCAGAGATCGGATTGAGCACAGGGTATCTTAAACCTAAGCATTAATTCTTTAAATGCTCCACCTGTGGGGATTGTAAGTTGGGGAGAATACAACACATTATGTAACACATTTCAGCCCCCAAAAGATAGCCATAAAAGGTATCTTCAACTGCCGAACAGAGTATATGGTGTACGTGCTGACATTTACCTGTGGCTTGAGGTACGTGGGGAGTACGTAGGGAGTACCAAGCTACAGGTACAAGTGAGAATTTGACAGCACTTACGGGCCATCGTGAACATCGATGCCACATACCCAGTGGCTTGTCATTTTAAAACTGTACATAACAATTACCTCAGCTGCCTTAAATATTATGTAGTGGATGTTGTCCCCAATCTCCATCACGGAGGCAACAGAGAACGGATGTTGAGACAGCTCGAGTCATGCATGATTTTAGAATTTGACTGCAAAACACCGATGGGACTCAATAAAACTGAGGACCTTCACAATTTGTTGTGAGCCCCAGAGGAAGTTTATAAATTTATGTAACTGTGAAGAATAGCCCGTAAGGTACTATACTCAAGTTGTGGTCTAAGCACAAACTACTAAGTTAGACATATGCTTGCCAGTCTTTTTAACTATGGCTGATATCCACTTAGATCTGGTAAAAACTATGATAGGATTGATACAGGGATGATTAAATCGATAAAGATGTACAAACATAAAAATCTAAGCATGCTGCCCAATATTAACATCTAATTTGAATGTGTATAAAAAAATAAAACCGGATTTTTTTTTTAATAGATGTGTTACATTTTAAATTGACAATTTGCACTTAGTATATGTATGTATTGTGATACACCAAGAACTTTAAGCACTTTGCACTATTTAGGCAGCTACTATGTACATTAGGCAGCTACTATACACACTACCACTTTAATAAGAATGTTAGGCTCAACTTGCACATCTGATGGCATAAAGATACTGATTTTAGAATTCATGAAGATATTTCTGTGGTACAAATACAAATAATGTTGAAAACATAAACCCTGTAGTGCAAAAATAGGGCATGAGGTATGATATTACAAATGCATTTATGTAATAAGATAACCGTTGCAACATCTCCCCGGTATCCATATAATGAAGATACAGCCACATGGGGGGGTTAGGTTTTTAATGACCATACAATGTAAAATAGATAATGAAATTATTTCATTGTACATATTCAACTATTTATTTATCGATTTTTAAAAAGTGTATGCGTTAAAGATTGGTAATCCAATGAATGTTTACAAGTACCCTAATGCCTTACAACCAATACCGGCTGGTATAGAGGGTGAGATGAACGACGACCTATCCTATCCAAGGTCGTCGTATTATCCTGGTCCAAATGTGGAGTTGCATCATTCTCGTCATTCCTCTTGGTCCTCCCTTCCATGGACACTCCGCACATCAATCTTGGGTACCACTGCCTGCCTGATGCGGATTGGTAAAGTAAGTGTGAGTCGTTTCTCCCACTATAGCACAGGTTAAAGGCCGGCCTATAAGTGTAGATGGAAAAACAAATGGGGGTATTGAAAAATTACTGCATTTAAAACAATAAACTCAATTACAGTGGAGTGCAAGACGAGAAGACAAGACTCTGGAGAGAACACTTTCAGACTGAGGCAGCTTGGATAGGATACATAGTGTCTACTCTACAGCATTAAGCTACAACAACAACGGGAGAGGACTCAGGAGCCAGCACAGCCACAGAACAGGAGAACCGCGGCACAGGCCAGGCACCGTACCCCTTACTTACATTTTGACCGAGCCAGAGAAATGTCATATGCACTGCAGCAACCTAGCATTTTCCAAATGAAGTGACTAAATCAATGCGCCACTGTCCCTCATACCACTACACTCTACTCCAGTCCACACCACTACACGGACATCTAGCCTAGGTCTGCTGTGGGTCTTGTTCAAACTGTTTACCTTTTAAGTCAGCCCATGAAACACAGTTATTCCATCAATTTTCTCCGATCCAACTGACTGTGTGCAAAGATAGTATGCTCAGCAGCATCATGATGATGACTGTGGGGTACGTATTCTCCAACATCAACTCAGTCTGTAGTGACTGATTAAGTTTATAATATATTCCATATTACAAAATTGCAATGGATATTGGCCGGCACCTGCAGTTGTAGGAGTACAATGTGGTTATTATTAAACAACAAGGAAACATTAACTGTCACCACACCTGAGTCACTTTTACTTTGTTGATAAACTAGTATAGTTCTACTTCATGCACAATTATTCGTAGTCAGCCAGCATCCAATGCAATGCATGCCATCATTCACAATATATACACAACAATAGGGCAACCCACTTAACCCCAAGGGATTGGGTATAATCTGTCAACACAATAATAAACCTTGAGGATTTATTTAACTTATATTAATCAATTAAATAGTCACCGTAGTGAACATCATTTCAAAGGAACTCAGAACAAAGGAAGAGATACAAAAAAGCCACAATTCATTATTTTGTATTATTTTTATATCTAAAATTATTCTTTTTTGATTGTTTCAACAAATTTCATTGATTTAATACAGAAGCGTCATACAATTTGTGTTTGAACACTGGCAACACAAAACTACTGTCTTATTTCAAGACTTTAGCAGTAGTTACTGACACTTTTTCGTAGGTATGTACCATCCACAGTTGGTCATATGACAAAAAATAAATTTACACAATTGTAATATATGCAAACATCAAATGGAAATTATTTGCATCGAAGAAGTGTCACAGCGTCGATGTTTCGGTCTCCTAAAGCTTAATCCCCGAGACCATCATCAGGACCCAAGTTGCACCACGTATCTAATATAAAAATACACACATAAATTTACAACACATCCTAACATCTGAGTTCATCTATTAGTATTGTCAATACAATGAAGGAAGACAGGTGTATCCCATTTTAACCACCCGATATAGTGTGTCAGTGCCCAGTCCCCCACACCTAAATGAACCACCACAAATCAACCAATGAATCCATGCTGCGTGTCAATTCCACGTATCGAACACACATAATTCCATCACCAAAAATGTGCCATAGAAAAACACCACAATGTGGATATACATCCAACATATATAATTTCTACCACACATAATGTCTCATGAAGAGACACCATAATGTGACTGTACCTCCCTTGTTTAAAACGATGAAAGAGAGACACTTACTCATACATTAATGCGAAACCTTTTGATCACGTGTTTCAATTTTTTCGCGAAAGCACTAAATCAAAAAAACAAAACAGAAAGTCCTCAGTACCCATCGAATGAACCACCTCTAAAACCCTTCACGGGACGGAAATATGATAATTATGTTATCCGCCTATACTCACAAGAAAGCAGCAACCTTCGTCTGCGCTTCCAAAATCTGCAACAAAACGGAAGACACCAAGTCAATCAAGACTCGTCATCTAGTATTACCTCAAGTCTACGAACTCCTCTCAGGAGTGAAGCTTACTTCTTTTTCCTCCAAGTCGGCTTCCTCTGAGCAACTCGCCAAATAAATCTGAGAAGCCACCACGCACGAGGGCCAAAGTTATTTAAACCTTAGCGTCATCACGATCGGCACAAATTAAGGGAAAACAGGTCGGCCATCTTTGAAGGGAACCTTCTAGTCCGAAGTGTGAACATCTAATGCCCAGAGTCAGCTGAAAATCTGAGAATATAAAGTATAGCTCTCTAAATTGAAACTTTGACTATCATGTATCGCACCATAATAACACGAATAGACCACTATTGTAAAATACGTGTATTTATTAAGGTTGATTCAAACCACGTTATAAAGCCATTGCTGTAATGAAACATGTGAACTTTTTAAACGTAATTCCTTAGACGTGTCCAGAAATAAGGTGTCATCTATAGTAGCTTAAGGCAACCGGCTAAAATATCGGCCATTTCGGTATTTGTAAGAAGATTTCTTTGTTATGTCTCTAGATCTTAAAAGCAATTTAAAGAAATTTAAAGAAACAAATCCTAGAAGGGCCCTCTCTGACCAATAGCTAGGGTGTCTGACAAGTAGGTGTTGTGTAACTATAGTGTTAAGAGCGATAGTTTCACAAGTGTCCTAAAGTTCTATCTTCTAATTCGGTCAAACCCAGTGTTACCGCAACAATAGGTAACTAAAGTCCAAGCTCAAACGAGACAGTCCAACCACAAGAATATATATAGAAATCTCATCAATACTCATCGGCAGTCCCAGAGTTCAGAAACATAAGCCCTCATGCCCAAGCAAGAAGCAAAGAGGCTACATAGTTCATAATGTTGCCAAAGTTTGCCATTCAATATTAGAATTCAGTCCCTTCTCTACTGTTTTGGCTGACCAAATCCACCTGTTTTCCTTCAATGTAATTAGACGATCCACATTTTGTCTACGTTTTGTGTTTTTCACAGTCTCTAACACAAACCATTTCATATCTGAAGGGGTATGCTCTTTTTCTATGTACTGTTCCACCATGGGTGCTGTTACAATTTTGCATCTAATGCGTGATTGGTGTTGAAATATTCATTTTTTAACTTCCTGCGTTGTTTTGCCAATATAATATAAGGCACAGGGGCATTCTATGCAGTAAATTACATTCTTAGTGAGACAGTTTGTATGCTGTCGTATTGTCCATTCTTTTCCATCAAGAACACAAGATTTTACCACCGATGTTGTGGGGCAAGCTGTGCAATGTCCACAGGGATATTGGCCGATTATGGGTGAAAGCCCACATAAATTTGTCAATGTAGTGGGGACTGGTTCTTTGTATGCTTTAACAAGGGAATCCCTTAGATTTTTTGCCCTCTTAAATGCAAAGCGAGGTATTGTCAACTGAGGTTCTACCTTTTGAATCAAGTGCCAGTTTTTTGTTACTATCTTCTTGATAGAGTTAGATTCAGTTCCGAAAGTTGTGACACAAGTAATGACTTCTTGTGTGGATGCCAGGTTGGTCTTAGTCTCCAATAGTGCCTGTCGGTCGTAGTACCAGGCTCTTTTTAGAGAACGTTTGACCAATCTATACGGATAGCCTCTCATCACCAGTTTAGTCTGTCGCATTTTGGCCTCTCTGAAATAATCCTCCCGTCTAGTACAGTTCCGTTTGATACGGAGAAACTGCCCAAATGGAAGGTTATCTCGTAAGTTGCGCGGATGATGACTGGTGTATTTAAGCAATGTGTTTCTTGCGGTTGGTTTAGTAAATAAACTAGTAGATAATCTACCGTCATCATTCCATATTCGCAAATCAAGGAAATTGATTGCTTGTGCATCATAGTCCATGCTGAATTTTAGGTGGTTATTCTGTTGGTTAACCCAAGCATGAAAGTCGTGTAATCTATCAACAGATCCCTCCCATATCAAAAATACATCATCGATGTATCGGAGATACTTTTTTATCTCATTCTCAAAAGGGTTGTTGTTGTAAATCACCTTTTCCTCAAAGGCGGCTACATACAGGTTCGCTATATCAGGAGCAAAAATTGCTCCCATGGCGACTCCCCTAACTTGGCCATAGAAATCGCCATTGAAAAGAAAGCAATTTTGTTCAAGTGCAATTCTTGCACATTTAATAATAAAATCTGATGGTACCTGATGTGGGCGGAATCTTTGTTCTAATGTTGTATTGATCACATCTAGGGCCTCTTCTTGGGGTATGCTTGTATACAAGCTTTCTATATCCATTGTAACGAGGATATTTTGCTGTTTATCAAATACTTGTCCCTCTACCGCCACAATCATGTGTGTGCTATCTCTAGTGTAAGATTTTGTTAACACTACAAATGGTTTAATGAAAAAGTCTACATATTCAGCCAACGGTTGTAAAATGGATTGACAGCCCGCCACAATAGGTCTTCCAGGGTTTTTTTTGTCATCTTTATGTATTTTCAGCAGCGTATAAAATGCTGGTATAGAAAAATCATTTTTATTCAGGTAGTCAAACTCTTTTGGACTCAACCATAAGTTGTCACGTCCACTCTTTGTCAAGTCAAGGATCTCCTTTCTAATCCTGTCAGTAGGATCTCTTACCAATTTAACATAATGGGTGGTATTATTAAGTTGGCTTAAAACCTCAGCATCATAATCAGTCTTATCTTGTATGATGATACTTCCACCCTTGTCAGCAGGTTTGATAATTCACAATAATCACTCATTACCTGTCTAGCTGTTCTCTTTGGCTGTCAGATCTGATGCCTGCCTAGCCTTCTGACAGTCAGTAATGAGTTTCTTTCGGCTTGGAAACAAAACGGAATATAGCTGGAGTCATGTTTCACTTCTTATGGAGGGACTGTTAGAGGCATCATGTATTGTACTGTTTTCCATCTCCATCCAATGTCTGGCTTGCTTGAAATGTACTTAGGGAGAGTAAGGAAGATGGAGCAGGACCCTGAGGAGTGGAGTGGACAGTTATGCACAGACATGCAACTCCAATAGGGAAATAAAAAGAGGAGACTGTTGATGGATTTGTTGTGATTAGATTTTGAACCAGAAAAACAGACACACAGTCACACACAAATAAAGGAAGGGAGAATAATTTGAAAGCCTAGTTATCAGGGAAGAGGAGCTCGTCCTCAAACTCTGGTGGTTCGGACAGAAGTACGTTGTAATGTTTAATCTTCCCCATTGGTCTTTCCCGTCCTCCCCCTCCCCATTGTCCTCTCCCGTTTTGACCGTTTAGAATGTTGGTAAAATTCTATTGCAGGCGCCCAGCGGTAACGGTCATTCTGGGCTATGGATATCGGTACCAGCAGGTTGAATAAAGTGAGCTGTACTTACAGTGACGGAGTCTGCGGAGTTATTTCACTGGCGACGAGTGTTGCGTGAAGGGCAACCATCGATATCCCCTTCGTGTGTGGCCCAGAGGCACTGCGGATGTTCACTGTTTCCGTCGGATTTTCGGAACAAGGAGTGCTGTTGACGCGTAGTCTTCGGAATCTTCGGCGACAGTGAAGTGAAAAGGGCGCCGCTTCCTCTGTGAACCAGCGAGCACAACCCTGGGGAGGAGCGTGTTGAACACATCCGGGTTGTGAGTAACCTGAGGAGCAGCGCGGTGAGGGGCGTCGCCACAGCGTGACGACAACGAGATTCATGCCTGTGTAGCTGCGAGGATGAAGAAATCATCCGGGTCATAACTGGCTGTGAGGAAGTTGTCAGTTCCGGGTGTCTCGTCTAACGTTGTGGTGGATGCAGCGTTCTTCGTGAAGTAAGGGAAATAACGGCGAGTTCGCAGTTTTGTGCCGCATTGATAACTCTGGCAAATTATACTAGGGGGCAATACTATCCCTTGAATGTGTAGCAGTGAATTCTTACACCATGTACCTTGTTATGAGGTGAAGTGACAGGAAATTTTCAGAGCTGTTGGAAGCTGTGTAGTGGAACAGTAAACAGTTGGAAACCCCTCAGTTCTTCTAGCAGAAAGAGTAATAGTTATAGTCCACTGTTATTCTATTTTATTAAGCATATTAGGTAGGGTATTGAGCAACATGGCGGCAGCAAGTATGAGCCAACCGCCTCCATTTCTGTCAGAAGCCGGGGAACCCAGTATGACATGGAAAAACTGGAAACAAGGTTTTGAGACTTATCTAATAGCTATTGGCGCAAGTGGGTTTTCAGCACTACGTAGACAGCATATTCTGCTTCATAATCTGGGAGCGGAGGGAAGAAAAGTTTTTGATAGTCTGCCAGATATTGAGGAAGATGACGAGGAAATGGAGGAAAGAGATGTGTATAATGTCACTTTGAGAAAGTTGGAATTACAGTTTGCGGATGAGATAAATGTGGTTCTGGAAAGACACAAGTTCTATGGAAGAGTCCAAGGAAAAAACGAAAGTGTGAGCAATTATATTGCCATCCTGAGAGGGTTGGCCAATACGTGTGAGTTCAATGAGTTGACGGATTCGCTCATAAGAGATCAGTTAGTGAGATGCACTAACAATAAGAAAATACAGGAAAAATTGTTAGTTGGGAATCCAGATTTAAGGAAGGCTATAGAAATTGCCAAGAGCATTGAGCACACGGCTGTTTGTATAAAAGAAATGTCGGTCTCTAGTGACAAGGACGTGAATAGAATAAGCGAGGAACTTAAACAGGTTTGTGCTGTAAACAGTAAGAAGAAGTTTGAAAATTTTAATGAGCACCAGAAGAAAACATTGACAATGGATAACAAGTTGAAATGTTTTAGGTGCGGCAGCACCAGTCATTTAGCAAATAGTTTGGGATGTTGGGCAAGATCGGCATTGTGCAGAAAATGTAACCGCAAGGGACATTTTGCGCGTATGTGTAAAGACATGACAGAGAAAAATGTAAACACCATTGATCAGCAAGATGAGTGTAATAGTAGATTTGTATTACAGGTCAAAGTTGAAAGGAATATGAGTGTGAATAATGTAGACTTACCCAAATGTGAAATAGAATTAGAAGGGAGGAAAGTAGAAGTCTATGCTGATTCATGCTCCCCGTTTACATTTATCAATAGTGAAACATTTCTATCTAAATTTGATGAGAAAGTTGTATCGCTCATTGAGCCTGATGTGGTTCCTGTGGGATACAACAAGGGTCCTATACCATTAGTAGGTATGGCTGTTATGAGGATCATGTTCAAAGGACGCAGCACAGTAGGTAAGGTGTATGTAGCCAAGAAGGGTTCGAACCTTTTAGGGTGGGCACACCAAAAAGATCTTGGTATCAAACTTGATCCCAGTGCTGAAAGTCCTGTTCTTCTGGTGGATAGATCCGTTTGTGGCACTGAATTAATTAAAGAATTCCCTGAGGTGTTTACAGAGAAATTAGGATGTCTAAAGGAGTACCAACACAGAATAATTTTAAAAGATAATGCTAAACCTGTAGCATATAAATGTAGAAATGTGCCTATTTTACTTAAGGAACCCCTCAAACAAGAATTAGAGAAGTTAGTCAGACAGAATGTCATTGAACCCATTGAGAGTGCGGAGTGGGTTGCTCCCATTGTTATTACTTCTAAGGCCGACAACAAAGCTATAAGATTATGCATTGATTTGAGGGAGTTGAATAACAATATATGGATTGATAGACATCCTCTACCCAACATCAATGAGATGTTAAGTCAAATAGGTGAGGCTGAGTTTTTTTCTGTAATTGATTTGTCATCAGCATACCATCAGATTGAGTTACATCCCGATAGTAAACCTTTAACATCGTTTATAACACCTCTTGGGGCGTTCAGGTTTCGAAGGATGCCGTTTGGTCTGGCGTCTGCGGCTGCAGTTTTCCAGAGAGCGATGCAGGGTATTCTCAAAGGTATAGACTCTGTGTTGTGCTTCCAAGATGACTTATTAATTTTTGGGAAAGACGAAAAGGAACACAATGAGAATTTCAGGAAAGTGTTAAGTAGGCTAAAGGGAGCGGGCCTGACTTTGAGGAAAGAGAAATGCCAGATTGGTGTAAGATCTGTGACCTATTTAGGACATGTTATATCGCGTGAGGGAATAAAACCCAAAATCAACCTGATAAATGCGATCAAGTCAGCACCTACACCTACTACTAAAGATGAAGTAAAATCCTTTCTAGGGTTGTCGGAATATTATTCCAAATTTGTGAAAAATTTTGCGGGCATTACGCATCCTTTGAGACTATTGTTAAAGAAAGATGTCAAATTTGCATGGGACAAGGACTGCGAGAAGGCATTCCATGACCTTAAAGAAGGTATCAGTAACGCACCTTTCCTAGGACATTTTGATACTTGCAAATCCACCATACTCACCACTGATGCCAGTACCAAAGGGTTAGGGGCAACTTTGAGCCAGTTGGTCAATGGGGTAGAAAGAATTGTGGCTTTTGCTTCCAGGTCACTGTCTGAAGCGGAGGCACGTTACTCAGTAGTTGAAAGGGAGGCATTGGCATGCTTTTGGGCTGTTAAACATTTCAGGGTGTTCTTATGGGGTATCCCATTTGTTATAAAAACGGACCACAAACCTCTGGTGAATGCTTTTTCTGTCAAAAATATTGAAAGGACCACACCTAGAATTTCAAGATGGTTCCTAGGGTTGGAAGGGTATAACTTTAGAATTGTTTACATTCCAGGACCCAGCAATCATGCAGCGGATTTTTTGTCTAGATTACCCCTACAATCCTCTGGAGAAGATTTTTATGGAGTGGATGAATTTGTGGTGGCAAGTGTAATGGACGGCATTCAGGAAGATGAGTGGAAGGTGAGTGTTGGCGGTGATCCTGCTCTTAGGAGTGTGAAGGAATTTGTAACTAAAGGGTGGCCCAGTGGATGTTCAGGAGTAGATAACAGTATAAGAGGATATTGGGATGTGAGAGATGAGCTCTTTATACAGGATGATAATGTGTATAGAGGGAGTAAACTTGTACCTCCAGAAAACTTACGTGAGAAAATTGTATTGTTAGCCCATGAAGGACACCTAGGTTGTAGTCTCACAAAAAACAAGATCAGATTACACTACTGGTGGCCAGGCATGGATTCCATGGTGGAGAGGAATATAAGACAATGTGTGAGTTGTGCTTATAGTGATAAAAGTAAACATATACAACAGGGGAAGATTTCAGCTGTGGAAGTTCCTGATGCACCTTGGAATAAATTGGCTTTGGATATTATTGGGCCCATTGATGTCAAGGGATTAAATGGTAAATTTATACTAACGTTAGTAGATTACCACTCAAAATGGGTTGAGATCAAAATTGTCGAGAGTGTAGTTACCAGTATTGTCATCAAATTCCTTCAAGAGGTATTTAGAAAGGAAGGTATACCAAAAGTTTTGATTACGGACAATGGTGTTCAATTCACGTCTGTGTTGATGAAGGAGTTTTTGCACGCCTTTTCTGTGAAGCATCAATATTCTGCACTGTATTGTCCCAGGGCTAATGGCCTTGTGGAACGGGTGAACAGAATGATCAAGGATTGCATTCAATTAAACACTATAAAAGGAGTTGACATAAAGACTGAATTAGACAATATGATTTGGTCATATTTGATAACACCCCATTCCATAACTAAGGTTACACCTTTTAAGGCCCTTAAAGGAAGGGAACCTGGCACCAGATTAAGTCCTTTATGGCTGGTGGGAAATGACTTAGGGGCAGTCAATAGAGACGAGATAATGGAAAGAGTACAGCGCCATCAAGGGCGTTATATTGATAGGTACAACTCAAAAGTACCAGAGAAGAAGACTAGCTGGGAAGTGGGGGAATGGGTAAGGGTGAAACTTCCCAGACACACACTTTCAGGTAGCTCCAAGTATTCGGAAAGGAAAAGAATTACTAAAGTGTTCAAAAATGTGGTTTGTCTTGAAGATGGGCAAACTTGGAGTCAGGACAGAATTGTCAGAGATAACAGCATCAATGTGTGTGACCCTCTTCGAGAGCAAGCTCAAAGAGCCATGGAACAATCTACTTCCAGTTCCGGAGGGAGGGATTTAAGAAACCAATGCAAGAAGCCTATATGGCATAGAGACTACAGTATGACATAATGGTTTGTTTCCGCATATTTGTTTTCTTCCGGTTCTGACAAATTGTGATATAGTAATGTATGTAGCCATTTTGACAAAGTTTCTTTGCTGACTCTATCGTTGTTTCCACGCCACATTTATTGTACTTCAAATGTCTTATAGGAAGGAGATGTGTTGTAATGTTTAATCTTCCCCATTGGTCTTTCCCGTCCTCCCCCTCCCCATTGTCCTCTCCCGTTTTGACCGTTTAGAATGTTGGTAAAATTCTATTGCAGGCGCCCAGCGGTAACGGTCATTCTGGGCTATGGATATCGGTACCAGCAGGTTGAATAAAGTGAGCTGTACTTACAGTGACGGAGTCTGCGGAGTTATTTCAAAGTACGTCTAACAATCCACTACTTATGTCATCGAAGTCGCTCTCCTCTTCCTGCTGTGATTCACGTATTTTGTACTCCGGTGGTATAAAGTGTTGATTCATTTTGATCATGGTTAACCTCTCAACGCTTTTGGGCGAGAGACTGGTCCTTTTGACAGTAACATTGGCACCAGCAGCACTGAAAACACGCTCTGAAGAGACACTTGCTACAGGGCAAGCCACATACTTTATCGCCAGCCTGCTGAGCACTGGCTATTGGCTTCTTTTCCCATACCAATACACCAATAGGCTTTGCTCCATGAAGACCTCTGTTGTGTCATCTAGATAGGCCTGAACCATCCGCTCAATGTTCAGGGGTGCTCCGATTTGCTTGGCCTCTGTTGCCTTTGCATCAGTCATGGACGTACAAAACCCTTTCTGTAGAAACCAATCACCTGCCGTTTTTTTAAATGTGCCTGATGATCCTGTTGGTGCTGTTGATGTTATTGCTGGCAGTGTTATTGACTGCTGGGAGGCAAACGCACTGCTCTCGGCCTCTGAAGTAGAACTTGACTCTGGCTGCCTTGCAGTACTTTTTCTGCCCTGGGGGGCGGCCCTCTAATTAAGATCCTTTCATTTTCAAAGTCAGTGGCTTCCTCAGCTATCAAAGTTTTGTACTGGGCAACATCCACTTCTGAAAAAGGAATTACTTCATTACTGCGCAGCAATAATTTGTAACATGGATACAAAATTGAGGCAGTAATGTAATGTGGATGTGACACAATGTTATTTTGAATCCTTGTATTGTCAGATAAGCGAGCGACTAAGGTGTCTGACAAATAATATGCGTCTACTTTGTCATCCACACCTGCGTACATTTCTGACACATCCTTCAGCTCTTGCTCTAGCATGTACAACAATGGGATAGCTTGGCCCATAGTACAGTCCTCCCTGCTCACTTCACGTGTGAAGACCTCAAAAGGAAGTAGCATCTCTGTCAGGCATTTGACGAGGTCCCATTGGGCCATCTCAACTGTAATGCATTTCGCAGTAGGATCACCTGACCTTTTCATGACATAAGCATTAAGTGGTATGTACTGCTCAAACAGATGCTCAAGCATGTAATACGTTGAGTTCCAACGTGTTGGCACCTGCTGGATGAGTGCTTTGACTGGCATTTTATGCTCACGTTGAATGACCCTCAGCTGCTTCCGGGCTTTAAAAGAATGGTTGAAATGTGTGCATATTCTTCTGCAGGTGGTCAGTAAGCTGCTGACTTTGCTTTCATTTTTCAGAAAGTCTTGAACAACAATGTTAATGCAGTGTGCCTAACATGGCACCCTGAAATAGCCACCATCTTTCATGGCCCTAACTACATTACTGCCATTGTCCGTGGCAACAAAACCAATGGTAAGCTCTCTTGGTCGCAGCCACTCAAACACCTTGCTGTTAAACTCATCCAAAATGTTTGCAGCAGTATGAGATTTCTCCATAGCAAACATGGCTACAGTTGCATGTTTGTGAGTGTCTTTAAAAATCTCAGCGGTGTCAACAACACCGTCAGATATCTTATCTTTAACACCCGAAAAAGAGACCCAGTGTGCAGTGATGTACATGTAATCAGTGACTTGGCAACTGGTCCACATGTCTGTTGTCAGGTGTATACTCTGAACAGCACTCTGTTTTAAGGCTTTTCCAAGCAATTCCAGCACGTCGTGATATAGTGCTAGAACAGCAACTCTTGCGAAATAGTAGCGGCTGAGAACTTTCCATTGGTCCAATGCTAACATTTTAGCCAGCTTCGCATTGTACAAACGTGCTATTGGGTGGTTGCGTTCGTACTGCCCCTCCGGCCTACTAAACATGCTAAGAATGGTAGGCTGCATGGTATTCCTTCCTGTGGTCAACGTCGCACTTTTTGGGCCAGCAGTACTCCTTGGTGTCTCAGGCTGACTCTTACTCTTGTGCCAATGAGATGTGGCTGAGGATGTGGGCGTTACCACTGCAGTGCTGGAGACAGGGCTACTTTGTGTACCACTACCACAGAGAATGTCTCCCTCTTCTTCCTGTTCCACCGTGAGCGGACTTTCCACTCGTTTATGCCCAACAGCAATGGTTCCAGTTTTTTTCATGTGACTAAGGTGCTCCTCCCACTGGATTGAGTGGTGTTTTTTCAGATGGGTCATTTGGCGTCTGGTACCATTGTTTGTACCAAGCTTACCACGACTAACAGAGGTATGACAAACGGAGCATATAGCAATGTTCTCCTCCTTTTCGCTAACCGTAAAGAAGTCCCACACTGGGGAGCTTAACTTTTGTCTTCTGCTGGAGGTGCCATTACCACTTCCAATGCCGGATGAACTGGAGGGTGTGTGTTGAATTTGACTCTGTGCAGTACCACTACCTACTTCTGCTGATGTGGTGCTTGTGCTGGATGTAGGACGCTGCCGGCCCTTTGCAAATGTAAATATGGAAGCTGGAGGTCGTGTTGGTGTTACCTGTGTTGGAGGTATGCATGCTACATCCCTCGCAGCCATTTTGGAAAGTGTAAAAATGTTGGTCTCCATCTCCTCAGGCCCGGGAGTGATGTTCGTGATGACTGGCTCATCATCATCATCATCATCCTCCTGCTCTTCTACATCAACCTCCATAAGTGTAAGGCTTTCTGGAACCTTCCTTTTCCCATGCCTGCTCTTGTGACGTGCTTCCCTCTCAGACTCAGTTTGTGGCTTCCAAGTGGCATCTAGATCATCAGAAGGGGGCTTGGTGAAGATGTACTAACCCTCCTTTTCCTTGCTGGGGATTTGGAAGCCAATGGAACTTCTAAAGGAGTGGCTTCCTCTTCTTCCTCTGCATGAGGCTCAATTTCCTGAACTGCCCCTACTTCGGGAGGAACTACAGCTACTATTGCAGGCGGTGGTTGCGGCTGTTGACCACTTATCTGCTGTGCTCCCTCCTGCGTTGATTGTGTACTACTTTGAGATAGCGATAAGTTTAGTTCAGGCTCAACATCACTGCTTTCCACCATAAGGCTGGCTACCTCTTCCACACTCATCTGCTTGGGCCTGGGTTGGTGGGTTGGACCCACTGATGTGGAGGTGCTGCCCCCAGCTTGGCCCCCAACACCGCTGCTGCAGGCGTCATTTTTGGAGTCCCAAAAAAGGTTTTGGGAGGCACACCAGACTTAAGTAACACTTCCTTCTTCTTCTGTTCCTTCTTCTCCATGGCAACTTTCTTGGTACCGGAGGACCTGCTACCTGCTTTCTTTGGGGACATCTTCTTCAGATGTCAAAACAGCACTCAGTTGCACAAGTTGCTTAGATGCCTGGTCAGGTCACTCACACGTCACGTCGTGTACAGCAGCAGGATGTCGGTCTGGCACCACAACGGTGGATGATGATGAGACACCTCCTCTGTCTTTTGGGCACCTAAAAGCAAAAAAGCCAGAAGAACATCAGTCAAAAGATCAATAATATAATATATAACTTCTTAGTGTCTGGTGGGTGGTCACAATTATTAAATTTTATAAAGTCAGTGAACAACAACAGTATAGCTAGCCATTAAAGAGACTGACAAGGTCAGGGATCCTGGTGTATTTGTACTGTGTACACTCAGGAAGAAGAATAGCAAAGAACAAAAACATAAATGTAGTCTAGCCTGATTGCCCTAAATAAACATTTGTGCATCTTATGGGATGGATGCAGCATCAGGGAGCAACAACGAACATATACACATAAAAACTAAAGGCATTTATTTACAACACCCAAAAAGTGAAATCTACCCCCGAAAAAAAGTAAAGGCCACATTTTACAATTCAATCCAAAGCCACACATGATGTTGAAATTTAACGCACAACACAAAAACAGTTGTTTAAATTCCATCCACCCGTGATGATTGATGAGTAGTACCCCTGGGCCTACTGTACGACTAGGCCACAAGCTTGGAGGCCTATGGAAAAAGCACAGTGGCTGGTACCACAAAATGGCTGCCACCACATGGCCAGGCCACTCACAAAAACAAGAAAAGGTCAGGAATACAAGACAGACAATGCAGGCCTATTGCAAAAGCACAATGCCTGCCTCCACAAAATGGCCGCCACACATGCTCAGGCCACCCACCACAATAATAACCAAAAAGTCATTACAAAGGACAGGAACAGGAAGTTGTAGTCTCTGTGGGACTTACTTCCTCTCTTAAAAATATTTTTTTTTAAATAAAAGCTTCTCCGTGCTCCAAAACTACAGCTGAATGACAACCTGAGGAGTTTTTTTAGCAAAATGCACAAAATCAGCGTTTTCGAGAAGGATATTTGTAGCTCGAGAGATATTCTTCACCAGATTTTAGTTTTTGCATGTTCGGGATCGCAATCTTACCAAGACAGCCGCCGGAAGTCAACTTGCGCGCCCGAATGACGTGTTCGCGTTCGCACCCTCTCGCGGGCTTGGGCAGCCACATTACAAATCTCGTGGCGCTCGTGAATGGACAGAAAAGCAAGTTGGCGATCGCAGAATCACGGTAAGACGTTACCGCGCGCGCGAGAATGAATATTGAGCGAATCGTGAAGTTGCCTAAACTTCGCAAGCTCCGCAAACAGAGCGTAGTTCAACGCCCAGGCTTAGTCTAGAATCACACTGTGAGTTAGTGTGTATTTGGGATCACTGTGAGAGAAGCATTTGGTGACATCATGTATTTGTTGACAGATAACTTTTTTAAAACCTGTCATGTTGTGAAGTTTAGAATCCAGTCTTTGCTTATGCATTTTTTAAATGAGTCATACTTTGACACTGATGTGCTGTACTTAAATATGTAGATTGTGTGCAGTACCATTAACTCACACTGACACTGTGGTCATCTTGGGGGACTCATTGAACTCACCTGCTCTTCTGTGTGGACGCCTTGGCTACTCTTCCTCCCGCCGCCGCTTGCTGACACGACGCGGCTGCCGTGTGGAGGAAATTTCATTACCCAGACTCCCTTGCTTCGGGGGCGGACACAGGCGACGCTACGCACGCGCCCAGAGGCGCTTTAAATTTGAGCATAATCCCGGTGGAGTGGGCGCTGACCTGACACTGTGGTCATCTTGTGGGACTCATTGAACTCACCTGCTCTTCTGTGTGGACGCCTTGGCTACTCTTCCTCCCGCCGCCGCTTGCTGACACGACGCGGCCGCCGTGTGGAGGAAACTTCATTACCCAGACTCCCCTGCTTCGGGGGCGGACACAGGCGACGCTACGCACGCGCCCAGAGGCGCTTTAAATTTGAGCATAACTCCCGCGTCGCGGGACTGCACGCGGGCAGTGCCGGGCGAAGCCCGGGCAAAGGGCGGGCCGTCTGAGGCCGTCCGAGGACGGGACGGGCTACCCCCCTTAAATATTCGGGCTGATCCGTTATTGATAAGGACACGGTCACAAAGGTACTGTTGGGTCACAAGTACTTTTTGCATGTTTTACATAGCGTTGTATTATCGCCACACACACGTGAGCTATTGTATCTGCTCAAACTTTAATTGGTACTGACGGGTTGACACAAACGGTGTCGAGTATAGTGTGGTCTCAGCTACACGATTTCGTGAGATATGTCCAAGCAAAAGGTTTCCTCTGTGCCTAACACCATGGACAATTATCTTGTGCAGGTTGTAAGTAAAATTAACAGTGATAGAAGGGCATCATTAGGGTTATGTTGTTCTTCTACTCCCCCTACTCCCCCTACGATGGGTTCTATGTCAGATCCATCTCTGGAATCCCCATTACAGGTCACCGGTAGCATTGTTGACGATGTAGAGGTTCTAGCTAGTGACATTTTCGAACTAAGCGCATCTTCCGCTATTAATTTACAAACTAATCTTGAAGATGAAGTAGTTCCAGTTATTGAAGTACAGAAACCCCTGTCTCCCGTCCCCTTACCCGTGACTAGAGTTGTCAGAGCATGTAGAAAAGCCCAGGGCAAAAGTGGCAGGTTATGTGAAGGAAGGAAAAAGACAACCTCTGCATCTAAAAGCCTGGACAAGAAAGAGGTAAAGGGGTTACACAATGATAAAGAGAACGAGGATGAGCTATCTATAAAAATTGCTAGCATGGTTGACGCAAAGATCAAGTGCATTATTAAACCACTGGTGACTAAAATCGACCAGCTCACGGCAGAGGTAACAAGACTGAGCGTTCTTCTAAACAAGTCAGTGGATGAGGTGGGTAGTATATCAACCCTGGTGTCAAGTAGACTTGCACCAAATGTGGAGCACCCTAGGTGTGGGGTAGGGCCAGAAGAAAAAGTGATTGCGAACCCTCCCCTTACTCAATCCATAGTTGATAAGGATGGCCAGAATGTAGTTAAAGAAGTTCCACCACCAAGACCTGCTGTTCTGCTCCAAGAGAGATACACATTCCAATGTATCGATGAGGCTTCCCCACTTGTATTAGTTTTAGCTAACGTACCTACCCTGTTGCCTGGCAATGTGGAATCTACATCTTCCTTGATTAATAAATCGTTGCATTGGTTGTCAAAAAATATGAAGATGTCTCCCTGGGGTGAACAACAACTAGCGGGGGAAATTATCATGGCAAGAAGAGTAGCATGGTTAGGGGATAATCCTAAAAAATTTGTGGGCGACTGTATAGTTCTTAACTTCTCAAATGCAGGTGTACTCCCCAACGCCTTGGCCAATATATTTCCCCCACAACGAAGGTATACTGCTATAATTCCACTAACTCTGGAATATTTCTATTGTAAGGGAGGCTGTGAAAAGAAATCGATGAGATTAAGATCTAAGTGGTATCCTGCCTCTAATTGGGGTAGGAGCGACTCAAACAGCAATTGGGGTATTAGCATGGAAAATAGGTTTGGGGTCTTGTCTGACTTGAATGAATGCGACTGACTTGAGAGGGGTGATAGATTGGAGGAAAAGATCCAAGATAAGCTTGATAGATTGTGTGCTCCTGTAGCGCAGAGATTACCTTTATCGAATGTTGTTCTTATTCCCCAACCTGAAACGAGGGGAGCACCTAATCACCTAGAGAGTAAGCCTGAGAATACCGATTTAGCCCAATTGATATGCTCCAGCCCTTTAGATAAACGTGCCAGTTTAGTATCCAAGGCACTAATAATAGAGCCACTAGGTAGCTCATGTACTAATACTGAGCATATGATTGAGATGGAGGGTGAGACCCAAAGTTTTTTAACAACTCAAAACCCTCCTTGCTTTTTAACAGCTGAGGCAGGGTTGACTTTTTTTTCTTGGAACCTTGCCGGTATTGGTAATAAGTTAACATCTCCTGAATGGTGTAGCTTTGTTGACCAGTTTGATATCATCCTCTTTCAGGAATCCTGGTCATTGGTTCCAGTACATCGTTTGAGGTTCCTTAACTTTCAATCACCTGCTATTAAAAAAGCTAAAGGACGACCATCAAGGGGTTTGATAATCTGGATCCGTCAATCACTATGTTGCAAAATTAAGCAACAGAGCTCTCTATCAAATGACATCTTATCTGTCAACATCACATGGGCATCTGGTCATGGAGTATCAATTTTTAACATTTATGCTAGAGGGATGGCCGGGGGACATATATCTGATGTAATTACTGCTCTCAACCTCCAGCTCATAGCACTCCCAACCCAGTTGTCCATCATTGTGGGAGGTGATGTCAATACCACTTTTGAGCCACTTGGACCTGAGGACCAGTTTCTTGCTGCTGAGGAGGATAGTAAATGGGGCGTCCCTCAGTTGGAACTTCCCGTAGTTAAAAGATGGTCAGCAGTAGCTATCCAACTCAAAGCTTTATGCTTAGAGAGAGGGCTCAGAGCAGTTAATGGGCGTACCCCGTCTGATCGCCAGGGTGTAAAAACATTTTATAATGGTAGGTTTTCCAGTTGAATAGATTACATCCTGGTGGATATTAGAGAATGGCACAGGCTGATTGATATGACCATAATATCCAGGGTGGAAAGCGATCACAACCCTCTCTGCATGGAATTCCAAGCATTTAATGGGTCTAGAGAACTTAACTTAGGAGGGGGGATAACCACCTTGGATATGGTAGCATCGAATAACATGCGCCACGTTAAATGGGGTAGATTTATTGAGAACCTGGAGAAGTTGGAGGACCTTAAAAAAGCGGTGATTGAAGAAGTGGCCAACCTAAACGCTCAATCTGCCAATCAAAATTTTCCCCAAATTATGCTTGAGGCTCATACCCACTTCTTTAATAAACTTCAAGGGTTCTCTATGAAATCCATAAAAGCAGACAAGATTAAGAAAATAAAAACACCTGAGGCGGGATGGTACAACAAAGCTTGCAAAGCAGCCCGCCAGAACCTCAGTGCCAAACTTAGATCTAGAAATATTCCAGGTGTAAGAAAGGCCAGAGAGACATATTGGCACACACAGAAAGTGGCCAAGAAACAGTGGGATGAGGAACAGTGGCGTGATCTGAAACATGCCTGTGTAGCTAAAGATCAGAAACAATTTTAGGCCATAGTTAAATGGGATAGAGGAGGGATCGCCCAACCGCCACAAAACAATGTTGCCAAACACCAATGGGTAGATTTTTTTAGACCACAATACGCCTGTAATCCATCTGAAGGAGAGTACACACTTCCCCCCACCATCTTTTATCAAAAGCAGCTATTTACAATCAAAGACGTCAACTTGGCACTAGACTGCATGACTGGGGGAGAGCCCCAGGGATGGATGGCATACCAGCTGATGTGTTTTTAAGTGACAGACTATCTTGGTGTCAGTATTTTCAATGGTTGGCTAATTCTGTGGCTATGGGTGTGCCCATTCCCACCTCATGGAAAGGTGCGGAAATAATTCCAGTTTTTAAAAAAGGTGACAAATCACTACCTAGCAACTATAGACCTATCAGTCTAATAGACTCAGCCCAAAAACGTATAGGTCGCTTAGTGCAAAACAAACTGCAATCTTGGGTAGAAGAAAATGACATCTTGTCCCCGTACCAAGCTGGTTTTCGACCCTGCACTAGCTCAGTTGATCAGGTTTTTTATTTTCTTGCGCTTTACTGGAGGAACGTGACTTTGACTAATGGGACTCTTTATGCGGTCTTTATAGACCTGAAATCAGCCTTTGATCTAGTCCCTCGTTCCAAACTCTGGAGGGTTCTTGCTGAAGCAGGGATGGCGCCGGAACTGTTAACGCTACTTGTCCTCCTGCACGAGAACAACTACGCAAGAATTAGGTGGGGGGCCCAGGGTGAGGTGATCGACTCATTTCCTGTCGAGCGTGGTGTCCGACAGGGGTGTGTTCTGGCACCCACGCTGTTTTCAATATTCATCAACGGCATAGTAGACCATCTTAGTAGTTCCCCCACGGACACTCCGGTATTAGCAGGGGCTCGCGTGCCAGTCCTCATGTTTGCAGACGACACGCTGATAGTTTCCAGGACACCGAGTGGGCTGCAGAAGGCAATAAACGCGTTTGGAGATTTCTGCGAAGCGCGTGGACTTGAGATAAATACCTCCAAAACTAAATTCATGTCCCTGAATCTACGGAAAATTTTCAGAGGTGCAATTAATTTTAACGGTATCCCACTAGAACAGGTTGAGGCATTACGTACCTAGGAATATCTGTACATAGCCCCCCTTATCTTTGCTCTTCAGCAAATGGAGGTCTCCGTATATAACTATGCGGATGACCTCCAGCTTATATTTTCCCTATCTCAATCCCCTGACCCCATGTCTAACTTTCAATCCACCATGATTTTCATCCGGGACTGGATGAATTACAACCACCTGAATTTAAACCGAGAAAAAACCGAACTGGTTTTGACTGGTGGTTGCACCAGTCCCTGGTCCCCCCTCTTTTGGCCCCACTCCCTTGGTCCCCCTCCGTCCCCCTCTTCCTCCGTCAAATCGCTTGGTATTAAACTTAACGATCAACTCACTCTGCACTCCCAGGTGAGCACAGTGGTGTCCTCGTCCTTTCTTTCACTCCGCACCATCCGTAAGGTCTCTCGCTTTTTCTCCTTCTCTGCTCTAAAACTTATTGTACTAGCTATGGTCATCTCTCGATTAGACTACGGCAATGCCCTATACTGCGGCATGCCAGCATACAACGTACGATGACTACAGCTGGTTCAGAACCAGGCCGCT
This sequence comes from Triturus cristatus, assembly GCF_964204655.1. Lineage (NCBI taxonomy): Eukaryota > Metazoa > Chordata > Amphibia > Caudata > Salamandridae > Triturus > Triturus cristatus. The sequence goes on from NC_140591.1 coordinate 1,525,629,999, forward strand.
CGTCTAGTCTACAACTTGGCCAAATCCCATCACGTCACCCCGCTTCTAAAATCCTTGCACTGGCTCCCTATTCGTGAACGCTCCCGGTTCAAAGTGGGCTGTATCACTTTTCAGGCCCAGTCAGGTTCCGCCCCTGCCTTTATCTCATCTGAGATTAAAGCCTATGCCCCCGTAAGGGATCTGCGCTCATCTTCTCAACACCTGCTGACTGTTCCTCGTTTTCGGCGTAAAAAATGGGGAGGCTCAAAATTTTCCACTCTTGCCCCCACTTTCTGGAATTCCCTCCCAGCCCACCTCAGATCCTCCACCCAATACTCTCTCTTCCGAAAGGCACTAAAAACCTTTCTCTTTTTACAGGCTTTCCCACAATAACTCCTCCGTATGCCCCCCGGTCCTCCCCGTTCTCTGATGCTCAGTGAACTACAGCGCCATGAAACTGCCAAGTGTACGCACGCTTTAGAAATGATTTCAACTCAACTCAAACTCAAACTAGAACAGGTTGAGGCATTTACGTACCTAAGAATATCTCTCCAGAGCAATATGAGCTGGAAAAGTCATATTGATATGGCTGTTTTAAAATTCCATCAGTTGGCGGGTGCAATTGTTTCTAAGCATAAACTTTCCTTAACCAAGCCTATTATTCCTGCCTTAGAAATCTACAACATGAAAGTCATAAGTGCCTCTTTGTATGGCTCGGAACTGTGGGGTTTCACTAACTTGCAACAACTAAGATTGGCAGAGAACAAGTTCTTACGCTGTTTAGCAGTGGTTCCCCAAAGTACACCAACTGTCCTGCTTGCATATGACTTGGGCTGGAAAAAAATAGAGGACATAGCACGGCTACGTCCCCTACTTTATTGGAGACGGATTATGTCAACCCCCGAATTATCCCATTATGCTACCGCCCTGAAGGACATCATCAGGGTAGATCGCTTTCATTCTATCCTATGGCTTAAGGAAATCAGGAGCCTGTTAACAAAGCTGGAACTAGACGACCTATGGGATGTCCCAAATGGCTCAAGCTTCCCACCAAAGTCAACTATTAAAAAAATGTACTGGGATATGATTTTAATGTCTGCCAACAGTTCTGGTCCAAATGCTAAGTTAACTGATCGCTTTCTTGATATTAAACCCATACCATCTTGTGAAGCCTACTGGGATATTATAGAAAGGGTCTCCGATAGAAAACTGTGTTTTCAGTTTAGAATTGGGACTCTCCCTGTAAAAGCGTTCACCTATAAATGGTCACCTACCCAGGACAATAAGTGCCACTGCTGTAAAGATCTGATTGAGGATATATGCCATCTGCTGTTCGTATGTCCTCTGTACACTAGCCCCCGTCGTAAGTGGCTAAAACCAGTGTGCATAAATTTGGGGACACGTAGTTGTAAAGAGGCCTTAAGAATACTTGAATCCGACTGCACACCCTGTATGGCAATTGCTGTCGCAAAATTTTTAGGGTGGGCTTGGATTATACGCTTTCGCACTTTAAAGCCTTCAGAAACTATCAATGCACCTCTGACACCGAATAATGTATAATGATAAATTTTAAGAATCATGTTTGTATCTGAAATGTTTTAATTAATTGTTGTTGATATTTTTTAACCTTGTAATCGACAGCATCATGGTTTAATGAGTTTTTAAAAATAATGATTTTATCTAGTAGTATTTATAGTATGTGTTAGGATGTTTACATGCTTTTATGACTTGCTGTCGAATAAAGCTTTGAATTTTATTTGAACTATTATGTTGAAGGTGGCGATGAAAGTTTCCAAAATGAATAGGCCAGCCATGGACAAAGTAAGGGAGTAGTATCAATTCCAGTAGATCAAAATGGTCCTCATGTCACTGTCAATGCAATGGGTATTTCAGAGCCATTTCTTTTTGATACTGGTGCAATGAGAAGTTCTATTATTCATTCTAAACTCCTTGGGGCACCTTTGTCTGGCTTAATAAACACGTCTGTAGGATTCTCCGGCGCCCCAGTTCGTAACCCAGTCTCTTGCCCTTTACCTGTTTCGATTGGTCCATATGACCTGGAAGCATCACTTATCCTTACAACTGGTTGTGGTGAGAATCTATTCGGTTTGGACCTGTTGAAACAGTTACATGCCACGCTACACTGCTCCCCTTCTGGTGTGTATCTTACACTAGGTAAGAAACTAACATCGTCAATGCACTTGTCTAGAGATAAGTTTCCACCTGAATTACTATCTCTTCCTGAAAGTCTTTGGGCTACGGGTCCGAATGATGTGGGTCGTCTTGCGATTCCACCATATGTTGTCACTCTCAAGCCTAATGTTAAACTGCCACGTATAGCTCAGTATAAGATTTCCAATGAAGGTGAAAAAGCATTATTGGCTATTGTTCAAGATTTGGTCCAGAAGGGTGTGGTGGAAGAAACGAGAGGAAATGTGTGTAACAGCCCTATTCTTCCGATTCTGAAGCGAACTGATCCTTCTCAACCACCAGTCTATAGACTTGTGATTGATCTTCGAGAGGTGACCAAAATTGTTTCACCACAGTTCCCTGTTGTCCCGGACATTACAGCCTTACTAACGATGATACCAGCTTCAGCAGCTTGGTTCACCGTGATTGACTTAAAGAACGCTTTCTTCAGCATTCCTATTGCTAAAGAGAGCAGAGATATTTTGGGATTTTGTTTAGGAGGCCGAAGCTTCCGATTCAAGAGAGCACCACAAGGCTATTGTGAAAGTCCATCCATTTATAGTCAAGCTCTTAAATCACAGCTTGATACATTCCCCTTGCCTCCAGGAGCAACTCTTATTAAGTATGTGGATGATTTGTTGATCGCGACTGATTCAAAGGATGTGTGTAAAGATGTGACTGTGGCATTGTTGCGGCATTTGTCTGATATTAATCATAAGGTATCACCTTCTAAATTACAGTACGTGTGCCAAGAAGTTACATACTTAGGTCATCTCTTATCAAAGGAGGGAAGGCGACTAACCCCCGAACGCATTGAAGCAATTACGCACATGTCGGTACCATCGACGCAGAGAGAAGTACATGCTTTCTTGGGCATTACTTCCTACTGCAGACAATGGATACCTAATTTCTCTTTATTGGCCAAACCTTTATTAGCACTCACACAGAAAGACACGCCCCATCCACTCCCATGGACTGATGAATGTCAGAAGAGTTTTTCTGACTTACGATCAGCCCTGTGTTCTGCTCCTGTGTTAGGTACCCCTGATTACAGTAAATGTTTCACGCTCTATGTCCATGAGAGAGAAGGTTGTGCATTGTCAGTTTTGACCCAACAATTTGGAGACAAACAGAGGCCATGTGCCTACTTCTCTGCTACGTTAGACCCGGTAGCTAAAGCGTTACCTAGTTGTCTCAGAGCTACGGCGGCAACAGCAATCTCTATTCGTCAATCAGCTGGAATAGTATTGGATCACACTCTCACTGTCATGGTACCACATGCTGTGGACACTTTATTGAATAGAACTAAAACACAACATCTCACGAGTGCTCGGTTGTCTGGTTACGAGTTGACTCTCTTGGCAAACCACATACGTATAAAGCGATGCAACACCTTGAATCCAGCAACTTTGTTACCACTCCCAGATGAAAGAGATCCTCAGGATCATCATGATTGTTTTCTTCACACAGAAGAAGAAACAAAAGGACAAATAGATTTAAAGGATACTGCGCTCGAGGATCCGGATGGAACCTTGTGGGTTGACGGTTCCTATCTCAAATTACCCAATGGCGAGACTACCTCAGCTTATGCAGTCACCACATTACATACAGTAGTGGAGACAGCATGTATCAGATACAATTCAGCCCAGGCTGCAGAATTGATAGCCTTGACTAGAGCATGTGTGCTGTCGAAAGGGAAAAGAGTGAATGTTTACACAGACAGCCAATATGCCTTTGGCGTGGCACACAGTTTTGATCGTTTATGGAAAGGAAGAGGATTCTTTACTTCCCATGGAACGAAGATCCAGCATGGCCAGTTGGTCACCGATCTTCTTGACTCTCTCACATTACCTACCCAAATTGCCTTCATCAAGTGTAGTGCACATAAAAGAGTTACAGATGACATTGGTCGCGAGAATGCTTTCGCAGACGAGGTAGCGAAAAACACGGCTAGGGACATCAAAAGTCACATGTATGTTGCAGGACCTGCAAATCAGATCCCAGAAAGAGGAATGTGTGAGGACACAATTGAGAGCGTAAGAACGATTCAGGAAGAGGCTTCAGAGAAAGAATTGAGAAAGTGGAAAGAAAGTACGGGAATGTTGCATTCGAATGGATGTTGGACAGAATTGTCAGAGCATCAACGATGGATGTTGCCAGATGCATATGTATTACCTGTAGTGACTATGGCTCATGGACCAGCTCACATTAGTGCTAAAGGCATATGCAAACTCCTGGCTCCAGTTTGGCAAAATGAAGGAATTCCGAAATGTGCAGACAGTGTGGTAAAACATTGCATTATATGCTTAATGCATAACCCAGGGAAGGGTACTCCAACTCCTGCAGGCCATTTCTCTCCCCCTACGTACCCCTTTGAAGTATTACAGATTGATTATATACACATGGATCGATGCAACAATCTCAAGTATGTTCTGGTGGTAGTATGTGCATTCTCTAGATGGATAGAGGCTTACCCTTAAAAGATAACACAGCTGTATCAACTGCTAAAATATTACTGAAGAAGTTTTTTCCTAGATTCGGTTTGCCGCGAATTGTCTGGAGTGACAATGGAAGTGAATTTGTAGGCAAAATTATGCAGAAAGTATGTACGGGCCTTGGTATTAGACAAAAATTCCATGCGGCAAACCATCCACAGTCAGCGGGTTTGGTAGAGTGCTACAATGGCACTCTCAAACTGAAATTGGCAAAGATTCAGGCCAGCACAGGTCTTGCCTCGCCTGATGCTTTGCCATTAGCCTTACTATCCACCAGAACTACTGCACACTCTCGTATGGGACTTAGTCGAAAGGAGGTGATATTCGGACGCCCCACCAATATTTGGGGAGTTCCTCGTCCTAGGAAGTACTCAGACATACCGTACCCTATGCTTATTGATTACCTTCATGACTTGACTGCTAAATTAAGTGTTCTTCGCCAACAGGTTCAAAGTGCTCTGCCAGAGGCCTCAACAGACCCAGGTCACTCTATCAAACCGGGATACTGGGTCTGCACCAAGAACTTTCAACGAAAGAAAAACCTTGATCCTCGCTGGTCACCTCCTCGCCAGGTTCTACTGGCTACGTGGACAGCAGTAAGGATAGAAGGCAATAAAAACTGGGTCCACGCCGTGCATTGCAAAAAGGTACCCTTGCCCTTGCCTTTTGACCAGTGGGTCCGCAGGGGCATAGGTGAGTCTGAAGGAGACAAGACTCCCCGGTTCATACCATTTAGTAACGCACGGCTGGAAGACACCCAGACTGAGGAAGAAAGTGATGACCCTCTTCGAAGAACCATTCCATTACATCTGCAAGTGAACACTACTAAACCGGAAATAATCTTTCAGGACCAAACGATTCCACCAAAGAAACGATACAACCTGAGGACCAGGCCTGAAGCAAAGACTTGAACATTTGTTACTTTTGCCACCAATGAACTATTTTTTCCTTTTTAGATAGTATTTGTGCCATCTGTTCCCATCGCAGGGTCGCGGTAAGAGTCTTGGACTGAACCTGGTTTATGGTCAAGATTATCAAATAGCCAAGTGATTGAGGAAGATTGCCGCGAGCGACAAATTTTTCTAGCCAGGATGGATGGTACATCACGTCAGGTAGATAAGAGACAGAATTTGCAAACCAAACATTGTAAATCATTACGTAGTCGTTTTGGCGTAACCTTGTGTGTGTTGCTGATTCTATGTGTTTTACTAGCATGTATAGGTTGGATTGTCCATGTGTTACAACTAAATGCCACTGTTCCTTTATCTAATTCTGTACCTTCTCGTCCCGCTAAGATTCAACACAAGATAAATGCCCTCTCCTCACATGAACAAAGAAGAAGAATGGAGTATCAAAATAATTTGTTTATCCAGCTGTTACACCAACACCAGTTAGTTGTCAACATATCTGACTGTTGGGTATGTGGACTCATGCCTCATACTGCCCATAAAGGGATGCCCTATCTAGTATTGCCTTTCTCATATGAGGGTTCAGCATGGGCTTACCTGACCATGTTTTCGGCTGCCTACCACAACAGACTTCGATATCCGATAGGTACATTTGAGAAAGGAATGGATTTTAGCCACGTTACTTTGATAAAGGTTATAGTAGCCATGGCTAAAATCCTAGGGAAGAGTAAGATCCCTTTTGACGAAAAGAAAGCCTCTGAAGGTTGGAATGTAACTTATTACATTTCCAGTTTTAATAACAAGAACAAACAAGAGAAGTCTTCCCCAGCATGGACTGTACCCCAACAAGGCAACTTTTGCCTCCAAATCAATAGCAAGGAGAACGACACTCAACAAAACTGTTCCCAGATATATGTATTCACGTCTCAAAATAACCCTCCATTGATCCCATCACAAGGAACCTATTTTGTCTGCTATGACAAAGCATATACATGGCTCCCCTCTGACTTTTCGGGAACATGTTACATAGCATTCTTGCTTCCCCCAACATATACTGCACCCTCAGACCATCACAGACACAGATATGATAGAGGCGTGTTTGATGCCAAAGACACAGCTGGCCAGGAGGGAGGAGATTTCTTCAAATGATTCATTCCCTTCTGGGGACCAATGATTAACAGCGGAAACATTAGGCGATTAGTTCGAGTGGTTGAGACAACCATTGATGTTACTGCAGGTGCCTTAAGTAACATCACTGCAGAGCTCCGAGCGGACCGTCTCATGACGTTACAAAACAGAATTGCGCTAGATGTGATCCTAGCAGACCGAGGAGGAGTCTGTAAATTAATTGGATCAAGCTGCTGTATATACATTCCTGATGACGCCCCGACTGTATATCAGGCCATCTCAAAATTGCATACCATCTCCACATCTATCCATCAGGTCGAGGGAGATTGGTCCCTCATAGGATGGTTATGGGGATTGTTATCTACCTGGGGATGGAAAATACTAACGTTCCTTGGAGCAATTCTGGCTACCATATTCTCTTGTTGCTTGTGCATACACTGTGGTCCTGCTGTCTGTGGTCTGTTCGCTGCCTTATGTGTATCAAAGCCTGTAACCCAACAAACAGAGAATACTAAGATGATGGTCCAGCAACAGTTAAACGACCTTATGGCAATTGATATTGACTCCGACTCAGACTAACATGAGCCCAGTCATTGTGTTATTGCCTGAGTAATGGCAAAAGGAGGGTCTGAGGTTCTGAAATTTGTTGTTTCTCGATCGTACCCAGACTCCATCTTGTGTTTTCAGCCATCTTGGGTTGCCCTCACTCAGGCAGCTGGTAAACGAGATGTTTCTGTCGTTTCTGCTCTTGCGTGTCAGGTAGCTTTTCGTCCCGTGGATATTAACTAGTGTCAGGGTCTGGACGAATACACTAATTCATGTCTGAGCCGGATAATCCCCGCCCGAACTATCTGTTAGCTCACACCATTCTCTCTTCCCGCTTATCTTATCTACTGCCCTTCGCTACACATCTCATGCATTCTCTGGTCTCACGACTGCCCTTCTAGAACATACAACCATGTTTTCTTTCGTTGTAAACTGTATCATGTGGATTCTCTTTACAATTTGCTTACAGGGGCCAGCAACAAACATCACCTGGAACCCGAGTCAGTTTTTAGCTTAAACCATTGTTGGTAACATTTGTCGATGTCTCAAATTCTATATGTGTTTTGGTTATCCATTGTATTTCACTGTATAAAAGCTTGTGCGCCACGGAGGTCAGTGGCAGTCTCTTGTGAACCCATCCCTGTGTGACTTCACGGACAACTGTACTAGCTGCAGCTAATAAAGCTCGATCTTTTACGCCAGCCGGAGTGTCCAGTGTCTCTGTATTGCAAGGCAGGAGAACTAGAGGATTTCAGGCGTACTCTGCGCCGCTTGGCCCCTAAAGGTCAGGTTCCTCAATGCAATTACTGATACAAGCACACACTCATCCATACAGCCACTCCCGCAATCACACACTGTAACATATAGTTAGTTATATACTCTTTCACACATATACACTGCGTTTCACATATGCAGTTACTGACACATATACAACTGAGATATACATTCAATCACTAACACACCCATACATACACTCACCCAACCATACAGTCCATAACAGTTGCACTCTTAAAACCATGCACCCATAGAAACACCCACTCACACATCTATGCACAGAGTCACCCACGCCCTAACCACACAAACACTCAGGCACCCAAACAGATACTCAGACAACCAATCAATAACCCATATAGACACTCATATAGCTATTTAGAAAACCATGCAGCCACATATACACCAACACACAGACACATACAGACATTCACACAGTTTAGTCACTAGTCTGTAGTAAGATACATTTAATGACTCACTTATAGAGTCAGTTACGCACCTAGAAAATCATCCATTCACACGCTTGTACACCCACTCATTCTTTAACAGGCCTTTCCCTATATATATTAAACATATTAAAACTTTACAGAAACACAGACTCACTGGATGACGTCATCAGTGATGTCAATAGTGATGTCATTTGAGATGTCTTCAGTGATGTAATCAGTGATGTCATTGACCATGTCATGAGTGACATATGTGACGTCATTAGCAGTGCATTGCGGTGGCGCGAGTTCTAGTTAGCTGAACTAACTATAACGGGGGAATTTCTAGGGTTTTGTAGGAGGGAAATGTCCAGCTAACTATAACGCCCCTGAAACGTATGTTTTTTTTTTGTGAATTTCTAAGGTTTTTTAAATGCCAATTCCTAACTATAACGCCCCTGAATCGTATGTTTTTTTTAGTGAATTTCTAAGGTTTTTTAAATGCCAATTCCTAACTATAACGCCCCTGAAACCTATGTTTTTTTAGTTTATTTCTAAGGTTTTTTAAATGCCAATTCTTAACTTTAACGCCCCTGAAACCTTTGGTTTTTTTGATAGATAGATAGATAGATAGATAGATAGATAGATAGATAGATAGATAGATAGATAGATAGATAGATAGATAGATAGATAGATAGATAGATAGATAGATAGATAGATAGATAGATAGATAGATAGATATTAGGAGGCACAGTTTGTCCAAAAACAAATCTGACTCCTCACCAGGTAACAATTATCATTTTCCTCAGCATAACAAAGTTTGTGTGTTCAATCTGTCTAATATAATGTGCCCAATGTGTTTCGGACCTAACATCATCCTTGTTCACAGGCATGCGGCAACGTTAAAAGCATCTCTCTGGGCTGCAAATCTATTCATTACATATCCTTAAAGTATACTCAGGTAAGCTTATGATAAAATACACATTGCACGCCTTTTGGCACACTGCTGTTTGGGTGATGAAAGTCTCATAGGCTCTTAAGGGCCTTAGGACTAAAGTGGACTTCTTCCCCCAACCAATAGTGCGCCATGAGGTGCATTTGAAGCATGGTAGAAAAAGGGGGCGATGACTCCTGAAGTTAACAGGAGGTGTAGTTGGCCCTCCAAGAACATCCTTGGTGACCATTTACCCCCTACTGTTACCTCCAGTAAGTCACTCACAATGGAATTGCTGGGAGGTGTACAATTTCTAATGTTTGTGCAGTTTAAGCTGGGTTTCTGCACTAAACATAAATAACGTGTGACTATAACTTATGTTAAAAACTTTGGCTTTTGTGTGAATTTCAAATGTTTTTATAATGTTACCAGATACCAGTTACCAGTAAATGTGTAATGTTTGTACAGTTTACTTTTCTGCAGTGGATTGTGTTAAAGTGGAGTGTGGTACAATATAGTGATGTTTTGTTAAGTCTACAATGGTACAGTATATTTTGCTATCCAGGACTGGAATGAAATGTAATGAAGTATTTTGGAGTGGACTGGAATGGAATATAGCAGAGTGGCGTAGAGTTGAGTTGTATACAGTGCAGTTGCATGCACTGAAGTCGGATACAGTACAGTGCTGTATATTGCAGTGGCATACATTTTAGTAGCATATATAGTGTAGTGGTATACACTAGGATAGCATAAAGTGGAGTTATGTTCTGTAAATATTGTAGAGTGCATTCACATACACTGTACTGGCATACATTGGAGTGGTATAGAGTGGAATGCTGTATATTATAGCGAAATATATTGGACTATTGTGTACTAAAATAGCATACAGTTGAGTGACGCACAGTGGAGTGTGAAAAAGTAGAGTGGCATAAACTGAAATAGTGTGTACTAAAGTGGGGTACAGTGTAGTGTCATACAGTGGAGTAGCATAGAGTTGAGCTTTGTGCTTGCGTAAAGTGTATTGCTGTAAGGTAAAATTGTGTAAAGTGTTGTGATATATTTGCAGTGCCATACATTGGAGTAGTGCAGAGTGGAATAACATACCATTCATTAGGGTCCAGTGTAACAGGATACAATGCAATGGTATGTACTGGACCATAAAGTGTAGTGCCATACAGTGGAGTAGCATAGAATTAAGTAGAGCTTAATATAACACTAGCGTTAAGTTTTGAGAAGTATATTGCAGTGATAGTTAGTGGAGCAGCATACAGTAGAGTATTGTAGAAATAAACAGGGTTCTAATTATAGTAGAATAGATTCTAGTAACGTACGCTGAAGTGCCATTTACTGAAGTGGCATTCAATGTAATTTTGTTAACTGAAATAGCGTGCAGTATATTGTGGTGCGCTGCATTGGTGTATACTGCAATTTAGAAAACTTGAGTGGCATCGAGTGGAGTATCATGAACTGGAATAGCGTACACTCCAGTAGTGTACCATAAAATGGGGCATACTGGAGCAGCATATAGTGGAATATCGTACATTGGAGTTGTGTACAGTGTAATAGTGTACAATTGGGAACCATGTATTGATAGGGGCATACAGGAAAGTGCAATTTGATACAGTAGTAAACAATATAGGTGCCGATTCCGATCCTGGAGAAACCGGGTACGAACCGTCGGACGGAGCATTTTCTCCGTCTGACTCGTACCCGGTTAAAAAACATTACAAATATGCAAGTACGATTCGTATGGAAACACCATTTCCGTACGACTCGTACAAAACACGGACCGATGAAAATAAACATACAAATGTGATCCGGGAAAGCGCCGACGTGACGTCGGGACACATTCAGGCTGCGTTTCACAAACCACGAAGTACGATTCGTACCGACGTCACCCCGCACGGATTATATTTTCCGAGAGCCAAAAACTGCCGTGAAATCAGGACGACGCGCACAAGGAGCACCTGTACGCGACGGACAGCCATGGACCCCAACCTACGTGTCATCCCGGCCCTCATAGCAGTCCACCTGTTGTACAGGTACCGACGTAGACGCCGCAGAAGGTCAGAACCACACCCAGGGGCAAAGGGGGGGGGGAATGGGCACGAAACATAACCCCCACCCAAGTCACAATTCATACATGCCCTGCACATACCTGACCTCCAAGGCCTGGTCACTTTGAGGGGGCGGGGGCGTGTGCAGCAACGCCAGCATCCGCCACAACGGAAGTGGGTGATGACACGAACCGGCAACACAACAATTCTGGTACGTACCGTACCCACGCCTTAAGAGCGTGGGTACGGGTCGTACCACGCCCACCCCTACGTCACCCCAACAATGGCGGTACAGCCCGTACCCATTTGCCAAAGGCCTGGGTACGGGCCGTACCAGCATTGTTGGGGTGATGTAGGGGTACGCGTGGTGCGACCCGTACCCACGCTCTGAAGGCCTGGGTACGGTACGTACCCCCACGGCACCCCAACATTGGGATCCGCACCGTACCCAGACCTTCAGAGCGTGGGTACGGGTCGCACCACGTGTACCCCTACATCACCCCAACAATGCTGGTACGGCCCGTACCCAGGCCTTTAGAACGTGGGTACGGGCCGTACCGCCATTGTTGGGGTGACGTAGGGGTACGTGTGGTACGACCCGTACCCACGCTCCCAATGCCTGGGTATGGTGCGGACCCCAACGGCACCCCAACATTGGGGGTCCGCACCGAACCCACGTTCCAAAGGCATGGGTACGCCCCGTACCCAGGCCTGCCGAGCGTGGGTATGGGTATGTACGAAGCGTACCCCCACCCATGTATGTATGGAGCGTACCCACACCTCACCAGTGTATGTTCGGAGCGTACCCCCACCCGTGTATGTATGGAGCATACCCACACCCCACCCGTGTATGTTCAGAGCGTACCCCCACCCGTGTATGTATGGAGCGTACCCACACCCCACCAGTGTATGTTCGGAGCATACCCCCACCCGTGTATGTATGGAGAGTACCCACACCCCACCAGTGTATGTTCAGAGTGTACCCCCACCCGTGTATGTATGGAGCGTACATGCCCAGACGTAGGAGGGGTGGGTGCAGAGTCCCCCCAGCAGTGCCCAGACATAGGAGGGGTGGGTGCAGAGTCCCCCCAGCTGTGCCCAGACATAGGAGGGGTGGGTGCAGAGTCCTCCCAGCAGTGCCCAGACATAGGAGGGGTGGGTGCAGAGTCCTCCCAGCAGTGCCCAGACATAGGAGGGGTGGGTGCAGAGTCCCCCCAGCAGTGCCCAGACATAGGAGGGGTGGGAGCCTATCACTCCCACCAGTGCCCAGACATAGGAGGGGTGGGTGCAGAGTCCTCCCAGCAGTGCCCACACATAGGAGGGGTGGGTGCAGAGTCCCCCCAGCAGTGCCCAGACATAGGAGGGGTGGGAGCCTATCACTCCCAGCAGTGCCCAGACATAGGAGGGGTGGGTGCAGAGTCCCCCCAGCAGCGCCCAGACATAGGAGGGGTGGGTGCCAATCACTCCCAGCAGTGCCCAGACGTAGGAGGGGTGGGTGCAGAGTCCCCCCAGCAGTGCCCAGACATAGGAGGGGTGGGTGCCTATCACTCCCAGCAGTGCCCAGACATAGGAGGGGTGGGTGCAGAGTCCCACCAGCAGTGCCCAGACATAGGAGGGGTGGGTGCAGAGTCCCCCCAGCAGTGCCCAGACATAGGAGGGGTGGGTGCCTATCACTCCCAGCAGTGCCCAGACATAGGAGGGGTGGGTGCAGAGTCCCCCCAGCAGTGCCCAGACATAGGAGGGGTGGGTGCCTATCACTCCCAGCAGTGCCCAGACATAGGAGGGGTGGGTGCAGAGTCCCCCCAGCAGTGCCCAGACATAGGAGGGGTGGGTGCCTATCACTCCCAGCAGTGCCCAGACATAGGAGGGGTGGGTGCAGAGTCCCCCCAGCAGTGCCCAGACATAGGAGGGGTGGGTGCAGAGTCCCCCCAGCAGTGCCCAGACATAGGAGGGGTGGGTGCCTATCACTCCCAGCAGTGCCCAGACATAGGAGGGGTGGGTGCAGAGTCCCCCCAGCAGTGCCCAGACATAGGAGGGGTGGGTGCCTATCACTCCCAGCAGTGCCCAGACATAGGAGGGGTGGGTGCAGAGTCCCCCCAGCAGTGCCCAGACATAGGAGGGGTGGGTGCCTATCACTCCCAGCAGTGCCCACACATAGGAGGGGTGGGTGCAGAGTCCCCCCAGCAGTGCCCAGACATAGGAGGGGTGGGTGCAGAGTCCCCCCAGCAGTGCCCAGACATAGGAGGGGTGGGTGCCTATCACTCCCAGCAGTGCCCAGACATAGGAGGGGTGGGTGCAGAGTCCTCCCAGCAGTGCCCATGGAAAGAAAAGGGTGGAGTACCCACAGATACAATGCCCACAATTGTCAGTCAGGTGCTCAAAGACCCTGCAGAACACGTAACACATGTGTGCGAGGCTGGGAGTACACACATGCATAGTGCGGAAAAGGGAACATGTCCACATCAAGTCATGTCAATATACTCCATACACAAGTACAGTGACCACCAAGGATGCCACAAATGATGCAGGTGGAGACATTGCTCAGCATGCATGGCAAAAGTTGAAGGGGTCCGTCACACACCCAGCAAATGTAGACACAGCTCAGCACAACATTTGTTCCTGCAGGGAAGATGTCAGGGTCCACAGAGGAAGGAACACACCTTGGGACAATGTCACCATGCAGTAACAGCTTACATGAACAAAGATTGTTAGCTAATACCTTGTGATGGCACACAGATACCAGGGTCCACCCCATGACCAGCACACTACTACATTTCCCAGACACCCAACACATTATCACCACCCCAAATAATGGAGCAGCACCACCAACAGCAATACCAGAAAAGCAGTAGTGTACTAAGGAAAAAAAACAATGCTTTATTCAGCATTCAAAAATATGTTTTTGTTTAAAAGTTCAATATGTACAAGGCCCATAGGGCAGTCCACAGTTCAAATCCAGGTGGGGGACACATCGGGACACGTGTCCCCTAGCTTGCCTGTACAGTTCAGACTTCCTTGTCTTCCACAGAGGGGGTGGCATCATGTGGGGGGGAAGGACCAGGCACCGCAGGGACAGGAGGGGCAAGGGTAGGCGTTGTGGGTGCAGGGACGGAGGACTCCACCACAGGGTGTGGGGCAGCGCCAAAGGTGGTGGTGAGAATGGCACTGCACACGGTTGCAAGGTCCCCCAGCATCTCCCCTGTACCTGAAGGAACCACAGGCCCCAAGGAGGGGGGGGCGGAGGGATGGGTTGTAGCGCTACTGAGGGAGGGTGTGGACAAGGGGGGGGACTCAACTACCCTGACCGGGGACTCCTTTGACCGCTTGCAGGGCGGTGTCACACTGGGGCTCAGGGACAGAGCGGCCATGAAGGAATCCTCGTTTGAATCTTGGCCAGGAGAGCTGAGGGGAGTGGATTTGGAGGGTGTTGGTTGTGAGGAATGTGGACTCCCACTCTGGCTGCGTGTCTTCCGTTTTCCCCCCGACCCAGTGGGTGTGCCTACTTCACCCTGTGTGTGCGTGCCAGGAGGTGTGCGCTTTGCCTTCCATGGTTGTGTGGTGCCTGTGTCTGGTGGGGTGCGTGCATGGGTACGTCTGGGTGTGCTTGGGACAGGCATGGGAGTGGGAAGTGTGGATGGTGCAGGGGTAGGGGTGGACGTAGCGCTGCAGGAGACCCACCGCTGCAGTCAGTGTCGAGTCTATGGACCTCAGCAAGTTGCGTTGGTCAGACTGCGCAGCTGAAATGCCCTCCATGTATGCCTCCATCTGGGTGAGCACTCGGGTGTGGCCATGGAGGACATTAAGCATCACAGTCTGACCAACCTGCAACTGCCGCAGGATGTCCACAGACTTGGCATTGGCGGCAGCAGTGGAGACAGGGGCAGGGGGTGCGGTGCCTGGCAAGAAGGAGAAACGTGGTGACCTAGCATGGCGGGAAGGGACACAAGCAAGTGGGAGGCCGGTGATGGGAATGGAGGGGGCGGGTAGAGATGGAGTGCTGCTTTCAGCTGTGAGAGCAGCCTCCGCCCCCTCGGAGAGCTCAGCCTCGGACCCGTCAGCTTCATAGTCAGTTGTGGGACTGGACAGGTCCTCCGCCTCACTCCCCTCGGCCTCTGTGCCACTCGATGTGCCAGACAAGATAGCACTGCTGGCACTGGTGCTCGCTCCCTCCTCACGGTCCGTGCCAGTGTCTCCCTCGGAGTCCCCCGACGATGCTGTGGGCAAGGTGAAGAGACAGGAAAAATCAGACACCTGTATACATATGTCACATGAGTCAAATCTACATAGGTCACAGTGCATAGCCTGAAAAGCAACATGAATAACATCTACAATACAAGGTACATATGTAGGCCCTGCAACACACAGTTGGTTGACCCACCATGCCACTGAGAAAATATGGAGAGCATGACACAATAGCATGACACAATAGCAAACAACTTGATATCAAATTGGACAGAGGAGCCAGGCTCTGGGGATAACCGAGCACAGCATCTGCACCACACAGCCTTGCCAAAAAAGGGATGAGCAGGAACCATGTCTATTAACTTTTGGCACATGCTGCAAAGGTCATACTTAAAACCATGCCCAACATGACTGGGTCACTGCACCTTGAGTGTATGTCCAGACAAACATCACACACTGGCCAGACCTAGCAAGGAGACTTCAGGTTTTGACATGTAGGCCTTGCCCGCACCAACCACCCCCTACCTGAGACAATGTGATTGAGTCACACTCAAGCATATCATGTCAGAGGGCACAACATTGGACATGCATGCAGCAAGGCAGTACACATTAAACACACACTCCTATGTCGGGACTCAGCATCAGTGGCAACTAACATGGACCCCACAATGACTGAACTGACCAGGGCACAGGCAAGGTCCCAAAACCTATTACACACCACCCCCACACATGATGCTGCAAGCATTGGGCACTTTGATAAACTGGCAGCCTAGATAACCTTGTGCAAGAGTGACTACACACAGACCAGGGAACAAATGGCAAGGAGGGGAAGGGAGGAAGAACCGCACCGCTTTACTTTGGGGAACAGGATCTGCACTGCACATTTAAACCCTGGCAGTGTATCCATGCAACTGCGCACTTCCAAAAGCTGGTGACACACAACAAACACACATGTACCTACCCCCTTCCTGCTGCTGCTTCTCCCGTAAGCGCCTGTCCAAGTCAGGGAAGACCACCGCCAGCACACGCTTCTGGATGTGGGTCAGACGCCGGTGCCCACGGTTCTTATGGCTCTCAGGTGAGTCCCCCAGCAGGACCCGTGCGATCCTCCTCGTCCAGCACCGGATATCCTGCCAGCGTTTCCTCACCTGGGCTAGGCGCCGCTTCCGACCCTCCGTCTTCCTCACGGCACTTACGGCTTGCTTCCATATCTCCCCCTTGGCACAGACGCCTACCTGTGAGGATGCAAAAGGGACAATACTTTAATCCACCTTATCAATGTCTTAGAGACACACATATTACAAATTAGGCATGTTTGAACAGGCCATAGTATGCAGCCAACTCATTGCACCTTTGTCATACTGACATTATCCTCCTGGGAAAGGGCTAATGCACTAGGTGGCATTGAAAGTACACAGGTGGCATGAGGGGTGTGACACAATCAATGATGCAGGCTCACACTGTGCATCACAAGCTACACCAGGAATCTGTACAGTACCTCTAACCAGTCACATGCCCCAGCCCACTTACGCAACCTCAGCAGAGTACACAGACACACACAGGCACTGAACAATCACCTGCCATTGGCAACTGCGGCTACAAACCTCACTCTGCACATATGCCACTAGACTGGGGGTGTCACAGGTGTGGGGCTGGCTCAGCACGGCAGACACACAGCACTGCTCCCTGCCCACATCAGATGGGCCGGGTATATCCTTCCCTCATGCAGCTGGGGTGCAACACTCCACATATGCACTCACCCACATGACAGGGGACTCACACACACACACACCAATGTCCAGGGGACGACCACATCATTTGGACACTCTCACCACAGGTACACTGAACAAACACACATCTGTGGGTACTGCCACCTGTCACACTGGGGGGACCACAGAATCACATCAGGACTGTAGAAACAAAATTTCCAGGAGGATTAGGCTGGCTGAATGTGGCATGCACCATGCATTGATCGTCACAGTAAGCACTATGCAAGTGAGGAGTGCACACAGGAACTACAGCATGCTCTGCATGGGAGACATGAGCCCTTCCCCCCCCCTGGGACCCACTATTAAGAACATTTGTCTGTCACACCTGGACACAATGCCAGAAGTCACAGTCACAAAAAAGGGGCACAGTCTAAGCTGGTGGACTCAGCACTCACCTGCTCCCCTGGTCTCCCATACAGCCTGGGGTACTGTTGGAGGATGACGTCCAGCAACGCCTCATTCTCCTCTTGGGTGAAAAGCTGGGCCCTCTCCACAGACCTGGACATGGTGCCAGAGGAATCACGAGCAGCAGCAGTGTTGTGGAATGAAAGGATGTGCAGGCAAGTGCGCTCTCATGGGACCTGGCTGCCTTATATCTGCCTTGCTGGCCTGTTTCATTTACAGGAGTACAGAGTGATTGGTCAGTCACATTTGCATCGTACGTTTCCTCCAATCCCTTTAAACCTACCCCAGTGTGTGCCTTTGCATGATTTCAAAATTGAGCATGATGTCAAGTCAACAACCACTTTGCAACAAAGTATATTGTCTCCAACCGACTTTTGCAGGCCATCTGATGAAAAAATTCACACTTGAAAATCGGTCTCCATGACAACCAGCATGCATTTAGCCCTTTAAACTTGTCCCTCATGTGTCCCCTATGTAATTTTGATATTCACACACATATACGGTGCGTACCAGGGCCCTAGGGCACCCCAAATGCAGTGCAACGCACCGTACACGCGTGTGTACGGTCCCTATCACAATGGAAGTGCTCGCGTATGCGTACGCCATAGTGATACGGACCGTACACGCGTGTGTACGGTCCCTATCACTATGGGAGTGCTCGCGTATGCGTACGCCATAGTGATACGGACCGTACACACGTGTGTACGGTCCCTGTCACTATGGGAGTGCTTGCGTATGCGTAAGCCATAGTGATACGGACCGTACACACGCGTGGACGGTCCGTATCACTGTGGCGTATGCATACGCGAGCACTCCCATAGTGATAGGGACTGTACACATGCGTGTACGGTCCGTATCACCATTGTGTACGCCTAAGGCAGCACTCCCATAGTGATAGGGTCCGTACACATGCCCCCAGAGCGTATGTACGGTGCCTTTCACATGTGACAGTGGTGACAGGCGGCACACAGAAAGGAATTGAGCTGTCATACTTGTCCAAGGCTGGACATCAAGGCATTGTCTGTGCAGTACTACATGTGTCAGGCACAGGTGTGTCAGGCTGTGATGTGGCACATAACTTCTGAGGTGTGAAGCCAATAGATGTGTGATGAGCTGTGTACACATGTCATGTGTGATGGTGCACTATGTGCCACACATCCCCTTCACTCCTTTGACATGTGTGCATGTAGTACAGACTAGTTGAGCAATGCGTTACTGCCATGGCACAGTCACCAACACCCACAACTGTCCCCTGATGCCAGGTACAGGGGTTTTTACACCTGACATGTGACTACCCGCATTGCACGATGTGACTATGTCATGTGTGTGTTGTGTGTTCCCATAAGCTTGCTGTTGGTGTTCCGTCAAATGCATCTGCAGTTGCTGCAACCAACATGTGTCTGTGTGTAGATGGCCATGGCACACTGTTACGCACACCAGCCCACATGTGGAATCCGACGTAAGGTGTGTATGTATGCATGGAACACGGAGTTGCAAAACAAGGACATATCTGCATACTCTCAATGTATGTGTGATCAGTCTTGACATGTACTCCTTCATGGCAAGGTGTGTGGTCTGTCCTTATTCTATGTCATGTGACCTGTGCCTCTAGTGTTCCGCAGCCTGTCTGTGCGATCGACATCCTTCTTCTGCACATATGTGGATGTCTGTCACTGTAATGCGTCTGGCTGTTCACTTACACTGGCCCACAGCTAGTTTCATGGCATGGGATGTGGAGGTTCACAATGCACGTTTGTAGCTGGTTCTTGGTAGGAGTGTCACCTGCCTGGCATACGTGTCCAGGGCATATTGCACAGACCTGACTGTGTATGTAGCATATGTGTATTGACTGTTGAACATGTGCTCAGTACATTGACATTGTTGTTGTACTGAACTCACTCTTCGTTGTCCCTTCCAAATTACTGCAGGGCTCCGCCTCTACCCTGACCAATTCCGGACTTGGCTGACCTGAGGGAAAATGACTGTATACGCCGCTACCGCTTCTGCCGACGGTTAATTGAGAACTTGATCACAAGGCTGGCACCACACCTCCAACCGCTACACAGGTATCCTACAGCACTGACACCCAAGATGAAGGTGCTGGCAGCCCTACATTTCTTTGCCACGGTGCCTTTCAATATACCATTGCTCATGTTGGTGGGATGTCCCAAATGATGTTTAGCCGTGTCCTGCATGATT
The DNA here is from genome assembly GCF_964204655.1 of Triturus cristatus. Classification (NCBI taxonomy): domain Eukaryota; kingdom Metazoa; phylum Chordata; class Amphibia; order Caudata; family Salamandridae; genus Triturus; species Triturus cristatus. The sequence goes on from NC_140591.1 coordinate 1,525,649,987, forward strand.
TTTTAGAGGCCATGTTGCTTCACCTGGATGACTTCATCAAGTTCCCAATTCCTGAGCAGTTGACAGGTGTCAAGCGTGAGTTCTATGCCCTGGGAGGGATGCCCCATGTCATTGGGTCCATAGATGGGACACATGTGGCTTTGGTACCACCACAGGCACAGGAGGTAGCGTACAGGAATCACAAGCATTACCACTCTATCAATGGCCTTGTGGTGTGTCTTGCCAACATGGTGATTTCCCATGTCTGTGCTCGTTTTCCAGGATCAGCACACAATGCCTACATCATGAGGCATAGCAGGGTGCCTGAAATGATGCTGCAGCTGCGCAACGAACGAGCATGTATTGTTGGTGGGTACAATCTGTCAGTCCTGTATTTAGCGTAAACTTCCTGTCTGACTGCTTCTCCTGACCCACTTTTGTCCATGTTGTTTCCATGTAGGGGACGCTTAGCATTGTTTAGGATTTGCTCAGGGTATTGTCTTCTTCTGAATTTATCTATGCATATTTCTTTGCTTTCTGTGTATGATGTTTCTGTGCTAGATATTCTTTTCAGCCGCAGTAGTTGTGAATACGGTAAATGTTTCTTCAGAGAGGGTTGATTAAAACTGTGGTAATGGAGTAAGTTGTTACGGTCAGTGGTTTTGACATGAACCTTTGTCGTTAAAGTACCATTGGTGTTATGGATTGTGACATCAAGAAAAGAGATGCACCGTCTGTTGATGGTTGATGTGAATTGAATGTGATCATCCACTTGATTCAGGTCATCTATGCAATTCTGTAATGTTGTTGGAGATCCTTGCCATAGTATGAAAATGTCATCTATGTATCTCTTGTATAATAACAAGTTTGGCAGCCATGTGTTATTGCTAAGAATGTGGTCTAACTCAAATCTGTGCATGAAAAGATTTGCATACGTTGGTGCGGCACAATTGCCCATGGATGTTCCGGAACACTGTAAATAAAAATTGTTTCCCGATTGAAAATAGCTGCGGTACAATGTCAATGAATAAGTTCCATGAGAATTTTGTTTACGTCGGTGGATTTGTCGTTGTTAATCAGAAAAGACTCCACTGCCTCCATGCCTTTATTATGTGGTATGGATGTATATAGAGATTTTACATCTATGGTACACAGTACAGTGTCTGAGTTGATTTTGCCTGTGGTTGTTTCCAGAATATTTAGGTAATCCGTAGTGTCTTTTATGTATGTACTCATGGATTGAACCAATGGTTGCAGATGTTTATCAAGGTATTTTCCTATGGGTTCGTGTATGGAGTTGATGGTCGAAACTATTGGTCTGAATGGAGGGTTAGTAGCATCCTTATGAATTTTAGGGATCATATAGATGTACGGTACAGCTGGATTGATTTTATGTAGGTATTTCTCTTCTTCTGTCCCAATGATTCCTTCATCTATGGCTTTGTTCAAAATGTTTTGTAAGATTTTCACAAAATCATGGGTCGGGTCGAATGGTATCATCATGTATGTATTGGTGTCATTGATATGATCTTGAACGTTTGTTTCGTAAAAGTCAGAGTCCATGATAACCATTGCTCCCCCTTTGTCCGCCTGACGGATGGTAATTTCGCTGATAGCTGCGATTTGTCTTAAGGCCTGTTGTTCTTTTTTAGTGATATTGGTAGTTTTGGATTTGTGGGAACTTGAGATTTTCTTTAGTTCTTTTAAGGTGATGGTTTCGAATGCATCCAATACTTTATGGCTGATAGGAGCCGTGAATGTACTTTTATTGCATAATCCTAGAAGAGTGTTGTCTTGCAATCTTTCTGTTGGTTCAACAATGTTGTTGAAAAAATGCTTTAATCGTAGAGATCGCATGAATTTAAAGAAGCTTATTTCGATGTTGAGTGGATTGGAATGATGTGTAGGTACAAATGATAATCCTTTTTGTAAAGTATTGATTTGGAAATCCGGCAGTTCGTGTTTGGAGATGTTAATTACGAGACTTTCTGGCTGCGTGTTCCTTTCGCTACTGGTTTTGGTGGCACGGTTTTTCCTCCTGCTTCGTCTGGTGGTCTTTGGCCTGGATCTAAAAAAGGCTGTTCATTGGTATGTGAAGTTGATGGTCCTGCCATTTCCGATTCTGGTGGATCACGTGTGGATCTGGTTGTATCCCTGGATTTAGGTTGATCCTGTCTACGTGGTGGTCTTCTGTTTTGGGTGTCATCAGAGGATGATGCATCCGTGTCAGAAAAACGGCCAGTATTGGCCCTCTGTTGTCTTCTATTAGCATACACTTCGGCCCAAGTGTATACTTCTCCTAACTTGTAGTCAACAGTGTCCCTTTTACATTTTCTAATTTTCCTTTCATTGATTTTCTTGGTGTAATCATCAAGTTGTTTATTGATGTCTTGTAGTGTTTTGTTCCAATCAGCCTCTTCTAGTCTGGTAGAAAGATCTTGCTTTAGTTCGATAATTTCCTGGTTAAGATCTTCTACTAACTTAGATAATTCCTCTACTATCAATAAAATAAAATCCAACAAACTTTTGTTCAGAATGGCCTCCCATTTCTGTGTAAATTTTATGTTGTTTTTGCAGAGTGTAGATTTTAAAACTATTCTTAATCCCCTTGGTATCCGTTGCACATTGTGGTACTTGATAAGTGTGCTGGCGTGTAATCTTTGTTTGATGACTTTTTTTGAAGCGTATATAAGTTGTTTGATGGTTGACTGTGTTGAAGCTGTACTAGTGCTGGTTCCCTCCGTTTCTTCAAAAAGATCATAAATTCGTTGAGTGTCATCCATTGTATATACGAAAGTGTCAGTTCTGTTGTCTGTAGATTTTGCAATGTCTTCTAGTGACATGATGGGTGCGTACTCTGTGTAACTCAGAATGGGTGAATAAATAGTGATAAGGCAGAGTAGCGCACTCCTGGTAAAGATACGGTATTCTTACAAGATCATTTTGTAGGTGGTGCAATTGGGTGAATCCTCCTGAGAATGAGGATGAAATATAGAGTAATTGCACTCCTTAAGACTTAAAGAATGTCTCCCTTTTGCACTCGTGAAGAAAAAGTCGTAACTGTATAGATGCTTTCAATATGTTCAATCCTTTTATTCAGATCATGAATATAAATCAATCATAAATCCATTAATTCTTCATGGTTTTCATTGAATTGATTTGGTGTATTAATGTTCACAAAATTCACATTATTTACTGGCAGCTGCAGGATGACTTTCTCAATCCACGCCCACACTCAGGATGCAGCCCACAACCCCAACACAACCTTGTGACACTGTGATCCAAGACCCCATTGTGCCATCCCCATGCATCCAACGTTGGCCAGGCCACCATTCTCCACATCCACCTGACTCAAGCATGCAGGACATGGTTCTGCCACCTGTCTACACATACCTGGGAGGAGCACCCCAGGATACTCCACATTATCCGTGACCTCAGCGCATGACTGTTGCTCTACTAAATAGGTCTGTCGGCACAGTTGTGCGGGCACCCCCTCAGCTGGTTGTACCCATCACGGGTGAGTATGGTGCTCCATGTCTGTATTGGATGATACATTGTGACCCATGTGTGTCCTGTGCCAGACTCAGACCCCAGGGTATGGATGGTTGTAGTCATTTAAAAACTCAGGCATGGTTTGACTTTACAACACACACATGTAATGAAATAATGCAAAATGAAGGCATCATCTCTTGATTGTGATGAATTTTATTTGAGGTGGGGTACGTGTTGGGGGGGGATGACAAGAGGGGCTTTCCGGGTATGTAGAATCCAAAGTTTACTGAGGGAGTCGGTATCCTTGCCATTGGAAATCATCAGAGTCCATGCCACAGTCTTTGTCAACATTGGTCAGACAGTGACCAGCAAGTCCATGTGGCAGAGAATGTCATTTGCTGATGTGCTGCTGTTGAGCCAGTGGGCCAGGTGCCAGGCCAGGTGACCTGGGAGATGGTGATGTTCCGCTGACTCTCACGGTCTTTTGCGTGGACGATCCACCTTCCTGCGGGGACCCTCAGAAGCAGGCCATGACGATGCTTGTGATGCTCTGTCAGATGAATCCTCCTCCTCCTGATCCCTCCCTGTGGCTGGTGATGTTCTTCGCCTGGTGGCACAGGGAGGGTTGCCCATGTTGTCGGCAATCCGACGGAGTGAACGGTTCATTTCCGTGTGCACCGTCAAGAGCTCAGCCAGTCTGTCCTACATCCGTCCTTGGTGTCGCTGTTGACTGGCATGCTGCTCGGCCTGCATGTTCTTCATCTCGTTGAGGACCTCCACTACCTGGATGATGCCCCTGGTGTCACGCCGGTATGTGTCGAGGATGTTGCTGACGTGGGAAGATACCGGTTCCTGAGCCAACTGGTCAGGCTCGCGCCTCCGTCGTCCTCCACTCCCACCACCCCTGCCCACTTGCGCCTGGCTTGCCATTGTTTGCACATCGGGTCTCGGGGACCCCTGAGGGATGGCATTTGCGGTGTTGCCTGCCTCCTCCTGGGTGCCCAGAGAACCTTGTCCCTCCTGGTCAGACTGGCTGCGTTGTGGTGGGCGGGCAGGGCTCCTGCGTGTCTTCTGGGATGTGGCAGGAATTGGGGTGGTGGTTGGCCCAGTTGTACCTGACGCAGGTGGTTGTCCACCAGAGGGGCCAGGTTGGTCGGGGTCATCCACGGTGTGGTGAGAGTCGTCGCTGCCGGTGGGATCCTCTTCCCGCAGAGCCTGGTCCTGTGAGTCTTCCCCCCAGTGTTGGGGGGAGAGCGACGACGTTGACCTGTGTGTGAGAGAGACAATGTTAATTGTGTTCCATGCGACATCCATGTTTCATTCATATTAAAGTTTGCACAGTTCCTATGGGTAGTTGGATATGTCTCACATTCCTCGCACAGTGCACTTGTGCATGGGTATGTCCCTTGGCCACAGCTTTCGACACTTTACCTATGTGTGACACCCTCTTAGTTGATGCATCATTTTTGACTGCAGTCAGCAGTGTAGTGAGCGGGCGTAGCAAGCCATGCATTTCCGCCTTACGTGTTGCAGTGTACGTGGGCAAATGGTGTTGTTCCAAACACTTAGAGAATGCAGGTGGGTAACTTATGCATTTGTGACTGGGTTGTAACACACACAGTGAGTGGGTATACTGGGTGTAAGGTTAGGTTTGTGCCTGCAGCACGGATCTACTCGTGCACAGATTGACACATGGCCCAGTGTTTTGCTATGGAAAAAGGGGCGATTCAGGCACTGCCTAACCTTGTCTACATGCACGCAGTCCACCTGCTGACGAGCGGACATGCCCACACCACCCAAGGGTGAATTGGTCTCCCTGTGTCTCCCTTTCTCCCTCCCTCTCTCTCCCCCTCTCCCTCCCTCCCTGTGTCAGCCTCCTCCCTGTGTCCGTCTCCCTGTGTCTCCCTTTCTCCCTCCCTGTGTCAGCCTCCTCCCTCTGTCCATCTCCCTGTGTCTCCCTTTCTCCCTCCCTGTGTCAGCCTCCTCCCTGTGTCCGTCTCCCTGTGTCTCCCTTTCTGCCTCCCTGTGTCAGCCTCCTCCCTGTGTCCGTCTGCCTGTGTCTCCCTTTCTCCCTCCCTGTGTCAGCCTCCTACCTATGTCCATCTCCCTGTGTCTCCCTTTCTCCCTCCCCGTGTCAGCCTCCTCCCTGTGTCCGTCTCCGTGTATCCCCCTCTGTCTCCCTCCCTCTCTCTCCCCCTCTCCCTCCCTCTGTCTGTCACCCTCTGTCACCTCAGCCCAGCTTCCTGGGCACACACAGTTTGCAGGTCTTTGAAAGGCCATTGTCTTGTTCATGTGGGTTTGTTTCTGATCTCCAGGCACCCATTGGGTGGAGTGTCTGAGTCTGCGCTGGTGCTGTGGTGGTGTGTGATGCCACTCTTTCACAGTGTTGCCTGTTCATTAGCTGCTGTTATGTGCAAATTGTGCCTTCACACCCATGTCATCATGCAACGCAGCCGCCATTTGCAGGAAAGTCATTACTGTGTGGGGACACACTGTTTGTCTGGCTGTGACCTAGGCCATATGGGCTGAGGGCATTGTTGTCTGCTTCTGAGTTGCACTATGTTAATTTTGAGGCCCACCCTCCCGGCATCCGGGATATCCTGTCTTGTGTTGGTGTTTTGTGTGGCCTGTGACTTGCCATGGGCTTGCTTGGTGCATGGGGCATGGAGGCGCTAGTGGCATGTGCATGTTTTTGGAGTGTGGTTGAGTCCGGTGATGGCTTTGGGGTGGTTGCGTGCATTATTGGGATTTGGGTTGTGGATGGCGTTCCCCCCATGTGAGGTGAGTTGTTTGTGTACTCACCAGGCTCTCGGACTCCTTCTACTCCGTGCACTCCCACCGGCGGCAGCGTGGCCATCACCTTCTCCTCCCAGGGATGGTAGTGTACCGGTCTGCGGGGCGGCCCTCCTCCTGTGATGTTGGCCTGGTTGTGGTCGTCGGTCATTTTGCGGCGGACCGTCCTCCGCAGATCGTACCACCTGGCTTGGCATTCATGCCTGGTCCTTCTGGTGGCCCCAACAGCATTCACAGCATCAACAATCCTCTGCCACATGGCAGATTTTTCGGATATGCTGGTCTGTCTGACCAATGTTCCAAAGAGCTGTGGCTCGACTCTGATGATTTCATCGACAAGGATCTCCAACTCTTGCGTAGTGAACTTTGGATTCTTGGTGGTGGGCATGGTGTGGGGTGTGGGTGTGGATGATTGTGGGTGTGTGGGTGTGGATGGTTGTGGGTGTGTGAGTGTGGTTGTGAAGGTGTGTGTGTGAATGTGATGAGGGGGTGTTTGTGAAGGTGGTTGTGTGAAGGTGTGCAAGTGTAAGGTGTAGTGAAGGTTGAAGTATGGTGCAGTTGTTTGTATGTGTGGTCTGGCAGCAGTGGGTCTGTTGCAAAGGATCATGGTTTGTGTGTGTGGGCCCTTTTTATTGGTCCATTTGTGGGTGTGGCTGTGTTTGAACTTTGGGTGGGTGTGTTATAAGGAGTGGTTGTGTTTTGGGCCTCTGTTTAGGTGTTTGGCAGTTGCAGGTCAGTGTATAGGTTGTATTTGTGCTTGTTGGACATGTTTTGTGGTGTTGTGCAATTCGAATTGACTCTCCTTGTGTTGTTTTGCTTTGTCCTGGTTGAGTACGAGTTTTTTTAGCGTCTGTACGGTGCGTACATCGGCCATGTTGTTGTACAGTGCTGACCTTTGCTATGGCTTCGTACTGTTGGGTGAGGGTGCTGGTGTTGGGGCCTGGGGTAGGGTGCGTACATACCCTGTGGGGTGGGGGTACGCTCCGTACATACACGGGTGTGGGTACACTCTGTACATACACAGGTGGGGGTACGCTCCATACATACATTGGTGGGGGTTTGCGCCGTACATACACGGGTGGGGGTATGCTCCATACATACACGGGTGGGGTTTGCGCCGTACATACACGGGTGGGGGTACGCTCCATACATACACGGGTGGGGGTACGCTCCAAACATACACGGGTGGGGGTTCGCGCCGTACATACACGGGTGGGGGTACGCTCCATACATACACGGTGGGGGTATGCTCCGTACATACATGGGTGGGGGTTTGCTCCGTACATACACGGGTGGGGGTTTGCTCCGTACATACACGGGTGGGGGTTCACTCTGTACATACGGGGTGGGGGTACGCTCCATACATACAGGGGTGGGGGTACGCTCTGTATATACACTGGTGGGATGGGGGTTCGGCGCGTCCATCTGTGGGAGGGCTGGGTTCACCGCGTACATACGGGGGCTGGGGTTCGGCGCGTACATACGGGGGATGGGGGGTTTGGCGCGTACATACGGGGGCTGGGGGGGTGTTTGCTGCGTACATACGGGGGCTGGGGGGGTGTTCGGCATGTATGCGGGCACATGTCTCCATGGTTGCTATAGGAGTTCGGTCCGTACGGTATTTTTTCCATACGGTTGTACAATCGGACGGCCGGTACGGATCGTACTTGCGCGATCGGACTTCATTTTTCCGATTCGTACGTAAAATCGTCCGGGGACGTGTCGGACACAATTTCCGACCCAAGTGTCTGCCATGGCTAACATTATGCTGAGCTCGGTTCTTTCTTGGCTTTCTCCTGTATAACCTTCTGTAAATATGCATTCTTGTTCTGCACAAAAACGGGCAACCTCATCCGCATAATTATTTCCCAGGGAAACAAAGTAATTTCCTTTACTGTGTGCTAAACATTTGACAACAGCAATTTCCTTAGGACACTGTAATGCTTCCAACAATTGTCTCACATATTCCCCATTTCTGATGGGCGAACCTGAAGATGTCATGAAACCTCTCTGTGACCATAACTGTCCGAAATCGTGAACCACACCAAAACCGTACTGACTGTCAGTGTAAATCGTTATCTGAATCTGGTTGGCAGCCAAACAGGCACGAGTCAAGGCAATGATTTCAGCTATCTGTGCGGAGTGTACTCCTTCTAAACAAGCAGCTTCAACCACTCCAGTGATGGTACATACAGCAAACGCTGCTCTCAATCGACCAACATTATCTCATAAACATGAACCGTCCACAAAGAAAATTCCATCAGGGTCAGGGAGCGGTTCATCAACAATGTCTGGTCTCGGTTTGGTGCATAGTTCAGTCACATCGAGACAATCGTGATCCTCACAATCTTCACCATCTGCATTTGGAATGGGCATCAATGTTGCGGGATTTAAAACAGAACACCTCTTCAAAGTCACATTTTCTGCGGCAAGTATAACTTGTTCATAACGTGCCAATCTGTTATTTGTGAGGTGCTGTGTTTTGGTCCTTGTCATCAACAGTTCAACAGAATGTGGTACATAAACTGTAAGTGGATGTCCCATGACAATACTCTCACACCTTTCAATGCTGACAGTTGTTGCAGCAACGGATTTAAGACATCCGGGCAACGCAGAAGCTACTGGATCTAAAGTAGCTGAGAAGTAGGCAACTGGTCTACGGACACCTCCATGATTCTGAGTCAGAACTGACAATGCACAACCTTCTCTCTCGCAACAAAGCCTTGTTGTAATCAGGCATTCCCAAAGCTGGAGCGCGACACATAGCTTCTCTCAGCTTTAAAAGCGACATCAAACAGTCATTGTCCCATGGTACCGGATCACTCACATCCTTGTGCGTCAGCCGCTGCAAAGGCTTTGCTTCAAAGGAGAAGTTGGGAATCCATTGTCGACAATAGCCAATCATCCCCAAGAACATTCTGACTTCTCTCTGTGTGGTAGGCACAGGCATGTTCATAATAGCCTCAATACGATCTGGTGACACCTTCCTCTTGCCCTTCTCAAGTTTACAAGTTTATTTTATTTGTTTTGGTACTCTACTGAGGACCACAAATTTTATACGATAAAATTCAATTACATATACTTTTAGAATTTCATATTAATACAAAGCTAAAAAAGGTTTTAAAAATGTATAAAAGGTATAACAAACTAGTTCATTAGGAGGAAATTTGCATACTGTGATCAAATCCTTTACGGTGGTGATACGGCAGTTAATGTATATAGGATACAGATGTTTTGTCCTAGCTGCCACTACTTTTGGGTTAGGGCATATGAATAAAAGATGTTCTACATGCTGCTCCCCTCCGTGGCAGAAGTTACATAATGAAGATCCATTTGGGTGCCATCTTGATGTTGTGGTTAGCACTGGTAAAATGCCGAGCCTTAACAGGATAATTGATCTCCTTGCTCCGTGCGAGAGATTAAGATATGTGTATTGTTGCACTTGCTTAGGTGCGATTGTTTCTGTGAAACTTTTATACAGAGTCAATTTCGCACAGTGTGAAAAATCAAGGTCGTAACTGAGTCTGGGGATGAAACATTTTAAAAAGAGTCTCAATTGTGACGGAGTCCACGTTAGCAACAGGTTAGCATTGATCTCAGCTAGTTTAAATGCAGTAGACATGTTGCTGAAGAATACGTGTTTCGGACTGTCACAGTCAAAGGTCTCGATTTTAAGTAGTGAACGGAGAGTTCCAGCCTTTGCGTGCAGCAGATTATATGCCCACCTGATGACGTTTGCAATAGCTCTTGAGTAGGAGCTTGTGATAGAGAATTCGAGGCGAAGAGCTTGCACCGGGGTGGATCAATTCTGTGACCCAACTACTGCACTTCATTCAGGCAGTACTGCAACTTGTTTGGGGACACCTTGTGTCCATTCTCTGCCAAATGATTCAGTAAGGCAATGGTATCCACTCTGCAAGCGTCTTCTGTTTCTGAGGCAATCAGCAAGTCATCGATGTATTGCACCAGAATGGAGTTCCTTGGCAACACAAGGCTCTCATGATTCTTCTTCAAGATCTGATTAAATATCGATGGGCACTCTGTGTACCCCTGGGGGATACAACACCATGTTAACACATGGTTTTCCAGCCAGAAAGCAAAAAGAAATTGGCTTTCCTCATGAAGTGGAATCGAAAAGAATGCTTGACACAAATCAATCACTGTAAACCACTCAGCTTCGCATGGAATCTGAAACAGGATCACAGATGGATTCGGTACCACCGGACAACATGGAACAACTATTGCATTGAACTTTCGCAGGTCCTGCACAATCCTGAATTTCCCACTCGGTTTCTGTAGTCCCATGATAGGTGAATTACATGGGCTACCCATGATCTCCTTTAGGATTCCTTGCTTAATCATAGACTCCATTACAGGTTTGATCCCTGCAATAGTCTCAGGTGACAAATTGTACTGGGGCATCCTAGGGAATTCTACATTCTGTTTAACCTGAATCTTCACTGGCTCTACACCTTTAATCAACCCAATCTCCTCTCCAGAGAAGTCCCACACATCAAGTGACACAGAATCCCTCAAATCAAGTGGAAGTTCCTCCACAGTCAGCGCTGGGTACATTTCAATGCACAAATGCTGATTAGCAACCTTAAAGGTCACATCATCATCCTTTGTCTGCACTTCAACTGCCTTAGGCGTGCAATAGATGGTGCAATTCAGTGTGCACAACAGGTCTCTTCCTAGCAAGCAAACTGGACTCGAGTCACACACTACGAACTGGTGTCGATCTTGGAAAGTTCCTATTCTCACAGGAATCGGCTCTGTCAATGGGCTGGTCATTTTCTTGTTCGCTACTCCAAAAACTTGGATCGATTGTCCCGAGAGGGGTAGGTTAGGGACTACTGCTGATCTCACAGTAGACCGGGTAGCACCAGTGTCAACCAAAAAGGTGGTAGGGTGACCATCAACATCTGCTTCTACAAATGGTCCCCTCTGGTCTACCTCCAAGACTGCCCCAAGTGTGCAGTCTTCCTCCCCCCCTCAGGCACCGTTATGCCAACGGATCTGGGCTGAACTCATCATACCCTTCGAACAAAGGCATCTGTTGGTAAGTCCGAGTTCCCTGCTGGACGTATTGAACCTTGGGTGGCTGTGAAACTTGTACCTGTGGGCTAAATGTCCCCCCTTTCATCGACCTTGGTCTGGTCACTGTAGGGACTGCTTCAGGTTCGGGTACCTGAACTATCTCTACCTCCTGCTGCACCTGGTTTATAGGGTTCAAAGGGCACTCACGCTTCCAATGTCCAACCTGGTGACAAAGATGACACGTAGTGGTCTTTTTCAATGTCGCCACGTCCATTCCTGTTTTAGGATCAACCGACTTTGGTCTTCCCTGATCTTGGACATTCAGATTTCCTCCTTGGTTATTTCCCTGTTTCCTTTCTAATGTCCCTCCGCTAGGCTGAGCTTGAGCTGTTTGCATCTGAACAAGCATCAATTTGTTCTTTAACTTCCTGTGCTTCGATTCTATCTCGTCACTGCAATATCTGTCAAGATCTCATCCACCGGCTTGTTCTGCCAACAGATCAGGTGTTGCTGTATCATGAGACTAACGTCTGGCCTCAACCCCAACACAAACTTCAAAACAAACTGTCCCATGTCTTTTGTATCTAGAGCATCTAGTCCACTGTACTGCTTGAAGGCCTGTAAGAGTCTCTCATAGTACTCATGCACACTCTCCTTTGGTTCCTGGACTGTACGATCAATCTTAACCCAATCAATATCCTGAGGTGAGATTTTCGACTTTAACCATGTAATCACTTGTTCAAACTTCTTCATAACTATAGGTGATGGATCATTCGAGATGGGATCCCTATCAGGCTACGAAGTCGGCCATTCAACAGCAATTTTACATGCTGACCACAAGTCCCCCGGATCCACAATGTCAAACAATGTGTTCAAATCAATCCACAACACTTTTGAGATCTGGACAAACTGATCAACCTGCTTATACCACTCCACTGGCTTTTCCCACAACCGAGGGAAGTCATTCGTAAATGCAGCCAAATCACCCCCACCACAAGGCACATGCACATACCCTCCATTCTGTACCTCTCGTAAAGGGAAATTTCCTACATCTAAAGTCCCTCCACCTCGAGGCGGCGTCTCTCCTACCATCTTCTTGGAACTCTTCTTTTTGGACCATCTTTCTTCCCATTTGTCAAGCATGATCAATGCGCGCATTGCTATGATCAAATCCTTGATATGGGTCCTCAACCCCATGACCATTTTCTCTTCCAGTTCCTGGTCGCTATACTGCAATCTATGGCTTCCCTGCAATGACTTAGTTTTAGACAGATCCACCTCATACTTTTTGGCCACCTCTGTCAATTTCTCACGTGCAGTTCTTGCTTTGCGAGTCACATCTTTCGCCACAAAAAGTAACTCATCTTGTTCATACATGTATATCCTTTCAAGGGGCGGATTTCCATGTATTATTTCATCTACTTCTGCTTTTAATCTTACTACATCTAACATCCTTCCTTTCTGAGCACCTTTAAATATTTCTCGGCATGCTGCACCATTCTGTTCGTCGTACTCACAATTCTGTTCTCGAGGTCTATTCTCTTTTGTCATATTCCTAGAGACTGGTCAGCTCCCTGAATGACCTTGTTCCTCTCTCCCTACGGTCCTCTCACACTGATTCCTTGCAGGCGGTACCCAAATTCTCAAATCTGATCTTGACTTGGCAAAACACTTTGGTCTTACTGATCTCACATCCACCTGTTCTCTAGAGGGATCTGCGGTGGCTGGCAATGGCATACTCCATTCTATAGGTCTCGGGGTCTGCTCCATCCCAGTCATTGATCCTGCAGCTGACTGTGCTAGACTACCAACTCTCTTTTGATCTGGATCGTAAACTGAAACAATGGGTCCAATAGTAACTGGTACCTTTAGAGCATCAGGTAACCTCACACCTATCCCAACTTCTGTGTTTGCTACAGACTGAATTTTCATATCCCCAGTTCCTGTCGAGATTTTCCCTACTACTCCCACCTCTGACTGGGTCTGTAACCTACTAGCCCCTTCTGCTGGGACCGACTTCCCTTCATAGGAATCTGGATTGAATGGAGGTGGTTTCTCAGACAACAACCTCTCTACTAAGCTGACATCTGTATCACTGTCATCCTCGTCTACACTCATTGGTTTAGCACTGCCGGTTTTCTCTAGTAGTGGGTACAATCTATCTCCCTCAATAGTTTCCACTCTCCACCTCTTCTCTAGTGCATCCCATCTCGCATCCTGGAATGCCCTAATCGACTTCTTCACCCTTTCTTGACTTCGATCTCTTTTCCTGTCATATGCTGCTCTGATCCATGCATGCAATGCCTCAAACTGAGTTGGTCTCGGCAGAGGTCGCAACGAAGACATTATAGATTTCAATTGATACAACACCTCCAACCTGAAAGTACCATATCGTGGAAACATCAGTTCTCCCTCTCCATGAGTCATTTTATGCCAATTTTCAAGCCAAATGATAGTATGCAATCCCACATTCCTTGCCATATAATGCGCCGGAGTATCCTCCGGAGGGGCTTCTTCTCCCCCTCGAGTAACCACATGTTCATCACCTCTACATAAATCTCGGAAAATCTTAAAACATTTCATAATGGACAAAATTTCTGATCGTGCACAATGTTTTCGTTCACTTCCTAATGTCAATCCACCAATAGCAGCGCGACCCACACCAACCAACCTATCGCAGCGCGACACCTTCTGACGTCACTCTTCCCCCGCTCGCAGCAGTTCCCCTCCTCTACAATTTGCATCTCACCCTTGCATCTCACAGATCTTCTCAGACTACCTCGAGCTTGCTCTTCATCACTCTGTTCAGATTCAGACGTTTCAGAGACTGGGGCAAGATCTCTTTCAGGTGCCAACCTCTGGTTCAGCCGCCTCTGGCTCACGGGCCAAACCTCTTCGGCTTCTGTGACACCTCTGCTCTCCCTCTGAGTACCCTGTGCACTACTTTCTCTTTTTGCTGAATTTGACTCTACTCCACCCACAGCAACACTTTCTCCGTCTGAGTCAAATTTGGGGATTTGATTTGCACAACCCCTTTCAGCTCGATCCAGTGCACAACCAACTGCGTCAGCAACCCTCACAGCTTGACGTGCCCTCTCAGATGGCCCTGCCACCTCAGCTGGATTTTCATTTACAAGAGGGGCTGTTTCTTCCAAGGGTTCTGGAACTCTGTGGGTATGGGAGGCATGCACCCAGTTCGGCAACCCTCAACACTTCACTGCTGTGTTCGTTACCAGTATTATCTGGTACAGACCACACCAACAAAAATCCAGACAACTTTTTCTCACGTGTTTGCGAACAATCACCCAGTCCCCTGGGCACAGGTCGTGGCACAGGTCACTTGCGGCTGGAACGGTTGCTGCTTTCACCTGCTGGGACACAGAACGGACTACGTCAGCCAGTCCCTTATAATAGTCAAGAATCAAGTCATCAGTGATGTTAATTAGAGCAGTGGCAGGTATCGCCGGTAACCACTTTGCCCTCCCCATTAGAATCTCATGGGGCGACAACCCTGTTCTCCTGTCTGGGACACTACAAAGGCTCATGAGGACCAAAGGCAGTGCATCAGGCCATTTCAGAGATGTTAAAGAGTACACGTTTGCCATTCGTGCTTTCAAAGTTCCATTAATCTGCTCCACAATCCCAGAAGCCTCTGGTCGGTAGCTGCAATGTAATCTCTGATTCACATTCAAGGCAGCACAGAGCAATTTCATGATCTCACTATGGAAATGAGTCCCTCTGTGCGACTCCAAAGAGGTCGGGAAACCGAACCTCGAGATGAGTTCTCTCAACAACAACTTAGCTACAGTGAGTGTGTCACATCTACGTGTTGGGTAAGCTTCCAACCACCTTGAGAATACACATACCACAACTAAGATGTACCTCAACCCATTGCACTTTGGCATCTCAATGAAATCCAATTGCATTCTATTGAAAGGCCCTCCTGACCTCCCAATGTGACTCAAAGTTACAGCAGTTTTCTTTCCTGCATTCATCTGTTGACAAGTGACACACCTCTGACATACAGCTTCAGCAACCGCACGAAAACCTTGGATTGTACCATGTCTGTCTGAACACTCGCACCATTGCATCTCTGCCAAGATGTACTGCACCATGTATCAATATTGCCATTGGGCTCAACAAACTTTCCAGCAACACAGCTCGACCATCACTCGAGACCCACACATCCACATCACCCTTCTCACATCCTGATCTAATCCAGTCATCTCGTTCTTGGTCAGTAACTTCATCCTGCAATCGTTTTAGTTCCTCCCAAGTGACTGCCATGGCTAACATTATGCTGAGCTCGGTTCTTTCTTGGCTTTCTCCTGTATAACCTTCTGTAAATATGCATTCTTGTTCTGCACAAAAACGGGCAACCTCATCCGCATAATTATTTCCCAGGGAAACAAAGTAATTTCCTTTACTGTGTGCTAAACATTTGACAACAGCAATTTCCTTAGGACACTGTAATGCTTCCAACAATTGTCTCACATATTCCCCATTTCTGATGGGCGAACCTGAAGATGTCATGAAACCTCTCTGTGACCATAACTGTCCGAAATCGTGAACCACACCAAAACCGTACTGACTGTCAGTGTAAATCATTATCTGAATCTGGTTGGCAGCCAAACAGGCACGAGTCAAGGCAATGATTTCAGCTACCTGTGCGGAGTGTACTCCTTCTAAACAAGCAGCTTCAACCACTCCAGTGATGGTACATACAGCAAACGCTGCTCTCAATCGACCAACATTATCTCATAAACATGAACCGTCCACAAAGAAAATTCCATCAGGGTCAGGGAGCGGTTCATCAACAATGTCTGGTCTCGGTTTGGTGCATAGTTCAGTCACATCGAGACAATCGTGATCCTCACAATCTTCACCATCTGCATTTGGAATGGGCATCAATGTTGCGGGATTTAAAACAGAACACCTCTTCAAAGTCACATTTTCTGCGGCAAGTATAACTTGTTCATAACGTGCCAATCTGTTATTTGTGAGGTGCTGTGTTTTGGTCCTTGTCATCAACAGTTCAACAGAATGTGGTACATAAACTGTAAGTGGATGTCCCATGACAATACTCTCACACCTTTCAATGCTGACAGTTGTTGCAGCAACGGATTTAAGACATCCGGGCAACGCAGAAGCTACTGGATCTAAAGTAGCTGAGAAGTAGGCAACTGGTCTACGGACACCTCCATGATTCCGAGTCAGAACTGACAATGCACAACCTTCTCTCTCGCAACAAAGCCTTGTTGTAATCAGGCATTCCCAAAGCTGGAGCGCGACACATAGCTTCTCTCAGCTTTAAAAACGACATCAAACAGTCATTGTCCCATGGTACCGGATCACTCACATCCTTGTGCGTCAGCCGCTGCAAAGGCTTTGCTTCAAAGGAGAAGTTGGGAATCCATTGGCGACAATAGCCAACCATCCCCAAGAACATTCTGACTTCTCTCTGTGTGGTAGGCACAGGCATGTTCATAATAGCCTCAATACGATCTGGTGACACCTTCCTCTTGCCCTTTTCAAGTTTACAAGTTTATTTTATTTGTTTTGGTACTCTACTGAGGACCACAAATTTTATACGATAAAATTCAATTACATATACTTTTAGAATTTCATATTAATACAAAGCTAAAAAAGGTTTTAAAAATTTATAAAAGTTATAACAAACTAGTTCATTAGGAGGAAATTTGCATACTGTGATCAAATCCTTTACGGTGGTGATACGGCAGTTAATGTATATAGGATACAGATGTTTTGTCCTAGCTGCCACTACTTTTGGGTTAGGGCATATGAATAAAAGATGTTCTACATCCTGCTCCCCTCCGTGGCAGAAGTTACATAATGAAGATCCATTTGGGTGCCATCTTGATGTTGTGGTTAGCACTGGTAAAATGCCGAGCCTTAACAGGATAATTGATCTCCTTGCTCCGTGCGAGAGATTAAGATATGTGTATTGTTGCACTTGCTTAGGTGCGATTTTTTCCGTGAAACTTTTATACAGAGTCAATTTCGCACAGTGTGAAAAATCAAGGTCGTAACTGAGTATGGGGATGAAACATTTTAAAAAGAGTTTCAATTGTGATGGAGTCCACGTGAGCAACAGGTTAGCATTGATCTCAGCTAGTTTAAATGCAGTAGACATGTTGCTGAAGAATACTTGTTTCGGAGCGTCACAGTCAAAGGTCTCGATTTTAAGTAGTGAACGGAGAGTTCCAGCCTTTGCGTGCAGCAGATTATATGCCCACCTGATGACGTTTGCAATAGCTCTTGAGTAGGAGCTTGTGATAGAGAATTCGAGGCGAAGAGCTTGCACCGGGGTGGATCAATTCTGTGACCCAACTACTGCACTTCATTCAGGCAGTACTGCAACTTGTTTGGGGACACCTTGTGTCCATTCTCTGCCAAATGATTCAGTAAGGCAATGGTATCCACTCTGCAAGCGTCTTCTGTTTCTGAGGCAATCAGCAAGTCATCGATGTATTGCACCAGAATGGAGTTCCTTGGCAACACAAGGCTCTCATGATTCTTCTTCAAGATCTGATTAAATATCGATGGGCACTCTGTGTACCCCTGGGGGATACAACACCATGTTAACACATGGTTTTCCAGCCAGAAAGCAAAAAGAAATTGGCTTTCCTCATGAAGTGGAATCGAAAAGAATGCTTGACACAAATCAATCACTGTAAACCACTCAGCTTCGCATGGAATCTGAAACAGGATCACAGATGGATTCGGTACCACCGGACAACATGGAACAACTATTGCATTGAACTTTCGCAGGTCCTGCCCAATCCTGAATTTCCCACTCGGTTTCTGTAGTCCCATGATAGGTGAATTACATGGGCTACCCATGATCTCCTTTAGGATTCCTTGCTTAATCATAGACTCCATTACAGGTTTGATCCCTGCAATAGTCTCAGGTGACAAATTGTACTGGGGCATCCTAGGGAATTCTACATTCTGTTTAACCTGAATCTTCACTGGCTCTACACCTTTAATCAACCCAATCTCCTCTCCAGAGAAGTCCCACATATCAAGTGACACAGAATCCCTCAAATCAAGTGGAAGTTCCTCCACTGTCAGCGCTGGGTACATTTCAATGCACAAATGCTGATTAGCAACCTTAAAGGTCACATCATCATCCTTTGTCTGCACTTCAACTGCCTTAGGCGTGCAATAGATGGTGCAATTCAGTGTGCACAACAGGTCTCTTCCTAGCAAGCAAACTGGAATCGAGTCACACACTACGAACTGGTGTCGATCTTGGAAAGTTCCTATTCTCACAGGAATCGGCTTGGATCGATTGTCCCGAGAGGGGTAGGTTAGGGACTACTGCTGATCTCACAGTAGACCGGGTAGCACCAGTGTCAACCAAAAAGGTGGTAGGGTGACCATCAACATCTGCTTCTACAAATGGTCCCCTCTGGTCTACCTGCAAGACTGCCCCAAGTGTGCAGTCTTCCTCCCCCCTCAGGCACCGTCATGCCAACGGATCTGGGCTGAACTCATCATACCCTTCGAACAAAGGCATCTGTTGATAAGTCCGAGTTCCCTGCTGGACGTATTGAACCTTGGGTGGCTGTGAAACTTGTACCTGCGGGCTAAATGTCCCCCCTTTCATCGACCTTGGTCTGGTCACTGTAGGGACTGCTTCAGGTTCGGGTACCTGAACTATCTCTACCTCCTGCTACACCTGGTTTATAGGGTTCAAAGGGCACTCACGCTTCCAATGTCCAACCTGGTGACAAAGATGACACGTAGTGGTCTTTTTCAATGTCGCCACGTCCATTCCTGTTTTAGGATCAACCGACTTTGGTCTTCCCTGATCTTGGACATTCAGATTTCCTCCTTGGTTATTTCCCTGTTTCCTTTCTAATGTCCCTCCGCTAGGCTGAGCTTGAGCTGTTTGCATCTGAACAAGCATCATTTTGTTCTTTAACTTCCTGTGCTTCGATTCTATCTCGTCACTGCAATATCTGTCATACCGCAAGATCTCATCCACCGGCTTGTTCTGCCAACAGATCAGGTGTTGCTGTATCATGAGACTAACGTCTGGCCTCAACCCCAACACAAACTTCAAAACAAACGGTCCCATGTCTTTTGTATCTAGAGCATCTAGTCCACTGTACTGCTTGAAGGCCTGTAAGAGTCTCTCATAGTACTCATGCACACTCTCCTTTGGTTCCTGGACTGTACGATCAATCTTAACCCAATCAATATCCTGAGGTGAGATTTTCGACTTTAACCATGTAATCACTTGTTCAAACTTCTTCATAACTATAGGTGATGGATCATTCGAGATGGGATCCCTATCAGGCTACGAAGTCGCCATTCAACAGCAATTTTACATGCTGACCACAAGTCCCCCGGATCCACAATGTCAAACAATGTGTTCAAATCAATCCACAACACTTTTGAGATCTGGACAAACCGATCAACCTGCTTATACCACTCCACTGGCTTTTCCCACAACCGAGGGAAGTCATTCGTAAATGCAGCCAAATCACCCCCACCACAAGGCACATGCACATACCCTCCATTCTGTACCTCTCGTAAAGGGAAATTTCCTACATCTAAAGTCCCTCCACCTGGAGGCGGCGTCTCTCCTACCATCTTCTTGGAACTCTTCTTTTTGGACCATCTTTCTTCCCATTTGTCAAGCATGATCAATGCGCGCATTGCTATGATCAAATCCTTGATATGGGTCCTCAACCCCATGACCATTTTCTCTTCCAGTTCCTGGTCGCTATACTGCAATCTATGGCTTCCCTGCAATGACTTTGTTTTCGACAGATCCACCTCATACTTTTTGGCCACCTCTGTCAATTTCTCACGTGCAGTTCTTGCTTTGCGAGTCACATCTTTCGCCACAAAAAGTAACTCATCTTGTTCATACATGTATATCCTTTCAAGGGGCGGATTTCCATGTATTATTTCATCTACTTCTGCTTTTAATCTTACTACATCTAACATCCTTCCTTTCTGAGCGCCTTTCAATATTTCTCGGCATGCTGCACCATTCTGTTCGTCGTACTCACAATTCTGTTCTCGAGGTCTATTCTCTTTTGTCATATTCCTAGAGACTGGTCGGCTCAGCGGGATTCTTGTCTACCTTACCTCCACCAAGAATCCTCTCAGGTTGCCAGGATCTTTTTATCTGCTAAATAGTGTAGAGGGGAGGAAACTCAATCCTTAGTACATAATCAACAGCATCCAATCTCAGTTCCAAAGGACAACTGACTCCGAATCGAAATTTTTAAGAATTTATTACAACCAAGAATAACTGCACATACAAAAACTTCAGTACAAGGTGAAGAAAATAAACGGGCACTAATACAAAAGAGATTCTACGCAAGAGTCTCATACGACTCGGAATAAGAAGGATAATCAATTCTAGTAGCATCAATAATGCAATTATTAATCCAGTCTCTACATTAGAAATCATTAGCCTAAAAGGAAATGGTTAGTCTGTCTCTACTCTATCTCTAAGGTGACATCCCTACTTAGCATTTTCCCTCCCAGGCAAGAGAATAAAAAGGTGTCAGAAGTGAAGACTTCATTAGAAGTGCACTCACTTAATCAGAGCTCGCTCTAAGATGCTCCTTCTAGCTTCCCATCTAAACCTTAACTGCTCCACCCGCGGGGCACTGTCCCTAATACAAAATCCCAAAAACATAGAACACGCCCTTCGGCACACCTCTTCAGCCAGGTATTCTTCCAGTACTTTCCCAGTGAAACTTGTACTCCATCCAACGACGGTTAGCTTGACCTTGGGTCCCAGGCACCTTCTCCGCTGAAAGTATCATCCTTAAATTCCAATATACTTCCTATTGGCTTCTCGTACCATCCTAACTCCTAAAACAAAGACCTAGTCTCTCTAACCAGCTAAATGTCCTCGCACCTGCAACAGAAACATGGGACCGAAAATCTTTCACTTCTCTCAGATTTTCTGTCATCCTGAAACGCCAAAGCCTTTACCAAGGGAAATCATTTTCGGCCTACAATATGAAGCTAACATAAGAAATGAACAGGCCTTTCTCTTAAACATATATACGATCAGGCCTTTACACAGTTAATTAAGCACACTCTTAAAATCACACAATAAGCATTAGTTTCATTGATCTTTATACGTGAATAACAACCTATACGTGCAAAATTTAATATGGTGCACGTTAAACCTAATACATAGCATTAGATAAAATTCAATCATTATGCATTGACTAAAATACATTTGCAATGATCTACAACATTACGCCTAATAAAAACATGGTTACATTCCTAATCACTCTTATGTTAAACAGATTCTAATGATACATTTTATGTCACACCTCTAAACTGTACTCCGATTAGTATGCGGGTGCGGACTAACAGGGAATATGATTCACCCCTACAAATTTCAGAATAACGTCGCCCTCTATCAATGCCATCTTTGCTCCATGGACGGGAAGCGCAAAGTGTAAGAGATCTATTCTACTCTGTGCATAATAAATGGAATTCATCAGACAGAAAGACAACCCCTACATTATTACTTTGATCTCCATAGAATTAAGAAGACGAGTAGCTTTGTTTACCACATTGGTGGACAGATTCATCAGCCCTTCTTCTTTTCCCTTGTTTCTATTGTCATGGGGGTTGCCACAACTTTTGTACCATTCTCCTTTCCTAGTTTCTTTGCTGCTGCTTTTCCTTTGCCACTGCCTCTTCCTCCTCTTCCTCTTTGTCTGCCACGGCCAAGATCTTTCTGCCTATTTTGTTGGTTCTTTCCTTGGTTTAGGAGACAGAACACCTCTCAAAAATGTCCCGGCTTCAGCGTGTAACTCTGTGTGGCCACTCATACCATTCATCAGAGACATCACTCTTGCTGCAACTACTTGCTGACTTTTTCCATGTGCATTTGATCAGTATTATTATCATATGATTAGAACATTCCATCAGATTATCTGCCCACTCTTTTATCATATCTGGGTCAGGTTGTTCTTAAGAAATTCTAAAGCCCCTTGGTACAGACCCATGTTCAAGATACTTTTCCAGTATGATGGCTTCTCACCATTTGGTAATTTCATTTTTGAGGAGTTTCGCCAATTTGTAATATTTCTGATTAATGGATATCATAGTTCCCTCAAGATCAATGGTATATGTTAGAGTGCCTGTGCTTGTAAATAATTTGTTTGCCTTTTGTCTCTTACATGATTCAACATTTGTTTCCATGATTTTGCATGTGTAATCCTTTAGATTCACCTCAACTAAGTATTTATCAGTCCTATGGAGTAATGGCCACCTCCTCCAGAATACCTAAACATCATCTTGTTGGGGTACTCAGGGAATACCTGCAGGATAGCCTTTTAGTTTTGATAGGAAAGCTTGTCTTGATCACATACATAGAAAGGCAAAATAGAAACACTCTTGTGTGCCGTGTACAAACTCTGTGCCTAAGTCCGCAGAACCCAGTGGGGACGCGAACTCACCATCAGAATAGCAGCAAACACCGCATATCCTCCGACTCATTGTACAGCGACCACGCGATGGATTTTGGCAACCCGCCTCATATGCTCAATCGGCTGCTCATGCACCAGGGCCAAAAATAACTCCAGAACTGATCAAAGAGTAATCTTTAGTTTAATCGTGCGATTTGGGCATCATGAGGGTGATAACTCAGGTTCACGAGTAACACATTGCTCTACCAGCACTGAGATTCTCAAACTGGTAGCACTGTCCATCTAACGTGCGGTCATTGGCCAAGGAGCACACACCCACTGGGGATCAACTGGTACACATAGCTCCCCCAGCATTGTGATCTTTAGCGCAACGGCACTGTCTATCTTTAATGAGGCGGTCACTGACCAAAGTACACACGCCCACTGTGGCTCTATTTGCAAGAGGAGGTTTCCTAATTAGTTGTGCATTATTATTTTATACATAGACTCACTAGGGAGGAAATTTACCTTTCACATGTACATTAATTTATTCATGTATTTAGGGAGGGGGAGATACAAACAAAAATATTACTACAGCCCTGTGAGATCTATTAATGGCATTACTCAGCATGAATCTTACAGTGCATTGTGCATGTCTGGAAGTGAATGCGCTTACGGACTGATCAGACAGGTTAGGATCGGGATGTAGTGTTGAGCATTGTGAGCACTTCTCCTATGAAAATGTATCAGTTCTGTAGGATGAAATTATTATACATGATTTGGTAATAGTGGGGATGTACAGTACTAACAGTGGCATTTATGTGAATGACAGAAATGCTATGTATTTGTAAGAACTGTATGTAATCACTGCATATTCTAAGATGGGTGATTGTTTCCATGCTAGGAGGAACGCATTACATCCATTTTCTATGTTGTTGTAATATGCACTTTAAAATGCTGCAAGTAACAGAACTTTCCCACCTGTGAGTAAGGTGTGGTAACCCCAAAATGCATTGAGTTCAAATTTGGCATGTTTGCATGAATTAACTAAAGATCACTTTTTGATCGGTAATGGAGTTGTTTTTGGCATCGTAGAGCGTGTTTCCAAGTGTGGTGGTGATCAGCGGAGAATCTTCTGTTAATTGGGCCTCTAACCCTAACACGCAGCAGTATCGTGAGGGTCCTGGCAAGGAGGCTCAGTGAGACTGCTTTGAGATATATATTTATGTGTATGTATATATATATATCATGCTCAATCCCCGCCTTTACTCCCTTGCACTCTCGATCGGGTGCTCAATAGTGCGGTGACGGAAACCGCACGGATCAACAATCCACAGCTCACGGCACAAGTAAATGGACCAAGCACTCTCAGGAATGGATTACCCAAAGTTTTAATGGGTTCTTCACACGACCATATATATATATTACCTACTGGCGGTCGCCAGTAGGTAGTTATAGTTAGGACCACGTTTCCATAGGAAATCCGCAACATTCTATTTTGAATAACTTTGGCGCCGGTCGACGAATCCTCGCGAATTTTTCAAAATAGGTGGGGCGCTACGCTCAGCTCCTACCCTGAAAGTCTCGGGGGGATTCGTCAAGCGGGGGCTGAGATAAAAGGGGGGTCCCAAAACGCGTTTTTCCCATGCATTTTTCCATAGGACCTTTAGACACAGCTACAGCCCGAACGGCTGAACAGAATTACTTGAAATTTGGCAGAGAGGTAGTCCTCAGGTCAAGGAAGTGCCTTTTGTAGGTTTGGTGTAAATCT
The DNA here is from genome assembly GCF_964204655.1 of Triturus cristatus. Lineage (NCBI taxonomy): Eukaryota > Metazoa > Chordata > Amphibia > Caudata > Salamandridae > Triturus > Triturus cristatus. Next base: position 1,525,674,488 of record NC_140591.1, read on the forward strand.
GTTCAGTAGATTCTGAGAAAATAGCCTTTAAATCAATATATATATCTGTGACAGCTTACGGTGCGCTTACGGTGCGCTTACCGTAAGCTTACCGTACGCGTACGGTGGCGTGCGCGAGCGCGATTTTGATTGGCTCTTAGATCTTAGTAAACATTCGAATCGGTCGAAACCAGGAAGCGGCGGCCGCCATTTTCTCTCTCGCTCTCTGTGTTGGCCAGCAAAAACGAAGCCAAAAAATGTCTAAAGAGGCAGTTTCTTGAGATCCTAACCACCCAGCATTGATATAGGGGTCTCCAAACAACCCCCAAGCCCAAAAGAATTTTTTTTTTTTCGGAAAATCGCCGATTACGCTTACCGTACGCGTACGGTAAAATAAAAAATAAAAAAAAATTATCCACATTCTCCCCAACCCGTGTGCAAATGGTGCCCGAAGTGCACCATTTGTGCATGGCATATTAGAGCTATGAAATTAACAAAGAATACATTTCACAAAGATGCGCATAATATGTCCCCCATGTGCGCACGGTGCACGAAGCGCATCGTGCGTACATGGCCCATCCCGCATAACGTGGGCACGCGGTGCGCGCAGCGCACATCGTGACCATCGTGCGTGCACGGCACTAACTGCGTAAAGTGGGCGCGCGGTGCGCGAAGCGCACCGCGTGCTCACTCTGCGCGCAGGGTGCGCAAAGCGCACCGTGTGCGCACGGAACGAACTGCATTAACTGGGCGCGCACGCCACGAATGGCGTAAAGTAACTTAGCATTTAAAAAACCGTACAAATTCACTGAAAAAACCATAGGTTTCACACACGTTATAGTTAGGAATTAGCATTTAAAAAACCTTGCAAATTCACTGAAAAAACCATAGGTTTCACACATGTTATAGTTAGCTGTACATTTCACTCGTACAAAACCATTGAAATTCCACCGTTATAGTTAGTGCAGGCAACTATAACTCACGCGACTGCAATCTTCTGCTGATGACATATGTGTCTTTATGAAAAAAAAATATTTGTAATATATGTATAGCTAAAATTTAATGGAAGAAGACATGGGCAAATAAGTGTCGAAATACAGTATTAGCATCAGCAGAGGATTGCGGTCGCGTGAGTTATAGTTGCCTGCACTAACTATAACGGGGGAATTTCATTGGTTTTGTACGAGTGAAATGTACAGCTAACTATAACATGTGTGAAACCTATGGTTTTTTCAGTGAATATATATATATATATATATATATATATATATATATATATTCACTTCTCTTTTCCTCGGTACAGCCGCCGCTCACCAAACCAAAGGGTGCGTCGTCGCAAAGGACCACCCAGGCAAGGTCCGTAATATTGTTTCTTTCTTTCTCACAACGATAAAGATTGATGACACTGTGTTCTGGCCAAATATTTTATTGGGACAGCTTAGAAGGACGCGTTTCGCCTGCCCAGCAGGCTTGTTCACCAATAGTTTAACCATTTTGAAATCGGTCATTTTAAACCGCAATGCATGAATACACAGTCATGTGATACAACTACAATTGCAGTGTGTTAAACAAAAGACTCGTAGTTCTCAATAGCGAACATCTCTAGTCTTGGCTAATCATTACATGACAAAATATATATATCGCATGTAACAATACATTGATGTTTAATACATTAACAAATATTAGTTAAAGATCCGAGCAGACCATAAAATACACTCTTAAAATTCATTTCTAATTTTCAATATAACTTTATGTAAGGACTCAAGTCACTCGTGCTCCTCTTATTTAATTACGCTTGCACAAATAATCAACCCTAGTGAGAATGACTAACTTAGGACGAGTTGCACAATTCAACCCTAGTGGGTATGGCTTTTTTTAGTTTTCAATAAAACTTTATGCAGACACTTAAGTCCTCTTCTTATACGTTCACGCTAGCATAAACAGTTCAACTCTAGTGAGTATAACTTACTACAAAGAGTACAGACAAGTCAACCCTAGTGGGTATTACATATTCAATTATCCATAAAAAAACGTCTAATAGACTCTTGTTATCTTAACAGGAATATCATTCAAATGATTCCGCCCCTGTGGGCATATACCCATTTTTGCTATTTTACAGATTATATCTGACCATCCTTAAACGTATATCTCTTATTAAAGTCACAGTGACCACTGCTCTTAATATTTTAGATAAACTTCTACTCACAAATCAGCCCAAATAAGCAACTGTAGTGCATGAGTCGTCCAATCGAACTCATGACTTGTATCTCCCCGTGCACTGACTAAAAATTGTGAAAAAATATGAACACAAATTTCATAAAGAAAACTCAAAAAAGAAAATAGTTAAAACCAAAGTATGCGAGAGGTGATGCATACATCCATTTTACTTAATTGACAAATTTTGACAAATTCTTCATATGTTGTACCCTCAATTTTATAAATGTGTTATCAGTTCCTCTTCCATATTTAAGCCCATGGGGGCTTTTGTATTCAATTCAATAATATAGCGCAATTCTAGTCTTCTAAGCTTCTTTTCTCGGTTGCCGCCTCTGATGTTAGGTGGCACGCAATCTATCACAAAGTAACTTAACTCCTGCGCATTTTTGTCATGGTACACATCAAAGTGACGTGCAACTGGATATGACTTGTCCCCATTCCTGATAGCTCTCAGGTGTTGCAGAATTCTCACATGTACTGGATGAATAGTTCTGCCCACGTATTGCAGGCCACAAGGGCACTTTAAAACGTAGACAGCATATTCTGTTTTGCAAGATAACAGACCTTTGATCTTTTTCTCTCTTTTAGAGAGTCCAGGTTTATAGGAAGAGGTATTCTTCCCATGGTTACAAGCTTTGCACTTTGTGCATTTTAAAAACCCTTCTTTTCTTTTCAACCATGTATGCATCTTTACACTTTGCTGTTGTGGAATCATATTGCTGACAAGCATCTGCTTGAAAGATCGAGCTCTTCTTAAAGTAATTGCAGGTCTTTTTTGTACTAGCTTACCTAATACTGCATCATTTCTGATGAGATGCCAGTGTTTACTGAAGATATTCCTAACTTGACCATGCTGCCGGTTGAAGGAGGTGATCATTCTCACTTGATTGTTCTGCGTACTGTTTCGCTTAGTTTTACTCTGACTGTCATGAAACAGAATGTCTTCCCTTTTTCTGTTTTTAGCTTGTTGAATAGAAGCCTGAATATATTCCCTTTTGTAACCTCGTGATTGGAATCGTTGTTCCAAATTCACAAGTTCGGTGTCCAGCATTTGCTGATCACTGCAATTACGAATGGTCCTAAGGCACTCACCATACGGAATGCTTTTGATTAAATTTTGCGGATGGAAACTCGTTGCATGCAGCAACGTGTTCCCCGCTGTCGGCTTCCTATACAACTTCGTATGGACTTTGGAGTTTTCTATGTAAACAGTCAGATCTAAAAAATTGACTGAAATACTACTAATTGTGCTGGTAAATTGTAAATTTAGAGAATTTGTTTGTATTCTCTTAATAAAACTCTTTATAGACTCCTCTGTCCCTTTCCAAATGATAAACAGGTCGTCGATAAAATGACTCCAGTGTAGAACATTTTCTTCCCACTCTTGTTGGTACTCGACCCGGACCACCTGCTCCTCCCACCAGCCCATATGCAAATTAGCATAGCTGGGGGCGAAGCAGGTGCCCATCGCGATACCACAGATTTGATGGTATAAATCATTGTTGAAGAGGAAGTAGTTGTTTTTCAGACACATCGAGGTCATTTGAATTAGCATTTGAGTGTGTGACCAGAGGTTAATTGGACGCACACTCAAAAAATGTTTGATAGCCTTTAGGCCATCATCATGCCTAATGATTGTATAAAGCGTGGTTACATCAATGGTAACCAATAGCATGTCATCCTCCCAAGGTATATCATATATTCTTTTTAAGAAATCGCCCGTCTCCTGAATATATGAAGGTAAAGATTTAGTCAATGGGCAAAGAAAAGAATCAATGTATTTGGAGGTGTTTTCTAGGGCCCCGCCAATGGCAGAGATGATTGGTCGCCCTGGCGGGTTTTCTACATTTTTATGGACTTTTGGTATTAAATAAAATACTGGTGTTGTAGGATTAGACACTTTCAAGAACAACTTTTCTTCTCTTGAAATCAAACATTTGTTATACCATTCTTCAAGTTGTTCATTATAAACATCAAAGCTGCATTGCATCACCGACTGAGTTATTTTGACATAGTTGATGCGGTTGTCAAGTTGTTTATATGCTTCGTTTCCACCTTTATCTGCATTCCTCACAATGCAGTTACCTTCAGATTTGAGTTTAGTAATTAATGCAGAGTACTCTTTTTAAGTCATTTATGACTAACTCATTGTACACATCAACTGAGTCTCTTGCAGTAATAGGCATGAATCTAGAATTTGGCCGGAAATTAGTGGCTACAGTTCCTTCAATATTTAGTTCTTGTTCTCTTGCCAGTTGCATTGCTTGACTATTAGATAGAGACCGATTGTACTCTTGGCTTAAGTTCACTGATACATCTGGCATTACTGTATCACTTCTAGATTCTCGGTCCATAGTTCCCAGATCGAACATTAAATCCATGTCAGATACCGAAAGACTACTCGGTTGCTCAGATGAATCTAACATCACTTGCATTTTGGCATCTTCTTTAGTTTGACTTTGTGCAAATTTTTTTTTTAATTTTAAAGATCTTATAAATTTGAAAGTGTCTACCCTGGTTGTCACATAGTTGAAATCTGCTGGAGGGCAGTATGACAGTCCCAGTCGCAAAATTTTCTCTTCTTTTGGTGTTAGGCTGACATCTGTTAGGTTTATGATGGAGCTTACATTAACCATTGATTCGGTGCTTTCTACTTGTTCCCTTTGGCACTGGACATGTTGGCGTTGTTTTGCCGCTTTGCGCCTCTGTTGCCTCTGCCTCTTCCTCTTGGTTTGTTGTCGTACTGAGGTTTGGGCCTGGGGCGAAGGTTGAACTTTCTTTCTTGTTCTAAAAAACTGAACTCTTCGATAACAGAAGGTGCAGCTTGCAATGGTTATCGGCTTGGTCCTTCCTCTAGATCTGTGTCAATTTCTGAGCTTTGTATGCTGCTCAACTCCGATTGCACCTCTGCTCTTGCCTGTGACATTGGGTGCATTCTCTGTTTTCTCAAGGTATCGAACTTTTTGGCAAAGGTGTAGATCTGCCCCCGATCGTAATAGTTTTTGTCTCTAATACATTTTTGCGCTTTCCTTTCCTTGATTGTTGTTTCCAACTTCTTTAAACGCTCAGACATTTCCTTCATGAATTTCGTGATTGGTTCTTGATCTCCTTCTTTAGACAGCATATCAAGAATCTGGGCAATTTCATCCATTTGAATGATATTCCTGTTAAGATAACAAGAGTCTATTAGACGTTTTTTTATGGATAATTGAATATGTAATACCCACTAGGGTTGACTTGTCTGTACTCTTTGTAGTAAGTTATACTCACTAGAGTTGAACTGTTTATACTAGCGTGAACGTATAAGAAGAGGACTTAAGTGTCTGCATAAAGTTTTATTGAAAACTAAAAAAAGCCATACCCACTAGGGTTGAATTGTGCAACTCGTCCTAAGTTAGTCATTCTCACTAGGGTTGATTATTTGTGCAAGCGTAATTAAATAAGAGGAGCACGAGTGACTTGAGTCCTTACATAAAGTTATATTGAAAATTAGAAATGAATTTTAAGAGTGTATTTTATGGTCTGCTCGGATCTTTAACTAATATTTGTTAATGTATTAAACATCAATGTATTGTTACATGCGATATATATTTTTTTTCATGTAATGATTAGCCAAGACTAGAGATGTTCGCTATTGAGAACTACGAGTCTTTTGTTTAACACACTGCAATTGTAGTTGTATCACGTGACTGTGTATTCATGCATTGCGGTTTAAAATGACCGATTTCAAAATGGTTAAACTATTGGTGAACAAGCCTGCTGGGCAGGCGAAATGCGTCCTTCTAAGCTGTCCCAATAAAATATTTGGCCAGAACACAGCGTCGTCAATCTTTATCGTTGTGAGAAAGAAAGAAAGAATATATATATACATATATATATATATATATATATATATATATATATATATATATAGCTATATGTATTACCTACTGGCAGTCGCCAGTAGGTAGTTATAGTTAGGACCTATTTTTCATAGGCAATCTGCAATATTCTATTTGGGATAACTTTGGCGCCCGGTGACGAATCTTCGCAATATTTTCAAAACTTTTGGCCAGCTCCGATCCGCTCCTATCCTGAAAGTCTCAGGATGATTCGTGTAGCAGGCGCTGAGAAAAAAGGGGGGTCCCAAAACGTGTTTTCCCCATGCAATTTCCCATAGGACCTTCAGCCGCAGCTACAGCCCGAACTGCTGAACGGAATTTTACCAAATTTGCCAGAAAGGTAGACCTTGGTTCAGAGTCATGCCTTTTGCTTAAATGGTGTAAATCCGTCCAGTAGTTCCTGAGAAAATCAAAAGTAAAATCACATATATATCTGGGAAGAGCCTAACCACACATCTCATTGTGAGACATGATTGGCTGTCAGCACTTCATCCAAGAAGTGTTGGCAGCCATCTTGGGACCAATATACATGATAGCACCTCATTAAAAAGCATTGCAGTTAATATAAGGTTTTAAGACTTTAGTTACATTATAAATCATTTGTTGATGGTACCATACTCATTTTAGGAATTGTGGTATGTTCTAAGGTGATTTTGCCATGTGAAAAAGCTTTCTGCTGGGATATCATGAATCATGTTTGAGAGAAAACTATTTTCTCATGCTTTTCCCACAGAGGTTTGGAAGGTGATATATAAGCTAAACTGAGAGCATATTTTCTGTAAATTCACATTATCTTTCTCAGTCAAGTGAGAATGAAGTCTGACATTCTCAGAAAAACATGTACATCCAACAAGGGCAGAGACTGTCAGTTTATTCCTTTGTGTTCTATTGCAGCTTCCCAGAGTGTTCCAAAGAACAACTAGAGCGCTAACAGTCCTACTTATGATAAACGTATGGCACACCTGAAGCCATCGTGATTGGAATAAAGTGGCAACTCTTAAAACATTTAATTTAAAAAGGAACAAAATGAGGGGGTTCATTTTGCCATAGAAAGTATGATTAGTGCTGCAGAAAGAAAAATTAGGGCACATTTTGAGTGACTTCTCAAATCTTCCTCTATTTCATTAAAAAATTCTGACATGCAGACTGAAACATGCACTTTCCATACCAGCAGCAGACTTCCCTGGTGAGCAGTAGCTTTACTACAGTGATCTAATGAGCAACTAGAGTGCTAACATTCAGAATTTATGGCAAATGTGTGACAAATCTGAATGCCTTCTTGATGGAATCAAAGTAAAAAACTGAAAGTATTCCTACTGAGGAGACTGTAGTAAATGAGGAAATTAGGAAACTTCATAACAAATAAGTCTCCCAAGATGGCCACCAGAGACAAAAGAGCCCAAATGCGGCACAAATATCACCCAGATGTAGCCCACATGAAGCCCAATGACAGAAGTGTGCAAAAAACTTATTTTTTGTTTTTTTGCAGTTTTATATAGTGCAGACTTGTCAGGTATTGGAGTGCTTTACACGAGCATTGGTTACATCACACAAGAACAAATTCATTTTGGTCGTAGACATGGGGAGATTAAGTGATTTGACCAGAATCACGATCTGAAGAAGAAACTAAAACCTGGTTCCCCAGTTGCAAAGTCTGCAGCTATGGAAGTAACACCACATCCTCTCCCCTAAGTGCAACATTTAATCAAGTGGTCAACTGGATAAAAAAACATAAAGATAACAAATAATTAAAAAGTGCTTTGTCACTTTTTGAAAACTCAGAAAATATGTCCTCATTTTAGTTTTTTAGAGCACTAATCATAATTTTGATGCAAATAAGACCATCTCATATATGTAATTTCTAAAGGAAATGCTCTAGGTATTACAGTTTTGATTACATCAACATGACGTCAGGCGTTCCAAACTTTTGTAATAAATATAGAATGTTAGCAATCTAGTTGTTCATTAGGAAACTGTTGAGAGGCAGAGGCTAGGGGCACGGACTCTGAAAATTGAAGGCAGGTAGGAGGGTGCAGAGGCAACAATTTGACCACACTGGGCAGGCAGGAAGGGCCGTGGCAGCACAACAGACTATGGAGGGCAGTGGAAAGGGGGGTAGGGGCAACAAACCAACAATACAGGACTGGCAAGAGAGGCTGTGGCAATATAATAGACCATTGTGGGCAGAAGGAAGAGGCAGTGGTAGTACAAAGGTACATGCCAACAGTCCCGATTCAGCCAGGAAACGTCCAATGTTTTTAAGCTCAAACAGGCTTTATTTGCTCTGTCTCCTGTCTAGAATCTCCTCTTTTTCAATGTAACTCAAAGGGGAAAATCAATACCCCAGTTTTTTTCTTCAAAATCTCCCTCTTACCAAGTTCAAAATGTTCGCAAGTATGGTTCATTGGATCATGGAAGGCAGGATTAATTGGGGTAGGGACATGGACTTGGATAACAGAGGACAGGAGGGACATGGAGAGGTGCACCAAATGGACCGTGCAGGACAGGCATCAGGGTTTGCAGCAGCACAATATACCACACAGGGCATGCGGGACGGAAGTGCAGCACAACAATCCATAGAAAGCAATAGGGAGGGGACAGGACCATGCACATGGACAACAGAGAACAGAGGGGCAAGAGGCAATGGTAGCTAGCTGACCATAATGGAAAGACAGAAGAGAAAGCTGCTGCATAACAGACCATAAAGGGCAGGAGGGATGGATCAGGGGCATTACAATGGAACAGATAAGCCAGGAGGGAGGGAATAGGGGTCTGCACATGGAAACAGAGGACTGGGGGCAAGGGGGCAGGGCAGAAGCAGCAAGATGACCATGGAGGTCAGGCAGGATGACACTAGAAGCAAGACACACCATAGAGAGCAACAGTGAGACTATGATGGCATACACACAGACCATGGCGGGAAGGTGGGAGGGGGTCAGGGGCAGCTAGCTGACCACACAGGGAAGGTGGGAGGGGCCGTGGCAGCACAGAAGACCATGCATGGCAAGCTGGAGGGTTAGTGGCAGCACAATGGCTATGATGGGCCAGAAGGAGGGTGCAGGGGCATGCACAAAGGACCATGGAGGATAGAAGGGAGGGTCAGGACCTGGGCACAGACAAGAGAGTTCAGGGGAAGGGGCCTCACAACAGACCGCGCAGGCAGGCAGGAGGAGCAGTTGCAGCACAACAGACCAGGGAGGGCAGAAGGGTGTGGCAGTAAAATGGACCATGGAGGACAGGAGGAAGGGGATAGGGGCATGGCATGTGGACAGGCAAGGTGGAGGTGGCAGGGACAGGTTACAGTCATCTGACAACGCTAGGCAGGTGGGAGGGGAGTGGCAGCTCAACAGAACACTCAGAGTAGATAGGAGTGGTAGGTCCATGGAACATGGTGGGCAAAAAGGATGGAGCAGGAGCATGCACAAAGACATCGGAGGGCAGGGGGAAGGAGAATAGGGGCAGCAAGCGAAGCACAGAGGCTAAGCAGGAGGTCAATGATGGGACATAGAATTGGGCAAAAAAGGGCAGGAGGAGTGGACTGGTACATCATGCTAAATGGAGGGCAGTGGCAGCACATCAGACCATGCATGGCAGGAGGGAGGAGGCTAGTCCATGGATTCAGACAACAGAAGATAGGGAGGAGGGGGATGGGGCAGCAAGCTAACTGTTCAGAGAAGGTGGGTATTAGGAACTTTATTGATTATAAAATGTGTGTCTGTGCGAACTACTTAAAATATGAACAAGTATGCAGCATAATCTCACTTTTATTCAGGAAGAAGAGGACGTTTGTGACTGTGACTCAGGGCTCACTTGGCAGAAACACCCCCTGACCCTCCACCCCCCATCGCAAAGTGTAATGCCTGTGAAAACGATAGGTGAACGCAGTGTTATATAGAACATAGTCCTGATAGCACGATTGAAAATGAAAACTAGATATAGTGTATGGTATAAACTATGCACCAAAAAGTGTGATATAAGATGAACCGGGCGTGAAATATAATATGCAATACATTGTGCGCAATGACAGATTCATTGGAGAGCGCGAGATGGCACAGGCAATAGCGCGTGCTATGCGATATGCGCCTTGGAGTGTAATATGCACAGGGCAGTGTTGTGTAACCTAACTAGTCTCTAAAGTTGTAATATAAAATATGTGCTGGGGAGTGTAATGTTGCATATGCACTGTGACAAAGATATGGATCCCAGATTGTAATATGTATGGCATAGCGCTGTGCGTTATAACATAGGCATCGAGGAAGGCACGTTAGATGGGGCAATATAACCCGTTCGAAGGCAAGTGTGGCATGACATAATCACGGGGTGGTGTTACAGTGCACATGGGCTAGAGAGTGTCATAGATTACGCACTAGCTGGTGGAATACAGCACAGAGGTGTGGCACTCGGTGGGCACTGGTGGGTGTATCACAGCATTGGGCTCAGCCAGGAGCACGCTGTGACTCTCAAGTGAGGTTCGTCTCCTTTCCAGAGAGTTAAATAAAAAGTATTACACATCCGGCGGTGGATATGTGTTTTATTAACCGCCGGAGGGAGGTTTCTTGCATAGTTTTAGTCAAATTTTTGCCGAATCCCCTTTGAATGGCTTGGTGTGCGTGTATATTAAATGTGCCCGTCAGTAGCTACCCATGTTTGTATAAATAAACAACAAGGGTGTCTACTTGGAGAGTACCCACCGGCGGGGTGCCGGGATTAGGCACGGTAGGGCGTCAGACACGTCAGAGCTTCACTAGCGGTGTAAATACATTCCACGTGGATTCATTGTATGCATAGTCGCCTTTTAATGAATATCACGCAAATCGGCATGGTGATAGGTACATACGGTTTGTCCAGCATGTCCTAGGTGTTTCTATAAATATATATTTTTTAAAATAATAAAAACCAATGGCCGGCCCTGGGGGATGGTGTCCCCGGGGCCAAAAGTGGCCTGTGGAGGGGGGCAACGCAGCCCACCTCCTAAAGAATTTATTTTTAAAAATGGCCATGCCACGGGCGTTGGGGTCCCTAGGAGGGGGGCCACGCGGCCTCCTTCCAAATTTTTTTTCCCCCCAAAAAAATTAGGAGGCAGGCCCTGGGGGATGGGGTCCCCAGGGCCAATAAATTAGAAAAAGAAGGGGGGCCACACCACCCCCCTTCTTAAAAAAATTAAATAAATAAAAGACCGGCATCCCGCCAGAGGCCATGCCCCCTCCTTGCAGCACTCTGCAAACGCGCCCCCTGGCGAGTTGTAAGTTGAGGAATTAATTCCCCTTCAATACTGAGGGCCCGATTCACAGAACAAACTTAAGACAAAATCCTAAACTTAGTACCATTTTGGTATTCACAGAATGCACTTACTACTTCTGGTATTCACAGAATGAACTTACTACTTTTGTGATTCACAGAATAAACTTACTACTTTTGCTATTCACAGAATGGATTTAAGACTACTAACTTTACGTCCGCACTCGGGCCGGAAATTCCGGCCCGGAGGCGGAGCTTCCGGTCCGGAGGCGGAGCTTCTGCGCCGGAGGCGGGGCTTCCGGGTCAGAGGCGGGCCTTCCGGGCCAGAGGCGGAGCTTCCAGGCCGGAGGTGGGGATTCCGGCCAGTGGCGGATCTCCACCTCTGGCCGGAAGCCCCGCCTCCGGCCCGGAAGCCCCGCCTCCGGCCCGGAAGCTCCGCCTCCGGGCCGGAAGCTCCGCCTCCGGGCCGGAATTTCCGGCCCGAGTGCGGACGTAAAGTTAGTAGTCTTAAATCCATTCTGTGAATAGCAAAAGTAGTAAGTTTATTCTGTGAATCGCAAAAGTAGTAAGTTCATTCTGTGAATACCAGAAGTAGTAAGTGCATTCTGTGAATACCAAAATGGTACTAAGTTTAGGATTTTGTCTTAAGTTTGTTCTGTGAATCGGGCCCTGAGAGTCCCTGAGGGCCAAATAGCCCAACAGATATCTCCAGTATGCGCCAGGGAGCTGCGTTGCAGACAGGTGTTCTGAGGCCACGCCCCTTTTTACACCTCTCTGCAACGCAGCTCTGTGGCGCTTACTGGAGGTACCTAGCGGGCTAGTTTGACCCTAGGGACCCTTAGGATTCAAGGGGACTTAATCTCTCAACTTAGAACGGCCACAGGGTGCGTTTACACAGTGGTAAAGGGAGGGGACGGGGCCTGAGGTGACGTGTGCAAACACGCCCTGTGGTGCGTTTTAAGTTGAGGAAATAATTCCCTTTCAATCCTGAGGGACCCTGGGGGCCAACTAGCCCACCAGGTGCTTCCAGTAAGCACCACTGCGCTGCGTTGCAGAGAGGTGGTGCAGGCCGTGCCCGTTTTTACACCTCTCTGCAATGTTGCTTACTGGACGTACCTAGTGGGCTATTTTGCCCCTAGGGACCCTCAGGATTCAAGGGGACTTAATCTCCCAACTTAAAACAGCCACAGGGTGTGTTTACACAGTGGGGAAGGGAGGGGACGGGGCCTGAGGTGACGTGTGCAAACACGGCCTGTGGCGCGTTTTAAGAGGTAGTTTTAATCCCCCTGCCCTGTTATATACTAGGGGCTTACAGAGGAGGTCATGCTAATTACAGGGGGACCCCAACACAAAGTGTTCCCTAGTGTATGTAGGTGTTTTCACTGTATTCTAAGTGTCTTTTAACAGCGGACTGGCTCTAGGACTGGTTAGTCAGACTCAGTTACCACCAGTATCCGTCTGAAAAAGTTGAGGGTACAGGATGATTTTGCAACAAGGCTTCTGCTCTTCTGTTTGTTCTTTCTGCACGTTATCCTTCTTCCTGCACTTTTCTTCGTCTTTGAGGACTTTTGTTGCTTCTTTCTACATTTGTTTTTTTTCTTTCTGTGCATTTTTTTTCTTTCTCCACATGTCCTATCTCTGTAGGCATAGTTAGAAATTAGCATTTAAAAAACCTTTGAAATTCACTGAAAAAACCATAGGTTTCAGGCACGTTATAGTTAGGAATTAGCATTTAAAAAACCTTAGAAACTCACTGAAAAAACCATAGGTTTCAGGGGCATTATAGTTAGCTGGACTTTTAACTCATACAAAACCATTGAAATACCCCGTTATAGTTAGTTCAGCTAACTATAACTTGCGCGCCCGCAATGCACTGCTGATGATGTCACACATTACATCACTCATGACATGGTCAGTGACATCACTCATGACATCACTGATGACATGTCAAATGACATCACTGGTGACATCACTGATGACATCATCCTTGTGATAGAGTGGCAGACCTCCTCTCACCCTAATATAACCTTTGATACACACATTCATAAATAGAAACTACAATTTTCAAAACAATGGACATACCAATACCAGTTACAACAAACGATTCAGTAATTCTAAGATCCACATACATATCCACTCATTCACCAACAGTCCTATACAGTCACTCATACATGTACTCACTCATCATATGTACTCATACACCTATACATCCTGTTACACAACACCACTCATCCATAGAGTTACTCACACACATAGTCACTCATGCTAATAAAGCATCAAACATCCATTTACTTGCATATACAGTTATACACACACCACCACACATACTTCTACGGAAACTTACACATACTTAGTCTTTTAAACAATCACTTATAGAACACATACTTATTCATACAGGAACTCTTCCAATCTCTCACTCTCACATATACACACTTATATACACCAATAGTCACATATACTAGTTTAAAACATATGTAGTTACTCAGAAAGATGCTATTGAGACAGTCATGCACTCACTAACACAGACATACACACACTCATCCACCCATACAGTCCTACACACATGCTGTCTTCAACACATACAAACAGTGAGTCACTCATTCATGCACCTGTGCACTACGTAATACCCCCCACTGAACCATACAGACACTCATACTGATACTCAAAAAACCAATTAATAACCTATATAAACACTCATGTAGCTACTCACCAACCCATGTAGCCACTTATATACAAAGTGAGAGACTGATACAGATATTTACATATTTAAACATTACTCACTAAGCCATGTATTCACATTTGTACAATCAATTTTTCAAAAACAAATCATCCATTTAGACACTTATATACCCATTTATTCTTCCATCGACCTTGAGATATACATATAAAAAACATGTTTAATTTTCAGAAAAACACACATCAGTGATGTCATCAGTGATGTCATTTGAGATGTCATGAGTTATGTCATGAGTGATATCACTGACCATGTCATGAGTGATGTAATATGTGACGTCATCAGCAGTGCATTGCGGGTGCACGAGTTAAAGTTAGCTGAACTAATTATAACGGGGGAATTTCAATGGTTTTTTACGAGTGAAAAGTCCAGCTAACTATAACGCCCCTGAAACCTATGGTTTTTTCAGTGAATTTCTAAGGTTTTTTAAATGCTAATTACTAACTATAATGTGCCTGAAACCTATGGTTTTTTCAGTGAATATATATCTATATATCATCAAAAAGTTGCCCAACAAATGAAGACATACTCAGGTCCAGGCGAGTCCTACAATTTCCAGCAAGATCCTTTATTTGAGATTAAACCGGCATCCGATTTTGGATAATTCTGTGCCCTACGCGTTTCGTAGCGGATTTGGTAGAAGATTTTGGGACCCTTACCAGCCTTACTGTGATGGGATGTGAGCTTTATGTGCGGCCTTTATATTGTTATGGTATCCAGACAGAGTGACCATAAATCCATCTTTATCCCTCTCATCATGGGTGCTACGCCAGTGTCTTTCAAGTTTTCTGCATAGTTCTTTTTGAACTCGGAGCTGGGGGGAAAACCAAGCAGTCTAGGGATGCTTAGAGAGGTTTGAAAGTGTTTTCAATGGTGCGAGTTGGTCAATAGCGCAGGAGACCGCAGAATTATATTTAGCAAGAGCATCCTCTATCTTGTCCGGTGCAATGTCCCAAGGCACCAAGAAGTAGGCTTGGAAGCGCTCCGGGGTGACTTTCTGCCATTGTCTATGAATGTAGTGAGTGACAGGGTTGGGACCTTCATCTCCCTGGGACCTTGAATGAGGAATTCAATTGACCCATAATCCGACCATATCAGCAGCTGGGGAGGTTCACACAGAATACTGGAAGAGTTGGGGAAAATGATATCCGGTGTGTGACCTGCTGTGTGTGTTGAACCTTCGTTGAGCTTAGATAAGCCCAGGAGAGCCAGGTCTGCAAAGAGCGTCAGTGCATCGGTATTGGAATTACATTCACTGTGGACGTTAAAATCTCCCAGCAATAAAAATTGTTGGACAAAATCACGTGTTAACACTACAAGTCCCAAGAGGCTACTGTCATGAGCCCACCTGAGGGCATTATAAGGAACTATCAAGAGACTTAATTTGCATTTGTATCTGCCGTTAACATGCCAGTGATCAAGGAGCAAGAGCTCTGAAACGCGTAGCGCATGGAAATATCCAAAAGTGGATGCCCGTTTTACTTAAAGGATCCTGCCGGAAATTGCAGTACTCGCCTGGATCTGAGTGCGTCTTCAATTGTTGGGCAACTTTTTGATGAAGTATTCCGGCCTATCCAAGGTTGGGGAGATTGCACCGCAACAACAATACAAGGTGGACTGCCGTATTTTATATACACTGAAAGCGCAATGGCAGAGGAACAGGTTTGGTTTCATGGAACCGGCGACGCAATTGGAGTCTCATGGGAGCTATGAAATTTGTATAAAACAATGTTAATGAGGCGGAACCCGTCGAATGGTAAAATTATATGTTAACACTACAAGTCCCTAAAGGCTACTGCCACAAGCCCACCTGAGGGCATTATAAGGAACTATCCCAAGACTTTGTTTGCATTGTTATCTGCTGTTAACATGCCCGTGGTCCAGGAGCAGGAGCTCCGAAACACGTAGGGCACAGAAATATCCAAAAGTGGATGCCAGTTTTACCTGAAATAAAGGATCCTGCTGGAAACTGCAGGATTCGCCTGGACCTGAGTGCGTCTTCATTTGTTGGGAAACTTTTTGATGAAGTATTCCGACCTGTCTAAAGTCGGGGAGATTGCACCGCCACTATAATAAAAGGAGGCCTGCCGTTTTTAGATACACTGAGTGTGCGATAGCAGTGGAACAGGTTTGGTTTCATGGTACCGGCGACACAATTGAAGGTTCATGGGAGCTATGAAATTCGTATAAAACAATGTTAATGAGGCGGAACCCATCAAAGGGTAAAATTTTATATTAACACTACAAGTCCCAAGAGGCTACTGTCACGAGCCCACCTGAGGGTGTTATTAGGAACTATCAAGAGACTCGGTTTGCATTTGTATCTGCTGGTAACATGTCCGTGATCAAGGAGCAGGAGCTCTGAAACGCGTAGGGCACATAAATATCCAAATGTGGATTCAGGTTTTACCTCAAATAAAGGATTGTGCTGGAAATTGCAGGACTTGCCTGGACCTGAGTGCGTCTTCATTTGATGAGCAACTTTTTGATGACATATTCCGGCCTGTCTAAAGTCGGGGGGATTGCACCACCACTACAATAAAATGTGGACTGCAGTTTTTAGATACACTGAAAGCACGATGGCAGAGGAAGAGGTTTGGTTTCATGGAACCAGCGACGCAATTGGAGGCTCATAGGAGCTATGAAATTTGTTTAAAACAATGTTACGTTCATTTCAATTGTGATATACAATGGCATGGAAAGATTACCTGTTCTTTGCATTATAAAATGTTCATTCGTTCCCTCTAGTGGGCATATTTCATCAGTCCAAATTCATCATCGATTGGTGCTGATTGACTGATTTTTTATATGTGTGGGTTTACTCTCCACCACTGTCCTAATCATTCAATTGCATCCACTTTTTACATTTCCTTATTTCCTTTCTTCTTTTTCTTTTTCTTTTATGACTTTTGGTACACCTATACGCCCTTCTGTGGGTATGCAATTGATGCCTTTTGATTTTGTGGTGCTCTGATTGTCTTATTTTTGTACCCTATGATGGCATTAATCCATGCCATTAAATTGTTCGAAATGTATTGATCAAACTTTTACTTATTATCATTCACAGATTACTATACCTAAAATGTTCTTTATGATGGTTATGTTTAGTATCCTCTCAGAGGCACATCAAGTTCTTCATTTTGATTCAGACCCAAGGGCTTTAAAGTTCCTAATGATAAAATGTGCTTTGATTCCTTTTGTCTTAGTAGTTTCTCTCGATTACCCCCTCTCTCCAGTGTGGGAATTTGTTCAATTGCATAATATTTCAGTTTTTTTCAATTGCTTTCATGTTGTTCCTCCATGTGTTTTGCCACTGCATTGCTGCGATCTTTATTGCATGTTGCCCTGATGTGTTCAAGAATTTTTCTTTTCAATTCACATGTTGTGCTCCCCAAATATTTCTGTGTGCACGGGCATTCAATAACATAGATGACGACTTTGCTTTTACAATTTATATGTTGCTTGATTTTCCACATTGAGCCATAGTCCATCTTTACTTGTTTTTTGTTCGCAGCTATTTTGCTTGCTTTTCGGTTGTTTTGCAACTCCAAAACCCTTCCCTGTGTTAGTTGACTCTTTCTTTTCAGTATTGTGTAAAATCTCTGACCGTTTTCTTGCTTTCACTTGTTCAAGACTGTTTTTTATTATTCTGTTGGATATCCTCATTTTTTAAATCTAATTTGCATTTTTTTGCTCTGTTCCGTGTTGTCTGGATCCATTGAACCATTTCTGCAAATTCTTAAGAATTCCCCGTGGGGGATACTCCATTTTAAATTGTCCTGATGAAAACTCCCAGCATGCAGGATGGCATTTGTCGCAGTATCCTTTCTGCGTAAAGTTTTCTGCACAGTGTTGTTATATACAAATATCTCAGTATCCAGGAAGTTAACTCTTATTGCTGATTTCACAGGTCAGTTTTACATTTTCTGAGTTATTATTTAGTTTGTTGAAATAGACGCCAAACTCTTGTTCTGTTCCATCCCAAATTACCAAGAGATCGTCAATGAAACACAACCATAATATTATTCTTTCAGTATATGTGTCATAGCAGGGCGCCCATGCAAATTTTTGTTCCCACCACCCCATTACCAGATTTGCGTAATTGGGGGAAAAGGAAAATCCCATAGCAGTGCCACGTTGTTGTTTGTAGATTTCCTTATTAAACAAAAGCATGTTGTTGTTCTGACACATAGATATTTTCTCCAAGAGCATTTTATTGTGCTAAAAAAATTGATGTTTCTTTTGCCTAAGAAATATTGACAAGCTTTCAAGCCTATTTGATGTTCAATGCTTGTATATAGAGGTATTACATTCATCTTTATCAATTTGTAAGAGGATTGCCATGGGATTCCATCGAGCTTTTTCAACATATCCGATGTGTCTCTCAAGTTTGAGTTTAGATCTTTTACCAAAGAGGCCAAAAAGTAATTAATGTAATTGGAGATCGATTCCAAGATAGATCCTTTTGCTGACACTATTGGTCTCCCTCCCTATATATATCTCACTGTTAAATCAAATGTTACAGGGACGTCATATTCAGTCTCAGGTTTCACTCATACAAAATCTGTGAAATTCAGCAGTTTTAGTTAGCTAAGCTAACTTTAACCGGCGCTCTCACAATGCACTGATTATGATCTCACATATTAAATCACTCATGACATGGTTAGTGACATCACTGATGACATCTCAAATGACATCACTGAAGACATCATCCAGCAGTGACTGTGAGTGCTTTTAAAATGTTTATGAATGGTAAATATATATATATATGTGTGTGTGTATATATATATATATATATATATTCACTGAAAAAACCATGGGTTTCACACACGTTATAGTTAGGAATTAGCATTTAAAAAACCTTAGAAATTCACTGAAAAAACCATAGGTTTCACACACGTTATAGTTAGGAATTAGCATTTAAAAAACCTTAGAAATTCAGTGAAAAAACCATAGGTTTCACACATGTTATAGTTAGCTGGACATTTTACTCGTAAAAAACCAATGAAATTGCCCCGTTATAGTTAGTTCAGCTAACTATAACTCGCGCGCCCGCAATGCACTGCTGATGACGTCACATATTACATCACTCATGACATGGTCAGTGACATCACTGATGACATCACTGATGACATCTCAAATGACATCACTGATGACATCACTGATGACATCATCCAGTGAATGTGTGTTTTTCTGAAAATTAAATATGTTTTATATATGTGTATCTCAAGGTCGATGGAAGAATAAATGGGTATATAAGTGTCTAAATGGATGATTTGTTTTTGAAAAATTGATTGTGTTACTGACTGATTAAGTGTATCTCTCACTTTGTGTATAAGTGGCTGCATGGGTTGGTGAGTAGCTACATGGGTGTCTATATAGGTTATTAGTTGTTTTTTTGAGTATCAGTCTGAGTGTCTGTATGGTACGGTGGGGGGTATTACGTAGTGCATAGATGCATGAATGAGTGACTCACTGTTTGTATGTGTTGAAGACAGCATGTGTGCAGGACTGTATGGGTGGATGAGTGTGTGTATGGGTGTGTTAGTGAGTGAATGACTGTCTCAATAGTGTCTTCAGGAGTAACTACATATGGTTTTAACTAGTATATGTGACTATTGGTGTATATATGTGAGTATATGTGAGAGGGAGAGATTGAAAGAGTTCCTGTATGAATAAGTATGTGTTTCTATAAGTGATTGTTTAAAAGACTATGGTGCCGATCACAATCCTGTAAAAACCGGGTACGAACCGTCGGACGGAGCATATTCTCCGTTCGACGCGTACCCGGTCGTGTAAATATACAAACAAGGAATTACGATTCGTACGGAAATACCTTTTCCGTACGAATCGTAAAAAAGCCCGACCGAACAAAAAAACAACTACCAATGTGATCCGGGAAAGCGCAGACCTGACGTCTGGACGCACGCAGCCAGCCATTCACGAACCAGGAATCACGATTCGCACCGACGTCACCCCGCACGGTGAAGATTCTGCGGCAGCCAAAAACTGCCGGGAAATCAGGACGACGCGAAGAAGGACCACCAGTACGCGACGGACAGACGACGACGCGAACAAGGAGGACCCGTACCCGACAGGACGACGCGATCAAGGAGGACCCGTACGCGACGGACACAGGACCACGCGACCAAGGAGGACCCGTACCCGACAGGACGACGCGATCAAGGAGGACCCGTACGCGACAGGACGACGCGAGCAAGGAGTACCAGTACGCGACGGACAGACATGGACCCGAACCTACGAGTCATCCCTGCCCTCATAGCAGTCCACCTGCTCTACAGGCACCGACGCAGACGCCGCAGAAGGTAAGAATAACTAAGGGAGGGGGGAAAGTGGGGTGGGGTGGGGGTGGCACGACCAGGGCAGGCCACAAAACAACCACATAAGTCACACATGGCCTGGACATACCTGACTCCCATGCCCTGGTCACCACGAGGGGGTGGGGGCGTGTCCTGATAAGCCAGCTACCGCCACAACGGAAGTCCGTCACCACGCGAACCGGCAACACAACCAGACAGGTACGTCCCGTACCCACGCCTGAAGAGCGTGGGTACGAGTCATACCACGCCCACACACACGTCACCCCAACAATGGCGGGACGGATCGTACCCACGTGGCAAAGGCCTGGGTACGGCCCGCACAAGCATCACATAGCGTGGGGATGGATATGTACGGACCCTACCCCCACCCTATATGCATGGAGCGTACCCCCCATGCCAACAGTGTAGTACGACTCGAACCCTCACCCGCGGACCTACGGACTGTACCCCCACCAGTGTAAGTACGACTCCGACCCCCAACAGCGGACTCAGGGACCATACCCCCACCCCAACAGTGTAAGTACGACCCGTACCCTCACCCGCGTATGCATGGAGCGTACCCCCACCCCAACAGTGTAAGTACGACTCGAACCCTCACCCGCGTATGCAAGGAGCGTACCCCCACCCCAACAGTGTAAGTACGACCCGTACCCCCACCCGCGTATGCAAGGAGCGTACCCCCCATGCCAACAGTGTAAGTACGACCCGTAGCCACACCCTATATGCATGGAGCGTACCCCCCATGCCAACAGTGTAAGTACGACTCGAACCCTCACCCGCGGACGTACGGACCGTACCCTCACCCCCACCAGTGTAAGTACGACTCCTGGACTCACGGACCGTACCACCACCACACCAGTGTAAGTACGACTCGAACGCACACCCGCGCATGCAAGGAGCGCACCCCCCACCCCAACAGTGTAAGTACGACCCGTACCCCCACCCGCGTATGCAAGGAGCGCACCCCCCACCCCAACAGTGTAAGTACGACTCGAACCCTCACCCGCGGACGTACGGACCGTACCCCCACCCCCACCAGTGTAAGTACGACTCCTGGACTCACGGACCGTACCACCACCACACCAGTGTAAGTACGACTCGAACCCTCACCTCGAATGCATGGAGCGCACCCACACCGTGTATGTCCCAAGCGTACATATCCAGAAATTGGAGGTGTGTGTGCAGAGTCCTCCCAGCAGTGTCCAGACCCAGGAGGGGTGGGCGCAGAGTCCTCCCAGCAGTGTCCAGACCCAGGAGGGGTGGGTGGTGAGTCCTCCCAGCAGTGCCCTGAGACAGGAGGGGTGTGTGCAGAGACCTCCCAGCAGTGCCCAGAGACAGGAGGGGTGTGTGCAGAGTCCTCCCAGCAGTGCCCAGAGACAGGAGGGGTGTGTGCAGAGTCCTCCCAGCAGTGTCCAGACCCAGGAGGGGTGTGTGCAGAGTCCTCCCAGCAGTGTCCAGACCCAGGAGGGGTGTGTGCAGAGTCCTCCCAGCAGTGTCCAGACCCAGGAGGGGCGGGCGCAGAGTCCTCCCAGCAGTGTCCAGACCCAGGAGGGGTGGGCGCAGAGTCCTCCCAGCAGTGTCCAGACCCAGGAGGGGTGGGTGGTGAGTCCTCCCAGCAGTGCCCTGAGACAGGAGTGGTGTGTGCAGAGACCTCCCAGCAGTGCCCAGAGACAGGAGGGGTGTGTGCAGAGTCCTCCCAGCAGTGCCCAGAGACAGGAGGGGTGTGTGCAGAGTCCTCCCAGCAGTGTCCAGACCCAGGAGGGGTGTGTGCAGAGTCCTCCCAGCAGTGTCCAGACCCAGGAGGGGTGTGTGCAGAGTCCTCCCAGCAGTGTCCAGACCCAGGAGGGGTGGGCGCAGAGTCCTCCCAGCAGTGTCCAGACCCAGGAGGGGTGGGCGCAGAGTCCTCCCAGCAGTGTCCAGACCCAGGAGGGGTGGGTGGTGAGTCCTCCCAGCAGTGCCCTGAGACAGGAGGGGTGTGTGCAGAGACCTCCCAGCAGTGCCCAGAGACAGGAGGGGTGTGTGCAGAGACCTCCCAGCAGTGCCCTGAGACAGGAGGGGTGTGTGCAGAGTCCTCCCAGCAGTGCCCTGAGACAGGAGGGGTGGGTGCAGAGTCCTCCCAGCAGTGTCCACACCCAGGAGGGGTGTAACACATGTGTGTGATGCCACTATTACCCACATCCATACTGCCTACAAGGGAACATGTCCCCATGAACTCATGTCAACTGACTCCACACACAAGTACAGTGATCACCAAGGATGCCACGATTGTTGCAGGTGGAGACATGGCCATGCATGCATGGCCAAAGTAGAAGGGCTCCGTCACACACACAGCTCATGTACACACAGCTCTGCGCTAAACATTGGGAACACCCTGCAGGGAAGAAACTGGGTACACAGAGGAAGGAATACACCCTGGGACAATTGAACCATGCAGTAACTGCTGACATGACCTAAGGAAGTTAGCCAACACCTTGTGATGGCACACAGATCCTAGGGTGGCCCCAAAGAGCAGAACACTACTACAAATCCCACACACCCAAAGCCTTAAACACCACCCAAAACAATGTAGCAGCCCCACCAACACCAATACCACCATAGCAGGAGTGTGATAATGAAAAAAAAAATAAGCTTTATTCAGCATGAGCACAATGTCCGTGGATCAAAGGCAGTTCAAAGTCAACAAAGGCCATAGGGCAGTCAATGATTCCCAGCTGCATGGGGGACACAGTGGGATGTGTGTCCCCTACCTTGCCTGCACAGTCAAATGCCATCGTCTTCCATACTGGTGAGGGCATCAGGGGGGGGGGAAGCAACAGGCACCGCAGGGACATCAGGGCAAAGGGGCGGCGTTGTGGGTGCAGGGATGGAGGACTCAACCACAGGGGGTGTGTCATGGCCAAAGGCGGAGGCCAGGATGGCACTACACACCTTAGCAAGGTCCTCCAGGGAGTCCCCTGCACCCGAAGTGACCTCAGGCCCCAAGGAGGGGGGGGGTTCAGAGGGATGGGTTGCAGCGCCACCTGGGGAGGGTGGAGACAGGGGGGGAGACTCAACCACCCTGACCGAGGACTTCCTTGACCGCTTGCGTGGTGGCGTAACTGTGGGGCTCAGGGACAGAGCGGCCATGAAGGAGTCCTTGGGGGAGATGTGGCCAGGAGAGCTGAGGGGAGGGGATTTGGAGGGAGTGGATTGTGTGGAATGCGGACTCCCACTCTGGCTGCGTGTCACACGTTTGCCCCCCGACCCAGTGGGTGTGCCTATCTCACCCTGTGTGTGCGTGTCAGGAGGAGTGCGGTGGACCTTCCCTGCTGGTGTGGTGCCTGTGTCTGTTGTGGTGGGTGCATGCCGACGTCTGGGTGTACGTGGGACAGGCATGGAAGTGGGAAGTGTGGATGGGGCAGGGGTAGGTGGGGGGAGGTCGCGCTGCAGGAGACCCACTGCTGCAGTCAGTGTGGAGTCTAGGGACCTCAGCAAGTTGCGTTGGTCAGCCTGCAAAGAATGAATGCCCTCCAAGAATGCCTCGATGTTGGTGAGGGTTTTCCCGTGGGAATGGAGGACATTCAGGATCGCAGCCTGACCAACCTGCATTTGCCGCTGGATGTCCATAGACTCAGCATTGGCGGCAGCAGTGGAGACAGGGGCAGGGGGTGCGGTGCCTGGCAGGAAGGAGACATGCGGTGACCGGGCACGCTGGGAAGGGACACGAGCAAGTGGGAGGCGGTTGGTGGGAACTGAGGGGGCGGTGGCAGGTGTTGTTCCACTGTCAGCTGCTGGTGCAGCCTCCGCCAACTCTGAGACATCCTCCTCGGACCTGTCAGCTTCGTAGTCTGATGTGCCAGTCGACAGGTCCTCGGCCACACTATCCTCCGCCTCTGTCCCACTCGATGTGCCAGCCCCGATGTCACGGCTGCCACTGGTGCTCGGTCCCTCCGCCTGGTCCGTGTCCATGTCTCCCTCTGTGTCCCCCGACGATGCTGTGGGCAGGGTGGAGAGACAGAAATTAATCAGACACCTGTACACATCTGTCACATGAGTCCAATCTACATAGTCAACATTGCATAGCCTGAAGAGGCAGATCCCTAACATCTGCAAAACAAGGTACCGATGTAGGGCATGAAACACAGTTGGTTGAGCCACCATGCCACAGAAATACCATGGAGAGCATGAGACAATAGCTGAAGACAGGAAACGGAGTCTGACATAGCACCCAGGCCCTGGGGACAATCCTGCACTGCCTCTGCACCACACAGCGTTTGTGAAAATACCTATGACCAGGGACAATAACCATGAACTTGAGACACATGCTGCATAGGTAATGCTGCAAACATGCCCAACATAACTCGGTCACTGCACCTTGCGTGTGTGTCCAGTAACATCACACACTCTCCAGACCCAGCAATTAGGAATCAGGATTTGACACATAGGCATTGCCCGCCCCAAGCAACCCCCACACGATGCTAATTGCTGAGACACAGGTGGCACCAACATCTCATAGTCTGGGTGATAAACACAGTGGCAGGCAAAAGGCAAGATTGGACGCAAAACAGCAAAGGTGCGCCTGTACAAAGAATGAGGTACCAGTGCCCATCCTCAGATGAGTATAACAAGACACACAGGCACTGGCAACTGTGAGTATGAAGAAGGACAATCAGGTCAGGCTGCACAGTGGACACCTGTACATAATAGCACGTCTATATACATGGTGACAGGGGACAATGGCACAGAGCACAACCTACGCTGTAGACAGTGAGAGTGTCCACGTTGATGATGACACAAACAACACTGAGGATAAGGTGCCCCAGGGGACAGTATTGGGCACGCAACTACATGCTACTGAATGGGAATGACTGCTACACACGTCACCATCCCTGCACTATGCGTAGCGCACACTCATGCACATCATGTCACAGGCCACTACATAGGACATGCGCGCTGTAAGGCATGACACATGAGAGACCAACTCCCATGTCTGGAGCCAGCATCAGTGCCAACTGACATGGAACCCACATGCAGTGAACTTGACAGTTCACAGGCAAGGTCCCACAACCTGTTACCCACCACCACCACCCATGATGCTACAGTCATTGTTCTCGTGGACAAAGCGCCAGCCTACATTACCTTGTGAAGGAGTGACTACACACAGACCAGGGAACACATTGCAAGGAGGGGAAGGGTGGCAGGGGCGCAGCGCTACACTGGGGCAAACTGGATGGGCACAGCACCTTTAAACCCTGCCAGTGAATTAATGCCACTGTGCCCTTACAAATGCCGGTGACACACAACAAACGCACATGTACCTACCCCCTTCCGCCTGCTGCATCGCCTGTAAGCGCCTCTCCAGGTCTGGAAAGACCACCGGCAGCACACGCCTGTGGAGGTGGGTCAGACGGCGGCGGCCGCGGTTCTTGTGGCTCTCAGGTGAGTCCCCCAGCAGGAGCCGTGCAATCCTCCGCGTCCAGCACCGGATATCCTGCCAGCGTTTCCTCACCTGGGACAGGCTCCGCCTCCGACCATCCACACGCCTCACGGCACTGACGGCGGTCAGCCAGATCTGCTCCTTGGCAGTGGCGCCTACCTGTGAGGAAGTACAAGTGACACCACATCAATACACCAGCCACATGTCACAGAGAGACATATGTGAACATAATAGCTGGTTACTACATGGCATGTAATGCAGCCAACGCATTGCACCTCTGTCATAGGGACATCATCCTCTGGTGAGGGAAAAGGCAGTACGTGCCATAGTGGGTACACAGGTGGAATGATGGCAATGTCACAATCAATGATCAAGGCTCACACTGTGCATCACACCCACCCCTCCTGTCTCAGGGCACTGCTGGGAGGACTCCACACCCACCCCTCCTGTCTCAGGGCACTGCTGGGAGGACTCCACACCCACCCCTCCTGTCTCAGGGCACTGCTGGGAGGACTCCACACCCACCCCTCCTGTCTCAGGGCACTGCTGGGAGGACTCCACACCCACCCCTCCTGTCTCAGGGCACTGCTGGGAGGACTCTGCACCCACCCCTCCTGTCTCAGGGCACTGCTGGGAGGACTCCACACCCACCCCTCCTGTCTCAGGGCACTGCTGGGAGGACTCCACACCCACCCCTCCTGTCTCAGGGCACTGCTGGGAGGACTCCACACCCACCCCTCCTGTCTCAGGGCACTGCTGGGAGGACTCTGCACACACCCCTCCTGTCTCAGGGCACTGCTGGGAGGACTCCACACCCACCCCTCCTGTCTCAGGGCACTGCTGGGAGGACTCCACACCCACCCCTCCTGTCTCAGGGCACTGCTGGGAGGACTCTGCACACACCCCTCCTGTCTCAGGGCACTGCTGGGAGGACTCCACACCCACCCCTCCTGTCTCAGGGCACTGCTGGGAGACATCAGGCACCCCCCCCCTGGTACCCCCCCGACAGTACATGGCATGTGTGTCACACCGGGACACAATGCCTGAAGACACAGTCACAACATAGGGACAGTCTGTGGCAGTGGCCTATGCACTCACCTGATACCCTGGTCGCCCATACAGCATGGGGTACTGTGGGAGGATCACATCCAGCAGAGCCATGTTCTCCTCCAGGGTGAATGGCTGTGTCCTCTCCACAGCCCTTGACATGGTTCCAGGGAATCAGTAGCAGCAGCTTGGTCGACAAATGCAAAGATGTGCAGGCAAGTAATCCCTCATGGGACCTGGCTGCCTTATATGTGGCCTTCTGCCCAGTCTCATGCACAGGAGTACAGAGTGATTGGTCACTCACATTTGCATCCTATGTTTCCACCAATCCCTTCAAACCTAGCAGTCTGTGGGTTCTCTATCGGTTTCATTCTCCTGCATGATGTCAGCCCCACAAACACATTGCAACAAAGTAGAAGAATTCCAACTGACTTCTGCTGTGCACCTTCCAGAACAAAATCGAAATTTGAACCTGGTCGCCATGACAACCAGCATGCATGTAGGCCTTAATACTTGTCCCCTATGTAATTAGGAGAATCACACACAGGTACGGTGCGTTTCCGGGCCCTAGGGCACCCCAAATGCATGGCAACGGCCCGTACATGCATGCCTACGTTCAAAATCACTATGGGTCTGCACGCGTATGCGTACTCGTAGTGGTACGGACCGTACACTCGCATGTACGCTCACTATCACTATGGGTCTGCACGCGTATGCGTACACGTAGTGGTACGGACCGTACTCACGCATGTACGCTCACTATCACTATGGGTCTGCACGCGTATGCGTACTCGTAGTGGTACGGACCGTACTCACGCATGTACGCTCACTATCACTATGGGTCTGCACGCGTATGCGTACTCGTAGTGGTACGGACCGTACACTCGCATGTACGCTCACTATCACTATGGGTCTGCACGCGTATGCGTACACGTAGTGGTACGGACCGTACACTCGCATGTACGCTCACTATCACTATGGGTCTGCACGCGTATGCGTACTCGTAGTGGTACGGACCGTACTCACGCATGTACGCTCACTATCACTATGGGTCTGCACGCGTATGCGTACACATAGTGGTACGGACCGTACACTCGCATGTACGCTCACTATCACTATGGGTCTGTGTACCCGTAGTGATAGTGAGCGTACATGCGAGTGTACGGTCCGTACCACTACGAGTACGCATACGCGTGCAGACCCATAGTGATAGTGAGCGTACATGCGTGAGTACGGTCCGTACCACTACGAGTACGCATACGCGTGCAGACCCATAGTGATAGTGAGCGTACATGCGTGAGTACGGTCCGTACCACTACGAGTACGCATACGCGTGCAGACCCATAGTGATAGTGAGCGTACATGCGTGAGTACGGTCCGTACCACTACGAGTACGCATACGCGTGCAGACCCATAGTGATAGTGAGCGTACATGCGTGAGTACGGTCCGTACCACTACGAGTACGCATACGCGTGCAGACCCATAGTGATAGTGAGCGTACATGCGAGTGTACGGCCCTCTCACTATGGTTCTGCACGCGTATGCGTACTCGTTGTGGTACGGACCGTACAAATGCCTGTACGCTCGCCATCACGATGGGTACACATACGGCAGCACTCCCACAGTGATTGGGGAACATACACAGGCCCTCTTAGCAGCAGTACGGCGGTTTGTACACATCACTGTGGTGATAGTCGACACACAGGTAGGAATAGGGCGGACATACTTGTCCATGGATGGACATACTTGTCCAGGAATGGACATCAAGGCATCGTCTGTGCATTACTACATGTGTGGGGCACAGGTGTGACAGGCTGTGATGTGGAACATGCCTCCTGAGTGGAGGAGGCACCAGATGTATGATGAGATGTGTACAGGTGTACTGTGTGAGGGTGCCATGTGTGCCAGGCATGCCCTTGACTCCTTTGACATGTGTGCATGTCGTACTGCGCACTTGGGGTGAGCGTCACTGGCATGGCACGGACACCAACACACAGAAGTGTCCCATGATGCCCGGTACAGGGGTCATGACACATGACTTGTCACTACCCACAGTGCACAATGTGACTATGTCATTTATGTGTCCGGGATTTACATCAGGTTGATGTTGTAGCACCCTCAAAAGCTGCAGCCGTTGCAGCAACCAACATGTGTCTGTGTGTAGATTGTCATTGCACACTGTTCCGCACACCATGCCACATGTGTTATCGGATGTGAGGTGCACATGTATGCATGGGACACGGAGTAGCGTGACAAGGCCATGTCAGCATCCTCACAAGGAATGTGTGGTGAGTCATGACATGTGCACCTTCATGGCAAGGTGTGTGGGCAGGCCTAGTGTAATGTCATGTGACCTGTGGCTCCGGTGTTCCGCTACCAGTCTCTACAATCGGCATCCTACTTCTGCTGATGTGTGGGTGTATGTCACTCCTGTCTTGCGTCGGGCTGTTCACTTGCACTGGGACACAGCTATTCCCATGGCGTGGCATGGGGAGGTTCTCAATCTCCGTGTGTAGCTGGGTCTTGGAAGGAGTGTCACCTTGCATCCATACGTGTCCTGGGCATGTAGCACATATCTGACTCCCTATGTAGCATGTGTGTATTGCCAGATTTACATGTGCTCAGTAGACATGAGTTGTTGTCGTAGTGCACTCACTCTTCCTTGTCACTTCCAAATTACTGCAGAGCGCCGCCTGTTGCCCGAATAATTCCAGACTTGGCTGCCATGCAGGAGAATGACAGGATCCGGCTCTACCGCTTCACCCAACCGTTGATTCTGGAGCTGACCGCGAGACTGGCACCACACCTGCAACCGCAGCACAGGTATCCTACGGCACTGACACCCCAGCTGAAGGTAATGGCTGCCCTACATTTTCTTGCCACGGGTACCTTCCAAAATACCATAGCTCATGTTGGT
Organism: Triturus cristatus; assembly: GCF_964204655.1. NCBI lineage: Eukaryota > Metazoa > Chordata > Amphibia > Caudata > Salamandridae > Triturus > Triturus cristatus. The sequence continues at coordinate 1,525,704,259 of NC_140591.1, forward strand.
GGCATGTCCCAGAGCATGTTCAGCGGTGTGCTGCATGATTTCTTGGAGGCCATGTTGATTCACCTGGATGACTTCATCAAGTTCCCAACCCCTGAACAGATGACAGAGGTCAAGCGTGGATTCTATGCCCTGGGAGGGATGCCCCATGTCATTGGGTCCATAGATGGTACACATGTAGGTTTGGTACCACCACACGCACGGGAGGTGGCGTACCGAAATCGGAAGCACTACCACTCCATCAATGCCCTTGTGGTGTGTCTGTCCAACATGGTGATTTCACATGTCTGTGCTCGCTTTCCAGGATCAGCACACGATGCCTACATCATGAGGCGTAGCGGGATGCCTGATATGATGATGCAGCTGCGCAACGAACGGGCATGTGTTGTTGGTGGGTACAGTCTGTCTGTCCTGTATTCTGTATAGCCGAGCAGCACGACCGCTTCGCCAGTTCTAACGATATCCATGTGCTTTCCATGTAGGGGACGCTGGCTATCCCAACATGCCTTGGCTGCTGACACCTCTCCGCAACCCCATCACGCCGGCCCAGCTCCGCTACAACACCGCCCATGGCCGGACAAGGCGTGTGATAGAGAGGACGTTTGGCATGCTGAAGAGCCGATTCCGGTGCCTCCACAAGACCGGCGGCGCACTCCCATATGCCCCGGCGAAGGTTTGCAAGATCTTCATGGTCTGCTGCATGCTGCACAACATGGCAGTTGAAAGAGCTGTGCCACTCATCCTGAATCAACATGACGAGGACCATCCACCCGTGGAGGACGAAGGGCTTGGCAATGGGGCTAGTGATGTGGAGGATGTGGAGCCGCAAGAGGACATCCGGACTCGGCTCATACGCGACTTCTTTGCTTAGTGGTGAGTACCAGTGTCTTGAGTGTGCACGCCTTGGTCCCCGTGTGGCATGCGTTGTGATGTGTGTCTCCACCTGCATGTATGGCACGTGAGTCAGAGGTGTGTGTGGGTGTGTCACTGGAGTGATGGTGGCAGTGATGGTAGTATTTCCCCAGTCATAATTATGACCTAGCATGTTGTCATCCATACATGTGTCGAGTAAATGCACATGCAAGTGGCTGTGCTTTTTGTGGCTGACTTCTTGTGTGTCTCTCTTCCCCAGGTACCTGCGCATGCCATCTGCTGGTTGCATTGTTGTGGCACTGCTATTCCTCATGGACATGGCATCGTGGGCTGACTCAGCGTTACAGGCACGGACACGTTTGGAAGTCTCCATGGGGTAAGGGATGCATCAGGGGTGTATTGGGTGTGGCAGTTGTTCACGATGTGTGCACACTGCCCCGGTCGGGGTTTGGTTCCTCTGCAGACATGGGGCATCCCCATGGGACACGACATGCAGCTGGGTTCACCAGAATAGATGGGCTGCCTGGTTGTCAGTCATCAGTGATGGGATAGTGGATTGTGATGATGCCATCAATGTGTGTGACACTGCCCTCGGACACATACGGTTAACAATTGCTTGACATGGCGTGGGACTTCCACATCAGCGGATCTGTGGTGTATGTTAGGCTCTCCGTGTGCAGCTGTGGGTATTTAGCTGTTGGCCGACGCTTGTGTGCCAGTACCATGGCTATCACGCATTTGTGCTGCAGAAGGGGGGTGCCAGTGTTGGACCCACATGTTACTCCACATGAAGTGTTCATGTGTACTTCAAGTTGCCTCTGCAATCCCGAATACATGACTAATAAAGGTGTCCCTATGCCTCCAAGGTGCCTCTTCTCAGTCAATGCTGGTGTGTTGGCACGGTGCATCCAGCATGTCTGGCATGGTATCCCCTGATTGTGGCTATGTGTCAATGTGTCGACTGGCGAGATGCAAGCTGTGTGTGTTGGCTGACACTGTGTATTGGGCATGATGTCCATGACTGCGTGGGTATTGTGACATGTGCCATCCCCATGCATCCAACGTTGGACAGGCCCCCATTCTCTGCATCCACCGGACTCAAGCTTGCAGGACATGGTTCTGCCACCTGTCTACACATACCTGGGTGCCCCCCAGGACAGTGGCCAGGATCCCTGACCTCTGCGCATGACTGTTGCTGTACTGAGTGTGTGTGTCAGCACGGTTGTTCGGCCACCCCCTCAGCTGGTTGTGCCCATCACGGGTGTGTATGGTGCTCCATGTCTGTCTTGCCTAATAGACTGGGACCCATGTGTCCTGTGCCAGACTCAGGCCCCAGGGTGTGGATGGTTGAAGAGAACAGATAACTCAGGCATGTTTCGACTTTACAAGACACATGTTAGGTAATAATGCTACCAGCAGGCATCTACTCTTAGTAGTGTGATTTATTAGGGGGGGGGGGGGGACAAAGTGAGGTGCTTTCCGGGATTATGGAATCCAAAGTTCAGTAGGGGAGTTGGTGTCCTTGCCATTGGAAATCCTCAGAGTCCATGCCACAGTCTTTGTCAACATTGGTCAGCCAGTGACCAGCAGGGCCATGTGGCAGAGAATGTCTCTTGATGCTGTGATGCCGTTGCTCCAGTGGGCCAGGTGCCAGGCCAGGTGTCCTGGGAGATGGTGATGTAGCAGCCACCCTCACGGTGCTTTCCGTGGACGACCCGGCCTCCTGCGGGGAACATCACCAGCAGGCCGTGACGACGTCTGGGATGCTCCGTCGGATGTTTCCTCCTCCTCCTCCTGATCCCTCCCTGTGGGTGGTGATGTTCTCCGCCTTCTGGCACAGGGAGGGTCGGCCATGGTGTCGGCCATCCGACGGAGTGTAGCGTGAATCCCCTGGAACGACGTCACTTGCTCAGCCTGTCTGTCCTCCATCCTCCGTTGGTGTACCAGTAGACAGGCTATTAGCTCCGCATGTTGCTGGGCCTGCTGGGTCTTGATCCCCTCGAGGACGGACACAACCTGGGCCATGCCCGTGGTGTCCTGCCGGTATGAGTCCAGGATGTTACGGACATGGGAATATACCGGATCCCCAGCCAACTGGTCAGGCTCGCGCCTCCGCCGTCCTCCACTCCCACCACCCCTGCCCACTTGCGCCTGGCCTGCACTTGTGGGCACATCGGGTCTCCGGGACCCCTGAGGGGTGGCATTTGCGTTGTCGCCTGCCTCCTCCTGGGTGCCCGGGACACCGTGTCCCTCCTGGCGAGCCTGGCTGCATTGTGGTGTTGGGGCAGGGATCCTGGGTGTCTCCTGGGATGTGGCAGGAGTGGGGGTGGTGGTTGGCACGGTTGTACCTGACGCAGGTGCTGCAGGTGGTTGGACACCAGAGGGGCCAGGTCGGTCGAGGTCGTCCGCAGAGTGGTGAGAGTGTTCGCTGCCGGTGGGATCGGTCTCCTGCAGATCCGGGTCCTGTGAGTGTTCCCCCCCAGTGTTGGGGGGTGCAGCACGACATTGACCTGTGTGTGAGAGAGACAATGTTAATTTTGGTCCATGAAACATCCATGTTTCATCAGTTTCAAAGTTGGCACTTTTCCTCTTGGAATTAGGATCTGTCTTGCATTCCACTCACAGTGCACTTGTGCATGGGTGTGTCCCTTGGGCACCACTTTGGCCCCTTTCACTATGTGTGGCACAGTCTTACTTGCTGCGTCAAGTGTGACTGCAGTCAGCAGTGGAGTGTGCAGGTGTGGCGAGCCATGCATTTGCGCCTTCCTTGTAGCACTGTACATGTGCACATGGAGTGGATCCACACACTTATACGATGCAGGTGGCTATCCTTGTGCTCGTGTACAGGTTGTGACATGGCCCTGCGTTTGGCCCTGATGAAGAGGGGGGGTTCTTGCACTGGCCACCCATGTCTACATGCACGCGGTCCACCTGCTTACGAGCAGACATTCCCACACACCAAAGGACTAATTTGCTCTCCCTGTGTCTCCCTCCTTCTCTGTCCCCCTCTCCCTCCCTCTCTGTCCCCCTCTCCCTCCCTCTGTGTGTCAGCCTCCTCCCTCTGTCCGTCTCCCTGTGTCTCCCTCCCTCTCTGTCCCCCTCTCCCTCCCTCTCTGTCCCCCTCTCCCTCCCTCTGTGTGTCACCCTCTGTCCCCTCAGCCCAGCTTCCTGGGCACAGACTGTTAGCAGATCTTTGAGTGGCCCTTGGCTTGTTGATGTGAGTTTGTTTCTGGTCTCCAGGCACCCATTTGGTGTGATGTGTGTCTGTGCGCTGCTGCTGTGGTGGTGTGTGCTGCCACTCTTTCACAATGTTGGCTGTTCATTAGCTGCCGTCATGTGCAAACCAGTGCCTTCACCCCCATGTGTTGATGCAAGGCGTCCGGCATTTGCTGGCAAGTCATTCCTGTGTTGGGACACACTGTTTGTCTGGCTGTGACCTAGGCCATATGGGCAGAGGGCATTGTTGTCTGCTTTGGAGTCGCACTATGTGATTTTCGGTGTCCAGCCTCCCGCCATCCGGGTTACCGTGTCATGTGTTGTTGTCTTCTGTGGCCTGTGACTTGACATTGTCCAGCTGGGTGCATGGGGCATGGTGGCAGCAGTGGCATGTGCCTGCTCATGGAGTGTGGTTGAGTCATGCGATGGCTTGTGGTAGTTGCGTGCCTGTTAGTAGTTTTGGTTGTGGTTGCAGTTCCCCCCATGTGAGGTGCGTTGTTTGTGTACTCACCCGGGTCTCGGAGTCCTTCTAATCCTTCAACTGCCTCCACCGGCAGTATGGCCATCACCCTCTCCTCCCAGGGATGGTACTGTACGGGTCTGCGGGAGGGCCCTCCTCCGGTGGCGTTGGCATGGTCGAGTTCCTCCTGCCTCTTGGCTCTGACCCTCCTCCGCAGATCGTACCACCTGTTCTGGCAATCCTGCTTGGTCCTCCTGGTGTCCGCAACGGCATTCACAGCATCGACGATGGTCTGCCACATGGCTGTTTTGGCAGCCTGGCTGGTGTTTCTGACCAATGTTCCAAAGATCTGTGGCTCGACTCTGAGGATTTGATCCACAAGGACCTCCAACTCTCGGTGACTGAACTTTGGATTCTTGGTAGTGGGCATGGTGAGGGGTGTGGGTGGGGATGGTGTGGGTGCGGGTGGTGTGTGGATGTTGGGGGTGTGTGTGGATGGTTGTGTGTGTGTGTGAATGTGATGAGAGGGTGTTTGTGAGGGTGGTTGTGTAAAGGTGTGCAAGTGTAAGGTGTGGTGTAGCTTGTAGTGTGGTTCTGTGGTGTCTGGCAGCAGTGAGTCTGTTGCAAAGGCTCATGGTTTGTGTGTGTGGGCCCTTTTTATTGGTCCATGGGTGGGTGTGGCAGTGTTTGAAGTTTGGGTGGGTGTGTTATAAGGAGTGGTGGTGTATTGGGCCTCTGTTTGTTTTTGGCAGTTGCAGGTCAGTGATTGTGTTATTTTAGTGGTTGGTGGCCATGTTTCGTGGCTTTGTGCCTTTCGAATGGTGTATTCTTGTGTAGTTTTGTTTTGTCCTGGTTGTGTACGTGCGTTTTGAGCATGTGTACGGTGTGTACATGGGCCATTTGGTTGTAGGGTGCTGTCCTTGTGTGTGGCTTGGTACGAGTCGTACATGCGGTGGTGATGTTGGGGCCTGGGGTGCGCTCCGTACTTAGGAGGTTGTGTTGGAGGTAGGACCGGAACGTACTGGGGTGTACATAGACGGTGGTACGACACGTACTGGGGTGGGGGTACACGGGGGTGCGACACGTACTGGGGTGGGGGGGTGTACATTGACGGTGGTACGACACGTACTGGGGTGTGGGGGTGTACATTGACGGTGGTACGACACGTACTGGGGTGTGGGGGTGTACATTGACGGTGGTACGACACGTACTGGGGTGTGGGGGTGTACATTGACGGTGGTACGACACGTACTGGGGTGGGGGGGTGTACATTGACGGTGGTACGACACGTACTGGGGTGGGGGTACGACTCGAACGTACTGGGGTGGGGGTACACGGGGGGTACGACACGTACTGGGGTGGGGGTACGACTGGAACGTACTGGGGTATCGGTAGACGGGGGATATGACACGTACTGGGGTGGGGGTACGACTCGAACGTACTGGGGTATCGGTAGACGGGGGTACGACACGTACTGGGGTGGGGGGTGTACATTGACGGTGGTACGACACGTACTGGGGTGGGGGGGTGTACATTGACCGTGGTACGACACGTACTGGGGTGGGGGGGTGTACATTGACGGTGGTACGACACGTACTGGGGTGTGGGGGTGTACATTGACGGTGGTACGACACGTACTGGGGTGTGGGGGTGTACATTGACGGTGGTACGACACGTACTGGGGTGTGGGGGTGTACATTGACGGTGGTACGACACGTACTGGGGTGGGGGGGTGTACATTGACGGTGGTACGACACGTACTGGGGTGGGGGTACGACTCGAACGTACTGGGGTGGGGGTACACAGGGGGTACGACACGTACTGGGGTGGGGGTACGACTGGAACGTACTGGGGTATCGGTAGACGGGGGATATGACACGTACTGGGGTGGGGGTACGACTCGAACGTACTGGGGTATCGGTAGACGGGGGGTACGACACGTACTGGGGTGGGGGGTGTACATTGACGGTGGTACGACACGTACTGGGGTGGGGGGGTGTACATTGACGGTGGTACGACACGTACTGGGGTGGGGGGGTGTACATTGACGGTGGTACGACACGTACTGGGGTGGGGGGGTGTACATTGACGGTGGTACGACACGTACTGGGGTGGGGGGGTGTACATTGACGGTGGTACGACACGTACTGGGGTGGGGGGGGGTGTACATTGACGGTGGTACGACACGTACTGGGGTGGGGGTACGACTCGAACGTACTGGGGTATCGGTAGACGGGGGGTACGACACGTACTGGGGTGGGGGGTGTACATTGACGGTGGTACGACACGTACTGGGGTGGGGGGGTGTACATTGACGGTGGTACGACACGTACTGGGGTGGGGGGGTGTACATTGACGGTGGTACGACACGTACTGGGGTGGGGGGGTGTACATTGACGGTGGTACGACACGTACTGGGGTGGGGGGGTGTACATTGACGGTGGTACGACACGTACTGGGGTGGGGGTACGACTGGAATGTACTGGGGTGGGGGTACACGGGGGGTACGACACGTACTGGGGTGGGGGTACGACTGGAACGTACTGGGGTATCGGTAGACAGGTGGTACGACACGTACTGGGGTGGGGGTACACGGGGGTGCGACACGTACTGGGGTGGGGGGGTGTACATTGACGGTGGTACGACACGTACTGGGGTGTGGGGGTGTACATTGACGGTGGTACGACACGTACTGGGGTGGGGGGGTGTACATTGACGGTGGTACGACACGTACTGGGGTGGGGGTTGGACTGGAACGTACTGGGGTGTACCTAGACGGGTGGGGGTATACATACACGGGGGGTACGTGTCGGACGTACGGGGGCTGGGGGGTGTGTTGGGCGCGTATGCGGGCACATGTCTCCATGGTTGCTATGGATGTTCGGTGCGGACGGTGTTTTTTTCCATACGGTTGTACGCTCGGACGCACGGGATGGATCGTGATTCCTCGGTCGGACTTGGCTTTTCACGTTTGTAAGGTAATTCGTCCGAGGACGTGTCGGACACATTTTCCGACCCGAGGACGTGTGGGGAATGATTCCCAGTGCGGTTCGTATGGACTTTTTACCATGCGAATCGTGATTGCGAGTTCGTACGGCACTTGTACGATTCGTACGGTAAAAAGACCCGATACGAGTCGCACGGGGATATTTTTTGCCGGATCGTGATCGGCACCTAAGTATGTGTAAGTTTCCGTAGAAGTAAGTATGGTGGTGTGTGTATTACTGTATATGCAAGTAAATGTATGTTTTATTCTTTATTAGCATGAGTGACTATGTGTGTGAGTAACTCTATGGATGAGTGGCATTGTGTAACAGGATGTATAGATGTATGAGTACATATGATGAGTGAGTACATGTATGAGTGACTGTATAGGACTGTTGGTGAATGAGTGGATGTGTATGTGGATCTTAGAATTACTGAAGAGGTTGTTGTAACTGGTATTGGTATGTCCATTGTTTTGAAATTTTTAGTCTCTATTTTTGAATGTGTGTATCAAAGCTTATATTAAGGTGAGAGGAGGTCTGCCACTCTATCACAAGGATGATGTCATCAGTGATGTCATCAGTGATGTCATTTTGTGATGTCATCAGTGATGTCATGAGTGATGTCACTGACCATGTCATGAGTGATGTAATATGTGACGTCATCAGCAGTGCATTGCGGGCGCGCGAGTTATAGTTAGCTGAACTAACTATAACGGGGCAATTTCATTGGTTTTTTACGAGTAAAATGTCCAGCTAACTATAACATGTGTGAAACCTATGGTTTTTTCACTGAATTTCTAAGGTTTTTTAAATGCTAATTCCTAACTATAACGTGTGTGAAACCTATGGTTTTTTCAGTGAATTTCTAAGGTTTTTTAAATGCTAATTCCTAACTATAACGTGTGTGAAACCCATGGTTTTTTCAGTGAATTTGCAAGGTTTTTTAAATGCTAATTCCTAACTATAACGTGTGTGAAACCCATGGTTTTTTCAGTGAATTTGCAAGGTTTTTTAAATGCTATTTTTTTTTTTTATTCTTCATTTTTTTCAAACATATTTTTAATTTAATTTTCTTATCTTTTATAAAGACTATGCTTAAATTTTTAAAATCCTTAAATATTTTTTTTATATATATTTTTTAAAATAAACATGTAAAATTTATTTCCAGTTTTTTTTGTTTTTTTTGTTTTTTTTTATAGTACGCGTACCGTAAGCTCACGGTAAGCGTACGGTTTACGCAACGTCCGTAATCTATCTACGCTGCTTGCGTATAGTTACGTACTTTGCGTAGCCGCGCGTACTGCGCGTGGGACGCGTGCGCGCTTACGCAACACGCGCACGTTACGCGGAAGTGCCGGGGAGTGACTGTTATGCGCATGCGCGCAAGCGCGTGTCTTTTTTACGCGCACGCGTACTTTTTGCCGTAAGCGTACCGTAAGCGTACCGTAAGCGTACGGTAGGTCATGTGATCTTGAAACACAACTTTTGATTGGTTGAAACTACTTTCAGTTCTAGAACTCTCCTACACCACAACGGTTCCCCTCATTTCTGCTTGTGATCCCTTGGGAGAAGGAGCTGGTTTGTCTTTGGGATACGATGGCAGAACAGCAGAGCTCTTCTGAGAGTGAGGCTAGCACCAGCAGCACTGTCTTGAGGCAGAGAGCGAGGAAAGTAAAGCCTTCTTATGTTTGGGATTATTTTACTTTTCCAGAAGGCCAGCAAAAGGTGAATGCACCCTTAGTTACTTGCAAGCTGTGTAAGCGTGTACTTTCTAGAGGTAATCCTAACAGGAAGTATTCCTTTGGGAATCACACCATGAAGAGACACCTCCAGGATGTACACAGAAGGACACATGGTCATCTTTTTGGAGGTAACTCTTCAGAAAGACGAGCCAGTACATCCACAGCAGCTCAGCCTGGACCATCATCTGCAGGGCAGACTCCTTCTTCTGCAGGTCAGGTGAGCCCTTCATCTGTGGGGGGAGAATCTCCTTTTGCTGGCCCTCTGGAAATTAACCCTCGGTTTGCGAGGGTTGAAGTACGGTGCGCCACTTGTCACGATCTAATTACTTATAGGGAGACCAGTGTTTCCCTGGTGAACAGTAAAATAGATCAGCACACTTGTCGTACCGTCTAATATTCCCAATCTTTCTTTCCTCTGTCCCTGCATGAACACAACGGTTCTTTTAAGAGCCAACCTTATCTTCCATCTTTTTTTTTCTTTTTTTTTAAAAACTTTTTTTTTTTTTTTTACCGTACGCGTACGGTAAGCGTACCTTTTTTTTATTTTTTTTAAAAAAACACTAAAAATCATTTATCTCATTACAAAGTCCTTGAGAGACTACAATTTTTATTTTTAACTTACCATACTCACTCAAAAAAATATTTATTCATTTGTTTATTTAAAAAATAGTTTTTAAAATGGTTGTAGTTTCCGAAAATTTTCTATATCGATCTGAAAATAAAGAAAAAAGTATTAATATTTTTTATCCATTTTATAATACAGTACACATATTTACATTTTTTACCAAATAATATTTTTGCCTTATTTTTGCTGTTTTCAGAATATATTGCATTTCACTATTAATTGTGAAAGCAATTGCATTCATCATTTTACAGCGGGCAAAAAAAATTAACAATCACAAAGATTGTATTAAAAAAGCCCAGAATCTCACTTAAACTTATCATTACAGAAATGCATATTATTCTAAAAAAATATCATCTAAAAACAATACTTTTTTCTTTAAAATACCGTCTGATATGTTTGTTTCAGAAGTATAATCACAATATTATATCTCAAATAACTCCAAAATACATCTAATTTTATTTCCTTTAGGCCAAATAGTATTTTTTTTTTTTCCTGGAATAAATTTCCAAGGGAAAACCATTAAAATTCTAAAGTTTAATCTGTCCAGATCTCACCAATTCTCTGTAACATTTTGGTTCACGAAAATTTTTTGAATAATTTATTTAGTCCACAATAGAATTGCTTACTTTTCCACATGGCCAAATAGTAATTTTTTAAATCATTTTTGAAAAAATTTCCAATGGCAGTCCAATAGCATTCCATAATTTAAAATGTGCAGAAGTTACCGATTATCTCTAAATTATTGGTTTTTGAAAATTGCATTAAAATTTAAAAAAGTCCACATTACAATTGGTTATCTTTCCTTTAGGCCAAATGATAATTTTAAAAATCTTTTTTCTACAAAATTGCAATGGTAATCCAGTAAAATGGTAAAATTATTTTGTCCAGATCTTGCCAAATCTCTCTAAAATTTAGGTTTCAGGAAGATTAGATAGGAATTTGCTAAATCAAAAGGCAAACGTTGTTTGAAAATCAATTGGGAATCATTACACAGTGTCCAGCCTTTTTCACATTTTAGATAAACTGTGTAATGTCCAGAAGTAACAGTAGGTCCATCATGGAAAATTATTGCAACAGTTACAAAAGTTTTTCCTGAAATTGATAATTGCTGTCCTGTAAACTTCTTTATTAAAGTATCCAATTTTGATCCATCAGCTCTACATCGTTGCATCATTAAAATTACATACTGTCCGTATTCCCTTAAAATTAATGTTGATAACATGTCAGAATTACACTCACCACATTTCATGCTATGATTAGCATCTTTAACTAATTTTGCAAAAGTGACTGTTTTACTCTCTGGCAATGTCAAATAAATAAACCTTTCATTATCAACAATAGAGCCACATATATTATAACAATTATCACAACTATGTTCCCATTTATAAGAGAGACCAAAAAAAATGTCAATGGGAACTCCTTCTTCTTCCACTACCTGAAGAAAATACATCAAAAATTCGTGTGCATCTTGCTGTTCATTTTGAGAAAACTGTGTTCGTCCTGAACATACATCTAAAAGTTTTCTAATATCAGTAGCACTTTCTATTTGAGTTTTATCTTTACTCAGCTTTTGAAAAAGGAGACTGAGCTCTGAACAGAATCTTTTTCCCTGATTTACTATTATCTGCTCTTGCAAACTTTCCAGATAAAATGCAACATTCAGCACTACATTAGCGTAGCAGTTGACACCAGAGCTATTTTCAAAATGACATCCTACAACCTGTTCTTCATTGTCCTTTTTCTTTTTGTTTGCAATTACATCACTCCTCTTTTTTTTCCTCTTCTCTATATCTTCATTACAGATATTCTCATTTCTCCTTTTACGAGAAACTACACGTTTCTCCAACACAGGATACTGACCTAAATGAGGAGCATAGCTTCTTCTTAATCTATTATACTCCTTTACACAGTTTGTATCAGCACTAACTTTTGAGTCATCAAAGTCTATCATGAATAAACCTGATAATGTTTTGACTCGTGACAAAGCTACATATGCCATACCTTCTTTGAACACAGTTGAACCAATGTTCACAAATGCACAATCTACAGTCAATCCTTGAGACTTGTGGATAGTTACAGCATATGCTAGTGAAAACGGAAACTGCTTCCTACGTACATATAAGTCTTTCACAAGCATGAAACGAACTGAACAACGACAAATGTCTTTAACTTCCTCTATCTGATCAAATTTTATCTGTAAACATTCAATTCCTTCTTTTTTCTGATAATTAATAAAACCCACAACTCTTCCCATCGCTCCATTCACTAAGCCTTTCTCAACATCCAAATTTCTCCTTAAAAACACTCTACAGTTCATGCAAACATAAAGATTTTTTTCTAATCCTGCTGTTTTGGAGATGTTCTTCTCTAGTGAGTCCAATTTATTTTTCAGTTTGCCTGTTACTGTGACTGTAATTCTTCCATCCTCAATTTTGTCCACTGCTTCCAATTTCCTGATGTCTTCCTTTTCCAATTTCAAAAGCTCCTCATTAAATATTGAGCATTCACGTAGAGTTGGCATTAAGCAGATGACACTTTTGTTTTCTGCAATATTCTTGTATATTTTCTCTGCAACTATTTCTTCCTTTGGAAATAAATTATGTAGCAGCCGACTCTGTAATGCTTTTTTCCCAACATCTGTGAGTAGTCCAATCCTGATATCTTTCAGAATACTTCCATATTCTTCATCATTTGCTTGCCTCATATTAGTTGTAAGTTCCTTGTACTCAAAGAAGGACCAAATATTTGTATTTCCAATGCTTCCCAATGACTTCTTTGTGTCTTCATGTGTCACAGTATTAAACACTGGTTGTCCTTTAACTGGAGTAAGTTGCAAAAGATCCCCAAAAACTATGACGTGTTTTCCACCAAATAACACGTCATAGTCTGTCTTCAAAATTTGCTGCATTCTTAAATGCACAAAGGCAAGCATTAAGTTTGATACCATGCTCACCTCATCAATAATGAGAACTTGCATCTTCTTCAATACTCGTGAAACTTCCAAGGATGCTTCTCCAGTTAGCTTGTTGAATTGTATTTTGTTCTCATGCTCCACTGGTAACATTAGCAAACGATGTAAGGTGATTCCTTTTATGTTATATGCTGCTAACCCAGTTGGAGCAGTAACCACACAAGACAAAGTAGAATCCGTTTTTTGCTTTAGGTAGCTTCTGATGACTTTAATTAGGAAACTTTTTCCAGTGCCAGCTTGTCCGCTTACATACATCCTGATTGGATGAAATGATGTGCATGAGCACTCTTTTTTGATATGTAGAAATCCGTGATCAATTTTGTTTTTGATCTCTTCATAAATTTGTTGCTGCTCTTGATTCAGTTGTCTTTCCAAATTTTCTAAGTCTATAAATTCTTCTTGAGCTTGATTCATAGCCGTTTCCACTTCATTCATGGCTATTGATGCTTCATTTTCAACGATTGGTTGTCCTAGGGGATCTTGACTGTGTGTTCCTGAACTTTGGCTGTCCTGAGAACTGTCTCTAGCTATTTCTGCTGCAATTGTAGTTTCCTGTTCAATTTCTTCATTTAACATTTGCAGATAAGTTGAGAATGTACTGCATTGTATGCTGTCTTTGCAAGCATTAAAAGAATCTTCATAGCTCTGGAATTCTCCCAGTAGTTCATCCTCTGTACGCCATGGTTTAAACAACTGTAAAAGAGCCAAGTAGTAAAATTCTTTCTTGTCGGTAGTGTCGCAACTCAGCTTCCGGTGATTTATCAAACTTCCTTTGGTTTGCTTCACCAAACATCCTTCTTCACCAACAACTTTATATTTTCCACTGTTGATGTCTTCTGCAGCTTTCCGTGAATAAATGTAGTTCTGCAGCACTTCATAGAGACACATGTTCTCCAGATGATGACTTCTCTTGGGATAATATGTGTCCAACATGTTTGTTTTCAATATGTCTGTACTTTCTGGGTCATTCTCGGCCAAATATTCAATTTCTCCAACAGATTTCAGTACCCGATTTCTCATTGCTGCAAGGCCTAAACTTGCCCAAATCATTCTTCTTGACTTCGAGTAGAGACTTGCAGAAGATAACCTATCTGAACATTCGTAGGATCCAATTTCTCGATGCGATAACATCTTCAAACTGAAACTGTACAGCTTCTTACTGACAGTCTTCTCGTGAGAATTCTCTTCCCACATTTCCTTCAATTCTGTTTTTTCTGATTTCGTAATGTAAGACGTTACATATCGAGCAACAGCAATGGAATTGTCAGCAACATACTGTATATCCATGTTAGCGTTCCACATGGATAAAATGACTGGGTTGTAGTCATTTATATTTTTTGATTCTTCTTTTCTTTTAAGGTTGTAGGTATTCTTAGGTGATTTTCTTGTGATAGTATGTCTCACAGCTGACATAAAACTGTTGACTCTTCCATTTGTAAGAACAGGTCTAGGAAATCCAAATCGACATTTAGTGTAGTATTTTTCTTTGCTCTTGTATTTCCGTCGACAGTATTTTCCACACCGATGACTTTGGAAACGTAGAACTTGCTCCTTTAACTTGTTCTCTTCTGTGCTTTTAGGTATAGCACATGTTGCATATTCTTCAATGTAAGATAACACTGCTTCATCAGTATCTGTTCCAAACTTTGGGGCATCCTTGATCCACAGCAGCATATGAATATGAGGAGCACCTCTTGCCTGGTACTCTTTTCTCCAAAAGAAATCCACTACTTCTCCAAGGGGTGGATTTTTTTTATTGCAGATGAAGGACATCATAGCCTCAAATCTATGATTGAAATATCTGCAAACATTAACCGGATCCAATGAGCACAGTTCTCCTGCTGTCTTGTATTCGATGTTTTTAATGTTTGAATTGGCCTCTCGTAGAAAATCCAGTAAATCATCCCAAGCGTACTCGGCACAGCTTAGGGTAAGGAACCATGTTGGTGTTCCTAAATTGCGTAACATGCATTTTAGTTCACCATGGCGTCGGTACCAATATTCATTTGTCCCACGCTGACAAGCCATCAGATTGATCAGTTGTGTTTCCAAATGATCATCTCGGTGCTGCACTTTCTCCATAAAATCCTTAGCAGACACATTTTGTAAATGTACTCCACTTTTTAAAATGTGATTTACTGCATAAGACAGTGCAGACAAGTCGCTTTCAAATAAAAGATGGAACAAATAAGGAATACTTTGTCGAAATCTGGGATCTTCAGCATATAGTCTTGTAGTTCGATACTCTGAAGCTGGAATCTGTTCTGGACGTTCATCGTATCGTCCTCCTTTTCCTTTAGGAAACAGCTGGGGAAAACATCGAGCTTCCAAGCTCTCCTCCCATACACTCACGGGATTTCCTTTTGCTTTCTTCATCTGAAAGAGATCAATATTGTCTCCCATAACTTCTTTCGAATGGAGAGGATGTATGCTAAAATGTTCATAAATTTCTTCTTCCTTTGACTTGTCCACTTTTTCAATTTGTCCAGTTGGTGTTTCTGTGTCTCCTTGTAAATCTTCTTCTTCTTCTTCTTCTTCTATATAAATTGATTCATACCATTTGTTATTTTTTTTCAAATACAAATTTGCTCTTTGTACTTTCCGCACATCTACCAGCTCCTGCCAAATCTTCTTATTCTTTGTAGGTACACCATTAACCAGAATAATTAATGGTTCAGTTTCCAAAGTATCCGCATCAATAGTTTCCATATTTTTTTTCAAATCCAAGGGCAAATACACCACTCTACCTTTTAAACCTCTCAGTAAATCTGAAGGAGGTAATTTACCAGTTTTGGGCTCCATACGTACTATGGTCTGGAACGGATGAACACATTGAATGAGTATAGACTCATATGTATTTAATTCAGAAAGTTCAGCAGGAATAGCATCCAATTCTAAATTATTATGTACAGCTCTGGTCGGCATTCTATTTTCCTCTAACTTGTTGTAGCAGTATTTACAAATACGCTGATCTTCACCCAATTCAAAACAATTTTCAAGAAATATATATGTGGCAAAATCCATCCACTTATAATTATCTTCATTTTCACTCTTTCTGTAGAGATCAACATTCCTAGTTTGTTTTCTATAATGAGTTCTGCGGCAACAAATACAAGTAACATTTGGTCTTTCATTAGAGATTATTGCAAATTTTGTTATGTGATCATTAAATGTCTTACTTACACAAGGTTCTACATTCTCTTCCACTTCTGCCTCATTTACTGTGTCCTTCTCTGCACTGTTTTGTTCAGGACCAAAGTAACAAAACTGAATTTCATCAACAACCTTCTCTACATCTGATACCGTTCCTCGGAACAGAGCCCTATTCAATTCATTTAACTTTATTGCTGGACTTTTGGCAAAATACAACCGTCTCACAAACTTTCTCATTTCAGTATGATGAACAGCCAGCATCCTAAAATGATGGAAAACACTATTGCACACTTTTCTAGATAGACAAGCAAGAGAATGACCCTGCAAACCAGTATTCTCTCTCACTCTGCATGGATCCAGACTTTGAAGCACCTTAATCTTTTGTTTTACACTTTTTTTACTATATTCTCTTAGAAACTCTCGAAATCTGTCAATAGATTCCTGACGCACAGTGCAAATACTACTACAATTCCAAGTGTACACTGGGGCTTTAGGACGTCTCCCCATTGCCTCATCTGCCATCACTTGTACCTCATCTCTTGGAACCATTATCTCCTTCTCCATTATGCAACCATTTTTTACTTCGTATGAACGACCTCTGGTGTCAACTGCATGCAGCAAACTATTACTTTGAAAATAGCTCTCTTCATTAAAAAAAGGTTCACTACTTGAACTATGCATCCACTTTCCTAAAAACACTTTACAAAAGTTTGTTCTGTTCACTACTCTTTTGCTTTTGCTTTGTGATTTCAGTACATTAACCATTTTATCTAATGTACGCATCCTATTCAAAATTAATATGAATAGTTTCCTTTTTAATTCTAATGCTTTTGCTGCAATGGCTTCAATTTCTTTTTTTCTCTTGTAATATTTAGCCTTTTGCTTATATTTCTTTATATCCTTTATCAAATTGGACATAACTCTTCTCTGAAACATTTTTCTACGTATCTCTTTAAATGCTGTTTTTCTGTTTATGTTAAACTTTTCAATTGCAGAAGGTATATTTGCATTAGCTAAATTCTCAATTTTTTGCTGTTCTCTATGTTTTGTTACATTTTTCTGAGAACAGACATTTTGTACATTTTTCTTTGTTTTGAATATTTTGTTTAGAAATTGTTTTTTTTGCTTACCAGAAGATTTTTTCTTTTTCCCAACATCAGCATCTTCTACTAACTTTGGTCCTCCAGTTGTCTTCAAATATAGTTTTTTTTTTAGCGTTTTTTGAACTCGAGATTTTGTAGGCATCTTAAATTTTGTTCACTGTTCTTCAGTAATACCTGAAAAAAACTAAAAAAAAAATCCTTTATTGTATTTAAATATATTACTACATTTCTTTTCACAATAGTCACAAAACGAAATTTCTTTGCCAATTTGAATGCACACAAACTGCTCTTTTTTTTGGGCAAGTGAAAATCTCTTTTACAAACTGTCACATTATGAAACCAAGCTGTTTTTTCAGACCACCACCATGTGTATTCTCTGTGACTGCCTACACTCCAGCAGGGGCAACCAGCCTTAGTGATGCTGAATGTATTTGCATTACAGACTTAAACCTGAAAACCCCACTCGCTTCTAATTACTGTGCATGACTATACATGGCAAGCACATGGGTGTGTGCTAAGCCTCTGCTTCTTCCCCCAAAAAATCGCTCCCCCTTTCCATCTACTGCAACTGTGAAATCACCAGAGCAAGACGCAATAAATCTCTGCCTATAATTCTTCTATGCACACAGAGTCATGTTTTCACATTAGTGCCAAAACGAAATTTCTTTGCCAATTTGAAAGCACACTTACTGCTCTTTTTTTTTCGGGCCAAGTGAAAATCTCTTTTTACAATTTGAAATCACTTTTACAGACTGACACATTCTGAAACCTTTTTTTTTAATTTATTTAAATGCACATGTCCAAGCTGTTTTTTTTTCAGACCACCACCGTGTGTATTCTCTGTGACTGCCTACACTCCAGCAGGGGCAGCCAGCCTTAGTGATGCTGAATGTATTTGCATTACAGACTTAAACCTGAAAACCCCACTCGCTTCTAATTACTGTGCATGACTATACATGGCAAGCACATGGGTGTGTGCTAAGCCTCTGCTTCTTCCCCCAAAAATTCGCTCCCCCTTTCCATCTAATGCAACTGTGAAATCACCAGAGCAAGACGCAATAAATCTCTGCCTATAATTCTTCTATGCACACAGAGTCATGTTTTCACATTAGTGCCAAAACGAAATTTCTTTGCCAATTTGAAAGCACACTTACTGCTCTTTTTTTTTCGGGCCAAGTGAAAATCTCTTTTTACAATTTGAAATCACTTTTACAGACTGACACATTCTGAAACCTTTTTTTTAAATTTATTTAAATGCACATGTCCAAGCTGTTTTTTTTTCAGACCACCACCGTGTGTATTCTCTGTGACTGCCTACACTCCAGCAGGGGCAACCAGCCTTAGTGATGCTGAATGTATTTGCATTACAGACTTAAACCTGAAAACCCCACTCGCTTCTAATTACTGTGCATGACTATACATGGCAAGCACATGGGTGTGTGCTAAGCCTCTGCTTCTTCCCCCAAAAAATCGCTCCCCCTTTCCATCTACTGCAACTGTGAAATCACCAGAGCAAGACGCAATAAATCTCTGCCTATAATTCTTCTATGCACACAGAGTCATGTTTTCACATTAGTGCCAAAACGAAATTTCTTTGCCAATTTGAAAGCACACTTACTGCTTTTTTTTTTCGGGCCAAGTGAAAATCACTTTTACAGACTGACACATTATGAAACCACCATGTGTAACTACAACAAAAACAATTCCCATTTCTATTATTCATTTCTTAAGTTACCACATACATCCCCTCTCAAACTGTAAACTCACCTTTAAAATTAGTTAGTTGTGAAAGAAATGTGACACTCAAACAGCAGATTATCAGAGCCAGGATCTCTGTTGTGTTCACCTCTCTCCTCTCAGCAGAACCAGATAATGGCAAACTTTCCCTCTATTTTTCCACACACATATACATGTAAGTTTCAAATCTCAGTGCTTCCCCCTTTTTTTCAAATGTAATGACACATTTCTATTGGTTGAAAACCAACCCTTTTCCAAAAGTACCCTGCCCCCAACTTGACTTCTGCCTAGTACCCTTCCCCCAACTTGACTTCTGCCTGCTACCATAGCAACAGCTCATGGAACACTGCTGTGTGCAGTTAGGTCAGAAGTTCGACACACAATGTTTCAATTCCACAGAGCAAGAGTGCTTGACTTTTCAAACAGCAAATCCATAGTACTGTTCTTTGGTTACACATTTTTTTGTACCAATACAAAACATGCTTCTTTTAATTTTCACATACAGCCTAGTTTTTTTTCTAGAATGGTATGAAACAGCCAATCAGTTCTTTTTGTTTTGTAAAAAATATGTATGCCTCCATTTCCAAACTGTCTTTCTTTTCATATTGCCATTCTACTGAAAGACACCTCCTGAGTGCATCCAGTTCTCCTTTGAAGATGTTCACAGTGTGGATTGTAGGGCACAGCTATGTCTTCTGGAGTGAAAAGTTTGCAGAGAAAACAGATATGGTGAGAGACCTTGCTTTGCCAAATGTAGACATTAAATGGATTGGTCAGAGAGGGTTAAAGTGGCACCAATTGATGCCATTGGTGAAATCCTTCATTCAAATCCAACACCCTGACCTCATAATAGTGCACTGTGGTGGCAATGACCTAGGCACTTTGACTGGGGTAGGTCTGGAAATGCTTATGAAGGACACCTTTGCACAACTGTTTACACTTTTCTCTAAAACTGCCTTTGTGTTTTCCAACATATGCCAAAGGCAAAAATGGAACTGGTCCAATCATTTCTGTCCTCAGATTGACAAAGCAAGAAAGCACGTCAACAAATCTGTTTCTGCTTTCCTCCGTGACTATGGTATGGGTGCCATTTACCACAACAACTTGCGTTACGACATGCAAGACATTTATAGAGGAGATGGTGTGCACTTCAATGATGAAGGGAACAGAGTCTTCCTCTTGAACCTTAGACTCTGCATCGGTACTTACTTGTAGGTACCACTAAAAAAATGACTCCATAAACACAACAGCTCTTTTTAGAGCTCCCTAATTTCTAAACTCTTAAATCTGCTTTTCATTTATTTTTTTTTTTTATTTTTTACCGTACGCTTACCGTAAGCTTACCGTACGCGTACCGTACGCGTACCCCGTGATTTTTTTTAAAATCAATAAATGTTTTTTTTGTACTTTTCTGTCCTTCTTTGACCCCCTTACAATTGTTAGGGGGTCTGTAACTCTCCTCATTGCCCCCTTTCCTTGTTTTCACTCTTTTTTTTCAGAGTGAAATACACAAAATGGCGGCCGCCGCTTCCTGGTTTCGGCCGATTCGAATGTTTACTAAGATCTAAGAGCCAATCAGAATCGCGCTCGCGCACGCCACCGTACGCTTACCGTAAGCGTACGGTAAGCGTACCGTAAGCGGGCTCAGATATATATATTGATTTAAAGGCTATTTTCTCAGAATCTACTGAACAGATTTACACCAAACCTACAAAAGGCACTTCCTTGACCTAGGGACTACCTCTCTGCCAAATTTTGAGTAATTCTGTTCAGCCGTTCGGGCTGTAGCTCGTTCTAAAGGTCCTATGGAAAAATGCATGGGAAAAACGCGTTTTGGGACCCCCCTTTTATCTCAGCCCCCGCTTGACGGATCCCCCCGAGACTTTCAGGGTAGGAGCGGAGCGTAGCGCCCCACCTATTTTGAGAAATTCGCGAGGATTCGTCGACCGGCGCCAAAGTTATTCAAAATAGAATGTTGAGGTTTTCCTATGGAAACGTGGTCCTAACTATAACTACCTACTGGCGACCGCCAGTAGGTAATATATATATATATATATATATTCACTTAAAAAACCATAGGTTTCGCACATGTTATAGTTAGCTGGACATTTCACTCGTAAAAAACCAATGAAATTCCCCCGTTATAGTTACTGCAGGCAACTATAACTCACACGACCGCAATCCTCTGCTGATGACGTCAGATATTACATCACTGTATTTAGGCACTTATTTACCCATGTCTTCTTCCATTAATCTTTAACTATACATATATTACAAATATTTATTTTTCATAAAGGCACGTATGTCATCAGTGATGTAATATCTGACGTCATCAGCAGAGGATTGCGGTCGCGTGAGTTATAGTTGCCTGCAGTAACTATAATGGGGGAATTTTATTGGTTTTTTACGAGTGAAATGTCCAGCTAATTATAACATGTGTGAAACCTATGGTTTTTTAACTGAATTTGCAAGGTTTTTTAAATGCTAATTCGTAACTATAACGTGTGTGAAACCTATGGTTTTTTCAGTGAATTTGTACGTTTTTTTAAATGCTAAGTTATGTATTTATTAATTATTTTTTTTTCAGGTTTTTCACCGTGAATTTTTATTTTTTTAAATAAATCGCGAGGTGCGCGCACCGAGCACCCACGGTTCGCAGTTCGTGCCGTGCGCGCAGGGTGCGCGCACCTCGCGATTTTTAAAATATAAAAAAGAATGTTTTTTCCTCCCTTGGGGGTCCTTCTGTGACCCCCTGACCAAGGCTAGGGGGTCAGTAACTGTCCACTCTGCCCCCTTTTCACGTTCTCCACCTTTTTTTTTCACCCCCTCAGACTGCGAGAGCCAAATGGCGGCCGACACTTCCTGGTTTCGACCGATTCGAATGTTTACCGACATCTAACAACCAATCAGAATTGCGCTCGCGCACGGCAGGGTGCGCACACAGGGCTTGCTCAGTGCGCGCACGGTGCGCGCGTATAGATATTGATACGCTTTTAAATGCTATTTTCTCAGGAAATACTGAACAGATTTACACCAGAAGGCAAAAGGCACTTCCTTTACCTCATGGCTACCTCTCTGCCAAATTTCACGTAATTCTGTTCAGCCGTTCGGGCTGTAGCTGTGTCTAAAGGTCCTATGGAAAATAACATGGAGAAAACGTGTTTTGGGACCCCCCTTTTTTCTCGGCCCCCGCTTGACGAATCACCCCGAGACTTTCAGGGTAGGAGCTGAGCGGAGGGCCCCATTAGTTTTGAAAATTTGCGTGACTGACTGTATAAGTGAGTGATTAGGTGTCTCAGTGAATGTATGGGTGAGTGACTAGTTGTGTCAATGTTTGTATCAGTCTTTCAGTTGGTGTCTAAGTAGCTGTATGGGTGTGTGAGTGGGTACATGAGTTCTGTATGGGTGATTGATTGCTTGTCTGAGAACCTGTATTAGTGTCTGAATGTATGTGTGGTTGGGTGAGGGGGGTGTGACTGCCTGTGGATGAGTGAGTGGGTGAGTCAGTGGCTGTATGGGTTAGTGAGTGTGTGTATGACTGAGTGGATGTGTCAGTGGAATATGGGTGAGTACCTTGGTATGTGAAAGGCAATATAGGTTAGTGATGGGGGTATATGAGTGACTGTATAGGTGAGTGAGTGAATGTGAAAGTGGCTGTATTGGAGAGTGTGTGCTTGTGTCAGTGACTGTATATGAGAGTGAGTATGTGTTAGCATCTGTATGAGTAAGTAAGTGGGTGTGTTTATAACTGTATGGGTGAACAAGTGGCTGCGTGAATGACTGTATGTGTGAGTGAGTAGGTGATGAGTAGCTCTATGGGTGACTGACTCAGTGTGTGAGTGGCTTTGGGTGTATGAGTGGATATGTCAGTGGCTGTATTATTGAGTGAGTGGGTGTATGAGTGGCTGTATGGGTGAGTTAGTGGATGTGTGTGTAGATCTATGAATCAGTGAGTGGGTGTGTAAGGACTGGTATGGGTCAGTGAATGGTTGTGTGGGAGTGGGAGTGGGGGTATGAAAGTTTCTATGGGGTGTTAGTGGGTGGATTAGTTATTTTGTGGATGATGTCATCAGTGATATCATTTGAGATGTCCTCAGTGATGTCATCAGTGATGTCATTGACCATGTCATGAGTGCTGTAATATGTGTGGTGATAAGCAGTGCATTGCGGGGGTGCGAGTCATAATTAGCTCGGCTAACTATAATTGCTGAATTTCACTGGTTTTGTACGAGCATAACTATAACATGCAGTCAAAAGATGAGGGGAGATAGAGGTTGAGGTTAGGGTATAGGTTTGCTTAGGAATGGCTCATACCGGGCTTATCATCATGTGGTCCTGAAGAAGAGCTTTGAAGGGACAGCTTGAAACCTGTCGACCCAATACTAGGGACTCTATACTCGATATAGTTAGTCTTTCCCTATAATCAATCCCTGATTTTAGTCATACCAAATAGGGGCAGGAATAAAATATTAGCCCACTAATTAGGTATTTTCTACTTTTTGTTTTTCCACTCCACTTTCACTACACTACACATTTTCCTCAACTTAGTGCTCCTACGTAGTTCCGCAAGTTGCAGCATGCCTCAATCCGCAGTGGATTGAGAGGTCCCCAATGATGAAGCATGCCACCTCGGGGAAACCTTGGTGGGTGAGAGGATTCTAGAAAAGAATTTTTCTTTTTGGAAAGAGGATTTTCATACATCTTCAGTGAAAACCCTGTTTGTTCCCATGGTTAGGTTTTTATTTCTGGTATTCCAGATTTTGTGAAACTTCCTACCTTTAACGTCCCAGCAACCTTTATTTTTTTCAGTGATTTTCTAAGTTTATTTTTTATTCCATTTCCTAACTATAACACCCCTGTAACGTTTGGTTGTTTCAGTTAAATTCTATGGTTTTTTAAATAGTAGTGGCATTTGCAAAGTGGTGGAGAAAGGGGGCGGCCGTCTGACCAGCTCTCAGGAAGCCCACAGAGTAGGACTTACAGAAAGTACCAGGAGGGCTTTATGGCCCCCAAGGTCCCTCAGCATCCAAGAGGACTTTATTCCCCAACCAGTAGTGCACCAGGAAACAGGGTTGCAGGGTCGTGGAGAAAGGTGGCGTGGCTTCTTCAGACCTCTTAGCAATACCGCTGTGTGGGACTTACTGGAGATAACAGGAGTGATTGCTTGCACCCAAGGACCCTCAGCAGCCAAGTAGACTTCACCCCCAACTAGTAGTGCACCAGGGGGCCTCCTGGTGCACTACCGGTTGGTGAATCAAGTCCACTTGGCTCCAGAGGGTCCTTAGGGGTAACTACCTGTTCTGTTACCTCAGGTAGGTCCCCCATAGCTGGATTGCTCAGAGGTTGTTGGATGCCACTCCCCCTTTCCTCACCACTCTACAAAAGTGCCTCCTTGCTCACCACTGGTTAGGGGGAGAAGTCCACTTTAGTCCTGAGACCCTCAGGAGGCAAGTGGACTTCATCCCCAACCACCAGTGTGCCAGGAGATGAGTTTGCAGAGTGGTGGAGTAAAGGGGCGTGGCTTCCAAAGACCTCTTAGCAATCCAACTGTGTGAGCTTACTGAAGGTAAGAGGAGGTCTTGTTAGCCATAAAGGACCCTCAGCAGCCAAGTGGACTTTATCCCCCAACCAGCAGCATGCCATGAGGCATGTTTTCAGAGTGGTGGAGAAAGGGGGTGGGACCGCCGGCGAGTTTTCTTTTCTTTTCTTTTTTTAGGAAAGGAGGTGCCTAGCCCCCTTTCCATAGGCCCATTTTGGCCATGGAGACCCCATCCCCCTGGGCCAGCAATTTTCAGAATGGGGAGGGGTCCACCCCATCCCCTAGGCTGCCAGCTTTGTCTTTGTTGAAGTTTTGTTTAAATAAATAAGAGGGGTTGCATGGCACCCTTCTCTGGGCCGATTTTTGCCTCGGGTACCTCATCCTCCGAGGCCTGCCTTTTTTTAATTGTATTTTTTAAAACATGGGAGAGGGACATGTGGCATCCCTCCTAGGTTGATTTTGGCCCCGGGCACACCATCCATCAGGACTAGACCACCATACTGAGTGCCCTGGTCCCACCCAGGGCTCTCAGTTTCTCACATTAGGGACCATGGGGGGAACTTGAAGGGCTCCGCAGTCCCTGCAGCTCCCTGCATCCTGCGGCAGCCAGCATTGCTTTTGGACAGAGGGAGCAGCTAAACATGCAGTTCCCTCTCTCCAAAAGCAATCCTGTTCTGCTTCTAGTAAGCAAGAGAATTATTTCTGCTATCGCTTACTAGAAGTGGAGCAGAATTTGCTATGGCTTGACGGGAGCTGTTTCGCTCCTGCCAAGCCATAGCAAACAGCTATGTCCCGGAGGTGGTGGTCCCCCAGGCCATCTTTGGCTTTAATAGGGGGGCTAAGTGACTCCACTCCTTTGTCTGACTTAGCCCAGAGGAGGTGGTGGTCCCGGGGCTGGATGTGCACAACGGACCCCCTGCATTATGTTATGTGAGCCCTGGGGAAGTGGTGTTCCTTGAGGCTGCGGAGAGGCCGCATGGGTCCCCCACATTATTGACATTTTAAGCCCTGAGGAAATGACGATCCCCCGGGCTGAAAAGCCTTGTTGAATTTTAAAGCCTTGGGGAGGTGGTGGTCACTTGGACTGCAGGGAGTCTGCACGCCCCCTGCTTTCTTTATACACAAAGCCCCGGGGAGGTGGCAGTCCCTGGGGTGGCCTCTACTGCACTCATGCTTCAAATGGCCCCAGTAAGGTGGCAGTCCCCATGGCTGTGGCGGGGCATGTGGGCCTCTGCATTAGTTTACATATGTTTACATGTGTTTGCCAGGGGCGGTCCCTGGGCTGTGGGGTGCCGCATGGGCACCCCCCTACATTACTATAAAAACTGTCCCTGTGATTTGGCACACCTAGGTGATTAATGGAAAAGACTCGCAGGAGCCTGCTTCTCTCCTTTTTTTTGTCATGGATCCGCAGGTCCACCCACAAATTCACAGCAAAATTCAATCAAAAAAAAGCTTTTAATCCCTGGCAGGGTTCCTCTGGGAACACCCACGATATCTGGGTTATTCCTGCCTTGCCCCCTTTTCTTTTTTAACTCTTTTGTAGGATTCAGCTTCAACTAAGTTCCAAGATGGTAGACAACACTTCCTGTCTGAAATGTTGGCAGCCTATCAAATTTTTGTAGGATCCTCAAGTCCACTGCAAGGACTCGCATCACCAGATATCAAGATTTTTTAAACTGAAATTAATGAATGGATTTACACCAATTCACAAAAAAGCAGGCTTTCTGGACCAACATCTGGCTTTCTGCTAAATTTGGTGTAATTCCGTTCAGCAGGTGGGCTGTAGTTGTGTTCACAAATCAAAAAATCCCCATAAACATAACATGAGGAAAACACATTTTGGGACCCCTCTTTTTTCTCACATCCACCCCCCCCCCTTTATGGATTACCCCGAAACTTTCAACACAGCAGCTGAACCACAGAGGGGACTTTTTTTTAAATGCTGTCAAGATTTGTCAAGCAGCCCAAAGTTACTGGAAAAAATAAATTCTATGGAAACTTTGGTCCTAACTATAACTACCTATTGACGATTACCAATAGGTAAGATATATATATATGTCACCAATAGGTAGTTATAGTTAAAGATCAGGAGGAATAACTTGTGCTCTAAAATATATATGCTCAAAATCAACTTTCTACAAAATATTTATAAATATGTGTATACACTAAAATGTTTTTGAAAATAAGTTACTGAGAATATCCCATTTACATGTTGACAAAAGCCATTTTTTTCATATCTCAGGTCAACCCCAATTTCAAAAAGGACATCTGGAGGGCCCTCACAAGAAAAGTGTGGACCTGAGAGGTCCATAGGTGCCATAGCCTCCACAGCTGTATTGGGATAACCTGCATTGCTGGACCAAGATAACAACTCACCACCTCCCTCAACAAAACCTCAAAGGTGCAAACACACCAGCTCCCCTCAGGAAACCCTCAGGGAAGCAGCCCTCCAGGAAAGCCAGCTGGTTCTCTTCCACCCTCCAAGACTCCAGGTGCACCTGCAGACAGCTCGAAAAAAGATGGCGGAGCAGAAAATCGTGGCAGACCATGCAGCCTCCAAAACCACCATCACCACACGCCACCACCTCATCAGAACAACAAAGAAAACAGCCATACAGAAACACATCAACGCCAACGCACACAACAGCAAAGAATTCTTCACCATGGTCAAAGAATTTGCCAAACCCACCACAGCGATAGCAGACATTACCCCTTCTCACGACCTCTGTGACAACCTCCCTCTCTCAAGGAGATATATGACAGCTTTACAACCCAAGACCTGCCCACCCCATCCACAACCACTGCACACAATGACTTCAGACCCCAGCAGACCCTTCCCAGCTGGAACACTCTTACCTCTGATGAAACCCTCAGGATCCTGAAGAGCATCCACTCCAGAGCCCCCAAGGGTCCCTGCCCTCACCACATCTTCAACAGAGCAAGCACATCCATCGCACCCAAACTCTGCTGCACGACCCCCATTCCCTCTTTGACCAAGGCAGGACTGCAGCCCTCATCCTCCTGGACTTTTGACGCCGTCTCCCACCACATCCTCTGCACAAGACTCCCCAACGACGGTGTCACAATTACCAAGCCAACCCACCTCATGCCTCCAGCTAAGCTTCCTTAGATTGTACGGCATTGCCAGGATAAACCAGAAAAGGGAATAATCATGGTGCCATTTAGATTCCCAATATATATATGTATATACCCACAGAGAAAACCCACCCCTGCCCCGTGCACCAGCACAACCTTGTGTTTAAGTATGTGAAACTAACAAATGCGACCTTGACAATGTTTGGTATCATGTTCTTGTACTGTACTTATAGCGCTATATCATGTTATTGTGCTTTATGGCAACTGCATGTTATTGTGCAAATTCATAGGCAACTTCATGTTATTGTGCAAATTCACGTCTAACTAGTTTTTGAGGCTTTTATCAGGCACGAAGATAAAAGACGCACTAACCTGAGCTGATCGTGCTGCCCGCAATGCTACTGAGAAAAGAGTCAAGAGAACGCCGCGTGACGCACTCAGGACATGCGTCGACGTAGCAGCCATTTTGGGTGTGGCACTTCTATTTAAAGGCACACCCAAGTTCTGGAAGGTGCTTAGCCTTCTGTTACTTTCCTACGGAGGTCTGTTGCTAAAGACGCTACGGACGCTGCGACTCACATTGAAATCGACGCAATGATTCTTCTTTCGGTTTCCTGATGCTGGAGTTCAGCACGTCATCGATCCTGGAAGAAAAAAGCAAAGTGAATATTTTTACTTTTATGGCGCCCTATACAAGAAAGACTAATCCGTAAAACAAATACGTAATAATTTTTGGAACCTTCGTTTTGGTGCAAGCTATCAAAGAACAAAGAAAGAAAAAACAGAGACCTGTTTGAGATGCTTGACTAAAGATAACAAAATATGCTTCTTCTCCTTAAGTATTTGTTTTCTACTTTTTATGTAAAAGTATTTAGTGAGTGATGGACAAAACAAGTGATTTACAGAAAAAGCTTAGTAAGTAATCATCATAGTTATCATAACACAGGGATACTGATAATGTGGTATTACTAAATACAATTCTGTGATATTTGTTTCCTCTTAGATTTATTGAAGTGGCTTAGTGAGGTGAAACTACGCGGACGACATTACAGCACTATACATCCTTCATTCCCAGTACTACTAAGATGCTGTGACTACTACTTTTGGCTCGTAGGTAGGAAAGCTTCCTTATTAGATGGATCCTATGCGTATGTGTAAAGGGAGGGACTAGTGCAAGACTATAGATAACATACTGAATTTGAGTTCTTGTTGCCTCACAGGTCGACAACCAAGAATCCTCAAGCGTCCAGTATCCGGCCCTCCTCCCTGAATCCTAGGGTGTATCCCTAGTGAATCGCTGTGTACACTGGTTATAAAGTAGGCTACTGGGAAGTTGGTCCATAACGTTTCAGCGAAATGCAACCTTGCGGACTTAAGGTAGGAACGCATGGTTAGTCTGACAGACAGAATCCATGATAAAGCCCTAGAATGGATCCGCTCCTTCCTCACCAGCCGAACACAGAGACTCAGACTTCCACCGTTCTTCTCAGAACCCACAGAGATCAGCTGAGTAGTGCATCAAGGATCCTCCCTGAGCCCCACTCTCATCAACATCTACATGGTACCCCTTGCAGCCATCATCAAAAGCCACATAATCTTTGAATAGAATAAGTCTTTATAGCTTTATTAACAAAAATCATTGCAATTAAAACATTAATATCATGAATAAAAAGACACAATTCCTGAATTCTTTGATCAATACACAGCTGTACAAAAAAAAAATTTCTATGATTATGTGCCGTACTAGAACATTGATACCACATGTAAACATCTAATATCGCAGTTGCACTTTAATCATAAAGCTAATAACATATTATGGTAAAATTCCCAGGAATATACAAAAATAACTATAGGCATTATGTAACATGGTGCAAATAAGCTATAAAGTGCCTAAGTGCAAGAGCTGTAAACATCATGTACCATTTCGCTAATGAACAATAAAGTGCCTCTATATGCTTTGAAGTCTGATGACTGAAATTGCCTAAAGAGCCAAAGCAGTAATGATTGTGTGCCATTGTGCTAATGTGCAATACAAGTGCTTCTATGCTTTCATGTATTCTTTAGAGCTCAAAAACAAGATAATTCAAGGTGTCAAAAACCTAAAAACCACAACTTTATATTTTGTAATCCATTGAAATGTCCCTTAGGTTACAGAAGCCAGCAATTTCTCAGTATTTGCAAAAAAAATTATCATTTGATATAACAATGGAATCTATTTGCCCAATAAACATATAATAAGGGCCTGGCAGGCTGATCTTGCCCCAACGTTAAGGAATAAAGGTTTTAATAGTGCACAACGTGTTTTAAGCAATTTAGGACACGCACATACTATATGCAATAAGGTTTCACGTGCCAACTGCACAGTCTATATTCTGTAGTTGGCCATTGTTGTATCCAGGTCGGCGTGCCCTACTTGGTTGGGTATATGCCCAGTCTTAATTTTAAAAATGTTTCCTTCATTTGAGCCGAGGAGTAGGCATTCAGATAAGGCTGGATTCTCAGGGACTGAAGAGAATTAATCACAGACAAGGCATTGGTTTTTGCCCCTAGAGCTGTCTTATCCGAATTAAATGAGTTCATTTTAATCTTTTTTTAAAGAATTTGTTTAAAACTGGACACTATCATTCCTGGAAGCCCTGTCTGAAGATCAAAACTCTGAAGGCACGTTAAAATACGAGATCGCCAGGCATCTGTATATACTAAACAGGTTATTTCACTCCAGCAGGTGTTAGCTAAAGATTTAGGGTCAGATAAAAACAGGGAGTACAAACATTTCAAAAATGACCCTTGACACCATGGACTGTATTTGGAGGCCAAACTCCAATCTAATTTCAGCTTGGCCAATTGACCTGGGGATCCCAAAGATTGATTTGTAGGCCTTAATTACTAATAGGTCCAATAATTTTGCATCTTTCCCTCTGGTGATAGGCGAGCCATATGTAATTGTTGGCTGTAACTTTCCTCTCATAACTAAGAAGATGTTTGTATGATTGGCACCTCAATGATTTGCATAAGCACTTGAAAGCGTAGATTAGAGTTGAGGTTTTTGCCCTCAAGCCTTTAAAATGAATTTTAAATGAGACTCTATTGTCAAATAAAATACCTAGATATGTATATATCTCCACCTCTTCAATTGGCCCACCTCTGGCCCTTCATGAATCAGTCCTAGGTTTCACTGGGACGATTTTCATGATTTAAGTTGTTTTAACATTCAACTCCAGGCAATTATCTAAAATATAATCATCGAATCTATTAATCAATCTTTGTAAGACTACCGGAGTTTGGCTCAACAAAATGGTACCGTCTGCATATTGTAAATAGCTAAGATGCACCTTAGCAAGTTTGTAAGGAGGAGAGGCGTTGACGGGCTCAAAGTGCTGTAGTAAGTCTGACAAAAAAAGATTAAAAAGGCAGGGTGCAAGTACACAGCCTTGTTTAAGACAATTATAAGTTTTGATTTTTTGAGATAGAGTAAAACCATCACCTAACTTAACCTGGACCCAAGTTTTGGTATAGAGGAGTATTATATCATCCAACAATTTTCACGAAATGTTCAATGAATGTCCCATCCTGCAAGTTTTTTCCATAGTAGAACTTGAGGAACTGCATCAAAGGCAGCTTTTAAATCTATAAAACAAATATATAGATTTTGATTTTTTGAAACAGCCCCTTCAGCTAGTAAAGTGAGGGCCAGCAAATTGGTATTGGTCCCTACGAAATCCTGTTTGGTAAATTTGGATTATCTCCTGCAACTCTGCCCAGTTTTCAAAATCGATCAATCGGCAGGAGACAAAGACCCTAGCGTCTACATCATTTAAGGCAATTCGAAGATAATTGGCAGGGTTATCAACTGGGCTGCTTTTGAATATTGCCTGCACAATGGTACCTTGCCAGGGCACGGGGGCTCTGTTCAATGCCAATACCTCATTAAACACTGGTGTCAACACTTTAACTCACATGTCAATATTGGCACAGGATATGGCATTAGGAAGCCCATTTGGGCCAGGAGACCCATTTAATGAAAGGTGACGCAAAAGACTGGTTGTTTCAGTACTGCTTATAAAATCCAAGTCATTCTCCGGATTAGAGCTGCTCACTTGCTCCATGTATGACTTACTGAATTTCGCAGTACTGCTTATAGAATCCAAGTCATTCTCTGGATTAGAGCTGCTCACTTGCTCTATGTATGACTTGCTGATTTTGGCACAATAGTAAGACAAGTCTGGCCTATTTGCATCTAAATTCCATGCACCATACAAGTTGGTAATTAACCCTACCCAACCATCCTCAGTAATATTAATACTGTAGGCCCTATTCCCTCCCCTTTCGAGTTTGTTAATGATCTCCCAAAATGTTTTTACATGCCCATGAGGCATGTAATAATCTTTGCATAGCCCTATTTGATAATATGCTTTAGCCAATCACACTTCTCATCTATATGACCTTCTTTTACATTCATCTTTATCAATTTGTAAGAGGATTGCCATGGGATTCCATCGAGCTTTTTCAACATATCCGATGTGTCTCTCAAGTTTGAGTTTAGATCTTTTACCAAAGAGGCCAAAAAGTAATTAATGTAATTGGAGATCGATTCCAAGATAGATCCTTTTGCTGACACTATTGGTCTCCCTCCCTATATATATCTCACTGTTAAATCAAATGTTACAGGGACGTCATATTCAGTCTCAGGTTTCACTCATACAAAATCTGTAAAATTCAGCAGTTTTAGTTAGCTAAGCTAACTTTAACCGGCGCTCTCACAATGCACTGATTATGATCTCACATATTAAATCACTCATGACATGGTTAGTGACATCACTGATGACATCTCAAATGACATCACTGAAGGCATCATCCAGCAGTGACTGTGAGTGCTTTTAAAATGTTTATGAATGGTAAATATATATATATATGTGTGTGTGTATATATATATATATATATATATATATATATATATAAATATATATATATTCACTTAAAAAACCATAGGTTTCACACATGTTATAGTTAGCTGGACATTTCACTCGTAAAAAACCAATGAAATTCCCCCGTTATAGTTACTGCAGGCAACTATAACTCACACGACCGCAATCCTCTGCTGATGACGGCAGATATTACATCACTGTATTTAGGCACTTATTTACCCATGTCTTCTTCCATTAATCTTTAGCTATACATATATTACAAATATTTATTTTTCATAAAGGCACATATGTCATCAGTGATGTAATATCTGACGTCATCAGCAGAGGATTGCGGTCGCGTGAGTTATAGTTGCCTGCAGTAACTATAATGGGGGAATTTTATTGGTTTTTTACGAGTGAAATGTCCAGCTAATTATAACATGTGTGAAACCTATGGTTTTTTAAGTGAATTTGCAAGGTTTTTTAAATGCTAATTCGTAACTATAACGTGTGTGAAACCTATGGTTTTTTCAGTGAATTTGTACGTTTTTTAAAATGCTAAGTTATGTATTTATTAATTATTTTTTTTTCAGGTTTTTCACCGTGAATTTTTATTTTTTTAAATAAATCGCGAGGTGCGCGCACCGAGCACCCACGGTTCGCAGTTCGTGCCGTGCGCGCAGGGTGCGCGCACCTCGCGATTTTTAAAATGTAAAAAAGAATGTTTTTTCCTCCCTTGGGGGTCCTTCTGTGACCCCCTGACCAAGGCTAGGGGGTCAGTAACTGTCCACTCTGCCCCCTTTTCACGTTCTCCACCTTTTTTTTTCACCCCCTCAGACTGCGAGAGACAAAATGGCGGCCGACACTTCCTGGTTTCGACCGATTCGAATGTTTACCGACATCTAACAACCAATCAGAATTGCGCTCGCGCACGGCAGGGTGCGCGCACAGGGCTTGCTCAGTGCGCGCAAGGTGCGCGCGTATAGATATTGATACGCTTTTAAATGCTATTTTCTCAGGAAATACTGAACAGATTTACACCAGAAGGCAAAAGGCACTTCCTTTACCTCATGGCTACCTCTCTGCCAAATTTCACGTAATTCTGTTCAGCCGTTCGGGCTGTAGCTGTGTCTAAAGGTCCTATGGAAAATAACATGGGGAAAACGTGTTTTGGGACCCCCCTTTTTTCTCGGCCCCCGCTTGACGAATCACCCCGAGACTTTCAGGGTAGGAGCTGAGCGGAGGGCCCCATTAGTTTTGAAAATTTGCGTGACTGACTGTATAAGTGAGTGATTAGGTGTCTCAGTGAATGTATGGGTGAGTGACTAGTTGTGTCAATGTTTGTATCAGTCTTTCAGTTGGTGTCTAAGTAGCTGTATGGGTGTGTGAGTGGGTACATGAGTTCTGTATGGGTGATTGATTGCTTGTCTGAGAACCTGTATTAGTGTCTGAATGTATGTGTGGTTGGGTGAGGGGGGTGTGACTGCCTGTGGATGAGTGAGTGGGTGAGTCAGTGGCTGTATGGGTTAGTGAGTGTGTGTATGACTGAGTGGATGTGTCAGTGGAATATGGGTGAGTACCTTGGTATGTGAAAGGCAATATAGGTTAGTGATGGGGGTATATGAGTGACTGTATAGGTGAGTGAGTGAATGTGAAAGTGGCTGTATTGGAGAGTGTGTGCTTGTGTCAGTGACTGTATATGAGAGTGAGTATGTGTTAGCATCTGTATGAGTAAGTAAGTGGGTGTGTTTATAACTGTATGGGTGAACAAGTGGCTGCGTGAATGACTGTATGTGTGAGTGAGTAGGTGATGAGTAGCTCTATGGGTGACTGACTCAGTGTGTGAGTGGCTTTGGGTGTATGAGTGGATATGTCAGTGGCTGTATTATTGAGTGAGTGGGTGTATGAGTGGCTGTATGGGTGAGTTAGTGGATGTGTGTGTAGATCTATGAATCAGTGAGTGGGTGTGTAAGGACTGGTATGGGTCAGTGAATGGTTGTGTGGGAGTGGGAGTGGGGGTATGAAAGTTTCTATGGGGTGTTAGTGGGTGGATTAGTTATTTTGTGGATGATGTCATCAGTGATATCATTTGAGATGTCCTCAGTGATGTCATCAGTGATGTCATTGACCATGTCATGAGTGCTGTAATATGTGTGGTGATAAGCAGTGCATTGCGGGGGTGCGAGTCATAATTAGCTCGGCTAACTATAATTGCTGAATTTCACTGGTTTTGTACGAGCATAACTATAACATGCAGTCAAAAGATGAGGGGAGATAGAGGTTGAGGTTAGGGTATAGGTTTGCTTAGGAATGGCTCATACCGGGCTTATCATCATGTGGTCCTGAAGAAGAGCTTTGAAGGGACAGCTTGAAACCTGTCGACCCAATACTAGGGACTCTATACTCGATATAGTTAGTCTTTCCCTATAATCAATCCCTGATTTTAGTCATACCAAATAGGGGCAGGAATAAAATATTAGCCCACTAATTAGGTATTTTCTACTTTTTGTTTTTCCACTCCACTTTCACTACACTACACATTTTCCTCAACTTAGTGCTCCTACGTAGTTCCGCAAGTTGCAGCATGCCTCAATCCGCAGTGGATTGAGAGGTCCCCAATGATGAAGCATGCCACCTCGGGGAAACCTTGGTGGGTGAGAGGATTCTAGAAAAGAATTTTTCTTTTTGGAAAGAGGATTTTCATACATGTTCAGTGAAAACCCTGTTTGTCCCCATGGTTAGGTTTTTATTTCTGGTATTCCAGATTTTGTGAAACTTCCTACCTTTAACGTCCCAGCAACCTTTATTTTTTTCAGTGATTTTCTAAGTTTATTTTTTATTCAATTTCCTAACTATAACACCCCTGTAACGTTTGGTTGTTTCAGTTAAATTCTATGGTTTTTTAAATAGTAGTGGCATTTGCAAAGTGGTGGAGAAAGGGGGCGGCCGTCTGACCAGCTCTCAGGAAGCCCACAGAGTAGGACTTACAGAAAGTACCAGGAGGGCTTTATGGCCCCCAAGGTCCCTCAGCATCCAAGAGGACTTTATTCCCCAACCAGTAGTGCACCAGGAAACAGGGTTGCAGGGTCGTGGAGAAAGGTGGCGTGGCTTCTTCAGACCTCTTAGCAATACCGCTGTGTGGGACTTACTGGAGATAACAGGAGTGATTGCTTGCACCCAAGGACCCTCAGCAGCCAAGTAGACTTCACCCCCAACTAGTAGTGCACCAGGGGGCCTCCTGGTGCACTACCGGTTGGTGAATCAAGTCCACTTGGCTCCAGAGGGTCCTTAGGGGTAACTACCTGTTCTGTTACCTCAGGTAGGTCCCCCATAGCTGGATTGCTCAGAGGTTGTTGGATGCCACTCCCCCTTTCCTCACCACTCTACAAAAGTGCCTCCTTGCTCACCACTGGTTAGGGGGAGAAGTCCACTTTAGTCCTGAGACCCTCAGGAGGCAAGTGGACTTCATCCCCAACCACCAGTGTGCCAGGAGATGAGTTTGCAGAGTGGTGGAGTAAAGGGGCGTGGCTTCCAAAGACCTCTTAGCAATCCAACTGTGTGAGCTTACTGAAGGTAAGAGGAGGTCTTGTTAGCCATAAAGGACCCTCAGCAGCCAAGTGGACTTTATCCCCCAACCAGCAGCATGCCATGAGGCATGTTTTCAGAGTGGTGGAGAAAGGGGGTGGGACCGCCGGCGAGTTTTCTTTTCTTTTCTTTTTTTAGGAAAGGAGGTGCCTAGCCCCCTTTCCATAGGCCCATTTTGGCCATGGAGACCCCATCCCCCTGGGCCAGCAATTTTCAGAATGGGGAGGGGTCCACCCCATCCCCTAGGCTGCCAGCTTAGTCTTTGTTGAAGTTTTGTTTAAATAAATAAGAGGGGTTGCATGGCACCCTTCTCTGGGCCGATTTTTGCCTCGGGTACCTCATCCTCCGAGGCCTGCCTTTTTTTAATTGTATTTTTTAAAACATGGGAGAGGGACATGTGGCATCCCTCCTAGGTTGATTTTGGCCCCGGGCACACCATCCATCAGGACTAGACCACCATACTGAGTGCCCTGGTCCCACCCAGGGCTCTCAGTTTCTCACATTAGGGACCATGGGGGGAACTTGAAGGGCTCCGCAGTCCCTGCAGCTCCCTGCATCCTGCGGCAGCCAGCATTGCTTTTGGACAGAGGGAGCAGCTAAACATGCAGTTCCCTCTCTCCAAAAGCAATCCTGTTCTGCTTCTAGTAAGCAAGAGAATTATTTCTGCTATCGCTTACTAGAACTGGAACAGAATTTGCTATGGCTTGACGGGAGCTGTTTCGCTCCTGCCAAGCCATAGCAAACAGCTATGTCCCGGAGGTGGTGGTCCCCCAGGCCATCTTTGGCTTTAATAGGGGGGCTAAGTGACTCCACTCCTTTGTCTGACTTAGCCCAGAGGAGGTGGTGGTCCCGGGGCTGGATGTGCACAACGGACCCCCTGCATTATGTTATGTGAGCCCTGGGGAAGTGGTGTTCCTTGAGGCTGCGGAGAGGCCGCATGGGTCCCCCACATTATTGACATTTTAAGCCCTGAGGAAATGACGATCCCCCGGGCTGAAAAGCCTTGTTGAATTTTAAAGCCTTGGGGAGGTGGTGGTCACTTGGACTGCAGGGAGTCTGCACGCCCCCTGCTTTCTTTATACACAAAGCCCCGGGGAGGTGGCAGTCCCTGGGGTGGCCTCTACTGCACTCATGCTTCAAATGGCCCCAGTAAGGTGGCAGTCCCCATGGCTGTGGCGGGGCATGTGGGCCTCTGCATTAGTTTACATATGTTTACATGTGTTTGCCAGGGGCGGTCCCTGGGCTGTGGGGTGCCGCATGGGCACCCCCCTACATTACTATAAAAACTGTCCCTGTGATTTGGCACACCTAGGTGATTAATGGAAAAGACTCGCAGGAGCCTGCTTCTCTCCTTTTTTTTGTCATGGATCCGCAGGTCCACCCACAAATTCACAGCAAAATTCAATCAAAAAAAAGCTTTTAATCCCTGGCAGGGTTCCTCTGGGAACACCCACGATATCTGGGTTATTCCTGCCTTGCCCCCTTTTCTTTTTTAACTCTTTTGTGGGATTCAGCTTCAACTAAGTTCCAAGATGGTAGACAACACTTCCTGTCTGAAATGTTGGCAGCCTATCAAATTTTTGTAGGATCCTCAAGTCCACTGCAAGGACTCGCATCACCAGATATCAAGATTTTTTAAACTGAAATTAATGAATGGATTTACACCAATTCACAAAAAAGCAGGCTTTCTGGACCAACATCTGGCTTTCTGCTAAATTTGGTGTAATTCCGTTCAGCAGGTGGGCTGTAGTTGTGTTCACAAATCAAAAAATCCCCATAAACATAACATGAGGAAAACACATTTTGGGACCCCTCTTTTTTCTCACATCCACCCCCCCCCCCTTTATGGATCACCCCGAAACTTTCAACACAGCAGCTGAACCACAGAGGGGACTTTTTTTTAAATGCTGTCAAGATTTGTCAAGCAGCCCAAAGTTACTGGAAAAAATAAATTCTATGGAAACTTTGGTCCTAACTATAACTACCTATTGACGATTACCAATAGGTAAGATATATATATATGTCACCAATAGGTAGTTATAGTTAAAGATCAGGAGGAATAACTTGTGCTCTAAAATATATATGCACAAAATCAACTTTCTACAAAATATTTATAAATATGTGTATACACTAAAATGTTTTTGAAAATAAGTTACTGAGAATATCCCATTTACATGTTGACAAAAGCCATTTTTTTCATATCTCAGGTCAACCCCAATTTCAAAAAGGACATCTGGAGGGCCCTCACAAGAAAAGTGTGGACCTGAGAGGTCCATAGGTGCCATAGCCTCCACAGCTGTATTGGGATAACCTGCATTGCTGGACCAAGATAACAACTCACCACCTCCCTCAACAAAACCTCAAAGGTGCAAACACACCAGCTCCCCTCAGGAAACCCTCAGGGAAGCAGCCCTCCAGGAAAGCCAGCTGGTTCTCTTCCACCCTCCAAGACTCCAGGTGCACCTGCAGACAGCTCGAAAAAAGATGGCGGAGCAGAAAATCGTGGCAGACCATGCAGCCTCCAAAACCACCATCACCACACGCCACCACCTCATCAGAACAACAAAGAAAACAGCCATACAGAAACACATCAACGCCAACGCACACAACAGCAAAGAATTCTTCACCATGGTCAAAGAATTTGCCAAACCCACCACAGCGATAGCAGACATTACCCCTTCTCACGACCTCTGTGACAACCTCCCTCTCTCAAGGAGATATATGACAGCTTTACAACCCAAGACCTGCCCACCCCATCCACAACCACTGCACACAATGACTTCAGACCCCAGCAGACCCTTCCCAGCTGGAACACTCTTACCTCTGATGAAACCCTCAGGATCCTGAAGAGCATCCACTCCAGAGCCCCCAAGGGTCCCTGCCCTCACCACATCTTCAACAGAGCAAGCACATCCATCGCACCCAAACTCTGCTGCACGACCCCCATTCCCTCTTTGACCAAGGCAGGACTGCAGCCCTCATCCTCCTGGACTTTTGACGCCGTCTCCCACCACATCCTCTGCACAAGACTCCCCAACGACGGTGTCACAATTACCAAGCCAACCCACCTCATGCCTCCAGCTAAGCTTCCTTAGATTGTACGGCATTGCCAGGATAAACCAGAAAAGGGAATAATCATGGTGCCATTTAGATTCCCAATATATATATGTATATACCCACAGAGAAAACCCACCCCTGCCCCGTGCACCAACACAACCTTGTGTTTAAGTATGTGAAACTAACAAATGCGACCTTGACAATGTTTGGTATCATGTTCTTGTACTGTACTTATAGCGCTATATCATGTTATTGTGCTTTATGGCAACTGCATGTTATTGTGCAAATTCATAGGCAACTTCATGTTATTGTGCAAATTCACGTCTAACTAGTTTTTGAGGCTTTTATCAGGCACGAAGATAAAAGACGCACTAACCTGAGCTGATCGTGCTGCCCGCAATGCTACCGAGAAAAGAGTCAAGAGAACGCCGCGTGACGCACTCAGGACATGCGTCGACGTAGTAGCCATTTTGGGTGTGGCACTTCTATTTAAAGGCACACCCAAGTTCTGGAAGGTGCTTAGCCTTCTGTTACTTTCCTACGGAGGTCTGTTGCTAAAGACGCTACGGACGCTGCGACTCACATTGAAATCGACGCAATGATTCTTCTTTCGGTTTCCTGATGCTGGAGTTCAGCACGTCATCGATCCTGGAAGAAAAAAGCAAAGTGAATATTTTTACTTTTATGGCGCCCTATACAAGAAAGACTAATCCGTAAAACAAATACGTAATAATTTTTGGAACCTTCGTTTTGGTGCAAGCTATCAAAGAACAAAGAAAGAAAAAACAGAGACCTGTTTGAGATGCTTGACTAAAGATAACAAAATATGCTTCTTCTCCTTAAGTATTTGTTTTCTACTTTTTATGTAAAAGTATTTAGTGAGTGATGGACAAAACAAGTGATTTACAGAAAAAGCTTAGTAAGTAATCATCATAGTTATCATAACACAGGGATACTGATAATGTGGTATTACTAAATACAATTCTGTGATATTTGTTTCCTCTTAGATTTATTGAAGTGGCTTAGTGAGGTGAAACTACGCGGACGACATTACAGCACTATACATCCTTCATTCCCAGTACTACTAAGATGCTGTGACTACTACTTTTGGCTCGTAGGTAGGAAAGCTTCCTTATTAGATGGATCCTATGCGTATGTGTAAAGGGAGGGACTAGTGCAAGACTATAGATAACATACTGAATTTGAGTTCTTGTTGCCTCACAGGTCGACAACCAAGAATCCTCAAGCGTCCAGTATCCGGCCCTCCTCCCTGAATCCTAGGGTGTATCCCTAGTGAATCGCTGTGTACACTGGTTATAAAGTAGGCTACTGGGAAGTTGGTCCATAACGTTTCAGCGAAATGCAACCTTGCGGACTTAAGGTAGGAACGCATGGTTAGTCTGACAGACAGAATCCATGATAAAGCCCTAGAATGGATCCGCTCCTTCCTCACCAGCCGAACACAGAGACTCAGACTTCCACCGTTCTTCTCAGAACCCACAGAGATCAGCTGAGTAGTGCATCAAGGATCCTCCCTGAGCCCCACTCTCATCAACATCTACATGGCACCCCTTGCAGCCATCATCAAAAGCCACATAATCTTTGAATAGAATAAGTCTTTATAGCTTTATTAACAAAAATCATTGCAATTAAAACATTAATATCATGAATAAAAAGACACAATTCCTGAATTCTTTGATCAATACACAGCTGTACAAAAAAAAATTTCTATGATTATGTGCCGTACTAGAACATTGATACCACATGTAAACATCTAATATCGCAGTTGCACTTTAATCATAAAGCTAATAACATATTCTGGTAAAATTCCCAGGAATATACAAAAATAACTATAGGCATTATGTAACATGGTGCAAATAAGCTATAAAGTGCCTAAGTGCAAGAGCTGTAAACATCATGTACCATTTCGCTAATGAACAATAAAGTGCCTCTATATGCTTTGAAGTCTGATGACTGAAATTGCCTAAAGAGCCAAAGCAGTAAAGATTGTGTGCCATTGTGCTAATGTGCAATACAAGTGCTTCTATGCTTTCATGTATTCTTTAGAGCTCAAAAACAAGATAATTCAAGGTGTCAAAAACCTAAAAACCACAACTTTATATTTTGTAATCCATTGAAATGTCCCTTAGGTTACAGAAGCCAGCAATTTCTCAGTATTTGCAAAAAAAATTATCATTTGATATAACAATGGAATCTATTTGCCCAATAAACATATAATAAGGGCCTGGCAGGCTGATCTTGCCCCAACGTTAAGGAATAAAGGTTTTAATAGTGCACAACGTGTTTTAAGCAATTTAGGACACGCACATACTATATGCAATAAGGTTTCACGTGCCAACTGCACAGTCTATATTCTGTAGTTGGCCATTGTTGTATCCAGGTCGGCGTGCCCTACTTGGTTGGGTATATGCCCAGTCTTAATTTTA
Source organism: Triturus cristatus (assembly GCF_964204655.1). Taxonomy (NCBI): domain Eukaryota; kingdom Metazoa; phylum Chordata; class Amphibia; order Caudata; family Salamandridae; genus Triturus; species Triturus cristatus. The sequence goes on from NC_140591.1 coordinate 1,525,745,754, forward strand.
AAAATGTTTCCTTCATTTGAGCCGAGGAGTAGGCATTCAGATAAGGCTGGATTCTCAGGGACTGAAGAGAATTAATCACAGACAAGGCATTGGTTTTTGCCCCTAGAGCTGTCTTATCCGAATTAAATGAGTTCATTTTAATCTTTTTTTAAAGAATTTGTTTAAAACTGGACACTATCCTTCCTGGAAGCCCTGTCTGAAGATCAAAACTCTGAAGGCACGTTAAAATACGAGATCGCCAGGCATCTGTATATACTAAACAGGTTATTTCACTCCAGCAGGTGTTAGCTAAAGATTTAGGGTCAGATAAAAACAGGGAGTACAAACATTTCAAAAATGACCCTTGACACCATGGACTGTATTTGGAGGCCAAACTCCAATCTAATTTCAGCTTGGCCAATTGACCTGGGGATCCCAAAGATTGATTTGTAGGCCTTAATTACTAATAGGTCCAATAATTTTGCATCTTTCCCTCTGGTGATAGGCGAGCCATATGTAATTGTTGGCTGTAACTTTCCTCTCATAACTAAGAAGATGTTTGTATGATTGGCACCTCAATGATTTGCATAAGCACTTGAAAGCGTAGATTAGAGTTGAGGTTTTTGCCCTCAAGCCTTTAAAATGAATTTTAAATGAGACTCTATTGTCAAATAAAATACCTAGATATGTATATATCTCCACCTCTTCAATTGGCCCACCTCTGGCCCTTCATGAATCAGTCCTAGGTTTCACTGGGACGATTTTCATGATTTAAGTTGTTTTAACATTCAACTCCAGGCAATTATCTAAAATATAATCATCGAATCTATTAATCAATCTTTGTAAGACTACCGGAGTTTGGCTCAACAAAATGGTACCGTCTGCATATTGTAAATAGCTAAGATGCACCTTAGCAAGTTTGTAAGGAGGAGAGGCGTTGACGGGCTCAAAGTGCTGTAGTAAGTCTGACAAAAAAAGATTAAAAAGGCAGGGTGCAAGTACACAGCCTTGTTTAAGACAATTATAAGTTTTGATTTTTTGAGATAGAGTAAAACCATCACCTAACTTAACCTGGACCCAAGTTTTGGTATAGAGGAGTATTATATCATCCAACAATTTTCACGAAATGTTCAATGAATGTCCCATCCTGCAAGTTTTTTCCATAGTAGAACTTGAGGAACTGCATCAAAGGCAGCTTTTAAATCTATAAAACAAATATATAGATTTTGATTTTTTGAAACAGCCCCTTCAGCTAGTAAAGTGAGGGCCAGCAAATTGGTATTGGTCCCTACGAAATCCTGTTTGGTAAATTTGGATTATCTCCTGCAACTCTGCCCAGTTTTCAAAATCGATCAATCGGCAGGAGACAAAGACCCTAGCGTCTACATCATTTAAGGCAATTCGAAGATAATTGGCAGGGTTATCAACTGGGCTGCTTTTGAATATTGCCTGCACAATGGTACCTTGCCAGGGCACGGGGGCTCTGTTCAATGCCAATACCTCATTAAACACTGGTGTCAACACTTTAACTCACATGTCAATATTGGCACAGGATATGGCATTAGGAAGCCCGTTTGGGCCAGGAGACCCATTTAATGAAAGGTGACGCAAAAGACTGGTTGTTTCAGTACTGCTTATAAAATCCAAGTCATTCTCCGGATTAGAGCTGCTCACTTGCTCCATGTATGACTTACTGAATTTCGCAGTACTGCTTATAGAATCCAAGTCATTCTCTGGATTAGAGCTGCTCACTTGCTCTATGTATGACTTGCTGATTTTGGCACAATAGTAAGACAAGTCTGGCCTATTTGCATCTAAATTCCATGCACCATACAAGTTGGTAATTAACCCTACCCAACCATCCTCAGTAATATTAATACTGTAGGCCCTATTCCCTCCCCTTTCGAGTTTGTTAATGATCTCCCAAAATGTTTTTACATGCCCATGAGGCATGTAATAATCTTTGCATAGCCCTATTTGATAATATGCTTTAGCCAATCACACTTCTCATCTATATGACCTTCTTAGTGACCTCAATTTATCCTTAAGAGCATAGTAAGATTGCCAGTATCTATGGGAAAAAACTTCCTATACAGCGCTATTAAGGGATCGTTTTAATTTGGGTAACTTAGATGAATACCATTTATTAGGGGAGGTTAGTGATGGATTTGTTTTTCTTCGATTAGTGCTGGAAATTGTCCCACCAAGAATGAGGCGGTATACTTCCACTTATCTAGCATTGAACCTACCCCCACCTGGCCCTGATCACTATCATTTATTAAAGCTTCAGCTAACTTCATTATTTCAACTTGTTTTTCTGAATGTCATACCCGCTTTTTCAGATTATATGAAGAAAGAACCATATTTAGAAGCTCATTAGATTTGGGGCTACAGCATGTTGGTAGTTGTGACGTTAATATTTGAGGGTTGTGGTCATATTCAACCATTTTTTAGCCCAGTTTATCTGAGATAAAAGTGTAATTGATTATTGAACCGTGCTTGGACTGTTTAAAGATGGAGCTAGCCTTGATTTGCACAAGGATTTTTCATTTAACAATTAGCCCAAGGTGGTGCAGATTGTCGCAACATATGTTTGCAAGACCATTACTCGTCCTAGCCAAAGAGTTAAAATTTGACCAGATGTAAATTAAAGTCACCAGAGATTATCAAACCGGTGTTAGGTTCCTAAATTGCCAACAAATTTATGATGTGCCATAGGATAAACAGCTAGTTCATCTTATTTTTCCTCACACTTAAATAAACATTCAATATTATCATCATATAGCAGTTGAACTGTAATAGAACAGATTGTAACCATTCCAGCTGCAAGTTAATTGATTCCATTGTTAGTCTCAATTCGGTAGCAATATAACATGAGTGACCACCCTTTGCTCGGCCTAGTTTATTAGTGTGTATGGCTCGGAGATTAAATTAATTAAACCCAAGCAATGGAGTGACCTGCTCTCTCCATGTTTCTTGGAACAATAAAATGTCAAAGGTGTTTAAAAATGAGATTGATCAGGGTCGACCAGCAAATGGGCTGGCCCGTGCACATTATAAGAACATATCCTCAGTTGTATGTCATTTCCACTTGCAGCAGGCAAAGTTCAGTCTTCATCTCCTAAAGACACATTTGCAAGGGTAGCTTGAAGTATTTTTTTGTTTAAACAAACTTTATTGAGTTTCACACCGGGTATATAGGCCATAATAACTCGACCCTGTGATTCAAAACTGTGACAATCAAGTTGCTTGGAATACAAATAGTACATTACATAATGCACATGGGAACAGTTTGTTCGAGATGTTGGATTAACACAATGAATATTCAGCTCTGTATAAGTGCTTGTGGTCAGCTCCCGCTGCAACTGCAGCCACCCATCCCCTAACTCCCCCCTCACCCCCTAACCACCCCTCTCCGACCCTCCCCCAGGCGTGTCACTTAGGTCCAGGTCAGTGATGTGTGGTAGACATATATAGCAAGTAAGGCATCCATACTGATTGAGGTATCGCTGTAAGGGATCCCGTCTCAGCAAGGTGTTTCCATGCATTCTCCAGAGGTGGGACTCCAGGCCCCAAGAGCCCTGCTGTTGCTCGCAGATCACCCTGTACCTGCTGTGGGGTCCCCTATGGAGGTGTCATCTTCACTGTTATCATGGGATTTGAGTGCTACAACCAGCGCCTCCCAAGCTCACGCCACTTGCAACTCCTTCTCGCTCCCTGCTTGTTTCACTACCTGCAGCCTGATCACCCCTTCGCATTCGGGCCCATTTAAGGAGCTCTGCTTTCCATTGTGCTATGCTTGGACCCTGCTTCGCTTTTCAGTGCATGGTGATATTTCGCTTGGCCAGGAGTAAACTCAGATCTACGAACTTACTTGTGATTTTATTCTTGGCTGTGTGCGGGAACCAGTGTAAGACGCAGTGTTTCAGGGTCGGCTCTTATCTCCCTATCCGCGACATCGGTCAGCACCGTAGTTAATTCCTCCCAGTAGCTATCTAAGAACAGGCAGCCCCAAAACATGTGTTTAAAATCTGCGCGTTCTGTATTGCAACATGGACAAGTCACTGAGGTGCTTGGGAAATACTTATTAGGTATTTCCGGGGTGAGGTAAGCCCTGTGTAGGATATAAAAATTTACTAATTGGAACAGTGCATTCCGGGTGCTCTTCCAGACTCTCTCCACCAACTTCCCCCAAGTTTTCTCCAGAATATCTACCCCAAGGTGGGCCTCCCACTTGAGTTTCAATTCAGTCAGGGGAAGTAGAGCTTCTAATGATATGCGCCTGTATACTCATGTCACTGCTTTGTATGTGCCTGCTGCCATTACTACATACTGGCAACCCAGTGATGTATTTGGTTCATTGAGGCCTTCTCCCCAGTGCTTTCGGATACCTGCCGTAAGTGCTGTATACAACAGGATATCCGCCCCGGGTAGGTCGTAACGAGCTTGCAGATCATTGAATGGGATCATGGTGCCCTCCTCATATAGGTCTCCTATACTGGCCAACCCTTGGTCTGCCCAGGTCCCCAACCTCAGCCAATTGCCACCATGTGGCAGGGCCTTACACATCAGTAAAGGGTTTTCCGGTGCATAAGGGCACCTAATTTTAGCCCTACGCAAGTATCTATTCCAGCACTTTCATGCTGTGCCGAGCTCCGTGGTGAGGGTTGTGGTTCTGACCGAAAGCCGCGGGACCATGTGGGACAGTATTTGTAGGGACCCAACTTCTCTCTTTGCTGCTGCCCCCCCTAATACTACATGCTACCCATTGCGTAAGCCATTGAAAATGCGCTGCTAAATAATAGGTCTCGTAATCAGGAACTGATAGGCCACCCTCTGCTCTGGATCGCATAGGAGTGGCCAGAGCTACTCCACGTCTACCGGTACCCCAAGGGAACCGATCATTGATCGGAGCTGAACAAAGTACTTGGTCGGGATCCAAATCGGCAAAGTTCCGAAGTAGTATAGTAAATGCGGAAGTGTGACCATTTTAAGCAGTGCCACGTGGCCCGCAACCAATAACGGCAATGAGCTCCAGAAGTCCAAGTTACTTTTCATCCCCCTTATGGCCTTCCCTATGTTATCCTCCAGGATATGGTTGTTGTCATGGTATATTTACGTGCCCAGGTAGGTCAGGCATCTGTCCTCCCAGGTCATCCCCTCTGACCCTTGTGGGCCTATTCTGCCCCTTTTCTTGGGGAACAGGCAGGATTTTACCAAGTTCATTTTTAGCCCTGCAACTCTGCGGAGTGCTTGTAGCATGTTTCGCTCCAACGAGCCCCGTCCCTGAGTCAGCCAGAAAGAGCAATAGGTCATCTGCATACAACGCTATGTGGTGAGTCTGCCCATGAACATTAAGCCCCTGGCCCATGCTGCCAATTGCTTCATTGCCAGAGCATACAGCGGGGGGAAAAGGGGGCACCCCTAACGCGTTCCACTTTGAACTTTGCAGGCTTCTGAGATGAGACCACCGGTTTTAATTTGGGCAGTGGAGTCTGAATATAGAAGAGCCAACCAGCTCACAAAGTCTTTACCCAGCCCCATTTTCCAACGTCATGTGATATAAATAAGGCCACTCCAGGCTGTCAAATGCTTTTTCTATATCAACAGCAAAAAACGTCGCCGTGTCTATATTAAAAGAGTCCGCTTCTAGAACTCTCAGAAGGCGTCGCACATTCAGCTCAGTGTTACTGGTGGGGATAATCCTGGACTGATCTTTGTGGATGAGGGCAGTCATATAGGTAAGCAAGCGGGTGGGCAAAATCTTACTTAGTATTTTATAGTCCAAATTAAGCATGGATAATGGACGGTATGCAGTTTTATCCCATGCCTGTTTGCCCGGTTAGAGCAACGGTATGATAACCGCCTCCCTGGTAGACACGGGCAGTGTCCAGCTCGTTTGGCGTCGTTATATAACTGTACTAACCTGGGGGCCAATATATCAATGTATGCTAGGTAGAATTCAATAGGGAGGCCTTCTGTGCCTGGGGTTTTGATTCGGGCCATATCTTTGATAGCTCCCCGCACCTCTCCTATTTCGACTGCTCGTCCTAGTAAGTCTGCCGCGTCTTCATCTACAGGTGGCAATTCAACCTCCAGTGTGAAGTCACGTAATTCCTCCTCCGTAGGAGCCAGATGACTACTGTAGAGGTCAGCGTAATAGGCAAGGAACAGGTCATTGATTCCCTGCTAATCATACCTGGCTACCCACTGTTGGTCTTTAAGCTCCAGTATCACTGAGCCTCTCCTGGCCGGGTTGGCTAACCAAGCCAATAGGGCTCCCTACCTGTCCCTTTCCGAGAGTGCACGGGTTATGTATTTTTTATAATTGAAGCATCATAGTCACTCTACCTGCACTGCCACTGCCTCTCTGGCTTCCAAGAGCTCCTGTTGTTTGTCTGGGTTCTCAGGTCTGTCTCTTTCCAGCTCACGCAGTGTCTGGTCGTCTCTCTCTATCTCCTGTAGCATTGTTTTCCGGAGTCCCATAATCTCTGAGATGCACTTTCCCCTAATGACTATTTTGCATGCGTCCCATTCCACTAATGAGGACGTGGCTGTGGCTGTGCCTTTATTATCTTGGAAGTAGTTAGAACTAGCCGAGCCTATTGCTGCCTGAAAAACTTGGTCTTCTAAAGCCTCAGGACGCAGGCGCCAGGTGGGGATCTTGGGTCGCGCGCTGGACCATTGCAAGCTCACCAGTACAGGATTGTGATCTGACAGTGCCTGCGTGAGGTATTCGCTCCTGGAAATCCCCTCATGGACGTCCGGGGAGCACAACATGGCATCTAACCTGATGTATAGTTCATGCAGAGCTGAGAAAAAGGAGTAATCCTTGGTCACAGGGTGGTGTGCCCTCCAGGAATCTATCAAATCCCATTTCTGCTGCCAGCGGCAACTTACTTCTGCTAGCTTGTGTTTGGGTGCATCAGGGAGTGGGGTGTGGGAACGGTCTAGTATGACATCCGTTGTGCAATTAAAGTCACCCCCCAGTAAGATCGAGCCCGTAAGGACAGTCGCCAGTTTCCTGGAGAGGTGGGAGAAAAAGGCTGGTTGGTCTGAATTGGGTGCATAAATGCTTCCTAGTGTAAGGTCCCTACCATCCAGCTTCCCGAACACCACCACATATATATTCTCTGGGTTTTTGAACTGACCTGTGCACTGGAACGGAATACCTGCCCTTATCCATATTAAATCCCCCCAGTGCAAATGCGGAGTACGTGGTGTAGAATGCTTTTCCCCTCCAGCGGCGCTGAAGTGCCAAACCTTCCTTCGCCAATGTGTGGGTTTCCTGGAGGAATACCTCTGCGAACCAAATATGAATGGATTTTATGACGTCGTACCATGGAGTGCAAACCCCTCCCATTCCACGAGAGGCATTTCAAGTTTAGTGGGGATCCCATTATCGTGGCATGATCCTGCACTCATTAAACCCCCCCCCCATGACATTCCTGGCTCCCCGAAACATTTCCTAACTAAATAAACAACCCCAACTCCTCCTCCCCAGGACAGGTACCGGAGAACTAGTCCCCATCCACACAGTACTAAACCATACCATCATCCGGTGACAGTTGAAGGGGTGGTCAATCTGCAGTCTCAGTTCCAAGACCCCACTCCACAGCTCCTCCAGCATATGAATCAGACATCACAATACAATACAATAACCCCCAGGCCTGTCGGCCAGAGGCACAGTGTGGAATACAGTCAGGCCTTTGAGAAGGTCATCAAAGATAGAGCTATGTTCGGTCACTGGTATCTTCTGCTCCTGTTACCGTGGTACGAATATCACATGAGATCATCTGCAGTCTGGGGTGTAACCTTGGGTAAGTCCGTGCCAAGGCTATTACTGTCGCTGTGAAGTTTCGTATCGGGCCACTTCTTCTCTGGCTATGTGTCGCCAACGCCTGCAGTGCCCTGCAGCACTCCAGGCTAAGTTCTCTGGGCGACGTGGCATTGGATCCCGCTTTGGTGCTGTGAGGGCTCAGCTGTGGAGAGTTCGGAACAGAGGTACGATGCACTACGCGTTTCAAGTCAGTCCCATGCCTCTTGCGATGTGAGAAAGATGAGGGTTCCAGCAGGGTCTGCCACCAGAAGTCGTGTGGGGAAGAGCATGACGCAGGGCAAGCACAGTTGATGTACTTCGCTTTGACAGCTGTGAAAGATGCTCTATTCCACGGGACCTCACTTGTGAAGTCTGGGAAGATCATGATGGCATTGTTATCGATTTGCAGATCTTGTGTTTTGCGAGCTCTCTGTCCGATGTGATCCCTGTCACGAAAGTGGAGTAGGTGTGCCACTATTGGTTGCAGAGGGGCCCCTGGTTTTGGTGGTTTAGCCGGAACTCTGTGCCCTTGTTCCAGGGCATAGCAGGGGGATAACCCTTCCAGAGATACCTCCGCCTGGATCCAGTCTTCTAAGAAGCGCACCATGTTAGCCTCTTCTCGCTTTTCTGGTATTCCAATGACGCAGATATTGTTCCAGCGGGACCGTCCTTCACTGTCCTCGGCCCGCATTTCAAGCACTTTCACTTTAGCTTTGAGGTCTATGAGGGAGCGTTGCAGGCCATGTACTGTTTCCAGGAGGCCTCCCAGTTCTTTTTTGTTAGTGGACACTCTGTCCTTGAGCTTGCGGTGTTCATCCTTTAGCAGGGTTAGATCCGTGCCGATGGCGTCGATTTTCCTCTCCAATACTTCCCTGAATGCCGTAATCGCCTGCATGACGTCTGTTAGAGTGGGTTTCCGGGGGGTCGGGTCGTGCCCTGTCTCCAGGTTTGTGTCCTCATCGTCTGTCTGAGCTCCCTAGGCATCCATGGTGAGGACAGCGAAGCCCCTTTTCTTCTGTGTTCACCCCATGTCGGTAATGCTATAAATTATGCCTTGCTGTAGGGTGCAGGCCCGCGCTGGTGCGCCATAGACTGTTGCGGGCAGCTTAAGTGGGTGACGACGGTCCAAAGGGAAGCCTCTAGTCCCCAGTGCCCCCACTTGGGGTGCTCATCTGTGCTCTTTAGTAGGGTCAGGGACACTGCTATGCTGGCCCTCCAGGCTCTTGCAGGCCCGTACTCTTTCTGGGGGGATGATGTGGCACTGTCAAATTAAGCTCTGGATGCACCCCTCACCGGCAGAGGCTTGCCTCCCTCATCGCCACCAACCCTTCCTGGTGCTGCGTGGGTATCTCTCAGACCTCCTTCCCACTTTTGCGTCAACGGGTGTGATTCCGCTTTCGCTTCAACCCACAGCCAGGGATAGGCCTGTGCTTGTGGCAGACTCCACCGCCTGGTGTCTCGCTCAGTGGCCAACCCACGATCTGAGTAGGTCAGGAGTGTACTACGCACCACTTCTTCTTCAGGGGCGCCCAGTGATGTTCTCAGTACAAGACGCCTCTTCAATAGCACCAAGCAGGCTAGTTGTCATAGGGGTGGGTCCTCTGTGAGACAGGAGACTATCTTTCTGGACCTAGTTCTCCGGCGGTGGTGGGGTGCACAGGGAGCCGCCTGGGGAATGCAGGGCCTCGCGCGGGATAGTGATCTCTCCCAGCACTCACCCACATGGTCGGCGTCACAGGGCTCCAGTCTGTGTGTGGGCCACTTCACAGGTGGGAGCTCTGGTAGTGTCACCCTGAGCCCTACCGGTCTCCCGCACTTGCAGTCTCTGCCACCCCTCCAGGGGTCCTCAGCTGTGGGAGTGTTGGCACAGGTTATGTGGAGCAGCTCCGACCCTCTTCGTGCTGTACAGGGATGCAGCGCCCCACCTTCTCACAGCAGAGAAGTGGTCCTCGCCTTCACTCAGCGCCCATCCTCGCATGGTGTTTCATAGTGTGGTAATGGAGTCTGCCCCGGCTTGGGTGAACTTCTGTACACCATCCACCGCCATACCTCCTCTCTCTCATTACCGTACTCCCCTGTCACTCTCCTCTACTTACAGTTCATAGGGGGTTGCACAATGGGCGGGTGTACTCCGCTGGTGCAGGTCTGTTAACCGCCACTGGTTGCCCACACAGTAGTCCGGGATACGGGCACCACCTCACTGCTGCATCCGCCTCATCAATCACTGCGGCTGGTCTACTTGCTGGCCCACAGGTGCAGGTGTCTCATGATCTTGGCTGCACTCCCCAAAGCCATGTCCGTACCCACGAGCCTCCAGGCTCACCAGGGAGGCCAGGCGGTATCCGACGCTGACAGTTTCATGACTACCGTGGTAGTTGCTTTAGGGCGCCCCCGGCATGGGTGCCATTTTGTCGCCATGTCAGTGAATGCAGCCGCAGGTCAGCATAGTTGGGCAGGCTGCAATTTTCCCCGTTCCCTCACCTCCTCCGCCGTGAACCACAGGGCTCTGCCAGTCAGCGCGGAGGTCTCCACCTGATCTCATGTGGCCGTCAGCAGGGCAGAGCAGGAGCAGCAGGAGCAGCAGGGCCGCCATCTTGGTCATGAGCCCACCAGGCCAGCAAATTACAAATTTACCCCCGATCGCGGTGACAACGGAACTTCAGAGCTCCGCCGGCAAGTGCAGGCACATTCCGGTGTCCTGCAATGTGGATTTGAGCTCCCCCCGCTGTGCCTGGGGGTCAGGATAATTACTTATGGGGAAGCGTTGGTCGGAGTTCCTCAGCTCGCGTCCCTCCCCATCGGCTCCAGGCTACGCCCCCAAGGGTTGCTTCAATTCATGTCCAATCATCAAATGCCATTTTATCTTTGGTTAACAATTCACAGTTGTAGGGTGTTGCCACAAACAAGGCCGGCTAGGTGAGTCTGCCAGAGCTCCGGCATCCTGCTGATCTTCCTGACAGAAATCCTGCCCTTCCAGTTGCCATCCACTACATATTTTGATGCCAGCTAATTCCTGCAACAGGCGCGAGCAATGAGCACGATTTCCGCCGCGCTGCAAGGCATGCAGCAGTGAAGAAACAAAAGGACACAGAGGCGAGGTGCGATCGGCCAAAATGACAGATGGGGCATGCTAAACAAGGAGCTCTGCCCTGGAACAGAGGAGGATTATGACGGCTGAACTCCCAGCTACGCTTCCTGTGCCCCCGAGATTTTGTGGCCTGCTCCGCAAATGACTGGAGGAAGTGCTCATGAACCCGAGCCACACTATAGGGAGAACGAGAAGCGGGGCCCCGGACCGGTGTGCAGGTGAGAGGGACTGGGCACGGGTGAGCAGGAACTGGTGGGGCCGTTTCTCCCAGCCCTCGCCCCCCATGCAGTGTGGGCTGCAACGGTGACGGGGAGTGATTCTGCAACAAACACATAGATGCAGTGGAGCAAAGGTACCATCTCTGGTATCGCGTGAAGATCCAGACTGGGCCCAATGTGCAGGAGAGAAGAGTGGCGTATAGACTGAACCAGGCGAAGTGAGCCACGCACCTACCCCAGTTAAAGGTGTGACGAGGAGCGGGAGACCCTCGGCTGAGGAGTGACCTTGAGGCTCTGCACGGCCCTGCAGAAAGCAGCGGGAAGTACAGCCCCGGCGCCGGACATGCGTCCTGGAGAGGACGACGAGATGGCGGTCTAACTGGTCTCCATTCGAGTCCACAATGGTGCAGGGTCGACGAGAGAAGGGTGTAACCCCTGCTGCCCAACATATGTGACCTGGCCGGTGAGGTGGTACCTCCAGGAACAGGCCCCCACCTTCAGACTCTGGTACGATCGCCGGGTCCGGGGAGTCTGTGCGCCGGCAGCAGGTATGGACTGAAGAGAGGGCATCAACTGTAGACCTTCACGGCCTTGCAGTCCGACACACCAGGTAGAATCAGGCCCCGGCAGCACCAAGAGCATCTGAGTTACTTTCGGACCATGCGCCAGGAGATACACAAAAACAGGGAGGTGGTGAAATGGCCCCCGGGGGAGCAGAGAAATATTGACCCAGACATCGGCTTGGCACCAGGCCCTGAAAAGAAACCTGGACAGGCAGAGACCCTAGGGAGAGCAACAGCAGTTATTGTAAACTGAAAATCAAGGAGCACACACACAACTGTGAAGATATTGGATCTCCCAGACGTTAAGAGATGTAGCGTATTCTCCTGGTCCTAGTGGTATGCAGCAACACACGAGGACCATAAAGTGACGCCTTAGACCCAAAGGGGCCCACACTTCTCATTGAAAGATTCACTACGTGCTGAGGAGGGCTGGGCACTTACCAACACAGCTAAAAACAGTAGCAGTGGTGAGTAGAGATAGACAACAGCTGGAAGTGGATGCACAAAGTACAGTGGGCCCAACACCTCTTCCATCTAATGCAATACAAGGATATTTTCCCAAGGCGCTAGAGCCTAACCACCCAAGCACTACTAAGGTCAACCATAGACTGTTTGCCTCTAGTGGCCCTCGCAGTCCACATAGACGAGGCCCCGCACATACCAAAAGATCCAACCTCCTTAGTGGGACAAAGGCAGGGGATAAAGAACCGAAAACCCAAGAGCTGTGCAAAATGGACATGTACACAACGTTGCTCTCCAGCCAACAGAAACAGAGGGAGGACCCTTGGGGCCACCAGACAATACAACCATTCTCCAACCGATTCATGCCTCTAGGGATGCAATTGAGGGCAAAATGGCAGAAATAAGGTCTGAGGTGTCCCTGCTGCACTAAGATATGCGCAATATGGGTGAAAGGGTAACATAAACGGAAACCCACATCTCCGAAGAAAAAGACATGACGTATAAACTGTAGTCCGATGTTGACGCCCTATAGGCAGCCATGAGAAACGTGGCTTGTAAGGTGGGCGATGTGAAAAATAGAGTGCGCAGGAAAAGCTTGAGCTTTATTGGGTTCCTGGAGGGCACGGAAGGATCGGACCTGGTGACTTTTCTGATGTCGTGGCTGCTTGACTCCCTTCCAACAGCAAGGTTTTCACCCTGCATCATCATTGAACGGACACATAGGATGCCTAATGTAGGACCGCCCCGTGGTGCTCCTCCACGACCACTGACAGCAAGGTTCCTAATCAACCAAGATCGAGATATAAACCTCAGGGAATCACGACGTACTGGGGAACTTACACTTGCCAAGGCCAAGATAATGATCTTCCCTGACTATTCAAGAAAGGTCCAAAAGATGAGGTGAACATTCAATTTAGTGAAGGTCAAACTGAGAGCAGTGCAGGTCCAGTATATGCTCCTTTTTCCCGCCAAGCTGAAAGTCTTTCAAACCCCAGAAGAAGCATGGGCTTGATAGAGGAATGCCCCATGCCATGACGATTAACATGGACCAGTGGATCGAAATTCAGAGATGCACCGACGAGGCCAGAACCAAAACCACAAAGAGTAAAAAAGAGGCATCTGCATTTGAAAGAGCGCAAAACGCTGACAGGGACCCTATTGAGAAGAAGCTCAACTATGTTGAAACAGCAGATGGAGTCAGACTCTGATGAAGATTCGACCCAAGCCAGGAAAACACATCTCAATAAATGGGAAGATGCCAGTAGGGAACCCTCAGACAGAGAGTATCAAACGGACATGGACAGTGACCATCCACGCCTTGAGAACATTAATAATATGGAAGACCAAGGCACCGAGACGAGACATCTAAAGAACACGCCTCAACAGCAGGATAAGAGTGGTGAGGAAGGCCGAAATACGAGCTAAGCCGATGGAAGACAAACTGCAGAAATGCTGCAGAGCCCCCCCACAGAAAGTACCGGGCTCAGCGTTGCTGAGCGGAACAGTTCACCCTAAGACTATATCCTTTGTTGAATTGACTAACAGTGGGAGGGTTTAGGGGAGGGGTGGGACTACAGACCTCTAAGGCTGTACGTGGGCCGAGCTGTTATGTTGACAGTTCAGGGGACAGGCGTAGGAAGTGGGAGAGTATGGGGTGGAGGGGAGGGGTTAGGGGGTCAGGAATATTACAGTATAGTTGTTAAATATATATTTCTTATACAGCCACAAATAGGAGAGTTTATATTTGCAGAGAGCGACACAGGGAAGGGGACCAATAGGTAGTCCTGCCAATGCACACAAAGACAGACAGGAGACCTACACGCAACTAGGGACACTGCATATACAGTACTGATGTGGAATGTCAATGGGCTGGGTAGTAAGATTAAGAGGTGATTAGTTGCAAAGTACATTGAGACTGAAGCCAGACATTGTTTTCCTGCAGGAAACCCACTTGAGGGGTGCGCACTGTGCCTTCATTGGGAGAGGGACGTACACAATGCTCCCCACACAGGATTTTCCCACGGGGCACGTGGAGTCGCTATACTCATTAGAAACCCCCCCATTCCACACATCACAAACCTGGATGGATCCCAATGGGACCTTTGTTGCAGTTCAAGGGACCTGGGGGTGACGAGAGATACCACTAATTAGTGTTTACGCACCGCCACAACTGCAGCCCCAGACCTTAGATACAATCACTCGGATCCTGTTGGAATCAGGCCCATTCACACACATTATTGGAGGCGACTTCAATGATGTGATTGACCCATGCCTCAACCGTACACAGATGGCTATGGGAACTCGTGTTTCCACTCCACTAGCAGATTTGCAAAATCACAAGGGCTTACTGACCTTTGGCAGCAACAATATCCAGTGGACCGCACCTTCTCCTATTTCTCTGGGGCACATAGGGTTTTTTCTAGATTTGATTATTTCTTTGCCCCTGCGTAAGAAATACGAATGGTGGAGAAGGTGGAATACCTCGCAAGAGGTATCTCAGATGTTTCACCACTGTGGCTGACTGTGAGAGGAAAAGATAACAAACAACTGTAAGACTGGAGACTGAAAGCCTGGGAACGACATGATAAAACAGTAACAGCAGCTATTCTTCCAAGAGAACAAGGGTTTGGTGGCCTCGTGTGCCTCCCTTTGAGAGGCCAACAAGGCGGTAATTCGAGGCAGAGTGCAAGATGCAATAGCGCGAAAGGTGCTAGATAGAGACCATATTACGAGATGAGAATAGAGACACCAGAGTGTATGCAGTGAAAAAGGGGAAAGACACACCAGATAATAGTCATAAAATATATAATAAACAATGTGCTCAGAAAGTGAAAATATGTGTTCAAAAAGTAACTAGATGTAAGAGAAAAAATTGGCCCACAATGAAAAAATAGGGCAACGAAGGTAATGCAAATTAGTGAAACCTCCAGATATAACTCAAGGGACATATTTAAAGCATGAATTAGGTAAAGGGCTAGAATAAATACCTCAGACTTAAAACTTTAGCACGCATTCCTAACTATTCTTAACATTGTGGAGGTGCTGACTGTGAGAAGTTGGCCTGATATATGCTGTCCACTAGTTCTAGTGGGCACCTTGTATCAGTCCAAACAACCCCTTATTGGTTAAAGGTTAAAGACAACCTTTATTGAAAGCTATCCTAGTAGTAGCTATGGAGAGCAGCCTTCAGGCTTAGTCTTGAAGGAATGTAAAGCAGCTTGTTTTACCAGTCTATAATCTCTTGAGTCACTAAATGAAAGACATCCACACCAGGTATATATATAAAATATATGTATTTATTACTAAACACACCCTCCTAGTCTCTTTATGAGACTAGAGGTCAAAACACATAAGTTACACTTCAATAATCTCAGTAAAATAGCTCAAATACACGTCAGGCCCTAGGGGCGAGCCAAACCATATACTAAAATAGTGGTATAAGAACCACGACTTAACTAGACACAAGGCCTAGAGCCTGTAGAATCGCTGGGACCCCAAGGAACCACCCAAGGTAGTGACACTGGGGACCCACGGGGGCGTGTGCAGTGTGTGAACACAGCCGTGAGCTCCCGTTAGCTTCTATGGGGAAAGTCGCGGTTAGATTTTTAAAGATTAGGGAAACTTAGAAATGAGTCAAGACCAAACCCTTTTGACTTAGGAAGTTCTAGGGCTAGCACCCACAGGAGCACCGGAGTACTCGTGTTACCTCACCCAGGGAAGCCGGGTGCATAGGTGTCTTTTGGTGTCGGGTCCCGTCGTCGATTTCAATGGGAGATGGCGAAGAAGTGCTGCTGCTGTGAAGATGAGAAGTGTCTGAAGAGATCCAAGCCTGGATCGAAGATGAGAAGAATCTGAAAGCAGAGAGGACAGAGTCTTGGTCACTTGCCAGTGACCAGGAAGGCGATGAGCAGATGCCGACCGATGTCGGGTGATTTCAGGTGAAGGAGGTCAAGCTTGACTCTTCCGCCACGATGATCAGGAGGCGTCGAGGACAACCAGGAGCTGGATTCGAGCTGTCCCACAAAGGATGTCGAGTGCTGCAGCGTCAGTGCCCGGATTTGGCACAAGAAGCCTTGGCAACATCAATCCATGCAGAAACAAGAAAGATGCTTCAGTGCAGACCAGCAAGGTCTGTGGGACTCACCACTTGGATGGGAGTCAGGGTACGTCTGGAGCAACCAGGAAAGCCCAAGGAAATGCAAAGTTACCCCCTCAGGGACCCACCAGTCAACAGACCAGGGATCACAAAGGGACCTCAAGACGAAACACAAAATGATGGCCCACGGGTCACTCGGAATGACCAGGGATGACAATCTTCGGTGGATTCAGTGCTCGAGGTGGGGGCTACAAGTCAGCCCAAGCACAACTTCAAGAAACGTCAGGAAGTCAATGCATTTGCAGAAATGCACGGTGACCAGGAGTTCTGGTTCACGCTACTCACGAGGGCTGCGGGTCTCAGCTTTGTGGGGACTTGGGTCGGCCTCTGACATGTCTGGAAGTCCTCTTCCTGGGCTGCAAATACTTCAGAGTCCAGTGGGAGCTTCGATGATGCAGACCGGCAAATTGCTTCGTTGGTGCCTGCCAAGCAGGGGAGTCACTCCTTGACCCCAAGAGAGATTTCTTTAGTCCTCTGGTCTTGAGCAGAGCGTCAAAGGTCCAGGATTCAGCATCAGAGTTTCATCCAAGGTAATCTAAAGTCCTAAGGACAGGGGTCCCATACTGATACTAAGCTAGGGGGTTGGACATACTCTGGGGACCCACCTATGGGAGGGTTTGGAAAGAGGGGTGGCTACAGCCATTTCCTTTGTCCAGTTTCATGCCAGAGCAGGGGCTGGAAGCCCCTGAACCGGTTTGAGCTGGAAGATGCACAGGGACACCAAGTGTGCCCCCAGTGCAGGACTTCAAAGCACTCAGAGAGTGCTCCCACCCAGCCCCAATACACATAAGCCTGTCTGGGAGGTGGTTACACCTCCCTGTGACAGGAAACCTATTGTCAAGGCCTCCCCAGCTGGAGTTTCGGTCCGCAGCAGGAGGCCAGACCCGTGTCTGTGGCTGCAGCATCCATTTTGTGATGCCAGAGCTCTATTAAGTTTCTACCGGGTATACCAGTGTTGTCATGTCTCTCCCTCTAGAAGGGTGGGATCATACTCCCACACCAGTTGCTGGTGTGGGGGTATGATTCCAAGGTGTTTGACACCAAACACAACATATTTCCGTGCAGCCAGTCCAAAGTTAGCATTTACCGTTTGGTTATAATGCACTTAAGAGTATATGGTCAGGCTGCACTACCAACAGCATCAGAGAAGGGTCTCCGAACGCTGCAGAGGGGCTCTGCTCATGTATGGGCACCCTCTCACATAGGAACCAAGCACTCTGCCTTCAGGATTGATATGGCCTGCCATGGGAGTGACTTATAGGTTTGAATGTGGGTATATGGTGAGATATAGTGAACCTATATCTCAGTAAGGGGTGCTTGCACCACCTTACCCAGGCTGCAGTAGCAGACCTGTGGTGTCATTTTGGGTGGCTTTCCAGGGGTGGCACAATACATGTTTCAGCCCCTGGTAGGCCTCTGGGGTACCTATGCCCTGGGTACATAGTATACCATATACTAGTGGCATACAAGGGCACCTCAGTTCCAATCTGAACTGTACCTAAAGTACATGGAATCATGTTAGAGAGGAAGCAGCTAGGCTGGGGCCCTGATTAGCAGGGTCCAAGCCAGACTAAAGTCGAAAAACAGTGAAACACCAGCAAAAAGTGGGGGTAAACATGAGAAGCCGATCCTTCTCTCCTACACTGACTTTGTTTTTATTTCCACTGCCACTCGTTTCTAGCGTAACAACCCTGACAATACACTTCCTCTTATTCTGCAACTAGTGAAGAAATATGGCAAACATGCAGGGTACAACATCAGTTGGGGGAAGTCAAGTCTCTAGCCTGTAGGGGGCTCCATAGACACACGATTATTACCAGGGCAACTTCATATTACTAATGAGGGTTTCAAATATTTGGGCCTGTATATTTCAACAAAAGAGGCAGATTGTCTCACTCATAACACTAAGCGCATCCTGACAGAATTCCGAGATGACGTGACTAGATGGGGACAGCTCCCATTGACACTGCTGGGAAGGCCGGCAATGTACAAAATGATAATGCTCCCAAAGTTACTCTACACACTCCAAAATACAAATCACACGATTCCTGACAATATCTTTAAGACAATCAATGACGAACTTTGGCCATCCCAGAGTGGCGCTACAAACACCAATATAATGGGGGAATCGCCCTGCCAGATATCCAAGCTTATTATCGGCTGCTCATTTAATGGTAATTAATGAATCATGCCACACCCCAAGAGATCAACCCACATATGCCCTAGAGGGGCTCCAATTCTAGAAGCACTCCTACCTCTACTACCTCTATGGGGGTGCTGGGACACGGGATCTGTTACCCGCTACACAGCGAACGATCGAGGCATGGAAAGGGGCAGAACGGCAGATGAAATGGAAAAAGAAACTAAACAAAGCCACCCATTATGGGAGGGCAGGCGGTTACCTGAACTGGCCAAATTGCAGGGCTTCAGAGGGTGGGATGCAGTCAGAATTATGACACTAGGTAACATAATCAAGGAGGGAGGCATAATGACTTTTGCAGATCTCCAAACCTAATACTAATCATCGCACAAGCAACAATACAAATACTTACAATTACAACACACCTGAGGGCATAAAAGCCTAACATCACAGATATCCCTGGATATTCCCGCTGGAAGGGAGACTACTACAGGAAGTAGTTTCCTGGACTTACAAAACTCTTATAAATAATATCCTAGATAGACTAAATAGGAGGAGACCACTGTCCCCCATGAAGATATCGATTGGGAGGCAGCACTGATGCACCCCAGAGAGGTCACGATTAAGGTTCGTCTACGGCTTATACAATTCAAAGTTTTTCACAGAGTGTATTGTGAATGGGCGTGACTCAATGGGCACGGCAGAAACACCTAATGGTCTGCATTGCAAAACCAACCAATGCACCTACTGTGGGAAGGCCAGAAAATACAAAGATAATGGTTGCTAATAGTGAAGGAATTAAACAATATATGAGAAACACAGATCTCGCTGGATCCCAACTACATTATCCTGGGCATCCCTACAGATGTAGATATTCTTAGATATGGGCTCCTATTGTGCAACCTAGGGCTTATAGTTGCCAAACGAGATATCGCCAGATACTGGGGAAGGGAAAACCTGCCCACTCTCACGGAGTGGCGGGGTAGCATGGACCTGTATATGGGGGCAGAGAAAACAACATACACAGCCAGCGAGTGTCCCAAAACATTCAAGAAAATCTGGCAGCCGTGGTTAAGAATCTATAGTTTGGAGATGGTGGGGGGTGGTATTGATATTATGGACACAAACACACAGGAATCATGAGCTGTAGGCGGTCATCCTCACTGCCCAAGAAGGCGCAACTAAAGTTGGACATATCTAACCTACCGGGTGAGAGAGGAAGGAGCACCAGAGGAAGGAATTCCATAATGTAATCTCTGTATGCTTGAAAGTAAGAATTAACTGTAACAATGTAATAATCGATGTATATGCACCTGTTGAGATTCTGGCTGATGTTTAAAAATAAAATTGAAATCAGTTTTTAAAAAAAACAATTCACAGGTGCACACTCTTTTTAATGTGTTAGTTAGTAAATAGCAGACCGGCATTTATTCAATGAGTCAATCGCACCAATGAGAAATGGAATTTACTTTTTGCTATCATTTTTTTTTCTTTTTCCGCTCTTGGAACTAGTGCTTCTAAAATGGAAGGATATTTTGAAGGGGTACATTTCTTAACCTCGATGCCCCATTCCATGAAATAAAAGCTTGAATCAAAAAATGTGTTTGCTATTTCATTGGTAGTCCAAGTTGTTATAGTGGACTCAAGAGATGAATTAAAATGTATTTGTTTAAACTGGACTGAAAGGAGATTAGTAGATTTAATAAATGATAGATCAGAAATGGTTGAAATACCGATGAACAACTCCTGTGACCCCTTGGGCTCCCTTAAGCGTGCCTGGACTGACGACGTTGGCAACATTGATGACGAAGACGGGGTAGAAGCCCTACAGATTCCTCAAGACATTGGGATCTGAGTGAGATTCAGGTTAATACAACTCAAAGTCTTGCATCGTTCATACTACCCTGCACTCTGTTACATAAATTGGAGGCGGTTCACATCTCACAGTGCTTAAGAGGTTGCTCACAAGAGGGATCCTTCTACCATATCCTGTGGGAATGTCCTGTGATCTGTGCATATTTTCAGAAGGTGATAGCAGTAATGTCCAGGGTCTTGGAGGTGAGGGTGCCTATGGATGCTAAGTGGTTACTGTTGATGATCCAGGACGAAGAAGACTGGCCCCCACATATTCGACTTTGGCTGTCATTGGGAGTGGGACTAGCCCAACGAAACACAGCACGACAGTGGGTGCATCTCGTCCCGCGTCAGTGGCAGAGTGGGAGGTTGACTTCAACTGGTGTCAAAGACCATAGGAAGTGATCTACAAAGGTAGAGGGTACCCTAAAAAAAGATGGAGAAGATATGGATCCATTGGCTGGAATACAAGGGTGTGCCATTTGTTTTGTGAATCCCCTGTGTGCTGTAACAAATGCTATGACCTGAGAAAGCATGAGGGGTGAGCGGCTTACATCCCACACCATAGGGAATGTTGTCAGGCAATTCTTGTGCTGTTCTGGATTTCTGCCCCAACCACATCACAATGTAACACGCAAAAAGAATTCAGACTTGTTTAATTAAAAGATTTATTTTTAAAGAAATCGTTGAAATAGGTTTTGGGATTGAGCTCCATTCAAACTATCATGAATGCCCCTAGATTCGTATCAGGGGTGGAAAACTAATTTTGCGGTATTAGAAGATTGATTTTGTGGCATGACACTTGTAGGTATTGCTGGGCCTGGTTCACTGTCATTGGCTAGATAGTTGGTTTGATGTCCTCCAGAAGATGGTGGTCCCTGGGTGACACCGGACTTGTTCCCATCAGCCAAAAAAGCCCCATGCATGCTCTGAATAGGCCGACCTTGCAACAAGGACATATCCTAATTATTTATAATTAGTTCAGTCAGTATTTGCAAATGACAGTCTGTTTCTCTATTACTGTTTCCATGACTCTGCTTGCTCTCTTGACTATTCTACTACTATCGTTTTTGATATACACAGTCCCATTATTAATACCTACAACATGAATAATTAATGCCAACTCTTTTTTACTGCCCCTTGGAAGGCTCTATACCTGTCTCTTCAATAGGGAGTTCAGATGATTTAACTGAGTAGAATCAGAGGGAGTTTATGCACCCTTGAGGGAATGGTCCTGCCTTTGTAGTTTCTGACCTGTTGATTTAAAGATATAATAGCAATCCCTTGGTTTGTCTGATAAGTCTATAGTTTTCTCAGCTTTGTTTCGGGCCTTCTGCCGCCTTTTTCTAGCCCTTTTCGTGAAAGAGGGTCCCTGCTAGTGCTATCACCTAAGGCTGTGGAAAACTTGACATCCCTCTATATTAGAATTTTTTCTTATACAATAGGACTTTCATCTGTTACACTGTTGAAGCCCAAACCTGTTCTGACTTCCTAGCATCCCTGGCTAAATCCCTAGTTAAGTGAACGGGAACATCTCGCTGAACATTTTGGAGCTTTGTACTTGCACTAGTTATCCCTGACCCTTAGCCGATATAGGGAGTGAAATTTAATTCAGAGTTTGGCTGCACGGCTACCTTAACTTCTTCAATAAGAGACCCCACTAATCGGGAGTTTCGACACATTATCTAAAATATGTGAACACGTACATTTGATTAGTTGGTTATTAACATCAGACTGAGCTCTAACTGCCAGGTTAATTAGATTGTGTAATCTTGTATCCAGTGGCGGCGCCTCATGGGAGTGCTGCGGGGCAGTGGAGCGGGGTGGGGGAAGGGCAGGGTGGGGGTAGTAAACTCCGGCTTACGGCCGAATGGAGTTAAGTAAGTAAATAAATAAATAAACAAATTACAATTGGCGATGCAGCGCGCAATGTCATTCGTTTTATTTATTTATTTACCTAACTCCATTCAGCCGTACTATGTTTATTTGTGTTATGAATACGATTGCAGACTCTCCACACTCAATGGGGAATCTACACGCATAAAAAGATAGGACACTCCCCAGTCATAAGGATTTTAGTTGCATAAATATTGTGTCCATACTCAAATATCCTTATGTTACACTAATGTGTTAGTGTACAATTGAGAATCAGGGGCTAAAAGACTAACATTACTATATGTAAATGTCATTGTGCCTTGCCAAATTGTCACACACACAGCCAAAATGGTCACTCTAGTCTTACCCATAACCCATGATCCCAACTTGTATGTGATTTCTAAAGCAATCTGTGGTATCCGACTGTTGTGAGTCAGCTGATAGAGGACAAGCCCTACAGTTTACAAATGGGCATATGTAATAGCTGTGTACAATAGTTTTACACATGACCATTTAATTAGTGTGACATTGAAGGTGTACCTTGAAGTGTTCTGCGTACATCAGTTTGGACTAAGGGCTGGTAGGCCTGAAACATTGATAGGACTTATACTGGATGGTGAGGTGAAGGTTAGCCCCTGTAGGTGGCTGTGTGATCCTATTGTGGGAGAGCATATTGTAAGTCCCTGTTTCCAGAGCTATGCCAACATGGAGAGTGAGTTCTCTGACCCCAGGGAGCTTACCAGGGAGGCAGAACTTTTGGTGGATTCCACAGGGTCTGAAGAGGCATTGGGTAGTGACCAGAAGGGGAGTGGCTCAGGTATCTTCCAACCCAGAGTGGTGGAAGTGGTTCAGAGTAGCCCAGCTAGGTCCCGTTGTAGTGGGAGGGGTGTAGGGCCTCATGTCCTGTCTTCAAGAAGAAGGAGTGAGACTGGGATAAGTCCCGTTAGTGCCCAACCTCAGTCTCAGGGCCTGGATGGTTCTTTAAGGAAACCCCAGGTAGGGAGTCTAGTCTGTCCTGATGGGCCACCCGTTGAGAGGGATCCCCTACAGTCCGGTGAACTGGGAGTGTCAGTAGCAGGCCTCCATCAGTTCTGGTGTCTGGCAGTGCCACTCCTAAGTGGAGGGTGCAGAAGTCCAGATTGAGGGGTGAGAGGGGGAAAGAGTCCCCAGTGGGAAAACCAGTGGGTCAGGGGCCAGCCAGAAGGGCTGAGTCACCAAGGAATGACCATGGTGGCACCACTTCTGTCCTGGGGGATCTTCACGCACTGTCAGATGGACAGGGGTAGGGAGATCCGTGCCAGGCAGACTGTCACATGACACATGAGTTGTGTATCACCCTCGGGGGGCATATGTGCTCCCAATGAAGTCCTGGTATGTGGGGCAAGTGTTCAACTGCGGGGGTTGGTCCATGGGTTGGGAAGCCAGGTTCAGGTGTTACCTGACCTAGAGGACGGGACATCTGTACTCAGTGTCCCTCCCAGTTTGTCTTCTAGGAGTACCACTCCAGGTGGAAGAGTACAGCACTCTGGAAGGGGGTGCAGAGGGAGGCAGTCCTCGCCTCTGACCCGGGGCTACCTGAGGGTTTAGATCCCAGGTTGGTGGATCAGTTGCAGGGTCAAGGCCCTGAACTGGTGGGTCAGTGCCAGGATGTCATACCTGACCTGACAGGAGAGAGAGTGGGCAAAGGGTCCCAAGCACCTGGGGCTACTGCCCCCTGATCTCCACAGAGGTTTGAGAGCCCTGAGAGGCATAAGGCCCTGGTCTCATCACTGACCACTGTCTGTGGCCACTGTGGCTTGCTGTCTGTCTGTTGGGACACACCTGTGAGCAAACTAAGGTTAGGTGCTGCACAGATGGTGTCCACAGGTGAGGAAAAGGGTTCCCCATGGGTGAGCTTGGTGGGCCCTGAGAGTATGGACAGAGGGATCCAAATAGGTTCAGATTGGCGTAGAACTGGAGTATGATCATTCATTTATGGGCCAGGGTCCATGTTCTATTGCCCAAAGCAGGGAAGCCCATCAAGGTAGTGATTGGTCTACCCTGCGTTTTGGATGGAAGGGGATTGTGTTGGACTTGGCCTTTTTCCTGGGTCATCCCTGAACTTTTTGCCTTCCTCCTGTATTTTCTCTGACCTGTTTTTGTTGGTTTTATGACTCTGGGCACTTTACCACTGCTAATCAGTGCTAAAGTGCATATGCTTTCCCTTTGTTAAATTGTTGTAATGAATTAGTGACTCCATGATTGGCTCATTTGATTTACTTGTCAGACCCTAGTACAGTGCACCTTGTGTGCCCAGGGCCTGTAAATCAAATGCTGCTGGTGGGCTTGCAGCACTGGTTGTGCCACCCACAGAAGCAGCTTGTAATCGGTGTCTCAGGCCTGCCATTGCAGAGCCTGTGTGCAGTCTGGGACTGCCATGTCGACTTGGCAAGTGCACCCACTTGTCAGTCCCTAAACCTTTCCTTTTATACATATCAGACACCCCTAAGGTAGGCCCTAGGGCAGGGTGCATTGTATGTAAAATGTAGGACATGCACTGATGTGTGTGGCTTGTCCTGATAGTAAATTACAGCCAATTTTGTTTTTCACTATTGCAAGGCTACTTGTCCCCATAGGCCAGAATGGGCAGTTTGATTATAAAATCTTATAATCCTAACTGACCCAGGGAACATGGTATGAATTAGAGTTTAGTATGCCTGAACTCAGAATGATAAAATACATCTTCTAGTGAAGTTGGTTTTAACATTCTGTGTTTGAAAATACCACTTTTAGAAAGTAGGTATTTTCTTGCCTAACCATCCAGCCTGCCTCTGCTAGCTTGTGTATTGTATGTCTGGTTTTCTGAGTGACAGGGGCTGGGGAGAAAGGGTGAGTCGGCACAAGGCTGAATAGACCTATCTGCATGTAGAGTGGTGGGAGGAGTAGCACCTGGGCCTGAATAGGGCTGTGCCTGCCTTCCACAATGCTGGCTCCACCTCCTGTGGTGCGTCTGATGACCCTGGCCTACACTGACAAAGGAAGAAGGTGTGCACTGGCAGAATGCACCCAGAACTGGTTTGGACTAGGTACAGGACCCTCTGCCTTCAGAGAACAAAAAGAATAGTAGTATAACTATGGGGCCCAGACCCCAAGACTTTAGATCACTTCTGGTAAAAGAAGACAAACCTTTGCCAAGGAGAAGAACCTAGGAAGCTGCAGGAGTTTTGACTGTCCCTCTGCCAGTGTGCTGTTTGCTGTGTTGGCCTGCAGTGGTTTCTTTATTGCCAAGGAAAGGAGAAGGGACTTTTACAGAACTTTCATCATCTTGCAGAATATTTCTCCAAGGGCTTGAATTTGTGCTTGCCTCCTGCTAAAGTCTCAGGGCTACAAGACTTCACCACCAGCTCCCCTCTGAATTTCCTTGCTGGGAATTCTATCTGCTGAAGCCTGCGTGTCGCTGGGAGCTGGAAGCGTGACTCAATGATAAGAAGAAGCGTGTCACAGCTGTTGCGTTGCATCGCCAGAGAAGGGTGTCGCCACCGCAAGGGTCACTGTCGCATCCCCAGAGAAGCGTGTCTTCGTAGCAGCTGTTTGCCGTTGCATCACTGGAGAAGCGTGTCGCCACCGCAAGGGTCACTGTTAAATCACCAGAGAAGCATGTCGCAGGGCCTGTCGCAGCTCAGAAGTTGTCGAGTCGCCGCACGGCTGTCGGGCGTGCACGCATCGCCTTTACATCGTCGCATTGCATCAAGGGCGCTATCTTATCGCATCGCACCGGATTGTCGCATCGCATTGAGGCACCATCTTGTCGCATCGTAACTGGAACGCAGTACGAGAATCAACGCATCACATCCTCTCTGGTAAGGAACAAGACACATCCCCCACTCTGCGCATGCATTACAGAGCGACGCATTGCCTCCCCCGAAGCAAGGCACCGACGCATCACCCTCTCTGCGAACCTTTTGATTGTTTTGCGTTACGCATCCAGGTACTTTTGTGAGAAACGTGTGGCATTTATTATCAACTTGAACTAAGTTACTTCTACTATCATAAAGTCTATTTTGAGTACAGTATTGTGGATTTTTGTCGTTTGTGGTCTTGTGCTAAGTCTATATACAGAATACTTATTTTTATTAAACCTGTGTGGTGTCCATCTGTAGTGTTTTCACTGTGTTACTGTATGTGTTCACAAATGCTTAACACACTGCCTCTGAGACAAGCCTCTTTGCTTGTGCCAAGCTACCAAGGGGTTGAGCAGGGGTTATCCAGGAGTGTAATCTTCTTTCCCTGACTTAGACACAAGGGTCCCTATTTGGTCAAAGGTACCTACTAGACCTAGCTATTCTAGATCAACTAGAGTACCAATAAGTACTAGAGTACCAAGGAGTGATTGAGACATGTGTGTCACGATGAATAACCCTCTTTTTACGGTAGCAATACCGGATGGATTGTACTGCCTAGTATTGGATTACCGACATTTGAACTCACATTGTCGAACGTGTGCGGTGCACAATACCCATAGTTCAGCGTTAGTCGACAGTCTAGTTCGTAAAAAAAAATATAAAACAAAACTTGACATTTCGAACTGCTTTTTTACGCACAATCTATCCCCTGAAAGCAGTCCATGGACTGCCTTCACATCAGTCGGAAAACAAAAAAAAGTACGCGTTTGGCTATGGACTACAAGAATAGTCCTGGTGTTTTCGCCGCCCATATAGTCTCTTTGTTAGACAGCATAGACGAAGAAGCTTACTCGTACGTCGATAACATCTATCTAATCGACGACGAGTTATGGCCACATCTTTGTCGCGTGGATCGCATCATTGTATTGCTTGCAGACCACGGATACAAATTTAACTTGGCAAAATCACACATTGCAGAGTATACAGTGTTGTTCTTAGGCTACAAGCTTAACAATGAGGGAAGGGGTTTAGCTCCTCACTTCTTGGAGAAGTGCGCACATTTGCGCCCTCCAACTACACTGAGAAAATTTCAATAGTTGCTGGGTTTTTTTAAATTCGGTCGGACTTCCATCCCTGATTATGCCCAGCGAATCAAGCCATTGTATGCTTTGATACAACCTACTTTTTCAAAGGTCTGCTGGCTTCCGGAACATTCCTCTATTCTGCAATTTTTGCAGTCAGATCTTATTGAATGTAAATTCTTGTTGACTCATTACAACCACACTAACCCGGTGAAAAGAATCGTCCCAGACCCTGTGGGTTTCACTTACTTAACGTTTAATGAAGTAGACACAGTGCCTATTGCTTACAAGTCACATTTATATACTTCGGCAGAATTGCGGTTTTCTACAGTTGAACAGCTTTGACAGCTGTCCAAATGGCGATCCTGAAGGAAAGCACACTAGCTCAAGGGAAACGGATTTTAGTCGTAACACCCTGTCCCGCACTAGAGGCGGTGACAAAGGCAAGTGTACCGAACTCAAAGGCTTTACATCCTAGATGGATAGAATGGGCCTGATGTCAAGTTAATTTTTGACTCTTCATTGAGGACACAGGAGTATTTGCAGTATGAATGTGTTCATCCTGCGCCACTGTCCATGCGCCCACTTGAGCAATACCAATGTCTCATATGCACTGACGGTTCAGCGCAACCAGCTACCGGGTCTAAATATTCTTACTCGGCAGCGTGTGCTATAGTGGCGGGAACAATTGTGAATGGAGAGTTCAAGTCCAATGTAGTCCATACTCAGGCATTTGGTGACTGTACAGCCCAATTAGCTGAATTCCGCGCTTTGATACTGGCTCTAGAGTTTGCAGATCCAGAAGTGACTACCTTAATTGTAAGCGATTCTTACTACTGTTGTTCAATCCTTTAATGACAGCTTATTCTTTTGGTCTCAAAATGACTATCGTGATGCTAAAGGCAGCGCAATGAAACATAAAATGCTATGGGTTTAAGTTGCAGATCTTAAAGAACGTCTGTCTCTCGTACAGGTAATTCATACTCTTGGTCACCAGCGTGTAGGAGTACATCCTGTTGGCAACAGTTTGCCAGATGAAGCTGCCAAATGAGCAGTAGTCACGTGTTCAGTTGCAGCAGTTACAAGATCCATGACTAAGATTGATAGTGACATCTTGGCAGCAATAGCTGCTACAGAGAAGGGTGATAATTACCCACAGGGTATCCCTACAAAATACTCTTATCATTTAAGACCTGATAAGGTTCCTTACGTGAGAATTAACGACGATGGTGACAGGTTAATTTCCCAACGCGTACCGCAGACTTGCTTTGATAGCAGCCGCCCATGAAGGCATGGCCTCGGCACATGCGGGTGTGTCTGCGACTGTTTCTATCTTGCAGCATCTTTACTGGTGGCACGGCTTATATAAACAGGCCCGTACTTACGTGCTCTCTTTGACATTTTTCAACAGATAAAGCCATCTACGGTCACACGCCCACCTCAAACGCAATTGTGTATTTCTAATAAACCATTCGGTTGTGTTTATTTAGATCACTGCGGTCCTTTTTTCGTCTGATACTGCCCATAAGTTCGTCATGGTTGCAGTTGATTCATGCACACGCTTTCTTTGGGTTTGGCCACAATGCAGTGCTGATGCCAGAACTGTCATCAGGGATTTGCATGTCTTTGTGGGAATTTTTGCATGTGGCACCTACCATTCCGACCAGGGTCCAGCATTCGCCTCTAAGGCGTACAAAGATACCATGCGGTCGTTGGGGGTACAAGTCAAATTTTCGTCTCCATACAGGCCTAAGGGCAATTCAGTTGTGGAACGAATGAACCATGACTTAAAGCAATCTTTGACAGCTAAGGTCTTAGGTACTGGCAGGAACTGGTTCGCCCATTTGTATTGCGTCCAACGTGCACTTAATAATCTCCCTAGAAGATCTCTGGGTGGGCGGACCCCATACAAAATGCTATTTGGCATGAAAATGTTTGTTCCAGACCTTGGTGGTCTAGACATGGCGGCATCTGTCCCATCCTTTGATGTAGATAATAATGTAGATAATAATTCTGCTGTGTTATAGAAACTACAAGAGACCAGAGACAGTCTTGCAAAGGAACATTTAACCTCATCCACTGATGCTGCACTGCAGATTCTAGTAGTCGGCTGGCTACCGAAAATCGGTGATCTGGTCCGTGAGAGGGTGGAGAACAAAAAAGAGTTTGGCCCCTCTTATCGTGCACCGATCCCAGTGCTTGGAGTACAGGGTACTCGTATAGTCATTTTCCCACCACTTCCTGGTCGAAAAGAAAATAGATACATCTCAATTGACAATGTTCAGCTACAACATCTGGCCGATCCTGAATAGCATCACGCCAGCGGTCTCTCCAACCACTGTATCGAGAGATCCTGGCTTGCCCACAGTTAACATCATGCAGGATGGCACTGCAATTGAGATGGATTCTGTTAACAATCCTTTGCTGATCCCGCCTGCTTCACCTCAAAATGAAGAAACCGAATATGCGTATACCACTACTTGGTCGTTACCTGGTTTGAGACCTGACACCATTAATGAATCTCGTTTTTCTTTTGACTCTCATTCCACATCATCAAAGGCACCTTCAAAATGTTCTGTTTTTGTCGCCTGGTTCAAACGAATGTATTTAGTCCCACCTTGAACTTACATCTGAATGGTGCTCATCACAATTTTTTTGTTTATGTCCATTGGTTTTGTGACTTTCTTTTTCCTTCTGATTAATGGCCACTACCTTCCTGAACGCTCTGCTGTTAAACTGGTTGATGGAACTCTGGCTCCGCATTCTTCTCCTCACATCATGAAAAGAGACCAGACTTTTGTCAACATCACTGCTTGGCCAGTTATAGACGGTATAGTGTGGGAAGCTGTTGATTTTCAGATCCATGGACCGACAGAGATAATTAATGTGCCAAATGTGCTTCATGTTTCAATGGGTGATGTAGTGAAACATAACATATGATCGGATGATTGGGACATTCTTGCTGTACAATCTTTGTTTTCAGATTTAAAATACTATGCTACTTTTGACGCTGAAGATTTGTATTTAAATATTGCAGATTATGACGATTTATTTTGTTATCAGCACTATGGTCATCATTTTCTGCATAAAGTTAACACATTTAGAAATGTTTTTAATTACACACAATGGGAACAATGCACAGCACCTTTAAAAGGCAGCTCGAAAACCTTTTTGAAAAAAGTTACATATTTTGCAGATTTTGATACATCAAACCCTGCTTCATTCTATTTTAAGGTACATTCTTCCTCTAATTCGAAAGTAATGATCACCCATACTAAATTATTATATTCTAAAGAATTTATTGATGAATTGTCAGTGGGGGGCTCTGATTTATGGAAAACCACAATTGATCTTAAATCAGTTTGGGGTTCTAGAACCTGGCAGGTGCAGGGCACAGAGGAATTGCACCGTTCATGCCTCATCCCGACACAGATATTCTTTTTAAATGATTCTATTTATCAAACAACTTGTTTTGGCTTGGCAACGTCAAAACAGATGAATGCCCCTACTATTCCAAATCTGGCTCCATATCAAAACTGAAGCAGTCAATCTAATTTTTCATTAGCTGAATTACAATCATTGTTTAACAATGATACCTTTAATTCTTCTACCCTGGAACCCATGGGTTGGTTGGTCTGGCAATCTAACTCTAATGCTTGCCAACTTCGTTTTCACAACAAGGCTCCTGGTTATACACAGGATAGGCCTGATCCACGTTTTCCAGCTCCCATTCAGTTACTACATATTTTGTGGGTACATTTTATCAAAATTGGTTGTAGCACTCATCTTTAGCTTTAGTTAATCAGGTGACATTGATTTGGCCGATTTTATACGAGGACCTGTTGGTCCTGGAGCAAAAAGATTCATCTATGCCACTTAAAATGAAATCTGGAAACTGTCCCAAATTGAAGCAGCTTCACTTTTAAGCGCAATAGATCAAGCAAATCTTGAGAAAGTACTTGCTGTTGTTGACAATAGTATTAACACACTTTCTTCCCGCATCTACACATTAAACAATATTGTTTCCTCTGTTGTTGACATTGTACAAGAGGATGTTTCTGTTTTGTATTATGGTCAAAATCAATTGCGTTCTGTCATGCAATTTGCATGGAAATTGTAAACGTTAAAAATGGGGCGGGTCCCATGGGATTACTTAAACGCGTCATCTTTGTTCTTGCCCTTTAACCTGACTACAAAACAACAATTCATGTCAATTAAAGATGCCACTTATTCACTTTTACATATTGAGAAGTTAGACCAGTTGCCGTTCTCTATGGCAGAAACAGACTCGGCAGTCTGGCTCATCCATGGAGTGATAACTCTCCCGTTTTCATTATTTAAGTTTACCTTATGTATGAAACATTATCCCCTTGGCCGCTTCAAACCCTTAGGCAGTGTATTTTTACACAAAGGTTGGTCATTACCTTTCACATACAGATGCCTGAGAGACGTCAAGGAGGTATTTCTCACAGGGGAATCTTGTGACACAACGATTGGTCACTCCCTTGTGTGCAAAAACATTAAATTGCATGGCGCTTGTAACATTTCCGCACCAAATCTTGTGTGTGTTTTAAAGGGTATACCTTTGCCATCTATTACACCGTCTTTCACGCTGCTTGCAAACAGTAGTTATTTACTTTTAAACAATGAAGAATGTTGTGGCATGAGGGCAGGCATCCCTTACATTGTAACTGTTTCACAACTTGTGGTTTGCTGTAAAAAGGTGCTTTTTCCACCCCACACGGAAGGCTTGATAACTTGCTGTGGCCTTTTATTCTGACCTTGAAGGCAGACTTCAACAAGTTAAGCAGAATCAAAGCATTGTTATCCCAAAAAGAAGTTTCGCTCACTTCTGCCCGTGAGACATTCATCCTTCACGTGGCTAATACCCGTACAGAGGTACAATCACTGCTTAATACAGACCTCCTACTACACTTTGGTGCATTAATTCACACAATCTTCAATGCTTCTCGCACTACAGGAATTGCCCATATTTCTAAAATGTGTGGGCCCTGGCGTTTTGATCTCTTTTCAAACTATTTTTGGTGTAATACAAGATTTATTCATTCTATTTTTTCCAGCATCTTTGGTGGGTTGCCATTATTACTTGCCATAGCCGCTGGGGTTTTGCTGTTGATTTGCCTGCTGCGCAATGGATGCTTTTCATGTTGCACTGCAAAGCGAACTGCGGCTGCAGACACTACGTAGCCGGATGCCTCGAATGCTACGGTACTCTGCCCCTGGCCACACTGAGCGTGGCTTATGGATAATCTTTTCGCTTCGCATACTTCACTTGCGTGCAACCTGTTTTCAACTGCTTGGAGTGTCCCTTTCGATGGGCACTGGATCGTTGCCTCTCTAATACGGCGTTTTCACCACCTGATTTTGAGTTGCTAATGAGTCCCTTAGTGGCCCATGAGCAAGAATGTTCCGGTGTTGAAATTATGGCCTATTCAGCTGCGCTGGGAGTCCTGGCAGAATGGGATATCTGTGCAGCGGCACATGATCTCCTACAATGGAGTTACATTAAGTATCACGCAAGCTGTCCCTTCATGGTGCTGGGTGCACCCATTATTGAAGAACATGTTTGTTCATTCACTCTACTTAATTGGATAGCAGCATTTTTTTGTGATGAGAACAATGACTGATGAATACAGGCCCCAGCTAGGCCCGCAGAATACAAGGGTTCGCTCTCCTGTAACAAAAACTAGAAGGAAGTTGGCACGGAAACTGCAAATACAAAGACAGAGTTTATTAACCCTGAAGGGTGGTCCTACAACCTACACAACACTCTTCAGTATTGCATAGAGTAGCACAAAGAACTTGCGTACGCGGTCCCCTTTTATACACAACAGAGGGGCTCATAAGTGGGTGGATACAACATGGAGCAAAATTCATTACCATTTATGGACATTTTCGATACAGAATCAATATATGGGCGGAGTTAACAATTTCCTGAGCCCGCGAAAACATGGTCAAACAAAGACTAACTGATAACAGATGTGGTCAAGTCTGGACATGCGCCAGGCGGACAAAGGAGCTATTTATAGACTGTTACTAGGCAGATTACAAGAGCAACTAGCGAAAAGGTAGGACTCTTCTCGTGCAAAGCACGTGGAGACATGACAATACAAAATGGAGTCCAGACTTTAGTCAACATAAGACAAGAAACATGCTTTAACTAGAGAGAATTCATGTCTTTAGTGAATGCTTAATCATATCGATGTTTTAGTTTTCAACATGACTTTCTCTTGGAGGCTGTTGCAACCTACTGTTCATACACCTAGCTGGATTGACTCAGTGGCCTTATCCTGGCTGGATTTGTTTTTTAATTTTTTTTTGTCGTGCTTTTATGCCACAAACTTTTTTCTTTCTCTTTTCACAGTCCCAGCAAATCATGTAGTGACATTTGTTCAAATGCTCTTGATTCTTGTTCTGACTTTTTGAAAACTGTGTTCTCTTTACGACAACTGTCTGTTGGACTGACCAAGGGGAGGGTGTAGTGAAGATTTAGACACACCTTCAGACCTGCTAAGTTAGCATAAGCTTGGCCGCCATTTTGTCACTTTGCTCACGTTACTACATTGCTCGCTTTCACATGAGAACTGTCTGTATTTCAGTTATTTAGCTGAACACTCTGCTCCTCGTCTGCACAGCGTGTTCAAGGTCGAAAAACGATGACCTCTGTTGATTATTTTGGTCAGTCTCCAATCCCTAGCCATAACATAGAACACAGCTGGAAACCTGGAAATCTGGTGCTTTTAATATTGCTTTGCATACATGTTAATGCACTTGGAGAAAAGCTTTCCAGGATAAAAGAGCTGTGCTTCTCCGGTGATGTAAATCCCTGCATCTGAACTCGGAGGTATGGGGTCCCCCTTGATAAAGTTGGCACGGAAACTGCAAATACAAAGACAGAGTTTATTAACCCTTAAGGGTGGTCCTACAACCTACACAACACTCTTCAGTATTGCATAGAGTAGCACAAAGAACTTGCGTACGCGGTCCCCTTTTATACACAACAGAGGGGCTCATAAGTGGGTGGATACAACATGGAGCAAAATTCATTACCATTTATGGACATTTTCGATACAGAATCAATATATGGGCGGAGTTAACAATTTCCTGAGCCCGCGAAAACATGGTCAAACAAAGACTAACTGATAACAGATGTGGTCAAGTCTGGACATGCGCCAGACGGACAAAGGAGCTATTTATAGACTGTTACTAGGCAGATTACAAGAGCAACTAGCGAAAAGGTAGGACTCTTCTCGTGCAAAGCACGTGGAGACATGACAATACAAAATGGAGTCCAGACTTTAGTCAACATAAGACAAGAAACATGCTTTAACTAGAGAGAATTTATGTCTTTAGTGAATGCTTAATCATATCGCTGTTTTAGTTTTCAACATGACTTTCTCTTGGAGGCTGTTGCAACCTACTGTTCATACACCTAGCTGGATTGACTCAGTGGCCTTATCCTGGCTGGATTTGTTTTTTAATTTTTTTTGTCGTGCTTTTATGCCACAAACTTTTTTCTTTCTCTTTTCACAGTCCCAGCAAATCATGTAGTGTCATTTGTTCAAATGCTCTTGATTCTTGTTCTGACTTTTTGAAAACTGTGTTCTCTTTACGACAACTGTCTGTTGGACTGACCAAGGGGAGGGTGTAGTGAAGATTTAGACACACCTTCAGACCTGCTAAGTTAGCATAAGCTTGGCCGCCATTTTGTCAATTTGCTCACGTTACTACATTGCTCGCTTTCACATGAGAACTGTCTGTATTTCAGTTATTTAGCTGAACACTCTGCTCCTCGTCTGCACAGCGTGTTCAAAGTCGAAAAACAATGAGCTCTGTTGATTATTTTGGTCAGTCTCCAATCCCTAGCCATAACATAGAACACAGCTGGAAACCTGGAAATCTGGTGCTTTTAATATTGCTTTGCATACATGTTAACGCACTTGGAGAAAAGCTTTCCAGGATAAAAGAGCTGTGCTTCTCCGGTGATGTAAATCCCTGCATCTGAACTCGGAGGTATGGGGTCCCCCTTGATAAAGTTGGCACGGAAACTGCAAATACAAAGACAGAGTTTATTAACCCTTAAGGGTGGTCCTACAACCTACACAACACTCTTCAGTATTGCATAGAGTAGCACAAAGAACTTGCGTACGCGGTCCCCTTTTATACACAACAGAGGGGCTCATAAGTGGGTGGATACAACATGGAGCAAAATTCATTACCATTTATGGACATTTTCGATACAGTGTGGTAAATAATTTAATTACCGGGACTTAATTTGATGCTGAAAGTTATAAAAAATAGCTCAGTAAAATAAGAGGCAGAATCCGTGGTATAAGAGGTTCGGAATGGGCTTTATTCCAATGGACAATTCGAATTGTGGACCTCAGATTCCATCACCACGGGGGTTCAGGAAGTGAAGTACAATACATTATTGACAAGTAATCACTTTTATAGAATGGTCATTACAGTGAAACAGATGCAGGAGGCGTAACAATTGATAATATAGATAAAACCATACATGCGTAACTAAAATGGGTGTAACTGGGTGTAACTAGAAAACGTCATTTAGGTGTGATGTCACAAATGGGTGGATCTATGAAATAATTTCGCAATGTCAGCAGAAATACTTGGCAGAGATGCGCGCGCAGCAGCATGACGTGTGATTGACGTGCAACTAGGGGGTGAAGGGGACTTGACATTTAGCTCTACATGTGGAGACAAAAAGTCTGGGGGGTCAAGTCAACCTAATCCCAAATCATATCTAACATCCTATGTTTAAAGAACTATGTTATCCACAAAGGAAGGACTCTCGGACAAAATCTATTCTATACTGACTGTGAGTACGTGTACAAGCGTCTAAGTGTCTACATGAGATGCAAGGGCAGAAATCTTCCATAGTGACAGGGCTATGAATTACTGGTATTAGGACAGAGAAGCCGGGCCCTTTGCTCGGTAGCTGGAAGAATGTTTACTTAAACTACTAGACAGGAATGCATCGGATAGGGAGCGGAGCAGATAATCTTGAAGGTGAAATACAGTTTTTGGCAGGCAAGCAGACCAGCCGAGTCAGGCACCGTTAGCCGCACAGGGAGTAGGACAAAGTTCATGGATACAGATGCGAGCTCAGACTGGAGCTGTCAGAGGTAGAAAGCAGGAAAAGGCTTGATGGCAGAATCAGGGCCTACTCGCCTGAACTGCAAAATGGAATAACTGAGCCATATAAAGTCGGTGGCCTTTCGTACTTAGGAATCGAATATCCAGCCCATTCATGGCGGATCTGAAAGAGGACATGTTGACGGTGGACGCACATGTGTTTGCGTCTTCATAACTGGAACTGGAGGGAACATACATGTACTTGTAGTATGCACATGAAACCGTTGGGGTCCAAGATAGGGGACATAATTGATCAGAGAAATCCACATTTCCACATTCCCTCCTTGTCCCCTACTTGCCCTTAAGAGATATCAATCTTCATTAATCCATTGATCTGTTCATATAGCATCATTTGTTCTTCTTTCTTCTTTCGGGATCTTGAGTGAAAACCTTGATGTGGAATACACGATGTGGCACACAGACCACAAATCGCTGGTCCACATTGCAGGCATAAGCAGCAACTGAATAGTATAAGAAGGCCAATACCTAGGAAGGATAGAACTCTCCATCCCCAGGCTGACAACACGCTCCAAAACCACCCGGACCAAGTCCAAGTGCCTGGATTCTGGTGTATCTGGCTCACAATCTTATGAAGGCGAGTTATAGCTTTATATACAGATGGCGAATTTTCTGGAATGAACACGCAGCAGCTTGATCCGATGACCCTACAAGCTCCGCCCCTATCGGCCAGGATGACGTCAAGGACAAGACGATTTTGAAGAACAACAATCCTCATCGCAGACTGCTCCTCTGTCAAGTTGCCTAAGGCGGAAATAGTTTCATTCACTACGGCTTCAAGAGTCCTAGTTAATCTACGTATCAGCTTACTATTGGTAACTGTACCTATATAGGGAAAGAGGCCTTTATTAAAATCTACATACTTTTCCCATGCCGTCTCAGTGTAATCGACAATTGGGAGATCTCTCCGTTCTCTACTGTGTACTAAATGAGTATTTCTGTGATAATCAGGAGGGGCTAGGAAGACAGGTGGCAAGAGAAATGCAATGTAACAGGTACCATCCCAATCTAGAGGCAGACGTATATATGCAGTCTGACCACATACGAAGTAGGAATGGCGAGAAGCTCTAAATGTAGATTTGCCTTGATCACTAAATTCTATCACAGTGGTGCATTTACTATGGCCCATATGTATTGAACCATTCTTTCTTACACATAATTCACCTTTAACTGGAAATACTGACATGGCGGGCAAGCTTGGTGCAGCTTCGGATTCAACGTTCAGGATCATGAGATTAAGTGTAAAATTACCTAATCCATATACTTCATTTTCTAGATCAGTTCCTGTTCTTTTGGGATGACCCTCCTTGTCAGGGTAGCAGACTTTGAGTAAAACTAGGTTCAGGTTTCCCCATACCCAATTGTCATGATAAACTGCTGTGTTTGAATCTAAGGAATTTATTAAACTAAACAATGCTCCACAGGAGCCATTGTGTGTAAACGGATATGGAAAGAGGGGCAGAATTCCCTTATAGTTCTGATAGGGAGGGAGTCGGCCACATATCCAACAATTTGTAGCATTACTAGCCTGATGGGAATGATGTAACATACTAATGAAAGTGTTATTGCGCAGCGCAAATCTATAGGACAACTCATGCGGGGGTAATTCACTAAAAGAATGTTCAGCAGTAACATTGTAAACATGTTTAGAAATAGGATGATATATATGCAACAATATACTTGCAGCGATTATTATAAGATTTAAGAAAAACAAAATTAATAACGTCACTGTACAATGACTACGCAGTGATTTACAGTACGCATGTCGTTTCAACATTTTTCGGTTTCTTTCTCTATTCAGGTCTAGGGGATACATGTCAGAGACAAATTCAACCGCTTCACCTTGGAGAGGACTTAAACAATCAAATTGTCTGACTTATTAGACCGCAGTTTTAATTTGTATTGGTCCTTATCATTTAGTTCAACCAAAGGAAGCTTTGAGTCAATAGGTGAAGACACACGAGGTGTGACGTTTACATCTGACGGTAGTCCATGAAATTTCTTGATATGACTTGAATGCACCCAGCCCTTGCGGCCCTCGATCTTCACGGCTGTCCTCGTGGTTAGCAGCACTAGTTGAGGCGATTTCCACCTAGGGTCCAGCTGAGTTTTCCGGTCAAAGTTCCTCACTAAAACCAGATCCCCGGGAACTACGTCATGGGGTTTCACCTCGGTGTTGTCAGGAAAGGCTGCAGCTACCTGTGAACGACAAGATTGTAGTGCAGACATCAAGGAAGCCAGGTAATCTGTCAGCATATTACAGTCAACATCAGTTATTTTACGGGGTATAGGCGTCCCCCACATATTTGGTGGTCTGCCAAAGATCACCTCATAAGGGGATAGCCCTGTTCGAGAGTGTGCTACCATTCTCATGTAAAAGAGTGCAACCGGTAAGGCTACTACCCAATCAACACCTTTCTCTCTACATATTTTTGACAATCTAATTTTCAGAGTTTGATTATGTCGTTCCACGAGACCTGCTGCCTCGGGGTGTCGGACACAATGAAACTTCCATTGATATCCTAGCAAAAGTGAAACATGTTTCATCAGTTCGGATGAGAACGGCTGGCCGTTATCTGAGTAGACAACACGTGGTAAACCGTACCGTGGGAAGAACTCTCGAACTAGCTGTTTGGCAGTAGTTGGGGCAGTGTAATCTGAGACTGGGTAAGCTTCGGTCCAACGGG
This sequence comes from Triturus cristatus, assembly GCF_964204655.1. NCBI lineage: Eukaryota > Metazoa > Chordata > Amphibia > Caudata > Salamandridae > Triturus > Triturus cristatus. The sequence continues at coordinate 1,525,784,750 of NC_140591.1, forward strand.
AAAGAGCGCAGACAACTACGAGAACATATTTGAATCCTCGACATCGTTCCATCTGGATGTAATCCATCTGGAGGACTTCAAAAGGGTGATCAGGAGGCTGAAATCCACCCTGTTCTACGGGGATGCTTTTACCTGGGTTAAACTGACAACATATCATACAGGTACGGACTTTTTGCTTAGCTGCTGCTCGTAAATGTTTGTTGAACCAAATGTGTTGAATGCTGTCTAGCATAGCTTTCTCTCCTAGATGCGCTGGACTGTGTATTGTATTTATGATAACTTGGACCATAGAATCAGGAAGAAACCATACAGATTTTTCCTTCGTCATCCATCCTTGATCTGTCTGGATCCCTCCTAATTCAGTCCATTTCTTTATTTCATCTGTTGTAGCATGTGTCTGTATGTCAACTACGTCGAGAGCGGGATCCTTAACTGTCATGCAATGTGTCGATGTCGGAGCTATTGTCTTTGTCATGTCAGTTGTGTGAGTTTGAGCAGTCTGTTTAGCTGTTCTGTCAGCTAAATCATTGCCTTGAGAAATGACATCAGTAACTTTCGTATGAGCTTTGCATTTCATAATCGATATTGCAGTGGGTAGATGTATTGCCTCTAATAAAGCATGAATGAGGGGTCCGTGCTGAATGTGGGCACCGTGAGAAGTTAAATAACCTCTCTCTCGCCACAGCACGCCGAAGTCATGTACAACTCCGAATGCATAACGTGAGTCAGTGTATATGTTGACTTTCTTATTTGTGGCTTGAATACAGGCTTGTGTCAGAGCAATAAGCTCTGCTGCTTGAGCTGACAAGGTATTTATACAGTTTGTTTCAATGACTTCAGTGTCTGTTGTGACTGCATACGCGGCCACTAAATCTCCTGTACTTGTTCTCATACATGAACCGTCTACATACAACGTCAGGTCTGGATCTGACAATGGGACATCTGTCAAATCTTGTCTGGGTTTCGTCGTGATTGTAATAACTTCAATACAATCATGTGCTAGTGGGTCTGTTCCGATTACAGGTAAAAGTGTGGCAGGATTCAATGTATTACAGCGTCTGATTTCTATATGTGGCTGAAACAATGTCAATTCGTACCCTGTAAGTCTTGCTATGGTCAAGTGTTGTGTTTGCGTTCGGTTCACAAGAACCTCTACTGCGTGTGGTACTTGTACTGTCAATGGATGTCCTAACACTATGGCATCGCTTTGTCTGATTGCTAAAGCTGTTGCTGCCACTGATTTCAGGCACGCAGGCAAAGCCTGAGCTACGGGATCTAATGTACTAGAGAAATAGGCACATGGTTTGCGTGATCCTGCTTGTTCCTGAGTGAGTACTGACAAAGCAGTACCTTCGCGTTCTGTAACAAAGAGTGTAAAATGTTTATGGTAACATGGTGTTGCTAAAACAGGTGCTTGACATAAAGCTTTCTTCAAGCTTTCAAAAGCTTGTGTGTGTTCCTGAGTCCAAGGGAGTACAGTCGATGTGGCCGCCTCCTGTGTTGTCAACTGAATGAGTGGTTTTGCTAAAAATGCATATTGAGGGATCCACTGCCTACAATATGAAGTGAGGCCTATAAAAGCCCGCACCTCCTTTTGTGTCTTGGGTATTGGCATGTTAGCAATTAACTGAATGCGGTCGGGTGTAAGCTGCCTTCCCTCCTTGGACAGCGAGTGTCCAAGATAAACAACTCGCTGGACACAGAATTGCAGCTTAGAAGGGGACACCTTGTGCCCCTTTTCGGCTAGAAATTGTAAAACCGTCAGTGATGCTTTCTCACATTCAGGTTCGCTTCGGGCGGTGATCAGCAGATCATCGACATATTGAAGCAGTGCAGTGTTGATTGGCATGTGTATACTGTCAAGTTCTCGTTTCAGGGCTTGGCTATAGATGCTGGGGCTTTCTGTAAATCCTTGAGGTGCGCGTGTGAATTTAAAACTTCGTCCATTTAAACTAAATCCGAACAAGTATTGGCTTTCCGGATCTATTGGGACGCTGAAAAAGGCATTCTTGAGATCAATTACAGTAAAGAACGTTGCTTTTGAATCAATGGCTGTCAGTAATGACGAGATGTCTGGGACCACAGGGAATTGTGGCACAATGCATTTGTTTAATTCGCGCAGATCAATAACTAATCGATATACTGGCGGGGCCTTTGGGTCAGTTCGTTTAAGAATCGGAATTATCGGGGAATTACATACATTGGAGTCGGTTTCCACAACCACTCCTTGGGCAATAAGCTCGTCAATGATTTGCAGTAAAGCCACTACAGCATCTGGTGGTAGCTTGTATTGTCGCATTCGTGGTAGTACCACTCCTGCCTTTAGTGTGATTCGATATGGTGTAATGTTCATGCAACCAACATCAGTAGGGCCTTGTGCCCATAAATGTGTGGGTAAAGTCTGCAGTCGGTGATCCATGTCTCGGGATACATAGTGACCTTTGAAATCACGTAAAAACAATCTTACTCCTTCCGGAGAACAACATATTATAGCTCCTAAAGCTTTCAATGTTTTTATACCTAACAAGTTTTCTGGACATGATTTAGTAAGCAATAAATCGGTAGTTCGTGTCAAGGGTCCAATCGTAAGTGGAAGAGGCTGTGATACTTCATTAACAATAGGTTTTCCTGAAAAACCAAGGGAAATATTCTGTGAGCCTGAGAGGGGTGCCCCTGGAACTTCACTACGTTTTATGGTCGTACGACTTGCCCCTGTATCAAGCAAAAATTTTCTATCTTGGCCTAATAATTCACTGTGCACATAAGGTCCTTCTTGGTCTACAGGGACCTCGATAAGGGGTAAGTCAACTTCCCTCTCTAGGCTGGTTCATGCGTATCGTTGATACTCAGGATAGTCATATTGTGCGGTCTGGTACATTTGTCGTGTCGTTGTTTGTGTGGCAGCAATAGGCTGCGGTGGTGGAGCTGGCATAGACTGCATGGACTGTTGCGGAGCTGGCATGGACTGTACATGCTGTGGGGCTCCTTGCTGGTCCTGATCCTGTCTAGGTGGCCGTGGTCTTTCTTTTGTAATACCTGTGGCTATATTACGTTTCAAGACTGGACAATCGTGTATGTAATGACCTGGCTGTTTACAATAGTTGCATGTCCCTTTCACAGGACCTGTTGAATCACCGGACTGTGTCATACCCTTTTTATGACCTTCAGCTGGAACTGTCTGGGAGACTAGCATTTTCATTTTCGTGTCTTTCATGCGTCTTTGTTCATGTTCTTGTTCCTCCCTAATTCTATTGTGATGATACTGTAACATTTGTAACATTTGAGACGGAGTGTTACCTTGCCAGGTACTCTCGAATTTTAATACTCTATTCTTAACTTGGGGCAAGGAATTTTCAACTAATTTTGTCACAAACAGATGTGGATATGATTCGCTACTTGCTTTTATGCCACTATTAATACCAAAACATTTTTCGAATCGGGCATAGAAATCACTAGTGTCTTCATCTGGCTTTTGTTTACAGGCTGAGATTGCACCCCAGTCTTCCTTTTTCGTAGTTAATAAACGTGGCAGTACCTGTACTAATAAACCTGGTAACATTTTAGTCTTTGCCCCAAGCCCTAAACCTGGGCCTCGGGCTCTTTCTTCTGCTTCTAATGCTGTCCAGTCTATCTTTTGGTCTCCCACCTCCCAATCTTTTTCCTTGAGTTTTTCATAAATGCCAGCAGGCATTAATACCTTTAGTATTGTCATAATGTCGGGATAGGTATACTCTCCCATGAGCAACATGTCTTTAATTTCTCGGTGAAAACCCGCTGGATCTTTGTCATGTCTAACAATTCTATTTTGGATATGGGCGTATATACAAATACACGTTTAAACTCGTTGTCATCACCTTTTATTGGGTGCACTTCTCGTAAGGGATTCTGTCTATCCATGTGATACGTCGTTCTTTCCTTGATGGGCAGTGAGACATGTTCTGGGCATACAAAAAGAATGTACTGCTTTCTGGATTCTAGTATTTCTCTAATTAACTTAGTACCTGAACCTCTCCATCTATTCGTGAGTAATTCAGTCAATATATCAGGTAAGGGACCAGGATCGGAGTGTTGGCTTTTATATAATATAAGGAGTTGTTGAATCATGTAAATCCCAGCTAAACGCTGTTCATCTGGGGTGAGGTTCAAAAACGTGTGTGCTAGTGTATCATCACCATATTTTCCGGGACTGTCAACCCAGTGAACGGCTGACCTGGCTAATTCTTGTTCATCCATAGAATCGAGTATATGATAACCCCTTCGTTCTCGGAGTAATTTGTCAGCGGCTTGGAACGAATGTTCAGGGGACCTTATATTTATTATAGATGTTTGGAAATTCCTGTTATTATCTGGACATATCGGACGTATCGGATCAGTAAAACATCTAGTATTATTACAAGATCTTCCTCTACCTACATAGGCTATGGTTTCTGACTGTCCTGTGGGTAGTCCTAATCCTTCCTCCTCCTCGTTTTGTTCAAACTGGTCTACCGCTAATCTCTCTTCATGTATTCGTTCTATTTCTTTACGGATCTTTCGGCACATGGCTACTATACATGATTGCCTATCATGTTTCCCCTCTGATATATTCTGGCTCCATCTGGTAAGAATTTGCATTGCTTCCGGATTTACCCCCGGTCGGTCTTGATTTCTGATCACACAATTTATGAGGAAACGTAACAGTTCCCCCTGTATCTCCACTTTCTGGTATTCCATAGCTCTGTTAATACATTCAGAATCTCGCCCTGTTTGGACAAAATGATATATATTATCTAGATGCATAGTCATTCCTGGTAGCTTCCCTAAATACATCGCAGCTCGTCTGATACGTAATGATGCCAGGATCATTTCGTCCTCTTTGCCGGGCACAGGGTCATATCTACAATCTACAAGAAGTTCCTTAAGCGTGCGGGAATTTATAAGTTTGGGCGTACGTGGATGTGCTGATTCTTGAAAGGTAAGTTTATTTATTCTGGGTGGCGTAGAAAAAATGTTGTTAGCACCTCCGGTAGCCCCGTCTGGGGTACTGGGCGCGAAAGGATTCGTTGAACGTGATACGGCAACCATAGGTGGGGGTACAGCTGTAGAAACGGCTGTGGAAACAGATGTAGAAACAGATGTGCTTGCCGGAACTTGTGTCGGAATTTGTTGTTGCAGAGGTACAGATACAGGGTCTTGGCGTTGAACCCCCCCGGCAGACGGTCTATGTGGGGCGGGGTTAGCATACTCGGGAACTGCGTCGTCTAAATATGAGGAAAGAAAAACATCTTCTGCGGTTCTGGGATGCCCTTTGGGGTGTACTTTTATTGGAAACAATGGGGGTGGCAAGTCTTTTGGTATCTCCGGAGTAGCCTTAGGTAATCCTTCGGCCAGAAGGGGATACATACCATTCATAAGGGCATTTCTTTGTCTGTCTACTTATTCTGATTTTACTCGTGTACCTTCTTCAATTAATAGATTTTCTCGGACTTTATTTGAATTTTCCTTACTTTTCTCTTCCTGTCTGAGTGCTTTTTCTGTACGTCTATGGGATTCTTTACGCCATAACTCAACGGCGTCTTTCTGTGACTGTCTAGCTTTCCTTTTCCATAACTCTTCCTCTACTTTCATGATGCACTCTGCATCCCAGGTCCCAGCTGCGGGCCACCTCTGATTTTCTGGTAATTCCTTGGTGTAATCTACCCATAAATCAAGAAATAATATGGCGTCTAAGCCATGTTTGTGATACATGAAGTACCCTGGAGTGTCCCTAGGAGGAACAGGAACAGCTTCTTCGAGTACCCCTTTTCTAGTTGTGATCTGTCTTAATTTCGAAAAGAGCGGCATATTGAGAACTGATCTGATACCTGATTTTTGAACACACTTAATACAATAAGACACAATAATGAACAGTCATTCACACCACAATATGCAGAACGTATTTAAAACATTTAAACATTTAACATTTAGCGTGTAACAGTTAACGAACAATAACGATGGCCATTAAGGAACTAGTTACTTAGCATACTTGACATACTAGATATACTGCTAAACAGTACAGATACACTGCTGAAACAGTGCTGACCGGATTTGTGTACCCAAATCCGTCTTGACCGGCACAACCTATGTGTCGTCAGAATGCCTCCCCGGCAATGGTACTCACCGGGTAGCTCGGAACGGAAGGCCTCGGAACGGAACTGAACTGAACTGGACCGGACTGGACTCGACTCGGAACTTCGGAACTTCGGAACTTCGGAACCTGGTGGGACTCTGTATACCTCGGATCTTGCTCTCTCAGCTAGGCTCTGGTCGGGATACTTCGCACTTCTCACCGCCTCGTCTGGGTGTTGATCGCAGCCTCAGTCGCCCCCGCTTGACCGGAGGGAGATACAGGAAATCCTGCTGGTACGCGTTGTTGTCCGTCCAGCTGTGGCAGGAGACCGGGCCTGCAACGCACCGCCGGCGCGTGAGATGAGAAAGTGTCCCTGTTCGGGCGCCAATCATGTGGTAAATAATTTAATTACCGGGACTTAATTTGATGCTGAAAGTTATAAAAAATAGCTCAGTAAAATAAGAGGCAGAATCCGTGGTATAAGAGGTTCGCAATGGGCTTTATTCCAATGGACAATTCGAATTGTGGACCTCAGATTCCATCACCACGGGGGTTCAGGAAGTGAAGTACAATACATTATTGACAAGTAATCACTTTTATAGAATGGTCATTACAGTGAAACAGATGCAGGAGGCGTAACAATTGATAATATAGATAAAACCATACATGCGTAACTAAAATGGGTGTAACTGGGTGTAACTAGAAAACGTCATTTAGGTGTGATGTCACAAATGGGTGGATCTATGAAATAATTTCGCAATGTCAGCAGAAATACTTGGCAGAGATGCGCGCGCAGCAGCATGACGTGTGATTGACGTGCAACTAGGGGGTGAAGGGGACTTGACATTTAGCTCTACATGTGGAGACAAAAAGTCTGGGGGGTCAAGTCAACCTAATCCCAAATCATATCTAACATCCTATGTTTAAAGAACTATGTTATCCACAAAGGAAGGACTCTCGGACAAAATCTATTCTATACTGACTGTGAGTACGTGTACAAGCGTCTAAGTGTCTACATGAGATGCAAGGGCAGAAATCTTCCATAGTGACAGGGCTATGAATTACTGGTATTAGGACAGAGAAGCCGGGCCCTTTGCTCGGTAGCTGGAAGAATGTTTACTTAAACTACTAGACAGGAATGCATCGGATAGGGAGCGGAGCAGATAATCTTGAAGGTGAAATACAGTTTTTGGCAGGCAAGCAGACCAGCCGAGTCAGGCACCGTTAGCCGCACAGGGAGTAGGACAAAGTTCATGGATACAGATGCGAGCTCAGACTGGAGCTGTCAGAGGTAGAAAGCAGGAAAAGGCTTGATGGCAGAATCAGGGCCTACTCGCCTGAACTGCAAAATGGAATAACTGAGCCATATAAAGTCGGTGGCCTTTCGTACTTAGGAATCGAATATCCAGCCCATTCATGGCGGATCTGAAAGAGGACATGTTGACGGTGGACGCACATGTGTTTGCGTCTTCATAACTGGAACTGGAGGGAACATACATGTACTTGTAGTATGCACATGAAACCGTTGGGGTCCAAGATAGGGGACATAATTGATCAGAGAAATCCACATTTCCACAACAGAATCAATATATGGGCGGAGTTAACAATTTCCTGAGCCCGCGAAAACATGGTCAAACAAAGACTAACTGATAACAGATGTGGTCAAGTCTGGACATGCGCCAGACGGACAAAGGAGCTATTTATAGACTGTTACTAGGCAGATTACAAGAGCAACTAGCGAAAAGGTAGGACTCTTCTCGTGCAAAGCACGTAGAGACATGACAATACAAAATGGAGTCCAGACTTTAGTCAACATAAGACAAGAAACATGCTTTAACTAGAGAGAATTCATGTCTTTAGTGAATGCTTAATCATATCGCTGTTTTAGTTTTCAACAGACGACCCTTTCAGCATTCACTGAAGACATTCGGCTTGTTAGGATAATCATCATATATGTCAATTTTCATCATCTCTTCCACCTCTTTGTTTAAATGTTTCTGATAGGTGACATTGGCAATAGCTTTCTTATCAGGAATACAAAATGACACACATAAAGAACAGAGTAAAGGACCACACTGAACACAGATGCAACAGGAAAACAGAACTGCTACAATAATACAGAGACCAGATAAAACTTTCCATCCCCATGTAGTAATCAATGCCCAAAACCATACAGAAAAGGTCCAAGTGCCATTTTCTGTATGAATTTCAGCTGCGATTTTATGCAATTTATTAATGGCATTATAGACTGATGGCGTGTGGTCAGGAATAAATACACAACAGCTACTTCCGATAATCCTACATGCTCCACATCTGTCTGCTAACATAACAGCTAATACCATACGATTCTGTAACGCAACAATTCTAGTGATTTGTAATTCTTCCGTAAGATTCCCAAGAGCAGCAGCAGCTTGATTCGTTACAGCCTCTACAACTCTTGTTAATCTTCGAACCTTCCTACTATTTAGGGCAGCTCCAACAAAGAAAAACAATCCTAAGTTAAAATCAACATACTGCTGTAAGCTAGTGTCGGTTTGGTCAACATCATCAATAGATAAAGTACGTTTATACCTATTTACAGTTACATTGTTCAATAACTTCAAATCTTTATGATAGGATGCAGGCGCTAAGAATACAGGGGGTAATAAGAACGCTACATAACATACTCCGGACCAGCCGGCTGGTAAGAGATAATAACCCTTATTCCCACATACAAAATATGTATTATGGGACGCTAAGAAAGTACTATTATTTAATCCATCTATATTCAACACAATAATACAATCACTAACACCAACAGGAATATGACCCACACTCTGAACACACAGGTCCGCTTGAGCTTGTGCCACTTGAATCACAAATTGTTCGTTTCCAGCAGTGTCTCTGGTGTTCGTGAAGATATAGGGAATTGATTCATTGTCTGGTCGATATTCTTCCCACTCCCATATTGTCCCATTCGCTTGTGGATAGCCTTCTTTATCTTGATGACATTCCCTGTTAAGTCTAAAAAGTAGTCGTCCCACTGTAGGTTTCCGTGTGGCAAAAATCAAAGTGTACCATGCTCTACAAGAGCCATTATGAGACAAAGGAAGAGGTATGAACGGCGTTCCTCCTTTCTTCTGATGAGCTGGCATCATACCACATATCCAACAGTTCGTAGCATTTGTAGCAACATGGGTATGATGCAACATCTGGATAAAAGATTATTCAAATAAGACTGACGATGCTTCAATTCTTGATACGGAAGGGTGTACAAGTAGTGCTCCTCAGGCACTGGAGTAGTCAAAACAAGTAACTCACGGGCAGGAGTCACATCCTCAACAAACCACGTGGTTATACCAACAATAGCTATAATGATAATAAAGCTTGTCGCACAAAAAATCTTCTTCTTCTCCATTTTATAGTAAAAGTCAATATCTTCCTGAAACTAAAGGTTGTCAGAACTCTTCCCCTTAGGCAGCCATTGATTTCTTCACCAGCGGGCCAAGACGGGTGTCACTACACTAATGCAGGGCTGATCCCCCCCCCCTTGCCTCATTGGCTCTCCGTTTCACTAACCTAAGGGCCGTTCTGACAACGTGTCCTGATACAGAAAGAAATCACTTCCTCGGTCTGAGATGATATCTTCTTCCTCCAGGAATCGCTTGGTCCGGGAAGAGCTCCTCAGTGTCGTTCAGTTCCACAGCACGGCTTGTCTCTGCAGTCAGGATTTCTCGATGGTCGGTCAATACAGCAGGCTCCACTAATCCAGACGGCACTTTACGACAGTGCAAGGAGTGGATCCAGTTCTTCCGATTGGAGACTCGCACAGCTGTTCTCGTTGCGAGCAAGACTTGCTCAGGACCAACCCATCTCGGCTCCAGACTGTTCGTCCTTTCAAACACCTTGATCATAACATGGTCTCCAGGCCGGAGGTTATGTCCTTCACCTGTGGACCGATCAGGGAGCGCTTCTCGAACCTGTTGATGAATAGAAACCAAATCCGTTAACTGTGCCAGATAATCATTCATCATTACACAAGGTACATCATACACTGACTTCGGTTTCGGTGGACCCCAAATATTCATTGGGCATCCAAACACGATCTCGTAGGGTGTGAGACCGGTCCGAGAATGCGGTATCGATCTAATTGACAATAATGCCAGCGGTAAAGCGTCTGGCCAAGTCAAAGAAGTCGAAGCTTGGATCTTAGCGATCTTAAGCTTCAAAGTACCGTTATATTTCTCAACCAATCCCGCAGACTGAGGGTGAAACACTGCATGACATTTCTGGGTAATTCCCAGTCCTTTCAGGACATACTTAATAACTTCTGCTATAATATGAGGTCCGTTATCACTCCACAACAATCTACAAACACCATATCGAGGGAAGAACTCCTTCAATAGCATCTTGGCTGTAGTCATTGCAGTATTGTCTTTCGTAGGGTATGCCTCAACCCATTTGCTGAAGGCACAAACCACTACTAGAACATACTTCAGATTGTTACAGCGCTCAAGCTGAATGTAATCCATCTGCAAAACCTCAAAGGGTGCAGTAGGTGTTGCAAATCCTCCTGCTGGAGTTCGTGTACCCTTTCCTGGGTTATACCTCAGGCAAATCATGCAGGTCTGCACTACCCTCTTTGCCGTACTAGCGATCTCCGGATGCTCCCAAACTCATGTGAGTAATTTTACAATTGCGGAAGCTCCGACATGCGCTAGTCCATGTGCCATCTGAACCATAGGTTGTACGAAAGCTGTGGGTAACTTCCATTATCCATCTGCTTACTTCTCCAACACCCTTCATCATCTAATTCTCCATCATTGGACCATTGCTCCCGTTCCTTATCGGAAGCGGTCCTCTGTATCTCCAGCACTTCTCTCCTAGCATCGTGCCATCTTTCTGCCTGTGACTTCACAACATACATTGCAGTAGAGCCAGGCTGCATCGCAGTCTCTCGTGCCACCCGGTCTACAAAAGCATTCCCTTCTCCAACTTTATCAACCACCTTTTTATGGGCACTACATTTAACTATAGCAATCTTCTTTGGATATGTTAATGCAGTCAAAAGGTTATGAACTAACTCCCCGTACATTATCTGTGCTCCATGTGACGTTATGAACCCTCTCTCCTTCCAGAGTAGGCCAAAATCGTGCGCTACTCCGAAGGCATAGCGGCTATCTGTATAAACATTCACACACAATCCTGCACTGAGCTCACATGCGCGTGTTAATGCTATCAGTTCCGCTGCTTGAGCTGATTTCTGCGGTATGCGTGCTGTCTCCACTATTGTTTGTAATGTGGTAATTGCATACGCTGCTGAGGTCGTACCATCTGGTAGCTTCAGGCATGATCCGTCCACCCACAGTTCTCCATCTACATCTGTAAAGGGCGTATCCTGGAGATCAATACGACCCTTTGTCTGTTCCTCAGTCACAAGAATACAGTCGTGTGCTTTTCGTGCTTCAGACTGAGTTTCCGGGAACGGCAACAATGTGGCTGGATTTAACATTGCACACCTCTTTAACGTAATATGAGGAGCCAACAGCATCAGCTCATATCCTGTTAAACGAGCACTGGTCAAGTGCTGCGTCTTTGTCTGATTAAGCAGAGCATCAACAGCATGGGGGACTAATACCAACAGCTTATGAGATAACACATTTCCCTCGCTTTGGCGTATTGACACAGCTGTCGCCGCAACCGAGCGAAAACAACCAGGCAATGCTCGGGCAACAGGATCAAGTACAGCCGAAAAATATGCACAAGGGCGCTGCTTGTCGCCGTGCATCTGCACTAAAACTGATAATGCACATCCATCTTTCTCATGTACATATAATGTAAAGGGCTTCGTATAATCAGGGGTCCCTAACACTGGTGCTGAACAAAGGGCTCGTCGCAATTGCTGAAAGGCAATTTCACACTCATTTGACCAGGGAAGAGGAATTGGAGTATCTTTTGTCAAAAGTGCTAACAATGGCTTAGCTATGTGTGAAAACCCCAATATCCATTGCCTACAGAAAGAAGCAAGACCCAAAAATGCACGCACATACTTCTGTGTGGAAGGTACTGGCGTGTCCAAAATTGCTTGAATACGATCTGGTGTGAGTGCACGCCCCTCCTTAGACAAAAGGTGACCCAAATAAGTCACCTTTGGTCTACAGAATTGCAATTTCTTCTTCGACACTTTGTGATTGTGAGATGCCAAAAAGGAAAGCAAGGATAACGTGCACGTCTCACACAGCTCAGGAGTGTCGGCCGCCAACAAGATGTCATCGACATATTGTATAAGGGCGACACCATCAGGCAGAACAAAGGAATCCAATTGTCTTTTCAATGCTTGACTGTAAATACTAGGACTCTCTGTATAACCCTGAGGGACTCTACAAAATCTATAAGACCTATTATTCAAAGTAAAGCCGAAGAGGTATCGGCTATCGGGATGAATAGGAATCGAAAAGAAAGCATTTTTCAAATCGATAACTGAAAATGTGGTCGCCGTTGGCGGAACCAGAGTAAGTAACGTCGTGATATCAGAAACCACTGGATACTGAGGTATCACTATCTTATTCACTTCCCTTAAGTCAATAATAAAACGATAAACCCTAGTATCGGTATCTTTCTTCAAAATGGGTAAAATAGGACTGTTGCAGACGTTGTAGGGAACTTCCTCCACTACTCCCACCTTAATCAAATCCTGCACAATCTGTATGAGTGCCTCCTCCCCCTCCTGGGAAATACGATACTGAGGGAGGCGTGGTAACACCGCACCCTCCTGGACACTAATGTGGACAGGCGGTATCACCATCTGTCCCACATCAGTATCCGAAGTGGCCCACAAAGTACGAGGGAGAGAAGCTAACACAGTATCCTCTGCAACCACACACATCCGTTCTGTCAGAGGGTGATTATCGTTTAATATCACACGTACTCCAGTAGGGGAGCAGCGGATCGTAGCTCTGAAGTGCTTAAGCATATCCAGACCCATAATGTTGTCAGGCGTGTTCGGGGCCAGCAGAAACGGACAAGGTGCAGAAAGTTGGTCGACATGAAATGTAAGGGGTTGGGATAGAGGGCTTCGAGAGAGTGTACCATCAAACCCTACCGATGTAACCATTAAGCCAGATGGGGGAGCCTTCGGAACCAATTGTTTGGACAGCGCACTGCGAGTAGCTCCTGTATCAACTAGGAACCGATCAGTAGAACCCAGAACATTTGCTGAAACATAAGGACCCCTCTGATCAACCGGCACTTCAACTGATTCCAACCCCCATCCAACGCAATCCTACGAATGCTGCGAATCATGGTACCCAGAACGGTCATTCCCAGACATTTGATACTGATTTTGCCGATCAAATACATTAGGTCTATCTCGTTGCTGCACGTTAGGCTCAAAGCGAGCACGATCATTGGAATTCCCTCTGAAATTCGAAAAGCCCCCTCTACCTCTCGGCGGTCCCTGACCACGTCCCTGACGGGGTGCATATAGTACCGGACAATCCCTGGCCCAATGACCCAACTGTTTACAATACGCACATTGATTTCTATTAACATCTGACCGACCCAAAGGGGGACCATAGAATCCTCCTCTACCTCTCTCAACACCCCGACGAGGCGGACCATATACTTGTGCTAACATCACCTTAGTTTTCAAATCTTTCGATTTCTTCTCCTCATTCCCCTTCGCATCTTGTTCCTGACGCTCATAATACTGAGCCATGGTCAGGAGGGATGCCGGAGACGAAGTGGACCAAGAACTTTCACTCGCCTTTAATCGAGCTGCTATTCCCGGTAATAAGTTCGCCACATATTTATCAACAAAAAGATGTCGACCCGTATCATCCGTAAGCGACTGACCACTGAAATCATGAAATGTTTCCTCAAAGTGCGTAAAGAAGTCTGAAACTGATTCATCAACCTTCTGTTTACAAGAGGCTAACATATTCCAGTCAATCTTTTTAGGGGGGATAATTGTTTTCAACTTGGTCAAGATAGCGGCAGGAAGATCTAAAATAAGCTGGGGCGGTTTTTGCGCAGGCTTTCTCTCCCTGTCCTCATCCTCAATCTCAGACCACCTAGCCTTAAAAGCGGCTGGATCATCCACCTTCCGCACAGATCGCCACATATCCGGTGGTAAAATGAGCCCAAAGAACAAATCTATATCTGCTAAAGTCATAGTACAAGAATTCAAAGCCCCCTCGACCTGTTCATAAAAGGCCGCTGGATTCTTGCGGGGGTCAGGCAATGCATTCTTTAATGCCATAACATCAGTCCTATGCCAGGGAGTATAAACCCAATTATACACAAAATATCCCATAGCATCGGGGGAAGACATGTCTAGACTAGTTCCTGTTCCTTTAGGAGGAACATATAAAGGTGCCGCCTCTCGCATCGGTTTAGCATGCACTAGTTCACTCTTATCTGAATGGGAGGTAGACGATTGTTTTCCGCCGACGTGTAAATCCGATTTCTCCTTCTCCCCTGTCTTTTGGCGCGCTCTCTCTTTAAGTTCAAGCATCGCGTCCCGCAATGTAAACAGCCGTCGAACCGCATCGGGTACCTTGGAGGGAGAAAAGACACCGTTACGTAATGCTTTAGAATCTGATACTACATCTTCAGGCTCAAAAACATCAGAATATTTCCGAAAGGCAGCAACCACTTCTTCAGAAAAAGTTTCAACAAAATACAACTTCTCTCTATCCTGCCAACTTCCCAAAAATTCCAATAATTCAGTAAGAGATAGCTTGCCTTTAAGCGCACGAAAAGAAATTTTCCGAAGCTCACCCGTACGATCAGTCGATGGACCGCGTGTCTACCTTATCCGAAAACGATCCAGACTCCTGTGACCTCGGGGCAGACGCGCCAACATAAGGGGGCGGAGAGCGATCTAATAAATGAAAATCATCTTCGAGATTAGTAAGGACAGGATAAAGTTGCTGGCGGACAGCATATTGACCCGAGACTTGCAACCTACGCTCTTTCTCTTGTCTCTCCGCCAGTTCTCTTTCCTCCCGACGCTTCGCTTCCTGTGCTCTCACACGATCATTTTTCCGTTGCTCTTTATCAATCAGCGCTTTCTCACGTTTCTCTTGCTCACGCACTTCCTTCACCCATAACCGAACACATTCAAACATGTCTTGCCGAGCACGCCGTTTACACATACACTGTTCCACATACTCAATCTTACGCATATCAAACGATCCATACAAAGGCCATCGTAACTCAGGATCCTTTTTGGTATATTTCCTCCACACTGTGCTGTACATTATAGAGGAAAGACCATGCTTCACATACATATCCCTATTAGGAGTCCCCTCTGGGGGGGGCTGGAGCAGATTCCTCGAGATTTAACCGGTTTCCAAAGCAGCAGCACCACTTACGGAGTGCGCTAAAAGCAGGCATGCTCAAAAATAATGCAAAATATGCAGTATTATCAAAAATGGCACTTAAACTTTGCGCCGTTCAGATTTAAACAACTCCGGAAAAATATCTCCACATTACCTGCCTATATGTGTTGCAACGCATATATTCTCACAGTAATCAATGCAAAATATGACCGGTCATCACAAATCAAACTCAAATAGCCAACCCAGGCTTCAAAAACTCGGAGCAAGTACCGTACAACGGTTCTTACCAATCAAGAGTGTCCAGATTCCAACTGCCAAGTTCCAAAATTCGCCCAAACAGCTATCACACGGCAAACCGACAGAAGAGGTCTCAGTCGAGGACCGGCGCCACCCAGATGGTCAGCTCGGAAGGGAAGGAAGAAACCTCGGGATGCCAGGACTAAAAGACGCCGCTGGCAGTGATCACATCCCCGGCCAAATTCCTCACCTTCGTCACGACCAGTCCTTCGAGCATCCGAGTCGCTGATGAGCCCCACGTGACGGGCGCCAATTGATGAATACAGGCCCCAGCTAGGCCCGCAGAATACAAGGGTTCGCTCTCCTGTAACAAAAACTAGAAGGAAGTTGGCACGGAAACTGCAAATACAAAGACAGAGTTTATTAACCCTTAAGGGTGGTCCTACAACCTACACAACACTCTTCAGTATTGCATAGAGTAGCACAAAGAACTTGCGTACGCTGTCCCCTTTTATACACAACAGAGGGGCTCATAAGTGGGTGGATACAACATGGAGCAAAATTCATTACCATTTATGGACATTTTCGATACAGAATCAATATATGGGCGGAGTTAACAATTTCCTGAGCCCGCGAAAACATGGTCAAACAAAGACTAACTGATAACAGATGTGGTCAAGTCTGGACATGCGCCAGACGGACAAAGGAGCTATTTATAGACTGTTACTAGGCAGATTACAAGAGCAACTAGCGAAAAGGTAGGACTCTTCTTGTGCAAAGCACGTGGAGACATGACAATACAAAATGGAGTCCAGACTTTAGTCAACATAAGACAAGAAACATGCTTTAACTAGAGAGAATTCATGTCTTTAGTGAATGCTTAATCATATCGCTGTTTTAGTTTTCAACATGACTTTCTATTGGAGGCTGTTGCAACCTACTGTTCATACACCTAGCTGGATTGACTCAGTGGCCTTATCCTGGCTGGATTTGTTTTTTAATTTTTTGTTGTTGTGCTTTTATGCCACAAACTTTTTTCTTTCTCTTTTCACAGTCCCAGCAAATCATGTAGTGACATTTGTTCAAATGCTCTTGATTCTTGTTCTGACTTTTTGAAAACTGTGTTCTCTTTACGACAACTGTCTGTTGGACTGACCAAGGGGAGGGTGTAGTGAAGATTTAGACACACCTTCAGACCTGCTAAGTTAGCATAAGCTTGGCTGCCATTTTGTCACTTTGCTCACGTTACTACATTGCTCGCTTTCACATGAGAACTGTCTGTATTTCAGTTATTTAGCTGAACACTCTGCTCCTCGTCTGCACAGCGTGTTCAAGGTCGAAAAACAATGAGCTCTGTTGATTATTTTGGTCAGTCTCCAATCCCTAGCCATAACATAGAACACAGCTGGAAACCTGGAAATCTGGTGCTTTTAATATTGCTTTGCATACATGTTAACGCACTTGGAGAAAAGCTTTCCAGGATAAAAGAGCTGTGCTTCTCCGGTGATGTAAATCCCTGCATCTGAACTCGGAGGTATGGGGTCCCCCTTGATAAAGCCTGGAGGTCTTCTATTAGTATAATAAACTAGCTTCTAGCACGGAGAGGGTGGCAAGGTGATATAGTTCTGTTTCCACCATCATTATAATATGATTTCCACTTTTGTTCTTTGTGGAATTGTAACAATGCTAATTTGTTTAATCCTTTGCATATTGCTGCTAGTATTAGCTCATGTACTGCGGCTTGTTGAAGCTCTAGAATAGCTGCAACGGGAGTCTTCGCCTCCCGCCGAAGGGGATATTGGGGTTGTGGCTGAGGCATTGACCGCAATGGTATCTCATGTGGGGGAGAATCTTTATCCCATCCTACCTGATTTCGATACACTGCTGGCGCGAGCACCAAAGCCAATTCTTCTGCAAAAGCTTTCGCTTGCTCCTTGGAGACGTTATCTGAAAAACTGAGGAGTATAACCTCCTCTCCCCGGGGAGCGACAAAAACAAAAGGCGCCGGCCAATCTTTTATTGCCAACAAATTGTCATACGATGAAGTCAGATTTTCACAAAAAATCCCTTTTATCTCACTTTGTATGTCACCTTCAATAAGAACTATGTCATATAGTCTGTCAGGGGGAGCCACTCGGGTGTCTGTTGTTTCAACTGTAATGAAAGTATCAGTTGCTCTCTCCTCCAGAAACGGACGCAGTGCTTGCCGCACTATTGTAACCTCTGCTGTGCTGTCTAGCAGCGTTACTGCCCAAGATAGATTCTGGAGCCGGATTCTCACCGTCTGTGGCCTCTACCAACTAGAGACCCCCCTGTTCTAGCATTGGCCAACACTCCAGCCCTTAAATGGGCCAGGGTCTCCTTCACCGCAGGCACCCCTGCTCCTGCCCCCATGTCCATCCAGCAGTGATATGTGCGGAGGTCCTTGTTGTACCATGCACTATTTCAGTTGGCCAGAGTGCACTGTTGCTTGCCATCCAGAGGGTAAGTCAAACACTGTCGAGTTGGACACCAGTCTGCCGATATTGTAATTTAATTGAATGTGTTTATAATTTAATTTAATTTAATTTGATTTTTACTGTCACAAGGTGTTCTGTTTAGAAACAATTTGAACTACAAATCCCAGAATTCCATGGGAAAATTATCTTGTTACACAGGAAATTACATATAACAGTTGCGGGAAGTAGTGCCACCTACCGTGAGCAAGGCCGACTAGGCTGAAACGCGTTGGTGTGACAGACTGGGCTCTGTTAACTAAATAAATATTCATAAGGTTCCAGAGTGCGGGCGTCATTTGTTTGAAAATTGATTTCTGGCCATTGGCTTGGCCCAACACCCGCACCCGCTGCTGAGCGATCCGGACGAAGCGACATTGAGAAAATTGATAATAAAGCCGGACGCGCCCGACAGAGACAAAACGCCGAAACCTTCACTGGAAACCTGCTGGGTGAAACGCCGGGAGACGGGGCAGAGAGCGCCGCCTACACGAGAGCTTCCCCACCGGGTAAGTGTCAAAGCAATGCGCAATGAGTTTATGGCACTGTGGTCTCCGTCGAAGCGACTTGAAGGTGTAAATTGTGTTAACCGGTATCGCGCTGCAAACTAATAGCGCTCACCCGGTAATATAAAAAACACCAAGGGGGAACCTTATAATACCTTTCAATCCTTTCAAAACAGCCCACAATTGAACAACACGGACTGATACATTTAAAATCCATACGCTCACACAATACCGGCATCAATTAAAAAGAAAGGATCTAAACGAAGATGGAAGCGCGAAAAGTGAAACGCGCTTTAAAAGTAGTAATATTGTTTCAACCAAGCGGGAATGGAGATGCGACAGCACAAGCAAGCGTAATTTCACCGAACGACCCAAATCCGACTTTGAAACAACTTTTTACCCAAATTGAAAAATAATACAGACGTGAAATAAGTAAAAGTTGGGAAGCACTAGCTTTACAAAAATATCTTGAAATAAACCGAGTTCCACGCGGATTGAGGATCTTTACAATGCCCACACATCCAGATAGAAGAACAGACATGCTTGAAGAGTGGGGTGCCAATAACATGATATGTAGCCAAAATATGATGAGGATCTTAATTAAATACGCCGAAAAGGACCTCGAAGAAATACACACTTCGATTAAGGACTTAGTGGCCAAAATTTCTCAAAACAACAAAGAAGACATAGACAAACTACGGAAAGAAATGGAAGACCGCTTACAAAGATATGAAGATGAAATCGAACAACGTAAAAAAAGAAAATTTGCCCGTGATGAAGCTGATTATAAACAAGGACGAATATTAACATTCGCTAAAAGATTTGATGTTCTAAAAATGAATCGAGCAAAGAGACCCACACAGCCTTCGGGAGAGACCGAAAGCGAATCAGATATAAGTGGGGGCGAAAACGAAACAGCTACAAGCACTAACGTACCAACTAACATCACTTTTTTAGAAGAAATGCGCCTGGTCAACCAGGATCAGAATTTATCCCAGACCCAGGGACAAGGCAGAGGACGAGGCAGAGGGTTTGGAAGAGGCAATATAAAGTTTTCAGAAGCCACAGGAAAACCCGAAGATCCAAACGTAAAAAGACAATACTCACTCAGGAACCGAACAAAGAGGAACTAAACAAGGACAATTCAATAATAAATCTATCAGATCATGTGCTAACAGAAACAGAATCCCAAATTCTGAACAAAGGCCTCTCTTTTTGTCCACAAAAACATTTCGACTATACCAACACCAAAATTGATATTTATAAATTCATGCGGAAACTAAAATTAACCAAAATCCACGCCCTAAAAACATCTAATAACCAAATTGAATATGCTCAAGACACCACCAAGCAGATTCAAAGTGACCCACTATTGACGATAGAAGACATTCCACATCTTAAAAACCTATACGATCTAGCAAACGATTCAGAAAATGGTGGAACCACTGAAATTGAAATGTTACAACAACTTGGAATTGACACCAAACAACATGAGCACAGCGGACTAAAACAAAAGTCCAAATACTGTCCACAGCTATCGCCAGGCAATAAAATTGATTCCTTTTCAGAAGTAATCATGAATGAAATTGACAAAATGGAAAAAGTAAGAAACAACAAAATCAGGGAAAATACATCCAAAAAAGAAAATCAAGCCATTCAGAATCTGGCAAATAACCCAGATATAATCATTAAGCCCGCAGACAAGGGCGGAAACATCGTGATTCAAAACATCAGTGACTACAAGAAAGAAGCGTTCCGGCAATTAAATGATATTCAGAAATACACAAAGTTGACTGACAATCCAATGCACAGAATGATTGAAGACATAAAAAAACATCTGAATGAATGGTATGAACACAACTTAATCAATATAGAGGAATACAAATTTCTCCTCAAGGAAAATCCGACTATCCCTACCATCTACTTCCTGCCAAAGATTCATAAAACTTTGATAAACCCGCCCGGCAGACCAATTGTATCATCCTGCGATTCACTGTATGAAAACATCTCATCATACATAGATTGTTACCTCGCACCCATGGTCAAAAACTTAACTTCATATATTCAAGATACGGGTGATTTCTTACGGGTTCTTTCCAACACGGCATGGAACTCATCATATCTTATGGTAACCATTGATGTAGTCTCATTGTATACATCTATTGAACATGCAATTGGGTTAAATGCCTGCGCGTACTTTCTGAAACAAAGTATAAAAGAACTAGAACACTCAGCAATGTTACTAACCATGATTCAAATATGCTTGAACAATAATATTTTCCTCTTCAACCACGAATTATATCACCAACTGTGTGGCTGTGCCATGGGCATTTCCTTCTCACCCGACTACGCAAACCTTACCATGGGCTGGTGGGAGAAGGAGATAGCCTGGGGCCCACAGAACAACTGGGCCCTTGAGAAAATTATTTTGTGGTCGCGATACATCGATGACTTGTTCCTAATCTGGAATGGAAATAAAGATGAATTCATGCAATATTTCAAAATACTCAATGATAATATTATTGGACTCTCCGTCACCTGCACCACTAGTCGTCAAAAAATCGATTTTCTGGATGTCTCAGTATACATTGAAAATGGTCGAATTGAAACTACACTTTTCAGGAAAACGACCGCCACGAACAGCATTCTGCATGCAAACAGTTTCCACCCAAAAGCTTTACTAAAAAGTATTCCCTACGGAGAATTCATCCGCATGAAAAGGAACTGCTCGACAAACGAGGATGCAGAGAAAGAAATTCTCAACAGTGCTATAAGACTAAAAAAACGAGGATATAAAGCAAGAGATCTCAACAAGAGTATGGAAAAAGTCAAAACAATGACTCGAACAGAAAATCTTGTTAAAAAACATCCATATCCAGAAAATAAGAATGAAACCGACAAATTAAAAGCACCGAGATTAATCATGACATACAGCAAAGAATCCATCAAAATATGACAAATTGTCCAAAAATACTGGCCGGTTCTACAACAAGATCAAGATCTAGCCAAAATCATTGGAACACAACCACTAATTTCATACAGAAAGGCACCCTTCATTAGGGATCTCCTAACTCAGAGTCATTTTCAAACTAAGAAAGATGACAAAAATTGGCTTGAAAAACAACAAAATGGCTTTAAAAGATGCAACAATTGCAAAGCTTGCAAAATTGGGATCAACACGAAAATGATAAAAGACCCAGAGGGGAAAATCATCAACATTGATCAAAAAATCACATGCACAACGAAATTTGTAATATATGTGATCCAACGTAACTGCGGCATGATGTACATAGGCAGTACCATCTGTATGCTAAAAAAGCGCATCTTAGAACACATCAGAGCAGTGAAAAATAAAGATCTGACCTATGCCACCGCTAAACACATACTTACATGCCAGGAAGGCAATTGGAGAAATATGTCGTTCTTTGCCATCGATACAATAGAAAGCAATGAAAGGATGGGTGATTGGAAGAAGAGACTTCGACAACTTGAATCCAAGTATATTATCAGATTTCGAACAAAGAACCCGGGGGGAATGAACGTTGACGAAGAACTTCATGTTCATCTTTAATTAATATATACATCACCATCAAGGAACATGCCAAGTATAAGAACTTATCATGGACCAACCCAAGCATAGAAAATTTCAAAAGATTCTTGAATCAAAAATCATATAAACTGAGAAGTGTGGGGAGTATACGAGACTCAATCCTATGGATAGAAAGCTGCGGAACCCTTTGCAGGACTGATCATCAAGTACACCTATCACTTTTGAATGCATTCCATCATATCAGCTTAGATCCACAATTTGGAGAAATTGTACTATACACTAACACGCCATAATACACGGAGCCTGGTCACTAATACCAGCTAACTCGACAGTGTTTGGACACCAGTCTGCCGACATTGTAATTTAATTGAATGTGTTTATAATTTAATTTAATTTGATTTTTACTGTCACAAGGTGTTCTGTTTAGAAACAATTCAAACTACAAATCCCAGAATTCCATGGGAAAATTATCTTGTTCCACAGGAAATGACATATAACAGTTGCGGGAAGTAGTGCCACCTACCGTGAGCAAGGCTGACTAGGCTGAAACGCGTTGGTGTGACAGACTGGGCTCTGTTAACTAAATAAATATTCATAAGGTTCCAGAGTGCGGGCGTCATTTGTTTGAAAAACGAAAAAAAAACATATGTATATATATCTATCTATATATATATATATATATATCAATGCTCACGAGGTTTGCCAGACATGCAGGAAGCACTCGGACAGCAGGTAAGGTTAACCTCTCAACCTTTAATCTTCGGTACAGGCGAACTTAGCAGGCGAGAAAACGAGCAGTCCCAACGCTTTGCCTTACGCGTTTCGAGTTAAATCTCTTCTTCAGAGGCTGGACGTTGATGGTTGCAATTGCGGACACTCTCCCTCCATTTATCGGCACTATGACACGCCCCTCGATGGGCCGCCCAGATGAGTTCCATGCTTGCTGCCTTATGGGAAAGAGAGTCCACTTATTTCGCCGTGAATCGGTGCTTGCTTATCTGTCGTTCATTCAGGCTCTGGATGAGCCCCTCGCTTGCTAGTCCGTCTTCATCCACAACCTGTTGCCCCAACGAGGACGGGTAAAGCCAGGTCCCCTCCGGCCCCTAATCATCATAGGGTGGTGCCTTCCTAGCGGCTGGGCTGCCACCTATAGATCAATGCTCATGAGGTTTGCCACACATGCAGGAAGCACTCGGACAGCAGGAAAGGTTAACCTCTCAACCTTTAATCTTCGGTACAGGCGAACTTAGCAGGCGAGAAAACGAGCAGTCCCAACGCTTTGCCTTACGCGTTTCGAGTTAAATCTCTTCTTCAGAGGCTGGACGTTGATGGTTGCAATTGCGGACACTCTCCCTCCATTTATCGGCACTATGACACGCCCCTCGATGGGCCGCCCAGATGAGTTCCATGCTTGCTGCCTTATGGGAAAGAGAGTCCACTTATTTCGCCGTGAATCGGTGCTTGCTTATCTGTCGTTCATTCAGGCTCTGGATGAGCCCCTCGCTTGCTAGTCCGTCTTTATTCACAACCTGTTGCCCCAACGAGGACGGGTGAAGCCAGGTCCCCTCCGGCCCCTAATCATCATAGGGTGGTGCCTTCCTAGCAGCTGGGCTGCCGCCTATAGATCAATGCTCATGAGGTTTGCCACACATGCAGGAAGCACTCGGACAGCAGGTAAGGTTAACCTCTCAACCTTTAATCTTCGGTACAGGCGAACTTAGCAGGCGAGAAAACAAGCAGTCCCAACGCTTTGCCTTACGCGTTTCGAGTTAAATCTCTTCTTCAGAGGCTGGACGTTGATGGTTGCAATTGCGGACACTCTCCCTCCATTTATCGGCACTATGACACGCCCCTCGATGGGCCGCCCAGATGAGTTCCATGCTTGCTGCCTTATGGGAAAGAGAGTCCACTTATTTCGCCGTGAATCGGTGCTTGCTTATCTGTCGTTCATTCAGGCTCTAGATGAGCCCCTCGCTTGCTAGTCCGTCTTCATCCACAACCTGTTGCCCCAACGAGGACGGGTGAAGCCAGGTCCCATCCGGCCCCTAATCATCATAGGGTGGTGCTTTCCTAGCGGCTGGGCTGCCGCCTATAGATCAATGCTCATGAGGTTTGCCACACATGCAGGAAGCACTCGGACAGCAGGTAAGGTTAACCTCTCAACCTTTAATCTTCGGTACAGGCGAACTTAGCAGGCGAGAAAACGAGCAGTCCCAACGCTTTGCCTTACGCGTTTCGAGTTAAATCTCTTCTTCAGAGGCTGGACGTTGATGGTTGCAATTGCGGACACTCTCCCTCCATTTATCGGCACTATGACACGCCCCTCGATGGGCCGCCCAGATGAGTTCCATGCTTGCTGCCTTATGGGAAAGAGAGTCCACTTATTTCGCCGTGAATCGGTGCTTGCTTATCTGTCGTTCATTCAGGCTCTGGATGAGCCCCTCGCTTGCTAGTCCGTCTTCATCCACAACCTGTTGCCCCAACGAGGACGGGTGAAGCCAGGTCCCCTCCGGCCCCTAATCATCATAGGGTGGTGCCTTCCTAGCGGCTGGGCTGCCGCCTATAGATCAATTTTCATGAGGTTTGCCACACATGCAGGAAGCACTCGGACAGCAGGTAAGGTTAACCTCTCAACCTTTAATCTTCGGTACAGGCGAACTTAGCAGGCGAGAAAACGAGCAGTCCCAACGCTTTGCCTTACGCGTTTCGAGTTAAATCTATTCTTCAGAGGCTGGACGTTGATGGTTGCAATTGCGGACACTCTCCCTCCATTTATCGGCACTATGACACGCCCCTCGATGGGCCGCCCAGATGAGTTCCATGCTTGCTGCCTTATGGGAAAGAGAGTCCACTTATTTCGCCGTGAATCGGTGCTTGCTTATCTGTCGTTCATTCAGGCTCTGGATGAGCCCCTCGCTTGCTAGTCCGTCTTTATTCACAACCTGTTGCCCCAACGAGGACGGGTGAAGCCAGGTCCCCTCCGGCCCCTAATCATCATAGGGTGGTGCCTTCCTAGCAGCTGGGCTGCCGCCTATAGATCAATGCTCATGAGGTTTGCCACACATGCAGGAAGCACTCGGACAGCAGGTAAGGTTAACCTCTCAACCTTTAATCTTCGGTACAGGCGAACTTAGCAGGCGAGAAAACAAGCAGTCCCAACGCATTGCCTTACGCGTTTCGAGTTAAATCTCTTCTTCAGAGGCTGGACGTTGATGGTTGCAATTGCGGACACTCTCCCTCCATTTATCGGCACTATGACACGCCTCTCGATGGGCCGCCCAGATGAGTTCCATGCTTGCTGCCTTATGGGAAAGAGAGTCCACTTATTTCGCCGTGAATCGGTGCTTGCTTATCTGTCGTTCATTCAGGCTCTGGATGAGCCCCTCGCTTGCTAGTCCGTCTTCATCCACAACCTGTTGCCCCAACGAGGACGGGTGAAGCCAGGTCCCATCCGGCCCCTAATCATCATAGGGTGGTGCTTTCCTAGCGGCTGGGCTGCCGCCTATAGATCAATGCTCATGAGGTTTGCCACACATGCAGGAAGCACTCGGACAGCAGGTAAGGTTAACCTCTCAACCTTTAATCTTCGGTACAGGCGAACTTAGCAGGCGAGAAAACGAGCAGTCCCAACGCTTTGCCTTACGCGTTTCGAGTTAAATCTCTTCTTCAGAGGCTGGACGTTGATGGTTGCAATTGCGGACACTCTCCCTCCATTTATCGGCACTATGACACGCCCCTCGATGGGCCGCCCAGATGAGTTCCATGCTTGCTGCCTTATGGGAAAGAGAGTCCACTTATTTCGCCGTGAATCGGTGCTTGCTTATCTGTCGTTCATTCAGGCTCTGGATGAGCCCCTCGCTTGCTAGTCCGTCTTCATCCACAACCTGTTGCCCCAACGAGGACGGGTGAAGCCAGGTCCCCTCCGGCCCCTAATCATCATAGGGTGGTGCCTTCCTAGCGGCTGGGCTGCCGCCTATAGATCAATGCTCATGAGGTTTGCCACACATGCAGGAAGCACTCGGACAGCAGGTAAGGTTAACCTCTCAACCTTTAATCTTCGGTACAGGCGAACTTAGCAGGCGAGAAAACGAGCAGTCCCAACGCTTTGCCTTACGCATTTCGAGTTAAATCTCTTCTTCAGAGGCTGGACGTTGATGATTGCAATTGCGGACACTCTCCCTCCATTTATCGGCACTATGACACGCCCCTCGATGGGCCGCCCAGATGAGTTCCATGCTTGCTGCCTTATGGGAAAGAGAGTCCACTTATTTCGCCGTGAATCGGTGCTTGCTTATCTGTCGTTCATTCAGGCTCTGGATGAGCCCCTCGCTTGCTAGTCCGTCTTCATCCACAACCTGTTGCCCCAACGAGGACGGGTGAAGCCAGGTCCCCTCCGGCCCCTAATCATCATAGGGTGGTGCCTTCCTAGCGGCTGGGCTGCCGCCTATAGATCAATGCTCATGACGTTTGCCACACATGCAGGAAGCACTCGGACAGCAGGTAAGGTTAACCTCTCAACCTTTAATCTTCGGTACAGGCGAACTTAGCAGGCAAGAAAACGAGCAGTCCCAACGCTTTGCCTTACGCGTTTCGAGTTAAATCTATTCTTCAGAGGCTGGACGTTGATGGTTGCAATTGCGGACACTCTCCCTCCATTTATCGGCACTATGACACGCCCCTCGATGGGCCGCCCAGATGAGTTCCATGCTTGCTGCCTTATGGGAAAGAGAGTCCACTTATTTCGCCGTGAATCGGTGCTTGCTTATTTGTCGTTCATTCAGGCTCTGGATGAGCCCCTCGCTTGCTAGTCCGTCTTCATCCACAACCTGTTGCCCCAACGAGGACGGGTGAAGCCAGGTCCCCTCCGGCCCCTAATCATCATAGGGTGGTGCCTTCCTAGCGGCTGGGCTGCCGCCTATAGATCAATGCTCATGAGGTTTGCCACACATGCAGGAAGCACTCGGACAGCAGGTAAGGTTAACCTCTCAACCTTTAATCTTCGGTACAGGCGAACTTAGCAGGCGAGAAAACGAGCAGTCCCAACGCTTTGCCTTACGCGTTTCGAGTTAAATCTCTTCTTCAGAGGCTGGACGTTGATGGTTGCAATTGCGGACACTCTCCCTCCATTTATTGGCACTATGACACGCCCCTCGATGGGCCGCCCAGATGAGTTCCATGCTTGCTGCCTTATGGCAAAGAGAGTCCACTTATTTTGCCGTGAATCGGTGCTTGCTTATCTGTCGTTCATTCAGGCTCTGGATGAGCCCCTCGCTTGCTAGTCCGTCTTCATCCACAACCTGTTGCCCCAACGAGGACGGGTGAAGCCAGGTCCCCTCCGGCCCCTAATCATCATAGGGTGTTGCCTTCCTAGCGGCTGGGCTGCTGCCTATAGATCAATGCTCATGAGGTTTGCCACACATGCAGGAAGCACTCGGAAAGCAGGTAAGGTTAACTTCTCAACCTTTAATCTTCGATACAGGCGAACTTAGCAGGCGAGAAAACGAGCAGTCCCAACGCTTTGCCTTACGTGTTTCGAGTTAAATCTCTTCTTCAGAGGCTGGACGTTGATGGTTGCAATTGCGGACACTCTCCCTCCATTTATCGGCACTATGACACGCCCCTCGATGGGCCGCCCAGATGAGTTCCATGCTTGCTGCCTTATGGGAAAGAGAGTCCACTTATTTCGCCGTGAATCGGTGCTTGCTTATCTGTCGTTAAATGGAGGGAGAGTGTCCGCATTCGGACCTGCTGTCCGAGTGCTTCCTGCATGTGTGGCAAACCTCATAAGCATTGATATATATATATATATATATATATATATATATATATATATATATATATATATATATATATTATCTACTGGCGGTCGCCAGTAGATAGTTATAGTTAGGACCGTGTTTCCATAGGAAATCTGAAAATTCTATTTTGAATAACTTTGGTACCGGTTGGCGAATCCTCGCTAAATTTTCAAAACTAATGGGGTGCTCCGCTCAGCTCCTACCCTGAAAGTCTCGGGGTGATTCGTCAAGCGGGGGCCGAGAAAAAAGGGGGGTCCCAAAACGCGTTTTCCCCATGCACTTTCCCATAGGACCTTTAGTCGAAGGTACAGCCCGAACGGCTGAACAGAATTACGTGAAATTCGGCAAAGAGGTAGTCCTCAGGTCAAGGAAGTGCCTTTTGCATGTCTGGAGTCAATGTGTTCAGTATTTCCTGAGAAAATTGCAGTTAAAAGCATATAAATATCTATAAGCGCGCACCGTGCGAGCACGGTGCCGTGCGCGAGCTTAATTCTGATTGGTGGATAGATGTCAGTAAACATTCGAATCATTCGAAATCAGGAAGTGTCGGCCGCCATTTTGTCTCTCGCAGTCTGAGGCAGTGTAAAACAAAGGTGGAGAATGTGAAAAGGGGTCAGGGTGGACAGTTCCTGACCCCCTAGCCTTTGTCAGGGGGTCAGGAACTGTCCACGATTTTTAAATCGCGGGGTGCGTGCACCGTGCGAGCACCGTGCGTGCACGGTGAAAAATCCATAAAAAAAAAAAATTAAAAATGTTTATAATTTTAAACAAGATATTAACTATGCTGTTCAAATTTATCCAAATTCAAAAAATAAATAAATAAATAAATAAATAAATAATACATACATAAATTAGCATTTAAAAAACCTTTGAAATTCACTAAAAAAAACATAGGTTTCACACACGTTATAGTTAGGAATTAGCATTTAAAAAACCTTGCAAATTCACTTAAAAAACCATAGGTTTCACACACGTTATAGTTAGGAATTAGCATTTAAAAAACCTTGCAAATTCACTTAAAAAACCATAGGTTTCACACATGTTATTGTTAGCTGGACATTTCACTCGTAAAAAACCAATGAAATTCCCCCGTTATAGTTAGTTCATGTAACTATAACTCACGCGACCGCAATCCACTGCTGATGACGTCAGATTGATATTACATCACTGATGACATATGTGCCTTTCTGTAAAATAAATATTTGTAATATATGTATAGCTAAAGGATAATGGAAGAATAAATGGGTAAATAAGTGTGTAAATACAGTGATGTAATATCTGACGTCATCAGCAGTGGATTGTGGTCGCGTGAGTTATAGTTACCTGAACTAACTATAACGGGGGAATTTCATTGGTTTTTTACGAGTGAAATGTCCAGCTAACTATAACATGTGTGAAACCTATGGTTTTTTAAGTGAATTTGCAAGGTTTTTTAAATGCTAATTCCTAACTAACGTGTGTGAAACCTATGGTTTTTTAAGTGAATATATATATATATATATATATATATATATATATATTACCTACTGGCGGTCGCCAGTAGGTAGTTATAGTTAGGACCACGTTTCCATAGGAAAACCTCAACATTCTATTTTGAATAACTTTGGCGCCGGTCGACGAATCCTCGCGAATTTCTCAAAATAGGTGGGGCGCTACGCTCCGCTCCTACCCTGAAAGTCTCGGGGGGATTCGTCAAGCGGGGGCTGAGATAAAAGGGGGGTCCCAAAACGCGTTTTTCCCATGCATTTTTCCATAGGACCTTTAGAACGAGCTACAGCCCGAACGGCTGAACAGAATTACTAGAAATTTGGCAGAGAGGTAGTCCCTAGGTCAAGGAAGTGCCTTTTGTAGGTTTGGTGTAAATCTGTTCAGTAGATTCTGAGAAAATAGCCTTTAAATCAATATATATATCTGAGCCCGCTTACGGTACGCTTACCGTACGCTTACCGTACGCTTACCGTAAGCTTACGGTGGCGTGCGCGAGCGCGATTCTGATTGGCTCTTACATCTTAGTAAACATTCGAATCGGCCGAAACCAGGAAGCGGCGTCCGCCATTTTGTCTCTCGCACTGAGTGTTGTTTATCAAACATGATGGCCAAAAACATGTTACGGGGCTGTTTTGACAACTCCCTCCCACATAGTCATGTTGAGGGAGTCCCCAAACATCCCCCAAGAGCAAAAACGGTTTTATTTTTTTTTCGGCAATTTCGCGGGGTACGCTTACCGTACGCTTACCGTACGCTTACCGTAAGCTTACCGTACGCTTACGGTAAAAAAATAAAAATAAAAAAAACACTATCCACACTTACCCCACCCCCTGTGCTTTTGGTGGCCGCAGGCCACCAAATGTGCAGGGCTTATTAATAGAGAAAAAAAACGTAATTTTGGCAACATGAAATTATAAAATCGAAATAAAAAAAACACTATCCACATTGACCTCACCCCCTGTGCTTTTGGTGGCCGAAGGCCACCAAATGTACAGGGCTTATTAAAGTTGATAAAAACCGTGCACGGAACGAACTGCGTTAAGTGGGCGCGCACGCCACAAATGGCGTAAAGTAACTTAGCATTTAAAAAACCGTACAAATTCACTGAAAAAACCATAGGTTTCACACACGTTATAGTTAGGAAATAGCATTTAAAAAACCTTGCTAATTCACTGAAAAAACCATAGGTTTCACACATGTTATAGTTAGCTGGACATTTTACTGATAAAAAACCAATGAAATTCCCCCGTTATAGTTACTGTAGGCAACTATAACTCACGCGACCGTAATCCTCTGCTGATGACATATGTGTCTTTATGAAAAAAAAATATTTGTAATATATGTATAGCTAAAATTTAATGGAAGAAGATATGGGCAAATAAGTGTCTAAATACAGTATTAGCATCAGCAGAGGATTGCGGTCGCGTGAGTTATAGTTGCCTACAGTAACTATAACGGGGGAATTTCATTGGTTTTTTATCAGTAAAATGTCCAGCTAACTATAACATGTGTGAAACCTATGGTTTTTTCAGTGAATTAGCAAGGTTTTTTAAATGCTATTTCCTAACTATAACGTGTGTGAAACCTATGGTTTTTTCAGTGAATATATATATATATATTAACTACTGGCGGTCACCAGAAGGTAGTTATAGTTAGGACCTATTATCCATAGGAAATCCGCAATATTCTATTTGGAATATCTTTGGCGCCGGTTGACGAATCTTCGCAAAAGTCTTGGGGTGATTCATCAAGCGGGGACCGCGAAAAAAGGGGGGTCCCAAAACGTGTTTTCTGCATGCAATTTTCCATAGGGACCTTTAGTGGCAGCTACAGCCCGAACTGCTGAACGGAATTACACCAAATTTGGCAGAAAGGTAGACCTTGGTTCAGAGTCGTGCCTTTTTGCTTAAATGGTGTAAATCCGTTCAGTAGTTCCTGAAAAGATCAAAAGTAAAATCACATGTATATCTGGACGGAGCCTAACCACACATCTCATCGTGAGATCTGATTGGCTGTCAGCACTTCATCCAAGAAGTGTTGGCAGCCATCTTGGGACCAATATACATGATAGCACCTCATTAAAAAGCATTGCAGTTAATATAAGGTTTTAAGACTTTAGTTACATTATAAATCATTTGTTGATGGTACTATACACTTTTTAGGAATTGTGGTGTGTTCGAAGGTGATTTTACCATGGGAAAAAGCCTTCTGCTGGGATATCATGAATCATGTTTGAGAGAAAACTATTTTCTCGTGCTTTTCCCACAGAGGTTTGGAAGGTGATCTATATACAAAACTAAGAGCATATTTTCTGTAAATTCACATTATCTTTCTCAGTCATGTGAGATTGAAGTCTGACATTCTCAGTAAAACATGTACATCCGACAAGGGCAGAGACTGTCAGTTGATTCCTTTGTGTTCTACTGCAGCTTCCCAGAGTGTTTTAAAGAACAACTAGAGCGCTAACAGTCCTACTTATGACAACTATACGGCACACCTGAAGCCATCTTGATTGGAATAAAGTGGTAACTCTTAAAACATTTAATTTAAAAAGGAACAAAATGAGGGGGGTCATTTTGCCATAGAAAGTATGATTGGTGCTGCAGAAAGAAAAATTAGGGCACATTTTAAGTGACTTCTCAAATCCTCTTCTATTTCATTAAAAAATTCTGACATGCAGACTGAAACATGCACTTTCTATACCAGCAGCAGACTTCCCTGGTGAGCAGTATCTTTACTACAGTGATCTAATGAGCAACTAGAGTGCTAACATTCTGAATTTATGGCAAATGTGTGACACATCTGAATGCCTTCTTGTTCGAATCAAAGTAAAAAAGTGAAAGTATTTCTATTGAGGAGACTGTAGTAAATGAGGAAATTAGGAAACTTCATAACAAATAAGTCTCCCAAGATGGCCACCAGAGACAAAAGAGCCCAAATGTAGCACAAATATCACCCAGATGTAGCCCAAGTATAGCCAAATGACAGAATGTCCCAGAGTGTTCTAAAGAACAACTAGAGCGCTAACAGTCTTACTTATGACAAAAGTATGGCACACCTGAATCCATCTTGATTGGAATAAAGTGGTAACACTTAGAACATTTAATTTGAAAAGGAACAAAATGAGGGGGTTCATTTTGCCATAGAAATTAGGATTAGTGCTGCAGAAAGAAAAATTAAGGTACATTTTGACTTCTCAAATCCTCTTCTATTTCATTAAAAAATTCTGACATGCAGACTGAAACATGCACTTTGAATACCAGCATCAGACTTCCCTGGTGAGCAGTAGGTTTACTACAGTGATCTAATGAGCAACTAGAGTGCTACCGTTCAGAATTCATGGCAAATGTGTGACACATCTGAATGCCTTCTTGATGGAAGCAAAGTAAACAAGCATTGAAAATGCAATAGGTTTCGCCCTCGTTTAAGTTAAAGCAATTCTGTTTGTAATTAGGTGGCTTTTTAGCTTTGCTTTTATTAGTGTTTTCCAAACTTTCATGTACAAAACATGCATATGTATGCATATATGTATATGTATATGTATGCATGCATGTTTATTTGTATTTATATAGATTTGCAGATTATATATATGTTTATATATGTATGTATATATATATATATACACACATACATATATATAAATGCATGTGTATATATGCACATATATATGTGCATATGTGTGCGTGTAGAGAGAGGTAGAGGTAGGTAGAGAGGTAGAGGTGTAGAGGTAGATTGGTAGAGGTAGAGAGGTGGAGAGGTAGAGAAGTAGAGAGTAGTAGAGAGAGAGGTAGAAAGAGGTAGAGAGTAGAGAGGGAGTAATAGAGAGTAAAGAGTGAGTAGTAGAGAGTAGTGGAGAGAGTCACAGAGAGTGAGTAGTAGAGAGTAGTAGAGTGAGTAGTAGAGTGAGTAGTAGAGAGTGAGTAGTAGAGAGTAGTAGAGAGTGAGTAGTGGAGAGTCAGTAGTAGAGAGTGAGTAGTAGAGAGTAGTAGAGAGTGAGTAGTACAGTGAGTAGTAGAGAGTAGTAGAGAGTAGTACAGAGTGAGCAGTAGAGAGTGAGTAGTAAAGAGTAGTAGAGAGTGAGTAGGAGAGAGTGAGTAGCAGAGAGAGAGTAGTAGAGAGTAGTAGAGAGTGAGTAGTAGAGAGTAGTGGAGTAGTAGAGAGTGAGTAGTAGAGAGTAGTATAGAGTGAGTAGTAGAGTGAGTAGTAGAGAGTAGTAGAGAGTGAGTAGTATAGTGAGTAGTAGAGAGTAGTAGAGAGCGAGTAGTAGAGAGCAAGTAGTAGAAAGCGTGTAGTAGAGAGTGAGCAGTAGAGAGTAGTAGAGAGTGAGTAGTAGAGAGAGAAGTAGAGAGTGAGAAGTAGAGCGAGTAGTAGAGAGTAGTAGAGTAGTAGAGAGTGAGTAGTAGAGTGAGTAGTAGAAAGTAGTTGAGAGTGAATATTAGAGAGTGAGTAGTTGAGAGTGAGCAGTAGAGAGTAGTAGAGAGTGAGTAGTAGAGAGTGAGTAGTAGAGAGAGTAGTAGAGAGTGAGTAGTAGACAGTAGTAGAGAGCAGTAGAGTGAGTCGTAAATGTAGTAGAAAGAGTAATAGAGAGTGAGTAGTAGAGAGAGTAGTAGAGAGTAGTAGAGTATTAGAGAGTGAGTAGCAGAGAGTGAGTAGTAAAGAGTAGTAGAGAGCGAGTAGTAGAGAGTGAGTAGTGGAGAGTGAGTAGTAGAGAGCTAGTAGTAGAGAGTGAGTAGTAGAGAGTGAGTAGTAGAGAGAGTAGT
Organism: Triturus cristatus; assembly: GCF_964204655.1. Taxonomy (NCBI): domain Eukaryota; kingdom Metazoa; phylum Chordata; class Amphibia; order Caudata; family Salamandridae; genus Triturus; species Triturus cristatus. Next base: position 1,525,818,995 of record NC_140591.1, read on the forward strand.
AGAGTGAGTAGTAGAGAGTGAGTAGTAGAGAGTAGTAGAGTGAATAGTAGAGTAGTAGAGAGTGAGTGGTAGAGAGTAGTAGGGAGTAGTGGAGTGAGTAGTAGAGAGTAGTAGAGAGTGAGTAGTAGAGAGTGAGTAGTAGAGAGTAGTAGCGAGTAACTAATAGAGAGTAAATAGTAGAGAGAGAGTAGTAGAGAGTGAGTAGTAGAGAGTGAGTAGTAGAGAGTGAGTAGTAGAGAGTAATAGAGAGTGAGTAGTAGAGAGTGAGTAGTAGAGAGTAGTAGAGTAGTAGAGAGTGTGTAGTAGATAGTAGTAGAGAGTGAGTAGTAGAGAGTGAGTAGTAGAGAGAGAGTAGTAGAGAGTGAGTGGTAGAGTAGTAGAGAGTAGTCATTCAGTGTCAGTCAGTCAGTGTCAGTCAGTCAGTCAGTCAGTGTCAGTCAATCAGTGTCAGTCAGTGTCAGTCAGCCAGTGTCAGTCAAGTTCAAGTTCAAAAAGCTTTTATTCGGTTTGTATGAATACAACCATATAAGCTAAACACTAAAATACAATGGAATGTATTTTGTAAGGAATGGTGATACACTATTATACATAAATACATCAATAAATAAACAGTTATTACATCAATTGGAAGTAAAATCAAAAATATGTCGATACTACATATATTAAAGTGCTCAATAAACGTTGATTTTCAACAAAGTAGGGGATTCTACCTCGCTGTAATAAAGTGACTTGTGCATGAGTGCAAATTTAGCCATAACATAGTAGTATTACATCAATTTGAAAGTAAAATCAAACATATGTCGATACTACATATATTAAAGTGCTCAATCGACGTTGATTTTCAACAAAGTAGGGGACTCTGCCTTGCTGTAATAAAGTGACTTGTGCATGAGTGCAAATTTGGCCATAACAAAACACAATTTTCACATTAATTCATATTATTATAGATTTCCTAGCAGCTCTACTTCCCAATATAAAATGTTCAACATGAAAACAGACATCTGAGTTCTGAAGAGAACATAATAATTTCATAGCATCAACTGTTAAACGAATATTATATTTTAAAAGGATAGGCTTTAAATAAAATTTCCTTAGAAATACATAAAACTTACAAAATAACAGAAAATGACAGCAGCTCTGTTTGGAAACATTGTCACAAGGGCACTTTAGGTTAGAACCTACCCCAATTGTGGGGAAGGATACAAGATGGTGGGCAATGCCCAACCTTAGACGTACTAGTACAAATCTATGCGATCGTCTGGACACATCCACCAAATACATCTGGAGTCCACTTCTAAGATTTAATTGCCTATAAAATACAGAGGTCTTTTAAATCCTAAGCAATTTATTCCTTTCTTCCCCCTTGTAAAACAAAAAAGAATCTTTTATTTCTTTTTTGGAGATCGGTATTGCGTAATCTGACTCCTTACAAATAGTAAAATCAAATAGTATGTTATACCAATGGATAATATAGTTCAACCATGGAATGCGGGAGCAGTAGTCTAGCTTAAGACAGTCTCTAATTATGGACTGTGTAAACTCAGTTTCCTTTTTATGCCAAATTGAACGCCATAATAATAAAGGACGTAAAGCAGCCAAATCTGATATATATTTAAGACCAGTTTCTTGATGTATTAGGTCAGTTGATGCTGAGGCCGGAACACACAGCATCCGTTTAAGGAAACTATTTTTGTTTTTTTGGAGTTGGGCTGTAGAGGAATAACCCCACAATCCAGCTCCATACGAGGCTGAAGAAACACTTCTTGCGTTATATATAGTTACCATATCTTTTATTCTGTGGTCCCCTATTTTCGTAGCAAAACGAGAAATACCATTAGTATTTCTAGTGACTTTGTATCTAATGTTTTCTTGCTCATTTGTCCATTTACCATTACCATCGAAACTAATGCCTAAATAACAAAAAGTCTTAACAGATTGAATCTTTGAGCCTTCTAAAAAGAAAGACCGCGATGACTTCAATTTCTTACCACATATCATGGTATATGTCTTTAGTTTATTAATTAACAATTTCCTGCCGTTAATAAAATCAGTGAATGCATCAATAAGGCGTTGGAGACCTAAAGAGGTACGTGAAATTAAGACAGCATCATCCGCATATAACAATACAGACACAACAGTGTTATCTATTTTTGGTGCGTCTGCCAGGATGTTATTTAAAACCATAGCTATTTGATTAATGAAAAGGGAGAATAAGAGAGGTGCCAATACGCACCCTTGCCTAATACCTCTTCGCACAGCAAAGAACGGGGTTCGCTCACCAGTGGACCCGTATCGTACGCTGCAGGAAAGTTTCTCATATAACCTTGCTAAAAAGAACACAATCTCCTTTGGTGCCCCCGATTCGAGCAGTACTGTCCGAAGGTGCGAATGGTCCACTAAATCAAACGCACTGCCCAAATCTGCGAAGCATAAAAACAGATTTCCCCCTTTCACTACTGTGTATTTGTTAATAAGTAGATCCCGATTTAAACATTGTTCAATGGTCCCTAGGCCCTTCCTAAAACCATACTGAACTGGAGTTAATATTTTTGAGTCTGTGGCCCATATTTCCAGTCTTTTTAAAAGCACCCTACTCATCGCTTTTATTGAAGAGTCCAGTAGTGATATTGGGCGATAGTTACATGCTTCAGAACGCGAGCCCTTTTTATGTAGTGGAACAATTAATGATTGGGCCCATGATGTTGGGAAATTCCCCATAGCAGCAATATTAAAAATCCTTGTAAGGATTGGTGCCCAAAGGTCCATTACGTCCTTGTATACATCAATCGGAACACCATCCGGTCGTGGTGCTTTGCCCCCTTTGCTGTTTTCTATCCCTACCCGCACCTCTTCAACACTAATTGACAATGCTAATGTAGGCCACGTAAAATCATTAAATGAAGAAAAATTTAAAAACACCTTATCCGGGTTAAAAATGTTAGAAAAGTGTTCAATCCATTCCGTACAATTAACATAAGACGTCAGTTCAGGGATATGATTATCTTTTAAAAAAGGGCTATTTACAGTTTCCCAGAAAAGTTTGGTGTTATTGGTTTCACTTGCCGTACTTAATTTGTCCCAGGCATCTGATCTCATCACCTTTTTGTGCGCCAACACAGCTTGTTTATAGTCAGTTCGCAACTTATGGACGAGCATTTGGTTACGGGGCTTAATCCTTAGTGCCGATTTCAATTTATGTAATACCTGGGTACATTCAGAATCAAACCACTTCTTTCCATCTTGCTTCTGACCTTTAACATTTCTAGTTAAAATGCTCCTAATTGCATTATTTATATTAGAGAATTCAATATGTAACATTTCGGGGGTAGCCTCTTCGCTAAGACAGTAATTAATGCTGTCTCTACATGTACTGACCACATGCATTTGTATCTTATGTGGGTCCACGCCGTCCCACTTAATTCTCATGCCATTCGGCCTAACAGGGAGGATATCTAAGATTGTATTAGCAGTATTAGTCAATCTGTTGCCCCAATCCAGCAATACTATAGAGATACTATTGTGGTCACTGACCACCTGTTCTGATATCCAAAGGTTCATATATAGACTATTCTTCAAAATTAGGATATGGTCTATATTACTATTCCCGTTCCTCCCAGTAAATGTTGGACATTTGATATGGCCCTTTCTCCTAGTGCAGTCTAACAGCTCAAGATCAAATTTTGCTATTAGTGTATTAAGGGTCATACCATATTCACAATGTGGAAAATGTAGCATATCATCCTTAGTCCCCACGGCAATAGTATAGGCCTTCATAAAACCACATGAGTTAGTATATGTAGCGGGGCATGCTTGGATGTTAAAATCGCCTGCCCACAAAATGACCACGAGTTTATTGGAAATTTTCAGTACCCTATCTATCTCTTTTTCCAATGGATCTAACAGAGCTCCCCTATCTTTATGGAAGTTGTTATTATAGTGATTAATTAACACCAAATCCTTGCCCTTTGGGAACGATAGTCGCAAAACTTGACTATGATTACCTATAAATGAATAAGTTACAATTTTGCATCCAATCAGTTTAGTGGATATAAGCATCAGTAATCCTCCCTTTGCTCTACCTATTGGAGAGGGTGTAGCATTTAAGCAATAGGATGTATAGCCTTCGACTGTGACATAATCTGTGCTCCACGTTTCTTGTAAACACATTATATCACTGCCAAAAGTGATAAAATCCTGCCAAAAATGCGTACCTAATTTTTTTACAAGACCTGCGATATTCCATGTTGTCAGCGTATACCCTTCTTGTATTTTTGCTCCTTTGGGATTATTAGGGTTTATGGGCACGTCCACATTCATTGAAGACTCTGCAGATGTGATAGTAGTTAAGTTACCAGTCTCATTAATAACAATTGTCTTACCCATCGTAATGGGATCCATATATAAAGATTGGGTATTACTTATTTCACTTCTCCTTGTTGGTAAATTACAACTCACCATCCTCCCCAAGTCGGTGGTCCCCACTATGTTTTTGTGTCAATCGTTGTCCTCCATTTGAGTCAAACACTGAAATCTATTGTATAGTGGTAAAGGGGATCGCACTGGGCGGGTTACCGATATTATGGGCAACCAATTGTTACTGGAATGGTAGGTCATATGGTCAGTGACTAAGTTATTTACCAATGAATGTCTATAAAAATAGGCAAGTGGCAATAAAGTTGTATTGAAATCCCAACAAGATGGTGGGGGGGCACTAAGCAAAGTTTTAATGAGCCCAAACTGGTGACCTAAAGTTAACTATGATGCAGTCCACATCAAATGTTTTCATTGTGGGACCTATCCAACCCACTCTTTGTGTAAGTATAATCTGTTCTGCGCCTAATATTGGAAAGCCACAATTTTTAGTTAGCCAATGGAGGGTTTTGTTTTTGAGGGTTTCATTAGTATCAAATTGCCCTTCCTGTAATCTGGGGACATTACAAAGGACTTGAACATATGCTCCACATTCTGGTGGTAAATTTATTACTGGTGGTATGGTATTACCTTTAAAATCTGCTGGGAGACAAAAGCCCTTTATCTGATCTGTCGTTTGGTCCCCTCTTTTCCCATTACCTCCCAGTAAAGTTACGCCATTTTCCATCAATGCTTTATCCCTTTGTTCACGTCTTCCACCATCAGTATGGCTACTAATGTTATTACTGATAATATTGGGTAAGTTATTTGGAGCTATTCGTTCTGTAACTGTTCCCCCTGACTTGTCCTTGGCACCCTCAGTCGTATATGGGACAGATTCAGGCACAACCTCATTTGGAATAAATACAGATGAGGGGACGAGTGTTGAGGCATGAGTAGTCTTAGTTAGGTAGGGAATTTGTGTTATGTGTTGTTCAATGAGACCTACCCTAACTTCAATACCATTAATTTTCTCGCAAATTGGCCCTAAGAGTGTTGATAACAGCGTCTCCATTCTTTCCCAAAAACCCTCATCGCCAACCTCAATCTTCTTTCCATTAAACTGAACATCTGCAACACTTGACTGACCTTCACATTGCTCCCCCTTTTGGCCCAACGAATTCAGTGCCGTTTTATGATGTGTTCAGCTGCCTTTGCCCCTATGTTTATGTACAAGCTGCTCTTTAATGATGTGTTTTTGTTTACTCTTGGCTTTTTGTCCTCTAGTTCTTACAAACGAGCTTTCAATATTTATCCTGTCCGAACATACAATATTAGTCAACGATTGAGTATCATTACCCTCAAAGTCCGTTGGATCATTAATAAGAGCTAGTTCTGTACTTAAATCCGGCGCCTGCAATATGGGTGTAGTTGAAAGTCTGCTTGCCAAGGGGGAAAAATCCGAGGGCAGGATGTGGTGAATAGTGGGTATCTCAGGAATTGTATCTGCCCCTGAAAGTCCGGCATATGATGTCATTAGCATTGAATCAAACGAATTAGCCATGACTGTAGATGTAATGACGGATAGTAAAGGTGGGGCCGAGCCGATGGGGAGTGAAAGGCGTCTTTCTGTATTCTCTATCGCTGTGGCAACTACCCCAATAGTCTTCTGTAACATCTTGTCTATGGCAGTTAGACTCAGGAGAGGGTTATTTGTAGATTTTTGCTGCCTGGTGTTAGGGCGGGGTTGTTCAGGGGCATTTTTTCCCATTTCTAATAACTACACCAGCAATATATTTGCAAAAATAACTAATATGTAGAGGGTGACACTAAAAACACAACCAATCCAATCATAAACTAGTCCTGTGACAAATATAATAAATCCATACCCACAGTCACTTTTTCCATCCTTTTCAAGGGTAGGCTGTTGGCCGTTGGATTTTAGCTCCACACCATTCACACAAGTGACGTCCAGCCAAGGGGGGTGGCCCAGCCCAGCCTCTGCCGGCCCCTTGCCCGGGCTTCGCCCGGTGCAACCTGCACGCGTCCCGCGATGCGGGGCCTCTGTTCACAATTTAGCGCCTCCTGGCGCGGATGTCTCGCGGCGGCTTCTGGCCGCAAAGGCTCCTGGGACTCGTAGTCCCCCCACACTGCGGCCGTGATGACCAGAACTGCGGCGGCGGGAGGGACCAGAGACGGGAGATAGCTGCAGCCGGTTGGCAATGTCTGTGTGCACTGAAAATGGAAGGCAGGTAGGCAGACGGTGAAATCCCCCAGCAAGGTACGAGGAACCGCAGTGTCAGTCAATCAGTGTCAGACCGTGTCAGTCAGTCAGTCAGTGTCAGTCAGTCAGTGTCAGTCATTATCAGTGTCAGTAAATCAGTGTCAGTCAGTGTCAATCAGTCAGTTTAAGTCAGTCAGTGTCAGCTAGAGCAGCTCAACTGACCTGGTTCACCAGCTCTAAAGCAGCTCTGCTGATCTGGTTCTCTCCCTCTAAAGCACATCTGCTGACCTGGTTTCTCTTGCTCTCCAGCATGTCTGCTGACCTGGTTCTCTGGCTCTAGAGCAGCTTTGCTGACCTAGTTCTTAGGCTACAGGGCAGATCTGCTGACCTGGTTCTCTGGCTCTACAACAGCTCAGCTGACCGGTTTCTCTGGCTCTAAAGCAGCTCTGCTGACCCGTTTCCATGGCTCTAAAGCAGTTCTGCTGACATGGTTCTCTGGCTCTAGAGCAGCTCTGCTGACCTGGTTCTCTCCCTCTAGAGCAGCTCTGCTGACCTGGTTCTCTCCCTCTAAAGCAGCTCTACTGACCTGGTTTCTCTGGCTCTACAGTAGCTCTGCTGACCTGGTTCTCTGGCTCTAGAGCAGCTCTGCTGACCTGGTTCTTAGGGTCTAGAGCAGCTCTGCTGATCTGGTTCTCTGGCTCTAAAGCAGCTCTGCTGACCTGGTTCTATGGCTCTAAAGCAGCTCTGCTGGCTTGGTTCTCTGGCTCCAGATCAGCTCTGCTGACCTGGTTCTCTGGCTCTAAAGCAGCTCTGCTGACCTGGTTCTCTGGCTCTAAAGCAGCTTTGCTGACCTGGTTCTCTCCCTCTGAAGCAGCTCTGCTGACCTGGTTTCTCTGGCTCTACAGCAGCTCTGCTGACCTGGTTCTCTGGCTTTAGAGCAGCTCTGCTGACCTAGTTCTTAGGCTCTAGAGCAGCTCTGCTGACCTGGTTCTCTGGCCCCACAATAGCTCTGCTGACCTGGTTCTCAGGCTCTAAAGCAGTTCTGCTGACCTGGTTTCTCTGGCTCCACAGCAGCTCTGCTGACCTGCTTCTCTAGCTCTAGAGCAGCTCTGCTGATCTGGTTCTTAGGCTCTAGAGCAGCTCTGCTGACCTGGTTTTCTGGCTCTAGAGCAGCCCTGCTGACCTGGTTCATGGCTCTAAAGCAGCTCTGCTGGCTTGGTTCTCTGGCTCTAGAGCAGCTCTGCTGAACTGGCACTCTGGCTTTAAAGCAGCTTTGCTGACCTGGTACTCTGGCTCTAAAGCAGCTCTGCTGGCCTGGTTCTCTGGCTCTAAAGCAGCTCTTCTGACCTGGTTCTCTCCCTCTAAAGCAGCTCTGCTGACCTGGTTTCTCTGGCTCTACAGCAGCTCTGCTGACCTGGTTCTCTGGCTCTACAACAGCTCCGCTGACCTGGTTCTCTGGCTCTAAAGAAGCTCTGCTGACCCGGTTCTATGGCTCTAAAGCAGTTCTGCTGACCTGGTTCTCTGGCTCTAGAGCAGCTCTGCTGACCTGGTCCCTTGGCTCTAAAGCAGCTCTGCTGACCTGGTTCTCTCGCTCTAAAGCAGCTCTACTGATCTGGTTTCTCTGGCTCTACAGCAGCTCTTCTGACCTGGTTCTTAGGCTCTAGAGCAGCACTGCTGACCTGGTTCTCTGGCTCTAAAGCATCTCTGCTGACCTGGTTCTATGGCTCTACAATTGCTCTGCTGACCTGGTTCTCAGGCTCTAAAGCAGCTCTGCTGACCCGGTTCTCTGGCTTTAAAGCAGTTCTGCTGACCTGGTTCTCTGGCTCTAGTGCAGCTCTGTTGACCTGGTCCCTTGGCTCTAAAGCAGCTCTGATGACCTGGATCTCTCCCTCTAAAGCAGCTCTGCTGACCTGGTTCTCTTGCTCTAAAGCAGCTCTACTGACCTGGTTTCTCTGGCTCTACAGCAGCTCTGCTGACTTGCTTCTCTAGCTCTAGAGCAGCTCTGCTGACCTGGTTCTTAGGCTCTAGAGCAGCTCTGCTGACCTGGTTCTCTGGCTCTAGAGCAGCTCTGCTCACCTGGTTCTATGGCTCTAAAGCAGCTCTGCTGGCTTGGTTCTCTGGCTCTAGAGTAGCTCTGCTGACCTGGCACTCTGGCTCTAAAGCAGCTCTGCTGGCCTGCTTCTCTGGCTCTGAAGCAGCTCTGCTGACCTGGTTCTCTCCCTCTACAGCAGCTCTGCTGACCTGGTTCTCTGGCTCTACAACAGCTCCGCTGACCTGGTTCTCTGGCTCTAAAGAAGCTCTGCTGACCCGGTTCTATGGCTCTAAAGCAGTTCTGCTGACCTGGTTATCTGGCTCTAGAGCAGCTCTGCTGACCTGGGCCCTTGGCTCTAAAGCTGCTCTGCTGACCTGGTTCTCTCCCTCCAAAGCAGCTCTGCTGACCTGGTTCCCTCGCTCTAAAGCAGCTCTACTGATCTCGTTCTTAGGCTCTCGAGCAGCTCTGCTGACCTGGTTCTCTGGCTCTAAAGCAGCTCTGCTGACCTGGTTCTCTGGCTCGAGAGCAGCTCTGCTGACCTGGTTCTCTGGTTCTACAGCAGCTCTGCTGAACTGGTTCTCTCCCTCTAAATCAGCTCTGCTGACCTGGTTCTCTGGCTTTACAGCAGCTCTGCTGACCTGGTTCTCTCCATCTAAATCAGCTCTGCTGACCTGGTTCTCTGCCTCTAGAGCAGTGCAGCTCTGTTGACCTGGTTGTATGGCTCTAAGGCAGCTCTGCTGATCTGGTTCTCTGGCTCTAGAGCAGCTCTGCTGACCAGGTTGTCTGGCTCTAAAGCAGCTCTGCTGACCTGGTTCTCTGGCTCTGAAGCAGCTCTGCTTACCTGGTTCTCTCCCTCTAAAGCAGTTCTACTGACCTGGTTTCTCTGGCTCTACAGCAGCTCTGCTGACCTGGTTCTCTGGCTTTAGAGCAGCTCTGCTGACCTAGTTCTCTGGCTCTAAAGCAGCTCTGCTGACCTGGTTCTCTTTCTCTAAAGAGCTCTGCTGACCTTTTTCTATGGCTCTAAAGCAGCTCTGCTGACCTGGTTCTCTGGATCTAGAGCAGCTCTGCTGACCTGATTCTATGGCTCTAAAGTAGCTCTGCTGACTTGTTTCTCTCCCTCTAAAGCAGCTCTTCTGACCTGGTTTCTCTGGCTCTAGAGCAGCTCTGCTGACCTGGTTCTCTCCCTCTAAAGCAGCTCTGCTGACCTGGTTTCTCTGGCTCCGGAGCAGCATAGCTGACCTGGTTCTCTCCCTCTAAAGCAGCTCTGCCGACCTGCTTCGCTGGCTTTACAGCAGCTCTGCTGACCTGGTTCTCTCCCTCTAAATCAGCTCTGCTGACCTGGTTCTATGCCTCTGGAGCAGTGCAGCTCTGCTGACCTGGTTCTATGGCTCTAAAGCAGCTCTGCTGATCTGGTTCTCTGGCTCTAGAGCAGCTCTACTGAACTGGTTCTCTGGCTCTAAAGCAGCTCTGCTGACCTGGTCCCTTGGCTCTAAAGCAGCTCTGCTGACCTGGTTCTCTCCCTCTAAAGCAGCTCTGCTGACCTGGTTCTCTCCCTCTAAAGCAGCTCTGCTGACCTGGTTCTCTCGCTCTAAAGCAGCTCTACTGATCTGGTTTCTATGGCTCTAAAGCAGGTCTGCTGGCTTGGTTCTCTGGCTCTAGAGCAGCTCTGCTGACCTAGCACTCTGGCTCTAAAGCAGCTCTGCTGGCCAGGTTCTCTGGCTCTAAAGCAGCTCTGCTGACCTGGTTCTCTCCCTCTAAAGCAGTTCTACTGACCTGGTTTCTCTGGGTCTAAAGCAGCTCTGCTGACCTGGTTGTCAGGCTCTAGAGCAGCTCTGCTGACCTGGTTCTCTGGCTCTAAAGCAGCTCTGCTGACCTGGTTCTTTCCCTCTAAAGAGCTCTGCTGAACTTTTTCTATGGCTCTAAAGCAGCTCTGCTGACCTGGTTCTCTGGATCTGGAGCAGGTCTGCTGACATGGTTCTATGGCTCTAAAGCAGCTCTGCTGACTTGGTTCTCTCCCTCTAAAGCAGCTCTTCTGACCTGGTTTCTCTGGCTCTAGAGCAGCTCTGCTGACCTGGTTCTCTCCCTCTAAAGCAGCTCTGCTGACCTGGTTCTCTTGCTTTACAGCAGCTCTGCTGACTTGGTTCTCTCCCTCTAAATCAGCCCTGCTGACCTGGTTCTCTGCCTCTAGAGCAGTGCAGCTCTGCTGACCTGGTTCTATGGCTCTAAAGCAGCTCTGCTGATCTGGTTCTCTGGCTCTAGAGCAGTTCTGCTGACCTGGTTCTCTGGATCTAAAGCAGCTCTGCTGACCTGGTTCTTAGGCTCTAGAGCAGCTCTGCTGACCTGGTTCTATGGCTCTACAATAGATCTGCTGACCTGGTTCTCAGGCTCTAAAGCAGCTCTGCTGACCCGGTTCTCTGGCTCTAAAGCAGTTCTGCTGACCTGGTTCTCTGGCTCTAAAGCAGCTCTGCTGACCTGGTTCTGTGGCTCTAAAGCAGCTCTGCTGGCTTGGTTATCTGGCTCCAGATCAGCTCTGCTGACCTGGTTCTCTGGCTCTAAAGCAGCTCTGCTGACCTGGTTCTCTGGCTCTAAAGCAGCTTTGCTGACCTGGTTCTCTCCCTCTGAAGCAGCTCTGCTGACCTGGTTTCTCTGGCTCTACAGCAGCTCTGCTGACCTGGTTCTCTGGCTTTAGAGCAGCTCTGCTGACCTAGTTCTTAGGCTCTAGAGCAGCTCTGCTGACCTGGTTCTCTGGCCCCACAATAGCTCTGCTGACCTGGTTGTCAGGCTCTAAAGCAGTTCTGCTGACCTGGTTTCTCTGGCTCCACAGCAGCTCTGCTGACCTGCTTCTCTAGCTCTAGAGCAGCTCTGCTGATCTGGTTCTTAGGCTCTAGAGCAGCTCTGCTGACCTGGTTCTCTGGCTCTAGAGCAGCCCTGCTGACCTGGTTCATGGCTCTAAAGCAGCTCTGCTGGCTTGGTTCTCTGGCTCTAGAGCAGCTCTGCTGAACTGGCACTCTGGCTTTAAAGCAGCTCTGCTGACCTGGTACTCTGGCTCTAAAGCAGCTCTGCTGGCCTGGTTCTCTGGCTGTAAAGCAGCTCTTCTGACCTGGTTCTCTCCCTCTAAAGCAGCTCTGCTGACCTGGTTTCTCTGGCTCTACAGCAGCTCTGCTGACCTGGTTCTCTGGCTCTACAACAGCTCCGCTGACCTGGTTCTCTGGCTCTAAATAAGCTCTGCTGACCCGGTTCTATGGCTCTAAAGCAGTTCTGCTGACCTGGTTCTCTGGCTCTAGAGCAGCTCTGCTGACCTGGTTCTCTCGCTCTAAAGCAGCTCTACTGATCTGGTTTCTCTGGCTCTACAGCAGCTCTTCTGACCTGGTTCTTAGGCTCTAGAGCAGCTCTGCTGACCTGGTTCTCTGCCTCTAAAGCATCTCTGCTGACCTGGTTCTATGGCTCTACAATTGCTCTGCTGACCTGGTTCTCAGGCTCTAAAGCAGCTCTGCTGACCCGGTTCTCTGGCTTTAAAGCAGTTCTGCTGACCTGGTTCTCTGGCTCTAGTGCAGCTCTGTTGACCTGGTCCCTTGGCTCTAAAGCAGCTCTGCTGACCTGGATCTCTCCCTCTAAAGCAGCTCTGCTGACCTGGTTCTCTTGCTCTAAAGCAGCTCTACTGACCTGGTTTCTCTGGCTCTACAGCAGCTCTGCTGACTTGCTTCTCTAGCTCTAGAGCAGCTCTGCTGACCTGGTTCTTAGGCTCTAGAGCAGCTCTGCTGACCTGGTTCTCTGGCTCTAGAGCAGCTCTGCTCACCTGGTTCTATGGCTCTAAAGCAGCTCTGCTGGCTTGGTTCTCTGGCTCTAGAGTAGCTCTGCTGACCTGGCACTCTGGCTCTAAAGCAGCTCTGCTGGCCTGCTTCTCTGGCTCTGAAGCAGCTCTGCTGACCTGGTTCTCTCCCTCTACAGCAGCTCTGCTGACCTGGTTCTCTGGCTCTACAACAGCTCCGCTGACCTGGTTCTCTGGCTCTTAAGAAGCTCTGCTGACCCGGTTCTATGGCTCTAAAGCAGTTCTGCTGACCTGGTTATCTGGCTCTAGAGCAGCTCTGCTGACCTGGTCCCTTGGCTCTAAAGCTGCTCTGCTGACCTGGTTCTCTCCCTCCAAAGCAGCTCTGCTGACCTGGTTCCCTCGCTCTAAAGCAGCTCTACTGATCTCGTTCTTAGGCTCTCGAGCAGCTCTGCTGACCTGGTTCTCTGGCTCTAAAGCAGCTCTGCTGACCTGGTTCTCTGGCTCGAGAGCAGCTCTGCTGACCTGGTTCTCTCCCTCTAAAGCAGCTCTGCTGACCTGGTTTCTCTGGCTCCAGAGCAGCATAGCTGACCTGGTTCTCTCCCTCTAAAGCAGCTCTGCTGACCTGCTTCGCTGGCTTTACAGCAGCTCTGCTGACCTGGTTCTCTCCCTCTAAATCAGCTCTGCTGACCTGGTTCTATGCCTCTGGAGCAGTGCAGCTCTGCTGACCTGGTTCTATGGCTCTAAAGCAGCTCTGCTGATCTGGTTCTCTGGCTCTAGAGCAGCTCTACTGAACTGGTTCTCTGGCTCTAAAGCAGCTCTGCTGACCTGGTCCCTTGGCTCTAAAGCAGCTCCGCTGACCTGGTTCTCTCCCTCTAAAGCAGCTCTGCTGACCTGGTTCTCTCCCTCTAAAGCAGCTCTGCTGACCTGGTTCTCTCGCTCTAAAGCAGCTCTACTGATCTGGTTTCTATGGCTCTAAAGCAGCTCTGCTGGCTTGGTTCTCTGGCTCTAGAGCAGCTCTGCTGACCTAGCACTCTGGCTCTAAAGCAGCTCTGCTGGCCAGGTTCTCTGGCTCTAAAGCAGCTCTGCTGACCTGGTTCTCTCCCTCTAAAGCAGTTCTACTGACCTGGTTTCTCTGGGTCTAAAGCAGCTCTGCTGACCTGGTTGTCAGGCTCTAGAGCAGCTCTGCTGACCTGGTTCTCTGGCTCTAAAGCAGCTCTGCTGACCTGGTTCTTTCCCTCTAAAGAGCTCTGCTGAACTTTTTCTATGGCTCTGAAGCAGCTCTGCTGACCTGGTTCTCTGGATCTGGAGCAGGTCTGCTGACATGGTTCTATGGCTCTAAAGCAGCTCTGCTGACTTGGTTCTCTCCCTCTAAAGCAGCTCTTCTGACCTGGTTTCTCTGGCTCTAGAGCAGCTCTGCTGACCTGGTTCTCTCCCTCTAAAGCAGCTCTGCTGACCTGGTTTCTCTGGCTCTAGAGCAGCTCTGCTGACCTGGTTCTCTCCCTCTAAAGCAGCTCTGCTGACCTGGTTCTCTGGCTTTACAGCAGCTCTGCTGACTTGGTTCTCTCCCTCTAAATCAGCCCTGCTGACCTGGTTCTCTGACTCTAGAGCAGTGCAGCTCTGCTGACCTGGTTCTATGGCTCTAAAGCAGCTCTGCTGATCTGGTTCTCTGGCTCTAGAGCAGTTCTGCTGACCTGGTTCTCTGGATCTAAAGCAGCTCTTCTGACCTGGACCCTTGGCTCTAAAGCAGCTCTGCTGACCTGGTTCTTAGGCTCTAGAGCAGCTCTGCTGACCTGGTTCTATGGCTCTACAATAGATCTGCTGACCTGGTTGTCAGGCTCTAAAGCAGCTCTGCTGACCCGGTTCTCTGGCTCTAAAGCAGTTCTGCTGACCTGGTTCTCTGGCTCTAGTGCAGCTCTATTGACCTGGTCCCTTGGCTCTAAAGCAGATCTGTTGACCTGGTTCTCTCCCTCTAAAGCAGCTCTGCTGACCTGGTTCTCTCGCTCTAAAGCAACTCTCCTGACCTGGTTTCTCTGGCTCTACAGCAGCTCTGCTGACTTGCTTCTCTAGCTCTAGAGCAGCTCTGCTGACCTGGTTCTTAGGCTCTAGAGCAGCTCTGCTGACCTGGTTCTATGGCTCTAGAGCAGCTCTGCTGACCTGGTTCTATGGCTCTAAAGCAGCTCTGCTGACCTGGTTCTCTCCCTCTAAAGCAGCTCTGCTGACCTGGTTTCTCTGGCTCTACAGCAGCTCTGCTGACCTGGTTCTCTGGCTCAACAACTGCTCCGCTGACCTGGTTCTCTGGCTCTAAAGAAGCTCTGCTGAACCGGTTCTATGGCTCTAAAGCAGTTCTGCTGACCTGGTTCTCTGGCTCTAAAGCAGCTCTGCTGACCTGGTTCTCTCCCTCTAAAGCAGCTCTGCTGACCTGGTTCTCGTGCTCTAAAGCAGCTCTACTGATCTGGTTCTTAGGCTCTAGAGCAGCTCTGCTGACCTGGTTCTCTGGCTCTAAAGCAGCTCTGCTGACCTGGTTCTATGGCTCTAAAGCAGCTCTGCTGACCTGGGTCTCTGGCTCTAGAGCAGCTCTGCTGACCTGGTTCTCTGGCTCTAGAGCAGCTCTGCTGACCTGGTTCTCTGGCTCTAAAGCAGCTCTGCTGACCTGGGTCTCTGGCTCTAGAGCAGCTCTGCTGACCTGGTTCTCTGGCTCTAGAGCAGCTCTGCTGACCTGGTTCTCTGGCTCTGCAGCAGCTCTGCTGAACTGGTGCTCTCCCTCTAAATCAGCTCTGCTGACCTGGTTCTCTGGCTTTACAGCAGCTCTGCTGACCTGGTTCTCTCCCTCTAAATCAGCTCTGTTGACCTGGTTCTCTGCCTCTAGAGCAGTGCAGCTCTGCTGACCTGGTTCTATGGCTTTAATGCAGCTCTGCTGATCTGGTTCTCTGGTTTTAGAGCAGCTCTGCTGACCTGGTTCTCTGGCTCTAAAGCAGCTCTGCTGACCTGGTTCTCTGGCTCTAAAGCAGCTCTGCTGACCTGGTTCTCTCCCTCTAAAGCAGTTCTACTGACCTGGTTTCTCTTGGTCTAAAGCAGCTCTGCTGACCTGGTTCTATGGCTCTAAAGCAGCTCTGCTGACTTGGTTCTCTCCCTCTAAAGCAGCTCTTCTGACCTGGTTTCTCTGGCTCTAGAGCAGCTCTGCTGACCTGTTTCTCTCCCTCTAAAGCAGCTTTGCTGACCTGGTTTCTCTGGCTCTAGAGCAGCTCTGCTGACCTGGTTCTCTCCCTCTAAAGCAGCTCTGCTGACCTGGTTCTCTGGCTTTACAGCAGCTCTGCTGACCTGGTTCTCTCCCTCTAAATCAGCTCTGCTGACCTGGTTCTCTGCCTCTAGAGCAGTGCAGCTCTGATGACCTGGTTCTATGGCTCTAAAGCAGCTCTGCTGATCTGGTTCTCTGGCTCTAGAGCAGATTCTGCTGACCTGGTTCTCTGGCTCTAAAGCAGCTCTTCTGACCTGGTCCCTTGGCTCTAAAGCAGCTCTGCTGACCTGGTTCTCTCCCTCTAAAGCAGCTCTGCTGACCTGGTTCTCTCGCTCTAAAGCAGCTCTACTGATCTGGTTTCTCGGGCTCTACAGCAGCTCTGCAGACCTGGTTCTTAGGCTCTAGAGCAGCTCTGCTGACCTGGTTCTCTGGCTCTAAAGCAGCTCTGCTGACCTGGTTTTATGGCTCTACAATAGATATGCTGACCTGGTTCTCAGGCTCTAAAGCAGCTCTGCTTACCCGGTTCTCTGGCTCTAAAGCAGTTCTGCTGACCTGGTTCTCTGGCTCTAGTACAGCTCTGTTGACCTGGTCCCTTGGCTCTAAAGCAGATCTGCTGACCTGGTTCTGTCCCTCTAAAGCAGCTCTGCTGACCTGGTTCTCTCGCTCTAAAGCAACTCTACTGACCTGGTTTCTCTGGCTCTACAGCAGCTCTGCTGACTTGCTTCTCTAGCTCTAGAGCAGCTCTGCCGACCTGGTTCTTAGGCTCTAGAGCAGCTCTGCTGACCTGGTTCTCTGGCTCTAGAGCAGCTCTGCTGACCTGGTTCTATGGCTCTAAAGCAGCTCTGCTGGCTTGGTTCTCTGGCTCTAGAGCAGCTCTGCTGACCTTGCACTCTGGCTCTAAAGCAGCTCTGCTAACCTGGTACTCTGGCTCTAAAGCAGCTCTGCTGGCCTGGTTCTCTGGATCTAAAGCTGCTCTGCTGACCTGGTTCTCTCCCTCTAAAGCGGCTCTGCTGACCTGGTTTCTCTGGCTCTACAGCAGCTCTGCTGACCTGGTTCTCTGGCTCTACAACTGCTCCGCTGACCTGGTTCTCTGGCTCTAAAGAAGCTCTGCTGACCCGTTTCTATGGCTCTAAAGCAGTTCTGCTGACCCGGTTCTCTGGCTCTAGAGCAGCTCTGCTGACCTGGTCCCTTGGCTCTAAAGCAGCTCTGCTGACCTGGTTCTCTCCCTCTAAAGAGCTCTGCTGAACTTTTTCTATGGCTCTAAAGCAGCTCTGCTGGCCTGGTTCTCTGGATCTAGAGCAGCTCTGTTGACCTGGTTCTATGGCTCTAAAACAGCTCTGCTGACTTGGTTCTCTCCCTCTAAAGCAGCTCTTCTGACCTGGTTTCTCTGGCTCTAGAGCAGCTCTGCTGACCTGTTTCTCTCCCTCTAAAGCAGCTTTGCTGACCTGGTTTCTCTGGCTCTAGAGCAGCTCTGCTGACCTGGTTCTCTCCCTCTAAAGCAGCTCTGCTGACCTGCTTCGCTGGCTTTACAGCAGCTCTGCTGACCTGGTTCTCTCCCTCTAAATCAGCTCTGCTGACCTGGTTCTATGCCTCTGGAGCAGTGCAGCTCTGCTGACCTGGTTCTATGGCTCTAAAGCAGCTCTGCTGATCTGGTTCTCTGGCTCTAGAGCAGCTCTACTGAACTGGTTCTCTGGCTCTAAAGCAGCTCTGCTGACCTGGTCCCTTGGCTCTAAAGCAGCTCCGCTGACCTGGTTCTCTCCCTCTAAAGCAGCTCTGCTGACCTGGTTCTCTCGCTCTAAAGCAGCTCTACTGATCTGGTTTCTATGGCTCTAAAGCAGCTCTGCTGGCTTGGTTCTCTGGCTCTAGAGCAGCTCTGCTGACCTAGCACTCTGGCTCTAAAGCAGCTCTGCTGGCCAGGTTCTCTGGCTCTAAAGCAGCTCTGCTGACCTGGTTCTCTCCCTCTAAAGCAGTTCTACTGACCTGGTTTCTCTGGGTCTAAAGCAGCTCTGCTGACCTGGTTGTCAGGCTCTAGAGCAGCTCTGCTGACCTGGTTCTCTGGCTCTAAAGCAGCTCTGCTGACCTGGTTCTTTCCCTCTAAAGAGCTCTGCTGAACTTTTTCTATGGCTCTGAAGCAGCTCTGCTGACCTGGTTCTCTGGATCTGGAGCAGGTCTGCTGACATGGTTCTATGGCTCTAAAGCAGCTCTGCTGACTTGGTTCTCTCCCTCTAAAGCAGCTCTTCTGACCTGGTTTCTCTGGCTCTAGAGCAGCTCTGCTGACCTGGTTCTCTCCCTCTAAAGCAGCTCTGCTGACCTGGTTTCTCTGGCTCTAGAGCAGCTCTGCTGACCTGGTTCTCTCCCTCTAAAGCAGCTCTGCTGACCTGGTTCTCTGGCTTTACAGCAGCTCTGCTGACTTGGTTCTCTCCCTCTAAATCAGCCCTGCTGACCTGGTTCTCTGACTCTAGAGCAGTGCAGCTCTGCTGACCTGGTTCTATGGCTCTAAAGCAGCTCTGCTGATCTGGTTCTCTGGCTCTAGAGCAGTTCTGCTGACCTGGTTCTCTGGATCTAAAGCAGCTCTTCTGACCTGGACCCTTGGCTCTAAAGCAGCTCTGCTGACCTGGTTCTTAGGCTCTAGAGCAGCTCTGCTGACCTGGTTCTATGGCTCTACAATAGATCTGCTGACCTGGTTGTCAGGCTCTAAAGCAGCTCTGCTGACCCGGTTCTCTGGCTCTAAAGCAGTTCTGCTGACCTGGTTCTCTGGCTCTAGTGCAGCTCTATTGACCTGGTCCCTTGGCTCTAAAGCAGATCTGTTGACCTGGTTCTCTCCCTCTAAAGCAGCTCTGCTGACCTGGTTCTCTCGCTCTAAAGCAACTCTCCTGACCTGGTTTCTCTGGCTCTACAGCAGCTCTGCTGACTTGCTTCTCTAGCTCTAGAGCAGCTCTGCTGACCTGGTTCTTAGGCTCTAGAGCAGCTCTGCTGACCTGGTTCTATGGCTCTAGAGCAGCTCTGCTGACCTGGTTCTATGGCTCTAAAGCAGCTCTGCTGACCTGGTTCTCTCCCTCTAAAGCAGCTCTGCTGACCTGGTTTCTCTGGCTCTACAGCAGCTCTGCTGACCTGGTTCTCTGGCTCAACAACTGCTCCGCTGACCTGGTTCTCTGGCTCTAAAGAAGCTCTGCTGAACCGGTTCTATGGCTCTAAAGCAGTTCTGCTGACCTGGTTCTCTGGCTCTAAAGCAGCTCTGCTGACCTGGTTCTCTCCCTCTAAAGCAGCTCTGCTGACCTGGTTCTCGTGCTCTAAAGCAGCTCTACTGATCTGGTTCTTAGGCTCTAGAGCAGCTCTGCTGACCTGGTTCTCTGGCTCTAAAGCAGCTCTGCTGACCTGGTTCTATGGCTCTAAAGCAGCTCTGCTGACCTGGGTCTCTGGCTCTAGAGCAGCTCTGCTGACCTGGTTCTCTGGCTCTAGAGCAGCTCTGCTGACCTGGTTCTCTGGCTCTAAAGCAGCTCTGCTGACCTGGGTCTCTGGCTCTAGAGCAGCTCTGCTGACCTGGTTCTCTGGCTCTAGAGCAGCTCTGCTGACCTGGTTCTCTGGCTCTGCAGCAGCTCTGCTGAACTGGTGCTCTCCCTCTAAATCAGCTCTGCTGACCTGGTTCTCTGGCTTTACAGCAGCTCTGCTGACCTGGTTCTCTCCCTCTAAATCAGCTCTGTTGACCTGGTTCTCTGCCTCTAGAGCAGTGCAGCTCTGCTGACCTGGTTCTATGGCTTTAATGCAGCTCTGCTGATCTGGTTCTCTGGTTTTAGAGCAGCTCTGCTGACCTGGTTCTCTGGCTCTAAAGCAGCTCTGCTGACCTGGTTCTCTGGCTCTAAAGCAGCTCTGCTGACCTGGTTCTCTCCCTCTAAAGCAGTTCTACTGACCTGGTTTCTCTTGGTCTAAAGCAGCTCTGCTGACCTGGTTCTATGGCTCTAAAGCAGCTCTGCTGACTTGGTTCTCTCCCTCTAAAGCAGCTCTTCTGACCTGGTTTCTCTGGCTCTAGAGCAGCTCTGCTGACCTGTTTCTCTCCCTCTAAAGCAGCTTTGCTGACCTGGTTTCTCTGGCTCTAGAGCAGCTCTGCTGACCTGGTTCTCTCCCTCTAAAGCAGCTCTGCTGACCTGGTTCTCTGGCTTTACAGCAGCTCTGCTGACCTGGTTCTCTCCCTCTAAATCAGCTCTGCTGACCTGGTTCTCTGCCTCTAGAGCAGTGCAGCTCTGATGACCTGGTTCTATGGCTCTAAAGCAGCTCTGCTGATCTGGTTCTCTGGCTCTAGAGCAGATTCTGCTGACCTGGTTCTCTGGCTCTAAAGCAGCTCTTCTGACCTGGTCCCTTGGCTCTAAAGCAGCTCTGCTGACCTGGTTCTCTCCCTCTAAAGCAGCTCTGCTGACCTGGTTCTCTCGCTCTAAAGCAGCTCTACTGATCTGGTTTCTCGGGCTCTACAGCAGCTCTGCAGACCTGGTTCTTAGGCTCTAGAGCAGCTCTGCTGACCTGGTTCTCTGGCTCTAAAGCAGCTCTGCTGACCTGGTTTTATGGCTCTACAATAGATATGCTGACCTGGTTCTCAGGCTCTAAAGCAGCTCTGCTTACCCGGTTCTCTGGCTCTAAAGCAGTTCTGCTGACCTGGTTCTCTGGCTCTAGTACAGCTCTGTTGACCTGGTCCCTTGGCTCTAAAGCAGATCTGCTGACCTGGTTCTGTCCCTCTAAAGCAGCTCTGCTGACCTGGTTCTCTCGCTCTAAAGCAACTCTACTGACCTGGTTTCTCTGGCTCTACAGCAGCTCTGCTGACTTGCTTCTCTAGCTCTAGAGCAGCTCTGCTGACCTGGTTCTTAGGCTCTAGAGCAGCTCTGCTGACCTGGTTCTCTGGCTCTAGAGCAGCTCTGCTGACCTGGTTCTATGGCTCTAAAGCAGCTCTGCTGGCTTGGTTCTCTGGCTCTAGAGCAGCTCTGCTGACCTTGCACTCTGGCTCTAAAGCAGCTCTGCTAACCTGGTACTCTGGCTCTAAAGCAGCTCTGCTGGCCTGGTTCTCTGGATCTAAAGCTGCTCTGCTGACCTGGTTCTCTCCCTCTAAAGCGGCTCTGCTGACCTGGTTTCTCTGGCTCTACAGCAGCTCTGCTGACCTGGTTCTCTGGCTCTACAACTGCTCCGCTGACCTGGTTCTCTGGCTCTAAAGAAGCTCTGCTGACCCGTTTCTATGGCTCTAAAGCAGTTCTGCTGACCCGGTTCTCTGGCTCTAGAGCAGCTCTGCTGACCTGGTCCCTTGGCTCTAAAGCAGCTCTGCTGACCTGGTTCTCTCCCTCTAAAGAGCTCTGCTGAACTTTTTCTATGGCTCTAAAGCAGCTCTGCTGGCCTGGTTCTCTGGATCTAGAGCAGCTCTGTTGACCTGGTTCTATGGCTCTAAAACAGCTCTGCTGACTTTGTTCTCTCCCTCTAAAGCAGCTCTTCTGACCTGGTTTCTCTGGCTCTAGAGCAGCTCTGCTGACCTGGTACTCTCCCTCTAAAGCAGCTCTGCTGACCTGGTTTCTCTGGCTCTATCGCAGCTCTGCTGACCTGGTTCTCTGCACTCATGATGCACGCATCCGACTTCGAGAAAATATATTTTAAAATAATATACGTTTATTATAAGTAGAAATATATTATTTTTATGAATATCTTAGATAATCTCTTGCCCTAATATGTATATTAAAGCCACATACATATCATTTTGGAACATAAGTTTTTTTTTGCGGGAGTCGCGCACCCAGCGCGCCCCAGCATGTATATGGCATCACGCGGGACCCACCACTGCGCAAGCATCTCGTACCATAATGCGCATATGTCGCAAATGCCCGGGAGGAGGAGTCGCCGACTGGTCGCATACCAATCGCGCACATCACGTAATATTAAATGTATGTGATGTAACTGAAAAATATGCAGCCATCGCACACCGTACGCGGATCCTACACGACTTTTCTAAAATGGTGGCTAGAATCCGTGCACCCACCGTGATGTGTACGCTTTGAGTGCGCAATTTTTTTTTCAAAGAAAATAATATATATATATATTAAAATTAAAAATGGAAATAAAATGAATCAATATTTCAGTTTCAATTTTTTTGTGTGCATTTTTTTCAGAAAAATATATAATGATCTTTAATGAATAAAATATTTATAAATAAACAGTTAAAAAACTTTAGAAAATCAGAACAAAAAATAGGTATATCTACTATCACACTTAAAAATTAGCATTTAAAAAACCTTTGAAATTCACTGAAAAAAACCATAGGTTTCAGAGACGTTATGGTTAGAAATTAACATTTAAAAAAGCTTTGAAATTCACTGAAAAAAACCATAGGTTTCAGAGACGTTATAGTTAGAAACTAGCATTTTAAAATCCTTAGAAATTCACAGAAAAAACCATTGGTTTCAGGGGTATTATAGTTAGCTGGGCATTTCACTCGTACAAAACCATAGAAATTCCTCCGTTAGAGTTAGTTCTGCTAACTATACCTCGCCCGCCCTCAATGCGCTGCTGATGATGTCACATATTGCATCATTCATGACATGGTCAGTGACATCACTGATGACATCACTGATGACATCTCAAATGACATCACTGATGACATTTTTCTGTGAATATATATGTATATATGTAGTCTCTGTACGTTCTTCATATGATGGGTATATATCGTGACATATGTGAGATATGGGACAGCTTTTTTTGACAAACAGTGATAAGAATGGGATAAATGAAATCTGAGGGAATTAAATAAACAACTATTATCAAGAGATAGCAATATCAAATATGAATATAAATCCCATATAACTTTTAAACTGTTTTAAATGGGGAAACTATCTGGTATCTTTTTAAGGGGAAGGAATATATCCTTTGCACAATTTTGCACTATTTGCACAAACTTTTTGAGTGGTTTTATAATTTTAGATTTAGCAATGGGATGAGTGGCTCACAATGATGGCCCACTTGGGCTTTATTTCTCATTTGATATAAAAAAAGAAAAAGATTGATTGTTATACTATCTGTGGAAGTGTTAGCAACATATTGACTCAGAATTTACTGAAAAGGAATGCGAACAATTTAGGGAGATCTACTGAGATACCTAATAATAAATTCATTGATGTCGCAATATATCTATATTTGTCATTATAAATAACAATAACAAATATTAACCAACACAGGAAAATCTGTTTTTATATACATTCAGATTTTTATAGATTTATATATTTTTATATGTATTTATATTATATATTTATACATTGATGGATCTTTCTGTGATATAATGTTTACATGATGACTTGTTTCAGTATTTTTTCTATGTCTATGTAGTTGCAATAACACCTGAAAGCCATTTCCTGTTCATTTCTTTAAATACCACTCTTTCCGTTAGCAATGTGTCATGTGATCAAGACCCGAGTGGGGGTCGAAACGCGTTATGACGGACTGGCTGGGCAACTAAATAAAGCACTTTGATTGGCACAAATCTTCTGGGTCCGCATTTCGTCTCTATGTCCAAGCGTGGCACTGGCGATTCGCATTCATATATATATATATATATATATATATATATATATATATATATATATATATATATATATATATATATATATATTTTGGTTATGTAAAAGTCCGCTTAATAAGCAACGCACTCTCAGATGCAGTTTATAGATTTATTTCTCACTGTAACGCGTTTCGAGAGTCTTACTCTCTTGATCACACAATGAGTAACAGTGACACAGTGCTTAATAGGTACGTGAACATACTAGATATAGTCAAAGGACTAACATTCTCATTCACACTTTCGGGGGTTAACGCGGTAAAACGCGCTGACCTTTTCGTTTGCGATCCAGCTGGGAAGAAAGGTGTCTGTAGTTGGCTGTTGGGGAGGTGCTGTGTGTTAGAACGTAAGAGGGACTGATGTATGGACCTTACAACGAGTGCGGTATTCTGAAGCACGAGGAGTAGCATTCAGTATTGCTAATAGTCCCCGTCTTTCACACGAGTACTCCGCTTCAGATATATGCGGCATTTGGAACTTCAAATCTGAAGGGATGCAGTTAAGAGAGTAGGATAATGAGAACTTAACGCTTATAGGTGACACAAAAGAGTGATACTAGAGAGCTAGAGAACTGTCACAATTGGTGTACAACACCAAATAAAGAAACACATAAGAAAAACTGATAACTTGTTTATCACAGGTTTCAATCACATTTGCAATATGGATGAAAACTCACAAAGACGCTTGGCAGCCCAAACATTGCTAGCACGTGCACCAGGAAAAATGCAACAGGTCCCAGTGAGACCAGATACAGATACCACCCTTATGATTAAACTTAGAAAATATGGGAAATTAAAGAAATCGGAAACATCTAAATGGTGGGAGGCAATCTCCCTCCAAGACAATTTAGATAAGGGGATGGTGCCACGGGGACTAAGGATTTATACCACACCATCGTATGAATCGCCGAACCCCCGTATGTTGCAAGAATGGTCTGAAAATTCGGCAAATAGTTCTAGAACTATGCTCTGCATTCTTATAAAATATGCCAGGGAAGACCGTGAGAGTATAATGAAAGAAATAGCGGAGAAAGAGGAGGATTTGAAGGTACATAACGAACAAGGTAAAATCAAGAAATTTAAAGATGAACTGAAAACAAGATTACTTCAACGTGCAAAAGATATAAAATTAAGGAAACAGAGGAAACTCCATCGTGATTGTATAGACTATGAGACTGGCCGTATATTAACTTACAGTAGGAAATACTATCACATGTATGATATTTAATTATCTAAATCAGATAAAAATAAGTATCACAGAAATAACAGTTCCATCAATTACAATAATGAATGACTCGGACACGGATACCTCAGTGAGAACCACGAGTACGTCATCAGAATTGGAGGTCATAACCCGACCTGCCACTTTTTTAGACGAATTCCGAGTGCTGAAGAAGGGGCGGCAATCGGGGAGAAAAACCCCTCCACAAGTAAAAACACCGAAGGGGAGAGGAAACCATGGGAGAGGAAGAGGCAGAGGAAGAGGCAGGGGCGCAGTAAACAAAGGAGATCAAGACGGAAACAAAGAACCAACAAGAGAAAAAAATACAGAGCCCATGGGAACCAGACGTGGGGGCTACAGGATGAAAAAACAATAATGAATGACAAAGTTATGGTAAACAAAACTATTGTAAACCTCACCAATCGAGAACTATCTTATTTTGAAAAGAAAACATTATGCCTTGGTTTATCCTTCTGACCAACTGAAGTATTTAACTACTCTAATACTAGAATAGATATGTTTAAATTCATTAGAAAGTTGAAACTTTCCAATTGGCATACTTTAAAGAACAGTACGATGGGACATTACAACATATACTCTGATACAGATGATCAACCCAGTCTCACAGTAGGAGATGCTAATATTGTAAAAACTATGCAAGATCTAGCTCATAATACCACTATAGAAGGTACAAGTGAAGATACTTTTGCTGAGATTAATAACATTGTGACTGATAAAGCAGCAAGTACTAGTTTCAAGCCTAAATCTATATTCTATCTGGTTCTCCCACATGATAATATAGACACGTTTCATGAAGTGGTTACAAAATCACTGCTTGATTGTAAACATAAACGAAGCAGAGGAAGGGATAAATCTTTTAATTTAACCATGAAACAAAAATCCATCATCACGGCCCTGGGGAATGATCAAAATCTTATTATTCGCCCAGCTGATAAAGGAGGTACCGTGGTTTTACAAGATAGAGAAATGTATCTTAAGGAAGCATATAGACAATTGGATAATGAGAGATTTTATTCCAAAAGTAATACAAGAGTCTATAATGAGAGTATTGCAACAGTCTGGGAAAAACTATCAGTTTGGCGACAACAAGGGATAATCTCGTGGGAGGAATATTTATTACTCGAGAAAGACTACCCTAAACTCCCTATGATATATTTTCTCCCAAAGATACATAAGAATCCACTTGTACCTCCCGGAAGATCAATTGTTTCATCTTTAGGAAGTGTCTTCGAGAATATCTCGAAATATGTTGAGCATTTTTTACAGGATTATGTGTCAAAACTTCCATCACATGTCAAAGATACAAAAGATTTTTTGTGTAAAGTTGAAAATATTGCATGGAAAGAAGGGTACATGTTTTTAACTTTAGATGTATGCTCATTGTACACTATTATTGAACACAATCAGGGTATTAGAGCATGCACTCCTTATCTAAATGACAGAGATATCATGTATTTAGATCACACCAAAATGCTGATTGAAATGATGGATATGTGCCATCGTAACAACATATTTTTGTTCAATGGAGATCTGTATAAACAAACAACAGGTACTTCAATGGGGACATGTTTCACGCCACGTTTCGCGAATCTGTTCTTGGGCGTGTGGGAGGAGGAAGTATACGAAGATGTTAAATATACTGCTTATCTTGGCAAAGTGGATACCTGGTTTCGTTATATAGATGACCTGTTTCTTATTTAGACAGGCAATGAACAAGAGGCCATAGAATTTATCAATCTGCTTAACGATAACCCTTATAACATTGCCTTAACTCATAACTTACAAAAAGATGAAATAGAATTCCTTGATGTAAAGATTACTGCTACAGGGAATACCTTAAAACAAGACTTTACCGAAAAGACATAGCAGGAAATAATCTCCTCCACGCTCTCAGCAGCCACCCTGATACATTGAAATGGAGTATACCATTTGGTGAGCTGCTAAGAGCAAGACGGAACTGTAGTGATACAGAGGGATATCAGGAGGAAGAAAAGATCATGCTAAGCAGACTCAAGGAACGAGGCTATCCTGATTGAGTATTGAACAGGGCAGTAGCCAAAATCAGGAACATAACGTGAGAAAAAACGCTAGAAACTAAAAGCGAAGAAAGTATCATAGGTAATAAACAGACGAGAGTGATTCTTACTTATAACAAAGAATCACGTAGGATTCAGAAAATCCTAAGTGAAAACTGGAACATTCTAAAGAATGACGTGATTATAGGCCCAATAATCAGTGATAGACCTAAAATCGCATACCGGAAAAGCAAAAGCTTGAGAGACATAATAGTACGTGGGGATGTCACTGAAAGCAGAGACCACAACCAACACAATTTGAGGGGATTTTATCATTGTGGTCACTGCAAGGCCTGTAGAACTAGCAAAATGGTACGTGAGTTCAATACGCCATGTAATGGAGGTATGAAAACTATAACACAGTTCCTTACATGTAGCACTACATTTGTTGTTTACGTTCTGGAATGCCCATGTGAGAAGAGGTATGTGGGGAGTACTACCCATATGGCTAAGAAAAGAGTTCTTGAGCATTTGAGAGCAGTGAATAACAAAGACCCTCATTATCCTATTGCACGACATTTTGCTGAGTTTCATCTATCAAATAGCAGTTTACTACGCTACTTTATAGTAGAACAAGTACGAGTTGAGCGTAGAGGAGGTAATAGGGAATTGACCCTTAGGAAACGGAAATCTAAATGGATTATGAACCTCGAAACAAAGTATCCGAAAGGGCATAATCAGGATGAAGAATTGGCAACACATCTGATTGAGGATTAGATTATTAAATTTCTTATTCTTCCAATGTACGATTGCAAATGAATTTAACCTGTGGTGATTTAGAATTTTAATGGAAATATTTTAATCTTTGTTTTTTCTTGTTCTTTCTCTTTGCAGGAGGAAAGGAAGGGGCCGTATATATCTCTACGAGCAAGTCATGGGCCACCTACCCTTTTCTTTGTATCTACGAGATAAGGCACCCGGGGAAGAGTAGATAAGAACTTTTTTCACATATTATATACATACCTTTGCACATTATCACTTTTTGTTATAAAGTGCGTGTAGTAGGCTTTAGAAAAATTTTGGCAAATGTGCCTGTTTTTTATTCTGGTACAGTGATTTGAGCAGGATTGGAGGAATTGTTCTTGGCATAAGCTCCCGTGTAGTTCCTAGTGCCACTTGGATATTGCACTTGAGAAGGAGAGAGGATAGGGTTTGTAGGCTTCTTTGCATCAAGATACTACCACTAAGGTGCATATCCTGAGATTTTGTAAATGGATCGAGAATTCATTTGCTTATACTAAGTAATAAACTGCTCATTTAGGAATTATTTCACAAACAGTCACTATGATGCGTACAATGCATTATATGCCTCTGATAGGAAATGAAAAAAAAGAAAAAATATATGTATCTGATGGGAAATTAAATTTGTCCACATGGTGAAATAAGGTTATTTCCCAGAGAAATTTCGAGCATTAACTCTATTTTCATTTCTGTTCCTGTCGTTTTGAAAAAGTATATATATGTACTAATACTTTTTATACCCGTTTCAAGATGGCCACCAAAGCCACACTTTCAAAGTGTGAATGAGAATGTTAGTCCTTTGACTATGTCTAGTATGTTCATGTACCTATTAAGCACTGTGTTACTGTTACTCATCGTGTGATCAAGAGAGTAAGACTCTCGAAACGCGTTACAGTGAGAAATAAATCTCTAAACTGCATCTGAGAGTGCGTTGCTTATTAAGCGGACTTTTACATAACCAAAATTTGCCGGCGGTGGATCTACCGGCTTAACGCGCCACCTTACTACGGGCGAGATTCCAGGGAGAAGCTGCCTCTACCGAAGTATATATATATACATATATACATATATATATATATATATATATATATTCACTGAAAAAACCATAGGTTTCACACATGTTATAGTTAGCGGAAATTTTACTGATAAAAAAACAATGAAATTCCCCCGTTATAGTTAGTGCAGGAAACTATAACTCACGCGACCGCAATCCTCTGCTGATGCTAATACTGTATTTAGACACTTATTTGCCCATGTCTTCTTCCATACATTTTTAGCTATACATATATTACAAATATTTTTTTTTCATAAAGACACATATGTCATCAGCAGAAGATTGCGGTCGCGTGAGTTATAGTTTCCTGCACTAACTATAACGGGGGAATTTCATTGTTTTTTTATCAGTAAAATTTCCGCTAACTATAACATGTGTGAAACCTATGGTTTTTTCAGTGAATTTGCAAGGTTTTTTAAATGCTAATTCCTAACTATAACGTGTGTGAAACCTATGGTTTTTTCAGTGAATTTGTACGGTTTTTTAAATGCTAAGTTACTTTACGCCATTCGAGGCGTGCGCGCCCACTTAACGCAGTTCGTTCCGTGCACGGTTTTTATCAACTTTAATAAGCCCTGTACATTTGGTGGCCTTCGGCCACCAAAAGCACAGGGGGTGGGGTCAATGTGGATAGTGTTTTTTTTATTTCGATTTTATAATTTCATGTTGCCAAAATTTAGGTTTTTTTTACCTATTAAAAAGCCCTGCACAAAAGCGCAGGGGGTGGGGTGAGTGTGGATAGTGTTTTTTTTATTTTATTTTTTTACCGTACGCTTACGGTAAGCGTACGGTAAGCGTACTCGGCGAAATTGCCGAAAAAAAATAAAACCGTTTTTGCTCTTGGGGGATGTTTGGGGACTCCCTCAACATTACTATGTGGGAGGGAGTTGTCAAAACAGCCCCGTAACATGTTTTTGGCCATCATGTTTGATAAACAACACTCAGTGCGAGAGACAAAATGGCGGACGCCGCTTCCTGGTTTCGGCCGATTCGAATGTTTACTAAGATCTAAGAGCCAATCAGAATCGCGCTCGCGCACGCCACCGTACGCTTACGGTAAGCGTACGGTAAGCGTACCGTAAGCGGGCTCAGATATATATATTGATTTAAAGGCTATTTTCTCAGAATCTACTGAACAGATTTACACCAAACCTACAAAAGGCACTTCCTTGACCTAGGGACTACCTCTCTGCCAAATTTCTAGTAATTCTGTTCAGCCGTTCGGGCTGTAGCTCGTTCTAAAGGTCCTATGGAAAAATGCATGGGAAAAACGCGTTTTGGGACCCCCCTTTTATCTCAGCCCCCGCTTGACGAATCCCCCCGAGACTTTCAGGGTAGGAGCGGAGCGTAGCGCCCCACCTATTTT
Organism: Triturus cristatus; assembly: GCF_964204655.1. Lineage (NCBI taxonomy): Eukaryota > Metazoa > Chordata > Amphibia > Caudata > Salamandridae > Triturus > Triturus cristatus. The sequence goes on from NC_140591.1 coordinate 1,525,848,656, forward strand.
GAGAAATTCGCGAGGATTCATCGACCGGCGCCAAAGTTATTCAAAATAGAATGTTGAGGTTTTCCTATGGAAAAGGGGTCCTAACTATAACTACCTACTGGCGACCGCCAGTAGGTAATATATATATATATATATATATATATATATATATATATATATATATATATATATATATACACACACATAAATATATATATACCGGCATACCGGCATTTGATAAAGGTATACCCCCGCCGAAACGCGTCATGCCAACACTGCAATAAACACAATAAACGTCTTTCCTGGCTCCCTCAATGTGTCCCTCTGATTCCTTCCAAATGAAGAGATCATGTGCTTATATGTTGCGCGACTACACAGAGGGACAAGAGCACTGTATCTTCGTCCCAGAGGTACGCTGGATTTGGACTAATGCGGCTTGGGCGTCGAGGGGCCAGGGAGGGAATGTTGTTTCTGTGGCAACATTGGACACTCACCTTAACTGCATGATATCACGTACCTGAAAATTTGAAAATTCAACACTCACCATGAGATGCCGTGGGATTGATGCCAAACAGTCACCTAGGAGGCCAGGACTGTTGCCTGCTGGGAATTGTAGTCTACCGACGTGAGCTGCAGTATGGATTGGACTACAAACTCGGCCCACCTGGATTTTCACCAATCAGAGAATGATCCCAGTAATATCAAAGCAGAAGGGTGATTAGACTGTGTTTGCATACCGGCATTTGATAAAGGCATACCCCTGCCGAAACGCGTCATGCCAACACTGCAATAAATGTCTTTCCTGGCTCCCTCAATTCGTTCCTCTTATTCCTTCCAAATGAAGAGATCGTGTGCTTATATGTTGCGCGTTTACTCGTTTACCCCAGACGCGCTAGAGGGAACCACCCAACAAAGTGTCCGGAGTTACAAGGGTGAAGTATCCAAGGAATTGGAAATACTCTGTGACCGCCGCATCCTGTGAAGGCACAGCATCACTGCAGAAGCAGTCCGTGACTACACAGAGGAACAAGAGCACTGTATATTCATCCCAGAGGCACGCTGGATTTGGACTAATGCGGCTTGGGCGTCGAGGGGCCAGGGAGGGAAAGTTGTTTCTGTGGCAACATCGGACACTCACCTTAACTGCATGGTATCACGTGATCACCTAAACAGGAACTATTTAAATCTCCAGTTTACTAGTGACATTAGCTCTAAAGAGGTCACCTACCTAGACCTGAAGGTTTTTGTAGCAAATGGTAAAATTGAGATGGCACTATTTAGAAAGCCCACAGCAGGAATTTCAGTGCTGCATGCAAGGAGTAGCCATCCGGAGAACCTGAAAAACAGCATCCCCTATGGGGAACTATTGCGTATTAAATGCAATAGCACGAGGCCGGGGGATTACCAACAGGCAGCTGTAGAAAGCATAAAGAGATTTCAAGTGAGGGGTTATAGGAAGAGAACCCGGAAAGAGGCGTGGGCTAAAACAGAGATGAAAAATAGAATAGACCTACTTAAAGATGCTCCTAAAAAGACACAGAAAGGGACAACACAGAATTTTAGGTTAATTACCAACGACTCCAGTGCTGCGAACATTGTTAGAAAAATACTACAGACTAACTGGAGTATACTTAAATCAGATGTCATTATAGGTCGAGATATTCCAGCACACCCCTCTCTGACATTTATAAAGACACGTTCTCTTAGAGACCATTTGGTCAAAAGCCACTTGCCACTGATTCAATGAGGTAATCTAGGCATCGCAGGTTTTTATCCCTGCGGAAAATACAAGGCTTGTTCGAATTGCAATAAAGTTACAACTTATATGATTGAAGGTCGTAGAGACCCAATACGTATTTCTAAATTTATTAATTGCAATACAGCCTTTGCAGTATATTGTCTTGTCTGCCCTTGTGGTTTAAGGTACGCGGGCAGTACCATACACCCAGCTAAGATCTGTGTCCTAGACCATCAAAGAGCCATTCAGAATAACGACAACAACTATCCGGTTGCTAGGCATTTTCAGTTACATCATAACAGCAACCAGAAGTTAGTGAAATACTTTTGCTTGGACCATGTGGTTCGTGATCCTCGAGGAGGGGACAAAGAGAAATGTTTACGGAGATTAGAATCACGTTATATTCTATTTAGTTGCACAGCATGTTTCTTTAAAACGATTGAAAACAAGCATATGCCTAATCTGTGAGCAAGGAGTGGTTGAAACTCCGAAACGCGCTGGATTTTTTCTTTGTTGTACGTGTGTGAATTAAAACATACGCTCTGCTGGAAAATCGAGTGGCAGCTCTGGTTCATTTTCCTTGGTGACTTATACTGGGATATGTAGAAGTGTGTTTTGGATTTATGAGGCTCGCTACCCCGCTGACCACTCCTCACTTGAAGAGGCTCGAGCATTCGTGACATAGTGACTGGATATTGAATTTGCTCCTGCCCGCCTCTGTGACCGCCGACTGAAACCCGTCGTTGAAACGGACTTTGGTGAAAAGAAAACCCGATTGGGACTTATCGGAACGGGTTCGTGTGATCTTGTTGCTGGAAGTCAGAGGACGTCCACGGCAAGAACCGGCACCAAAAGGTAAGCCCATTTCAGGGGAAATCGTTCACAATGTTGTTTCATTTAAACATGGAGGCTGTGAGTTACAAGCGCGCGCCCTCAAAGAAGTGGGAAACGCGCTGCAGGTTGACACAGCGGTATCCATAATGCCCATTGATTACAGCGTTTTGGGATTTAAACTGTCACACACTGAAATATGGCAACAAACAGGGATACCAGAAGGAGAGAGGTGGCGGATCTATTGTTTACCGCATCCACAACAGACTCAAGTCGATCAAAAAACAACTATGGGACAGCCTTTGGAAGCTTTAAAAAAAGAACAATCAAAATGGTGAGAGGCAACTGCACTCCAAAAGTGTATAGACTGCAATCGTGTGCCTAGAGGATTGAGGATTGTCATAACCCCTACTTTTGATAACCCGGATCCAGACATCGTGGAGGAGTGGATGGCGAACAACCATGAATGCTCCACAGTGATGGTGAAAAACTTAAACAGGGAATTGATTAGCTAACCGCTCAATTGAAAGAACTATACAATGAAGACAAATTTGACTCTGAAATGGCCAAAATTGAGACACGCTTATCTAAAGTGGAGGATGAGATTAAACTAAAAAAACAGAGGAAATTTCACCAGGACGAGATTGATTATGCGAAAGGGCAGATCCTCACTGTTGAAAAAAAGTTTGATCACCTTAGAATGGGGATGGACAATACCCTTAATGAAGAGGTTCCATCCACATCAGGGACAACAAGAGACAAAGAAACAGATTTGCCGAATGCCACAGTGAGCGAAACTACATTCAGCAACAAGGATACACATCATGATAGTAATGCTGCAGCACCAAGAGAACCAGCAGGAGTAAAATCCAATTATTTAAAGGAGTTCAACCTCATGGCCTTGGAAGAGCCACCAACACAAGCAACAGGGTGACTCCAGCCAAAAGAGGTCGCGGACGAGGAGGCAGAGGAGGCAAGCAGCAGCAAAAATATCAAGAATCAACCTCAGTGGGAGTTTTAACAAGGGGAAAGAAGTCAGGAAAATGATGGACAAAAAAATTGTGGTAAACTTATCTAATCTGACTTTGACTACACATCAAATGAAAGTTTTATCTCTAGGACTGTCATTTTGCCCGACTGCCAATTTTGATTATACCGATTGTCGTATTGATTTATTTCAATTTATATGTCAACTTAAAATCAGGAAATGGTATGCTACTATGCCAAAAAAAGAAAAAATTGGAAAACAAAAAGAGAAAAGCAGTATACTTGATGTAAATGACTTAGATGTGTTACAAATAATGCATGAGCTGCAGGACGAACTGAACTGTAGTGATGATCCAGTCCTCAATGTAATCAGCAAGGACATTGAAATTGGCATGAGTGTATTGAGTGGCTTTAGACCCAAATCTGTTTTCCTGCCACAAATCATGAACGAGGCAATTACGGTATTTGATCAGGGTATGATAAAAGAACTCAAATGCCTTAATTGTAAAAAAAACGAATGACATCAGAAATCTCAAGAAGGCAGAGATTCAGGCCATTAAAGAATTGCAGGACAACGAAAGAATTGTCATAAGAAAATCAGACAAAGGAGGGAACGTAGTGGTATGGCCACTGTCTATGTATCTCAGTGAAGGCATGAAACAGTTGAATGACTGGGAGCGATATTTGAAATCATCCACTTATTCTTATGAAATTAGCAACAACTGTATGCAAGCAAATTGAGTGAGTGGAAGGACCAGGGAATCTTGGAAGAAGAAGAGTGTATATTTCTAAATTGTAAATTTCCCAAAATCCCTACACTCTATTTATTACCTAAGTTGCATAAAGATGCAACTAATCCACCAGGTAGGCCCATTGTTTCTTCACGTGACAGCATGCTGGAGAATACATTTAAATATGTAGATCATTTTCTCCATCCATTAGTGCAAGTTCTCCTGTCTTATATAAGTGACACAGGCCTTTTTTTGAAGTGTATTAATGACATTGAGTGGAAAGAAGAGTACCATCTCTTAAGTCTAGATGTGAACAACCTATTCACATGCATCCCCCATGACCTGGGGATGGATGCATGCAAATATTTTTTAAATCAAGATCGCTATCATATCTTAGACACACTGAAATGATCATTGAAATGATCGGGGTGTGTCTTATAAATAATTTCTTCCTATTCGATGGAAACATTTACAGACAGACACAGGGAACAGCAATGGGAACTTGCTTTGCCCCCAGCTTTGCAGGACTGTACCTCGGCTGGTGGGGGGAGCAAGTTGTCCACAACATCGAACTTTTTTCCCATGCCGTCCTCTGGGTTCGCTACATTTTACAACATATTTTGCATTTGGAGTGGATCACCTGATGAAGCTCTTGAGTTCCATTCTGAATGACAATTCACTCAATCTTTCATTCACAAGTCACCTTGATAAAAAAACGATTGAATTTCTTGATCTCAGACTCTCTGTCAAAGAAGGTAAACTTGTCAGTTACTTGTTTAGAAAATCTACTGCAGGTAACAGCCTTTTGAGGGCTGACAGTTGCCATCCGGGATCCTTGATTAAAAGCATCCCGTATGGCGAGCTTCTGCGTGCGAAGCGCAATTGCAGCACCAAGGAGGGTTTTAATAATGAAGTTGTCACGATGACTAAAAGATTCAAAGAAAAAGGGTACTGCAATAAAACCATCAACAAAGCAGTCAACAAAGTCAGGGAGGCAGACAGAACCAAGCTACTTTGCCCTAAAACCAAAAAGACAGAACAAAAACTCTGATTTATAAGTAAATTCAACAGCCAGTCGGGACAGCTAAGAAAAAGTCTCAAAAAGTACTGGCATATCCTACAAACTGACCGCGACTTAGCACAAGCAATAGGTGAATACCCAGAAACATCATTAAAAAAAGCTTGGTCTTTACAAGATATACAAGACAGGACGCAAAACACTGTCAAAGGTTTCTTTACGTGCAATTCATGCAAGGCCTGTAAATTCAGCAATAGTTATAAAAAGATCTCACTATCATCAATGCATCTATGCATAAACCATTTTGCATTAACAAACACCTGACATGTAATTCAGAGTATGTGGTATATGTACGTTTTTGTCCCTGTAAACTCGCCTACATAGGCAGTACCATACATAGTGCAAAAAAAACACATACTTGAGCACATGTGTGCTATTCGTAACAATGACAGAAATGATCCCATGGCACGTCATTTTCAATCAAACCTTTCTCAAAACAGTAATCTGTAGAAATTTGTGGTGTTAGATAATATACCTAAAAGATTGAGAGGAGGAGATCACACCATAGAGTTGAGGAGACTAGAGTCAAGGATGATAATCAAGTATAATACATTACCCCCTAATGGTATGAATATGGATGATGAAATGGCTGTTCATTTGGGCTAAACTATGCCTTGTATTTTATAACCTCTCCTCTCTTCTGCAATACACTTATGCCTTTTTTATTAAGTGTGTCTGTTCTAAAATTGGTTTTAATTATTACTTGTGTTTGTATCTGTTCTAGATGGAGAAATCTACTAAGCAGTTATGCTTGCACATCTAGAATTGTCAGCGAGTTTGTGGATACAATAAGATGCGGTTTTAGGAAGTCCTATGAAGCCAAGGGTGCAAGAAGCTATAGAGATGTAATTGATTTGGGGTTATGCTGTACTTGCTTCCATTCTGTTTGACAAACAATTAAGGGCGTCTTATGGGCACATGAATTATGGCCCACTGGGGCACAATTGAGGTTGCCTATTCTGAGTTGGGAACTGACCAGCTGTGTCTGATGAAATATGTAAATTGCATACAGCTGCATTATTATGGTTTTGCCACTTGGTATATACTTTGCAGTTTCTCAAACCGTTATCTACGTAAAAGTTTCCGTGCGCTTTACATGGTGACACCACATCATGGTAGATCACATACAATGGATTGCTTGCATTTGATAGATTGTCTATATAGGCCCACTTGGGCATAATTGTCTGCTATAGCCAATTGTAGATACATTGATCGAGTATGGTATTAATGCCCACTGGAGCTAGAAGATTTAAGTAGCATTATCATAGCGCTCACTTGGGCAGATCAATTGATTTCACGTCATGACGCAAAGCCTTTCTGTTATATGCAGGGGGGTGTGATTCAATAAGTGCACATGATTTATGCAGTATGTATATTTACCGGGTACAGCTGTAATTACGGTTTCAAAATGTTATAATTTTCTGTTTATTGTATCGAATAACAGATTATTACTTTGCCCGTGTCAATATGTAATTATTCACGCTGCTTATGAAATTGATTATGACATTGAACAACTGCTTTACTTTATTGACATAAGAAGAACTTACATTCAAAGTATTTTTTCTATGTTCATGAATTTAGTTGCACACCATGTTTCTTTAAATAGATTGAAAACAAGCAAATGCCTAACCCGTGAGCAAGGAGTGGTTGAAACTCCGAAACGTGTTGGGTTTTTTCCTTGTACGTGTGTGAATTAAAACATACGCTCTTCTGGAAAATCGAGTGGTAGCTCTGGTTAATTTTCCTTGGGGACTTATACTGGGATATGTAGCAGTGTGTTTTGGATTTATGAGGCTCGCCAGCTCGCTGACCACTCCTCACTTGAAGAGGCTTGAGCATTCGCAACATGGTGGCTGGATATATATATATATATATATAGATATAGATATATAAATATATGTACTGTTATACAAGTTTGAAAAAATATATCAATGATATATATATGCCAACTTTATGGATTGAATTTGAAACATACCATAATGTACTAGTGTTAGAAAGCCACTGTGTTCATTCAGCAATGTTCGTAATGATTGTTTTTTCTTTATGTCCATGACTTAATGTGTTCATGTGGTATACACCACCAAGCACCTAGCACTTAAAAAGTTTTGAAACAACGCAAATCTGTGTCATGTGATCAAGGCCTCGAGCAGGCTGAAACGCGTAATGGGGACTTTGCACAAATAAATTGCTTTTGCACATACCGTGGTCCGTATCCGTTCCTTTGGACGAGTGGTGAGATGGAGCTCAGTGAATATAACTGGCCGGGGATTCTCCTCTTCGGCAAAGACAGATCCCCCTTCCACAACAGGACAATGCACAGAAGGAGACAGAGGCCCCGGGGCCACCTGGCAGCTTGGTGTATAATCCGGAAGGAATTGCGGCGTTTAACCCCCCCCCCCCACCCCCGAGCCAGTGAAGACCATAAATCATGGATGAGCGTGAGGAGAACTGAATCGGAGGATTCTGGCGAATCTAGCAATACTCCAAGTAGGCGTAATCCGGCATTGCGGGGCGGAAGGGAGTGTGTATTGGGAGAAACGCAATTCATGTAGACAGCTCCCAAACGGTCAACTTTCACAAAATTTGGAGTGCAATGTCGGCGGACGCAGTACGGGATCGGGAGGAGGCGGCACTGAAGATGTTCAGTGACTGCCCCTCGACGAAACCAAGTGCTCAAAGCAGCAACAATGCAACTAACGTAGCTGATGACACGGTTAAAGAAAAATTCTGAAAACTAGAGAAACAAGCATTTGCAATGCAACAGGTCTCGCATTTGCAAGACTTTGAGTTATTGGCATTGTAAATTACACTGCCTGTTATTTGTGTTTTTTTTAAACATCTGTAAATGGTGCGTAAACACGCACTTTTTACTCATAGTCCTTTGTTTACAAGAAGCAAGGCTGGAAGTAAAAAGTCACATTTGCTGGCAGCCTTGCTTTTTATAAGCAAGTACTATAAGTACAAAGTACATGTTTACTCATCATTTGCAGGTTTTTAAAAACATAAAAAGGCATTATTATTTGCAATGGCGATAGATCAAACGCTCACAAATGCAAGACCTATTGCATTGCAAATACTTGTTGTTGGAAGTACTGAAGGGATTTTTGGTGTAACTAAAACTCTGTAATCTGCTTCGCCCTGAGCTTCTACCCTGCTAGCTTCAGATCAGATTAGTAGCATTAACAATGACGGCGAACTCAATAGAGGTACGTTCGTAAAAGCACCAAAACAAACTCAATGTGCAGGTTTGAGTACAGCCAAATTACATGGGGAACTTAGCATGGCGAATTGTCAACAAAAGAGGTGTAAAGAGGGAAAAAGACAATTAAAGGGAAAGAAACACAATGGCAGATAAAAAAGGAACCATAATTTCTATGCTCTGTCTGACTTAATAGAGGGAAGGACATGCAGCACGTGTTTTGATTCATTTCCTAAATACACCGGCAATGTGCGTAGGTGATTGCTGAACTATAAGCAAAAAGTATTACATTAAAGCTACAGCAAATCCCGCGCGAATTTTTATGATTTCATAGCCTAGGCTTTTGGTACTCTTAGGGGGGTTTAAGGAGGTGTGGTGTCTGCCTCAACAGTAGTTGTTAGGGGCACTGTGCTATATTTGGCTGAGTAAAATGGATCGTTTAACAAAGTGACTTAACAATGCAGGCATTTGCAGTGTGAATATATTACATTGCAACGTAAAAGCAGAACAGGCATTTCACCTGAATTCCAAGTAACTGCAGCAATAAATAAACTGGGCCTTACCTCGTGTTGTGCCCCGTACAAGCAGGCAGCAACCAGGGGGCATTCCTCCGCTCACTGGCGTCCCTGCGTGACACTGTTCATGTGGTTCGAAAGCAGCTGACATGAGCAAAGTTGTGCGTTTAAATTCCACCCTGACAAGCGCATTTATCAAGTTAATGGAACTTGATATAGCGCGTGCCAGTTTTTAAGTGCGGCTGCGAGGAAAGCGGCTTTATGTTAACGAATAAAAGTATTTGACGGCCTAGCACATTCTAGGTATTGCGTGGCTGTGAATATTATAGGTATTGTGTAGTAAACTAGTCCTTCTCCCAACATGGCCACTACACCTTCCTCTGTGTTTCCTCTTACTAAGCCTCCCAGAATGCCTGTGTACATTCTATTTGGTACTTGGAGGTTCCACACTTGTCAGTTGGGGTCTGGTCAGCTGGCGAGGTGTGTTGCTCTGCTGTAACTTATTAAACCTAACTTATAACTACCAAGAAGTGTCCTGCTGTCTACCTGAACATACTTACAACATTTTGGCGACGATCTTGGCTGACCAGACCAGGCAAGCAGACCAAGAAGAACTGCGCAGCACGAGCAGCACCTCGCACAAAGAACCCAAGAAGGCGTTTCACCTAACTTCAGCAAGAATTAAGTTGTTAAGAAACCTGAAACGCTAGCATATTTCAAGAAACCAAGCAAAACTAAAAGATGGTACGATTTTAGTCCATCTGCTTCCAGGAAATTGAGAAGGAAAAGTGCGTAACCGGAGCAACGCCAGAAGATGTGTAAAAACGAAATTTGATGTAGTAAGAAACTAGCTACTGCCAAGACAACTCAAACGAGTGAAATTCAAAGATTCCTGTCACACTGCTACCCGTAACGGAAATTCAAAGAGGAAACCGGCTTCAAGTAATACTAAAAAAATATTTATACGAGGGAAAGACTAATTTGGAGGTCCTGGGCATAATGCTCCGTGAGGTGTTAACTGTTTGGTACCAAGAAACATCTCCGTTTGGTGACTGGTGAGCATTTCTGTACTTTCACTACTTCTTTAGTGTTAATATGCCTACTCAGGCTATCTTACCGTTGGTTCAGTCGAGAGATCTTCTCGTAGCGCTGTTTTCCTCTTACTGATGACGTCTTAGAACCTCCGTCTGTATTAGCGGAGGAGCAGCACGCTCTATCTTCACGTAGTGTGTTCAGCGTCATTACTAAGGATCGTGTCTTGTGGAAACCTTTTCAGTGCGTCATCGCGCAACGTGAAACCTCACAACGTAACGTCAGGAAGCCATCTTGCAGTTCTTTTCCTGTTGTACTTTGGTCCCCATGGTAACACAGGTTACGGGACCGCTTCAGTTCTTTGCTGTTGCCTGGCGCGAAGACTCGCTTCACTCAAGTGACTCGAGCAGTTTACGATATAGGTGTAGGTGGTGTTACGAAGTTTGCCCAATTCACTGAAAGCGTTAAGGAATCCAAGGTAATTAACGACGGTCGAACAGCCCCGGTGTCAAGCTTGCTGTGAGTCTACTTGTGATGTGAAACTGCACGTCAGTACTACTGTACTACATTTAGAGTGACACCTAGTGGATCTTGCATGTATAACAGGGAACCAGGAAAGCCTATCAAAATGTCAAAGTGATCTTACGAAAAGTTAAACTGTCACATATCCAAAAATAATAAAGAAGAGATATCTGCACCGGTTATAACGGTATTCTTATGCAACATCCTGCTCCATTCCTACAGAGTACAAGCAACTCTTTAGTGGTTCATTGACAAAACAGACAGTGCCGTCGCAGCTAACTATGTCACAATAATATAAGCGTGAAGAGGCTGTATTTAGGGTTTAGAGTACTGAAGCATTCCCATGATAAAAGAGCAAGATATGCAAGCTTTAGGGGAGTGGATTAGTCTGACTTGAAGAACACGCAACTTGTCTCAATTAATGGACCCAGTTTGTAGTCGGCTCCGGAAGATACTTGTTTTAGTTGTATCTCACTTGTTAAAAATAAAATAAAAAAAAATTGTTTGCAAGAGAGGTTGAAGCGCATGGTCTACTGAAGCACTTAGGCAGTATAAAAGCACGTGGGAACATGGTGAAGAACCCGGAAGCGAGTGCAAGAGTCCAGTTGTGGGTTAGAGCATCTTGAACAGGGACAAGCGGCCCACAACTAGTAAATGTTTTACACAAAGAGCTCAGTGACAAGGGAAAAGAGTTCAATTAAGGGAAAGCGAGCCCATATGCGGGCTACTGGACCCAAAACAGGGACAAATGTCCTACAACTGGAAACTGGTCCTAACCATCACTGAGAAGCAATACGGGGTCAATATTTCCAGAACCAAAACCAAAAGGGGTCAAAGGCACAGAAGCCAGGAGAAAACTCAGCTTCCAGAGCCAGCTGAGGACTAAGGACTAACTGGAAAAGGGCAAAGGAGTGGACAAAGGCCGTCTCAGAACTTGGTGTGGAAAAAGATCGTTCAAGTGGGGACAAAGGTCGTCCTAGGACAAGTAGTAGTAGACTCGTCCAAGAGGGCACAAAGGTGTCCCAGAACAAGAAGTGGACAAAACTTGTCCAAGAGGGGTCAAAGGTATCCCAGAACAAGAAAGGGACAATGGTCGTCTAAGAAGGGTCAAAGGTCGTCCCACAACTATGAATGGACAAGGGTTGTCCAAGAGTAGGCAAGGACTGGACAAAGGTCATTCTAGAGAGCACAAAGTCTATGACCGGTATGGCGATCAGTGGTGGGTCAGCGGACCCAGAACAGGGTCTTACGTTCCACATCTGGATGCTGGTCAGGGAGCTCTCAACCTTGTCTGTGAACCAGCAGGGGACAAATGTTCCGAAATTTAAGGTTAAAAAAGAAATAAAATCTAATTCTAAGGCGCTCGATCAGAGCAAAGGATCCAATAGTTAAGAAAGAGGTCAAGATCTGGTTAGAGGGATCCAGACCAGACGGGACTTCTATATTTTCAAGTTAACCTTTATCTTCATTTTGGAGCGCAAAACAGGTTGAAGAAAGTGAACTGTCTCTTTATGTTTCTTTTGCTGGTCAAGGACAGATAGGAGGGAGTTGGACTGTCTTTTCCTGTTTTGGTCTGTCTAAGGGGAATAGGTGGTGGTGATACCTATTAGTTGTTTTGGGTGGTGTGTTTCACCTCACATCTCACTCTCAACACTCTTTGCCCTTTAACGCTCGTCTATCTCTTCTATCTTTATTTTATTTTCTATTATTGAGAAGGAGGATGGGTGTGTATTACATTTCTAGATGAAGGAGGAGGATGTGTAGTTAACAAATGTTCTTCCCCAACATGGCCATTTGCGGCGTTTTGTCTTTTCTAGATAAAGGGGGAAGATGTGTAGTAAACTAGTCCTTCTCCCAACATGGCCACTACACCTTCCTCTGTGTTTCCTCTTACTAAGCCTCCCAGAATGCCTGTGTACATTCTATTTGGTACTTGGAGGTTCCACACTTGTCAGTTGGGGTCTGGTCAGCTGGCGAGGTGTGTTGCTCTGCTGTAACTTATTAAACCTAACTTATAACTACCAAGAAGTGTCCTGCTGTCTACCTGAACATACTTACAACATATTGCATGGCTGTTAATAAAGCGGGCACCATGTTAATAAATACAATTTTTCGGCAGCCGTGCATATTATAGGTATTATAGGTATTCACTCACAGCATGGTGCCCTGAAACTGCGCTTTAGATCTCGTTTAATTTTACATACATAGGCTGATCAAAATTATTTGAATCAATAACTTACCCTTTGTTTAACCGTGCAGTTGTGCATTTATTTCACGAAACACAGTTTTAACCAGTCTTTTTTAAAAGCAAATAAACGATTGAAACAGGGCTGTCTACGGGATAACATGATTAGTCATACAGTGTGTTTGAAATATGCGTTCCAGCAGTTTATCTAAGTGAAAAACTAACGACAGAACCACTGAGAGCTTCATAATGTCTAGCATTGAAATCCGGCCGACATCTCGGTAGCAGGCTCTGCACTCTGATTACAAAACGCCGGTGTCATTAAGTGAGCAAATTAAAGTCGTGAATAATTCACTGGTTCGGCTGATTGTTGTGCTGTTTGCACGCAACATATAAAAGAAGCGAGGGTAGTGGAGCGCGCCAGCGCTGGGAGGGGCGAAGACATTTCAACTCTGATTTAGTGGAGGATAGTAGCATACATGCACGAACAAACCTTTTAATGTAGATTTTAACGAAAAGGAGAAATATTCAGTTGATTCCTACCTCTGGCTTCCCTTCATGAAATACATTTCTCCAAGTATCCATGTTCACTTCACAGGCAAGCATGTAGGTCGGGCACGAACTGTGCGACTTCTATAGCCCTGCGGGTGTCCGCATGTTCCAGCGCTTACCAAGTGCAGGCGGAACATTCATTGCATGGTGGAGCGGGGAGACCCCAGGGAGCGGAGGGAGGAAGCTGGGCAGAGCAGCAAATGCTGCAGAGGGGAGTGAGTATTACAGAAGCGTTGCCGCCTTAAGGGACAGATCCCATGTGTGCCGAGCGTGGGGGAGGAGGAGGGGGATTCGAAGCGAAGGGCAGGGGAGCTTCAAGGAGCACACGGCGGCGTACAAAACACAAGAAAGGCGGCGCCTGCTTCATGCCCGGGTGATACTGCCACGCATTAATGCACACCGAAGAGCCATCTCCCTTACCGGCTTCGTTCCCATACGGAGAGAAGCACAGGGGAAGAGCGAATTATGTTGTGCGAGCCGGCATAAAAGAAAAAAAACAAGGAAGTAGTCCCTACATTGAAAGATACTGCCCTGCAGCGCAAGTTAACCGTAGTTGGTCGATGCTGCTTCCTCCAGAAATGGGAGAAAACGGAAGTGACGTATCGGACCACCAGCCAACAAAGAGCAAGTTAAGAAGAGCAATACCAGATTTAACCAATGGTAAGTGAGGAAGCAAACACAAATGCAATGGGTGGAGTTTAACTGGTAATAGTAATTACTTAATGCCTCGTAGAGGCAGCGCATGCACTGCCCTATGCGAGACCTAAAAAATGAACAACGAACAAAGTAAGTGGTGGGAGTCGCGCTCACTGCAGTGCTACATAGATGTGGGAAGGATACCACGAGGCCTACGGATTCTCATTGCCCCAAGCTATGAGAATCCGAACCCACTAATGTTGAGAGAGTGGGCCTAATGTATTTTAGAGTCCTCCAAATGACTGGTCATGATTTTAATTAAATATGAAGATTTAGACAGAGCCAAACGTCTGGAAGAAATAGACAAAACCAATGAGGAATTGAATAACATGGGTGAGGTGGATGAGAAATCTAAATTACGTAATGAAATTTTAATACGTTTGAAAAAAGAAGACAAAAGTAAATTAAGGAAAGCATTCAAGATTCAACGAGATAAAACAGATTATAATCTGGGACAAATCTTTACTTTTGCTAGGAAATATGCAGCAATGAAATCTACCAAAGGCACTAACCTAAAAGAACCCAAGTCAGGACCATCAAGACAGGGAGCATCAACATCTGGTACATCTCAATCTGACTTGAGCTCTGCCATTGACAGCGAGTCAGATCGGGAAACAAGTGGCATCAACAGAAACAAAGCAGTAACAGAATCAACACTTGACCAAGAACTCTTTTATTTATGCCACGAAAGAAGACAAACTCTCCGACCGAGATCTCAAAGAACCAACTATGCACAGTCAGGAACTACAGGAGAAAACAACGATGAAAAGCCTGCAGGAAATGCGCCCAATCAGAAAAAAATCAAACATGGGCTGGAGATCAAGAAAGTAATAAATACCAATAAAAATCAAACCATAATCAACCTGGCAAACATATATCTACCTGAGGATGAAAAAGAAATTCTTAATTTAGGATTGTCCTTCTGTCCAGCGAGAAATTTTAATTATTCAAAAACGAGACTGGATTTATACAAAAGTATTAGAAAGTTGAAACTGAGAAAATTCCATATGTTGAATCAAAAAGATGTAATCACACCGAAGGAAACTACTAACGTATCCAGAACTACCTATCTCACACAATCTGATTCAGCCCTTATCAATGAGATACAGGATTTATGGAATGCCAGTTTTAGTAATGACAATACCGTGAATGAAGCAATTTGTGATACAGATGTAACATTAGCTACAAATACCACAGACACAAGCGACAAACTAATGGCAATAGAACCGACTCCATTTAAAAAGAAATCTACGTTCAACCCTATTTTAATTAGGGACTCTATTGTAGGGGTGGGCGGAATTTGCGAAATTCACTTTCGCAAATTATCGCGAAAATGTTAAAAATCTCCGCAAACACGCGGAAATATCGCGAAGATGCGGAAGTTTTTTTCCCGCCCGTTCGCGATATTTTCTGCATGGTCGCGGCTCGCCAACTTACCCATGTGGTTGCTCACGGGTGCGGCCATCTTGTTTTCAGTTGTCTCGCGGTGCATGATCGCGAGAAGAAAGACGTGATCGCGCGATGCATGATGTCACTGCGGGCGCGAACTGTCGCGAGACAGCGCAAATGGCTACCAACAATCCAACATCTCATGGAGAACGCGACTGGATCGGGAAAACTTGTCGGCGAACGCGGGGATTCAGGTAAGGCAATTGCGTGCACGCGAGAATGTATTATTTTACAGCGCGAGCAAGAAACAAATTATCACTAAGCTGCGGAATGCGGAAATTTTGACATTTTCACGCTTTCCGCGGAACGCGAAAATGTCAAATTATCGCAATTTCCGCGACCGGAACGAAATTTTAGCCCAGGCCTACTCTATTGCCATTTATCATGAACACTTGATAGAGCAAATTAAAAAGCTACATCAAAAGACACAAAGCACCAAGTTGAAAAAAAACTGGCAAGACAACAAATACCAAGAACTCATGAGAAAATTGACCAACAATAAGGACATTGTGATCCGCAACTCAGATAAAGGTGGGAATATTGTGATTATGACCAGGAAAGAATATCTGAAAGAAGCTTGCTCCCAACTCAATGATAGATCTTGTTATTTGAGAAGCAGTGTATCAAATATTAACCCCTTTGCTGCTAGGCCTTTTCCCCTCCTGTGTTAAGCCTTTTTTGGGCTATTTGGGGTAGTGCGCGCTTAGGCCCCTGTAACTTTTTGACCACATTAGGTATCCACGCCAAATTTGCGTCCTTTTCTTCCAACATCATGGGGATTCTAAAGGTACCCAGGGAATGTGGATTCTCCTAGAGGGTTCCCAGAAATTAGTCAAACTAAAGCAAACTTTTGTTTTTTTTGTGAAAAATGGGAAAAACGGGCTGCAAATGAAAGCGTCTGGGTTTTTCTCTGCAAATGGTATCAAAAAAGGGTTTGTGGGGCTGAAATCACCATTTTTCCAGCTTTTAGGGAATGACAGAATTTTGTCAGAAAACCAACATTTTTTACACAGTTTTGGCATTTTTCTGGGACATACCCTATTTTTGCTATTTTTTGTGCTTTCAACCTCCTTCCAGTTAATGGTAGAAATGGGTACAAAAGCAATAATGGATCCTGGAAAGCTATACCTTTTTGAAAGGTAGACAAAATTCTGAATTCAGCAAGGGGTCGTTTGTGTAGATCCATCAAGGTTTCTTTATAGAAACTACCAGTTAAATATAGGAAAAATTAAAAATTAGTTGAAAAAAGCAGCCTTTTGTGTCAACGTTTTCACCTGTAACTTCTTCCAATTATGACATCTCTTTGAAAGCAATGTACCGTTACATCTGCTGGACTTTCCTGGTTCTGGGGATATATAGGACTTGTAGGTTCACTGTGAGAAGTTGGCCTGATATATGATTTCACTAATTCTAGTGTACACCTTGTATCAGTCCAAACAACCCTTATGGTGATTGGTTGTAAAGTCAACCTTATAGACCAGCTATCCTAGTGGTAGCATGGACAAGAGCAGTCTTAGGCTAAACTCTGTATGGCATGTGAAGCCAGCTGTTATACCATATGCAATCCCTTGAATATCTAATGAAAGGACACCACAACAGATATAAATAAAATAAAGTGTATTTATTCTAGTCAAAACACCCTCAGCACTCTTTATGAGATTAGAGGTAAGTACAACACAGTCTTATTTAAGCATACATAAGTTACACAGGTAAGTAATACAGTTAGGCCCTAGGGGCCACGCAAACCATATACTAAGTAAGTGGTATAAGAACCACTGTCACGAACACAGGATAGGCCTAGGCCTAGGGCTGGGGATACACTACACTACCAAGAGTTAGGAAGGAGGAGGCCCACGGGATTCAGGTGCAGAGTGGAAACACTCACGCGTAATGCGTATAAGTCGATAGAAATAGTGATTGTTAGATTTTAAGAGTTTTAGGACACTTCGGAGATAGCTAGGAGTTCGAGACTTGGAAACTAGACCCTAGAATAGTCAATACCCTTGTGAGCACTGGAGTACTCAAGTTACCTAGCCCACGGGCTGCGGGTGCATAGGTGTGAACTTGCGTTGGGTTTCGTCGTTGACTCCTATGGATGCCTGAAGAAAAGATGCTGACAGGCAGTCAGTGAAGAGTGTCCGGTGGATTCCGGGGATGGAATCAAGAAGAAGGAGTCCTGCAAGAAGAAGGGACAGAGTCTAGGCCACCAGCCCAGGACCAGGAGGGAACCAGGAAGGAGCCAGGCGATGTCGTGAAGATGCAGGTGGAGAGGTGAAGGTTGTCTCAGCAGCCACGGGTACCAGGACGTCCAGAACCAGGAGGCGAGCTGTCCCACGAAGGCTCTTGCTGTCGGCGGCGTCGATGTCGAGTTAGGACCCAACAAGCCTTGGCAAGCGCAACCCACGCAGGATGGAGGACTTGCTTCTGTTGCAGACCAGGAAGGTCTGGGGTGCTTCCCTTTCACAGGGGAGCGAGTGCCAGTCTGGAGAAGCCGGACCAGCAAAGCAAAGTATCAGGATCATCGTCGCAGAAGTCACTAGCCAACGGGCCAGCAACCGGACAACGCATCGAGTAGATCAAGTGCAGAAGGGCCCCACGCAGAACACGTGAAGTGTGGGGAGCTGCTCTTCGTTGCAGATGGTGCTCGGGATTGGGGCTTCTCAATTCCCCAAGCACAGCCTCGAGGTAGCCTCGGAAGTCGCGCTAGTCGCTTACTAGCCACTTTTCCCAAGTCGCCGGTCCCACGTCCCTCGTCGCCTCCACGGGTCTCAGCTTTGCTGTAGATGTGGATCTGGTTCAGAGGTGTCTGGAAGTAATGGCGCTGGTCAGTCTCTGCAGTCGTTCCTCGTGGATCAGTCGCAAAGCAAGCAGCGGTCGCTGGATGGTGCCTGGTTGCCCAGGGTGGTCACTCCTTGGCCACAAGGGAGATTCTTCAGTCTTCTTCCTGAGGTCGAATGTCGAAGGTCCAGAGTTTCTGTACAAGTTGCAGATTTTCAGGGTGATCTAATTCTGCAGGGCTCAGCTTCTCCCTAATATACTAGGCTAATGGGCTGGGCTACCTGCAAGGTCCCTCCTATGGGTGGGACCAGGAAGGGGAGTGGCTACACCCCCTTTTCTTTGTCCAGTTTCGCGCCTGAGCTGGGGCTGGAGTGCCCCAGGACCAGTTTGAACTGGACTATGCATGGAGCACCTTGTGTGCCCCAGGCATGTCTCATTCCTTTCAGCCCTCCCTGCCCCAATACACTAAAGTCCGTCTGGAGAGGTGCTAGCACCTCCCCAAGCAGGAAACCTATTGTCCAGGCCTCCCTGGCTGGGAGGGCTCCCAGCTGCAGGAGGTCAGACCCGTGTCTGTGGCAGCAGCATCCATTTTGTGATGCTGAGGCTTTGGTTAGATTTAAACAGCAAAGTAGGATTTTAGCATGTCTCTCCCTCTAGAAGGGAGGAATAATATCCTAATCACCAGAAATGGGATGGGGTATTATTCCACAGTGTTAGACACCATACACAACACGTTTCAATAAAGCCGAACCATTGTTACCATAACCGTTTAAGATTATAAGGCACTTATATGGTAGGCGATATCATAGAACAGCTATAAGGACATGGTTCCGAAAGCTGCAGACAGGCTCAGCTCATGCTAGAGCACCATCTCACATGTTACCAAGCACTCTGCCTCCAGGATTGTTAAGGCCTGCCATAGGAGTGACTGATAGGTACATATGTGTCTATTGTGAGGGTAGATATAGGTATACTATATCTAAGCAAGGGGTGATTACACAACCCTGCCCCAGCTGAGTGATCAGCCAGTTGCATCTGATTGGAAGGCTAGGCCAGGTGTGGCATAATACATGCTGCAGCCCCTAGTAGGCCTAGGGTACACCTATGCCCTGGGTACCTATGGTACACTGTACAGGGGCTGATAATGTGAGCCCTCCCAATTGGGTTATGTACCTAAAGTACATAGTATGAATTTAGAGAGAGAACAGCAGGGCTGTGGGTCTGATTAGCAGGCCCACAGCCACATCTAAGTCGAAAACCAGTGGAGCAAAAGCAAAAAGTGGAGGTGAACATAGAAAGCAGACCCTACTCTCCTACACAACCCCCCCCCAAACCTAGGGATATTAAACTAACCTTGACCAGTTGAGTCTTCATGTACTAAGTGGAAATATCTGGAGAGTCCATCTGCATTGGCATGGTCAGTCCCAGGTCTATGTTCCACTGTGAAGTTATGTTATGTTAAGCCGCACTTTTTGAGCGCACGGCTACCCCAGAAGGGTGTCCCGGCGCTTTGGCAAAGAGGCCCAGAGAGACAGGAAACCAAAGGCAAAACCTACTACAGTCACAGCGGGTTACTTGGTAAAAAACAGAGTCTTCAACTCCTTCCTGAAAGCCAGGAGGTTGTTCGCTTTCCGAAGGGAGAGTGGGAGCTCGTTCCACAAGCAGGCTGTCACGTATTGGAAGGAACGACCTCCCATCCGAACACGTTTGACCACAGGCACCTCCATTTTAGCCCGGTCCGCCGACCTCAGCAACCTCCGCGGCACATAGAAAACAATACGCTTCCTCAGATAGTTAGGGCCAATCGCATGAAGGGCTTTAAATGCCAGAGTGAGGAGCTTAAATCTAATTCTCCCCGAAATTGGGAGCCAGTGCAGCCTAGCCAGGAGCGCAGAGGCACTAGCTCTCCTGGGCAGCCCATAGATAGCTCTGGCCGCCGAATTCTGAACAATCTGCAGTCTGGATAACAAATACTTAGGTAGGCCTGCAAAAAGTGCATTCGCATAGTCCAGGCGGGAGCCCACAAGCGCCTGGACTACATTCCTACGGTACTGCAGTGAGAGTAGAGGAAGAAATTTCCTGAGCATCTTGAGGATGCTGAAACATTTCCCTGCTAATCCCAGGATGTGTGGACGGAAAGATAGATCATCGTCAAACACCACTCCGAGATTTTTTACCTGAGAAGATGGTTTCTCTGGGGGGGACATGTCCTGGGGCCACCATGTCTTCCAGCCCGGATCAGGGGCACAGCCGAAAAAGAGCAGCTCAGATTTGTCTGAGTTGCATTTCAGGCTGTGCCGCTGAAACCACGCAAAGACTGCGCTCAGACAGTCCTTGATTCTGCCGCCGTTAAAAGCCTCTCCCTTCCTGCAGGTGAACAAGAGCTGGGTGTCATCAGCGTATGAGATGACCCGGGCCCCAAACGCCTCCGCTACCTCCGCTAGAGGGGCCATGTATATGTTGAAGATGGTGGGGCTCAGGATAGAACCCTGAGGCACCCCCACCTCCAGCGAAAGCATTTCGGCCGAGAACGGCGGAGCCCAGATCACCTGTCGGCGGTCGGCAAGAAAGGATTGAAACCAGTCCAGCACCGTCCCTCGCAGACCAATCTCCCTAAGTCTTGAGAGAAGACCTGCGTGTGGGACGGTGTCGAATGCCGCCGATAGGTCCAACATAACTAGCATAGCCTTTCCCCCATGGTCGATCGTCTCCCTGATGGCGTCGGTAACCTCTACCAGAGCCGTCTCCGTGCTGTAATTCGCAGGAAAGCCGGACTGGGAATCATGCAGCAGTTTGTTGTTCTCAATAAAGGTGGTCAGAGTATGCTGAACATGTTTCTCCAACACCTTCGCCAGAGCAGGGAGGAGGGAGATTGGTCTATAGTTAGCGCATTGCAGGGGGTCGAGCAGAGGCTTCTTAATCAGCGGCAGAATGAGTGCGTGTTTCCATTGACGTGGAACCACCCCTGAACTCAATGAAAGATTAAGCAGGGGGTTCAGCAAACTGTTCAACGCCGAGGCCACCTTGCCCAAGCATTTCGCCGGACAAACATCCAGAGGCGAGCCAGATTGCAGCCTGGAAAACAGCTCAAGCGATGTCTCACAGGACAACTGGGGAAAAACAGATAATAAAGGCCCAGATTCAGCCTGTGAGGGAGCTAAATAGGTCGACTTGTCCCCTAACACAACGTCAGCCGTTCGGGAATCCACCGTTGGAAAAGTGTCCTGAATCTTTGAGATTTTAGTCACAAAAAAGTCTGCGAGCTGTTTGATCCATTCTTCCGTATGAGAATGGACCGGGGTCCCTACTACCGGGTTGACAAACTCCTTCACAATCCTAAAGAGTTCTCGGCTCGTATTATCGGCTTTATCAATTCTCTGCTCCAGATAATTCTTTTTGGCTGCGGCAATCTGCTTATAATAAGATTTTATCGCGTCCCGATATTTCATTCGCTCCACAAGATCGTACTTGCGCCGCCACCGCCTTTCCAACTTTTTGCAGTCTTGTCGCATTGTACGTAAAGTGGAAGAGAACCAAGGAGCAGAATTGAGATGAGGTGCTGTTCTAACAGCACCTGTAGGGAAATGGACCATCTAAGATGTTTGGGATTTTCACCCTTCATCTGATTTAGCCACAAGAGGGGCGTATGGTCTGTCTGAATCTTGAAGTAAGTGCCATACATGTATGGCCTCAGCTTCTTCAGGGGCCAAACCACAGCAAAGGCCTCCCTCTCAATAGCTGACGAACATTTCTCTCTAGGGGTCAGCCTTCTACTAATAAAAGCAATGGGCTGGTCTTGACCATCTACATTCAGTTGTGAAAGAACAGCTCCCCACCCAACTCAGAAGCATCTGTCTGGACTATGAACTCTTTGGAGTAGTCTGGACTTTTCAGAATAGGTGCAGTGCACATGGCCTGCTTCAGGTCATCAAATGATTTCTGACAGCTTACTGTCCACTGAACTTTCTTTGGCATTTTCTTAGAGGTCAAGTCATTAAGTGGTGTCACAATGGACCCATAATTCTTAACAAACTTTCTGTAGTACCCAGTCAGGCCCAAGAAAGCTCTGACCTGAGTCTGGGTAATTGGAGAAGTCCAGTCCTTTATGGTCTGGATCTTGCTCTCCAGTGGTTGAACCTGACCCCCACCTACTAGGTGGCCCAGGTATACAACCTTACTCTGCCCTATCTGGCACTTAGTGGCCTTGATAGTGAGGCCTGCCTTTTGCAGGGCCTCTAAAACATTCCTCAGGTGGACCAGGTGATGCTCCCAGGTGGAGCTAAAGACAGCAATATCATCAAGATAAGCTGCACAGTAGTCATCCAGGCCTGTAAGGACTTAATTCACCAGCCTTTGGAAAGTGGCAGGTGCATTCTTCAAACCAAAGGGCATTACCACAAATTGATAATGTCCTCCTGGGGTCGAGAAAGCAGTTTTGGCTTTTGCACTCTCAGCTAGTCTGATTTGCCAGTAGCCAGCTGTTAGGTCAAATGTGCTCAAAAACTTGGCAGCTGCCAATCTGTCAATGAGCTCATCTGCCCTAGGTATCGGGTGGGCATCTGTCCTAGTGACAGCATTGAGACCTCTGTAATCCACACAAAACCTCATCTCTCTCTCTTACCATCTTGGGTGTGAGGTTTTGGCACAAGAACTACAGGACTAGCCCAAAGGCTCTCTGAAGGTTCAATGACTCCCAGCTCCAACATTTTCTGTACCTCAACTTTTATGCAGTCCCTGACATGGTCAGGTTGCCTGTAGATTTTACTCTTCACAGGCAGACTGTCAACAGTGTCCACCTCATGGGTGCACCAGTTTGTCTGACTTGGGGTCAGAGAGAACATATGTCTATAGGCATGCAGAACTTGCCTGCAGTCCTGTTGCTGATGGCCAGTGAGTCTGTCTGAAAAAACCACACCATCAACTGAACCATCATCAGGGTTCTGAGTCAGCAGGTCTGGGAGAGGGTCACTCTCTTCCTCCTGCCCCTCATCTGTAGCCATGAGTAAGCCCATGTCTGCCCTGTCAACATATGCCTTCAATCTGTTGACATGAAGCACCCTGTGGGGGCTTCTGGGAGTCCCAAGGTCCACCAAGTAGGTGACTTCTCACTTTTGCTCAACAATAGTGTGGGGTCCAGACCATTTGTTTTGGAGGGCTACTGGGGCCACTGGCTCCAACACCCACACTTTCTGCCCTGGCTGGTATACAGTCAGCACAGCTTTTTGGTCATGCCAAGCTTTTTAGAGTTCTTGGCTTGCCTCAAGGTTTTTAGAAGCCTTCTTCATATACTCTGCCATCCTGGAGCGGAGGCCAAGTACATAATCCACTATGTCTTGCTTGGGTTATCTGAGAGGTCTCTCCCATCTTTCCCTTACTAGACACAGGGGTCCCCTTACAGGATGCCCAAACAAAAGCTCAAAAGGGCTGTAGCCAACCCCCTTTTGTGGGACCTCTCTGTAAGCAAACAGAAGGCAGGGTAAAAGGATGTCCCATCTTCGCCTAAGCTTGTCTGGTAAACCTTTTATTATCCCTTTTAGGGTCTTGTTGAATCTCTCCACAAGCCCATTGCACTGTGGGTGATAGGGAGTAGTGAATTTGTAGTTTACACCACACTCCTTCCACATTGCAGTCAAATATCCTGACATGAAGTTGACACCTCTGTCAGAGACAACCTCCTTTGGAAAGCCCACTCTGGAGAACGCTCCAAGTAGGGCCCTTGCCACAACAGGAGCTGTTGTGGTCCTTAGGGGTATAGCTTCTGGATACCTGGTGGCATGGTCCACTATCACCAGTATAAATCTGTGCCCAGATGCTGTTTGGGGGTCCATTGGTCCTACAATGTCTATCCCCACTCTCTCAAAGGGAACTCCCACCACAGGTAGTGGTATAAGGGGGGCCTTTGTGGTGCCACCTGATTTGCCACTGGCTTGGCAGGTGACACAGGAGCGACAAAACTCCTTGGTATCTTCTGACATATGAGGCCAGTGAAAGTGAGGGACAAGCCTGTCCCAAGTCTTGTTCTGGCCTAAGTGTCCTGCAAGGGGAATATCATGGACCAAGGTAAGAAGGAAGCCTCTGAAACTTAAAGGTATGACCAACCTCCTGGAAGCACCAGGCTTGGGGTCTCTAGCCTCTGAGTACTGCAGCCCTTCATCCCAATACACTCTATGGGTACCTTGAGCATTCCCTGCAGCCTCAGCAGCAGCCTGCTGTTTGAGGGGTTCAAGAGAGGGGCAGTCTAATTGGGCCTGCCTCAGGTCTGCCCTTGAAGGTCCCCCTGTCCCAAGAAACTCAACCTGATCAGGTTCCAGTTCTTCTAGGACAGTTCATTCAGGGCTCTCAGAATCATCCTCCTGTGAGGGCTGATCTTCCACCTGAGGAAGGGGGGAAGGCACAGTCTTACCCCTACTGCGCTTTCTCTTGGGTTGTGACTGGTCCATTGTCCCAGGATCCAGCACTTGTTTAGTGTTGCACTTTTTGGCCTGTGACCTGGTCACAGCAAGGACATGTGCATCTATTCCCAGCATTTCTGCATGGGTCCTATACTCCACTTCAGACCAAACCGAAGTTTCAAGGTCATTTCCCAACAGACACTCTACAGGAAGATCTGAACTCACCACAACTTTCTTGAGGCCAGTTACCCCTCCCCAGGAGAAGTTAACAATTGCCACACTATGGGAGGTAGTGACATTGCTAGCGTTGGTCACTAGGTAATTCTCACCTAGCATGATCTGTCCAGGGTCCACAAAGGCAGGTTCACCATTGTGACACTAGCCCCAGTGTCCCTGTAGGCCTGAGCCATTCTATTATTGATAAAAGGAGTCTGTCTGTACTTGCCCAGGTTACTGGGGCCTACAGTAGAGGACAAAGCTATGTCCCCATCACAGATCAGAACAGCCTGAGTGGGTATTCTGACTAGGCCAGAATCCTCCTCAGTTCCCAGGGTTAACCCTACTACACCCTTTAGCTGGGAACCACCACTTACAGCTGGACTAGGGGGTACAGTTGCCTTAGGGGCAATGGTGGCTGGGGGCTTATCCTTTTTGGTGCACTCACTAAACCAATGAGAATTGGATTTACAGTAGTTGCACCAGGGTTTCTTTTGGCCATCTTTCTTCTTATCCTTTTTGGGACCACCCTCCCCCTGAGCCTTTTGGGGGCCTGGTAAAGACTTCTGGTCTTTATTTTTCTGCTCATTACCCTTCTGGTCTGCCTTTTTCTGATCACCGCCCTGGTTCTGGTTTTTCTGCTTAACTCTTGTCCTGACCCATCTATTTGCCTTCTTTCCCAATTCTTGGGGAGAAGTCAGCTCAGAGTCAATCAAGTGTTGATGCAGTAGCTGGTTTTGACAGTTGTTAAGTATTTGTTCTCTCATGATCAAATTATACAATCCTGTATAGTCCTTAACCCCACTGCCCAGTAGCCAGCCTTCCAAAGCCTTAGTGGCACAATCTACAAAGTCAGTCTAGTCCTGAGTCTGTGTCTTCTGGGTATCCCTGAACAACAACCTGTATTGTTCAGTGGTTAGGCCAAACCCATCAACCAGAGCACTCTTCAGGACAGTGTAATTATGTGCATCCTCATCACTAACTGTGAGGAGCTTGTCTCTACCTTTCTCAGAGAAGGAGAGCCACAAGATAGCTGCCCACTGACTCTGGGGTACCTGCTGTACTCTGCAGGACCTCTCCAAAGCAGTTATCCATTTGTGGATGTCATCCCCACACTTGTAGGGAGGGACAATCTTGCTCAGGTTTCTATTATCATAGGCCCTGTCTCTATCCTTAGGGATATTGCTGCCACCAGTGGGTTCTTACCCACTTAACTTTTGCTCTCTGGCCAAAGCAAGTTTCTCCTTGGCAAGGGCAAGTTCTTCCCTTTCAATCCTCAGATTAACTTCCCTCATTCTAGCCTTATGCTCTCTTCTCCTGGGAGAAGTCATCCCCCTATGAGAAGAGGCATTGGAGCTATGGGAGATATGGGAGTGGAGAGATTCCCCTGAGGGAGATCTCCCTCTCCTCTCCCTTTGGTTAAGCCCACCTGGGGGTCTGGATGGGGGGACCCCATTCAGACTCCCATGTCTGCTTAAGTTAGCCTGGCTGAGTCTCCCAACTACTACCTGGCTATCTACCTCATCTTCTGAAGTCCTTGACTCATCTGTATGGTGAGGGGAGTCTCCTGTCGATGGTAGACCCTCACTGATACCTAGGGTACCATCCTGGGAGCCTATCTGAGCATCATACTCTTTAAAATCTCCACTAGATAAAGGAGGGTAGGGTTTGAACCCTGTTTTAACTTTCTGGAGGTACACAGTTGTCTCATCTCCTGAAAAGTTAGGGTATCATATCTAGAGGGTATCCTTCTAGGATTTACCTCTCCTGAGAGAGTATCATTTTGATCTCCTCTCAGAGACATGCTCTAGTGAGGGTGTGGTGTGTGCACCTACCTACACTAGTTGTATCTACTAAAACCTCTCTAGTAGTTGTAGTCAGGGTGTGCTAGGCCCTTCAACCTACAACTGCTAAGTTAAGTAGAACTTAAGTATTTATAAGCTATGTTATATGTACCTGACAATATCTTTGTGATCTTTCAATTTGATATCTCAAGATTACAATGGTATTACAATAGCAAGCTCAGATCCCAACCGCTGCTCACCAATGTGAGAAGTTGGCCTGATATATGATGTCACTAATTCTAGTGTTCACCTTGTATCAGTCCAAACAACCCTTATGGTGATTGGTTGTAAAGTCAACCTTATAGACCAGCTATCCTAGTGGTAGCATGGACAAGAGCAGTCTTAGGCTAAACTCTGTATGGCATGTGAAGCCAGCTGTTATACCATATGCAATCCCTTGAATATCTAATGAAAGGACACCACAACAGATATATATATAAAATAAAGTGTATTTATTCTAGTCAAAACACCCTCAGCACTTTTTATGAGATTAGAGGTAAGTACAACACAGTCTTATTTAAGCATACATAAGTTACACAGGTAAGTAATACAGTTAGGCCCTAGGGGCCACGTAAACCATATACTAAGTAAGTGGTATAAGAACCACTGTCACGAACACAGGATAGGCCTAGGCCTAGGGAATCACTGGGGCTACACTACACTACCAAGAGTTAGGAAGTAGGAGGCCCACGGTATTCAGGTGCAGAGTGGAAACACTCACGCGTAATGCGTATAAGTCGATAGAAATAGTGATTGTTAGATTTTAAGAGTTTTAGGACACTTCGGAGATAGCTAGGAGTTTGAGACTTGGAGACTAGACCCTTGGATAGTCAATACCCTTGTGAGCACCGGAGTACTCAAGTTACCTAGCCCACGGGCTGCGGGTGCATAGGTGTGAACTTGCGTCGGGTTTCGTCGTTGACTCCTATGGATGCCTGAAGAAAAGATGCTGACAGGCAGTTAGTGAAGAGTGTCCAGTGGATTCCGGGGATGGAATCAAGAAGAAGGAGTCCTGCAAGAAGAAGGGACAGAGTCTAGGCCACCAGCCCAGGACCAGGAGGGAACCAGGAAGGAGCCAGGCAATGTCGTGAAGATGCAGGTGGAGAGGTGAAGCTTGTCTCAGCATCTACGGGTACCAGGAGGCGTCGAGGATGTCCAGAACCAGGAGGCGAGCTGTCACACGAAGGCTCTTGCTGTCGGCGGCGTCGATGTCGAGTTAGGACCCAACAAGCCTTGGCAAGCGCAACCCACACAGGATGGAGAACTTGCTTCTGTTGCAGACAGGAAGGTCTGGGGTGCTTCCCTTTCACAGGGGAGCGAGTGCCAGTCTGGAGAAGCCGGACCAGCAAAGCAAAGTATCAGGATCGTCGTCGCAGAAGTCACTAGCCAACGGGCCAGCAACCGGACAACGCGTCGAGCAGATCAAGTGCAGAAGGGCCCCACGCAGAACACGTGAAGTGTGGGGAGCTGGTCTTCTTTGCAGATGGTGCTTGGGATTGGGGCTTCTCAATTACCCAAGCACAGCCTCGAGGTAGCCTCAGAAGTCGCGCTAGTCAGTTACAAGCCACTTTTCCCAAGTCGCCGGTCCCACGTCCCTCGTCGCCTACACTGGTCTCAGCTTTGCTGTAGATGTGGATCTGGTTCTGAGGTGTCTGGAAGTCATGGCGCTGGTTAGTCTCTGCAGTCGTTCCTCGTGGATCAGTCGCAAAGCAAGCAGCGGTCGCTGGATGTGCCTGGTTGCCCAGGGTGGTCACTCCTTGGCCACAAGGGAGATTCTTCAGTCTTCTTCCTGAGGTCGAATGTCGAAGGTCCAGAGTTTCTGTACAAGTTGCAGATTTTCAGGGTAATCTAATTCTGCAGGGCTCAGCTTCCCCCTAATATACTAGGCTAATGGGCTGGGCTACCTACAAGGTCCCTCCTATGGGTGGGACAAGGAAGGGGAGTGGCTACACCCCCTTTCCTTTGTCCAATTTCGCGCCAGAGCTGGGGCTGGAGTGCCCCAGGACCGGTTTGAACTGGACTATGTATGGAGCACCTTGTGTGCCCCAGGCATGTCTCATTCCTTTCAGCCCTCCCTGCCCCAATACACTAAAGTCCATCTGGAGAGGTGCTAGCACCTCCCCAAGCAGGAAACCTATTGTCCAGGCCTCCCTGGCTGGGAGGGCTCCCAGCTGCAGGAGGTCAGACCCGTGTCTGTTGAAGCAGCATCCATTTTGTGATGCTGAGGCTTTGGTTAGATTTAAACAGCAAAGTAGGAGTTTAACATGTCTCTCCCTCTAGAAGGGAGGAATAATATCCTCATCACCAGAAATGGGATGGGGGTATTATTCCACAGTGTTAGACACCTTACACGACATGTTTCGATAAAGCCGAACCATAGTTACCATAACCGTTTAAGATTATAAGGCACTTAAGAGTATATGGTAGGCGATATGATAGAACAGCTATAAGGACATGGTTCCGAAAGCTGCAGACAAGCTCAGCTCATGCTAGAACACCATCTCACATGTTACCAAGCACTCTGCCTCCAGGATTGTTAAGGCCTGCCATAGGAGTGACTGATAGGTACACATGTGTCTATTGTGAGGGTAGATATAGGTATACTATATCTAAGCAAGGGGTGATTACACGACCCTGCCCCAGCTGAGTGATCAGCCAGTTGCGTCTGATTGGAAGGCCAGGCCAGGGGTGGCATAATACATGCTGCAGCCCCTGGTAGGCCTAGGGTACACCTATGCCCTGGGTACCTATGGTACACTGTACAGGGGCTGATAAGGCGAGCCCTCCCAATTGGGTTATGTACCTAAAGTACATAGTATGAATTTAGAGAGAGAACAGCAGGGCTGTGGGTCTGATTAGCAGGCCCACAGCCACATCTAAGTCGAAAACCAGTGGAGCAAAAGCAAAAAGTGGGGGTGAACATAGAAAGCAGACCCTACTCTCCTACATTCACCAAGAGCCCAACGAACCCAGAGTAAAAAACTGAGCAGCATTTTGTAATGGTTTTTTATTATGTTCCGGGTATATAGCAATTATTGTGGGAGAATGTATACATGGAAAAATCGGTATGAAAGACACCTATGTATTTCTGAAATGGGAACAAATTACAGAGTTTAGAAACAGTGCATATTTGCACATTTTCGAAATTGGGAATACTCATACTAGCATGAGAATTATTGGTCATTTTTCAAAACGACTTTTTTTTACACAATGTCTTTCATTTGGAATGGAGAAATGCATCAAAAATCAATAGGTAATAACAGTTGCTTTACAAATCTGAACTACCCTAAGTCTCTCGATAAAAATGGTACCTCACTTGTGTGGGTAGGCATAGTGTCCACGACAGGGAGTGGCTCAAAACCTAACGTGAACACACCACATTTTCACAATGAAAATGTACACATTTTTTGTGAAGAGTCCAGCTGTAGTTTTTGAACCCTAGCTCTGCCGGCACCGAGGGAAACCTAGCAAACCTATACATTTTTGAAAACTAGACACCCAGGGGAATTCAGGATGGGGTGACTTGACTGCCTCCCACCATGATCTGTTACCCAGAATCCCTTGCAAACCTAAAAAAATGACAAAAAACACATTTTCCCCACATTTCTGTGGTGGAAAGTTCTGGAATCTGCGTGGATCCATAAATTTCCACCCACCCTGTGTTCCCCAAAGTCTTACGAGAAAAATGGTACCTCACTTGTGCAGGTTGGCCTACTGCCCGTGACAGGAAATGGCACAAAATGCAATGTGGTCACACTTCAATTTCGCAGTGAAAAATGACCCTTTTTTGGCAAAGTGCCTAGCTGTAGTTTTTGAACCCTAGCTCTGTCGGCACCTTGTGAAACCTAGCAAACCTATACATTTGTGAAAACTAGACACCCAGGGGAATCCAGGATGGGGTGACTTGACTGCCTCCCACCAGGGTCTGTTACCCAGAATCCCTTGCAAACCTAAAAAATTGACAAAAAAACACATTTTCCCCACATTTCTGTAGTGGAAAGTTCTGGAATCTGCGTGGATCCACAAATTTCCACCCACCCCGCGTTCCCCAAAGTCCTACGAGAAAAATGGTACCTCACTTGTGCGGGTCGGCCTAGTGCCCGCGACAGGAATCGGCGCAAAACGCAACGTGGTCACACCTCAATTTTGCAGTGAAAAATGACCCTTTTTTTGCAAAGTGCCTAGCTGTAGTTTTTGAACCCTAGCTCTGCCGGCACCTAGGGAAACCTAGCAAACCTATATATTTCTGAAAACTAGACACCCAGGGGAATCCAGTATGGGGTGACTTGAGTGCATTCCACCAGGGTCTGTTACCCAGAATCCCTTGCAAACCTAAAAAAATGTCAAAAAAACACATTTTCCCCACATTTCTATGATGGAAAGTTCTGGAATCTGCGTGGATCCACAAATTTCCACCCACCCCGCGTTCCCCAAAGTCCTATGAGAAAAATGGTACCTCACTTGTGTGGTTCGGCCTAGTGCCCGCGACAGGAAACGACACAAAACGCAACGTGGTCACACCTCAATTTTGCAGTGAAAAATGACCCTTTTTTGGCAAATTGACTAGCTGTAGTTTTTGAACCCTAGCTCTGCCGGCACCTAGGGAAACCTAGCAAACCTATATATTTTTTAAAACTAGACACCCAGGGGAATCCAGGATGGGATGACTTGAGTGCTTCCCTCCAGGGTCTGTTACCCAGAACCCCTTGCAAACCTAAAATATTGTAAAAAAAACACATTTTCCCCACATTTCTATGATGGAAAGTTCTGGAATCTGCGTGGATCCACAAATTTCCACCCACCCCGCGTTCCCCAAAGTCCTACGAGAAAAATGGTACCTCACTTGTGTGGGTCGGCCTAGTGCCCGCGACAGGAAACGGCACAAAACGCAACGTGGTCACACCTCAATTGTGCAGTGAAAAATGACCCTTTTTTGGCAAAGTGACTAGCTGTAGTTTTTGCACCCTAACTCTGCTGGCACCTAGGGAAACCTAGCAAACCTATATATTTTTGAAAACTAGACACCCAGGGGAATCCAGGATGGGGTGACTTGAGTGCCTCCCACCAGGGTCTGTTACCCAGAATCCCTTGCAAACCTAAAAAATTATCAAAAAAACACATTTTCCCCACATTTCTATGATGGAAAGTTCTGGAATCTGCGTGGATCCACAAATTTCTACCCACCCCGCGTTCCCCAAAGTCCTATGAGAAAAATGGTACCTCACTTGTGCGGGTCGGCCTAGTGCCCGCGACAGGAAACGGCGCAAAACGCAATGTGGTCACACCTCAATTTTGCAGTGAAAAATGACCTTTTTTTGGCAAAGTGACTAGCTGTAGTTTTTTAACCCTAGCTATGCCGGCACCTAGGGAAACCTAGCAAACCTATATATTTTTGAAAACTAGACACCCAGGGTAATCCAGGATTGGGTGTCTTGAGTGCCTCCCACCAGGGTCTGTTACCCAGAATCCCTTGCAAACCTAAAAAATTGTCAAAAAAAAACACATTTTCCCCACATTTCTATGATGGAAAGTTCTGGAATCTGCGTGGATCCACAAATATCCACCCACCCCGCATTCCCCAAAGTCCTACGAGAAAAATGGTACCTCACTTGTGCGGGTCAGCCTAGTGCCCACGGCAGGAAACGGCGCAAAACACAACGTGGTCACACCTCAATTTTGCAGTAAAAAATGACCTTTTTTTTGCAAAGTGCCTAGCTGTAGTTTTTGAACCCTAGTTCTGCCGGCACGTAGGGAAACCTATCATCACCGGGCTCACACAAATTTACCACCACCCAGCGTTCTCCCAGGTCTCCGGGTAAAAATGGTGCCTCACTTGTGTGGGGGGCCCAAGTACCCGCGACAGGCAAGGGCCCAAAACATAGTGAGGCGACATCAAAATGGCCTATCGTAAAACCGCCTGGTTTTGCAAGGGGGATCACTTGGGTTTTTGGCCCGGTGCTCGGCGGCCATCTAGAGAAACCTACCAAACACATAGATTTCTGAAAACTAGACACCCTGGGGCTTCCAGGGAGGTATGGCTTGCATGGATCCCCCAACGTTTCCTTACCCAGAATCCTCTGCAAACCTCAATTGTAGCTGAAAAAATCACTTTTTTCACATGTTTTGGTGTGGGAAAGTTGTGGCATCACCGGGCTCATACAAATTTACCACCACCCAGCGTTCCCCCAGGTCTCCCGGTAAAAATGTTGCCTCACTTGTGTGGGAGACCCAAGTACCCGCGACAAGCAAGGGCCCAAAACGTAGTGAGGCGACTTCACAATGGCCTATCGCAAAACCACCTAGTTTTGCAAGGGGGGTCACTTGGGTTTTTGGCCCGGTGCTCGGCGGCCATCTAGGGAAACCTACCAAACCCATACATTTCTGAAAACTAGACACCCGGGGGCTTCCAGGGAGGTATGGCTTGCGTGGATCCCCCAAAGTTTCCTTACCCAGAATCCCCTGCAAACCTCAATTTTAGCTGAAAAAATCACTTTTTTCACACATTTTGGTGTGGGAAAGTTGTGGCATCACCGGGCTCACACAAATTTACCACCAAGGGAGGCAGAAAGTCCACTAGGCGCCAGAGAGTTTTTTGGGTAAATTTTAATTAGGGTGGGGGTTGCCCAAAACGGGCATGCCAATGCCCCACCCTAATTAAAATTTTCCCCAAAAATCTCTGGTGTCTAGTAGGCTTTTTGCCCCCTGGGGGGGCAGATTGGGAGCTACTGCCCCATCTGTCCCCCACGGGGGCAGGAAGGCTGTAACTTTTGCAGGGAGGGAGTGGGGGCATGGGCATGTCAGTTTTGGCCAACCCCCAACCTAATTAAAATTTGCCCCAAAATAATCCCTGGCATCTAGTGAGCTTTTTACCTCTCCAACAGGGCAGATTCGGGACTGATGCCCCCATCTACCCCCCATAGGAGGCAGAAAGTCCACTAGATGCCAGGGAGTTTTTGGGGTAAATTTTAATTAGGGTGAGGGCTGCCCAAAACGGGTATGCCAATGCCCCCACCCTAATTAAAATTTGCCTAAAAAAATCCCTGGTGTCTCGTGGGCTTTTTGCCCCCCGGAGGGGCAGATAGGGGACTACTGCCCCATCTGTCCCCCGGGGGGGCAGGAAGGCTGTAATTTTTGCGGGGAGGGGGTGGGGGCATGGGCATGACCGTTTTGGGCAACCCCCACCCTAATTAAAAATTTTCCCGAAAAATCTCTGGCGTCTAGTAGGCTTTTTGCCCCCCAGGGGGGGCAGATTGGGGGCTACTGCCCCATCTGTCCCCCACGGGGGGCAGGAAGGCTGTAACTTTTGCAGGGAGGGGGTGGGGTCATGGGCATGTCAGTTTTGGCCAACCCCAAACCTAATTCAAATTTCCCCAAAATAATCCCTGGCATCTAGTGGGCTTTTTACCGCTCCAACAGGGCACATTGGGGGCTGATGCCCCCATCTGCCTCCCAGAGGAGGCAGAAAGTCCACTAGACGCCAAGGAGTTTTTGGGGCAAATTTTAATTAGGGTGGGGGCTGCCCAAAATGGGTATGCCAATGCCCCCACCCTAATTAAAATTTGCCCCAAAAAATCTCTGGCGTCTAGTGGGCATTTTGCCCCCCAGGGTGGCAGACTGGGGGCTACTGTCCAATCTGCCCCCCAGGGGGGCAGGAAGGCTGTAATTTATGTGGGGGTGGGGGCATGTACATGCCCTTTTTGGGACCCCCCACCCTAATACAAATTTGCCCCCAATAAATCCCTGGTGTCTAGTGGGCTTTTTGCCCCCCTGGTGGGGCAGATTGGCGGCTAAAGCCCCCATCTGCCCCCAGGGGAGCAGGAAGGCTGTTATTTTTGCGGGGGAGGGGGGTGGGGGCATGGGCATGCCCATTTTGAGAGCCCCCACCCTAATTCAAATTTGCCCCAAAAAACTCCCTGGGTCTATTGGGCTTTTTGCCCTCCTGGCATGGCAGATTGGGGCTACTGCCCCATCTGCCCCCCAGGGAGTAGGAAGGCTGGTATTTTGGGGGAAATGGGGTGGGGGCATGGGTATGCCCATTTTGGGAGCCCCCACCATAATTCAAATTTGCCCCCCAAAAACACTGGCATCTAGTGGGCCTTTTGTTCCCCCCCGGCAGGGCAGATTGGCAGCTATTGGCCCCATCTGCCCCCCAGGGGGGCAGAAAGTCCACTAGATGCCAGGGAGTTTTTTGGACAAATTTTAATTAGGGTGGGGGCTGCCCAAAACGGGCATGCCAATGCCCCCACCCTAATTAAAATTTGCCAAAAAAATCCCTGCCGTCTAGTGGGATTTTTGCCCCTCCGGGGGGGGCAGATTGGGGGCTACTGCCTCATCTGCCCCCAAACGGGGGCAGGAAGGCTGTTATTTTTGCGGGTGGGGGCATGGGCATGCCCGTTTTGGGAGCCCCCACCCTAATTCAAATTTGCACCCCAAAAATCCCTGGTGTCTTGTGGGCTTTTTGCCCCCCGGCGGGGCAGATTTGGGGCTAATGCCCCCATCTGCCAGCCGGGAGGGCAGAAAATCCACAAGGCACCAGGGAGTTTTTTGGGCAAATTTTAATTAGGGTGGGGGCTGCCCAAAACGGGCATGCCAATTCACCCACCCTTATTAAAATTTGCCTAAAAAATCCCTGGTGTCTACTGGGCTTTTTGCCCCCCCCCCGGGGGGGGCAGATTTGGGGCTAATGCCCCCATCTGCCCCCCGGGGGGGCAGAAAGGCTGTCATTTTTGCAGAGGGTGGGTGGGGGCACGGGCATGCCCATATTGGGCAGCCCCCACCACAAATTATTAGAAAAAATTAATCCCTGGTGTATAGTGGGCTTTCTGCCCCCCGGGGGGGCAGAAAGGCTTTACATTATGCGGGGTGGGGGCATGGACATGCCCTTCATGGGCAGCCCCCACCCTAATAAATGATGTGCGGAAAGTAAATATCCCTGGTGTTTACGGGGGTTTTTGCCCCCTCGGGGGGGCAGATTGGGGGCTACTGCCCCATCTGCCCCCCAGGAGGGGCAAAAAGACTAAATGACACTAAAAATATTTGGGGGGAGCAAAAGCCCTTGCCTAAGGGGCCGCTCCCCCCTCCCTGGTGTCTAGTGGGTGATCCCCAAGCAGGGATCCACTGGGGAGGGGTACCATTGGAAAGGGGAGATTCTCCCCTTTCCAATGATACCTCTCCCGTCTTTGTACGTGCCCGGGGGGCTGAGATAGCCCCCTGAGCACATATAAAGTGAAACTGAAATGAGCGTAAAGGCTCATTTCAGTTTCGGTTTCTGTGCAATGCGCGCTGATCTTCATTGCACAGAAACCAGGGAGGGGGCCTCGGGAACTGGGGAAGCTCTTCCCCAGCTCCCAAGGTCAAAGGGATTAAATAGAAATCCCTCTGCTGTCTGCAGCAGAGGGATTTCGTGCCCCTGGCCTCATGACGGAATGGTTCCGTCATGAGCACAGGGGCACCGATGCTCATGACGGAATCATTCCGTCATGAGCATCGAAGGGGTTAAGACAATGTACACAACATTTTACAGCAAGTTATCAACATGGAAGTCGAAGGGATTAATCACGGCTCAAGAACACAGCCTTCTAAAGAATGAAACTCCGGTAATACCAACCATATATTTCATCCCTAAGGTGCACAAAGATGCTCAAATCCACCGGGTAGACCGATCATCTCTGCCAGGAATAGTATGTTAGAACATTCTTCACAGTATGTTGATTATTTTTTACAAGAACATGTCAACATTTTACCATCTTATATTCGCGACACAAGTGACTTTCTTAACAAATTGATGAATTTTACATGGAAAAATGACTATTTAGTGATAGCACTTGATGTCAGCTTGTTATAAACAAGTATAAGACATTCAGATGGCATACGTGCGATGAAATATTATTTGAACCAGAGACTAGGCAATGCATCAAATCTCAATGAAATGCTGATTGATATGGTGACATTTTGTTTAACAAACAATATTTTCATGTTCAACAACATACTGTATCAGCAGACTCGAGGGTTGGCAATGGGGACCAGCTTCTCCCCCAGCTATGCGTGTCTCCACATGGACTGGTGGGAGGAGCTGATCCTAGGAAAAGAACATGTGCAATATACTTCTAATCATCTGTTTATGGTTATGGTTTACAGATGACCTATTTGTGGTGAGGGAAGGAACAGAGAAAAAAGCAAATCAATATGTCAATACTATTAACAACGAGTTGAATTTGCACTTCACAACCACAATCAGTAGCTCACAGGTCAGCTTTTAGATACTTTGCTGTATATTAGTAATGACAGAATTGAGACCAAACTGTTTAGAAAAGAGACGGCAGGGAATTCCACCCAGCATGCAAATAGTTCTCATCCTAAACACCTAATCAACAGCATTCCCTACGGGGAAATGCTACGATTAAGACATATACACAGTAACCATAATGACTTGATGATTGCCCAAGAAGAAAGCAAGAAAAGGTTCTTGGAGAGGTGTTATTCCTACAAAATCATTAATAGTGCCATCTTAAAATCCATGCAACATGAGAGACATACATTACTAGGAACTTCGCCGGTCAACTCTGTAACTAAAAACACAAAGCAAATCGATGAAAAAGATTCAATCCCAACAAATAATTTTAGAATTATTTTGGAGTACAGCAAACAACAGAAACAAATACAGTCCATCATTAGTCTTAATTGGCCATTGATTTTGAATGATCCGATCATTGGGCCAACTTTACCTCAGAGACCATCGGTCACATACAGCAGAGGACAGTCTATGTGGGAAGGCCTGGTTAAGACTAGTCCTGAGGTATTGGAAGCTTCTAGTTAGCTACAAAGCAATGCAAAATGTGCAAAGCCTGTCAGCAGGGCATCAACACTAAGCCTGGGCGTTGAACTACGCTCCGTTCGCGGAGCTTGCGAAGTAGGTAACTTCGCGATTCGCGTAGAGCGCGAAGTTGCAGATTGCTACGCAATCTAGCGCGTAGCGTAGTAGTTTTGCTTCCTCGCGCTCAATATTCATTCTCGCGCGTGCGGTAACGTCTTACCGTGATTCTGCGATCGCCAACTTGCTTTTCTGTCCGTTCGCGAGTGCCATGAGATTTGTAATATGGCTGCCCAAGCCCGCGAGAGTGTGCGAACGCGAACACGTCATTCGGGGGCGCGAGCTGACTTCCGGCGGCTGTTTTGGTAAGATCGCGATCCCGAACATGGAAAAACTACAATCTGGCAAAGAATATCTCGCGAGCTTCATAAAACCTTCTCTAAAATGATCATTTTGCTCAGAAAACTCCTCAGATTGTGATCTTGCTGTAGTCTTTTGTGTATGAAAGAGTCCTTTAATTTTTTTAACTCTTTTTTTTCAAGAGGAAGGAAGTGCCCCTGAGTCTACAACTTCCTGTTCCTGTCCAGCAAGCTCCTCCCAGTGCTTTGTGCATGTGTTGTTCACTTTCATTTGGATTTGGAGCTGGAAGGATCACTTTTTGTGTCTGTCTGCTGCATCATACCATTGGATTGGATTAATTTGAGGAATTTTTGATTTGAGATTTAATTTACTACAAGTAAGTTGGAGAATTGGTGTGTTTGTTTCATTGGGGCTTGTTTGTACCTACATTTTTCTGGGATTTTTATTGTTTTTACAAATTATTGTTGTGGCGGGTGGCCTGTACTAGTTTCAATAGGGGCCTAGTTGTTTTCCTCTGCAATTTCAGCCAGTAGGGTACCCATGGGTCCATGTTTTGTGGTGTCTGTAGAATTTCTACATCATGTAGGGCATGGATGGCATAGGATTGAAATGCTAAACGTGGCCGTGGTGTATTTCACTGTTGGTGTGTGTGTGTGTGTGTGTGATTTACCTTCGTTGGATGTGTGTGCTTGATGTGTGTAACTTCTTTCCAATCCTTTTGTAGCCCTGTTGATTTTCATTTTTGAATTAAAGCTGTGTTGTTTAGCAGGCCTCCTTGTCCGGTCATAATTATAGGCCTGCTTCAGTTCATTGTTTTCCATGGCCTGTTGTGACTGTGAGTGCCCATGTGGCTTGTGGCAATTTTTGTGGTGGTAGTTTAGTAGTGTGTTTTTATTTTTCCATAAAGGCCTGCATTTCTTTTCTTTGTTCCCCTTGGCTTATGCTTGTTGTTGTTGTGTCCTCCTGGCCATGTGTGTGGTGGCCATTTTGTGAAGCCAGGCATTGTGCTTTTGCTTTTGCCATAGGCTTACATTGACTGTTCCAAGCGTGTGGCCTAGTCTGCCAGTAGGCCCAGAGGTAGCCAGCCGCAAATCTTTGGTGCGTTGTTTAAATTCACAGTTTGTGTTGTCTGTTTTTTTTTTTACTCCATGGATGGCTTTGGATTTCATTGCAAAAGGTGTGTTTTGGGGTGGAATAGCAGTTTTTGGGTGTGTGTTTAATAAATAGGGCTTTTCAGCCAGTATGTAAGCCTAGGGATTCAGCTCGCGAACTTTCGGTAACTCTGCACAGCGCGACAACGCGGACTTACAGTTTTCGTCATTTTCGCTCTCGCAATATGCGTGTTCGCGCACGCGAGAAAGCCTTTTTGTACAGTTCGCGATCCCGAACACGCAGCTTTTGCAATCTGGCAAACAATATCTCGCGAGCAACATAGACCCTTCTCGAAAACGCTTTTTTGTGCATTTCTGCACAAAAAACTCCTCAGGCTGTCATTGAGCTGTAGGTTTGGAGCAGGGAGAAGCTTTTATTTTTCTTGAAAACATTTTTATGAGAGGAAGTAAGTTCCACAGACACTACAACTTCCTGTCCTTTGTAATCACTTTTTGGTTATTATTGTGGTGGGTGGCCTGAGCATGTGTGTGGCGGCCATTTTAGGAAGGCAGGCATTGTGCTTTTGCCATAGGCGTACATTGACTGTCTCCCATTTCTTGTGGTTGTGGGTGTGTGGCGGCCATTTTTTTGAGCCAACCAAGCAGTGTGCTTGCTTTTGCCATCCG
Source organism: Triturus cristatus (assembly GCF_964204655.1). NCBI lineage: Eukaryota > Metazoa > Chordata > Amphibia > Caudata > Salamandridae > Triturus > Triturus cristatus. Next base: position 1,525,888,328 of record NC_140591.1, read on the forward strand.
GTTCCAAGCTTGTGGCCTAGTCTGCCAGTAGGCCCAGAGGTAGTCAACCTCCAATCTGTGGTGCGTGATTTAAATGTACAGTTTGTGTTGTCTGTTGATTTTCCTTTACACCATGGATGGCTTTGGATTTCATTGCAAAAGGTGTGTTTTGGGGTGGAATAGCAGTTTGTGGGTGTGTGTTTAATAAATAGGGCTTTTCAGCCAGTATGTAAGCCTAGGGATTCAGCTCGCGAACTTTCGGTAACTCTGCACAGCGCGACAACGCGGACTTGCAGTTTTCGTCATTTTTGCGCTCGCAATATGCGTGTTCGCGCACACGAGAAAGCCCTTTTGTACAGTTCGCGATCCCGAACACGCAGCTTTTGCAATCTGGCAAACAATATCTCGCGAGCAACATAGACCCTTCTCGAAAACGCTTTTTTGTGCATTTCTGCACACAAAACTCCTCAGGCTGTCATTGAGCTGTAGGTTTGGAGCAGGGAGAAGCTTTTATTTTTCTTGAAAACATTTTTATGAGAGGAAGTAAGTACCACAGACACTACAACTTCCTGTTCCTGTCCTTTGTAATCACTTTTTGGTTATTATTGTGGTGGGTGGCCTGAGCATGTGTGTGGCGGCCATTTTAGGAAGGCAGGCATTGTGCTTTTGCTATAGGCGTACATTGACTGTCTCCCATTTCTTGTGGTTGTGGGTGTGTGGCGGCCATTTTGAGGAGCCACCCAAGCAGTGTGCTTGCTTTTGCCATCCGGTTCCAAGCTTGTGGCCTAGTCTGCCAGTAGGCCCAGAGGTAGTCAGCCTCCATTCTGTGGTGCGTGATTTAAATGTAGAGTTTGTTTTGTCTGTTGATTTTCCTTTACACCATGGATGGCTTTGGATTTCATTGCAAAAGGTGTGTTTTGGGGTGGAATAGCAGTTTTTGGGTGTGTGTTTAATAAACAGGGCTTTTCAGCCAGTATGTAAGCCTAGGGATTCAGCTCGCGAACTTTCGGTAATGCTGCACAGCGCGACAACGCGGACTTATAGTTTTCGTCATTTTCGCGCTCGCAATATGCGTGTTCGCGCACGCGAGAAAGCCTTTTTGTACAGTTCGCGATCCCGAACACGCAGCTTTTGCAATCTGGCAAACAATATCTCGCGAGCAACATAGACCCTTCTCGAAAACGCTTTTTTGTGCATTTCTGCACAAAAAACTCCTCAGGCTGTCATTGAGCTGTAGGTTTGGAGCAGGGAGAAGCTTTTATTTTTCTTGAAAACATTTTTATGAGAGGAAGTAAGTTCCACAGACACTACAACTTCCTGTTCCTGTCCTTTGTAATCACTTTTTGGATATTATTGTTGTGGGTGGCCTGAGCATGTGTGTGGCGGCCATTTTGGGAGGGCAGGCATTGTGCTTTTGCCATAGGCATCCAAACTTGTGGCCTAGTCGTACAGTAGGCCCAGGGGTACAACTCAGCAATCATCACGGGTGCATGGAATGTAAACAACTGTTTTTGTGTTGTGCATTAAATTTCAACATCATGTATGGCTTTGGATTGAATTGTAAAATGTGGCCTATACTTTTTTACGGGGTTAGATTTCACTTTTGGTGTTGTAAATAAATGCCTTTAGTTTTTATGTGTATATGTTAGTTGTGTTGTTGCTAACTGATGCTGCATCCATCCCATAAGATTCACACATTTTTATTTAGGTCAAACAGGCTAGACTACATTTATGTTTTTGTTCCTTGCTATTCTTCTTCCTCAGTGTACACAGTACAAATACAACAGGATCCCTGGCCTTGTCAATCTCTTAATGGCTGGCTATACTGTTGATGTTGTTCACTGACTTCATAAAATGTAATAATTGTGATGACCACCCACCAGACACTAATAAGTTATATATTATATTATGTATCTTTTTACTGATGTTCTTCTGGCTTTTTTGCTTTTAGGTGCACAAAAGACAGAGGAGGTGTGTCATCATCATCCACTGTTGTGGTGCCAGACCGACGTCCTGCTGCTGTACACAACGTGACGTGTCAGTGACCTGACCAGGCATCTCTGCAACTTGTGCAACTGAGTGCTGTTTTGACATCTGTTGAAGATGACCCCAAAGAAAGCAGGTAGCAGGTCCTCCGGTAACAAGAAAGTTGCCATGGAGAAGAAGGAACAGAAGAAGAAGGAAGTGTTACTTAAGTCTGGTGTGCCTCCCAAAACCTTTTTTGGTACACCAAAAATGATGCCTGCAGCAGCGGTGTTGGGGGGCCAAGCTGGGGGCAGCACCTCCACATCAGTGGGCCCAACCCGCCAACCCATGCCCAAGCAGATGAGTGTGGAAGAGGTAGCCAGCCTTATGGTGGAAAGCAGTGATGCTGAGCCTGAACTAAACTTATCGCTATCTCAAAGTAGTACACAATCAACGCAGGAGGGAACATCAACAACACAGCAGATAAGTGGTCAACAGCCGCAGCCACCGCCCGCAATAGTAGCTGTTGTTCCTCCCGAAGTAGGGGCAGTTCAGGAAATTGAGCCTCATGCAGAGGAAGAAGAGGAAGCAACTCCTTTAGAAGTTGCATTGGCTTTTAAATCCCCAGCAAGGAAAAGGAGGGTTAGTACATCAAGTTATTCACCAAGCCCCCCTTCTGATGATCTAGATGTCACTTGGAAGCCACAAACTGAGTCTGAGAGGGAAACACATCACAAGAGCAGGCATGGGAAAAGGAAGGTTCCAGAAAGCCTTACACTTATGGATGTTGATGTAGAAGAGCAGGATGATGATGATGATGATGATGATGAGCCAGTCATCACAAACATCACTCCCGGGCCTGAGAAGATGGAGAGCAACATTTTTACACTATACAAAATGGATGCGAGGGAAGTAGCACGCATACCTCCAACACAGGTAACACCAACACGACCTTTTACATTAGCAAAGGGCCGGCAGCGTCCTACATCCAGCACAACAAGCACCACCTCAGCAGAAGTAGGTAGTGGTCCTGCACAGAGTCAAATTCAACACACACCCTCCAGTTCATCCGGAATTGGAAGTGGGAGTGACACCTCCAGCAGGAGACAAAAGTTAAGCTCCCCAGTGTGGGACTTCTTTACGGTTAGCGGAAAGGAGGAGAACAATGCTGTATGCTCCGTTTGTCATACCTCTGTTAGTTGTGGAAAGCTTGGTACAAACTATGGTACCGGAGGCCAAATGACCCATCTGAAAAAACACCACGCAATCCAGTGGGAGGAGCACCTTAGGCTCATCAAAACTGGAACCATTGCTGTTGGGCTTAAACGAGTAGAAAGTCCGCTCACGGTGGAACAGGAAGAAGAGGGAGACATTCTCTGTGCTAGTGGTACACAAAGTAGCCCTGTCCCCAGCACTGCAGTGGTAACGCCCACATCCTCAGCCACATCTCATTGGTACAAGAGTAAGAGTCAGCCTGAGACACCAAGGAGTACTGCTGGCCCAAAAAGTGCGACGTTGACCACAGGAAGGAATCCCATGCAGCCTACCATTCTTAGCATGTTTAGTAGGCCGGAGGGGCAGTACGAACACAACCACCCAATAGCACGTTTGTACAATGCAACGCTGGCAAAAATGTTAGCACTGGACCTTCTCCCTTTTTCTTTTGTTGAAGGGGTGGGTTTTCTTGAGTTTGTGACCACCATCTGCCCAAAATGGAAAGTTCCCAGCCGCTACTATTTCACAAGAGTTGCTGTTCCAGCACTACATCACGACGTGCTGGAATTGCTTGGAAAAGCCTTAAAACAGGGTGCTGTTCAGAGTATACACCTGACAACAGACATGTGGACCAGTTGCCAAGCCACTGATTACATGTGCATCACTGCACACTGGGTCTCTTTTTCGGGTGTTAAAGATAAGATATCTGACGGTGTTGTTGACACCGCTGAGATTTTTAAAGACACTCGCAAACATGCAACTGTAGCTTGCTATGGAGAAATCTCATACTGCTGCTAACATTTTGGATAAGTTTAACAGCAAGGTGTTTGAGTGGCTGCGACCAAGAGGTCTTACCATTGGTTTTGTTGCCACGGACAATGGCAGTAATGTAGTTAGGGCTATGAAAGATGGTGGCTATTTCAGGGTGCCATGTTTGGCTCACTGCATTAACATTGTTGTTCAAGACTTTCTGAAAAATGAAAGCAAAGTCAGCAGCTTACTGACCACCTGCAGAAGAATATGCACACATTTCAACCATTCTTTTAAAGCCCGGAAGGAGCTGAGGGTCATTCAACGTGAGCATAAAATGCCAGTCAAAGCACTCATCCAAGAGGTGCCAACACGTTGGAACTCAATGTATTACATGCTTGAGCGTCTGTTTGAGCAGTACCTGCCACTTAATGCTTATGTCATGAAAAGGTCAGGGGATGCTACAGTGAAAGGCATAAGAGTTGAGATGGCCCAATGGGACCTTGTCAAAAGCCTGACAGAGATGCTACTTCCTTTTGAGGTCTTCACACATGAAGTGAGCAGGGAGGACTGTACTATGGGCAAAGCTATCCCATTGTTGTACATGCTAGAGCAAGAGCTGAAGGAGGTGTCAGAAATGTACGCAGGTGTGGATGACAAAGTAGACGCGTATCATCTGGCAGACACCTTATCCGCTCGCTTATCTCACAATACAAGGATTCAAAATAAAATTGTGTCACATCCACATTACATTACTGCCTCAATTTTGGATCCACGTTACAAATTATTGCTGCGCAGTAATGAAGTCATTCCTTTTTCAGAAGTGAATGTTGCCCAGTACAAAACTTTGATAGCTGAGGAAGCCACTGAGTTTGAAAACGAAAGGATCTTCATTAAAGGCCCGCCCCCCCAGGGCAGAAAAAGTACTGCAGGGCACCCAGAGCCAAGTTCTACTTCAGAGGCCAAGAGCAGTGCGTTTGCCTCCCAGCAGTCAACAACACTGCCAGCAATAACATCAACAGCACCAACAGGATCATCAGGCACATTTACAAAAACAGCAGGTGATTGGTTTCTACGGAAAGGGTATTGTACATCCATGACTGATGCAAAGGCAAAAGAGGCCCAGGAAATCGGAGCACCCCTGAACATTGAGCGGATGGTTCAGGCCTATCTAGATGACACAACAGAGGTCTACATGGAACAAAGCCCATTGGTGTATTGGTATGGGAAAAGAAGCCAGTGGCCAGTGCTCAGCAGGCTGGCGATAAAGTATGTGGCTTGCCCTGTTGCAAGTGTCTCTTCAGAGCGTGTTTTCAGTGCTGCTGGTGCCATTGTTACTGTCAAAAGGACCAGTCTCTCGCCCAAAAGTGTTGAGAGGTTAACCATGATCAAAATGTATCAACACTTTATACCACCAGAGTACAAAATACATGAATCACAGGAGGAAGAGGAGAGCGACTTTGATGACATAAGTAGTGGGTTGTTAGACGTACTTCTGTCCGAACCACCAGAGTTTGAGGATGAGCTCCTCTTCCCTGACAACTAGGCTTTCAAATTGTTCTCCCTTCCTTTATTTGTGTGTGACTGTGTGTATCTGTTTTTCTGGTTCAAAATCTACATTCACAACAAATCCATCAACAGTCTCCTCTTTTTATTTCCCTATTGGAGTTGCACGTCTGTGCATAACTGTCCACTACACTCCTCAGGGTCCTGCTCCATGTTCCTTACTCTCCCTAAGTACATTTCAAGCAAGTCAGACATTGGATGGAGATGGAGAATAGTACAATACAGGTTGCCTCTAACAGTCCCTCCATAAGAAGTGAAACGTGACTCCAGCTATATTCCATTTTGTTTCCAAGCCAAAAGAAACTCATCACTGACTGGCAGAAGGCTAGGCAGGCATCAGATCAGACAGCCAAAGAGAACACGAAGACAGGTAATGAGTGATTATAGTGAATGATGGTGGCATGCATTGCATTGGATGCTGCCTGACTACGAAGAATTGTGCATGCCATGAAGTAGAACTATACTAGTTTATCGACAAAGTAAAAGTGACTCAGGTGTGGTGACAGTTAATGTTTCCTTGTTGTTTAATAATAACCACATTGTACTCCTACTACCACTCCAGGTGCCGGCCAATATCCGTTGCAATTTGGTAATATGGAATATAAACTTAATCAGTCACTACAGACTGAGTTGGTGTTGGAGAATACGTACCAAACGGTCACCATCATGATGATGCTGAGCATACTATCTTTGCACACAGTCAGTTGGATCGGAGAAAATTGATGGAATAACTGCGTTTCAAGGGCTGACTTAAAAGGTAAAAAGTTTGAACAAGAACCACAGCAGACCTAGGCTAGATGTCCGTGTAGAGGTGTGGACTGGAGTAGAGTGTAGTGGTATGACGGACAGTGGCACATTGATTTAGTCACTTCATTTGGAAAATGCTAGGTTGCTGCAGTGCATATGACATTTCTCTGGCTCGGTCAAAATGTAAGTAAGGGGTAGGGTGCCTTGCCTGTGCCGCGGTTCTCCTGTTCTGTGGCTGTGCTGGCTCCTGAATCCTGTCCCGTTGTTGTTGTACCTTAATGCTGCAGAGTAGACACTATGTAGCCTATCCAAGCTGCCTCAGTCTGAAAGTGTTCTCTCCAGAGTGTTGTCTTCTCGTCTTGCACTCCACTGTAATTGAGTTTATTGTTGTAAATGCAGTAATTTTTCAATACCCCGTTTGTTTTTCCATCTACACTTACAGGCCGGCCTTTAACCTGTGCTATAGTGGGAGAAACGACTCACACTTACCTTACCAATCCACATCAGGCAGGCAGTGGTACCCAAGATTGATGTGCGGAGTGTCCATGGAAGGGAGGACCAAGAGGAATGACGAGAATGACGCAACTCCACATTTGGACCAGGATAATACAGTAACTTTAGTATCATCATTCGTCTCGTCTTTACATTTATTTGCTTACGACTGTGTGTTGTGGTTTGTTTGTTAATTGATCCAACTTTTTTTTAATTTCCTTAGCTAGCTTGAAAAATAAAAGTAAGCCCGGTACAGCATGTAATTGGGTTCGGTCTGAGCTCTGAGGGCGGCAGACAGGCAAGGCAAATTTCAATTTTGTCCCTGACTGTACTGTCTCATTGGGTCATAGTAGTTATAGTACAACTCATTATCATTAACCATCAAGTTATCTTCCTCAGCATGCATGCATTTGCTTTCTCTCTCTTCATACTTTGATTTCTTTGATAATGGATCATGGTCGTCTTACAAGATTGTGTTTTACTTTTGTTGTGTCCATGTATACTGTCTGTTTTTCTTTCTCAAACCTTTCCCAAAACCTCACTTCCCATCCATTCATCAATCCCTAACCCTCTTCCCCCGGGCTGCGTGATTTATATTGAGGTGTGATGTGATGACTATGTACACCAATTGATCACACGCTTGCTGGGGCAGATGTGGTGAAAGCAACACTAATTGAATTTCAACTAAGGCAGGGCAAGGATCTTCTTCTGTTTGACCACCCATGCTGTAGTTTACTTTGTGTTCTGTTCTACCACTCCTCCCACAGTCTCAGTCAAGTGACTTTCTCTTTCTTTTTTCAACCGCTATTGCCAGTGTCTACTACTACCACCACAATAATGGCATCTACTCCGTCAATTTGGGAAACCAACCATGCAGCCATCAGTGTGCCGAACTTCATCATCAATCACAGGTAAGATAAGTTTGGTGGGAGGTATGGACTAGGAGGAGAGACTGACAGTACTATTATGACAATTAAAAATAACTCAGTGAGGGGTACTGCATCTATCGGTTTGTGTGTTACAAAATCGGCAGATCTTTTAAATCAAACACTGGCTGTGGGCATGCAGCAGCACGGAAACAAAGTAAACAACCATGTAACTTACATTGAATTCGGAAAACTGTAACCCACCACAAAACATTAACATCGTATAAGTAAATAGTATATATTTTAATTTCCCTAACAAAAATAAACTATCCCGCTCTGACCTAACCCACCCCCCTCCCTAACCCCAACAAAACGAAACGAAAGTCCAAAGTCCCAATGTCCGTAGAAATCCCCAACGCCCACAAACCCACCCACCAACAAAAGGAATTAAAAAAGGGGCAAACGACGAGGTCCTCTATTGTCAGCAGGCCTTAAGGTGTTTGTCCACCAGGATCTTTACCCGCTCCTCCATGTTCTCCTCCAAGCGGGCCATCCGGCGGAGCAGCTGGCGGCGAAATGCCCTACAGTTACATCCAGGGTGGGGGGCAGCAGTGCTGGAAATAGAGGCGCGGCGGCGGGCGGATGCCGGACCACGGCGCCGTGAAAGTGGAGGCTGGGCCTGACTGGGGCCCGGGGCATTGGAGGAGGCTGCAGCTGCAGCCGCCTCCTCCTCCTCTTCCTCCTGAGCCACCAGCCGGCGATAATGCCCGCAGATGGCCTCCAGTTTCCAGCGCCGGGCCCTAGCAGCCAACTCCTTCCTTGATGGTTTAGTGGAAGGAGTATCATCTATATCAAGAAAGAAAAAGAACATGTTGTAGCCAATACTCTTAGCAAAACAGAAACACTAAAATCATTCAACACATAGTGTCACAGTATCACTAGCAAGCACAGTTCATAACATTTGTGATTTGATGGTGGTAAGTATCTCTAATCCTACTTCCTTGGACTCAAACATTTGTGACAGTTTCCGACATTATTTATAAATATAATCGTACTATGTATGTACTCCGGTACACCAGTCGTGTTGTTCTTATCTGTAGTTTAGCCCAATTACATAACCGTGTTGTAGGCGGCATGTCAGTTCCATCAGCTAAGCTTGCACCCAAGAGAAACAGATATGAGCCACATGATGCAGACTCACGTTAGTTTTATTTACTACTACTGTCTGCAGGTGGGGAAGCTCATATTTTTGTCTGACGCCTTACGGCCGTTGGCACTGGTCATACTCTGTTACATGAGGGCAAATGGCATGCACAATTTCACTTACACCTTGCCATGGGTACTACAAAAAGGCTGATTATTTATCGGATCCAATGATCATTGCTTTTATTCATATTATAGATGCTGCTAGTGCTAATACGATATACGACATCAGGTCGGTACTCGGTAGCGGTCGGTGGTGGGAGTGCTGCCGGTCGGTGACGTGGGAAGGTGCAAGGTGGGGATAGTAAACTATGGATTAAGGACATTCACAGGTAATTAAACAATACATTAAAAAAAAAATTGGTGCACACACTGCATCGCATTCGTCGGTGCAGTGCGCACCTTGAATATAATTTTATTTATTTTTATGTTGATTACCTGTATTTGGCCGTAATACACAGTTTACTCGCCAGTACCACCCACCCGTCCCCTCCCCATGTCACCGCCCGCAAATTCCCACCACCAACCCCTACTGCAGAGGGTACTTTGCTTTCATTGATTGTGTAACCAATAACCATAAACAACAGATAGGCCACCCTTTGCAGGCTGGCTGCCCCAATCGAAAATACATTAATAATAATAGGTAGGGAGTGGTCTCCAGAGTGGGAGGAAGGGGTTTCTGCTTGATAATATATGACGTGCTTACAAACTACTGCAAGTGTACTGTATGCTCATAATACTACCTTGATTCCCCTAGGCTTTGCTACTGTCGCGCAGTTTCTTTTACATTTTCTTCAAAGTAAGAATCTCCAGTGACACTTTCCACCTATACTGTCTCTTGGTGATAGTACATCCAGGCATACATCCATTAAAGTAAACGTCTATCCTTTTTTATATATCTCTTAACAAACCTTAGTTGGTTTCACCAACAAACACCCATGCTTCTGCTCCTTCCTTGCTTGCCTTGGCTTTGAGTTTGAACCAAAAACACCGCTGATTCTTGCTATCTAGTACTAAACACCCATACTGTCGCCCACCCAGGCAGGCATTCTTTCACCTTCCACCCATCCTTCAACAACCCATGCATCTGATCTTATTACTATCAGCCACCTATGCATGCTTCCAACAACATATCCTTCTCTGCCAGTCAGTCATATTGTTTATCTCGCCCGTCCTTCCACCCTTAGTGCTTTCCCTCTTTGTTCAACACATCCATCAAGGTCATCTGATCTGAGTTTGTCTTCTCCATAAAACATTCACAGCTGATTTTGGAGTCAAATAGAAGAGGCCATTGGTTACTCTACTCACGCTGGTAATACTACGTAAAAGGTGTCTTCTTCAACCATTGTATAATAAGTCGCACAGGACAGTGAAATAGTGAACACAGTTCCATCTAGCTGTAATGTCAAGAAGTAATGAATATAACTTACCGCCGCCGGCCACTGCTTCTGGATCCCCCCTGGGCCCTGTGTCTCCTGCAGGTGCCGCCAGTTCGCCTGCCCCCTCCGGAATGGCCACATCGCTGGCCCCGACGGCACTGGTGGATGGTAGTGTGCCTAGAAAAAAGCATCACAAATTTTTTAGATGCCTGTAAAACCTCCCCCTATTTTAAGTGTTCACTTGGAACATTGAAAAAAAAGTTAATGCGATGCAACATACATCAGCACTAGACAGTAAGTACAGTCAGTAGACAGACACTAGTAGGATATGGTTCCACTTCCTAGGGTCATCTAGTCCTACTCTACTCTTTTGAAAGTTAGCCTGAGCCATGTGTAACCCTTTTAGATTCATCATGTCGACTACTACTCTTTTGGTGCATATTATACCTGCCAGCTTATTGAAATGTGCAGTAGATGCCTTTTGAGGCCACTTGACTGTTGCGTACAAGTGAAGAGGTCGAAAAAAAAACAACTTATTGACTTTGTTTAGTTTATATTGCTTAGCCATCACATACATGTTAAACTTTTTGGCATGACTGCAAAATGCTAGCATTCACCAGTATACTATCTAACGGCTAACTCGCAGCGTTTTTCTCATATATCATAGGCGGAAGATTCCCTTCTACAAACCAGAGATTTACAGAGCATATTGGATGCAAGATGATGTAACCAGTATTTCTACGTTCTACGGTGAGGGGTCTTCCAAAAGAACATGGCTCTTGTTTTTGTTGTCATGCACTTGTAAATGTTTACTGTTTTAATGTTAGGCTTTTTGCTGGCTTATTGACTATGGCTGTAGTAAATTAAATTTCATATTAACAATGTACAGAGTTTGATACTAGTTTTAAATAAACATTTTGAACTTACACGTAGACTCTGTGGTATTTGGTGTGGTGGAGTGGACTTACACAAGTGTGTGAGCAAAATGGTGTTTGTTATGTTCTGGGTTGTCTCTGTCTCAGTCATCATCAACATTGTGTATCTTCTTCGTGGGGGGGGTCGGGAGTGGGACCCTAATGTGAGACACTATAGCTAGTCGGTCAGGGGATCCTGGGTTCTTCGGACTGAGGTGTGATCAGTAAGATCCAACCTCCCATCAGCAACATCCTATTTAGTTGTGCATAGTTCTGTATGTGGCTCTGCAGTATCCTAGACAATAGTAGTATCATGTACTATCCGATCAAAAATACTAGTCAAATATCTGGTTGGGCATTTTGTTTGTGGTAATTGTCAAAGCCTCAACATTGAGAAGACTTGAAGAGGACAACCCAAAGGACAGGACCCAGTGGCTAGAGCTATTGGTCAATCAGAGTTTTATTATTGCAAAGAAAACCTTCTATTAAAGAGTGGGCAACTGTGCAAGCTTCGCTACACACAGAGTAATAATAGTAATAGTAGTAGTAGTAGTAGCACAGAGAGTCATAGCAGAGGGAGTTAGAAGCAACTTAGAGGCAGGGATAAACAGAATTAGTAAACAGATAGTCAAGGTCAAAGAAGTAAGCTTTTGTAAAAAAGAGATTTAGAAAGTGGAACCATAATTTAGAGTTTGGGAAAAAAAGATGCAGTAACATAACATTTAGGGAAATATAAATGTCAATCTAACCACTGGAGGACTTACTGGGGCCAGCTGCAGGAGCCTCAGTAGAGGAGCGGTCCTGGGGTTCCCCCGCCGACTCCGACCCCGTCTTCTTGCCCCTGGGTGGTGCTGATGATCATGTAAAATATAAAAAAGAAAGAGACCAACATTAAGGAGTGCTGTGAGAAAAATAATAATAAATCATTTGGAAAATAAGTCAAACAACATTTTGGGAAACAACAAGTGCAATAAAATTGACCTATCTAATCAGATGGATCGACTACTGGCTGCTTCCTACTAGTGCATTTACGGATCGTCTACTTATTTTTATGAACACTCCGGTGTTCCATGATCATTCTGATTACAAATACTAACAAAGCCTAGTAAGTACCACCTGACCTACACCACCTATTACAGACGGGCCAATTGTTCACTAAGTCTGCATTTCCATTTTTTTCAGCCATCAAATGCATAGATGAGATGGAGGACACATGCATAGTTGCATACATTAGTGCATACATACATACAACAAATTGTGGGTTGGTTGCATAATTCTGATCTAGTTCTGCCACTGACTGACCATGCTAAGCCTATCACTCCCTAAACAAAGTACAAAAGGTTCGACGGAGGACTGGGGTAAGCAGCACTCAGTGACAGAGGATGCATCACGCAGACCGCATAAAACAATTAGTAACTACTACTAACAAACTAAACCTAGTATCCAATATCCATCCACCACTATTTCACAGTAGGACAATGGAAGGACTAGAGTCTCTCTAGCAAATCGCATTACCTAACTTCAGTTCTGTAAAGTAAACTCTTACAGAATCAGCATCAGCACAAGCTAGCGCAAACTAAGTTGCAAACAAGTAAGAGTACCACCGTGCACCTGGGTCCTTAAATCAAAGAACATTTTGCTTTTTGGAACGTAATTTACCAGCAACGCTTGGCACACAGCAGTAATCTTGTTGTTCATCTAATTTAATATACACAATCAGTTACTCACCAAGCCCGACGACCTCGACACCTAGCAGGTCCAACAGGTCCTGCTCCCGGTCCAGGATGTCGGACCACCGGTGGGCTAGCTGGTTGTGGGTGCGCCGGATCCCAGAGCACCGGAACACAGCCTGGCGCACCTTCGCCCACCGACGGTGCTGCTCCTGGGTAGCGTACCCGGAGCCGGGCCTGCCGCCTGCTGCCAAGGTCAAGGGGAGGAGGCGCTGGATGAAGAAAACAAGAGCCGCCACCTCCTCCTCCCCAAACAGTTGCCGGGCCTGCACCCCTGCAGGACGCATTCTGCCGCAAGGCAGGCGGGCCTTCTCTGCGCCTGCAGGTCCCTTGCCCTTGGGACTTGGTGTGCCCTTGGCCATGGTTCTGGGGTGGGTGGGAGGTGGACAAGAAAAGTCAGAAGGGGAAAAAAAGTTAGGGGGAAAAAGATAGAAAGAACTTTATAAAAGTAACAAAAACACAGTAAAAGTAGAAATAAAATGCAAAATATAAACTTAGGCAAACAGAGAGATAGATAATAACTAAAAAAAAGTCAGAAAAAAGGCTTTAAAGACAAAGGATTGCTAAGATAAAGGGAGGATACAAAAGTAGGCCCAGAACCATGGCATAGAGTGAAAAACAAGATGGCCGCGCCCATTCGCGACCGCGTGGGTAAGTTCGCGCGAACATGTACTATTCATCGCGAACAAGTAAAATGCGCTCCCGAACACTTCTATGCACATCGCGAACACGCTATCCGCGACCCGGAACAGGAAATAAGGCATCGCGAGCGGGCGGACAATAGAAAAACAAGATGGCCACGCCCATTGGCGACCGCATGGGTAAGATCGCGAGATATATCCCCCGAGCATGCAAACAGCTCCCCGAACATGCTTACCGCGCTCGCGAACAAGAAAAAGCCATCGCGAACAGGTTGCCACAAGCAACTACGCAAGCTCGCGAAGCTTCGCGAAGGTCGCGTAGTGCAATGACATCTTCGCGAAGCTTCGCGAAGCGCGGCTACGCGAACTACGCCCAGGCTTAATCAACACGACTACATATGCAACTCCCTTTAGTTCTAAACTTTTTAAGATTACTAAACTGTTGACCTGCAAAACCGAATATGCAGGGTATGTGCTATCATGCCCTTGCAACTTGCACTATGTTGGAAGCACCAAATTACAGGTACATAAGCGGGTGCTCCAACACATGAGGTCCATTATTAACCAAGATAACATGTACCAAGTAGCACAGCATTTTAAAGAGAAGCACAATTCCAGTAGTCAATACCTCCGATATTTTGTAATTGATTCAGTGCCTACAAGTAGGAGAGGAGGAAACAGGGAGTCCAGATTAAGAAAACTGGAAACCAGATACATCATCGAACTGGATTCCAAATACCCTGGAGGACTTAACATATCGGAGGACCTTTACACTTGTTTGTGATTAGGGATATTTTAGATGTTGATACATTATTAACTGTGACGAAATTTAAAATGAACTTTTTTTATCCAATATTTTATGTGAGCATTTTACATATTTATATTTACATATTTATATATTTTATCCATCATTATGTATGTATTTATTTATTTGTATCTATGTGGTTGTGACATTTAGTTATTGGATACACGATAGTTAAGTTTGGTGAATTTTGCACATCTTAACCCAAACTCTAGAAAATATAGGATTGACAACGACAGGGGGGTGAATAATATACCACTTAAGAAATGAATAACAACTAAATATAATTCCCCAAAAATAAAATCAGACTAAAATAATTATGAAACATATACCTAGTCTTCTTTTGGCCAATAAACTGCCACAGGCTAGGGGCTCCTAACATGAAGAATTAACATCAGAAGTACAAGGCAATGTTGGATGTCGTAGGAAAAGACACTACAATATAATATAAGACTGCATAAATGGCACTTTGTATTTTACTTGAAGTTTTATCACGAAACATATATTATTTACTTTGCACTAGAGTACTTTGCCACTTGCCAGTACGGACATCGGGACACAGTAGCAGTCAATGTTATCTGGATAAAGGGATTCAACCTAATACTTTACAAATGATAATATATTGTATTTGACCAGCAGGTGGCAATACATGGCAATTCAACAGGCAGATACAGCGATTGTAACAATGCAGCATTTAAGCATTTATTATGTACTGTTATACAAGTTTGAAAAAATATATCAATGGGAACCCAGGGGGACCTTGGCGCGAGCCGGTGTCGCCCTGGGGTTTTTCGCACGCTGGAACGATCCACGCAGCGCGATAGGTGTAGGTAGGTAAGGGGCGGGAATTATGGGCAGGATATTTATAGAGGGTTTTTTGGCGGGGAGCTTCACCTCTGAGGGGATTTGAAGGTGAGCGGTTTTTATTGACGTTAGCTGTGTTTCCTCAGCGCAAAGTGGTATTTTTGTTTGGTGTGATGGCGGAGAGCGCTGCTGTCAACGACTCGCTCCACGTTCTGTGTGAGGCAGGCCGTGAGGATCTTTTACGGCCTGGAGTGTCTGCGGCTTTGGCGGCAGGCGTGAGATGCCCGAAGCGTGTTGCGGAGCTGGGAGTCACGGAAGCCGTACCCAGTTCACAGCTGTTAGTGCTGGCCAGTTACCGTCTCAACAGCAGAGCCATGGACGTCCTTCTTGTCGGAGGCGGTGGTGGCAGGCTTCACTCTTCCCGCTGCTCTTCGATGTCTGAGGTGGAAGCAGGTGGAAGCAGGTCTTTCTGCCTCGTTTACTCTGGGGAACATTAGGAGGGGGAGGGGCTCTGTCGAGTGGGCGGTTAATTCCTTCGCTTTACCAGTGACTCCTTCTCCTGCTAAAAGGGCCCATTTAAGCGGCAAGGTGCTCAGGAAGAGTGCGCATTTTAACGAAGGAGTGGCATTAATTAATATAGTGCCTCCTGTTTTTCCTGATGGACGCTCTGCAGTACTAGTGGATTATTCTAATGACCGTGGGGAGGAAGATGCTGGGGTTCAAGCATTGTCCCCTGCTCTTAGGAATATTAATGCATCTATGAATGCACAGGTTGTTGGGTCGGCATTGGAGGGGGCCGTTTCAGATGTTGTGCTGTCTCCTGTGTCCAGGGGCGCCCCTGTTGGAAAATCAGAGTTGTACATTCAAGAAACAGATACTACTGGTCAATTTGATCTATCAGAGTCAGCTCCGGGTGAAGATGTTCCTGATGCTTTGATTGAAGTTGAGTTATGGCCCCACAGTGAGCATTATGCTTCGCAGTTTGGCCAGTTGGGGATTTCGTCAGGCATTGAGTCTATTTTTCCGAAACCTCGCCCCCCGTCACCCTCAGTTTACTTTTGACTCTTCATTTGGGCCACAATGTGGACAGTGGGTGTGGGTTGAACATTCTGCGCCCTCACCGTCCACAGTTGGCAGCTCGGTACAGGCTGCTGGAGTTGGTAAGTTGTCAGAGGCTTCTGGCAAGAGCGGCTGGACGTTTGCATCATCTGCAGTCTCTCAGCCAGCTTCTGGTGTTTCCAGGTTTGGGAATACGAAGCAGGTTGCGGCTTTTGGTAATGTATCAGGTACACAAGGCGGATCAGGTGTGGATTTCTGTGTTACGGCCGGGCACTCTGGGCGGGGACCTGTGAACAATTGGAAGTTTTATGACGGCGGGGTGGGGGATGGGGAAATGCCAGGAAGTAGCAATGCTGAGTTTGAAATAGCTGATGAGCTTTTTGATCAAGGGTTTGTGGCTGAAAATATAAATGAAGGGTTTTTTGTTGAAGATTTTGATGTTAATGCACGTACATTGAGTCACAAGCATGTTTTGTCAAAGGGGGGTTCGGGGGCAAACAATTCTTCTAGTATGTTGCAGAAGTCAAGAGTGGACAGTGCGACGGAACAAGAACGGCATCACGGTAATCGTCGGTGTGATGATCCACAGGAATTTCAAAAGCGTGCTGCTCAGTTAACGACAGGTAAGCCTCAGTGGTGGGCTTCTTGGTCACAACCTTTGGCGGGCATGTTCCGTGGGTGTTGGTGATTTACCTGTGAAAGAGGTTTTGGGGTTGAGGGGAGGGGAGGATGTGGTGAAAGTAATGGATCAGTCATCAATAATTAACAGTGTTGCAGAGACAAATAAAGCTAAAAGTCAAGACAAACAGGTTTCAGGCGTTGATAAATCCAGTTTGGGGCAGGAATCAGACATTGATAATAACATTCATAAGAAGCTCCCAAATATGGGTTTCGCTATGCCATTGGGACGCATCTCGCAGATAAAACAAAGAAGAGAATTTGGCAACATGAGTTCGTTGATGTTTTCAAACTCCTTCATAGAGACATTCAAGCTAAGGAGGGGTCCAAGGAAGAAGAATGGGAGCTTTCTAGACGTCCCAGAGTCCCTAAGACTATTGAGAATTGGACGGCTGCATTTTTAATATATGTAAGTGTATATTGTGAGAGACATCAAGATAGGGCGGTGCCATCTTCAAATACATGGATATTATTCGTAAAGCACAATTGCACTTCGGTGGCTTTGCATGGCTTAGCTATGACGAAGAATTCAGGGCTAGAGTCGGTATTTTTCATGATAAACCTTGGGGTGAGGTGGATCAGGAACTTTGGCTCCCGTGGATGTCCTCTACTCAACCGCCTGCGACTACCCATACTGCAAGTGGTCTGCAAATTACTTACCGGCCCTTTCTGCCTCGCCCCGCCAAAATTGGGGTGGGTGGGTTTGGTAGAGGACAACTGCCAACATCTGGCTCCTGTTGGAATTTTAACCAGGAAATATGCACCAGGCAATTCTGCGGTTCAAGCATGAATGTTCCCAATGTGGAGGAAAGCATACCATTACACAATGTTTTGCTAACCAGAGGTTCGGGGATCAAGGGAAGTTCCAAAGAGGTAGGGGTGCAGTTCCTCAATTTATGCCAAAGGGCTCATACACCAATTAAGCTGCTGTTACTGATACCATGGTTAGATGAGTATCCTGACTCAGAAATTGCTTCTAAACTTTATTGGGGATTTAAGGATGGTTTCAAGATAGGTTACCAAGGCCCACAATATAATAGATGGGCTGACAACTTGAAATCTGCCAAAGAATTGCCACATATTGTTCAGAAGAAACTGGATGTTGAGTTAAAAGCTGGGAGGATAACGGGTCCTTTTAGTCAGTGTCCCTTGCAGAATTTGATGATAGCCCCCTTGGGCGTAGTTCCCAAGAAATTGGCTGGAGAATTTAGATTAATTCATCATCTATCATGGCCGGAAGGCCAATCTATTAATGATTACATTTCCCCTGCTGACTCTAATGTCTCATATGCTTCTGTTGATGATGCGTTATGATTGGTGTGGATGGTTGGAACTGGTGCTGAACCAGCAAAATGCGATATTCAGTCAGCTTTTCGTTTATTACCTATACATCCATCAGATTTTGAGCTCCTGGGCATGTTTTTTAATGGAGCATTTTATGTAGACAGAGTCCTCCCTATGGGTTGTTCTGTGTCTTGTGCTCTGTTTGAAATGTTTAGCACTTTCTTACAATGGTGTTTTTCGAGGAGAAGTAGTCACAAACATGTTTGTCATTATTTAGATGACTTCCTGTTCATTGGAGAGGCACATTTAGATCAGTGTCGCAGATTTTTATGCATTTTGTCAGGACATGGCTGAGGAGTTCGGTGTTTCGTTGGCTCCCGAAAAAACTGAAGGTCTTTGTACCAAACTCACTTTTTTGGGTATAGAGATCGACACTGTAATTATGATGGCTCATTTGCCAGTGGCAAAGGTGGACAAAATCAGATCCTTTCTGTTGGAGGTTATTGATAAAGACAAAATTGAGCTCAGGCAGGTTCAGCGTTTGTTGAGCTACCTAAACTTTGCTTTTCCGGTAGTCAGGGCTGGCAGAATTTTTTGCAGACAGTTGGGGATGGCAATGTCAGGAGCATACCTCCCTCATCACAGGATTAGAATTACTAAAGCCATCAGGGAAGACCTTTTAATTTGGCTAACATTTTTTGAAGATTTCAATGGAGACTCTCTCTTTTTTGTGGAGGATAACACTATTTGGCAGTTTCAGTTATTTTCAGATGCTTCTGGGGCCCATGGTTTTGGTTTGTTTTGGGAGGGTCGCTGGTGTGCAGAGAAATGGCCTCATCATTGGCTCCAACAAGGATGCAGTATTGCTTTTCTTGAATTGTTTCCTCTCATTGTGGCTTTGCTAGTCTGGGGCGAGGAATTTCGGGATAGGTGCGTGCTGTTTCATATCGATAATATGTCTGTGGTGGATCTCGTTAATAACTAAAAGCAAAAGAACTACGGGCGCTACGCCTTTTGCGGATTTTCATGTTACAGAGCCTCAAATTGAATATTGTTTTCCGAGCCAGACACATTCTGGGAATTAACAATTCAATTGCAGATGCGTTGTCTCGCTTTAATAGGCAGAAATTCCACAATTTGGCGCCGGACAACTTCAAAACTTTGATCCCGCAAGACACCTGGGTGCTGGGGGAATGAGGATCATCGATTTGGTTGAAAAGTCTATAGCTCCTTCCACCAGACGCAGTTATCAACAGGCCTGGACTGAATTTTTAAGTTATGCTAAATCTCACAGTTTTGACGGGACATCAGTTGGTAAGAAATGTTTCATTTTACAGTTTGGGTTGTATTTGATTAGCAGGGATTTGTCTCACACAACCATTTCTGGGAAACTGTCTGTGATTTCTTTTTATGGCTAGTTGTGGTGGGGTCAAGATTTGGTGGTGGATGTTCTGTTACGCCGTATGTTGAAGGGTTTTAGTAGAGAATGCTCTTATTCTTTGCCATTGCCTCAACCAGTTACTTTTGTTCTTTTGCAGCAGTTGTTAATACAATTACCAGTTTGGTGTTACGACATGTGGGAGGTTTCACGTTTTAGGCTTTGCATGATATGGTTATTTTTTGGTGCTTTTAGGGTTTCAGAATTGTTGGGGTTGAGGGATCAGATGGGTATTCAGACAAGTGAGTTCATGTTCAAGGAGGAAAAATTAGGATTATATTGCGAAGGTCTAAAACTGATCAACTGGGTAAAGACACTTGGATTCATTTAAACAGTAGTGGAGTGCAGGAATGCTGCCCTTTGGGGGAATGGTTGTCATTTGTGAGTTCTGCTGAGTTTCAGCCTGGGGTTATATTCTCTCATCGCAATGGGAATAAGAGTACCAGTGCTCATTTATTGGCTGGGTTGTGTAAATCTTTGATTTTGCTTGGGAAAAACCCCTCACTGTTTGGGACTCACTCTTTCCGTATAGGGGCAGCTACTGAAGCAGCCAGATTGGGAAGGGGTTGGGAGGACATTAAGAGGATTGGTAGATGGAAATCTGCTTGCTGTACTCGCTATGTCAGGAAATAATAGCAACTGTTTTCTCCATGGCTGCAGGCTAATTTAGTTTTTCTGCCTAGGTTGTGTAAAAAGTTAATTGTCAACGAAAATGCGTACATGGATAGTAGGCCACTCCTTCATTAAATGGTCAGCCATCTTTGCAGAGCAGCAGATATAAGGCAGAGAGCTTGGACATCCCAGCAAATGTCACAAAGGTTTCTGGAAAGGAAAAGGTGGGATGAGGTGGGATGGTTTGTTTCCCATGTTATCAGAGCTGTCATATGCAAGAGGATTCCCAGATTTGTTAATTATTTACTTAGGTGAAAACGATTTAGTGCCCTTGTTGGGTCTATCCCTTTTAAAAAGAATGAAATTGGACTTAGCAGTGCTGAAGAACAATTGGGTGGGTACGTCGTTGGTATGGTCAGAATTTATTTACAGGCACCATTGGAGGGGGGCTCGCAATCACGCTGCAATGGAAAAGGCGAGCAGGAAGCTAAATCATGCGATGACATTTTTTTTCCATACAATGGGTGTTCAGGTTTTGACCCATGATAATATCACTAGTGTTGAGGATCGTTTTTTCCGGGAGGATGGGGTCCATTTATCAAAAATGGGTCACGCATACTATATAATGGAATTGAGGGATTTGTTGGCAGGTTTTTGGAACGAAAATCTTTGGTGCACTAAACATTCAATGTAATTTTCTGTTATCACAAGCTCTGGGGGTGGGGCCAGGAAAACTCTTTGGTTTTCCCGGGTGGCACTTTTTTGAGGGGTTTGGATAGTTTGGAGCAGGCTTATCCTTCCCTCTGGGGTGGGAGAGGGGGGACAAAAAAGCTTGATAAAAAAAATAAAAGGAGGGGAAAGGAAATGATGGGATTGTGCAGTATATGGGTTATTTCAAAAGTCTTGTTGGCAATAATTTGGTTTTTATTTATGATAAATATTTTTAAGCATAATGCCAATGTGGAATTTTTAATATAACTCTGTTTGCTTTAAGGAAGAGTATTTCTGTTTACCTGTCTTAATAAAGTGACCTTTTCTGCTAAGTCAATAACGGTGTGTGGATTCTTGTTATTGCTCGATTATATATATGCCAACTTTATGGATTGAATTTGAAACATACCATAATGTACTGTTAGAAAGTCACTGTGTTCATACAACAATTTTCGTAATAATAGTTTTTTCTTTATGTCTATGACTTAATGTGTTCATGTGGTATACACCACCAAGCACCTATCATTTTAAAAGTTCCGAAACAACACAAATCTGTGTCATGTGATCAAGGCCTCGAGCAGACTGAAAAGCGTGGTTCAGATACACAGAGTTCTGTGTATATATATATATATATTATATATATATATATATATATATATATATATATATATATATATATATATATATATATATATATATATATATATGTGTGTATATATATATGTATATGTATATATATATAAAACACTGTGGTAACCCATAACAGATGTGTGTACATTTGTTAATATTTTTAAACATTAGAAACAATATAAGGAAAATCCGAAATCAGTTTATATGAGACACATTTAAATGTGTAAGTGTTTCACAGATGGTGGAAATACTTTGCTTAAGATTATCATTGAAGAAGTAATGATATGTTGTCATCTAAATTTAATATTTTTAAAGCACCACCATTATGATGACAGAAAATAACACGATGGATTGATTTTTGGAAGCTTTTCATATGTCCACAATGTGTCTACACATATGTGCACTTAATGTAACCTTCTTAACACATTTACTACTTTGGCAGACATCCCAATCATGATGTTATTTTTTAATCTAAAGGTTATTATTTGCCGTACGATCAGCAAAATACGTCACATTCGATGAAATTCATTTATATACACATACCTCCTATAATGGCAGGTTATGCAGCATGTTGCAACATCAAGTTCATTATAACTCGTAAGGTACAAGAGGTTGGTAAAGGTAGCTTGCCCACTTTTATCTGCTGGAAAAAGCTAGCCCAGGTGTGGAAGTTTTTATGCCATGGGAACACGGATGGAAAGCAACATTGTGATTAAGAGGGCGGAGTTGTGCCTGTAATCCCGTTGTCGGCCATTTTCTTGCTTTCAATCTGTTGACAGAGGAGTCTGCAGTAGACGGTGGGCTTTCGTCTGTCAAACTGCCAACATATAAATCAGAAGGCAGAACAGTTCAGATGGTGGATGGACTGACCGTCCATTTTTGACGACCTCGACACATCCACCAAGATATAAATCGGCCCCTTACGTTGGTTGAGGAGTTCTCAGATAACCTACCATCTGCTGCACTGCAGCCCTCATTGTACCTAATTTTGGTTAAAATAACTCTTGGCTGTGACAGTGAATCTTTCAAAATATTATTTGTCATACACATTTCAAGAAAATGATAAACAGAAGCATTTGCATGTCCAAGGACCCTGATAATAACTAATAGGATGAGAGGTGTGCAATTTTGTTAAGTGGGCATTAATAATTAGCAAAGAGACAGGAATGAACAGCATTGTACTTTAAAGTCTACAGGGAGTTAGAGCCTTTGGTACAATTTAACTTGTTTACTCATGCTCCCCTGAAACCACGATCACCCACACCCTGGGGAAAAATGCAGTAGAGTTTATTATACTGATAATACATGGGAGTCTGCAATCCCTGTATAAAAGCCTATCTCTAAAGTCCTTATAATACATGGGATTCAGCAATCCCTGTAAAAACGCCACTAATTTCTTTGTAATTGGCACTTCTGTCCACACAGTTGCCGGTTATAAAGAAAAGAAATCAGAGCTTAACTGTAATAAGTTATTAGAGTTGAGATCTGACATCACAATACCTGCTGCCAGAGCCAGCAGCTGAGGTGAAAGGTAGGTCAGGTCACATAGAAGCTGTTTACCTGTGACCCCTGTGCCCCACACAGACGGTCGCTCACCTCTCACTGCTGCTGCCCGTCGCCTGCTGCTGCCTGTCGCCTGCTGCTGCCTGTTGCCTGTCGCCCACCTGCTGGTACCGACCCCGCTCACGCCGCTCCCTCCTCACCTGCGCTGACCTCCGCTTCACGCCGCTCTCCTCCTGCTGCTGCTGGCCACTCTCCTCGCCTCCTCGCCGCCGCCGCTGCCCCGGTCACTCGCCTTCCTGGTTTCCCGCCGCTGAGCCCGCAGTCCCGCCTCTCCTCCCTGCCCATTGGCCACCCAGCCTCCCGCCTCCCAGCGGACCCTCCCTCCCGGCTCCTTACTTATGACGCCCCCCCAGCGACCGCGCAGCGGACGCGCGCAGCGGGAGCGCCGACTGAGCGCCGAAGGTGCGCCAAAGGTAAGCCCGTCTGCGCCCGTCCGCGCCTGGACCGCGCCCAGCGCCAGACCCCCTGGCCCCCGCGCCCGCCAGCCCCCCCGCAGGACCTACGACTTCGCTACGCTCATCGCACTCAAACCCGCCCGAGCCCCCGGATGCCACCGAGCGTCCCCGCGACGCACCCATGGACCCTTCGACTGCCGATCCTGCAACTTCTCCTGCCTCCGAACAAGCACCACGCCCACCAAGACGGACAACAGCAACCACCTCAAGTGCATCCTGATCAACACCCGTTCCATCCACAGACACGCCGTGGAACTCTGGAACCTCCTCGACACCGCATCTCCAGACGTCGCCTTCCTCACGGAAACCTGGATGAACGACTCCTCAGCCCCCGACATCGCCATAGCCATCCCGGACGGCTACAAGATCATCAGGAGGGATCGCAACAACCAGACCGGAGGGGGCATCGCCATCGTTCACAAAAGCACCATTCGCATCTCGACTGACTCCACCGACGCATTCAACACCGCCGAATACCTGCACTTCCAGATCCACACCGACCCCAAGACTACCCTCAGAGGCACCCTCATCTACAGACCCCCGGGACCACGCGCACAGTTCTGCGAAGACATCACGGACTTCATCAGCCCTCACGCCCTCCCCTCCACCGACTACATCCTCCTCGGAGACCTCAACTTCCACCTGGAGAACAACAACGACCGCAACACGACCACCCTGCTGGACAACCTCGCCAACCTCGGACTCCAGCAACTGGTCAACACCCCCACCCACTACGCCGGCCACACGCTCGACCCCCTCTTCTCATCCAGCAAGCACATCACCTTCAGCCACTGCACCGGACTCCACTGGACTGACCACAGCTGCGTCCACTTCAGCTTCAAGAAGAACACGGTCCACCACCACCCGAAGCAGGTTCCCCACAGAAACTGGAGCAAGATCACCGTCGACCAGCTCACCACCTCCCTCAGCCAGAACCCACCGGTCCGGACAACGGACCCTAACACAGCAGCCCTCGACCTCACGCAATGGCTGACCTCCTGTGCCAACGACCTCGCCCCACTGAAGAACCCACTCACCAGGCCCAGAAGCAAGAAGGCCCCCTGGTTCACCGATGAACTCAAGGACTCCAAGAAGGCCTGCCGCACCCTCGAGAAGGCCTGGCTCCTCGACAAGACCACCGACAACATGACCGCCCTCAAACTCGCCACCCGCAGACATCACCAGCTCATCCGCACCACCAAGAAGAAATCTTTGAAGGAAAGACTGGACAAGAACGCCCATGACAGCAAGGAGCTCTTCAACATCGTCAAGGAGTTCTCCAACCCCAGCACCAGCAACAACGACATCACTCCCTCGCAGGACCTCTGCGACTCCCTCGCCTCGTACTTCCACCGCAAGATCGCCGACATCCACAACAGTTTTGGCGCTCCACCCCCGCACCCATCGACCGAACCTACGCACCCCGCCGCTATCCTCCAGACATGGACCAAAGTGACCCTCGAAGACACGACACGCATGATGAACACCATCCACTCCGGATCTCCGACCGACCCATGCCCCCACCATGTCTTCAACAAGGCCGCCTCTACCATCGCACCCCACCTCCGAGACATCATCAACGCCTCCTTCGACACAGCCACCTTCCCAGAGAGCTGGAAGCACGCCGAGCTCAGCGCACTACTGAAGAAACCAACTGCGGACCCGACCGACCTCAAGAACTTCCGCCCTATCTCGCTCCTTCCTTTCCCTGCCAAAGTCATCGAGAAGGTCGTCAACAAGCAGCTGGCCGCCTTCCTCGAGACGAACGGATCCCTCGACCCATCGCAATCCGGATTCAGAGCCAACCACAGCACAGAGACCGCCCTCATCGCAGCCACCGACGACATCCGAGCCCTGCTCGACAAAGGTGAAACAGCGGCACTCATCCTCCTTGACCTCTCCGCAGCATTTGACACTGTCTGCCACCGCACCCTAGTCCAACGCCTCAACGACACCGGCATCCAGGGGATTGCTCTGGAATGGATCATCTCATACCTCTCCGGCAGAACACAGAGAGTACGCCTCCCTCCGTTCCGCTCGGAGGCCACCGAAGTCATCTGCGGCGTCCCGCAAGGATCATCGCTCAGCCCCACTCTCTTCAACATCTACATGAAACCCCTCGCTGCCATCGCACGCCAACACAACCTCAACATCATCTCCTACGCCGATGACACCCAGCTGATTCTCTCCCTGACCAGAGACCCCGACACCGCCAAAGCCGACCTACACGAAGGGATGAAAGATGTCGCCGAATGGATGAACATCAGCCGCCTGAAGTTGAACACGGACAAGACAGAAGTCCTCATCCTGGGACCATCGCCCTCTGCATGGGACGACTCCTGGTGGCCCCCGGCCCTGGGCACCGCACCCAAGCCAACGGACCACGCACGCAACTTGGGCGTCATCCTGGACTCCTCCCTGTCGATGACCAGACAAGTCAACGCCGTCTCCTCATCTTGCTTCCACAACCTCCGCATGCTCCGCAAGATCTTCAGATGGATCCCGACTGAGACCAGGAAGACTGTCACCCAGGCCCTCATCACCAGCAGACTAGACTACGGAAACACCCTCTACGCCGGTACAACAGCCAAGCTTCAGAAAAGACTTCAGCGTATCCAGAACGCCTCCGCCCGTCTCATCCTGGACGCCCCCCGACGCAGCCACATCTCGAACCACCTAAGAGACCTGCACTGGCTCCCTGTCAACAAGAGGATCACGTTCAGACTCCTCACCCACGCACACAAATCCCTCCACGACCTGGGCCCAAGGTACCTCAACGACCGCCTGACCTTCTACACGCCCACCCGACAGCTACGATCCGCGTACCTCGCCCTCGCCGTCGTCCCTCGCATCCAGAGAGCCACCGCCGGAGGAAGATCCTTCTCCTACCTGGCGGCTAAGACATGGAACTCCCTGCCCGTCCACCTGCGGCTGACCCAGGACCACCTCGCCTTCAGGAAACAGCTTAAGACCTGGCTGTTCGAGCAGTAGCAGACCCCCTCCCCCAGCGCCTTGAGACCCTTCCGGGTGAGTAGTGCGCGTTATAAATTCCTTGATTGATTGATTGATTGATTGATTTAAAACAGCGAAAATGAAACATTGCTTTTTTTTCTTCTGCTTCATTTTTCTATGTGTTAGTAACAAGCAGAAAAAACATGTTTCTTTGTTGCACTCCTTAGATAATTATAGAAAAGTTCAAATCTTTCTGTAAGTTTCAACAGAATCCAAACTACTGCAGCTTTTTAAAAAAAATTTTAAATACTGACTTGTATTGAACTGTTCTAATAACTTTTTGCAACAAATATCTACAGGTTCTTGATTTGATGAGTTTAATTTTGCACTAGAGGTTCTACTTTTATTCTTCGTGTTTGCAAACATGCCTTCTCGTTCATATGAAATAGCTACACACCACGGTGAGGTGATGGAACGACCATGCCTTATATGGGATAAAGTACCTCTGGCTGGACATATGGATATTGCAACTCACTTTGGTGTTCCATAACCTTATTAAGAAACTCAGCCTTCATCATCGTTCATCCATATGGTTATGGAACTCCTCAGGGACTTGCAATATCCTTATAATGTATGGCAAGGGCTCCTTTATCCCTAATATTACAGGCCAGTTGTGACACATCTAGTCACCTGTAATAAAGAAATGAACTGGCTGCATTTCTTACAGTTAAATTCAGATGTCACAATGCCTGCTGTCAGAGTAAGGAGCTAGGGAACAGGAACTATCTTTTCCTTCTAATGATATGTTTGCTAAAATCTATGGCAACATGTATATTTTTATCCTCACTTGGCATTCCATGATCTGAAAGAGGAACTGAGCCTTCAATCACGTATCTCTATATGGTCATGGAACTCCTTGGTGGCTTGCAGTTTCCTTATAAGGGGGTACGTTATTCTATATATTATGAGTTACTTGCATAGAATTGAAGCCAGCACTAGATAGCTTTATATAACTTGGAAGGAGAGTTGGAGAGTATTTAGATGACCCTGAATGTGGGATATGTCTTCAGAGGTCTAAGTAAAGTCAGGGTGATATAATTTGATGGGATGGAAGTCAAATACTAAGACCATGAAATTTAAATTTCCAAACCATTGTGGTTGAGGTGCATTGTTAAGGATTTTACCTCTCTTCCTAATAGAGTTCCATCCCACCCCATCCACCTCCAAATAAACCATACACTACTCCTATATCTCACTTACACTCATGACCTAACCCCAACTATTTACATTGTTGTATCACATATCCCTATGTTTTGGCATGGAAAAGGTCTGCCATATTGAAATGCGGAGTATGGGCTGACCTCCTCTGGGGCCTAATGGTGGAGACCTGCTGTGGTGAGAAGAATAGCAAGGAGGGGGCAGTGGCAATGGCTGCAGCACAGATGCCATATCCCCAACCATCCAGATGTGCGGAGGCTAATCATCCTGATCTATTTTGTTGCAGAGTATGGGTTTGTGCCAGCCTTCAGCGTGACATCAAACCCTGTAACGTGGTTTATTATCTCTGTGATGGTCTTGGTCATGTGCCAAATGGTTCACTCACAATGTTATTGGATAGATCAAGTGTTGTGCTGCTCCTGAACCCCGTGTTATAGAGAAGACCAAGATAGCTAACCCTGGATCCTATGCAGCTCAGACATATTGTCAAACAAAATCCACTGTTGCTTACCATCCAATACTATGGCTGCAATGGACTTGCACAAATTCACTAGGAGGACAGCATGATCATCCTGCATGGCAGCAATTGTTGCATCATCTGCAGCAAGGGCTGTGCTATGCTGTTATTTAGCTGCTTTTGAAGGATGTGCAACATCCATATGTGATTGTTATGCATCATCACATTTCTAGCCCTCGTTGTCTACACAAGCATCCCTCATAGGAACATCCTGCTCCTGCTCCCCTTGCTCGTCCTTCTCCTTCTCTTCTTTCTCTATGTTGCTTTGTCTTTCAGGTTGTATGGCTTTCCGATGTTGGATAGAGTCTGCAACAAGTGCTGTGGTCTTGTGGTAGAGGATGAGATAAAAGATTCAGTGAATGTGTTGCTTGTAGCTGGGGACTGTAAATTGGAGCTACAATTGCCCCATTCATTAATGATTCCACGGTGACAGAGGCAGTGGCAGCCACGCTGGTAAGTGTGTCAGAGTTTACTACAGGGTTGGTAGATACTGTGGGGAATTCTTCCCCAGAATGCAGGACCGCTGCTGGTTCTTCTAGCAGTACTGCTGCTGGTTCTTCTAGCAGTGGCAGAAGTGGAAGCTAGAGTAGCAGCAGTGACGATGACAGAACCTGTGGAGATTGTGGTGGGAGTTGGACTGGCATAGGGAGTAGATCTCAGAGATTGCTTGATCCTAGCTTTTCTTTTGGACAAATAAGCACAGCAGTATGAGTGTATGTCACTGTCATCCTGTATAGTGTCACTAGCAAGGAAAGTAGGGGCAGTTGTTCAATGGCATGACACTTGCAATTCCATACAGTGTAATGCTCTGTTCTGCCCATCCCCATCAGCAAATTATTTATTTGTCAATTGTCAAATGATTTACTCTTGCCTCCCTTGAAGTTGCCTTTATCACCCTGTATCCCTTTTCTCCATCTTGCAAAACCTTTTCTTTCGGCTGCTAATGTGAAGAATATCTTCATGGTAATTAAAAGAAAGGCCTGGATATTTCATCCACCTATCTCAGTCTGCCAACCAGCCTCATAAATTGAAGAGCACCCTTGTTATTTAGTTGAATATAGAGACCTATGCATATACAGGCACATGCATCAAGAAAAGCTTTGGCGAGTCCTTAATTGCGATTATTAAGGAATCGCAACTAAGGACTCTCAAAAGCCTATGCATGTAGGAATCGCTATTAAAATAGCGATTCCTAAACATTCCTTAATTGCGACTCTCTAATTGCGAGTTGCAATTAAGGAATGGCTTCCTATCCATTCCTATGGGCCAACAGTCCCATAGGAATGAAGGGGAAATTGCACATGCAATTTTAAGGGTGCAAAGGTGTCAAAATGACACCCTGTTGCACCCCAGAAATTGTGAAGTGCACCCACGTTGCGCACATACATGACCCAAGGGCATGTGAGCGTGTAACCTGAAACCTTGAGAAATGCACTTTGGTGCATTTTTCAAGGTTTTTGCAAAATACAGACCAGAGTAATTTCTCTGTATTTTGCAGCCCCAAATAGCGAATTCGCTATTTCTAAGTGCTTCTAGCATTGCATTTAAGGAATCACAATTTGCGATTCCTTAAATGCAATCGCAATTTAAGAAATCGCAATAAAATGGAAATTTCTTAAATTGTGAGTGCCTAACACCTTAATGCATCGCAAAAGGCCTTTTTGTGGGCGCAAACGGCCGATTTTTGCGAATCGCACCATTTGCTCTCGCAAAAACCTTTGATGCATCTGCCCCATAGTGTTCTGGTAGCCAGACAACAAAATCAGTCATTCGGTCTATGAAAATCCATCTCTTCTCAGAAGGTATTGGAATCTGATGAAGCTGGGTTCCAAGTTCTAGACTTACTCAGGAACCCCTGGCCGATGATCTTTTTTGTCTGCTTTGCAAGTGTGGAGGGGAGGGAAAATCGTTAGCCAATTACACTTTACCATCGCCCATGACCCCAATGGAACACAGACTCCTAATCCAAATTTTAGTATATTTATTTTAAAGACAAGAACAGCTGGACATATAAACACCTCAAGATGAGAGTGTAAAGATACATGGGCTCTAATAAAAAACCAAACCTATGAATAAAATGTAAACAGTGCTGTCATGTCGTTCCTACAAACCTTTATAGGATCTGTGCGTTTAGACAACATATAGTGTAGGATTGGAGTCAGATTGATTCTAGACACCCTTACTAAATTTGTTAGCCTGTAAACCAGCTGACTCACAGTGCCACTAGAAACCCCTCGTACCAAGGAGAGAATAGTTCTTGGAATCTATCAAATATGACAACCCTGATCCCTCAGAATCGTGGAAACAGTGCCACTTTTCGATCAATCACTCGTGCTCACATTGTCTCAGAGAGATACACAGAATAAACAAAGGGGACGTTTTTCAATAAGCATTTATTGAACCAGCATCATTCTAGTGTAAAATAGGTGTGTTGACACAACCTTTCAACAGATATAAATCATAATAAACACTAACAAAGTAAAAGGATGGAAGATTTCTGCCATTGCGCTAAAACAATAAATACAGGCAAGTATATAAAATACATGACAGTAAAAGGCGTACTCCTACGATGCGTCCCTAACTAGATGTACCTGAAGCTACCTAGCATGTATGTCGGTGTAAAGCCAAGAATCCCTTTAGGATAATGTCAACCTCATTACCTGAAGTGAGAGACTGTGGGACCCTGTCTTGGTCTCGAGTTGAACACCCGCAATGGACCACTGCGAGCTGGAGTGTCTGCATGCAGGAGCCTCAGCGCCTCTCGTCAGTGTGTAGGCATGGAAGTCCTTTTCTCCTCTGACCACCTTCGCAAGAGATGGTGTATATATACCCAAGTGTTTACCCCCGGGGGATTTACCTCACTGTGTCATGTCGGACTGGGATGACGGAAGGAATGACCCTTGTACATAGATTTTATGTAGGAGATGGTAGGCCTGATGTCCTGATGTGATTACAAGAATCCTCATGGATAATGAATGAGGCTTAAGCTTTTTGGAGAAAACCCCATGTCATCTTTGGAAATTACATTAACTAGGTAAAAGGACAGTATTAAGAGCCGTTATGCAGTGTAATGGTAGGGAGAATATAGGTGAAGGGTTAGGTGACTACCTGAGCCTATATTATGGAACATAACAGTGCAACATGCACAGAATAACCAATTGCAAAATCACGATGCAAATGATTATAGAGACCATGTCAAGAGCCTTCTTCATTTGTGGAATATAAGAAAAAGCATTATCTGTCCCTGCGCTACTCCTATTGTGACATCCCTACTTAGCATTCTCCCAGGCAAGTTCCCAGAAAGGTGTCAGCACGTGAAGACTTCCTAAGAACCGCACTCACGTTAAATGAGTCAAGTAGCATAAAGCTACGGAGCTTGTTCTAAGATGCTCTCCTCTCTAGGCAGATGTTTCCCGGGCTCTGTCCCTAACCCCAATACAAAAGTAAAACATCACAGCCCCAATTACATCACTTGACCACCAGGCACCGCCTTGTAGGTAACTTTGCATGAAGTAACGATACATCCAGACTCTTGTTCGATGACCTGGGTTCCCTGGCCTTTCCAGACACTGAAGACATCCTCCTACATTATCAACTCTGCTTGTTAAAAGGCATCCTCTCCTCCCTATGTCTGTCTAACCCCTGAAACAAAGGCGTTAATCTAACTAACAAAAACAAATTTGTGCACCTGCAACAGAAACGTGAGAAGAAAAATATTCCACAGGTACATAAACTCTAATTAATAGTTTCGGCATAAGAGCGAACACGAAGAAACAAAAGGTAGGCCTACCAAATTCTGCTAATATCAGAACAGTGCACACGTTTAAAATGCAAACATATATGAGTCGTTAATACATACACATTATATGAGCCCTAAAATGAAAAGTTCATTATTCAAGAATACAATTCACATGTATATGATTCATCTAAATACATACAGTTACAACATTAATTGTTTGGTTGCATGAAGAAAATATCTAGTACTTCACTTACACTTTATTACAATTTACGTTTTAATGCCCTAATGTTAATACAACACCAGATTATATGTGAATGCGGACTAACCATCATTATAATGCACCCCAACAAATGGATGAGCAGCGTTACGCTCTATCAGCCCCCTCTCTGAAGACTAGTGTCATCTCAATCAGGATCCTTTCTGTGTAGAAAAGTCTCCCTACAGAAAAGACCGACCTAAACAGAGGTTGCAGCCAGTTTTCCCTGTCTAAACCTTTCCATATTCTTAAGTATCTCATAGTGACTGTCCTGCAGCCTTTGCATTCTCCTATCCTGCAGTCTAAGTGGACTTTCATTGTGTCTTGCTCAATGCCACTTATATGCTCTGATGGCACCTAATAAAATGCTCCACCTGGTGGGTAAACAGCTTTGTCAGGAACCCCCACAGCTTGGCTTGCCCTATCCAATGGCCTTGTGACCACAGCTGGATTTTCTTCAGGGAGAGGAGCTGTTTTTTCCGAGGATTCTGGAACCTTGCGGTTATGGGAGGTGTGAATCCAGTTTGGCAAACCTCCACACTTCACAGCAGTAATCGTCACCAAGATCACTTGATACAGACCTCACCACTGTGCATCCAGGCAATTCTTCGGCACATGCTTGTAAACCAATAACCAGTCTCCCGGGCATAAGTCATGCAAGAAGCCATTCAAGGTCGGTGCAGTCGTAGCTTCAACCTGGTGAGACACAGAACAAAGCAAATCAGCCAATCCTTTGCAATAATCAAGGATGAAATCATTGGTGATGTTTATCAATGCTGTGGCTGGCACCGCAGGCAAGCGCATTGCCCTCCCCATCAATATTTCATGAGGCGAGTGTCCTGTTCTCCTATCTGGAGTGCTACGCAAATTGATCAGAACCAAGGGCAGCCCATCAGGCAAATTCAAAGACATCGAAGAGCACACTTTTGCCATCCTCATCTTGAGAGTCCCATTTACTTGTTCCACCAATCCTGACGCTTCCGGCCTATAACTACAGTGCAGTCTCTGCTCAACCTGTAAGGCAGCATACACAGCTTCATGATCTTGCTATGGAAATGCACTCCTCTATACGACTCCAATGAGGTTGGAAATCAGAACCGCGGTATCAGCTCTCTAAGTGACAACTTTGCTACTTTGAGACTATCGCACCTCGTTGGTTGGATATGCCTCAACCCAACGTGAAAAGACACACACCACCACCAAAGTGTACCTCAGTCTATTGCACCCGGGCATCGCAATGAAATCTAACTGGATCCTATTGAAATGACCTCCCGACCCCGCAATGTGACTCAAAGCCACCACAATTTTCTTCCCAGCATTCATTTGTTGACATGTAACACACCTGTGGCACACTGCTTCAGCATACAAACGGAACTTTGGGTTAAACCATGTTTGTCTGAACACTCGCACCATAGCACCTCTCTCAAGGTAACTGGTCCATGAACCTGCCTTGCCATAGGACTCAACAAGCAATCTGGTAACACTGCTCTACTATCGGTCGAAACCCAAATGCCATCATCTCTTTTCTTACAACTTCCCTTACTCAAAAGAGCTTCTTCTTTGGTTGCCACTTCTCCCTGTAGACTCTTTACCTCATCCCAAGTGTTCACTATGGCTAACATCATGCTGAGCTTGGTCTTTTCTGTGCTCTCGCCTGAGTATTACCCATTAAAAGTGCAAGCATGTACAGCTCAAAAGCATACAACTTTATCAGGATAGTGGTTACCCTTAGAGACAAAGGTGCCAATTACGATCCTGTAAAAACCGGGTACGAACCGTCGGACGGAGGCTTTTTTCCGTCCGACTCGTACCCGGTTGTAAAACTTTACAAACATGCAAGTACGATTCGCACGGAAACACCATTTCCGTACGAGTCGTACAAAACACCGACCGACGAAAATATACATACAAATGTGATCCAGGGAAAGCGCCGACGTGACGTCGGGACGCTCTCAGGCAGCGTTTCACGAACCAGGAAGTACGATTTGAACCGACAGCGGTCCGGACGGCAATATTTTTATGGCACCCAAAAAGTGCCGGAAAAGCCAAGTACGCCACGATGCGAGTGGAATTGGGGGCCCGGTACGCGCCGTACCCCCCCCCAGCCCCTGTGAGTATGCTCCGACCCCCCCCAGCCCCCGTATTTACGCGCCGACCCCCCTGTGTATGTACGGTGCGTACCCCCCGTGTATGTATGGAGCGTACCCCCGTGTATGTACGGTGCATACCCCCCGCGTATGTATGGTGCGTACCCCCCGCGTATGTATGGAGCGTACCCCTCGTGTATGTATGGAGCATACCCCCGTGTATGTATGGAGCGTACCCCCCCCGTATATGTACGGTGCGTACCCCCCGTGTATGTACGATGCGTACCCCCCGCGTATGTACGGTGCGTACCCCCCGTGTATGTACGGTGCGTACCCCAGCGCGTAGCGCTGGGGGTACGCACCGTACATACACGGGGGTACGACTCATACGTACACGGGGGGTACGCTCCATACATACATGGGGGTACGCTCCATACATACACGGGGGGTACGCTCCATACATACACGGGGGGCCGGCGCGTACATACGGGGGCTGGGGGGGTCGGCGCGTATGCGGGCACATGTCTCCATGGTTGCTATGGGAGTTCGGTCCGTACGGTGCATTTTCCATACAGTCGTAACATCGGACGCACGGGACGGATCGTACTTGCGCGCTCGGACTTCACTTTTCACATTTGTACGGTAAATCGTCCGGGGATGTGTCGGACACTTTTTCCGACCCGAGGACGCGTGGGGAATTGTTCCCAATGCGATTCGTACGGACTCTTTCCCATGCGAATCGTACTTGGCAGTTTGTACGGCACTTGTACGATTCGTACGGTAAAAAGACCGGATACGAGTCAGACGGGGAAATTTTTTACAGGATCGTAATTGGCACCTATATCTTCTCCTTTCCCATGAGCGGCACAATTCACTACTGCCACTTCCTTCACCTGTTGCAAAGCATCCAACAATTGTCTCACATACTATCCATTCCTGATAGAAGATCCTGATGACATTGGGAACCCCCTCTGTGTACCATCGCTGTTGAAGTCATGAACCACACCAAATCCATATTGGCTATCGGTATAGATGGTGACTCGGATTTGATCAGAAACAAGCCATGCATGTGTCAAAGCACTGAGTTCAGCTACGTGTGCGGAGTATACTACCTGTAACCAAGAAGCTTCCACAACTCCAAAAATAGTATATACAGCAAACGCTGCTCTCAGATGACCCTCATTATCTCTTAAGCATAAACCATCAACAAAAAGGACTTGGTCTGATTCCGGTAATGGTTTATCAACAATGTCAGGTCTTGGTTTGGTACAAAGTTCAGTTATATCCAGACAGTCATGGTCCTCACAATCTTCTCCTTCAAGATTCGAAATAGGCATCAAAGAAGCAAGATTTAACATAGAGCATCTTTTCAAGGTGACATTTTCTGATGCCAGTCTGACCTGCTCATAGCACGTGAGCCTATTGCCAGTCAGGTGCTATGTATTGGTTCTCGTCATTAGAATCTCAACTGAGTGTGGAACATAAACAGTAAGTGATTGACCCATCACAATACTTTCACATCTTTCAATGCTGACACCAGTTACAGCAACATATCTGAGACATCTGGGCAGCACAGAAGCTACAGGACCTAATGTAGCTGAGAAATAGGCCACTGGTCTTCAGACACCCCATGTGTCAGGGTAAGTACAGCTAGTGCACAGACCTTCCGCTAGAAGCAAA
This sequence comes from Triturus cristatus, assembly GCF_964204655.1. Taxonomy (NCBI): domain Eukaryota; kingdom Metazoa; phylum Chordata; class Amphibia; order Caudata; family Salamandridae; genus Triturus; species Triturus cristatus. The sequence continues at coordinate 1,525,924,260 of NC_140591.1, forward strand.
AGAGCAAAAACGCTTTATTATTATCAGGTATTTTCAAAGCCATAGCACAACACAGAATCTCGCTCAGCTCCAGGAAGGCAACCAAACAGTCGTTCTCCCATGGTACTGGGTCACTCACATCCTTACGTGTCAGCCTCAGTAAAGGCTTCACCTTCAGTGAAAAATTGGGAATCCACTGCCGACAGTAGCCGGCCTTTCCCAAAAACATCCGGACTTCCTTTTGGGTAGTAGGTGCATGATCGCCTTAATACGATCTTGTGACACCTTTCTCTTGCCTTTCTCAATATGATGACCCAAATATTGGACTTTAGATAAACAGTACTGGAGTTTACTCGGGGTCACCTTATGCCCATATTCTGCCAGGTGATTTAATAGAGCAACTGTATCTACCCTACAAGCTTCCTCTATCTCCGAAGCAGTCAGGAGATCATCAATATATTGCACAAGTACTGAACTCTGTGGTAACACTATACTCTCAAGGTTATTTTTCAAAATCTGATTAAAAATAGATGTATACAACACCATGTTAACGCACGGTTCTCTCAATAGCGAACAAAAACTGGCTTTCTTCATGCAAAGGTATTGAAAAAAGCAGTTTGACACAAGTCAATGACAATAAATCATTCTGATTCACAAAGGATTTGGAATAGGATCACAGCTGGATTCAGGACCACGGGACAACATGGAGTCACAATCTTGTTGACCTTTTGCAGGCCCTGGACAATCCTATATTTGCCATTAGGCTTATGCAATCCAATGATGGGTGAATAGCAGGGACTTCCTCTTATCTCCTTTAATCCTTTTGGTGCTCCCTAGTGCGACACACGTCCATGGGCCGACACCAGGAGGGGCCCCCTTTAATCCCCCGGTGCAAAGCACCGTTGATTTTTCTTTCCCCTGGGGGAGATAAGAAGGCTTTTGCTGTCTCGCCCCGCTTTCCCCTCCCGCCCATCTGTGACATCAGCACGCCACTCTTTATCTCTAATATATATATTTTGTGTGTGTGTGTGTGTAAATATATATATATATATATATCAAGCAGAACGGTTCTCCTTCGTCGGAATGTGGCAGCACTCAGTATGGGTGCGATACCCCATGGCAGAACTACGCCGCTTAATATTAACACACAATATTAACACACAATCCTTTCGTCACGAAGGAAAAACGGGCACACTCTTGCAGGTTTTTGCAAATATATTTTCCTTTTTAAATCATTCATAGGGGCACAGGCGAGCTGAACTACGCGTTTTGATATTCCCAAATACCTTGTGAAGTACTGGGTATTTTAGACCCAGCGGTGCAGGGGCACACACCCTATGACTTCGGGGTTTCACCCTGTTCCGGACCTACAGAAACACAGAGTCTTCTGGGTGAAGTCAAAGAATCGTTTATTGGCTGCAGACCAATGACAGGTATCCTAGAAGTACAACAGCGTGTATGTTCTCAGGAGACTGCTGAAAATCATGGAAACGGACTTCACTTTAAATAGGCCTTTTCCGGCCTCAAGCATACATTCCAAGGTTTTATGAAACGGCAATATATGAGTATACATTACAAAGAAAAGGCAGAGTCATGATGACCATCCCACATTCCAGTTCGGCCAACTCACAATGATTTACACAATAAGGTTGCGATCCCACGTTAGATGTCAGCAGACCCCCCGATAAACATGAGCATCTCCTGTTTTGGGAAACAAGTCATAAAGCAGGAACAAGCAGGTGTGGAAGAGATTAGCCGGGGGTTTGTGTAGGATGAGAAGGGTTTTATGATGGGTCGAGCCCTGAGGCTAATCACAGGTGGACGGAGGAAGGGGAGCTCGTGAGACCAGTTTGACCCGGGGCAGCAGAGCCAGCTGCCCAGGTCACCGAGAAGTCACGGAAAAGCACATGTACTGAGAGGCCCGTATTTGCTCCATTATAGCCTATGTGAGGGCAATGACAAGATGGCCACTGCTTCCAAAATGGAACCCGCGTAGTAGAGCAGAATAACGTGTACGCAGTGCATTCAGGGATAGAACGACGAGTAAAGCACTCGTACATGCCGCATTTACCATTTGCGGTTCGCTAATACCAAGATAGACAGGGGTAGGGCCTGGTCCCCTACGCGGTTCCGAAGATTGAAGTACGACAGACCCTCCTTTTGCCCTTACATAGGCAATCACTATACTCATCTCAATCCGAGTCTAGGTCAATGTCCGCAAAGTCATGGAGGTGTTGCTGTAGCATCATCCTATTACTTAGCTCGTCTCTCGATACAGGCTTCCTTACACATAAGGTAGCACAGAGGCCACACATCGCAGGAGCACACTGTATGCACAGACAGAACAGGAAAAGAATGGCTAAGATCATTCCAATGACCATCAGGACTTTCCAACCCCAGGCAGATATCAGTTCCCAGAACCATCCCATTAGTGACCAATCTCCCTTATCCACGTGTATGGCTTCAGATATTTTATGGAGTTTGGAGATGGCTTGATACACCGTTGGAGCGTTGTCTGGTATGAAAATGCAGCAACTGGATTGGATAACCTTGCATACTCCACCGCGGTCTGCAAGAATAACGTCTAGAACCATGCGGTTCTGTAAAGTCATAAGGCGATCCGCTTGGAGCTCAGCTGTCAGATTACTAAGGGCACCAGCCGTTACATTTATAGTGGATTCAACCACACGTGTCAGCTGTCTCAGGTTCCTACTATTGACCATAGGTCCCCAAAACGGCAGGAAACCCAAGAAGAAGTCTCCTGCTTCCTGACCGGCAGTGTCCTCCTTACTAATCACACCTCTCACAACTCTCGTCTTGTGATAATCAGAGGCAGCAGTGAATGTAGGCGGTAGCAGATTCGCAATATAACATGTGCCCGAGAAATCAGGGGGCAACCATGTATATGCTCGGTCATTACAGATGAAATAGGTGCCCTTGGCAGCTAGAAACGCAGGGGAAAACTGTGACGGGAAAGTGTATGTTTCGGTACAGTCACTTCTACCCAGTTGAGCCCTAGGGTTCTGACCATTACCCTGTAAGCAGAACTGACCCATGTGGGGGACGACCCAGATTGGAGATGAGATTTGTCGCTGTCTTTCACCCAGACTAATACTATACCCCGTCGCGTTCCATCCTACATAAGGTCTCAGCTCTTCTTTGGGAATAGATGAGTATGCGTCAATATCTCTACTCATATCGGCAACTCCTTTCATCAAAGCCTTATTATTGGTGATGGGTCTGATGGAACGCGGTTGGCGAGGGGAGTACGTCTCTAGAGCATAGAGAAACATGGTCTGGAATGCCCATGACGATCCATTTGAACTATACGGCAGCACCAGGTAGGGAATACCCTTGTTAATGGTATGTGGCATTAACCCACAGACCCAGCAATTGGTCGTATTCACTACTAGTTGGTGCTGGTGCAAGAGCTGGATAAACGAGTTATTTACGAACTCCGATCGTCTGGTCTGTTCGTGCTCAGGCAGGGGGTGAAAAGAGTGAGAGGAGGCAGTAGAAAGAGGGGTAGGCTGTTGAGTGGGTGCGATAGGCTTTTGAGCAGAGAAAAACACAAGTCCTACAATAAACATCATGATACTACACAGTGTAAAAAGGCATAAAAAGACAAAACATTTACTTTTTACAATTCCACACATCCTGGCTTTAAAGCTCATTTCCTCGACGGGTCTCTCCATCTTAAAAAACTCCATCCTCTACTCGGGCCGCTCGCGGCGGGTGAGTTTCTTCTGCTGAGGAGTACGCCTGTCAGTCCAGGGAAACGCCCTAGACCAACCAGAACCGTCGACCTAACGTCTTCGGCCTGTACCCCAAAGTCTTGACACCGCGACCCTGCGGCAGAACCCGGATGGTGGTTCGAAAAACAAAAATCAAGAAAGTCTTTCAGATGGGAGAGTAAAAAATGTCAAAAAGGGAAATAGTAAGGAAATCTTTATTTGTCCATGGGCCTAGGTCTCAAATTATAACGTAGACGGCCAGGTGCCGTTTGGTCTCGAAACAAAAGTTCAGGCTGAGTGGTGTCCAGTCGATTCGACGGTGGCACAGCTTCCTGTAGAATATTGTCACTCTCTTGGTCTGAAACTGTGTCTCTTAGGCGTGCATCACTGAATGGTGTGAAACGAAGTACAGTGTCTGTTTCAGAGTCGGCGATACCCTCCTTGACCCACTGGTCATATGGCAAAGGCAAGGGGACTACCTTGCAGTGGGTACCATGAACCCAGTGCTTCTTCCCTTTCACTCGTACTGCTGACCTTGTCGATAGTAGAACAAGATGAGGGCCAAGCCAGCGGGGCTCGTCGTTGCTCTTGCGCTGGAAATTCCGGACCAGCACCCACGTACCAGGGTTGATAGGGTGTCCAGGAGTTTCAGAGGCTTGGGGGAGAGTATCATGTACCTGTTGGTGCAAAACACGCAGTTTAACAGTCAAATCATACAGGTAATCGAGCAGCACTGGATGCTCTATCTCACTAAATTTCGTGGGCCTTGGCACACCCCATACGTTAGCCGGGCGGCCAAAGACCACCTCGTAGGGACTAAGTCCCACTCGTGAGTGTATCGTCATTCTGGTGGACAGGAGTGCTAGAGGCAGGGCATCAGGCCATTTAAGACCAGTGCTCGCCTGAATTTTAGCCAACTTGAGCTTTAAGGCTCCATTGTAGCGCTCTACCAAATCCAGCTGATTGGGGGTGATTTGCAGCATGGAATTTCTGCTGGATGCCTAAACCTTCACATACATTCTTCATCACTTTACCCACGAACTCACTTCCATTATCACACCATACCACTCTCGGCATTCCAAACCTGGGGAAGAACTCTTTCACAAGGGCTTTGGCTGTGGACAGGGCAGTGTTATCTTTTAGAGGATAAGCCTCTAACCATTTTGAGAAAGCACAAACAACCACTAGTACATATTTCAGGTTGTTGCATCTTTCCATGTGAATAAAGTCCAGCTGCAAAACTTCGAATGGACATGATGGGGGTGCAAAGTGACCGGCTGGAGTTGGGGTTCCCCTACCAGGGTTGTACTTCAAACATACCATACAATTCTTGACCACATTCTCTGCACACTTGGGAATCCCAGCATTCTGCCATACTGGAGCCAACAACTTGCATATACCTTTCGTACTGATGTGTGCCATTCCATGCGCCATAGTAACTACTGGAAGCACATACACGTCAGGCAACAACCATCGCCTATGTTCTGTCAGATCAGTCCAGCAACCATTCTCATCCAACTTACCCATACTCTCTCTCCACTTACTTAACTCTTCCTCCGTGGCTTCAGCCTGAAGCGACTTCACACTCTCTATGGTGTTCTCACACATTCCTACATCATTAATCCATCTTGCGGGGCCTGCAACATACATCCTAGTCTTCACATTCTGTGCCGTTTCTCTCGCGGTCTCATCAGCAAACGCATTCCCACGACCAACATCATCTGTAACTTTCCTGTGCGCACTGCATTTCATGATCGCAACTTGCAACGGTAGGGTCAGTGACTCAAGGAGATCATTCACCAACTTGCCATTCTGAATTTTAGCTCCATGTGACGTCAGGAACCCACGCTCTTTCCACAGTCGCCCAAAATTGTGAGCCACGCCAAAGGCGTACTGGCTATCTGTATATATATTCACTCTCATTCCTTCAGACAACACGCATGCTCTCGTGAGGGCGATTAACTCTGCTGCTTGGGCCGAATTATGTGGCACTCGTGCAGTTTCCACAACCGTATGTAAAGTCGTGATGGCATATGCAGCAGTCGTGTCACCATTAGGGAGCTTAAAGCATGAACCATCTACCCATAAGGTACCATCACACTCAGTTAGGGGAGTATCTTTCAGATCCACTCTTCCATTCGTCTCTTCTTCCGTTCTGAACAGGCAGTCATGTTGCTCAATCTCATCTGAGTCTGCCGGAATCGGCAACAACGTAGCTGGATTCAGCGTATTGCATCGTTTTATGTGTATATGATTCGCTAACAGTGTGAGCTCGTAACCCGATAGGCGTGCACTAGTCAAGTGTTGTGTCTTGGTTCTATTCAATAATGTGTCTACAGCATGTGGAACCATAACGATCAATGTGTTGTCCATTACCAGACCAGCAGATTGTCGGATAGACATCGCTGCAGCAGCTGTCGCTCTCAGACAGCTGGGCAATGCCCTCGCTACAGGGTCCAAGGTGGATGAAAAATACGCGCATGGGCGTGGTCTGTCGCCAAAAGGCTGTGTTAACACTGACAACGCACATCCATCTTTCTCGTGAACATACAATGTAAAAGGTTTACTGTAGTCAGGAGTACCCAACACAGGAGCCGAACACAGTGCATTACGCAGTTCCACAAAACTTTTCTGGCACTCTTCAGACCATGGGATAGGATTCGGTGTGTCTTTGCATGTTAAGGCTAACAAAGGTTGCGCCAGCAAGGAAAAACTAGGGATCCAATGCCTACAGTATGAAGTAATGCCCAAGAAAGCACGTACTTCTCTCTGTGTCTTTGGCACACTCAATTGTGTAATGGCTTGAATTCTCTCTGGGGTCAGTCTCCTTCCCTCCTTCGATAAGAGATGACCTAAGTAGGTCACCTCTTGTCGACAATATTGCAGCTTAGAGAGAGACACCTTATGCTGGAAAACGGATAAATGATGCAACAATGATAATGTGGCTTCTTTACAGATCTCCTCAGTATCCGCGGCGATTAGTAAATCGTCCACATACTGAATCAGGATAGCGCCATTAGGCAAAACAAGTGCATCAAGCTGTGCTTTCAAAGCTTGACTGTATATGGATGGACTCTCACAGTAGCCCTGGGAAGCGCGTTTGAAGCGGAAGCTTCGGCCTCCCAGACTAAACCCAAAAATGTCTCTGCTCTCCTCTGCAATTGGGATGCTAAAGAAAGCATTCTTCAAATCGATCACTGAAAACCATTCAGCAGAGGCTGGAATCATCGTTAACAAGGCAGTTATATCAGGGACAACTGGAAACTGTGGCACAACAATCTTGTTAACCTCTCTAAGATCAATCACGAATCTGTAAACAGGAGGCTGTGAAGGGTCCGTTCGTTTTAAGACAGGTAAAATCGGGCTATTGCAAACGTTGCCTCTTGTTTCTTCAATCACACCCTTATTAATGAAGTCGTGGACAATGTCTAACAATGCCTTTTGGCCTTCATTAGAGATCTTGTACTGGGGAATACGTGGCAGTCTGACATTAGCCTTTAAAGTCACCACGTATGGCGGTATCTCCAAGAGCCCCACATCATTGGGACCAGTAGCCCAAAGGGCATCCGGAAGGGATGACAGTTCAGGCGGCATTGTATTTTTGGACAAGTACATTGGGGAAATCACTTTCTTGCCTAATGTAAGTTGTACTCCCGAGGGAGAACAATACAATGTAGCATGCAATCTTTTCAACAAATCTAATCCCAGTAAATTCTCACCACAACCTGTCGTCAGAATCAGAGGTGCTTTCAGCTCGCAAGGTCCAACAGAAAGTGACATGGGACTCGAAATCGGATTCCTAACCGGGGCGCCAGAAAAACCTACGGAAACATTTATATCGCCAGACAAAGGTGCGCCAGGGAGTTTGGAATGCATAATTGAACTCTTTGCAGCACCAGTGTCTAGCAGAAAAGGCTCCGTTACATTTGCTGTAGTCACCTCAACATACGGTCCACTCTGATCCACTGGCACTGAAACAACTCCCTCTCTCTGTCTATGGCTGTCCTAGTAATCATTATGTTCCGCATCACCGTCCTCTGCATAATAATCATTATTATAATACTGTGCCGTATTACTAGTCGCGTTAGCTTGCTGATCAAAGCTATTAATGGCGCTTTGAGACGGAAGAGGACGCGCGTTCTGGGGAACACTTCCACGCCCTCTGCCTCTAGGAGCTTGCTGACCACCTCTACCTCTTGCGCCATACATATTACCGTTCCGCTGCATTAATTTAGGGCAACTATATTTAAAATGACCTTCCTCTTTGCAGTATGAACATTGGTTGGGACCTACCGGGACACGTGGCTGATAATACCCATTCATTTGCTGGTTGTTCTGAAATTGTTGGGGTTGGTGATAGACACCTTGGGGTTGCCTATAATTATTCTGACCTCCACGTGGCGGATAGGTCTGCTGCAAAAGGACCTTTGTCTTTAATTCCTTCGTTTTCTTCTCTGTTCTATCTTTCTCATATTTATCTCTGTTTTCATAATACTGTGCGGTAGCCAGTATTTGCGCTGAAGAGGAAACAGCCCAAGAACTCTCCGAATCTTTCAACTTTTTACACAGGTCAGGAGTAAATTCTGCACAAACTTATCCACAAACAACCATTGGCCACCCTCAGTACTCATATCCTGCCCACTGTGATCAATGAACGTTTCCTCAAACCTAGTAAAGAAGTCTGACACTGTCTCATCCTTTTTCTGCTTGCATGCAGACAACTTGTCCCAATTTACACGCATCGCAGGCATTAGTGTCTTCATATAAGTGATTATTCTACCAGGGAGTTCAGCTACTAAAGGCTCAGGTTTCGCGCCACCAGTTTGTCTTGCATCAGCAGCAATAATGTTAGCCCATGTATCCCCTAGCTCTACATCATGGTCCGCATTACGGATTGATCCCCATAGAGGCTGTGGAACAACATTACCAAACAACATGTCTATGTCGGCCAGATTCATAATGCATGATCCTGCCGTCTGCGACAACTCTTTATAATAACCTGCTGGGTTTTTACGGGGATCAGGTAAGGACTGCTTGAGCGCTAACACCTCAGAGCGCTTCCATGGAACATGCACCCAAACGCGCTGGAAATGTGCTGCCACAGCGGGGTTACCACCGGCAGCTGCAACCGCTTCCTTCCATACCGGGGGAACTTCTCTCATGGGGTATTGTCGCGCTTTTTCCTTTTTCCCCACAGGGACATCCTGTTCGAACAATGACTGTTGACAATCATCATTCCTGAAGGACAGTACAACCGCAACTGCTTTATCTATATCGCGGTCCACAATCATACCAGCTCCAAAATCAAACCTCACTCTACACAATTCTCGTGGCCTGGGATCTCTACCACTATCCTCCAATTCCTCACAGAGAATTTCGCACATCTTCTCAAACACATATCTCTGCTTCGGGGCATCCCACTGATGGAAGACATTAACAACCGATTCCACATCATACAATGAAGGGAAAACAACCCATCTGCGCGCCATGCTATCTATTACGTTCTTCTCATCAGGGGTAGGCAACTGACTACGCAATTGCTTACGCTGCAAACCAGGAGTCGCACCAGACAACTCAAAGAGAGGCGACATTAATGAAGTAACCACATTAGCTAAACGCTGTCGCGCTGAAGGAGAAGCTGAGGCAGAAACAGGGGGGAAAACAGAGGGAAGAAAAGAGGACGTAGAAACAGGTACCGAGGTGGTGCAAGAAAAAGTGTTGGGAGAGGTCGCTGCTGAATTAGGCAAAGTTACAGGAAGCGCGGGGGCAGTTGGAAGCACAACTGGCGGCCCTTGAGAGGGCTGTGTTACATTAATAAAAGCCGGTTGTGCGGCAGCTGGTGGTTGCGGCAAAGCCTGCAATACATTAACTGGAGGTGGCATATTCACAAGCTGAGGAGGCGCCGTAGCATTTTGCGCATATGGGGGTGGCGAACTCAACAAGTGTGACATTAGGTGATCTTTCTCCTTGTCTTCGGACTCATTTTGCTTAGAGTGTGGTAAAGCCGGGTAACATTTGTCAATCCCTAACTTGCGCTGCCTGTGCAATTGCTCGCTCATCTGCTCCTCCTCATTGTCTCTAAATTGTACAGCTGCTTGCATTACTGACATACCTCTCTCTCTTTTATTCTTTTTCGCTAGCTTAATTTCCTTCTGTTTGGCTTCCTTTCGCCATAAGCGGAAAGAGTCAAACATTGCCGGCCGGGCTTTCTTCTTAAACAATTTAATTTCCAGATTATCTAAAATATCGGTACCGAAACTACCATTTTGGGGCCATTTTAAAACACCGTCTTTCCTAGTGTAGTGGATCCACACTTCGTTATATGCAATAGGGCCTACGCCATGTTTTACATAGAGCTCATAAGTTGGAGTTCCAACCGGAGGAACCGGACATGATTCCTCTAGCTGGAAATCTTTTCCACAACCCAAACAGAATAATCTACCAAATATTCTAGAACCAGGCATCTTCGCTCACTAGTCTAGATCCAAACGTCAAAGGATTATCGATTACGATAGTCTCGTGAATACACGAGTCCTCTGGCCTTGGGGTTTGCAAACACCAAATCACCAATTACCAAATCAAACCAAACGATCCCGAGGGATACCAAAACAAATGGGAGACGCTCCACTTATACTTAACTGAATATTGCTGATCGATGACGTCACCAGAAGACTCTCTCGATTGTTTCGCTCTCTCAAACTCGTCAAGGGTCCAAAACAGGTCGATTAATCAGGGCAGCAGTCCTTCGTAGCCGTCGGGACGCGGAGAACCTCGCAGAAAAGACTTTCGGACCACGTCGACATGCAGGGGTCGATGAAGTGGCGGCCTTCCTCCGGAATTTCCACACGAAGCTCCTCACGAACCTCTGGCTTGGACTGGTACCGCTGAAATCGGCCCGAGTTGGGCGCCAAACTGAAGTACTGGGTATTTTAGACCCAGCGGTGCAGGGGCACACACCCTATGACTTCGGGGTTTCACCCTGTTCCGGACCTACAGAAACACAGAGTCTTCTGGGTGAAGTCAAAGAATCGTTTATTGGCTGCAGACCAATGACAGGTATCCTAGAAGTACAACAGCGTGTATGTTCTCAGGAGACTGCTGAAAATCATGGAAACGGACTTCACTTTAAATAGGCCTTTTCCGGCCTCAAGCATACATTCCAAGGTTTTATGAAACGATAATATATGAGTATACATTACAAAGAAAAGGCAGAGTCATGATGACCATCCCACATTCCAGTTCGGCCAACTCACAATGATTTACACAATAAGGTTGCGATCCCACGTTAGATGTCAGCAGACCCCCCGATAAACATGAGCATCTCCTGTTTTGGGAAACAAGTCATAAAGCAGGAACAAGCAGGTGTGGAAGAGATTAGCCGGGGGTTTGTGTAGGATGAGAAGGGTTTTATGATGGGTCGAGCCCTGATGCTAATCACAGGTGGACGGAGGAAGGGGAGCTCGTGAGACCAGTTTGACCCGGGGCAGCAGAGCCAGCTGCCCAGGTCACCGAGAAGTCACGGAAAAGCACATGTACTGAGAGGCCCGTATTTGCTCCATTATAGCCTATGTGAGGGCAATGACAAGATGGCCACTGCTTCCAAAATGGAACCCGCGTAGTACAGCAGAATAACGTGTACGCAGTGCATTCAGGGCTAGAACGACGAGTAAAGCACTCGTACATGCCGCATTTACCATTTGCGGTTCGCTAATACCAAGATAGACAGGGGTAGGGCCTGGTCCCCTACGCGGTTCCGAAGATTGAAGTACGACACTTGTTCACGATCAACACGATCAATATATATATATATATATATATATATATATATATATATATATATTACCTACTGGCGGTTGCCAGTAGGTAGTTATAGTTAGGACCGAGTTTCCATAGGAAATCTCAAAATTCTATTTTGAATAACTTTGGCGCCGGTTGACGATTCCTCGCGAAATTTTCAAAACAAATGGGGCGCTCCGTCCAGCTCCTACCCTGAAAGTCTCGGGGTGATACGTCAAGCGGGGGCTGAGAAAAAGGGGGGGTCCCAAAACGCGTTTTCCCCATGCATTTTTCCATAGGACCTTTAGTCCAAGCTACAGCCCGAACGGCTGAACAGAATTACTTGTAATTTGGCAGAGAGGTAGTCCGTAGGTCAAGGATGTGCCTTTTGTAGGTCTGGTGTAAATCTGTTCAGTAGTTCCTGAGAAAATAGCATTTAAAGCAATATATATATCTGTAAGCGCGCTCCGTGTGCTTACGGTAAGCTTACCATACGCGTACGGTGCCGTGCGCGAGCTCAAATCTGATTGGTTGTCACATGACTGTAAACATTCGAATCGGACGAAATCAGGAAGTGTCGGCCGCAATTTCGTGTGTTTCACACAGAAAAAAAAAGGGAGATAACGTGAAAAGGGGGCAAGGAAGAGAGTTACAGACCCCCTAACATTTGAAAGGGGGTCAAAGAAGGACACAAAAGTACGAAAAATACATTTATTAATTTTTAATAAAAATCGCGGAGTGTGCGTACGGTAAGCTTACCGTACGCGTACGGCAGAAAAAATAAATAAAAAAATAAATAAAATTCAGATTTAAGTGTTTAGATATTAGGGGGCTCTAAAAAGAGCCGTTGTGTTTATGAAGTGATTTTTTAGTGGTACCTACAAGTAAGTACCGATGCAGAGTCTAAGGTTCAAGAGGAAGACTCTGTTCCCTTCATCAGTGAAGTGTACACCATCTCCTCTATAAATGTCTTGCATGTTGTAACGCAAGTTGTTGTGGTAAATGGAACCCATACCATAGTCTCGGAGGAAAGCAGAAACAGATTTGTTGACGTGCTTTCTTGCTTTGTCAATCTGTGGACAAAATTGATTGGACCAGTTCCATTTTTGCCTTTGGCATATGTTAGAATACGCAAAGGCAGTTTTAGGGAAAAGTGAAAACAGTTGTGCAAAGGTCTCCTTCATAAGCATTTCCAGACCTACCCCAGTCAAAGTGCCTAGGTCATTGCCACCACAGTGCACTATTATGAGGTCAGGGTGTTGGATTTGCATGAAGGATTTCACCAATGGCATCAATTGGTGCCACTTTAACCCTCTCTGACCAATCCATTTAATGTCTACATTTGGCAAAGCAAGGTCTCTCACCATACCTGTTTTCTCTGCATACTTTTCACTCCAGAAGACATAGCTGTGCCCTACAATCCACACTGTGAACATCTTCCAAGGAGATCTGGATGCACTCAGGAGGTGTATTTCAGTAGAATGGGAAAAAAAATGAAAGGCAGTTTGGAAATGGAGGCATACATATTTTTTTTAAAATAAAAAGAACACATTGGCTGTTTCACACCATTCTACACTAAAAACTAGGCTGTATGTGTAAATTTATAGAAGCATGTTTTGTATTGGTACAGAAAAATGTGTTACCAAAGAACATTACTATGGATTTGCTGTTAGGTTTGAAAAGTCAAGCACTCTTGCTCTTTGGAAATGAAACATTGTGTGGTGAACTTCTGACCTGACTCCACACAGCAGTGTTCCATGAGCTGTTGCTATGGTAGCAGGCAGAAGTCAAGTTGGGGGAAGGGTACTTTTGGAAAAGGGTTGGTTTTCAACCAATAGAAATGTGTGATTTCATTTGAAAAAAAGGGGGAAGCACTGAGATTTGTAATTAACATGTATATGTGTGGAAAAAGAGAGGGAAACATTGCCATTATCTGGCTCTGCTGAGAGGAGAGAGGTGTACAAAACAGAGATCCTGGCTCTGATAATCTGCTGTTTGAGTGCCACATTTCTTTCACAACTAACTCATTTTAAAGGTGAGTTAAGAGTTTGAGAGGGGATGTATGTGGTAAATTTAGAAATGAATAATAGAATTGGAATTCCTTTTGTTGAAGTTGTGTTTTTCAATTTGTGTTTTGGGAGAAATTTAAATGTAAGGAACATGTAAAATATTATGGACTATGTTTTCACCATAAATTAAGGTGTACTGGTATGAATGAGGAATACTGTTTTCTGCATAGAATCAGAAGATGACTCTGTGTGCAAAGAGGAATTGTTGACAGAGATTTATTGCGTATTACTCTGGTAATTTTAGATTGGCATTAGTAGGAAAGGGGCAGCTATTTTTCTGCAGAAGCAGACTCTTAGCACACACCCAGCTGCTTATCCTGTAGAATCATGCATAGTATTCACAACCGAGTGGTGTTTGAGGTTGCAGTGAGTAATGCAAATACATTCAACAACACTAAGGCTGGTTGCCTTTGCTGGAGTGCAGTCATTCACCCAGGTTACACATGTTCCTGGTCTCAAAAAGCTGTTTGGACATGTGCTGTTTTCAGATTCTGAAAAGTGGATTGAAAATGTGTCAGACTGTAAAAGTACTTATCACTTGCCAAAAAAAGAGTAGTAAGTGTGCTTTCAAATTGGCAAAGACATTTCGTTTTCTGCCTAATATCAAACCATGACTCTGTGTGCAAAGAGGAATTGTTGACAGAGATTTATTGCGTAATACTCTGGTAATTTTAGATTGGCATTAGTAGGACAGGGGCAGCTATTTTTCTGCAGAAGCAGACTCTTAGCACACACCCAGCTGCTTATCCTGTAGAATCATGCATAGTATTCACAACCGAGTGGTGTTTGAGGTTGCAGTGAGTAATGCAAATACATTCAACAACACTAAGGCTGGTTGCCTTTGCTGGAGTGTAGTCATTCACCCAGGTTACACATGTTCCTGGTCTCAAAAAGCTGTTTGGACATGTGCTGTTTTCAGATTCTGAAAAGTGGATTGAAAATGTGTCAGACTGTCAAAGTACTTATCACTTGCCAAAAAAAGAGTAGTAAGTGTGCTTTCAAATTGGCAAAGAAATTTCGTTTTCTGTCTAATATCAAACCATGACTCTGTGTGCAAAGAGGAATTGTTGACAGAGATTTATTGCGTATTACTCTGGTAATTTTAGATTGGCATTAGTAGGAAAGGGGCAGCTATTTTTCTGCAGAAGCAGACTCTTAGCACACACCCAGCTGCTTATCCTGTAGAATCATGCATAGTATTCACAACCGAGTGGTGTTTGAGGTTGCAGTGAGTAATGCAAATACATTCAACAACACTAAGGCTGGTTGCCTTTGCTGGAGTGTAGTCATTCACCTAGGTTACACATGTTCCTGGTCTCAAAAAGCTGTTTGGACATGTGCTGTTTTCAGATTCTGAAAAGTGGATTGAAAATGTGTCAGACTGTAAAAGTACTTATCACTTGCCAAAAAAAGAGTAGTAAGTGTGCTTTCAAATTGGCAAAGAAATTTCGTTTTCTGCCTAATATCAAACCATGACTCTGTGTGCAAAGAGGAATTGTTGACAGAGATTTATTGCGTATTACTCTGGTAATTTTAGATTGGCATTAGTAGGAAAGGGCAGCTATTTTTCTGCAGAAGCAGACTCTTAGCACACACCCAGCTGCTTATCCTGTAGAATCATGCATAGTATTCACAACCGAGTGGTGTTTGAGGTTGCAGTGAGTAATGCAAATACATTCAACAACACTAAGGCTGGTTGCCTTTGCTGGACTGTAGTCATTCACCCAGGTTACACATGTTCCTGGTCTCAAAAAGCTGTTTGGACATGTGCTGTTTTCAGATTCTGAAAAGTGGATTGAAAATGTGTCAGACTGTAAAAGTACTTATCACTTGCCAAAAAAAGAGTAGTAAGTGTGCTTTCAAATTGGCAAAGAAATTTCGTTTTCTGCCTAATATCAAACCATGACTCTGTGTGCAAAGAGGAATTGTTGACAGAGATTTATTGCGTACTACTCTGGTAATTTTAGATTGGCATTAGTAGGAAAGGGGCAGCTATTTTTCTGCAGAAGCAGACTCTTAGCACACACCCAGCTGGTTATCCTGTAGAATCATGCATAGTATTCACAACCGAGTGGTGTTTGAGGTTGCAGTGAGTAATGCAAATACATTCAACAACACTAAGGCTGGTTGCCTTTGCTGGACTGTAGTCATTCACCCAGGTTACACATGTTCCTGGTCTCAAAAAGCTGTTTGGACATGTGCTGTTTTCAGATTCTGAAAAGTGGATTGAAAATGTGTCAGACTGTAAAAGTACTTATCACTTGCCAAAAAAAGAGTAGTAAGTGTGCTTTCAAATTGGCAAAGAAATTTCGTTTTCTGCCTAATATCAAACCATGACTCTGTGTGCAAAGAGGAATTGTTGACAGAGATTTATTGCGTATTACTCTGGTAATTTTAGATTGGCATTAGTAGGAAAGGGGCAGCTATTTTTCTGCAGAAGCAGACTCTTAGCACACACCCAGCTGCTTATCCTGTAGAATCATGCATAGTATTCACAACCGAGTGGTGTTTGAGGTTGCAGTGAGTAATGCAAATACATTCAACAACACTAAGGCTGGTTGCCTTTGCTGGAGTGTAGTCATTCACCCAGGTTACACATGTTCCTGGTCTCAAAAAGCTGTTTGGACATATGCTGTTTTCAGATTCTGAAAAGTGGATTGAAAATGTGTCAGACTGTAAAAGTACTTATCACTTGCCAAAAAAAGAGTAGTAAGTGTGCTTTCAAATTGGCAAAGAAATTTCGTTTTCTGCCTAATATCAAACCATGAGTCTGTGTACACACAGGAATTGTTTTTAGATATTTAATTTGTGATGGTTTTATTGTGATTTTCACTTGTAGGAAAGGGGTACATAGTATTTTAAGATTTGAAAAGATCATAAAAAATATAGTAATATATTTAAATAAAATAAAGGAATTTTTTTTTAGTTTCTTTCAGGTATTGCTGAAGAGCAGTGAACAAAATTTAAGATGCCTACAAAATCCAGACTAAGGAAAAACCAGAATAAAAAATCTATATTTGAAGACAACTGGAGGACCTAAGTTAGTTGGAGATGCTCATGTTGGGAAAAAGAGAAAGTCTTCTGGTAAGCAGACAAAAGATTTTTTTAAAAATATCTTCAAAAAAAGGAAAAATGTACAAAATGTCTGTACTGGAAATAATGTTTTAAATAGAAAACAACAGGAGAAAATTGAGCATTTAGTTAATGCAAATATACCTTCAGAAACAATAAAGATTAACTTAAAAAGAAAAACAGCGTTTAAAGAGATTCGTAGAAAAATGTTTCAGAGAAGAGTTATGTCCAATTTGATAAAGGATGTGAAGAAATATAAGAAAAAAGCTAAATTTTATAAGAGAAAAAGAAGAAATTGAAGCCATTGTAGCAAAGGCTTTAGAATTAAAAAGGAAACTATTCATTTTAATTTTGAACAGGATGCGTACATTAGATAAAATGGTCAATGTACTGAAATCACAAAGCAAAAGGAAAAGACTAGTGAAAAGAACAAACTTTTGTAAAGTGTTTTTAGGAGAATGGATGCATAGTTCAAGTAGTGAACCTTTTTTTAATGAAGAGAGTTATCTTCAAAGTAATAGTTTGCTGCATGCAGTTGACACCAGAGGTCGTGCTTATGAAGTGAAAAATGGTTGTATAATGGAGAAGGAGAAAATGGTTCCAAGAGATGAGGAACAAGTGATGGCGGATGAGGTTATGGGGAGACGTCCTAAAGCCCCAGTGTATACTTGGAATTGTAGTAGTATTTGCACTGTGCGTCAGGAATCTATTGATACATTTTGTGAGTTTCTAAGAGAATATAGTAAAAAAAGTGTTAAACAGAAGATTAAGGTGCTTCAAAGTCTAGATCCATGCAGAGTGAGAGAGAATACTGGTTTGCAAGGACACTCTCTGGCTTGTCTATCTAGGAAAGTGTGTCAAAGTGTTTTTCACCATTTTAGGATGCTGGCAGTTCATCATACTGAAATGAGAAAGTTTGTGAGACGATTGTATTTTGCTAAAAGTCCAGCAATAAAGTTAGATGAATTGAATAGGGCTCTGTTCCGTGGATCGGTATCAGATGTAGAGAAGGTTACTGATGAAATTCAGTTTAGTTACTTTGGTCCAGAACAAGAGAGTGCAGGTAATGACACAGTTATCGAGGAAGATGTGGAAGAGAATGTAGAACCCTCTGTAAGTAAGAAATTTGATGATCAAATGACAAAATTTGCAATAATCTCTAATGAAAGACCAAATATTACTTGTATTTGTTGCCGCAGAACTCATTATAAAAATCAAACCAGGAATGTTGATCTGTATAAAAAAAGTGAAAATGAAGATAATTATAAGTGGAAGGATTTTGCAACATATATATTTCTGGAAAATTGTTTTGAATTGGGTGAAGATCAGCGTATTTGTAAATACTGTTATAACAAGTTAGAAGAAAATAGAATGCCGACCAGAGCTGTACATAATAATTTAGAATTGGATGCTATTCCTGCCGAACTTTCTGATTTAAATACATATGAATCTATACTCATTCAATGTGTTCATCCGTTCCAGACCATAGTACGTATGGAGCCCAAAACTGGTAAATTACCTCCTTCTGATTTACTGAGAGGTTTAAATGGAAGAGTGGTGTATTTGCCCTTGGATTTGAAAAAAAATATGGAAACTATTGATGCAGATACTTTGGAAACTGAACCATTAGTAATTCTGGTTAATGGTGTACCTACAAAGAATAAGAAGATTTGGCAAGAGCTGGTGGATGTACGAAAAGTACAAAGAGCAAATTTGTATTTGAAAAAAAATAATAAATGGTATGAATCAATTTATATAGAAGAAGAAGAAGATTTACAAGAAGACACAGAAACACCAACTGGTCAAATTGAAAAAGTGGACAAGTCAAAGGAAGAAGAAATTTATGAACATTTTAGCATACATCCTCTTCATTCAAAAGAAGTTATGGGAGACACTATTGATCTGTTTCAGATGAAGAAAGCAAAAGGAACTCCCGTGAGTGTATGGGAGGAGAGCTTGGAAGCTCGATGTTTTCCCCAGCTGTTTCCTACAGGAAAAGGAGGACGATACGATGAACGTCCAGAACATATTCCAGCTTCTGAGTATCGGACTACAAGACTATATGCAGAAGATCCAAGATTTCGTCAAAGTATTCCTTATTTGTTCCATCTTTTATTTGAAAGCGACTTGTCTGCATTATCTTATGCAGTAAATCACATTTTAAAAAGTGGAGTACATTTACAAAATGTGTCTGCTAAGGATTTTATGGAGAAAGTACAGCACCGAGATGATCATTTGGAAACACAACTGATCAATCTGATGGCTTGTCAGCGTGGGACAAATGAATATTGGTACCGACGCCATGGTGAATTAAAATGCATGTTACGGAATTTAGGAACTCCAACATGGTTCCTTACCCTAAGCTGTGCTGAGTACGCTTGGGATGATTTACTGGATTTTCTACGAGAGGCAAATTCAAACATTAAAAACATCCAATACAAGACAGCAGGAGAACTGTGCTCATTGGATCCGGTTAATGTTTGCAGATATTTCAATCATAGATTTGAGGCTATGATGTGCTTCATCTGCAATAAAAAAAATCCACCTCTTGGAGAAGTTGTGGGTTTCTTTTGGAGAAAAGAGTACCAAGCAAGAGGTGCTCCTCATATTCATATGCTGTTGTGGATCAAGGATGCCCCAAAATTTGGAACAGATGCTGATGAAGCAGTTTTATCTTTCATTGAAGAATATGCAGCATGTGCTATACCAAAAAGCACAGAAGAGAAAAAGTTAAAGGAGCAAGTTTTACGTTTGCAAAGTCATCGGTGTGGAAAATACTGTCGACGGAAATACAAGAGCAAAGATAAATTCTACACTAAATGTCGATTTGGATTTCCTAGACCTGTTCTTTCAAAAGGAAGAGTAAACAGTTTTATGTCAGCTGTGAGACATACTATTACAAGAAAATCACCTAAGAATACCTACAACCTAAAAAGAAAAGAAGAATCAAAATATATAAATGACTACAACCCAGTCATTTTATCCATGTGGAATGCTAACATGGATATACGGTATGTAGCTGACAATTCCATTGCTGTTGCTCGATATGTGACGTCTTACATTACTAAATCAGAAAAGACTGAATTGAAAGAAATGTGGGAAGAGATTTCTCACGAGAAGACTGTCAGTAAGAAGCTATACAGTTTCAGTTTAAAGATGTTATCGCATCGAGAAATTGGATCCTACGAATGTTCAGATAGGTTATCTTCTGCAAGTTTCTACTCGAAATGAAGAAGAATAATTTGGGCAAGTTTAGGCCTTGCAGCAATGAGAAATCGGGTACTGAAATCTGTTGGAGAAATTGAATATTTAGCACAGTTCGAACCTGAAAGTACAGACATTTTAAAAACAAACATGTTGGACACATATTACCCAAAAAGAAGTCATCACCTTGAAAACATGTGTCTCTATGAAGTGCTGCAGAACTTCATTTTTAAACGGAATGCCACAGAAGACATCAACAATGGAAAATATAAAGTCAGTGGTGAGGAAGGATGTTTGGTGAAGCAAACAAAAGGAAGTTTGATAAATCACCGGAAGCTGAGTTGCGACACTACTGACAAAAAGGAATTTTACTACTTGGCACTTTTACAGCTGTTCAAACCATGGCGTTCAGAGGATGAACTACTTGGAGAATTCCAGAGCTATGAGGACTCATTTAATGCATGTAAAGATACGATTGAATGCAGTACTTTCACAAATTATGTCCAAATGTTAAATGAAGAAATTGAACAGGAAGCTACAATTGCAGCTGAAGTAGCTAGAGACAGTTCTCAAGACAGCCAAAGTTCAGGAACGCTCAGTCAAGATCCCCTTGGACAACCAATAGTAGAAAATGAAGCTGCAATAGCCATGACTGAAGTGGAAACGGCTATGAATCAAGCTCAAGAAGAATTAATAGACTTACCAAATTTGGAAGAACAACTGAATGAAGAACAGCAACAAATTTATGAAGAGATCAGAAACAAAATTGATCATGGATTACTACATGAAAAAAAAGAGTGCTCATGCACATCATTTGAACCAATCAGGATGTATGTGAGCGGACAAGCTGGAACTGGAAAAAGTTTCTTTATAAAAGTCATCAGAAGCTACCTACAGCAAAAAACGGATTCAACTTTGTCTTGTGTGGTAACTGCTCCAACTGGGTTAGCAGCATATAACATAAAAGGAATTACCTTACATCGTCTGCTAATGTTACCAGTGGAGCATGAGAACAAAATAGAATACCACAAGCTAACAGGAGAAGCATGCTTTGAAGTGTCAAGAGTGTTGAAGAAGATGCAAGTTCTCATTATTGATGAGGTGAGCATGGTATCAAACTTAATGCTTGCCTTTGTGCATTTAAGAATGCAGCAAATTCTAAGGAGAGACTATGACGTGTTATTTGGTGGAAAACATGTCATAGTTTTTGGGGATCTTCTACAGCTTACTCCAGTTAAAGGACAACCAGTGTTTAATACTGTGACACATGAAGACACAAAGAAGTCATTGGGAAGCATTGGTAATGCAAATATTTGGTCCTTCTTTGAGTACAAGGAACTTACTACTAATATGAGGCAAGCAAACGATGACGATTATGCAAGTATTCTGAAAGATATCAGAATTGGACTACTCAGTGAAGTTGGCAAGAAAGCATTACAGAGTCGGTTGCTACATAATTTATTCCCAAGTGAAGAAATAGTTGCAGAGAAAATATACCAGAACATTGCAGAAAAAAATACTGTAATCTGCTTAATGCCAACACTACGTGAGTGCTCAATATTCAATGAGGAACTTTTGAAATTGGAAAAGGAAGAGATTAAGAAATTGGAAGCAGTGGACAAAATTCAGCATGAAAGAATTACAATTACATTAACAGGCGAACTGAGAAAAAAATTGGATTCTCTAGAGAAGAAAATTTCGAAAACAGGTGGATTAGAAAAAAATCTATATGTTTGCATGAACTGTAGAGTATTTTTAAGGAGAAATTTGGATGTTGAAAAAGGCTTAGTGAATGGAGCTATGGGTAAAGTTGTGGGTTTTGTGAACTACCAGAAAAAAGGTGGGATTGAATTTTTAAAAATAAAGTTTGATCAGACTGAAGAGGTTAAAGACATTTGTCGTTGTTCAGTCCGTTTTTTGCTTGTGAAAGACTTATATGTACGTAGGAAGCAGTTTCCGTTTTCTCTAGCATATGCTGTAACTATTCACAAGTCTCAAGGATTAACTGTAGATTGTGCTTTTGTGAACATTGGTTCAACTGTGTTCAAAGAAGGTATGGCTTATGTTGCTTTGTCACGAGTGAAAACATTATCTGGTTTATTCATGATAGACTTTGATGACTCAAAAGTTAGTGCTGATGCAAACTGTGTAAAGGAGTATAAGAGATTAAGAAGAACCTATGCTCCTCATTTAGGTCAGTATCCTGTGTTGGAAAAACGTGTTGTTTCTCGGAAAAGGAGAATTGAGAATATCTGTAATGAGGATGTAGAGAAGAGAAAACAAAAGAAGAGTGATGTAATTGCAAGCAACAAGAAAAAGGACAATGTTGAAGAGCTTGTTGGTTGTCATTTTGAAAATAGCTCTGGTGTCAACTGCTACGCTAATGTAGTGCTGAATGTTGTATTTTATCTTGAAAGTTTGCAAGAGCAGATAATAGTAAATCAGGGAAAAAGATTCTGTTCTGTGCTGAGTCTCCTTTTTGAAAAGCTGAGTATTGATAAAACTAAAATAGAAAGTGCTACAGAAATTAGAAAACTTTTAGATGTATGTTCAGGATGTACACAGTTTTCTGTACAGCAAGATGCACAGGAATTCTTGATGTATTTTCTTCAGGTACTGGAAGAAGAAGGGGTACAAATAGAAAATATGTTTGGTCTCTCTTATAAATGGGAACATAGTTGTGAAAACTGTTTCGATACATGTGGCTCTAATGTTGATTCTGAAAGGTTTATTTATTTAACATTGCCAGAAAGTAAATCAGTCACTTTTGCTAAATTAGTTAAAGATGCTAATCATAGCATGGAATGCGGTGAGTGTAAATCTGACATGTTTTCAACGTTAATTTTAAAGGAATACGGACAGTATGTAATTTTAATGATGCAACGATGTAGAGCTGATGGTTCAAAATTGGATACTTTAATAAAGAAGTTTACAGGACAGCAATTATCAATTTCAGGAAAAACTTTTGTAACAGTTGCAATAATTTTCCATGATGGACCTACTGTAACTTCTGGTCATTACACAGTTTATCTAAAATGTAAAAAAGGCTGGACAATGTGTAATGATTGTCAATTGGTTTTTAAGCAACGTTTGCCTTTTGATTTAGCAAATTCCTATCTAATCTTCCTGAAACCTAAATTTTAGAGAGAATTGGCAACATCTGTACAAATCAATTTTACCATTTTATTGGATTACCATTGGAATTTTCTAATAAAAAGATTTTTAAAATTACCATTTGGCCTAAAGGAAAGGTAACCAATTGTATTGTGGACTTATTTAATTCCTAATTAATCTTTCGGAAACCAAAATTTTAGAGAGAATTGGTAACATCTGTACAAATCAAATTTTGGAATTTTATTGGATTACCATTGGAAATTTAATCAAAAAAGAATTTAAAAATTACCATTTGGCCTAAAGGAAAGGTAACCAGATGTATTGTGGAGTTATTTGAGATATATTATTTTTGTGATTATGCTTCTGTAACAAAATTGTCAGACGGTATTTTTTAGAAATAGTTATCGTTATTAGATGAATTTTTTTTTGAATATTTTGCATTTCTATAATGTTATGTGTGAGAAGAGATTCTGGGCTTTTTTAAAACAATCTTTGTGATTGTTATTTTTTTTTTTGCCCGCTGTTAAGTGATGAATGCAATTGCTTTCACGATTTATAGTGAAATGCAATATATTCTGAAAACAGCAAAAAAATGGCAAAAAATTGTTTTTGGAAAATATGTAAATATGTGTACTGTATTATAACATGTTTTATCAAATATTAATACTTTTTTCTTTTTTTTTTCAGATTGAGAAAGAAAATTTTCGAAAAATAAAACCATTTTTCTAGCAATTTAAATAAAATTTAAATTGATATTTAATTTTTTGGGTGGGTCAGGTAAGTCAGAAATTTCATGGTCCCTTTTTTCCACCTCTCCTCAATCAGATTTTCAGTTTTTCGTTATTAATCCCTCAAGGACCTTGTAATGTGGTAATTGTTTTTTAGTGTTTAAAAAAAAAAAAAAAAGAAATACGCTTACCGTACGCGTACGGTAAAAAAAAAGAAAAAAAAGTTTTTTTTAAAAAATTTAAAAAAGTTGAAAGGTAAGGTTGGCTCTTAAAAGAGTCGTTGTGTTCATACAGGGACAGAGGAAAGAAAGAATGGGAATATTAGCTGGTAGGACAAATGTGCTGGTCTATTCTGTTGTTAATTAGGGGAACACTGGTCTCCCCACGAACAATCAGACCATGACAATTTGAGCACCGCATTGTAACCCTCGCAAATCGATGGTTAGTTTCCAGAGGACCAGAAAAAGGTGATTCTCCCCCCACAGATGAAGGGCTCAGCTGAGCTGCCGAAGATGTACTCGGCTGAGCTGCTGTGGATGTGCTCGGTCGACTTACTGAAGGGTTTGCTCCAGTATGTCGAGCATTTGTCCTAGGGTGTACATCCTCAAGGTGTCTTAACATAGTGTGATTCCCGAAGGAATACTTCTTGTTAGGATTACCTCTAGAAAGTACACGCTGGCAAAGCTTGCAAGTCACTAAAGGAGCATTTACCTTTTTCTGGCCATCAGGAAACGTAAAATACTCCCATATAAAAGAGCTCTTTTGTTTCCTCCTTCTCCGCCTGATGGTGGTGCTGCTAGCCTCACTTGAAGAAGAGGACTGCTGGTCTGCCATTGTATTCCAAAGACAACTCAGCTCCTTCTCCTAAGGGATCACAAGCAGAAATGAGGGGAATGGGTGTGGTGTAGGAGAGTTCTAGAACTGAAAGTAGTTTAAACCAATCAAAAGTGTTGTTTCTTGATCACATGACCCACCGTGCGCGTACGTTACGCTTACGGAGCGCTTACAGAGCGCTTACGGTAAAAGTACGCATGTGCGTATAAAAGACACGCGCACGCGCGCATGTGCATAACAGGCACGCCCCAACACTTCCGCGTAACGTGCGCGTGTAACGTATGCGCTTACGCGCCGCGTACGCAGTACGCACGTCTATGTAAATTGCGTAACCATACGCAAAAAGAGTAGAAATATTACGTACATAAAGCAAAACGTGCGTTTACGGTAAGCTTACCGTATGCGCACAAAAAAAAATAAAAAATTGGAAAAAAAGAATCAGTATGTTATACTAATAGATCTTACCTGTTTGGTTAAAAAAAAAACGTGAAAAAAAATATATATTGCAGAATTTTTAAAATTTTACCATAGTGTTTAAAGAGGATATAAAGTAAAAATAAAAAGATATAAAAAACCTTGCAAAAAAAAAAAAAAAAACACACGTTAAATATAAGAATTAGCATTTAAAAAACCATACAAATTCACTGAAAAAACCATGGGTTTCACACACGTTATAGTTAGGAATTAGCATTTAAAAAACCATACAACACCTCCGACGAAATCGCCCTCGCCATACGTTCGGTCGCTTCTGGCAAGGCCATGGGCCCGAATGGTATCCCTATCGAGTTGTACAAGTTGCGACCGGATACACTGGCGCCCCACCTCCGTGCAATGTTCCTGGCGGCCCACTCGCTGGGCTCCCTCCCGCTGGACCAGCGTCTGGCTACAATCGTGGTGATCCACAAGGAGGGGAGACCTCGGGACCGGGTTACATCCTATCGGCCTATCTCGCTACTGAACGCGGAGCCCAAAATTCTCGCCAAGGTACTGGCCAATCGGCTGGTCGGCGTGGTGGGCGATCTGGTCCATCAGGACCAGTCCGGCTTTATTCCCCATCGCAACACAGCCCTTAACCTGCGGCGTTTGCATGGGGTGCTCGCACGTGTCCCATTCATACGGGAACCGGCCATCTTGGCGTCCTTAGACGCCACCATGGCGTTTGATACGCTTGAGTGGCCATACATCTGGGCGATGCTTGCGAAGTTTGGATTTGGCCCAGGGTTCATCAGTTGGGTCAAATTGTTGTATTCGGGCCCATTGGCACAGGTGGTGGTGAACGGAAGAGTATCGGCCCCGTTCGAGCTGGGCCAGGGCACGCGACAGGGCTGCCCCCTATCGCCGCTCCTGTTTGCGCTTGCCTTGGAGCCCCTGGCGGAGTGGCTGCGGTGGCATCCCTCTATCCGTGGTCTCTGCTGGACCCCTGAGTATGAGGACCGCGTGTCCCTATACGCTGATGACATCCTCTTGTACCTAGCCTCCCCACGTAAATCACTGATAGTACTGGTTGATGTTTTACATTCATTCGGTCGCAACTCCGGCCTTGTCATCAACTGGGCTAAATCATGTGTGTATGTGCTCTCTGGGGAGGCTCCCATCCTCCCGCGGGGCTGTCCGATCCAGATCGCCTCGCGGGGGTTCAGGTACCTGGGTGTCTTCATTACTCTGGACCCGGAGGCCCGCTACGAACGGAACCTGCTTCCCCCTCTCCAGCGCCTGAAGGAGGACGTCGCGCGCTGGCGGCGCCTGCCGCTTTCGCCGCTCGGCCGGGCGGCATTGTTGAAGATGATGTCGTTGCCACGCTTCCTGTACGCTTTGCAGAACACTATGGACTTAGTCCCGGCGCGCTACTTCCGTGAGGTGGAGAGTCTGCAACGCCGCCTGTTCTGGGACGGGAGGCCGCGTATTGCCCTGGCGAAGTTGACGCTCCCATGGTATGACGGGGGGATTGCCCTCCCCGATATTAAACGGTACTATTGGGCCTCCCAGCTAGCTGCAATTAACCATGGCCTATACGGGCCCGCCTTAAACCCGGCATTTGAAATGGACAAGATGCTACTGCCAGGTGGCGACTACAATCGAGCGCTCTATTCTAGCGCGCCCGACGCTCGTCTGACGGGCCCCACGCGTGTCATTGTGCGAGTGTGGCACGCGGCCAATGCAGCTATGGGGTGGAAGGACCGTTTGACCCGGGCGTCACCACTATACGCGTCTGAGCGGTTGGGCTCCCTGTGGACCTCGAAGGGCTTCGAGCAGTGGGACATAATAGGCATCAGCAAAGTGGGGGATCTCTGGACGAGGGGAGGATTTAAAACGTTCGAGATGCTGCAGACGGAATTTCAGTTGCAGGGCAGTGAGTACTTTCGGTATTTGCAGGTCCGTCATGCACTGGGCTCCGTCTTCTTGGACGTTGCCTCCATCCCGGAGTATTCCCCCCTGGAGGATAGAGTGCTGGATGGACACGTCCCGGACAGCACGATCTCACTGATCTACAAAAAACTGATCAACGACCGCTCGGGCTTGCTGACTGCTCTTCGTGAGGCTTGGGTTGCCGACGGGCTGGAGTTGGACGACGAGGACTGGATCTCCGCGGTGGCCTCCCCGAAGGAGGTGGCCATACCGGCTCGCCTTCGCTTCGTCCAGCTCAAGATACTCCACCGGGTCTACATGACGGGGCCAAAGCTTCTGCGTATGGGCTATGCTGAAGATGGGTTGTGTAAGCGTGGGTGTGGTGCTTTGGGGACCTTTCTGCATATCTTGTGGGAATGCCCGGAGGTGGAGCGATTCTGGCGTGGTGTGCATGAGGTCCTGCGAGTGGTTACGCATGTGGCGCTGCTGCCTGAAGCGAGGAGATGCCTGTTGAATGTGTGGGAACCAACTGATTACTCGGCGCCGCAGACGTGGTGGGTGACTCTGGGATATATGATAGCCAAGCGTGATATTGCTCAACTGTGGGGATCCCAAAGGCCCCCGACGGTATCGGCCTGGAAAGAACACATGGACTGGTGCATGTTTCGAGAAAAAGTGGTGTATGTGGCGAGGGGTAAGCCTGGGACATGGGTGAAAGTATGGGGCCCCTGGAACGCCTACCGCGGGGGTATCTGTGCACCACCGTTACTGCCTGATATCTCGCCAGCCCCGTCCCCTTAGTTGACTCCTTCCCCCGGTACCGGGCATTGAGTTCCCCCAGTCCTCGCACTGTTCTCTTCCCCCTCTTTAAACTCCTGTGGATAGCTGGGATCCCCCCTCTAGGGGAGCACGTGCTGCTATTTCCGATTGTGGGTTGCCTTGTGGGTGTGGTTTTTCTTGTTGTTCTTAATTTAAAATGAAACCGTATAGTGGGGTCTGGCTGCTGTGGCTTTTGACGTTGTTACCTCCTGAGCATGCTCCTCTGCAACGCCACGTGTTTTATAAATGTATGTCTTATGCTCCTATCATTGCTAGCGGCCGGCCGGAAGGTTGTAGCCCATTCTTGTATATTCTTGAGACTTGTAATAAACGGTTTCAAAAAAAAAAAAAAAAAAACCATACAAATTCACTGAAAAAACCATGGGTTTCACACACGTTATAGTTAGGAATTAGCATTTAAAAAACCTTGCAAATTCAGTGAAAAACCATAGGTTTCACAGACGTTATAGTTAGGTGGACATTTCACTCGTAAAAAACCAATGAAATTCCCCCGTTATAGTTAGTTAAGCTAACTATAACTCGCGCACCCGCAATCCACTGCTGATGACGTCACATATAACATCACTCATGACATGGTCACTGACATCACTCATGACATCACTGATGACATCTCAAATGACATCACTGATGACATCACTGATGACATCATCCTTGTGAAAAAGTGGCAGACCTCCTCTTACCCTAATATAACCTTTGATACACACATTAAAAAATAGAGACTAAAAAATAAAAAATTAATAGAAATTCCAATACCAGTTTCAACAAACTCTTCTGTAATTCTAAGAACCACATACACATCTACTCATTTACCAACAGTCCTATACAGTCACTCATACATGTACTCACTCATATGTACTCATACACCTGTACATCCTGTTACACAATGCCACTCATCCATAGAGTTACTCACACACATAGTCACTCATGCTAATAAAGAATCAAACATATATTTACCTTCATATACAGTTATACACACACCACCACACTTACTTCTACGGAAACGTGTCAAGGTTAAAAGACAGTGCATGTGCAGTTTAGGAAATAATGACTGCACTAGTCCAAAAAGCCTGTCTACATGTTTTAGCCATCATGATCAAATTCTGATTGTGGCCTTCCTTAGGACCTAGATAGTAAGTGCTACTGCAAAAAACTTGTATAATAATTTGAGTGACAATACTACGGTTGGAATAAATACAACCTGCTGAAACCAGTGGTCCCAATTGCAAAAATGCCACAATAATCCTGATGTCACCTGTGAAAGTCAGAAACAATGCAACTTGAAATCATGAAGAGTGGAAACAGATATTGAGAGAGCTTGTACTGACTTGTATGCCTAATGTCTGGGTCAATACCCATAACGAATACAACACGAGTGTGCTATTAGTTATACAAAGGTATGCTTACCCATGAGTTTACGGGTGAACACCTCACCTCAACTGGCAACAGCTCAGGACGTGAGGTACCGCTCTATTTAGAAAGGAAAACTGAAGTTACGAATACAGACACCACAAGCATTCTATAAACTAGTAATCTATCAAATCTTTTAGTCAATTTGGTTACATCATGTGTTGCTAGTGCTTAGATTTAGACCAAGGTCAGCAATTGCAAAAACATTGTTGTATTTGTATGTATTGTTATTTATAATTTAACTTTATGTTCTATAATAATACCGAATAAACCGTGGGCTACTAAAGTTCACTGGATATCAAATGGATGTCATCCAATGTATCTGATTTTGCTTTGCAAAATGTCTAAAGGAAAAGGTTGAAAAATAATCATGTACAGATACTGTGGCCATGCTAAATAAATGTTGAGACTACAAACTAATAATTAATTGTGTTGGTTAAATAACTTCAGACCAGGTATAATGTTTTTTGTTAATATTTAAAAAGTTGTCTGAACTTGCTGAATTTCTAGGCCTAACCCCTTGGTTGAAACTTTCAAAGAGTGCCATTTTAAAAATTGCAATTTAAAAATCTGACTTCAACATAAGTTTGGATTCTAAATTGTGATTCCAGAGGCACTAGACTTAAACTAGTTGTATCATCCCATTTGAAAAGTACACTTATAAACTATAATAAGGTAATCCTAATGTTATCATATGGGAGATATGAGGCCTGCAGTAGTGAAAGTAAGACGTTTACACTACCAAGATCAATAAATCAATCAATCAACAGGACTTATAAATCACAGCTAATCACTCTTTAGGGTATCCAGGCACTGAGAACCCTGCTGCTTAGGGAGGGTTCAGTTGAACAGCCAGGTCTTGAGCTCTTTGCTGAATTTCAACAGAGAGGATAAGGTCCGGAGGTAAAGTGGAATGTTGTTCCAGGACCTGGCAGCAAGGCAGGAGAAGGAATGCTCTTAATAGTTGCTTTGGTGGATGTGAGGGGTGTTAGTGAGGGAGAGTGGGGTGAGAAGCAGGTGTCTGGATGGTTAGTAAAACTAAAAAGTACATGTCATGCTTTTTAAATACATTGCACCCTGCCACCGGAGCTGTCCAGGACCTACCCTAGGGGTGACTTCTATGTATTGAAAAGGAAGGCCGGGGCCTGGCAAAAGGTTTATTTTGCCAGGTCAAAATGGCAGTTTAAATTGCACACACAAGCTTTTCAATGGGAGACGTTTAAGGGGCTACTTAAGTGGGTGGCACAACCAGTTCTCCTGGCCCACTAGAAGCATTTAATTTACAGGCCCTGGGCACATTTAGTGCCAAGTTACTAGGGACCTATAAGTAAATTAAATATACTAATTGGGAATAAGCCAATATTACCATGTTTAAAGGAGAGGGCACAAGCATTGTAGCACTGGTTAGCAGTGATAACGTGCAGAATCCTAACACCATCAAAAACAAGGTACATAAAGGCGGAGGAAGAAAGAAGACATTTTAAACAGCTTACTTGTGCCAACGTTTTAATATTGGGTTTTATCATTTGTATTATTCCCTTTTACCCATCCTTTCTATGCAGTTATATTTTTGTTATGTAAACTGACGAATACGTGAAATAGGGTGAATTTAACTGAATATTAATAGTTTAACATTCCTAATGTTGGACTGGTTTAGAGGTTATCCCGCCAAACATTTTTGTCTTGGTCATAGCGATGCTAAAGGCCACAAACCAGACAGCATCTACCATCAGCAGAATGCCGAGGTTGTAAGGACTGCCCTGAGGTGTGGGCACTGATTCTATCAAGGGAACCTCCTTCACAAAAAAATATGAAGTTTCAGCATGCGTTGCCTATATCAATAAACATGTAATACAAATCATATAATAAAACCAGGAAATGCATTGACCTAAAATGCCTTTTTGTAAGGATAGAGCAGACTGACTCCACTCATTAACTAATTCCCCTGACCAATAAAATGCATCAATAGTTTGTGGGCAGTTCTCATGACATCTTTGAGCTCCCCATGGTTCTACATAGACTTTTTAAGAGGATAATTCTCTTTTCCACAGACTGAGGTTTACGGACAACCAATGACCATGATTTTGTAGCCAAGCTCACAGGGGTATGCAGGTCGGTGAGCAGTCTATATATCGACTTTTTAATATCGAGGGACATAAATATCGAGTCAAAAATATCGAATGTCCAAAATATCGAAATAGCTAATATCGATGTGAAAAATATCGTTATTTTTTTTTTACTTATATGTCGATGTAAGTAATATCGTTCGTAATAATATCGACATGTGAAAATATCGTTATTGTGTGTTTAGTAAATATTTTGAAGTTGTTTGTATAAATATTTAAAATGTATATAATATGAGAAATATTTATATTGTTTTAGGGGCGGGATGTTGGGTTATAGGGGATAAGGGTGGGGAGTGTTTTAAAAAAGTTTATTTATTTTTTTATTATATTGTAAAATTTAATTATTACATTTAATTTAAAATGGGAAATGTATATTTAATTTTAGGAGCGGGATGTTGGTTTATAGGGGATAAGGGTGGGAAGTGTATTAAAAATGTTTATATATTGTTTGAATTTTTTGAAAAATTATTTAGAAATTGTAAATTAAATTTAAAATTTTAAAAAAAAATTTAGGAGCGGGATGTTGGTTTATAGGGGATAAGGGTGGGAAGTGTTTTAAAATATTTTATATATTTGTAAATTTGTAAAAATAAATTTCTAGAAATTCTAAATTAAATTTAGAATTTTAAAAAAAAATTTAGGAGCGGGATGTTGGTTTATAGGGGATAAGGGTGGGAAGTGTATTAAAAATGTTTATATATTGTTTGAATTTTTAGAAAAATTATTTAGAAATTGTAAATTAAATTTAGAATTTTAAAAATAATTTTAGGAGCGGGATGTTGGTTTATAGGGGATAAGGGTGGGAAGTGTTTTAAAATATTTTACATATTTGTAAAATTTTTAAAAATAAATTTCTTGAAATTGTCAATTATATTTAGAATTAAAAAAAAAAATTTAGGAGCGGGATGTTGGTTTATAGGGGATAAGGGTGGGAAGTGTATTAAAAATGTTTATATATTGTTAGAATTTATTTGAAATTTATTTAGAAATTGTAAATTAAATTTAGAATTTTAGAAATAATTTTAGGAGCGGGATGTTGGTTTATAGGGGATAAGGGTGGGAAGTGTTTTACAAATGTTTATATATTATTTAATTTAAAAAAAAACCATTAATTTAGAAATTGTAAATTAAAATTTGAATTTTAAATAAAATTTTAGGAGCGGGATGTTGGTTTATAGGGGATAAGGGTGGGAATTTTTTAAATATTTTTTATATATTTGTTAATTTTTTTTAAAAAATATTTATAAATAGGAAATAAATTTTCGATTTTTACAAATATATTTCGCTGCGGGATGTTGGTTGATAGGGGATAAGGGTGGGAAGTGTTGTAAAAATGTTTATATATCTGTTAATTTAAAAAAAAAAATAATTTAGAAATTGTAATTTTTTTGTAGAATGTTACAAATAATTTTAGGAGCGGAATGTTGGGTTATAGGGGATAAGGGTGGGAAGTTAATTTAACATGTTTATATATTGTTAATTTAAAAAATATTAATATTTAGAAAATTTAAATTTATTTTTGAATTTAACTAATCCCATAATTAAATATAGATTTCAGTCAGAGTATTAAATTAATTAAGTTCACTGTCCAGCACTTATTTTAATTTAATATAGAATGGAGTGGGAATAGTAAATTAATTTAGTTCAGTGTCCAGCACATACTGTAATTAAATATAGGTTGGAGTGAGAATAGGAAATTCATTAAGTTAAGTGTCCAGCACTTATTTGAATTTAATATAGACTGGAGTGGGAATAGTAAATTAATTTAGTTCAGTGTCCAGCACCTACCCTAATTTAATATAGGTTGGAGTGAGAATAGTAAATTAATTAAGTTCAGTGTCCAGCACTTATCTTAATTAAATATAGAGTGGAGTGGGAATAGTAAATTAATTAAGTTAATTGTCCAGCACCTACTGTAATTTAATATAGTTTGGATTGAGAATAGTAAATTAATAAGTTCAGTGTCCAGCACTTATCTTAATTAAATATAGATTGGAGTGGGAATATTATATTAATTTAGTTCAGTGTCCGGCACATACTCTAATTAAATATAGGTTGGAGTGAGAATAGTAAATTAATTAAGTTCAGTGTCCAGCACTTATTTTAATTTAATATAGACTGGAGTGGGAATAGTAAATTAATTTAGTTCAGTGTCCAGCACCTACCCTAATTTAATATAGGTTGGAGTGAGAATAGTAAATTAATTAAGTTCAGTGTCCAGAACTTATCTTAATTAAATATAGAGTGGAGTGGGAATAGTAAATTAATTAAGTTCATTGTCCAGCACCTACTGTAATTTAATATAGTTGGGAGTGAGAATAGTAAATTAATTAAGTTCAGTGTCCAGCACTTATCTTACTAAAATATAGATTGGAGTGGGAATAGTAAATTAATTCAGTTCAGTGTCCAGCACATACTCTAATTAAATATAGGTTGGAGTGAGAATAGTAAATTAATTAAGTTCAGTGTCCAGCACTTATTTTAATTTAATATAGACTGGAGTGGGAATAGTAAATTAATTTAGTTCAGTGTCCAGCACCTATCCTAATTTAATATAGGTTGGAGTGAGAATAGTAAATTAATTAAGTTCAGTGTGTAGCACTTATCTTAATTAAATATAGACTGGAGTGGGAATAGTAAATTAATTTAGTTCAGTGTCCAGCACCTACCCTAATTTAATATAGGTTGGAGTGAGAATAGTAAATTAATTAAGTTCAGTGTCCAGCACTTATCTTAATTAAATATAGAGTGGAGTGGGAATAGTAAATTAATTAAGTTAATTGTCCAGCACCTACTGTAATTTAATATAGTTTGGATTGAGAATAGTAAATTAATAAGTTCAGTGTCCAGCACTTATCTTAATTAAATATAGATTGGAGTGGGAATATTATATTAATTTAGTTCAGTGTCCGGCACATACTCTAATTAAATATAGGTTGGAGTGAGAATAGTAAATTAATTAAGTTCAGTGTCCAGCACTTATTTTAATTTAATATAGACTGGAGTGGGAATAGTAAATTAATTTAGTTCAGTGTCCAGCACCTACCCTAATTTAATATAGGTTGGAGTGAGAATAGTAAATTAATTAAGTTCAGTGTCCAGCACTTATCTTAATTAAATATAGAGTGGAGTGGGAATAGTAAATTAATTAAGTTCATTGTCCAGCACCTACTGTAATTTAATATAGTTGGGAGTGAGAATAGTAAATTAATTAAGTTCAGTGTCCAGCACTTATCTTACTAAAATATAGATTGGAGTGGGAATAGTAAATTAATTCAGTTCAGTGTCCAGCACATACTCTAATTAAATATAGGTTGCAGTGAGAATAGTAAATTAATTAAGTTCAGAGTCCAGCACTTATTTTAATTTAATATAGACTGGAGTGGGAATAGTAAATTAATTTAGTTCAGTGTCCAGCACCTATCCTAATTTAATATAGGTTGGAGTGAGAATAGTAAATTAATTAAGTTCAGTGTGTAGCACTTATCTTAATTAAATATAGAGTGGAGTGGGAATAGTAAATTAATGTAGTTCAGTCTCCAGCACCTACTCTAATTTAATATAGTTTGGAGTGAGAATAGTAAATTAATTAAGTTCAGTGTCCAGCACTTATCTTAATTAAATATAGATTGGAGTGGGAATAGTGAATGAATTCAGTTCATTGTCCAGCACCTACTGTAATTTAATATAGTTTGGATTGAGAATAGTAAATTAATAAGTTCAGTGTCCAGCACTTATCTTAATTAAATATAGATTGGAGTGGGAATATTATATTAATTTAGTTCAGTGTCCAGCACATACTCTAATTAAATATAGGTTGGAGTGAGAATAGTAAATTAATTAAGTTCAGTGTCCAGCACTTATTTTAATTTAATATAGACTGGAGTGGGAATAGTAAATTAATTTAGTTCAGTGTCCAGCACCTACCCTAATTTAATATAGGTTGGAGTGAGAATAGTAAATTAATTAAGTTCAGTGTCCAGCACTTATCTTAATTAAATATAGAGTGGAGTGGGAATAGTAAATTAATTAAGTTCATTGTCCAGCACCTACTGTAATTTAATATAGTTGGGAGTGAGAATAGTAAATTAATTAAGTTCAGTGTCCAGCACTTATCTTACTAAAATATAGATTGGAGTGGGAATAGTAAATTAATTCAGTTCAGTGTCCAGCACATACTCTAATTAAATATAGGTTGGAGTGAGAATAGTAAATTAATTAAGTTCAGTGTCCAGCACTTATTTTAATTTAATATAGACTGGAGTGGGAATAGTAAATTAATTTAGTTCAGTGTCCAGCACCTACCCTAATTTAATATAGGTTGGAGTGAGAGTAGTAAATTAATTAAGTTCAGTGTGCAGCACTTATCTTAATTAAATATAGAGTGGAGTGGGAATAGTAAATTAATTTAGTTCAGTCTCCAGCACCTACTCTAATTTAATATAGATTGGAGTGAGAATAGTAAATTAATTAAGTTCAGTGTCCAGCACTTATCTTAATTAAATATAGATTGGAGTGGGAATAGTAAATGAATTCAGTTCATTGTCCAGCACCTACTGTAATTTAATATAGTTTGGATTGAGAATAGTAAATTAATAAGTTCAGTGTCCAGCACTTATCTTAATTAAATATAGATTGGAGTGGGAATATTATATTAATTTAGTTCAGTGTCCAGCACATACTCTAATTAAATATAGGTTGGAGTGAGAATAGTAAATTAATTAAGTTCAGTGTCCAGCACTTATTTTAATTTAATATAGACTGGAGTGGGAATAGTAAATTAATTTATTTCAGTGTCCAGCACCTACCCTAATTTAATATAGGTTGGAGTGAGAATAGTAAATTAATTAAGTTCAGTGTCCAGCACTTATCTTAATTAAATATAGAGTGGAGTGGGAATAGTAAATTAATTAAGTTCATTGTCCAGCACTTATCTTAATTAAATATAGATTGGAGTGGGAATAGTGAATGAATTCAGTTCATTGTCCAGCACCTACTGTAATTTAATATAGTTTGGATTGAGAATAGTAAATTAATAAGTTCAGTGTCCAGCACTTATCTTAATTAAATATAGATTGGAGTGGGAATATTATATTAATTTAGTTCAGTGTCCAGCACATACTCTAATTAAATATAGGTTGGAGTGAGAATAGTAAATTAATTAAGTTCAGTGTCCAGCACTTATTTTAATTTAATATAGACTGGAGTGGGAATAGTAAATTAATTTAGTTCAGTGTCCAGCACCTACCCTAATTTAATATAGGTTGGAGTGAGAATAGTAAATTAATTAAGTTCAGTGTCCAGCACTTATCTTAATTAAATATAGAGTGGAGTGGGAATAGTAAATTAATTAAGTTCATTGTCCAGCACCTACTGTAATTTAATATAGTTGGGAGTGAGAATAGTAAATTAATTAAGTTCAGTGTCCAGCACTTATCTTACTAAAATATAGATTGGAGTGGGAATAGTAAATTAATTCAGTTCAGTGTCCAGCACATACTCTAATTAAATATAGGTTGGAGTGAGAATAGTAAATTAATTAAGTTCAGTGTCCAGCACTTATTTTAATTTAATATAGACTGGAGTGGGAATAGTAAATTAATTTAGTTCAGTGTCCAGGACCTACCCTAATTTAATATAGGTTGGAGTGAGAGTAGTAAATTAATTAAGTTCAGTGTGCAGCACTTATCTTAATTAAATATAGAGTGGAGTGGGAATAGTAAATTAATTTAGTTCAGTCTCCAGCACCTACTCTAATTTAATATAGATTGGAGTGAGAATAGTAAATTAATTAAGTTCAGTGTCCAGCACTTATCTTAATTAAATATAGATTGGAGTGGGAATAGTAAATGAATTCAGTTCATTGTCCAGCACCTACTGTAATTTAATATAGTTTGGATTGAGAATAGTAAATTAATAAGTTCAGTGTCCAGCACTTATCTTAATTAAATATAGATTGGAGTGGGAATATTATATTAATTTAGTTCAGTGTCCAGCACATACTCTAATTAAATATAGGTTGGAGTGAGAATAGTAAATTAATTAAGTTCAGTGTCCAGCACTTATTTTAATTTAATATAGACTGGAGTGGGAATAGTAAATTAATTTATTTCAGTGTCCAGCACCTACCCTAATTTAATATAGGTTGGAGTGAGAATAGTAAATTAATTAAGTTCAGTGTCCAGCACTTATCTTAATTAAATATAGAGTGGAGTGGGAATAGTAAATTAATTAAGTTCATTGTCCAACACCTACTGTAATTTAATATAGTTGGGAGTGAGAATAGTAAATTAATTAAGTTCAGTGTCCAGCACTTATCTTACTAAAATATAGATTGGAGTGGGAATAGTAAATTAATTCAGTTCAGTGTCCAGCACATACTCTAATTAAATATAGGTTGGAGTGAGAATAGTAAATTAATTAAGTTCAGTGTCCAGCACATACTGCCAACTCAGTGAATTGTGGTGTACCAGAAACTCACCTCAGAACCCAGAACCCAGTCTCTGGCTAGTATTAGTGTCCCATTCGTTATCCGAGATTAGGCTCAGAAATCACAATGAAAAGACAACCCAGAACAAGCGACTCAGTATCCTCTCAGGAATGGTGGGAATCCGAAATACCTGTCCGTATATTATTCTCACATCAGTCCACAAGAAGAATCAACAGAGACACGGTGAAAATAAAAAGAGTTTATTTTTATAGACCACGTGTCCTAAAATGCAGTAGGTTGGCTAATACAAGCAGACAAATGATTAAAATCAAAACCATCAGCTTCGTTACAATACCATAGAATATAAAAGGGGTGATCATATTATAATGACAGTGGATAATATCACCTTCCCTTTACTAAGAAGCTGATATTATTATTATGCTAATAGAAGGTCTCTTAGGCTTCAATAGGGGACCCCATACCTCAAAGATCAGCTTAGTGAAATCACATCACAGGAGCATCAGTTGTCTTCTCGCAGGAAGGCTCGTCTTCGGTCTGAATATTAAACATGATGTCTGCATTATTAAAAGCACCAACTTTCAGGTATTCGCAGCTGCCTGTGTGTTATGGCTAAATAGTGGGTCGATCAACCTGGAGTGGAAAACATGCTTTGTCTAACGACCCAGACTGTTTTGTCACGCCATGTACAGACCAAGGTCCCTGCGCAGAGCTCGGGATGGTAACAACAGATTGCTTCCGTGTGAGGCAAAGCTCGAGTCAGCAGTTTGTTTAAGCAATAACATGTAAACGCAGTGTCGTGCGCAAAAGCGGCAAGATGGATTTCTAACATCTAACGCGGTTATGCTAACTTAACAATGTATGTACGTATTAAGGGAGTCCTCACTACATGCCCCCTTGATCGAAGCACTATACAGTAGGCAAGAAAAAAGAGAATGCAAAGTTCAGTTTCGACAGAGCAGAACAAGGTGTATTCAATTAATAAACAATTTATAGTTCAGGCAAAAGCCGAAAACATGAAAATCGAAAAGGGGAGAAAAAAACCACAAACATGTGATGGGAAAAATTAAAAATTGTTTATGTGGACAGCAGTCCAAAGGCACGGGAGAAAAAACATAGAGGACCACAGTTTACTCAATCCATGAACGTATATATGCAGCATACGTGGCCACTGCTTCCAACAAGAAATCGTTTGCAGAGCCATGAAAAGTTTCAGCCATCCAATTAATCAAAGAAAAGGAACATACATGTTCTTCAATGAGCGGAGCCTCTAGCACAATCAGAGGGCAACCCAATTGTTCCTCCAGATAGCTCATATTCAAGAAATTATAGGCTGCTCTTGCGATGTCCCAATTACCCAGGATACCATGCGCCGCACCACAGGCCATAATCCGAACACCAGAACAGGCAAACTCGTGAGACACTAAGGGCCTCATCAGTCGATCATAATCCGGCACCGGAGACACCATGTTGGTTAAGCACAAATCCAAAGGCCATTCAAAGGGACAATCTAGGCAGTGAAAGACTGGCTGTACGCAGGTGAAGTAGGAATACCGGAAGGATAATCCATACGCCAGGCTCAAAGTCGCCAATGGTAGCGTACCATAATATTCAAGCATCCTGTCACGGAGAAGATGCAGACGGGACAGGTTGTCGTGTGGCACAGAAAGAGCAGCCATTTCGCAGTATGAAAAGTAAAAGCAGCACTCCTGCCACAAGCGCCAGAATCAGCGGGACACCTCCAAAGATGCTCGAGAAAATAGAGTGAAAAAATGCCGGAATCACACCAAAAATAGTTTGGAAAGAGGTCACGAGGCCCGAGCCCACAAGCTTAAAAAAATGAGCTAGGCCAGTCGTGGACGAGGAATTGAAAATTGTTTGGATCAAAGCACCAAAATGTAGGGGGAGGTCAGTATTCAAAAGCGCCTGTACCTCAGTACGCGTATTTGCAACGTGAAGGACAAATGTTTCACCGGAGGAAGTCAATGGCACCTCCTTTTTGGACAATAGCGCCTTTATTCTGCTCATTTTGTTGAACTCTGCCTTCAAGGTTGGAATCTAAGGCCAGATGGAAACATCCAGCAGCCCATGCGGGGGTGGAAATAGAACATTATTGCAGCAGACAAGTCTCTGCGATACAGTCACTATGTAAGGGATTCCCACTAACATCCCGCAGCAAGCTTCATTGTTCAGAATTAAATAACTACCGTTTGCAAGCAGCGTGAAAGATGGCGTAATCACTGGCACTGGGATACCTTTCATGACGCAGGCCAAATTTGGAGTTTGTACATTGTATGCACTGTGTAATTGAATGTGTCTATATACTACAGAATGATCAGGTGTCGTTGTACATTCTTCACCTGTCAGAGAAACCTCAGTACCGTCCCTTGTACATCTATACATAAAAGGGAGGGACCAAACATCATGTATGAAAGCGGTGCCCAGCTGTTCATATCTACCCAGAGCATAGTTTTTTATACAGGATGTAAACTTGAAAAGCGCGAATGGGAGAGTGATCAACCCATGTAATAACCACACGCCTGTATCCAATTCCGCTACAGAGAAAGGTAAAGGTTCAAATT
The DNA here is from genome assembly GCF_964204655.1 of Triturus cristatus. Lineage (NCBI taxonomy): Eukaryota > Metazoa > Chordata > Amphibia > Caudata > Salamandridae > Triturus > Triturus cristatus. The sequence goes on from NC_140591.1 coordinate 1,525,964,519, forward strand.
TTTCAATATGTAACAATGAATATGTAGCATATTTCATGGACATTAATTGCTGTTTTTCAGTAAGGTTAAAGGGAAGCAATAAAGATGTTGTATTAAAATAGTCCCAGGGGACCTTCCCTGCCTTTAACGTTTGTAATGTCCATGTTATTGGTTGTTTTCTGTAGGTTGCCTTTCTATTGGATGGTTTGATTTTTTTTTTGTTAATTGGTTTCCTTTTATAGAAAATGCTAAGTAAGAGTATATTTATTTTTAAAGGAGGAGAGTTTTAAATCATTATATATAAAAAGATTGTTTATAATGTGTAGTGAATGTTTTTTAAATGTGTTCGAAATGCCAATGTGATAATTATTTCAGTGTTTTTTTATTATGTTGTTAAATATTGAGATCGCTATAAATGTTATGTTTATGTTTAAGTAGAATCTCATTTGAAAAATGTATGTTTTGGGAAAATATTGTCTTTATGTTGTTTAAAATATTGGTTTTATTAGTGTTAGAATAGTCGATATTTTTTATAAAAACGATATTCTTGATGTCTATATTTTGGTTATCGATATTTGTGACATGTGTCATATTTATTTACTCATGTCGATATTTAGTATTGCGATATTAATGTGTGCGATATTTGTGTGATCGATATAATTGTATTACGATATTGTAGTGTCGATATTAGTGTAGTTTTTTAAATAAGTATACAATGTAGATATTTTTGATGTCGATATATTTGATGCGATATTTGTGTAGTTCGATAATGTGTCTGTCGATAATATGTCAGAGATCCATGCAGGTCCTAATAAGTACGGATTTGTCTGCTTAGGCCAGGTAAGTTCCACAAAGTCTGCAGTGAGCATTTCTCTTTAGGAAACAAATGCCCTCACACAAATAGATAGGTGTCATGCTTCATCATTGGGCTTTTACTCCTCATCGGGCCGGTGCTGCAATACCCGACTGGCACCCTCAATGAGGGCGTTTTACCAGAGATCATTTTATAAGCCGTATGGTGAAGTGTGGGTGAAATAGTAGATTGATGTATTTTAAGTGGGAGTGGGATAAAAATAGGACAATGGGTACTCTACAGAAATATTTTATTGATTGAGTCCTACTATGTTGAAATACATGGTGCCACCTACTAGAAATGATTATATTAGGTAGCTTAAGGTTGACGTGGTTCAAGCCCAATTTAGTCTTGTGAATGATCCAGCAGCTTTTCTTCAGGACCATAGAAACCTAATCCACCAAGTGACTGGGGTTTTGATATGAGTTCATTTGTGTTACTCCCAGCCACCTATACCTCTCTAGGTATCAATATGAGTAATTATATTTTTGAGAAGACCAACTGAGGGTATAAATCAGGACTCCTCAAGTTTTTTGCCTAGTGACACGCTTAGCAGCGTGGAACTCCTGTATATCAGCACACTGGAAGACCTACTCACACTGGCAACCTCTTGTAAAGCCTTAAGGAAGGATAAGAGCTAAGGAGCTATCACAGTCTCCACCAAAACAACAGTGGTTTTAAGTCGGCTTTGTCATTAACACTCCTTAGCCGACAATCTAACAATAGTGGAAACAGGGTGGTATTCGAACAGGATGTGGGGCAGGGGTTGAATACTATATATTTGGTCTGTGTCGAACTTGCTTGAGGTATCAGGAGGGCTTCTGAGCCCTCATGATTTCACAGGCATCCACAAGACTTTATCCCCCAAACAGCAGTGCACCAGAAGATGCATTTACAGACTGTTGGAGAGAGAGGGCTTGGCCTTCAAAGTCCTCTCAGCAGTCACTTTGTGTGAGACTTACTGGAGGTAACAGAAGGGTTTGATGGCCACCAAGGACACTCTAGAACTAAGGGTACTTCATCTCCCAACCAGCAGAGTGCCAGGAGGCATGATTGCAGAGTGGTGGATTGTGTAAAGAAAACCCCCATGGAAGCAGCTGTCCCCGGGGCTGGAGGGGTCCAAAGTGTTCCCCCCAATTATAATAAAACAGCCCTGGAGAGGTTGTGGTCCCTGGGGCAGCAGGGGAGGCCATATGGGCCTCCCTACATTTTTTTATAAAGAAGCCCTGGAGAGGTGTGTGTCTCTGGGGCATCAGTAAGCCCCAGGAGAGTGGGTCTGTACGCCTCCCTCCTTTATTAGTTAAAAGCCCCTGAGACCTGACACACCCGAGGGCCGATTAGTAATGAAGCCCTTCTAATTTTCAAAACATTTGTTGGGATTCATGGGTCCAGCACAACTCCCACTGATAATTTGAAAAGAAATGCTTTCTTGGCCATGTGGGGTCCCTGTGGAACACCTCCAAGAGGCTTAGAGTGTTTCTGCACTGACCCCTCATTCTTTTTTTATATGTTTTTTTTTTTACTCAGTTCAAGCTGAGTCACAAGATGGCTGCCAACACTCCCTGGTTTGAAGTGATAGCAGCCAATCACATCTCAGCACAAGATCGGAAGGGGGTTGCGGATCCTCCGCATCCCCATGATACAAATTTGGAGTGTCCTTATTATTTCAAAAACTACTAAATGGATTTATACCAACTGACAAAAATGCACTTCCCTGAACCAACATCTACCTTCCTGCCAAATTTGGTGTAATTCCATTCAGCAGTTCCAGCTGTAGCTGTACCTAAAGTTCCTATAGAAATTAACAAGGGCAAAATGCTTTTTGGGACTCCCCCTTTTCTTGGACCTCGCCTGACGGATCACCCTGAATTAGTTGAAAAAATGTCAAGAGGATTCTCCAAATCACACCAAAACTTTGTTCCAAATGAAAAAAGGCTCTTCCTACTGAAACAAGTTCCTAACTATTATCATATAAGTATATATATATCCACAACAACCTCCGAGATTTGAGGAGCCCCAACCCTACAGGGCAGCCTAAGCAATGCGGGCATGGAGCTGCCTGTCATTTAACCACAGCAAAAGAAAGTGCTGAAGCTCAGTTTCTGTCGTGCACGAAGCATTTTATTTCACAATAGTCAAAGCAGCATGCCATCTTTCAGCTTTCCTGACGGGTTTCAGCTAGGGGTGGGCGGAATTTGCGTAATCGCGTTAAGCAAATCTCCGCGAAACGGTAAAAAATCTCCGCGAACACGCAGAAATTCCGCGAACACGCGGAATTGCTTGTTCGCGATACTTTTTTCCTGTTCGCGATCGCTGTTTGCGTGCTCGGGGTGAAATATCTCGCGAACACGCATATTGAGAACGCGAACAAGCAAAAAATTTCGCGAAGTCGCGGAACGCAGATTTTTGGGCAATTTCGCGTTCTCTGCGGAACGCGAAATTACCCAAATTCCGCAAATTCCGCGAACGGAACGGAATTTACCGCCCAGGCCTAGTTTCAGCTCAAGGAGCCTTGATCACAGGTGAATTTGTTTCAATCACATGCTGACCATACACTTATATCCCCAGGCTGTCACATGATTTTCTATAGCCTCCAATTCCCATAATTCAGTATAATTGTTGTGCTTTCCTCCAAACTGCAGTGTATATTCGATAATGCTTAATCGTGTCTCAAACATTGCAGTACAGTTTTAAATAAAGTGCAAAAGTGCATAGGGACTTTAGTTGAAAGACAGTCCAGTGAAATGTCTATAGTGCCTCAAATTTTGAAATAAATTAATCATCTGATATGGTCAAATTACACATATGAATGTTTATCAAGTTGCTCAGTGCTGCCAAAATTAAATATTTTCTGGAACGCAAGGAGTAAGAAAATGTCAGGAGGAGAGTCTCTTACCCCCACCGTATTCCCTTCCTCACCTCTACGATGAGATAGCTGTGGTTAATCACTCACGTGGGTCATGTGCCCAAATTCAATCCACAACAAACTCCGAGATTTGAGGAGCCCCCAACCCTACAGGGTGGCTTCAGCAATGCGGGCACAGAGCAGCCCGGCATTTAAACACAGCAAAAGAAAGCACTGAAGCCCAGTTTCTGTCATGCAGCAAGCGTTTTACTCCACAATAATCAGAGCAGCATACCATCTTTATGCGTTTCGACTCAAGGAGCCTTGATCACAGGTGAATTCAATTCAAACAGATTCTGATCATGCACTTATATCCCCAGGCTGTCACATGATTTTCTACAGCCTCCAATTCCCATAATGCACTATTATTGTTGTGCTTTCCTCTGAACCGCAGTGTATATTCAATAATGCTTAATAGCGTCTCAAACATTGCAGAACAGTTTTTAATAAAGTGCAAAAGTGCATATGGACTTTATTTGAAAGACAGTCCGGTGAAATGTTCCGTAGGTAAGAAAATAATCATCCGATATGGTCAAATTACACATGTTCCTCAAGTTGTGCAGTGTTGCCAAAATGAAATCTTTTCTGGAACGCAAGGAGTCAGAAAAAGATAAAATGTGCAGAAATCTAACACCAGCAAAAACAAGGAAAAAAAAGGTGGAGGAGGAAGGAAGTCAAAAAGATGTAAAACAGTTTACGTGTGCCAACGTTTTATTATTCCCTTTTTCTTTTTTCCCCATGCCTTTCTATGCAGTTATATTTTTGCTTTGTAAACTTACAACTGATGAATACGAGATAGGGTGATTTTAACTGAGTATTAAGGTTTAACATTCCCAATGTTAGACTGGTTTAGAGGTTATCCCGCCAAACATTTTAGTCTTGGCCATAATGATGCTAAAGGCCACAAACTAGACAGCACCTACCATCAGCAGAATGCTTAGGTTGTAAGGACTGCCCTGAGGTGTGGGCACTGATTCTATCAAGGGAACCACCTTCCCATATGAAGTTTCAGCATGCTTTGCCTATATCAAAAAACATGTAACACAAATCATATAATAAAACCAGGAAATGCATTGACCTAAGATTGCCTTTTTAGTAAGGATAGAGCAGATTGACTCCGCTCATTAACTGAATCCCCTAACCAATACAATACATTCATAGTTTAAGGACAGTTTTCATGACATCTTTGAGCTCCCCATGGTTCTACATAGACTTTTTAAGAGGATAATGCTCTTTTCCACAGACTGAGGTTTATAGACAAACAAAGACCATGATTTTGAAGCCAAGCTCATAGGAATATGCAGTTTCTAGTAAGTATGGATTTGTCTGCTTAGGCCAGTCAAGTTCCACAGAGTCTGCAGGGAGCATTACTCTGTAGGAACAAATACCTTCACCAACCTATATAGGTGTCATGCTTCATCACTGGGCTTTTACTCCACATCGGGCCAGCGCTGCAATATACGACTGGCACCCTCAATGAGGGCTCTTTACCGGAGATATTTTTATAAGCCGTATGGTGAAATGTGGGATAAATAGTAGATTGATCTATTTTAACTGAGAGTAGGAAATAAATTGGACAAGGGGTACTCTACATAAATATTTTTCATGATTGAGTCCTACTGCCTATGTTAAAATATATGGTGTCCCCTACTAGAAATGATTATCTAAGACAGCTTAAGGTCGACATGGTTCAAGCCTAATTTAGTTTTATAATTGATCTAGCGGCTTTTCTTCAAGACCATAGAAACCTTATCCACCCAGTGACTGAGGTTTTGATATGAGTTCATTTGTGTTACTCCCATCCACCTATACTTCTCTATGTATCAAAATAAGTAATTATATTTTTGAGAAGACCAACTGAGGATATAAATCAGAACTCCTCAGGTTTTTTGCTTGGTGACATGATTAGCAGCCTGGAACTCCTGCACACTGGAAGACCTACTCACGTCGGCAACCCCTTCTAAAGCCTTTAGGAAGGATACGACCGTAGGAGCTACCACAGTCTCCACCAATACAACAGTGGTTTTAAGTTGACTATGTCATTAAGACTCCTTAGCCCATATTCTAACCATAGTGGAAACAGGGGGGTGCTTGCTGGGAGGTTATTTAGACTTCTCATGAATCAGTTTTTCACTAACTAAAGAGACATAGCATCTAAGTGGCCCCACCCCTACCATACAGTGAGGCCCGCAGTACCTCACACCTATATATCTCAAGGGCTCAGGTGGTTGGTTGATATGTAGAAGTTCGCTCGGCCCTCAAGATGCCCACACAATATTGTGCAAGCCTGAGTCTACACTTCTGGATGTGAAATGTCCAGTCAAAATGTTCTGAAAGTGTGACCCCCAGGTATTCAAACTCTCAAACACGTTCCAAACTTTCATCATTGACGGTGGTATTCGAACAAGATGTTGAGAAAGGGTTGAATACTATATATTTCGCCTTGCCGAGGTTGATCTCTAGCACCCGCAGCCTTTATAGGGCCCCGAAGCAATCCAAAAGCTTTTTTTATACCAACATGAGATTTGGAAAGCAAAAAGGTGTAATCCACAGACAATAGAGCTGGGATCTTAACCCCAGCAAGGGACGGAACATCACGCTCACAATATTCCAGATGGAATACTATATTATTAATGTAGAGGGAAAAAAGGGTTGGGGCCAACACACACCCCTGACTCACTCCCAGATATAAAGGAATGGGGTCAGTTAGCTCACCCTGAGGTCCACATCTAACCTCAGCATATTTCTTGCAGTGTAACCTAATTATGGCTTTTAAGAGATAGGCAGAGGCCCCATTCTCCGCCAAGACTCTACATTAAGACTCTCTAGGGACTAGGTCAAAAGCAGATTGAAGATCTGTAAAAATTACATGGAGTCGGCCTTATGAGATCAAGTAACTATAACTGCTGAATTTCTCTGGTTTGAGCTAATGAAATGTCAGCTTAACTATACTATTCTTTGTTTTTTTTTCAGTGAATTTGTAAGGTTTTTCAAATTATATTTCCTAACTATTACGTCCCTGTAACCTTTGTTTTTTTTATTTGAATTTCTATGTTTTTTTAAATAACAGTCGCATTTGCCGAGTGGTGGAGTAAAGAGGCGAGGCCTCCGACCAGCTCTCAAGAATCCTGCTGTGTCGGACTTGCTGGAGGTGTCAGGAGGGCTTCTGGGTCCTCAAGATCAGGCATCTATAAGGACTTCATCCTGCAAACAGCAGTGCACCAGAAGATGCGTTTGCAGAGTGTTGGAGAAAGGGGGCATGGCCTTCAAAGTCCTCTCAGCAGTCACACTGTGTGAGACTTACCTAAGGGTTTGATGGCCGCTAAGGACAATCTAGAGCCAAGGGTACTCCATCTCCCTACCAGCAGTATGCCAGGAGGCATGATTGCAGAGGGGTGGATTGTGTAAAGAAAAAGCACCAGGGAGGTAGGGGTCCCCGGGGCTGGAGGGGCCCCAAGAGGGTCCAACAATTATAATAAAAAAACCCTGGAGAGTTTGTGGTCCCCGGTGAAGCTGGGGAGGCCATATGGGCCGCCCTGCATTTTTTGATAAAGAAACCCTGGGAAGGTGGGGGTCCCTGGGGCATCAGTAAGCCCCAGGAGGGGGTGTCTTTACGCCTCCCTCCTTAATTATTTAAAAGCCCCCGAGACCTGGTCTGATTAGTAACGAAGCCCTTCAAAATTTTAAAACATTTGCCGGGATTTATGGGTCCAGCACAAATCCCACTTTTAAAGAAATTCTTTTTTGGCCATGTGGGTCCCGGTGGAACCCCTCCAAGAGGCTTAGAGGGTCAGAGTGTTTCTGCCCTGACCCCTTTTTATTTTTTAATGTTTTTTTAATCAGTTAAAGCTGATTCGCAAGATGGCTGCCAACACTTCCTGGTTTGAAGTGATGGCAGCCAATCACATATCAGCTCAAGATCGGGAGGGCATCGTGGAAATTCTGTGTCCACATTTATGCAAATTTGGATTTTCCTTAATATTTCAAAAACTACTAAATGGATTTATACGAACTGACGAAAAGGCACTTCCCTGAACCAACATCTATCTTCCTGCCAAATTTGGTGTAGTTCCATTCAGCGGTTCCAACTGTAGCTGTACCTAAAGTTCCTATACATATTAACATGGGGAAAATGCATTTTGGGACTACGCATTTTCTTGGCCCCCGCTTGACGGATCACACCGAAACTTTGAAGACATAGCAGTATTGAGCTTCAAATTAGTTGAAAGAATTTCAAGAGGAGACGTCAAATGACACCAAAGTGTTTTCCAAATGATAAAAAGCTCTTCCTCCTGAAACTTGGTCCTAACTATAACTATTTTCACTGAAAAAAACATAGGTTTCAGGCACGTTATAGCTAGGAATTAGCATTTAAAAAACCTTAGAAATTCACTGAAAAAACCATTGGTTTCAGGGGCGTTATAGTTAGCTGGACTTTTCACTCGTACAAAACCATAGAAATTCCCCCGTTATAGTTAGTTCAGCTAACTATAACTCGCGCGCCCGCAATGCACTGCTGATGACGTCACATATTACATCACTCATGACATGGTCAGTGACATCACTCATGACATCACTGATGACATCTCAAATGACATCACTGATGACATCATCCAGTGAATGTGTGTTTTTCTGAAAATTACATATGTTTTATATATGTATATCTCAAGGTCGATGGAAGAATAAATGGGTATATAAGTGTCTAAATGGATGATTTGTTTTTGAAAAATTGATTGTATAACTGACTGATTAAGTGTATCTTAGTGAATACATGGCTTAGTGAGTAATGTTTAAATATGTAAATATCTGTATCAGTCTCTCACTTTGTGTATAAGTGGCTGCATGGGTTGGTGAGTAGCTACATGAGTGTCTATATAGGTTATTAGTTGGTTTTTTCAGTATCAGTATAAGTGTCTGATGTCTGTGGTTCGGTGGGGGGTATTACGTAGTGCATAGGTGCATGAATGAGTGACTCACTGTTTGTATGTGTTGAAGACAGCATGTGTGCAGGACTGTATGGGTGGATGAGTGTGTGCATGGGTGTGTTAGTGAGTGAATGACTGTCTCAATAGTGTCTCTATGAGTAACTACATATGTTTTAAACTAGTATATGTGACTATTGGTGTATATAAGTGAGTATATGTGAGAGTGAGAGATTGAAAGAGTTCCTGTATAAATAAGTATGTTTCTATAAGTGATTGTTTAAAAGACTAAGGTGCCGATCACAATCCGGCAAAAAATTCCCCCGTGCGACTCGTATCGGGTCTTTTTACCGTACGAATCGTACAAGTGCCGTACGAACTGGCAATCACGATTCGCATGGTAAAAAGTCCATACGAACCGCACTGGGAAAATTTCCCCACACGTCCTCGGGTCGGAAAATGTGCCCGACACGTCCTCGGACGATTTACCTTACAAACGTGAAAAGCCAAGTCCGACCGAGGAATCACGATCCATCCCGTGCGTCCGAGCGTACAACCGTATGGAAAAAACACCGTCCGCACCGAACACCTATAGCAACCATGGAGACATGTGCCCGCATACGCGCCCAACACTCCCCCCAGCCCCCGTACGTCCGACACGTACCCCCCGTGTATGTACACCCCCACCCGTCTAGGTACACCCCAGTACGTTCCAGTCGTACCCCCACCCCAGTACGTGTCGTACCACCGTCAATGTACACCCCCCACCCCTGTACGTGTCGTACCACCGTCAATGTACACCCCCCCACCCCAGTACGTGTCGTACCCCCGTGTACCTACACCCAAGTACGTTCCAGTCGTACCCCCACCCCTGGACGTGTCGTACCACCGTGAACCTACACCCCAGTACGTTCGAGTCGTACCCCCACCCCAGGACGTGTCGTACCACCGTCAATGTACACCCCCCACCCCAGTACGTGTCGTACCACCGTCAATGTACACCCCCCACCCCTGTACGTGTCGTACCACCGTCAATGTACACCCCCCCACCCCAGTACGTGTCGTACCCCCGTGTACCTACACCCAAGTACGTTCCAGTCGTACCCCCACCCCTGGACGTGTCGTACCACCGTGAACCTACACCCCAGTACGTTCGAGTCGTACCCCCACCCCAGGACGTGTCGTACCACCGTCAATGTACACCCCCCCACCCCAGTACGTGTCGTACCACCGTCAATGTACACCCCCCACCCCTGTACGTGTCGTACCCCCCGTGTACCCACACCCCAGTACGTTCGAGTCGTACCCCCACCCCAGGACGTGTCGTACCACCGTCAATGTACACCCCCCACCCCTGTACGTGTCGTACCCCCCGTGTACCCACACCCCAGTACGTTCCAGTCGTACCCCCACCCCTGGACGTGTCGTACCACCGTGAACCTACACCCCAGTACGTTCGAGTCGTACCCCCACCCCAGTACGTGTCGTACCACCGTCAATGTACACCCCCCCACCCCAGTACGTGTCGTACCCCCCGTGTACCCACACCCCAGTACGTTCCAGTCGTACCCCCACCCCTGGACGTGTCGTACCACCGTCAATGTACACCCCCCCACCCCAGTACGTGTCGTACCACCGTCAATGTACACCCCCCACCCCTGTACGTGTCGTACCACCGTCAATGTACACCCCCCCACCCCAGTACGTGTCGTACCCCCGTGTACCTACACCCAAGTACGTTCCAGTCGTACCCCCACCCCTGGACGTGTCGTACCACCGTGAACCTACACCCCAGTACGTTCGAGTCGTACCCCCACCCCAGGACGTGTCGTACCACCGTCAATGTACACCCCCCCACCCCAGTACGTGTCGTACCACCGTCAATGTACACCCCCCACCCCTGTACGTGTCGTACCCCCCGTGTACCCACACCCCAGTACGTTCGAGTCGTACCCCCACCCCAGGACATGTCGTACCACCGTCAATGTACACCCCCCACCCCTGTACGTGTCGTACCCCCCGTGTACCCACACCCCAGTACGTTCCAGTCGTACCCCCACCCCTGGACGTGTCGTACCACCGTGAACCTACACCCCAGTACGTTCGAGTCGTACCCCCACCCCAGTACGTGTCGTACCACCGTCAATGTACACCCCCCCACCCCAGTACGTGTCGTACCCCCCGTGTGCCCACACCCCAGTACGTTCCAGTCGTACCCCCACCCCTGGACGTGTCGTACCACCGTGAACCTACACCCCAGTACGTTCCAGTCGTACCCCCACCCCAGTACGTGTCGTACCACCGTCAATGTACACCCCCCCACCCCTGTACGTGTCGTACCACCGTCAATGTACACCCCCCCACCCCTGTACGTGTCGTACCACCGTCAATGTACACCCCCCCACCCCAGTACGTGTCGTACCCCCCGTGTACCTACACCCAAGTACGTTCCAGTCGTACCCCCACCCCAGTACGTGTCGTACCACCGTCAATGTACACCCCCCCACCCCTGTACGTGTCGTACCACCGTCAATGTACACCCCCCCACCCCAGTACGTGTCGTACCACCGTCAATGTACACCCCCCCACCCCAGTACGTGTCGTACCACCGTCAATGTACACCCCCCACCCCTGGACGTGTCGTACCCCCCGTGTACCCACACCCCAGTACGTTCCAGTCGTACCCCCACCCCTGGACGTTCCTGGCGCACCCCCAACACAACCTCCTAAGTACGGAGCGCACCCCATGCCCCAACATCACAACCGCATGTACGAGTCTTACAAAGCCACACACAAGGACAAAATCGTACAACCAAATGGCCCATGTACACACCGTACACACGCTCAAAACGCACGTACACAACCAGGACACAATAAAACAACACAAGAATACACCAGTCGAAAGGCACACAGCCACTAAACATGGCCAACAACCACTTAAATAACACAATCACTGACCTGCAACTGCCAAAAACAAACAGAGGCCCAATACACCACCACTCCTTATAACACACCCACCCAAAATTCAAAAACTGCCACACCCACCCATGGACCAATAAAAAGGGCCCACACACACAAACCATGAGCCTTTCCAACAGACTCACTGCTGCCAGACACCACAGAACCAGACTACAAGCTACACCACACCTTACACTTGCACACCTTCAAACGACCACCCTCACAAACACCCTCTCATCACATTCACACACACACACAACCATCCACACCCCCCCCCAACATCCACACCCCCCCCCACACCCACACCATCCCCACCCACACCCCTCACCATGCCCACTACCAAGAATCCAAAGTTCAGTCACCGAGAGTTGGAGGTCCTTGTTGATCAAATCCTCAGAGTCGAGCCACAGATCTTTGGAACATTGGTCAGAAGCACCAGCCAGGCAGCCAAAACAGCCATGTGGCAGACCATCGTCGATGCTGTGAATGCTGTTGCGGACACCAGGAGGACCAAGCAGGATTGCCAGAACAGGTGGTACGATCTGCGGAGGAGGGTCAGAGCCAAGAGGCAGGAGGAACACGACCAGGCCAACGCCACCGGAGGAGGGCCCTCCCGCAGAGCCGTACAGTACCATCCCTGGGAGGAGAGGGTGATGGCCATACTGCCGGTGGAGGCAGTTGAAGGAGTAGAAGGACTCCGAGACCCGGGTGAGTACACAAACAACGCACCTCACATGGGGGGAACTGCAACCACAACCAAAATTAATAACAGGCACGCAACCACCACAAGCCATCGCATTACTCAACCACACTCCATGAGCAGGCACATGCCACTGCTGCCACCATGCCCCATGCACCCAGCTGGACAATGTCAAGTCACAGGCCACAGAAGACAACAACACATGACACGGTAACCCGGATGGCGGGAGGCTGGGCACCAAGAATCACATAGTGCGACTCCAAAGTAGACAACAATGCCCTCTGCCCATATGGCCTAGGTCACAGCCAGACAAACAGTGTGTCCCAACACAGGAATGACTTGCCAGCAAATGGCGGACGCCTTGCATCAACACATGGGGGTGAAGGCACTGTTTTGCACATGCCAGCAGCTAATGAACAGCCAACAGTGTGAAAGAGTGGCAGCACACACCACCACAGCAGCAGCGCACAGACACACAGCAGACAAAATGGGTGCCTGGAGATCAGAAACAAACTCACATCAACAGGCCAAGGGCCACTCAAAGATCTGCTAACAGTGTGTGCCCAGGAAGCTGGGCCAAGGTGACAGAGGGTGACACACGGAGGGAGGGAGAGGGGGACACAGAGGGAGGGAGAGGGGGACTGAGAGGGAGGGAGACGGACAGAGGGAGGAGGCTGACACACAGAGGGAGGGAGAGGGGGACAGAGAGGGAGGGAGAGGGGGACAGAGAGAGAGGGAGACACAGGAAGATGGACAGAGGGAGGAGGCTGACACACAGAGGGAGGGAGAGGGGGACAGAGAGGGAGGGAGAGGGGGACAGAGAAGGAGGGAGACACAGGGAGAGCAAATCAGTCCTTTGGTGTGTGGGAATGTCTGCCCGTCAGCAGGTGGACTGCGTGCATGTAGACAAGGGTGGCCAGTGCCAGAACCCCCCCTCTTCATCATGGCAAAACGCAGGGCCATGTTACAACCTGTACACGAGCACAAGGACAGCCACCTGCATCATATGAGTGTGTGGATCCACTCCATGTGCACATGTACAGTGCTACAAGGAAGGCGCAAATGCATAGCTCGGCACACATGCACACTCCACTGCTGACTGCAGTCACACTTGACGCAGCAAGTAAGACTGTGCCACACATAGTTAAAGGGGCCAAATTGGTGCCCAAGGGACACACACATGCACAAGTGCACTGTGAGTGGAATGCAAGACAGATCCTAATTCCAAGAGGAAATGTGCCAACTTTGTAACGGATGAAACATGGATGTTGCATGGATCAAAATTAACATTGTCTCTCTCACACACAGGTCAACGTCGTGCTGCACCCCCCAACACTGGGGGGGAACACTCACAGGACCCGGATCTGCAGGAGACCGATCCCACCGGCAGCGACCACTCTCACCACTCTGCGGACGACCCCGACCGACCTGGCCCATCTGGTGTCCAACCACCTGCAGCACCTGCGTCAGGTACAACCGTGCCAACCACCACCCCCACTCCTGCCACATCCCAGGAGACACCCAGGATCCCTGCCCCAACACCACAATGCAGCCAGGCTCGCCAGGAGGGACACGGTGTCCCGGGCACCCAGGAGGAGGCAGGCGACAACGCCAATGCCACCCCTCAGGGGTCCCGGAGACCCCATGTGCCCACAAGTGCAGGCCAGACGCAAGTGGGCAGGGGTGGTGGGAGTGGAGGACGGCGGAGGCGCGAGCCTGACCAGTTGGCTGGGGATCCGGTATTTTCCCATGTCCGTAACATCCTGGACTCATACCGGCAGGACACCACGGGCATGGCCCAGGTTGTGTCCGTCCTCGAGGGGATCAAGGTCCAGCAGGCCCAGCAACATGCGGAGCTAATAGCCTGTCTACAGCTACACCAACGGAGGATGGAGGACAGACAGGCTCAGCAAGTGACGGCGTCCCAGGGGATTCACGCTGAACTCCGTCGGATGGCCAACACCATGGCCGACCCTCCCTGTGCCAGAAGGCGGAGAACATCACCACCCACAGGGAGGGATCATGAGGAGGAGGAGGAAACATCCGACGGAGCATCCCAGACGTCGTCACGGCCTGCTGCTGAGGTTCCCCGCAGGAAGCCGGGTCGTCCACGGAAAGGACCGTGAGGGTGGCTGCTACATCACCATCTCCCAGGACACCTGGCCTGGCACCTGGCCCACTGGAGCAACAGCATCACAGCATCAAGAGACATTCTCTGCCACATGGCCCTGCTGGTCACTGGCTGACCAATGTTGACAAAGACTGTGGCATGGACTCTGAGGATTTCCAATGGCAAGGACACCAACTCCCCTACTGAACTTTGGATTCCCTAATCCCGGAAAGGCCCTCACTTGGCCCCCCCCCCCCAATAATAAATCACACTATTAAGAGTAGATGCCTGCTGGTAGCATTATTACCTAACATGTGACTTGTACAGTCTAAACATGCCTGAGTCATCTGTTCAATTCAACCATCCACACCCTGGGGCCTGAGTCTGGCACAGGACACATGGGTCACAGTTTTCTAGGCAAGACAGACATGGAGCACCATACACACCCGTGATGGTCAGAACCAGCTGAGGGGGTGGCCGAACAACCGTGCTGACAGACACATTGAGTACAGCAACAGTCATGCGCAGAGGTCAGGGATCCTGGCCCGTGTCCTGGGGGGCACCCAGGTACGTGTAGACAGGTGGCAGAACCATGTCCTGCAAGCTTGAGTCCGGTGGATGCAGAGAATGGGGTCATGGACAACGTTGGATGCATGGGGATGGCACATGTCACAATACCCACACAGTCATGGACATCATGCCCATTACACAGTCTCAGCACACACACACAGCTTGCATCTTGCCACTCGACACATTGACACATAGCCACAATCAGGGAATACCATGCCAGACATGCAGGATGCACCGTGCCAACACACCAGCATTGACTGAGAAGAGGCACCTTGGAGGCATAGGGACACCTTTAATAGTCATGTGTTTGGGATTGCAGAGGCAAATTGAAGTACACATGAACACATCATGTGGAGTAACATGTGGCTCCAACACTGGCACCCCCCTTCTGCAGCACAAATGCGTGATAGCCATGGAACTGGCACACAAGTGTCGGATAACAGCTAAATACCCACAGCTGCTCACGGAGAGACTGCCATACACCATACATCCCTTGATGTGGAAGTCCCACGCCATGTCAAGACAATGTTAACCGTATGTGTCCGAGGGCAGTGTCACACACATTGATGCCTTCATCACAATCCACTATCCCATCACTGATGACTGACAACCAGGCAGCCCATCTATTCAGGTGTACCCAGCTGCATGTCGTGTCCCATGGGGATGCCACATGTCTGCAGAGGACCCAAACCCCGACCGGGGCAGTGTGCACACATCGTGAACAACTGCCACACCCAATACACCCCAGATGCATCCCTTACCCCATGGAGACTTCCAAACGTGTCCGTGCCTGTAACGCTGAGTCAGCCCACGATGCCATGTCCATGAGGAATAGCAGTGCCACAACAATGCAACCAGCAAACGGCATGCGCAGGTACCTGGGGAAGAGAGACACACAAGAAGTCAGCCACAAGAAGCTCAGCCACTTGCATGTGCATTCACTCGACACATGTATGTATGACAACATGCTAGGTCACAATTATGCCTGGGGAAATACTACCATCACTGCCACCATCACTCCAGTGACACACCCACACACACCTCTGACCCACGTGCCATACATGCAGGTGGAGACACACATCACAACGCATGCCACACGGGGACCAATGCGTGCACACTCAGACCCTGGTACTCACCACTAAGCAAAGAAGTCGCGTATGAGCCGAGTCCGGATGTCCTCTTGCGGCTCCACATCCTCCACATCACTAGCCCCATTGCCAAGCCCTTCGTCCTCCACGGGTGGATGGTCCTCGTCATCTTGATCCAGGATGAGTGGCACAGCTCTCTCAACTGCCATGTTGTGCAGCATGCAGCAGACCATGAAGATTTTGCAGACCTTCGCCGGGGCATAAGGGAGTGCACCGCCGGTCTTGTGGAGGCACCGAAATCGGCTCTTCAGCATGCCAAACGTCCTCTCTATCACTCGCCTTGTCCGGCCATGGGCGGTGTTGTAGCGGAGCTGGGCCGGCGTGATGGGGTTGCGGAGAGGTGTCAGCAGCCAAGGCATGTTGGGATAGCCAGCGTCCCCTAAATGGAAAGCACATGGATATCGTTAGAACTGGCGAAGCGGTAGTGCTGCTCGGCCAAACAGAATACAGGTCAGACAGACTGTACCCACCAACAACACATGCCCGTTCGTTGCGCAGCTGCATCATCATATCAGGCATCCCGCTACGCCTCATGATGTAGGCATCGTGTGCTGATCCTGGAAAACGAGCACAGACATGCGAAATCACCATGTTGGACAGACACACCACAAGGGCATTGATGGAGTGGTAGTGCTTCCGATTGCGGTACGCCACCTCCCGTGCGTGTGGTGGTACCAAACCTACATGTGTCCCATCTATGGACCCAATGACATGGGGCATCCCTCCCAGGGCATAGAAACCACGCTTGACCTCAGTCATCTGTTCAGGGGTTGGGAACTTGATGAAGTCATCCAGGTGAATCAACATGGCCTCCAAGAAATCATGCAGCACACCGCTGAACATGCTCTGGGACATGCCACCAACATGAGCTATGGTATATTGGAAGGTACCCGTGGCAAGGAAATGTAGGGCAGCCATTACCTTCAGCTGGGGTGTCAGTGCCGTAGGATACCTGTGCTGCGGTTGCAGGTGTGGTGCCAGTCTCGCCGTCAGCTCCAGAATCAACGGTTGGGTGAACCGGTAGAGCCGGATCGTGTCATTCTCCTGCATGGTGGCCAAGTCTGGAATTCTTCGGGCAACAGGAGGCGCTCTGCAGTAATTTGGAAGTGACAAGGAAGAGTGAGTGCACTACGAGAACAACTCATGTCTACTGAGCACATGTAAATCTGGCAATACACACATGCCACATAGGGAGTCAGGCATGTGCTACATGCCCAGGACACGTATGGATGCAAGGTGACGCTCCTTCCAAGACCCAGCTACACACGGTGATTGAGAACCTCCCCATGCCACGCCATGAAAATAGCTGTGTCCCAGTGCAAGTGCACTGCCCGACGCAAGACAGGAGTGACATACACCCACACATCAGCAGAAGTGTGATGCTGATTGCAGAGACTGGCAGCGGAACACTTGAGCCACAGGTCACATGACATTACACTAGTCCAGCCCACACACCTTGCCATGAAGGTGCACATGTCATGACTCCCCACACATTCCTTGTGAGTTTGCTGACATGGCCTTGTCACGCTACTCCGTGTCCCTTGCATACATGTGCACCTCACATCCGGTAACACATGTGGCATGGTGTTGGGAACAGTGTGCAATGACAATCTACACACAGCCACATGTTGGTTGCTGCAACGGCTGCAGCTTTTGAGGGTGCTACAACATCAACCCGATGTAACTCCCGGACACATATATGGCATAGTCACATTGTGCACTGTGGGTGGTGATGAGTCATGTGTCATGACCCCTGTACCGGGCATCATGGGACACTTCCGTGTGTTGGTGTCCGTGCCATGCCAGTGACGCTCACCCCAAGTGCGCAGTCCCACATGCACACATGTCAAAGGAGTCAAGGGCATGCCTGGCACAC
Organism: Triturus cristatus; assembly: GCF_964204655.1. NCBI lineage: Eukaryota > Metazoa > Chordata > Amphibia > Caudata > Salamandridae > Triturus > Triturus cristatus. Next base: position 1,525,982,540 of record NC_140591.1, read on the forward strand.
ATTGCACCCTCACACAGTACACATGTACACATCTCATCATACATCTGGTGCCTTCTCCACTCAGGAGGCATGTTCCACATCACAGCCTGTGACACCTGTGCCCCACACATGTGGTAATGCACAGACGATGCCTTGGTGTCCATTCCTGGACAAGTATGTCCATCCATGGACAAGTATGTCCGCCCTATTCCGACATGTGTGTCGCCTATCACCACAGTGATGTGTAAAATCCGCCGTACTGCTGCTGAGAGGGCCTGTGCATGTTCCCAAATCACTGTGGGAGTGCTGCCGTATGTGTACCCATCGTGATGGCGAGCGTAGATGCGAGTGTACGGTCCGTACCACTACAGGTACGCATACGCGTGCAGACCCATAGTGATAGAGAGCGTAGATGCGAGTGTACGGCCCTATCACTATGGGTCTGCACGCGTATGCGTACCCGTAGTGGTACGGACCGTACACTCGCATCTACGCTCACTATCACTACGGGTACACAGACCCATAGTGATAGTGAGCGTACAGGCATTTGTACGGTCCGTACCACAACGAGTACGCATACGCGTGCAGAACCATAGTGATAGTGAGCGTACAGGCATTTGTACGGTCCGTACCACTACGTGTACGCATACGCGTGCAGACCCATAGTGATAGTGAGCGTAGATGCGTGTGTACGGTCCGTACCACTACGGGTACGCATACGCGTGCAGACCCATAGTGATAGAGAGCGTAGATGCGAGAGTACGGCCCTATCACTATGGGTCTGCACGCGTATGCGTACCCGTAGTGGTACGGACCGTACACTCGCATCTACGCTCACTATCACTATGGGTCTGCACGCGTATGCGTACACGTAGTGGTACGGACCGTACACTCGCATGTACGCTCACTATCACTACGGGTACACAGACCCATAGTGATAGTGAGCGTACAGGCATTTGTACGGTCCGTACCACAACGAGTACGCATACGCGTGCAGAACCATAGTGATAGTGAGCGTACAGGCATTTGTACGGTCCGTACCACTACGTGTACGCATACGCGTGCAGACCCATAGTGATAGTGAGCGTACATGCGTGTGTACGGTCCGTACCACTACGGGTACGCATACGCGTGCAGACCCATAGTGATTTTGAACGTAGGCATGCATGTACGGGCCGTTGCCATGCATTTGGGGTGCCCTAGGGCCCGGAAACGCACCGTACCTGTGTGTGATTCTCCTAATTACATAGGGGACATGTATTAAGGCCTACATGCATGCTGGTTGTCATGGCGACCAGGTTCAAATTTCGATTTTGTTCTGGAAGGTGCACAGCAGAAGTCAGTTGGAATTCTTCTACTTTGTTGCAATGTGTTTGTGGGGCTGACATCATGCAGGAGAATGAAACCGATAGAGAACCCACAGACTGCTAGGTTTGAAGGGATTGGTGGAAACATAGGATGCAAATGTGAGTGACCAATCACTCTGTACTCCTGTGCATGAGACTGGGCAGAAGGCCACATATAAGGCAGCCAGGTCCCATGAGGGATTACTTGCCTGCACATCTTTGCATTTGTCGACCAAGCTGCTGCTACTGATTCCCTGGAACCATGTCAAGGGCTGTGGAGAGGACACAGCCATTCACCCTGGAGGAGAACATGGCTCTGCTGGATGTGATCCTCCCACAGTACCCCATGCTGTATGGGCGACCAGGGTATCAGGTGAGTGCATAGGCCACTGCCACAGACTGTCCCTATGTTGTGACTGTGTCTTCAGGCATTGTGACCCGGTGTGACACACATGCCATGTACTGTCGGGGGGGTACCAGGGGGGGGGTGCCTGATGTCTCCCAGCAGTGCCCTGAGACAGGAGGGGTGTGTGCAGAGTCCTCCCAGCAGTGCCCTGAGACAGGAGGTGTGTGTGCAGAGTCCACCCAGCAGTGCCCTGAGACAGGAGGGGTGGGGGCCTATAACTCACAGCAGTGCCCTGAGACAGGAGGGGTGTGTGCAGAGTCCTCCCAGCAGTGCCCTGAGACAGGAGGTGTGTGTGCAGAGTCCACCCAGCAGTGCCCTGAGACAGGAGGGGTGGGGGCCTATAACTCACAGCAGTGCCCTGAGACAGGAGGGGTGTGTGCAGAGTCCTCCCAGCAGTGCCCTGAGACAGGAGGTGTGTGTGCAGAGTCCACCCAGCAGTGCCCTGAGACAGGAGGGGTGGGGGCCTATAACTCACAGCAGTGCCCTGAGACAGGAGGGGTGGGTGTGGAGTCCTTCCAGCAGTGCCCTGAGACAGGAGGGGTGGGTGTGGAGTCCTTCCAGCAGTGCCCTGAGACAGGAGGGGTGGGTGTGGAGTCCTCCCAGCAGTGCCCTGAGACAGGAGGGGTGGGTGTGGAGTCCTCCCAGCAGTGCCCTGAGACAGGAGGGGTGGGTGTGGAGTCCTCCCAGCAGTGCCCTGAGACAGGAGGGGTGGGGGCCTATAACTCACAGCAGTGCCCTGAGACAGGAGGGGTGGGTGTGGAGTCCTTCCAGCAGTGCCCTGAGACAGGAGGGGTGGGTGTGGAGTCCTTCCAGCAGTGCCCTGAGACAGGAGGGGTGGGTGTGGAGTCCTCCCAGCAGTGCCCTGAGACAGGAGGGGTGGGTGTGGAGTCCTCCCAGCAGTGCCCTGAGACAGGAGGGGTGGGGACCTATCACTAACAGCAGTGCCCTGAGACAGGAGGGGTGGGTGTGGAGTCCTCCCAGCAGTGCCCTGAGACAGGAGGGGTGGGTGTGATGCACAGTGTGAGCCTTGATCATTGATTGTGACATTGCCATCATTCCACCTGAGTACCCACTATGGCACGTACTGCCTTTTCCCTCACCAGAGGATGATGTCCCTATGACAGAGGTGCAATGCGTTGGCTGCATTACATGCCATGTAGTAACCAGCTATTATGTTCACATATGTCTCTCTGTGACATGTGGCTGGTGTATTGATGTGGTGTCACTTGTACTTCCTCACAGGTAGGCGCCTCTGCCAAGGAGCAGATCTGGCTGACCGCCGTCAGTGCCGTGAGGCGTGTGGATGGTCGGAGGCGGAGCCTGTCCCAGGTGAGGAAACGCTGGCAGGATATCCGGTGCTGGACGCGGAGGATTGCACGGCTCCTGCTGGGGGACTCACCTGAGAGCCACAAGAACCGCGGCCGCCGCCGTCTGACCCACCTCCACAGGCGTGTGCTGCCGGTGGTCTTTCCAGACCTGGAGAGGCGCTTACAGGCGATGCAGCAGGCGGAAGGGGGTAGGTACATGTGCGTTTGTTGTGTGTCACCGGCATTTGTAAGGGCACAGTGGCATTAATTCACTGGCAGGGTTTAAAGGTGCTGTGCCCATCCAGTTTGCCCAAGTGTAGCGCTGCTCCCCTGCCACCCTTCCCCTCCTTGCAATGTGTTCCCTGGTCTGTGTGTAGTCACTCCTTCACAAGGTAATGTAGGCTGGCGCTTTGTCCACGAGAACAATGACTGTAGCATCATGGGTGGTGGTGGTGGGTAACAGGTTGTGGGACCTTGCCTGTGAACTGTCAAGTTCACTGCATGTGGGTTCCATGTCAGTTGGCACTGATGCTGGCTCCAGACATGGGAGTTGGTCTCTCATGTGTCATGCCTTACAGCGCGCATGTCCTATGTAGTGGCCTGTGACATGATGTGCATGAGTGTGCGCTACGCATAGTGCAGGGATGGTGACGTGTGTAGCAGTCATTCCCATTCAGCCATTCAGTAGCATGTAGTTGCGTGCCCAATACTGTCCCCTGGGGCACCTTATCCTCAGTGTTGTTTGTGTCATCATCAACGTGGACACTCTCACTGTCTACAGCGTAGGTTGTGCTCTGTGCCATTGTCCCCTGTCACCATGTATATTGACGTGCTATTATGTACAGGTGTCCACTGTGCAGCCTGACCTGATTGTCCCTCTTCATACTCACAGTTGCCAGTGCCTGTGTGTCTTGTTATACTCATCTGAGGATGGGCACTGGTACCTCATTATTTGTACAGGCGCACCTTTGCTGTTTTGCGTCCAATCTTGCCTTTTGCCTGCCACTGTGTTTATCACCCAGACTATGAGATGTTGGTGCCACCTGTGTCTCAGCAATTAGCATCGTGTGGGGGTTGCTTGGGGCGGGCAATGCCTATGTGTCAAATCCTGATTCCTAATTGCTGGGTCTGGACAGTGTGTGATGTTACTGGACACACACGCAAGGTGCAGTGACCGAGTTATGTTGGGCATGTTTGCAGCATTACCTATGCAGCATGTGTCTCAAGTTCATGGATATTGTCCCTGGTCATAGGTATTTTCACAAACGCTGTGTGGTGCAGAGGCAGTGCAGGATTGTCCCCAGGGCCTGGGTGCTATGTCAGACTCCGTTTCCTGTCATCAGCTATTGTCTCATGCTCTCCATGGTATTTCAGTGGCATGGTGGCTCAACCAACTGTGTTTCATGCCCTACATCGGTACCTTGTTTTGCAGATGTTAGCCTCTTCAGGCTATGCAATGTTGACTATGTAGATTGGACTCATGTGACAGATGTGTACAGGTGTCTGATTAATTTCTGTATCTCCACCCTGCCCACAGCATCGTCGGGGGACACAGAGGGAGACATGGACACGGACCAGGCGGAGGGACCGAGCACCAGTGGCAGCCGTGACATCGGGGCTGGCACATCGAGTGGGACAGAGGCGGAGGATAGTGTGGCCGAGGACCTGTCGACTGGCACATCAGACTACGAAGCTGACAGGTCCGAGGAGGATGTCTCAGGGTTGGCGGAGGCTGCACCAGCAGCTGACAGTGGAACAACACCTGCCACCGCCCCCTCAGTTCCCACCAACCGCCTCCCACTTGCTCGTGTCCCTTCCCAGCGTGCCCGGTCACCGCATGTCTCCTTCCTGCCAGGCACCGCACCCCCTGCCCCTGTCTCCACTGCTGCCGCCAATGCTGAGTCCATGGACATCCAGCGGCAAATGCAGGTTGGTCAGGCTGCGATCCTGAATGTCCTCCATTCCCACGGGAAAACCCTCACCAACATCGAGGCATTCTTGGAGGGCATTCATTCTTTGCAGGCTGAACAACGCAACTTGCTGAGGTCCCTAGACTCCACACTGACTGCAGCAGTGGGTCTCCTGCAGCGCGACCTCCCCCCACCTACCCCTGCCCCATCCACACTTCCCACTTCCATGCCTGTCCCACGTACACCCAGACGTCGGCATGCACCCACCACAACAGACACAGGCACCACACCAGCAGGGAAGGTCCACCGCACTCCTCCTGACACGCACACACAGGGTGAGATAGGCACACCCACTGGGTCGGGGGGCAAACGTGTGACACGCAGCCAGAGTGGGAGTCCGCATTCCACACAATCCACTCCCTCCAAATCCCCTCCCCTCAGCTCTCCTGGCCACATCTCCCCCAAGGACTCCTTCATGGCCGCTCTGTCCCTGAGCCCCACAGTTACGCCACCACGCAAGCGGTCAAGGAAGTCCTCGGTCAGGGTGGTTGAGTCTCCCCCCCTGTCTCCACCCTCCCCCGGTGGCGCTGCAACCCATCCCTCTGAACCCCCCCCCTCCTTGGGGCCTGAGGTCACTTCGGGTGCAGGGGACTCCCTGGAGGACCTTGCTAAGGTGTGTAGTGCCATCCTGGCCTCCGCCTTTGGCCATGACACACCCCCTGTGGTTGAGTCCTCCATCCCTGCACCCACAACGCCGCCCCTTTGCCCTGATGTCCCTGCGGTGCCTGTTGCTTCCCCCCCCCCTGATGCCCTCACCAGTATGGAAGACGATGGCATTTGACTGTGCAGGCAAGGTAGGGGACACACATCCCACTGTGTCCCCCATGCAGCTGGGAATAATTGACTGCCCTATGGCCTTTGTTGACTTTGAACTGCCGTTGATCCACGGACATTGTGCTCATGCTGATTAAAGCTTTATTTTCTTTTTTCATTATCACACTCCTGCTATGGTGGTATTGGTGTTGGTGGGGCTGCTACATTGTTTTGGGTGGTGTTTAAGGCTTTGGGTGTGTGGGATTTGTAGTAGTGTTCTGCTCTTTGGGGCCACCCTAGGATCTGTGTGCCATCACAAGGTGTTGGCTAACTTCCTTAGGTCATGTCAGCAGTTACTGCATGGTTCAATTGTCCCAGGGTGTATTCCTTCCTCTGTGTACCCAGTTTCTTCCCTGCAGGGTGTTCCCAATGTTTAGCGCAGAGCTGTGTCTACATGAGCTGTGTGTGTGACGGAGCCCTTTTACTTTGGCCATGCATGCATGGCCATGTCTCCACCTGCAACAATCGTGGCATCCTTGGTGATCACTGTACTTGTGTGTGGAGTCAGTTGACATGAGTTCATGGGGACATGTTCCCTTGTAGGCAGTATGGATGTGGGTAATTGTGGCATCACACACATGTGTTACACCCCTCCTGGGTGTGGACACTGCTGGGAGGACTCTGCACCCACCCCTCCTGGGTCTGGACACTGCTGGGAGGACTCTGCACACACCCCTCCTGGGTCTGGACACTGCTGGGAGGACTCTGCACACACCCCTCCTGTCTCTGGGCACTGCTGGGAGGACTCTGCACCCACCCCTCCTGGGTCTGGACACTGCTGGGAGGACTCTGCACCCACCCCTCCTGTCTCTGGGCACTGCTGGGAGGACTCTGCACCCACCCCTCCTGGGTCTGGACACTGCTGGGAGGACTCTGCACACACCCCTCCTGGGTCTGGACACTGCTGGGAGGACTCTGCACACACCCCTCCTGTCTCTGGGCACTGCTGGGAGGACTCTGCACCCACCCCTCCTGGGTCTGGACACTGCTGGGAGGACTCTGCACCCACCCCTCCTGTCTCTGGGCACTGCTGGGAGGACTCTGCACCCACCCCTCCTGGGTCTGGACACTGCTGGGAGGACTCTGCACACACCCCTCCTGTCTCTGGGCACTGCTGGGAGGACTCACCACCCACCCCTCCTGGGTCTGGACACTGCTGGGAGGACTCTGCACACACCCCTCCTGTCTCTGGGCACTGCTGGGAGGACTCACCACCCACCCCTCCTGGGTCTGGACACTGCTGGGAGGACTCTGCACCCACCCCTCCTGTCTCTGGGCACTGCTGGGAGGACTCACCACCCACCCCTCCTGTCTCAGGGCACTGCTGGGAGGTCTCTGCACCCACCCCTCCTGTGTCAGGGCACTGCTGGGAGGACTCTGCACCCACCCCTCCTGTCTCAGGGCACTGCTGGGAGGACTCCACACCCACCCCTCCTGTCTCAGGGCACTGCTGGGAGGACTCCACACCCACCCCTCCTGTCTCAGGGCACTGCTGGGAGGACTCCACACCCACCCCTCCTGTCTCTGGGCACTGCTGGGAGGACTCTGCACCCACCTCTCCTGGGTCTGGACACTGCTGGGAGGACTCTGCACACACCCCTCCTGGGTCTGGACACTGCTGGGAGGACTCTGCACACACCCCTCCTGTCTCTGGGCACTGCTGGGAGGACTCTGCACCCACCCCTCCTGGGTCTGGACACTGCTGGGAGGACTCTGCACACACCCCTCCTGGGTCTGGACACTGCTGGGAGGACTCTGCACACACCCCTCCTGTCTCTGGGCACTGCTGGGAGGACTCTGCACCCACCCCTCCTGGGTCTGGACACTGCTGGGAGGACTCTGCACACACCCCTCCTGTCTCTGGGCACTGCTGGGAGGACTCACCACCCACCCCTCCTGGGTCTGGACACTGCTGGGAGGACTCTGCACCCACCCCTCCTGTCTCTGGGCACTGCTGGGAGGACTCACCACCCACCCCTCCTGTCTCAGGGCACTGCTGGGAGGTCTCTGCACCCACCCCTCCTGTGTCAGGGCACTGCTGGGAGGACTCTGCACCCACCCCTCCTGTCTCAGGGCACTGCTGGGAGGACTCCACACCCACCCCTCCTGTCTCAGGGCACTGCTGGGAGGACTCCACACCCACCCCTCCTGTCTCAGGGCACTGCTGGGAGGACTCCACACCCACCCCTCCTGTCTCTGGGCACTGCTGGGAGGACTCTGCACCCACCCCTCCTGGGTCTGGACACTGCTGGGAGGACTCTGCACACACCCCTCCTGGGTCTGGACACTGCTGGGAGGACTCTGCACACACCCCTCCTGTCTCTGGGCACTGCTGGGAGGACTCTGCACCCACCCCTCCTGGGTCTGGACACTGCTGGGAGGACTCTGCACACACCCCTCCTGGGTCTGGACACTGCTGGGAGGACTCTGCACACACCCCTCCTGTCTCTGGGCACTGCTGGGAGGACTCTGCACCCACCCCTCCTGGGTCTGGACACTGCTGGGAGGACTCTGCACACACCCCTCCTGTCTCTGGGCACTGCTGGGAGGACTCACCACCCACCCCTCCTGGGTCTGGACACTGCTGGGAGGACTCTGCACCCACCCCTCCTGTCTCTGGGCACTGCTGGGAGGACTCACCACCCACCCCTCCTGTCTCAGGGCACTGCTGGGAGGTCTCTGCACCCACCCCTCCTGTGTCAGGGCACTGCTGGGAGGACTCTGCACCCACCCCTCCTGTCTCAGGGCACTGCTGGGAGGACTCCACACCCACCCCTCCTGTCTCAGGGCACTGCTGGGAGGACTCTGCACACACCCCTCCTGTCTCTGGGCACTGCTGGGAGTGATGGGCACCCACCCCTCCTGTCTCAGGGCACTGCTGGGTGGACTCTGCACACACACCTCCGATTTCTGGATATGTGCGCTTGGCACATACACGGTGGGGTTACGCACACTGCATTAGAGGTGAGGGTACGAGTCTACTGACACTGGTGTGGTGGGGGTACGCTCCGTACGTCCGCGGGTGGGGGTACGGGTCGTACTTACACTGTTGGGCTGGGGGTACGCTCCGTGCGTCCGCGGGTGGGGGTACGGGTCGTACTTACACTGTTGGGCTGGGGGTACGCTCCGTACGTCCGCGGGTGGGGGTACGGGTCGTACTTACACTGTTGGGCTGGGGGTACGCTCCGTACGTCCGCGGGTGGGGGTACGGGTCGTACTTACACTGTTGGGCTGGGGGTACGCTCCGTGCGTCCGCGGGTGGGGGTACGGGTCGTACTTACACTGTTGGGCTGGGGGTACGCTCCGTACGTCCGCGGGTGGGGGTACGGGTCGTACTTACACTGTTGGGCTGGGGGGTACGCTCCTTGCATTCGTGGGTGGGGGTTCGAGTCGTACTTACACTGTTGGCATGGGGGGTACGCTCCATGCATACGCGGGTGGGGGTACGGGTCGTACTTACACTGTTGGGCTGGGGGTACGCTCCGTACGTCCGCGGGTGGGGGTACGGGTCGTACTTACACTGTTGGGCTGGGGGGTACGCTCCTTGCATTCGTGGGTGGGGGTTCGAGTCGTACTTACACTGTTGGCATGGGGGGTACGCTCCATGCATACGCGGGTGGGGGTACGGGTCGTACTTACACTGTTGGGCTGGGGGTACGCTCCGTACGTCCGCGGGTGGGGGTACGGGTCGTACTTACACTGTTGGGCTGGGGGTACGCTCCGTACGTCCGCGGGTGGGGGTACGGGTCGTACTTACACTGTTGGGCTGGGGGGTACGCTCCTTGCATTCGTGGGTGGGGGTTCGAGTCGTACTTACACTGTTGGCATGGGGGGTACGCTCCATGCATACGCGGGTGGGGGTACGGGTCGTACTTACACTGTTGGGCTGGGGGTACGCTCCGTACGTCCGCGGGTGGGGGTACGGGTCGTACTTACACTGTTGGGCTGGGGGTACGCTCCGTACGTCCGCGGGTGGGGGTACGGGTCGTACTTACACTGTTGGGCTGGGGGGTACGCTCCTTGCATTCGTGGGTGGGGGTTCGAGTCGTACTTACACTGTTGGCATGGGGGGTACGCTCCATGCATACGCGGGTGGGGGTACGGGTCGTACTTACACTGTTGGGCTGGGGGTACGCTCCGTACGTCCGCGGGTGGGGGTACGGGTCGTACTTGCACTGTTGGGCTGGGGGGTACGCTCCTTGCATACGGGGTGGGGGTAGGGTCCGTACATATCCGTCCCCACGCTATGTGATGTTTGTGCGGCCCGTACCCAGGCCTTTGCAACGTGGGTGCGATCCGTCCCGCCATTGTTGGGGTGACGTGTGTGGGCGTGGTCCGACTCGTACCCACGCTCTTCAGGCGTGGGTACGGGACGTACCTGTCTGGTTGTGTTGCCGGTTCGCGTGGTGACGGACTTCCGTTGTGGCGGTCGCTGGATTATCAGGACACGCCCCCACCCCCTCGTGGTGACCAGGGCATGGGAGTCAGGTATGTCCAGGCCATGTGTAGTGTGTCACTCATGTGGTTGTTTTGTGGCCTGCCCTGGTCGTGCCACCCCCACCCCACCCCACTTTCCCCCCTCCCTTAGTTATTCTGACCTTCTGCGGCGTCTGCGTCGTAACCTGTAGAGGAGGTGTACTGCTATGAGGGCAGGGATGACTCGTAGGTTCGGGTCCATGTCTGTCCGTCGCGTACTGGTACTCCTTGCTCGCGTCGTCCTGTCGCGTACGGGTCCTCCTTGATCGCGTCGTCCTGTCGCGTACGGGTCCTCCTTGGTGGCGTCGTCCTGTGTGTCCGTCACGTACTGGTCCTCCTTGTTCGCGTCGCCGTCTGTCCGTCGCGTACTGGTGGTCCTTGTTCGCGTCGTCCTGATTTCCCGGCAGTTTTTGGCTGCCGCAAAATATTCACCGTGCGGGATGACGTCGGTGCGAATCGTGATTCCTGGGTCGTGAATGGCTGGCTGCGTGCGTCCCGACGTCAGGTCGGCGCTTTCCCGGATCGCATTGGTAGGTGTTTTTTGTTCGGTCGGTCTTTTTTACGATTCGTACGGTAATGGTGTACCCGTGCGAATCGTAATTCCATGTTTGTATATTTTGACGACCGGGTACGCGTCGGACGGAGAATATGCTCCGTCCGACGGTTCGTACCCGGTTTTTGCCGGATCGTGATCGGCACCTAAGTATGTGTAAGTTTCTGTAGAAGTAAGTGTGGTGGTGTGTGCATAACTGTATATGCAGGTAAACGGATGTTTGATTCTTTATTAGCATGAGTGACTGTGTGTAAGTAACTCTATGGATGAGTGGCGTTGTGTAACAGGATGTATAGGTGTATGAGTACATATGATGAGTGAGTACATGTATGAGTGACTGTATAGGACTGTTGGTGAATGTGTGGATGTGGATCTTACAATTAATGAATAGGTTGTTGTAACTGATATTGGTATGTCCATTGTTTTGAAAATGTTAGTTTCTATTTTTGAATGTGTCTATCAAAGGTTATATCAGGGGGAGAGGAGGTCTGCCACTCTATCACAAAGATGATGTCATCAGTGATGTCATCAGTGATGTCACTGACCATGTCATGCGTGATGTAATATGTGACGTCATCAGCAGTGCATTGCGGGCGCGCGAGTTATAGTTAGCTGAACTAACTATAACGGGGGAATTTCTATGGTTTTGTACGAGTGAAAAGTCCAGCTAACTATAACGCCCCTGAAACCAATGGTTTTTTCAGTGAATTTCTAAGGTTTTTTAAATGCTAATTCCTAGCTATAACGTGCCCGAAACCTATATTTTTTTCAGTGAATTTCAAAGGTTTTTTAAATGCTAATTTCTAGCTATGCCTACAGAGATAGGACATGTGAAGAAAGAAGGAAAAACGCACAGAAAGAAAAAAAAGAAATGCAGAAAGAAGCAACAGAAGTCCTCAAAGACGAAGAAAAGTGCAGGAAGAAGTATAGCGTGCAGAAAGAACAAACAGGAGAGCAGAAACAAGCCTTGTTGCAAAATCATCCTGTACCCTCAACTTTTTCAGACGGATACTGGTGGTAACTGAGTCTGACTAACCAGTCCTAGAGCCAGTGCTATGTTAAAAGACACTCAGAATACAGTGAAAACACCTACATACACTAGGGCACACTACGTGTTGGGGTCCCCCTGTGATTAGCATGACCTCCTCTGTAAGCCCCTAGTATATAATAGGGCAGGGGATTAAAACTACCTCTTAAAACGCACCACAGGGCGTGTTTGAACACGTCACCTCATGCCCCGTCCCCTCCCTTCCCCACTGTGTAAACAAGCCCTGTAGCCGTTTTAGGTTGGGAGATTAAGTCCCCTTGAATCCTGAGGGTCCCTAGGGTCCAACTAGACCACTAGGTACCTCCAGTAAGCGCCACAGAGCTGCGTTGCAGAGAGGTGTAAAAGTGGCACGGCCTGCACCACCTCTCTGCAACGCAGAGCAGTGGGGCTTACTGGAAGCACCTGGTGGGCTAGTTGGACCCCAGGGTCCCTCAGGATTGAAAGGGAATTATTTCCCCAACTTAAAAACGCGCCACAGGGCCTGTGGGCGTTCTGAGTTGAGAGATTAAGTCCCCTTGAATCCTAAGGGTCGCTAGGGTCAAACTAGCCCACTAGGTACCTCCAGTAAGCGCCACAGAGCTGCGTTGCATGGAGGTGTAAAAAGGGGCGTGGCCTCAGAACACCTGTCTGCAACGCAGCTCCCTGGCGCATACTGGAGATACCGGTTGGGCTAGTTGGCCCTCAGGGACCCTCAGGATTGAAGGGGAATTAATTCCTCAACTTACAACTGGCCAGGGGGCGCGTTTGCAGAGTGCTGCAAGGAGGGGGCGTGGCCTACGGTGCGATGCCGGTCTTTTATTTATTTATTTTTAAGAAGGAGGGCTGTGTGGCCCCCTTTCTTTTTCTAATTTATTAGCCCTGGGGACCCCATCCCCCAAGGCCTGCACCCTAATTTTTTTTGTTGAAAAAAATTAATTTGGCCCTCCCAAGGCCTTAATCGGCCCCGGGGACCCCAACCCCCAGGTCATGGCCTTTTTTAAATTCTTTAGGATGGGGGCTGTGTTGCCCCCCTCCTCAGGCCACTTATGGCCCCGGGGACCCCATCCCCCGGGGCCGGCCTTTGTTTTTTTTTAAAAATATATATTCATAGAAGCACCTAGGACATGCTGGACAAACCGTATGTACCTATCACCATGACGATTTACGTGATATTCATTAAAAGGCGACTATGCATACAATGAATCCACGTAGAATGTATTCACACTGCTAGTGAAGCTCTGACATGTCTGACACCCTACCGTGCCTAATCCCGGCACCCCCGCTGGTGGGTACTCTCCAAGTAGACACCCTTGTCGTTTATTTATACAAACATGGGTAGCTATTGATGGGCACATTTAATACACATGCACACCAAGCCATTCAAAGGGGATTCGACAAAAATTCGACCAAAACTATGCAAGAAACCCCCCTCACGATTAATAAAACACACATCCACTGCCGGATGTGTAATACTTTTTATTTTACTCTCTGGAAAGGAGACAAACCTCACTTGAGAGTCACAGCGTGCTCCTGGCTGAGCCCAATGCTGTGTTACACCCACCAGTGCCCGCCGAGTGCCACACACCTCTGTGTTGTATTCCACCAGCTAGTGCGTATGCTATGACACTCTCTAGCCCATGTGCACTGTAACACCACCCCGTGAATATGTCATGCCACACTTGCCTTCGCACGGGTTATATTGCCCCATCTAACGTGCCTTCCTCGATGCCTATGTTATAAAGCACAGCGCTATGCCATACATATTACAATCTGGGATCCATATCTTTGTCACAGTGCATATGCAATATTACACTACCCAGCACATATTTTATATTACAACTTTAGAGACTACTTAGGTTACACAACACTGCCCTGTGCATATTACACTCCAAGGCGCATATCACATAGCAAGCGCTAGTGCCTGTGCTATCTCGCGCTCTCCAATGAATCTGTCATTGCGCACAATGTATTGCATATTATATTTCACGCCCCAGTTCATCTTATATCACACTTTTTGGTGCATAGTTTATACCATATACTATATCTAGTTTTCATTTTCAATCGTGCTCTCAGGACTATGTTCTATGTAACACTGCGTCCACCTACCCTTTTCACGGGCATTACATTTTGCGATGGGGGGTCAGGGGATGTTTCTGCGAAGTGAGCCCGGAGTCACAGTCCCAAACATCCTCTTCTTCCTGTATAAAAGTGAGATTATGCTGCATACTTGTTCATATTTTAAGTAGTTCGCACAGACACACATTTTAAAAACAATAAAGTTCCTAATACCCACCTTCTATGAACAGTTAGCTTGCTGCCCCATCCACCTCCTCCCTATCCTCTGTTGTCTGAATCCATGGACTAGCCTCCTCCCTCCTACCATGCATGGTCTGATGTGCTGCCCCTGCCCTGCATTTAGCATGATGTACCAGTCCACTCATACTGCCCTCCATTGCCCAATTCTATGACCCATCATTGACCTCCTGCTTAGCCTCTGTGCTTTGCTTGCTGCCCCTATTCTCCTTCCCCCTGCCCTCCAATGTCTTTGTGCATGCCCCTTCTCCATCCTTTTTGACCACCATGTTCCATGGACCTGCCACTCCTATCTACTCTGAGTGTTCTGTTGAGCTGCCACTCCCCTCCCACCTGCCTAGCATTGTCAGATGACTGTAACCTGTCCCTGTCACCTCCACCCTGCCTGTCCACATGCCATGCCCCTATCCCCTTCCTCCTGTCCTCCATGGTCCATTTTACTGCCACACCCTTCTGCCCTCCCTGGTCTGTTGTGCTGCAACTGCTCCTCCGGCCTGCCCCGCGCGGTCTGTTGTGAGGCCCCTTCCCCTGAACTCTCTTGTCTGTGCCCAGGACCTGACCCTCCCTTCTATCCTCCATGGTCCTTTGTGCATGCCCCTGCACCCTCCTTCTTGCCCATCATAGCCATTGTGCTGCCACTAACCCTCCCGCTTGCCATGCATCGTCTTCTGTGCTGCCATGGCCCCTCCCACCTTCCCTGTGTGGTCAGCTAGCTGCTCCTGACCCCCTCCCACCTTCCCTCCATGGTCTGTGTGTATGCCATCATAGTCTCACTGTTGCTCTCCATGGTGTGTCTTGTTTCTAGTGCCCATCCCGCCTGACCTCCATGGTCATCTTGCTGCTCCTGCCCTGCCCCCTTGACCCCAGCCCTCTGTTTCCATGTGCAGACCCCTATTCCCTCCCTCCTGGCTTGTCGGTTCCATTGTAATGCCCCTGACCCGTCCCTCCTGCCCTTTATGGTCTGTTATGCTGCAGCTTTCTCTCCTGTCTGTCCATTATGGTCAGCTAGCTACCATTGCCTCTTTCCCCTCTGTTGTCTGTTGTCCATGTGCATGGTCCTGTCCCCTCCCTATTGCTTTCTATGGATTGTTGTGCTGCACTCCCGTCCCGCATGCGCTGTGTGGTGTATTGTGCTGCTGCAAACCCTGATGCCTGCCCTGTAGGGTCATTTTGGTGCACCTCTCAATGTCCCTCCTGTCCTCTGTTATCCGAGTCCATGTCCCTACCCCAATTCCTCCTGCCTACCATGATCCAATGTACCATACTTGCGAACATTTTGAACTTGGTAACAGGGAGATTTTGAAATAAACCTGGTTTATTGATTTTCCCCTTTGAGTAACATTGAAAAAGAGAAGATTGTAGACAGGAAACAGATCAAGTAAAGCCCATTTGAGCTTAAAAACATTGGACGTTTCCTGGCTGAAACGGGTCTGTTGGCATGTATGGTTGTATGACCACTGCCTCTTCCTTCTGCCCACAATGGTCTATCATATTGCCACAGCCGCTCTTGCCAGTCCTGTATTGTTGGTTTGATGCCCCTGCCCCCCTTTTCACTGCCCTCCATAGTCTGTTGTGCTGCCACTGCCCTTCCTGCCTGCCTAGTGTGGTCAAATTGTTGCCTCTGCACTCTCCTACCTGCCTTCAATTTTCAGAGTCCGTGCCCCTGGCCTCTGCCTCTCAACAGTATCCCAATGAACAACTAGATTGCTAACATTCTATATTTATTACAAAAGTGTGGAATGCCTGACGTCATCTTGATGTAATCAAAACTGTAATGCCTAGAGCATTTCCTTTAGAAATTAGATCTATGAGAGGGTCTTATTTGCATCAAAATTATGGTTAGTGCTCTAAAAAACTAAAATGAGGACATATTTTCTGAGTTTTCAAATAGCGACAAAGAACTTTTAAATTATTTGTAATCTTAGTTTTTTTATCCAGTTGACCACTTGATTACATGTTGCATCCAAGGGGAGAGGGTGTGGTGTTACTTCCAGAGCTGCAGACTTTGCAACTGGGGAACCAGGTTGGAGTTTCTGCTTCAGCTCAACATTCTGTGATTCTGGTCAAATCACTTAATCTCCCCATGTCTACAACCAAAATGAATTTGTTCTTGTGTGATGTAACCAATGCTCATGTAAAGCACTCCAATACCTGACAAGTCTGCACTATATAACACTGCAAAAACACAAAATAATAAGTGTTTTGCACACTTCTGTCATTGGGCTATATTTGGGCGACATCTGGGTGATTTTGGGCTACATTTGGGCTCTTTTGTCTCCGGTGGCCATCTTGGGAGATTTATTTGTTATGAAGTTTCCTAATTTCCTCATGTACTGCAGTCTCCTCAGTAGGAAATGCTTTCAGTTTTTTACTTTGATTCCACCATGAAGGTATTCATGTATGTCACACATTTGCCATAAATTCTGAAAGTTAGCACTCTAGTTGCTCATTAGATCACTGTAGTAAAACTACTGTTCACCATGGAAGTCTGCTCCTGGTATTAAAAGTGCATGTTTCAGTCTGCATGTCAGAATTTTTTAATGAAATAGAAGAGGATTAATCATAATTTCTATGGCAAAATGAACACCCTCATTGTGTTCCTTTTTAAATTAAATGTTTTAAGTGTTACCAGTTTATTCCAATCAAGATGGCTTCAGGTGTGCCATACTTTTGTCATAATGAAGACAGTAAGCGCTCTAGTTGTTTTTAAGAACACTCTGGGACATTCTGTCATTGGGCTATACTTGGGCTACATCTGGGTGATATTTGGGCTACATTTGGGCTCTTTTGTCTCTGGTGGCCATCTTGGGAGACTTATTTGTTATGAAGTTTCCTAATTTCTTCATTTACTGCAGTCTCCTCAGTAGGAAATACTTTCAGTGTTTTACTTTGATTCCATCAAGAAGGCATTCAGATGTCACACATTTGCCATAAATTCAGAATGTTAGCACTCGTTTTGCTCATTAGATCACTGTAGTAAAGTTACTGCTCACCAGGGAAAACTGCTGCTGGTATTGAAAGTGCATGTTTCAGTCTGCATGTCAGATTTTTTTAATGAAATAAAAGAGGATTTCAGAAGTCAATATGTGCCCTAGTTTTTCTTTCTGCAGCACTAATCATACTTGTTATGGAAAAATGAACCCCCCTCATTTTGTTCCTTTTTAAATTAAATGTTTTAAGAGTTACCACTTTAATCCAAGCAAGATGGCTTCAGGTGTGCCATACGTTTATCATAAGTAGGACTGTTAGCGCTCTAGTTGTTCTTTGGAACACTCTGGGAAGCTGCAGTAGAACACAAAGGAATCAACTGACAGTCTCTGCCCTTGTTGGATGTACATGTTTTACTGAGAATGTCAGACTTCATTCTCACATGACTGAGAAAGATAATGTGAATTTACAGAAAATAAGCTCTGTTTAGCTTATAGATCACCTTCCAAACCTCTGTGGGAAAAGCATGAGAAAATATTTTTCTCTCAATCATGATATCCCAGCAGAAGGCTTTTTCACATGGTAAAATCACCTTAGAACATACCACAATTCCTAAAATGAGTATGGTACCATCAACCATTGATTTATAATGTAACTAAAGTCTTAAAACTTCTATTAACTGCAATGCTTTTTAATGAGGTGCTATCATGTATATTGGTCCCAAGATGGCTGCCAACACTTCTTGGATGTGGTGCTGACAGCCAATCAGATCTCAGGATGAGATGTGTGGTAAGGCTCCGCCCACATATATATATGATTTTACTTTTGATTTTCTCAGGAACTACTGAACAGATTGACACCAATGTGCAAAAGGCACATCCCTGACCTGAGGACTACCTCTCTGCCAAATTTCAAGTAATTCTGTTCAGCCGTTCGGGCTGTAGCTTGGACTAAAGGTCCTATGGAAAATTGCATGGGGAAAACGCGTTTTGGGACCCCCCTTTTTTCTCAGCCCCCGCTTGACGAATCCCCCCAAGACTTTCAGGGTCGGAGCGGAGCGGAGCGCCCCACCTATTTTGAAAATTTCGCGAGGATTCGTCAACCGGCGCCAAAGTTATTCCAAATAGAATGTTGCGGATTTCCTATGGAAACACGGTCCTAACTATAACTATCTACTGGCGACCGCCAGTAGATAATATGTATGTATATATATATTCACTGAAAAAACCATAGGTTTCACACATGTTATAGTTAGCTGGACATTTCACTCGTAAAAAACCAATGAAATTCCCCCGTTATAGTTAGTTCAGCTAACTATAACTCGTGCGCCCGCAATCCACTGCTGATGACGTCACATATTACATCACTCATGACATGGTCAGTGACATCACTCATGACATCACTGATGACATCTCAAATGACATCACTGATGACATCACTGATGACATCATCAATTGAGTATGTGTTTCTGAACAATTTTAATATGTTTAATATATATAGGGAAAGGCCTGTTGAAGAAGTGGGTGTACAAGTGTGTAAATGGATGATTTTCTGTGTTGCGTAACTGACTCTATAAGTGAGTTCATTAAATGTATCTTACTGAAGACTAGTGACTAAACTGTGTAAATGTTTGTATGTGTCTGTATGTGTATGTGTCTGTATGTCGGTGTATAAGTGGCTGCATGGTTTTGTGAATAGCTATATGAGTGTCTATATGAGTTATTGATTGCTTGTCTCAGTATCTGTATGGGTTCCTGAGTGTTTGTTTGGGTAGGGTGTGTGTTACTCTGTGACTAGATGTGTGAGTGGGTGAGTCTATGGGTGCATGGTTTGAAGAGTGCATCTGTGATGGACTGTTTAGTTGAGTGGGTGTATGTATGGGTGTGTTTGTGATTGAATGTATATCTCAGTGGTACATTTGTGACTAACCACATATTTGAAAGGCAGTATATATGCATGTAAGAGTATATATGTGTGTAGATGTGAGAGTGTGTGATTGTGAGAGTGACTGTATGGATGAGTGTGTGCTTGTATCAATGATTCTATAAGAGCGTAAGAATGTGGTACTATTTTTATGGGTAAGTGAACTTGAGTGTGTATAACCGCATAGGTGAGTAAATGGGACTGTGATTATTTGCATGACTGACTAGGTGTGAGAGTACCTCTATGGATGATTGGTGGTGTGTGAGTGTCTATATAGGTGTATAAATGCATATGATAGTCTTCTATGGAGTGACTGTAAGTATGAGTGACTGTACAGGTGAATGAGTGGAGGTGTATGTAGACCTAAGAGTTAATAAGTGGGTATGTAGTTATTGGTATTGCAGTATGTATGGTTTTGAGAATGGAACTCTGAAATTTTGAGTCGGTGTATCAAAGGTTATATTAGGGTGTGAGAAGATGTGGTAATTTATCACATGGATGACGTCATCAGTCATGTCATCAGTGATGTCATTTGAGATGTCATCAGTGATGTCATGAGAGATGTCACTGACCATGTCATGAGTGATGTAATATGTGACGTCATCAGCAGTGGATTGCGGGCGCGCGAGTTATAGTTAGCTGAACTAACTATAACGGGGGAATTTCATTGGTTTTTTACGAGTGAAATGTCCAGCTAACTATAACATGTGTGAAACCTATGGTTTTTTCAGTGAATTTGCAAGGTTTTTTAAATGCTAATTCCTAACTATAACGTGTGTGAAACCTATGGTTTTTTCAGTGAATATATATATATATATATATATATATCCACAACTACCTCCCAGATTTGAGAATTCCCCAGTCCTACACGGCAGCCTCAGAAATTCGGGCACGGAGCAGCCCATCATGTAAACACAGCAAAAAAAAGCGCTGAAGCTCAGTTTCTGTCGTGCACAAAGTGTTTTATTCCCCAATAATCAAAGCAACATGACATCTTTCTGCTTTCCTGGCGCGTTTCGGCTCAAGGAGCCTTGATCACAGGTGAGTTCGATTTAATCACATGCTGACCATGCACTGCACTTATATCCCCAGGTTGTCACATGATTTTCTACAGCCTCCAATTCCCACAATGCACTATAATTGTTGTGCTTTCCTCCGAACCGCATTGTATATTCAATATTGTTTAATAGCGTCTCTAACATTGCAGTACAGTCTTTAATAAAGTGCAAAAGTGCATAGGGACTTTAGTTGAAAGACAGTCCGGTGAAATATTCCGTAGTGTTTCCAATTTTAAAATAAATTAGTCACCCGATATGGTAAAATTACAGGAGCGGTCACCTAAAAAGGATCTAAACCAGGTGATCGCATTTCCTGACACTCCTAAGTTCATAAGTCTATGGATTAGTATGTCGTGGTTTACAGTGTCGAATGCGGCACTTAGGTCGAGGAGGATAACTGCCACGGCGCCTCCTTGGTTGAGAATTTTCCTGGCCTCCTCGGTTACTGTGAGGAGGATGGTTTTGGTTCCGTGCTGGGGACGGAAACCTGTCTGGGAGAGATCAAGTAGGTGGTTACTTTCCAGGAACTCTACCAGTGCTGAGTTGATATGTTTTTCCAGGATCTTATTCAGCCATGGTAGCAGGGATATTGTCCGGTAGTTGCTAGGGTTATCTTGGTCAAGGTAGGGCTTCTTCAAGAGAGCCCTGACCATGGCACGTTTCCAGGGAGGGGGAACAGGAACAGTGCCAGAGGAGATGGAAGCATTAAGCAGGTCAAGGGTGGTAGAAAGGATGTTGTCTAGGACCGGCATAGGAACGCGTGGGGGAGCAGGGTCAAGTGGGGAACCAGATTTCACCCTATGCATAATAGAGTCTAATGTAGTGAGATCAAGAAGGGGAAGGGTATCCAGAGAGGCTGGGGGTTCACGTTCTGGACTAGTGATGGGGGCCAGGGCTAGATCAGGCTGAGTAGGGGGAAAGGAGGTGTCCATTTTTTGTATTTTCTGGAAAAAGAAATCAGCCAGATTGTTACAGCGGGTTTGAGCGTCAATTGGATTGGGTTGTTTCTGGGGAAGTTTAAGGAGAGTTTTAGAGATCCAATAGATTTCCTTGGGGGAGAAGGCAGCTCTTCATAAAAAGCAGCCTGAGAGGCTTTAATTTAATCTTTATAGGTTCTAATTGCCTCCCTATAGGCGGATTTTCTAGTGGAAGAATAGTCGAGTCGCCATTTCCACTCTAGCTTTTTGCAGTGTCGTTTAAGTTCCCATAGTTTAGGGGAATACCAAGGAGAGGTTGTGCTGCTACGCTTTGTAATAGAGCATTTTGTGGGAAGCACCATATCTCAGGAGCTATGGATCCAGTGGTTGAATTCCTCATTGGCTACAATGGGGTTGGAATTACTAGCTGGTCATGAGGACTCAAGGGCTGCTATCCAAGGTTCCATGAGAAGTTGGACCAATTACGTTCTCTGGTTATGGGGGGGGGATTGGGGGTAGCTCAAGACAGAGTGATCAGGAAGTGATCCACCAAGGGAGCGGGGATGGAACTCCTATTGTGAGTTCTGCGCAATTGCTGAAGACAGGATCCAGTAGGTGGCCTTTAATATGAGTGGGTTTGAGTGATAACTGTTTTAGTTGTAGTGTCGAGAGGCTCATAGTCAGTTCTTTGGTGTTGTGGTCGTTAGTATTGTGTAGGTGAATATTGAGATCACCCAGTAGCATAAAATTAGATGCCAAGCATGTAGATTCGCTATAGTAGGGGGGAGGGCATTGAGGAATTGCCCAAGGGCCCCGGGTGGGCGATAGATAAGTTATCCTGAGAAGGTACTTGTGGGGGAGAAGTCGATAGCGAAAGAGAGACTCTCATAGTCAGGTACCAGGCCATGGTGACTGCGGCAATTATAAAGGTCCTTAAAAATAATCGCCAGGCCTCCTCCTCTACCCTCTTTGCAGTCCTCACATTGTATAAGATAACCGTGAGGGAAGGTTTGAATGTGGTCTGGCTCTGACTCCGCGTTGAGCCATGTCTCCGTCAAGAAAAGAGCATCCGGTTTAAATTTTTCTAGGAGCAGGGCAGTTTCGGTGGAATGCTTAGAGAGTGATCTGCAATTTAGCAGGTACATACTTCGACGGGTGTCCTGAGTGTGGGGGTCATGTTCAATGAGGGTGGGATGGAAGTGGAACCCACGATGTGGGCATGTGGTGTGTTTGTCTGCCACATTCCATGAATGATGGCAGCTAGCAGAAGTCATTTTGTTGAGGTTGAGGAGGGTATAGGGGCTATAAGATCTAGGATGTGACTGCAAACAGGCAGGGGTTGTGGCCCCTGGCACCGTCCAGGTGCGGACGGGCGCAGACGGGCTTGCCTTTGGCACACCTTCGACGTGCCGCCGGTGCGCCCGCTGCGTGAAGGGAAAGACATGTGGGTTAAATTCCCTGCGAGACTCCGCCTCCTCCGGTCTCTGACCCGGAACTGAGGAAAATAAAATATATGCGCCGGTTCTCCCTCCACTCAAGCGGGAAAACCCATGGTGGACCGGGGAGTGTGGAGACTTACAGCTGGAAGAGAACAGGAGGGTAACAACAATTTTTTAAATATTAAAAGTAGCTTTAGATGAACAGTTTTTCTTTGCTAGCTTCAGGTTAAAAACACATAAAAACCTTAGAATTTGCCAATAATTGAAATAGGCTTGTCCTTGCGTAGCGCGCATCCGAAAAAGGGGGTGCCAAAACGCTTTTCCCCCATGCAATTTCTATAGGGAAAATTAGACAATGAAACAGAAAAAACAGCTGATCAGATTTACATCAAATTTGGCAAACAGCTACAGTTTCACCCAGAAAATGTAGATATGTTTACCCAAATCTGAGAAATTACGTTTAAAAAAAAATAGTGATAGCTGAGTGGGATAGGTGCAGATATGCTTCTGACTGGCCATTTTAAAGGAGACTAGTAAATTCTGATTGGTTGGGCACAAATGGAACGATAAGTTGTGCATTCATTACAGGACTCAAGGACATGGTCCATATGTCCTGAAAATGAATTTAAAACGATATAAGCGGGCGGCATGAGCACACACTAACCATAAAGGGTATGTGTTATACCTGCTGCTCAGCGAGTGTGGATGTGCTGTGGAATGTTGGTGTGCATGATGATGTAATAGAATGTGAGGATGCCTGGATGTGGAGTGTCAGTTGGAGTATGGTCTGAGCAGCAGGAATGCTGCTCCTGGTGGGGCTCTACTTGTTAACATCTTACTTGAATAAAACCACCTGCTTAATACATGGACTACCTGACATCTTCATTACAACAGAATGTCCCCTTGGTTGTCTGCCCAAAACATGGTTAACATGTTGTGGCAGAGATTACAGGACACTAGGACATAATTCCGCTTGATTTGCATTGTAAAATAAGCCTGTTTTGAGGGTCACAACATTAGCCACATATAAAGGGTGATAGCAGGTTTTAGTCACAATATAAATCATGTGTTGGTGACACCATACAAAGTTTAGCATTTGAGGAGTATTCAAAGGTAATTTTACCCTATTTAAAATGCTGATCCTCTTCTGGGATTTGATCAACCATCTTTGAAATAAAACTGTTTTCTCTCATGATTTTCTCATAAGTTATGAGTGGTGCTCCAGAAGCTAAAATGAGAGCATATATTTTTTAATTTACACTTCTTTCTTCATGCTCTTGAGAATAAAGTTTGGCATACTGAGTGAAACGTGTACTTTCACCATTAGCAGCAGCCTGTCAGTGGATTTTCCCATGTTCTACAACAGCCTACCACAACTAGAGCACTATCATCCAATTAATTACATAAATGTGGCACATCTGAAACTATCTTGCATGAATCAATGATTAAAACACTCTGTTTATAAATTATCATCATCAAACTTTATTCGGTCATTATGACCATCAAAGTATATAGGCGTGCAATACAGTATATTGATAAGAGAAGGATTTTCATGTTGGGTATTGTGGGTCAAGATGAATGACGTTATTTATACAAAAGCAAATCATAATAAAACCAAGCCATTAAAAGCAAGGAACGGGTTAATAAAAACAGCCGCAACAAGGTAAAACCGTGACAAGCTAAAAACACTTAAAAAAAATACATAAAGTGCTAATGTATAACGTGCAAGAGTACAATATTGCACAAATTCTCAGTACTTTGGCATGAATCATAAATAAATATGGACACAAAGTATTGGATGTAGATTAGATACTAAATGAAGATTAATAAAAGGTGTGCTTAATTCATTTTTTGCGTCTGCCTCCTGATAAACCACATTCTCCCGAGGATTTTGGCGACTGCACATACTATTAGTGGCCTTGTATCTGTTCTGAAGATACGTAGTGCCTCTAAATGGCTACGGGTTCCTAGTTGTCTACAGGCAGGGGCTACCAATTTAGATACTGGGTTTTTATACAGAGGGCATACAAAGAGAATATGCTGGATCGTTTCTTCTGTCGCAAAGCAACATGTACAGTGTCAAAGTGTGTCTAAGGAGCCCCTGTTCCATGACGCAGTGAAAGTTTTAAAGGGGAGGCAACCAAATCTAAATTGGAAAAATAACTTCTCTCTTGCGGGACAGTAATGAAATCCATATGAGGTTCATACGCACTAAGTACCTTAAACTCCATAAATGCTATTGTGAGGCGACCTGCTATTGCATATGTGACAGTTCTCTCTGCCACCCATTTCCAATAATAAGACTTAACCCACTCTCTACTGGGCAATAAGCTGGAATCTGTTTCTTCCCAAAGGTTTCCCAGACCTAATTCATAAAGCAAAGTTTTGATGTTACCAAACCAGCCAATTTTTCTGTCATGATCCTGCTTGTGAACCTCTTCAGTAGCAATCGCATAGTGGTGAAGCTCAGGTGTGTTTTTTAATGAGGAGCCAAAAGAGAAGCGAGCGAAGCCTCGCCTTATCCACTATTGTAGTTCTACCCAAGTCTAACCTTAAGGGAGTGAGCGGGGTACTCTGGGGAGGGAGCAGAGTAATCTTAAGAATTTATTTTCAGTAAGAAGCAGGCCCTCCAAATGATCAAATCCTCAGATTTCAGCCCCATGCAGGTCCGAGCCAACCACCTTCTGGTCGTATATCTGAAGCGGGGCTGCAATCGGTCTAGTTTGTGATGTCCTATGTTCTAAAATTAGGACCCCAGAAGTCTTTCTCAGCTGTAGGATTTGCTTCGAAATATGTTGTTTCCATGCAATTTTTTCTGTGAGAGTTACACCAAGATATACGATGGAATCCACCCTTTCCAATGAGATCCCCCCCCATGTGAATTTCCCTTTGAAAGATTTGTGGGGATTCATTAGCAGAAGTTTTGTTTTTGAGGTGTTGACTTCTAGACGTCTCATCTCACAGAAAGACATGAAGCGATCTTATAGCAGTTGAAGGCCACTCTGGGTTTTAGAGATTAATAGCGTATCATCCGCAAACAGCAAAGAAGTTATTTTGACACTCCCCAATGAGGGAGCATCTGTGTGATGTTTCACCACCCGATTTATAAAAAGCTAAAATAAGGTGGGAGCTAGAATGCAGCCCGGCCTCACCCCTCTTACAACTCCTATTGAGTCGGTCAGTTGCATTTGATCTCCCCATCTTACTTTAGCATAATTTCCCTCTTGGAGTCGTATTAGAAGTGCCAGAATGTTATGAGGGAGCCCCAGATCTTGTAGGACTTGCCAAAGTGAGGCCCTTGGGATAAGATCAAAATCTGACTTCAAATCAATAAAAGCAGTGTACAGACTGCCCTGCTCTAGTATCACAGCCTTCCAGTCCAAAAGGGTGAAGCGGAAGACTTGGTTGATAGTAATAACTTTTTTCCTGAACCATGCTTGGAAGGGAGATAATATATTTTTTTCTTCCATCAAATCAGTGATTTTGATAAGCAGGGCACGGGAGAAAACTTTCTGTGCCCCATCTATTAAGCTTATCGGCCTGTAATTTGAGGGCAGTGATCGGTCCCCCTTCTTGTAGACCGGAATGACCTCCACTCCCTTCCAAGAAGGAGGTATAGGGGCCCCAGCAGCAATGCCATAGGCTAGTAACCATATATAATTAGACCATTTGGGAATATCAGCTAGAAAGACACCTCTTTGTTTTTAAGTATAGAGTTAATACTTTCTGTGATATCAGCTACAGTAAAAAGATCAACATTTGGCTGCAAATTGGTTAATTCTAGGGAAGAACCTCCAGTGATGGTCACACCTGGTCCAGAATAAATACCGGAAAAATGGTCAAACCATGCGGCCCCAGTGATATTGTTAGTGGGTGATCTAGGTCTTTCAGCATCTCCCCTTGTTACAAGTAGCCAAAATTGTCTTTGATCCTTCTGTTTATAAGCGACATTGATCAGCGATCTTCCACCCACTCCTTTTTAGCTTCCCTCTGAGTTTTCTTGTATACTCTTCTCGCCGATCTTATATTATTAGGATTCTTGGCTTTAATCTCAGCTGCCAAATATGACCTTAGTTCCTCACATTGTTGGTTAAACCAAGAATGTTGTGAGTTGACTAATGTCTTCTTACGACGAGGTCTCGAGCAAGTAAAGTGGGAAGCTAACTGTATAAAAAAGGTCGAGTGTATGTCTGTGACCGTTTTGAACTCATTTTGCTGTTCAACTCTATTGTGAGGCATATTAATGCTTTCTTGAAGGGTTTGATTTATAGCTTCAGTCTTAACGGTGTCGATCACCACCCGTACCCACTTTAATCATCTATTATCATTCATAGGATATAAATCCTTAGACGAGGGCATTATCTCTGAAGTGTCACTGGTTTTACTCCAGATTGGGGTCATAGAAAGCTCGAGCTGATTATGATCACTATCAGCTGTTTCCCCAATCACCATATCCAGTACTTCTGGCCACAACCTAATGTCTATCAGAACATAGTCAATTCGGCTCAGATTAGATGTCCTATTAAAAGTATTGGCTCCCATCTTATCAGAGTTGGTATGACCATTTGCTGCCCTAAGCCCGTAACCAAGAGTTATGGCTTGGATCTGCAGGGCAGTTTGTGTCCATTTTCTGATTGGTGGTAAATCGAGGGGGGGAACATGCCAATTTGCCTCTACCTGGTCACAATCAGATATATCCATTGTGCATAATGGTTCGTATGTACAATTAAAATCTCCTGCAACTATCAGAGGTATTGATATCTCCATCTCCTCAAGAGTATTTTCTAGTGCTTGGAAGGTTGGAGAACATGTGCCGGGCCTTGGTCCCAAGAGCGTAGACATTGAATATGTCCACCATCCTACCATTTCCATCTCTGAGGCTAATTGCAAGTATATTGGGGTTATTGATTTTAATCTCTCTAATTGTGCATAGCAGATCTATCCTAATTCAGGTCAGTAGCCCCCCGCTGGTCTTCCTGGTCTACCAGTGACAGCCGGTCGACAGAAAGTAACATAACCCGGGGATGTAGACCGGTGTAATTGCCCAGGTGTCAAATTTTTCAATATATTCAATCCAGTGGGGAAGTACCATCTTAGATCTTATTCCAGCCACATTCCACATCAGTACACAAAACGTCGAATTCATTTCTTCTGATCCTTGCGGGAGGGTATGATGACATCTCTCTGAAGCATTGCACATCTGTGGAGCTCGGGGAATAGTTTGCTGATTTGGCCTTGCCATTATTTGAGTTCCATCACTAGAATGCAATGGATCAAGGAGCTCAGAACAAGAAGACAGCTTTGTAGTCAGGTCATCAGTAGGGGTAGGCGGAATTTGCGAAATCCACTTTCGCAAATTATCGCGAAAATGTTAAAAATTATCGCAAACACGTGGAAATATCGCGAAGATGCGGAAGTTTTTTTCCCGCATGTTCGCGAGATTTTCTGCATGGTTGCGGCTCGCCAACTTAC
Source organism: Triturus cristatus (assembly GCF_964204655.1). Classification (NCBI taxonomy): domain Eukaryota; kingdom Metazoa; phylum Chordata; class Amphibia; order Caudata; family Salamandridae; genus Triturus; species Triturus cristatus. The sequence continues at coordinate 1,526,010,467 of NC_140591.1, forward strand.
CCATGTGGTTGCTCGCTAGAAGAAAGACGTGATCGCGCGACACATGACGTCACTGCGGGCGCGAACTGTCGCGAGACAGCGCAAATGGCTAAAAACAATACAACATCTCATGGAGAACCCGACCGGATCAAGAAAACTTGTCGGCGAACGCAGGGATTCAGGTAAGGCGATGGCGCACGCGCGAGAATGTATTATTTTACAGCGCAAGCAAGAACCAAATTATCGCTAAGCTGCGGAATGTGGAAATTTTGACATTTTCGCGATTTCCGCGGAACGCGAAAATGTCAAATTATCGCAATTTCCGCGAACAGAATGAAATTTTATCCCAGGCCTAGTCATCAGTTGTAGGGGTTCCAAGTTGGAGCATCTTCGGAGCCCAGTTAATGTTTGTGTCGTAATTGTGACACCTCAGTGAGTCATTCTGAGCTTAAGAGGAATTAGACCCCATCAAGGCACTAACACTTCTGTGTACTTGTGGCTGTACTGAGACAGAAGGACTATATTTCAACTGGATATTGGTGGTTGTCGGGGAGCAGGTTCTTGCCTCTGTTTATAAATTATCAAAATTATAGGGCTCATTTTGTTATATACTTTATGTTTGGTACTGTAAAAAGCAAAATTAAGACGCATTTTTATGAGTTCTTAAATATCTCCCTCATCCATTTCAGTAAAGCATTCTGGCTTGCATACTGAAACTTGCACTTTCAACACCAGCTTTAAGAAAAACAAGGGTACCCCAGTACGTGAACCTGGGGTGAAATATGCGGTAAAAAAACAATGGTTCGGGTGTGGCCAAAAGGTCCAATAATAAAGTGATCCTAAGGAGAGCACTTATGGTTAGAGAGATGAAGATTAATTATTTTAAAGGAGCAAAAAAATTAATAATGTACATAGGGACATAAGTCAGTTCATGTGAAACATTTAATTCCACAACAATAGAATTCAGGTGCTCACACAATAAGTGAAAGAGGCGTGACGTGCAGAGCGATGGTGAAGTTTAAAATAACGGCATCGCATTGACAACAATAGTGTAAAACTCCTCAAGCAACTTTATAGAATAGGAAGAGTTTTGTTGTAAAGGGTCAACGGCGTTTCGATCTCAACTGTTCGAGATCATCATCAGGACATATAACGGGTGAGCAAGCTGAATCTAAAATGAGAAAAAACGGGCAAATAAATAAGCTATAGTTTGATCCCTACATGTAGTATAATTAATACAATCAGAGGCTCCTTTTTATAAAAAACATAATGACATATATAAATATATATTACTGCTGAATTATTCTGTTGAACATGTCTAGGGGTCAAGGTAGGTGTGGAAATACATGAATTAAGGCAAATACAGAAGCGAAAGACATGATTTAAAGGCAATTCGGAAGCGAAAGTCAACGATGTAAATTACAAGTGGTGAAAGTATTTAAACGGTGGAAAAGAGAAGATAAATAGTAGTGATTCAGAAGCGCAAGACCAGTAATGGTGAAAATGCTGCATGTGAATACGCAAGCATAGGTGAGAGTATAAGGAATAATTTGCGCTAGTAGGAAGGTAGAGTTGAGAGCGCAGATGAAGCTGGGTAGCAACCCGCTAAATGAGAGAAGGGGGAGAGGAAGAACACTCAGAGTAGACTTACTGATGCAATTATTCGTAGCGCAAGGAAGAGCAATTGAGGGCTTCAGAAAATAGTTGAGGGTAGACGAGTTTGTTGTATTCTGGTCTTCTCCTTCTTCCTGCTGCTCAGCCTGTGTGTGTGATGTCATCGGAATGTTCGTGGATGCATGTTTTGAAGTGTGGTCAGTTTGAGTGAGATGGTGCTGAGCAGCTGGATGCTGCTCCCGGTGGGGCCTTCTTTACCATCCTACTTACTATGAATAAATCTACTTAACTACACCTATGGCTCCTGGATTACATCACCTGCTAGAGTACTTTCTTCAATGTAACAAAGTTCACCCAGATTAATTCGCTGAAGGTACGAGCGTGAGAATATCACGTGCTGTAAAGGAGTTAGAGCAGTAATTAGAAACTGGTGTGCATCCGTGAAGGGTGCTTGCAAGGAAAGTGGTAAAAGGAAACACTTACTGTGTAAACTTGAAAGTCAGGGTCAGCTGTATAAATTGTGCTTAATGATTTGCTGCCAATAAGTTTCTGTTAAGGGCAAAAGGAGGGTGGGGGGTCAGAAACTCCAAGGTAAAGATTAAATGATGGTAAAAGCGTATGCGCAGTCATAGTACTTACAGTTAAAGTCACTCCCAGTTCATATTTGGAAAGTCTTGGGAGAGGAGCTCAGAACGTCATGCTGCTTGGGCTGTTCACGTTTAGTGACAGAGGGAGACAGAGTGAGCCAGGAAGTACTTAAGGGCTGTGTCAGCTGTGAACCAGCAGCAGGGCGGAGCTAATTAGCACACACCTGCGAACGGTTGTGTGTAAGGGAGCATGCTGAAGGGAAATGGCTGTCAGTAGGAATCAAGTAAGGGAATGAGGGAAAAGTACTAACTCAGCTGAGTAAGAAAAGAGAAGAAAGTCATAGGAAAAAATAAATCAATGTGTGTGCAACAACTGTTTCAGGCACATGATAGCAGAATTAATTCTTAAGCAACCTAATGTGTTGTACCTACTGAGGTAGTTGCTATATGAATTAAAAACCAACCTCAAAATCAGTTAAGGCATATAGTCTAGCAATGTACTCACTGATATTCAATTACTGTGGCAACATATAAACTAGACATGAACCAATGGGTAGCACATGAACCAATGGGTAGCAAACATAAGGAAGTGTGTATACATCTGTTAGGAAAACACTAAGCAAGAAGTACATAGTGGTATCAGGTGGCTGAGGTCAAAATGTGCAGATATAAATAGTCAAATGTTTATAGTATGGCATTCCATTCATTAATCGAGTTGAGACCATGTTCAATAGTGCAGCAATTAAACATTCATTTGCATTCCAATCGGTTGAGGATCTGTTGTTGGTTTCCTCCCCTAACATTGGAGTGAAGGGTTTCAATGACCTGCCAAGTGAAGTCTGTTTCAGAGTGTCCTTTTGATATAAAGTGTTCCAGGAGGGGCGCCGTCGTGATCTTACATCGGATTCTGCTCCTGTGTTGGGCGATTCTTGCCTTGATCTTTTGTGTGGTTTGGCCGATGTACCTCAGTTTGCATGGACACTCAATACAGTAGATTACATTTTGTGAATTGCAATTTGAAAAAGACTGTAAAGTATACTTAGAGTTCTCAAATTCAAATACTTTGGTGTTAGTAGTGGACTCGCATGCCATGCAGTTGTTACATTTGTAGTGCCCTTGCAGTGGAGGAAGATTGAGGTAGGGGTGTATAGTCTGATCTCTTTTTGTAGGTTTGTAGGCCCTAACCAAATGGTCTTTTATGTTGCGACCTCTTTTGAATGAAAAAAGTGGGGTGCCTGTTGCGAGATTTAGTGGCGCTAGGACTGTCCAATGTTTTTTGATCATTTTCGTCAGTTTGTTACTCACAGGACAAAATGTGGTCACACATGTAATTCTGGAATATGCTGTTTTGACTTTGGGCTGAAGCAGGTGTTCACGGTGTGAGTACCAGGCCCGTTTCATGGAACGTTTTACTAGGCGTTTGGGATAGCCTCTGTCAGTGAGCGTCTTGCATAGTGTGTTGGCTTCTAAGAAGAAATCTTCTTTGAATTTACAGTTTCTTCTGATTCTGAGGAACTGGCCATACGGTAGTCCATCTCTCAGTGCCCTGGGATGTGCGCTGCTGTATTGGAGGAGGGTATTTCTTTCAGTAGGCTTTCTGAACAAGGTGGTATAAAGTTCACGATTGTGATTTTTGATGGTGACATCCACGTAGTCAATATTGGTATTGTCATAGCTGTAGGTGAATTTAAGATCAGGTTGTGCATTGTTGAGCCAGGAGCAAAAGGCTTTAAGTTCAGAGTTAGTGCCAACCCAGATCATGAACACATCATCTATGTATCTGCGCCATACACAAATGTTTTGAAGGAATGGGTTCATCATATTGAGGATGATATTAGTCTCAATGTCGTCTACAAACAGAATGGTAAAATTGGGGGCAAAAATTGCCCCCATAGATGTACCTTTGCATTGTCTGTAATATTTCTCTTGGAAAAGGAAGTAGTTTTTAGACAATGCTATTTCCAGGAGTGATGTGATGAAGTCTGTAGGTACCTGATATGGGGAGGGACGGAGGTTGAGATGCTTTTTGATGACTTCTATGCCTCTATCTTGAGGGATGTTCGTGTATAGCGATTTAATGTCAAGAGTAACCAAGAGTTCTGATTGAGGATTAAAGGGTAGTGATTCTATCAAATTGATGAAGTGAGTGGTATCCTTTACATATGTGGTGGTGTCTTGTACCATACCATTTATGAAGTAGTCAATGTATCTACCAAGGGGCTCTAGAATTGAGCCGCAGCCGGATAGAATAGGCCTACCTGCTGGTACCTCTAGATTTTTGTGTATTTTGGGAAGGGTGTACAGTACTGGTGTCCATGGGGTTTTATTATTGAGGAAGAAGAATTCATTCTTGCTAACGTAGCCTTCATATTATAAAAACTTTTTGGTCACATTAAGAATCAGGTCGCTGATTTCTCTCAAAGGGTTGCGTGCCAGGAGTTCGTAGTGTGAGGTGTTGCTAAGCTGTCTATGGATCTCGTTGTCGTATGAGGTTTTGTCCTGTAAGACTATACCTCCTCCTTTGTCACATGGTTTTATAACAATATCATCCATTTCTTTGAGTCTCTTGAGACTGTTTTTTTCATCTAGGCTCACATTGAAAGGGGTAAACCTGTATTCTTGTTGTATTTTATGTAGGTCTTTTAGTACAAGGTGTTCAAAAGTAATGACTTCAGGGGGCATGGATCCACTGGGGCGATTGAAAGTAGATTTGGGACGTAGTCCTGTAGCATCAGTTTTGGGAGGAGTATCTTTGTTATGAAAAAAGGCATTCAGTCTAACTTTTCTGAAAAACTGGAAGATCTCAGATTGTATTGTGAACCAGTTGGGTTTTTCCGTTATTACATATGAAAGACCTCTGCTCAGTAGGGTGATATCTGTGGAAGCCAGTTGGTGTTTTGACAGATTGAAAATAGGCATGAGGTCTGCTTCCTGTGTTGTGGAGAAAGGTACCATGTCTAGTACTGGTACCCCCATTGGTAGAATTTGCGTCTTGTCTGGCGCTCGCCTGGGGGAAAGTTGTACCTGGTCCTCCCTCTGCCCCTGCCCCTCGGTCTGTCCCCTCCAAATGGTTGGCCTCTCCCTAAAAAATTGGGGTTGTTGGAAGAGGTACTAGGGCCTGCGCCGGGGTCTGAAGAGTCTGAGTCTAAAGACACCAGCAGCAGCCAACTAATTAGTGATCAACTACAGCTTTCCCACAGTGTTCTAGGGAACAACCAGAGTGCTAACATTCTGCATATATGATAAAAGTAAGTTACAACTGAAAGCAAAAGTAAAACAGAGGTTAAAGAGATGTTATAGTTAGGTATGGGTAGGTAAAGGTACTAACAGGTTTAGAAATTCACTGAAGAAACAAAGGTTAAAGGGATGTTATAGTTAGGCAACACTGTCAGTGACAACATAACATTTTAACCCCTAAAAAGAATATTGAAATTGGCCAGTTATAGTTCAGCAAGCCAACTATAACTTAGGCCCTGCACTGCTTATGACCTAACATATTACATCACTCTTGACAAGTACAATGACACCATTGATGACATCACTGATGACATCATTCAATAACAGTTTGCCATACCTTTATCATATCTTTATCATACTGAAAGGGAAGTGGAGAAGTGTGGCTCAATGGTTAGAGCGGCAGACCTCGATGCAGAGCACTGGTCCGGGACCAGGGTTCGATTCCTGTCGCGGCAGGGTCTCGGGCTATAAATTCCGCGGACTGGATATTCTCGCCTCAGTGCCTATTCTAATCATGGGTCCCACGCTGCAACTCTGGGCAATAGCTTGCTTAATCTCCACAACGGCCCCCCCGCGGCGGGATGCCTGGCTTTCACCTTGGGGATGCCCAGTACGGGTTATCTCACAGGGAAAAACCAGGAAGGGTTCCCAAGGCAAGCGCCAAGATGCCCAAGGGTAGTTGAGCGCTATATAAGAACATATAATAATAATAATAATAATAATCTAGCAAACTACAGCTTGACCAAATTGGCCACTGTCTTAGTACTGCGCCTGAGTGTAAGTGTTTGCAACATGCTTGGTCGCGTAATTGGCCTTGGGTGTCTGAAGAGGGTGAGCTCCTGTGAACAGCTGTTCACAGGGCATAACTGTGCACAACAGGAACTTTCCAACCTGTGTCTGGTTGGTTGCCTATAAGAGGTCAGCTACTGGTGAAGGGTTTGCTACAGTGCAAACTCTGGGCCTCATTTATGAGGCCCCTTGAGCTTAGTGTGGCCTCTTAAACATCGTTCCCTTTAACAAAGTTTTCTGAGTTAAAGAGGTGTTCAATGGGTGTTGCTGGGGCGCTCCCAGCAACATCCATGACTTTTTGACACTGCCCCAGATTTAAAAGCAATCATAAATCTGAGGCAGTGCCAAAAACATACGCCTCCCCAGTGGAGGTGTAAAGGAGGTACAACGAGGAGAAATATCTTTTTTCCCCTCGTTTTTCCTTTTTCTATATGTGGTGCATTTTGCACCACAAACAGAAAGATGCAAAAGACTCATGTGATTGTTTTTGTCAGGGAAAGTTCCCCTTCCTGCACTAAAATAGTCATCCCACAACGTAGGCACCCTTGCACCATGGTGCAAGGTTGCCTAAGTTGGTGCACAGCAGCCCAATGAGTGCCTGTGCAGGGAAAAGGACAGGGATGTACTGTATCTGATAGATACGGTGCATAACTGACCTTTTCTTTTGCCATGGGTAGCACAGCAGGAAGACCTGAGCCACTGCCCTATGGCAAAACATCATAAATGTGTGTTGTGGGGTCTTGGCCACCTATTGGGGTTTGGGAGTCTGGATGGAATGAGCTCTCTGTGAAGGACTGCACACAGAATGAAGACTGTGCATAGAGGCTTCCATCAAACCCATGTGTGGTTGGTTTCTCACTACATGTCGACTTCTTGCAAAGGGTTTCGTACAGTGTGAAAGCTATGCAAAGTAAGGGCTTGGCCACATAAATGATACTTGGTTTTCTAGTAGTGGGATTTTTGTGAACAATTTTGTGTAGTAGGTGTTTGTCCAAGTAAGGCTTGGGTAAATAGAGGGAGTGGGATGCAGTATATTTATTTTGTATATGCTCATATGTTGTTAGTATATTTATATTTTACATGATTCTATGCCATTTAGTACCTATTTATATATTTGAAAGGTTCCACTTATTGGGAGAATAAATAAAACAGCAGTAGGTTAGATGAGGTCATCAATGATGATATTGAACATGTCATGAGTGATGTAATATGTACGTCATAAGCAGTGCATAACTCAAGTTATAGTTAGCTCGCTAAATTATAACTGGCTAATTTCAGTGATTTATTGGCTTTACAACATTACGTTATCACTGTCATTCTTGCCTACCTATAAAGTTCCTTTACTTGCTGATTATATATGCTGAAAAAAACAAAGGTCAAATTGACGTTATAGTTAGGCAGTGAAATAATGTAAACACTATAATTTGTTTTTAAACTGAAATTCATCAGTTATAGTGTACTGAGCTAACTCTAACTTGCAACCTTGCCTTGCACTGCTTTTGACCTCACATTTGACAGAATTCATGATATCTCAAATGAGGTCATTACTGATGACATCAGGCAATGCTCTATAGTAAAGTGAACTACACACATTCCTGAGATCGGCATAATGGCATAAACCAACAGTCATGCTTACAATTCCACCATGAAATAAACCACCTCTAAGTAGGACCCTCCTACATTATGTACTGATAAATAATCTGAAGTGGCTCAAAATCTTTAACAAAGTTCTGGACACAAACATCCACACTTTACAAACATCCTAATTAAATAAAAAAATTCTAAAGCAGTTGTAAGTCCTGACATTCTTGGTGTGGTATTCCCCCAAACTGTTTGCCTTCACTCCCTGATTTTTTCTGAACTCCTTTTTATTGACATTAGGACCCTGTGCACTTTACACCTGCTTACAAGTGCTAAAGTGCTTGTGATATCTCCTTCAAACACAGTGAAATTGGACTACGCCTATTTGTTACATTTAGTTTACTAATAAGTCCCTAATAAATGGTACTACATGTATCCAGGGTCCGTAAATTATAAGCGGCTTGTGGGCAGCAATACTCATTGTGTCACCTACTAATATATCACTGCAAAACATGTTTCAGATTTGCCATCGTTTCCTATAGTGCAGTTTTAGACTTCCATTTTGACCTGGCAAAATAAACCTAATGCCAGGCCTAAACCTTCCTTTTTAATACTTATACGTCACCCCTGTTGGAAAGCGGATTATTTGTAGGGGTAAGTATGCACCCACCACTAGCAAGAAGGCCAACAACACAATATAAGGTCCAGTCAAAGTCTCAATGCATTAGCCCCTGGCTCAAACCTTGGTAGTTGGCTGCAAGTAGGCAGGCTTAACTCAGGAGACGGGTACGTAACACATTTAAAAAACACCAATACATTAAATGCGTAAGACACAACACACAATAAAAATCCCATACATATTAAAAAAACGAGGAAATATATATATATGTTTTTACATGGCACCAAAACAACAAAAATACAAATCAGGGAATCACAGATGTGTAATTTTAAAGATTAAACACTTTCTATTGCTTAAAAACATATAGCGCCAACTCGAGACATCTGGTCATGCTTAAGCAGAACAAATTCAAAGTTTGAGGCCGACTGCGATGAAGCCCTTTTTGGATATGCTAAGCAGGAGGCCCTGGTCCAAATTTCACCTTTAGACTTAAAAACATTTCTAGAGGATTTTCTCCCAACGTCGAGCGGTACCCTCCAGCAGGTCGATTTCAATGCAACTTTGTCAGATTGCTTCTCTGTGAGTCCCCGGTCACATCTTGGAAGTCTGGAGCTCCTGAGCTTTCAGCGGGACAAATCCTAAATCCAGGCCGGTTCGCCGCTGAAGTTAGCCAGCATGACTTTTGAAACTGAGTCAGTCACCTTACAGAGCTTTTTCCAAACATTGCACCAAACCTCACTTTCTTCCTGAAGTTCCTTGATGGTTCAAAGTGTCCAAACACAAATCCAAGGGGCTAGAAGCTCTAAGAATGTCTTTGGAAGTTTGGGACAACAATTTCCACAGTGCACCTGGCCAAGTACTTAAAAGTCCACTGGACGCACTCCAGACTGGGGACTTCTTGAGGGAGATGGTGCAGGGGAGCTCTGTTAACCTGTTGCTCTCAGAAAGTCCACTCCTTATTCCTTTTTGAAGCCAGGGAAAGTTCTCAGGGTTGTAGTTCTATGTGTGAAGCAGGAGCAGTCCCTATAATTGCAATACTTTGAGGTGCAGACCAGGGTTCTACCAGGGCATTCCTTCTTCTGCTTATAGTTTCTGCCAGCAGATCTGAGTTGCTATGCAACTTTCCCATATTTACTCAATGATCTGGGGTGGCAAGTAGGGGGGCACCCTTGTTGAAAGAAGTGCAGGGTTCCACACAAAAGCATGGCAGCTTATTCAAAGTGTGGCAACGTTTTGTCCCACAAAGCACTGCATTTTAAATTCAGGATGGAGAATGTTTCTCCTGTAGAGTAAGACTGTCTAAACCAATATACTGATGTAATATGGGACACATGTTGTTTCATTACATGGGGATGACCTCCTCATTTACATCTGTGATATCTGAAAGGGAATCGGTGACATTCATATTACAGGAATTCCGTACTGCCTCCAGGTTAGGTGTGAATTGGACTAAGTCCTGTCTATTTCCCTGACACCCAGATTATCCCCAAAAAGAACTACTTGCTGAAATCACAATTGTTGCGCTGGGAATGCCACACGTTTCGCTAATTAGGGATTAACATTTATCATTCGACTCAAGACTTAATAGATGGCAATCTAATTCAGACTGTAGTCTCATTGCGCCCCCAGATGACATTCTGGAATGCATTGCCGCTTACGGTGCAGGGTAGGATCTCCTTATCTAAGATGGTAATTCTCCCCCTGCTGCTTTATTATTTTCATAGCCTTCCGGTCCACTTCCCAAAATCTACATTTCAAACTCTACACTGGGCAGTTCCATATGGAAGAAGGGGAGGCAGCAAGTTGCACTCCACAAATTATAACTACTGGTTGTGAAAGGGGGATTTGGGGAGCCAAACTTTGAATATTATTATTTAGCAGTGTAACTGCAATGGCCAGGGCACTGTCTTGCAGGCCGCCTCACGGAGGAGCTCGGCCTTCCGCCACCTGATCGGCCACATAGTCTGATTCACTAGCTGGTCCTGCCCTTGGCCAACCTCCCACACAATGCCAATAGGTTGTTGAAGATAGCGCATTGCTGCCTTCAGCACAGTCTGTGAATTATGCCACATGTGGCCCATCATTCCCTGGAGATCCCCCTCAATTCTATAACCCAGTGTACTGGGAGATTAGGTAGGACGGAGATGGAGGCTTGGGAGATGGCCGGAGTCACTACACTAGGTGCATTATTCCAGGATGGCGTGCTCATGTCCTATTGTTTGTATGAAAAGTATGGCCTGCCCGCTGGTCATTTTGTGGCTTATGCCAGACTGTTGGCTGCAATGGAGATCTTATGAGGCATAACGGACTCAGAACCTGACCAACATCCATTAGTGCACACACTACATATAATAGGCAGTGGGCATACACTCATAACATGTTTCGTACAGGCCCTTACATATACTACACTAGATCCGCTGGCAGGAACTCACAGATGTTGGGAGAGAGATGTTGGTAGAGCCCTGACACCCAAGGAATGGGAAAGAGGGCTTCATTACCCCAGGAAAGTATAGCAGAATGTGAAGTTTTAATATATCCAGCATAATATTCTAGCGTACTATCACTTAATCACATATTTGGGACCCTTTCCACATGTCCATGCTACCTACCGCAGGAGGCTGATATGGGACACATGTTCTGGAATTTCCCAGCGGCCTAAACAGTATGGGAAGCGGTTTTGAAGGCACTTAAGGAATTCACCGGCCACACAGAGGTGTGCACCTTAGAAAGACAATTGCTTGGTCTTTTCAGACACCCTAAAGCTTCCAAAGCTAGAAATAGATTTATCGATGTAGCATTATTAAATACATGCAGGCTTATAGAAATGTAGTGGAAAGCTCAGACACTATCCAGAGACCCACTGGTGCAAAGTGAGACTTAAATGGGGAATTGTGGAGGCAGTAGCAGTTAGGTGGGAAGAAGCTTGAGATCTATGGAAATTTCCCACAGCTGCAGAGTGGGATGCTCTATTAGCTAGCCTGCAAGCATATAGTGAAGGCCACCCAGACTAGTGTACACTAATTCTTCTTTAGAAGTGGTATATCTTACCCACCAATGTATAAATGTGTCTCTTTCTTTTTCTCTCACTGATCATCCTGATGCTGCAGTGCCTGCTTGGTTTTCCCAGGTGCAGTGGATTACCTCAAGCCTGGAGGATAATATACGATAATTCATAGACAAATGGCAGCCTTGTGGACATTCTGAGTAAACATAGAAGGAGGGGGCTCTTTTAGTCAACATCCTGAAATGTCCAGCATATTCATAGTGTCGCCGCAGGTTGTTTCTAGTTTGACTAGTTACATAAGTTGATGATCTGAACCACGACTTCCTTCGTTTTTTGTACAATGATACACTGTCTCTGTTTCTGTGACATAAAAATGCATATTGTCATAATATTACGCCTCTGTGTAACATTGTATGGTGCAAATATGAAACTGAAAAAAAATGGTTAAAAAAAAACAATATACTGGTGTAACTCATTTTCATTGACACTCCCCCTCCAGACTTTCTGCAAATTCCATTCCTGGGACTGCCATCTGGCTGGGGGTACAGGAAGAAAGGGTAGGCTTGGCATTCCTTACTGTCCTGCTCTCTTTGGGGCCTGGTTTGATTTACCCAGCCCCCATCTTGGCCTGTTCTCTGCTGCTGCAGAGCTCCCCAATCAGATATCCTCTGTCCCTGTGCAGGCCACTTATCATATCATCAAAGTAGTTTGGCTAAGCCTGTTAAGGCTGAACAATCAGGAGAGGCTGCTAGAAGGCTGGATTGCGGCTCACAGAAAGGAAAGTTATATTACTTCTTTTGTGTATTAGTTGTGATAAAGTCAACAGTGGCAAGTTGTTGGTTTTATCATTACTGATCTTTGAATGACATCTCCTTCCTAGCAATATTTATACTTGAATCAAACATTCCAATGTTAGACTATGGAGCTATGTATCTACAATTGGGAAAAATGAAATTGGCAGTTTTTTCCTCACCAGGGCAAATAAACACCCTTTATAATGTCCCTGCTTATAGTTACATGGCATCCTGTCCCTGGGGCACCTAGGGTAGACCTTAGATTACCACTTTGGCAGTACCTTTAATTTCAAAGTAGAATTTGCATATATTGCACGTTTAAAGACAGACTGCAAAGCAGGGCTGCCTTTAAATATGACAGCATGCAACCTAAGAGTGTACTCTCCAGTGCAGTAGATCTACTGGGCCTCTAAACCTGCATGCCCTGCTATATACTAGGGACTTATATTATGACTTTTTCATAGATGTTTTAAATGTATGATCACTAGGCACTTTATTAAATAACCGCGTTAGCACATTAGCGAACCGAATACTATAGCAAAATCTATAGTCACCTACAAAAATGAAACAGCCAGAGGGGAATGTTGTCTTGACTGATGGACAAGGAAAACGTTTTAGACATCATACAACTAATAGTATATTTCCTGAGGAGCACTGGATGTGAAATTTGCTTCCTTCCCTTGGCCTCCCCACTACCTGTTTGGAACGTATTGACTAAATGTACTGTAAATTGATGTGCTTTTATGGCTTTTATAATGAAATTGAATAAAGATATAATATAATATAATTTATAATACTAAGGACTTATATGTAGTTTGAATACCCCTTGCCTTATTCTGTACTAGGGACTTACAGGGGTCAGTCATTGCCAATTGTAATTATATCTAATTACCATATAACTCCTTCATCAGAGCACTGGCCCTGGGAATGGTTAGCAAAGCTCAGGGCACAGTCAGAGCCAGTTATCACCAGTGTCACTAAAAACATGTGGGTGATCAGCGCAAAAAGGATGACTTTCTCACAACCCTTAAGGTATGGCTTAAAGGTTGATAGGGTAGATTAAATGGTATTTATAATGTAGGACATGTGTGTTTTAGTTTTACATGTCCTGACAGTGAAACGTCCCTACATTTTTCCCCTGTTGCAAGGCTATCTCTCCCATAGGGTAATACTGAGATACTTTATTACATTTAATAAGTGCTAACTTCATATTGATAGCAAATAAGGGAATGATCTTTATACTCAAATGATATGTAATTTCAAATCCTCTTTAATGATATGGTTGTATTTTAGGGTATAATTTTGAAAATGCCACTTTTAGAAAGATGCTGTTTTCCAGCCCTAAGTATCTGAGGCCTTTTTAGGGGGTTCCAGCTGCCTACGCCTGTTTATGGTTCCCCCATCAAGGATATATATTGGGCCCAGACAGTGAACAATGGTACCTGCGTGCAGCTGCAAGAGATTCTTCCTGGCAGGATGGCTGGGTAGGAACTATACACTGCCCTGAATACAATTCAAAGGACCTTGACCACAGCTCACACAAAGGAACCTGATACCAGGCCTGCCCTGCCCTTTTCAACCAGGACAGTTTGAAGCCAAACCCAGAGGAAGGGAAGAAAAATACCAGAAACAGCTTGGGTGTAGGCCAGGATGTTCCTCTCATAAAGAATGGCACCAGGTATGAAAAGAGGACCTTCAAAACCACAAAACTGAACACCCTTGGACTTGTCGAACATTCAGAAGAAGGGCTACTCTGCTACCAGAAGGACTGCCCTGTTGCCTGAAACACTGCCTTTCTGTCTAAAGATATAAGATTAGACGTGCTTGCCTTGATCTCAGGATACCAAGAGTGCCTCCCAGGGTCAGTTGGCTGACCTCCTGTGTGAGCTACAAGACCATGGGAAGCTTCCAGGAGGCCTTGCTGCCACAGCCCAGCTGACCAGCTGCAACTGGATCTGCCTGGACCTGCCTGAGCACTACTTGTGGCCTCTGCTTGAGTGAGTCCTGATCCCCAAGACCATTGACTGACATCAGTGAGAGCTCCTCCTGAGGTATAAGGCAAATACCGGGCTATCTTCCTGAGCTTCAGGAGAAGGATTTGTGGGCACTACTAAGTGCACATGACGGTTTGGCCGGCCTTTTGGGCTGGCCAAACCGTCATGGGCACTGACCATTTCTCCACCCGGCTCTGTTGCACATTCGGGTGGAGAAAAGCCACATGCTTCCAGGCACTGTCTGAGCGGCAAACCAGGCTGCTCAAACCAAGTACTTCTCTAATGCTGAGAATAGTATTCCCAGCATGAGAGAAGCACTAGGATTGGCATTGGGGTGCCTATGCAGTGTCCACAAGTCCAAGGTTCAGAAGAGGGAAGAGGAGGAAGACAGAGCGGATGCAGCATCAGGTAAGTCATGGTTTTTATATATATATATTTTTAATGTATTTATGCCCTCCCCTTGCTGCCTTACCTAGTAGCAGTGGAAGCTGGCAAGTGGCGCTTTCAGTTTCTTGGCACGTTTTTCACTAAAAACTATGAAATTCAATGTTCCCAGTCCTTCCTATTGGATGTTTTATGTTTAATATTAAAATGTATTCTATTCTTCTAAACTGGTTTAGAATTTTTCTTCTGTTGTATTTTCACTTTTTAAGTGTTTGTGTGCTGCATAAACATTCCACATATTGTCTCTAAGATAAGCCTGACTGCTTTTGTGGCTAGCTACTAAAGAGTTAAGCACAGGTTCTTTTAGTGACTTTTGTGGTTTTTGGTATTGTCAATCAAAAACCCAATTTTTCAAAACTGGTGACCATCAAAATAATACAACATCTTAAATTGTGGCATTCTTAGGCAGTGGAGGCTGGCAGGGAACAGGGCGCTGGGGCGAGGAGCAGAGGGGCAAACTATTTTTAAAAAACCACTTACCTTCTCACAGCCACCGTCTTTCTTCAGCTTTGCTGCCCGACGAGTGCAGGGAGCAGGAAGCACACAGGCTCCCCTAAGCCAATCACAACGCTGAAATGTAGCATTGTGATTGGTCTCAGAGCCGTGGTTCGGCACTCAGATGGGGACTGGGGGACTGGGAGCCTGGGCATGTTCCCCACCATGCTGTGTGTTACAGCCTATTGGGGAAAATGCAAAGTGTGTATGACTGTTTGGCAGGTATGCAGTCATAATATTGAGTTTTAAATATCGGTGTAAATGTTCCCATTCATATTCAAGTACCATAAGAATGTTGTGGGAACAGGAACATGCCTGTTATTGAACTGACTGTGATTTTTTCCACATATGACTCTTTGGCTGAGATTCATTGATTATATATTTAGTATATGGAAAGTTGATTGGGAACTTCTTGAAAAAGAAACAATTGATGGACGGAATGCTGGACAATGCAAACATTCACCCCCAGTCACAAGGATCTGGGTTAAATCCATCATTCTTTTGCTCACCACACTACCCCAGTTTGGACCCAGACATTTGCAAGTCTGTCTTGACCCTGTTCCTTGTGGGAACAGTCCAGCCCGAACTGCCAAGCCAGGTCCTACCTGGACCGGAAACAAGAATCCTGAGACTGGTTTCAGGGCATCACCCTTCATCAGGCAGGCTAGCTTGAATCCAGTGGTGTAGTGAGCATGGGACCCACGTCTGGGCATACCCTTCCCACTTGGAGTGATACATGCAAAAGAAACAATTGATAGACGGAATGGTGGACAATGCAAACATTCACTCCCAGTCACTAGGATCTGGGTTAAATCCATCATTCTTTTGCTCATCACACCACCCCAGTTTGGACACAACCATATGCAAATGAGTCTTGACACTGTTCCTTGTGGGAACAGTCCAGCCCTAACTGTCAAGCCAGTTCCTCCCTGGACCGGAAACAAGCATCCTGGGACCGGTTACAGGGCATCACCATTCATCATAGTATTCACAGCTAAAGCTTGCAATGAGCTTCAACCCAGTTTGAGAAATGTCACAGGCCTACTCACCTTTCGGAGAGGACTGAAAACTTGGATTTTTACTCGCTAACCCTCGTCGTTCGTTTGTTCTCAGAGAATTAGTGGTTCATTGCCAGGACACCTTCGGGTAATTGTTGCGCTTTAAAAATAGTCATAACATAACATCAGCCAGGCTAGCTTGAATCCAGTGGTGTAGTGAGATTGGGACCCCAGCAGTTCGGGCTGGACTGTTCCCGTTGGGCCTAGGGTCAAAGCTGATTGGCATATGGCTGGGTCCAAACTGGAATGGCATGGTGAGCAAAAAAACGATGGATTTAGACCCAGATCTCTGTACTGGGATGAATGTATGACATTGTTCTGCATTCTATCCATCAATTGTTCTTTTTGCATTTGTCACCCTGAGTGGGATGGGTATGCCCAGACGTGGGTCCTGCGCTCTCCATGCCACTGGAGTAAAGCTATCCTGGCTGATGAGGGGTGAAACCCCAAAACCGGTTCTAGGATGCTTTTTTCCAGTCCAGGGAGGACCTGGCCTGGCAGTTTGGGCTGGACTGTTCCCATTGGGCACAGGGTCAAGACTGATTTGCATATGGCTTGGTCCAAACTGGAATGGCATTGTGAGCAAAGCAACAATGGATTTAGGCCTAGATCTCTGTACTGGGGTGAATGTATGACATTGTTTTGCATTCTGTCCATCAATTGTTCTTTTTGCATTTGTCACCCCGAGTGGGACAGATATGCCCAAAACCGGTCCTAGGATCCTTGTTTCCAGTCCAGGGAGGACATGGCCTGGCAGTTCCAGCTGGACTGTTCCCATTGGGCACAGGGTCAAGACTAATTTGCAGATGGCTGGGTGCAAACTGGAATAGCATGGTGAGCAAAAAAACGATGGATTTAGGCCCAGATCTCTGTACGTACTAGGGTGAATGTATGAAATTGTTCTGCATTCCGTCCAATTTTCTTTTTGCAACTTCTTCTTGAATACATCAATTATCTGACTATGAATCCAAATAATTTTAACTTCACAAGAGCAAATCATATTTTGGATGTGTTTGTCGTAATGGAAAAGGTTTAACAACAACAACACATAGAAAGATTATGGCAGCCAGTGACTTATTGCATGCAACATTGAACCATCCCACCCCTGTGATATAAAGTATGCCTTATGAAAATAATTTATGTGTGAGTCATAAATGTAACACAAAAGAACATTTCAAAAAGGAGGGAAAAAAATATGTTACAAAAATGTGAAGATAAAGAGAATCAGACCTATAACACAACATATTACTGGTCACTGGCTGATCAGGAAGATGTTAGCTAAACACTGTCACCTTATACTATGAGACAAAGGCTTAGAAGTTCCAATATTCCCATAAATTACATTTACTAACCAATCAATCAATCAGCATTTGTAGAGGACAGCACCATCAACCCTGTGGGTATCTGGGCACCCGAGTTACGAGGTCTCCGTCGTGCTAGCTCCTCTGTGACAGGTCTTGAGGAAACGGCAGGAAGAGGGAAGAAACAAGCAGAAAAAGGCAAAACAGAGGGCCAAAAAATTTGCAAGCATAAAAGGCAAAACAGATGACAGAAAAACGAGAAAAAAACTCAACACATAGGGCAGAAAAGACAAAAAGAGCAAAAGCGAGCAAAACAGATGGCTGATAAACTAGCAGACAATACAAAACAGAGTGCAGAAAAACAAGCAGACAAGGCAAAACAGAGGGCAGAAAAGCGAGCAGAAAAAGGCAAAATAGAGGTCAGATATATGAGCAGTAAAAGGCAAAACAGAAGGCAGAAAAGGCAAAACAGAGCAAGAAACGAGAAGAGGAGGCACAGACTGAGGGCAGCAGGTAGACAGGCAGCAGAGGGTAGCAGACTGCAGGCAAGCTGGACAGGAGAAGTCTCAGGGGGAGCTGGCACGAGGACCTGCTCAATGGGGGTCGTACTTCGGCCTCCATTAACTAGGTGCTGGGGGGCAGGCAGGATGCTGGGTGAGGGGAGGAAGTGAATAGTGAGAGGAGGCAAACGGAGGAAGGGGAAAGAAACAAGTAGAAAAAGGCAAAACAGAGGGCTGAAAAAATGAATAGAAAAGGCAAAACATAGGGAAGACTAATTTGCAGGAAAGGCAAAACAGAGCAGATTTTGGAAGTTAACTGAATCTCTGCTTCTCTCTCCCCCCGAACTTTATTTGAGAAAATAAATCTCTTGCCAGGCCTAAACTTCCCTTTTTAATACACACTAATCACCCCTATAGTAAGCCCTACAGAGCCCTAAGTGCAGGGTGCAGTTTATTTAAAAAGTTAGACGTAATTTTAAGGTTTACATGTCTCGGTTGTGAAAAAAAATGATTTCTTTCACCAGGTCAGAGTGGCAGTTTGGACAGTACACATAGGCTGGAATTGGAGCCTGACACATGTTTAATGGACTACTTAAGTGGATGGCCCAATCAGTGCTGCAGACCCACTAGGTGCACATGCGCTAGGTAGGAGTAGTGCCAGTTTTCTGGGGACTTACATGTAAATTAAATATGCCAATTGGGTGTAAGCCAATTTTGCCATGTTTTAAAGTAGAGAGCACAAGCCCTTTAGCACTGGTTAGCAGTGGTAAAGTGTGCAGAGTCCTAAAAGCCAACAGAAACAGGTTTAGAAAACAGGAGGGTCTAGGCAGAAAATGAGGTTAAGTCCAGCAGGACTTCTTCAAATCTCTTAGGCAAAAAGTTGCTTTGAGAAGAATCAATAGGCTACATGAATCAGACACAATCAATTTCCTCACAAAAATTGCTTCTCATACTCACATAGTGCAGGAATATATAAATTACTCAATGGAACAACTTCCTTAGATACCTCCTATATCCACATGAAATTGTAAAGCTCTCCTTTGAGAAATAAAGAGTGTTACTGTATCCATGAAAACTCGATGAAACATAAGTCTGCCCGTTCCCCCTCCCCCCTTCACTATACCAATGTAACTGTGGGTCCTTCATAAATCTTTCTGGACACCTAAGAAACTTAATAAGCGTGGCCTAACTCATTTCCTCACATGCTGCAATTGCTCAGGAAATGCGGCTGATCTACAATACATGCTGTGTACTGTGACTATATGAGATACCTCTGGAGTCAAATTGAACTCACTATTAGAAATATTTTACAAATTGACTTTACCATTGGTCTCCCAACTATCATCCTGGATCCATGGCAAATGACCCATCCTGATGATTTAGATCAATATGGCAGATCCTTCATGGACGAAATGCCTTTGTGTTATAGGCAGCAGCACCTGCAGCACGCTGGCGGAATCTAAATCGTCTAATTTGGGGATTTTTTTTTCTCCCAAGTAGCACCTGCATACCCAGCAAGAGACGTTTCTTGAGAAAGGAAAACCGTGGTGGCAAGTTTGCCATACCAAAGGCGGCCCTGTAATCAGCAATGATTTTGATGAAGATGGATCTACCAGCAGGGGCCTTTCTTCAGAAATAATATAATAACCAATACCTTCCACATACCAGGAGAACACATCCAGAGTGCGGGGGCCATTTCGGGACTTTTTCTGTCAGGCTGACCAAGGACCACGTGGCTAACAAAGAGAGAAAGTGCGCTAGTGGAAATGACACCACACCAGCCACCCTCAATTGACAGCCTCTCTGACACAGTCTTCAGTGGCTTCAGGTGCTCCATAAGAGTTGTTTATTTTATTTTTATCTAATGACGTCGTTATTGGCTGCTCCGCTATTGGTCTGCATTCCACCACACTGCAAATGACGTAATGGATATATATTTCTTTATTAGACGTTCCGTTATCAACCCTCTTCTAAATACAGCCGACAGTCGAGTGTACAAAATGAGTCCTGTGATAGCTGTACCTTTTTAAAAGCACAGTAACAGTTGCTGGCCTAGATGAGCACCCAGGATACACAGGCGCAAACACACGAACAGAAATGGGGAAGCAAACACACACTACAGCCCCTCAACAGAAATAGGCAAGAAGGCAAGGAAATGTATGACAACATTGAGACGTCATAATACTGTTGGCGCCCTTTATAACCCTGGCTTGTGCACTAGTAGGAGTAGCACACTGAAATGTCCACATAAACCAACAGAAACAACATAAATTCAGAGAGACAACGCACAAATACACGCACACACGCAAGCGCAGATACAAAACAGATGAACACTCCCAGGCAAAAACAAGCATTGGCATAGCCTTTGGAACCTTTTAAGTGTTTTGCTTGAGCTATGGGCGAGGGGGGGTGGTGAGGTAAACAAGGCACCACCGACTGAACATAAATCAAACAGCTGCCCAGGCTTTTCGATAAAATTATTACAAGTTATTGCACAAGGAGTTTGGCGCTGGCAGCCCTGGGTGCTGTGTACTCCAGATTTGGAACAACAAAGGAAGCTCCAGCGGCTGTGCTCTGAAAGGACCATTTGGCAGTTACACAGCCTCCTCCACATGCAAACACACACAGGCAGACACACATGCAGAGAGCCCTCCGCACACACGCTCACAAACCACACACACTCATTCACAATCTCAGTGAGACACGCAGATACACAGGCAGACAGAATTACAGACAGGCAGAGAGGCAGACACACGCTCTCATACACACACTTACAGACACACATACATACACACTCGCACCTAGACCCACATACAGACACGCAAGAGAGCAAAGAATGTTCTACATTACCAGTTTTTACCATTTTGTAGCACAGTAGCCTGGCAATAAAATTACAGGGTAACTCTCTTGTACTGCTCACACCAGCAGAACACCAAACAAATATTAACAAGCATAGGTCTCGCTTTTGGGACCTTCTAAGT
Source organism: Triturus cristatus (assembly GCF_964204655.1). Classification (NCBI taxonomy): domain Eukaryota; kingdom Metazoa; phylum Chordata; class Amphibia; order Caudata; family Salamandridae; genus Triturus; species Triturus cristatus. The sequence continues at coordinate 1,526,031,444 of NC_140591.1, forward strand.
ATTAAGTTATGCAGCACAATATCCTTGGTGCAACCACATCAACTGTTGCGTGGCTAAACACTTATAAGGTCCCAAAGGCGAGACCTATTGGCTATGCCAATGCTTGGTGTGGTTGTGTGTGTGGTTGTGTGTGTGGTTGTGTGTGGTTGTCTGTGTGTGTGGTTGTGTGTGTGTGTGTGGTTGTGTGTGTGCGTGGTTGTGTGTGTGTGTGGTTGTATGTGTGTGTGGTTGTGTGTGTGTGGTTGTGTGGGTGGTTGTGTGTGTGTGGTTGTGGGTGCGGTTGTGGGTGTGGTTGTGGGTGTGTGCGTGGATGTGAGGTTGTGTGTGGTTGTGTGTGTTGTGTGTGTGTGGTTGTGGTTGTGTGTGTTTTGTTTGAGTGGTCGAGGTTGTGTGTGGTTGTGTGTGTGGGTGTGTGGTCACGGTTATGTGTGTTGTATGTGGTTGGGTGTGTGGTTGGGTGTGTGATTGGGTGTGTGCAGCTGTGTGTGGTTGTTTGTGTGTGGTTGTGTGTATGTTTGTGGTTATGTGTGGTTGTGTGTGTGTGTGGTTGTGTGTGTGGTTGGGTGTGTGGTTGGGTGTGTGATTGGGTGTGTGTAGTTGTGTGTGGTTGTTTGTGTGTGGTTGTGTGTATGTTTGTGGTTATGTGTGGTTGTGTGTGTGTGTGGTTGTGTGTGTGGTTGTGTGTGTGCTTGTGTGTGTGTTTGTGTGTGTGGTTGTGTGTGTGGTTGTGGTTATGTGTGGGTGCGGTTGTGGGTGCGGGTATGGTTGTGGGTGTGTGTGTGGATGTGTGGATGTGTGATTGGGTGTGGTTGTGTGTGTGGTTGTGTGTGTGGTTGTGGGTGTGGTTGTGTGTGTGTGGTTGTGTGTGTGTGATTGTGTGTGTGTGTGGTTGTGTGTGTGTGTGTGTGTGGTTGTGGTTGTGTGTGTGGTTATGTGTGTGGTTGTGTGTGTGTGGTTGTGTGTGGTTGTGTGTGTGGTTGTGTGGGGGTGTGTGATTGTGTGTGGCTGTGTGTGTGGCTGTGTGTGTGGTTGTGTGTGGTTGTGTGTGTGGTTGGGGTTGTGTGTGTGGTTGTGTGTGTGGTTGTGTGTGGTTGTGGGTGTGTGGTTGTGTATGTGGTTGTGTGTGTGGTTGTGGTTTTGTGTGTGGTTGTGGTTTTGTGTGTGGTTGTGTGTGTGGTTGTGTGTGTGGTTGTGTGTGTGGTTGTGTGTGGTTGAGTGTGTGTGGCTGTGGGTGTGGTTGTGTGTGTGTGGTTGTGTGTGTGGTTGTGTGTGTGTGGGGTTGTGGTTGTGTGGTTGTGTGTGTGGTTGTGTCTGTGTTTGGGTGTGGTTGGGTGTTGTTGTGTGTGTGGTTGTGTGTGTGGTTATGTGTGTAGTTGTGTGTGTGGTTGTTTGTGTGTGGGGTTGTGTGTGGGTTTGTGTGTGGTTGTGGGTGCGGTTGTGTGTGTGTGGTTGTGTGTATGTGTGTGGTTGTGTGTGTGGTGGTGTGTGTGTGTGGTTGTATGTGTGGTTGTGTGTGGTTGTGTGTGCGTGTGGTTGTGTGGTTGTGCATGTGGTTGTGTTTGTGTGTGTGGTTGTGGTTGTGTGTGTGGTTGTGGTTGTGTGTGTGGTTGTGTGGGTGGTTGTGGTTGTGTGTCTGACAGTAATACTAAAAGCATCTCAAAATAAAGGAACACAAACATTGAGTTTGTGGAAAGAGAAAGCATGTTGTAAGTCAAACGGATGCAGCAAAGCATTAACCCAACAACAAAACAAACAAGATCACTTAGCGAAGACTGAGTGCTGATAATGGATACACACAGCCCATCATCTTAAGAGTTCGATTGCAGCCAATGTGCACTCAAACCTGCCCCCTCCTTGTGAGTTGCACCCCATATTTCATGAGTTGTAACTGTTGCACCCACCATAGCGCTTTGAGATCTAAAGCGCTACATAGGTCTAATCGATTAACCAGTCGCCAACATGCTGTGCTTTTAAAGAGAATGTGCCAAAAGTTTCCAGCTTCCTCATCATGTCCTCATGAAAGCGCCAACGGAAGGACTCCCTGAATGGTGCAACGGACATGAAGCAGCCGCTGCGATCAGAAATAAACACTGTGAACGTTGTCCAGTTTCACAGTAAAATTTCCTTAATGTTCTTTAAGTCACAAAACAGTAATACTAACAAAATAAAGGAAAACAAACATCGAGTTTGTGGAAAGAGAAAGCACATTGAAGTCAAACGGGCGCAGTGAAGCATTAACACAACAACATGTTCTTTGATGTTTGATGTTCTTTGAACGAGGACATCAAAGGGGTGCCGCAAAAGTGATCGCAGGCGAAAGTGAAAGTGTTTGCAGGCGCTTAATGAGCATGACAGGTTTGTCAGCCTCTTCTCCTAAGCGCGCGCCCGCGCACATGCACTGTAGCTCTAGGCTGGCCATGGTAGCATTTTTTGAGCCCTCGCAAAAAGTCTGGCCAGAGCAGCGCATGCGCTGGGTCAGGCGAGACCTAAAAATGAAAAAAAAAACATACATGTACTCATGTAGAAGACGTAATGGAGTCACCAGGTTTAAAAACAAAATGCCGTGGCACACGCACCTTAGGAACTCGCAACAACGTGCAGGCAGCTCTCTTCCGAATTAGAGTGATGTGCCGCTGCATCCACCTTACAGGGCATGTGGGGGCTGGCCTGATAAATAAAGGACACGCGAAGCTAGAGCTAATACGTGCCAATCATAGAACCACTTTAACAGATGAAAATATCCACCATATTGAAAGGTGGTTGCAAAGTAAATACACAAATACCACACAACATAGCAGGGGATTTAAGCGATAATAATGGCAATATATATGTGAGCAGCGATGACAAGCACAGCACCACCCCAACCTTCCCCACCCCAACACACACCTCGCACTTTACACTATGCAGTTTGTGTGGGGGCAGGTATCCTTTAACTGAAGTTGTTTTTTCGGGGGGGGGCGGGGTGTTCCTTTAGCAGTAGCAGTTTTAGGGTTGGGTCTGGGGGGACTTTTCGTTTATGCTTCAAGCCCCATGTTAAAGCGTGCCTCTGTTACTAGAGGGAAGTTAGGGAGGACAGAAACACATCTGCGCATTCCACGGAATAAACCGTACAGCAAAATACAAGCGAAGAATGCAATCCCCGCATTACTCTTCTGCGGGACAGGCATGGATGACTACGTGGAAAGAATTACACCGATTTCTACAATTTTTGGGAGAAATGCTGCTTCTGCTGTTTAACCCCATCCCAGAATCCTTCTTTGAAAAGCGTTTAAGTTTCCATTGGCTGCGGGCTTACCACTTGTGGCTCCCATGCATTGTCCAGTACTGTATAGTAGAGGGGGTGGAGGGGGGAGCGGCGATTCCATTGGTTATCGCAGCATCATTAAGGAAACTACAGCAGGGGGACAGGCATGGGCAACTACGAGGAAAGAATTACACGGATTTTGGCAAGTTTTTTGTGAAACGCTGCTTCTGCTGTTTAACCCCATCCCATATCACTTCTTTCAAAAGCGTTTAAGATTTAAGTTGCAGCGGGCTTACCTCTTGTTGCTCCCATGCATTAGCCGGTACTGTATAGGAGAGATTTTGGAGGGGGGAGTGGCGATTCCATCAAGGGCGGCTTCGCCTCCACGCTAATCACGTGGCGTGACTCCTGAGGGCCTGTGCGGAATGTTCACCTTGTCCCGGAAGATGATGGATTGTCCGGGCCTGCACGATGTTTATATTCACGGGCAGACATATTTAAAGAGCCCCGGGGTGATGCATGATTGCAGCGAACATCTTCATCGATTATTATTTACACTGAGAGGAGTTCCATGCTGGGGGACATGAACGTCTCTTTACAGGGCGGGCACAGACTGCAATTTGCAGGCACAATCACAAAGAAAGAGGTTGTCCCAGCTAATGAAGTAGACCGTGTAACGCCGCAAGTGAGAGATCCAATCCCGGTGGGCGGGGCCAAAAGTGGACAGGGGGTAACAAGGAGGGACTAATAAGCCTCCTTTTCAATCATGAGCCAGCGTTTAGCATGGAGGATGACACCAGCGAATTAAAAAGATGGGCGGGGCTTCAAGTCCGCCTCTGAATGCTTTGGAATCCGTATTGATTCCAAGAAGCCCTCGCATGGCGAGAGCATCGCATGCACGCTGCTAACGCCAGGCGAGACCTAAAAATATATAGACATGAAAGAGAGGCACAGGCCTACAGGTGCACACTGAACTACACACAGGCATTCACACAGGCAGACATACACTTCAGTTGGCATGAAGGAATGAAACCAATGAGTGAGTAGGAAACAGCGTGGTCGTTGTTCTTTGAGAATTAACACTGACAGGTAAGCCAATAACAGTCACATAAGTAGCACAGCATTGATGGAAACGGGCAGCCCCTCACAAGAACGGGGTAAGCAGCTGTGGGCAGTGTACAGGCAGCGCGCTCTTCTCATTGGAGTCAATTGGACATGACAATTTCATCAATCCATTCTCGGTACCAGGTCAGGCGCGAGTACACCGCAGGCATAGTGGAAGAACAGTTAGGACTCGTCCATGACGACAGACCAACCAAGTACCAGGCGCCATATCTCTCGCAGACCAGAGGGCCTCCAAAGTCACCCTGCAAACAAGAGGGCACGAGAAGGTCAGAGGACGTGCACTCAGACTCCGGTACAAATACCCTCACTGATTACGTATATTCTTATTTTGTGACAAAATGTACTTTTGCACATGCTCATGTTGAACAAATGGTAATTCTACACCTTAATGTGATATTTCAACTAAATGTATTTTTACCTTCTAGTTTTAATCCCAGCCAACGTTGTACCAATGATGTTTTTACACTATAAAGTGATTTTAAACAAAAATGCCGTTCTACTCCTGCATCTGATACCACTCTATTGCACCAAAGTTGAACTTCCTCTTACCTGTGTTTGTGAACTGTAAAAGTGATTTTGAACCTAAATATGGCCTTTCTTCTAATTACTTTTTGTACAGTTAAAAGTCCCTCCACTGAACCGTGGTGAGTTTACACATTAAAATTATTTTGCACCTAAATGCACATTTGCATGTAAAAGTATTTCCACATTCCTGTTTTCTTCCCTAATATATGTTCAAACTCCTGCTCGTGTTAAACTAAGTGTGTGCTTATGCACACAAACATAGGCAGGCCCACAAGTGTTATGGGGATATTCACAAAGAAGTGGCGGTGAGAGGCTTTAGCCTCCTTGGCCTCTCACCGCCACTTCGGAAATGCCAGGCTGCACCCTATTCACAAAAATGTGGTGCAGCCTGGCGTTTCCCCCACCGACGGCGCTAAGTCTCAGGACTTAAAGCCAAAACAGGCACCCTTGCACCGGAGCGGAAGGGTGTCTGCGGGCAGGGAGGTTTGTTAATGCACAGGAAGGTGTCCCTTCCTGTACATGGTGTCCCTTCCTGTACATTAACAAACCTAAAATGCCAGTTTGCTTTTTTCATGTGTCCTGCTGCATGCAGCACACATTGAAAAAGCAAAAACGAGGCGAAATAACGCTTTTCTCCTCGTTTAGCCCCCTTAAGACCTGATTTTTCCAGGTCTTAGGTTTGGCGCTGCAACCTATTATCTCCGCCCTTGATAATAGACGGTAGCGTCAAACTCAATCAGGGCCGGCTTTAGCACTGGTGGCGCCCTGTGCGACAATGTTTGATGGTGCCCCCCACAGACTCCCTCACTACCACCCTTTCACAGTGCCCCCTCAAGTCTCCATAATCACTCTTTCTCACATGTATTTAATTAGTTGAATAGCACCTCCTATACCAGTGTAGGGTGTCAGAGCACTTTCCATCACACACACACTACATAGAGCCAATGAATCATAGGTGTGTAAATCAGTGTATAGGAAATGTTACATAAGCCAGAAGACTACAAGGTGTATGAGTCACTTGACATACATACCGGTAGACATTTTAGTTTAAGAGTGCTTGCTCTTGAGAAGCACAAACTCAGAATTGAAAACATAACCCCATGGTTTGGGGTTACATTTAATAATAGGGATTTTTTAGTCTTACCAAAATGAACCCTTTTGAAACATTAGAATAATGAAAGACAGAGGAAAAATCATAAAGCTCTAATCTATATCTTGCAGTTTGCATGCAGCTCTTTGACAGTTATTAGCTCACTGTTCCATGTTAGGATTTTAACATCTACACTGCCAGTAACAAAAGGATCTCTCTGACAAAAGCACTGACTGATTTAAAATATATGCACTTTCCGATCTGCATGGTACACATTCTTGGCAGCAGGCATATAAACCCTCTGTGCTACCACACAATGAGTTAAGACTTCCAGTAGACAAAACTCCTTCTCTCTCCAGGAAGAACATTAGTCACCTTAGTTATCTTGAAATTTTTATTCCTGGATGAGAATTGCCAGAGGCTAGCAATGCAGCAGCAGGTGCTTTTAAAGCTATATAATACTTCCAAGGACGGCGCCCCCTTGAAGAGTCAGCACCTGGTGCGGTGGCACCAGTCGTACCGCCCTAGAGCCGACCTTGAACTCAATGGGTGTTGCGGTGGTACGCCCACCGCAACACCCACTGCACGCCCCCTTTCACGCTAAGTTTAGCGTGAAAGGGACCCCATTCTCAAGGCAGCGTTAAGCCACTTAACGTGGCTTTAAGTTAACGCTGCCTTGAGAATAGGGCTCTGGCCCTATCACCACAGGAAAGTCCAAAAAAGTGATGTTCCCGTGGCAGAAGGGGCTTGTGAATATGCCCCTCTGTCTCTGCACAGTCTGTCTTTCTGTGTGCGCCATTTTTTATCCACAGAGCACATATCAATCACTACTGGTTCGAGGGACCCAATATTATCCAACTTCGGGGGTAAAGGAAGCCTGCGTCAACATATTTTTCCCCTTTCAAACGTTTCCCATATCAGCCTTTCAGTATAAACTTTTGTGAGCTCCGGGTGCAGGTATCACTGGAAAAATAGTCAGGCGTAGGAAGTGTGTTGCTTTCCATCTGACACTCTGTTGGTTCTGGTGGCTCAGTGAACTATTACACCTGCTCCAAGAATCTGTTGTTAACTTCATGGTCTCGGGTTTGAATTCCAGCAGCCTTTATCACTCTCAATAAAAGGAGAACCGCTGAGTTTGGCGAGTGAAGGTAAGTCACTCAGTATGGCAGAGTACTTTGCTCCCATCATGCCAATGGTCCTCTGTCCACCACATTTCGATTTGTCTGCCAGCCTTACGAACAACTCTAAACATTGGCAGGAACTACAGTAGAGGAGGTTCCTGTTAGTGTTGTCAAAGTTTGACGGACAGGTCTGTCAAACATGACGGCCGCAAGTCAAACTTTTTTTTTTTTTACTTTTACCAAAAACTAATTCCCAAAGTGAGAGTAGTTTTTGAAAAAAGTCAAATTCGTGGTCCCCACACCATGAGAGTGGCATCATATGTTGTGGGGGTCATTCATTTTTTTATATCTCTAATCACTAGATTTTACCTGGCGGTGACAAACAGCAAAAAAATACATAATACTGTCCACTCTAAATCAGTTGGATGGAGGTATATGTGAACCTCTGGCAACTCTGTTGGGTTGCCAGAGGAGCATGTCAGTGTTGGAGCCGCTCGAACATACGGCTTGTAAATCAGGCAGGCAGACATTCAGTTTGATGAAGAAGGTACTTCATCACCATTGTGTGAGAACGTTCTCCGCCAAAATCCAAAGCAGCCCACAAGTTCTAAATTAATAATAATAATAGCAACTGTCCTTCAAAAGTCCAGTGGAAAACCACGATGGGGGTGGTAATTGGAGTATCACCTTTCAACCTTCTGAGCAAAAACATTTTTATCTAGTGCAGAAATCAATTTCAAATAGACCAGTAAACAATGATTGACAGAAAGAACAATGGGGCATATTATCAAAAAACGGCGTTAGAATTATCTGGTTTCAACATTGGCTTCTATTGGAATTCTCTGCGGCATATTATCAAGCCCATTATCGCCGCTGTAGCTGCAGTTTTCTGCCGCTAAAGCGGTGATAATTTTAATGCCGTGCTTGATAATATGCCCCAATGTCTCTCTAGTATTTGTATGTCATTGTTTTTCTACCAGATACTACTCAGTGTTTGGGAAAAATCTGACTTAAAGTGTGATACTTCACATTAGGAACCCTCTCCACCCCCCAGAGGAAGATGTTCCAGACTCCCCACAGATCCTGTGATGCAAGCTTCCAGCAGGCACAGCCCAGGGACTCCTTCATAGTAAGTAAGTGACAGGCTGTGCTATACAGAGTGCCCCTAGCTTCCTGCAGGTTACAAGGGGGTTGTGCTATGGTGCTTCCAAAGTACTGAGTCTGAATGCTCCTGCTTTGAAATAGACTGCCTGACGCTCCTTTACCTTTCCCTGCTCCTGGTACTGCGGCGATGATCACGACTCCTTCTCGTTCCTATACTCTCTCATTTTACGACAAGAAGGACATTTTAACGACCTTCTACCTTTATGTGAGACTGCTGTCTCCTGGAAACCTGCTTCCTGTCCCCTCTCATTCCAAGCATTCCCTCTCTTCCTTTTTCCACTATCTCACAGCCCCTTTCTCTGTCTTGCCTGTGTACTGCCCATTCTTTGCTCCTCCACACCAGCCATGCTCCTCCAGTCGCTTTGGCAGCCTCTCTTTTGTTCAAACCTTGCATCCCTCCCCCTGTCCTGCTTCTGAGATGTACAACAAAGGCATCAATGTTGATGACCCAGACATGGTGGATCGTAGTGGATGTGCCAGACCTAAGAGATCTGAAGGATCCCCTTAAGACCGCTCTTGCAATGTCCACTTTTTAAAGGCTTCCGGTAGGTTTACTTATTAATACCAGCAAGTCCAAAATCAGGACAATAAGGACATCTCCTGTCAGTTTACAGAGCACATTGGAAAAAAGGTGAGGACTAAAAGCATTGCATCGGCAATGCAGCTTGCAGTCAAAAAGAGAATGGCCCCAAATAATAAAGTACACTTCTAAACACGGACGAGGACTGGAATCAGGCTGCCTGTCTCCATTATGGCTTTACAAGCTTGTCTTCTTTATAATAAATTATTAACAAGTTATCAATAATATAGCTCTTTTTAACCATGAGCGATGTACTAACTTCTCCAGATCCGAACACAGCAGCTGATGCACGAGTCTCGCGCCCATAATAAAAGGGGTAGTAATGTGATTCTGAAAGCATGGAAGGTAGAGCTAGAAGCAAGACATCTGTAGCCATGGGAAATGAGCAATCCTTGTGATACCTATCTTTGTACTACTGGTACTACAGTGCTTGCACACCAGTGCGTGTGGAAATCCTAGGAAGTGCGTGGAAAGGAGCGCGTACAACAGGCGTCATAGCAATTCTTGGGGTACCTTTATGTGATCACAAGCACCCCCACCATGGCACAAGGAGAACGCCTGGGAGTCATTTTTCACCAAGATGCATTTACACACCACAGAGAGGACAATGCTAAAGATGATCCTGGTGTTCTAGGGTGCAAAGATGGTAGTAACCATATCCCCCTAACTCCTAACCAGAGTTTAGGCAGTCCCTGGATATTGTTCCCCAATTTGCCATGCATGCACTTTCAGCTGTAATGTACTTTGGCCGGAGGGGCCTGCAGATTTCCTGAGACATAAGGCATCATTACGATGTCGGATGGACGACATCGATGCAGATCGGAATCGCCCGACCATTGGTCATCGGTTCCGACCAAACAATTTGGTTGCGACTGCCCTGTGGGCGGTTGGAAACATCTGTTTTCCAATGGCAGCTTGTGTAGCAGGCGGAAAAGACCCTCAGCACAAGTTGCCATTAGAAGATGGATGTTTGCAAACCTCACGGTGCCTGCTACACGGTGCAGGGATGTTTAGGGAGGCAACATAGGTGTCCCTGAGGCCCCATAGTGGAGGGCCAAGGGGGAGGAAGCCCTGCTAGGGGTCCCAAAAGTCACTTTCCAACAGCTTTCCATGTCAGAAAGGCCGACATGGAAAGGCTGTCAGTAACCGACATTGTAATCCCGACGACAGAGCCAAAGCTGGCTTCGCCGTCATTCATGGGATTACAATTCCACTCTTCTTCCGGCAGGCATTGGAATCCCCCCAAGGGTTTTCCTCTGACTGCCGTCATTATAAAACAGAGGTCAGAGGGAAACCCTCGATGTCAGGCACAAAGCCTTCGACAGTCTGTTGGATGACTTTCCACAAGACATCAAAATCACGCCTGTAGTGTGGGGTGCATGGGTGTGTATCACCAGATGTCCGTGTAAAATCCTGCTGTGAGTACCAACATCCAATTTCAACATGGTGGAAGTCTCCTGGTGTCTGCTGCCTTATAATTTGCAGCCAGGAATCCCGCAGCAGACATTTAGTGGAGAGAGGCCTCCTTCCATAAAGATCTAAAGGGAAGTCTACAGGTGTGAGACACAACAGAGCCTGAGCTATACACACCGCACATGATGCCGAGCCTGCACCTCCAGCGCAGATCATGGAGTCAAAGATGACACTGCCGTAGTAGGCCTCACAGTCTATGTTCATCAAGAGAGGAACAGCCGCCTGATGCAGTTTGTTTGGAATAAAAAGCGCTGTGGAAAATGGAACATCAAGAGAATAGGAAATTATGCTTGGCTCTGCATTGCACGAAACTCAATAACATCAACACAAAACGGCAAAATGAGGAAGCTTAAACTTATGTGCTGCTAGATTTCATTGTTCAATGTCATCACCCACTATAAAAAGATTGCAGAAATACATTTTAGTTTTCTTTTCATTAACTGCTGTTCATAAAAGTTTTCAGATGCACTGTTAAGAGTCAGCAAAGCCACAAATGCACCGCAATCTCCTGTTTCTCTGCTGTGCTGTCTCCTGCAATGCCTGGAAAACCTTTCACTTGGCTGTTTATTCTGGTTACCTTCTTTGCTGGAGTTGCTTCATAAAGATACGTCAGTAGCATTCATATGGTGTGACTGAAAGACCTACCCTAAAGCAGGGTTGGATAGGTAACGCGGGCATTTGGGAAATGGCTGAAGGGCTGGTGGCCGAGTTCCAGCTGCGGGCTGCTTTTTGGGCAGCCTGGGGGCTGTCTGTGCTGTTAGGGTGCCGCCAGTGGCCCAGTGGGTGCCTGAGTGGCCTTTCTAGAGGCAGATGGGTGGAGGTATCACTCCCTTTCTCTCGCTGGGCCGGCCCATTATTGTATGCTGATTGAGCGGGAGCAGGAGGCCTGAGCAGAAGTTGTCTCACTTGCATTCATGTGAGGCTCAGCAGTGTGAACTAATCTGTGCATTTTTTTTAAATCTAAGTGAAGTTAATAAAACATGCCCCCCACCCCATTTCTTTTCATAAAACTTCGCTGAAGCAGCGTCTTGTGGAAAGTCGATAGGTAAATGTGGGTCACTTTTTTCTTTTGGTGTCCCCGGGCCGATTTTGTATCCCAATCCAACCTTGCCTACCTCACATGCCCTCCCCTCCCATCCAGATTAATGTATACATGCATAATATGCAAAGTTTAACGGCACTGGCATGCATTGCACTTGTTATGAAACAGGCTTTATTCTCCAGAAAAGATGCATATGAAAACATGAGGTGAGTGTGCTCTGTGTTTTGTAGCTGTAGGGCAAATGACAAAAGATGGCAGAAGTCCCTCCCTCCAATTTCGCAATTCCTCCTCCTCTTTAGAGTCCAACGGTGGAGCACAACTGGTGCCACTTGGAAACTCTTGAAATTATTGCCAATGAGCCCCTGGGCAGCAACAGTCATTCGCTAATTTAGGGTAGAACAACTGGCGCTGGATTTCAGTGCACCGGACCGACCATAACTGGAAGTGAAATAAATCCACAGTCTTGAAGGGCAGGGAGACAAGTCCTTATATGTATCTGACCCCGTTCACTTTATTGCAACAGCATTAGGATATACCACATGCAAACTCGAAATCTGGCCCTACATCCTTAATCTGTAGAATTGCACCTACTCCCTTTCGCAATATTGCACTATGATTTTCTTTTTCATAAACTTTGCGACATTTTAAAATCCCTCTTTCAGTTTTCTAGTCATGGATGTTTACTGCACTTGGCGTACAACAATTCAGGTATCATCCATGACATTTTCCTAGATTTGTGCTGGATTCAAATGAAAAATGTTCCCCAAAGCGCTACACATGAGCTTGCATGCCATAAGTGACGTCACAGATGACATAATTGATACCATCAGTCCATTCATCACGTGCGAATAGAATGACATTCAGCAAATAGGTGACCTTAGAATTATACCGAGAAGAAATGTCAAAATGTTACCGAATCATAATTCTTATAGAGATGCCTGGAGACTAAAACATGCAGTGTCACTTTCAGCAGCTAGATGTTCCTACAGCTTATAAAGAGAGAAAAAGCGGATGCAGTTCCAATCATCGGTAGTACATATCCTCACAGTAATTAAGTTTAAATATACATCTGTAGCGCCATTATATGGAACTCGGAACCTGATTTATAGTTTGGTGGTTGTCCCGTCCACCCTGTTTTGAGGGTCTAGTCATCTATACACTCTAAATAGGGTGGATGGGGCACTTGTTGTCTGTGGTAGATGACTCACATCCACCCAACTCTAAATCGGACCCTAGATATCCTGACAACGATTACTGACAGAAGAAAGGTCACTTCAGTTCCACTCACAAGTAATAAATATCCGAAAATAGTTGGTGCAGATGAAACCCTGCAATACTCTTGTCAACCACTAGATATCCTTATAAGGTTTATATGCTGTAGTTACAGTCTATAGTCATAGATATCCTTCCATAAAATCAATGAGGTAACTCACATGATTAAAATACAGACAATAATAGTGTAATAACTGTCTGCAAACAGATTTCTTCACAAAGATCAAAGAGGAAAGATGTTGTAGTTATAGTCTGAAGTAACAGATATCCTAACATACATAAATACCGATGCTAAGCTCCAATGTGAATGTCCCAACTAGATATCTTTGCACAGATTAGATAAAGGAGAAAGACTGCCTTGCAAAGGCAAGGGTCAATGCCAGCCCTGTCCTTCTAGATAATCTATGCATGGCTTTTGCATAGCACCCTCCCGACCAGAGACTGGCCACACACTGGTAATGCACTAGCCCCTGCACAAATAATCTGTGCATAACTACACAGCAGCCTCTAAGCCAAGATCCTGGCCTGCAGTCAGGTTATGCACCTGCCCTAACCAGGTTAGCTGTGCCCTGAGCACAACCATGCGTACACTGTGTTCACTGAACAACACAATACTGCATCATGCACAGTTTGCTCTGTGTATGTTTTAAGAAAATCAGGATTCGAAAATCTGTGGCTGAGTTGGGGTATACAAATCTACGTCAAGTTCCTGTTTCATGGTTCATTTCATCTGCGATCTGGATTTTCATATCCTCTGCACCTGCATATCCAGTACAAAATGCCAGTTTCCAGGATCCTCTGGGGTCAGGGGATACATTCCTTAACCCTTTATTTGCGCCTTCAAAGGCAGGGTTCTCTGCCTTTCATCCAGACAGGTCTGTTGCAACCAAAAATGTATTTGTAATCCAGTGAATGAGGTTGCCTGGATATGCAGATTCTCCAAGGATCCAGTAATTGGAATTGGAACTTGAAAATGATTTTCCATCTTCCAATCTTATTTATTATTTTTTCCAATTGTGGTTGACAGATCTAACTATTTCATCAATGAGACACAACTGTAAAGATTTCCATAATTTTTTAGCCTAGCAAGCAGTGCGAGACTGCTGAGTATGGGAGAGAAGCCGCGCCCACTCTCCTCCCATATTTTTCATTGGCTTGTGTCATTGTCTTTCGTAAATGCTGCCTTCAGATTCGTTAATAGGCTTGTTTGTCCCTCCTTAGTACAGCTTTGTCTTAATTTGTACCCTCCCATGGCGACTGGCCCTTTTACTTCAGTTGTTACATGGGACCTGTTATTTAGTCTGTAAGCACTATTAACTTTATTGAGTTTCTCTTACTGCAGGCCGGACATGCGCTGCTTCAGCTGAAACTGAAACCACTTGTGTTATTTTAAGGTGCGCGGCCGCCCCCGTACACGGGCTACTGCTTTCAATCACTTTAACTCGATATTATATTATTTCGTGTCTGTTTGAACTCCCCATCCAAGTAAAATGGATTTAGAAATGATTAGCAAATTAAGTCATGTGAATTCTACGCAAAGCTCAGCGAAACGGTAAAAAATCTCAGCGAGCACGCAGACTTCTGCGAACACGCGGAATTGCTTGTTCCGCCCGTCCGCAATGCTTTTTTCCTGTTCGGGAACACTGCGTGCTCGGGGGAAATATCTCGCAAACACGCATTTTGAAAGCGCGAACCAGCAAAAAATTCCACGATGCCGCGGATCGCGGAATTTTTGCCAGTGCCGGATTCTATGCGGAACGCAGAATTACCCAAGTTCCGCAAATTCCTTCATCGGAACGGAATTTACCGCCCAGGCCTAGTACTAAAGCCACCTGACGGGTTGTTTTAGAAAGTCTGTTTTATTAACAAAACAACACCACCAAAACCACCACCACTACCACCATCAATACTACCACCACCACCTATACCACCACCAATACAACCATCACCAATACCATCAACCAGCAATACCACCACTACCAATACCAAAAACACCACCACCAATACCACCACCACTACCAACACCACCACTATCAACACTAACCTTACCACCACCAATACCACCACCACTAATACCACCACTACCACCACCAATACGACCACCAATACCACTGCCAATGCCAATACCACCAATACCACCACCACCAATACCAATACCACTACCACCACCAATACCACCACCACCACTAATAATACCAATACCACCACCACCACCAATACCACAGCAATACCAATACCACCACCACCAATACCACCACCAATACCACCACCACCAATACCATCACCACTAATACCACCACCAATACCACCACCAATATCACCACCACCAATACCATCACCACCAATACCGCCACCACCACCAATACCACCACCAATACCACTACCACCACCACCAATACCACCACCGCCAATACCACCACCACCAATACCACCACCACCACCATAAATACCACCACCTCTACCACCACCAATACCACTACAACCAATCCCCCCACCACCCATACCACCACCACCAATACCACCACCACATCACTACTACCACCACCAATCCCACCACCATCAATCCCACCACCAATCCCACAACCACCAATCCCACAACCACCAATACCAATACCACCACTGCCAATACCACCACCACCACTAATAATACCACCACCAATACCACCACCACCAACACCAGCACCACCAAAAATACCACCAGCAATACCAATACCACCACCACCCATACCACCAATACCACCAACACCAATACCACCACCAATATCACCACCACCAATACCATCACCACCAATACCACCACCAATACCACCACCACCAATACCGCTTCCACCACCACCAATGCCACCACCACCACCAACACCACCATCACCAATACCACCACCAATACCACCACCAATACCAGCACCACGACCATCAATACCACCACCTCTACCACCACCAATACCACCACCAATACCACT
This sequence comes from Triturus cristatus, assembly GCF_964204655.1. Taxonomy (NCBI): domain Eukaryota; kingdom Metazoa; phylum Chordata; class Amphibia; order Caudata; family Salamandridae; genus Triturus; species Triturus cristatus. The sequence continues at coordinate 1,526,047,040 of NC_140591.1, forward strand.
ACAACCAATACTCCCACCACCACCAATCCCACCACCACATCACTTCTACCACCACAAATCCCACCACCACCAATCCCACCACCACCAATCCCACCACCACCACCAATCCCACAACCACCAATACCACAACCACCAATACCAATACCACCAACGCCAATACCAATACCACCACCAATACCACAACCTGCAATACCACCACCACCACCAATACCACCAATACCACCAACGATACCACCAACAATACCATCATCAATATAACCACTAATACCTCCACCCCCAACACCAATACCACCAATATCACCACCACAACCAATATCACCACCTTCACCAATACCACCACCGCCAGTACCACCACCAGTACCACCACCACCAATACCAATATCACCAATGCCACCACCAATACCACCACCAATACCACCAATACTACCACCGCCAATACTATCACTAATACCACCACCACCAATACCACCAATATCACCACCACCACTAATATCACCACCACCACCAATACCACTGCCACCAATACCACCACCACCGACAATACCACCACCACCACCACCAATACTACCACTAATACCTCTACCACCAGCACCAATATCACCACCACCACCAATACCACTGCCATCAATAACACCACCACCACCACCAGCAATACCAACAACACAACCACCACCACCACCAATATCACCACCACCACCAATACCCCACCACCAGTACCACCACAACCATAAATACCACCACCACCGACAATACCACCGCCACCACTACCACTACCACCACGAATACCACCACCAATATCACCACCACCAATACCACCACCACCACCAATAACACCACCACCAGCAATACCAACACCACCACCACAACCACCACCAATACCACCACCACTCTCACTACCACTACCACCAATTCCACCACCACCAATCCCACCACCAATCCCACCACCAATCCCACAACCACCAATACCAATACCACCACTGCCAATACCAATACCACCACCAATACCACAACCTCCAATACCACCACCAACAATACCAATACCACCACCACCAATACCACCAACAATACCACCAACAATACCACCACTGCTAAAAGCACCACCAATACCACCACCACCAATACCAATACCACCACCAATACCATCACCACCACCACTAATACCACCACCAATACTACCCCTAATACCTCTACCACCACCACCAATATCACCACCAGCACCAATATCACCACCACCACCAATACCACTGCCATCAATAACACCACCACCAATACCACCACCACCAGCAATACCAACAACACAACCACCACCAATACCACCACCACCACCAATATCACCACCACCACCAATACCCCACCACCAGTACCACCACAACCATCAATACCACCACCACCAACAATACCACCGCCACCACTACCACTACCGCCACGAATACCACCACCAATACCACCACCACCACCAATAACACCACCACCACCAATAACACCACCACCAGCAATACCAACACCACCACCACAACCACCACCAATCCCACCACCACTCTCACTACCACTACCACCAATTCCACCACCACCAATCCCACCACCAATCCCACCACCAATACCACAACCACCAATACCAATACCACCACTGCCAATACCAATACCACCACTGCCAATACCAATACCACCACCAATACCACAACCTCCAATACCACCACCAACAATACCAATACCACCACCAATACCACCACCAATACCACCAACAATACCACCACTGCTAATACCACCACCAATACCAATACCACCACCAATACCATCACCACCACCACTAATACCACCACCAATACTACCACTAATACCTCTACCACCACCACCAATATCACCACCAGCACCAATATCACCACCACCACCAATACCACTGCCATCAATAACACCACCACCAATACCACCACCACCAGCAATACCAACAACACAACCACCACCAATACCACCACCACCACCAATATCACCACCACCACCAATACCCCACCACCAGTACCACCACAACCATCAATACCACCACCACCAACAATACCACCGCCACCACTACCACTACCGCCACGAATACCACCACCAATACCACCACCACCACCAATAACACCACCACCACCAATAACACCACCACCACCAATAACACCACCACCAGCAATACCAACACCACCACCACAACCACCACCAATCCAACCACCACTCTCACTACCACTACCACCAATTCCACCACCACCAATCCCACCACCAATCCCACCACCAATCCCACAACCACCAACACCAATACCACCACTGCCAATACCAATACCACCACCAGTACCACAACCTCCAATACCACCACCAACAATACCAATACCACCACCACCAATACCACCACCAATACCACCTCTGCTAATACCACCACCAATACCACCACCACCAATACCAATATCACCACCACCAATACCACCACCAATACCATCACCACCACCATTAATACCACTAATACCACCACCAATACTACCACTAATACCTCTACCACCACCACCAATACCACCAATATCACCACCAGCACCAATATCACCACCACCACCAATACCACTGCCATCAATAACACCACCACCACCAGCAATACCAACAACACAACCACCACCAATACCACCACCACCACCAATATCACCACCACCACCAATACCACCACTGCCAATACCAATACCACCACCAATACCACAACCTCCAATACCACCACCAACAATACCAATACCACCACTACCAATACCACCACCAATACCACCAACAATACCACCACTGCTAATACCACCACCAATACCACCACCACCAATACCAATATCACCACCACCAATACCACCACCAATACCATCACCACCACCACTAATACCACTAATACCACCACCAATACTACCACTAATACCTCTACCACCACCACCAATACCACCAATATCACCACCAGCACCAATATCACCACCACCACCAATACCACTGCCATCAATAACACCACCACCAATACCACCACCACCACCAGCAATACAACCACCACCAATACCACCACCACCAATATCACCACCACCACCAACACCACCAATATCACCACCAGCACCAATGTCACCACCACCACCAATACCACTGCCATCAATAACACCACCACCAATACCACCACCAGCAATACCAACAACACAACCACCACCAATACCACCACCACCACCAATATCACCACCACCACCAATACCCCACCACCAGTACCACCATAACCATCAATACCACCACCACCAACAATACCACCGCCACCACTACTGCCACGAATACCACCACCAATACCACCACCACCACCAATAACACCACCACCACCAATAACACCACCACCAGCAATACCAACACCACCACCACAACCACCACCAATCCCACCACCACTCTCACTACCACTACCACCAATTCCACCACCACCAATCCCACCACCAATCCCACCACCAATCCCACAACCACCAATACCAATACCACCACTGCCAATACCACCACCAGTACCACAACCTCCAATACCACCACCAACAATACCAATACCACCACCACCAATACCACCACCAATACCACCACTGCTAATACCACCACCAATACCACCACCACCACCACTAATACCACTAATACCACCACCAATACTACCACTAATACCTCTACCACCACCACCAATACCCCCAATATCACCACCAGCACCAATATCACCACCACCACCAATACCACTGCCATCAATAACACCACCACCAATACCACCACCACCACCAGCAATACCAACAACACAACCACCACCAATACCACCACCACCACCAATATCACCACCACCACCACCACCACTGCCAATACCAATACCACCACCAATACCACAACCTCCAATACCACCACCAACAATACCAATACCACCACCACCAATACCACCACCAATACCACCAACAATACCACCACTGCTAATACCACCACCAATACCACCACCACCAATACCAATATCACCACCACCAATACCATCACCACCACCACTAATACCACCACCAATACTACCACTAATACCTCTACCACCACCACCAATACCACCAATATCACCACCAGCACCAATATCACCACCACCACCAATACCACTGCCATCAATAACACCACCACCAATACCACCACCACCACCAGCAATACAACCACCACCAATACCACCACCACCACCAATACCCCACCACCAGTACCACCACAACCATCAATACCACCACCACCATTACCAATACCACCACCACCAATACTAGTACCACCACCAATACTGCCACCAATATCAATACCGCCACCACCAATAACAATTCTGCCACCGCCAATACTGCTACCTCTACCACCAATACCACCACCACCAATACCACCACAACAAATACCACCAACACCAATACCACCATCACCAATACCACCAATGCCACCACCACCAATACCACCACCACCACCAATACCACCACCACCACCACCACCAATACCACCAATGTCACCACCACCAATACCACCACCACCACCAATACCAGCCCCACCAATACCACCACCACCAATACCACTACCAACACCACCAATACCACCACCTCAGTGCCTCTCACTCACTTGTAAAAGCAGGGGCACTGTACGAGGCCGGAACTGAAGCCGAGACCCTCCCTTCCTCCCTCCATGCCTGCCATAAAGCACAGCCCACCCTGCCAGGGTCCTACTACAGATGGAGTGTTTTTTATTAGGCCAAAAATAGCAATGACATTACACAAAGTCACACTGCCCACTCAAATCACAGAGAAGGCGGGAAATAGCCCCCCTCCAGCTCTTCCTCCTGAGCCGTGACAGTGTAATCACAGAGCGAAAGGTGTTGGAGTGCTTTGTTAGTGTGTATAGCTTGGATCATATGTAACTCTCAGTTCACACTTTGTGTCTGTGTAACTTACAACACTTACACATCTTCTTCACTGCACTATGTATCACTACTTTGAAGACGTGGCAGGCCGGTCTCTTCCTCTGTTATTTACAATCTAACAAGTGGTCGAGAAGGCCCTTTATTGCAATGCAATAAGTCTCGAATTTGCGAGAGTTTAAGCTATTAGTATTGTAAATGAAAATGCCTTTTATTCATGTTTTAGACCCCATGACATAGATAAAAGGCATTGTCATTTACAATGCCAACATATCAAACTCGCATGAATGCCAGACCTATTTTTTTCACTTTTTCAGAAAAAACCCTCAAAATGGAGTTTCCACGAACCAAAAAGAATTGTGGACAGGAGCTGGCTCCCTAAATTCATGCAGGTTTCTAAAACATCCACGCAGTGATTTGTGCTGTGGATGCAACTGGTTTATCCATATGGGAATACAATTAACATGAGTTCAACACTTGTGAGATTCTTCCATAAGTTTTGGCCCTTTGGTAGATCTTCACAAATGTCTCCAATAAGACTGACGGCCTGATTATGACTTTTTCAGTCCTTTTGCAGAGCGCCACGCCAGTGCTCTGCAGGAGGACAGCCAAAGCCATTCTCATACCACCTGCCAGATTATGATTCAAATTCTTGGTGGGCGCACGGTGAGCCTTAGACAGGCAGCGCCGTGTGACCACTGCAGCAAGCTCCTGCAGGGAAGTAATAACCTAACATAACTTGTGTATATGTAAAGCACGCGTTCACCTCCAAAGGGGCATCTTGGTGCTGAATAACAGGTGTTTGTTGTTACCCAACTTAATGGTACTCGTTTTATCGACCTCAGAAAGGAAGAAAGTATGGGTAGACCCATCAGGATTTGAACCTGTGACCATGATGTCGAACACTGGTCCCTGCAGTGGATGCATTAGTCTACTAAGCTACCAGACCTGGTATAAATATGCTATGTCATGCATTGCTTCCTGTGCAAGAATTGAGGGTGCATATTCACAGGGGGGCACAACATGTGCCCCACTGTATGCACCCCCAGGCACAGAGGCACAAGGGGTCCCCCTTTGTTGCCTCACTACCACCTTTTTCATGCCATTAAAAGGGTGGCATTAAGGCAACTCATAATATTCTATGCGTTGTCACTGCAGCACTGTCAGCATATTACTGCCTCTGACCGATGCAAGAGTGCTGCGGGATCCTGGATCCCCGGCGGTTGCAGGAGTCCTTTGGCAGTCCGACCGTCACACTTGTAATGCAGTGCACAGTGCTGCAGTGTGGTGGGGGTCGGACCGCCATTGCAACCACGGCAGGGCTATGGACCACGGTAGTCATAATCAGGCACTCAATGTGGATATAACAAATATTTTACGAACATTTTTATGGCAGTTTTATCAAACAGTGCCTACAAATTGGAAAAATTGCAAGCCCATAGGTCAAAGGATGTGTCTAGAGGTGCAATGACTGGCTTGAAATGCATTTATTTGAATACCTATTGCTAAATTACTCTGTCTCTAAAAGTATGCCTGTGGCTGGTTATTGGTGTGTGTGGTGCCAATAACCAATTTTGTAATGACTACTTTCTATCTCTCATATAATGGGCCCAATTCACATAACAACTAGTACATCTGCACCCGCAGAAATATACCTTTGTATGGGTGCAAATTTACTACTACTGGGAACTCACAAATCTTGCCAGGACTATGTGGAAAGCTGTGCCAGATGAAGGCTTTCAGGTGTACAACTGAGAACGGCATGCAACCGCTCCCATGGGCACCTGTTAGTCCATGCTGAAAGCTATCTATTTAGCTATTGATTTGAGGACATGGGCAATTAAAACCCCTTAGCAAACATACATATTTTTTCCACAAGGAAAACATTATACGCCTTGGAGACAGCCCATCTCCTGCATACCAGCAAAAATTAGGTGATCCATTCTCCTTCCAATTTAGGAAGTGAATTACTCAAGCCCTTGACTGGGGTAACTTTTGGACCATTTGCAAAGTGGGAAATGGTCGGTTTTCAGTTTGGTAATGCCAACAGACCTAAATGTTTGTGAACTTTCACAAACTTGTTTGGTTATCCATGCCTTGTAACTCGCACTTCCGACCCCTTGAGTGGGATTACTACTGAAGATTTATCCACACTCGTAGCAGATAAACACAAAGGGCCCGATTGCGATGTTGGGCAGCCTCCGATCAGCCATTGGAGGCTTCCCACCTGATATCGTAATTTTCATTCCGACCGCCGTATTAGCATGACGAAGGTCGGAATTAAAACAACGGGGGATTCCGACGTGGTGAGCATCGCATGCCAGCATAGTCACCTTAAGACAGCGGGTTCAGGCTTGGCGCCACTGTCGGGATTATGATGGCACTTTCTGACAGACATTTCATGTCAAACTTTCAGACTTAAAAAGGCTATCAGAAAGTGTCTTTAGGGGCCTCTAGCAGGGCCCCCCTTGCCCCCGGCCCTCCGCAATGGGGCCTTTTCCGCCCGCCGCACAAGCTTCCATTCAATAATGGATGTTTGCGACCGCCCTAAGGTCGCGTGGTTCCAGACCGATACTGTGTCGTCCGCCCAACCTCGTAATCAGGCTCAAAGTAATAAAACTGGTTGTATGATACAATATCGCCAATAAAACTCTTGTGATAAAAAATATTGAACCAAAAAATATCAAGGACAAAAAATCAACTTTATCTGCTTTATAAATAAAGTTAGAGATATTGACTACAAAAATATACTAGACTAAAATATATTCAAAAAAATGGTACGTATTTAGAATTTAAAACATTTGGCAGTACATAAACTTAAACAATTAAAAACATTAACTTTAAACAATTATATAAATATTAGATTACAGAAATTTTTTAAATTATTATAACTTAAAAACATCATACAAAATATATTGTTTATAAAAATATAAAAATATTAAATATAATTTTAAATAAATACAATTATTAAATAAACCTAAACAATAGGATAAACATGCTAATAATATTTAATAATAATCACCAGAAAAAGGTATTACAATTCCTTTAAAATTACAATACAATTCTTAAAATTAAAAAGATATTTGAATAAGGAAATGAATACTCCAAAAATGTAATAAAAATTATTTAGATTAAAATAACTTCTAAAGTTAAATCACAAAATACTTGATTTGTTTTTCTTTAAAAAAACAAGTTAAACAATTAAATGTGGAGGAGTAAAATTCACTACTCCTAATGCAACCTGAGCAATAGTAGGGAAAATGATGGACTTTGGAGGGGTCAGGTTTAATATTCCCACTCAAATGTAAGTTAAGCAGCAGCAGGCAAAGTGTTGGACTTTGCAGGGTTAAAATTTTGTATCCACTCCGACCTAAGCAACGGTAGGGAAAGTGGTAGAATATGGAGGGGTCAGATTTACTATTCCCACTTCAACCTGAGTAACATTTGGAAAAGTGATGGACTTTGGAAAGGTCAAATTTACTTTTCCCATTCCAACCTTAGCAACAGTAGGGAAGTTGTTTGAATTTTGAGGGGTCAGATTTACTATTTACACTCCAACCTGAGTAACAGTAGTTAACGTGTTGGACTTTAGAGGGGTCAAATTTACTTTTCCCACTCCAACTTGAGCAACAACAGGGATGGTGTGGGACTCGGAGGGGTCAGATTTGCTATTTCAACTCCAACATAAACAACAGTAGGGAAAGTGATGGACGTGTGAGGGGTCCGATTTACTATTCCCTCTTGAGAATAAGCAACAGTAGGAAAAGTGCTGGACTGTCAAAGGTTTACATTTATTATACCCGCTCCTAAATTAAACTATATATATATGAAATAATTGAGCAAAGTCTATATTCCAGCAAATATATGAAAACATATCTATTATTTTAACATGATATAATTTACATAAAATGTAAAAAACTAAAATTACTAAATGAACATTTTAATTGCAAAAAAAATAAACATATTTGCAAACTAATAACATTAAAAATAAAAGATTTCAAATACTTCCCACTCTTTCACTCAAGAAATCCAATATACACAAAAACAAATAAAAGTATTATTGGAAAAAGTGAAAATAAACATGAATTAAACACAATAAAACGATAAATGTAATTATTTAGAAAAAAATTCTAAAATGATAATGCTATTAGTTAACATAAAAATGGTTAAAACCAATGAAATAATGTACAAAGCCAATTAGACAATGAATTCAAATGATTAATTGCCACTTGTTTAAAAATCTCATAAATAATTTAAAAATAAAAATGTTTATAATATAAATTATCACAATAACACAGTAAAAGTTATAAAATAAATAAACTATATACAAACAGTTAAATAAAATAATAAATAAACTTCCCACCCAGTTCTCCTGTGAACCCATCTCAACTATAAATAAATAAATTAAAACAATAACAAAAAACTTATTGACAAAACTAAAATAAATAACTGGTCAAAATGTGATTAGACATACTTAGCATTAAAATAACAACAAATTATACCACAGCTAATAATAAATCCCAACAAAATAATCACAAAATATATTATATACAACCATTTTTTTCAAAGAGATATAAAATACTTAAGAAGTTATATTTTTACCTTTAATATTTACCTGCAATATTCTGCCCCACAATATTATTGACTTCATGATTTGTTTGACACAAAATTTGTGTCAATCGTAAATTTGTAAACAATATTACGATACAATACCAGTAAGATCATATATGCCAGCGATACATTTGTGATTTCTTGGAAGGCATAAATGAGGAAAACACCATAGTAGATTGAACATGAGGTCTTTTAAGATAAGTTTTTTCACTGAATTTGTGTATTAAATTATACATCTTTTCTATATTTAGGAGTCTGCAACCTGTCCTACATTGGGCCCGATTACGACTTTGGTGGTGCAGTGCCGGATCCGCTCTGCCACCACACTACCAAAGACATGGTCAGACCACCTGCCAGATTAGGATTTCCTCCTGTCTGGCAGGCTGGTTTTTGACGTTCCCACTGCGGTGCCTCTAAAAATGGGGACTGCAATGGGAACACCAAAAACAGTTCCTGCCCAGTCTGGATTTAAAAGTTCAGGCCGTGCAGGAACTGGGGCACATGAACAAAGGGGGCACATGCGGTGCCCCTGTGTGCATCCCCAAGTGGAAGAGGCACAGGGGATTCTTCAGGGCCCCCTGTGTTTCCTCTCCACCATGGTGTTTATGGAGGAGGAACCTTCATGACACTGCCGGCTGAGAGGAAACTTGTAAGATGCTTAGTGGGACCGTGGCGGGATCACGGTGGTCCCGCCAAGCATACTGCAGCCTCCTGACCGCCGCAACTCTGCCAGGGAACGGCGGTTACCTGATGGCTGTGGTGTGGCTGTTGCCACCCGACCACCCAAATTGTAATAGGGTGGTTGGGAGACTGCCACCGACATGCCTGCTCACTGCTAAATTCGTAATCTAGCCTATACTTTTCATAGATCATGCAATAACTTGCAGATCTTACGTAATTTCTGTCTCCTTCCCATCCCCAGATGGTCTTGTATAGCCATGGATAAAAAGGTATTGTGGTCTGCAGACCACAGAGCATTTCAGAGAGCTTTTTGGTGGGAGTGAGGGGACTTTTTATTAAGTTCTAAGAAGTGTCCTCATTAGGCTTCTTAGAAATATGTACATCTCCTTACCATTGTTTCGGACCAGGCCCCATCCTGTAGTGACACACAGTTCGAAACCTGTGTACTCTTCCTCTTCTTCTGGGATGCAGACTGGTGAAACGGTTTTAGTGAAACCAACGGGGGTTGCAAGTTTGAGAAGAGCTATGTCAAACTCTTTTGTTTGTGGGTTCCAGTCGTGGTGAACAAACACCTGTAAGGAAAGAAGGAGAGAAAACACATAAAGCCCTTTGATGATCAGGATTGCAGGTCTAACACCATTGTCACTATTTTCCATTATATGAAACAGTTTGAGGGCCAGTACTGCAGCTGTAACACAACTGTTATAAATTATATTAAGCCTTTTGATGGTCAGTACTGCTGGTCTAACAGATAATTCGTGGTCTCACTCTAATATATTCGATTCCACTCAGCTTATTTAGGTTAGCTGGAAGGCTAAGCCCGGCTCACTCTTATTTCTCAGTCAGACCAGCATCCCAGGGTCCAGGACTAGCTTAGCAGTGCTTCACCTTCAATGGGAAGCTCCTGGGTCTTTTTGTTCTTCACCATGATAAGATGGCCATGGCACTCTTGGATTTGGTGATATTCTATGAAGTGGAGCGAGGGTGTGTGTGCCTGGGGTGCTCTCCTATGGCTGTGTCATTCTCTACGCTCCCTTCCATAGCTCCTTGAGGATATATTTTCTTCCGTCACCCGCACATCCTTCTTTTTCCCAATGTGTCACTTTCTGTCCTCTCTTACATATCTCTACTCTCTCTTATCTCTATCATTTTTTGTCTTAATTTCGGTGCCTCTCCTTTCTTTACTTTCATTCTTTGCTGTCTATTCTCTGGCTATTGTTTCTCTTCACTAAGTTGAAATTAGGTTTCTTTATTTTGTGTCGTCTCTTCTCTTTCTACCTTTCTCTACATCTCTCATGCCTCTCCTCCAGTTCTTTCACTTTCTACTTTCATTTGAATTCCCATTCCCTCTTTTTACTGTGGCCCGCTGCTCTTTTCTTTATACTTGTACTATTCTCATCCCTTTCCTGACACCATAAACTGCTCTTTTGCATGTTTTTTTTTATTCTGCCACCTCCTATGTATTTTTCTGGGGGCAGCCCTCTCCCATACAGAATGAATACATGTGTGCCTCTCCGATGTGAAAGTTCACCAGCCGCCACTGTTGCAGTGAAATCCTGGAACAAGGTTTGGGGGACACGTTAATTTCTGATGTGAATATTATGCATACACCAAGTGAGAAATATCATCTACTGAGAAGCTGATGCAAACAGCAATCAGAGATGGCAACTCTTATACTTTAAGCAGAGGCCCATAAATGGGGCTGAGGAAGGGATGCTGAGGGAGAGATGAGAGCCTCCCAGGCCCATCTGAGGATAACTGGCTGTACTGCAGGTAACAGCAGCATGAGTGACCCCTCTAGGAGACCCTGTGCACAGTCATCAAGGACACCACTTTTCACAGCTGGAGACCAGAAGTTGAGAAAACAGATGGTGAGGAAAACGTTTGTGTTGAGGAAACAGCTGAGGAATTTCAGGCATGGACTAAACCATCTGGTTTTAGGACATGGAGGCCCACTGCCCAAAAGAAGACAGTGGGCCAAACACAGGCAACATTTGCTACAATGGGCGGCAGTTTACCTAAAGCAAAAACAGCTCTGTGGGGAAAGCTCCTAGCTAGTGCAGTGTGCCTACAAACAAGAGAGTTCACCAACCCGAGTTCACGGCAGAGGAAAGGGAAAGGCAAACTGAGCACTGGACAAGGGTTTAGCTGACAAATACATTCTGCATTGGAACAGGTTGCAGAAGGGTGAACCAGCAGTGCCCGCATACTACTAGGCCAGACGAGGATACCAACAGGCTGGAGCTAGATACAGAACCACTTTATTCAACAGAGGGGTGTGTATGGTGAGTAGGGATGGAAGGCAAAAACAGGATGCTGGTAACAAGAGCCAAGGAAGTGTTGTAAAGGAAACACAGCAACTTCTAGCTTTCAGTGTTGCGGGTCAGAAAAAACACACAATCCTGATACTTGTGATTGTAGATGGATGCAGAGTAAGAGGGAGCTCTAGCCTCCAGGTTTAGAGCTTCTGGAGGTTAGGAGCATTTAAATGCCCCCATGTGAAGTGGTGCACATGTGCAGGGCATGCCAGCAAACCACCACCACTATTTGAAGCCCTGCGACTGCTTCAGGCGTCTGACAGTCCATTAAAATCATGGTGAAACAGACCCTACTGAAACCCGACACAGACTCAGACACAATGAACACCAGAGCGCAGCACATGCTCAGTGGAAATCATGCTAATTGTTCTCACCTCGGCAATGCCCACTGTCTTAATGACCTCTGTGTTATTTCCTCTGTCGTGTTCTCCAAGAATCACAAGGTGGGAAGTTCTGGCAAGGAAAAAGTCTCACTGTTAGTTACATTGTGATTTCAGGGAGACCCCTGTAGATCTTTCAGACCTCATAACAGAGCGCGTGATGGGCGATATTGATCTGGTTACCTTCTTAACGCTTAAACATCTGGGTGTTGGACAAATTGGCAAGGTTGGCACTTTACTTAATAGGCAAAACTTGTGGAGCTCACCGAATTCAACCACGTTTTTATGCAATTTTTCTCCCTTTGGTTTTTCAAAATTCATGAAGATTATAAAGCTTTAAACAAGAATTTTACAAAAGTGAGGAGGAAACCCCTTTGTCACTTCGCATACCCTTCGAAAAAAGCTCTCAGCTGCATGCTAGGACGGAGATAAAAATTACCCTACGGACTTTTGCATGTCAGTTCCGAAGGCCACACACCTGCAGCTGTGATCACACCCAAAAGAATTACATAGTTAGACATCTACCTAGACTTGGCCAGTTAGCGCACATGTTTTTCATGATGATGACCAAGCTGTATATAGCAATGGGGCTAGACAAGCATTTTCACCCAAATTCATGAAATCACAAGTCACCTCTTTGTGGTGCACACCACCCTAAAAACATAAAAATCAGACTACAAAAAATACATTTTCTGCTTAACATGTATAAAATCCTTGTGTTTATGCAACCTCTCCACGAGACTTTATTGGACCACAAAAAGGTCCGAGAGCTTGAGCTCTTTTAAAAAATACGAGTTTCTGCTCTCAGCCAATCAAATCAAGTATCAATGGTTAGGCTGTTCTGATTGGCTCTGTAGTATTTGAGAGCAGATTTGTCATTTATCCCCCAGAGGAAGGGCCAGGGGCAAGGGCCATTGGAGACCTATATGTGAAGACCCAGGGCCTCAGACGTCATATTCTCCAGCTCTACAAGGGTAATAATGACAGGCATAGTGGGGGCTTCAATAGAGGGAGCACAGGTGCTGAAAGTAGAGATGCGGGGGCCTCTGCAGTCACCCTAAAGTAAAACACGCTGGAGTTCAGAATGTGAATAATCAATAAAGATGCCTTAAGATTTTATTTTTATCTTGTCACATTTGCTATGTGTTAAAAGACAGAGGTCAATGATTAGGCGTTCATCGTTTGAATAATTGCTGAATATTCTTTATTTGACTTAAAAGCTAGAAGATTTTGTAACATGAACTACATGACAAACTTGCTGGGGTATAGGGAGTGAGAAAGGAAAGGCTATAGAATGTCAGTTTCTTTAACACACCACAACATTTAAATACCTATTCATGAGCATTGCAGCAGTTAAAAAGCCCAAATGAACCACATTTTTGTAATACTGAAGTGTGATGTAAGCCGAAGTGTTAATAGGATCAAAACAACGAAAGCCACTTTATTGGGTAATGTGCAGCGATATATATTTGCTGAAACCCGATTTCCAAACAATATTGTATGAGCACTGTGAGAAATCGGGTTGTTGGTTGAGGAAGGGTGTGAGGTCAAGCAGCAATCACACTCCTTGCCAGAGTGTACCACAAGAGTCAATAAATTAACATTGCTTAACCCTCTGTCTAACTTGGAGGCAATGTGTAAAGTATGTCTGCAGCACTCAAGCAGTAATAAAGTGAAAACACAAAACAAGAAAAATCCCACATCAATTTAGAAAAATATAGTAAAATGTAGTAAATTATTTAACACCAAAACAATAAAAATCCAATCAGTAGAACCAGAGTTATGAATTTTTTATGTTTTAAAAGAAATCTAGTGCCTAAAAGATCAAAGTGCCAACCGCAGATTTCTAGTCATGCGAGACCAAGGCAAAGTTGAAAGTTATGGCTGAACACAATGAAACTTTGTTTGGATACACAAAGGGGATTGGGCCAGGACTCTACTTACATTTGGACTTAGAAAAAATGTTTTAAAAACATTTCTTAGAAGGTAAAGGTCAGTGGGGTAAGGAAGCTGGTGGTGTTTGTGAAGGAGGAGTTGTCGTTATGGAGCCACTGTACGATATCCTTGGGAAGATTTCTACATTTGGACTTGGTCTCTTCTTTGGAAGTCGACAATCCCCAGTGGGCCAAAGCTGCAGGCTGCAGCCAACGAGGGCTTTATGAAGTCAGACATTCTGAAGGGGAGCCTCTTAACATTATTTGCTGTTGTGGAAAAGAACGTAGCGGGAGCTGCTGCAAAGACGAAGTCTTCAAAGGTAAGAACAGGCTTTATTCCTTCAACTCCTCTCTCCACCAGAAATCTCACTCTCCTGTCAACATTCTAAGGTAGCCTCCCTGGAACCCCGGGGCCAACCAAGATCAGAACAAGGGGTGGCACGGAGGACCTTACCAAGTGTAATAAAGAGAGAAATTAACATTTCCAAATAACTGAAAAAGGAAACACGTTGTAACAATTTCTACATTTGGACTTGGTCTCTTCTTTGGAAGTCGACAATCCCCAGTGGGCCAAAGCTGCAGGCTGCAGCCAACGAGGGCTTTATGAAGTCAGACACTCTTCTGAAGGGGAGCCTCTTAACAGTATTTGCTGTTGTGGAAAAGAACATAGCGGGAGCTGCTGCAAAGTCAGGCCATTTGGTGATGCACTTTGGGCACATCAGCATGCAGGTAGGCTCTAGTCTCCTCTCAGTTCTCAGAGCACTTTTTGGCTGACAGTGTTCTAAGGCCCAAGTTTTGGGATAGCTGGGCACCTTTGGCACCAGGACTGGAGGGTCACAACTTGTAGGATCAAGGCTCACTCAGGCTGGTTCTAGGTTCAGGTTCAAGATAGGTGGATCTTTTTATGTCCCTGAGGCTCTTCTCAGGAGGCCAGTCAATCAGCCCTTGGAGTCACTCTGGTAGTCCTGGGTGCAAGCAAAAAAATATGTTTTATGCATCAGGGCAGTTCTCTGAAGGTGAAAGGCAGGTTTCAGGCAGCAAGTCAGTCCTCTTGATACAGAAAGGCAGTCCCCTGAAGTACATAGCAGGCCACAGGTAGCAGGGCAGTCCTCTGAGAGACACAAAAGGTGATGGGAGGAATGCTTGCAACTTGTCTAACCACTGGTGATTGCTCAGGGTAGCATCCCTACCCATTGTTCCTTTGCTCACTGTTAGAAATGGGGTTTCTGCTTGACTGTGGGAGTGAATCCTAGGCAAGCAACAACCACAATCCTAGTCAGGGTAAGGCACAAGCAAACCCCAAATGAACTTGTGCTCACCCTCTGGTAACTTGGCACAAAGCAGTCAGGCATCACTTCAAGGCAATGTGTAAAGTATTTGTGCAACACTTCAAACAGTAAAAACAGTGACAACAGCACAGGAAAAGATCCTATGCTAGATTTCGAAAAGTACAGTAGATTTTAATAAATAAAACAAGACCAAAACAGCAAAAATCCAATCAGGGAAGCCGGAGATATTGAATTTCAAAATGTTAATGTAAAATAGCACCAAAAAGCACAACGCACCAACAAGGGATATATGGTTGCGCCAGACGGGGGCAAAGTCACAAGTTCAGGCCAACCACGATGAAGCACGGACCCACCACATGGACCCATTTAGGCCTGCTAAACAAAGTACCTTAAATCCTGGTCACAGACCATTGCGTGGATCCTAGGTGAGGAAGCGTTCCACAGTCGAAGTGATGCGTTGGTTCTGAGATGTGGCGAGGCTGGCGGTGTGAGGTACGACTGCTTTCGATGAGGGATGCAACAACCTGGGTCAGAGAGGTGCTGCACTGTCGGCAATGCATCGGTTCTGAAGATGCAAGGGTGATGCGGACCTTCTGCAGCAGACCCAATCCACGCAGCAGCAGCAATGCATCAGTTCTGCCAGAGGAAGTGCCGCTTAGCCGAGAAGAAGCATCAGTTCAGTTTGAGGAAGCGCCACAAAAGATGTACCAGTTCTGGTGGTAAGCACCTTAGGACTACTTCCAAGTGGTCCAGGACTGGGGTGGCACCACATGGTAGCATAGACTCACAGATAGCAGAGTCCCAGTGCAGATATAGGTTTGTTGGAAGCCTCTTAAGTCTCTGAGGCTCGAATCAGGAGGCCAGCCAACTAGCCCTTGAAGTCTCTCTGGGTTTTGGGGTCAAGAGATGCAGGTTCAGTCCTTCTCACCCAGGCAAGGAGGACAGCAGGCATCCGATCAACATAGCAATGTATGAGTCCAGCAGAGTAACAGTTCAGCAGTGTGGCTGTCCTTTCAGCAGCACATCAGTCCTTCTTCCTGGCAGAGTTTTCACAGGTCCAGACGTGTACTGAAGTGGTGGTGTATGAGGTCCAGTGCTTATACCCAGTGGTGCCTTTCAAGCGGGGAAGACTTCAAAGACACGCCTTTGAAGTACACATATGTCTTACCTTCCTGCCCTTGCTCCATACTCCCTGCAGGGGAATAGGCAGCCCTTTGTGTGTGAACAGAACACAGCCTATTCAGGTGTAAGTGAGGCCGCACCCATCTCCCCCTTCCCATCCTGCCAGGATGGCCCATCAAGTCAAACCTAAGCTCCCTAGGTGAAATACACAAAGCCACCTGATAACTGCACCCAGACATGTGATCAGAGACAGGCTGCAGGCACCAAATGGCTAATGCAAGAACATGTTGATTTTCTAAAAGTGGCATTTTCAGAATTGTAATTTAAAATCTGACTTAACCATAAGTTATGATTTTAAATCAGGATTCTGGAGACATTTATCTTCCCATTTGGGAATTATGCTCATAAAATGTAATAAGGTAATTCCAAGTACAGCCTAAAATAATGGGGCTTTACTATGATTGCTCTTTGTAATGATGCTTTGTGAGTTATTTGATAGACTCATTTATTAGACTCGGTGTTAAGCCACTGTTTTCATTGAGATAGGTCACAATAAAGTAGACAATAAACACTTATTAAATTTCACACTTCCATTTATTACACATCAAACACTTTTGTTTTCATTATATGCAAATTATATTAAATGAATAAAATTGTTTAACAGTTAAAAAATGAAATGATTCAGGCTTTAGGGATTACTTTGATACAAATGCTTTTGCTCCTTTCTGGCAAAATCACAATAACCCTAAGCACCTACCTTCTGTAGCAAGTCTGAGCTTCAAAAATCTAAACTTTTGAATGCAGAACCATTTTTAAAGCCATTCTATACCTGAGTAATGACTATAGCCCTACCACAATTGAAAAGATCTTAGATAAGCCTGTTATAGCTGCTGATGTTTGATATGAAAAATGTTGCCCACTTACGTAATTGAACATGTGACAGAGGTGGCGACCCACCGCGCACTGATGAGGGATCCACCGCAGACATGCCATCCGTCCTTTTCCTGCAAAATAAACACAACATGCAAGTGGGTCATCCAGAATAATGATCAGAATAAATATTAATGTGGTCCCTTGAAGAGAAACCTTGCTTATACCAGCATGCATGCTGATAGAAAGATCCAGCACTTGGGGTCATTCCCGAGCGAGCATCCATGATTTTCTGACCTCGTTTGGCACTACACCATCTCTTGGCGTGGGTTCCCAAGTTCAACAGGACCTCCTGTCAAACCTATACTCTACGTTCACTCAAGGTCAGTTATCTGTTGCATAAATAGTTTGGTTTACACCTAAAACAAACTTATGTACATACCAAATATTTTTTGTACAAAATGACCACATAGGACTGACCTTACTGTGAGTTTTGACATTCATGATCCAAGGTGATGCATCCATGCATGTGTGATGTCATGTGATTTGCTGCGTACCACTTATTTTCATTAAAAGGCATGTGGAGACAGCAGGTTTAATGAATGGTTGCAAGACCCAGTGTCAGATCTGGTGGTACTGACCTTTCTATATACCTTTATATTTTCTGTATACCTTTATATATAAATATAATGTTTATCAGGCCACTTAAGAAAGTGGGATCTCTCGGATGAAAACGATGGGAATCTGTTGTATTCGCTGCATGTTATTATTCAATGATCTAGCCTTATGCTGTAGCCCAATGTTCTATTGCTTTTGTCATCTTCTAATGAATATTCCACTGTTGCCTAGTTGCCTTGTTGTTGGGCTTTGCCTTGTTCTCTTGTCTGCTGTGTAACCTATTACGATTAAACTCGTCAAACCTGATTCAGTGCCTGCTTCTTCACTACAGAATTGTGGCGACGAGCTGGCTACAAGGTAAAACGCTGAACCCTGCGTGTGCATCTTGTCATCCATCATCTCTACGTTTGAAAATATGAAGTACATATCTTCGACGGCGATAAGGCAGCTTAATCGTACTTTCCTTACCTTCACCCGGATCTCCCGTCAGCCCAGCCTCTATTTCTCGTAAAGCGACGCCAAGCATAGTGATCCATTTTGAGAGAATCTCTTTCCTCAATACTGTGCGTGCCTTTTTTCAAAAGGGCAGTTTCTACTTACTGCCGCTTGTTATCACATAGTGCATGTTCAAGCTGTCTGGTTTCTCGTTTCCTTCTATGCGAATGAACTGTGTTTAGTTTGGGCCTAACGTCCTGCCTGATTTTGCCTGACATTCGTTTTGCGCATGCTCCGCACTAGACCCAAACCTGTGCCTGACTCTGCCTGGCCTTACTCGTCAAATTTCACGCACAAATCTCTGGCTGCACGTCGTGCCTGACTCTGCCTGTCATCACCTTTGTGATGTCACTGAGATTCTCCGGTATGTATATTCATCGGCACCCAGCAACTAGAATTTTTGTTGCCTGGCAACATTCTATCTTCATTTAACATTGCAGCGTTGCACTCGAAGTCGGCCACGCTGATTGGCACACCACCTTGTGGTGTTTTGTATACAGTTTACAGCGTGCTGATCCGCACACCACTACAGTTGTTTACTCTTGCAGATCTCTTTGCGATGATCCGCACACCATTTCTGCCATTTTTGTTTTGCTATTCTAGTTTCGCTTACAGATATCTACTCGGTGATCCGCACACCTCTTGCCTGCTTATACTTCCTGTTGTACGTCACAGCGGGTCTAAACACAGTGATCCGCACACTTCTGGTTTAAATATTTTTTTTCTTCCAAATGTGACTTGTTACATGGTAATTCACAAGCCTATGGTGCATTGAGTTTGGTGTTTTTTTTTTTTTTTTTTTTTGTTCATCTAGTTATTCCTCGTGCTGATTTCCACTTTTTATTCCCTCTACTCAGTAATACCCTTTCTGTCTCATTTCTTGCTTCACTTTCTCTCTGCAAAACTCTTCTCTATTTATCTTTTAGTACTTCACAGTACTATGCAGTAGGGGTGGGCGGAATTGGCGAAATTCACTTTCGCAAACTATCCCGAAAATGTTAAAAATCTCCGCAAACACGCGGAAATATCGCGAAGACGCAGAAGTTTTTTTCCCGCCCGTTCACGGTATTTTCTGCGTAATTGCGGCTCGCCAACTTACCCATGCGATTGCTCACGGGCGCGTGATCTCAACCATCTCATACTCTCGCGGTGCATGATCGCGAGAAGAAAGACGTGATCGCGCGACGAATGACGTGATCGCGCGACAAATGACATTAATGCGGGTGCGAACTGTCACGAGACAGCACAAATGGCTACCAACAATCCAACATCTCGTGGAGAATGCGACCGGATCGGGAAAACTTGTCGGCGAACGCGGGGATTAAGGTAAAGTGATCGTGCGCACGTGAGAATCTATTTTTTTACAGAGTGAGCAAGAAAAATGTTTCCGGTAAGATGCGGATTGTGGAAATTTTGACATTTTCGCGCTCTCCGCGGAACGCGAAAATGTCAAATTATCGCAATTTCCGCGAGCGGAACGGAATTTTAGCCCAGGCCTACTGTGCAGTCTGTTACTCCTCCTCCTTCATTTCTAGAATGTCCAGGAGAACCCCCTGTTCGATGGGAGATTTGGTTTGATGCTTTCAAAACTTATCTTGAAGCAATAGGAGCTTCCAGATTCAGCAGTGAACGCAAAAAATGTCTTCTTCTTCATTCCTTAGGATTCGAGGGAAGGTCCATATTTAAACATCTACCTGAAATACCTCACCTTCCAGGTGATGACGTAGATGATTATGAAGATACGATAACAAAACTCAAAACCAGATTCGATAAACAACCTAGTTTAATGGTCTTGCGTCACAAATTCTTCAAAAGACATCAAAGTGATGGAGAAGATGTTGACTCCTACATCTCTGTGTTATGCAGACTGGCCTCTCTCTGTCAGTTTGAGACATTTACAGATCAATTGATCAGAGATCAATTCGTTTGCCAATGCAAAGACAAAAATATTCGTCAACAGTTGTTGTCTTTAAGTAACCCCACTCTTGATGAGACAATCAAAATTGCGAAAAGTATTGAGACCTCCCAGATTTCTCTGAAAGAACTAGAAGACAAATCTCTTGAATCTGTAAATGTTGCAATAGGAAATGTAAAGGGTAAACAGATTGATTTTCGGTATTCTTCACCAAGGAGTACAGTTGGTATAAATTTGACAGACCGTTCCAACACAAAACAAATGTGTTATCGTTGTGGGAACCCTCCACATCAGAAGGGTGGGAAATGTACAGGTGTCAATGTGGTATGCAATTACTGCAAAAAAGTAGGTCATTTTGCTAAGGTATGCTTAAAGAGGAAAAATCAGAAAAAGGTTGTAGCTCCTAGGTAGTCTCAGTTGTCACGGATGTGTGTGATTCTGAGCCAGTTGAAGGTGATCCATCTAACTGTGTTGATCCCATAGTCGAGATTTGTGCTGGTGGTAAGTCTCTACATTTTTTTTGTCGTCGATTCTGGTGCCAGGATCACAATGATAACGCACAAACTGTTCAAAGAAACGTAGGGAGGCAGAACGCTCAAGCCTCCTGACTGCTCCCCTGTTTCACATGAAGGATGG
This sequence comes from Triturus cristatus, assembly GCF_964204655.1. Lineage (NCBI taxonomy): Eukaryota > Metazoa > Chordata > Amphibia > Caudata > Salamandridae > Triturus > Triturus cristatus. The sequence goes on from NC_140591.1 coordinate 1,526,068,818, forward strand.
AGAATTGAACTTTTAGGTTACATTGAGGATGTTTTGGTATTCAAAGGGAGGACGATTAGAGGTAAAGTTTATGTCACTCTCAAGGGGTTAAACATTGTAGTTTGTTACCACCAAGGGTTATTTGGGATGATTCTTAAGCCAGGTTCAAAAGAACAAGTTCTTGTAGTTTCGGAGGAGTATCATCAGTGTGTGTGGAAAGAAAGGTTTCCTTCTGTCTTAGTGATAGACTGGAAATGATTTGGGGTTTCAAACACAGGATCATTGTGAAAGATGGAGCCCTTCCCGTAAAGCACAAGTTAAGAGGTATATCTTTTAACATCAGGCATGATCTTGAAAAGGAGCTTAAGTCTTTGTGCGCTCAAGGCATCATCGAGCCTATAGAGTCTTCCATTTGGCTTTCGCCTTTGGTCGTTGCACGCAAGAGATGTGGGAAGTTACATGTTTGCGTTGACTTAAGGTCTTTAAATAAAGAGATTTGGGTCTACTCCCACCCTCTACTCAAGATTTGTGACCTTTTTGCGTGTGTTAGAGGCTCAAAGTACTTCTCCAAGTTAGATCTTGCCAGTGCCTATCATCAAATAGAATTGCATCCCGATTCACACCCCCTCACAGCTTTTGTCTCATTCCTGGGTATGTTTCAGTACAAACGTATGCCCTTCGGGCTAGCTTCAGCTGCTTCTGTGTTCAAACCCATCATGCAAAATCTACTGGGTGGCATTGAGGGAGTTTTAGTGTTTCAGGACGATGTTTTGATCCATTACAAAGACGTGCTGTCACATAACTCCTTATTTAGTAGAGTTATGGAGATCTTTCATGAGCATGGTGTTGAGGTCAAATCAGAGCAGTGAAAATTTCTCAGTGAGGAGATTGAGTATCTCCGACATCTTATTTCTGGTGAAGGAATTAAACCCAGGAAAGGCCTGTTGGATGCCATTACTCATGCTGCTACGCCAGTTAACAAGACTGGAGTCAAGTCACTACTTGGTCATTTGGAATATTATTCCAAATTCCTTTCCAATTATGCTTCCATTGTACGCCCCATTAGCTGCCATCTTAGGAAAGGTGTTGAGTTTACGTAGTCTGATGAGTGTGCATCTGCTCTCCAGTGTGCGAAAGAAGGTCTCGGCAACAGTGAAGCACTTAAACCTTACGATCCTGATCTACCGTCATGCATAACTGTTGATGCTAGCCAAGTTGAGTTAGGGACCATATTGACCCAGAATCCTTGCAATGACGAATACACCATCGCATTTGCTTCTAGAGTCCTAAGAGATGGGGAGCTCCAGTATTACGTCATCAAGATGGAACTCCTGTTTTGTCTTTGGGCCATTGAAAAGTTTCGCCCATATGCATGGGGCAGAAATTTCCTTTTGAGGACTCACCACAAGCCTTTGGTCAGTATCCTTGGTTCTGGTACTAGAAAGTGTTGTTCCCCCAGGATTGTCTGGATGGTGTCTCGCCTTATGCAGTACCAATTTGATATCATACATATCTCTGGTGGCAAAAATATCAGGGCTGATTTTCTTTTCCGGTTTCCACTGAAAAAAGGGGAAGTGGAACATGGTTTTCAATATTTTTGTGAGGCAGACTCGGATGATTGTTTTGTAGCTTCCCTCGATCTACAGGAACATGATATTGGCTCAGAAGAAAACTGATTGAGTGCTCTAAGCAAGGATGAAATTTTGCAGCAAGTGTGCGATTATGTCAAGTGTGGGTGGCCCAGAGAACACATTCTTCTCCACTTCTCCAACTGGATTGGAAGGTTGAGTCATAGATATCTCTGGAGGGTGGAGTCTTATTACGCTCAGACAAGCTTATTCCCCCGCTGAGCCTCATAAAGAGCATCATTTCCAAAGCTCATGATGGACACTTGTGCTCTACTCTCACTAAGCGACACATCTGTGAGACCTTTTGGTGGCCCTCAATGGATGCTGAAATCAATGATGTAGTAGAAACATGTGCTGTGTGCTGGTCAGCTGACAAAGGGTTCAAAGTTGCGACTCCACCCCTCCTCCCCATCGATTGTCCATCCGGACCATGGGTCAAGGTTGGTCTGGACATCATGGGTTCTTTTGAAGTTTTGCCTGGTGGTTGTCGTTTCATTTTTATACTCATTGATTATGGGTCCAAGTGGCCTGAGATCAAACTAGTCATGGACCCCTCCTCTGCAAATTTCATACTATTTCTTAAAGAAGTTTTCTTGAGAGAAGGGGTTCCTGAAGCCATGGTTACAGACAATGGAACACAATTTATCAGTGCCAGTTTCCAGTCATTTTTGCAGTCTTGTAACATCAAACATATAAAAAGTTCTCTTTATCACCCCCAGTCCAATGGCCTTGTCGAGCGCATGAATTGAGTGGTGGGTGACTGTATCAAATACACCAAATCTGGAAACTATGATGTTGTGTGAAATCCCTGGACAACATGATCTGGTTCTACAGAACAACTCCTCATTCTACTACAAAATATCTCCGTTTGAGCTGCTAAGGGGAAGGAGAGCCAACACTAGCTCTAAGCCTGCCTGGATGAATAAATGGGTTAAGACCATATCTAATGTAGAATGTCTTATGAATCTCACCAAAGAGAATGTTTCTGTTTCTCAGTCAAAGCAAAAGTCTTGGTATGACAAGAAGAGAGCTGTAAGGACTGTCCCTGTGGTCATGGGAGATTTAGTACGTATAAAGTCTCCCACACATGCTAAAAAGGGGCAAAGTAAGTTTGGTGCGCCCATTACTGTCATTAAGGTGGGAAGGAATGCTGTTCAAGTTGAGGGAGGAAAATGGTGGAATGTGGGAAAGATTGTTACCGTCAGGAACACCCCACTTGAGGAGTCTGGTTCTTCGCTAGGTCGTGATGTCTTGTGCCTGCCAAGGTTTCTGTTAGGAGAAGCCCAAGACCTAAAATTGTTCCCAGCAGGTACTGTCTTTGAATTTTTGAAATTCTGTATCACTGCTAATTTCTTTGCTTGTTATTGTCTTACTGTTATTATTATTTTTTTTATTTATTGAGAAAGAAGGATATGTTGTATTCTCTGCATGTTATTATTCAATGATCTAGCCTTATGCTGTAGCCCAATGTTCTATTGCTTGTGTCATCTTCTAATGAATATTCCACTGTTGCCTAGTTGCCTTTTTGTTGGGTTTTGCCTTGTTCAAAAAGGTTTAGTGGGTGGTTAGAGCTGGACGGTGAACTGCCCTTGTCTCTTGTCTGCCGTGTAGCCTACTACGATTAAACTTGTCAAACCTGATTCAGTGCCTGCTTCTTCACTACAGAATCCGACCTGGGGTAGGGATGTTACAGATGACGGCTGGAATGAGTTCCTTACCTGAGCATGTTATACAGCTAGAAGAGCTTCAGGAAGGCATACCTGGATTAAAGTAATATAGCACTAGTACTACAAACCATCTAGATTTCATAATCAGGAGGAACGCAGGTCTGATGCACGTTGTCTGGTGTGAGGGTATTTAGTTTACATTGACTAAGCTCTGCACTTCTAGACAGAAGTATTAAATGTTATATTCAATACCCATGTCCATAGATTTCCAAAATATATGCTGCTCCATCTCTCGATTAGACAGGCATTCCTTTTGAATTTCCTTGGTGATAGACAGATCTCATTGGCTTATGCACAGTCTGACAATTGATTATTGCAATAACTGACCTTAATACAGTGTTAAATTAGTAGCCAGTTAACCTCAATACAAAGAACCCAAATTCCAACCAATGAAGAGAGAGTGCCTTACCCTCCACCTCACATCATCTGTGTAGGTGCATAATATGTATGTGTTATATCTGTTCAGATATTCACCACTACCTTCGGATTAGGTGAGAAACGTAATATTTTTCTAAAAATAGAAACCTCTTCAATAAGAAGCCTGGCACACATGAGATGCATTTACTGCCTGAACCCCGATCACAAGCCTAAAGACTGAAAGATTTGCAGAACATTCTCGGCAAAGACTATGGGACTCATTACGAGTAACGGTGACTGGGTCCGACCGCCATGCGTGCGGAGGTCCCACACATACAATTATGATGGTACCGCCACCACTGCAGTCGGATTCCACACCTTTAACATTGCGGCGGTGGCTGCTGACAGCAGCACCGATGCGATGTTAGAAAGAGCATGTTGTGCATTTCACTGCACTACGTGGCAGGCACTACACTGTGCCTGCCACTTGGTGCAGGGAAATGTAGGGGTACCATGGGTACCCCCAGTACAACCACACCTCTCCCCAACACAAGGGGGGCCCCCAAAGGTCCCCTGAAGACATTCTTCGCCAGCCTTTCAATGGGGGTTCAACCGCCACGGAAAGGCTGGCTTCCGCCGGCATCATAATTTTGCCATTGTGAGCATGCTGACCGATCCACCAGGCAATCGTGACGATTGATACCGGCAGAAAAGTGGCGGACGGGCTTTCCGTCCGCAGTGACACCCACAGGCATCATAATGTGGCGGGGGTGAATCTCATGATGATGGCGGAACAATCGCCACCGCCGGCCCAGCGGTGGCTCTTTTTCTGCCATTGCAATGAGCACCTTTCTCTTTTGGGGTTGTTGAAAAAAAATCTAAAGCAATGGATGTTGAATAATCTGAGGTGAGTCAGTCCAGAGCACTTCCCCTGATGAGAAGAAAACAACGCATAAATGCCATTTGGACACTAATACTTGATACAAACATGCGGCCCTCAGGCAAGACTCTCTAATTTAATGATCAAGAGTTTTCTCACTTGTACTGGAAATCTGAGGTGAAATGGCCTCTAGTGGTTTTTGATTGGTCTTTAGGTCTTTTGTATTGAGGTTCACTAGCTACTACTATGTCAAATATAAGTTTATTAAGACCATAGTCAATAAATAACATTGAGTCATCAACTTATTCCATTACACCCACCGCCCTAAAATAAGCTGTTCGATTTTGAAATTCTAAAATAGCCTGAGAGCCCAAATAATATCTAAGAAGTTCATTGTGAATAAGAATTTAGGGGCATATCAGCAACAACCGGCGATAATTATCGCTCAGCGCTCTTAGCGTGAGGATAATTATTGCCGGGTAACGTGGATTTTTATCGCTGAGATAGCGTGCTATTAGCAACGCTTATCTCCTCAGCTATAAGAATCCTCATGCTAACTGCCTAACGTGAGATTATCGCTGGAAACCCAGAGATAATCTCACGTAGTGTGGCGTTAGCTTGCTGATAGGGACTCACAAACTTAGCCATGATATCCACCTTCCATAGGATATCATGGCTAAGTCAGTCCTGAAGCAGGCGTAAGGAAAGTAGCGATAACAGGGATTATCGCTACTTTTCCTGCCGCTATGCTTCATAGCGTGGGGCTTGATGATCGGAGAAATGTCGCTTAGCGACATTTCTCCTGTCATGTTAGGTCAGGAACGCCCACTTTGCATCTCATTAGAGATGCAAAGATGGGCGTTAGGAATCCCGACACTAAAGCAAGGTTTCACGCGTTAGCGTGGCCTTGCTAATTAGCCAAAAACGGACGCAAAAGCGGCGATAATTTTTTATCGCCAGCTTGTAAATATGCCCCGTACTTGCTTCCAATAGCGTATTTACACTATTTTCATTTAAAACCAGCTTTATAAACTTCTTCATTTCCTTTCGTGAAAAAAAACATTCTAGTAAAATAAGTGCATTGGAACATTTCACGCTTATTCCACATTTACGTACCTCCCTCCAAATTCCATTTACATGCCTTAGCCACCTCAAGGCAAGAATAAAGGGGATATAAAATCATTTATACATTTTAGAATAGCTGTTCTCATTTTAGGCTTTGGTATTGCAGAGATATAGGGTAAAAAATCACTTCTCCAAGAATCCCTTAATTGCACAATATTTGCAAGTAACTGTGGGCAGTTCTCCTGTTACTGGTTTCGTTTTGGCCACCTTTTGACTGGCTCTAAGCAGAGGTTCTTCCTGCTCTTCAAATCTGACCCGTGTGCTGATTTGAGTATGCTTTTGTAATTTTGTGGCATTTTATCAATTGCTTCAGTCCTCCTTCTGTCTTCTTGCTTGTCAGTCACAGCATGGAGTGGACAACTGATTTATGTTGTGGTGTTTGCTTGTATACAGTCCTATTTTGTCGATTCCCTCTGAAGTGGACCTATCACGCACGTCCTTCAACACATGCTTATGTCATCACAAATTGTACTGCAACATGCTCACAAGTTTGGGATCGGCTTGATTCCTTCCTTGTTGGCAGGCTTTCAAGCTTTCACCAGTTTTATATTGCTGTGTGCTCTTCTTTTGACCAACCCATTGAACGGTATTGCTGTGTTGACTAAAAGGCTTCAATACCATTAGGCCTAGTACTTGCTACATAAAAATCTTATAAATAAAAATAAAAGGTGGCAACTGCCCCCCCCTCCCCCGCCTTTAGGACTTCAGCTAATTTAGCCTTGTGTTTAAAGGGGGCTTGGATTTTCATTTCTGGGTTCCAACCCCTGCTCGCCACCCATTCCATCTGGGCACCAACACCCCCCTCCATTGTATAGACAATTCTAGGACTGGCTGACCTCCAACCAAAAAAGTTATTTTCTAGATTGTCATGCTGAGGGTGTGTGTATATATATATATTGTCTGCCATCTAGCAAGTAAATCTCTCAAAGAGGCGGCAGTATCGGACAAACTTCTCATGGAACCGGAGCGCAGCGCTGTGGTGGCGGCGAATTAGGCGTGGCCTAGCAATGCTGTAGCATGGGCCTACGTGACTCCCAGAGATGTGAGGCGATGAGGACGGCATTGTCCAGGTTCAGTCATGAGGAACACTTCATAGATATCCTGCACAAGAACCTGGACCATCTGGGATTTGGAGGGGCCCGCTGTAATCGGAAGGCTATGTGGATATGAAGACCCTCCTCAGGAGTGCAGTCAAGCCTCACCTTCAACAAGATAGAAAGTCTGTATAGGCGCTATGGCTTTCAGGCTAGGAAAACATTGCAACTGTCTGACAGAATCTATCGAAGCCAGTGCTCAAACAATAGTGAAAAACATAAAAATATACAAAATACTATCTCTAATTAAGGCCAAAAATGGAGACCTGAAAACCAGATCCCGGCATAACAACTCCTGCATAGCGAAATCAACAGATACAGAGAAAATGCCACCATTTGACGGACATGCTTTTCAGGGCTTACCGCTTTTCGAACCTGTAGTATTGTGTGCACTTAGGGGCATATCAACAAGGGCTTTATCTCTGCTCCTTTGGCTTTAAAAGCCAAAAAAAGAGAGTTAAAACTAGCGCCCTATCAACAACAGGGTGCTAACATGCAAAATTGCATGTTAGCACCCTTTTACTCTACGCTTCCCCTTGCATCTCTAATGAGATGCAAAGGGGGCATTCCAGAGTAAAATAATAGGAGAAATGTCGCTAAGCGACATTTCTCCTATTATCAAGAATGTCGCTAACACTGTTAGAGACAAAAAAAGCAGCGCTAACCGCGGTTAACGCTGCTTTTTTACGTCTGGTATTTTTCAGACTTAGCCATGATATCCTATGGAAGAAGGATATCATGGCTAAGTTTGCCTGTCCCTATCAACAAGGTAACGTGAGATTATCGCTGGGTTTCCAGCGATAATCTCACTTTAGCCTGTTAGCGTGAGTATTTTTATCGCTATTGAGATAAGCGTTGCTAATAGCACGCTATCTCAGCGATAAAAATTCACGCTAGCCGGAGATAATTATCCTAGCGCTAAGTGCGCTTAGAGATAATTATCGCCGGTTGTTGTTGATATGCCCCTGAGTTTGCTGGCAGCACAAAAAACTTTCAGATTAGAGATCGAATTCTGAAGATGGTGCGAGATTTGAAAGACCTCCAATAAAGAGGCAAAACTATCTGAAATGAAAATGAAATGAAAAGAAGAATTTAGTAAAGCGCACTGCGGCCAATGCGGCTTCCTGGCGCTGGGGGCTCATACATACTCACAGAGAAGACCCAAAAGGACTAGCCAGGAAAAGCCTGAGAAAAAAGAAAAGTTTTGAGGGCCTTGCGGAAGTGACGGTAGATGGGGATGGAGCGGATAGCAAGAGGGAGGCTATTCCAAAGCCGAGGGGCCAGAACCGAGAAGCGGGTACCTCCGGTACGAGATTTACGAAAGCGGGGAATGTGAAGCAAAGACAGTGATGAGGAACGAAGAGTGCGAGCAGGGGCATGAGAAGTGATAAGAGAGTTAAGGAACTGTGGAGCGGAACGATGGTGAGCCAGAAAGGCCAGGCAAGCGAGTTTAAAAAAAGATCTGAAATGTACTGGGAGCCAGTGAAGAGACCTAAGGGCAGGAGTGATGTGAGAACATTGGGTAAACGAAGAATAAGTCGGGCCGCCTGATTTTGGATGGCCTGAAGACGGCGGGTTTCATAGGCCGGGATGCCAACATACAGGCCATTCCCATAGTCAAGGCACCAGATGATTAAAGCGATGACTATAGTTTTGAGAGCATCAACCGAGAAAAACCGAGAGATCTTGCGAATGATACGAAGGGAAAGGAAACATGAAGAAACAACAGAACTAATTTGTGAGTGCATAGACAGGTCTTGACTGATCTTAATGCCCAAAGTCCGGACAGAAGAGACAGGTACCGGGGGAGGACCAAAAGAAAGAGGCCAATGAATAGGGGACCAAGGGTTGGAAGGGCCACCGGTGAGGACAAGCTCCGTTTTATCCGGATTGAGCTTCAAATGATTGGAGCTCATCCACTGCGAAATAAAAACTAGAGTAGAGCAAAATTTAGGAAGGGAAAGAAGAGGGGATGAAAGATCGAAAACAAGCTGGAGGTCATCAGCGTAGTTATACACGGAAACCCCCAGCTCGAGAAGAAACGAGACAAGAGGGCGTATATAGAGATTAAAAAGAAGAGGGGAAAGAGAAGAGCCCTGCGGCACCCCACAGGTGACCGAACGAGGGGGAGCGGAAAATCCGGAAAGATGAACCGCTTGCGTCCTGCCTAAAAGGAAGGACGCGATCCAAGAGAGGGCAGTGCCCTGAATGCCCGCTGCGCTGACACGGTCGAGAAGAATGGCATGATCGACCGTGTCAAATGCAGCGGACAGATCGAGGAGAACCAGAGCCTGGGGGAGGCTGATATCAGCTTTCCCCTTAAGTTCATCCATGACCACCAGCACCACACCCTCTGTAGAGTGGCCAGGGCGGAAACCCGCCTGGTGGGAGGCCAAAAGACGATTCTCCTCGAGATAGGTGGATAAGCAAGTAGTGACGTAGCTTTCAAGGATCTTCCCAAGATAGGGGAGCAGAGAAATGGGCCTGAAATTAGATAACAAAGAGGGGTCAAGACTAGGTTTTTTAAGAATGGGAAGAACGATAGCAGATTTGAATGAAGAAGGGACAGTTGCCAAAGTAAGAGAAGCATTAAGAAGATATCTCATCCTACCTGGATTTTATGCTTGTAGTACAAGATTCCTGCAGGGCCTTTACCACCATTAAACCGCTTGGGATACCCTTGCTTTGCCTGGTGGGACTTCAGACAGCTCACAAAGATAAACAAGGCTTTTTAAGGGTCCACAACAAGCAGTGCTCTTGGTCAAATCCTGTAGAGAACAGCAAAACGAGACCAAAGCAGGAACCTGCTCACTGCCTTCATTATCGGAGGTTTGAAAGAAACTTCACCCCCCTTTACCTAGCAGGATGACTTGCACAATTGTGGATTCTAAGCATTGCAATTTTCTCACCTGGAACTGAAGACCCTACACAACAGGTGGCGGCCTTATCCTACTCACGGATATATCAATGCTCCAGGAAACCCACATGGACCCTCCCTCACATCGGAGGACAAAAATATCCTGGGAAAATGGGCAGGACTAAAAGTCCCCTCCTCCTACTCTAGAGGAGTAGGCATATATTCAGGGCCACTTAATTATGCGATTTCGCATCCTCGGTAATTTTTTCATAACGTTAGATTTGCTGTTTTTGCCTACATAATCCATCATCTGCAGCAAAATGGCTTCATATTTTAACAGAAAAATGTGTTTCTAGCTCAAATGGTTCAAAAGTTTGTAAAAATGTGGCAACACATGTTTCAGCACAGTGACAGGCACCTTACAAAGGTTGACTGTTCACCTTTCTTTAACTTATTGCTTTATTTGTGTGTTGAACCTTGTGTGTTAAACTGTTATTAATGAGGTACAACTAATGCTCACACAGTCTTAAAAAGCATATAAATGACAAAATAATGAATACTATCACCAAAAGTGCTGCATAATTTGGCTTTTCTTGCCACATAATTTACTCGTCCCAGCTGCCCCATTCTACTACTATGATCCCCAAAATGACCCTTTCTAGACTCTTCCCGCCTCTATCCCTCTTTTCATCATCTCATACCCTTTTTACTATTCAGATCTCCCAGAAAAGCCTTTCTAAAACCTTCCCTCTGACTCTTCCCCCTCCACCACCAATTTACTCATCCCAAACCTCCTCCTACTGATATGAACTGAAAAAAACACAAAAAAACGTTCTAAACCCTTCCCTCTCCTATCCCTCCACTATTCCTTTTCAATCTAAATAACAGACTAACATGTCCACCGCTCAAAATAATGTCATATTTCTCTATACTAATTCCCCACTAATCCTGTTTTGGTTTCGGAGTAGCGTGCAACTCACTGAAAACTTCTTCAAAACCTCATCAGGGGTAGCAAGCGCTATATAAATGCAAACGCTTCCCTCTTCTATCCCTCCACTATCCTTTTCAATCCAAATACAGACTAACATGACCACCGCTGAAATTCATTTCATATTTCCCTGTAATAATTCACCAGTAATCATTTTGGGGTTTTGGGTTCTGGAGTAGCGTGCTACTCGCCGAAAAGCGCTTCAACACCCCATCAGGGCTAGCAAGCACTATATAAGTGTACACCCATTCCCTCTTCTATCCCTCCACTATCCTTTTCAATCCAAAATAAGAGACTAATATGTCCACTGCTCAAATTAATTTCACATTCCCCCATAATAATTCATCACTTTTTGCTTTCCGGAGTAGGTTGCTACTCACCAAAAAAAGCACTCCAACACCTTGTCTGGGGTATTACACGCTATATAAATGCAATTACAATACAATACAATATGGAGGAAAGTGAAGAGTGCGGAAGCTGGGGATTGGAAGTGTGGCTTTTGGGATTTCCTTGCCCTGTATGGGAATATTAATGCATCTGCATTGAAATAATCTCCCTTCTGGAAGAATCTGTCCTCTAGATTCATGGATCTTTCCTGGTCTAATTTAATCTAAAAGTTTTGAAAATAATCCATACTGAAGAGCTACGTTTGCGTGGATGCAATGTGAGGAGACATTTATGCAAGGCCGCTTGGTGCTTATCAAGGAACCCATTTTGGGGCGGACCTGCCCAATTCTTACTACAGGACAAATGCACATTGGATGTTACTATGTATCACATAATGAGATCCGGATGAGAATGTGTGGCTGCCGAATGGCTATTGGTTCTCTGATGATATTCAAAAGACACATGAAAACGCGTTGGTTGTTCCTTTTGCTGTAATATTTAGATTTGATATGTAAATGCAAATAAAAAGAAGAAACAAGAACATTCAGCAAAACGGATTTGGATTCTTTTTTACAAAATATTGGCTGAGGTGCACCTCAATCTGTTTTATAAATAAAATTACAGATGCTCACAATGAGAACCGAACCTGTTTAGGCCACGCCTGCACTTGAGTTTACATACAAAATACATGTAAAAACCGCTAGGATATTTTAAAAGGCAAGGTCATCCTTAAACTTATTTCTTTAATTAAAATTTCGGGCACCAAAAGGGATAGTGTGTGTGTGGTGTTTGTGTGGGCATGTATAACCCAAGCTGTTAGGGCTGGATTGGGGGGCGTGTTTGTGTGAGAAAGTCAGAGAGAGATTGAGCAAGTAGGAGAGAGGGAGCAAGAGAAAGAAACAAACAAAGAAACAAAGACTCACTGCTTCATATAAAAGTGACACCCTCACATCCAAGTGGTGTGTATCCCGATTATCAAATACAGAATTTCACGGGACACTAACATTGAGGGTGACAAAATATTTAAAGATACGTATGTGCAGATTTTCTATGACTACCTCCACATGTACCTTGATGATATATAAAAAAAAGTAAATCAACACTTCTCTACATGGCCATAACTTTTGATATTTTTATCCCTTGATATTCTGGCTATGAAATTTGCGTGCCACAATATTTCAGTATCCTTGAACCCGATATTCCAGAGTACAATCCCTTATAACGCCCAGGATAATTTGCCTTGTGCCATGCTCCAAATTTAAAACAATATACAAATATATTGATATAGCAGGATGGACAGTTAGCTAAACAGGCAGGTCTGAACAGGTATGTGGAAAAAATGTAGAGCAAATGGAATATGAGGCCATAAAATGAGCAAAATACACCGGCTCAAACGGTGCATGTCTATTCGGAAAAATATACATGATTCCTCGTTTTCTGTCTTAGATCATGTGACCAGTGCTCAGCATTTATCATTAAAGGAGGTTAGCATGCATATCTTCACGTGAAAAGAAGTGGCAGTGTAAAGTCACAGGAGTGATAAAATGAGTCACAATCATTAGTAAATACATTAGGTTCCACCTAGGTGATTAATAATAAGCTGTTTTGAGGGAGCATGGCCACAAACATGGCTAGGTAGCGGCGTTCTTCGCAAGCTCTGCTGGCCCCATACTTAATCCTGCACAAATCCTGATCCTCGACGCCCTGAAATAACGTGAGAGTTGTCGGAGAATGGCAGCAGTCGGGAGGGCACCCGCTGGGGTGTGTGGAGCTCCGTTCTGCCGAGATCTGAGGCTTTGTTGGCGCGGCACCCGATATGCGCCTCTGCAAGATGGCGGCTGGCCGAGAGTGACTGGTGGTGGAGGCCGGCTCGGAGACGTGCGCAAAAGTGGTGAACCCTGTGAAAGGACAGCCGCCAAGGCTACGGGTGGTGCCGAGATGCATCCCCACCCCTCCCAACAGCAGCGGAGGTTTGAGGCCCACAGTCGGTCGCGAGAGACTCCAGCAGCAGAGCGTGGCAGCCGGAACCTGCCGCACAGTCGAAGGAGGAGGGGGACTCTCACTAGTACCAAAATGACTCCGACGGCCTGTGCGGACCCAGCCGCAGTTTGCCCCTAGTAGAAGAGACAGGTAGGAGACTCAGCAAGGGGGAGGTTGGCGTGCCACTCCTCCTACCCCCGCCAAAGTGAAGCTGTCACATAGTGGGCCGGAGGCATCGGCTCATCTGCAAGACACGGTCAGAAGCGGATCAGAGCCGCTGGACTGCAGGCAGACGCCTAGAGGAGATGGGCCCATGGTGACGAGGGATCCAGACAGGCCCCCCGACTTCTGTTTCCCTAATAACGGTCCCCGCATTAAAGACTCCTCTCCCGGTGGGGCTTGTGAAGACCGCAGAGACCCTTGGGCATAGTGTGTTGTATGGAAGATTATCTGCGGTGGTCTTGGACGCCGACAGGGGCCCACTGCGGTGCGGTGCGGCGCACAGTTGCCACTCACGCTGGGTCAGCAGATGCTGCCCAGAGACAAGGAACTGTGTGGGACAGAGCGGAGTGGCGGGAGGGGCGGCGGGCCGTCCTGACTTAGTACTGTGTGGCGAGCCACCTCGAGCATAGCCCTGCAAGATACCCAGTGGGCAGATAGTGCACAGAAGAGTCTTTCAACCAGTGGGGGAGCTACTGGTTGGTAGATCGGTGAGTGACACCAGTAAGCGCAGAGGAGATCCCAGTGAGACCCCCCACTTGTATTTGGACCACCACATTGTGAGACGTGAAGGGTTACCCTTGCAAGACCTCTGAGGCCCCACCTAAGGGGTTACTGCCATACTGGGAGTTCCCTGATAGCCCAGGGGGAGACACACAGGGAATCCGCCCCAGGCAACAACGCTGGCTGCATGAACTGGGAGAGGTGGACGGCAGTGGATGGCTACCAGGGCGCCTAAGCTGGCTAAGGATAAGGAACCTAAGACATCTAAACAAGGGAAGCTGGACCGTTTTACTAAAATCCTTCCAGAGACGGGGGGAGCAGAGGGAGGTCCTGCCCCCCTCTCAGATGCGGACACGATCCTACAGGCCATACATGCATCCCGAGAGAGCCTTGAAGGAAAGATGGCAGAAATACAGACCGAGGTCACGTTCCTGCGCCGAAACCTGAGAAGGGTCTCCGAAAGGGTCACAGAGGCAGAGAAGCGCATCTCTGATTTAGAAGAAACCTCACGATCCACACGTAAGGACATGGTGGGACTCATTGTGACTATGAAGGATGTGGTCTCGAGAGTCGTTGATGCCGAAAACAGAACCCGCAGAAACAACCTAAGATTTATAGGTTTCCCGGAGAATGTGGAACGCTCTGATCCAGGACATTTCCTGCAGACTTTTCTTAGAGATGCTCTTCCGGAGACACCGCTTTCATCATGTTTCGTCATGGCGAGAGCACATCGAATGCCCAATGTCCGTCCGTCACCGGGAACACCCCCTCGGCCACAGATAGCTCGATTCTTGAATTTTCAGGCCAGAGATCTCATACTCAGAGAGATACACAAGAAGGGGGAGATTAAATACTAAAACACAAGAGTGATGGCGTTTCCGGATTGCTCGTAAGATGTCCAAAAGCTACAACGCACCTTTGATCCCACCAAGGCAAAGCTTCGAGCCCTCGGGGTCCAATACATGTTACTGTTCCCAGCCAAACTTAAAGTTAGATTTCAGGATACCACACAGTTCTTCCAGACACCAGAGGAGGCGTGGTCCTGGATCGAAGAACGGCCTCAGCTGCAATGTGGATTGACGGCGGCTGCGGCCCTGCCCACTGACAAAAGACCGAGCCCCAGCGTGCAACAACTTAAGGAAAAACGGCGGAGACAAGTGCTAAAAAAGTGGAGTGCTACCGTTGGGGAAGTCCCTGAGGTGGAAGGAACAGGGAGCCACCGTATCAGACATAGATGAGGACACTGCCCAGGAGCACATGTCTCGGCCCTCCCGGAAATCAAGTGACAATGGAGACTCTGATCAGTCCGAAAGGAATGAATCTGGGGATGCGGACAGTTAACATCCTCTCCTTGAGAGTATAAACGACTGGAGGCTTCCGGACCAGATATTCCAGGAGACGACCCCCGACTGCTGCAGCGTCAAAGCAATGGCGAAGAGGAATGACAAATTTGGGCCAGATGCCCACCTAGAGATGCTGTGAGACTCCAGAGGTCCGTGGAGAGGGGGTGTTTTGGACACTGAAGAATGTTCTGAAGTATGTCTATTGGGAAGAAGTGGGGTAGTTTTGTTCAGATAGTTTGCCTGAATACTGACACTGAGAAGACAGGGCACTTTATGGGCGTTGTTGGGAACTCGGGGTGGGGATGGGATGCTTTGACTCTCCTTCCACAATGGTTGCAGGCGGATACACAGTGCTGACATGGAAAGTCAATGAGTTGGGGAACAAAATTAAGCGTGGGTTAGTATCCAATTATTTTAAACGGCTCAAACCGGATGTAATATTTTTACAGGAAACACATCTCATGGGCCCACACTGTTCATTTTTGGGTAGGGGGCAATACACAACCTTGGCACACGTGGGCTTTACCAAAGGTTCGAGGGGAGTGGCGATCCTCGTTAAGAAATCACCCCCCTTCCGAGTCACTCGACGATGGGAGGACCCTGATGGCACATATGTAGCAGTTCAGGGCACATGGAACCACACAACGTGGGTACATGTTAGTGTCTACGCTCCCCCACGCCTCCAGCAACGTACACTGGATAAACTGACAGAATTCCTATTGCAGTCCAGCTCTGCCACACACATTATTGGGGGTGACTTTAATGATGGGAGTGATCCCTCTTTGGATCGTACACTGACTAGATCCGGGTCATACGAGGATACCGCCCTGGCAAGGTTCCAGGCGGCCCTTAGGTTAACTGACCTATGGAGGCGCCACCACCCATCTACATGTGCAAACTCGTACCTTTCTGGGGCTCACAGGGTGTTTTCAAGGTTGGACTACCTCTTTGCCCCAGCTGGAGAGGTTGTGCAAGTAGAAGAAATGGAATATCTGGCTAGGGGTATTTCGGATCACTTGCCACTCTACCTGCGTGTGGGAAAGCGTGGGGGAGGTCATGGTACTTCTTGGAGATTGAATGCTTGGGCACTAAAAGATGAGACGGTGGCCAAAGAACTTAAGGTAGAAGCTGAGCTCTATTTTAAGGAAAATGTTGGCTTGGTGCAGTCAGCCGTTACTCTATGAGAGGCCTTTAAGGCAGTGTTGCGTGATTGGGCCCAAAATATTATTGCCCCTAAAAAGAGGCGGGAAACCCAAGAGATTTTGGAGTTGGAGCGCAGGCTAGTGGACCTTGAAAGTAGTTTCCCCACATTGAGCGACCATATCCTCTGTCAAATTGATATCACCAGAAGTGAGTACCAGGCACTGGTCACTGAGGAGGCGAGGGCACACCAACTCGCAGTTCAGCATAGACTATATGAGACCGGGGATAGAGCAGGCAAACTGTTGGCATGGTTGGGCAGGAAGGAGCAAGAGTCGAGGTGGGTAACATCCATTAGGGAACAAGCCCATACCTACACCACACCCCAGGACATTTCAGGGGCCTTTGCCCGTTACTACTTAACACTATATGCACCACAGATGCTAATGGATGAAACACAAATAACCCAATATCTTGAAGAGATTGAACTCCCTTGCCTCGCACAAACCGAGAGGGATAGGTTAGAGGAGGATATTACCCTGGCAGAGGTCATAGAGGCCATTGGTCGACTAAAGACCAGGAAAATCCCAGGCCCTAATGGGCTCCTGTGGTAATTTTTTATGGCGCACAGTACCCTATTAGCTCCACATCTACCTAAAATGTTTCAGGCTTCCAAAGAAGGCGTGATGCTCTCACCGGACCTTAGAATGGCAACGGTGGTGGTGATACCCAAATCGGGGAAACCCCCGGATGAGTGTGGGTCTTACCATCCCATCTCATTGTTAAATATAGAAACCAGGATACTGGCTACCATCCTTGCGACACGTCTCTTAACTGTCATCACCTCCCTGGTACATGGAGACAAATCCGGCTTCATGCCAAAATGAGCCACACGCTACAATCTGAGACGCGTGGCAAACTGGATGAATGCTGTCCGAGATCAAGAGGAGGCTCACCTGCTCCTGTCTCTAGACGCTGAGAAAGCGTTTGACACCATCCATTGGCCTTTTATGAGATGCGCGTTGGAGAAATTCGGATTTGGCCCTGAGTTTAGGGAGTGGGTGGGGCTACTATACACAAATCCAGAAGCTAGAGTTCGAGCACCTGGCCGATTCAAAGGGGGACTAAGCAGGGATGTCCCCTTTCCCCCTTACTATTTGCCCTTATACTTGAACCCTTGGCCTGCGTCATCAGAGCTGTCCTGGGGCTGGGTGGTTTCGTGGATGACGCCCGTCTGCTGGACGAAAAACGCATTTCACTGTATGCGGATGCCATTCTATTATATGTAACAAATCCAAAGGATACACTCCCTCAAATCCTACAAATCTTTGAGGACTATGGGCGCAAGGACGGGTATAGGATTAATTGGAGTAAATCCACCCTGTACCCGGTGGGGGGGGTGGTGGAGCCACAGGCCTACCCTAGCTGCTTGCGCTGGTCAACGGAGGGCTTTACTTATCTAGGTCTCTATGTTACCACGGATGGGGCAACTAGCCTAGCTCGCAACCTTAGGCAGGTTTTTTTCCAACTTCCAGGAAGATGTTAAGCGATGGAGGAGGCTTCCACTGACGGTTATGGGGAGGGCCGCCATGGATAAAATGATTGCACTTCTCCAGCTGCTCTATGTGCTGCAAAACACCTACAGCAAACTTCCAGAAACATGTTTAAAAGTATAGATAATGAACTGCGCTTACTCCTCTGGGATGGGGCCCATCCACGCATTGCAGAACAAACACTCCAAAGGAACCCATATAATGAGAGCCTGGCCCACCCAGACATTAGGCCATACTATAGAGTATCCCATCTCATTGTAATCAATGAAAGGATTCACGTACATGGGGATCACTCGACGTATAGGCTGCAAAGGCTGCAATTTAGGGAACATACACACCTGCACTATCTCTACTTTCGCTCACTCCAAGTCAGATATCAGCTCCATGACACTCAGGTGTACGCATACCTCCGTCTGAAGCATGCATGGGCGGCAGAAGGGCTGGATGGAGAGACAATACCGGAATATGCCCCGTTAGAGGGTCGACTCCTACAGGAGGAGATCCCAGCTAAAGCTATTTCATACACCTATAAAATGTTACTCAGTAACATGCCGGACAAATTGGGTACCCTCTGAGCTAAATGGGATAGAACCACTTGGGTCATGGACGATCTTGACTGGGAAGTAGCACTCATGCATCCACGTGAGGTGGCAATTAAACTACGGTTACGCCTCATCCAATACAAAATACTGCACCGAGCCTATTTTGACAGGGCAAGATTGCATAAAATAGGGAGAGCCCCGATTCCAGATTGTCTTAGATGTCACACGGATTGTAGAACATTTATACACACCCTTTGGGAATTTAATACAGTCTGAACGTACTGGGGAAAGACTGTGGCAGAGCTCAATAATATATTAGAAATCCAATTGGAGGTGGAACCAACGTTTCTCCTTCTGGGAATTCCTACGGATGTGGACATCCCGCTACACAGACTCATCTTGGCTACCCTGGGGTTGGTGGTAGCCAAACGGGACATAGCTAAATATTGGGGGGCCCGCAACTACCTACTCTGAATGAATGGAGGGCAAGTCTTGATTTGTATATGGTGGCGGAACAAGTAACATACAACGCTAGGGGTTGCCCGCGGAAATTTCAGAAAATATGTGCACCGTGTATAGAATACTATGAGCTCGATGTGGGAGGGGAAGAAGGGAATGGGGAATCCCCGCCAGAAAGGCCGAGGAAGGAGCATTAAATGATGTACTGTTTGCATTACTGCTGGTATCCACAAGCGTTGTAAATAAGACCATGTATCCCTTTTGCGCCCAGGCTAGTCGAACTTGGCCACAGCCTCACCGGCTGATGATATTTTGCCTAACTATGCTGCTATGAATGGATATTCACTGTGTATTGTGTATTCATGCTTTGTTTGGTGTTTTGTTTCGTAATAAAAACTAAATAAAAATAATTTTAAAAAATAATAATAAGCTATTTTTTGTTGTACGTTGTAGCTTGCTGAGTAGTTGTACAATATAAGTTACAGAAATCCTGTTAAAGTGTTCTGACTTGTTTATTTACAATATAAGTTACAGATATCCTGTTAAAGTGTTCTGAATCTTTTATGTACAAAAAGGTGATATATTGTGCTGTTACTAGTGGTATAGTCTGGGTAAGTGATAGCAAAATTTTGAAAAATTTAATGAAAGAGGGAAATAATATAATTAATTGATGTAATAGGAATATTATATGTTTAGAGGAGTTCTGACAACTTTTGGGCCCCGGGCCACCGCACCTGCAGCACCATTCAAATCATGCCCCTAGTGCCTGCAAGATAACTACATTTGTGTCTGCCTGTATAGTAGTAAAATATTGCAATATTAGGTGTTTATTGGGTATCCTGGAGCTTTTGGTCCCAGTGCCACTGCATCGGCAGCACTATTGAAATCATGACCTTAGTGCTTGCTAGATTATAGCAATATTAGGTGTTTAGAGCAGTTCTGACAACTTTTGGACCTGGTGCGACTGCACCTGCTGCACCATTCAAACAATGACCCTATTACCTGCAAGATAACTGCACTTGTGATTCTCTGTTTGGTAGTAAAATATAGATATATTTGGTGTTTAGTGGAGTTATGAAAACTTTTGGCACGGTGCGACTGCACCTGCTGCACCATTTAAATCAAGCCCCTTTTAACAACAAGGTAATTGCAATTTTGGCTGCCTGTATAGTAGTAAAATATAGCAATATTAGTTGTTTAGAGGAGTTCTGACAACTTTTGGGCCCGGTGCCACTGCACCTGCTGCACCATTCAAATCATGACCCTGTTGTCAGCAAGGTAACTACACTTGTGACTGCCTGTTTAGTAGTAAAAGATAGCAATATTAGGTGTTTAATGGGGTGCCTAGAGCTTTTGTTCCTGGTGCTACTGCACCTGCTGCACCATTCAAATCAAGCCCCTTTTAACTACAAGATAACTGCACTTATGGCTGTCCTGTTTAGTAGTCAAATTTAGCAATAATCTGGGTTTAGTGGGGTCCCTAGAGCTTTTGACCCCAGAGCCACTGCACCTGCCGGACCATTCAAATCAAGTCCCTTTTAACTGCAAGGTAACTGCAATGGTGACTGTCTGTTTAGTAGTCAAATATAGCAATATTATGAGGAGTTCTGACAACTTTTGGACCCGGTCCTACTGCACCTAATGCACCGTTCAAATCATAGCCTTGTTCTCTGCAGGGTAACTGTACATGAGGTTGCCTGTTTAGGAATAAAATATAGCAATGTGAAGTGTCTAGTGGGGTGCCTGGAGCTTTTTTGTCCCGGTGCCACTGCACCTGATGCACTATTCAAATAATGCCCATGTTACGTGCAAGATAACTGCACTTGAAATTGCCTGTTTAGTAGTAAAATATAACAATATTTGGGGTTTAGTGGAATTATGACAACTTTTGGCCCCGTTGCGACTCATTTTCACATGCGTTGCTTCATTAATTGAATTACCAGACAGCCTACTCTTATGGTACTTTTGTATTGTGAACAAAAAACTTTTATTGTTTTGAATCTTCGAAAGTTTAAGTAAAACATACCTCTTCTTAAAATCATGAATAACTTTGTTACTGTAATTGTGTTCTAGCGCCGTTCTCAGATTCATTGCTTTACTTAAATGCGAATATTTTCAAAGAAATTGTACGACCCGACAGAACCTATTGTTGTTTGTATCAGGTAGGTGTTCAAGGCCCTCCTCCACCTGCAGGCTCCTGCCTGCGCCTCATCCCTGGTGGTCTAGTGGAAGAGCTTGCTCATCTGCTAGTCCGCTCTGTGTGTGTCATCTTTTTTTCTGTTTGCCTTTTTCTAATTGCATTTCCTTTTTTCCTCTGCTTTTTCCTTCCATTGCCTCTAGTTTCTTTCTCTTTTCCTCCCCCTCCTTTTCCGACGCACTCCATGCCTCTGCTGCCCCCGTGGCCCCTCCCCCCAGCATGTCACTCCCGATCCCGCCTCCCACCTGTCACCATCCCCCCTACTGTGGGGTCTGCACCCATCAGTGACCAGACCCTGACCAGCGCCAGGGACCCTGTTCCAGCTATCCCCTGCCAGTACGACCCCAGCTCTTTCCATGCACTCAACCCTGGACGCAACAACAACTGCCATCTCTCAATGCCAAGCAACACCCAAGGCTCAACCTCCTGCCGACACTGCTGCCGCACCTTTACCCACCTCCAGACCCAGGTAGTGACCCCCAACCCGCCGGATGCCACCACACACAAGCCACTGAGCTGCATCCTCCTCAATGTATGGTCCCTGCACAGACATGTCGTAGAAATCTGGGACCTCCTCAACACTCACACACCCAACATCACCTTCCTCACAGAAACCTGGACCAATGCCAGCTCCACACCCGACAACACAACCGCCATCTATGATGGATACAAGATCCTGAGAAAATACCACCCCAACGGTACAGGAGGCCTCGCCATCATCCACAAAAGCTCCCTCCGATTGACAACTATCCTCTCAGACAACACCTCGCCCCCCTCATGCAATACATCCACTTCCAGATCCAGCCCAACCCCAGACCGACGCTCCGCAGAACACTCGCCTCCTGACCTCCTGCACCCCGCACCCCCTATGGCAACGTCATCGCCGACCACATCCCACCCCACGCTCTCACCTCTACTACTCGGAGACCTGAAATTCCACTTGGACAACCACAGCGATCCCAACACCACCGCCCTCCTGGAGAACCTCATCAACATAGGACTGAAGCAACTTGACTCCAACCCCACCTACACAGCAGGACACACACTCGACCCCATCTTCGCTGAAGGAATCAACATTCTCTTCAGCCACACCACAGAACTGCTCTGGACAGACCACCACTGCAGCCATTTCTCCTTCACGAAACACACTGCACACAAGTGCGTGCTGCACCCCCATGTACAAACTGGAAAAAAGTCTCAGAAGAACACCTCACCTCCGCTCTCACCTGCACTCCTACCCCATCTACGACAGACACCAACACAGCGGCAAGCAACCTCCACCAATGGATCGCCAACTGCGTCAACACTCTCGCCCTCCAACAGAACACCACAACATGACACAACAAGAAAGCCAACTAGTTCACCACAGACCTCAGAGAATCCAAGCGCTCCTGCCGATGTCTAGAGATGTGGGGAAACAGCAAAACACCGGAAGTACACACTTTCTACAAAGCAGCCATCACAGCACACAACCAACTCATCAAATCAACAAAGAAAAACTTCATCAAAAACCGAATCCTCTCCAATGCCCACAACTCTAAGGAACTCCTCACCATCATGCAGGAAACCTCCAAACCCAACAGCAAAGCAACCAACGTCCTTCCCTCCCAAGACCTCTGCAGCAAACTCATCTCCTTCTTTCACCTCAAGATCAAGACACTCTACGACAACTTTGACAACCAACACCACAGCACCGCCTCAACTTCCACCCCAAGCTATGCAATGCGACAGACCCTTCTCACCTGCACCCCTCTCACCAGAGAAGACACCTTAAAGACAATAAAGAGCATCCACTCCGGAGCACTTACTGACCCTGTTCGCCGCACATCTTCCACAGGGCCACCACTACCATCGCACCCAAGCTACGCCAAACTCAACCCCCTCCTAAAGAAGCCCTCCGCAGACCCGACGGAGCTCAAAAACTTCAGGCCCATCTCACTGCTCCCTTTTGCCGCCAAAGTCATTGAGAAGGTCGTCAACACCCAGCTAGCTAATTTCATAGAAATCAACAGCATCCTCGACACCTCCCAATCTGGATTCTGCAGCAACCACAGCACCGAGACCGCCCTCCTCGCCGCCACCAATGACATCTGCGCCCTCCTCGACCAAGGCCACACGGCAGCCCTTATCTTTCTGGACCTATCGCCAGCTTTCAACACTGTCTCCCACCGCAAACTATCCGCCAGACTCCATGATGCTGGCATCTGATGAAAAGCCTTAGACTGGATGCGATCTTTCCGCTCAAGCAGTACACTGAGAATAAGACTCCCACCCTTCCTCTCAGAACTGACAGAGATCAGATGTGGAGTACTCCAAGGATCCTCCCTCAGCCCCACCCTCTTCAACATCTACATAGCCCCCCTCGCAACCATCGTCAGAAACCATGGGCTCAACATCGTCTCCTACGCCGATGACACCCAGGTCATCCTCTCCCTTACCAAGGAACCTGACATCACCAAGCACAACTTCAAAGACGGGATTAAAGCTGTTGCGACCTGGATGAGCAGCAGCTGCCTGAAGCTCGACTCAGAGAAAACAGATGTCCTCATCCTCGGCTCCACACCCTCCACCTGGGACAACACCTGGTGGCCCCCTGCCCTCGAAAACCCACCCACCCTCTGCATCATACTCGACTCCTCACTCACTATGAATCACCAGATCAATGTTGTATCCTCCACATGCTTCACAACTCTCTGCATACTTCGCAAGATGTTCAAGTGGATCCCCCGACTCCAGGAAAACCATCACCCACGCACTCATCACCAGCAGACTGGATTACGGTAAAGCTCTCCATGCCGGAATCAACAAAAAACTCCTCCGCAAACTCCAGAACACTGCAGCCAGACTTATCCTCGATATTCCACGACACAACCACATCACCTAACACCTGCGCAACCTCCACTGGCTCCCCGATGAAAGAAGACACACGCCTACAAAACCCTCTACAACACCGGACCCCAATATCTCAACGACCGACTCTCTTTCCACACCCCCAAGAGAAACCTCTGTTCAGCCGACCTCGCCCTATCCACCGTCCCTCATTTCTATAGGACCAGAGCAGGTGGAAGATCCTTCTACCTGGCAGCTCAACCTGGAATGCACTCTCCTATCACCTCCACCGAAGCCCGACACTGCACCAATTCAGAAAGGACCTAAAGACCTGGCTCTACGAATGACCCCAATGGAGCTGCTGACTACCCCCCTCAGCGCCTTGAGACCCTCGTGGGTAAGTAGTACGCTCTACAAAACCATAAATTATTGATTGATTGATTGATTGATTGATTGATTGATTGATTGATTGATTGATTGATTGAAATATAGAAATAGTATGTGTTTAGAGGCGTTCTGACAACTTTTCGGCACGGTGCTATTGCACCTGCTGCACTATTCAAATCAAGACCCTGTTGTTTGCAAGGTAACTGCTCTTGTGGCTACCTGGTTAGTAGTGACACATAGCATAGTTATTGTATATTAACTTTATGTTTCACATGCAATGGTTATTGCAACATTTAGAATTTGATCATAATGACCTAATAAATTAAGTTGAAAAAATCAAACCGATAATGCCTAAAAAGTGCAAAGAAAGGTACTGAGGCAGGAATAGAAAATGCCACAAACGTTCTAAAGCGAAAGCATCTGCTTTACACAACTAAGTAATAACAAGCATTTACAATGCAATAGGTCTCGCATTTGTTAAAGATGGAGCTATTGGCATTGAAAATGACAATATTTTTTACTTGTGCATTTTTATTTGCAGTAGAGTAATTATATTTTCATATTGCTATTGGTATTGGTATGAGCTTGCGACACTGGAGAACGAGGTAATAGGCAATAAAAAGAGCGAGCCTAAAGGAGGGACAGTGTGACAAGTAGAGCTAAGAGACTGGTATGAAGTACTGGTGGGAGAGCCGTATAGAGAGACCGAATGGATGAGATGGAGAGACTAAAAGGCTGGGATGAAAAGAGAGATTGGCTGAGAAACGAGAGCCTCTGGTGAAAGGAGGGACAGAATGATGAGAGGAGAGAAAGCTAGTGAAGTACCGAAGGGTAGTGGCATTAGAAGACAGTTAAAGGCTCAGGTGAAAGGAGGAGTCCACTATGAAGCCGAGAGCCTCCGTTGTAAGGAGGGACAGTGTAAGAAGGTGAAAGGAGGGACAAAATGACATGCAGAGCGGAAAAACAGCCTGTGGAGAGTTTCTGGTGAAAGGAGGGACAGGGTGATGATGGGAGAGATAGCCCGTGGAGTGCCAGAGGGGAGTGCTATCAGAAGACAGTGAAAGTCTGAGGTGAAATGAGGAGTCCACTAAGAAACTAAGAGCCTCTGGTAAAGAGGAGGAACAGTGTGCCGAAGTGAAAGAAGTGACAGTAAGAGCAGAGAGACAGCAATTAAGTAGTGGCAATGTTTTTACACATGTTTTTTCGTTTGCAGTGAAGCTTTTTTTTTTAAAGTAAATTATAGTTAAAGCTATATTGAGGCTGTAAATCAAGTGATCGGCGCTCAGGAGACAGCAGGAAGGGAAGTGGCTCAGGGTGGGGAGATGAGAGGCTAGACCAGGAGAGCAAGTGAACAGCGGGGGTTGGGAGAGAGGTGATTTGGGTACGGGAGAACAATCAGCTGCTGGCCCAGCAGTTCCGGAAAAGCAAATTAATTGGTTTGCCAGTATGAAATAAAGGAAAGTAAATACGCTGTGAAAGCTACTCCGCCTGTGTCTGTAAAACTTAATTGAGTACGAGCGGAGGAGTAGTGACTACCCTTGACTAGGAGTAAGTGTACACGTCGGGTAAACTGCAATACATTTCACACAGGCCAAAGCAACATCGCGGTATGTGCCATCCATGCATTCGAGTGTCAGAGTCCACCTAATGTTTAAAACAATTCAGTAGTTAAAACTCTAGCATGCCTCAAATTGGCCAAGGCAAATGTGCACATAGGCGCCAGTTTGTACCAAAATCAGACAAGGCTTAATGGCATGGTAGACCATCTTGCAACACAACGATCAAGGCAAGCATTAGATAAATCACTGGCTCACACCTAACTCTTACAAGGACAACTTAGCCACGCACTGGTATCAATAAATGACATTTGTGACACCTGTGAGGGACATTAAGAGGATGTATTACATGAAATGTATTTCTCCATTAACCTGCAATTGAGTGAAATGACGTTTAAGAGGGAGAAAGGTGAAATCACATTATTTCCTAAATATAATTGGGAGCGCCGGCATGTATAACATAGCAAGCACCACGCTGCAGCCAATATAAAATCAGTGCAAACAGCCCACCTGATAGCCAGAGCAATTAAGCTTATGTGGAGAGCACTGTGGAGCTCTTTATAGGGGTACCACAGAGAACACTCATGTAAGCAAGTGCCCTGGAGCACCTTGCATTGACACAGTCCATTGAGGCCATCAATTTCGAGTCTCGAGCTGTCAGATCTCAGTGTTAGGAGGCCGTATCCTCCTCCTCACTAACCTTCTTCTGTCCACTGGAGGGTGGCAGGCCGCAGCACACCAACAGCAGAACGCCAAGCACCAGCAGCAAGAATTTGGCGGCCATCTTCCGTATATAGCAAGGATGAAAACTTCCCAACATGGTAAAAGCCACACCTCCCAAGCCGGTCATCCGTGAAGTTGATTAAAGCCGGCTGCACAGGCACAGTTTGGTATCTGGGGTATTGTTTGTGACGAAAGTGCAAAAAAATGCGCCAATAGCCCACATTACTGTGTGAGGCAGGGCGGCCCGCTGTCTTCCTCAAACAAAGCTGACTGGACAGAAGAGGGTGTCACACACCACATCAACATTACATTATGCACCGTAGAAGCCAGAGGCACCTTCTAAAAAAATTAACATGCATACGTAATTTGCGGAGGTAGGAGGCACCCAGTCATGTTTGCCTGTCAATCACATCTGTATCACATCTGCCGTCACATACTCCCTAGCTGTGAATGAATTACATCCTCCTTCTAACGAGAGCCCTACACAGAGAGTCATCTGCACAGCTGATTGAACAAGCTAAAAAGTAATTTGATTACAGCGCTATCTATTTAATTGCCGCCATTGAAAGCTTGAGCCCGGCTGTGCTGAGTAGAGACTTGTAAAAAACATCGTATAAATGTGCAGTTACTTGTGACAGGTAATTAATTGACATTTGAGGCATAAGACACTCCAGGACAGGCACGGAACTCACGGACGTCAGGGAATATTTATTTCAGCAGTATGGATGCAAGACAACGTGCCCACGAGGCACCATCCAGACAGGGTATTGGACATTCATGCTGTGGTGATTGACAGGTACGTGTCGCTTGAGGGGTGCTAGTAGAGGGCATCATGCGTCATTTCCCAAGGCCAGGGGGTGGCTAGTGGCCGCTGTCGGTCTAGAGAGCAGGAAAAACAGGCCCAGGAAGAGGGAAGGGACAGTGAGCAAAAAGCAAGGAGAGGAGAGGGATCCTGCGGCCTCACACCGCAGCGAGATGTAGGATGTACACAGTGAAGAAGCAATGGGTGGAAAGCAAAGAGGATGCACCCGCAGTCGTGGCACGCCAGAAAAAGGAACAAGCAGCATGCACTGCCCGCCCCTCGTGCACACCGGCTCCTGCCGCAGCCTTGCGCATGCACCTTGAAGCGGAGAAAATGACTACCACACAGTCAAACAATACAGTTAATGCCGCTGCCATGTTTACATCAGGCAGAGATGCGCGAGACAAAGAAAGAGTGCGAACACCCAGCCAAAAGCGGACGAAAACTGTAGTTAGTGGCCGCTGCTTCCGGACTACACAGAGTCAGTTTGCCATCAACAGCCAGTAAAAAAACAGATAACAGGAGCTATGACAACATTCAGCAAATGGCAAGCGGCAGGAGAAACTACCGGCTGCTTTCCAACACATAGAGATTACTTGATGCCTCGTAGAGGCAGCGCATGCGCTGCCTATGCGAGACCTAAAAAAAGGAAGCATCCCAGCATACTTTTAGAAGCTGTCTCCCTTTTCCATGGGAAGAGATCTTATTTTGTCAGTGAATGGGGCTTTAACATAGTGAGCAGATTTAGAAGTATCATAAATACGTTCAGCCAAGGGAAGTTAAAAAAAAAGTTCCACACAAAAGCGAATGAACACAGTAATTCGGCCATGGAAACTGATAACAGCCCCATTTTAAGATATATTAAATACAAGGGATTGCACAAGCACAGCGCAAGCACTGTGCAGGCGAAACCTAAAAATGTACCCTATGTAAAACCCTGCAGTAAAGTGATGAGTGAAAATTATGGATTGAACACATGGAATTCAAAGCCTTTCTTCTTCTTTTGTACCTTCTCCTCGCCAATAAAGAATGGAACAACCATGTGCAAATTGAGGTCGGAAGTTGCCCCCAAAGGCACCGTCCATTCCGAACTGCTAGGACATGTGTCTCGTGCACGGTCTGGTAGGCTTGGATGTCACCACCCAGGAGCTCGCCTCGCACAACTCACTGAAACAGCTTCACTGGCAATTTTGTGTAATTTTGCATTTAGAAAGGCACCAGAATGTGATTTGTTTTGGCCTCTGGGGTAAAATGTGCGGTGAGAAAGTAATTCTGTATTTCCTTACTAATCGGAAGGTATGAGGACATGGTTGGAATATATGCATTGCTCAGGTGCTGCGCTGATAGGAGGCGCTGCGTTTAGGAGGACTGGCGTAGTAGCAGCGACAGC
The DNA here is from genome assembly GCF_964204655.1 of Triturus cristatus. Classification (NCBI taxonomy): domain Eukaryota; kingdom Metazoa; phylum Chordata; class Amphibia; order Caudata; family Salamandridae; genus Triturus; species Triturus cristatus. Next base: position 1,526,097,464 of record NC_140591.1, read on the forward strand.
TTTCGAGCTCCTAGAGAAAGGAGAGCGTCCGGAGGTCTGTACCATCAATAAATGTACTGGACGACACTGGAAGGAGGGGGCCAGAGGAACCCACGGGGCCTTCACTAGCAGGGAGCCTCGTCTGGACAGGAGAACTGAGGGTCCCCCGAGGCTCCAGCTTTAGTTGGTGACAAACTCGGTGGAAATAAAAAGGTCATTCATTAAAGCATTTAAGAAAAAAATTCAGGCACATCGATGTCATTGTTCGCTGTCAGTTGTCAGCAGCTATGCAAAGGCCACCCTTGTAGTGCCACATGCATACAAAAAAGCATTTGTAAAGTTGCAAACATACTCCCTCTTTCTATCCCTGGAAGGTGTTCAAAGTTGTGGCCCCTCCCCTAGTTATTTAGTATAGAAGCGACATGAAAAGCACCCGCCCACGCGCCCCAGTGTTACATTCTCCCTTATAAGCCTGCAGCAGGACAGCCTTGCTAAAGCACGACCAGCAGAGTGCGCAGTATTGGCCGCCACGGCCTCCGTGAAGGGCACTCGTGCGGTGTTGGGGGTTCTGCTAGTAGCCCCCGGCATAGAGCCATGGGCGTAGGAAGTGTGGGGGACGCGGGGGATATATCCCCCCCAGATTTTGGAGTGGGGGGGACACGGGGGACAAGGGTGGGGGGGGGGGACGAGGGGACAAAGGAATTTCCCCTCTCCCTTCTGTTATCGCAGGGCCATTAGCACGCGAAAGCGCCACCTAATGGCCCTGCACTTTACCTGCCTGGAGTCAGAGGCCACCCGCCCTCTGCCTTTTGTTATGCTGCAGGAAGGCTCAGCCGTTCTGGGAAGGGGAGAGAACGGAGAAAAAATAAACACTGTCTCTTTTCCTTCATGGCAAGGACGTGTCCACTACTCCTGATCTGCCTCTGGCGGCTGCCCCCCTCTCTTTATTCCCCCATCTCTTTCTGTCTCGCTCCTGCTTACGTGCTGATTTCAAGAGGCAGCTCTTGAGGTACTCTCTCTTGCCTCTCCTTTTCTTTATTTGTTCCCCTGTGAAATTGATCCAAAAAAGGCTGAACACTTTGGCTGTAAATGTCCTCATTTTCTGACCGTTTTCTATTGAAAAGAAAAACCTCGGAATGGAGAGAAAAAATAGTTAAATACCTAAATAAAGCAATACAGAGTGGACAGCAGACAGGTCAGACTGTTATTTACACCCACACACATTAGCGCCACTTTACAGAGTTTGCCAGTGAAAGCGCTACTTTCTTTTTATCTTCTTTCTTTGAACAACATTGTTTTCCCAGGGTGGGTAAGTGCGCCATTCCTAAAGGGACTGCAATACCTGGTTGATGGGTAGAGTGGAAACGTTTAATATGATCGTATTCAACTTTTTAATTATTTTAGCTTATAAAATGCGGCTCTGTGTTTGGGGATGTGGTCTTTTTTAAACCAAACTGCATACATTTTGAAAGGATATAAGCAATGGACATTGAAAGGGGTCCCTTCCTGGTCCTGTAGCCATGTCTTGAACTTTTCAGGCAAAATCACTTACTGATTTCTGAATAATGAGTTTAAAACCGTTAAGGTAACCATGTTTTTTTCTGATTACAGTTCACATGCTTTGCCTATTCTTGCATTCCCTATGAGTGTTTGCTTTTTCCAGGGTGTTATTCATTTTTTTTCAGGCAGCATTTTACTGTTGTCTAGTGCATAATTTGAATTTAGTCGCAGCACAATTGAGTTGTGCTGAAGGCAGTGCGAGTTTCTCTCCGTGGGGCAGTATGGTGTTCAGTGTGGGAGAGAATCTGGCACTCTGGCCAGAGCTGCTGAATTTGGAACTGGAGAACCATGTTCAGACCTTAATGACCAGTTCACCATACCACACTCCTGACAGAGCTTATGCCGATGCTACACCTTAGAAGGCCCGATAGACCTTAAAAGCCCAGGTGTCTTAGCACCCGCAGGTGGGCCTGTCCACCACAATCCATACTGGAGTTCACTTCCAGTCTTACGGGCAGGCATATGAAGAAGCACATCTTAGATCGACAGTGAATCTGTCACTGAGGTCACAAGACCCTTGAGGCCAGTCCACCTCACCCATTGGTACCTCCATTGGCCTTTTTCCAGCACTAGCAGTGCAACTTGCCAGGGGTTGGCAATGTAGGATTTGCATGCACACCAAACTTAGGGGTTGATTATAATGGCAGTGGGACCGCCACGTCACCCCGTCGGTGGCAGTCCCACCGCCATTGGTGACTGCATCACAGCCCGCCATATTACAATGGCGGGTGGTTACCTGGCGGTCGGAAAGACCAACCACCACGCACCCGACGGGCTTCTTGAGCCCGCCGGTGTGGTGGAGGGGCTCGTGGTTCCTACAATGCTGGTGGTGCCTACCATGCACCGCAGCAGGGATTACGATGTCCCTTACCCGCCAGCTTATCAATGGCGGTTCACCTGCCATGGAAATGCTGGCGAAAGAGACATTGGGGGCCCGTAGCAGGCACCTTTACCCCTGGCCCCCAGACATGGGTCCTGAGGGGCATCTATGATGCCCCATAACATATTACTGCACCATGTGGCAGGCACCGATATATTTATCATGTTCCTTTTTTTTTAACTTTGCGGCGGATGATGCAGCCAGCAGCACCTGCTGCAATGTAAAAGATAGGCACTGCGAACACCGTAGTGGCAGTCGCATTGTAATGCCTATCGTGGGGCCTCCACCTTGAAGGCCAGCGGTCCCATTCCCCGATTCGATGGCGGTGGTACTGAAGTCCGCCTGCCATCATAGTCAGCCCCTAAGTTTGCATTTTATGAATATGATTCAGCGGGAAATAAATTGATGTTTGCAATTTAATTGACTTTGGTTGGCCTCTTATCTATGAGATTTCCCTGTTGAATGTGCCTTTACATTATAAATTTTCGGTTGTATGAATTGATTGCATAGTACACTCTCCTACAGGTTTTAACTTGAGTGTCATTAGGAGTGTCTGGGACCAATTGTTTTCTTAGGAATTGTTTTCTTTACTAACCTTTGCAAAGGGCCCTAAACTTCACAGCAACACAAGTCACATTTCTTTTAGTAATTTGGGATCCGTTTGAGCTACAAAATTGTTTTGGAGGAAATCGTTAGATTATGCAGCAGATGATGTATTATGTGGCAAATATGATACAGCCATAGTTAAGTGGAAAACATTTTTCCACTTAATTTTGCCCCAACATTGTAGTTGATAAATTTGTAAGTTTCCCAAACCCCAAAGTCGAGTTTGGGCACAATTTGCATTTTAAAAGCAGCCCTATAACACAGGGCTACTTTTAAACTGACCTCAGGCTTCAGCAGTGCACACATGCAAGTGCAGAAAGGGCTGCTGGCCTCTAAACTGCCATGCCTTATTATATTCTAGGGACTTAAAAGTAGTTCTAATCCCCCTGCCCTATTATGTACTAGGGCCTTATAGGAGAGGTCATGCCAATCATAGGGGTACCCTAACCCATAGTGCACCCTAGTGTATGTAGGTGTTTTCACTGTATTTTTAAGTGCCTCTTTCAGAATAGCACTGGCTGTTTAGGCAGAGGCCAGGGTCAGTCAGTCAGGTACCACCAGTACCAGTCAGCAAAAAGTTGGGGAGTGCCCAGGGCGGCTTTGCAACACTAGAGAAACACAAACTCAGAATGTAAAACATAACACCATGGTTGGGGGGTTCTCTTCAATAATCAGAATTGATTTCTATCCTAATGAACCCATTTTCCAACATTAGGATAGGGAAAGACTGGGGAAAAATCATAACGTTCTAATCTATACATTGAAGTTTTTATGCAGCTCTTTGATGACGGTTAATAGCTCACTGTTCAATGTTAGGATTTTAACTTATAAACTTCAAATACCAAAAGAATATCTCAGACAAAAGCAGTAACTCACTTACCTTTTGAATTAAAACTTTCACTAGACAAGCCTTTGATCTCTCTCAAAAACAGAACATTAATCACCAAAGTTATCTTCACATTTTTATTGTTGCCTGAAAATTGCTGGAGACCAGGAATGCAGCAGCAGGTACTTTTCAAACCATAATGCACTTGCAAACACGACGCCCCCACCCTAAGTCAGCGGCCTTTGTTTGCTTTGTGCATTAAGATGCAAGATTCATATATATGTTTTTTTTAAACATTTGGTCATTACTATATGAATGTAAATAACAATAAAGCATACATGCAAACCGTGACTACATGCCTGCTTTTCTCAATATTTCACTTCGAAAGTATGCAATTGTATTTGTTTAACGGGCGGTGATTTGTATAGGGTCACTGGAAAGTGCACAAGGTTGTCCCTGTCCCCCCCAGAATTTTAGTGTCTCCTACGCCCCTGCATAGAGCGCCGTCTTGCTGGTACACAACATCACCTCCACATGAGCTTGCACACTTGTCCTTACCTGCAGGGAGACTTGCCAGGGCCAGGATCCGGGGACGGCTTCCTCACCCTTTATAACCCGAGCAAAGCCGCTCAGCACCGGGTTGATCTGTGGGATCCCACAACCTAGAAACGGAAGGGCACAGTTGTTCGTTTCAGTCGTGTGTAAAGGAAACAAGAGTTACTTTGAGTCTAGAGACATTGCAGTGTGAAACATTACTAGGGGCCCCTCCACGGAGCGCGTTAGATGTGCGTGTTACGAACGTACTTTTGAGCAGCAGGGTGGAACTGCTCAGCGGCCGTCAAAAGGCGCGAGAAGCTATCCCTTGTCTTCTTTGACGAATAGAGGGAGGTCTGGGGTGCTCCTGCGCCCTCTGCTGGCTTAGATGGACAACAAGACACTCTTCTGCCCCTGAACATTTTCTTGTTCTTACACAAACTCTGTTTAACTCGGGGTTGTACAGGTCCTTCAACGAAAGACCGCAGGTTAACTGTGTTTTTGAACAATTATCTAAGCCAGAGATCTCTCAAAAACTGATCTAGGGTTAGGAACAGAGGGCCTTCTCTTTCTGAAGACAAAAGTGACCCCGCTTGGAAGGTAGCCCTTTAGGCTCTGGCAGAGAAGTGAAACTGCTGTGACTCAGAGACTGGACACTAAGAACCAGAGATGACCTCCTGGCCTGGGGCGAGGGCTCCCTAGCAGTCAGCAATGATGACGTCTTACTGCTGTCACTTACCAAGGGCGGCGCTGACCAGGGCCAGGGAGCAGAGCAGAGCCAGGGGAGTCATGGTGCCGTGGGGGCTTCACTCAGGGTCTGCAGGCGCCCGTGTGACCTGCGGCTTCTATATAAGGCCCGAACGTGTCGTGGAGACACTGTGATCAGTAGGGTGCAAGGTTGACTTCTGATTAGCCACAAGGTTCTCTCTCGCGGAAAGTCAAACAAACATGGCGTGTAGGAGCAGCAGGTGTTTTTGTTGGATTGGCAAGGGCGCTGCATTAATAGCCTACTTCCCACGGGAACCTTTGATGGCTAACCTGTAAGAGCACACCAAAGGTCTCACAGGCACCGAAGGTCTCAGGCACCAAAGTTCTCACAGGGGAGCAACGGAAGCACGTCCTGGCCCATAGAAATTGTCCTCATTGGCTACTGCTGTTTAAAGCTTTTCTGATTGATATCTGCATTTGACATGTCTCAGTTTTCTTGCGCATGGGTTTGCATACAGTTTCTATTATTGGGACCTTGAAGGTGTGCTGCAGAATCCTGAGTCAAGGGGCTACCTCTCTTCCCCTGCGAAGGTGAGCGCAGGCAGCGCGGGCATCAGTGGATCCGAAGCAGCTGCTCTGGAGCTACACAGGGCTGATAAATAGACTTTCAGCATGCCAGGCCCCAGGACCTCAGGACTTTGCATTTAAAACAAAACGTGATCACCAAACCTATAAACAAATCCTGCCCAGATCTCAAGCCCATGTACACTATCTCCATTGACAGCAGCTCTTCAGATCACACACGGATTCCTTCTTGGACCCAAGTGGACAGTTTGCAGGGGGATCCTCTGACTGAGCACCAGTTCATTACTGATGAGCGCTTAACTTGTAAAAGAATGAGTGCCAGGGCCTAAAGCTCTGCTTAGAAATCCGTGTCTGCTGCAATAAAATGTCAGTGCACGGAATTCGAAGGCTGTGTAGTCCTAAATCCACCTCATGCCTTTTTAATCCATTAATAGACACTCCCTTACCCTTTATGTCACTCTTAAAGGTTCCTGTTTATTTCTATTCCTTTGTGGCACTTTTCCATCCCTTTCGTCCCCCGTCTTCCAACTTTGTGTGTTTTTCCCTCTCTTGCTCTCCATCTATGTCTGACGAGGGAAAATAGGTACCGGGCCCTAAAAATGTGTGCCCGTCCCCAAAAATGAGTGCTGTTGGCCCCCGCCAGCAACCACCAGCTCATATCGTGCACCTCAGTTACCACTTAAGTTACAGACATACTCTTATACCTCTTTACAGTAAGGAAATCATTTCAAATACTTTTGCTAGCTAGTACCCCTAGCAGCTCCCTGTCCAAAAAACGAGAACTGACAAAGCCGATAAGCCTCGCTATGGCAAGGAGTTTTTTTAAATTTATGTAGACTTTTCTGAGTCAATTAATATATTATTTTTTTTAATTTTTTTTTTTATAACCAACTTTTATTGATTTTAAAGGTCTTGCAAGAGTCCATACACAGCTTACTCGCCTACAACCATAGAGGCCGGCAGCAGATGACTACTCATTGCCAGGAGCAAAGGCACATAAAGGAGTACGAGTAAAACTATCTGTAACCCATAAGCCGGTCCCCGTAGAGACATCTATAAGCAGAATCTCCCGCCTTAGCGGCATCGTGCCCTCAGTAGGCCTCCCGCCCGGCAAACCTGCTTATACAACTGTATCATTGCTCAATTAGCCGGTATAGATTGGACTGCACCCGCTGCACCCTCGCGGGCCCCTGTCCCCTTATCATAGAAATCTCAGGCATCCTGGCTGCTATACATTTGCAATGAAGGCTGAGCTGCGCCAGCACTGACTTCATCCAGCATAGAGGACAGGACAATCATGGCTAACAGTGTGTCACAGTTTTCACGGGCCAGCCGAACGGGCAGCGCATAAATGAGTCCTCAATGGCGCCCCAATCGTGCAATGCAACAGTCACAGCTTGATATGGCTGATATCGTCCAGGGTAGGCGCTGTGTAGGCCCAATAGCTTTCATCGATGACATACAGGGTGCTATGTAGTTCGGCCACCAGCAGGCCTGCCACTACAAGAGAGCAACAAGAGATTGAGCGCTCTATCCTCACTACCCTGCGGCCGCGCCAGGGCAGATAAACCGCCCTAGTCCCTGCATCAAAGATTGCCAAAGCGGCGACCAACCAACCAGGGGGGCAAAACAAGGGAAAAGGGAGGGGGTTGTACAATACGAAAGGCAACAAGCTTGGCGGGGAGGAAGGGGTGTGTGCTCCACTGTCGTCGTCGGGTGAAGGCTACAGGTTTTAATCTACTAGAGGCAAGGTCCTCTCTTCCAGGAGGGCGATCGCAAGGGGCGTATGCTATACACCCTCCACAGGTTTCCAGAATCCCCCCGGGTCCGTGGGATCTATCACATCATCAAAAAGGTTCAAGGCTCGAAGCCGTGGTGGTTGCAGTCGAGCATGTTCCAGTCGCCCCAGATAATCCACCAGAGGCTTCCAGAGCTTCCTATATTTGGCGTCTCGGAGCTGCAGACGTGCCGTGAGAAACTCCATCGCCACCACATGCCATAGACGGGTAAACCACACGTTTACTGAAGGCGACTCTGGTTTCTTCCAATAAAGGGCTACTGTTTGTTTTGCAGCGCCCAGCATGTGGAGGCTAAGGTGCCGATCACGGCCCGTCATGGCTCGCAGGGTTGTTGGTCTAATGCCCAGAAGAACTACAAGCGGATCCTCCGGAAGGGGGTACCCAAGCACCTTTTTTATATGGCTGAGAACCTCCTTCCAAAAGATTTTCAGAAGAGGGCATGTCCACCAAATATGTGTGAAGTCTCCCTGCGCCTGGGCGCAACGCCAGCATAAGGGGGATGAGTTGGGAAACATTTTGTGAAGCCTAGCGGGGGTGTAGTACCATTGGGTCATCACTTTGTAAGCCGACTCCTGTTGGGGAATGCTGCGCAGGATTTTGGGGATGTCGCCCCAGAGCCTGGCCCATTGGGAAGGGGTAACACCTGAGCCAGTAGTGTTTTGCCATCTCAATTGGTATGGGTGGGGGTCCGGCCGTCGCGAGTGTTGAAGCACCTTATATATGCGAGATATCAGCCCCTTGTAGGTGCCGAAGGCGCATGCTAGCTGCTCGAACGGCGTATAAGGTCGCGTGGCCGCCTGCGTCAGGGAAGAGCCTTGTATCCAGTGGCGCAATTGTATATACTGGAATTTGTCACCTTCTAGGAGCCCGAACTCCTGCTTGCACTGAGCAAAGGATTTGAGACAGTCACCGAGAAACAGGTCCCGTATCGTCCTGCATCCTGACTCCGTCCAGTTTGCGAAGTGGGGTGGGCGACATGCCGGCGGGAATTGTGGATTTCGAGCAATCGGGGTGTGTGGGGATGGAAAGGTGGTCAGGCCCCTACGCACTGCCACTTTATCCCAGATCTCAAGGACCGTTTTGGTAGGGACGGCCATGTAAGCGCTGCGATGACGTGCCTCCCGGGGCAGCCAAGCATGGTCCCACAGCGGGCGACAGGTGACTGCCCTATCCATGTGAAACCACACCTTCTCACTCTCCCATGCCCCCCACTCCAGAACACAGCGGAGATGCGACGCCCAGTAGTAATCGAGGAGATTAGGGCAGACAAGGCCACCCCTATCCCGGGGGAGGTTCAAGATTTTATTTGAAAAACGTGGTTTTTTACCCCCCCCATACAAATGCGGTGAGCTCGCGTTGGAGCCCCTGGATTTGATGTTCCGGAATTGGAGTCGGCAGTGTTTGAAAAAGATAGAGGACCTTTGGGAGTATCGACATTTTCACTGTGTTGAGTCGGCCAAGCCAAGAGAGTGGTAAGGCCTTCCACGCCCGTAAGTCGGCTAGGACAGAGAGTTTGTATTCCTGCGAGTTGGCCTGTGTCCAGGTGGACAGGTCTGGAGTCAAATTAAGACCCAGGTATCGCACTGATGTGTCCGCCCACTGATACGGGACCGAAGCTTGGATCGCCGGGAGCTCCCCGTCCGGGATCGAAATATTGAGGACCCAGGATTTTGCATGGTTAATTTTAAGCCCGGAGGCGCATTCGTAGGTTCGGAGTAACGAGTGCACCGCCGGCAGCGAGCGTAAGGGCTCAGAAAGGGTGAGGAGAAGGTCGTCTGCAAAGAGAGCGATCTTATGCTGTACTCCGCGAAGAGATATACCGCAGATATCGGGGGACCGCCGAATCATAATGGCAAGGGGTTCCACCACAAGGGCGAACAGCAGAGGTGACAAAGGGCAGCCCTGCCGAGTGCCTCTACAGATAGGGAAAGGTTGCGTGAGCTGGCCGTTAACTCTTACCCTGGCTACTGGCGAAATATATGGGGCCATAATGCGCGCCACCATCTTAGGGCCCAAGCCCACTTTCCGCAGAACCGCCCGGAGAAAATTCCAGTCCACCCGATCGAACGCTTTTTCAGCGTCAAGCGATAGTAGGCAGGCCGGAATCCTCCAGTGCTTAGCCTTCCCAATGATATGCGCAATACGGCGCACATTATCCGCGCCCTGACGTTGATGTATAAACCCCACCTGATTGGGCTCGATGAGATTGGGTAGGATTTTAGTGTATAGTTTTAAATCCGTATTTAACAGGGCGATGGGCCGATAAGAGGAGCACAAAGTATGATCCTTCCCGGGTTTCGGAATAAGGGTTATGTCGGCCATTGCCATGTCTGCCGAGGGCCCAACCGCCTCCGCGAAGGAATTAAAGAGGCGCAGAAGATACGGCTGTAATTGCGGCAGAAAGGCGTGATAGAACGACACCGGGAGCCCGTCCGGGCCAGGTGTTTTGCCAAGCGGGAGGTCGCGCAGGGCGCCAGCTAATTCTGCCGGAGTGATAGAGTCTTCCAAGAGCCCAGATTGATGCTCGCTCAATGGTTCCCAGTGACATGTGTCTAAGGCCTCAGAGATCAGCTCCGCCGCAGGCGAGTCGCTAGTGTAGAGAGCCGCATAATAGTCGCGGAACGTTTGGAGCTTTGCCGGTTCCGCAACGGCCCAGGACCCGTCCGCCTTTTGCAGTTTCGCTATATGTGCTTTAGCTGCTCGCGTCCGCAAGCGTCACGCTAGGACAGTCCTTGAGCAAAGAGTGTGATATGAGGAGGAGGTCTATGCGGGAGTAGGAGCGGTGTACATGGGAGTAAAAGGTGTAGTCCCGCAGCCCCGGGGAGTGATACCGCCAGACATCCACTAAGTTTAAGGCGGTTAGGGAGTGTTTCACCGCCGTGGCCATGGCTCCCACCCCGTGAAAAGCGCCCCCACAGCGATCGAGCCCCGCGTCCCACACCCAATTGAAGTCCCCTCCGACTATGAGGTCGGTGTTCACTGGCTCAAGGTGTTCCCTGATTATCCTATGCAAGAAGGCATCCTGACCCTGATTGGGGGCATATAGATTACACAGAGTAAGAGCGCGGTTTCCTCGCCGGACCTCCACCCGTAGAAACCGACCCTCAACATCCCTAAGAACTTTGGCGTCCCCCCGGGGTATCCCTGCCCTGCACAGGATCGCCACTCCTGCTGTCTTAGAGGGAGCTGAGGACCAGAACTGAAGGGGGAAGCGTGGGTGCGCCATCCGACCCACATCAGACTTAAGGAGGTGGGTCTCCTGGAGGAGGATTATATCGGGATTCTGTAGGAGCAGGTAGCGCCATATTTGGCGTCTTTTGTTGGGAGAATTGAGCCCTTTCGCATTGAGGGAGAGAATCTTCCAGGAAGATGTGGTATTCATTGTCGTAGGATCCCTAGTGGAGTTCCCCCCGTGTGGCCATCCCACCCATGCGCAGGTCCTCCCCGCCAAGAGGAGAGTAAAAGAGGGGGCAAAGAGGGGAACGGGTAGGAACAAGTAAAACCATGAAAACATTCAATCGGCCAACAGGGCCAGCAGAGCCTATTCCAGTCTAGGGAGTAGCCAGGCACCACGGCACAGGCTGTCCCGGAGATGTCACTCTCCCAGAAATAGGAGTGGGGGTGTGCCATCGCTGAACCACTAAGCTATGGCGTCGAGGGTCTTTCCCGGGCCGCCGCCCCAGCTGGACAGGCAGCGTGCTGAAGAATAGGCAAAGGTGCGCCTCCAAGGGAGGCGTCAAGGACGTCAAGTCGTGGGAGATCAACGCAGCCCAGGGTCGACCGCGCCACCAGTCGTCTCAGTTGTAAAGCCATAATCGGGATGAATGGTCCGCAATGGGATAGTTTATTTAAGAGCAGATGCCTGTGAGCCGGCCGGCGAGGAGACACCCTCCAGGGATTTTATGTGTTCTATAATGTCTTGCTTGTCTCGGGAGGATCTGCTGCCCTCCGGTGACGAAGGGTGTCGAGGGCGTCGCACTGTGGACCACTGTGGTTTCAAAGGGGCTCTGAGGTTGGCAGGGCGCCGCGAAGGGCTGGCCGGTGGAGTATCAGGGATCTGTAGTAGCTGAGCCACCTCTCTGTATGATCGCAACACCCACCGCTTGGACTCCCACTGAAACATGAGGGCGAAGGGATGGGCCCATTAATAGCGGATGTTGAGCTCTCTCAGTTTGTCCGTGATGGGTCGGAAGTCCCTCCGGCGCCGGAGAGTTGTGGGGGCCAAGTCCTGAAACAGTTGAATGGGCTTACCCCCGCAGAGGATTTCGGATTTGCCTCTGGCCGCCTTCAGGATGGCTTCTTTCTCAACAAAGAAATGGACCCGTGTCAAGATGTCAGGGATAAGTCCTGGCCTCCCCATCGGTCCCGAGACCCTATGTGCGCGGTCCAGGGTGGGTGGCGAAGTATCATCGTCCCCTCGGATGTCATGGAGTAGGTCCGCCACGAAGGACATGATATCTGCCCCTTCTGCCCCAGGCGGCACCCCCCGGATGCGTATGTTGTTCCGGCGCCCCCTATTTTCCAAGTCCTCCTGTTTGATCTGGAGCTCAACATGCTGCTCTTCCAAGGTTGCCAGCCTCTGCCATAAATGCTCTTGGTCTTCTGTACGCGCATCCAGGGTCTTTTCTAAGTCATCCACTCGGCCTCCCAGCTCCCCCACATCCCTCCGAAGCTCCTTTACACACGCCTGGACTTCCGTGCGGAGGGACCTAATTTCTGACTTGAGTTTCTGCATGAATGCCGTCATGAAGGATTGCGTGACGGGTTCCGCAGAAGCACCTGCTCCCAATGTCTCCGCACCCGGTGGTGCAGTGCTAGGCTTGCTCCACAAGTCCTTGACAGAGGCGTCCTTGAGGGTCGCCGGCGGCTCCTTCCCCGGCTTCGTGCGGGTCATGGTGTAACAGCGCCTGGGGTCAGCCTCTCAGCCTGGGGGAGCAATACCACTGAGCAACACCGAGCCCCGCGATCGCACGTTGAGTGCACAACTTGGATCTTCCAGTCCCGAAGACCATGGGACGCAAGGAGGAACGCAGTCAATGAGTCTGTGGCCCAGGGCGCCGCTGTCCAGTAGACTCTCTAGGCACAGCGCTGTAGAGGCGAGACCAAGGAGGATGCCACAGCGCAGGGAAGCCAGAGGCAGCCGTCAACGTAGATCGCACGCAGCGAGGTATCCCGGGCCTCTCCCCTCCTGCAAGCCAAGTCCCAGTTCAGAACAGCTCCGCAACCGACTGTCCACTACAGGTCCGACAGAGCCCAGGCAAAGGCCCGCCAGTTGCGGCCGTTAAGCTGCACTCCTCCGCAGGACCCACTGCCAACTCCGGGTCCGAGCTCCTGCGCCGTCTAAGACCCACGCTGCGTGTCGAGGGCCGCAAAGCAACTCCAGAGGCGACTCACAGCTCGAGGAATGGCTGCCTCGCCTGCATCATAGGCCTCCAGCAAGTTCCCAGGACGAGGTACGGCAACAGTCCCCACTCAACCCAGAACCAGCCTACCACCTCGTGGTCTGGGGGTGCAGGTAGAGGGACACGGGCAACAGTTCACAGGGGTCCAGGCTCACCCTGAACAAAACTCTCTCTCGAGCGCCTCCCTCATCAAGTCGCCGCATGGACCAGGCCTCTCCCACTTAGTCTCTCAAGGTGGAGGCCGACGTCCCTCAGCCCCCGGCGCCGATCACGCCCGCCAGGCCACCGCTTATGGTCCTCCACACCAGGCCGTCCCACACACTCAGCGCCGTCCGCTGTCACCTCCGGGCCCCGCCACTGATCCGGTCCCCAACAGACTCACAGCGCTCCCGGGAGGTCCCGGCCTACCAGGTCTGGGCGTTACAGGAGACGTCCGCTGCACCGTTCACGGCTTCCCGATGGCTCTTCGCTCCCGCACTTCGTGATTCACTGGCGCTCCCAGGCACAGTCTCCCCGCCAGCTAGAAGCACGGTATGCCGTCACAGGCCCGGCGGGTCCAAACCAGGCTCCCCAGATGCACGAGGCACAGGCAGCAGGGCAAGCAGCGCCGCCACACGACAACAGCACCACGTGGGCAGCGAGGCGCAATGTGTGCTGTAGAGCGCTCCCAAACCAGCATCGGCGATCTGCCCCAGGTCCGGTGCCTCAGTGTCGCCGACCTCCACCGCGGCGCTGCCGGTCATGCAGCCGGAACCACGGTCCAGGGCCAGACGCGGACCACAAGATGGCGGCCACGGCCGTCTCCACCCTCAAAACCTGGTCTCTCCCGCTGTCCAGCCCGTAGGGTCAAGGGGCCGGCACGCTCCGGTCCTTTCGCCGCTCCGCCACCTGTCAGCGCTGCTCCTCCGGCGTCTCCCTTCCCGGGGAAGCGAGGCTCAGCCCCTCCTCAGCGCGGCGGGTCAGGGCGTCCAAGATGGCGGTCGCGCTCTCTCCCGCCGGTGCCTCTCCTCGAACGCCGTGTCGCCTCGTAACCGCTCAGCCCAGGGATCCCCAAGTCGCCAGACAGCTGCCCGCACTCTGTAGCCAGCCGGTCCCCCCCGGCCAGGCCGTCTACACAGCCGTTACCCTGCTTTAGAGGCTGTTTTCATCGGCGGCGGCCCGGAGCCTCGGCAATGCGCGACTCACATCCTCAGCGGCGAGACCACGCCCCCCATATATTATTTTAATGGTAAAGAACAAAGGAAAGCATTTGTTATTGTTTGCTTTTAAAAATATATATATATATATATTGTTTAAAACAATAAAAAATCATAGTGCAAACTTGTACAAAGAGAAACAATTCTCTTGACAATTCAGTGGATTGTCAGGGAGTCGGAGTGAGTTAATAGCATCAAGCGCTGAATGGCTGCAAAAATAGAAAACATAATATTTATTCATACAACATGGTGTTTATTAACTTATTAACCCACAGGGTGAAATTAGATTGGCCCACCGCAAAAGAGTCATTGACACGTGCCTTCAAAGGTATTCATAGTTTAAAACATATTGTTGAAGCATCTTTAGAAACATCTTTTTAATGGTATAAAATATTACAATGTATGATAAAACTCTTATAAGCATTATTTGGTCATATCTGAAAAGATGCATATCTGAAAACAGCGTGGTATTGGTGTGATTCACCAGTCGCAAAGACAGAAGAGATTGTGAGCAAAATGATGTGGGAAAGATAAAGATTCTAGTTGGTCATTTTAGGCGAGCATATTTTGACCACTGCTGCACCCCATCATCTTTACAACGAGAGGATATCAACATATGTAAAGCATAACACCAACAGGCTAAAATGTGATCAAAGGAACCATAGGAAGGTAGATTAGTAATTGATGGCTTTAAATGGCATATGTTTGCAGCTTCAGCCACAGGCAGCTTGTGTGTGTGCAGGAGTACAGATTGGTCATTGAGGTGCTGTAGCCGGCATATGAGCACAAGCAGGAGTTTAATGACACTCCCAATAGACAAGTCCCAATAACAAATAGATGTATTCTGTACTACAAGACAACAAGTAGGGCCTAAAAGAGGTAAATCTTCAATATGTAAAATTCCTTCTGAAGATTTTTAATTGCAACCTTTAAGTGCTACATAATAAAACTTTTCATTCAATATCACACATTTATCACTTCAAATCTAGATAGATTATAGGCCAGATGTACTAAATGTTTTTAAGGTTGTAAACACTCTGAATCGGAGTTTGCGACCACAAAAACACAAACACGTTTTTTACTATGTACTAAACCCATTTTACAAGTTAGCAACATTTTACAGACTCCTAAAATGGGTTTAAAAACAGTTAATTAATTGTTATTAGGAAGGAGGATGTTGTAGGCGTCCCTTCCAAATAGCAATTTCCTACTCATGTCCATCCATTTGTTTTTGCCATATTTCTGGTTGCAAACCATTGAAAAGTTACCATCCACAACTTACTGTGCTCCCTCATTCGCAAAAGGGGAGGGTTCTTCTTTGGACCCTTTCACTTTTGTGAATGTTGAAAAAAGCTTCAGGAGGAATAGGCAGTGGTCAAGAAACTTTTAATAAAGATTTTTTTTAAAAGCATTCACATTTCCCTTAAGTAAAACGGGTTGCTTTAGCAAAAAGTTCCTTTATTTAAAGGCAATCACAGAAATGGTGATCCGCTGACTCTTGCAGGATGACATCAATCACAGAAATGGTGATCCGCTGACTCTTGCAGGATGACATCCATGTGAGAACCTCCAGTTGGAAAGAGTCACAATTTGCAGCCTACCTCATCGATTTTAATGAGGAAAGCCAGATTGCAACCCACTCTGATTCAGACTTTTGGGAACCGACGTATTGGTATATTGGTTAGTTTGCAAACTTCCATCCTGGTCACAAAATTACTGCTAGCAAACTTTTCAGTTTTTTGCAGCAAGTGTATTAGTGCATCTGGACCTAAGCTATGCATGCTGCATCTCACCTTTGTCAATGTAACATGCAGAAGTCAGAATTAGGCCTCATGTACCAAGTGCAAGGGAGTACTTGTTCGTTTTGTTGCCATTACCTCACAGTCCTTATTTTGTAGGATAAGACATCACAGGTAGGCACATCAGGACGTATGGTAGATCACAGGAAAGTACATTGGAAGTGTTACATTGGGTATGTTTTAATTGTTCAACTTTGATCTTGGGATTTTACAACAGGATTTACATAGGTATCCTTAGACCCTAGGACTCTGTGCACTTTACCGCTAGTAATCAATGCTAAAGGTCTTGTGCTCTTTGCATAACACATGGTCAAATGGGCTTATACCCACTTGGCATATTTAATTTACTTATAAGTCCCTAATAAAGTGGCACTACATGTGCCCAGAGCCTGTAAATCAAATGCTACTAGTGGGCATGTAGCACTGATTGTGCCACCCACTTAAGAAGCCCTTTAACCCCTTGCATGCTCATGATGGCCCCCGGCCGTTATGAGTCACGGTGGGCGTGTGCTTACGACGGCCGGGGGCTGTCCGAATCCCACTCACTATGTAAATTGCCCGCACAGCGTGAAAATTTACCACGCATGCAAGGGGTTAAACATGTCTCAGGCCTGCCATTGCAACCTCTCTGTGAGAAGTTTTAAACTGCCATTTCGACCTGGCAAAATAAACCTTTTGCCAGGCCCAAACCTTTTTTTTTATACATGTAAGTCACCCCTAAGGTAGTCCCTGGACATCCTAGAGGGCAGGGTGCACTGCGTTAAAAAGGTAGGACATGTACTTTTCATATTTACATGTTCCAGTACTCAAAAACTCTTACATTTGTTTTTTCACTATTGCAAGGCCACCTCTCCCGTATGATAATACTGAAGTTACTTTATTACATTTTATAAGTGCAATTTCCAAATTGGATTAGGTCCCCAGATCATGTTTGGTGTCTCTGGAATCATAATTTAAAATCCAGCTTATGGTGAAGTTGGATTTTAAATTACATTTCTGAAAACGCCACTTTCACTTTTATAAAGTTAGGATTTTCTTGCCTTGGCTCTTTGGTGACTGAAGCCTGTCTCTGGGTCACATGACTGGGTGTGGGTGACAGTTGGGCTTTGTGTATTCCTCCTAGATAGCCACTCACAATGGAGAGCTTAGGTATGAATGGCGGGCCATCATTGGCTAGATGGGTGAGAGGAGCTGGGCCCATTCCCACTTACACTTGAATAGGCTGTGTCCTGCATCCACACAAAGGTCTGCAGACCCCGTGTAAATAATCTGGAGCCAGGGCCAGCAAGGCTGGGAATCTCTGTACTTCAACGGCACACCTCTAGAAGCTTCACCCCACTTCAAAAGCCAAATTATATATAATAATAGTAAATATATTTAAGCTCCCTCCTAGTGAGAGCAGATATACCTTTCCTGCCCGCGCTCCGGCACTCTCGGGGAGATTTAAAAATGCTCCTGCTGTGTAGGTGCAAACATATGCTTCCCTACCTGTGCTGATGCAGGCAAGGAAAACTATTGTGTCCCAGTAGAGAGCTCCCCAGGGCACAGTCTGTGAGTAGGCTCAAGGGGATGGGGACATTGGGGCCTCAAGAGACTCCGGAGGCTGCGTAGCCCCACTCTCTTTGAAGTTTTGTTCAGTCCCCGGGGGATGGAGTCCCCAGGCCCTATTAAGGTTCGGGGAGGGCAGACTCCATCCCTTTTAAATAAGGAATATGGTCCAGGGGATGGGGCCTAATAAGGCTCAAGGAGGGGAGATGCAACCTCATCTCTCCTCATTTACATGTTGGCCCCTGTGGATGAGGTCCCTTGGGCATCACAACAGCTCAGGGAGGGAGGGTCAATCGCCTCCCTCTCTTAACCCCTTCGCTGCTAAGCCTTTTCCCCTCCTGTGCTAAGCCTTTTTTCTGCTATTTGGGGTAGTGCGCGCTCAGGCCCCTGTAACTTTTTGACCACATTAGGTATCCATGCCAAATTTGCGTCCTTTTCTTCCAACATCATGGGGATTCTAAAGGTACCAAGGGAATGTGGATTCTCCTAGAGGGTTTCCAGAAATTAGTCAAAATACAACAACATATTTTTTTTTTTGTGAAAAATGGGAAAAACGGGCTGCAAATGAAAGCGTCTGGGTTTTTCTCTGCAAATGGAATCAAAAAGGGTTTGTGGGGCTGAAATTCCATTTCTCCAGCTTTTAGGTAATTACAGAAGTTTTCAGAAAACCAACATTTTTTACACAGTTTTGGCATTTTTCTGGGACATACCCTATTTTTGCTATTTTTTGTGCTTTCAACCTCCTTCCAGTTAATGGTAGAAATGGGTACAAAAGCAATAATGGATCCTGGAAAGCTATACATTTTTGAAAAGTAAACAAAATTCTGAATTCAGCAAGGGGTCATTTGTGTAGATCCATCAAGGATTCTTTATAGAAACTACCAGTTAAATATAGGAAAAATTAAAAATTAGTTGAAAAAAGCAGCCTTTTGTGTCAACGTTTTCACCTGTAACTTATTCTACTTATGACATCTCTTTGAAAGCAATGTACTGTTACATCAGCTGGACCTTCCTGGTTGTGGGGATATATAGGACTAGTAGGTTCACCAAGAGCCCAACGAA
Organism: Triturus cristatus; assembly: GCF_964204655.1. Classification (NCBI taxonomy): domain Eukaryota; kingdom Metazoa; phylum Chordata; class Amphibia; order Caudata; family Salamandridae; genus Triturus; species Triturus cristatus. Next base: position 1,526,115,948 of record NC_140591.1, read on the forward strand.
CCCAGAGTAAAAAACTGAGCAGCATTTTGCAATGGTTTTTTATTATGTTCCGGGCATATAGCAATTATTGTGGGAAAATGTATACATGGAAAAATCGGTATGAAAGACACCTATGTATTTCTGAAATGGGAACAAATTACAGAGTTTAGAAACAGTGCATATTTGCACATTTTCGAAATTGGGAATACTCATACTAGCATGAGAATTATTGGTCATTTTTCAAAATGACTTTTTTTTTACACAATGTCTTTCATTTGGAAGGGAGAAATGCATCTAAAATCAATAGGTAATAACAGTTGCTTTACAAAACTGAACTACCCTAAGTCTCCCGATAAAAATGGTACCTCTCTTGTGTGGGTAGGCATAGTGCCCACGACAGGAAATGGCTCAAAACCTAACGTGAACACACTACATTTTCACAATGAAAATTTACACATTTTTTGCAAAGAGTCTAGCTGTAGTTTTTGAACCCTAGCTCTGCCGGCACTTAGGGAAACGTAGCAAACCTATATATTTTTTTAAAACTAGCCACCCAGGGGAATCCAGGAAGGGGTGACTTGAGTGCCTCCCACCAGGGTCTGTTACCCAGAATCCCTTGCAAACCTAAAAAATTGTCAAAAAAACACATTTCCCCCACATTTCTGTGATGGAAAGTTCTGGAATCTGCGTGGATCCACAAATTTCCACCCACCCCGCGTTCCCCAAAGTCCTACGAGAAAAATGGTACCTCACTTGTGCGGGTCGGCCTAGTGTCCGCGACAGGAAACGGCACAAAACGCAATGTGGTCACACCTCAATTTTGCAGTGAAAAATGACCCTTTTTTGGCAAAGTGCCTAGCTGTAGTTTTTGAACCCCTAGCTCTGCCGGCACCTAGGGAAACCTAGCAAACCTATATATTTTGGAAAACTAGACACCCAGGGCAATCCAGGATGGGGTGACTTGAGGGCCTCCCACCAGAGTCTGTTACCCAGAATCCCTTGCAAACCTAAACAATTGTCAAAAAAAAACACATTTTCCCCACATTTCTGTGATGGAAAGTTCTGGAATCTGTGTGGATCCACAAATTTCCACCCACACCGCGTTCCCCAAAGTCCTACGACAAAAAAGGTACCTCACTTGTGCGGGTCGGCCTAGTGCCCACGACAGGAAATGGCACAAAACGCAACGTGATCACACCTCAATTTTGCAGTGAAAAATGACCCTTTTTTGGCAAAGTGCCTAGCTGTAGTTTTTTAATCCTAGCTCTGCCGGCACCTAGGGAAACCGAGCAAACCTATATATTTTTGAAAACTAGACACCCAGGGGAATTCAGGATGGGGTGACTTGAGTGCCTCCCACCAGGGTCTGTTACCCAGAATCCCTTGCAAACCTAAAACATTGTCAAAAAATTCACATTTTCCCCACATTTCTGTGATGGAAAGTTCTGGAATCTGCGTGGATCCACAAATTTCCACGCACCCCGCGTTCCTCAAAGTCCTACGAGAAAAATGGTACCTCACTTGTGCGGGTCGGCCTAGTGCCCGCGACAGGAAATGGCGCAAAACGCAACATGGTCACACCTCAATTTTGAAGTGAAAAATGACCCTTTTTTGGCAAAGTGCCTAGCTGTAGTTTTTGAACCCTAGCTCTGCCGGCACCTAGGGAAACCTACCAAACCCACACATTTCTGAAAACTAGACATCCTGCGACTTCCAGGGAGGTATGGCTTGCGTGGATCCCCCAACGTTTCCTTACCCAGAATCCCCTGCAAACCTCAATTTTAGCTGAAAAAATCACTTTTTTCACACATTTCTGTGTGGGAAAGTTGTGGCATCACCGGGCTCACACAAATTTCCCACCACCCAGCATTCCCCCAGGTCTCCTGATAAAAATGGTGCCTCACTTGTGTGGGAGGGCCAAGTACCCGCGACAGGCAAGGGCCCAAAACGTAGTGAGGCAACATCAACATTGCCTATCTCAAAACCACCTGGTTTTGCAAGGGGGGTCACCTGGGTTTTTGGCCCCGTACTCGGTGGCCATCTAGGGAAACCTACCAAACCCACACATTTCTGAAAACTAGACACCCGGCGGCTTACAGGGAGGTATGGCTTGCGTGGATCCCCCAACGTTTCCTTACCCAGAATCCCCTGCAAACCTCAATTTTAGCTGAAAAAATCACTTTTTTCACACATTTCTGTGTGGGAAAGTTGTGGCATCACCGGGCTCACACAAATTTCCCACCACCCAGCCCCCGGGTGTCTAGTTTTCAGAAATGTATGGGTTTGGTAGGTTTCACTAGATGACCGCCGAGCACCGGGCCAAAAACCCAAGTGACCCCCGTTGCAAAACCAGGTGGTTTTGAGATAGGCAATTTTGATGTCGCCTCACTACGTTTTGGGCCCTTGCCTGTCGCAGGTACTTGGGCCTCCCACACAAGTGATGCATCATTTCTACTGGGAGACCCGGCGGAACACTGGGTGGTGGGAAACTTAAGTGATTTCTGTGTGGGAAAGTTGTGGCATCACCGGGCTCACACAAATTTCCCACCACCCAGCGTTCCCCCAGGTCTCCCGATAAAAATGGTGCCTCACTTGTGTGGGAGGCCCAAGTACCCGCGACAGGCAAGGGCCCAAAACATTTTTTGATAGGCAATGTTGATGTCGCCTCACTATGTTTTGGGCCCTTGCCTGTCGCGGGTACTTGGGCCTCCCACACAAGTGAGGCACCATTTTTATTGGGAGACCTGGGGGAACGCTGGGTGGTGGGAAATTTGTGTGAGCCCGGTGATGCCACAACTTTCCCACACAGAAATGTGTGAAAAAAGTGATTTTTTTCAGCTAAAATTGAGGTTTGCAGGGGATTCTGGGTAAGGAAACGTTGGGGGATCCACACAAGCCATACCTCTCTGGAAGCCCCCGGGTGTCTAGTTTTCAGAAATGTATGGGTTTGGTAGGTTTCACTAGATGACCGCCGAGCACCGGGCCAAAAACCCAAGTGACCCCCGTTGCAAAACCAGGTGGTTTTGAGATAGGCAATTTTGATGTCGCCTCACTACGTTTTGGGCCCTTGCCTGTCGCAGGTACGTGGGCCTCCCACACAAGTGATGCATCATTTCTACTGGGAGACCCGGCGGAACACTGGGTGGTGGGAAACTTAAGTGATCCCGGTGATGCCACAACTTTCCCACACAAAAATGTGTGAAAAATGTGATTTTTTCAGCTAAAATTGAGGTTTGCAGGGGATTCTGGGTAAGGAAACGTTGGGGGATCCATGCAAGCTATACCTCCCTGGAAGCCCCCGGGTGTCTAGTTTTCAGAAATGTATGGGTTTGGTAGGTTTCCCTAGATGGCTGCCGAGCACCGGGCCAAAAACTAAAGTGACCCCCCTTGCAAAACCAGGTGGTTTTGAGATAGGCAATTTTGATGTCGCCTCACTACGTTTTGGGCCCTTGCCTGTCGCGGGTACTTGGGCCTCCCACACAAGTGAGGCATCATTTCTACTGGGAGACCCAGCGGAACACTGGGTGGTGGGAAACTTAATTGATCCCAGTGATGCCACAACTTTCCCACACAAAAATGTGTGAAAAATGTGATTTTTTCAGCTAAAATTGAGGTTTGCAGGGGATTCTGGGTAAGGAAACGTTGGGGGATCCATGCAAGCTATACCTCCCTGGAAGCCCCCGGGTGTCTAGTTTTCAGAAATGTATGGGTTTGGTAGGTTTCCCTAGATGGCTGCCAAGCACCGGGCCAAAAACTAAAGGGATCCCCCTTGCAAAACCAGGTGGTTTTGAGATAGGCAATTTTGATGTCGCTTCACTACAATTTGGACCCTTGCCTGTCGCGGGTACTTGGGCCTCCCACACAAGTGAGGCACCATTTTTACCGGGAGACCCGGGGAACGCTGGGTGGTGGGAAATTTGAGTGAGCCCAGTGATGCCACAACTTTCCCACACAGAAATGTGTGAAAAAAGTGATTTTTTCAGCTAAAATGGAGGTTTGCAGGAGATTCTGGGTACGGAAACGTTGGGGGGGCCATGCAAACCTTACCTCCCTGGAAGCCCCCGGGTGTCCAGTTTTTAGAAATGTGTGGGTTTAGTAGGTTTCCCTAGATGGCCGCCAAGCACGGTCCAAAAAGACAGTTGACCCCCTTGCAAAACCAGATAGTTTTGACATAATTAGTTGTTTGTTTCTACAGCGTGAGAATTTCGGAACAATATTGCAAGGAAAATGTGACAGACATTTTGAGGTTTGCAGGACAATGTGGATAAAATAACTTTTTGGAATTCACAAGAGAGACATCACCATGAACTCCCATGGGTTTACGACAATATCTACAGTTCACATTACAACACTCACACCAGCAGACAGCGCCATTCAAGGGGCCATCACTTCCACACGCCCACATTCCTGACACAGCAACTACACAAACTGATGGATTGCGTAGAGTGGCGCTCTGCTAGCAGTGTGTGTAGTGACCAGCAGCAAGTCACTACTCACACACCGCCAGCCAAGCGCCAGTCCACACACACCTCCAGCCAAGCGCCAACCTACACACACCACCATCACATTTAGGATTTTATATACAAAAACACCCAAACAAATTGCAAATAGATACAAATCTTCTAACACAAAATCTGAAACTAAAGACATTGCACTAATGCCAACCTTGAAACAGAATAATTTTTTTAAACAATACAGACCAGGCAGGTCACTTTACCACTCATGGAAGCTCCCAAAATTTATTTTGTGTGTGGTACGCTCTAAAACAAGCAGGCATACACAGCCCAGGGTTAGAAGGACAGAAATAACGAGACTCCTTCCGCTTATCTCTTCGCCAACAGACTCTACATCTCCTAGTGGGAAAATCTTTTAAAGGTATGGGAGAGATGTAATCAGGAAAGTGGCGATCTTTCAATCGAGCCACATCCTTCACCACTCCAAATCTAGGAACACTTGCCTGTTCCACAACAACAAGGCTAGCTATCACAGAGTGCTGAAACTGAAGAAATGTCAACTTCGACGCAGGAGAACAGTCCTTGAACACAATAAAAGCATTGAAATTTGCTCATTCGAAGAAATGGATGGCCAACTTCTTATACCAAACATAAGCCTTCCGAATAGCAGAGTAAGGTTCCAACCTCTGATCTACTCTGTCAACACCACCCATGTGCTTATTGTAGTCTAGAATGCACACAGGTTTGCGCACTTCAGCAACCTGATCCCAAACAGCCACAGGGGAAGTACTCTCATCGTGGATGGTAGTCAGCATGTACACATCCCTCCAGTCCACAAATTTTACTGCAAGTAGTTCATCACTACGCAAGGAACTGCACTGCCTCCTCTGAAGTTTTTTGCAAACAAGCTCTTTCGGATAACCTTTACGGTTAGAGCGGATTGTGCCACATGCAAAAGTGTCCACTTTTACAATTCCTTAAATAATTGCACAGCAGTATAGAAGTTATTAAGGTACAGATGGTGGCCTCTCTTAAACAGTCTTCTAGCAAGATCCCACACAATTTTCTCTGAAACTCCAAAAGTGGACGGACAACCTGGGGGGTCAATAGTAGAATCTCTACCAGTCTACACACGAAAATTAAAAACATATCCTGTCCTACTCTCAGACAACATATACAGCTTAATTCCATAGCGTGCCCTCTTGCTAGGGATGTACTGCCTAAAAACCAAACGGCCCTTGAACAAGACCAAAGACTCATCAATAGATATTTCTTACCCTGGAGTATAGATCTCAGAAAATCGATCTACAAAGTGATCAATAATGGGCTGAATCTTAAAAAGACGGTCACAGTCAGGGTGATCTTGTGGCAATGCCATAGAATTATCAACAAAATGCAGCATACGTATCAAAAGTAAATACCGATTACGAGTTATAACTGCAGGAAATATGGCAGTTGCCAATAAGGGGCTAGTAGACCAATATGAAGCCAAGGTTGGCTTCCTTACCACACCCATCAATAAAGTCAAACCCAAAAACTTCTTAATCTCTTCCAGATATGTGGGAGTCCACCGGGTAGCTCTAGACTGGGGCCTAAGTCTGTCACTGTTGTCCCTCAAAAACTGTTCAGCATACAAATTTGTCTGCTCAACAATCTCACCCAAAAATACATCATCCATAAACAACTGAAAAAACTGTATAGGCAAAAAGTGTTCACAATCCACTCTACACCCTGCATCACCGCTAAAGGCAGGCAACCCAAAGTCCAGCACTTCCTGTAGGAAGCCTAGAAGCCTCAGACTGCAATCCAGATGCCTCTTGCACCATCGGCACAGCAGTTTCCTCCTCTAAGACAGGCACTTCATCCGCACTGAGAGTTGCTTCATCCACACCAAGAGTACCTTCATCTGCACTGAGAGTACCTTCATCATCCAATGATTCCATGTGGAGAGAAAACTCACTGCCACAATCTTCCCCTCCCTCCTCTCCCTCAGACGCACTGTCAGTCTCATAATCATGCTCAGAGGAAGATTCAAGAAGCATACCAACCACCTGTTGAGCAGTCATTCTACGGCTAGCCATAATGCTTATTAATAAAGGTAACTTGTCAAACAAGTCAACAACAACAAACACTTTGTACAATAAGTAATAAACAAAAAGCCCCTTTATCAAAAACACATATATACTCCAAAACAATACCACTCACTTGCCAGAGGCAGCTAAACTGCTCACCACCACCTACTCTGCACAGACACAGTATGTATCAACAATATCCCACTAAAAAAGAAAGAGAAAAGAAATTACACATAAGACTATGCAAAACACATCGCAAAGAATTTCATGCTAAAACCACTAACTAAATATGCTGCCATTATGACATCACTTACAAAAACATTCATTCAAACATTACAATATTACTCATTTGGAGTAAAAAAAAAATCTTACCAAAAAAATGCAACTACACAAAACTGCAGAACAACCACTGTCGAAACCGGAAACAGGAATCAAAAGCTTTAGACTAGAATAAAAAGGAGAAAAAAACATTAATGTCACATATGCATATAATGCTCTAGACCATCACGTACTGCGCAAAAGTTATTGCTTGAACCTCCCACTTTCAAGAAGGAAAGATTGATGGAGCAATCCTTTACAGGCAACGCAGCAAGAATCTGGAACTCAGCCTCAGCTCCGGACCACCCCCTCTTCCCAGTCCTTCAAAACTGACCTCAAAGTTCTACTCCTGCAAAGACACTTCTAAACTTAATTCACGCCCTCTCTATTGTCTGAAGGAAGTCTTTACATTATAGGAAATTCTGTTCTCCATGCCTATAGAAGTGCCTTCCCAGTGTGTTCCTGAGTTTTGAGTGTCTGCCATTTATTGCACTTTTATACCTCTACTTGTACTGTGTACTCTTTTGTAACTTGCACACATGTCACTTTTCCTCTTGTAACGTATTGTTTGCTACCTCTTGTATTTTGTTTGCTTTTGATACATTCACAATTACCACCATTGCCTCAAGTAACTTAACGTTTGCTCTTGTTTTCTGAGTGTCTGCCATTTATTGCAGTATCTTACCTCTACTTGTATTTTGTACTCTTTTGTAACATGCGCACATCACTTTTCCCTCTTGTAACGTATCATCTGCAACCTCTTTGATTTTGTTTGCACTTTAAAATATTTTTTTTAAAATGTGGCCATAAGGGAAGCGACTCTTGCCTAAGGGGCCGCTCCCACAAACAACCCCAAACCTAAAAAAAGAAAAAAAAAACTGGCGCTAGTGGCCATTCCTGCTGCACGATCGCGCAGCAGGAATGCATAAAAGAGACATCGGGGGCAGAGTCGTAGTTAGAGCTTGTGGCGCCCGGGGCTATCTCTCAGATTGCCGCCCCTGGGGAGGGGGCGTTGCTGGGGAAAAAGGACGGCGACCACTTGAATGAGGTCCGAGAGACACGTAGTATCGCCGCAAATAGTTACAGCGATCATGCAAGTTACATGCACATACATGACACGGTCCAAGGCTACACAGTTGAATACACCGGTGACTGGCAGTACAAAAGAGAACACACAGACTGCATGATCTATCTGGGGACTCAGAAAAACCGCATGTGACATCCATCAGAGAGCTGCGTGAAAAATTACCTGGTCATCCCCTCCGCACAATGCAAACATGCACATACATGACACTGTTCAAGGATCCATCATCTACAGTTGACATAAAATGACCATTCATCATGGTCCCCCCATTAAAGCAGTGCCCTTTGTGATCTGCATGGCACATGTTCTTTGCAGCAGGTACATTAACCCTCTGTGCTACCTTTCCAGGAGTCAACCCTTCCACTAGACAAAACTCCATCTCTCTCTAGGAAGAACATTGATCACCAAAGTTATCATGACATTTTTATTGTTTCAGAAAATTGCTGGAGGCCAGGAAGGAGGCAGTACGTTTTTTTCAAACCATAATATACTTGCAAACACTACGCACCCACCCGAAATAGGTACCCAGTGAGGTCACACCGTTCGCATCGCCCTAATCTGTTGCTCTAGGGTGTGCTGCTTCGTAGACCTTCCCGCAAGACTGGAGATGAACTTCAGTATGGATTGTGGTGGACAGGCCTTCAAGGTTAACCCACAATTGACACCACTAGGGTACACCTGCTTGTGCTAAGACATCAAGCCTTCTAAGGTCTAGTGGGGCCTTCTACGGTTTAGCATGGGAATGTGCTCCCTCAGTAGAGTGGTCTGGTGGACTGGTCATGAAGGCTGAACCCAGTTCCCCAGTTCCAAATTCGACAGCTCTGGCCATAGTGCCACATCCTCTCCCCCACTGAACACCATACTTCCCCACTGAGAGAAACTCGCACTGCCTTCAGCTATAACCTAATTGGGCCCGCTATAAACACTTGGATGTGGCTCAATACAAATTATGCACTTGATAAGAGTAATATGCTGCCTAAAAAAAAAAGTAAAAGCAAACACTCACAGGGAATGCACGATTAAGTAAAGCATGTGAAATGTAAGCAGAAAGAACATGGATACCTTAACGATCTCTCACTCACTATTCAGAAATCAGAGAGTGGTTTTACCTGAAAAGTTATGGACATGACTAGAGGGCCCTGAAGGGAACCATTTTAATGTCCATTGCTTATATCCTTACAAAACGTAAGCAGTATGGTATAAAAAGACCACATCCATAAACACAGAGCCATGGTACACATTGTGTTTTCCAATCCACCCATCAACCGGGTATTGCAGCACCTCCAGCAATGGTACACTTTCCCACCTACGAACAACAATGCTGTTCAAAGAAAGACGAGAAAACGAAAGTAGCGCTTCACTGGCAAACTCTTTAAAGTGATGCTGATGTATTTGGATGTAAATAAAACCAATCTGGCCACTTTGCAACCCCTCTGCCTTGCTTTATTTAGTTATGTATTTATTTTTCATATTTAAAACCTTCTATTTCGCTCCATAGTGCTGCACTTTGGAATAGAAAATGTCAGAAAAAAGGCATTTCTCAGAAGAGTGTTTTACTTTTTTGGATCCATTTCCCAGGGAAGCAACTAAATGAAAGAAGGAAAGAGGCTGTGACCCGTGAATTTCTTCAAGTCACGGTTTTCAGTAAGTGATGGCAAGACAAAAAGAGAGGGAATAATAGGAAGAGATGTGGGGACAGCTGCCAGCACAAAAAAGAGGACATTGCACGAGTCCTGTTCCGTCCCCGAACTTCCTCTAAAACAAGCCGAGCTTCAACTAAACGACCTTTGTCCCCAAAATAGTGCCCCCACCCTAACTAGAACACTGATCGCCAAAGATCCCCCCTCCCCAGCCCCAAAACTCACCTTTCCTCTCCGACGCGCAGGAAGCAAATGGCTTCCTGCGAGACGTAGAACAAAGGGGAAACCACCAATGATGTCAGCGCGGCTTGCACGCTGACGTCATTGATGACGCGGGGGGGCGGGGGGACGCAGGGAAAGGTCTTCCCCTGCCTGCCCAGTAAAAAAAAAAGGATCGACCACTCACGGGGGGAGCGCCAGCGCTTCACCCGTGGGTGGGTGTCATGACAAGCTGGACTCGTCATGGGCACATCGCGACTGTGCTCCATGACGAGTCCAGCTCGTCATGGGCACAGAACGGGTTAACCTATCACCATAAGGGGTTGTTTGGACTGATACAGGGTGCCCACTATAACTAGTGGACAGCGTATATCAGGCCAACTTCTCACATTGGTGTGCAGCGTGTGGGATTCCAGCTTGCTATTGTTTTACCAGATAATCACAATTGAATTGATCAACTGAAAACCACTAATTGTACCTTAGGTACATATAATATCAAGCTTAGTATACAGTAAGTTCTACTGAACTTAGATTTGTGTGTCAAGGGCTTAGCACACCCTTTCTACAACTCAAGAGAGTTTAGTAGGCCACACTAGTGTAGGTAGTGCAATACACCACACCACACTAGTAATGTCTAATCAGGCAGGAACCAGTGGATCCCTGCTTGAAGCCAGTGGGCTTCTCCCTTATAAGCATGAGGATCTCACCTTTGCTCTGCTTAGGGCCTTATGTTCTATTAGGAAGCTGAAGACAGGCACAAGCCCAACCACCAAGCATCTCTTGTAGATACTCAGGCTGGATGATCTCTCAGGGCCTGAAGGGGTAGGCAGAGTGGGTGGGTCAGCAGTGGAGGGTGGACCCATGGGTGGAAACTCCCCTGGCCCAACCTCTACTGCTAACCAGACTGATTACAATGATCAGGATCTGGTCAACCCAGCTCCACTGGATGAGGATGAGGATGAGGAGCACAATGGCCCTCTCTTTGTCCCTCCAGGAAGAGTTGAAAGTAGCGTTAGAAGGGATAGATCTCTCTCAAGGGAGTCTGTCCATTCTACCTTATCTGTAGGGACCTCTATTTCTTCTCACAGAGGGAGGGAAACCTCCCAGGAGAGGGGAGAGAATCTGCTGAAGTATGAGTAAGCTCAGTTTAACCTCAGAAAGCAGCAGATGTCCCTAGATAAGGAAGCCCTAGGGCTCAACAGAGCTAGAAAAAAGGAGGGACTAGAGTCCCTTGGTGGCAGCAACTTCCCTAGAGATAGGGAGAGGTCTTATAACCATAGAAACCTAAGTAAGATTGTCCCTTCCTACCAGAGTGGGGATGACATCCACAAATGGATATCTGCCTTGGAGAGGGTCTGTAAAGTACAGAGGGTCCCCCAAGGGCAGTGGGCAGCAATTGTATGGCTCTCCTTTGCAGACAAAGGTAGAGATAAGCTCCTCAATGTAAGAGAAGAGGATGCTGATGATTACCAGGTCTTGAAAAGTGCACTGATAGATGGGTTTGGCCTAACCACTGAACAATACAGGTTAAAGTTCAGGGATACCCAAAAAGAACAAAATCAAGACAGGGTGAATTTTGTTGACTGTTCTGCTAAGGCTCTGGAAGGTTGGTTATTGGGCAATAAGGTGTGTGACTTCACAGGATTGTACAATCTGATAATGAGGGAGCAAATTCTTAATAACTGTCAAAATCAGCTGTTGCACCAGTACCTGGCAGACTCTTGCCTGACCTCTCCCCAAGAATTGGGAAAGAAGGCAGACAAATGGGTCAGAACCAGGGTGAGGCAGAAGGTACAGAACCAAGGTGGTCACCCTAAGAAGCAAGATTCCAAGAGATCTGACAATAGTGGGGAGAAGGGTCAGGACCAGAAGTCTTCAAAAGCGCCCCAACATCTTCTTCAGGTGGGGATTCACAGTCTAACAAAGGGAAAGGCCAAAAGAAACCATGGTGAAAAGACTGTAAGCAAAAGACACACTGGACCAGTGATTGAACAAAGTCCAAAGAGAATGCTCCAGCCCCCACCCATGCCCCTAAGGCACCTTCTCCCCCTAGTGCAGTTACAATTGGTAGTGGGAGTACACGAGCCAAGGGTTTAGTAGGGTTGACCCTGGGTACTGAGTTGGGCTCTGGCCTAGTCAGAGAAACCACTCAGGCTGTTCTTGTCTGTGATGTGGGCATGGATATGACCCCCTCTGTGAGTCCCAGTAACTTGGGCAAGTACAGGCAACAGCCTTTAATCAATGGAGTACAGGCTTTGGCATTCAGGGACACAGGCCAAGTGTCACTATGGTGACAAAATATCTTGTGGATCCTGGGCAGATTATACTTGGTGAAATGTACCAAGTGACCAATGCTAGCAGTGTCAGAACAGAACATTCTCTGGCAGTTGTTAACCTCTCCTGGGGAGGGGTAACTGGCCTTAAGAAGGTTGTGTTGAGTGCAGACCCCCAGTTGAATGCTTGCTTGGCAATGATCTAGAGACTTCAGCTTGGGCAGAAGTAATGCTCAGGACTCATGCAGAAATGCTGGGCATCCCTGCAGATGTGTTTGCTGTGACCAGGTCACAGGCCAAAATGTCTGAAACTGAACAGGCCTTGCATTCTGGAATAATGGACCAAGTGCCATCCAAGAGGAGGAGCGGAAGGGTTAAGACAGAGCCTTCCCCCCTGACTCAGAAGGAGGATCAGTCTCTTGAGGGAGATTAACACAGTCCTGAAGAAACAACTGTCACAGAGGAGCTTGCGCCTGATCAGGTTGATTTCTTTGGGACAGAGGGCCTTTCAAGGCAGATCTGAGCCAGGAGCAGCAGAGCTGCCCCTCTCTTGAACCCCTCAGACAGGAAACTGCTGCTGAGGCTGCTGGGAATGCTAGTGGTCCCCATAAGGTGTATTGGCATGATGGACTCCTGTATTCAGAGTGTAGAGACCCCAAGCCTGGTGCCACCAGGAGGTTGGTTATACCTCTAAAGTTCAGAGGCTTCCAATTGACCCTAGCCTATGATATCCTTTTAGCAGGTCACCTCGGCCAGAACAAGACTTGGGACAGATTAGTCCCTCACTTTCACTGGCCCCACATGTCTGAAGACACAAAGGAGTTTTGCCGCTCCTGTGTAACCTGCCAAGCCAGTGGCAAAGCAGGTGGTACTACAAAGGCCCCCCTGATACCACTACCTGTAGTGGGGGTGCCCTTTGAAAGGGTAGGGATTGACATTGTTGGTCCCATGGATCCCCAAACAGCATCTGGGCACAGATTTATACTGGTGGTAGTGGATCATGCCACCAGGTACCCAGAGGTAATTCCCCTACAGCACCTGTAGTGGCAAGAGCTCTCTTGAGTGTGTTCTCAAGAGTAGGCTTCCGTAAGGAGGTAGTGTCTGACAGGAATGCAAACTTCATGTCTAGTTACTTGACTGCTATGTGGAAGGAGTGTGGAGTGAACTACAGGTTCACCACACCCTATCACCCACAATGCAATGGTTTAGTTGAGAGATTCAACAAAACCTTAAATGGCATGATAAAAGGACTCCCAGAGAAGCTTAGGAGAAAATGGGACCTGCTCTTGCCCTGCCTTTTATTTGCATACAGGGAGGTGCCTCAAAAGGGGGTTGGTTACATTTGAACTTTTGTTTGGACACCCTGTCAGGGGTCCATTGTGTTTGGCGAAGGAAGGATGGGAGTTACCTCTCAAGCCCCCAAAGCAAGACATAGTGGACTATGTACTTGGTCTCCGCTCCAGGATGGCTGAGTACATGAAAAAGGCAAACAAAAACCTTGAGGCTAGCCAGGAACTGCAAAAAGCCTGGCATGACCAAAAGGCTGTACTGACTGTTTACCAGCCAGGACAGAAAGTGTGGGTGTTGGAGCCTGTGGCCCCAGCAGCTCTCCAGGACAAGTGGAGTGGACCCCACACTATTGTTGAACAGAAAGGGGAGGTTACCTATTTGGTAGACCTTGGAACCCCTAGGAGTCCCCATAGGGTACTTCATGTCAACAGACTAAAACAGACTAAAACCATATGTTGACAGGGCAGACATGGGCTTGCTCATGGCTACTGATGAAGGACGGGAGAAGAGAGTGACCCACTCCCTGACCTGCTTTCTCAGAACCCTGATGATGGGTCAGTTGATGGTGTATCCTTGGCAGGCAGCCTCATTGCCCAGCAGCAAACTGACTGCAGGAATCTCCTCAGCCAGTTTAGACATATGTTTTCTCTGACTCCAAGTCAGACCACCTGGTGCACTCATGCCGTGGACACTGGGGACTGTCTACCTGTGAAGAATAAGATCTACAGACAACCTGACTAAAGTCCAAAAGATGTTGGATCTGGGTGTGATTGAACCCTCAGTTAGACTAGCTGATGATGCAAAGCCAAAGACAGCATTTTCTACCCCTAGTGGGCACTATCAATATGTGGTAATGCCCTTTGGTTTGAAGAATGCACCTGCCACTTTCCAAAGGTTGGTTAATCAAGTCCTTACAGGCCTGGAAGACTTTAGTGCAGCATATCTAGATGATATTGCTGTCTCTAGCTCGACCTGGGAGGATCACCTGGTCCAGTTGTATACCTGGACCACCTGGTAGGTGGAGGCCAGGTTCAACCATTGCAGAGCAAAATCCAAACCATAATGGAATGGATTGCTCCAACTACCCAGACTCAGGTGAGAGCCTTCTGAGGCCTGACTGGGTACTATAGGAGATTTGTCAAAGGGTATGGATCAATAGTGACACCCTTGAATGAATTAACTTCTAAGAAGATGCCCAAAAAGGTTCAGTGGACAGCTAGCTGTCAAAAGGCATTTGATGACCTGAAGCAGGCCATGTGCACTGCTCCCATTCTGCAGAGTCCTGACTACTCCAATAAGTTCATTGTTCAAACAGATGCATCTGAATTGGGGATAGGGGCTATACTGTCACAATTGAATGAAGAAGGTCAGGATCACCCAGTAGCTTTCATAAGCAGAAGGCTGACCCCTAGAGAGAAACGTTGGTCAGCATTGAGAGGGAGGCCTTTGCTGTGGTTTGGGCTCTGAAGAAGTTGAGGCCATACTTGTTTGGTACTCACACCCTTGTTCAGTCAGCCCATAAGCCCCTCTTATGGCTAAAATAAATAACGGGTGAAAACCCCAAACTGCTTAGGTGGTCCATTTCCCTACAGGTGATGGACTTTACAGTGGAACATAGACCTGGGAGTAACCATGCCAATGCGGATGGACTCTCTAGGTATTTCCACTTAGAACATGAAGACTCAACTGGTCAAGGTTAGTTTAATGTCCCTGCGTTTGGGGTGGGTTGTGTAGGAGAGTAGGATCTGCTTCACATGGGTACCCCCACTTTTTGCTGGTGTTTCACTGTTTTTCGACCTTAGTCTGGCTGTGGCCCTGCTAATCAGGACCACAGCCTAGCTGCTTCCTCTCTAAAATGGTTTGCATGTACATTAGGTACATATCTAATTGGATTCTGGAGTGCCTTATAAGCCCCTAGTATATGGTATACTATGTACCTAGGGCATAGGTACCTCAGAGGCCTACCAGGGGCTGAAGCATATATTATGCCACCCCTGGGAAGCACTCCAAAATGGCACCACAGGTCTGGTGCTGCAGCCTGGGTAAGGGTGTGCTTGCACCCCTTACAGTGGTATAGGCTACCTATATCCACACCTATATGCAGACACATATAAACCTATAAGCCACTCCTATGGCAGTCCTTGACAACCCTGAAGTGCTTGGTTTTATGTGAGAGGGTGCCCAAGCATGAACTGAGCCCCTCTGCAGCTTTCATAAATACTTCCTTATGGCTGTTCTGTGATACAGCCATACCATATACTCTTAAGTGCATTATAACCTTGTAAATGCTAACTTTGGAATGGCTGCATCAAAACATGTAGTGTTTGGTGTCAAATGCTTTGGAATACTACCCCCCTGCCAGTTCTGGTGGTGGGGGTAGCATTCCACCCTTCTAGAGGGAGAGACATGTTCACACTGGCTAAACCCGGTAGTACTTTCCTGAGCCCTGGCATAACAAAATGGATGCCTCTGCCACAGACACGGGTCTGGCCTCCTGCTGCTGACCGAAACTCCAGCAGGGGGGCCTGGACAATAGGTTTCCTGTCGAAGGGAGGTGTCACCACTTCCCCAGACAGGCAGATGTGTATTGGGGCTGGCCGGGAGCACTCTCTGGTGCTTTGAAGTCTTGCACTGGGGGGACGTTTGCTGTCCCTGTGCATAGCCCAGTTCAAACCGGTTGCAGGGGCTACCAGCCCCTGCTCTGGCGCAAAACTGGACAAAGGAAATGGGTGTAACCACCCATCTTTCCAGGCCCACCCATAGGTGGGGCCTTAGAGTTAGTCCATCCCCTAAACTTACTATAAACATAGGAATCCAGTCCCTAGGACTTTAGATTACCCTGGACGAAACTCTGCTACATATATCCTGGACCTTCGACGTTCTATCCTGACTAAAAGACTGAAGAAATCTCCCTTGGGGTCAAGAAGTGACCCCCCTGCTTGGCAGGCACCAAAGAAGCAACTGACTGGTCTGCATCGCTGAAGCTCCTACCGGACGCCGAAGTCTTTACATCACCAGAGGTGGATTTCCAGACTTCCCGGAGGCTACCCTGAGTCCACAGCAAAGCTGAGGCCTGTGGCTATCGTGGGTGACGTGGAACCGTGACCCCTGGACACAGTGAACTTTTGCAACAACCCTATCTTCCTGGTCCTCCTCAAAGTTGTGCTCTGGGCTCCAAGTAGCCCTAGCCTTGTGCATCTCCTTCACCAAAGATTGTTAGCCTCCACTCCACGAGTGACCCGTGGGCCAGCTTCAAGTGTGACTGCTTGAGGCTCCTTCGCGATCACTAGCCCGTTGGCTAGTAGGTCCCCATGAAGGCAACTCCTTTTCTGCTTGGGCTTTCCTGGTTGCTCCAGATGTACCCTGACTTACCCTTTCTGGGGGAGTCCCTCAGACCTTGCTGGTCTGCACCGCAGTCCTTTCTCTGAATTCCAGTGACTTGCCGTTGCCAAGGCTTGTTGGGTTAATTCTGGCCGCTGACACCGCAGCACTCGACAGACTTTTTGGCACTGCTCGAATCCGGCTCGTGGACTTTGTCGATGCCTCCTGGACCTTGTGGCTGAAGAGTCAAGACATCCATCAACTCACCTGAAGCACCCGACATCTGTGGGCATTGGTCCGTCCTGCGCTTGGTCACTGGCAAGTGACCCAGACTCTGTCCCCTCTGCTTTCAGGTTCCTTCCATCCTATATCCAGGCTTGGATCTCTTCAGACACTTCTCCTGTTCACGGCAGCAGCAGTTCTTTGCAGGCTCCCATTGAAATCAACGACTCGACCCACCACCAAAAGACACCTATGCACCGGCTTCCCTGGGTGAGGTAACTCGAGTACTCCGGTGCTCTTGTGGGTGCTAGCCCTAGAACTTCTTAAGTCCAAAAGGGTTTGGTCCTGACTCGATTCGAAGTGTCTCTAATCTTTAAATTTCCAACCACGACATTGCCAATAGAAGATAACGGGAACCCACGGTTGTGTTCTCACACTGCATACAGTCCCTGTGGGTCGCCTGTGTCACTACCTTGGGTGGTTCCTTGGGTTCCCAGCGATTCTACAGGCTATAGGCCTGGTGTCTATTTCAGTCGTAGTTCTTATACCACTTTTTTGGTATATGGTTTGGTACGCCCCTAGGGCCCAAATGTGTATTTGTGCTATTACTGATAATTGCTGACTTGTAAACTAAGTACTTTGAACTCCAGTCTCATAAAGAGACTAGAGGGGTGTGTTTTATCTTAAATACATATATTTTTAATATATACCTGGTGTGGTTGTCTTTTCATTTGATCATTCAAGAGATTATAGACTGGTAAAACAAGCTGCTTTACATTCCTTCAAGACTTAGCCTGAAGGCTGCTCTCCATAGCTACCACTAGGATAGCTTTCAATAAAGGTTGTCTTTAACCATTCACCATAAGGGGTTGTTTGGACTGATACAAGGTGCCCACTAGAACTAGCGGACAGCATATATCAGGCCACCTTCTCACAGAGGGGGTGCAGAAAGAGGCAAGAGGGGTTCATAAAGAAGCGAGTGAGGTGTAGAAAGAGGCAACAGAGGTGCAGAAAGACGCAAGAAAGGTACAGAAACAAGCAAGAGAAGTGCAGAAAGAGGCAAGAGTAATGCTGAAAGAAGCAACAGAGGTGCAAAAAGAGGGAAGGGGTGAAGAAAGAGGCACAAGAGGTACAGAAAGAAGCACAAGAGGAGCAGAAAGAAGCAAGGGATGGAAAGAAACAAAAGAAGCACAGAAAGAGGCAACAGGGGTGCAGAAAGAGGCAACAGGTGTGCAGAAAAAGGGAAGGGGGCAGAGAAAGAGGAAAAGGGGTATAGAAAGCAACAAAAGAAGTACAGAAAGAAGGAAGCGAAGTGCAGAGAGAGGCAAAAAAGTTAAAAGGGGTGCAGAAAGAGGCATGAGGGGTGCAGAAAGAAGCAAGAGAAGTGCAGGAAGTAGCCACAGAGATGCAGAAAGAGGGAAAAGGGGTGCAGAAAGAGGCTAGATGGAAACAGAGAGAAGTAAGAGATGTGCAAAAAGAAACAAAAAGAAGTGCAGAAACAAGGAACAGATGTGCAGAAAGAGGCAAGAGGAGTGCAGAAAGAGAGAAGAGGGGTGCAGAAGGAGGCACAAGGATGCAAAACGAGGCACGAGGGGTGCAAAAAGAAGTAGCAAAAGTGCAGAAAGAAGCAATAGACTTGCAGAACGAGGGACGAGGGGTGGAGAAAGAACCAACAGAGGTACAGAAAGAGTCAATAGAAGTGCAGGACGAAGCAGGAGAAGTGCAGAAAGAGGCAAGAGGGGTGTAGAAAGAAGCAAGAGAGATACAGAAAGAAACAAAAGAAGTCAATAAAGAAGGAACAGAGGTACAGAAAGAGGCAAGAGAGGTGCAGAAAGAGGGAAGAGGGGTGCAGAAAGATGCATACGAGTTGCAGAAAGATGGGACAGAGGTGCAGAAAGAAGCAAGAGAACTGAAGAAAGAAGCAACTGAAGTGTAGAAATAAGCAACATAGGTTCAGAAAGAGGGACGAGGGGTGGAGAAAGAGGCAAGAGAAGTGCAGAAAGAAGCAACAGAGATGCAATTGGGAGGGAACGGGGTGGAGAAAGTGGCAAGAGGCATGCAGAAAGAAGCAGGAGAGGTGCAGAAATAAACACAAGAAGTGCAGAAAGAAGGAACAGAGGGCAGAAAGAGGCAATATGGGTGAAGAAAGAGGGGTGGGGAAGAGGCAAGGGGTGCAGAAAGAAGCAAGAGAGCTGCAGAAATAAACACAAGAAGTGCAGAAAGAAGGAACAGAGGTGCAGAAAGAGGCAAGAGGCGTGCAGAAATAAGCAAACGGGATACAGAAATAGGCAAAAGGGATGCAGAAAGAAGCAAGAGGTACAGAAAGAAACAAAAGAAGAAAGAGGTAACAGGCGAGCAGAAAGGGGGAGGAGAGGTGGAGAACGAGGCAAGGGGGTGTAGAAAGAAGCAAGAGAGCTGTCAAAAGAAACAAAAGAAGTGTGGAGAGCAGGAACAGAGGTGCAGAGAGAGGCAAGAAAGGTGCAGAAAGAGGGAAAAGAGGTACACAAAGAGGCACAAGGGGTAGAAAGAAGCAAGAAAAGTGCAGAAAGTAGCAACAGAGATGCAGAAAGAGGGAAGCGGGTGGAGAAAGAGGCAAAAGGGAAGCAGAGAGAAGCAAGAGAGGTGCAGAGAGAAACAAAAGAAGTGCAGAAATAAGGAACAGATTTGGAGAAAGAGGCAAAAGGAGTGCAGAAAGAGAGAAGAGGGGAACAGACAGAGACACAAGGGGTACAGAAAGAGGCATGAGAGGTACAGAAAGAAGTAAGAAAACTGCAAGAAAGAGGTGCAGAATGAGGGAAGAGGGGTGGAGAAAGAACCAACAGAGGTGGAGAAAGAGTCAATAGGAGTGCAGAAAGAAACAAAAGAAGTAAAGAAAAGAGGAACAAAGGTACAGAAAGAGGCCAGAAAGGTGCAGACAGAGGGAAGAGGGGTGCAGAAAGATGCACAAGCGTTGTGAAAAGAAGGGACAAAGGTGCAGAAAGAAGCAAGAGAACTGTAGAAAGAAGCAACAGAGGTGCAGAAAGAGGGATGAGGGGTAGAGAAAGAGGCAAGAGAAGTGCAGAAAGAAGCAACAGAGATGCAAAAATGAGAACAGAGGTGGAGAAAGTGGCATGAATTGTGCAAAAAACGCAAGAGAGATGCCGAAAGAAATAAAAGAAGAACAGAAAGAAGGAACAGAGGTGCAAAAAGAGGCAAGAGAGGTACAGAAAGAGGAAAGAGAGGTGCAGGAAGAGGCACAAGTGTTACAAAAAGAAGCAAGAGATGTGCAGAAAGAAACAAAAGAAGTGCAGAAAGAAGGAACAGAAGGTACAGAAAGAGGCACCAGGGGTGAAGAAATAGGGAAGAGGAATGTAGAACGAGGCAAGGGGGTACAGAAAGAAATATGAGAGCTGCAGTAAGAAACAAAAGAAGTGCAAAAAGAAGGAACAGAGGTGCAGAAAGAGGCAAGAGGGGTGCAGAAAGAAACAAAAGAAGTACAGAAAGAAGCAACAGAGGTGCAGAAAGAAGCAAGAGGACTACAGAAAGAGGGATGAGGGTTGCAGAAAGAGGCACGAGGGTTGCAGAAATAAGCAAGAGAGATGCAGAAAGAAGCAAGAGAAATGCATAAAAAGCAATAGAGATGCAGAAAGGGGGAAGTTGGGTGGAGAAAGAGGCAAGAGGGATACAGAAATAAACAAGAGAGCTGCAGAAAGAAACAGAAGAGGTGCAGAAAGAGGCAAGAGTGGTACAGAAAGAGGGAAGAGGGGTGTGAAAGAGGCACGAGGGGTGCAGAAAGAAGCAAGAGGCATGCAGAAAGAAGCAACAGAGGTACAGAAACAGGCAAGAGGGATACAATAAGAGGGAAGAGGGGTGTAAAAAGAGGCACTAGGGGTGCAGAAAGAATCAAGAGACCTGTAGAAATAAATAAAAGAAGTGCAGAAAGAAGGAACAGAGGTGCAGAAAGGCATCACAGGAGTGCAGAAAGAGGGGAGAGGGGGTTGAGAAAATCGGAAAGGGGGTGGAGAAAGTAGCATGAGAGCTGCAGAAAGAAACAAAAGCAGTGCAGAAAGAAGGAACAGCGGTGCAGAAAGAGGCAAGAGGGGTGCAGAAGGGGTAAAAAGGGGCGCAGAAACAAGTGTGAGGTGCAAAAAGAACCAAAAGAAGTACAAAAAGAACAGAGATGCAGAAAGAGGTAAGAGGGGTACACAAAGAGGGAAGAGGGGTATGAAAGAGGCATGAGGAGTACAGAAAAAAGCAAGAGGAGTTCAGAAAGAAGCAACAAAGGTGCAGAAAGAGGCAAGAGGGGTGCACAAAGTGGTAAGAGGGATGCGGAAAAATGCATGAGGGGTGCATACAGAAGCAAGAGGCATGCAGAAACAAACAAAAGAAGTGCAGTACAAAGTAACAGAGGTGCAGAAAGGGGCAACAGGGGATTCACAAAGAGGGGAGAGGGGTGGAGAAAGAGGGAAGGGGTACAAAAAGAAGCATAAGAGCTGCAGAAATAAAGAAAAGAAGTACAGAAAGAAGGAACAGAGGTGCAGGAAGAGGCAAGCGGGGTGCAGAAAGAAACAAAATAAGTACAGAAAGAAGTAACAGAGGCATGGAAAGAGGCAAGAGTACTGCAAGAAGAGGGATGATGGGTGCAGAAAGAGGCATGAGGGGTGCCGAAAGAAGCAAGAGAGATGCAGAAAGAGAGAAGTGGGGTCGAGAAAAAGGCAAGAGGAATACATAAATAAACAAGAGAGGTGCAGTAAGAAACAAAAGAAGTGCAGAAAGAAGGAACAGGCGTGCAGAAAGAGGCAAGAGGGGTGCAGAAAGAGGGAAGAGGGATGCAGAATAAAGCACAAGGGTTGCAGAAAGAAGGGACAGATGTGCAAAAAGAAGCAAGAGAAGTGCAGAAAGAAAAAACAGAGGTGCTGAAAGAGGGATGAAGGATGGAGAAAGAGGCAAGAGAAGTACAGAAAGAAGTGGGGTGGAGAAAGAGGCAAGGGGGTGCAGAAAGAAGCATGAGAGCTGCAGAAAGAAACAAACGCAGTGCAGAAAGAAGGAACAGAGGTGCAGAAAGAAGGAACAGAGGTGCAGAAAGAGGCAAGAGGGGTGCAGAAAGACGTAAAAGGGGTGCAGAATGAAGCAAGAGGTGCAGAAAGAAACAAAAGAAGTGCAGAAAGAACAGAGGTGCAGGAAGAGGCAAGAAGGGTACAGAAAGAGGGAAGAGGGGTGTGAAGGAGGCATGAGGAGTACAGAAAAAAGCAAAATAAGTGCAGAAAGAAGCAACAAAGGTAAGAGGTAAGAGGGGTGCAGAAAGAGGAACAAGGAGTACTGAAAGAAGCAAGAGAAGTCCAGAAAGAAACAAAAGCAGTGCAGACGAAGGAACAGAGGTGGAGAAAGGGGCAACAGGGATCCGGAAAGAGGGAAGAGGGGTGGAGAAAGACGCAAGGTGGCGCAAAAAGAAGTATGAGAGCTACAGAAAGAAACAAAAGAAGTGAAGACAGAAAGAACAGAGGTGCAGAAAGAGGCAAGATGGGTGCAGAAAGAGGCAAAAGGGGTGCAGAAAGAAGCCAGAGGAGCAGAAAGAAACAAAAGAAGTGCAGAAAGAAGGAACAGAGGTGCAGAAAGAGGCAAGAGGGGTGCAGAAGGAAACAAAAGAAGTGCAGAAATAAGCACCAGAGGTGCATAAAGCGGCAAGAGGACTGCAGAAAGAGGGATGAGGGGTGCAGAAAGAGGCATGAGGAGTGCAGAAAGAAGCAAGAGAGATGCAGAAAGGGGGAAGTGGGATAGAGAAAGAGGCCTATTTATGAGTGACTGCATGTATGAGTGACTGTATTGGTGAATGAGTGGATGTGTGTATAAACCTAGGAATCCATGAGTGGATAAGTAGTAACTGGTATGGGTATGTCTATGGTTTCGAACATGGTAGTCTGTATTTTAGAGTGGGTGTATCAAAGGTTACATTAGGGTATGAGGAGGTGCATCAGATTATCATGTGGATGATGTCATCAGTGATGTCATTTGAGATGTCATCAGTGATGTCAACAGTGATGTCACTGACCATTTCATCAATGATGTAATATGTGACATCGTCAGCAGTGCAATGCGGGGGCGTGAGTTATAGTTAGCTGAACTAACTATAACAGACACATTTCTCTGGTTTTGTGCAAGTGAAATGTCTAACTAACTATAATGTCCCTGAAACCTGTGTTTTTTCTGTGAATTTACAAGGTTTTTTAAATTCTAATTTCTAACTATAATTTCCCTGATACCTATTGTATTTTTCAGTGAATTTCAAGGTTTTTCAATGATAATTTCTAACTATTTCTACAGCGGTAGGACATGTTCAGAAAGAGGAAGAAAAGCATAGAAAGAAGCAAGAGAAATGCAGAAAGAGGGAACAGAAGTCCAGAAAGACAAAGAAAGTTGCAGAAAGAAGCAAGAAATATGCAGAAAGAACCAACAAAGGTGCAGAAAAAGGCCTTGTTGCAAAGTCATCCTGTGCCCCAACTTTTTGCTGACTGGTACTGGTGATAACTGACTCTGACTAACCAGTCTGGGAGCCAGTGCTATGATGAAAGACTCTTAGAATACAGTGAGAACACCTACATACACTAGGGTAACTATGGGTTGGGATACCCCTGTGATTGGCATGAGCTCCCCTTAAGGCCCTAGTACATAATAGGGCAGGGGGTTTAAACTACCTCTAAGCCAGAGGTGCAGAAAGAGGCAAGAGAAGTGCAGATAGAAGCAACAGAGGTGCCAAAATAGGCAAGAGCAGTGCAGAATGAACCGACAGAGGTGCAAAAAGAAGTAAGAGGGGTGCAGAAAAAGGTAGGAGGGGTGCACAAAGAGACAAGCAAGGTACAGAAAGAGGCTGGAGGAGTGCAGAAAGAAGGAAGAGAAGTGCAGAAAGAAGTAACAGAGGTGCTGAAAGAGGCACGAATGGTGTAGAAAGAGGCAAGAGAAGTACAGAACAAAGCAACAGAGGTGCCAAGAGAGGTGCAGAAACAAGCAAGTGAAGTGTAGAAAGTGGCAACAGAGGTGCAGAAAGACACAAGAGAGGTGCAGAAACAAGCAAGAGAAGTACAGAAAGAGGCAAGAGAATTGCTGAAAGAAGCAACAGAGGTGTAGAAAGAAGCAACAGAAGTGCAGAAAGAACCAACAGAGTTGCAAAAATAGGAAAGCAGGGTACAGAAAGAGGAGAGTGAAGTGCAGAAATAAGCAAAAAAGGTGCACAAAGAGGCAATAGGGGTGTAGAAAGAGGTAAGAGCAGTGCAGAAAGAAGTAAAAGATGTGTAGAATGAGGCAAGAGATGTACAGAAAGGGGCAAGAGATGTACAGCAAATGGAAGAATTGTGCAGAAAGAAGCAAGAGAGGAACAGAAAGAGGCAAAAGAAGTGCAGAAAGAGGCAAGAGGGATGTGGAAAGAAACAAGAGAAGCGTAGAAAGAAACAACAGAGGTGCTTAAAGAGGAAAGAGGGGTACAGAAAGAGGCAAGAGAGGTGCACAAACAGGCAAGAAAGGTACAGAAAGAGGGAACAGGGGTGCAGAAAGGAGTAAGAGCAGTGCAGAAAGAAGCAAGAAAAGTTCAGAAAGAAGGAAGAGAGGTGGAGAAATACAGAAGAGCGGTGCAGAAAGAGGCATGAGGGATGCAGAAATTTACAAAATAGGTGCAGAAAGAAGCAAGAGAAGGGCAGAAAGAAGCAACAGAGGTGCTGAAAGAGGCGTGAAGGATGCAGAAAGAGTCCAGAGAATTGCTAAAAGAAGCAACAGAGGTGTAGAAGGATGCAAGAAAAGTGCAGAAAGAGGCATGCAGAAACAGGCAAGAAAGGTAGAGAAAGAGGGAAGATGAGTGCAGAAATAGACAACAAGGGTGCAGAAAGAAGCAAGACAGATGCAGAAGGAAGCATGGAAAGTGCAGAATGAAGCAACAAGGGTGCAGAAAGAGGCAAGCGAAGTGCAGCAAGAAGCAACAGAGGTGCATAAAGAGTAAGAAATGTGCAGGAAAGAGGCAAGAGAAGTACAGAAACATGCAAGAGAAGTGGAGAATGAGGCAAACGAAATGCAGAAACAGGCAAGAGAAGTGCACAAAAATGCAAGAGATGTGCAGAAAAAAGCAAGGCTTGTGCAGAAACAGGCAAGAGAAGTGCAGAAAGAGGCAAGAGAAGTGCAGAAAGAGGCACAAGATATGCAGAAAGGGGCAGGAGAAGTACAGAAAGAGGGAAGTGAGGTGCAGAAAGAGGCACAAGTGGTACAGAAAGAGGCAAGTAAGGTGCAGAAATAGGCAAGAGAGGTGCAGAAAATAACAAGAAAAGTGCAAAAAGAGGCACTTGAGGTGCTGAAAGAGGCAACAGGGGTACAGAAAGAAGCAAATGAGGTGCAGAAAGAGGCAAGAGAGGTACAGAAAGAGCCATGAGAAGTGCAGAAATAGGCAAAAGTAGTGCAGAAAGAGGAAAGTGAGGTGCAGAAAGAGGCAAGAGAGGTATAGAAAGAGGCAAGTAAGGTGAACAAATAGGCAAGTGAAATGCAGAAAGAGCAAAGAGAAGTGCAGAAAGAGGCAAGATAAGTGCAGAAAGAGGCAAGTGAGGTACATAATGTGGCAACAGTAGTAAAGAAAGAGGCAAGAGGAAAGAGAAAGGCAGAAAGAGGGAAGAGAAGCACAAAAAGAGGAAATAGAAGCACAGAAAGAGCCAAGAGAAGTGCAATGAGATTCAAGAGAAGTGCAGGTCCATTCTTTTATTATATAATATATATATATAAATGAAATACATATATATGAAAGTGCACGGCGGCGCCGCCCCGGCCGAAAAGAGATTGAGGTATTGGGGCAAGAGCAGCTTACTTTTGCTGAACAGGACACTTCCAGGTGATAAATTACTGCCATTAAAGACTCCGCAATATGAATGCGCGGCCCCGCAGCTGACATCGTCAGAGCATCACTATATGCATGAACCGGTTACTCAACCTACATTCACTGAAAGGGACTGCCTGCATGCGCTATGTATGGGGACTTACAGTTATCACTATACAGGGGTTTTAAATGACCAGCAACCATTTTAAACCTTACTGTGACAGAGACTCTACCAGCAGCACTTTGATTGGACAAATGAGGTCCAATAGGATGACAGCAAACAGTATGTGCAAGTCTCGCGAAAATTCAACCGGACAAACACAAAGCTGCCAATGAAGAAGGCATTTGACGAAACACGTCTGCCAGGTGTTTTTATTGTGATTTTGTACCAGTTACCAAGTGGTGGCATTAAACTTACTTGGAGTGGTCCCGAATAAGTGTCAGACCCACTTCTGTGCTGAGGCGGGATTGGTTTTGGATGTTTGGAAGTGGTGGGTGCTGTACACTGACACGCCTCTCTGTCTGGAGCTCCGCCCGATGGCCGACAATTCTTTGGGAAACGTACTGAAAGTGCACGGCTGCGCCCCCGGCTCAAACAAGATTGAGGTATCTGGGAGAGAGCAGCATACTTCTGCTGAACGGGACACCTCCAGGTGATAAATTACCGCCATTTAAGACTGCGCAATAATGAATTGGCGGCCCCGCAGCTGACATCTTCAGGGCTTTACTATTTGCATCAACCGTTTACTCAACCTACATTCACTGAAAGGGACTGCCAATAGGATGACAGCAAACAGTATGTGAAAGCCCCGCGAAAATTCAACCGTACAAACACGAAGCTGGCAATTAAGAAGGCATTCGCCGAATTCACATTAAACTTACCTGGAGTGGTCACGACCAAGTGTCAGACCCACTTCTGCCCTGAGGCGGGATTGGTCTGGAGATATATATATATATATATTCACTTAAAAAACCATAGATTTCACACATGTTATAGTTAGCTGGACATTTCACTCGTAAAAAACCAATGAAATTCCCCTGTTATAGTTAGTGCAGGCAACTATAACTCACGCGACCGCAATCCTCTGCTGATGACGTCAGATATTACATCACTGTATTTAGACACTTATTTACCCATGTCTTCTTCCATTAATCTTTAGCTATACATATATTACAACAAATATTTATTTTTCATAAAGACACATATGTCATCAGTGATGTAATATCTGAAGTCATCAGCACAGGATTGCGGTCGCGTGAGTTATAGTTGCCTGCACTAACTATAACGGTCGATATGGCCAAAGTTATTATAAATTTGAACATTGTCTTGCTGAGAGGGCAGCCTGGGGAGGTGAATTTCATTCAAGTCCTTCCTCAGTTACCACCATTTGAAAGCACCAATCATGTGAGACTTTATGGGTTTAAAAGACGCGCCGTGCATTTGGCACTGAGGAAAGCTACTGCTGAAACGCGTCTGCTGATTATTAAAAGATTACTTCAACAGTCTCCGTGAGTGCCTAAGCGTGCATAATGATTGCAAGCGTCGGAGCTGGTATTTAAATGTGAGTTCCATCCTCACAATTCATGGCACCCACCTTAAGAGTTCGGCGTAATCCTGTGTTTGGTGGAAATTGGAGCTGTATGTGTAACAGGAGCTTAAACCGTCTCAAAAGGATTTCTGTCGACCAAAGGTCGTGAATTATTCAAATTCATGGCACTTAGTAATTTTACTGCTGCCACCGGATTTATCCTGGTTCTCAAACTGAGGCTTGGCGAGGGGACTTAATGCACGGCGATATGGTGGTGAAAACATCGGAAATGCTCTGAATAACAGCAGGCATGCCATACCAGTAAGAACTTTGACTTTTGCATAACGAACATCTATCTTGCAATAACGGTCGATATGGCCAAAGTTATTATAAATTTGAACATTGTCTTGCTGAGAGGGCAGCCTGGGGAGGTGAATTTCATTCAAGTCCTTCCTCAGTTACCACCATTTGAAAGCACCAATCATGTGAGACTTTATGGGTTTAAAAGACGCGCCGTGCATTTGGACATTGTCATATCTTTTAAAAGCACTGAGGAAAGCTACTGCTGAAACGCGTCTGCTAATTATTAAAAGATTACTTCAACAGTCCCCGTGAGTGCCTAAGCGTGCATAATGATTGCAAGCGTCGGAGCTGGTATATATATATATATATATATATTCACTGAAAAAACCATAGGTTTCACACATGTTATAGTTAGCTGGACATTTTACTGATAAAAAACCAATGAAATTCCCCCGTTATAGTTACTGTAGGCAACTATAACTCACGCGACCGTAATCCTCTGCTGATGCTAATACTGTATTTAGACACTTATTTGCCCATGTCTTCTTCCATTAAATTTTAGCTATACATATATTACAAATATTTTTTTTTCATAAAGACACATATGTCATCAGCAGAGGATTACGGTCGCGTGAGTTATAGTTGCCTACAGTAACTATAACGGGGGAATTGCTTTTTTTCACTTGGGGGATCGTTGAGGACTCCCTCGACATGGCTAGGTGCTTGGGAGCTGTCTAAACAGCCCCTTTACATGTTTGTTCACTTTGTTTTTCAACCCCCTGTCAGAGTCCGAGAGAGAAAATGGCAGCCGCCGCTTAATGGTTTAGACCGATTCGAATGTTTACTAAGATCTAACGGCCAATCAGAATCGCGCTCGCGCACGTCACCGTACGCGTACGGTAAGCGCACCGTAAGCGCACCGTAAGCTGGCTCAGATATATATATATTGATTTAAAGGCTATTTTCTCAGAATCTACTGAACAGATTTACACCAAACCTACAAAAGGCACTTCCTTGACCTGGGGACTACCTCTCTGCCAAATTTCATTAAATTCTGTTCAGCCGTTCGGGCTGTAGCCCTGTCTAAAGGTCCTATGGAAAAATGCATGGGAAAAACGCGTTTTGGGACCCCCCTTTTATCTCAGCCCCCGCTTGACGAATCCCCCCGAGACTTTCAGGGTAGGAGCGGAGCGTAGCGCCCCACCTATTTTGAAAAATTCGCGAGGATTCGTCGACCGGCGCAAAAGTTATTCAAAATAGAATGTTGCAGATTTCCTATGGAAACGTGGTCCTAACTATAACTACCTACTGGCGACTGCCAGTAGGTAATATATATATATATATATATATATATATATATATATATATATATATTATCTACTGGCAGTCACCAGTAGATAGTTATAGTTAGGACCGTGTTTCCATAGGAAATGCGCAACATTCTATTTGGAATAACTTTGGCGCCGGTTGACGACTCCTCGCGAAATATTCAAAATAGGTGGGGCGCTCCGCTCTGCTCCTACCCTGAAAGTCTCGGGGGGATTCGTAAAGCGGGGGCTGAGAAAAAAAGGGGGTCCCAAAACGCGTTTTCCCCATGCAATTTTCCATAGGGACCTTTAGTCCAAGGTACAGCCCGAACGGCTGAACAGAATTACTTGAAATTTGGCAGAGAGGTAGTCCTCAGCTCAGGGAAGTGCCTTTTGAAGGTCTGGTGTCAATCTGTTCAGTAGTTCCTGAGAAAATCAAAAGTAAAATCATATATATATGTGGGCGGAGCCTAACCACACATCTCATCCTGAGATCTGATTGGCTGTCAGCACTTCATCCAAGAAGTGTTGGCAGCCATCTTGGAACCAATTTACATGATAGCACCTCAT
This sequence comes from Triturus cristatus, assembly GCF_964204655.1. Lineage (NCBI taxonomy): Eukaryota > Metazoa > Chordata > Amphibia > Caudata > Salamandridae > Triturus > Triturus cristatus. Next base: position 1,526,145,350 of record NC_140591.1, read on the forward strand.
TAAAAAGCATTGCAGTTAATAGAAGGTTTTAAGACTTTAGTTACATTATAAATCATTTGTTGATGGTACCATACTCATTTTAGGAATTGTGGTATGTTCTAAGGTGATTTCACCATGTGAAAAAGCCTTCTGCTGGGATATCATGATTGAGAGAAAAATATTTTCTCATGCTTTTCCCACAGAGGTTTGGAAGGTGATCTATAAGCTAAACTGAGAGCTTATTTTCTGTAAATTCACATTATCTTTCTCAGTCATGTGAGAATGAAGTCTGACATTCTCAGTAAAACATGTACATCCAACAAGGGCATAGACTGTCAGTTGATTCCTTTGTGTTCTACTGCAGCTTCCCAGAGTGTTCCAAAGAACAACTAGAGCGCTAACAGTCCTACTTATGATAAACGTATGGCACACCTGAAGCCATTTTGCTTGGATTAAAGTGGTAACTCTTAAAACATTTAATTTAAAAAGGAACAAAATGAGGGGGTTCATTTTTCCATAAAAAGTATGATTAGTGCTGCATAAAGAAAAATTAGGGCACATTTTGAGTGACTTCTCAAATCCTCTTCTATTTCATTAAAAAATTCTGACATGCAGACTGAAACATGCACTTTCAATACCAGCAGCAGTTTTCCCCGGTGAGTAGTAGCTTTACTACAGTGATCTAATGAGCAAAAAGAGTGCTAACATTCTGAATTTATGCCAAATGTGTGACACATCTGAATGCCTTCTTGATGGAATCAAAGTAAAAAACTGAAAGTATTTCCTACTGAGGAGACTGCAGTAAATGAGGAAATTAGGAAACTTCATAACAAATAAGTCTCCCAAGATGGCCACCAAAGACAAAAGAGCCCAAATGTAGCCCAAATATCACCCAGATGTAGCCCAAGTACAGCCCAATGACAGAATGTCCCAGAGTGTTCTTAAAAACAACTAGAGCGCTTACTGTCTTCATTATGACAAAAGTATGGCACACCTGAAGCCATCTTGATTGGAATAAACTGGTAACACTTAAAACATTTAATTTAAAAAGGAACACAATGAGGGGGTTCATTTTGCCATAGAAATTATGATTAATGCTGAAGAAAGAAAATGATGGCACATTTTGAGTGACTTCTCAAATCCTCTTCTATTTCATTAAAAAATTCTGACATGCAGACTGAAACATGCACTTTTAATACCAGGAGCAGACTTCCATGGTGAACAGTAGTTTTACTACAGTGATCTAATGAGCAACTAGAGTGCTAACTTTCAGAATTTATGGCAAATGTGTGACATATCTGAATACCTTCATGATGGAATCAAAGTAAAAAACTGAAAGCATTTCCTACTAAGGAGACTGCAGTACATGAGGAAATTAGGAAACTTCATAACAAATAAATCTCCCAAGATGGCCACCGGAGACAAAAGAGCCCAAATGTAGCCCAAAATCACCCAGATGTAGCCCAAATATAGCCCAAATATAGCCCAATGACAGAAGTGTGCAAAACACTTATTATTTTGTGTTTTTGCAGTGTTATATAGTGCAGACTTGTCAGGTATTAGAGTGCTTTACATGAGCATTGGTTACATCACACAAGAACAAATTAATTTTGGTTGTAGACATGGGGAGACTAAGTGATTTGACCAGAATCACAGAATGTCGAGCTGAAGCAGAAACTCCAACCTGGTTCCCCAGTTGCAAAGTCTGCAGTTCTGGAAGTAACACCACATCCTCTCCCCTAAGTGCAACATTTAATCAAGTGGTCAACTGGATAAAAAAACATAAAGATAACAAATAATTTAAAAGTGCTTTGTCGCTATTTGAAAACTCAGAAAATATGTCCTTATTTTAGTCTTTTAGAGCACTAACCATAATTTTGATGCCAATAAGAGCTTCTCATATATGTGATTTCTAAAGGAAATGCTCTAGGTATTACAGTTTTGATTACATCAAGATGACGTCAGGCGTTCCACACTTTTGTACTAAATATAGAATGTTAGCAATCTAGTTGTTCATTAGGATACTGTTGAGAGGCAGAGGCCAGGGGCACGGACTCTGAAAATTGAAGGCAGGTAGGAGGGTCCAAAGGCAACAATTTAACCACACTGAGCAGGCAGGAAGGGCCGTGGCAGCACAGCAGACTATGGAGGGCAGTGGAAAGGGGGGCAGGGGCAACAAACCAACAATACAGGACTTGCAAGAGAGGCTGTGGCAATGTAATAGACCATTGTGGGCAGAAGGAAGAGGCAATGGTAGTACAACCATACATGCCAACAGACCCGATTCAGCCAGGAAACGTCCAATGTTTTTAAGCTCAAATGGGCTTTATTTTATCTGTCTCCTGTCTACAATCTCCTCTTTTTCAATGTAACTCAAAGGGGAAAATCAATACCCCAGTTTTTTTTTCAAAATCTCCCTCTTACCAAGCTCAAAATGTTCGCAAGTATGGTACATTGGATCATGGAAGGAAATGGGGTAGGGACATGGACTTGGATAACAGAGGACAGGAGGGACATGGAGAGGTGCACCAAACTGACCCTGCAGGGCAGGCATCAGGGTTTGCAGCAGCACAATACACCACACAGGGCATGCGGGACGGGAGTGCAGCACAACAATCCATAGAAAACAAGAAGGAGGGGACAGGACCATGCACATGGACAACAGAGAACATAGGGGCAAGAGGCAATGGTAGCTAGCTGACCATAATGGACAGACAGGAGAGAAAGCTGCAGCATAACCGACCATAAAGGGCAGGAGGGACGGATCAGGGGCATTACAATGGAACAGACAAGCCAGGAGGGAGGGAGTAGGGGTCTGCACATGTAAACAGAGGGCTGGGGGCAAGGGGGCAGGGCAGGAGCAGCAAGATAGCCATGGAGGTCAGGCAGGATGGGCACTAGAAGCAAGACACACCATGAACAGCAACAGTGAGACTGTGATGGCATACACACAGACCATGGAGGGAAGGTGGGAGGGGGTCAGGGGCAGCTAACTGACCACACAGGGAAGGTGGGAGGGGCCATGGCAGCACAGAAGACCATGCATGGCAAGTGGGAGGGTTAGTGGCAGCACAATGGCTATGATGGGCAAGAAGGAGGGCGCAGGGCCATGCACAAAGGACGATGGAGGATAGAAGGGAGGGTCAGGACCTGTGCACAGACAAGAAAGTTCAGGGGAAGGGGCCTCACAACAGACCGCACGGGGCAGGCAGGAGGAGCAGTTGCAGCACAACAGACCAGGGAGGGCAGAAGGGTGTGGCAGTACAATGGACCATGCAGGACAGGAGGAAGAGGATAGGGGCATGGCATTTTTGACAGGCAGGGTGGAGGTGGCAGGGACAGGTTACAGTCATCTGACAATGCTAGGCAGGTGGGAGGGGAGTGGCAGCTCAACAGAACACTCAGAGTAGATAGGAGTGGCAGGTCCATGGAACATGGTGGGCAAAAAGGATGGAGCAGGGGCATGCACAAAGACATCGGAGGGCAGGGGGAAGGAGAATAGGGGCAGCAAGCTAAGCACAGAGTTTAAGCAGGAGGTCCATGATAGGGCATAGAATTGGGCAATGGAGGGCAGGAGGAGTGGACTGGTACATCATACTAAATTGAGGGCAGTGGCAGCACATCACACCATGCATGGCAGGAGGGAGGAGGCTAGTCCATGGATTCACACAACAGAGGATAGGGAGGAGGGGGATGGGGCAGCAAGCTAACTGTTCAGAGAAGGCGGGTATTAGGAACTATATTGTTTTTAAAGAGTGTGTCTGTGCGAACTACTTAAAATATGAACAAGAATGCAGCATAATCTCACTTTTATTCAGGAAGAAGAGGACATTTGTGACTGTGACTCCGGGCTCACTTGGCAGAAACACCCCCTGACCCTCCACCCCCTATCGCAAAATGTAATGCCCGTGAAAAGGGTAGGTGAACACAGTGTTATATAGAACATAGTCCTGAGAGCACGATTGAAAATGAAAACTAGATATAGTGTATGGTATAAACTATGCACCAAAAAGTGTGATATAAGATGAACCGGGCATGAAATATAATATGCAATACATTGTGCGCAATGACAGATTCATTGGAGAGCGCAAGATAGCACAGGCTCTAGCGCGTGCTATGCGATATGCGCCTTGGAGTGTAATATGCACAGGGCAGTGTTGTGTAACCGAACTAGTCTCTAAAGTTGTAATATAAAATATGTGCTGGGGAGTGTAACGTTGCATATGCACTGTGACAAAGATATGGATCCCAGATTGTAATATGTATGGCATAGCACTGTGCGTTATAACATAGGCATCGAGGAAGGCACGCGCGAAGACAAGTGTGGCATGACATATTCACGGGGTGGTGTTACAGTGCACATGGGCTAGAGAGTGTCATAGCATATGCACTAGCTAGTGAAATACAACACAGAGGTGTGTGGCACTCAGCAGGCAATGGTGGGTGTAACACAGCATTGGGCTCTGCCAGGAGTGCGCTGTGACTCTCAAGTGACGTTCGTCCCCTTTACAGAGAGTAAAATTAAAAGTATTACACATCTGGCAGTGGATGTGTGTTTTATTAACCGTGAGGGGGGTTTCTTGCATAGTTTTGGTCGAATTTTTGTCGAATCCCCTTTGAATGGCTTGGTGTGCATGTGTATTAAATGTGCCCGTCAATAGATACCCATGTTTGTATAAATAAACGACAAGGGTGTCTACCGGGATTAGGCACGGTAGGGCATCAGACATGTCAGAGCTTCACTAGTGGTGTAAATACATTCCACGTGGATTCATTGTATGCATAGTCGCCTTTTAATGAATATCGCGCAAATCGTCATGGTGATAGGTACGTACGGTTTGTCCAGCATGTCCTAGGTGTGTCTATAAATATATATTTTTTTTAAATAATAAAAAACAGTGGCCGGCCCTGGGGATTGGGGTCAAAAAAATATAATTAGGAGACAGGCCCTGGGGGATGGGGTCATCAGGGCCAATACATTAGAATAAGAAGGGGAACCACACAGCCCCCCTTCTTAAAAAATTAAAATAAATAAAAGACTGGCATCGTGCCGGAGGCCACGCCCCCTCCTTGCAGCACTCTGCAAACGCGCCCCCTGGCGAGTTGTAAGTTGGGGAATTAATTCCTCTTTAATACTGAGGGTCCCTGAGGGCCAACTAGCCCAAAGGGCATCTCCAGTATGCGCCAGGGAGCTGCGCTGCAGACAGGTGTTCTGAGGCCAAGCCCCTTTTTACACCTCTCTGCAACGCAGCTCTGTGGCGCTTACTGGAGGTACCTAGTGGTCTAGTTTGACCCTAGGGACCCTTAGGATTCAAGGGGACTTAATCTCTCAACTTAGAACAGCCACAGGGCGCGTTTACACAGTGGTGAAGGGAGGGGACGGGGCCTGAGGTGACGTGTGCAAACACGCACTATGGCACGTTTTAAATTGGGGATATAATTTCCCTTCAATACTGAGGGCACCTGGGGGCTAACTAGCCCACCAAGTGCTTCCAGTAAGCGCCACTGAGCTGTATTGCAGAGAGGTGGTCCAGGCCGTGCCACTTTTTACACCTCTCTGCAACGCAGCTCTGTGGCACTTAATGGAGGTACCTAGTGGGCTAGTTGGACCCTAGGGACCCTCAGGATTCAAATGAACTTAATCTACCAACTAAAAACGGACACAGGGCATGTTTACACAGTGGTGAAGGGAGGGGACGGGGCCTGAGTTAACGTGTGCAAAAACGCCCTGTGGCCTGTTTTAAGAGGTGGTTTTAATCCCCCTGCCCTATTATATACTAGGGGCTTACAGAGGAGGTCATGCTAATCACAGGGGGACCCCAACGCATAATGTTCCCTAGTGTATGTAGGTGTTTTCACTGTATTCTAAGTGTCTTTTAACATAGAACTGGCTCTAGGACTGGTTAGTCAGACTCAGTTAGCTCTTCTTTTTGTTCTTTCTGCATGTTATCCTTCTTCCTGCACTTGTCTTCGTCTTTGAGGACTTCTGTTGCTTCTTTATGCACTTCTTGTTTTTTCTTTCTGTCCATTCTTTCTTCTTTCTTCACATGTCCTATCTCTGTAGGCATAGTTAGAAATTAGCATTTAAAAGACCTTTGAAATTCACAGAAAAAACCATAGGTTTCAGGCACGTTATAGTTAGGAATTAGCATTTAAAAAACCTCAGAAATTCACTGAAAAAACCATAGGTTTCAGAGGTGTTATGGTTCGCTGGACTTTTCACTTGTACAAAACCATTGAAATTCCCCCGTTATAGTTAGTGCAGCTAACTATAACTCGCGCGCCCGCAATGCACTGCTGATGACGTCACATATTACATCACTCATGACATGGTCAGTGACATCACTCATGACATCACTGATGACATCTCAAATGACATCACTGATGACATCACTGATGACATCATCCAGTGAATGTGTGTTTTTCTGAAAATTAAATATGTTTTATATATGTATATCTCAAGGTCGATGGAAGAATAAATGGGTATATAAGTGTCTAACTGGATGATTTGTTTTTGAAAAATTGATTGTGTAACTGACTGATTAAGTGTATCATAGTGAATACATGGCTTAGTGAGTAATGTTTAAATATGTAAATATCTGTATCAGTCCCTATGGTTTTTTCTGTGAATATATATATATATATTCACAGAAAAAAACATAGGTTTCAGGCACGTTATAGTTAGGAATTAGCATTTAAAAAACCTCAGAAATTCACTGAAAAAACCATAGGTTTCAGGGGTGTTATAGTTAGCTGGACTTTTCACTTGTACAAAACCATTGAAATTCCCCCGTTATAGTTAGTTCAGCTAACTATAACTCGCGCGCCCGCAATGCACTGCTGATGACGTCACATATTACATCACTCATGACATGGTCAGTGACATCACTCATGACATCACTGATGACATCTCAAATGGCATCACTGATAACATCACTGATGACATCATCCAGTGAATGTGTGTTTTTCTGAAAATTAAATATGTTTTATATATGTATATCTCAAGGTCGATGGAAGAATAAATGGGTATATAAGTGTCTAAATGGATGATTTGTTTTTGAAAAATTGATTGTGTAACTGACTGATTAAGTGTATCATAGTGAATACATGGCTTAGTGAGTAATGTTAAAAGATGTAAATATCTGTATCAGTCTCTCACTTTGTGTATAAGCGGCTGCATGGGTTGGTGAGTAGCTACATGGGTGTCTATATAGGTTATTAGTTGGTTTTTTGAGTATCAGTCTGAGTGTCTGCATGGATCGGTGGGGGGTATTACGTAGTGCATAGGTGCATGAATGAGTGACTCGCTGTTTGTATGTGTTGAAGACAGCATGTGTGCAGGACTGTTTGGGTGGATGAGTGTGTGTATGGGTGTGTTAGTGAGTGAATGACTGTCTCAATAGTGTCTTTATGAGTAACTACATATGTTCTAAACTAGTATATGTGACTATTGGTGTATATAAGTGAGTATATGTGAGAGTGAGAGATTGAAAGAGTTCCTGTATGAATAAGTATGTGTTTCTATAAGTGATTGTTTAAAAGACTAAGTATGTGTAAGTTTCCGTAGAAGTAAGTGTGGTGGTGTGTGTATAACTGTATATGCAAGTAAATGTATGTTTGATTCTTTATTAGCATGAGTGACTATGTGTGTGAGTAACTCTATGGATGAGTGGCATTGTGTAACAGGATGTATAGGTGTATGAGTACATATGATGTGTGAGTACATGTATGAGTGACTGTATAGGACTGTTGGTGAATGAGTGGATGTGTATGTGGATCTTAGAATTACTGAAGAGGTTGTTGTAACTGGCATTGGTATGTCCATTGTTTTGAAAATTTTAGTCTCTATTTTTGAATGTGTGTATCAAAGGTTATATTAGGGTGAGAGGAGGTCTGCCATCACAAGGATGATGTCATCAGTGATGTCATTTGAGATGTCATCAGTGATGTCATAGGTGATGTCACTGACCATGTCATGAGTGATGTAATATGTGACGTCATCAGCAGTGCATTGCGGGCGCGCGAGTTATAGTTAGCTGAACTAACTATAACGGGGGAATTTCAATGGTTTTGTACAAGTGAAAAGTCCAGCTAACTATAACACCCCTGAAACCTATGGTTTTTTCAGTGAATATATATATGTATATATATATATATATATACATATATATATATATATCAACTCCACTTCCGATTCCCTCAATAAAGAGACGGACACTGACACAGAGGTTGGATCCACGATTCTGTCTTGGTTTATTCCTGCCTTGCTCACACCTATATATATATTTATATACATATATCCGAATATCCGGAACATCGTCCACCTACTCCTCCAGACAAGGACACTGCACTTCCAGTAGCTTTTGCTGATCCAAAATGTATTCAACAAATGAGGAAATAATCAATGCATTTCAGTTGCACGGCAACCTTGTTCATGTTCAGGCGGCATTATTGGAACATTACATTCAACCTAGGTGCTCATTACAGAAAAGAGAAATCAAGGACGGGCAACAAAACCCTTACGGGAGGTTGTGTAAGATTGTAAAACTGACATGCATAGTTCTAATGGGCAAATTCAAAAAACCCTCAAAGCAAGACTCTTTAACGCCTTTCCATTCTCTCACTTTCCAATAATTTTAAAATTCATTTCAAAACATTATTTTCAACATTTGCCCAAATACACTTACTTTTATAGTAATTAACTCTACAAATTGGGATTCAAATTTATATGGTAGATGAATCTACCTAATCTCACAACTCTTGTTACTTATCATCATAGCAGTAAGCTATCTATATTCTCATGTTCTTGTTGAAACAAATTGGTATTTCTATAAGACTGTCCATTTTAATCCTTTTTACCTTTGCATATCTCATCATATAGCCCCAGTGGGCAATGTCTTGAATACTATTCCAAGGTACAATCTCAACTGTGAAACAATGGTCAATAACTAGTTTTACTAGTGTCCATGTAGATTCTTTGGTATCTTGCCCATGTGGGCTACTGAACCCAATTCATAATCCCCTATATAAATGATGTTAGAAAAACTGCTCCCAATCTCTAGTTGATCATCTCAAGACTGTTTAACATGGAAAGCCCTATAACGGAGGTGCAGATCAATTAAAACCCATGAATGGCCCCTCTCAAAATAATGTTTTCAACCTAACTCCACTTTGAACCAACTTCACGCTTCTGGGTGCACACACAAGCTCTGCACAAAGGAGGATGGTTTCCCCCATTTTGGATTTTGGAAGTAAGGTGCAATGTGATATTATTTACAGTAGGGTAAACATGAACTGCTGCAAAAGTGGGTAGGGTGTCCCTGAGACTTTTTGATCCCATTGCCTAAGAGGAACAAAGAGTCACCCACACAATCTAGCTTTTACCAGACATAAATGTGGCACTCCAAGTGTCCTTATCATAACACTTTCTGGACCTGTGGAAGAATAGAAGTGGACTGCACGTGCTGCTTGTGACTCGTGAGGAGGCCTAAAGGGCTGAACCTGCTCCCATTGGCACACAGGACAAAGCAGTAGACTCCAAGGGTCAGTTAGCTGACCTTCTGTGTAGCTACAGGGAGACAGCAAGCTGCAAGAGGTCTTTCCCTGAAGTGCCCAGTTGATGAGTTTCAATTGTACCTGGACTGGACCCTGCTGGTGGCCTCTGCTGGACTGAGTCTTGAACCCTTAAGTGCTCTTCCTGAGATCCTGGGTCCCTTGGCTGCATCTAACTGGACTTCTCTTAAGACCTCTGAGAAGTTGGGACTTTTTGAACTTCCAGACATCTTGATGACTGGGGCCAACCACCTAAGCCACATCCACTGTGCAACTTCATAGAACAGAAGAAAGAGGTATCTCCCGCTAGGAGCTTCTCCACAGCAGCAAATCCATTACAACAGGCCCTGGGGTAAAAGGTATCAGTCTTGGAACCAACCCCTGGCACGAGCTGTGTTCAATGCTCGGCGGGCAGGAAGGTCCCGTGCACCACTTCCGGCTGTAGCGCTTCAGACGCACGGAGCAGCGTCTAGTTGCTGCACCCGGCGTCGGAAGAAGGTGCATAAATTGAACACATGACGAGGCGGCGCAGCGGACGCACGCAGCGGGCGTGCCGATGGCATGCCAAAGGTGCGCCCAAGGCAAGCCGGTCCACGCCCATCCGCGCCTGTCCGTGCCCGACGGGGGCCTGGGGACAGAACCCCCGCACCTCACCCTTCAGGACGGCTTAGGTATTCTGGTGCACAACTGCTGCAGATAAATCACGACCCCAGGGCTAACTGTCTTCATCATCTACATGCAGACAACTCGTGCCCCTTCACATTTCTCTCCCATTCCCGCCCACCCCCTCCCTCAAGCTCTGCTTATAGTATCTTTCTGTTAAACTGTAGATCCCTTCCCAAGCACTCTACAGAAATCTCGTTCCTCCTGCAAGACTCCTCACCTGAGGTGCTTTTCTTAACTGAAACCTGGCTCAGTGCTTGCTCTGATCCGGATATAGTACAAACTCTGCCCCAGGGGTATGTGATTCAAAGAATGGATAGAACATCAGGCAAAGGTGGGGGAATCGCAATTATCTATAAGGACCACATTGCCTGCTGCCTACTCGGCAGCCCTCTGCTAAACTGCGAGAATGTTCACTTCTCATTAGAACTCTCCCCTCTCCTCTCACTCTCAGGCATATTGATCTATCGGCCACCAGGCGCAGTAGGTTCCTTTTGCAACTCCGTGGTAGAAACCACCATCAATTTAGCCAGCACCTCTGCGAACTTTATGCTTCTGGGTGATCTTAATCTTCACTTTGATGACCCTAGATCCACAGTAGCAACTGAACTAGCAAAGGACCTTGCGTCTATCCAACTGGTGCAAAAAGTTCTTCTTCCCACACACTCGCAGGGACACTGCCTTGTCCCAGTGTTCTCCAATCTTGAGACTCTCCATGGAAAGGATCCTATCCCTATCCCCTGGTCTGACCACCTTCTGGTGCCCCTCTCCCTGCGCCCTCAAACTCCTACCCCCCCTGTTCATCCTCTTCAGACCCTCACATGCCCCTGGTCCAAACTCCCCCATGAGAATTGGGCCCATGAACTTGAAAACAATAGACCGCAGTTGGTGCCCTGTCCAGTCGCAATGTATAACAATTTCTGCAGCTGGATAGATGACTCACTGAATCAGGTCCCCCCTAAAGTACACATCATCAAAAAGTATGGCTCACTTAAATCACCTTGGTAATCAGCTGAACTGCGCATAGTGAAGCACAGATGTAAAATTCTAGAAAGGAACTGGAGGAAAGATTTTGCAGCCGACAGCAAGCTCACCTATAGGAACGCTATACGCACTTACAGAGAGGAAATGAAGAAAGCTCAGGCAGCCTACTACGAGGAAAAAATTAATCAGCTGCCAATTCCCCCAGAAAGAACTTTGTCATCATTAAAAGGCTCCTAAAAATCCCTGTCCCCACGGACCCCCTTGGAATTCGCTGCGAAAACCAGGCTGAGTTCTTTGTCAACAAAATTCAGAACATTATAAAAACTCTCCACCAAATTGACCCGGTATCAATGACCCACCTAGCAGACTGCCCCCCCATCGCTCACCGCCTTGAATGCTTTCCCCCCCTCTCCTTGGAAACGTTTCTGACACTTATGTCCACAGTAAAAAGCAGTTCTCCAAGAGACCCAGCGCCCATGTGCATTTTAACCAAAGCGGCATCTATTATCGGTCCTACTATCACCCACACCATCAACGCCTCACTGTGCACAGGAATAGTTCCCGAACTTTGGAAGGAAGCAATGGTGAAGACTCTTCTCAAGAAGCCACACCTTGACCCCTTAGATCTGGGCAACTACCGCACCATCTCTCTTCTACGTGGGATTTAAAAAATCGCTGAAAAATTTGTCAATCAGACCATCTCTAATTTTCTGGAAACCTCCAACTTGCTGCATCCATCCCAAACAGGCTTCCGACCTAGGCACAGTACGGAGATGGCTCTGCTGGCAGTCGTGGAGGAAACCAGGAAAATTGTAGATGAAGTAGGTGCAGCAGCCATCGTCCTTTTGGACTTGAGCGCGGCCTTCGATACGGTGAACCATCAGGTCCTGACACACCGTCTCGAAAATCTGGGAGTAGTTGGAACCGCCCTAAACTGGCTGCGCTCCTTCCTGAAGGGACGCTCGTTTCAGGTTTTTGAAGAGGGCATAATCTCCAAACCCCGTCCCCTCCAGTGTGGCGTACCTCAGGGCTCGTCCCTGAGTCCTACGCTTTTCAACGCATATATGGTCCCTCAGGCATCAATTGTGGCTCCATTTGGGATTTATATGGTCACCTATGCCGACGACACTCAACTGGTCGTAGCCCTAAACCAATCCTTTCCACACTCTACGACCCTGAAAGCCTGTCTTTCGGAGGTGGTAAAATGGATGGGGTCTTCCCACCTGAAACTAAATGGAGGAAAGACCGAGGTCATGATCCTAGGTAATTTCGACAACTCGTCGCTCAGAACCTTCAGGTTGGCATGCATGGGCCCAGTTCCAACCCCTAAACATGAAATTAAGAGTCTGGGCATCTGGCTAGACCATAACTTAACATTTCATGCGCAAGCCAGCAAGACTGTGAAAACCTGCTTTGGCCTGCTTAGAATGGCAAGGAAGGTTCTCCCCCTGCTCCCTCCCCAAGCCAGGAAAATCATGGTCCAGTCTATTGTGCTCACCAGACTGGATTATGGCAATGCGCTCTATCTGGGAGCCCCTACCTCAGTGATCAATAAATTACAGATCATCCAGAACTATGCAGCCAGACTACTGACAGGAACACCCAAATTTCTCTCCGCAAAACCAGCCCTTCGTCTCCTACACTGGCTCCCCGTGTACAGGGGATAGGCCCTCCCATGACCTCAGCCATAGTTCATCCATACAAAGCAAGGAGAAAGCTTCACTCGGATGACCTTCACCTCATTGAGACCCCAAGAATCAAACGAGCTAGAAGTGGTGGCAGACTCTTCTCTCTGAATGCAGGCAGACTCTGGAACACTCTTCGGCTCCACCTCTGGAAAGAGGCCAATCACTGTGCCTTCAGGAAACACCTCAAAACCTTTCTATTTCCCGAAATCAAATCATCCTTCCGCGTCCACCCGTCAAACAGTCACGCCTAGTGCTGGGAGGCCTCCGGGTAGCCATGCGCTTTACAAATGTACCTTTCATTTCATTTCATTTCATTTCTTGTGTAACTCATCATTGTGTGTAGGCTGTATCCTTGTTCCACTGGACAACTCTGACTGTGAGATGGACCACCTCATAAGTTTTTGATGCTCACCCCTCATTTGCATGAGCCTCCTCATGTTCCTGTGCTTTGTATGTACCCGGAAGTGAGTCCCAAACAGGTATGGTCTTAGCTTCTTCAGTGCCAACACCACATCAAAGGTCTCCTGCTCAATATAACTCCTCCTCTGTTCCAATGGAAGTAATCTCCTACTGATGAAGGCCACCGGTTGTCCTAGGGCCTCCTCAATCAGTTGTGAAAGGAAAGCACTGCCCCTATGCCATGCTCTGAGGCATCAGTTTACAAAATTAATTTCTGGGAAAAGTCAGGTGGCTTGATTACAGGGGCTGTGCATGTGGCCTGTTTGAGGGTGTCAAAGGCACTCTGACTGATCTATGTTTAGATCACCTTCTTTGGTTGCTTTTTTAGATGTCAGCTCAGTCAAAGGGGCAACAATGGTGCCACACTCCTTGATGAACCTCCCATAATATCCAGTGAGGCCCAGGTAGGCACTCGCTTCTGTTTGGGTTCGAGTGGCTCTCAGGCTGGAAAAGTCTCTATTTTGACCTGGAGGGATTGCACCTTGCCACTGCCCACAAAGTGTCCCAAGTACAATAAAAAACCTTCCCTTTCTGTTATTTTCTGGCCTTGATAGTCAGGCGGGCCTGTTGCTGAGCCTGAAGCCTGAATGTGAAACAGGTGGTCCTCTTAGCTTCTACTGAAGACAGCTATGTCATCAAAGTAAGCAGCACTGAAGGACTACATCACAGCGAGGACCTGACTCAACAACCACTGGAAGGTGCCAGGGACATTCTTGAGTATAAAGGGTATTATCTTAAATTGGACGTGGCCCTCTGGGATCGACAATACAACCCCCTCAGGTATGGCAATTTGCCAGTAACCAGAAGTGAGGTCAAATGTACTCAGGATCTGGGCAGCCCTTAACCGGTCTATGAGTTCATAAACTCAGGATATATCTTGACTTAATATTATTATAATGATGATAATGGGTGTGCATCAGTCAATGTGACTGAGTTGAGCCCTCAATAGTCCCCACAGTTATGGAGTTCTGGGATGATGACCGGTGGGGCAGCATTGGGAACCAACACCACCGGTCTGTACCAGGTGCTACTGGAGTGCTCAATCACACCCAAATTCAACATCTTGGAAACTTCTTCTTTAATGCTGTCATTCACCTTGTCTGACAGTCTGTAGATCATATTTCTGACTCGTGAAATGTCACCAGCATCTGTATCATGGTTACACAGGTATGGGAGCCCAAGGGTTAGGGGGAAAAGGGAGTCAAAGTATCCCAACATCTAGTCCCTTTGCTGTTCCAGGATAGAGATAACAGGGAAAGGCTGAGACCTTCCACTAACCATCTGTTTTTTGATTGAAAGGGTGTCAGAGAAAGGTGCACTCTCCTCTTTCACTCCATCATCTGTCACCAGCAGCATGGTAACCTTAGACTTCCCATAGTGGAGCTTGGGGCAATTGATATGGAATACCCTTAGTGGTTTTCTGGGGGTCTTGAGGTCCAAAAGCTAGCTGGACTTCCCCTCCCTCCCTTTCTCCTCAAACGGCCATGGTTGATGGTCTTGGAGGGGCTGCAACTCCACTGTCTCGAATATCCATACTTTCTGGCCAGTCTAAAGCTCTAACAGAGTGGCCTTCTGGTTGTACCAAAGCTTCTTGACCTACTTGCTGACTTCTAGGTTCTACCAGGATTTTTTCATCTTGTTGTGGAAGGTTAGCATGTAGCTAATCACACCCTGTGGGGAGTTAGTGAGAGCTTGTTCCCACATCTCCTTAACCTCGCTGAGAAGACCCCAATAAAGTGGCCATAGAAAGTACCTCCCTGTAGGCAAAGAGCAGGCATGGTAAGACAATGTCCCACTTCTGTCTCATTGGTTCAGGCAGATGCATAATCATGCCTTTCAGGGTGTTGTAGGTTACCCCACACTCTTCCCACAGGGATTTTATGTAGACTGTTATAAAGTTGGTACCTCTGTCAGACACCACTTCCTTCGGTAAGCACATTTGGGTGAAAATCCACATAAGGGCCCTAGCAAATGCAGATGCAGCCACAGTCCTCAGAAGTATTGTATCTCGGTACCTAGTGGCATGGTCCACCAAAACACGGATACCCCTGTGTTTCAGGGCAGTTTGGAGCACCAAGGGTCAAACAATGTCAATGTGCATCCTTTCAAGTCCTGTAAAATGTAACTGAGGATGTCTTCATCCGGGGCCAATAAAAGTGGGAAACAAGACTTACAAAGTTCTTGTCTGACCCCAGGTGGTCTGCCAGGGGTATCTATGAGCCAGACCCAGTAAAAAGGACATGGAGCACTACCATCACATATGCTAACCGATGCATAATTACACTAGGCTCACTGTAAGAAAGGCCAATCTCTCAGTAAATGAGGTGATCTCCAGAGGTGTCACCAGCTGCCTGGGCTTCTGCTTGCCTTCTCATGCCCTCTAGGGTTGGGCACTCCTCTGTAGCCTTGAAAACCTCCTCCCTGAAGGGCCCATCCTAAACTTGCCATCCAGCAAGCTCAGGCAGATTTCCTACAGATGCAATATCCTCCCGGGGCAGCCTCCTCTGGTGACCCCCCTAACGGGTTTGCCATGCCCCCTGCCTCAATTTGTTAGTAGCTGCTTTGGCCAATCTTCATGGCTTCCTTGAATCTCCTCCTAGACAGGCATGATCCATTTAGTCATACAGACCCACTCAGTTAACCCCAACATTTCAATATGTAACCTGAGCTCCAATTCCTTCCAGGCAGAGTGCCCTATGTCATTTTCTAATAAACAATCCACATGCATGGCAGGGCTCACATTTGCCTTAAGAGAACCTTAGACCCCCCCCCCCCTCCATACTCACTGGGAAGTGGCTCTCATGGTTGTCTGCTACTACAACCTGGTTGAATGAATTGGGTATCACTTACTCTGAGGATACCAAATGACATGTCACCATAGTAATGTTGGCCTCTGTTTCCCTTGGAGCCTCCACACTCTGCTCATTGATGGTGAACCACTGCCTATAATTTGAAGAATTTGAAGACATGTGGGCTTTGGGCACCATCTACTTTTCACCCAGGGACACTAAGATCTAACACAAGTCTACACATAAACTTTGGCAAACTCAGCAACACTCAGAAGTGGCATGAAAAGGGACAGAGATGTTTACAAAATTATCAATTAAATGCAGTATGCCAGCCTTTTTGATTGGTTTGCTATTTACTACATTTCAAGTTCCCTTCCAAATTCTTTACAGTGTGTCCACAGTAGAGGACCTTAAGTGGAAAATTGAGAAGATTAATATGAACCAGTATGACTTCTAAGTTTTATTGATTGTTCCTTCTCAGGACCTCATGAGTTTCACTGGGACTGTGAAGTGCTCCACCATCTATTTGGTGAGGTCAGTGCTATATAAATACCATATAGATAGTAATGGTAAACATCATCATTATCATTAACATCATAATATTAAATCAAGAAAATGTGTCCCCTTGATTGAGAGTACCAGCCAATGAACATTGCACCCAGAGGGTGACATTACAAATGAGGAATTACTGGTAGCCATGATTGCCATGGTCCTCATTCCAACTTGATCTTTTAGAAGGTGAATCCTGCAGATGATATGCACTGGAGGATCCGTGGATTTTATTCAGGGCTATTAATTCAGCTGGGATTTGGAGACAAGAGTTAAATTGTCACTCGTTGTGAGGTCTTCTATGTGAATATCTCTATTGACCTTGAACACCTTCTCATATAACTCCTAAAAACCACAGCTCATTATCTTTCGAGCACAGTATTTTCCTTCTCCCTGTAGCGTTTCTTTCTTTTTCCGGGTCTTTACTTTATATGCAGTGCATCTGATTCATAAATGTTTTAGCAGGCGTGACTAGGACCCCAATGTGGAACATTCTGTGACCTAAAATTGTGCAATGTATTCCTGGTTTTACCTCATTCCACCAGTGCACATAAGGATAAGATTCAGAAGATCATCATAAAGTGATTGTTTTTATACAGTGAAATCAGCATAATTGTCTTTATTTAAATATTTGTAGTGAGCAGATTGTTGTTCAAACAAATTTTTGTGCAATAGCATCCATATTTAACCATGCAATGAAACCATACTTGAGTATTCTTGTATTAAATGTAGCATCACTATGAACATAAAGGCCATCATTACTTGTGGCTTCCTAATTCTGATAGGACCATTACAAGCAGTTAGAGGCCTGTTATATTGTGAGGATTTTTTCATTGAAAACTGAGTATGAAAATCTGAAATGGGGTAATATTGGGGAATTTTACAAAGAATTCCTGATTCTTACAATAATTCCAATTTTTTTAGTGGACCATCAGAGTCCAACATATAATGGAATGGATTTTTCCCACTCCTGGAATTACTAGGAAAATCCATACCCATTTCCTGGCGAAATTTTCATCAAGCTGGGTTAAAAAAAATCCTAAAATTACTGCATGTTGCATTATTACGTTCTGCTTGTGGCAAAAAAGTTAGTGCGACTGTATGGGGACAAAACTAACAACCAGAACGAGTGGCCACTCTATGAGAAACTACAATTTTGTATGCTATTTTTTTAAGTACGAAATGCATGCTTGAATCCAAAATATATGCAAGGGGGCATTTCTCACCAAAATAAAGCACCTAGGGCCAGATGTAGAAAAAAGTCAGTTTGCAATTTCCTTATTGCAAATATTTGCAATTTCCAATTAGGAAATCGCAAACAGCTATGTACAACAGTGTCTCAGACACTCTTTGTGATTCCCAATGGGTCGCCAATAGACCTGCCTCATCAATATTAATGAGGCAGGACTCAATTTGTGACCCATTGAGAATGGCTTCAATCACAGGGATTGTGGCCTGCTGGGGTTAGCTGACCACCATGACTGTGATTGCTTTTTAAGTTTAAGTGAAGCAAAAAATTATATCTAATGCAGACCATTTTCCTTAACCGAAAATGGGCTGCATTACAGAAATAACAATTAAGGTGCCGATTCCGATTGGGTAAAAAAATTCCCGTACGACTCGTATCCGTATATTTTGACGTGCGAATCGTACAAGTCCTTTCCCACCGGTGAAGTACGATTCGTACGTGAAAAATACATACGAAACGCTTCGGGAAAAGGTCTACGAGATGTACCCAGACAGTTTTACGTACAAATCGTAAAACTGAAGTCCGAGCGCACAAGTACGATCCGTACCGCCCTTCCGAATACACAAGCGTATGTAAAACGTCCCGTACGGAGCGAACTCTGTACCACTCGTATCCCGGGTAAACTTGTGCCCGGGATACAAGTCGTACAGCCCCCACGTCACCCTGCGTATGTCCACACGAACCCCCGTATATCACCACCGTACCCCCGTATGTCAGCACCGTACCCCCCCATGTCTGCACCGTACCCCAGACCTGTACTTGTACGCACCGTACCCCAGCCCCGTACTTGGACGCACCATACCCCAGCACCGTACCCCAGCCCCGTACTTGTACGCACCGTACCCCAGCACAGTACCCCAGCCCCGTACCCCAGCCCCGTACTTGTACGCACCGTACCCGAGCACCGTACTCCAGCCCCGTACTTGTACGCACCGTACCCCAGCACCGTACCCCAGCCCCGTACTCCAGCCCCGTATTTGTACGCACCGTACCCCAGCACTGTACCCCAGCCCCGTACTTGGATGCACCATACCCCAGCACCGTACCCCAGCCCTATACTTGGACGCACCGTACCCCAGCACTGTCCCCCAGCATCGTGTATGTATGGACCTTACAACAACATTGCATATGCGAGTACGGTACAACAACATCGCATATGTACGCACCTTACATACGCGAAAACGACTCATACTGAACCAGGACACTGTAAAACAACACAAGGAGGGTCAATTTGACTCGCACAACACCACAAAACACGTCTACAGTAGAAAATACATCAAAATGACTGACCTGGCACATCCAAACAGGCAAACAGAGGCCCAAACTCACAACCACCTCTTATAACACACCCACCAAAATTTCAAACTCAGGCACACCCACAAATGGACCAATAAAAAGGGCCCACACACACAAACCATGAGCCTTTGCAACAGACTCACTGTAGCTACAGAGCATACCCCAACAACTGCATCCATACACCTTAAAATATACACCTTCACACACACTCCTTCACACATACCCCCTCTTCACATTCCCACGCACCCCTTCACATTCACACCCACACCCTCACCCCACACCATGCCCACAGACAAGAATCCAAAGTTCACAAGGGAGGAGCTGGACATCCTTGTCAACGAAGTCCTCAGAGTCGAGCCACAGCTCTTTGGTCAGACAGACCAGCATAGCCGAAAAATCACGCCTTTGGCAGAGGATCGTCAATAGGATGAATGCTGTTGCACCCATCAGAAGGACCAGGAATGAATGCCAAGCCAGGTGGTACGATCTGTGGAGGACAGTCAAGCGGAAAATGAACGAGGACTACGCCCAGAGCAACATCACTGGAGGTGGGCTGCCCCGCAGACCGGTACATTACCATCCCTGGGAGGAGAAGGTGATGGCCCTGCTTCCGCCGGTGGGAGTACAAGGAGTCGAAGGAGTTGCAGAGCCTGGTGAGTACACAAACAACTTACGTAACATGGGGGTAATGGCATCCACACCCCAACTACACCAAATGTACGCAACTACCCCCAAGCCCTCACTGGACACAACCACACTCAAAAACAATGCTCATACCACTAACATGTGTATGCCCCATTCACAAAGCAAGGCCATGCCATGTCCCAGGCTACACGAACCACAAACCCAAGACTGGATGTCCGGGATGCTGGGAGGGTGGGGCTCACAAAACACATTGTTCAACTCAGAATCAGACACCATTGCCCGCAGCCCATATGGCCCAGGTACATACCCATGCACCATGCTCAATGCACAGGGACTGGCAAAGTACTGACAAGGTAGCTGACACTTGGCCCTGCTGTAGGCAGCACAAGGCCCTCCTGTGACCACTGTAAACTCAAACACCAACACCACAAGCTCAGATATCTAGGACAGGAACTCACACTCGCTGTCATGGCAGCATGCTCCTTGAGGGGACAGATACATCACCTGGGAGACCCAATGCCAAATAACCCTACACCCACCAGCAGACCCTGTCACACACACCCCTTACACAAGCACGCACCCCCGGGGCAAGCAATGGATTTACCCACTCTCACAATGGACATGTGACACAAGATCAATCCATAGCCAAAGAAGCATCCAAGCCAAAAATCTTCATGTCAAACACTCAGGAGAACATATCAATCTGTCCCCCGCAACATACCCATCCACAAGTGAACATTGAGGGGAATGCTAGGCACATACAACTACCTGAAGGAAATGTGCCAACTTGAATATGTATGAAACATGGATGTCGCATGAAACAGCATTAACATTGTCTCTCTCTCACACACACAGGGCAACGTCATGGATCTCCCCCCAACAATGGGGGGGAAGAATCACAGTCCCAGGCTCAGGAGGAACCTGATCCCACCGGCAGCGACGCCTCTCAACACTCCGCGGATGACCCCAACCCACCTGGACCCTCTGGTGTCCAAGCCCTTGCAGCACCTGCTTCAGGTACATTTGTGCCAACCACCAGCCCCATTCCTAACACATCCCAGGAGACACCCAGGAGCCCTGCCCGCACTGAACAACTGAGCCAGTCTGACCTGGAGGGACAAGGTTCACCGGGCACCCAGGAGGAGGCAGACAACCCCGCAACTGCCATCCCTCAGGGGTCCCGTAGACCCGATGTGCCCACAACGGCAGGCCAGGCTCGTGTGGGCATGGGTGGTGGGAGTGGAGGCAGGCGGAGGCGAGAACCTGACCAGCCAGCTGAAGGGACCGGTATGCCACACATACGCAACATCATGGACGCATACCGGCGTGACACCAGGGACATCAGCCAGTTAGTGGAGACCCTCACAGAGATTAAGAACCAGCAGGCCGAGCAACACGCCAGTCAACAAGAACACCAAGGATGGATGGAGGCAAGACTGGCTGAGCTCCTGGCGGTGCAAAGGGACATAAGCCGTTCACTCCGTCGGATCGCCGAAAACATGGCTAACTCTTCCTGTGCCACCAGGCGAAGACCACCACCAGCCACAGGGAGGGAGGAGGAGGAGGATTCATCCGACGGAGCGTCCCAAACATCGTCAAGGCCTGCATCTGAGGGTCCCGCGAGGAAGGTGGGTTTTCCACGGAAAAGACTGTGAGAGGCAGGGGACCATCCACATCTCCCAGGTCACCTGGCCTGGCACCTGGCCTTCATGCGCAACAGCAGCACCTCATTCACTGACATTCTCTGCCACATGGACTTGCTGGTCACAGTCTGACCAATGATGACAAACACTGTGGTCTGGACTCTGATGACTTCAAATGCCAAGGATCCCATCTCTCCCTGTGAACTTTGGATTCTAGGCAGACTGTATAGCACCTATTTATTCCCACAAAACAAGCCCCCCACCGAGAATAAAACTAAATTTCTTTAATTAGATGTTGCAGTCATTTTGCATGAGTCAACAACATACGTGTGGGGAAATGTCAAACTATGCCTGAGTGTTGAACTAACTCCAGCCATCCATACCCTGGGATCTGAGTCGGGTACAGGATACACATGGGTCACAATGTATCATCCAATACAGACATTGAGCACAATACTCATCCGTGATGGCCTCAAGCTGCTGAGGGGGGGCTTGCAATACTGTGCGGACAGACCAATTTGGAAGAGTATCATTAAGGCGTAGAGGTCATGGCTCATGTCGAGGTTCCCGGGGAGGGAGTCCCAGGTATGTTTGGCCAGGTGGGAGAACTATGCCCTGCATGCTGAAGTTCGGTGGTTGTGAAGAATGTTGGCCAGGGCAAGGTTGGATGCACGGAGTTGGCCCAACGGGGTCTTGGATGACAGACGTCTAAGGTTGGTTTGGGGTCTAGGGTTGTGGACTGCCTCCTGAGTGTGGGTGAGGAGTGTGAAGGTCATCCTGCAGCAGACAGTGATCCATTGCAGCTATCTCAGGTGGACGGTGATGTGGCTGGGGTGTGGGATGTTGAAGCTGAGGTGTGCAGATGCACCCTGGATGTGGACAAGTTTTCCGGGAGTTTGGCAGTACTTGCTCCGTAGTGGGCGGGGTTGTAGTTGACACGGCTGGTGTCATGACCTGGGGACGGTCTGTATTGCCTTGGAGTGGATCTATCTGTGGATCATGTGCATCATGCGGAGGGTGTTGCAGCATGAGGTACAGATGCTGGTGAGTTGCATGGCAATGTGAGCGACGAGTCCATGATGCACACCATCTTGTGTGCGTGGCCACTGGGTGCTGGTGCAGTGCCCTGGCGGGTGGGACACAAGGAGTTGACCCAGCTGTGAGGGGACAATCCTCAGATGATTACCTCAGTCCTGTACAAGTCCAGCCTCAGGTGGCTGATGTTCAGCCATTCATCAACGGACCTCATGCCTTCTTGAAGGTTGGAACTGGCAATGGCTGTGTCTTTGGTGAGGGTGAGGAGCAGCTGGCTGTCAATGGCATACGAGATGATGATGAGGTTGTGTGCGCATGTGATGGTGGAGAGGGGGGTCCTGGACACATTGAAGATTGACACGCTGAGAGATGAGCCCTGGGCCATGTGCCTGATGACGCCACTGTACTACATGCTGAAGGCTTGAGTCCCACTCCCATGGCCTTGCTGGTGAGCTACTTGGTAATTTCATCCTGGTCCATCCCCTGGATACCAGTGTTGGAGATGTGTGAGCTGACAGTGTGTGACCACATCGTGCATAATGCTGTGGAGAGGTCAAGGGAGGTGGCCTCACCATTGTTGAGCAGGGCAAAGTTGTCGGTGTTGGTGGCAATGATGACGGTTGCAGTGGGGTGATTACTGTGGAAGACGGTCTTGTGCAGGGTTCCTGGAGCTCTTTGCGTGGAGGAAGTTTGTCAGTTGCTCGTTGACTGTCTTCCTGATGACATTTGCTGGCTAGGGAAGCACAGTGATGTTCCTTGAGAGCCAGCGTTCCTGCCGTCCATTGTCTAAGAAGGGTCTGTGTCACTGCATGCCTCTATCTACCATGGAATGTGGCTAACTCCAATGATACATACAGGACGTGCTGGATGTGGGCTACAAGGATGGGGAATGATGTGGTTGAGATGGTGTGTGGGAAGGGGCCTGATGGAGATCCCCAGGGGATGTTGCACATGAGCCGGGTGTTGTATCTGCTGATGATGGAAGTCCAAAACCTGAGGGTGGTTCGTCCCGCGTATAATAGTGCGATCTGCCTCTGTGTGCCAAGGCTTGCGTGTATGTCCATGAGCTTGCAGTGGTAGAAAGTTGCAAGGGATTGGCTCAGCCTTGCAGGGGTGGGGTGTCTTTTGGATGGAGAGCTGATGTCAGTGCACTCACGATGCTGATGAGCTCCTTGATATTGTGCGGTTTTATGGCCTCGGCCCCATCTGAAGGATCTCCAATTGTCCTTGCTGATGATATGGTGATGGCTGTGTGTGCCGTTTTCCAGGGTAGTAAGGCCACTGATGGTTATTTGTGTTGCAAGCTGTGCACAAGAGTCCTGCTAGACGTGTATGAGTATGGCTTAATTGTTGATGTGCGTCACAGGAAAGTCCGTCAACGTGGCTAGATTGTTGGATCAGTTGCTGATCCAGTGTGTGAGGTTGCAGGGTGTGGCGGTGGTGTTGGTTCCAGTATCCCACACAGCATGTCTGTGTTGACTTACATCAAGCATCTTTGGGAGATTGGTAGCGGGGTGTGTGGCAGTGTGTTGCTCGTCGGAGACGTGGATGCTAATGTGGATGGGCCAATGATGGATGCTGGTGTGGGTCTCATCCAGCCAGAAGTTTCTGGCACACAGCCACATGAATCCTGTGGATGTGAGGGCATGCGTGATGATGGACGTGTTGATGGCTTTGTGGAATTGTGGATGTAGGCCTGGAGATCTGTAGATGAGTGTTACTCTGAGGGTTTGCAGGGGTTTGTGCTACACCGAATTTGTGACCCTGAGTGCGTACTTGGGAATAGATATCAATTCATCCTCCAGGATTGTTAGTGCCGTCCCTGCGGGTGCTCTTGTATCCGTCTGAGATGGCAATGAAGAAGTTGTGTGCTGAGGATGCTTTCATCCAGGTCACTGTCATGAAGGTGATGTGTGGGTCTGTTGTGTTGAGGAGGTAACAGAGTCCCATGGCGTGCTGGTGGATGGAGCCGGTGTGGAGTAGGAGGGACATGACCTGGTTGGTGTGACAGGGCCTGGAAGGCGGGGCAGCGCTGTGTAGGCAGTTGGAGTTGCACACTCAGCATGCGAATGTGTCGTGTGTGCGCTTAGGGTATGCCTGAGAGCATGCAGTTGATTTTCGGTTGGACATTGCTTGGAGGGTGGCTGCAACATGAGACTGTTGTGTGATGTGGGTCATGCAAGGACATTAGGGTCGTGCAATGTGCATGTTGCATGTGCTGATGGTCCTGCCTTTGGCACCGCGTGGCCGCAACAGTGGCACAGACAAGCTGATGACAGCCTAATGAATGGGTGGAGGGAGGAAGGGAGGAGCATCTTGGGGGCGTGTGGGTTGCAGAATCCGGGAACTTGGTGGGCCCTTGCCGCAGGGGCCGCAGCAGCAGGCGGCATGTACTGGAAACTAGGCCGAAAGTAGCACACAAAGACAAGGATGTCAGAAAGGACAACTGCAACAGGCATATGTAAAGGAAGGAGTGTCAGGTTACTCATGGCTCACCCAGAGAAAATGGATGAACAATCACCAAAGATGACTGACACAGGATCAGGAAACAGAAGGCCGAGCTGCGCACAGGAGACACACCCTCAGCAGGCATTGACGGCCCGTTGGGGGGGAGCAACCTGCCCAAATACATACACAACCATGGACTTCATGCACAATAGAGATTATAAGCCATGAAGAACTGCATGCATGTTGCCAAACTACACATAGACCCATGTGCACAATCTTTGACAACTATGCCAGAGATGACGCATGCAAAGTGGCAAGAGACCTGCGTTGACAGAGATGAGGCACTTTGGAGGGTGAGGATCACCTTTATTACTCAGGCTCACACTAAGAGAAATGCATCAATATGAACAGACTCACAGGTCATTTGACTGAACATGTGGGACCTACGCTGGACACCCCCTTCACAACACGGATGTTGTAAATCCAAATGAACTGGCACACAAGTTAAGGGGATGAGCCAAACACCTCCTGCTGCACACGGAGAGGCTGCAATTCCCCATTGAGCCTGTTATGGGGATGTCCCACACTATGTCCACCCGTAGCATCCCGTGTGTTTCAGAGGGAAGTTTTACACACATTGATGCCTTCATCAGAATCAAAACACCATTAGAGATGACTGTTACGAAGGGTGACTATCAATTCATGGGAGTCATGCTACATGTTATGTGCCCAATGGTGAGTCGACATGTATGCATGGTAACACAACATGCACAAAGGCAGTCCCCACACATTCCAAACACGTACCACACCCACAATGCCTTGCTGCAATCCTTACCCAAAATGACATTTCCCCATGTCCGTGCATGGAACGCTGATTCAGCACACGTTGCAATACTCATGAGGAATAGCAGGAGGACAACGATGACACGAGCAGACAACATGCGCAAGAACCTGGGAATGACAGACACACAAGAAGTCAGCTAAAATATTTTTCTCAGCATACATGGTCATTTACTAAACAGGAATAATGTTGTCCCCATGCTAATTTAAAAGAAAGTGTCTCAGCTAAAATGTGTGGAATGACATCATCACTCGAGTGACACATCAGAACACACATCTAAGTCACTTAGCATACAGTCAGCTGGACACACACATCGCAACACATGCCACCCAAGGCTCCAAGCGTGCACACTCAGACCCAGTGACTCACCATTATGAGAAGAAGTTGCGTATGAGCTGACTCCGGATATCCTCCTCCTCCTCCTCCTCACTTGCCTCGTGGCCAAGCCCTTCATCCTCCACGGGTGGATGTTCCTGCTCATCCTGCTCCAGGATGAGTGGCACTGCCTTCTCCACTGCCATGTTGTGCAGCATGTAGCACACGAGGAAGATTTTGCAGACCTTCGCCGGTGCATCTGGGAGGGAGCCGCCTGTCTTGTGAAGGCACCGGAATCGGCTCTTCAGGATGCCAAACGTCCACTCAATCACTCGCCTGGTCTGCCCATGTGCATTGTTGTACTGGAGATCGGCAGCTGATCTTGGGTTGCGGAGAGGCATCATCAGCCATGGCATGTTGGGATAGCCAGAGTCCCCTACATGGAAACATCATGTAAATAAGTGGGTCAGGAGATGCCGTAAGAGCCAAAGATACCGCAACACACAGGACAAACAGAGTACACCCACCAACAAGACATGCTCGTTTGTTGTCGAGCCGCAGCATCATTTGTGGCACCCTGCTACGCCTCATGATGTAGGCATCATGTGCTGACCCTGGAAAACGTGCACAGACATGGGAAATCAGCATGTTAGCAAGACACACCACAAGGGCATTTATAGAGTGGTAATGTTTACGGTTGCGATAGGCTACCTCCTGTGCCTGTGGTGGTACCAAAGCCACATGTGTCCCATCAATGAACCCAATGACATGGGGCATCCCTCCCAGGGCATAGAAATCACCCTTGACACCTGTCAACTCCTCAGGAGTCGGAAAATGGCTGAATTCATCAAGGTGCTCCAACATGGCTGCCAAAACATCACGCAGGACACGGCTGAACATTGTCTGTGACATGCCACCAACATCAGCTATGGTGAATTGAAACGTACCTGTGGCAAAAAAATTTAGGGCTGCCATCACCTTCATCTTGGGGGTCAGCGCAGTAGGATACCTGTGTCGCGGTTGGAGGTGTGGTGCCACCTTGGCGGTCAAGTCCTCAATCAACTGTTGAGTGAATCTGTAACGTCGGATGCAGGCACTTTCCCTCATGGCACCCAAGTCTGGCATTGGTCGGGGGACAGGCGGTGCTCTGCAGAAAATTGTAATGAATAACGAAGATTGAGAGCATAACAACATCAATGTCAATGAACAGAGCACATGCTCAACTGCTACTACACATCTGCCAAATACAGAGTCTCGTCTGTGCAATACATCCAGGACACGTATGTCAGCTTGGTGATACTCCTACGAAAAGCCAGATACACCTGTTGATTGGCAAGCTACATGACATGCCCTGAAATGAGCTGGGGGCCAGTCTGAGTGAACAGCCAGAGACATCACAGGAGTGACATAAATCCACATAGCTGCATTTGAAGGATGTCATCTCATACAGACAGCTGACGGCAAGCTAGACGCACAGGTCACATGGAATGTCAAATGTACAGATCACACACTTTGCGATGAAGGGGTACACGTGAAAACAGAAAACGCAGACATTGAGATGACGCAGATTTGTCCTCATGTCAAAATATCATGTTCGATGCATACAGACCCTGCTCACGTGGGAATCCACATGTGGCAAGGTGTGCGTAGATGTGTGCCATGCCCATCTCCACACAGACACATGTTGGATGCAGCAACAGCAGATGTAGTTGACGGAACACCAACGGCAAGCTCATGGGAACACATGACACACAAATGACATAGTCACATCGGGGCACGCTGATCGTGAAATGTCAGTTGTTAGTGTCCCTGTCCCTGGCATCAGGGGACAGTTGCGGGTGGTGGTGACTGTGTCATACCAGTGATGCTGTGCTTGACACGTTTGTACTACAGGCACACATGTGCAAAGTGTGAAGGGGAAGTGTGCCACATAGTGCCCCATCACACATGACATGTGTACACAGATCATCACACATCAATTGTGCAACTACATGAGGAGACATGTGTAATATCACTGCCTGACACACCTAGGCCCTGCACATGAAAATCTGCACTGACAATGACTTGATGTACAGCCTTGTGCGAGTCGGAGACCTCCATTCCTTACATGTGCGCCTCCTATCACCAGTGTAAGCGTGTGAAATGCACCGTACACACGCTCTGAGAGCGTGTGTACAGTCCGTATCACTATAGTAGTGGTGCCGTAGGAGTACGCGTGGTACGGACCATACACACGTCATTTGTACGGTCCGTATCACTATAGTAGTGGTGCCGTAGGAGTATGCGTGGTACGGACCGTACACACATCGTGCGTACTGTCTGTATCACTATAGTAGTGGTGCCGTAGGAGTACGAGTGGTACGGACCGTACACACGTCGTCTCTACGGTCCGTATCACTATAGTAGTGGTGCCGTAGGATTACGCGTGTGTGTACGGTCTGTACCATGCGTACTCCTACGGCACCACTACAATAGTGATACGGACCGTACACACGCTCTGAGAGCATGTGTACGGTCCGTATCACTATAGTAGGGGTGCCGTAGGAGTACGCGTGTTACGGACCGTACACACATGCATACTCCTACGGCACCACTACTATAGTGATACGGACCGTACACACGCACTCAGAGCGGGTGTACGGTCTGTATCACTATTGTAGTGGTGCCGTACGTGTACAGGTACGTGTGAAACGCACTGTACATGTTTTTTTTTTATAAAAAATTACATAGGGGACAAGTATTAGGCCCAAAATGCATGCTGGTTGCCATGGATACATAGATTTCAGTTGCAATGTGGCCATTATGTGGGCTTGAAAAGTCAGTTGGCCCAAAAATTACAATGTTGCAAAGTGGTGTTTGCCTTGCTATGATGCTCAAAATTTGAACCATGCAAATTTGTGTCATTGGTGTATGTTTAAAGGGATTGGAGGAAACGTAGGATGCAAATGAGTTCGACCAATCACTCTGTACTCCTGTAAATGAAAGCCCCCAGCAAGACAGATATAAGTCAGCCAGAACCCATGAGAGGGCACTTGCCTGCACAACTTTACTGTCGACCACACTGCTGCTGTCTGTGCTTCCTCTGGCACCATGTCGCGGACTGTGGAGAGGGCCCAGCCATTCACACTTGAGGAGAATGAGGCATTGCTGAATGTCCTCCTCCCACAGTACCCCAGCCTGTATGGGAGACCAGGGGAGCAGGTGAGTGCTGACTCCACTACCTTTAACTGTGCACCTTTTTTGTGATTGTCACTTCTGGCATCGTGTCCAGGTGTGATAGACATGCAATGTGGTTTAGAGTGGGTCCCAGTGGGGGGAAAGGCTTAGGTCTATCATGCAGAGCATGATGTAGTTCCTGTGTGCACTCCTCACTTGCATTGTGCTTACTGTGACATTCACTGCATAGTGCATGACACATTCAGCCTGGCAAATCCTTGGTGGAATTTTTTGGCTATTGTCCTGAGGTGATTCAGTGGTCTCCCCCGTGTGACAGGTGACTGTACCCACAGATGTGTATGAGTTGAGTGGAGATGTGGTGAGAGTGTCCAAGTGATGTGTACGCCTTCCTGGACATTGATGTGTGTGAAGGTTCCTTGTCATGTGGGTGAGTGTCTATGTGAAGTGTTGCACCCCAGCTGCATGGAGGAGGCAACAGCTCTACCCATCTGATGTGAGACGTAAGCCGTGCTGTGTGTCTGACTTGCTGAGCTAGCCCAACACCTGTGACACCCCACAGGCAAGTGGCACATGTGCAGAGTGAGGTATGTATCCGCTGTTGCCAATGGCAGGTGATTGATCTGTGCCTGTGTGTGTCTGTGTACTCTGCTGAGGCTGCGTCAGTGGCCTGGGGCATGTAACTGCTTTGAGGTGCTGTCCATCAGCCTGGTGTTGCATGTGATGCACAGTGTGTGCCATGATCAGGGAGTGTGTCGCACCCCTCCTGCCACCTGTGTACTTTCAATGCCATGTAGTGCATTGGGGCTTCCACAAAGGCCAATGTCTATATGAGTAAGATGCTATTCCTTGTCAGCATCCTATGCCCTGTTCAACATATCATCGATGTTCAAATGTGTGTCTCTGTGACATGTAGCAAGTGTAGTGATGTTGTCTCACTTTGTCATCCTCACAGGTAACTGCCTACGAGAAGGGGGGGATCTGGAAGGAAATCATCAGGGCCGTGAGAGTGGCGGGGGGTCGCAGTCGGCGCCTAGCCCTAGTCCGAAAACGATGGCAGGACATCCGGTGCTGGACACGGCGGATCGCCCGGGTCCAGCTGGGGCTCTCACCTCAACGCACCCACGGCGGGCGCCGACGCCTGGCCACCCACATGATGCGTGTCCTGGCGGTGGTCTTCCCTGACCTGGATAGGCAGTTACAGGAGGGACAGCAGCAAGGAGGGGGTAGGTTTGTTGTGTTGTGTGTCCCCAGCTTTTGGAAGTGCTCTGTAGCCTGGATCCACTGCCAGGGTTTATATGTGCAGTGCATATTCTGTTCCCCAAAGTCAACCATTGCTCTTATTAGTCCCTTCCCCTGATTGACATGTGTCCCCTGGTCTGTGTGTAATCACAATTGCACATGGTCATCTAGCCTGCCAGTTGATCCAAGTGCACATTGCTTTCTGCATCATGTTGGAGGGTGGTCTGTGACATGTGTTGGTACATTGCCTGTGCCCTGTCCTATTCACTCTGTTGGGGGTCCATATTTGTTGGCACTGATGATGAGTCTCAACATGGGAGTGTGAGGTTTCAAATGAACACACTTGCAGCATGCATGACCAATGTTGTTGCCTCAGACATGATGTGCATGAGTGGGAGATATGCATAGTGCCAGGACGGTTGCTCATGTTACAGTCAGATCATTCCAGGTACAGGGAGCAGTGTGCCCACTACAGTCCCCTGAGACACCCTTGCCTCGTAATCATGTGTGTCATCCAACACTGTGTCCATTCTCAGTATGTTCAGCATATGTTTGCCTCTGTGGCATTGTTCCCTGGAGTCATTTGTATTTATCCAAAGTGTGCTACATGTGTCGACTAGACAGGGAGACCCCATTTGGCTTGTGCATACTCACACTGGGCAGTGCCTGTGTGTCTATTCACAACTATCTGTCGATGGTTGTTTCTCACAAATATGTGTTGGCAGCCTCAGGAGGTGATGTGGAGTACATTTGGGAATTCTTGCTGCACATTTTTGTAAACCCTGATGAAGAGGTGTCACTTCTTGATTTGTCTCAATCACATTGTCTCAGGTATGGGGGATTTGTGCGGGCGAGGCCTACATGGCCAAACCTTATGTCTCCTTGCCAGGTCTGACCTGTGTGTGATAATTGGCTGGACAGAGACTCAACGTGCAGTGACCCAGTGATGTTGTGCAGGGTTTATTGTTTGTGCTTTGCAGCATGTGTCAATTGTTTAAATACATGATTCCTGCTCATACATTTTTTGCACCAGTGTGTGGTCCAGATGCTACATAGTTTGGTCTTTGTGTGCTGACATCTGTGTGGACATTCTGGCTTGCCATGGGGGTGTCTCCTCAGTGCAGGTATGCCTTTTTACGACACAATTGCAGGCCCATTAGCTCAGGCATTGTCCTGGGTTTGGACATGTGTGCCACTCCACATGACAGGCAGTGGGTCAGATGTGTTGGCAACTGTGTCATCAAGTTACGGATGGCCATGTGACAACTGGCATAATTCAAGTTGTTAGTCACAAGGTATTGTACCTTGGCACTCACAACACTTGTCAACAGGTCTTCAGGTTTTAAATGCTTTAGTTTGATGTTTTGTTGTTAAGAACAATAATGTGCCTGCATGACAGATGTCTCCCAAGGAAGTGCACAACAAACCACCTTTACACTTTCAGGGAACACGCTGGCACAATTTAAAAGAATGCACTGTTCTAATGAGACTGTTTTCCAGATTATACATATACATGTTCCCCCAGTGTTGTGGAAATTGGGTAAGTCCTTGGTTGTTGGTGATACCAACTTACGAGTGTCAAGTCATCAAGACCTCCGTGGGCCCATGTATATGTACTTTCTGCAACAACATTTCTTTCTAACAGTGGCTTCTTTAAAGAAGGCTGCCAGCTTCTTCAATAACTGGGTAAATGTAGTTTTGTGTGCACCTCCTTGGGAGCCATCTGTTATGAAGGCACATGTGTGTTCTGTTCACAAAATGGCACATTCCCACATACTGACCATGTCGATTGTGTAAAGTATTGTGATTCCCAAGGAACCAACATTTTTTCGTTTTGTGTTCAAAAGTACTTACAGGTCTCTGAGTGTGGGGACACCTTTGGTATTGAGGTGTGTTACTTTGCCTTGGGTGCACCACTACTGTTTCTTTCAGGGTAAACAAGAGGTGGCATGACTTCATTGTATTGCTGTGCTCACCTGTTCCCAGACACTAGCTCCTCAGTGTATTTCTCATTCAAGTTTTGGGCTGGTGTGTCCTATTTTTCCTTGTGTCCAAGTGGCATGGTGGGTCTACCAACTGGGGAGTACAGGGCTTACATATGTGCGGAGTAATCTAGCTGTTACTCATGATGCATTGCCTGATATGTACTGTGACCTATTGGTTTTGTACTCATGTGTCAGATGTATACAGGTGACTGATGTTTTTCTGTATCTTCACCTTGCCCACAGCATCATCATTGGGAACCGAGGGAGACACCTGCGCGGACCTGGATGAGGGACCCAGCACCAGTGCCACCAGTGCTGGCGAGTCTGCGGGAGCCAGTGGCACGGAGGGCGAGGGGAGTCAGTCGGAGGACCTGTCTGGTGGCGATTCCAAGTACGACGCAGACGGGTCTAAGGCTGACCTCATCGAGGGGGCGGAGGCTGCTACAACACCTGGCAGCAGCCCAACATCTGTCCCCGCCTCCTCCATTCCCATCACCGCCCTCCCAGTTGCTCCGGTCCCTTCTGTCCGTGCAGGGCACCACCATGTCTCCTTCGGGACAGGCACCGCACCCCCTGCCCCTGTCACCCCTGCTGCCCTCAGTGCAGAGTCAGTGGACATACTACGGCAGTTGCAGGTTGGGCAGGCATCAGTGCTGACTGTCCTCCATGGCCACACCACACTGCTGACACAGATGGTGTCATTCATGGAGGGCATGTCAGCAACGATGTCTGAACAACGCAGGTTCTGCGGTTCATGGACTCTTCCCTGACGGCAGCAGTGAGTCTCCTGCAGCGCTTCGTCCCCCCCTACCCCAGCCCCATCCACACTTCCCTCTCCCATACCTGTCCCATGCACAACCAGACATTCCCAAGCATGCACCCCACCAGACACAGGCAGAACACCACTAAGTAAGGGCAAGAGCACACCTCCTGGCACGCACACTCAGGGGGATGTACGGGCCGTAACACCATTGTAGTGGTGCCGTAGGGGTACGCGTGGTACGGACCGTACACACGCCCTCAGAGCGTGTGTACGGTCCGTATCACCATTGTAGTGGTGCCGTAGGGGTACGTGTTGTACAGACCGTACACACGCCCTCAGAGCGTGTGTACGGTCCGTATCACCATTGTAGTGGTGCCGCAGGGGTACGCGTGGTACGGACCGTACACACGTTTTCAGAGCGTGTGTAAGGGCCGTACCACATGTACTCCTACGGCACCACTACTATAGTGATACGGACCGCACCCACACATACATAGCGTGGGTACGGGCCGTAACACCATTGGATTTTGTCCGTAGGGGTACGCGTGGTACGGACCGTACACACCCTATGAATGCGGGGGTACGGTTCGTATCACACGTACCCCTACGGCACCAGTACATTTGGGATACAAGGCGTACACACGCCACGAATGTTGGCCTACGGCCTGGTGCAGCATATTACCTTTTTATTGGTGTGTGTGTTGGCCCAGGACAGCAGTGTACTGCACCAAGGGGGTGGGAGGCTGTATAGGATTCCCAGCAGTGGACAGACATGTGAGGGGTGGGTGCAGAGGACTCCCAGCAGTGGACAAACATATGTGTGTGGGTGCAGATGACTCCCAGCAGTGGACAGAGGCATGGGGGTGGGTGCAGAGGACTCCCAGCAGTGGACAGAAACATGGGGGTGAGTGCAGAGGACTCCCAGCAGTGGACAGATACATGGGGGTGGGTGCAGAGGACTCCCAGCCGTGGACAGAGACATGGGGGTGGGTGCAGAGGACTCCCAGCTGTGGACAGATACATGGGGGTGGGTGCAGAGGACTCCCAGCAGTGGACAGAGACATGGGGGTGGGTGCAGAGGACTCCCAGCAGTGGCCTGCAATATGAGGGGTGGGTGCATATCACTCCCAGCAGTGAACAGACATGTGAGGGATGGGTGCAGAGGACTCCCAGCAGTGAACAGAGACATGGGGGTAGGTGTATATCAACACCAGCAGTGGACAGAGACATGGGGGTGGGTGCAGAGGACTCCCAGCAGTGGACAGTGGACAGAGACATGGGGTGGGTACAGAGGACTCCCAGCAGTGGACAGAGTCATGGGGGTGGGTGCAGAGGACTCCCAGCAGTGGTCTGCAATATGAGGGGTGGGTGCATATCACTCCCAGCAGTGGACAGACATGTGAGGGGTGGGTGCAGAGGACTCCCAGCAGTGGACAGAGACATGGGGGGGTGCAGAGGACACCCAGCAGTGGACAGAGACATGGGGGTGGGTGCAGAGGACTCCCAGCAGTGGCCTGCAATATGAGGGGTGGGTGCAGAGGACTCCCAGCAGTGGACAGAGACATGGGGGTGGGTGCATATCACTCCCAACAGTGGACAGACAAGTGAGGGATGGGTGCAGAGGACTCCCAGCAGTGGACAGAGACATGGGGGTGGGTGCATATCAACACCAGCAGTGGACAGAGACATGGGGGTGGGTGCAGAGGACTCTCAGCAGTGGACAGAGACATGGGGGTGAGTGCAGAGGACTCGCAGCAGTGGACAGAGACATAGGGGTGGGTGCAGAGGACTCCCAGCAGTGGCCTGCAATATGAGGGGTGGGTGCATATCACTCCCAGCAGTGGACAGACATGTGAGGGGTGGGTGCAGAGGACTCCCAGCAGTGGACAGATACATGGGGTGGGTGCAGAGGACTCCCAGCAGTGGCCTGCAATATGAGGGGTGGGTGCAGAGGACTCCCAGCAGTAGACAGAGACATGGGGGTGGGTGTATATCAACACCAGCAGTGGACAGAGACATGGAGGTGGGTGCAGAGGACTCCCAGCAGTGGACAGAGACATGGGGGTGGGTGCATATCAACACCAGCAGTGGACAGAGACATGGAGGTGGGTGCAGAGGACTCCCAGCAGTGGACAGAGACATGGGGTGGGTGCAGAGGACTCCCAGCAGTGGCCTGCAATATGAGGGGTGGGTGCATATCACTCCCAGCAGTGGACAGACATGTGAGAGGTGGGTGCAGAGGACTCCCAGCAGTGGACAGAGACATGGGGTGGGTGCATATCAACACCAGTAGTGGACAGAGGCATGGGGGTGGGTGCAGAGGACTCCCAGCAGTGGCCTGCAATATGAGGGGTGGGTGCATATCACTCCCAGCAGTGGACAGACATGTGAGGGGTGGGTGCAGAGGACTCCCAGCAGTGGACAGAGACATGGGGGTGGGTGCATATCAACACCAGTAGTGGACAGAGACATGGGGGTGGGTGCAGAGGACTTCCAGCAGTGGCCTGCAATATGAGGGGTGGGTGCATATCACTCCCAGCAGTGGACAGACATGTGAGGGGTGGGTGCAGAGGACTCCCAGCAGTGGACAGACATATATGGGTGGGTGCAGAGGACTCCCAGCAGTGGACAGAGACATGGGGGGGTGTACATCATTAACAGATGACCACAACTCCATGGGTGTATGTACGCGTCCCTAACTTTGGACAATGATGATAGTGCCATAACAACACATCACTGACAGCAGTGTCCCACTCCCAGGAGGATGGATGTCACTCCCCCACTGCATGACACACCACATGTGGGTGTGAGGGCAAATAACACATGCATACCCATCCCTGGTGGATGCAGCACAATACACACACTGAGATCATGCCACAAGACTGTATAGTCATGTCACTGCCTACTAAATTAATAGAGCCAATGGGAACACACACTCTCACGCACATCCCAGGACTGATAGGAATGTTCAGGTGCTGGGCCAACCACCAAGATGTTGTCTCTCATGGAAGGACTAGGGTGGAGTTCCCACAGATACAATGCCCACAATTGTGAGTCATGTGCCCAAATACCCTGCTGAACAAGTACCATATGTGTGCTGGGCAGGGAGTACACACATGCATAGTGCTGAAAAGGGAGAATTTCTCCATGAAGGCATTTCGACATACTCAATACACAAGTACAGTGACTAGCAAGGATGGCACAGACGATGCAGCCGGAGACATTGCTGAGCAGGCATGGCCATAGTTGAAGGGATCCGTCACCAACACAAGAAATGTAGACACAGGTCAGCACAACAATTGTGCAACTCTTTGCAGGGAAGATGTCAGGTGCCACAGAGGAAGGAACACTCCTTGGGACAATGTCTCAAAACCAAAATAACACACACTACCAATGATTCTTTGCAGAGACCTTGTGATGGCACGCAGATACCATGGTCCACCTCATGACCATCAGACTAGAACATTTCTCAGAACCATAACACATTACCACAACACCAGCTCATGGAGCCTCAGCACCAACATCAATACCTGAAATGCAATAGTGTTCAAAGTAAAAATAAAATGCTTTATTCAGCATAAACAACAAATAATGAAATGACACTATATACAAAGGCCAATGGCCAGTCCATAATAGAAGTCCTTGGGGGGACACATGGGCACACGTCTCCCCTAGCTTGCCTGTACAGTGGAACCCTCAGGTTCGTCGACAGGGAGGGGGGGCATCATGTGGGGAAGGACCAGGCACCGCAGGGACAGGAGGGGGAAGGGCAGGTGTGGTGGGTGCAGGGGTGGACGTCTCCACCACAGGGGGTGGGGCAGCGCCAAAGGTGGATGTGAGCACGTCACTGCACACTGCTGCCAGGGCATCCAGGGTAAGCCCTGCACCGGAAGAAACCCCAGGGCCAATGGAGGGGGGGTGGCCGAGGGAAGGGGTGCAGCGCTCTTGGGGGAGGGGGTGGACAGGGGGTGGGACTCAACTACCCTGCCTGGGGACTTCCTCGCCCGCTTGCGGGGTGGTGTCACAGTGGTGGTGATGGGCAGCTCACCCATGTCGACCTCTTTGGGTGTCAGTTTGGCAGGGGAGCCAAGGGGAGTGCTTTTGGAGGGACTGGGTTGTGAGGCCTGTGGACTCAGACTGTGGCTGCGTGTATGTCTTTTTGCCCCAGACCCATGATGCTCTGAGGGCGTGTGTACGGTCTGTACCACGCATACACCTACGGCACCACTACAATGGTGATACGGACCGTACACACGCTCTGAGGGCGTGTGTACGGTCCGCACCATGCATACCCCTATGGCACCACTACAATGGTGTTACGGACCATACACACGCTCTGAGGGCGGGTGTACGGTCCGTACCATGCGTACCTCTATGGCACCACTACAGTGGTGATACGGACCGTACACATGCTCTGAGGGCGTGTGTACGGTCCATACCATGCATACCCCCACGGCACCACTAATATAGTGCTACGGACCGTACCCACGCTATGGATGTGTGAGTACGGTGCTTATCACTATTGTAGTGTTGCCGAAGGGGTACGCGTACACGTCCACTTCCGTTGTTGCGTGATGCAGGGATTGGTGGACACGCCCCCCAGAGTGACCAGACCCTGGAGGTACTGTATGTCATCAATAT
The DNA here is from genome assembly GCF_964204655.1 of Triturus cristatus. Classification (NCBI taxonomy): domain Eukaryota; kingdom Metazoa; phylum Chordata; class Amphibia; order Caudata; family Salamandridae; genus Triturus; species Triturus cristatus. Next base: position 1,526,183,290 of record NC_140591.1, read on the forward strand.
TGTAGGTTTTAATTTGGGTAGGGGGTATGTTTCCTGCCCTTCACCCCACCTTGGCCCCTGGGTGTTGTTCTCACCTTCTGCGGCGTGTGCGTCGGGTTCGGTGCACCAGGTCATAGGCTAAGAGGGCCGGAATGACACGTAGGATGGGGTCCATGGCTGTCCGTCGCGTACCGGGGCTCCGTTTTCGCGTCGGACTCAGTTTTCCGGCTTTTTTGGGCTGCCGTAAAAAAATAGCTGTGCGGAGTGACGTAGGGACAAATCGTACTTGCTGGGCCGTAAAACGCTGTCTGACTCCGTATGGATGTCGCGTACGCGCTGTCCAGGATCAGACTCATAGGTATTTTTTAGCCGTACGGTGTTTAGTACGAATCGTACAGAAATGCTATTTCTGTACGAATCGTACTTGCTGGATTGTACGGTGGATTTCCCGGGTACGAGTCATATGGAGAATACGCTCCGTACGACGAATTGTACCCGGGTTTTACAGGATTGGAATCGGCACCTAAATGCTTTTTTACTCATTTTTGAAGAGCAGGCAGTGTTTTCACCCACATTCACAAAGGGGAACGGGTGATAATGCCAATGCAGGCACCTTTGTCACATGGTGCACGGGTGCCTGTGTTCCATGTAGGATTGTTTGTGTGCAGGTAGGGGCACCTTCCTGCACAAAAACAATGCTGATAGGCTTATTACTCTTTCTATGTGTGGTGCAGAATGCAACACACATATAAAGAGGAAGTACCAAGGAGATACAAATATATTTTTCCTCATTATGCCTCCCCTAAGAAGGCGTATTGTTTTCGTGCAATCCCAGATCTACCACTTTTAGAAAATCCGGGAATGCACCAAGAACTATGGGAGTTGCATGCGAATACCCATGCAACCCCCATGGAATGCCTTTTTGAGGCAGAATAATGCAACACAGTGATTTGCGCAGCGTTTCATTACTAAACATTTACGAATCCACTCAGGGACATGCAAGGTGGCCTTGTTCGGCTTCATAAATCGCATTTTGGACTTGCGTTGCACTTCGGTGCAAGAGCGACGCAACTCCCCTCATAAATATGCTCCCATGTTGTGAAAGAGGCAGTCGAAATTTGATGCAAATGTGCGTCATATGAATAGTATGCAAATATAACAATGTCATATTAATCGAAGGTGTTGGCTTAAATAAAGATGTAGTTAAGCATAAATTTCATCTGGCCTCCTGATCCCTCTTCATATGTAAAAGTTTAACAATTGCATCCCTCATTTCCTTGTTTCTAAGTGTGTAAATCATTGGGTTCACCATGGGAGTCAAAATTGCAAAAATCACATTTCCCATGATGTGAAAGTCAATTGGCATGTCTGCCTTGTAGGAGATGTAGGACACACCGATGGACGTATAGTAGGTGATGACAACTATCAGGTGGGAGGTGCATGTAGAAAATGCTTTCTGACGTCCGTCTTTGGAGTTGATCTTCAAGATGGCCAGTATAATATTCAGGTAGGATAGAGAAACAAGCAGCAGTGGGATTGTGGAAACCACCATTGCAATAGAAAATCCTAGGATAGCTTGAGAGGTGGTATCAGAACAGGCAGCTTGAACAACAGACAAATGATCACAAAAACAGTGCACCACTTTGTATGGGCTGCAGAAGTGCAATTGTGAAGTCTGGATAACAGCAGGTAGAGGTATCAGCAAAGCAATGATCCAGGCACTGGCTGTTAGCTGAACGTTGACCATCTTAGTCATTTTTGTCGTATAGTGTAATGGGATGCAGATAGCCACGTAGCGGTCATACGCCATTGTTACAAGTAAAAATGACTCAGTCACTGCAAGACCATGGAAGAAGTACATCTGTATGAAGCAGCCATGGAAGGAAATAGTCTTGGCATTTAAAAGGAACATGGCTAGCATTTTAGGAACAGTGGTAGTGGTACAGAAGATGTCCAGCACCGAGAGATTGGAGAGGAAAAAATACATGGGTTTGTGTAGTTTCTGATCTAGCACAACAGCCCAGAGGATCATCAGATTGCCACTCAGGATCACAAGGTAGGAGAGCAAAAACACAAGGAACAGGGCAATCTGTAGATTATGAAGTGATGGAAATCCAACAAGAATGAAGTCTTTTGCAGCACTGCTTTGATTATGGTCCTCCATTGTGATTAATTTGAGAATACCTAATGCAAAGATAAAGTAAAACCAATCACAGGTGTGGTGGATCAACCAAGGCATAAATAATAATGTTGTTTAGTTCATGCACTGTTTTTTCACTAGAACAAAACCTGGATTTTAATGACTCTATTAAGTATGACATTGTTTTACTATGTTGTCTATCAAGTACTGAAATCCTTTGCATCATGTGGCATACCCAATGGATAATCATTTCAAACATTTTGTTACTTGTGGGCCTAATGGCTTTCGGCAGATGCTTAAGTTTATCTCAGGTAAGAAGAAAATATATCTCTTTGCTTTCAATCTTAATAAAACATGTATTTTAGAACATAATGCCACCACAGTGTGTATACATCAGCTTCTTTGCAGCGACCAAATGGGTCAGCTTCATTTATGACACCTTCATTAATTTCTTTTTGTTTTAGCCAACAGCATTTTTCATCAAGAATATTGCAGTTTTCCCTAGAGGAATTTCATTTTAAACAGGAAAGGTGCTGTGAGTCCAGACAGAATAATGTTCCAAATGTGGCACTGGGCCACAGGAAATTAGCCATGGAAAGCACCTATGGTGGTTCTAGGTAGCTACTTCATGGCACAGAGTTGGGATTAGTAATATAGGCGGGGGGAAAGATGGTCAGAGACTGCAAAAGTTGAACATAGATCCCACAGCAACATGAACACTGCAGTCGGTTCTTTTGCATCAGGAGAAAGCCATCCAGGGACCGTGAATGAGTCTGTATAGCATTCCAGATCTCACCATCCCAGGATACCACCCACATGTTATAGTCGCCCTGACATCTGTTCTCAGCTACTGTAGATCTTTTTGTTTGCTCCTGGGTGTAAAAATATCTTTTACTATGATTAGGGTCAATTACTGGCCTTTATCAGCCCATTGTGAATTACAGGACACTTTTAAAGAGGTGCTGGCTATAGTTATCACGTTCATTATCTACGTACTGCCTTTCATTGCACATTGTATATTCCAAATGTTTCCATCTGAATTGTTTCATTTTATGTTTAAAAAACATTTCATAAGGCTAATACAATATACAAATGGGTGAAAGTTTACAAGCACTTCCCTCATTCGAAAACTTAACATAACATACAGACATCTACACAAGATGACAACATATATATCAAAAGCAATTCATGCTTCGTGGGAAATTGCCTCCTCTCTGGAAATCCCTTCTCATCTACTTTATGAGTACTCTGAACTATCCTAGCCTGGAGGGCCAATGCATTCTATTTGTTAATGCCCACTGCTTCCAAATTTAAAATGGATTATAACAAAATGTAATCAGAATGTTCAAAAAAACGTATTTTGGTCTGTCTCAGACAAAGCTTTATTTCTCACACTTTTCACGTATTACCAGAAATCATAAACAAAAATACATACATATAAAAAAAGAATTTCAATTTTGTTTTCAAATGGAAATAATGCATAAAGACAAACTATATACCTACAAGAACAAAGTACAAAACACAACACATGATTGTATTGTTAATACAACAAAGCCATTAATAGGAACAACTACTGTGATAATAATCTCCTGTCAATTAAAAAAAGGGCCTGATTTCGATAGGCTGTCGGTGGTGATATGACCACCTACAACCCTTTGGTCTGACCACAGCTTTTCAATGGGATTTGGATTTCCCTTTCCACCAGCCTGTTCGAGGCAGGAACACAGTCATGTGCAGGCTGTCGAAAAGAGATTTTGGGGGCCCCAAACAGGGCCCGTCCCTTGTGGGTCATTGCTAAGTGGCACTGGGGGCACTTGTAGTGCCTCACTTACCTCCATGCACCATGTGCCATGCACACAGTCCATAAACATGCAGGAAGTGCTGCTTTTCACTGCCGCCTGTGCTGCTTCCTTTTTCCTGGGCCGCAGCACAAGCCTCTTTAAAGAGAAGCACCTTCCAACCACCAGCCCGGCAGTCACATCCTAATGCAGTGGTCAGACCGCTGACTGCTTGCTGGGTGGTCTCCTGACCTCTGCTATAGCGGTCGTCAAACCGGCCAACCGCTATCAAGATCAGGCCCTAAATGCAATTATCTTTTATTTGCTTTGATCAAGTTCTCCAATGAACACCATATCTCTTTGTCTCTCTTTCCCTGTAATTTGCCTTTCAGTCTACAAAGAGAATGCTTTATATGATAAAATGTCATATATTTTAACAGCCATTGTCAAACTGATCATGGTTAGAACTAAGCAAACACAAGGAGATGATGAATGAAGCACTGAAACTTTTCAAACACTCACCCCCAGTCACAGATCTTGGTTGATCCCATGACCATTCTTTAGCTCACTTCACCACCTCAGTTCAGACCCAGATATTTGCAAATCAGTCTTGGCCCTGTTCCTCATGGGAACAGTCCAGCCTGACCTGCCATGCCAGGTCTTCCCAGAACTGCAAACAAGCACCCTGGGAGGGGTTTTGGGGTTACACCCCTTATCAGCCAGGTTAGCTTGAATCCAGTGTCAAAGTGAGCAAAGGACCCAGGTCTGGACATACACTGTCAACTTAGTGCGAACAAAGCAAACACAAGGAAATGATGGACGGAGTGCTGAAACTTTTCAGACACTCACCCCCAGTCACAGATCTGGGTTGAATCCATCATCATTTTTTAGATTAATTCGCCAGCCCAGTTTAGACCCAGCCAATATGCAAATCAGTCTTGGCCCTGTTCCCCATGGGAACAGACCAGCCCAAACTGCCGAGCCAGGTCTTCCCTAGACTGGAAACAAGCATCCTGGGACCGGTTTCGGGGTAACACCCCTCATCAGCCAGTCTAACTTGAATCCAGTGGGAAAGTGAGCAAGGGATCCACTTCTGGGCATATCCTGCCAACTTATGGAGAACAAAGCAAACACAAGGAGATAATGGTGGCGCGCTGAAACTTTTCAGACACTCACCCCCCCAGTCACAGATCTGGGGTGAATCAATCATCATTTTTTAGATTAATTCGCCAGCCCAGTTCAGACCCAGCCAATATGCAAATCAGTCTTGGCCCTCTTTCTCTTGGGAACAGTCCAGCCCGAACTGCCGAGCCAGGTCTTCCCTGGACTGGAAACAAGCATCCCGGGACCGGTTTTGGGGTAACACCCCTCATCAGCCAGTCTAACTTGAATCCGTGGCACAGTGAGCAAGGGACCCACGTCTGGGCATATCCTGCCAACGTAGGGAGAACAAAGCAAACACAACGTGATGATGGACGGAGCGCTGAAACTTTTCAGACATTTATCCCTAGTCAAAGAGCTGGGTTGAATCCTTCATCATTCCTTAGCTCACTTTGCCACCCCAGTTCAGACCCAGCCATATGCAAATCAGTCATGGGAAAAGTCCAGCCTGAACTGCCGAGCAAGGTCTTGCCTGGACTGGAAACAAGCATCCCGGGACCCGTTTCGGGGTACCACCCCTCATCAGCCAGTCTAACTTGAATCCAGTGGGAAAGTGAGCAAGGGACCCACGTCTGGGCAGGATTTAGGGAGAACAAAGCAAACACAAGGAGCTAATGGACGGAGCGCTGAAACTTTTCAGACACTCTCCCCCCAGTCACAGATCTGGGTTGAATCCATAATCTTTTTTAAGATTAATTCGCAAGCTCAGTTCAGACCCAGCCAATATGCAAATCAGTCTTGGCCCTGTTTCTCATGGGAACAGTCCAGCCTGAACTGCTAAGCCAGGTCTTCGCTGGACTGTAAACAAGCACCCAGGGACTGGTTTTGGGATAACACCACTCAGCAGTCAGGCTAGCTTGAATCCAGTGCCAAAGTGAACAAGTGACCCATACACTGCCAACTTCTGACAAACAAAGCAAGCACACAAGGAGATGATGGTCAGAGCGCAGACACTTTTCAGACACTCAACCCAAGTCACAAAGTTTCAGTGCTCCATCCATCATCCCCTTTTGTTTGCTTTATTTGCCCTAAGTTGGCAGGTTATGCCCAGATGTGGGTGCTTGAATGGATGTGTGAATGGGTACGTAAGTGATTGTGTGGGTGTGTGAGTGAGTGTGAGTGCTTGTTGAGAAGCTGTATGGGTGAGTGAGTGGGTGTCTGAGTGACTGAGCAGGTAAACAAGTGTGTATGTATGAGTAGCTGTATGGGTGAGTGTGTGACTATGTGACTGATTATATGGGTGAGTCACTAGTTGTATGAGCGGCTGTATGGGTGAATGAATGGTTGTGTGAGTGGCTGTACAAGTGAGTGAGTGGGTGTGTGAGTGGCTCTATGGAGGAGTGAGTAAGTGTGTGAGTACTGGTATGGGTCTGTGAATAGGTATGTGTGTGGTTGTATCAGTGTGTGAGTGGGCGTACAAGAGGCTTTTTAGTGGTGTGAGTGGGTTTGTGAGTGGTTCTGTTGATGATGTCCTCAGTTATTTAATCAGTGCTGTCATTTGAGATGTCATCAATGATGTCACCAGTAATGTCATGAGTGATGTAATAGGTGAAGTCATAAGCAGTGCATTGCGGGGGCATGAGTTATAGTTAGCTCAGGTAACTATAACTGCTGAATTTCACTGGTTTTGTATGAGTGAAATGTGAGCCTAACTATAACATTCCTGGAACCTTTGGGTTTTTTCACTGAATTTCGAAGGTTTCTTAAAATCTATTCTCTAACTATAATGTCCCCATATCCTTTGCTTTTTAGTGAATTTCTAAGGCTTTCTAATACCATTTCCTAATATCTAGAGTTTTTTTCAATTATGTGGTAGATTGTTAATAGGACTTGTAGTACTACCAGATTCAGTGGCCAACCTGCTGCATTGTTCATAGTTCACAATGTCTTTAAAAAATAACGAATTGGTAGTTTCTAAATATGGGAAAAAGGAAAACACAATCACATTTTGGCAAAAAAAATAATCAGAACGTATTGTAAATACTAGAAAAACAGAAAGGTGAAAGCAGTGACAATAACAGAAAGGGAAGGAAACAATATAGTACATGTAGTAGAAAAAGCAGTGACAATAAGGGCAAAATATATACACCAACAATATATTTTGGCAGATAATATAATTGTACAGTATTAATAATGTATACAATACTATTATGATTGTATTATTTTCTTTTAAAAACACATTTAAGGATCCTCATATTTCCCGCAGACCTATAGATTTCCCTTGATTCCTACTGAATGGTTTTTGTTCCGATGTTGTGACTGAAACAAATCTACTGAGCCGTTTTGTAGTTTTGCCAAATTCCCCAAAAATTAAATTAGGGTTACAGGTGTCTTTAAATTAAATTATTCTATAAGGGTAAAGTTATTTCAAACTTTATAAATTATTATTTTTGTTTTTTCCTGTACACATGAAGTGTTTTATCATTGCGGCGCATCCCTGGATCTGCGGCGAGATCCGCAGACTCACTCGATGTCAAAATTTAAAGCTTCATTGCTATCGGTCCTTCTTTTGCCACACCCAATTTTTGTAAAAACCACAGGCCTAAACAGTCACTTTTATGCTGGCTGTTGTTGCAGAAAGGCTGTAAGCTAATTTCTGGGAAATATCATAGCAGAAGCTAATGTTCTAGCTGGTTCTCTTGCACCAGAGGAGAGATTCATAAGAACTAGCTGCTTCTGCCCGAGAGGAGAGTGATGTATGGATGTGAGTCTCTGTACCATCAGGTGAAAAGAAGGCCTGTGCAAAGTACATGCAATGTAAGTTCTGTGGGAAACAGCTTTCAAGAGGCACAATGAAAAAGTACAGTTATGGCCCATCAAAAGAAACAATGAGCATGTTTATTTAAGAAAGCTGAGAGATGATGCAACTTACTCAACTCACAAAGAAGCATCAAAATCTACCATCGGCCAACCTTCTGCATACATTAATTTTCCACTAACCTGCAATGAGCTGAAAAAAATGGTCATTCACTGTGGTAAATTCCAACAGCTTGTGCTTAAAAAAACAGGAAACAAACTTTACATCAAGGTTTTTACCTGGTTGTGCCTGTACAACACATTTTTTAGCATGCATATTTTTACCGCGAATATGCATTTACAACGCAAAGCAATACCACGCATTTAAGGTAAATTGGGGGTGGGTTTTAAATCTAAAAACAATGCATGGTATTGGCATGCGTTGTAAGTGCATATTCACGGTAAAAACATGTGAGCTAAAAAAGCCTGGCAAAGGCATGCAAAGTAATTACCTGCATTGTATCGTCGTACAACCCGACAAACTGACATTATCAACAAGTTGCAAAAGTCACCGTTGTTAACTTTTTGGTTTTTTTTTCTTATTGTTTTAAAGCAGAAAAAATATTTTAGTATGCAACTGTTTTGCATACAATTTCATTCTTTGCAGTTTTACCATTCAATATGGCTAATTTTTGTTTAAGAAAAAAAAATGGTTCTAAAAAAAGAGTTCTATTTAGATCTTCCATTTTTTCCTTATTATTTTCTGCCGATATATTTTACTGTGTATGGTAGTGAGTACATGGATGTATTAATCTGCAAATCAGTGTGTCTTTGGGTGCATCACTATATCTATGAGTGTGTGCATGAGTTGATTAGTCTATGCATGGGTGTCTGGCTGGGTGTATTTTTCGCTCTATTACTGTGTCTTTAGACATTACTATGTACCTGGTTGTCTCATTGTATGCATCTGTGTGTGTCTGGGTTTGTTAGCATATGAATCCATGTGTGCCTGGGTGTCTTAGTGTATGTATTACTATGTGCCTGGGTGTGTTAGTGTCTGCATTGGTGTGTGCTGGTTTTGTCAGCATATGCATTAGTATGTACCTAAATGTGTTAGTGTATGCATAAGTGTTTGGCTGGGGTGTCAGCACATGCATTTGTGCGTCTATAGGTGTATCAGTTTATGCATGAGTGTGTGACTGGGTGCTAGTGTGTGCTTGGGTGTGTAAGTGTATGACTCAGTGTGTGACTGGGTGTGCCACTGTATGTATTACTTTGTGCCTGGGTGCATCAGTGTATGCATTATTGTGTGCCTGGGTGTGTTAGTGTATGAATCAATGTGTGACTGGGTGTGCCACTGTATGCATGACTATGTGCCTGGGTGCATCAGTGTATGCATCAGTGTGTTTCTGGGTGTGTCAGCATATGAATCAATGTGTTCCTTAGTGTGTAAGAGTAAGCATCAAAATGTGTCTGGGTGTGTTAGCATATGAATTAGTGTGTGCCTGGGTATGTCAGTGTATACATTGCTATTTACCTGGGTGTCTCAGTTTATGCATCAATGTGTGTCTGGTTGTGTCAGGATATTAATCAGTGTGTGCCTGGCTGAGTTACTGTATGCATTAGTATGTCCCTGGGTGTCTTAGTGTCTGTATTTGAGTGTAGTTGTGTGTTTCAAGGGTTGTTAGTACATGCACTAGTGTGTACCTGGCTTTGGCTGCATCTGCATTAGTGTTTGGCTGGGTGTGTCAGCATATGCATTAGTGTATCTATAGGTGTGTCAATATATGCATGAGTGTGTGATTGGGTGTGTCAGCATATGAATCAGTGTATGCTTGGGTGTGTAACTGTATGTATCAGTGTGTGACTGGGTGTGTCATGTATGTATAAGTGTAAGCCAGGATATGTCAGTCTATGCATTAATATGTGTCTCGGTGTGTAAGTGTCTGCATTATCCAGAGTTCTATGGGGCTATTTGCGGGTATGACGAGCAGTGTGCGACCAACTTTGTTAATGTATTTAAGCTCTCTCGAGCGATTTGGGCTGACGAGCCTTGGTTCCGCACCTGCGCGCCGGTAGAGGTATTTTACCTTTAATATTTTGGCAGTCTACTTGGCACCCCACATACCTACCTACTCCCTGCTGACGAGAGGCAATTACCTCGAAACACGTGTCCAGGGATGGCATTACAGTGACATACTCGTGGCATAGGCGTACTCACCGTTGCTACTACATTATCCAGAGTTCTATGGAGCTATTTGCGGGTATGACGAGCAGTGTGCGACCTACTTTGTTAATGTATTTAAGCTCTCTCGAGCGATTTGGGCTGACGAGCCTTGGTTCCGCACCTGCGCGCCGGTAGAGGTATTTTACCTTTAATATTTTGGCAGTCTACTTGGCACCCCACATACCTACCTGCTCCCTGCTGACGTGAGGCAATTACCTCGAAACACGTGTCCAGGGATGGCATTATAGGGACATACTCGTGGCATAGGCGTACTCACCGTTGCTACTACATTATCCAGAGTTCTATGGGGCTATTTGCGGGTATGACGAGCAGTGTGCGACCTACTTTGTTAATGTATTTAAGCTCTCTCGAGCGATTTGGGCTGACGAGCCTTGGTTCCGCACCTATGCGCCGGTAGAGGTATTTTACCTTTAATATTTTGCAGTCTACTTGGCACCCCACATACCTACCTGCTCCCTGCTGACAAGAGGCAATTACCTCGAAACACGTGTCCAGGGATGGCAATATAGTGACATACTCGTGGCATAGGCGTACTCACCGTTGCTACTACATTATCCAGAGTTCTATGGGGCTATTTGCGGGTATGACGAGCAGTGTGCGACCTACTTTGTTAATGTGTCTGCATTAGTGTATAGCTGGGTGTGTCAGTGTATGCATTAGTATGTACTTGGGTGTGTAATTTCGCGTTCCGCGGAGAACGCGAAATTGCTCAAAAATCTGCGTTCCGCGACTTCGCGAAATGTTTTGCTTGTTCGCGTTCTCAATATGCGTGTTCGCGAGATATTTCACCCCGAGCACGCAAACAGCGATCGCGAACAGGAAAAAAGTATCGCGAACAAGCAATTCCGCGTGTTCGCGGAATTTTTGCGTGTTCGCGGGGATTTTTTACCGTTTCGCGGAGATTTGCGTAACGCGATTACGCAAATTCCGCCCACCCCTAGTTAGTGTATGCATCATGTCTGCATCAGTGTTTAGCTGGGTGTACCAGGCACCTAGGTGTGTTAGCGTATACGTCGATATGTGTCTTAGTGTGTATACCTGTTTTAGTATAATTAATTTTGTGTAAAAAGTATATGTATGGATAGTGTATGCATTAATACAAATATAATTAGTTACCTATATCACTGCAAAAAAAAAGTGGTCCTGTAATCTGTCAAAAGAGAGAAAAGATAAATAGAAGTTGAAGTTTTATGTTATAAATGTATCTTTTAAAAGGATGTAATAAAAAAAAGTTGTTGTTAATAATAGAACACAACTCATTTATATAATTCATGGTAATTATGCATAATATTAAAATCATGTCGTATTCCCTATCTTCACTGTTCTCAGCTTCCATACTTTTACACTATAAATGAAGTGTGTGTAAGTGCTCATCACTGAACAGTTGGGAGAAAAAACAGTCAAATGGACTGTTAACTAAAAACCTTAAGTACACAGCACGTTCTGTCAAATTAAGATTACTATGCTTCACAATCACTAAAAACATTTATCTCACTGTTTTAACTGTATCTCTTAAAAAATATAACGTTTTTTCTAGTTTTATTATATAATTAATATGTTTAAATAATAGTGGTACATAAAAACGCATACAAAGACATCACTCTCCAAAGGTCGCATGACATCATAAAATCTGGTAATCCATTAATCAGAAGTAGAGCATATCAGTGCTGTAATTCTTTTTATAGTTTTCCAACTGTTATTCAAACATATGCTCTAATTATAATACTCTGTGGATCCACCATAAGTTTTTAAAAATACATAGAATATCCAAAGTTTTTAAGATGAATAGGATAGGCAGTATTCCATTTTCTTTTCAGTACGTTTGTCCTGGATTGTAGTTTACATCTGTGTTTCCAATTTAGTGCTATCTCTGTTATTTTTCCTGCAAGAGTAAGTACATTACATTATTTGAAATATGTTCTAAGATATTACCCTTATTAGGCCAAATGATATCTCAATTTGTTATTTTAGAATTTCCAGAAGAGTGGCATTGCATTATTTTAGTACTAATCCTCCTTAGAACTTTGGCTAAAGAAAGAGAAGGTAAGAATTTGGTAGTTTAGTCAGTAATCCCTGCTTGAATATAAGGTTCCTTTGGTTACACTCTGTCTACCCAGTTGTATTTTTTAAGTTGATGATGTAGTGTCCAGATATAACATTTACTCCTTCATGAAAAATAATAGCTATACAGGTAAATATTTTACCATTTTTTAAATTTGTGTTTCTGATTTAGTTCCAACTCCAGTGCATCACTGTAGCATTAGGATGATATATTTACCAGTTCTTAATATAATCAAAGTTGACAGAAGATCTGAGTTGCATTTTGTGAAGCTGTTATTCTGTGATGCATTTTCAATTTTTATTTCAAAACTGACAGTTTTAAAGTCTGATAGGGCTTAGTAGAAAAATTGCTCGGAATCTATTTGTGTTGTTGAAGAAAAAGAACCATTTTCACAATTATGCTCCCATGAGTAGCTAAATAGTTCATCAATAGGTACCATCCTTTCTTCTAAAATACCAAGTAGGACCTTCAAGAATTCTTGTGCATCCTCTTGAGTGTATATTGTAAAGTGTACAGATCCGGTACACAGATCTGCAAGATCTTTAATAGAAGATGCAGATTTTGTTTTTGTTCTATCACTGCAGATGCATTCCAGCAAGTTAAAGATTGCAGAGCACAATTTTTATCCTTTTTCTGTTTAAATGCACCAACCAGATGAGGTAAAGACAATAGTGCATTGAGAACTGCATTGGCATAGCAGTCTACTTCAAAGACAATGCTGGGACTCTCGAGCGTTACTGTGATCAAGGAGCTCAAGGGTCCAATCTGCTTGGCGACGTGCTTTCTTGCCTCCGTGCTCAAGGAGCTAACTGTCCGGGCTCCTGGGGGGCAACTTGTAGAGCCCACTGCCGTTGAGGACTCCATGCGGAGTTAAAGAGAGCTCCCAGCTGAGCCGGAGTGAGCACGTTTGCTGCACTGCGCCGGGTCCACCAACACACCACACCACGGCTCTGAACCTGTGGAAATGAGGAGAACTCCTAATACAATGCAATGATGAGCTCGCATATGTTCTCTATCACGTTGGGGAGCCATTGGCCTCTTTGGGGGCTAAGTGTTGAAATTGCTCGCTCTACCCGCCCACCTCGTTTAAAGGCTTGTTATTTAATTTGCTTGCTCCGCCAGCCCCGCATATGTTCTCTTCCACGCTGGGAGACATTGACCTCGTTTGGGAGCTCACTGTTTGAATCGCTCGCTTTGCCAGCCCGCCTCGTTTAAAGGCACAATGTCTAAATCGCTCACTCTATCCACTCTCTGCCTTACGTGCTGCACCCTCCCCCCCCCCTCCCTCCCTCAACTTTGAAGCAGCTGAACTTTCACGCCGGGGAGCAGGAAAGAGAGATCCTTGTGGCCATCTTATTACAGGCCTTTCTTCATCCAACCTTCCGGCACACAAAATGACTGAACCCACAAAAATTAAAAACAACAAAAAGAAAAAGAGGACTTTCAAGCAAATGAAAGTCTAGAGGAGACACCATTTGAGTACAGGCCATTCATCCAACTTTCCTGCATTCAAAATGGCAGAACTTATAAAAAAAAGAAAACAACAAAAGGAGGACTACTAAGCAAACGAAAAGTCTAGTGAAGACACCTACAAAGTGGCAGCCATCTTGTAACGGCTCCCAACCTACTGCTAAACTGTTGCTCCCTCCTAGAACAAGGAATCGCTAATGATGGCTGGGCCACATCTGAAACCGGCAGGAAACAATGCATATTCTATTCAATACCACCCCAATCTACCTAAAAATGCCTCTAAAACATTCAAACACAACCTTCTCAGAAAATACTCCCAAACACTATTCCTTCAACGCTTAGAAAGATGTAATAATCAATGACTTCATATTTTTCACAAGAAAAATGGCCACATTTCAAAATGCTTTTTCCAAGCTACTAAACGTCCACGACTAGAAAAACATTCCCTATTGAACAAGGATTACAATGACACACGCACAAAACCTTAGAGCCACCCTGAACATACCTTCCTACAAAAATGGCGCTGTTCTTGTTCAAGCAGCCAATAAGGACCTAGAACTATTCGACAAATGCTTTCCCACTCTAAAAACCCACACCAACACTCCACCCTGTGCTCTCCAGGACCTAACCACCCCCACTATCCATATCGCTCCCGAATCTCAGCCACCTTCACCCTTACCTACAACCTTCAAAAGAAGCACCAACAACTCCCCTCCCTTAATATCCATTCTCCGACCCTCTACGTCTCAACATTCCACCTCTACCCCTATCCCCATAACCTTCTCCCCCATCCACAACCCTTTTCCAACCCCCGGAGAAATCCACCATGACAAGGCACACTACCATCACAGTCACCGAACCCCCCAGCAATACTACCCCTATCCCTCTCTTCACACCGACCCTGCTCCCCCCTCTTACCAATCTGAACTAGACTCACTCAAAACCCTTACCAACCACACTTCCCGGAACCTCCAAAACATAATTCTAGAAATCAGAAACATCTTACATCTTACATCTCGCAGAAAGCTCTCTCTCTCTAAACTCAATCATCTTCAAAACTATCTAGCTGCAGCCAACAACGTGATAAACACTATCCCACTGCCTCTGGCTAATCGACTTCTACGTACACGCAAACACCCCATGCACTTAATGGACTTGGAAATACAAACTCTACTACTTCTCTACGAAACTCCTACTTGCTCCATCACAAACAAGGAAGAACTCTCTATTATCACAGTCCCCATCAACCCAAACAGAACATCCCAAACGAATTACAGAACGATAAACCTGAATAACCTTCAAACAATAACCCCTACTTCTGAAATTCTTGAACCTTCTCCAAAGAATGCCTCAAACCAGATCTCCTGCCTCCTACTAAACTGCTGCTCAGCCCTAAAATACGCCTCTGACATTGCCGACCTCATTCTTAACCAGAAAATGGACATAGGCATCCTCACGAAAGCTTGGCACACAGAATCATCCTCACCTTGCCTAGACCTTCTAGCCCCAACTAACTACAACATCATAAGACTAGACAGACCTAAAAAAAGGCGGAAGCATCGCCTGCATACACCGATCTGACATCACTATCTCGAAGTTTCACTCCGAACCCCTGGATTCCTGTGAATGCCTAGGGATCTCCCTAAAATCCTCAGATAACCACTCCCACAAACTACATATAATCTACCATCCCCCAGTTAAGAACATGGTGTTCACAGACCATCTTATGGAAATCATTATAACTAACTCGACTACTAGTTCCAATGACATATTCCTTGGCGACTTAAATCTCCATTGGGAAGACCCCCTTGACAAGCAGGTCAACGCCATCAAGATCTTCCTAGCAGACCATTCTCTGACCCAAGCCATCTCAAAGCCCATTCACTCCAAGGGTGTTACACTTGACTGGATCATCTCCAAAGAAAAAATGATTGAATCCATCTCGATCACCCCTTGTGATTGGTCAGACCATCACATTATTACCTTCCAAATTCCCTCCACTAGAAAGAAAACTTACTCACAGCAACTCAAGCGTAAACACTGGATGTGAGACACGAAAAACCTTAACTGGAACAACCTAGCTTCTCACTGTGAAAAAGCTCTCACTCCTCCCAATAACATGTCAGATGTCAATGACCTCACTGCTCACTACGACTCCACGATGACAAAAGTATTTGACCAAGCAGCCCCTCCAAAACTCAAAAGAGTTCAGGACAAAGACAAAAACCCATGGTTCACCAGAGCCCTGAATAAGACATAAACTAAGGGCAACTAAACAGAAAGGGAGACAAAATCCCTCCCCCTCCAACTGAAACTACTCAGGAAATCTAGAATGTCATATAACAAAAGTATTTTACAATCAAAAAAAGACTTCTTCAGATCAGAACCAGACAATGCAAAAAATAGACTTTAGAAACTCTTTGAAATGCTAAAACAAACAATATAACAAATTAGCCAAAACCGCACTCCTGAGTTCGAAATCACAGCTTAGTAGTGATTAATTGTTCTCATTCTTCACAGCTAAAACCAACTCCCTCCCACTTGAGCTAAGGACGGCAGCAATTAATTCAGCTACCCCAAAAAGCACAAAAGCTGAAAATCCCAATCAACTTGATCTACCTCTGCCCAAAAATACCTCTCATTGGTCCACATTCAAACTTTGCGATCTCAGTGACATCACCAAAACCTTAGCAACTATCAAACCCAATAACCACTTCAATGGCCCTGTCCCCTCCAACTGCCTTCCGCACACCTATCATATCATCTCCCCTCTCTGGACCAAAATCATCAATGCCTCGCTAGCACAAGGTCACATCCCGGATTGCCTAGAAATTGGTCAAGTCACTGCTATCCTAAAAAAAAAGGACAGCAAACACCTCCGACCCTAATAACTTCTGCCCTATAAACAGCATTCCCATGCTAGCCAAGGTACTAGAAAAATGTGTCCAGCAACAAGTGAACCAACACATTGCGGATTTCAAAATTCTAAACAACTGCCAATCGGGTTTCAGACCTGAGCATGGCACAGAAACAATGATTCTGCACATAGTAGATGACGCCCTCCTCGCTCTTGACTATAATGAAACCTGCCCACTAGTCTTGCTCGACCTGTCATCAGCCTTCGAGACTGGCAAACAGGATGGGTTTATCTGGCACAGTCTTTCAATGGTTCAAATCCTTTCTGGAAAACAGAATGCAATATTTCATGGTGAATAAAAATCTTTCTCCCTCTCACCCAATCTACTAGGAGTCCAACAAGGCTCAACCCTTTCCCCTGTGCTATTCAACTTGTATGTCGAACCACTGACAGAACTACTAAAGCAGGCGAATATCTCCTTCCACATGTACGCTGACGACACCCAACTCTACATCAAGATCATTTCCATCGAAGAGATAAAGATGATGAATCAAGCTCTCGAACAGACCGTTCACTGGCTAACAACCAACTTCCTTAAGCTTAATTCACAAAAACTGATTTTCTCCTAATCTCCCCTCCAAAAAACTCTCTGGAAACAAAGGAATGGACCAAGAAGATTACTGCTCTAAATTGAACGCCGATTTTGATGGACTGCAGCAACTCACGTGGAGTTACACTGGACAAGAACCTTAACATGCAAACACACATCAACCTGCTGGCTAAAAATGCCCACTTTTACCTCAGCTATCTCAGAAAAATTAAACATTTCATCGAAAACCTTGACCTCAAAACTGCAGTTCAGGCATTAGTCATCTCAAGGTTGGAGTACAGATGCACTACCCTCTAGGGGCTTCCCAAAATCTCAACAGCCCCTCTAAAAGCCTGTCTCAATGCAGCAACAAGACTCCTAACAGGATCTAGGAAATTTGACCACATTATGCCACACCTAAACGCGCTCAACTGGCTACCCTACGAAGCTAGAATCCAACTAAAGATGGCCTGCATCACTCATAAAGCTCTACACCACAAATCCCTCCATTACCTCTCCCCGAAACGTACTTTATCGGGAAGAAACTGAAACTCTTGGAGGACTGACAATCTACTCCAGAAACCCTCTTGCCACAGCAGGTAAAAAACTTCAGACAGAGCATTCTCCGGAGCGGCACCAAGAATCTGGAACGCCATACCTTCTTGCAACAGAAAAATCTGGTGAGCAAATGTCTCACTTAATTCTGCATGTGCCTCACTGCTTGGGGCCCTATCAACACACCGGCTATTTCACTGTCATGCAAGACACTGATCCAGTTAACTACCTCAAACTGTTCTACATTCCTTAATGACACCTTCACATCTATGTCTTACTTGTACCCGAACTTGTCCCTACTGCTCCGTACAAATCATCCCTTTTATCGCCTCTGCTACCTGCCAAACCTTGCGAACAATGCTCTTGCAAAATGTTGTATCCTTACTCTCCTCTGTTTTGTAAAGCACTCTGATCCCTACCCTGGGTCTTGTTCGCGTTATAGAAAACTCTAAACATAAATTAAAAAAATAAAAATAAATTTGACAATTGGTAACCAATACTTTCACTACCATATTTAGGTTTCTTTTTGTCCAATACTTCTTTCCTTTGTTTTTTCTCTTCCTATGAGGAATGTCACTATCATCCTTCGGAATCTTTCAGTTTAGTAATATTCTAGGCTTTTCATAAACCAGATAATGTCCTAAATGAGGAGTATAGAGGCTTCACACATAGTTATACTCTATCACACAATTGGAATCAGCATTCACTTTACTGTCATCAAACTTATTTAGATACTAACAAGGCAAAGTTTTAACCCAAGACAATGCTACATATGACATACCCTCCTTAAATATGGTGCAGCCAATGTTAATAAATACTGTATCTACACTTCAACCTTGAGGCTTATGTATTGTTACAGCATATCCTAGAGACACTGGAAACTGTTTTCTGAAAACATACGAGTCTTTTACAAGAAAGAGACGTGCAACAGACCTTGCTATCTGATATACACCTTCAAGCTAATCAAACATAACAGCTAGGTATTCAACCTCATTTATGTTTGGATACAACATATGAACAGTTATTTACCCATAGCTCCATTAATTAATCCTTCCTCTATATTTAAATTACAATGCAAAATTATGCTACAGTTCTCACACTTTACTACTCTTGCAGTTTAGGAAACAGACATTTCTAAAGAATTCAGGGACATATCTTCAAGCCCCTATCGCCACTACAACATCAGCTTTCTTGATGTTGTGATGGCAATAGGAGCTTCACCCTATTCACAAGGCAGCGTTAAGCCACTTAACATGGCTTAATGCTGCCTTGTGAATAAGGCACACTTTCTCGATATACTTAGCGTGAAAGAGGCGGGCGATGTGTGGTGTGATGGGCGTTCCACCGCAAAACCCATTGATTTTGATGCTATCCCATATTTGCAAGGGTGGCATAAATATGGGGCAGCACCAACATAAAGACCAGGGAAGACCTTGTCCTACCCTGTCACAACAAGGAGAAATGTAAAATGTCAACTTGTTTTTGCTGTTTACATGTGTGCTACTTTGTGCAGCACATATATCAACAGCAAAACGCCATTGATTGTTTATATGCAGGAAGTTGTCCCTTCATGCACATAAACAATCATTAAAAAATCACATTTTGCAACTTCTATCTAACACACATAGAAGTTACAAAATGCCATTTCAGATTGTTTATGTGTAGGAAGGGACACTTTCCTGCACTAAACAATCATTCCCCTCAATCCAGGCACCCTTGCACTACAGTACCAGGGCACCTGTGTTGGCGCTAAGCAGCTAAATTAGCGCCAGCAAAGGGGGAAACGCAAGCCAGCACTGTAGTCTTTGAAGTGGCAGAGAGCGGGGTTAAGCCAAGGAGGCTAATGCCACGCTTCGACACTTCCTTGTACATATGCCCCTCAGTTTTGATTGTGGTTTTTCAGTAAACAGCATTCTTACTCCTTGGTGTTCCATTTTGTAAACTGCTGTCATATCCAATATTTATTCTTTTTCTAGTTGTAACGATTGTTCATTGAAAGAGTTACATTCTTGAAAAGTAGGCATTCAAAAGATAATCGAATTTTGTTGTCAAATAAATTCAAACATTAGCTCTGGCGCTGAACTTTTAGAAGGAAATAAGTTCTTTAGAAGTTGAGTTTGCAAACAATGTTTTCCTTCTTTTGGCAGTATTCCTACTCTAATATCCTTCAGAATATTTCCACATTGTATATCAGATGCCTGACACATGTTTCTAATTAATTCTTTGTATTAGAAATTCAACCAAATATTCACATTTCCAATTTTTCCTAAAGAATTTCAAGTATCTTTATGTAAAAGTGTCTTAAAAACAGGCTGTCCTTTGACAGGAGTAAGATGCAAATAAATCACCAAAAACAATTACATGCTTTCCTCCAAAAAGTATTCCATACTAAGGGGCAGATTCCGATGTCGTTCGGAAAGCATTCCAACCGAATCGGTTCCGAAATGCTTTCCCAACGACTGAGATCGGGGGAATCCAATTGAGCGATTTGGATGCATCCGGATGCTTCCAGATAGGAGTCGGTCGGACTCCCATTGACTTCAATGGAAGCCTTTGTTCCTAACGAGAGCACAGGCTCCGATTGAAGAAAATGGTGGCTGGGTAACATCATACACCCTGTGGCAGGCACCCCATTGTGCCTATATGGTTGGGAAGGGGGGTCTCTTGGGTACCCCCACGGCCCAATTTGGAAGTCCCTGGTTTAAGGGGGGCCCTCAAAGACCGATTCCGGCAGGCAATTCATTTTGGAGAAACCAAATCAGAACGGCTCTCAGAATTGGTCATCGTACTCGCTCGGAATACCGAGTCAATAGAGATGTATGGTTCTGCTCCGAAAGACGCGATCTGCCAGAATGCCTTTCGGAACCGATTCGGACAGGCCTAATGGTTTCCAGGCATTGGAATTGGTCGTTGGGAAGTTTGTCCAATTCGGTCGGAAACAAGGGTTCCAGATCCGATTCAGCAAACACAAATCCAATTCGGAGCCCTTCCGAATGACATAGGAATCTGATCCTTAGTCTTCAATGTCTGGTACATTAAAACATGCACAAAGGTGAGCATTAAGTTTGAGGCCATGCTCACCTCATTCATGATTAAAAGTTTTAATTTCCTCAAAGCTCTGGAAACTTCATGACAACCTTCAAGAGCAGACTTTTGGTATTCCAGTTTATTATTGTGTTCAACAGGTAGTATAAGTAGATGATGCAATGTAATCCCTTTGCTATTGTGTGCAGCTAATCGAGTAGGTGTTTTTACTACACACAACAAAGTGAACTCTGTAGTCCTCTGTAGGGAAGTGGTTGGAACTTTGATTAAAAAACTTTTCCCACTCCCACCTTGTCCGCTAACATATAAAAGAATTGGCTTAAAACTTGAACATTTACATTGATTGCTTTCATGGAGAAATCCATGGTCTAATTTTGTTTTCACTTATATAGATATATCTCTTTCTGCTCATCATCGAGTTGTGGAGCTAATTGTTCCAAGTCAAAATGTTCTTCTCTTCCTTTTTGCATTGCTGTGTGCACCTCATTCACCACTGTGGTAGCTTCAATTTAAATTATTGGCTGTCTGAACGAATCTTGACTGAGAGCTCCGGAACTCTGTTTAACAACTCCAAGGTTTGAATATCAGTAGAAGTGCTAGGTAGAACAAAATATTTTTTCTCAGCAGTTTGACACGTAAGTTTTGTATGACTTATTAAGTTATCATTGGCATGCCAAACCCAATAACCAACTACAGCATATGTACCTTCATTGATGTTTTTGTCACATTGTGTTTGTACCTATAGTGTTGCAAAATTTCATAGAGACACATATTTTTGAGGAGTGTGCTCTTTTTGGGTTGTAAGTAGCCAATATCTTTGTTTTTGTAATAGCTGTGCTATCTGGATCAAACTCTGCTGGGTACCGAATTTCTGGGAAAGACTTCAAGACTCTGTTTTGCATATTAGCAAGGCCTAGACGAACCCAAACAAATCCCATAGACTTTGAGTATATACTACATGAACTCAATCTGTCACAGCACTCAAAAGAACCTATCTCCCTATGTGAAAGCATTTTCATTGAGAAACTGTACAATTTCTTACAAAGAGATTTTTCTGCAGAATTCTCCTACCCTGTTTACTTCAACTCTGTTTTCTATGACTCTCATCTGGAATGGTGCAGGTAGCATACTATTATACTGTTATATGAAAGACAGTACACTAGTCATCAGCATCATTTCCAATTGTAGGCACATCTTCTGTTTATAGGAGGAGCACCCCTGACCTGGTATTCTTTTTGCACCCAAAAATCTGCAACTTCTCCAAGGGGACACATTTTTTATTGCATATGAAAGCCAGCATCACTTGTAACTTGTGAATAAAATACCTACATATATTAGCAGTATCCAAAGAGCACAGTTCTCCTGCTCTTTTCAAATTATAATCCTTAATGTTAGAGTTTGCTTCTCTTAGAAATTATAGTAAATCAGGGTCAAAAGAGCTTTATTCGATTTCAAAATTTGATAATCATAAAAGCAAGCACAGTTAAAATACATTCATATATTCCTAAAGAAAAATACAGAAATCGATAATAAAAACGTATGTAAGAAGAAAATGTACACAATTTAAAAAAGCTAAAGTTAGATTTTCAAATACATCATGCATGATTATATGGCAATTTTATCATACAAAGGTGTAAAAAAAATTCCTTCTCTCTTTACACCACCTAAAAATAATGAAGTGATAAAGAGAAGAAAAAGGCAATTTTCAGGTATATTATTCACATTTGTATGCAACACTAATGAATAATGAAACAGCAGAACAAATAAAGTCAGACTCGAGGCTTCATAAAACATATAGGCTTCCTGATGTACTAAAGGATTGTTAGATTGGAGTGCCAAGCAGAGTAAATGTTTCCTAAGAACATGATAAAATTTACAAAACCAGATAAAGTGCATTGTTGTCTGGGAAGAGATGCCATCACATGGGCATCTAGGGAGTTGGTTTGACCATGCAGCTCTTTTCGGAAAAGCTACAAGACCAAGGGCCTCATGTAGGTAGCATACCAGTTACCACTTCTAAAATACCGAACGTTACCGAATCGGTATTTTAGAAGTGGTAACTCGTATGTAGGTAATGAGTCGGTATTTTTTACCGATTCGTTACAATTCGGTAATTACCGAATCGGTATTTACCGATTCGGTAATGAGGCATACCTAAGTCTCACAAACCAAGTAGGTGCACCTAAATTTCTGAGCACACATATAAGTTCTCAATGACAACAATACCAGTTTTTATTCATTCCATGTACACATGCCATCAAATTGATGAAGTTATACTCCAGACTTTTATCCTTACCTTGCATTTTCTCAACAAACCCCCTTGCATAAACATTTTGCAGATTAACTCCTGTCTTTAAAATATGGCTCACAGCATAAGACAATCCTCACAAGTCACTCTCAAATAACAAGTGGAATATAAAGGGAATAAACTATCGAAACCTAGGGTCCTCTGAATACAGTCTTGTTGACCTGTATTCAGCTGTGGTATTTAGGCCGCCTATTCCTGTAGAAAATAGATGTGGAAAGCAACAGTCCTCCAAACTTTTTCCCCACAACTCTTTGTAGTGCCTCTAGTTCGTTTCATTTGAAACAAATCAGTGCCATCCACAACAACTTCTTTTGAATGAAGTGTATATATACTATAGTGCTCAAATATTTCTTTTGACTTTTCCTTATCTGCTTTTTCTATTTGCGCACTTGATTGTTGGAGTTCATCATTAATACAACTTAAATCTTCAATAATATCCATAATTCTGTAAAAAGCGTTATTTTATTTTAAATATAATGTAGCTTTTTAACTTTATTCATATTTTTCAATGCTAATCTCTGTGTCCTGTTGCTCTTCACCTCCACTCATCACCTCCTAATGTCCCAATTTTCTTATTCAGGACCTAAGAAACTGAACTGAATGTTGTTGCCATGTAATAGAGCTTTATTCATATCTCATAACCATAATGCTGGAGATTTTACATAATAAACTCTCCATACAAATCTATGCATTTTTCAATGATGCACAGCTAAAATTCTAAAGTAATTAAAAGTACTTTTCCACACTTTCTTTGAAAGACGTGACAGTGAATGGCCTTGTAGATTAGTGTATTTCCTAACTTTGTATGGATCTAATCCTTAGAGCATTTTACATTTCTGTTTCAGATTTCTCTAAGAAAATTCTCTTTATAAAGTTTTCATTTTATCAATACGAACAGTACAAAAACGACAACACTTCCACTTGTACACAGGAGCCTGTTTATGCTTTCCTTATACTTCTTTAGCTATCACTTGTTATACATCTCCAGGAACTAGCTTTTCTTTTTCTATTCAAGTGACGTCTTTTACCTCATAGCAACAACCACTTGCATCAACCACACGCACTGATGTGTTCTCTTGCAAGTAGCTTTCTTCATTTAAAAATGGTTCTGTGCTAGATGTGTGCATCCATTGACCTCTGAACAGTTTACTTTTGTCTATAAACCTTTTCCTTAATGTTCTTTACCTCATGCATAGTACTGCTTTTTCTAGTGTCTTCATTCTGTTCAATATTAAGATAAAACGTTTTCTCTCAAGAGCAAATGCTTTGTCCACTATAATGTCAATAAGTTGCTTTGTTTAATTATAGCAGTTCTCCTTTTATTCTTCTTCATCCTCTTTTCTAAACTTTGTATTACTCAATTTCAAAGCATGTTTACTCTTATCTCCTTAACCTGCTTCTGTCTCCAACTTAAATTCTGTTTTTCCTTACTACACTTTGCACTTTCAGAAGCATGCAGTCCTTCCTCTTTACCATTTCATTTTAAACTCTCTTTTTACTGGGCACATTTCTTTTAGTTTGCAATTTTAGATATACATTTCTCAAAAAGACCTTAGTGCGCTTACCAGCTGATCTTTTTTTCTTGTCCACTTTGTCTGTATTTTACTGTCAGTTTTAATTAAGTAGTATTGTTTCCTCTTTTTCTTTCTTTTTTCTATCTTATCAAGAATTCTGATTTCTTTTCTCAATACAAGTAGATATCTGCAAATCAAATACAAAATACATTTAGCTCAACAGAAAATACTATTAAATTACACTGTACAAATAATGAGCTGTGTGAGTGTGTTCACTACCAGATACATGTCTGTCACTAATGCCCTAGAAAGCAGCTAACTTATAATAGAATTATAGCCATGTGTAGCAGGCTATTTGGACCATTAAAGACCCAGTACAGCATTAAAGGCCTGAGCCGAACATCTGTTTGGCTATGTCCAAGAACACATAAGCACCCTCTTTCTGTCTTACTGTCTGTGTCAATCACTCTTTCCTTTTCTTAATAGCTATATCAATTTCAGCATGGCCATGACACTCCATATATAAATGAGGACACAAGTCTAAAAAGTGCATGTATAAGTCACTAAAACTTAGAAGGGCATGTTTCATCTTTTGTCTACTTTTCTGTGTATCTTGATAGGTGTCTTTGGATATGTATTAGTGATTTTCAGGGTACCTTATTGTATTTATCAGTGAGTATATGTTTGCATCACTGAATTGATCAGAGTGTCCATATGTGTCTTAATGTGACTATCACAGAATCTTAAATCTTCATTCAACCTTGTCCCCATGCCCACATTATGGCAAATTTTGGCCAGACCATCAGGGCTCTTCAAGATTATAAGGGAACTCCATGTGGACAATTTTGCAAGAGTAAGATCGGGAACAGGAGTGAATGAACTGACAAAATACCTATGGTGAGAGAAGTATACCAAGGTTGCCTATTGGCACCTATTCTCTTCCGCTTATATATTAATGAATGTCTCCCCTATCTGTTTGATTGTGAGAATCATTCTCCAAAGATTAAGGATAGTAAGATGCCATGCCTACTCTTTGCTGACAATACTTTCTTGAATGCAATCCTGCTTTGCTTCATTGAAAGCAGGGTGTGCTATGGCAGGGCGGGTGCCATGCTCCTTCCCTGTCATAGTAAACAGCAATGTCCTGAGAGTGGGCACCCCGGGAAATTGCAGGAGCCAGACATGGGGGCTGGCGGTCCCCAGGGCCATCAAGGGCTCCAGGAGGGGGGCTGCGCGCCCCCTACCCTACTGTTTAAAGCAACAGGAAGGTGGTGGTCTCCAGGGCTCGGGGGTCCGCAACGGACCCTGCATTTAATTAAACAGTGCCCTGGGGAGGTGGTAGGCCCTGGGGCAGTGTAGGGGGGGCAGGAGTCTCGGGGAGGCGGCAGACCCTGGGGCCTGAGGGGTCCCGCAAGGCCCTCCGCACATTAATAAGCATTACCCCGGGAGGTGGTGGTCCCCAGCCACCCACGCAATTTAAATATAAGCCCTGGGGAAGTGGCCATCCCTGGGGCTGCGGGGGGCCATGTGCCCCCCACCCATAAACAATTAAGCCCAGGAGAGGTGGCTGTCCCCAGGTATGCAGGCACCTCTACGGGCCCCCACTACATAAATAGGCATTGCCCCCGGGACTTGACCCACCCGGGGGCTTTTAAAAACAAAGCGCAGGAGCCCGAGCTTCCTTTTGGTTTAATTTTCAATGGGGTGCACGCACCCAGCGTGACTGTAGCGCTTGTAATTTGGACACAATAGGACACACCTGGACTCTGCACTCCAAAAAGGAGGAAAATGCACTACTGCTCCTTTAAACAACACACGTTAAACAGTACTCTCAAAAGACGAGGCGATAAAACAAAACCCAGCACTCTCTTAAGGCGAGACAAGAAGACAAATTCAGGTGCATTTAAAGTGACACACACATGTTTATTCATTCAATATTTTAGAAAGGAAGGCAGTGATTTGAGTGCAAAACCAGAATAAAATGCAGCATATAAACATGTAGCAAAAAGCAAAGAAACTTAGAAATTATGTACATAAACTAAGGAACACCTCACCGATCGATCATGCAACATCCTTGCCAACTCAAGCTGGAGAAGCCCTTTAATAGCCCAGAAAGGAGTTCGATCGGGACTCAAGTTCTGTCTGTTTCACAGCTGTACGTCTACTCTGTGATGAGCTTCTACCTGCCCCCGAAGATCTCAGCTTTAATACCTTTACTCAACGTGAGGCGAAGATTCTAGAAACCTCACCCCCTTCTGTTGGAAAGAATCGAGATGCCCGCACTTATTTGTGTCAAGGTCAAGACAGAAGCTGGCCAGGCTCCTGTATTATGACTCCGAGGCCAAGGGTGGGTCCATCCACCTGGCCTTCATGGACTTATCTAGTGCCTTTGACACAGTCAATAGAGGGAAGTTGTGCACATTAATGGAAAGAATGGGTTTTGAGGAGGCACTTATTACTTTGTTGCGTAAATTGCACTCGACAACCTCTACCTCTATATGCTATGGACCAGGGGTCGAAAAAACTAGGCCTATTGCGTCTACTGAGGGTGTCAGACAGGGATGCATATTGGCCCCTTTTTTATTCCTTTTATATACAAATGGGGTTGAAATGTTTTTATTGGATCAGCAGCTGGACTATCCGATCATTGGAGGAAAGCGGGTTCCCTTTTATCATATGCGGATAATACGATACTGATGACTTTAACTGCTAATAGCCTACAAAATGCTTTAATGGCTTTTACTGACTTTATGATGGCACTGGATCTTAAAGTACATTTTAGTAAGTCTTTTATTGTGGTATGTGGCCCAAAACAAACAAAAACGAGGAAATTTGTGGTAAAGGAAAATACTGTAGACAAAGTACCTAATTTTACATATCTGGGGAACATCTTCAACAATAAACTGAATTGGGATCATCTGATCATAGTGAGGGCCCAACACACTAGCAGAATCATGGAGGGCTTGTTCTGCTCTGCATGCAAGTTGGGTCATAAGCCGGTCGCGGAAATGCTTACCTTGCATAAATCAAAATGCCGGTCAGTTACAACTTATGGGGCAAGAGTATGGGGCTATTAAAAATTTAGCTAGTTACAAATTCTGGAAAACACATTTTAAAAAAGACTATTGATGGTCCCTATTAGTTCTCCTACGAAATGTTGTCACTCCGAATTGGGAGTGGATTATGTTGAAGACCGAATTAAAATTGCCTCATTAATTTTATGGGGGAAAGTGTGGTCTTCAGAGGAATTGTCATTTACTAGAGAGATCATTAAGGACTGTGTGAGCCTGGAAAAGGTATTGTCCATTCCTTGGCTAGAATGAATTCAATAAGATTGGTCTGGGAAATTATTATGACAATCCCGAAAGCATACCAGCTAATATGAAACCAATCATAAAAAACGCTTATTACAACGAATTAGGAACACTTGACTCGGTCGACGAGCTTTTAGTTTATAGGCAGCCAAGAGACCAGGAATTTCATCTATCTTTTAGCACCCATACACAATCACGCTTCCTTCTGACTAGGTTTCGTTTCTGCACAGTGCACTTTCTTCTGGCTTTTTCCTAACCCAGTGAGCTGGTGTGAGAGACTGACTCCCTGTCCATGTAATAATTTAGCCCAACAAAGCACAATGCACTTTATGCTCTTTTGCACATTATATAAGGATATAAGGGCCCATTTTACTAGCTCAATTTTGAAGGAAACCTGTCCTTTTTCGCATCAAGAGGGTTTTAATTATTTATTATCTTTATCTTCGGTTGCCATCTCTAGTGCTGTGCTTAATTTTATTAGAACTGCATTATCAATTTGGAAACGATATGAATTGTGTCAGGAAATCCAGGTAATGGGATTGAAGGATTTAAATCCATGCAGTTATTTTCGGATAGTGATAGAATACGCTGAAAGCTTAAGATCATGTTTTAAAAATATGTATATTGTGAAATCTAAATATTTATCCACCCCAAATGTTGTATTGGAAAATGTTAAAGATGTTTTATGTATGATGCTTAGTTTTATGATTCAATGAATCGAATAAAGTTTATTTGATGATGATGATGACTCTGAGACAAAGCTGTACATTCTGCACATTCCCTGAAAGGTACCAGGCACGCATCCCACACAACATGTTCCAGTTCACTCTGATCGGTGAGGAGCGAAAAATAAGTGAAGAGCAAAAACATGCCCTCCCCACTTTGCAGCTACGTGCGAGCACAGAAAATGGAGTCTGTTACACAAGATAGAGTCAATTATGCCAAATGGAGCCAATGGTCAATATATCACTCAATATCAGTACAGCGACCCGGCCGAAAATTTCAGAAAATAATAAATGCTTTTTTTGGTCCTAGATGTCCCTGTGGGACCCCCTGAACAGACCTGGTGGGTTCAGGGTGTTCCTACCCTGCCCCCTTCTTCTTTTTTATGTTTCTCTTACCTGTTTCCCCTCTCACTCAGTCCGAGGTACAAGATGGCTGCCAACACTTCCTGGTTTGAAGTGTTGGCAGACAATCAGAACAAAGCTCGTGCTTAGGAGAGCTCAGCCAATCAGATCACAGAATTCTCAAATATATATATATCAATAAATCTTTCAATAAATCAAAAACTACTGAACAAATTTACACCATTTTAAAAAAGGCGTGGTTTTGGGACCAAGAGCTATCTTTGTTCCAAATTTGGTGTAATTCTGTTCAGCAGTTCAGTTCGTGTCTAAAGTTTCCTATGGAAAATAACATAGAGAAAACAGGTTTTGGGTCCCCCTTTTTTCTAAGCCCCTTCTTGACGAATCACCACAAAACTCTCAAGACAGGAGCTGACCTGAGTAAACAATTAGTTCTGAAAATTTCGTGAAGATTCGTCAAACTGCGACAAAGTTATTTTCAAATAAAAAAATGCTTTCCTATGGACACCAGGTTCTAACTATAACTACCTACTGGCGACCACCAGTAGGCAATATATATATATATATATATATATATATATATATATATATATATATATATATATATATTCACTGAAAAAACCATAGGTTTGACACACGTTATAGTTAGGAATTAGCATTTAAAAAACCTTGCAAATTCACTTAAAAAACCATAGGTTTCACACATGTAAACGTTAGGTGGATATTTCACTCGTAAAAAACCAATGAAATTCCCCCGTTATAGTTAGTTCAGATAACTATAACTCACGCGCCCGCAATCCACTGCTCATGACGTCACATATTACATCACTCATGACATGGTCAGTGACATCACTCATGACATCACTGATGACATCATCCTTGTGATAGAGTGGCGGTCACGCGAGTTATAGTTATCTGAACTAACTATAACGGGGGAATTTCATTGGTTTTTTACGAGTGAAATATCCACCTAACTATAACATGTGTGAAACCTATGGTTTTTTAAGTGAATTTGCAAGGTTTTTTAAATGCTAATTCCTAACTATAACGTGTGTGAAACCTATGGTTTTTTCAGTGAATTTGTACGGTTTTTTAAATGCTAATTTATTTATGTATTATTATTTTTTTTATATATTTATTTTACAATAAACTACGTATTAAAAATGTTTTTGTTTTTTTTTGGTTTTCACCGTGCGCGCACGGTGCGCGCACCCCTCGATTTAAATTTTTTTTTTTTTTTTTTGGGGGGTTTTTTACCGTGCGCGCACCCCTGCGATTTAAAAAAAACTCTCTACCCTGCCCCCTTTTCACGTTCACCACCTTCCTTTTTCACTCTCGCACTGAAAACAAACCAAATGGCGGCCGACACTTCCTGATTTCAACCGATTCGAACGTTGACTAACATGTAACCACCAATCAGAATTACGCTCGCGCACGTTAGGGTGCTCGCACGGTGCACGCACCCTGCGCGCGTATAGATATTGATATGCTTTTAAATGCTATTTTCTCAGGAAATACTGAACAGATTTACACCAGACCTGCAAAAGGCACTTCCTTGATCTTATGGCTACCTCTCTGCCAAATTTCAAGTAATTCTGTTCAGCCGTTTGGGCTGTAGCTGCGTCTAAAGGTCCTATGGAAAAATGCATGGGGAAAACGCATTTTGGGACCCCCCTTTTTACTCGGCCCCCGCTTGATGAATCACCCCGAGACTTTCAGGGTAGGAGCTGAACGGAGCGCTCCATTAGTTTTGAAAATTTCACGAGGATTCGTCAACCGGCGCCAAAGTTATTCAAAATAGATTTTTGAGATTTCCTATGGAAACACGGTCCTAACTATAACTATCTACTGGCGACCGCCAGTAGATAATATATATATATATATTCACTGAAAAAACCATAGGTTTCAGGGGTGTTATAGTTAGCTGGACTTTTCACTTGTACAAAACCATTGAAATTCCCCCGTTATAGTTAGTTCAGCTAACTGTAACTCGCGCGCCCGCAATGCACTGCTGATGACGTCACATATTACATCACTCATGACATGGTCAGTGACATCACTCATGACATCACTGATGACATCTCAAATGACATCACTGATGACATCACTGATGACATCATCCAGTGAATGTGTGTGTTTCTGAAAATTAAATATGTTTTATATATGTATATCTCAAGGTCGATGGAAGAATAAATGGGTATATAAGTGTCTAAATGGATGATTTGTTTTTGAAAAATTGATTGTGTAACTGACTGATTAAGTGTTTCATAGTGAATACATGGCTTAGTGAGTAATGTTTAAATATGTAAATATCTGTATCAGTCTCTCACATTGTGTATAAGTGGCTGCATGGGTTGGTGAGTAGCTACATGGGTGTTTATATAGGTTATTAGTTGGTTTTATGAGTATCAGTCTGAGTGTCTGCATGGTTCGGTGGGGGTATTACGTAGTGCATAGGTGCATGAATGAATGACTCACTCTTTGTATGTGTTGAAGACAGCATGTGTGCAGGACTCTATGGGTGGATGAGTGAGTGTATGGGTGTGTTAGTGAGTGAATGACTGTCTCAATAGTGTCTTTATGAGTAACTACATATGTTTTAAACTAGTATATGTGACTATTGGTGTATATAAGCGAGTATATGTGACAGTGAGAGATTGAAAGAGTTCCTAAATGAATAAGTATGTGTTTCTATAAGTGATTGTTTAAAAGACTAAGTATGTGTAAGTTTCCGTAGAAGTAAGTGTGGTGGTGTGTGTATAACTGTATATGCAAGTAAATGTATGTTTGATTCTTTATTAGCATGAGTGACTATGTGTGTGAGTACCTCTATGGATGAGTGGCATTGTGTAACAGGATGTATAGGTGTATGAGTACATATGATGAGTGAGTACATGTATGAGTGACTGTATAGGACTGTTGGTGAATGAGTGGATGTGTATGTGGATCTTAGAATTACTGTATAGGTTGTTGTAACTGGTATTGGTATGTCCATTGTTTTTAAAATTTTAATTTCTATTTTTGAATGTGTGTATCAAAGGTTATATTAGGGGAAGAGGAGGTCTGCCACTCTATCACAAGGATGATGTCATCAGTGATGTCATCAGTGATGTCATCTGAGATGTCATCAGTGATGTCATGAGTGATGTCACTGACCATGTCATGAGTGATGTAATATGTGACGTCATCAGCAGTGCATTGCGGGCGCGCGAGTTATAGTTAGCTGAACTAACTATAACGGGGGAATTTCAATGGTTTTGTACAAGTGAAAAGTCCAGCTAACTATAACACCCCTGAAACCTATGGTTTTTTCAGTGAATTTCTGAGGTTTTTTAAATGCTAATTCCTAACTATAACGTGCCTGAAACCTATGGTTTTTTCTGTGAATTTCAAAGGTTTTTTAAATGCTAATTTCTAACTATGCCTACAGAGATAGGACATGTGAAGAAAGAAGAAAAAATGCACAGAAAGAAACAAAAGAAGTGCAGAAAGAAGCAACAGAAGTCCTCAAATACGAAGATAAGTGCAGGAAGAAGGATAACGTGCAGAAAGAACAAAAAGAAGAGCAGAAAGAAGCCTTGTTGCAAAATCATCCTGTACCCTCAACTTTTTCAGACGGATACTGGTGGTAACTGAGTCTGACTAACCAGTCCTAGAGCCAGTGCTATGTTAAAAGACACTTAGAATACAGTGAAAACACCTACATACACTAGGGAACATTATGCGTTGGGGTCCCCCTGTGATTAGCATGACCTCCTCTGTAAGCCCCTAGTGTATAATAGGGCATGGGGATTAAAACTACCTCTTAAAACAGGCCACAGGGCGTTTTTGCACACGTTAACTCAGGCCCCGTCCCCTCCCTTCACCACTGTGTAAACACGCCCTGTGTCCATTTTTAGTTGGGAGATTAAGTTCATTTGAATCCTGAGGGTCCCTAGGGTCCAACTAGCCCACTAGGTACCTCCAGTAAGTGCCACAGAGCTGCGTTGCAGAGAGGTGTAAAAAGTGGCACGGCCTGGACCACCTCTCTGCAATGCAGCTCAGTGGTGCTTACTGGAAGCACTTGGTGGGCTAGTTAGCCCCCAGGGGCCCTCAGTATTGAAGGGAAATTATATCCCCAATTTAAAACGTGCCATAGTGCGTGTTTGCACACGTCACCTCAGGCCCCGTCCCCTCCCTTCACCACTGTGTAAACGCGCCCTGTGGCTGTTCTAAGTTGAGAGATTAAGTCCCCCTGAATCCTAAGGGTCCCTAGGGTCAAACTAGACCACTAGGTACCTCCAGTAAGCGCCACAGAGCTGCGTTGCAGAGAGGTGTAAAAAGGGGCTTGGCCTCAGAACACCTGGCTGCAGCGCAGCTCCCTGGCGCATACTGGAGATGCCTGTTGGGGGCGCGTTTGCAGAGTGCTGCACGGAGGGGGCATGGCCTCCGGCACGATGCCAGTCTTTTATTTATTTTAGTTTTTTAAGAAGGGGGGCTGTTTGGTTCCCCTTCTTATTCTAATTTATTGGCCCTGATGACCCCATCCCCCAGGGCCAGTCTCCTAATTATATTTTTTTGACTCAATCCCCAGGGCCGGCCACTGTTTTTTATTATTTTTAAAAAATATATATTTATAGACACACCTAGGACATGCTGGACAAACCGTACGTACCTATCACCATGACGATTTGCGTGATATTCATTAAAAGGCGACTATGCATGCAATGAATCCACGTGGAATGTATTTACACCACTAGTGAAGCTCTGACATGTCTGATGCCCTACCGTGCCTAATCCTGGTAGACACCCTTGTCGTTTATTTATACAAACATGGGTAGCTATTGACGGGCACATTTAATACACATGCACACCAAGCCATTCAAAGGGGATTCGACAAAAATTCGACCAAAACTATGCAAGAAACCCCCCTCACGGTTAATAAAACACACATCCACTGCCGGATGTGTAATACTTTTTATTTTACTCTCTGGAAAGGGGACGAACATCACTTGAGAGTCACAGCGTGCTCCTGACAGAGCCCAATGCTGTGTTACACCCACCATTGCCTGCCGAGTGCCACACACCTCTGTGTTGTATTCCACTAGCTAGTGCATATGCTATGACACTCTCTAGCCCATGTGCACTGTAACACCACCCCGTGAATATGTCATGCCACACTTGTCTTCGCACGGGTTAAATTGCCCCATCTAACGTGCCTTTCTCGATGCCTATGTTATAACGCACAGTGCTATGCCATACATATTACAATCTGGGATCCATATCTTTGTCACAGTGCATATGCAACGTTACACTCCCCAGCACATATTTTATATTACAACTTTAGAGACTAGTTAGGTTACACAACACTGCCCTGTGCATATTACACTCCAAGGCGCATATTGCATAGCACGCGCTAGTGCCTGTGCTATCTCGCGCTCTCCCATGAATCTGTCATTGCGCACAATGTATTGCATATTATATTTCACGCCCGGTTCATCTTATATCACACTTTTTGGTGCATAGTTTATACCATACACTATATCTAGTTTTCATTTTCAATCGTGCTCTCAGGACTATGTTCTATATAACACTGTGTTCACCTACCCTTTTCACGGGCATTACATTTTGCGATAGGGGGTGGAGGGTCAGGGGGTGTTTCTGCCAAGTGAGCCCGGAGTCACAGTCACAAACGTCCTCTTCTTCCTGAATAAAAGTGAGATTATGCTGCATACTTGTTCATATTTTAAGTAGTTCGCACAGACACAATGTTTTAAAAACAATAAAGTTCCTAATACCCGCCTTCTCTGAACAGTTAGCTTGCTGCCCCATCCCCTTCCTCCCTATCCTCTGTTGTGTGAATCCATGGACTAGCCTCCTCCCTCCTGCCATGCATGGTCTGATGTGCTGCCACTGCCCTCAATTTAGTATGATGTACCAGTCCACTCCTCCTGCCCTCCATTGCCCAATTCTATGCCCCATCATTGACCTCCTGCTTAAACTCTGTGCTTAGCTTGCTGCCCCTATTCTCCTTCCCCCTGCCCTCCGATGTCTTTGTGCATGCCCCTGCTCCATCCTTTTTGCCCACCATGTCCCATGGACCTGCCACTCCTATCTACTCTGAGTGTTCTGTTGAGCTGCCACTCCCCTCCCACCTGCCTAGCATTGTCAGATGACTGTAACCTGTCCCTGCCACCTCCACCCTGCCTGTCCACATGCCATGCCCCTATCCTCTTCCTCCTGTCCTACATGGTCCATTGCACTGCCACACCCTTCTGCCCTCCCTGGTCTGTTGTGCTGCAACTGCTCCTCCTGCCTGCCCCGTGTGGTCTGTTGTGAGGTCCCTTCCCCTGAACTTTCTTGTCTGTGCACAGGTCCTGACCATTCCTTCTATCCTCCATCGTCCTTTGTGCATGCCCCTCCACCCTCCTTCTTGCCCATCATAGCCATTGTGCTGCCACTAACCCTCCCACTTGCCATGCATGGTCTTCTGTGCTGCCATGGCCCCTCCCACCTTCCCTGTGTGGTCAGTTAGCTGCCCCTGACCCCCTCCCACCTTCCCTCCATGGTCTGTGTGTATGCCATCACAGTCTCACTGTTGCTCTTCATGGTGTGTCTTGCTTCTAGTGCCCATCCTGCCTGACCTCCATGGCTATCTTGCTGCTCCTGCCCTGCCCCCTTGCCCCCAGCCCTACTCCCTCCCTCCTGGCTTGTCTGTTCCATTGTAATGCCCCTGATCCGTCCCTCCTGCCCTTTATGGTCTGTTATACTGCAGCTTTCTCTCCTGTCTGTCCATTATGGTCAGCTAGCTACCATTGCCTCTTGCCCCTCTGTTCTCTGTTGTCCATGTGCAGGGTCCTCTCCCCTCCCTCTTGCTTTCTATGGATTGTTGTGCTGCACTCCCGTCCTGCATGCCCTGTGTGGTGTATTGTGCTGCTGCAAACCCTGATGCCTGCCCTGCAGGGTCAGTTTGGTGCACCTCTCCATGTCCCTCCTGTCCTCTGTTATCCAAGTCCATGTCCCTATCCCATTTCCTTCCATGATCCAATGTACCATACTTGCGAACATTTTGAACTTGGTAAGAGGGAGATTTTGAAAAAAAACTGGGGTATTGATTTTCCCCTTTGAGTTACATTGAAAAAGAGGATATTGTAGACAGGAGACAGATCAAATAAAGCCCATTTGAGCTTAAAAACATTGGACGTTTCCTGGCTGAATCGGGTCTGTTGGCATGTATGGTTGTACTACCATTGCCTCTTCCTTCTGCCCACAATGGTCTATTACATTGCCATAGCCTTGAAGGAGGGTAGATTTTGTATCACAGGGGGCCCCTGGCCCGTTCTGTCCACACCTGAAGTATGAGACCCTTGTCCTTGCCCTGCCAGCTGCATTTGTAGGCCGTATTAAATTGACCAGCGGGTCCTGTGTTGCTATATAATTATCCTGAGACATCCTTACCACTCAGCCAGCATAAAACCCCTGTGTAGGCCCTTCTGTTCAATATGTAGGCCTCTTTGTTAAATTGACCATAGCTCTGCAATTTTAGTGTATAGCAGTCTGAAGGCAGGTCTGCGAGGCCTTCTGATCCAAACTAGTAGCCCCCACCCTACCCGAGTGCTCCGTGCTCGGTATCAAAGTTCAACATCCCCCTGAAGCTGTCGACATACAGTAGGCTGCATCCTGGACTGGTACTTGCTTCCTGGGCAGGTTTCCCGCTTTTAAGGAAGTGGCAACCGCAGAGCGTCAAGTTAGGAGAACTGAGGAGATTTTATACATGAATATATTGAATTCCCGTACAATACCCATTATTTTCTGCTTGCTCTATGGAACTTACGATAAGCGATTGGCCTGAGAGACTGACCTTTTCACCCAGTCCATTGTCAGCATTAAGTGGGTAAATGACGAAATGTCTGGTAAAATCTGCAGACGAAGCTTTTGGGTAGCATACGTAGGTAGATGTAGCGTGCAAAGGAGCCCACAAAATGATATAAAAAGGGAGCACCCACAGATATCGACGGACTACCTCGCCGTCTGTATGTAGGTTAACAGGCAGTGCAGGTTTTCCCCAAGAGCTGGGAGCTCTTGTCTTCCTTTGCTTAAAATGTCTTGCTCTGCTTTGCTTGAAGTATCTTATTCTATTTTACCTATATGAAATGTCATGTTATGTTTAACCATTGTTCTCTTTACTTTTGCATTTAAAAGATTTTGTATTGTAATTGCAGGAATGCTTGCTCTAAGAGTAAACGTGAGTGTTCCTAGGTAACATTTTCCTTGGTGTAACTTGTTTCTCATGATGCATTTATAGATGTGTTTTCTCTCTCTCTCTGTCAGTACATTAATTGAGATACAGAGAATATTATGACAGCTGTATGATTATCTGGATTCTGTATTTTGTACTTTATGTCTCTATTCTGCGGTTTCTTTGAAGTTGCATCTTCTCATTAAACTGCCATTGTATTCTGCCTCCAATTCCATGTCTCATATGTCTGTTTTCTTCATTTTTGGAGCAAGCGTTCCTAGGCACCCCGGCTCAAATTAAGGTGCCCCTTTTGTCCCTGACTCACTCTCCTGCTCAGTTCTGTGGTGGCTCCCGGGGATCTGGGGACCGCCCCTAGCTTCCTTGACCCGTAATAGATCTTCCCTCCAACAGCCTCTCTTGCAAGTCCTGTATTGTTGGTTTGTTGCCCCTGCCCCCCTTTCCACTGCCCTCCATAGTCTGTTGTGCTTCCACGGCCCTTCCTGCCTGCTCAGTGTGGTTAAATTGTTGCCTTTGCACCCTCCTACCTGCCTTCAATTTTCAGAGTCCGTGCCCCTGGCCTCTGCCTCTCAACAGTATCCTAATGAACAACTAGATTGCTAACATTCTATATTTATTACAAAAGTGTGGAACGCCTGACATCATCTTGATGTAATCAAAACTGTAATACCTAGAGCATTTCCTTTAGAAATTACATATATGAGAGGGTCTTATTGGCATCAAAATTATGGTTAGTGCTCTAAAAGACTAAAATAAGGACATATTTTCTGAGTTTTCAAATAGCGACAAAGCACTTTTAAATTATTTGTTATCTTTATGTTTTTTTATCCAGTTGACCACTTGATTAAATGTTGCACTTAGGGGAGAGGATGTGGTGTTACTTCCAGAACTGCAGACTTTGCAACTGGGGAACCAGGTTGAAGTTTCTGCTTCAGCTCGACATTCTGTGATTCTGGTCAAATCACTTAGTCTCCCCATGTCTACAACCAAAATGAATTTGTTCTTGTGTGATGTAACCAATGCTCATGTAAAGCACTCCAATACCTGACAAGTCTGCACTATATAACACTGCAAAAACACAAAATAATAAGTGTTTTGCACACTTCTGTCATTGGGCTATATTTGGGCTACATCTGGGTGATTTTGGGCTACATTTGGGCTCTTTTGTCTCCGGTGGCCATCTTGGGAGATTTATTTGTTATGAAGTTTCCTAATTTCCTCATGTACTGCAGTCTCCTCAGTAGGAAATGCTTTCAGTTTTTTACTTTGATTCCATCATGAAGGTATTCAGATATGTCACACATTTGCCATAAATTCTGAATGTTAGCACTCTAGTTGCTCATTAGATCACTGTAGTAAAACTACTGTTCACCATGGAAGTCTGCCCCTGGTATTAAAAGTGCATGTTTCAGTCTGCATGTCAGAATTTTTTAATGAAATAGAAGAGGATTTGAGAAGTCACTCAAAATGTGCCCTCATTTTCTTTCTTCAGCATTAATCATAATTTCTATGGCAAAATGAACCTCCTCATTGTGTTCCTTTTTAAATTAAATGTTTTAAGTGTTACCAGTTTATTCCAATCAAGATGGCTTCAGGTGTGCCTTACTTTTGTCATAATGAAGACAGTAAGCGCTCTAGTTGTTTTTAAGAACATTCTGGGACATTCTGTCATTGGGCTATACTTGGGCTACATCTGGGTGATATTTGGGCTACATTTGGGCTCTTTTGTCTCTGGTGGCCATCTTGGGAGACTTATTTGTTATGAAGTTTCCTAATTTCCTCATTTACTGCAGTCTCCTCAGTAGGAAATACTTTCAGTTTTTTACTTTGATTCCATCAAGAAGGCATTCAGATGTGTCACACATTTGCCATAAATTCAGAATGTTAGCACTCTTTTTGCTCATTAGATCACTGTAGTAAAGCTACTGCTCACCAGGGAAAACTGCTGCTGGTATTGAAAGTGCATGTTTCAGTCTGCATGTCAGAATTTTTTAATGAAATAGAAGAGGATTTGAGAAGTCACTCAAAATGTGCCCTAATTTTTCTTTCTGCAGCACTAATCATACTTTTTATGGAAAAATGAACCCCCTCATTTTGTTCCTTTTTAAATTAAATGTTTTAAGAGTTACCACTTTAATCCAAGCAAGATGGCTTCAGGTGTGCCATACGTTTATCATAAGTAGGACTGTTAGCGCTCTAGTAGTTCTTTGGAACACTCTGGGAAGCTGCAGTAGAACACAAAGGAATCAACTGACAGTCTCTGCCCTTGTTGGATGTACATGTTTTACTGAGAATGTTAGACTTCATTCTCACATGACTGAGAAAGATAATGTGAATTTACAGAAAATAAGCTCTCAGTTTAGCCTATAGATCACCTTCCAAACCTCTGTGGTAAAAGCATGAGAAAATATTTCTCTCTCAATCATGATATCCCAGCAGAAGGCTTTTTCACATGGTGAAATCACCTTAGAACATACCACAATTCCTAAAATGAGTATGGTACCATCAACAAATGATTTATAATGTAACTAAAGTCTTAAAACCTTCTATTAACTGCAAGGCTTTTTAATGAGGTGCTATCATGTATATTGGTCCCAAGATGGCTGCCAACACTTCTTGGATGAAGTGCTGACAGCCAATCAGATCTCAGGATGAGATGTGTGGTTAGGCTCCGCCCACATATATATATGCTTTTAAATGCTATTTTCTCAGGAAATACTGAACAGATTTACACCAGACCTGCAAAAGGCACTTCCTTGACCTTATGGCTACCTCTCTGCCAAATTTCAAGTAATTCTGTTCAGCCGTTCGGGCTGTAGCTGTGTCTAAAGGTCCTATGGAAAAATGCATGGGGAAAACGCGTTTTGGGACCCCCCTTTTTTCTCGGCCCCTGCTTGACGAATCCCCCCGAGACTTTCAGGGTAGGAGCGGAGCGTAGCGCCCCACCTATTTTGAAAATTTCGCGAGGATTCGTCGACCGGCGCCAAAGTTATTCCAAATAGAATGTTGCGGATTTCCTATGGAAACAGGGTCCTAACTATATCTACCTACTGGCGACCGCCAGTAGGTAATATATATATATATATATATATATGCCAAGGATTTGGTTACCTGAAGGCATTTTCTCTCTCTCTCTATATATATATATATATATATATATTACCTACTGGCGGTCGCCAGTAGGTAGTTATAGTTAGGACCCCGTTTCCATAGGAAATCCGCAACATTCTATTTTGAATAACTTTGGCGCCGGTCGATGAATCCTCGCGAATTTCTCAAAATAGGTGGGGCGCTACGCTCCGCTCCTACCCTGAAAGTCTCGGGGGGATTCGTCAAGCGGGGGCTGAGTTAAAAGGGGGGTCCCAAAACGCGTTTTTCCCATGCATTTTTCCATAGGACCTTTAGAACGAGCTACAGCCCGAACGGCTGAACAGAATTACTCAAAATTTGGCAGAGAGGTAGTCCCTAGGTCAAGGAAGTGCCTTTTGTAGGTTTGGTGTAAATCTGTTCAGTAGATTCTGAGAAAATAGCCTTTAAATCAATATGTATATCTGAGCCCGCTTACGGTACGCTTACCGTACGCTTACCGTAAGCGTACGGTGGCGTGCGCGAGCGCGATTCTGATTGGCTCTTAGATCTTAGTAAACATTCGAATCGGCCGAAACCAGGAAGCGGCCGCCATTTTCTGAATTTCACTCTGAAAAAAAACAGAGAAAACAAGGAAAGGGGGCAATGAGGAGAGTTACAGACCCCCTAACATTTGTAAGGGGGTCAAAGAAGGACAGAAAATTACACAAAAAACATTTATTGATTTTAAAAAAAAAATCACGGGGTACGCGTACGGTAAGCTTACGGTAAGCGTACGGTAAAAAAAATAAAAATAAATAAATGAAAAGCAGATTTAAGAGTTTAGAAATTAGGGAGCTCTAAAAAGAGCTGTTGTGTTTATGAAGTCATTTTTTTAGTGGTACCTACAAGTAAGTACCGATGCAGAGTCAAAGGTTCAAGAGGAAGACTCTGTTCCCTTCATCATTGAAGTGCACACCATCTGCTCTATAAATGTCTTGCATGTCATAACGCAAGTTGTTGTGGTAAATGGCACCCATACCATAGTCACGGAGAAAAGCAGAAACAGATTTGTTGACGTGCTTTCTTGCTTTGTCAATCTGCGGACAGAAATGATTGGACCAGTTCCATTTTTGCCTTTGGCATATGTTGGAAAACACAAAGGCAGTTTTAGGGAAAAGTGAAAACAGTTGTGCAAAGGTGTCCTTCATAAGCATTTCCAGACCTACCCCAGTCAAAGTGCCTAGGTCATTGCCACCACAGTGCACTATTATGAGGTCAGGGTGTTGGATTTGAATGAAGGATTTCACCAATGGCATCAATTGGTGCCACTTTAACCCTCTCTGACCAATCCATTTAATGTCTACATTTGGCAAAGCAAGGTCTCTCACCATACCTGTTTTCTCTGCAAACTTTTCACCCCAGAAGACATAGCTGTGCCCTACAATCCACACTGTGAACATCTTCAAAGGAGAACTGGATGGACTCAGGAGGTGTCTTTCAGTAGAATGGCAATATGAAAAGAAAGACAGTTTGGAAATGGAGGCATACATATTTTTTTCAAAACAAAAAGAACTGATTGGCTGTTTCATACCATTCTAGAATAAAAACTAGGCTGTATGTGTCAATTGATAGAAGCATGTTTTGTATTGGTACAGAAAAATGTGTAACCAAAGAACAGTACTATGGATTTGCTGTTAGGTTTGAAAAGTCAAGCACTCTTGCTCTGTGGAATTGAAACATTGTTTGGCAAACTTCTGACCTAACTGCACACAGCAGTGTTCCATGAGCTGTTGCTATGGTAGCAGGCAGAAGTCAAGTTGGGGGAAGGGTACTAGGCAGAAGTCAAGAAGGGGGAAGGGTACTTTTGGAAAAGGGTTGGTTTTCAACCAATAGAAATGTGTGATTACATTTGAAAAAAAGGGGGAAGCACTGTGTCAGTCTGTAAAAGTGATTTTCACTTGCCCCGGAAAAAAAAGAGCAGTAAGTGTGCTTTCAAATTGGCAAAGAAATTTCGTTTTGGGACTAATGTGAAAACATGACTCTGTGTGCAGAGAGGAATTATAGGCAGAGATTTATTGCATATTGCTCTGGTGATTTCACAGTTGCATTAGATGGAAAGGGGGAGCAAATTTTTGGGGGAAGAAGCAGACTCTTCGCACACACCCATGTACTTGCCATGTATAATCATGCACAGTATTTACAAGCGAGTGGGGTTTTCAGGTTTCAGTCTGTAATGCAAATACATTCAGCATCACTAAGGCTGGTTGCCCTTGCTGTAGTGTAGCAGTCTGGACATGGGCTTTTTACAAAATCTGAAAAGTGGTTTCATAATGTGACAGTAGTCTCTCAAGGACCTTGTAATGTGATAAATGATTTTTAGTGTTTTTTTTTAAAAATAAAAAAAAAGTACGCGCACCGTACGCGTACGGTAAAAAAAAATTAAAAAAAGTTTTAAAAAACATATGTAAAAAAAAGATGAAAGATAAGGTTGGCTCTTAAAAGAACCGTTGTGTTCATGCAGGTGTGGAAATATGGATTTTTATGATCAGTTATGTCCCCTATCTTAGACCCCAACGGTTCCATGTATATGTTACAAGTACATGTATGTTCCCTCCAGTTCTAGTTATGAAGACGCAAACACATGTGCGTCCACCGTCAACATGTCCTCTTTCAGATCCGCCATGAATGGGCCGGATATTCGATTCCTAAGTACAAAAGGCCACCGACTTTATATGGCTCAGTTACTCCATTTTGCAGTTCAGGCGAGTAGGCCCTGAATTCTGCCATCAAGCCTTTCCCTGCTTTCTACCTCTGACAGCTCCAGTCTGAGCTCGCATCTGTATCCATGAACTTTGTCCCACTCCCTGCGCAGCTAACGGTGCCTGACTCAGCCTGTCTGTTGCCTGCCAAAAACTGTATTCAGCCTTCAAGTTATCTGTTCCGCTCCTCGAGAAATACATTCTTGCCTGGTGAAGGAGGAATGAACGCGACCCATCTGCAAGGAGGGAGCCCAGCCTTACTGTCTCTCTTTGTGAGATTGCAAAGCTCACGTCAGTAAAAAGCCCATAGCCCCCCATGTAAGGCCTCTGCAGTAAATGAAGTAAATGAAGAAATAGATGCCACATCGGCTCTTGGTGATGAGCAACCTATGTCACAAATCAGTCCCTGCTCCAGACATCGGATATCAGATAATACAAGATGTGCTGGTCGTTCTGACACTGAAGGCCTCACTTCCAGACTTGTTCGGTTGCATAGCAACCCTCCCCACGTCAGTTACACGTCATGCTCTAGTTGAGCACAAGTAAGGCAAAGTTCCAGTACAATTCCAGCAGATCACGCAACCCCCTCCAGGTATCCACCCACCTATGACAAATTACCTATTATCATCAAGTGGACGCCCACATGGACGCCCACCTTCACGCCTACTTACACGCCCACATGCTCTTATCTCATTCTCTCTTGCTCTTTTGCTTACGTACAATTGAGAAATGTATATATACTGTACTCTGTGAATAATGTTTTGAGAATATTGAGAATACTTTTCAGCCCCGTCCAGATCCTTTTTTGGTGATGGAAATATTCTCCCTTTGACTCGAGTTATTGGAATAAAGCCCTTTATGAACCTGATACCACAGACTCAGCCTCTTGCTTTATGCATGATCTTATTGATATTATGAAATTATGAGAGCGTGATATTTTATTTACCACATAATGGCGCCCGAACAGTTTAATCTCTTTCCCCACACGCCGGAGATGAAGGTCCAGTTTTGCCCCCTTCCATGGCCGTGATGGACTTCAAGCGCGCACGTCGCGGGTCTTCCCGCCAACTCCCTCAGGCCAACGAAGGGGACAGACTGCGACCAGGCATCCATACGAGGCGGTGAGGAACGCAGATTGTCCTACCCAGAGCCCACCTGCGAGAGAGCTGTGTCCGAGGTATACAGAGGCCCACCAGATTCCGAAGTTCCGAAGTATCCAGGTCACGAGTCGGGTCCAGTCCAGTCCAGTCCGGTCCAGTCCAGTCCAGTTCAGTTCCGAGGCCTTCCGTTCCGAGCTACCCGGTGAGTACCATTGCCGGGGAGGCGTTCTGACGTGCACATAGGTTGTGCCGGTCAAGACGGGTTTGGGTACACAAATCCGGTCTGCACTGTTTTAGCAGTGTATCTGTACTGTTTAGCAGTATATCTAGTATATCAAGTATATAAATTCAGAATAATTCAGTTAATGCCGAGTATTATGTTTAGTGACTAGTTTTTTAGATCATCATCATCATTGTTGCTCATTAAATGTTAAATGTTTTAATATGTTTTAAAAAATTGTGGTATGAATGAGTGTTCATTATTATGT
This sequence comes from Triturus cristatus, assembly GCF_964204655.1. Classification (NCBI taxonomy): domain Eukaryota; kingdom Metazoa; phylum Chordata; class Amphibia; order Caudata; family Salamandridae; genus Triturus; species Triturus cristatus. Next base: position 1,526,227,783 of record NC_140591.1, read on the forward strand.
TTATCGTATTTAATTGTGTTCAAGTCCAGGTATTAAGAGTAAGAATAAAGTAGCAAGGTTTAAAGATGCCGCTCTTTTCAAAATTAAGACAGATCAAAACAAGAAAAGGGGTACTCAAAGAAGCTGTTCCCATTCCACCTAGGGACACTTCAGGGTACTTTATGTATCATAAGCATGGCCTAGATGCCGTATTATTTCTTGATTTATGGGTGGACTATACCAAGGATTTACCAGAAAGTCAGAGGTGGCCCGCAGTTGGGACATGGGATGCAGATTGCATCATGAGAGTAGAAGAAGAGTTATGGAAAAAGACAGCCAGACAGTCACAGAAATATGCCATTGAATTATGGCGTAAAGAATTGCATAGACGCACAGAGAAAGCGCTCAGAAAAGAAGAGAAAAGTAGGGAGGATTCAGACAAAGCCCGAGAAAACGTGTTAGTTGAGGAAGGTATCCGAGTAAAAGCAGAACAAGTAGATAGACAACGAAACACTCTTATGAAAGAGAATATGTAGACCAGCTTGGAAGGATGCCATTGAGTCTTGGCGCAAGGAGTCACATAGGAGGACAGAGTAAGTGTTTCACGAAGCAGAGAGAAGTAGACTGGATGTTACAGGAGGAAGTGGAGCTGGTAAAATGAGCGTAGGCTGACAGAAAAAGAAATACTGACGTTGCTGGTATTTATCCCGTCCTTTCAGAGGACCTAGCAAGAGTGGCCCCAGTAGAAAGACCAGTTAGAGTGCCACCGCAAGTACCACGATACATATAATAATGATATAGTAGCCCAAAGGTTCTTGAGCCACCCACCAAATGAACAGCGCATAGCTGGTGTTTACATGGTCCAACATTTGACTACGTTGTCAATAGGAAATTGAGAGGGGTGTAGCTAGAGAAGGAGCAACTCCTGTGATTTGATGACACCCCTAATGTACAAAGTGTTAACGAAAAAATAATTAGTGAAAAGTTTAGCTTGAAAAAAAGAATTGTGGGTATTTCGAATTTGCAAGTTGTTCAAGAATACAGGTTTGTGTTCTTGGTGGTCCAGTGAGCCAATGTGCTGGGTCAAGTCGGTAAGATTATGACCCCCTGAGTGCAAATTGTATATAAAAATTATTTTTTCAATTGGGCGAATTATTGCAGTTTTTATGGAATTGAGTAGTCTTTTTGTCTTTGACAGCTTCAGAGTGAGGAGAAGGTGGGGGCTGTGTAGAGCAGAATGTGATACAGAAATCGGAGACAGATTCTGACCTTGTAGCCAGTGTAGGTGGGGGCCGGTGAGAGGAGCAGAACAGAGGCACTGCTTAGAAGGCTTCTCTGACATCGCATCTGTGTAATGCCTGCAGCTGGAGAGCCTTGGGGGCCAGGAGTAGGAAAAACAAAAAAAGATGGCTGGCAGCCCAGGCTCAGGCCGCGCTGAGGGGCTATTTTTAGCTTCTCTGATAAGACAGGGCAGCTGAGAAATGTAAGTTGAGAAAGATTCCCTTGTTCTATTCTGTGCAAAACAAGTGCCCCGAGGAAATGTCTATGGAGAAGATTTGTTTTATTTTTTAGCAAATGTTATATTGCTTCTGGCCAGAAAGTAAAATGTTGTTCTTGCTTGGAATTTTGAGGGCTATGTGCCTATATAAAAACGATTTTCAAATTCAGACATTTTTGAATTGTGGCCACAAGCTGCCACCAGTTGCATTGGATAAATGATCCAGTGGTTACGGGTCTGTGAGGAAAGATGGGAGATGCATCTTCGACTAGGACATGAGGGTACATTGTGTACAGAGATGCATAGCTCATTTTTATAAAAAAAAAAAAAAAAAAAAAGACAGGTTCGTGTGTTCTTCATTTTTGATTATTGTTGCTGATCCTGTGTGTCAGACTTGACACGGTCATCATTGGGATGACCCACTGCCAGATGGGGTTGTATAGGGCAGGTAAATCAATTATTGATTATAAGCCTGACAAATTAAGCAGGCCAGAATGTTCGCCTCTGAGCTGTAGGTACTGTAATTGCGCATCGCTGCTCATTTATATATGTTAGTGCAATTGTCTATGCTTTCTGTGCTTGGTATACTGATGGCTTGGCATATGTATTTTATATATGTTTTGTTTTTGTGTTGTATTGACCAGTCTGTTTAGCGTTTAATACAAAGTTCTCCTGTGCAAGTACAGAGATAGTCGTGACGACGGCGATCTTTGCACAGCGCTTGGCTGGAACTTGTTCACAATTACTAAATTTCACAGACGTGATATTACCTTTATCATGCTGTCAAAATAGCAGACAACACGTTATCAGTGTATGTCTAAGTGGTGTTGGAGATGAATGAAACAAAAGAAAAAGGCTATGCAAGACTAAAATATTTTTCACATGACTGCCTTTCTCTTATAGACAGGCAGCCTCGGTCATATGTTTCCAGATTGGTCATTAAGGAACCATAATGATCTGTGCACTCGCATCTTAACTCTTGAAAGGCCTGTTTTAAATAAGGACTGCCACCACAGAGTGACAAATGAGGCTCGGTATTTAGGGTAATGAGAAAATATCTGACAGGATTTCCTTTTTAAAGTTTGCTTTAGTAAGCTCATTGTTGTAAGTGGTGGCCCCAAAAGTTGACTTGTTTTTAAATTAGGCTGTTTATTGTATAGGTGGAAATTATTGCAAAATGACTGATTTCTTTAGCAGATAAATTATTAATTATCAACATTAACAACTGTTCTTAAACTTGGTTTTCCGAATATTTAGGTAATTTAGCATTCCTATTAGGGCCTCCTAGCATTAATATTGACTTCAGGTTGGTGTAGGTTCATGTAATAGGGACATTTGCATATGAGATGTCATTTGGCCAGCTTATGAGCTAACACAATGAGGTTTGTACATTAATTTGAAGGATTTCTCGCCGTTTCTAATACGCTGTGTATCTCCTATAATTTTGCTTACGCCCAGTAGCTACACACAGGGATTAATAGTGTTGACAAGACACAGGGTTTGATAGTGTTTGACAGCAGTGAAATCTGTTTCAGATTTCCTCCTGTCAAAAAGGGGGGGAAGGAGGAGAATATTGGCTTTCTGCTGGCCCCTGAGGAGGTTCGCTTCCCGCTAGCCCCTTAAGAAATTAAGCCCCTTAGAAATTAGCCCCCTTAGAAATTAAGTCAAGGAAATAGGTATGGTGCTTTCCCCTTTTTCTCATGTTTTATTGTGATCTTTCAGGGGAATTAGTTGTGGGCACCGGAACGTATTCAATTGATTTCTGGTTTTTCACAGCCCAAGACACAAAAAGACTAAAGTCCTCAAGAACACACTGTGGCATTTGAAGAATTAAAGAGAGCTTTATGTCAAGCACCAGTTTTAGCAAACCCTGATTACAACAAATCGTTTATGCTTTTTGTGACAGAGCGGGATGGAACAGCACTATCTGTCCTAACACAAGATCATGCAGGAAAACACGAGCCCTGTGCTTATTTTTCTAGTACATTAGACCCAGTAGCACAGGCTTTGCCTGCGTGCCTAAAATAAGTTGCAGCAACGGCCTTAGCCATAAGACAAAGTGACTCGATAGTGCTGGGCCACCCTCTGACAGTACAAGTACCACACGCAGTAGAGGTTCTCTTGAACCGGACACAAACACAACACCTGACTGTAGCTAGACTGACATGCTATGAGCTAACGTTATTTCAACCACACTTAGAGATCAGACGATGCAACATACTGAATCCCGCTACCCTTTTGCCCTCCAGTACAGAAAGCTTTTCACCACACGACTGTGTTGAAGTAATACATACCGTGACTAAACCAAGACAAGACTTGACAGACGTTGCACTCCCAGACCCCGACCTAACGCTATAAGTTGACGGCTCATGCATGAGGACAGGGGCGGGCGAATTAGTGGCAGCATATGCAGTGACTACTGATACTGTAATAATAGAGACTAAAAGAATAGACATATTGTCAGCACAAGCAGCAGAGCTCATCGCCCTGACACAAGCGTGCATAAGAGCTAAGCACCTGAGAGTAAACATTTACACCGATTCTGTGGAGAGAAAGAGGTTTCTTGACCTCTCATGGGGCCAAGATACAGCATGGCCCCCATATTCAAGCCCTTCTGGAAGCGATACATTTACTAACAGCCATAGCTATCCTAAAATGTAAAGCACATACTAGAGCCACAGATACCATTTCCCAAGGCAATGATCTGGCAGACCGAACAGCTAAACAGACAGCTCAGACCCCACTAGACATGACAAAATCACAGATACTATCACTGTCCAAAGCCATGACAGTTAGGGATCCTTCCAGGGATGTACAAGACATTCAGACACATGCTACTCTAGACGAATTAAAGAAATGGTCGGAACAAGGAGGGGTACTGACTGATCAGGGTTGGATGAATAAGGGCAAATCCACATGGCTTCTTCCTGATTCGATGGTACAAGTGATTATAAATACCGCACATAGTCCTGCACACTTAGGAGAGAAAGCAATGATAGATAGCTTACAGAATATATGGTTCAACAAGCACCTGCGTGCAGCAGCGAAACAAAAGGTCAGAACATGTATGATCTGTTGCCAATTCAATGCAGGTAAAGGCATTCCGATGGAACAAGGTGGATTCCATCCACCTGACCACCCTTTTGAAGTGCTCCAAATGGATTATATCCAAATAAACAGATGTAGAGGTTACAAATATGTCCTGGTACTAATGAAGCAGGTGTCCCTTCTGTTAGGGTATACCTGGAAATTCCATTGTGTGCGACATCCTGAAGCAGCAGGCCTTGTAGAAAGACATAATCGGACATTAAAATTTGCGCAGACAAAGGTGTAGATTGGATGGTAGCCCTGCCGGTTGCCCTCTTTTACATGCGAATGGTAGCTCATTCTAGAACAGGCTTATCTCCCTATGAAGTGGTCTTTGGTAGACCACCAAATATGTGGGGCACTCCAATGCCTAAAAGATCACTTACGTTAATAGTAACATGCTGACAGATTACCTGGCTTCCTTGATGTCTGCACTACTCTCTTGTTGTTCGCAGGTTGCTGCCGCCTTCCCTGACAACACCCAGGTCAAAGAATACTCCATCGCTCCTGGATGGAAGGCGCCAAAGTCAGTGCTCTGGACCACGGGGACGGCCGTTAAAGTCAAAGGGCGGAAAAGATGATTGCACCTTCACCACTCTTTTACAAAGGAAAGACTCTAAACAACATTTTCTAGAGGAGACTCCCCAGAAGTTTCCACAAAGCTAAACTTTGATCTAAAAAGTCAGAACCCGTTTGATCAATTAAGTCCACTAGGTGGTGAAGGAGGGAAGGGGGGAAGGAGGAAATATGGATTTTTATGATCAGTTATGTCCCCTATCTTAGACCCCAACGGTTCCATGTATATGTTACAAGTACATGTATGTTCCCTCCAGTTCTAGTTATGAAGACGCAAACACATGTGCGTCCACCGTCAACATGTCCTCTTTCAGATCCGCCATGAATGGGCCGGATATTCGATTCCTAAGTACAAAAGGCCACCGACTTTATATGGCTCAGTTACTCCATTTTGCAGTTCAGGCGAGTAGGCCCTGAATTCTGCAATCAAGCCTTTCCCTGCTTTCTACCTCTGACAGCTCCAGTCTGAGCTCGCATCTGTATCCATGAACTTTGTCCCACTCCCTGCGCAGCTAACGGTGCCTGACTCAGCCTGTCTGTTGCCTGCCAAAAACTGTATTCAGCCTTCAAGTTATCTGTTCCGCTCCTCGAGAAATACATTCTTGCCTGGTGAAGGAGGAATGAACGCGACCCATCTGCAAGGAGGGAGCCCAGCCTTACTGTCTCTCTTTGTGAGATTGCAAAGCTCACGTCAGTAAAAAGCCCATAGCCCCCCATGTAAGGCCTCTGCAGTAAATGAAGTAAATGAAGAAATAGATGCCACATCGGCTCTTGGTGATGAGCAACCTATGTCACAAATCAGTCCCTGCTCCAGACATCGGATATCAGATAATACAAGATGTGCTGGTCATTCTGACACTGAAGGCCTCACTTCCAGACTTGTTCGGTTGCATAGCAACCCTCCCCACGTCAGTTACACGTCATGCTCTAGTTGAGCACAAGTAGGGCAAAGTTCCAGTACAATTCCAGCAGATCACGCAACCCCCTCCAGGTATCCACCCACCTATGACAAATTACCTATTATCATCAAGTGGACGCCCACATGGACGCCCACCTTCACGCCTACTTACACGCCCACATGCTCTTATCTCATTCTCTCTTGCTCTTTTGCTTACGTACAATTGAGAAATGTATATATACTGTACTCTGTGAATAATGTTTTGAGAATATTGAGAATACTTTTCAGCCCCGTCCAGATCCTTTTTTGGTGATGGAAATATTCTCCCTTTGACTCGAGTTATTGGAATAAAGCCCTTTATGAACCTGATACCACAGACTCAGCCTCTTGCTTTATGCATGATCTTATTGATATTATGAAATTATGAGAGCGTGATATTTTATTTACCACACAGGGACAGAGGAAAGGAAGCATGGGAAAATCATTCAAAGCGACAAATGTGCTGATCTATTTTGTTGTTCACTAGGGAAACACTGGTCTCCCTATGGCAAATTAGATCTTTACAAAATGTGCATCGAATATCAACCTTCTGAAATCGAGGGTTCATTTCCAGAGGGCCAGCAAAAGGAGATTCTCCCCCCACAGATGAAGGGCTCACCTGACCTGCAGAGGAAGGAGTCAGCCCTGCAGATGATGGTCCAGGCTGAGCTGCTGTGGATGTACTGGCTCGTCTTTCTGAAGAGTTACCTCCAAAAAGATGACCATGTGTCCTTCCGTGTACATCCAGGAGGTGTCTCTTCATGGTGTGATTCCCAAAGGAATACTTCCTGTCAGGATTACCTCTAGAAAGTACACGCTTACACAGCCTGCAAGTAACTAAGGGTGCATTCACCTTTTGCTGGCCTTCTGGAAAAGTAAAATAATCCCAAACATAAGAAGGCTTTTGTTTCCTCGCTCTCTGCCTCAAGACAGTGCTGCTGGTGCTAGCCTCACTCTCAGAAGGGCTCTGCTGTTCTGCCATCGTATCCCAAAGACAAACCAGCTCCTTCTCCCAAGGGATCACAAGCAGAAATGAGGGGAATGGGTGTGGTGTAGGAGAGTTCTAGAACTGAAAGTAGTTTCAACCAATCAAAAGTTGTGTTTCATGATCACATGACCTACCGTACGCTTACGGTACGCTTACGGTACGCTTACGGCAAAAAGTACGCATGCGCGTAAAAAAGACACGCGCTTGCGCGCATGCGCATAACAGTCACTCCCCGACACTTCCGCGTAACGTGCGCGTGTGGCGTAAGCGCGCACGCGTCCCACGCGCAGTACGCGCAGCTACGCAAAGTGCGTAACTATACGCAAGCAGCGTAGATAGATTACGGACGTTGCGTAAACCGTACGCTTACCGTGAGCTTACGGTACGCGTACTATAAAAAAATAAAAAAAATAAAAAAAGAACTGGAAATAAATTTTACATGTTTATTTTAAAAAATATATTAAAAAAAAATATTTAAGAATTTTAAAAATTTAAGCATAGTCTTTATAAAAGGTAAGAAAATTAAATTAAAAATATGTTTGAAAAAATTGAAGAATAAAAAAAAAATTAGCATTTAAAAAACCTTGCAAATTCACTGAAAAAACCATGGGTTTCACACACGTTATAGTTAGGAATTAGCATTTAAAAAACCTTGCAAATTCACTGAAAAAACCATGGGTTTCACACACGTTATAGTTAGGAATTAGCATTTAAAAAACCTTATTAATTCAGTGAAAAAACCATAGGTTTCACACATGTTATAGTTAGCTGGACATTTTACTCGTAAAAAACCAATGAAATTGCCCCGTTATAGTTAGTTCAGCTAACTATAACTCGCGCGCCCGCAATGCACTGCTGATGACGTCACATATTACATCACTCATGACATGGTCAGTGACATCACTCATGACATCACTGATGACATCTCAAATGACATCACTGATGACATCACTGATGTCATCATCCTTGTGATAGAGTGGCAGACCTCCTCTCACCCTAATATAACCTTTGACACACACATTCAAAAATAGACAGTAAAATTTTCAAAAACAATGGACATACCAATAACAGTTACAACAACCTCTTCAGTAATTCTAAGATCCACATAAACATCCACTCATTCACCAACAGTCCAATACAGTCACTCATACATGTACTCACTCATCATATGTACTCATACACCTATACATACTGTTACACAATGCCACTCATCCACAGAGTTACTCACACACATAGTCACTCATGCTAATAAAGAATCAAACATACATTTACTAGCATATACTGTTATACACACACCACCACACTTACTTCTACAGAAACTTACACATACTTAGTCTTTTAAACAATCACTTATAGAAACACATACTTATTCATACAGGAACTCTTTCAATCTCTCACATATACTCACATATATACACCAATAGTCACATATACTAGTTTTAAACATATGTAGTTACTCATAAAGACACTATTGAGACAGTCATTCACTCACTAACACACCCATACAGACACTCATCCACCCATACAGTCCTGCACACATGCTGTGTTCAACACACACAAAGAGTGAATCACTCATTCATGCACCTATGCACTACATAATACCCCCCACTGAACCATACAGACACTCAGACTGATACTCAAAAAAACAACTAATAACCTATATATACACCAATGAAGCTACTCACCAACCCATGCAACCACTTATACACAAAGTGAGAGACTGATACAGATATTTTCATATTTAAACATTACTCAGTAAGCCATGTATTCACTATGATACACTTAATCAGTCAGTTAAACAATCAATTTTTCAAAAACAAATCATCCATTTAGACACTTATATACCCATTTATTCTTCCATCGACCTTGCGATATACATATATAAAACATATTTAATTTTCAGAAAAACCCACATTCACTGGATGATGTCATCAGTGATGTCATCAGTGATGTCATTTGAGATGTCATCAGTGATGTCATGAGTGATGTCACTGACCATGTCATGAGTGATGTAATATGTGACGTCATCAGCAGTGCATTGCGGGCGCGCGAGTTATAGTTAGCTGAACTAACTATAACGGGGCAATTTCATTGGTTTTTTACGAGTAAAATGTCCAGCTAACTATAACATGTGTGAAACCTATGGTTTTTTCACTGAATTAATAAGGTTTTTTAAATGCTAATTCCTAACTATAACGTGTGTGAAACCCATGGTTTTTTCAGTGAATATATATATATATATATATATATATATATATATATATATATATATATATATTCACTGAAAAAACCATGGGTTTCACACACGTTATAGTTAGGAATTAGCATTTAAAAAACCTTAGAAATTCAATGAAAAAACCAAAGGTTTCACACATGTTATAGTTAGCTGGACATTTCACTCGTAAAAAACCATTGAAATTCCCCCGTTATAGTTAGTTCAGCTAACTATAACTCGCGCGCCCGCAATGCACTACTGATGACGTCACATATTACATCACTCATGACATGGTCACTGACATCACTCATGACATCACTGATGACATCTCAAATGACATCACTGATGACATCACTGATGACATCATCCAGTGATTGTGTGTTTTTCTGAAAATTAAATATTTTTTATATTTATGTATATCTCAAGGTCAATGGAAGAATAAATGGGTATATAAGTGTCTAAATGGATGCTTTTTTAAAAAAAATCTTTTTGTGTAACTGACTGATTAAGTGTATGATAGTGAATACATGGCTTACTGAGTAATCTTTAAATATTTAAATATCTGTATCAGTTTCTTACTTTGTGTATAAGTGGCTGCATGGGTTGGTGAGTAGCTACATGAGTGTCTATATAGGTTATTAGTTGGTTTTTTATCAGTATGAGTGTCTGAGTTTCTGTATGGTTCGGTGGGGGGTATTACTTAGTGCATAGGTGCATGAATGAGTGACTCACTGTTTGTATGTGTTGAATACAGCATGTGTGCAGGACTGTATGGGTGGATGAGTGTGGGCATGGGTGTGTTAGTGAGTGAATGACTGTCTCTATAGTGTCTTTATGAGTAACTACATATGTTTTAAACTAGTATATGTGACTATTGGTGTATATAAGTGAGTATATGTGAGAGTGAGAGATTGGAAGAGTTCCTGTATGAATAAGTATGTGTTTCTATAAGTTATTGTTTAAAAGAGTAAGTATATGTAAGTTTCTGTAGAAGTAAGTGTGGTGGTGTGTGTAAGTAAATGGATGTTTGATTCTTTATTAGCATGAGTGACTATGTGTGTGAGTAACTCTATGGATGAGTGGCGTTGTGTAACAGGATGTATAGGTGTATGAATACATATGATGAGTGAGTACATGTATGAGTGACTGTAGAGGACTGTTGGTGAATGACTGTATGTGTATGTGGTTCTTAGAATTACTGAATAGGTTGTTGTAACTGATATTGATATGTTCATTATTTTGAACATTTTAGTTTCTATTTTTGAATGTGTGTTTCAATGGTTATATTAGGGGAAGAGGAGGTCTGCCACTCTATCACAAGGATGATGTCATCAGTGATGTCATCAGTGATGTCATTTGAGATGTCATCAGTGATGTCATGAGTGATGTCAGTGACCATGTCATGAGTGATGTAATATGTGACGTCATCAGTAGTGCATTGCGGGCGCGCGAGTTATAGTTAGCTGAACTAACTATAACGGGGGAATTTCAATGGTTTTTTACGAGTGAAATGTCCAGCTAACTATAACATGTGTGAAACCTTTGGTTTTTTCATTGAATTTCTAAGGTTTTTTAAATGCTAATTCCTAACTATAACATGTGTGAAACCCATGGTTTTTTCAGTGAATTTGCAAGGTTTTTTAAATGCTAATTCCTAACTATAACGTGAGTGAAACCCATGGTTTTTTCAGTGAATTTGCAAGGTTTTTTAAATGCTAATTTTTTTTTTTTTTCTTTTTTTTTTTACATATTTTTTTTTAATTTTCTATCCTTTTTTAAAGACTATGGTTAAATTTAAAAAATTCTACAATATGTTTTTTTTTACCATTTTTATAAAATAAACAGGTAAGATTTATTAGTATAACTTTTTTTTTTGTTTTTCCTTTTTTTTTTTTTCTTTTTTTTTTTTTAACGTGCGCGTACGGTAAGCGCACGTCTTGCTTTAATTACGTAAGATTTCTATGCTGTTTGCGTTTATTTACGCAATTTGCGTAGACGCACGTCACGCGCGCACAGCGCGTAACGCGTACGCTGCACGCGCACGTTACGCGGAAGTGAAGGGGCGTGCCTGTTGTGCGCATGCGCGCGTGCGCGTGTCTTTTTTACGCGCATGCGTACTTTTGCCGTAAGCGCACCGTAAGCGTACCGTAAGCGTACGGTAGGTCATGTGATCAAGAAACAAGACTTTTGATTGGTTTTTACAACTTTCAGTTCTAGAACTCTCCTACACCACACCCATTCCCCTCATTTCTGCTTGTGATCCCTTAGGAGAAGGAGCTGGGTTGTCTTTGTGATACGATGGCAGAACAGCAGAGCCCTTCTGAGAGTGAGGCTAGCAGCACTACCTTGAGGCAGAGAACGAGGAAACAAAAGACCTCTTTCATATGGGAGTATTTTTCTTTTCCAGAGGGCCAGCAAAAGGTAAATGCACCCTTAGTGACTTGTAAGCTGTGTAAGCGTGTACTTTCAAGAGGGAATCCCAACAAGAAGTATTCCTTCGGGAATCACACCATGTTGAGACACCTTAAGGATGTACACAAAAGGACACATGCTCGACATACTGAAGGTAACCCTTCAGTAAGTCAACCAAGCACATCCACAGCAGCTCAGCCTGGACCATCATCTGCAGTGCCGAGTCCATCTTCGGCAGGTCAGGTGAGCCCTTCATCTGTGGGGGGAGCATCTCCTTTTTCTCGTCCTCAGGAAATTAACCCTCGGTTTCTGAGGGTTGAAATACGGTGCGCCACTTGTCATGATCTAATTTGTTATAGGGAGACCAGTATTTCCCTAGTGAACAACAGAATAGATCAGCACATTTGTCGTACCGTGTAATATTCCCATTCTTTCTTTCCTCTGTCCCTGCATGAACACAACGGCTCTTTTAAGAGCCAACCTTACCTTTCAACTTTTTTTTATATATTTTTTTAAACTTTTTTTTGATTTTTTTTTACCGTACGCGTACGGTACGCGTAATTATTATTTTTTTTTTAAAAAACCACTAAAAATCAATTATCACATTACAAGGTCCTTGAGAGACTACAATGAAAAACTGAAAATGTGATTGTGGAGAAGTGGAAAAAAGGGACCATGACATTTTTGACTTACCATACCCACTCAAAACAATATTTATTCATTTAAAAAAATTTTTAATTGCTTTCAAAATGGTTCTAGTTTTCGAAAATTTTCTATCTCAATCTGAAAAAAAGAAAAAAGTATTAATATTTAATAAAACATTTTATAATACAGTACACATATTTACATATTTTTTTTAAAAAAAAATTGCCTTTTTTTTGCTGTTTTCAGAATATATTGCATTTCACTATAAATTGTGAAAGCAATTGCATTCATCATTTAACAGCGGGCAAAAAAAAAATTAACAATCTCAAAGATTGTTTTAAAAAAGCCCACAATCTCTTTTTGCATAAACATAACTTTATAGAAATGCATAATATTCTTAAAAAATATCATCTAATATCAATACTTATTTCTTTAAAATACCGTCTGATATTTTTGTTTCAGAAGTATAATCACAAAAATATATCTCAAATAACTCCACAATACATCTGGTTCCATTTCCTTTAGGCCAAATAGTAATTTTAAAATTCTTTTTTGATTAAATTTCCAATGGTAATCCAATAAAAATCTAAAGTTTAAATTGTACAGATCTCACCGATTCTCTGTAACATTTTGGTTTCCGAAAGATTTATTAATAATTAAATAAGTCCACAATAGAATTGTTTACCTTTCCGCATGGCCAAATAGTAATTTTAAAAATCTTTTTTGAATAAATTTCCAATGGCAATCCAATAACATTCCAAAATTTAAATTGTGCAGATGTTACCGATTTTTTCTAAATTTTTGGTTTTCCAAAGTTTCATTAAAAAATGGAAAAATTCCACATTACAATTGGTTACCTTTCCATTAGGCCAAATGATAATTTGTAAAATCTTTTTATTTGTAAATTCCAATGGTAATCCAATAAAATGGTAAAAATGTTTTGTCCAGATGTTGCCAAATCTCTCTAAAATTTAGGTTTCAGGAAGATTAGATAGGAATTTGCTAAATCAAAAGGCAAACGTTGCTTAAAAATCAATTGGGAATCATTACACAGTGTCCAGCCTTTTTCACATTTAAGATAAACTGTGTAATGACCAGAAGTTACAGTAGGTCCATCATGGAAAATTATTGCAACTGTTACAAAAGTTTTTCCTGAAATTGATAATTGCTGTCCTGTAAACATCTTCATTAAAGTATCTAATTTTGAACCATCAGCTTTACAGCGTTGCATCATTAAAATTACATACTGTCCGTATTCCTTTAAAATTAACGTTGAAAACATGTCAGATTGACACTCACTGCATTCCATGCTATGATTAGCATCTTTAACTAATTTAGCAAAAGTGACTGTTTTACTTTGTGGCAATGTTAAATAAATAAACCTTTCAGAATCAACATTAGAGCCACATATATTATAACAGTTTTCACAACTATGTTCCCATTTATAAGAGAGACCAAATACATTTTCAATGGGAACCCCTTCTTCTTCCAGTACCTGAAGAAAAAACATCAAGAATTCCTGTGCGTCTTGCTGTACATTTTGAGAAAACTGTGTTCGTCCTGAACATACATCTAAAAGTTTTCTAATTTCAGTAGCACTTTCTATTTGAGTTTTATCATTACTCAGCTTTTGAAAAAGGAGACTCAACTCAGAACAGAATCTTTTTCCCTGATTTACTATTATCTGCTCTTGCACACTATCCAGATAAAATGCAACATTCAGCACTACATTAGCGTAGCAGTTGACACCAGAGCTATTTTCAAAATGACATCCTACAACCTGTTCTTCATTTTCCTTTTTCTTTTTGCTTGCAATTACATCACTCCTCTTTTTTTTCCTCCTCTCTACATCTTCATTACAGATATTCTCATTTCTCCTTTTACGAGAAACTACACGTTTCTCCAACACAGGATACTGACCTAAATGAGGAGCATAGCTTCTTCTTAATCTATTATACTCCTTTACACAATTTGCATCAGCACTAACTTTTGAGTCATCAAAGTCTATCATGAATAAACCTGATAATGTTTTCACTCGTGACAAAGCAACATATGCCATACCTTCTTTGAACACAGTTGAACCAATGTTCACAAATGCACAATCTACAGTCAATCCTTGAGACTTGTGAATAGTTACAGCATATGCTAGAGTAAACGGAAACTGCTTCCTACGTACATATAAGTCTTTCACAAGCATGAAACGAACTGAACAACGACAAATGTCTTTAACTTCTTCTATCTGATCAAATTTTATTTTTAAACATTCAATTCCATCTTTTTTCTGATAATTAATAAAACCCACAACTCTTCCCATAGCTCCATTAACTAAACCTTTTTCAACATCCAAATTTCTCCTTAAAAATACTCTACAGTTCATGCAAACATATAGATTTTTTTCTAATCCAGCTGTTTTGGAAATGTTCTTCTCTAGTGAATCCAATTTATTTTTTCAGTGTGCCTGTTAATGTAACAGTAATTCTTCCATCCTCAATTTTGTCCACTGCTTCCAATTTCCTGATATCTTCTTTTTCCAATTTCAAAAGCTCCTCATTGAATATTGAGCATTCACGTAGAGTTGGCATTAAGCAGATGACACTTTTCTTTTCTGCAATGTTCTTGTATATGTTCTCTGCAACTATTTCTTCCTTTGGAAATAAATTATGTAGCAGCCGACTCTGTAATGCTTTCATGCCAGCTTCAGTGAGTAGTCCAATTCTGATATCTTTCAGAATACTTCCATATTCTTCATCGTTTGCTTGCCTCATATTAGTAGTAAGTTCCTTGTACTCAAAGAAGGACCAAATATTTGTATTACCGATGCTTCCCAATGACTTCTTCGTGTCTTCATGTGTCACAGTATTAAACACTGGTTGTCCTTTAACTGGAGTAAGTTGCAAAAGATCTCCAAAAACTATGACGTGTTTTCCTCCAAATAACACGTCATAGTCTGTCTTCAGAATTTGCTGCATTCTTAAATGCACAAAGGCAAGCATTAAGTTTGATACCATGCTCACCTCATCAATAATGAGAACTTGCATCTTCTTCAATACTCTTGAAACTTCCAAGCATGCTTCTCCAGTTAGCTTGTTGTATTGTATTTTGTTCTCATGCTCCACTGGTAACATTAGCAAACGATGTAAAGTGATTCCTTTTATGTTATATGCTGCTAACCCAGTTGGAGCAGTAACCACACAAGACAAAGTAGAATCCGTTTTTTGCTGTAGGTAGCTTCTGATGACTTTTATAAGGAAACTTTTTCCAGTTCCAGCTTGTCCGCTTACATACATCCTGATTGGATGAAATGATGTGCATGAGCACTCTTTTTTTTCATGTAGAAATCCGTGATCAATTTTGTTTCTGATCTCTTCATAAATTTGTTGCTGCTCTTCGTTCAGTTGTTTTTCCAAATTTTGTAAGTCTATAAATTCTTCTTGAGCTTGATTCATAGCCGTTTCCACTTCATTCATGGCTATTGATGCTTCATTTTCAACGATTGGTTGTCCTAGGGGATCTTGACTGAGTGTTCCTGAACTTTGGCTGTCCTGAGAACTGTCTCTAGCTATTTCTGCTGCAATTGTAGTTTCCTGTTCAATTTCTTCATTTAACATTTGCAGATAAGTTGAGAATGTACTGCATTGTATGCTGTCTTTGCAAGCATTAAATGAATCTTCATAGCTTTGAAATTCTCCCAGTAGTTCATCCTCTGTACGCCATGGTTTAAACAGCTGTAAAAGAACCAAGTAGTAAAATTCCTTTTTGTCAGTAGTGTCGCAACTCAGCTTCCTGTGATTTATCAAACTTCCTTTTGTTTGCTTCACCAAACATCCTTCCTCACCAATGACTTTATATTTTCCATTGTTGATGTCTTCTGTGGCTTTCCGTGAATAAATGTAGTTCTGCAGCACTTCATAGAGACACATGTTCTCCAGATGATGACTTCTCTTGGGATAATATGTGTCCAACATGTTTGATTTCAAAATATCTGTACTTTCTGGGTCATTCTCGGCCAAATATTCAATTTCTCCAACAGATTTCAGTACCCGATTTCTCATTGCTGCAAGGCCTAAACTTGCCCAAATTATTCTTCTTGATTTCGAGTAGAGACTTGCAGAAGATAACCTATCTGAACATTCGTAGGATCCAATTTCTCGATGCGATAACATCTTCAAACTGAAACTGTACAGCTTCTTACTGACAGTTTTCTCGTGAGAAATCTCTTCCCACATTTCCTTCAATTCTGTTTTTTCTGATTTCGTAATGTAAGACGTTACATATCGAGCAACAGCAATGGAATTGTCAGCTACATACTGTATATCCATGTTAGCATTCCACATGGATAAAATGACTGGGTTGTAGTCATTTATATTTTTTGATTCTTCTTTTCTTTTAAGGTTGTAGGTATTCTTATGTGATTTTCTTGTGATAGTATGTCTCACAGATGACATAAAACTGTTTACTCTTCCATTTGAAAGAACAGGTCTAGGAACTCCAAATCGACATTTAGTGTAGTATTTATCTTTGCTCTTGTATTTCCGTCGACAGTATTTTCCACACCGATGACTTTGGAAACGTAAAACTTGCTTCTTTAACTTTTTCTCTTCTGTGTTTTTTGGTATAGCACATGTTGCATATTCTTCAATGTAAGATAACACTGCTTCATCAGCATCTGTTCCAAACTTTGGGGCATCCTTGATCCACAACAGCATATGAATATGAGGAGCACCTCTTGCCTGGTACTCTTTTCTCCAAAAGAAATCCACTACTTCTCCTAGAGGTGGATTTTTTTTATTGCAGATGAACGACATCATAGCCTCAAATCTATGATTTAAATATCTGCAAACATTAACTGGATCCAATGAGCACAGTTCTCCTGCTGTCTTGTATTCGATGTTTTTAATGTTTGAATTCGCCTCTCGTAGAAAATCCAGTAAATCATCCCAAGCGTACTCAGCACAGCTTAGGGTAACGAACCATGTTGGTGTTCCTAAATTCCGTAACATGCATTTTAATTCACCATGGCGTCTGTACCAATATTCATTTGTCCCACGCTGACAAGCCATCAGATTGATCAGTTGTGTTTCCAAATGATCATCTCGGTGCTGCACTTTCTCCATAAAATCCTTAGCAGACACATTTTGTAAATGTACTCCACTTTTTAAAATGTGATTTACTGCATAAGACAGTGCAGACAAGTCGCTTTCAAATAAAAGATGGAACAAATAAGGAATACTTTGTCGAAATCTTGGATCTTCTGCATATAGTCTGGTAGTTCGATACTCAGAAGCTGGAATCTGTTCTGGACGTTCATCGTATCGTCCTCCTTTTCCTGTAGGAAACAGCTGGGGAAAACATCGAGCTTCCAAGCTCTCCTCCCATACAATCACGGGAGTTCCTTTTGCTTTCTTCATCTGAAACAGATCAATATTGTCTCCCATAACTTCTTTTGAATGAAGAGGATGTATGCTAAAATGTTCATAAATTTCTTCTTCCTTTGACTTGTCCACTTTTTCAATTTGTCCAGTTGGTGTTTCTGTGTCTTCTTGTAAATCTTCTTCTTCTTCTTCTTCTTCTATATAAATTGATTCATACCATTTGTTATTCCTTTTCAAATACAAATTTGCTCTTTGTACTTTCCGTACATCTACCAGCTCCTGCCAAATCTTCTTATTCTTTGTAGGTACACCATTAACCAGAATAATTAATGGTTCAGTTTCCAAAGTATCCGCATCAATAGTTTCCATATTTTTTTTCAAATCCAAGGGCAAATACACCACTCTACCTTTTAAACCTCTCAGTAAATCTGAAGGAGGTAATTTACCAGTTTTGGGCTCCATACGTACTATGGTCTGGAACGGATGAACACATTGAATGAGTATAGACTCATATGTATTTAATTCAGAAAGTTCAGCAGGAATAGCATCCAATTCTAAATTATTATGTACAGCTCTGGTCGGCATTCTATTTTCCTCTAACTTGTTGTAACAGTATTTACAAATACGCTGATCTTCACCCAATTCAAAACAATTTTCAAGAAATATATATGTGGCAAAATCCTTCCACTTATAATTATCTTCATTTTCACTCTTTCTGTAGAGATCAACATTCCTAGTTTGTTTTCTATAATGAGTTCTGCGGCAACAAATACAAGTAATATTTGGTCTTTCATTAGAGATTATTGCAAATTTTGTTATGTGATCATTAAATGTCTTACTTACGGAGGGTTCTACATTCTCTTCCAGTTCTTCCTCATTTACTGTGTCCTTTTCTGCACTGTTTTGTTCAGGACCAAAGTAATAAAACTGAATTTCATCAACAACCTTCTCTACATCTGATACCGATCCACGGAACAGAGCCCTATTCAATTCATCTAACTTTATTGCTGGACTTTTAGCAAAATACAACCGTCTCACAAACTTTCTCATTTCAGTATGATGAACAGCCAGCATCCTAAAATGATGGAAAACACTATTACACACTTTTCTAGATAGACAAGCCAGAGAATGACCCTGCAAACCAGTTTTCTCTCTCACTCTGCATGGATCTAGACTTTGAAGCACCTTAATCTTCTGTTTTACACTTTTTTTTACTATATTCTCTTAGAAACTCACGAAATTTATCAATAGATTCCTGACGCACAGTGCAAATACTACTACAATTCCAAGTGTACACTGGGGCTTTAGGACGTCTCCCCATAGCCTCATCCGCCATCACTTGTACCTCATCTCTTGGAACCATTATCTCCTTCTCCATTATGCAACCATTTTTCACTTCGTAAGCACGACCTCTGGTGTCAACTGCATGCAGCAAACTATTACTTTGAAAATAGCTCTCTTCATTAAAAAAAGGTTCACTACTTGAACTATGCATCCATTTTCCTAAAAACACTTTAGAAAAGTTTGTTCTGTTCACTACTCTTTTCCTTTTGCTTTGTGATTTCAGTACATTAACCATTTTATCTAATGTACGCATCCCATTCAAAATTAAAATGAATAGTTTCCTTTTTAATTCTAATGCCTTTGCTGCAATGGCTTCAATTTCTTTTTTTCTCTTAAAAAAATTAGCCTTTTGCTTATATTTCTTCACATCCTTTATCAAATTGGACATAACTCTTCTCTGAAACATTTTTTTACGTATCTCTTTAAACGCAGTTTTTCTGTTTAAGTTAATCTTTTTAGTTGCAGAAGGTATATTTGCATTAACTAAATTCTCAATTTTTTCCTGTCCTTTTCTATTGAAAACATTCTTTCCAGTACAGACATTTTGTACATTTTTCCTTTTTTTGAATATGTTCTTTAAAAAAAATTTTGTCTGCTTACCAGAAGATTTTTTCTTTTTCCCAACATGAGCATCTCCAACTAACTTAGGTCCTCCAGTTGTCTTCAAATATAGGTTTTTTTTGTGGTCTTTCTTTACTCTGGATTTTGTAGGCATCTTAAATTTTGTTCACTGCTCTTCAGCAATACCTGAAAAAAACTAAAAAAAAATTCCTTTATTTTATTTAAATATATTACTACATTTTTTATGTTCTTTAGACATCTTAAAATACTATAAACCCCTTTCCTATAAATGAAAATCACAATAACACCTTCACCAATTAAATATCTAAAAACAATTCCTGTGTGCACAAAGAGTCATGCTTTGAAATTAGGCAGAAAACGAAATTTCTTTGCCAATTGCAAAGCATACTTTCTACTACTTTTTAGGCAAGTGAAAAGTACTTTTACAGACTGACACATTATGAATCCACTTTTCAGATTCTTAAAAAAGCACATGACCAAACTGCTTTTTCAGACCAGCACCATGTGTAACCTGGGTGACTGCCTACACTCCAGCAAGGGCAACCAGCCTTAGTGATGCTGAATGTATTTGCATTACTGACTGAAACCTCAAACCCCACTCGCTTGTGAATACTGTGCATGATTCCACAGGGTAAGCAGCTGGGTGTGTACTAAGAGTCTGCTTCTGCACCAAAAAAGGGCTCCCCCTTTCCATCTAATGCAACTGTGAAATCACCAGAGCAATACGCAATAAATCTCTGCCTGTAATTCCTATTTGCACACAGAGTCATGTTTTCACATTAGTCACAAAACGAAATTTCTTTGCCATTTTGAAAGCACACTTACTACTCTTTTTTTTGGCAAGTGATAAACACTTTTACAGTCTGTCACATTTTGAATCCACTTTTCAGATTCTTAAAAAAGCACATGTCCAAACTGCTTTTTCAGACCAGCACCATGTGTAACCTGGGTGACTGCCTACACTCCAGCAAGGGCAACCAGCCTTAGTGATGCTGAATGTATTTTCATTACTGACTGAAACCTCAAACCCCACTCGCTTGTGAATACTGTGCATGATTCCACAGGGTAAGCAGCTGGGTGTGTGCTAAGAGTCTGCTTCTGCACCAAAAAATGGCTCCCCCTTTCCATCTAATGCAACTGTGAAATCACCAGAGCAATACGCAATAAATCTCTGCCTGTAATTCCTATTTGCACACAGAGTCATGTTTTCACATTAGTCACAAAACGAAATTTCTTTGCCAATTTGAAAGCACACTTACTACTCTTTTTTTTGGCAAGTGATAAACACTTTTACAGTCTGTCACATTTTGAATCCACTTTTCAGATTCTTAAAAAAGCACAAGTCCAAACTGCTTTTTCAGACCAGCACCATGTGTAACCTGGGTGACTGCCTACACTCCAGCAAGGGCAACCAGCCTTAGTGATGCTGAATGTATTTTCATTACTGACTGAAACCTCAAACCCTACTCGCTTGTGAATACTGTGCATGATTCCACAGGGTAAGCAGCTGGGTGTGTGCTAAGAGTCTGCTTCTGCACCAAAAAATGGCTCCCCCTTTCCATCTAATGCAACTGTGAAATCACCAGAGCAATACGCAATAAATCTCTGCCTGTAATTCCTATTTGCACACAGAGTCATGTTTTCACATTAGTCACAAAACGAAATTTCTTTGCCAATTTGAAAGCACACTTACTACTCTTTTTTTTGGCAAGTGATAAACACTTTTACAGTCTGTCACATTTTGAATCCACTTTTCAGATTCTTAAAAAAGCACAAGTCCAAACTGCTTTTTCAGACCAGCACCATGTGTAACCTGGGTGACTGCCTACACTCCAGCAAGGGCAACCAGCCTTAGTGATGCTGAATGTATTTTCATTACTGACTGAAACCTCAAACCCTACTCGCTTGTGAATACTGTGCATGATTCCACAGGGTAAGCAGCTGGGTGTGTGCTAAGAGTCTGCTTCTGCACCAAAAAATGGCTCCCCCTTTCCATCTAATGCAACTGTGAAATCACCAGAGCAATACGCAATAAATCTCTGCCTGTAATTCCTATTTGCACACAGAGTCATGTTTTCACATTAGTCACAAAACGAAATTTCTTTGCCAATTTGAAAGCACACTTACTACTCTTTTTTTTGGCAAGTGATAAACACTTTTACAGACTGACACATTATGAATCCACTTTTCAGATTCTTAAAAAAGCACATGTCCAAACTGCTTTTTCAGACCAGCACCATGTGTAACCTGGGTGACTGCCTACACTCCAGCAAGGGCAACCAGCCTTAGTGATGCTGAATGTATTTGCATTACTGAGTCCAACCTCAAACCCTTAAAGTATTCTTTATTTTTAACAGTACACCTTAATTTATCGTGAAAACATAGTCCATATTATTTTACATGTTCCTCACATTTAAATTTCTCCCAAAACAGAAAATAATAAACACAACTTCAACAAAAGGAATTCCATTTCTATTATTCATTTCTTAATTTACCATATACATCCCCTCTCAAACTCTAAACTCACCTTTAAAATTAGTTAGCTGTGAAAGAAATGTGGCACTCAAACAGCAGATTATCAGAGCCAGGATCTCTGTTCTTTACACCTCTCTCCTCTCAGCAGAACCAGATAATGGCAAACTTTCCCTCTCTTTTTCCACACATATACATGTTAATTTCAAATCTCAGTGCTTCCCCCTTTTTTTCAAATGTAATCACACATTTCTATTGGTTGAAAACCAACCCTTTTCCAAAAGTACCCTTCCCCCAACTTGACTTCTGCCTAGTACCCTTCCCCCAACTTGACTTCTGCCTGCTACCATAGCAACAGCTCATGGAACACTGCTGTGTGGAGTTAGGTCAGAAGTTCACCAAACAATGTTTCAATTCCACAGAGCAAGAGTGCTTGACTTTTCAAACCTAACAGCAAATCCATAGTACTGTTCTTTGGTAACACATTTTTCTGTACCAATACAAAACATGCTTCTATTAATTTACACATACAGCCTAGTTTTTATTCTAGAATGGTATGAAACAGCCAATCAGTTCTTTTTTTTATGAAAAAAATATGTATGCCTCCATTTCCAAACTGTCTTTCATTTCTTTTTACCATTCTACTGAATTACACCTCCTGAGTGCATCCAGTTCTCCTTTGAAGATGTTCACAGTGTGGATTGTAGGGCACAGCTATGTCTTCTGGAGTGAAAAGTATGCAGAGAAAACAGATATGGTGAGAGACCTTGCTTTGCTAAATGTAGACATTAAATGGATTGGTCAGAGAGGGTTAAAGTGGCACCAATTGATGCCATTGGTGAAATCCTTCATGCAAATCCAACACCCTGACCTCATAATAGTGCACTGTGGTGGCAATGACCTAGGCACTTTGACTTGGGTAGGTCTGGAAATGCTTATGAAGGACACCTTTGCACAACTGTTTTCACTTTTCCCTAAAACTGCCTTTGTGTTTTCTAACATATGCCAAAGGCAAAAATGGAACTGGTCCAATCATTTCTGTCCGCAGATTGACAAAGCAAGAAAGCACGTCAACAAATCTGTTTCTGCTTTCCTCCGTGACTATGGTATGGGTTCCATTTACCACAACAACTTGCGTTACGACATGCAAGACATTTATAGAGGAGATGGTGTGCACTTCAATGATGAAGGGAACAGAGTCTTCCTCTTGAACCTTAGACTCTGCATCGGTACTTACTTGTAGGTACCACTAAAAAATCACTTCATAAACACAACGGCTCTTTTTAGAGCCCCCTAATATCTAAACTCTTAAATCTGCATTTCATTTCATTTTTTTTATTTTTTTTCTACCGTACGAGTACGGTAAGCTTACCGTACGCGTACCCCGCGATTTTTTTTAAAATCAATAAATGTTTTCTTTGTACTTTTCTGTCCTTCTTTGACCCTCTTACAAATGTTAGGGGGTCTGTAACTCTCCTCCTTGCCCCCTTTTCAAGATATCACTCTTTTTTTTCTGAGTGAAACACACGAAATGGCGGCTGCCGCTTCCTGGTTTCGACCGATTCGAATGTTTACTAAGATCTAAGAGCCAATCTGAATCGCGCTCGCGCACGCCACCGTACGCGTACGGTAAGCGTACCGTAAGCGCACCGTAAGCTGGCTCAGATATATATATTGATTTAAAGCTATTTTCTCAGAATCTACTGAACAGATTTACACCAAACCTACAAAAGGCACTTCCTTGACCTGAGGACTACCTCTCTGCCAAATTTCTAGTAATTCTGTTCAGCCGTTCGGGCTGTAGCTGTGTCTAAAGGTCCTATGGAAAAATGCATGGGAAAAACGCGTTTTGGGACCCCCCTTTTATCTCAGCCCCCGCTTGACGAATCCCCCCGAGACTTTCAGGGTAGGAGCGTAGCGTAGCGCCCCACCTATTTTGAAAAATTCACGAGGATTCGTCAACTGGCGCCAAAGTTATTCAAAATAGAATGTTGCGGATTTCCTATGGAAACGTGGTCCTAACTATAACTACCTACTGGCAACCGCCAGTAGGTAATATATATATATATACATATATATATAAATGGAAAAAAAGATTTTTTCTTTTTAAATTTTGGCGCAATGCAGGCTAGGGTCGCAAATTCCACCGAAATTGTTTGAAAACAATGAAACGCGGGTTCACGCATTTTATTTTAATGAGGCCCCGGGTGGGCTAGGTCCCGGGGGCATTTCTTAAAAAATAAAAGATGGGGTCCCCGCAGCTCTGGCGACCACCACCTCTCCGGGGCTTCACTCATGTTGGGTGGGGGGCGCGCGGCCCTCCTCCTGCAACCCGTGATGGCATGTGGACCACCACCCCCCAGGGCCGGCTCCTGCAGTATCCCAGGGCACCCACCCCCAGACACTGCTGTTCGCTATGACAGGACAGAAGCCGCACGGCTACCGCCCTGTCATAGCAAACTTGCTTTGAATTTTGTACGCAAGAGCAGGGAAACCTGCTCTCGCTTCCAAAATCCAAAGCTGATTGCTTTTCCACATGGGGAGCTGTATGTCAGCAGCTCCCCATGTGGAAAAGCAATGCCAGCTCCCGCAGGACGCGGGGAGCTGGCGGGACCATGGGGGCATTGGGGCTCCCTCCACAGTCCCCAACGGTGAGGTCAGGCCCCAGGGGATGGGGTCCTCGGGGCGGACGTTTCTTTAAGTGGAGGGGAGCCGATGCAGCACTCTTCTCGTTATTTTTAAAAAAAAATAATGAACATGTGGGCCTGCTTCGGGGGATGGGGTCCCTGAGGCGAATGTAAATTAGTGAAAGTGGATTTATTTATTTTTTAAATCGAGACGTGACTCTAGCGCGGCTCTCAGCGTGGCTCCCTGTGTGAAAGCGATGGGTACGCGGCTCTCAGCGCAGCACTCGAGTAGTTATTAAGTCTTTCAAACACAGAGGGGTATATTCTGAAGGACACATCACTGAGTTAACGGCACTTTATCGCAACCAAACTGGTGATAAATTTAACGCACCATTCACAAGCTGGAGCAAACAGCCCATATCACCAATTTACCAGCGATAGCAGCCTCAAAAAGCATCGTCACAGATGACCCCGGCAAATATTGCGAATGAGATGTAGAGTAGGCGTTCCCGTGCAAAAAGCAGCGAACACATCACATCGCAAGTTTCTAAACCACCGTCAAGATTGTCGAAGTGGGTACAAAACAGGCGCTAAGGTGTGTTAGTAGCAGGAGATTTACACCTGCTCTGAGCTGGTGTAAAGTCAGAATACATCCTGCAACATGAAAGGGAGCCCAGCCCAGAGCCACACCTGAATGACAACAGATGCAATGGACCCAACAATTATGCAGCTCAGAAACCCAACACTGCTCTGACACCCCCCGCCACCAGCCCCTTGTCCACCAACCCCCCCTCGCCCCCACTCCCCACAAACAAATGTGACAGCAACCTTAGGAAATCTGGAATGTAACAAATTGGCTGAGGTCGCACAATTATAATTAGGAAGATGCATGTGAGGTTGGACAAATAAGAATCTCAGTCATCGATGGATTTACATATAAACATTTTATTTAAACAAAACAACAAAATAAAAGTAGGTACTAGCATGGCGTGTCATCCCTTGACAATTTGTGAATCACAGCCTGCAAGACAAAAAGAAAAATAAGATTGTGCGTCATGCGTCCATCAAAGGGGAGAGAGAGAAAGAGTGAGAGAGAGAAAGAAAAAAAGAGTGAGAGAGAGAGGAAGACAGAGAAAGAAAGAAAGAGTGAGAGAGAGAGGTAGAGAGAGAGAGAAAGAAAGAGTGAGATGCAAGGAAGAGAGAGAGAAAGAGAAAAACAGTGTGAGAGAGAGGAAGAGAGAGAGAGAAAGAGTGAGACAGAGAGGAAGAGAGGAAGAGAGAGAGAAAGAGAAAGAAAGAATGAGAGAGAGAGGAAGAGACAGAGAAAGAGAGAAAGAGTGTGAGAGAGAGAAAGGAAGAGATAGACAGTGAGAATGAGTGTTGACACTGTGGAGAAAATCCTCACAGCTCACCTTTCTGCCACCGGTGTGTCTCCATTCACGTGCCGGGACATAGTGCAGCCCTCAAGTTTAGTCATCTGAAACATAGTATAGAATCAGTAATGGGAGAGTACATACAACTGCAGGGGCGTAATTCTCTGTTTCGCCCCTGCGCACCCAGGCTGCTGCACCCCATTGACTCCCAGTGCCCGGAGGTGACTGCCGATTCCTGGCCGCTCAGAGTGCTGCACTCCATCCACTTCCACTGCCTAGACGTGTCTGCCTGCTCCTGGCTTGTGCACCCTGGCTGCTGCACCCCATCCACTCCAATTGCTCGGAGGTGTCTGCCCGCTCTTGTGCACCCAGGCTGCTGCACACTATCCACTCCCACCGGCCAGAGGTGACTGCCCGCTGCTGTGGAAACAAGCCTCTCTGCTCATCTTCCGTTACCGGGGTGTGTGTAAGAGGGTCCACCATGTGCCGAAGCAACCTCCTCAGTGGTTGCCTACACGCGGTCAAACCAAGCTCACAATATCCGAGATGTGGTCGATAATGGAATGTCCAACATCTAAGGGAACGAATCCACGTGGCGATGACTTAGGGTGCAGTGAGTTAGTGGCACCTGAAGCAACCAGCGTGTGTGCACCCTGCGATGATGCGCGGTCCTTTGCAGGGTGCGCACACGTTGAGTGCTTCAGGTGCCACTTACTCACTGCACCATAAGTCATCGCCATGTGGACTTATTAAGGCAGAATTCAGTAGGCAAAAGATATTTCTCCCAGTGCAGCCCGCCAGAACAACACATCATCGCAGGGTGCGCACATGCTGGTTGCTTCAGGTGCCACTAACTCAGTGCACCACTTATCATCGCTGGCTGCACACACGCTGGATTGCCAATAACTGTGCAGCTCTACGCAATGCAACGTGGCTGTGCCCTTCCTGACCGCTGCCTCCTGCCTACACTGCGGTCATCAAGACTCACAACTAAAACTGAGTCTTCATTCATTAATTGCAGAGTGCAGTAGGCAACTAAGTATAACGTCCCTCAAACCTACACAATATCCTTTTAGTATCCTTGCTTTAAGAACTTATTTTATATCACTTATAGCTTTACCACACTGATCAAATTCATCTTGCAAGTCCGAAGGAACCCTGAATGGCAGTCTACACTGTGGCCAACAGAGCTCACAGTTCGAATTCAATCTTGATTCATTAATTTCAGAGTCCAGTAGGCAACTAACTATAACGTCTCCGAAACCTGCACATTTCGACTATGTATTCCATATATATTTCATCTTTTGTTACCTACACTGCGGTCAGCAGAGCTCACAATTTACATTGAGACATGATTTATTAATTGCAGACAGAATTGTACTCTATGTCCTCGGATTTTGTCAAGAGGAAGTGACAAAATGCATTCCTCGATGTCTGTGCTGACTACAGCCTTCCATCTACATTGCGGACTGTAGGGCTCACAATTTAGATTGAGTCGCAATTGCTGATGACACAGTCCAGTAGGCAAGAGACATTGCTCCCAGTGCAGCCCGCCCAGACCGTGCATCATCGCTGGTTGTGCACATGCTGAATGCTTCTAATGCCCCTATCTCAATGCAGCACAACTCATGGACCCTTTATGATACAATATTTTGTGCATAATTTCACTTCTGGTCCCCTACCTCAGTGTACCACAAGTCATGGACCCTTTACGATAGAATCTTTTGTGTATTATTTCACATCTGGTGCCCCTACCTTAGTGAAGCACAAATCATTGCCCCTTTATGATTGAATCTCTGTGTCTGATCCAATAATTACTGTTATACTTGTTGCCAGCACCAACTATTCACCGGAGGGCTGGCTTACACTCACCCCACACGCATCCAACACAGACGTCACTGGACTTGTGACCCTGGTAATAAAAAGGAGTCGAGCGCACATGCCCATACCCAGTTTTACTATCTATCTGTGTCTGTTTGTTTATTATGTATGCAACCTGCTGCCACTGGGCCCTACCACATTACATTGTGCTCTGGACAGCATATGCAATCAACTTACCTTTGACAGTGGGAGAAAACTTTGGTTATGTAACTTTGTCTCAGTCATTGTACAAGTACGTACGTAGAGCCTGAATGATTAGAGTACTGCAAGGAGAATGTATAGTGAATTTATAAGTGCGTGGGTATTGGCGGAGTGATTGTATAAGTACATATGTTGGCGCAGCCTAACTCCGACAACGAGCTTGTCTCTAATTGGCTGTCCTCCATCTCCCAAAAGCTGAAATTTGGACATTGCTTGGCCCTGTATTGCTACAGCTGCAATACTCCACTGAATGTGCAATAAACATTCACATCCACACAGATGTGTCATGTCCGCCATCGTTCTTGTGTGGAACTATGGATCAAAGGAGGGTCAGTGATTTTCCGTACCTTCCATGTTGGCCATGTTGTGGGACTTGGCTCACAGAGTGACACATTGACGCTTACGACCCGGGTGATGGCAGCACTACAACAAGAACACCCGCATGCCAGTGTTGCCAGATTTATTAAGCATTCTCTAGCCCAAAGCCAACCAAAAAGTAGCCTAAAGTAGCCCAATATTGCTACTTTAAGGAAGGAGGGGCAGGGACATCGTCAAGCAGGGGGTGAATGCATTGGAATTGATGTTGCAGCAGGCTGCCAAGTAAATATTTGTCTAATAAAGTGCTTTAACATACTAGCTTGGTGGAGCGCTGTATATATATTTATAATCTGGCAACTAGCACAAACCAAAATTTTACCATACAACCGGGAAAAATATAGCCCAATTTTGCGTGATCTACCCCAAACTGTCAACAGTGCCGCATCAGTTGATTCCTCATATAGCTCACAATGGAGCCACGCCCATAGCTCCGAAGTCATTCTTCAGAGCTTCACGCTGGACTGGCATACGCCAGGCCAGCCCACTCAACTTATGCTTACAGGGAAGGACAACAACGCTACATGGCCCAGATTTTCATTATAGTGATCTGCTGGTCACAGGTCACAGGACACATGACCCTACCAATAAAAAAGACTGGGCGCACGTGCTCTGCGCCATTTTAGCGTTGCTCCCACCGCATGCACTGTGATTGCCTGCCCGGGTGGTCCGGGCACCTCATGTAGGCCTGAGCCATTGAACAGGGGGGCCTACCGCCACGTGCGTGACCTCACTGGTTACTGAGTTAGTGGCACCGCAAGGACTGAGCGGGTGTGCAACCTGGAATGATGATAGGTGCACTAGTATGTCCTCTGCCATGGAAAAATTAAGACGCATCACCAAATGTAAGACTTGTAGGCTTGCGCAGTGCGGCTGCATGATGTGGAGGGTGCCCTGTCCGCGAAAAGGTGAGCAGTGAGGCCTGGGTGCACAGCGGTCTTCCTCTCACTCTTTCTTTCTTTTTCTCTCTCTCTCTCTCTCTCTCTTCCTCTCACTCTCACTCTCACTGTTTCTCTCTTTCTCTCTGTATTCCTCTCACTCTTTCTTTCTTTTTCTCTGTCTTCCTCTCACTCTTTCTTTCTTTCTTTCTTTCTCTCTCTATCTCTCTTTCTCTCTCCTTTGATGGATGCATAACGCACAATCTTATCTTGCTGTTTTTCTAACAGGCTGTGATTCACAAATCGACGTCTCCCCCCCAACACCACCACACCACCACAGCTAAATACGTGTAGAACCTGCGATGATGCGTGGGCATCCTCACAACGCCTAAGAAAGTTGCTTCGGCACGTGGTGGACCCTCTTACACACACATCGGTGGCGGAAGGTGAGCAGAGAGGCTTCTTTCTGCTGCAGCGGGCAGTCACCTCTGGGTGGTGGGAGTGTATAGTGTGCAGCAGCCTGGGTGCACAAGAACGCACAGACACCTCTGAACAGTGGGATTGGGTGGGCTGCAGCAGCCTGAGTGGGCATTCGCATTTTACTCGTACAAAACTATTGAAATTCCCCCGTTATAGTTAGTTCAGCTTACTATAACTCGCGCGCCCGCAATGCACTGCTGATGACGTCACATATTACATCACTCATGACATGGTCAGTGACATCACTCATGACATCACTGATGACATCTCAAATGACATCACTGATGACATCATCCTTGTTATAGAGTGGCAGACCTCCTCTCACCCTAAGATAACCTTTGATACACACATTCAAAAATAGAAACTAAAATGTTCAAAACAATGGACATACCAATACCAGTTACAACAATCTATTCAGTAATTCCAAGATCTACATACACATCCACTCATTCACCAACAGTCCTATACAGTCACTCATACATGTACTCACTCTCCATATGTACTCATACACCTATACATCCTGTTACACACTGCCACTCATCCATAGAGTTACTCACACACATAGTCACTCAGGCTAATAACGAATCAAACATCCATTTACTTGCATATACAGTTATACACACATCACCACACTTACTTCTACAGAAACATACACATACTAAGTCTTTTAAACAATCACTTATAGAAACACATACTTATTCATACTGGAACTCTTCCAATCTCTCACTCTCACTTATATACACCAATACTCACATATACTAGTTTAAAATATATGTAGCTACTTATAAAGACACTATTCAGACAGTCATTCACTCACTAACACACCCAAACACACACTCATACACCCATACAGTCCTGCACACATACTGTCTTCAACACATACACACAGTGATGCAATCATTCATGCATCTATGCACTAACTAATACACCCCACTGAACCATACAGACACTCAGACACTCATACTGATACTCAAAAAATCAAGTAATAACCCATATAGACACTCATGTAGCTACTCACCAACCCATGCAGTCAGTTATACACAAAGTGAAAGACTGATACAGATATTTACATATTTAAACATTACTCACTAACCCATGTATTCACTAAGATACACTTAATCAGTCCGTTATACAATCAATTTTACAAAACACAAATCATCCATTTAGACACTTATATACCCATTTATTGTTCCATCGACCTTGAGATATACATGTATGCAACATACTTAATTTTCAGAAAAACACGCATTACCTGGATGATGTCATCAGTGATGTCATTTGAGATGTCATCAGTGATGTCATGAGTGATGTCACTGACCATGTCATGAGTGATGTAATATGTGACGTCATCAGCAGTGCATTGCGGGTGCGTGAGTTATAGTTAGCTGAACTAACTATAACAGGGGAATTTCAATGGTTTTGTACAAGTGAAATGTCCACCTAACTATAACGTCCCTGAAACCTATGGTTTTTTCAGTAAATTTCTAAGGTTTTTTAAATGCTAATTCCTAACTATAACGTGTCTGAAACCTATGTTTTTTTCAGTGAATTTCAAAGGTTTTTTAAATGATAGTTTCTAACTATGCCTACAGAGGTAGGACATGTGAAGAAAGAAGAAAAAACACACAGAAAGAAGCAAAAGAAATGCAGAAAGAAGCAATAGAAGTCCTCAAAGACGAAGAAAAGTGCAGGAAGAAGCAAGACGTGCAGAAAGAACAAACAGAGGAGCGGAAAGAAACCGTGTTGCAAAATCATCCTGTACCCTCAATTTTTTCAGACGGGTACTGGTGGTAACTGAGTCTGACTAACCAGTGCTATGTTAAAAGACACTTAGAATACAGTTAAACACCTACATACACTAGGGAACACTATGCGTTGGGGTCCCCCTGTGATTAGCATAACCTCCTCTGTAAGCCCCTAGTATATAACAGGGCAGGTGGATTAAAACTACCTCTTAAAATGCGCCACGGGTGCGTTTGCACACAGGTGAAGGGAGGGGGGGCCTGAGATGACATGTGTGCAAATACGACCTGTGAGTGTTTTAAGTTGGGGGATAAAGTCCCCTTGAATCCTGAGGGTCCCTGGGGGCCAACTAACCCACCAGGTATGTCCATTAAGTGCCACAGAGTTGCATTGCAGAGAGGTGTAAAATGGGACATGGCCTCGGACCACCTCTCTGCAACGCAGCTCTGTGGTGCTTACTGGAGGTACATGGTAGGCTAGTTGGACCCAGGGACTCTCAGGATTAAAGGGGACTTAATTCCCCAACTTAAAATACACCACAGGGCGTGTTTGCACACGTCACCTCAGGCCCCGTCCCCTCCCTTCATGTTAGACCTGTCAGCCCTTTGGGTGGTCCCTCCTCATCATTATTTATTTTGTCCCACTTTTGCCTCAAACCCTGTTTGAATTTTTCCTTTTTGGGAACCACCAGACTTTTTAGTGTTGCTGCAGATTCAGGGAGCCATTTTAGCTACCCCTGAAACTTCTGTCTGAGGGCCTGGAGCACAAAATGGTGGCCACCTGTGACATCACCAGAATCCACTGGAACCTACTAGCACCTTCCAGAACATTCCAGAACCTTGTGACAGTTGGAGGCGGTTTAGAATGTTGGGAAGCTAAGACAGAGAGTTGGCAGTTGGAGCTGGCAGTTGGCACCTGACTGGTGAGGAGTGAGCAGCAGAAACTTGAAGGAGGAAGGAGTGAAGCAGCAGGGGTGGAAACTTGTGCATGGAGTGGGGTCCATAAACCCACCCTTGATACTAGTCCCTACTGACTGAGCCCAGCCTGGAGCCCTGTGTGGGAAGAAGCAAGAAAAACCATCCTAAGGACCTGGACAGCAGGAACAGGCCTTAGAAACAGAGAACAGCAAGATCCTGACCTGGAAACTGGTTTCCCTGGAGTCCGTCGTCGAGTAGCCTGAGACCTGGAGCCCGAGGTGGAGAAGCGGCGCCGATTGGAAAGCGGACGTCGTACCCGGAGCCGCCAGAGGTCGAGAGAGGGTGCCGTCAGAGGTCGTGAGGAGTACCAGAGGTCGAGGAGGAAGTCACCCGAGGTCGAGTGAGCGGCGTCATCGGAGGAGTGAAGTCCGCCCTCCGGAGTCGTCGGAGACCGAGGTGAAGTGTACCGGAGGTCGGGAGTGAGGATCGCACTCCGGAGTCGCCGGAACCTGAGAGAATCGTGCCGGAGGTCGGGAGTGGAGGTCGCACTCCGGAGTCGCCGGAAACCTGAGGAGAGGAGCACCGGAGGTCGGGAGTGGAGATCGCACTCCGGAGCCGCCGGAAGTCGACATCGAGTCAAGGCCGGCCGACGTCATCGAAACAGAGGTCGCCATCGGACCGGAGCCGCCCGAAGTCGACATCGAGACAAGACTGCCCGACGCCATTGAATCGGAGGTCGAGATCGAGCCGAGGCCGCCGACATCGAACCGGAACCGCCTACCGGCGTCGTCAAGAACTGACATTGTGCCGAGGCCGCCGACATCGAACCGGAACCGCCTCACGGCGTCGACACGACTCCAGCGGCATCGGAACATCAGAAAAAGGGCAGTAAGTGGAATAGAGGGCGCCAAAGGCCCTGTGGAGTCCTCAGAGACTACTCTAGGGGTTAGAGAGGTGCTGGAACCAGCTGGACTGTGCCAGGGGGTGAGCTGAGACTAATTTAGAGGGGTTGTGTAGAGTGAGAGAGCCAGGTCTCTGGTATTTCCCCCTTGTTCTACCTCAGTTTAGGCCTCAGCCTTGTCCAAGCCAGGGAGTAGACACCCTCAAGCCTTCCACATCCCCACAAGCCGTGCCTGGGCCAAATCAGCCCTTAGGAATTCAAATGTGATCTGATTCTATGAGTGTCACTGTCAGCTTTTAATTATTTATTGGAGGCACTGTATTTATTGTATGTAACCTATTTATTGTTTCACTGTATTTATTGGTCCACAGTATTTATTGATGCACAATATTTGTTGGTTTACAGTATTTATTGCCTCAGAATATTTAATTGCCTGTATGTATTGCACTTATATTTATACCTTCCTTATTGATGATCACCCCTATTTATTGAATCATTAAGCCAGTATTTATTTGACCTGCACTATTTAAAAAGTTTGTATATTGTGATTGTTATTTATTTACCCAATCGGCAACTAAGAGAAAAAGAAGATAAAGAAAGATATTTTCATAATTTTTACGGTGTAGATTCGTTTTTGGAACGGATGCACGCATGGTTATTGTATGGGTATGTCGTATGCTTAGCACGGAGCCTGATTCCTGACCACTCGAGCCGAGCTACCCCAGTGTATGTCTGGGAGAACACCACCACCCTTCCAGTGTGGGAGTGTTGTTTCTAACACTTCACCACTGTGTAAACATGCCCTGTGGCTGTTTTAATTTGGGAGATTAAGTCCCCTTGAATCCTGGGGGTCCCTAGGGTCCAACTAACCCACTAGGTACCTCCAGTAAGCACCATAGAGCTGCATTGTAGAGTGGTGTAAAAAGGGGAACAGCCTAGACCACCTCTCTGCAACGTAGGACAGTGGCGCTTACTGGAAGCACCCGGTGGGCTAGTTGGCTCCCAGGGGCCCTCAGGATTGAAGGGGAATTATTTCCCCAACTTAAAATGTGCCACAGGACGTGTTTGCACACGTCACCTCAGGCCCAGTCCCCTCCCTTCACCACTGTGTAAACACGCCCTGTGGCCATTGGGAGATTAAGTGCCCTTGAATCCTGAGATCCCTAGGGTTCAACTAGCCCACTAGGTACCTCCAGTAAGCGCCACAGAGCTGCGTTGCAGAGAGGTGTAAAAAGGGGCACGGCCTAGACCACCTCTCTGCAACGCAGCGCAGTGGCGCTTACTAGAAGCACCTGGTGGGCTAGTTAGCCCCCAGGGGCCCTCAGGATTGAAGGGGAATTATTTTCCCAACTTAAAACGTGCCACAGGGCGTGTTTGCACACGTCACCTCAGGACTGGTCCCCTCCCTTCACCACTGTGTAAACATGCCCTGTGGCCGTTTTAATTTGGGAGATTAAGTCCCCTTGATTCCTGAGGATCCTTGGGGTGCAACTAACCCACCAGGTACCTCCATTAAGTGCCACAGAGCTGCGTTCCAGAGAGGTGCAAAAGGGGGCGTAGCCTCTGAACACCAGTCTGCAGCACAGCTCCCTGGCGCATACTGGAGATACCTGGTGGGCTAGTTGGCCCTCAGGGACCCTCAGTATTCAAGGAGAATTAATTCCCTAACTTACAACTCGCCACGGGTGCGTTTGCACACTGGTGAAGGAAGGCAGCTCTGTGGCGCTTAATGGAGGTACCTGGTGGGTTAGTTGCACCCCAGAGACCCTCAGGATTCAAGGGGAGTTAATCCCCCAACTGAAAACGTGCCATGGGGCGCATTTGCACAGTGGTGAAGGGAGGGGCGGTGTGGCGCTTTTTAATTTGGAGAAATAATTTCTCTACAATCCTGAGGGTCCCTGGGGGCAAACTAGCCCACCAGGTACCTCCAGTAGGCACCAGTGAGCTGCATTGCAGAGAGGTGTTTAGAGGCCATGCCACTATTTACAACACTCTGCAACGCAGCTCCGTGGTGCTTACTGGAAGTACCTGTTGAGCTAGTTGGCCCCCAGGGACCCTCAGGATTGAAGAGGAATTAATTCCCCAACTTAAAACGCGCCACAGGGTGTGTCTGAACACATGTTACCTCAGGCCCCGCCCCTCCCTTCACCACTGTGCAAACGCGCCCCGTGGCGCGTTTTCAGTTGGGGGATTAACTCCCCTTGAGTCCTGAGGGTCTCTGGCGTGCAACTAACCAACCAGGTACCTCCATTAAGCGCCACAGAGCTGCGTTGCAAAGAGGTGTAAAAAGGGGCGTGGCCTCAGAACACCTCTCTGCAATGCAGCTCTCTGGCTTATACTGGAGGTTCCTGGTGGGCTAGTTGGCCCCCAGGGACCCCCAGTATTGAAGAGGATTTAATTTCCCAATTTAAAACGCGCCACAGGGCACGTTTGCAGAGTGGTTCCATGAGGGGGCGGGACCTAGACACGATCGTGGGTTTTTTTTTTGAAAGGGGGCTGTGTAGTCCCCCTTCTTTTAACTTTTTTGCACCCTGGGGACCCCATCCCCCAGGGCCTGAACCCCAATGTTTAAAAAAAATATATATTAATGTGAAGGGGCCACGTGGGCCCCCCTCCCGTGCCCAATTCCGTGCCCCGGGGACCCCATCCCCAGGGCATGGGCATTTTTTTTTATATTGTTTTGGAGGGTGGCTGCATGGCCCCCCTCCTAAGTCCATTTATGGCCCCGGGGACCCCATCCCCCGGGCCATCCTTTGCCTTTTTTTAAAAAAAATAATTGATTTTGGGGAGGGGGGCCACGTGCCCATCCCCCGGGGCCTGACCACCTCTTTGGGGACCGTGGGGGAGCCCCAATGCCCCACGGTCCCAGCCGGCTCCCCGCGTCCTGCGGGAGCCGGCATTGCTTTTCCACATGGGGACCTGCTAACATGCAGCTCCCCATGTGGAAAAGCAATTTGGTTTGCATTTTGAAAGAGAGAGCAGGTTTCCTGCTCTCTCTTTCCAAATCCAAACCAAGTTTGCTATGGCAAACTACAGCAAACTATAGCAAACTACAGTGTCTGGGGGGTGGGCACCCCGGGACACTGCAGGAGCCGGCCCTGGGGGGTAGCGGACCCAGGACCCTCACAGGCTCCAGGAGGGGGGCCGCGCGACTCCCCTCCCAACATTTGCAAAGCTCCGGGGGTGGTGGCCCCCGGGGTTGGGGGGTTCGTTAGGGACCCCCCCGAATCTGAATATATAGAGCCCCGGGGAGGTGGCTATTTCTTTTTTTAAATACACAAACCCCAGGGGGGTGGCAGTCCCCGGGGCTGCAGGGGGGCCGTAAGCCCCCCGCAAATATTTTCACAAAGCCCTAGGGGTGGCGGTTCCCGGGGCTTGGCGGGCCTTTGAGCTCCCCCACCCATTCAGTTTCAAAGCCCCGGGGGGTGGGGTCCCCGAGGCTCGAGGGACTGTGAGCCCCCCACACATATTTCCACAAAGCCCCGGAGGGTGGCGGTCCCCGAGGCTGGGTGGCATCTTTGGGCCCCCAAACCCAATACTATCATTGCCCCCGTGATTTGGCCCCCCGAGGGCAAATTAGCAACGAAGCGCGGGAGCCTGCGCTTCGCTTTTTTTTTTATCAGCAGGATCCGCGCATCCAGCGTGGATTTTGCCGATTTAAAAAAATATATATTTCTTTTTTTTGCCCTGGGGGTCCTTGTGGGACCCCCTAAGCAGACCTAGGGGGTCAGGGTATTTCTACCCTGCCCCCATTTTGCATTTTGCGCATTAGTTTTACTGTTTTCTTGTGCCTTGGTTCTACCGAGGCACTATATGGCTGCCAACACTTACTGGTTTGGAGTGTTGACATCCAATTAGCATACAGCTTGTCATCGAGAGGGTGCCCGGATCTACCGCGCCCATAGATATATATGTGAATTTACTTTTGATTTTCTCACGAACTACTGAACGGATTTACACCATTTAACCAAAAGGCATGACTCTGAACCAAGGGCTGCCTTTTTGCCAAATTTGGTGTAATTCCGTTCAGCAGTTCGGGCTGTAGCTGCGACCAAAGGTTCCTATGGAAAATTGCATGGGAAAACGTGTTTTGGGACCCCACTTTTGTCTCGGCCTCCGCTTGAGGAATCACCCTGAGACTTTCAGGATAGGATCGGACCGGAGCTGGACAAAAGTTTTGAAAATTTTGCGAAGATTCGTCGACCGGCGCCAAAGTTATTGGGAATAGAATGTTGCGGATTTCCTATGGAAAATAGTTCCTAACTATAACTACCTACTGGCGACCGCCAGAAGGTAATATATATACATATATATATACAGCTTTAAGTTCTTGTCATTGCTCAGGTTTTTTAATTGCTGATTTCTAACTATGCCTAAAGTTGCAGGACATGTACAGACAGAGGAAGAAAGTCACAGAAAAAAGCAAGAGAAATGCAGGAAGAGGCAACAGAAGTCCAGAAAGAGGAAGAAAGGTGCTGAAAGAAGCAAGAGATATGCAGAAAGAACCAACAGAGGTGCAGAAAGAGGCCTTGTTGCAAAGTCATCCTGTGCCCTGGGTACCCCCCTACTTTTTGCTGACTGGCACTGGTGGTAACTGACACTGACTGACCCTGGGCTCTGTCTAACCAGGCCCGGAGCCAGTGCTACACTGAAAGACACTTAGAATACAGTGAAAACACCTACATACACTAGGGTTGGGGTACTCCTGTGATTGGCATGACCTCCGCTGTAAGGCCATAGAGCATAATAGGGCAGGGGGGATTAAAACTACCTATAAGTCCCTAGCATATAATAGGGCATGGCAGTTTAGAGGCCATCAGCCCTTTTCTGCACTTGCATGTGTGCACTGCTGAGCCTGAGGTCAAATTAAAAGTAGCCCTGTGTGTGCAGAAAGAGGCAAGAGAGGTACAGAAAGAGGCAGGAGAAGTACAGAAAGAAGCAACATAGGTGCAGCAAGAGGGGAGAGGGTTGCAGAAAGAGGCAAGAGAAGTGCAGAAAGAAGCAACAGAGGTGCAGAAAGGGACAAGCGAAGTTCAGAAAGAGGCAGCAGAGGTTCATAAACAGGCAGAAGAGGTGCAGAAACGGGGAACAGGGGTGCAGAAAGAGAAGAGGGTGCCGAAAGAGGCAAGAGGGGTGCAGAAATTTGCAAGAGAGGTACAGATAGACGCAAGATCAGTGCAGTAAAAAACAACAGAGGTGCATAAGGAGGCAAGAGGGGTACAGAAAGAGGCAAAAGAAGAGCATAAACAAGCAAAAGAGATTCAGAAAGAGGCTAGAGGGGTGCAGGAAGAGGTAAGAGAGGTGCAGAAAGGCAAGAGAGGTGAACAAAGAGGAAAGAAGGGTGCAGAAAGAGGCACATGGGGTGCAGAAAGAAGCAAGAGAGGTGTAGTAAGAAGCAGGAAAAGTGCAGAGAGAAACAACCGATGTGCAGAAAGAAGCAAGAGCAGTGCAGAAAGAACCAACAGAGGTGCATAAAAAGGCAAGAGGGGTGAAGAAAGAAGCAAGAAAAGTACAGAAATAAGCGAAAGAGGTACAGAAAGAGGCAAGTGAAGTTCAGAAAGAGGAAGCAGAGGTGCAGAAACAGGCAGAAGAGGTGCAGAAAGAGGGAACAGGGGTTCAGAAAGAGAGAAAAGGAATGCCAAAAGAAGCAAGAGGGGTACAGGAAGAGGGAAGAAGGGTGTAGACAGAGGCAAGAGAGTTGCACCAAGAGGGAAGAGGGGTGCAGAAAGAAGCAACAGGGGTGCTGAAACTTGCAAGTGAGGTACAGAAAGAGGCAAGAGAGGTGCATTAAGAGGAAAGAGGGTGCAGAAACAGGCAAGAGACGTGCAGCAAGAGGCAAGAGAATTGCTGAAAGCAACAGAGGTGTAGAAAGTAGCAAGATAAGTGTAGAAAGAGGCAAGTGAGATGCAGAACGAGGCAAAAGAGGTGCAGAAAGAGGGAAGACAAGTGCAGAAAGAGACAAGGGAAGTGCCGAATGAAGCAACAGGGGTGCAGAAAGAGGCAAGAGAAGTGCAGAAAGAAGCAACAGAGGTGCAGAATGAGGCATGAAAACAGCAGAAAGAGGCAAGAGAGTTGCAGAAACAGGCAAAAGAGGTACAGAAAGAGGGAACAGGGATGCAGACAGAGGCAAGAGAGGTGCAGAAACAGTTAAGAGGGGTGCAGAAAGTGACAAGAGGGGTACAGAAATTTACAAGAGAGGTGCAAAAAGAAGCAAGAGCAGTGCAGTAAAAACAGAGGTGCAGAAGGAGGCTAGAGGGGTGCAGAAAGAGCCAAGGGAGATGCAGAAAGAGGCAAGAGAGGTGGACAAAAACAGAAGAAGGGTGCAGAAAGAGGCACGTGAGGTATAGAAAGAAGCAAGAGAGGTGTAGAAAAAAGCAGGAAAAGTGCAGAAAGAAACAACAGAGGTGCAGAAAGAAGCAAGAGTAGTGCAGAAAGAAACAACAGAGGTGCAGAAAAAAGCAAGAGGGGTGCAGAAAGAAGCAAGAAAAGTGCAGAAAGAAGCAAAAGAGGTGCTGAAAGAGGCAAGCAAAGTTCAGAAAGAGGCAGCAGAGGTGCAGAAACAGGCAGAAAAGGTACAGAAAGAATGAACAGGGGTGCAGAAAGAGAGTACAGGGGTGCTGAAAGAGGCAATAGGGGTGCAGAAATTTGCAAGAGAGGTGCAGAAAGAAGCAATAGCAGTGCAGTAAGAAATAGCAGAGATACAGAAAGAGGCAAGACGGGTGCTGAAGGAGGAAAGAAAGGTGCAGGAAGAGGCAAGAAAGGTGCAAAGAGAGGGAAGAAGGGTGCAAAAAAAGGCAATTGGGGTACATAAAGAAGCAAGAGAGGTGTAGAAAGAAGCAAGTAAAGTACAGAAAGAAACAGCAGAGGTGCAGAAAGAAGCAAGAGTAGTGCAGAAAGAACCAACAGAGGTGCAGAAAGAGGCAAGAGGGGTGCAGAAAGAAAAAAGAGAAGCACAGAAAGAAGCAAAAGAGGTGCGGAAAGAGGCAAGAGAAGATCAGAAAGAGGCAGCAGAGGTGTAGAAACAGGTAGAAGAGGTGCAGAAAGAGGAAACAGGGGTGTATAAAGTAAGAAAAGGGGCGTTGAAAGAAGCAAGAGGGTTGCAGAAATTTGCAAGAGAGGTGCAGAAAGAAGCAAGAGCAGTGCAGTAAGAAACAACAGAGATACAGAAGGAGGCACGAGGGGTACAGAAAGAGGTAAGTGCAGTGCAAAAAGAGGCAAGAGAGGTACAGAAAGAGGCAAGAAAGGTGCACGAAGAGGGGAGAAGGGTGCAGAGAGAGGCAATTGGGGTGCATAAAGAAGCAAGAGAGGTGTAGAAAGAAGCAAGAAAAGTACAGAAAGAAACAACAGAGGTACAGAAAGAAGCAAGAGCAGTGCAGAAGGAACCAACAGAGGTACAGAAAGAGGCAAGAGGAGTGCAGAAAGAAGCAAGAGAAGCGCAGAAAGAAGCAGCAGAGGTGCAGAAACAGGCAGAAGAGGTACAGAAAGAGAAAACAGGGGTGTACAAAGTAAGAAAAGAGGCACTGAAAGAAGCAAGAGGGTTGCAGAAATTGGCAAGAGAGGTGCAGAAAGAAGCAAGAGCAGTGCAGTAAGAAACAGCAGAGATACTGAAGGGGGCATGAGGGGTACAGAAAAAGGCAAGAGCAGTGCAAAAAGAACCAAGAGATGTGCCAGTAAAGGGAAGAAGGGTGCAGAAAGAGGCACAAGGGGTGCATAAAGAAGGAAGACAAGTGTAGAAACAAGAAAGAGAGGTGCAGAAAGAGGCCTGAAGGGTGCAGTAAGAGGCAAGAAGAGTGCAGAAAGAAGCAACAGATGTACAGGAAGAGGAAAGAGTGGTACAGGAAGAGGGAAGAGGGGTGTAAAAAGAGGAAAGAGAGTTGCACAAAGAGGGAAGAGGGGTACAGAAAGAAGCAACAGGGGTGATGAAACCTGCAAGTGAGGTACAGAAAGAGGCAAGAGGGGTGCGGAAAGAGGCAAGAGGGTGCATAAACAGAAAGAAGCAACAGAGGTGTAGAAAGTAGCAAGAGAAATGCAGAAAGAGGCAAGTGAGATGCAGAAAGAGGCAAAAGAGGTACAGAAAGAAGGAAGACAACTGCAGAAAGAGACAACAGGGGTGCAGAAAGAAGCAAGACCGATGCAGAAAGAATCAAGGGAAGTGCGGAATGAAGCAACAGGGGTGCAGAAAGAGGCAAGAGAAGTGCAGAAAGAAGCAACAGAGGTGCAGAAGGAGGCAAGAGAACAGCAGAAAGAGGCAAGAGAGTTGCAAAAACAGGCAAAAGAGGTACAGAAAGAGGGAACAGACAAAGGCAAGAGAGGTGCAGATACAGTTAAGAGGGGTGCAGAAAGTGGTAAGGGTGTGCAGGAATTTACAAGAGAGGTGCTGAAAGAAGCAAAAGCAGTGCAAAAGAACCAACAGAGGTGCAAAAAAGGGCAAGTGAGATGCAGAAGTAGGCAAAAGAACTGCAAAAAGAGGCAGGAGGTGTGCAGAAAGAGGGAACAGGTGGGCAGACTGAGGCAAGAGATGTGCAGAAAGAGAGAAGAGGGGTGCATAAAAAGGCAAGAGGGATGCAGACATTTAGAACAGAGGTGCATTAGGTAGCAAGAGCAGTACATAAAGAACCAACAGAGGTGCAGAAAGAGGCAAGAGGGGTACAGAAAGAGGCAAGTGAAGTGCAGAATGAAGCAAAAGAGGTGCAGAAAGAACCAACAGAGGTGCAAAAAGAGGCAAAATGGGTGCAGAAAGGATTAGGAGAGGTGCACAAAGAGACAAGAGGGGTACAGAAAGAGGCAGGCGGGGTGAAGAAAGAAGAAAGAGAACTGCAGAAAGAGTCAAGAGTGGTACAGAAAGATGGAAAAGAGCTGTAGAAAGAGGCAAGAGAGTTGCGGAAAGAGGAGTGTAGAAACAGGCAAAAGGGGTGCAGAAAGAAGCAAGTGAGGTGCAGAAAGAGGCAAGAGAGGTACAGAAAGAGGCAAGAGAGGTGCAGAAACAGGCAACAGAAGTGTTGAAAGAGCAAGAAGGGTGCAGAAAGGGGCCAGAGAACTGCAGAAAGAGGCAAGAGAGTTGCAGAAAGAGGCAACTGAGGTGCAGAAAGGGGCAAGAGAGTTGCAGAAACAGGCAAAAGGGGTGTAGAACATAAAACAGGTAGGCAGACTGAGGCTACAGAGGTGCAGAAAGAGGGAAGAGGGTTGCAGAAAGAGGCAATAAGGGTGCAGAAAGAAGCAACAGATGTGCAGAAATAAGCAAGAGAAGTGCAGAAGGAAGCAACAGAGGTGCAGATAGAGGCAAGAGGGGTGTAGAACGAGGCAAGGAAGTGCAGAAAGAAACAACAGAGGTGCAGAAAGAAGCAAGAGAAGTGTAGAAAGAGGCAAGAGAGGTGCAGAAACATGTAGGAGAGGTGCAGAAAGAGGGAACAGGAGTACAGAAAGAGGCAAGAGGGGTACAGGAAGAAGCAAGTGAAGTGTGGAAAGAGACAACAGAGGTGCAGAAAGAGGCAAAAGAGGTACATAAAATGGAAGAGATGAGCAGAAAGAGACAAAAGAAGTGCACGAAAAGAAAGTTGCAGAAAAAAGCAACTGAAATGCAGAAAGTGGCAAGAGAGGCGCAGAAAGAAGCAAGAGAGGTTTGCACACCATTAGTACCAATTTAACACCCACATTTAGCAACAAGTAACAAGAGACCATTCAAGGTTTGCAAATGGCCTTCCAACACGCTGTAACACTTGTCGCTGCATTTTTGGGGACGTTTGAGCCGTTTGAGCTAGAACCAAGGATTGTTTTGTTCAAATATGCAGATTAGGCAGCAGATGATGGATTATGTGGCTAATGCGGTAAAATGTATAATAGTGCAAAAGTCAGTGCAGCCAAACAGTCGCATAATTCCAGTGGCCCTGCTCATACCTCTGACTATGTCCAGAAGTGCTCCTCAGTGATTCCTTCTTTTTTTG
The DNA here is from genome assembly GCF_964204655.1 of Triturus cristatus. Classification (NCBI taxonomy): domain Eukaryota; kingdom Metazoa; phylum Chordata; class Amphibia; order Caudata; family Salamandridae; genus Triturus; species Triturus cristatus. The sequence continues at coordinate 1,526,271,207 of NC_140591.1, forward strand.
TCTCATTGAGGTCATAATTTAGCTTCTTTGGAAACAAGGAAGACTCAACCTAAGGTTACTACTTCACAACACAGACTACCATACCACATAATTACTCTCCATAACACATAATCCCACTCTATATAATTCATATTCACTAAATATCTACATACTTTCTATCCACATATTTCACTGCACAACATACCACATAATTCCACTACACACAAAATACATCCACTCCACTTCCCAAAATATTAGTAAAAAAACTTTTTGATTTACGATGCCAATAGCTCTAACTCTTGCAAATGTGAGACCTATTACATTACAAATGCTTCTTTAACTGGTAGTCACATTTGCAGAGTAGTGGAGAAAGGGGGCTGGGCCTCCAACCAGCACTCAGGAATTCCGCTGCATAGGACTTACAGGAGGTACCATGAGGGCTACTTGGCTGCCAAGGTCTCTCATGAGTACAGTGGACTTCATCCCCCAACCAGTTCTGTGCCAGGAGGCGCATTTGCAGAGTGGTGGAGAAAGGTGAGCGTGGCCTCCAAAGACCTCTCAGAAATCCCACTGTGTAGGATTTACTGGAGGTAACAGGAGGGGTAAGTTGGCCCCCAATGTAAACCTTGGGGCGAACTATCCCTCCTATTACCTTCAGTAAGTCCCACTCAGTAGGATTGCTAAGTTCTCATAGCAGGCCACGTCCCCTTTCTCCACCACTCTGCAAACGCACTTCCTGGCGCGCTCTTGGATGAAGATTAAAGTCCCCTTCGCTGCTTGGGTTCCTTAGGGGCCAACTAGCCAACCTCGTACCACCAGTATGTCCCAGATAGTGGAATCGCTGAAAGGTGGACACAGGCCACGCCCCCTTACTCCACCACTCTGCAAACACGCCTCCTGTCATGTTCTGGGTTGGGGGATTAAGTCCCCTTGAATCCTGAGGGTTCCTAGGGGCCAACTATCCCACCAAGTACCTCCAGTAAGTCCCACACAGCTGGATTTCTAGAGGTGGTGGTCCCTGGGGCCCAGGGGTCTGCAACGGACCCCCGTATAATAATAATTAGTGATCCGGGGAGCTGGTGGTCCGCAGGGCAGTGTGGGGAGGCAGGAGCCCCCCACACTTTTTTAATTTAATTGCCGGGGAGGTGGAGGTTCCCAGGGATTGAGGGGCCCATGAGGCCCCCACCCATAGCGATAAATGCCACAGGGAAGTGGCAGTCCCTGGGGTAGCGTGGGTGGGTAGGAGCCCCCCACACATTTTTTTACAAGCCCCAGGGAGGTGGCGGTTCCCGGGCCTGAGAGGGGCAGCATGCCCCCCACACATAATGGATAACGCCCTGGGGAGTGGTGGTCCCCGGGGCTGCGTGGACCCCCACTGGCCTCTTCTAATTTATTGCACATTGCCCCCGGGACCTGGCCCACCCGGGGACTTATAGAAAAGGAAGCATGGGAGCCCGCGCTTTTTTACATTTATTTTCTCTCCCGGATTCGCGTTCCCAGCGCAAAGTCGGCAGATTTTAAAAATATATCTTTTTGGGCACTGGTGGTCCTTGTGGGATCCCCTGAGCAGTCCTAGGGGGTCAGGGTGTTTCTACGCTGGCCTCTTTTCTTGTTTTTATCATTTTGTTTGGGTTGTTTCTTGTTCCAAATTTAATATGGAAATTAGCTTGGGGAAAATGCCTTTTGGGAACCCCTTTTTTCTCGGCCCCAGCTTGACGAATCATCCCCAAATCATCAGTACAGGAGCTGACCTGAGCTGGTCATTAGTTTGGAAAATTTCGCGAAGGTACGTCAAACAGCACTAAAAATATTGACAAAAGAAAAAACACAATTTGAATAGAAACAAGGTCCTAACTATAACTACCTACTGTGATATACACACATATCTATATCTATCTATCTATACACACACACATATACATATGTGTGTGTGCATAGATAGATATAAAGCAAAACCAAAGGGGAGTGTTGAACATTGCAAGCACTCACTCCCAGTCAACTGATCTGGGTTTAATCCATCATCAATCTTTAGCTCACTTCGCCACCCCAGTTCAGACATGGCCATATACAAATCAGTCTGACCCTGTGCCTCATGGGAACAGTCCAACCCAAACTGCCAAGCCATGTCTTCCCTGGAACGGAAACAAGCATCCTGGGACTGGTTTCTGGCTAATCAGCCGTCATCAGCCAGGCTAGCTTAAATCCTTCATCAGCCAGGCTAGCTTGAATCCAGTGGCAAAGTGAGCAAGGGACCCACGTCCGGGCATACCCTGCCAACGTAGGGCAAACAAAGCAAAACCAAAGGGGATGATGGACAGAGTGTTGAACATTGCAAGCACTCACCCCCAGTCAACTGATCTGGGTTTAATCCATCATCTTTCTTGCTCACTTTGCCACTGGATTCAAGCTAGCCTGGCTGATGATGGCTGATTAGCCAGAAACCGGTCACAGGATGCTTGTTTTCGTTCCAGGGAAGACATGGCTTGGCAGTTCGAGCTGGACTGTTCCCATGAGGCACAGGGTGAGACTAATTTGCATATGGCCATGTCTGAACTGGGGTGGCAGAGTGAGCTAAAGAATGATGATGGATTAAACCCAGATCAGTTGACTGGGGGTGAGTGCTTGCAATGTTCAACACTCTTTTTAAAGGCATCTTCAGTGCCACCATTTCTGACACTTGCGGTGGTATACTGATGTGTGCAGAGGACAGAAGGCGTGGGCAGGAGTAAAGATAGTAGGTGTAGACAGAAGAAGGATAGCAGCTGCTGGTAGGAAAGTTTATTCAGTGGTGTAACCAAAAATCTTCAAGTTCTCCATTGAACGACATATTCACAGACTTTTGAACACTGCTGCAACTACCTCAGTAACACAATTACGTTACCCCCTTTAACAAGAGAACTGCTTTACTTATTAGTGCTCCTCTGTAAAACCAGATGATACAAAGAAGAAAAGCAAGCAAGAGATACATAATTCAAGAAATCCTACACTTTCTAGCTTACTGTGTTAAGATCTCCCAGTTAGGTTCACAATAACTATCTATTTAATTATTTTTTTGGGCTACTTATAAAGCGCACTGTCACCCCACAGATATCCTGGCCCTGTGAGGCTCTTATTGCAGCTCTTCCAGGCCTACCAGAATAGACAAAGAATAGCTTTTAAAACGGTTACCTAAAACACTTCAGTATGATACGAGGGCTCTTTGAATGTAAACAAACTTAGAGCAGACCCACTGAGATATATCCGCTGGAGTAGGAGCTTCAATGACAAAGGCCGAGAAGCAGACAATACTTTTATGATAATTGTAATATTGAAAGTTTTCACCTGATGTTTTGGGGGCCACATAACTTTCCTGTTTTGTAAAACTCGAGATGAAATCTGGCCACCACTTCACTGCTCCACCATGATCCCACGTGTTCAATAATTGTTTTCCAACTATAAGCAGTTGCTGCACTCTGAAGAGCCTTGTGGTGGTGGTCTATGTTTCCCCGTAAATCTCCTAAGTAAATATAAACAACATTTTATGTTATCCCTCTTGGGGTGATGCAAGATGGCTGAAAATGAACATTTTTGCCTTACTTTTTAACATAGACACTTGGGGCCTGATTCACAGACGGCCTCTGATATTGCGGTGGAGGACTCCCAGTAGTGGCGGGGGTCCCGCGGCGTGACCTCCTCATTGGGAAGCTGTTGTATGGAGGGCCCCGCACGAATGCACCCTAAGGGTTAGTGTTTGTTCTTCTTAAACTGTAGGGTCATTGCAACTCCAGGTCAGCATCTCCACACTCAGGAGGCAAGCATGGGGAAGACTGGGGTCAGGCAGCTATTTTACCCTGAAGAACCAATGGGGTCTAAGTCCAGAGGCTCCAAGGCCCACAGTGGGACCATCAGATCTTTCATCAAGTCTCTCATCAAAGCATGCACACAGGTCAAGATGTTGCTAGACACAACATATCAGGGGCGCACAAAAACAATACAGGGACGTGCTTTGAGGGAGTGTGCTCAGACCACCTGTACTCTCAAACGTGGGCTCTTAATGCAGTCCCCGGTGAGGGGAAGGATGGTCTTCTAGGTGCTGTATCAACATCTCTGGATTCCTTGAGGAGTATGGAGGCCTCAACACAGGCATGGGCACCAGCAGACCATCTGCTGGGCCTTGAACATTTAAAGGGACAGCACTCATCTTCTAGTTCCACAGCAGGGTCTCAGCAAGCAGTTATCAGCCTCAGTGTTTTTCGTGATGCAGCAGAGAAGCAATTTCCATGGTCAGTCGGTGACAACATTCCACTTATAATCAGTGGCACAGGCTCTCCCAAGTTTAAAGTTCCAAACATAAAATTATGAGGCAGTATTTTGTATTGCAAACAAAATACATATAATGTTTGCAGTCATCAACCTTGTTAAAAATAAAACAGCAGTGTTAACGAGAAGTCACTGCACTTAGGCAAGGCTTGTAGGAATAACCACTGGGTGCACCCACTGCCTCCCCAAAAACAGCATCTGATGTCCCAAGTCAAGTCCTGGGATAAATGGTTAGAAGGGGCTACCCCTTCGAGATTATTGAAGGTGGGGCCCACCTCCCAGAGTAATTAACACTCTCCCCAAGAACACTCGGTCAACAGTTTGAAGAGCCAGTTGAAATTAGGATTCCACAAGCTGTGCAAAAAAGGGGGGACTGCAGTGGAGCTTAAGGGCAGAGGCGAGGCTGGATGGGGTGCCCAGCTAAAGGGGGAGTTTCGTCTTTACAGAGATATAATTATCCTTTAAAATTGCATGCTGTTTGGGGTCTGTGCTCTTTCCGAAGAGGTTTACTTAAACATTTAACAGAAACATATATTTTACTCCTGTTACTTCTTTGAGACAGAAAGCATATTATAAAGGTCATCGATTCACCCCACCTGCTCTGAAATCCTGTGCATATAAATTATGCAAACAGAGACAGCCATGGGCTTTCTGCAAACAGGGGAGATCTGTGTCTGCATGCAGTGTGACTGTCCATGAGGGCACAGCTGAAACTAATGTAGGACTTCCAAAAGGAAAGGAAACACAAAAGCAGGTATGAAAAACACCCAGGTCTTCCCTGACCATGCAGCTTCTATAGGCCCCCAACAACAGCAGTCATTGATGCAGAAGTGAGGGAACATTCGCTTCCTCCATGTTCTGACATTGTTTTTATTTTTATATTTTTTACAAACATTGCACCCATGTCTCAACACTTTCCTCCAAAGACTCAGAATGGATGCAACCCTTTGGTACACAGGCCCACATCCTTCCTAAAACACCATACAGACCATGAGAGAGCACGAGGATTCTAGGAATGAGTCACATTGGATGAACAGCACAATTCAAATAATTAAAGCATACACTACTTCAGGAGGAGACGAGCACATTCATATATCATTGTAATTTATCAGCGCCCAGTACCGCATAACACTCAAATTGCTTCAAGAATAGAGTAAGACAGTTGCAATATGTGTGGGTGCAAGTGCAGTGTTCAGTTCGTCAAGTAGCAAACTTTTGTTCAGAATCCCACTGCCAGCACGTTTAAAAATCAGGGTGCTGCCTGCGAAGACTGTTTAGCCGTGATTCCACTCTATGCCACCTGACAACCTCTGTCTCTTTCCCTCCCACATGCGGGTTCCTTTTCATCCCTGTTTCTTTCTTAGTCACCGTTTTATAGAATTTCTCTCCCACGCTTTCCCCCTTTTGCGTTTTTCTCTCTCTTGATCTGGTTCAAAGTCTGATGAGGGAAAATGAGTAATGGTTCCCCCAAAGGAGTGCTGGTGGGCTCCAGCTTCAGCAATGCAGCACTGTGCAAGTGTCATTGAAATAGTTCATAAAATTGCAGTTGAAGGTTAATACATGGGTGATATATCAAGATGTGAACCTACAAATCCATAGCGGTAAACGTACAGTAATGTGTGCATTTCAGTGTTTATTGTACTCGATATGTAAAACCAGCCAAATGTCTGCCAGTGACTGCGTGGATTTTCTTCATAGAAAGCAGTGGTCAATTCTTATTCATGGACGCAAATGCATTTCTTTTACTCCAGGAACGACTCGTTCCTTTATTAATCTTAACATTGTGCTATATATCCTTGCTCAACATAATCTGATTCTGTTACAGTGTTTTTATACTGGAATACAGCTGGGTGTGTCTGTTTCAGTTCTTGCTAGACACTCCCATCCCCTGACCTCCTCAAAGTCCTGCAGTGTTTTTCTGCACAAACTCACTCCACGACCTATTCATGCATTGTAAGGCTTGCAAAAGGGCTTCAGTTTGTAATACTTACAGGCTTCAAAGGCATCACATGTATCCGCATAAAGGGCTCTACCCCAGCCCAGTTATCAGCGAAATACAGACAATCCGGTAAGTCAGTCTGCCCTGACTTCAAATGCATTCACGGTGAGTGTTCTTTTCTGCACACCTCATCTTCCATTCTGCCAATAAAATAAGACTGTGAATCCTTTCTTGGAGCCGCCCTGAGAATGTGAAGCAACATCCACCCTGGAATCCCAAGGCTCTTCGTAGACTCCTTGCAAGAAAGAGCTGAACAAAGGCACAGCCAGGCTCCCCATCCATCCCAGAGACCCTCTTCAGAGTCATCTTCAGGGCAGCCTGGTGGATTGCATCTCATCATGTAACAGCGCCCGAAGAGATGCTAAGCACTGTGACCAAACCCTCGGGGCCGGACTGGCCACAGCGGGCATCGGGCGTTTCCCTGGGAGGCTGAAGGGGCGGGGCGGCTTAGCAGCGGTGGGGGGCGGTTTTGTTGCTGGGGTCCGGTGTTGCAATGGTTTTGCATTATCGGCCCCCAGTAACAAAAGCAGCAGTGCTTCAAAATTGCAACCCCTCCTGGGGGAGGAGGGGGAGGGGAAGGGCCTGACAAATTTGCCAGGGCTGCTTTGGGTTCCCAGTCCGGCCCTGCTAGACCCTAGTGTATTTGGCACCAGGTCTGTGTCTGGCCTGTTTTTCCAATCCGTAAAGTGCTCGGCTGTCATCACTGACTCAGTCCATGCTATAAAAATTACAAAATGAACAACTAAAGAAATAGACATAGCGATGCACACATTCACGATGAGCGCCCCAGGGCAGAGAAGTGATGCATTGTGTTGCAAAAGAGTCTGAAATAATTGGTTATAAAAACTAAGTATGACATGACCAGCTCCATGCAGATCACGCAAAAAGTTTAGCCTACCATGTTTAAGAGGCGCGTCTGCAGGCGCTTTAGATATAGCCTATTGGCACTCTGCTGCTGGAATACTTTCGGTGGCAGGATTAGTTTAAATGATGTCAGTGTCCGTCATATATGATAAAGTAATTGCTATGTTTGTTTGGGTTTTACAATTATTAAACGTTTAATGTTCTTAATGTTGCATGTATTTATTGTTACCTCCATATTTTATTGAAATTATTTTCTGAGGTGAACATTTAGGACTGACTCCTGGCACTCTGGATATTTTTATGGTGATGAACACTAGTGAAAAAGAACGTGCACATTATGTTCTCTGTCACAGCACTTTAATATGGAAGATGCGATGGTGAGTGCCACTGCAAATCCCCATGTGCATCAGCATTTAGGCGGAAATGGGCGATCATTGCTAGGAATTTACATGTGCGGCTTGTTATACTTAGCATAAACATTTGTAAAGCGCATGTTCACCCCTGAAGGGGCATCCTGGAGCTGAATAACTAACGTTTATTGTTATTACCCAACTCAATGGTACTCATTTTATCGACCTCAGATGGATGAAAGGCTGAGTGAACCCGCTGGGATGTGAACCTGTGACCATGAGCTTGAACACAAGCCCCTGCCGTGGATGCCTCAGTCCACTAAGCCACCAGACCCAGCATTATACAGATGTATCACGTACATTCCCAACCCTTTCATATGGAATACACAGAGCATAAACAAGACATCAATATTAATGGAAAATAAGACGCCCTTGGTGCAAGAGAAGATGCCCCATTGTTCTAACAGCAGAGTGGTCCAGCCTCCTGTGTGGTGTTATAACAGCAGAGTGGCCCAGCCTCCTGTGTGTTTCTGTGCTGAAGTTACTCAAAATGACAGATACGTACATGTGTTGAGCGCCCACTGCAGTGGGGCAGGAACCATTTTCAGAGTGGGGGTGCTGCCATCAAGATTACATCACTGAAGTCGTAGTGATTCTGACATTCGGGGTGTCACACTAGGAGCAAGTGCAGCAAATGAGCCGCGCCCATTCGGCCGGAGGGTGGCATGGGTGTGGTGCATTTTAAAGCACACTGTCGCAAATGTATCATTAAAGATGGGTGTGGATGTACAGTCACGCACAGACAGTGCATTTTCCTTTGAACTGGCCAGTAAATTTGCACAGGCATACCATTTTAATGATAAAAGTGAACAAGACACAAATGATAATCTATGGAAATCTGGAAATTGGGTTTCACAAATTTTCATTTGTGCATGTTATGATATTATATTCTTATATAATTTATATAATATATTATATAATTAAATATTATATTATATTACATTTTCTTAGGGAATACTTGTAAATTCCATACTGAAATCAAACATTGTGACAGATATGGGTGGGAACTGAGTATTTTAAAAGGATGTCTCTGCCAAAGTTCCTTGAATTTAAACCATCTGGACCAGAAACACTGGGCACCAAAGTCTGGGATCAACCAACTATCACCAGCAGGATAACAAATCTATGCATATTCAGTGATTTTCGAAAGCAAGTAAATACAGAGATCGTTTTAAGAAATTATTCTCACTTAACTTTTTTCCTCTAGGCATTAAGAAATATGAAGGAAGATATGGGAAAGCAGTTGCAAAATTAAGATTTTGGAAACCATGATTATATATCCTTCTTAATAACTAACTGAATTAATTGTTTTTAATATATGCCATTCCTTCAAATACAAATTCTAAACTGTGCAATAAAGAGCAATCCCATTTTTAACAATTCTGCACTTAAAAAAAAGGAAATTCGACAATCATAGCTTGAATATCCTACCAGCTTGAGTCTCTGGCTCCTTACTCCCCAAATCACCCAACCACATGACCGGCTTTAGAATGTACCATTTTAGCACCTGGTAATTCCCACAGTGTGTGAGATTATTGCAGCAGTGCATTTAGGTGCAAAGGAGGAAGCATGTCTCTTTTATGGGACACCATGTTCCAGCCATCCACCCCTGGGACCTTCGTTACCCCCCCACCAACTTTAGGGAATTGAAACATATAAGCAGCGAAGGGATTTCAAAACACTCTTAAGGAGTCTGCATCCCCAAGGAACAGCCAAATGCGAAACAACACAATTATACTTAGAGTGATAATGAAATGGGTTTTTACGTCTGGCTTGACAGTGCAGCTGTCAGATGTAATGTGATCAACATAAAAAGAGCTTTCAGGAGTTCTACAGAGAAGGGCTTTGGCTCATCCCACATGTTGGTAGCCAAGAGAACATGTTTTGATTAGGCAGAAGATATGTGCTTCCACAGGAAAAGAGGTCTTCCCCTCCACAGAGAGCACACACAAGACATTGTAATGCTGTTAAAGTATCTTTGATAACTAGATAATTTAAAGGGTTTGGTTTAATCTAGCAGCAGCACACATGGGAGGAGGACAGTCATGAAGGATGTATTGCAGTCCCAGCACCTTCACCTTGCATCATGTCCTTTAGAGTTCAGAGTGCAGTTCTGTGTGTTTAAGAGCAGTATGTGATGCCCAGGGATTCAATAATCTACTTGGATTTTTTAGATCAGTATTGACAGAGCATCTGTTGTCAACCTTGTATGATCAACAAACAATAGCTCTCAGAGTACTATTGAGAGAAAGGTTTAGGCTCCACGCACATGTTAGTTCCCCTAAGTATAAGAGTTGATTGAGCTGGATTTGTGTGCTTCCACTAAAAATACTTTTTGTATTTTTCCTTTTTGGCTTGAGACAAAGCTTATACTCGATAAAACAGGACTGAGTTGATTATGGAGGCAAGCCAATCACCATGGCTATAGACCAAATTATTTATTATGAAATATTATGATAAAGGCAATAGGCCTGACATATTTTTTGTAAAAAAACATATGTTAAAGTAAATAGGCATTAAAGTGTGGAGTGCTATTACTCTATATGAAAGCCTACACATAGGCATTTTGTAACATATAATCTCACAGATTACTGTGGTAGGCAATGGTTTTGGTGTTGATTTACTGTGTGACAAACTGTTGATACAGAAGGTTTGAGAATCCGGGGGCCATATTCACAAGGAGCTATAGCCGAATCAACGGCACTTTATCGCAGCCAAAGTCGTGATAAATTTACCTCCCCATTTACAAGCTGGTGCTAACAGCCCACAGCACCAGTTGTTTACCCACGATAGCAGCCGCAAAGAACATCGCCACAGAGGATCACCGCAACTATTGCTAACGAGATGCAGAGTGGGCGTTCCGTGCCAAAAGCCGCGACCACACCACACCTCAACATTCACAACGACCAGACAGATCGGCGATAAAAACACAAAACAGGCGATAAGGCACGTTAGCACCAGGAAATCTACTCCTGCTCTGACCTGGTGTTAAGTCGGACGGCAGCCAGCACCACAAAAGGGAGACCAGCCCAGGGCCACATCCGAAGGGCAACAGATGTCAAGTAGCCACTCATCATGCGGCCAGGACACCCAAGAGGGCCACAACACCCACCAACACCACCCCAGGACACTACCCCACACCCGGAACAGCCCCCCAGACAACCACAGAGGCAGCACAGACAAAGACAGCGGACCCCCAGGAAACGCACCAGTCTCACAGACCCAACATCTGATAATGTCACCATCCACTACAGGCTGAAAGGGACAACCATCCTACGCATCCTGACCATCATCGCCTAACAGGCCTACGGCACCAACATAGCGGACAACCAACTTCCCACCCCACACCAAGCTGCTGGATTGGCTGCACCTGTTGGCCACTGGCACCCCCCAAACAACACCCATCAGAGCCAAGTCCCCCACACCTGTCCTGGACATCACCATCTCCCTGGTACCCCAGTCCCCATACGTCCAACACAATTCGCAGGATCTGCTGGAGACCAAGCAAGGACCATACGACATAGCAGGATGCATGCACGTGTTGGGGGCAATCCACAGCATACATGTCCCACCTGTGCCCCCTGGTGACACAGCACACAATCACCGCAACAGGAAGCACACGTCTCACATCAATGTGCAGGCAACAACAGAACACCGTGGAAACACCAACAATGTCGCCTCCAAATACCCAGCCACTATGCACGATTCCTTCACCCTCTGACAGTCCATCAGCAACCAGCCTACCCAGGAAGGCAACAATGGAAATGCACAGCCCCATGGCAAGTTTCAAATGGACACCCCGACTCACCTCAACTCCACAACCATGCAGCTCACAACTCTGTCAATGCGCATGTCACAAAATCTAAACCAACAAGCACAACAACATGACCACCCACCCGACAGAACAACTCACAATGATTACCTGGCCAAGCCGTGAACATGAGCCATCAATGGCATAGCACCTCAGCCACACAACATCCGAATGTGGGGAGAGGTGGCAACCAGGCATCTGTGAAGGATGCAGTAGAACCATGATTGAGAAAGTACACAATGCCAAAAGTGGCAGAGATGTGCTGGACAGACCACAGTATGCAGAACACAACCATATCCATGGTGAAACACACCTCTGGTGTATGTAGTCTAGGGGACCGTGGACGCAACCATTTCACCCCAGCGATTAGGGGACCTTGCGGAAATGTTGCCTGTTACGCCCCCCCCAAGAGTGACCAGAGTGGGATGGCCCGACGTACGCCACGCCAGCGTGGGGGTGTGAATAAAAAGCACATAGCCCTGGGCATGGTCCTCTTCCAGAAAGCACAACGTGTCTGCCAGGGCGTCGCCTCTCACGCCGCCATGAGGCCGACGCTGTCCTCGTAAGCGCAGTTGCCTGCAATGCCGTGCGCCTGCCGGACCCCGCCACGCTGGACCACGAACCCGTCAGGCCCGCCCCTGCACATCCAGGCCACACTGATCACCTGCAGACACCGGCGTGTGGCAAGGAGGGCCCCCACGTGCCGGCGCAAGCTCCAAGCCCGAGGGTTGCAACCACGGCAGCCTCCTCAGTCTATCACGGCCTCCACGACACAGGCCCACTTTAGTCCTTTCCCGTTGACGTACTCTACTGCCGCCTTCGGACTACTCTTTGGGCCAGTTGGTCACATGTGCGAAAATGTGTCCAGATTCATGAATGGCAGTTACCCCAATTCCGGGCCAGCGGCCACAGCACCAGACCCACCCCGATCAGTGAGACATAGTTCCATATGGGCTATTTGCGACACGTGGTGCCACTAACCCTGTTCAACGCCAGCCGGAGAGACGTGGTGCCACTAACCCTGTTCAACGCCAGCCGGTGACATGTGGTGGCACTAACCTTGTTTAACGCCAGCCGGTGACATGTGGTGCCATTAACCCTGTTCAACACCAGCCTGCGACACATGTTGCCACTAACCCTGATCAATGCCAGCCTGTGACACGTGGATCAGGGACCAGGACTACCCTGAGGACCAGTAGGTCCCACACCCAGCTCTTGGCGAAAATCACGAGTGGGAGAGTCCACACCAGTGGTCGCATGGAGAGGAGTAAGAGGAAGATGCGGCTGAGTCCGGACAAAAGCCGGGTCACAGTCACGGAGGTGAGCGAACACGTGGTGCCACTGAACCTGAACTACGTAGGCCAGTGGGGCTATCCAACCTATGCCGGCAACACTCAGTGAATGGCCCATGCTGACCGCTGCCTCCGGCCTACACTGCGGTCCAGTAGGCTACAGACTCTTCATTTTGCATTGGCTGAGTTCATACCAGCCTACCGGCATCATCGCAGGCTGCATACCCTCTCAGCCCTGGTGCCACTAAGTCTGTTCCCCGACAATCATGGACACTCTCTAGCTGATGCCGAATTGGTGGTGGCAATGAGGCTGTTGCATTCCACTCCTACATTTGCTGCTTCCAAATAAAATCAAAACTTTCGGCGTCATGCCCTAGAGGACACCTTCCACTGTCCCACAATACCCTTTGCAACATACACCTCGGACATCGATGGTGACCTGCTCAGGTTGCATGGCCCATCTGACTGCACCGCAAGTCACCGTCCCTAGGCTGGGTGCCTGTGCTGGCAGCTGTGTATCCGGGCCACTAACTCTGTGCTGGCCAGGTCCGGGACCCCTTCTTCTGAGATATTGGATGGCCCCTGAAGCGTTGGGCTTGGGGTCAACAACACCATTTCTTTGTGGTCCTGTGCTGTACGCAGCCTCCGGGCACAAGAGCATACCAGCAGGGCTCACACACCAAATCGAGTCCGGACCTGCCCGGATGTGGCATCACCGCAGGAGGCACACATCACCACCACAAGAACCACCTCCAACAGCCATCTGCCACAGTCAACGTGGTGGTCCTGACAGACTTACGGAGTTGCTCAGACCTGTCGTGGATGCTGTCATCGGCCTGATACCCTGCTCTGCACTCCAGGTGCCAGGGACTCAGTGCACCGCAAGCCATTGTCCGTTACTGATTGACATTTGTGCTGTGGAGGTGTTGTGCAGCAATGTCACCTCACGCAGTGGGGAAGAGCTGGGACTATGATGAGGAAGATGTTTCAAGTGTGCGGACGGGAGATTGCACTGACAACGGGAGGGCAGGAGGCGACATCCTCAAGGCAGGAATGTAGACTGGAGGTGGTAGTCGAGCCACACACCCGGAACCATTACTGGTTATTGCGCTGTGGACAGCGCACGCAACTGTCACCTCAAACAGTGTGGGAGACCTGGGACATTGATGAGGAAGTTGATGCAGGTGTAACACACCCCACTGCATCTGCATCAGGACTAACACAAAGGTACACAATCCTAGCATTTCCTTCACATGAGCGTGCTCATCTCTAGTGCCCCTACCTCAGTGCCCTGCAACTCACGGAACCGCTTGACTAGGGGCGGGCGGAATTTGCGAAATTCACTTTCGCAAACTATCGCAAAAATGTTAAAAATCTATGCAAACACGAAGAAATATCGCAAAGACGCGGAAGTTTTTTTCCCGCCCGTTCGCGGTATTTTCTGCGTGATCGAGGCTTGCCAACTTAGCCATGCGGTTGCTCACAGGCGCGGCCATCTTGTTTTCACTTGTCCCGCCCGCTCGCGTCCTCATGCTCTCGCTCGTGGTGGAGAATGACGTGTTCGAGATCTCAATCATTTCATACTCTCGCGGTGCATGATCGCGAGAAGAAAGACGTGATCGCGCGACGAATGACGTGATCGCGCGACAAATGACGCTAATGCGGGCGCGAACTGTCGCGAGACTGCGCAAATGGCTACCAACAATCCAACATCTCGTGGAGAACGCGACCGGATCAGGAAAACTTGTCGGCAAACGCGGGGATTCAGGTAAGGCGATCGAGCGCACGCAAGAATGTATGTTTTTACAGCGCGAGCAAGAAAAAAAATTCCGGTAAGATGTGGATTGCGGAAATTTTTACATTTTCGCGCTCTCCGCGGAACGCGAAAATGTCAAATTAGCGCAATTTCCGCGAGCGGAACGGAATTTTCGTCCAGGCCTACTCTTGACTGAATTTTGGGTGACCTCTGTTCTCACTCCAGCTTCCTCCATGTTGCTGTGCAATTGACTCTGTTATGCATGTGTTTGCTGTTTCAGTTGCACTTGGTCCAATGTTCAATTTGTTGCCAGCACCAAGTATTCCATGTGGGCTGGCTTACACTCACCCCACACACATCCAGCACAGGCGCCACTGTACATGTGGCCCTGCCAATAAAGGGGCCGGGCTCACTTGCCCATAGCCAGTCCTACATTACGTCTATGTGTGTCTACTGTGGTCTTGTTGTATGCATGAGGGCCCTAGGACATTACATTGTGCTGTGTACATCAAATGCAGACATGTCACCGCAGGCAGTGGTTTGGAGCTTGGACATGTGGCTATGTCGTCACCCACTCAAATAGTATGGGGAGTGTCCAGGACCATCGTACGCAGAGCCAACATGGGTGTGTGACTGCAATTTGAGCACCCCTGCCCGTGGTTCTGTACTGTGAATGTGCATCTGCATGTGTCTCTATGGCAGTGTGGATCTCCTTTGTGGGGTGTGGTTGGTCCCTGAGGGTGATAGACACCTACGTATGTGTTCAGGTTAGCATTCAAAGTGTTCAGCCCCCAACCAGTCCTGTTGGGCCACCTCCTTGTAGTTGTTTATTCTCACTTTACCAACACTCGATAAACAGTTATTGTACCGTACCTGTTGACAACATGCATATCGGATGGACCAAACTTTTAAATGATCTCATATTTCATGGGTCCTCGATCGATATTTGTATTGTAATTTGTATTGTAATGCACATACAGACAGCATTGCAACATGTGGCATGTCATGGAGTTTGATACATGTGGTCTTATATGCACTACTACACATTGACACAGACAAACACATGTACTTTGTGTATTGCATGTTAGGAAAGTGGATAGAGAACACAATAGCAAAACAGATTACGAGAGCAAACGGGACATTCTGAAAGTGTGCCAGTTATTGAAATGTAATGGCCAAGACCTTCTCCTCCGAGGGAAAGAATTGCAATGGGGCACTGAGACGGCCTCCACCAGTCCTCTGAGCCTCCAGGTGGTGGGTGTTGTACCTGGCATGCACCCTCAACCTGAGGTCAGCCCACCCCCTCCTAATGTTGTTCTATGTGCACAGGGTGGTCCCAACAGCATTCACTCTGTTATCTATCCTGTCCCACATTTCTATCTTCCTACCGAGGAGTATGCTGGACTTGGAACCAAAGAATCAGGGCTCTACTCTAATGATTTAAATCACAATGACTTTCAACGTTTGTTTGCCAGGCATAAGGAGAAAAATAAATGTGAGTGTGTATATGAAAGGAACAAACAAGTTACACAGGGGAAAAGGTGCCAAACAAATTACAGGTGGTGGAAAATGCTACATGGGTAGATAAAAATGGGTAGCTGAGAAAATGTCTGCCTGTCTTGTGAGCTGCAGTTGGGAAGCAAAGAATGCTGGTGAGGGTTGGGGCGTATTTTGTAGCATGATTTGCTGCTTTGTAACTTGCCAAAGCACATCAGCTGTGTAGTTTTGAAATCCATCCAATGGTCACTGTTGTGGTATTTTCATTTGCACATACAGCGACGCTCTACCACCATTTGTTAACTGCCCCTGGGACACTGCGTGTACAGCTGTGTAGTCGTAATATGCTCGGGGTGGACTGCGGACCTGACCGCATTGGTGGATGCAAATATATCAACAAAAAGGAAGGGGGGACCAGGAGCTAATTATGGTCCAGTGCCTGTGCTCCTTAATCGAGTCATCAAATCAAAAAGGGGGGGGGGGGGTCACTGTTCCGAAGGTAGGGGTGCCAAATGTCACCCACTCACCAAAATGAAAAAAGGAAGAAAACAAGCAAAAGAGTGATCCTAGGTCTAGAACCCACTGTTCTGAGTCAAGAGCAAGTCTTGTCTCTTGTTGCCCTCACACATCCCGAAGGATGACATGCTTCATCAAGCGTTTGCTTCTCGTCGGGCCGGCGCTGCAATGCCCTACGGGTCCCCCTGTTAAATGGTAGCGGCAGTTTCAGTCGGTATCCTTTCAAGTATTTGCCCGGCGGTAATCGCCTCTCATACCACTCGATAATTTACCAATAAAAGAGGCAGGCGCCGGAGACTGGAAGGCAGGAAACAAAGTTTTATTCCGTCGGAGCAGAACACATCAGATCAGACAGCAAGGTATCGTCACGAGGTGCTCTAACTGCATCTCTGAGACCTGGTCTCTTATACACTGGTTTATTGCTTTATTACACATAGTACATTCTTGAGATTCCCTTGATGTGTGGGGGAATATCCCCTGAAGCCCCGGTTCAGATCCGTTCCCACACATAGATACAGTAGAAGTTCCCACCCCACCCACAGTAGGAGATGGCTATTGCGCAGCAGGGTATTCCGCCAATTCCTGGGGGTGTGTGCGACCGGTCGGGTCTCAGGGAGTAGGGGCTTTGATCTACTGTAATCCCTTTGATGTGGGGTGTTTCCCTTACAGTAGGGGCAATAAACTGTATCCGCAGGGCTAGGTGATGGCCTGGGACCAGTTCGGACAATGGGGCGCAGAGGAAGGGGGTTATCAAGGGAGAGGCATGACCATGTATGGGATGTCGGTCGGAAGTGGTTCCGTAGCAGGGTCGCGCAGAAGGAGAGGGTTTATGGCCTGTATGAGAGAGCGGGGGTGGCCAGCGCGCGGGGGATGCTTGCAGCGCTAAGGGGACCGCGCTGGCGATTGACAATGAGTGGGGTGCCTAAAATGGCGGCTGTGCATTCGCTGTGCGTGGCGCTGGGGAGAGGCAAGATGGCGCAGATAATGTTCAGTTTGCAAGCTAAATTTCCACAGTCCTCCCTTTTAACATATCTCGCCAGCTTGTCTAGTTCGGATTTATCCCCATAATACTACGGACCTCCACCTCATAAAGGGCTTTCATCCGCTCCGTTTCGAAGTTCAAAGTCTTAGGGCAGATGCAGTTCATAAAAAGCGAACATAAAGGTGGCAGACACTGAATCCCCAAGCAACATCCACATAGTATCACAATCGGTATTAGGATAAATGAAAACAGCCTCCATCCCCAACTTTTAATAGCGTCCCAAAACCAACTCCCCAGCGACCATTCTTCTTGCTCTTGATGGACCTCTGTGGACAGTCTGTGGAGGTGTTCAATTGCTTTGTAGACTGAGGGTGAGTTATCTGGTACGTAGGTACAACAGCTGGACCCAATGATGCGGCATGCTCCTCCACGATCAGCCAGAACCACATCTAGAACAAGGCGGTTCTGAAGAGCCACCAGGCGGACGGCCTGAAGCTCAGCGGTGTTGTTGGCGAGGGCGCCAGCTGTAATGTTCATTGCTGTTTCGACTGCCTGGGTTAAGTGGCGGATGGCACGGCTGTTTGCCATCGGACCCCAGAGCGGAACAAGACCCTTTACTGTGTCCATGAACTGTGCTCCGGTGGAGTCGGCTTGTACAATGTCTTTGGCACGTTTCTGTCGGTGATGGTTTGCTGGAGCCACATATGTCGGGGGAAGGACGAAGGCGATGTAGCAGGTGCCACCCCAACCTTTCGGGAGCCAGGTGTAGGCCTTAGTACCACAGACGAAGTACATATTCAGGGAGGCAACAAAGGAGGGTGGGTCAACTGAGTCCAATGTTCGGGTGATGAGGCAGGAGCTGTGGCCCACCAGCTGTGCCCCCAGGCCTTCGAGGCATACAGATCCAGTGATGTTGATGACGGACAGGGCCACTGTTAGGGTGGCGGCTGTCCGTTTTCGGAGGTAGGAGAAGGTGGGTCTGGCTGGATTGTTGAACACTTGCATTTCAACTCGTTCTTTGGCGGGGATGTCCATGTGAAAGGAAGTGTTCGATCTCAGAGGGCAGAAGAGGGCGGAGGTTCTACCAGTTTTGTTCAGCCAGAACCCATGGTAGAAGTGTGACATGGTTCTGCCGGAAGTGGCATTGTCCTTGTAGCTCTCCTGCAGGAGGATCAGCCAGGCGAGGCAGGAACCATGGACAGAAAAAGGTGAAGGGATGAAAGGGATTGAGTGCCCAGTGGCATGGGGCAGCAATCCACAGATCCAGCAGTTAGTGGCGTTGGTGGCAAGATTGTGTTGGTGGAGCAACTGCACAAAAGAGTTATTCCAGAACTCCTTACGCCTTTCTCGGAGTTGGGGTGAAAGTGAGATCAGATGGTGCTCCTTCGTGGTGGTAGGTTGAACGGTGGTCAGCAATGTCTTATGAGCGGGTGTGTTCTCCTCCATGATCCAGAAGGTGACCATGAGGAGAAGGCAAAAGAGAAGGGTAATAAAAAGTGTTATAGTCTCAAAGCTGTGCATTCGGTCAGTCTTTGGGTTTTTGTAGGGGATCTTCGGACGTCCGGTTGCTTCCATCACCTTCATGTCGGGCGCTTCCATCACCTTCGAGAGACTCGGTAGCGGGCAGAACCACAGACTTTGCTTAGTTTCTCTCCTGGTGGCCTTTGAGGTGACTAGGCTACCGCTCTGAGATTTCCACTTAGCCTGTGGTCTGCTTAGCCGAAGTCCTCTCCTTTCGTCGCAAGTTATACCCTTCTTTGGATGGCACAGTGGGATCGGGATATTCAATCAATTCAAGTGTCTCTGTATCCGGGCAGCGGCTCAGGGATGGTCGGTCTTTGTCCAGAAGTTCCTCTTGGGCGGTGACGTTGTCCGTGGTTGTCAGGGTCGGTGATATCTTCTTGCAGTGGTGTGCATGCAGCCAATTGCGTTTCCCCTCCACTCGAAGAGCTGTTCGGGTGGTGATCAGGACTTGCAGGGGGCCCGTCCACCGGGGCTCCAGACTCTTGGTGCGCTGGAAGTTACGCACTAAGACGAAGTCACCAGGTTGGATGTCGTGCCCGGGGCCCCTGGAAACATCGGGAATGGCGTGCAGCACCTGCTGATGGATGATAGACAACGTTTTAGTTAGATTGTACAGATAATCAGACATGAGGACGTCCGGGACGTCGTGGATGGATGTCGGTTTTGGTGCAGTCCAAAGGTTCATGGGCCGCCCGAAGACGACCTCGTAGGGGGTTAAGTGGTGTTTGGTGGGGGTGGAACGCATTGATAGCAATGCTAGTGGGAGAGCGTCTGGCCATTTTAGCCCTGTGGTGGCGACTATTTTTGCTATCTTAAGCTTCAATGTGGCATTGTGTCGCTCAACCAGGCCTGCAGATTGGGGATGGAAGACCGCATGGAACTTCTGTTTTACACCCAACCCTTTCAAGATGAGTTGGATAACTTCGGCTACGAAGTGGGGGCCATTGTCGCTCCACAAAATTCGACAAAGGCCGTATCGGGGGAAGAATTCCTTCAGTAGTACCTTTGCGGTAGTCATAGCGGTGTTGTCATGGGTTGGGTAGGCTTCCACCCACTTGCTGAAGGCACACACAATGACAAGTACATACTTCAAACCTTGGCACCTTTCTAGCTGGACATAGTCCATTTGTAGGACTTCAAAGGGGTGATTGGGGACCCCGAACCCTCCCCGGGGTACAGCAGTTCCTTTCCCAGGGTTGTGTTGGAGGCATACTAGGCATTGTTGGACTAGACGTTTGGCTGAGTCTGGTATTTTGTCGTTGTGCCAGACTTTAGAGATGAGTTCGATCATGGGGGCAGACCCTATGTGTGCGGGGGAGTGTGCCATGGTCAGCATGGGGATCAAGTATGAATCTGGTAACAACCATTTGTTCAAGTCTTTGGTTCGCCAGCAACCGTCATCGTCCTTCAATCCCACCCGGGCCCATTCAGTTAACTCGTGTGGTGTGCTGGCTAGTTGGATATCCCTAATTGTTTCCCTAGCATCCTTCCATTTCTCAGTTTGTGACCTGGTCACGTACATACGGGTCGTGGACCTATTCTCGGCTGTGGTTCGGGCAGTAATGTCAGCCAGTGCATTTCCCTGTCCTATAATGTCTGTCACCTTCTTGTGTGCCTGGCATTTGATCACAGCTAACCGTGTGGGGAGGAGGACTGCTTCGGTCAGGGCAGAGACTAGATCTCCATGCAGGATGGGTGTGCCATGAGAAGTCAAGAATCCCCTCTCTTTCCATAAGAGCCCAAAGTGGTGAACTACCCCGAAGGCGTACTGACTGTCTGTGTAAATGTTTGCGGTTGTCCCTGCTGCCAGGATGCAGGCTCGTGTAAGAGCAATTAGTTCCGCCGCCTGTGCGGATCGCTGTGTGATGCGGGCTGTCTCAACAACTGTTCGGGCTGTGGTGACTGCATAGGCAGCTGAGGTGGTGCCATCGGGGAGTTTGATGCATGAGCCATCCACCCACAGTTCTCCGTCAGGGTCCGGGAAGGCAGTATCCCGGAGGTCAACCCTACTCTTGGTTTGTTCGTCGGTGAGGGTCACGCAATCATGTATAGGGGATGCATTGGGGTCAGCGTCAGGGAGAGGCAGTAGTGTAGCTGGATTCAGAGTGGTGCATCGTTTCAATGTGATGTGGGGTGCAAGCAGAGTCAGTTCATAACCAGTCAGTCGTGCGCTAGTCAGGTGTTGAGTCTTGGTTTGGTTCAGGAGGGTGTCAACAGCATGGGGTACCAATACCGTGAGGGGGTTCGAGAGCACGATCCCCTCACTTTGTCGGATAGAGACAGCAGCGGCGGCTACTGCTCGAAGGCAGGCGGGCAGAGCTCTGGCTACGGGGTCAAGAGTGGCAGAGAAGTAGGCACAAGGGCGTTGCTTAGGGCCTATGGACTGGGTTAGGACAGACAACGCACATCCCTCCCTTTCGTGGGTGAAGAGGGAGAAAGGTTTAGTGTAGTCTGGGGTTCCTAGGACTGGGGCCGAGCAGAGGGCGTTTCGTAATTCTTTGAAGGAGGATTGACATTCAGGTGTCCAGGGGAGGGGGAAGGGGACATCCTTAGCCAGCAGGGAAAGCAGAGGCTTTATGGTAAGACTGAAGTTTGGCAACCACTGTCGACAAAAGGAGGTGAGGCCCACTAGGGATCGTACTTGCTTCTGAGTTTTGGGAACAGGGGTTTCTAGGATGATTTGAATTCGGTCAGGGGTAAGTTTCCTCCCGTCTTTGGATAGTAGGTGGCCTAGATAAGTTACCTGGGGCTGGCAGAATTGCAATTTCTTTCTGGAGACCTTGTGACCGTTCTCCGCAAGGAAGCGGAGGAGGTGAATGGTGGCTGTGACGGCGAGAGGAGTGGTGTCGGCCGCCAAAAGAATGTCATCAACGTACTGTATCAACACCACTCCATCGGGTAGTTGGACTGCATCCAGTTGCCTCTTGAGGGCTTGGCTGTAAATACTGGGACTCTCAGTGTAACCTTGGGGTGCCCTGCAGAATCTGTACGAACGGGCTTTTAAAGTGAAGCCGAACAGGTAGCGGCTGTCTGGGTGGATGGGGATGGAAAAGAATGCGTTCTTGAGGTCAATAACAGTAAAGATGGTGGCAGTGGATGGAATCAGGGTGAGGATGGTGGTGATGTCTGAGACTACGGGGTACTGGGGTATGACTACTTTGTTAACCTCTCGCAAGTCAACAATGAAACGGTAGGCTTTCTCATCCCCCTCGCCTTGCTTCTTTACAATGGGTAGGATAGGGCTGTTGCAAACATTACTGACTACTTCTTCTACCACTCCTGCCTCGACCAGGGACTCGATGATTTCCACCAATGCCTTCTCGCCTTCGGGTGATATCCGATACTGTGGAAGCTTTGGGAGCACTGCGTCCGGTCGGACGGTTATGTGTACCGGGTCGATCACCATGCGCCCTACATCTGAGTCGGTTTTAGCCCATAGATGTGAAGGTAATGTGTCGAGTAGGGACATATCAGCATCGATTATAGAGAGCATACGCCGTGTGTGACAGGGTCTGGACAGATCTGGGTTATCGTGTAGGATGACTCGAACTCCGTCTGGGGAGCATCTGATGGTGGCTCGAAAATGTTTTAGCAAATCAAGTCCCATAATAGCATCGGGAGTGTTGGAGGAGAGCAGAAAGGTCGTGTCAGTGGTGTTATCTTCTAAGTCAAAGGAGATTGGTGCTGATAAGGGGTTAGTGGAGGGCGTTCCGTCAAAGCCTATTGAGGTTACGTGTGAGCCAGACAAGGGTGCCCTAGGAATCAGTCGTTTAGATAACGCACTACGTGTCGCCCCAGTATCTACCAGGAATGGAGATTTTGTGCCCAAGACCTTAGCGGTGACGTAAGGACCTTGCTGGTCAACACGGAGTTCGACTGGATCCCTCCCTTGCCCCTGGCGGTCCTATGCGAAGTCATGAGTGCTCTCATAGTCGGACTGCTGACACTGGTTTTGGCGGGGGCGATCAAAGGTGTTTGGTCTGCCTGGCCTGTCGTTGATGGTGTTGTTCGTGTGCCCTCGTCCCTGTCCTCTATTTCTGGGGTCATATGTTGTGTCTCTGGGGTCCCTATTTTTGTTCATTTCCAGAAGGACCGGGCACTGGGATTTCCAGTGTCCGAACCCTCTACAGAACGCACATTGGTTCCCATCTAAGTCTCTCCGTCCGTTGTAGGGTGTAGGTGTATGGTCTCTAGGGGGTAGTTTTCTTGGGGCGGTTGGTTGGTAATTCTCTTTTGGGGGTTCCCTTCCTATGGTCACCCCTTGCAACTGTGCTATCATCACCCTCTCCTTTAATTCCTTTTTCTTCTTCTCTGACGCCCTATCGTTCTCGTTCTTCTGGTTTTCGTAGTATTGGGCCATCTGGAGAATTGCTGCGGGTTTGGAGGCTGCCCAACTGCTCTCGCTGGTCTGTAGCTTCTGGGAAACTTCTTGAGACAGACCCTTTACATAATTCTGGACAAAGAGGTGGTGTCCGGTTGCGGTGGTCATGTCTTGGCCACTGTAATCGGAAAACACAGTCTCGAATCGGGAGAAGTATTCAGACACATCTTCCTGAGGTTTCTGACGGCAAGCCGTCACTTTCGACCAGTCTACCTTTCTTTCTGGGATTAGAGTCTTCAGCTTTTGTACAATCTTGTCTGGGAGCTCTAAGATGGCTTTCGGGGGTTTCTGTCCTGGTTCTCGCTGTTTATCTATGGTATCGAGTTGTACCCAGGTATATCCGAACGGCTCAGCGTGGTCAACTTTCCGGATTTGTTTCCACACATCAGCCGGCAGGCATAGCCCAAAGAACAAGTCGATATCTGCTAACGTCATTATCGTTGAGCCTAAGGCTGTACCCAATTCCGTGTAGAAGGCAGTCGGGTTCTTTCTTAAGTCGGGTAGAGTCTTTCTAAAAGTCAAAATATCTTGCCGGTCCCACGGCTGGTAGACCCAGTTATATACAACCCTTCCTTTCGCATCTTGGTGGTTGATGTCGTCGTGTGTTCCCTGACCCCGTGGGGGGACCCAGTAGGGGGCAGCTTCTTTAATGGGCATCATGGCATCGGCCCTTCCTCCCTGGGGCTTAGTTGCTATGGGGTTTTCTGTTTTGGTGTTCTGTCCATGTTCTTTAAGGTGTCGGTAGACCTCGAGTGTACGAGTGAAGAGGTTCGCTACATCGCCCTCTCTTTCTTCCCCAATGTCTACCTTCCTATATAGGGCCGCTAAGCCTTCGGGACCTTTATCGTGGTACCTATCCTCATATGCATTCAGGGCGTGATAACAGAGCCGTACGACGAAGTGTCGTCTGCGGCTGTCGGCATACGATTTATACACGTCTGTTATATACTCCTCACTTTCTTTTCGCTCCACCAGCGTCCCTACTATCTTGTCAATTCCTGCTCGTTCATCCTTAGTTAATCAAATCATTCTGGTGGACTCTTTCTTTCCTATCTCATGGTCGTCTAGCGTTGTAGTCGACGTTGGGTTCGGCACAAGAGGCTCAGCCGGCGCGGAGGCCGTGAGGGCCGAGGCCCCTGTACTGCTTTCGCTCGTGTTCGGGGGTTGTAGGTGTTGCACTATTGATTGGGAGGGTGCATACGGAGGGGGCATGTAAATGATCGGGGGACCTAACAGTAATTCGTCATTCGTTCGCTGCTTGGAGGACAACTCAGGGTAGAGCAGAGAAGGGGTCCTAACAGCGTACTGGCCTGAGGTTTCGGGCTCCTGTCTTAGTTTAGTTTCCCTTCTCTCCTTTATGTCTTCTTCTAACTTTCTAGCAGCAAGGTGAGCTGCCTTTCGTAATTCCTTTTCTGCTTTTACTTCTTCCCTCTTTTTCCGTTGCGTCGCTTCTTTGCGCCACATGCCAATACTGTCAAGCATAGTAGGCGTCGTCTTATTGCTACGCAGAGCTACTTCTAGCGCTTCTATCTTGCGGTCGTCGAAGGATCCCAGAGAATACCTCCAAAGAACCAATATCGAACAACTAGTGTTCGGACAATCAATCAATCAATCAATGGGGAGATAAAGATAGGCACGACGGGTTTCAACGGGGACAAAAGTCTGCGTTACCTACCCTTCACTATTTGCAAAGACTAGACAGACTATTCCTATTCTACGTTATTTGCAAACAGAGAATATCTCAAAAAGCACTATTCTTCAAAACAATCAATGTTCGGACAATCAATCAATGGGGAGATAAAGATAGGCACGACGGGTTTCAACGGGGACAAAAGTCTGCGTTACCTACCCTTCACTATCTGCAAAGGGAGAGAGAGAGTATTTCTACTCCTCCCCGTTTGTAGACAGCGAATATCTCAAAGAGAACAATCAATGAGCAATACTAGTATTCAAACAATCAATCAATTATTTCGCACTTTTGTCGTATTTCACGACCTTACCCGGACCGCGTGGACAGTTTCTCGTCTTCCGCCTCCAGCGCCCGATCGTCCTCTACTCTCCGTATTTGCCGCGGCACTCCTGATGGTTCCCAGTCAGGACCGTAGATCACTCGAGAGAGGTCTGCTCGGAACCAGTGAAGTTCGGATGATCGGCTGCCAGACGAGGGTCTATTGGGCAGGAGCTCTCCCGATCGTTGCAGTCGTTCACTCTGTCGTCGGGACCTCTCCCACTGGATCCACGTGTCGCTGATGGGCCCCACGTTTGGGACGCCAATTGTTAAATGGTAGCGGCAGTTTCAGTCGGTATCCTTTCAAGTATTTGCCCGGCGGTAATCGCCTCTCATACCACTCGATAATTTACCAATAAAAGAGCCAGGCGCCGGAGACTGGAAGGCAGGAAACAAAGTTTTATTCCGTCGGAGCAGAACACATCAGATCAGACAGCAAGGTATCGTCACGAGGTGCTCTAACTGCATCTCTGAGACCTGGTCTCTTATACACTGGTTTATTGCTTTATTACACATAGTACATTCTTGAGATTCCCTTGATGTGTGGGGGAATATCCCCTGAAGCCCCGGTTCAGATCCGTTCCCACACATAGATACAGTAGAAGTTCCCACCCCACCCACAGTAGGAGATGGCTATTGCGCAGCAGGGTATTCCGCCAATTCCTGGGGGTGTGTGCGACCGGTCGGGTCTCAGGGAGTAGGGGCTTTGATCTACTGTAATCCCTTTGATGTGGGGTGTTTCCCTTACAGTAGGGGCAATAAACTGTATCCGCAGGGCTAGGTGATGGCCTGGGACCAGTTCGGACAATGGGGCGCAGAGGAAGGGGGTTATCAAGGGAGAGGCATGACCATGTATGGGATGTCGGTCGGAAGTGGTTCAGTAGCAGGGTCGCGCAGAAGGAAAGGGTTTATGGCCTGTATGAGAGAGCGGGGGTGGCCAGCGCGCGGGGGATGCTTGCAGCGCTAAGGGGACCGCGCTGGCGATTGACAATGAGTGGGGTGCCTAAAATGGCGGCCGTGCATTCGCTGTGCGTGGCGCTGGGGAGAGGCAAGATGGCGCAGATAATGTTCAGTTTGCAAGCTAAATTTCCACACCCCAAAGGGTCACTTTGGCGGTGATCTTTTGAGAACAGCCATCAGATGAGTGTGAGTAGGTGGGGTGAGTCCTATATGAGGGGTAAAAGTGTGAGTGAAAGGCTAAGGGTTACCAAAGAGGGTATATTTATTGTGACGGTACCCTTATCAGGGTAAAAAACCCGAAGGTCGTGCGTTCCCCCACTGGGCGTAATGTGCCCCGGTAACTAAAAGGCCGACATGTTTCGCGCCTAGTTGGTCACGAGGATCCGTGGCACTTCGTCAGGATAGAAAAAATAAGCTGTGGTGTGGAAGTGCAAGTGAGTGGTGGGAGTAAAACCCTCTGTGAGATCAGGGCGGGCCAAAACTGTGAAACACTACAGCAAGGCTACAACTGGATAAATGAACCACTCCAGATGTGACCTAGAGCCATGTGGAGAATTGCTCCATGGGATAGGACATAGGTAAACCCGCACCTTAACGGGAGTTTCTGCTAGAGTGCTGGCTTTCAGCACCTACCCGTCCTGACGCCGGCCCGCATGTTGAACGTTGGACACAACGCCAACATTGCAGAATGCCATGGTCCTGGGGGAAGAGCACCGTGGCTACAGTCTGAGTTTCAGGCAGCACAACACATAATACTATCGGCGATAGATTGCCGGCACAAGGTGTTGTAGAGGACACGGACATGGCCTTTGGGTGGTTAGACCACCAAACTCGTAATCAGGGCCGAAATACTTTAAATTCTCTATTACCACTGCAACACAACTTACCTCAAAGAAGGTTTTGGAAACTAAAAGGTGTAAATGGACTGTTCTCACTCAGAAATAAAATACGTCAGGTAAGTTGTTAGACAGTAAAGGGGCAGCATTCACCATTTACACTCCAATATAACTTATAGAAAAAATGATCTTGGACATTAAATAGAGAAGAATTACAATACCTCCACTACTACAAAAGAGAAAACCCAACATATAGCGCACTATAAAGTTATAATTTCCTATAATCACCAAAATATCAACAAGCAGAACAAACATCTATGTAAACATCTTGAAAAAACATATTTATTCCAAATTAAATTAAAATGACGCACTCACCAGCAATGCCCTGATCCAATAGCCGTGAGGGGAACGGCTTCTCCCCCGCAACACCCTTGCTGACATCCAAGCCGTGAGGGGAAGGGCGTATCGGTACACCCGCCATCGGCCAGCGCCGTGAGGGAAACGGCCAGCAAAGACCACAACTCCCAGCAGGCGCCGGGTGACACTCGTTGATCGCGTCACCACTGCGCAGGAGGAGAGTTAAAAACGGAGCAGCCCTCCCGCACCGCGGGATGCACTCACCAGCAAAGCCCTGATCCAATAGCTGTGAGGGGAACGGTTTCTCCCACGCAACACCCTTGCTGACATCCAAGCCGTGAGCGGAACGGCGTAGCGGTACACCCGCCATCGGGCAGAGCCGTGAACGAAACGGCCAGCAAAGACCACAACTCCCAGCAGGTGCCGGGTGACGCTCGTTGATCGCGTCACCACAGCGCAGGAGGAGAGTTAAAAACCGAGCAGCCCTCCCGCACCGCGGGACGCGCGCGGGCGTGCCCAGGCCAAGGGTGGGCCCATCTGCGCCCGTCAGGGACCGACTGGGCCCGGGCTGGGCCACCTCCCTAACCTAACATAAACGGGTGGACCGTTGGCCACTGGACTAAAGACTAAGGACTACTACCTATAGAAGTAAGTATGTTATAGCGTTTTTATTTGCTGTTAATTTTAACTGTGCCCTTATTGCTAAATATTCAATCATGCCTAAAAGGAAGATGAACCATGCAGTAATCGCAGCTAACATAAAGACAAAGGTAGTGGGCCAAACATCATTACTGTCTTACCTCACAAGGGCTATGGGGGCAATCGAAGAGCAAATCAGCACAGTGGAGGAGTCTTTATCAAAGGGGAAGCAGGGCCCAGTAAGGGAGGAGGGAGTTTCTTGCTCTATCAACCTATTACCCCTAAGTGAGATTAACCCTGCCCAGGGTCTCCGAAATGGCTCCATACAGGACATCTCGGACCACATAGCCCAAAGTGATCTGAGTGACCTGGTGGAGGTTACACAACCACCCCTGAAGCGGAGTAAAAATCCCGGAAGTCCGGAGGGTACACCTACACAAAAACCAAGAGGGCAAG
The DNA here is from genome assembly GCF_964204655.1 of Triturus cristatus. Classification (NCBI taxonomy): domain Eukaryota; kingdom Metazoa; phylum Chordata; class Amphibia; order Caudata; family Salamandridae; genus Triturus; species Triturus cristatus. Next base: position 1,526,299,773 of record NC_140591.1, read on the forward strand.
GCTTGGGGAGGCGCAAAAAGAGCTCTCAGGGCAAGAAAAAGACATCTCAGGGTAAACTGACATCTCAACCACAACCTACTTTTAGAAAAGTATAGATGAATTGCATAAGTACATAGAGAGTGCACTGGGGAAACTAATCAAGAGAGTTGTGAATTTGGAGGGGAACTTAATGGGAAAAAAACGTATAAATAATCAGGATAGCTTAACACATGCTCAGGAAAAGATCTCCAAAAGTGGGCCGATAAGCAAAACCCATTTACTTACCCCTAATCTAGTAATCAGGGATATTATCTCTGATCCCCCAATTCATGGACTAAATGCAGACATGAGCAAACAACAATCTATTATTGAGACAAATAAGTTGGTGGGGAAGGAGAATAGACACCAAAATAAACTAGGGTCAAATCGCGTGGACTCCAGGCTAACTCAGGAGTTCGAAGTGCATACTCGTCTTGACTTGCCACCGGAAGCCACACCATATGTGGTAATCTTGGCCAATACCCCAGTAATAAAGACCTCTGAACCAGAAACATGGCAAGGTCTTCGTAATAAGTCTCTCCACTGGCTGGGAAAGCACAGCGGCCATACAGATGCGTTATTCAAGCACTTTAAAATGGCAAGGTGGGTTGCATGGGTGGGGAGAGAAAGAAAAGAGCTACAGGGTGGTTGTGTAGTCCTGATGTTCAGTGACCCTAGATTAGTACATGCAATCTTAAATAGGCTAGGAAACTCATTCTTTAATAACGATGTAATTAATGTATTGCCACTAAGAGCTTTCTACCCGCCACACCCGGGCCCATTTAGGCCCAAAGGGAAATACTCCGCCATGGGCTCCTATGTTAGAAAACCCATGAGGGATCACCCTATGGGATACGTGGGAGGTGAGAATATTCCTCTTTATAATCGTTTTGAAGTTTTAACGGGAATGGAAGAACAAAAATGACCAATCTCAATTATAGTGAGGAAGGAGAACCACAGAAAAACGGGCTCAACTCTGATAAAGGGGAGACACATTGTAAACGAGGGATTAGATCCTAATATTCCATGCACGAAGGTATTAGATCAATCTTCGCCCAAAGACACCATCAGGGTGGGGGAGGATAGAAGAACTGTCCCCGCAAACTCTACAAGTAAAAATGGTCAACCTGAAGATACCCTAATAGACATCCAAAGTGCAAATGGAGGAGAAGGGTTTATTTCGAAAACAAACAACTCCTGTAAAATATTAACCTGGAACATCGCAGGTTTACATGCTAAAGTTAAAGACCCTCAGTGGCTAACTTACATCAATGATTATGCCATAATTTGCCTCTAGGAAACATGGGTAATAGAGGAGATGCATATAATTGTTTTTCAAACATTTAACACTGCAGCATGCATCAATAAACATGGCCGTAATAAAGGAGGTCTTTGCACCTATGTTTCTAATTCATCAGGGGTCACTCGTGTGAAAATAATGGAGGCTAGTGATTATTACCAGATCCTGACCATGAATATAGGTCGGCAAAAGGATGTAGTTTTGATAAATCTATATAACAAAATCCCCAGAGTACAGATAATGAATGTCTCATCCAATTTAGGCATATCCCTAAAAAATCTTGAGGGAAAATTGCTGCAAGACATGTTTATTATTTGGGTGGGTGATTTCAACTCACCTTTGTGCCAATTTAGCGAACAAGGTATCTGTGGTTTTGGGAATGATAGTGAAGATACACCCTCACATTTCTCACACGCCTTCTAGGAGATCGGTTAAATGACATAGCGTTCCAATTTGATCTTGGCTACGTGAATGAATTGAGCCTGCCTCCCACTCCATTTCAACCGACCTTTAAAGGAAGGGGTTGTGAATCGATTATTGATTTTGTTCTAATCTCTAACAGATATTCCCATAGTGTACTCTCCTGCAAAACCCTCGACATTTCAATGAGCGATCATTTTCCTATTTGTCTAGTTCTCTCCTTGAGAGGGCTTGAGAAGAGATCTGATAAGAGCTCACAGCATAATACTGACATCTACCTCTCCAGTACAAATGGGTATACGCTAAAATGAGCAAAAGTGGATCCTGATGGATTTCTTGCAGGTCTGATTAATAATAGTTCAGAGGAAATAGCGATATGCCTCTCACAGGATAGGGAGGATATAGAAATATTAAATGCCTTCCTTAAGATCTCAGCGGAGGCCAGGAACTTATTGACAAGAGAAAAACGAAACGGCCGGCAACCCTCACAGGGCTGGTGTGATAAAGAATGTACGCAGGCCCACACTAATTTAAAAAAGGCCCTGCACAACGAACCGAGGTGTAGGGAAAAAATAAGACATGCAAGATCGTTGTACCGTTTGGTGCAAAAAAAAAGTAGGGCAATACTAAGAAGGGATGCGTGGGATGCCCTACATGAGGCTTGCAGAAATAAAGATAATACTGGCTTCTGGAAAGCGGTTAATGCCCCTTTTTTTAACAATAGGGAGATAGATATTATAGATATGGCTATTAGTGGTGATATGTGGGTAGACTTTTTTTCAGGGCTTTACACAGATGAAATTATAGGGGACAACAGGTCAGAGACGGTCGTACCGAGAGTAGATGATAATATCAACATCGGACCGTTCCCCCTAGAGATCAATATTACCTGAAGGAAGTCACTAGGGCTATTAACGATAGTGCGTCAGGGAAAGCACCAGGGCTGGATGGTATCCCGGTGGATGCCTATAAATCAAATATAGGGTTATGGGCCCCTCTTTTAACAAACGTATTAACTAGTTGCATCCGCTATGGGTTGATCCCTACCTGGGCTGACGCTATCGTGATACCTATATTTAAGAAAGGGAATAGAAATTAGCCTAGCTGTTATCATCCGATATCTTTATTAGATGCTTTTATGAAAATAGCGGGAAGGGTAGTTTTAAATAAGCTTGAAATATGGGCTGAAGAGACAGGTGTTTTATCAATTTTTCAATTTGGTTTTTGACCTGGCCTAGGTACCATTGAACAGGGACTTAATTTGTCTCTGATTATCGATAAATATACAAAAGTCAAGAAGGGAAAACTTTTCCTCACCTTTGTGGACCTAAGTTCCGCTTTTGATTGCATCAAACACGTTAAGTTGTGGGATACTCTTGAAGATCTAAAGTTGGATCCATCTTTGTTGCTGTTTATAAAGGAACTATATAGGGGGGCAGGTGCGAGAGTACGGTATGGGAAAAAAGGGAGAATGCTCAGTCAGGTTCCCTATAAAAAGAGGGGTGAGGCAGGGGTGCATTCTTGTCCCCATGCTTTTTTCACTCTATATAAACAGCTTAGGGCAACACTTGAAGGAGCATCGATATGATTATTCGACTATTAGGGACACCCCTGTTCCCATTTTATTATATGCGGATGATGGTGTTATAATGTCGCGGACACAGCTGGGCTTGTAAAGGTCCGTCTCAAACTTTGTGGCCTATATGACAGAGCGGGACTTAAAGGTAAATATCGCTAAGAAATTTACAATGAGCTGAACACCCCATCCAATTTGAGGCAATCCCTAATTACGTCCCTATTAAAGCCCGTCTCTGCGGACACCCATACCTTGTGCCATAGAAGGTGAGGGATGATTTTTATGGTATCAGAAATATGTGCTACACCAAGTTCCCTATGGCAACAATGAGTAGAGGTCGAGATAGGGACCTGTACATACACGGGTGGGGTGGGGGTACGCACCGTACATACGGGGGTGGGGGTACGCTCCGTACATACACGGGTGGGGTGGGGGTCCGCATCGTACATACGGGGGCGGGGGTGGGGGTATGCTCCGTACATACACGGGTGGGGTGGTGGTCCGCACCGTACATACGGGGGTGGGGATATGCTCCGTACATACACGGGTGGGGTGGGGGTCTGCACCGTACATACGGGGGTGGGGGTACGCTCCGTACATACACGGGTGGGGTGGGGGTACGCACCGTACATACGGGGGTTGGGGTACACTCCGTACATACACGGGTGGGGTGGGGGTACGCTCCGTACATACACGGGTGGGGTGGGGGTCCTGCGCATCCATCCGCGGGGGGCTGGGGGTATGGCGCATCCATCTGTGGGGGGCTGGGGGTCCGGCGCGTCCATCCGCGGGGGGCTGGGGGTCCGGCGTGTCCATCCGCGGGGGGCTAGGGGTACGGCACGTCCATCCGCGGGGGGCTGGGGTTACAGCGCGTACATACGGTGGGGCTGTGGGGTGTTCGGCGCGTATGCGGGCACATGTTTGGACGTCTCCATGGTTGCTATTGATGTTCGCTCTGTACGCTGTTTTTTCCATACGGATGTACATTCGGACGGACGGGACGGATCGTACTTGAGCGCTTGGACTTCAGTTTTCCGATTCGTACGTGAAACTGTCCGGGGACGTGTCGGACACTTTTCCCGACCCGAGGGCGTGTCGGGGAATTTTCCCCAATGCGATTCGTACGTACTTTTTCACATACAAATCGTACTTGCCAGTTTGTATGGGACTTGTACGATTCGTACGTAAAAAAATCCAGATACGATTCGTACGGGGAATATTTTTAACGGATCGGAATCGGCACCAATGTCTTTCATTTGGAAGGCAGAAATGCATCAAAAATCAATAGGTAATAACAATTGCTTTACAAATCTGAATTACCCTAAGTCTCCCGATAAAAATGGTACCTCACTTGTGTGCGTAGGCATAGTGCCCACGATAGGAAATGGCTCAAAACCCAACGTGAGCACACCCCATTTTCACAATGAAAATGTACCTTTTTTTTGCGAAGTGTCTAGCTGTAGTTTTTGAAAACTAGCTCTGCCGGCACCTAGGGAAACCTAGCAAACCTATACATTTTTGAAAACTAGACACCCAGGGAAATACAGGATGGGCTGACTTGACGGCCTCCCACCAGGTCCTGTTACCCAGAATCCCTTGCAAACCTAAAGATTTGTCAAAAAACGCACATTTTTCCCACATTTCTGTGGTGGAAAGTTCTGGAATCTGCTTGGATCCACAAGTTTCCACCCACCTCACGTTCCCCAGAGTCTTACAAGAAGAATGGTACCTCACTTGTGTGGGTCTGGCCTAGTGCCCGTGACAGGAAACAGCGCAAAACGCAACGTGGTCACACCTCAATTTCGTGGGGAAAAATGACCCTTTTTTGGCAAAGTGCCTAGCTGTAGTTTTTTAACCAAACGTTTGCCGGCACCTAGTGAAACCTAGCAAGCCTATACATTTTTGAAAACTAGACACCCAGGGGAATCGAGGATGGGGTGACGTGACTGCCTCCCACCAGGTTCTGTTACCCAGAATCCCTTACAAACCTAAAAAATTGTCCAAAAAAACACATTTTCCCCACATTTCTGTGGTGGAAACTTCTGGAATCTGCATGGATCCACAAATTTCCACCCACCCCGCATTCCCCAAAGTCTTACAAGAAAAATGGTACCTCACTTGTGTGGGTCGGCCTAGTGCCCGCGACAGGAAACGGCGCAAAACGCAACATGGTCACACCTCAATTTCGCAGTGAAAAATGACCCTTTTTTTACAAAGTGCCTAGCTGTAGTTTTTGAACCCTAGCTCTGTCGGCACCTAGGGAAACCTAGCAAACCTATACATTTTTGATAACTAGATACCCAGGGGAATCCAAGATGGGGTGACTTGACTGCCTCCCACCAGGGTCTGTTACCCAGAATCCCTTGCAAACCTAAAATATTGTCCAGAAAAAACACATTTTCCCCACATTTCTGTGGTGGAAAGTTCTGGAATCTGCGTGGATCCACAAATTTCCACCCACCCTGTGTTCCCCAAAGTCTTATGAGAAAAATGGTACCTCACTTGTGTGGGTCGGCCTAGTGCCCGCAACAGGAAACGGCGCAAAACGCAACGTGGTCACACCTCAATTTCGCAGTGAAAAATGACCCTTTTTTGGCAAAGTGCCTAGCTGTTGTTTTTGAACCCTAGGTCTGCCGGCACCTAGGAAAACCTTGCAAACCTATACATTTTGGAAACTAGACACCCAGGGGAATCCAGGATGGCGTGACTTAGCTGCCTCCCACCAGGTTCTGTTACCCCTAATATCTTGCAAACCTAAAAAATTGTCCAAAAAAACACATTTTCCCCAAATTTTTGTGGTGGAAAGTTCTGGAATCTGCATGGATCCACAAATTTCCACCCACCGCACATTCCCCAAAGTCTTACGAGCAAAACGGTACCTCATTTGTGCGGGTCGGCCTAGTGCTCATGACACGAAAAGGCACAAAACGCAACGTGGTCACACCTCAATTTCGCTGTGAAAAATGACCCTTTTTTGACAAAGTGCCTAGCTGTAGTTTGTGAACCCTAGCTCTGCCAGCACCTAGGGAAACCTACCAAACCCACACATTTCTGAAAACTAGACATCTGGGGCCTTCCAGGGAGGCATGGCTTGCGTGGATTCCCCAACATTTCCTTACCCACAATCCTCTGCAAACCTCAATTGTAGCTGAAAAAAACACTTTTTTCACACATTTTTGTGTGTGAAAGTGTGGCATCACCAGGCTCACACAAATTTCCCACCACCCAGCGTTCCCCCAGGTCTCCCGATAAAAATGGTGCCTCACTTGTGTGGGAGACTCAAGTACCCACGACAGGCAAGGGCCCAAAACGTAGTGAGGCGACAACAAAATTGCCTATCTCAAAACCACCTGGCTTTGCATGGGGGGTCACCTGTGTTTTTGGCCCCGTGCTCGGCGGCCATCTAGGGAAACCTACCAAACCCACACATGTCTGACAACTAGACACCCGGGGGCTTCCAGGGAGGTATGGCTTGTGTGGATCCCCCTACGTTTCCGTACCCAGAATCCCCTGCAAACCTCAATTTTAGCTGAAAAAATCACTTTTTTCACAAATGTTTGTGTGGGAAAGTTGTGGCATCACCGGGCTCAAACAAATTTCCCACCACCCAGCGTTCCCCCAGGTCTCTCGATAAAAATGGGGCCTCACTTGTGTGGGAGGCCCAAGTACCCGCGACAGGCAAGGGCCCAAAACGTAGTGAGCCGACATCAAAATTGCCTATCTTAAAACCACCTGGTTTTGCAAGGGGGTCACCTGGGTTTTTGGTCCTGTGCTCGGCGGCCATCTAGGGAATCCTGCCAAACCCATATATTTCTGAAAACTAGATGCCCGGGGGCTTCCAGGGAGGTATGGCTTGCGTTGATCCCCCTATGTTTCCTTACCAAGAATCCCCTGCAAACCTCAATTTTAGCTGAAAAAAATCACTTTTTTCACACATTTTTGTGTGGGAAAGTTGTAGCTTCACCGGGCTCACACAAATTTCCCACCACCAAGCATTCTCCCAGGTCTCCTGATAAAAATGGGGCCTAACTTGTATGGGAGGCCCAAGTACCCGCGACAGGCAAGGGCCCAAAACGTAGTGAGGCGACATCAAAGTTGCCTATCTCAGAACCACCTGGTTTTGCAAAGGGGGTCGCCTGGGTTTTTGGCCCCGTGCCCGGCGGCCATCTAGGGAAACCTACCAAACCCACACATTTCTGAAAACTAGATACCCGGGGGCTTCCAGGGAGGTATGGCTTGCGTGGATCCCCAACGTTTCCTTACCCAGAAACCCCTGCAGACCTCCGTTTGCTGAAAAATCACTTTTTTCACATATTTTTGTGTGGGAAAGTTGTGGCATCACTGGGCTCACGCAAATTTACCACCACCCAGCGTTCCCCCAGGTCTCCCGATTCAAATGGTGCCTCACTTGTGTGGGAGGCCCAAGTACCCGCGACAGACAAGTGAGGTACCATTTCTATTGGGATACTTGGAGAAATGCAGGGGGGTTGGAAATTTGTTGTTACTTTCCGCCGAGTGAAAATTTGGGCACAATAATGCATGGAAAATGTCACAGTCACATTTTGAGGTTTGCAGGACATTGTGGGTAAGATAACTTGTTGGGATCCACAAGAGAGACATCACCATGCACTCCCATGGGTGTTTAGTTTACGACAAAAACTGCAGTTGTTAGGTTATTCTTAAATGAAATGTACAGCTTGGCAGAGAGACAAAACACACAAAGATTACTGCACAGCCATCCATTCCTTAAGCACACATACATACTGGTCAGATTTGGTACGAGGGCGAGTGATGGTTCAGTATATAACATTTTATTAACAAGAGATTACACAAAAATGAAATGCAGTGTCAATAATTGAAAGGACAAAAAACTGAACCAATTACTCGCAGCTCGTGAGCTGTAAAGCCACGTCAAGGCACCAACGGCTTTACAGGCCATTCACACACCTTTCATACATGATACACACAAGACCGTTCACACCACCAGGCACAAAACCAACACAATACAACATTCACAAAAAGGGACAAGGTACACCCTGCTTGACAAAAACAGAATAGAATTTTTTTCTACACAACCATCTATTCCTCAAGCACACATACATACTGGTTGGATTTGGCACAAGGGTGAGCGATGGTTCAGTATATATAGTTGTATTAACCAGAGATTTCACAAAAAAGAAATGCACTGTTAATAATTGAAAGTACGAGAAACTGAACCATTGACTCACAGCTCGTGAGCTGGAAAGCCACGACAAGGCACCAACCTCTTTACAGGCCTTTCATATGTGTGACACATACAAAACCATTCACACCGCCAGCCGCGGGCCCAGCACATTACAACACTCACACCAGCAGACAGCGTCATTCAAGGGCCCATCACTTTCACATGCTCACATTCTTGACACAGCAACCACACCAGCTCACGGATTGCATTGGGTGGCGTTTGGCTAGCAGTGTGTGTAGTGACCAGCAGCTAGTCACTACTCACACACCGCCAGCCAAGCGCCAGCCCACTCACCGCCAGCCAAGCACCAGTCCACGAACACTGCCAGCCAAGCGCCAGTCCATGTACACCACCAGCCAAGTGCCCATCCATGCACACTGCCAGCCAAGGGCCAGTCCACTCACCGCCAGCCAAGCGCCAGTCCAAACACCACCAGCCAAGCGCCAGTCCAAACACACCACCAGCCAAGTGCCAATCCATGCACACCGCCAGCCAAGCGCCAGCCCACTCACCGCCAGCCAAGCACCAGTCCATGCACACTGCCAGCCAAGCACCAGTCCATGTACACCGCCAGCCAAGCGCCCATCCATGCACACTGCAAGCCAAGCGCCAGTCCACTCACCACCAGCCAAGCACCAGTCAACGCACACCGCCAGCCAAGCGCCAGTCCACACACAGTGCCAGCCAAGCACCAGTCCACGCACACTGCCAACCAAGTGCCAGTCCACTCACTGCCAGCCAAGTGCCAGTCCACACACACCGCCAGCCAAGCGCCAGTCCACGCACACCACCAGTCAACCGCCAGTCCACGCACAATGCCAGCCAAGCACCAGTCCATGTACACCACCAGCCAAGCGCCCATCCACGCACACTGCAAGCCAAGCACCAGTCCACTCACTGCCAGCCAAGCGCCAGTCCGCGCACACCGCCAGCCAAGCGCCAGTCCACACACACCACCAGCCAAGCACCAGTCTACGCACATTGCCAACCAAGCACCAGTCCACTCCCCGCCAGCCAAGCGCCAGTCCACACACACTGCCAGCCAAGCGCCAGTCCACTTACCGCCAGCCAAGCACCAGTCCAAACACCACCAGCCAAGCGCCAGTCCAAATACACCACCAGCCAAGCGCCAATCCAAGCACACCACCAGCCAAGCACCAGCCGACTCGCCGCCAGCAAAGCACCAGTCCATGCACACTGCCATCCAAGCACCAGTCCATGTACACTGCCAGCCAAGTGCCCATCCACGCTCACTTCAAGCCAAGTGCCTGTCCGCTTACCGCCAGCCAAGCGTCAGTCCAAACACACCACCAGCCAAGCGCCAATCCACGCACACCACCAGCCAAGCTCCAGCCCACTCACCACCAGCCAAGCACCAGTCCACGCACACTGCCAGCCAAGCCCCAGTCCATGTACACCGCCAGCCAAGCGCCCATCCACACACACTGCAAGCCAAGTGCCAGTCCACTCACCCCCAGCCAAGTGCCAGTCCATGCACACCGCCAGCCAAGCGCCAGTCCACACACACCGCCAGCCAAGCACTAGTCCACGCACACTGCCAACCAAGCACCTGTCCACTCACTGCCAGCCAAGCGCCAGTCCACACACACCGCCAGCCAAGCGCCAGTCCACGCACACTGCCAGCCAACCGCCAGTCCACGCACACCGTAATAACTTTTTTTAAACAAGAAAGAAAACACAATCCAATTGCAACTAGATACCAAACTATAACTACAAAAACAACAGCAGAAACTAAAGACATCATTCCATCGCCAAACGTGAAACTGAACAACTATATCAAACCATACAGACCAGGCAGTACACTATTAGACTCACAGTTGCTCCCAAAAACTCTTTTTAGTGTGATACAATCTGAAACATGAGGGCACACACAACCCAGGATTAGAAGGACATTTGGCACAGTGCATACGACTCCTTCCGCATACCTCTTCGCAAGCAGACTCTACATCTCTTACAGGGATTGGGTTTTTTTGGGCGTGGGAGGAATTAAATCAGGAAAGTGGCGATCTTTCAATCTAGCCACATCATCCACCACTCCAACTCTAGGAACACTTGCCTGTTCCACAACAACAAGGCTTCCTATCACAGACTGCTGAATCTGAACAAAAGTCAACTTTGACTCAGGAGAACACTCCTTGTATACAACAAAAGTGTAGAGTTCTTCCTGTAATGGAATGTAGAACTTGTTGTGGATTAGAATGTTGATCTTTGAAGGGAAGGTCAGTATTGTAATGCTGGAAGAATAGCTGGAGGTGCTTCCTTTACTTGCTACTAATAAAGATCATCATCATCACTACTCTGTTGTTGGAAGTGGATCTTTACATTGGCGACGATGGACTCATGCTGCGCAGGGGGCAGACAGCAAGTACCTCCACCCCTGGATTAATTTCGGTTTAAGAAGAACCCACTGCTTCGAAAGCTGTGTTTCCTTGAATATGTGATCAAGATATCAGGTTTGGATATACCTGCATCTTGTTGGAATTCAAGATTTCTTCTACTTCTACAACATTACGTTTTCAGCATTTTGGTAATTTCTTGCTTTACTAAGCTTTCTCCTGCTTATTTAACTGTAACTTTCTGTGGAGGAAGGAAATTACTTTTTTGGAAGTAAATCGTGCGTGTGTGCAGCACGCTGTGAATTGAACAACTCTCTCCTTTCAGGAAGGATTTAATTCTTTGTGCATGCGATGTTGAACTTGGCCATATTTGACTTCTGGAAAATTGAGATAAATGCACGCGCTTACTAAATCAAAGGATTAGTTTATTTCTAACTTTATCGATAACGCGCTTGCTATCTACCACCGTTTTCATTGGTAAATCATTGTTACTATCGTCACTGAGAGATCGCCAACTAACCGTCATTTCACCAAGCGATCGTCATTTTTCAAAGCTGCATCTGCGTTCCAAGCGTGCGAGGGGAGATAATGACGATTCTTATTTCCTGGTTTACTGTGCCCAACTGCCAGTAGAAAACGACGCGCACCACGCATAGCACGTACAGCGGCCATTTTAGAGAGTTGGGAAGGTTTATTTCCTGGTTTACTGTGCCCAACTGCCAGTAGAAAACGACGCACATCACGCATAGCACGTACAGCGGCCGTTTTAGAGGGTTGGGAAGGTGCCCAACCGGGATTTCGTCTCGTTTTTCACTCCACAAGAGGATTCCACAGCGTTTGAGCAGTATTTATTTATTGTTAATTATTTATTACTAATTATTCTTCCACAGGATTTGGATTTTGACTGACAGTAATTTAAAGTACGGATTAATAAGAGTACGACTGGTCTTATCAGCCATGGCAGACCAAGGGTTAGCGACCCCTCCTTCTTTTCTTCCCACTCCTGGAGATCCTCCCATTCTTTGGAAAGAATGGAAAAAATTATTTTTAACGTATATTCTGGCAACTGGAGCAGACAAGTATGGTCCAGTGCGCAAACAAGCTATCCTGCTTCATCACCTGGGTGTTGAAGGGCGACGCTTGTATGAAGATCTGCCTGAAATTTCTCTAGGGATGGGTGATGGTCAACCATCTAATGTCTATGAAATGAGTATGCAGATGCTAGAAGTGAGGTTTGTCGCTAAGATCAATGTGGTACTAGAAAGGCATAAATTTTTTTGTCGTATACAAAAACCAGATGAAGATATAGCAACATATGTGGGTGCTTTGAGGGGGCTTTCTTTAACCTGTCGCTTTGAAACATTAGCAGATTCACTCATACGTGACCAAATTGTGAGATGTACAAATAATAAGAGAGTACGCGAGAAACTTCTTATCAAAGATTGTACCTTAGAAGAAGCCATACAGATAGCTAAAGGGCTTGAGCACACAGATCTTTGGATGAAAGAGATGGAGAAATGTAGTAGCTCAGTTGTACCAAAAGAAGTGATATCAAAAGATTTAAATTCTAAGGGATCGGAAATACATGCATATGTTGATGAAACTAAAACTGTAAAAAGTTTGGGGAAGACGGAACCTAGACCAGTAGGCAAACAAGTAGATACGTTTCATGAAAATAAGGGAATACCTGTGTACACACGCCCAAGAAGTATGGCAACTACAGCATTCACTCGTAATGTTAAATGTTATCGATGTGGGGCTCCTGGCCATATAGCTTCAAGTACTAGGTGCATGGCTAGAAATACTATTTGTAGAGCATGTGGGAGAAGAGGTCATCTTGCCAAAGTGTGCAATGCCAAAACCCAATATGTACAAGAGGTTGACGATACCTGTGAAAGTGTCCAAGAGCTAATGTTATGTGTAGATGGTTTGTCCTTTCCTGCGGAAGGAGATTGTAATGTTGTCAACAATATGGGAATTCCCATGGAGAGCACGGATAAGTTAGAAAAGCCTCATTCTATTATTTGTCTAGACATGAACAATGTGAAAATGTTAATTGATTCCGGAAGTCTATACACGCTTTTATCTAGAGACATGTACCTTGAAGTGTGGGGAGAAAAGAGTAATGTAGAAGAGTGGGATAGTCCAGACATCAAAGCTGTAGGTTATGGGGGGAGGACAATAGAAATATTGGGCTTCAAGTGGATGTTAATAAGCTTTGAAGAAAAGAAAATTTATGGGCGTGTTTATTTGACAAAACAGGGTTCAAATTTGCTTGGTTGGCGTCACCAAAAAGATCTGGGGATAATGTTAAATCCTAATGCCAATGAACCAGTTATATCCACCTTTGTTCACGATGTGGGTAATTATGGAACGAATCTGATGGATAGATTCCCTAGTGTTTTCACTGACAAATTAGGGAAGCTAGTGGATTTTTCTCATAAGATCATCTTGAAAAAGAACGCCATACCAATTGTCCATAAAGTTAGAAATGTTCCTCACTTGATGAGAGGGCCTCTCCAGGATGAATTGGACAAGTTGTTGAGTCAAGGGATTATTGAGCCCATTGAGGCCTCGGAATGGTTGGCGCCCATTGTGGTCGCTCCCAAGGAAGGAAATAAAATTCGTTTGTGTGTGGACTTGCGCGATTTGAATCGTAACATATGGGTAGATAGACAGCCGCTACCTAATATATCTGAGATGTTGACTGCAATGGGGGGTGGAGCTGTTTTCAGTGTGATAGACATGTCATCAGCGTATCACCAAATTGATCTTTGCAAGGAATCAAGGCATCTCACGTCATTTGTGACACCATTGGGAGCCTTTCGCTATTGCAGGATGCCATTTGGTTTGGCATCCGCTGCAGCGGTGTTTCAAAGGGTTATGCAGCAAGTGTTTTCTGGGTTGGACAACGTGCTGTTCTTCCAAGACGATGTGTTAGTTGTAGGGAAAAATGATGAGCATCACGATAAGGTAATCGAAGAGGTTTTGAGAAGGATGGAAAAACATGGGCTTACAATTAAAAAGGAAAAATGTCAACTTAAGAGGAAAATGGTGACATATTTAGGTCATGAAATATCCGAGGCAGGGATTAGACCTAAAAAGAGTATTGTTTCAGCCATTAGTGAGGCCCCCATTCCACTTAGTAAGGAACAATTGAAGTCCTTTTTGGGGTTGGCAGAATATTGTTCCAAGTTTGTGAAAGGATTCACAGAAATAGTAGAACCTCTCAGACTGTTGATGAAAAGTGGTGTTGTGTTTAGTTGGAATGAAAAGTGTGATGAAGCTTTTAAATCAGTAAAGTGCTGTATACTCCATGCTCCTACGCTTGGTCATTTCAATGTTAATGCGAAAACAATTATTACAACTGATGCGAGTGCAGTTGGAGTTGGAGCTGTTCTAGCTCAAGTGTACAATGGAGAGGAAAGAATTATTGGGTTTGCATCCAGGAGGTTGCAGGGTGCTGAAGCCTAATACTCAGTGATCGAGAAAGAAGCTTTAGCTTGCTGTTGGGGAATTAAGCATTTCCGCTACTTTGTTTGGGGTTTACCCTTCAAGGTTCGTACTGATCACAAACCTTTGATACATCTGTTTAAAGGAGGGAGAGGCTTAGAAGGTAATGTCACGCCAAGGATCTCAAGGTGGATTCTGTCGGTTATAGAATACAATTTTGAGATGGAATATGTGAAGGGATTGAAAAATGTGGTAGCAGATTGCTTGTCCAGATTACCAGCTGATGTTGTAGATGCAGATTCAGAAGATAGTGTAGAAGTAATTAAGTGTAATGTGGAGCAAGCGTTTGATAAGGAAGAATGGGAGTCTGGTATGTTGAATGATGTGACTTTACAAGCTGTTATGGATTGTGTGTCAACAGGATGGAAAGATGATCATGCACAAGATAGTCGTTTCAAAGGTTATTGGAATGTTGCATCAGAATTGAGTTTGAGCGAAGGGAAGTTATGGAGGAGAAGCCAGTTAGTACCACCAGTTAGTCTAAGAGGTAAGATTGTGAACATAGCTCATGAGGGACATCTGGGCAGGAACATGACCAAGAGACGAGTTCGACAGTCATTTTGGTGGCCAGGTATGGACAATGATATTGAAAGTGTGGTCAAAGATTGTTATGCCTGTGCAAGAAGTGACAAGACGAAAGTCATAAGGCAACCGCCATTAGCGTGTCCAGAGTTTCCTACACGTCCGTGGGAGAAGGTAGCGATTGACTTTTTAGGACCCATTGTCAAACTGGGGTCACGTAACAAATTCTTGATGGTTTTGGTAGATTATCACTCTAAATGGTTCGTTGTTGAGAGTACTGAGTGCATTGAAACTGAAAAAGTAATTGGGTTCATGGAAAGAATATTTATAAATGAGGGGATTCCCAAGACACTTGTGTCGGATAATGGGGTTCAGTTGGTTTCCAAAAGGATGCAAGAATTCCTCTGTGGAATGGGTATCAACCATGAGAGGGTTGCATTATTCAGACCTCAGGCCAATGGGTTGGTTGAACGAATTAATCGTTTGATTATGGATAATATTCAACTCTCTATTTCTAATGGCTTAATGTGGTCAGAGGAACTCAAGAAATTAGTTTGGTCATACAGGGTTACACCACATTCAGTGACAGGGGTGTCACCTTTTGTCTCTCTTAAGGGACGGGAACCTGGCATGAAGGAGGTTCCAGGTTGGCTTAAGAGTAGAGAGTGTGTGTGGGTAGATCGTGAGGCAGTGAAGAATGATGTGAAGGAACAACAACATGCTGCTGCAAGGTATTATAATATCAAGAAGAGTGTTAAGAATCATCATTTTGTGGTTGGTGATTGGGTGGTCATAAAACGTGGGGGTATTGTTACTAAGGGTGAAAGCAAATTCTCACAACCGATACAAATCAAAATGGTGAAAAAGGACATTCTCATTATGACTGATGGTTCTGCCTGGAGCGTAGGAAATGTTTCCAAATGTAATACCCCAAATGTGAATATGGGGGATTAATGTTCTTCCATTGTGTTGTATTAGATGTATAATAGAATGTCTATTTATTCTATTTATTTATTTATTGTTTATTTATTTATTTATAAGGAAAAATGTAAGGAGGGAGATGTGTAGAGTTCTTCCTGTAATGGAATGTAGAACTTGTTGTGGATTAGAATGTTGATCTTTGAAGGGAAGGTCAGTATTGTAATGCTGGAAGAATAGCTGGAGGTGCTTCCTTTACTTGCTACTAATAAAGATCATCATCATCACTACTCTGTTGTTGGAAGTGGATCTTTACATAAAGCATTGAAAGTTGCTAAATTGAAGAGATGGATGGCCAACTTTTTGTACTAAATGTACGCCTTACGAATAGCAGTGTAAGGTTCCAACCTCTGATCTACTCTATCAACACCACCCATGTGCTTATTGTAGTCTAAAATGCACACCGGTTTGCGTACTTCAGCAAATTGACCCCAAACAGCAACAGGTGAAGTACTCTCATCATGGATGGTAGTCAGCATGTACACATCCCTCCTGCCCACAAATTTCACAGCTAGTCGTTCATCACTACGCAAGGAACTGCACTGCCCCCTCTGAAGTTTTTGGGAAATAAGCTCTTTTGGAAAACCTTTACGGTTAGAGCGGATTGTGCCACAAGCAAAAGTGTCCACCTTGAACAATTCCTTAAACAATTGCACAGCAGTTTAGAAGTTATCAAGGTACAAATGGTGGCCTCTGTTAAACAGTCCTCTAGCAAGATCCCACACAATTTTCTCTAAAACTCCAAAAGTGGACGGACAACCAGGGGGGTCAATAGTGGAATCCCTACCAGTGTACACACGGAAATTAAAAACATATCCTGTTCTACTCTCAGACAACATATACAGCTTAATTCCATAACGTGCCCTCTTGCTAGGGATGTACTGCCTAAAAAACAAACGGCCCTTGAACAGGACCAAAGACTCATCAATAGATATTTCTTTCCCTGGAGTGTAGATCTCTGAAAAACGATCTACAAAGTAATCAAGAACAGGCCGAATCTTAAAAAGACGGTCACAGTCAGGGTGATCTCGTGACAACGCCAAAGTATTATCAACAAAATGCAGCATCCGAAGCAAAAGTAAATACCGATCACGGGTCATAACTGCAGGAAATATGGCCATTTCCATCAAGGGACTGGTAGACCAATATGAAGCCATGGACGGCTTCCTTATCAAACCCATCAATAAAATCAAACCCCAAAACTTCTTCATCTCATCCAGATTTTTGGGAGTCCACCGGGTAGCTCTAGAGTGGGGCTTAAGTGTGGCACTGTGGTCTCTCAAAAACTGTTTAGAATACAAATTAGTCTGCTCAACAATCTCAGCCAAAAATGCATCATCCATAAACAACTGAAAGAACTGTTTAGGCAAAATAAAATCGCAATCCACTCTACACCCTGCATCCACACTAAAGGCAGGCAACACCGGCTGCACCATGTTTGGATCAACCCAGAGTCCAGCACTTCCAGTAGGAAGCCTTGCATCCTCAGGCTGCAATACCAATGTCTCTTGCTGCACCATGGGCACATCAGTGTCCCCCTCTATAACAGGCACTTCATCCGCACTGAGAGTGCCTTCATCCGCACTGAGAGTTTCTTCATCATCCGATGATTCCATGTGGAGAGAAAACTCACTGCCTGAATCTTCCCCTCCCTCCTCTCCCTAAGATGCACTGTCAGTCTCATAATCCTGCTCAGAAGAAGATTCAAGCAGCATACCAACAACCTGCTGAGCAGTCATTCTACGGCTAGCCATAATCCTTACTAATAAAGGTAACTTGTCAAACAAGTCAACAACAACAAACACTTTGTAAAATAAGTAATAGACAAAATGAGTCTATCAGAAAGACCTATATACTCCAAAACGATACCACACACTTGTCAGAAGCAGCTAGATTCACCACCACCTACTCTGCGCAGACACAGTAAGGATCAACAATATCTCACTAAAAAATAAAAAGAAAAGAAAATTACACATAATAGAATGCAAAACACATCGCAAAGAGTTTCATGCTCAAAACACTAACTATATATGCTGCCATTATGACACCACTTGCAAAAAAATTCATTCATGCATGACAATAATACTCATTTGGAGTAAATACAACAAAAAAGTTTTTCTTACCAAAAAAATGCAACTACGCAAAACTGCAGAACAACCCCTGCCGAAACCGCAAACAGCAATCACAAGCTTTACACTAGAATAAAAAGGAGAAATAAAACATTACAATCACATATGCAAATAATGCACTAGTCCACATACTATCCACCAGCCAAGCAAAGGTGGTAGGTGGGCCTAAAAGAATAAGGCCGTTCTGCCCCCACAGGGAGCAGAAACAGGCCAAAAATTCACTCTCATAAAGGGGAGCGACACTTGCCAGAAGGGGTACTCCCCAACACCAACATTTAAAAATCCCTGGTGTCTACTGGCTTCTGCCCCCCTAGGGGACAGATGGGCCTGAAAACATATGGCCGATCTGCCCCCAAAGGGGCAGAAACGACCACAATAAATACCCGATAAAGGGGAGCGACCCTTGCCCAAGGGGCCGCTCCCAACAACACAAAAACAATCCCTGGTGGCCTAGTGGGCATACAATAAATTAATTGTTCATTTGGGTCGATCTGCCCTTCCAAGGGGTCAGAAAAGGCCCAAATAAATGCTCCCCAAAAGGAAAACTGCAGTTGCCGAAGGGGCCGCTCCCCAAAAACATATTGCTCCCCCATGGGGGGCGACCCTTGCCCAAGGGGCCGCTCCCCAACAACACTAAAACAATCCCTGGTGTCTAATGGCTTCTGCCCCCCCGTGGGGGCGGATGGGCCTAAACTCACAAGGGCTTTCCCTGCCTTCCCCGGAGCAGGCAGCGAGATCGGTGTCCCACGGGGGGAGCGCCAGCACATCCCCCATGGGTGGGTGTCACGACGGCCGGGAGCCGTCATGAGCACAGCCCCACTGTGACTCATGACGGCTCCTGGCCGTCGTGAGCACAGAAGGGGTTAAAGGATATTTTAAATTCAAATTTCTCAGACACCAAACATGAAACACTTACCTGTTCCCAATCAAAAGTTATCAATTAATAAATGTAATAAGGCAACCCAAACTGTAAGATAAAATCCAACTTCACCATAACTTGTGATTATAAATTGTGAGTCCAGTGACATCAAACTTGAAAAGTCCACTATTTCATGATTGGAAACTACACTTTAAAGGTGTAATATGGCAATCCAATGTTATCCTATGGGAGAGGTCGACAGTAGTCAAAACCATATTTAGAAGTTTTTTACTACAAGGACAGGTAAAACTTAAAAGTGCACATCCAACCTTTAAATTACATTGCAATCTGCCCTATGGGTTGCCTAGGGCCTATCTTAGTAGTGACTTAAGACCTCATTACGACTTTGGCCGTTTTGGAGTGGGCAGCCACACCAGCGCCTCGCTCCAAGACCACCAAAGTTGTCTGCATACCGCCAGCTGGATTACAAGTTAAAATTCATTGGGTGGTACAGCAGCGGATGGCCCACGGCGGTGCCATTAAAAGGCTTGTATGTGAGCCTGAGAAAGGCAGCACCATGGGACCGCAAAAGAGCATTTGCACACAACATGGACTGTTAAGTCTATGTCATGCAGGACCTGGGGGTGCATGCCTACAAGGGTCACCCCATGGGCCCCCCTGGATGCATCCCTGGCCCTAAGGAAGGAGGAGGCCCTGTAGGGCTCTCTTTGTTTTCTCACCTATACTCTTTTCATGGTGGGATGAAAACTGTGGCGGTGAGGAAACTCATACTATGCTTGGCGGTGCTGCAGCTGCACTGTCAAGCATATTAGGATCCCCGGCGGTTGCAGCAGTCCGTTTCTGGTCTGACCACCAAACTTGAAATAGGGCAATTGGCAGTTTAAACCTGAATTCAGGCTGCAATGGCAGGCCAGGGACATGTTTGAAAGGGCTACTTAAGTGGGTGGCACAATGAGTGCTGCAGGCACATTAGTAGTGTTTAATTTACAGGCAGTGGGTATACCACTCTCCAAGGGGCTTATAGGTAATTAAATATGCCAATCGGGCTTTAGACAATTTTAACATGTTTAAAGAAGAGAGCACAAACACTGTACCACTGATTAGCTGTGGTAAAGTGCACACAGTCCTAAAGTCAACTAAAATAATTCAGCTAAAATAGGAGTGAGGCTAAAGATTTGGGTGAAGACCACCCTAAGGCTGTCAGGTCTAACAACACCTAACTGCATTTAAAAGTTTAAGCTATTGGAGACATTAAGATCCTGCTAAACTGTATCTCTCATCTTCAAACATAAATGAACTGTTTTCCTCCAAAAACTAATTTTCTACCTCTTTCAACCTCCTCCAAGAGCAAAGTCTATACCTGAATCCTGGACTCTCTGAAGTGCTACAAATTTGCTCTCACTGCCACATCCCCTATTAAATCCACCAGAGACCCACTTGACACTCATATGATTAGTTGACAAAACAACATACTTCCACTGGCTCCCCACAGGAAATCAAATTTAAAACGTACTGTCTTCCCTTCATGACAACTCTCTTTACCTTGCATACCTACTCACCAATTTTAGTAGTTTAAGCAGTCTACACATCTCCTTGTAGGGTACAATTTAAGCAATTAAGCCACATAAAATCAATATTTCTCTGGAGCGCTACCTCTGTTAGGATCTCGTTACCAGATATACATATGAAATCAACTCTGCTCATCACTTTCAGAAGGAATATCAGGACTCCTTTCTTCATACAATTATAAACTATTTGCCAGATAGAGTGGGCCCTGGGTTGCTACTGATTCTAGTTTAAGATAAGTTGAGTTCTAACGTCATTACTTTATAATCAGCAACTAGGTGCATCACCAGTGACCAATTTTAAAGATACTAGAGACAGGTTTTTATGTAGGGACTACAGAATCCCACGAATTATAAAGAAAAGACATAGCAGCCCAATTGCATTAACTTATTGCAGTTGATGTCTGATATCACAATGCCTTTTGCAGACCCAACAGTGAGAGTAAAGGCAGCTCAAGTCACCAAACATAAATAATGAGCTGTTTAAAGAATTAAACAAAATCTCCTTTCTTCTGTCGTTCTTTTCTAGCTGTATAATGACAAGCAGAAGGGAGATATTTTTGGCAGCAAGTACATTTTTTTGCACTCCTTAGATAATTATAGAAAAGTTAGAATCTTTCTGCATCCTTCTACTCATTCCTAAACTTTGTGCCTCTTTTTCAAAAAAATGATTTGGATTAAACTGGTTCCGATATCTTTTAGCAACAAATCTCTATCAGGTGTTTTAGGTGTTTCATTTTACACTAGACATTTTGATATCCTTCATGTTTGCAAACATACCCTCTCTTTCATTTGAAAGAGTAATGCATCAATGAGTAATGTTGTTTGTGGGAAAGGTGATGGTGTGACCGTGTATTATAAGGAATAATGAATCCCCTGCTGTACCTCATAAGGATATTGAATCAATGTCACCTCTGAGTTCCATAATTTTCGTCCTTGTTCGTCTATATGGTCATCGAACTCATCAGTGACTTACAATAGCCTTATAATTTATGGTAGGAGGGACTTTTTCCCATATATATCATAACTCTAAAAAGAGTACCACCTATCTTATGTGATGCAACAATAGTATGCCATACTCCCAAAATATTCTAATACTATTTTATGAAACAGCCTGCTTTCAGAAATGATAACCTTAAGACTAGTGTTTGTGCCTATCTAAGCACAAATTATGTTACTTCTACTTTACACAGCCTAGCCTAATCTTAAAAGGAAGCAAATACAGAAATATCCTTGCTAAATAGGATGTTTTGAGCATTGCAAGAAATAAAGACAGAGGGCCTAATTAGAAGTACAGCGGTCCTGGGCCAATAACGATGTTGGAGGTGAGACTGCCACAAGGCCGCCACCACTGCCAGCATTGAGGATCCCATGCCAGCAGTAGGCAAACAGGCAGGCATTGCAGAGATGCCTACGCAGGTGCTGCTGAGAAGATTAGGACATGCCTTTCCACCAGGCATTTTGTGGTGGGGACCTAACCATGAAATGCTTGGCGCAAAGGGGCCCCCAATAGGGCCCCCGGGCAAATCTGTCCATCGAAGTTCGTGCGGAGGGCACATGATGTGCCCCTCCAAAAGTGCATGGTCGTACAGGCACTGTGTGGCATGCACAACATGATGCATGTCACACCGTGCACGGACTTGCTGGAGGCGCTATCAAAGCAGCAGTATGTTTTTTAGGCTGTCTTATGAGCCACACATTCCCGCTGCCGTGACACCGCCACACCGCCAACTCTCGATTACTTTGTAATCCTTCAGGGGGGTGTCCTGCAGGATTGGCAGTCTTCCTGGGACCGCCGCAATGTCGGTCGGACAGGAAGACCACCAAACTTGTAATAAGGCACAAAGACATCCATAATAATTCAATATGAGCCAATCTTTTTACGTGCAGAGTTCTCTGTCCCGACTGCAGTGTTTCCGTTGTCATAAACGTACTTTCAACTCAAAGTTTGTGAATAGCGTAATAATAGTAAGCAAACACAAAAGTGTAGGCTTACCTTTGTGAATAAGGCCATAAGTTACTAATTTAGAGTAATCAGCAAATGAGAAAGATACTGCACATTTCTTCTATGTGCAGTAGCAATAATACATCAGTCAGCATGAGAGGGTCACAGCACCAAAAGATGATGGCCTCAATTTAGGGTGTACAGAAAGCTGGCTGCCCTACATCTGGACTGACATGTTTA
Organism: Triturus cristatus; assembly: GCF_964204655.1. Lineage (NCBI taxonomy): Eukaryota > Metazoa > Chordata > Amphibia > Caudata > Salamandridae > Triturus > Triturus cristatus. The sequence continues at coordinate 1,526,322,440 of NC_140591.1, forward strand.
GAACTTCCTGATAGTGGCTTCCAAATTCAGGGTGGTAAAACAGTCAGTACTTCTATCATTTCCGAAGGGTTTTTTTTCTGAGAAATAACAGTAACAATAATGTGCACTGTGCTGGAGATGTCTCGGAGGATGTGTAGACACTTTGCACTTTTGATGTAAGGGACCACTATGTACATGGTGGTCTCAGACACTAAAAAATATCCATCTGCTAATGTAACTGAAGGGACATCTTAAACAGAGTTGTCCTTCTGATATCATGTTCCCTGGCAGTTGCTACGTCAAATGTATTAACTCAATGGAAGAGCTTGTGAGTGGTGGCTCCACGTTTGAGAAAACTGTATCTCCACCCTGTTTATGAATCAGGAGAACCAAGTACCTATTACAGCCCACCTCTAAATGAGTTATGAAACTTACTATCATGAGCAAGAGGCTGGGAATCTCTCCCAAAAAATGTGCAAAAACATTGGTCCCAAATCAGAAACCCTGCTGGTAATAGATCTTTCGATTTGTCCTATTTTAGGAGACATTTTGGAGATTCACAAAGTATATCATATGCGCCTCCTGGAGGGAGAAATGGGGTCTAAGGGAAAAGTTTATTGACCAAACAACCCTGTCTATGTGGTTATCTGGATTGTTCTGTTTATTTACTCTCAGTTTTGGAGAGTCACTTCACCGGTATAGTTACGCTGCACCCCCTTTAGACAATGCATTCAAGTGTCACTGAGTGCAGTTTTTAGCGTCTTTTCAAAGTAAGTTTAACAACATTTGCTTTATGTATCTCGAAGATACTGTTACTCGCCGATTATGTGATTTATAGGCGAACAGGAGCATATAAGCGTTAATCATGCCATTTTTATACCCCCTTGTTTGTTTTCTCTATCATAATAGGCATTTTCCGCCATTCTAGTGATTTGGGATTTGTCTTTGATCCCTGTGTGGTCCCCCTAAGCAGGGTACTGACATTAGTTACCACGTTTACTAGAGGAGGTAATTTCTCGCGGGGAAAGAAGTATTTTTAAACATCTGGCTCACACAATATAGCTATGGCAAGTGATCAAATACTGATAAAACTCTTGTAGTAACACAATTGTATCCGTTAAGCCAGTATTGACCCACTTCTATTTCTGTATTTTCTTCAGAGCGGGGTCTCCAATACCTGAGTTAGTGGCCAGGTGAGGTGAGATCTGTATCTCGAGTGATGCAGGTGAGTGCACTGCTATATTATTTAAATAACGGTGTGCCAGCACAACTTTTGGCCAGCACAACTTATGACTATCACAATAAGAATCGCTAATTTTGCGATGTTTAGGTTTTTTAAGGAACTTACCATACCAACTTTTAGAGCACTAAAATAATATAATTTGTGTATGTATTGATCTATTACAGGAGTGAAGATTACCCTGCTCATTCAGAGATCTTATCACTTAAGGTTGTACTTATTCACAATTTTCATTTTTACGACACTTATATTTTTTCATTCACTATTTTTGCAGTAGCTATTTTCTATATAGGTCCTGAAGAAAGCCGGAAAAAGTTCAATTTTGGCTGAAACTAGTCGACCCATTGTGAAGCAACCTATTTGTTTAAAGTTGCTTTTACATATTTTTAATATGATTGGCATTGAGATGGTGATTAAAGGCTGTTTCTCTCTATCCCAACTCCTTTTTAAATCTCACCTTTTTGCACTGCATTAAGATTTCCATCACACAGGAGATGATTTACTACTTCTGTATTGCTCATGACCATATTGGTTAGTCTTTGTCTATCAAGTCTCTTCTTCTGACTTTACTCGTTATCGCTCAGTTGCAATCTTTTGCTACATGATTTCCCTCAAGGCTTTGAGGAGCAGTAGTCAAGATTGAAGGATAACCAAATGATGACACTGGCCTCTCTTGGCAGTTGATGGAAATCCTATCAACACTATGTGAATTTATTTTCTTTCACTGTTAGTTCTCCTCCCTAGTGATTGACTTTGGCAGGATAGTTTTTCTGTGTGCGACGAGGCAGGTTGGTTTGTCCCTTATGTTCTTTTCTTTCTTAGACCACCAGTTCCCTTTGGATTTGTGATTCACAAAGTATCCCAGGAAATTTACAGCAGCGCAGATATATGCATTTGCAATTAATTTATTCTCTATTGGCAAATTACTAAGTTTCAAGCACATCCATGAAATATTGGTGTGTTCCAATTTTCTCACACTCATTTGTCCCTTTAGCAGTAGTGTGCTCCAGTAAAATAAAACAGTTTGCTGAATGGGGCCAAAACACATGGCACCTGCTTACTAAACTTCTCTGCCTCAAGTGCAGTAGTCCCACTGGCTTCTAATTATACCAACAGGGGTGGTTTCTCCATTTGGGCTCTGAGGCTGCACCCTTCTGAAATTCATACACATTTATATAAAAAATATCAATTCGATTTATTTATTTAGATGCACAACGCAGTGTTTACCATTCTAAAGCTTTGCATTGCCGTCTATGGTGGTATGCTGCAGGAGAAGGAGAACAAGAGTCCTGAGACCCTCTACTAAAGGACTTAGAAGGTGGATGTTGACCAGTAGTCTCAAATTGAATGTGGACTGGACTACAAGCTGGTATCACTGACTATTTCTAATTAATATATTCTTTTTTCACACTTATCAAGCAGAGTGACATAGTTGACGGTCCCGAGGAATGCCAAGAACTTTTTCGGTCTATCAATGCAGAATTATGTTGACCTGATCCTAATAGGGAACATCCAGATTACTATTAACACTGAGCTTTTTTTTAATCTATCCACTGGGGACATTAATAAAGGATTGACCCTGTCATCCAGGAGATAGTTTTAACTCTCATTTCAAACATTTCTTTAGCACTCAGGCCCTCCTCTCTGCCCTACATTGGATGACATAAAACACCTCACACTCCTCTCCTGCAGGAGAGTTGTAGCCCACACTGGGTACCTTGCGGTCCCAGTGTGCAAGAGGGAAGCCAATGGTGAAGCATGTCACCTCTGGATGAGTGAGGGTTCTTGTCTTAAAACATGTGTGCATCTGTCCCTCCCCCTCCTCTCACTTTTATTTTTTTGGTGAGTTAGCCATCCGGTTACCTTTTGTGAGTTCAGATTATATGGAGTGGTACTGTGGATGGTAATAATTCCTCCCTTTAGAACCTCTATAGTGAGATTATACATGTATTCCAGTTGCAATCGAAATTTTTCATAAATTTGTGTGAAGGAGGTATGCAGTGGGTATTTGGGGTGGTGAAATGAGGGTGCTTAAGAGGAAAGAGAGGAGGTGGAATATGCACAGATGGATGAGATATGCAGAGAAAAAGGGCATACATCTCTAATAGAAGAGCACACATACGTGAAGGCTAACACTCCTTCCACAGACCTCCAAAATATTTAATTCACAGTTTCACAATTTCAAAATTGAAACATTTATAATAATCATTGCGTTTACTCATTTAGCTTAAAACGCTAAAAACAATTGATAAGGCCAACAATTCTGACAGGTTTTAATTGCATGTCAGTTGTAGTGTTACATCTCTGGATGGAATAACATATCAGGTAGGATCCAAAATACCAGTTGGGTGGCACACTGTGGGAATCACAGACATTTAGGTGCCGATTCCGATCCTGGAAAAATATTCCCTGTACGAATCGTATCCGGATTTTTTTCCGTACGAGTCGTACAAGTACCGTACAAACTGGCTAGTACGATTCGTATGGGAAAAAATACATACGAATCGCATTGGGAAAATTCCCCGACACGTCCTCGGGTCGGGAAAAGTGTCCGACACGTCCCCGGACGATTTACCGTACGAATCGGAAAACTGAAGTCCGAACACGGAAGTACGATCCGTCCCGTCCGTCCGATTGTCCAACCGTATGGAAAAAACACCGTACGGAGCGAACTCCTATAGCAACCATGGAGACCTGTGCCCACATACGCGCCGAACACAGCCCCAGCCCCCGTATGTACATGCCGAACACCCCCCCTAGCCCCTGTATGTATGCACCGAACACCCCCCCCAACCCCCCGTATGTACGCGCCGAACACCCCCCCAGCCCCCGTATGTACATGTCGAACACCCCCCCAGGCGCCTGTATGTACTCGCTGAACACCCCCCAGCCCCCGTATGTACGCACCGTACCCCCAGCCCCCCGCGGATGGACGCACCGTACCCCCAGCCCCCCGCGGTTGTACGGTGCGGACCCCCACCCCACCTGTGTATGTACGGAGCATACCCCCACCCGTGAATGTACGGAGCGTAGCCCCACCCCACCCGTGTATGTACGGAGCGTACGCCCACCCGTGTATGTACGGAGCATACCCCCACCCCACCCGTGTAAGCACGGAGCGTACCCCCACCCCACCCGTGTATATACGGAGCAGACCCCCACCCGTGTATGTACGGAGCGGACCCCCAGCGCATAGCACTGGGGGTCCGCACCGTACATACACGGGTGGGGGTATGCTCCGTACATACACGGGTGGGGGTACGCTCCGTACATACACAGGTGGGGGTACGCTCCGTACATACACAGGTGGGGGTACGCTCCGTACATACACGGGTGGGGGTGCGCTCCGTACATACACGGATGGGGTGGGGGTCCGCACCGTACAGCCACGGGGGGCTGGGGGTACGGCGCGTACATACGGGGGCTGGGGGGGGGGTGTACGGCGCGTACCAGGCCCCCTTTTCCGCTCGCATCGCGGCGTACTTCGCTTTTCCGGCACTTTTTGGGTGCCGTAAAAATATTGCCATCCGTACTGCTGTCGGTACGAATCGTTCTTGCTGGTACGTAAAAATCATGTCTAACTCCGTCCGGACGTCACGTCCGCGGTGTCCCGGATCAGAATTGTGGGTATGTTTGTGTCGGTCGGTGTTTTTTCCGACTCGTACGGAAACACCATTTCCGTACTTGCAAGTTTGTAGGGTTTTTTTCCCGAGTACGAGTCGGACGGAATAAACGCTCCGACTGACGGTTCGTACCCGGTTTTTCCAGGATCAGAATCGGCACCCAATTTGACATGTTCCCTTTTAGAGAGCCCCTACTTTTTGTATCCCACATAAAGACCTGTCTGCACATATTTCTATATGACTGATTGCAGTCAGCAGCTATGGGTGCTTCCCGAAGCCCAGTTAGAGCATTTGCCCCCGTATGTACGTGCCGAACACCCCCCCTAGCCCCCGTATGTATGCGCTGAACACCCCCCCATCCCCGTATGTACGCGCCGTACCCCCAGCCCCCCCGCGGATGGACACACCGTACCCCAGGCCCCCCGCGGTTGTACGGTGCGGACCCCCACCCCATCTGTGTATGTACGGAGCGTACCCCCACCCGTGTATGTACGGAGCGTACCCCCACCCGTGTATGTACGGAGCATACCCCCACCCCACCCGTGTATGTACGGAGCGTACCCCCACCCCACCCGTGTATGTACGGAGCGGACCCCCACCCGTGTATGTATGGAGCGGACCCCCAGCGCGTAGCACTGGGGGTCCGCACCGTACATACACGGGTGGGGGTACGCTCCGTACATACACGGGTGGGGTGGGGGTACGCTCCGTACATACACAGGTGGGGGTATGCTCCGTACATACACAGGTGGGGGTATGCTCCGTACATACACGGGTGGGGGTATGCTCCGTACATACACGGATGGGGTGGGGGTCCGCACCGTACAACCACGCGGGGCTGGGGGTACAGCGCGTACATACGGGGGCTGGGGGGGTGTACGGCGCGTACCAGGCCCCCTTTTCCGCTCGCATCGCGGCGTACTTCGCTTTTCCGGCACTTTTTGGGTGCCGTAAAAATATTGCCGTCCGGACTGCTGTCGGTAGGTATCGTACTTGCTGGTACGTAAAAATCATGTCTAACTCCGTCCGGACGTCACGTCCGCGGTGTCCCGGATCAGAATTGTGGGTATGTTTGTGTCGGTCGGTGTTTTTTCCGACTCGTACGGAAACACCATTTCCGTACTTGCAAGTTTGTAGGGTTTTTTTCCCGAGTACGAGTCGGACGGAATAAACGCTCCGACTGACGGTTCGTACACGGTTTTTCCAGGATCGGAATCGGCACCCAATTTGACATGTTCCCTTTTAGAGAGCCCCTACTTTTTGTATCCCACATAAAGACCTGTCTGCACATATTTCTATATGACTGATTGCAGTCAGCAGCTATGGGTGCTTCCCGAAGCCCGGTTAGAGCATTTGCCCCCATATGTACGTGCCGAACACCCCCCCTAGCCCCCGTATGTATGCGCTGAACACCCCCCCACCCCCGTATGTACGCGCCGTACCCCCAGCCCCCCCGCGGATGGACGCACCGTACCCCCAGCCCCCCGCGGTTGTACGGTGCGGACCCCCACCCCACCTGTGTATGTACGGAGCGTACCCCCACCCGTGTATGTACGGAGCGTACCCCCACCCATGTATGTACGGAGCATACCCCCACCCCACCCGTGTATGTACGGAGCGTACCCCCACCCCACCCATGTATGTACGGAGCCGACCCCCACCCGTGTATGTATGTAGCATACCCCCACCCCACCCGTGTATGTACGGAGCGTACCCCCACACCACCCGTGTATGTACGGAGCGGACCCCCACCCGTGTATGTACGGAGCGGACCCCCAGCGCGTAGCACTGGGGGTCCGCACCGTACATACACGGGTGGGGGTACGCTCCGTACATACACGGGTGGGGGTACGCTCCGTACATACACAGGTGGGGGTACGCTCCGTACATACACAGGTGGGGGTATGGTCCGTACATACACGGGTGGGGGTATACTCCGTACATACACGGATGGGGTGGGGGTCCGCACCGTACAACCACGGGGGGCTGGGGGTACGGCGCGTACATACGGGGGCTGGGGGGGGTGTACGGCGCGTACCAGGCCCCCTTTTCCGCTCGCATCGCGGCGTACTTCGCTTTTCCGGCACTTTTTGGGTGCCGTAAAAATATTGCCGTCCGGACTGCTGTCGGTACGAATCGTACTTGCTGGTACGTAAAAATCATGTCTAACTCCGCCCGGACATCACGTCCGCGGTGTCCCGGATCAGAATTGTGGGTATGTTTGTGTCGGTCGGTGTTTTTTCCGACTCGTACGGAAACACCATTTCCGTACTTGCAAGTTTGTAGGGTTTTTTTCCCGGGTACGAGTCGGACGGAGAAAACGCTCCGACTGACGGTTCGTACACGGTTTTTCCAGGATCGGAATCGGCACCCAATTTGACATGTTCCCTTTTAGAGAGCCCCTACTTTTTGTATCCCACATAAAGACCTGTCTGCACATATTTCTATATGACTGATTGCAGTCAGCAGCTATGGGTGCTTCCCGAAGCCCGGTTAGAGCATTTGCCCCCATATGTACGTGCCGAACACCCCCCCTAGCCCCCGTATGTATGCGCTGAACACCCCCCACCCCCGTATGTACACGCCGTACCCCCAGCCCCCCCGCGGATGGACGCACCGTACCCCCAGCCCCCCGCGTTTGTACGGTGTGGACCCCCACCCCACCTGTGTATGTACGGAGCGTACCCCCACCCGTGTATGTACGGAGCATACCCCCACCCCACCCGTGTATGTACGGAGCGTACCCCCACCCCACCCGTGTATGTACGGAGCCGACCCCCACCCGTGTATGTACGGAGCGGACCCCCAGCGCGTAGCACTGGGGGTCCGCACCGTACATACACGGGTGGGGGTACGCTCTATACATACACGGGTGGGGGTACGCTCCGTACATACACAGGTGGGGGTACGCTCCGTACATACACAGGTGGGGGTATGCTCCGTACATACACGGGTGGGGGTATGCTCCGTACATACACGGATGGGGTGGGGGTCCGCACCGTACAACCACGGGAGGCTGGGGGTATGGCGCGTACAAACTGGGGCTGGGGGGGGTGTACGGCGCGTACCAGGCCCCCTTTTCCGCTCGCATCGCCGCGTACTTCGCTTTTCCGGCACTTTTTGGGTGCCGTAAAAATATTGCAGTCCGGACTGCTGTCGGTACGAATCGTACTTGCTGGTACGTAAAAATCATGTCTAACTCCGTCCGGACGTCACGTCCGCGGTGTCCCGGATCAGAATTGTGGGTATGTTTGTGTCGGTCGGTGTTTTTTCCGACTCGTACGGAAACACCATTTCCGTACTTGCAAGTTTGTAGGGTTTTTTTCCCGGGTACGAGTCGGACGGAGAAAACGCTCCGACTGACGGTTCGTACCCGGTTTTTCCAGGATCGGAATCGGCACCCAATTTGACATGTTCCCTTTTAGAGAGCCCCTACTTTTTGTATCCCACATAAAGACCTGTCTGCACATATTTCTATATGACTGATTGCAGTCAGCAGCTATGGGTGCTTCCCGAAGCCCGGTTAGAGCATTTTCCCCCGTATGTACGTGCCAAACACCCCCCCTAGCCCCCATATGTATGCGCTGAACACCCCCCCACCCCCGTATATACGTGCCGTACCCCCAGCCCCCCCGCGGATGAACGCACCGTACCCCCAGCCCCCCGCGGTTGTACGGTGCGGACCCCCACCCCACCTGTGTATGTATGGAGCGTACCCCCACCCGTGTATGTACGGAGCATACCCCCACCCCACCCGTGTATGTACGGAGCGTACCCCCACCCTTGTATGTACGGAGCATACCCCCACCCCACCCGTGTATGTACGGAGCGTACACCCACCCCACCCGTGTATGTATGGAGCGGACCCCCACCCGTGTATGTACGGAGCGGACCCCCAGCGCGTAGCACTGGGGGTCCGCACCGTACATACACGGGTGGGGGTACGCTCCGTACATACACGGGTGGGGGTATGCTCCGTACATACACAGGTGGGGGTACGCTCCATACATACACAGGTGGGGGTATGCTCCGTACATACACGGGTGGGGGTACGCTCCGTACATACACGGATGGGGTGGGGGTCCGCACCGTACAACCACGGGGGGCTGGGGGTACGGCGCGTACATACGGGGGCTGGGGGGGGTGTTCGGCACGTACCAGGCCCCCTTCTCCGCTCGCATCGCGGCGTACTTCGCTTTTCCGGCACTTTTTGGGTGCCGTAAAAATATTGCCGTCCGGACTGCTGTCGGTACGAATCGTACTTGCTGGTACGTAAAAATCATGCCTAACTCCGTCCGGACGTCACGTCCGCGGTGTCCCGGATAGAATTGTGGGTATGTTTGTGTCGGTCGGTGTTTTTTCTGACTCGTACGGAAACACTATTTCCGTACTTGCAAGTTTGTAGGGTTTTTTTCCCGGGTACGAGTCGGACGGAGAAAACGCTCCGACCGACGGTTCGTACCCGGCTTTTCCAGGATCGGAATCGGCACCCAATTAGACATGTTACCTTTTAGAGAGCCCCTACTTTTTGTATCCCACATAAAGACCTGTCTGCACATATTTCTATGTGACTGATTGCAGTCAGCAGCTATGGGTGCTTCCCGAAGCCCGGTTAGAGCATTTGCTTTCAAAGTTGATTGCTGCATGCAGTGCAAGACACTTGGCAAGCACACACTTTAAAGGTCATGAAATTGTCACACTGTACAATCTGCACATTGATGTAACTGTTGAACATATTAATGCAGTAAGATATGGGGTAATTTTAAAAGTGTTCCATTTTCAAGGCTATACGTTCCCACTGCTTTATAAACCTTGCTTTTTCACTAAATTCGTTTGCTTTCAAATCCACCATTTGGCAAACTTTTTTCCACTTTTTTCTTGTGAGGAGGACCCACCCTACGCCCCATGATTTTTAAATGTCACCAGCTGCCACTGTATGGCGCGCAGTGATCCAACAGGAACATCAAGTCCAGAACCGCCACTGACTTGGTCAGCTGACATACTGCCCAAGAAGGAATGGGCCCTTAAGGTACACGGGAGGTGATGAGTGCAGAAAGTATTCCAGGCGCTGTAAATCTTTTGTTAATTGATGCCAAGAGAACAAGGTCTGTGTCACAGCATGATCTGTTGGTAGCTGCTGATGGTATCCCCAATGTGCTTTCTGTCATTTAGCCCTTTGGTGCCTCTCATTAGCTGCTACTATCCAGAGCCCTGTTTCTCGGTGGTCCTCGGGGTAAGCACCTGACACCCAGGTGGTTTGATTAGCAACTCTTATTTTATTTTTCAGGAGTTGTTTTTAAAAATGGTCTCTTGGTGGTTCATCTATATTTTGTCTTTATTATACTAAATGTTTACTTCTCCTTAATTAATGCCTTGGGGCGATGCACACTCGTTATGCTCATTACTGGTGCTGAGAGAGAACAAGTACATTCCCACGGTTATGTGAATCTTGCTTTGAAACACCCCAAAGCTTTTGAACTTAGAATGTGTTTAATTGGCACCAGGGGCAATATCTGTGAAAGGAGTTATGCAGCCTGCCTCAGAGATATCTGATCGTATAGAAATACAGCTTGACTACGACAACTGCAACAACATGCACCTGCTCAGAAGCTCAATTTTCCACAGATAATTACAACAGCGATGCTTTACATTAATAATGAACTTCATTGCACTTGTAATTATATAGGGCTTCCTATGCTCAATGAAGCCCCCCTGTGCATTTAGGGATGGGTAGCACACAACTCCCGGGGGTTGCTTGTTTGGAATAATCTTGATTTACAGTGTGGCGAATGTGGAGTATTTTTTGTCGTGGTGCATGGTGGCCAGTCGTGCCCTTATCCTGCCTTAATGTGCAATGTATCGAGGGGCAGAGTGCATGTGCTCTATTCATTTATTGATGTTTCGGGGGCGGGGGTTCTATTCTATTCTGGCAGAGAAGGGGCATGTTTACTGTTCTCTGAGCATTGATGGTGGGTGGGTCTGATTTACTATTCTAATCTCAGTCTAACAAACCACAAACATAGAAGAATGTGAATACATTTTAAAGGGAGGTCAGAGTTACTATTCTACCTTCCGTCTAACAAACATTGGAAAACAACAATTTGAGGTAGGGAAACACATTTAGCAAAATTCCTGTAGAGAGAAAATGAATTAATCCATAGCTTGCCGTAACTAAGTCACCACTTATATATATAAACGCTGTTGAAAGTTCACAGACCACCTCCTAACCTGAGTAACAAAATTGTTTTATGTTAGAAATATATTTTAAACAGCAAAGCATTCATAGAAAAAAAATGTAATGGCATATTTGTTATTCCTTATCTACCCATTCATTATCTGAATCGGTTGCATAACAAAGAAAGTAGTTTTTCTGCAATCCGCATTAGAGGTAGTCCGATAACCACTGGAGGAAACAATTTAGCCCTCGACACAGTCCAAATATGTGTATCCAGTTCTAATCTGTGCAATAATAAACAGTCAGACTCCTCTGTTCTGTAAAGTCAATGGCTTTCAGCCCAATGGTTCTGGCCTTATCAAGACATTGTAAAGGAAATGCCAGCCTACAAAATAACACACTATGGGGCTCATTAGGTCATAGGCCAAAGGCATAGGTCATAGGCACATCTGCGGTGCTGGCGGTGGCAGAAAATGTCCTTTTCTGAACTCCATTGGCGGTCCTCGCGTCTGCCATATTACAATGGTCAAAGATAGCCCATTTTCCATCTGCTGCGGAGTCTTGGGATCTGCCAGAAATTTCCTTCTGCAACGGTGGCGGAGGGAGCGAATAGAGAAACACCGCCGTGCGGAATGAGGTTACGACCGCCGGACAAATCACAATGCCTCAAACAGCCCATCACAACGCAGCGGAGAAACCAGCCACCCGTAGACGGCGGAAGCACTACTGCGGAGAGAGAAACTAGAATCCCGGTCACCTCCACGCAGGCCTGACTGCTATGGATCTAGCTCTTCAAGCCCTTCTGCTGCTGTACCTCATCCACTACCAGCAAATAAGACGTCGCCGCGGTCAACACCGCAGGTACGTCAAAACACAACTCTGCATACAACCACAACACAGAATTCCTGTGCTGAAATACGGTTCCTGTCCACATCAGATACTCTGGTGGGGACAGGAACATATCCCAAGTGTACTCACACATGTCCTGCCTGCTAGAAATCCACACCTCCGAATCCGGATCACCCATCAACCGCAAAATCACTGCAATGTCCCGGGCAAGTAACCGCAGCGGTAGACAGGGGAAAACCTGCACACAATGTAGTAGGCAGGGCCGGCGCCAGGCATGGGCATTCTGGGCAGCTTCTCAGGGCTCCACCTTCACCCTACCCACAGTACGTTTCCCACACCCATTGGGGCACATGCTGTGGGCCCCTCCTGTGCCCCCCTCTGCACAATTTATCACCCAGGAGTGGCTAGACCTCACACCTAACACAGCAAAGGGCAAGTTAGATTAACTGGGAAGGTGGGCGTGAAGATGAACACCCTGCACAGAAGGTCAGGGGCTGGACAACCCTCCTCACACCTACCTTCCACTCATGTGAATCAAACAGATTATAATTAAGAAACGAAGACTCACACTGCATATGAACAACCACTGAACTGTTCACACTGCTTGTGAAGTCCCTCAGAAAGATCCCAAACTGACACTCTGCCACATACACATACCATAGGTCAGCGGCAATGGATGACAATAAATGGGCTTGTCCAAAGTGAAGTGCACAGTGCTGGAAAACCATGGAGCAAGCCACATAGCATGTGTACATCACATGCAAGAGGAGGAACATATCGCACTACCCTTAGGCCCTCAAATCAGACATGGGTGGCACAGTGAGTGAAATTAAGCCACAGTGACCTCTGTGCAACAACTTAGGGATACATTAATGCAAGCTATGCATAGACACAGGAATGATAGGAAGTGTCAGAAGTCATACAGTGACCAGCCACACATCTGTGTCAACTTACGTGACATGTGTATGCCACCAGCACAACACATATGGCTCATTGTCATACTCCCTGACTGTCAAACCCAAGGAGGACCTTCACACATACCCCTCATCTACCCATCTCACACCTGCAACACTTAACACCTGTGAGAAACACATATAAAGGTACAAATAAGGTCCCATGAGTTTACTGACAACCAATCACACACCCTGGGGTGCATCTACAAATGTTAGACTCACACTCTGGGATGTCTGAACCAATGCTGACCCAAAAACAATAGCCAAACACAAATCTCACAATCAACATCCACAGAAGTCCAACAAGCCAGCCATGTGCAACCAAACAGTGGAAAGGCAATGTGACCCTAGACAGAACAAGAATACACAACATTGTCACTTTGGACCAATGCACAGACACCATACCCCAAAACAAACAAGAATTGCATCATCAAAAGCTAATCACGAACACTAACTGGGATCAAGGGGACAAATCAGCTAACACAGACCAGTCATCAAGTGAACATGGTGTCACAGTGTACCACAAGCATGCACATGCAAAATACTGACAAGTGACAGGTCAAAAATAGGAGGACAAACCAATATTGTCCACTCAAAACAAGCTCATGAACAAGAATCCACCATGCTGCAAGTGACATACACACACGAAATGCACACTACACATGCAACATCTGAATGTATCACAATGCACACACTACTCACACACAATGTGATGCAAATAGAACATCACACACACATTGGACCTGTCAGTAGAAAGAGCCAACACAGGCCAAACACTGCATCCATCCACAACAAAAACGCAACAGATGCCCATACCAATCCATCACATAGCAAACTCAGCTGGACATCAGGGGGATGCACACCAGGCAAGTACAAGGCAACATACACTGACAGCATTGCATGCACACCAAGCAGTGTGTGCACACCAACCAAAGCAGTAACACACATATCTGAGTGGCCCACCATGAACTCCCACAACACAAATCATCACAACACACAGATAACATCACACTCATGAAGGGTAGCAGTACCTCAGGAAACACACATACAGCTTAGCCATCACCCACAGATGTACAACTCAGGGAACCCCAGATGCAAACAACATGACTATAGGATGGACTGTGCTGCTCAAACATATGCACTGCACAAGAGCAACCATGGCTGCAATCTATTAGAAGAAAATAACATATCACATATCACACAGATCATCCTCACACAGTATAGTGTCACACTATGAAGTGGTAGGGAGGCTCACACACTGGCAAGCCATAAGGTGGAAGACATGAGATTGAAGGGGTGTGTATATCAGTAGTAGACAGGTGAGGAGTGTACAGTCCACAAACACATAAAGGAGTAACTCACAATGTGTAGGCATCAGAAGCACCTATAGGGGATGGTATGACTCCTCATACCACATAACATAGTGGAGCCACAAATGTGTCAAGTGACAGCAATGCATGAGAAAACTCACAAATAATGTCAGTGTGGCTGAGCAGGTCAGCACAGTGAGCACAAACCTAAACAAGACACATGACAGAATTTGCAGTCACACACTCTGCATACTCACAACTGACAGCGACAACAAGTAGGTGTACCCCAGGAGTGCAAGGACACACAGACACATTGCACAGTGCTCAACCTACAACTCATACATGTGTCCTCAATCTGAAGCACATGTCTGACAATGTAAACAAACAGGCACTCATTGCCTGGATCATACATGTGTGTAGTTGGCATGTGCAGGGGCACATACACATCAACACAACTGACAATGACAGAACAATCACACTGTATGACTACTCAAGTGCACACATTCAAATGTACCCATGTGATTATGAAGACAGGCCCACACAAGATGACTACGCACCAATACTGCTATGCACACATCAAGACACACAGAAATGCTGGAACCTGGCCACCCTGCAGTTAGTCCTGTGGATAGCATTCACCTCTGTTCTGGTATTGTATCCTAATATGACATGTGTAACATTTAGCAAACCGGAGCACAGAATGATTAGGAGAAGAGTAGATCATCACAAACAACCATCATTGCACCTTCAAGCCTCAGACTCCAGAAGAACAAAAGTGCTTGTTAACTCTGTAAAGCTCTGAAAAAGTAAAACAAGCAATTGGCAATGTTAAAGTGGCATACAAAGCATGTGTCACATGAACCGATACCCATACATAAAACCTTTTATTTAGCAAGGACATTCACAAAGCAGACAACAGGAGTAACAGTCTTTATTACATAATACCCAGATAGGCATCAAAAGTAAGAAACAGCAAGGCCATTGGCCAGTACAAATTCAAAGTATGCACATGTGTGCATGAGAAACTGCACAGTGAATGGGCATCAAAAGTAACAAACAGCAAGGCCGTTGGCCAGTCCATAGTTCCAGTCCGCACATGTGTGCATGAGAAACTGCACAGGGAATGGACATCAAAAGTAACAAACAGCAAGGCCATTGGCCAGTCCATAGTTCCAGTCCGCACATGTGTGCATGAGAAACTGCACAGGGAATGGACATCAAAAGTAACAAATAGCAAGGCCATTAGCCACTACAAATTCAAAGTATGCCCATGTGTGCATGAGAAACTGAACTGGGAATGGGCATCAAAAGTAAGAAACAGCAAGGCCATTGGCCAGTGCAAATTCAAAGTATGCTTAGGGAATGGGTAACATCATCCACTGCCATGGGATTCACCCCAGCTCAGGGGCAGTCCAGGCACCGCTGTGGGAGAAATGGTGTGGGGAGTGGGATTTTGCCTCAACTTTGACTTTCAGTTGAACTGGGAGGTGACTTATTCTCGGGCCAGTTGGAGCGCTGGACCTGGGAGAGAGAGGACCGGCTATGGTAGAGGCATCAGTGGCTGTGGGAGGAGCCTGAGGGCTTCTTGGACCAGGTGGTGTGGTGGCACGGGGAGCTGGAGACATGCTGCTGAGAGACACAGTGGGTGAGAGTGAATGTTGAGGGCTGGGTCTCAACTTCTTGGGGACTCGGCAGCTCACAAGTGTCTTGGCTGGAGTGGGAAGTGAGGTGGGCACAACAGCCTCACTCTCCACCAAAGGTGTATCAGGTGCAGGTGGCTCTCCCTGTGGGAATTTGCTGGATCTGGTGGTACGCTTGGGGTGGCCTTGCCTTTTCCCCTGCATCCCCTGTTGTCCAGGTAAACCCCCCACATTGCTCTCCTGTCCCAGCTTCACTGGGGTGTGGGTGGGAGTTGGCATTGTGGGTGAATCTGCCTTAGAGAAGTGTTTCTGTTGAGTCGTTGCAGGTACCAGGTTCACAGCAGACAGTGCAACTGTTTGTTTATCTTTGGGAGCAGATGTGAGGATGGGAGTGCCCTTGGATGGGGGTGATTTTGATGAATGTGATGTTGATGCCTGCTTCTTGGCCTGATGCCCATGAGTGTCACGTGATGGGCTTTTACGCTCCTGTGTGCCTGTTTTGTGTTGTGGGGGTGGTGTCTGTGGCCTGGCCTGCTTGGAGTGCTGCTGTTGTGTGCTGCGTGTGGAGGACTTGGTACCTGAGGGCTGGGGTGTGTGGGCACTCTCGTCAGGTGGTGCCACTGGAAGGGTGGTTGCTGAAGGGACACAAGCTGGACTGGGAGCCTGTGACTGCTGAATGGCTGCCGTCACTGTGGAAGAAAAAGACTGGACAGTTCGGTGTAGGTCACCCACATCAGAATGATTCCCCTCCATGAAGGCAAATACTTGTGCCAACTTCTTGTCATGATCCTGGAAGGCATTCAGGAGAGCAGTCTGATCCACACACAGCTGGTGCAAAAGGTCCACCGCCTCCACACTGAGAGCAGCAGGGGAGACAGGGGCAGGGGCAGCGGTACCTGGGGGGAGGAGACTCTACCCTTCCTAGGGCTGCGGGCACGGACAGCACTTGTGGTTGCAACTGGGAGGGTGGGCACTGGACGATGTGTGGTGGAAGAATAGGCCGATTTTGAACTTCCTATGCCCGCCAATATCGAGGAGTCACTGCTGGAGTCTGATGATGTGGAGGTTGATGTTTCGGGGCGTGATTCATCCAGGGCACTCCTGTCCCCCTCCGAGGCACTAGTCACATCAGTGTCAGTGAGCTCATGTGTAGCATTCATGCCATAAGCTTCCCCACTGGTGTCGGTCCCCCAGTCCTTCTGTGCCCTCGGTAGATGCTGCAAGAGACAGAGACATAGGTTCAGTATAGTGCCTTACTCACAAACATCATATGCAAGCAAAGCACAAAACCTGAAAATGATACTCCCATGTTGCCCTCCTCGATGTGCAGTCAGCATGTGCAACCTTTCTGCAATCATCAGAAGATGCATGTAAACTAAGGGTGGGCGTAATGTGCGTAAGGGACCTACGCGGAGAGGCCACCTCCCGCCTCCCGCCCGCAGTATTAAATACATTTTAAAATTCCTGCCGAGGAATGAGCATGCGGGCTCCTGCACATGCGCAGTTCCCAGAAGAAGACGCACTGGAGGAAGATGGAAGCCCGGGGCCGCCGCCGATAAGGTGAGGTTATTTAAAAATTTATTTTTTAATGTATTTAATACTGTAGGCGGCCAACTTTCGTTATGCCCCGAGTGTGTGGAGATTTGCCCTGTTTCTCCGCCTATTATCGCAGAAGGCGGAAGGGCAAATCTCCGCACATTCCGTGGGCGGAACGGAGTTGTCAGAACACATAATGAAAACAATGAAAGGATGATATCTCCAAATTATATTTATCTGATGTGTCATAGGTGAATTACCACCAAGAGTGTTACACTCAGGTATTTTACTCTTGTGCATAATGGACACATATCCATGGGGGAAATATGAAAACTGTACACACATTCTTCAGTACCCTCTGGATAAAATACATTTGTAATGTCACAACGGAGCATGTGAAAACCTCATGGACTATGACATCACATAGCACAGGCAATGCTTTTTCAGACTTCGACTGTCCAAACCAGCAGTGTTACTGTATGGCTGCTACAACACTGCATGTCCCTCCCATCCATCAATGCAGCCATGGATCTGTGGAAATAAGGTGACACACCCCATTGACATGAAGTCAGCATGCTAGGCAGCGTATCACACATTTACATTACCCCATCTCAGACCAACATTTGTATTTTTCTTGCTGAAGAAGGGCTGTAGAAATGTCCATGTTGCCTCCCTCCCCAAATACTCAAGTGCAATTCTTACTGGGCCATGTATGGAGCATGGTATATGAAAAATAAGGATGCATGCACATTAACTTGCACTCACAGGCACATACTACTGCAGAGCAACATCATGTGAGCACTCTGAGCACTCTCAAACTTTCACTCAGAAACACTTACGAGTACATCTCGTGCACCATTTAGCCTCCCATACTGTGAAAGGAGCTCGTCCACTAGGACCTCCAGCTCCTCTGTGGTGAATGGTCGGGCCCTGATGTTCTCAGTTCACGCCATCACTGGGTCCAGGAGACAGGAACAGCAGCAGTTGGTGGTGAAGAATGGCAGGCAGCAATGTCTGGATACAATTGAAATGTGTGGCTCTCACACAGACATATATAGCCCCCTGGGGTTGTTTCAGTGGTACTCAGCTGCTGCAATTGGTGTTCCTCGTCAGCATTTTTCAAATGTACCAGGTTCGCGGTGGCGGTGCACGCCTACCGCGGGTTTCAAATGTGTCATTCACTACCACGATCACAGTTCCCATTGGCTGCAATTACATGGGCATTGGCGGTGTCACACCGTGGGGGCCAGGCAGTCCCTACCGCAACCGTGCATCTTTCAATTGTACCCAATGACCGGGCCCGCGGTAGCGAAGAACGCCTACCGCGGGTTTCAAATGCATGATTCACTACCGCGATCTTGGTTTCTATTGGCTGCAATGGCATGGGCATTGGCGGTGGCACACCACGGGGTCCAAGCAGTCACTACCGCAATTTGGCATCTTTCAATTGTAACCAGTGACTGTGATTGCGGTGGCGGAGCACGCATACCGCACCAATGGAAACATTATGCTCTAGCAACGGCAATGGCCAAATCTCATCATGGAACACTAGACACTTACAGTGTATTATGCCACCTGATTGCTAAATGTAATGCTAGTGTGACATTGAACTCACTGATGACTACACATGCCATGTCAGTGCACATGTTTACATGCATTGGCATCTACTTCCTAACATGTCACATATGATATTTGTGTGCATGTACACAGATTTGGCGTGTAATGGGCTCTCACATTTGTGAACATGTCAATGTGTGAGATGTCTAATCAACCCAGAGTAATGACGGACTGACTACAGGCCACGCCCTCCCCCGCTTATTATAAAATATGTGCATCTTCCGGACGCGCAGCGGACGAGTGCAGCGGGCGCGCCTAAGGCAAGCCCGTCTGCGCCCGTCCGCGCCTGGACAGGGCCGAGGGCCATGCCCCCTACATCCCAGCCACAATATGCCAGGCATTATAGCGCGGAAGCTCTGCTTAGTATGAGGTCTTTGGGAACTGATTGTCGCTCGCACCTCTATCATGCCACGGAGCTTCCAGTGATCTGTCCAAGGTGCAAACAAACCATCAAACCTACTCAGGCTCGGGATGTGAAGCAGGACTACTGTATGTTTTTGCTAAATTGCAGGTCCTTGCCAAAACATAGGGTGGAAATTGCCCTTTTGTTAGAGGAACGCATGCCAGATGCAGTTTTTCTCACTGAAACGTGGCTTGCGTCGGACTCTGATCCTGTCTTAGTGGCAGCCCTCCCTCCAGGCTTTCAAATTACTCGGCTGGACCGTCCTGAAGGGAGAGGAGGAGGCCTAGCCATTATATATAAAGAGCAATTCCACTGTCGAGTAATTTCTGAAGTAGTTCCAGAATGCGAGAGCTTAGCATTCAGTCTGGAATTTTCCCCTAACAACTGCTTCTCAGGTACGGTCATATATCGCCCCCCGGGACCCCCTAAACAGTTTCACAATCTTCTTCCGTCGATTGTGGCTGAACGGGTTAGCACTGCCTCTAATTATATTCTGCTAGGGGACCTTAATTTTCAATTTGATACTACTCTGGACCGCACTGCTATGACACTTGTAGACGATCTAGCTGCACTACAATTAGTCCAACGAGTGAAAACACCTACTCACATCTAGGGCCACTTACTGGACCCTGTGTTCAGTAACTGTACAGTCCTTGTGGCCGGGTTGCCTATTTCCCTCCCTTGGACTGACCATCTACTTGTGCCTTTTACCTGGACCACATTCAAGCCACTCCCCTCTACACCCACTGTAAGGAATGCCAGAACTTGGGCGCGGCTACCCGTCGATGCCTGGGCAAGTAGATTAGCGATTGACCAGCCCTCCCACAATGAGGACCCATGTTTGGCCAATCAGGAAAATGAAGACTGGATCGCACAATCCCTTGAAGCCACTCTCCCCTTGGGCAAAATCACGTTGAAACGTTCTCATAAAACGGCCCCCTGGTATTCAGAGGCGCTTAGGGAAAAGAAACGCCACTGCAGGAAAATAGAAAGACGGTGGCGTTTAGACTTTAGACTACTCCTTGGAGGAAAAAGCCGGATATAGAGAGGCAATTAAAATCTATAAAACCAAGGTTAAAGTTGCCCAATCTGTATACTTTTCTGATAAAATCATACAAGCCAAGTCCAAGCCTAAGGAAAATTTTCAAATATTGAAAAATATTACTTAACTTCCCTCTTCTAGTATGCATCAGGACATAACAACAGCCCACTGCAATGACTTGGCAGAATTTTTCCACCAGAAAGTTAATAAAATCTATTAATCTTTCCCCTCTATAGCAATGGCTCCCATAGCTCAGGGCCAGACAAATTTGGGGGATACTCCATCTCAATCCTTGATAACATTGAATCACTTTCCGCCACTAGACCCTGAATCTTTGGATTCTATAGCCCGCAAGGTAAAATCTGGGTCTCCGTGTGATCCAGCACCTCCAGAAGTCATGATGTTGGCATCCCAGGTTATCCTACCGACCATCATGGACCTCCTGAATGCCTCCATCATCTCTGGTACTGTTCCTCCTGCCTGGAAGCGGGCCATGGTTCAGGCTCTGCTAAAAAAACCTAATCTGGACCCTACTGATTTCAGTAACTACCGGCCGATTTCTCTACTCCCTTGGGTGAGCAAAATTCTCGAGAGATATATCAACCTCCATCTGGTGAATTTTCTCGAGAACAACCAGCTGTTAGACGCCACCCAGACGGGTTTTAGACCCAGACATGGAACAGAGACTGCCCTACTGGCAGTCACTGAGGAAACCAGAAAAATCTTGGATCAAGGGGGAGCAGTGGCAGTGATCCTCCTTGATCTAAGTGCGGCATTCGATACGGTCAGCCACGACACCCTGCTGAGCCACCTCTCGAGTGTCAGAATAGTTGATGGAGCATGACTATGGCTCAAATCCTTTTTGAGTGACAGATCCTTCCAAGTTTTTGATGGAGATACAGTATCCACGAGCAGACCTTTGAGGTGCGGAGTCCCACAGGGCTCCTCCTTAAGCCCCGCACTTTTTAACATCTACATGAGACCACTGGCCGAGATTGTCCGTCTGTTTGGGGTTAAAATAATTTCTTACGCGGACGACACCCAGCTAGTGGTCTCCTTGGCGCAGGAGGCTGGTCTGTCATCTTCAGGTGGGCTAACAAAATGCTTAGAGGAGGTAAAGGGATGGATGACTTCCTCCTCCCTTAAGCTCAATGCGGACAAAACTGAGCTGATGCTGATGAGTACAGGCCCCAGCTAGGCCCGCAAATACAAGGGTTCGCCCTCCTATGTACGAAAACTAGAAGGAAGTTGGCACGGAAACTGCAAATACAAAGACAGAGTTTATTAACCCTTAAGGGTGGTCCTACAACCTACACAACACTCTTCAGTATTGCATAGAGTAGCACAAAGAACTTGCGTACACGGTCCCCTTTTATACACAACAGAGGGGCTCATAAGTGGGTGGATACAACATAGAGCAAAATTTATTACCATTTATGGACATTTTCGATACAGGATCAATATATGGGCGGAGTTAACAATTTCCTGAGCCTGCGAAAACATGGTCAAACAAGGACTGACTGATAACAGATGTGGTCAAGTCTGGGCATGCGCCAGACGGACAAAGGAGCTATTTATAGACTGTTACTAGGCAGATTACAAGAGCAACTAGCGAAGAGGTAGGACTCTTCTCGTGCAAAGCACGTGGAGACATGGCAATACAAAATGGAGTCCGGACATTAGTCAACATAAGACAAGAAACACGTTTTGACTGTAGAGAATTCATGTCTTCTGTGAATGCTTAATCATATCGCTGTTTTAGTTTTCAACAATGCTCCTGGGTCCCACAAATCCCACCTTTTTCATCTCCTTGTGGCCCTCTTGTTTAGGTACTCCCCCTATACCCAAGGACAATATTAAGAGCCTTGGGGTCTGGCTTGATAAAACCCTCTCATTTAACACCCAGGCTACTAAACTCTCGGCTACCTGCTTCGGACTTCTTAGGATGTTGAAGAAAGTCCTCCCTCTTCTACCTGTGGAGGCAAAGCAGGTGGCCATTCAAGGCTTGATTCAGTCCCGTTTGGACTTTAATAATGTCCTTTATCTCGGTGCCCCGGAATACACCTTGCGCAAACTACAGATAGTCCAGAATAGTGCGGCTCGTTCACTGCTTCAGCTGCCGCGTAGACAGTCAGCCTAACCTGGACTGAGCAGGCTGCATTGGCTTCCAGTGCGACAAAGGATCACCTTCAAGGCCATGTGTATTTCTCACCAGGCCTTTTGGGACACAGGACCGATGATTGTCCGGGACCTAGTAAAGCAGTACCAACCCAGCAGAAACCTCCGCTCTAGCCAGGCATGTATGGCCATAGTCCCCAGAATTAAAAAGGTAAGAGCTGGCGGCAGGACGTTCGCCTACAATGCCGCCAAGACATGGAATTCACTCCCTTTTTATCTTAGGTCCAACTCTAACCTCTCCTCTTTTCGAAAACAGCTGAAGACTTTTTTGTTTAGTGCCCCTCATTAACTTCCCGCTATTCTTTTTTCTTCCTCTGGCAAGCAACTTACTCTGGCCCTCTAGCGCTTGGACGCATCTGGGCAGCAACCGCGCTATATAAATTTACTTTTCATTTAATTTAATTTCATTTCACATAATATGTCTATTTCACTGTGTAGATTGCTGAATTCATTATGATAATTGATCAGCTTACACACACCGTGCACATGGTGTAGAAAAGTTGTGCTCTGTGTAACTTAAGCAGGAAGGTGTGGCAGGTACAGCAGTGTTGCTGTTTCAAACATGTGCTGTGTCAACTACTCCCAGAGTTGGTGACACAAGATGTATGAATGTACCATTTTCCATTCACATAGTCAGATTCTGTATGTACATACTGACCACATGTACAACTACATGATATCAAGGTGTCTCTGCATGTGACTTGTGAATTAAGCTGTTGTTTCAATCCAGTCATTGTTGGCGCTGTGTCAGTCAAGATGTAAGATGTTTGACACATCTCATAGGGCAATGAAATTGACATGTGTCCCCTTTAATTTTATGTAGGAGACGACCAAATGTGCATCATCCGTTCATAGTGCTGGCAAACATGGAGGATGAGGACATCATAAGAAAATTCTGTCTGAATCCCCTTACCCTTCAAGACCTATGTGCTCAGTTTGAGCCCCATCTGAGGCCTCACAGAACCTATCCGAGCAATTATGAAATACAAGGATCGCCACATCCATTTTCCTAGGAGACATGAATTGGCAGCTGTGAAGGGTAAATTTTATGATCTTGGCCACATCCCTAATGTTGTGGGCACCATTGAATGCACACATGTTGGCCTGGATCCACCACAGGCACGTGTGCATGTATACAGGAACAGGAAGCATTTCCATTCCATTAACCCCTTCAGTGCCCATGACGAGATGGTCTCGTCATGGAGCGCTGTTGCGCTGTGCCCATGACGAGACTATCTCGTCATGAACCCCGCCCGCTAATGCAACGCCCGGCACAGTGCGGGGAAAGGGCAGGGCACTGAAGAGGTTAATGTGCAAGTGGTATGCCAAGCGGATATGATAATCTCCCATGTCTGTGCCAGATTTCCTGGATCAGCACATGACTCCTACATACTGCGTAACAGCATCATACCACAACTGATGGGATATCTGCATCCGGAGCGTGCGTGTCTTGTTGGTGAGTAAGCAGAGTCAAGTAGTGTGCTGAATGTGTGACATGCTGTTCTCAACTCCTGTTTATGTAATTAAATTGTTCCCTGTATGTCACACCTGGGTGACTCTGCGTATCCCAACCGGCCTTGGTTGCTGAGGCCACTGAGGAATCCAAGGACCTCAGGGGACATTCGCTACAATGATGCATATGGGAGGACACGTTGAAGTCTTGATTCCGTTGTCTGGACAAGAGCAGAGGTACACTACTCTACTCTCCCCAAAAGGTGTGTCAGATCATAGCTGCATGCTGCATGCTCCACAACCTGGCCTTGGACAAAGAGATCCCCCTGCTCCTGGGCGATGATGAGCAGCAGATGCCCCCCCTGCAAACCCACATATGTCCAATGAAGACAATAGTGGAGAAGAGGAAGGTGTTTACCTGCGTCAACAGCTCATCGACAACTGCTTCCCTTGAGTGTAAGTGACATTGTACAAAAGTGACATTGTCTGTTGTCTTTGATGGTAGTGGCAAGGATGATTTGTTTTGACTGCTGCCTGTTGTTGGTTCTGTGCAAATGGCTGATGTGTGTGGCACAGTGTATATTTGTCCAGGTACCTCATGTCTATGTTGAAGTAGTTGCTCATTGTTATGTATGCTGGTTTGTTTTTGTTGAAGACTAGTGGTGTGTTCTAGCTATGATGGCATCACCAGACAAGTAAATCTCATTCTCTTGTGTCTTTCTAAGTCTCGTCACCCTCTCAATGCCTCGACACAATCAGAGCTTGTGGTACATTGGAATTTGAGTTGACATTGTACATTCGGTGATAAACATGGAGCTGACACATAGACATCGGTGGTAATGAGTGTTTATTTACAATAATTATTTGTGACAAAGAAGTGATTTTTTACGAAATTGTGGAAAGTGAATTTCTTAGTTGTCAGTGATGGTAAATGAGAACAATAGAGTAGTCACCACATTGATGTAGTCACACAGTCCAACAGACTCCTGCCATGAACATGGCAATGTGGGTAAGGATAGTCAACAAAGTAAATGTCAAGGGGAACAGAGGTGCCATCATGGCTGGCTCGGCAACTAGCGTTTGGATAGTGCATTGCCACGTGATCCTCCCCTGGTGTTTCTCTGCCTCTGCTGCGGGCTCAGCGGTGTCTGAGGAGTCATTTTGTTGCAGCTCATCCCTCTGTGTGGCCGCAGCTAAGGTGGTGGGAGTATCAGCATGCAGAGGGGGGATGAGCTGTCATTTGGGCCGCATGTCTGTCCCTCAGAACACCCACAAGCTGGCCTATGAGGTCCACAATTTTGCCCATACGCGTGTCCATGTACCTCAGCAGCAGGCGGAGCACACACACTTCTTCCACAACCTGCCCTATCTGTCCCTGGGTCTGCTCATATGCCCCAAGGACTCTGGCGATAGTGGCCAGGGCTTCGGTCTCAGTGTCCTCCTGTATTTGTCCCCCAGTTGCCCTCCCACCTGCTCTGCTGACCCTAACCAGTGGTGATGGCACTAGACGCACCCGAAAACTCTCCCTGCCCTCCTCTGATTGTGTGGGTGTGTTGGTAACCACTGAGGCAGGGAGAGTTTTGCAGGCAGCAGTGGTGGTGGTGATGGTTGAGGCCACACAGGTCATTGCAGCAGGGGTCAGCGCTGTTGTTGTTGCTCTGGTGGTGGCGGTGGTGGTGGGGACAAGGAGGGCCTGAGACATGGTGCGCTCTGGCAAGCTTGATGGGCGAGGTTGTTGCTCCTCATCCGAGAAACGTAGGGAGTCTGCATCCGAGAGTTCACGTTCCGGGGGGGAGTGGCTCTGCAGATTGGTGCTGTCTTCCGCTGCAGTTGCTTGTAGATCTCCTGTTGAACAGAGGTCAAATGGTCATTGAAGTGCACTCCACAAGCTTGGTGTTAGATGTTTGAGTGTTACATGTGATACACCACACACTTTACATTGCACTCACTTGGTATGACTGCAAGATACTGGGCATCAGGACATGATGTTGAGGTACATACATTACTTGTCCATGGTGTGAGTTGTGAAAGGGAAGCATGTGCCACATACAGATTGTGTGATTACAAGGACATGTCGTCATCTAACAATTTGCGGCACATCATTTTTATGTGATGCGTCTTTTTTGTTTGCTCTGCATGGAATCACTTTCAGCTAAGCAAGAACTAGCCATTGTAATGGTATACATACCTTTTTCATATCATTTACTTTATTTTGTTTGTCTGATTGACCATGCATGGTTTGTGTTCATATGGGACTTCATGCTTTGACACCATGGCAGTTACACATTGCATTCAGTGCTGTGCATGATTGGGCCCTGAATTTCTTCCACATGTGACTTAGTGAGTCAAAGTTTAATTTCTGTGACAGTTACATACACTTAGCTGTCTGTAAGCTGGATGTGCCTTTTGGATATATGGCAAGTTGAATGACATGTGAGTGCTGGTGTGGTCATATGGCTCCATGCATTTTGAGAAGGACGGCAGGGTGCATACACTGTCTACCTACCTGTTTGGTGACACAGTGGAGGGAAATAGCTGCCACATGGTTATGAGTGGGAGGAGTGTATCATCCTGCTGAGCTGTGGGACAAGGGGGTCTGGTGGGAGTTGTAGTGCAGGCTTCCAACCCACCAACACCCCTCCCTGTTAAGATGGCTACCTACCTGTTAGGTAAAGGTGAGCAATGCAATGGCTGCCACATGGTTCTGGTTGTGGGGAGTGTTCCATCCTGCTCAGCTGTAGGACAAGGGGGCCTGGTGGGAGTTGTAGTGCTGGCTTCCCACCCACAAACATCCCTCCCTGTTGAGATGGCTACCTACCTGTAAGTTTGAAGAGAGCAACGCAATGGCTGCCGCATGACTCTGGGTGTGGGGAGTGTTCTTTCCTGCTGAGCTGTGGGACAAGGGGACCTGGTGGGAGTTGGAGTGCTGGCTTCCCACCCACAAACACCCCTCCCTGTTGAGATATCTACCTACCTGTGAAATGGAACAGAGGGAGGGAATAGGTTAAACATGGCTCTTGGGTGGGGGAGTGTTACATCCTGCTCAGGGGTGAGACAAGAGAGCATGAGAAGGCTAACTACCTGTAAGTTTGATGGAAACAATGCAATGGCTGTCACATGATCTGGGCGTGCGGAGTGTTCTATCCTGCTGAGCTGTGGGACAAGGGGCCCTGGTGGGAGTTGTAGTGCTGGCTTTTCACCCACAAACACCCCTCCCTGTTGAGATGGCTACCTACCTGTAAGTTTGATGAGAGCAATGCAATGGCTGCCACATGGTTCTGCATGTGGGGAGTGTTCCATCCTGCTCAGCTCTGGGACAAGGGGACCTGGTGGGTGTTGGAGTGCTGGCTGCCTGTCCACATACCCCTATGGAAATATTGCTAGTTACCTTTGGGGTGATTCAGAAGAAAGAAATGTTATATCTGTGAGACGTGTTGTGAAGAGTGTGTTTTACATAAGTGCATTTGGGTCTAGGAAGTATAGCTTTGTAGTTGTGCAGGACAGTACATAGCAGTGTGATGGTAGACATTTGCTGGTACTTACCAGCCTCCACTCCCCCGGGTATTCCTGTGAGATTCTCTGGATGCAGTGTGGCAAGCACCTTCTCCTTCCATTCGGGAATGTTAGTGGTAGCCACCGCCAGTCCTCTGAGCCAGCTCATGGTTCTTGTTGGCACACTCTTTTCCCCTGGTCTTGGTCCACAATAATTGGGATGCCTTTGAAGCTTCCTTCAGAGCCTTTACCATTGCTTACACTGCCAAAAGAAAAAAGATATTGAACTCCCAATTCCTATCCACTCCCAAACAGATTAGCAGGCACATGCATCAAACATGCCATTTGCGATTCCTTATTAGCGAAAAATAAGGATTCGCTAATAAGGATTCGCAAATGCCTATGCATGTAGGAATCGCTGAGAAAATAGCGATTCCTACAAATTCCTTAATTGCAACACGTAAATTGCGAGTCACACTTAAGGAATGGCTCCCCATTCATTCCTATGTGCCTAGAGGCCCAGAGGAACGAATGGGAGATTGCATGCGCAATTTGCGAGTACCAATAGGTACTCGCAAATTGCGCATGCAATTTTAAGGGTGCAAGGGTATCAAAATGACACCCTGTTGCACCCCTGAAATAGTGATGTGCACCCATGTTGCACACACACATGCGCAAGGGCATGTGTGTGTGCAACATGAAACTTTGAAAAATGCACTTTAGTGCATTATTCAAAGTTTTTGCAAATTACCATCAAGTTTAACTTCATGGTAATTTGCGCCCGCTATTCGCGAATTCTCTATTCTAAAGTGGTTCTTGCATTGCATTTAAGGAATGGCAAATTGCGATTCCTTAAATGCAATCGCAATTTGAGAAATCGCAAATAATTGCGAATTCTCAAATTGCGAGTGCCTTGAACCTTGATACATCACAAATGCCCTTTTTGCGGGTGCAAACGGACGATTTTTGCGAATCGCACCATTTGCACTCGCAAAAATGGTTGATGCATGTGCCTGAAAGACTCTTGAACACACTTATTTTACTTCTAAATCCTCTTCTCAACATCGGGATCTTAACAAAGCCAAATCCATTTTGAATAAATTGGCTACGATTGATGCTTGTAATATCCTACTTAAAATTAAATTTAAATACCACGTGGTTCAGATTTAGGCTGATAAAATATTAGCTAATTATCTAAAAGTCAGATTGGAAAGGAAAACTATCAAACCTTTTCACAAAGACATCCCTAACAATCTACTACACTCTGATTCTGACATTGTTAAAGCTTTCCAACCC
This sequence comes from Triturus cristatus, assembly GCF_964204655.1. Lineage (NCBI taxonomy): Eukaryota > Metazoa > Chordata > Amphibia > Caudata > Salamandridae > Triturus > Triturus cristatus. The sequence continues at coordinate 1,526,351,225 of NC_140591.1, forward strand.
TGTTATAAAACACTGTATACAAAAGATACTCATGTAATCACTTCTTAACTGTCTCCCTTCTCCTTCCTCTATACCAGACACTCCTTGAAAAATATGTAACTCTTCAGGAGGTTTTGGATGCCATTAAATCTCTGAAGAGAGCCAAAGCTCCTGGCCCTGATGGAATTTCTATTGAACGTATTTCCTCTTTTTAATCTATTTTTGCACCGCACTTACTTGAACGTTTCTACCCTTTCTTATTGAAATCTAAACCTGAAGGGTCATTTTTAGATGCTCTCATTGTTATTATTCCTAAACCTGATAAAGATCACACCCTGTGTAAAAAGTACCGCCCAATCTCATTAATTAACTATGATTGCAAATGTTTTGCAAAAAATTCTTTATTCTAGACTGGAAGATGTTATCCCTCTTCTTATTAAACCTGACCAATCTGATTTTAATAAAGGTAGGCGTACCTCAGATAATGCTAGGATACTGTTTAATATTCTTACATTGGGGAAAAGGTATCCTGCCAGCCATGCTGCATTATCTCATGATGCTGAAAAAGCATTTGAGTGAATGAATTGGCTATTTATGTTTAAAACTCTTCATTGATTTCTATTTTGGTCCCAAATTTATTTAATTTATCAGGCTATTATATTTAGCTCTTCGTGCCTGTGTCTCTGTCAATGGATTTCTATCCTCTTATTTAAGCTTACACAGAGGTACCTGGCAAGGTTGTCCCCTTTCTCCTCTATTATTTCTTCTTAGAACTAAAACCTTTTCTCAAGCATATTCGCCGCAATCCTTTGATAATAAGTTTGCAATACAACTTCTAAATGATATGCTTATGTGAAAAATATTTTGAACCCCTTGACTTCTTTACCTCCCTTTTTACAGGAGATTGATCTATATTCTAAAATATCTGGTTATAAATTAACCTTCTTTAAGAATAAGGTTTTACCTCCAAACTCCTTATTTTGTCAGTTTATGTTCTTTGATGCCACTTTTATGTGGTGTCCTTCTGAGATTAAATACCTAGGTGTCTGGTTCTCACCTACCTTTTTCCACAACTCTTGCTCATAATTTCAGTGCACTAAAACTTAAAATTCAAAATTCACTCCAATCTTGGTCCCCTCTTCATTTATCCTGGCACACTATTAAAATGATAATTACACCTCTTATTCTTATTTTACTTTCTATGCTACCTTTCAAATTTCCTAATTATTATTTCACTCAAATTACCTCTTTCTGTACTAAATGTTTCTGGAATAATAAACCTGCTCCTATTGTTTTATCCAAGTTAATTAAACCAAAAAATGAAGGGGGTGTGCGTTTTTCTAATTTTAAACTATACCATACTGCTTTTTTTAATTAGACAAATATATGCTTTGCATAGACAATATCAAGATTCCCCTATACCCAGCTGGATCAATTTTGAATCCACTCTACTACATGAATTTTCTTTTTATGATAATATTTTTATAACTCACTGCACTTTTATTTCTAAGCACCCTATCTTAAAATATTGCCAACACCTATTACACTCACTGTTCACCCTTGGCTACAATTTTGACCAAGCTTTCCTTGCCTCTTCTATTTGGTACAATATATTTATTAAGTTTCACAATAACTCATTCTATTTTAAACATTGGAAAGAAAAGGATATCTTATATGTTCACCAATTAGTATCTGTGAGACTTGTTGTGAACTCTATTATACAGTTTACCACGGTGCAAGAACATTATGGTACACCTTCTTCTTGTTTATCCCAATATTCCCAATTATCACAGGTATTTTTTTATCAACCAAAAGCTTTCCTGCTGACTCTATTCCATTTACTCCCTCGCCACCTTTGCATAATATTTCTTTTGAATCGAATCCTAAAGCCTCTCTCATATATAAACTTTTATCTGCTCCCATTTCCGGTAGACTTAAAACCCTCAACTGAAATTGCATGGGAACAGGACCCCTTTATATCCCTTTCGACTCAGCAATGTGATAAATATGACACAACATTTTTACTACTTCCAAAGCTGCCAATATTACTCAATCCCTACTTTTTCTATACAGTAGAGTTGTTTATATATCCGTTTCTAGACATAAAATGAATCCCTCTACTTCACCTCTATGTTGGTCTTGTCTTTCCTCTAATGGCACATTACATCATTTAATATACTATTGCCCTAATGTTTTTAACTTTTGAAAGTCGATTTGGTCTAAATGTTCTATGATATTCCAGTGTCATATTCCATTATCAAGTCAAAATATTTTTCTTGAAACTATGTCTGATCATTTTCAGAATAACTCTTCGAAACTGATGCTATTTGACTTTTTATTGCACTCACTTTTAAGGTTATTCTTTCCTGTTGGAAAGATAATTCAAAAGTATGTCTGTTAACATGGTAGAATTTTATCTATGATGAACATAGAATGTCAACTGTTTCATTTTCATCATTATTTCAGAAAATTAAAGCTGATTTAATCTGGCTACCTTTTGCTACTTTTCTATCTTCGCATTCATCTCTATCCTAATTTCTACTTGTCTATTTCTTTTCTTCTCTCCCCTTTTCCTCTTTCTCTCCTTCTTCTATTCCTCTCCTATCCTCCCTTTATTTCCTCTTATTCTCCGAAAATGTTTAATGTTGGACATGTACTTTTTACTTACCTTATATCATAAGATTGCATTTTACAGTTTGTATTGCAATATTATTATTTTTATCATTTTATCTTTAAGATATGTACTTATGATATGTTATTTTTCCTCCATGTACTGATTGTAATCTTGTTCTTCTCTTTATGAGACAATAAAAATTATTTAACAATAATATTTATGTTAGACAATATTCTGGCATCCAACCTGTTGGTACAATAGTAGTATGAGAGGAGAATTGTGACATTGTCAGTTTAAAAAATGTTTTTGCTTGTCTTGTGCCATAAAATCTACTAGGATGGTACAGAGGTAAAAGGGTATGCTAAGAGGAAATTATCCTTCCAAATTTGAGACCCAGCAACGGACCAGACCAGTGGGAGAAAAACACAGCTTTTATAATTTAGCACCAATCTTTAGCGCAGCCATCATGAAGCAGAATGGGTACCATCCTTGGTGGGTTTTTCCTGCTCAAAAGGGGCTCTTGCGGACAGTACGGTGTGGCATTAATTTGGTATGGGTATCCATTTGTCACAATCCTGCCCAGAAGACAGGTTAAAATAGAATCATAAGGCAGAACACTGAGAAACGCCAAACTCATGAAGGGGAACAAAGAAGGGAGGGTGCTACCTTGTACAGGTTTCAGGGCCCAAAAATACATGTCCCTTATTCCATCCATTCATCCACTCAGAGTGAAGCTTCATGTCTGGAGGGTAGTACTTCTTTCTGGGGAACAAATTCGAACAATACTAGACTCAGAGTAGGTGTGATTAAACAAGGATCTCCACTATACAAGGCATGGAAATGACAGTCAAACAGGGACACAGACACAGTCCCAGGACAGTTCCCTGAAGAGGAGTCCCATTCTTTTCTACAGGAACTCAAGACTTCTACAGAATTGTGTTAAAGGAATGTCTATTCTTAATGTGACTCCTCTAAAGAATACTTTTATTGACCCTGCTGTGAAGACAGGGCCTCTCTATATTTCATCAGAGTCAAGATTTTATTTGGATTAATAAATAATGCTCATTGGAATATAATGCGGGAGAGAGCAGAATAATTTTCCCCATGTTTATCATACCATGGAAATTATAGAAGGTTAAACTTATGTTCAACTTTCTTGTTTGTTGATTCCATGGAATAAAAATACTTGCCTGCATATTTCAAATGCTTACTCTGTGGTCATCTCCTTTATACAAATCACACTTACTTGCAAAATCATGTTTAGGTGCAAAATCACATCTTGGTACTTAATCAATAGTTTTCTGGGTAGAACCTTAGAAGCACAAATTACATTTAGGAAAAAAACACATTTAGGTGTCGATTCCGATCCAGTAAAACCCGGGAACGAATCGTCGTACGGAGCGTTTTCCCCGTACGACTCGTACCCGGGAACACCACCGTACAAACCAGCAAGTACGATTCGTACAGAAATACCATTTCCGTACGAATCATAAAAAACACCGTGCGACTAAAAAATACATAGAAGTCCGATCCGGGGCAGCGCGTACGCAACATTCGCACGGAGTCAGGCAGCATTGTACGGACCAGCAAGTACGATTTGTACCCACAGCACTCCGCACGGCAATATTTTTACGGGAGCCAAAAAGTGCCGGAAAAGCTAAGTACATCGCGATGCGTGAGGAAAAGGGGGCCCAGTACGCACCGTACCCCCAGCCCTACATGTACGCACCGTACCCCAGCACCGCATGTACGCACCGTACCCCAGCACCGCATGTACGCACTGTACCCCCAGCCCCCCACCGCATGTACGCACCGTACCCCAGCACCGCATGTACGCACAGTACCCCCCACCGCATGTACGCACCGTACCCCCAGCCCCCCACACCATGTATGCACTGTACCCCAGCACCGCATGTACGCACCGTACCCCCCACCGCATGTACGCACCGTACCCCCAGCCCCCCCACCGCATGTACGCACCGTACCCCAGCACCGCATGTACGCACCATACCCCAGCACCGCATGTACGCACCATACCCCCAGCGCGTACATGCGGTGCTGGGGTATGCTGCGTACATGCGGTGCTGGGGTACGGTGCGTACATGTGGTGGGGGTATGGTGCGTACATGCGGTGCTGGGGTACAGTGCGTACATGCGGTGCTGGGGTATGGTGCGTACATGCGGTGGGGGGTACGGTGCGTACATGCAGTGCCGGGGTATGGTGCGTACATGCGGTGCTGGGGTACGGTGCGTACATGCGGTGCTGGGGTACGGTGTGTACATGCAGTGGGGGGGCTGGGGGTACGGTGCGGACGTACGCGGGAGGGGTGGGAGGCTGGGGGCGGCCATACGACTCGTACCCCTCGCCCAGGTGTACCCGGGGTAGGGGTGGTACACAGTTCGCTCCGTACGGGACGTTTTACATACGAATGTGTCTTCGGAACGCCTGTACGGATCGTACTTGTGCGCTCGGACTTCAGTTTTACGATTTGTATGTAAAACTGTCCGGGGACGTGTCGTAGACTTTTCCCGAGGTCATTCGTATGTATTTTTACGGTACGAATCGTACTTGGCCGTTTGTACAGGACTTGTACGATTCGTACGTAACAAAATACAGATACGAATCGTACTTGGCCGTTTGTCCGGGACTTGTACGATTCGTACGTAAAAATATACGGATCCGAGTCGTATGGGAAATTTTTTCAACGGATCGGAATCGGCACCTTAGTGTAAAAACAATATTGGTGCAACATCATCATTATCAGGTCTATAGAAGCACTTCGAGGAGCAAACATTACATTTATGTGAAAACATACAAGCTCAGTTTCATAATGAATGTCACATTTAGATTCTGAATCACTCTTGGTGCTACACCAGCAAGAGTCTGGAAGAACATTTAGATGTAAAACACATTTAAAACATTTAGGTGTTGAATTGAATTTAGGTGGTATACTATCACAAAGGGGAGACAAGAGGGGCGTTATGGGGCTCAACCTGCCCTTACTATCTCAAACAAACACAATCATTGGTGTGATTACCTCTTAGAAATGCTGCTTTCATAATCAACAAGTCAGCACCAGAGACCCTATGAGCACTCAACTATGTGCTGCTAGTTGTTTGTTACCTTAATTCAAGGCAATTCTAAGAATTGGACGAGGATGGCTCATTCACGCAATGTGACATGCTTCATCATTTGCCACCTCATTACACCCTGGTAAGATGTCACTACCATGGCAGACCCAAGCTGAGAATGGTGCTTTTTTGAGGGAGTTCCTAGGTATTTCTCCCATCAGGACAATGATGTAGGTCCAGTTTATGACTTTAAAAAAACATTGGGATCATTCACTAAAGTATCCTTTAATGTGGTGGTATCCCTGGTTGATTAAATAATTACCAAGGGATAAATAAAGGAGGGATACTTAGGTGTAATGACCTGTATGAGTCACTGTATGAATAAGTATGCCAACATTTTTCTGCCTCTAATCAGCCGTGGGTCTAAGGCATTTGTCACGGCCACGTCTATGCCCCCTACACTGCAATTAGTAAGTGCTTGGTGGTCCTAGATATAAACAGTGGACCTACCTCTCAATTGGTATTATAATTAGGTTTAACCTAGAGCTATTTAGCTAGGTGGTTAAGGGTCTGCTCAGGGTGGGTCTCTCCTGTAGTCATACTTCAATCAAGATCAAGAACTCACTTGTCACCTATCTTGCCCCATCAAACAGCCGTTTGGGGCAAGTTAGGTGACAAGTGGGTCAAACCTAGAACTATTGAGCTAGGTGCTTTATCTTCTTTTCGGGGTGGGTCTCCCCTGTAGACACACTATCATTTTGGTTGAGAACCCTCTTTATCAATAGTTATACTTTATTAATGTAGTTCCATGCTAGCCTATGGACCTAAAGACTACAATGAGGAAAACCAAAGGGGCAGTTTTTCCATCACCAGGGCATGTAAAACATCTTTTAAAAGGTCCCTGCTTATTCTTACATGGCTCTCTACCCTAGGGGCACCTATGTGGACCCTAGTGGTGAGTTATATTTAAAAATAAGGTTGTGTAACACTTTGGAAGTACCTTTGAATCCAAAGTCGAATTTGCATATCATTTCAATTTAATATCATCTTGCAAGGAAGGGCTGACTTTTTAAAATGGCAGCAGACAACACAAGTGCACACTTACGTGCATTAAATCTGCTGGGCCTCTAAACCCTCTATGCTCTACCATAGACTAGGGACTTATAAGTAGATTGTCAGTGCCAATTGTATATACATTTTTAATCAGTGCACTGGCCCTGGTTGACAGAGCCCAGGGCACAGTCAGAGTCAGTTACCACCAGTATCAATCAAACAAATGGAGGTGATCAGGGCAAACAAGACGAATTTCTCCCATGTATAAATTTACCCTTACTTTTTTTTTTTACAAATGGAGGTGCACTAAACATGAGATACAAAGTCCAGAATGTTTCTTTTTTCTTTTTTTGACTTTTATTTCATGGATGACATAAATATACAACGACAGCCAACGCGTTTCGTTCTTGTATAGACAATTTAACGGACCTTCTTCAGGGCTTTAATTGATAGCAAGACAAATTCAGAAATCCAATTGGTGATTAAAGAGTATGGGATGAATATCCTCTCATACCGAATGTATAGAGATTCAACTTGACTCTAAATATCAGTCAATGGTTATTCAGATTCAAAAACCATCATTTCATAAATACCGAAATGCCTTTTGCAAATTTGATTGTCAGACTGTTTATAATTAAAATCTAAAAGCGACCTGCTATCAGTCTTAAGAAATTCGAATTCACCACTTGTTTGTCTTCAAAGACATAGGGCTTAGTTCCCGCATCCACATATTAACCAGAGAGAGACAGTAAAAAAGTGAGGTGCTACCATTTATGTCCGTCACCTTGTAGCTTTCCTGTTATTAGCAAATTTACTCTTACTGCAAATTCAGCAGTAATGTGGAATCTCCATTAGGTGCAAAGTGGCATGGGCCTGTTGATTACATAAAAAGAGAGTACATGTCTATCATATGTCTTTTCTGGCCTCTGATTTCAATGAGCATGACATTGAAAAGAAAGAAACAACTCTTATGACAACAAATTGAAAAAACAACCACCTTAAGATTCATTGCATAACCATGATGACCTGGGCTTTGATCACACTCTGCTGATATTTCCTTCCTTTCGGTTGTTATTTATTCTCACACATGATGTAACGTAAGCTTGTTTTTGGAAAGAGGGCATATCATAGGTAGTGCCACTACTATTATCTATGACATCCTTTGTTTACCATGCTTTAAGACTTGGGGCCTGATTCACTGAGGTAAATGTAAACTTTCTTGTAAGTTTATCCCTATTCACAAAGGGATTAATGAGTAGTATCTTTATGAGTGTGGTAACTCCACACATTTACAGGCCTATCTTTTTATGTGTGGAGACTCCACATTCATATAGATACTACTCATAAATTCCTTTGTGAATAGCAAACAATCGTAAAGTGTATGTTTACCTTTGTGAATCAGGCTCACTATCTTTAAATACTAATATGTTTCTACTTCACCTCGTTTCACTCTGTACTGTATGCAGGCTTCTGAAAAATAACTCCTCTTCCTAGCACTACAGCAAAATGTATAACAGTACAGTAATGTGAAACATATTTCAAACATGCAATAACTAAAGAGTACTGACCAAAATATGTTCACAGATAAAGACGGTTGACTGCAGGGGAGCAGGAAATTAAAATTTCACCCACTTTGACCATACTTCCCAGGCACTGAGAGAAACAACAGAGTTCGACAGGACCCACATTTTGGCGATGAAGGGTTGTTCTTCTCCGTAGAACTCTCTCTTATTTTGCATAAGTTTTTCTTCACCCATTGGTTGCTTTTCTGATCATGTTTTTGTTTCATCTCTCTCTCTCTCTCTCTCTCTCTCTCACTCTTTTCTTTTTACCCAGTTTTCATCATTTCAATCTCTCCTTCTGCATCAATGTTGCTCCACTGCCACTCCTCAACCCTTTCCTCTTACTCCTCACATAGCATTCTGTAGACATTTTTTATAGGCTTCTTCATAAATAACATACTCAAGGGAATGGCCCTTTAAGCAGTAATCACACTTTCACTGTGTCGCAACCTTCTGGCCCATGGACCCAGTCGCAGCCCTGTTGTAGCTGCTTAAAGAACAAGTACTCTATTCACTGGCTGACCTAAAACCCACTCTCTATGTATGTGTTTGTTGAAACCATGTACTCTGGAAACAGCCACAGTTATCTGTTGCTGGACTTAAATAGAAGGAGAGGGCTGCTACAAGTTTGCATTACCAATTGTGATTTCTTTTTTATACTTTCTTAGAGTCCACTAGAGCCTTAGCATTATTCTCCTTTTGCACATATTTTAAATGCTGCCAAAATGTGATCTTCTGCTGCACATTGCACATTATAGCTCCTCTCTCCTGTTAAGTATAACCTTGTTCTAATATTGCCACAACAAAGTGAGAACTGCAGAAATTAGCAAGGTCAACATTTACTGAAGAAACTTTTATCATAGTTCAAGGCATTCTCACATTTTTCTCACAAAAACAACCTAAAATCTACTCATTAGTGCCTATCTGTAGTTTATGTCCATCATGTATTCCTGCTTCCGTTAATTTGCATTTTGAAAAAGTATATACATTTAGCACCAAAATATATGTATTTTAGCATTACATGCTCTAACTGACCAGTTTATTTTGCATTTTGCCTATGCTTATTTTGATGCTTGCAGGCGGGTTTAGCATCAATCATACTGGAATTCTATGCATTATCATTTCTGTCTTTTTTTATTTACAGTATCAAGATGGCCTTCATCGGGGAATAGTGCTGAATTTCTTGCCAACTGTAAAATTGAGTGATGGAATGAAAGCCCTAACCTTCTAGCTTGTGAATATTTAGAGTACGTAGCATTCATCCCAGGTGAATGTGACCATCCTTGAAGAGAACACAGTGAGAAGGTGAGCTCCAAAGGCTAACAACTAGGTACCACAAGAAGGATACAACAAACAAAATCTCAACAACTAGCTGAAAATTAGCAGGAGTACAGGAATCTCTGTCTTAAATCACCACACAGTCAACGTATGCATTCCACCTCTGCAATCTTACCCTGTTGGGGCAGTCCTGAAGTACAAACCCAAGAAAGAATCTCTTGAATATCACTTCTTGACCATTGTTGGCCCTTGCTATAGAAGTGCATGCTGCCAATGCCATGTGAGTTCATGCACTGTCCCGTCCAAACTGCAACAGATGAAATCTGGTCGACATAGGCAGTAGACCTGTTGAATCGAGCTGTTATAGCATTTTCGAAAATATGGAAAATGTGTAAATTTTGTGTGGAAATTATTTCTCATAATTAGTGGTTTTTATGATGCAAAGAGTCAGAATCAATGAACTAATGATGTTGCACCTGAAATGAGTTACTTAGGTCATTTATAAGAGTAGATAATGAGATGAATAGTTATGCCACATTTGCATGCAAGACTCTTTATTATTTCTAATGTAAATGTGGTTTCTGATGTTCTCTTCAACCTACTCCTGCTCATTCTCCCTCCCAATCAGTGTTCTGCTGCAAAGCCATCTCTCCCCTTGTATCCACAGAATGCAAAGAGAATTGCATAAATGTAATAATCATGTACAACATTATTACAAATCCTGTATTGTGAATGAAGCTTCCACCATGTACCCAAAGTAATATTTTCAATTACTACCGCTGGAAGAGTTAATTTGGGCATGTCGTTTCTATGAGCCATTGTCAGAGGGATGTTTCATTTTGTGTTGATCATCTGCAGAGGGTGGTTGTTGAGGGAGAAGATAGAAGATGTCTCTTACCTTAAGTAATTGGTATGTGTTAATGCTTTTAGAAAATAAGTGAATGTTTCTGATTTGCCAATGCAACCCAAAACATGATCATACTATGCTAAACTTGCAGACTCTATATTTAGAAAGTGTGATTTGTGTATAAAAGTGCTTGGACATTAGCTGTTCAAGTTTAGTTCTTTAATGTAGGCAGATCCTTTTGGGGTTCAGTTGGATTTTACAGCTGTCATTAGGGCTGCGGTTAGTGGGTACTTTATTTTTCTATGCCTATTTGATTTAGACATTCCATGGGGTGTGCCTTTACTCCTTATGTGTTGGACACTTGAGGCCTGATGTAGGTGGCTAAATACCGGTCGGTAACGCAGAAAATCTGCAAATTTCTGCCTTACCGACCGGTATTTAGCCATGTACAATGTAGGTAACACCAAACGCCATCGCAAATAAGGAATCGGTAAAAATAAGGGAAACCAGTTACCGATTCCTTAATTTGCGATTAGCAGACACCGAAAACCCCAAATACCGATTCACTAAATAAGAAATCCTTAAAAACTCACAAATCGATGTACCAAAAATCGGTAATACCGATTTTTCCATTTTTCGGTATTTAGGAGTCGCTAATTACCACTGACTCAAAGCAGGTGGTAATCAGGTGCACTGCATTTAAACAGCCCCAAAATGCAACAGTGTGAACACAATGGCGGCTCTCTACGTCATTGCAAGGCGGCTACATATGCAAGCAGCAGGATTGAGGATCTGGAGAAGGGAGGAGCGCGTGTACAGACTGCGCGTTACACTGTTCCAACTGACTGAGGCTGAAATCCATGAGAGGTACAGGCTAGACCCTCAAACTAACCTAGACCTGATACGGGACCTGCACCCACTCCTGGAGCATCAGACACCAAGGGTGCACGCTATACCAACACATGTTCAGGTGCTCTGTAGCCTGCACCTACTTGCATCAGGTAGTTACCAGGGGGTGATAGCTGTGGCAGGTGGTGTGTCGCAGAGTTGCCTGTCCCATTTCTTCAACACTTTCCTGGATGCCATGATGCAAAGAATGCATCACTACATACGCTTCCCCAGCACACAGGCAGGACTGCAGAAAATAAAGATGGATTTTTACCAAAAGGCACAGTTCCCACATGTAATAGGTCGCATTGATGGGACACACATACCAATCTGCCCACCTGCAGCTACAGGGTTCATATATCGGAACCGCAAATCTACACATTCTATCAACGTGCAGGTAATATGCGATGTGGACCACATCATCACTGACATAGTAGCCACATTTCCAGGGAGTACCCATGACTCCTACATATTCAGAAACAGTGGGATCTACACACGTCTGGCTGGGGGCGAATTTGGAGAAGGATACCTGTTAGGTAAATCAATGTGACACACCCTGATGTATACCATGGATGAATGTGTTGGTGACTGTTATTAATGGCACTTCCTCTCTCACTCAGGTGATAGCGCATATGCCGTGCGGGCCTTTATCCTGACTCCATACCTCAACCCACCCACCCCAAGTGAGAGAAGATACAATGTGGCACATAGAACTACACGCAACGTTGTGGAGCAAATATTTGGACTCTTAAAAAGCAGGTTCCGCTGCCTCCACAAAAGTGGAGGTGCATGTCAGTACCGCCCCATCATCTGCTGTAAAATAATAGCAACATGTGCCATGCTGCATAACCTTGCCACAAAGAAAGGAACAGCAGTGGAACTAACGGACTCCGAGGACGAGGGTAGGGATTGTCCACAGCCACAGTACAGTGCAGCAGGTGTGGCAGCAGCACCAGATGGGAGACACAGACGGGCTGAGATCACACGCAACTATTTCTAAGTAAGTAAGGAGACACAGCCAGTTACTGTAATTGTGTGACAGTGTTTTATTGGCATAGCACACCACCACAACATGAAGGGCTTAACATGCCAGGCCAATATGCAATGCAGATTACAAAGGCGAAATGGGTTACATCACCCATTTCGCTATACCATGTGATGGCTGGCATTGCTTCCTGCGCCCACGTGCAGTACTGCTGCATTCCCTGGGCACACTGTCCTCACTGGCAGTCTGTCCTGTGGCAGCGCTGTGCCGTTTCCATGCGCCTCCTGGACTTAGTTATAGGTGGCGTGATGCTACTGCGGCTAGTAGCCTCTTCGCTATCCCCCCCATCACCTGCACCTGTAGTGGCTATCTGGTTTGTCTGTAGCACTTCCAGTGCACTGGGCATTGTGACCAGCCCCCTTGCCACGTCACGGCTGCAGTGGGCCATCTCCTCCTGCATGGCCACCGAGTGCCTGCAGAGCAGAGAAGTGGCAGTGGAGAGGCGGTTCACCTCCTTAGTGTAGTTGTCAAGTTTCTGCCTCTCCCTGCGCCTCGCCAAACGGTCCTCATCCATTTTGCTGCACAGCAGCCTCACTGCCTTGGACATGTCCCTCATGCCCTCAGCCACAGTATTGTTCATGCTGCTGATGCCCTTCTCGATTTGCAGAATGTGTCTATTTATATGTACCATCTGACGTTGGACTGATCTTATTGCTTTGACTTGCAGGTGCTGCACCTTGAGCATGTTCCCCTCAAGACCAGCAAATACACTTTGTTCATCGCCAAGTGAAACTGGACTGGCTGCCATTGCTCTGCGACATCTGGCACCTGTGTGGGCGCGCTCCCTGGGGGACTGTGTGCCTGCACTGTTGGCATCCTCTGCCCCCGTGGACTGTTGGCCTCCCATGCTGTCATCCTCGGGCACCTCCATCTGCTGGAGGCTAGCCACAGTATGCCTCCTGGCTCTCGGTGGTGGTGGCGGTGATGGTGACGGTGGTGATGCTGGTGATGGTGGTGTTGGTGATGGTGGTGGTGGTGGTGTGGTGTGTTCTGCAGGCAACAAGACCTCCTCCTCCTGTGTTCTCTCTCTCCTGGGTGCCTTTCCCGTGTCCCCTGCTGCAGCCCTGCACGATGGCTCACCTGTGGAGACAGAATGTACATTTGCTCACTTGTCTGGCAGCATTTGCGTAATAATAAATTTCATGACTGCCAATCAAACTGACTGTCCTCTGCTTGCTAATTGCTGATGTGTGTCACATGCCTTTGGGTTCAGTGAACTGACTGTTATGATATGTGTTACTTCTGACTACATCTCCCATAATGCATTGCAGGTTTGTAGTAAAACATGTACTGGAGTGGGATTCATACTTTGGGGATTGGGGATTGGGGTTAGGGAGTGAGGGGCACAGCATGCTGTGCATGTATCTTACCTTGCCTGTTGCCAGCTCTGGCTGAGCTGTCTGCATCCCCAAGTCCACTCACACTCTCCGGCTGGAGGGTGGACTCCACCAGGAGATCCAGTGCAGTTGTTGCAGGTGCTGTGTTTCTCCCTCCACCTGTCTGGTTGGCTTGCTTCCTTCTCTCTGCCAGCCTCTCCTTTACACGCTTCCTGAGGTCATACCAGCGTTTTTTAAGTTCTTCAATGGAGCGCTGGGTTACTCCGATGGCATTAATCCTTTCCTGGATGACAAGCCATATCTGCCTCTTCTGAGAATCAGGCACGTGCAGGGAGTTCTTTCCGAACAGTTTGTCATGGTCCTTAGTAACCTCCTCAATAAGGACCTCCTGCTCCCTCTCACTAAATTTGTGTTTCCTCTTGCGTTCAGCTGCCTCCTTTCCCCTCTCCTGTTTGTCCATATCTTGGCTGTGATGTCAGCAAAAACTTGGAAGAGTAGCTCCTGGGTTGTTTGCTGTGCTCCCTGCCTCTCCCACATCTTCAGGATCAGTGCAGGTGCATGGGTGTGGCCACTTCCTGGTTGAGGTAATGAGGAAGCACAGGATTGGCTGATTCAACATTTTCCGATATTTTTAAAATACCGAATCGCTATGGGGAGTAGGTATTTTCTTTTTTGCGATTTTAACGTAATCGCTAAATATTACCGAATTTTACCGATTCGGTAATTTTTTGCGATGTATTACCTACATCGGAAATACCGACTTCTTAATAGCGAATCGGTAAAATTCGCTATTAAGGACTCAGTATTTCGGAATTACCTACATCTGACCCTTGATGAGTTCTATGATTTTGCATTTATTTTGCAATACTGTATTTTGAGACATTACGGCTGTTAATGCATATTTCCTCTGTACCACATTTAACTTTTTCTTTACTAAAAACTCCACTTTTTGTTCTATAATTGGTCTAGAAATCAATTATTTATGCTTCCAATATTCATTTCTGTTTAACTATGCAAAATGTAGCTATTCAGATGGGGAGTGCAGTCTCTACCACTAGATCAACTGGAGGCACTGGTGCCAAATTACTTAAGTACAATTTCAAAGTATCCAAATATTGGGGTTTAGATGACCATTCGGTTTCAGCTCTGACAGGCTCAAAGGCACAGTGGAAGTAGAGCTAGTAACAGATACAATTGACAACAATAATAGGTCTGCCTTAGTATAAAGGGGGGTATCTGGCAAAAATCTGACAATAGCTGGGCAGCCGGGTGTTTGGGTGACTGTTTTTATGTGGGGCCCCCAGAAGCCTTGAAAGAAATTCTACAATGAAGCAACATCTAGGACTAAAACAATATGGAAGCTTAGAATAGGGCCCTTTTGCTACAGACTGCATTAGCCGAAGTAAGCTATATGACAACAGAAAAGTGCACAGAAAATCAGTAGATGAATTTTACATTGTAAGAGGTGAACATTCAAGGTACTGCAAATGATAACTCTGGATTTTTCGAGAGCTCCATTGCAGACAACTGAATGTATTAGGCCTAATGATAGCTAGTATAGGCCTCTTCAACATTGTAATGTTTGCTTTTCTGTTTCTCCCTCCTTAATTTAGAACACTCGACTCTCAGTGGATGAAATCTTATAGCTCTTCTGCCTCAAGAAACACTGGTTGTTAAGGCTATAATATAGCACAGTAGATACTTTTGTTAATGCTGCCTGAGTTAATGCCTGAGTTAATGCGCATCAGAATGGGGAGGAATTTGATATTGCTGATGGATCACTGCTTGGGGAACAATGTGATAGCAAAAAACAGTGACTCGAAGAGGGTGGGTAAATAAAATATCGTAGTAATATATGATAAGGCAAATATGTGTGCACATTCATATATATTTCTTACATCAGCAAAGATTGTATTTTTACAGCTTGAACTTGGAATACATTTTGTTTGTATGAAGTAGAAGTGCAAGGGTGTTAGTTGTAATACAATGGCACTTTCTTTTTCATATATTTTGCCTACTAAAATGGTTTATTTAGACAATCAAGTCCGTTAAAGTGCTAAGTACCAGATACACAGAATTGTCCAAGCATAAACAGTTTTAAAAATTAAAATTTGTGCAAATAAGCAGCAGCTCATTATGCAATACAGTCAATTCAAATGGAGAATAAAACAGATGAACTCATAACTGACTATCTTTAAAATTTGACAAGCTAGTGCCATAGACTTTTAGCAGTAAGGTGGTGACAAATGCTAATGACAAGCTTTGCGCCTTATTATATCTGTATGCACCAGTATTTTTGAAAGACACATGAGATTTGTATGTCCTGAAATAGTCTTGTCTATTTGCATTTTTATCTAGGCAATGCTTTACAAAAATGAAGAACTTCTGAAGTGAAGGGTGATGGCATATCAATACAGTTGATACATCTGCGTGATTAACATGTAATTAAACCCCAGGGTTTGAGACGCTGAAGGTGCACTAGAGATACTGTGAAGATTATGTGTCAAACTGAATCTATTCTATGAACTTCTAATTTGGAAGAAAAGGTAATGGTTTATCCGAATCCAATAATAAACTCATGTTAACCCATATTAAAGTATTTACAATTGCCTAGCAGTCTCCATTTTATTGCCGCAAATTATTAAAATGTTGCTATACAAGGGCAGAAGAGGTAGTCTAAACAGTATCTATTCAGCGCTCTAGAGACCGCATAATTCAATCACTGCTGACACTACTCAGAGGACCTGGGGTTAAAAAAATCATGCAATAAGGAACCTTTAACAGTTGAGTCCTTTTAAGCTATCAAATAGTTAATTTTGATGTTTTCTATATGATGTTATGTTATTTATACTCATAGAGCGCACAGTTACCCTAGGGTGTCCTGGCGCTAATTACTGGTTCCCTGAGGAGCATAAGGCCTAGTAGTGAGAAAAAAAACATGTCTGATAGCTGGTCAGTTGGTAATCTCCTGTGATATCCAGATATTGTTGACGATCCACTGCTTGCTGTATGGGGGCATGTTTAATCATTGGGCCTTTTACACTGAGACAGACACTCTCAGGAGGCTTGGAGCAGTAACTTGATACCTAAGTGTTTTATCCACTCTGTCCAGGAATTTTATGAGGCTAGCAATTGCTTGTGGAAGAGCTTCATTCAAGAGACATTTAACAGCTAGCAGTATTGTCTGTGTCCCTTATTTAGTCAGGAAATGGTGAAACAGTCTTCTGTGCTCATCTAATAAGATGGGGCATATACAGAGCAGGTGAGTTAGTGATTCCTGCAACTGGCTCCATAAGTGGCACATATTGGGGTTGGGTTTTGCACCCTGGGGGCAGAAGATATAATGATGAAAAACAGTCCATTTCGAAGTTGCCAAAACCTCACTTTATTGTACAGCAAGAATGCTTCAGTCATGTATTTTGGTACTCCTCTATTAGCAGCATGCTCTCTTTTCCTGAAAGTTTGATAGTAAGTTGCAAAGGATTCCATATGTACCTTTCTTTAGGGATGCTTTAAACTGCTAGTGAGGCAAAATTGAGTTCTACAGAGCTGCTGCCCCTTTAAGCTCCAAGACATTGGTGAGAGCATTCAACCAAGCATCTGGAGGCCAGACTATTTGCGAGTCTAGCTTCTAACCAAATGAGATTTCTCAGGGATCCTTTTTTGGCATCCCATGCTGAATGCATATACGCCAGAAGACTGGCTTTCTGTGTGAGGAGATGGTCACTCAACTTAAATTCCATCCAGATCTGGCATGGTGAGGATTTATCCTGGGCTTCCCTGGAAACGCTTCCGCGCTGTATGCCAGAGTCATGATCCGGTTAGCATTTATTATTTTCAACAGTGGTTAGAGAGTGGAGTTTTTATGCTCTTGAATATGGTTTGAAAGGCAAATTGTAATGAGGCAGATTTGGGATCTGTTAAAGGATCTCCATTGTCATCCAACCAGCACCTGAGGTATTTGTATTTGTTTGAAACAGTCAGGCGATCCTTGTTTAGATACCCGGTGTCTTTTTTTTCCTCCCTAATATCTTGTTTTTTTGTAATTTAATGTCATTACTTTTTAGTTGAAATGTTTGTATAAAACAGCAATGAGTCTTTGTCAACCCATCGATGTTTGGCTCAGAAGGACTACATCGTCATGTTGGTTTGCCAGTTTTGGGGCATGGCTGATTACTGAGTTTAAATAAGGTACCACATCAAGGGGCTAAAAAGAGCTGGAACTAATACACACCCTTGTTTAACACCTTGTGTGGTATTTATCTTATCAGAAACTAATGTGTTGTTTCCCTGTTTTACTCTGGCCCATGCTTCAGAGTAAAGCAGCTGGATGCTGTGTAGTAATTCCTATGGAATTTGCCAGGCATTAAGCTTGGACCAGAGGTGTTGGCAGTTGAGGTGGTCAAAGGCCTTGCTGTAATCTATAAAACAGCATTATAATGGCTCATTCTTTCTTATCTGATTTGCGACAAGCATCCTTATGGACACAAGATTGTCAGTGGTACCGAAAAAAGGTCTAAAACCAGTTTGATTGAGAGATATTTAGATTATTTGAATGTGCCCACGTTTTTAAGTCCTCCAAAAATAGTGATGCAAAATATTCAGAGCCCGAGTTCGATGTCAGGCGCAAAGCCTCCAACCGCTGGTTGGAGGCTTTCTGTTTGACATGGGAGGTTTACAGGCCGGCAGCCTTATTAGGATGACTGCGGTCGGAGTTTAAACCTGCGGGGGAATCCAACGCGGTTCTGATGGGCTAAAGGAGCAGGTGGGTCAGTCGGAAAGGCAGCATAATCCCTTAAAGACAGCGTTTCCGCCATCTGGATTATGATGTTGGTTTCCGACAGCAATTGCATGTCAGCCTTTCCGACATGGACAAACTGTCAGAAAGCGACATTGGGGGTCCTTAGCAGGGCCTCTTTCCCCCATGGCCCTCCGCATACTGCCCTGAGGGGGCACATCAACAACCCTGCACCATGTGACAGGCATCATGAGGTGCCTGCCACATGGTGCAGGGATGTTTCCAAACTTCAATTTTTCAATGTGAGCTTGTGCTGCGGGCATTTTCAACCTGCCGCACAAGCTCCCATTGAAAAATGTAAGTATCCGACGCGCTATCCTAATTGGGATTTATGAACCGCCATTCCATGGTCAAGCGGTTCCTTTCTCACAATGGTCTGCATCATAATAAGGTTCTCAGCATCAGCATCTAGAAGAGCGATGAGGCGATAGCTATCGGGGAGCGCCACTGGACCCTTTGTGTTAATGGAATGTAGTGTTGAGCCTTGCCACGATGAAGGGATGGAGTTAGAAGTCATACACATTTTAAACAGATTTTCCGGGGAAAAAAGACCAGAACTCAGAGTCTTGTTTTTAAACTGATGCTGGAATCCTATTTGGGCCGGGAGCTCCGTCAGCTTTGCTTTTCTGGATCAGGTTTGCTATTCTTGTGGCCATGAAAGTTGTCATGTATTTACAAAGTTGATCTTCTGTTGCCTTAGACTTTCCTTACATGAGGTTTTGCCTGCTGGGGTTGGGATGTTGGTTGGAACATATTGTTCATGCGCTATACAAAGAGCCAATATGGGCAATCCAGTTTTATGGGGTGACATTGTTCCCATTTATATGGACTGTTTCTAGCCCTCGGCTAAGATGGTTAATGATGATCCAAAAATCCTTAATATTTATTTCGACAGGATAGAAAGAGTTCAATTTGAAGGGCTCCCTCGTGCTTTTGTTTTGCTTGCCAGATTGGTTTTTAAAACTGAAAGCTTAAGATGTTGATTTCTGCAAGCAAGGAGGGACATGACCAGGATAAGCGCTAGGAGGCCTCCGGGTAGCTACGCGCTATATAAATATAATTTCATTCATTCATTCATTCATCTGAGTGATCTTGACTTCTTGCTGAGCAATCCTTTCTGGGACCTGGGATCTTTTGTGAACCACGGTTTTGAAATGGTGGATCTGGAAGAATTTGGCTCATTGGCTGCTGAAAAGAGCTGAGTGTAGGCTTTGCACAAGGAGTTCCCAATCATTAATTGTATGGATGGTATTAGGTTGGTTTTGCAAATGGTATATTTTGCAGCCACCTCTGAACTCCACTTGACTCATTTCCAGTTATGATAGGTGCCATTTGGTACAATGTAACTTAGAATGGTGTGTGCTATAATGCAATTTATTATGGACAGGCTCTGGGGCATGTGGTCACTTTTGATACACAAACAGATGAACTATGAGTTGATTGGTTTAAAAAATGCGACTGAACCAAATGTGCAATCTAAGACAGCTGATCTTTTCACAGAGAAATGAATTGGGTGGGAGGCTTGATCTTTCAGTAATTGACCATTCAAAACCCTCAGAGACAGGCCCTCTAAGGCGGCGAGTGCGGTGCGGCCAGTGGGGTCTACTCTTCATGGTGTTATTACCTGCAATGGAATCAGCCACCTGGAGTCAGCTGTTTTTTTCTGCAAAGCTTTGGTAGGGCTTATGGAGAAGATTGAGATTGAAGTCTCCCATCAGGAGCAGATGGGCGTGAGCGTAATTATGCCCGATGTCTAAAATTAACTGCTCCAGCTTCTTCACGTATGGATTTTTCCCTGCAGATGATGGGTTGATATATACATTTATCAAAAATTGTTGACAGTTTGTGAAATTGTAGCTCCAATTTTTAATCTTAACACATAAAAAGTTTTTATGACCTGAGACTACAAAATCCCAGGGAGTTGTCAAAAAGATAGAAACGCATGCCCCTCTGTATGGGATCTGGTGGCAGGAGTAAAAAACTTGCAGTAACGTTCTATCGGTGTTTCCTATTGTACCAGGATTGTAAGATACATATGATATCATACGATGTTGAAAAAGAAATTGCGTCAGAGTCTGGTAATAGATTTGCTAGTCCTGCCACATTCTAGGAGACTAAAGACATATTTACATGAAAATGGCACCGCACGGGGCTGCAAGCAATTTTGTTGCACCGAGCTGCGTCATTTTAAAAATGCAGGGATGCACCCTATTAATAAGCATACAGTGCAGCTCTGTGCTCACCCCTGTGCTGGTGCTAAAAAAGCTGCCTAGCACCAATGCAGGCACCCTTGCACCATGGCGCATGAGTGCCTGCATTGCAGGGATGATTGTGTTTGTACAAAAACAATCATTATTGGTGTTTTGCTCATTCTGTGTGTGCTGCATAATTCCCCATGCTTCTAGGATTTTCTTATTTTTGCAGATTATGTGAAATGGAGATTGGGTTGACCAGTCACAGCAGTAGCTTCCTTGTGCGCAAACATACTTGAGAGTGTAAATTGTATAGCAATGCTATTGTTGGTATTTAGATGACAGAAGTTTTGGTGGGAGGTCAGAAGTTTGGTTATTTTACCCTGATTCAAAATACCGCTGCTACCTTGTGATACATATTCAGGGTGCTAGACTGTCGTTAGAGCTGACACGTCTTGAGATAGCGGAAGAGGACAATGTTTTAATCAAACCATGTGGATTTGTGTTAGATTTCCTTGTTCCTGAGTATGTCCAGAAACTGTTGATTGAGTCATGAGCTGAGGAGGCTGCAACATTGGAAAGTGGCATTGATGATATTGAGGGGCCTAGCAAGTTGGTGTTTATTACTGAACTTTTACCCAACTTGAGCTGACTAAACTTTGTTGTGGTTTGCATGCTAAGTGGGGTATTGGTCAGTTGTATGGTCATTCAAGATTTCACAATTCAATGGTACATTACAGTGAGCTTGTACTGGAACGTGGTTGGTACCTGTATTATGTTGGTCTGTTAATGCTGCAGGATTTGTTAGTAAATGTGGCATGTCTGAGTGAGTAGAGTTTGATTCTTGGGTGAATTTGTGGCTTGAACCATCGGTGTGATCGTGCTGGATGATAGTATAGGGTCAGAGGACGGGTGTTTTCCAGTTACTGCGTCTGTGAATGGGGAATACATAGAATCTGAGTTGGTTTGTGCTACTTGTTTTACTGATGGCAGCTGGGTGGTTTCTATTAAGGTTTCAATGCCCTGATTTGTAGAAGCTTGTGCGCTGTTAAGTTTTCATGAGGCTGGAGGACTAACTTGAGATCTGGTTTCTGGGTAATTGAATTGTGAATTCCAATTCTGTCCACTAGGAGCTCTATTTTGCAGCATGGCTGAATTTTTTTTATTGTGACTGCCTGCTTTGCAGCTCTCCGGATCTTGTTCTGTTTTTATTCTGTTTCCTGAGCCTTTTCTTCTTGCGTCTCGATAATTGTGCAGGCGGAGTGCTGCAGATAGCAGAGATTGTAGGTGGATTTGTTGCAATATTAGGCTACCTGAAAGTGTTGGCCTTAGTTGTGGTTGATTCATTGCTGTCTGAGATTTCAAGATTGTGGGGCAAGGGGGGTTTTTCCACATTGAGTTCCATGACGTTATTCAGTGGCCGGGTTTTTTTTAGGGGACTCCACTGGAACTGCCGGTGATGGTTGCTGTTCAGAAATGCAGGCAGGACTGGTGGTGGCTATGAAGTTTAGGGGTTTGATACCATTTTTACTTCCTGCAGTAAATTGCCATTATAGAAGGGAGGGTAAGGAGTTGGCCTAACGGCTAGGGCGCTCGATCTCGGACCTGGGGGGACTGGGTTAGAGTCTCGGTAACGAGTCGCTAAACCTCCTGTGATTCTGGGCAAATCACTTAATCTCCCCGTGCCTGACAAAAAAATAAAAAGAGTGTCCTCATGTAACGTAACTGGTGCTATGTAAAGCGCTCTGATACCTGATTGGATTCGGGTCAAGTTCGTGCTATATAAAACTCTGCAAAAAAAAAAAGTTAAAAAAAAAAAAAGCAGCTTGTCCATGAGGATAGAATAAATGCACTCTTGAATGTTAGTGGCAAAAGAGGGAGCTGAACTATGAGTGCTATGAACATTTAGAAGAAGACTGCTAATGGGGGCAATGAGATGTTTAAAACATGAGTGTATTGAGCTAGCATCACTAATCGTCAAACTTGTGATATTTCAAGGCTTTAGTAGTGTGTGGAGTATTGATTAATTGTTGCCAGGTCTTGGTATCTAACAGAGAGTCTTTCTGCAATCTTGGTTAAACTGTGTTTTTATTGGCATTTTCAGCAAAATTGTACATTCAATAATCAATTTACAGCTCTTTATCCATAAGCATCTATAGGTCCCAGTCCATCTGATGGAATTCACTCTTCGATCATTGCCATTAAGGGGCCGCTCTTATGCCGCCAAATCAGCTGTCTCCGGGTTGAACAAATAGCTAGGTCTAGTATTGCATTGCCTTTTACAAAACGAAATTAACAGTTCCCCAGTTCCCCCCGTCATCTCCCCCTTCCCTACTCCAAACTGGTGTGCCGCTGATGTTGTGTTGGGGTATGTCATAAGGAGCGTGAGTCAGTGGGTGTCCTCCGTTCGTCGTGTCGGTGCATCCAAGCTAGTGAGTCGGAGGAGTCTGAGATATTTAGGGCATGTGATCTCGTTCATGTCCTGACCCAGAAAGGAGAGCAGTGGTTGCCAAGAGTCCGTGAAGCTGGACAGAGCGTTAGATAGGAAGGCTTGTATGAGTTCCCTTCCTATAGTGTACCAAGCGGCGTAGCTAGGGGGGGGGCGGTGGGGGCAGTCCGCCCCAGGCGGCACTATTTTATGGGCGGCGGCCGCGCGGCACTGGCCCGTTGCAGCAGCCTTTATAATTTATTTGGCCATGGGCTGAACTGTACCACTCTACACACTGCACAGAAGTCATTATGCGCTGCCGAGTGTTAGCAGGCTGTTGGATTCTCTACTGCGGCGGCTGCGTTCACGTGACATGGTGTCAGGGCTGCAAGAGTGTGTCTATCTCTTGAAGGGGAGACAGGAAGTTAAGTTACTCCTGAGGTGGGCGGGGCCGCGGTGCGAGCAGGCGGCAGTTACGAATTGTCTCTGTAGTTTAAGTAGCAGCCACTCACTGCTCGCACGGCTGCTTGTGCCGAATTAGTCACAGTGCCTAATCATGCTGCCCTGCGACCAGACCTGTTCGGAGAAGAGAGGTCACAGACTTTCAGCAAGGAGAGGCCTCTGCGTGATGTATGCGGTTGGAGGGGTGACGGACGTATACCTATGACATTTTATAGACAGTACTTTAAAATGGAAACATAGAGAAAGTGCTGCTACTTATTATCTACAGTACCCTCCGAAGTGCTGCTGCTCTCCAATTAAATGTATTACAGCAGTGCTGAGAAGTGCAGATGCTCTTAAATTAAGGTAGTGCAGGTACTCAGTACCAGACACCATCTGCTCAGTTAAAGCAATAGTTTACATGAAGAAGTTTGGATTTAACGATCACTCTGGTAAGATTTTGTATCATGGAATGGCAATTTTACACAGGAGCGAGTGGTGTCAATTATCTCCTGTGCAAGCAGGTGTAAAGTGTAGGATGAGAGGAGATTCCGCAAGTTTGAGAGCGTTTTTGAAGAAGTGTTTTGAAGGAGTATGTGCATGGGAGAACGCAGAAGAAGGGTGTTGTGTTGCTTTTGGCACCTGTTGAGGAGAACTGCAATTCCATTTCTGGTACTTTGCAGCAGTTTTAAGATAATCTTAAAGTTTCTCATTGCTCAAATGGGTGTAATTTCTGGTATTTATGTTTCCCTCGTCTTCATTGCTTGATTTTGCTCGCGAAAAAGTGTCACTCATAGTCGTTGAATGTCACTCATAATTACATTGATATTCTGATAATGTCACACATAAGTAATCTGAAACCTTGGCAGCTATGCGTAATACTTTTAATTGGAGAGTACCAGCACTTCTCAAGTGTGACGTAGTACGTTTAATTACAGAGTACCGGCACTTCTCAGAAACAAGCAGGTACTCTGGTACAGGGTGCCTGCTCTTCAATTTTTCAATTTCTAGCTTAGGTTAGCATAGGTAGGTAACATGCCTCAAGCTACTGTACATTTTTCAAGGACTAGCACAGGAAGAGATTCGTTTTTGCTTGTTTCGTCCTACGTAAGTTCTTTCACACCCAATTCCAGAGCTCAGCTTAGCAGCGGGCTGCTTGTGGAGGAGAAGTTGTGAGTTTCACCTGACTATTAGCGGCAATACTATGTCTCTTTCGGACATCTTTCAGGGGCTCGCCGTCCTTTTTCTCCAGCACCCCAGGGGACGGCAATCTGAAGGATAGCCCCGGGCGCTACTAGCTCTAGCTACACCTCTGAGTGTACCATCATTTATGAAGCCACCCCAGGCGTGTCGGTTTAGTGGAGGAACGCCAGTGTGATAGGATGTTCTGGGTTGCTGGTCCCAGAGCTAATCCCATTTGTCTTCCTCGTCATGATCGAAGTGGGTATGTTAGGGGGTTGGGCAAGCCCAGCACTATATAAACCGGGAAGCGCGATATCGCAGTGTCGAACTGGCGGTCAATGTCATCTAGGATAGAACTCCAATAGTCTTGTATTTCCTGACAGCCCCATATTAAGTGAACCAGAGTGCCCTCTTCGCTACAGCCTCGCCAGCAGAGTGGGCTCCGCTCTAGGTTTCCTCTGTGAAAGCGAGCCGAGGTCAGGTGCCAGTACATAGCTACCTTAACTGCTGCCTCCCTGCTAGCCATGTTGCAGGCGGTGTGATTCGCGCGGTAGTAAATGTCTGATCAGTCGTTGCTCGTCAGTTCCCTCTCCAGTTTCTTCTCCCATCTCCGCTGGCCCGCAGTGGGTTCTGTGGGGGCCCTAGGTCGAAGCATATCATAGATTTCTGAAATTATTGTCTTGTCGGTATCTTTGGTATATAACCATTTCTCAAACCTAGTTAATTTCCTTGCTTCTTTGGGATGGACTTCAGCGTGGAGAAGCCAGTGTAGGAGTTGGAGGTAGTCAAAGCGCTCTGTGTTGGGGAGCCCATACTCTGCTCTTAGGTCCTGAAAGGGGAGCATGCCCTCTAGGTCGAAGAAGTGACCAGCCAATGTGCACTCGGATTTCCTCCAGAGTGAGAATGCCCTTGCCTCCGTGCCTGGGGGGAATTCTCTGTTGTCGAATAGGGGTGTCATGGGGGAGTTAAATGTTGTCAGGTCTCCCCGCTCTGCCACCCCATCCCATGCCCTCAGTACAGTCCGTGTGATGGGAGAGCCCCGTAGAATAGGAGGTCTATCTGTTCGTTTGCGGAAGGGGACATGACCTGAAATAAACATCTTTTTTTCCGATTCAGATCGCTGCCACTCCATTAAGTTGCGCAACTGCGCCACGCGGAAATATTTCAGGAGGTTGGGGATGCCCATTCCTCCCTCATCCAGCCTCAAATAACTCAAGTCTTTGCGTAACCGGGGTCTCTTCCCCCCCATATAAATTGGTTGTTGTCCCTCTGTAGCGTTTGTAGGACTCCTGGGAGTGGCCAGATCGGGATAGTCTGAAAGAGATATAGCGCCCTGGGGAGAAGGGACATCTTGACCGCTGCGATCCTACCCAGAAGAGAGAGCGAGTGGCATTTCCAGTCGTTTAAGTCTTTTGTAAATTGCTTAAGAAGTTTGGAGTAGTTAAGATGTAGTGTCTGGGCCACGGATGCTGCTAGTTCAATACCCAAATAAGGGGTGGAGGGATATGTCGGTATTCCCGCGTATGATGTTCTGTGTGGGGGGGACAAACTTCCCAGTTCCTGAAACCTAAGGATCGACGACTTCCCCACGTTAATTTGAAGGCCCGAGACATGGCCGAAAGCCTCCAACTCCCTCAGAAAAGCAGGGACCGAACTTTCTGGAGACTCCAAGGAGGCTATAATATCATCGCCATATAGGCTGACAGTATGCCGTTCTCCCCCAAATGGAATGCCCTCTATTTCTGGGTTGTCTCGGATTCTTTGAGCCAGCGGTTCAACGTACAAGGCAAAAAGGAGGGGTGACAGCGGGCATCCCTGCTGGGTCCCCCGCTTTATATTAAAGAGTGTGGAAGTAACCCCGTTCACTCTAATAGTGGCCGTAGGTTTAGTATAACAGCTCAGCACCCACATTCTAAACCTTTCCCCTAGACCGAAGTGGATCAAGGTTTTGTCCAGGAAGCACCAGTCCACCCGGTCAAACACTTTTTCAGCGTCCACCGAGAGGATGAGAGCGTCCATCTTAGTGTGGTGGGCTTTATCTATGAGGTGGAGTATGCGTTTAATGTTATCGCTGCTTAGTCGAATTTGTATAAATCTGGATTGATCTGGATCAATTATACCCGGCTTAAGGGGTCCCAGGCGTGCTGCTAAGATGCCTGTAAACAACTTCAGATCAACATTAAGCAGCGATATCGGCTGATAGGAGCCACACTTAGCGGTGTCTTTGCCCGGTTTGGGCAGCACCACTATCGAAGCTGTGAGCATCTCTTGTGGAATTGTGCCTGGGCCGGTGAAAGAGTTAAAGAGCCTGGTGAGTATTGGCGCTATAGCTGTGCAAAAGGCCTTGTGGAACCCGGCTGAAAATCCATCCGGGCCTGGTGATTTCAATGGTTTAAGGCGGGAGATTGCTCCTATAACCTCTTCAATGCGAATAGGGCTGTCGAGTTTCTTGGCATTATGCTGGTTAAGCGCCGTTGTGTGCGCACCTTGAAGATAGATATCAACATGTGGACCAGCTGGGGAGGCCTCCGTATATAAGTCAGCATAAAAATCTCTGAAGGCCTGTGCTATCTCTACATCATCTTCGATTTTAGTACCCTGCGGTACCCTGAGCTCCCTTATTTTGGCCTGTAGCGTCCGCGCTCTCAAGCTCTCAATCTACTAGCCAACATGCGGCCCGCCATGTCCCCCCCCTATGTAATATGAATGCTTAAGATGAAGGGCCGCATACTCGGCTCTATCCAAGTCGAGCTCCGCCAGCAGGGCGCGCGCATTCTTCAATTGGCGTCAAATCTCGGCGCTCCCGTCCGACTATGGGCTTTCTCCAATGCCAGCACTTGGGCCGTGAGTTCCTCACGTTTCGTTCTACATTCCCTGTTCTCTGCAGCTGCTATGGCAATTAGTTCTCCCCTCACTACCGCCTTAAGTGCCCCACATAACGTGGCAATGGAATCATCCGGAGTGTCATTGACCGCTAGGTAATCCTTAATGCTTTTAAGAAGTTGCTCCTTCACTGCTGGTTTGTGTATCATAGCCTCCCGCAACCTCCATTCTGCCCCCGGCCTAGTTACTAGGCCTGGGTGAAAATTCCATTCCGCTCGCGGAAATTGCGATAATTTGACATTTTCGCGTTCTGCGGAGAGTGCGAAAATGTCAAAAATTTCTGCAATCCGCATCTTACCAGAATTTTTTTTCTTGCTCGCGCTGTAAAAAGAGACATTCTCGCGTGCGCGCGATCGCCTTACCTGAATCCCCGTGTTCGCCGACAAGTTTTCCCGATCCGGTCGCGTTCTCCACGAGATGTTGGATTGTTGGTAGCCATTTGCGCTGTCTCGTGACAGTTCTCGCCCGCATTAATGTCATTTGTCGCGCGATCACGTCATTCGTCGCGCGATCACGTCTTTCTTCTCGCGATCATGCACCGTGAGAGTATGAGATGATTGAGATCTCAAACACGTCATTCTCCACCGCGAGCAAGAGCATGAGGACGCGAGCACGTCATATCAAACGCGAGCGGGCGGGATAAGTGAAAACAAGATGGCCGCGCCCGTGAGCAACCGCATGGGTAAGTTGGTGAGCCGCGATCACGCAGAAAATACCGTGAACGGGCGGGAAAAAAACATCCGCGTCTTCGCGATATTTCCGCGTGTTTGTGGAGATTTTGAACATTTTCATGAAAGTGAATTTCGCAAATTCCGGCCACCCCTACTAGTTACCCGGGGGACCTCTAGTGTCACCACCACCACGTCGTGATCTGAAAGTGCCGCCACTGTGATGTGGACATCTTTTACCTTCGCCTGTACCTCTGTGGAGCCTAGAAGGTGATCGAGTCGGGCATAAGTGTGGTGTACGTGCGAGTAATAGGATAATTTTGAGGTCTGAGGATGTGCTGATCGCTAGAGATCCACGAGCCCCCTCTCCTGCAACCAGCGCTTTCTCTCTATGGAGATCTCCCCTATCTGTGAATACCGGCTGCCAGATATATCTGTGTGTGTGTCCATTACTAAATTGAAATCCCCCCCTACCAGTATGAAGCAATCTTGCATCTCTAAGGCCGCTGACCAGGCAGTTTTAAGGAAAGCCTCTTGACCTGTGTTTGGTACATAGACAGCCCCTATTGTTAAAGCCAAACCTTTAATCCAAAACCAATGTGCTAGTAACCTCCCCTTAATTTCTGCTACCTTGTCCCCCACTGTCGCCTTAAAGAGTCGTGACACTAAAATTGCTACCCCCGCTTTTTTATCTTGTGTGGAGGAAAAATATTGATAGGGGAATGCTCTAGCCTTCATTATATGCCAGTCATGTGCCAATAGGTGCGTTTTCTGCAACAGGCAGATATCCGCCCCTGAGTTTTCTAAGTATGACAGCATTGAGCGTCGCTTATTGGGGCTATTGAGGCCTTTAACGTTAAGGGTAAGGATGGCTAACTCCGATTCCAACATGTCAAGGGAAGATTATCAAGCTGTTCCTGAGCTCGTGGGCGCTGGCTGAGCAATATAACCTCACCTCCTCCTTTGTGACCTTGCTCCACCTGCTACCTTTACCCCTGTTGGCACACCAGCTCCCCATCCACCCCCCCAACCCCAACTGCTAAATTTCCCCCCCTAAAGTGTCCTGAGCCCACTGAAAAACCAGTGTGCTTGTGGTAAATAAAGATGTCCCAGGGCATCTTGTGGCATGAGTGGTACCGCAGGACCCTCTGTCCCCCCCGCCCGCCCCTCAAGCCCTGAAAATGTGCACATCCCCATGTTCTGTCTCAAACGCCATCTTGGGAGGTCGTATCTCGGACGACTGTTGCAAGCGCTTCTCTACTTTCCTGTGCCATGTCCTCTGAGTCAGGACCTCGAGAGGACCCTGTAGATCATCATCTCCTTACTGTCTGCCAGCTTGCCGGGGACAGGCATTGGCTCGATAGATTCTCCGTTTCCGGGCTCTGATGTGGCAGTCCCAGAAGCTTGCAGACCTCGGAGAGCGGGCAAATTTGTTGAAGTGTGCCATTCCATTTGAATATTATGCGGAAGGGGTGCCTCCAGGAGTATGCCATCCCTTTCTCTCTCAAATGTGCAGTAACGTCCTTAAACTCTCTTCTTTTCTGCAGAGTGCTGGCCGCAAGGTCCTGGTACAAAGTAATGTGATGGCCTTGGTATCGGACAGACTGTTGTAGTCGAGCTTCTCTGATGATGCGTTCCTTCAATGGGTAGTCTAGAAGGAAGGCCAGCATATCTGGTGGCGGTGCATTGGGTCTGCGCTGCAGGCCCACCCTGTGGCCTCTATCTATGCGTATCTCCGTCTCGGGGGGGGGGGCTGCCAGAATCTCACGCAACAGGCCCTGTAGGTACTGGGTGATGTCAGACCCCTCTGCTTCAGAAGGCACCCCACGAACTCGAATGTTATTCCGCCGGGAGCGGTTTTCGAGGTCCTCAGCATGGGGTTGCAGATCAAGTTGTTGGTCCTTCAGACGGATTACCTCCTGCTGCAATTGCGAGACCTCCTCGCTTTTGGCCTGTTCTTAGTCTTCTATGGCTGCCACCCTGTCACCGAGGGTGTCCACCTCCCGCCGGAGCTCGCGGACATCCCCCGCTACTTCGCTTTTTAATGTATGGAAATCCTCACGGAGTGTGTTGAATAAGAACTCCAAGAAAGATATGGTTCTGGGGGTATCTACCTCGTTGGACTCGGCGTTGACCTGGGGTGGTTTGGAGAGCATCTCCTTTAAAGTGCGTGCCTTCTTTCCCCGTTGTGTTGACATGGCTTCTGTTGGGTTGACAACTCCCGTAACACCAGTTGAACGGTTCGCGGCTCGAAATGAGGTACCTCCTATGCCTGTGTTTATATTTCAGTGCACTGCTATTCCTTTACTGTCGCGGCACGGTGGAGAAGTAGTGGGGAGTAAGACCCTAAAGAGTCTGCACTGGATGTCCTTCATGTGTGCGGGATCCCCCCGGCAGCTGGTTAGTGGATGGAGATGCTGATAGTGGTGGAATCACTGTCCTCTTGTGCCGCAGTTTGGGGAGAGGGATTCCCGTTGCCCACTTCAGGGCCTCGTGAGCCACTTCTTGTCCCCCGTCACAGCTTAGCGAAGGAGCGTCAGAAGACAGTTCACCAAAAGAGTCTGTGACTATGGGTTCCTCCGTGTGTTGAGTGTCTCCCTCCGTGGAGTTCCTAGTGGGGTCGAAGGGGTCCCGCAGTCTGGCTGTGCAGAAGCCTCCCCCGGCACCCCCACAAGGCCCACGATCCGCCGCTGGTGAGCGTGCCCAGAGACTGCCTCAGAATAGAATCAGCAGGGCCCCAGCAGTGGAAGATGCCCCATGGCCGTTGGGGAGGAGGCCCCAGCAACGGCGCCGCCCGCGTCCACTGAACTCGCCTGTCTGCGTGGTTGCTGGCCCCTTGCGCTCTCCACCACTCAGCTGGTCCGATCCAGTCCCCAGGGTCAGTCTTATGTGTTGGGCACCGCTGCATACTTGAGGGCCGCCGGGCGCTGCGCCATGGCCTCCGACCATTGCAGGAGACCAGCGAATGAACGGCAGCCCAACTACAGCCCCGCTACAGGGAAGGGAAGCCAGTCAATTATTCTGGCTGAAGCCCCTGCTCACAGTGTGTCTGCCCCTGATCTGCGCGAGGCGCCGCTTACCGCTTCCTGCGTCGAGTTGGAGTTGGCAGGCATCCGTCGATTCACAGTGCCCCTCTGCTCTCCGTTCCTGCAGTCGCCTCCAATATAGGTGGTGGTGTGGAGGGCTATCCTCGTGCCTGCCACCATTCTAGCCACAGAGTGCCAAATGGTCCCCTGGCCGATGCTCTGTGGTGCGCCTTCGCCTGTCCTCCCCCGGCCGCTGCCGTGCTGTGTGTCCCAGGCCTATCCCGCATTGCCGCACCCTCAGTCTCGCATGCGGGCGGGAGCTTTGCTCCACGCTCGGGGTGCCGGCAGTGATTCAAGGAAGGAAGGCGCTCGTCTGTCGGCTTCTAGAGCGCCTCCAATGCCACTTTCGGCATCGGCTGCCGAGTCTACTTGTCAGGCGCCAGTGTCAATCGGGGTCCGGGCGCCTTTTTCTCCAAGTCTCGTCGCCCTGCTGCCCGGCTCCGATCAGCGAGAGCGTTTGGTCCCCAACCCCAATTTCTCATTTACAAAGTTGCAGACGTGCTGGGGAGCAGTTCCTCTACTCCCGAAGTGCGATTAGGGGGTGATTATCTCGGTTCTAGGGCAGTTCGGGCATCGACGAGTGGGGAGACGAAGTAACACACGTCTTACCCGCTCGCCATCTTGGCCCCGCCCCCCCTTCTTGTGCAATCTTGAATGGGAGAGACAGCTTGATGCATTTTTGGGGCCTCATTTATAAGAGACCTGTGCCAGCGGAGCATGGCTTTTCATAGCCTCGCAGATATGGTGTGAGACAAAGCAGCACAAGTAGCTTTGTTGCCTCTATAAGGGGAGATGTGCCATGGGTGTTATGTGGGTGTTCCCACGTAACACCCATGGCATTTGACACATTCCCAGAAAACAAGCAGTAAACCTGGGAATGCTTCAAAAGCCATGCTAAGGGTTGTTTTTGTAAAGAAACATTTTCCTTCCATCACAGAAATAACCTGATTGCACATGGTGCAAGAGTGTCTGCGTTGGTGCTAGGCAGCCATTTGTGCACCAGCACAGTAGAAGAGAACAGGAATGAGCTGTATCTCATAGATAGGGTGCATTCCTGCCCTTTTCTTCTGATATAGGGCACCGCAACAGGAAGGCTTGCGTTGCTGCCCTACGCCAAAAATCAGTAAATGAGGCACTTGGTGCTTACCGCACTGCAAACTGCACATCTCAGTAAATACTGGGCATTTTCCCCTTGTTAAATTTCAGGAGGTTTCACTGCTAAAAATGAGCAAAAGACCAACTACATACACAGATGTACAATCATATGTATATCACACTGGACCCCATTGTTTTGGTTGTTTAGTTACTGATTGCTGTTTTCTTTGCTTGCACTGAATGAATCATTCAAAAAAGAATTTGATCTCGGCACAGATTTCTTCACTGTACTACAAACTCTGTAGTCTTAAGGTGTTACTATTTGCAAGGTGGATACCACCGTGGTTGATATTTGATTTGCTACAAGATCATTAAAAAAATTAATAAAAAATGTTTTGACAAAAAAACTAATGAACAAAGGTGCTATATAATGACAGGGTGCAATAAACATTGCATCACTTGTACATGAGATCTGTGAGTAAGTAGATGTTTGCACTGCAATCATAATTTAAATGGGCCACTTGCAAGCAGGCGAAAAAAACATACAAACAGCAGATACTTCTCAAAGAAAATGACAATAACTCAGCTATGTAAATACATCATAGTCCACATGTCATTTAACATGTTGCATCAGAAGTCTAACAAAAGAACTATTTCAAACCCCATCACTACACCCTTTTGTGTACACTAATGTGACAGGGTAACCATCTAGAATACGCCACAGCCTTGAAGCACAGCCGATCGG
The DNA here is from genome assembly GCF_964204655.1 of Triturus cristatus. Lineage (NCBI taxonomy): Eukaryota > Metazoa > Chordata > Amphibia > Caudata > Salamandridae > Triturus > Triturus cristatus. The sequence continues at coordinate 1,526,384,418 of NC_140591.1, forward strand.
AGCAATACCTAAACTATGAAAACACATGAAAGCGAAAGGCTGCAAGAGGTTGAGTTCTGTAGTCAACTTTCTATCTACTTAATCTAATTTGCAGTTGCGGCTGGTGCAAGTAAGAGGCGTGGGGCAGGGTGCGGAGGGGGGCCTCGACGGTGTGGGGAGCGCAAGGTAAGTGTTTTTATTTTATTTTTATGTTCCCTCATCCTCGTCTGACGACTCCCCTCCACATCGCTCTTACCTGCACCAGCCGCAACTGCTAGATTGCCAATAATTGATAACATAACATAAGGCAATTAATAGCTTAAGCTGTCTCTACTAAGACCTAAAAAGGAACACAACTAAAAGCAACTATGAGTTGTAGAATCGAACGCAGATGCTGTTGTAAAAAAAACAGATGCAAAAGCAATGCAGTGCAAACTTAGGGGGGCACAATGGGCATACGCCTCATAAAAAAGGTAACAGAAAGTTCTAAAGGTGTGAGATGGCCTCTAATAAGAAGGCGTGCAGAGCAAGATTCGCTGTGATGGGAATGTATCCGAACTTCAGAAGAAACCACAACTGCAGTACCTACCTGTGCAAAGCCACCTTAACATATACACACACACACATTCACACCCACACACACCCACACACACATACACATATACACATATAAACCTGACAAGTGAGCCTTTTGTCCCAAAAGCGGATAAATGTAAGGTTTTTATGCCTGCTGTCCAAAACATATTTATTCTCAGCAGGATATTAATACAAAAAATGAATAGGTGTATCACATACTAGAGCTATATGCTCTAGAAGCTTACTCAAGAAATACCTATTGTTGGCCAATCATGATGACATAATTGTTTGTCTTCACTGTCCCCAAAGCATGCAGGCTCTGTCTCTTCACCCTCTAACACTTTATCCAGCAAGAACACGGATGGCAACAGACAAACATGCTCCTATAGACTGAATGTAGCTGCCAAGAGAACAGTGCTTGAGAAACCTGAATGGTTCTCTTCTGTTTTTCTTCCCGTGCACTTCAAAATCATTATGTTCACATCACCTCTCCTCAGTGATACTGTGGCTTCACCCGCTCATTTAATAGTTGCAATAGTATATAATGCCCCCCTGAGAATGTGAGGGCATCTGGGGAATGAATGCCTAAACAAGTCCATTAATGAGGGCTTCTGTCCATAAAATGATGCAAATGAAGTGGAAACAACAGATTATGTGTAGTACACATTGCACATCATTACGTCTGAAGAGTAAATTGGTCTCATGATAATTTACATCATGATATATTTTAAAAAAAAATTGAAAGAGAACTCTTTCAAAATCGGTTAGGAACTGCTCCCAATTAAGATGCAGAAGAATAAAATTACTTTTTTGTCTTTGACCTAAGATTTTAAGATGTTTCACAGTTTATGTAGAATTCAGCAATATACAGAAGTAGCTTTCGATAAAAAGATGTATTCAGTTAAAACAGACTAACCATAAATGCCAAACATCAGCAAATGTTCCATCCAGTAACAAAAAACACACAGGCCAGAATTGTCAGGTAAGCCTGAGCACCAGTCTAATAAATACTAAAAGAACTGTGAATTATCATAACGAAAAGAAGATTTTAGGAAAGATCTCATTACAAAACAGGCTTCAGTACCTGATAACGTTTGCAAGAAAATTGGTGCGGGTACAGACCTTCTAAATCAGCATTTCTTTAATAACAGGCCAGGGCTTGATATCTAAGAGTACACAGGCAATGCAATTCAGAAAAGAAGACAAAATGCAATAGGATCTGAGGGGACTTCTCTTCACAGGGACAACATCAAATCAAATCAATATTAAACTGTCCCTTGGGAAAAATACAAGCAACCTCGACTATGTCCCAACCTGAACCTACAGAGACGAGCTCTCTTCCACGACTGCGTGATTATAAGGAGACAGATCTTCAGACTCTTGGTCACCATCATTGCATTTTATCCAAGCACTGACTTTGCAAACTCAACCTATGTGGAGATGCAGTTGATTTTCAGAAAGCCTTCTTGTACCACTGTTTATCAGATCTTAGAATCTGTCCAGGATGAAAAAGGTTCTATCTGAATCTACCTAAGCAGATTTAATATACAAAAGCCAAGAAATTGCCAGACCCTTTAAAAATTTGAAACAATCTTCAAAAATGGTCCCACTAAGGACAGCTTTGGGATTAGTCCATGCCAAAACCCACAACAGTAGGGTAGCCAGTCTAAATACATCTTCAACATATGAAATATCTCATTCTTCCTGGCAAAAATAATGGCAGCTACTCAGGGGAAGAGCTAAACGCCAATCACTGAAGCAGTTTTCAACAACTTGAAAACTCCTGTTAGAGCTTCCAGACACTGAAACAATATGACATAATCATTGCATGCTACAAGTTTACATCTTCAGCAAGGGAAGAATATATTTACTTCAATATTTGTGGCAAAGCTAAACAAAGTCCCCAAGGATTGCACATATTTTTCTCATCATAAGCTAAGGCAGGGAAACCTTTTACCATAAGACTTCTAGATTTAGTTTTTCTGTGTCAACAGATTCTAATTGTTTATTAGAAAGGTTGGTGTCTAAATTGACCTCTTTAATGAAAGAAATAAAAGCATTGTCTCAAGGTTTGAGACCATTTGGTGTACAAGAAATCAGGAGGGCATCACCAGTATAGAGCAAAGCTGGACAAGGTCTGTGTTTACTAAGTGGCATATCATGTCCTTTCTTCAACAAACATGAATTCAAATTATTACTATATAACTAAAACAGGGACAAGCACACAACCCTGCTGAGTGCCTGTGTCTAATGTAAAGGAAGTCGTACACTCATCACCAAACGTAAGGATGCAGGGAAGTCATTATAAAGCATACACAAAAGGTTGACTGAGGGAGCATCAATGTTTAGTAAAAGAACTTGCCATGAATTGTACCGGTTCATAGTATCAAACACGCTACATTTATCCATGAAGGCCAGATGAGGAGGGCTTCCCTCAGCCACAGTATACTTACTAGCAATGAAGTGGAAGTTAAGGCATTGTTCAATAGCCTCAAACCCTCTCTAAAGCCCAATTGCACATCAGTGAGCTTTCAATTTTTATCAGCCCAGGATAAAATTATTTTTAATATGATTCTGCATACAGCCTTCACAAATGAGTCAATCAAAGAAATTGGACTGTATCAATGAAGATCTAGATCGTATCCTTTGTGAACATATGGACAATGATTGAAAACAACCACTAGCGAGTGAACAAAAATCTGCAAGCAGAGGTCAAACCATTGGTCATTAACGGGATACATAGACCAATATTACATTTGTATAAATCCACAGGTGCCCCATCAGGACTACAAGCTTTATCATCAGGGCCGTCATGAATGGCGCACACTATTTTATGATAATAACATTTTTATCCTAGTGGAAAAGCCAGAAATAAGGAACATGTCTTGTGTTCTACATAATGATAGGTATTTTTTTAATGAATGGCCTATTGAGCTACTGAAAAATTAGCTGTCAACAAGAGAGCGTTACCTTAGTAGAAGTTTTACAAATTGACCACTCTCCAAAACATTGAAGCATTTTATAATGAGCAAGCAACCTCCGAGGTCTGCAGGCCTTTGTTCTGATCACATTTTTCAGCTTCTTAAGGGTAGACTTGTAACCTGCCCTATAGAGAGCAACCTCAGCTTACCACCTGGGATACTTCGCTAGGGCATAGTGTCATTGCCTACTAGCTAAATAGCAGCCTGAGTCAAACCATTAATAATAATAATATGGACACTTATAAAGCGCGACAGCTACCTCAAACAGAGGTGTCCCGGCGCTAAAAGAGGACAGTAGTGCAGCACTGGACAGCCAGAAACCAAGTCCCGGGACCCTTAATCTGCCCCATACATGGAGAGTCACCTTTTTCCTGCTAAAATGATGATTGAGCATCATTTTGGCAGAATCGTCTAAGTAAATAAAGGATCTCAGAATCTTAGCATGGCTAATGATCAGGGATAAGTATGTCTGACCACAGACTAACTTATGTCGTAAAATGTAAACCAAGATTTGTGGGGCTCAGACAGCTCTGACTTATGTCTGAGCAGTTATCCTTAATAGTGTTATGTACTTAGACCAAAGAAAGAACTGTAGGATGGAGACAGGCAGAAGAATATCTACACTGAGCAGATTATGGTCAAGGTAACTCAATTAGTAATAAAGTCACTTATGCTCCTAGAGACAAATATATTTTCAATGAAACACAAGCAGGCCAGCCCACTACATGAATGAATAAACTCTTACCTTAGTTACAAAATCTGTGAATGCTGACAAATGTCAAGTTTAATTAAGTGATCCTAAAGTGCAAAACCACAGAGTAATCAGGTAGGGCATGAAAAATATCCACATTGAATAAAGAAAAACCAATGAAGGAAAGGGACTTAGAACTAATCCTGGCATTAATATTCGCCCTGGCAACTCAGCTTAAACTTGGCCAACTCATAAAAGCATCAAAACATTTGAAAAAAGTCCCAAAATTAGGATTATCATGTGATGAAGAATCATCACTGTAATAATGAACAAGGTTTAAATGAAAACATACAGACCAGGTAACAGAAAATGATTGAATCCAAACATGGTTGATATTGATAGGCATAACATTCAGAGAAATTCTGGGCCTTATTTATGAAGGCCTGCGTCACTTTTGCGCCACTGTTGCGTTACTTTCAGTGATGTAGCGGCAGCATATCTAATGCGCCATATTGCACCATATTTACGAAGTGACGCATTTAGGCAACCCCTTCGTAAACCCCTGTTCTACATTATACCAGCGTCAGGTATAATGTATGCAGGGTGGGTGTTCCCCCGCAAGAAAGGGTCGTAGGAGTGGCGCATTGAAATCTATGAGATTTTGCTGCACCACTTCTAGGACGCCAATGCATCAAAACCTTACGCCTGCCTCATGGCAGGCATAAGGGTGATGCAGGCACATTTGCATGGGGCTTGTCCCATGTGAAAGGAACATTGCTGGAGTTGTGTCTAGCTTCCAACACAACTTCTGCAATGTGCCACTTTTTTGCCAACAGATATGTCAGTAATACTTACGTATCTGTCATTTCTTACGACATGATGCGTCATACTGTAAATATGACGCATTATTGGTGTTGCAAGAAGGGCGCACTGACAAGTGTCACATCACTGCTTTCAGGCAGTGATACACCACATCTCATAAATGAGTCCCTCTGAACCAAGTAGAAAGGCTCTACCACAAGAAGTAGAAGAAACAGCAGGAATAGAGTTACAGGAAAAAGCAAGGCAAGTCACATAGATTATAGCTCAAGTGTTGTATGGCATCACTATGTCAAAGGATTTAACACAAGCTGCTGGCTATCTTGATTTAGGTTTAAGGATGTGCCAACAATATTCCAAATGGCAATATACAAAGTATTCAGCGAGAACCCACTGGGGCTACATTGGAGCTAAATACATAAGGTGGGGGGGGGACATTTAGGTATGATAATCTCAATCAAACTGTACAAGGTCTATAAAAGTGTAAAACAATTTGAGATAAACATGAGATTTCCTGGGTGTGGGGGCAGGCAGAGGGTCCACAATAAGATGGTCTGATTTGTTGCTTAACTAAAAGGGTCAGTAAATAAACCCCAAAGGCAAACTATTAATGAAATCAAGACTGATACTGCAACATTGGGATTGGAACTAAAGGTCCCTCACGACCAAAGAGTTTTTAACATTAATGACCACACAATCACCATAAAACCATGTGCAGGGCTGTCCAACCCAAGACACCCTCCTCAGGAATAAAATCTAGTCATATAAGGACAAATTAAAATCCAGATGTTTGTTCAAGCAATGCACCACTCTGTTTTTTTTAAGTGGGAGGTAGTCTTGATGCACTTGAGACAAGAAGGAAAAGATTTACCAAGATCAAATGAAAGGGCAAGCATCTGGGGGCAAATGCAAAACAGGCGATAAAGTCAAAGAGTGAGGAGTCAAAACATTTGCAGAAGAAAAAACATTAGAAGCACCATTATGACACTGAGTGGCATATGGAGCAGGGCCAGCAGTAGACACATCAGAATATGGAAGTAAATCAACAGCATTAACAGTAGGCTGAGCAAAAGAAACAATAGGACCATTGCCCATTATGGTAGCTAGGAAGTTGTGTGTGAACAGGCAAATGATAAGGCAGTAAGGTGCTCCGAAAAATGAGACTGTTAGGCAGCAGGATCAAGGCCATTTTATGCAAAAAGACGAACAGAGAATGAAGGTAATCATTATGAGTCATTGATCGAAATGTCCCTCTTGGCAAGTTCAATATCTTTTTAGATAACTCAAACTGCAAGCTCTATGACACACTCAATGTTAATGCCCCAGTGAGGGAAGGAAGTCACCTGCTGTCTTCCATTTGTCCATATTAGCTTGCAGTCACCCTCCCAGGCACCCACTAAAGCAGGCAACAAACAGCCTATCCCATGTAGTGATGTGGCAATTGTGCAGCCAAGGTTTTGTAATTTGGTCTCACCCTCCCAGGGACCCAATAAAGCAGGCAACAGATAGTACATCCCTGATTAATGGTGACTACTAAGGGGTAACTGAAAATCGGTGCGGAATGTGTTAATCTTTTTTAGTAGTATTGGATGTTCACAGTTGCATATGTAAACATTATGGAAATGAAACTGCAAGCATTTGGATATGGGTTAGGTTGACCATGTGTCTACAGCATGAGCATTGACAGAGTGGTATGTATTCTGTTTGGACACTGTGAATAGAACTCTGAGAAAGGTCATGTCTGTGTGTGTGTGATTGTTGGGTGAGAAGTGTGTGTGTCTGTCGTTCCATTGGGGAAGTTTCTGTGTGTTTACAGGGGAATGTGTGTGTGTGTGTTTGCGTGCATGTGTGGAAGATGTGCTTCAGGGACGTGTGTGTGTGTGTGTCTGTGTGTGTGTGTGTGTGTGTGTGTGTGAGACACAATGGAATACATACTTTATGTTACCAGCAGATGCAGCGAGGATAAAAATCCCTGGGGGAGTGAATATTTTAACCAGGCAGCGATGAGTTCGAAGATATCCATATTCTGTTCTCATTGATCTTGTGCTGTCAGTCCCAACAACATGTTCATGGAGACCTCTTGACTGCTGCTCATCCAGTACCCAACTAGATGGAGATGGAGATGTGAATTGTGCTGCACCTTGATAGACACAATAGAGGAATTAATTGAGTGTTCTGACTGAATCATGACATTGAGCCCTGATGATGTCCGTAGGGACAAAACATGTTGACTGGGCTTCGTTGACTGCATTTGATGAAAAGCATTGCTTGAATAAAAAAATGTGGGATCCATTAATAAACACAAGACTCCCAAGTGATTATTTTTGGAATGGACTGATGATAATTAAGGAATGAACAGTATTATTCTGTGAATTTTGGAAAGACAAATCAAGGATAGACTTTTACACGCTCCTGTTCTTCTAAAATTGGCTTTTCCTTCCCTGTTTCGAGTGGGAGTAGTTCAACAGTTTCTCAAGTTAACACCTCCGAAGTTCAACGCTTTTCCTAATGTTGCACTATATATATATTCCAAGATAGTTTCCACCAGGTACTTGCCTAAATCTTTTTTTATTTAATTTTATTTTTTTAAACTTTATTGAGCAATTGAGCAGAAAAATAGATTGAGCCAGTAGTCAATTACACAAAATCAAATTCACAAATTGACAACATTATCTTAAATATTTGAATCCATTTTTATAAAAATGATTATGTTCTCGATTGATTCTTTATCTAAAATGCAATGCGCAAAATTCCATCTCCTATATACAGTAGTAAACATTGATCAGACAACATCAGATAGAGTTTAATAAAGTGCAGTGCGTTCAAGTCCCAAAAAGTACTTTCTTGTTCCAATCATCTTCTATATACAGTAGTAAGCATTGATCAAACAACATCAGCTACGAATTAATAAAGTGCATTTTTTATTATTATTTTTTGTTTCTATTGCCTAATAGGATGATTCTGAACCTTAATAAAGTGCATCAGCTCATATACCACCTTAGCCGCGTATAATATGTAAAGCAAAGTGAAAATATATAATGAATTAGAGTTAAATTTTCTTTTTACACTTGCCAGCTTTCTAACAGTTCCATGTATCTCCATATAGCGGTATATCCTTTATTAGCACCAACCCTTTTAGCATAGGCCTCTTCAATTTTTTTGTTTCAAATCATTTTATTGTGCCATTTTAAATAGGTTGGTACTTTGGTGCTCCTCCAGTTCAGGAGCATCGGGGAACGCGCGACTAAAGAGGCAATTACTATGAATGTTTCTTCCCCTCTAGACATTGACAGGTTTTGTCTCTGGCTAACTGAGCCAAAAAGAGCTATTCCTGCCTCTGGTTCCAGTCTTCTCTGTAAACCAAGACTAAGAGCAGCAAAGACTCTCTCCCAATACTATCCTAGCATGGGACAAGTAAAAAATATATGAAGCCAGCCTCCCTCTCCCGGGAGCTGACAGCAGCAAACATCTATTCTGAATTTCTGGATGCATCTCCTGGAGTGCTTTGGGGGTATAGTATGCCATCCAGCGTGATAACAATTACATTCTTTTAAAATGTACCACTCTTAAAGCCTTGCTACCAAGTTGCTAGATGACTTTCCACTCAAGGTCGGAGAAAGTACATTGCATTTCATGAGTGACCCTCTCTAAAAAATTGTTAACCACAAGCAGCTCTACTTGGGCCCGTAGAAGACAATACCAATTTCCCACCCCCCCTTAACTTTGTTCTAAAGAGAGCAGCCACAACCGGCATGGGACCTATACTAGATGGAAAGCAATACATGTTTAACAGATGTATAATCTGAAAATATCCACAAAAGAAAAGCTTGCACCGGTCTCCACACCTAGCCTGGACCTCTTACCAATTAATACATCCCCCACCAACTATAAAATGACCCCGCTCTTTGAAACCGTTAGCTTTCCAAAACCTTAAACGACTGTTCTGGATTTGGAGGCTCAAGCTTTTACATTCTGTAAGCTGCAAGTACTCATACCATGCGGAATGGTTGTATGACGGTACCGCGAATGCAATTACTTTGCATGCCTTTGACATGCATTTTTTGCGTGCATGGTTTTACCGCAAATATGTATTTACAACGCAAGCCAATACCACGCATGTATTTGTGGGGGAGACTCTCCACACACCTCCCCAACTTACCTTAAATGCGTGGTATTGGCATGCGTTTTAAATACATATTTGCTGTCAAAACATGCGTGCAAACAAATGCCTGGTAAAGGCAAAATGAGGTAAAAGCCTCGTTGTAAAGGCTCTTTCCCCTTTGGAATGAGCCTTCATGGAGTAGAATGCCTGAAGTCTGCTGCGATACTCCTGCAATGTCTTGTATCTAGTTTTTGGGGGAAATGTTGCTGTTTTTATCAAGACCGGGATCTGGGACCCGGCTTCCTGAACTATCTTATCAAGAATAAAATTATCAAAAGACCCATCGCAGTCAATTAAGCCCACTATTAAAAAAATCAAGCTTCATAGTATGTACGAGCTAGGCGAAGTGCGTGCTCTCCCTGATTGATATCAAGTTAAAGCACATGGAGTTTTACCCTCGAAGCCTTCTTATTCCAGATAAACTGTCGAAAGGTTGTTTCCAGCTCTTTAAAATATGCCATGTTAATGTTTATAGGGACATTTGTAAAAAGAAATATCAGTAAAGGTAAAATCGACATTTTTATAAGAGTGGCACGACCTATCAATGTAAGAGGGAGAAGTGACCATTTATCAAGTAGACATTTGATTTTTTGAGTATGGCCTCCTAATTCAATTTATAAATCTCCGCATACTGATTGGTGATATAAATCCCCAGATATCCGATTGGGTCAGGAGAAAGATCTTGTTGTTTGAGATTGTCTGGGAGAAAGTCACTAGAAGTATTAAATATTAAAATTTTGGTCTTATTGTGATTGATTTTATACCCTCCAATTAATTCAAACTGCGCAAAATCTGTGAGTGTCGTTTCGATGTTCTGCCTTTCAGGTCTAAGATATAGGATGATATCATCCGTAAATAATTTTAATTTCGGCATTCCTGATATTGGTGTTTTTATGACAAAATTATTTTGGATCCTGATAGCCAGGGGTTCAATAAAAAAGGTGAACAGCACTGGGGATAGGGGACAGCCTTGCCTGTTTTCCTGATTTAAATCGACTGTTCCGGGCAGGTTGGAGTTAATAAAAACCTGAGCCTGTGCCCCTTGATATATATTCCGTAGCATGTTAATAATCTGAGGAGAAATCCCAACCCTTCCAAGACCATGAAAAAGAGCTTCCTAATTCACCAAATCGAACGCTTTCTCGGAGTCGACAATCATTATAAACGCTGGTGTTTGTTTAGTATTAAAAAAGTCAAGTACTTGTACTAAGAATCCGGTATTAGATGACATTAGCCTCCCAGTCACAAACCCCATCTGACCCTTGCGGATCATATTTTGTGCAACTGGGGTAAAACGATTCGCCCAGACATTCATTAATATTGTGTAGTCTGACTTTAGTAGACTGATCGGCTTGTATGAGCTAGCATCCCTTGGATTCTTAGCCTTCTTGACAAAACTTACAATGATAGACTCTTTAAAGAATAATGGAACCTCGCCTCCTGCTTCAACGTAGTTAAAAAGCTCTGCCAAGGGGGGCGTGGCTTGGACGCCGAGGGAAGATGGCGGATCTCCGTTAGCTCCGCTTGGACGCGGTGCTATGTAGCTGTGTGGAAGGCTTCCCAGCGAGCTGCGGGTGCTGTCTCCAGAAGAGTTTACCAGCGGAACATGGCGTGATTCAGATTTGCCCTTCGTCGGCTGTTTTTATCACTCCTATCCCTCGGAGACGTGGCGGTCTGATTTCCTGAGGTAATACCCGACGGCGGCCATTTTGTATCGAGGCGCCTGTATCTTATTCCTGAAACACCGCGCACGCATTTCCTGGATCCAGTCATGCTTTGATGCTTTACTGCTTCATTTTTCTCCGTGAGGGAGTCTGTTCCAAGTCCAACGGCTGCAAGTAGCCCCTGGCCATGCTTTCTTCAGAGGAGCCGTGATTAACCCCTATGTTCCGGTATTTCCGGAGCTACAGGCTGGATGCAATACAGCTTTGTGTATCTTTTTCTTTTTGTTTTTTTTTTGTTCTAAGGTGATGCTGTAATGGCTTTATGAGCATCTTTGTCAAACCTTACAGCGTATGAGAGAATTCCGTATACTTTTTCCCGCCAAGAAAGCGTCTAGTCAAATTGCCAAGATGTCTAATGACTCCCATCCTCCAAGTAAACCGTCTTCTTCTGGCGCAAAACCTAAGAGGCTGAAGAATGACCCGCCCTCGCCTATTCTTTCGTCGCAAAGCCCAGTTCTAGATAATATACTAGAGGAAGTGCGTGGTCTTCAGCCCTTTATGGCCGCCACAAACGAAAAATTGCAACAAATAGAGGACCGATGGATTGTCATGGAAGGTAGGGTGACTGAGTTAGAACAACGCGTCAGTGACGTTCAAGATGTTGCCACAAAAATACCGTTATTGGAACAAGAGATTCACAAATTAAAGCTCCATACTGAGGACTTGGAGAATCGTAATCGAAGGAATAATCTCCGTCTTTTTGGCTTGCCAGAGAATGTTGAGGGTCCTGATATGTTGCTTTTTCTTCGAAAATTCCTCCATGACCTCTTGGGCCTTCAGTCATCTACACCTTTGAATATACAGAGAGCTCACCGCTTAGGTCGCCTTCAACCGAATTCCACCAAACCTCGTGGTATTATCATGCTTTTTCTGGAGTTCACAGAACTCATGACTGTACTTAAAGCAGCTAAACTTAAACGTCACCAATCGTGGTCTGGACACAATATCTTTATCTCACAAGATGTCTCCAATGCGACCAATGCTCGTCGCAAAGAATTTCTTGCATTGCGTCCACAAATGAAACACTTGAGCGTCCAGTATGGCATACTTCATCCCTCCATCTGCAAGATCACCCACGACGGCCAGACAAGATCCTTTGATGACCCGGGAAAACTGAAACTGTTTCTCAATAACATCTCCTCTCGGAATATGGACACAAATCATTGAGCGCTTCTTCTTTTTTGCCGCTTCAGTGTGGTGCTCTTAACGGCTTTTAACAGCTTTTTTCTGGTTACCTTAGATACATAGCTTTCCATATGCTTTATTGCTTATTGCTTATTGTATGTTTGTTAATCACGTTTCTTCTTCTTCTTTGTTATTGGTTATTCCTGTTCAAATTCTTTCTTCTCCCCCTCATATCTTTGCTCCTCTCTTATAATTACCAAGGTTATGTCCTGCTTCCAATTGTATCCATGTGGTTTACACCGCTGTCTTCTCTCCGGTCTCATCACGCTCCAACTATACTTTTCTATTGATGTCTTTCAGGTCTGGAATCTTTTCCTTGACCTGTTTTCCTTCTCTGCTTTCCTATGCTTTTTACGTCTGCTCACCTTCTTTCCCTCCCCTGATCTTTCGCGCACTTTCTTATTTCAGTCTTCCTCTGGTCGGTGCGTCACTCTCTTCCTTTTTCGAGATTTTTCATGTTTCCTCTTTGCTCTTTTCCCTTCATTTCTTCATGATTATGGTGCTTTTGGACTTCTCTTTATTTATTACATTGTCAAAGGCTTGTTGATTCTTCTTAGTAATGTAGTTTTATGTTTTGTTGTTCCCTTTTGTAACCCTTATGCGCATTTTGTCTTCCAGTGTCGCTTTGTCTCTGAAGTATTTCCACACCATGTGTATCACATTCCCCTGACCCTCGCGTATGTGTAATTTTGTTACGTGGAACGTCCGTGGTCTTGGAAATCCTGTTAAAAGACAAAAGGTAATTTCTCATTTATCTAAACTCAATTCCCAAATTTCCTTTCTTCAAGAAACTCACTGTAATGACGTCGAGTCGCTCAAATTAAAAAGGCAATGGGTAGGCCAAGTTGTTTTTTCCCCTGCTGTTGACAAGAAGGGGGGGGTTGCCATATTGTTTCACAAAACTTTATCTGTGCAAATTATTTCCTCTCAAAATGATGACGCAGGTCGATGGGTAATGGCCAAGATTGTTGTATACAATAAAACGTTAATCTTGTTAAACATTTATGGCCCTGTGAAACCGGATCCAAAATTCTGGAATGATGTCAAAATTCTCCTCTCCACCGCTGACTGTCCCAATATTATTGTAGCAGGCGACTTCAATCAATGGTTGGATCCTTTCTCGGATCGCTTATCAAAGTACAAATTTCAACCGGATAAGACCCATAAATCCTTTCAATCGGCCATTGCCTCTCGCCCATTGTATGATGTTTGGAGAACCTGTAACCCTGATTTGTTGGAATATACGTTCTTTTCTAATGTACACCAAACCCGATCCAGAATTGATTATATCTTGGCGAGCAAATCCCTTCTCCCATGTATCCAAAAATCTGAAATTGGCTCTATCTTTATCTCAGATCATGCCCCTGTCTATGCTGTTTTTGACCTTTCACTCACCTCCACCAAATATAGTCGCTGGAAGTTTAACACTCACCTGCTATCTGACACAGCTTATCTTACAGAAGCCACCTCCTTTATTAATGAATTTTTCACCTTTAACAACCCATCAGACACTTCCACTTCTAACAACTGGGATGCTTTTAAGGCGGCGTTCCGTGCTTTTACTATTTCCTTTGTGTCCCGGAAGAAAAAGGCCAATGTGAAAAAGTATAAGGACCAATTACAACAGTTGAAAAAATTAGAGCATGACTATTTTTCCTCCAAAAATGCTGACTCACTTAGGAATTTAATTACAGCCAAAACCAACCTTAACAAAATTGCTACTGCTGATGCCTGCAATGTTTTACTTAGGATTAAGTCTAAATTTCACGGAGGGCAAAATAAAGCAGGTAAAATGCTAGCGAATTATTTAAAAATTCGCTCTGAACGTAAGACCATTGGTCCTATCATGGATGAATCCACCAATAATCTGGTGTCCTCTGATGAAGAAATTGCAGCGGTCTTTCATGACTACTACCGATCTCTTTATTCAGATGATACATTCCCCTCCTCTCATAATCTTGATAAGTTTTTTTCTGGACTCCCTGCTCCCCCATCTCTGAATGCTGAGTTTTCCGCTTTAGAGGCGGATATTACCCTTCAAGAGATTCTTACTGCCCTACAAGCTTTAAAGAAATCAAAAGCCCCTGGCCCGGACGGTTTACCGGTGGAGTTTTATTGTACTTTCAAATCTTTGTTTGCCCCTAAATTATTGCAGCTGTTTAATTCCTTCATTACTGATGCGAAAGCATCTGGATCCTTTATGGATGCCCTGATCCTCATTATCCCTAAGCCTGACAAAGACCATTCTTTTTGTAAAAATTTTCGCCCAATCTCCCTAATCAATTACGACTGCAAGATCTTCGCTAAGATTATTGCATCTCGACTTGATTCTATTATACCCCTTCTGATCAAGACGGACCAGGTGGGTTTTGTCAAAGGTAGACTGGCTTCCGAAAATGCTAGAATGTTCATGAATATCCTGTCCCATGGTAAAAACTATAAAGACCCTCTGGCTGCTTTGTCTCTGGACGCTGAAAAAGCATTTGATCGTATAAATTGGCAGTTTATGTTTCATACATTACAATGGTTTGGTTTTGGCCCTAATTTTATTTCTTTTATCAAATTGTTATACTCATGTCCGAGGGCTAGTATTTTTGTTAATAACCAATTCTCTCAATTTTTTCCCCTATCTAGAGGCACCAGGCAAGGTTGTCCTCTCTCCCCATTACTCTTTATCTTGTGTTTGGAACCCTTCCTTGAGCGTATTCGAACCAATCCCAAAATTAAAGGTTTTATCTCTGCTTCTGTTGAAACTAAAATATCTGCCTACGCGGACGATATATTGGTATACATGTCCAATCCCAGTGAATCCCTTCCCCCCTTTTTAGAAGAAGTCCGTCTTTACTCTTCCATTTCTGGGTACAAACTTAACCTATCCAAAACGGAGGTTCTTCCTTTAAATCCGATTTGTTATCAATTCATGTTTGCGGATACTGCCTTTGCATGGTGTCCTTCCAAAATTAAATACCTTGGCATTTGGTTTGCCTCCAATATTGCGGACACTATTAAATTCATTTTTAACGCACTAATGACTAAATTAAAATCTCTTCTCCTCGTGTGGTCCCCCTTATTTTTGTCATGGTGGGGTCGACTAGATACTATTAAGATGATGGTCACTCCTCATATACTTTACACGGTTTCTATGCTCCCTGTCAAAATCCCTAACACGTTTTTTTCCCAATTAAACTCTCTATGTACTAAATTTTTATGGAACAATAAACGCTCCCGCATTGCCTTAAACAAACTTATTCGCCCCAAGGAAGAGGGGGGAGTGCGCTTCCCTAATTTTAAAATATACCACTCTGCTTTTTTGATTAAACAATCTTTCTCATTGGCCTTTGATTTCGGGGATACGCCTATTCCTCGTTGGATTATCTTTGAGCGGTCGCTTCTAAAAGAGTTTCAGTTTCAGCATGTTACATTTATGTCCAACTGCACCTTTTTGTCTAAAAGCCCTGTATTAAAATACTCCCGTGAATTGCTGTGCAATACATTTCTTAAGGACCTATCCCCTATCCAATGTTTCTTAACCTCTACCCTATGGTATAACAAATTTCTCAAATACAAAGGTTGATCTTTCTATTACAAATACTGGAAGGAAAAGGAGATCTTTTTTGTCCATTAGTTTTTGAATGGGTTTTCTATCATCTCCCTCCAAGAATTACAAACACGATATCAGCTACCTGACTCCTTTTACAAGGAATATATTATTATCTCTAATGCTATACAAACCCAATTAGCTACCTACTCTCTCCCATCAGTCTCACCTCCTTTAACACCCTCTTCACCATTGTATCCTCTATTCCCTGCGCATAAACTTAAAGCTGCCACTGTTTATAAGTTATTGTTATCTAATGCCAATGTTCGTTCTAAAACCTCCATTGAAAGTGCATGGGAAATGGACCTATCCATTTCTCTTCCTATTGACAGTTGGGACAAATTATGGTCGAAATTATTTAAAGTTTCGGCTGCAGCCAGGATAACCCAATCTTTGTTTTTCTGTATCATAGAGCCATTATTACTCCTGTTACTATTTGTAAGTTTTCACCCACATCTTCTCCCCTTTGCTGGTCCTGCTCTACTGAAACTGGAACATTAGTCCATCAGTTATATGAATGTGCATCTGTTCTATCTTTTTGGAATTCAATTTGGAATGTATGCATGTCAGTTTTCAACTTTAATGTAACCTTATCTTTTGTAAATATCTTTTTAGGTTCGTTAGCTCCTGATATGGAAACTGTTTTACCTAGTTCTAGGTTATTTCATCTTTTTATTGCATTAGCTTTTAAAGTGATCCTGTCTGCATGGAAAGATAATTCTAAACTGTCGTCAATTACTTGGTGGAATTTTATCTGTGACGAACATAGGATTGCTTCCGTTTCCTCCTCTTCTGTCTCCCAAAAAATCAAAGCTGATCTTCTTTGGCTTCCTTTTACTACTTATCTCTCCTCGCACCCTCCCATGTGATAACTCATTTTCTTTCTATTTTCTTCTCTCTCTGGCTTTCTCTCTTCTCTTCCCCTCTCACTTCTTTGGTCTTTCCTCTTTTCTTCCCTCCTTTCCCTCCTATCCCATTCACCAGTGCCTTTTTCCTCAAATTACCCTATTATTGATCCTTTTTTTTCTTTTTGTCGACCTAGTCATTGTAAACCAACTTCGTTTATATAATATCTCTTATGGCGCTATATTGAAATAATTGTTTTATTGTATCATTTGTTTTTTCTTTTTCTTTTTCTCTGAAAATTTAATAAAAACTTCTTAAACAAAAAAAAAAAAAAAAAAAAAAAGCTCTGCCAAAAATGGTATACAGCTCCTCCGCAAACATTTTATAAAATTCTGTTGGAAAACCGTCATTTCCTGAGGCCTTCCCTCCAGGCACTGAGATGAGGGTCCCCTGAATTCCGTCTGCTGATATCTCTGCTTCCATCTCTTCTACCTGCGCATTTGATAGCTGCGGGAGGGTTATATCATAAAAGTATTGCTGTATTGCTTCTTGCGAAGCCATATATTTAGTCACATATAACTTATTATAATGGTCTAAAAAGATTCTGGCGATCATGTCCTTTTCGATCACCACGGTCCTTGTTCCTGGCTCATGCAGCTCATTGATTAATGCAGCTTCCTGCTGTACCTGGGTCGACCAGGCTAAAGATTTGCCATTTGACTCGCTGCTGAAATGTCCGTGAGCTATTTCTTTCTTCTATAGTGAAAAACTCTCTTTACTCTTGTTTTGCTTCGTTAAGCTGGCTCTTCACTAGATCTCCGCCCCCAGAGGAGGCATTCTTGCTCAGCAAAGCAGTGTCCACTGCCAGCTGAAGTTCAGATATATGTGCCCTTCAGGATTTTGATTGTGCCGCCATAAAAGTGACCATCTGCCCGAGCACTGACGCCTTAAAGTCCCCACAGACTGAGAAAAGAGTCGCTGTGTCCTTGTTCTCCTGAAATAATTCTTTTATCCATTTGCTTGTTCTAGTCACCCATTTCTGGTTGGCAAGAAGAAGTCGATCCATCTGCCACCTGGAACTAGCCCTCCCTCTTGCATCTATTTCTTTTTCGATTTTGACCAGCGAGTGGTCTGAGAATTAATTAGCCCATATTTCTGAGTTATGACAGTTCAGAGAGCGAGAGATAGGAAAAAAATCAATGCAAAACGCAGACTGGAATTGAGGAGAGTAGCAGGTATACTGAGAGGCTTCCCGATGGGTCCTTCGCCATGGATCAGTTAACAAATACTCCAAAGCTCTTTATCCCTACATTTTTCTCTAAAGCGTTTTTTTGCCTAAGCTGGGTTGGCAATAAGGGGAGTAGATATCTATTTTGGCCAAGGGATAGATTGGGAGGTTGCCCAATTCCGGAGAGATCCCCATGGAAGATGGATATGGGTCACTGCCGGGGTGAACAGCAATGTTTTTAATTTTGTGTACTATTATGCACCAATTATAGACAATCCTACATCTATTATGGGGATTCATGATTTACTCAGGGGGACTATGGGCCCTATAATGTTGGTGGGGTGGTCTTAACTATATCCAAGATATGGGACCTTCGAATAAAACAAAAAAACAACTGAAGCCTAAGATCAAAAAAGTATTAGATGTAATAAAGTACTTGCCGAACTCACTGGTGGGTGCCTCCGTAGCGTGAAGGTGGATTCTCGTAAGTATGCATTTAAAGTTTCAAACAAACAGGCCTGGAGCACTTGCGGGTTCTTCCACTTCCATTTATTCCAAGCAAACAAGTTTGCCTTCTTCACTTCACATGGAATGCTCTCATAGGTGGATTTCAGACATGGCAAATGAAAGGGGACGGGTGCCATCAAGGTCTCTATACCTCATTCTTTGGCGGCCATATTTGTGCATTGCATTTCTTCCAAATATTCATACCTGCATGTGAATACATCACCGAATTAAAGATCTCCTATATCCCAATCCACCATATAGTCCTGAATAGACAATCACAACATCAGGTAAGCTCATCATTTTCATACACAGTTGGCAAAATAATTATAGTCCTCTAATATTATCCACCTTGAATAGGCTGCCACTCGTCCACTAGGAAGCTGTGTCATTGCAGGCAGTTATATATCAATGAATATACCCTTCACCATACCAGCTACTGTTAAAGTCATAGTGCATGTTTTCAGCAGGTATCAGTCCAATGAACACATTCCCTTGAATTGAATAATTCTCATCTATTGTCGCTGAGTCAGTACCTCCTTTATTTCCAGTGCAGTGGTTCAGGCAATGACCAATTATAGATTCCAAGACAGTTTCCACCTAGGACCAAAGTTTCCATAGGAAAAGCATTTTTTTTGCCAGTAACTTTGGCACCGTTTGACGAATCTCCACAAAAAATAAGGGGGTCCCAAAACATGTTTTCCCCATGTTAAGTCTAAGGGGATTTTTCTTTTTTTGAATATGATTACTGCCTGAACTGCTAAACAGAATTGCATCAAGTATGGCAGAAAGCTAGGTGTTGGTCTAGAAAGCATGCTTTTTGTGATTTGGTGTAAATTGTTTCAGCAGTTTTTCAGATGATAACATACACAGACTATCTGACGCACCCACTCACAACCCAATCTAATCATTCATACACCCACTCCAACTTCCACACTACCATTCTCAAAACCATTGACATACCCATACCAATACTTAAACACCCACTCACTGATTCATAGGTCTCCACACACATCCACTCAATCACCCATACAGCCACTCATACAGCAACTCACTAATTCAGCCACTGTTACATCCACTCTTATACCCATACAGCAACTCACACACTGTCAGTCACTCATAAAGCTACTCACACACCTATTCACCCACCCGTGGAGTCAGAATCAGAATAATTTTTATTCAAGTTTAGTCTTTCAGAATCATAAAAGCGGCAGTTTTAAAACATTTCATACATATAATAATAAAATACACTATGCAGTTTCAGATAAACTCATAATCCATACATACGAATTTCTGTCAATTACATTTAACCGAAGAAGGAATAACTCACTGAAATTGATACAGTGTAATCTACTTTTTCAAAGTGAGTTTTAACCAAGGCCGGTCGACATTGCCTCCATCCCCCGGGCTTTAACAATGGCAAGATCCATCTTGCTCTTTCCCTTGTATAAAATTTGCAAAATAAAATCACATAAATTGTTGATTGTGGTGACATATTGTCACATGGGCAGTAACAAAGTTCTCTAGACCAATCATTTAGCACTGGATAACTAACCGGACGATGGAAGCTGCCAAACCTAAACCTTGCTAGGACATATCTATCATACCCCCCTATACACCATAACAAGTATGGTTGAATGTGATAAGTTACCATGGTCAGTTGATGCTGGGCCACCGTACATTTATTCATTTCCAGGGCAGCTCTGAGAGACACTAAATGTGTCATGCATGTTATTTTGAACTCCTTCCTAGAGATAGAACTCATTTTCTCTAGAAAGGTGTAAAAATCTAAACGGCCAAGATCCGTCATAAATGTTTTAACATAGTTCAACCAAGCGATCTTACTTGCATGGTCCAAAATTCATAGAGTCCTTAATTATTTCTCTATTTAGCCCTGTACTACTGGAGGTCCAAATTCGATGCCACAGTAATAATGGTTGTACTTTAATAATGTCAGAAATATAGGAAATCCCCAACTCATTATGACAATTAAAAACTGAGGAACTGGATGGAACTGCTAAAATAAACGTTAAAAATGTATTTTCCACATGTTGAATCGGAGATACATCATAAAAACCCCATATTCCCGCCCAAAGCGTCGCAATACTTATACACTTGGCTTGATAAATTTTGAGAAGTATCCCCGGGAGCCTTTTACCCATTCCTTTTGCAAAGTTTACAACATCCGCGATTGACCTCATAAAAAGGAGACACCTGCTCTTAACCGCCGGTCAACAAGAACCGATATGCTCAAATAGGATGCCCAAATATGTAAACATATTAGTGGAGTCTACCCTGCTCTGCCCTAATGGCATACTACTACATTTATTAATAAGGTAGGGTTCCAATGAGTCTAACATTTTTAACTTCACAGGCAGAGGAGTTGTCTTTTTACGCCTATTTGCCACAGACTTGCTTCCCATTCTCAAGAAAATTAATAAACACAGGCAAAAATTGCCAATTTTGCAATAAAAATAGAGATAGACAGACCAATGCAGCAGCTAAAACCAGCCTCTGGAAGGAAACCAAGGCCCAAGCTGCGCCCTCTCCTAATGGAAGACTCCGGCTCCCTGACAGGAACTGTGGAGTTAAACTGAGGGAAGACTCAGTGGAGAAAGCTGGAAGCCAAGAGGCCCCCAAATCATCAATTTCGGAGGAAACAACTGGCTAAACAACACTGCAGAAGCAGGTGAGCGTCTCTATAAGCAGGAAGAAAGTAATCCTGCAATTATCGCTTAAATTACCTCGTTGTGAGGACAGGTGAGCCGGAGTTGCATTAGCGAGCTGCCATCTTGGTTTGCATACTCATGCGTCTCCTCACATGTGCTTTCTAATACGCAACGGTGGCCTGTCATTAAGGGCAAAGGGGCCCCACCCCCACCTTTTGCATACCAGAGTGTCTGCAGTTGAGAAAAGGTTGGGTCAGGCAGCCACCCTGTACATGTTCTACATTCACATGTGCCCGACTGCCTGAGCCAAACTTTGCTAGGCTGAATATTTTAGAGCCCTGCGGGTGTGACCTCCTCAGCCTGGCAAAGCGCTCCAAGTCCACCCTCTCATGATGAGGGGTAGCATCACTAATTGCCGCAGGCCTGGGCACTTCTGTTTTAAGCCCTGAAGCACCCAGGTCACAGTTTCAATCATGACGCCTCGTCACAGAGTAGAGTGGGGTTAGCAAATCTCACTGACCCCATCCCACTCTGTGAGGAAGTAAGGAGTTCATTCTTTTATTGGCTGACCTATTACAAAGACAGCCATTGAAAGGAGGTGGCAGCATAATTTTGTTTTCCCTTCCCTACTCGAAGCCTCCAGCTTATTCTCTTGCTTTCTGCTTCCACTCCTGCCACCTGCTGAACCTGCTGTCACCCGGTAAGTAATTGTTTGTAAATGCTTGGTTGCATGAAAATATGTATATTAATGTATGTGTATGTGTATGTTTGCGTGAGTGGGGTGAATGGGTTTGTGCAAGTGTATGTGCTTGTCAATGGATGGTCTATGTGTGCTCTCTTGTTAATGAATGGGTGTGAGTGAGTGCGCATGGTGGATATGTGTATGTGTGTGCCCCCAAACACTCCCTCACATTACAGATCACCACTGGTTATTTTGTGGAATACACATTTAATGGAAAATTAGAAGGGTTGCACATATTTACTAACAAACATTATGAATAAGTCTCTGCAGTAGTAGGCATGGCAATTGGCTTTTGAAATGCATGATGCCATTGGCATTATTAAATGACAAAATGGCCTCCCGTGCATCAAGGCGCATGCTCACACATGGGTGGCCTTCCTTCTTGGAATAGGCCAGCTGTCAAAGATCTTAGTTTGAAGACATACCAAGATGGCTGCCAATGGATACACATGAATGTGCATGCATTTGCATGTATTGATTTGCACTTGGGGTTATTTCACTATTTTAACTTACCAGCCCAACATAGCAGATGTCCATCTTAGAATAATAAATGTAAAGTAAAAGAGAAAGTGTGTGGCAGAGCAAAAAAGCTTTGGAGTAACAAGATAGCGCTTTCCAGTTTCTTGGCCCTCATTAAATAAGGTATATACAAGTAATTAATACACTGAAAACAGAGAGCAGGACAATGATCATCAGGGGGCAAAGAATGAGTGAGGGGGGAGTTTGGTTAATAGAGAGTGTATGTTATGTATTAGAAACAATAGGTTTCCGGCAGACAACTGTCTTTAGCCAAGACCGAAAAAGGAAATAGTGTTAATCAGTTGGAACACACACCTTTACAAAACTGCTAATAGTGTAGATTTGTAATTTAGCATTTGTTTTATTTGTTTTTTTTCATTTACAGACTGCATCATGTGATGAAGGGGCTGTTCCTGAGTGAAATGAGCTGCTGAAGTGCAGTTTTACTGAATATTTGGGCGATTCTGAGGTTCAATGAATCCTCAAATTTACTTGATAACTGAGACAAAGGTAGGATTGGAGGTGGGTTATACATAACAGACAGCCTTAGCACTAGGAAAGGTTGACTGGGGTGGTGTCTCTTCAGGTATTGATGTTATGGCAGGGTTCGGGCATGGCAGTGAAAATTAAATTTAAAATGCGTTTTCAATGGTTTTATTTTTTTAATAAACTGATAGATCATATCTGGGTTTTTGTGTTTTTACAGAGAGAGAATCATTGCTTGAGGCATATGGAAGGCAGATTGAGTTTTGGTCCCAATACACAGACCTCAGGGCAGATTTACAGGAACTGATGCATCTCTGCATATTAGCGGAGATGCGTCAGTTAATTTGTGTCACATAAAAAAAAAACTTGCGCCACCAAGGATGCATTGCATTTACAATGCGGCGCACCATGGCGCAAGGATTGACAGATGCATGGCGCATCTATTGGCGTAAAGGTAATGCATTGTTGGAGTCGTGTCGCAAGCACCACTCAACTCCAGCAATGCTTTGGAATGCCTATTTCTATTATACTGTGTCACTCTTTATGCCTTTTTCAAGCAGGCGTAAGGTTTTGATGCATGGCGTCGTAAAAGTGACTCAGTGAAATCTTGCAGATTTCACTGCGCCACTTTTACAAGGCTTTCTTGCATCGGAACGCCCACCCTGCATACATTATAACTGACGCATGGCTTTACAACGTGACGCATCTCCATAGATGCATCATGTTGTAAATGTGTCGCCACGTGGCACATTGTTTACGACGCCGCTGTGTCACAAACGTGACACAACGGCGGCGTAAAAGTGTCACAAGGGGCTTGTAAATCTGCACCCTTCAAATCAACACATTTCCACGGTGTCTTTTGCATAAAACTCGAGTCTGAGAGTTGGTTTGGGATGGAGTGATGTTTAAATTGCTATTGATACTGAACGAGTAACTTCATTGACCCTGGGGCATGTCTTTCCAAGTGATTGTAGTTAAGGGAGACTGAACTGAGCTTTGGAAACGTTTCAAGGAAAAATGTATATTTTAAAAGACCATTCTGGTGGCAATTTAAGAGACCAAGCAGTGAGACAGTCATGCTCTGTGGTAATTGCTCCCTGACACGTCAGCCATAACTTGCCACCGGTGTGCGAGAAAGCTAAAAAACGTTCATTTGAAGATAGCATTTGCATTTTCAAGGAAACCAATATTAAGGTTGGGTTGTAGAAGGTAAAAACACTGAACACTGACAGAATTTTAGATGTTTTTTCGAGCGATGTAGACATTCATTACAACACAACATTTCAAAACATTCTCTTTAACTGGCCACAAGCACTGCAACCTAAGCAACAGACACCATGTGATCCTAAAAGCTGGATAATTGTGTCAGTGTAACCAATATTTCACAACAATATAATTATGACCTCTGTATCCAAACATTTTGGGGTAAATGGGGACTGGGCTGCATAATTACAAAATTGAAGTCCATCTGGTTTTTGGAACCATAATCTGCCACCATGAGCAAAAGTCAGAAGCACCACCTCCCTTCTTGGCACTTCATAGCCTAACCTTAAATGGGAGTGTGAAGTGCCAGAAACGACATCATCTAATGTTGGACAAATGTGCCCAGCCTATACCATTGACCAAAAATAGCTGTTGAGGGTCCTACAGAATATTTCCTTTTGAGATCCCTCCAGCTGAGATGATCCAACTCCCCCATTTTGATTCTTTCTATGACTTGCTTCAAAGCTGAGTGGGATCATAACCATACAAGGCTTCAGTTTCCCTCTGTTGATGAATCTTGACAATAACTTTCAGAGACATTACAAAAGTAATGAGAAAACTGTGGTGAATAAATTATTAGAACTGAACAACTGATACATAGACTATCAACCAATTAATTCCAAAAAATAGAGTGTATTTAGGTGCGAGGCCATAAGGTAACACCTCAGTATGATAACCAAAAGGAACTTACAATGGAGGAGGAAGTTCACTTTTAGGACCTACAGTTAAAATGAATATTACACAGGTCCAACTTTCCAGCAAGGCTGAAGTAATAACCACTCTTACCTTTGTATTCTCCTTATTATTGCTAACAGAAACAAACAGTTGTCAGCATTATTATTAGAGCATCCAATATAAGGGAGACAAACTAATGCTATCTTCTTTTCAGAAGACTGGCTACATCCAATACTCTTCAGAGGCCTTCTAGGACAAACCTGCATTATGTGTCCAGATTCACCACAATACAGACATTAACCAGCCTTGCATCAGCACTCTCTCTATTTCTATCAAAGTACCTCTTGCTCTTCCAACCTGCATAAACCTAAGCTAAATGAGCCACAGATATCTCAGATCCACCAGCTGAAGGAAGACTAAGGACATTTTAATGACTTCCTCAAAAAATATTGACTTCCTTTCATCTCTCTTCTGTCTATGTTGACTCAGGGGTGCCAAATCAGTAAGTCAAAAAATCTGGAGTAGGACACTGTAATCAAATACATTTTTCCTTAATTTCCTCCTCCAACCGACATTTTGAAAATCTTAGATGAGCTCTTTAAACCCATGTAGTTGTTGTTTCAATTTCCACTGCCAAGCAGGAATGAGATAAGTAAGAACATCCTTCTCAGCTTGCTTCATATAACGCAAAGACTCTCCAGCACTTTAAATGAGGACTTTCAAATATCTTCTTAAATGGTGATAAGAAGACATCATAAGACTGAAAAAGCATCTACATTACTTAGTAACAAAGTTGTACAAATCACCGTATACGGTGAGGCAATTCCTCATCCCGTTTTAAATAGAATACTGTGACTTATACTTACAGAGACTAGGGGGGGAATTATCTTTGGGAGGAAATACTGTTCGTTTCGTTGTTTGCTTTTATTGCCTGTTTGCACCTGCACATTTGCACTTTCCTCGGTTTTAACCTTGTATTGCTGCTTTTGTAATCGGATTGACACCTTTTTAAAATGTTTTTAGCGTTTTAAATGTTCTGAAGTCTTGAAGCGAAAATATTGACAAATTCTCCACTAATTCTCACTTAATCTAGCTTCTCTCCGCTTCCCCAGTCCAACGCCGGCCTTCGTGGCCGTTTGATTGGAGGGAAGCGGAGATTCCCCTCCCACACCATAGCCTATCAGTACCTCGGTTGTTCGCTCCTCCAGGAGGGGCGGAGACGGAGATCCTCGCGCCGGGCAGCTATTTATATTCAAGCTGGCCCGGACGCTTTCATATATGGAGCCTGCTCTTGTGGCAGATGCCTGTCAGACCTCCCATTTGTACTCTCTACTGAAATTTCTAATCATAATGTATATTCCAGGTCTGGCAATGTTAAGAACGGGGGTCGCCTCATCGGAGGCCTTATCAATGCACGACATAGCCAAGACATCGGAGATCTTATTTTAGATTCTCAACTAGATATTCTCTTTGTAACAGAGACTTGGCTTAAGAAGTGGAGTAGCCCAGATATTGCGGACGCTGTCCCATCAGGCTATCTTATACATAGGAAGGACCGACCGGTGGGTAGAGGTGGAGGATTGGCTATCATATTACGTGACTCATTGGTCTGCACCTTCTTTGATCTGGATGCGCTGCTGGAAGTGGAAAGTTTAGGTTTCTGCCTCTCTTTAAATGCCACTTTGTGTTTCTCTGGTGCTCTTATATATCGGCCTCCTGGTCAAAGTGCTGAATTCATTAATTCACTTAACGACTCTTTAAGCTACCTCATGCTTAAATATGCTAATTTTACACTTTTAGGTGATTTTAATCTTCATTTAGAGGATAGCTCTGATTCTGGAACATATAAGTTCTCTCAAATCTTAGACTTGTTCTCACTACAGCAAATAGTGAGTGGCCCCACCCATTTGGCAGGGCATACTCTCGATGGGGTCTGCTCAAACTTACATTGGCTTACTGCAGATTCCCCTGTTCCCCTAATCTGGTCTGATCACTCTTTTGTCCCCCTTAGAATTTCAATGCCTCCAATGACTCAGATTGTGAAAAATGTTAATAAACCTCACCAGGGCCCCTCATGGACACAGATTGTTAAAAATCCTAATTTACTGATGGTGGCCAAAAACTCCGCCCCGTCCCTAACAGGCAATACAGAGACTGATTCTCTCCTTTTTCAGTCCTGGCTCACCAATATTGGCAAAGCCATTATGCCCTTGGACACAAGGAGCAAGCCGTTAAAACCAAAAAATTTAAATACTCCCTAGTTCACGCCCAAACTGGCACAAGCGCGACTGCATTGCAGGCGACTGGAGCGGTAGTGGAGAAAGGGTTATATGGAGAAACAAAAAATAATTTTTAGGGAAGGAAGGAACGCATACTTCTCCCAGGTTCAACTGGCAAAAAAGGAATTCTATACAAACAAAATCAACGCAGCTCAAGACAATCTGAAGTCGATTTTCCAAATTGTGAAATCTTTCACTTCACCGATGGCGGAGCAAAGAGAGCTGCCTGCCTCTCAGTCATTATGTGATCAGATCTCGCTGTTTTTTGAGGAAAAAATCCTCACAATTCAGAAAAATTTTCCAGCCGCCAAGTGCACCCTTGAATCCCTTCCGACGAGTAGCTCGGCCTCTATTGTTGCATTCACACCTGTATCGCTAGACATGACTCTCATGGCTATGAAAAAATGCAAATCTGGATCTCCGTTGGATGCCTGTCCTCCATCTGTCCTCCACAAACTGGCAGAGGTAGCAAACCCCATGATCAATCAGATTGTCAATTTGTCTCTTAGCTCGGTGCGTTGTCCCAGCAGACTGGAAGTTGGCACTGGTCAAACCGCAAAAAAAAAAAACACACCTTGATTCAGCTGTGCTCTCTAATCTCCGCCCTATTTCTCTTCTTCCAACCTTGGGTAAAATTACGGAAACTTTTGTTTTAAAGGAGCTTACAATATTTCTGGAGGAGCAACAGATTCTTCACCCATGCCAAGCGGGTTTCCGGCCCAAACATTCCACGGAGTCAGCCCTTATCGAAGTTTCTGATTCCCTGAAAATGATTGCAGATAGAGGTAGGAAGGGGGTGTTGATTCTGCTGGATTTGTCAGCTGCATTCGGCACGATCTCTCATGACATTCTCTTGAGGCGTCTCGAATGCAGCGGCATCTCAGGTATGGTGCTGAGATGGATTAAATCCTTCCTTACTTCGCGGAGACAGGCTATCTCCCTTGGCCCTTTCCTCTCTTCCGAACGACCCATTTCAGCAGGAGTTCTTCAGGGATCTTCCCCAAGCCCACTACTTTTCAATCTCTACATGGCTCCTCTTATCACTTTGATTAGCTCCTTCGGGATTGAGGTTTTATCATATGCAGATGACACTCAAATGATTATCTCTTTGGAGAACGACTCCACGCAAGCTGAAATGAATTTTAAAGCTTGTCTAACTGCGGTCCTTCAATGGATGTCGACTAATCATTTGAAGTGTAATACTGATAAAACAGAGATTCTCCCCATAGGGATGGACACCTCCTTCCACCCGTCTAAGTGGTGGCCCGATGGGGCAACTCCACCGCCTGAGGTGGTCAAGGTAGCCAAGAATCTAGGAGTCCAATTTGATAACTCCCTCTCCTTTCTTCCTCATACCAAAGCAGTCGCAGGAATGTGCTTTGGCTTAATCAAAACCTTAAAAAAATTCTTCAGGTTTCTCCCTTTGTCTGCTAGAAAGTCCGTAGCAGTGGCCATGATACTTTCTCGTATGGACTACTGTAACGGGCTACTGGCTGGAGTCAATGGATCAGTCTTAAAGAAGTTTCAAGTAGTACAACATGCGGCAGCCCGCCTGGTACTTAAACTTCCCAGAAAATCCTCAGCGTCTGCCGCTTTGAATAAACTCCATTGGCTCCCGGTCCACAAAAGAATTCTTTTTAAGATTCTTCTTGTTACATTTAGGGCAAAGATGAAGGTTGGTCCCAAATTTTTGTCGGCACGTGTCACTCCTTACACTACCTCTAGGCCACTCAGATCTTCCTCGGCAAATCTTCTTAAATTACCCAACTATAGATATCTAGATATAAACTAAAGGGCGCAAGAACCCTAGCCTTTTTGGGTGCCAGAGCATGGAATAAGTTGCCAGCCCATCTCAAACTCTGTAATACTGAACTCTCATTTAGGAAAGTTCTCAAAACCTGGATCTATAGTATTTCGGATGACTGTTGTTTTGATCTAATCTAACTACTCTCAGTAAGTCAACATTCTGTGCTTTCACCATATGACGTTAGCGCCAAGATACTCCTCGCGGAGTGATAGCGCGCTTTATAAATACAATCTCAAATCAAATCAAAGATATTGGGTTATTGGTTGAAAAGAAAGAAAATCCTCTCAAGTTACAACCACAGACCTTTTCAGGTTGATCAAAAACACCACTAAACTAACCTGTGCATATCCCTCAGCGAAGAGGTCAGGAATGGCCAGGCACCTCTTAGAGATTGGTAACTCACTCCAGCAAACGCCAGCATGTCTCAGGCAGATCCAAATTCAGATCCAGGCATTTCCAATGCAGCAGGTCAGCGGGGCAGTTGCAGGGAAGTCTATGGAGCATGTTGTGTACCTACAGCTCAGACAGGAGGTCAGTCAACTGACTCTTGGAGTTTTCAAGGTAGCCTGGAATGAAGGGAGCAGGTCAAGTCTTCATTCTCTGAGAGCATGGCAGTCCTAAAGCATCGGGACAGTACTCTGGGGAACAAGGCAGGCCTCAAACAGCAGGGCAGTCCTTCGCTAGCAGCAGGGCAGTCCACTGGCGAACATGGCAGGTCTCAAGCAGTAGGAACAAGTCAGTCCTTGTTCTGTAATGATCGTATGTCTAGGAGTGTAGTAATGAGTGACTCAGAAGTTCCAATATTTGTACCTGGTGCCAGTCTATATGTGTGGTGAAAACATTCTGTCCTACCCCTGCATCTGGTTCTGGAAAGTTCTTCCCTTTCCCTATCAAGGTTTCATGCTGTCTAAGGGGAAAAAAACTGGTGTCTAGGCCCTTGTATATGCTGGATGCAAGCCCTTGAAGTGCAAGCGAGGTAGGGCACCGGTCCGCTCCCAGCCATCCTGGCAGAATGGTCCACCCTGCCTACACTGTGTCCCCTTTCAGGCCTCGAAAAATCAACCACTCGCAATGTCAAGTGAGATTTTATCAGGTCGATCTATTTTTAGCATTTACTCGACCTTGCTGACAAGTTAATTTAAAGTGAGAGGAGCAGGTGTTGTGTTTATTCAGAAAGTGAATGAGCAATAAAGGGGCCTTTAAATCTTGTTTTTGTCTTCACACATTTGCTGTCTGTTCAAGGACAGAGGTCAAATGTCAGTTTCTCTTTTTACTAATTGTTGCTTATCCATTACTGGAAAATGTTTTTTACTTTTCTTTCTTATTATAGTTAGCGCTTTTTGTCAAGTGAGTTATTTGTCAATAATTCTGAAACAAAAGGCTGTAAACTGTCAGGTTTTTTTTCTAACACAATATTTAAACAGCTTGTAAATTAATAGTACAGTTATTTCAAAATATATCAGGAATTTTGAAATAAGTTTTTGGGTAATTCAGAAGTGTGATGCAAACAATGATTTACATAGGAGCAAAACAGATCACAACACATTACTTGGTGATGTGCAGATGACAAATTTGCAGAACCTCTATTTCCAGACATTGTAAACAAAATATTTTTGAACCCACATGTTGATGGGAAATTCTGTATTTCACTGTAAAATCTGCTTATTGCAAATGAGTGTGCTGCTACCACCTGCTTTAGTTATGTATTTATTAAGGATGTATGACGTTACATTGCAAAACTATTACAATGCATACTTTTACAATGTTTTTTTTACAGCAAACATCCATTATAACAAATGCTATTTCAATGCAAGCCATTGCAATTCATGTACCATTACAACGTAAATTACTATTCTAACACTGCTGGGTGCTTATCGCAGGGAAGGTGCTGGTCAGTGTGGAATATGTGTTGTAATGGCATACGTTGTATTTGGGAAGGCCACAGAGCATAGCGCTGCTGTAGTCTAGCCTCAGCAAGACCAGTGCTTGGACCACCTGCTTGAAATCCTTTTGTGGAAGGAATGGTTTGATATTTCTAAGTGTCCTTCTCAAGTGATTAGCTCCCTTACACACATTGCTGATAAGATTTTTCAAATTCAGGTGCTTGTCTAGGGTGATTCCAAGAGAATTGGCTGAGTCTATGATGAGAGGGGTGCAGTTGAAAGGTGATTCAGCCAAAGGTCTAGCTTGGGGATGTGGTTCGGAGGAGAGATGAGTAGGAATTCAGTTTTGGAGGTGTTGAGTATGAGATGGTTCTCAGTTAACCAATTTTGAGTAGACGTTAGGGTAATGTTGAGCGAGATGATGTTATCTGGGAATGAGATTTTCAAATAAAGTTGTGTGTTGTCTACATACATATGGAAGAGAATGTTCGTGGAATTTAGTGAATTAGCTAGTGGTTCCAAGAAAAGGTTGAAGAGGATAGGTGATAGGGCGGACCCTTGGCAGACACCTATGAGTCCTGGAGAGGACTGGGAGAGGGAGTGGTTTGCCGTGACTCTTTGTGATCCGTGGTGGAGGAAGGACGAGAACCCCATCCTGTTCTTCAGAAAGGATAGGAGGTTGTTGTGATGAACCGTGTTGAATGTGGAGGAAAGGTCTAGGAGGATTTGGAGGCAGGAATAATTTTGGTCAAGCATTTTTAAAATGTCATCCATAACATGCATGAGAGCCGATTTGGTACTGTGCCCCTTCCAAAAACGGGATTGATGCTGGTCTAGGAGTTGGAAATTCTCTATGTGGGGACAAAGTTGGGATTGTACGCATTTTTCTAGTAGTTTGGCTAGGCCAACACAAACAAACTCAGTAAAACAGGAGGAGTGAAGGCAAAAGGTCTGGGGGAATATCATGCCAAGGATGCCAGGTCTAACCATCAAGTACATTGAATTAGTCTTCATTAAAGTGCATTGAGCGGAGGCACGCAGAGATTGTCGTGTTCCACAAGCCGGGAACAACATGCATATTATCGCCCCATATCCCTCCTTAATGTGGAGGCCAAGGTGCTGGCCAAGGCATTGGCCAATTGCCACCATGTCCATATTACATCTTTAGTGCATCCCGACCAGGTCGGGTTTCTGCCCCATCGGGCGACCCGGCACAATGTAAGGCACGCACATGTTGCAGTGGCAACTGTCCAGGGGATGGGGGAGCGGGCCGCTATTACTCGAGGATATGGACTGAGCCTTTGACTCCTTAAGGTGGGTATATTTATTCGCACTTCTCAGTAGATTAAACTTTGGACCATGATTCTTGTCATACCTGACCCTTCTCTATACTGATCTGACTGCGTCCGTATGAGTGGCGGGTGCCGTTTCTCCCTCGTTCTCGATTGGTCGGGGCACTAGGCAGGGTTGCCCACTGTCCCCTTACTTGTTTTCCCTAGCTATGGAGCCACTGGCATCCTGGGTGCGCATTGACACTGGAATGGGCAGTGGGCCTCTCGGATCGCATTGCCCTGTATGCGGATGATGTACTCTTTTTTCTTACTAATATTGATAAGACGGGACCGCGTCTACTACGTATTATGCAAATATTTGGGGAGATGTCGGGTCTGTTCATGAACCCTCGTAAATCTACACTGTGGGTCCTGGGGGGAGGGGCAGGCCCCGGTCCCTGGGCCTCCTCCGTTCAGGTAGCCACTGGGGGGTTGAAGTACCTGGGGGGGTTTTTATCTGATTCTCCGATCTTCTCGGAATCTGGCCCCTGTATGGGAGTGGGTGCGGGAAGATCTTAAAACTTGGACCCACATGCCTCTATTAATATATGGCCGATCGGCCATCTTTAAAATAGTGTCCCTTCCCCGCCTCCTATATCAACTACAAAACCATCCCTATCCGATTTCTCCCGGCTAGTTCAGACGTGTCAATACAGCCTTGTGTCAGATTCTATGGGCTGGTGGAATGGCGAGTGTAGCTCTATGGACTTGCTTCCAGTCCAGTATTGCAGGGGATTGGCAACCTCTGATATCCTATCTTATTATTTAGCCTCCCATCTTCTGGTCCTCAATGAGTGGTGGTATGGCATAGGGCTGATCCAGCCTATGCGGTCGAGAGGCGTTGTATGGGGGATAACACTCTACACACTATATTGTACTCCGTGCCACTGGGCAACTCCCTGTCACTGGCTACGAAACTGATATTCCAAATATGGCAACAGGCGTTGCGATGGACAGGGTGGTGAAATAGGTTGACTCGGGAGACTCCCCTTTGGTCGAATCTGCGACTTCCGCAGGTGGCAATGCTGTTCGGTTTCCCGAGGCTGGGACCGCATTGGCGTCTCTACTCTCGAGGACGTCATGCAGGGATCAGTTCTAAAGCCCTTTCAGGAGCTACAGAAAGACTTCCACATGCCTAAAACTCAATTTTTCCAATATTTACAGCTCCTGCATGCCATCACTCCTTACATCGAGGGGTTGGGGCCCTTAGCTGAGTTTAGTCCCATAGAGGCAAAGGTATTCATGGAAGACCTCCACGAACACAAGATTTCCAAGATTTATCAGTCCCTGGTTATTCACAGTTTCCCCTCAGTGCAGCGACTTCAGGAGGCTTGGGAGGGAGACATCGGCCCACTGGAGGAGGCGGACTGGGTGGAGGCCCTGGCCTCCCCGCGAGGGTCATCTATCACCATCAGTCTTCATCTGATTTAATTTAAATATCTCCACCGAGTCTATTTCACCAGAGTCAGGCTCTGGAGGGCGGGATTGGTGGCCTACCCGGTGTGTCTTAGATGCCAACATGAGAAGGGTACCTTGCTCCACACAATCTGGCAATGTACTGCCTTGACACGATTTTGGTGGGGAGTCTTGTCGTGCTTCTCCAAAGTACTCGGCTGGGACCTCCCTAATTCCCCAAAGTTGGTCCTGCTGCATGTTATGGAGAATGTAGGGGGTAATATATACAAACGCCATTTGATGTTATTAGGGTTCACCTTGGCCAAGAGAGATATTGCCAAAGATTGGAAGGTTCCGGTGGTGCCCTCAGTGTCTGTGTGGAAAAATTATGGATTTCTGTATGGGGCTGGAAATTCCCATCTTTGCGGCCAGGGGAACATTTCAAAATCTGGAGGCCATGGGCAGAATATCGCAGCCTGGAGTTGGAACCGGTTTCAGTGGCCAGGCCCGCGGCCTCGGTGACCCTCCCCGCGTAATTGACATGCAACATCACTCCTTAGTTACAGGTACAGTGTGTCTGGATGAACAAGTTTATTCATATATGGTGCTGTTTGGGGTAGGCGAGTACGATGGGGGTGGGTTTTTTTTTTTTTCTTGTTTTTTTTAAATCTTTTTGTTTGTTAAATTAGTTCAACTGTATTGCTCTTCATTTGTCCTCTATTCTAGTTGAAATTGTCAAAGTCAATTTATTGTCCATTCTGTATGCATGAGTTGCTGGGTTACAGTGCTCTGCAATATATTGGTCATTTGACGAATAAAATCTGTTTTTAAAAAAAAAAAGTGCATTGAGCGTAAAGCAAAGGGCACTGTGGAAAATCCAAGAACTCTCTCAATGAAATTAGATCATCGGAAAAATGTGAAGCCCTTCAAGGGATAACTGGGCTGTCTAAAGTCATTGACACCAAGGTCTACCTGAATGCCAAATTCTCAAGGGGAAATTGTTGGAGCACTTGTACCAGGAAATTACTACTCTCCACAGTACTATAAAACGTAAGGGGTCTCGTGCGTCACAATCTCTCAAGGAGTGGACAATGAAAAGGAATGTGGTTAATTCTTCTAGGTTACCCAGTGAACGTTTGACTCCTGCCAGTTGCCAGGTACCACATGTATATGTGAAAGAGCCAAGTGTCACTTTTAGAGGGTCTCCAATTTAAGGAAAAATGCATAAAGAGGTAAAAAATCTTTTTTGGCAATCTTTATAATTATTGATAGAAAATAAAGGTAGTGCTGAAAAAAAAGCACAGAGGCACCAAACTTATCCTTGAAGCAGCAAGTAAAAAAGAGCCAAGCAATGCCAACAAAAGAGCCAAACAGAAAAAGATCCAAACTGAGAGGAGGAAAAAACTAAAATAGTAGCAAAGGATGGAGAGTGTATCAAAAAGTCAGGGAATTTAGTGCATGGCAAAGCATCTTCCACTCATCACACCTCCTTGATATATGCATTATATATGCTTAAAAGAAAACAATATCCATTGAATAAACTCTCCAACATCTTGGAGTGGAATACTAAGACATCCTCTAGTGGACTGACCACCTACTTGAAACTGCTATTTATATTGTAAAGTTCTACCCCTCTTCAAGAATTCATGACATGCATTTGATTTTTGAAAAGTAAGTACTGCTATGACATGCTGCACATGTGAAGTCCCTAAATACTCTGCGCGCCACATGACTCGCTAGAAACCTCTGCAGGTCACCACAAGCATGGAAGCACAGGAAATACCAAGGCTATGATGATGCTTGGCATCAGTCTGATAAGATCAGCCACTCTGCTGGACTAATGTTGTGCTAACCTTCTGCCTTCTGCCCTTTTGCCTGGATGAGAAGGAATGGACCTGCATCTGTTGAAGCCAGGACCACATAGTGACTCCATGGGCTAGTTAGCTGGCCTCCTAACTAGAGCATCAGGGAATGAAGGGTCCAGCAACCATTGAGCCCAGCACCTGGACACTTGGAAGTGGGTCTGAAGGTGCTCTGAAAGCCCATCTGTGGATTGAGCAGAATTGAGGCATCTACTCTGCTCAATGGCGCAAACCCGAGCAGAACCGACGCAAGGTCTCTATTGCAAGGGTTCCCCCAATGAGAGGACTCCACATCAACCTCACAGACCTCATCAGAACCACCTGCTGTGCAAAGCTTTCCCAACTCAGGCCCTCGCATCACAAATTCACATCAGTAGCCTCAACAAGGACACAGGTTCTTGCATCGCAACCTCACAGCTCCTCGGTATCGACGCTTCGACTTGACTGCACGGCACATCCTCTATGCCAGCCTCCACATTGCAAGCCCTCATCAAAGGGGTCCTTGACAATGATGCAGGAACTCGCATCACATCTCCACACCACCTCGGGACCAATTCATTACCTCGGCTGCATGACACAACCTTGGCCTGGGACCTCGCAATGCTCTGCAATTCGGGATTTGAGGGTACTCTTGTTCAACAAGCTTCACTGGGTCCTTATATTCAGTCTGCACTTCATCACAGTTGACCTGGACTTGTGACTTTTTGTTGGTCTGGCGCGACATAGATATCCGCAGCTGGTGCATTGTGCTTTTGGCGCTATACTTACTGAAATCTTTAAACTTGCTTATCTCCTGTTCTACTGATTGCATTGTTGTTGTTTTGGTCTTGTTTTATTTATTGAAGAAAAATCTATTTCTCTAAACCAGATGTGGAATCACTTTGTTGTGTGTTTTCACTGTGTTACTGCTTGAAGTGTTGCTCAAATACTTTGCAAATTGCCTCTAAATTAAGCGTGACTGATTTGTGCCAAGCTACCAGATGGTTGAGCACAGGATAATGTATGTTTTACTTGTGGCTTCAGCCTGATGAGGATTGTGGTTTCTGCTTGAGAGTGTCTCACCCCCATCAGCCAGCAACCCAATTTCTTGCACAGATGTTACGCTGTGTCTCGCATCATTAACAATATACATTGAGTAATTGACAATGAAAGGATTTTTAATAGCCTAGGCAAAATTACATGTTGCCAGCACACCCCCTGAAACAGGTCCTGATTTCCTGCTGCTACTTCGTTTCTATTTGATATCAGGTGATTCCATTGTCCTGCCAAGCTCTGAGTCCAAAATACCTGGCACATAGCTGGAAGAGGAGGACGCACAACAAAGATAAAGAAACACAGAACCACATAAATAGTGTCTCCACTCCCTTACACGCAGCTGTGAACACCGCCAATGTTCCTGGGGGCTTATTTACAAGCCCCTTGGGCCACCGTTGCATCACTTTTTGTGACTCACCGCTGATGTAGCCTCCTGCCCCATATTTGCAAGGAGATATAAAGCCACCCTGCGTGGCTTTTCCTACCCTTGTACATATGACCCCTTCACACGCAACACTCTGTGTTAAAGGGGGCGTGACAGGGGTGTGGCTGTGGGTGTTCCCACGCAACACCCATGTATTCTGCTGCATTTCCAGATTTACGAGAAGTCGTAAACCTGGAAATGCGTCAGAATGCTATGGCATACCAGGGGTGGCGTAGCATGGCACAATGAGGAGAAATGTATACATTTCTCCTAGTGTTTTCTTCTTTCTAGGAGTGCTGCATTCTGCTGCACATATATGAAGGGGAAATCACCTCTTTTTATTTAAAAAATAATAATAATTATGTAGGAAGGTACCCATTCCTGCACAGAAACAATCTCCTTGCAACGCAGGCACCCTTACACCATGGTGCAAGTGTGCCTGTGTGGCGCATGGCAGACGATTGTGCGCAAGTGTAGGGAAACACACAGGGATGATTCATATTGTTGTAAATATGATGTATCCGTGTGTTTTGAAAGTGCTGCAGTGTGGCACAGCCAAAGGGCCTGCGGTGCCGTGCTGTAGCACTTTCTTGTAAATAAGCCCCCTGGTTTCTTCCAGAGATGTAGAAACTAAAACCTTTCTCGTGCCCTGATGCACTTGAAAATACACAGATTACATTCATGTTAATGTACAATGGCCATGTAAATGCAGGACCCTTGGATTGCTTTTAGCCTGTGCCACTTTGGGGTACATTTAGGCAACTTTGGGAATGCTTTTCCATGGCCCATAAGCTGCTCTCAATTCAGCCTGCCATTGTTCAACTTCACTCACATAGAACAAAGGGAAAAGAAAATAATGAATGATCAAAGCCCTGCAATCTGACAAACTCAAGTTCTGATCTGCAGTTACTAATGCATCATCCTTTGCAGACATCACTAATAAATAAAAGACCAACATATTACTCCTAAAGGAGTCATGGCTTACACACTCAGCTCACCAGGCCGTGGGCTTGGTGAGTTGTCAAGGTTATCCAATACTGCAGAAAGGCAGAGAAAACTGACCCAGTGGGCAGTAGTCATGACTCGAAGAGGTTACATTAGCTGCATCCTGCATTCCTCTTTGTTCATTCCGTCGTTTGAATGTCTAAAGGTTTACGTCCACATTTCCATCTATTGCCTAATAAACTCACTCTAATAAATACCTACATTAACCTATAAGGAACAAAGCACTTACAAAAGAACTGATTACCTCACAACCACAGCTCAAATAAATGTCATAACGGTTTTGTACAAGGTGATGTTACCAAGAATCAAGGTTTGTTTTGGCACAACAAGTTCCTTAAATTAATGTTGACATGGAGGCATAAGGAATGGAAGTTGAACTTCATCCTAGGGCTATATTATGAATGCTTTTCATGTCAGTTCACGGTCCAAATACATGTTATTGCCTATAACATGCTAACCTTATAGCGGACTGCTCCCTTCCCTTGCACAGCTCTGCCAAGTAGTTGCTGCCCCCGCTGGAGCTGCTGTTATTCTGGTCAGGTGTTTAAGGCCTGCACCTCATCCCTGGTGGTCTAGTGGCAGAGTGTCACTGCTCTACTGCTGGGCTGCCCTACTGTCTCTCTCTTTTTCTGCTGTTTGCCTTTTACTCAGTTTTTGACCTTTTTGTCTTTTTGTATCCCTTTTGGACCTTCTTCACTCTCGTGCTACGTCGCCGTTGCCTCTGCCGCTTCGATCCCCTGCAGCCCCGCCCCCTCCAGTGACTCTTCTCACTCCCGCATTTCCTGCCTCCCAGCTGTACAGCCCCTTGCACACTACTTAATGGTGGCCGCTTCACGGTGAAGGTGCAGTCCACTAACCTTCTAGTGGACTGCTCCCTTCCCACACACAGCTCTGCCAAGTAGCTGCTGCCCCTGCTGGTGCTGCTGAGGCTCTCCTTTACCCACAGGCACCTCCCAGCACTTCATCCCTGGTGGTTTAATGGCTGAGCTTCACTGCTCTCCTGCTGGGCTGCCCTTCTGTCTCTCTTTTTATCTGCTTTTTGCCTTTTTCTCTACTTTTGCCTTTTTGCCTTTTTCTATCTCTTTAAAATGTCTCCCCTCTCTTGCGTCACTGCCCTTGCACCTGCCTTTGCAATCTGCTGTGGCCCCGTCCCCTCCAGTGATTCTTCCTGCTCCTGCATTTCCCACCTCTCAGCTGTCCAGCCCCCGCACACTACTTAATGGTACCCGCTGTGCAGCTGCGCGCAGCGGACATGCCAAAGGCAAGCCCGTTTGTTGCCGTCCGTGCCTCGACCGTGAACAGCGCCAAGGTCCCTGGTTCTTGGACCTTCTACTAATACGATGCCAGTACCCTCCTCACCATCAACACAAGGCGCTACGTCGCCAGCCACCTTGCATCACCGAAGTACACCAAATGACACTGCCTGAACCACAGCCACACATTCGCCCATGCCAACACGCCAGCTCCTCTCACCGCCCTGCCTTCCAACAGTGCACCTGACCAGCTCAACTATATCCTCCTCAACATGCACTCCTCCACAAACATGCCACAGAAATCAATGCCACCTCTCCTGACATCACCTTCTTCACAGAAACCTGGACCAACCACTGCTCTGGTCCAAACATCGCCACCGCCATCCCTGGCTGAAGCAAAATCACCAGCAAGGACCATGCTGACCAGGAGGAGGCATCGCCATCATCCAGAAGAACACCCTCCGCTTGACCACTCACTTGAATGACCCAACGACAACCATGGAACACCTCTGTTTCCAGATCCAGACCAACCCCGACACCACCCTCCGCGGCATCGTTGTCTACATCCGTCCGCCTTTCACCGATGCCATTGTAGACCTCATCGCACCCCAGGCTCTAACATCCACCAAGAACATTCTACTCGATGACCTCAACTTCCACCTGGACAACCCCAGTGACCAGAACACCGCATCCCTTCTGGAGAACCTTGCCAACATCGGATTTAAGCAGCTAGTCACTGCTCTAACCCACACCCAACACACTCGACCCGGTCTTCTTGGGACATCACCTACAGCCACACCACTGAACTCCTCTGGAAAGGCCACCACTGTGTGCACTTCTCCTTCGCCACTCCCACCGTTCACCACTACCCTCACAGCCCCCCATCGTAGCTGAAATAAGGCCACCGAAGAACATCTCATTGCCTTCCTCAGCACTACCAAACCACAGAGATCAACAGACACCAACATCTCAGCATGCAACCTTCACCAATGGATCTCAAACTGGGCCAACACTCTGACACCCCTCAAGAAGGCACCAGGCAAGCAATACTCCAAGAAAGCCAACTCATTGACTCCCGCCTTCCATGAATCCACACACACCTGCAGATGACACGAGAAGAGATGTAAGAACAACAAAACCCCAGACACCCATGCAACCTTCAAAACCACCATCAATGCACACCACCTTCTCCTCAAAACTACAAAGAAAATGGCCCTCCAAGACAGAATCAACACCAATGCACACAACAGCAAAGAACTCTTCGCAATCATCAAGGAGTTTGCCAGGCCCAACACCAAGACCACAGACGTCCGACCCTCCCAAGACCTCTCCAACAAACTTAGCACCTTCTTCCACCACAAGATCAGGCAAATCTATGACAACTTCGACACCCAAAACCCTGCCACAATGCCCGTCATAACCGCACGCAACATCGCCACACCCCAACAGACCCTGCTCAACTGGACTCCACTTACCACTGACAACACACTCAAGATCATGAAGAGCATCCACTCCGAAGCCCCACCAGGCCCATTCCATAGGGCAGCCACCTCCATGGCACCAGAACTTCGCTGTACTATCTACTGCTCCATCGAAACTGTCACCTTCTCTGATGACTGGAAACATGCCGAGATCAACCTTCTGCTGAAGAAGCCATCCACTGACCCGACAGTCCTCAAGAACTTCAGACCCATCTCCCTTGTCCCCTTCCCAGCCGAGGTCCTGGAGAAGGCCATCAACACCCAACTCTGCGAGTTCATCGAAGGGAACCACATCCCGGACATCTCACAATCCGGCTTCTGAAGTAACCACAGCACCGAGTTCGCACTCCTCGCTGCCACCAGCGACATCCGCTCCCTCCTCGACCAGGGCAAAACCACAGCCCTCATCCTACTGGACCTCTAGGCCACCTTCGATACCGCTTCCCACCGCACCCTAATCACGCGACTCCATGACGCCAGCATTAGCAACAAGGCCCTGGACTGGATCCACTCCTTCCTTACCAGCCGAACACTGTGAGTCAGACTGCCTCTGTTCTGCTCAGAACCTACAGAGATCTGCTGCAGAATGCCCCAGGACTCCTCCCTGAGCCCCACCCTCTTCAACATCTACATGGCCCCCCTGGTGGCCAACGTCAGAAACCACCGACTCAACATCGTCTCCTACGCCGATGACACCCAGCTGATCCTCTCCCTCACCAATGAACCCACAGTCTCCAGAATCAACTTTCACAGGGGGATGAAGGCCGTTGCCACCTGGATGAAAAACAGCTGGCTCAAGCTAAACTCAGAGAAGACTGAAGGACTCATCCAGGGACCCACCACCTCAGCCTGGGAACCCCTCTCACCCCACGGACCACGCATGTAACCTCGGTCTCATACTGGACTCCTTGCTCACAGAGAACTGCCAGATCAATGCCGTTTCCTCATCCTGCTTCCACACTCTCCGACTGCTTCAAAAGACTTCAGATGGATCACCACAGAATCCAGAAAGACAGTCACCCAAGAGCTCCTTTTGCAGCCAAAGTCATCGAAAAGGCTGTCAACACCCAGCTAGCACACTTCATAGAAACCAACAACATCCTAGACACCTCTCAATCCACGTTCCACAGCACCCACAGCACGAGTCCACCCTCCTCGCCTCCACCGACTACATCCGTGCCCTCCTTAATCAAGGCCATACGGCAGCCCTCATCCTCCTGGACCTAAAAGCAGCCTTGGACATCGACTCCCACTGAACACTAGCCACCAGGTTCCACGACACCAGATTCCAAGGGAAGACCTTAGACTGGATACAATTATTCCTCTCTGGCAGAAAACAGAGAATAAGACTGCCACCCTTCCTCTCAAAAGTGACAGATGTCAGATATGGAGTATCCCAAGGATCCTCCCTCAGCCCCACACTCTTCAACATCTACATGGCCTCCCTCACAACCATCGTCAGAAACCACAGGCTCAACATCGTCTCCAACACCAATGACACCCAGCTCATCCTCTCCCTCACCAAGGAACCCTACATCACCAGGCAAAACTTCAAAGAAGGGATGAAAGCCGTCGCAACCTGGATGAGGAACAGTTGCCTGAAACTCAATCCGGAGAAAACAGAAGTGCTCATCCTCGGCTCCACCCCATCTGCATAGGACGACACTTGATGGTCCCCCACCCTTGGAGACCAACCCACCCCAACAGACCATGCACACAACCTCGGCATTATACTTGACTCATCACTCACCATGAATCACCAGATCAACGCCATATCCTCCGCATGCTTCAACACCCTCTGCATACTTCACAAGACATTCAAGTGGATCCCCTCGACTCCAGGAATACCGTCACTCACACACTTATCACCAGCAGACTGACTACGACAATGCCCTCTACCCCCAAATTAACAAAAAACTCCACAAACTCCAGAACGCGCAGAACGCCACAGCCAGACTTATCCTCGATATCTCACGGCACAACCACATCACCCAACACCTCCGTGGCCTCCACACAGTTCCACACTTCAATCTATAATATCTTGCGAGAGCTGCCATCAATAATAGTATAGCAAGCGTTTCCGATGTGGAGGCTTCAGCTGCTGGGGATCTCTGAAATTGCAGGACCACTTACAACTAATCCTATGAGTGCCACATAAGATTGATATTAGAGTGGTGTATAGAGTTACACATATTCTCTGTACTCAGTTTCAAGGCAATGATACAGATTGCTGCTCGTTAAAGCGCAATGTTTTTTGAACACCCTCTCATCATTGAACTGTTGGATTGTCTTGTAATCGGTGTCAGCTAAGGAATGGTCCGTGCTGGAGGGTTGCTTTTAACCTGCTCCATTGCTTGTGACTACTAGACCCTACAGGCTTGAGTTCTGAAGTGAGCTGTGGGTGATCAGAACTTTCCCCTCTCTG
The DNA here is from genome assembly GCF_964204655.1 of Triturus cristatus. Lineage (NCBI taxonomy): Eukaryota > Metazoa > Chordata > Amphibia > Caudata > Salamandridae > Triturus > Triturus cristatus. Next base: position 1,526,427,245 of record NC_140591.1, read on the forward strand.
TATGTCACCCAAACTCGAGGGAGGTTCGAGTGTGGCTTCCAAAAGTTGCAACACGATAGAGGAGAGCATTGCTAAGATGGAGCAGGCCTGGGCCACTCATGAAGCTGATATGGAAGCAGAATCTGTCCTGCCATACAATTTGGATTTGAAGAACTTGATATTGGAAGGAAATAAAGCTATCACTGAAAAGATCGATGGTATGGCGATAATAGTGACTCTATTGCGCCAAGATATGGACAAACTATGCGAATGAGTTAAGGAATTGGGATCAAGGATTGATACCGCGGAGCAGCTACAGGGTGCACATACAAGTCAATTAAGGGAACAGGAATTCGGCATACAACAAGAAATAAAAATTGTGGAAGACCGATCACTGAAAATACCCTGCGCATCCTTGAACCACCTAAAGGAACAGACACAACACCAGTGGAATTGTTTTTAGAGAACTGGCTTCCTAGGGTGCTACCAGGGCAAAATGTGAAGGTAGAATTGCATGTGGATCTCCTGGTGGAAGACATAAACCTGGTGCACCTCCTCGTATGTTGATTGAGCATATGTTGCAATATAGAGATAACGTTCAGATTCTGATGGCACGCACAGGAAAATCGAGTATAATGTTAACACACTTTCACTCTGTCCAGATTATGGTATGGTTACTCAAAAAAAAGAAATCCTTCCTCGAAGTAAAAAGAAAACTGATAGATTAGGGATGGGACTATGCTCTGCTTCCCCTGGCGCAATTAAGAATTGATTGGAAGGGAAAGAGATATTGCTTCAAACAACCGAAGGAAGCTGTGCATTGATCACATATAGTTGCTGCTTGCTATATGAGTTGCGAAAGATGATAGGATTGAATACAAGGCGGAGGGTTGATGCTCCGTTAAATTACTGAGGGGGGACATTTGGCATATGATTAAGATCAGGGTGAGTGTTGGCCGGAGCAGAGATGGGTAAGCTGACTATTCTGCTTTTAGAATGTTTGCTGTCAACAGTATTGTTGTCACTGGGGGATACTATATTAGGAATCTCAGCAAACAGTTGGCTGCTAAATGGGAGTTTGGTTGCATTTACATCAGGGGGAGGGCAATGCTCATTGTGATAAAAGTGGAGGCCAAATTGGGGTAGTGCTCTTCACTTCGTATGCACCCAATCTGGATACTCCTGTTTTTTTTGAGGGGCTGACAAGTGTTTTAGTCCCCTATGCTCATTATAATATTATCTAGATGGGGGATCATAATTGCATATTGGACGGGGAGCTGTATAGCTCCAGGCAGGTGTAGCGCCCCTTTAGGTAGAGCGCTTAGGGCACTATTGGAAACTATGGACATGTTACATCTAGTGGAGTTATGGAGGGTAGCTCAAGGTCAAACTAGGGGGTATTCTTTCTATTCCCCACCACATGGTACGTTTTCAAGGATTGACTACCTGTTGATACACCCTGAGCAAGCAATTGTGTTTAAAAGGATATAGTACCTTGATAGCATATTATCAGACCATGTCCCCCCGATAGCCATGAGGAAATTTCAAGCCTTTGTCAATCCGCTTCTATTATGGAGATTCCCCAGCCGTGCATTAAATGCTCAGGCATATAGAAAGACTATTCAAACGGAAGTGAGGCACTTCTTTGAAATTAATACTGGCATGGTTGCCTCAGCTGGAATGCTGTGGGAGGCTTTTAAAGTAACTATCAGGGGTAAGTGCTTGGCGAACACATGTAGGGTTTGACGATTATTAACACACACAGTGGCATTCTTGGAATGCCAGATTGGGGACATTTACTTACAGGCAATCGCACACAGATGTGGTATGGGAAGAGCAAATTAAACTGCAGGGGGACTTAGATGAGGCACCCCTAGCCTGTCATGCTTATAAAACACACACAGAGATACAGCATGAACAGGTAGATATGGAAGGTCGGCTCCTGGCATAGCTGGTTTACAGGGAATGGGCTGGGAGTTCAGTGGCTACAATAAATGATATACAGGGAAACATTCTGACAGATCATGATGACATATTAAAGTGATTTGCGGAATTCTACATGACTTATATGCTCAGCAGGGAGTTTATAATCAGGTGGGTGTGACAGCACTTTTAGATGCAGCTCAACTGCCACAAGCAGATGCTGAGATGTGAGAGGAATTAAGTGCCCCAATAGATGAAACAGATATACGATGGGCAATTGTACAAATGAGTGTGGGGAAACCACACCACGGAATGATGGCTTGGGAGCCGATTTTATAGGGAATATGCTGATTTGCTATGCAAGCCACTTTTAAATATGTTCTGGAGGCATTTGATAAAGGGGTTTTCCCTGACACTTTGGGAGAGGAATATATTGTGATTTTGCCAATGAAGATGCAGATGAATGGGAATCATACCATATCCATGATCAACGTAGATGCTAAATTGTTAGGGAAGATTTTGGCTCATCGTTTGAGTAAGTATGCTAGTACACACAGATTAAGCAGGTTTTGTGGGAGGATGTACTACCACTACTAATGTAAAGAAACATTCCTTCTACTAAAAAGGGGATGAATCTTGTGCATTTGAGGGCTGGGACGCACATAAAGGGTTTGACATTGTGGTCTGGCGGTATATGATGAATGTGGTCAAACGGTACAACCTAGGTGATACTTATTTAACATGGGTACAATTACTTTGTACTGAAAGCCTAGCCAGGGTGAAAGTAGGTTATAGGTTCTCTGATCTGATAGTTGGATGGTGGAGCGGGGGACCAGACAGGACTGCCCCCTGTCTCCATTGATTTTTGCTTTAGTTTTCAAGCCGCTAGCAAGGCTGATACGAGCTCGACATAATGTAGAGGGGCCGCAGAGGCACAACTAGAGCAGATTTGGGGGGGGGCTGAGCAAAAATTTCGGGGGTCGCTGAACTTTAAGCAATAGGCAGAGTGGAGCTGCAGGGGCTCTTAGAAGGGGTGAAACAACAGCAAGGTCTCATTCACATGCAAATGGTCTTTTAAAGACCTGTAAAGTGCTCGGGTGCGGCTGTGTGTGCTCCGGGAAGCTGTCTCATCCCGGGCTGCCACACACGACGGGGGGGGGGGGGGCTGAAGCCCTGCGAGTCCAATGGGTGTTGCGCGCCTGAGAGGGGGTAATAGTAGGAATGCAGAGACAAATTATATCTTTATATGCTGATGATGTCTTGTTGACTCTAAAGGGATCCTGAATGAACGTAACCAATAGCAAATAATACTATTAAAGAAGTGGGCGCCCATTCGGGATTTATCTTAAATACAGACAAATCATCATTTACCTGATATGAGCTAGGGGAGGAAGCTGTTAGTGATGTTAGGTTGCAGAGAACGCCTTTTAAGTAATTGAGAGTGTACCTGAGCTCCAGTGTTAAGGGAATATATGTGGCTAAAGTGGGAAATTTAATGAAAAGTGTGGAACGTAGTGTCCAACGACGGTTAAGGTTGCATCTATCCATATTGAACAGCAGTCAGGAAGAGGATTCTTCTTCCCTGAGTATTGTGTGTTTTGCAGCATATGCCAATGCGAATTCCGTACGCAAGTTTTAAATGACTAGATGAGTCACTTTGCTTGTTAAACTGGGGCCCAGGAAGAGCACTTATTAGTTTAAAGGTATTGCAACTACCATGGGACAGTGGAAGACTGCAGGTCCCACGTTTTAGAAGTTATTATCAGGCTTCCCATTTACTGTATGTCACCGAGTGGTTCATGGATCCCTATACTGACCTTGTGACGGGCATGTTGGCTTGGCCGGTCAAACCACTTGAATTGTTTTACCTTTAGCTCATCGGAAAAAAAGAAAGATACTCCCATTACAAAATGAATACACTGCTGGATATATGGGAACAAGTAAAGAAAAGTAAGAATGGCACTTATATGTACCTACAACAGATGGAGCCATGGTTAACAGATATTAGTCCGGTGAAGCCAGTATTTTCATGACATGGGAGAGAGGATAGCATTCCACATATAATAGGAGATTTATATGAGGATGGGTATTTGATGAGCTATGCCACCTTTTTTGCCAAATGGGATCTAGCAGGAGTCAGTTTTTTGGCTTATGCGGGATAAGCAGAAGCCCATTGTAAGGCCTGGGAAGGGATCCTGCATTAACCAGACACACATGTTCTTAACAAGGCCTTGCCAGATATGGGAGGTGGGAGGCAAGGTCATTACCAAATTATACTTATTACTCTTACCAAAAGCTGCACATCATATAGGCGTATTATGATCACAATGGGAGGCAGGCATTGGTGAACAATTGAGAGATGCGGAATGGAATGCCATTTTGGGAAATTGTAGGAGAGTGTCTCGTAATGCGAGACATAAATTGATCCACAATAAATGTGTGCACTGGTACTATGTTACTCCTAATTGGTTACTCCGGCTGGATCCTGCTAAATCTGATATCTTTCCAAAGTGTAGGCACAATGTTGGAACATTTATACATATGTGGTGAGAATGCCTGGGGATACATGAGTTCTGGGAAGATATCATTAGAACCCTGCAGAATTTGACAAAGTTGCCTTTACAATGTTCTATTAGGTATGATTGATGGGTTTAATATTGCTCTCACAGATGACTATATACATACTGTAAATATTGCTGAACTGGGGTGAGTAACTGCAAAGAAATGTATGGCAAAATGTTGGATTACATCAAAACTTCCGAAAAATAAGTATTGGTTACGAGAATACATACAGTGGTGGTACGGGGTAAATTAATTGATTATTCTGTAGAGACACCTGAAATTGTAAAAACTGAAACTTGAGTATGTATTTCTTTAAGCCTCTGTTATGTTGCCGCTTCTCTCATTGCCATGATTTGATATCTGCATTCAAAAATGCTATTGTATATTATCGTATAGCTACAAATATATATACAACATGCTCCCTTGGTATCGTGGAAATGGGAAGAGGAGGGGCGGGAACTGTTTAATGTCATTATTGACATAATGAAAATATATTTTAGAAAAAAGAATCCTGTTATATAAGCTGATGAGTGCTCAGTAGGCTGATGGCATTACACTAAAGTGAAAGAAAAAAGAGTCGATGGGCTTGTTATACTTTCACTGCATCAGTGCTCACGGGCATATCTCAGCCCCCAAGCATTGATCAGAGGTATCATTGGAAAGGGGAGAATCTCCACTTTCCAATGATATCTATAGGCAATGGATCACTGCTGGGGATTGCCATAGGAGGGTGGTCATGGTCATGCCTCCACCTTCCAAAAACTATTGTGACTGTCTCTCTGCATCCCAGGTGAAAGATAGGGGTGATTACCCCCCCCCCCCCAAGTCAGAAATCTCACTAGACACCATGGATTTTGTTTATAAATAAATGGGTGAGAGCTATGCCCCATCCCTACAAGAGAGATAGGCTTTCTCTCCCCTGGGGGAGGATAGGGTAAACCCCCCCAAGAGGAGGCTGAAAGCCCACTAGTCAGCAGAGTCTATTTCTAACATAAACATAGGGATGGGGGTGCTCACAATGAGCATGGCCATTCCGCAGCCCCCCCCCCAAAATTGGGGTAAACGTCTGACACCCCTGAGGGGCTGATGGGGTGATTACTTCCGTCTCCCCCACAGAGGGGCAGAAAGCCTCCAGACACATGGAACTACATTTATGCAGTTTTTTTGGGAGGGAGGGCGGCCTCTCTGGACATGGATCCATGTTCTTCTCCAGCTTGAGGCCTAATATAGTGTATTTGCCCCCAATCAGCCCCCTGTGTATAAAAGCCCAATAAACATCAAGCATTTAAAGCAAAAAAGCTGAGTTCAGCGTCTCCTGGCATCGAGTCATACTCCCTCTCCACAAGGGGCATTAATGTATTTCTGTCCCCCTTGGAGCAGGTAGGAGGTTTGTCCCAATTGGGAAGATTTTCTCAAATATACACCTGGGGTGGTAGGAAGTTCATCTGATACCAGGGATGTTGCCTTTGTTGCAAAAGAAAGTGGTGTGGGTGTTGTACTCTGGCATTGGACCCACCCCACCTCCAAAAAAGTAAAAAGCATTATTCCCCCCCAAGGAATTTTCCCTCAATGTGCCCCTGGGGGGCAGAAAGTCCACTATATGACAGGAATACGTTTTTTAAACAAAATTATGGGGTAGGTCTGACACATTCTAACATCCATGATACATGGTAAAGTAATGTTTACAGCAAACAGATCCTAAGACATTCATCATTGCCAAGGCAAAATGTTTTATGACCTTGCCCAATGTACCTTATTTCCTGAAGCTAAGTACACAATGGTTAGAGCAAAATCATAAGCTGGTTGTCATTTTACCTTGTTCCACTTTATGAGTTAAAATGGAAGCTATTTTATTTCTGTTTCAGCTACCCCTAGCAGAACCCTATGGGATTAGGGACTTGCAGAACAGATTCAAAAGTTCAGTGACTGAGTTCATCATATTTGGGCTTCCAAGTCTTCAGAATTTTCATGCCTTGCTCTTCTGGATCTTCCTTCCCATCTATCTTCTCACTTTCATAGGCAATGGGATTGTCGTTCTACTCACAAACCTTGATCATAAGCTTCAAACTCCCATGTACTTCTTCATCAGTCACCTCTCCTTCCTGGATCTGAGTATCTCTACAGTGACTGTACCACAAATGCTGGGCAAGTTTCTGATGAACAGAAGTTCTATTTCCTTTAATGGCTGTCTCTTGCAGATGTATTTCTTTCTTTCTCTGGGTGGAACAGAATGCTTCCTGATGACAGTGATGTCCTTTGATCGCTATTATGCCATATGCCAACCCCTCAAATATGCCACCCACATGACTAGAAACCTCTGCATTAAACTAGCTTTGGCTGCCTGGATTGGAGGATTCCTTAGCCCCTTGGTACAAACTATTTTAGCCTCGATACTTCCCTTCTGTTGACCCAATGTGATCTATCATTATTACTGTGACTACGCACCCCTGCTCCTGCTGGCCTGCACTGACACTTCCCTCAACGTTGGCGTAGGATCCTTTATTGGTTTTGTTGTTATCGTTTCTTCCTTTTCTCTGGTTCTCTTTTTTTATGTAAAAATTATATTATCTATCATGAGAATAAGTTCACAGGGAGGAAGAAGAAAAACATTTTCGACCAGTGCCTCTCACTTAATTGTAGTAAACCTGTTTTATTTGCCAATCATTTTCATGTATATCCGTCCTACTGCATCCTATGTTTCTGACGTCGATTCGGTGGTAGCTATGATATATTCCATAATGATCAACCCAGTCATATATACCCTAAGAAACAAAGACATTAAAAATGCTTTCAAAAGAAAAGTTGCCATTATTTAATTCAAATCATAATCAAAAAGCATTGGCAAAGTACACAGGAATTGTTTTAAAAATTTTTGTAGCATTCAAGAGCATTTCTAACATTAGACTTGTCCTATGTCTGTGCTTTTAGCTGTAACACTGGGAGACCAAGTAAGGTTAATTTGGATGGGCATGATGTTTATGTATTTATTTTTTCTTTTGGGAACTGGCACAGCAACCCCTATTCACCCTCTGAGAAGATTTGAATACACAAAGGAATATGCTACAAAATGCCTTGCCATGTTTTCTATTTGGAAGTATGTATGTATGATTGAATGTGGTATATACAGGGGACTAATATCCTGAGATAATCTGTACAAACACTATGGGGCATATTATCAAGGACGGCGTTAAAATTATCACCAGTTTAGCGGTAGAAAACTGCCTCTAAAACCGCGATAATGGGCTTGATAATATGCCCTTGAGAATTCCCATAGAAGCCCAGGTTCTGGTGTGAACCTGGGCTTCTATGAGATTTCACAAGGGTATATTATCAAGCCCATTATCGCCGCTTTAGCGGCAGTTTCCTGTTGCTAAAGCGGTGATAATGTTATCGCCGTGCTTGATAATATGCCCCTTTGTGATTACATCCTTACTGGAGTGTCATGTACACAGAATAAGCCACAACGACAGATGCATGGCATTCATAATACACGGGCCACAAGAGGCTTCAATGAGATTGTGAATTCACAAAGTTTTGGCTCAAAAGCAAACATCAATGTAAGATATACTGAAGAGCACACAAAATGTTTCCAATATGCAGAGAGGTATGAGCACGACACAGAAAATATCGACTAAATAATGGTTGCAAAGAGGCATTCCTTGCACAAACTGTAATGAATAATGCATGCATCCATGTGCAATAGAAGTGCAAACATAGCACATTAGCGAATCAAGGGGCATATCATAAAGGCAGCGATAAAGAATTATCGCTGCTTTTGTGGCCGTTTTCGGCCCAAAAGCGGTGATAATTTCATCGCCAACAGCAAGGTCACGCTATCGCGTGAATCCTTGCATTATCGCCCTTTCCCCCAATGGCCATCTTTGCATCTCTAATGAGACATTTCTCCAATTATTAATGGTCACGCTAACCTGCAGAGCGACAAGAAAAGTAGCGATAACCTCTGTTATCGCTACTTTCCTTACACCTGCTTCAAGACTTACTTAGCCATGCTATCCTCTGTAAGGTGGATATCATGGCTAAGTATGCCTTGCCCTATCAGCAAGCTATCGCCAAACTTTGTGAGATTATCGTTGAATTTCCAGCGATAATCTCACATTTGGCAGTTAGCGCTTGGAATTTTATCGCTTTTGAGATAAGTATTGCTAATAGCATACTATCTCAGCGATAAAATTCCACGTTACCCGGCGATAATTATCCTAGCGCTAAGTGCGCTTATCGATAATTATCGCTGGTCCTTGATGATATGCCCACAAGATTGTGTCTATGGTGTGGCTAACACGTCTTTGAGCTCCAATCAGCAGCCCACACTTCAGCACAAACACCCACAATGCAGGCAAATACACCTACGAACAGAACTCAACTTTGGGCGGTCATGAAAACACAGATTACGCAAACAACAAAAAAAGGCAGCCTATGACGGGTGAACGAAGGCACCAAACCTAGTCCTGGCAGATGGTGATAATGGATGATCAACCCCTGGCAGGGTCTTGTCAAAGACGGTTTTAAGCCAATGACTGAATGACAATGAGCAGCAGTGATTGTCACTCAAGTCATGAGGGAGGAGGTGGGAAGACAGAGAGGTGAGATGCAAGTGAGGGCACACTAGAAGCAATCACCTTATAGGTGGATCTTCACCTTGTCAGCTAGGGCAGAAAGTCCAGGTCTACATTAAATAACAAAGGATGTTGGTAGAAGTTGTTGAGACAAGGAGGGGTGGCATGTAAATTACAGTGAACAAACAGTGATAATATTTGGTCTGCAGAGAGTCCCTAAGAGAATGAGCAGGTGTCAGGATACTTGGGAAATGATTGACATTAATACAAATGCCTTTGCCACCTTATGCCTTTCCTACACAGCCTTTACCATGCATGCCTTTACCATGTGTGGTAAAGAAAGGTATGCATGGTAAAGGCACAAATATTTAACTGTATGGTGCAGGCATGCGAGGTAAAAGCTGCATGGTAAAGGCATCGCTGTAAAGGCTGTATCCTGATTTGCGGGGTCTACAGTTGGGTTCTTCTGTGATGGTAGGAGTGTGGGGGTCAAAAGGAAAATCCCTTGGCACCAAAGTACAGAGAAGGATGGAATACAAGGATAATAAAAGGTTGCATAGAGCACACATAGAGAGGATTTGATAGAGTGCAAAATTGCTCTTCCATTTGTAGGGGTGCATTATAATCATGGTTAGTCCGCATCCACATATAATCTGTTGTTGTATCAACATTAGGGCATTAGAACGTAAATTGTAATAACGTGCAAGTGAAGTGCTAGATATTTTCCTCATGCAATCAAAGAATTAACATAGTAAATGTACGTATTTTGATGAATCATACATGTTGTGAAGTGTATTCATGACTAATGAACTTTTCATATTAAGTCTCATATAACGTGTGTGTATTAACGACTCATATATGCTTGCATTTTAAATGTGTGCACTGTTCATATGTTAGCCGAATATGATAGGCCTAACTTGCGTTTCTCCCTGTTCGCTCTCATGTCGCAACTGTTAATTAGAGTTTATGTGCCTGTGGAATATTTTTCTTTTCACGTTTCTGTTGCAGATGCAAGAATTCGTTCTCGTTAGTTACAATAACATCTTTGTTTCAGTAGTTAGACAGACATAGGGAGGAGAAGGTGCCTTTGAACAAGCAGAGCTGATAATGTAGGAGAATGTCTTCAATGGCTGGAAAGGCCTGGAAACTAAGGTCATCGAACAAGAGTCTGGATGTATCAATTCTTCATGGAATGTTACCTAGAAGGCAGTGCCAACTGGAAGAGGCAGTCAAGTGATGTAATTAGGGGTTTGATTTTTGACTTTTGTATTGGGGTTAGAGGCAATGCTTGGGGGACTTCTGCCTTAGCTGGAGAGAGGAGAACATCTAAGAACAAGCTCTGTAGCTCTGTGCTACTTGACCCATTTAACATGAGTGCGCTTCTTAGGAAGTCTTCACGTGCTGAGTTGCTGACACCTTTCTGGGGACTTGTCTGGGAGAATGCTAAGTAGGGATGTCACAATAAGAGTAGTGTAGGGACAAATAATGTATTTACTTATAATCCACAAATGAAGAAGGCTCTTGACATGGTCTCTATAACCATTTGTGTCCTGATTTTGGAATTGGTTATTCTGTGCATGTTGCACCGTTTACATTTTATTCGTAGGTTTGGTTTTCTATTAATGCCCTTGTATCTTTATACTCTTGTCTTGAGGTGTTTACATGTCCAACTGTTCTTGCCTTTATAATAAATATTCTCAAATTTGGATTAGGAGTCTGTGTTTGTTTGGTGTCATGGGTGATGGGAAAATGTAATTGGCTATTGATTTTCCCTCCTCTCCACACTTGCAAAGCAGGCAACAATGATCATAGGCCAGGGGTTCATGAGTAAGTCTAGAATGTGGAACCCAGCCTCATCAGTTGGTAGCAGTAAGATGGTTGCCTCTTTAATTGAGGGGAGAATAGACTTAGATCCATAGAGCCCCTAAATAGAGCCCAATGATGACAGCAGAGAGAGAAAGGCTTTGACAGATATCAGCGAATATTAACAGCGTGGCGAAGACAGTGGTGAATGGTGGCGTGAGTATGAACAGGGATGTGGGTATTAGATTGCAGTGATTTGATTGTGTGATGTCTTGCAGAGTTGGGATGACAGTCAAGTAAATGTGGTTTATCTGGCTGAACGCTCGCTCTCCATGAGGTTTTGTTTTGGTTTGGTTTATTGGGCTCAAGAGTAGCCTAAGATCCTAGGATATATTTGTGGTGTACCAAACACCAATTTGTTGTAATTGCTTGGCCGTTGGTTTGTAGGGAAGTCATGGAGTGCTATCAATGACCCCCATGAGACAGGGAACTTGTGTGAGTGGACTGGTTAAAGTCATGTGTGGAAAGCCTTGTGCGCAGGGGTACACTACAGAGATTCAAGTGGCCAGCGCAGGTCTTGGGTCACGGGGTGTGAAAGTTCTTGAGTGAGTGAAGTCTATTGTTCTTTTAGTAAGGCCGACAATTACTTGGTTTTGGTTTATGGTAACTGTCCTGTCAGTTGGAAGGCAGACAGTTCATTGGTTCTATGAGTGCAAGAGTGAATGCGTACAGTGTGAGTTGTGAGGGAGGATGAACCACTGTGAGGAGGAAAAGGTGACTCCAGAGTGTGCCACACTGCAATAGGTTGGTTGGTGTAGCGCCGCGCTAGGTTTGGTGGTTTGTCATTAAGAAGCTGAGGTAAGGGAAATTTGTTAGTGAAAAGAATTTGGCTTGAAAATGTGATACTTTAAGGTACAATGAAATTTGTGCTGGGGAAACGCAGGTGTAGAAACTCGAGTGGGAGAAGAAGCACCGCCCGAGGATACTCAGGCACACTATATGGCAAAAAGTGAAGGTCTCCATACTATAGTTTGGCTTCAAAATTGGCACAAGATAACTGAGAAGGAGGGAGAAATGGCTTTCCCACACTGGGCCCTTAGATTGAATGTGGTATACCAGTTGAGGGGAGTGATGTCTTCATTATGACCCCCACCTAGACCAACACAATTTGAGGCAATAAATGCTTGGATGTGAGCAGCTCACGCAAAGAGCAGGGAAAGATCTCAGTGAAGCATGGAAAGGGCAATGAAGGCATATCAGGATGCACGATTGGATGTATAGTTGAAGAGGTGGAGCGTGGACACCATTGAGGGGGAAAGGCTGTACCCACTATAGTGAAGGAAGCAGACACTCAAAAAAGAAATGGGGATGATGGAAGTCACACTGACGACAGTCTTTTAGACAAATCATTAGCAGAGCGTCCTCCACCCTAAAATCCACAGTCAGAAGAGGGACGGCGAGAACTGACAAGTGCAGCGAGCATGGAAAAAACAGAGGTGTCATCAACAGACTTTAGTGCAAGAGTAGTGGGTAGGAGGTAAGTGGGGCCAGAAAGAACAGGGATGCCAGCGCTAGGTGGATCTGAGACTAGTGGAGTTAACGTCACTATACGGTTACCAGAAGCCCTTACGGTACCGGTCACTATTGGACCTGTGGTCTCTGTGTACTATCCAAATTCAGGGGAAAGTAGTGGACAGCAGCAGATAGGACTGGGAGAAGGAATCAGCTCATAGGCAAATGTTACAATGGAGGGGAAAGATTCATTTTTGGTGCCTGTGGAAGCTATTACTCCATTGCCAGTAACTGCAGACCCTTCAAGGGTGCACATTGGGTCTATTACAGTGAAATCAGCATGTCTCACAGAATACACGGTCAGAAGATCGACGGAGGAACCAGAGTTGTGAAAGGGAAGGACATACTAGAGTGTCAAGTCCAGAATGATCAAGGCTGCAATGAAAGCAAAATTGTCAGATGTGGTGAAATTAAAAGTAGAAGGGGATGAAATAATTGACGGGAACTTGCCTTTGGAAAGGATAGAACTGTATGAGCGAGATGAGTTAGCAAAGGATACTTACTTATAAGGCAAGGGGGGCGCTTGAGAAGCTGACCGATTTAGCACAGACGTATAATGTGGACATGACGGAGACAAAAATGTTAAAGGGTAATCATATCTTAAATTTCAGTGATCAGGAATTGGAGGAGAAAATGATAATGTGTTTGAAAACACATATCCAAGAATTTGTTATAGGAATAAGCACATGGAGCATGCTTCGCAAATGGGAAGAAAGGTGGTATAAGAAAAAGAGTGTCAAGAATGGGATAGGTGATATGCCACCTCCCGAAGGGGGGCCCACGGGAGTGGAGGCTTACCCATCGCGAGGGGTATGGAGTGAAGGGTATGTGCATGTGCCCTGGAGTAGAGGTGGTTTAGCAGTATTTCCAAATGATTTTCCTCGACAGAGGGAGAAACCTGCTAAATGGTACAAGCAAGTTGACCGCTTTGTAAAAATTTCAAAGGTGTTGTGGATTGATTTGAACACCTTGTTTGATATTGTGGTCCCAAGTGATTTGTGGACTGTGTGTAAAAGTGCTGTTGATCGACTGAACCAGAAAGGGATCCTGTACCGCATGGCCCTTCACCTGAGGTAATGAAAACATTTAGGCAGGTTATCACATGGTTGAAGACTAAGGTTGCGCCACAGGATATTGATTGGCTTAAGATAGATCAAACTGCCCAAAACCCTAAGGAGTCTTTTCATGCCTAATATGAGAGACTCTTGCAAGCCTTCAAGCAGTACTGTGGGTTGGATACTTTAGACCCTAAGGATATGGGATAGTTTGTTTCTAAGATTGAGCCCGGAGATTAGTTTAATGATTCAACAGCTTGTGATCTGCTGGCAAAATAACTCTGCGGATGCCATTTTACGTTATGCCAGGTGCTGTAGTGATGAAGATAATGCTGGTACAGTTGTGAAATGCAGATAAGACAGAGCAGACACAGATAAGTGGAGGAACTGTGGGCCAGAGACTGGGGAACAGTCAAGGAGGGACCCAAAATGTGCTGTCCCTATGAGACAGGGAAGAGTAAGAGAAACAGATCCCAGGTCAGTAGTAGATTTGGGCTCTTTAAGGAGGACCACTGTCTGTCATTATTGTCACAAGATCGTGCATTGGAAGCGCGAGTATCAGGTAAATCCAGAAAACCAGATGCAAGATGAGGAGATAACACAAGTGCCCGATGTTATGAATAGGTGATGAGACCTAGATCCATGAATGGGGGGGTTAAGTCAGCAGGTGTAGGTACCCCAACCTCTGAGAATCCCACAGGGCAACTGGGTGTACCAACAAATGCCTTTCATTGAGACTTTTGAGGATTTTGATCCGTACTTGTCACAATGACGTTGCCTGAGGAGGGAGGAAGACTGTGCTCTAGGAGCAGTCTTGGAGGAAGGCCAGAGTGGGGCATTTGTGGAGGCGGATGTTGACGGTCACTCCATTACATTCTTAATTGTTACTGGTGCTACCCGTTCTACTGTGAGATTAATAGTAGCCCTCAACCTACCCCTCTTAGGACAATCAATCCAAGTTGTAGGAGTTGCCAACCAGAAAATGACAGATGAGCTACCTGTAAGAATAGGAACATTCCAGGGGAGACACCAGTTTGTAGTGTGTGATTCGAGTCCAGTCTCTCTGTTGGGACCTGACCTTTTGTGTAAGTTACATTGTACTATCTTTCGCACGCCCAAGGGGATAGAATTACAGACTAATCACGATGACATTGCCTTCATATTGGTGAATAAAAATCTCTGTGTAGAAATGTTTCCCTTGCTGATGGTGGTTGATCTGAGAGACTCTGTCCCTCTTATGGTGTGGGACTTTACTGAAGAGGAACTGGGGCTGATTCAAGGAGTTGAGACAGTTAAGATACAGATTAAGCCGAATGCTGAATTTCCTGAGAATGCTGCAGTACAACCTGACCCTGGAAACGGTGGCAGGAATAACACCTGTGATTGAGTTCATGATTGCACAAGGTATTTTAACCCCTTAACTGCTGGGCTCCCCCCCACCCCCCCTCCCGAGTGCTGAGCCCTTTTTTGGCTATTTGGGGTAGATCGCGCTTAGGCCCCTGTAATTCTTTGTCCACATAAGGTATCCATGGCAAATTCTAAAGGTACCTAGGGTTTGTGGATTCCGTTGGAGGGGACCCAGAAATTAGCCAAAATACAGCTACATTTTGGTTTTTGGTGAAAAATTGGAAAAAAGTGCTGAAGAAGAAAGCATCTGTTTTTTTCCTTGCAAATGGTATCAATAAAGCGTTTGGGGTGATAAAATCGCCATTTTCCCAGCTTTCAGGAACAGACAGACTTTTGATAGAAACCAACATTTTCTACACAGTTTTGGCATTTTAGTGGGACATAGCCTATTTTTGTTATTTTTTGTGCTTTCAACTTCCTTGCAGTTAGTGCTAGAAATTGATGTAAAACCAATAATGGATCCCAGAAAGCTATACATTTCTTAAACGTAGACAAAATCCTGAATTCAGCAAGGGCTCATTTGTGTAGATTCTTCAAGGTTGTCCTATAGAATGTAAGAGTTCAAATTAGATCATATTGAGAATAAGTTGAAAAAACTGCTATTTGTGTCAGCATTTTCACCTGTAACTTCTTCTAAGTATGACAGATATTTACAAAAACTATCCCATTATGTCCAGTGGAGCCTTATGGTTGCAGGGGTATATAGGACTAGTAGGTTCACCAAGAATCCGAAGTGCCAGAGCCAATAATTGAGCAGCACCTTGCTATGGATTTCATTGTGTACTGGGTATACAGCAATTCACTTGGTAAAATAAAAAGTGTGAAAAATAGGTATCAAGGGAAAACTATGTATTTCCGAAATAGGAACAACATATGGGGTTGAGAAGCAGCGTTTATTTGCATAACTTCGTAAATGTGGGTACCTACCAGCATGTGAATTAAAGGGCATTTTTGAAAATTCATTCTTTTTTACCCACTGTCTTACATTTGGAAGGGATAAATCCATAGAACATCAATAGGCAAAAACACTTGCTCTACTATTCTGTGTTTCTCTAAGTCTCTGGGTAAATATAGTATCTCATTTGTGTGGCTAGGCATAGTGCCCGCGACAAGACACGGCCCAAAAAGCAACCAGGGCACATAATTTCTTTCCAGTGAAAATTCACCCTTTTATTGCACTGTGCCTAGCTGTCGTTTTTGGACCGTAGCTCTGCCGGCACCTAGGGAAACCTAACTGACCTATACATTTTTTAAAACTAGACACCCAGTGAAATTCATTATGTGGTGACTTGTCTGGCATTCACTAGGTTCTGTTACCCAGAATCCCTTGCAAACCTCGAACTCTGTAAAAAAAAGCACATTTTCCTCAAATTTCTGTGGTGGAAAGTTCTGGAATCTGTGTGGATCCACAAAATTCCACTCACCCCGCATTCCCCAAAGTCTCTTGATAAAAACGATACCTCACTTGTGTGGGTAGGACTAGTGCCCGCGACAGGAAACGGCCCAAAACACAATGTGGAGACACCACATTTTTACAGTCAAAACTGACCCTTTTTTTGCAAAGTGCCTAGCTGTAGATTATGAACCCTAGCTCTGCCGGCACCTAGGGAAACCTAGTAAACCTATACATTTTTTAAAACTAGAATCCCAGGGGAATCCAGGATGGGTGACTTGTGTGGCTCCCACCAGGTTCTGTTACCCAGAATCCCTTGCAAACTTCAAACTTTGCCCAAAAAAAAAATGTTCCTCATATTTCTGTGGTGGAAAGTTCTGGAATCTGCATGGATCCACAAAATTCCACCCACCCCGCGTTCCCCAAAGTCTCTCGATAAAAATGGTACCTCATTTGTTTGGGTAGGCTTAGTGCCCACAACAGAAAACGTCCCAAAACACAACTTGGAGACACCACATTTTTACAGTCAAAACGGACCCTTTTTTGCAAAGTGCCTAGCTATAGATTCTGAACCCAAGCTCTGCTGGGCACCTAGGGAACCCGAGCAAACCTATACATTTCTGAAAAATAAGACACCCGGGGAGGTATGGCTTGCGTGGACCACCAACTTTCTCCTACCCAGAATCCCCTGCAAACCTCAAATTTAGAAGAAAAAAACCACTTTTTTCTCAAATTTCTGTGTGTGAAAGTTGTGGGATCACCGGGCTGACACAAATTTTCTACCACCCAGCATTCCCCCAGGTCTCCCGATAAAAAAGGTACCTAACTTGTGTGGCTGGCCTAAGTACCCGCGACAGGCAAGGACCCAAAACGTACTGAGGAGATATCAAAATTGCCTATCACAAAACAACCTGGTTTTGCAAGGGGGGGTCACCTGATTTTTGGCCCTGTGCTCGGCGGCCATCTAGGGAAACCTACCAAACCCACACATTTCTGAAAACTGGACAACCGGGGAAGTCAAGGCAGGCATGGCTTGCGAGGCTCCCCCTACGTTTTCTTACCCAGACTCCCATGCAAACCTCAAATTTTGCAAAAGAAATCACTTTTTTCTCTAATTCCTCTGTGGGATAGTTGTGGGATCACCGGGCTTACACACATTTCCTACCACCCAGTGTTCTCACAGGTCTCCTGATAAAAATTGTACCTCACTAGTGTGGGTGGCCCAAGTACCCGCGACAGGCAAGGGCTCAAAACTTATTGAGGAAATATCATAATTGCCTGTCACAAAACAACCTGGTTTTGCAAGGGGGGGTCGTCTGAGTTTTTGGCCCCGTGCTTGGCGGCCATCTAGGGAAACCTACCAAACCCACACATTTCAAGGGAGGTATGGCCTGCATGGATCCCCCTACATTTTATTACCCAGAATCCCCTGCACACCTCAAATTTATCTGAGAAAATCACTTTTTCAACACATTTTTGTGTGGGGTCACCATGCCAGCACAAATGTCCTACCACCAAGCGTTCCCCTTGGTCTCCTGATTAAAATTATACCTCACTTGTGTGGCTGTCCAATGCAGAATAGGCTAGAAACATATGATTTTTTTAAATACTGTGCTTAGAATTTGCTGTGCTATACCTTTAATCCCCATGTTTTTGGCTCTTTCCGATCACAGGCCCATGGCCCACCCACACAAGTGAGGTATCATTTTAAACATTTTAGACATTTAGATGTCTCCTCAATACCTTTTGGGCCCTTGCCCGTCACGGGTGCTTGGGCCACCCACATGAGTGTGGTGCCAAATTGATCGGGAGACCTGGGGGAACGCTGGGTGGTAGAAAATTTGTGTCAGCCCAGTGATCCCACAACTTTCCCACACAAAAATATGAGAATAAAGTGATTATGTCTGCAAAACTTGAGGTTTGCAGGAGATTCTGGGTAGGAAATCTTTGGGGGGTCCATGCAAGCCATACCTACCTGGCCTCCCCCGGGTGTCTAGTTTTCACAAATGTGTGGGTTTGGTAGGTTTCCCTAGATGGCTGTGAAAAGACCAGGTGACCTCCTCTTGCAAAACCAGGTTGTTTTGTGATAGGCAATTTTGATGTCTCCTCAATACGTTTTGGACCCTTGCCTGTCATGGGTACTTGGGCCATCCACAAGAGTGAGGCACCACTTTTATCGGAAGACCTGGGGAAATGCCAGGTAGATGGAATTTTGTAGGTCGCCGCAGATTCCTGACCTTTCCATCACTTAAATGTGAAGAAATGTTGAATTTGAGCTAAATTTGAGGTTTGCTGGGGATGCTGGGTAAAAAAAATAAAACAGTGAGTGCCATGCAAGTCATTCACCCCTGTACTTCCCTCCTTGTCTACTACTATAAAATGTGAAAGTTTGCCTAGGTGACGACTGAGCTAGGGCACAAAGTTCCCTGCTACCCACATGGACAAAAAAAAGGTCCTACAAAAGGCCATTAAACCGCCACAAATATAAATCTATAACACTAATTTGATAAAGTTAATCCACCACTTACACTGGTTGGTTTTAGCACCTCCAGAAACGCTGGCTTCAAAGCACAAATACTTATCAAAGTATTTAAATTCTGAAGCCAAGCCTTCTGAAGGGGAGCCATAAAGCCACTTCACGGCACCAAACACTTTATGGTCCAGTCACACTAGATTTCCATACTGCTAGCCACGGGCCCTATAAACCAGATCACGTGCATTCACATAAACATAGCGCTGCAATTCAAGGAGCCATCACATTCATACTCAAAACATAATGAGTTTGACTACATTTTACCACCTGTGAATTCTCCGCCTCCTTTTACCTTAACAGTACCAAATGCATGCTGATTGAACCTTTACTAATGGCTCCCATGACAGCCATATGAGGCCCAGGAAGACATGTCATTCATGCACCTTTAGCGCACTCACTGTGCTAAATCCAACTCCTTCCAGTTTGTGGATGCATGTTGGGGGATGCCTGAGTATGCACCAAAGCCATTCCTTGAGCTGAGCAAGCATATCTACCTTTGAAACTAAGGAAAACATGCAGGAAATTTTCAAAAGCTTTCTAAAGAGAACATCGTAAACTATGAAGAGCGGTTGAATGTGAAACACCGGTAGTACGTTACAACGTAGTATATGTCCAATACACTGCTATGTGCAGTGACTGTAATGCACTTATACAACACACTGAACATATACTAAGTTCTAACGGAGGATGAACATGGAAAGCAGCATTGACCCATAAGTACTATACTAAATTCAATGCGAGAGTGGCAGCAATGGATTTGAATCCATGGGTGAAGATGTAATCATGACGTGTATCTGTACTACCTTCACTATCTGCCTTCTACCTTGCAATATTCCTCGGAAAGTGCACCTACCGTAAGCTGTTCTAACCCGTTTGTATGTCTGTCCTCATCAGAGTCCTGACTAATCCTGTCTAATTGTCAGAGACACTATACTAATGCCTTCCATCTCTAGCTACTTGAAGCTTGAGAAATGGATGGTCCCGGGGCAATGCAGCAGAATTGTCATTAAAATGCAGCATGCGTTGCAATAGCAAAAAAAGATCTCTGCTCATGTATGGTGCAAAGATGGGGTGTAACCAAACCATCGAGTAGACCACTAGGATAGCAAGGTTGCTTTATGCACATCTTAAGTGTGAGGTCTAAAAATATTTTCAACTCCCCTAAAGAAGTGGGAGTCCACTTGTATGCCCTTGAATGAGGCCCAAGAGTGCCTCCATGCTCCCTCAGAAATTGTTTGTCACGCAAATTTGTTTACTGCAAAATTTCATCAAGGAAGTGAACATCTAAAAAGAGATGATGGACATAGTCAATTGGCCAAAAATTTGCCTTATCGACTTTACATCCAGCGTCACCAGTGAAATGCAGAATTTGAGGCTGAACTGAAGTGGGAGGCTGCCAAGATAGCAGTCCGTTTGTGCTTGAAGCCGCACATGCCTGCTCTCTGGGTTGCTCTAACCTGCTACTGTTGTCCCGCTGAACAGACTGGGCTGGCAAAGGGACAGCACGACTGACATTGTCTCCTTCAGAATTGCTGGAAGGTGAGTGGTCGGATGGAAATGCGCTGACTGAAAAATCACTCCCAGATTCTGCTCTATTGTCCTCTCCCTCAGATACTGTCTCAGTATCTGCTGTCTCAGTCTCTGATCCTGCCTCAGAGTTGGACTTCAGAACCAGACTTAGGGCCTGGGCAACATTCATCCAACGACATGCCATCTCTGCTAGTGCCTAAAACTTTCCTTTTGAAACGCTATCCTCTCCAGAAGGCAGATAGGTTGTTGGTTTCAACGTGTCGGTAGGTGTGTGCATGAGTGAAGTGTGCAACAGTCAGTAATGACGAAGTTACCTTACCTTTCCTTTGCCAAATCCGTAAGCTCTCCAAAAACACTAAGAAAGAGAGAAGAAGACACAGTATTACTTTACCTTGCCACATGCCCATCATCAAAGCCTTTAGCGCTGGTGGCAGTCAGTGCGACAATCATTTGACGCACCCCCCGATGACCTCTAATAATATCTGTTAGTCAGCGCCAAGATGCCTACAAGTGAATGCGTGCTTTACAAATGCACACTATGACCTCCTAGGATTCCCTCACTACAATCCAGCAAATGTGCGCCTTATAGCTCCATAGCACCTCTCTCACATACATTTAATTTGTTTCAAAGCGTTTTTTAATGTGTGGCTTTACTAATCCACTAAGCTGTCCACATAATACAGATCTGTTCTTTCCAGCAAGCCCTCTGAATTACTTTATAACGTCAAAACTGCCACAAGTCAAAAGTCAGATATCTCTCTCACATGCAGGAATTTGTTTTTTACTCTGCAGCAGTACCACACTTTGCTGCCTTTCATGTAACTCATTATAGTTCTTTCACAGTCTCATTATTTCAGCACTGAAGCTTTTTCAAATGCTATACAACAAAGCCCTAGATATTGCTTATTTATATTATGCATCTAACAAGCACTGACAAAGTCAATAGTATTGGCTTGTAGGTGTAATGTTGCTTGTTGTATTATACCTGAATGTCATGACAGAAGTCACAAAATACCAGTCAGGCCGGACCCTAAGCTAAGCACAGATTTCAGTTTACGTGTTTTAAAGCCACACCCTTAATTACATCTGCCACACCTCTTCTCCCGCAGCTTTTTCCATCACACACAAGGCCCTGACACAGAGAGATCTCTCTGTAAACATATATTTATCTGTATGAAGTGACAACTTATTTATGTAATCATTGTGTCTTACTGTATTTTACTGTGTTTTATTGTAAATCTTTTATGGTTCATGAACCGAAATAACTATGGATTAACCTAGAGAAATAAATATATATATATAGGTAGTTATAGTTAGGACCACGTTTCCATAGGAAATCCGCAACATTCTATTTTGAATAACTTTGGCGCCGGTCGACGAATCCTCGCGAATTTTTCAAAATAGGTGGGGCGCTCCTTCCCTGAAAGTCTCGGGGGGATTCGTCAAGCGGGGGCTGAGAAAAAAGGGGGGTCCCAAAACGCGTTTTTCCCATGCATTTTTCCATAGGACCTTTAGACAGGGCTACAGCCCGAACGGCTGAACAGAATTACTAGAAATTTGGCAGAGAGGTAGTCCTCAGGTCAAGGAAGTGCCTTTTGTAGGTTTGGTGTAAATCTGTTCAGTAGATTCTGAGAAAATAGCCTTTAAATCAATATATATATCTGAGCCAGCTTACGGTGCGCTTACGGTACGCTTACCGTACGCGAACGGTGGCGTGCGCGAGCGCGATTCTGATTGGCTCTTAAATCTTAGTAAACATTCGAATCGGCCGAAACCAGGAAGCGGCGGCCGCCATTTTCTCTCTCGCACTGAGAGTGATTTTTAAAAGATAAAGCCCAAAAACATGTAAAGGGGCTCCCACACACATAGCCATGTTGAGGGAGTCCCCAAAGATCCCCCAAGGCCAAAAACGGAATTTTTATTTTTTCGGTAATTTCGCCGATTACGCTTACCGTACGCGTACGGTAAAAAATTAAAAAAATAAAAAAATTATCCACACTCTCTCCACCCCGTGTGCATTTGGTGCCCTAAGGGCACCAAACGTGCATGGCTTCTTACTGCTTAGATAAACTAAAATATTTTTTAAAAAAATTATAAAAAAAAAAATTATCCACACTCTCACCACCCCGTGTGCAAATGGTGCCCGAAGGGCACCATTTGTGCATGGCTTATAATATATACCAAAAAATCAAATATTACCTTTCAAAACGAAGTGCATCGTGCGTACATGGCCCATCTAGCGTAACGTGGGCACGCGGTGCGCGTAGCGCACCGCGTGCCCACCGTGCGTGCACGGCACTAACTGCGTAAAGTGGGCGCACGGTGCGCGAAGCGCACTGCGTGCTCACTGTGCGCGCACGGTGCGCGAAGTGCACCGTGCGCGCACAGAACGAACTGCGTTAAGTGGGCGCGCACACCACGAATGGCGTAAAGTAACTTAGCATTTAAAAAAACGTACAAATTCACTGAAAAAACCATAGGTTTCACACACGTTATAGTTAGGAATTAGCATTTAAAAAACCTTGCAAATTCACTGAAAAAACCATAGGTTTCACACATGTTATAGTTAGCGGAAATTTTACTGATAAAAAACCAATGAAATTCCCCCGTTATAGTTAGTGCAGGCAACTATAACTCACGCGAAAAAATATTTGTAATATATGTATAGCTAAAAATGTATGGAAGAAGACATGGGCAAATAAGTGTCTAAATACAGTATTAGCATCAGCAGAGGATTGCGGTCGCGTGAGTTATAGTTGCCTGCACTAACTATAACGGGGGAATTTCATTGGTTTTTTATCAGTAAAATTTCCGCTAACTATAACATGTGTGAAACCTATGGTTTTTTCAGTGAATTTATATATATATATATGAATCAATTATCGCCCAAGAGCGTAGTAAAGACGCACTCACTTGTATTCTAGAAGTAATTCAAGCAAATTTATTTATTATTTGCCATGCATTTGGGCATGGCAAATAATAAATAAATTTGCTTGAATTAATTCTGGAATACAAGTGAGTGCATCTTTACTTCGCTCTCGGGCGATAATTGATTCATAAATACCGGCGTGGCTCTGCCGGAAAAGAAACGCACCGCCCCTGCAAATCGAGCGCCAGCGTTACAACTTGGGCTGTACTTTGAAGATATATATATATATATATATATATATATATATATATATATATATTCACTGAAAAAACCATAGGTTTCACACATGTTATAGTTAGCTGGCCATTTCACTCGTAAAAAAACAATGAAATTCCACCTTTATAGTTAGTTCAGCTAACTATAACTCGCGCGCCCGAAATCCACTGCTGATGACGTCACATATTACATCACTCATGACATGGTCAGTGACATCACTGATGACATCTCAAATGACATCACTGATGACATCATCCATTGACTATGTGTTTCTGAACATTTTTAATATGTTTAATATATATAGGGAAAGGTATGTTGAAGAATGAGTGGATGTACAAGTTTGTGCATGGATGATTTTCTGGGTGCGTAACTGAGTCTATATGTGAGTCATTAAATGTATATTACTGCAGAGTAGTGACTAAACTGTGTGAATGTCTGTATGTGTCTGTGTGTTGCTGTATAAGTGGCTGCATGGTTTTGTGATTAGCTATATGAGTATTTATATGGGTTATGTATTTGTTGTCTGAGTATCTGTATGGGTGCCTGAGTGTATGAGTGGGAGAGGTGTGTGTGACTCTGTGCATAGATATATGAGTGGGTGATCCTATGGGTGCATGTTATTAAGAGTGCAACTGTGATGGACTGTATGGTTGAGTGAGTGTATGTATGGGTGTGTTAGGGAATGAATGTACATCTCAGTTGTAGATGTGACAGTAACAACATATATGAAACACAGTGTATATGTGTGTAAGAGTATATAACTATCTATATCTGAGAGTGTGTGATAGCGGAACTGGCTGTATGAATGAGTGTGTGCTTGTACTAGAAATTGTGTAAGAGTGTCAAAATGTTCTTTTATTTTTATAACTTAGTGATCTTGAGTGTGTTTAACTGTATAGGTGAGTTAATTTGACTGTGCTTATTCATTTGCACAACTGACTAGGTGTGTCAGTACCTGAATGGTTTATTGGTTGTGTGTGAGTGTCTATATATGTTTATAAATGCATATGATAGTCTTGTACGGAGTGACTGTAAATATAAGTGACTGTACAGGTGAGTGAATTGAGGTGCATGTAGATTTAAGAGTCAATGTGTAGGTATGTAGTTATTGGTATTGGAGTATCTATGGTTTTCAAATTGCCCGTCTGAAAGTTTAAGTTGGTGTTTCTAAATTTATTTTAGGGTGGGAGAAGATGTACTATTTTATCACATATATGACGTCATCAGTGATGTCATCAGTGATGTCATTTGAGATGTCATCAGTGATGTCACTGACCATGTCATGAGTGATGTAATCTGTGACGTCATCAGCAGTGGATTTCGGGCGCACAAGTTATAGTTAGCTGAACTAACTATAACGGTGGAATTTCATTGGTTTTTTTACGAGTGAAATGGCCAGCTAACTATAACATGTGTGAAACCTATGGTTTTTTCAGTAAATTTGCAAGGTTTTTTAAATGCTAATTCCTAACTATAACGTGTGTGAAACCTATGGTTTTTTCAGTGAATTTCAAAGGTTTTTTAAATGCTAATTTTAGAAGTTTTTTAATATATTTTTTATATATTTCTTTTACAAAAAGTTACCTATGTATACATTTATAGATTATCTGTATCCTTTAATTTGGTGTGGCACATTTTTTTTTTTACTTTGAATTTGAATAAAGTTGAACAGCATAGTTAATATCTTCTATTAACTTATGTACAGTTTAATTCAATCTTTTTTTTTTTTTCAAAAATTTTTAGGGTGCGCGCTCAGAGCGCGCACCTAGTACGCATGCGTACGTTTTTCATGTACGCATGCGTACGTTATCTACGTACGCATACATACGTTATAGTGCACGCTCGCAGCGCGCACCCAGTCCGCATGCGTACGTACGCGGTGTGCGCATGCGTACGTTCTCCACGTACGCATGAGTGCGTCGTACGTGCTCCGCGCGCGACACCCGTGCATGCGCGCGGATTACGTGCGCTGACGTTCGCGCATGCGTGCGTGTTGCGTATGCACGCTACGTACGCGCGTAATACTTATGCGCATGCGCGCTTACATGTTCGCGCATGCGTAATTGCACCGTGCGCGCTCTGAGCTTGCTCCGTGCGCGCACCTTGAGTTATGTGATTAATAAAACAACACTTTTAATTGGTTTTCAGTACTTTCAGTTTCAGATTCTTCCAACACCACACCCACTCCCCTCATTATTAGTTCTGATTCCCTGGGACAAGGAGCTAATCTGTTTTTGTGAGACAATGGCAGACCAGCAGCCATTTTCTGAGAGTGAACAGGACACTCTTGAGAGTCAGAGGCAGAGGAAACAGAAAGACTCCTTTATATGGCAGTTTTTTACTTTTCCTGAGGGGCAAAAGAAGGTAAATGCACCGAAAGTCACCTGCAGACTTTGTCACCGGACCTTATCACGTGGGAATCCTAATAAGAAGTACTCTTTTAGTATTCACACAATGTTGAGGCACGTTGAAAAAGTGCATCCAGCGACTTTTCGTCGAGCTTCTGGACAAACCCTCCACCTGCTCAGCCGACGACATCTGCAGCAGCTCAGCCGAGCACATCTTCGGCAGCTCAGCCGAGCACTTCTTCTGCAGTTGTGCCTTCACCTTCTTCCACACCTCTGGATATACGTCCTTGTTTTGCTAGGATGTGTACACGGTGCATGGATTGCGGTGCTCTTATTTCTATGGGTGAGAGCAGTGTTGATCTCATTCAGAGAAGATTTGAGCAGCACTCTTGCACTAGGCCATAGTTTTTTTTTTTTTTCTTTTTTTCTTTTTTCTCTTCCTCTGTCCCTACATTAACTCAAGGGCTCTTTTTAGAGCCACCTAAAATCTAAACACAAAAACTTGTTTTTTGAATCTATTTGTAAAAATTTTTTTAAGGTGCGCGCACGCTGCGCGCACCCTATGATGTTTTAAAAAAAAAAAAACATTTTTCAACTTTAGTGAACCTTCAGGGACTCCCTGACAAAGACTAGGGGGTCAGGAAGTCTCTACCCTGCCCCCTTTCCATGTTCTTCACCTTTGTTTTAAATGGAAACACATTTATATTGCTTGCAAATTTCAACCCTTTCCAAATGATTCCTACTTCTAACATGACTTCTCCCTGTTAGCATAGCACCAGATCATGGAATACTGGTGTGAGCAAAGAGGTCAAAACTTCAGCACACAATGGGGCAGATTTACAAGCCCCTTCCACCACCTTTGCATCACTTTTAATATGGAAAAACAGATGCAAAAGTGGCTTAAGGGGCTTGTAAATCTGCCCAAATATTTATAATCCAAAGAGCAAGAGTGCTTAACTTTTCAAACCTAACAGCAAATTCAAAGTAATGTTCAGTGGGAACACATTTTTCTGAACCAATACAAAACATGCTTTTAAAAATGTAGACATACAGCCTAGTTTTTAGTGTAGAATGGTCTGCAACAGCCAATGAGTTCTTTTAAAAATAAATAAATATGGAAGCCTCCATTTTACAACTATCTTTCATTTCATATTGACATTCTACTGAAAGACAACTTCTGAATGCATCCAGGTCTCCTCCTCACTCCCTGAAGTAGTCTGCTGTTCTCACATTTACAAGTAAAATTGATACCTTTTCAGCTCTTTGTCCCAGGAAATAAGAAGAAATAGTGAGGGGAGTGGCAAAGCAATTAAAAAAGAGATGGTGTACATTTCACAGATGAAGGGAAGAGAGTCTTCCCATTAAACTTTAAACTCTGCATCGGTACTTAAGTATAGGTACCCTAAACCTATCAAAAAAGATAACAGCTCATTTTAGAACCAACCACCATCAAAACAGTTAAATTTCATTTTTTTTTTTTTTTTTTTAAAAAGGGCATGAGGATTAGAAAAGGGGGTAAGGGAAAATGAGAAATGGAGAGTGAGGACATGGAGGGATTTAGGAAACTGCACTGAGAGAAAGGGAGTCAGGATGTCAATGAGCAAAACAGAGTGAAGGAGATTGAAGGAAAGAATGCAAAAAGGAGAAGGAGCGTGAGATACATACAGAAGGAAGAGAAGTAGGAGAATAGGAGTGACTATGAGTAAAGGATAGTGACAGTTAGGCAAGGTGAGTGAAAGAGAATGACGGACAAGGTTAAAAAATTAACATAGATTGAAAATGAGAGATGCAGAGAGGAGGAGTGGTAAAAACAAAGGGGCAGATTTTTTACAAACGTATGCAACATTGTGCAGGAAGTCATAATGCTGCGCTATGCTGCGTTACTTTCAAAGCGCACAGATGCAATATATTTACAAGAAAATGTCGCATCTCTATGCTTCCCTTGCACTGGCGCCAAAACTGCAGCCATACGCCGACGCAGGCTCCCTTGCACCATGGTGGAAGGATGCCTGCGTGGTGGGGAAACTGTTCTTGTGCAGGAAGAGACACCTTCCTCCAAAAAACAATCACAAGAGGCTTTTTTCTCTTTCAATACATGCTGTAGCATGCAGCACGCACTGAAAGAGGAAAAAATGAAGAGAAATGAAAACATTTCTCCTTGTTGTGCTTTGCTATGACACCTCTAGGGTGGCGTAGCATTCACACACAACTTCAGACTTATGATTTCTCATAAATCAGGAGATTGGTGTAGTTCTAAAAGTGTTGTGTGGGAACACAAACAACAACACCCATAGAATACCCCTTTAACACACAGTGCTGTGTTTGAATTGGCTGTATTTACGAGGAGAGGAAAAGACACACAAAGTGGCTTATCCTCTCCTTGTAAATATGGAGGACCACCCTGCGCCACTAGTACGTCAAGAAAAGTGACGTAGTGGTGGCTCAGGGGGCTTGTAAATCTGCCCCAGAGATGTTAGGGAAATTAAGGGTAAAACAGACAAAGGGACAGTGACAGAGACAGAGAGCAAGCAACTGAGAAGGAGTAAGGCAGTTAAAAAGACTAAGACATATGGATACAGAGAAAGAAACATGGATGAAAAATTAGTGATGGAGGTAGTAAAGGTAGGGGAGTAGTAGAGAAGGAGTGAGGGAGTTACGAAAGAGTAGTAAAGCAGGAAGAGAGAGAGGGAAGAGAAATGAGAAAAGCAGAGTGAGGAGATGTGTAGAAAAGGAAGCATGAAACAGAAGGAGTAATAAATACAGATATTTTAAACTTACCTGACCATCAAAATAACTTATTTAGAAATAAATGTTTTTATTTAATTGCAAGGAAACTGAATTACATTTTCTAAATTTTCTTTCTAGTTCTGAAAAAAAGAAAAAAAGTATTAATATTCAACAATACATTTTATTAAACAGTACATGTTTTTTCATATTTAACAAAGCAATTTTTTGCCCTTTTTTTGCTGTTTTCAGAATGTTTTGATTTTCACTGAAAATAGTGAAATCAATTGTATTCATCATTTAACAGCGGGCAAAAAAAAAAAACTATCTGAAAGATTGTTTAAAAAAGCCCCAAATGTATCCTCACTAAAACATACCTTGATAGAAATGTCACATATATATTAAAAATACCTTTTAAGAACAATAACAATTTTCATAAACCTTGTTGCAAAAGAACATATGCCAAAATAATATCTGTCAAAGAAGTCCACAATTATTTCTTTTACCTTTCCTTAAGGCCAAATGGTAATTTTAAAATCCTTTTTGAGTGAAATATTCAATTTTAATCCTTTAAAAATTAAATAATGCTTTCTTCAGATGCTGAATTTAATATTTAAAATTTGGGTTTCAGAAAAATTAAGTAACAATTGGGTAAATCATAAGGCAAACGTTGCTTGAAAATCAATTGAGAATCATTACACAGTGTCCATCCTTTGCCACATTTAAGATAAACTGTGTAATGACCAGAAGTTATACAAGGACCGTCATGAAAAATTATTGCAACTGCTACAAAAGTTTTTCCAGATATAGATAATTGATTTGCAACAAACTTCTTTAGTAAAGTTTCCAATTTTGTTCCATCAGCTCTACAACGTTGTACCATTAAAATTACATACTGTCCATATTTCTTTAAAAATAACGTTGACAACATTTCAGATTTACATTCAGAACATTCCATGTTGTGATTAGCATCTTTAACTAATTTACTAAAAGTCACTGATTTACTTTCTGGTAATGGTAAATATATGAACCTTTCAGAATCAACATTACTACTGCATGTGTTCATACAGTTTTCACAACAATGTTCCCATTTAAAAGAGACACCAAATACATTTTCTACTTCTACCCCTTCATCTTCCAGTACCATCAGTATATACATTAAGAATTCCTGTTCATCTTGCTGGACTTTTTGTGTAAACTGTGTACATCCAGAACATACATCGAAAAGATTTCTAACATCAGAAGCACTTTGTATTTTAGTTTTATCATTACTCAGCTTCTCATAAAGGAGACTCAGCAAAGAACAGAATCTTTTTCCCTGATTTACTATTATCTGCTCTTGCAAAAATTCAAGATAAAATACAACATTCAGCACTACATTTGCGTAGCAGTTGACACCAGAGCTATTTTCAAAATGACAACCAACAACCTCTTCCACACTGTCCTTTTTCTTTTTGCTTGCAGTCACATCACTGTCTCTTTGTTTTCTCTTCTGTACATCCTCATTACAGATATTCTCAAATCTCCTTTTCCGACAAACAACACGTTTTTCAAACACAGGATACTGACCTAAATGAGGAGCATAGCTTCTTCTTAATCTATTATATTCCTTTACACAGTTTGCATCAGCACTAACTTTTGAGTCATCAAAGTCTATCATGAATAAACCAGATCATTTTTTCACGCGTGACAAAGCAACATATGCCATACCTTCTTTAAACACACTAGATCCAATGTTTACAAAAGCACTATCTACAGTTAATCCTTGAGACTTGTGAATAGTTACAGCATATGCTAGAGAAAATGGAAACTGCTTCCTACGTACATATAAGTCTTTCACTAGCAAAAAACGAACTGAACAACGACTAATGTCTTTTACCTCTTCAATCTGATCAAATTTTATTTTTAAAAATTCAATTCCATCTTTTTTCTGGTACTTTACAAAACCCACAACTTTACCCATAGCTCCATTCACTAAACCTTTTTCTACATCCAAATTACGTCTTAAAATTACTCTGCAATTCGAACATACATAAAGATTCTTTTCCAAACCAGCTGTTTTCGAAATGTTTTTCTCTAGAGAATCCAATTTAGTTGCCAATTTTCCTGTCATTATAATAGTTATTCCTTCGTGTTGTATTTTATCCACAGCTTCCAGTTTTATAATGTCCTCATTTTCCAATTTCAAAAGTTCTTGGTTGAATATGGAGCACTCATGTAGTGTTGGCATTAAGCAGATTACAGTGTTTTTCTCAGCAATTTTCTTGTATATTTTCTCTGGAACTATTTGTTCTGCTGGAAACAAATTACACAGCAATCAACTCTGTAAAGCTTTTCTGCCATGTTCTGTGAGTACACCAATTCTGATATCTTTGAGAATACTTGCATAATCCTCATCATTAGCTTGCCTCATATTGATAATGAACTCTTTATACTCAAAGTATGTCCAAATGTTCACATTACCTATACTTCCTAACGACTTTTTCGTGTCTTCATGTGTAAGGGTATGGAATACTGGTAGTCCCTTAACTGGAGTAAGCTGTAAAAGATCCCCCAAAACTATGACGTGTTTTCCTCCAAATAACACGTCATATTCTGTCTTCAGAATTTGCTGCATCCTTAAATGCAAAAAGGCAAGCATTAAGTTCGATACCATGCTTACCTCATCAATAATGAGAAGCTTCATCTTCTTCAACACCCTTGAAACTTCAAAACATGCTTCTCCTGTTAACTTGTGATATTGAATTTTGTTTTCATTCTCCACTGGTAACATTAGCAAACGATGTAAGGTAACTCCTTTTATGTTATACGCTGCTAACCCAGTTGGAGCAGTAACAACACAAGACAAAGTTGAATCCGTTTTCTTCTGTAGGTAGCTCCTAAGTACATTAATTAGGAAACTTTTGCCAGTTCCTGCTTGTCCACTGACATACATTCTGATTGGTTCAAAAGATGTGCATGAGCACTCTTTATTTTCATGTAGTAATCCGTGATCAATTTTTTTTATGACTTCCTCATAAATTTGTTGTTGTTCATCATTCAGTTCTTGTAAGTTCATTAAATCCTCCGTTGCTTGATTCATAGCTGTTTCCACTTCCGTCATGGCTATTGCAGCTTCATTTTCTACGATTGGTTGTCCTAGAGGATCTTGACTGAACGTCCCAGAACTTTGACTGTCTTGAGAACTGTCTCTAGCTACTTCAGCTGCAATTGTTGCTTCTTGTTCAATTTCTTCATTTAACATTTGAACATAAGTTCTGAAAGTACTGCATTCTATGCTATCTTTGCAAGCATTAAAGGAATCTTCATAGCTTTGAAATTCTCCTAGTAGTTCGTCCTCTGAACGCCATGGTTTAAATAGCTGTAAAAGTGCCAAGTAGTAAAATTCGTTTTTGTCAGTAGTGTCGCAACTCAGCTTCCGGTGATTTATCAAACTTCCTTTTGTTTGCTTCACCGAACATCCTTACTCACCAATGACTTTATATTTTCCATTGTTGATGTCTTCTGTGGCATTCCGTTTAAAAATGTAGTTCTGCACCACTTCATAGAGACACATGATCTCAAGGTGATGACTTCTTTGTGGGTAATCTGTGTCCAACATGTTTGTTCTTAAAATGTCTGTACTTTCTGGTTCGTACTCAGCTAAATACTCAACTTCTCGAATAGATTTCAGTACCCGATTTCGCATTCCTGCAAGGCCTAAACTTACCCACATTTTTCTTCTGGATTTGGAGTACAGACTTGCAGATAATAACCTATCTGAACATTCGTATGATCCAATTTCTCGATGCGATAACATCTTTAAACTGAAGCTGTATAGCTTTTTACTGACAGTCTTCTCGTGAGAAATCTCTTCCCACATTTCTTCCAATTCCGTTTTCTCAGATTTTGTGATGTAAGATGTGACATACCGAGCAACAGCAATAGAATTGTCAGCGACATATTGAATATCCATGTTAGCATTCCACATGGATAAAATGACTGGGTTGTAGTCATTTATGTATTTCGACTCTTCTTTTCTTCTTAGGTTGTAGGTATTTTTCGGCGATTTTCTTGTAATAGTATGTCGCACAGCTGACATAAAACTGTTTACTCTTCCTTTTGAAAGGAATGGTCGTGGAAATCCAAATCGACATTTTGTGTAGAACTTATCTTTACTCTTGTACTTTCGTCGACAGTACGTTCCACACCGATGACTTTGGAAACGTAAAACTTGATCTTTTAAGTTTATTTTTCTGTGCTTTTAGGTATAGCACATGTTGCATATTCTTCAATGAAAGATAAAACTGCTTCATCACCATCTGTTCCAAATTGTGGGGCATCCTTGATCCACAACAGCATATGAATATGTGGAGCACCTCTTGCTTGGTACTCTTTTCTCCAAAAGAAATCCACAACTTCTCCAAGAGGTGGATTTTTTTTATTGCAGATGAAGGACACCATAGCCTCAAACCTATGATTGAAATATCTGCAATCATTAACCGGATCCAGTGAGCACAGTTCTCCTGCTGTCTTGTATTGGATGTTTTTAATGTTTGAATTTGCCCCTCGAAGAAAATCCAGTAAATCATCCCAAGCGTACTCAGCACAGCTCAGGGTAAGGAACCATGTAGGAGTTCCTAAATTCCATAACATACACTTCAAATCTCCATGGCGTCGGTACCAATATTCATTAGTCCCACGCTGACAAGCCATCAGATTGATCAATTGAGATTCCAAATGATCATCTCGCTGTTGCACTTTGTTGATAAAGTCCTTTGCTGACACATTATGTAGATGTACTCCAGTTTTTAAAATGTGATTTACTGCATAAGATAGTGCAGACAAGTCACTTTCAAATAAAAGATGGAACAAATAAGGAATACTTTGACAAAATCTTGGATCTTCTGCATATAATCTTGTAGTCCGATACTCAGAAGCAGGAATCTGTACTGGACGTTCATCATATCGTCCACCTTCTCCTGTAGGAAACAGCTGGGGAAAACAACGAGCTTCCAAGCTTTCCTCCCATACACTCACGGGAGTTCCTTTTGCTTTCTTTATCTGAAACAGATCAATAGCGTTTCCCATAACTTCTTTGGAATGAAGAGGATGTATGCTGAAATGTTCATAAATTTATTCTTCTTTTGACTTATCCACTTTTTCAATTTGCCCAGTTGGTATTCCTGTGTCTACTAGTAAAACTTCTTCATCTTCATCCATATAAATTGCTTCATACCATTTTTGTTTTTTCAAATACAAATTTGCTCTTTGTACTTTTCGTACATCTACCAGCTCCTGCCAAATTTTCTTATTCTTTGTAGGTACACCATTAACCAGAATAAATAATGGTTCAGTTTCCAAAGTATCTGCATCAATTGTTTCCATATTTTTTTTCAAATCCAATGGCAAATAGACAACTCTTCCTTTTAACCCTCTTTGTAAATCCGAAGGAGGTAATTTACCTGTTTTGGGCTCCATACGCACTATGGTCTGAAACGGATGGACACATTGAATGAGTATAGACTCATACGTATTTAAATCAGAAAGTTCTGGAGGAATATCAACCAATTCTAAATTATTATGTACAGCTCTAGCTGGCATTCTATTTTCTTCTAACTTGTTATAACAGTATTTACAAATACGCTGATCTTCACCCAATTCAAAACAATTTTCCAGAAATATATATGTTGCAAAATCCTTCCACTTATAATTATCTTCATTTTCACTTTTTTTATAGAGATCAACATTCCTTGTTTGAATTTTATAATGGCTTCTCCGGCAACAAATACAAGAAATATTTGGTCTTTCATTAGAGATGATAGTACATTTTGTCATTTCATCTTCAAAATTTTTACTAACAGTGGTTTCTACATTCTCTTCCACATTTTCCTCAATAACTGTGTCATTTCCTGCACTTTCTTGTTCTGGACCAAAGTAACAAAACTGAATCTCATCAGTAACCTTCACTACATCTGATACAGATCCACGGAACAGAGCATTATTCAAATCATTTAAATTTAGTGCTGGACTTTCAGCAAAATGCAATGTTCTCACAAACTTTCTCATTTCAGTATGATGTACTGCCAGCATCCTAAAATGGTGAAAAATACTTTGACAAACTTTCCTAGATAGACAAGCCAGAGAATGTCCTTGCAAACCAGTATTCTCTCTCACTCTGCATGGATCTAGTCTTTGAAGCACCTTAATCTTCTGTTTAACACTCTTTTTACTATATTCTCTTAGAAAGTCACGTAATTTATCAATAGATTCCTGATGCACAGTACAAATACTACTACAATTCCAAGTGTACGCTGGGGCTTTAGGACGTCTCCCCATAACCTCAGCAGCCATCACTTCTTCCTCATTTCTTGGAACCATTTTCTTCTTTTCCATTACACAACCATCTTTAACTTCATATGCTCTACCATTGGTGTCAACTGCATGCAACAAACTATTACTTTGAAAATAACTCTCTTAATTAAAAAATGGTTCAGTACTTGAACTATGCTTCCATTCTCCTAAGAACCTTTTACAAAAGGTGTTTTTTTCACTACTCTTTTCCTTTTGCTTTGTGACTTCATTGCATTGACTAATTTATCTAATCTACGCATCCTGTTCAAAATTAAAATGAATAGTTTTCTTTTTAATTCCAAAGCCTTTGTACCAATGGTTTCAATAATTTTCTTTTTCTTATAAAATTTGGTTTTCTTCTTATATTTTTTCATATCCTTTAGCAAATTTAACATCACTCTTCTCTGAAACATTTTTCGACGAATGTTTTTAAAATCTATTTTTCGTGTTAAATCACTCTTTCTTACTTCTGATTGTACATTAGCATTTTGTTTTTCCTGTCGACTCTGTTGTTGTTTTGTACTTGAAACACTGTTTGAAGATATATTTTTAAAATATTTTGTTTTTTTGAAGATATTTTTTAAAAATTCCTTAGTCTGCTTACCAGAAGACTTTTTCTTGTTTGCAACACCTTCTCCTCCTATTTCTTTTTTACCAGTTGTGTTCAAATATAGTTGTTGTTGCTTTTCTTTTCTCTTTCTTGACTTTATAGGCATCTTTATATTTTTTCACTGTTGCACAGCAATACCTGCAAGAAACTAAAAAAAAATACATTTATGTAATTTTATTTCATTAGAATTTTTTTTGAGCTTTTCAAATCCTATCATATGAGCTGACCCTTTCCTACGAGTGCAAGTCTTACAAAACAAGAGGAACATGAATTAAATCCCTGACAACAATTCCTGTGTGCACACAGACTCATGGTGTGATTCTAGGCAGAAAAGAATATTTTCTTTGGCAATTTCAATGCACATTTACTACTATGGTGGAGCAAGAGATAATTACTGTGACAGCCTGACACATTTTCCTTATATTTTAGAGAAGCAGAAAAGAGCACATGTCCTAACAGCTACTTGAGACCATGACCATGTGTTACAGGGTGAGTGATTAGACTAGAGCAAAGGAAATTAACCTTGGTGACGTTGAATGAGTTTGCGTTACACACTGCTATCTGAAACACCACACAGAGCTGAGTAGTACGCATGGGAGTGTAGGAGAAGCTGTGCGTGTGTGCAAGAAGTGTGTTTCTGGAGACTGTGTATTGTCTGGTGCAAGAGAGATGAGCATGGAGACTTGCACAACTGCATGAAGACTGCAGAGATGTGTGTAAGAGTACATGTGTGGTAAGGGTTAATTGGAGTTTTGAACATGTAGGAACAACCTCACCCATTACAAGATTGGAAGAAAAATCTACCCTGTTGATTTCAAATGTGTTAGCATTTGCCTCTCATTTGTGAAATCGTGATTTCTGCTCAGTGCTAACCATCACAGTTGAAGAAAACAAGCTGGCCCTTTCTTGAAAGTGCAAGTTTTACAGAACAACAGCAACACAAATTAAATCTCTGACAACAATTCCTGTGTGCGCACAGACTGATGGTGTGATTCTAGGCAGAAAGCGATATTTTCTTTGGCAATTTCAATGCACATTTACTACTGCGGTGGAGCAACTGATAATTACTGTGACAGCCTGACACATTTTCCTTATCATTTACAGAAGCAGAAAAGACCACATGTCCAAACAGCTACTTGAGACCATGACCATGTGTTACAGAGTGAGTGATTAGACTAGAGCAAAGGAAATGAGCCTTGGTGACGTTGAATGTGTTTGCGTTACACACTGCTATCTGAAACACCACACAGAGCTGAGTAGTATGCATGGGAGTGTAGGTGAAGCTGCTGCATGTGTACAAAGAGTGTGTTTCTGGAGACTGTGTATTGTCAGGTGCAAGAGAGGTCTGCATGGATACTTGCACAACTGCATGAAGACTGCAGAGAGGTGTCTAAGAGTACATGTGTGGTAAGGGTTAATTGGAGTTTTGAACATGTAGGAACAACCTCACCCATTACAAGATTGGAAGAAAAATCTACCCTGTTGATTTCAAATGTGTTAGCATTTGCCTCTCATTTGTGAAATCGTGATTTCTGCTCAGTGCTAACCATCACAGTTGAAGAAAACAAGCTGGCCCTTTCTTGAAAGTGCAAGTTTTACAGAACAACAGAAACACAAATTAAATCTCTGACAACAATTCCTGTGTGCGCACAGACTGATGGTGTGATTCTAGGCAGAAAGCGATATTTTCTTTGGCAATTTCAATGCACATTTACTACTGCGGTGGAGCAACTGATAATTACTGTGACAGCCTGACACATTTTCCTTATCATTTACAGAAGCAGAAAAGACCACATGTCCAAACAGCTACTTGAGACCATGACCATGTGTTACAGAGTGAGTGATTAGACTAGAGCAAAGGAAATGAGCCTTGGTGACGTTGAATGTGTTTGCGTTACACACTGCTATCTGAAACACCACACAGAGCTGAGTAGTATGCATGGGAGTGTAGGTGAAGCTGCTGCATGTGTGCAAAGAGTGTGTTTCTGGAGACTGTGTATTGTCAGGTGCAAGAGAGATCTGTATGGATACTTGCACAACTGCATGAAGACTGCAGAGATGTGTCTAAGAGTACATGTGTGGTAAGGGTTAATTGGAGTTTTGAACATGTAGGAACAACCTCACCCATTACAAGATTGGAAGAAAAATCTACCCTGTTGATTTCAAATGTGTTAGCATTTGCCTCTCATTTGTGAGATCGTGATTTCTGCTGAGTGCTAACCATCACAGTTGAAGAAAACAAGCTGGCCCTTTCTTAAAAGTGCAAGTTTTACAGAACAACAGCAACACACATTAAATCTCTGACAACAATTCCTGTGTGCACACAGACTCATGGTGTGATTCTAGGCAGAAAGCGATATTTTCTTTGGCAATTTCAATGCACATTTACTACTGTGGTGGAGCAACTGATAATTACTGTGACAGCCTGACACATTTTCCTTATCATTTAGAGAAGCAGAAAAGACCACATGTCCTAACAGCTACTTGAGACCATGACCATGTGTTACAGAGTGAGTGATTAGACTAGAGCAAAGGAAATGAGCCTTGGTGACGTTGAATGTGTTTGCGTTACACACTGCTATCTGAAACACCACACAGAGCTGAGTAGTATGCATGGGAGTGTAGGTGAAGCTGCTGCATGTGTGCAAAGAGTGTGTTTCTGGAGACTGTGTATTGTCAGGTGCAAGAGAGATCTGCATGGAGACTTGCACAACTGCATGAAGACTGCAGAGATGTGTGTAAGAGTACATGTGTGGTAAGGGTTAATTGGAGTTTTGAACATGTAGGAACAACCTCACCCATTACAAGATTGGAAGGAAAATCTACCCTGTTGATTTCAAATGTGTTAGCATTTGCCTCTCATTTCTGAGATCGTGATTTCTGCTGAGTGCTAACCATCACAGTTAAAGAAAACAAGCTGGCCCTTTCTTGAAAGTGCAAGTTTAACAAAACAACAGCAACACAAATTAAATCTCTGACAACAATTCCTGTGTGCACACAGACTGATGGTGTGAGTCTAGGCAGAAAGCGATATTTTCTTTGGCAATTTCAATGCACATTTACTACTGTGATGGAGCAACTGATAATTACTGTGACAGCCTGACACATTTTCATTATATTTTAGAGAAGCAGAAAAGAGCACCTGTACTAACAGCTACTTGAGACCATGACCATGTGTTACAGGGTGAGTGATTAGACTAGAGCAAAGGAAATGAGCCTTGGTGATGTTGAATGTGTTTGCGTTACACACTGCTATCTGAAACACCACACAGAGCTGAGTAGTATGCATGGGAGTGTAGGTGAAGCTGCTGCATGTGTGCAAAGAGTGTGTTTCAGGAGACTGTGTATTGTCAGGTGCAAGAGAGATCTGCATGGAGACTTGCACAACTGCATGAAGACTGCAGAGATGTGTCTAAGAGTACATGTGTGGTAAGGGTTAATTGGAGTTTTGAACAGGTAGGAACAACCTCACCCATTACAAGATTGGAAGAAAAATCTACCCTGTTGATTTCAAATGTGTTAGCATTTGCCTCTCATTTGTGAGATCGTGATTTCTGCTGAGTGCTAACCATCACAGTTGAAGAAAACAAGCTGTCCCTTTCTTGAAATTGCAAGTTTTACAGAACAACAGCAACACAAATTAAATCTCTGACAACAATTCCTGTGTGCACACAGACTGATGGTGTGATTCTAGGCAGAAAGCGATATTTTCTTTGGAAATTTCAATGCACATTTACTACTGTGGTGGAGCAACTGATAATTACTGTGACAGCCTGACACATTTTCCTTATCATTTAGAGAAACAGAAAAGACCACATGTCCTAACAGCTACTTGAGACCATGACCATGTGTTACAGAGTGAGTGATTAGACTAGAGCAAAGGAAATGAGCCTTGGTGACGTTGAATGTGTTTGCGTTACACACTGCTATCTGAAACACCACACAGAGCTGAGTAGTATGCATGGGAGTGTAGGTGAAGCTGCTGCATGTGTGCAAAGAGTGTGTTTCTGGAGACTGTGTATTGTCAGGTGCAAGAGAGATCTGCATGGAGATTTGCACAACTGCATGAAGACTGCAGAGATGTGTGTAAGAGTACATGTGTGGTAAGGGTTAATTGGAGTTTTGAACATGTAGGAACAACCTCACCCATTACAAGATTGGAAGGAAAATCTACCCTGTTGATTTCAAATGTGTTAGCATTTGCCTCTCATTTCTGAGATCGTGATTTCTGCTGAGTGCTAACCATCACAGTTAAAGAAAACAAGCTGGCCCTTTCTTGAAAGTGCAAGTTTAACAAAACAACAGCAACACAAATTAAATCTCTGACAACAATTCCTGTGTGCACACAGACTGATGGTGTGAGTCTAGGCAGAAAGCGATATTTTCTTTGGAAATTTCAATGCACATTTACTACTGTGATGGAGCAACTGATAATTACTGTGACAGCCTGACACATTTTCATTATATTTTAGAGAAGCAGAAAAGAGCACATGTACTAACAGCTACTTGAGACCATGACCATGTGTTACAGGGTGAGTGATTAGACTAGAGCAAAGGAAATGAGCCTTGGTGATGTTGAATGTGTTTGCGTTACACACTGCTATCTGAAACACCACACAGAGCTGAGTAGTATGCATGGGAGTGTAGGTGAAGCTGCTGCATGTGTGCAAAGAGTGTGTTTCAGGAGACTGTGTATTGTCAGGTGCAAGAGAGATCTGCATGGAGACTTGCACAACTGCATGAAGACTGCAGAGATGTGTCTAAGAGTACATGTGTGGTAAGGGTTAATTGGAGTTTTGAACATGTAGGAACAACCTCACCCATTACAAGATTGGAAGAAAAATCTACCCTGTTGATTTCAAATGTGTTAGCATTTGCCTCTCATTTGTGGGATCGTGATTTCTGCTGAGTGCTAACCATCACAGTTGAAGAAAACAAGCTGTCCCTTTCTTGAAATTGCAAGTTTTACAGAACAACAGCAACACAAATTAAATCTCTGACAACAATTCCTGTGTGCACACAGACTGATGGTGTGATTCTAGGCAGAAAGCGATATTTTCTTTGGTAATTTCAATGCACATTTACTACTGTGGTGGAGCAACTGATAATTACTGTGACAGCCTGACACATTTTCCTTATCATTTAGAGAAGCAGAAAAGACCACATGTCCTAACAGCTACTTGAGACCATGACCATGTGTTACAGAGTGAGTGATTAGACTAGAGCAAAGGAAATGAGCCTTGGTGACGTTGAATGTGTTTGCGTTACACACTGCTATCTGAAACACCACACAGAGCTGAGTAGTATGCATGGGAGTGTAGGTGAAGCTGCTGCATGTGTGCAAAGAGTGTGTTTCTGGAGACTGTGTATTGCCAGGTGCAAGAGAGATCTGCATGGAGACTTGCACAACTGCATGAAGACTGCAGAGATGTGTGTAAGAGTACATGTGTGGTAAGGGTTAATTGGAGTTTTGAACATGTAGGAACAACCTCATCCATTACAAGATTGGAAGGAAAATCTACCCTGTTGATTTCAAATGTG
Organism: Triturus cristatus; assembly: GCF_964204655.1. Lineage (NCBI taxonomy): Eukaryota > Metazoa > Chordata > Amphibia > Caudata > Salamandridae > Triturus > Triturus cristatus. The sequence continues at coordinate 1,526,468,277 of NC_140591.1, forward strand.
TTAGCATTTGCCTCTCATTTCTGAGATCGTGATTTCTGCTGAGTGCTAACCATCACAGTTAAAGAAAACAAGCTGGCCCTTTCTTGAAAGTGCAAGTTTAACAAAACAACAGCAACACAAATTAAATCTCTGAAGACAATTCCTGTGTGCACACAGACTGATGGTGTGATTCTAGGCAGAAAGCGATATTTTCTTTGGCAATTTCAATGCACATTTACTACTGTGATGGAGCAACTGATAATTACTGTGACAGCCTGACACATTTTCATTATATTTTAGAGAAGCAGAAAAGAGCACATGTCCTAACATTTACTTGAGACCATGACCATGTGTTACAGGGTGAGTGATTAGACTAGAGCAAAGAAAATGAGCCTTGGTGACATTGAATGTGTTTGCGTTACACACTGCTATCTGAAACACCACACAGAGCTGAGTAGTATGCATGGGAGTGTAGGTGAAGCTGCTGCATGTGTGCAAAGAGTGTGTTTCAGGAGACTGTGTATTGTCAGGTGCAAGAGAGATCTGCATGGAGACTTGCACAACTGCATGAAGACTGCAGAGATGTGTGTAAGAGTACATGTGTGGTAAGGGTTAATTGGAGTTTTGAACATGTAGGAACAACCTCACCCATTACAAGATTGGAAGGAAAATCTACCCTGTTGATTTCAAATGTGTTAGCATTTGCCTCTCATTTCTGAGATCGTGATTTCTGCTGAGTGCTAACCATCACAGTTAAAGAAAACAAGCTGGCCCTTTCTTGAAAGTGCAAGTTTAACAAAACAACAGCAACACAAATTAAATCTCTGACAACAATTCCTGTGTGCACACAGACTCATGGTGTGATTCTAGGCAGAAAGCGATATTTTCTTTGGCAATTTCAATGCACATTTACTACTGTGATGGAGCAACTGATAATTACTGTGACAGCCTGACACATTTTCATTATATTTTAGAGAAGCAGAAAAGAGCACATGTCCTAACATTTACTTGAGACCATGACCATGTGTTACAGGGTGAGTGATTAGACTAGAGCAAAGAAAATGAGCCTTGGTGACATTGAATGTGTTTGCGTTACACACTGCTATCTGAAACACCACACAGAGCTGAGTAGTATGCATGGGAGTGTAGGTGAAGCTGCTGCATGTGTGCAAAGAGTGTGTTTCTGGAGACTGTGTATTGTCAGGTGCAAGAGAGATCTGCATGGATACTTGCACAGCTGCATGAAGACTGCAGAGATGTGTCTAAGAGTACATGTGTGCTAAGGGTTAATTGGAGTTTTGAACATGTAGGAACAACCTCACCCATTACAAGATTGGAAGAAAAATCTACCCTGTTGATTTCAAATGTGTTAGCATTTGCCTCTCATTTGTGAAATCGTGATTTCTGCTCAGTGCTAACCATCACAGTTGAAGAAAACAAGCTGGCCCTTTCTTGAAAGTGCAAGTTTTACAGAACAACAGCAACACAAATTAAATCTCTGACAACAATTCCTGTGTGCGCACAGACTGATGGTGTGATTCTAGGCATAAAGCGATATTTTCTTTGGCAATTTCAATGCACAATTACTACTGTGGTGGAGCAACTGATAATTACTGTGACAGCCTGACACATTTTCCTTATCATTTAGAGAAGCAGAAAAGACCACATGTCCTAACAGCTACTTGAGACCATGACCATGTGTTACAGAGTGAGTGATTAGACTAGAGCAAAGGAAATGAGCCTTGGTGATGTTGAATGTGTTTGCGTCACACACTGCTATCTGAAACACCACACAGAGCTGAGTAGTATGCATGGGAGTGTAGGTGAAGCTGCTGCATGTGTGCAAAGAGTGTGTTTCTGGAGACTGTGTATTGTCAGGTGCAAGAGAGATCTGCATGGAGACTTGCACAACTGCATGAAGACTGCAGAGATGTGTGTAAGAGTACATGTGTGGTAAGGGTTAATTGGAGTTTTGAACATGTAGGAACAACCTCACCCATTACAAGATTGGAAGGAAAATGTACCCTGTTGATTTCAAATGTGTTAGCATTTGCCTCTCATTTCTGAGATCGTGATTTCTGCTGAGTGCTAACCATCACAGTTAAAGAAAACAAGCTGGCCCTTTCTTGAAAGTGCAAGTTTAACAAAACAACAGCAACCCAAATTAAATCTCTGACAACAATTCCTGTGTGCACACAGACTGATGGTGTGATTCTAGGCAGAAAGCGATATTTTCTTTGGCAATTTCAATGCACATTTACTACTGTGATGGAGCAACTGATAATTACTGTGATAGCCTGACACATTTTTATTATATTTTAGAGAAGCAGAAAAGAGCACATGTCCTAACAGCTACTTGAGACCATGACCATGTGTTACAGGGTGAGTGATTAGACTAGAGCAAAGGAAATGAGCCTTGGTGATGTTGAATGTGTTTGCGTTACACACTGCTATCTGAAACACCACACAGAGCTGAGTAGTATGCATGGGAGTGTAGGTGAAGCTGCTGCATGTGTGCAAAGAGTGTGTTTTTGGAGACTGTGTATTGTCAGGTGCAAGAGCGATCTGCATGGAGACTTGCACAACTGCATGAAGACTGCAGAGATGTGTGTAAGAGTACATGTGTGGTAAGGGTTAATTGGAGTTTTGAACATGTAGGAACAACCTCACCCATTACAAGATTGGAAGGAAAATCTACCCTGTTGATTTCAAATGTGTTAGCATTTGCCTCTCATTTCTGAGATCGTGATTTCTGCTGAGTGCTAACCATCACAGTTAAAGAAAACAAGCTGGCCCTTTCTTGAAAGTGCAAGTTTAACAAAACAACAGCAACACAAATTAAATCTCTGACAACAATTCCTGTGTGCACACAGACTGATGGTGTGAGTCTAGGCAGAAAGCGATATTTTCTTTGGCAATTTCAATGCACATTTACTACTGTGATGGAGCAACTGATAATTACTGTGACAGCCTGACACATTTTCATTATATTTTAGAGAAGCAGAAAAGAGCACCTGTACTAACAGCTACTTGAGACCATGACCATGTGTTACAGGGTGAGTGATTAGACTAGAGCAAAGGAAATGAGCCTTGGTGATGTTGAATGTGTTTGCGTTACACACTGCTATCTGAAACACCACACAGAGCTGAGTAGTATGCATGGGAGTGTAGGTGAAGCTGCTGCATGTGTGCAAAGAGTGTGTTTCAGGAGACTGTGTATTGTCAGGTGCAAGAGAGATCTGCATGGAGACTTGCACAACTGCATGAAGACTGCAGAGATGTGTCTAAGAGTACATGTGTGGTAAGGGTTAATTGGAGTTTTGAACATGTAGGAACAACCTCACCCATTACAAGATTGGAAGAAAAATCTACCCTGTTGATTTCAAATGTGTTAGCATTTGCCTCTCATTTGTGAGATCGTGATTTCTGCTGAGTGCTAACCATCACAGTTGAAGAAAACAAGCTGTCCCTTTCTTGAAATTGCAAGTTTTACAGAACAACAGCAACACAAATTAAATCTCTGACAACAATTCCTGTGTGCACACAGACTGATGGTGTGATTCTAGGCAGAAAGCGATATTTTCTTTGGAAATTTTAATGCACATTTACTACTGTGGTGGAGCAACTGATAATTACTGTGACAGCCTGACACATTTTCCTTATCATTTAGAGAAGCAGAAAAGACCACATGTCCTAACAGCTACTTGAGACCATGACCATGTGTTACAGAGTGAGTGATTAGACTAGAGCAAAGGAAATGAGCCTTGGTGACGTTGAATGTGTTTGCGTTACACACTGCTATCTGAAACACCACACAGAGCTGAGTAGTATGCATGGGAGTGTAGGTGAAGCTGCTGCATGTGTGCAAAGAGTGTGTTTCTGGAGACTGTGTATTGTCAGGTGCAAGAGAGATCTGCATGGAGACTTGCACAACTGCATGAAGACTGCAGAGATGTGTGTAAGAGTACATGTGTGGTAAGGGTTAATTGGAGTTTTGAACATGTAGGAACAACCTCACCCATTACAAGATTGGAAGAAAAATCTACCCTGTTGATTTCAAATGTGTTAGCATTTGCCTCTCATTTGTGAGATCGTGATTTCTGCTGAGTGCTAACCATCACAGTTGAAGAAAACAAGCTGTCCCTTTCTTGAAATTGCAAGTTTTACAGAACAACAGCAACACAAATTAAATCTCTGACAACAATTCCTGTGTGCACACAGACTGATGGTGTGATTCTAGGCAGAAAGCGATATTTTCTTTGGCAATTTCAATGCACATTTACTACTGTGGTGGAGCAACTGATAATTACTGTGACAGCCTGACACATTTTCCTTATCATTTAGAGAAGCAGAAAAGACCACATGTCCTAACAGCTACTTGAGACCATGACCATGTGTTACAGAGTGAGTGATTAGACTAGAGCAAAGGAAATGAGCCTTGGTGACGTTGAATGTGTTTGCGTTACACACTGCTATCTGAAACACCACACAGAGCTGAGTAGTATGCATGGGAGTGTAGGTGAAGCTGCTGCATGTGTGCAAAGAGTGTGTTTCTGGAGACTGTGTATTGCCAGGTGCAAGAGAGATCTGCATGGAGACTTGCACAACTGCATGAAGACTGCAGAGATGTGTGTAAGAGTACATGTGTGGTAAGGGTTAATTGGAGTTTTGAACATGTAGGAACAACCTCATCCATTACAAGATTGGAAGGAAAATCTACCCTGTTGATTTCAAATGTGTTAGCATTTGCCTCTCATTTCTGAGATCGTGATTTCTGCTGAGTGCTAACCATCACAGTTAAAGAAAACAAGCTGGCCCTTTCTTGAAAGTGCAAGTTTAACAAAACAACAGCAACACAAATTAAATCTCTGACAACAATTCCTGTGTGCACACAGACTGATGGTGTGATTCTAGGCAGAAAGCGATATTTTCTTTGGCAATTTCAATGCACATTTACTACTGTGATGGAGCAACTGATAATTACTGTGACAGCCTGACACATTTTCATAATATTTTAGAGAAGCAGAAAAGAGCACATGTCCTAACATTTACTTGAGACCATGACCATGTGTTACAGGGTGAGTGATTAGACTAGAGCAAAGAAAATGAGCCTTGGTGACATTGAATGTGTTTGCGTTACACACTGCTATCTGAAACACCACACAGAGCTGAGTAGTATGCATGGGAGTGTAGGTGAAGCTGCTGCATGTGTGCAAAGAGTGTGTTTCTGGAGACTGTGTATTGTCAGGTGCAAGAGAGGTCTGCATGGATACTTGCACAACTGCATGAAGACTGCAGAGATGTATCTAAGAGTACATGTGTGGTAAGGGTTAATTGGAGTTTTGAACATGTAGGAACAACCTCACCCATTACAAGATTGGAAGAAAAATCTACCCTGTTGATTTCAAATGTGTTAGCATTTGCCTCTCATTTGTGAAATCGTGATTTCTGCTCAGTGCTAACCATCACAGTTGAAGAAAACAAGCTGCCCCTTTCTTGAAAGTGAAAGTTTTACAGAACAACAGCAACACAAATTAAATCTCTGACAACAATTCCTGTGTGCGCACAGACTGATGGTGTGATTCTAGGCATAAAGCGATATTTTCTTTGGCAATTTCAATGCACAATTACTACTGTGGTGGAGCAACTGATAATTACTGTGACAGCCTGACACATTTTCCTTATCATTTAGAGAAGCAGAAAAGACCACATGTCCTAACAGCTACTTGAGACCATGACCATGTGTTACAGAGTGAGTGATTAGACTAGAGCAAAGGAAATGAGCCTTGGTGACGTTGAATGTGTTTGCGTTACACACTGCTATCTGAAACACCACACAGAGCTGAGTAGTATGCATGGGAGTGTAGGTGAAGCTGCTGCATGTGTGCAAAGAGTGTGTTTCAGGAGACTGTGTATTGTCAGGTGCAAGAGAGATCTGCATGGAGACTTGCACAACTGCATGAAGACTGCAGAGATGTGTCTAAGAGTACATGTGTGGTAAGGGTTAATTGGAGTTTTGAACATGTAGGAACAACCTCACCCATTACAAGATTGGAAGAAAAATCTACCCTGTTGATTTCAAATGTGTTAGCATTTGCCTCTCATTTGTGAGATCGTGATTTCTGCTGAGTGCTAATAATCACAGTTGAAGAAAACAAGCTGTCCCTTTCTTGAAATTGCAAGTTTTACAGAACAACAGCAACACAAATTAAATCTGACAACAATTCCTGTGTGCACACAGACTGATGGTGTGATTCTAGGTAGAAAGCGATATTTTCTTTGGCAATTTCAATGCACATTTACTACTGTGGTGGAGCAACTGATAATTACTGTGACAGCCTGACACATTTTCCTTATCATTTAGAGAAGCAGAAAAGACCACATGTCCTAACAGCTCCTTGAGACCATGACCATGTGTTACAGAGTGAGTGATTAGACTAGAGCAAAGGAAATGAGCCTTGGTGACGTTGAATGTGTTTGCGTTACACACTGCTATCTGAAACACCACACAGAGCTGAGTAGTATGCATGGGAGTGTAGGTGAAGCTGCTGCATGTGTGCAAAGAGTGTGTTTCTGGAGACTGTGTATTGCCAGGTGCAAGAGAGATCTGCATGGAGACTTGCACAACTGCATGAAGACTGCAGAGATGTGTGTAAGAGTACATGTGTGGTAAGGGTTAATTGGAGTTTTGAACATGTAGGAACAACCTCACCCATTACAAGATTGGAAGGAAAATCTACCCTGTTGATTTCAAATGTGTTAGCATTTGCCTCTCATTTCTGAGATCGTGATTTCTGCTGAGTGCTAACCATCACAGTTAAAGAAAACAAGCTGGCCCTTTCTTGAAAGTGCAAGTTTAACAAAACAACAGCAACACAAATTAAATCTCTGACAACAATTCCTGTGTGCACACAGACTCATGGTGTGATTCTAGGCAGAAAGCGATATTTTCTTTGGCAATTTCAATGCACATTTACTACTGTGATGGAGCAACTGATAATTACTGTGACAGCCTGACACATTTTCATTATATTTTAGAGAAGCAGAAAAGAGCACATGTCCTAACAGCTACTTGAGACCATGACCATGTGTTACAGAGTGAGTGATTAGACTAGAGCAAAGGAAATGAGCCTTGGTGACGTTGAATGTGTTTGCGTTACACACTGCTATCTGAAACACCACACAGAGCTGAGTAGTATGCATGGGAGTGTAGGTGAAGCTGCTGCATGTGTGCAAAGAGTGTGTTTCAGGAGACTGTGTATTGTCAGGTGCAAGAGAGATCTGCATGGAGACTTGCACAACTGCATGAAGACTGCAGAGATGTGTCTAAGAGTACATGTGTGGTAAGGGTTAATTGGAGTTTTGAACATGTAGGAACAACCTCACCCATTACAAGATTGGAAGAAAAATCTACCCTGTTGATTTCAAATGTGTTAGCATTTGCCTCTCATTTGTGAGATCGTGATTTCTGCTGAGTGCTAATAATCACAGTTGAAGAAAACAAGCTGTCCCTTTCTTGAAATTGCAAGTTTTACAGAACAACAGCAACACAAATTAAATCTGACAACAATTCCTGTGTGCACACAGACTGATGGTGTGATTCTAGGTAGAAAGCGATATTTTCTTTGGCAATTTCAATGCACATTTACTACTGTGGTGGAGCAACTGATAATTACTGTGACAGCCTGACACATTTTCCTTATCATTTAGAGAAGCAGAAAAGACCACATGTCCTAACAGCTCCTTGAGACCATGACCATGTGTTACAGAGTGAGTGATTAGACTAGAGCAAAGGAAATGAGCCTTGGTGACGTTGAATGTGTTTGCGTTACACACTGCTATCTGAAACACCACACAGAGCTGAGTAGTATGCATGGGAGTGTAGGTGAAGCTGCTGCATGTGTGCAAAGAGTGTGTTTCTGGAGACTGTGTATTGCCAGGTGCAAGAGAGATCTGCATGGAGACTTGCACAACTGCATGAAGACTGCAGAGATGTGTGTAAGAGTACATGTGTGGTAAGGGTTAATTGGAGTTTTGAACATGTAGGAACAACCTCACCCATTACAAGATTGGAAGGAAAATCTACCCTGTTGATTTCAAATGTGTTAGCATTTGCCTCTCATTTGTGAAATCGTGATTTCTGCTCAGTGCTAACCATCACAGTTGAAGAAAACAAGCTGCCCCTTTCTTGAAAGTGAAAGTTTTACAGAACAACAGCAACACAAATTAAATCTCTGACAACAATTCCTGTGTGCGCACAGACTGATGGTGTGATTCTAGGCATAAAGCGATATTTTCTTTGGCAATTTCAATGCACAATTACTACTGTGGTGGAGCAACTGATAATTACTGTGACAGCCTGACACATTTTCCTTATCATTTAGAGAAGCAGAAAAGACCACATGTCCTAACAGCTACTTGAGACCATGACCATGTGTTACAGAGTGAGTGATTAGACTAGAGCAAAGGAAATGAGCCTTGGTGACGTTGAATGTGTTTGCGTTACACACTGCTATCTGAAACACCACACAGAGCTGAGTAGTATGCATGGGAGTGTAGGTGAAGCTGCTGCATGTGTGCAAAGAGTGTGTTTCAGGAGACTGTGTATTGTCAGGTGCAAGAGAGATCTGCATGGAGACTTGCACAACTGCATGAAGACTGCAGAGATGTGTCTAAGAGTACATGTGTGGTAAGGGTTAATTGGAGTTTTGAACATGTAGGAACAACCTCACCCATTACAAGATTGGAAGAAAAATCTACCCTGTTGATTTCAAATGTGTTAGCATTTGCCTCTCATTTGTGAGATCGTGATTTCTGCTGAGTGCTAATAATCACAGTTGAAGAAAACAAGCTGTCCCTTTCTTGAAATTGCAAGTTTTACAGAACAACAGCAACACAAATTAAATCTGACAACAATTCCTGTGTGCACACAGACTGATGGTGTGATTCTAGGTAGAAAGCGATATTTTCTTTGGCAATTTCAATGCACATTTACTACTGTGGTGGAGCAACTGATAATTACTGTGACAGCCTGACACATTTTCCTTATCATTTAGAGAAGCAGAAAAGACCACATGTCCTAACAGCTCCTTGAGACCATGACCATGTGTTACAGAGTGAGTGATTAGACTAGAGCAAAGGAAATGAGCCTTGGTGACGTTGAATGTGTTTGCGTTACACACTGCTATCTGAAACACCACACAGAGCTGAGTAGTATGCATGGGAGTGTAGGTGAAGCTGCTGCATGTGTGCAAAGAGTGTGTTTCTGGAGACTGTGTATTGCCAGGTGCAAGAGAGATCTGCATGGAGACTTGCACAACTGCATGAAGACTGCAGAGATGTGTGTAAGAGTACATGTGTGGTAAGGGTTAATTGGAGTTTTGAACATGTAGGAACAACCTCACCCATTACAAGATTGGAAGGAAAATCTACCCTGTTGATTTCAAATGTGTTAGCATTTGCCTCTCATTTCTGAGATCGTGATTTCTGCTGAGTGCTAACCATCACAGTTAAAGAAAACAAGCTGGCCCTTTCTTGAAAGTGCAAGTTTAACAAAACAACAGCAACACAAATTAAATCTCTGACAACAATTCCTGTGTGCACACAGACTCATGGTGTGATTCTAGGCAGAAAGCGATATTTTCTTTGGCAATTTCAATGCACATTTACTACTGTGATGGAGCAACTGATAATTACTGTGACAGCCTGACACATTTTCATTATATTTTAGAGAAGCAGAAAAGAGCACATGTCCTAACATTTACTTGAGACCATGACCATGTGTTACAGGGTGAGTGATTAGACTAGAGCAAAGAAAATGAGCCTTGGTGACATTGAATGTGTTTGCGTTACACACTGCTATCTGAAACACCACACAGAGCTGAGTAGTATGCATGGGAGTGTAGGTGAAGCTGCTGCATGTGTGCAAAGAGTGTGTTTCTGGAGACTGTGTATTGTCAGGTGCAAGAGAGATCTGCATGGATACTTGCACAACTGCATGAAGACTGCAGAGATGTGTCTAAGAGTACATGTGTGGTAAGGGTTAATTGGAGTTTTGAACATGTAGGAACAACCTCACCCATTACAAGATTGGAAGAAAAATCTACCCTGTTGATTTCAAATGTGTTAGCATTTGCCTCTCATTTGTGAAATCGTGATTTCTGCTCAGTGCTAACCATCACAGTTGAAGAAAACAAGCTGGCCCTTTCTTGAAAGTGCAAGTTTTACAGAACAACAGCAACACAAACTAAATCTCTGACAACAATTCCTGTGTGCGCACAGACTGATGGTGTGATTCTAGGCAGAAAGCGATATTTTCTTTGGCAATTTCAATGCACAATTACTACTGTGGTGGAGCAACTGATAATTACTGTGACAGCCTTACACATTTTCCTTATCATTTAGAGAAGCAGAAAAGACCACATGTCCTAACAGCTACTTGAGACCATGACCATGTGTTACAGAGTGAGTGATTAGACTAGAGCAAAGGAAATGAGCCTTGGTGACGTTGAATGTGTTTGCGTCACACACTGCTATCTGAAACACCACACAGAGCTGAGTAGTATGCATGGGAGTGTAGGTGAAGCTGCTGCATGTGTGCAAAGAGTGTGTTTCTGGAGACTGTGTATTGTCAGGTGCAAGAGAGATCTGAATGGAGACTTGCACAACTGCATGAAGACTGCAGAGATGTGTGTAAGAGTACATGTGTGGTAAGGGTTAATTGGAGTTTTGAACATGTAGGAACAACCTCACCCATTACAAGATTGGAAGGAAAATGTACCCTGTTGATTTCAAATGTGTTAGCATTTGCCTCTCATTTCTGAGATCGTGATTTCTGCTGAGTGCTAACCATCACAGTTAAAGAAAACAAGCTGGCCCTTTCTTGAAAGTGCAAGTTTAACAAAACAACAGCAACCCAAATTAAATCTCTGACAACAATTCCTGTGTGCACACAGACTGATGGTGTGATTCTAGGCAGAAAGCGATATTTTCTTTGGCAATTTCAATGCACATTTACTACTGTGATGGAGCAACTGATAATTACTGTGACAGCCTGACACATTTTCATTATATTTTAGAGAAGCAGAAAAGAGCACATGTCCTAACATTTACTTGAGACCATGACCATGTGTTACAGGGTGAGTGATTAGACTAGAGCAAAGAAAATGAGCCTTGGTGACATTGAATGTGTTTGCGTTACACACTGCTATCTGAAACACCACACAGAGCTGAGTAGTATGCATGGGAGTGTAGGTGAAGCTGCTGCATGTGTGCAAAGAGTGTGTTTCTGGAGACTGTGTATTGTCAGGTGCAAGAGAGATCTGCATGGATACTTGCACAACTGCATGAAGACTGCAGAGATGTGTCTAAGAGTACATGTGTGGTAAGGGTTAATTGGAGTTTTGAACATGTAGGAACAACCTCACCCATTACAAGATTGGAAGAAAAATCTACCCTGTTGATTTCAAATGTGTTAGCATTTGCCTCTCATTTGTGAAATCGTGATTTCTGCTCAGTGCTAACCATCACAGTTGAAGAAAACAAGCTGGCCCTTTCTTGAAAGTGCAAGTTTTACAGAACAACAGCAACACAAATTAAATCTCTGACAACAATTCCTGTGTGCGCACAGACTGATGGTGTGATTCTAGGCAGAAAGCGATATTTTCTTTGGCAATTTCAATGCACAATTACTACTGTGGTGGAGCAACTGATAATTACTGTGACAGCCTTACACATTTTCCTTATCATTTAGAGAAGCAGAAAAGACCACATGTCCTAACAGCTACTTGAGACCATGACCATGTGTTACAGAGTGAGTGATTAGACTAGAGCAAAGGAAATGAGCCTTGGTGACGTTGAATGTGTTTGCGTCACACACTGCTATCTGAAACACCACACAGAGCTGAGTAGTATGCATGGGAGTGTAGGTGAAGCTGCTGCATGTGTGCAAAGAGTGTGTTTCTGGAGACTGTGTATTGTCAGGTGCAAGAGAGATCTGAATGGAGACTTGCACAACTGCATGAAGACTGCAGAGATGTGTGTAAGAGTACATGTGTGGTAAGGGTTAATTGGAGTTTTGAACATGTAGGAACAACCTCACCCATTACAAGATTGGAAGGAAAATGTACCCTGTTGATTTCAAATGTGTTAGCATTTGCCTCTCATTTCTGAGATCGTGATTTCTGCTGAGTGCTAACCATCACAGTTAAAGAAAACAAGCTGGCCCTTTCTTGAAAGTGCAAGTTTAACAAAACAACAGCAACCCAAATTAAATCTCTGACAACAATTCCTGTGTGCACACAGACTGATGGTGTGATTCTAGGCAGAAAGCGATATTTTCTTTGGCAATTTCAATGCACATTTACTACTGTGATGGAGCAACTGATAATTACTGTGATAGCCTGACACATTTTCATTATATTTTAGAGAAGCAGAAAAGAGCACATGTCCTAACAGCTACTTGAGACCATGACCATGTGTTACAGGGTGAGTGATTAGACTAGAGCAAAGGAAATGAGCCTTGGTGATGTTGAATGTGTTTGCGTTACACACTGCTATCTGAAACACCACACAGAGCTGAGTAGTATGCATGGGAGTGTAGGTGAAGCTGCTGCATGTGTGCAAAGAGTGTGTTTCTGGAGACTGTGTATTGTCAGGTGCAAGAGAGATCTGCATGGATACTTGCACAACTGCATGAAGACTGCAGAGATGTGTCTAAGAGTACATGTGTGGTAAGGGTTAATTGGAGTTTTGAACATGTAGGAACAACCTCACCCATTACAAGATTGGAAGAAAAATCTACCCTGTTGATTTTAAATGTGTTAGCATTTGCCTCTCATTTGTGAGATCGTGATTTCTGCTGAGTGCTAACCATCACAGTTGAAGAAAACAAACTGGCCCTTTCTTGAAAGTGCAAGTTTTACAGAGCAACAGCAACACAATTTAAAGCTCTGACAACAATTCCTGTGTGCACACAGACTGATGGTGTGATTCTAGGCAGAAAGCGATATTTTCTTTGGCAATTTCAATGCACATTTACTACTGTGGTGGAGCAACTGATAATTACTGTGACAGCCTGACACATTTTCCTTATCATTTAGAGAAGCAGAAAAGACCACATGTCCTAACAGCTACTTGAGACCATGACCATGTGTTACAGAGTGAGTGATTAGACTAGAGCAAAGGAAATGAGCCTTGGTGACGTTGAATGTGTTTGCGTTACACACTGCTATCTGAAACACCACACAGAGTAGAGTAGTATGCATGGGAGTGTAGGTGAAGCTGCTGCATGTGTGCAAAGAGTGTGTTTCAGGAGACTGTGTATTGTCAGGTGCAAGAGAGATCTGCATGGAGACTTGCACAACTGCATGAAGACTGCAGAGATGTGTCTAAGAGTACATGTGTGGTAAGGGTTAATTGGAGTTTTGAACATGTAGGAACAACCTCACCCATTACAAGATTGGAAGAAAAATCTACCCTGTTGATTTCAAATGTGTTAGCATTTGCCTCTCATTTGTGAGATCGTGATTTCTGCTGAGTGCTAACCATCACAGTTGAAGAAAACAAGCTGTCCCTTTCTTGAAATTGCAAGTTTTACAGAACAACAGCAACACAAATTAAATCTCTGACAACAATTCCTGTGTGCACACAGACTGATGGTGTGATTCTAGGCAGAAAGCGATATTTTCTTTGGCAATTTCAATGCACATTTACTACTGTGGTGGAGCAACTGATAATTACTGTGACAGCCTGACACATTTTCCTTATCATTTAGAGAAGCAGAAAAGACCACATGTCCTAACAGCTACTTGAGACCATGACCATGTGTTACAGAGTGAGTGATTAGACTAGAGCAAAGGAAATGAGCCTTGGTGACGTTGAATGTGTTTGCGTTACACACTGCTATCTGAAACACCACACAGAGCTGAGTAGTATGCATGGGAGTGTAGGTGAAGCTGCTGCATGTGTGCAAAGAGTGTGTTTCTGGAGACTGTGTATTGCCAGGTGCAAGAGAGATCTGCATGGAGACTTGCACAACTGCATGAAGACTGCAGAGATGTGTGTAAGAGTACATGTGTGGTAAGGGTTAATTGGAGTTTTGAACATGTAGGAACAACCTCATCCATTACAAGATTGGAAGGAAAATCTACCCTGTTGATTTCAAATGTGTTAGCATTTGCCTCTCATTTCTGAGATCGTGATTTCTGCTGAGTGCTAACCATCACAGTTAAAGAAAACAAGCTGGCCCTTTCTTGAAAGTGCAAGTTTAACAAAACAACAGCAACACAAATTAAATCTCTGACAACAATTCCTGTGTGCACACAGACTGATGGTGTGATTCTAGGCAGAAAGCGATATTTTCTTTGGCAATTTCAATGCACATTTACTACTGTGATGGAGCAACTGATAATTACTGTGACAGCCTGACACATTTTCATTATATTTTAGAGAAGCAGAAAAGAGCACATGTCCTAACATTTACTTGAGACCATGACCATGTGTTACAGGGTGAGTGATTAGACTAGAGCAAAGAAAATGAGCCTTGGTGACATTGAATGTGTTTGCGTTACACACTGCTATCTGAAACACCACACAGAGCTGAGTAGTATGCATGGGAGTGTAGGTGAAGCTGCTGCATGTGTGCAAAGAGTGTGTTTCTGGAGACTGTGTATTGTCAGGTGCAAGAGAGGTCTGCATGGATACTTGCACAACTGCATGAAGACTGCAGAGATGTGTCTAAGAGTACATGTGTGGTAAGGGTTAATTGGAGTTTTGAACATGTAGGAACAACCTCACCCATTACAAGATTGGAAGAAAAATCTACCCTGTTGATTTCAAATGTGTTAGCATTTGCCTCTCATTTGTGAAATCGTGATTTCTGCTCAGTGCTAACCATCACAGTTGAAGAAAACAAGCTGGCCCTTTCTTGAAAGTGCAAGTTTTACAGAACAACAGCAACACAAATTAAATCTCTGACAACAATTCCTGTGTGCGCACAGACTGATGGTGTGATTCTAGGCAGAAAGCGATATTTTCTTTGGCAATTTCAATGCACAATTACTACTGTGGTGGAGCAACTGATAATTACTGTGACAGCCTTACACATTTTCCTTATCATTCAGAGAAGCAGAAAAGACCACATGTCCTAACAGCTACTTGAGACCATGACCATGTGTTACAGAGTGAGTGATTAGACTAGAGCAAAGGAAATGAGCCTTGGTGACGTTGAATGTGTTTGCGTCACACACTGCTATCTGAAACACCACACAGAGCTGAGTAGTATGCATGGGAGTGTAGGTGAAGCTGCTGCATGTGTGCAAAGAGTGTGTTTCTGGAGACTGTGTATTGTCAGGTGCAAGAGAGATCTGCATGGAGACTTGCACAACTGCATGAAGACTGCAGAGATGTGTGTAAGAGTACATGTGTGGTAAGGGTTAATTGGAGTTTTGAACATGTAGGAACAACCTCACCCATTACAAGATTGGAAGGAAAATGTACCCTGTTGATTTCAAATGTGTTAGCATTTGCCTCTCATTTCTGAGATCGTGATTTCTGCTGAGTGCTAACCATCACAGTTAAAGAAAACAAGCTGGCCCTTTCTTGAAAGTGCAAGTTTAACAAAACAACAGCAACCCAAATTAAATCTCTGACAACAATTCCTGTGTGCACACAGACTGATGGTGTGATTCTAGGCAGAAAGCGATATTTTCTTTGGCAATTTCAATGCACATTTACTACTGTGATGGAGCAACTGATAATTACTGTGATAGCCTGACACATTTTTATTATATTTTAGAGAAGCAGAAAAGAGCACATGTCCTAACAGCTACTTGAGACCATGACCATGTGTTACAGGGTGAGTGATTAGACTAGAGCAAAGGAAATGAGCCTTGGTGATGTTGAATGTGTTTGCGTTACACACTGCTATCTGAAACACCACACAGAGCTGAGTAGTATGCATGGGAGTGTAGGTGAAGCTGCTGCATGTGTGCAAAGAGTGTGTTTTTGGAGACTGTGTATTGTCAGGTGCAAGAGCGATCTGCATGGAGACTTGCACAACTGCATGAAGACTGCAGAGATGTGTGTAAGAGTACATGTGTGGTAAGGGTTAATTGGAGTTTTGAACATGTAGGAACAACCTCACCCATTACAAGATTGGAAGGAAAATCTACCCTGTTGATTTCAAATGTGTTAGCATTTGCCTCTCATTTCTGAGATCGTGATTTCTGCTGAGTGCTAACCATCACAGTTAAAGAAAACAAGCTGGCCCTTTCTTGAAAGTGCAAGTTTAACAAAACAACAGCAACACAAATTAAATCTCTGACAACAATTCCTGTGTGCACACAGACTGATGGTGTGAGTCTAGGCAGAAAGCGATATTTTCTTTGGCAATTTCAATGCACATTTACTACTGTGATGGAGCAACTGATAATTACTGTGACAGCCTGACACATTTTCATTATATTTTAGAGAAGCAGAAAAGAGCACCTGTACTAACAGCTACTTGAGACCATGACCATGTGTTACAGGGTGAGTGATTAGACTAGAGCAAAGGAAATGAGCCTTGGTGATGTTGAATGTGTTTGCGTTACACACTGCTATCTGAAACACCACACAGAGCTGAGTAGTATGCATGGGAGTGTAGGTGAAGCTGCTGCATGTGTGCAAAGAGTGTGTTTCAGGAGACTGTGTATTGTCAGGTGCAAGAGAGATCTGCATGGAGACTTGCACAACTGCATGAAGACTGCAGAGATGTGTCTAAGAGTACATGTGTGGTAAGGGTTAATTGGAGTTTTGAACATGTAGGAACAACCTCACCCATTACAAGATTGGAAGAAAAATCTACCCTGTTGATTTCAAATGTGTTAGCATTTGCCTCTCATTTGTGAGATCGTGATTTCTGCTGAGTGCTAACCATCACAGTTGAAGAAAACAAGCTGTCCCTTTCTTGAAATTGCAAGTTTTACAGAACAACAGCAACACAAATTAAATCTCTGACAACAGTTCCTGTGTGCACACAGACTGATGGTGTGATTCTAGGCAGAAAGCGATATTTTCTTTGGAAATTTCAATGCACATTTACTACTGTGGTGGAGCAACTGATAATTACTGTGACAGCCTGACACATTTTCCTTATCATTTAGAGAAGCAGAAAAGACCACATGTCCTAACAGCTACTTGAGACCATGACCATGTGTTACAGAGTGAGTGATTAGACTAGAGCAAAGGAAATGAGCCTTGGTGACGTTGAATGTGTTTGCGTTACACACTGCTATCTGAAACACCACACAGAGCTGAGTAGTATGCATGGGAGTGTAGGTGAAGCTGCTGCATGTGTGCAAAGAGTGTGTTTCTGGAGACTGTGTATTGTCAGGTGCAAGAGAGATCTGCATGGAGACTTGCACAACTGCATGAAGACTGCAGAGATGTGTGTAAGAGTACATGTGTGGTAAGGGTTAATTGGAGTTTTGAACATGTAGGAACAACCTCACCCATTACAAGATTGGAAGAAAAATCTACCCTGTTGATTTCAAATGTGTTAGCATTTGCCTCTCATTTGTGAGATCGTGATTTCTGCTGAGTGCTAACCATCACAGTTGAAGAAAACAAGCTGTCCCTTTCTTGAAATTGCAAGTTTTACAGAACAACAGCAACACAAATTAAATCTCTGACAACAATTCCTGTGTGCACACAGACTGATGGTGTGATTCTAGGCAGAAAGCGATATTTTCTTTGGCAATTTCAATGCACATTTACTACTGTGGTGAAGCAACTGATAATTACTGTGACAGCCTGACACATTTTCCTTATTATTTAGAGAAGCAGAAAAGACCACATGTCCTAACAGCTACTTGAGACCATGACCATGTGTTACAGAGTGAGTGATTAGACTAGAGCAAAGGAAATGAGCCTTGGTGACGTTGAATGTGTTTGCGTTACACACTGCTATCTGAAACACCACACAGAGCTGAGTAGTATGCATGGGAGTGTAGGTGAAGCTGCTGCATGTGTGCAAAGAGTGTGTTTCTGGAGACTGTGTATTGCCAGGTGCAAGAGAGATCTGCATGGAGACTTGCACAACTGCATGAAGACTGCAGAGATGTGTGTAAGAGTACATGTGTGGTAAGGGTTAATTGGAGTTTTGAACATGTAGGAACAACCTCATCCATTACAAGATTGGAAGGAAAATCTACCCTGTTGATTTCAAATGTGTTAGCATTTGCCTCTCATTTCTGAGATCGTGATTTCTGCTGAGTGCTAACCATCACAGTTAAAGAAAACAAGCTGGCCCTTTCTTGAAAGTGCAAGTTTAACAAAACAACAGCAACACAAATTAAATCTCTGACAACAATTCCTGTGTGCACACAGACTGATGGTGTGAATCTAGGCAAACAGTGATATTTTCTTTGGCAATTTCAATGCACATTTACTACTGTGATGGAGCAACTGATAATTACTGTGACAGCCTGACACATTTTCATAATATTTTAGAGAAGCAGAAAAGAGCACATGTCCTAACATTTACTTGAGACCATGACCATGTGTTACAGGGTGAGTGATTAGACTAGAGCAAAGAAAATGAGCCTTGGTGACATTGAATGTGTTTGCGTTACACACTGCTATCTGAAACACCACACAGAGCTGAGTAGTATGCATGGGAGTGTAGGTGAAGCTGCTGCATGTGTGCAAAGAGTGTGTTTCTGGAGACTGTGTATTGTCAGGTGCAAGAGAGGTCTGCATGGATACTTGCACAACTGCATGAAGACTGCAGAGATGTATCTAAGAGTACATGTGTGGTAAGGGTTAATTGGAGTTTTGAACATGTAGGAACAACCTCACCCATTACAAGATTGGAAGAAAAATCTACCCTGTTGATTTCAAATGTGTTAGCATTTGCCTCTCATTTGTGAAATCGTGATTTCTGCTCAGTGCTAACCATCACAGTTGAAGAAAACAAGCTGCCCCTTTCTTGAAAGTGAAAGTTTTACAGAACAACAGCAACACAAATTAAATCTCTGACAACAATTCCTGTGTGCGCACAGACTGATGGTGTGATTCTAGGCATAAAGCGATATTTTCTTTGGCAATTTCAATGCACAATTACTACTGTGGTGGAGCAACTGATAATTACTGTGACAGCCTGACACATTTTCCTTATCATTTAGAGAAGCAGAAAAGACCACATGTCCTAACAGCTACTTGAGACCATGACCATGTGTTACAGAGTGAGTGATTAGACTAGAGCAAAGGAAATGAGCCTTGGTGACGTTGAATGTGTTTGCGTTACACACTGCTATCTGAAACACCACACAGAGCTGAGTAGTATGCATGGGAGTGTAGGTGAAGCTGCTGCATGTGTGCAAAGAGTGTGTTTCAGGAGACTGTGTATTGTCAGGTGCAAGAGAGATCTGCATGGAGACTTGCACAACTGCATGAAGACTGCAGAGATGAGTCTAAGAGTACATGTGTGGTAAGGGTTAATTGGAGTTTTGAACATGTAGGAACAACCTCACCCATTACAAGATTGGAAGAAAAATCTACCCTGTTGATTTCAAATGTGTTAGCATTTGCCTCTCATTTGTGAGATCGTGATTTCTGCTGAGTGCTAATAATCACAGTTGAAGAAAACAAGCTGTCCCTTTCTTGAAATTGCAAGTTTTACAGAACAACAGCAACACAAATTAAATCTGACAACAATTCCTGTGTGCACACAGACTGATGGTGTGATTCTAGGCAGAAAGCGATATTTTCTTTGGCAATTTCAATGCACATTTACTACTGTGGTGGAGCAACTGATAATTACTGTGACAGCCTGACACATTTTCCTTATCATTTAGAGAAGCAGAAAAGACCACATGTCCTAACAGCTCCTTGAGACCATGACCATGTGTTACAGAGTGAGTGATTAGACTAGAGCAAAGGAAATGAGCCTTGGTGACGTTGAATGTGTTTGCGTTACACACTGCTATCTGAAACACCACACAGAGCTGAGTAGTATGCATGGGAGTGTAGGTGAAGCTGCTGCATGTGTGCAAAGAGTGTGTTTCTGGAGACTGTGTATTGCCAGGTGCAAGAGAGATCTGCATGGAGACTTGCACAACTGCATGAAGACTGCAGAGATGTGTGTAAGAGTACATGTGTGGTAAGGGTTAATTGGAGTTTTGAACATGTAGGAACAACCTCACCCATTACAAGATTGGAAGGAAAATCTACCCTGTTGATTTCAAATGTGTTAGCATTTGCCTCTCATTTCTGAGATCGTGATTTCTGCTGAGTGCTAACCATCACAGTTAAAGAAAACAAGCTGGCCCTTTCTTGAAAGTGCAAGTTTAACAAAACAACAGCAACACAAATTAAATCTCTGACAACAATTCCTGTGTGCACACAGACTCATGGTGTGATTCTAGGCAGAAAGCGATATTTTCTTTGGCAATTTCAATGCACATTTACTACTGTGATGGAGCAACTGATAATTACTGTGACAGCCTGACACATTTTCATTATATTTTAGAGAAGCAGAAAAGAGCACATGTCCTAACATTTACTTGAGACCATGACCATGTGTTACAGGGTGAGTGATTAGACTAGAGCAAAGAAAATGAGCCTTGGTGACATTGAATGTGTTTGCGTTACACACTGCTATCTGAAACACCACACAGAGCTGAGTAGTATGCATGGGAGTGTAGGTGAAGCTGCTGCATGTGTGCAAAGAGTGTGTTTCTGGAGACTGTGTATTGTCAGGTGCAAGAGAGATCTGCATGGATACTTGCACAACTGCATGAAGACTGCAGAGATGTGTCTAAGAGTACATGTGTGGTAAGGGTTAATTGGAGTTTTGAACATGTAGGAACAACCTCACCCATTACAAGATTGGAAGAAAAATCTACCCTGTTGATTTCAAATGTGTTAGCATTTGCCTCTCATTTGTGAAATCGTGATTTCTGCTCAGTGCTAACCATCACAGTTGAAGAAAACAAGCTGGCCCTTTCTTGAAAGTGCAAGTTTTACAGAACAACAGCAACACAAATTAAATCTCTGACAACAATTCCTGTGTGCGCACAGACTGATGGTGTGATTCTAGGCAGAAAGCGATATTTTCTTTGGCAATTTCAATGCACAATTACTACTGTGGTGGAGCAACTGATAATTACTGTGACAGCCTTACACATTTTCCTTATCATTTAGAGAAGCAGAAAAGACCACATGTCCTAACAGCTACTTGAGACCATGACCATGTGTTACAGAGTGAGTGATTAGACTAGAGCAAAGGAAATGAGCCTTGGTGACGTTGAATGTGTTTGCGTCACACACTGCTATCTGAAACACCACACAGAGCTGAGTAGTATGCATGGGAGTGTAGGTGAAGCTGCTGCATGTGTGCAAAGAGTGTGTTTCTGGAGACTGTGTATTGTCAGGTGCAAGAGAGATCTGCATGGAGACTTGCACAACTGCATGAAGACTGCAGAGATGTGTGTAAGAGTACATGTGTGGTAAGGGTTAATTGGAGTTTTGAACATGTAGGAACAACCTCACCCATTACAAGATTGGAAGGAAAATGTACCCTGTTGATTTCAAATGTGTTAGCATTTGCCTCTCATTTCTGAGATCGTGATTTCTGCTGAGTGCTAACCATCACAGTTAAAGAAAACAAGCTGGCCCTTTCTTGAAAGTGCAAGTTTAACAAAACAACAGCAACCCAAATTAAATCTCTGACAACAATTCCTGTGTGCACACAGACTGATGGTGTGATTCTAGGCAGAAAGCGATATTTTCTTTGGCAATTTCAATGCACATTTACTACTGTGATGGAGCAACTGATAATTACTGTGATAGCCTGACACATTTTCATTATATTTTAGAGAAGCAGAAAAGAGCACATGTCCTAACAGCTACTTGAGACCATGACCATGTGTTACAGGGTGAGTGATTAGACTAGAGCAAAGGAAATGAGCCTTGGTGATGTTGAATGTGTTTGCGTTACACACTGCTATCTGAAACACCACACAGAGCTGAGTAGTATGCATGGGAGTGTAGGTGAAGCTGCTGCATGTGTGCAAAGAGTGTGTTTCTGGAGACTGTGTATTGTCAGGTGCAAGAGAGATCTGCATGGATACTTGCACAACTGCATGAAGACTGCAGAGATGTGTCTAAGAGTACATGTGTGGTAAGGGTTAATTGGAGTTTTGAACATGTAGGAACAACCTCACCCATTACAAGATTGGAAGAAAAATCTACCCTGTTGATTTTAAATGTGTTAGCATTTGCCTCTCATTTGTGAGATCGTGATTTCTGCTGAGTGCTAACCATCACAGTTGAAGAAAACAAACTGGCCCTTTCTTGAAAGTGCAAGTTTTACAGAGCAACAGCAACACAATTTAAAGCTCTGACAACAATTCCTGTGTGCACACAGACTGATGGTGTGATTCTAGGCAGAAAGCGATATTTTCTTTGGCAATTTCAATGCACATTTACTACTGTGGTGGAGCAACTGATAATTACTGTGACAGCCTGACACATTTTCCTTATCATTTAGAGAAGCAGAAAAGACCACATGTCCTAACAGCTACTTGAGACCATGACCATGTGTTACAGAGTGAGTGATTAGACTAGAGCAAAGGAAATGAGCCTTGGTGACGTTGAATGTGTTTGCGTTACACACTGCTATCTGAAACACCACACAGAGTAGAGTAGTATGCATGGGAGTGTAGGTGAAGCTGCTGCATGTGTGCAAAGAGTGTATTTCAGGAGACTGTGTATTGTCAGGTGCAAAAGAGATCTGCATGGAGACTTGCACAACTGCATGAAGACTGCAGAGATGTGTCTAAGAGTACATGTGTGGTAAGGGTTAATTGGAGTTTTGAACATGTAGGAACAACCTCACCCATTACAAGATTGGAAGAAAAATCTACCCTGTTGATTTCAAATGTGTTAGCATTTGCCTCTCATTTGTGAGATCGTGATTTCTGCTGAGTGCTAACCATCACAGTTGAAGAAAACAAGCTGTCCCTTTCTTGAAATTGCAAGTTTTACAGAACAACAGCAACACAAATTAAATCTCTGACAACAATTCCTGTGTGCACACAGACTGATGGTGTGATTCTAGGCAGAAAGCGATATTTTCTTTGGCAATTTCAATGCACATTTACTACTGTGGTGGAGCAACTGATAATTACTGTGACAGCCTGACACATTTTCCTTATCATTTAGCGAAGCAGAAAAGACCACATGTCCTAACAGCTACTTGAGACCATGACCATGTGTTACAGAGTGAGTGATTAGACTAGAGCAAAGGAAATGAGCCTTGGTGACGTTGAATGTGTTTGCGTTACACACTGCTATCTGAAACACCACACAGAGCTGAGTAGTATGCATGGGAGTGTAGGTGAAGCTGCTGCATGTGTGCAAAGAGTGTGTTTCTGGAGACTGTGTATTGCCAGGTGCAAGAGAGATCTGCATGGAGACTTGCACAACTGCATGAAGACTGCAGAGATGTGTGTAAGAGTACATGTGTGGTAAGGGTTAATTGGAGTTTTGAACATGTAGGAACAACCTCATCCATTACAAGATTGGAAGGAAAATCTACCCTGTTGATTTCAAATGTGTTAGCATTTGCCTCTCATTTCTGAGATCGTGATTTCTGCTGAGTGCTAACCATCACAGTTAAAGAAAACAAGCTGGCCCTTTCTTGAAAGTGCAAGTTTAACAAAACAACAGCAACACAAATTAAATCTCTGACAACAATTCCTGTGTGCACACAGACTGATGGTGTGATTCTAGGCAGAAAGCGATATTTTCTTTGGCAATTTCAATGCACATTTACTACTGTGATGGAGCAACTGATAATTACTGTGACAGCCTGGCACATTTTCATTATATTTTAGAGAAGCAGAAAAGAGCACATGTCCTAACATTTACTTGAGACCATGACCATGTGTTACAGGGTGAGTGATTAGACTAGAGCAAAGAAAATGAGCCTTGGTGACATTGAATGTGTTTGCGTTACACACTGCTATCTGAAACACCACACAGAGCTGAGTAGTATGCATGGGAGTGTAGGTGAAGCTGCTGCATGTGTGCAAAGAGTGTGTTTCTGGAGACTGTGTATTGTCAGGTGCAAGAGAGGTCTGCATGGATACTTGCACAACTGCATGAAGACTGCAGAGATGTGTCTAAGAGTACATGTGTGGTAAGGGTTAATTGGAGTTTTGAACATGTAGGAACAACCTCACCCATTACAAGATTGGAAGAAAAATCTACCCTGTTGATTTCAAATGTGTTAGCATTTGCCTCTCATTTGTGAAATCGTGATTTCTGCTCAGTGCTAACCATCACAGTTGAAGAAAACAAGCTGGCCCTTTCTTGAAAGTGCAAGTTTTACAGAACAACAGCAACACAAATTAAATCTCTGACAACAATTCCTGTGTGCGCACAGACTGATGGTGTGATTCTAGGCATAAAGCGATATTTTCTTTGGCAATTTCAATGCACAATTACTACTGTGGTGGAGCAACTGATAATTACTGTGACAGCCTGACACATTTTCCTTATCATTTAGAGAAGCAGAAAACACCACATGTCCTAACAGCTACTTGAGACCATGACCATGTGTTACAGAGTGAGTGATTAGACTAGAGCAAAGGAAATGAGCCTTGGTGACGTTGAAAGTGTTTGCGTTACACACTGCTATCTGAAACACCACACAGAGCTGAGTAGTATGCATGGGAGTGTAGGTGAAGCTGCTGCATGTGTGCAAAGAGTGTGTTTCAGGAGACTGTGTATTGTCAGGTGCAAGAGAGATCTGCATGGAGACTTGCACAACTGCATGAAGACTGCAGAGATGTGTCTAAGAGTACATGTGTGGTAAGGGTTAATTGGAGTTTTGAACATGTAGGAACAACCTCACCCATTACAAGATTGGAAGAAAAATCTACCCTGTTGATTTCAAATGTGTTAGCATTTGCCTCTCATTTGTGAGATCGTGATTTCTGCTGAGTGCTAACAATCACAGTTGAAGAAAACAAGCTGTCCCTTTCTTGAAATTGCAAGTTTTACAGAACAACAGCAACACAAATTAAATCTCTGACAACAATTCCTGTGTGCACACAGACTGATGGTGTGATTCTAGGCAGAAAGCGATATTTTCTTTGGCAATTTCAATGCACATTTACTACTGTGGTGGAGCAACTGATAATTACTGTGACAGCCTGACACATTTTCCTTATCATTTAGAGAAGCAGAAAAGACCACATGTCCTAACAGCTACTTGAGACCATGACCATGTGTTACAGAGTGAGTGATTAGACTAGAGCAAAGGAAATGAGCCTTGGTGACGTTGAATGTGTTTGCGTTACACACTGCTATCTGAAACACCACACAGAGCTGAGTAGTATGCATGGGAGTGTAGGTGAAGCTGCTGCATGTGTGCAAAGAGTGTGTTTCTGGAGACTGTGTATTGCCAGGTGCAAGAGAGATCTGCATGGAGACTTGCACAACTGCATGAAGACTGCAGAGATGTGTGTAAGAGTACATGTGTGGTAAGGGTTAATTGGAGTTTTGAACATGTAGGAACAACCTCACCCATTACAAGATTGGAAGGAAAATCTACCCTGTTGATTTCAAATGTGTTAGCATTTGCCTCTCATTTCTGAGATCGTGATTTCTGCTGAGTGCTAACCATCACAGTTAAAGAAAACAAGCTGGCCCTTTCTTGAAAGTGCAAGTTTAACAAAACAACAGCAACACAAATTAAATCTCTGACAACAATTCCTGTGTGCACACAGACTCATGGTGTGATTCTAGGCAGAAAGCGATATTTTCTTTGGCAATTTCAATGCACATTTACTACTGTGATGGAGCAACTGATAATTACTGTGACAGCCTGACACATTTTCATTATATTTTAGAGAAGCAGAAAAGAGCACATGTCCTAACATTTACTTGAGACCATGACCATGTGTTACAGGGTGAGTGATTAGACTAGAGCAAAGAAAATGAGCCTTGGTGACATTGAATGTGTTTGCGTTACACACTGCTATCTGAAACACCACACAGAGCTGAGTAGTATGCATGGGAGTGTAGGTGAAGCTGCTGCATGTGTGCAAAGAGTGTGTTTCTGGAGACTGTGTATTGTCAGGTGCAAGAGAGATCTGCATGGATACTTGCACAACTGCATGAAGACTGCAGAGATGTGTCTAAGAGTACATGTGTGGTAAGGGTTAATTGGAGTTTTGAACATGTAGGAACAACCTCACCCATTACAAGATTGGAAGAAAAATCTACCCTGTTGATTTCAAATGTGTTAGCATTTGCCTCTCATTTGTGAAATCGTGATTTCTGCTCAGTGCTAACCATCACAGTTGAAGAAAACAAGCTGGCCCTTTCTTGAAAGTGCAAGTTTTACAGAACAACAGCAACACAAATTAAATCTCTGACAACAATTCCTGTGTGCGCACAGACTGATGGTGTGATTCTAGGCAGAAAGCGATATTTTCTTTGGCAATTTCAATGCACATTTACTACTGTGGTGGAGCAACTGATAATTACTGTGACAGCCTGACACATTTTCCTTATCATTTAGAGAAGCAGAAAAGACCACATGTCCTAACAGCTACTTGAGACCATGACCATGTGTTACAGAGTGAGTGATTAGACTAGAGCAAAGGAAATGAGCCTTGGTGACGTTGAATGTGTTTGCGTTACACACTGCTATCTGAAACACCACACAGAGCTGAGTAGTATGCATGGGAGTGTAGGTGAAGCTGCTGCATGTGTGCAAAGAGTGTGTTTCTGGAGACTGTGTATTGCCAGGTGCAAGAGAGATCTGCATGGAGACTTGCACAACTGCATGAAGACTGCAGAGATGTGTGTAAGAGTACATGTGTGGTAAGGGTTAATTGGAGTTTTGAACATGTAGGAACAACCTCACCCATTACAAGATTGGAAGGAAAATCTACCCTGTTGATTTCAAATGTGTTAGCATTTGCCTCTCATTTCTGAGATCGTGATTTCTGCTGAGTGCTAACCATCACAGTTAAAGAAAACAAGCTGGCCCTTTCTTGAAAGTGCAAGTTTAACAAAACAACAGCAACACAAATTAAATCTCTGACAACAATTCCTGTGTGCACACAGATTCATGGTGTGATTCTAGGCAGAAAGCGATATTTTCTTTGGCAATTTCAATGCACATTTACTACTGTGATGGAGCAACTGATAATTACTGTGACAGCCTGACACATTTTCATTATATTTTAGAGAAGCAGAAAAGAGCACATGTCCTAACATTTACTTGAGACCATGACCATGTGTTACAGGGTGAGTGATTAGACTAGAGCAAAGAAAATGAGCCTTGGTGACATTGAATGTGTTTGCGTTACACACTGCTATCTGAAACACCACACAGAGCTGAGTAGTATGCATGGGAGTGTAGGTGAAGCTGCTGCATGTGTGCAAAGAGTGTGTTTCTGGAGACTGTGTATTGTCAGGTGCAAGAGAGATCTGCATGGATACTTGCACAACTGCATGAAGACTGCAGAGATGTGTCTAAGAGTACATGTGTGGTAAGGGTTAATTGGAGTTTTGAACATGTAGGAACAACCTCACCCATTACAAGATTGGAAGAAAAATCTACCCTGTTGATTTCAAATGTGTTAGCATTTGCCTCTCATTTGTGAAATCGTGATTTCTGCTCAGTGCTAACCATCACAGTTGAAGAAAACAAGCTGGCCCTTTCTTGAAAGTGCAAGTTTTACAGAACAACAGCAACACAAATTAAATCTCTGACAACAATTCCTGTGTGCGCACAGACTGATGGTGTGATTCTAGGCATAAAGCGATATTTTCTTTGGCAATTTCAATGCACAATTACTACTGTGGTGGAGCAACTGATAATTACTGTGACAGCCTGACACATTTTCCTTATCATTTAGAGAAGCAGAAAAGACCACATGTCCTAACAGCTACTTGAGACCATGACCATGTGTTACAGAGTGAGTGATTAGACTAGAGCAAAGGAAATGAGCCTTGGTGACGTTGAATGTGTTTGCGTCACACACTGCTATCTGAAACACCACACAGAGCTGAGTAGTATGCATGGGAGTGTAGGTGAAGCTGCTGCATGTGTGCAAAGAGTGTGTTTCTGGAGACTGTGTATTGTCAGGTGCAAGAGAGATCTGCATGGAGACTTGCACAACTGCATGAAGACTGCAGAGATGTGTGTAAGAGTACATGTGTGGTAAGGGTTAATTGGAGTTTTGAACATGTAGGAACAACCTCACCCATTACAAGATTGGAAGGAAAATGTACCCTGTTGATTTCAAATGTGTTAGCATTTGCCTCTCATTTCTGAGATCGTGATTTCTGCTGAGTGCTAACCATCACAGTTAAAGAAAACAAGCTGGCCCTTTCTTGAAAGTGCAAGTTTAACAAAACAACAGCAACCCAAATTAAATCTCTGACAACAATTCCTGTGTGCACACAGACTGATGGTGTGATTCTAGGCAGAAAGCGATATTTTCTTTGGCAATTTCAATGCACATTTACTACTGTGATGGAGCAACTGATAATTACTGTGATAGCCTGACACATTTTCATTATATTTTAGAGAAGCAGAAAAGAGCACATGTCCTAACAGCTACTTGAGACCATGACCATGTGTTACAGGGTGAGTGATTAGACTAGAGCAAAGGAAATGAGCCTTGGTGATGTTGAATGTGTTTGCGTTACACACTGCTATCTGAAACACCACACAGAGCTGAGTAGTATGCATGGGAGTGTAGGTGAAGCTGCTGCATGTGTGCAAAGAGTGTGTTTCTGGAGACTGTGTATTGTCAGGTGCAAGAGAGATCTGCATGGATACTTGCACAACTGCATGAAGACTGCAGAGATGTGTCTAAGAGTACATGTGTGGTAAGGGTTAATTGGAGTTTTGAACATGTAGGAACAACCTCACCCATTACAAGATTGGAAGAAAAATCTACCCTGTTGATTTTAAATGTGTTAGCATTTGCCTCTCATTTGTGAGATCGTGATTTCTGCTGAGTGCTAACCATCACAGTTGAAGAAAACAAACTGGCCCTTTCTTGAAAGTGCAAGTTTTACAGAGCAACAGCAACACAATTTAAAGCTCTGACAACAATTCCTGTGTGCACACAGACTGATGGTGTGATTCTAGGCAGAAAGCGATATTTTCTTTGGTAATTTCAATGCACATTTACTACTGTGGTGGAGCAACTGATAATTACTGTGACAGCCTGACACATTTTCCTTATCATTTAGAGAAGCAGAAAAGACCACATGTCCTAACAGCTACTTGAGACCATGACCATGTGTTACAGAGTGAGTGATTAGACTAGAGCAAAGGAAATGAGCCTTGGTGACGTTGAATGTGTTTGCGTTACACACTGCTATCTGAAACACCACACAGAGCTGAGTAGTATGCATGGGAGTGTAGGTGAAGCTGCTGCATGTGTGCAAAGAGTGTGTTTCTGGAGACTGTGTATTGTCAGGTGCAAGAGAGATCTGCATGGAGACTTGCACAACTGCATGAAGACTGCAGAGATGTGTGTAAGAGTACATGTGTGGTAAGGGTTAATTGGAGTTTTGAACATGTAGGAACAACCTCACCCATTACAAGATTGGAAGAAAAATCTACCCTTTTGATTTCAAATGTGTTAGCATTACCCTCTCATTTGTGAGATCGTGATTTCTGCTGAGTGCTAACCATCACAGTTGAAGAAAACAAGCTGGCACTTTCTTGAAAGTGCAAGTTTTACAGAACAACAGCAACACAAATTAAATCTCTGACAACAATTCCTGTGTGCACACAGACTCATGGTGTGATTCTAGGCAGAAAGCGATATTTTCTTTGGCAATTTCAATGCACATTTACTACTGTGGTGGAGCAACTGATAATTACTGTGACAGCCTGACACATTTTCCTTATCATTTAGAGAAGCAGAAAAGACCACATGTCCTAACAGCTACTTGAGACCATGACCATGTGTTACAGAGTGAGTGATTAGACTAGAGCAAAGGAAATGAGCCTTGGTGACGTTGAATTTGTTTGCGTTACACACTGCTATCTGAAACACCACACAGAGCTGAGTAGTATGCATGGGAGTGTAGGTGAAGCTGCTGCATGTGTGCAAAGAGTGTGTTTCTGGAGACTGTGTATTGTCAGGTGCAAGAGAGATCTGCATGGAGACTTGCACAACTGCATGAAGACTGCAGAGATGTGTGTAAGAGTACATGTGTGGTAAGGGTTAATTGGAGTTTTGAACATGTAGGAACAACCTCACCCATTACAAGATTGGAAGGAAAATCTACCCTGTTGATTTCAAATGTGTTAGCATTTGCCTCTCATTTCTGAGATCGTGATTTCTGCTGAGTGCTAACCATCACAGTTAAAGAAAACAAGCTGGCCCTTTCTTGAAAGTGCAAGTTTAACAAAACAACAGCAACACAAATTAAATCTCTGACAACAATTCCTGTCTGCACACAGACTGATGGTGTGTGTCTAGGCAGAAAGCGATATTTTCTTTGGCAATTTCAATGCACATTTACTACTGTGATGGAGCAACTGATAATTACTGTGACAGCCTGACACATTTTCATTATATTTTAGAGAAGCAGAAAAGAGCACATGTACTAACAGCTACTTGAGACCATGACCATGTGTTACAGGGTGAGTGATTAGACTAGAGCAAAGGAAATGAGCCTTGGTGATGTTGAATGTGTTTGCGTTACACACTGCTATCTGAAACACCACACAGAGCTGAGTAGTATGCATGGGAGTGTAGGTGAAGCTGCTGCATGTGTGCAAAGAGTGTGTTTCTGGAGACTGTGTATTGTCAGGTACAAGAGAGATCTGCATGGAGACTTGCACAACTGCATGAAGACTGCAGAGATGTGTGTACGAGTACATGTGTGGTAAGGGTTAATTGGAGTTTTGAACATGTAGGAACAACCTCACCCATTACAAGATTGGAAGGAAAATCTACCCTGTTGATTTCAAATGTCTTAGCATTTGCCTCTCATTTGTGAGATCGTGATTTCTGCTGAGTGCTAACCATCACAGTTGAAGAAAACAAGCTGTCCCTTTCTTGAAAGTGCAAGTTTTACAGAACAACAGCAACACAAATTAAATCTCTGACAACAATTCCTGTGTGCACACAGACTCATGGTGTGATTCTAGGCAGAAAGCGATATTTTCTTTGGCAATTTCAATGCACATTTACTACTGTGGTGGAGCAACTGATAATTACTGTGACAGCCTGACACATTTTCCTTATCATTTAGAGAAGCAGAAAAGACCACATGTCCTAACAGCTACTTGAGACCATGACCATGTGTTACAGAGTGAGTGATTAGATTAGAGCAAAGGAAATGAGCCTTGGTGATGTTGAATGTGTTTGAGTTACACACTGCTATCTGAAACACCACACAGAGCTGAGTAGTATGCATGGGAGTGTAGGTGAAGCTGCTGCATGTGTGCAAAGAGTGTGTTTCTGGAGACTGTGTATTGTCAGTAGGCCTGGGCAAAATTTCCGTTCCGTTCGCGGAATTTTCGATAATTTGGCATTTCCCCGTTCCGCGGAGAGCGCGGAAATGTCAAAATTTCCGCATTCCGCAGCTTTGCGATAATTTGTTTCTTGCTCGCGCTGTAAAATAATACATTCTCGCGCGCGCGCGATCACCTTACCTGAATCCCCGCGTTCGCTGACAAGTTTTCCCGATCCGGTCGCGTTCTCAATGAGATGTTGTATTGTTTTAGCCATTTGCGCTGTCTCGCGACAGTTCGCGTCCGCAGTGACGTCATGCGTCGCGCGATCACGTCTTTTTTCTCGCGATCATGCACCGCGAGACAACTGAAAACAAGATGGCCGCGCCCGCAAGCAAACACATGGGTAAGTTGGCGACCCGCAACCATGCAGAAAATCTCGCGAACATGCCGGAAAAAACTTCCGCATCTTCGCGATATTTCTGCTTGTTTGCGGAGATTTTTAACATTTTCGCGATAATTTTCGGAAGTCGCTTCCGCAAATTCCGCCCACCCCTAATTGTCAGGTGCAAGAGAGATCTGCATGGAGACTTGCACAACTGCATGAAGACTGCAGAGATGTGTGTAAGAGTACATGTGTGGTAAGGGTTAATTGGAGTTTTGAACATGTAGGAACAACCTCACCCATTACAAGATTGGAAGGAAAATCTACCCTGTTGATTTCAAATGTGTTAGCATTTGCCTCTCATTTCTGAGATCGTGATTTCTGCTGAGTGCTAACCATCACAGTTAAAGAAAACAAGCTGGCCCTTTCTTGAAAGTGCAAGTTTAACAAAACAACAGCAACACAAATTAAATCTCTGACAACAATTCCTGTGTGCACACAGACTGATGGTGTGATTCTAGGCAGAAAGCGATATTTTCTTTGGCAATTTCAATGCACATTTACTACTGTGATGGAGCAACTGATAATTACTGTGACAGCCTGACACATTTTCATTATATTTTAGAGAAGCAGAAAAGAGCACATGTCCTAACAGCTACTTGAGACCAATGACCATGTGTTACAGGGTGAGTGATTAGACTAGAGCAAAGGAAATGAGCCTTTGTGATGTTGAATGTGTTTGCGTTACACACTGCTATCTGAAACACCACACAGAGCTGAGTAGTATGCATGGGAGTGTAGGTGAAGCTGCTGCATGTGTGCAAAGAGTGTGTTTCTGGAGACTGTGTATTGTCAGGTGCAAGAGAGATCTGCATGGATACTTGCACAACTGCATGAAGACTGCAGAGATGTGTCTAAGAGTACATGTGTGGTAAGGGTTAATTGGAGTTTTGAACATGTAGGAACAACCTCACCCATTACAAGATTGGAAGAAAAATCTATCCTGTTGATTTCAAATGTGTTAGCATTTGCCTCTCATTTGTGAAATCGTGATTTCTGCTCAGTGCTAACCATCACAGTTGAAGAAAACAAGCTGGCCCTTTCTTGAAAGTGCAAGTTTTACAGAACAACAGCAACACAAATTAAATCTCTGACAACAATTCCTGTGTGCGCACAGACTGATGGTGTGATTCTAGGCAGAAAGCGATATTTTCTTTGGCAATTTCAATGCACAATTACTACTGTGGTGGAGCAACTGATAATTACTGTGACAGCCTGACACATTTTCCTTATCATTTAGAGAAGCAGAAAAGACCACATGTCCTAACAGCTACTTGAGACCATGACCATGTGTTACAGAGTGAGTGATTAGACTAGAGCAAAGGAAATGAGCCTTGGTGACGTTGAATGTGTTTGCGTCACACACTGCTATCTGAAACACCACACAGAGCTGAGTAGTATGCATGGGAGTGTAGGTGAAGCTGCTGCATGTGTGCAAAGAGTGTGTTTCTGGAGACTGTGTATTGTCAGGTGCAAGAGAGATCTGCATGGAGACTTGCACAACTGCATGAAGACTGCAGAGATGTGTGTAAGAGTACATGTGTGGTAAGGGTTAATTGGAGTTTTGAACATGTAGGAACAACCTCACCCATTACAAGATTGGAAGGAAAATCTACCCTGTTGATTTCAAATGTGTTAGCATTTGCCTCTCATTTCTGAGATCGTGATTTCTGCTGAGTGCTAACCATCACAGTTAAAGAAAACAAGCTGGCCCTTTCTTGAAAGTGCAAGTTTAACAAAACAACAGCAACACAAATTAAATCTCTGACAACAATTCCTGTGTGCACACAGACTGATGGTGTGATTCTAGGCAGAAAGCGATATTTTCTTTGGCAATTTCAATGCACATTTACTACTGTGATGGAGCAACTGATAATTACTGTGACAGCCTGACACATTTTCATTATATTTTAGAGAAGCAGAAAAGAGCACATGTCCTAACAGCTACTTGAGACCATGACCATGTGTTACAGGGTGAGTGATTAGACTAGAGCAAAGGAAATGAGCCTTGGTGATGTTGAATGTGTTTGCGTTACACACTGCTATCTGAAACACCACACAGAGCTGAGTAGTATGCATGGGAGTGTAGGTGAAGCTGCTGCATGTGTGCAAAGAGTGTGTTTCTGGAGACTGTGTATTGTTAGGTGCAAGAGAGATCTACATGGATACTTGCACAACTGCATGAAGACTGCAGAGATGTGTCTAGGAGTACATGTGTGGTAAGGGTTAATTGGAGTTTTGAACATGTAGGAACAACCTCACCCATTACAAGATTGGAAGAAAAATCTACCCTGTTGATTTTAAATGTGTTAGCATTTGCCTCTCATTTGTGAGATCGTGATTTCTGCTGAGTGCTAACCATCACAGTTGAAGAAAACAAGCTGGCCCTTTCTTGAAAGTGCAAGTTTTACAGAACAACAGCAACACAAATTAAATCTCTGACAACAATTCCTGTGTGCACACAGACTCATGGTGTGATTCTAGGCAGAAAGCGATATTTTCTTTGGCAATTTCAATGCACATTTACTACTGTGGTGGAGCAACTGATAATTACTGTGACAGCCTGACACATTTTCCTTATCATTTAGAGAAGCAGAAAAGACCACATGTCCTAACAGCTACTTGAGACCATGACCATGTGTTACAGAGTGAGTGATTAGACTAGAGCAAAGGAAATGAGCCTTGGTGATGTTGAATGTGTTTGCGTTACACACTGCTATCTGAAACACCACACAGAGCTGAGTAGTATGCATGGGAGTGTAGGTGAAGCTGCTGCATGTGTGCAAAGAGTGTGTTTTTGGAGACTGTGTATTGTCAGGTGCAAGAGAGATCTGCATGGAGACTTGCACAACTGCATGAAGACTGCAGAGATGTGTGTAAGAGTACATGTGTGGTAAGGGTTATTTGGAGTTTTGAACATGTAGGAACAACCTCACCCATTACAAGATTGGAAGGAAAATCTACCCTGTTGATTTCAAATGTGTTAGCATTTGCCTCTCATTTCTGAGATCGTGATTTCTGCTGAGTGCCAACCATCACAGTTAAAGAAAACAAGCTGGCCCTTTCTTGAAAGTGCAAGTTTAACAAAACAACAGCAACACAAATTAAATCTCTGACAACAATTCCTGTGTGCACACAGACTGATGGTGTGAGTCTAGGCAGAAAGCGATATTTTCTTTGGCAATTTCAATGCACATTTACTACTGTGATGGAGCAATTGATAATTATTGTGACAGCCTGACACATTTTCATTATATTTTAGAGAAGCAGAAAAGAGCACATGTACTAACAGCTACTTGAGACCATGACCATGTGTTACAGGGTGAGTGATTAGACTAGAGCAAAGGAAATGAGCCTTGGTGACGTTGAATGTGTTTGCGTTACACACTGCTATCTGAAACACCACACAGAGCTGAGTAGTATGCATGGGAGTGTAGGTGAAGCTGCTGCATGTGTGCAAAGAGTGTGTTTCTGGAGACTGTGTATTGTCAGGTGCAAGAGAGATCTGCATGGAGACTTGCACAACTGCATGAAGACTGCAGAGATGTGTGTAAGAGTACATGTGTGGTAAGGGTTAATTGGAGTTTTGAACATGTAGGAACAACCTCACCCATTACAAGATTGGAAGGAAAATCTACCCTGTTGATTTAAAATGTGTTAGCATTTGCCTCTCATTTCTGAGATCGTGATTTCTGCTGAGTGCTAACCATCACAGTTAAAGAAAACAAGCTGGCCCTTTCTTGAAAGTGCAAGTTTAACAAAACAACAGCAACACAAATTAAATCTCTGACAACAATTCCTGTGTGCACACAGACTGATGGTGTGATTCTAGGCAGAAAGCGATATTTTCTTTGGCAATTTCAATGCACATTTACTACTGTGATGGAGCAACTGATAATGACTGTGACAGCCTGACACATTTTCATTATATTTTAGAGAAGCAGAAAAGAGCACATGTCCTAACAGTTACTTGAGACCATGACCATGTGTTACAGGGTGAGTGATTAGACTAGAGCAAAGAAAATGAGCCTTGGTGACATTGAATGTGTTTGCGTTACACACTGCTATCTGAAACACCACACAGAGCTGAGTAGTATGCATGGGAGTGTAGGTGAAGCTGCTGCATGTGTGCAAAGAGTTTGTTTCTGGAGACTGTGTATTGTCAGGTGCAAGAGAGATCTGCATGGAGACTTGCACAACTGCATGAAGACTGCAGAGATGTGTGTACGAGTACATGTGTGGTAAGGGTTAATTGGAGTTTTGAACATGTAGGAACAACCTCACCCATTACAAGATTGGAAGGAAAATCTACCCTGTTGATTTCAAATGTCTTAGTATTTGCCTCTCATTTGTGAGATCGTGATTTCTGCTGAGTGCTAACCATCACAGTTGAAGAAAACAAGCTGGCCCTTTCGTGTAAGTGCACGTTTTACAGAACAACAGCAACACAAATTAAATCTCTGACAACAATTCCTGTGTGCACACAGACTCATGGTGTGATTCTAGGCAGAAAGGGATATTTTCTTTGGCAATTTCAATGCACATTTACTACTGTGGTGGAGCAACTGATAATTACTGTGACAGCCTGACACATTTTCCTTATCATTTAGAGAAGCAGAAAAGACCACATGTCCTAACAGCTACTTGAGACCATGACCATGTGTTACAGAGTGAGTGATTAGATTAGAGCAAAGGAAATGAGCCTTGGTGACGTTGAATGTGTTTGAGTTACACACTGCTATCTGAAACACCACACAGAGCTGAGTAGTATCCATGGGAGTGTAGGTGAAGCTGCTGCATGTGTGCAAAGAGTGTGTTTCTGGAGACTGTGTATTGTCAGGTGCAAGAGCGATCTGCATGGAGACTTGCACAACTGCATGAAGACTGCAGAGATGTGTGTAAGAGTACATGTGTGGTAAGGGTTAATTGGAGTTTTGAACATGTAGGAACAACCTCACCCATTACAAGATTGGAAGGAAAATCTACCCTGTTCATTTCAAATGTGTTAGCATTTGCCTCTCATTTCTCAGATCGTGATTTCTGCTGAGTGCTAACCATCACAGTTAAAGAAAACAAGCTGACCCTTTCTTGAAAGTGCAAGTTTAACAAAACAACAGCAACACAAATTAAATCTCTGACAACAGTTCCTGTGTGCACACAGACTGATGGTGTGATTCTAGGCAGAAAGCGATATTTTCTTTGGCAATTTCAGTGCACATTTACTACTGTGATGGAGCAACTGATAATTACTGTGACAGCCTGACACATTTTCATTATATTTTAGAGAAGCAGAAAAGAGCACATGTCCTAACAGCTACTTGAGACCAATGACCATGTGTTACAGGGTGAGTGATTAGACTAGAGCAAAGGAAATGAGCCTTGGTGATGTTGAATGTGTTTGCGTTACACACTGCTATCTGAAACACCACACAGAGCTGAGTAGTATGCATGGGAGTGTAGGTGAAGCTGCTGCATGTGTGCAAAGAGTGTGTTTCTGGAGACTGTGTATTGTCAGGTGCAAGAGAGATCTGCATGGATACTTGCACAACTGCATGAAGACTGCAGAGATGTGTCTAAGAGTACATGTGTGGTAAGGATTAATTGGAGTTTTGAACATGTAGCAACAACCTCACCCATTACAAGATTGGAAGAAAAATCTACCCTGTTGATTTCAAATGTGTTAGCATTTGCCTCTCATTTGTGAAATCGTGATTTCTGCTCAGTGCTAACCATCACAGTTGAAGAAAACAAGCTGGCCCTTTCTTGAAAGTGCAAGTTTTACAGAACAACAGCAACACAAATTAAATCTCTGACAACAATTCCTGTGTGCGCACAGACTGATGGTGTGATTCTAGGCAGAAAGCGATATTTTCTTTGGCAATTTCAATGCACAATTACTACTGTGGTGGAGCAACTGATAATTACTGTGACAGCCTGACACATTTTCCTTATCATTTAGAGAAGCAGAAAAGACCACATGTCCTAACAGCTACTTGAGACCATGACCATGTGTTACAGAGTGAGTGATTAGACTAGAGCAAAGGAAATGAGCCTTGGTGACGTTGAATGTGTTTGCGTCACACACTGCTATCTGAAACACCACACAGAGCTGAGTAGTATGCATGGGAGTGTAGGTGAAGCTGCTGCATGTGTGCAAAGAGTGTGTTTCTGGAGACTGTGTATTGTCAGGTGCAAGAGAGATCTGCATGGATACTTGCACAACTGCATGAAGACTGCAGAGATGTGTCTAAGAGTACATGTGTGGTAAGGGTTAATTGGAGTTTTGAACATGTAGGAACAACCTCACCCATTACAAGATTGGAAGAAAAATCTACCCTGTTGATTTCAAATGTGTTAGCATTTGCCTCTCATTTGTGAAATCGTGATTTCTGCTCAGTGCTAACCATCACAGTTGAAGAAAACAAGCTGGCCCTTTCTTGAAAGTGCAAGTTTTACAGAACAACAGCAACACAAATTAAATCTCAGACAACAATTCCTGTGTGCGCACAGACTGATGGTGTGATTCTAGGCAGAAAGCGATATTTTCTTTGGCAATTTCAATGCACAATTACTACTGTGGTGGAGCAACTGATAATTACTGTGACAGCCTGACACATTTTCCTTATCATTTAGAGAAGCAGAAAAGACCACATGTCCTAACAGCTACTTGAGACCATGACCATGTGTTACAGAGTGAGTGATTAGACTAGAGCAAAGGAAATGAGCCTTGGTGACGTTGAATGTGTTTGCGTCACACACTGCTATCTGAAACACCACACAGAGCTGAGTAGTATGCATGGGAGTGTAGGTGAAGCTGCTGCATGTGTGCAAAGAGTGTGTTTCTGGAGACTGTGTATTGTCAGGTGCAAGAGAGATCTGCATGGAGACTTGCACAACTGCATGAAGACTGCAGAGATGTGTGTAAGAGTACATGTGTGGTAAGGGTTAATTGGAGTTTTGAACATGTAGGAACAACCTCACCCATTACAAGATTGGAAGGAAAATCTACCCTGTTGATTTCAAATGTGTTAGCATTTGCCTCTCATTTCTGAGATCGTGATTTCTGCTGAGTGCTAACCATCACAGTTAAAGAAAACAAGCTGGCCCTTTCTTGAAAGTGCAAGTTTAACAAAACAACAGCAACACAAATTAAATCTCTGACAACAATTCCTGTGTGCACACAGACTGATGGTGTGATTCTAGGCAGAAAGCGATATTTTCTTTGGCAATTTCAATGCACATTTACTACTGTGATGGAGCAACTGATAATTACTGTGACAGCCTGACACATTTTCATTATATTTTAGAGAAGCAGAAAAGAGCACATGTCATAACAGCTACTTGAGACCAATGACCATGTGTTACAGGGTGAGTGATTAGACTAGAGCAAAGGAAATGAGCCTTGGTGATGTTGAATGTGTTTGCGTTACACACTGCTATCTGAAACACCACACAGAGCTGAGTAGTATGCATGGGAGTGTAGGTGAAGCTGCTGCATGTGTGCAAAGAGTGTGTTTCTGGAGACTGTGTATTGTCAGGTGCAAGAGAGATCTGCATGGATACTTGCACAACTGCATGAAGACTGCAGAGATGTGTCTAAGAGTACATGTGTGGTAAGGGTTAATTGGAGTTTTGAACATGTAGGAACAACCTCACCCATTACAAGATTGGGAGAAAAATCTACCCTGTTGATTTCAAATGTGTTAGCATTTGCCTCTCATTTGTGAAATCGTGATTTCTGCTCAGTGCTAACCATCACAGTTGAAGAAAACAAGCTGGCCCTTTCTTGAAAGTGCAAGTTTTACAGAACAACAGCAACACAAATTAAATCTCTGACAACAATTCCTGTGTGCGCACAGACTGATGGTGTGATTCTAGGCAGAAAGCGATATTTTCTTTGGCAATTTCAATGCACATTTACTACTGTGGTGGAGCAACTGATAATTACTGTGACAGCCTGACACATTTTCATTATATTTTAGAGAAGCAGAAAAGAGCACATGTCCTAACAGCTACTTGAGACCATGACCATGTGTTACAGGGTGAGTGATTAGACTAGAGCAAAGGAAATGAGCCTTGGTGATGTTGAATGTGTTTGCGTTACACACTGGTATCTGAAACACCACACAGAGCTGAGTAGTATGCATGGGAGTGTAGGTGAAGCTGCTGCATGTGTGCAAAGAGTGTGTTTCTGGAGACTGTGTATTGTCAGGTGCAAGAGAGATCTGCATGGATACTTGCACAACTGCATGAAGACTGCAGAGATGTGTCTAGGAGTACATGTGTGGTAAGGGTTAATTGGAGTTTTGAACATGTAGGAACAACCTCACCCATTACAAGATTGGAAGAAAAATCTACCCTGTTGATTTTAAATGTGTTAGCATTTGCCTCTCATTTGTGAGATCGTGATTTCTGCTGAGTGCTAACCATCACAGTTGAAGAAAACAAACTGGCCCTTTCTTGAAAGTGAAAGTTTTACAGAGCAACAGCAACACAAATTAAATCTCTGACAACAATTCCTGTGTGCACACAGACTGATGGTGTGATTCTAGGCAGAAAGCGATATTTTCTTTGGCAATTTCAATGCACATTTACTACTGTGGTGGAGCAACTGATAATTACTGTGACAGCCTGACACATTTTCCTTATCATTTAGAGAAGCAGAAAAGACCACATGTCCTAACAGCTACTTGAGACCATGACCATGTGTTACAGAGTGAGTGATTAGACTAGAGCAAAGGAAATGAGCCTTGGTGACGTTGAATGTGTTTGCGTTACACACTGCTATCTGAAACACCACACAGAGCTGAGTAGTATGCATGGGAGTGTAGGTGAAGCTGCTGCATGTGTGCAAAGAGTGTCGTTTCTGGAGACTGTGTATTGTCAGGTGCAAGAGAGATCTGCATGGAGACTTGCACAACTGCATGAAGACTGCAGAGATGTGTGTAAGAGTACATGTGTGGTAAGGGTTAATTGGAGTTTTGAACATGTAGGAACAACCTCACCCATTACAAGATTGGAAGAAAAATCTACCCTGTTGATTTCAAATGTGTTAGCATTTGCCTCTCATTTGTGAGATCGTGATTTCTGCTGAGTGCTAACCATCACAGTTGAAGAAAACAAGCTGGCCCTTTCTTGAAAGTGCAAGTTTTACAGAACAACAGCAACACAAATTAAATCTCTGACAACAATTCCTGTGTGCACACAGACTCATGGTGTGATTCTAGGCAGAAAGCGATATTTTCTTTGGCAATTTCAATGCACATTTACTACTGTGATGGAGCAACTGATAATTATTGTGACAGCCTGACACATTTTCATTATATTTTAGAGAAGCAGAAAAGAGCACATGTACTAACAGCTACTTGAGACCATGACCATGTGTTACAGGGTGAGTGATTAGACTAGAGCAAAGGAAATGAGCCTTGGTGACGTTGAATGTGTTTGCGTTACACACTGCTATCTGAAACACCACACAGAGCTGAGTAGTATGCATGGGAGTGTAGGTGAAGCTGTTGCATGTGTGCAAAGAGTGTGTTTCTGGAGACTGTGTATTGTCAGGTGCAAGAGAGATCTGCATGGATACTTGCACAACTGCATGAAGACTGCAGAGATGTGTCTAAGAGTACATGTGTGGTAAGGG
The DNA here is from genome assembly GCF_964204655.1 of Triturus cristatus. Classification (NCBI taxonomy): domain Eukaryota; kingdom Metazoa; phylum Chordata; class Amphibia; order Caudata; family Salamandridae; genus Triturus; species Triturus cristatus. Next base: position 1,526,509,842 of record NC_140591.1, read on the forward strand.
TTAATTGGAGTTTTGAACATGTAGGAACAACCTCACCCATTACAAGATTGGAAGAAAAATCTACCCTGTTGATTTCAAATGTGTTAGCATTTGCCTCTCATTTGTGAGATCGTGATTTCTGCTGAGTGCTAACCATCACAGTTGAAGAAAACAAGCTGGCCCTTTCTTGAAATTGCAAGTTTTACAGAACAACAGCAACACAAATTAAATCTCTGACAACAATTCCTGTGTGCACACAGACTGATGGTGTGATTCTAGGCAGAAAGCGATATTTTCTTTGGCAGTTTCAATGCACAATTACTACTGTGGTGGAGCAACTGATAATTACTGTGACAGCCTGACACATTTTCCTTATCATTTAGAGAAGCAGAAAAGACCACATGTCCTAACAGCTACTTGAGACCATGACCATGTGTTACAGAGTGAGTGATTAGACTAGAGCAAAGGAAATGAGCCTTGGTGACGTTGAATGTGTTTGCGTCACACACTGCTATCTGAAACACCACACAGAGCTGAGTAGTATGCATGGGAGTGTAGGTGAAGCTGCTGCATGTGTGCAAAGAGTGTGTTTCTGGAGACTGTGTATTGTCAGGTGCAAGAGAGATCTGCATGGATACTTGCACAACTGCATGAAGACTGCAGAGATGTGTCTAGGAGTACATGTGTGGTAAGGGTTAATTGGAGTTTTGAACATGTAGGAACAACCTCACCCATTACAAGATTGGAAGAAGAATCTACCCTGTTGATTTTAAATGTGTTAGCATTTGCCTCTCATTTGTGAGATCGTGAATTCTGCTGAGTGCTAACCATCACAGTTGAAGAAAACAAACTGGCCCTTTCTTGAAAGTGCAAGTTTTACAGAGCAACAGCAACACAAATTAAATCTCTGACAACAATTCCTGTGTGCACACAGACTGATGGTGTGATTCTAGGCAGAAAGCGATATTTTCTTTGGCAATTTCAATGCACATTTACTACTGTGGTGGAGCAACTGATAATTACTGTGACAGCCTGACACATTTTCCTTATCATTTAGAGAAGCAGAAAAGACCACATGTCCTAACAGCTACTTGAGACCATGACCATGTGTTACAGAGTGAGTGATTAGACTAGAGCAAAGGAAATGAGCCTTGGTGACGTTGAATGTGTTTGCGTTACACACTGCTATCTGAAACACCACACAGAGCTGAGTAGTATGCATGGGAGTGTAGGTGAAGCTGCTGCATGTGTGCAAAGAGTGTCGTTTCTGGAGACTGTGTATTGTCAGGTGCAAGAGAGATCTGCATGGAGACTTGCACAACTGCATGAAGACTGCAGAGATGTGTGTAAGAGTACATGTGTGGTAAGGGTTAATTGGAGTTTTGAACATGTAGGAACAACCTCACCCATTACAAGATTGGAAGAAAAATCTACCCTGTTGATTTCAAATGTGTTAGCATTTGCCTCTCATTTGTGAGATCGTGATTTCTGCTGAGTGCTAACCATCACAGTTGAAGAAAACAAGCTGGCCCTTTCTTGAAAGTGCAAGTTTTACAGAACAACAGCAACACAAATTAAATCTCTGACAACAATTCCTGTGTGCACACAGACTCATGGTGTGATTCTAGGCAGAAAGCGATATTTTCTTTGGCAATTTCAATGCACATTTACTACTGTGGTGGAGCAACTGATAATTACTGTGACAGCCTGACACATTTTCCTTATCATTTAGAGAAGCAGAAAAGACCACATGTCCTAACAGCTACTTGAGACCATGACCATGTGTTACAGAGTGAGTGATTAGACTAGAGCAAAGGAAATGAGCCTTGGTGCCGTTGAATATGTTTGCGTTACACACTGCTATCTGAAACACCACACAGAGCTGAGTAGTATGCATGGGAGTGTAGGTGAAGCTGCTGCATGTGTGCAAAGAGTGTGTTTTTGGAGACTGTGTATTGTCAGGTGCAAGAGAGATCTGCATGGAGACTTGCACAACTGCATGAAGACTGCAGAGATGTGTGTAAGAGTACATGTGTGGTAAGGGTTAATTGGAGTTTTGAACATGTAGGAACAACCTCACCCATTACAAGATTGGAAGGAAAATCTACCCTGTTGATTTCAAATGTGTTAGCATTTGCCTCTCATTTCTGAGATCATGATTTCTGCTGAGTGCTAACCATCACAGTTAAAGAAAACAAGCTGGCCCTTTCTTGAAAGTGCAAGTTTAACAAAACAACAGCAACACAAATTAAATCTCTGACAACAATTCCTGTGTGCACACAGACTGATGGTGTGAGTCTAGGCAGAAAGCGATATTTTCTTTGGCAATTTCAATGCACATTTACTACTGTGATGGAGCAACTGATAATTATTGTGACAGCCTGACACATTTTCATTATATTTTAGAGAAGCAGAAAAGAGCACATGTACTAACAGCTACTTGAGACCATGACCATGTGTTACAGGGTGAGTGATTAGACTAGAGCAAAGGAAATGAGCCTTGGTGACGTTGAATGTGTTTGCGTTACACACTGCTATCTGAAACACCACACAGAGCTGAGTAGTATGCATGGGAGTGTAGGTGAAGCTGTTGCATGTGTGCAAAGAGTGTGTTTCTGGAGACTGTGTATTGTCAGGTGCAAGAGAAATCTGCATGGATACTTACACAACGGCATGAAGACTGCAGAGATGTGTCTAAGAGTACATGTGTGGTAAGGGTTAATTGGAGTTTTGAACATGTAGGAACAAGCTCACCCATTACAAGATTGGAAGAAAAATCTACCCTGTTGATTTCAAATGTGTTAGCATTTGCCTCTCATTTGTGAGATCGTGATTTCTGCTGAGTGCTAACCATCACAGTTGAAGAAAACAAGCTGGCCCTTTCTTGAAATTGCAAGTTTTACAGAACAACAGCAACACAAATTAAATCTCTGACAACAATTCCTGTGTGCACACAGACTGATGGTGTGATTCTAGGCAGAAAGCGATATTTTCTTTGGCAATTTCAATGCACATTTACTACTGTGGTGGAGCAACTGATAATTACTGTGACAGCCTGACACATTTTCCTTATCATTTAGAGAAGCAGAAAAGACCACATGTCCTAACAGCTACTTGAGGCCATGACCATGTGTTACAGAGTGAGTTATTAGACTAGAGCAAAGGAAATGAGCCTTGGTGACGTTGAATGTGTTTGCGTTACACACTGCTATCTGAAACACCACACAGAGCTGAGTAGTATGCATGGGAGTGTAGGTGAAGCTGCTGCATGTGTGCAAAGAGTGTGTTTCTGGAGACTGTGTATTGTCAGGTGCAAGAGAGATCTGCATGGAGACTCGCACAACTGCATGAAGACTGCAGAGATGTGTGTAAGAGTACATGTGTGGTAAGGGTTAATTGGAGTTTTGAACATGTAGGAACAACCTCACGCATTACAAGATTGGAAGGAAAATCTACCCTGTTGATTTAAAATGTGTTAGCATTTGCCTCTCATTTCTGAGATCGTGATTTCTGCTGAGTGCTAACCATCACAGTTAAAGAAAACAAGCTGGCCCTTTCTTGAAAGTGCAAGTTTAACAAAACAACAGCAACACAAATTAAATCTCTGACAACAATTCCTGTGTGCACACAGACTGATGGTGTGATTCTAGGCAGAAAGCGATATTTTCTTTGGCAATTTCAATGCACATTTACTACTGTGATGGAGCAACTGATAATTACTGTGACAGCCTGACACATTTTCATTATATTTTAGAGAAGCAGAAAAGAGCACATGTCCTAACATTTACTTGAGACCATGACCATGTGTTACTGGGTGAGTGATTAGACTAGAGCAAAGAAAATGAGCCTTGGTGACATTGAATGTGTTTGCGTTACACACTGCTGTCTGAAACACCACATAGAGCTGAGTAGTATGCATGGGAGTGTAGGTGAAGCTGCTGCATGTGTGCAAAGAGTTTGTTTCTGGAGACTGTGTATTGTCAGGTGCAAGAGAGATCTGCATGGAGACTTGCACAACTGCATGAAGACTGCAGAGATGTGTGTACGAGTACATGTGTGGTAAGGGTTAATTGGAGTTTTGAACATGTAGGAACAACCTCACCCATTACAAGATTGGAAGGAAAATCTACCCTGTTGATTTCAAATGTCTTAGCATTTGCCTCTCATTTGTGAGATCGTGATTTCTGCTGAGTGCTAACCATCACAGTTGAAGAAAACAAGCTGTCCCTTTCTTGAAAGTGCACGTTTTACAGAACAACAGCAACACAAATTAAATCTCTGACAACAATTCCTGTGTGCACACAGACTCATGGTGTGATTCTAGGCAGAAAGCAATATTTTCTTTGGCAATTTCAATGCACATTTACTACTGTGGTGGAGCAACTGATAATTACTGTGACAGCCTGACACATTTTCCTTATCATTTAGAGAAGCAGAAAAGACCACATGTCCTAACAGCTACTTGAGACCATGACCATGTGTTACAGAGTGAGTGATTAGATTAGAGCAAAGGAAATGAGCCTTGGTGACGTTGAATGTGTTTGAGTTACACACTGCTATCTGAAACACCACACAGAGCTGAGTAGTATGCATGGGAGTGTAGGTGAAGCTGCTGCATGTGTGCAAAGAGTGTGTTTCTGGAGACTGTGTATTGTCAGGTGCAAGAGAGATCTGCATGGAGACTTGCACAACTGCATGAAGACTGCAGAGATGTGTGTAAGAGTACATGTGTGGTAAGGGTTAATTGGAGTTTTGAACATGTAGGAACAACCTCACCCATTACAAGATTGGAAGGAAAATCTACCCTGTTGATTTCAAATGTGTTAGCATTTGCCCCTCATTTCTGAGATCGTGATTTCTGCTGAGTGCTAACCATCACAGTTAAAGAAAACAAGCTGGCCCTTTCTTGAAAGTGCAAGTTTAACAAAACAACAGCAACACAAATTAAATCTCTGACAACAGTTCCTGTGTGCACACAGACTGATGGTGTGATTCTAGGCAGAAAGCGATATTTTCTTTGGCAATTTCAGTGCACATTTACTACTGTGATGGAGCAACTGATAATTACTGTGACAGCCTGACACATTTTCATTATATTTTAGAGAAGCAGAAAAGAGCACATGTCCTAACAGCTACTTGAGACCAATGGCCATGTGTTACAGGGTGAGTGATTAGACTAGAGCAAAGGAAATGAGCCTTGGTGATGTTGAATGTGTTTGCGTTACACACTGCTATCTGAAACACCACACAGAGCTGAGTAGTATGCATGGGAGTGTAGGTGAAGCTGCTGCATGTGTGCAAAGAGTGTGTTTCTGGAGACTGTGTATTGTCAGGTGCAAGAGAGATCTGCATGGATACTTGCACAACTGCATGAAGACTGCAGAGATGTGTCTAAGAGTACATGTGTGGTAAGGGTTAATTGGAGTTTTGAACATGTAGGAACAACCTCACCCATTACAAGATTGGAAGAAAAATCTACCCTGTTGATTTCAAATGTGTTAGCATTTGCCTCTCATTTGGCAAATCGTGATTTCTGCTCAGTGCTAACCATCACAGTTGAAGAAAACAAGCTGGCCCTTTCTTGAAAGTGCAAGTTTTACAGAACAACAGCAACACAAATTAAATCTCTGACAACAATTCCTGTGTGCGCACAGACTGATGGTGTGATTCTAGGCAGAAAGCGATATTTTCTTTGGCAATTTCAATGCACATTTACTACTGTGGTGGAGCAACTGATAATTACTGTGACAGCCTGACACATTTTCCTTATCATTTAGAGAAGCAGAAAAGACCACATGTCCTAACAGCTACTTGAGACCATGACCATGTGTTACAGAGTGAGTGATTAGAGTAGAGCAAAGGAAATGAGCCTTGGTGACGTTGAATGTGTTTGCGTCACACACTGCTATCTGAAACACCACACAGAGCTGAGTAGTATACATGGGAGTGTAGGTGAAGCTGCTGCATGTGTGCAAAGAGTGTGTTTCTGGAGACTGTGTATTGTCAGGTGCAAGAGAGATCTGCATGGAGACTTGCACAACTGCATGAAGACTGCAGAGATGTGTGTAAGAGTACATGTGTGGTAAGGGTTAATTGGAGTTTTGAACATGTAGGAACAACCTCACCCATTACAAGATTGGAAGAAAAATCTACCCTGTTGATTTTAAATGTGTTAGCATTTGCCTCTCATTTGTGAGATCGTGATTTCTGCTGAGTGCTAACCATCACAGTTGAAGAAAACAAACTGGCCCTTTCTTGAAAGTGAAAGTTTTACAGAGCAACAGCAACACAAATTAAATCTCTGACAACAATTCCTGTGTGCACACAGACTGATGGTGTGATTCTAGGCAGAAAGCGATATTTTCTTTGGCAATTTCAATGCACATTTACTACTGTGGTGGAGCAACTGATAATTACTGTGACAGCCTGACACATTTTCCTTATCATTTAGAGAAGCAGAAAAGACCACATGTCCTAACAGCTACTTGAGACCATGACCATGTGTTACAGAGTGAGTGATTAGACTAGAGCAAAGGAAATGAGCCTTGGTAACGTTGAATGTGTTTGCGTTACACACTGCTATCTGAAACACCACACAGAGCTGAGTAGTATGCATGGGAGTGTAGGTGAAGCTGCTGCATGTGTGCAAAGAGTGTCGTTTCTGGAGACTGTGTATTGTCAGGTGCAAGAGAGATCTGCATGGAGACTTGCACAACTGCATGAAGACTGCAGAGATGTGTGTAAGAGTACATGTGCGGTAAGGGTTAATTGGAGTTTTGAACATGTAGGAACAACCTCACCCATTACAAGATTGGAAGAAAAATCTACCCTGTTGATTTCAAATGTGTTAGCATTTGCCTCTCATTTGTGAGATCGTGATTTCTGCTGAGTGCTAACCATCACAGTTGAAGAAAACAAGCTGGCCCTTTCTTGAAAGTGCAAGTTTTACAGAACAACAGCAACACAAATTAAATCTCTGACAACAATTCCTGTGTGCACACAGACTCATGGTGTGATTCTAGGCAGAAAGCGATATTGTCTTTGGCAATTTCAATGCACATTTACTACTGTGGTGGAGCAACTGATAATTACTGTGACAGCCTGACACATTTTCCTTATCATTTAGAGAAGCAGAAAAGACCACATGTCCTAACAGCTACTTGAGACCAAGACCATGTGTTACAGAGTGAGTGATTAGACTAGAGCAAAGGAAATGAGCCTTGGTGCCGTTGAATATGTTTGCGTTACACACTGCTATCTGAAACACCACACAGAGCTGAGTAGTATGCATGGGAGTGTAGGTGAAGCTGCTGCATGTGTGCAAAGAGTGTGTTTTTGGAGACTGTGTATTGTCAGGTGCAAGAGAGATCTGCATGGAGACTTGCACAACTGCATGAAGACTGCAGAGATGTGTGTAAGAGTACATGTGTGGTAAGGGTTAATTGGAGTTTTGAACATGTAGGAACAACCTCACCCATTACAAGATTGGAAGGAAAATCTACCCTGTTGATTTCAAATGTGTTAGCATTTGCCTCTCATTTCTGAGATCGTGATTTCTGCTGAGTGCTAACCATCACAGTTAAAGAAAACAAGCTGGCCCTTTCTTGAAAGTGCAAGTTTAACAAAACAACAGCAACACAAATTAAATCTCTGACAACAGTTCCTGTGTGCACACAGACTGATGGTGTGATTCTAGGCAGAAAGCGATATTTTCTTTGGCAATTTCAGTGCACATTTACTACTGTGATGGAGCAACTGATAATTACTGTGACAGCCTGACACATTTTCATTATATTTTAGAGAAGCAGAAAAGAGCACATGTCCTAACAGCTACTTGAGACCAATGACCATGTGTTACAGGGTGAGTGATTAGACTAGAGCAAAGGAAATGAGCCTTGGTGATGTTGAATGTGTTTGCGTTACACACTGCTATCTGAAACACCACACAGAGCTGAGTAGTATGCATGGGAGTGTAGGTGAAGCTGCTGCATGTGTGCAAAGAGTGTGTTTCTGGAGACTGTGTATTGTCAGGTGCAAGAGAGATCTGCATGGATACTTGCACAACTGCATGAAGACTGCAGAGATGTGTCTAAGAGTACATGTGTGGTAAGGGTTAATTGGAGTTTTGAACATGTAGGAACAACCTCACCCATTACAAGATTGGAAGAAAAATCTACCCTGTTGATTTCAAATGTGTTAGCATTTGCCTCTCATTTGTGAAATCGTGATTTCTGCTCAGTGCTAACCATCACAGTTGAAGAAAACAAGCTGGCCCTTTCTTGAAAGTGCAAGTTTTACAGAACAACAGCAACACAAATTAAATCTCTGACAACAATTCCTGTGTGCGCACAGACTGATGGTGTGATTCTAGGCAGAAAGCGATATTTTCTTTGGCAATTTCAATGCACAATTACTACTGTGGTGGAGCAACTGATAATTACTGTGACAGCCTGACACATTTTCCTTATCATTTAGAGAAGCAGAAAAGACCACATGTCCTAACAGCTACTTGAGACCATGACCATGTGTTACAGAGTGAGTGATTAGACTAGAGCAAAGGAAATGAGCCTTGGTGACGTTGAATGTGTTTGCGTCACACACTGCTATCTGAAACACCACACAGAGCTGAGTAGTATGCATGGGAGTGTAGGTGAAGCTGCTGCATGTGTGCAAAGAGTGTGTTTCTGGAGACTGTGTATTGTCAGGTGCAAGAGAGATCTGCATGGATACTTGCACAACTGCATGAAGACTGCAGAGATGTGTCTAAGAGTACATGTGTGGTAAGGGTTAATTGGAGTTTTGAACATGTAGGAACAACCTCACCCATTACAAGATTGGAAGAAAAATCTACCCTGTTGATTTCAAATGTGTTAGCATTTGCCTCTCATTTGTGAAATCGTGATTTCTGCTCAGTGCTAACCATCACAGTTGAAGAAAACAAGCTGGCCCTTTCTTGAAAGTGCAAGTTTTACAGAACAACAGCAACACAAATTAAATCTCAGACAACAATTCCTGTGTGCGCACAGACTGATGGTGTGATTCTAGGCAGAAAGCGATATTTTCTTTGGCAATTTCAATGCACAATTACTACTGTGGTGGAGCAACTGATAATTACTGTGACAGCCTGACACATTTTCCTTATCATTTAGAGAAGCAGAAAAGACCACATGTCCTAACAGCTACTTGAGACCATGACCATGTGTTACAGAGTGAGTGATTAGACTAGAGCAAAGGAAATGAGCCTTGGTGACGTTGAATGTGTTTGCGTCACACACTGCTATCTGAAACACCACACAGAGCTGAGTAGTATGCATGGGAGTGTAGGTGAAGCTGCTGCATGTGTGCAAAGAGTGTGTTTCTGGAGACTGTGTATTGTCAGGTGCAAGAGAGATCTGCATGGAGACTTGCACAACTGCATGAAGACTGCAGAGATGTGTGTAAGAGTACATGTGTGGTAAGGGTTAATTGGAGTTTTGAACATGTAGGAACAACCTCACCCATTACAAGATTGGAAGGAAAATCTACCCTGTTGATTTCAAATGTGTTAGCATTTGCCTCTCATTTCTGAGATCGTGATTTCTGCTGAGTGCTAACCATCACAGTTAAAGAAAACAAGCTGGCCCTTTCTTGAAAGTGCAAGTTTAACAAAACAACAGCAACACAAATTAAATCTCTGACAACAATTCCTGTGTGCACACAGACTGATGGTGTGATTCTAGGCAGAAAGCGATATTTTCTTTGGCAATTTCAATGCACATTTACTACTGTGATGGAGCAACTGATAATTACTGTGACAGCCTGACACATTTTCATTATATTTTAGAGAAGCAGAAAAGAGCACATGTCATAACAGCTACTTGAGACCAATGACCATGTGTTACAGGGTGAGTGATTAGACTAGAGCAAAGGAAATGAGCCTTGGTGATGTTGAATGTGTTTGCGTTACACACTGCTATCTGAAACACCACACAGAGCTGAGTAGTATGCATGGGAGTGTAGGTGAAGCTGCTGCATGTGTGCAAAGAGTGTGTTTCCGGAGACTGTGTATTGTCAGGTGCAAGAGAGATCTGCATGGATACTTGCACAACTGCATGAAGACTGCAGAGATGTGTCTAAGAGTACATGTGTGGTAAGGGTTAATTGGAGTTTTGAACATGTAGGAACAACCTCACCCATTACAAGATTGGGAGAAAAATCTACCCTGTTGATTTCAAATGTGTTAGCATTTGCCTCTCATTTGTGAAATCGTGATTTCTGCTCAGTGCTAACCATCACAGTTGAAGAAAACAAGCTGGCCCTTTCTTGAAAGTGCAAGTTTTACAGAACAACAGCAACACAAATTAAATCTCTGACAACAATTCCTGTGTGCGCACAGACTGATGGTGTGATTCTAGGCAGAAAGCGATATTTTCTTTGGCAATTTCAATGCACATTTACTACTGTGGTGGAGCAACTGATAATTACTGTGACAGCCTGACACATTTTCATTATATTTTAGAGAAGCAGAAAAGAGCACATGTCCTAACAGCTACTTGAGACCATGACCATGTGTTACAGGGTGAGTGATTAGACTAGAGCAAAGGAAATGAGCCTTGGTGATGTTGAATGTGTTTGCGTTACACACTGGTATCTGAAACACCACACAGAGCTGAGTAGTATGCATGGGAGTGTAGGTGAAGCTGCTGCATGTGTGCAAAGAGTGTGTTTCTGGAGACTGTGTATTGTCAGGTGCAAGAGAGATCTGCATGGATACTTGCACAACTGCATGAAGACTGCAGAGATGTGTCTAGGAGTACATGTGTGGTAAGGGTTAATTGGAGTTTTGAACATGTAGGAACAACCTCACCCATTACAAGATTGGAAGAAAAATCTACCCTGTTGATTTTAAATGTGTTAGCATTTGCCTCTCATTTGTGAGATCGTGATTTCTGCTGAGTGCTTACCATCACAGTTGAAGAAAACAAACTGGCCCTTTCTTGAAAGTGAAAGTTTTACAGAGCAACAGCAACACAAATTAAATCTCTGACAACAATTCCTGTGTGCACACAGACTGATGGTGTGATTCTAGGCAGAAAGCGATATTTTCTTTGGCAATTTCAATGCACATTTACTACTGTGGTGGAGCAACTGATAATTACTGTGACAGCCTGACACATTTTCCTTATCATTTAGAGAAGCAGAAAAGACCACATGTCCTAACAGCTACTTGAGGCCATGACCATGTGTTACAGAGTGAGTGATTAGACTAGAGCAAAGGAAATGAGCCTTGGTGATGTTGAATGTGTTTGCGTTACACACTGCTATCTGAAACACCACACAGAGCTGAGTAGTATGCATGGGAGTGTAGGTGAAGCTGCTGCATGTGTGCAAAGAGTTTGTTTCTGGAGACTGTGTATTGTCAGGTGCAAGAGAGATCTGCATGGAGACTTGCACAACTGCATGAAGACTGCAGAGATGTGTGTACGAGTACATGTGTGGTAAGGGTTAATTGGAGTTTTGAACATGTAGGAACAACCTCACCCATTACAAGATTGGAAGGAAAATCTACCCTGTTGATTTCAAATGTCTTAGCATTTGCCTCTCATTTGTGAGATCGTGATTTCTGCTGAGTGCTAACCATCACAGTTGAAGAAAACAAGCTGTCCCTTTCTTGAAAGTGCACGTTTTACAGAACAACAGCAACACAAATTAAATCTCTGACAACAATTCCTGTGTGCACACAGACTCATGGTGTGATTCTAGGCAGAAAGCGATATTTTCTTTGGCAATTTCAATGCACATTTACTACTGTGGTGGAGCAACTGATAATTACTGTGACAGCCTGACACATTTTCCTTATCATTTAGAGAAGCAGAAAAGACCACATGTCCTAACAGCTACTTGAGACCATGACCATGTGTTACAGAGTGAGTGATTAGATTAGAGCAAAGGAAATGAGCCTTGGTGACGTTGAATGTGTTTGAGTTACACACTGCTATCTGAAACACCACACAGAGCTGAGTAGTATGCATGGGAGTGTAGGTGAAGCTGCTGCATGTGTGCAAAGAGTGTGTTTCTGGAGACTGTATATTGTCAGGTGCAAGAGAGATCTGCATGGAGACTTGCACAACTGCATGAAGACTGCAGAGATGTGTGTAAGAGTACATGTGTGGTAAGGGTTAATTGGAGTTTTGAACATGTAGGAACAACCTCACCCATTACAAGATTGGAAGGAAAATCTACCCTGTTGATTTCAAATGTGTTAGCATTTGCCTCTCATTTCTGAGATCGTGATTTCTGCTGAGTGCTAACCATCACAGTTAAAGAAAACAAGCTGGCCCTTTCTTGAAAGTGCAAGTTTAACAAAACAACAGCAACACAAATTAAATCTCTGACAACAGTTCCTGTGTGCACACAGACTGATGGTGTGATTCTAGGCAGAAAGCGATATTTTCTTTGGCAATTTCAATGCACATTTACTACTGTGATGGAGCAACTGATAATTACTGTGACAGCCTGACACATTTTCAATATATTTTAGAGAAGCAGAAAAGAGCACATGTCCTAACAGCTACTTGAGACCATGACCATGTGTTACAGGGTGAGTGATTAGACTAGAGCAAAGAAAATGAGCCTTGGTGACATTGAATGTGTTTGCGTTACACACTGCTATCTGAAACACCACACAGAGCTGAGTAGTATGCATGGGAGTGTAGGTGAAGCTGCTGCATGTGTGCAAAGAGTGTGTTTCTGGAGACTGTGTATTGTCAGGTGCAAGAGAGATCTGCATGGAGACTTGCACAACTGCATGAAGACTGCAGAGATGTGTGTAAGAGTAAATGTGTGGTAGGGGTTAAGTAGAGTTTTGAACATGTAGGAACAACCTCACCCATTACAAGATTGGAGGGAAAATCTAAACTGTTGATTTCAAATGTGTTAGCATTTGCCTCTCATTTGTGAGATCGTGATTTCTGCTGAGTGCTAACCATCACAGTTGAAGAAAACAAGCTGTCCCTTTCTTGAAAGTGCAAGTTTTACAGAACAACAGCAACACAAATTAAATCTCTGACAACAATTCCTGTGTGCACACAGACTGATGGTGTGATTCTAGGCAGAAAGCGATATTTTCTTTGGCAATTTCAATGCACATTTACTACTTTGGTGGAGTAAGTGATAATTACGGTAACAGCCTGACACATTTTCCTTATTTAGAGAGGCAGAAAAGAGCACATGTCCTAACAGCTTCTTGAGACTATGAGCATATGTTACAGGGTGAGTGATTAGACTAGAGCAAAGGAAATGAGCCTGGGTGGCGTTCAATATGTTTGCGTTACACACTGCTATCTGAAACACAACACAGAGCTGAGTAGTACACATGGGAGTGTAGGAGAAGCTGCTGCATGTGTGCAAAGAGTGTGTTTCTGGACACTGTGTATTGTCTGGTGCAAGAGAGATCTGCATGGAGACTTGCACAACTGCATGAAGACTGCAGAGATGTATGTAACAGTACATGTGTGGTAAGGGTTAATTATAGTTTTGAACATGTAAGAACTACCTCAACCATTGCAACATTGGAAGGAAAATCTACCCTGTTGATTTCAAATGTGTTAGCATTTGCCTCTCATTTGTGAGATCGTGATTTCTGCTGAGTGCTAACCATCACAGTTGAAGAAAACAAACTGGCCCTTTCTTGAAAGTGAAAGTTTTACAGAGCAACAGCAACACAAATTAAATCTCTGACAACAATTCCTGTGTGCACACAGACTGATGGTGTGATTCTAGGCAGAAAGCGATATTTTCTTTGGCAATTTCAATGCACATTTACTACTGTGGTGGAGCAACTGATAATTACTGTGACAGCCTGACACATTTTCCTTATCATTTAGAGAAGCAGAAAAGACCACATGTCCTAACAGCTACTTGAGACCATGACCATGTGTTACAGAGTGAGTGATTAGACTAGAGCAAAGGAAATGAGCCTTGGTAACGTTGAATGTGTTTGCGTTACACACTGCTATCTGAAACACCACACAGAGCTGAGTAGTATGCATGGGAGTGTAGGTGAAGCTGCTGCATGTGTGCAAAGAGTGTCGTTTCTGGAGACTGTGTATTGTCAGGTGCAAGAGAGATCTGCATGGAGACTTGCACAACTGCATGAAGACTGCAGAGATGTGTGTAAGAGTACATGTGCGGTAAGGGTTAATTGGAGTTTTGAACATGTAGGAACAACCTCACCCATTACAAGATTGGAAGAAAAATCTACCCTGTTGATTTCAAATGTGTTAGCATTTGCCTCTCATTTGTGAGATCGTGATTTCTGCTGAGTGCTAACCATCACAGTTGAAGAAAACAAGCTGGCCCTTTCTTGAAAGTGCAAGTTTTACAGAACAACAGCAACACAAATTAAATCTCTGACAACAATTCCTGTGTGCACACAGACTCATGGTGTGATTCTAGGCAGAAAGCGATATTGTCTTTGGCAATTTCAATGCACATTTACTACTGTGGTGGAGCAACTGATAATTACTGTGACAGCCTGACACATTTTCCTTATCATTTAGAGAAGCAGAAAAGACCACATGTCCTAACAGCTACTTGAGACCATGACCATGTGTTACAGAGTGAGTGATTAGACTAGAGCAAAGGAAATGAGCCTTGGTGCCGTTGAATATGTTTGCGTTACACACTGCTATCTGAAACACCACACAGAGCTGAGTAGTATGCATGGGAGTGTAGGTGAAGCTGCTGCATGTGTGCAAAGAGTGTGTTTTTGGAGACTGTGTATTGTCAGGTGCAAGAGAGATCTGCATGGAGACTTGCACAACTGCATGAAGACTGCAGAGATGTGTGTAAGAGTACATGTGTGGTAAGGGTTAATTGGAGTTTTGAACATGTAGGAACAACCTCACCCATTACAAGATTGGAAGGAAAATCTACCCTGTTGATTTCAAATGTGTTAGCATTTGCCTCTCATTTCTGAGATCGTGATTTCTGCTGAGTGCTAACCATCACAGTTAAAGAAAACAAGCTGGCCCTTTCTTGAAAGTGCAAGTTTAACAAAACAACAGCAACACAAATTAAATCTCTGACAACAGTTCCTGTGTGCACACAGACTGATGGTGTGATTCTAGGCAGAAAGCGATATTTTCTTTGGCAATTTCAGTGCACATTTACTACTGTGATGGAGCAACTGATAATTACTGTGACAGCCTGACACATTTTCATTATATTTTAGAGAAGCAGAAAAGAGCACATGTCCTAACAGCTACTTGAGACCAATGACCATGTGTTACAGGGTGAGTGATTAGACTAGAGCAAAGGAAATGAGCCTTGGTGATGTTGAATGTGTTTGCGTTACACACTGCTATCTGAAACACCACACAGAGCTGAGTAGTATGCATGGGAGTGTAGGTGAAGCTGCTGCATGTGTGCAAAGAGTGTGTTTCTGGAGACTGTGTATTGTCAGGTGCAAGAGAGATCTGCATGGATACTTGCACAACTGCATGAAGACTGCAGAGATGTGTCTAAGAGTACATGTGTGGTAAGGGTTAATTGGAGTTTTGAACATGTAGGAACAACCTCACCCATTACAAGATTGGAAGAAAAATCTACCCTGTTGATTTCAAATGTGTTAGCATTTGCCTCTCATTTGTGAAATCGTGATTTCTGCTCAGTGCTAACCATCACAGTTGAAGAAAACAAGCTGGCCCTTTCTTGAAAGTGCAAGTTTTACAGAACAACAGCAACACAAATTAAATCTCTGACAACAATTCCTGTGTGCGCACAGACTGATGGTGTGATTCTAGGCAGAAAGCGATATTTTCTTTGGCAATTTCAATGCACAATTACTACTGTGGTGGAGCAACTGATAATTACTGTGACAGCCTGACACATTTTCCTTATCATTTAGAGAAGCAGAAAAGACCACATGTCCTAACAGCTACTTGAGACCATGACCATGTGTTACAGAGTGAGTGATTAGACTAGAGCAAAGGAAATGAGCCTTGGTGACGTTGAATGTGTTTGCGTCACACACTGCTATCTGAAACACCACACAGAGGTGAGTAGTATGCATGGGAGTGTAGGTGAAGCTGCTGCATGTGTGCAAAGAGTGTGTTTCTGGAGACTGTGTATTGTCAGGTGCAAGAGAGATCTGCATGGATACTTGCACAACTGCATGAAGACTGCAGAGATGTGTCTAAGAGTACATGTGTGGTAAGGGTTAATTGGAGTTTTGAACATGTAGGAACAACCTCACCCATTACAAGATTGGAAGAAAAATCTACCCTGTTGATTTCAAATGTGTTAGCATTTGCCTCTCATTTGTGAAATCGTGATTTCTGCTCAGTGCTAACCATCACAGTTGAAGAAAACAAGCTGGCCCTTTCTTGAAAGTGCAAGTTTTACAGAACAACAGCAACACAAATTAAATCTCAGACAACAATTCCTGTGTGCGCACAGACTGATGGTGTGATTCTAGGCAGAAAGCGATATTTTCTTTGGCAATTTCAATGCACAATTACTACTGTGGTGGAGCAACTGATAATTACTGTGACAGCCTGACACATTTTCCTTATCATTTAGAGAAGCAGAAAAGACCACATGTCCTAACAGCTACTTGAGACCATGACCATGTGTTACAGAGTGAGTGATTAGACTAGAGCAAAGGAAATGAGCCTTGGTGACGTTGAATGTGTTTGCGTCACACACTGCTATCTGAAACACCACACAGAGCTGAGTAGTATGCATGGGAGTGTAGGTGAAGCTGCTGCATGTGTGCAAAGAGTGTGTTTCTGGAGACTGTGTATTGTCAGGTGCAAGAGAGATCTGCATGGAGACTTGCACAACTGCATGAAGACTGCAGAGATGTGTGTAAGAGTACATGTGTGGTAAGGGTTAATTGGAGTTTTGAACATGTAGGAACAACCTCACCCATTACAAGATTGGAAGGAAAATCTACCCTGTTGATTTCAAATGTGTTAGCATTTGCCTCTCATTTCTGAGATCGTGATTTCTGCTGAGTGCTAACCATCACAGTTAAAGAAAACAAGCTGGCCCTTTCTTGAAAGTGCAAGTTTAACAAAACAACAGCAACACAAATTAAATCTCTGACAACAATTCCTGTGTGCACACAGACTGATGGTGTGATTCTAGGCAGAAAGCGATATTTTCTTTGGCAATTTCAATGCACATTTACTACTGTGATGGAGCAACTGATAATTACTGTGACAGCCTGACACATTTTCATTATATTTTAGAGAAGCAGAAAAGAGCACATGTCATAACAGCTACTTGAGACCAATGACCATGTGTTACAGGGTGAGTGATTAGACTAGAGCAAAGGAAATGAGCCTTGGTGATGTTGAATGTGTTTGCGTTACACACTGCTATCTGAAACACCACACAGAGCTGAGTAGTATGCATGGGAGTGTAGGTGAAGCTGCTGCATGTGTGCAAAGAGTGTGTTTCCGGAGACTGTGTATTGTCAGGTGCAAGAGAGATCTGCATGGATACTTGCACAACTGCATGAAGACTGCAGAGATGTGTCTAAGAGTACATGTGTGGTAAGGGTTAATTGGAGTTTTGAACATGTAGGAACAACCTCACCCATTACAAGATTGGGAGAAAAATCTACCCTGTTGATTTCAAATGTGTTAGCATTTGCCTCTCATTTGTGAAATCGTGATTTCTGCTCAGTGCTAACCATCACAGTTGAAGAAAACAAGCTGGCCCTTTCTTGAAAGTGCAAGTTTTACAGAACAACAGCAACACAAATTAAATCTCTGACAACAATTCCTGTGTGCGCACAGACTGATGGTGTGATTCTAGGCAGAAAGCGATATTTTCTTTGGCAATTTCAATGCACATTTACTACTGTGGTGGAGCAACTGATAATTACTGTGACAGCCTGACACATTTTCATTATATTTTAGAGAAGCAGAAAAGAGCACATGTCCTAACAGCTACTTGAGACCATGACCATGTGTTACAGGGTGAGTGATTAGACTAGAGCAAAGGAAATGAGCCTTGGTGATGTTGAATGTGTTTGCGTTACACACTGGTATCTGAAACACCACACAGAGCTGAGTAGTATGCATGGGAGTGTAGGTGAAGCTGCTGCATGTGTGCAAAGAGTGTGTTTCTGGAGACTGTGTATTGTCAGGTGCAAGAGAGATCTGCATGGATACTTGCACAACTGCATGAAGACTGCAGAGATGTGTCTAGGAGTACATGTGTGGTAAGGGTTAATTGGAGTTTTGAACATGTAGGAACAACCTCACCCATTACAAGATTGGAAGAAAAATCTACCCTGTTGATTTTAAATGTGTTAGCATTTGCCTCTCATTTGTGAGATCGTGATTTCTGCTGAGTGCTTACCATCACAGTTGAAGAAAACAAACTGGCCCTTTCTTGAAAGTGAAAGTTTTACAGAGCAACAGCAACACAAATTAAATCTCTGACAACAATTCCTGTGTGCACACAGACTGATGGTGTGATTCTAGGCAGAAAGCGATATTTTCTTTGGCAATTTCAATGCACATTTACTACTGTGGTGGAGCAACTGATAATTACTGTGACAGCCTGACACATTTTCCTTATCATTTAGAGAAGCAGAAAAGACCACATGTCCTAACAGCTACTTGAGGCCATGACCATGTGTTACAGAGTGAGTGATTAGACTAGAGCAAAGGAAATGAGCCTTGGTGATGTTGAATGTGTTTGCGTTACACACTGCTATCTGAAACACCACACAGAGCTGAGTAGTATGCATGGGAGTGTAGGTGAAGCTGCTGCATGTGTGCAAAGAGTTTGTTTCTGGAGACTGTGTATTGTCAGGTGCAAGAGAGATCTGCATGGAGACTTGCACAACTGCATGAAGACTGCAGAGATGTGTGTACGAGTACATGTGTGGTAAGGGTTAATTGGAGTTTTGAACATGTAGGAACAACCTCACCCATTACAAGATTGGAAGGAAAATCTACCCTGTTGATTTCAAATGTCTTAGCATTTGCCTCTCATTTGTGAGATCGTGATTTCTGCTGAGTGCTAACCATCACAGTTGAAGAAAACAAGCTGTCCCTTTCTTGAAAGTGCACGTTTTACAGAACAACAGCAACACAAATTAAATCTCTGACAACAATTCCTGTGTGCACACAGACTCATGGTGTGATTCTAGGCAGAAAGCGATATTTTCTTTGGCAATTTCAATGCACATTTACTACTGTGGTGGAGCAACTGATAATTACTGTGACAGCCTGACACATTTTCCTTATCATTTAGAGAAGCAGAAAAGACCACATGTCCTAACAGCTACTTGAGACCATGACCATGTGTTACAGAGTGAGTGATTAGATTAGAGCAAAGGAAATGAGCCTTGGTGACGTTGAATGTGTTTGAGTTACACACTGCTATCTGAAACACCACACAGAGCTGAGTAGTATGCATGGGAGTGTAGGTGAAGCTGCTGCATGTGTGCAAAGAGTGTGTTTCTGGAGACTGTATATTGTCAGGTGCAAGAGAGATCTGCATGGAGACTTGCACAACTGCATGAAGACTGCAGAGATGTGTGTAAGAGTACATGTGTGGTAAGGGTTAATTGGAGTTTTGAACATGTAGGAACAACCTCACCCATTACAAGATTGGAAGGAAAATCTACCCTGTTGATTTCAAATGTGTTAGCATTTGCCTCTCATTTCTGAGATCGTGATTTCTGCTGAGTGCTAACCATCACAGTTAAAGAAAACAAGCTGGCCCTTTCTTGAAAGTGCAAGTTTAACAAAACAACAGCAACACAAATTAAATCTCTGACAACAGTTCCTGTGTGCACACAGACTGATGGTGTGATTCTAGGCAGAAAGCGATATTTTCTTTGGCAATTTCAATGCACATTTACTACTGTGATGGAGCAACTGATAATTACTGTGACAGCCTGACACATTTTCAATATATTTTAGAGAAGCAGAAAAGAGCACATGTCCTAACAGCTACTTGAGACCATGACCATGTGTTACAGGGTGAGTGATTAGACTAGAGCAAAGAAAATGAGCCTTGGTGACATTGAATGTGTTTGCGTTACACACTGCTATCTGAAACACCACACAGAGCTGAGTAGTATGCATGGGAGTGTAGGTGAAGCTGCTGCATGTGTGCAAAGAGTGTGTTTCTGGAGACTGTGTATTGTCAGGTGCAAGAGAGATCTGCATGGAGACTTGCACAACTGCATGAAGACTGCAGAGATGTGTGTAAGAGTAAATGTGTGGTAGGGGTTAAGTAGAGTTTTGAACATGTAGGAACAACCTCACCCATTACAAGATTGGAGGGAAAATCTAAACTGTTGATTTCAAATGTGTTAGCATTTGCCTCTCATTTGTGAGATCGTGATTTCTGCTGAGTGCTAACCATCACAGTTGAAGAAAACAAGCTGTCCCTTTCTTGAAAGTGCAAGTTTTACAGAACAACAGCAACACAAATTAAATCTCTGACAACAATTCCTGTGTGCACACAGACTGATGGTGTGATTCTAGGCAGAAAGCGATATTTTCTTTGGCAATTTCAATGCACATTTACTACTTTGGTGGAGTAAGTGATAATTACGGTAACAGCCTGACACATTTTCCTTATTTAGAGAGGCAGAAAAGAGCACATGTCCTAACAGCTTCTTGAGACTATGAGCATATGTTACAGGGTGAGTGATTAGACTAGAGCAAAGGAAATGAGCCTGGGTGGCGTTCAATATGTTTGCGTTACACACTGCTATCTGAAACACAACACAGAGCTGAGTAGTACACATGGGAGTGTAGGAGAAGCTGCTGCATGTGTGCAAAGAGTGTGTTTCTGGACACTGTGTATTGTCTGGTGCAAGAGAGATCTGCATGGAGACTTGCACAACTGCATGAAGACTGCAGAGATGTATGTAACAGTACATGTGTGGTAAGGGTTAATTATAGTTTTGAACATGTAAGAACTACCTCAACCATTGCAACATTGGAAGGAAAATCTACCCTGTTGATTTCAAATGTGTTAGCATTTGCCTCTCATTTGTGAAATACTGATTTGTGCTGAGTGCTAACCATCACAGTTGAAGAAAACAAACAGCCCCTTTCCTGCAAGTGCAAGTTTTACAGAACAACAGCAACACAAATCAAATCTCTGACAACAATTCCTGTGTGCACACAGACTCATGGTGTGATTCTAGACAGAAAGTGATATTTTCTTTGGCAATTTCAATGCACATTTACTACTGTGGTGGAGCAAGTGATAATTACTGTGACAGCCTGACACATTTTCCTTATCAATTAGCGAGCCAGAAAAGAGCACATGTCCTAACAGCTTCTTGAGACTATGAGCATGTGTTACAGGGTGAGTGATTGGACTAGAGCACAGGAAATGAGCCTCGGTGGCGTTCAATATGTTTGCGTTACACACTGGTATCTAAAACACAACACAGAGCTGAGTAGTACACATGGGAGTGTAGGAGAAGCTGCTGCATGTGTGCAAAGAGTGTGTTTCTGGAGACTGTGTATTGTCTGGTGCAAGAGAGATCTGCATGGAGACTTGCACAACTGCATGAAGACTGCAGAGATGTATGTAACAGTACATGTGTGGTAAGGGTTAAATGGAATTTTGAACATGTAACAACTACCTCACCAATTGCAAGATTGGAAGGAAAATCTACCCTTTTGATTTCAAACGTGTTCGCATTTGCCTCTCATTTGTGAAATACTGATTTGTGCTGAGTGCTATCCATCACAGTTGAAGAAAACAAGCTGCCCCTTTCCTGAGAGTGCAAGTCTTACAGAACAACAACTTCACAAATAAAATCTCAGACAACAATTCCTGTGAACACACAGACTCATGGTATGATTCTATGCACAAAACAGTGTTCCTGGGTAATACCAGTACACCTTAAATTATGATGAAGACATACTCCATAATATCTTACAAGTTCAAGGCAGATACATATCTTCCACAACATAAAATGTAATACACAACTTTTAAAGTAGAATGAAAATCTACCATGATAATTTCAAATATGTTTGCATTTAACTCTCATTTTTGAGATAGTGATTTCTGCTAAATGCTAACCATCACAGTTAAAAAGAAGCTGTCCTTTTTCTACAACTGCAAGTCTTACAGATCAACAGCAACACAAATTAAATCTCTAACAAAAATTTCTGTGTGTACACAGACTCATGGTTTGATTCTAGGCACAAAACAGTATTCCTCAGTGATACCAGTACACCTTAACTTATAGTGAAGACATACTCCATAATATCTTACAAATACACGACAGTTAAATATCTCCTAAAACACAAAATGTAAAACACAACTTTAAAAGAAGAATCACAATTCTATTATTTATATCAAATTCACCACATACCTCCCCTCTCAAACTCATAACTCACCTTTAATATTAGTTAGTTCAGAAAGAAATGTGGCACTCAAACAGCAGATTATCAGAGCCAGAATCTCAGAGCTGTACACCTCTCTCCTCTCACCAGAACCAGTAAATGGCAATGTTTCCCTCTCTTTTTCACACATATACATGTTAACTCTAAATCACAGTGATTCCCACATTTTTTCAAATGGAATCACACATTTCTATTGGTTGCAAATTTCAACCCTTTTCCAAATGATCCCTTCCCCCAACATGACTTCTGCCTCCTACCACAGCAACAGGTCATGGAACACTGGTGTGAGCACAGAGGTCAGAAGTTCAGCACACAATGTTTCTAATCCAAAGAGCAAGAGTGCTTGACTTTTCAAACCTAACAGCAAATCCAAAGTAATGTTCAGTGGGAAAACATTTTTCTGAACCAATACAAAACATGCTTTTAAAAATGTAAACATACAGCCTAGTTTTAACTGTAAAATGGTTTGAATCAGCCAATGAGTTCTTTTTATTAAAAAAAAGTATGTATGCCTCCATTTTACAACTGTCTTTCTTTTCATATTGCCATTCTACTGAAAGACACCTCCTGAGTGCATCCAGATCTCCTTGGAAGATGTTCACAGTGTGGATTGTAGGTCATAGCTATGTCTTCTGGAGTGAAAAATTTGCAGAAAAAAGAGGTATTGTTAAAGACCTTGCTTTGCCAAATGTAGACATTAAATGGATTGGTCAGAGAGGGTTACAGTGGCACCAATTAATGCCTTTGGTGAAAACCTTTCTACATCTCCCACAGCCTAACCTTATTATTGTGCACTGTGGTGGAAATGACCTAGGCACTTTAACTGGGGTAGGTCTGGAAATGCTTATTAAGGACACCTTTGTGCAATTGATGTCACTTTTTCCAAAAATTGCCTTTGTATATTCTAATATATGCCAAAGGCAAAAGTGGAACTGGTCCAAACAACATTGTCCACAGATTGACAAAGCAAGAAAGCACGTCAATAAGTCTGTTTCTGCTTTCCTCAGAGACTATGGTATGGGTTCTATATACCACAACAACTTGCGTTACAACATGCAAGACATTTATAGAGGAAACGGTGTACATTTCAATGATGAAGGCAACAGAGTCTTCCTCTTGAACTTTAGACTCTGCATCGGTACTTACTTGTAGGTACCGAAAAACACTCAATAAACACAAGGGCTCTTTTTAGAGCCACCTAATATCTAAACACTTAAACTTGATTTTTTTTCTTTTTTTTTTAAGGTTTTTTTTTCGGGTGCGCGCTGAGTGCGCGTACCCCGCGATGTTTTTTTTAAAAAAAATTTAAAAAAGTTTGGCCCTTCGTGGTCCTACTGTGACCCCCTGTCAATGGCTAGGGGGTCAAGAACTCCCTACTCTGCCCCCTATTCACGTTCTCCACCTTTCCTTTTCAGTGCGACAGACAAAATGGCGGCGGACACTTCCTGATTTCGACCGATTCGAATGTTTACTGACATCTATCCACCAATCAGAATTACGCTCGCGCACAGCAGGGTGCGCGCACAGTGCTTGTACAGTGCACGCACGCTGCGCGCGTATAGATATTGATATGCTTTTAAATGCTATTTTGTCAGGAAATACTGAACAGATTTACACCAGACCTGCAAAAGGCACTTCCTTGACCTTATGACTACCTCTCTGCCAAATTTCATGTAATTCTGTTCAGCTGTTCGGGCTGTAGCTGCGACTAAAGGTCCTATGGGAAATGCATGGGGAAAATGCGTTTTGGGACCCCCCCTTTTTCTCAGACCCCACTTGACGAATCCCCCCGAGACTTTTAGGGAAGGAGTGGAGCGGAGCGCCCCACCTATTTTGAAAATTTTGCGAGGATTCGTCAACCGGCGCCAAAGTTATTCAATATAACATTTTGAGATTTCCTATGGAAACTCGGTCCTAACTATAACTATCTACTGGCGACCGCAAGTAGATAATATATATATATATATATATATATATTCACTGAAAAAAACATAGGTTTCAGAGACGTTATAGTTAGAAATTAGCTTTTAAAAAACCTTAGAAATTCACAGAAAAAAACATAGGTTTCAGGGGTGTTATAGTTAGCTGCCCATTTCACTCATGTAAAACCATAGAAATTCCTCCATTATAGTTAGTTCTGCTAACTATAACTCACGCGCCCGCAATGCACTGCTGATGATGTCACATATTGCATCATTCATGACATGGTCAGTGACATCACTGATGACATCACTGATGACATCTCAAATGACATCACTGATGACATCATCCACTTGACAATCTGATACACCTCATCATACACTAGTATAACATTTCATCACTCACTGTAAAATACAGAGTACCATATTTGAAACCATTGACACACCAATACCAGTTACTACATACCCACTCACTGATTCCTAAGTCTACACACACAACTACCCATTCAACAATAGAATCATCTATACATGCAGTCATTAATTAATAGAACACTATCAAATGCACTTATACACATATATAGACATTGACACATCAGAAGTCATCTTAGTCGGTTATGCAGTCATCCTACTCACTCATGAAAAAAATGTATCGCACTTAAATTTACTCACTTACACAATTATCCAACAACACCTCATTTATTCAAACACATAGTAACTCATCGTTAATATGTTAAAAAAGCACCATTACAATTATACACTCATTCATATAGTTACTCTCACAATCACTGACTCTTACACATACTTATTTATATACACCGACTCTCACATACAATGCCTTTTATTTTTTTACTTTGTTGAAGATGTACAATTAAAACATAAATTCGCTCACCAACACACAAATAAATACACTCAGTCACCCAAACAACTGTTTCCACATGCACTCTTAAACCTATACACCTAGTCAATCAACCATTCACACATCTATGCATAGAGTTACAAACACCCCACCCAACCACACACAAACTCAGTGTCCCATACAAATACTCACCCAACTAATCAATAACTAATATACACACTCATGTAGTTAGTGACCAACTGATGCAGCATGTTATACAACAATAGAGACAGTGCTGTACACATTCACATAGTTTAGTTACTAATCCATGTATTAAGTGAGACACTTTTAATTACTCACTTAAAAAGACAGTCAGACAGCTACTAAATCCTCCATCCAGACAGTTATATATCCACTCAATCTTCAATACAGATTGGTGTATATAATACATATTTAAATTTCAAACTAAACCACATTCACTGGATGATGTCATCAGTGATGTCATCAGTGATGTCATTTGAGATGTCATCAGTGATGTCCTCAGTGATGTCACTGACCATGTCATGAATGATGCAATATGTGACATCATCAGCAGTGCATTTTGGGCGCGCGAGTTATAGTTAGCAGAACTAACTATAACGGAGGAATTTCTATGGTTTTGTACGAGTGAAATGGCCAACTAACTATAACACCCCTGAAACCTATGGTTTTTTCTGTGAATTTCTAGGGTTTTTTAAATGCTAATTTCTAACTATAACGTCTCTGAAACCTATGTTTTTTTCAGTGAATTTCAAAGTTTTTTTAAATGCTAATTTCTAACTATAACATCTCTGAAACCTATGTTTTTTTCAGTGAGATATATATATACATATATATATTCACTTAAAAACCATAGGTTTCACACATGTTATAGTTAGCTGGACATTTCACTCGTAAAAAACCAATGAAATTCCCCCATTATAGTTAGTGCAGGCAACTATAACTCAAGCGACCGCAATCCTCTGCTGATGACGTCAGATATTACATCACTGTATTTAGACACTTATTTACCCATGTCTTCTTCCATTAATCTTTAGCTATACATATATTACAAATATTTATTTTTCAGAAAGACACATATGTCATCAGTGATGTAATATCTGACGTCATCAGCAGAGGATTGCGGTTGCGTGAGTTATAGTTGCCTGCACTAACTATAACGGGGGAATTTCATTGGTTTTTTACGAGTGAAATGTCCAGCTAACTATAACATGTGTGAAACCTCACGATTTAAAAAAAAAAAAATGTTTTTTTCTCCCTTGGGGGTCATTCTGTGACCCCCTGACCAAGGCTAGGGGGTCAGGAACTGTCCACTCTGCCCCCTTTTCACGTTCTCCACCTTTTTTTTTCACCCCCTCAGACACTTCCTGGTTTCGACCGATTCGAATGTTTACCGACATCTAACAACCAATCAGAATTGCGCTCGCGCACGGCAGGGTGCGCGCACAGGGCGCGCACGGTGCGCGCGTATAGATATTGATATGCTTTTAAATGCTATTTTCTCAGGAAATACTGAACAGATTTACACCAGACCTGCAAAAGGCACTTCCTTGACCTTATGGCTACCTCTCTGCCAAATTTCAAGTAATTCTGTTCAGCCGTTCGGGCTGTAGCTGTGTCTAAAGGTCCTATGGAAAAATGCATGGGGAAAATGTGTTTTGGGACCCTCCTTTTTTCTCGGCCCCCGCTTGACGAATCACCCCGAGACTTTCAGGGTAGGAGCTGAGCGGAGCGCCCCATTAGTTTTGAAAATTTCGCGAGGATTCGTCAACCGGCGCCAAAGTTATTCAAAATAGAATTTTGAGATTTCCTATGGAAACTAGGTTGTAATTATAACTATCTACTGGCGACCGCCAGTAGATAATGTATATCTATATATATATATACGAGATTCTCTCTGCATACATGTATATATTTGTAGATAGTGAATATATATATATATATATATTATCTACTGGCGGTCGCTAATAGATAGTTATAGTTAGAACCTATTTTCCATAGGAAATCCGCGACATTCTATTTGGAATAACTTTGGTGGCGATTGACGAATCTTCACAAAATTTTCAAAACTTTTGGCCAGCTCCGGTCCGCTCCTATCCTAAAAGTTTCGCGGTGATTCCTCAAGCGTGGGCCGAAAAAAAAGGAAGGTCCTAAAACACATTTTCCCCATGCAATTTCCCATAGGACATTTAGCCGCAGCTACAGCCCGAACTGCTGAACGGAATTTCACCAAATCTGGCAAAGAGGTAGTCCTTAGTTCAGACTCGTGCCTTTTGCTTAAATGTTGTAAATCCGTTCAGTAGTTCCTGAGAAAATGACATTTAAATGTTCATATATATCTATGGCCTCGTACGGTCCGCGCACCCTATGCGCACCCAGAGCGCACCCTGCCGTGCACAAGCTGTATTCTAATTGGCTGTCAACACTCTAAATCAGGAAGTGTTGGCAGCCATCTTGTGCCTCGGTAGCACCGAGGCATAAGAAACCTAAAAAACAAATGTGAAAAACGCAAAAAGGGGGCAGGGTAGAAACACCATGACCCATGACCCCCTAGGCATGGGCTCAAAAAAGCATTTAAAAAAAAAATAAAAATCAGCGAGATTCACGCACCCAGCGTGAATTTCGGGCCAAAAAAAAAATGAAGCGTGGTAATTGGCCCCCGGGGGGCCAAATCCTGGGGGCAATAGTTATGTAAAGTGGGCCCCCCAGCCACGGGGACCGCCACCCCCGGGCTATATTTAATTATGTGCGGGGGGCTCTCAGGTCCCCCCAGCCCCAGGGACCGCCACCCCCGGGGCTTATGTCAATTGTGTGGGGGGGCTCTCAGGCCCCCCCAGCCCTGGGGACCGCCAATCCCGGGACTTCTTAATATTCGTTGGGGGGCTCTCAGGCCTCCCCCAGCCCCGGGGACCGCCACCCCCGGGGCTTCAAGTTCTTTGTTGGGGGGCTCTCAGGCCCCCCCAGCCCCGGGGACCGCCAGCCCCCAGGGCTTTATTTTTTAAAAATATACCCTGTGTGGGGGGCTCAAGCCCCCCACACACCCCGGGGACCGCCACCTTCCTGGGGCTCTAAATATGTAAATTGGGGGTCCGTAACGGACCCCCCCAGCCCCGGGGACCACCACCCCCCGGGGCTTTGAAACAGGTGGGAGGGGGGCCACGCAGCCCCCCTCCTGGAGCCCTTGCTGGCCCTGGGGACCGCCACCCCTAGGGCTGGCTCCTGCAGTGTCCCGGGGTGCCCACCCCCGGGACACTGCCATTTGCAATTGACAGGGCCGGAGCCTCGCGGCTCCCACCCAGTCATTACAAACTGCTTTCCTATTTGGAAGAGAGAGCAGGAAACCTGCTCTCCCTTCCAAATAGCAAAGCAGATTGCTTTTCCACATGAGGAGCAGCATGTTAGCTGCTCCCCATGTGGAAAAGCAATGCCGGCTCCCGCAGGAGCCGGGGAGCCGGCTGGGACCGTGGGGGGATAGGGGACCCCCCATGGTCCCCAGCGGAGTGGGCCAGCCCCAGGGGCTGGGGTCCCCGGGGCCGTAAGTGGCCCGGGAGGGGGGCCACGCGGCCTCCCTCCCCAAAATGATTTTTTTTAAAAAGGGCTGGCTCCGGGGAATGGGGTCCCGGGGCCATAAGAGGCCACAGGAGGGGGGCAAGGCAGCCCCCCTGCCCAAAATGATTTTTTTTTTTTTAAATTAAAAAAGGCCCATGCCCCGGGGGATGGGGTCTCGGGGCAAATTATGGCCTCGGGAGCGGGGCCACGCGGCCCCCTTCCGATTTTTTAATTTTGTGAAAAAAAATTGGGGGCAGGCCCTGAGGGATGGGGTCCCCAGGGCCCAAACATTAGAAGAAGAAGGGGGTCTACAAGCCCCCCTTCTTAAATTTTTTTTTAAACGGGATTGCAGAGGGAGGCCATGCCCCCTCATTGCACCACTCTGCAAACGCACCCCCTGGTGCGTTTGCAGAGGGGGAACAAATTCCCCTTGAATACTGGGGGTCCCTGGGGGCCAACTAGACCACCAGGTAGCTCCAGTTTGTGCCAGGGAGCTGTGTTGCAGAGAGGTGTTCTGAGGCCATGCCCCTTTTTACACCTCTCTGCAAAGCAGCTCTGTGGTGCTTACTGGAGGTAGCTGGTGGGCTAGTTGCACCCCAGGGACCCTCAGAATTCAAGGGGAGTTAATCCCCCAACTTAAAATGCACCACGGGGCGTGTTTGCACAGTGGTGCAGGAAGGGGGCGGGGCCTGAGTTCACATGTGTGCAAACATGCCCTGTGGCCCGGTTTAAGTTGGGGAGTTAATTCCTTGTCAATACTGAGAGTCCCTGGGGGCCAACCAGCCCACCAGGTACCTCCAGTAAGCGCCACGGATCTGGCGCATACTGGAGGTACCTGGTGGGCTCGTTGGCTGCCAGGGACCCACAGGATTGAGGAGGAATTAATTCCCTTACTTAAAACACACCACAGGGTGTGTTTGCAGACATATCACCTCAGGCCACGCCCCCTTCCTTCACCACTGTGCAAACGCACCCTGTGGCACGTTTTAAGTTGGGGAATTAATTCTCTTTCAATACTGAGGGTCCCTGACGGCCAAATAGTCCAACAGGTATCTCCAGTATGCGCCAGGGAGCTGCGTTGCAGACAGGTGTCCAGAGGCCACGCCCTGTTTTACACCTCTCTGCAACGCAGCTCTGTGGCACTTACTGGAGGTACCTAGTGGGCTAGTTTGACCCTAGGGACCCTTAGGATTGAAGGGGACTCAATCTCTCAACTTAGAACGGTGACTGGCCGTGTTTACACAGTGGTGAAGGGAGGGGACGGGGCCTGACGTGATGTGTGCAAACACGCCCTGTGGCGCGTTTTAAGTTGGGGAAAAAATTCCACTTCAAACCTGAGGGACCATGGGGGCCAAGTAGCCCACCAGGTGCTTCCAGGAAGCGTCACTGCGCTTCGTTGCAGAGAGGTGGTGCAGGCCGTGCCCCTTTTGACATCTCTGTGCTACGCAGCTCTGTGGCGCTTACTGGATGTACTACGAATTCTAACCATACTTACCAGTAACTTGAATTTCCTTCCATAGGCTAACAATGACTGGTTTCACTTGGAAATTCTTTTAAGTGTGGAGTTTTGGAACTTAAAAATATTCCTATAAAATCAACAGAACTACAAATTCCGATTTACTCACCTGTTATCAGGAGAGACCTCAGTGGTGCATCTTTTAGCCCAGCACTGACCCTGAAAAATATTTCTAACTGTACTTACCAGTAACTTGTATTTCCTTCCATAGGCATGCATTGTCTGGTTTCCAGCAGAAAGGTTTCTGTCTATTTTCACAAACTAAAAATATTCCTTAAAAATCGCCTGTATGACTTAAACGCATTCTTTCAACTGTTTACAGGAGATGCACCAGTGCTGGATCCAGGATCCACCACTGAGTAAGAAAAAGTGACGATAACACTACTTACCTTCTAAATGAATTTCCTGCCATAAGATAACATTGGTGTTTCCTTGTGAAAACATTTCTGTCAACTTTTAAAATACAATAATATTCCTTAAAAATCACTACTATAACCAAAACGCTTTTACTCAACTGTTTACAGGAGATGTCCAAGGACTGAATCTAGGATCCAGTCCTGTGGTTAGAAAAGTAATCCATAAATAACTAATTGCATTTAACTAGAAATTCACATTGAGCTCAATGGTGCATTGTGTTTGAAATTGTGTTGCCCATTGCTGTGACTACTGTATTTAAAAGTCTATAGCCTATTTGGAAAGTATTAAAACTAAAGTAATTCATTCTGAGAAAGTATATTTTGTAATGTAATGTATAATATAATTATAATGTAATGTAAAAATTAAAATATCTAAAAATAAATAGTTAAAAAAAATCTAGGAAATCAGTATTAAAAAAATCAATATAACAATTAATACATTTAAAAATTGTCATTTACAAAACCTTTGAAATTCACTAAAAAAACATAGGTTTCAGGCACGTTATAGTTATTTGGACATTTCTCTCGTACAAAACCATTGAAATTCCCACGTTATAGTTAGTTCAGCTAATTATAACTTGCACGCCCGCAATGCACTGCTGATGACGTCACATATTAAATCACTCTTGACATGGTCAGTGACATCACTCATGACATCACTCATGACATCTCAAATGACATCACTGATGACATCACTGATAACATCATCCTTGTGATAGAGTGGCAGACTTCCTCTCACCATAATAAAACCTTTGTTACACACACTCAAAAATAGAAACTAACATTTTTAAATGAATGGACATAGCAATACCACTTACAACACACCAATTCAGTAATTCCAAGATCTACACACATATCCACTCATTCACCAACAGTCCTATACAGTCACTCATACATGTACTCACTCATCATATGTACTTATACACCTATACATCCTGCTACACAGTGACACTCATCCATAGAGTTACTCAGACACATAGTCACACATGCAAACAAAGTATCAAACACCCATTAAATTGCATATATACAGTTATACACACACCACCATACTTACTGCTACAGAAACTTACACATACTTAATCTCTTAAACAATCACTTGTAGAAACACAGACTAATTTATACAGGAACTCTTGCAGTCTCTCACTCTCACATATACTCAATTATATACAGCAATACTCACAGATACTAGTTTAAAACATTTGTAGTCACTCATAAAGACACTATTGAGACAGTCATTCAGTCACTAACACACCCATACACACACTCATCCACCCAAACCGTGCTGCACACATGCTGTCTTTAACACATACAAACAGTGAGTCACTCATTCATGCATCTATGCACTATATAATACCCCCCACAGAACCATACAGACACTCAGACACTCATACTGATACTCAATAAAAAAAACTAATAACCTAGATAGACACTCATGTAGCTACTCAACAACCCATGCAGCCACTTATACACAAAGTGAGAGACTAATACAGATATTTACATATTTAAAGGCTACTTACTAACCCATGTATTCACTAAGATACACTTAATCAGTCAGTTATACAATCAATTTTTCAAATACAAATCATCCATTTAGACACTTATATACCCATTTATTCTTCCATCGACCTTGAGATATACATATATAAAACATATTTGATTTTCAGAAAAACACACATTCAGTGGATGATGTCATCAGTGATGTCATCAGTGATGTCATTTGAGATGTCATTAGTGATGTCATGAGTGATGTCACTGACCATGTCATGAGTGATGTAATATGTGACGTCATCAGCAGTGCATTGCGGGGGCGCAAGTTATAGTTAGCTGAACTAACTATAATGGGGGAATTTCTAGGGTTTTGCACGAGGGAAATGTCCAACTAACTATAACGCCCCTGAAACCTATGTTTTTTTTCAGTGAATTTCTAAGGTTTTTTAAATGCTAATTCCTAACTATAACGTGCCTGAAACCTATGGTTTTTTCAGTGAATTTCAAAGGTTTTTTAAATGCAAATTTCTAACTATGCCTACAGAGATAGGACATGTGAAGAAAGAAGAAAAAACGCAGAGAGAGAAAAAAAAGAAATGCAGAAAGAAGCAACAGAAGTCCTCAAAGACGAAGAAAAGTGCAGGAAGAAGGATAACATGCAGAAAGAACAAACAGAAGAGCAAAAAGAAGCCTTGTTGCAAAATCATCCTGTACCCTCAACTTTTTCAGACGGATACTGGTGGTAACTGTGTCTGACTAACCAGTCCTAGAGCCAGTGCTATGTTAAAAGACACACAGAATAAAGTGAAAACACCTACATACACTTGGGAACACTGTGCGTTAGGGTTCCCCTGTGATCAGCATGACCTCCTTTGTAAGCCCCTAGTATATAATAGGGCAGGGGATTAAAACTACCTATTAAAACGCGCCACAGGGCATTTTTGCACACGTTACCTCAGGCCCCGTCCCCTCACTTCCCCACTGTGTAAACACGCTCTGTGGCCGTTTTAAGTTGGGAGATTAAGTCCCCTTGAATCCTGAGGGTCCCTAGGGTCCAACTAGACCACTAGGTACCTCCAGTAAGCGCCACAGAGCTGCGTTGCAGAGAGATGTAAAAAGGGGCATGGCCTAGACCACCTCTCTGCAACGCAGTGGCACTTACTGGAAGCACCTGGTGGGCTAGTTGGCCCCCAGGGTCCCTCAGGATTGAAGGGGAATTATTTCCCCACATTAAAACGCGCCACAGGGCTTGTTTGCACACGTTAACTCAGGCCCCGTCCCCTCCCTTCACCACTGTGTAAACACGCCCTGTGGCAGTTTTTAGTTTGGAGATTAAGTTCATTTGAATCCTGAGGGTCCCTAGGGTCCAACTAGCCCACTAGGTACCTCCACTAAGCGCCACAGAGCTGCGTTGCAGAGAGGTGTAGAAAGTGGCATGGCCTGGACCACCTCCCTGCAACACAGCTCAGTGGCGCTTACTGGAAGCACCTGGTGGGCTAGTTAGCCCCCAGGGGCCCTCAGGATTGAAGGGGAATTATTTCCCCAACTTAAAACGCGCCATAGGGCGTGTTTGCACACGTCGACTCAGGCACCGTCCCCTCCCTTCCCCACTGTGTAAACACGCCCTGTGGCCATTTTTTAAGTTGGGAGATTAAGTCCCCTTGATTCCTGAGGATCCCTAGGGGCAAAATAGCCCACTAGGTACATCCAGTAAGCGCCATTGCAGAGAGGTGTTAAAAGGGGCACGGCCTGCACCACCTCTCTGCAACGCAGAGCAGTGGCGCTTACTGGAAGCACCTTGTGGGCTAGTTGGCCCCCAGGGTCCCTCAGGATTGAAAGGGAATTATTTCCCCAACTTAAAATGCGTCACAGGACGTGTTTGCACACGTCACCTCAGGCCCCGTCCCCTCCCTTCACCACTGTGTAAACGCGCCCTGTGGCCGTTCTAAGTTCAGAGATTAAGTCCCCTTGAATCCCAAGGGTCCCTTGGGTCAAACTAGCCCACTAGGTACCTCCAGTAAGCACCACAGAGCTGCGTTACATAGAGGTGTAAAAAGGGGCGTGGCCTCAGAACACCTGTCTGCAACGCAGCTCCCTGGCGCATACTGGAGATACCTGTTGGGCTAGTTGGCCCTCAGGGACCCTCAGTATTGAAGGGGAATTAATTCCCCAACTTACAACTGGCCAGGGGGCGCATTTGCAGAGTGCTGCAAGGAGGGGGCGTGGCCTCCGGCGCGATGCCCCCTCCTTGCTGTGTGGCCGCATTTCTTTTTCTAATTTACTGACCCTGGGGACCCCATCGCCCAGGGCCTGCACCCTAATTGTTTTTGTTGAAAAAAATTAATTTGGCCCTCCCAAGGCCTTAATTGGCCCGGGGACCCCAAACCCCGGGTCATGGCCTTTTTTTTTTTTTATTCTTTAGGAGAGTGCTGCGTTGCCCCCCTCCTCAGGCCACTTATGGCCCCGGGGACCCCATCCCCCGGGGCCGGCCTTTGTTTTTTATTATTTTAAAAAAATATATATTTATAGAAAAACCTAGGACATGCTGGACAAACCGTATGTACCTATCACCATGAGGATTTGCGTGATATTCATTAAAAGGCGACTATGCATAGAATGAATCCACATGGAATGTATTTACACCACTAGTGAAGCTCTGACATGTCTGACGCCCTACCGTGCCTAATCCGGGCGCCCCCGCCGGTGGGTACTCTCCAAGTAGACACCCTTGTCGTTTATTTATACAAACATGGGTAGCTATTGACGGGCACTTTTAATATACACGCACACCAAGCCATTCAAAGGGGATTCGACAAAAATTTGACCAAAGTATGCAAGAAACCCCCCTCACGGTTAATAAAACACAAATCCACCGCCGGATGTGTAATACTTTTTATTTTACTCTCTGGAAAGGAGACGAACCTCACTTGAGAGTCACAGCGTGCTCCTGGCTGAGCCCAATGCAGTGTTACACCCACCAGTGCCCGCCGAGTGCCTCACACCTCTGTGTTGTATTCCACCAGCTAGTGCGTATGCTATGACACTCGCTAGCCCATGTGCACTGCAACACCACCCCGTGAATATGTCATGCACCACTTGCCTTTGCATGGGTTATATTGCCCCATCTAACTTGCCTTCCTCGATGCCTATGTTATAACACACAGCGCTATGCCATACAAATTACAATCTGGGATCCATATCTTTGTCACAGTGCATATGCAACGTTACACTCCCCAGCACATATTTTAAATTACAACTTTAGAGACTAGTTAGGTTACACAACACTGCCCTGTGCATATTACACTCCAAGGCGCATATCGCATAGCACACGCTAGTGCCTGTGCTATCTTGCGCTCTCCAATGAATCTGTCATTGCGCACAATGTATTGCATATTATATTTCACGCCCCGGTTTATCTTATATCACATTTTTTGGTGCATAGTTTATACCATATACTATATCTAGTTTTCATTTTCAATCGTGCTCTCAGGACTATGTTCTATATAACACTACGTCCACCTACCCTTTTCACGGGCATTACATTTTGCGATGGGGGGTGGAGGGTCAGGGGGTGTTTCCGCCAAGTGAGCCCGGAGTCACAGTCACAAACGTCCTCTTCTTCCTGAATAAAAGTGAGATTATGCTGCATACTTGTTCATATTTTAAGTAGTTCGCACAGACACACATTTTAAAAACAATAAAGTTCCTAATACCCACCTTCTCTGAACAGTTAGCTTGCTGCCCCATCCACCTCCTCCCTATCCTCTGTTGTCTGAATCCATGGACTAGCCTCCTCCCTCCTGCTATGCATGGTCTGATGTGCTGCCACTGCTCTCCATTTAGCATGATGTACCAGTCCACTCCTCCTGCCCTCCATTGCCCAATTCTATGGCCCATCATTGACCTCCTGCTTAGCCTCTGTGCTTAGCTTGCTGCCCCTATTCTCCTTCCCCCTGCCCTCCAATGTATTTGTGCATGCCCCTGCTCCATCCTTTTTGCCCACCATGTTCCATGGAGCTGCCACTCCTATCTACTCTGAGTGTTCTGTTGAGCTGCCACTCCCCTCCCACCTGCCTAGCATTGTCAGATGACTGTAACCTGTCCCTGCCACCTCCACCCTGCCTGTCCACATGCCATGCCCCTATCCCCTTCCTCCTGTCCTCCATGGTCCATTTTACTGCCACACACTTCTGCCCTCCCTGGTCTGTTGTGCTGCAATTGCTCCTCCTACCTGCCCCGCGCGGACTGTTGTGAGGCCCCTTCCCCTGAACTCTCTTGTCTGTGCCCAGGTCCTGACCCTCCCTTCTATCCTACATGGTCCTTTGTGCATGCCCCTGCACCCTCCTTCTTGCCCATCATAGTCATTGAGCTGCCACTAACCCTCCTGCTTGCCATGCATGGTCTTCTGTGCTGCCATGGCCCCTCCCACCTTCCCTGTGTGGTCAGCTAGCTGCCCCTGACCCCCTCCCACCTTCCCTCCATGGTCTGTGTGTATGCCATCATAGTCTCATTGTTGCTCTTGATGGTGTATCTTGCTTCTAGTGCCCATCCTACCTGACCTCCATGGTCATCTTGCTGCTCCTGCCCTGCCCCCTTGCCCCCAGCCCTCTGTTTCCATGTGCAGACCCCTATTCCCTCCCTCCTGGCTTGTCTGTTCCATTGTAATGCCCCTGATCCGTCCCTCCTGCCCTTTATGGTCTGTTATGCTGCAGCTTTCTCTCCTGTCTGTCCATTATGGTCAGCTTTCCCCTCTGTTCTCTGTTGTCCATGTGCATGGTCCTGTCCCCTCCCTATTGCTTTCTATGGATTGTTGTGCTGCACTCCCGTCCCGCATGCACTGTGTGGTGTTTTGTGCTGCTGCAAACCCTGATGCCTGCCGTGTAGGGTCAGTTTGGTGCACCTCTCCATGTCCCTCCTGTCCTCTGTCATCCGAGTCCATGTCCCTACCCCAATTCCTCCTGCCTACCATGATCCAATGTACCATACTTGCGAACATTTTGAACTTGGTAAGAGGGAGATTTTGAAAAAAAACTGGGCTATTGATTTTCCCCTTGGAGTTACATTGAAAAAGAGGAAATTGTAGATAGGATACAGATCAAATAAAGCCCATTTGAGCTTAAAAACATTGGACGTTTCCTGGCTGAAACGGGTCTGTTGGCATGTATGGTTGTACTACCACTGCCTCTTCCTTCTGCCCACAATGGTCTATTATATTGCCACAGCCTCTCTTGCCAGTCCTGTATTGTTGGTTTGTTGACCCTGCCCCCCTTTCCACTGCCTTCCATAGTCTGTTGTGCTGCCACTGCCCTTCCTGCCTGCCCAGTGTGGTCAAATTGTTGCATCTGCACTCTCCTACCTGCCTTCACTTTTCAGAGTCCGTGCCCCTGGCCTCTGCCTCTCAACAGTATCCCAATGAACAACTAGATTGCTAACATTCTATATTTATTACAAAAGTGTGGAACGCCTGACGTCATCTTGATGTAATCAAAACTGTAATACCTAGAGTATTTCCTTTAGAAATTACATATATGAGAGGGTCTTATTTGCATCAAAATTATGGTTAGTGCTCTAAAAAACTAAAATGAGGACATATTTTCTGAGTTTTCAAATAGCGACAAAGAACTTTAAAATTATTTGTAATCTTTATGTTTTTTTATCCAGTTGACCACTTGATTAAATGTTGCAGGATGTGGTGTTACTTCCAAAGCTGCAGACTTTGCAACTGGGGAACCAGGTTGGAGTTTCTGCTTCAGCTCAACATTCTGTGATTCTGGTCAAATCACTTAATCTCCCCATGTCTACAACCAAAATGAATTTGATCTTGTGTGATGTAACCAATGCTCATGTAAAGCACTCCAATACCTGACAAGTCTGCACTATATAAAACTGCAAATACACAAAAAAATAAGTGTTTTGCACACTTCTGTCATTGGGCTACATGTGGGCTACATCTGGGTGATATTTGTACTGCATTTGGGCTCTTTTGTCTCTGGTGGCCATCTTGGAAGATTTATTTGTTATGAAGTTTCCTAATTTCCTCATTTACTGCAGTCTCCTCAGTAGGAAATGCTTTCAGTTTTTTACTTTAATTCCATCAAGAAGGTATTCAGATATGTCACACATTTGCCATAAATTCTGAATGTTAGCACTCTAGTTGCTCATTAGATCACTGTAGTAAAGCTACTGCTCACCACGGAAGTCTGCTGCTGGTATTAAAAGTGCATGTTTCAGTCTGCATATCAGAATTTTTTAATGAAATAGAAGAGGATTTGAGAAGTCACTCAAAATGTGCCCTAATTTTTCTTTCTTCAGCACTAATCATAATTTCTATGGCAAAATGAACCCCCTCATTGTGTTCCTTTTTAAATTAAATGTTTTAAGTGTTACCAGTTTATTCCAATCGAGATGGCTTCAGGTGTGCCATACTTTTGTCATACGTAAGACAGTAAGCGCTCTACTTGTTCTTAAGAACACTTTGGGACATTCTGTCATTGGGCTATACTTGGGCTACATCTTGATGATATTTGGGCTACATTTGGGCTCTTTTGTCTCTGGTGCCCATCTTGGGAGATTTATTTATTATGAAGTTTCCTAATTTCCTCATTTACTGCATTCTCCTCAGTGGGAATACTTTCAGTTTTTTATTTTGGTTCCATCAAGAAGGCATTCAGATGTGTCACACATTTGCCATAAATTCAGAATTTTAGCCCTCTAGTTGCTTATTAGATCACTGTAGTAAAGCTACTGCTCACCATGGAAGTCTGCTGCTGGTATTGAAAGTGCATGTTTCAGTCTGCATGTCAGAAGTTTTTTAATGAAATAGAAGAGGATTTGAGAAGTCACTCAAAATGTGCCCTAATTTTTCTTTCTGCAGCACTAATCATACTTTCTATGGCAAAATGAACCCCCTCATTTTGTTCCTTTTTAAATTAAATGTTTTCTGAGTTACCACTTTATTCCAACCAAGATGGCTTCAGGTGTGCCATACGTTTGTCATAAGTAGGACTGTTAGAGCTCTAGTTGTTCTTTAGAACACTCTGGGAAGCTGCAGTAGAACACAAAGAAATCAGCTGACAGTCTCTGCCCTTGTTGGATGTACATGTTTTACTGAGAATGTCAGACTTCATTCTCACATGACTGAGAAAGATAATGTGAATTTACAGAAAATATGCTCTCAGTTTAGCTTATAGATCGCCTTCCAAACTTCTGTGGGGAAAGCATGAGAAAATAGTTTTCTCTCAAACATGATTCATGATATAACAGCAGAAGGCTTTTTCACATGGTAAAATCACCTTAGAACACACCACAATTCCTAAAATGAGTATGGTACCATCAACAAATGATTTATAATGTAACTAAAGTCTTAAAACCTTCTATTAACTGCAATGCTTTTTAATGAGGTGCTATCGTGTATATTGGTCCCAAGATGGCTGCAAACACTTCTTGGATGAAGTGCTGACAGCCAATCAGATCTCACGTTGAGATGTGTGGTTAGGCTCCGCCCAGATATACATGTGATTTTACTTTTGAGTTTCTCAGGAACTACTGAAGGGATTTACACCAATTAAGAAAAAGGCACGAGTCTGACCTGAGGACTACCTCTTTGCCAAATTTGGTGTAATTCCGTTCAGCACTTCGGGCTGTAGCTGCGTCAACAGGTCCTCTGGGAAAATGCATTGGGAAAACGTGTTTTGGGAACCCCCTTTTTTCTCGGCCCCCGCTTGACGAATCACCGTGAAATTTTCGGGATCGGAGCGGACCGGAGCTGGCCAGAAGTTTGGAAAATTTTGCGAAGATTCATCAATCGATGCCAACGTTATTCCACATAGAATGTTGCGGATTTCCTATGGAAATTAGGTCCTAACTATAACTACCTACTGGCAACTGCCAGTAGGTAATATATATATATACACATACATATATATATATAACCCGTGACTGAACCTGATAATTCCGGGGTAGCTGCAATGTCCAATACTATCTCAGATATCGATTCCCTTACCTCGGATGGTGACTCTGATGATATTGGTCCAAACTCTCTACCTAATTTGGCAACATCTATTAATCCAATAACACCAGCGGAGGAGCTAAATTTTATCAGAGAGGATCGGAGACAAACCTTGCGACCGAGACAGCCTCCTATGAAGCAAGGGCAATCAGAACACGCCGCAATCGCAGTAGGAGGGAGAGGCGGAATAAATACCGCAAGAGGTTTCAACAGAGGGTACAGGGGAAAGAAATGGAGAAACCAACAATCATTCCAAACCAAACAGTAATTAATTTGACTCAAGAAAAATTAACCAATGCAGAAATCCAAATCCTTGGTTTAGGACTTTCATACTGTCCTACTAACAACTTTTCTTACAATCATACAAGAATTGATCTTTACAAATTTGTTAGAAAAATCAAACTCAGAAAATTCTATCAACTGAATAAAAAAGCCCCTGGACCCAAAATCACTCCTGTAAATAGAATAGCTGGCGAGCCCCTGCAAGTCAATGATGTCCCGTTGCTTCAAACATTCTTTCACCTCTCTGACTCTGATTCTACAAATGATGAAGCTATGGCGACTCAAGATCAACTGCTTAACATGGGCATCATTAGTAACCAACCTGCCCCTAGTCCTTTTCGCCCCCTTCCACTTTTTTACCTCTTATGC
Organism: Triturus cristatus; assembly: GCF_964204655.1. Taxonomy (NCBI): domain Eukaryota; kingdom Metazoa; phylum Chordata; class Amphibia; order Caudata; family Salamandridae; genus Triturus; species Triturus cristatus. The sequence goes on from NC_140591.1 coordinate 1,526,550,633, forward strand.
AAAAAGATGCAATTGACATTTTCAGTGAGAAAGTTATCGAAGAGCTGAAACAACTAAATCGAGGTATCAATTCCAGAACTAGAAGTCACAATTTCAAGAGTGTTCAATACTTTACTTTGATTAACAAACTGAAGCAAAAATGTGATATTATAATCAACAATGCGGATAAAGGTGGCAATGTTGTCCTCTGGCATAAAGATCAATATTGTGCAGAAGCAATGCGCCATCTGAGTGACAACACTTGCTACCGCAAATCTTCACGACAAGAGTTACGACTTGTTCAAGAATCACTAAACATTTATTACAATGGAAAAGACAAGGCTTATTAACCAAGGATGAATTTATTTACTTAAAAGTAGACTTCCCAGTGATCCCTGTCTTATATTTTCTGCCTAAGGTTCACAAAAATACTGATCCTGTGCCTGGGAGACCTATAATATCAGCGCAGAAAAGTCTACTTGAAATGATGTCCAAGTATGTGGATTATTTTCTTCAGCCTTTTGTTTTTGCCCTTCCTTCTTTTGTCAAAGACACTCCTGACTTTCCTAATAAAATCAAGAATATTTCATGGGAGCCAGATTTTTGCTAGACGTGATGGATATTGAATCCTTATACACTAGTATCAACCTTGTGATGGTTTAGCAGCAGTGCAGTATTTTCTTGCGCAAAGAGATATTATTATATGTGATCATAACAAAATGCTGCTAATGATGATCGAACTATGCCTCTGCAATAATTTCTTTTTGTTTGGTACAGAGATGTACCAGCAGCTGCGAGGTGTGGCTATGGGGGCTTGCTTCTCCCCCAGCTACTCATGTTTACATGTGGGCTGGTGGGAGGAACATGTCCTCAGATTGCGCAATCAAGCCACATGGACTGCTAATGTGATGTACTTCTGGCGCTACATCGATGATATTTGTATGATTTGGAAGGGTGACAAACAGAGTGCATTAGAATTTGTTGATTCCATCAATGTTAATAACCTAAATCTTAAATTCACTGCTACCATTGATAATGCTAAAGTGGAATTTCTGGATATGATTCTTTATGTTAGCAATGGCCAACTCCACGCTAGACTACATCGGAAAACCACCGCAGGGAATTCCATTCTTCATGCGGATAGTGCTCATCCCCATCACACTATTCGGAGTATTCCCTATAGCGAATTCCTCAGGATTCGCCGAATCTGTAGTGAGGAATCAGAATGCCAAACTTGTCAATCAGAAGCCTATGCTCGTTTCCTCACTCGTGGTTATTCCAAAACGATTTTGGATTCCGCACTTACTAAGGCCAATCTGTTACCTAGGGTAGATCTCCTTATTGTTAAAAAAGCACAAGTGACACCTTCTTCACTATCTAACGGTGAGACTGATTTAACCAACATCAGATTTGTTACCACTTACAGTCAGCAAGATAAACAAATTCGCAAAATGATTTATACACAGTGGCCTATTGTGCTCACTGACATGACACTTAAACCTATTTTGCCAGAATTGCCTGCGATTACTTTTAGACGGGCGCCCTCTATGAGGGATGCCCTTGTCAAATCCAGTCCTGAAGTCTCCCTCAAAAAAACTTGGTTGACTAAAAAAGGCTTTTATAAATGCAATTCTTGTCGTGCATGCACCTTTGCCATTAATAGCACTGACTATACTACTGCATTTGACAACAAGAAAGTACCAATTCGTGACTATCTCACGTGTCGTACAGAGTTCGCGATTTATAAACTGCGCTGTACTTGTGGCCTTGAGTACATTTGAAGCACGAAGCTCCCTGTACATAAACGGATTTTACAACATGTCAGGGCTATTGTTAATTCAGACCCAAACTATCCTGTGGCGAGACATTTTAAAATGGTCCATGATAACAAACTTAAGGATCTAGAATACACTGTGTTAGGGGCTGTTCCTAATTCGGTGAGAGGAGGCAACCGTGAGAAAACCCTCCGCCAATTAGAGACCCACTTTATCATGTCCCTTGACACTAAGATGCCTTATGGCCTTAATAATAGTGAGGACTTACATAATTTCCTGTAATTCGCCTCACCTTAGTCTACCCTGTCTGGACTCTTGCCCTGTCCTGTTTTAATTACGCTGTAGTTATTTTAAACTATGTATAACAGCTCACTTGTGCTAACTGTGTCATTTATTGTAACTTTTTATCTACCCTTTGAAATTTACTGAGAATTTTCTCGATGTACTCTCTGTTAGGCTCTTAATACCTACCTCCGTATATTTGTTCAGGCTTGAACAAATTTTGCTTATTGCCTCATTCTAACTACGTTAGCCATTAGCTTTTTATACTTTGCACATTGCACTTTTTTGACTCCTTGGTGGTTTTTTTGCCATTTTGATAGACTTGACAGTTTCCTTTGTGAGAATTGTTTCTCTGTATTGCTGCTTCTACAACTATCTCTGTATATCAGATTTAGATTGGCAATGTTTATCCTTAGTACTGTATATGATATGTCCATTGGTATACCATTATGATATTCATTCATGTTATATGAGTTTTATCTGTCATCTTTTTAACAATATGCTCATTTGCACAGTGTTTTAGAATTCCAACTGTCAATTTTATTGTTATATGTCAATTGTTATTGTCCATTGTGTTCATATTTATGTCCCTTTGGCACTATGCACTTGCCTTTGACTTAGCGGTATTTGCACAATGATTCTGATTTTTGGCACTTGCCTCAGATTCAGCAATATTTGCACAATAATTTTGACTCTTTGCACTTGCATCTTTTGCACTCAAAACAGCAACTTTGCTGATTTTACTATATTTCTGATGCAACTTGTTTGTGATTTTTAATGGTATTTTACAAAGTGCTATTTACTGTGTTTGTAAATAATATTTGCCATAGTTATTTGTAACATCTTAGCAGCTTTAAAGTATTGGATTTCATTTAGCTGCAACTAACTACCAATACGGTGTTTATCGACTGTCGGTAGTTTCAAGGCTTGACACCATATGTATCAGGAGTCTGTTGTTTAGTTTCACGCACACATTAAGGTCTATTTCTAAAGTAATTTGTGCTTGTGTGTTAATTTATGCATGATTGTTCCCGAGCGCGTCATGTGATCAAGCTCGCGGATGCGAGCGAAACGCGTCATGGTGGACACTATGTCCGACGATTACAATGGACTTACACTTGCCTTTGCCTAATAAATTAATTCTTGCACCGATTCCGGATTCCTGTCCATACTTATCAGCGTGAGCACATCGTAGAGGTCCCTGCCAGCGTTCTTTCCGCCTGTTGGCTGTCAGTCAGGCGGTGCTGGATTAGTTTTGTGATATATATATATATTCAGTGAAAAAACCATGGGTTTCACACACGTTATAGTTAGGAATTAGCATTTAAAAAACCTTGCAAATTCAGTGAAAAAACCATAGGTTTCATACACGTTATAGTTAGCTGGACATTTCACTCGTAAAAAACCAATGAAATTCCCCCGTTATAGTTAGTTAAGCTAACTATAACTCGCGCACCCGCAATGCACTGCTGATATATATATATATATATATCCAAAACAGCCTCCGAGCAAAGGAGCCCTTGACCCTACAGGGCGGCCACGAAACAACAGGCATGGAGCAGCCCATCCATTTGACATCATCAAGAAAAACACATGAGGCCCAATACCGGAATAGGAGCGTTTTAATCACAGGTTAGCAGCGCAAAGGCATCTCCATTCCCTTACGCGTGTCAGCGTCTTACTGCCTTGATCACAGGTGGAGACAATAATTTGCATAGTGCTTACGTGCGCGCTTTGAAGTTTCAAAATCATGTGACAGTCCTTTTAAAATACAGTCCCCATGATGCATTGCACTGTTTGTGGTACATGAAATCTTAATAGATTATGTTTCTCTTTCAAATATCCATTCTTATTTAGTGCAAGTTTCAATAATAGTGGGTTTCATTACTCACGCCGTCACATAGATCTCTCATGGTTTGCTGCTGTTGTTTCATGTTTGCCTGCAATAATGCCCCAGCTCCGGCACGATCAGAATGAGAGGTATCCCCCTCTCTCTGAATCCCTTCCTGCAGCCACTGTATTTTTGTTAAAATAACTTCCTTGGCTAGGATTGCAGTGGCGAGTGAGTCATGCTCCAGATTAGGTATCCAAAACAGCCTCCGAGCAAAGGAGCCCTTGACCCTACAGGGCGGCCTCGAAACAACAGGCACGGAGCAGCCCATCCATTTGACATCATCAAGAAAAACACATGAGGCCCAATACCGGAATAGGAGCGTTTTAATTACAGGTTAGCAGCGCAAAGGCATCTCCATTCCCTTACGCGTTTCAGCGTCTTACTGCCTTGATCACAGGTGGAGACAATAATTTGCATAGTGCTTACATGCGCGCTTTGAAGTTTCAAAATCACGTGACAGTCCTTTTAAAATACAGTCCCCATGATGCATTGCACTGTTCGTGATACATGAAATCTTAATAGATTATGTTTCTCTTTCAAATATCCATTCTTATTTAGTGCAAGTTTCAATAATAGTGGGTTTCATTACTCACGCCGTCACATAGATCTCTCATGGCTTACTGCTGTTGTTTCATGTTTGCCTGCAATAATGCCCCAGCTCCGGCACGATCAGAATGAGAGGTATCCCCCTCTCTCTGAATCCCTTCCTGCAGCCAATGTATTTTTGTTAAAATAACTTCCTTGGCTAGGATTGCAGTGGCGAGTGAGTCATGCTCCAGATTAGGTATCCAAAACAGCCTCCGAGCAAAGGAGCCCTTGACCCTACAGGGCGGCCTCGAAACAACAGGCACGGAGCAGCCCATCCATTTAACATCATCAAGAAAAACACATGAGGCCCAATACCGGAATAGGAGCGTTTTAATCACAGTTTAGCAGCGCAAAGGCATCTCCATTCCCTTACGCGTTTCAGCGTCTTACTGCCTTGATCACAGGTGGAGACAATAATTTGCATAGTGCTTACGTGCGCGCTTTGAAGTTTCAAAATCACGTGACAGTCCTTTTAAAATACAGTCCCCATGATGCATTGCACTGTTCGTGGTACATGAAATCTTAATAGATTATGTTTCTCTTTCAAATATCCATTCTTATTTAGTGCAAGTTTCAATAATAGTGGGTTTCATTACTCACGCCGTCACATAGATCTCTCATGGCTTAATGCTGTTGTTTCATGTTTGCCTGCAATAATGCCCCAGCTCCGGCACGATCAGAATGAGAGGTATCCCCCTCTCTCTGAATCCCTTCCTGCAGCCACTGTATTTTTGTTAAAATAACTTCCTTGGCTAGGATTGCAGTGGCGAGTGAGTCATGCTCCAGATTAGGTATCCAAAACAGCCTCCGAGCAAAGGAGCCCTTGACCCTACAGGGCGGCCTCGAAACAACAGGCACGGAGCAGCTCATCCATTTGACATCATCAAGAAAAACACATGAGGCCCAATACCGGAATAGGAGCGTTTTAATCACAGGTTAGCAGCGCAAAGGCATCTCCATTCCCTTACGCGTTTCAGCGTCTTACTGCCTTGATCACAGGTGGAGACAATAATTTGCATAGTGCTTACGTGCGCGCTTTGAAGTTTCAAAATCACGTGACAGTCCTTTTAAAATACAGTCCCCATGATGCATTGCACTGTTCGTGGTACATGAAATCTTAATAGATTATGTTTCTCTTTCAAATATCCATTCTTATTTAGTGCAAGTTTCAATAATAGTGGGTTTCATTACTCACGCCGTCACATAGATCTCTCATGGCTTAATGCTGTTGTTTCATGTTTGCCTGCAATAATGCCCCAGCTCCGGCACGATCAGAATGAGAGGTATCCCCCTCTCTCTGAATCCCTTCCTGCAGCCACTGTATTTTTGTTAAAATAACTTCCTTGGCTAGGATTGCAGTGGCGAGTGAGTCATGCTCCAGATTAGGTATCCAAAACAGCCTCCGAGCAAAGGAGCCCTTGACCCTACAGGGCGGCCTCGAAACAACAGGCACGGAGCAGCCCATCCATTTAACATCATCAAGAAAAACACATGAGGCCCAATACCGGAATAGGAGCGTTTTAATCACAGGTTAGCAGCGCAAAGGCATCTCCATTCCCTTACGCGTTTCAGCGTCTTACTGCCTTGATCACAGGTGGAGACAATAATTTGCATAGTGCTTACGTGCGCACTTTGAAGTTTCAAAATCACGTGACAGTCCTTTTAAAATACAGTCCCCATGATGCATTGCACTGTTCGTGGTACATGAAATCTTAATAGATTATGTTTCTCTTTCAAATATCCATTCTTATTTAGTGCAAGTTTCAATAATAGTGGGTTTCATTACTCACGCCGTCACATAGATCTCTCATGGCTTACTGCTGTTGTTTCATGTTTGCCTGCAATAATGCCCCAGCTCCGGCACGATCAGAATGAGAGGTATCCCCCTCTCTCTGAATCCCTTCCTGCAGCCACTGTATTTTTGTTAAAATAACTTCCTTGGCTAGGATTGCAGTGGCGAGTGAGTCATGCTCCAGATTAGGTATCCAAAACAGCCTCCGAGCAAAGGAGCCCTTGACCCTACAGGGCGGCCTCGAAACAACAGGCACGGAGCAGCCCATCCATTTAACATCATCAAGAAAAACACATGAGGCCCAATACCGGAATAGGAGCGTTTTAATCACAGGTTAGCAGCGCAAAGGCATCTCCATTCCCTTACGCGTTTCAGCGTCTTACTGCCTTGATCACAGGTGGAGACAATAATTTGCATAGTGCTTACGTGCGCGCTTTGAAGTTTCAAAATCACGTGACAGTCCTTTTAAAATACAGTCCCCGTGATGCATTGCACTGTTCGTGGTACATGAAATCTTAATAGATTATGTTTCTCTTTCAAATATCCATTCCTATTTAGTGCAAGTTATAATAATAGTGGGTTTCATTACTCACGCCGTCACATAGATCTCTCATGGCTTACTGCTGTTGTTTCATGTTTGCCTGCAATAATGCCCCAGCTCCGGCACGATCAGAATGAGAGGTATCCCCCTATATATATATATATATATATATATTTTATCTACTGGCGGTCGCCAGTAGATAGTTATAGTTAGGACCGAGTTTCCATAGGAAATCTGAAAATTCTATTTTGAATAACTTTGGCGCCGGTTGACGAATCCTTGTGAAAGTTTCAAAACAAATGGGGCGCTCCGTTCAGCTCCTACCCTGAAAGTCTCGGGGTGATTCGTCAAGCGGGGACCGAGAAAAAGGGGGGTCCCAAAACGCGTTTTCCCCATGCATTTTTCAATAGGACCTTTAGTCGCAGCTACAGCCCGAACGGCTGAACAGAATTACGTGAAATTTGGCAGAGAGGTAGCCATAAGGTCAAGGAAGTGCCTTTTGCAGGTCTGGTGTAAATCTGTTCAGTATTTCCTGAGAAAATAGCATTTAAAAGCATATCAATATCTATATGCGCGCACTGTGCACGCACTGTGCAAGCCCTGTGCGCGCACCCTGCCGTGCGCGAGCGTTATTCTGATTGGTGGATGGATGTCAGTAAACATTCAAATCGGTCGAAATCAGGAAGTGTCGGCCGCCATTTTGTCTGTCGCACTGAAAAGAAAAGGTGGAGAACGTGAATAGGGGGCAGAGTAGGGAGTTCTTGACCCCCTAGCCATTGTCAGGGGGTCACAGTAGGAACGCGAAGGGTTAAAAAAAAGATTTTAATTTTTTTAGAAAACATCGCGGGGTGCGCGCACTCTGCGCGCACCCTAAAAAAAAACCTTAAAAAAAATAGAATTAAAAATCAAGTTTAAGTGTTTAGATATTAGGTGGCTCTAAAAAGAGCCCTTGTGTTTATTGAGTGTTTTTTGGTACCTACAAGTAAGTACCGATGCAGAGTCTAAGGTTCAAGAGGAAGACTCTGTTCCCTTCCTCATTAAAATGCACACCATCTCCTCTATAAATGTCTTCCATGTTGTAACGCAAGTTGTTGTGGTATATAGAACCCATACCATAGTCTCTGAGGAAAGCAGAAATAGACTTATTGACATGCTTCCTTGCTTTGTCAATTTGTGGACAATGTTGGTTGGACCAGTTCCACTTTTGCCTTTGGCATATATTAGAATATACAAAGGCAGTTTGTGGAAAAAGTGACATCAATTGCACAAAGGTGTCCTTAATAAGCATTTCCAGACCTACCCCAGTTAAAGTGCCTAGGTCATTTCCACCACAGTGCACAATTATAAGGTTAGGCTGTGGGAGATGTAGAAAGGAATTCACCAAAGGCATTAATTGGTGCCACTTTAATCCTCTCTGACCAATCCATTTAATGTCTACATTTGGCAAAGCAAGATCTTTGACAATACCTCTTTTTTCTGCATACGTTTCACTCCAGAAGACATATCTATGACCTACAATCCACACTGTGAACATCTTCCAAGGAGACCTGGATGCACTCCGAAGGTATCTTTCAATAGAATGGCAATATGAAATGAAAGACAGTTGTAAAATGGAGGCAAACATAATTTTTTAAAATAAAAAGAACTCATTGGCTAATTCAGACCACTCAACACTAAAAACTAGGCTGTATGTTTACATTTTTAAAAGCATGTTTTGTATTGGTTCAGAAAAATGTGTTCCCACTGAACATTACTTTGGATTTGCTGTTAGGTTTGAAAAGTCAAGCACTCTTGCTCTTTGGATTAGAAACATTGTGTGCTGAACTTCTGACCTCTCTGCTCACACCAGTGTTCCATGACCTGTTGCTATGCTAGCAGGTAGAAGTCTTGTTGGGGGAAGGGATCATTTGGAAAAGGGTTGAAATTTGCAACCACTAGAAATGTGTGATTCCATTTGAAAAAATGTGGGAAGCACTGTGATTTGGAGTTAACATGTATATGTGTGAAAAAAGAGAGGGAAACATTGCCATTTACTGGTTCTGGTGAGAGGAGAGAGGTGTACAGCTCAGGGATTCTGGCTTTGATAATCTGCTGTTTGAGTGCCACATTTGTATCTCAACTAACTAATTTTAAAGGTGAGTTATGAGTTTGAGAGGGGATGTATGTGGTGAATTTTGATATAAATAATAGAATTGTGATTCTTCTTTTAAAGTTGTGTTTTATATTTTGTGTTTTGAGAGATATTTAACTCTCTTGAACTTGTAAGATATTATGGAGTATGTCTTCACTATAAGTTAAGGTGTACTGGTATCACTGAGGAATACTGTTTTGTGCCTAGAATCAAACCATGAGTCTGTGTACACACAGAAATTGTTGTCAGAGATTTAATTTGTGTTGCTGTTGATCTGTAAGACTTGCAGTTGTAGGAAAAGGACAGCTTCTTTTTAACTGTGATGGTTAGCATTCAGTATAAATCATTCTTGAACTGTGATGGTTAGCTTTTAGCAGAAATCACTATCTCACAAATGGGAGGCAAATGCAAACACATTTGAAATTATCATGGTAGATTTTCATTCTACTTTAAAAGTTGTGTATTACATTTTATGTTGTGGAAGATATGTATCTGCCTTGAACTTGTAAGATATTATGGAGTATGTCTTCACCATAATTTAAGGTGTACTGGTATTACCCAAGAACACTGTTTTGTGCATAGAATCACACCATGAGTCTGTGTGTTCACAGGAATTGTTGTCTGAGATTTTATTTGTGAAGTTGTTGTTCTATAAGACTTGCACTCCCAGGAAAGGGGCAGCTTGTTTTCTTCAACTGTGATAAATAACACTCAGCACAAATCAGTATTTCACAAATGAGAGGCAAATGCTAACATGTTTGAAATCAACAGGGTAGATTTTCCTTCCAATCTTGCAATTGGTGAGGTAGTTGTTACATGTTCAAAACTCCAATTAACCCTTACCACACATGGACTATTACATATATCTCTGCAGTCTTCATGCAGTTGTGCAAGTCTCCATGTTCATCTCTCTTGCACCAGACAATACACAGTCTCCAGAAATACACTCTTTGCATACACGCAGCAGCTTCTCCTACACTCCCATGTGTACTTCTCAGCTGTGTGTTGTGTTTCAGATAGCAGTGTGTAATGCAAACATATTCAACGTCACCAAGGCTCATTTCCTTTGCTCTAGTCTAATCACTCACCCTGTAACATATGCTCATAGTCTCAAGAAGCTGTTAGGATATGTGCTCTTTTCTGCCTCTCTAAATGATAAGGAAAATGTGTCAGGCTGTCACAGTAATTATCAATTGCTCCACCACAGTAGTAAATGTGAATTGAAATTGCCAAAGAAAATATCGCTTTCTGCCTAGAATCAAACCATGAGTCTGTGTGCACACAGGAATTGTTGTCAGATATTTTATTTGTGTTGCTGTTGTTCTGTAAAACTTGCACTTGCAGGAAAGGAGCTGTTTGTTTTCTTCAACTGTGATGGTTAGCACTCTGCAGAAATCACTATCTCCCAAATGAGAGGCAAATGCTAACACATTTGAAATCAACAGGGTAGATTTTCCTTCCAATCTTGCAATGGGTGAGGTTGTTCCTACATGTTCAAAACTATAATTAACCCTTACCACACACGTACACTTCCACACATCTCTGCAGTCTTCATGCAGTTGTGCAAGTCTCCATGCAGATCTCTCTTGCACCTGACAATACACAGTCTCCAGAAACACACTTTTTGCACACACGCAGCAGCTTCTCCTACACTCCCATGCGTACTACTCAGCTGTGTGTGGTGTTTCAGAGAGCTGTGTATAACGCAAACACATTCAACGTCACCAAGGCTCATTTCGTTTGCTCTAGTCTAATCACTCACCCTGTAACACATGCTCATAGTCTCAAGTAGCTGTTAGGACATGTGCTCTTTTCTGCCTCTCTAAATGATAAGGAAAATGTGTCAGGCTGTCACAGTAATTATCACTTGCTCCACCACAGTAGTAAATGTGCATTGAAATTGCCAAAGAAAATATCGCTTTCTGCCTAGAATCACACCATGAGTCTGTGTGCACACAGGAATTGTTGTCAGATATTTTATTTGTGAACTTGTTGTTCTGTAAGACTTGCACTCCCAGGAAAGGGGCAGCTTGTTTTCTTCAACTGTGATGGATAGCACTCAGCACAAATCAGTATTTCACAAATGAGAGGCAAATGCTAACATGTTTGAAATCAACAGGGTAGATTTTCCTTCCAATCTTGCAATTGGTGAGGTAGTTGTTACATGTTCAAAACTCCAATTAACCCTTACCACACATGTACAGTTACATACATCTCTGCAGTCTTCATGCAGTTGTGCAAGTCTCCATGCTCATCTCTCTTGCACCAGACAATACACAGTCTCCAGAAATACTCTCTTTGCACACACGCAGCAGCTTCTCCTACACTCCCATGTGTACTTCTCAGCTGTGTGTTGTGTTTCAGATAGCAGTGTGTAATGCAAACATATTCAACGTCACCAAGGCTCATTTCCTTTGCTCTAGTCTAATCACTCACCCTGTAACACATGCTCATGGTCTCAAGTAGCTGTTAGGACATGTGCTCTTTTCTGCCTCTCTAAATGATAAGGAAAATGTGTCAGGCTGTCACCGTAATTATCACTTGCTCCACCACAGTAGTAAATGTGCATTGACATTGCCAAAGAAAATATCGCTTTCTGCCTAGAATCACACCATGAGTCTGTGTGTACACAGGAATTGTTGTCAGATATTTTATTTGTGTTGCTGTTGTTCTGTAAAACTTGCACTTGCAGGAAAGGGGCTGTTTGTTTTCTTCAACTGTGATGGTTAGCACTCTGTAGAAATCACTATCTCACAAATGTGAGGCAAATGCTAACACATTTGAAATCAACATGGTAGATTTTGCTTCCACTCCTGCAATGGGTGAGGTAATTCCTACATGTTCAAAACTCCAATTAACCCTTACCACACATGTACTCTTACATACATCTCTGCAATCTTCATGCAGTTGTGCAAGTCTCCATGCAGATCTCTCTTGCACCTGACAATACAGTCTCCAGAAACACACTTTTTGCACACACGCAGCAGCTTCTCCTACACTCCCATGCGTACTACTCAGCTCTGTGTGGTGTTTCAGAGAGCAGTGTGTAACGCAAATACGTTCAACGTCACCAAGGCTCATTTTGTTTGCTCTAGTCTAATCACTCACCCTGTAACACATGCTCATGGTCTCAAGTAGCTGTTAGGACATGTGCTCTTTTCTGCCTCTCTTAATGATAAGGAAAATGTGTCAGGCTGTCACAGTAATTATCACTTGCTCCACCACAGTAGTAAATGTGCATTGAAATTGCCAAAGAAAATATCGCTTTCTGCCTAGAATCACACCATGAGTCTGTGTGCACACAGGAATTGTTGTCAGATATTTTATTTGTGAACTTGTTGTTCTGTAAGACTTGCACTCCCAGGAAAGGGGCAGCTTGTTTTCTTCAACTGTGATGGATAGCACTCAGCACAAATCAGTATTTCACAAATGAGAGGCAAATGCTAACATGTTTGAAATCAACAGGGTAGATTTTCCTTCCAATCTTGCAATTGGTGAGGTAGTTGTTACATGTTCAAAACTATAATTAACCCTTACCACACATGTACTCTTACACTCATCTCTGCAGTCTTCATGCAGTTGTGCAAGTCTCCATGCAGATCTCTCTTGCACCTGACAATACACAGTTTCCAGAAACACACTTTTTGCACACACGCAGCAGCTTCTCCTACACTCCCATGCGTACTACTCAGCTCTGTGTGGTGTTTCAAAGAGCAGTGTGTAACGCAAACACATTCAACGTCACCAAGGCTCATTTCGTTTCCTCTAGTCTAATCACTCACCCTGTAACACATGCTTATGGTCTCAAGTAGCTGTTAGGACATGTGCTCTTTTCTGCTTCTCTAAAATATAAGGAAAATGTGTCGGGTTGTCACAGTAATTATCACTTGCTCCACCACAGTAGTAAATGTGCATTGAAATTGACAAAGAAAATATCGCTTTCTGCCTAGAATCACACCATGAGTCTGTGTGTACACAGGAATTGTTGTCAGAGATTTAATTTGTGTTTCTGTTGTTCTGTAAAACTTGCACTTGCAGGAAAGGGGCAGCTTGTTTTCTTCAACTGTGATGGTTAGCATTCTGCAGAAATCACTATCTCACAAATGAGAGGCAAATGCTAACACATTTGAAATCAACATGGTAGATTTTCCTTCCACTCCTGCAATGGATGAGGTAATTCCTACATGTTCAAAACTCCAATTAACCCTTACCACACATGTACTCTTACATACATCTCTGCAGTCTTCATGCAGTTGTGCAAGTCTCCATGCTGATCTCTCTTGCACCTGACAATACACAGTCTCCAGAAACACACTTTTTGCACACACGCAGCAGCTTCTCCTACACTCCCATGCGTACTACTCAGCTCTGTGTTGTGTTTCAGATAGCAGCAGTGTGTAACGCAAACACATTCAACCTCACCAAGGCTCATTTCCTTTGCTCTAGTCTAATCACTCACCCTGTAACACATGCTCATGGATCAAGTAGCTGTTAGAACATGTGCTCTTTTCTGCTTGTCTAAAATATAAGGAAAATGTGTCAGGCTGTCACAGTAATTATCACTTGCTGCATCACAGTAGTAAATGTGCTTTGAAATTGCCAAAGAAGATATCATTTTCTGCCTAGAATCACACCATGAGTCTGTCTGCACACAGGAATTGTTGTCAGGGATTTAGTTCATGTTTCTCTTGTTTTGTAAGACTTGCACTCATAGGAAAGGGTCAGCTCATATGATAGGATTTGAAAAGCTAAAAAAAAAATTGTAATGAATTAAAATTACATAAAGGTATTTTTTTTAGTTTCTTGCAGGTATTGCTGAGCGACAGTGAAAAAATTTAAAGATGCCTATAAAGTCAAGAAAGAGAAAAGAAAGGCAACAACAACCATATTTGAAGACAACTGATAAAAAAAAAATTGGAGGAGAAGCTCGTGTTGGAAAAAAGAAAAAGCCTTCTGGTAAGCAGACTAAGGATTTTTTTAAAAATAAAATCAAAAAAACAAAAAATGTTAAAAATATATGCACTTCAAACAGTGTTTCAAGTACAAAACAACAACAGAGTCAACAGCAAAAACAAAAAGCTAATGTACAATCAGAAGTAAGAAAGAGTGACTTAACACGAAAAATAGATTTTAAAAACATTCGTCGAAAAATGTTTCAGAGAAGAGTGATGTTAAATTTGCTAAAGGATGTGAAAAAATATAAGAAGAAAACTAAATTTTATAAGAAAAAGAAATTTATTCAAACCATTGTTACGAAGGCTCTGGAAATAAAAAGAAAACTATTCATTTTAATTTTGAACAGGATGCGTAGATTAGATAAATTAGTCAATGCAATGAAGTCACAAAGCAAAAGGAAAAGAGTAGTGAAAAAAAACACCTTTTGTAAAGTGTTCTTAGGAGAATGGAAGCATAGTTCAAGTACTGAACCATTTTTTAATGAAGAGAGTTATCTTCAAAGTAATAGTTTGTTGCATGCAGTTGACACCAATGGTAGAGCTTATGAAGTTAAAGACGGTTGTGTAATGGAAAAGGAGAAAATGGTTCCAAGAAATGAGGAAGAAGTGATGGCTGCTGAGGTTATGGGGAGACGTCCTAAAGCCCCAGTGTACACTTGGAATTGTAGTAGTATTTGTACTTTGCAACAGGAATCTATTGATAAATTACGTGACTTTCTAAGAGAATATAGTAAAAAGAGTGTTAAACAGAAGATAAAGGTGCTTCAAAGATTAGATCCATGCAGAGTGAGAGAGAATACTTGTTTGCAAGGACATTCTCTGGCTTGTCTATCTAGGAAAGTTTGTCAAAGTGTTTTTCACCATTTTAGGATGCTGGCAGTACATCATACTGAAATTAGAAAGTTTGTGAGAACATTGTATTTTGCTAAAAGTCCAGCACTAAAGTTAAATGAGTTGAATAATGCTCTGTTCCGTGGATCTGTATCAGATGTAGTGAAGGTTACTGATGAGATTCAGTTTTGTTACTTTGGTCCAGAACAAGAAAGTGCAGAAAATGACACAGTTATTGAGGAAAATGTGGAAGAGAATGTAGAACTCACTGTTAGTAAAAATTTTGAAGATGAAATGACAAAATTTACTATCATCTCTAATGAAAGACCAAATATTACTTGTATTTGTTGCCGGAGAACCCATTATAAAATTCAAACAAGGAATGTTGATCTGTATAAAAAAAGTGAAAATGAAGATAATTATAAGTGGAAAGATTTTGCAACATATATATTTCTGGAAAATTGTTTGAATTGGGTGAAGATCAGCGTATTTGTAAATACTGTTATAACAAGTTAGAAGAAAATAGAATGCCGGCTAGAGCTGTACATAATAATTTAGAATTGGTAGATATTCAGCCAGAACTTTCTGATTTAAATACGTATGAGTCTATACTCATTCAATGTGTCCATCCGTTTCAGACCATAGTGCGTATGGAGCCGAAAACAGGTAAATTACCTCCTTCAGATTTACAAAGAGGGTTAAAAGGAAGAGTTGTCTATTTGCCATTGGATTTGAAAAAAAATATGGAAACAATTGATGCAGATACTTTGGAAAGTGAAGCATTAGTTATTCTGGTTAATGGTGTACCTAAAAAGAATAAGAAAATTTGGCAGGAGCTGGTAGATGTACGAAAAGTACAACGAGCAAATTTGTATTTGAAAAGAAATAATAAATGGTATGAAGCAATTTATATGGATGAAGATGAAGAAGTTTTACTAGAAGACACAGGAATACCAACTGGGCAAATTGAAAAAGTGGATAAGTCAAAAGAAGAAGAAATTTATGAACATTTCAGCATACATCCTCTTCATTCTAAATAAGTTATGGGAAACGCTATTCATCTGTTTCAGATGAAGAAAGCAAAAGGAACTCCTGTGAGTGTATGGGAGGAGAGCTTGGAAGCTCGTTGTTTTTCCCAGCTGTTTCCTACAGGAGAAGGTGGACGATATGATGAACGTCCAGTACAGATTCCTGCTTCGGAGTATCGGACTACAAGAATATATGCAGAAGATCCAAGATTTCGTCAAAGTATTCCATATTTGTTCCATCTTTTATTTGAAAGTGACTTGTCTGCACTATCTTATGCAGTAAATCACATTTTAAAAACTGGAGTACATCTACATAATGTGTCAGCAAAGGACTTTATCAACAAAGTGCAACAGCGAGATGATCATTTGGAATCTCAATTGATCAATCTGATGGCTTGTCAGCGTGGGACTAATGAATATTGGTACCGACGCCATGGAGAATTGAACTGTATGTTACGGAATTTAGGAACTCCTACATGGTTCCTTACCCTAAGCTGTGCTGAGTACGCTTGGGATGATTTACTGGAATTTCAGCGAGAGGCAAATTCAAACATTAAAAACATCCAATACAAGACAGCAGGAGAATTGTGCTCATTGGATCCGGTTAATGTTTGCAGATATTTTAATCATAGATTTGAGGCTATTATGTCCTTCATCTGCAATAAAAAAAATCCACCTGTTGGAGAAGTTGTGGATTTCTTTTGGAGAAAAGAGTACCAAGCAAGAGGTGCTCCACATATTCATATGCTGTTGTCGATCAAGGATGCCCCAAAATTTGGAACAGATGCTGATGAAGCAGTTTTATCTTTCATTGAAGAATATACAACATGTGCTATACCTAAAAGCACAGAAGAAAAAAACTTAAAAAAGCAAGTTTTACGTTTCCAAAGTCATCGGTGTGGAAAGTACTGTCGGCGAAAGTACAAGAGTAAAGATAAGTTCTACACAAAATGTCGATTTGGATTTCCACGACCTGTCCTTTCAAAAGGAAGAGTAAACAGTTTTATGTCAGCTGTGCGACATACTATTACAAGAAAATCGCCGAAAAATACCTATAACCTAAGAAGAAAAGAAGAGTCGAAATACATAAATGACTACAACCCAGTCATTTTATCCATGTGGAATGCTAACATGGATATTCAATATGTCGCTGACAATTCTATCGCTGTTGCTCGGTATGTCACATCTTACATCACAAAATCTGAGAAAACGGAATTGAAAGAAATGTGGGAAGAGATTTCTCACGAGAAGACTGTCAGTAAAAATCTATACAGCTTCAGTTTAAAGATGTTATCGCATCGAGAAATTGGATCATATGAATGTTCAGATAGGTTATTATCTGCAAGTCTGTACTCCAAATCCAGAAGAATAATTTGGGTAAGTTTAGGCCTTGCAGGAATGCGAAATCGGGTACTGAAATCTATTCGAGAAATTGAGTATTTAGCTGAGTACGAACCAGAAAGTACAGACATTTTAAGAACAAACATGTTGGACACATATTACCCACAAAGAAATCATCACCTTGAGAACATGTGTCTCTATGAAGTGCTGCAGAACTACATTTTTAAACGGAATGCCACAGAAGACATCAACAATGGAAAATATAAAGTCAGTGGTGAGGAAGGATGTTTGGTAAAGCAAACAAAAGGAAGTTTGATAAATCACCGGAAGCTGAGTTGCGATACTAATGACAAAAAGGAATTTTACTACTTGGCACTTTTACAGCTATTTAAACCATGGCGTTCGGAGGACGAACTACTAGGAGAATTTCAAAGCTATTAAGATTCCTTTAATGCTTGCAAAGATAGCATAGAATGCAGTACTTTCAGAACTTATGTTCAAATGTTAAATGAAGAAATTGAACAAGAAGCAACAATTGCAGCTGAAGTAGCTAGAGACAGTTCAAAAGACAGTCAAAGTTCTGGGACGTTCAGTCAAGATCCTCTAGGACAACCAATCGTAGAAAATGAATCTGCAATAGCCATGACGGAAGTGGAAACAGCTATGAATCAAGCAAAGGAGGATTTAATGAACTTACAAGATTTGGAACAACAACTAAATGATGAACAACAACAAATTTATGAGGAAGTCATAAAAAAAATTGATCGCGGATTACTACATGAAAATAAAGAGTGCTCATGCACATCTTTTGAACCAATCAGAATGTATGTCAGTGGACAAGTAGGAACTGGAAAAAGTTTCCTAATTAATGTACTTAGGAGCTACCTACAGAAGAAAACGGATTCAACTTTGTCTTGTGTTGTTACTGCTCCAACTGGGTTAGCAGCGTATAACATAAAAGGAGTTACCTTACATCGTTTGCTAATGTTACCAGTGGAGCATGAAAACAAAATTCAATATCACAAGTTAACAGGAGAAGCATGTTTTGAAGTTTCAAGGGTGTTGAAGAAGATGAAGCTTCTCATTATTGATGAGGTAAGCATGGTATCGAACTTAATGCTTGCCTTTGTGCATTTAAGGATTCAGCAAATTCTGAAGACAGACTATGACGTGTTATTTGGAGGAAAACACGTCATAGTTTTTGGGGATCTTTTACAGCTTACTCCAGTTAAGGGACTACCAGTATTCCATACCCTTACACATGAAGACACGAAAAAGTCGTTAGGAAGAATAGGTAATGTGAACATTTGGACATACTTTGAGTATAAAGAGCTCATTATCAATATGAGGCAAGCTAATGATGAGGATTATGCAAGTATTCTCAAAGATATCAGAATTGGTGTACTCACAGAACATGGCAGAACAGTTTTACAGAGTCGATTGCTGTGTAATTTGTTTCCAGCAGAACAAATAGTTCCAGAGAAAATATACAAGAAAATTGCTGAGAAAAACACTGTAATCTGCTTAATGCCAACACTACATGAGTGCTCCATATTCAACCAAGAACTTTTGAAATTGGAAAATGAGGATATTATAAAACTGCAAGCTGTGGATAAAATACAACACGAAGGAATAACTATTATAATGACAGGAAAATTGGCAACTAAATTGGATTCTCTAGAGAAAAACATTTCGAAAACAGCTGGTTTGGAAAAGAATCTTTATGTATGTTTGAATTGCAGAGTAATTTTAAGACGTAATTTGGATGTAGAAAAAGGTTTAGTGAATGGAGCTATGGGTAAAGTTGTGGGTTTTGTAAAGTACCAGAAAAAAGATGGAATTGAATTTTTAAAAATAAAATTTGATCAGATTGAAGAGGTAAAAGACATTAGTCGTTGTTCAGTTCGTTTTTTGCTAGTGAAAGACTTATATGTACGTAGGAAGCAGTTTCCATTTTCTCTAGCATATGCTGTAACTATTCACAAATCTCAAGGATTAACTGTAGATAGTGCTTTTGTAAACATTGGATCTAGTGTGTTTAAAGAAGGTATGGCATATGTTGAAAAATTATCTGGTTTATTCATGATAGACTTTGATGACTCAAAAGTTAGTGCTGATGCAAATTGTGTGAAGGAGTATAATAGATTAAGAAGAAGCTATGCTCCTCATTTAGGTCAGTATCCTGTGTTTGAAAAACGTGTTGTTTGTCAGAAAAGGAGAATTGACAATATCTGTAATGAGGATGTACAGAAGAGTAAACAAATAGAGAGTGATGTGACTTCAAGCAAAAAGAAAAAGGTTAGTGTTGAAGAGGTTGTTGGTTGTCATTTTGAAAATAGGTCTGATGTCAACTGCTATGCAAATGTCGTACTGAATGTTCTATTTTATCTTGAAATTTTGCAAGAGCAGATAATAGTAAATCATGAAAAAAGATTATGTTCTCTGCTGAGTCTCCTTTATGAGAAGCTGAGTAATGATAAAACTAAAATAGAAAGTGCTTCTGATGTTAGAAATCTTTTAGATGTATGTTCTGGGTGTACACAGTTTAAAGAAAATGTCCAGCAAGATGCACAGGAATTTTTAATGTATATGCTTATGGTACTGGAAGATGAAGGAGTAGAAGTTGAAAATATATTTGGTGTCTCTTATAAATGGGAACATTGTTGTGAAAACTGTATGAACACATGTAGCAGTAATGTTGATTCTGAAAGGTTCATATATTTAACATTACCAGAGAGTAAATCAGTGACTTTCAGTAAATTAGTTAAAGATGCTAATCACAACATGGAATGTTCTCAATGTAAATCAGACATGTTATCAACGTTATTTTTTAAGAAATATGGACAGTATGTAATTTTAATGATACAACGTTGTAGAGCAGATGGAACAAAATTGGAAACTTTACTAAAGAAGTTTGTTGGAAATCAATTATCGATTTCTGGAAAAACTTTTGTTGCAGTTTCAATAATTTTTTATGATGGTCCTTCTATAACTTCTGGTCATTACACAGTTTATTTAAAATGTGAAAAAGGATGGACACAGTGTAATGATTCTTAATTGATTTTCAAGCAACGTTTGCCTTATGATTTACCAAATTGTTACTTAATTTTTCTAAAGCCAAAATTTTAAAAACAAATTTCAGCATCTGAAGAAACCATTATTTCAATTTTAAAGGATTAAGATTGGATATTTCACTTAAAAAGGATTTTAAAATTACCATTTGGCCTCATGGAAAGGTAAAGGTAACAACTGAGGACTTCTTTGACAGATATTATTTTGCTGGATGTGCTTATGCAACAAGGTTTACAGACGTTATTTATTGCAAATTGTTATTGTTTTTAGAAGGTATTTTTAATAAATATGTGACATTTCTATCAAGGTATGTTTTAGTGAGGATAGATTTGGGGCTTTTTTAAACAATCTTTCAGATTTTTTTTTTGTTTTTTGCTGTTAAATGATGACAACAATTGATATCACAATTTTCAGTGATATTCAATACATTCTGAAAACAGCAAAAAAAGGGCAAACAATTGCTTTGATAATTATGATAAAAACATGTACTGTTTAATAAAATGTATTTTTGAATATTAATACATTTTTTCTTTTTTTTCAGATCTTTAAAGAAAATTTAGGAAATTAAATTTATTTTATTTGCAATTAAAAAAACCATTTATTTCTAATTAAGTTATTTTGATGGTCAGGTAAGTTTAAAATCTCTGTATTTCACAATTCTTCCCTTTTATGCTTCCTTTTCTTCACCTCTCCTCACTCTCCTTTTTTCATTTCTCTTCCCTCTCTCTCTTCTTGCTTTACTGCTCTTTCGTAACTGCCTCATTCCTTCTCTACTACTCCCCTAGGTTTACTGTCTCCATCACTATTTTTTCAACCATGTTTGTCTCCCTGTATCCATACGTCTCAGTCATTGTAACTGCCTTACTGCTTCTCAGTTCCTTGCTCTGTGTCTCTGTTTCTTTCTCACTCCCTTTGTCTGTTTTACCCTTAATTTTAAAAATATCTCTGGGGCAGATTTACAAGCCCCCTGCGTCATCATTACGTCACTTTTCATGACATACTGGTGGCGCAGGGTGCTCCTCCATATTTACAAGGAGAGGAAAAGCCACCCTGTGTGACTTTTCCTCTCCTCGTAAATACAGCCATTTCACATGCAGTACTGTGCGTTGAAGGGGTATTCTATGGGTGTTGCTTTTTGTGTTTCCATGCAACACTAATAGAACTACACATATGTCCTGTTTTATGTGAAATCGTAAGTCTGAAGTTGTGTGTGAATGGTTCGCCACCCTAGAGGTGGTGTTGTGAGGTAGATCAAGGAGAAATGTTTTCATTTTCTTTATTTTTTGTCTTTCAGTGTATGCTGCATGGTACAGCATGCATTGAAGGAGGAAAAGGCCTCTTGTGATTGTTTTTTTGAGGAAGGTGTTCCTTCCTGCTCAAAAAACAATCTCCCCACCAATCAGGCATTCTTGCACCATGGTGTAAGGGTGCTTGTGTCAGCGCATGGCTGCAGTTTGTGCGTCAGCGCAGGGGAAACATAGAGATGCAACATATTCTTGTAAATATGTCGCATCTCTGTGCTTTGAAACTAATGCAGCACGGCGCAGAAAAATTACTTGCTGCACCATGCTGCATTAGTTTGTTATAAATCTGCCCGTCTGATTCTACCACTCCTCCTCTCTCCATCACTCATTTTCAATCTATGTTAATTTTTAACACTTCTCCGTCGTTCTCCTTCCCTCACCTTCCCTAACTGTCACTATCCTTTACTCATAGTCACTCCTACTATCCTACTTCACTTCCTCTTGTCTGTATGTCACACTCCTTCATCTTTTTGTAATCTTTCTTTCAATCTCCGTTACTGTGCTTTGCTCATGGACATCCTGGCTCCCTTTCTCTCACTCAACTTTCCTAAAACCCTCCAACTTCTCAATCTCCATTTCTCACTTTACCTTACTCCATTTTCAAATTCTCATGCCCATAAAAAAGAAAAATAGAAATCAAATTTAACTCTTTTGATGGTAGTAGGTTCTATAATGAACCGTTATCTTTTTTCAGAGTTTTAGGGTACCTATAAGTAAGTACTGATGAATAATTTAAAGGTCAAGAGGAAGAATCTGTTCCCTTCATCTGTGAAATGTACACAGTCTCTTTTATAAATGCCTTGCCACTCCCCTCACTATTTCTTCTTATTTCCTGGGACAAGGAGCTGAAAACATATCATTTTTACTTAAAAATGGCAGAACAGCATAGTACTTCAGGGACTGAGGAGGAGACGTGGATGCACTCAGAAGGTGTCTTTCAGTAGAATGTCAATATGAAATGAAAGTTAGTTGTAAAATGGAGCCTTACATACTTTTTTTTTATTAAAAACAACTCATTGGCTGTTTCAGACCACTCAACACTAAAAACTACGCTGTATGTTTACATTTTTAAAAGTATGTTTTGTATTGAATCTGAAAAATGTGTTTCCACTGAACATTACTTTGGATTTGCTGTTAAGTTTGAAAAGTTTAGCACTCTTGCACTTTGGATTAGAAACATTGGGGCAAATTTACAAGCCCCTTGAGCCACTTTCGCATCACTTGTGCCATATTAAAAGTGACGCAAAAGTGGCGCAAGGAGCTTGTAAATCTGTCACATTGTGTGCTGAAGTTCGGACGTCTCTGCTCACACCAGTATTCCATGATCTGTTGGTTTGCTACCAGGTAGAAGTCATGTTACAAGTAGGAATCATTTGGAAAGGGTTGACATTTGCAACCAGTAAAAATGTGTCTCAATTTAAAACAAAGGTGGAGAACATGGAAAGGAGGTTGGGTAGAGACTTCCTGACCCCCTAGTCTTTGTCAGGGAGTCCTTGAAGGATCACAAAAGGTTTAAAAAAAAAAAAATTCATAGGGTGCGCGCACAGTGAGCGCACCCTAAAAAAAAAATTCGAAAAAAAAGTTTTTGTGTTTAGATTTTAGGTGGCTCTAAAAAGAGCCCTTGTGTTAATGTAGGGACAGAAGAACAGAAAAACGGAAAAAAGAAAAAAATCTATGGCCTAGTGCAAGAGTGCTGCTCAAATTTTCTTTGAATGAGATCAATACTGGTCTCAACCATAGAAATGAGAACATGGCAGTCCATGCACCGTGTATACATCCTCCCAAAACAAGGACGTATATCCAGAGGTGCTGAAGCAGGTGAAGGCACCATCGCAGCAGAAGAAGTGCTTGGCTGAGCTGCCAAAGGTGTGCTCGACTGAGCTGCTGCAGATGTACTCGCCTGAGCTGCTGAAGAGTCTGCTTCAGAAGCGCGATTGAAAGACACGGGATGCACCTTTTCAACGTGCCTTAACATTGTGTGAATACTAAAAGAGTATTTCTTATTAGCATTCCCACGCGATAAGGTCCGGTGACAAAGAGTGCAGGTGACTTTCGGTGCATTCACCTTCTTCTGCCCCTCAGGAAAAGTGAAAAACTGCCATATAAAGGAATCTTTCTGCTTCCTCTGTCTCTGTCTCACAAGTGCATCCTGCTCACTCTCAGAAGATGGCTGCTGCTCTGCCATTGTATCTCAACAACAGATTAGCTCCTTCTCCAAGGGAAACAGAAGCAATAATGAGGGGAGTGGGTGTGTTGTTGGAAGAATCTGGAACTGAAACTACTTTGAACCAATGAAAAGTGTTGTTTTTGATCACATGACTTGCCATGAGGGGATTGGGTGTGGTGTTGGAAGAATATGAAAGTGAAACTAGTATGAACCAATAAAAAGTGTTGTTTCTTCATCACATCACTCGGGGTGCGTGCACAGAGCGTGCACGGTGCAAGAACGGAGCAAGTACGCACGCGCGTACGTTGTACGCGCGCATGCGTGTTTGCATTATGCGCATACGTAGCGCGTAAACAACGCACGCGAACGTACTACGTGCGAATGCGCGTATGAATCGTGTGCGTACGTAACGTGCGTACTACGCGCGCATACGAGAATTTAGCGCACGTAGAGCGCGCGCATGCGCGAATTTGGCGCGCGTAAGTAGCGCGCATGCGCGAACGTAGCACGCGTAAGTAGCACGTATGCGCGAACGTAGCACAAGGAACATGCACGATGTACGCATGCGTACGCTTTTCGTGTACGCATGCGTACGTTATTTACATATGAAGCGTACTAGGTGTTCGCAGAGAGCGCGCACTATAATGTACGCATGCGTACGTAGATAACGTATGCATGTGTACACGAATAACGTACGTATGCGTACAGCGTGCGCGCACGGATCCCGCACCCTAAAAAAATAAAAAAAAATAAAAAAAGGATTAAACTGTATACAAGTTAATAAAAGATATTAACTAGGCTTTTCAACTTTATACAAAATCAAAAAAAAAAAAGCTGAGCCATTCCAAATTAAAGGATACAGATAATCTATAAATATATATATAGGTAAATGTATGTAAAAGAAATATATATAAAAAAAAAAGAATTATAACTTAGCATTTAAAAAACCGTACAAATTCACTGAAAAAACCATAGGTTTCAGGCACATTATAGTTATGAATTAGCATTTAAAAAACCTTGGAAATTCACTGAAAAAACCATAGGTTTCACACACGTTATAGTTAGCTGGACATTTCACTCGTACAAAACCATTGAAATTCCCCTGGTATAGTTAGTTCAGCTAACTATAACTCTCGCGCCCACAATCCACTGCTGATGACGTCACATATTACATCACTCATGACAGTGATGACATCACTGATGACGTCATATATGTGAAGAATTAGTACACCTTCTCCTACCCTAATATAAATTTTGATACACCAAATCAAAAATTCAGATGGCTATTTTGAAAATCATAGATACACCAATACCAATAACTACATATCCAATCATTGACTCTTTGATCTACATGCAGCTCCATTCACTCACCTGTACAGTCACTTATACTTACAGTCACTCCGTACAAGACTATCATATGCATTTATACGACTATGTAGACACTCACACACTACCAATCATCCATTGACGTACTGACACACCTAGTCAGTTGTGCTAATAAATAAACACATTCCAATTAACTCACCTATACAGTTAAACACACTCAAGTTCACTTACTCATAAAGATACTAAAATATTTTGACACTCTTATTCAATCTCTAGTACAAGCACAGACTCATCTATACAGCCAGTCCCGCAATCACACACTCTCAGATATAGATAGTTATATACTCTTATACACATATTCACAGTGTTTCATATATGTAGTTACTGTCACCTGTACATCTGAGATATACATTCAATCACTAACACACCCTTACATACACTTCCCCAACCATACAGTCGATTACAGTTGCACTCTTAAAACCATGTACCCATAGAATCACCCACTCATACATCTATGCACAGAGTCACACACACCTCGCCCACTAATAAACTCAGGCACTCATACACATACTTAGACAACCAAATAATTAACCCATATAGACACTCATATAGCTATTTACAAAACCATGCAGCCACGTATACATCAACACACAGACACATACAGACATTCACACAGTTTAGTCACTAGTATACAGTAAGATATATTTAATAAATCACTTATAGAGTCAGTCACGCACTTAGAAAATCATCCATTCACTCACTTTTACACCCACTTATTCTTCAACGGGACTTTTCCTATAAATATTAAACATATTAAAAGTGTTCAGAAACACATAGTCAATGGATGATGTCATCAGTGATGTCATCAGTGATGTCATTTGAGATGTCATCAGTGATGTCATCAGTGATGTCACTGACCATGTCATGAGTGATGTAATATGTGACATCATCAGCAGTGGATTGTGGGCGCGCAAGTTATAGTTAGCTGAACTAACTATAACGGGGGAATTTCAATGGTTTTGTATGAGTGAAATGTCCAGCTAACTATAACGTGTGTGAAACCTATGGTTTTTTCAGTGAATTTCCAAGGTTTTTTAAATGCTAATTCCTAACTATAATGTGCCTGAAACCTATGGTTTTTTCAGTGAATATATATATGTATATATATATATATATATATTCACTTAAAAAACCATAGGTTTCACACATGGTATAGTTAGCTGGACATTTCACTCGTAAAAAACCAATGAAATTCCTCCGTTATAGTTAGTTCAGGTAACTATAACTCACGCGACCGCAATCCACTGCTGATGACGTCAGATATTACATCACTGTATTTAGACACTTATTTACTCATTTATTCTTCCATTAACCTTTAACTATACATATATTACAAATATTTATTTTACAGGCAGACACATATGTCCTCAGTGATGTAATATCTGACGTCATCAGCAGTGGATTGCGGTCGCGTGAGTTATAGTTACCTGAACTAACTATAACGGAGGAATTTCATTGGTTTTTTACGAGTGAAATGTCCAGCTAACTATAACATGTGTGAAACCTATGTTTTTTTAAGTAAATTTGCAAGGTTTTTTAAATGCTAATTCCTAACTGTAACATGTGTGAAACCTATGGTTTTTTAAGTGAATTTCAAAGGTTTTTTAAATGCTAATTCCTAACTGTAACGTGTGTGAAACCTATGTTTTTTTAGTGAATTTCAAAGGTTTTTTAAATGCTAATTTATGTATGTATTATTTTTTTTTAATATAATTTTAAGAGGAATTGGTCAAACCAACATTGTCCACAAATTGACAAAGCAAGGAAGCATGTCAATAAGTCTGTTTCTGCTTTCCTCAGAGACTATGGTATGGGTTCTATATCCAACAACAACTTGCGTTACAACATGCAAGACATTTATAGAGGAGATGGTGTGCATTTCACAGTCTTCCTCTTGAACTTCAGACTGTGCATCGGTACTTACTTGTAGGTACCAAAAAACACTCAATAAACACAACGGTTCTTTTTAGAGCCACCTAACATCTAAACACTTAAACTTGTTTTTTAATTCTATTTTTGTAAAGATTTTTTCCCGCCGTGCGCGCACGGTGCGTGCACGGTGCACGCACATCGCGATTTAAAAAAATAAATAAATAAAATGTTTTTTTTACCCTTCGGAGTCCTTCAGGGACCCCCTGACAACAGCTAGGGGGTCAGGAACTCTCTACCCTGCACCCTTTTCACGTTCTCCACCTTTGTTTTTCCTCTCTCACACAATGCGACAGACAAAATGGCGGCCGACACTTCCTGATTTCGACCGATTCGAATGTTTACTGACATCTAACAGCCAATCAGAATTTCGCTCACGCCCGGCACCGTGCGCGCACGTTGTGCGCACGGTGCGCGCATATAGATATATATGTACTTTTAAATGCAATTTTCTCAGGAAATACTGAACAGATTGACACCAGATATGCAAAAGGCACTTCCTTGACCTAAGGACTACCTCTTTGCCAAATTTCAAGTAATTCTGTTCAGCCGTTCGGGCTGTACCTTCGACTAAAGGTCCTATGGGAAAATGCATGGGGAAAACGCGTTTTGGGACTCCCTTTTTTATCGACCCCCACTTGACGAATCACCCCGAGACTTTCAGGGTAGGAGCTGAGCGGAGCACCCCATTAGTTTTGAAAATTTTGCGAGGATTCGTCAACCGGCGCCAAAAATATTCAAAATAGAATTTACAGATTTCCTATGGAAACTCGGTCCTAACTATAACTATCTACTGGCGACCGCCAGTAGATAATATATATATATATATATATATATATATATATATAGCTATATATATATATATATATATATATATATATATATATATATATATATATATATTCACTGGAAAAACCATGGGTTTCACACACGTTATAGTTAGGAATTAGCATTTAAAAAACCATACAAATTCACTGAAAAAACCATGGGTTTCACACACGTTATAGTTAGGAATTAGCATTTAAAAAACCTTGCAAAGTCAGTGAAAAAACCATAGGTTTCACAGACGTTATAGTTAGGTGGACATTTCACTTGTAAAAAACCAATGAAATTCCCCCGTTATAGTTAGTTAAGCTAACTATAACTCGCGCACCCGCAATCCACTGCTGATGACGTCACATATAACATCACTCATGACATGGTCACTGACATCACTCATGACATCACTGATGACATCTCAAATGACATCACTGATGACATCACTGATGACATCATCCAGTGAATGTGTGTTTTTCTGAAAATTAAATATGTTTTATATATGTATATCTCAAGGTCGATGGAAGAATAAATGGGTATATAAGTGTCTAAAAGGATGATTTTTTTTCAAAAATATATTTTGTAACTGACTGATAAAGTATATCAAAGTGAATACATGGCTTAGTGAGTAATGTTTTAATATGTAAATATCTGTATCAGTCTCTCACTTTGTGTATAAGTGGCTGCATGGGTTGGTGAGTAGCTACATGGGTGTCTATATAGGTTATTAGTTGGTTTTTTGAGTATCAGTCTGAGTGTCTGCATGGTTTGGTGGAAGAAATTACGTAGTGCATAGGTGCATGAATGAGTGACTCACTGTATGTGTTGAAGACAGCATGTGTGCAGGACTGTATGGGTGGATGAGTGTGTGTATGAGTGTGTTAGTGAGTGAATGACTGTCTCAATAGTGTCTTTATGAGTAACTACATATGTTTTAAACTAGTATATGTGACTATTGGTGTATATAAGTGAGTATATGTGATAGTGAGAGATTGGAAGAGTTCCTGTATCAATAAGTATGTGTTTCTATAAGTGATTGTTTAAAAGACCAAGAGTTAATTATTAAATTCTTTTTTTCTTTTGATAGTCAATTTTAGATGACTTTTCACAACACTTTTTTTGCACTGCAAGCATCACCTGTAATTTTCCAATGCTTCGCATCAAACGGATTTAAGGAGATCTGAGAAAATGTTCATTAAAACATCAGAGCTCCTCCCTCACAGTGAGGGGGTTGTAGCCCTTGGTTGCCCTAGGAATTGCAACCAAGAGGAGATCCCAAATAATGAAGCATCCCACCTCTGTGGGTGATGGGATCCCGTCCTTTTTAAGGGACTCCCCGCATATTTGAGTAAGAATTTAACACCTGTACTGTTTATGCCTTAGAGCTGTTTCCAGCTCGGTAGACCCGCGGATTTCTTGTTTGATATAGGAACAAATATTGCCATAAATGACATTTACAATTTGAGAATGTAGCATGCGTTCATTTTAAGTTGTCCATTTAGAAATCCGAGCCTTCTATCGTTTGATTGCATGCTAAGCATTTTCCACACTTATAGTGTCCTTTAATGGGTGATCGCTTCAAGTGTTGCCTCAAGTTGGTTATTGCTGGCCTTGGAGGAATGTCGGCCCTAACAAGATGCTTGTCAACGCTTTGAATCCCCTCTGTTTCCACTCAAGAAGAACTCAAGCCCTGATCATGCTTGATTTTAGGAGTCTTGATAATTTAGACACATCTGTTACTCCTACCTCTTTAAAAGTTGAGTGCTGGTACACTTTATATGTGTCATGAATTGCATAAAGTGTGTATTTATATGTCTACTATTAATAATTTAGGTTTATGTTCTACACTAATGAGAAATGCGCTGTGGAATGCAAAAGATCACCAGATATCAAATGGACGTCATCCAATGTATGTGATTATACTACGCAAAATGTCTAAAGAAAAAAGTTGAAAAATAATCAGGTATGGATACTGGGGTCATGCTTTTTAAATTTCATGATCACAAACTAATGATTTATTGTGATGGTTAAATTGCTTCTTGCAAGGTACATACTGTTTTTGGTAACTTTTAGAAAGTTGACATTTTCTTCCCTTAGCCCTTTGGTGCCTGCAGCCTGTCTCTAGTTACCTGACTGGCTGTAGTTGGCAGTGGACTTTGTGTATTCCTTTTAGACAACCACACACAATGAGAGCATAGGTGTGTCTAGATGGGCCATCCAAAAACACTGCTTCTGCACCTGTACCCTCCTATCTGAGAGTCTCCCCTGCCAAGTGATGCCACCCTAGTCCTGTACCCTTGGAACTGGGCTTAAGGTGTTCTGCTCTTCTGTGGACCCAACAGAACTGACGCATCAAATCTGCTGAGCGGCGCAACGCTGAGCATAAATGACGCATCGACACCGGTGCATCAATTTGACCCATTGCAAAAGAATTGCATCGCTGCTGCAACCCGCGTCTTGGAACCGAGGGATCACCTTCTGCAAATCTTTTGTCAACAGCACCCTCATCGACAATACCTAAACTCCACATTGCAGCTACTTCACTCACCAGAACTGACACATCACCTTGACTGCACATCGCAGCCCCGACACTGGACTTCACATTGCAAGCCCATTCGACAAGATCATTGATGACGATGCAATAGGTCCTCACACCCCAGCCTTATGTATCTCAGAACTGATGCATCAACTTGGCATCCTCAATCCGGATCCACGCAACGCTCTGCAAACCAGGATTATCAGTACTTTTGTTCGGCTGTCTTAACGGAGTCCCTGTAGCCGGCCCATGGTCTTGGTCAGGCATTTGAGATATCCACAGTTGGCACTTTATGCTTGTTGAAACTATTTTACATAAAAACTTTGAAGGTCAGTATGTTTGGTTCGTCTATGTGGATTTTTGTTTATCTTGTTTTATTTATTAAATTCAGATTTTTATTTAACCTGGTGGGGTATCTTTTTGTGTGGTGTGTACCCTTTTTTACTGTTTGAAGTGTTGCACAAATACTTTCAACATTATCTCTAATGTTTGGAATGTGGCATCTGAACAGGCTGCTTGAACAACAGACAAATGATCACAGAAGCAGTGTTCAACATGGGTGGAGCCACAGAAATGTAGCTGTGATGTCTGGATAACAGCAGGCACTGGTACTAACAAAGCACTTATCCAGGAACTGGCAGCGAGTTGAACATTATTCTTCTTTGTCATTTTAATCCTATAATGCAAGGGACTGCATATGGCCACGTAGCGGTCATACGCCATCACCACAAGCAAAAAACATTCATTCACAGCAAAGGAGTGAAAAAAGTACATCTGTAGAAAGCAGCCACTGAAAGAAATAGTGTTGGCATTCATAAGGAATATAGCAAGCATCTTCGGCACAGTGGTGGTGGTGCAAAAGATGTCCAGCACAGAGAGATTTGATAAGAAGAAGTACATTGGCTTGTGCAGGGTCCGATCCAGTACCACTGTACAGAGGATCATTACATTTCCAGTTAGGATTAGGAGGTACAAAAACAAAAATAAGAAGAAAAGTGGTACCTGGAAATTCTGAAGTGATGGGAATCCAGTAAGAATGAAGTCAGTTGTTGAGATGTTTTCATTGTACTCACCCGTTTCCAACATATTGAGAATTCCTAAAAAGAATATGATGAACTATCACAGCCAAAATAAGGAATGAGTGTAGTGGGCCATACAAAGTCGCTCCCCTTCTGTTTTCTGGTACAAAGCTTGGCCTCCGTAGACAACTTCTTTCTTTGGTGAAATTTACATTGATATTTAGGAGTTTGTGAAACAAGCCAGTGTGACATTTATCGCATCCAAGGGCAAGCAAAATTTGTCACATCAATATCACTGATGATGTTTTGTATAAAGGGGACGATAAATACATACATAAAATGTGATTCATGGGCTTCACTCAGTGTTCACAATTTCTGAGCTGCACTAGAAGTCTCAATAAAGGCTAATTTTATATTTTCCCTGCAGCCGAGGCACACCATGGTTCGATGCTCAGAAGTCCCCTCTGCCACTCTGTGTATGCAGATTACAAATCCTTGTCCTCTTCCCCACAGATATCTTTTGTTGGAGAATGAGGAGCTGCACAGTAACCAGATACATCTTCCAGTCATCAGGGTGTGACAAGGTTGTCTTTAGGCTCAATGAGGACTGCGAGGTTCATCCCCTTACAAGAAGCATCCTTCAATATCCTGGAAAGGTAACTGTAGACCTGGGTGAGGCTCTGCAGCTACTGCATGAGTGAAAGTTCTGACAGATTCCAGTAACAAGTGCAGCTGGCTCCGGGGATGAGCCATCAGACAGTTTGCTTAAGACACTGACAATTAGTGTCCCAAGCTACCCACCATACACTTCTATAGGCCTGGGGAGGCATACCCTAGCCAGTATCAGGTTGAAAACTCTGACTGGATCCTCTATTAGAGATCTGGGAGGCCCAAAGTGCATGCTTCGGCCAAATTTACTGGCCTGTGGTATCACAAAACTCTATGGACAGGGTTCCACAAAACTCAGGAGGGCTGCCCTGCTTGAGCAGGGTGAAAGTCTCTGCCTGGGTGGAAGTGAGAGGGTCATCAGGCCCACGGGTACAGGACAGTGTCTATGGGTTTCTTTTGCATACATGTAGTGTCACAAAGAGCCCAAGATGAATTTCGCAGACCATGGGAAACCTTTCCTACTTCGGCGAGGTGGAAAAATTTGACTGCGCTCCTGGTCAAAACTCCACCACCCATCTGCCCAACTGTGGTGTTAAAAAAAGCCCAGGATATGTGTCACTGCCTTGTGGATGGCTCCCTTGCTTTAACAAGGTTAAAAGCTCTGACTGGGCCCTATTCAGAGTTCTGGAAGGCCTCTTTGCCTGTCAAGGATCTGACCCTATACTCAGGCTCCAGCCACCACTCCGGGGTGTCCCTCCATGGCCCTGGTCCTCTCAAATGGAAAGAAGCATTTCACCTTGGAAGAGATGCTGCTGGCCATTCTCTTATTCCTATATACTGATTGCACAGAATAAAGAAATGCATAAAGCGGCCATATGGAAAATCTACCCTGGAAGTCCCAATGAGGGTTAATTTGGAGCTTCAAGCTGAGCAGGGGCTCCAGGATGTCCTATACAATCCCTCAAACTTCCCTCTCTTGTCACCCACAATACAAAGATTACCAGAAAGGCTAGCAGCCTTCATCTGGATTAGTAGAAAGAGGTTATTCATGATCTGCTTTATATCTTGTTGTTCTCTAAAGACACTTCATTGCCCCTGCCACACTGTACAGGGCCCCAGGGACGGTTTAATGATCCAACTTCCCAAAGAGCAAGCAGGAGTACAAAAATTGACATCCTGCTTGTTTATGGTTTAAACATTACTGTACTCTGATTAATTTTGCATACTTGGTCTGTTTAATGATAGACTGCTGGGCCAGCCTTGCCATTGTTTCAATTACAGTGCTTCCACCATGACTGGTGACATCTGACTCGAGGGTGTTCCTCTCAGGGAGGCCTTCCTCGAGGGTCTCCCCTCCCAGGAGAGTGAAGGTCTAGTATACTATCAACTTGTTCCCTAGTAGTCTGACCAGAGTGGATGGGGTTAGGGGGGAATTTGGCAGGGGGCTGGCAGATCACCAGACAACCTCAGGCATGAAACCCGAGTCTGCCTCATGCGTTCTACCTGCGGTTGTCTGTGGTGTACCTCCGCTGGCCATGTTAACCACCTCAAGCACGTGCTTCTGTAACCGGGGCAGAAGGCCAACCTGCTGCTCTGGGCAGAGCTTTCAAGTCTAACCCAACGAGCGAATTTCTAATCTTATGAAAGGTATGTCACAGCCACCGCTTAAAAGTGATCTCCCCATCCAGGGGTCCCACCAGCACCCGAAGGTCGGTCTGGCTCCCTTGGACTCAGCTTGCAACTATGACTTCCAATCAGATGTGGTGCAGGAAACACGGTGTGCAGAATACCAACTCCTCAATGTTGACCAGGAGCCAAGTTGGTTCTGATAGAGGCTCATCCCATGGAGACTGTTAAGACAGTAGGATTAACATGTGTACCATTGTCAGGTCTTTTAAGAGTCAGATGGCTTGGAAATTCAGCCTAAATCCTGTAGAAAACTAAATTTAAGGCTAACTATGGTCATCACACCGGTAGCAAAAAAGTACCATAAGAGAAACAAACTTTAAATAGAGTTCAAAAGCCTGGCCTGAATTTCTAATAGCATTCCATATAACTATTTGTCAATGTTTTATCATTTTGCGACAGATGTCTATCTATAAGTACTTTTTCCTTCAGCCTACATAGACCCCATTCACATTGTACCTCAAATGCACTTGCAATTTGTTTTGAAATGTCTGAACCTTTAGTTTCTGAACACATTCACATGCGTAGGGCAGGGATGTCAATGAATATCTAGGAGGCTTGAATCCTTCCCAGATTTTCAGGATATTAATTCTCATGATGCTCCTGCTTTAAGTTTAATTTGTATTCAGTGGGTATATAAAACATACCATTATGCATACCTCATGCAAGAATCCACATTGAATCAATCACAGTGATTGATATAGCAACTCGTAGTACAATAGCTAGCTAAGTATTACATATATAGGAAGAGAATCACTGAAGGACTTAATATAAAAGCTAAAAAATTGTGATTAATTACAGCTGGTGAGCACGATCTAAAATGTAAAAAAAAACTATGAGACAATTCCGTGTTCTTCACCACTAAAGCATGACTTGCATTGCTAAAAGTTATGTCGCCCTAAGCACTCAGAGATATCCTTATTAACTGCTCAAGCAGCTACTAATGAAAAGCATATTTTAAGGACCTAAGTATACACAAATATCCTTAACTAATGAACTCTTTCATCCCACTCTAGGTCTAGGCTCATAGCGGACCCTTGAAAGCAAAATCCTCTGCTTAGCAAGGGATATTTTACTCTTTCCATGATGGCCCTAGAGCTCCAATGGGGTATATGTAGTTGAAAGCAATATTCCTAATTTGGTGCCAGTGGCTCACCTACAATCAGATTGAAACATTTATTTTTAATTGATGGAGGAAGAATACTTAATAATTAGCTTCTGAAATATTAGAATCTTCACACACAGATGATGATTCAGTAAACTTTTCTTTGATTGGCTAAACATTTTAGCAGCCTCACCTTAAGTGGTTATCATTATTTCTTTTGGGAGTGATGAACAAATTGATCAGGTGGATACTGACATTGAAAATTATAACCCAAAGAGGTACTACCAAATTCCACATTAATTACTGGTTTGGGTTTGCTACATCGATGTCTAAAGAGCTTACCTAGTTTGCTGATTTCAATCAAGTTCTATCTTCTTAGAACACAGCTACATTTCCACGTATGGAACTGATTTTAGTGGGAAAAACTGGAGTGCAGGAAACAGGAAGACAAGCATCAAAGTTGATGAAGGAGTCAGAGACTGTCCAGTATATATTTGGCAGCTCTGCAGGTTGTACAGAATTTGATGAAAACTTGATCTGTTGCACATTGATGTAGACCATGTACTTTTGATGTTTCTGTATTGAAATCTGTGTTTCTGTACTTGTTTATTGTACAGTTGCTGTAGTTGTAGCAACTTGTAGAATACATAATTTGTTGTTGTTTATTGTTGTCTCTTTTTGGAGAGGGGATGCTTCATTCATTATTAAAGCTTCCATAAGAACTTCTTGCACGGTAGTGAGAGGACGCAGGCAGCTACCCATGCACCCAAGTGGCTTACTTTTCAGAATTGTCCACATATTGCTGTTTGATCAGATCAATAGAGACAAACCGTTTGTCTCTGCGACTGGCAAGGGGCGGAAGGAGTACAGTTTCGGAACCTTCAACAGCCAGGACAGGTACAAGCGCTCTATAGGATGGTCCAAATAATTTTTTGTCCACAATATTTTCCCTCACCAGATCTCCAACCTTCAGGATCCAGTCAATTCTTGCTGAAACTACCTTCACTTTTCCCATGGCAGTGCGTTTTACTTGGATGTCGCTCTGTTTGTCCCGGAAATCATTCAGTTCCTGTAAAACAGTCAAAGATTCATTGATTTCAAATAGTGTTTCTGCCGCAGCTGTGCTGGGATTTTCGAGGTCTGGGACTGACTTCTTTACCCCAAACAGGATTTCATAGGGAGTCTGACTACCCAGGGATTTTCCCGACATGTTGTTAAGAGCTATCTGGACCCCATATAGGTGATGGACCCATCTGGGACCTGAGAAGAGAACTCTTGCTGTTAAAGACTTTTTTAAGTCATGTTTTTTTCTCTCTACAACCACATTTGCCTTGGGATGGTATAGACAAAAGAAACACAGGGTCACACCCAACCTTCCCATGGCCTCTTTGTAAGCCCTAGAATTAAACCTCGTACCCTGGTTGGAATGAAATGTGCCAACTACATATGTCCTGACAAAAAGCTGCAGATCCTGTACATCAGATCAGGCATCAGCCAATTGCTGTGGCCTTACCCAAAGGAATCTAGAGCAGGAATCCACTGCCAACTCCAAGATGTACTTATAAGCCCAATTCATTGACAAAGGGTTGCAATGGTCCAAATAGACACAAGCCAATGGCTTGTTTGAGATCAGTAGAGGCGTCTATTGTGGATGCGCTATGGTGGAACCCTTCATCTGCTGGCAGATGTCACATATAAAAACAAAGTCCTGGTTTGTTTGTAAAGACCTGGCCACCTATAGTGCTGCTTCAAAAATTAAATTGTAGCAGCCACCCTCTCATGTGCAGAAGCCAGACCCTCATGTGCAGCTAAAATTAACCTCAATCTGTGATTACTCTTGGATAATACTTTATCCCTTACTCCTGGAATCCGAGCATATGGTATGCTCTGTGCATCTAACCTGTAGGAGTACGCGAGTGGGAGCCTTTCAGCAGGGGGGTGTCATTGCAAGCTGCATTGATGGCCACCATGATGCCTCTGTCTATCCTTGTGCTGGAACAAGTAAGGGCAGCGACTGAAGCAGTGTGAACTGTTGCTTTAGCAGCTTCATCAGCCATGGAATTCCCTGCAACGTGAACACCAGCACATTGATGACTCAATGTGTGTCCGTGGCAAGCAATCTTTCAGCTTTGCCTCCTGTTCCCAAAGCAGCTTGTGCTTTCTTGTGCAACCCTTTGAGTCTCTGAACTTATTCTGCTTCTAGTAGTTTAGGTATGCATTATGTGACTGTACACAGTAATACAAATCACACACTATGAGTGTGGGAGATCCAGGATCCGTATTCTGTAGTGTCAGTACTAGAGCATTTAGTTCTGCCAGCTGCGCTGAGCAATCACCAAGTGACTGCATCTAGGTTTTCTCAGGATGGAATTCTCCATCATGCATGCACCTTTTTACTATTGTGCATGCCGCTGAGTATTGTTGCTTTGTCCCTTCTGCAGGCTGGGCAGAACCATCAGTCTATATGATGTAATCATAGCAATCTAGAGGCATTATTTCCATTGGCAGAGGATTTTCTTAATCGTACTGCTGAAAGGCTTGTGTTTGTTAAGTAGAATCAAATCTGTCATCTACATCTGTTGCAGTGAGTAAATTAGCCATTTCATCTATCATGGATGTAATGCTTTAGCGTTCAGAACACTTGCTCTGTCGACCGCATTTGGATTTAGACCAGCCCATGGGACAGAGTCAGCACTGGTGACCGTGTTAGATGACCTTAGGACGCGTGCCGACCAAGGACGGGCAGCTTTTTTAGTGCTGCTCGACATGTCGGCCGCGTTTGATACGGTCAGCCACACGATCTTGATCAGGAGGCTGGAGGAAGTGGGGGTGACTGGTCTGGCCCTTGATTGGCTGGTGTCTTATCTGGATAACAGACACCAGGTAGTGGCCCTGCCACCATTTAAATCTACCATCAAAAGGGTTGGGCAGGGCGTGCCTCAGGGGTCAGCCATCAGTCCTATTCTTTTCAATCTTTACCTCCGTCCCCTGATCAAGTTGATAAAATCCTTTGGCATCGCAGTCACCAACTATGCGGACGACACCCAACTTATCTTCTCGTTTGAGGGTAAGGAGGCGGTGTCACAAGAGGTCTTCCATCGTTGCATGATCTCTACGGCAGATTGGTTATGCCACAACTCTCTACAATTTAACAGTTCCAAAACGGAGGTTTTACATTGCTCAACAGACCGTACCCCTAGGCCCCTTCCATTGGACTTTTGGCCCCCCTCCTTTCAGGGTACTAGTGCATCGGCAGACTGTGTGCGGAATTTGGGAGTATTTTTTGGCTCCAATCTTCAATTGGATGTATCCGTTAATAAAACAGTAGTAACGTGTATGGCTCTGCTCCGCACACTTAGGAAGATCTTACCACTACTCCCAGTACAGGCCAGACCAGAGGTAGTGCGGAGTACCATCTTGAGTAGGCTTGACTACTGTAACGCACTACTTCTGGGAGCTCCGGCGACTCTTGTGAGAAAACTACAGCGTGTGCAGAATTTCGCTGCTAAACTGGCCCTGTCACGCCGGCGTGTTGATTCTTCTATCTGTGCGCTCAGGGATCTTCACTGGCTGCCAGTCCCTCAGCGGATCGAATTTAAAGCTCTCTGCTTCGTTTTTAGGGCCCTTCATGAACAAGGTCCCATCCTTCTGCAGAATATGTTTTCGTGGTACATTCCGCCTAGATCTCTCCGCTCTGCTACAGCCTGTCTGGTGGTAGTCCCTACAATCCTGAGGACTCGGTTAGGAGGTCGGTCTTTTAGGTTTTCAGCAGCAACTTTGTGGAACTCTTTACCGCTGACCTTGAGGAGGGAGGGAGATCTTCCTTCTTTTAAAAAAGCCTTGAAAACACACCTTTTCCCAAGAGTTGCGTAAAATGTGCAGTTGGCTTGATAACATCGTGCAGGTTTTCCATCAAAAGTCTAAGCGCCAGGATGCCCGTTGGGTGACAGTCAATGTGCTATATAAGTATATCTATACATACATACATACATACATCCAAGGTTGGCACTGGGGCACGACAATTATGCATTTACCCAGAGCAAGGGCTTGTTCTCTCACCACAGCAGTCTGTACTGCTGTAAGGATTTTTGATTGTTTCTCAGCAGGATCAAAACTCATTTCAGGGTTTGTATATAAATGCAATTTATATGCAATTGGTACTGTCATCTTCATTGAATGTGACATAAGTGTATCCTGATGTCCCCGTTATGACACAGATCACCAGGTTTGTTGTGTTTACACATGTGTGTAGGTGTTTGGCAGCTATCTTGTCAGCTTGTACAGAATGTAAGATATTTGCATGTTCCTGAGTCCAGTGTGTGCTTGAGAAGCATGGACATATCCAATTATAGAATGATTGAGCTTGTTCTGTGTAATCTGGAATGTGTGTCCTGCTAAAATTAAACATTCTTATAGGGATTGTCGTTTTATCAATGTTGTTGGAAGTTGACGCAACACACATTTGTCTAGAAAATGGGTTGCAGGGCTCTTGACAGCTCATATCCCAGAAAGTGGATGCTGAGATGGGCAATATTAGAATTTTTTTAAACAAAGTTTTTAGCCCATATTAGCCAATCCCAGTATTACGCAATCTATGCTGGTCAAGTGTTCCATAAAGTCAAACTCTGTGAAATATATGTCATTGACATAGGACAACACCTGCTCATTAAAATCTTCTAGTAACTCTGTCACTCTGGCCAAAAACAGCCCAGGGCTATTCTTATACCATTGAGGCAATTGGCTGAAGTGGCTTGGAGAACAAAAATCACTGAATGCAGTCAAATATCTGCGTCCAGATGCTTTATTTTGGCAGAAAGATCCAGTGTATTTTTTCAGAACAATGTTATTCATTAGTGCGGCGAAGTGTGTGTTTTGTAATATAAATGTATGCGTAGCTGTGTTTAAGTGTCTATAATCTAATATTGGACAATATGAATGATCTGATTTCATTACAGGAAACAACTCTTTATTGCACCTTGGCATTCAAGCTGTTCTAGGATTTCCCTAACTTGTTGTGGAAAGCTTTCCCTTGTATGCGGTGTTGCCAACGTGATGTACCCACTCAGTGCTACTCCCATCAAGCAATCCATCAGGATCTGGTGAGCTATTGTGAATTCTACTGCTCTGTCCACCATTGTCACTGACCATTCCCTGCTCAGAAGCAGAGTCCTCAATATTCGGGGCATGCCTGACCTTAAGTCCAGTTACCTTCTACTTTTTGAGTTGAGGTTTGGGTGTATTGTTTGTCTTCTTGTTATTATGTAGTCAGATGAGCACTGTGAGTCCATCTTCGGTTTCACATGCTCCTGAGATCTGCACTCTGACCTTCCATCTCTCTCTGAATGTTTATCAGATGATTCCTGAAAAGAATGAGATGAACATGTATCAGTATCATGATACCTGTCAGGTGGTCTAATATTATCACAATTTCAAAGGTTATAACTTTGTGGCTTCCAGGTAAGGAAACCCACTCCGTGATTTTATTTTGTCTTTTTTTGTTCTTATTATCCCACTTCTTCTTTGTTGAAGAGTCGGAAGCCTAGTTGGTGTTATCCTTCTTGGAACTACCCTTTAGTTGTGGTTTACCAGGCCTGGCTACCAAAGTATCTCTACCCAGCGTAGCATAGATTTCTTCATTAATTTTAGGTAATTTGTGCTCCTGTTGTGCAGCTTGTAAACTCCTTAGGGGTTGACGTATAGCTAAAGCAGATGATTCCCCTTTTATCTTACCTAATATAATGGCCAATCAGCTTCATCCCCAAGTCCAGGGCAGGTGCTGCCCCATACTCATTCTGGATCTATTTCATCACTTCAGGTGAAACAGCCAGTGAAGGGGTACCATGTGTTCTGGTATATACTGCAGCAAAGACTGTACGCCAAGTTGTGCAGTCTTACAATAGAGGAGCCATTCCCATTGGCAAACATATTGTTAATATTCTATGTTTCTCCTGTGGGTGCATATGGGCGAACACCTCATCAAGCTTACTTGTTTTCTGTGCAATCCAAAATGGAATCTCCTCCCACTTGGTGGGGGCCTTAACCATAATTCCAATTAGTGTTTGTGAGCTAATGCCCAGTGTTGCCTATTGCGGTGGTGCAGCTTGGGCAGCCCGCGCAGGGGTAGGTGTTAATGTTTGAATAACAAACTGTGTAAGGCATTTGTATATTGTTACAAGATAAATGTAAATGTAGTGCATTTATATAGCACTCTGCACACCCCCGAAAGGGTCTCTCAGGCGCTGTGCACATACCGCTGTGGAACCCTTCCTGGCCTTTCCCTGTGAAGTGCCCACTCCTGGGCACCCCCAAGGTGAAGCCAGGCACCCTAGCACTTTTGGGGCCGTTGTGGAGATTAAGCAAGCTATTGCCCAGAGTTGCAGAGCGGGACCCATGATTAGAATAGGCACCGAGGCGAGAATTATCGGGTCCGGGGAAATTGAGCTCAAGACCCACTGAGGCGGGAATTGAACCCTGGTCCTGGCCAGACCTCTGCATCAGGGTCTGCCGCTCTAACCATTGAGCCACACTTCTCCAGAAATATACAAAGAATATACAGAGGAACATTTTCAATCTTTATTGAACCAACGTGATTCTTCTATTAAATATATGTGCTGCGATGATCAATAGACAGAAGCAAATGAAAGTTATTGTTATAGTTATAGTGAACAGAATAAAAGGTTCCACCATCATGCTGAGACAATGAATATATGTAGGCATGTAAAACTATATAACAATCTGGCATACTCTTACAAAGCATTCCCTAACATAAGCATTTAGGGAGTATCTGTGTGTTTTGCGATGAATCCTCGTCCTGGATGATTCAACCCCATTACCTGATGGGTAAGAATGTAGGACCCTGCCTGGGTCACAAGCTGGACACTCCTTGCAGAGATATCAGTGAGCTTCTGGGCCGAACTATTAGCGTGTAGGGACCTTGCAATGACAGCAGAAGTGCTCCTCTGCAAACACCCAGAAACAAATATTTATTTATAAAAACAGGCATCCTTTCCTTGGGCCAAGATCTTGATCAGGCTGCTATTGTTTGTGTGTTATAAATAGCTATGCTGCAATATGTATGAAACAATTAAGTACATTTGCACAACGTATGTATAAACCTTATACATGGTGTCACGGTAGCATGATAGTGTTCTTACAAAGTTGATTCTGTGAGCAAGGTTAGTTTTCATAGGAAACAAATCCAAAATGTAATGAATGCAAATGTGTGTCAAAAGTTGATCTGCAAAAGTGAGAGCAATTTTAATAAAGACCTGTGTATATGTAAAATAGTAACCTTTTCTTCCAGGCCTAACTGGGACACATGACACACCATGAGTCACCAAACCCTTCTTAGTTCTTGCCTGCCATGTGCACATTTCAGCATTACAGACCTAAGTTGAGCATTTACCGGCCGAGTAGGAGTCAACTTCAGAAGTGAGTCTACTTTAGCCAAATCAAACCAATGACCATTAGTAAACCATGATTTTTGGTCTTGCCAAAGTTCATAATTTTGATTTTATCTACAATCATGGTTAGATGGCTTTGTGCCTTGTAGTGCCAGAGGGCATTTAATAGCATTTGCAGTGTTATACAGACGGAGTCCAACAGAATCAGGTCATAAATACATCCTAATACTGAGATGTGATGATTACCTAGCTTTTTTTAAGCATATAGCTGTTCACTTTTTCAGAGATCCGCAGTGCAGAAGCTGAACAGATGCGATTGAGGATACAGCCTTCTTTGAGAACGTTTGAGGTCAAGAAATTATTTATCATTCCACAATTTCAAATAATTTGGATTTGCACACAATTATGTTTGGGTTAATGTACTAGCAAGCACAATCTATTTGGATTAATAGCCAATAAATATAATGTCTTCCAAAGAGACAAAGTAACCACCTTATCAAATGCCAAACTGTCATTCAGCAGCAGCAAAATTAATTTGTTGCTAACTTCAAGAGCGGGTTATTATTTGCACAGAATGTGAGCCCTTCCCTGTAATAAATCTTCCTCTTTACTGTGAACCACGTACCACATTGTAGGACTTAACTCGCTCAGGATTGCGAAGCAGAGCAGTCCAAAGCCTACTCTGGGGAGATGGAAACGGCGGGTGTCCCAGCTTGCTAGTGTACAACAACAACATTCAATAAATCATTGTCCGGTCAGTGTTTTTTTCTTATAAAACCAAAAAGTACATATATTGCACATACACTGCTAAACATGATGCATTAATCACAAAAATGTACAATGCGGTAAATGGAAACACCTTTGGTAACACCCTCACAGCACCTTACATCCCTAGTGGATCCTAAACCCTATAACCACAATTCCCCCACCTGTACCAGACACAATATAGGAGGGTGTCATTATCAAAAGGGGTAGGCCTGCTGCCTTTGTCAAGGTGTCACCATGCTAATTTCAGTAGAAATATGGTATAATTACCCAATACTACACATCAGAAAGCTATATGCACCTCAGCTAGTCTCCCTCTTAGCTGTAGGGTCCCTCAGGGCTCAGGGTTGTTTAACCTTTGCATGCTCCCCCCCTGTGGAGATTTTACATTCATTTGGACGGTCATTAGTCTCATATGCTGACGACATGCATCTGGTTGTATCAATCTCTCCATATCCCAGCTGTAGTCATCGATCTCTTCAAGAAGTAGCCAGCTGGATGGCTAGTTGCAAACTAAACCTTAGTGAGGACCAAA
The DNA here is from genome assembly GCF_964204655.1 of Triturus cristatus. Classification (NCBI taxonomy): domain Eukaryota; kingdom Metazoa; phylum Chordata; class Amphibia; order Caudata; family Salamandridae; genus Triturus; species Triturus cristatus. Next base: position 1,526,594,102 of record NC_140591.1, read on the forward strand.
CGGTGGAATGCTGAGTGCAGTTCAAGACCATCTGCAATAAGCAGAGGGCAGTCAACAATAAATGTCCCTCTCTGATGAGATCACTAGTTTCCTCATACTTGCCGAGGAGATCTTCCTCAGCCTGGACACTGAGGGTCCCCAGGATCAGAAGATCAGGAATAGGGTGGCTGCCCCACACGGTTTCTGTCTCTGAAACTTTGGAACACCTTACCTTTGGACCTATGCCTAAAAGAGCTTGAACTTCCTTTTTGTAAAGCTCTGAAGACCTGTCTGTTCCCTGGCTCATCCTCTGGCATCTCTATTGATGACAGTGTCTGTAGCCATGCTGGGAGGCCTTCAGGTATCCATGCACTATATACAAGGAATAGAATAGAATAGAATAGAGATGGTACCATTTTACAGGTGCATTCTGAAAGCTTATGACTCAACCTTAGACTTGTCACTAAAGCAATGCAAGTTATGTCAATCTTAAAACATGTAATGATTGATTGTGAACTGCTTACATATCAATCAAATATTTTCATTACGTGGATTAATACATAAATCACTGCATTTTCAATATTGCAATTCTCAATAAAGCACATTCAAAACAATGCAATAGTTGCAAGGGTTTGCCTTCTACGTTGACTATGCTGCCACTGCAGCTTTTGAGCCACTCAGCAGAGATCCCCATGCTCCATGCTCATGTACAAAATTATGGACTCTGAAAGTGCTTTGTAATCAATTGAAATCTCCTATAGGTGAATAAATGCAACCCTGTGGGTTACTTAGGGCACCTTTTAGGTGCATCTTCTTGAGGGCTGTTGCAACCTCCCCAAATACACTTTCAGAAATGTTGGTGGTACCCCTGCCCCCTCTGAAGCACCACAAAAGAAGGATATGCAAATGTCTTGTACAGCTAAGGAGCTTATGATCTGCTTCTATGCCCTGGTGCTTGAATATTAAATAGGGTGACCTTGTACTGCACAATTGTTTTTTAACTCTACACTGCATTTTCTTTTAAACTGGGTGCCTGTGCTCACTTAGGCAACTGGTGCTGCCCTTGGTGGGGGCCATGGGTGGATCCCCAAAGCCACCATGGCCTCTATCGGCTCCCCACATGCAGGACACCTTTCCTTGATGCAGAGGGGGAAAAGTTACCTTGTCCTGCTCTTTCATCTAAAGGCAGCTATAGTGGGAGAGATCAGGCAATCATGTGGTTCCTGTTACAGTGGAAACCATGTTGCTTGGTGCGCCTGCACCCCCTTGACATGGGCACAGGGCAGAAGAAGCACCAACCTGGCAGGCAATAGGTTTCTGTCATGTGTCCCCCGTGGCAATTTTAACTTACATCAGGCTAGGAGACAGAGGGTTCCTGGGACCAAATGGAATACTACAGAGGTGGGCACCACACATGCCCCCTCCCTATTTAAATTCCAAATTGAGGTTTCCCTCACTGGGGAAGTTTGGAAAAGATTGTACCCCCAGAGACCAAGCTTCAGACGCTTTTTACAGCCCCATAGGGTGTGTCTTCCTCATACTGGTCTCGTTGTGCTCCTGGTGATGAGCTCTAACCTAGGCCCAGACCTCCAGACCTCTAAAGGTCACTTCTTATTGGGAGCTTGAGTTTGCTGCTTGTCCTCTGCATGGCCTCTTAATGTTGTATCCTGCTTAGGAGGTGTATTCCACAGCCCCTCTACAGCGAATAAGCAGAGCACCCTTCCTGCCAAACTTCCCATACCGCACAGCCTTCTGACTACTTGCAGGACACTTGAGTGTCATCAATGTCAAAAGCCAGTCCACTGGAGTCACAAGAGTACTTTTCAGGATCCTTCAGCATTCCCCCATTTTTTCCTTAGAGGCCATAGGATGTCTCTTGGTTGTGAAAGGGTCTTTAGGTAGAAGTGGGAAGTTCTGGAAAGTTGGCATCTCTGCCCAAAACTAGGGTGCCAGAACTTCACTCCACCCATGCCTCAATCCTCAGTCACAGAATTCTAGGAAATGTAAAGATGCAACTTCAAGTAGTCTATAAAAATACCTTCCCAGGGAGCCTAAACTTTACCCACAACTGACATAGTTGCCTCATCCCTTTCCATTAAAGTTTAATGGGAAGTCCTCCTATGTTTGGAGCCATTAAAGGCTATGGGAGGATTGCTGCATAGCCATCCTCCCCGTTTTTTTGCATTTTGGACCCCAGGGGTGGCTCTCTGGGGCCTAACAATGGCTTGGGTGGATGGCCTCGTGCCCCCTTGCCTTCCTTAATGTGGTCCTGAGAGTGGACTTCCTGGGGTCTATAATGGCTCAGGGAGGGGGCCACACCTCCTCCTCTTAATTAATGAACATAGTCCTGGGCTGCCATTTGATTTTGATCCAGAAGGAACCAAGCAGGATCACAACAATAATTGCTAATTGTTTTTAATTTTGGCACGGGGGGTCCATCTCAGTCCCATCCAAAGGGCCTGAAGGGGAACGTTAGCCCTACCCTGTCTGCTTTTTTTTTTTATTTTTAATCACTTCAGGACAGGGGACTAAGTCCCCAATTCCTATAAAACCTGCCAGCAACATTTTTCTTATGTTGCTGGCAGCCAATCGGACCTCTTGCTCCCATGGGAACCTGACTCCAGTGGGTCCAAATTTGCCCATGGGAAAAAAGCTCCATTGGCCAATCTAAATGCTCCATTATCAAATTGCTGCTCGCGCGATAGTCTCTCAAGCCTATCACGGACTCAACTGTCTGAATATACAAATATTTTTCACTCTTAATTTCCAAAAAACTACTTAACAGGTTTGCACCAAATCACAAACAGCACAATCTGTCAATCAAGATTTAGCTCCCTGCGAAATGTGGCGTAATTCAGTTCAGCAGTGTTTGCTGTAGCCTTTTTTTAAGAAGGCAACAGAAAATGCATGGGGATTTTGAGTTTTGGGACCCCCCTTTTTCTCAGCCCCCCGCTTGACGAACCACTCTGAAATGTTCCATGCTAAAACTAGTCAAAAATAAGCACCTTTTAGAAAGTTTCATGGAGATTTGTGAAACGGGGTCAAGATTATTAGCAACATAAACACTTATCCGATGGAACTGCTAACCTAACCAATGGCAATTGAGTATTTATAGTCCCCAGAATGCATCAGTGTTTTCCATGGTAGATGTTACTTTGTAAATGATGGCAAAGAGGATGCGGTTCCTGGCTGGTTTGTAGACCAGGAGAAGGATTCAGGAAAGGATGTTTTGACTGAGAGTTACACTTTTCCAACAGACTGAATAATAAATAATTGATAAATACTGGCAAATTAGTGCACCCATTTTATTAATGTAGCTGAAATTAGGCCACAAATAGGGAGAAATACTCTCAAGAGCAATTCTAGCCCCACCCACGTGCAGATATTATGCTCATGGCACCTCTTAGCTGCTGCGAGTTATCGGGGTGTGATTGCTGCAGCTGGTGATTTTTCCCGGAGGGCACTCTCAAGATTTGTTTAGGCTTTTTTGGATACTCTGTTAATCAGAATGAATTCCTTTATTAGTGTAGCAGTTTCTCATTAGCATGCTGTTCTTACATTCTCTTAGTCCTATGATGTCACTGTCATGAATGGAATGCTATAATTTGAATCCAGGAGGCTGTCAGTTCCTGGAAGCTGTGGAGATGAACAGTCAATAAAGTAGGTCCTCTTACACTTACCTTGTCTGGTGTTATCACTACAAATTTAGCAATGAGTTTTACTGTTCCTCTCTCCACCCACGTGTGCAATGACTGTCTCCAGCTTCTCCTGTCTCCTAGAGTCATTCCTGCAGTTTGCTGTCCAGTGAAGTTTCAACGTTTATGGTGTCCATTCATTGTAGAGATCCGCTTCGATCACCTTTCGTTCACGCATTGGACTTCCGACCTTACATAGTTGGTGAGCCTTGTTTTACGTTTCCTCATCAAGTTCTTCACCATTGCTGGCAGTTTACTAGATGCTGTGACTTTGGGAACTATGCTCGTCGTGGCTCTGGCACATGAGTTACAAGCTCTGCTGCACTGTCCACGGTGAGCTCTTCTGGCTGTTTGCAGGGTCTCATTTGTTGCTCTGGATGTCCCCTTTGCCAAAGGTGGATCGTTAAGTTTCTATCCTGATAGATCTTTCTATCACCTGAGCTTTTCTCCTACTGATGACGCAGTGGAATCCCGGGCAGGAGTTGGCAAAGATGGCATTCCTTTTGTGATGGAGAGGTTGCCGACAGCAATGCGTCACTGATGCCTAGGAGGGCAGCGCGTCAGTGAAGACAGTTTTCCTTTCATTACGAAGAGGCTTCTGACAACGACGCGTCATGTGTGGCCAGGAGAGCAGAGCATTAGCGGTGAGCATCTCTTGGTTACGGAACAGCGCGTGGAGGAGACTACGTAGCGTTGTGATGCCATGCTTCCCTGGTTCTGTGGTTACGGTGAGGAACCGCGCGTGCCCTTGGTTACAGAGGAGCGCTTTAGTGGTTAGTCCGCGTTCCTTCGTTACGGGGCAGCGCGTCAGCTGTGTGTCAGTGATTAGTGCATGTCCCTTCGGTACAGGGCAGCGTGTCAGCTGTGTGTGTCTCTTTGGGTCCTTCTGTGCGGGGGAGCGCGTTCAGCAGTGTGCTTCTCTTGGTTTCCTTTCATCTGCGTGGTGCTGTCAAGCAAAGCGCTTGTGTACTTTGACCTGATTTGCGGGTTTGTAGCAGCGGTGGCAAAGAAGCGGCAGTACAGAGATTCCTGGAATCTTTGTGGGACGTGAAACTTTTACACAAGAAACTTCATTTCTCCAAGGCTAGATGTGTGTGTACTTTTGTTTCATCTAACACAGTTGATGTACATTCTTTTGTTCCACAGTAGGAAGTGTCTCACACAGTCTAAGAACAAGTGCCTCACAGCCTTATTTACCTTGAACAGTGGAGCAACAGGCGTGTAATTATCACTCTGTTTTCCAGTCAACTTGGAGTACATTTTTGTCATCTTTAACTTAAGATTCACAGCGACATTCTGTTGGTTAGTTCATCAGTCAAAGTGGATTTGGTGTTTTTTCTATTATTAGTGACTATTACTGTTTATTTCACAGGTGAACTATTTATCTACCTGTTACTGGTTGTCAAAACTAATTAAAAAATTTTCCACAGGTAGTCTTCGACACGCAGTGATTGTTTCTTGTTATTTTCGCCATGCAAAATGTACAGCCTCCTCCTCCTTTTTTATAGCTTCCAGGTGATCCACCAGTCAAGTAGAAAGTGTGGTCTAGAGCCTTTGAGAAATATTTAGGTGCTATGGGGGGGTTTGAGATTCAGCGCAGAAAGGAAGCGTTTCATCCAAGAACATAATCTGGGGTTTGAAGGTCAAGCTGTTTTGGAACATCTTCCTCCTTTAATTGAAGTTCAGGGTGAAGAGGAATTGAATGTGTATGATCAAGCTGTCAGCATGCTAGAGAAACCGTTTGATGTTGAGAGCAGCATAGTTGTTGCTAGGCACAATTTTTGACTAGAAAACAAGAGTGTGAAGAGAGCATTGAGTCGTATGTAGCTGCTTTGCGCATTCTCGCTTCTGAATGCCAATTTGAACATTTTACATCTCAGCTGATACGAGACCAAATTGTCGTACATTGTTGGGAGAAAAAAGTTCAAGAGAAATTACTTACTCTAAAGAATCCTTCTTTAGATGAGACAATCTCCATTGTGAAGAGTATTGATCTCTCTCAAAAAGCAACTAAATAACTGAAAGCTGAGAAGAACGCTGTAGCTGTAATTAAAGATCATAAAGACCTAAGTGAAAAAAATCAGATAGACGAAACTAAACTGCAATCTGAACAAAGAGGGAACAGGTCTGTGCCTAATAAAGTTGAGAAGAAATCTTACTCAAAGAATGTATGTAATAAGTGTGGATTCCCTTCACATTTTCCCAATTCAAAGGTGTGTCCGGCTAAGAATGCTTCTTGTCGCATATGTGGGAAACAAGGTCATTTCGCCAAAATGTGTGGATTCCGGGGGGGGTGTATAAATGTTGTTTATTCTGAAGAAGCTAAGAGTGAGTCTACTTTTGAAGTTGCTAGCTCTCTGACTGATTTTGGTGTGGTTGTTAAAGACGAATCCGAAGATCGTGTCGATCCCATAGTAGATGTGTTGGTGGATGGGGAGTGTCTGCACCTACTGGTGGATTTGGGGGCGCAGATGACCATGATCACGGAAGAACTATTTGAGAGTACTTGGGGGAACAGGCCTCTCAATCCTCCTGACAGAGGTCCTGTCTCCTATGAAGGGAGAAACATTGATACACAGGTTTCTTTGTGACTTCTTTAGTTTTTAAGGGCAGGCACATCCAGGGGAAGGTTTATGTGGCCAAAAAGGGTCTCAACATATTGGGTTGGTACCACTAGGGGTTGTTCGGGATGACTCTTAGGCCTGGGACTTCTGAACAGGTTTTTGTAGTGGGTGAACAATCCGAAGGGGAGAGTCTAGTTTCCTGGTCCATGAAGTTTCCTAAAGTATTTGGAGATAAACTTAGTTGTGTTAAAGGATTCAAACATTTTATCAAGGTTAATGAGGGGGCTCTCTCAATCAAACACAAATTACGTAATGTACCTTTCAGTATCAGGGATGATCTTTCACTGGAGCTTAAAAAATGTGTGAGTCTGGTGTCATTGAACCTACTGAGTCCTCACTCTGGTTATCTTCCTTGGTGGTTGCGCACAAAAAGAATGGGACTCTTCGGGGTTTGCATTGACTTGCGCAGCCTCAATAGGGAGATTTGGGTGGATTCCCACCCTCTTCCACGCATTGATGATATACTTTCAAAATTTGCAGGTGCAAAGTACTTCTCCAAAATTGACTTAGCATCAGCGTACCACCAGGTAGAGCTCGATCCTTCTTGCAAGCATTTGACTGCTTTTGTATCACCTGTTGGTACTTTCCTATTTCGGAGAATGCCTTTCGGGTTTGCCTCGGCAGACTCAGTTTTCCAGCGAGTCATGGAGAAAGTTTTGGAGGGTGTTTCTGATACTGTTGTCTTCCAAGACTATATTTTGGTGGCTGGAAAGAATAAGGAGTTGCATGACAGGAATCTTGCTGATGTTTTGGGAATATTGGAAGCTAAAGGTATTGTTGCTAACAAGCTCAAGTGTGTTTTTGGTGTTGATTCAATTGAATATGTGGGACGTATTTCTGGAGATGGTATTGTGCCAAGAGAAGGTCTCATTGATGCCATTTCTAATTCTCCTTGTCCTACTTCAAAGGAGCACGTATCTTCATTCTTAGGGTTGTGTGAATTTTCCACAAAATTTATTTCCAATTTTGCTGCGAAGACTGTCCACATGAGAGGTCTCCTTAAGAGAAAAGTTGTGTTTCTCTCGGATTACTCCTGTCAGGAAGAGTTTGTACAGATCAAAAAAGAGTTAGGTTCATGCAACATTCTCACTCCCTTTGATCCCCTCTTTCCTGTTGACGTAAGTCTTGATGGTCTTGGTGGAATGGCCTCTCAGGTCAAACATGGAAAGGAGTTCACTTTAGGTTTTGCTTCACGAGCATTACGTCCTAGTGATAAAAACTACTCAGTCATTGAACGGGAATTGCTTGCATGCTGTTGGGCTGTTGAAAGATTCAAGTGCTTTTTGCGGGGGAAGACCTTTACTCGTCTTACTGATCACAAGCCTCTCATTCCTATTTTAGAGGATAAGATTGTGAAAGAACATACTCCCAGAATCGCCAGGTTAAGCTCGAAGTTACTGCAATACAATTTTGGGGTAGCGCATATGCCTGGTGGGCGAAAATACACAAGCAGATTACCTCTCGAGGTCTCCCTCACCCTTAGGGAAATTTGAATAGGACAATGATGCTGATGAAGACTGTTTGATTGCTGCAGTTGACATTTGTGGTGTGAGCTGTTTCACTGAACGTGACTGGTTTTGTGGTATGGAGTCTGATCCTCTGCTTAATAGGGTTAAAGAGTTTATCGTTTCTGGTTGGCCTGAGAAAAAGCATCTGGACAATGATTTATATGCCTTTGCCAAAGTCGCTGATGAACTTACTTTGGAGGGCGGAGAGATAATCATGCGTGGGGATAAGTTTGTTCCTCCTGAGTCTCTCAGAGGTCGTATCATTGACTATTGTCATGAGGGATATCTTGGACAGACGAATACTAAGAGTGTTTATTAGTGGCCTTCTATGGACCGTCAAATTAATGATGTGGTGGAGATCTGTCTTATGTGCTCTACAAGTGATAAGGTGGTGAAAATTGTTTCTCCCCCAGTTCAACAGGTTGAAGCACCAGATGGTCCCTGGTTGAAGTTGGCCATTGACTTTGTGGGACCTTTTAATGTGCTGGGAAAAAAATACAAGTTTGCTCTAGTTCGTGCTGATTATTTCAGCAAGTGTTGGGAGGTCCATTTTATGACATATCCCAACTCGCAGGAGGTCATCAAGTTTCTTCAGAGTTTGTTTATCCAAGAGGGTTTCCCCAAGGAGATCGTATCCGATAATGGGGTACAATTTACTTCTAAGGAGATATCTGCCTTTCTCTCTCAGTGCGGCATCACCCACCATTGTGTGGCTTTGTATCACCCGCAGGCCAATGGTTTCATTGAGCGCAACAACCGCATTCTTGTTGAGTGCGTTCAATGGGCTGTTTCATCTTCCATTGACATCAAGGAAGCTGTACAAAGTATGTTGTGGGCACATCGCACAACCCCTAGTTCCACAACGGGTTTAAGTCCTTTTGCTTTACTCAGGGGTAGAGAAGCTTCTTTCCACATGTGACCTGCATGGATGAAGAAGTGGGGTTTGGTGTCAAAGTGCTGGGAGACACAGGGAGACAAAGACACACGATCTCTTCCCACGGTCCCTACACAGCCCGTTGTTCCCGATATGACCAATTTTAAGTCCTCTGTCTTTGTGGGGGATTGGGTCAGGATTAAATCTCCTCTGAATGTTCCTAAGGGACTCTCAAAGTTTGGTCCTCCTGTTCGGTTGGATGACAACTCTCGATTTGCTATCGGAGTCAATGGGAAGAATTGGTGGAATCTTTCTAGGATTTATAAGATTCCAATGAAGGTTGTTCTTCAATTGGGTCTTGAGACAAACAACACTGTTCAGTCCGATTCTGTGTCAAAAAGGGCTAATGTCCATGAGAATATGGTCAGACCTTCCCAGTTTTCCTCAGGTCGGGAAGTCGTTCTTTTCTTTTTCTTCTCTTTTCCTCTTTGTATTTATGGAAAGAGAGGAGATGTTGTAGCAGTTTCTCATTAGCATGCTGTTCTTACATTCTCTTAGTCCTATAATGTCCCTCTCAAGAATGGAATGCTATGATTTGAATCCAGGAGGTTGTTGGTTCCTGGAAGCTGTGGAGATGAACAGTCAATAAAGTATGTGCTCTTACACTTACCTTGTCTGGTGTAATCACTACAATTAGTTTTCCAACCACTGCAAAGGAGTTACAATTAACAAAAATTCAAATTTTACAGGATTGCATAATTTCCATGTCATTGGTTGTATTGATGGATGTGGTTTCTCAAGTCTAATACCAGATATTGTTTCAAGATTTCTAAGCAGCGCCCATGATACGTTTATGTATATACGTAGCGGCATTTATACACTCATTCTTAGAGGAGATGTTGGAGATGGCTTCTTACTTGACAATTTCTCCCACATTCTCTAGAGTATATGAAACACAAAGTCATACAGTTAATTTGTAACTTAATATGTTAATGCACATAGTTTTATTGTATGTGACAGTGTTTATGCCTTGCACTCATGGATTTTGACACCTTACCTTAACACTTCCACACAAAGACAATATTCTTAAAATGCTGCACACTAAAGAACTAGAACTGTGATCTAAAGGACATTTGGCCTCCTCAAAACACATTTTCACTGTCTCATAAAAGTGATTGTGCCCTTCAATATACACCAGAGACAAGCTGCATTATAGAAATGTGGAAAGGATTACTAATAATCATGTCTAACTCAGGATCAGATGATGAGGATCATCAGCAACAGGCACATCCAACACAGGATGCCTCAAGGCAGGCAGAAGGGAGAGGAAGATGTGCTAACACATCTGATCATTACTTTTAAGGTAAGTGTGATGTCTAACTGTTAACTTGCAAAACAGATAAAACTAATTGCAGTCTTGCAAAACAAATTACCATTATTTCCAGGTATGCATATGTATGCACATACATAAAACTTCAACATTCTTTCAACTGTTTAAAAAATGTCCTGACATATGTGATGTCCATTATCCTACATTTGAACTTAATAGAAAATGCAGACACTTACAACGTTTTAAGACTTGCATTTACTATGAGCAGATGTCTCTTCCAGACATAGTTGCCTCTGCCTTACCACTAACTCAACTAATACTCCTAATGTAATGAAGTCTCATTGTCTTGTCACAGATACACTGCTCACGCTGGAGAGGTCTTCACTTTCTCCAACCCCAACTGGACCCTCACTTACAATTTGTCGCGTTTGCAAACATTCCACTGCATTTGTCACTTGTAGATGGTCATGTGCAACATCGCCACTCTAGTGGCACATTTCTGCTTGAAAGCCTTCAGTGTGGCAAGATAAGGTTGACTTTGCCTGTGTAAGGAAATTTATAGAGCAACTCAAAACCATCTACATGGGAAAGATAATGATGTTGCCTATGTCTTTGTGTTGCATTATCCTGCTGTAAATATCACATACATTACTCATAGCATCTGTAATACTGTCCACTTTCTCACATATTGCCCTTTACCTTTCCTCTACACACTATTTAATAACAGAATGTGCCTTCTCGTGGTACGTGTAATAAGTACACAGATATATTTGTTTAATGCCAGTGCGGCCCACTACCAGCAGTTGTCTTATTAGTCGGGTCTGATAAGGAGATGTGTGTGGCCTGAGCCCTTGCTCAGTAAGGGTGTTGGCTTCTCCCTTGTTAGCGTTTGTTTGTAAGTTCTACATTGTCAGCTGTTTCTTGGTAGTTCCCAACAACAGTTTAGAAGACACATTCATTGTAGGGTAAGAGTGTGGTAACCATACAAAGAGACACCCATCGCACACCATATAAAAGAAGGAACTGCAGATGTTTTCTGGGATGTCTGCATGGAGCCCAACTGAGTAGCCTTTAAAACACTGTTCCAACCATACCAACTGACCCATTCTTCTAATCACTGGAAAGAGCCATTGCCTGACAGGTACGCTTGAATATCTTCACTTTTGTTACAGTCTTCTCTGTGCACACACGATGATGATCTACATGTGACAACGTGTTCTGATAGTTTGAGAACCCCTGCCTGCATCAACAGCGTTAGGTTTCCCTCCTTGACTGAAGTCAAGGGACCGCTTAAAGGGCGGAAGGGCTTGGATGCTGAATAAATGGGTCAACTTAGGGTCCCTGTATCCTCTGAACCCATCTTAGACATCTCTTGTTGTAAGTCCACATGAGCCTAACTAATGACACGATCAGAGTTAACTCACAAATACATGACGAGGTCTTTGTGCTTCAGGACGGGATTGAATTTACCCTGCTCTGTCTCAGACATTCCGAAAATGGGTCATTTAAGATTGAATTTTAAATTTCGTTTCACAGGTTAGTACATCTCTCTTATATCCTGTTTAGATTGTGGATACTATGATCCGAGGACAATTATTATGGTCACTTTTATTTGCAATGTTTGCACTGTTTTTACTGTCTCTGACGTGATTGTTTACAAAAAGTATAAGTATAAAGCAGGACATTACAACATAATATCTGAAATCAATAATTGTCATTTCTATGACTGAGGTATCGGGGGCCGGGGCCCTAATGGTGCAGTTTGCATCCCCACAACTGTTATGTAATTCCAGGTGCCCCTTGCCTAGGGAGTTAGGATGTTATTGGGGGTCCTAATGAGATCCATGCTTTTGTCATGTTGACTGCAGGACACCACGTCAGTGCTCTTGTGAACTGTGGATGGATATGCAGAACCCTTGGGGTATTCCAAAATTCAGTGAACACGAAGGACAGCATGTGATAATGTGTGTCTCATGGCAACGCAATAAACTTCGAGACTAATGGCCAAATTACGAGTTTGGTGGTCCATCAGACTGCCAAATCCGTGGCGAAGGTGCAGTTGTGGTCGGGTACCGCCGCACCCGCGGTCTCACCGCCGTATTGCAACTATGGTGGTCGGACCGCATTAGGATCCCTGGTGGTGGTGCGGCAGTCTGAGCCCACAGTATGCTTCATGGTGCCACTGCGGCACTGCCAAGTATATTGCGAGTTTTCCCACCGCTAGCAGTCTCATGTCGGTGGTCACGCCATGCAAATGCTGGTGGTGGGGAAACTAAGGGGGCAAAGTTGGATTCCCTTGAAAAGCCTACATGCAAGTAGAAGCGAAATTCTTTCTCAAGCTCAAACTACACAGGCAGATTTAATTGCCATCAGGTCAGGGCGACATTTTATATAATAAGATACAGGTGTAAATGCTTGTAAGTGGGTGGTTAAATACCGGGTGTAAAATTAGTGCGGCTTGTTAGTAGAGGGATTCTAGTGGCGGGGCATATCATTTCAGTTAAGTAGTTGGGAGCAAATCAGCTTCATTGCCACAGTAGGACTTAGGCGACTCAGCACTAAGAATTGTTACATGTGGGTTTTATGCCTGGTTTGTCATCTTCACTGTTGGAAAAATACACACTTGTTAGTTTAGACTCATAAGGTCATAGCAGGTGCAAAACCAGCCAGGTACTGATAAGTGGATCAGGGTATGAAGTATATTTCTGCATTTATGCTTCAGATCATGACCTTTGAGTGTAATGGGAATCAGTGTGTCCTTGTTTTAATACCCTGCGCACTGCTTAGCATGTGCCCTTAACACCTGCGTAAATGTGGTGGGAAACTGCTTCTTCAGGAACTGGAGGATGGAAGCAAGTGCCAAATTAAGGGAGAGTCATCAACACACACTCAATGCCCCAGTTTTAACACTTCATCACAGTTCTAAATGACCCTTTAAGCACAAGGTGATGGATTTTGTTATCTACAAGATGCCTCATATTAGAAGAAGTAGATATGTCAGAGTTGTGCCACGTAATGCAGAGAACGTATGCAACCTAAGAACACATTTTTCGAAAGGATAAACAAAAATGCTTATTAATTTTGAGTCCTGGCCTCGGTCTTGCATTCGGTACGTTATCCTCTCTATGCAGTGTCCAGATAACAGGATCCAGTGGGAAGAAACAAACTAGATTCTGAGTTAAATTAACAAATATGTCAGTTGAAAGAGAGATACTGTCCAGCCGGATTTGCAGTTCGCCTGGTGCAGACTCGCACACCCAAATCTGTGTGCCGAAACATGTCTAGAAGCAGGAATAAACATTAAGGAAATCGACCAATATTCCCGGTATTCCCCAATGCAGCCAATTTCATAATTGCACAATGGTGGTGCGGTAATATCAGCTGGAAATGGCAATTCATCCTGCTATTCGTCCTAAATTTATCTGGTATAAATCCTAAAAATAATGCAGTTGCCTTGTATGATACTTACTTCGAGATAGATCCGTTACTTTAGGTCTTTGTGTCAGATCTAACTCCAGGAAAAACCGTGCTAAAATATAATTAGGTTTTACGAAGGAAAGTGTAGAATGTCATTGTTTAGAAGCGTTTACTTATTTCTAAATCTCATACTCTCAAGACTTTTCCTTTATGCGATTAATACCATCCTTATTCATTCACTCATTTTGGAGTGGTTCTGTATGATTTCACTGGGGTTTCCTGTAAAAATGGTGCCTGCATAGTTTGGGGGAATTTATACTGGAATCAGCCCCCACCCGTTGCTCCCTCCCTAGCTCAGGCTCACATCATTGTCTATCTAGAGGCTTCCAAGGCCCAATGGATTTAGACTCATTATAATACAATTTCCTAAAAGCCCTTGTGGACTTACTAACCATTATTAAATGTAATTGTTGTTATAAGCTAACAGGACGATTTTCTGCAATTATTTTGTAATCACCAAAACCCTAGTACAAAAGGCAGGGTCTGTAGCTTAGTGATTTCCACTGCAACACAACCCCACTGTGTGTCAATAAAACATTAGCTTTTCTGTATCCTTCCCATGTTTGTGTGATCAGAAAAAATGTTTCAAAAACTGTATCCAAGTGAAAATGTGGTTTAGTTATTCAACTTAACCTCTGTTATAACCACTACATAAGGTAGGATTGAATAAACAAAGTTAATCTGTGTTGGCCTACTCCAAAAACCCGTTCCTTGGGTTCAGGGAACACACAATAGTTTTGTTGTATTCTTTGGTCAATAACATCTTTATGTTGCAAAGCATATAATATAAAATGTGCTGTTTTTGAATATATTGTCAAAAGCAGTGCTCTCTTTGAGGATACCATCCATGTCTATATTTGATCCTATTGATCAAAAGAAGCTTTAAGCTAAGACACAGTCAGCCCACACTCTTCCAACACTACAGTGGGGAAACATGTAAGTCACCCCTTTTCAGGTCACCCCGCACTGTACTCGTCAGCTCCACCCAGTGAAATCGATATACTACGATAGATCATGTGCCATCAAATCACCACCTGAAGTCCATCTCTGAAATGCATCAAACACTGCCTTATCCTTCTTGACATATGACGTCCATATCTGGAACCATAGTCCATGCCAGGCCCTGATGGAGATGCATACAAGGGTGATATCTCTCGAATTGAAGGCAAGCATGCCTCTTTATTTCATCTGGCCAAATTCAACTGAGACAATTTGACTCACTTGGGACAAATTTTCAAAGATTTTGTGTTGGGTTTGTGTCCTGGCGTAACAAGGAGAAATTCATTTCTATCTTTTTTTTGCATGTGTACATCATTCTGCATCACGCATGCAAGAAGGAATTACCCTTAAAGAAGTTTTGTGCAGGAAGGTGTACCTTCCTGCAAAAATCTATCCTGACCTTAACGCAGATACTCTTGTTGTAAGAAATTGGGTTGTTACTTGTGTGGCATGCACCAGTATTAGGCCCACACTCGCCCTTACTGGGAAACAAGCCCCTCATTGCAACGCTTGACTTTCTCAGGGTAGTGAGACAGAGCAGTCCAAGGCCTGCTCAGGGGAGGTGGTGTGGGCTAATAATCACCGTTCACTGACACACAACAATAACACTAAATAATTGATTCACCAGTCAGTACTTTTTCTTTAGAAAATGGAGAAGTACATTTATTATGCACACATTACAAAATACTATGCAGTAATTTACAAATATGTACATTGGCAAATGGGAAATACCATGGATTACATCAAATAATCACTATTGACCCCCTAAAGGGGTCATACAAACATATCAAGTAAGTCTATTTGCTTGATCAAGGGTCAAAAGTAGAAAATCACATGTTAAAATAATGTTGTACTTAAATGGAATCACAACAAATAAAAATCATGTGTAAATGCACTTATTAATAACGTTTATTCAATCAATAATCATTGTCAACATTATTAAATCAATATAGCATTTAAATGGAGCCAAACTTGTGTTTGTGTATTTTTTATACATTTTCCAACCATAAAAATTTAATTATAAAAAACAGCCTTAGACGGCATCACATTTTGATTACATTAACATGGAACCATAGAATTAGCCTCTAGTGGGTGCCTCAAAGCTGGTACCTTTTTTAGACATACTAATGCCACAATAACTGCAACCATACAATCAGCCTCTAGAGGACACAGCATTCCCAACTGTAGAGCAAAAACTCCAGTCTTTGGAGTGCTTGAAAACATTGAGAAAATCCTAGCCAGGGACTACATTTTATGACCCTGCAAACAAAGTGTCATTACTTAAATACAAATTTCTTGGGGGAGCTTCTGCACTCCTGCAGCACCCCCAGGCCTTCTTTATAACATTGTTGGTGTCCCCTGCCCATTTTGGGGGCCACCACAAGCAGCAAAATATCCTGATAACAAAGCCCCACTGGGCATAATCGGGTGCTCCTTTGGGGGCCATGAATAATATGACAGCGGGTCTCCCACTGTGCCGGGTGCCCAAGTGTCTTTCCTTTTTGTTGTTCTCATTGCTGTCTTTCCTTTTTGTTGTTCTCTTTTTATCCTGGGGTGCCTGGTCCCACCCGAACACCCCACATGTCTCCTTCATCAGGAGCAGTTCAGGAAGCCCACCCTTGGCTGCCCCACTGGCTCCCTCGCAACCCGCACCTCCTCATGTGGCTGCGGGATCTGGCAGCACTTCTCTCTCGGGCAGGGTTCAGCCTTTTACAGTGGCAGCTCTGATTCCTCCAGACATGTGCACGGGGAGCGGGGGCCTGGCCACCACCAGTGGAGCGGTGCAACTGCAGTCCCCCTTTTCCATTTGCTTCGGGCTGGGGTCCCAACCCCCTTTTGGTAGACAGGCCCTGGGGATGGGGTCCCAGGCCAGTAGAAAGTCTGGGCAGGGGGCCCCACAAACACCCCATCCCTGTGGAAAATCATGGAAATAAATCCTGCCCTGTCCCTGACCCACCATTAGGGGTATTTAAAGGATCATACAGCAGAGCCTCATGTGCTCTGTGGCAAAGGAAAGATCAAAGTTCACCAAACTTTAAAATACCGTAACTCTGGCTTTTTTGGGCTGATTTTGATGATCTTTGGCTCGTTTTAATACTGGTGGCAACACTAACCACCAGGTGCAGTTGCATCAGACCTCCTCACCTCCAAAGGGATGTAATCTTGAGGGAGCTGGTCTTTCTGGTTCCCTGCACCAGCTTTCCTCCTGGTCTTGGTCTCTGGGTGTAAAAGTCCAGGTCTTTCCCCAACTGGTCCTCAGGGGGCCTAAGGGAGCAAGCCTCACTGGCCCTTTGGGAGACCCACTGATCCTGGATTCAATGGGCAGAGTCCTTGGGCCTTTCTGGGCATCAGGGGGTTCCTTCTTCCAGTTCTCCATGGCGGTCCCAGGGTGCAGCAGCAAAGCGCAGAGAAATGACCAGGCAAGAGAGAGCTCTCCTCCCCTGCACAATACCTTTTAAGTGGGGTGGGAGGGTTCATCAGTGAGGCACCTCCAGCCTATCCTGGGGTGGGACATCACCCCTCTTCCCCTGTCCCAACCTTCTTGCACAGCCTGCTGGGAAATTTCAAAATGGCATAACCCAGGAGTCACTTGCCATATCTGCTCTGGGGTTCTCCGCCCCAACCCTTGCTGACATCACTGTCAAGGACTTTCTCAGCACATATTCAAAGGGAGCCCCCTCCTGTGTTGGCTCCAGAGGTCTGGGCCCCCTCCTTTGTTTAGTGGGCTTGGGCAGGCCCATCCCTTTCACAGATTGACAGTTGGTTGATTGATGCAGAGCATTCTGCCCCACCCCTTTCCTCCTGAGGAGCTGAGCGAAGCATTTTATTTGCACCCCGTATTTTTAGGGAGGCCTCTTATTTATACTGTTGGAGAGAAATGTAATTAACTTAGCATAGCAGGGTGACAAAACACTTGTGCTCTGATCCTGAGATGAGCCAGGGAAAAATAACAATCCTGGATGACAAAGAAGCTATACAGATATCTTTTTGGAACTTGCAGAATTGGTTTTCCCATACATGTTATGCCCTAATTCGAATATTTCTTGTCTCCATAGGACAAATGGAAGCCAAACTGCAATAAAAGGCATTTCCCCTTATATGTGTATAATCATGTGTCACTACAAACAAAACCAGCAAAGAAAACAATGGTCCTGAACCAATACTTATTAAGCCACAAATTAATTGGAAAGTACTGATACTGATTTTTTTATTGTGCTATTTGTATATATATATATATATATATATATATTACCTACTGGCAGTCGCCAGTAGGTAGTTATAGTTAGGACCTATTTTCCATAGGAAATCCGCAACATTCTATTTGGAATAACGTTGGCGTCGATTGATGAATCTTCGCGAAAGTTTCCACACTTTTGGCCAGCTCCGGTCTGCTCCTATCCTGAAAAGTGCACGGTGATTCGTCAAGCGGGGGCCGAGAAAAAAGGGGGGTCCCAAAATGTGTTTTCCCCATGCATTTTCCCATAGGACCTGTTGATGCAGCTACAGCCCGAAGTGCTGAACGGAATTACACCAAATTTGGCAAAGAGGTAGTCCTCAGTTCAGACTCGTGCCTTTTGCTTAAATGGTGTAAATCCGTTCAGTAGTTCCTGAGAAAATCAAAAGTAAAATCACATATATATCTGGGCGGAGCCTAACCACACATCTCATCGTGAGATCTGCTTGGCTGTCAGCACTTCATCCAAGAAGTGTTGGCAGCCATCTTGGGACCAATATACATGATAGTGCTGGAGCGGGGTTTTCTTTAAAATTTGTATACCCTCTCCATTTTATATGTTTATATTAATAAGAATAATTAATTAATAGTAATAGTACTAATTGGTTTGCTCTGTTTATTGATCAACCTTACTAATATGAGAAATACATGTGGGATTTGCATTTGCACGGCCTAATTAATACGTAAACTAAAATCCATACGCATACTAATGATAGACGAGTAGAAATTGCATGTTATATGTTGCTTTCGTGATGTAATTGTGATTTGTGCCTTATAAAATAAGTATAACCTGCAATAAGTGTTGCTTCTTGCTAGATAAATACACACACATAGAGGGTTTAGTGAGGGAATAACATTTTAATAGTCATTTCCATGCATTAATTACGTTTTTATGTTTCTTTCGCTTAAGTTGGCCATTCGGGCCTGCCATAAGATGGCTTCCTTCCGTATCTGAAATGACGGACGGCGCTACTGAATTTCTGAGTGAAGTGCGCCTGCGCCAACAACAGCAGCAGTGGCCTTCCTGTGACCCTAGCCAAACTGTACCCATCAAGGTCATACCGGGAGAGGTGCCAAGCTTACAGACAAAGGACTTCCGTAAAAACCAGAATTCACAAGTTTGATGACCTCATGACAAGATGCTTATGGGAACCTTGAAAGAAGACTATACCAAATCAACCAATCAGAAGAACTGTGACCCAAAAACTTGTTACTTGTTGCAATGACATTACTATAAAATATGGTAGAATAGAGAGGTTGGGGTTGCTACTCTTCAAGTGCCTTCGATTTCCTGACGTTATGCTGACGGAGAGGACGGTGACACTGCAGGACAGCTGTTAGCCTGAATCTTTGACGGACTGATCAGATGCCCAATTTCCTGACAAACTTTATACATCGCTTTCTATGGGCATAGAGAGACAAAAGATCTGAATTTGACTTAGAGGACGACATTTAGCCAGAATAGGTAAATATGATGATCAACCATTTGATTGAGTAATGATTTTTCCCTGAATTCTTTAGATAAATTTCAATTATTAATTATAAGAACTGTGTCGGGTTGTTTATTTTTGAGAAATGTATTGATGTATAGTGATTATAGAATTAGGTGTCACTCAAGCCTGCAACTAGCTGATCCATGGCCTATCCATGGGAGGAATACTAAAGATAATGTTTAGGTCCTAATAAGGTAGAGAAGAGTAGGTGAATCTATTGCTCATTAGGGATAAAACAAGGATTTCCTCTCATTACAGCGAATGGAATAAATCACCTCTGTAGAAACACAGACCAATGGAGAATACATGTTGGTGTTATGGGCCCCACCAGTGAATGTAAGTGATTGAGTGTGTCTATGAAAATCTATGGTCTGTGACGAAAGAGGGATTTTGCATTCCGCGCTCCATCAGTTTTCCTGGTAGCAGAATGATGGTTAGCTATTGTTTTGGCTTGGTGGTTTTTGCGTGTATATTGCTTATTGATTATTGATTGGTATTGGTTTATGTACTAACACTTTATGTTAAGTCGCGATGAGTTTTGTGTTGTTAGCACTGCTTCTGGGATGTAGGAAGTCGGGAGTTTTGTAACAGTTCCGTAGCAGAGCAGAGGTAAGCGCTGCTCTCGGGAAAGACGGAATTGTGGTTACCCGTAGGTACACGGGAAAACGTGTAACGATTGAAGTTGCAGGGCGCATTGTCTGGGTTTGGTTCGGTAGCATCGTCGTGTGTTGCCATTAGAAATATTCCTTGTGTGAGAGAAGTGTGTATGATAGCAAAGGGTTACCTGTGAAATTTTGGTCTTGGGTACCAGGAAACCAAATGGCATACCGATAACGCTGATCACTGAAAAGGTAGCAGGTGTTCTCTGAGCTTGTTAGAAGGACAAAATAGAGGGAAGCGCTGTTTTGTTAGCGAGTGTTATATTCTGTAGTAGGGCAGAGGTAAGCGCTCCTCTCGAGAAAGACAGAAGTCTGTGTGAATGATCTACATTTTTCTCTGCATGACAGTGTGTGTATGAAAAAAGCATTCCGATTAATGGCGAAACTCTAGTGTTATTTCTCAGGAGCATTGGGTCTCTAACTAGGTGTCTTAATTCTAGAGAAGCGATTAGCTGATGCTTGTTAGAAGGGTAAGGTAGAGGGATGTGCTACTTTGTCAACGGAAGTAATGATTCCGTCAGTGCTTAATTTGTGCCGGTGCTTTCCGGTGCTAAGCACCGGCACCTATTTCTCAGGGCCGGGTCTATAGAATTTGTGAGCATAGTTATGCTCCAGAGGTGTGTGTTGCAGGTGCTTACATTTTCAGGGTGGAGTTTATTTCACTGCTTGAGGCTTGATCGGGGTCCGCCAGCTGCGGAGCAAGGAATGAAGTGGTGAGCAGGGCTGTGGCCGGAGGCACCTTCAAGGCTCTGCAGGGACAGGCAGGCCTTAGCGCTAATTGAACAGGCAGGCCTCGGCGCGAACGGAAGAGGCAGGTCTCAGCACAAAAATCGGCTTCCGGGGCACTCCTAGCAGCGCGAGAGCTGGTTGGTTGGTTGTCCCTATCCAAGACACCGGCCACAAAGGAGGGCTACGCTTGACACAGCTCAGGGGTCCTGCGCTTCCTGACACCTTGCATACTTTAAATGCAAAACTTTGCTTCAGACAAACTCCGAGCGCTCACCGTGCTCGGGGACAACAGGAGCGAGATCCCCCCTCCCCTCAAGCCTCCACCTCGGCTCTCTCTGGGCAAGACGTGGCTGTGTCAGTCCCCAGTGCTCTCAGTGTGTGTGTGTGTGGGGGGGGTGCTGGGTTTTGTGTAACAGGGAGTGGGGTGAGAGGGGCGCCGGGGAATCTTACTTGTTCCCGTTTCTAGGCCATAAATTTGGGAAGGGCAGAGTAATGGGACATGCTATCACAGCTGAGCGAGGTGCAGAGACCTGCCAAGAAGGGACGGGGTGTGAGGAGGGAAGGGAAGAAGAGGTGGCGGGAGAGGAGACTATAATGAAAAGTAGGTTTAATATGGGGACGAGAGAGAAGAGAAAAGAAGAAGCGCAAAGAAAACCGGAGAGAGCGAGAGTGTGAGGAAAGAGAGAAAGAGAGAAAGAACACTAGATGGAACAGAAACATACAGACACCTAGGAAGAGAAGGGGCAGGGGAAGCGAGAGGCAGGCAGCGACAGAGCCGGAGGAAAGGTATGAGTGCATGCATATTTATATTCAACTGTTAATGTATCGATTTGATAAAGTTTATGTGTAAATATCATCTGTGAATATAAGGTGTGTTTGTGTAAGGACTGTTGTATTGTGTTCGATTTTTGTTTTTTAAAATTCCAAATAAGTCATAATCAAGTGATCTGTTTTGTTATTTTATGTTATAATTATTTGGCATCGGGCTTTTAGGGGTATTGCCTTATAAACCCCACTGCGAACTGTGTCTTGTCACCTTCTTTTAAAGGATTTCATGGCAGACTGGATCTTTCAGTGCTCATGCCAAGTGATTTGTGCAGTCAGTGTGACAATGTTTTGATTGTTGATAATGATATGTGTTGTCCATTTCCTGGGTGTGGCCGGAGGTCTATCTACCAGGCTTATGCGCCAACTGGTGATCTGGTTTGTTTATTATCATACAAGTTTGCATATGTGTGTATTAACTTGATGTTGTGGGTGCTGTTTGTGAACTTGGATAGCCAACTGATGCCTTTCGTGGGCTGTGTTGTGTGGAGTTAAGGAGCTCTGTTTACACACATTCTGTTGTATGTTGGTGGGTCCTGATGGTGTGTGCAAGCGCTGCTGTGGGCACAGTAATATACATCTAAGTGGTACATCTGTGCAGTGCTGTAAGTGTGTTAGGTGTTCCATCTAATATTTTGTATTTTATGATGCTCTGTGCTATTTAGAGCTGTTGTGGGCACACTGACACCATTGACTCTATGACATATGTATATCTGACCTGGTGTTTGTTTGCCCAGAGTTCTGTCTAACTCAGTATAATATTTTGACTAATTAATAACATGGCGTTACTGAGCGAGGATTACCAGGTTGAAGACATTCCGCCCAACCAAGGCAGTAACCAGATGGAAAATAATCTATCTCCACCCCCCTTCCCACTTTGAACCAAACGTTTCAGGGATGGGGAGTCGTATACAATATCTTCTTGTGCAAGGAATAAGATGCTTCCAAATTACTTTACCCTTTTACTGCCATGTAGTGAGTAGACCGATTAGGGCAGCGTTCTCATTATATCAGTTTAACAGCCTCTTTTATTATGCCGTGGCTCCTGTTATATCTGGGTCTGGATTCTTGCAAGGTTCTCACTTTGCCACCTTTCCACAGCACTGCATACAGGGACTAGAAGTAGGCGGGAAGCGCTAGTTCCTGGTTTGGAATGCCCCATGAGGCTGTGCACACCCATAAACTTGCATGTTAAAGGGTATTCACTAACTACTCTGCAATGTATAGCATCACTCAGCAATTGCATATGACTTTTTAGCGTGGCACACCGGAGAGAATACGCTTTTTACAGATTCAGCGAGCAACACTAAATTAACGCATTTCACTTAATTAAGGAGAGCAGAGGCTGCCAGAACAAGGACCACAGTTTATAATTTTAAGGTTAAGACATCTGTAATTGAATTCCTCCACACTCTTTACTAAGTTGGCTGGCCTGTCATTTTTTCAGAGTTTGCGTTATAATAATAAATTCCAGCGTATAAATCATTAAGGGCCCATATTAGCTCTCCATACATCCAGTGGTCTCTCTGTATATGTGTTAGCCTGTCTTCTTATCTATCAGACCATGCGTCAGCTTCATTGTATGTTTCTATGCCTCCAGGTCTGTGTCCTGGTCCGTGGTAGGTAGAGCCTCCAAGACAGTGCATGCGCTGATGTAAGGCATATTGTGGGGTTTCTAAGACCATACATTAGCTTAGAGCCCTCCCATTGATTACAACTGATTGGATCTCCTGCCATTCTCTTTTGCCTGCTTCTTATTCGAAGGGTTTCCTTCTGCAACCTGTGTCTGCCCCTCCCAAGAGCACTGCCAATTTACTTGCGTCCTTCCCAGTGCTTAATTTGTGCCGGTGGTGTCCCACAAGAAAGCCTAGGGTCTCGAGTTGGGTAGAGCCAACCCAGGTCCACCCTTCTTTTCAAAACATTTGAGGAACAGAGGAAGGCAAACTCTGAAAAGGAAAGCTTACAGCGATTACATCTCAAACCCCGCAGGGTTTGGTAACTGCCCCCTCCCAATGAGTCTGGTGATAATTATACATCTAGGCATTTCTGGAGGAAAGGAAGTAAGTAAATCAACAGAACGTATAAAGATCACCCCTTCTCTATGCTCCTTCTTTAAGGTTCAGTCCAAATTGCGAGAAGCACATAACTCCATATCCCCTTAGTCCTCTCCTAGTGGTCGGAGCAGAGTCACAGGAAAGCTACACCAGAACTGTGGAGGGGGCAGGGGAAGAAGGGGCTGTCCCTCAGTATCTGCTTTTCTTCCCCCATTCACACCTCACTCCTTTGCTTCTCTCCATTTTTCCTTCACTTTCTGCCCTACGTCCACGTTTCCTCTCAATGGCCGCCTCCCCTCATTTACTGCTTTTCATTTTACACCTTTCCATCTTTCATTTACACTCTCCTTTCATGCGATCCCCGCTGTCTGCTCTTCTTCCCTTGCCTTTTACTCTTTCCACTTTTCATTCTCATCATGTTTCACTCCAATCTTGCATTCTCAATCTCCTGCTTTCCCCACTTATTTTCACATTCTTTGTCTACCTTTGTATCTTTGTATCTATCCTTGCCTTCAGACCTCTCCTTCTTCCTCCCTTTCCCTTTTATGTTTTTCCTTCTCTTTCATATCTTTATATCCACTCCAGGAATCTGTGTTTGATCTCAGGGTCATACATTTAAATCTTGGTGTGGTCACTCAGTCTTTCATCTTTCTGGGGTCGATAACATGAGTGCCATTGAGCTGGATAGCAACATTTTGAATTTGGTGTCAAGGCCAGCTCTGGTGAATATGTGCTTTACAAACATACATGTTGTGTTAAGGACACATAAATGTATTTTAATCTTTTGTTTTTCAATTTCTTTGCAATATTATACTGTCATTATTCCCTCTGTCCCTGCTTCATCCAGTACCTTTCAAACTCGCATACATTCCCTTGACCTCCTTTCTTTCCTTCGTACCATCTTTTTCCTTTTTCTCTTCCTCCGCCCCTCCAGCCATACCTCCTTTCTTCTTTCCATTCTTGCTTCCATACATCCTCATTCAGTCCCCATCCTTCCTCCCTTGGTGCACTTTTTCCTCCATTTATTCCTTACTTTCTTTTTTTCCCTTCTCCTTCCTTCACCCCATTCTTTAATTTCTTCCTTTCATATCCTCAAACCTTCCTTCTGCTCTTCTTCCTTTCTTCTTTCTATTTATCCATTACACATTCACTTCTTTTCTCGCACTATGCCTTAATTTCTTCCTTTCACTTTTTCTCATTTTCTCCTTCTTTCATCCATCACTTATTTGTTTCCTCACTCCAGTACTCCCCTTCGCGCCTGCATTTGTTGCTGCCTTCTTTAATGTATTCCTTCCTTCATCCCTTCCTTTCTTTTGAACAGCGCAGTGCAAACACATTCTCTTTAGTTTGCAAAACTGCTTCAAGTACTCAAATGACCTTTCCTAAAGCTCCATTTTGAGTTTTATATACAATCTCTAATTTGAGTTCATTTGTAAGTTGTTGTCATAGGCTTCCTAAATGTTATATTATGTTATGTAATATTGATTTGTATAGTGAACTAATCACTCAAGATCGTATCCAGGTGCTTGGGCAGGTATGTAGGTGTGAGGCCCCCGAGGTAGTGCTGATGTGTTGAGGCTTATGGGTATGGGCGGAGCCAATAAATTAAGTGGGTGGAGCCACTTGAGGAAGTGGGAGGAGATGGGGGAGTGGGTATAGCCCCCTAAAAAAAATGTGAGCACCTGCACTTAATATTTTACAAATTAAGCACTGGATTCCGTAGTAGGGCAGAGATAAGCGCTGCTCTCGAGAAGGACGGAATTCTCGTGGGAAAGGTCTATTGTTGTTCTTTGGTTAGCAAAGCGGACAATGGAGATGTTTTTGTGTTGTTACTAATGAAATTGTAGAAATTGCAACAAAAAGTTCCCCGAGCGGACTTTGTAAAGGAGGGGTAGGCGAGAGCAGAGCTGCCGCAGCGGCTGCTGATGTCAGTACGATTGCGCTGGGATTGGACAGTAGGTCAGAGGCGTGAAACGCTTCGGATTGGTGCGTTAGTGTAAAGCCGCGCTAGGAGTGGAGAAATACAGGGTGACGTAAACGCTCCCTATTGGTTGCGCTGAGTTTGGAGGATTGTAACAGTGACGTAGACGCTCCTGATTGGTGCATTAGTGTAAACCGTGCTGTGATTGGACAAAATAGCGGTACAGTGGTAAAGACTAGCGATATACCGAAAACAGAGAAAATGTATTACCAGCCACCAGACAAAGAGAAAAAATCGTGGTTTGGTAGAGTTAAGAAGTGGTTTAAAAAGGACAAACAGGTCAAAACTAGGGAAGGACAGTTACTTCCTCCACCGAAAACCCCCACATCTTTGATGATTGCGAAATATGGGTACCATACTTGTATTTGGTTAGACAATTGGGTAAAATATACCCAGGACGATGGAGTCCTGGCATTTCCAGAACATGGTTCCTTTAATTTGGCCATTTTAAGAAATTTACGAGAGAAGATGATGTATTTAGAACCAAGACCTAGACCGACGCAATTTGAGGCATTGACGGAGTGGGAAGACAAAATGCATGAACGAGAAAGACAAAGAAATGGTAGAGGATATAGGCATTTATTTGGCAGACCATACGGACATGAGACACATGATGATCAAATGAAAAGATGGCGAAATGCAAGCATGACTGAGGGTGTGTTTCCTGTAAGAACGGTAGGAGAAAATGAAGGAAGAAAAAGGGCAGAGAAAAGGCATAACGTGGAATTGAGTGGGTATGAAGTGAATGAATCGGAAGATGATGTTCTTGAAGATGTGTTTTAAAAAAAAACACCACCGTATCGACCAGAACCAGAAACATTATCACCAAGTGCCCCAATGAGAGAAACATTGCGAACTATTAAAACAGAGACTATGGGCCTCATGTAGGTAGCCAAATACCGGTCGGTAACGGCCGATTTTCGGTAATTATACCGTTACCGACCGGTATTTTGGCTTTTGAGATGTAGGGGGCTCATTTCTGTATTCGGTAATTTACCGAATCGGTAAAATTACCGAATCGGTAATTTTACCGATTCGGTAAATTCCGAATACAGAAATGAGATGTAGGGGGAGTGTGTGGGTGTTGTTTGGAGTCGGTATTTACCACCAACTAATAGTTGGTGGTAAATAATGAATGGATGTGTGAAAGCATTTCATAGTGCTTAGAAGTGTGCAATGT
This sequence comes from Triturus cristatus, assembly GCF_964204655.1. Taxonomy (NCBI): domain Eukaryota; kingdom Metazoa; phylum Chordata; class Amphibia; order Caudata; family Salamandridae; genus Triturus; species Triturus cristatus. The sequence goes on from NC_140591.1 coordinate 1,526,620,744, forward strand.
GGCAGACATACATGCCCTTAGGGCATGTATGTGTGCCACATGTGCACACATGGCCGAATCAGGGGTGCAACAGGGTGTCAATGTGACACCCTGCCACCCTTGCATGTGTTCCCCCCATTACCGAATCGGTATTTACCGATTCGGTAATGAGGCATACCTTCCCATCAATGGGAAGGTATGCCTCATTACTGAATCGGTAAATACCGATTCGGTAATTACCGAATTTTACCGAATCGGTAATATTTACCGACTCATTACCTACATGCATTTACCACTTCATAAATACCGAATCGGTATGATTCGGTATTTATGAAGTGGTAAATGCAAGCCCACATACATAAGGCCCTATGTCACCAGAATTAGGGAAAAGTAACTCCGTGAGAGAGGTAGAAAAACAGACAGAAAATAGAGTAAATTGGAGAAAATTCAGCAGAATTAGCCAAAACCACTCTAGAATTAACAGAGAAAATAAGAGAATTGACCAAAAATCTAGAAGCTGTAACAGTTCCGGTAACCATAGGTCCAGTAATGCCCATATTTGAGAAACAAAAAGAGAAAGAACATTGCTGAACAGTACCTTATAGGAGTCATAATTTGGTTGAAATTCCCGAACGAAGTCCAAATGAGAATCCATGGGGACCGACAATAAATATGTTTGAACCAAGTGTCTCCAATAATCCATTTTTAAGTCAAAATTATGCGGAAAAGAGTAGAATGACAGCAGAAACATTATTGGAACCACAGAGAAATCCAGAAAAGAGTAGCAAAGAAAATCCAGTAGAACCGTCCGTAGAAGAACTCAGTGAATGGTTAAGAGGGTTACAGAGGCAAGATAAGGAATCCCAGTCAATAGATGTGGCCAAATTACGAATGGTATTAGAAGGATTAATAGTAGGAACAATCCCTACTGAAAAATTGAAGGCATATTAGGATGAAGAGTTATTATTCCTGTGCAAAATGTGACATGGAGAGTGAAAAACCTACATGAAAGACTAGGAGAAGTTGCAAATGAAATGGGAATAGATATTGAAAAGGTAAAGGCATTGCAAAAACCTTATCGAGTTGATTTTACTGAAAAGGACATTGAAAATGTAAACACCACCGGGCGGATAGGTCAGATCAAGGACATAATCGTTTTATTGAGAAAATGGGGATATGTGGATAAATGGAGAAGTAAATGGTACAGAAAGCGTGATGATGCCTCAGAAAAGACAGTTTCAACACTCCCTCTTAGAGAGAAAGAGAAAGTAGCAACAGAATACCCCATGAGAGAGATCCCAGGAGGAGGATATGACCATGTCCCATGGACAAGACAGGACATTTTGTCTTTTACGAATGATTTCCCTCGACTACGCGAAAAGACTGTTGAGTGGTACCGACAAGTAGACAGATTTGTAAAATTGTCTAAAGTACTATGGATAGATTTGAATAGCCTATTTGACATAATAGTGCCAGCTGAATTGTGGACAGAGTGTAAACTCATGATAAATTGGCCAACTCAGGAATACCCTAGGGATCCTAAGACAGGAGTTCCCGACCCAGAAGTTATGAAGAAATACGAACAGGTTATGGCATTTTTGAAAAATAAGGTACCCCCTAAAGAGACCGATTGGGTAAAAATTGACAGAACACATCAAGAGAGTAAGGAGTCAGTACATGCATACTATGAGAGGCTAATTCTAGCATTTAAGCAGTTCAGTGGAGATGAGAACCTGAGTGATAAGGATTTGAGTCATTTTGTATACAGATTTTTATATGGTTTATGCCCAGAAATTGGTGACATGATAAAACAGCATACAGTTGATTGGCAAAATAAGAAAATAGATGAAGTATTGAGACATGCTAAATATTTCAGTGATGAGAGTGAGGCAAACCAGTGGAAATTAAAAGAAAAGGCTATGTGGGCACAGGTAAAAGTAGCAGAAAGACAGGAAGCTCAGTTAGTCGAACAGGCAAATAACCCAGGAACTAAACCGAGATTTGGCCCAGGAAAAGCGAAAGGTAATATAGAAGAAGCTAAAAAGAAGATCCCATGCCATAATTGTGGTAGGTTAGGGCATTGGAAATCCGAGTGTAAATTTCCCTCGAGTACTAATAATGAAAATCCATCATTGAATCCACAGGTGCAGAATGAGGTGAGTGGTCAACTGCAGCAACAGCAGCAGGTGATTACCTCACAGAATCAGGTGCCAAAACTACCTTTCCCGCAGAGCAGAAACTCTCAGAAGTATAGTAATGAATCGGGATTCTACAATGAAGAACAGGTAAATAAACCGCCACGTGCTCGCGCTGTTTCACAGTATTGGCTGCAACGAGATGAGAGTGACTCAGAAAGAGGTTATTGACGGTGCCGAAGGGAGGAAGAAGAGTGCGTACTTGGCGCAACTCTAGAAGTAGACCAGACAGGACCATTTGTAGAAGGGAAGGTTAATTATGAAAATATTACTTTCCTAATGGACACTGGCGCTACTCGATCAACTGTTAGATCAGCTGAGAATCTTCCTCTTTCGGATGAAACAATCCAAGTAGTTGGTGTGTCCAACAGACGGATAAAAACATATCTTACAGAACCAGTGAAAGTTAGTATAGGGAAATCCTCCGAAATGCACCGCTTTGTCGTGTGCGACACTAGTCCTGTGAATTTGTTAGGTAGGGATCTGTTGTGCAAAATGAATTGCACCATATTTTGTACCCCAGATGGTATAGCATTTGAAACACCGGATGAGGATGTTTTGTATAAAATGACAATAGCTCATCAAGAGAGTGAAATTAGTGCAACATATGCAGTATTCAACCCTGATGAATTACCCGGAGAATTGTAGCAGTCCGTAAAAGCAGAAGTGTGGGATTTTACCGGAGAAGATGTAGGACTAATGAGAAATATAGAACCAGTAAAAATAACTGTGATTGACACCTGAGATAATTGAAGGAGTAACTCCCATAATTGAGAAAATGATCAAGCAAGGAATACTGAGAGAAATAATGAGTAGTCCATGTAATTCACCAATAATGGGACTGAAAAAGCCTAATGGGAAATTCAGGATAGTACAAGATTTGAGAAAGATAAACAAAATCGTGGTGTCATGTTGTCCCATTGTGCCAAATCCATCAGTGATTTTGTACCAGATTCCCCATGATGCAGAATGGTATACAGTAATTGATCTATGCCATGCTTTCTTTTCTATCCCATTACATCATGACAGTCAGCAAATTTTTGCATTTCGGTTTGGAAAACGTATTTTGGCATGGTGCCGAATCCCACAGGGGTATACAGAAAGCCCCTCAATATTTAATCAATTGTTGAAGAAGTCATTGGAAAGTCTGCAAATGCCCGAAAGCTCAGTACTAGTGCAGTATATCGATGACCATTTGGTGGCATCGAAAACACATCAAGCTTGTGAGGTAGACACTATAGCCTTTACTGAATCACTTGGCAGATGGAGGACTGAAAGTGTCCCCAGCAAAATTGCTGTATTGTAAAAAGGAAGTACAGTATTTGGGACATAAAATTGAGAAAGGACTGAGGAAAATAACAATAGAAAGAATCGGAATCGTAAAAGGAATGAGAGCCCCCATGACCTAAAGAGAAGTGAGAATGTTTCTGGGAATGGTAGTGTACTGTCGTCAGTGGATCAGCAACTTTTCGCTGATTGCAAAACCTTTGGTGCGATTAACGAGAAGTGATGTAAATGATCCTCTTGAATTGAACAAGGAAGAATTGGCAGCATTCAAACGATTTAAAGATGGTTTGTGCAAAGCACCAGCACTAGGCATGCCTGATTACGAGAAATAATTTGAGTTGTATTACAGTGAGAGAAATGGATGTTCACTTTCTGTGTTGATCCAGAAACATGGAAGATTGAGAAGACCAATTACATATTTTTCATCAATGCTTGAACCAGTGGCTGCAGCTTTACCTGGTTGTTTGAAGGCAGTGGCTGCAACATGTCGGAGCTTGGAGCAGAGTGAAGGTATTGTGATGGGATATACATTGAAAGTGTTTGTACCTCATGATGTGGCGATTCTTTTAACAAGAAGTGGTACTCAGTACATGACACACAGTCGGCTGACTAAGTATGAGAAAGTCATCTTGGGAGCAACAAATGTGAGCCTTGCGAGGTGTCTGAATGTGAATCCTGCAACATTGTTGCCTGACGCAGAGAAAGTGGAAGTGAGAGATGAAGCAGATCATGACTGTTTGGATGTGCTTGAGTATTGGACAAAGCCATGACCAGATATAAAGGATGTACCTTTGCCAGAGAGTGATTATGTGTTGTTCGTTGATGGATCATGTTTGAGAACGGATGAAGGAGTATTAACTGCAGCATATGCAGTATGCACGGTTGCAGCCGTGATGGAAGCATCTTACCTGAAGGGAGTGAGATCAGCCCAAGTAGCTGAACTTGTCGCTTTAACTAGAGCGTGCAAGATTGGGAAAAGTGTGAGAGTCACTGTGATAACTGAGAGCCAGTATGGCTTCGGGGTCATCCATGATTTTGGCCAACTTTGGCTACAAAGAGGTTTCCTGACCTCAAGTGGAACCCCTATTAAGAATGCTGAAGTGGTTGGAAAGTTGATTGAGGCAATTAAACTGCTTAGACAATTGGCCGTGGTGAAATGTGCTGCCCATGGTCAAGGTGGTGATTACATCACTACTGGAAACCGCTATGCAAATGACATGGCACAGTATTGTGCACAAAATCAGAATTCAGTCAATCGGGCAAAGGAAAGGGAAATGTTTTCTTGCTCCTTAATGTTTACTAACGTTGTAGGAACTTGGGAAGAAGTGAGACAATTGCAGGAAGAGTCAGGAGATGAGGAAATGAAACAGTGGGTAAAAGCAGGGTGTGCACCAAGAGAAAACGACCATGTGTGGGTCTATCGAGATGGAAGACCGGTTATGCCTGATAGCATGATGTCTACCATGGCACGGATGTATCATGGCCAGGGACACATAGGGAGAGACACCATGATCAGGTCCTTTAAGCAGAACTGGTACAACCCCAAGTTCAGACTTGTATCAGAAAGTCTATGTCAGAGATGTCTAATATGTCAGCAATACAATCCTGGAAGAAAGACTGTAGTGAGTCTAGGAGCTTTAGGCCGAGAAGGTGGGCCTTTTACCAGAATGCAGGTGGATTTCATTGAAACGCCTCCATGTAACAGATTGAGGTATGTTCTGGTTATAGTCTGCCTATTCTCCAGGTGGGTAGAAGCATTTCCAACCAGAAGAAATGACGGGTTGACAGTGGCAAAGTTACTGTTGAGAGAATTCATCCCTAGGTTCGGGTTCCCAATGACCCTTGAATCAGACAGAAGAGGACATTTCCATAATGAGATCGTAAAATTGATTAGTGAAGCATTGAATGTACAACAGAAACTGCATTGTGCCTACGACCAGAGGCTTCTGGTGTGGTTGAACAAATGAATGGTACGATCAAGAATAGAATTGGGAAAATGTGTTTAGCCACGGGAATGAAATGGCCTGATGTCTTGCCTCTAGTACTAATGACAATCCGAGCAACACCAGACAGAACTACAGGGTTAAGTCCTCATGAAATAATCATGGGAAGAGCGATGAGGCATGTGTTTATTCCAGTCTACAAGCTGATGACTATATCTGATGACATGGTGTTGGAGTACTGTAAAGGCCTGGCTGACTCAGTTCATTCTGTGTTTCATCAGGTTGGAGCGGATGCCACCACTCTTGAAAGGAAGCCAGCCCATGATCTGAGCCCAGGGGACTGGGTAAGGATAAAAGTCCACAGAAGAAGAAACTGTTTGGTTCCAAGGTGGGGAAAACCAAGACAAGTCATTCTGACCACAACCACAGCTGTGAAGTGTGCTGGACTGAAAAACTGGATCCATGCCAGTCATACTTTGAGGATACCAAATCCAGTGGACAGCAAAGAAAAGGAGTACTATGACGAATCAGAGTTGAGTACTGAATCAGATAACGAAGAGCCAAAAACACAAGAAAATCCTGAAAGGGGGGAAAAAGAACCAAATCAAATATTAGTCCCCCCAGAAGTACCTCTCTGGGAAGAAGATTGCAGATTTCTGATACCAGTTCAGATTCTGAAGACGAACAAGGGAGACGAGGTCTCAGAAAAGAACACAGAAAGAAAAAAGGAAAAGATAATGAAGAAGCAGTAAAAGAAATTAGAGAAAAAGAAATTCCAGATGAAAAACTGAGAGAGATTCCACCTGAAATAATAGATCTAAGTGAAGAAGATCCCCGAGGAGGTGTAGGGAACTGCAACATCCAGCTAGGTGAAGGGACAAGTAGCCAGCAGGAAGAATGCATGTCGGAGACCCGAGGAGGGACAGAAGTAGGGCCATTGAAGCAAGTGGTGGAAAAGGAAGTTGTTGAAAAGAAAAAGCAAGTTGAAACAGAATCTGAAGAAAGTGAGAACGAAATACCAGAAGGTCGAGTTCTAAGAAAAAGAGCTTGGAGAGAAGAAAAGAATAATAAAGGAGGTAAATTTAAAAGAGTTGCAAAGGATGAAGTGTGGCCAAACAAAATTAAAAGATTGAGATACCGGCTGACACGGGTAAATTCACCAAGGGCAGAGCAGGTGAATGAAGTGACAAGCCAAGAAAAATCGAAGGAAGAAGAAACAATTCAGAATAAAGAAGAAGAAAAAAGAACAAGGAAGCCTAACCAGAAGTATAAGTCACCGGAATTGACTTACGTGGCCCTAACTGAAGAAAAACAAGAGGCAGATAGTCAAGGAAATCCAGAGGAGACTGTACTGAAAGTGGTTAAAGAAGAAGAAGAATCAGAAGTCCTGAGAGTTCTCTTGTCCGACATTGGAGAAGAAGAAGCGGAAATTATGGAAATTCTGTATCCAGATTACGAGAAAGAGGCAAAAGATGACGAATTGCCAAACTGAATAGAACCAAGAAGCTGTTAATGTGGAAAACAAAAAATAATTTAAGTAAAAAGTAGAGACTGGTAGAACCACATAGGTGCTTAGAAGCCTTGGGTTAGAAACTAGTCGTAAAATAAAAGAGACTAAGTCAAAAGACACGGTCCATTTTAGTAAAGATGGCTACCATAGATAGTAGTAAAAGTAGATGTACATTCATGAAAAGATGGCGTAAAACATGTTGCTGTTGTACAGGATTATTAATGCTTTTATGGAGCATACTTGCTCTTGTGATCTTTTAAAGTTACTGTAGATACATTAGAAAAACATAGTGAAAACAAAACTAATATAGTAAAAATTTCAAAGGTAGTTCCGACTGTAACCGATAGAAATCATTTACATAAAGATAGGTCTATAACAGATTTTTCTAACAATGTATTTTCAAAGTTATTGTATGAATATGTAAAGACAATGGATGTAAGGGACTGCTACGTCTGCATGCAGTTACCTGCCTCTGTGGCAGAGGGAGTGACTTATCATCACCTTCCAGCCACTTACGGAATAACATGTAGTGTAATAGCTAGTTTGTTTTATCAGACAGGAAATTTAGAGTATTATTTTTCAGATATAGATAACATTTTTGCGCAAGTACCAGCTAAGAATAAACTAAACAAGGTAAAACCTGCTAAAGTATTAGGTGATTTTTTCTTAGAAACTAGTGAACTAACATTAGAATATATTTTTCAAAATAATTTGACTTGCAGTTTGAAGAAAGAAGAAAAGACATTCCTAGACATGGTTGAGGAAAGGAGATTGAAAATGCAAAGAAAAGCATCTGAAGGAAAAGGGGAGAAAACAGTCTGGGATGTAGAAATGGAAAAACATCTGAAAGGAGAATCTAATCCAACTTTGGCTTTAGATTGGCCTCAGAAAGGGAAATTGTGTATAAGAAGGAATCAAACGGCGTATGACAATTATTTTCTAGGGAATAGTGAGTGCCATGATACATACCGAATCATGGGTGGATGGTGATTTAAAGGTGGAAGAGATCCAGTTTTCCCTGGACTATATTTTATCTGTGGGAACAGGGTATATTATCGTTTGCCAGACCATTGGTATGTCACATGTTACATAGGCCTGGTATTTTCCCAAAAATTTCACATGGACAGAGGAGAAGATGGTGTACATAGCTTAACTAATCATTTAGTGCGTAGTAAAAGAGAATCTTGGGCAGAAATTGTGGGTGATATCTTTAGAGCATTGATACCAGCAGTGGGAATATCTCTGAATGCAAAAACAATTAGAAAATTATCAACGGTAGTGGATCGCTTGTCAACAAGCACCGCTGGAGGATTCTTATTGGTCAATACTGAAATGGTTGCCATGCGTGCTATGGTAATGTAAAATCGACTTGCCCTTGGTATTTTATTGGCAAAAGAGGGTGGAGTCTGTGGAATGCTTAAAGTTCAACATTGTTGAACTTACATTCCAGATGAAAGTAAAGATCTAAAAGTTTACATTAAAAATATTACTGATTGCATGATGAAATTGCACCACTGGAGGTTGAAGGTGTTTGGGAATGAATTGGAAAGAAAATAGGTGCTATTAAGAATTTCTTAGTTAAATTAGGTAGTACATTTATAGGTAAAATATTATTTCCATTAACATGCGTGATTTCCATATTATTAATACTAAAATTAGGTTGTATGTGTTGTAGAAATAAGAAAACAAAGAATAAAATAAAAAGAGAAAAATTAAAAAGAAAAGAAAAGAATCAAGATATAGATTTAGAAGAGATAACATTAGAAGAATGGAAAGAGAGTATGTATAAAAAGGCAAAAAGAGATGACTTTGAAGAAACTGAATTATGAATAAAGAGCAGGAACACATTTTGAAATTTTCCGTAAAAGGGTAAAGAAATGTAGTGATGTGGTGGTGATAAAATCACCAAAGGGGGGGATTGCTGGAGCGGGATTTTCTTTAAAATTTGTATACCCTCTCCATTTTATATGTTTATATTTATAAGAATAATTAATTAATAGTAATAGTACTAATTGGTTTGCTGTGTTTATTGATCAACCTTACTAATATGAGAAATACACGTGGGAATTGCATTTGCATGGCCTAATTAATACGTAAACTAAAATCCGTACGCATATTAATGATAGACGAGTAGAAATTGCATGTTATATGTTGCTTTCGTGATGTAATTGTGATTTGTGCCTTATAAAATAAGTATAACCTGCAATAAGTGTTGCTTCTTGCTAGATAAATACACAAACATAGAGGGTTTAGCGAGGGAATAACATTTTAATAGTCATTTCCATGCATTAATTACGTTTTTATGTTTCTTTCGCTTAAGTTGGCCATTCGGGCCTGCCATAAGATGGCTGCCTTCCGTATCTGTAATAACGGACGACGCTACTGAATTTCTGAGTGAAGTGTTCCTGCGCCATCAACAGCAGCAGTGGCCTACCTGTGACCCTAGCCAGACTGTACCCATCAAGGTCATACCGGGAGAGGTGCCAACCTTACAGACAAAGGACTTCCGTAAAAACCAGAATTCACAAGTTTGATGACCTCATGACAAGATGCCTATGGGAACCTTAAAAGACTATACCAAATCAACCAATCAGAAGAACTGTGACCCAAAAACTTGTTACTTGTTGCAATGACTTTACTATAAAATATGGTAGAATAGAGAGGTTGGGGCTGCTACTCTTCAAGAGCTTTCGATTGCTTGACGTTATGCTGACGGAGAGGACGGTGACACTGCAGGACAGCTGTTAGCCTGAATCTTTGACGGACTGATCAGATGCCCAATTTCCTGACAAACTTTATACATCGCTTTCTATGGGTATAGAGAGACAAAAGATCTGAATTTGACTTAGAGGACGACATTTAGCCAGAATAGGTAAATATGATGATCAACCATTTGATTGAGTAATAATTTTTCCCTGAATTCTTTAGATAAATTTCAATTATTAATTATAAGAACTGTGTTGGGTTGTTTATTTTTGAGAAATGTATTGATGTATAGTGATTATAGAATTAGGTGTCACTCAAGCCTGCAACTAGCTGATCCATGGCCTATCCATGGGAGGAATACTAAAGATAATGTTTAGGTCCTAATAAGGTAGAGAAGAGTAGGTGAATCTATTGCTCATTAGGGATAAAACAAGGATTTCCTCTCATTACAGCGAATGGAATAAATCACCTCTGTAGAAACACAGACCAATGGAGAATAAATGTTGGTGTTATGGGCCCTACCAGTGAATGTAAGTGATTGAGTGTGTCTGTGAAAATCTATGGTCTGTGACGAAAGAGGGATTTTGCATTCCGCGCTCCATCAATAGCACCTCATTAAAAAGCATTGCAGTTAATAGAAGGTTTTAAGACTTTAGTTACATTATAAATCATTTGTTGATGGTACCATACTCATTTTAGGAATTGTGGTGTGTTCTAAGGTGATTTTACCATGTGAAAAAGCCTTCTGACCTGACCCCAGGACACCCCCCACGCCGCACGGCCCTCCAGCTGTAGCGTGCCCTGCCCAGGCGCCACAGGCTCGCTCCTGACCTCGGTGCCCTCGCTGCTGCTCAGCTGTTCCTCCCTGCTGTAGACCCTTCTCGTCAGCCTCGTGTTGTTATAATTTTTTTTCCTTTCTGTTAACATTGTGATTGTGCCCCTGCTAGGACTGTACCCCTGGTGTGCCCCCCCCAGCCGCTTCCCGCCGCTGCTCCCTCGCGGCCCCGCCCCCTTTTCTTTTCTGTATCCCATTGGCCGCCCCGCTCCCGCCTCCCAGCTGCTCCTCCCTCCCACTTCGCCTCATATGGAGCCCATGCGTACGCGCAGCGTTCACGCGCAGCGGGCGCGCCGATTGTGCGCTGAAGGCGCGCCAAAGGCAAGCCCGTCTACACCCGTCCGCGCCTGGACCACGCCCAGCGCCAGGACCCCTGGCCCCCGTGGTTGCTAGCCCACACGATGGACTTACGACGCCGCCACTCTCAACGCACTCAAACCCGGCCCGAACCCCGTCTGCCACCGAGCCACCCCTAGACGTACCCACGGACCCTTCACCTGCCAAGCCTACAAGTTCACTTGCCTCCGGACCTGCACCGCACCCGCCAAGCCGACGAACACCAGCAACAACCACCTCAAGTGCATCCTGCTCAACACCCGCTCTGTCCACAGACACGCCGTCGAACTCTGGAACCTGCTCGACACTACTTCTCCAGACGTCGCCTTCCTCACGGAAACCTGGATGAACGCCTTCTCAGCGCCCGACATCGCCATAGCCATCCCGGACGGATACAAGATCACCCGGAAGGACCGCGTCAACCAGACCGGAGGAGGCCTCGCCATCGTCCACAAGAACACCATCCGCATCTCGACAAACCCCGACGACACATTCACCGCCGCCGAGCACCTCCACTTCCAGATACACACCGACCCAAAGACCACCCTCAGAGGCACCCTCATCTACAGACCCCCGGGACCACGCACACAATTCAGCGGAGACATCGCAGACTTCATCAGCCCGCACGCCCTCGCCTCCTCAGACTACATCCTCCTAGGGGACCTCAACTTCCACCTGGAGAACAACAATGACAGCAACACCACCGCTCTGCTGGACAACCTCGCCAACCTCGGACTCAAGCAGCTGGTCAACACTCCCACCCACTATGCCGGCCACACGCTTGACCCAGTCTTCTCCTCCAGCAAGCACATCTCCTTCAGCCACTCCACCGGACTCCACTTGACGGACCACAGCTGCGTCCACTTCAGCTTCAAGAAAACCACGACCCACCACCACCCGCAACAGGCTCCCCGCAGGAGCTGGAGCAAGATCACCGCCAACCAGCTCACGACCTCCCTCAGACGGAACCCTCCCACCAGCGCAATGGACCCCGACGTAGCAGCCCGCATCTTCACACAGTGGCTCACCGACTGCGCTGATGACCTCGCACCACTGAAGACCCCTCCCTGCAGACCCGGCAGCAAGAAAGCCTCCTGGTTCACCGACGAACTCAAAAACTCCAAGAAGAACTGCCGCACTCTCGAGAAAGCCTGGCGCCTCGACCAGACCACAGAAAACATGACTGCCTTCAAGAACGCCACCCGCATATACCACCAGCTGATCCGCACCACCAAAAGGGCAACATTCAAAGAACGACTGGAAAACAACACCCACAACAGCAAGGAGCTCTTCAGCATCGTCAAAGAGCTCTCCAACCCCAGCTCCCAGAAACAACGACATCACCCCCTCGCAAGACCTCTGCGACTCACTCGCCTCATTCTTCCACCGCAAGATCGCTGACATACACAACAGCTTCGGCGCACCAACCACGCACCCAACCACCGAACCAACGCCCCCCACCACCACCATCCGCAACTGGACCGCGGTCAGCACCGAAGACACCACCAGCACGATGAACACCATCCACTCCGGATCACCATCCGACCCCTGCCCCCACCACGTATTCATCAAAGCCGACTCCATCATCGCACCCCAACTTCGGGACATCATCAACGTCTCCTTCACCACCGCCACCTTCCCGGAGAGCTGGAAGCATGCAAAGCTCAGCGCCCTACTGAAGAAACCAACAGCGGATCCCACCGACCTCAAGAACTTCCGCCCCATCTCGCTCCTCCCTTTTCCTGCCAAAGTCATCGAGAAGACAGTCAACAGACAGCTCGCCGCCTTCCTCGAGACGAACGGTTCCCTGGACCCCTCGCAGTCCGGTTTCCGAGCCAACCACAGCACCGAGACCGCCCTGATCGCAGCCACCGATGACATCAGATCCCTGCTCGACAACGGGGAAACAGCGGCCCTCATCCTCCAGGACCTCTCTGCGGCATTCGACACTGTCTGCCACCGCACCCGAGTACAGCGCCTCAGCAACATCGGCATCCAAGAGAAGGCACTGGAGTGGATCATCTCGTTCCTCACCGGCAGAACCCAGAGAGTCCGCCTCCCCCCGTTCAGATCCAAGGCCACCGAAGTCATCTGCGGCGTACCGCAAGGATCATCACTCAGCCCGACCCTCTTCAACGTCTACATGAGCCCTCTCGCAGCCATCGCACGCCAACACAACCACAACATAATCTCCTACGCCGATGACACCCAGCTAATCCTCTCCCTCACCAACGACCCCGCCACCGCGCCAGAGGCAGCCTACACGAAGGGATGAAAGACGTTGCTGAGTGGATGAAGAACAGCCGCTTGAAACTGAACTCAGACAAGACGGAAGTCCTCATCCTGGGATCAGCACCCTCCGCCTGGGATGACTCCTGGTGGCCCCCCGCCCTGGGCACCACTCCCAAGCCAACAGACCACGCATGCAACCTGGGATTCATCCTGGACTCCTCCCTCTCGATGACCAGACAAATCAACGCCGTCTCTTCATCATGCTTTAACACCCTGCGCATGCTCCGGAAGATCTTCCGATGGATCCCCACCGAAACCAGGAAGACGGTCACCCAGGCACTCGTCACCAGCCGACTGGACTACGGAAACACCCTCTACACTGGAACCACAGCCAAACTACAGAAAAGACTCCAGCGCATACAGAACGCCACCGCACGACTCATCCTGGACATCCCCCGACACAACCACATCTCCGGCCACCTGAGAGACCTGCACTGGCTCCCTGTCAGCAAGAGGATCACGTTCAGACTCCTCACCCACGCACACAAGGCTCTCCACGACCGGGGCCCCAAGTACCTCAACAACTGCCTGACTTTCTACACGCCCACCCGCCAGCTATGATTGACCAGCTGCGCCCTCGCCGCCGTACCACGCATTCACAGAGCCATAATCGGAGGAAGATCCTTCTCCTACCTGGCCTCCAAGACATGGAACTCCCTCCCCATCTGCCTTCGAACGACCCAGGACCACCTCTCCTTCAGAAAGCAACTCAAGACCTGGCTATTCGAGCAGTAGCGAACCCCTCCCCCCAGCGCCTTGAGACCCTACCGGGTGAGTAGCGCGCTATACAAATGCGATGATTGATTGATTGATTGATTCTGCTGTGATATCATGAATCATGTTTGAGAGAAAACTATTTTCTCATGCTTTTCTCACAGAGGTTTGGAAGGTGATCTATAAGCTAAACTGAGAGCATATTTTCTGTAAATTCACATTATCTTTCTCGGTCATGTGAGAATGAAGTCTGAAATTCTCAGTAAAACATTTACATCCAACAAGGGCAGAGACTGTCAGTTGATTCCTTTGTGTTCTACTGCAGCTTCCCAGAGTGTTCTAAAGAACAACTAGAGCGCTAACAGTCCTACTTATGACAAACGTATGGCACACCTGAAGCAATCTTGTTTGGAATAAAGTGGTAACTCTTAAAACATTTAATTTAAAAAGGAACAAAATGAGGGGGTTCATTTTGCCATAGAAAGTATGATTAGTGCTGCAGAAAGAAAAATTAGGGCACATTTTGACTTCTCAAATCCTCTTCTATTTCATAAAAAAATTCTGACATGCAGACTGAAACATGCACTTTGAATACCAGCAGCAGACTTTCCTGGTGACAGTATCTTTACTACAGTGATCTAATGAGCAACTAGAGTGCTAACATTCAGAATTTATGGCAAATGTGTGACACATCTGAATGCCTTCTTGATGGAACCAAAGTAAAAAACTGAAAGTATTTCCTACTGAGGAGACAGCAGTAAATGAGGAAATTAGGAAACTTCATAACAAATAAATCTCCCAAGATGGCCACCAGAGACAAAATTGCCCAAATGTAGCCCAAATATCACCCAGATGTAGCCCAAGTATAGCCCAATGACAGAATGTCCCAGAATGTTCTAACGAACAACTAGAGCGCTATCAGTCTTACTCACGACAAAAGTATGGCACACCTGAAGCCATCTTGATTGGAATAAAGTGGTAACACTTAAAACATTTAATTTACAAAGAAACACAATGAGGGGGTTCATTTTGCCATGGAAATTATGATTGGTGCTGAAGAAAGAAAAATTAGGGCGCATTTTGAGTGACTTCTCAAATCCTCTTCTATTTCATTAAAAAATTCTGATATGCAGACTGAAACATGCACTTTTAATACCAGCAGCAGACTTCCGTGGTGAGCAGTAGCTTTACTACAATGATCTAATGAGCAACTAGAGTGCTAACATTCAGAATTTATGGAAAATGTGTGACATATCTGAATACCTTCTTGATGGAATCAAAGTAAAAAACTGAAAGCATTTCCTACTGAGGAGACTACAGTAAATGAGGAAATTAGGAAACTTCATAACAAATAAATCTCCCAAGATGGCCACCAGAGACAAAAGAGCCCAAATGCAGCACAAATATCACCCATATGTAGCCCACATGTAGCCCAATGACAGAAGTGTGCAAAACACTTATTTTTTGTGTATTTGCAGTTTTATATAGTGCAGACTTGTCAGGTATTGGAGTGCTTTACATGAGCATTGTTTACATCACACAAGATCAAATTCATTTTGGTTGTAGACCTGGGGAGATTAAGTGATTTGACCAGAATCAAAGAATGTTGAGCTGAAGCAGAAACTCCAACCTGGTTCCCCAGTTGCAAAGTCTGCAGCTCTGGAAGTAACACCACATCCTCTCCCCTAGGTGCAACATTTAATCAAGTGGTCAACTGGATAAAAAAACATAAAGATTACAAATAATTTAAAAGTTCTTTGTCGCTATTTGAAAACTCAGAAAACATGTCCTCATTTTAGTTTTTTAGAGCACTAACCATAATTTTTATGCAAATAAGACCCTCTCATATATGTAATTTCTAAAGGAAATACTCTAGGTATTACAGTTTTGATTACATCAAGATTACGTCAGGCGTTCCACACTTTTGTAATAAATATAGAATGTTAGCAATCTAGTTGTTCATTGGGATACTGTTGAGAGGCAGAGGCCAGGGGCACGGACTCTGAAAATTGAAGGCCGGTAGGAGAGTGCAGAGGCAACAATTTGACCACACTGGGCAGGCAGGAAGGGCAGTGGCAGCACAACAGACTATGGAGGGCAGTGGAAAGGGGGGCAGGGGCAACACACCAACAATACAGGACTGGTAAGAGAGGCTGTGGCAATATAATAGACCATTGTGGGCAGAAGGAAGAGGCAGTGGTAGTACCACCATACATGCCAACAGACCTGTTTCAGCCAGGAAACGTCCAATGTTTTTAAGCTCAAATGGGCTTTATTTGATCTGTCTCCTGTCTCCAATCTCCTCTTTTTCAATGTAACTCAAAGGGGAAAATCAATACCCCAGTTTTTTTTCAAAATCTCCCTCTTACCAAGTTCAAAATGTTCGCAAGTATGGTACATTGGATCATGGTAGGCAGGACGAATTGGGGTTTGGGACATGGACTCGGATAACAGAGGACAGGAGGGACATGGAGAGGTGCACCAAACTGACCCTACACGGCAGGCATTAGGGTTTGCAGCAGCACAATACAGCGCATGCGGGACGGGAGTGCAGGGGCATGCACAAAGGACCATGGAGGATAGAAGGGATGGTCAGGATCTGGGCACAGACAAAAGAGTTCAGGGGAAGGGGCCTCACAACAGACCGCGTGGGGCAGGCAGGAGGAGCAGTTGCAGCACAACAGACCAGGGAGGTCAGAAGGGTGTGGCAGTAAAATGGACCATGGAGGACAGGAGGAAGGGGATAGGGGCATGGCATGTGGACAGGCAGGGTGGAGGTGGCAGGGACAGGTTACAGTCATCTGACAATGCCAGGCAGGTGGGAGGGGAGTGGCAGCTCAAAAGAACACGCAGAGTAGATAGGAGTGGCAGATACATGGAACATGGTGGGCAAAAAGGATGGAGCAGGGGCATGCATAAAGACATCGGAGGGTAGGGTGAAGGAGAAAAGGGGCAGCAAGCTAAGCACAGAGGGTAAGCAGGAGGTCAATGATGGTTCATAGAATTGGGCAATGGAGGGCAGGTGGAGTGGACTGGTACATCATGCTAAATGGAGGGCAGTGGCAGCACATCAGACCATGCATGGCAGGAGGGAGGAGGCTAGTCCATGGATTCAGACGCCAGAGGATAGGGAGGAGGTGGATGGGGCAGCAAGCTAACTGTTCAGAGAAGGTGGGTATTAGGAACTTTATTGTTTTTAAAATGTGTGTCTGTGCGAACTACTTAAAATATGAACAAGTATGCAGCATAATCTCACTTTTATTCAGGAAGAAGAGGACGTTTGTGACTGTGACTCTGGGCTCACTTGGCAGAAACACCCCCTGACCCTCCACCCCCATCTCAAAATGTAATGCCCGTGAAAAGGGTAGGTGGTCGCAGTGTTATATAGAACATAGTCCTGAGAGCACGATTGAAAATAAAAGCTAGATATAGTATATGGTATAAACTATGCACCAAAAAGTGTGATATAAGATGAACCGGGGCGTGAAATATAATATGCAATACATTGTGCGCAATGACAGATTCATTGGAGAGCGCGAGATAGCACAGGCACTAGCGCGTGTCATGCGATATGCGCCTTGGAGTGTAATATGCACAGGGCAGTGTTGTGTAACCTAACTAGTCTCTAAAGTTGTAATATAAAATATGTGCTGGGGAGTGTAACATTGCATATGCACTGTGACAAAGATATGGATCCCAGATTGTAATATGTATGGCATAGCGCTGTGCGTTATAACATAGGCATCGAGGAAGGCACGTTAGATGGGGCAATATAACCCGTGCGAAGGCAAGTGTGGCATGAAATATATTCATGTAGTGGTGTCACAGTGCACATGGGCTAGAGAGTGTCATAGCATACGCACTAGCTGTTGGAATACAACACAGAGGTGTGAGGCACTCGGCGGGCACTGGTGGGTGTAACACAGCATTGGGCTCAGCCAGGAGCACGCTGTGACTCTCAAGTGAGGTTCGTCTCCTTTCCAGAGAGTAAAATAAAAAGTATTACACATCCGGCAGTGGATGTGTATTTTATTAACCGTGAGGGGGGTTTCTTGCATAGTTTGGTCGAATTTTTGTAGACTCCCCTTTGAATGGCTTGGTGTGCGTGTATATTAAATGTGCCCATCAATAGCTACCCATGTTTGTATAAATAAACGACAAGGGTGTCTACTTGGAGAGTACCCACCGGCGGGGGCGCCGGGATTAGGCACGGTAGGGCGTCGGACACGTCAGACCTTCAATAGCGGTGTAAATACATTCCATGTGGATTCATTCTATGCATAGAAGCCTTTTAATGAATATCACGCAAATCGTCATGGTGATAGGTACGTACGGTTTGTCCAGCATGTCCTAGGTGTTTCTATAAATATATATATATTTTTTTAAATAATAAAAAACAAAGGCCGGCCCCGGGGGATGGGGTCCCCGGGGCCATAAGTGGCCTGAGGAGGGAGGCAACGCAGCCCCCTCCTAAAGAATTAAATTAAAAAAAAGGCCATGACCCGGGAGTTGGGGTCCCTGGGGCCGATTAAGGCCTTGGGAGGGCCAAATTTATTTTTTTCAACAAAAAAAATTAGGGTGCCGGCCCTGGGGGATGGGGTCCCCAGGGCCAGTAAATTAGAAAAAGAGGGGGGGCCACACAGCCCTCCTTCTTAAAAAAATAAAATAAATAAAAGACCGGCATCGTGCCGCAGGCCACACCCCCTCCTTGCAGCACTCTGCAAATGCGCCCCCTGGCCAGTTGTAAGTTGGGGAATTAATTCCCCTTCAATACTGAGGGTCCCTGAGGGCACACTAGCCCAACAGGTATCTCCAGTATGCGCCAGGGAGCTGCGTTGCAGACAGGTGTTCTCAGGCCACGCCCCTTTTTACAACTCTATGAAACGCAGCACTGTGGCGCTTACTGGAGGTACCTAGTGGGCTAGTTTGACCCTAGGGACCCTTAGGATTTAAGGGGACTTAATCTCTCAACTTAGAACGGCCATAGGGCGTGTTTACACAGTGGTGAAGGGAGGGGACGTGGCCTGAGGTGATATGTGCAAACACACCCTGTGGCGCGTTTTAAGTTGGGGAAATAATTCCCTTTCAATCCTGAGGGACCCTGGGGGCCAACTAGCCCACCAGGTGCTTCCAGTAAGCACCACTGCTCTGCGTTGCAGAGAGGTGGTGCAGGCCGTGCCCCTTTTTACACCTCTCTGCAATGGCGCTTACTTGATGTACCTAGTGAGCTATTTTGCCCCTAGGGATCCTCAGGATTCAAGGGGACTTAATCTCCCAACTTAAAAAACGGCCACAGGGCGTGTTTACACAGTGGGGAAGGGAGGGGACGGTGCCTGAGGTGACGTGTGCAAACACGCCCTATGGCGCGTTTTAAGTTGGGGAAATAATTCCCCTTCAATCCTGAGGGCCCCTGGGGGCTAACTAGCCCACCAGGTGCTTTCCGTAAGCGCCACTGAGCTGCATTGCAGAGAGGTGGTCCAGGCCGTGCCACTTTTTACACCTCTCTGCAACGCAGCTCTGTGGCGCTTACTGGAGGTACCTAGTGGGCTAGTTGGACCCTAGGGACCCTCAGGATTCAAATGAACTTAATCTCTCAACTAAAAACGGCCACAGGGCGTGTTTAAACAGTGGTGAAGAGAGGGGACGGGACCTGAGTTAATGTGTGCAAACAAGCCCTGTGGCGCGTTTTAAGTTGGGGAAGTAATTCCCCTTCAATCCTGAGGGACCCTGGGGCCCAACTAGCCCACCAGGTGCTTCCATTAAGCGACACTGCGCTGCGTTGCAGAGAGGTGGTCTAGGCCGTGCCCCTTTTTACATCTCTCTGCAACGCAGCTCTGTGGCGCTTACTGGAGGTACCTAGTGGTCTAGTTGGACCCTAGGGACCCTCAGGATTCAAGGGGACTTAATCTCCCAACTTAAAACGGCCACAGGTTGTGTTTACATAGTGGGGAAGTGAGGGGACGGGGCCTGAGGTGACGTGTGCAAACACACCCTGTGGCGCGTTTTAAGAGGTAGTTTTAATCCCCTGCCCTATTATATACTAGGGGCTTACAGAGGAGGTCATGCTGATCACAGGGGGACCCCAACGCATAGTGTTCCCTAATGTATGTAGGTGTTTTCACTGTATTCTGAGTGTCTTTTAACATAGCACTGGCTCTAGGACTTGTTAGTCAGACTCAGTTACCACCAGTATCCGTTTGAAAAAGTTGAGGGTACAGGATGATTTTGCAATAAGGCTTCTTTCTGCTCTTCTGTTTGTTCTTTCTGCACGTTATCCTTCTTCCTGCACTTCTCTCCGTCTTTGAGGACTTCTGTTGCTTCTTTCACCATTTCTTTTTTTTCTTTCTGTGCGTTTTTTCTTCTTTCTTCACATGTCCTATCTCTGTAGACATAGTTAGAAATTAGCATTTAAAAAACATTTGAAATTCACTGAAAAAACCATAGGTTTCAGGCACGTTGTAGTTAGGAATTAGCATTTAAGAAACCTTAGAAATTCACTGAAAAAACCATAGGTTTCAGGGGCGTTATAGTTAGCTGGACTTTTCACTCGTACAAAACCATTGAAATTCCCCCGTTATAGTTAGTTCAGCTAACTATAACTTGCGCGCCCGCAATGCACTGCTGATGACGTCACATATTACATCACTCATGACATGGTCAGTGACATCACTCATGACATCACTGATGACATCTCAAATGACATCACTGATGACATCATCCTTGTGATAGAGTGGCAGACCTCCTCTCCCCCTAATATAACCTTTGATACACACATTCAAAAATAGAAACTAACATTTTCAAAACAATGGACATACCAATATCAGTTACAACAACCTATTCAGTAATTCTACGATCCACATAGACATCCACTCATTCACCAACAGTCCTATACAGTCACTCATACATGTACTCACTCATCATATGTACACATACACCTATACATCCTGTTACACAATGCCACTCATCTATAGAGTTACTCACACACATAGTCACTCATGCTCATAAAGAATCAAACATCCATTTACTTGCATATACAGTTATACACACACCACCACACTTACTACTACAGAAACATACACATACTTAGTCTTTTAAACAATCACTTATAGAAACACATACTTATTCATACAGGAACTCTTTCAATCTCTCACTCTCACATATACTCACTTATATACACCAATAGTCACATATACTAGTTTAAAACATATGTAGTTACTCATAAAGACACTATTGAGACAATCATTAACTCACTAACACACCCATGCACACACTCATCCACCCATACAGTCCTGCACACATGCTGTCTTCAACACATACAAACAGTGAGTCACTCATTCATGCACCTATGCACTACGTAATACCCCCCACCGAACCATACAGACACTCAGACACTCATACTGATACTCAAAAAACCAACTAATAACCTATATAGACACTCATGTAGCTACTCACCAACCCATGCAGCCACTTATACACAAAGTGGGAGACTGATACAGATATTTACATATTTAAACATTACTCACTAAGCCATGTATTCACTAAGATACACTTAATCAGTCAGTCATACAATCAATTTTTCAAAAACAAACCATCCATTTAGACACTTATATACCCATTTATTCTTCCATCGACCTTGAGATATACATATATAAAACATATGTAATTTTCAGAAAAACACACATTCACTGGATGATGTCATCAGTGATGTCATCAGTGATGTCATTTGAGATGTCATCAGTGATGTCATGAGTGATGTCACTGACCATGTCATGAGTGATGTAATATGTGACGTCATCAGCAGTTCATTGCGGGCGCGCGAGTTATACTTAGCTGAACTAACTATAACGGGGGAATTTCAATGGTTTTGTACGAGTGAAAAGTCCAGCTAACTATAACGCCCCTGAAACCTATGTTTTTTCCAGTGAATATATATATATGTAAAATAAAATACATGCCCTTGTTTTTTGAAAAAATTCCATTGAGATGATTGTGTTTGGTGCACATTTGTTCATGTATTGTTTTTTTTGCTGATGTGAGCTGACTCAATAGTGGCTTTTGCCGAGAGTATCAGTACTTTCCAATTCATTTGTGGCTTAATAAGTATTGGTTCAGGACCATTGTTTTCTTTGCTGGATTTGATACCCAGGTCCATGGACTCTTGTTGGGTTACCCACACTTAATTAATGACTATAGACAAAACAGCAAATCACACTGACTTTCCCTATTAGTGTACACTAACATTATAAGACCTACCCCAGGTCAACATCTAGTCCCCACTGTGCTAGGCTCCCTGTGCACAGTTACTGGGCTGCGCACAACAGTAGGTCCCATGCGCAGCCCGTGTGTATATATACTGTGACCAAATAACATGGACTATATTGGAATCCAGGTCCTTTTGGAACACCCAAGCTCTCCTGCGACAAGAACAACGCTGGGTGTTCCGTCTTCATACTCACATCAAGGGACTGAATGATGAAATACCCCGGATAGAACTCTGATCCTGCACACTCTATCAGATCGTGACCCTAAACAGACACTTACACATATACCACACGCACTTCTCAAGGGCTATGGTCATTGTTGTACACCTCTCTGAGTATGGGACATCTATAACTGGCAATATAGAGAAAGATGTGCCCCCCTTTTAGTTTACTTTATTCATTTGTTCACAATTGGATATAGCTTTACTAACAACACACCCATGGGGCAGTAGCATTCCAACCTATTATATTGGTCATACGATACCGCACATACAGCTTAGACCCTATGCGTAGGCTCACTCGAGTCCCGCCCTCAAACCTGCAGGTTACCCTTCACGCATGCGCAGATGATCTTTTCACATCCGACACGCATGCGTCGAATTGAGACTCTTCTCACTGCGCATGCGCGGCACCCGGCGGCCATGACTGAGCCTGATACACACACGAAACAGGAAATGGGTGCCGCCTTAGGAGCTACTTTAGAGAGATGTCATACACAACCCACACTACTTGCAGGCAGCCATTGGCAGAGGGTAGGTGCAGAATGAGCCAGCACCCGAAGCAACCATGAGTACTCTCTCCCACTATGGTGGGACCCCGCAAGCGGCATCCATGAGAACTACGAGCAATATTCATATGCTCAGGGGCCCTATTGGTAACATTGCCCCCTATGTTGTGTTTCTCTCTATCCAGAAAATAGGGTGCGGGCAACCAACGGTCTAGCCTAGGAAACCCTCGATCATACACAAGAGGGTAAGCAGAATTGTAACCTTGCCTTTGATCGTAACTGTTTGGTTGCGTGTGTTTGTTTTACCTCCGTGGTGTCACTAGAGAGTTTATATACGAACCTGAGCAGTAACCTGGACAACAATTTTATACCCCGACTTACCCGGGGCTGGTGTAATGTATATGTATGAATTACATCTATTCGCTCTTCACTGGGGCACTAAGCACGACATTACGTGGCATGGTACTGCTCATTTTAGGATCTCGGCCATTAACACTATGTGAGTGGCACCCTGCGATGGTCACTGACCACACTTTTTACCATAAAGGTCGACCATCATTACCGGGGAGATGTTGTGACCACTACAATATACCCCCACATTTTGACTCATGTACACATCCCTGCCATTCACGTTTGGAAATGGTATGTCTTATGTTCTATGTGGTACTATTGATGTTCTTCCCTTCACTTTTTGAGCCATCATGTGACTGATTGGGACTTTATGGATGGCAGTCAGGGGTATGGACAGCTCTTGCCATGCGTCACCAGATAGGCGATTATAACCCCCTTCCCCCCTTTTTTTGTTTAATTAATTTTCATCTTTTTGTCTCCTCCCTTCCCCTCTTTTTATATCCTTACCAGGTATCACAAGTCTTGGATCACTCTAAGAAATAATACTTAGACATACACTGCGCATTAGGTCATTGAACCTCGCGGTCTCCACCCAAGCATACCTTTATACTCACGCGGTTTACCTTACCTAAGCCCGGAACCCCCACTAACACCGTGCACAAGCATCCACAACAGCTAGGTCCTGAAGAAACGCCATTGATCTTTTTAGGCTGAGCAGGCGTGAAACATGTCGACCTGATTTTGAGTTACACGGGCACATTACGCCCACTAGTGACACACTGACATCCGGGTCTTTTATCCTACCAGGGGTCCCACAATATTAAATAACCTCATTTGGACACCCCTAGGTAATTTTATCCACATACCTTTGCATGCACGTAACCACCAACTTTCTGGACCACCACAAACCCCCCCTTTTTTACCCCACACACTCGCACTCACCTATCGGCTTTTCTCTTTAAAAGATCTCCGCGAAAGAGACCCTTCGGGGGACCGTCGGACATTGCAGTGCCGGCCCGACGATGAGCAAAAAAAAGCCAGATGATGAAGCATGACATCCTTCAAGGTGTGTGAGGGCAATTGAGAGGCAAGATTGAGCCCTCCCCTTCGGGACTGGGTCCTTGATACCGGTGATACCTCTCTGTCTCTTTCACTTTCATCTCTCTTTCCCTTCCATTCTCTCTCTTCCCGCTTTTCTGTCTATTCTCTGATCTTTCTATCTTCTCGTTGAGCAGGTGTTTATAATAGAATTTTTCACCTCCAACCCGGAATAATGTCCTCATTGATTTAACTGCACAAGTGTGTGCACACGTGTAACCTGCTAAGCACCCCTTACCATAAAAGGCAGACACTGGCAATCAACAAGTGAAGTCAGTGTAATTAGGAGGGGTGAGACACATGTAGTGAGGCTCACTCACAGTGAAAAAGGTCTAAAACCAGGTGATCCAAAAAACAAAAAACTGGGGGGTATATTCACAAGGATGTGTGATAACTACCGCAAGAGTAACTTAATGCAACTCTCAACATCGCAGCCCATCGCGGGAAAACAACCCTGTGTCAACGTGGAATTCACAACAAGGCGGTACGTTGCGAGAGTCTGCCTAAACCGCGGACAATGTCCGCGATACAACCACCTTGATGGAGATAAAAACACAAACCACAACACAAAAAAACCTGCGATGGGCCAAACCGCAATGAGGAAATCAGCGATAAGCAGCGCCAGGCCTGCAACACACACCTGGCAGGTGGGAAGAGTCACCATAAAAGTAGAAAAAACACCCAAACACAAACTGACCAGCACCCAAGCACCATGGAGGCAGCCGGAGCAGACGCAGAGGACGAGCGCAACCCCACAAGCACCTCGGACGACCAGCCCGGGACCTCGGGGACAGGGAAGGGCAAGGACAAGAAGAAGAGAAAGACGAAGTTCAGTCCACAGGCAAACAGGCTCATAGTCACGGAGGTGATGGAACACCATCAGCAACTGTTCGTCACCTCCAACGTGTCATTGGGCACCAGAACTGCAATATGGGGGGACATCGTGGACAAGGTGAATGCTGTGGGAGAGCACAAGAGGACAATGGACACGGTCAAGAGGCGATGGAATGACATCAAGCGGAAGACCAAGGAGAAACTCGCAGCCAACCAGAAGGCTCATGCTGGATGACATGGAGGAGCTGGTGTCGACAGTCATAAGTGTGGATACTGTGGCCAGAGTCGGGGCACCAGACACTGCTCGACAGGACACAACACAACCGCAACAAGGTGAGTGACCTCCAGGTACTGGGGGATGGGTGGAGATGGCCACGATGGCACACATGCACAATCAAGCAGAGTACAGTGCACACCCCCAATGACTCTGGGTCATTGCCCAGATCTATAGACTGTCACAATGTGCAATGCCATGCTGTCTGAATGTCAACATGCACCATGCAGCTTCAAACATGCGGACACATTGCAATACACCATCTCCTCTTCACATTGCAGGACCACCGTCAAAACCGCCTGCAGAGCAGTCCCAGCCACTCTTTACTGATGACGAGGAGGACAACCCCAGCATCGACGCACAAGCCCTAATAGACATCATTGACATCATCCACGACTCACCTCCAGGATCAGAGGCCCAGAGGGAGATGGCTGAGCAGGTGCGGGTGGGGTTCGACCTCATGGCCACCAAACTGAACGCCATCCATGGGTGTCTAGGCCCGCTCCATGGTCTCCAACAAGCCCTGACTGACATCGCTGGAGTCCTGACGTTGAGAGAAGAACACCTGTCTGCTCAGAGGGGCACCAGCGATACCAGCCATGAGCTGGCACACATGCGGAGGCTCATGGAGGGCATGGTGCGGATGGAGGCGGAAAGGATGGCAGCCATCGCTGCACATCAGCGAAATGTGGCTGGGATCTACCATGCCCTGCAGATCATTATCATGGCATTGTTGCCACTAGGCGTGGCGCAGATGAATGCTGCTGCCCCCACACCATCCACATCTCCGCCCCCTGGTGTGCCATTGCCTCACAGAGCGGCAGACGTATCCACTCCGGCACCTGATGTGTCAGTGGCACACAGTGCCTCAGCTGGTACTGCAACACCCACATATGGGGCAGAGCACACATCCGGGGATGAGGACGTGGATCGGTTTGTGATCAGGATGCACTAGCATTCATTTCCGCTACCTGGCCTGTTTCTGCTTGGTGCCGCACATGGCCTCATGACCTTCCACTGACCCAGATACACTCCGATGCACTCACCTTGGACAGCGACATGGACTGCCATATCCTGTTTGATGACCAATGACACGGCGACCAGACTGCAGACTGTTCCCTTCCTCTTCCAAAGTATTTATCATCCCCGGATGGACTCTGGCTGGCCCTCCACGGGCCATATTGTGTTGTGTGCTCGGCATTGCCCTGTACAGCTCCAGCTGCAGACCTGCACTGGAAGTGCAATAAACATCCAGTGACACACTGCTGTGTCATGTCTTTCATCATTCTTGTATGAATGTGTGGATGAATGTAGGGACAGTGATTTCCCTTGCGTCAATGATGCTCATCGTGTGGGATGCCAGTCAGAGGGTGCTACATTGCATATTGTGTACTGGGTCCTGTGAACACTACAACAGGGACACACGCATCAGTCACTTCCATGTCCGGACATGAACTGAACTACGGCCAGAGCCCAAGAGTCATTGTTGCAAGCCCTGCGCTGCTCCGGCATATGGCAGGCCAGACCACTCTGCTTAGACTCCGAGGGGGGGCCCTCATTGCTACCTGTTGCAGGTGTACTCGCTGGTGGGATGCAGGTCACTGGTCTAGTTGTCAGAATGTCACAGCCACTCTCTGAGGGCAGGTTTGCACGCACAACACACCCATCCGGCACAGGCGTCACAGGCTATGTGACTCGGCCAATATAAGGGGCCGACGACGTCACATTCCCCTCTGCCGGTGGTGACTGGATAACGGACGCGCTACGGTTCTCAATCATAAAGGGCCCATGAGATGTTGCACACAGGGTTAGTGGCACCCGAGGCCTTGCAGCCGTCACGGGCCTACTACCACGTGGCGCTGACTGGGGTTGCACAGGGTTAGTGGCACCCGGAGCATTGCGGCCAGCACAGGCACCCCGACACGGGACGGTGACTTTGGGTGCACTGAGTTAGTGGCACCTCAAGCTTCTGAGCGGGTGTGCAGACTGCGTTGATGCCCCGTCCCGGCAGTCCGGACAGCTCAGGTTTTGTGTGCCCTGCTGGACCGCAGTGTACGCCAGAGCCAGCAGGCAGCCCGGGCCTACTGCCACGTGGCATCGCTTCTGGGATCACAGAGTTAGTGTCACCTATTGGGCTGAGCGGGTGTGCAGCCTGCGATGAGGCCTGGTGAACTGGTATGTCCTCTGCCATGGAGTAATCATGACCCAGCACCAAACATGAGACCTGGTGGCCTGCGGAGCGGGGCTGCATGGTGTGGAGGGTGCCATGTTTGCGGGCCCCGGGCTTGTGGCTTGCAGCGGCACGTGGTGGGACCTCCTGTCTGCACGCCGGTGGCAGAAGGTGAGCAGTGAGGCCTGGGTGTGCATGGGCGGGCATGCTCCGATGGGCGGCGGGAGGGGCTGGGGTGCCTCTGCCTGGGTATGCATGGGCGGGCAGGCGATGTTGTCTTGTGCAATTGTGTGTACTGTGCCAGTAATGTATCAGGACTCTGTTTCAGATGACGGCTCTGTCTCAGATGTGTGACCTGGTGTACTGCTGTACATACCGGCAAGTGGTTGGAGACACAACGGTGGCAGCAGGTGAGCAGTGTGGCCTGGGTGTGCAGGGGTGGCACTCTCTCTCTCTCTTTCTCTCGCGCTCCCCCTCTCTTATTCTCTCTCTCTCTCTCTCCCCCTCTCTTATTCTCTCTCTCTCTCTCCCTCTCTTTTTCTCTCTCTCTCTCTCCCTCTCTTCTCTCTCTTCTTCTCTCACCCCCTCTCTTCTATCTCTCTCTCTCTCTCTCTCTCCCCCTCTCTTCTTCTCTCTCTCTCTCTCCCTCTCTCTCTCTCTCTCTCCCTCTCTTTCTCTCTCTCTCCTTCGCTCTCTCTCTGTCCATTGATGTGCGCAGGACACACCTTCTCATCATGATTTTTGTCTTGCAGGCTAAGACCTACGGATTGTCCCGAGTGGAGCCGCCATGTGTCTTCATTTCATTTCAGTGTTCATTTTAATAAAGTTTCATTTGTTGCTTCGAAAGTGAATGTGTGATGCTCATTTTTGTGATGACACATGCATGTCACCAGTTGTGATTGTGCGATATCAAGTGGATGATTATGTACATGTTTAGGTTTAGCTGATGAGGCATGTCTTAGGTCCGACTTTTCACCAGGTCAGAGCAGGTGTTAAAATCCTGCTGCTAATGCAATTTATCGCCTGTTTTGTGTTCTTATCGCAGTTCTGGCTGTTCGTTTTGAATGTTGTGGAGTGGTGTTGTTGCAGCTTTCGGGAACGCCTACTCTGCATCTCATTAGCGATAGTTGCGGTGGACATCTGTAGCGATGTTTTTTGCGGCTGCTATCGCGGGTAAACTAGTGCTGTGAGATGTTAACACCAGCTTGTGATTGGGGCAATAAGTCTATCGCAACTTGGCTGCAATAACGTGCCGTTAACTCAGCGATAGATCCTTGTGAATATGGCCCTCTGTGTACTGAATGGGTGGAAGCCAAATGCAACACTTGTTTATTTAGTGTTTTGTATAGTGCGAACGTGACCCGTTAAGGTATCAGAGTGCTTTACATCAATAGAAGATATTTACAAGATTCAGCAATAACAAGTTAAATACAGGATTGGAGCAGGCGATCATACGAGTACTGTGCAGAGCTAACAAGCTAATTACAGGGAGAAGGAATGGCAAACAAGAGTACTGTTGGGGGAGATAAAACAAAACATTTGCAGGAGCAGAGGAAGACTGCACAATGCCAGCCTTAGCCCCTTAAAGTGACACCGAGGCAAAAATGATGCAGCATGGTACGCACGGACAATGAAATAAGAATTGCGTGGGTTACATATATGAAAACAAGAGCTCTAGTACAGAACGGTAGCAAATCGCTGGGCTGCTGAAACTGTAGATGCACTGAGAGAGTTTAAGGAACTTGCACATTAGGAAAGTCTTTGCTTCCTCTTTGAGTCTTGATAGAGATGGTATTCTTCTGATGTTGGGCAGCAGCGAGTTCCAGATTCTGGGTGCAGCCCCTGAGAAATCTCTGTTGCATGCTTTTTTCTACCGGAAGGGGGGTGGTTTCAGCACAAGATCCCTGGCACACCGGATGTGCCTGCCTCCTCCGGATACCATGATTTTCTGAGCAAGATACACAGGAGACTTAGGGCCAGATGTGCGACCTGCAAAATAGTGCATCGCAAATCATTTGCGACCCGCAATTTGCGAGGCAAAATTTTGCATGTACAACAGTGTGTTTTACACTGTTTGCGATTCCTAATGGGGTCGCAAATTGTGAGGCTGATGAACATTAATGAGCCTCTCGCAATTTGCCAGCCCATTGGGAATGACAGGCCCTACCAGGGATGGTGGCCTGCTGGGCTCAGCAGACCACCATGTCTGGGACTGCTTTTTTAATAAAGCAGTTTTTTTATGCAGCCCGTTTTCCTTAAAGGAAAACGGAATGCATTTAAAAAGGAGAAATGAAACTTTTCAGTTTCATTTGTTTAAGGGCAGGCAGTGGTCTCTGGGACCCCTACCTGCTCTTAAAAACTATTTGCCAACATACTGGCGACCCCTTCCCCTTTGCGAGTGGTTTACCACCTACTTGAAGTAGGTGGTAAACTGCGAGTGTTTTGCGGCTGCAAAACACTAGTACGTAGCATGTTGACTCGCTATTAGGAAGGTACGCCCCTTCCTAATAGCGCGAGTCGCAAATGCTATTTTGCGAGTCAGTGACTCGCAAAATAGCATTTGTACATGCTATTACCCTTTTTTGCGGCCGCAAACGATAGGTTCTCCCATTTGCAGACGCAAAAAAGGGTTGTTCATCTGGCCCTTAGTGTTTACCGCTCTGTGAGTGATACAGGCCAGTTTGAGTCGGATCCTGAATTCGTACGGAAGCCAGTTCAGTGCCTTCAGGTGCGGTGAAATGTGTTCGAATTCTTTTGAGCCTTTTAGAAGCCTTGCGACTGCATTAAGACATGCCTTTAGGGGAGCCGTTGATGTCTTGGGGAGGCCAGATAAGGTTAAGCATCCATATTCAATCCTATAGATAACTAATGCCTGCACTGCCATTTTATGGTTCGATGTGTCTAGGAATGGTTTAAGATTTCTCAGGTAGCTCAGGTGAAACCTGACATTTTTGGCCAGTGTGTTGACGTGGGCTCGCATATACAGGTTTTTGTCCAGTTTGATTCCTAGTGATTTGGTTGAATCCACTATGGTCGGGGTGCATATTATTACTCAATTAATACACAAAAAACTACTTTTTGTTAAATGTTAGAGTGCCGAGGTACAACTGTTTTTTATCGTATGTAACAAAGGGTTTTCTAGAAATACCTGTTGAACCAACATCCTTGGTAGTGGGATGTTCCTGTTACCTTGAGGGGCACCGTAATTTCAACAAATGATATACTAGAAGTAACAAGGACCAAGTAAACTATAGAATTGGATGTGCGACAATCGAAACCACCACTACCGCTGTGTGATATTGTAATGGTCGTGGTGCAGTTTAGCACGGTGATCGAGTTGGTCCATTCAAGTATGTCAGGGGAGCTTTTCAGAGGGGAAATTAGTAGGAATTTGTTTTTTTTGTGCATTAAATTTGAGCTGGTTGCAAGCAAGCCATTGAACAGTCAGCCTTAGAGCCTCGTTCATTGTTTTGATCTCCTCTAGGGATGACATTTTGAGTGTCGTCTGCGTACATGTTGGCAATATGTAGAATTTCAGCTAATGGTTCAAAATAGAAGTTAAAAAGAATTGGGGAGAGAGTTGAGCCTTGGGGGACACCAATTGTAATCATAAGAGGAGGATAAATTACGATTAATAAAGAATCTCTGGGACCAGTTCTGTAGGTAGGATTTGAACCATTCCAGAATGGTTCCCCCTAGTCCCATCCTATTTTCCAGACGTTCTAGTAGCTTGTCATGGTTAACTGTGTTGAACGCCGATGATAGGTCCAAAATAATTAAAAGACATGTTTTGCCTTGGTCTAGAGCTTGGAGAGCGTCATCTACTAAATGGAGAATAGTAGATTTCAGTACTGTGATCTGGCCTGAAATCAGATTGGCATTTGTCTAGCAGGTTGAATGTGACGATGTGTTGGCTGAGTTGTTGTTGCACACATTTCTCAAGTAATTTCGCTAGTAGAGGAATATTACATCTTGGTCTGAAATTGTCTGGTTCAGCAGGATTCAGTGTGGGTTTCTTTAAAATGGGGATGACTTGACCAGCTTTTAGAGAGACTGGTATGGACCCTTGCATTAGGGAAGCGTTGATTATTGTGTCCAGATGGGTATGATAAATTGGTTGGTGGCGGATAAGTAGTTGGATGGGAGTGGGTCATTGAAGTGGTTGTTCGGTTTTATGGACGAAAGAGTTTTCGATATGGTATTGATGGAGCAAGGACTCGTAAAGAAGAGACTTGCTCGTATGCAATCCTTTCATATAAAACCCGTAACAACATACTAATAATGTATTGTGTAAATTAATATGCATTTTCATTACATATCTAGAAAGGGGAAGCTTGTTATACTAACAAGTAACCCGAGTAAAACCCAAAATGGCTGCTAAAAGAGCGGTAAAATCTTCTGCGCATTCGCCAGCTGCTTTTACGTAAAATGAAGCTTTAATGCTTTGGAGGGAAAACTTTGCTCATGTGCAAATGCAACTAAAATGGACGCTTGCAAACTCACATGCTAAGCATCTGCTTATGCTGAAAACTAAAACTAATTTTTACTAATTGCTAATGCATTAAGATTATTTTTGAGTAAATGGAATTATAGTAGAGATAGGTGGTATACAGTGAAATCATTTATTTTTAAAATTAATATTCAATTTTCTCGCCCTTCCTAATAGTTTGTATTTGGGCCTCTGAGAGGGACTGTGGCCTGTATCCCATGTGACCTGATGCACATGTGCAGTCTAGATGAACTCCAAATCACCCTGGCATCCTTGGATATCCTCCAGAGGAGAAACGGCTAAATACCCTGGAAACTGACCTGATGTCCTGCAAAAAGAAAGAGCATATAACAAAATTGTATTCTTTATGTTGATAAAATTGTGGGCACGGGTGGGAATAAAGATGTTGTGAATAAGTAATGAGGGGTGGGAATATTAAACAAAGAACTATAGAAGATTTAAGAAAAACTAGCATGGTGTGATGATCATCTCCCCTTGCCTGCCCAATCAGAAGTAGGGATTCTATAGAGTTGAAACATTAGTGGGTGGTACATGAGCAAATGAAAGGTATAATCAGGCTAGTTTAGTTAGTTGTAGTTAGGCTTGGTGCTGATGCTGCTGCTGTAGCTGCTCACCTTACATGAAGATGCTGAGATGCTGTCTGAGAGCTGATCGAATGCTGAAGAAGAAGATTTGCTGAGTCAGAATTTTGAGCTAATTAGGCAATTAGAAAGAAGATCGCGGAAGAATCGAGGAGGGAATTAGGCAATTAGAAAGAAGATCGCAGAAGAACCGAGGAGTAAATTAGTGTCAGAGAGGGGTGCGACGCAGGCACTGCATCTAGAAGAGGTCACCTTTCCTGTCCTGGGTCCTGTCCTGAATCCTGTCTTAAAGTCTGTCCTGAGAACTGTCCTGAAGTCTCGTCTCCTGATCCTTAATTAGGGAACTCTCCCAACTCCTTTAGTCAAAGGGGTTTGATCTCCACACCATCTTAGGTAAATATAATTCTGAGTAGTCTTGTCTTTTGTGCTGCTCTCTCTATCCTCTCTTTCCCAGAGTACTATCGTTGTAATGTTCTTATGTTTGGGTGACTTTTTTATTAGAAATTGATTTTCCTCCAAAGAAAATGGAGTTCGTACTGTATTCGCTCACATGAACTTACTAGATAAAATTTAAACTTTTCTCGAGTCTGTGGTTATTTAAATGAATAAAATAAGAGATATGAATTTCATGTTATATCATCAAACAAAATATAACTAAAATAATCTATTGACCTCAGGAGAAAATTATGATCAGTGAAATTTTACAGTTAAGAATATAGGTAATTCTCAAAGCATTTATTCTTAACTTGACCAAGCGGCGGCATTTGCCAGCTTGAAATGTGTGTGTGAATGTAAGTTTATGGGCCCAAGTCAATGTATCGGGGATGGAGTATCAGATTTTGGTATTTTCCAGCATGCTCCATCAGTACGGTCGTCATATAAGTTGAAGGTAGTCAAGTGGGCTTGGTTTTTGGGTACCGCCTGTAGAGAGTGTGTAGCGACATATGGGGAGGTCACTGAAAGCGTTGATTTTGGCCAAGAAGAAGGAAGAGCACTCATCACAGCTTATTAGGGATTTCGCTTGTAATATGGCATTGATGCTAGGCATCCCCAAGTGCATTAGCGCAGGAAGAGAGCACAACTGATCCATTTCTATGAAGATCTAGTGCACTTCTGCTCTATCCTGTTCGCGCAATGCAGTGCAGCAACTTAAATTGCTGTGCTGTGTTGTGTGAACTCTTCGAAAGTATGTCCCTTGATCTGATAATGCCACAGTACCTGTTTATTTTGAAATATTCTTAGGCTTACTGCTAATCACAGCCTATGCCTGACAACATATGTTTAAATTCAAGATTGCATTCAACTTTAAGTTCTTTATCCCCCACCATTTTCACTTATTTACCCTCTGATTATCAAGGATATACCATAACCCCCACAATGTACATGGAGGAGGAACATCCACGATACCACCGGCAGAGAGGAAACTTGTAATATGTTGCCCATTAAGCATATTGCGGCCTTCGACTGCCGCAACACCATCAGGGAATGGCAGTTTCCCTGGCGACGACAGCGGTCCCATGGTGGTCCGACAACCCAACTCGTTATTGGGCAGTCGGAGCCCAGAGCGGTGGTGGCTGGACTGCCGCCCCTATGCCCCCACGGGTCTGGCGGTCTTGAGACCACCAGACTCGTAATCAGGCCTGCAGTGTTTTGATGGGATGACACAAGTGTTTCTGTAATAGAGACTTGATGGGGGAAGCCAAAATCGGAGGGTGATTTTTTCAGTTTTCAAAATTGGAAAAATTAAGTTAGATATCCTTTTATTAATGTATTTTATTGTGGGACTAATATCATATGAATGTAGCTCTACAGGGTAGCTGAGTATATGAGCATGAATACATTTCCCATATGCAGAGTTACAGAAGCATTTCGGAATGTTTGCAAACAGTGTCATGGAAATGATAATAAAGATGATGCAAAGAGTGCATTTGGTGTCAATGAAAAAGTGACATTAGGTCATGTGTGATAAGAAGATGGAAAGATGGGGAGTAATGTGAGCTTTCAGGTCATTCCTGAAGGACTACAAGAAGGGAGCAAGCCTAAGGTGCAGTTTCCGCTCATTCCACAACCTAAGACCATATGGAGAGAAGGCCTACCTGCAGTTGATTTCTTAGCGAGAGGTTAGATTTCTAGTCTGGCCATGGTGGAACACCATTTGCACTGTTGACTTCTGACATTTTGACTTTATTTTTTAGGTTCTCTAGGTAGGTTAAGTGGGTAGCCAGGAACATTACATAGCAGGCTTTGCAGTGGACACAAGCCGAAAATAGGAACTAGTGCTGCTACGTTTGCGATAGAGTGATCTAATCAAATTTACTTGGGATGGTGGTCAAGTGCGCTGTGGCAAGTAGGGCGTTTAGTTGCCACATTTCCTAATGTTCTAAATAGCTACTTATGTTTTCCACTATCACTTGAGAATGTATTATCCTGAATATATTAACTTGCATGGCCAAATGGTTGTGAGAAATACATTGTTTGATGTGTTCCTCACGTTTTTAAGCTCTGGATAACTACTATTGGACCTTTGTGGGAGAAAGGCCTGCTAATAAAACACCAGACCCATATGCTTGGAAAAAAGGAAATAATGTGTTTAAATTGCCACGTTTAATATTTCAGTAAGTCAAAAAACAAGGCTTGAGGCTAGTGCGGGAAAGCTTAAAAGGAATATCTAACCTCATGACAACCTGTTCTGCTATGAATTCCAGCTTTGATAGACTGACAGTTTTTCTTTTTGCAGAAATGTAAAGGTAAATTATTTGGCGGGGACAACTGTCTAACCCTTGCCTGAATTTGCTCTATCATAGGTTGCAATGATGTGTGCCTAAGTCCTGCTGTTTGACCAACATGAACCCCCAACTTGTAGCTGAACCCCTCAAGGGTCAGACCTGTACGGTGCCTAGTTCTAGATCTGCAAATTCCTCATTTTGGCAATGAATTGGCAATATAGCATGGAAATTAAGGACGGGTCTGATTGTAAATGTGTAATACGCAA
This sequence comes from Triturus cristatus, assembly GCF_964204655.1. Classification (NCBI taxonomy): domain Eukaryota; kingdom Metazoa; phylum Chordata; class Amphibia; order Caudata; family Salamandridae; genus Triturus; species Triturus cristatus. Next base: position 1,526,656,339 of record NC_140591.1, read on the forward strand.
TGCCACACTTAAGGAATGGTCCGATATTAGTCACAGAACACACACCTTCCCTCTCAGTGCTACCAGGTAAGAATCCTTGCTAAAGAGTACTTACTACTGGTACTATACCATAGCCAGACTGGCAAAATGAAAACCCAACAGCACAGACACCTGCTGGTGGAACTGTGACCAAGTGGGCAACCTCACACACCTGCTCTGGTGTTGTCTCAAGTTAAAAACATACTGGGTGGAGGTGTTAAAGTATATTGATGACATTTTTGCAACAGACATTCCCCACTTTCCAAGCTATACCGTACTGGACTCCCAAACCAGTTGACCTATTCACTTCATACTGATTAGCAGAAAACAATGACCCCGGCCTTTTGTGCAGCCGGACGGATCATTCTATCCAAGTGGGGCATGGACACTACACCCATTCACTCGAACTGGCAACACAAACTCATGGTCTCCTTTGAACATGCTATTCCGAGCTTCACTAAATGTGGGAACCTTGTCTCCAATTCCTGCCCCAAGACTTCTGAGAGATATCTTGTGCCTTTTCTCTCCTTGAATAAACACCACGTAACCAACTCCCGGACCCTGATTGTGAAAAATGAGAGCGATACCAAAGTTCAACTCCAAGAGTCTAAGTGCTCAACAATTCACCCCAACTCGGAGAGCGTGAACTACTTTTCTGCCAAGCCAGGTCCTCCCTGAACCGGAACACAAGACCAGTTTTCCCCTTGTTGTGGGCTCATCAGCAGGTTATAGCTTGGATCCAGTGACACAGTGTGCACAGGACTCATGTCTGGGCAGACCTGTCCCACTTAGGGTGAGCTACTAATTGGCTTGTATTCCGGTTCGGGGGCTTGGCAGTTTTTGCAGGACTGCTCCCATGAGGAGCAGGGTGAAGGCTGATTTGCATATGGCTGGGTGCAACCTGAGGTGGCATGGTGGGCAAAAAATGATGGATTGGAATGCAGCCAGAGTGTCTGCCATTGGCTGGGATCAATTCAAGCTCGCCAACCACCACCTTGTTGTTGTTGTGGTACTGTCATTGGCGTGGCAGGTAGTGAGTGAAGCAAGCTGCAGTGGCCTCCTGACGAAGGCCCTGGCACCTATTGTTTTGCAAATTAAGAACTGGTTTGAGGTACTATATAGTGTTTGCTGTTTTTCACATCGTTCCTTTGCTTCTCATCGAATGGATACGTTTTGCCATTGCATCCTTCACTTCCTTGTTTCGTAGTGTGTAAATGATTGGGTTCACCATGGGAGTCAAAATGGCGAATGCAATGCTTCCCATTAGATGAATATCCCGTGTCATGTCTGCCCTGTAAGAAATGTATGATATAGCCATAGATGCATAGAAGGTGGTGACAACGAGGAGGTGAGCACTACAGGTAGAAAATGCCCTCTTCTGGCTTTCTTTAGAATTGAGCTTTAGGACACTAATGATGATATTTAGGTAGGATAGGGATACAAGCATCAGGGGAACTATGGAAACAACCATAGCAATAGAAAACCCCAAGAAGGTTTGGAATGTGGCATCTGAACAGGCTGCTTGAACAACAGACAAATGATCACAGAAGCAGTGTTCAACATGGGTGGAGCCACAGAAATGTAGCTGTGATGTCTGGATAACAGCAGGCACTGGCACTATCAAGGCACTTATCCAGGAACTGGTAGCAATCAGAACATTCTTCCTTTTTGTCATTTTAGTCATATAATGCAAGGGACTGCATATGGCCACGTAGCGGTCATACGCCATCACCACAAGTAAAAAAGATTCATTTACAGTAAAAGAGTGAAAAAAGTACATCTGTAGAAAGCAGCCACTGAAAGAAATAGTGTTGGCCTCGAAAAGGAACATGGCAAGCATCTTCGGCACAGTAGTGGTGGTGCACACGATGTCCAGAACAGAGAGATTTGATAAGAAGAAATACATTGGCTTGTGTAGGGTCCGATCCAGCAACACAGTTGAGAGGATCATTATATTGCCAATTAGGATTAGGAGGTACAAAAACAAAAAGAAGATGAAAAGTGGTATTTGGACATTCTGAAGAGATAGGAATCCGGTCAGAATGAAGTTATTTGTTCCCTGGCTTTCGTTGTATCCTGCCATTTCAAAGATATTGAGAATACCTGGAAAAACACATAGTAAAGAATATAATGCATTATAAGAGCCAAATGCGTAGTGCGTCCATTAGGACAGAGTAATTCACTAATTTTATTTTCTAGTACAAGATTAGACCTTCACAGATAACTTTGTTCTTTACTGAAAATTTAATTTTTAATTACGTGTGTGCTCCTGGTAATGAAGTTTGATTCATCGACATGATTCCAAATTCAGAATTCTAAACCGCCATAGAAGTCTTGATTAAACTCTCATTTGAAAATGTCTTACACCATAGGCTCAATGAGGTTGAATGCCTCTGCTCAGAAGGTCTCTCTCCGCCACCCCATGTGGCCAGATTACAAAAAAGCCTAGTCACCTTCTCCACATATATTTTTGTTAGAGGAGAGAGTGACTCCTCTGCACCTTCCACTTGCTTCCTCAAGTCAACAGGGCGAGGCAAGGTTGACTTTAGCCTTGATGAGGACTACCAAGTTCATCCACCTAATACAGGCATCCTTCCATGTCCATGAAGGCAAAATACAGGCCTTGTATTGCTTCTCAGCTTCTGAAAGTATCAACAGGTCTCAGTCAGAGAAGCAAAACAACCAAGGCTCCAGGCACCTTCATTTGTTGTCCTGGGCTACCTAAGATACACCTCCCTTTCTCAGTACTGGGTTGAAAACCCTGACCAGGAACCTCATCAGGGCTCCAATGCAAGGCCCAAGTTGCAGGGCTGGGCACCAATCACTAGTCCAGAGGAGGCTAGCATCTACGGGGCAGGAGGGAGGGTGCACGGGCAAATAAAATCACATTTTATAAAAAGAAACACATCTTACATTTCCTGCTCGCCTCAGGACCTCTTCTTCCTTCAGTCTAGAGCTGCAGGGACAAGCAAACTCCTTTGCCTGAACCTGGTGCTGCTCACATGCAGAGTGTGAGCAGCACCCTGATTGGGGGGAGTGGCTTCACTCAGAGCTCCACAGCGCTGTGAATACCTGCACTTACTTTCAACTCAGCTGTCTTAAGACATCTGGGTTGAGATGTTTCAAATTGGTATCCTAGTTGAACACACCATAGGAATGCAAAGAGTAATCAGATAGCCGATCTGCCCTGGAAGAACAAATAAGGGTTTATTTGAAGCTTCAAGCCCAGTCAGGGCTCCTGAAGGTCATATACATTCACTGAAACCTCTTCCTCTATCTCCCACTATGCACTGGTTACAAGAAAAGCTAGTGGCATTTGTCTGAAATAGTAGGATGAGATTATGCATGACCTGCTTTTCATCTGTTTGTTCTCCCCAGACAGTGCAAGGGCCACAACCACCCTGTACAGGCCCTTATGGGAATCTTCAATGAGTCTAACTTCCAAAGTAGGAGTACAAAGCATACATCCCAATCAGAGTGGCCTACTAATGGATGGTTTAAGCAGCACTGTACTCTGATTGATATTGCATACTTGGTCTATTTAGGGATGGACTGCTTGGTCAGATGTGGCTGTTGTTTCAAGCATAGAGGTTCCACCACACTTGGGACCATCCAACCTGAGGGTGTACCTTTCAAGGAGGCCCTCCCAGATGGCCTTCCTATCTAGCAGATTAAAGGTCTAGCAACCCAGCAGTTTGCCCACTAGCGGTCAGAAAAGAGTAGAGGGGTGCTGATTGGACCTTGGCATGAAACCCCAAGGTACCTGGTTGATTTCCATCTGTGGCTGTCTGTGGTGTCCAACAGCTGCTCGTGCACTTCTGTGACCAGCACCATCTGGCCATACTGCTGCTCATGGATGCCAGTTTCAACTCAGGCCTACTATGGTCTAATTCCTAATCTGAGAAAGATCGCACTGTTGCAACCCTGCATAAAAGCAACCCCCTCTCCAAGGATCCCACCTACAACCAGGCAGTGGTCTGGCTCCCAAGCTTTAAAACCCATCTACAACCTCAAATCAGATGTGATGTAGGATACATGGCCTACAGAAGACCAACTCCCCGTTGTTGCTCAAGCCGCCCAAATGATTCTAATTGAGGCTCACCCTGCAGCAGGTATTAATCAAGAAGAGGCTTCCTGTGCACCAGTATCAGATAATCTCAGAGTCAGATGGGTTGGAAATGCAGCCCAAAACCTTTGGTTAACTCCATCTAAGGTTCAACACAAAGACAAGACAGATAAGTTGAAAAGAAGTTTAAAGAGTGAGTTCAAGATGGTGTGAAACCATTAGGAGGTAAATGAGTGGGGTGTATACAGTCCACCCAGAGGATTCAAAACAGCTCAACCACGTGTGTCCCACTCTGAAGGAAACCTGACCCCAATTTGAATAGCTCCTCCGGTTTTGGCGGTGGCTGCATTGCTGCGTGGGGCTTGTGGTCTGCCCCTCTGCGGCATTCAAAGAACTAAGAGGGATGTAAATGTGACTGCAGATATTTGTTTATACTTAAGTGCTCAAATATTTGTATCTGCAATGGACAATCAAACAGTTAACAAGGATTTTCTTGTCTTCTTTGGGGAGGGGATACAACTTTTGACAGTGCAGTCATACTTTAGGGATGAGGAAAATGGATTTCTTGCTCCTAAAGCTATATTTTATATTCCTGGAGTGTGTGCTAACTAGCTGCGAATAATCCCTTTTTAAGCTTTTGTATTGCTAAGTCCTATAGCCATTTTCATCTTTTATATTTTTTTACACACACGTAAATGTGTTCTGAAACTAAATGTGCATTAATTTCAATGAAATTACGAGTGTATTTCTGAGGCAATATGTGAATGGAGTGCACACAGGATGAAAGAAAAAGCATTATGAACATCACGGGCAAAATGGTAAAACATTGCCAATTGTCTATAAGAAATGCACACAAATTGAGGTCAATCTACACAAGTTAGTGAATATATCTTATTATTAAAAGGGGTGTGCAAAATAAATTATAAGTGCTTGGTTGTTGGCATTTTCTGTACAAAAAGAGCATGTGGTTCATGGTTGGAACTCAAAGTTTGCACACCAAACTTGTCCAATGGCCTGCTCTTCCTTAAGTATGAAACATCACTGATGACGTTTTAGCCAAAACATGATTGCAAAACTGGCAATATTAGTAGGCATATGTCGCTATAATTTGCAAATCCAAGGTGGCTTTCTTTTCCTGGCTTGGGGGCCGGGGCCCAAGTGTCCATTAGAGCTTCACCTTCCTCTCACTGGGGCTTCTTGGACCTGGCCAGCCCAGAGGAGCAGCAGATTTCTTCCTGATCAGTTGCCACTCTGCCCTGGCTAGGAAAGGTTGCTCTCGCTAATGCCTGGAGCCCAAGCCCACAGAGTTGCAATACTCATCATGGGAGTGGAGAGAGACTAAGACTTCCCATCTGACTAAAAGCTGTTCACAGCACACTGCAGCAGAGGAAAAGTGTCATGTAGGGAAAAGGTGCCCCCAGCCAGAGTTTTTTTTGTAGATGATCCACCCTACCAGGTGATGGATTTACATACCCGGGTGAAGACCGGGCCAAGAGTGGACCCACCTGTGCCAGTCTGCGTCCGGATAAGTCTGGGCTGGGCCACACCTCTTCCAACTGGAGCAGCTGAAGTTTGAGGTGAGAATTGTTTTGGCCTTTTTGTTCGATATGAGGAAACAAACAGTTCCTACAACTGTCACTCGTCCTTCTGTCTCTATTGACTTTATGTTGGAGAGGGTGGTTGACATTGTTACCAACGAAATTGAATTAAGGGATAGTATACTGTCCTTGGAATGTGCGGCGATACAAGCCCTACCTGGTTGTGATCCTATGCCTGTTTTGACGAATGATGGGGGTGACCACTTGCATACTGTGGTTAAACGTGAATCTCCTACAGGCAAAGTTATTAGTTCTGGGTGTCGTCCTACCCCGACCCAACAGCCTGTTTCTGCCACTGTCCCCGCTGTACCTGTGACTGTGGCTATGAAATTGAAAAGACTGATGGGAAAGCCTCCGGGTACTGGTACACCCCGGAGGAACTGAATCTCTTGGATACAGCCCGAATCTGTATTACAACATCTGGTCCAAATCTCGATGAATAATGCCACTTTATCTTTTTATTCTCAGACTGAAGCCATATCAGATGTAGAAATGCCCCTCTTTGAGGCCCTTTGCTCTGGGGTTGGTGACATAATAGATGGGAAACCTAAACCCCTGTTTGAGCGTTTGGAACACATGGAGGGCCTCATAGGCAGGATTCACCATCATGCTGGGACCATGGATACCTGTGCCAGTCATTGGGGTACTGACCACCTGACTAGTGTTGCAGTTCTACATAGTCCACTGCAGAGTACCTCCTCACAAAGAACTACATCACATTTAAATACTTGTACTCAAAAGAGTGACAGTCAGCTCCTAAACACCAGGGCAGTACACAATCCTGCAAGCAGTGGAGACCATCCTGCACTAGCATGGAATGGCTTGGCCACACCTCTTATTCCTAAATCTAAATCTATCACTCTACCTAAAGCTACATCTTAATTCGTCAGTGAGATTGTTAATGCTAACTCATCATTCCGTAATCGGCACTCATTTCAAAAGTAACAAGGACATGCTAAACTTGCCCCCAGCTACCTGGCCGTACGTCTTGGTGTTGGCAGGTGTGCCCCCACTCAAGGATGACCATAATGAATCATGGGGAGAGTTGCATAACAAATGTGTTGATTGGCTATGTGAGACAAAACAGTTCAGCATTATGAATATGAATGACATCATCATGGTACGAAGAGTGGGTTGGGTTTGCGGATCTGTTAAGAACATCAAAGATGATTGCATTGTGATAAATTTTCATAGACCATCTCTAGTTAGGGCAATACTGAAACAGCCTGGGATCCTTGATTGTAGGAATACTAAAATGTGAGTATTTCCCCTCTGTTACTTTTATAAACCATCCTTAGGGAGAGCTACATCAGACTTATTTACTCTAGCTGACCAGAATACATTTGCAGTGCTGACCAACCTTGACCAACCTTGAGGACTTGGACTGGCTGAGTCTAAAAACAACTGATAAGGTCGACCTGCCACTGTTAAGTTCACCATAGGAGCCCCCGATAGATGATCACTTGGGTGCGGAAGGGGCCCTGAGAATACTTATTTGGAATTTGGAACGTGAGGTTCTGATGAGGTCGACCTGCCACCGTTAAGTTCACCATATGAGCCCCACGATAGATGATCACTTGGGTGTGGAAGGGGTCCTGAGAATACTTATTTTGAACGTGGCCGGCCTTCAATCAAGGATAATATTGCCTGACTGGCTACTACTTGTCAGCCAATATGACATTTTAATGTTTCAGGAAACCTGGGCTACTAGTGATATATTTCTTGATGGGTTTGAGTGTCATAACATACTTGCAACATCATCTAAAATGGGTCGTGATTCCGGTGGTTTGGCCATAAGGGTAAATATTGCGGAGGGAGGTTGCGTTAAGGCCATACCTACCCTTAATGGAAATTTTCAGGTCATGAGATATAAAAGGGGTATGACCCTATGCCTGATTAAATTCTATAACAACGATTTCCACTCAAGGCCCAACACCAACTTCCTTAGTCTCTTTGATCATATTACAACTCTAAGCGATTTGCATTATGAGAATGCCAAACCATTTGGCATATGTTTGGAAGGTGACTTTACTGCAAATTTGCCCCCACAGGATCCTCTACGTGGGAATCTAAGTATAGCCCAAATCTGTCATAGGGGCGTAAAGTTAGCGGAACACATGGCATCCTAAATTTTGAGTAATATTAGGGATGGTGCGGCCTACCTTGATAACCACACAACACAACCCACATTCAGAGGTGGGGGTTGCGCCACCACAATTGATTAAATCTTTATTTCGTCTGATCTAGAGGAGTTTTGACTGTATTGTAAGGTTGTTGCAATTCACTATGGGAATCAGATGTTAACGCCAATCAGCTACAAGATAACTAATGAGATCTGGAGACAATGATATATGCAGCTACATTATTAGAAAGAGAGATACCCTTGGTGTCCATCCCTAAAGGGGTAACAATATCCCTGGGCAAAGTACAAGAGGCCATCAATCAGAGCGTGGGTGGCAAGGTACCGGGACCTGACGGGCTACCGATCAATCTTATTAAACATAGCATCGATCTTTGGGCCCTGCTCCTGCTTGATGTTTTTAATAGCCTAACTTTCTCCGCTTACTATGTACCTTGTCAACTTCTGTTATTTTACCAATTTTTTCACAACCTGGTTGTTACAGACCCATTTCATTGATAGACACAGCATTGAAAATCCTGGGGAGGGTTCTGTACAACAAGATCAAAAACTGGGCTGAGGAGAATTCTATCTTGCACCCTTGCCAATATGGTTTTAGAAATAATGTGGGCACAGTAGAGCAGTGTCTAAATTTAAACTTAATTATTGGAAAATATACCTCCGCCCAACGCTCACCGATCTACCTGGCATTTATGGATTTGACCTCAGCGTTCTACTATGTTAGCCATTCAAAGCTGTGGTCAATCCTTTTAAATCCTTTTAAAGAGTGGCATGGATGAGACACTGGTGCACTTTTCAGCCCATTTACATAGTGACATGAAGGCCAGGATATGAATAAATACACAGGGAAAGGTTTCCAACAAAATCAGTGTTTTTAGGGAGATAAGGCAAGAGTGTGTTTTAGCTCCTTTACTTTTTATTTTGTATATTAATGATTTACATCAATTTTTAACAACCCTTACACAGGATGTCCCAAGAATTAAAGGGTCTAATCTGCCATCTCTATTGTGTGCAGACAATACGGTCATAATGGGCCTTACTCCAAGAGCCTTGCGCCTCATAGTATGAGGTTTTGTGGATTTTATGGCCTCCCTAGACTTACGCACTAATTATACAAAATCTTTTATTATGTCATGTGGGCCCAGGAAGTATAAAATGAATATCCTTTCTGCTGGTAGTCATAGTTTACAATGCACAAGCACTTTTCCTTCTTTGGGATTGATTTTTGCTGCTAACGGCCTATGATCGCACCATAATGTGGACTACAGGAACAAGTTTTCTAAGTCCATTAATGCAGAACTTAGTCTACCGCAACTGAGGAGAGGGGGCTATTTCACCTATTTTACACATTTTTAAGGCTCAGTACACACCCATAGTAACCCACGGGGCTGAGGTTACGGGCATCCCCAATTGTTGTAACATATAGAATGAAGAAAATAGGTTCTGTTGTAAGATTCTAGGTGCACGATATCCTCACCCCAATATGTGTGTCATAGTGAATTAAATTAACACTATGTTGGAGATTACATTAGGGCCCGTCCAGCCCTCTTTTGGCTCGCAATATGGAAAAATAAGGCCGTGTTCCTTAAATGAGACATCATAAGGGAATGTCTTAATTGCGATAAAGGTATGAATATTCCATGGTTGGCTGGGGTGAGAACCAGTTTGTGTAGGGTGGGCTATGGACATGCCTTTGATAAACCTGAGGATTTGGACAGTAAAAAGGAGGTACGGATAAGTGCTGTCATGACAATTGAGTGATCAAAGAGACCAGTAAATCAAGCGTTACAACAAACAAATGATGGACGGAATGCTGACAATGCAGACATTCTCCCCCAGTCAACAGATCTGGGTTAAATCCATCGTTCTTTTGCCAACTACGCCACCCCAGTTTAGACATGGCCATATGCAAATCAGTCTTGACCCTGTGCCTCATGGGAACAGTCCAGCCCGAACTGCCAAGCCATGTCTTCCCTGGACCAGAATCAAGCATCCTAGGACCGGTTTCTGGCTATCAGCCGTCATCAGCCAGGATAGCTTGACTCCAGTGGCGTAGTGAGCATGGGTCCCACGTCTGGGAATACCCATCCCACTTAGGGCGAAAAGCGTTACAACAAACAAATGATGGACGGAATGCTGACAATGCAGACATTCTCCCCCAGTCAACAGATCTGGGTTAAATCCATCGTTCTTTTGCCCACTACGCCACCCCAGTTTAGACATGGCCATATGCAAATCAGTCTTGACCCTGTGCCTCATGGGAACAGTCCAGCCCGAACTACCAAGCCATGTCTTCCCTGGACCGGAATCAAGCATCCTAGGACCGGTTTCTGGCTATCAGCCGTCATCAGCCAGGATAGCTTGACTCCAGTGGCGTAGTGAGCACGGGTCCCACGTCTGGGAATACCCATCCCACTTAGGGCGAAAAGCGTTACAACAAACAAATGATGGACGGAATGCTGACAATGCAGACATTCTCCCCCAGTCAAGAGATCTGGGTTAAATCCATCGTTCATTTGCCCACTACGCCACCCCAGTTTAGACATGGCCATATGCAAATCAGTCTTGACCCTGTGCCTCATGGGAACAGTCCAGCCCGAACTGCCAAGCCATGTCTTCCCTGGACCGGAATCAAGCATCCTAGGACCGGTTTCTGGCTATCAGCCGTCATCAGCCAGGATAGCTTGACTCCAGTGGCGTAGTGAGCATGGGTCCCACGTCTGGGAATACCCATCCCACTTAGGGCGAAAAGCGTTACAACAAACAAATGATGGACGGAATGCTGACAATGCAGACATTCTCCCCCAGTCAACAGATCTGGGTTAAATCCATCGTTCTTTTGCCCACTACGCCACCCCAGTTTAGACATGGCCATATGCAAATCAGTCTTGACCCTGTGCCTCATGGGAACAGTCCAGCCCGAACTGCCAAGCCATGTCTTCCCTGGACCAGAATCAAGCATCCTAGGACCGTTTTCTGGCTATCAGCCGTCATCAGCCAGGATAGCTTGACTCCAGTGGCGTAGTGAGCATGGGTCCCACGTCTGGGAATACCCATCCCACTTAGGGCGAAAAGCGTTACAACAAACAAATGATGGACGGAATGCTGACAATGCAGACATTCTCCCCCAGTCAACAGATCTGGGTTAAATCCATCGTTCTTTTGCCCACTACGCCACCCCAGTTTAGACATGGCCATATGCAAATCAGTCTTGACCCTGTGCATCATGGGAACAGTCCAGCCCGAACTGCCAAGCCATGTCTTCCCTGGACCAGAATAAAGCATCCTAGGACCGGTTTCTGGCTATCAGCCGTCATCAGCCAGGATAGCTAGACTCCAGTGGCGTAGTGAGCATGGGTCCCACGTCTGGGAATACCCATCCCACTTAGGGCGAAAAGTGTTACAACAAACAAATGATGGACGGAATGCTGACAATGCAGACATTCTCCCCCAGTCAACAGATCTGGGTTAAACCCATCGTTCTTTTGCCCACTACGCCACCCCAGTTTAGACATGGCCATATGCAAATCAGTCTTGACCCTGTGCCTCAGGGGAACAGTCCAGCCCGAACTGCCAAGCCATGTCTTCCCTGGACCGGAATCAAGCATCCTAGGACCAGTTTCTGGCTATCAGACGTCATCAGCCAGGATAGCTTGACTCCAGTGGCGTAGTGAGCATGGGTCCCACGTCTGGGAAGACCCATCCCACTTAGGGCGAAAAGCGTTACAACAAACAAATGATGGACGGAATGCTGACAATGCAGACATTCTCCCCCAGTCAACAGATCTGGGTTAAATCCATCGTTCTTTTGCCCACTACGCCACCCCCGTTTAGACATGGCCATATGCAAATCAGTCTTGACCCTGTGCCTCATGGGAACAGTCCAGCCCGAACTGCCAAGCCATGTCTTCCCTGGACCGGAATCAAGCATCCTAGGACCGGTTTCTGGCTATCAGCCGTCATCAGCCAGGATAGCTTGACTCCAGTGGCGTAGTGAGCATGGGTCCCACGTCTGGGAATACCCATCCCACTTAGGGCGAAAAACGTTACAACAAACAAATGATGGACGGAATGCTGACAATGCAGACATTCTCCCCCAGTCAACAGATCTGGGTTAAATCCATCGTTCTTTTGCCCACTACGCCACCCCAGTTTAGACATGGCCATATGCAAATCAGTCTTGACCCTGTGCCTCATGGGAACAGTCCAGCCCGAACTGCCAAGCCATGTCTTCCCTGGACCGGAATCAAGCATCCTAGGACCAGTTTCTGGCTATCAGCCGTCATCAGCCAGGATAGCTTGACTCCAGTGGCGTAGTGAGCATGGGTCCCACGTCTGGGAATACCCATCCCACTTAGGGCGAAAAGCGATACAACAAACAAATGATGGACGGAATGCTGACAATGCAGACATTCTCCTCCAGTCAACAGATCTGGGTTAAATCCATCGTTTTTTTGCCCACTACGCCACCCCAGTTTAGACATGGCCATATGCAAATCAGTCTTGACCCTGTGCCTCATGGGAACAGTCCAGCCCGAACTGCCAAGGCATGTCTTCCCTGGACCGGAATCAAGCATCCTAAGACCGGTTTCTGGCTATCAGCCGTCATCAGCCAGGATAGCTTGACTCCAGTGGCGTAGTGAGCATGGGTCCCATGTCTGGGAATACCCATCCCACTTAGGGCGAAAAGCGTTACAACAAACAAACAAATGATGGACGGAATGCTGACAATGCAGACATTCTCCTCCAGTCAACAGATCTGGGTTAAATCCATCGTTCTTTTGCCCACTACGCCACCCCAGTTTAGACATGGTCATATGCAAATCAGTCTTGACCCTGTGCCTCATGGGAACAGTCCAGCCCGAACTGCCAAGCCATGTCTTCCCTGGACCGGAATCAAGCATCCTAGGACCGGTTTCTGGCTATCAGCCGTCATCAGCCAGGATAGCTTGACTCCAGTGGCGTAGTGAGCATGGGTCCCACGTCTGGGAATACCCATCCCACTTAGGGCGAAAAGCGTTACAACAAACAAATGATGGACGGAATGCTGACAATGCAGACATTCTCCCCGAGTCAACAGATCTGGGTTAAATCCATCGTTCTTTTGCCCACTACGCCACCCCAGTTTAGACATGGCCATATGCAAATCAGTCTTGACCCTGTGCCTCATGGGAACAGTCCAGCCCGAACTGCCAAGCCATGTCTTCCCTGGACCGGAATCAAGCATCCTAGGACCGGTTTCTGGCTATCAGCCGTCATCAGCCAGGATAGCTTGACTGTGGGCAAAAGAACAATGGATTTAACCCAGATCTCTTGACTGGGGGAGAATGTCTGCACTGTCAGCATTCCGTCCATCATTTGTTTGTTGTAACGCTTTTCGCCCTAAGTGGGATGGGTATTCCCAGACGTGGGACCCGTGCTCACTACGCCACTGGAGTCAAGCTATCCTGGCTGATGACGGCTGATAGCCAGATACCGGTCCTAGGATGGTTGATTCCGGTCCAGGGAAAACATGGCTTGGCAGTTCGGGCTGGACTGTTCCCATGAGGCACAGGGTCAAGACTGATTTGCATATGGCCATGTCTGAACTGGGGTGGCGTAGTGGGCAAAAGAACGATGGATTTAACCCAGATCTCTTGACTGGGGGAGAATGTCTGCATTGTCAGCATTCCGTCCATCATTTGTTTGTTGTAACGCTTTTCGCCCTAAGTGGGATGGGTATTCCCAGACGTGGGACCCGTGCTCACTACGCCACTGGAGTCAAGCTATCCTGGCTGATGACGGCTGATAGCCAGAAACCGGTCCTAGGATGCTTGATTCCGGTCCAGGGAAGACATGGCTTGGCAGTTCGGGCTGGACTGTTCCCATGAGGCACAGGGTCAAGACTGATTTGCATATGGCCATGTCTGAACTGGGGTGGCGTAGTGGGCAAAAGAACGATGGGTTTAACCCTGATCTCTTGACTGGGGGAGAATGTCTGCATTGTCAGCATTCCGGCCATCATTTGTTTGTTGTAACGCTTTTCGCCCTAAGTGGGATGGGTATTCCCAGACGTGGGACCTGTGCTCACTACGCCACTGGAGTCAAGCTATCCTGGCTGATGACGGCTGATAGCCAGAAACCGGTCCTAGGATGCTTGATTCCGGTCCAGGGAAGACATGGCTTGGCAGTTCGGGCTGGACTGTTCCCATGAGGCACAGGGTCAAGACTGATTTGCATATGGCCATGTCTGAACTGGGGTGGCGTAGTGGGCAAAAGAACGATGGATTTAACCCAGATCTCCTGACTGGGGGAGAATGTCTGCATTGTCAGCATTCCGTCCATCATTTGTTTGTTGTAACGCTTTTCGCCCTAAGTGGGATGGGTATTCCCAGACGTGGGACCCGTGCTCACTACGCCACTGGAGTCAAGCTATCCTGGCTGATGACGGCTGATAGCCAGAAACCGGTCCTAGGATGCTTGATTCCGGTCCAGGGAAGACATGGCTTGGCAGTTCGGGCTGGACTGTTCCCATGAGGCACAGGGTCAAGACTGATATGCATATAGCCATGTCTGAACTGGGGTGGCGTAGTGGGCAAATGAACGATGGATTTAACCCAGATCTCTTGACTGGGGGAGAATGTCTGCATTGTCAGCATTCCGTCCATCATTTGTTTGTTGTAACGCTTTTCGCCCTAAGTGGGATGGGTATTCCCAGACGTGGGACCCGTGCTCACTACGCCACTGGAGTCAAGCTATCCTGGCTGATGACGGCTGATAGCCAGAAACCGGTCCTAGGATGCTTGATTCCGGTCCAGGGAAGACATGGCTTGGCAGTTCGGGCTGGACTGTTCCCATGAGGCACAGGGTTAAGACTGATTTGCATATGGCCATGTCTAAACTGGGGTGGAGTAGTGGGCAAAAGAACGATGGATTTAACCCAGATCTGTTGACTGGGGGAGAATGTCTGCATTGTCAGCATTCCGTCCATCATTTGTTTGTTGTAACGCTTTTCGCCCTAAGTGGGATGGGTATTCCCAGACGTGGGACCCGTGCTCACTACGCCACTGGAGTCAAGCTATCCTGGCTGATGACGGCTGATAGCCAGAAACCGGTCCTAGGATGCTTGATTCCGGTCCAGGGAAGACATGGCTTGGCAGTTCGGGCTGGACTGTTCCCATGAGGCACAGGGTCAAGACTGATTTGCATATGGCCATGTCTGAACTGGGGTGGCGTAGTGGGCAAAAGAACGATGGGTTTAACCCTGATCTCTTGACTGGGGGAGAATGTCTGCATTGTCAGCATTCCGGCCATCATTTGTTTGTTGTAACGCTTTTCGCCCTAAGTGGGATGGGTATTCCCAGACGTGGGACCCGTGCTCACTACGCCACTGGAGTCAAGCAATCCTGGCTGATGACGACTGATAGCCAGAAACCAGTCCTAGGATGCTTGATTCCGGTCCAGGGAAGACATGGCTTGGCAGTTCGGGCTGGACTGTTCCCATGAGGCACAGGGTCAAGACTGATTTGCATATGGCCATGTCTGAACTGGGGTGGCGTAGTGGGCAAAAGAACGATGGATTTAACCCAGATCTCTTGACTGGGGGAGAATGTCTGCATTGTCAGCATTCCGTCCATCATTTGTTTGTTGTAACGCTTTTCGCCCTAAGTGGGATGGGTATTCCCAGACGTGGGACCTGTGCTCACTACGCCACTGGAGTCAAGCTATCCTGGCTGATGACGGCTGATAGCCAGAAACCGGTCCTAGGATGCTTGATTCCGGTCCAGGGAAGACATGGCTTGGCAGTTCGGGCTGGACTGTTCCCATGAGGCACAGGGTCAAGACTGATTTGCATATGGCCATGTCTGAACTGGGGTGGCGTAGTGGGCAAAAGAACGATGGATTTAACCCAGATCTCCTGACTGGGGGAGAATGTCTGCATTGTCAGCATTCCGTCCATCATTTGTTTGTTGTAACGCTTTTCGCCCTAAGTGGGATGGGTATTCCCAGACGTGGGACCCGTGCTCACTACGCCACTGGAGTCAAGCTATCCTGGCTGATGACGGCTGATAGCCAGAAACCGGTCCTAGGATGCTTGATTCCGGTCCAGGGAAGACATGGCTTGGCAGTTCGGGCTGGACTGTTCCCATGAGGCACAGGGTCAAGACTGATATGCATATAGCCATGTCTGAACTGGGGTGGCGTAGTGGGCAAATGAACGATGGATTTAACCCAGATCTCTTGACTGGGGGAGAATGTCTGCATTGTCAGCATTCCGTCCATCATTTGTTTGTTGTAACGCTTTTCGCCCTAAGTGGGATGGGTATTCCCAGACGTGGGACCCGTGCTCACTACGCCACTGGAGTCAAGCTATCCTGGCTGATGACGGCTGATAGCCAGAAACCGGTCCTAGGATGCTTGATTCCGGTCCAGGGAAGACATGGCTTGGCAGTTCGGGCTGGACTGTTCCCATGAGGCACAGGGTTAAGACTGATTTGCATATGGCCATGTCTAAACTGGGGTGGAGTAGTGGGCAAAAGAACGATGGATTTAACCCAGATCTGTTGACTGGGGGAGAATGTCTGCATTGTCAGCATTCCGTCCATCATTTGTTTGTTGTAAAGCTTTTCGCCCTAAGTGGGATGGGTATTCCCAGACGTGGGACCCGTGCTCACTACGCCACTGGAGTCAAGCTATCCTGGCTGATGACGGCTGATAGCCAGAAACCGGTCCTAGGATGCTTGATTCCGGTCCAGGGAAGACATGGCTTGGCAGTTCGGGCTGGACTGTTCCCATGAGGCACAGGGTCAAGACTGATTTGCAGATGGCCATGTCTGAACTGGGGTGGCGTAGTGGGCAAATGAACGATGGATTTAACCCAGATCTCTTGACTGGGGGAGAATGTCTGCATTGTCAGCATTCCGTCCATCATTTGTTTGTTGTAACGCTTTTCGCCCTAAGTGGGATGGGTATTCCCAGACGTGGGACCCGTGCTCACTACGCCACTGGAGTCAAGCTATCCTGGCTGATGACGGCTGATAGCCAGAAACCGGTCCTAGGATGCTTGATTCCGGTCCAGGGAAGACATGGCTTGGCAGTTCGGGCTGGACTGTTCCCATGAGGCACAGGGTCAAGACTGATTTGCATATGGCCATGTCTGAACTGGGGTGGCGTAGTGGGCAAAAGAACGATGGATTTAACCCAGATCTCTTGACTGGGGGAGAATGTCTGCATTGTCAGCATTCCGTCCATCATTTGTTTGTTGTAACGCTTTTCGCCCTAAGTGGGATGGGTATTCCCAGACGTGGGACCTGTATTCCCAGACGTGGGACCTGTGCTCACTGCGCCACTGGAGTCAAGCTATCCTGGCTGATGACGGCTGATAGCCAGAAACCGGTCCTAGGATGCTTGATTCCGGTCCAGGGAAGACATGGCTTGGCAGTTCGGGCTGGACTGTTCCCATGAGGCACAGGGTCAAGACTGATTTGCATATGGCCATGTCTGAACTGGGGTGGCGTAGTGGGCAAAAGAACGATGGATTTAACCCAGATCTCATGACTGGGGGAGAATGTCTGCATTGTCAGCATTCCGTCCATCATTTGTTTGTTGTAACGCTTTTCGCCCTAAGAGGGATGGGTATTCCCAGACGTGGGACCCGGGCTCACTACGCCACTGGAGTCAAGCTATCCTGGCTGATGACGGCTGATAGCCAGAAACCGGTCCTAGGATGCTTGATTCCGGTCCAGGGTAGACATGGCTTGGCAGTTCGGGCTGGACTGTTCCCATGAGGCACAGGGTCAAGACTGATTTGCATATGGCCATGTCTGAACTGGGGTGGCGTAGTGGGCAAATGAACGATGGATTTAACCCAGATCTCTTGACTGGGGGAGAATGTCTGCATTGTCAGCATTCCGTCCATCATTTGTTTGTTGTAACGCTTTTCGCCCTAAGTGGGATGGGTATTCCCAGACGTGGGACCCGTGCTCACTACGCCACTGGAGTCAAGCTATCCTGGCTGATGACGGCTGATAGCCAGAAACCGGTCCTAGGATGCTTGATTCCGGTCCAGGGAAGACATGGCTTGGCAGTTCGGGCTGGACTGTTTCCATGAGGCACAGGGTCAAGACTGATTTGCATATGGCCATGTCTGAACGGGGGTGGAGTAGTGGGCAAAAGAACGATGGATTTAACCCAGATCTGTTGACTGGGGGAGAATGTCTGCATTGTCAGCATTCCGTCCATCATTTGTTTGTTGTAACGCTTTTCGCCCTAAGTGGGATGGGTATTCCCAGACGTGGGACCCGTGCTCACTACGCCACTGGAGTCAAGCTATCCTGGCTGATGACGGCTGATAGCCAGAAACCGGTCCTAGGATGCTTGATTCCGGTCCAGGGAAGACATGGCTTGGCAGTTCGGGCTGGACTGTTCCCATGAGGCACAGGGTCAAGACTGATTTGCATATGGCCATGTCTGAACTGGGGTGGCGTAGTGGGCAAATGAACGATGGATTTAACCCAGATCTCTTGACTGGGGGAGAATGTCTGCATTGTCAGCATTCCGTCCATCATTTGTTTGTTGTAACGCTTTTCGCCCTAAGTGGGATGGGTATTCCCAGACGTGGGACCCGTGCTCACTACGCCACTGGAGTCAAGCTATCCTGGCTGATGACGGCTGATAGCCAGAAACCGATCCTAGGATGCTTGATTCCGGTCCAGGGAAGACATGGCTTGGCAGTTCGGGCTGGACTGTTCCCATGAGGCACAGGGTCAAGACTGATTTGCATATGGCCATGTCTGAACTGTGGTGGCGTAGTGGGCAAAAGAACAATGGATTTAACCCAGATCTCTTGACTGGGGGAGAATGTCTGCATTGTCAGCATTCCGTCCATCATTTGTTTGTTGTAACGCTTTTCGCCCTAAGTGGGATGGGTATTCCCAGACGTGGGACCCGTGCTCACTACGCCACTGGAGTCAAGCTATCCTGGCTGATGACGGCTGATAGCCAGAAACCGGTCCTAGGATGCTTGATTCCGGTCCAGGGAAGACATGGCTTGGCAGTTCGGGCTGGACTGTTCCCATGAGGCACAGGGTCAAGACTGATTTGCATATGGCCATGTCTGAACTGGGGTGGCGTAGTGGGCAAAAGAACGATGGATTTAACCCAGATCTCTTGACTGGGGGAGAATGTCTGCATTGTCAGCATTCCGTCCATCATTTGTTTGTTGTAACGCTTTTCGCCCTAAGTGGAATGGGTATTCCCAGACGTGGGACCCGTGCTCACTACGCCACTGGAGTCAAGCTATTCTGGCTGATGACGGCTGATAGCCAGAAACCGCTCCTAGGATGCTTGATTCCGGTCCAGGGAAGACATGGCTTGGCAGTTCGGGCTGGACTGTTCCCATGAGGCACAGGGTCAAGACTGATTTGCATATGGCCATGTCTGAACTGGGGTGGCATAGTGGGCAAAAGAACGATGGATTTAACCCAGATCTCTTGACTGGGGGAGAATGTCTGCATTGTCAGCATTCCGTCCATCATTTGTTTGTTGTAACGCTTTTCGCCATAAGTGGTATGGGTATTCCCAGACGTGGGACCCGTGCTCACTACGCCGCTGGAGTCAAGATATCCTGGATGATGACGGCTGATAGCCAGAAACCGGTCCTAGGATGCTTGATTCCGGTCCAGGGAAGACATGGCTTGGCAGTTCGGGCTGGACTGTTCCCATGAGGCACACGGTCAAGACTGATTTGCATATGGCCATGTCTGAACTGGGGTGGCGTAGTGGGCAAAAGAACGATGGATTTAACCCAGATCTCTTGACTGGGGGAGAATGTCTGCATTGTCAGCATTCCGTCCATCATTTGTTTGTTGTAACGCTTTTCGCCATAAGTGGGATGGGTATTCCCAGACGTGGGACCCGTGCTCACTACGCCACTGGAGTCAAGCTATCCTGGCTGATGACGGCTGATAGCCAGAAACCGGTCCTAGGATGCTTGATTCCGGTCCAGGGAAGACATGGCTTGGCAGTTCGGGCTGGACTGTTCCCATGAGGCACAGGGTCAAGACTGATTTGCATATGGCCATGTCTGAACTGGGGTGGCGTAGTGGGCAAAAGAACGATGGATTTAACCCAGATCTCTTGACTGGGGGAGAATGTCTGCATTGTCAGCATTCCGTCCATCATTTGTTTGTTGTAACGCTTTTCCCCCTAAGTGGGATGGGTATTCCCAGACGTGGGACCCGTGCTCACTACGCCACTGGAGTCAAGCTATCCTGGCTGATGACGGCTGATAGCCAAAAACCGGTCCTAGGATGCTTGATTTCGGTCCAGGGAAGACATGGCTTGGCAGTTCGGGCTGGACTGTTCCCATGAGGCACAGGGTCAAGACTGATTTGCATATGGCCATGTCTGAACTGGGGTGGCGTAGTGGGCAAAAGAACGATGGATTTAACCCAGATCTCTTGACTGGGGGAGAATGTCTGCATTGTCAGCATTCCGTCCATCATTTGTTTGTTGTAACGCTTTTCGCCCTAAGTGGGATGGGTATTCCCAGACGTGGGACCCGTGCTCACTACGCCACTGGAGTCAAGCTATCCTGGCTGATGACGGCTGATAGCCAGAAACCGGTCCTAGGATGCTTGATTCCGGTCCAGGGAAGACATGGCTTGGCAGTTCGGGCTGGACTGTTCCCATGAGGCACAGGGTCAAGACTGATTTGCATATGGCCATGTCTGAACTGGGGTGGCGTAGTGGGCAAAAGAACGATGGATTTAACCCAGATCTCTTGACTGGGGAGAATGTCTGCATTGTCAGCATTCCGTCCATCATTTGTTTGTTGTAACGCTTTTCGCCCTAAGTGGGATGGGTATTCCCAGACGTGGGACCCTTGCTCACTACACCACTGGAGTCAAGCTATCCTGGCTGATGACGGCTGATAGCCAGAAACCGGTCCTAGGATGCTTGATTCCGGTCCAGGGAAGACATGGCTTGGCAGTTCGGGCTGGACTGTTCCCATGAGGCACAGGGTCAAGACTGATTTGCATATGGCCATGTCTGAACTGGGGTGGCGTAGTGGGCAAAAGAACGATGGATTTAACCCAGATCTCTTGACTGGGGGAGAATGTCTGCATTTTCAGCATTCCGTCCATCATTTGTTTGTTGTAACGCTTTTTGCCCTAAGTGGGATGGGTATTCCCAGACGTGGGACCCGTGCTCACTACGCCACTGGAGTCAAGCTATCCTGGCTGATGACGGCTGATAGCCAGAAACCGGTCCTAGGATGCTTGATTCCGGTCCAGGGAAGACATGGCTTGGCAGTTCGGGCTGGACTGTTCCCATGAGGCACAGGGTCAAGACTGATTTGCATATGGCCATGTCTGAACTGGGATGGCGTAGTGGGCAAAAGAACGATGGATTTAACCCAGATCTCTTGACTGGGGGAGAATGTCTGCATTGTCAGCATTCCGTCCATCATTTGTTTGTTGTAACGCTTTTCGCCCTAAGTGGGATGGGTATTCCCAGACGTGGGACCCGTGCTCACTACGCCACTGGAGTCAAGCTATCCTGGCTGATGACGGCTGATAGCCAGAAACCGGTCCTAGGATGCTTGATTCCGGTCCAGGGAAGACATGGCTTGGCAGTTCGGGCTGGACTGTTCCCATGAGGCACAGGGTCAAGACTGATTTGCATATGGCCATGTCGGAACTGGGGTGGCGTAGTGGGCAAAAGAACGATGGATTTAACCCAGATCTCTTGACTGGGGGAGAATGTCTGCATTGTCAGCATTCCGTCCATCATTTGTTTGTTGTAACGCTTTTCGCCCTAAGTGGGATGGGTATTCCCAGACGTGGGACCCGTGCTCACTACGCCACTGGAGTCAAGCTATCCTGGCTGATGACGGCTGATAGCCAGAAACCGGTCCTAGGATGCTTGATTCCGGTCCAGGGAAGACATGGCTTGGCAGTTCGGGCTGGACTGTTCCCATGAGGCACAGGCTCAAGACTGATTTGCATATGGCCATGTCTGAACTGGGGTGGCGTAGTGGGCAAAAGAACGATGGATTTAACCCAGATCTCTTGACTGGGGGAGAATGTCTGCATTGTCAGCATTCCGTCCATCATTTGTTTGTTGTAACGCTTTTCGCCCTAAGTGGGATGGGTATTTCCAGACGTGGGACCCGTGCTCACTACGCCACTGGAGTCAAGCTATCCTGGCTGATGACGGCTGATAGCCATAAACCGGTCCTAGGATGCTTGATTCCGGTCCAGGGAAGACATGGCTTGGCAGTTCGGGCTGGACTGTTCCCATGAGGCACAGGGTCAAGACTGATTTGCATATGGCCATGTCTGAACTGGGGTGGCGTAGTGGGCAAAAGAACGATGGATTTAACCCAGATCTCCTGACTGGGGGAGAATGTCTGCATTGTCAGCATTCCGTCCATCATTTGTTTGTTGTAACGCTTTTCGCCCTAAGAGGGATGGGTATTCCCAGACGTGGGACCCGGGCTCACTACGCCACTGGAGTCAAGCTATCCTGGCTGATGACGGCTGATAGCCAGAAACCGGTCCTAGGATGCTTGATTCCGGTCCAGGGTAGACATGGCTTGGCAGTTCGGGCTGGACTGTTCCCATGAGGCACAGGGTCAAGACTGATTTGCATATGGCCATGTCTGAACTGGGGTGGCGTAGTGGGCAAATGAACGATGGATTTAACCCAGATCTCTTGACTGGGGGAGAATGTCTGCATTGTCAGCATTCCGTCCATCATTTGTTTGTTGTAACGCTTTTCGCCCTAAGTGGGATGGGTATTCCCAGACGTGGGACCCGTGCTCACTACACCACTGGAGTCAAGCTATCCTGGCTGATGACGGCTGATAGCCAGAAACCGGTCCTAGGATGCTTGATTCCGGTCCAGGGAAGACATGGCTTGGCAGTTCGGGCTGGACTGTTCCCATGAGGCACAGGGTCAAGACTGATTTGCATATGGCCATGTCTGAACTGGGGTGGAGTAGTGGGCAAAAGAACGATGGATTTAACCCAGATCTGTTGACTGGGGGAGAATGTCTGCATTGTCAGCATTCCGTCCATCATTTGTTTGTTGTAACGCTTTTCGCCCTAAGTGGGATGGGTATTCCCAGACGTGGGACCCGTGCTCACTACGCCACTGGAGTCAAGCTATCCTGGCTGATGACGGCTGATAGCCAGAAACCGGTCCTAGGATGCTTGATTCCGGTCCAGGGAAGACATGGCTTGGCAGTTCGGGCTGGACTGTTCCCATGAGGCACAGGGTCAAGACTGATTTGCATATGGCCATGTCTGAACTGGGGTGGCGTAGTGGGCAAATGAACGATGGATTTAACCCAGATCTCTTGACTGGGGGAGAATGTCTGCATTGTCAGCATTCCGTCCATCATTTGTTTGTTGTAACGCTTTTCGCCCTAAGTGGGATGGGTATTCCCAGACGTGGGACCCGTGCTCACTACGCCACTGGAGTCAAGCTATCCTGGCTGATGACGGCTGATAGCCAGAAACCGATCCTAGGATGCTTGATTCCGGTCCAGGGAAGACATGGCTTGGCAGTTCGGGCTGGACTGTTCCCATGAGGCACAGGGTCAAGACTGATTTGCATATGGCCATGTCTGAACTGTGGTGGCGTAGTGGGCAAAAGAACAATGGATTTAACCCAGATCTCTTGACTGGGGGAGAATGTCTGCATTGTCAGCATTCCGTCCATCATTTGTTTGTTGTAACGCTTTTCGCCCTAAGTGGGATGGGTATTCCCAGACGTGGGACCCGTGCTCACTACGCCACTGGAGTCAAGCTATCCTGGCTGATGACGGCTGATAGCCAGAAACCGGTCCTAGGATGCTTGATTCCGGTCCAGGGAAGACATGGCTTGGCAGTTCGGGCTGGACTGTTCCCATGAGGCACAGGGTCAAGACTGATTTGCATATGGCCATGTCTGAACTGGGGTGGCGTAGTGGGCAAAAGAACGATGGATTTAACCCAGATCTCTTGACTGGGGGAGAATGTCTGCATTGTCAGCATTCCGTCCATCATTTGTTTGTTGTAACGCTTTTCGCCCTAAGTGGAATGGGTATTCCCAGACGTGGGACCCGTGCTCACTACGCCACTGGAGTCAAGCTATTCTGGCTGATGACGGCTGATAGCCAGAAACCGGTCCTAGGATGCTTGATTCCGGTCCAGGGAAGACATGGCTTGGCAGTTCGGGCTGGACTGTTCCCATGAGGCACAGGGTCAAGACTGATTTGCATATGGCCATGTCTGAACTGGGGTGGCATAGTGGGCAAAAGAACGATGGATTTAACCCAGATCTCTTGACTGGGGGAGAATGTCTGCATTGTCAGCATTCCGTCCATCATTTGTTTGTTGTAACGCTTTTCGCCCTAAGTGGTATGGGTATTCCCAGACGTGGGACCCGTGCTCACTACGCCGCTGGAGTCAAGATATCCTGGATGATGACGGCTGATAGCCAGAAACCGGTCCTAGGATGCTTGATTCCGGTCCAGGGAAGACATGGCTTGGCAGTTCGGGCTGGACTGTTCCCATGAGGCACACGGTCAAGACTGATTTGCATATGGCCATGTCTGAACTGGGGTGGCGTAGTGGGCAAAAGAACGATGGATTTAACCCAGATCTCTTGACTGGGGGAGAATGTCTGCATTGTCAGCATTCCGTCCATCATTTGTTTGTTGTAACGCTTTTCGCCATAAGTGGGATGGGTATTCCCAGACGTGGGACCCGTGCTCACTACGCCACTGGAGTCAAGCTATCCTGGCTGATGACGGCTGATAGCCAGAAACCGGTCCTAGGATGCTTGATTCCGGTCCAGGGAAGACATGGCTTGGCAGTTCGGGCTGGACTGTTCCCATGAGGCACAGGGTCAAGACTGATTTGCATATGGCCATGTCTGAACTGGGGTGGCGTAGTGGGCAAAAGAACGATGGATTTAACCCAGATCTCTTGACTGGGGGAGAATGTCTGCATTGTCAGCATTCCGTCCATCATTTGTTTGTTGTAACGCTTTTCCCCCTAAGTGGGATGGGTTTTCCCAGACGTGGGACCCGTGCTCACTACGCCACTGGAGTCAAGCTATCCTGGCTGATGACGGCTGATAGCCAAAAACCGGTCCTAGGATGCTTGATTTCGGTCCAGGGAAGACATGGCTTGGCAGTTCGGGCTGGACTGTTCCCATGAGGCACAGGGTCAAGACTGATTTGCATATGGCCATGTCTGAACTGGGGTGGCGTAGTGGGCAAAAGAACGATGGATTTAACCCAGATCTCTTGACTGGGGGAGAATGTCTGCATTGTCAGCATTCCGTCCATCATTTGTTTGTTGTAACGCTTTTCGCCCTAAGTGGGATGGGTATTCCCAGACGTGGGACCCGTGCTCACTACGCCACTGGAGTCAAGCTATCCTGGCTGATGACGGCTGATAGCCAGAAACCGGTCCTAGGATGCTTGATTTCGGTCCAGGGAAGACAGGGCTTGGCAGTTCGGGCTGGACTGTTCCCATGAGGCACAGGGTCAAGACTGATTTGCATATGGCCATGTCTGAACTGGGGTGGCGTAGTGGGCAAAAGAACGATGGATTTAACCCAGATCTCTTGACTGGGGGAGAATGTCTGCATTGTCAGCATTCCGTCCATCATTTGTTTGTTGTAACGCTTTTCGCCCTAAGTGGGATGGGTATTCCCAGACGTGGGACCCTTGCTCACTACACCACTGGAGTCAAGCTATCCTGGCTGATGACGGCTGATAGCCAGAAACCGGTCCTAGGATGCTTGATTCCGGTCCAGGGAAGACATGGCTTGGCAGTTCGGGCTGGACTGTTCCCATGAGGCACAGGGTCAAGACTGATTTGCATATGGCCATGTCTGAACTGGGGTGGCGTAGTGGGCAAAAGAACGATGGATTTAACCCAGATCTCTTGACTGGGGGAGAATGTCTGCATTTTCAGCATTCCGTCCATCATTTGTTTGTTGTAACGCTTTTTGCCCTAAGTGGGATGGGTATTCCCAGACGTGGGACCCGTGCTCACTACGCCACTGGAGTCAAGCTATCCTGGCTGATGACGGCTGATAGCCAGAAACCGGTCCTAGGATGCTTGATTCCGGTCCAGGGAAGACATGGCTTGGCAGTTCGGGCTGGACTGTTCCCATGAGGCACAGGGTCAAGACTGATTTGCATATGGCCATGTCTGAACTGGGATGGCGTAGTGGGCAAAAGAACGATGGATTTAACCCAGATCTCTTGACTGGGGGAGAATGTCTGCATTGTCAGCATTCCGTCCATCATTTGTTTGTTGTAACGCTTTTCGCCCTAAGTGGGATGGGTATTCCCAGACGTGGGACCCGTGCTCACTACGCCACTGGAGTCAAGCTATCCTGGCTGATGACGGCTGATAGCCAGAAACCGGTCCTAGGATGCTTGATTCCGGTCCAGGGAAGACATGGCTTGGCAGTTCGGGCTGGACTGTTCCCATGAGGCACAGGGTCAAGACTGATTTGCATATGGCCATGTCGGAACTGGGGTGGCGTAGTGGGCAAAAGAACGATGGATTTAACCCAGATCTCTTGACTGGGGGAGAATGTCTGCATTGTCAGCATTCCGTCCATCATTTGTTTGTTGTAACGCTTTTCGCCCTAAGTGGGATGGGTATTCCCAGACGTGGGACCCGTGCTCACTACGCCACTGGAGTCAAGCTATCCTGGCTGATGACGGCTGATAGCCAGAAACCGGTCCTAGGATGCTTGATTCCGGTCCAGGGAAGACATGGCTTGGCAGTTCGGGCTGGACTGTTCCCATGAGGCACAGGCTCAAGACTGATTTGCATATGGCCATGTCTGAACTGGGGTGGCGTAGTGGGCAAAAGAACGATGGATTTAACCCAGATCTCTTGACTGGGGGAGAATGTCTGCATTGTCAGCATTCCGTCCATCATTTGTTTGTTGTAACGCTTTTCGCCCTAAGTGGGATGGGTATTTCCAGACGTGGGACCCGTGCTCACTACGCCACTGGAGTCAAGCTATCCTGGCTGATGACGGCTGATAGCCATAAACCGGTCCTAGGATGCTTGATTACGGTCCAGGGAAGACATGGCTTGGCAGTTCGGGCTGGACTGTTCCCATGAGGCACAGGGTCAAGACTGATTTGCATATGGCCATGTCTGAACTGGGGTGGCGTAGTGGGCAAAAGAACGATGGATTTAACCCAGATCTCTTGACTGGGGGAGAATGTCTGCATTGTCAGCATTCCGTCCATCATTTGTTTGTTGTAACGCTTTTCGCCCTAAGTGGGATGGGTATTCCCAGACGTGGGACCCGTGCTCACTATGCCACTGGAGTCAAGCTATCCTGGCTAATGACGGCTGATAGCCAGAAACCGGTCCTAGGATGCTTGATTCCGGTCCAGGGAAGACATGGCTTGGCAGTTCGGGCTGGACTGTTCCCATGAGGCACAGGGTCAAGACTGATTTGCATATGGCCATGTTTGAACTGGGGTGGCGTAGTGGGCAAAAGAACGATGGATTTAACCCAGATCTCTTGACTGGGGGAGAATGTCTGCATTGTCAGCATTCCGTCCATCATTTGTTTGTTGTAAAGTAAATCAAGCGTGGCCTAATTCCTAAACATCGAGAGCACTCATTTATTAGCTGGTTATTTAACTAAAGCCATGAGCCGCTGGGAACGCAGCCTCCTTTTTTGCCTTAGGGCAGGTATGGTCAGGTCTTTATTATGCTTTCCTCTGCGTTTTTGGGCTACCCTTGATTCCTCCCCCTGCTCATGTGATGGGTGCTCGGGCCAACATTTACTACATTTTATTTTTTCTGCGCGTAAAATGTGCAATACACAAAGTTCTTTCTCCTTTCCTTTTTTATGAAATGTTTTAATGTTGATTATAGAGAAGCATATAGAACTTTTCTTGAATTGTGCAATGATGAATTAATTATTCATGCAGGGGCTTTTTTGAAAACTGCTATCCGAGCTTGTATGACTTTATTTTAATAATTCTGTAAGTTCTATTATTTCATGGACTACTTTTATCGCTGTGTTTCAGTATGTTTTATTGATTATACTATTTGTCTTTTATGGATATGTTTTATCCCAATAAAGTTATAAAGTAAGTACATCCCTCTCAAGATCCAGACCCATAGCGGAGCCTCACAGTAAAAAGCTACGCTTAACAAGGGGGTTTGTTAGCTCTCTGTGATATCCCTGGAGTTCCAATGTGATATGATACTCTGAGATTTCCTGCTTTCATTGTTGAGTGCACCAGGACCCTGCTCTTTAGCAGCCCACCATCATTGATCCCTGCTTCGGAACCAGCTAGCCGCTTGCCCTGCTGATGACTCGTCGACTATCAATTTCCCTCCATAAAAATGTCGAAGTCCTATATCCGACATGCACTCCTTTGACGTGGGCCTTCATTTTTTACTTTGACCCGGCCTAGAACAACCAGATAGCTGTGATTGGGGCATTGTACTTTTAATTGCTATTTCTAATTCAAACTTTGAAAATTCATGTGTCTGGTTCTACTTATTAAATTTTTCTCAGTTCGAAGTCTTTTTATTTTGTTAGAATTTTCTCTATTTTCTCTAAATTGGTTTAGAATGTTTCTTGTGGTATGTTTACACTTTATTACTATTGAGTGCTGTGTAAATTCTTTATACATTGCCTGTAAGTTAGGCCTGATAGCTTTGTAAGAAGCTACCAGAGAGTTAGGCTCATGTTTCTTCTGTGACTTTTGTGCTCCACCTTGAAATAAATTCTGATTAATATTTGAGTTCTCACCTCCTGCAACTAATATTTAAATCTCTCACACTCTGGAACTGTGGCATATAAAAACACATAAAATTCCATGCCACTGAGCTTCCGGCATTGCCTTATTGCAAAAGTGAGTGAATACAGTAATTATCCAAACAGACAGGTTGACTTGCAGAACGCTAACTAAGATTACCTTTGCAAATTTTAAAAAGTCATAAGCGTTATGGATAAAATGATCATTTAAATGTGTCCCCTGACTCAGACACAGCTTGTGATTGGAAATCAGTAGGATCAGGAATCAATCAATACATAAGTGTGGCAGATACAAAATGTGCCATACTTGTGTATTTCCCTGAACTTTCAAAACGTCTCCATCTTTAGACAAATTGGCATTCATGTCTTGCTTTCTAATGATTTGGTGAGAAATTGCTGGTGCCTGGTAAATCCTAGACTTGAACATAGAATGACCTACACAACCCAGACGCATCCGTATATCCACTGTCATCAACAATAGAAGTCTGTGTCTGACATTCTGCCGTGGATAGAACCACCTTTTGCAGTTCCATGCACTCAATTCATTTGCTTTAATATACCAGTTGCTATTTGCTTTCAAATAAAGTATTGCCCCCAGTACAATGCATGGAAAAAAAGGCCAGATGAACAAGGAGTTTGCAAATCAGCTACCAGAAGCACACGTATATATCCATTGCTTCAAATATGGGAGTTCATAGCAAGGGGTAAACCAATCTTGGGTCGCTTGTGATCTTGTTGAGAGATGAACTGGCTTGGCAGTTCTGGCTGGGCTGTTCCCATTGGAGCAGGGTCAAGACTGATTTGTATATATCGGGGTCCAAACTGAAGTGGCCTGGTGTGCAAAATAATGATGGACTGGGCTGCGGAGTAGATACCAGTGGTTGAGATAATTCAAGCATTCCATCCCTCACTTTTTGTATACTGTAGGATGACGCCCTAAGTGTGATGGATGTGCCCAAACTTGAGTCCTGTGAACACTGTCTCACTGAAACCAAGCTATACCTGGCTGATGAGACCACAAAAAGGGCAAACCCAGTCCTGGTTTGCATGTGTTCCGGTTCAGGGAAGACCAAGCTTGGTGTTTCGGGCTGGATTTTTACAATTGAAGAAGGGTCAAGACTGATTTGCATATAGCCAGGTCCAAACTGAGGTGGCATGGTGTGCAAAATAACAATAGGCTGGGATGCTGCCTCAGTAATTACCAATGGCTGAGATTAATTCAAGCATTCCATCCATCACTTTTTGTATACTTTAGTTCATTTAAGATGGAGACCACCCTCACGTCAGTAATCCACATGTGTAATTTACTTACACTTGTGAGTAAATCTACTACGTTTGTCTATTCACAAAATCTGAGTGCATATTTACTCAATGTGTACACTTGCATGTCTCCACCCCCTCAGTTTAGAGGATGGAGTCAACATTTTCATAATTTATGACTGTGTACTTACTACATGTTGTGTTAGTGTTTTCATACAGATGAATAAATTCATCAGGGCACCGAAGTCAGTGCAATTACAGAGACCAATTCACAGGACAGAACTTCCAGAGCAAATCCCCTACAGAGACAGGTATGCCCCTATGCTAACATGGTGCTAACACACTATAAAGGACTGTTCTCACTTATTTTTGTATCCAAAAGAGAAATGTCAACATGTGTTTTGCTGCGTCTTTTAATAAAAGACTAGAAAGGATTGTTTCTACCTATTATTTTCTTCTAAAGAGAAGTGTCAATTTGTGTTTTGCTATTTCTGTTTCTTCCATCTGAAGCTATAGAGGATTGTTGTCACTTCTTTTTTAATCCAAAAAAGATATGTTAATATGTGCTTTTGCGTGTCCTTCCACTGTACTTAAAAATTGCCTGCTCGTGTATATTGGTACACTAATCTGTAGTAATGTTTTTATTTTTTACTTTTAAGGCTCTGTGTTGAAGTCCCATTTACCACCTGCCACATGCAGTGATATATCACTGAATCTGGCACCACATAGCAACTGCCACAACATCGACTTCTGCTCCTAGCAGTG
Organism: Triturus cristatus; assembly: GCF_964204655.1. Classification (NCBI taxonomy): domain Eukaryota; kingdom Metazoa; phylum Chordata; class Amphibia; order Caudata; family Salamandridae; genus Triturus; species Triturus cristatus. The sequence continues at coordinate 1,526,686,985 of NC_140591.1, forward strand.
GTACAACACTGGGACTGGCAGCACATAGCACCAAATGATATACACTGTTAAATTTAACCTCTGCTCTTTTACCTTAGAAGCTAACATCTATTTATTATAGACAGGGTAGCTGTATGTCTTTTTGCACACATCACACACCATGCTCGATAGCCTATTCTTTTATATATTTGTATTGCCATCTAAATTAGCCCTTACATTTGGCAATGTAAGGGTAGTGGTGTGATACATTAGGCCTTGTTTTAACTATTCAGCAAAACAAATTGTGTGCCTCTCAAAGTAATGATTTACAGAGATTTACTCTCTCTCTCTCTCTCTCTCTCTCTCTCTCTCTCTCCTGTCAGCTTTTGTTACACAACATGGTGTCAACCATCAAAAGATCATCAACTCCGACATCAGGCGACATCCTGGCAGCAGCAATTATGTTTCCTACAATCCATCTGTGAGGTAAATCTGGGAATCTATGATCTTAACTTCTAAAGCTCACGATTTTGTCTTTCACTCTTTTTTCAGTTTTGTTGTTAGTATACTAAATGCTAAACAATTTATTTTGTTCTGGTGGAAGCATTCTTATGTCTCTCTAATATATCTGCATTTATGGTCATGATGACCTATGTAGAATTACACTATCAGTTGAACCTACATCTTATCTCTATGCCTGCTGGATCTGGAAAAACTTTGGAAACACCATTAACAAGGACCCAGGTTCAGCACCTGACCTCAAGGGAGTTCTTTAAAACAGTCAACTCAGTGGCTCAGTCAGCATCTATTCATGTATATTGACGTAGACTCACATGGTAGTAATTTTCTGTATTGGCAGAACAATGTTTATTAAAGTATGGAGTTGTGAATGTGATACAAAACGTGATGTTATGTACATCTGGTAAAATCTTCTTTTGGGTACGGAAGACCTTGAGCCAAACTTTAATGCCGGTCCACCTGCAAGCGCAGGAAGGCAGTCAATCCGAGCAGAGAATATGAGCCACCAAGCAACAATACCTGAGGCCTGCACTGCTCTCCAAGAAAAGGAGGGAGGAGGACATGGAGCTGTCTGATGGGTAGGAGAGCCTTAAGATAGAGGAGGGCATTGTTGCCCTCACGCAAAAAATCTTAAAGAAGGCCAATTCACATCCAGGCAGTGTTCTTCCTAAATCCTCTTGAGGAATACCAGTTCCCAACCATCTACCAAGCAGTCATGTATGCTACATCCACCAACTTAGCAGTCACCTCCATACAGCTCTCACATTAAAGGTCTATCTCCACAATCTATACACCCCTTCCATGAAGGTACATAGCTAGTCTTCTTTCAATAAATTGAGGGAGAGGACATCCCTGGCAAGGAACAGGTATCCTGCATTCATTATTCTCCTTCCCACAACCTTCCAGTACCACCCCTTTCCATGCTGGTCAACCTTTTGGCTATGTGAGATGGCCTTGCATGCAGCGGGTAAACATTGGTTAATGCTGGTCATTTGGAGGATCAGTTGCAACAGCATAGTGTGCTGCAAGATATTCCTGCTATGGGGGCTACTCTGGTTAAGATTGCAGACTCACTTAAGGACAAGCCTTGGATAATGTTGTGAAAGAGAGCTGCCCAGGCACTGTCTCAGCATCCAGATCACCCCAATTAAGACTCAGATGTCCCAAGAGAGGTCTGCCTCATTCTCTACAATTGGTGTCATCCCTGTCATGTCCTTCTTATAAGCAGCAACTGAAACAGATTCCTGGGGAAGGGAGTACATAAGGGGTGTGGTTTGTCAGGGGCAGAAGTGTTCCTCTAATGAAGTTCCTTTTGGGCAGGCACTGAGGGGAGAAAGTGCTGCAGGGGGTGCAGCTGGAGGCCCCAATGGAATGGAGGTCTCAGGAGTTAATTAGGGGTTGGCAACAGGCAGAGATGATGGGGCTTATTTACAAGCCAATTGCACCGTAGGTGCATAGTTTGTTGTGATGCACTGGCGGTGCAATGGCCTTGCCCATATTTACAAGGCCAAGTAAAGTCACCTTGCATGACTTTTATTGGACTTATAGATATGGGCATTCCATGGGTGTTACTGTGAGTTTTCCCATGCAACATCCATGGAACTTGACGCATTCCCAGACATACAACATTTTGTAAAGCTAGGCATGCGTCAGAATACAGCGCCTCCCAGGGGAGGCGTAGGAATGGCACAGCGAGGAGAAATACTTTCACCTCAATATTTCCTCTTTCCATGCATGCTGAGGAAAAAGCCATTAATGATTGCACAAAAACAATAATTCCTGCAGCACAAGCACCCTAGCAAAATGACGCAAGGGTGCCTGCGATGGTGCATGGCAGCCAATTGTGCACCACTGCAGGGAAAAGCACAGGAATGCGTCATATTGTTGTTAATACAATGGATATGTGTGCTTTGAAAATGACACAGCATTGTGCAGCTAAATTGGATTGGAGACAGTTTTCCTCCAGCCCGCAAAGTCAATTTTAAATGTGGTTGAACAAGGCTATATTCCTGGACATCAAAAGTATGTCACATTATTCATTAATTGTGAAACATTTGAAGGTAAATTTTAGCATACGTATGGTGGTGAGGAAGTAAGGTAAAGGTACACAATGACAGCATTTCCATAACACCAAAAACAGATTAGTCCCTGGATGTGGCCATCGATCAGGGTCAACATATATATTAGCTATTTCATATTTCAATGATGTGCAACACACAACAATCTACAACATCTTGCACACAACATTCGGGGAGTACACCACCATCTCCTGCGCCATACGGTCAAAACATCTAAATCACGACTTGAGGACCTCAAAAGTGCTTTCAATAATAGCTTGTGTACTTATGTGTGCTGTGTACCTCTGCTGAGATATTATGGTTGGACGTCTGTAGAGTGTGAACAGATTGGGAGACAGAGCATACGAAGCACAATCTGCTAAAAAATAAATGTTATTGTTTTTAAGAAAGGGTCATCTATTTTAATTATACTACTTCATGCCTATCTACATGCTGTGTAGTTTGTGGTAATTTTTAACAGTCCTTGAGATGCCACTCCCAGATACAGATGAAGGCAAGTCTGAGATGTTTTTACATACCCATTAGCTGCATGCACCTGAAATCCCAAGCATCAGCTGACGTGCAAGAGGTGACTATTGGAAAATGACATTACCAGGAAAGGCAGCATACACAACAGTGAAGAAGCTCCCGCATTGCAGACAGCATGCACATTGAGGGAGTACCAGGGGTGTCTGTTAGGGAAAAGGAGTGCTGTATAGTGAGATGGCTGAAGCGCCACACAGGTGCGGTCAATAGAACCTCACACACAAAGAGGTAGGCAAAGGAATACAACTTGCTTTCAACTCCTTGTCTTCCAGCCAGTGACTGTGGAATGGAGATAAACATGTGAACTCTTTTGATGCTGCATTTCAGTATATGACGCAAGCAAGAGATGCCAACTTTGTCAGAGGAGACCCTCTGGAAGATCCATTGGCCAAGCAATGGAGTGCAACCAGAATGTTTACCTAGGCTGGAATAGCATGGGAGAGGGCTGCAGATGAATTCTGCTCCTTCTTCCAGCCAGCAACCATTTCCAGGATCACATCAAGTGAGAAGGGGTGTTTGGCAATGACATCTTCACCTGACTTACCAAAGATGTTTAGTTCGTCGCCTTTAAACCCTTTCTCTCTACCTCCTTAAATAATTCTTCCTCAAAAGGAGGGGTAAAGCAACAAAGACATTCATTGACGTAGTGAAGGTAGGAAAAGAGGTTTGTATATGTGGGATCCTTTCTTATGTGGTTAGTCTGGCTGTACATGTGATGCTGTTGAAATGAGTTCCATCTGGAGACTGGTGGTGGATATGAGAACAATCACTTATTTCATTACGAGGTGTGTATTGCAATGATGGTAATGTAAGTTTCAAGCAGATGGTTCTAAGAAAGAAATAGCAAAGCTGCACAAACAAATATTTCTACATTCTCAACATTAAACAGTCGTTTAGTTTAGGACCTTCCAATTTTCTTTTAGTCCAACACCTAAAATTAATTCAACATAAAAATATTTCAACAGTTATTTTTCCAAGTATAATAAACTTTTTTGCTTTTCCATATCCATTACCATATGAAGATGTGTGCCTTGACTTATGGTAAAATATAGGGAAAGTTAAAAAGTTTATTAAACTTGGAAAACATCTGGAAAGTATTTTTATGATAAATATCAATGTAATTTATTTTATTCATTCATTTTTTTGTAGAATGAAATAGAAAAATGTTACAGCACTACTAAATACATTTAGAATTAAACCTTTAGTAAATGACAATTACTTTTCTCATGTTTAAATGAACAATAAATGTAGTCCTAAAGTAAAAGAATTTAATTACTTTATTATGCAATGATAACTATTAAAAGTGTTGCTTAGAATTACTTTCTTCTCCTCTGAGCACAAGTAATTTACTACTGTTTTTGGTCCTTTTTTGACTGTAGTAACTGTAAAAGTACAGTTAATGAATAACAATGGCTTTACTCTTTTGTGGATGAGTACACATCCCTCTCTAAAGACCTCCTTGACCCTCCCTTTATCCTTCCACTCCCATCCCGTTTAGTATTCCTAATTTTGCTGCCACCCCCCCAACCCTCCCACATTTACTAGTAAAACAAAAACTCACATATGCAGAGGGTCTTCACTCGGTGTGGTGATCTCCCACGGAAAAGGATAGGGGATATGGAGGCATAAACTCAGAATGTAAGTTTGTGAGTATCATGTTGTAGTAATTTAGTGTTGTATTAAAATGCAGCTTGTAACTAGGACTCCAATACACTTCAACCAGTGTAATTCCATCCTGAATACTAGCCTAACTAATTTGTATTCAGGGTGGGAGGGAGACCCTAACATCCTTGAAAAAAAAGACTATTTTTATTTGTCTTCCCAATAATGCAACAACTCCCTTTGCCATTTATGAGTTTAACTACATTAGATATTATTTTCACATCCTTATCGCTTGTGTGGATTTTGATTCACAGTCTTACTTCATGTAGATAATATTTCTGTCAATCTTTTCTCACCTTGCAATGGCAATGGTAGAGTAAATTATTGGAGTACTCAGTTGTGTTTCAGAAGGTTACACAAAACAAAGTGTACACTAACATATTATCAACATGCCTACTAACAAATTATTGCAACAAATGCAATGTTACAAAACATTAAAATGCACAGGAGATGCAGAACACTTAAGGATGAAGATGGCATTGCAAGTTTAAGCAGCTTCTGAAGGAAATAATTGGTAAACAACTCCATTTGATTGACTACACACAACATTACTAGAAATCCTAAGTAACTGAGCCTTTACACTTCAAAACTAAACATGACTGCAAATGTGTATAGAATTGCACATCTGCTCCATGATTTGGGGCCTGATTATAATTGTGGCTGTGTGGGAGCGAGCCCGCCATGCTGGCATGCCACCGCCCGCACCCAGACTACCAAAGTCCACCACTGGACATCCGCCGTCTGCAAGATTACAAGGTTTCTTGTGTGGCAGGCAGTCCTTTGGCTGTCCTACAGCAGTGGTTTTGAAAAAGGCACCTCAATGAAAAAACCAAAGCCCAGTCTGGTGTGGCAAACCATGAGAGAGTGAATGCATATAGGGAGGCACAACATATGCACCCCTGCATGCATTTCCATGGCATGAGGCACCAGGCAATTCCCTCACCTCCAGCCTTTTCATGGCAGGCTCACTGCAATGAAAAAGGCTGATGGTGGGAAAACTTGTAATATGCTTGGCGGAGCATGCAACAACCAGCATATTACTGCCTCACACTGCTGCAACACTGCTGGGGAATGGCGGTTCCCCAGCGGTTACAGTGGGCCTGTGTTGGTCCTACGGACAAACTCAAAATAGGACAGTCCGGCAAACTCATAATCACCCCCTTAGTCACATGCAGTAATAGCACTTCTTTAGCATTTGGGCACAAAATGTTAATATCACAATAAAATAAACACTAAAAAACAGATTACTAGCTGTGCAGAGTGGAATACCTGTTTGGGAATCGGCTCTACACATTAATCATTGTCCGTGCGACTGGATTTTCTGGAAGCAAGAAGACCTGACCTCACTTTCCCAGAAAGAACATCTGGGCAGTAAATTTCCTTTGGGAAAGGGCAACATTGCACCCTGGACTTGTTATTCACCTCCAGCATGACCCTCAGGCAAGGCATTAGGGAGCATTTAATGCTTACACTGCCATCCAACTTTCTCTCTTCTCTATTCACCCACCAAACCCCTTCCTCTACATCCAGAATTTGCACCAGAGATCTCATCCACATTTACCAGATGCTTAGAGCAGATGGAAAATGTGATAAACCATGAGAAATTGTGGTTTCTGTATGGAATCCCAGCAGGTATATCCAGTTCCATATATTTATTCCCCATTGTGTGGGGTTTACCTTGTAATTGCATGGTACTAGTGGTGTGTTACTGCAGAGTACACATGTTTAAGGGTGCTGAGGCTTCACCCTGCCAATACCCTGGAAATCATATTTGGGGCCTAAGTAATCTGCTGCGTAATGTGAACAAAATACCTTTACATGAAAAACATAATGGGTATGTATAATATTCCAGCATCACAATGTGGCTGATTTTCTTAATCCGAAAGCCGTGATCCACAGGAATAATGGAATGCAAAGTAAATTTAAAGCCAAAAACAATTTATTAAAAGGCTCTCCCTCTGTCTTTAATCATTAGGGGGCACATGCATCAACTGAAGGAATTGCGCTTCCTTAATAGCGATATTTTAGAAATCGCTACTTAGGAATCGCAATTCCTTATGCATGTAGGAATCGCAATTTCTTAAAAAATTCCTACATATTCCTTAATTGCGAATTGTAAATTTTGATTCACAATTAAGGAATAGCTGAGAGGCCAATAGGAATGAATGGGAATTGCATGAGCAATTTGCAATGTACCAAAAAGGTACTTGCAAATTGAGGATGCAATTTCAAGGGTGCAAGGGTGCCAAAAGGACACCCTGATGCACCCCTGAAATTGCAATGTGACCACTTGTTGCGTACCCACATGCCCCTTGGGCTGATGCATCCCAAATGCAAAAATACCAGTCGCAAAGGGGCAGATTCTGGGAATCTGCCCGTATTTAGAATGATGCATGTGCCCCTTGATTTATTCCGTGAATATAATATAATTAAACTTTAATTGGCAATGTAGCTATCAAAAATATCATACAGAACAGAAAATCAATTCCATGCTATGGGCACATAAATTGTCAAAATAAACAATACATGGTCCAATTAAATAATAGAATCAAATAACCAGGTGACACAAAATAAATAACCAGTGCTTTGCCTGAAAAGAACACAAAGATTTGCAGTGCCAAATAATTCATTTATTGGAGAATCACAATCTATATAAATTTCCCCAAATTATTTCTGTCGCATTGTTTTTGAGTAAAACATATGACAAAAGTAATTGAATGTAATACAAGTAGTAATTATTTTAAAAGACTCTATTGTTATTTTCTGAATAACCATTTGCATTCTTTTTCTGGAGTATTATTAATCTTTTTTAGTATTATTTTCATTATTAGTGTGTGAGAGATACCCTACAGGAGAATATGCATAGACTAACAGCCCACTAACAACAATCACAATTAAAAGTCTAAAAGTTCTTCAAAAGCCATGCACATTTTCCCTTTTCTTGTGGACAGTTTCTTTCTAAATCTGTCTTTCAAAAACAAGGCGCCTGAGTTAGATGTTAGATGAATCAGTCCTGCCATCGCTTTTTCAGCAGTTTGACCGCCCACCTACTTGACAGTTTGCCCGCCCGATTTCAATGTTGGCAGGACCATAGCCGAAAGACCACCCGAGACCTACTGACTCCGCCAGCATTTCTCTACCACCTCAACAGCATCAGAGGCTAAAGTGTCTGGTGGCCGGAGTCTAATCGAGATGTGCCTTACCGCCGGAGTAAATGTGACAGTAAGACCTCCCACTTAGAGTTGGTGTAATCGAGGAAAAAGCGGTAAAAACGTTTTCCTGTTTCCGACTTTTGTTTCTCTCTTAGACCCAATTGTGCAGGCCCCTCCTTCGCTGACCACAACTCCAATCCACTCTGTTGTAACAGGGATCAAAGGTAGGTTTTTTAACACTTTTCTTACTATAAATGAATGATATGCACATGTTGTTTGTGTGGCATGCACATATGTAACAAAAAGGGCCTTTTCACTTTACCAGCAAATGTTATTTGTTAAACACTCAATATACATGTATATTGACATCAAAAACAAATTCTACATCAGGGACTTATGCTATCAGCAAACCACTGCCAGGACAACCCCAGCAGAACAGGGTCATTTAAATTGTCTTGGCACAAATCCCAGCCATGACAGCGGCAGAGTACTGGTAACCAGCAGACAAAAACGTCGAAATGTCTGTTTCGCAGTCTGTTGCTGCCACATCTAAATTCAGCAGGTGGAACACATGGCGGTTGTTTCACCAACATCTAAATCAGGCCCAACGTCTTTTTACATTTTTTAAAAAACTTTGGGCCTGATTACGAGTTTGGTGCAATGGCGTCTGCTCAACACTAGCTCTGATGAGCCAAACCTGTGCGAGGACCGCCAACCGGATCACGAGTTGAACTCGTGATACGGTCATCAGTCCATTGCCTTTCCCATGGCGATACCTAGGAAACAAGGCACAGCAATGGGAACAGCAAAAAAGTTCTAGCACAGCATGGACTGGACGTCCATGCCGTGCTGGAACTTTGTGGGAATACAGACAGGGGGGTACATGTTGTGCCCCCCTGAATGTAACCCCATGGCAGCGGGGCCATGGGGGCCCTGTAGGGCCCCCTTCTTTCCTTCACCACCAGCCTTTTTATGGCAGGGCACCCGCCATGACATGCTGGTGGTGGACAACCTCATAATATGCTGAGCGGACTGCGGCAGTCGCCACTCAGCATACTGCGTTGTAGCGCAGCTAGCCAGGGAACAACTGTTCTCTGGTGCAGCTGGCGGTATACCACCTATACGACTTTAACAGTGGCATTATGGTGGGCGGTGGTTCGCCTGTGCGCATCTAGTGGTTGCAAGACCGCCAGACTCGTAATCAGGCCCTAAGTTCTTCAAAAATCAGGGATCTAAAATTATGTGCCGGTCCCGTTGATTAAACCAACTGATTAAAGAGTCCCCATTCATTGACACATATATTTGCACAGGAATGATCTTCCCTTGAAAGTCAATTGTGCCCTAAAAGTATCCCAACAGATCAATTGTTTCACCACCATACCTTTTGGCCCTGATATCAGGTTTCAACAAGCGAACCTACCCTGAGAAATGCTGCTCATAAAGCACTTTTGGAATCAGGGTAATCTTAGCTCTGGAGTCAAAAAGCATGTTGGCAGATGCATCATTGACCAAAACCTTCTCAAAAGGCCCCTCACAAGGACACTCTACAACTTGAAGAATATTAACTTCTTCAAATACTTCATCACACACTTTCACTTACCTGACCTTTTTTTGCTTCTTTTCCTGACTCACAATACCTCATAAAGTGACTCTTCCTCCCACAGATACTGCAGGTAGCCTTCCATCCTGGACAGTCTTTAAAATGTGCCATGTGACCTATATTGCCACATCTAAAACATTTTCCTTGAAAATTCTTGGTACTGTAAGATTTAACCATTGTGTTAGGGTTGGTTTTACTCTTAGCGGATTTACAGTCCACTGTTTTGACCACCTCTGCATCATTCTTTAACATAGACATGTCTTTAGTATTGTATCAACATATGCTTTAGAATGTTCATGCATCTTTACAAGCGTAAGAACTTCTTGCAATGTAGGGTTGTCTTTTTGACACAAGGTATCACTAGCTTTATCAATGGTGAGACCCAATATTAGTTGATCTCTTAAACGCTCATCCAAAGTCACCCCAAAATTGCACGTGGAGGCAAAATTCCTTAACACTGTTATGTATTTCTCTACTGACTCTTCTTGCCTTTGCATTCTTTTCCCATAATGGTATTTCTCAAGAACACTACTCATTTTGAGAAGATGATGTAAATCCATCTTTTTTATACAAATCTCATACTCATTGAGACTTGTATAATCATTATCAGGTAGATCAAGAAGATGTTCAAACACTTCCTGTCACTCTGAACCTAGACAGTGTATAAATAGAGATGCTTTTCTTTTTGCAATAAGAGAAGCTCCACACACCCTAGCATAGTGTACAAAGACCTTTTTTCCATTTTCCCCAAGGTATAGGAGGTTTATGCATCAATTGGATCCAGCACTCCTTGTTGTAACATTGTCAAACATTTGTATTCAAATTTCACAAATAATGCTTCTTTCAAACATTATTCTGTTACACAGTTAAACACAACATCAGTTCAGCAGGTGTATATCTGTCTCTTTATTCGTGAATTCTCCTTCACAATAGATAAAACCGTAGCCTGGAGAAGATTAAAAAAATGGAGGTGTTGTAACGTTTTGCGTTGTTAATTGTTAAAAGACAAAAAACAAACTACAGATGTCAGTCTAGACAAATAAGTGCGAGAAAGCCTTTGAACAAGTAGTCCTGACAAAAGATTAAGAAGTTCAACATCATTCAAGTAACTTGATATCCCAAACAGCTGTGTGTATCAGCGTCTAAAACAATAATGAACTTTGCTGCCACATATAATAGCAGTGCACAATGAGACTTGACCATTAACCCAAAAGAGAATAAATATGCAGAAATGGAATCTCACCAAGATAAAGCTGCGCGCATAAGCCTGAACTTGAGCACCCTGTCTGGTGATGAGCATGGAATCTCTTTAAAAAGTGACTTTGCTCCCAGAGTCAGCTCCCGTATGTTATGAGTCATGTAAAAAAAACAATCATCCTCAGCTTGCTTTGAAAAGCTGTGGGCATCAACAAGAACAACGAAGGCCACTGGAACAGAATCTTCCTCCACCTGTCTTGAAAAGCTGTGTGCGTCAGCACCAGGTATTGAGGAATCGCGGGGTAGCCTGTTCGAAGATGGCTGCTGCATGTCTTGTGTTACGTGCTACGTGACCCACCGGTCAGCTGCTGAAGGCTCTTCCTGCAGTTGAAGGATCGCACTTGCTTCACACGTCAGCTGTTGAAGTCTTGTGCATAGACATGTGGTGCCTCCCAAACCTGCTCACCTCATCTATGGATAAACATTAATGAGTGGGAAATTCAGCCTAACTCCTTCTGATTAATGTCAGAGTACAAGGTGGTGGGGAAGCTTGGTTCGTCGTGTTTTTGTCCTCATGTTGAAGTAACTTTTTCTTACGTTTCTCTTGTTCTTTTCGTTTTCCACTCATCGCTAAAAGGTGGAAGTGAGTCCTAATAATGAATGAAGGCTTTCTCATCCAGGTTGATGATTAGAGATGTTTATTGGGAGAAACAGCTACAGAGACCTCACCCACTTTCAACTGATTTTTTCAACACTCTTAGTTCCAATCCCAGTAACCACCCACATTGTGATGCTTCACATCATCACTTAGTAACCAAGAGTGATGGAACTAGATTCCAGTGTTTTTAATCTCCTCACTCACCCCACCCCCTTTCCTCTTTTCTCACTTCATCTATGCACTAAAATCTAAGGAGACTGCTATTACGTCTGTGTTCCTGTTCAAAGTGACAGGCCACTGGATACGTCTGATCTTCATTCGTTATCATTAATTCTAATATTCTTTTTTTAGCAGGGTGTATCATCCTACCAATATATTTCTTCCCACAGGGGCAGATTATGAAATCTACTGTGAATTCCGAATTACTGATGATACTAGTAAAAGGTAAATTCAAATCATTCTCATTTAGGGAAGATATGTATTCCTCTGCCTCACTTTGGGATCCTCTCCAGATGATAAATAAATCATCTATATAGCGGGCCCATAAGGCCACGCTCTCTATCGAGTGTTCAATGTCCCCTGCCTAGGCCACATGCTTCTCTCACCAGCCCATGAACAAGTTCTTGTGGCTGGGGGCGAAGCAAATGCCCATGGCAATTCCCTGCTTTTGTACATACAGTTGGCCTGCAGAGGTAAAGATGTTGGTATGCAGACAAAAGGTTATGGCCCTGATATGTCAATGCTCTTTTCTGTAAAAAGAATTCAATAGCAGGAAGACCATTCTTATGTGTTATGCTCGTGTACAGGCTTGTGATGTCCAACATGATAAGCCACATGTTATCTTCCCACAGTATACCTTTATAATTCTAAGGAAGTCTTTGGTGTCCCTTATGTAGGAACTTAAGTCCTTTACCAGGGGGAAAAGAAAACAGCCTATATATATGTTGAGGTGTTCTCCGACAGGCTATTTTTTTAAGACACTATAGGGCGGTCTCGGGTATTTTTTTTGTCTTTAGGCACTTTAGGCAGATGGTAAAAGGTTGTTTATTCAGGATATTCGCAGCGCATAAATTGATTATCACTTTGTTCTAGTACTCTTCTATCTCACCATTTCTCCAGGAGTACATTGTAAATGTGAATACTTTCTTCATACTTCACTTTTGAAATCGATACATAGGATTCATTCATTGCTTTTTTGCTAGTTGGGCTTCTTGTTCGGTATTGATCTTTAATTAGTAGGACGATGTTTATCTCCATTGTCTGAAGGTTTTTTTTTTTTTTTTGTTTTTTTGTTTTCCAAAACCTTTATTATTCCAACGAAGAGTACACTGCTATTCAGCCAACAACCCGGAGGCAGGCAGCTAGTTTGCGAGGCGGTACTCCGCCCAAGCATTTGAGGTCGTACATTTGAACAGCAATACAATATTTTGCAATGAACCACACAAAACAAAACTAACAGAGAGCCAGAGTCGAAAGGAAGCAAACAATGAATAGTCGAAATGTCATAATTGCCTCCACGCTGCGCCCACCGCACACCCAGACAACACAATCGACTTACAACCCCCCACAGAAAGCGAGCCCCAAACCCCAGATCACTTATGTCAGGCGGATCACCACGTACAGCGCACCACAGTCAAACTCCAACTTCGCCACGTCACCAAAGTCGCAATCAGACCCCCTAGTCATCTTCCAACGCTGTCGTCCTAGCCAACCAATCCACCAGTGGCTGCCATATATCTACAGGCCTCGAGCGCTGTGGCAGCTGGTCCCAGTATGAAGTCAGTTGCTCCCTACAGTACACCGCCGCTCTGATCCAGGCCGCCACTTTCGGCGGCATCGTCTTCTTCCAGTGTAGCGCTACTTGACGCTTAGCAAGTAATAGCAAAAGGGCCACAAGCCTACGTGAGGCCTTAGGCACATTTCTAACGAATCCCAAGAGGGCCACAAGTGGGTCCGGCTCCAGTTCCACCCCCACAATCTGCCTTACGGTATTGAAGACTGCAATCCAGAAGTCGCGTATGGGACCACACACCCATACGAGGTGATAGAACGTGGCCTCCTTCTCACCGCATCTCCAACAGTTCGCATCAGACCGTAGTCCCATCCTACACAGTTGTATGGGCGTACGGTAAGTCCGGTGCAGATAGTTGAAGTGCACCAACCGCAGCCTATAATTAGGGGATAGGTTTTCAAGTTGGGAGCAACAGTACTCCCACTGTTTCTCGGTAATAGATATACCCGCTTCATATTCCCACGAGGATCTGGAGTCAGTGTGCACAACCGGAGCTGTGTTTTGAGTAGCTCTATAGATACGCGTGATCAGTTTGCGCGCGGAGGAATTCGAGAGTACGTCCTCCAAGGCCGCAAGCGTCGGCGGAGCATCTAGAAACATAGGGTACCTGCCCTTGCAGGCAGACCGCAGTTGATAGTAGAGAAGAAGCTCCGAGGCCGTCGGTTCCGGCGCTGCCGCCACATCCCGCACTGTAAGGAAGGTATCGTCCGGGTACAAGTCTCCCGCCACCTTCAGGCCGCAGGCCTGCTCCCGCCGCACCACCCCCGCGTCCGTCAATGGCCCCAATAGTGGATTATCCGCAAGGGGCATACTCGGCGCATATAAATCATCAACGCCCGCACGTTTGGCAATGCTTGACCAGGCCCAGCGTACCATTTCAACAGTATCAATGTCATCCCGGGAGCGTCTGTATCTCTAATACACCGCTGCACGAAGGGGGCAGGGGGCCGCAACGTCCATCTCGATAGCCACGTGCGGCTGGTAAGGGATCGGGTGCTGCCAGTAGTGCAGGTATTGGGCCTGAGCACTGTACGCGTATAGCTCCATTTCCGGGGCCGCGAGTCCTCCCTGACGGAAGGGGAGTGTGAGGAGGTTCCAGGCCACTCTGGGCTGCTTACCCGCCCAGACCAGTTCAATCAAGGCGGAGCGGAGCGGGCGGAAGAACGACTTAGTGAGTGGCACGGGGATGTTTACGAATAAGTAAAGAAACTTAGGAACGACCACTATTTTAGCAATTGCTATGCGGCCCATCAGAGATAGCGGCAGCGCCTTCCAGCGCCTCACCTTACACTCCAGCCATTCCACGGCCACCCCAAAATTGGCCAGCCATATGTCCTGCACCCATCGGCTAAACCGTATGCCCAGGTATTTAATCTCATCAGTGACCCAGTCAATCGGGAATTCCGTATGGCATTGACTCGTACCGTCCGTCAGCGGGAACATCGCCGACTTCGACCAGTTGATATCGATACCCGTGAGGCCACTGTATCTTGTCACCTCACGCATCAGTGGGTCAAAGTTTTCTGATGGATTCAACATATATATGGTTATGTCGTCGGCGTACATAGACACCAGCAGGCCACGCGACGTGAAGCCGATACTGCGATGAGTGTGATGTTGGCGCAAACGGGCCGCCAGCGGCTCCGTCGCAATGGCGAACAGCAATGGCGACAAGGGGCAGCCCTGCCGAGTCCCTCTGGTTATAGGGATCGGGGCAGACGTCTGACCATTAACCCGCACCCTAGCCGTCGGGTCATTATAGAGTATTCCAATACGCCTGGCAAAGGAGGGGCTGAAACCCATGCGAGTGAATAACGCCCGTAGGAATTTCCACTCTAATGAGTCGAACGCCTTAGTGGCGTCAAGCAATGCGGCCACCACTAATAATGGAGGAGCCCAAACAGTACTCTCAGATTGTGGGAAGTGGACCTCCCCATTACAAATCCCGACTGATCGGACAACGCTATCTGTGGCAGCATAAATTTCAGACGGTCAGCGAATAATTTCGCGTAAATTTTGGCGTCAAGATTAATTAGCGAGAGTGGGCGATAGGAGTCCGAGTTTACAGGATTTTTGCCAGGTTTAAGCAGCGTAATGATAAGGGCCTCTCGCATCGAGGGAGGGAGGATGCCCAGCTCCATCGCTTCCTCAAAAACTCTGTGCAATCGCGGGACAAGTAGGTCTGCATATTCCTTGTAGAAGGCCGCCGTCAGCCCGTCGGGGCCTGGTGCCTTGCTGAGTGGCATAGCGGCTCTCACCGCTCGAATGTCCTCCTGCGTGAAGGGTAGGTCCATATATTGTCGGGCATTATTACTGAACCACGCTAGTGCTATGGTGTCCAGGTAGTCACTAATAATAGTGTCGTCAGGTGTCATCTTAGAGGTATACAAGACCTTATAGTAATCTGTCATCACTGTCAGTATAGCCGGAGGGTCTCGAACCACCTCACCCCCTGACCCATGTAGCTCCAGAATATGCTCCGACCCACGGGGCGGGCGCAGCATGTTGGCTAGTGTTCGTCCAGCTCGATCACCCTCTCCATAACATCTGGCCTGAGAATCTTTGGACAAGAACGCGACCTCCCTTTCCGCCTCCTCTTGATACATGGTCAGTTTCGTCCTGAAGGCTGCACTCGCCCCACCAGAAGGGGCCGCCATCATCGCAGCTTCAAGCTGGGCAAGTTCAGATTCCAACTTGCTCAGGGTATCTCTTATGGAGCGCAGAACCCCAGTTTTTAGCGCCATGCAATGACCCCTGGTTACTGCCTTACAGGCCTCCCAGAGCACGCCAGGTGAATCTACTGAGCCCTCGTTAAGTGCGAAGTATTCCTCCAGTCTTTCCCGCAAAGAATGCTGGAAGACCTGGTCGCGCAGCGCACTGGAGGGGAACCTCCAACTAAACAGCTGAATGTACTGCGGCGGCGTGGATAGCGTCAAGCACACCGGGGCATGATCAGAAAGAGACCGCGGCATGTGAGTCACCTCTAACACCGATGA
Organism: Triturus cristatus; assembly: GCF_964204655.1. Lineage (NCBI taxonomy): Eukaryota > Metazoa > Chordata > Amphibia > Caudata > Salamandridae > Triturus > Triturus cristatus. The sequence goes on from NC_140591.1 coordinate 1,526,703,122, forward strand.
GTGCAAATCTCTGGACAGCAGCCAGAAGTCCAATCTGGACCAGGCCGCACGATGAGCTGTAATACACGTACCGGTGCGGGCCTCAGGGTGCAGTGTCCTCCAGGAGTCCACCAGCCCTGCCTCCTGCATAATATAGCCAAGCGCCTCCGACGCCCTGGGGTGATGTTCCCGAGTTGTGCCCTGCCTATCTTTAGTATCTGACAGTACCACATTATAGTCACCTCCCCACAATATCGCTGCCGGTCCACAGGTCCGCACCCTATGCCACAATTCCTCGTAAAACTCTGGATTATTGTCATTCGGGCCATATACATTCACCAGAATCACTCTCGCGCCGCACAGCGAACCAACCAACAGAACATACCTGCCCCCTGTGTCCCTGATTTCCTCATGCGTCCTCCAGTGAAGCCCCTTTCTGATGAGCATCGCCACCCCTCTGGAGTAGTTAGAATAGTGAGCGTGGACTACCTCACCCCATCGATTGTGCCTGAGCAGCTGCGCAGCGTTGGCCGTCAGGTGCGTCTCTTGCAGAAGGCAAATGTCCGCACCTTTTCTAATTAGGAAGGCCTGTATCAGTCTCACTTTGCGTCTGTCATTCATACCCCGTACATTCCAGGTAATACACTTTATGCTATTCACAGCACCAGGCGTGTTAACAAAGTTCGGGCAAGCTTCAGACATATACCAGCCCCCCAGGCACCCGGCCACTTCATGCCGAAACGCAAAGCAAGCATTACCAGCCCAGCGGGTCTCAACATATGGGGGCGGCCATGCCTCAGCAATCTATAAGCCCGCCGACAAGGTAGGGAACCTTCGCATGGCAACAAGCATTGAAATAAAACTCGATTAGGCCATGGACCTGTTCCTCGCTGCGTCACTACCGGCAACCCTTCTCTGATAGACAGCACACATCCCACCCGTCCATCTGGGCATACTGCCCGGCAAATGCCAGAACACCTCTTGCTGTGTGACGGTCGACATGGCAGCGTACAGTGCACAATGTGCGATTCAATAGCAGTTTTCGCCTCCTCTGACCCAGCTCTGAAACTTAAATAGAACTCAACAAAATCCCCCAACCACAACCAAACCCCAACCCCACCCGCTCCAACCCCCCAATCAGGTTGTGCAATGACCTCCCAGGTCCCCCTCCCAACTACGACAACTGTAACTACAGTCCTTAGATGTGAACGGTGAATGGGAATCATCCCTTGAGGTACGCAGGTTGGCCACCCACAAGCCCTGTACTCATGACAGGGCGATCAAGCGCGGGCCTAGTGTACCAGCTCAAGGACCCCCCCTCCCGATCCCGCAGCCCTACTTAGCTCCCTTCCAGCATCTGAAATTGATCCTCCAGGGAATTCAACATTCTCTATGGCCCAGCCCGGCGCGGACAGGCAATACCCAGCGACTTAACAAGAAGCATACATGAACAGTCATTCAACATCACTTAGCCTGTCCCGCTGGTCCGGGTCATCTGCAGGTGCCTGAGTCTTTTGGTCCTTTACCAGTTGTTTGGCATATTTCAGAGCCGCCTTCGCGTCAACAAAGAAGGACGGTTTACCGGGACCTTGGACCCGGAGTTTTGCAGGGTAGATGAGGGAGTATTTGGTGCCCGTCTGTTGAAAAAGTTTCTTCGCCGGCAAAAATTCCCTTCGAGCGGCCTGAACCTGCATCGTATAGTCCGGATATAATGCAATGTGGTTGCCCTTATATTGCACGTCTGTCATGTCTCTTGCCATCCGTAAGATCACATCCCGGTCCCTATAATTTAAGATTCGTGCAATAATAGGCCGGGGCGGTGCACCTGGCTTAGGCCTGGGCCCCAATGATCTGTGAGCCCTCTCGACCAGGAACATTGAAGACAAACCCGACCCAAACAGATCCTTAAACATTTGTTCAACAAAAAGCTCCCTGTTTGTTATGTCCGTCGTTTCCGCCACACCCGTGATGCGGACGTTGTTGCGCCTCGAGCGCGCTTCCAAATCCTCATTTTTCTGTTGTATGAGTGTCAGGATCTTATCCATGCCCCGCAGTTGGCCGGCAAGGCCGGTCTGATTTTCCTTCGTGTCGGCCACACGTGTTTCTAGCGATTCCACTCTTCCTTCTTGTTTGTCCATGCGAGACGTGATACCGTCCATGCGGGCCGCCAGCGCATCCATTTTGCCATCAATGCCATGTAAACTTGTTTTCAGTTCCTGAAACATGGCTTTAATGTCTACATCCTGAGCACCACTCCGGTCTGCTCGAGAAGACTCAGCCTCACGGTGGTCTGGGTCAGGGTCCGGCGGCTTCTGCTTGGACTTGTCGAAGGTGATTTTCGGCTGCCGCGTGTCCGGCTTGCCCATGGCCGCTCACCGGACGCCACCCGGCGCCGGTAGTGTGTGTGGGCAGCCGAGCCGCGATCTCCTCACACTGCACCAGTCGCCGCCAGTCGCCAACCACCAGCGTCTCGTCGAGGGCAGCAGGGCGGTTAGGCCTCGTTGGTAGGTAAGAGGGCTGTGCCCCCAGTGTCGGGGCACACACCAGGCACAGAGAAGCGGACCAAGCGGGGGAAGTCACAGCACAGACCGTCGGATCAGGCCGACACTCGTGCAGCCGTTCACTTTCCGCATCCCAGGTCAACGCAGCACAGCGGAGAAGGCCAACCGCAGGAGCGCCCCCGCACCCCGGTTAAGCGGACATCCGGAGGGAAGAGCAAGCCAAGCAATCCCGCGCCAGAGCCAATCGATTCACTGCTCCGCGCCCCGACCCCCCACTGCTCCGGGGGGCCCTGGTCCTAAGCGTGCCCTCAACAGCACCGCAGTATGGCCGGGGCAGGCACGGCAGCCGACCACGTCTCTCCGATCGGCGCCCCGGGGCCTCCGACCATAGAACTCCGCCACACTACGGCGTCAGGGAAGATGGCCGCCACTGCAATTATCCGATCGGGCCTGCCACTGTTCACCGGTATGCACTCCAGGGGCAGGCGATAGAAAGGAACAAATCAGAGTCTCAGTCCATGAGGTTCGGCAACACGTGCTCCCAGAGCAGGGCCCAGCAGCGCTCGCCGAGCGCAAGCATCGGGGCCCTCCGCGCCGTCCACGGCAGTCAGCTAGCTCCCAGTGCGCCGCAGAGCGTTCGGGTCTCTCCCTTAGCCGCACCTCCAGTCCACTTTCAGTGGTCCCCCACACCAGACGCCGCCGTCCCAGCCTCACTGTTTCAGCCGCAGGGGGTGAACATCCGGCGGGGCGCGCGTCTCCTGGGGCGATCGAACAGCCTCTGCCTCACCCCTCGGTCAGGTTTCGGGCCCTCCACACGTAAGGCCCCGGCTCTCGTGATTGTTGTAGGCCACCGCGTCTCCGTGCTTCCTGCGGGCCGCTCTCCGCCCACGCGTCTCCGACGGGGTCAGAACAGCCAGCGCACAGGGCGGACACCCTGGACTACCGTCTCGGGCGGGGAGGTCCGAGCCCGCACCCCAGTTCAGCAAATAATTGAAGGATTTCTGTGCTCGATCGGCGGAGCTGCGGTTTCAGGCAGCCATTCCGCTCGGCAGCCAAGCCACGCCCCCCATTGTCTGAAGGTTTAACGGTTATTGAGTCATTCTGTTTCAAATACACCGATTTCTAGTAATGTTTTTTCTCAGCCCTTCAATATGTTCTCCTTGTAATTTTTTAAGTTCCCCAATCACATTTTCTTGGAAAGTATCAATACTATCATGTGTAGTTTGTGCAATGAATTTGAGTTTCATTTTTAGATTACTAATGCAACTCTTTTCTGAAACCCCCAGCTTGTACTAACAGGTCTATTACATATTCTTCTCCTCTTTCTCATTATTGGGGATCACAGCCTTCCCCTAGTTCCTGCAATACCAGCAGAGTTTTTTTTTAATATCTGTTCCTGTAAGCAGATCTGTTTTCTCTCTGGGCTCCATGGCCTGATAGTCATTCTTCCTAGGATGCTGGAGATGTATTTTAATCAATTTCAGCTTCCTAATATACTTGATCAAGTCAATTTGTGTTTGTGTGTAGTTGAATTGCATTGTTAGACAAAACGTCAATTCCAATTCCAGTTCTCTATTCTTCTCTAGTGTTAAAACTCTATTTGATAGGTTCATCACAGTCGTCTTCATTTGCTCTATTTCCATTTGCCTCCACGTTTGCTCTGTGTTACTCATTGTGTTGTAGAGTCCCCCGTCCCTTTCTCCCCCTTCTTGTCTGCGTGGTGGTGGTCATTGGCGGGTTTCTCTTATAAGTTTGTACTCTTGAAAATGAGTAGGTTTTGCTGCATATTACCCTTCTCCTACATGTGCTGTTTGTTCTCCTTCAGGAGTCTCCACTTCTGATTCTGATGTTTTTCTGAGCGGCGCCATGGCGCGATTTGAGGCCTGATTCAATTGCTTCCTTGGTGCGTTAAACTTTTTAGCAAATGTCAGTATACGTCCAGAATCATAGTCGCACTCATCTCTCCGAATTTTTTTTTGTTTTCAGTGTCTGATTGAACCTTCATAGTCCATCAGATGTTTCTTCATTTGTTGCCTTAGTTCTTCACTCAAGGTGACGGATTTGTCTTGTTTGATTAAGGATTCCAAGGGGCATATCAACAACAACCGGCGATAATTATCGCTCAGCGCTCTTAGCGTGAGGAAAATTATCGCCGGCTAGCGTGAATTTTTATCGCTGAGATAGCGTGCTATTAGCAACACTTATCTCAATAGCGATAAAAATCTACACGCTAACAGGCTAACCTGAGATTATCGCTGGAAACCCAGCGATAATCACACGTTACCTTGTTGATAGGGACAGGCAAACTTAGCCATGATATCCTCCTTCCATAGGATATCATGGCTAAGTCTGAAAATTAGCAGACGTAAAAAAGCAGCGTTAACCGCGGTTAGCGCTGCTTTTTTTGTCTCTAACAGGGTTAGCGACATTCTTGATAATACGAGAAATGTCGCTTAGCGACATTTCTCCTATTATTTTACTCTGGAACGCCCCCTTTGCATCTCATTAGAGATGCAAGGGGAAGCGTAGAGTAAAAGGGTGCTAACATGCAAATTTGCGTGTTAGCACCCTGTTGTTGATAGGGTGCTAGTTTTATCTCTGCTTTTTTGGCTTTTAAAGCCAAAAAAGCAGAGATAAAGCCCTTGTTGATATGCCCCCAATTTCCTTATTTCTTCCAGAAGTTTGCCACAATCACTCCATGCATATTTGATCAGGATGTTGACCATTCCCTTTGCTACTACTGTGGTACAATCTGCCCACTCTTGCAATATGGCTGGGTCTGGACTCTTGTTCAAGGGTACAGTGTATATACGCAGGCAGCTTGGAATACGATTTACATTCAGATATATCTGTAAGCTTGTGGCTTCCCACCTTTTCTTATCTCTTTTTCATAGGTCTTCTCCAAACTATTACAGAGATTCCTCAGCATATTCTGAGTTGCTTTGCCTCCTCTTCCACCTTTGGGCACATTTGTCACATTTCATGCATCTGTTCTAAAAATTGCTGTAGCTGCCTCCTCTCTCTCTGTATCACTGAACATTCCTGATTATATGCGAGGTGAAAAAAATGTATTTGCACATTGAAAAGCTTTTGCGCAGTTGCAGATGTAGATTGTATGGGGCACTCACCGACTTTGCTTCTTCTGTTTCCTTGGGTCTTTCGGCACGAGGTTCTCCGCTTCGGCTAGGGCTTCGGATTTGCCCTGTCTCTTCCTCAGTTGTAATCCAGTTGGATACCGCTGTCTATCAGCAGTTTTTGCTCAGGAGGGCTGACGGCAAAGTATTGTCCTGCACCTGGTTTCACCAGCCGGCACACCACACTCCGCAGGTGCCACTCTCGGTGGGGGTGAGTCATGATCAATTTCCAATAGTTTGCAGTTAAGTCCCTGCCGCAACTCAGATAGAGTGAACTCTGGAGCTTGAAATTGTATTTAATTTATTTCACAGCGCTCAAAGGTATCACAGATGCGTTTTGGCACGGCCGCCTTCCTCAATGTCAATTACATTCATGGACAAACAATTAATTTAAATAAAGTTAACCAATTTAATCAGGTTTATTTATTGAAACAGAAGATGGTTCACAATTAATTTGGATTTCGCTTTTTCACTGCAGCCATCTTTAAACATGTAAATACCAGGTATTTCCTGTTGTTGGTTGTGCAAAGTAGAGTCATAATATTTTCCCCACACAGAGATATTCATTTTTTATACTCCATAAATAATAATTTTATCCCACTTGGGCAGACTAAATTAATTATGTCAATACATCGACTGTCAACACTTATTTTTCAAGAGGGGGAGGAGAATTGATCCAAAGGAAATCTCCTAATTTTCATGTAGGATCTTCCATCCGTGTATATTGTATGTACATCTGCATCAGAACTCACCTGCATTTGGGGTTGTTCTCACTGTCCTTGACCAATTCAACTGCTTTATAGAAATCTTCTTTTTCAAATAATGAGCATCCTCTTTGGAGAGGTATTTCCTTCAGAATCTCTCTCTGGCCATTTCACCACTGCCTTACATTCAATCCACAAATCCCTTGGTATTACAAATGAAGGCAGCAAATCCAAATTTGCCCATAAAATCTTTGACAGACTCATAATTCTATCAACTTTTGAATTCCATTTTTCTGGTTCTTCTCTTAGGTTTAGAATATCTTTAGTAAAAGTGCATTATTATGTCTACTCCAAGATACATGAAAGTAGGTAGGCCCACTTGATGTAGGATCTGGCATTTCTATGAAAGGGAATTGATCTCGAACAATAGAAAATGAGAAACTATTTGCACCACTACTATCATCACATTCCAAAGGATTTGAAATACATTTATTCTTTATCTTTCATTATTTTCCAGTCCCTACATTTCACCAAATGTCTTTCGAAATAATGTCTCTGCTCAATGATTGTTTCATTTCACCACAGCCAAATAAATAACACCATCTTTCTGTGCATTCCACATTCCGTCTTCGTTATAGGGCTGAGGTCCTCTATTCAATAATTATTCCACAGCTTCATCCTCATCATCTGCATTATTATGCTTTGCCCCTTCCGATTTTTCTTTCAACTTTTGTGGTTTGTGGTGTCTAACCTAGGTACACAATGAGAGTTCCCACAGTCTTGAACACTTCTATAAACTATGCCTGGTTTCTCTGCTGAGATCTAGTATCCATTCAATCCTGAATAGCCCTGCTAACATGCCCCTTCATGCATCTCTGGTTTGCGTTTTTATTTGCTTGTGTGTTACATTATTTCACACTTCAGACTGAGGGGGCCTTGGCTGGTGTTTCCTATCAAGCAAAGAACATCTAAAAAAAACACATTTCAGGAAACTGAAGGTTTTTATCACTCTCAGTAGCCTTATGCCACTGCTTTAACCACAAACGTTTGTGCATTCAAACCTTTATAATAATGTCATGAACTGAGCTTCCTAGTGGGGGGAGATGATTGTGTCTCATTTTGCAACTTCTCTCATTCCTCAGACTTTCTATGCATTCTTAAAATCAAAAACACAAACAAATTTCAAACAAATACAACAACTACATATCAGCAGAAATATAATGTGTTGTACAATAAAATATCCAGTGTGAAAAACATAATTGTGTGTATTCACTGAGAAACAGGGAGGAAATTCAAAATCACCACAAGTACACTAGTGTTTCAAAGCACTACACCATCTCACTAAGAGCCAAGGCCTCGTCCAGGACCTGAAATTGTAAATTCTTTTTGCACAAATAAACTACTACCACTTTTTAGTAGTAAATTCATACACAGTCACATCTTGGACATTAAGGACATCATAAACTTAACACAAGGGGATCTGGCATGCTGCACGTTCATTCTTTTACAGATACTATACCTGAATGCTTGACTCTGTACCAGAATCCTTGAATTGTGAGTAGACCAATACCAAAACATTTAGCACATAAAATATATATAGTCAACGCATATGTAACAACAATGACATTATCACTACAACAGCATTAAAATAATATTACAATTACAACCAACAATGTGAAACACCATAACACAACCTCAAACTATGCTAGACACGCTTCTGCTTCTCACATCAAAAGATGCTCATGCTTACCACTCTAAAACTGGATCACCTCTTCACAGAACAGTGCACCTCAGTACAGCAGCTCAGGACAGCACCTCAAGACAGCATGCCTCATGACAGTGTACCTCAGGACAGTGTACACCACCCACAGATTTCTAAAATCCAAAGCTCAAATAATAAAATAATTTTCTTAGTTTTCTCCAGCAAAAACAAAACTGTTGCTCTGGCAATTTTGCAAAAAAGGTGCACAGCTCAACAAGTCTCAATGTTTCTGATAAACAAATGTGTTTGGACCAGATGACTCCACCGTGAATTCAATATAGAGCCCAAATAGTTTACCAAAAGGCTCTCACCTACGGCCTGATTACAGTGGCAGCCGGACAAGCTTTCCTCTGCCATCGCCATGGGCAATTGACCGTCCGACATTGAGTCGGCAGTCCCACCTGCCCTACCCTGAAAGGACTGCCATGTAGGTGGCCGGAAATTGCCTTTTTGTACTGTGGCTGGTGCTGGGCCCAGGAAAAGGGCCGGACCACAAGCCACAGTAGTAAAAGGCACTTAGGAACTCATTACAAGTCTGGCAATCTGAGGACTGCAAGACTCGCTGGGGCGTGGTAGTGGCGGTCTAGCCACTGCTGCACCGGTGGTCCGACCACCCCATTACAAGTAGGCTGGTCGGACTGCCATTGCACCATCGCAGCCACCAGCAAACCGCCATTCCCTGATAGTGGCACAGTGGTCAGGGCATCAACAATATGCTAATGATACCACCATGCGTATTATGAGTTTCAGGACCACCAACAATGTCATGGAGGTCGTTCCTCCAAGAAAAGGCAGGCTGTCCTGAAACAAAGGGGGTCCTACTGGGCCCTTCGTTGCCCATTCACATGGAGTTGCATACAGGAGGGAACATCATGTGCCCCCCGGTGTGCATGCACCCCCAGCTCCTGCACAGCATGGAAATTACAGTCAATTCTATGCAGGAACTTTTTGGGTGTTCCCTTTATTAAGCCCATTTTCAGGGACACAGCCAAAAAAGCCTGCCAGACTTGAGGAAACTTGTAATCTGGCAGGCAGTGGGCATATGGGTGTGGCGGTGCAGGAGCAGGCCGCTCGAATAGCCGTCCACTCCCGCAACCACCAAGCTCATAATCAAGCCCTCTGTGCACATTTATGCACCATATGCCAGGCACCGAGTGGTGCCTGGCACATGGTGCATGGATGTGTGTGGGGAGGGTACTACATGTGCCCCCAGCCACTTATCAGTGGCCCATATAGGACGGAGGCCCTGCTTGGGGCCCTCAAATTCCCTTTCCGCCTGCGTTTCCATGGAGGTGGGACCACCATGAAAAGGCAGTCGGAAGGAGACATCCTAATCTCTGAGGCACCACCCTCATAATAGTGATAAGATTCTGACTGCCAACCCAACGGGATCCTTGATCCTTTTGGATGCAACGGTCTGTTCCCCAGAACGCTGCGGTCTGACTGTCTGCATCTTTATGCAGCGGTTGGACCGATGGCCTGGGTGTCAGCGGTCCCACCGACATCATGATGTGGCCCTTAGTCTTGTTTTTTAAGTTTGAGTATTAAGAACAACAAGAAAAAGAAAAGCAATACAATTAATATAATGAGTTCTATATAACATAAAGATTATAGGGAAACGCAAATATCTGAAGGCTATAACTATCATGCTGTGTGCAAATGAAAATAAACAAAATATAAAATGTTGAACAGAAGGAGCGGGGGAGGGGGACAGTGTACAACTGCTTTATAATATTAGGAGTAGAAAAGATGGTAAATGATTCAACACTGTAAGCATAATAGTAAGTAACCTAAATAACATAGTTATAAATATAAAGGCATAAATATCCTCTAATAATCTAAAGAAAATGCAATAGGGTGAAATTAAGGTGGCTTCCATACTTCATCTGAACTTTGATCGTGACTGAGGCCACTAGGCTGACAAAGTGCCTAAGAATATATTGATTAAAGAATAAGGAACATTAACTCTGAAAATCTTCTTGATTTGGGTCCAAACCAACAGTCTAAGCTGGCGAATAGGGGGGCACTCAAATAACATGTGTTGTAAATGGGAAGTAGAGCAGGAACCGGACCAAAATGTAGAGAACATAGTTGATGAAAAAGATGCTAAAGTCACTGGAGAAAATAACAAACGCTAATAAACAAAATAAAGGTTTGTGTAGTGTTTGCAGCTCATGAGGTTTTGTGAAGCTGAAGCAATAACTTGTCCCATGTACTAGTTGGCCAACATTGTAAAACGTCGATTTGAGTGTATCTGACGGCAGTTTGATGGATTTGTTTATAGTGGATGCAGAAGGAGAAGTGTCTAATAATAGAGAAAGTGTAGTGCACTGAAAGTGCTTAGTAATTTAAGAAGATGTTAGTTGAGGGAGGAATGTAAAAGGTCATACTGCGAACTAAAGGTAGCTGGAAATGAAAATGTTGTTTGGATATCAGTAAATGATGAGGGTTGATGGTCAACTAGAATTTCAGATAGCCAACGCAAACCCTTAGATCGCCAAGTCTTTCAATATATTGTACGGTTGTTAATTTGCAGTGATTTATGATCCCAAATGGGTTACTGGTGATAGGAGGTAACTGAGGAATATGATGATGGTAAAAGAGGAACCAAAGGTTTGCGTGAGTGAGAACGTATTAATGAGATAGTAGTTGTGAAAGCAAGAATTTCTTGAAATTCACAGGGGGAAATAAGAAATTTCTCTATCTGTATCCACAATGGAGGATGCACGTGGAGCTCAGTGGTGAAGTAGAGGTGGGCGAAATTTGTGTAGTTGCGCTACGCAAATTCCACAAAATGGTAAAAAATCTCCGCAAGCTGCGCAGAATTCTGTGAGCACGCGGAATTGCTTGTTCTGCCCACTCACGATGCGTTTTTCCTGTTTGGGGATGCTATTTGCGTGCTCGGGGGAAATATCTCACGAACTTGCCCATGCAGTTGCCAATTGGCGCGGCCATCTTGTTTCACTTGTCCTTCCCGCTCGGGGTGAGTGTTTCCTGTTCACGACCGTGGATGTCCGATGGCGCATCCGAATGACGTGTTCGTGATCACACACTCTCGCGGGATAGCACAGCCGGCTACCAAAATCTCGTGGCGCGCACGAACAGATAGGAAAACTCATCGGCAAACGCAGGGATCCCGGTAAGTTTATACCATGCAAGTGAACATGCATTTTGAAATCATAAACAAAGAAAAATTTATGCTACGCCGCGGATCGTGGAATTTTCGGCAATTCCGTGTTCTCCGCGAACACGCATTTTGAAAGCACAAACAAAGAAAAAATTCCGCTATGCCACATATCAAGGAGTTTTCGGCAATTCTCTGTTCTCTGTGAGAAGCAGAATTGCCAAAATTCCGCGAATTCCACAAGCGGAGCAGAATTTACCGCCAAGGCCTAGTGGTGAGCCAATGGGCAGTGTGTTTTAGGGAAAAAGGCAGAGTGATAAGATTTGACATTGGAAATCCTCAGACCTCTGTTAGGTTACTTATTTTCTAAAGAGGACAAAACTATGCGAGTGGCCTTGTTCTTCCAGAAACGGTTTGTTAAAAGAGAATCAATTTTCTTAAAATAATACCCAGAAATGTGAACAGAAATCATGGATATAATATATAATATCAGGGGGTGAGAATCATTTTAACAGAACAAATTTGGCCCCACCAGGATCGGAAAAGTTGATGATAGCGTGCAATAGTATAATTCAATGTTTTGATAACGTGATGTTATGTTATGTTATTTTTATTTGTACCGTGCACAGCTGCCCCAGCAAAGGGGCGTCCTGGCGCTTTGAGAAGGTGAACACAACACAGCACTAAAAGCGGACAAAAGGAGACGAGACACAACAGATAAGCTAAACAAATAAAAAGGTCTTGATAGCCCGTCTAAACTGAAGGAGTTCATCGATGGCCCGGATGTGTGGAGGAAGAGAATTCCACCAACTCGCTGCCAGGACTCGAAAGGAGCGGCCACCAATTCTGCTCAACTTAAAACGCGGGACCACTGCTAAGTTCTGGCCTAGCGATCTAAGAGTGCGAGAGGGGACATAGGGGATCAGCAATTTCTCCAAGATTTGTGGGGGAGTACCCTTTAGGATTTTAAATGCAAAGCAGAGAACCTTACATCTAATCCTCTGCTGCACAGGGAGCCAGTGGAGAGAGCGCAGAGTATTGGACACCGAGCATCGCCTAGGCAGACCTGTCACCAGTCGGGCCGCAGCGTTTTGAACCCGCTGGAGCCGCAGAAATTCTGACTGGTTTATCCCCGCCAGTAGGGAGCTGGCATAGTCCAGCCTGGACAGCACTGATGCTTGGACCACCAGCTGTCTTGTGGGTGCATCAAAGAATTTGAGGATGGGTCGAAGTCCTCTGATGATGCCATAGCAAGAAGCCGCCACCTTCTTGGTATGACAGATGAAACTCAGAGAAGGATCAAGCCACACCCCCAAGTTTTTTATCTCTGCCGCTGGGGGGGGAGTCACACCCAACTCCGAAGGCCACCATTTGTCATCCCACAAAGCCACCTGTTTACCAACCACCATAATCTCTGTCTTCTTGGTGTTTAACTGGAGACAGTTGGAATTCATCCAGTTAGCCACTTCCCGCAGACCATCACAAACCCTGGGAGCCTCCAGGTCTGAGTCCCCACTCAGTGTGACCGCCAGCTGCGTGTCATCTGCGTAAGAGACCATGGTCAGGCCCCACCGCTTGACGACCGCAGCCAACGGTCTCACATACAGATTGAAAAGGGTGGGACTCAGTGAAGACCCCTGTGGGACTCCCTGGTCTAGCGGGTAGGATGATGACTTACCGGGCGGGATTGCCACCTGGAATGACCTATCCGTAAGGAAGGAACGAAACCAGTGCAAGGCGGAGCCAGAAACGCCCACCTCCTCAAGACGCCGAATCAGAATCCCGTGAGAGACCGTGTCGAAGGCGGCACTAAGATCTAATAACAGTAGTGCCGCCGTCTGACCGGAATCCAGCACGGAACGCAGATGCTCGACCATCGAGAGACGGGCCGTCTCCGTGCTGTGACCCGCACAGAACCCGTTCTGGGTAGGGTCGAGAATGTTAAGCCTACCAAGATGGTCTGTAAGAGTGGCATTCACATGGGCCTCCGCTATTTTCGTGGCCCAAGGGAGAAGGGAGATAGGGCGGTAGCTTTCAGGTTTAAGGGGGTTAAGGGTCGCCTTCTTCAGAATTGGTGTGACTACTGCCTGCTTCCATCTAACGGGAACCACTCCAGAAGAGAGAGACAGGTTGATCAAGGACAGCACCGGGGTACGGCAAACCGGTGCCAGGGTCTTGAGTTGGGCCGGTTTCAGCGGGTCTGCCGGAGATCCAGATTTGATTTTGGCGCTGAGAAAGTCAAACACCTCCAGAGATAAGGGGGGTAAGATGGAAAGACATTCCCCCTCACCTAAGGTGCGACCAACCTGCTCTAGCATCAGGGAACCCGTTGGGAAAGTGCGATAGATGGCTTGCACTTTTTCATGGAAGAAAGAGGCCAAACCCTCACAATGTGAGTCTGAGCATATTTCCACTGCAGTTGCTCTCTTCGCCATCAAGTCCTTTAATACTTTTAAAATAAGTTTTGATGGATTGGCAGAGTTCTGAAACTGTTGAGCATAAAAGGAAGCGCGAGTTTGACATACTGCCCTGTGATAAATCTTGACCTTGGCCAGATAACATATTTTCAGATCTGGGTCGTACGACTTACTCCATAATCTTTCGGCCTGTCTACAGGCCCTCTTAAGAGATGCCAAGGAAGTGTCATACCAAGGGCTCGGCTCCTTCCGGTGACACTTGGACCAACACATAGGAATCAGAGAATCGAGGGCACCAGATATCCACTCACAGAAAGAATCGTATCCACAATCGACCTCGGTGAGCGGACCTAAAGGAACCTTCTCGAGCTGATGGTAAAAATCCTCCAGTCTTAATTTGTTCCAGTGTCGTTTAAGAACAAGTCTATCCTGAGATAGAAACGGAGAGTCAGACAAAGAGCATGCCGTTTTCACCAGCATGTGGTCTGTCCAGACCAACTGGGAGGAACCAAGAACTCTGAGTCCTTCTAGATTTGTGAAGAACGGGTCAAGAATATGACCACCTTTATGTGTGGGAAAAGTAATCATCTGCGAGAGCTGTAAAGCCTCAAGATCCGCCAGAAAGCTCCTAATAGAGGGTAAAGAAGGGCAGTCCAAATGGAGATTAAGATCTCCCACAACATTAAAATTTGCGCATCCTAGTGCCTCTATGCTAATATACTCAGGAAGAGCAGCCCTAAAAACAGAGTCACAGCCCGGAGGCCGGTAAATTAATAGCCCAGAGAAGGTAAACTGGTGACTAAACGCTATTTTAAATAGGGCACCCTCACACCCCAAAAGTTCAGCGGCTTTCCACTCGCAGGGATAACACCGTTTGGTGGCCATCGCAATACCTCCACCTCTAGTCGTCCGATCTAAAGTGAAAATAGCATACTCTGGGGGAAAGGCCAGGTTAATTATCGAGGAGTCAGAGTCCTGGAGCCACATTTCCGTCAGAAAAAGCACATCCGGCGAACCATTAATAAGAAGGTCGTAAACCTCCTGATGGTGCTTTACCATAGATCTGACGTTTAAGCTCCAGATACTCAGGTCCCGTTGTCCTATCCTCTTTATAACAGGCCCCAAGGAGCGTATAAGAGAGGGGGGTTCCAATGACCAAGCACCACACCTGCAATGATATGGGCCACACAGCGGGACTACAGGCGAAAACTCGCAGCGTATACATCGGTCCCGAAGGGCCAGTAGATCGGCTCTACTATAAGTTCTCAACAGTATAGTCATGATGGCCAGGTCCAGAGTTCTGCTGCGAGCCGCACTTCCTTAGCGCAGACGGGCGTAGACTGGAGCAGACGGGAGCAGACGGGCAGGACTCTGGCACGACTCCGGCACAGAGAAGGCGCACCCACTGCGCGTAACCGCTGCGCGTTGGAGGGAGCTTTAAATAGGCGTCCCTCCACTCAGCCGGAGCGCTAGACCGCTCGTCAGCAACACCCACCCAGAGTGACCACCACTCCAAGATGGCGCCCAAAGAGACCACCACTACAAGATGGCACCCAAAGTGACCACCTCTCCAAGATGGCGCCCAAAGCCAATCCCACCCCAGAGACCGGACCCGCCAAACAGTGGTGAAGGAACCGATTAGAATGCAGGTGAGGGGGTTACAATAAATCCTATTAAAATCAGGGCAAAATACAACTAAGAAAAACACAAATAGTTATAAGGGTAGCTTTAAAAATGATAGCGCGGTATTGAGGTGCATAGCGCGATGCAAAGCGCGAGTACCTTCTCAGGGCAGTCCACAGGGCAGGTCGCCTTAAATAGGCGTCCCTCCACTCAGCCGGAGCGCTAGACTGCTCGTCAGCAACACCCACCCAGAGTGACCACCACTCCAAGATGGTGCCCAAAGTGACCACCACTCCAAGATGGCGCCCAAAGTGACCACCACTCCAAGATGGCGCCCAAAGCCAATCCCACCCCAGAGACCGGAACCGCCAAACAGCGGTGAAGGAACCGATTAGAGTGCAGGTGAGGGGGTTACAATAAATCCTATTAAAATCAGGGCAAAATACAACTAAGAAAAACACAAATAGTTATAAGGGTAGCTTTAAAAATGATAGCGCGGTATTGAGGCGCATAGCGCGATGCAAAGCGCGAGTACCTTCTCAGGGCAGTCCACAGGGCAGGTCGCCTTAAATAGGCGTCCCTCCACTCAGCCGGAGTGCTAGACCGCTCGTCAGCAACACCCACCCAGAGTGACCACCACTCCAAGATGGCGCCCAAAGTGACCACCACTCCAAGATGGCACCCAAAGTGACCACCACTCCAAGATGGCGCCCAAAGCCAATCCCACCCCAGAGACCGGACCCGCCAAACAGCGGTGAAGGAACCGATTAGAGTGCAGGTGAGGGGGTTACAATAAATCCTATTAAAATCAGGGCAAAATACAACTAAGAAAAACACAAATAGTTATAAGGGTAGCTTTAAAAATGATAGCGCGGTATTGAGGCGCATAGCGCGATGCAAAGCGCGAGTACCTTCTCAGGGCAGTCCACAGGGCAGGTCGCCTTAAATAGGCGTCCCTCCACTCAGCCGGAGCGCTAGACCGCTCGTCAGCAACACCCACCCAGAGTGACCACCACTCCAAGATGGCGCCCAAAGTGATCAAAATTTAATTTGAATGCCTCAGAGATTGTTGGAGAAAACCACAAGTCCAGATACTTTAGTTTAGAGGTTTGCCATGAAAAACCACTGTGAACAAAAATGTAATTATGACATAAAACATTTAAAGGTAAAACTTCATACTTAGTGATATTAAGCCGATAACATGATAACTGAGAAAATGTAGCAACTTGTTGAAGGAAACGAGGACGAGAGGTTACAGGGTTAGCCCAATGTAGGAGAATGTCATCAGCATAAACTGACATTTTAACCTGAAGAGGACCAAATTGGATACCTGAAATACGAGTATCGTGTCTGATTTTGGTTAAAAAAGGTTCCATTGCAATGATAAAAAAAGAGGTGATAAAGGACACCCTTGCCTTACCCCTCTAAGAAAAAGAAAGTCATCTGAAATTTAACCATTAACAAAAGTGAGGCTTTGGGACCTGAATTTAATAGTGAAATAAAGCAGTCAGTTTGGTTGGAAAACCAATCTCCCTTAATACTTAAAACATAAAATCCCATCCAATCCGTTCAAAAGCTTTTTCTGCATCCAAAGCAATAGAAGCAATAGGATGATCCAAAGAAGAGGACTTGCTGAGGACATTAACAAAGACTCGAGATTTATCAGAGTTTAGTCGTTCCTTAACAAAGCTGGATCGTTCAAGGCCTATAATATCAGGCAGGACGGGGTCAATATGTAATGACAAAATCTTGGCAAAGATCTTGTAGTCAGTATTGACTAGGGAGATGGATTGATAAGTCTTACATAGGGGAAAGATCTTTATTATCTTTTGGAATTAAACATATCATGGCTTCCTGGAAAGTGCCATGAGATGTTCCTTTAATAATAAAATATTTAAATAAAAGTAAATGATTGGGAAGGAGGAGGTTTGCAAAATGTTCATAAAATTCAACAGTAAAGCCAAGAGGCCCAGGAGCCTTTCCTCGGTGTAACACCGAGACCGCATTAATAATTTCCGCTAAGGAAATTTCAGCTCCTGAAAAGTCAAAATCAATATGCTGGGAGGGAGGAGAAGCAATGGATTGGAAATAAGTGGATAAATCTGATAGCACTGGGTGTGTTTGTGGAGAATATAAAAAGAAACAAATTCATTTAAAATATACTTGTCTTTAAAAAAAGGTGCACAAGCGTGACTTTTTAGGGACTCTATTCTAGTTCTGTCTCTTCTGAATTTTAAATAATTAACCAACACTTTTCTCATTTTATTTTGACCCCCATAGTAACGAAGACTACTTTTCAGTAAATAAGAGGAAGCAGCATCCATAGATAATCTGTTAAAAGTGAGTTTGGCATTGATAGAAATTTTCAAGGAAGCCTCATTATGGGAGTGAACGTAAGTATATTCTAGCTGTTTAATTTTGTTAAGGAGATGAGTAAATTGGGCATCTATAGATTTTTTCTTTTCTGAAACAAAATTCATTATAAAACCCCTAGCAGCTGCCTTAAAGGAGTCCTAAATCATTGCAAAAGAGGAGTCCCGGGTTGTGTTAATAATAAAAAATATTCAGAGGCAAAGGAACTGAATTGGTCAGTAAATTTTGGGTCTAAGAGTAAGGAATTATTATAACGCCATCTACCAGCCTGAGGTGAAAAGGGTATTAGGTCAAGATCAACAAATACTGGAGCGTGCTCTATTATTAAAATGCATCCTATTTTAGACTGAAGAAGGTTGTCAATGTGGGATTATGAGTGGTGTGAGCTGAATAAAAACTATACTCCTGAAGATCTGGGTGGCAGATTCACCAAATACCAATTAACGATTTGAATGCCTGTCTAGTATGGGATCATGAATTTGATTGCAGTCACCAACAAATATAATGTAATCAACATCATATAAAAGCAGTTTATCAGATATTTTTGTCCAGAAAACATTAGCAATGGAGACTGGACTGTTTAAAGGCACATTATCAATAAGGAGTTTAAAAATAACCCAACAACCTTCAGAGTCAGATCCCTGATGAACATGCAGTTTTTTATGGCAGAGAATTAGGACCCCATGTTTCTTCCCTAAAGCAGGAGAAATAAACACATTACCTACCCAATATTTCTTCAGCTTGGAAGACTCAGGCTCAGAAAGATGCAATTCTTGAATCAATTCAATATCAGTTTTTAATCTAGCTAAATTTAATAACATCTGTTGCCTTTTAAGAGGGTTACCTAACCCTTTAATATTCAAAGTAGTAACCGAGAATGCAACAGGAAAATAATAACATGGACAATCAATATGCCTACAGTATCTGTATTGAGATTAAGATAAAACAATTATGAAAAGTAAAAGGAATAGAAATAGAACGTTTGCTTGATGAGAAGAAGAAAGAAAAAAAGTAATGATAGAATATATAAGAGGTAGGAGAAAATGGTAGAAAAGAACCATATAAGGAAATTTCTGGAAAGGGGAAATAAAATAAGAAACAAAGAGACAGTACAAGTCAAACAAATGACGATTGAAGAACATACCTACTGAACACAAAGACGAAAGGGGGTGGCAACAACAGGAGACGACGACGACAGCACTCGAACTCCACCAAATGTCAGGGCAGCTTTGAATTGGATAAGGACATCAACAAACAGAGGAGACGATACGGCAAACAGGAAGCGAGAAAATACACCTGTATTTTAAAAAAGAGAGAAAATATGAATACAAATTTGAAAAAAACAAGAGAAAGAGCAACACAAAGAGTAAACAAGAATGAAACAAACATTCAATGAGTTATACAGAAATAAAAGCAGGCAGAAAATAACAAAATAACAATCAAGTAGACTTTGAAGTATCCATGACATCTGCTCTATGTTGTTGAAGAAATTTCGGTAGTGCAGCCGACTCTTCATATATGGTTTTCTTCTCTTTGTGAGTTACCTTAGAAAGGCAAGGGTGTATTAGGCCGTATCTGGCGGTTATAGATCTTAGTTGAGGACGGAGATCAAGGAATTGATTCCGGAGATCTGCAGTGGCCTTAGCTACATCCTGGGAAAACAATTGATGACCAGCCCAGTAGATTTGTTTTTGGGGATTTGACAGCCGATATGATTGGAACAGGTCAGTGTATTGTCAGAAAAACAAGAGTACACAACATGGTTTTATTGAAACTCTGGGACCCCGTCTGTGAGCACATTGTATGTTAAGTGGAGCAGTAGTTGACATATCCAGAAGCTTAGATAAAAAAGTTTGAAAGTAGACTTTTGGGTCAGAACCCTCCAGGCTTTCAGGAAGTCCGTATATGCGGAGGTAATTCCTACAGTATAGATTTTCCACGTCTTCAGTATGCTTTTTGAGAGGAGTTATTTCTGACTACATAAAAGAAATACTAGATGATACAGACTGAAAAGATTCTGGTTTTTTTTCCACAATCAGAACTCGCGATTCTAAAGTAGACCATGTGTCATCCAGGTGCAGTAATGTATTATTAGTTTAGCTGATGAGGATTGCACTGGAGACAGGGAATCATTTTTTGTTGTTTAGTGGAACCCACAGGCATCTTGCTTGAGAACAGCGATTTTGGAATAGCACCTGGTAAAGATTCAGATTTGTGGGGAGAGTTGTATTCCATGTTGTTGCAAATAGAGTCTGAATCTGAGTGTGTAGTGGTATTTGGAGGAAACTGAGAGCTTAAGATTCCTTAATTTCAACACATAAGAGAAAAGGAGGTTATGTAGAGCGCCAAAGACGTTGTAAAGCAATTGTAGAACCTTCAATGATACAATACTGAAGCACATAAGAATATATAGGAATATATAAAAAACCACAGGATCAACCTTCATCTCAAATAGTAAAAATGAAAGTTCAAAGACGGTGTCTAGAGTCTATATGGTGGGTGCCACTAACTGAAGGAAGATAATCCAGAGAGACAAGTTGCTGAGGTGAAAAGGCTAACGAGACACAAAGAGTAAAGCTTCTTTTATGAAGGGTCATGTCAAAAAGTACAAAAATAGAAAAAATATGAAGACCATGAAGCTTAAGGCATAATACTAGTCAAATTGCCTGCAGAAACATGAGAACGGTATATTTTAGGCACCTCATGAAGGAAAGGAAGGCGCTCGCTGTTCAAAATGGTGAGCGCTATCTTGTTAGAGAGGAGAAATCCCCTGGGCCATTGTGGCCAAAATAAAACACAGAAGAAGGAGTTAAATGTCCAGTGACTCACCACATCATGAGGGAGAGACGCCGTAATGTCTTTTCCCTCGGCATGTGCTGAAGTGGTCTTCAGCAGCAGAAAGGCTCAACGGTTCATCAGAGTTCAGTGTGGTCCCACCATCTTGGATGGACACCGAAACCACACCCCCACACTTATTTTTTTATCATTAGATTTATTGCTAATATATTTAAAGTTAAATTAGCAATGTACACAGGAAAACTATAATACACAACAGAAAATTTATATTAAGCAATAGTAAAGCAGATGTCCAAATATATATGTAAATGCACACAAATGAAATATTTTAAACACAAAAAAGCAGTTCAGATTCACAGTGACCTGAGCAGAAAGAAGTAACAGAACTCTTCCAAAAAAATCCAAGCCCCTTTTATATTTTCTAATCAATACACGTTATACAGACACCTGTTGTGGCACTTTTAAAACATAACATTCTGTTAGCAATGGATTTAGGAATCAAGATTTTACATCAAATTCCATACATTTGCCTAACTTACTGTCCATATATGCATTTAATTAAATTACATTATGTCTACAAGTGCAATCATTCATTATTCAAATATTCTTTACCACCACAATCAAAATAATGACTTTAAAATGGATTGCATGGATTGATTCCCCAGCACATCATCACATCATTCTCCCTGCACCTTAATTGCTGCACATATCATAGTAAACAAGACTTTACAGTAGACAATGAAAGATTCTCTTCTGCCACCAGGCCACTGCCTTCAGAATTGATAAGGATAAAATGCATAGATGAGCAAGATCATCAAATGAAAATTAATTCATGTTATTGTTCTGTTTTACAGAGAGAGAAACTTGTGCACATTTTTTGTAGTGTGCATTATTTAAAGGAACACAGCTGGCAATGCAAATATAATGTTGAATACTTATTTAATCTGTTAATTAGCTATCTCAACATAATAATGTAATAGGAGAATGTGTTCCTGCCTGTACATATAGCATGTCCACAGTGGTAACTATTCAATGTCTATGCATCCCACTACAATCAGCTCTCTTACTAATCAAGTTTGAGGATGTGCGTCTCCTTTTTAATCGGCCTGTCAAAAGTGGCATGAGTGTTTACTGATCAGTGGTGAAACTAGTAGGGGTGTTGGCATGTCCCTTGTTGGTATGTGTTTGTTTGCAAGTTCTATATTGTCAACTGCTTCTTCAACAATTTACAATAACAGGTCAGGAGATATATTCAATACGTCTTCATGCTGCATGGCTGTGGAGTAGGTATAAAAAGAGACAACTGTCAGCAGGGGCCTAATTGTGTAGCCCTTAAAACACTATTCCAACCAAACTAAGGGGCTTAGTCATGGGAATTGGGCTTAGGACAGGCACCTTGCTGCACTGCATTACGCCAAACTGAAAGGCCAGGAATGCATCGTATTTAAGCAACACAGTGAATTCCTGTACTTTCTCCCTGCACTGGTGCTCTTTCGGCAGCCTAATGCCAACGTAGGCACCCTTGTACCATGGTGCTAGGGTGTCTCCATTGCATGCCGCAATGTTTTTGTGCTGGAAGGGACACCTTCCTACCTGAAAACAATCCTAAGAGGCTTTTTCCTCTTTCTTTGTGTACTGCAAGATGCAGCACACATAGAAAGAGGAAAAAACAAGGTGAAATTAACATATTTCTCTTCGTTATGCCTCACCTCAAAAGGTGGATGGATTTGGTGCTTCCCCAGGTTTACATGACTTTGTAAATCTGGAGCAGCATCAAATTCCATGGGTGTTGCATGGGAAAACTCACTGAAATGCCCATGGAATGCCTCCTGGGCACAGAGTAAGGTGGTGCAGCTCTTTGCGTTGCGTCGCCTTTTTCATGAGTTATGAGGCATCTCAAAGCTATGCAGGGTGGCTTTGTATAGCTTCATAAATTGAAATGAGAGCCCTGTGTCACGTATGTACCATTTTATGTGGCCTTCATAAATAAGCCCCAAACTAGCTACTTTCTACCAGTGGGGAGAAGCATGCATGACAAATATCTGTGAATATCTTCTCTTCGGTGACAGCGTCTTCTGTGAACACACAATGGTGAGCTACATGTGATTAGGATGTCTCATAGTTGGGGAACGCTTAGATCTAGGAAACTGATTATATCTGCTGAAGGACTTGTGTTGCTGAATAAATAAAGGTGTATTGAGTCTGGGTCATGTGTCCTCTGACTGCACCACACAAAACTCTTTTTTGTACAATAAGTCTGATTAGGTCAACGTAATGACACAATTAGGATGAAATCACAAAAGTCAGTAAGGAATGTGTGTTTTATGCCAGTGTGAAATCCGAGGTCTAAAATAAGGAGTATATATACAAACCCTTATCACCATGGGAACGGCACTTTTTTACAAGTAAGCTTTAAGCCACTTAACGTGGCTTAACGCTGCCTAGTAAATAAGGCCCCTTTTCACGCTATGCTTAACGTGAAAGGGGTAGGCAGTGGGTGTTGCGGTGGGCGTTTCACCGCAGCACTCATTGATTTTGGCACCGCCCCTATTTAGAAGGGCAGTGTAAATAGGAGTTGCGCCCAAATAAAGACCAGGGAAAGCCTTGTCTTAACTTGGCGAAAGGAGGAGAATAGCTTTATTTCTCCTTGTTTTTGCTTTTTTTCATGTGTGCTGCCTTGTGCAGCACACATGCAAAAAGCAAAACTCCTTGGATTGTTTATGTTCAGGAAGGTGACCCTTCCTGCACATAAATAACCCTTTAAAAAGGACATGTTGTAACTTCCATGTGCACTGCATTAAGTGACAAAATGGTATTTCAAGATTGTTTATGTGCAGGAACCTTCCTGTACATAAACAATCTTCCTCTGTACGCAGACACCCTTGCACTATGGTACAAGGGTGACTGCATTGGGGTCACACTGCTAAGCGTAGCTCCAGCGCATTGGGAAATGCATGGCTGCATCATACTCTTCTGAATATCCTGCAGCCTTGCATTTCTGAAGTTGCAGAGTAAGGTGATAAGCAATGATGGCTAATGCCTCACTCTGCCACTTCTTTGTAAATATCCCCCTAAATTTGGTCAAGGCTGTCTCAGGTGATTAAAATTTGTAACTTGGCTTGGATATTAATATACGTTTCCCAAGAGAGTTCAATTTCTGCTATATTCTATTTACATTGTGGATGGTATGGATGAGAAATATTTGATACATAATTATAAAGCAGAATATTACAACATGATCTCTGCAACTAATTAAATTAACTCGACTAGTTTTGCCATTATTGTCAGTTCTGTGTCAGAGATGTGTGTCGGAGGGTGCTAGGAGTTCAGTTGCACCCTATGCCTCTTCTTCCTCAGTTTCTTGTGCCCCATTGGCTAGTGCTTTGGGATGTTGTTGGAGGTCCTAAAAAGCTTCATGCTCCTGTTACCTCAGGTGCAGTGCCTGTAATGGTGGGACACCAAGTCAGTGCTGCTTGTGAACTGTTGATGGATATGCAGAATCCTGATATAGTCAGAAGCCAATGAACATGAAGGACGTCATGTGATGATGAGCAGGTGGCACCATCATTTCATAATGTTGTTTAGAAGTCTGGAACGAGAAGTAGTAACAGCGCTGTTAGAAGGAGGGACATGTGTTCACAAAGGACATGGCAAGTGCTTCCCTTGAGGAAGGCGGCACGCAGTGACTCTGGTGGGCAACCATGTCCAGGGGGAGGGGTTTTCCCCCATGGCACTCTAAAAGAAGAAATAGAATGATGTGATACCCTGGGTGTCACTTAAAGACTTACAGTAACTCCTGGGCCAGTCTTCTTCAGGCACCGGCCTGTGGAAGGGAGACTTTAAATGGGCAGGATGTATGAGGGTGAAATTATAGACCTTTATCTGACAGTCCAAAGGAACATTGTCTCTGGAAGGCCGGTAGCTCTGAGGCAGCCCCCACAAAGATACTGGCCTGGGGAAGGCACATTGCACTTGGCATGGGTAGAACATAGTAGATCCTGGTTGTAAGGCAAACAACCCAAACACATCCTAGTAGTCTGGTGAGTAATGCAAATGCAACCACCAGCATCGGTTCAGTGGTACCACTCCAGGATTGAATGTGCACCCTCGACAATTGTAGATCAGAAAAACAAACAGTGTTTGCGCCCAAAAGTAAAGAAAATAATCCATGGCCATTATGTGTACTGAGCGAATGAATGCACTAGCACGCGCTATACTCTGCATTGCCTCTAGGCATTTTGGCATATTTTATAAATGAGACAGATTTGCCAAGTATCACACTTTTGAACATGTCAGACAGCTAGCATTAAAATGCAGATCTCCCAGTTTCATAGCATACATCTTAGCTACTACATCACATCTCGAGGAGATGATAAAGGGAAAAAGATGCCAACAAAAGACAAACATGCTTTGAGAGAAATGAGCAGATATTCAGGCATAATTCACACATTTAAAGTGAAGTGCAGATCACTTGGGGAGCCTGACCCTCCTCTATCCCTATATGTACTAAACACAAATTGTCAATTTCTTCTTGTACTCTCCAAACTATTTATTCAGTCAAATTAATGGCCATGAAAGGTTTAAGCAGAGCATAATTTATATGCCTGTAATACAACCCTCGGTAGGTTGATCTCTCCCTAAACAAAGAGCCCTGTTGACCTGTGTTATGAAATGATAAGCTTGGTGCCTGTTAGAGGCATTTAAACCCTTACATAAATTAGTAGAGAGTCAATGGGGTAGTTTTCTATGTTCATAAAGTCATCAATGTGTCCCTCTTGCCAACGCTCTCAACCCGGAGCATAAATACTTCTAAAATTATTCTGAGCCCTGTTGACCTGTGTTATGAAATGATAAGCTTGGTGCCTGTTAGAGGCATTTAAACCCTTACATAAATTAGTAGAGAGTCAATGGGGTAGTTTTCTATGTTCATAAAGTCATCAATGTGTCTCTCTTGCCAACGCTCTCAACCCGGAGCATAAATACTTCTAAAATTATTCTGAGCACAAGTCTTTTTTTTTTTTTAATAAAAAACACACACAATGTAAAATTAGTTTTCAGAAACGCAAATATTCCTGAGTAGGGCGTGCCAGCCAAAGTAAACATATTTTCATAATATTTTTCCAATTGCATACATTGCATTTTAGTTGAATGCTACATGAAGCTTTGTGGCTGCTTTACTGCACGTGGTATAGAAGCCTGGGTGAAATACTAGTGGAAGTTTCGACATTTCTAATTATACGAGGAATTCTTAAAATTTCTAGGATCCTTGGCATTCATTGATTTTGTGTAACTTTACTTATCTGAAAAAAGTCCTGAGAGGGATGAAGAGTAGATAGGAGAGTATTTCGCACTGAAAATGTCTTGCCAATAGACATTCAGGTACAGATGTACTAAGCAGTGGTTGCAAAATATTGGTTCCAATTTGCGACCAGAATTTTTATGATCAGTGCGATATTTTGTGAACCAATCTATGTGCTAATTGGTAGGTTTTCAAAATATGAGTTCCTAGTGGGTCACAATCAACCTACCTCATGAATATTAATGAGTAGGTAGCAATTTGCGAACCACTTGGAATCATAGCTGTCGACTTGCTGGGATCATCCGACCACCATTTCTGCGATTGCTTTTAAATAAAGCGAATCTTCTTTTCTCAAATGCAGCTCGTTTTCCTCAAAGGAAAAAAAAGGAATGTGCTTAAAAAAATGTAACTAAGATTTTTTTAAGAGTAAGCCATGATCTGTGGGATCAATCGTAAAAAACATTTTTACTCATCATTCTGAGAGGGGAATGGGCCCTTTTGGGATCCCTGGCTGTTTGAGAATGACTAACCACTACATGTTTGTAGTTAGTAAAGTATTCATGTTTCGCATCTGGATTTTGTTATCAAATCATTAATACATACCATTCAGATTCGGTATTTGGAAAGGATGCCTTTTCAAATACCGGATCGGTATGAACCCAAATTGCAATTTTGGAACGTTTTACAAAATCGCAATTTGTAGTTTGTACATACCAAAAGGCATTTATGTGAATCGGTCATTTCGGATTCACAAAAGACTTTGTACATCAGGCCCTTAATTTTCGAATTAGGTGGTATCTCACAAAACTTTATTGAGTGAAGTGTCTCTTTAGTTAAAAGCAAATGAGGTGCGATACAGGTAAACAACATTTCACTAAAAAAGTGAAATTTTACAAAATGTTGCAAAATTGCACATGAAAGAATTCTGTAATTTCTCACCGCACATGCCAAAACTGTTGGTGCTGATCAGTGGTGGCAGAAATCGCCTTAGAACCGAAGCTGCTGCAGTGTACCATTAGCAATACATAAATGACGTAGGATGTAGATAAAAGAGAAACTCCTGCTCATTCTCAAACCACACAAGAATACCTTTTTGACACCAATTCAGAGCACCATTTTCTATAAAAATATAAAACTTTTAATGGGTATAGGTGGGTTGTTAAATATGGGGGGGCCTGATTAGTATGTCAGTCGGAGGCAACTCCGACTGATATCTCTGTGGTTTTGAAACTGACGGACCCCGGGTCGGTGGTCCGAAACCACAATTATGATGCAACCGCAAACTCCCATTTCCTCTTGGAACTACAAGTCTGTTTTCTTTCTCTTTTTCCCGCACTTTTCCTTATCACATGTCTATATATCACATGATTACCATCCATACACTTACCGGAGCGTTTCCGATTTGATTCTCCCGGGTTCAGGAGAATCTATACATCACCATACCAACTGTAAGTTTGATCTTCCGTTACTTGTCAGATAGTGGTTGTATTCTTTTAAAGGCTCCACGCTGTATGTATTTTTGTTACCCACACCACCATCCAGATTTTTCTTTTTATTTCGTCTTTACTTTTTCCTACAATTTTGGTAAAAACACACCACATTTCTTTCATTTAATCTTTTTACTTACACTACCATCCAAACTTTCTTGGTCCATTTCGGCTTCACTATTTCCTATGACCTCGGTAAATTGCACATCACAGTATGTTGTTTTAACATGTAAAACAAGTGGATATGTCCACATCACTTTGATGTGTAGTGTACCTCCATTTTGCTAATTACCATTACTGGCATTGTGTTTTTTTACTTATTACGAACGTATTACTTTTAATACTGTTTCAACATGATCATGTTTATCACAATCAAAATCTACTGTATAATTGTTTGGATAAAAATTATTCTTTTCTATTGAGTGTTTACGAAATGTATATATATACTGAACCCTATACCTTATCCTTTCAGAGTACCGCCCCTGAAGAAGGGCTTAAAAAAGCCCGAAATGCATTGGGCAGTTGGATATATGATGTATTGATAAAGAGTGAATACAATTCTTTGACTTCATTAACTTTGAACAACGGTTAATAAACTCAAGTTATACTTGAATAAATTCCGATTTACCTGAGTTTAATTTCACAAAAGAGATCATATCTCTGAGATTGAGTGCAAAACGAAAGACATTTTCCTATTCAGGAACGTGCTATCATTATCTACGGTATGCTCACATTGTCATTGTCTACCCAAAAATAATGCAGGCATTACGAAAGCTAACAGAATTAAGGCAACAAATCCACATGACAGATATGAGAAGGCTCTAGTTCACAGATTAACCTTGTAGGGAAAACAAGGGGGCTACCACTACACCAGTATTGTCCTCTAATTCTGTTTCTCAGGTTGTCGCTGCTTCGCAGTTGGTCATTCTATTAGCAGCTCCGGAACATTATTCTGGTGACTCTCAGAGGCTGAAAAAGTCTTCACCCAATGACAACAGCATTTCTTGTGTTGTCCCCCTCCTTTCCTAAACAGATATCTGAAGTTACAGCTGTTTTACCTTACTTGACAGGTGATGCTGCCTTGTGGTCAATACCGCTGGTAACGTCTGGGAATCAGGTTTCACAACATTCTGACTTGTTTGTGCTAGACCCACAGGGAATATTTGATAGACATACTATTACACAATTAGTTGATACCAAATTGCTTGAGCTTCATCAAGGCAACAAGGACTTACTAACATATCTAGCTCAGTTCAACAGGTTAGTCAAGTGTCTGAAGGCCGAAGAGCCTCACAGTTTTATTGTGGCCTGAGGGAAGAGCTTAAGGATATTCTGGCTCTTGCAAAGGCCAGCTAATTGTGATGCTCTGATTGCCCTACTCTTCCAGCTATTCCATTGTCTCTCTGAATGGAAGGAAGATCAGAATTTCATTCTATACTTAAGCCTGAAAAGAGTAATACATGCAAGTTGGGTTAATATGACCACATGAGCAAACAAACACCATCATTCAAATCCCCACCTTTACTGTGCTTTAAAAGGACATTATGTAAAGAAAACACAAGAAAAGATAAAATATTAATTTGGTTCAGACGTCCTTAGTGGAACCAAAGACAAGCCTAGGATTTAGGTGGCATCAACCACACATATAGCCACAGTAGTATCCTTGATTTGTATGAGTTGTGTGTCCTCATCTGTTGTTAAGGAATTGCCTGTGATTAACTGCCAGGCACTATTTTCAAATGGAAAATTGCTAAAAGGAAATGCATTTCAGTATTTAAAACGACAGTTTTGGAACAGGTATAGGCAGTTGATGGTACAATATTGTCATCTAGCCCAATAACTCACTCAGTGGTGGCGGCATGGATAAACAGTCTTGGTAGTCCCTCAGAAAACCTTCCTTTAGGTCTCATGAGTGCTGGCTAATATAACATCATCCTGGGATTGCCTTGGTCGCAAACCCAAGATAATTTGGTAAAGGAAAAAAGTTATGTTCAATTTGAATATCTGTTTTAAGCATGGTCTTGGTCCAGTCCTACAAGACCCAGTCAGACATATCATCATAACAACTACTATTGAAGGAAAATGTGCAAAAATTCCTAGTCAGTGCCATGACTATGCAGATGTTTTTAGAAAAATGGTGGAAAAGACTCTACCCGCACATCCCCAACTTGACTGACAGATAGACCTAGATCTGGGGCCAAAATCCCATGTTGGCTATATGCACTTAAAAAGCAAGAAAATAGGATATTAAAAAAAAATCTTGGAAAATTATTTAGTCAATGGTCTTACCCATCACTCAAAATGAACGCTTCTGCTCCTTTATTTTTGCATAGACTACAGGGCATTACATCAAATTACCACAAATAATTGTTATCCCCTTAAGATTAGAGTTTCTAAATCAGGTGGAAGACTCTATGACTTTTTCCAAACTAGATCTGTTTTGGGCATTTCAACTGGTTCAGGTCTGGAAAGGAGATGAATGGGAAACAGCATTTTGCAACAAATTCTGTTCATTCTAATGTACCTTGGTCTTTGCAAGGCAGCATTTCAACATTTTATTAATAGTCTCCTTAGAGAAATCATTGATAACTTTGTAGTAGTTTATATAGTAGTTCTTCATAATATTCTCATTGGCAGAAAAGCAACATGTGGTTCAAGTAAGAACAGGCTTAAGAAAATATCATATTCTCATAGCTGGGGAAACAAGAATATCATTAGTCCACCTTAGCATTCTTGGTATTTATTATTTCCCCTTTGGTATTGGCAAAGGATGTATTTAAGGTAAAAGCGGTGCTACAATGGCCATCTCCAAGTAACGTAAAGCAAATGCAGAGCTTCTTTGGGTTTTTCAGACTTCTACTGCAGACGTTTTCCAAGATTTCTTCCAGGTAGTCACGACCAACACATTCTCATTTTGTAAAGGAAAGACCGTCATTTGGACACCCTAAGCTGAGAAAGCTTTCACCCTCCTAAAGGAAAGTTTGATTTCAGCACCCGTCTTGCTGCTTCCTATGTCAAACATCCATATTTTTATGGAGGGTGAGGTGACACACAATCACCAGTCATTTATATGCATTAGCCTTTTTTGCATGATCTTAGCTATAGCTGGAAGAAACAACACCATTTTGATAAGGAATTGTTAGCTCTGAAAGCTGCATTTTAGGATTGGGTCATAATTTATGGGAGCCCACAAGAACACTGCAATCTACATTTTCTTGAGTCTACAAAATCATTCACTCCTAAACAGCTTCAGTGATCAATGTATTTTAAAGGCTATCATTTTGTTATCTTCTTTCACCCTGGTAAAAAATGGTAAGGCAGATGCCCTGTTCAGAATTATGGAGAAACAATTACTCTATGTTAAAGCCAAAAAAGCTTATTGTCAACTAACCCCCCACAAGTTTGCTGAGGTTTATGCTGTAGACAACACTTGGAACACAGACCTTGTAGAAGGACGAGCCCAAGAAGTCCTGTCTACCTGGCACATGGCAGAACCGAGTTAACGAACTTAGAGGGGGAATGTCTTTTGATGACGGTAAGCTGTTTATTTCCAACCATTCTCCCATGACCTGTTATTTGGGGATAGAAAACCATAGAGTTGGTACAACGTAACTTGTCGCGAGATGCCCTAAGGAAAGAATGTAAAGTACTGCATTCGTCATGCTGGACGTATTGGCCACATTTGACATGTTAGACCATTCTTTTCTAGTCAACCATCTTGAAAGGATAAGTATAAAAGGGACAAATCTCAAATTGATAAGGTCTTTTCTTTCCAACAAAGAGCAAGTAGTGCCATTGGAGGGTTATACATCTACCCCCTTTAGCTTCCCTGTGGGGTCTCTTAGGGATCCTCAAAAAGTCCAACTCTTCTTAATGCCTACATTACTCCTCTAATAGCTTTTCCAATCCTGTGGTTTCTCTGTGTGGTCTTAAGCCGACAACACCCAATAGTGGTATCTAATTCCTTAAAACCAGAAAGATTGACCTTGCAGCTCAACGCATGGTTGAGCAGCATAGCTCCTTGGATGCAGTTGAACTGTTCAAACCTCAATTCAGAGGAAATGGAGGAGTTGTTATTTGGTGATAGCAGCTCCTTCTGGAATAGCACCTGCTGCCCACCAAATCCAAGCCCTCTTCTAGCTCCGGTGCAGAAGATACATCTTCTTGCTTTCTCATGCTGAGAACCCTAAAAGTAATTCTACTTTTTCTGCCACCAGGAGAGAAAATCAGTTATTCTAGCTCTAGTCATTTCTAAAATAGATTACTGTAATGCTGTATATGTAGTATCTCAAACATGTCTTCTTAACAAACTACAGACACTTCAAAATGCGGCAGCCAGAGAGATATTGAATATTCCACATTTCTGCTCAGTCTTCAACACCATCAGGGAACTTCACTGGCTCCCTATCAGAGCAGGAAACAGTTCAAGGCCCTGTGTTGGGTCGATAAGAGACTGCATCAGGACACCCCGTCTTTTTTGCAGGACATGTTCAAATGGTACTCTCCCTCTCATACCTTATGGCCTAACACCGCAAAAAAAATTACTTGTAACCAAAATAAAAAAATCTCATCGGGAAGGAAAATGTTTTTCCTATTCCGCCTCTAAATGGTGAAATTAATTACCAAATCACCTATGATTCCAACCCAATCTCCTTAAATTCAAGAAGGATTTAAAAACTTGGCTTTTTAACACTGCAGCTTAATCTTATTACTGCTTTTCATGGTTCTTCTTTGTTTTTTACTCCAGGTCCAGTATTGTCTTTCACTGTGTTTCATTTTCTGATTCTAATGACACTATGCCAAGACGCCAAATGTCATTGGCGCACTTTACAAACCTATTAACATTATAGAATATGTAACCTCTTGTGATATCTATGCTCATAATAAGAACTAACATGTGCAGCCTTTGCTTTGAGCATGTGCTATCTCTGCCTTTGGGTTCCTGTTGTAGAGTGCACTCCCAAGATTTGGGAAGTCCAGGCCACTGTTTTGTATCAGATTGTATTTAAAGCGTTCCTTTAAGCTTTTCGATGCTTCTTATTAGGAGCCTAGGGGCAGCAAGATGTGTATTTGTGAAGTCGGCAGCAGGAACTGCAGCCTGTAGTCTCTCATGTACAGCACCACCAAAGAGGTCTTATAGAAAGTGTTGAGTATCCTCCACCTGTAGAAAAGACTAGAGAACTGAGTTGCCTATGATATGTATATGAGCAGCAGTGTCCAGAAGTCAAATCAGTGTCCAATTTTATTTTAGATAATTGACATACCTAAAATGACTTGATTACTGAAAAGCCTGACATTATTGTTTGAGAACTTCTAAAACTTTTTGAAGGGTTGAATTATTATTTTGTGGAACCTAATAATCTTGTATTCTTTTCTAATTACCCACTTGAACAGCATGGTTTAACACAACTGTGAATTCCTGCCTTTATTTATCTTCAACAATGATGAATTCGGACTGTCAGTATTTGCAACTGTGGATATATGTTAGGGCGACTGGCCTGCACTGAGCAAACAAGAGTACTAATGTAGTGTGATATGGATATGGAACATTATTAACCGTGGACAAACAAATATCTATCTAAGGAGTGTAAAAACTGTATGTATTTAGAATGCCCCTCACGGGTGAGTAGCGCGCGTCACAATTCCCTGATTGATTGATTGATTGAATGCATCTATGTGCCTCCTTTTTATATTGTGCATCCAGATGAATCAAACATTCAGTGGAAGGCATCCTCATTGAGAATTATTTGCATTGGGAGGCCCAGGTCTTCTTTAAAATGAGGGATTCTTGATTTGTAGTACCAGTAAGACCATGATGGTAAGAAGAGCTTTAACACAGAGAGGATACTGAATTTCAACATCAAGTGGTGATGGGAAGGCTCTTTCGTTGAAGACAAATGCCACTTTTCTCTTTATTAATTTCTTAATTGCTTTAATTTATTGTTTATTCTCATCCTCCTTCACTAGGAGGCACCCATCTGATTGGTAATCACTGTGGCATTTGCGTGCCTAAATCGTGGGTTCATGCTGCTTCTGCATCCTAGAAGAGAGAAGACTGCATTCAAAATTACAAGGATGCCACCAGAGCTGAACATACTCTATTGCATGTCAGATATGTAGAGTGCCTAGGTCACAGTCTAATGCACCCCACTGACTAGATTTCTTTTTAAATTCCCATTATGCCTCATGAAACAGTTTTGGTTTTTATAATGAAGTGTGAGTGCTACTGCAATTTATTCCAGTTTATGAGTCATTTTATTAATTATATTTTGCTTGTTTAAACTGAATTGGAGTGAAGATTTTACTACAATATTTAATTCATGAATGTAAATATACTTTAGGTTGTTTTTTCACATGGACCACAGACATTTTTTTTATTCTGAGAAAGGGTTTGTTCCTTACTCCAAGGGTGGGTCATTTACGCCTCACTAAAATCTTTTTTATCATTAGGACTCAAATAATTTTGGCTTTGTGGAAAGTTATCCACACCTCACTTCGGAACTCCAATCGCTTTCTGACACAGCTTAATAACCTCTTTTCCAACACAGAATTTTTGTATTAGGAAAGGAAAAGCAGAATCCCAAATTGGGAAAATATTTAATGATTCTATCGACCTGCTTATGTCAGTTGCATAAGTGAACCTAAACTAAGTCAATACTCTGGTACCTAGCTACCATTTTAAATCATAGTGGTTCATAGCAAAACATATATTCATTAAAAAAGAATCTTTTCATTTTTTAAATTGGTTCAGTAAGCATGTCGTACGGACACTCTTCCTTTTACTGGGTGACACCAGCAATAATATTAATGCCTGTAATCTAACATATAGTCGGATTACCAAACAGACTACATTGGACTCCAGTAAACTCCAGTACAATCAGGAAATTACCTAAGTGGATTAAGGGTTCTGTTAGACCTGGTATCCTTAGGGTGGCCTTCCCCTAGATATTTTGCCTTTTACCTCCTGTTTTTTCTGATTTGTTTTGTTGACCTTAGGACTCTGAGCGCTTTACCACTGCTTACCAGTGCTAAAGTACATGTGCTTCTCCCCTAAACATGATGGCATCTGTGTACACCCTATTGCCATATTTGATGTACTGGTAAGACCCTTGCAAAGTAGTATACCATTAGAAATGCCGTGTTCAGAAAGTGCAAAAAGAACAATTGATGGACAGAATGCAGAACAAGTCATACATTCACCCCAGTACAGAGATCTGGGCCTAAATCCATTTTTTTTTGCTCACCATGCCATTCCAGTTTGGACCCAGCCATATGTAAATCAGTCTTGACCCTGCGCCCCATGGGAACAGTCCATCCCAAACTGCCAGGCCAGGTCCTCCCTGGACTAATAACACGCATCCTAGGATCGGTTTAGGGGCTTTCAGCCCTCATCAGCCAGGATAGCTTGACTCCAGTGGCATGGAAAGCACGGGACCCAAATCTGGGCATACCCGACCCACTCAGGCTGACAAATGCAAAAAGAACAATTGATGGAAACTATGTAGAACAATGTCAGGATGCTTGTTTCGGTATGCCCAGCCGTGGGTCCCGTGCTCACTACACCACTGGATTCAAGCTAGCCTGGCTGATGAAGGGTGATGCCCAGAAACCGGTCCCAGGATGCTTGTTTCCAGTCCAGGGAGGACCTGGCTTGGCAGTTCGGGCTGGACTTTTACCACAAGGAACAGGGTCAAGACTGATTTGCAAATGGCTGGGTCCAAACTGGGGTGGTGTAGTGAGCAAAAGAATGATAGATTTAACCCAGATCCTTGCGACTGGGGGTGAATGCTTGCATTGTCCAGCATTCCATCCATCAATTGTTTCTTTTACATATGTCGCCCTAAGTTGGAAGGGTATGCCCAGACATGGGTCCTGTGCTCACTACACCACTGGATTCAAATGAGCCTGGCTGATGTAGGGTGATGCCCAAACACCAGTCCCAGCATGCTTGTTTCTAGTCCAGGGAGGGCCTGGCTTGGCAGTTCGGGCTGGACTGTTCCCACAATGAACAGAGTCAAGACTGATTTGCAAATGGCTGGGTCCAAACTGGGGTGGTGTGATGAGCAAAAGAATGATGGATTTAACCCAGATCCTTGTGACTGGGGGTGAATGTTTGCATTGTCCAGCATTCTGTCCATCAATTGTTTATTTTGCTCATGTGTAAAAAGTGGACATTATTTGGTACACACTTACTACTCTGTGTGTCTAACAGCCGGTCTCCAATGCACGTCTGGGGAGAATGACAGCTACAATCTGTACATTTCTTCTAGACAGCCACAACACAGGAAGGATAGGTGTATCTGAGTACCCATCCACAAACTTCTGCATCCTCATGGCCTTGCCTGGGCTGTATTGAAGGGATGGGCTAACACTTAAATAGGCAGTATCGTGTTACTTCCCACACAAAGATAGTCTGAGGCAGGACTGGGTGGAAGGCAATACTTGTGGACTTAAGCCCGCACATCAGAGATACTTTTGTGTACACGTATGGGGTCTCTGACCCCATACAAAAATCCAACACTACTGGACTTGTAGCTGATGCTGTTTAGATAATCCTGACTATCAGAGGATGAGCAGAGGTTATCTTTTAGTGTGTATCTAGCTTACACTGAAAGGTGTTGTGGCATCTTCCTGGATTGGGTGCACACCTCATTCAAACAGGAATCACATTTCTAACATTGGTGATTAGCGGTGCGGATAGGACTGGCAGTTGCGTAATACCATATAGTAGCTCATTGTTCACTACAATTCTATACTTAGACCAATTTGAGCCTTTCCCAGTTCTCCCCGTTCTCACATCTTTTGATTTTTCCAAAGTCCTTTTGCCCAAGGCCCATTGTTTTCTGCTATTTCTGTATTCCTACCTGGCAATATGGAATTCAAGCTGGTCAATCTAGAGGCATACATTGGGGCCCAGCTCAAGGGTTTCTGCCAGGAGTGAGGGGTATTCAATAAGGGAAGTGAAAAGAAGGCAGAGCTTCGGATAGCCTTCGGATAGCAGCCCACCCAGAAGGAGAAGTGAGTGGGAAGGAGGGAGGGATCGGAGCGGGACCTGACAGAGGGTCTTGTCATGCAGCCTATAGACGGCGGGAGCATTTTGTTTCCTGGATTGGAAGTTCTCTGTAGACCAGACAGCAGTGTGTCCTGAAATTAACTGTCCCCAGCTGGTGGACAAAAGGGAGGAGAGGTAACTCAACCTTGGGCTTGGGCTTGCCAAGAAGACAGGGAGCAGGCCCTGGCTAAATTAGAGAAAGAGCAAGCTCTAGAGGACAAGATGCTGGCCATGGAGGAGAGGAAGATGGCCCATGAGCTTAGCCTCAGAGAGCTGGATATCAGATGCATCCTAGTAGGGTCCAGCAACAACAATATTGGTGGCAGCATACCTGAGGTTTCTTCACGAGTCCAGATTTCATATCCTAAAAGATATGCTGCCCAGTTACAATGTAGGAGATGGCATAGATAAATGGTTGGCAGCCTATGAGGCAGCATTGAAAGCGCACAGGGTCCCAGAGGACTTCTGTAGTCTTTGGCGGTGCATGCCTGCAGTGGGGAGGGACATACTCCTTACATTCGAATTGGGGACCAGGCCAGATACGCTGCTATGCAAACCATTTTAGTCAGCAAATTTGGGTTGGCCCCTGAGAAGTACAGGCAGTGGTCTCACAGTGCACTTTGTCTTCAGAATTTCATACCCACATGGGTCATTATTGTTCTACCTTTTCTTAAGTCCACAAGCACTGGTATAGATAGCTCAGTGAAGACTTGGCGAGGGGACAGAGCCTAGCACAGATGAGACTTCCTGATTTAATCCCTGGTCCTCAAAGTAAGCTGGAAACAAGGGTGGGCATAATTGTTTGGGTCATTATTTTGGAGAGGTTATCCAGGGCACTCTTCAAGATTTCAATTACCCTGATTAGTCACTCATTAGTGGCAACTACAGCTAAATTAAATTGACAGTCTTATAAATTAGGTAAATAAATTGAAATTCTCAACCCACTGGCATTATTTGTATAGTTGATACAATTGGGCTGTCTTTGTTAGGTTTAAAAATGAATTTTATAAGCGACGATTCTAAGATGATGCTATCTGATTGCCATTGCCCACCACTTGTTGGTAAATTCTCGTTATTAACACATTAAAGGCGAGGGCCCAAATCCAGTCAAGCCTTTCATTTAATGCCTAACAAATATCCTGCAGGAATATTTTAGATTTTAGAGAAGACACCTCACCCATCAAATGGTGGCATGCTTCATCATTAGTGCCTCCTCTCATTAGGACAGGTAAATACCACCCGAATGGACTTGACAAAAAATGGAACCTCAGAATTAAATATCCCTCTTGATTTGTGCAGGGTACCCCTTATATATATATGAATGACTATGGGCAAACCACAAATTTCTCTTTTTTGTTCATCAGGTAACTCTGTAACATTAAAAGAAATATTTCAGTTGAAACCAAATTGCTCAATCAGGCTACTAGGCTTTTAATAGGGCTTAGAGGTTCCCTGCCGATCTACCTACTACTATCTATAAAGGAGTGTACTGTAAAAGGAGGCAGAAGGCTTCCTACCTTTCAACATTTTTAAAAGAACACTAATTGGGATTCTGATCCAACCTTATCGGCTGTGAGGGAGTGGGCACTTCCTTGTAGTCAGGCTTGTTTCTAGGGTACAGTGTCTCCATTTTACGCACCTAAACCTGTTCTCCTCTACAGTGCAGTCAGAAATGCAAATAAGGCATGCATGTATTTTTATTATGATTTAATTGATTTTTTTAAAATATGAGGCTGGAAAAACTGCCAAAGATGCCTCTAGGCCAGGCCAAAAAACTGTGTGACTTCCTCTCTAAGTTGATGTATTTGAAAAGGGCCCTGTCCAAGTTACAGGTGCAGAGTTTATGATTTGTGTATTTCTTATGAAAGTTTTAAACTGATTTTTTTTAGAAGCAGATCATTGTGCTCTCACTGGTTGGTGATAATGAAGAATTTCATAAAATGTACTGGTAGAATCATATATAAAGCACTTATATATAAAACACGGCAACAGTGCGGGATAGATACAGATCCTTGCACATTGATCCTTTTATTAGGGTGCACGTAATCTTGGGCACATTTCCGAATAAGGGAAAGATGCTGCCACCTTTTTAGGAAATACACTGTACATTGTTACATGCCAATCGTATTTGACCTAACTTATAAGAGGTATGGTAGACTGCAGTCTTGGCAGAGATCCATGCAAGATTATGTATAGAAAATGTTTTAAATGTTTAACTTGAAAAGAAATGCCAAAAATATTTTTATATTAAATATCAATGTAAATCCATTGTATCTATTTATTTTAAATGTAGATCCAAAAGCAGATCAAGGTGCTCCCGTTTAATAGTGATTTTGATGAATGTAATAAAATATTAGGGTCGATTTACATAGCAAGCAGTTACATAAATAACATTCCACCAAAGTCTTGCATATTTGTTTTTTATTGATCATACTTTCAGGACACAGGATAATTTGGGCCAAGCTTAATATAACTGAACAATGATCCTGCCTTTGTAAGAAATATATTGAAACACTACTACATGTTGATAGTATTTGACTTAATTTGTTAGCAGTTTGGCGTACTCTACAGGTGAGACTAATATCTCCACATTGTAATGGAAAAAATGAAAAGTCTAAATTAACTATTCAAATTATTTTTTTCCTAAATATTAATGTGAAATCATTTTATATAATTACTTAATTTTGAAGTATATCTTCAATTACTGGAAGAATAGTAAATGAGATGAAAAGTATTTTTCTGAAGTTTAAATGAAAAAAATAATATCCCACCAAAAGTGTCAAGATGATTCTTTTGTATTATGGATTTATAATTAGTAAACATGGTGTACTAAATAATTAAATTAATTAAATGCTATAAAAGAACATGTTTACATTACTGTTTCAATTACTTTCATTCACAATAATTTAATATGGGGTTTTATTTTAATTTACTAGCGCCATTATTTTCTATGGCAAAGAGTTGCTGTATCAGTGGTTTGCCATCTGAGGTGCTAAACCTACTATTGTTTTTTTTTTTTTACATTTGTACATTACTTAAAAAGTGTAAGTTACCTTTGTAACTCATGACCAGCAATGTCAAGACAGTGTCCTTTCTCCTGGAAAGGTGAGTTTGTCAAGTTAGAGAGGTTATAGTCTTCAGTGATGTTGGAGCAGTCCTTGTGAAATAGAATTTTGGTGTATCAAAAATAAAAGTGAAATCTACAAAATTAAGTACTTTATTGATGGAGTGCCCCTAAATTAAAGAGTGAAAGAGTTAGGTGAAGCAAAGCACAGTCTTGAGACAACAGAAAAGTGAGATGGTGACTTTTAAGAACAGACACTCGGGCCTAATTTGCTAAAAAGGGTGTATTCGTTCTTTATAGGATGCATTTTGAACTGGAAGCGGACCATTCTAGTCCAAAACTATCCTTTAACACTGTTCCTGCTTTGTATGTGCACAGAACAATGCTGCATGCATGCAAAGTGGGGAAAAAACAGAGGAGAAATTAAAACACCTCTCCTCATTGTCTCTCTCAAGGATTCGTAGGATGTTTGTACAAATACTTGTGTATTATTGTTTGTAGGTAGGGATTCGCATCAAAACTTGTGAGTGATAGCATAGAAACGCCCATGCAAACCCATGGAGTTCCCATTTGACAGAGTGTAAGACACAGCAACACATTGCACAACTTTGCGTTTCTTTGGGAAGCTATCCAACTCAAATCCTGTTTTGCGTTGTACAGTAAATCCCAATTTAATACTTTGCGTCCAGGTTGCACTATAAAAGTATTGTAAACTACGTGCGAAGTGTTAGTACAACTTGGTCGCAGAGCTTAATATTGAGTAGCTGCTCAGTAGTACAGTAATAATGAAGAAAGTCTTGCAAATAATGACAATGTCCCCAAAGCCTTTCTTCAAATCTTTCATGTGTTTGAGAAGGTGATCTGCCTTATGCTGCTCAAAATATTAAACGATCTATTAAGAGAATGTCAAAGGAAACTCACCTAGCTTGGATGCTTTAGCGGTGGCATTCTAAGATGAATATGCATTTGTACTGCTATTAAAAAGTGTGCATAGTCACCTCTGTAATTCATAAACTTTAAAAGAAAAAGGACAAATGAGGAAACCATACACCAGTTTAATTCTTAAATGTAATTTGAATATATTAGCA
The DNA here is from genome assembly GCF_964204655.1 of Triturus cristatus. Classification (NCBI taxonomy): domain Eukaryota; kingdom Metazoa; phylum Chordata; class Amphibia; order Caudata; family Salamandridae; genus Triturus; species Triturus cristatus. The sequence continues at coordinate 1,526,743,525 of NC_140591.1, forward strand.
TAATAGCAAGATTGGATGGATTAGTGCACGGCCTTCTAAAACTTCCTCAGGAGGCATTCATAAAGGGAAGGAACATAGGGCCTCATTACGATGGCCAACGTAGCAGGGACTGGGACCGCCTACCTGTAAGGTGGCGGTCCAGCGACTCCGATTACGATGCGACCGCCACCGTGGCGGTCGCATCGCCCATACTTTGTATTGTGGCGGGAATGCGTTCAGCAACCCCTTCCACAATGGAAATACGAGGCATTTGCATATCCCTGCACTACATGGCAGGCACCATGCGGTGCCTGCCACATGGTGCAGGAATATGTAGGGGGGCACCATATGTGCCCCCCAGTGCACTTGTCCAAGGCCTAGGGATGAAGGGGGGCCGCTCCAGGCCCCTGAATCCATTTCCACCTTTCTTTTCATGGCTGGTTGCCCACCGCGAAAAGACCAGCGTAAAGGGATATAGTAATCCCTACCGGGGTGTCTGCAAAGCACCGCCGCAATGTTGGCCTATGTTTTTGTTCCGCAAGGCGGTCGGAAAAGGACCATCTTGCGGAACTGTGGCGGGCGGTCTGTGCGACCCCCACTCTGCCGCATTCGATTCCCCCCACCATCATAATATGGCAGTGGTAAAATAGAGGTTTGATGGTGGGGGGACCGCCACCGCACGGCTGGCGATGGCGGACCCTGCGCCATCACAGTGACCCCCATAATTATGAGCTCGCATAATATAATTAACATAACCTTTGCAAATAAAGCATGAAATGGCATGATCTTAGCCAGTGCTTAATTTGTAAAAAAAATAAATGCCAGGGCTATCGTCTGGAGTTTACTGCAGCTTATTTCACCCATTGCTCCTGCCAGCACTACTTATGATAGTAACAACACAACTACTAACCATCACACTCCTACAAGCGTGACAATTCGGAATATTTCAAGCCTTCAAAGCTATAAGAGTGCCTTTTGCAGAAGGTAATGGTCATTTCTAATGTAAATTGAATTAGTAATTAACTGTTGTTGTGGTCATTTTTTAAATTAGCTAGACAGCGCCACCTGTAGGGCTGGTGTTGACAATTACGTGCCGGTGTCGAGCACCGGAAACCACCGGCTTAAATTAAGTACTGATCTTAGCTTTGAATCAAAAAGCTTGGCTGAGTATGCTGGATTAATCCAATTTGAAGGTTTGGTCAGCGGTTGGCTGTCCTAGAGAATTCTCAACTATAACAGGTGTGGTGTATGACTTGCCTAAGACATCTTTGTTTAGCAAATTATTAACTCAGGACTAATGAGATACTGGAGGCAGACACTTCGAGGCTAAACCTCTACGAAGCACAAATTCGATACGTAGAGCAGCAGATACATTTTTAGTCAAAACCACAACTAGTCTCAAATGTCCACATAAGTGGTATGTGGAGTTTACTATGATGGAATCCTAATTTTTTTCTTATGTAACTGGATTCACAGAAGAAGAATGAGTGGGAGGAGAAACACTGCAAAACAGTTCAGTAGAAAAGCACAAAGGTCCAGAATTATCAAAGGATTGCTTTTCCCTTTTGAAGCAAGGGCAACTCAATCCTTAAGTCAGATTTACTAAGCCATGCAAAGCCATCTTGCATGGCCCTTTGTGGCTTTCGTGAATCTGGAGCAATGCAAGGCGGTGCAAGTGTCTGCCTTGTATTACTCTGCACTGGGAAGGCGTTACATGGGTGGAGAGTGGGCGTTCCCACACATCCAACTATGCCTTTTGCCTCATTCCCAGGTTTACCAAGAGTAGCAAACCTGGGAATGCATCCCTGATATAGGAGCAATGAGGATAAATGTCTTTATCTCTCTTCGTTGTTTCCTCTTTGTAAGTGTGCTGCATTCAGCCTGTAGGGCGGAGGAGCATCGCCCGACCGCTGAGCGTCAATGAAAAATGAAAGGGTAAAGAAGAGACTTCATTACCAGTTTTTTTTCATTTCAGCAGAGCCAGCTGGTTGCACTGGGTACTGCCATAACTGCTGATGGGCAGCAGAGATCAGTGTTGCTGGCTGCTCCAGTTTAAACTGTGCAGCTGTTTTGCGATGGCCAGCCTGACATGCACATTTTAAACCTCCCCACCTAGCTGTCACAGACAGCTGGGTGGAGAGCAGGCTCATGCCACCGGTGCTTAATGGAGCATCAAGGCAGCCTGCTCCAGCCAACCCTGGTGCTTGTCTCATGCTCCTAATATTATCTGCAGCATGAAAGCAGTGTCCAGATTCATAGAGGGAAGCTGGCTGAGGCTTCTGACTGCCTTCCAGAAGAAGCACAAAGCAGAGGACGAGGACGAGTGGTCAGGGTAAGTAAACATTTTTATATATTATTTTTATTATTTCACTAGGGTGGGCACTTTAACCAAAAATAAGAATACCTAAACTCCCGATAATCCACTGGGTCCAGCGATGCTTCAGACTCTTTTCAAAGAAAACTCACTAGGGAATGGCTTGTAAATTACATGCTGCAACATATGAGTCGCCAATGCCCCCGTCTAATGCTGTACATACATATTTACTTTGACGATAAACAAAGCCTGTAACATTTGCGCCGAAGCAACTAAATATTAACATTCCAGAACATACACAGCGTAGTGCCAACACACCTGCCCTAGCCCATCAGGGCAAGCCACAATTGGGACTGGGACCTCTAAAACACATGCCCCCTTCAACTCCCCCTGTTTTGCTCACACCATCTGTAGCAGTTCAAGTCGATGAAGTGTGTCAGTCTGTCCCCCAAGGAGTCGACCCTATGCAAAGTGGGCTGTCTTTGCAATCCACTCATGGATTAGTGCAAATAGTTTTAAATTGAGATGTCACTACTGTCACCTTCCTCCTGACACTTTGGTGCCGATTACGATCCGGTAAAAAAATTCCCCGTACGACTCGTATCAGGTCTTTTTACCGTACGAATCGTACAAGTGCCGTACAAACTGCCAATTACGATTCGCATGGGAAAAAGACCATACGAATCGCATTGGGAATAATTCCCCACACGTCCTCGGGTCGGAAAATGTGTCCGACACGTCCCCGGACGATTTACCGTACAAATGTGAAAAGTGAAGTCCGACCGCGGAATCACGATCCATCCCGTGCGTCCGATGTTACAACCGTATGGAAAAAACACCGTCCGCACCGAACTCCCATAGCAACCGTGGAGACATGTGCCCGCATACGCGCCGACCCCCCCCCCAGCCCCCGTACGTTCGAGTCGTACCCCCCGTGTATGTACACGCCCACCCGTGTATGTACACCCGTGTACGTGTCGTACCCCCCGTGTATGTACACCCGTGTACGTTAGAGTCGTACCCCCACCCGTGTATTTACACCCGTGTACGTGTCGTACCCCCCCATGTATGTACACCTGTGTACGTTAGAGTCGTACCCCCACCCATGTATGTACACCCGTGTACGTGTCGTACCCCCGTGTATGTACACCCGTGTACGTTCGAGTCATACCCCCCGTGTATGTACACCCGTGTACGGGTCATACACCCCCGTGTATGTACACCCGTGTACGTTAGAGTCGTACCCCCGTGTATGTACACCCGTGTACGTGTCGTACACCCCCGTGTATGTACACCCGTGTACATTAGAGTCATACCCCCACCCATGTATGTACACCCGTGTACATGTCGTACCCCCCGTGTATGTACACACGTGTACGTTAGAGTCGTACCCCCACCCGTGCATGTACACCCGTGTACGTGTCGTACCCCCCGTGTATGTACACCCATGTATGTTAGAGTCGTACCCCCACCCGTGTATATACACCCGTGTACGTGTCGTACCCCCGTGTATGTACACCCGTGTACGTTAGAGTCGTACCCCCACCCGTGCATGTACACCCGTGTACGTGTCGTACCCCCCGTGTATGTACACCCGTGTACGTTAGAGTCGTACCCCCACCCGTGTATGTACACCCGTGTACGTGTCGTACCCCCCGTGTATGTACACCCGTGTACGTTAGAGTCGTACCCCCACCCGTGTATGTACACCCGTGTACGTGTCGTACCCCCCGTGTATGTACACCCGTCTACGTTAGAGTCGTACCCCCACCCGTGCATGTCCACCCGTGTACGTGTCGTACCCCCCGTGTATGTACACCCGTGTACGTTAGAGTCGAACCCCCGTGTATGTACACCCGTGTACGTACGAGTCGTACCCCCACCCGTGTATGTACACCCGTGTACGTGTCGTACCCCCCGTGTATGTACACCCGTGTATGTACGAGTCGAACCCCCCATGTATGTACACCCCCACCCGTGCATGTACACCTGTGTACGTACGAGTCGTACCCCCACCCGTGCATGTACACCCGTGTACGTTCGAGTCGTACCCCCACCGGTGTATGTACGACCCGTACCCTCACCCGCGTATGTATGGAGCGTACCCCCACCCCAACCGTGTATGTACGGACCGTACCCCCACCCCAACCTTGTATGTACGACGCGTACCCCCACCCGCGTATGCATGGAGCGTACCCCCACCCCAACATTCTAAGTACGGAGCGCACCCCAGGCCCCAACATCACCACCTTCACACAACATCGCGCATGTACGAGTCGTACCAAGCCAGACACAAGGACAGCACTGTACAACAAAATGGCCCATGTACACACCGTACACACGCTAAAAACGCACGTACACAACCAGGACAAAGCAAAACAACACAAGAATACACCATTCGAATGGCACAAAGCCACAAAACATGTCCAACAACCACAAAAACAACACATTCACTGACCTGCAACTGCCAAAATCCAAAACAGAGGCCCAAAACATTAGTGCAAATAGTTTTAAAACACAGCCACACCCACCAATGGACCAATAAAAAGGGCCCGCACACACAAACCATGAGCCTTTGCAACAGACTCACTGCTGCCAGACCCAACAGACAACCTACAGCACCATACTAGAACCTTTACTACACCTTACACTTGCACACCTTCACACACACACCATCACAAACACCCCCTCATCACATTCACACACACACCTGCACAACCACACCCACACACCCACAACCATCCACACCCCCCCCCACCATCCACACCCACACCCCTCACCATGCCCACTAACAAGAATCCAAAGTTCACTAGCCGAGAGTTGGAGGTCCTTGTCGATGAAATCCTCAGAGTTGAGCCACACCTCTTTGGAACATTGGTCAGACAGACCAGCATTTCAGAAAAAACAGCCATGTGGCAGACGATCGTCGATGCTGTGAATGCTGTTGCGGACACCAGAAGGACCAGGCATGAATGCCAAGCCAGGTGGTATGATCTGCGGAGGAGGGTCCGAGCCAAAATGACCGACGACCTCCCTGGGAGGAGAGGGTGATGGCCATACTGCCGGTGGTGGCAGTCGACGGATTAGAAGGACTCCGAGACCCGGGTGAGTACACAAACAACTCACCTCACATGGGGGGAACATCATCCACAACCAAACTCACAAACAGGCACGCAACCACCCCAAGCTATCGCATGACTCAACCACACTCCATGAACACGCACATGCCACTGGCGCCACCATGCCCCATGCACCCAGCTGGACAATGTCAAGTCACAGGCCACAGAAAACACCAACACATGACACGGTAAGCCGGATGGCGGGAGGGTGGGCCACAAAAATCACATAGTGCAAATCAGAAGCAGACAACAATGCCCCCTGCCCATATGGCCTAGGTCACAGCCAGACAAACAGTGTGTCCCCACACAGGAATGACTTGCCAGCAAATGGCGGACGCCTTGCATCAACACATGGGGGTGACGGCACGTTCTTGCACATGACAGCAGCTAATGAACAGCCAACACTGTGAAAGAGTGGCAGCACACACCACCACAGCAGCAGTGCAGACACAGACACTACACCCAATGGGTGCCTGGAGATCAGAAACAAACTCACATCAACAATCCAAGGGCCATTCAAAGATCTGCTAACAGTGTGTGCCCAGGAAGCTGGGCTGAGGTGACAGAGGGTGACACACAGAGGGAGGGAGAGGGGGACAGAGAGGGAGGGAGACAGAGGGAGACGGACAGAGGGAGGAGGCTGACACACAGAGGGAGGGAGAGGGTGACAGAGAGGGAGGGAGACACAGGGAGACGGACAGAGGGAGGAGGCTGACACACAGAGGGAGGGAGAGGGGGACAGAGAGGGAGGGAGACACAGGGAGACGGACAGAGGGAGGAGGCTGACACACAGAGGGAGGGAGAGGGGGACAGAGAGGGAGGGAGACACAGGGAGACGGACAGAGGGAGGAGGCTGACACACAGAGGGAGGGAGAGGGGGACAGAGAGGGAGGGAGACACAGGGAGACGGACAGAGGGAGGAGGCTGACACACAGAGGGAGGGAGAGGGGGACAGAGAGGGAGGGAGACACAGTGAGACGGACCGTACACACGCCTGTACGGGCTGTTGATATGCATTTGGGGTGCCCTGGGGCCCCGGGACGCACCGTACCTATGTGTGCAGCTCCAAATTACATAGGGGACACATGAGGGACAAGTATTAAGGCCTACATGCATGCTGGTTGTCATGGAGACCCAGTTTAAAGTTTGAATTTTTTTAAGCAGGTGCACAGCAGTAGTCAGTTTGAATGAATCTACTTTGTTGCAATGTGGTTCTGGAGGTGACATCATGCTGAAGAAAAAAACACAATAAGAACCCACTGACTGTGCTAGGTTTGAAGGGATTGGAGGAAACATAGGATGCAAATGTGAGTGACCAATCACTCTGTACTCCTGTGCATGAAACAGGACAGCAAGGCAGATATAAGGCAGCCAGGTCCCATGAGGGAGCACTTGCCTGCACATCTTTGTATTCGACGACCCAGCTGCTGCTACTGATTCCCTGGAACCATGTCAAGGTCTGGGGAGAGGTCACAGCCTTTCACCCTGGAGGAGAACCTGGCTTTGCTGGATGTGATCCTCCCACAGTACCCCCTGCTGTATGGGCGACCAGGGTATCAGGTGAGTGCAGAGTCTACTAGCACAGACTGTGTCCCTTTTTTGTGACTGTGACTTCTGGCATTGTGTCCAGGTGTGACACACATGCTATGTACTGTAGGGGGGATCCCAGGGGGGGGAATGCCTGATGTCTCCCAGCCAGAGCATGCTGTGGTGCATGTCTGCCGTCCTCACTTGCATTGTGTTTACTGTGACAATCACTGCATGGTGCATGCCACATTCTGCCTGTCTTGTCCTCCTGGGAATGTAGCCTCTACAGTCCTCATGTGATTATGTGGTCAGCCCAGTGTGACAGGTGACTGTACCCACAGATGTGTGTTAGTTCTGTGTACCTGTGCTGAGAGTGTCCACATGATGTGTTCGTACCCTGGACATCGGTGTGTGTGTAAGTCCCCTGTCATGTGGGTGGGTGCATATGTGGAGTGTAGCACCCGGGCTGCATGAGGGATGGATATACCCTGCCCATGTGATGTGAGCAGGGAGCAGTGCTGTGTGTCTGACGTACAGAGCCAGCCCCACACCTGTGAGCCCCCCCGTCTAGTGGCACATGTGCAGAGTGAGGTTTGTCGCTGCATTTGGCAATGGCAGGTGAATGTCCTGTGCCTGTGTGTGTCTGTGTACTCTGCTGCGGTAGCGTCAGTGGCCTGTGGCATGTGACTGCTTAGAGGTGCTGCACATTATCCTGGTGTAGCTTGTGATGCACAGTGTGAGCCTGGATCATTGATTGTGTGGTTGCCCTCATTCCACCTGTGTACTTTCAATGGCACGTACTGCTTTTGCCCTTCCCCAGAGAATCATGTCCCTATGACAAAGGTGCAATGCGTTGGATGCATACCATGCCTTGTTGTAAACAGCAAATTTGTTCAAATATGTCTCTCTGTGACATGTGCCTGGTGTATTGATGTAGTGTCACTTGTTCATCCTCACAGGTAGGTGCCTCTGCCAAGAAGCAGATATGGCTGACCGCCGTCAGTGCTGTGAGGAGTGCGGATGGTCGCAAGCGGCGCCTGGCCCAGGTGAGGAAACGCTGGCAGGATATCCAGTGCTGGACGCGGAGGATCGCACGGGTCCTGCTGGGGGACTCACCTGAGACCCATAAGAACCGCGGGTGCCGCCGTCTGACCCACATCCACAAGCGTGTGCTGGCGGTGGTATTTCCAGGCTTGGAGAGGCGCTTACAGGAGAAGCAGCAGCAGGAAGGGGGTAGGTACATGTGTGTTTGTTGTGTGTCACCAGCATTTGTAAGTGCACAGTTGCATGGATACACTGCCAGGGTTTAAAGGTGCTGTGCAGATCCAGTTACCCACAGTATAGCTGTGCTCTCCTGCCTCCCTTCCCCTCCTTGCAATGTGTTCCCTGGTCTGTGTGTAGTCACTCCTTCACAAGGTAATGTAGGCTGGCGCTTTCTCCACGTGAACTATGCCTGTAGCATCATGTGTGGGGGTGGTGTGTAACAGGTTTGGGGACCTTGCCTGTGCCCTGTCCAGTTCAGTACATGTGGGTTCCATGTCAGTTGGCACTGATGCTGAGTCCAGACATGGGAGGTAGTCTCTCAAGTGTCATGCCTTACAGCGCGCATGTCCTATGTTGTGGCCTGTGACATGATGTGCATGAGTGTGCGATACGCATGGTGCAGGGATGGTGGCGTGTGTAGCAGTCATTCCCATTCAGGACCATGGAGTTGTGTGGCCACTACTGTCCCCTGGGGCATATTTTCATAGGTGTCATGTGTGTCATCACAAAACGTGGACACTCTCAGTCTCTACAGCATAGGTTGTGCTCTGTGCCATTGTCCCCTGGCGCCATGTATATTGACGTAAAATGTAGTACAAGTGTCCACTGTACAGCCTGACCTGATTTTCCTTGTTCATACTCACGGTGGCCAGTGCCTGTGTGTCTTGTTACAATCATCTGATGATGGCCATTTGTACATGATTATTTGGACAGGCGCACCTTGGGTATTTTGTGTCCAATCTTGCATTTTTCCAGCCCATGTGTATTTCACCCAGACTAAGAGATGTAAGTGCTTCCTGTGTCTCAACAAATTGTCTCATGTAGGGGGTGGTTGGTGCGGGCAAAGCCTACATGTCAAAACCTGAAATCTCCTTGCTAGGTCTGGCCAGTGTGTGCTGTTTGTCTGGACATACACTCAAGGTGCAGTGAGCCAGTCATGGTGGGCATGTTTTCAGTATTACCTATGCTGCATGTGCCTCAAGTTCATGGATATGGTCCCTGCTCATCCCTATTTTCGGCAACGCTGTGTGGTGCAGATGCAGTGCTGGATTGTCCCCAGGGCCTGGCTACTATGTCAAACTCCATTTCATGTCATTTGCTATTGTGTCATGCTCTCCATGGATTTTCATTGGCATGGTGGGTCAACCAACTGTGTGTTGCATGCCCTACATCTGTACCTTGTTTTGTAGGTGTTACTGATCTTTCTTTGCAGGCTATGCACTGTAACCTATGTAGATTGGACTCATGTGACATATGTATACAGGTGTGTGATTAATTGCTGTCTCTTCACCTTGCCCACAGAATCGTCGGGGGACACGGAGGGAGACATGAGCACAGACGGAGCGGAGGGACCGAGCACCAGTGCCAGCATTGACATCGTGGCTGGCACATTGAGTCGTACTGAGGCGGAGGAGAGTGAGGCCGAGGACCTGTCCACTGGCACGACAGAATGTGAAGCTGACGGGTCCGAGGATGATCTCTCCGAGTGGGCGGAGGCTGCACCAGCAGCTGACAGCGGCACAACATCGCACCCCGCCCCCTCCATTGCCATCAGCCACCTCCCACTTGCTCGTGTCCCTTCCCAGCGTGCCCGGTCACCACATGTCTCCTTCCTGCCAGGCACCGCACCCCCTGCCCCTGTCTCCACTGCTGCCGCCAATGCTGAGTCTGTGGACATCCAGCGGCAGTTGCAGGTTGGTCAGGCTGCGATCCTTAATGTCCTCCATGGCCACAGCCAAGTGCTGCACAACATGGAGGCATACTTGGAGGGCATTTTTTCATCACAGGCTGACCAACGCCAGTTGCTGAGGTCCATAGACTCGACACTGACTGCAGCAGTGGGTCTCCTGCAGCGCTATGTCCCACCCCCTACCCCTGCCCCATCCACACTTCCCACTCCCATGCCTGTCCCACGTACACCCAGACATCAGCATGCACCCACCACAACAGACACAGGCACCACACCAGCAGGGAAGGTCATACGCACACCTCCTGGCACGCACACACAGGGTGAAGTAGGCACACCCACTGGGTCGGGGGGCAAATGTAAGTCATGCAGCCAGAGTGGGAGTCCACATTCCACCCAATCCATTCCCTCCAAATCCCCTCCCCTCAGCTCTCCTAGCCACATATCCGGCAAGGACTCCTTCATGGCCGCTCTGTCCCTGAGCCCCACTGTGACACCACCCCGCAAGCGGTCAAGGGAGTCCCCGGTCAGGGTGGTTGATTCCCCCCCCTGTCCACACCCTCCCCCAGTGGCGCTGCGACCCATCCCTCCGCCCCCCCCCCCTCCTTGGGGCCTGTGGTTCCTTTGGGTGCAGGGGAGACGCTGGGCGACCTTGCTAAGGTGTGCAGCGACATCCTGGCCTCCGCCTTTGGCCCTGCCCCACCCCCTGTGGTGGAGTCCTCCATCCCTGCACCCACGACGCCTACCCTTCGCCCTCATGTCCCTGCGGTGCCTGGTCCTTCCCCCCCACATGATGCCCTCCCCGCTGTGGAAGACGAAGGAGTCTGACTGTGCAGGCAAGCTAGGGGACACGCGTCCCACTGTGTCCCCCATCCAGCTGTGACTCATGGACTGCCCGATGGGCTTTGTAAATATTGAACTTTATCCACACAAACATTTTTTGATAATGCTGAATAAAGCCATTTTTTTTCCTTAGATCACTACTGCTTTTCTGGTATTGCTGTTGGTGGGGCTGCTACATGATTTTGGGTGGTGATCATGTGTTGGGTGTGTGGGAAATGTAGTAGTGTGCTGGTCATAGGGGGGACCCTGGTATCTGTGTGCCATCACAAGGTGTTAGCTAAGTGTCTTTGTTCATGTAAGCAGTTACTGCATGGTGAAATTGTCCCAAGGTGTGTTCCTTCCTCTGTGTACCCTGACATCTTCCCTGCAGGGTGTTTCCACTATGTGGTGCTTTGCTGTGTCTACATCAGCTGGGGGTGTGACGGACTCCTTCAACTTTGCACATGCATGCTGAGCGATGTCTCCACCTGCATCATTCGTGGCATCCTTGGTGGTCACTGTACTTGTGTATGTAGACTGTTGACAAGACTTCATGTGGACATGTTCTCTTTTAGGCGCTATGCATGTGTGTACTCCCAGCCTCGCACACATGTGGTACATGTACTGCAGGGTCTTTGTGCACCTGACTGACATTTGCGGGCATTGTATCTGTGGGTACTCCACCCTTTGCGTTCCATGGGCACTGCTGGGAGGACTCTGCACCCACCCCTCCTGTGTCTGGGCACTACTGGGAGGACTCTGCACCCACCCCTCCTGTGTCTGGGCACTGCTGGGAGTGTTAGGCACCCACCCCTCCTGTGTCTGGGCACTGCTGGGAGGACTCTGCACCCACCCCTCCTGTGTCTGGGCACTGCTGGGAGGACTCTGCACCCACCCCTCCTGTGTCTGGGCACTGCTGGGAGGACTCTGCATCCACCCCTCCTATGTCTGGGCACTGCTGGGGGGACTCTGCACCCACCCCTCCTGTCTCTGGGCACTGCTGGGAGTGTTAGGCACCCACCCCTCCTGTGTCTGGGCACTGCTGGGAGGACTCTGCACCCACCCCTCTTATGACTGGGCACTGCTGGGAGGACTCTGCACCCACCCGTCCTGTGTCTGGGCACTGCTGGGAGGACTCTGCACCCACCCCTCTTATGACTGGGCACTGCTGGGAGGACTCTGCACCCACCCCTCCTGTGTCTGGGCACTGCTGGGAGGACTCTGCACCCACCCCTCCTGTGTCTGGGCACTGCTGGGAGTGTTAGGCACCCACCCCTCCTGTGTCTGGGCACTGCTGGGAGGACTCTGCACACACCCCTTTTGTGACTGGGAACTGCTGGGAAGACTCTGCACACACCCCTCTTGTGACTGGGCACTGCTGGGAGGACTCTGCACCCACCCCTCCTATTTCACGATATGTACGCTTAGAACATACACGGGTGTGGGTTAGCTCCATGCATACGAGGTGGGGGTACGTGTCGTACATCCACGGTTGGGGTGGGGGTACGCTCCATGCATACGCGGGTGAGGGTACGTGTCGTACATACACGGTTGGGGTGGGGGTACGCTCCATGCATACGCGGGTGAGGGTACGGGTCGTACTTACACTGTTGGGGTGGGGGGTACGCTCCATGCATATGCGGGTGAGGGTAAGGGTCGTACTTACACTGTTGGGGTGGGACGTATACGTACGCGGGTGAGGGTACGGGTCGTACTTACACTGTTGGGGTGGGGGTACGCTCCATGCATACGCGGGTGAGGGTACGGGTCGTACTTACACTGTTGGGGTGTGGGTACGCTCCATGCATGCGCGGGTGAGGGTACGGGTCGTACTTACACTGTTGGGGTGGGACGTATAAGTACGCGGGTGAGGGTATGGGTCGTACTTACACTGTTAGGGTGGGGGGTACGCTCCATACGTACACGGGAGAGGGTACGGGTCGTACTTACAATGTTGGGGTGGGGGGTACGCTCCATGCATACGCAGGTGAGGGTACGGGTCGTACTTACACTGTTGGGGTGGGACGTATACGTACACGGGTGAGGGTATGGGTCGTACTTACACTGTTGGGGTGGGGGTACGCTCCATGCATACGCGGGTGAGGGTATGGGTCGTACTTACACTGTTGGGGTGGGGGTACGCTCCATGCATAGGCGGGTGAGGGTACGGGTCATACTTACACTGTTGGGGTGGGACATATACGTACGCAGGTGAGGGTACGGGTCGTACTTACACTGTTGGGGTGGGGGGTACGCTCCATACGTACGCGGGTGAGGGTACGGGTCGTACTTACACTGTTGGGGTGGGGGGTACGCTCCATACGTACGCGGGTGAGGGTACGGGTCGTACTTACACTGTCGGGGTGGGGGGTACGCTCCATGCATACGCAGGTGAGGGTACGGGTCGTACTTACACTGTTGGGGTGGGACATATACGTACGCGGGTAAGGGTACGGGTTGTACTTACACTGTTGGGGTGGGGGTACGCTCCATGCATACGCGGGTGAGGGTACGGGTCGTACTTACACTGTTGGGGTGGGATGTATACGTACGCGGGTGAGGGTACGGGCCGTACTTACACTGTTGGGGTGGGGGGTACGCTCCATATGTACGTGGGTGGGGGTACGGGTCGTACTTACACTGTTGGGTTGGGGGTACGCTCCATACGTACGCGGTGAGGGTACGGGTCGTACTTACACTGTTGGGGTGGGGGGTACGCTCCATGCATACGCGGGTGAGGGTACGGGTCGTACTTACACTGTTGGGGTGGGACGTATACGTACGCGGGTGAGGGTACGGGTCGTACTTACACTGTTGGGGTGGGGGGTACGCTCCATACACACGCGGGTGAGGGTACGGGTCGTACTTACACTGTTGGGGTGGGGGGTATGCTCCATACGTACGCGGGTGAGGGTATGGGTTGTACTTACACTGTTGGGGTGGGGGGTACACTCCATGCATATGTGGGTGAGGGTACGGGTCGTACTTACACTGTTGCGGTTGGGGGTACGCTCCATGCATACGGGGGTGGGGGTACGGTCCGTACATATGCTTCCCCACGCTATGTGATGATTGTGCGGGCCGTACCCAGGCCTTTGCCACGTGGGTACAGCCGTCCCGCCATTGTTGGGATGACGTAGGTGTGGGCGGGGTACGACTCGTACCCACGCTCTTAAGGCGTGGGTACGGGACGTACCTGTATTGTTGTGTTGCCGGTTCGCGTCGTCAAGCACTTCCGTTGTGGCGGACGCTGGCTTTGCTGGACACGCCCCCACCCCCTCGTAGTGACCAGGGCCTGGGGGTCAGGTATGTCCAGGGCATGTGTGCTGTGTGACTTTGGTGGGGGTTTTGTGGCCTGCCCCTGGTCCTGCCCCCCCCCTTTCCCCCTCCCTTTGTTGTTCTGACCTTCTGCGGCGTCTGCGTCCGAACCTGTAGAGGAGGTCGACTGCTATGAGGGCCGGGATGACACGTAGGTTCGGGTCCATGTCTGTCCGTCGCGTACAGGTACGCCTTGTTCGCGTCGTCCTGATTTCCCGGCAGTTTTTGGCAGCCGGAAAATATTCACCGTGCGGGATGACGTCGGTGCGAATCATGATTCCTGGTTCGTGAATGGCAGGCTGCGTGCGTCCCGACATCACGTCGGCGCTTTCCCGGATCACATTTGTATGTTTATTTTCGTCGGTCGGGGTTTTTTACGATTCGTACGGAAATGGTGTTTCCGTGCGAATCGTAATTTCATGTTTGTATATTATGCTCCGTCCGACGGTTCGTACCCGGTTTTTACAGGATCGTGATCGGCACCTTTGTGTCTTCCACCAACATGCGTCCATCCCCAAAAGCTGCTCTACTCATATTGCGAATGACGCAGTGACTCTCGCCCATTAATAATGCCAGATTAATTAAAAAAAGGAAAACTCTGTCCTTAAAGGACTACGGAGTGATTTCCCTAGCTACCAAATGTATGCATATAGCGACTGGTATTCCACTCTCCTAATGCGGTTGTATGACAGAACCCCCCCACATGCCTTTACAATGCAGTTACTACCCGCTCCGTGATGTTACCACGCATTACTTTAGCATGCAAGTCATTAAAACAACTTGCATTAGGGGGCGCTGTACTTTGCAATGGTAGGAAATTCTATTACAACTCCAGTCTACACAATAGTAGGGAAGGCTGTTGGACTCCGACAGCATGCCCCTTACAGCAAGTTGTTGCAAAGACTTGCATGGTAAAGTAACACCTGGTAATGTCGCAGCTGCGGTAGTGACTGCATTGTAAAGGTAGGTCATTGTAAAGACTGAGGGGTAAAGGATGTTTCCTCTTATTGCATATGTACAGCGCCTCTTGCCCATTTTACTGAGACTGCACTATGTTAATGACTTGAATAAATTAATCACAGAGATTAAGCACAGAGATTGACAGAGGTACTGTATTTGAGCTGGCGTTGGGTAGAAAATTCATAGGCTGCTGAAAGACCTCTCCATGGGCAGTACACCTAGCTTATCACCACTGTCCGTATACCATGAATATCACTTTTTCAAGTTGTTACTCTGTGTGCTAAAAGGCCCTCAAAAAGAACTGAAGCATTCCAAGGGGGCTTCTTGGTGTTGTACAATACAAAAACAAAATAAGTATGAAGAAAGATGTGGCGCTCAAGATGAAAATATTACTCTGTTGGCAGTCTCACATTCAGGGGGCACACAGTGGCCCAAAAATTTGACTGCTTTATGATGTGGCATTACACTAACCCTGGGCGTAGTTTGCAAAGTAGCACTATGCGTAGCTACGCGAAGGGCACTTTGCACTAAGCGAGCTATGCGTAGCTACACAAACTGCGTAGTGCACTGTGAAAGATGCTGTTTGCACTGATTGCACAGTGCCGGATGCTTGTCCACACTGTGCAATCAGTACAAACTGCATCTTGCACAGTGCAAGCGGTCGTTTTCTGCCGCTCAAGTAGATTTCTACTCGAGCGGCAGCTTTCTCAACGCGGACTGGTAGATTCTCATCGCGAGCGGTCGCGAGCATACTCGACAATGAGAAACCTGACCTCCCCACATTGAGAAGCTCGCCGGGAGGTTTATTTTCCATGCTCGTGATCGGCAACTTGATGTTGCTGATCGCGAACGAGGAAAAAGTCTCGCCGGAATGTCATTTTGCTTGCTCACAGAAGCCAACTTGCCATTGAGGACCGTGAGCAAGCAAAAAATGACTGCTGCACTACGCTATGCGTGTTTGCACTGTGCTACGTGCAATTCGCGTAGTGTGAAGTAGTGCAAACTTCGCAAACTACGCGAGGGTAGCGTAGTGCTTTGCCCAGGCTTACATTACACCCAGAGGAGGCTTCTTTTTGTGGATGAAATACTTTGGTAATGGTTTTGGGGGGAGGAGGATTAGTAGTGAAAAACCAGGAATTTTCCAAAATACTATGAAAGTTGTTGTACAAAAGCACACAAAGGTATTGCTTTTGTTCTTTCCATTTTAAAAAATTGTGTTGAAAAATGCATAATTTTATCCCATTGTTTTAAAAATTAATTGTGACCAACCTCCCAAAAAATGATTTGCCCCCTAATGTGCACACACCCTCCCTCCCGGCCATGTCCAGCCGCACCACTCTTAAACTTCACCAGTCGCCACTTATAAAGAGTAAAAAGTCTCAAATTATTGTTTTTGTGCATGACAGGATACTATTCTGCAAAAAAACAATCCTCCCTGCAACACAGGCACCCTTGCACCATGGTGCAACGGTGCCTGCATTGGCACTAGACAGCACACACACTGCAGTGAGAAAGCAGTAATGCGTCATATGTTAGTAAATATGGTGCATGTCTGCCCTCTCCAGTTGATGTAGCTTAGCCCAAAGCTTTCAAATACATCTGACTCAGATGGGTATGTAATAGGTGAGGTTGACTTTTGGTGTTGCGAAGCAAATCGTGTATTTCTTTCTATTTATCTTTCTGCTTTCATTTGAGTTGATCAGATGGCCATCTGTTGTGACTTAAATTGTTACTATGCTTATGTTATTGGATGATGTATATTTCCATCGTACAATGTTTGATATTGCTTATTGTTTTCCTAAGGAGAGGAGATGTGTTGTGACTTGAATTGTTACCATGCCTCCTCTCCTGAGTTACCAGTCCCCTGCTGCTCAGCCAGTGTGAGTGTGATGTAATGGAATGCTGGAGTCTCTCGTGATGTGATGAAATGCTGAAGTTCCTGGTATGGATGAGTGTCAGTTGGAGAGTGTTGGCTGAGCAGGAAGGATGCTGCTCCTGGTGGGGCGTCCTCTACTACTTACATCATACTTATTTTACCTGCAACTAAGTGTTAATAAACCTTCCTCCTGTAACCTACACTACTGACTGCTGGCTTACTTTCTTACAAGTCCCCCAACTTCATTTACAATACTGGTGATGAGGATGGGATCTGAACCCACATGTGCAAAGAAATTAATGAGAAACAAAATCTATTGAACAAACGAATGTGCAAAGAAATTAATGAGAAACAAAATCTATTGAACAAACTAAGGAAAAATAAATTTAAGCCTGCAGAAAGGAGAAACGATGTGTAAGCCCCACCAGCATTGGTTACACCTGACGGCCCGCAGTCATCCAAAGATTTGGGGCATTTGATCTGTTTGGCTTTGGAAGCAACATGCTTGAGTGTGTCTTTTGATGGAATAACCAGTGATGCGTACTCAAACATATGGCCGAGAAAGGCAAGAAATACAGCAAGTGATGCTAGTAAATGGGCAGTGTGTCAAATCTGTTACTTTACAACTGAAGGGAAACATTATTTGGTGTATGTTCTGAACAATGTGTACAGGCATCTGGCAGTAAATGCATTCTCATAAGCAATTATGTGCATACCAAAAAAGTGTTGTATTTGCAGTAGTTGGATTGGGTGTAACGCCGCTTAGGTTTACAAATAATACATTTGTAGTAGCGCGAGTCCTGTGATCCCCGTGGCAGGCCTGTTGTGGATGCTCTGGATTCTTGAGCTCAAACTGGGTGTGAAGCTGCCGTATGCTCTTTCCATGTATTCCTGGTTAGGTTACACCCTCAGGTTGAACTTCCAGCACTGTGTGAGTGGCGTGTTGTGGAGTTCTGCGTCATCATCGAGGATGCCGTGTACTTAGGGTTTGCCACGTGAAGGCCTGCTTCAAGGATGCGTCGCACAGTGGTGGTTCCTGGACGGCTGCGGGCAGTGATGCAAAGTCCTATGTGGATGTCAAACTGCTTAGCGATCCCGAAGCAGAGTCTGGAGAGCTGATGGTTTACACAGTGGCTCCAATATGGAGTTTCAGGTTGGAGTTCCATCATGGTGAGTGTCCGATGCGTCTGACATTTTAAGACCCCAGTTAAGCTGGCAGATCACCTCCAGGCCCACTTCCAAGGGTCCAAGACTTTACCCCCTCAACCAGTAACCCAAATTCTCACAGGTCAGTTATATGATCGAAACAACAACATGATCTCCTGGAAAGATGCCATTGAGTCTGTTTTATCAATGTTCTGGTGAAAATCTCTGACAAAGTCTTTCAGCTGCATTTATTTACTGAATGGTTGTGATATATTGACCTTGGACATTCTTGGCAGTGATAGATTAGATGATCTTGCATTAGTACCTAATTTAAGCCTGGGCAAAGCACTACGCTACGCTCGCATAGTTTGCGAAGTTTGCGCTACTTCGCACTACGCGATTTGCATGTAGCACAGTGCAAACACGCATAGCGTAGCGTAGTGCAGCGTTAATTTTTTGCTTGCTCGCGGTCCTCAATGTCAAGTTGGCGACCGCGAGCAAGCAAAATGAAATCCCGGCGAGACTTTTTCCTCGTTCGCGATCAGCATCCTCAAGTTGCCGATCGCGAGCGTGGAAAATAAACCTCCCGGCGAGATTCTCAACGTGGAGAGGTCAGGTTTCTCATTGCGAGTGGTCGCATATGCTCGTGACCGCTCGCGATGAGAAACTACCAGTCCACGTTGAGAAAGCTGCCGCTCGAGTAAAAATCTACTCGAGCGGCAGAAACCTTCAGCTTGCACTGTGCAAGATGCCGTTTTCAATGATTGCACAGTGCCGGATGCTTGTCCGCACTGTGCAATCATTGAAAACAGCATCTTGCACAGTGCGAACAGGGTACTACGCAGTTCGCGAAGTGCTACGCGTAGCTCGCGTAGTGCGAAGTGCACTTTGCGTAGCTACACGTAGCGCTACTTTGCAAACTACGCCCAGGGTAACCTAATTGTAAGGCCACAGATGCTGTTAACCTGTTTCAGATTAGGTATTGGAGGTCAGAGGGATGCTCTCCTGGCAAATTGGTGCTATTTGGGGTGTGCTATTGCCACAATCTTGTTTAGTTTATTTATCAACATTGTAACCCTTTATTATAATTATTGAAATTACACACAATAAGTCTCCTTCCTTTGCCAGCTGTTGGAGTATCATGTTCAGAATTCCTAGAACAGGACTGCATTGTGCTGGTCAGCTCCCAATGTATATGTACTTCTCGGTGAGCAGAGCTCATCCCTTCAATTATTCCTGCCAGCCTTTGTCTTGTTTAAGTCAGCATCTTAACTTTTGGAGCCAGCCCTGAAAAGCGGTGTTAGAGATTTCAGAACTGCAAAACATGTGTTGGCTTTAACCTGTGAAAGACAAATATAAATTGGAAGGATATAAACTTTGGAGTTTGGAGTCGGGATATAAAACATTTTTCCCAGTTGTTGAATGGACAATATTGGTGAAAGTGAAATAACTCAAAAGTAAATACATTGTAGGAAAACAAAGCTATTCCTGTATGATAATTGATTTTTTATGAATTTACAAATGCTTTTCCATATGAAATAGTTTACTAACCCTAAACTAATACTAGCACTGAACATAACCCTAAAACTTACCAAATATGTATCTGACAACTTTGTTGCTGACAATATTGTTAACACTCTAATCCCATTTACATGTAGAAGGGTTTCATCACAGGAAAGGCAGAATCTTCAAGTAGATACTCAGCATAGATCAAATAAATACTTGCACAGTTGTCTTTCCTAATTCAAAAATATCATTATATAATGTAAAACTTTAGTTAGAATCAGAAGTCAATTCATTAATAAATGCAATAATGCCAATGTGCCTGCAGAAAATTAAGTAGCCACAGCACATTTATCAAAAAATCAAATTAATAGTAAAAAGCCCTAGCCAAAAAGAATGATGCTTCATCTAGCCCTCTCAAGTACAACAATCTAGCTCCCCCTTAAGACAAAGGCAACATACAATTTCATGGAATGACACTAAATATAAAGGCAATACTAAAAATAAAATGTTACTTACACAGCATCAACCAAACTATTAAATTCCCATCTACCCAAAATTACACATGCTTGCACATAATTTACATTGCCCATTAACTCTCACAATTCTGTTACATAGAGGAAATAAAAAAGTAGTGAAACTTTGTACAATGGACTGTTCTGCGCATTCATAATTACAACATAGCAACGGATGTTTAACTAAATAACATTGTAATGTTTCAAAACATATTTCTTCAGCAGAGGAAGCTAGAAAAATATTAGTTTAAACATGCACAGCCAGAGACCCTGGCTGTATCTGAATGTTGATGATTTACTGAACAGCAAATGAAAAGCAAGGCTTTGGCAGAATATTTCAACATGCCCTTCTCAATAATGTGGCCTAATGCAGCCTAGTTATCCTAGCTGAACTACGTCTATGCTAAGCATTATTCTTTCTAAGTAAAATCCAATTTACAAAATATCATGACTCCCGTTATCTTTATCCTGGTGATATCTTGCTGCTGATATTTTTGGCCAGAAAGCTCAGCATTTTGGCGGAAGTAGATGTTGAGTATGCCCCAGCTTGCATTCTTTTAATCCTAAAGCTCTTGACCGGCCTTGATACAGGCAATCTCTTCCCTCTAATCAACATTCTGCAGGAATGAATGAGAAAGGAGGGGGCTGTCCTTACCTGGTTTACTTCCTACTTGTTGAATTATTCCCACATTTGCAAGATTGGGAGCACTTTCTTCAGCAAACCAGCCTACAACAAAGATTTCCCCAGGGGTTGATATTAGCCCCAGTTCTATTCAACATATACCTTGAACCTCTTGGTGAAATTCTTGGTGAACCTGCATCAGTCACAGCCATTCCATGGCTAACACCCAGATATACCTTAGAATTCCTTTCACCAATGATATACTCCTATTCTCCAACATCTTGATCTGTATCCTTAAAAGGGGTGCCTTACCACTGTCTGAAATGTAACTCTCCAAAAACAGAACTCATTTTAATATCCCCAAATATTGTGAGAGCTCAGGAGTGAATGGAATCGTTTCCACCCTTTCCTGCAAATCAGTTACTGTGGAGAACACAAAATCCCTGGATGTCATCTTTGACAGCTGACTCAGCCTTCAGACCACATCTCCTCTGTCCTGCTAACTCTGAAATGCCTACATGTGCAAGTAAGAGCTGAATTTAAGAATGCCTGCATCACCCACAAAGCCCTTCATGGCTCCTTCCCATACCCCGTGACTGCTAAAGTGAAAATCTCTGGGGCATAGTAACAATCAAGGAATAAAACACATCTTCTTCTGGAGTCCTCCAACATCAAGCGAGAACACTACATGAAACAAGAGTTCCTAACATGTGCAGTTAGGTTAACTCTCTTCGACTTGTTCTTCGCATGAACCCCACCTTGCACCTTTCCACAAGTACTATAATTCTTTCTGTAGCAAAGCCTTTTTCACTAACTTCCTGATTACCTCTTGCATTAGTTCAGTGTCCCGCTCAGTTACTCAGATTACCTTAGATTGCCTGGTTCTATTTCTGCTTATGGTTCTTATCATGCACTGCTTAACGAATATTCTATTTTCCACATGATTCTTCTTAATTAGAATCTGGGTCTCTTGTAAAGAACTCTAATGCCCTCAAGCCATGTTTGTGCTAAATATAAACTGATTGAAAAAAACATGATTGTGCAGCGGCATCAACAAATATATATACATACAAAAAATACCACAGTGGACCACACAAACAGCGAAAAGCAATGTCAGAATTAGGACTGATAAAATTACATTATAAACAAATGGAAAAGAGCAGGGACATTGCATACTCCAAATGGCCTCACCCTATATTCATAATGCCTAAAAGGGGTTCTGAATGCAGTTTTCCATTTATCTCAGATGTGAAGTAAGTGGTAAGCACCTCTGAGCTTGAGTTTAGTAGAAATCTTGGCTCTTTGGACTGCTTCCAAGATGTCCGATACAAGAGGCAAAGGAAAACAGTCCTAGATAGTCACCTGATTTAAGCCCCTTAATCAAAACAGTCCTGGAGTTCAGGTGTGCCTTTCCTAGGCGCCAAAAATGAAGACAATCTGGCAGGTTATTTAAATGAAGATATCAGACCATTTGCTAGATTAGCATGGAGATATTCTCTTAGTTCTTGTCGCTCCAATGGAGAGAAGGAGAAAATTCTCTTATAATGAACAATGGCATTTGGTAAGATGTAAAAAGGATAATGCACGGATAGTTCCTTATTTGTTGACTCTTGAAAGACATCAGTGTACTCATAGAGCAAAACAATAGACTGATCAGTTTGGTCAGAATGAACTTGAGGAGTTTTAAGAAAAGGTTGCTGAAAAGTATAATAAGTGGCAAAATACTCTGAGCCAAAAAACACAATATTAGCTGACCAATTGATGAAAGGAGTGCGTCTTGCCAACCAATTTAGTAGCAGAATAATGGAGTAACATAAAGAAGAAATAAAATCGAAGGCTAGATTTTCGAAGTAGGTTGCCATTCTAACAGGTAAGGGGCTGAGTCTCCTCTACTACTAATCCGGAGGCCACTAGAGTCACATCAACAGCTTCCACTGGTCTAGAAGATCAGAATATGGTGACATGAGGCCCACTGAATGTCTTTATAAAGTTTGGATGCTCCCCAGTCAATAAGCACTGGTACCAGGATGTGTTAAGGTTGCATTTAAAACTCCCCCTAGAGGAGACAAAAAGCTGAAAGAATTCAGAGGAATAAGCAGTGACTTCTGATTATGCCTCTTCCCTACCTCCCCACTTTTCTACTTCCTGCACAAGGCCTGACCTATTTAGTTTCCCAACTTCTCGTAATGTAAACAGAATGAACTGTCAGGAGCTTAGCAATTGGCTCACTTGACCACAATATAAGCATTTACTGAGTTTTCTCTTTCCTGTCTTTTCATCCTTGGTTAAAGGACCCTTAGTGATGTCTACATGCATGGGTTGATATTCAGACTCAGAAAACGTACGTGTAACCTTAAACAAATAGTTGTAAATGGAGTCTGAGAAGGATTTTTTCAAGCATCTTTCCTGAAGATGGCTATCGATTTTTAAGATTATCTAGATAAGTCCTTGAAGGAACGATGGACAGGAGATCCTGGTAAATTCATCTTCTATGTCTTCCTTTAAACCTTTGTGAAAAAGAGTAAAGAGGGTGGAATGTGTCCAGTCTATTTCCCTTGCAAGGGCCTCTGTTTTTAAAATACAAGACAGGAAATCCAATGAACCTTGACAAGTTTCCAGAATTTCCTATTGAGAGGAAAACTTTGAATCTTGGTAATCAAATTTTCTTGAACTCATCCAGAAAGGCTGTGAAGTTGTTCAGAAGAGGACTACAATTTGAGATGAACAACATAGCCTAGGCCTGTGAGATAACAGTGGTGCTACTTATAACAAACCACCACATTTGATCTGTAAGAAGCATAACTGTAAAGCTTCAGGTGAAATGGATCTGGCAGATATCTAAGAAATCATATAACTTCCTGTAGTTGCCATCAAACTTCAGCTTTAATATTCCAGCCGAAGGAGGATTCAGGGCGCCTTGCTGTAAAATGGCCAAAGTCTAACGAAAAAAAGCAGTTCCTGGTGTCATATTTTTTACTTGTAGCATTAAGCTGTTGACCACTTTTAAAAAAGCCTTGATTTTGAGGCACTGCTTGAACCGCATACATTTTCAGACGGTGTGGGTGCCACAACCTCTTGAGTGCAGGTCCTTCGGGAGGTGCTTGGTTTGAAGAAAGGGCCTCTTATCTTTAGAGGTAGTGCCATACATGAGAATGACAACAGGTAGTCCAGCAATACCAGGGAAAATAATCCAACAAGAAGGACAAACAATTGGGAGCCAGAAAAAACCTTCTTGCTGACCAGGCTAAGGATGCAGTTATGGAAAAGGGTAACAACAAGAGCTCTAGAGAATGTAGATTCCACAAAGTCCAGGGAGCAAGCAACGATTCAGGAACACTTTTGACCTAACTGGACTTACTATGGAACTCCCTCATATAGTGAAGAACAAGATATGACGTAGTCTCAAAGAAATTTGGCCATCCGTGATTGGAAAAGTAAGTAAAGGAGTTATTCAAAAATGAACATTCAAACTTGAATAATCAACATAATATACATCAATCTTGCCAGTAATACCTGTATAATAAATACAACAGACTGAAACATTTTAGTGTATTTCAATTTAAGGAAGCCAAAGCGCATAATTACAAAATGACTGCATTCGAGGATACTGTTGCATCCTAGCTATGCCACACGGTCCGCCTCGAAAGAAAAACTGCTGTGCGATGAAAGAGCTGCTGTGAAAAGCGGCCATGAGGCCTGCGCCTGCTGTCCAAGGTAAGGATAGCAATCCTTGCAGTTTGATTATTTGACTCTCTCTTTTCTAGGTATGTCTAACTCATTAACTATCATTAATGCTACTAGAAACTTACTTGCTCTCTTCTCTAAATCCTACATTGTATCACAAAGTTCATCTACTCAAGGTCTCTTCATATAATTCTATTAATGACCTGTACACTACCTCACAAACCTACGTCAAAGCTATGCTATCCCACGTGTGGTGAGCAGAAAATAAAAAGGCTCCAAGCCTTTAAGGCATTGAAATCGGGTCTACTTTTATGTGCATAAACTTAGCTCCCATGCTATTTCTGACTGCATTCTTGAAGAACTGCTCCAACATACTTACAACGTACATAGGTGCAACAATCAAGATAATGTCAGGACGACGCGTGGCTATCAATTACAAAAATATGTTGCATGTTAAACTCAAGCCTTTTCCCATAATCTTCACTGGTGAGTCCCTTACCAGTGAATGTAATATTTGTAAAATTATCCTCAATTTCTTTTTGATCTACCATCCCCTCATATATCTATCTCTGTATCTATGGGCATTATTGAAGCAATGGGCCAGTATTCCTTTGAATAATGAAAATTGTATTAACTTGAGGGATTCATTAATCACCCATAGCACCCCTAAAGTCCTTCTCTTAGTTTCCTGAAGTTAGTAGAGTTTTTCATTCTCATCCCAGTCAACAAGGACCAATCCATCAAGTGTTTCATGACATTGATGTACTTTTCATGTTTTCTGACATCCAGTGTGAGCCTGAACCCTGTCTCCGTCTTGGGTGGAGAGACCAACTCGGTGTCTCCCAGAAACCCATTGAGTTCTCACAATCCATGCTGTTTCTAAAGCTAGGACTTTATAAGAAATGTTAATTATGTTTTGTATATTAGTATTAATAAGCCTAATCTTATCAGGAATGATGCTACAACATTCTTCAACATGCAAGACCCTGCAAACACTGCCTTCCTTTGCAAGAAGGATATCTCATTGTAAGAGGTTTCGCATTATCAAATGCATGCATAGCCATTAGTACAGACTTAATCTGGTTTATGGCCCCTTCAGTGTTGGAAGCAAGCTTATCAACAAGTGTAGACAATGTTCTAATTTCCACCTTATGCATGGCCACCCCTACAGATGGAATCAAATCTCCCAATAAATCTGATACTGTCAGTCCAAACCTACGTTTCACTATCTTCAAACCAATATCTTCATTCATTCCATTCACATGATAGACTCTAGTAAACACTAAAGCCAAGTAGCAACAACACACCCAGTTACGAGGCAGGTTAAAAGAAGCTGGCTTACCTGACACATAATAAATCGGGGTGAAAGACCGATCTTTTTGTCTAGGATACTCCTAATACTCATCACGACAAAAGGAACAGCATCTGACTACTTCAAACTAGTAGATGTGCACATGTTAATCAACTTGTTTTTGACAATCTGAGTCATTCTCTCCACAAGACCAGATGAATGAGAACAGTGATTACAGTGAAATCTCTTCTTCATCTGGATTCTTTCACAAAATTAAAAACTAATTTCACCACTGTCAGAATTTTCCTTAAGAGTTCAAAGTGACACTTCTTTTTCTAGCTCATTTTTCAGAAATTACTTGGCAACAGTTTATTGGAGTGTAGATCTCTGCATTTGACTCTTCTTGTTCTTCTTCTGCCACAGATGTAAGATGCACCCATTCAGGCGAAGCGTACAATCTGTTTCGAATTCTTTTTCCTGCTTGTCTTGTTGCAACTAACAAATAACTCTCACTATTCTCTGAGTTGGTTTCAATTATTTCAGGTTTTTGTTTGATTGACTTTAACCTTTCATTCTGCCCATATTTTCTTTTGCAGGTTCCCTTCACTCTATTTGTTGTTTCGGCTCTCACTTCTTCATTTGTGACTGATGCTGATTCTTCTTTACTCACTGATGAATTAGTGCTTTAATCAGCATTAGCATTCCGCTCACTGTGAACTACTTTCTCCCCGTTGGGATTATTGAGACTTAAATGTTCAACTGGAGCTTTTCATTTTTTGGATCAGAGAAACTGGCTTCTGGTACTGATGCCTTTATCAGGTCTTCACCTTGACTTTGAAAAGTAACTTATTTCAAAATGTTCTTCACCCTCTTCTAGATCCACAATACAAACTTGACTGTGTGAATCATAGGCTTCATATACTGCCTTCTCTCTCCTCTTGTGAGTGGCATGGATCCACTGTGGGAGACACCAGCACACTTCACAGCAGTGTTAGTCTTAAGCAAAGTTTAGATAGAGCCTTTCCAGCCTTCTTTCAGACAGCTCTTGCGGGCATGTTTCTTCCCAAAAACCCAATCACCTGGGTTCAAGGGATGACACTGGGTTTCGTTTGATGATGCTGTTGCCAAATTCACCTGATGAGAAAGAGATTTCACCACATCAGCCAGATCTTTGTGGTAACATAGTACAATGTCATCAGTTATTGAAACGAGTGTAGCTGAAGGAATGTAGGCCAGCCTCAAAGCTAGGCCCTTCAATGCTTCATGAGGTGAAAGACCTATCTTTTGTCTAGGGTCCTTCTAATACTTATCACGACAAAAGGACCAGCTTCTGGCTACTTCACACTGGTAGATGCACACACTTTAATAAACTTATTTTTGACGATCTCAGTCATACTCTCCACAAGACCAGATGATTTAGGATGATAATTACAACTGAATCTTTGATCAATCTGGAGAGCTCTCCAAATCAATTTCAGTCATTTTTAAAATGAGAACCACTATCTGTCTCAATAGAGGTCAGCTGGCAAAAGAGAGATGTTAATTCTTTTAACAAAACATTGGCAAATATCATGCTATCTGATCTCCGGGTGTGATATGCCTCAAAACATTTACAGAATAAACAGACAATCATGAGAATACACTTAAGAGCATTATCAACTGGCATCTTTATGAAGTCTACTTGGAGTCTCCTAAATGGGCCCTCTGATTTGCTAATGTGATTCGTAATAACTGCAGTCCTCTTTCCCTGATTATTTCTCTTACAAATAAGGCACATTCTACACAAATCTTCTGCAACTTTTCTGGATTGATAATTTAACTAATATTTATTGAACGTTCTGGTCATAGCATCCCTTTACACATAGATCCGTTTGTGCAGGTATCTTGCCATGCATGTCACAATTGAGTCTGGTAGGATAAATTTATTCTCAAGAGCGATCCACCCATATTGGTAATTCTTTTTGAAACCAACATTTCCCACCTTTTTTCCATCCCCAGGAATTTCCTCCTGGAGATCCTTCAATTCACTCAAGGAAGTGTGTATCAGATTGAACTAGAAACAATGAAAAATGTGCACATTTTCAACAATACTCTCACTTTAATTCATTATGTTCGAATTTCTGAGTCGGAAATTGTTCATTCAATCCCATGGTTTCATTCTCAAGTGCCCAGAATGTCACTACTTGATCAGCATATTTATTTCTAAGTGTGACCATATCATTTCCAAACATATGGGCAGTGCACTTGACCACATCAATTTTGTCTGGCAGAATTAGTGTATATCCCATCACAATCCCATCATAATTCTTTTACTTTGCTCAATAGATGTGCAACTAGCTGCAACCACTTTTAGATTACCAGGATGAGCTACAGCTACTTGATCCAACACAAGTGATACATATTCTATTTTACTCGTGGCAGAGGAGATAGAACTCTTTATCATTGTCAGGCATTCTAGGGTCAGTTACATTACATGATTCACCGTTAACTTTTGGAATGCCTTTAAGCGTTGGTCATCAAATGGTACAGGCTCTCAAATATCACTGTGCGTTAGCCTTATTATATGCTTTGCAATCAAGAAAAAGTTTGGAATCTCCGGACAACAATAGACAAAAATTCCCAGAGGTATATCCTCATCACCTTCTGGGTGGTTGGAGGACCCATGTTCAGAATTGCAGAAATGCATTTTTTAGACTTCCTTGTTCCTTTGCGAATGCAATGCCTAAGATACATCACTTCTTTCTTACAGAATGCATCTTTGTTGCGGAAAGACTTGGATCATTGCCAGCTAAATGATGCAATAGTGCAATCGTATCAAGCTTTCAATCATAATTTGTCTTAGATGCCACAAATAGGTAATCTTTGTAGTGCACCAGGACTGAGTTACAGAGTAACTGCAAACTTTCCAAATCTGTCTTGCATATCTGACTAAAACTTGAAGGACTTCAGTATTCCCTTGTGTAATTCAACACCAAAGGAGAACATTATTTTGGAACTGAAATGCAAAAAGTAATTGAATAGCCTTGTGAAGAGGAATAGAGAACTTGGTTTGGGATAAGTTGATGATTGTATACCATCCTGCATCTGTTTTTGGACAAGAAATTGCTGCATTATTTGAAACCACCAGACAACATGGGATCTCTATTTTATTTAACTTTTTCAAAGATTGCACTTTTCTCCATTTTTGCCGCTCAGTATTTAGTGCTCATCACCGGAGAATTGCAAGGACTACCATGCACTTCCTGTAGAATGCATTGTTTAATCATGTTTTAATGTCCGGCTTTATTGCTTTAAATGCTTTTTGGAAATCCGTATTGCCTAATTCTAGGGGAAACTAATTTTACAATATTTTTGACAGGCTTTGCACTTTAGAATAATACTATACTTCCTGTGAAATCCCACACCTCTTTTTTAACAGTATGTATTAAATTCAGTGGCAAATCATCTTTAGTAAGAATTAGGAACAACTAAACACTTGAATCTTGTAAATTAATTTTGAAGACTGAGGACTATATTTATGGCCAAGTCACGCAGTGCGGAACAGCAAGTCATCTTTCTGTGCTGCACTGTGTGACAGGTAACGGGCATGAATGCCCTGTTTTTAAGTCAATACGGAACATTGCTGCCTTTGAACCCTGCACTGGTGCCCTTTTGGCTGCCTAGTACCAATGCAGGCACCCTTGCACCATGGCAGGTAGCTCCTGTGTTTATCAAAAAAGATGCAGAGTGGCCATTTCCCTCACTATTTACACAATGCTTAATTCCTCCTCCACCCTCAGGCCTTGTCATTGGGAATCAACCTCTGGGTAAAACTGAAGGAAGTCATTCAGAATCAATGGATTTAGCTGATGTCCTAGACTGTAAGGCATTTTATCTCTCATGGCAACTGTCTGTAACTAAGAATCATTAACAGACTCTTTTGTTTTCTTTCCTGCCTCTGAAGCTTTCTTTTTAATATTTAATTGCTTCTTCCATCTATCTTGGTACTCCTTCAAATTCCTGCAGTCCTTTATATTTTCTACTAAATCCTTAATGTGAGCACATGACGTCATGTAACACAGCTATTGTAATTCTTCTTTTGTGAAATCTATATTATAATTTCTTTGTGTCTTCTTCGTTCAACTAATGTCAACCTCACATTTGTAACTTACTTCCTCCAGCTTATCATGTACTTTATTTGCACACCTAGCTGTGCTGCTTCCCTGATCAAACATCTCATTTCATCCACATTGTATGGCATAAGCCTGTGGCTCCTGCTGCTCTCCAAAATGAGTGGAGTGGACCCCACACCACCCTTGAACAAAAAGGTAAGGTCACCTACTTGGTAGACTTAGGTACTCTAAGAAGTCCTCGAATGGTACTTAATGTGATCCGCCTGAAAACCTTTGTTGACAAGGCTGACATGGGCTTGCTCATGGGAACTGATGAGGGACAGGAGGAAGAGAGTGACCCTCTCCCTGATCTCCTCTCTCAGAACCCTGATGATGGATCAGTAGATGGAGTAGCCTTGGCATGCAGCCTCACTGATCAACAGCAGACTGATCGCAGGCAAGTTCTTAATCAGTATAGACACATGTTCTCACTGACACCCAGTCAACCCACCTGGTGTACCCATGAAGAGGACACAGGTGAAAGTCTGCCTGTGAAGAATAAAATCAACAGAGGCCTTAATGCAGTCACTAGGACTGATGCTCATCCAATTCTAGGGCAGATGAGCTCATAGATTCTTTGGCCTCAGCCAAGTTTCTGAGTACATTTGTTCTGACAGTAGGCTACTGGCAAATCAGACTAGCTGAAGATGCCAAGCCAAAAACAGCATTCTCAACCCCTAGTGGCCATTATTAATTTATTGTGATGCCTTTGGTCTGAAGAATGCACCTGCCACACTTCAGAGGCTGATGAATAAAGTCTTGACAGGTCTCGAAGCCTATAGTGCAGCATATCTAGATGATATAGCTGTCTTTAGCTTCACCTGGGAAGATCACCTGGTCCACCTCAGAAATGTTCTGGAGGCCCTACGTAATACAGGCCTCACTATCAAGGCCACTAAGTGGCAGATAGGACAGAGCAAGGTTCTGTACTTGGGCCACCTGGTAGGTGGAAGCCAGGTTAAACCATTGGAGAGTATATTCCAGACCATTGTGGATTGGATTGCTCCCACTACCCAGACTCAGGAAAGAGCTTTCTTGGGCCTGACTGGGTACTATAGAAGATTTGGGAAGGGATAAGGGTTCATTGTGACCCCCCTGAATGATCTGACATCCAAAAGAATGCCTAAGAAAGTTCAGTAAACAGTAACCTGGCAAAATGCATTCGATGACCTAAAGCAGGCCATGTGCCCTGCTCCCATCCTGCCAAGTCCTGAATACTCCAAAATTTTCACTGTCCAGACAGATGCATCTGAGATATAGGTAGGGGATGTGTTATCACAACTTATTACAGAAGGCCAGGATCAACCAGTATCTTTTATCAGCAGAAGGTTGACCCCCAGGGAGAAATGTTGGTCAGCCAATGAGAGGGAAGCCTTTGATGTGGTCTGGGCCCAGAAGAAATTGAGGCCAACCCTGTTTTGCACTGACTTCATTGATTAGAAAGACAAGAGAGAAGATGTAGCCTTACGGCTAGAGCGGTCGACCTCAAAGCTGGGGGAGCGGGTTTGAGTCTCGGCAACACTCAACATCCTGTGATTCATGGCAAATCACAATCTCCCCGAAACTGGTGCTCATCTATAGCTCTCCGAAACCCAATGTCTCAGGTCTAGTTTGCGCTATATAAAACTCTAACAAAAAACACACAAAAAACACAAGCCCCTCTTATGGCTTAAACAGATGAAAGGGTGAAAATACCAAACTTTTGAGGTGGTCCATTTCCCTACAGGGGATGGACTATACAATGGAACATAGACCTGGGAGTAACCATGCCAATGCAGATGGACTCCCAGATATTTCCACTTTAAAAATTAAGAGTCAACTTGGCAAGGTTATTGTCATCTCCTTATGTTTGGAGGGGGGTTTGTGTAGGAAAGTAGGATCTGCCTTTATTGTTACCCCTACCTTTTGCTTGATGTGATGCTGTTTATGACTAGTCTGACTGGGATCCTGTTAATCAGGACCCCAGTCTCTCTGCTTTCTCTCATAAATTGTTATGTTCAGTACTTAGGTACATGCCAGATTGGATACTGGGGTACCTTCATCAGTCCCTAGTATATGGTACAAAGGTACCCAGGGCATAGGTACCCCAGAACCACCCCATATGCTGAAGCTTGTATTATGCCTCCTATGGGAGACCATTAAATCTATATCTACAGGCCTGCCATTGCAGCCTGTGTAAGCTGGTGCTAGCACCACTTATCAAAAAAATAGGTTCCCCTATATCAAAGTCACTGCACTTAAAACCTATAAGTCACCCCTACAGCAGGCCTTTTCAATCCTGAAGGCAGGGTCCTTGGTTCTAAGTGTGAGGGTGCCCCTGCATGAGCAGGACACCCTACAGCCTTCGAGATCCACTGTCCCGTGTTGTGAGACAGCCATATTACATATAGGCGGGTACCGCGTCAATACGCTATGACCATCTCAAAACTGGCTGTAACGAACCCTGTTGTGTTTGGTATTAAACATATTGGAATCATACCCCTACACCATTAACAATGTGGGAGGTATGATTCCAAGCACTGTAAATGCTGTTCGTTAGGCTCTCAGTGCTTCCAGTAACAGTCTTCTAGAACTGGACAGCACAACTTGGCTGCTGCAGACCAGAGACATGATTCTGCCATCCTGCTTCTGAGCCAAGCTCAAGCAGGAGTAGGCAGAACAATAGGCATACTGTCACAGCAAGGTGTGATCACCTCCCAGACAGGGTTTAGTGTATTGGGGCAGGGTGGGAGCGCTTGCCAGCGCCACATAGTCTATGTGCAACGCACATTTGATGCCCTGCATGCATCGTCCTGCTCAGACCAGTTCAGGGAGCCATTAGCTTCTAGTCTGACACAAAACTGGACAAAGGACAGGGGAGTATCCTCCCACTTGTCCAGCCCCTCCCTGGGGAGGGACCCTTGTATCGTCCCAACCCTTTCCTTAGGGTAATGAAGGGCTTTCCTGTGGGTGGGTCCCTAGATTCATTGTGGGACACAATACAATGCAGACTTCACTTCAACTGCGACCATCTGGGCACTCTGAACTTCGCTGGCCTTCGCTCTGGGCATCAAGGTTGCAACTGGGAAGACTCCTACTGCTCCTGATCTCTTCGTCCTGCTCATCTACTGCAATGTCCGTGCCTGTGCTCCATACAGGAACCCATCCAGGTCCTGTGGACATCCAAGGCACCTGAAGGAATACAATTACACAATAAATTACTCTAACAGACCATCCAGTGGTCGGTATCGGTGCACGCAGATGGAAAGATGTGAAGAAACTGGTAAGGGGAAATCTAAACTTCACCAATAGGTGAGCAAGGAAGCACTTATTTTTGGTTTAGGTACCCTCACACACCCTGGTGGTGTTATGCTTCATCATCGGGTCACCCCGACGCCTAAAAGTCGGGGTGGGTTCAAGCACAGTGTTGGGAGCTCTTTGGAGATATTATAGACCAGGGGGGGCTAAAAGATAAAAAACCTCAGGCAGATCCCCAGTTTCCTTTTATTTTTGGGTCTGTCTGGGTTTATAAAATTAATAAAAAAGGGGTCTTCAAAGGAATGTTATGGTCCTAGGACCCTAGTGCCAACATGTTTCAGTCCGTGTAAGGCCGTAAAGGTCCAGGACTTTCTTCAGAGCAAAAGAGGCCACCCTGGATAGCAGGTGAGGGAATTCTCTATCCTGTTTGTGGGGCGAGGGCAGAGTAGCTGCTCCTCGTGTGAGCGACTGATCAATTAATCTGTCATGCGTCGTATTCCATCCGAACTTCGGATGAATCCCGTATCTCAGGGGATCGCAGGGCTAACAGGGGTAGCTCTATAGTCGAACCTTCGTCGAGAGTCCTGCCCCGCCTGTCCACCTAGTAGGTCCCGATCCCCGGCGTTTTGAAGGAATACACCTTGAAGTGAAGGAGTCAATTCCCAACAACCAAGCTGATTGGTCTGCTAATCCTGGCCTCCTACAGACTCCGAAAGGCCTCAGAAACACAGGTGATGGTTCTACACATCCCTTGAGGTCTGCCTTGTCATCTCACCAAGTTTGAAACCAGTATCCCTCATCGAAGCTGCAGGAACGGAACCCCTGTGCACAACATTGACTTGCAGTTGCAAAGGCTTGTTGGCTTCCTTCCACCACGTTTTTCTGGCTCCAAGTAGCCCCAACCTCAAGTATCTCCATGGACCATGATCTTCATCCTCACCGCATCACTTGCACCGTGGGACTGCATCTTTGGTGAGCTGCTCGAGGTCCTCTGTGACTCTAGCGCCTTCAGCCTGTGGGTCCTCTTGAAGGTCAGTTTGAATGCTTTTGGGCTCTCCCACTTGTTGTGAGTCTCCTAGACCTTGCTGGTCCCGACATTGCATCTTCTTCTACTTCCACGTTGTTTGCAGTTGCCAAGGTTTGTTGGTGCTCCTGTCAGACACCGACCCCTCAACTCTCGACATCTGACGTGGGACAGCTGGCGAATGTCTCCTGGTCTTCCACAGCATCACCTGGTCCGCACAGCAGCAGTTCCAAGGGTACCGTCAACTCTCTTACAACACCTGACATTGGTGGGCATTCGTCTTCGGTGCCTCCTGGTCACTTCCAAGTGGCATAGACTCTGACCCCTCTGCTTTCAGGTACTTCTCGACTTGGATCCCCCTTTGGGTTCCACAGGACACTTTCACCTTTTCCATCAGTGGCATCTTCCTGAAGTCCTCCATTGGGTTCGACAGTGGTTTCCGACGCCACTTCACACCTGTGCACCCGGTTCCCCTTGGGCAGGTATTCTGGTTCCTAAGGTATCCATGGGTGGGAAGGCTCTCCAACCTTCTGTCTTCCCAAGGTTTCTTCAGGGTCCACTGGGAAGGTTCCATCTTCCTTAAAATTGCAACTTCGATTTACACTCTGATTTTTACGGAGAACGCAGTCATGTTCCCACACTGCACACAACCTCCGTGGTGGTCCTAGATACTCACCTTGTATGGTTCCTTGGGTCCATGGCACTTCTATGTCCTCTGACTATTGTCTTTACTTGAGTTGTGGTTTGCATACGACTATTTTAGTATATGGATTGGTCCCACTCTGGTGACCACTGTGCTAATTGCTTGTTTTTATTGAAAGTATCATGTACATTGTGTATATCTCTGGTTAGGAGAAATCTGTATGTGTTAGTTAGTGTCTTATAATAAATACATATTTTTATAAATACACTGTGTGGTTCTTTTTCACTTACTGGTAAAACAACCTGATTTACACTCCATCTGCACTAAGCCTGAGGACTGCTCTCCACAGCTACCACTTAGAGAGCTTTCCAAGGTCGTCTTAGACAATTAAAATCACCATAAGGGTTGCCTGAATCAGTGCAAGGTGTCCACTTACATAAGTGTACTTCATATACTGAACCAGCCTCTCACAGTCTAGGAAAAGGCTTCCTCTTATTTTTGCTTTTTTTCTTAAGAAGTCTAACTTTCAATTTTTAATGATACCCTCTAAACTAGTGGCTCCCAAACTGTGTCTCGCGGCACCCCGGTGCACCATTAGAACTAGCCAGAGGTGCTACAAACATCTAGGGAAAGTGGAAAAGGTATTAAGTTCTGAAGTTTTGTAATGTGCAAAGTTTAAAAAATAAGTATTAAGAAGCCTTTGCAGCCCCAAGTAACCCATTTGGGCATGTGATGTGGGAGAGTTCTGAAAGCTTTGTTAAAATGTTTGCTTTTTTTGCATTTAAGTCTTCTTGACAGGGAAACCATTTGGTTTTTTAGAAGAACCCTCACCTACCAACCTAGTAGTTGGCATGCTTCATCATCGGGTTCCTACCAGGAAGGCCGTGTGACCCCCAGATGTGCTTCGATGCCTGATTACTGCGGAGCTGTTTTTTTTTGTTTTTTGCCCATAGGACAGAATGGGGAATGCTGTGTAACATGTTTACCTGCATATCTTCCCATAGGAGTGAGATTGAAAATTGGAACCTGGTATTCCTGAACTCAGAATTTAATAACACATCTTTTAGTAAAGGTGGTTTTTAGGTCTCGCTGAGCCAGCGCATGTGCTTGCTCTGAGAGAAATTTAGTGTGTGGGTATTTCAAAGTGCTGGCATAGGCTTTTGGTGGCCTAGCGTTTGCGTTCACGCGAGCGTGCACGCGCGCAGCCGCCATGTGGGTCAAGGCTCATTAAGCCTTGCGTGCCTCAATGAGCTTTCACTTTTGTGCTGCTTCATGTCCCTTATATTTGCATGCAGGTGAAGTGATTGCCGACTCGTTCATCTCCGGCTGCACAGCGGCATAGTCAGTCTAAGAACACAGACATCTCCCTCTGCTAGGGCCCACCCGCCCACTCCACTGGTGCTCCTTGGACAGACAGAGAAGTTCTTTAATGTTTCTTTATTTTAATTACTATGGCACCCCTGCGTGATTATGCAGTGCTTGTCTTATTTTTCATCCTTTTTTAATGTCCTCACAAAGCCTGCTCCGTGTCCCTTACATTTGCATGCAGGTGACGCAATTGCAGGCTCGTTCATCTCTAGCCGCTCATCAGCACAGTCAGTCTAAGAACACTGAAATCTCCTGTTGCTAGCGCCCACCCGCCACACCGGTGCTCCTTGGACAGAGATGGTTGTGGGTGTAAGTGCTGTGGTGGTGGCACTTTTAACCACGCTTGTGGTGGTGACGTGGGAGGACGTAGGAGAGCATGTAGGTAAATCACATCACGCCTTCGTTGAATGGTATGATGACATTAGGGGTGGCCTTCACACTGTTATGTTATTTTTCATTTATACAGCGCACAGCTACTCGGAAGTGTCCCGGCGCTATAGACCGCTGGGGAACCCGTCCTGGCTATCCCTGTGAGATGGTCCCTTTCTGGGTATCTCCAAGGTGAAACCAGGCATCCCCGGCGTCTGTGGGGGGCCGTTGTAGAGATGAGGCAAGCTTAATGCCCAGAGTTGCCGAGTGTGTTCCTGGTTAGAGTAGGTACCGAGGCGAGAATTATCGAGTCCGTTTTGACCCTGGTCCACGACCCTGCCGCGTCGGGAATTGAACCCTGGTCCCTGGCCAATTCTCTGCTTACGGATCTGCCACCTCTAACCAGTGAGCCACACCTCTCAGGATTTACAACTGCTACTGGAGCACACGTTTATTTTTATTCAGTTTTCTATAGCGCGGACACTATATCGCGGACAGGTGTTAAAGTGCTTGTCTCTCCTGCTGCACCGTGACCGGAAGAGACTTACATTTGCCACAAACACGATAATCCCAAGCACTAAAAAAAAAGCAAAAGCGTCTCCCTTGCTGCACTGGAAGAAATAATACAGCTCCAAATAACGTTACCAAGCCGTGGGCCGAAGCATCATTAATCCATATTCTTACTTGGATTCAGCAAATTAAAGAAAAGTATCTGCGTGCAGCACTGCTGCCAATTTCGGTTGCTGTGCATGGTATCATTAACATTTAAATATTGCAACTTGATATTGTGATGGTGTGTTTTCATTTGTTTGGTTATTTTGGTTGTACAGTACATCATGGATGCAAACGAATTGAGACAAGAAAGATCATTTGGGGCAAAATCATTGTCCAATCGACCTTTTTGTCACCTGGCGGGATTTTTATCTGCTTCCAGAAAATTAGCTCATAAATTAAACAGCTGAACATGGCATCTGCTGGGCACATATGGCATCAAATATTATTAAGGAATTCAGTGTTGAAATGAGTACACTGAAACGGGTATACTAAACTGTAACCACCTTGCTGCAGGGATATTGTCCATTAATGATGCTTCGTTCTTTACAATAGCCTGAATTTAAATAGTATTTATATATTTGAGCCCCACTGTTGTATCATTTCAGCCCTGTATTACTCGACTAAAATATGTTTTCCCTAAAACCTCATTTAAGGCATACGTTCTTCTATTTGTCTTTGCCTTTCGCTGCTTACTGTATCAACAAACACTGCTGCCTCACAAGCGTTTTATATGCTCCAAAAATTACTTTTGGGCTCTGTCATTGCCATGTTCTATTTTATTATCGAATCTGAACAGTAATCTGTATAAAACACAGAAAGAAACTTTGCATGTGCTGGATGCCTCTCTTACGTTCACAAATGAAATGCTTGGATTTATGCACGCACATTACCAAGCATCAGTAGAATATCTTGCTGAAAGGAACGGCCATTGTTTACTTCAGGTTTTCCTTAATAGCACAAAATAGTCTTGGTTTGCTTCTTAGTGCTAAACAATGTAAAAAGAGAAAACAACAAGCATTGGCATAGCCAATAGGTCTCGCTTTTGGGGCCTTATAAGTATTTAGTTATGCAGCACAATATCCTTGGTGCAACAACATCAACTGTTGCATGGCTAAACACTTATAAGGTCCCAAAGGGGAGACCTATTGGCTATGCCAATACTTGTTAAATTCTGTGTTCGAAAATAGCACTATTAGAAGGCGGCTGTTTTCTTGTTCAACCTTTCAGTGTGCCTCTGCCTGTTTGTGGATTGACTGGCTGGCTTGAGAGTGACAGGGCCTGGGGTGGCTCCAGGAGTGTGGGTGAGTCAGCACTAGGCTGAATAGACCTATCTGCATTTTGAGTGGTGGGAGGAGTAGAACCTGGGCCAGAATAGGGCTGTGCCTGCCTTCCACAAGGCTGGCTCCACCTCCTGCGGTGCGTCTGAACACCGTAGCCCACATTCACAAAGGAAGAAATTGTGCACTGGCAGAGTGCACCCAGAACTGGTTTGAACTGGGTCAAGGACCCCTAACAAATAGAGAACAAAGACTTTTGGGGTATAAAAACAAGAGCTGAAATCCCTGTAAAATTAGACTTTGATCAATAGGAACCTCTGCCAAAGGAGAACAGCTGAAGAGACTGAGGCGAAGTGCTGACCTTGCTGTGCGTCTGGGGCTGGCCAGCAGTTTGCTGATTTGACTAAAGAGAGGACAAGGGGCGTTGCTGTGTGCCGTGTCCCCCCTGCTTGCCAAAGGACTTTGCTGTGTGCTGTAAACTGAAGAGAAAGTCTCCAAGGGCCTGAGAAGAGCTGGCCTCCTGTTGTGGGAACTCAGCAAAATCAAAGTTCCCCTGCCGTCTCAGCAATGTTGTGTGCATGTGTTTTCTGCAGCCTGAGACCTTTGTGGGACCTGTACTGTGACTGTGCATCTAGAAACAGTCCTGCGCCCTTCTACGATTAGCAGCGTGACCAACGAAGTGCTGCGATTATCACCGCCACCGTCCCGGGCCATCATCGACAAGGAGCTGCGAGAATTCACCGCCGCCGGCCCGAGCCTTTTATTGCCAAAGGGTTATCTGCGAGTTCATCTGCCCAAGATCAAGGAGCTGTGCCGGGAGCCAAAAAGCTGCGAGGCGTCGCCTATCAACCTGACTCTCCCTGGGAGGAACAGCCGCAGTCAACGGGAAGCCACCCAGTGGGACGCCAAGCCGCGAGAAGAGGAGAGAGAGACAGCACCCCCCAGGTAATGCTTGGACCAAGACTAGTGAGCGTGCATGTGTCGTCACCTGGGGCGGGATGCATTTTTTGAGAGACTGCTCTTTGCCTCTTCCCCCTTCGCAGTGTGAGCCTCCGCTCGAGCAATTACAGTGGCCCATACCTGCCACAAGAGGAGCGGTGGTACCGGATCCGGAGTTATAGTTTCTTTTTCACTCTAAAAGCATTTGGGGCATATTTTGGCAATTGCAAGCCGCGAGTCAGCCGCAAATGGCGAGGAACCCGTAACAAACACAGTGAACTGGTGTTGAACTGTACTCTTGATCATTTATTAAGTAATTACACAGAGAAACATGAACCTACAAGTGACTTCCGTACCATCTTGAAAAGTCAATTACAAGTATACGCATATGTTGGATTTCTGTCGTTTTGGTCATGCCTAAATTTAGATAAAAATATCTTTATTTTTGAAAAAACAACCTGTGTGGTGTTCACTCGTCGTTCACAAAGATATTCGTAAGCTATACGATCATGCAGTGACTCTTTTGTGATTGCAACCCATGCGTAAACAGTTTTTGAGCATGATATAGATCAAGGCAAAAGTAAAACTGCATGTCTGGCTTTATTGGATTTATTGTTTATTGCCATGATATGTGCTATGTTATATTATCAAGGTAATGACAATGCCCGAAATGCGAAGGCACCTACTTTGTACACAAGAATATTTCGTGACATAGATCCCGGAGGAAGGCGGCGCCTATAGTCACACTTTAGACGGCAGAACAAAAATAATAATAAGTGGTTAATGTAACTTCAAAATTGAGGGGAACGACTTTGCACGCCCACCCAAGTACTATGAGAGCGGGGGCTCTGTTACTCACTGCGTCAAGGTCAGCCATCTATTTTAGAACCTACTAGTTCTTCTTTCAGGGTCCCGGTGAGGCCGAGCGCTTGCTAGGCAGCGTCTTAATAAGTGGCTACAGGGACAAGCTCCATCACCGGGTGTGCACGTTGGGATCAAAATGGAGATGATCTTTGAGAATCCACATGGTGTGTGTCAAGTTGTTCTATAACCACCCACATGGGGTCATCTATCGTGTGGTTGGTTCTGATAAAGTGATCTGTCATTTTTGTAGTATTTCTTTTGCATCGGATATTGCTTTGGTGTTCATTCATTCTTATTTTTATCTTTCTGCTTGTCATTACAATATAACGTAGTCCTCATGGGCAAGTTATCATGTAGATAATGTTAGTGGAGTTGCAATTGACCCAGGTTTTGTTGGGTTCCAGGTCCAGGGTTTTAGCCCTGTATGTGGAATTGCATGCAATGCAGTTACCACATGGGTAATGGCCAGTGACATCTGGTATGCCCCATGCATTGCATGTTGTGCTCTCTCTTGATGGTTTTCTGGGTTGTGTGGAGACCAGGCTGTCTTTTAGGCTTCGTCCCCTTCTGAAGGAGAAGAGTGGTCTTTCCCAATTCAGGTTCCCTGTTTGGACAATCCTCCAATGCTAGTTGATAATCTTTTTCATCTGGTTAGAGATTGGATTGTAGGTGGTGACACATGTTAGTGGGGGGTCTGTGACACACCTATTTTGGTTTCTCACTCTTTTTAATGTTTTTGCAACTATCTTTTTGGTATAGTCTCTGGTTCTCAATTTCTTGGAGAGGTCTTTCACTTGTGTTCTGAAGTCT
The DNA here is from genome assembly GCF_964204655.1 of Triturus cristatus. NCBI lineage: Eukaryota > Metazoa > Chordata > Amphibia > Caudata > Salamandridae > Triturus > Triturus cristatus. The sequence continues at coordinate 1,526,784,388 of NC_140591.1, forward strand.
TCCAATTTACTACAATTTTTTCTTACTCTTAGAAATTGGCCATATGGTAGGTTTTCCCTCAGAGTCCTGGGATGAAAACTGTTAGGTAGGTCAAGGTGTTCTTTGCTGTGGGTTTGTAGTGGATCTTGGTCTGCAGACCTGTATCATCATGAAAAATGGTTATGTACAGGAAATGTATGTTGTTTGTTTCAATTATGTAGGTGAATTTCACATTTTTGTCGCAACGGTTCAGCCAGTCATGGAACTCCAGGAAGGCAGATTTTGAACCTTCCCATATAAGCAGAATATCGTCGATATAGCACTTCCAAATTCCTATCTTTAGCTTGAAGGAATTGTTGATGTTCAGGATGTGTCTATTCTCGAAATCAGGGACATATAATCCTGCCACACTAGGGGCAAAGGTACTGCCCATTGATCTTCCATACATTTGAAGGAACAGAGTTCCCTCAAATTTGAAGAAATTCTCTTTAAGAGCCAGCTCAGCGCATTCGATTATGAACTCTTTTGGAGTGTTGAAGTCCCAGCGGATCTCGTCCAGGGTATTTCTGATCACCTGGATGGTTTTCATCCTGTAGGAGACTTGTGCAGAGGCTCTTGATATATAGGGTAATGAGTAGATCAATTCCAGGCCGGAACTCTATCTCCTTTAGTAGTTGTAAGAGTTATTTTGTGTTTCTTAGGTAGGTTGATGTTTTTTGGAAAATGGCTTTAACAAGAAGCTGCAGTAGCTTGATAATGTTTCAAACAGGGAGTTTATTCCTGAGACGATTGGGCATCCGGGTGGTGGTATAGACGTAAGGAATTTTTGGCTGTGTTTTTTCTTAGAAAATCTACCTCTTTATTGGTGATGAAACCTTTCGACTCTGCTTCTTCCACCAGGTATCCAATTTTATTTATTAGTCAAAGTGATGGATCTGTATTGAATGGTTTGTAGTTCTTCTTGTCATCCAGCAGTCTTATGCATTCCGTTGTGTAGTAAATTATATTCATCCTGACTACTCCTGCTCCTTTGTCTGCCTCTTTTATCACAATTGTTTTATCTTGGCATAGTTGTTTGAGTGACTCTGATCCAGATCTTTTCATGTTGTGAAATGTTTTTGGTGATTGTAACTCTTCAATTTCTTTCATTACTGCCTGTTCAAATGTGATTAGTTCTACAGGCAAAGTAGCTGTTGGGGGTAAGAATGTGGATTGTTTTTTAAAAATGTGTATCTCCCGTGATGCCCGGGGTTTACCATGGTGTTTTGTCCTAAAAGAAAGCCTTGAGTCTGAGCTGAATCCTGAACAATGGATTGGGTTTTGTTCCCACACCAAACCTTGATAAATTCTCACTTAACTGCGAACTACCTGGGTTTTTCAGAAAGCTCAAACTCAAGGCTTTCTTTGAGGCCACAACACCACGGGAAACCCGGACATCACGGGAGATACGAAAATAAAAAATAAATCCACATTATTTTACCCTACAGCTACTGTGGAACTAATTACATTTGAACAGGCAGTAATGAAAGAGATCCAAGAGTTACAACCACCAAAAACGTTTCACAACATGACAAGCACATCCTGTATTGTTCAACACATATCTCAGCCACCTGGTCTCCAGCTGGGGTGTATGCCGGTGCCTCCATGCCCCAGGGAGAGATCCCACGATTCCACCTTTCTTGTATTTGAAGATTTGTTTTGTTTTGTTATGTTTAATTAGTTGATGGGAGGTTACCGCAAACTCAACCTGATTGGGGGGTTGGAGTGAGTGGGGATAGGTCTCTAGGGGAGGGAGTAAATAGTTTGAAGGAGGAAGGGCGATTGCAATATAAGGTATACAAATCACACTATACAACCAGCGAGGTGCATGGCACTGTGGCACATAGCATCTCCAAGCAGAGTGCCAATTCTGTGATCTATACCAATGGGCACACACATCTAGGCATCATTGATACATTTGAAATACACACCACTGGGACATGACCACATATAAGTGTCTCACATGGAACATACGTGGGCTCAATCACAACAGCAAAGCCAGACTTATACAGTCATTCCTCATCAGGCACAACATTTACATATGCTTTCTGCAAGAAACGCATCTGCAAAGCAAAGCGAACTCCAAGCTCCAAGCTCCAAAATTGACACTGGGGTAACATATACTTAGCGACCTACTCAAACTAAACTAGGGGAACCGCAATCCTTATATGAAGGGGCTTGGGTTGGAGCCTGATTAAAACATATTCTGACTTGGATGGTTGATTAACCTTGGCGGAGGGCACACTTGGCACTATTAGGGTGACACTGGCTGTAGTATATGGCCCCAATACAGATACTCCTGAATTCTTCCACAAGCTCCTGGGGACAATAACCCAAACTGGATGCAATACTGTAATCTGGGGGGGGGGCGACTTAAATGCCATCCTCGACAATTCTTTAGATTGCAGGGGTGCAACCCGCAAGCTGCATCCAATGACATTTGGAGGCAATGGCACCCAGGCACAGGGGGTGGCACATGCATTACAGCACAACATTCAGTCTGGTCCCGCATTTACTTTCCTCTTCAAAGACGTGGCCACATGGACCACAGACATTAAAATCCTCCCCAGAACCCTCTCCTATCACGCACCTTGTCTGCTGCGCCTACTGATACCATCCACACCCAGCTGGGCATTTCAGTGGAGGTTCCCACCTAGAGCCCTGCTAGATGCTGCCTTCTGTGAGGAAACAAAAGGAGACATCCTTGAATACTTCTCACTTAATGAGGGGTCGGTCTCTTCTTCATCATTTCTGTGGGAGGTGTTTAAAGTAGTCATTCGTGGCCGATGCATAGCCAGATAAGCTGGAGTACTTAAGGCTCTTATACAAACAATCAAAACTCTTGAAACACAGATCCGAACATTAGAGCTTGAGTACTTTCAAACCAATGACCCTGAGCTGCTTCCCCACATTAGAGACACACTCACTGAGTTCTAGGAGGAGGCGGAGAGATAAGTCAACTATCTGGGCAAACACACACAGGGTAGAAGATATGGAGAAGGGGCAGACCAGGCAAAACACTGGCCTCATTGGTAAAACCCTTGGACACTATAGATTACACCACAGAACTGAGAGGTGATGCCCAACAGCCTATAAGAGACCCCCAAGAAATAATGAATCACCTCACACACTTCTAATCTAACCTATGAACCTCACAACACACAGCCCTACCGGAGGACATACAACCCTATTTCAATTTGATAGAGCTGCTGTGGTTGAGCAGAGCACCCAGAGCATATCTGGATGAACCATTTGCTGAGAAAGACGTCATACAGGACATTAACACCCTGCTCAGCGACAAGGCCCCAGGGCTGGAAGGCCTCCCAGCCACATTCTATAAATGTAACACATTGATCCTGGCTACTCATCTCATGGCTATATATCAAGAGTCCCTTCAAAATGGCATATTGACCCCACGCTTAGAGAAGCGAGCATATTGCACAACTTAAATCCGAAAAAAAAACAGATCTCTGTGACTCATACCGGCCGCTCTCTCTTATATACAGAAACAAAAAAATATATGCCAAGCTACTGGCCAACAGAGTCCAACCATTATTGCTTCTCATTGCCAGACCTGTTCAATCAGGATTTATTCCCGGGAGATCAAATACTCACAACCTGCGCACATTCTTCACGATTCTTCATAATTTAGAACCTCAACTACCTGTGGTGACTGCACTTCTCGATGCCACTAAGGCTTTCAACTCCCTGGAGTGGCCATTTCTAGTCGCAGTACTAAGCAGATTAGGCTTCAGCCCGTTATTTATATAACAAACTAAACTACTATACTCAATTCCTACTGCGCTCTTATGAGCGAACGGTCAAGTATCAAAGGCGTTCACCATCACTCGCGGAACCAGACAAGGCTGTCCCCTCTCCCCCCTCCTCTTCGCGATTGCAATGGAACCCGGGGACTGAGATTCTCCTCCAGTGGGTTAATAATATCACAATACACAGATGATATCACCCTGTACATCAAGAAAACGTACTCTCAACGCTCTGTGAGATTACCAAATTCGGCGGGTATCCAAATTAACTGGAAGAAATCCACATTATTTCCGCTAACTGACAGCACCACACCATCCGAGCTCGAACACTGGCTCCGTTGGGCTGAGGGCCCGGTCAAATACCTAGGAATCTGGCTCAGTAGAGATACCCAAGAACTATGGCACATGAACACTGGTCGCGCTATAACCTGGCTTGAGGAGAAAACCAAAGTCTGGTCTGAATTGCCATTGACCTTAGCGGGCAGAATAGAGATAACTAAAATGATAGTCCTCCCCAAGTACCTATATATTTTCGTAAACCTTCCACTTACACTCACCCAATCATTCTTCAACACCATTTCCTTGCTGATGAATCATCAGCTGCTCTTTCAAGTGTGGGCAGGAGGACAAGTCAGAGTAGTCTGGGAAACACTAACTCTCCCACAGGATCAAAGAGGGCTAGGTACACCCGACATTCCTTTATACGCCTACTGCGCACAAGCCCAATTCCTTCACTATTGGGTGTACCGACTCCATTCCAGCCCCATGTGGTGGTTAAGCTAGACATAACTGCACCTATTTCCCTAGAGGTGGCACTATACAGCCCATATAAATGCCCCCACCATGTAAAAGTCACAACAGAAACGCTAAGATGGGCAGGGGAAGGGCTGCGGAGGAGAGACAATATAAAGATTCTATTTGCCCCCTCAATCCCTCTACCTAGAAATCCACAAATGCCCCCGCTGGAGTATCAGAGCACTATTGTAAGAGCACAGAAACTAGGGATCACCAAATATAAAGACCTATAACCTGAAAATCAGTTTACTGAACCACCAACACCAACCAATACATCCCCCCCAATTTTTCTGATGTATTGTTCTACCACCGCATACGTGCCACATGTCGTCAGATTCACAATACATATCCTGACCCTCCTCAGTCCTACAGGCCTTAGAGCACATTCCCATCACTCCTTCCCCACACAGGCTGATCACAAGGCTATATACTTCCATGCAAAAACACTATCCAGTAACGGCACCCAAATTAAGGGAACAGTGGAATACTGAGCTGAACCCACAGATTACTGAAGAGCAGGTCTGCTGTGCGCAACTCAAGCAACTATCCCCCAACTACAAGCTCAGATTAATACATTTCAAATTCATAAATCAATACTACAGGACACCTATACAGCTGCAATGCATGGGTGCCCATGCTAACACAGACTGCTGGAGGTGCCACGTGGATCAGGCAACCTTTTTACACTTGGCATGAGAATGTCCTCCAATTGATACATATTGGCGCGAGATTTTTCACAAAATAAGCGAAATACTCATGATACAGTTAGAGCCCGCGCCCTTACTAGGAATGCGGGAGTACATCAAAGATGCCCCGGTGGGGGCTGGCAGGCTCCGGCTATGTTGCTGCTATTAGCGAAACACAGAGTTGCCATGAAATAGGGCAGACCAAGACCCTCCTTTGTCAAGGATTGGATCCTAGACGTTACATTCTGTCAAGAACAACTCACTGCTTTTTGGGAACTATTGCCTATGGCATCCAGACATAAAGACATATGGGGCCCCTTCCGCACATGGCTGAGGGCACATGACCACAGAGAACCGGGTTTAATCACATTGCCCACCCATCATACAGATGCACAACCGCCGGGTTGATACAATACACCATTCTATAAATGATCTCAACACTACACCCCACGTGGCATGGCCCTCAAACACGAAACATCAATGTCACCCCAGGAGTTTTACAGAGTAAACAAACACCCTATAAACCTAAACAGTCAATGCCCACACCAAATGCCTAGATATGTAAATGGTTCCAACCTAATGACACTCTTTGAAGACTTCATTGCCTAATGTACGGAGTTGTTGTGCCAGGTTGTCTATGTATTACAAATATTAAAATGCCACAACTTTACTATGTATCTTGTAAGTGTCCCACCATAACAAAATGTATGATAACAGAAATGCCAATATTTGTTTTGTTTTTTTAAACGAAAAAAAAAAATGTGTCACTACCTACTATCCAATCTCTAATCAGGTGAAAAAATTGTCAACAAGCATTGAAGGATTCTCCAAACAGGGAACCTGAGTTGAGGACGACCACTCTTCTCCTTCAGAAGGGGATGAAGCCTAAAAGACCGCCTGGTCTCCACACTACACAGGAAACCATCACGAGTGAGCACAACATGCAATACGTGGGGCATACCAGATGTCACAGGCCATTACCCGTGTGGTAACTGCATTGCATGCAATTCCACATACAGGGCAAAAATCCTGGACCTAGAACCCAACAAAACCTGGAACAAATGCAACTCCAATAACGTTATCTACATGATAACTTGCCCATGTGGACTACGTTACATTGGAATGACAAGTACAAAGATAAAAATAAGAATCAATGTACACCGAAGCAAAATAACAGCGGTGGATTTATCGTCTTTCCACACATCAACAGGATCTGAACTATGACATTTCGCGGAACACTTTATTACCCAATAGGTAATAATGAACTCTTCATTGATTGACGAATACCGGAATAAATTGACACTTAGCAACACCAGATAACCACCTTCCTGCTACAAGGAAAATAATCATATAATATATATTTCTCATATCATCCAATCATGCTCTTTCCCTGGTTAACGTAGATACCAACCAAGACATATTTGTGACCACAGTTATGTGAAGAGGGACTCCACTGAATGGGTTGGGTGAAATCAATACATGTAATTTTTATGGGCTTTATACATTAGTGTGACCCCAGGCTGACATCTATTTCCTAACCTTTACATGAGACCGAAAACCCGACTCCAAAGAGTACGTGGGTATCTGCCAAATAATTTTGTCCAAATGGAGACCATTCAAGGGTTAACTCTGGGGAGAAAGGGCTCCCCAGCCAACAACCAATCAGAAACTCAGCTTCGGCCTCAACGTACACACACGTTGACAGAGCTTGCCCAAGTAATGGACTTTCAATGAGTAATGCTGGCAAAGGGCTCGCCTGCCGACATCCAATCAGAATCTCCGTTTCGATCTCAACTTGCACGCACAGTGACAGAACTTGTCCCCATAGCCACTTTTTAAGACTCTGCCTAGCAAGTGCTCGGCCTCACCGGGACTCCGAGAGAGGAACTAGTGGGTTCTAATGTAGGTGGCAGACCTTGACGTAGTGAGTAACAGAGACCCCGTTCTCATAGTACTTGGGTGGGCGTGCAAATTCGTTTCCCTCAATTTTGAAGTTACATTAACTACTTATTATTATTTTTGTTCTGCCCGCCTAAAGTGCGACTATAGGCACCTCCCGCCTCCAGGATCTATGTCACAAAATATTCTTGTGTACAAAGTAGGTGCCTTCGCATTTCTGGCATTGCCATAACCTTGATAATACAACATAGCACCTATCATGGCGATAAACAATAAATCCAATAAAGCCAGACATGTCGTTTTACTTTTGCCTTGATCTATATCACTCTCAAAAACTGATTACATATGGGTTGCAATCACAAAAGAGTCACTGCATGATCGTATCCCTTACGAATATCTTTGTGAACGACGAGTATTGCGCTTAAAAACCAATTCATGTATGGACAATTAGCCAATTTTGCACCAATCAATGATAAATGCATGAATGTTAGGTCCACAATAATATGTATTGTATGTTGTTTTTGATTTACGTAATGTCTCCTTTACCTTTCTCTTCACAGGTACAGAAACTATGATGGTAAATAACTGTAAGTGATATTTCCATGCACACCTTAGCATGTGTGCATTGTTCAACGTGAGCTCAGGGTTCACTATGAGCCGCGGGTCCTGAAGAAAGCCATTTTAATTAATACATATGGCTGAAACATGTAGACCACCTCACAAGAAACTCACTTTTGCACATTTATTGTCGAGACGTGCAAGACCAGTGTTTCACTCACGTCCACCAAAAACTGTCATTTTTTTACCCTACTTCTGGAAACATACATTAAAGGACTAGGTATCCTGTAGGTTGTTTTAATCTATCACTATCGAAGCATCCACTTGGCACAAAAAACAAAAAAAAACAGCTCCGCTGTAATCAGGCGTCAAAGCACATGCAGGAGGCACTCGGCCTTCATGGTGGGAACCCGATGATAAAGCATGCCACTAACTAGGTTGTTGGGTGAGGGTTCTTCTACAAAAAGAAATGGTTTCCCTGTGTAGGAGACTTAATTGCAAAAGAAGCAATCATTTTGACAATGCAATAATTTATTTTGATCCCCAAATTTAGATTTTGTAGAGCATAGCTTTATGCTCGTTCTCTTTGTTTTGTTATCTATACCCAGGGGAGACAAACAAACTCTCTATTTTCCTCCTCTGTCTCCTTATTTGTTTTTTGAGAGTTATGAAAGCACCACCGGTCAGCATCTGGAGTCATGGTTTGGCCCAGCACGTAACATGTTTCATGTAATAAAGAGCCTCTGCTTAGGTGGGGCCAGGGCGCAAGCCAGACACAGTGATGCCAAGCGTTGTTGCTGCCCATGTTCTGCCACGTGGCCATCGCCATTACAAGTAGATTTAATTGAGCATTAGGAAGCGTCAAAAAATTCCCCAAACTCTACGCCACACCTTCTTTCACAACCTCTTCATAGTGACAGTCTTTCTTACACAGTTCCCAGAGTCAGAGAACAACCCGCCTATTATTAGGACTTGAGTAAGGTAGCTTTTGCATTTGATGGAGGAGATCCATGAGGCTAGATCTCATCAATTGGACCATTTGCTGCAGTCATTACTGAGCATTGTCTCTTACGATTGCAAAGTCATCAAAACTTCTCAGCTTTGGGAAACACCAACTCACACACAAATACTGCAGTTCTAGCACGACCGCCTCTTAGCACGACACTAATCAGCACTGAATGAGTGGAGAAAGTACACAACCTTATGTGTTCATTCAATGAGTAGTGTAACACTTCCCCTTTGAATGGCACAGTAAAAGAGGTACATTAGTCCTATGAAAAGTGTAGGAGTATACACTGCACTGTGTCGACATTCAGTGCCACAATTAATAATGTCAAATGACACAGGTGCAGGCATAATGCATGGGACTATCTAGTGGTCTGAGGCAGAGTTCAGCGAGTATTAACACCCAGCCTTGTAATTGGACAGAGTGTTGTGACATTATGCACTCATCAGGGCCTTCCGAACTTTAACGTTATATTTTCCCTACACTCCAGGGAAGTGGTTTATCTTTCCTACATTAACAGTGAAAACCTCACCTGAACTTGTCTTTCAATATCAAGGCCACAAAGATGCCACTCTGCTATTATTTATTGGTGGGTTGATTTAACAGGCAATGTTAGTACAAGTGAAACAGCTGTAACTATAATTCAGCCAAACAATGCTTTTATGTTGTGTGATTATAATGACCTGTCTGTCACTTTTTTGATGTGGCCATGACTAGACAGTTTAATTTACACTAACCTTATAGTGTTTCATATTACATATAACGACAGTGACGTTTGTGTGGCGGTAGATGGGTTAATAAAGGCTCACAAATAATCAATTGAGAAGGGCACAGGTAAGTGTAAAGTTAAAGAGATAAGTAAGGAGATTTAAGTTAGTGTTTGGTTACTAAAAAGGGAAAGGAACATAGACAAGGTTAATCAGAGCAGTAGAGTGAAGAAATGATTAGCGCTTGGCATCGTTAGAGGATGAAAATAGTCTACACGTGCAAAAATGTTTATATTAATTTATTGAGCCACATTATTTTCTGCAAATATCAAAAGTACAAGAATAAAAGGAAGAATAGGTAAAAAATCTTCCCCCATGCCAGTCACTCGAGCAGTGAGTGGTCTCAATATTGCATTTGTTTGTCAATCTTTATGTCAACATAGGAGTTCATTTGCTTTAACGTTCTATAGCAGGTTCTACTGTTTAACAGAATCAGAACCTGAAAAGGTTTACCCGCCCGAAAAAAGAGTGACATGTTGGGGAGCCAAGACCAAAGGACAATTAGGTCAAGGAAGCCGTGGGTCTAAAAAGTTTGGGAACCACTGCAAGAGTAGACCACGGACAAGGCAAAAAGAGGACTCTCCATAGCAGAAAGGAGGTGCTCATAACTCACAACAATGCTAGGCTACACTCAATTTGTGGGTAATTTACCTCAACAGAACACTCACAAGTTGATTTATCAAAGATGGTGTTAAAATTCAATTTCATGAGGCAATGTGTCTTCAAGTTAAAGCACCTATAGACAATTTAGTAAAAGCCCACACAATGATTAACTTATAGATCAGCAAAATAAATGTAAATGTTTTATTACTAAAATTCAACAGATCTGGTACAGAATTGATATAACCTCATAGCTGTGAAGGCTCTCAGTAAATAGAGCATTACAGAGAAGTATAAAATAAAAAATATAACTGAGTCCCAAGTGAGCAGAAAAAACAATAGAGAATTAGGCAGTATTTCTATCAGCGTTGGAAAGTTTGCAGAGAAATTCTATCTCACCTCTAAAATCAAGGATTTATATACACTATTTCCATATGCTAAATCATTAAAATTGCAAAACCACTGTTGTAGAATTAAAAGTGTTCGAATTTTCAGCATCTCAAAGGACAGCTTTATTAAACATTATATTGCCTTAGCATCTACGCACTATCTAACTATATTAATATTTATGCTGCCCACCCTATGCTAATGTTAGATGGCAGAACAAACTAGTTACATGAACAACGGCAAACTATTAGCTATGAATAAGATACATTTAGCTGACAGAAGTTCCATGAAATATTACAAATAATGTAACATTATTTGTGACCAAGCTGGGAAGATTTGATAGAGAACAGCAAGCACAAGGTCAATATAAATAAACAAACATGACTCTACTTCACTCTGTGCTGCAGACATAATGTATTGTAAAATGCGTTGGGAAAAACACATCTAGTTTGAAAAAGATGGTGATTGGCCCTAAATTGAGGCCTCATTAACAACAGGTCATAATAGACACTTTTATAGGTCGTAGGAAGTTTTGGCCATATTATGATGTTGATGGGCCCCATTGACATCTGGGGAAGCGGCCCAACTGCCGCATTACAATGCAGTTGATTAGGCAGTATTGGTAGAGGTACCGGGCCGTCGGTCAGGTTGTATTCCCTAAAATGTAGGACGTGCCTGCTCAGGCACCGCTGGTGGGATTACAATCCACCTTTCCGCCAGCCTTTTCAAGTTGGTTTTTTGCTAAGAAAAGGCTGGAAATCAGGATCTTTTTGAGTCCCCAGCAGGGCCCCTGCCCCTGTTGCCTTCCACTATGGGCCCTGGAGGGTACCCCTGGTCTCCGTCTAGACCTCCATGCACATGTGGCAGGCACTGCATGGTGCCTGCCACATGGTGCATGGATGTTTCCAAAGTGTATATATTTCCTAATGTGGCTTGTAATGCAGCTCGCACGGATGTCTCCGAAGTTTATATTTCCGATTGGGGCTTGTGCTATAGCCGTCTGTAGCAGGATCTACTGTTTAACAGAATAAGGAGCTGAAAAGGTTTACCACCTGAAAAAAGTGACATGGTGGGAAGCCATGGCCAATGGACAATTAGGTCAAGGGAGCCGTTAGTCTAAAAAGTTTACAACGACTGCTTGACTAAACTGAGGATAGGGCAAAAAGAGGACTCTCTAAAGCAGAGAGGAGGTGCTCTCAACTCACAACCATGCTCCACTACCAACAAATTGTGGGTGCACAATGTTTTGATTGCTAACAATATATCACCAGGGCATTCGGCTTGAAGATTTCGTCATGCTAGAGCCTTTGAAGCCTTAAAGAGCAACTCTCCTCTATGGCCATAAAGAATTGACAAATGTGTTCAGATAAGCATCACATCACTTGTAGAGCCCCATCCAGGGGTAGAGCAAGAGGTAAGTCACAAGCCGACCACATTGCAGGTGAGCGCATGATTATAATGGTAGCGGAACCGCTGACTTCATGTTGGGAGGTTCCACTTTCGCTACGATGATGGTCGGACACTCGTCTGACCGGCACCGTAATAGGGTCCTTTGTTTCAAATACAATAACACTATCTCAGTGTCTACATGTAAAATTAAGAGTAAAACTACATACTGCACTTTGTTAATGATGCAGAAAATAATGAATGCACAAACATTTCAAGAAATCCAATCCCTGAAACTCAGAACAAAGAGAGCCAAAACACTATCACTATAAAAGTACAGCGTGGAAACAAAACACATATACTTTGCATGCAAACTTCAAATTAGGACAGCCAAGCTAAACTACTAAAATAATTACATTTCCCAAGCACTAGCTCAACAACAGAACCTTTAAGAGTACTCAAAAAGGCGTCAGCTCCTGTGGAGCATCTAGCCAAAATTGAACCTTCTCAACATCCCAGTGATAATTAATCAAACTTTTTCATTTCCAAAGTCAAACACATCTGCTCTTAAATTGATTCAGATATGACCATTTCCATGACTCCTGAGCCTTATATACCAGTCACAGAAATTCAAAACAAACTGATTCTCTTCAAATAACTCATGGAGAAATATTTTAAATTACATCAACTTCTCAATCTTCAGGCTTATCTTCAGACAGCCGTCTGACATACATACTGACACAGCTGAGGCAGCACATAATCCATTAAAGGGTTACCTTATTGATTATTTCCCTAAAGCAATTAATTGTTCAGCATCAGCGAAAAATGTCCTTTTTATAGCCACTATTAAAGAAAGTCATTGTTCCCACCGAGTGACCCTACAAATAACATTGGCTATCACGTCTGCCTTATTAGAGAAAGTACTGGACAGACAAGACCTTACCCAATAACACATATTCATGGAGACAAACATTAGGGCAGGTTTTAGCCAGAGCACAACACTAAATCAGTTGTCACCTTGGTCATTGGTGATCAGAGAAATAGGTCTTTCAGCATGGCTTGGACGCTTTTGTACTATTAGGCCTCTCCTCAGACTTTAGACCATCTGAAAGACACTGCTTTCAATGATTTGGCTTTGAAGTGTATTAATTCTTGCCAGAACACTCTCTGGTCATCTCCCTTCCCCCATTCAAATTCTCAATCTACAAAGTCTCCAATGGATTTGCCTACGACTCACCCTTTCTCTTCTACTCTTTGATGTTTTTATGCTGTCTCTGGTCCCTTCACTAAATTCTATGGTCACAAAGTCCTATATGTATGCTGATACGACACAGATCTATTTAAATATAGCAAATGCTGAAGCCTCCTTTCGGCATATGTGATCATCCAGTGGGTGCCCTGGCCCCCACTCTCACCGCTGTTCATAATTGGATTCCTTCTAGCTTTTCGAAACTCAGTCCTGCCAAAACTGAGCTCCTCCTCACTAGATTTGCCTCTACTAAAAGCTTCACTATCAGCTGGTCATGAATATGGGCCTCTCCCCTCCCTGTTGTGTGAAGTCTAGAAATTTACAGAGTCTAATTTCTCTCTCGAAATTCTTGGCATCCAAACTTTCAAGTTCCTGCTTTGTAAACATCCCCAGCTTGAGAAAAATTCCCCATTGATATTGTTGAAGACCAACAAAAGAAAAAGATGACAAACTCATAGAAAAACACACAAGAATAACACAACCAATTAAAGCATAAACACAACTGCAGGTCTAATTACGTGCATCTGTTGAATTTACACCACAGTGGAGGCTTTACAGGCAAGCAACATAATTTGTGAAGCCATCTTGAATGCAACGTATCTTTTAAAGTGAAGTTTGCAAAACAAAATAACATTTTTGATTGCTAACTACATATTCCCAGGGCATTCAGCTCAAACATTTCATCATGCTAGAGACTTTGAAGCCTTAGAGAGCACCTCTCCTCTGTGGCCATAAAGATCTTATAAATGTGTTCAGATAAGCAGCACGTCCCTTGTAGAACCCCATCCGGGGGTGGGGAGAGGTAAGTCCAATTTCAGCCTGTGCAGATATCAGGATAATTAACTTGATAGCACTCATTGTTTGCAGAATGTTTAGTTCTGCAATGAATGCGCATAAATCCTTTACTTCTTATTATTGACACAGCGAATCTACAATATCAGTTTAAATGTTTAAGGTTGTATTACAGTTGCAGGAAATAATGTGTGTACATAGCTCTTGAAATTACTGTCATCAATGTGATCCCTCTTTGCAGGGTTTTCACAACAAATGAATGTAAGATCCAGATTGCTAAAATAGAATTGTGATGTTCCATTCCTTAGTTCTTTATTACAAATACAGCAGGTGTGAGCCAGTCTATGGAGCTCTTTTTTTACGACATTCTCTTTTCTACAACACAGGTGGCTCAGGCAGTCTGAAGATCACCTCCCCGCTTCCTCCTCTTCTCACCAAATCCATCATCTAACCGGTCCTCCCGTCCATTGCTGAGGAGAAGAAGGCTTCCTTTCAAAAACACAGGGTGAGTTTGGCCTCTTTTGACTTTCCGGCTACTACCATCCCTGTGGATAGTGAGATACTTTTCACCACGACGACATCCTACAGTAGCATTCTCCTATTGCCAACCGTAGGCTCTCTACCTTAAACATTTGTGAGATATTTACATGTCAGTTATAAGTCTAGTTCATAAAATATTTATTGTGATTTTGAAATATTTATAAAATGTGCATCAGTCAAAATATGTCAATGGGAGAATGCCCACTTTGAGTTCAATCACATGCTATTAGCATTATATCCTTTACCACACCAAGGTCTATAATCCACTTTTTTAAAATGAAGGCTGCAGTCTGTGCCTGGCCATAACAAGCCACGCGATTTTCTTGGGGCTTTTATTTGACTCTTCTGTGTTGCTTTACTCAACGCTGAGGATCATTCACACCGTCTTAGGGAGTGAGAACAAAAAATGACTGAGAACTGTCCAACAGTCAGGTCTGTTTATATTGTTTGCCTTTTTCTTAATAACCTACCCCAATTAATCATAACAGCTCCTGTCCACGCACATTTTAATGCTCCTCTTTTTACCAACCCCCACAGCATGAGAGGCTGAGCTAGAACTTTCAGGGTTCAAACCTGTGAGTTCTGCAAACATCGTCACAGGGGGCTCTCAACACATGCTGTTGTCTCGCTGTTTAAGACCATGGTCGCTTTTCTTGCACATAAGTTGCTTTCAGCGGTGCCCACGGGGTTCGTAATTAATTTGATATTTAATTATCCGTTCACCAGATATTAGCCGTGCAAGACATGGAATTTCATATTCTGTGCACTTCATTGATCAAATGATACAGCATTTCTCTTCAAATAAATATAGGGGCAGATTTACAAGCCCCTTGCGTCACTTTTAACATGGGAAAAGTGACGCAACAGTGGCCAAGGGGCTTGTAAATCTGCCCCATAGTTCCTACATGTGTGATTCTGTCTATTCTCACACTCTTCGCAACAAACACGCAACATACACAGTGACATTCGGTGCCCGATGCTTCTAATACGTCATCATAACTTGCGTGACATTTGGTGCCTCATGCTTCTAACACGTCATGAAAACTCCTGTGACATTTGGTGCACCATGCTTCTAACACGTCATGAAAACTCCTGTGACATTTGATGCACCATGCTTCGAAAACTGCTACAAAATTCACGTGCCTCACACACGTGCCATATATGCCAAACTACAAACCGTAGTCTTTCAGCCGTTCGCTTTTCGGCGCCAAGAACGTGATGCTAGTGAAAGCAGATCACACCTCACCAGGGCATGGCCGGCCTTGGGCGTGGGTGAGCTGGGCCCAGGTACGAGGCGCCACTATTTCGAGAAGCGCAGTAGTGAGCTGCCTGACTTGATGTTATGCTCCTCCATCCTACTCGGTCTCAATAGGAGAGGATGTGGCTTAATGGCCAGAGTTATCGACTTTGGAGCTGGGGAAGCGCAAAGTCTTACAGGGAGCAGTGGTGAATGCGTAAATCCAAGAACAGCTGCTCACGCTACACAGATTTGTAACTTTAGGCATAGGGAGATGAAGTGATCTGTGTAGACTTGAATATGTCTGCTCAAGTGTTATAAGCGTGAGCAGAACCCACTGCCTGCTGCTCACACAAACAGCAGAAGAAAACAGGCAAACATGTGATTTTAAAGTGCTTGTTGCCATCCTTAAGCACAACACGAGGCACTGGATTTAGACAGCAGCTCTGTCCCTCACAAGCTCGTTCATCTCACAGCACAGCTATGCCTTGAGTGACCAAGAACGTACAGGCTCAAACCTCCTGCAGCAGAGCTATCCCCCAAGCTACACAAATCTTACAAGATGTTCAGTTTTCAAATTTAACTTTTTACTATTGTAAATTCTTAGTTGCTGTTAAGCAATGAATCTGGCTCTTGCATGGTGAAAGAACACTAAGGGCCATATGTAGGAAGCCAAATACCGGTCGGTAACGGCCGATTTTCGGTAAATATCCCGTTACCGACCGGTATTTAGGCATTTGCTATGTAGGGGGCATATTTCAGGATTCGGTAATTTACCGAATCGGTAAAATTACCGAATCGGCAAATTTACCGATTCGGTAAATACTGAATCCTGAAATGATATGTAGGGGGAGTGTATCGTCGGGGTGTGGATTCGTTATTTACCACCAACTAAAAGTTGATGGTAAATGACGAATACCTTTACAAAAGCATTATTGTGCCATTTGAAAAGTGCAATGTGGCAGAGATACATGCCCTTAGGGCATGTATGTGCGCCACATGTGCACACATGCACGAATCAGGGGTGCTACAGGGTGTCAATGTGACACCCTGCCACCCATGATGATGCCTCCCCTATTACCGATTCGGTATTTACCGAATCGGTAATGGCAACTGGCTTCCCATTCATTCCTATGGGCCTCCAGGCCCATAGGAATGAATGGGAAGCCAGTTGCCATTACCGATTCAGTAAATACCGATTCTTAAATACCAATATTTACCGAATCGGTAATAATTTACCTACATTACATTTACCGATTCATAAATACCGAATCGGTAAAATTCGGTATTTAAGAATCGGTAAATATAATTTACCTACATATGGCCCTAAGTCTTACCAAGGACCACTGGAATTACACAGCAAAGGAGGACAAAATTATGAGGCAGGATTGACTAAATTATATGGCAAGGAAAGGCAAATTATGTGGCCTACTGCACCACATTGAGTGTTAGTATTGCCGCATTATTTTGGAATGTTTATACATTACCATTATATGGGCAAAGGTTTTAGCTCTTCAGCAATAGAAGAGTGACCAGTCAACTTTTGCAAAGGCCCTTCCACTGTGCAGCAACAAGAGTCAACAAGGTTTTGGTAACTTTTGATCTGTTTGAGCTAGAAAATAATTTTTGTTGTTGAAATCTGCTGGTTATTCAGCAGATGATGAATTATGCGCCAAATCTAGAAAATCTATAATCATGTGGAAAAAGCTCCCCCGTGTTTCTCCTTTCTTCCTTTCTTTTCTCCCACTTTCTCCTTGACTGCCACACCAGTCACAAACTGCCAGGCAAGAAGCAGAGTGGCCCACAGGAATGGGGCAGCCTTTTTTGTCATGTGGTCCCACATCACACATGTAACATATGAAGCTAATTAGGACTCTGAGCCAGCAGCTTGCTGGGCCTTTCAGGCCCCCAAGTTGATGGCCTGCACCTTTCTTCCCTAATCAAAGAAAAAATATATGCCCTGACGCAATTTAAAGGTAACATCCATGATGCCCACAATAAAATAAAAAGACTCCTCCCATGCGAAAAGCGACACTACAGTCCTTAGAATGCGGTGGCTCCAACTAAAATACCAGTGCTGGCTGAAGGGAATGGTCAGCTAGGCAACTAGGCTAGGGCGGTTCCCTGATCTCTCACCATCCATGTCCCACACAGGCACCCCAATAATCACAGCGCCTGTTCACATCCGGTGTGCAGATCATGTTCACTGATGGCAGAACCATGATTTAAAATGCATTACTCTAATTAAATGAAAACAAAACAACAATTCCCAGAATGCAACGATTTGTTAAATGGCTGGACCGGAACTGTGACATTATGTGGCAATCCTACTGCAAATGTGATGCTCATCTCTAACTGTCCTTAGCACACTCAGGCTGGAAGAGAAAATCGCATCTTTGAATTTAAAAATGTAAGATCCAGTGCAACAGGAAGGGCAGCTGCACGTGCAAGAAGGCAGCCGCTGCCACGGGCGCACCTGCAAAAAGCCTGGAAAGGTTTTTGTTGTTGCCATTTCACGTTTGTTCTGGTTTCTTTCCTTCCATGTTTAATCAGGTAGTCGGGGGCTCTTGCTGGTAAGTGTCTGCATCCCTTTATACAAGGCCTGTTTATCGAGGCTCAAAAAAGGTTTAGGGCCTCATGTAGGTAGCCAAATACCGGTCGGTAACGGCCGATTTTCGGTAATTATACCGTTACCGACCGGTATTTTGGCTTTTGAGATGT
The DNA here is from genome assembly GCF_964204655.1 of Triturus cristatus. NCBI lineage: Eukaryota > Metazoa > Chordata > Amphibia > Caudata > Salamandridae > Triturus > Triturus cristatus. The sequence continues at coordinate 1,526,802,796 of NC_140591.1, forward strand.
AGGGGGAGAATTTCTGTATTCGGAATTTACCGAATCGGTAAAATTACCGAATCGGTAAAATTACCGATTCGGTAATTTTACCGATTCGGTAAATTCCGAATACAGAAATCAGTTGTAGGGGGACTGTGTGGTGTGTGTGGGGATTCGTTATTTACCACTTAGTTGGTGGTAAATGACGAATGTGTGTAAATGCATTATTTTGCCCGTAGATGTGTGCAATGTGGCAGACACACATGCCCTCAGGGCATGTATGTGTGCCACATGTGCACACATGGCCGAATCAGGGGTGCAACAGGGTGTCCATGTGACACCCTGCCACCCTTGCATGTGCTCCCCCATTACCGAATCGGTATTTACCGATTCTGTAATGAGGCATACCTTCCCATCAATGGGAAGGTATGCCTCATTACCGATTCGGTAAATACCGATTCGGTAATTACCGAATTATTCCGAATCGGTAATATTTACCGACCAATTACCTACATAGCATTTACCACTTCATAAATCCCGAATCGGTATGATTCGGTATTTATGAAGTGGTAAATGCCAGCCCACCTACATAAGGCCCTTAGTGAGCTGTAAATCTTTTCAGTGACTCTGTGCATATAACCAGCCTGTTATTACTTAGTATCAAGCAGCTGCCTGAGTGAGCAGAGGCCAGCAGCACTTTTAAAATGAGCGGCAGCGCGAGAGAAGCTGCGCGCCCCTTTCCTTTCAGGAATTCATTCTTGCGCTTCATGGAATGCCTCTCGTGAGCTGGGGGCTGAGATGAATGGGGAGGCCGCGGTTATGTCTGTGTGGGTTCGTAGCAACACAATCAGAGCCTCGGAGGGGGTGTCAGCAGGGACATACTGGAAGCAGAGAGAGAACAGTAAGCAACTGCAATTAGCTCAAGAGGCACAGTGGCAAGGTAGCCCAGTAGAGTGAAGGGCCTTTGTATGAAGGCATCACAGCTTTCTCCATGTAAAGAAGAAAAGCTATTTTATAGACCGCAAAAAAAAATGCAATGCCCATTCAGGAGATGGGGCCATCACAAGCTGTACAGTGTGATGACCAACCAAAATGTTCTCTTAGTGAAATGCTAGGGAGGGAGCTTAGCACACAAAGGAGGGACATTTGCACAAATGCACCAATAACAAGCCAGCATATCTGAATGCCACAGATGACAACCAATGGAAATCGCTGGCTGTGCCAAAACCCTTTGAAGGGATACAACAGGTCGAGGCTCAAACTAATGAATGTGTCCTGTTTGTGTAACATAGCTGGTGCTCATGTAAAGCTCTCCAATACCTTTGGGTCGAGTTCCCGCTATATAAACTGCAAAAAACAAAACAAAAAATCATTGTGTCTTATTAGAGACTTTGTAACCAGCCCTTAAGGTACATCAGCGTAGCACCCTATCACCCCCTGCCCTCATCCCATCTTTCTCGCACCTGCTGCCGTTACACTGCAACGACCAACCCCCACCCCCAAATTATTTTTCCACCCAGGGCGCTGCCCAGGTCAATCCGATTTAGGGCCGGTCCTGCACAAGGGGTATGTGTGCTTTATACTTATTGCAATTTGATCAACCTGTAAGTATTTTTGAGATTGCAAGACGTACAAAAGCGCTATACAAAGAGCAATGCAGTATTTTGTGAAATAAACATTTCTACCATAAGTCATATATTTTCATCACCGTGACGTCTGCACCAGCTTTCAATATGTGTGATGAATTACAGTGAGGCATCTCTAGCCCTTTTCCTTTTCATGTGACACCACATGTGGATCAAGAGATTGCCGCTGAGAAATCAGTGTAATCAGAACAATAACAGGGTGCCCCGATTGGAAGAAGGATAACAGATTAACTCTGAAGTGAGGCGCTACTAACAATGTATTACACTTAGTTTAGTCGTGCAGCCCGGTGGTGTCCTACTTCGTGTTTTCCGAGCTCCAAATGTCCTTGTGAAAGTAGTTCCATTACTCACGTGGCCATGAATTCCTAAGAGTGTTTTGGAATGCCTTCACAGGCATCTTTCCTCCGGGTGGGTATAACGCCTCACGCTACATTATTGAAGAGATATCAGAACGTTGTGATCCTTACACAGCAGTAAATGTGAAATCTGCTTGGTCAGTGTATAAAAACATTGCACGCGCAGTGCAAGCACGTGTCTCACTACTGAAAGACTGTGACGTAAACGACCGACTGATCACAAATAGGAAGTGGCGCAGTGAGGGTCGCTGTCTAGGGGCCAGCTGCCTCCCCCCTTTAGGGGCTGGGACACATTTCGGTTGCACTACTGTTACACTACTATTGCCCTACTTTGCTTTAGAAGGAATTGTGCAAATGAGACGTCCATGCAGTAGAGCCACGTGCACTGCCTCTGATCCCTAATCTTGAGGGGGGGGGGGGGGCGGAGTGAGCGAACCATAACTTGCACAGCAGCCTTGTAAACCATAACTTGAGCACCACATGCAACACTCCTGAACTCACTCTTGACGTGACAGGTGCAGCATTAATGTTGTAACTCATCTGACCAATAAGATTACATAACACACCACCATCAACACTGAAAGACACGACTGTGAATGGAGCCTTTTTGTCTTGAATATGTGCTGGTATGTAATGCCATTGTGCGTTCTGGTGTTTGGTGCTTCGGGTTCTAAATATTGTGAGGTCCTAGCATTGCATTTGCAATACTAGCTATGAACCGCGCAGCTAAGCATAACTGACACATCTCAGTGGATTTTTGGTTTTATTTTTGACAATGACCCTCTGAAGCATCAGAAACCTGTTCATCCTCTTTAGATTCACCTGGGCTTGGATGGAACGCGGGATGCACTGCAGGAAAATATATAAGTGGCAGATCACATTTTGTCCACCAGATAAACTTAGCAACAGATGGAGTAATTAATGCCCTTTATAAATATATTGCAAGGAGACATAAAGCAATTTAGAATTAATCTGTTATAATTAAAAAATAGAATAAGTAATTTTGTCTAAGGGGATTTTCTGCCATCAGAATGACTGTGCTTACTGACTTGATGCTACCAAATAGTAGCGTGCTGTGGAATAAAGTCTAAAGAATACAGAGGCCCCCCATGGCCACAGATGACTGGGGACACGTTATGGTGAAGGAATACTGTGTAGCAGGAGAAAACCTTTTTGATCATAACTTCTACTGCTTTAATGGGGGTGGTGCTTGTCACAGTAATCACAATAGTAACAATGAAGACTGGCATCCCCTGTGAAGATGTGCAGTCAAATGTCTTGTTTGTTTTTGCTTTTTGTTCCACTGACGCATGAATACAATAACTCTAATGATGCCTGTCCTGTGAACCTGCAAAGTGATTTTTTTAATAATATAGTACAATAACCTTGTATCATAAAGTATAACTCACATTGTACACATTGTACATTGTATTGTACAATATAGCTCAGATTGTACACATTGGACATTGTGTAGCACAGTATCACTCACATTCTGCTCTCCACTGTCACTCTTTGGGGCTCAGTTGAGGTTGATGCCAGTTTGGTCGACAGGTGGATTCCGAATACGTTTGAGAATCTGGCGCCGGTTTCACGGCGTAAACCCTGCAGAAGTAAGCCATCAGGTCCCTGGTTTACAGACAGTCTCAGGGCAGGGAAGAAATTCTGCAGGAATTTGGAAAGTCAGTGGCGTAAAGACTAGGGGGGATATGTAGAAGGAAGTGGAGGAGAGAGGAGTTAGCCTTCCTGGCTTAACCCTTCTCTCCACTCCATTTCTGAAACGCAATTACAAGAATGTGGTGCAGCCTTGCGTTTCCCCCCGCGATGGTGTTTAGTCAAAAAGGTGTTTATTGACTCTCTGCCTAGGGTGACAGCACCACATGCCTTAAAACAGGCAAATATTCTCCCCCTGGTAAAAAAAACCTGCAGCAGATCCTAAAGAACAGTCCAAATACAGTCCTATAATTTGTTGACAGCTATGTGCGACGTTCATAAAGCAGCGAATCTCCTAGTATCTTTAGGACAACAACCTGCCCCACCCGAGCCAGTCTGGCTTCAGAGCCAATTTTAGCACTGAGACTACCTTGATGGAGGTCACTGAGTACATCAGGGGCACCCTGGATGATGGAGGGAAGGCAGTGCTGATCATGTTAGCTCTGTCAGTTGCCTTTGACACAATACCCACTCCATGCTAATGGTGCACCGCCAAGCAATTGGAGTGAAAGGTCAGGCCCTGAACTGGCTTGCATCTTTCTCGAGTGGCAGAGGACAGGAGGTGTGGGTCCCTCTTTTTTCTTCAGAGTCCCTGCAATTAACAGTGGGGGTGCCTCATGGCTCTGCCCTGACCCCCACACTCTTTAACATGTATCTTATGCCACTGGCAAAGTTAGCAGTAGACAAGGGGGCAATAGTGATCTCCTATGCCGACCACACATAGCTGCTATTTTCCTCTAAGAAGGGAGTAGAGATTGCAAGGGAATCAATTCAATCTTGTTTATGGGCTGTATTGGACTGGATGACCATCAATAAATTGAAGTGCAATGCCGACAGAACAGAAATTCGGTTTTTTGGTCAAAATTCCCCAGCAATGTAGGTGCCCAAATGGCCTGTTTCATGAGTGTAAATTACGTCTGCAAAGTGTCCATCATCTGCAAGTGGGTGGGGCCATTGCCCCAATCAACTGATGCACTGTAAGTAGTGAATGACTAAGTAGGGTGCACCAGTGGGAGAAAACAATCTGGCCCTGGCAAAAAGATAAAACTGAATACATTTGCATGTTTGTTTATTCGGCAAGGGACTATGTTGTTGATTGTTAAAAATTAGAAAGGCAGCGCAGAAAGCATGCAGTTCCTTTTGAGCTTCCAGAAATATGTTATCATTGTTACACAAACCGCAAAGAACCCACTGTTGTTACACAATTATTCCTTCGCCATCCACATACTTTGAAAGCATCGTGATCTAAAGTTTAAACAACTAATTTCTGGGATGAGTGAAAAAGACACTGGTCGTAGGGAGGGGAAAGCATCTGACATACGTCATATGTGTGTACCACGGTAAACCATAAAAGGGGGCGGGGTGTGTTTCTGTGTCCATCATTAGAAAGTGTTGTGTACTGAGTGCTAAATCAGTCGCCTGTTTTCGAAAGACTAAATCCGTGGTGAGGCCTGTGCCGCCAGCTCCAGTAGTCATTTGACAGTACCTCAGGCTCCTTCGATGTCCTTTACTAGTGCATTGTTCTGTCCACTCCACGCCCTTTTCTTCCGCATTGCATTAGATGCAATTTTACATGGACTGTAGTGGAAATAAGAGCACGTTACCAAATGGACATAGAAAGTCTGCTTGTGGTGTACATTGCTGTTAATTTAAGAACACTTTTATCAATCAGTAAACATAGATTAAAAATACCCCGAGCCTAACCTGGATCTTTTGTACAGTGGCGGAGAGGATCTCTTTATCGTTCACGTCCCACTATTTACCTTGGTTCATAGTAGTTTTATAGGCCAGTCTTGCATTTTTTATATCACTTTGTCTCCCACATTTTACTGCAAGGATCAGCCTTGATTTTGCATCCCTACAGTCTTGATTATACCACTGGTTTTCTAGCTCTAAATATTCCTTTTTTTTATTCCCTTCTTTTTTATAAACTTTACTCAAAAGGGGGGATAAAGCGTCAACCAACTTATAATGTAATTCAAGGACACCCTGTGTGCCTAATAAAGGCATCTGGGGTGTCCCAATGGTTTCGTTGAATTTGTTATAAATGTTGGTCAATGCTTCTTTTTTACCCAAAATGTATGACCATTTTATAGCACGCCTATTATTAGATATCTGTAGCTCTCCAACCGGGGAGTTTAATGGGCCTTCTACAGGTGGTCTAGAAAAAAAGGGAGCAGAGTCTAACCCTAATTGGAGAGGAAAGTGATCACTCTCTGTTCTGGAGTCAATCTTAAAATCGATTATTGATCTCCATAAATTCTGAGAGGCCATTACAAAATCTATGTGTGACCTAAGACTTCCCTTAAAATAAGTGGGAGCTGATGGGCTATCTGAAGGGAAGCGACCATTACATGATTTTAAGTCATGTGCCACAGTCATCTGTAAAATCTGTGTGGCAGCTATTGAGCTTTTAACAGAACTTAAAGTCTCCAGGGGCATGATATCATTAGCAGCGTCTTGGTCATCAAACAATCTTTCTAAACCCTGAATAGGTTCATATTTGCAATTGAAATCTCCACAGATTAAAAGCTGAGCATTATCTCCTAATCCTTCTAAAGTGGAATCCAAAATTTCTATCACCCTTGATTCCCTGTTAGATGGATATGGTCTATTATAAATGTTTATTATGTAAATGACTCCTTTCTTACTAGTTACAATTTTTAGACCTAACAGGTCAGGACAGGGGATAGATAACTGACTGACCTCTATTTCCAAGGTAATTTAACCCAGATGACCAACCCCCCGGATGCCCTTCCTCTATTTGATGGTGTTGCTTTAGAGCTGAAGGTTTTATATCCTACTCTATGGGGGGTTTCGACCATCCAGGTTTCTTGAAGGATGATAATATCATGTTCATCAATATATGAACACAATACCACGTCCTTCAAGTTCCTGGAAAGGCCAGCGATATTCCAGGATAACAATCTAATATTAGAATTATCAATTACGCATAGAGGAGATTTCCTTAATATATTGTCATCATTAACAGTATCATACACAAGTGTGACTAGAGAATTAACTACTTCTACTTTATAGTCGTCAATATTATTACCTAGTGTCTCTAGCCGTACTGCATTTGACTTCAGAGCCGTATCTAATCCGGCTTCAACTTGCTCTCCCCGCCAATCTCTGGAAATCCCGGCTGTATATGGCTACTCATCTGATAGCATGGTTAGAGACCTCAGTGATACCATGCTTTTCGGACCAAGAGTTTCATTACTTTTGGGAGTCCCCCTCGGTTGGTTAACCAATACTGGAACTAGAGTTATGTTTTTATCAACGTTTGGGAGTCAATCGTTTACATCTAGTTCGCTCAGTACTCTGTATCTATTCTCCGTAGGGATTTCAAAAATTAATGGATTATTATTACGTATAAATCTTTCCCTGTTCATAGTTTGCATTGGTCTATCTAAATGTCTGTAAAAGTAACCCAAGGAATGTACACCCACAGCATTCTCTCCTAATACAAGAGATGCTGCTCTTAATAGGGTTGTTGCAACATGTTGGGGGTGTCTAAAATTTATAACAACACAGTCCCCCTTACATGTTTTCCTTGTATTACCTAACCAGCAGACTCGTCTAGTGGACAATATTTGGTCTGAGAAATTAGTAGGAAAGCCACAATTTTTGTTTAACCAAGCAACTGATTTCCTCTTAAGTGAATCATGCGTTTCATGTTGGAAATTAGATGTTACTGGGTCAAGAGGAGGAACATTAGATAAAACAACCACGTAAGGTTCACAAGCTGGTGGAAGATTGACACAGTGTAATTTTTGTGCTATAGCTCTGAACCCCTTACTACTGGATGGAGCTATATTAGTTCGAATACCACTGCCAACTGGTGGCGGTGATCTCGTAGAACTAATAAGGATCACACCCTCCGGTGTAGGTAGCGGAGCAGTATGAACAGGTTGTATCGGTGCCTTAGACAAAATTGTAGGCTGTTTCATTTCATCTAAGAGACCGCCTAGCCTTAGTACCTCAGTTGACAAGATTTCATTTTTTTCTACAAGAGGCTTAATCATGAATCCAAATTTTTCCTCAAAAATTTTGGCAATGACCCCCGAGAGAGCAGAATTCTCAACCTCGTTAAGGGTCTGAATTTTAACATGAGCCACAGTGTTTCTCTGAGATTGGTCAAACAGTGACTTATGGTGAACACTTCCCTACTTGGGTTGAGGCTTTCTACATTTTCTAACCGCTCTTTTCGGGGGAGATGGAAATAATACAGACTCTCTTGGGGACACCAGTATAACTTGACTTAAGGTGTCGTCGTCATTATCCACAATTGGATGAATCAAATTTTCCGATAAGGGAGCTTCAGTTAAGGGATCCACTGTGGCAAGAGTGTTAGCGCTAACATCTAAGGATAACTCCATATTGTCTGCGAAAGGCTCCTTTCCTAACGATTTCCGTCTTTCACTGTTGATCATGTTAACCCTTTTAACCAAATAACTATCCACTGTAATTTTAGCTTTAGCCATGACAGTACACAGGTCACATTAATGAACAACTACAATTATAGTCATCAACACAGGAGGATCACTAGAGTGGCAAGTTTAAAACCAATGCAATGAGAATGAATACCGCTAATAGATTTAATGACTCATGAGTAACAATGTCTACTACGCTGCGAATATGGCCTATATATTAACAGTCTCGTAATGCACTCAGCAATAACTCGTAACTCGTGACTGACAGAGTCCTTTAAAAATAAATTATACTTGCAATTGTAGTGTCTTCCGTACTACTCAAGGGGGGTGGCCCAACCCGACCTCCTCCGGGCTCCTAACGGCCACACAACGGCCCGCCCTTTGCCCGGGCTTAGCCCGCGCGCGGTCCCGCGACGCGGGGGATGACGCTGTCTTTAATGCGCCTCCGGGCGCTAGGCAGATGACGTTGTGTCCGGTGTGGGCCCGGGGAGTCTGGGAGCTGTAGTCCACACTCACCCTCCCTCCGCGCTGCGGCCACGAGGATCTGAAACGTGGCGGCGGGAGGGAAGGGAGGGGCTATGCAGAGGCTGGAGAGTGGCGAGGATCAAGGTCAGCCAGGTAAGATCAGGGCAGCCAAGGGCAATATCAAAAGGAACACCCGCTCCACCGGGAATGACGCTGTCTTTAATGCGCCTCCGGGCGCTAGGCAGATGACGCTGTGTCCGGTGTGGGCCCGGGGAGTCTGGGAGCTGTAGTCCACACTCACCCTCCCTCCGCGCTGCGGCCACGAGGATCTGAAACGCGGCGGCAGGGGGGGGAGGGGCTATGCAGAGGCTGGAGAGTGGCGAGGATCAAGGTCAGCCAGGAAGACCAGGGCAGCCAAGGGCAATAGCAAAAGGAACACCCGCTCCACCGGGAATGACGCTGTCTTTAATGCGCCTCCGGGCGCTAGGCAGATGACGCTGTGTCCGGTGTGGGCCCGGGGAGTCTGGGAGCTGTAGTCCACACTCACCCTCCCTCCGCGCTGCGGCCACGAGGATCTGAAACGCGGCGGCGGGAGGGGGGGGAGGGGCTATGCAGAGGCTGGAGAGTGGCGAGGATCAAGGTCAGCCAGGTAAGACCAGGGCAGCCAAGGGCAATAGCAAAAGGAACACCCGCTCCACCGGGAATGACGCTGTCTTTAATGCGCCTCCGGGCGCTAGGCAGATGACGCTGTGTCCGGTGTGGGCCCGGGGAGTCTGGGAGCTGTAGTCCACACTCACCCTCCCTCCGCGCTGCGGCCACGAGGATCTGAAATGCGGCGGCGGGAGGGGGGGAGGGGCTATGCAGAGGCTGGAGAGTGGCGAGGATCAAGGTCAGCCAGGGAAGACCAGGGCAGCCAAGGGCAATAGCAAAAGGAACACCCGCTCCACCGGGAATGACGCTGTCTTTAATGTGCCTCCGGGCGCTAGGCAGATGACGTTGTGTCCGGTGTGGGCCCGGGGAGTCTGGGAGCTGTAGTCCACACTCACCCTCCCTCCGCGCTGCGGCCACGAGGATCTGAAACGCGGCGGCGGGAGGGGGGGAGGGGCTATGCAGAGGCTGGAGAGTGGCGAGGATCAAGGTCAGCCAGGTAAGACCAGGGCAGCCAAGGGCAATAGCAAAAGGAAAACCCGCTCCACCGGGAATGACGCTGTCTTTAATGCGCCTCCGGGCGCTAGGCAGATGGCGCTGTGTCCGGTGTGGGCCCGGGGAGTCTGGGAGCTGTAGTCCACACTCACCCTCCCTCCGCGCTGCGGCCAGGAGGATCTGAAACGCGGCGGCGGGAGGGGGGGAGGGGCTATGCAGAGGCTGGAGAGTGGCGAGGATCAAGGTCAGCCAGGTAAGACCAGGGCAGCCAAGGGCAATAGCAAAAGGAACACCCGCTCCACCGGGAATGACGCTGTCTTTAATGCGCCTCCGGGCGCTAGGCAGATGACGCTGTGTCCGGTGTGGGTCCGGGGAGTCTGGGAGCTGTAGTCCACACTCACCCTCCCTCCGCGCTGCGGCCACGAGGATCTGAAACGCGGCGGCGGGAGGGGGGGAGGGGCTATGCAGAGGCTGGAGAGTGGTGAGGATCAAGGTCAGCCAGGTATGACCAGGGCAGCCAAGGGCAATAGCAAAAGGAATACCCGCTCCACCGGGAATGACGCTGTCTTTAATGCGCCTCCGGGCGCTAGGCAGATGACGCTGTGTCCGGTGTGGGCCCGGGGAGTCTGGGAGCTGTAGTCCACACTCACCCTCCCTCCGCGCTGCGGCCACGAGGATCTGAAACGCGGCGGTGGGAGGGGGGGAGGGGCTATGCAGAGGCTGGAGAGTGGCGAGGATCAAGGTCAGCCAGGTAAGACCAGGGCAGCCAAGGGCAATAGCAAAAGGAACACCCGCTCCACCGGGAATGACGCTGTCTTTAATGCGCCTCCGGGCGCTAGGCAGATGACGCTGTGTCCGGTGTGGGCCCGGGGAGTCTGGGAGCTGTAGTCCACACTCACCCTCCCTCCGCGCTGCGGCCACGAGGATCTGAAACGCGGCGGCGGGAGGGGGGGGAGGGGCTATGCAGAGGCTGGAGAGTGGCGAGGATCAAGGTCAGCCAGGTAAGACCAGGGCAGCCAAGGGCAATAGCAAAAGGAACACCCGCTCCACCGGGAATGACGCTGTCTTTAATGCGCCTCCGGGCGCTAGGCAGATGACGCTGTGTCCGGTGTGGGCCCGGGGAGTCTGGGAGCTGTAGTCCACACTCACCCTCCCTCCGCGCTGCGGCCACGAAGATCTGAAACGCGGCGGCGGGAGGGGGGGGAGGGGCTATGCAGAGGCTGGAGAGTGGCGAGGATCAAGGTCAGCCAGGTAAGACCAGGGCAGCCAAGGGCAATAGCAAAAGGAACACCCGCTCCACCGGGAATGACGCTGTCTTTAATGCGCCTCCGGGCGCTAGGCAGATGACGCTGTGTCCGGTGTGGGCCCGGGGAGTCTGGGAGCTGTAGTCCACACTCACCCTCCCTCCACGCTGCGGCCACGAGGATCTGAAATGCGGCGGCGGGAGGGGGGGGAGGGGCTATGCAGAGGCTGGAGAGTGGCGAGGATCAAGGTCAGCCAGGGAAGACAAGGGCAGCCAAGGGCAATAGCAAAAGGAACACCCGCTCCACCGGGAATGACGCTGTCTTTAATGTGCCTCCGGGCGCTAGGCAGATGACGTTGTGTCCGGTGTGGGCCCGGGGAGTCTGGGAGCTGTAGTCCACACTCACCCTCCCTCCGCGCTGCGGCCACGAGGATCTGAAACGCGGCGGCGGGAGGGGGGGAGGGGCTATGCAGAGGCTGGAGAGTGGCGAGGATCAAGGTCAGCCAGGTAAGACCAGGGCAGCCAAGGGCAATAGCAAAAGGAACACCCGCTCCACCGGGAATGACGCTGTCTTTAATGCGCCTCCGGGCGCTAGGCAGATGACGCTGTGTCCGGTGTGGGCCCGGGGAGTCTGGGAGCTGTAGTCCACACTCACCCTCCCTCCGCGCTGCGGCCACGAGGATCTGAAACGCGGCGGCGGGAGGGGGGGGAGGGGCTATGCAGAGGCTGGAGAGTGGCGAGGATCAAGGTCAGCCAGGTAAGACCAGGGCAGCCAAGGGCAATAGCAAAAGGAACACCCGCTCCACCGGGAATGACGCTGTCTTTAATGCGCCTCCGGGCGCTAGGCAGATGACGCTGTGTCCGGTGTGGGCCCGGGGAGTCTGGGAGCTGTAGTCCACACTCACCCTCCCTCCGCGCTGCGGCCACGAGGATCTGAAACGTGGTGGCGGGAGGGGGGGGAGGGGCTATGCAGAGGCTGGAGAGTGGCGAGGATCAAGGTCAGCCAGGTAAGACCAGGGCAGCCAAGGGCAATAGCAAAAGGAACTATTTCTTTTTTTAATTGCCATAACGAAAAACAGCAGAGCCAGCGAAACGCCTTCTGATTGTAAACATGGTATGGCCTGAGCCAGCAGGCTGTGCAGCTGCAACGAGTCTGGGGTGGGGCAAGGATAGCACAGGAAGGAAGTGGGTCGGGAGGGCTAAGCACCTTGAAGTAAGGAGGGAGGGGACGCCTGAGCATGGGATATGCTTAAACAAGCATTGGCATAGCCAATAGGTCTCTCGCCTTTGGGACCTTATAAGTGTTTAGACAGAGCTATTGCCTTTGTTAATTTCTTTAAGCTGTGTCGTAGAGCATTGTGAATGTTGTGCAGCATGTTGAACAGTTATAATAAAAAAAGTGTTATAACCTTTTTTGTCATCCTATATATAACCAAGAAAACATTATATACAACTGAACTACCCTAATAAAAACAGAATGAACACAAACAATGTGTTCTAGTTATTTTTCCATGCATGCTGGCAACTTTTCCCTGCCTGTTATAATGGTTATTTGTTATAGTTTTATTTTTTGATGGGGGGACATAAACAAAAGGAGGGTGAGGTTGGGAATAGTACATCCATTATAATAAGAGCAGCTTACAGACACTAGGGGAGAATCAACAGATTGCAGATTCTGAAGGCAGACTAAGGTGGTGCAGAGTGATGCTGAGGTAGTGATGAGCTGCGGCAGAAGTGATGCTCAGGTGATCCTGAAAGATATTGAGGTGATGCTGAAGTGGTGGTGTGTTGGTTAAGAGGTGATGCTCAGGTGATGCTGAATGATACTTAGGTGGTACTAAGTGATGCTGAGGTGTTACTGAGTGATGCTGTGGTGATGAGTCATGCTGAGTTGGTGGAGTTGAACTGGTGCTCAGGTGGTGCTAAGTGATGCTGAGTTGGTTTCTGTGCTGAGGTGGTGCTGCGTTGGTTCTGAATTGCTGAGTTGGGGCTGCGCTGGTGGTGGTGCACTGATGTGGAGGTGGTGCTGCGCTAATGCTGAGATAGTGCTGTGCTGAAAATGAGGTGGTGATGCACTGCAGTGAGGTAGTGCAGCACTGATGCTGAGTTGGTGCTGCACTGGTGGTGCACTGATGAAGAGGTGGTACTGTGCTGATGCCAAGCTGCTGATGTGGTGCTCAGGTGGTGCTGTGGTGGTGCTCAGGTGGTTCTGAGTGATGCTGTGGTGGCACTGTGCTGATGCCAAGATGCTGATGTGGTGCTCAGGTGGTGCTGCTCAGGTGGGTCTGAGTGATGCTGTAGTGGTAGTGAATGATACTGAGGAGGTGTTGCGTGATACTTTAGTGGTGCAGTGCTGGTGTTCAAGTGGCGCTTAGTAATGCTGTGCTGGTGCTGAGGTGATGCTGCACTGGTGCTGAGGTGGTGCTGTGCTAATGCTGAAGTGGTGCTGCATTGGTACTGTGCAAATTCTGTGGTGAGGCTGAGTTGGTGCTGCATTTATGCCATGCTGATGCTGGGGTGGGGCTGCACTGGTGCTGAAGTGGTACTGATTGATACTGAGGTGGTGGGGTGCTTGTGCAAGGTGGTGCTGAGTGATGCTTTGGTAATGCTGCGCTGATGTTGTTGTGGTGGTGGTGCTGCACTGATGCTGAGGTATTGCGGTGTTGCTGCACTAGTGCAGAGGTGGAGTTGAGGTAGTGTGCTGGTGCGGAGGTGGTCTGCGCTGAGTGATGCTTTGGTGATATTCAGGTGATGCTGCACTGATGTTGTGGTGGTGGTGCTGCACTGATGCTGAGGTATTGCGGTGGTGCTGCACTGGTGCAAAGGTGGAGTAGCGGTAGTGTGCTGATGCGGAGGTGGTCTTCGCTGGTGCTGAGGTGGTGCTGCACTTCTGTTGGTGTTGTTGGAGTGCAGTTGCGTGCAGTGGCTTTGCGTAGGTAACTGGCTTGAAGGCAACTCTGCTCATAAAAAACTGTGAAGCTATGCAAAAAAGTGCTTTTCTTCTATGATATACCATGACAAGCTTCAAAGAAAAGTGAATGCAGTAAAAAAGGCCTTCACACAATTGCAATGCAGCATGCAGTGTTTCATTTTTCAAAGTCAAAAAAAGTTTGCCTTTGGAGCACTCCCCACATACTTAAAAATGCATTTTCTCCCTTTTAAGGTTATCTTGCATTACAGCTATGCTGCTCTCTTACCTTGCACTATAAAAAGGGAAAGTGTGCAAACCCAACAAATGGCAGAGAACAGTTCATTTGTTAGAGAAGTGAGATCTTATTAGACATGTCTAACACTTTCATTTTACATATGCAGATTACATTTTGTTCATGCATAAAGTATAAGCATTGTGATCTATCTGTCATTGAGTAGTGTCCTTTCTCTCCCTAGATGTGCCAGGTATGCCCAGACGTCAGTCCTGGGCTCCCTGTGCCACTGGAATCAAGCTATCCTGGCTGAAGAGGGGTGAAACCCCGAAACCGGTCCTAGGATGCTTGGTTCCAGTCCAGGGAGGACCTGGCTTGGCAGTTTGGGCTGGACTGTTCCCATGAGGCACGGGGTCAAGACATATTTGCATATGGCCAGGTCTAAACTGGGGAGGCATGGTGAGCAAAAGAATGATGGCTTTGAGGGTGAATGTTTTGATTTGTTCTGCATTCCGTCCATCAATTGTGTGTCTTTTGATTGAGTAGTGTCCTAGCGCATCATGGATCGCACAAAAAATTGCTACAACTTTCTATAACGTTGTATATGTTGCTTTGGTTGTGTTTAGAATCAACTCTTTTTTGCAAGGAAACACACCCTTTTGGTTTAATCCTTTACATGTTTGCAATAATCACCTAGTAATGCTTTCTCTATCGAGTAACAATAAAAAACAGCAAATGTGTCTGGCTATCCCCAACCAATAACTAAGCAGCTTGGGAAGTAGTTTTTTGTCCAGGTGGGAAGCTTCACAACAAGTGATTTACAGCCGTCCACACAATGTTTACTTACCAAAAAAACACACTTATGCAGGTCCTGGCGGGGAGAGAAATCTTTACAGCTATGCTAATTTTCTCCTTCATATATTATACCTATCTTTCTAAACACAACTACGAAGTGATTTATTTATTTATGGTTTTTCTAGAGCGCGTAGTCACCCATAGGGTATCCCAGCGCTGAACCTCTTACTCACAGGGGGGGATGGTCAGGAGTGAAACTGGCTCAGGGGAAGAGTAAGGTTTTAAGCGATTTCCTGAACCGCAGGAGGTTTGGTTCTGCTCTGAGGCTCAGGGGGAGTGCGTTCCATTTTTTTCCCGTGTTGACCGAGAAGCGACGGCCACCTATACGGGCCTTCTTAACCTTGGGGATGGTGATGAGGTTTCCGTGTTCGGAACGAAGCGCTCTCGTGGGTCTGTATGGTGTGATCCAGTTGTTTAGAATAGGGGGGCCGATGTTATGAAGCACCTTGTGGGCCAGACAGAGGGCTTTGAAAGTTACCATTTCCCTGATGGGGGGCCAATGCAGCTTCCTCAGTGCGGGCTTAGCAGATGTTCTGGCCGGGGTGTTTGTTAGGAGACGGGCTGCGGCATTTTGGGCTTTTTGCAGGGTTTGGAGAGTGGATTCTGGAGCTCCTAGGTAAATGGCGTTGCTGTAATCTAGCCTGGATAAAATTAGGCCTTGGATCAGCAGAAGAGACGACTGGAAAGGCAGTAGAGGGATTACCTTCCTGCAAGATCTGAGTAGACCGTAGCATGTGCCGGCCGTCTTTTTTGCCTGGGTCCTGAAGGTGAGGTCGGTCTCCAGCCACACCCCGAGACTCTTGACCTCCGTCTTGGGGGTGGGGGATTCACCCTTACAGGCGGGCCAGATGTTCGGGGGAAGGTTCGTGGTTTTTTGCCCTAGGAGCAGGATCTCCGTTTTGGAGCCGTTTAATTTCAGGGCAGATCAATCGTCCATCACTCCAAACGTCTTGTTGGACCGTTCCTGCATTAAAAAAAAACAAAGGTGTAAAAGCCTTACAATCTGCTTACATGTTAGAGTAGCCCAAAGGCTTACAAATACTCACTTTACCTTTCCAGCCTAAGCCAACTTCAGTAACATTATTTAGTCACCCAAACAACACCAAATTAGAGTTAGGGAGCCTGGAGTGTCGGAAAGGGTTAAATAGTCTGTAACTGTGTTAAAAAAGGAGACAGACATGCTCAACTAAAGAGAGAATTAGCATAGACATAAAGATCTCTATCATTGCTGTGACTGGCATACGTGGAGGTTGTTTGCTTGTAGAAGTTTAAGTGATTTGCGCACCCTATTGAAAACAAAGAAACCCTTCAAACCTAAAAAAAAATTAAATAGAAAACCAAGCTGCCTTCTCAACAACAAATAAGCATAGAAAATACGTTTCTTTCACAAATACATTTTTAAAATGCAGTAACAGCTCTTCAATTTGTAAGGAAGGGCTGTGAAGAAGACATGGATGCTTCTAGGCTCCTGATCCTTCTCTGACGTTGCGCCTTCGCAACCCTTTCGCCTGGGCCGGGGAGTGCCAATGCTGTGGGGGCGCGTTGTGGCGGGACTGGGGGCGCGTTAGTAAAACCGCCCGGCCTGTTCACACGCGGGCGCCGTGCTTCATTCACCGGCGCCTGCCGCTTAGGCCTCTCCTCATCGGGCCGGGTGACGGGGGCTGCGTGCTCCCCTTGATTCCCCACTGCGAGATGCGCCCTCCCGCTATGGCACGCCAGTTCCCTGAGGCATCCTGCTGCAGCGGGCGTGCTGGCAGCACTGCCTCTTCAGCCCTGTCATCGCGGTGGCCCCCAGGGGTGTTCTTCCTGCGGCTGTCTGCGTGACGCGCCTGCCGCTCATCGACACTGATTTCGGGCGCCACTGGCCTCATTCAACGACCACCCCCCCCACCAGGCCCACGCCGGCTGGTACCATTGCCTGGGAGGTCCTGTTTCCCTCCTCTCAGATCCGGTCCTGCACTTGATCTCCTGTGTGGCGCTGTTCATCTGCCCTCTGCTGGGCCTTGCTGCTGTGGATACCCGGTGCCTGAGGTGCCTACGACCTCACACTCCTCTGGCCTGTAACTGGACTGTGCTATCAGCCGCCTTCTTGGGGGTCCCCTCACCCGGGCGTCGTGCTGTGAAGGAGCACTCACTGCTCACAGTGGCCTTTCCTTGTTCGTGGCCTGCATCCTCCTACAACACCTGCGGCTGGGCCAGCACCGCTGATCCCTCTGCTTCTCTGGTGGCCCTGCACGCAGCTCATCAACTCTACCGCCACACTGGTCTGGCCCACCCTTCACATGCCAGGCCCCGTTGCTTCTCTCCCAGCCTTTGGGCCCATTGATCATTTGCTTTAAACCCTTGGTGTTGGGTTCTATCCCTGGCAGCCTCCGTGCCACACTCCCCTCTGACATACCAGCTAACTGCCTCTGCCCACCGACACACCTGCCTGTTGGCCCTGTGCATCCGCCATCTTCTGAGCTGCTATACCGCCTTCAGGCGAAACGTTCTTCTCCTTGCTCCATAGCCTTTTTTCCGCTGCCTGACTGCTCCCCCAGTCATGGATAGAACCGACCCCAAGCAGCTCAAAATCACCTTCGATCCGCGACGCCAGACATGCCAGGACGGCGCGGGTACTGGCGGAGGGGACTCCCTGACTCCATCCGACATGGCTCCTACTTGCGAGGACGACCTAAAGGCCATCATGCTGGACGTCAAGTCCACTGTCACCGGCATAGGAGCCCAGCTAGATCAACTGTCCGCCCGCTTGGACACAGGGAAGGCCCGAGTGGAGTCCCACGATGCCCGCCTCCTGCATGTAGAGACCAGGCTGTGAGACGCCGAGGACTCCGCCACCCAAGATCGTCAGACACTGCTGCAAATGGACAAGATACTGGACCTCATCCAGAACAAGAGTGAGGATTTGGAGGCGCACTCCCGCAGGAGCAACCTCCACATCACGGGAGTGCCTGAATCCACCAACATCTCCCGTATGGAGGACTATGTGGAACAGTTAGTTTGTGAGCTCTTTGGCGACATTCTTTCACCTCTCTTCATTGTCGAGCGGGCCCACCGCTCCCTCGGCCCTCACCCTGCCCCTGGCCAGCTGGCCCGCCCCATCATTGCCAAAATCTTGAACTTCAGGGACCGTGACGCCATTCTACGGGTGGCCAGGGAGAAAGGGGAAATCTAGCATCAGGGCAACTCCCTCTCGTTCTATCCCGACTACACCACTGCGGTCCAGGTGGCTCGTCGTGAATTCCTTCCAGCGAAACGACTCCAGAATCACGAGATCTCCTACTCATTGGCATACCCTGCCAAACTGCGCGTCAAACAGGGCTCCAAGACTCTCATCTTTCCAGACTCCGGAGCGGCGTTGGCATTTGCTAAAAAACTGGACAGGTCACATCGTTCTTCGCCTGCCAACTCCCAAGCTGCTGCTGATGACAATCTCAGTGATAATGACTGACCTGCTGGAACTTTTTGTCTTCTTTATGCTCTTGGGTCTTTTCATAGCTCAGGTTCTTGGTTTGAATGGGGAATACTGTATTTATGTTGACTCCTAGGCCATCGCAGTTCATATCCATGCCTTTGGCATGGTGTCCTCTACTTCTTGATGTTCGCTTTTTGCTGTCTGCCACCAATTATGGCTCGGCCACACTGCCTTTCTGGCAGGGGTGTATGCTGAGCGCTGCCATGCCCTCACGGGATGATTCCCATCTTGGACACAGTTCTTTCCCGTCCTAATTGTGGGTCCCTGGGGTGGGAATGGGTGGGTCCTCAGCCTGATTGAGGGGTTGGTGTGGGAGCGGGGTAGTGGGGTTTTCTGGGGTTTTTTGTTTTGGGGGTGGGCTCAGGTAGTTGGGTGTTGGGGGGCCTGGGATTTGCGATCCCCTAATGAGGCACTACTGTGCTCGTCTTCACTGGCTCACATATCGAGCCCTTTCATGTGAAGTCTCCTCTCTTCTGTTGTCCAAACTCCAGTTGGGGGGATTGTATTGTCCGATTTGCTGCCTCCTCATGAAGACCCTATTGTATTTTTGATTGCACTGTTTCACTGTGATTCCACGGCTATTGCACTGTTACTCTTCCTCGTTATCCACTGCACTGCTCAGCGCATCTGCACACAGTTTCTGCCTTCTCCATTTTCCCATTTCGGCGCCCCGTCCTTCGATACTGCGCAATGACTAACACTACACTTTGGACCTGGAATGTTCATGGGCTTAACGACCACCGTAAGGCAAGACTGGTGCATGCCCACCTCATTCGGCATAAGGTGGACATTTGTTTTTTTCAAGAGACCCATTTGCTACCTGCCATCTCCTCCAGACTCCTTTCCGGTCAATGTGGTGAAATCCACTCTTCCTTCTACTCAAACTACTCACGGGGGTGTCCATATTGCTGCGCAAAGGGCTCCCATGGCAGACCTCCCAAGTGTTCATTGATTCTGGGGGGCGATTTGTGATTTTACATCGCACCCTTCGGGCCCAGTCTCTGACGCTTCCTGCCTTGTAGGGCCCAAACTGCGATGACCAAGACTTCTTCGCGCAAGTCTGGCACCACATCTCATCCTTGGCCCCGCTGCGCTCCTCTGGGGGGGTGATTTTAATGTTACATTGTCTGCCGCTTTAGACCGGTCCGGCATGCATGCACCCCACCCGCGCGCGACTTCACTCCTCAGCTCCATTCTCTCAGACAATTCCCTGTACGACGCTTGGCGTCATGCCCACCCTGCAGTGTGGGAGGGCACCTGTGTCACTGGTACCCGCGGCTGCTGGTACCGACTAGATTTGTGGATCACCACTCCGGATGCCTTGGTCTGCTTTACCTCTGTTGATCATATGGTGCTCACTCTCTCAGATCATGCCCCCGTTCGTCTATCCCTCCATCTTCCACATTACCCCTGTCGTGCCTTCTCCTGGTAGCTTCCTCCTAATGCGCTACATGACTTAGTCTTCAGTGAAGCAATAAAAACCGCAATCGCAAATTATTTCGAGCTCAACAAGGGTTCTGTGGACTCTCCATCTACGCTTTAGGAAGGGTTTAAAGCCGTCATCCATGGGGAATGACTCTCCAAGCAGTCCGGCATCCTCTGCTCCATCCACGGCACTCTTGACAAACTGGAATGGGAGATTAAGGTACTCGACGCTTCTCACGCCCGGGTCCCGCACCCTGACATGCTTGCTGAGATACGCGGGAAACTCACTGACTTCGCCCACGAGGCCAGCAGAGAACTTTCATTTCTCGGTAGGGAGGCACGAGCACGCCATTTTGGTGAGAGTGACCGCAATGGCAAAACTCTTGCCAACCTCCTCCACCAGCCTCGGGCTGCATCCTACATCACTGCCCTTCAAGACGGCGGCCCTGCCCGTACTACCTCCCCTGAGGAAATTAAGGTGCGATTCACTACATTTTATGCACAACTATACACGCCCGGATCGGTACCACCGTGTGAGGTACTCAAACAATATTTTGACACCCTCCAGCTCCTCTGGCTTGGTAATTCCCATCGGGAGTTCCTTGACAAGCCCTTCTCTAAAGAAGAAATTTTAGTGGCAATCAACAGTATGCCCGGTGACAAGGCTCCCGGTTCAGATGGCCTGCCAGCCTCCTTCGACAAAGCTTTTGCTACGCTTTTGATTCCTCATCTAGCCTCCATGTATAATGAATCTTTTGAAATGGGTCAGTTCCCTCCATCGCTGCGTGAGGCATTATTGACTCTACTCCTAAACCCGAACAAACCACCCGAACAACGAGACTCCTACCGTCCTATATCCCTCATCAATACAGACAATAACATTTTTGCCAAATTGCTTGCTTACCGTCTCCTTCCTCTCATGCCGCTCCTTGCCCACCCAGACCAGTCCAGTTTTATCCCCGGACGCGTGACCTCTCACAACCTCCGGACCATTTACTCCGTCCTCCATCAAATTAATCCCGCGCTTCCGGCAGTGGCCGCCCTGCTCAATGCCACCAAGACCTTCGACACCTTGGAGTGGCCCTTCCTCTTTTATCTCCTTCCCCGGTTGGGTTTTAGCCAGGTCTTCTTACGTAAAGTGCTTCTCCTCTACACTCTTCCTACTGCCCGTCTCCGTATAAACGGACACATTTCTGAGCCTATCCCCATCGGGCACGGTACTCGCCAGGGTTGTCCGCTGTCCCCCATGCCATTCGCTGTTGCAATGGAGCCCCTCGCGGCTCATCTCCGGCAACATCATACCCAGGGAGATATCGGCTTTGCAGCCTGTGCCCTGCTAGTCTCTATGTATGTGGACGACGTTACTCTTTATGTCCGCAACCCCCAAGAGAACCTCAGCCCACTGGTCCGTGAGGTGATACGCTTTGGTGACTACTCAGGAATTCAGGTCAACTGGAATAAGTCTGTACTGGTCCCCCTTACAGATGCCATGACACCCTTTGTTCCTGACTCTCCCTTTGTGTGGGCATCGGAGCCCACTAGAAATCTGGGCATTTGGTTAAGCAGGGATGTGGATGAACTTTGGAGAGTTAACTTTGACCGTGCAGTGGACTGGTTTGAGACCAAGATTCATCTGTGGAACCGGCTGTCACTTTCGTTGGCCGGGCGCATTGCCATCGCCAAAATGGTGGTACTTCTGAAGTTTTTATATTTATTCATCAATATCTCCATTCCTCTCACCGCTCACTTCTTCCGTAAGGTTCACTCTCTGCTAACCACCCTCATTTGGGCCGGTCGACAACCCCGGATCGCTTACAGCACCCTCACGCTTCCCATGTCATATGGCGGGCTTGACGCCCCGGACTTCAAGCTGTATGCCCTCAGCGCTCAGGCCAGTTTTCTTCATTTCTGGCTCCACCCCACTCCATTCCAACCTCACATCATGGTGAAGGCTGAACTCACCACCCCGTGGCCGCTCAAGACTGCCCTATTTGCCCCGGCGAAACTCCTTAGCACTGAAATCGACACAGTTGAGACCCTGCGCTGGGCTTGGGATGGGCTCCGCAAATTCTCTGGCTCGGATATGCTTTCTGCGAACACTATGCCAATCACTCGTCACCCCGCATTTCCTCCTCTTCTGTCTTCCGGGATGGTTAAGCATGCCACTGGGCTGGGCCTCTCCACGATGTCAGACTTCTACCCTCTGGAAACATTCTTCTCACCTGCCGCAGATTCTGGCCCCATGGACACCCTTTTATACTACCAACTCAGAGCTGTTTGCAAGAAGCTTCACTCCACATTTCCCCAATCCCCCCTTCGATGGCCGCCCTCGATCTTCTCTATGCATCCCCCTCTCCTAAAAAAATGGTCTCTAAAATCTATGCCTACACTCTAGCAGCATCTTCCAATTCCACTGACCGGGCGTGCGTTGCATGGGGTGAAGATCTGGGAGCTGAAATTTCTCAAGCCGACTGGTTGTATTGTTGCAATCAGATCAATCGCCTCTCCCCAAACTATCGCTTGCGCCTTATTCACTTCAAGTAGATACATTGGTTATATCGGACTCATGCCCAACTTCACAAATTGGGACTCATTACTAGTGATAGATGTCTGCGCTGCTCTGCCACCAAGGCAGACTTCTCTCACCTCACCTGGCTGTGCCCCCGGGTCTCCGCATATTGGCGCGAGGTCTGCACTGCTATTTCTGCAATCACTTCGTCACTGATCCAACCCGACCCTCTGCTTTGCCTCTTAGGCTTTGTTAAATTTGGTCCGGACACCACCCGTCGCTTGACTGCCATGCTGCTGGTCCTCGCACGGCGCAGGGTCTCCATGTGTTGGGGTCGCAAGCCTGCGCCTAAGGTTGCCCTCCGACTTGAAGACGCTTCCCACTCCCAAACCCTCCTGTCTGAGTTCTGGGACCTTCAACCAGCCTGATCTTGCCCACTTGACATTTGGGGCCCACTCGTGACCTACCTCTTAAGTCATAATTCACAATGCCCTGCGACCTCTCCCGCACTCCCCGCCGGCGACTCGCCCGCGGCGTGAAGGTCCATGAGCGGTTTCCTCTCTGTGGCTGCCTCCCCCTGCTCCCTCTGCCTTTCTACCCCACTCATGGCACCTCTATCTGATATATGTTTCATCTCCTCTGTGGTTATGAGTGATTGTTTTCTGGCATTGTCTCCAAATGTCACAATGGCTAAGATTGCCTCTGCTGTGCTGTATTGTACTGTTGTGCTCACTTCCTCGAAAATGTGGAACCCTTTAACTGTGCTGTGCATTTTTCTCAATAAAGGTTTTTTTTAAAGTAAAAAAAGCGCATTTGCAATATAATAGGTCTTGCATTTACGCAAGTTTAAGCTATTGGCATTGTAAATAACAATGCCATTAATTTATGTTTTGTAAACGAAAACAAAAAACAGGCATTGTCGTTTGCAATGTCAATAGCCCAAACTCGCAAAAATGCGAGACGTATTGCATTGCAAATGCTTGTTCTGGTTAGATGTGTGCTATTTTCTCGCTGTATTCTGTCTACTTCTGGTTCTTTTCTTCTTGCTTTGTTCTGTATATGTTTTATTTCTATTCTGGTGAAATTCTCGCTGAGCCTCAGGTCTCTTCTGATTCTTTTCTGGCTCTGCTCGGGCTGTTTTGTAGTTTTTTTAGTGGTAGTTTTGACTGTGCAACAATTATAGCAACAAACAGAAAAGTTACATTGCTCCCTTACATTGCTCCTTCTCCGGGGACTCCCACTGTAGTCCTGACTGCTATGCATGCATGGTACTGCTGCGCGTCACTGACTCCGGCCTGGTGAGTGAGCAATGCTTATCTCGACAGGCAGAGGCTTTGGGGTGGGGAAGTCACAAGATGACAGAGGGCCAGCCTCTTCACAACTCCCAGCTTACTCACCAAACAGCCACACTGGTCACGTACCGACAGTTGGCAAGTGACCAACATCACCACTTTCCACCCCCAGCAGGCAGTGCACCCTCTTTCGTGGTAGGCCGGAATCCCACACGTTCCACACAGGGGCAACAGGTGCAGTGCACCGGAGCCCAGAGGCCTGAGGGGGCACTGAACCCTGATACTTGCTGTATTTCACAGTTTATACAGCGACCAGAGGCCCCTGTCCTTATTTGCACTGGGGCGTAGGACACAACGGCTATGTCCCTGGTTGCTTGCACATTAAAATGCACTGACACGTAGTGAAATTACTAAAGCCGTCTCCAACACTAATCACTCACTCAAATTCAAAGTGTAAACACCGTTCTCAAACACACACAGCACTCAGTGATACTCAAGTGCAATCATATTTACTAAACCCGTAGGCACACACTGAACGTATATGCTCACTAGTAATGTGTTGTTTATAAACACTATAGCCGCACACCACACATTGTGCTGAACTGCAACTAGGGCGCACACACTCCATTTCAGATGCCCTACACACACACACAGAGTAAACATATAAAACATGCACTGTATTCACACACAGCACTCACGCAAAGCACTGCTGTCACCAGGCCTTGTTTGTGATCAGACCCCCGAAACCTTTAAGCTGAGGGAGGGGAGGCATTCTGCCCGAGGTCAATGAAAACCTGTGAGAAATGGGAGACCTAGGGGGCCCTCCTCACATTCTTCAGGCGGCATCATTTTAGGTTACGCCATTGTGATCATGTAAAACGGTTTTTACCCTCGGCCCTTACCACTCAGATACTCCGTCACAATGCACAAACACTCCTTTCACAAATACCACCTGCAGCACGCACTAACACGCACACAAGATTGGGTACGCACAAGCCATTCTAAAAGGCGTACAACCTCACTCTAACCAAAACTTCAGCATCCACTCGGACTGTGTGTCAGCTTGACGTGGAGAAAGCCAGGCCACCCCAGCAGGAATGCAAGCTGTGCCCCTGAAGCTGAGGGCAGAGAATAGTCGAAGGCACGCTGGAAGTAGGGCACTCGGGCGGCGTGTACAGACCTTTGGCTCTGCCACCGGCATCGTTGCTCTGGTTAAACTCAAAAGTCAAAAGTCAAACTCAGGCTCTTCCCCTGGGTTGCTCATAGTCTAAAGGGGTGCAGTTCCCTTCACCAACAGCGTGCGACAGGACAGTCAGCAGCACCTTGGTGTAAAATGAACTGAGCATAAACGTGAACAAGCCCTCGCTCCCTGACCCCTCCCAGAAGCACATATTGGTACATCGGTTACCTTGCCTAGTTTACAAAAAAATCCTGTAGGGTGAGCGCATTTTGTTCTGCAAGCACATTCAAAACCCGGATAGAAAAACTATATTTGCACTTTTCTTTATTTGCTGAATGTTGTTTTATTTAGATCGTTTTTATACGATGTTGTACTCTGTCTGCCTGCTGGCAATCTATAAGCAGGATACAAAGAAATGTGGTGTGTGTTCGAAAACTTAAGCCATCTGCTGAGCGAGAGCCGATGAAAACAGAAATGTGGGAACGCGCATTCTAATAAAAGGGGCAAGGAAACCTGACACAAAACAGATGGCCCTTGCGTGCCGCTGTTGGCTCCTGAGAGCAAAATGCTCTCGGAGTAAACATTTCCTGAAAAGTTGGGACATCCGCACGCCTTTGGCCAATTGCATGCTGAAGCCAGACGCAAAGGCCAATAGCGTGTGAGCACCACACGCAGGAGCTTCTACAAAAGCTAAAGTGATTCCAAGAGGCCGATTTCCTAGACAGATTATGCGCGCTGCGCTAGGCTCGACCTCGAAAGAAACAGCACTCGGCTCTAATGAGAACACCAGTACTCCTGAGAGGAGTTCCTAAAGGAAACAAAAATAAGTTCCTTCATTGATCTTAAAATGAGAAATAGCGCAGGGATACTGTATTTGGTCAAGATCACAGGGGTATGCAGTTTCTAGTAAATACGGGTTTGTCTGCTTAGGTTAGTTAAGTTCCACAGATTCTGCAGGGGGATTACTCTGTAGGAACAAAGGCCCTTGCATACCTGGATAGGTGTTATGCTTCATCATTAGGCTTTTTCTCCATTGCGGGCCGGCGCTGCAATGCCCGACGGGCACCCTCAATGGGGGCTCTTTACCAGAGATCATTTTATCAGCCATATGGTAAAGCAGTAGATTGGTGTAATTTAAGTAAATAGGTGAAAGAGTGGGGCAAAACTAGAACGGGGGTATTCTACAGCAATATTTTAACAATTGAGTCCTACTGCCTATGTTAAAATAAGTAGTGCCACCTACTAGAAGTGATTATCTAAGGTACCTGAAGGTTGACATGTTTCAAGCCTAATTTAGTCTTGTAAATGATCTAGCGGCTTTTCTTCAGGACCATAAAAACCTAATCTACACAGTGACTGCGGGTTCGATATATGAGTTCATTTATATTAGTCCCAGCCACCTATACTTCTCTATTTATCAATATAGGTAAATCAATTTTTGAGAAGACCCACTGAGGGGATAAATTAGTACTCCTCAAGTAGTTTTCCTGGTGACATGCCTATTAGCTTGGAAGTCCTGTAGATCAGCACACTGGAAGACCTACTCACTCTGGGAACCTCAGAAGAGGCAAAATACGCGAGGAGTCCTGATTTATACCCTCAGTGGGTCTTCTAAAAAATTGATTAACTTATATTAACTTATATTGATTCATAAAGAAGTATAGGTGGCTGGGAGTAACACAAATGAACTGATATATCGGAACCCCAGTCACTGTGCAGATTAGATTTTTATGGTCCTGAAGAAAAGCCACTGGATCATTCACATGACTAAATTAGGCTTGAAATAAAGTGACCTACAGCCTACATAGATACTGAAATAAGCCCTCGGAGAGGGATCGCACAACCCCTCTCCCCCTTTAAATTTTAGTCCGGAGAGGGGGACCTTTAAGCGCTCCAAGTCCCTCCCTCTTGATATATACTGTATCTGGTCACTGCTCTAGGAGAGGGGAAAACACAGGAAGAGGCTTGACAAATGCATGCCATCGACAAATGGAGAGAAAAACTGTGAGCGATATGAAGGATATACTCAAAAAAAGGAGTTTAAGAGGGACAAATCAACCAGGCCACCCTCCACTCAGTCAATAATACACACTACAAGACCTGGAGATATCAAGCACTATTTCAAAGTGAATGGGATTGGGAGAGGGGCAATATAAACAATTATTATACCCTCAAAAGTAGTTCATATCATGAACTATCAATACCATCCCAAGTGCTTCAAAATTTGACATTTAAAACAACCCAACATGTGCAAAACATTCCATCAAAAGCATAAACCAGAAAAAATGTGTGGAGAATGAGAAAGCATCTCACGTGCGCAACACCAGAGGAGATGCTGGCTGGTACTCGCCAGTGTGCTCACGAGTTTCTCATCATCGATGTCTTTCTCATGAAAATAATGTGAAAAAGAAATGTGTAAAGGGTTGTATGAAAAAAGTACACCAGGGAAGGTATATTAGGCAGCCCAAAAACCAATCAGAAAGAAAAAAGTTCTTAGAAAAAAGACCCGTGTGGTCTTACAGATAAGATTAGGTATGACCCACGTCTGTATTTTGACCCGTTTTATTCCACGCTGTGAGTCACCCCAAGGTTAAAAACACGGTCATGTTCAATAACCACATTTATGAATGGCCAACATGTTTCATTGCCTACTTAACTTTGCGGCAAATTCATCAGGGCGTCATGGAACTGCGATCACCTCCCTGGGATAGATCTGTTGAGAAACAGAAATCGCTGCGTATATGCAGAGAACATAAAAACACATGTCAGGTTGACAGAAACACGAAGGAACCACATTATACCCCCCTTCAAGCCAAAAGGACACACCATTTCACAGGGGACATTACCTCGTGAAAGCCAAGGGCCCATGTACCAGCTCTCACGAAGTCAATGTATTAAATGAGCACTGTCAGTTGCTCTATTGGTCCTAATGCCCACACACATCCGTTATTTTGTGGTGCTTAGACCGTCATCTGTCGAGACAAATCAGATACTTTAGGAGGTGCCCACGTGTCAAAACTCATGCAAGCTCGCTCGTGACACTGAGGGCCTCATGTAGGTAAATAAATATTACCGTTTCTTAAATACCGAGCCGTACCGAATCGGTAAATTAGAATCGGTAAGTTATATGTAGGTAAAAATTCGGTAACAGTTACCGATTCGGTAACATTCGGTAATCACGAATCGGAATTCACCGAATCGGTAAATACCGAGGTGGTATTTACCGAATCGGAAAATACCGAGGTGGTATTTAACGAATCGGAAAATACCGAGGATACTACCACCTTCCCTTTACTAAGAAGCCAATATCATTATTATGCTAATAGAAGGTCTCTTAGGCTTGAATAGGGGACCCCATACCTCAAAGATCAGCTTAGTGAAATCACATCACAGGAGCATCAGGAGTCTTCTCGCAGGAAGGCTCGTCTTCGGTCTGAATAATAAACATGATGTCTGTGATATTAAAAGCACCAACATTCAGGTATTTGCAGCTGCGCGTGTGTCATGGAAAAATAGTGGGTCGATCAACCTAGAGTGGAAAACATGCATTATGTAATATTCCAGACTGTTTGTCACACCATGTACAGACCAAGGTCGCTGCGCAGAGCTTGGGATGGTAACAACAGATTGCTCTCGTGTGAAGCAAGTCTCGAGTCAGCAGTTTATTTAAGAAATAACATGTAAACGCAGTGTCGTGTGCAAAGACAAAAAGATGGCTTTCTAACATTCAACGTGGTTATGCAAACTTAACAATGTATGTACGTATACAGGGAGAACTCACTACACGCCCCCTTGATCGAAGCACTATTTAATAGGCAAGAAAAGAGAGAACGCAGAGTTCAGTTTCGTCAGAGCAGAACAAGGCGTAACCAATGCTGCGCCAAAGTCCGAAACAACAAAAAAAAGCAGCATAGCATCCCAAAAAAAAATGCAAGTATATGAAAAAACTCAAAACGACCATCAGGAAGAGAAAAAAGAGAAATAAAAGAAATAAATGTTGCGCCAGGGTGCTGTCCAGTAGCACAGGCGCAATGGACGACAGTCCAGTTAATCCATGAATGTATAGGCAGCATATGTGGCCACTGCTTCCAACAAAAAATCGTTTTCAGGGCCACTAAAAGTCTCAGCCATCCAATTAAGTAAAGAAAAGGAACATACGTGTTCTCCAACCATCGGAGCCTCTAGCACAATCAGAGGGCACCCGGAATGTTCCTCCAAAAAGCTCATAGCCAAGAAGTCGTAGGCGGCCGCTGAGATGTCCCAATTACCCAGGATACCATGCGCCGCACCACAGGCCATGATCCGGACACCAGAACAGGCCAACTCGTGAGACACTAAGGGCCTCATCAGTCGATCGAAATCCGGCACCGGAGACACCATGTTGGTCAAGCACAAATCCAGAGGCCATTCAAAGGGACCATCCAGGCAGTGGAATACAGGTTGTACGCAGGTGAAGTAGGAATACCTGAAGGATAATCCATAAGCCAGGCTCACAGTCGCCAATGGCAAAGTACCATAAAAGTCAAGCATCCTATCACGAAGAAGATGCAGACGGGACAGGTGCTCGTGTGGCACAGAAGGAGCAGCCATTCCGGAGTATGAAAAGGAAAAGCAGCACACCTGCCACTAGCGCCAGAAGCAGCCGGACACCTCCAAAGATGCTCGAGAAAAGTGAATGTAAAAATGCCGGAATCACACCAAAAATAGTTTGGAAAGAGGTCACGAGACCCGAGCCCACAAGTTTAAAAAAATGAGCCAGGCCGTCCGTGGACGAGGCATTGAAAATAGTTTGGATCAAAGAGCCGAAATGCAGGGGGAGGTCAGTATTCAGAAGCGCCTGTACCTCGGTGCGCGTATTAGCAACGTGAAGGACAAATGTTTCCCGAGAGGAAGTCAAAGGCACATCTTTTTGGGACAATAGCGCTATTCTGCTCAACGTGTAGGACTCTGCTTTCAAGGTTGGACTCGAAGGCCAGATGGAAACATCCAGCCGCCCATGCGGGGGTGGAAAAAGAACATTATTGCAGCAGACATCTTTCTGCAAGACAGTTACTGGGATTCCCACTAACATCCCGCAGCAAGCTTCATTTTTCAAACTTAAATAACTACCGTTTGCAAGCAGCGTGAAATAGCATACGCCCACCTTTTGGTTCTGCCACCCACAGGACCCTTAACAAAATCATTCCAATCGGTATGCACATTGATGGAGTGGGTGGACTTCCTGTTCCTGTAGATGTGCTCTGTGTCAGCTGGTGGACAGATTGGGATGTGTGTACCATCAATACAGCCGATGACATGGGGGAACTGTGCCATGTGATGAAAGTCTGTTTTTGTTTTCTGCAGTGCAGCCTGTGTGTTGGGGAAGCTGATGTAGTGGTGCATTCTCTGCATCATGGCATCTAGGAAATTCCAGAAGAAACGTGACAGGCAACTCTGGGATACACCACCCACCGCAGCTATCACCACCTGATCACTGCCAGATGCCAGCAGATGTAGGCTGCAGAGCACCTGCACATGTGGGGGTATGGCGTGCGCCCTTCTTATTGGCTGGTCCAGGAGTGGGTGAAGGTCCCTGATTAAGTCCATGATGGGTTCGGGGTGTAGCCTGTACCTCTCATGTATCTCTGCATCAGTCAGCTGTAATAGTGTGATGCGCTGTCTGTAGATGTGTTCCTCCCGTCGCCAAACCCTCAGTCCTGCTGCCTGTAGACGTGGGCGCCTTGCAATGACATACATAGCGGCCATGTTGTCCACGCTGTTGCATTTTGGGATTGCTTATATGCACTGTTGATGGTTACCACCTACTTTCAATCCGTGTTAATTACCGACTCTTATTTACCGATTTTCATGGATTTCTTAATTACCGAGTGC
The DNA here is from genome assembly GCF_964204655.1 of Triturus cristatus. NCBI lineage: Eukaryota > Metazoa > Chordata > Amphibia > Caudata > Salamandridae > Triturus > Triturus cristatus. Next base: position 1,526,833,515 of record NC_140591.1, read on the forward strand.
TCCTACATGTCATTTTAATATTTACCACTTCATATTTACCGATTCGTTAAGTATGTATTCGGTAAATCTGATTCAGTATTTTAGAATTCGGTAAATATGATTCGGTATTTACCGCCTCATATTTACCGAAAATTCGTTTTTGGACTCCTACATCTCACTTGTCTGAATACCGGTCGGTAACGGCATACTTACCGAAAATCGGCCATTACCGACCGGTATTTGGCTACCTACATGAGGCCCTGAGTCTTATCTCAGATTAAAACCTGTCACTACCCACTAGTCTACTCATAAAAGATAGTTGGCAAGCATCTATTTCACCCACTTCATCCTGGTTATCCCAGTTAGCTCGTAATTAATAGTGCTCTCTCACTATCATTACACACTAATGCCTCGCATACTCTCAGTCATAACATTTCCAATGCGCCTCTATTGTTATAAAAAGGTCTGCCAGGGGTCGCCGTGTGGTTGAGGAACTCTATTTACCGAAGTTCGCCCTGGTTATCCCAGTTAACTCAACATATTAATGCTCTCTTGCTCTAACTGCGTATTATCGCCCCGCATCCAATATTAATGCTAACCAGCCCAGACTCACCGTACGGTTGACGAGCTCACGCCGTAACTCATTCCCGGAACAACCCGGGGAATGCGCGGCCGAGATTTAAGCCGGCGGCGCAACACTGGTACTTCCGGGTTAGGGCTGATAACCCGGATCATTACGTGAAAGGCAAGGACGCGTCCATCAAGGCGGCCATCTTGTAGTGGCCAGATTTAAGACTAAATGCATCGACAGTGCATTAGTCTTTCACCCAGGCAAAGGTATGTTTAAAACAAACGGCATACGGAATAGAATTTTTAAAAAAAAACTTATACAGATGTATTACCAGGAATCGGATGTGGAAAATAGAACATTTTTCAATTATTTTGCCCAACATTACTCACTGATGAATATCACAGTCCCAAAGGCCCGATAGAGATCCTTACATAGAATATGTCAAGCCACATGGGGACAGATGTTTAAAGGAAGCGGGCACACAGTACATACAAGGAGTATATACATCAAAATGTCAGGACCTACATAAGTGACCCCAGTTTTCATCGTCTGGAAATCTTATTCCACTCGATTTGATCATTCAGGCCAACTTGATCGACCTTTTCGGAATAAATCCAGCGAGCTTCCTTCACTGCAAGGGTATTCTCGATCTGATTCACATTGCCCATCACTCTTTCCAACACCAACCATTTAACAGCCTTGTAGTTGTGCTGGTGGTCCTTGTAATGTTGAACCAATTTCGTAGTTAATTTGCCGTTCTTGATGGTACTGAGATGCTCTTGTATCCTCACCTTGATTTTTCTTGTGGTGAGGCCAATGTAGTGAAGCCCACATGGGCAAGTAAGCCTGTAAATCGTATTTGATGAGTTGCAATTACTGAACTTGTTTAAGTGCCAAGTCCGTCCATCCTGCAACTGAACACTAGTTGTCTTTTCAGTTAGTTCACAGACAGAGCAGCCTCCACACGGGTAATGTCCCGGGAGAATGGATGTGTTGGTCACTTGTGATTGAGGCCTTGTATGGAAGAGCCTATCTTTAAAGTTCTGAGCTCTTCTGAAAGCAAACCGGGGGCGGGCATTTTGTAATCGCTGGTGGATAATAAGGACCAATGCTTTCTAATGGCCTGGCGAATTTTCGTCGCAAGAGGGTCAAAGGTAAGCACTATGGGTAGACAATCAGAGCTCTCCCTCGAATTCCTTTCCAACAGTGCTTCACGTGGGGTGTTATGTGCCCTCTTGCGAGCTCTGTTGACAATTTTTCTTGGATATGCCCTTTGCACCAGTTTCTCAGTGAGGGCCTCAGACTGTTTCAAAAAGTCAGCAGTCGAGGAACAGTTTCTGCGGTAACGCAGAAACTGTCCCACTGGGAGATTATCCCTCAACGCTCTTGGATGGAAAGATTGGTAATGCAAGAGGGAATTTTTGTTGGTAGGTTTCTGATGAACAGTCGAAGTTAACCTGTCACCAGTCACAGTGATGTCCAAATCTAGGTATGTTACCTTCTCGGTGCTCATGCTCCATGTGAACTTCAAACATTTGTCCCGATTATTGAGCCATTCCAAGAAATTACACAGATGGCTACGTGTACCAGTCCATATACAAAAGACATCATCAATATACCGCTTCCAGAGGCTGATGTGCCCCTGGAAGGGATTAGATGGATGGTATAAATGATGCTCTTCGAACTGGCCCACGTAGATGCAGGCCAGACTCGGTGCGAAGGTAGCACCCATAGAAGTCCCAGATATTTGTAGGAACATATCATCCTTATAGGCAAAGTAATTCCGAGTGAGTGCTACCTCTATGCATTGCATAACAAAGGTTTGGGGGGTGTCATAAAACCACTCCTGACCTTCAAGGGCGCGTGCTGCTGCCACAAGCGTTGCGTCTTGAGGGATACTTGTATATAACGATTCAATATCGATAGTAACAAGTATCTGTTGCAATTCATCAAACTTTAAATCTTGGATGGTATTCAAGATGTCAGTGGTATCCTGGACATATGACAGTTGTTTGACTACCGACTCCCTAAGGAAGAAGTCAGCAAATTGAGACAATGGTTCCAGTACAGAGGAGATCCCCGACACTATCGGGCGTCCTGGGGGGGGCCGTTGTGCCTTATGGATTTTCGGCAAGATGTAAAATGCCGGAATCCTGGGTTTGATGTTAACTAGGAAGTCAGCTTCCTTGGTGGTAATCCAGTTTCTTTCTCTAGCATGTCCTACCATAGTGGTGATGGTATTCAACAATTCAGCGGTGGGGTCCCTAATCAACGGTTGATAGTTTTTTCTATCATCCAAGAGCCTCCGGACCTCTCTCTCATAGTCAACAGTATTCATAAGGACGATAGCCCCACCCTTATCGGCCGATTTAATCGTAAGGGCTGAGTTTTTTTGCAACGATGTCAATGCATGCCAGTCGTTCTTGGTCATGTTGCTGAATACATTTCTTTGTTCTGTCTCCTCAAGCAACCTGATCTCATCAAGAACCTTTCTTTCGAAAGCCAGAACTTCAGGGCCTACTGTATGACTGGGGGGACAAAAATGAGAGGGTCGGTGTAAATTAGTGGTGAACAGTGATGGAGGTTCTGAGTCCTTCAGTGCGAAAAACTTTTTTAATTTGATCTTCCTCATTGCCTCATGTACTTCCATTCTGCATTTGAAAGGGTCATGCCGAGGAGTTGGAACATAACCCAAACCCTTATTGAGCACTCTCAGTTCATCAATAGAAAGTTGGTAGTCTGACAAATTAACTACGATATTGTTTATGTGGGCATTCTGCCCCTGCTCCTGGTTACGCGGGGGGAGAATGACTGCCATGTCTGGGACTGATTCTGACGTCCTCGACCTCGACCTCTCGACCCTCCCCCTCTGTTTCCTCTCTGGCTCTGGACTAAAGAAGAGCGTAAAAGACCACCCAGGTCCTGATTGGATTGAACCTGTGGGTTAAATCTCACTCCCCTTTGTTCCGGACCTGATGTCCCCTCTTCTTCCTCACTCGAGGTATTGTCGAATGTCCAGTTCTGGGGAGTGCGCCTAGCTTGTACTCGGCCTCCCCTCTGGGACCTGTTCTGTGGTGCCTGATCACTATCCTGCTGATAGTACTTATCCTCTGTGTACGGAAATGCCCACTCGTGTGAATATCTTTCTAGATTTCTCTTCAACCCCTTGATCTTCTGACTGATCATGTAGTTTCTATATTCACTGAGATCCTCTTGAATTCTCTGCAGCTGTTCCTTAGCGTCTGTAATACTAGAGTCTGATTTTATACTCTCCTCTAATTCTAGGATCTCTTTTAGGAGTTCCTCGCTCAATCGTTTGGCTGTCTGAATAATCAGAATCAGCCAATCTCTGGTGCATTTATTCGCGATGAAACTCCAGTCGATCCTGAATTGTTTATCCTCTAAAAAGATCCTAGGTTCAATCCTCACCAACAGACTGGAGGGGGCTGCACCAGCTCGATAATATTCAGTCATCAACGCCCCATGTAAAGCAACTCTCACTTGCTTCTTTTTAGTAAAACTCAATTTCTCCCATTCTTCACGTATAGAGCCCGTATTGGAAAGACCGGAATCTGGAAGAAGTGAGGGGCCTGAAAGGATCGCAGCGATCTGATCATCCGTAAAGGCTAGACAATTCTTGTCCATCTCAAAGAGGAAACAAAGAGGGGCCTGATAGTTTGTCTCAACAGATGCTGAGTCGAGCGCACTGGAAGTGTCTATATTAATGTAGGCAGGGGATTATAGTGGAACCTTCAGTTATCTGTTATAGAACTGTGTAGTTAAAAACTCTCACGGCTGAGCCGCCGTACTCTGTTTATACTCAAAAAAAGGAGTTTAAGAGGGACAAATCAACCAGGCCACCCTCCACTCAGTCAATAATACACACTACAAGACCTGGAGATATCAAGCACTATTTCAAAGTGAATGGGATTGGGAGAGGGGCAATATAAACAATTATTATACCCTCAAAAGTAGTTCATATCATGAACTATCAATACCATCCCAAGTGCTTCAAAATTTGACATTTAAAACAACCCAACATGTGCAAAACATTCCATCAAAAGCATAAACCAGAAAAAATGTGTGGAGAATGAGAAAGCATCTCACGTGCGCAACACCAGAGGAGCTGCTGGCTGGTACTCGCCAGTGTGCTCACGAGTTTCTCATCATCGATGTCTTTCTCATGAAAATAATGTGAAAAAGAAATGTGTAAAGGGTTGTATGAAAAAAGTACACCAGGGAAGGTATATTAGGCAGCCCAAAAACCAATCAGAAAGAAAAAAGTTCTTAGAAAAAAGACCCGTGTGGTCTTACAGATAAGATTAGGTATGACCCACGTCTGTATTTTGACCCGTTTTATTCCACTCTGTGAGTCACCCCAAGGTTAAAAACACGGTCATGTTCAATAACCACATTTATGAATGGCCAACATGTTTCATTGCCTACTTAACTTTGCGGCAAATTCATCAGGGCGTCATGGAACTGCGATCACCTCCCTGGGATAGATCTGTTGGGAAACAGAAATCGCTGCGTATATGCAGAGAACATAAAAACACATGTCAGGTTGACAGAAACATGAAGGAACCACATTATACCCCCCTTCAAGCCAAAACGACACACCATTTCACAGGGGACATTACCTCGTGAAAGCCAAGGGCCCATGTACCAGCTCTCACGAAGTCAATGTATTAAATGAGCACTGTCAGTTGCTCTATTGGTCCTAATGCCCACACACATCCGTTATTTTGTGGTGCTTAGACCGTCATCTGTCGAGACAAATCAGATACTTTAGGAGGTGCCCACGTGTCAAAACTCATGCAAGCTCGCTCGTGACACTGAGTCTTATCTCAGATTAAAACCTGTCACTACCCACTAGTCTACTCATAAAAGATAGTTGGCAAGCATCTATTTCACCCACTTCATCCTGGTTATCCCAGTTAGCTCGTAATTAATAGTGCTCTCTCACTATCATTACACACTAATGCCTCGCATACTCTCAGTCATAAAATTTCCAATGCGCCTCTACTGTTATAAAAAGGTCTGCCAGGGGTCGCCGTGTGGTTGAGGAACTCTATTTACCGAAGTTCGCCCTGGTTATCCCAGTTAACTCAACATATTAATGCTCTCTTGCTCTAACTGCGTATTATCGCCCCGCATCCAATATTAATGCTAACCAGCCCAGACTCACCGTACGGTTGACGAGCTCACGCCGTAACTCATTCCCGGAACAACCCGGGGAATGCGCGGCCGAGATTTAAGCCGGCGGCGCAACACTGGTACTTCCGGGTTAGGGCTGATAACCCGGATCATTACGTGAAAGGCAAGGACGCGTCCATCAAGGCGGCCATCTTGTAGTGGCCAGATTTAAGACTAAATGCATCGACAGTGCATTAGTCTTTCACCCAGGCAAAGGTATGTTTAAAGGAAACGGCATACGGAATAGAATTTTTAAAAAAAAACTTATACAGATGTATTACCAGGAATCGGATGTGGAAAATAGAAAATTTTTCAATTATTTTGCCCAACATTACTCACTGATGAATATCACAGTCCCAAAGGCCCGATAGAGATCCTTACATAGAATATGTCAAGCCACATGGGGACAGATGTTTAAAGGAAGCGGGCACACAGTACATACAAGGAGTATATACATCAAAATGTCAGGACCTACATAAGTGACCCCAGTTTTCATCGTCTGGAAATCTTATTCCACTCGATTTGATCATTCAGGCCAACTTGATCGACCTTTTCGGAATAAATCCAGCGAGCTTCCTTCACTGCAAGGGTATTCTCGATCTGATTCACATTGCCCATCACTCTTTCCAACACCAACCATTTAACAGCCTTGTAGTTGTGCTGGTGGTCCTTGTAATGTTGAACCAATTTCGTAGTTAATTTGCCGTTCTTGATGGTACTGAGATGCTCTTGTATCCTCACCTTGATTTTTCTTGTGGTGAGGCCAATGTAGTGAAGCCCACATGGGCAAGTAAGCCTGTAAATCGTATTTGATGAGTTGCAATTACTGAACTTGTTTAAGTGCCAAGTCCGTCCATCCTGCAACTGAACACTAGTTGTCTTTTCAGTTAGTTCACAGACAGAGCAGCCTCCACACGGGTAATGTCCCGGGGGAATGGATGTGTTGGTCACTTGTGATTGAGGCCTTGTATGGACGAGCCTATCTTTAAAGTTCTGAGCTCTTCTGAAAGCAAACCGGGGGGCGGGCATTTTGTAATCGCTGGTGGATAATAAGGACCAATGCTTTCTAATGGCCTGGCGAATTTTCGTCGCAAGAGGGTCAAAGGTAAGCACTATGGGTAGACAATCAGAGCTCTCCCTCGAATTCCTTTCCAACAGTGCTTCACGTGGGGTGTTATGTGCCCTCTTGCGAGCTCTGTTGACAATTTTTCTTGGATATGCCCTTTGCACCAGTTTCTCAGTGAGGGCCTCAGACTGTTTCAAAAAGTCAGCAGTCGAGGAACAGTTTCTGCGGTAACGCAGAAACTGTCCCACTGGGAGATTATCCCTCAACGCTCTTGGATGGAAAGATTGGTAATGCAAGAGGGAATTTTTGTTGGTAGGTTTCTGATGAACAGTCGAAGTTAACCTGTCACCAGTCACAGTGATGTCCAAATCTAGGTATGTTACCTTCTCGGTGCTCATGCTCCATGTGAACTTCAAACATTTGTCCCGATTATTGAGCCATTCCAAGAAATCACACAGATGGCTACGTGTACCAGTCCATATACAAAAGACATCATCAATATACCGCTTCCAGAGGCTGATGTGCCCCTGGAAGGGATTAGATGGATGGTATAGATGATGCTCTTCGAACTGGCCCACGTAGATGCAGGCCAGACTCGGTGCGAAGGTAGCACCCATAGAAGTCCCAGATATTTGTAGGAACATATCATCCTTATAGGCAAAGTAATTCCGAGTGAGTGCTACCTCTATGCATTGCATAACAAAGGTTTGGGGGGTGTCATAAAACCACTCCTGACCTTCAAGGGCGCGTGCTGCTGCCACAAGCGTTGCGTCTTGAGGGATACTTGTATAGAACGATTCAATATCGATAGTAACAAGTATCTGTTGCAATTCATCAAACTTTAAATCTTGGATGGTATTCAAGATGTCAGTGGTATCCTGGACATATGACAGTTGTTTGACTACCGACTCCCTAAGGAAGAAGTCAGCAAATTGAGACAATGGTTCCAGTACAGTGGAGATCCCCGACACTATCGGGCATCCTGGGGGGGGCCGTTGTGCCTTATGGATTTTCGGCAAGATGTAAAATGCCGGAATCCTGGGTTTGATGTTAACTAGGAAGTCAGCTTCCTTGGTGGTAATCCAGTTTCTTTCTCTAGCATGTCCTACCATAGTGGTGATGGTATTCAACAATTCAGCGGTGGGGTCCCTAATCAACGGTTGATAGTTTTTTCTATCATCCAAGAGCCTCCGGACCTCTCTCTCATAGTCAACAGTATTCATAAGGACGATAGCCCCACCCTTATCGGCCGATTTAATCGTAAGGGCTGAGTTTTTTTGCAACGATGTCAATGCATGCCAGTCGTTCTTGGTCATGTTGCTGAATACATTTCTTTGTTCTGTCTCCTCAAGCAACCTGATCTCATCAAGAACCTTTCTTTCGAAAGCCAGAACTTCAGGGCCTACTGTATGACTGGGGGGACAAAAATGAGAGGGTCGGTGTAAATTAGTGGTGAACAGTGATGGAGGTTCTGAGTCCTTCAGTGCGAAAAACTTTTTTAATTTGATCTTCCTCATTGCCTCATGTACTTCCATTCTGCATTTGAAAGGGTCATGCCGAGGAGTTGGAACATAACCCAAACCCTTATTGAGCACTCTCAGTTCATCAATAGAAAGTTGGTAGTCTGACAAATTAACTACGATATTGTTTATGTGGGCATTCTGCCCCTGCTCCTGGTTACGCGGGGGGAGAATGACTGCCATGTCTGGGACTGATTCTGACGTCCTCGACCTCGACCTCTCGACCCTCCCCCTCTGTTTCCTCTCTGGCTCTGGACTAAAAAAGAGCGTAAAAGACCACCCAGGTCCTGATTGGATTGAACCTGTGGGTTAAATCTCACTCCCCTTTGTTCCGGACCTGATGTCCCCTCTTCTTCCTCACTCGAGGTATTGTCGAATGTCCAGTTCTGGGGAGTGCGCCTAGCTTGTACTCGGCCTCCCCTCTGGGACCTGTTCTGTGGTGCCTGATCACTATCCTGCTGATAGTACTTATCCTCTGTGTACGGAAATGCCCACTCGTGTGAATATCTTTCTAGATTTCTCTTCAACCCCTTGATCTTCTGACTGATCATGTAGTTTCTATATTCACTGAGATCCTCTTGAATTCTCTGCAGCTGTTCCTTAGCGTCTGTAATACTAGAGTCTGATTTTATACTCTCCTCTAATTCTAGGATCTCTTTTAGGAGTTCCTCGCTCAATCGTTTGGCTGTCTGAATAATCAGAATCAGCCAATCTCTGGTGCATTTATTCGCGATGAAACTCCAGTCGATCCTGAATTGTTTATCCTCTAAAAAGATCCTAGGTTCAATCCTCACCAACAGACTGGAGGGGGCTGCACCAGCTCGATAATATTCAGTCATCAACGCCCCATGTAAAGCAACTCTCACTTGCTTCTTTTTAGTAAAACTCAATTTCTCCCATTCTTCACGTATAGAGCCCGTATTGGAAAGACCGGAATCTGGAAGAAGTGAGGGGCCTGAAAGGATCGTAGCGATCTGATCATCCTTAAAGGCTAGACAATTCTTGTCCATCTCAAAGAGGAAACAAAGAGGGGCCTGATAGTTTGTCTCAACAGATGCTGAGTCGAGCGCACTGGAAGTGTCTATATTAATGTAGGCAGGGGATTATAGTGGAACCTTCAGTTATCTGTTATAGAACTGTGTAGTTAAAAACTCTCACGGCTGAGCCGCCGTACTCTGTTTATACTCAAAAAAAGGAGTTTAAGAGGGACAAATCAACCAGGCCACCCTCCACTCAGTCAATAATACACACTACAAGACCTGGAGATATCAAGCACTATTTCAAAGTGAATGGGATTGGGAGAGGGGCAATATAAACAATTATTATACCCTCAAAAGTAGTTCATATCATGAACTATCAATACCATCCCAAGTGCTTCAAAATTTGACATTTAAAACAACCCAACATGTGCAAAACATTCCATCAAAAGCATAAACCAGAAAAAATGTGTGGAGAATGAGAAAGCATCTCACGTGCGCAACACCAGAGGAGCTGCTGGCTGGTACTCGCCAGTGTGCTCACGAGTTTCTCATCATCGATGTCTTTCTCATGAAAATAATGTGAAAAAGAAATGTGTAAAGGGTTGTATGAAAAAAGTACACCAGGGAAGGTATATTAGGCAGCCCAAAAACCAATCAGAAAGAAAAAAGTTCTTAGAAAAAAGACCCGTGTGGTCTTACAGATAAGATTAGGTATGACCCACGTCTGTATTTTGACCCGTTTTATTCCACTCTGTGAGTCACCCCAAGGTTAAAAACACGGTCATGTTCAATAACCACATTTATGAATGGCCAACCTGTTTCATTGCCTACTTAACTTTGCGGCAAATTCATCAGGGCGTCATGGAACTGCGATCACCTCCCTGGGATAGATCTGTCCCCTGCCATTTTAACATCCCGGCTTAGAGAGGCAGGTGTCACTGGTTCGGCATTGAGTCTCCTCAATTCCTTTCTCCTCGATAGGGAACAAAGAGTAATGCTCGGCAACCACCTCTCCCCTGCAAAGTCTCTGCAATGTGGGGTGCCACAAGGGTCGGCATTAAGTCCCACCCTGTTTAATATCTACGTGGCCCCCCTTGCTAGACTAGTAAAATCGCAGGGGATGGAGGTGGTATCATATGCCGACGACACCCAGATCATGGTTTCGCTGACTCAATCCTCTGTCACAACATCTGCCTTTAGCTTCCGGTCTTGCATGCAACATGTTGCAGACTGGATGGTTGCAAACTCCCTAAAGCTAAATGGCGACAAGACTGAGGTTTTGATTTTCGGGAAGAACCAAGAGATTTGGTCAAGTGAGTGGTGGCCTTCCTCTCTGGGTATCTGCCCGACTCCATCTCAATCTGCCAGAAATCTGGGTGTAATGTTCGACACCTCACTCTCAATGTCCCTACAGGTGAATCGGACTGTCTCGACCTGCTGGGGCGTGATCAGGACGCTCAATAGAATTCGCAGCTATCTGTCACTTCAAGCTCGCAAGCAGATTGCAGTCGCCCTTGTTGGCTCCAGGTTGGATTATTGCAACTCTCTTTACATGGAAGCCAACAAGGGCCTTATACATCGACTGCAAATCGTGCAGAATGCTGCTGCACGTTTTGTCCTGGATCTCTCCAGGTCTTCTTCTGCTACTGCTGCGAGGAGAGACCTTCATTGGTTGCCTATTCAGCACAGAATTAACTTTAAAATTCTGTGTCTGACATACAGAGCAATGGAGGATGAATCTAAAGGCGCCATCAGCTCCTTGCTTACTCGTTACTGCCCTTCAAGAAGTCTGCGTTCTTCAGGGCTGCTTCAACTTGTTGTCCCTCGTTTTAAGCTCGCCAGATGGGGAGCCAGGGCTTTCTCAGTTGTTGCGCCACAACTTTGGAACAGCCTGCCGATAGAGCTGAAGACTCTGCCTTCTTTAGCTCTGTTTAAAAAGGCCCTAAAAACCTGGTGCTTCTCTAGAGCTTACACAGGTTGAGCTGCAGGAGCTTTGTTATGAGCTGGTTTTGGAATTAGGCGCCTTGACGCCCATTGGGCTATGTTTGCGCATGACAAGATCCCTTTTATTATTATTATTATTATTATCTGTTGAGAAACAGAAATCGCTGCGTATATGCAGAGAACATAAAAGCACATGTCAGGTTGACAGAAACACGAAGGAACCACATTATACCCCCCTTCAAGTCAAAACGACACACCATTTCACAGGGGACATTACCTCGTGAAAGCCAAGGGCCCATGTACCAGCTCTCACGAAGTCAATGTATTAAATGAGCACTGTCAGTTGCTCTATTGGTCCTAATGCCCACACACATCCGTTATTGTGTGGTGCTTAGACCGTCATCTGTCGAGACAAATCAGATACTTTAGGAGGTGCCCACGTGTCAAAACTCATGCAAGCTCGCTCGTGACACTGAGTCTTATCTCAGATTAAAACCTGTCACTACCCACTAGTCTACTCATAAAAGATAGTTGGCAAGCATCTATTTCACCCACTTCATCCTGGTTATCCCAGTTAGCTCGTAATTAATAGTGCTCTCTCACTATCATTACACACTAATGCCTCGCATACTCTCAGTCATAACATTTCCAATGCGCCTCTACTGTTATAAAAAGGTCTGCCAGGGGTCGCCGTGTGGTTGAGGAACTCTATTTACCGAAGTTCGCCCTGGTTATCCCAGTTAACTCAACATATTAATGCTCTCTTGCTCTAACTGCGTATTATCGCCCCGCATCCAATATTAATGCTAACCAGCCCAGACTCACCGTACGGTTGACGAGCTCACGCCGTAACTCATTCCCGGAACAACCCGGGGAATGCGCGGCCGAGATTTAAGCCGGCGGCGCAACACTGGTACTTCCGGGTTAGGGCTGATAACCCGGATCATTACGTGAAAGGCAAGGACGCGTCCATCAAGGCGGCCATCTTGTAGTGGCCAGATTTAAGACTAAATGCATCGACAGTGCATTAGTCTTTCACACAGGCAAAGGTATGTTTAAAGGAAACGGCATACGGAATAGAATTTTTTTTAAAAAACTTATACAGATGTATTACCAGGAATCGGATGTGGAAAATAGAAAAATGTTCAATTATTTTGCCCAACATTACTCACTGATGAATATCACAGTCCCAAAGGCCCGATAGAGATCCTTACATAGAATATGTCAAGCCACATGGGGACAGATGTTTAAAGGAAGCGGGCACACAGTACATACAAGGAGTATATACATCAAAATGTCAGGACCTACATAAGTGACCCCAGTTTTCATCGTCTGGAAATCTTATTCCACTCGATTTGATCATTCAGGCCAACTTGATCGACCTTTTCGGAATAAATCCAGCGAGCTTCCTTCACTGCAAGGGTATTCTCGATCTGATTCACATTGCCCATCACTCTTTCCAACACCAACCATTTAACAGCCTTGTAGTTGTGCTGGTGGTCCTTGTAATGTTGAACCAATTTCGTAGTTAATTTGCCGTTCTTGATGGTACTGAGATGCTCTTGTATCCTCACCTTGATTTTTCTTGTGGTGAGGCCAATGTAGTGAAGCCCACATGGGCAAGTAAGCCTGTAAATCGTATTTGATGAGTTGCAATTACTGAACTTGTTTAAGTGCCAAGTCCGTCCATCCTGCAACTGAACACTAGTTGTCTTTTCAGTTAGTTCACAGACAGAGCAGCCTCCATACGGGTAATGTCCCGGGGGAATGGATGTGTTGGTCACTTGTGATTGAGGCCTTGTATGGACGAGCCTATCTTTAAAGTTCTGAGCTCTTCTGAAAGCAAACCGGGGGGCGGGCATTTTGTAATCGCTGGTGGATAATAAGGACCAATGCTTTCTAATGGCCTGGCGAATTTTCGTCGCAAGAGGGTCAAAGGTAAGCACTATGGGTAGACAATCAGAGCTCTCCCTCGAATTCCTTTCCAACAGTGCTTCACGTGGGGTGTTATGTGCCCTCTTGCGAGCTCTGTTGACAATTTTTCTTGGATATGCCCTTTGCACCAGTTTCTCAGTGAGGGCATCAGACTGTTTCAAAAAGTCAGCAGTCGAGGAACAGTTTCTGCGGTAACGCAGAAACTGTCCCACTGGGAGATTATCCCTCAACGCTCTTGGATGGAAAGATTGGTAATGCAAGAGGGAATTTTTGTTGGTAGGTTTCTGATGAACAGTCGAAGTTAACCTGTCACCAGTCACAGTGATGTCCAAATCTAGGTATGTTACCTTCTCGGTGCTCATGCTCCATGTGAACTTCAAACATTTGTCCCGATTATTGAGCCATTCCAAGAAATCACACAGATGGCTACGTGTACCAGTCCATATACAAAAGACATCATCAATATACCGCTTCCAGAGGCTGATGTGCCCCTGGAAGGGATTAGATGGATGGTATAGATGATGCTCTTCGAACTGGCCCACGTAGATGCAGGCCAGACTCGGTGCGAAGGTAGCACCCATAGAAGTCCCAGATATTTGTAGGAACATATCATCCTTATAGGCAAAGTAATTCCGAGTGAGTGCTACCTCTATGCATTGCATAACAAAGGTTTGGGGGGTGTCATAAAACCACTCCTGACCTTCAAGGGCGCGTGCTGCTGCCACAAGCGTTGCGTCTTGAGGGATACTTGTATATAACGATTCAATATCGATAGTAACAAGTATCTGTTGCAATTCATCAAACTTTAAATCTTGGATGGTATTCAAGATGTCAGTGGTATCCTGGACATATGACAGTTGTTTGACTACCGACTCCCTAAGGAAGAAGTCAGCAAATTGAGACAATGGTTCCAGTACAGAGGAGATCCCCGACACTATCGGGCGTCCTGGGGGGGGCCGTTGTGCCTTATGGATTTTCGGCAAGATGTAAAATGCCGGAATCCTGGGTTTGATGTTAACTAGGAAGTCAGCTTCCTTGGTGGTAATCCAGTTTCTTTCTCTAGCATGTCCTACCATAGTGGTGATGGTATTCAACAATTCAGCGGTGGGGTCCCTAATCAACGGTTGATAGTTTTTTCTATCATCCAAGAGCCTCCGGACCTCTCTCTCATAGTCAACAGTATTCATAAGGACGATAGCCCCACCCTTATCGGCCGATTTAATCGTAAGGGCTGAGTTTTTTTGCAACGATGTCAATGCATGCCAGTCGTTCTTGGTCATGTTGCTGAATACATTTCTTTGTTCTGTCTCCTCAAGCAACCTGATCTCATCAAGAACCTTTCTTTCGAAAGCCAGAACTTCAGGGCCTACTGTATGACTGGGGGGACAAAAATGAGAGGGTCGGTGTAAATTAGTGGTGAACAGTGATGGAGGTTCTGAGGCCTTCAGTGCGAAAAACTTTTTTAATTTGATCTTCCTCATTGCCTCATGTACTTCCATTCTGCATTTGAAAGGGTCATGCCGAGGAGTTGGAACATAACCCAAACCCTTATTGAGCACTCTCAGTTCATCAATAGAAAGTTGGTAGTCTGACAAATTAACTACGATATTGTTTATGTGGGCATTCTGCCCCTGCTCCTGGTTACGCGGGGGGAGAATGACTGCCATGTCTGGGACTGATTCTGACGTCCTCGACCTCGACCTCTCGACCCTCCCCCTCTGTTTCCTCTCTGGCTCTGGACTAAAAAAGAGCGTAAAAGACCACCCAGGTCCTGATTGGATTGAACCTGTGGGTTAAATCTCACTCCCCTTTGTTCCGGACCTGATGTCCCCTCTTCTTCCTCACTCGAGGTATTGTCGAATGTCCAGTTCTGGGGAGTGCGCCTAGCTTGTACTCGGCCTCCCCTCTGGGACCTGTTCTGTGGTGCCTGATCACTATCCTGCTGATAGTACTTATCCTCTGTGTACGGAAATGCCCACTCGTGTGAATATCTTTCTAGATTTCTCTTCAACCCCTTGATCTTCTGACTGATCATGTAGTTTCTATATTCACTGAGATCCTCTTGAATTCTCTGCAGCTGTTCCTTAGCGTCTGTAATACTAGAGTCTGATTTTATACTCTCCTCTAATTCTAGGATCTCTTTTAGGAGTTCCTCGCTCAATCGTTTGGCTGTCTGAATAATCAGAATCAGCCAATCTCTGGTGCATTTATTCGCGATGAAACTCCAGTCGATCCTGAATTGTTTATCCTCTAAAAAGATCCTAGGTTCAATCCTCACCAACAGACTGGAGGGGGCTGCACCAGCTCGATAATATTCAGTCATCAACGCCCCATGTAAAGCAACTCTCACTTGCTTCTTTTTAGTAAAACTCAATTTCTCCCATTCTTCACGTATAGAGCCCGTATTGGAAAGACCGGAATCTGGAAGAAGTGAGGGGCCTGAAAGGATCGCAGCGATCTGATCATCCGTAAAGGCTAGACAATTCTTGTCCATCTCAAAGAGGAAACAAAGAGGGGCCTGATAGTTTGTCTCAACAGATGCTGAGTCGAGCGCACTGGAAGTGTCTATATTAATGTAGGCAGGGGATTATAGTGGAACCTTCAGTTATCTGTTATAGAACTGTGTAGTTAAAAACTCTCACGGCTGAGCCGCCGTACTCTGTTTATACTCAAAAAAAGGAGTTTAAGAGGGACAAACCAACCAGGCCACCCTCCACTCAGTCAATAATACACACTACAAGACCTGGAGATATCAAGCACTATTTCAAAGTGAATGGGATTGGGAGAGGGGCAATATAAACAATTATTATACCCTCAAAAGTAGTTCATATCATGAACTATCAATACCATCCCAAGTGCTTCAAAATTTGACATTTAAAACAACCCAACATGTGCAAAACATTCCATCAAAAGCATAAACCAGAAAAAATGTGTGGAGAATGAGAAAGCATCTCACGTGCGCAACACCAGAGGAGCTGCTGGCTGGTACTCGCCAGTGTGCTCACGAGTTTCTCATCATCGATGTCTTTCTCATGAAAATAATGTGAAAAAGAAATGTGTAAAGGGTTGTATGAAAAAAGTACACCAGGGAAGGTATATTAGGCAGCCCAAAAACCAATCAGAAAGAAAAAAGTTCTTAGAAAAAAGACCCGTGTGGTCTTACAGATAAGATTAGGTATGACCCACGTCTGTATTTTGACCCGTTTTATTCCACTCTGTGAGTCACCCCAAGGTTAAAAACACGGTCATGTTCAATAACCACATTTATGAATGGCCAACATGTTTCATTGCCTACTTAACTTTGCGGCAAATTCATCAGGGCGTCATGGAACTGCGATCACCTCCCTGGGATAGATCTGTTGAGAAACAGAAATCGCTGCGTATATGCAGAGAACATAAAAACACATGTCAGGTTGACAGAAACACGAAGGAACCACATTATACCCCCCTTCAAGCCAAAACGACACACCATTTCACAGGGGACATTACCTCGTGAAAGCCAAGGGCCCATGTACCAGCTCTCACGAAGTCAATGTATTAAATGAGCACTGTCAGTTGCTCTATTGGTCCTAATGCCCACACACATCCGTTATTTTGTGGTGCTTAGACCGTCATCTGTCGAGACAAATCAGATACTTTAGGAGGTGCCCACGTGTCAAAACTCATGCAAGCTCGCTCGTGACACTGAGTCTTATCTCAGATTAAAACCTGTCACTACCCACTAGTCTACTCATAAAAGATAGTTGGCAAGCATCTATTTCACCCACTTCATCCTGGTTATCCCAGTTAGCTCGTAATTAATAGTGCTCTCTCACTATCATTACACACTAATGCCTCGCATACTCTCAGTCATAAAATTTCCAATGCGCCTCTACTGTTATAAAAAGGTCTGCCAGGGGTCGCCGTGTGGTTGAGGAACTCTATTTACCGAAGTTCGCCCTGGTTATCCCAGTTAACTCAACATATTAATGCTCTCTTGCTCTAACTGCGTATTATCGCCCCGCATCCAATATTAATGCTAACCAGCCCAGACTCACCGTACGGTTGACGAGCTCACGCCGTAACTCATTCCCGGAACAACCCGGGGAATGCGCGGCCGAGATTTAAGCCGGCGGCGCAACACTGGTACTTCCGGGTTAGGGCTGATAACCCGGATCATTACGTGAAAGGCAAGGACGCGTCCATCAAGGCGGCCATCTTGTAGTGGCCAGATTTAAGACTAAATGCATCGACAGTGCATTAGTCTTTCACCCAGGCAAAGGTATGTTTAAAGGAAAAGGCATACGGAATAGAATTTTTTTTTAAAAACTTATACAGATGTATTACCAGGAATCGGATGTGGAAAATAGAAAATTTTTCAATTATTTTGCCCAACATTACTCACTGATGAATATCACAGTCCCAAAGGCCCGATAGAGATCCTTACATAGAATATGTCAAGCCACATGGGGACAGATGTTTAAAGGAAGCGGGCACACAGTACATACAAGGAGTATATACATCAAAATGTCAGGACCTACATAAGTGACCCCAGTTTTCATCGTCTGGAAATCTTATTCCACTCGATTTGATCATTCAGGCCAACTTGATCGACCTTTTCGGAATAAATCCAGCGAGCTTCCTTCACTGCAAGGGTATTCTCGATCTGATTCACATTGCCCATCACTCTTTCCAACACCAACCATTTAACAGCCTTGTAGTTGTGCTGGTGGTCCTTGTAATGTTGAACCAATTTCGTAGTTAATTTGCCGTTCTTGATGGTACTGAGATGCTCTTGTATCCTCACCTTGATTTTTCTTGTGGTGAGGCCAATGTAGTGAAGCCCACATGGGCAAGTAAGCCTGTAAATCGTATTTGATGAGTTGCAATTACTGAACTTGTTTAAGTGCCAAGTCCGTCCATCCTGCAACTGAACACTAGTTGTCTTTTCAGTTAGTTCACAGACAGAGCAGCCTCCACACGGGTAATGTCCCGGGGGAATGGATGTGTTGGTCACTTGTGATTGAGGCCTTGTATGGACGAGCCTATCTTTAAAGTTCTGAGCTCTTCTGAAAGCAAACCGGGGGGCGGGCATTTTGTAATCGCTGGTGGATAATAAGGACCAATGCTTTCTAATGGCCTGGCGAATTTTCGTCGCAAGAGGGTCAAAGGTAAGCACTATGGGTAGACAATCAGAGCTCTCCCTCGAATTCCTTTCCAACAGTGCTTCACGTGGGGTGTTATGTGCCCTCTTGCGAGCTCTGTTGACAATTTTTCTTGGATATGCCCTTTGCACCAGTTTCTCAGTGAGGGCCTCAGACTGTTTCAAAAAGTCAGCAGTCGAGGAACAGTTTCTGCGGTAACGCAGAAACTGTCCCACTGGGAGATTATCCCTCAACGCTCTTGGATGGAAAGATTGGTAATGCAAGAGGGAATTTTTGTTGGTAGGTTTCTGATGAACAGTCGAAGTTAACCTGTCACCAGTCACAGTGATGTCCAAATCTAGGTATGTTACCTTCTCGGTGCTCATGCTCCATGTGAACTTCAAACATTTGTCCCGATTATTGAGCCATTCCAAGAAATCACACAGATGGCTACGTGTACCAGTCCATATACAAAAGACATCATCAATATACCGCTTCCAGAGGCTGATGTGCCCCTGGAAGGGATTAGATGGATGGTATAGATGATGCTCTTCGAACTGGCCCACGTAGATGCAGGCCAGACTCGGTGCGAAGGTAGCACCCATAGAAGTCCCAGATATTTGTAGGAACATATCATCCTTATAGGCAAAGTAATTCCGAGTGAGTGCTACCTCTATGCATTGCATAACAAAGGTTTGGGGGGTGTCATAAAACCACTCCTGACCTTCAAGGGCGCGTGCTGCTGCCACAAGCGTTGCGTCTTGAGGGATACTTGTATATAACGATTCAATATCGATAGTAACAAGTATCTGTTGCAATTCATCAAACTTTAAATCTTGGATGGTATTCAAGATGTCAGTGGTATCCTGGACATATGACAGTTGTTTGACTACCGACTCCCTAAGGAAGAAGTCAGCAAATTGAGACAATGGTTCCAGTACAGAGGAGATCCCCGACACTATCGGGCGTCCTGGGGGGGGCCGTTGTGCCTTATGGATTTTCGGCAAGATGTAAAATGCCGGAATCCTGGGTTTGATGTTAACTGGGAAGTCAGCTTCCTTGGTGGTAATCCAGTTTCTTTCTCTAGCATGTCCTACCATAGTGGTGATGGTATTCAACAATTCAGCGGTGGGGTCCCTAATCAACGGTTGATAGTTTTTTCTATCATCCAAGAGCCTCCGGACCTCTCTCTCATAGTCAACAGTATTCATAAGGACGATAGCCCCACCCTTATCGGCCGATTTAATCGTAAGGGCTGAGTTTTTTTGCAACGATGTCAATGCATGCCAGTCGTTCTTGGTCATGTTGCTGAATACATTTCTTTGTTCTGTCTCCTCAAGCAACCTGATCTCATCAAGAACCTTTCTTTCGAAAGCCAGAACTTCAGGGCCTACTGTATGACTGGGGGGACAAAAATGAGAGGGTCGGTGTAAATTAGTGGTGAACAGTGATGGAGGTTCTGAGTCCTTCAGTGCGAAAAACTTTTTTAATTTGATCTTCCTCATTGCCTCATGTACTTCCATTCTGCATTTGAAAGGGTCATGCCGAGGAGTTGGAACATAACCCAAACCCTTATTGAGCACTCTCAGTTCATCAATAGAAAGTTGGTAGTCTGACAAATTAACTACGATATTGTTTATGTGGGCATTCTGCCCCTGCTCCTGGTTACGCGGGGGGAGAATGACTGCCATGTCTGGGACTGATTCTGACGTCCTCGACCTCGACCTCTCGACCCTCCCCCTCTGTTTCCTCTCTGGCTCTGGACTAAAAAAGAGCGTAAAAGACCACCCAGGTCCTGATTGGATTGAACCTGTGGGTTAAATCTCACTCCCCTTTGTTCCGGACCTGATGTCCCCTCTTCTTCCTCACTCGAGGTATTGTCGAATGTCCAGTTCTGGGGAGTGCGCCTAGCTTGTACTCGGCCTCCCCTCTGGGACCTGTTCTGTGGTGCCTGATCACTATCCTGCTGATAGTACTTATCCTCTGTGTACGGAAATGCCCACTCGTGTGAATATCTTTCTAGATTTCTCTTCAACCCCTTGATCTTCTGACTGATCATGTAGTTTCTATATTCACTGAGATCCTCTTGAATTCTCTGCAGCTGTTCCTTAGCGTCTGTAATACTAGAGTCTGATTTTATACTCTCCTCTAATTCTAGGATCTCTTTTAGGAGTTCCTCGCTCAATCGTTTGGCTGTCTGAATAATCAGAATCAGCCAATCTCTGGTGCATTTATTCGCGATGAAACTCCAGTCGATCCTGAATTGTTTATCCTCTAAAAAGATCCTAGGTTCAATCCTCACCAACAGACTGGAGGGGGCTGCACCAGCTCGATAATATTCAGTCATCAACGCCCCATGTAAAGCAACTCTCACTTGCTTCTTTTTAGTAAAACTCAATTTCTCCCATTCTTCACGTATAGAGCCCGTATTGGAAAGACCGGAATCTGGAAGAAGTGAGGGGCCTGAAAGGATCGCAGCGATCTGATCATCCGTAAAGGCTAGACAATTCTTGTCCATCTCAAAGAGGAAACAAAGAGGGGCCTGATAGTTTGTCTCAACAGATGCTGAGTCGAGCGCACTGGAAGTGTCTATATTAATGTAGGCAGGGGATTATAGTGGAACCTTCAGTTATCTGTTATAGAACTGTGTAGATAAAAACTCTCACGGCTGAGCCGCCGTACTCTGTTTATACTCAAAAAAAGGAGTTTAAGAGGGACAAATCAACCAGGCCACCCTCCACTCAGTCAATAATACACACTACAAGACCTGGAGATATCAAGCACTATTTCAAAGTGAATGGGATTGGGAGAGGGGCAATATAAACAATTATTATACCCTCAAAAGTAGTTCATATCATGAACTATCAATACCATCCCAAGTTCTTCAAAATTTGACATTTAAAACAACCCAACATGTGCAAAACATTCCATCAAAAGCATAAACCAGAAAAAATGTGTGGAGAATGAGAAAGCATCTCACGTGCGCAACACCAGAGGAGCTGCTGGCTGGTACTCGCCAGTGTGCTCACGAGTTTCTCATCATCGATGTCTTTCTCATGAAAATAATGTGAAAAAGAAATGTGTAAAGGGTTGTATGAAAAAAGTACACCAGGGAAGGTATATTAGGCAGCCCAAAAACCAATCAGAAAGAAAAAAGTTCTTAGAAAAAAGACCCGTGTGGTCTTACAGATAAGATTAGGTATGACCCACGTCTGTATTTTGACCCGTTTTATTCCACTCTGTGAGTCACCCCAAGGTTAAAAACACGGTCATGTTCAATAACCACATTTATGAATGGCCAACATGTTTCATTGCCTACTTAACTTTGCGGCAAATTCATCAGGGCGTCATGGAACTGCGATCACCTCCCTGGGATAGATCTGTTGAGAAACAGAAATCGCTGCGTATATGCAGAGAACATAAAAACACATGTCAGGTTGACAGAAACACGAAGGAACCACATTATACCCCCCTTCAAGCCAAAACGACACACCATTTCACAGGGGACATTACCTCGTGAAAGCCAAGGGCCCATGTACCAGCTCTCACGAAGTCAATGTATTAAATGAGCACTGTCAGTTGCTCTATTGGTCCTAATGCCCACACACATCCGTTATTTTGTGGTGCTTAGACCGTCATCTGTCGAGACAAATCAGATACTTTAGGAGGTCCCCACGTGTCAAAACTCATGCAAGCTCGCTCGTGACACTGAGTCTTATCTCAGATTAAAACCTGTCACTACCCACTAGTCTACTCATAAAAGATAGTTGGCAAGCATCTATTTCACCCACTTCATCCTGGTTATCCCAGTTAGCTCGTAATTAATAGTGCTCTCTCACTATCATTACACACTAATGCCTCGCATACTCTCAGTCATAAAATTTCCAATGCGCCTCTACTGTTATAAAAAGGTCTGCCAGGGGTCGCCGTGTGGTTGAGGAACTCTATTTACCGAAGTTCGCCCTGGTTATCCCAGTTAACTCAACATATTAATGCTCTCTTGCTCTAACTGCGTATTATCGCCCCGCATCCAATATTAATGCTAACCAGCCCAGACTCACCGTACGGTTGACGAGCTCACGCCGTAACTCATTCCCGGAACAACCCGGGGAATGCGCGGCCGAGATTTAAGCCGGCGGCGCAACACTGGTACTTCCGGGTTAGGGCCGATAACCCGGATCATTACGTGAAAGGCAAGGACGCGTCCATCAAGGCGGCCATCTTGTAGTGGCCAGATTTAAGACTAAATGCATCGACAGTGCATTAGTCTTTCACCCCGGCAAAGGTATGTTTAAAGGAAACGGCATACGGAATAGAATTTTTTTTTAAAAACTTATACAGATGTATTACCAGGAATCGGATGTGGAAAATAGAAAATTTTTCAATTATTTTGCCCAACATTACTCACTGATGAATATCACAGTCCCAAAGGCCCGATAGAGATCCTTACATAGAATATGTCAAGCCACATGGGGACAGATGTTTAAAGGAAGCGGGCACACAGTACATACAAGGAGTATATACATCAAAATGTCAGGACCTACATAAGTGACCCCAGTTTTCATCGTCTGGAAATCTTATTCCACTCGATTTGATCATTCAGGCCAACTTGATCGACCTTTTCGGAATAAATCCAGCGAGCTTCCTTCACTGCAAGGGTATTCTCGATCTGATTCACATTGCCCATCACTCTTTCCAACACCAACCATTTAACAGCCTTGTAGTTGTGCTGGTGGTCCTTGTAATGTTGAACCAATTTCGTAGTTAATTTGCCGTTCTTGATGGTACTGAGATGCTCTTGTATCCTCACCTTGATTTTTCTTGTGGTGAGGCCAATGTAGTGAAGCCCACATGGGCAAGTAAGCCTGTAAATCGTATTTGATGAGTTGCAATTACTGAACTTGTTTAAGTGCCAAGTCCGTCCATCCTGCAACTGAACACTAGTTGTCTTTTCAGTTAGTTCACAGACAGAGCAGCCTCCACACGGGTAATGTCCCGGGGGAATGGATGTGTTGGTCACTTGTGATTGAGGCCTTGTATGGACGAGCCTATCTTTAAAGTTCTGAGCTCTTCTGAAAGCAAACCGGGGGGCGGGCATTTTGTAATCGCTGGTGGATAATAAGGACCAATGCTTTCTAATGGCCTGGCGAATTTTCGTCGCAAGAGGGTCAAAGGTAAGCACTATGGGTAGACAATCAGAGCTCTCCCTCGAATTCCTTTCCAACAGTGCTTCACGTGGGGTGTTATGTGCCCTCTTGCGAGCTCTGTTGACAATTTTTCTTGGATATGCCCTTTGCACCAGTTTCTCAGTGAGGGCCTCAGACTGTTTCAAAAAGTCAGCAGTCGAGGAACAGTTTCTGCGGTAACGCAGAAACTGTCCCACTGGGAGATTATCCCTCAACGCTCTTGGATGGAAAGATTGGTAATGCAAGAGGGAATTTTTGTTGGTAGGTTTCTGATGAACAGTCGAAGTTAACCTGTCACCAGTCACAGTGATGTCCAAATCTAGGTATGTTACCTTCTCGGTGCTCATGCTCCATGTGAACTTCAAACATTTGTCCCGATTATTGAGCCATTCCAAGAAATCACACAGATGGCTACGTGTACCAGTCCATATACAAAAGACATCATCAATATACCGCTTCCAGAGGCTGATGTGCCCCTGGAAGGGATTAGATGGATGGTATAGATGATGCTCTTCGAACTGGCCCACGTAGATGCAGGCCAGACTCGGTGCGAAGGTAGCACCCATAGAAGTCCCAGATATTTGTAGGAACATATCATCCTTATAGGCAAAGTAATTCCGAGTGAGTGCTACCTCTATGCATTGCATAACAAAGGTTTGGGGGGTGTCATAAAACCACTCCTGACCTTCAAGGGCGCGTGCTGCTGCTACAAGCGTTGCGTCTTGAGGGATACTTGTATATAACGATTCAATATCGATAGTAACAAGTATCTGTTGCAATTCATCAAACTTTAAATCTTGGATGGTATTCAAGATGTCAGTGGTATCCTGGACATATGACAGTTGTTTGACTACCGACTCCCTAAGGAAGAAGTCAGCAAATTGAGACAATGGTTCCAGTACAGAGGAGATCCCCGACACTATCGGGCGTCCTGGGGGGGGGGGCCGTTGTGCCTTATGGATTTTCGGCAAGATGTAAAATGCCGGAATCCTGGGTTTGATGTTAACTAGGAAGTCAGCTTCCTTGGTGGTAATCCAGTTTCTTTCTCTAGCATGTCCTACCATAGTGGTGATGGTATTCAACAATTCAGCGGTGGGGTCCCTAATCAACGGTTGATAGTTTTTTCTATCATCCAAGAGCCTCCGGACCTCTCTCTCATAGTCAACAGTATTCATAAGGACGATAGCCCCACCCTTATCGGCCGATTTAATCGTAAGGGCTGAGTTTTTTTGCAACGATGTCAATGCATGCCAGTCGTTCTTGGTCATGTTGCTGAATACATTTCTTTGTTCTGTCTCCTCAAGCAACCTGATCTCATCAAGAACCTTTCTTTCGAAAGCCAGAACTTCAGGGCCTACTGTATGACTGGGGGGACAAAAATGAGAGGGTCGGTGTAAATTAGTGGTGAACAGTGATGGAGGTTCTGAGTCCTTCAGTGCGAAAAACTTTTTTAATTTGATCTTCCTCATTGCCTCATGTACTTCCATTCTGCATTTGAAAGGGTCATGCCGAGGAGTTGGAACATAACCCAAACCCTTATTGAGCACTCTCAGTTCATCAATAGAAAGTTGGTAGTCTGACAAATTAACTACGATATTGTTTATGTGGGCATTCTGCCCCTGCTCCTGGTTACGCGGGGGGAGAATGACTGCCATGTCTGGGACTGATTCTGACGTCCTCGACCTCGACCTCTCGACCCTCCCCCTCTGTTTCCTCTCTGGCTCTGGACTAAAAAAGAGCGTAAAAGACCACCCAGGTCCTGATTGGATTGAACCTGTGGGTTAAATCTCACTCCCCTTTGTTCCGGACCTGATGTCCCCTCTTCTTCCTCACTCGAGGTATTGTCGAATGTCCAGTTCTGGGGAGTGCGCCTAGCTTGTACTCGGCCTCCCCTCTGGGACCTGTTCTGTGGTGCCTGATCACTATCCTGCTGATAGTACTTATCCTCTGTGTACGGAAATGCCCACTCGTGTGAATATCTTTCTAGATTTCTCTTCAACCCCTTGATCTTCTGACTGATCATGTAGTTTCTATATTCACTGAGATCCTCTTGAATTCTCTGCAGCTGTTCCTTAGCGTCTGTAATACTAGAGTCTGATTTTATACTCTCCTCTAATTCTAGGATCTCTTTTAGGAGTTCCTCGCTCAATCGTTTGGCTGTCTGAATAATCAGAATCAGCCAATCTCTGGTGCATTTATTCGCGATGAAACTCCAGTCGATCCTGAATTGTTTATCCTCTAAAAAGATCCTAGGTTCAATCCTCACCAACAGACTGGAGGGGGCTGCACCAGCTCGATAATATTCAGTCATCAACGCCCCATGTAAAGCAACTCTCACTTGCTTCTTTTTAGTAAAACTCAATTTCTCCCATTCTTCACGTATAGAGCCCGTATTGGAAAGACCGGAATCTGGAAGAAGTGAGGGGCCTGAAAGGATCGTAGCGATCTGATCATCCTTAAAGGCTAGACAATTCTTGTCCATCTCAAAGAGGAAACAAAGAGGGGCCTGATAGTTTGTCTCAACAGATGCTGAGTCGAGCGCACTGGAAGTGTCTATATTAATGTAGGCAGGGGATTATAGTGGAACCTTCAGTTATCTGTTATAGAACTGTGTAGTTAAAAACTCTCACGGCTGAGCCGCCGTACTCTGTTTATACTCAAAAAAAGGAGTTTAAGAGGGACAAATCAACCAGGCCACCCTCCACTCAGTCAATAATACACACTACAAGACCTGGAGATATCAAGCACTATTTCAAAGTGAATGGGATTGGGAGAGGGGCAATATAAACAATTATTATACCCTCAAAAGTAGTTCATATCATGAACTATCAATACCATCCCAAGTGCTTCAAAATTTGACATTTAAAACAACCCAACATGTGCAAAACATTCCATCAAAAGCATAAACCAGAAAAAATGTGTGGAGAATGAGAAAGCATCTCACGTGCGCAACACCAGAGGAGCTGCTGGCTGGTACTCGCCAGTGTGCTCACGAGTTTCTCATCATCGATGTCTTTCTCATGAAAATAATGTGAAAAAGAAATGTGTAAAGGGTTGTATGAAAAAAGTACACCAGGGAAGGTATATTAGGCAGCCCAAAAACCAATCAGAAAGAAAAAAGTTCTTAGAAAAAAGACCCGTGTGGTCTTACAGATAAGATTAGGTATGACCCACGTCTGTATTTTGACCCGTTTTATTCCACTCTGTGAGTCACCCCAAGGTTAAAAACACGGTCATGTTCAATAACCACATTTATGAATGGCCAACCTGTTTCATTGCCTACTTAACTTTGCGGCAAATTCATCAGGGCGTCATGGAACTGCGATCACCTCCCTGGGATAGATCTGTTGAGAAACAGAAATCGCTGCGTATATGCAGAGAACATAAAAGCACATGTCAGGTTGACAGAAACACGAAGGAACCACATTATACCCCCCTTCAAGTCAAAACGACACACCATTTCACAGGGGACATTACCTCGTGAAAGCCAAGGGCCCATGTACCAGCTCTCACGAAGTCAATGTATTAAATGAGCACTGTCAGTTGCTCTATTGGTCCTAATGCCCACACACATCCGTTATTGTGTGGTGCTTAGACCGTCATCTGTCGAGACAAATCAGATACTTTAGGAGGTGCCCACGTGTCAAAACTCATGCAAGCTCGCTCGTGACACTGAGTCTTATCTCAGATTAAAACCTGTCACTACCCACTAGTCTACTCATAAAAGATAGTTGGCAAGCATCTATTTCACCCACTTCATCCTGGTTATCCCAGTTAGCTCGTAATTAATAGTGCTCTCTCACTATCATTACACACTAATGCCTCGCATACTCTCAGTCATAAAATTTCCAATGCGCCTCTACTGTTATAAAAAGGTCTGCCAGGGGTCGCCGTGTGGTTGAGGAACTCTATTTACCGAAGTTCGCCCTGGTTATCCCAGTTAACTCAACATATTAATGCTCTCTTGCTCTAACTGCGTATTATCGCCCCGCATCCAATATTAATGCTAACCAGCCCAGACTCACCGTACGGTTGACGAGCTCACGCCGTAACTCATTCCCGGAACAACCCGGGGAATGCGCGGCCGAGATTTAAGCCGGCGGCGCAACACTGGTACTTCCGGGTTAGGGCTGATAACCCGGATCATTACGTGAAAGGCAAGGACGCGTCCATCAAGGCGGCCATCTTGTAGTGGCCAGATTTAAGACTAAATGCATCGACAGTGCATTAGTCTTTCACCCAGGCAAAGGTATGTTTAAAGGAAACGGCATACGGAATAGAATTTTTTTTAAAAAACTTATACAGATGTATTACCAGGAATCGGATGTGGAAAATAGAAAAATTTTCAATTATTTTGCCCAACATTACTCACTGATGAATATCACAGTCCCAAAGGCCCGATAGAGATCCTTACATAGAATATGTCAAGCCACATGGGGACAGATGTTTAAAGGAAGCGGGCACACAGTACATACAAGGAGTATATACATCAAAATGTCAGGACCTACATAAGTGACCCCAGTTTTCATCGTCTGGAAATCTTATTCCACTCGATTTGATCATTCAGGCCAACTTGATCGACCTTTTCGGAATAAATCCAGCGAGCTTCCTTCACTGCAAGGGTATTCTCGATCTGATTCACATTGCCCATCACTCTTTCCAACACCAACCATTTAACAGCCTTGTAGTTGTGCTGGTGGTCCTTGTAATGTTGAACCAATTTCGTAGTTAATTTGCCGTTCTTGATGGTACTGAGATGCTCTTGTATCCTCACCTTGATTTTTCTTGTGGTGAGGCCAATGTAGTGAAGCCCACATGGGCAAGTAAGCCTGTAAATCGTATTTGATGAGTTGCAATTACTGAACTTGTTTAAGTGCCAAGTCCGTCCATCCTGCAACTGAACACTAGTTGTCTTTTCAGTTAGTTCACAGACAGAGCAGCCTCCATACGGGTAATGTCCCGGGGGAATGGATGTGTTGGTCACTTGTGATTGAGGCCTTGTATGGACGAGCCTATCTTTAAAGTTCTGAGCTCTTCTGAAAGCAAACCGGGGGGCGGGCATTTTGTAATCGCTGGTGGATAATAAGGACCAATGCTTTCTAATGGCCTGGCGAATTTTCGTCGCAAGAGGGTCAAAGGTAAGCACTATGGGTAGACAATCAGAGCTCTCCCTCGAATTCCTTTCCAACAGTGCTTCACGTGGGGTGTTATGTGCCCTCTTGCGAGCTCTGTTGACAATTTTTCTTGGATATGCCCTTTGCAGCAGTTTCTCAGTGAGGGCATCAGACTGTTTCGAAAAGTCAGCAGTCGAGGAACAGTTTCTGCGGTAACGCAGAAACTGTCCCACTGGGAGATTATCCCTCAACGCTCTTGGATGGAAAGATTGGTAATGCAAGAGGGAATTTTTGTTGGTAGGTTTCTGATGAACAGTCGAAGTTAACCTGTCACCAGTCACAGTGATGTCCAAATCTAGGTATGTTACCTTCTCGGTGCTCATGCTCCATGTGAACTTCAAACATTTGTCCCGATTATTGAGCCATTCCAAGAAATCACACAGATGGCTACGTGTACCAGTCCATATACAAAAGACATCATCAATATACCGCTTCCAGAGGCTGATGTGCCCCTGGAAGGGATTAGATGGATGGTATAGATGATGCTCTTCGAACTGGCCCACGTAGATGCAGGCCAGACTCGGTGCGAAGGTAGCACCCATAGAAGTCCCAGATATTTGTAGGAACATATCATCCTTATAGGCAAAGTAATTCCGAGTGAGTGCTACCTCTATGCATTGCATAACAAAGGTTTGGGGGGTGTCATAAAACCACTCCTGACCTTCAAGGGCGCGTGCTGCTGCCACAAGCGTTGCGTCTTGAGGGATACTTGTATATAACGATTCAATATCGATAGTAACAAGTATCTGTTGCAATTCATCAAACTTTAAATCTTGGATGGTATTCAAGATGTCAGTGGTATCCTGGACATATGACAGTTGTTTGACTACCGACTCCCTAAGGAAGAAGTCAGCAAATTGAGACAATGGTTCCAGTACAGAGGAGATCCCCGACACTATCGGGCGTCCTGGGGGGGGCCGTTGTGCCTTATGGATTTTCGGCAAGATGTAAAATGCCGGAATCCTGGGTTTGATGTTAACTAGGAAGTCAGCTTCCTTGGTGGTAATCCAGTTTCTTTCTCTAGCATGTCCTACCATAGTGGTGATGGTATTCAACAATTCAGCGGTGGGGTCCCTAATCAACGGTTGATAGTTTTTTCTATCATCCAAGAGCCTCCGGACCTCTCTCTCATAGTCAACAGTATTCATAAGGACGATAGCCCCACCCTTATCGGCCGATTTAATCGTAAGGGCTGAGTTTTTTTGCAACGATGTCAATGCATGCCAGTCGTTCTTGGTCATGTTGCTGAATACATTTCTTTGTTCTGTCTCCTCAAGCAACCTGATCTCATCAAGAACCTTTCTTTCGAAAGCCAGAACTTCAGGGCCTACTGTATGACTGGGGGGACAAAAATGAGAGGGTCGGTGTAAATTAGTGGTGAACAGTGATGGAGGTTCTGAGGCCTTCAGTGCGAAAAACTTTTTTAATTTGATCTTCCTCATTGCCTCATGTACTTCCATTCTGCATTTGAAAGGGTCATGCCGAGGAGTTGGAACATAACCCAAACCCTTATTGAGCACTCTCAGTTCATCAATAGAAAGTTGGTAGTCTGACAAATTAACTACGATATTGTTTATGTGGGCATTCTGCCCCTGCTCCTGGTTACGCGGGGGGAGAATGACTGCCATGTCTGGGACTGATTCTGACGTCCTCGACCTCGACCTCTCGACCCTCCCCCTCTGTTTCCTCTCTGGCTCTGGACTAAAAAAGAGCGTAAAAGACCACCCAGGTCCTGATTGGATTGAACCTGTGGGTTAAATCTCACTCCCCTTTGTTCCGGACCTGATGTCCCCTCTTCTTCCTCACTCGAGGTATTGTCGAATGTCCAGTTCTGGGGAGTGCGCCTAGCTTGTACTCGGCCTCCCCTCTGGGACCTGTTCTGTGGTGCCTGATCACTATCCTGCTGATAGTACTTATCCTCTGTGTACGGAAATGCCCACTCGTGTGAATATCTTTCTAGATTTCTCTTCAACCCCTTGATCTTCTGACTGATCATGTAGTTTCTATATTCACTGAGATCCTCTTGAATTCTCTGCAGCTGTTCCTTAGCGTCTGTAATACTAGAGTCTGATTTTATACTCTCCTCTAATTCTAGGATCTCTTTTAGGAGTTCCTCGCTCAATCGTTTGGCTGTCTGAATAATCAGAATCAGCCAATCTCTGGTGCATTTATTCGCGATGAAACTCCAGTCGATCCTGAATTGTTTATCCTCTAAAAAGATCCTAGGTTCAATCCTCACCAACAGACTGGAGGGGGCTGCACCAGCTCGATAATATTCAGTCATCAACGCCCCATGTAAAGCAACTCTCACTTGCTTCTTTTTAGTAAAACTCAATTTCTCCCATTCTTCACGTATAGAGCCCGTATTGGAAAGACCGGAATCTGGAAGAAGTGAGGGGCCTGAAAGGATCGCAGCGATCTGATCATCCGTAAAGGCTAGACAATTCTTGTCCATCTCAAAGAGGAAACAAAGAGGGGCCTGATAGTTTGTCTCAACAGATGCTGAGTCGAGCGCACTGGAAGTGTCTATATTAATGTAGGCAGGGGATTATAGTGGAACCTTCAGTTATCTGTTATAGAACTGTGTAGTTAAAAACTCTCACGGCTGAGCCGCCGTACTCTGTTTATACTCAAAAAAAGGAGTTTAAGAGGGACAAACCAACCAGGCCACCCTCCACTCAGTCAATAATACACACTACAAGACCTGGAGATATCAAGCACTATTTCAAAGTGAATGGGATTGGGAGAGGGGCAATATAAACAATTATTATACCCTCAAAAGTAGTTCATATCATGAACTATCAATACCATCCCAAGTGCTTCAAAATTTGACATTTAAAACAACCCAACATGTGCAAAACATTCCATCAAAAGCATAAACCAGAAAAAATGTGTGGAGAATGAGAAAGCATCTCACGTGCGCAACACCAGAGGAGCTGCTGGCTGGTACTCGCCAGTGTGCTCACGAGTTTCTCATCATCGATGTCTTTCTCATGAAAATAATGTGAAAAAGAAATGTGTAAAGGGTTGTATGAAAAAAGTACACCAGGGAAGGTATATTAGGCAGCCCAAAAACCAATCAGAAAGAAAAAAGTTCTTAGAAAAAAGACCCGTGTGGTCTTACAGATAAGATTAGGTATGACCCACGTCTGTATTTTGACCCGTTTTATTCCACTCTGTGAGTCACCCCAAGGTTAAAAACACGGTCATGTTCAATAACCACATTTATGAATGGCCAACATGTTTCATTGCCTACTTAACTTTGCGGCAAATTCATCAGGGCGTCATGGAACTGCGATCACCTCCCTGGGATAGATCTGTTGAGAAACAGAAATCGCTGCGTATATGCAGAGAACATAAAAACACATGTCAGGTTGACAGAAACACGAAGGAACCACATTATACCCCCCTTCAAGCCAAAACGACACACCATTTCACAGGGGACATTACCTCGTGAAAGCCAAGGGCCCATGTACCAGCTCTCACAAAGTCAATGTATTAAATGAGCACTGTCAGTTGCTCTATTGGTCCTAATGCCCACACACATCCGTTATTTTGTGGTGCTTAGACCGTCATCTGTCGAGACAAATCAGATACTTTAGGAGGTGCCCACGTGTCAAAACTCATGCAAGCTCGCTCGTGACACTGAGTCTTATCTCAGATTAAAACCTGTCACTACCCACTAGTCTACTCATAAAAGATAGTTGGCAAGCATCTATTTCACCCACTTCATCCTGGTTATCCCAGTTAGCTCGTAATTAATAGTGCTCTCTCACTATCATTACACACTAATGCCTCGCATACTCTCAGTCATAAAATTTCCAATGCGCCTCTACTGTTATAAAAAGGTCTGCCAGGGGTCGCCGTGTGGTTGAGGAACTCTATTTACCGAAGTTCGCCCTGGTTATCCCAGTTAACTCAACATATTAATGCTCTCTTGCTCTAACTGCGTATTATCGCCCCGCATCCAATATTAATGCTAACCAGCCCAGACTCACCGTACGGTTGACGAGCTCACGCCGTAACTCATTCCCGGAACAACCCGGGGAATGCGCGGCCGAGATTTAAGCCGGCGGCGCAACACTGGTACTTCCGGGTTAGGGCTGATAACCCGGATCATTACGTGAAAGGCAAGGACGCGTCCATCAAGGCGGCCATCTTGTAGTGGCCAGATTTAAGACTAAATGCATCGACAGTGCATTAATCTTTCACCCAGGCAAAGGTATGTTTAAAGGAAACGGCATACGGAATAGAATTTTTTAAAAAAAACTTATACAGATGTATTACCAGGAATCGGATGTGGAAAATAGAAAATGTTTCAATTATTTTGCCCAACATTACTCACTGATGAATATCACAGTCCCAAAGGCCCGATAGAGATCCTTACATAGAATATGTCAAGCCACATGGGTACAGATGTTTAAAGGAAGCGGGCACACAGTACATACAAGGAGTATATACATCAAAATGTCAGGACCTACATAAGTGACCCCAGTTTTCATCGTCTGGAAATCTTATTCCACTCGATTTGATCATTCAGGCCAACTTGATCGACCTTTTCAGAATAAATCCAGCGAGCTTCCTTCACTGCAAGGGTATTCTCGATCTGATTCACATTGCCCATCACTCTTTCCAACACCAACCATTTAACAGCCTTGTAGTTGTGCTGGTGGTCCTTGTAATGTTGAACCAATTTCGTAGTTAATTTGCCGTTCTTGATGGTACTGAGATGCTCTTGTATCCTCACCTTGATTTTTCTTGTGGTGAGGCCAATGTAGTGAAGCCCACATGGGCAAGTAAGCCTGTAAATCGTATTTGATGAGTTGCAATTACGGAACTTGTTTAAGTGCCAAGTCCGTCCATCCTGCAACTGAACACTAGTTGTCTTTTCAGTTAGTTCACAGACAGAGCAGCCTCCACACGGGTAATGTCCCGGGGGAATGGATGTGTTGGTCACTTGTGATTGAGGCCTTGTATGGACGAGCCTATCTTTAAAGTTCTGAGCTCTTCTGAAAGCAAACTGGGGGGCGGGCATTTTGTAATCGCTGGTGGATAATAAGGACCAATGCTTTCTAATGGCCTGGCGAATTTTCGTCGCAAGAGGGTCAAAGGTAAGCACTATGGGTAGACAATCAGAGCTCTCCCTCGAATTCCTTTCCAACAGTGCTTCACGTGGGGTGTTATGTGCCCTCTTGCGAGCTCTGTTGACAATTTTTCCGTACACAGAGGATAAGTACTATCAGCAGGATAGTGATCAGGCACCACAGAACAGGTCCCAGAGGGGAGGCCGAGTACAAGCTAGGCGCACTCCCCAGAACTGGACATTCGACAATACCTCGAGTGAGGAAGAAGAGGGGACATCAGGTCCGGAACAAAGGGGAGTGAGATTTAACCCACAGGTTCAATCCAATCAGGACCTGGGTGGTCTTTTACGCTCTTTTTTAGTCCAGAGCCAGAGAGGAAACAGAGGGGGAGGGTCGAGAGGTCGAGGTCGAGGACGTCAGAATCAGTCCCAGACATGGCAGTCATTCTCCCCCCGCGTAACCAGGAGCAGGGGCAGAATGCCCACATAAACAATATCGTAGTTAATTTGTCAGACTACCAACTTTCTATTGATGAACTGAGAGTGCTCAATAAGGGTTTGGGTTATGTTCCAACTCCTCGGCATGACCCTTTCAAATGCAGAATGGAAGTACATGAGGTAATGAGGAAGATCAAATTAAAAAAGTTTTTCGCACTGAAGGACTCAGAACCTCCATCACTGTTCACCACTAATTTACACCGACCCTCTCATTTTTGTCCCCCCAGTCATACAGTAGGCCCTGAAGTTCTGGCTTTCGAAAGAAAGGTTCTTGATGAGATCAGGTTGCTTGAGGAGACAGAACAAAGAAATGTATTCAGCAACATGACCAAGAACGACTGGCATGCATTGACATCGTTGCAAAAAAACTCAGCCCTTACGATTAAATCGGCCGATAAGGGTGGGGCTATCGTCCTTATGAATACTGTTGACTATGAGAGAGAGGTCCGGAGGCTCTTGGATGATAGAAAAAACTATCAACCGTTGATTAGGGACCCCACCGCTGAATTGTTGAATACCATCACCACTATGGTAGGACATGCTAGAGAAAGAAACTGGATTACCACCAAGGAAGCTGACTTCCTAGTTAACATCAAACCCAGGATTCCGGCATTTTACATCTTGCCGAAAATCCATAAGGCACAACGGCCCCCCCCAGGACGCCCGATAGTGTCGGGGATCTCCTCTGTACTGGAACCATTGTCTCAATTTGCTGACTTCTTCCTTAGGGAGTCGGTAGTCAAACAACTGTCATATGTCCAGGATACCACTGACATCTTGAATACCATCCAAGATTTAAAGTTTGATGAATTGCAACAGATACTTGTTACTATCGATATTGAATCGTTATATACAAGTATCCCTCAAGACGCAACGCTTGTGGCAGCAGCACGCGCCCTTGAAGGTCAGGAGTGGTTTAATGACACCCCCCAAACCTTTGTTATGCAATGCATAGAGGTAGCACTCACTCGGAATTACTTTGCCTATAAGGATGATATGTTCCTACAAATATCTGGGACTTCTATGGGTGCTACCTTCGCACCGAGTCTGGCCTGCATCTACGTGGGCCAGTTCGAAGAGCATCATCTATACCATCCATCTAATCCCTTCCAGGGGCACATCAGCCTCTGGAAGCGGTATATTGATGATGTCTTTTGTATATGGACTGGTACACGTAGCCATCTGTGTGATTTCTTGGAATGGCTCAATAATCGGGACA
This sequence comes from Triturus cristatus, assembly GCF_964204655.1. Lineage (NCBI taxonomy): Eukaryota > Metazoa > Chordata > Amphibia > Caudata > Salamandridae > Triturus > Triturus cristatus. Next base: position 1,526,868,989 of record NC_140591.1, read on the forward strand.
AATGTTTGAAGTTCACATGGAGCATGAGCACCGAGAAGGTAACATACCTAGATTTGGACATCACTGTGACTGGTGACAGGTTAACTTCGACTGTTCATCAGAAACCTACCAACAAAAATTCCCTCTTGCATTACCAATCTTTCCATCCAAGAGCGTTGAGGGATAATCTCCCAGTGGGACAGTTTCTGCGTTACCGCAGAAACTGTTCCTCGACTGCTGACTTTTTGAAACAGTCTGAGGCCCTCACTGAGAAACTGGTGCAAAGGGCATATCCAAGAAAAATTGTCAACAGAGCTCGCAAGAGGGCACATAACACCCCACGTGAAGCACTGTTGGAAAGGAATTCGAGGGAGAGCTCTGATTGTCTACCCATAGTGCTTACCTTTGACCCTCTTGCGACGAAAATTCGCCAGGCCATTAGAAAGCATTGGTCCTTATTATCCACCAGCGATTACAAAATGCCCGCCCCCCGGTTTGCTTTCAGAAGAGCTCAGAACTTTAAAGATAGGCTCGTCCATACAAGGCCTCAATCACAAGTGACCAACACATCCATTCCCCCGGGACATTACCCGTGTGGAGGCTGCTCTGTCTGTGAACTAACTGAAAAGACAACTAGTGTTCAGTTGCAGGATGGACGGACTTGGCACTTAAACAAGTTCAGTAATTGCAACTCATCAAATACGATTTACAGGCTTACTTGCCCATGTGGGCTTCACTACATTGGCCTCACCACAAGAAAAATCAAGGTGAGGATACAAGAGCATCTCAGTACCATCAAGAACGGCAAATTAACTACGAAATTGGTTCAACATTACAAGGACCACCAGCACAACTACAAGGCTGTTAAATGGTTGGTGTTGGAAAGAGTGATGGGCAATGTGAATCAGATCGAGAATACCCTTGCAGTGAAGGAAGCTCGCTGGATTTATTCCGAAAAGGTCGATCAAGTTGGCCTGAATGATCAAATCGAGTGGAATAAGATTTCCAGACGATGAAAACTGGGGTCACTTATGTAGGTCCTGACATTTTGATGTATATACTCCTTGTATGTACTGTGTGCCCGCTTCCTTTAAACATCTGTCCCCATGTGGCTTGACATATTCTATGTAAGGATCTCTATCGGGCCTTTGGGACTGTGATATTCATCATTGAGTAATGTTGGGCAAAATAATTGAAAAATTTTCTATTTTCCACATCCGATTCCTGGTAATACATCTGTATAAGTTTTTTAAAAAAATTCTATTCCGTATGCCGTTTCCTTTAAACATACCTTTGCCTGGGTGAAAGACTAATGCACTGTCGATGCATTTAGTCTTAAATCTGGCCACTACAAGATGGCCGCCTTGATGGACGCGTCCTTGCCTTTCACGTAATGATCCGGGTTATCAGCCCTAACCCGGAAGTACCAGTGTTGCGCCGCCGGCTTAAATCTCGGCCGCGCATTCCCCGGGTTGTTCCGGGAATGAGTTACGGCGTGAGCTCGTCAACCGTACGGTGAGTCTGGGCTGGTTAGCATTAATATTGGATGCGGGGCGATAATACGCAGTTAGAGCAAGAGAGCATTAATATGTTGAGTTAACTGGGATAACCAGGGCGAACTTCGGTAAATAGAGTTCCTCAACCACACGGCGACCCCTGGCAGACCTTTTTATAACAGTAGAGGCGCATTGGAAATTTTATGACTGAGAGTATGCGAGGCATTAGTGTGTAATGATAGTGAGAGAGCACTATTAATTACGAGCTAACTGGGATAACCAGGATGAAGTGGGTGAAATAGATGCTTGCCAACTATCTTTTATGAGTAGACTAGTGGGTAGTGATAGGTTTTAATCTGAGATAAGACTCAGTGTCACGAGCGAGCTTGCATGAGTTTTGACACGTGGGCACCTCCTAAAGTATCTGATTTGTCTCGACAGATGACGGTCTAAGCACCACAAAATAACGGATGTGTGTGGGCATTAGGACCAATAGAGCAACTGACAGTGCTCATTTAATACATTGACTTTGTGAGAGCTGGTACATGGGCCCTTGGCTTTCACGAGGTAATGTCCCCTGTGAAATGGTGTGTCGTTTTGGCTTGAAGGGGGGTATAATGTGGTTCCTTCGTGTTTCTGTCAACCTGACATGTGTTTTTATGTTCTCTGCATATACGCAGCGATTTCTGTTTCTCAACAGATCTATCCCAGGGAGGTGATCGCAGTTCCATGACGCACTGATGAATTTGCCGCAAAGTTAAGTAGGCAATGAAACATGTTGGCCATTCATAAATGTGGTTATTGAACATGACCGTGTTTTTAACCTTGGGGTGACTCACAGAGTGGAATAAAACGGGTCAAAATACAGACGTGGGTCATACCTAATCTTATCTGTAAGACCACACGGGTCTTTTTTCTAAGAACTTTTTTCTTTCTGATTGGTTTTTGGGCTGCCTAATATACCTTCCCTGGTGTACTTTTTTCATACAACCCTTTACACATTTCTTTTTCACATTATTTTCATGAGAAAGACATCGATGATGAGAAACTCGTGAGCACACTGGCGAGTACCAGCCAGCAGCTCCTCTGGTGTTGCGCACGTGAGATGCTTTCTCATTCTCCACACATTTTTTCTGGTTTATGCTTTTGATGGAATGTTTTGCACATGTTGGGTTGTTTTAAATGTCAAATTTTGAAGCACTTGGGATGGTATTGATAGTTCATGATATGAACTACTTTTGAGGGTATAATAATTGTTTATATTGCCCCTCTCCCAATCCCATTCACTTTGAAATAGTGCTTGATATCTCCAGGTCTTGTAGTGTGTATTAGCGATATGAAGGAGCCAGCAAATGGGAAGCCTGTGTGTGGGCTGAAGCCCAAAAAGAAGATACTTGTCTATTTTGAAACAGCGCATGAGCACTGCCTGAAGCCAACACCTTTAAAGCACGCCATACTAATGGCAGGAAGTCATTAGACACAAGTCCCTAATATAACATAAGATTTCTTTTTCCAATGCTATAGAAATAGTTTGATCAATGTCTTTGTTTTAGAATGGAAACTAGCAAATATTTTCCTAACGTGTGCTAAATAGCAATATGTTATTCCATCCTACATTATTGCTCATTGACCGGCTGAAGTTCTTGGAGTAGAATTAGGGGTGCTGCAGCACCTTCCACACCCCTGGTTCCAGCACCACAGGAGAGGACTGCAATACTTCCTTCTGTTGGATCAGTTACCATCATGAGCAATATATATTTGCTGGAGATATAGCAACTGTGTTTAAACATTTACCCATTTTGATAAAATGTATGCATCATGTTCCAATCAGTGTCTTTCAGTTACGAGTGTACGAAATACAGTGTAGGAGATCATTTAGCAATGGCGAACAGCCTATAGCACCAATAGTCCAGGTGACCTGGTTACCCACTGTATTTTAATTGCATTACCATTTTTATTGTGTATTGAATCAGACTCTCTGTGTTGCGGGGCTCTTCCTGGTAATAGCAATTTTGTCTCACATAGAAATATTTTACCCTGTAACTGACTCCACTCTACCATGCACTGCGTTCTCAGAAAACATGTCAATTGAGATGGAACAAGTGTTGTTAATGACTGCAATGATTTTACATACTTGAAAATGTTAGTTTGTATTTTTGAGTGTGTGTATCAAAGGTTACATTAGGGTGAGAGGAGGTCTGCCACTCTATCACAAGGGTGATGTCATCAGTGATGTCATCAGTGATGTCATTTGAGATGTCATCAGTGATGTCATGAGTGATGTCACTAACCATGTCATGAGTGATGTAACATGTGACGTCATCAGCAGTGCATTGCGGGGGCGCAAGTTATAGTTAGCTGAACTAACTATAACGGGGGAATTTCTATGGTTTTGTACGGGTGAAATGTCCAACTAACTATAATGCCCCTGAAACCTATGTTTTTTTCAGTGAATTTCTAAGGTTTTTTAAATGCTAATTTCTAACTATAATGTGCCTGAAACCCATGGTTTTTTCAGTGAATATATATATATTTATTATACTATGTATACATGTGAAAATGTCTCGGTCCGCCTGTTTGCCTCGGTAGCACAGATAAATAGGTGGAACTGACGTCAGCACGCCGACGAGGTCCTCTTATGGCCCCAATGACATCATACGGTGTCGCGAGCGGAGCTGTGCTATTATGACATCCTCGTTGACGTGGGAGAGCTAGGAAAGAATTTCTGTGGAATGCTGGTGCAGGGGATATTCACCTAAGCATTCAGGCTAGTCCTTTTGGAGCAACTGTTTGTGTTGCTACTCCAGAAACTAAAACCAGTGATCTGAGGGCAGTGGCCCTGCAGATGGCGCACAAGGTGGGGTGCCCAGTCATGTGCACAGGCGGGGCAGCGAAGTGACAAGCACCACAACCCACAAAAAAGGTAACAAGGGCACTAATAAACACAGGATCTTCTCTTTGTATCTGGCAGGAACAACAAAGTTAAAATGCCCTAGTACCAAAATGCAGATTTAGTGCTACAATGGTCTTCAAGAGGACCTGTGATGCCGCTTCTGCCTCCCGTACCCTGGAGGCGGCACATGGGTCATGCGGTACGGTCATACTGCGGTGGGACGCTCACTCGTTGACCTCTCATGGCACTGCTCCACACTTCAGGGAGGACGCTTTCCTATAGCTATGTTTTCTGATGATGTTTTGCGCCGGCCCGTCCAACAGCAGACCTCCTTTAGATCCAAACAGACTCTTCCACTTTCTCACCGGAAGTGAAACCAGGCCACGCGGACACTTTCACAATACAACAGCTGGGAATGCAATTTTCGGTAAAAAAAATATTCCTTTCTCCTAATTAATCCAATAACCGTCTCACTGAAGAACAGGGGCCAGCTTCGATCGGTAAACAGCCGTTACAATGACTTTTTTACTTCACGATACCAATACAACGCATGCATTACCACGCATGCGTTGTACATCGTGAAGTCATTACTACACATTTTTTTAGAACGCTTGGTCATTTACCCCGCATGCCTTTACAACAAATATTGTTGTAAAGGTATGTATGGTAAATGACCATGCGTTCTAAAAAACATGTAGACGATCCACGTTGTTGTAAGGAAACAGAGGCTGTTCCGTTTCCTCACAATGATGTGCACCGCCCCTCAGAGACGACGTGAAGCAGGAACCACGAGGAGAAAGGAACCAAGAGGAGTGAGAGGTAAGGGGGATTGAGTGTTTTTTTCCCCCTAGTGTTTAGGGTAGTGCAGTAGTGTTTGGGTAGTGTAGGGGGTCGTGCTGGGTGTAGTGTTTTAGGGTTTAGGGTAGTCCAGTGGTATTTGGGTAGTGTAGGGGGTCATGCTGGGGCAGTGTTTTAGGGTTTAGGGTAGTGCAGTAGTGTAGGGGGTCATGCTGGGGGTAGTGTTTTAGGGCTTAGGGTAGTGCAGTGGTGTATGGGTAGTGTAGGGGGTCATGCTAGGGTAGTGTTTTAGGGTTTAGGGTAGTGCAGTGGTGTTTGAGTAGTGTAGGGGGTCATGCTGGTGGTAGTGTTTTAGGGTTTAGGGTAGCGCAGTGGTGTTTGTGTAGTGTAGGGGGTCATGCTGGGGGTAGTGTTTAATGGTTTAGGGTAGTGCAGTGGTGTTTGGGTAGTATAGGGGGTCGTGCTGGGGGTAGCTTTAGGGTTTAGGGTACTGCAGTGTTGTTTGCGTAGTGTAGGGGGTTGTGCTGAGGGTAGTGTTTTAGGGTTTATGGTAGTGCAGTGGTGTTTGGGTAGTGTAGGGGCAGTGCTGGGGTAGTGTTTTAGGGTTTAGGGTAGTGCAGTGGTGTTTGTGTAGTGTAGGGGGTAGTGTTTTAGGGTTTAGGGTAGTGCAGTGGTGTTTGTGTACTGTAGGGGGTTGTGCTGAGTTCTAGTGTTTTAGGGTTTAGGGTAGTGCAGTGGTGTTTGTGTAGTGTAGGGGTTCGTGTTTTAGGTTTTAATGTAGTACAGTTGTGTTTAGGTAGTGAAGGGGGTCATGCTGGGAGTAGTGTTTTAGGGTTTAGGGTTGTGCAGTGGTGTTTGTGTAGAGTAGGGGGTAATGCTGGGGGTAGATTTAGTGTTTAGGGTAGTGCAGTGATGTTTGTTTAGTGTAGGGGGTCGTGCTGGGGTAGTGTTTTAGGGTTTAGGGTAGTGCAGTGGTGTTTGGGTAGTGGAGGGGGTAGTGTTTTAGGGTTTAGGGTAGTGCACCCAACCAGACACAATATCCATGGACAAAGGGGATCCTGACTCTTTTGAATGCTCCGCCAATTTAATAATGTGGGTCAAGGGCCCTACCACGTCCAAGACCTTTCAATTCCTTTCTTGGGATCCCTCATATACTTGGAGAAACAGGTACATAGTTTCTCATCAATTTCAGGCGTGTGTGCCACCTTCTCCTTCAGTGAGGAGCTGGGGCATTCTCCTCTCATCCTATTCCTGACCTCCCTTTCAAGGGGTTGATGGATTTCCCCCACCACATACTCTGCCACTTTGGTGTCAGGGGTCCACCCCGCCGACCTACGATGGGAAATTTGGGTAGGCTCGAACATGTCCGAGTGGACCCCGTCCCCAACCCGGGACTGAGAGGAGTGGGAATCTGGATGCCAGGGACGCTCCGAGTTCCTTAACATCATTGAAGGAGAAATAGTCCTCCGATACACCCTCTCCCTCTAAGGGAAACCCACCGTTGGGGTATACAATAGTGGTGACCACGTCGCAATTTTCTCCGGACTCCTCCTCCTCCTAGCAGGGTGTATGTTTTAGCGTTTGCGCATTCTTGAGGAAGGTCTCCGTAAGTTTATCAAATCTTTCCAAGTGCCCCGCGTTAAGCTTAATGGCCCTTTTATTCCCCACCTGGGAGCTACTGGGACCAGACACCACCAGATCTGGATCACTGAAAAACCCCAGGGATGCTTTTCGCCAGCATATCAGCCTGATCCCTAAGAGGAGCCAGCGCCCTAGAAATAGCCAGAGAGAGGGCTTGGTCCACTGCTGGAGGGAGAAGTTGGGGGGCCATTCCTCCTCCACTTCATGGTAGGAGGAGTAAGCATGGTCTTCTGGAGAAGACATGATAGCAGAGGGAGTGAGCACAGAACACATGCCCTTAAAATCCTTAAGCCAGCCCCCTCACCGGTGCTCCAACAGCTGGGCTTTCCCCGAAGCTGTTATAAGAATAGACTTAGGCGCAATACCAATTACAACCACCAGGTGGCGCTGGTCACTGACGTGGCCATGTGGGGAAATCACAGCGTAGCGGTGTCAAAATTAGGCAAGCGTTGGTCGGGAATCAAGCAGACACTAAAGGAGTGACCGGATTCTCAAACGCGTGTAAAGACCAGTGGGGGAGTTGGACCCGACGCACCTGACAGGATCTCACCGCACACAGAACGCACAGCGGGAGAAACTGCAAGGGGGACAACACTCTCGGACAAGAGCCTGCTGCACAGGGAATATGTAACACTACCAAGGCAATAATGCTAATAACGTGTACAAGAAACCGCTATACAAACTGCAACAACGTCAGAGTAAGCCAAGAATGTAAGGAATGCACTTAACTGATGAGCAGTGATGAAAGAGGAAGCGGAAGGGACGTCACGATAATATATACGATGGACTGTGATATGATTGGACTATGGTTGCCTTGGAGACTACCCCCCTAATGGTTCATGGGTTGTGTAGTCTTTTTTTTAATGATTGTTGTGTTACGTTTTCTTTGAACTGCTATGCAAATAAAGTGAGGAAAGATATGCATAATCCTCGCCTCCATCCTGCCCTAGAATTCATTAAACTTTATCTGATCTGATTTAGAAACATAGATCATAAAAGTGTACATAAAAACAGTAAATTCTCTATCCTAATACAATACAGTGAGAGTTTTCATTAAAACCAGTAGGTAAAAACGGCTGTTACAAAGCCCGGTTCAGAGCATCTTCAGGTTAACAGAATCGTAAAGTTCAATGTTTTGCAAGATCAATCTCATGTACTTCGTGCAAAATACGCAATAAGGGGTCCAAGGAAGATGTAACACTCCAATACCTGACCAGTCTGCACTATATAAAACTGCAGAAAAACTCAAAATAAAAAGTGTTTTGCACATTTCTGTCATTGGGCTATATGTGGGTGATATTTGTGCTACATTTGGGCTCTTTTTTCTCTGGTGGCCATCTTGGGAGACTTATTTGTTATGAAGTTTCCGAATTTCTTCATTTACTGCAGTCTACTCAGTAGGAAATGCTTTCAGTTTTTTACTTTGATTCCATAAAGAAGGCATTCAGATGTGTCACACATTCGCCATAAATTCAGAATGTTAGCACTCTAGTTGTTGATTAGATCACTGTAGTAAAGCAACTGCTCACCAGGGAGTTAACTGGAAGTCTACTGCTGGTATTGAAAGTGATTGTTTCAGTCTGTATATCAGAATGTTCTAATGAAATAGAAGAGGATTTGAGATCTCACTTAAAACATGCCATAAATTCTCTTTCTGCAGCACTAACCATAATTTTTATGGCAAAATGAACTTCCTCATTTTGTTCCTTTTTAAATGAAATGTTTTAAGTGTTACCAGTCTATTCCAAAAAAGACGGCTTCAGGTGTGCCATAATGTTGTCATAAGTAAGACTGTTAGCTCTCTAGTTGTTCTTTAGAACACTCTGGGAAGCTGCAGTAGAACACAAAGGCATCAAGTGACAGGCTGCTCCTGTTGAAATATAACAGGAAGATATTTGAGATCTGACTTAAAACATGTCCTAATTTTTCTTTCTACAGCACTAACCATAATTTCTATGGCAAAATAAACCCCCTCATTTTGTTCCTTTTTAAATTAAATGTTTTAAGTGTTAACAGTTTATTCCAATCAAGATGGCTTCAGGTGTGCCATAATTTTGTCATAAGTAAAACTGTTAGCTCTCTAGTTGTTCTTTAGAACACTCTGGGAAGCTGTAGTAGAACACAAAGGCTTCAAGTGACAGGCTGCTCCTGTTGAAATATAACAGGAAGATATTTGAGATCTGACTTAAAACATGTCCTAATTTTTCTTTCTACAGCACTAACCATAATTTCTATGGCAAAATAAACCCCCTCATTTTGTTCCTTTTTAAATTAAATGTTTTAAGTGTTAACAGTTTATTCCAATCAAGATGGCTTCAGGTGTGCCATAATTTTGTCATAAGTAAAACTGTTAGCTCTCTAGTTGTTCTTTAGAACACTCTGGGAAGCTGTAGTAGAACACAAAGGCTTCAACTGACAGGCGGCTCCTGTTGAAATATAACAGGAATATATTTGAGATCACACTTGAAACATGTCCTAATTTTTCTTTCTACAGCACTAACCATAATTTCTATGACAAAATGAACCCCCTCATTTTGTTCCTTTTAAATATTTTTTTTAAGAGTTACCAGTTTATTCCAATCAAGATGGCTTCAGGTGTGACATAATTTTGTCATAAGTAAAACTGTTAGCGCACTAATTGTTCTTTAGAACACTCTGGGAAGCTGCAGTAGAACACAAAGGCATCAACTGACAGGCTGCTCCTGTTGAAATATAAGTGGAAGATATTTGAGATCTCACTTAAAACATGTTCTAATTTTTCTTTCTACGGCACTAACCATAATTTCTATGGCAAAATGAACCCCCTCAATTTGTTCCTTTTTAAATTAAACTTTTTAAGAGTTACCAGTTTATTCCAATCAAGATGGCTTCAGGTGTGCCATAATGTTGTCATAAGTAAGACTGTTAGCGCTCTAGTTATTCTTTAGAACACTGTGGGAAGCTGCAGTGGAACACAAAGGCATCAACTGACATGCTGTTCCTATTGAAATATAACAGGAAGATATTTGAGATCACACTTGAAACATGTCCTAATTTTTCTTTCTACAGCACTAACCATTATTTCTATGACAAAATGAACCCCATCATTTTGTTCTTTTTTTAAATTAAAATGTTTTAAGTGTTACCAGTTTATCCCAATCAAGATGGCTTCGGGTATGCTATACTATTATCTTAAGTAAGGCTGTTAGCACTCTAGTTGTTCTTTAAAACACTCTGGGAAGCTGTAGTAGAACACAACGGCTTCAACTGACAGGCGGCTCCTCTTGAAAAATAAAAGTAAGATATTTGAGATCACACTTGAAACATGTCCTAATTTTTCTTTCTACAGCACTAACCATAATTTTTATGACAAAATGAACCCCAGCATTTTGTTCCTTTTTAAATAAAATGTTTTAAGAGTTACAAGATTATTCCAATCAAGATGGCTTCAGGTGTGCCATACGTTTGCCATAAGTAAGGCTGTTAGTGCTCTCGGTGTTCTTTACAACACTTTGGGGAAGCTGTAGTAGAACACAAAGGCATCAACTGACATGCTGTGCCTGTTGAAATGTAACAGGAAGATATTTGAGATCACACTTGAAACATGTCCTAATTTTTCTTCCTACAGCACTAACCATAATTTCTATGACAAAATTAACCCCATCATTTTTTTTCCTTTTTAAATTAAAATGTTTTAAGTGTTACCATTTTATCCCAATCAAGATGGCTTCAGGTATGCCATACTCTTGTCTTAAGTAAGGCTGTTAGAGCTCTAGTTGTTCTTTAGAACACTCTGGGAAGCTGTAGTAGAACACAGAGTCTTCAACTGACAGGCGGCTCCTGTTGAAATATAAGTGGAAGATATTTGAGATCTCACTTGAAACATGTCCTAATTTTTCATTCTACAGCACTAACCATAATTTCTATGACAAAAGGAACCCCCTCATTTTGTTCCTTTGAAAACATTTTTTTAAGAGTTACCAGTTTATTCCAATCAAGATGGCTTCAGGTGTGCCATAATTTTGTCATAAGTAAAACTGTTAGCACACTAGTTGTTCTTTAGAATACTCTGGGAAGCTGCAGTAGAACACAAAGGCATCAACTGACAGGCTGCTCCTGTTGAAATATAAGTGGAAGATATTTGAGATCTCACTTAAAACATGTCCTAATTTTTCTTTCTACAGCACTAACCATAATTTCTATGACAAAATAAACCCCATCATTTTGTTCTTTTTTAAATTAAAATGTTTTAAGTTTTACCAGTTTATCCCATTCAAGATGGCTTCAGGTATGCCATACTCTTGTCTTAAGTAAGGCTGTTATCACTCTAGTTGTTCTTTAGAACACTCTTGGAAGCTATAGTAGAACACAACGGCTACATCTGACAGGCGGCTCCTGTTGAAATATAACAGGAAGATATTTGAGATCACACTTGAAACATGTCCTTATTTTTCTTTCTACAGCACTAACCATAATTTCTATGATAAAAGGAACCCCATCATTTTGTTCCTTTTTAAATAAAGTGTTTTTAGTGTTACAAGTTTAGTCCAATCAAGATGGCTTCAGGTGTGCCATAATTTTGTCATAAGTAAGACTGTTAGCGCTTTAGTTATTCTTTAGAACACTATGGGAAGCTGCAGTAGAACACAAAGGCATCAACTGATATGCTGCTTCTGTTGAAATATAACAGGAAGATATTTGAGATCGCACTTGAAACATGTCCTAATTTTTCTTTCTACAGCACTAACCATAATTTCTATGGCAAAATGAACCCCATCCTTTTGTTCCTTTTTCAATTAAAATGTTTTAAGTGTTACCAGTTTATCCCAATCAAGATGGCTTCAGGTATGCCATACTCTTGTCTTAAGTAAGGCTGTTAGCGCTCTAGTTGTTCTTTAGAACACTCTGTGAAGCTGTAGTAGAACACAAAGGCTTCAACTGACAGGCGGCTCCTGTTGAAATATAACAAGAAGATATTTGAGATCACACTTGAAACATGTCCTAATATTTCTTTCTACAGCACTTACCATCATTTCTATGACAAAATGAACCCCTCGTTTTGTTCCTTTTAAATTTGGTTTTTTAAGAGTTACCAGCACTGTTCCCTCCAACCTGCGCGCATGAGCGGGCGCGCACTTATATCTCCTGGAGCGCGCACTGTAAATTACAAAGCGCGCACAGGCAACTGAGGAACTTCGGCGCCGCCGCTTTTAAAATGCGTGCGGCCCCGAAAACGGTCAGATTGTGTCCCTTTTGTAAGTAATCATGTTAATCGCAGCGCTCGTCAAGCGCTGCTATTAACATGTTTACTTTAATAAAGGCACACAATCTGCACGGCTGTTCAGTGTTGTGCCCTATTAACAAATGAAAGGCAGCAAGTCTACAAGCACATCATGCTTGTAGACTTGCTGCCTTTCATTTGTGAAAGGCAGACCGAGCAAGCAGGGGACAGAGAGCCGAAATGGGTGTCTCGATGCAAAATTTGGGTTAATTACGAGTGACATTTCAACAACTTTGAGTGGCATATTCTCGCGAGCTAAACACGCAATGAAGCTGAGAGAAATATAGAAATAACACACATTTGAGCAATGATAAACCCAAAGAAGATGTTAACTGCTGTAAAGCACCAGTAATAGAAAGGCACGAACACGCACTTGTGTGTCGAGGTCAGGAGGTCGAAGATAGGCATCGGTCTTCCTGTAATTTAACTTAGCCAGCGCTGAGCTGCAGCAGCAATTACTGGGGGCCTGGTTTGCGAGAGCAGCATTATTTCAGCAATGTGATGTCAACCTAATTAATTTTAACCGATAAGCTTAAAAACGTGACTGTGTGTATCTTTACGAGCGATATCATCCTATGTGAACTTCGAATTTTCGAGGTATGCACAGCGTACGTCATCTTCGTGTGAATTGTTTTCAGCCCAGTTAAGGATGACGGCACTAAAATCTCACGCTGCCCAGTGAGGATGTACATTGGCATTCCCACGGTGTCTGCCGTAAGCAGATGTCTGGGCTGTATTCCTTTCTGACATTTGACTTCTATTGGGTAGGTGGGGAAGCAAATTACAGCTTTCCGAACTCTGCCTGTATGTGACAGTCACTCCGTTTTCTCCCCTCCTTTTGTGTTGCGTACAGCTGGACAGGGCCCTGCAACCGGCTCTTTATAAAATGATTGACGGGTGCATATGGATTTACGCTGGGTGAGGGGCAACTAAGGCAGCGCTGGAGTGAAGCAAAGTGGCGTTAAGTATCCACACCCTGTGGGTAAACGTCCCCATCAACTAAAAAAATGTCATTTGTAGTCTAGATCGAATTACACAGACAGCTGCTCACTGTCGTTATGAAAAATAATTATTTCAATTATTATCCATTTGCAGCGAGCAGCAATCATTTCAGTATGCCGGTGCCCTTCTCCTTATTCCAGGCTGGTCAGCTGTCCTGGCGGCCCGGGGTCGCTGCACAACCGAGTGAAAGTCAGTCACTGCCTCCGTGACTGCACAAGACTTGGGGGCATATCAACAACAACCGGCGATAATTATCGCTTAGCGCTCTTAGCGTGAGGATAATTATCGCCGGCTAGCATTGATTTTTATCGCTGAGATAGCGTGCTATTAGCAACGCTTATCTCAATAGCGATAAAAATCCTCACGCTAAGTGGCTAACGTGAGATTATCGCTGGAAACCCAGCGATAATCTCACGTTACCTTGTTGATAGGGACAGACAAACTTAGCCATGATATCCTCCTTCCATAGGATATCATAGCTAAGTCAGAAAAATACCAGACGTAAAAAAGCAGCGTTAAGCGCGGTTAGCGCTGCTTTTTTTGTCTCTAACAGGGTTAGCGATATTCTTGATAATAGGAGAATTGTCGCTTAGTGACATTTCTCCTATTATTTTACTCTGGAACGCCCCCTTTGCATCTCATTAGAGATGCAAGGGGAAGCATAGAGTAAAAGGGTGCTAACATGCGAATTTGCATGTTAGCACCCTGTTGTTGATAGAGTGCTAGTTTTACCTCTGCTTATTTGGCTTTTAAAGCCAAAAAAGCAGAGATAAAGCCCTTGTTGATATGCCCCTTGGACCCCAGGCTCGGCAATATAATTGAATTTGCCGTGGGTGGCGGCCGCCTCAGCATGGGCAGCCCGAGCATTAAGAGCAGCAACTTAACCACGAGCTGAGCGCCATGATTGTGCCAGCGCCGCCCGCAAACAGTACCTTTTTTACTAACGTTGTGCCGATGTAGCCAGAAAAGTGCAGAATCCCACTATCATTTCTGCCCCTAATGATTGACAAGCCCAGACTTTGCATTTCAGGGCAGTGATACGGACCAACACACTGAAATGTGTTAGTCTAAGGCCTGATGCGTGGCACTTGACATAGCTGAGACTTCAGAGGCGAGTTAAGGCATGGCCAAAGTGGGCTCTGGCCCAGGGCCCCAGCCTTTTAGGGGAGGCTCCCGATAGTCTTGCCATGATGACCTTGAATAATTACTAAACCGATTGTTTTGAATACCATTTTCCCTTAATTTATTTATAAGGTGGGTGATGTGCGAGAGTCTATTCTTGCCATTCTGCAGAGAAATGTTTATTTTTCATTCAACACCCATAAAAAAGTTTCTTTTAGATCGCAATAGGACCAAACATGAGACATGGGAGCGTCACAGATATTTTTTGCAGTAATATTAGTGAACTGCTGATGTGTTACAAAATTGATAACACACATCACTATCCCTGAACATTTAGATGTAAACACATGTAGAATCCAGACAATTGCGCCTGTATACTCTCAGTGACCTGGCCTAAGAGGGCAAGAAAGAGCTGAAATTAAATCATAAATTCATACCTGTTCTGAACAGGGGCCCCCAAAATAGGTTTGGCCCAGGGACCCCAAAATCCTTAAGATGTGCCCGGTAGACTTGCTGCATTTCTTTGGTTAATAGGGTGCAGCCGCGGGGCCAGTGCCAGCCTTAGGAAGGTGTGACCGGTGCCACTGTACTGGGTGCAGACTTCAGGTGGGTGGGGGGGGGGACACCGTGTTTGCAAGTATATTATTGTATTAATAGCACCTGCTGCTATGTTCCTTGACTCCAGCAATTGTCATGCAATTATAAATATGTCAAGATAACTCTCTGAGTTTTCTCTAGTGCAAGTTCTAAGGTACAGCAGAGGGTTAATATGCCTGATGCAAAGAATGTGCAACATACAGATCTCAAAGTGCCTGGCTGTCCCACTGCGGTACCTATAAAAAAGGCACCGAAATAGGAACGCCAAAGCACAGTCCTGCAGGGCATGGACTGCCAAGGTCATGCCCTGCAGGATCTTGGGGTGCATGCACACAGGGGGGAATAACATGTGCCCCCCTGCATGTTTCCCCAGCTATACAAGCTTGTATAGGCTCCAGACATTTCCACACCCTGTGAACAGAGCTCTAGTTGAGAATAATTACTGAAATCTTATATTGGTACCACTGTTGTGAGTCCTGTGCTTTTCTAAAGCTGAAGTGTGCTTGCCTGTGTAACCAATTCATGTCATGGTATGTGTATGTAAATTGAAAACCTGCCATAAGAGCCATCATGTTGCACTGTATGTGTGGAATGCACCGTATTTTCATTTTTCAAGCAAAAGTTTGGAGTGATGTTTGAGCTGATATTTGTCACTGCCCCATATGTGCGGTCCGGTTCTTGGCGCACATAGCATTGGCTGCAGCGCACAGAGACCCAACACTGCCGCACACAGAGGAAAAAAATTAGAGGGAACATTGGTTACCAGTATATTCCAATCAAGATGGCTTCAGGTGTGCCATAATTTTGTCATAAGTAAGACTGTTAGCGCTTTAGTTATTCTTTAGAACACTATGGGAAGCTGCAGTAGAACACAAAGGCATCAACTGATATGCTGCTTCTGTTGAAATATAACAGGAAGATATTTGAGATCACACTTGAAACATGTCCTAATTTATCTTTCTACTGCACTAACCATAATTTCTATGGCAAAATGAACCCCATCATTTTGTTCCTCTTTCAATTAAAATGTTTTAAGTGTTACCAGTTTATCCCAATCAAGATGGCTTCAGGTATGCCATACTCTTGTCTTAAGTAAGGCTGTTAGCGCTCTAGTTGTTCTTTAGAACACTCTGGGACGCTGCAGTAGAACACAAAGGCATCAACTGACAGACTGCTCCTGTTGAAATATAATTGGAAGATATTTGAGATCACACTTAAAACATGTCCTAATTTTTCTTTCTACAGCACTAACCATAATTTCTATGACAAAATGAACCCCCTCAATTTGTTCCTTTTTAAATTAAACTTTTTAAGAGTCACCAGTTTATTCCAGTCAAGGTGGCTTCAGGTGTGCCATAATTTTGTCATAAGTAAGTCTGTTAGCGCTCTTGTTATTCTTTAGAACACTGTGGGAAGCTGCAGTAGAACTCAAAGGCATCAACTGACATGCTGCTCCTATTGAAATATAACAGGAAGATATTTGAGATCACACTTGAAACATGTCCTTATTTTTCTTTCTACAGCACTAACCATAATTTATATGACAAAATGAACCCCATCATTTTGTTCCTATTTAAATTAAAATGTTTTAAGTGTTACCAGTTTATCCCAATCAAGATGGCTTCAGGTATGCCATACTCTTGTGTTAAGTAAGACTGTTAGCGCTCTAGTTGTTCTTTAGAACACTCTGGGAAGCTGTAGTAGAACACAAAGGCTTCAACTGACAGGCGGGTCCTGTTGAAATATAACAGGAAGATATTTGAGATCACACTTGAAACATGTCCTCGTTTTTCTTTCTACAGCACTAACCATCATTTCTATGACAAAATGAACCCCATCATTTTGTTCCTTTTTAAATTAAATGTTTTAAGTGTTACCAGTTTATTCCAATCAAGATGGCTTCAGGTGTTCCATACTTTTGTCATAAGTAAGGCTGTTAGCGCTCTAGTTGTTCTTTAGAACACTCTGTGAAGCTGCAGTAGAACACAAAGGCATCAATTGACAGGCTGCTCCTGTTGAAATATAACTGGAAGATATTTGAGATCTCATTTGAAACATGTCCTAATTTTTCTTTCTACAGCACTAACCATAATTTCTATGTCAAATTGAAGCCACTCATTTTGTTCCTTTTTAACTAAAATGTTTTAAGAGTGACAAGTTTATTCCAATCAAGATGGCTTCAGGTGTGCCATACGTCATAAGTAAGGCTGTTAAAGCTCTAGTTGTTCTTTTGAACACTCTGGGAAGCTGTAGTAGAACACAAAGGCATCAACTGACAGACTGCTCCTGTTGAAATATAACAGGAAGATATTTGAGATCACACTTGAAACATGTCCTAATTTTTCTTTCACAGCAAAAACCAAAGAAAATGATGGACGGAGTGTTGAACATTGCAAGCACTCACCCCCAGTCAACTGATCTGGGTTTAATCCATCGCCGTTCTTTAGCCCACTCTGCCACCCCAGCTCAGACATGGCCATATGCAAATCAGTCTGACCCTGTGCCTCATGGGAACAGTCCAGCCCGAACTGCCAAGCCATGTCTTCCCTGGACCAGAAACAAGCTTCCTAGGACCGGTTTCTGGCATTTCAGCCGTCTTCAGCCAGGCTTGCTTGAATTCAGTGGCAAAGTGAGCAAGGGACTCACGTCTGAGCATACCCTGCCAACTTATGGCGAACAAAGCAAAAACCAAAGGAAATGATGGACGGAGTGTTGAACATAGCAAGCACTCTTTCTGAACCAAGGGCTACCTTTTTGCCAAATGTGGTGTAATTCCGTTCAGCAGTTCGGGCTGCAGCCGTTTCTAAAGTGTCCTATGGAAAATAACATGGAGAAAACACGTTTAGGGACCCCCCTTTTTTCTTGGCCCCAGCTTGGCGAATCACCCCGAAACCTCCAAGATAGGAGTTGACCGGAGCAGGCCATTAGTTTTGAAAATTTCGCGAAGAGTCGTCAACCGGCGCCAAAGTTATAGGGAAAACAGAAAATGAGTTTCCTATGGAAACTAGGTCCTCACTATAACTACCTACTGGAGACCGCCAATAGGTAGTATATAAATATATATGGATATATATAAAACATCAGACTAAGGTATAGCCGAAACGCGTCATGTTTTCTATGCTCGCTATGCAATAAATGACTAAATAACTGCAGGAGAGTCCCGTGAGTGCTTTCCCGAGTTCCTGAAAGCGACTAGGAATGAGCGCGTATTTATGAACGGGAATGCACCTTCGCGTTTTAAAGCACCCGTCTTTTGAGTGCGCTGGTCTGGAGGTGCAGAGGGAGCGATGATATATATATATATATATAAATATATATATATATATATATATATATATATATATATATATATATATATCAGGCTCTTTGGGGAATGTCCAACAGGTAGGCAGCACTCGGGCACAAGAGAGCTTACCCCATTCGCTTTATTTAGGTACAGCAGTCACGTTTGTCCAGAGTTTAAAAGCAGCGGTCCACAACCCTGACGCGTTTCGAGTGATTCTCTTTTTCAAAGGGTAGTCGTGGTCCAGAGCGCAAATGCGGCAGCACCTCCCCATACTTTTGCACCATATCGTGAGTCCTGATTGGACGCCTCTAATGAGTAAATTCACGTTGCCTGCTGGGAGGTGAAGTCCACTCATCTATCCTCAGATGGTTGCGCTCACATTTCTTTGCTTGCTTACGGCTTAACATAAGCCCCGGCACACGTGACTGCTTCAATCCTTCGATTGTGTCCCACATGTGAAGCCCCTCATGATTAGGAGCCCCGTGGCCCCCATTTACTGGAGTGGTGCTAGCCCTGCGGCAGGACGGCCGCACATAAATCAGGCTCTTTGGGGAATGTCCAACAGGTAGGCAGCACTCGGGCACAAGAGAGCTTACCCCATTCGCTTTATTTAGGTACAGCAGTCACGTTTGTCCAGAGTTTAAAAGCAGCGGTCCACAACCCTGACGCGTTTCGAGTGATTCTCTTTTTCAAAGGGTAGTCGTGGTCCAGAGCGCAAATGCGGCAGCACCTCCCCATACTTTTGCACCATATCGTGAGTCCTGATTGGACGCCTCTAATGAGTAAATTCACGTTGCCTGCTGGGAGGTGAAGTCCACTCATATATCCTCAGATGGTTGCACTCACATTTCTTTGCTTGCTTACGGCTTAACATAAGCCCCGGCACACGTGACTGCTTCAATCCTTCGATTGTGTCCCACATGTGAAGCCCCTCATGATTAGGAGCCCCGTGGCCCCCATTTACTGGAGTGGTGCTAGCCCTGCGGCAGGACGGCCGCACATAAATCAGGCTCTTTGGGGAATGTCCAACAGGTAGGCAGCACTCGGGCACAAGGGAGCTTACCCCATTCGCTTTGTTTAGGTACAGCAGTCACGTTTGTCCAGAGTTTAAAAGCAGCGGTCCACAACCCTGACGCGTTTCGAGTGATTCTCTTTTTCAAAGGGTAGTCGTGGTCCAGAGCGCAAATGCGGCAGCACCTCCCCATACTTTTGCACCATATCGTGAGTCCTGATTGGACGCCTCTAATGAGTAAATTCACGTTGCCTGCTGGGAGGTGAAGTCCACTCATATATCCTCAGATGGTTGCGCTCACATTTCTTTGCTTGCTTACGGCTTAACATAAGCCCCGGCACACGTGACTGCTTCAATCCTTCGATTGTGTCCCACATGTGAAGCCCCTCATGATTAGGAGCCCCGTGGCCCCCATTTACTGGAGTGGTGCTAGCCCTGCGGCAGGACGGCCGCACATAAATCAGGCTCTTTGGGGAATGTCCAACAGGTAGGCAGCACTCGGGCACAAGAGAGCTTACCCCATTCGCTTTATTTAGGTACAGCAGTCACGTTTGTCCAGAGTTTAAAAGCAGCGGTCCACAACCCTGACGCGTTTCGAGTGATTCTCTTTTTCAAAGGGTAGTCGTGGTCCAGAGCGCAAATGCGGCAGCACCTCCCCATACTTTTGCACCATATCGTGAGTCCTGATTGGACGCCTCTAATGAGTAAATTCACGTTGCCTGCTGGGAGGTGAAGTCCACTCATATATCCTCAGATGGTTGCGCTCACATTTCTTTGCTTGCTTACGGCTTAACATAAGCCCCGGCACACGTGACTGCTTCAATCCTTCGATTGTGTCCCACATGTGAAGCCCCTCATGATTAGGAGCCCCGTGGCCCCCATTTACTGGAGTGGTGCTAGCCCTGCGGCAGGACGGCCGCACATAAATCAGGCTCTTTGGGGAATGTCCAACAGGTAGGCAGCACTCGGGCACAAGAGAGCTTACCCCATTCGCTTTATTTAGGTACAGCAGTCACGTTTGTCCAGAGTTTAAAAGCAGCGGTCCACAACCCTGACGCGTTTCGAGTGATTCTCTTTTTCAAAGGGTAGTCGTGGTCCAGAGCGCAAATGCGGCAGCACCTCCCCATACTTTTGCACCATATCGTGAGTCCTGATTGGACGCCTCTAATGAGTAAATTCACGTTGCCTGCTGGGAGGTGAAGTCCACTCATATATCCTCAGATGGTTGCGCTCACATTTCTTTGCTTGCTTACGGCTTAACATAAGCCCCGGCACACGTGACTGCTTCAATCCTTCGATTGTGTCCCACATGTGAAGCCCCTCATGATTAGGAGCCCCGTGGCCCCCATTTACTGGAGTGGTGCTAGCCCTGCGGCAGGACGGCCGCACATAAATCAGGCTCTTTGGGGAATGACCAAGACATTTTCAAAACTAATGGGGCTCTCCGCTCAGCTCCTAACCTGAAAGTCTCGGGGGGATTCGTCAAGCGGGGGCCGAGAAAAAAGGGGGGTCCTAAAACGCGTTTTCCCCATGCATTTTCCCATAGGACCTTTAGTCGAAGGTACAGCCCGAACGGCTGAACAGAATTACTTGAAATTTGGCAGAGAGGTAGTCCTCAGGTCAGAAAATTGCAGTTAAAGCACATAAATATCTATAGCCGTGCACCGTGCGCGCACCGTGCGCACACCCTAACGTGCACGAGCGTAATTCTGATTGGTGGTTACATGTCAGTCAACGTTCGAATCGGTCGAAATCAGGAAGTGTCTGCCGCCATTTTGTTTGTTTTCAGTGCGAGAGTGGAAAAGGAAGGTGGTGTACGTGAAAAGGGGGCAGGGTAGAGAGTTCCTGACCCCCTAGCCTTTGTCAGGGGGTCACAGAAGTACCCCCAAGGGAGAAAAAAACAAACATATATTTTTTTTTATAAATCGGGAGGTGCGCGCACCCTGCGCGTGCCCACAGAGCGCGCACGGTGCGCGCACGGTGTAAAACCTGAAAAAAAAGAAAATAATAAAAACATAACTTAGCATTTAAAAAAACCGTACAAATTCACTGAAAAAACCATAGGTTTCACACACGTTATAGTTACGAATTAGCATTTAAAAAACCTTGCAAATTCACTTAAAAAACCATAGGTTTCACACATGTTATAGTTAGCTGGACATTTCATTCGTAAAAAACCAATGAAATTCCCCCGTTATAGTTTCTGCAGGCAACTATAACTCACGCGACCGCAATCCTCTGCTGATGACATATGTGTCTTTCTGAAAAATAAATATTTGTAATATATGTATAGCTAAAGATTAATGGAAGAAGACATGGGTAAATAAGTGTCTAAATACAGTGATATCTGACGTCATCAGCAGAGGATTGCGGTCGCGTGAGTTATAGTTGCCTGCAGTAACTATAACGGGGGAATTTCATTGGTTTTTTACGAGTGAAATGTCCAGCTAACTATAACATGTGTGAAACCTATGGTTTTTTAAGTGAATTTGCAAGGTTTTTTGAATGCTAATTCGTAACTATAACGTGTGTGAAACCTATGGTTTTTTCAGTGAATATATATATATATATATATATATATATATATTCACTGAAAAAATCATAGGTTTCACACATGTTATAGTTAGCGGAAATTTTACTGATAAAAAACCAGTGAAATTCCCCCGTTATAGTTAGTGCAGGCAACTATAACTCACGCGACCGCAATCCTCTGCTGATGCTAATACTGTATTTAGACACTTATTTGCCCATGTCTTCTTCCATACATTTTTAGCTATACATATATTACAAATATTTTTTTTTCATAAAGACACATATGTCATCAGCAGAAGATTGCGGTCGCGTGAGTTATAGTTGCCTGCACTAACTATAACGGGGGAATTTCACTGGTTTTTTATCAGTAAAATTTCCGCTAACTATAACATGTGTGAAACCTATGGTTTTTTCAGTGAATTTGCAAGGTTTTTTAAATGCTAATTCCTAACTATAACGTGTGTGAAACCTATGGTTTTTTCAGTGAATTTGTACGTTTTTTTAAATGCTAAGTTACTTTACGCCATTCGTGGCGTGCGCGCCCACTTAACGCAGTTCGTTCCGTGCGCGCACGGTACGCTTCGCGCACCGTGCGCGCACAGTAAGCATGCGGTGCGCTTCGCGCACCGCGCGCCCACTTTACGCAGTTAGTGCCGTGCACGCACGGTGGGCACGCAGTGCGCTACGCGCACCGCGTGCCCACGTTACGCTAGATGGGCCATGTACGCACGATGCGCTTCGCGCACCGTGCGCACATGGAGGACATATGATGCACTTCGTTTTGAAAGGTAATATTTTAATTTTTCGTAAGTTTTATAAGCCATGCACAAATGGTGCACCTCAGGGGAACAATAGGCACACGGGGTGGAGAGAGTGTGGATTGTTTTTTCTTTTATTGTTTTTGTTTACAATATTGTGGTTTTTCACACCTCTAATAAGCACCGGACCTTTGGTGGCCTGCGGCCACCAAAAGCACAGGGGGTGGGGAGAGTGTGGATAGTGTTTTTTTTTTTACATTTTTTAACCGTACGCGTACGGTAAGCGTAATCGGCGAAATTGGCGAAAAAATAAAAATTGCATTTTTGGCCTTGGGGGGTCTTTGGGGACTCCCTCAACATGGCTATGTGTGTGGGAGCTGTCTAAACAGCCCCTTTACATGTTTTTTGGCTTTATTTTACAACCTAACTCTCAGTGCGAGAGAGAAAATGGCGGCCGCCGCTTCCTGGTTTCGGCCGATTCGAATGTTTACTAAGATCTAAGAGCCAATCAGAATCGCGCTCGCGCACGCCACCGTACGCGTACGGTAAGCTTACGGTAAGCGTACCGTAAGCTGGCTCAGATATATATATTGATTTAAAGGCTATTTTCTCAGAATCTACTGAACAGATTTACACCAAACCTACAAAAGGCACTTCCTTGACCTGAGGACTACCTCTCTGCCAAATTTCAAGTAATTCTGTTCAGCCGTTCGGGCTGTAGCCCTGTCTAAAGGTCCTATGGAAAAATGCATGGGAAAAACGCGTTTTGGGACCCCCCTTTTATCTCAGCCCCCGCTTGACGAATCCTCCCGAGACTTTCAGGGTAGGAGCGGAGCAAAGCGCCCCACCTATTTTGAGAAATTCGCGAGGATTCGTCGACCGGCGCCAAAGTTATTCCAAATAGAATGTTGCGGTTTTCCTATGGAAAAGGGGTCCTAACTATAACTACCTACTGGCGACCGCCAGTAGGTAATATATATATATATACATATACATATACATATATATATATATATATATATATATATATATATATATATATATATATATATATATATATATATATATATATATATATATATATATATATATATATATATATATTCACTGAAAAAACCATGGGTTTCACACACGTTATAGTTAGGAATTAGCATTTAAAAAACCTTAGAAATTCACTGAAAAAACCATAGGTTTCACACACGTTATAGTTAGGAATTAGCATTTAAAAAACCTTAGAAATTCAGTGAAAAAACCATAGGTTTCACACATGTTATAGTTAGCTGGACATTTTACTCGTAAAAAACCAATGAAATTGCCCCGTTATAGTTAGTTCAGCTAACTATAACTCGCGCGCCCGCAATGCACTGCTGATGACGTCACATATTACATCACTCATGACATGGTCAGTGACATCACTCATGACATCACTGATGACATCTCAAATGACATCACTGATGACATCACTGATGACATCATCCAGTGAATGTGTGTTTTTCTGAAAATTAAATATGTTTTATATATGTGTATCTCAAGGTCGATGGAAGAATAAATGGGTATATAAGTGTCTAAATGGATGATTTGTTTTTGAAAAATTGATTGTGTTACTGACTGATTAAGTGTATCTCTCACTTTGTGTATAAGTGGCTGCATGGGTTGGTGAGTAGCTACATGGGTGTCTATATAGGTTATTAGTTGTTTTTTTGAGTATCAGTCTGAGTGTCTGTATGGTAC
This sequence comes from Triturus cristatus, assembly GCF_964204655.1. Lineage (NCBI taxonomy): Eukaryota > Metazoa > Chordata > Amphibia > Caudata > Salamandridae > Triturus > Triturus cristatus. The sequence continues at coordinate 1,526,893,096 of NC_140591.1, forward strand.
GGTGGGGGGTATTACGTAGTGCATAGATGCATGAATGAGTGACTCACTGTTTGTATGTGTTGAAGACAGCATGTGTGCAGGACTGTATGGGTGGATGAGTGTGTGTATGGGTGTGTTAGTGAGTGAATGACTGTCTCAATAGTGTCTTCAGGAGTAACTACATATGTTTTTAACTAGTATATGTGACTATTGGTGTATATATGTGAGTATATGTGAGAGGGAGAGATTGAAAGAGTTCCTGTATGAATAAGTATGTGTTTCTATAAGTGATTGTTTAAAAGACTAAGTATGTGTAAGTTTCCGTAGAAGTAAGTATGGTGGTGTGTGTATTACTGTATATGCAAGTAAATGTATGTTTTATTCTTTATTAGCATGAGTGACTATGTGTGTGAGTAACTCTATGGATGAGTGGCATTGTGTAACAGGATGTATAGATGTATGAGTACATATGATGAGTGAGTACATGTATGAGTGACTGTATAGGACTGTTGGTGAATGAGTGGATGTGTATGTGGATCTTAGAATTACTGAAGAGGTTGTTGTAACTGGTATTGGTATGTCCATTGTTTTGAAATTTTTAGTCTCTATTTCTGAATGTGTGTATCAAAGCTTATATTAAGGTGAGAGGAGGTCTGCCACTCTATCACAAGGATGATGTCATCAGTGATGTCATCAGTGATGTCATTTGAGATGTCATCAGTGATGTCATGAGTGATGTCACTGACCATGTCATGAGTGATGTAATATGTGACGTCATCAGCAGTGCATTGCGGGCGCGCGAGTTATAGTTAGCTGAACTAACTATAACGGGGCAATTTCATTGGTTTTTTACGAGTAAAATGTCCAGCTAACTATAACATGTGTGAAACCTATGGTTTTTTCACTGAATTTCTAAGGTTTTTTAAATGCTAATTCCTAACTATAACGTGTGTGAAACCTATGGTTTTTTCAGTGAATTTCTAAGGTTTTTTAAATGCTAATTCCTAACTATAACGTGTGTGAAACCCATGGTTTTTTCAGTGAATTTGAAAGGTTTTTTAAATGCTAATTCCTAAATATAACGTGTGTGAAACCCATGGTTTTTTCAGTGAATTTGCAAGGTTTTTTAAATGCTATTTTTTTTTTTATTCTTCATTTTTTTCAAACATATTTTTAATTTAATTTTCTTATCTTTTATAAAGACTATGCTTAAATTTTTAAAATCCTTAAATATTTTATTTATATATATTTTTTAAAATAAACATGTAAAATTTATTTCCAGTTTTTTTTTTTTTTTTTTTTATTTTTTTTTATAGTACGCGTACCGTAAGCTCACGGTAAGCGTACGGTTTACGCAACGCCCGTAATCTATCTACGCTGCTTGCGTATAGTTACGTACTTTGCGTAGCCGCGCGTACTGCGCGTGGGACGCGTGCGCGCTTACGCAACACGCGCACGTTACGCGGAAGTGCCGGGGAGTGACTGTTATGCGCATGCGCGCAAGCGCGTGTCTTTTTTACGCGCACGCGTACTTTTTGCCGTAAGCGTACCGTAAGCGTACCGTAAGCGTACGGTAGGTCATGTGATCTTGAAACACAACTTTTGATTGGTTGAAACTACTTTCAGTTCTAGAACTCTCCTACACCACACCCATTCCCCTCATTTCTGCTTGTGATCCCTTGGGAGAAGGAGCTGGTTTGTCTTTGGGATACGATGGCAGAACAGCAGAGCTCTTCTGAGAGTGAGGCTAGCACCAGCAGCACTGTCTTGAGGCAGAGAGCGAGGAAAGTAAAGCCTTCTTACGTTTGGGAGTATTTTACTTTTCCAGAAGGCCAGCAAAAGGTGAATGCACCCTTAGTTACTTGCAAGCTGTGTAAGCGTGTACTTTCTAGAGGTAATCCTAACAGGAAGTATTCCTTTGGGAATCACACCATGAAGAGACACCTCCAGGAAGTACACAGAAGGACACATGGTCATCTTTTTGGAGGTAACTCTTCAGAAAGACGAGCCAGTACATCCACAGCAGCTCAGCCTGGACCATCATCTGCAGGGCAGACTCCTTCTTCTGCAGGTCAGGTGAGCCCTTCATCTGTGGGGGGAGAATCTCCTTTTGCTGGCCCTCTGGAAATTAACCCTCGGTTTGCGAGGGTTGAAGTACGGTGCGCCACTTGTCACGATCTAATTACTTATAGGGAGACCAGTGTTTCCCTGGTGAACAGTAAAATAGATCAGCACACTTGTCGTACCGTCTAATATTCCCAATCTTTCTTTCCTCTGTCCCTGCATGAACACAACGGTTCTTTTAAGAGCCAACCTTATCTTTCATCTTTTTTTTTCTTTTTTTTAAAAAACTTTTTTTTTTTTTTTTTACCGTACGCGTACGGTAAGCGTACCTTTTTTTTATTTTTTAAAAAAAAACACTAAAAATCATTTATCTCATTACAAAGTCCTTGAGAGACTACAATTTTTATTTTTAACTTACCATACTCACTCAAAAAAATATTTATTCATTTGTTTTTTTAAAAAATAGTTTTTAAAATGGTTGTAGTTTCCGAAAATTTTCTATATCGATCTGAAAATAAAGAAAAAAGTATTAATATTTTTTATCCATTTTATAATACAATACACATATTTACATTTTTTACAAAAAAATATTTTTGCCTTATTTTTGCTGATTTCAGAATATATTGCATTTCACTATTGATTGTGAAAGCAATTGCATTCATCATTTTACAGCGGGCAAAAAAATTAACAATCACAAAGATTGTATTAAAAAAGCCCAGAATGTCTTCTCACTTAAACTTATCATTACAGAAATGCATATTATTCTAAAAAAATATCATCTAAAAACAATACTTTTTTCTTTAAAATACCGTCTGATATGTTTGTTTCAGAAGTATAATCACAATATTATATCTCAAATAACTCCAAAATACATCTGATTTTATTTCCTTTAGGCCAAATAGTATTTTTTTTTTTTTCCTGGAATAAATTTCCAAGGGAAAACCATTAAAATTCTAAAGTTTAATCTGTCCAGATCTCACCAATTCTCTGTAACATTTTGGTTCACGAAAATTTTTTGAATAATTTATTTAGTCCACAATAGAATTGCTTACTTTTCCACATGGCCAAATAGTAATTTTTTAAATCATTTTTGAAAACATTTCCAATGGCAGTCCAATAGCATTCCATAATTTAAAATGTGCAGAAGTTACCGATTATCTCTAAATTATTGGTTTTTGAAAATTGCATTAAAATTTAAAAAAGTCCAAATTACAATTGGTTATCTTTCCTTTAGGCCAAATGATAATTTTAAAAATCTTTTTTCTACAAAATTGCAATGGTAATCCAGTAAAATGGTAAAATTATTTTGTCCAGATCTTGCCAAATCTCTCTAAAATTTAGGTTTCAGGAAGATTAGATAGGAATTTGCTAAATCAAAAGGCAAACGTTGTTTGAAAATCAATTTGGAATCATTACACAGTGTCCAGCCTTTTTCACATTTTAGATAAACTGTGTAATGTCCAGAAGTAACAGTAGGTCCATCATGGAAAATTATTGCAACAGTTACAAAAGTTTTTCCTGAAATTGATAATTGCTGTCCTGTAAACTTCTTTATTAAAGTATCCAATTTTGATCCATCAGCTCTACATCGTTGCATCATTAAAATTACATACTGTCCGTATTCCCTTAAAATTAATGTTGAAAACATGTCAGAATTACACTCACCACATTTCATGCTATGATTAGCATCTTTAACTAATTTTGCAAAAGTGACTGTTTTACTCTCTGGCAATGTCAAATAAATAAACCTTTCATTATCAACAATAGAGCCACATATATTATAACAATTATCACAACTATGTTCCCATTTATAAGAGAGACCAAAAAAAATGTCAATGGGAACTCCTTCTTCTTCCACTACCTGAAGAAAATACATCAAAAATTCGTGTGCATCTTGCTGTTCATTTTGAGAAAACTGTGTTCGTCCTGAACATACATCTAAAAGTTTTCTAATTTCAGTAGCACTTTCTATTTGAGTTTTATCTTTACTCAGCTTTTGAAAAAGGAGACTGAGCTCTGAACAGAATCTTTTTCCCTGATTTACTATTATCTGCTCTTGCAAACTTTCCAGATAAAATGCAACATTCAGCACTACATTAGCGTAGCAGTTGACACCAGAGCTATTTTCAAAATGACATCCTACAACCTGTTCTTCATTTTCCTTATTCTTTTTGCTTGCAATTACATCACTCCTCTTTTTTTTCCTCTTCTCTACATCTTCATTACAGATATTCGCATTTCTCCTTTTACGAGAAACTACACGTTTCTCCAACACAGGATACTGACCTAAATGAGGAGCATAGCTTCTTCTTAATCTATTATACTCCTTTACACAGTTTGTATCAGCACTAACTTTTGAGTCATCAAAGTCTATCATGAATAAACCAGATAATGTTTTGACTCGTGACAAAGCTACATATGCCATACCTTCTTTGAACACAGTTGAACCAATGTTCACAAATGCACAATCTACAGTCAATCCTTGAGACTTGTGGATAGTTACAGCATATGCTAGTGAAAACGGAAACTGCTTCCTACGTACATATAAGTCTTTCACAAGCATGAAACGAACTGAACAACGACAAATGTCTTTAACTTCCTCTATCTGATCAAATTTTATCTGTAAACATTCAATTCCTTCTTTTTTCTGATAATTAATAAAACCCACAACTCTTCCCATCGCTCCATTCACTAAGCCTTTCTCAACATCCAAATTTCTCCTTAAAAACACTCTACAGTTCATGCAAACATAAAGATTTTTTTCTAATCCTGCTGTTTTGGAGATGTTCTTCTCTAGTGAGTCCAATTTATTTTTCAGTTTGCCTGTTACTGTGACTGTAATTCTTCCATCCTCAATTTTGTCCACTGCTTCCAATTTCCTGATGTCTTCCTTTTCCAATTTCAAAAGCTCCTCATTAAATATTGAGCATTCACGTAGAGTTGGCATTAAGCAGATGACACTTTTGTTTTCTGCAATATTCTTGTATATTTTCTCTGCAACTATTTCTTCCTTTGGAAATAAATTATGTAGCAGCCGACTCTGTAATGCTTTTTTCCCAACATCTGTGAGTAGTCCAATCCTGATATCTTTCAGAATACTTCCATATTCTTCATCGTTTGCTTGCCTCATATTAGTTGTAAGTTCCTTGTACTCAAAGAAGGACCAAATATTTGTATATCCAATGCTTCCCAATGACTTCTTTGTGTCTTCATGTGTCACAGTATTAAACACTGGTTGTCCTTTAACTGGAGTAAGTTGCAAAAGATCCCCAAAAACTATGACGTGTTTTCCACCAAATAACACGTCATAGTCTGTCTTCAAAATTTGCTGCATTCTTAAATGCACAAAGGCAAGCATTAAGTTTGATACCATGCTCACCTCATCAATAATGAGAACTTGCATCTTCTTCAATACTCGTGAAACTTCCAAGGATGCTTCTCCAGTTAGCTTGTTGAATTGTATTTTGTTCTCATGCTCCACTGGTAACATTAGCAAACGATGTAAGGTGATTCCTTTTATGTTATATGCTGCTAACCCAGTTGGAGCAGTAACCACACAAGACAAAGTAGAATCCGTTTTTTGCTTTAGGTAGCTTCTGATGACTTTAATTAGGAAACTTTTTCCAGTGCCAGCTTGTCCGCTTACATACATCCTGATTGGATGAAATGATGTGCATGAGCACTCTTTTTTGATATGTAGAAATCCGTGATCAATTTTGTTTTTGATCTCTTCATAAATTTGTTGCTGCTCTTGATTCAGTTGTCTTTCCAAATTTTCTAAGTCTATAAATTCTTCTTGAGCTTGATTCATAGCCGTTTCCACTTCATTCATGGCTATTGATGCTTCATTTTCAACGATTGGTTGTCCTAGGGGATCTTGACTGTGTGTTCCTGAACTTTGGCTGTCCTGAGAACTGTCTCTAGCTATTTCTGCTGCAATTGTAGTTTCCTGTTCAATTTCTTCATTTAACATTTGCAGATAAGTTGAGAATGTACTGCATTGTATGCTGTCTTTGCAAGCATTAAAAGAATCTTCATAGCTCTGGAATTCTCCCAGTAGTTCATCCTCTGTACGCCATGGTTTAAACAACTGTAAAAGAGCCAAGTAGTAAAATTCTTTCTTGTCGGTAGTGTCGCAACTCAGCTTCCGGTGATTTATCAAACTTCCTTTGGTTTGCTTCACCAAACATCCTTCTTCACCAACAACTTTATATTTTCCACTGTTGATGTCTTCTGCAGCTTTCCGTGAATAAATGTAGTTCTGTAACACTTCATAGAGACACATGTTCTCCAGATGATGACTTCTCTTGGGATAATATGTGTCCAACATGTTTGTTTTCAATATGTCTGTACTTTCTGGGTCATTCTCAGCCAAATATTCAATTTCTCCAACAGATTTCAGTACCCGATTTCTCATTGCTGCAAGGCCTAAACTTGCCCAAATTATTCTTCTTGACTTCGAGTAGAGACTTGCAGAAGATAACCTATCTGAACATTCGTAGGATCCAATTTCTCGATGCGATAACATCTTCAAACTGAAACTGTACAGCTTCTTACTGACAGTCTTCTCGTGAGAAATCTCTTCCCACATTTCCTTCAATTCTGTTTTTTCTGATTTCGTAATGTAAGACGTTACATATCGAGCAACAGCAATGGAATTGTCAGCAACATACTGTATATCCATGTTAGCGTTCCACATGGATAAAATGACTGGGTTGTAGTCATTTATATTTTTTGATTCTTCTTTTCTTTTAAGGTTGTAGGTATTCTTAGGTGATTTTCTTGTGATAGTATGTCTCACAGCTGACATAAAACTGTTGACTCTTCCATTTGTAAGAACAGGTCTAGGAAATCCAAATCGACATTTAGTGTAGTATTTTTCTTTGCTCTTGTATTTCCGTCGACAGTATTTTCCACACCGATGACTTTGGAAACGTAGAACTTGCTCCTTTAACTTGTTCTCTTCTGTGCTTTTAGGTATAGCACATGTTGCATATTCTTCAATGTAAGATAACACTGCTTCATCAGTATCTGTTCCAAACTTTGGGGCATCCTTGATCCACAGCAGCATATGAATATGAGGAGCACCTCTTGCCTGGTACTCTTTTCTCCAAAAGAAATCCACTACTTCTCCAAGGGGTGGATTTTTTTTATTGCAGATGAAGGACATCATAGCCTCAAATCTATGATTGAAATATCTGCAAACATTAACCGGATCCAATGAGCACAGTTCTCCTGCTGTCTTGTATTCGATGTTTTTAATGTTTGAATTGGCCTCTCGTAGAAAATCCAGTAAATCATCCCAAGCGTACTCGGCACAGCTTAGGGTAAGGAACCATGTTGGTGTTCCTAAATTGCGTAACATGCATTTTAGTTCACCATGGCGTCGGTACCAATATTCATTTGTCCCACGCTGACAAGCCATCAGATTGATCAGTTGTGTTTCCAAATGATCATCTCGGTGCTGCACTTTCTCCATAAAATCCTTAGCAGACACATTTTGTAAATGTACTCCACTTTTTAAAATGTGATTTACTGCATAAGACAGTGCAGACAAGTCGCTTTCAAATAAAAGATGGAACAAATAAGGAATACTTTGTCGAAATCTGGGATCTTCAGCATATAGTCTTGTAGTTCGATACTCTGAAGCTGGAATCTGTTCTGGACGTTCATCGTATCGTCCTCCTTTTCCTTTAGGAAACAGCTGGGGAAAACATCGAGCTTCCAAGCTCTCCTCCCATACACTCACGGGATTTCCTTTTGCTTTCTTCATCTGAAAGAGATCAATATTGTCTCCCATAACTTCTTTCGAATGGAGAGGATGTATGCTAAAATGTTCATAAATTTCTTCTTCCTTTGACTTGTCCACTTTTTCAATTTGTCCAGTTGGTGTTTCTGTGTCTCCTTGTAAATCTTCTTCTTCTTCTTCTTCTTCTTCTTCTATATAAATTGATTCATACCATTTGTTATTTTTTTTCAAATACAAATTTGCTCTTTGTACTTTCCGCACATCTACCAGCTCCTGCCAAATCTTCTTATTCTTTGTAGGTACACCATTAACCAGAATAATTAATTGTTCAGTTTCCAAAGTATCCGCATCAATAGTTTCCATATTTTTTTTCAAATCCAAGGGCAAATACACCACTCTACCTTTTAAACCTCTCAGTAAATCTGAAGGAGGTAATTTACCAGTTTTGGGCTCCATACGTACTATGGTCTGGAACGGATGAACACATTGAATGAGTATAGACTCATATGTATTTAATTCAGAAAGTTCAGCAGGAATAGCATCCAATTCTAAATTATTATGTACAGCTCTGGTCGGCATTCTATTTTCCTCTAACTTGTTGTAGCAGTATTTACAAATACGCTGATCTTCACCCAATTCAAAACAATTTTCAAGAAATATATATGTGGCAAAATCCATCCACTTATAATTATCTTCATTTTCACTCTTTCTGTAGAGATCAACATTCCTAGTTTGTTTTCTATAATGAGTTCTGCGGCAACAAATACAAGTAACATTTGGTCTTTCATTAGAGATTATTGCAAATTTTGTTATGTGATCATTAAATGTCTTACTTACACAAGGTTCTACATTCTCTTCCACTTCTGCCTCATTTACTGTGTCCTTCTCTGCACTGTTTTGTTCAGGACCAAAGTAACAAAACTGAATTTCATCAACAACCTTCTCTACATCTGATACCGTTCCTCGGAACAGAGCCCTATTCAATTCATTTAACTTTATTGCTGGACTTTTGGCAAAATACAACCGTCTCACAAACTTTCTCATTTCAGTATGATGAACAGCCAGCATCCTAAAATGATGGAAAACACTATTGCACACTTTTCTAGATAGACAAGCAAGAGAATGACCCTGCAAACCAGTATTCTCTCTCACTCTGCATGGATCCAGACTTTGAAGCACCTTAATCTTTTGTTTTACACTTTTTTTACTATATTCTCTTAGAAACTCTCGAAATCTGTCAATAGATTCCTGACGCACAGTGCAAATACTACTACAATTCCAAGTGTACACTGGGGCTTTAGGACGTCTCCCCATTGCCTCATCTGCCATCACTTGTACCTCATCTCTTGGAACCATTATCTCCTTCTCCATTATGCAACCATTTTTTACTTCGTATGAACGACCTCTGGTGTCAACTGCATGCAGCAAACTATTACTTTGAAAATAGCCTTCTTTTTTAAAAAAAGGTTCACTACTTGAACTATGCATCCACTTTCCTAAAAACACTTTACAAAAGTTTGTTCTGTTCACTACTCTTTTGCTTTGTGATTTCAGTACATTAACCATTTTATCTAATGTACGCATCCTATTCAAAATTAAAATGAATAGTTTCCTTTTTAATTCTAATGCCTTTGCTGCAATGGCTTCAATTTCTTTTTTTCTCTTGTAATATTTTGCCTTTTGCTTATATTTCTTTATATCCTTTATCAAATTGGACATAACTCCTCTCTGAAACATTTTTCTACGTATCTCTTTAAATGCTGTTTTTCTGTTTATGTTAAACTTTTCAATTGCAGAAGGTATATTTGCATTAACTAAATTCTCAATTTTTTGCTGTTCTCTATTTTTTGTTACATTTTTCCGAGAACAGACATTTTGTACATTTTTCTTTGTTTTGAATATTTTGTTTAGAAATTGTTTTTTTTGCTTACCAGAAGATTTTTTCTTTTTCCCAACATCAGCATCTTCTACTAACTTTGGTCCTCCAGTTGTCTTCAAATATAGTTTTTTTTTTAGCGTTTTTTGAACTCGAGATTTTGTAGGCATCTTAAATTTTGTTCACTGTTCTTCAGCAATACCTGAAAAAAACTAAAAAAAAAATCCGTTATTGTATTTAAATATATTACTAAATTTCTTTTCACAATAGTCACAAAACGAAATTTCTTTGCCAATTTGAATGCACACAAACTGCTCTTTTTTTTGGGCAAGTGAAAATCTCTTTTACAAACTGTCACATTATGAAACCACTTTTCAGATTTTTTAAAAAGCCCATGTCCACAGTGCTACACTCCACCAAGGGCAACCAGCCTTAGTGATGCTGAATGTATTTGCATTACAGACTTAAACCTGAAAACCCCACTGGCTTGTACATACTGTGCATGACTATACACGGCAAGGACATGGGTGTGTGCTAAGCCTCTGCTTCTTCCCCCAAAAATTCGCTCCCCCTTTCCATCTAATGCAACTGTGAAATCACCAGAGCAAGACGCAATAAATCTCTGTCTATAATTCTTCTATGCACACAGAGTCATGTTTTCACATTAGTGCCAAAACGAAATTTCTTTGCCAATTTCAAAGCACACTTACTGCTCTTTTATTTTTTCAGGGGCAAGTGAAAATCTCTTTTTACAATTTGAAATCACTTTTACAGACTGACACATTATGAATCCACTATTTTTGCTTTATTTAATTGCACGTGTCCAAGCTGTTTTTTTTTCAGACCACCACCATGTGCATTCTCTGTGACTGCCTACACTCCACCAAGGGCAACCAGCCTTAGTGATGCTGAATGTATTTGCAGTACAGACTTAAACCTGAAAACCCCACTGGCTTGTACATACTGTGCATGACTATACACGGCAAGGACATGGGTGTGTGCTAAGCTTCTGCTTCTTCCCCCAAAAATTCGCTCCCCCTTTCCATCTAATGCAACTGTGAAATCACCAGAGCAAGACGCAATAAATCTCTGTCTATAATTCTTCTATGCACACAGAGTCATGTTTTCACATTAGTGCCAAAACGAAATTTCTTTGCCAATTTCAAAGCACACTTACTGCTCTTTTATTTTTTCAGGGGCAAGTGAAAATCTCTTTTTACAATTTGAAATCACTTTTACAGACTGACACATTATGAAACCACTATTTTTGCTTTATTTAATTGCACGTGTCCAAGCTGTTTTTTTTTCAGACCACCACCATGTGCATTCTCTGTGACTGCCTACACTCCACCAAGGGCAACCAGCCTTAGTGATGCTGAATGTATTTGCATTACAGACTTAAACCTGAAAACCCCACTGGCTTGTACATACTGTGCATGACTATACACGGCAAGGACATGGGTGTGTGCTAAGCCTCTGCTTCTTCCCCCAAAAATTCGCTCCCCCTTTCCATCTAATGCAACTGTGAAATCACCAGAGCAAGACGCAATAAATCTCTGTCTATAATTCTTCTATGCACACAGTCATGTTTTCACATTAGTGCCAAAACGAAATTTCTTTGCCAATTTCAAAGCACACTTACTGCTCTTTTATTTTTTCAGGGGCAAGTGAAAATCTCTTTTTACAATTTGAAATCACTTTTACAGACTGACACATTATGAAACCACTATTTTTGCTTTATTTAATTGCACGTGTCCAAGCTGTTTTTTTTTCAGACCACCACCATGTGCATTCTCTGTGACTGCCTACACTCCACCAAGGGCAACCAGCCTTAGTGATGCTGAATGTATTTGCATTACAGACTTAAACCTGAAAACCCCACTGGCTTGTACATACTGTGCATGACTATACACGGCAAGGACATGGGTGTGGGCTAAGCCTCTGCTTCTTCCCCCAAAAATTCGCTCCCCCTTTCCATCTAATGCAACTGTGAAATCACCAGAGCAAGACGCAATAAATCTCTGTCTATAATTCTTCTATGCACACAGAGTCATGTTTTCACATTAGTGCCAAAACGAAATTTCTTTGCCAATTTCAAAGCACACTTACTGCTCTTTTATTTTTTCAGGGGCAAGTGAAAATCTCTTTTTACAATTTGAAATCACTTTTACAGACTGACACATTATGAAACCACTATTTTTGCTTTATTTAATTGCACGTGTCCAAGCTGTTTTTTTTTCAGACCACCACCATGTGCATTCTCTGTGACTACCTACACTCCACCAAGGGCAACCAGCCTTAGTGATGCTGAATGTATTTGCATTACAGACTTAAACCTGAAAACCCCACTGGCTTGTACATACTGTGCATGACTATACACGGCAAGGACATGGGTGTGTGCTAAGCCTCTGCTTCTTCCCCCAAAAATTCGCTCCCCCTTTCCATCTAATGCAACTGTGAAATCACCAGAGCAAGACGCAATAAATCTCTGTCTATAATTCTTCTATGCACACAGAGTCATGTTTTCACATTAGTGCCAAAACGAAATTTCTTTGCCAATTTCAAAGCACACTTACTGCTCTTTTATTTTTTCAGGGGCAAGTGAAAATCTCTTTTTACAATTTGAAATCACTTTTACAGACTGACACATTATGAAACCACTATTTTTGCTTTATTTAATTGCACGTGACCAAGCTGTTTTTTTTTCAGACCACCACCATGTGCATTCTCTGTGACTGCCTACACTCCACCAAGGGCAACCAGCCTTAGTGATGCTGAATGTATTTGCATTACAGACTTAAACCTGAAAACCCCACTGGCTTGTACATACTGTGCATGACTATACACGGCAAGGACATGGGTGTGTGCTAAGCCTCTGCTTCTTCCCCCAAAAATTCGCTCCCCCTTTCCATCTAATGCAACTGTGAAATCACCAGAGCAAGACGCAATACATCTCTGTCTATAATTCTTCTATGCACACAGAGTCATGTTTTCACATTAGTGCCAAAACGAAATTTCTTTGCCAATTTCAAAGCACACTTACTGCTCTTTTATTTTTTCAGGGGCAAATGTAAATCACTTTTACACACTGACACATTATGAAACCACCAAGTGTAACTACAACAAAAACAATTCCCATTTCTATTATTCATTTCTTAAGTTACCACATACATACCCTCTCAAACTGTAAACTCACCTTTAAAATTAGTTAGTTCTGAAAGAAATGTGACACTCAAACAGCAGATTATCAGAGCCAGGATCTCTGTTGTGTTCACCTCTCTCCTCTCAGCAGAACCAGATAATGGCAAACTTTCCCTCTATTTTTCCACACATATACATGTAAGTTTCAAATCTCAGTGCTTCCCCCTTTTTTTCACATGTATTCACACATTTCTATTGGTTGAAAACGAACCCTTTTCCAAAAGTACCCTTCCCCCAACTTGACTTCTGCCTAGTACCCTTCCCCCAACTTGACTTCTGCCTGCTACCATAGCAACAGCTCATGGAACACTGCTGTGTGCAGTTAGGTCAGAAGTTCGACACACAATGTTTCAATTCCACAGAGCAAGAGTGCTTGACTTTTCAAACCTAACAGCAAATCCATAGTACTGTTCTTTGGTTACACATTTTTCTGTACCAATACAATACATGCTTCTATAAATTTACACATACAGCCTAGTTTTTATTCTGGAATGGTATGAAACAGCCAATCAGTTCTTTTTGTTTTAAAAAAATATGTATGCCTCCATTTCCAAACTGTCTTTCTTTTCATATTGCCATTCTACTGAAAGACACCTCCTGAGTGCATCCAGTTCTCCTTTGAAGATGTTCACAGTGTGGATTGTAGGGCACAGCTATGTCTTCTGGAGTGAAAAGTTTGCAGAGAAAACAGATATGGTGAGAGACCTTGCTTTGCCAAATGTAGACATTAAATGGATTGGTCAGAGAGGGTTAAAGTGGCACCAATTGATGCCATTGGTGAAATCCTTCATTCAAATCCAACACCCTGACCTCATAATAGTGCACTGTGGTGGCAATGACCTAGGCACTTTGACTGGGGTAGGTCTGGAAATGCTTATGAAGGACACCTTTGCACAACTGTTTACACTTTTCCCTAAAACTGCCTTTGTGTTTTCCAACATATGCCAAAGGCAAAAATGGAACTGGTCCAATCATTTCTGTCCGCAGATTGACAAAGCAAGAAAGCACGTCAACAAATCTGTTTCTGCTTTCCTCCGTGACTATGGTATGGGTGCCATTTACCACAACAACTTGCGTTATGACATGCAAGACATTTATAGAGGAGATGGTGTGCACTTCAATGATGAAGGGAACAGAGTCTTCCTCTTGAACCTTAGACTCTGCATCGGTACTTACTTGTAGGTACCACTAAAAAAATGACTTCATAAACACAACAGCTCTTTTTAGAGCTCCCTAATTTCTAAACTCTTAAATCTGCTTTTCATTTATTTATTTTTATTTTTTTTACCGTACGCTTACCGTAAGCTTACCGTACGCGTACCCCGTGATTTTTTTTAAAATCAATAAATGTTTTTTTTGTACTTTTCTGTCCTTCTTTGACCCCCTTACAATTGTTAGGGGGTCTGTAACTCTCCTCATTGCCCCCTTTCCTTGTTTTCACTCTTTTTTTTCAGAGTGAAATACACAAAATGGCGGCCGCCGCTTCCTGGTTTCGGCCGATTCGAATGTTTACTAAGATCTAAGAGCCAATCAGAATCGCGCTCGCGCACGCCACCGTACGCTTACCGTAAGCGTACGGTAAGCGTACCGTAAGCGGGCTCAGATATATATATTGATTTAAAGGCTATTTTCTCAGAATCTACTGAACAGATTTACACCAAACCTACAAAAGGCACTTCCTTGACCTAGGGACTACCTCTCTGCCAAATTTTGAGTAATTCTGTTCAGCCGTTCGGGCTGTAGCTCGTTCTAAAGGTCCTATGGAAAAATGCATGGGAAAAACGCGTTTTGGGACCCCCCTTTTATCTCAGCCCCCGCTTGACGGATCCCCCCGAGACTTTCAGGGTAGGAGCGGAGCGTAGCGCCCCACCTATTTTGAGAAATTCGCGAGGATTCGTCGACCGGCGCCAAAGTTATTCAAAATAGAATGTTGAGGTTTTCCTATGGAAACGTGGTCCTAACTATAACTACCTACTGGCGACCGCCAGTAGGTAATATATATATATATATATATATATATATATATATATATATATATATATATATATATATATTAACTACTGGCGGTCGCCAGTATATAGTTATAGTTAGGACCGTGTTTCCATAGGAAATCTCAAAATTCTATTTTGAATACCTTTGGCTCCGGTTGAGGAATCTTCGCGAAATTTTCAAAACTAATGGGGCTCTCCGCTCAGCTCCTACCCTGAAAGTCTCGGGGGGATTCGTCAAGCGGGGGCCGAGAAAAAAGGGGGTCCTAAAACGCGTTTTCCTCATGCATTTTCCCATAGGACCTTTAGTCGAAGGTACAGCCCGAACGGCTGAACAGAATTACTTGAAATTTGGCAGAGAGGTAGTCCTCAGGTCAGAAAATTGCAGTTAAAGCACATAAATATCTATAGCCGTGCACCGTGCGCGCACCGTGCGCACACCCTAACGTGCATGAGCGTAATTCTGATTGGTGGTTACATGTCAGTCAACGTTCGAATCGGTCGAAATCAGGAAGTGTCTGCCGCCATTTTGTTTGTTTTCAGTGCGAGAGTGGAAAAGGAAGGTGGTGTACGTGAAAAGGGGGCAGGGTAGAGAGTTCCTGACCCCCTAGCCTTTGTCAGGGGGTCACAGAAGTACCCCCAAGGGAGAAAAAAACAAACATATATTTTTTTTTATAAATCGGGAGGTGCGCGCACCCTGCGCGTGCCCACAGAGCGCGCACGGTGCGCGCACGGTGTAAAACCTGAAAAAAAAGAAAATAATAAAAACATAACTTAGCATTTAAAAAACCGTACAAATTCACTGAAAAAACCATAGGTTTCACACACGTTATAGTTACGAATTAGCATTTAAAAAACCTTGCAAATTCACTTAAAAAACCATAGGTTTCACACATGTTATAGTTAGCTGGACATTTCATTCGTAAAAAACCAATGAAATTCCCCCGTTATAGTTTCTGCAGGCAACTATAACTCACGCGACCGCAATCCTCTGCTGATGACATATGTGTCTTTCTGAAAAATAAATATTTGTAATATATGTATAGCTAAAGATTAATGGAAGAAGACATGGGTAAATAAGTGTCTAAATACAGTGATATCTGACGTCATCAGCAGAGGATTGCGGTCGCGTGAGTTATAGTTGCCTGCAGTAACTATAACGGGGGAATTTCATTGGTTTTTTACGAGTGAAATGTCCAGCTAACTATAACATGTGTGAAACCTATGGTTTTTTAAGTGAATTTGCAAGGTTTTTTGAATGCTAATTCGTAACTATAACGTGTGTGAAACCTATGGTTTTTTCAGTGAATATATATATATATATATATATATATATTCACTGAAAAAATCATAGGTTTCACACATGTTATAGTTAGCGGAAATTTTACTGATAAAAAACCAGTGAAATTCCCCCGTTATAGTTAGTGCAGGCAACTATAACTCACGCGACCGCAATCCTCTGCTGATGCTAATACTGTATTTAGACACTTATTTGCCCATGTCTTCTTCCATACATTTTTAGCTATACATATATTACAAATATTTTTTTTTCATAAAGACACATATGTCATCAGCAGAAGATTGCGGTCGCGTGAGTTATAGTTGCCTGCACTAACTATAACGGGGGAATTTCACTGGTTTTTTATCAGTAAAATTTCCGCTAACTATAACATGTGTGAAACCTATGGTTTTTTCAGTGAATTTGCAAGGTTTTTTAAATGCTAATTCCTAACTATAACGTGTGTGAAACCTATGGTTTTTTCAGTGAATTTGTACGGTTTTTTAAATGCTAAGTTACTTTACGCCATTCGTGGCGTGCGCGCCCACTTAACGCAGTTCGTTCCGTGCGCGCACGGTGCGCTTCGCGCACCGTGCGCGCACAGTAAGCATGCGGTGCGCTTCGCGCACCGCGCGCCCACTTTACGCAGTTAGTGCCGTGCACGCACGGTGGGCACGCAGTGCGCTACGCGCACCGCGTGCCCACGTTACGCTAGATGGGCCATGTACGCACGATGCGCTTCGCGCACCGTGCGCACATGGAGGACATATGATGCACTTCGTTTTGAAAGGTAATATTTTAATTTTTCGTAAGTTTTATAAGCCATGCACAAATGGTGCACCTCAGGGGAACAATAGGCACACGGGGTGGAGAGAGTGTGGATTGTTT
Source organism: Triturus cristatus (assembly GCF_964204655.1). Taxonomy (NCBI): domain Eukaryota; kingdom Metazoa; phylum Chordata; class Amphibia; order Caudata; family Salamandridae; genus Triturus; species Triturus cristatus. Next base: position 1,526,910,120 of record NC_140591.1, read on the forward strand.
TTTCTTTTATTGTTTTTGTTTACAATATTGTGGTTTTTCACACCTCTAATAAGCACCGGACCTTTGGTGGCCTGCGGCCACCAAAAGCACAGGGGGTGGGGAGAGTGTGGATAGTGTTTTTTTTTTTACATTTTTTAACCGTACGCGTACGGTAAGCGTAATCGGCGAAATTGGCGAAAAAATAAAAATTGCATTTTTGGCCTTGGGGGGTCTTTGGGGACTCCCTCAACATGGCTATGTGTGTGGGAGCTGTCTAAACAGCCCCTTTACATGTTTTTTGGCTTTATTTTACAACCTAACTCTCAGTGCGAGAGAGAAAATGGCGGCCGCCGCTTCCTGGTTTCGGCCGATTCGAATGTTTACTAAGATCTAAGAGCCAATCAGAATCGCGCTCGCGCACGCCACCGTACGCGTACGGTAAGCTTACGGTAAGCGTACCGTAAGCTGGCTCAGATATATATATTGATTTAAAGGCTATTTTCTCAGAATCTACTGAACAGATTTACACCAAACCTACAAAAGGCACTTCCTTGACCTGAGGACTACCTCTCTGCCAAATTTCAAGTAATTCTGTTCAGCCGTTCGGGCTGTAGCCCTGTCTAAAGGTCCTATGGAAAAATGCATGGGAAAAACGCGTTTTGGGACCCCCCTTTTATCTCAGCCCCCGCTTGACGAATCCTCCCGAGACTTTCAGGGTAGGAGCGGAGCGTAGCGCCCCACCTATTTTGAGAAATTCGCGAGGATTCGTCGACCGGCGCCAAAGTTATTCCAAATAGAATGTTGCGGTTTTCCTATGGAAAAGGGGTCCTAACTATAACTACCTACTGGCGACCGCCAGTAGGTAATATATATATATATATATATATATATATATATATATATATATATATATATATATATATATATATATATATATATATATATATATATATATATATTAACTACTGGCGGTCGCCAGTATATAGTTATAGTTAGGACCGTGTTTCCATAGGAAATCTCAAAATTCTATTTTGAATACCTTTGGCTCCGGTTGAGGAATCTTCGCGAAATTTTCAAAACTAATGGGGCTCTCCGCTCAGCTCCTACCCTGAAAGTCTCGGGGGGATTCGTCAAGCGGGGGCCGAGAAAAAAGGGGGGTCCTAAAACGCGTTTTCCTCATGCATTTTCCCATAGGACCTTTAGTCGAAGGTACAGCCCGAACGGCTGAACAGAATTACTTGAAATTTGGCAGAGAGGTAGTCCTCAGGTCAGGGATGTGCCTTTTGCATATATGGAGTCAATCTGTTCAGTAGTTCCTGAGAAAATTGCAGTTAAAGCACATAAATATCTATAGCCGTGCACCGTGCGCGCACCGTGCGCACACCCTAACGTGCGCGAGCGTAATTCTGATTGGTGGTTACATGTCAGTCAACGTTCGAATCGGTCGAAATCAGGAAGTGTCTGCCACCATTTTGTTTGTTTTCAGTGCGAGAGTGGAAAAGGAAGGTGGTGAACGTGAAAAGGGGGCAGGGTAGAGAGTTCCTGACCCCCTAGCCTTTGTCAGGGGGTCCCTGAAGGACCCCGAAGGCAGAAAAAAACCTTGACATTGTTTTTCAAAAGAAATCGCGGGGGTGCGCGCACCGTGCGCGCACGGTGAAAAACCATTAAAAAAAATGTAATACGTAGTTTATTGTAAAATAAATATATATAAAAAATAATAATACATACATAACTTAGCATTTAAAAAAACGTACAAATTCACTGAATAAACCATAGGTTTCGCACACGTTATAGTTAGGAATTAGCATTTAAAAAACCTTGCAAATTCACTTAAAAAACCATTGGTTTCACACATGTTATAGTTAGGTGGATATTTCACTCGTAAAAAACCAATAAAATTCCCCCGTTATAGTTAGTTCAGATAACTATAACTCGCGCGACCGCCACTCTATCACAAGAATGATGTCATCAGTGATGTCAAGAGTGATGCCACTGACCATGTCATGAGTGATGTAATATGTGACGTCATGATGAGCAGAGGATTGCGGGCGTGCGAGTTATAGTTATCTGAACTAACTAACGGGGGAATTTCATTGTTTTTTTACGAGTGAAATATCCACCTAACTATAACATGTGTGAAACCTATGGTTTTTTAAGTGAATATATATATATATATATATATTTTCTTGCAATGGCCCGAAAGCTTAGGAATGCACTCACAGCATTTCAAACCAGTTGGTTTATTTTACAAAAGCGGGATCTTGTAACAGAGTTCACGGTCATTCTTCCATAGACCTCACGCATTTCGAGGCTGCCGCCTCTTCTTCCGAGGTCGCTTTAAGAAAGTCTCGCATGTGGTTCCAATTAGCATGCTTTTATTTTCCCTCAGTGGGCCTGCATGCTGGGACGTGTAGTCCGATAGGACTTAGTGTTCACCTTTGGTAGGCACAGCGTTTGCTTTCTACATGAAAAAGCACTTTTAATAAGGTCAATTCACCCGCAGTGGGCCCAGACGTTCTGTTCAAGATCTAATTACCATCTTTGCTGTGCCGCATGTCGCATCTGGATACAGTTCCGGCGCGGCCTCCTGTTGTAGTAGGATGGTGCCACTCCTCACGGCAGGGCAGCCGTGTCGTTTATTTTCTTGCAATGGCCCGAAAGCTTAGGAATGCACTCACAGCATTTCAAACCAGTTGGTTTATTTTACAAAAGCGGGATCTTGTAACAGAGTTCACGGTCATTCTTCCATAGACCTGACGCGTTTCGAGGCTGCCGCCTCGAATATATATATATATTTATTCACTGAGAAAAACCATAGGTTTCAGACATGTTATAGTTAGGAATTAACATTTAAGAAACCTTTGAAATTCACTGAAAAAACCATAGGTTTCAGACATGTTATAGTTAGGAATTAGCATTTAAAAAACCTTAGAAACTCACTGAAAAAACCATAGGTTTCAGGGGTGTTATAGTTAGCTGGACATTTCACTCATACAAAACCATTGAAATTCCTCCGTTATAGTTAGTTCTACGAACTATAACTCGCGGGCTCGCAATCCACTGCTGATAACGTCACATATTACATCTACTGGATGATATCATCAGTGATGTCATCAGTGATGTCATTTGAGATGTCATCAGTGATGTCACCAGTTATGTCACTGACCATGTCATAAATGATGTAATATGTGACATCAGCAGCAGTGGATTGCGGGCATGCGAGTTATAGTTCAATGGTTTCTCATGAGAAATGCGCATTCGCGGGCGTCCGTGCATGCGCATTTGCGAGAAAGAAGTTGCGGTTGCACCAGGAAGAGGGAGCCCCGGGACGCCAACCTCAGGTAAGGAATTCTCATACTTTACAATAGTTTAAATTATTTTAAAATGAGGGCGGGCTGGAGGCGGGCAGCTCTGCTCCGCCACGCCGTGTGCGTAGTGCTTCCTGCTACGCCTACTTCGTGGACCACGAAGCAGGCAGCACTATGTACACTCCGTGGGCGGAGCGGACCACTCCGCCCACCCTTAATCTCGATTGCAGTTGCTATTGTGGCCCCTCCACAATCCACCAGGCTGGCTAGAGAATCTCCATTGAAAAATCTGGTTCAAGCCATCCATCAAAGCTTTTAAGCACAACTGCAAAATCCTTGAGGGGGCCTGGCGGAAGAGTTGCTATGGCTCAGCTGAAACGAGAAAGCTTAGAGATAAGCAGAAGACATATTATGCAGCGATCAAGTTGGCTAAAGGGCAATTCTACTCAGCTCTTATTGAATCCGCCAACAATAACACTGAGGAAATGTATGCGATTGTCCAGTGTTTCATGTCTCCTGTGGCCCAAGCAAGTGTGTTGTCATCTTCATCTTCTTGGTGCAACATCCTCTCTCGCTTTTTTAGGGACAAGATCCTGGCTATTCAAGCAGCAGTTACCCCCTGCAGTATCTATTGGGAGGCATCTCTGGAGTGTCAACCGCTTAACATATGTCACTCACTGTCAGAATTTAGGCCAGTTGATCCTCTGGAATGTCTTAAAAACCTTAAAGGTCTAAAGTCAGGCTTGCCTTCGGACCCTTGTCCTGCTAGGATTATGGCAGCGGTAGCTGAGGTCGTTAACGCAGAAGTGACCTCCCTCATTAATCTATCCCTCCAGAAAGCGGTGGTTCCTCTGGCTTGGAAGGAGGCCAAGATCTTGCCCCTCCTGAAAAAGCAGTAATTGGACTCCCTTTGTCCGGGGAATTACCGGCCTATCTCTCTCCTCCCTGCATTGGCAAAGATGTGTCAGAAGGTGGTAAACAATCAGCTCACCGACTTTGTGGAAAATGAGGCGCTACTACACCCAGCTCAATCTGAGTTCCAGGTGTCACACAGCACAGAAACGGTGCTGGTTGAGGTGGCCGAGGCTCCTCAGGACTTTTTGGATTCAGGCAGGAGGGCTGCGCTGATCTTGCTCGACCTCTCGGCTTCATTTGACACGGTCCCGCACTCACTTCTTTTGTCACGTTTGGCCAAGATTGGTCTGTCAGGCACTGTGTGGGGCTCGTTTCGATCCTTCCTGGAAAGGCGGTCCAAGCAGATCTGGATTCCACCGTTGTCCTCTTCCCCTCAGCCGGTAACAACGGGTGTCCAGTAAGGATCCTCCCTTAGTCCCCTCCTATTTAATATCTATTTGACTCCTCTGATTTACCTGGCAGAGGAGCTGGGGGTTAAGGTTTTGGCATATGCGGATGACACCCAGCTGCTTCTTACCTGGGACAAAGGCGCGGACTCCTGGCCCACCGAGCGCTCTACGGGTGTGGCCCTCTTTACCTGCCGAGGCGTTCATCCTTCTATGTTCCTGCGCGCTCCCTGCACTCTTCGTCCCTATGCTTTGCCCAGGTCCCACGCTTTAAGCGTCAGAGGATAGGGGGAAGCTCCTTTTCAGTAAAAGCAGCGGTTGCATGGAATGCTCTTCTTCTGGTCCTGCGTACCATCCAGGATCCAGTTGTATTTAAGAAAAAACTGAAAACTCCTTTATTTACCTGAAGCCCACTGCCGCAACTTGCTGGTCTCGCGCCGGGACACTCACGAGTAGCCGTGAGCGCAATACATTTATAAAACATAACATATATCTAGGCTTTCCTGTTTTCAGTTTCTATTTTTGGTAAATTCTGGTGGGGTTTTTTCAGTGTTTTCAAGTGATTTCAATACCTTAAAAAAACAGTGGTTATCAGTGATTACACATTTTCGCGCCATTAAAAACTACAGAAACAGTGTGTTTCTGGTGTTCATGGAACATTTTGCTTTTATTATTGCTTACTTTCTGCATGTATAGCACATGGTATATAGACAGTGTAAGTATAGTGTATATGAGGTCCAAATAGATTTTTGCAAATTAAACTTATTGTAGTACACCATACAATACTTCTTCAGTGAGTCTTTGCCCATGTGCGCTCGCTCTTTCCTTCCCATGTAAACTTTTGTGAAAAGGCCCTCTCAACATCGGCACTTGAGATGAGCAATGCCAAAACGGCCAGTACACAATTTGTTAACTCTGGCCACTGACAAAGCTTTCCATGGCAATACTGGTTCACTTGAAGATTGCGATTCTCAGGGTAGGTTCTGCAACATTTCTGCTGATCTGGGCGCCTATGCCCTCAGAGTTACTGAAGCGGTGAAAAATGAAGCAGCACTTTTGAAACTATGGAGGAAATTCCCCTTTATCGAAGGGATCTAGAACAGAGTACCACAGTGAGGTTTCATTGACTTCAAATGCCATTGGCTGTGAAGGGACATTTCTATGCATCATTGCAAGCCATTTCTCATACATTGTATAATAAAAGTTTGTGAATTGCTCTTTACCATTGCTTTGCTTACCAAGTGGCAAGCACTCTAACATGGAAAATGTTGCAGTGCCAAAGTCACTAAAGGTGTCACCCACCCTACTCTCAAGGAGATGTTATACATCTACACCAATTATGCTGAAAACATGGCAGAAAAGGGTGTTTTCAGACTCTATTATGTTCACTGTAGCAGTTATGTTTTCCTGTAAAAATCTAAGAATGCAGTAGAGTGTACTTTTTTCACATCACTATCAATATGTGACCATAGATCCTTACATTTCTTGCCTTTGGCATCATCACTCTGCAACAATTCTGTAAACAGTTGCCACGTGGTTAATATAGCATTCATAGCCCCTTGGACTTAGAACCATCAGCTAAGGGACACAGTTGGGATGACTCTTTCTTTGATGCCACACAAAGCACAAAATGATAAATATTTGCGTTTTAGTTCCTGTGCATAAGAAAACAGTGCAACAGAATGGACTAAAAAGTCAATAGCATTCCTCATTAACTCTGAAGATTGTAAAGATGCGTTCAGCATACCATCTAACGAGTGGCAAGGATCTCTTACAGGCAAGCCCTTCAGCTCAAATATCGATTTTGACAGGTCATCACACAACTTTTTCATAAACATAGCTGAATCACTGCAAATACTATCAATTTCTCTCCAATCTTTGTTGAACTTGGAAAGAACCATTTTTGCAGAGCATTCCAAGTGACACTGCATTCCATGTTTTCCAAAAGTCTGGTGCCATGTTTAACCACAATCCCAGATGCTTTGTGATAGCGCTCTTTCACATATACTTGTCACTATACCGTGCATTGAATGTTTAAAGCTTGAGGTGTTGCAAATTCGCCTACTATCAATACTGACTCACTAGAAACTGGGGGCTGATGTATCAAGGGGTTTTACCCATTCTCTGTGGGCAAATGTGATGACACATATTAGAAAAGATTCTTATGAAACCAGCCATTTTACCTATCAGTGAAAGAATCAAATGCAGCTCACTGGTGAGGGCTATTTCTCTTTCAGTGGGGTTTTATACGTTTTTGTAGGTTTAAACCTAAAACCGGACAGCCTACATATATCCCTCACCTATCACTGCACATACAAACCTATCAGTCACCCCTATGGCAAGCCTTAACAATCCTGAAGGAAGGATGCTTGGTTATATGTGAGAGGGTGCTCAGGCATGAGCTGAGCCCCTCTGCAACCTTTGGAATCTCTTCCCTGGCGTTGTCAGTGGTGCCTGACCATCTACTCTTAAGTGCATTATACCCTAAACGGTTAATGCTAACTTTGGACTGGCTGCACGGAAACATGTCGTGTTTGGTGTTAAACACCTTGGAATCATACCCTCACATCAGTTCTTGATGTGAGGAGATGATCCCACCCTTCTAGAGGAAGAGACATGGCAGTACTGGTATACCCAGTAGAAACTTAACAGAGACCTGGCATCACAAAATGGATGCTGCAGCCACAGACACGAGTCTGGACTCCTCCTGCGGATCGAAGCTCTGGCAGGGGAGACCTGGACAATAGGTTTCCTGTCACAGGGAGGTGTAACCACCTCCCAGACTGGCTGATGTGTAGTGGGGATGGGTGGGAGCACTCTCAGAGTCCTTTGATGTCCTGCACTGGGGGCACATTTGGGGTCCCTGTGCATAGTCCAGCTCAAACCGGTTCAGGAGCTTACAGCCCCTGCTCTGGCACAAAACTGGACAAAGGAAATGGGTGTAGCCACCCCTCCTTCCAAACACTCCCATATGTGGGTCCCTAGAGTTAGTCCAACCCCTTCCCTAGGCATAAGTAAGGAACCTCTGTAACCAGAACTTTAGATATCCCTGGACAAAACTGTGAAGCTGAATCCTGGAACTTCGATGCTCTACTAAAGACTAGAGGACTGAAGAAATCTCCCTTGGGGTCAAGGAGTGACTCCCCTCCTTGGCAGGCACCAACGAAGCATTTTGCCGGTCTGCATTTCTGAAGCTCCCACTGGACTCTGAAGTATTTGTAGCCCAAGAAGAGAATTTCCAGTCATCTCAGAGACTGCCAGAGTTCTCAGCAAAGCTGAGACCCACAGTCCTCGTGAGTAGCGTGGAACCAGAACTCCTACTCACCATGCACTTTTGCAAGTGCATTGACTTCTCAATGTCTCTAGAAGTTGTGCTTGGGGTCGCTTGTAGCCCCCACCTCGAGCAGAAAATCCACCAAAGATTGTTGGCCTAGTCATCCCGAATGACCCGTGGGCCGCCATTTTGTATTTCCTCTCGAGGTTCCTTTGCGATCCCTGGTCTGTCAACTGGTGGGTCCCTGTGAAGGCAAATTTGATTTTCCTTGGGCTTCCTGGTTGCTCCAGATATGCCCTGACTCTCAACCAAGTGGTGAGTCCCTCAGACCTTGCTGGTCTGCACCAAAGCATCTTTCTCCTTTCTGTGTGGGTTGTTGTTGCCAAGGCTTGTTGTATCCAATCCGGGCACCGACACTGCAGCACTCGACATCCTTCATAGGGCAGCTTGAATCTAGCTCCTGGTCATCCTCAACACCTTCTGGTCCTTGTGGATGAAGAGTCAAGCTTCACCTTCTTCACCTGAAACACCCAACATCTGTGGGCATTCGCCTATCGCCTTCCTGGTCTCTGGCAAGTGACCCAGACTCTGTTCCCTCTGCTTTCAGGTTCTTCTCATCATTGATCCAGGCTTGGATCTCTTCGAACACTTCGCATCTTCCCGGCAGCAGCACTTCTTTGCCAGCTCCCATTAAAATCAACGACGCAACACCATTTGACACCTATGCACCCGGCTTCCCTGGGTGAGGTAACACGAGTACTCTGGTGCTCCCGTGGGTGTTGACCCTAGAACTTTCTAAGTCCCAAAGGGTTCGGTCCTGACTCCTTTCTAAGTGTCCCTAATCTTTAAAAATCTAACCACGACTTTCCCCATAGAAGCTAATGGGAGCTAGCAGCTGTGTTCTCACTAGGCCTGGGCTAAAATTTTGTTCCGTTCGTGGAAATTGCGATAATTTGACATTTTCGCGTTCCGCGGAAAGCCTGAAAATGTCAAAATTTCCGCATTCCGCAGCTTGGCGATAATTTGTTTCTTGCTCGCGCTGTAAAATAATACATTCTCTCGCGCGCGCGATCGCCTTACATGAATCCCTGCGTTCGCCGACAAGTTTTCTTGATCCGGTCGCGTTCTCCATGAGATGTTGTATTGTTTTTAGCCATTTGCGCTGTCTCGCGACAGTTCGCGCCCGCAGTGACGTCATGCGTCGCGCGATCAGGTCTTTCTTCTCGCGATCATGCACCGTGAGACAACTGAAAACAAGATGGCCGCGCCCGCGAGCAAACCACATGGGTAAGTCGGCGAGCCGCAACCATGCAGAAAATCTTGCGAACATGCGGGAAAAAAACTTCCGCATCTTCGCGATATTTCTGCATGTTTGTGATAATTTTTAACATTTTCGCGATAATTTGCGAAAGTGGATTTCACAAATTCCGTTCTAACACTGCACACGGCCCCGTGGGTCCCCTGTGTCACTCTCTTGGGTGGTTCCTTGGGGTCCCAGTGATTCTACAGGCTCTAGGCCTTTTGTCTAGTTAAGTCGTGGTTCCCTATACCACTATTTTAGTATATGGTTTGGCTCGCCCCAGGGCCTGATGTGTATTTGTGCTAGTGTACTGTAATATTTGAATTGTAACTTATGTGTTTTGACCTCTAGTCTCATAAAGTGACGAGGAGGGTGTGTTTAGAAATAAATACATATATTTTTTATATATACCTGGTGTGGTTGTCTTTCATTTAGCCATTCAAGTGATTATAGACTGGTAAAACAAGCTGCTTTACATTCCTTCAAGACTTAGCCTGAAGGCTGCTCTCCATAGCTACCACTAGGATAGCCTTCAATAAAGGTTGTTTTTAACCTATTATCATTAAGGGGTTGTTTGGACTGGTACTGGGTTCCCACTATAACTAGTGGACAGCATATACCAGGCCAACTTCTCACAGTTTTTAAAATTGTATTTTCTAAAGGTAACTTGTAACCTTTGAGAGTGAGTGTGTGAGAGAGTTCATGCATGTCTCAGTGGGTGTGTGAGTGAGTGTCTCAATGGGTTTGTGAGTGGGTGTGTGAGTCTCTAAGGGGGTCTGAAAATGGCTACATATGTGTCTCACTGGGTATGTGAGTGGGTGTGCTAGTGGGTCTGTGAGCGCCTGAGTGGGTGCATAAGTTTCTGAGTGGGTGTTTGAGTGGGTGTCAGAGTGTCTGGGTGGGATTGTGAGTACCTCCATGAGTGTGTGAGTCATTCTGTAAGTGAGTGCATGAGTCTGTGAGTGGGTCTGTGTGTGAGTGAATGAGTCTCTGAGGGGTCTGTGAGTGGGTATGTGAGTGTCTAGTGAGTATGTGAGTGTCTGAGGGAGTCTCTGAGTGACATTGTGAGTATGGTAATGAGTGTCTCAGTGGGTCTGTAAGTGGGTGAGTGAGTTTCTGAATAGGTCTGCAAGTGGGTGTGTGAGTGTTAAGTGAACTCTATTTAGCCCTCTTCTGCACTGTTTTGCTTTTCTGACTGTTTTTCCACCATCTGTTTTGCATTTCCTGCTTGTTTTTGTGTCCTCTGTTTTACCTTTTTATGCTTGTTTTTCTGCCCTTTGCCATCTGTTTTGCCCCCTCCTGCTCTGTTCTCCCTTTTTCTGCTCATTTTCCGCCCTCATTTTAGCTTTTTCTGCTCATTTATTTGCCCTCTGTTTTACCTTTTCTGCTAATTTTTCTAGCCTCTGTTTTGCCATCATCTGTTCAGTTTTGCCTTTCTGCTTGTTTTTCTGCCCTCTGTTCTGCCTTTAAAGCAATTGGGGTGGAGGATCATGCGGCCCCCCTCTCTGGACCAATTTCAGCCCCAGCGACCACATCCCCCAGGGCCCAGCTAGAATTCAATGGGGGAGAGGGGTTGTGCGATCCCTCTCCCAGGGCTTATTTCATCCCAAGGGACCCTATTCCCCGGGGCTGAGCCATGTCTATCTATGGGTCCTAGTTTTACCCAGGACACTCAATGTGCATAATTGGGGACCATGGGGGAGCCTCAAGGCCCCCACGGTCCCAGCATGCTCCCTACCTCCTGCAGGAGCCAGCATTGCTCCCGCAGGGAGGGAGCTGCTAAATACGCAGCTCCCTGCATGCAGGAACAATTATTTCCTCTGTTTCCCTGACCACATGACAGGGGGCAGAGAAACAGAAGAACACTTTGCTTTAGCAGATTAACTGCTCCTACCTGTTGGGAGCAGAGTGAGTGTTTGCTCTTGCTTGGTAGGAGCTGTCACAGGGGACCACTTCTTCCCCAGTGCTAAATAAATACTAATGGGGCCAAGTAGCCCCCTCGGGCCCCTGTTACCCACTCCTCTGGCCCAAATAACCTATGGGCCACATATGGCCATGGGGACCACCACTTACCCAGGGCAGGCCCATGCAAACTAAAGAAGGAGGGGTCAAGCCGACCCCCTTCTGGAGCTATAAATGGCCCTGGAGACAACCAACCCCAAGGGCCGGGTCCTAATAGTTACCAGGGTGCTCACCCCAGGATATAGCTGTTTACTCTGACTTAGCGGGAGCTTTGACACAAACACAAACTCTTCTCCAAGCAAGCAGGAGCTAACAATCTGCTCTAGCTCACTGGGAGCAGAGTTTTCATCTGATTCCCTGCCCAGCATCATGCAGGCTGGGAAAAAGATGAAAGGATATTTCCCACACAGAGAGAGCTGCATGTTTGACAACTCCCTGTATGTGGGAGCAATGCTGTCTTCCACTGGAGGTAGGGATTGTGGCATCACCCAGGTTCCCCCTGTACCTCAGGGGATGGGTCCCAGTGGCCAAAACTAGCTCAGGAGGAGGGCTGTTTTCCTCTCAACTCCCTCTCAATTGTGGACAGGCACCAGAGGGATAGGGTCTTTTGGCCAAACTTGTCCCAGGACCCCCCTCCCTTTCTAATAATTGGACTCTCATCCACTTTAGCAGTGTATAAATCTCTTTTTGCCTTTTGGCAAGATGATGGACATCTTACCAAAATGCCCTCCAGAGCATTTTCCATAAATTTTGTCGATGTGTTCCTCATGCCCTGGAATATGACAACATCTCTACCAAATAAAGACGCCCTTACTTTATATGGCTAAAAGAAAGTACTCTTGTTTGGTGGAGATTTACCTCTTTGTAGTCTTATTGTCCTCTCTATAGGAAGATTCATGTTTTCACACATTCCTGGATAAAGACATACAAGAAGCAATCACATTGCCAAAACGTACACAAGGTCACTGGAGACATTTCCTTGTGGCCCATTACACCGATAAAGAGTAGTATACACACTGAACATTTACACAAGGTAGTACTTAATAATTTACTAGAATAAAGTATTCCACATCAGTAGATATTTTGTGCAAATCTGTAGACTCTTGCAGGATAAAGGGGCAGGTGTGGTTCCATAGATGTCCAGTCACTCACACAGCTAATGACACACACACAGACACTTAGACACCCACTCATATACAGATGAATTTACACACCCACTGACAGACCGACACATACAGACCCACTCAAATACTCAAACACACACTCAACGACCCACCCAAGCACCCACTCACAAATCTGCTCAGACACTCTCACACATACTCATAGACCTACTCAGACAAGCATGCAGCTACTCACAGATGCACTCAGACACTCTCACACCCACTCAGGCACTCATGCATTTACTCACAGAGCCACTCAGATACTCTCACAGGCACTCACAGACCCATTCAGACACTCATACCCATTCACAGACCCACTGAGACACATACAGGTTCTAACAGACCCACACAGACATGCATTCACCCATTTACAGAACCACTCACACTGTTTTACACCCATTCATAGACTTACTCAGAGACTAACCCAGTGCCATCTGTGAGTCTAACCTGACAAGTGATGTCATCCCAGTCCTGGATTCTCAGAAGTGGGCCTAAGGTGCTTACCAGCGGAATCAATGCATTTCCTCTGCTGAGCAACACATCACAAGCAGGACCAATGCATCTCCTAGGCTGAGCAGCACATCACTGAGCAGAACTGACACATCATGGCTACGGCGTGGTTTTGACCAGTTGCAAAACCTTGCACTGTCTCTGCCTCCTCCATCATGGGACCAATGCATCGCCTTTGGAACCGCAGCTGCACAATGCATTTCCTGGTGCAAGCTCCTAACATCCCTTGCTGATGGCATCCTTGTCAACGAAGAAGAAACTCCTCATTGCAACTTTATCGCTCATCAGAACTGACACATCACCTCAGCTGCGCCTCACCTCCTTGACACTGGTCTTCACAATGCAAGCCCTGACAACAGGATCCTCGATATCAATGCATCAGGACCTCAGACCACAGCCTCTTTGTATCTCGAACAACACCGATATACAAAAATGCTTACCCACGCAATGCTAGGCAACCAGGATTTAAGGTACTTTGCTCAGCTGGCCTAACTGAGTTCCTGTAGCTTGCTCGCGCTCCAGCACATTCGGCCTGAACTTGTGACTTTGTCTCAGGCTGGCAAGATCAAATTTCCCCCATAGCGCTTTGTGCTTTTTGTTGCTATTTTTCAATATAAAGTTTAAAAATCAATATTTCTGGTTCTACTAATTGGACTTTAGTCATTGTGGTCTTGTTTTATCTATTAAAATCAGAGCTATGTTCCTAAACTGGTGTGGATTCATTTGTGTGGTGTTTTTACTGTTTGAAGTGTTGCACTAATACTTTACACACAGCCTCTAAGTTAAGCCTGAATGCTCTATTCCATGCTATCAGAGGGTGAGCATAGGTTACTGTAGGGTTTTCCTGCCTCTTGCCCGGACTAGGATTGTGGTTGCGGCTTGACTAGGGCTTATCCCCAGTGAACCAACAACCCAATTTCTAACAATAAATAAATAAATATATATATATCTTGTGAACAAGACCGGGGAAACCCAGTCAAAACGCGTCATGTTGCTGTGTTTGGAATAAAGAGCACTTAAGAATACCTTGCTGCATGGTGGTCCGTTCCTGTGCATTTGCTGGAGAAACGTCTTGCTGTCAGGACTGTGAGTTAGATCTATCTATCTATCTATCTATCTATCTATCTATCTATCTATCTATCTATCTATCTATCTATCTATCTATCTATCTATCTATCTATCTATCTATCTATCTATCTATCTATCTATCTATCTATCTATCTATCTATCTATCTATCTATCTATCTATCTATCTATCTATCTATCTATCTATCTATCTATCTATCTATCTATATATATTCACTGAAAAAAACATAGGTTTCAGGGACGTCATAGTTAGTTGGACATTTCACTCGTACAAAACCATAGAAATTCCCCCGTTATAGTTAGTTCAGCTAACTATAACTCGTGCCCCCGCAATGCACTGCTGATGACGTCACTTATTACATTATTCATGACATGGTCAGTGACATCACTGATGACATCACTGATGACATCTCAAATGACATCACTGATGACATCACTGATGATATCATCCAGTGAATGTGTGTTTCTATAAAGTTTCAATATGTATTATATATATGCCAAGGTGTATTGAAGAATGAGTGGGTGTATTATAAGTGTCTGGATGGAGGATTTAGTAGGTGCATCACTGACTTTTTAAGTGAGTTATTACATATGTCTTACTGAATGCATGGGTTAGTGACTAAACTGTGTGAATATCTGTATCAGTCTGTCTGCTGTTGTATACGCTCCTCCATGGGTTGGTTAGTAGCTACATGAGTGTCTATATGGGTTATTGATTGGTTGCCAGAGTATTTGTATGGGTGCCTGAATGTGGGTGTGGGTGCCTGGGAGGTGTGTGACTCTGTGCATACATGTTTGAGTGATTGATTCACTGTGTGTATGGGTTCAATAATTACTCTCTTATACAATCACTGATACAAGTGCACACTCATCTATACAGCCACTGACTCTCACTTATAGTCATTTATATACTCCAACTCTCACATACACTGCCTTTTACATATGTAGTTACTTGGACATGTACTACTGAGACATCTATTCACTCAGTAACACACCCATACACACACTTACCCACCCATACAACTATTTCCACATGCACTCTTAAATTCATACACCCTGTCAATCAACCACTCACTCATCTATGCACAGAGTTACACCCCCCCACCCAACCACTCACACACTCAGTCTCCTATACAAATACGCAGGCAACTAATCAATAACCCATATAGACATTCATGTAGCTACTGACCAACCGATGCAACAGCGTACACAACAACAGACAGAGTGATACAGATATTCACCCACTTTATACACTAAGCCATGTATTCTGTAAGATACATTTAATAATTCACTTAAACAGTCTGTCACACACCTACTATGGAAACTAGGTCCTAACTATAACTACCTACTGGTGACCGCCAGTAGGTACTTGCAAATACAAGATTTGAGACAGTCGCAGATCTGACTGTTTGCAGCACCAGCAATTGGTATTCAGAGCTTTAGGAGCAGCTAATATAACACAAACCAGAGGTGAGCATGTGCAAGATCGGAGACCGAGTACAACATCAACAGCAATGTCTAAGCCAATCTGTGTGGCATTGCTGCCAATCTTTTAGCTTTTTTCCCTGAAGTTTTTATATAGAACCAACGCGACCCGACGGTATCGGGTATCAGAGCGCTTTACATGAGCACCAGTTGGGTTACACAAGGACACATTCATTTTGTTAGGCACAGGGAGAGTAAGTGATTTGCCCAGAAAGACAGAATGTTGAGCGTCATTGCCGAGACTCGAACCTGGTTACCCAGATTTGAGATCCACCACCCTAGCCGTTAGGCCATATCTTTGTGTTGTCAGGGTTTTATAAGCGTTACTGCTGTGGAAGCCGAGGTGCCCTCAAAGAAATCTTTTTTTTTGTTGTTGCTAAACGCAAAAATTATTTTGTTCTCAAGAAGCACATAGTAGCCGCTGGCATTTTGGAAACTACACTTTATGTGAATGTGCTCTATGTGACAGGGCAGGATGTCATCACTCATAGCGAAGTTAGCTGACCATTTCCCCATGCTCTATGCTGGAGTGGGTGGAAGAAATATGTGAATGACAAAAACAGATCATCGAACAAAGAGGGCTAGCTGACAGTCCCCAGACAGAAGTATTTTAAGCATATCATTTTATTAAAATCAAAAGGTCTTGGCAAATGCCAGGCCTAAAATCATTAGTCCTGTGGTGTGCAAGCCATTACACCGCCACATGCTGCATTCTAGCACCAAAAAATCACTAACGCAGTAGGCAGGTTTGCAAATACAAGATACCAGGCCAACACAGGCCAAAGTCTAAGCAGCAGGAACCATCATGGTCACAGGCATGAACGCTCCACAACGCAAGGACACGGGCAATCATATCCCAGGACCTGGCAACCAAGAACCACTGAGTGAGCTGAGAAATGTCAGAGCTTGAAACTACCCGGAGGAAGGAGCGCCGGATTTGCTCTCCTTAAGGGGTTGAACCCATTTTGATGGTTCAGCAACAGCAACTACTTTTTGGTGAATTCTCGTTTTTGTGCCTCAAAATTTACCATGATGCCGTTCTTACCTGTTACAGTTTTATGTGTCTCCATATAAACAGTTTATTACTTCTGTTCAGAACACTGAACGTGGAAAAGCCTAAAGCCCATGGGATAAGTTTAGTGTGAGCTGTTGGCAGAGAGAGAATTTCAATATTCACCTGTGAGCAGAGGTAATGCCTGGATGACTGCTGGTCAGCAGCACAAGATGCTATATGTTCACAAGTAGGAAGGGTGAAAAGCTGGGTGCCTCTCTTGTGGGCAGGGTGCAATCTACACGTACACTAGAGGTTAGCAAGCGAAGTGGGCAGTGTGAGAAATCAGGTACACAGTCATGAGCAGTCTGAAGCTGGATGCGCACTAGTGGGCAGTGCAAGAAGCTTGACCTGCACTGCTGAGAAGTGTGAGAAGATTTAATAATGCTGGAGGGCAGCGGCAAAAGCTTCATCCGGGGCCCACTATGAGAACTTGATGAGCACAAGAGGGTAACATAAGAAACTTCCTCAGTGATTTTAATGTGGCACCTTTCACTAACACAAAACGCAGCCTTAACTCCACTCATTTGTCTGGACACTACTCTGTATGTAAGGCGAGCTACAGAATAAACTCACAGGTGATTGAGCAATCAACACAGGCACAGAAAGCACAACATAAAACACAGGGATGCAGAGCTGACTAATGCTGAGCCATAAGGGGGAAACAAGACTGAGCAGGCAAGTGAGCCTGTCTCTGCCTGGTATGAGCTGTGTGCAAATGCCCACAGGCACGGGATATGAAACACCGTGTAGTGAAACTCAAGGTTTCTCAAAAAAAAACATGGGCGATTGTCCACCGACCCCTCCCCCTCCGACCCACATAGTATAGCCAGCAGGGCATGCACCCACCCTAACCTACCAGATCCTGTAGAGCATTTCTGGAGGCATAGGTTTCACCATGCCGATGCTTTGAAACAACGGGAGGAAGGTGGTAACAAAGGGGATAATTAACAGCAGGTGAAGGAATGCCCGCATCAGCCCTAATGTAAAACTGCTACCTACTAAAGGCCGGGCAACCCAGGTAAAGCATAGCCAGATGCTAAAGGGGCAGGTGGTAGCCCTGGGCTGGGCAATGACTACAGCTATGTGCATACAGTAACAAGCACCTTGGGCCTGAGATTGATGCCAGTATTGGCAGGTGTTCGCTGTTATACTGTGTCGAGTGGGGGATTCCCGCAATGCTGATAAACTGGGACAGTGGTCCTTTCCATGCAGGTCTGGGGTCGCTGGTGTAGGGAATGCTTGTAGAGCCGGCATGGGGCTGTGTGCCATGCTAAAGCTACCTGCAATTGCTCAACTCAACCTTTTCTAGGGTGTCTTCAGTGGGCCTTCTGCTGCCACTTCTCCGCTGGAACTCAGCCTCACGCAGTGGTGCTGAGCGATACCCCCTCCCTCCTCTTCCTTGCCAAGCCTCTCACACGTTTGGCGATCTTATGCAGGCTGCTCTGCTATGCTTCTATCTTTCTGGACAGTGTAGTCTTGTAGCTGGCACCAGGGTCGAATTGCTGGGTGTTATGTTCGGTGGCAGGAGCAACACCTCGTCCCCCTGGTAATCGCCTTCCGTGTCTCCTGCACTGCACTTCTCTCTGGGCTCACTCTGCACCTGGTGGGCAGCCGGTCGCTTTGTGTGACCACCGGCAAAAGGCATCACGGCCTTGGCTGCACTCCCACTTCAGGCAGACGACTCCAGCTGCAGGATGCAACTCCCTTCCATCAAGACCTGGGCCTGATGCCTACAGGTCACCGGCCCGCAGCTACAGTATGGCGGCGGGGGGCGAGAGAAGGAAGTTTCACCCACTGTCCCCAGGCTCTTCTGCAGCTTGTAATCCAGCCGGCAAGGAGGACACCCCCGCCTCAACGTCCACACTGCTCAAGGGTTCCACAGATGGACGCCACTCCCGGCAGCGGCTCCGGCGATCAGGCGCTACCGCAGGCTCCTCCTGCTGCCATTTTTTCTCGGCCCGCACCTTCAAGCTTCCGCTGCTCAGCTCTTGTATGATACACACATTTTTACTGATCATGCAATGTGTATATGGACGTACAGAGAGCATGAGCTAAGACATTCTGTTAACGGAAAACGTGTACATGTTCTGTGTGACAGTTGAAGAAACCCAGTTTCTTCATACCACCACCACCATGAATGCTGCTGCACTTGCAGGCCCCGCCCACAGCCAGGCGGACTCTGCCTGACTTCCTGTTCAGCTCATCCCAGGTGTTCTCAGCGGCGGCCTCACGCAGGGTCCACAAACCGGCGGGGTGGGCTCCCGCTTCAGTTTTTAAAAAGTATAAATAGGTGGGTTGGGTTCCTGGTTGGAACTGTTGGCAGCCAATTAGAGCCAAGCTCGTGCTACAGGGTTAGGCTACGCCCACATATATAAAGTTTTTTTTCCTTTAATATCTCAAAAAATTCTGAACGGATTTGCACCATTTAAAAAAAAGGATGCTTTCTGAAGCAAGCACTACCTTTTTGCCAAATTTGGTGTAATTCTGTTCAGCAGTTCCAGCTGTAGCCGTGCCTACATTTCCTAAATGCATTTTTTGACCACTTTTAAAAAAAATTCTCAGGAACTACTGAATGGATTTACACCAATTAACAAAAAGGGCTCTTTCTGATCCAAGGGCTACCTTTTTGCCAAATTTGGTGTAATTCCGTTTAGAAGTTCGGGCTGTAGCCGTGTCTAAAGTTTCCTATGGAAAATAACATGGAGAAAACACTTTTTGGGACCCCCCTTTTTTCTCAGCTCCCGCTTGGCAAATCACCCCAAAACTTTCAAGATAGGAGCTGACCAGGGCAGGCCATAAGTTTTGGAAATTTCGGGCCGATTCGTCAACTGGCGCCAAAGTTATTGGGAAAACAAAAAATGAGTTTCCTATGAAAACTAGGTCCTAACTATAACTACCTACTGGTGACCGCCAGTAGGTAATGAACGGATTTACACCATTTACAAAAGGATGCTTTCTGAATCAAGCACTAAGTTTTTGCCAAATTTGGTGTAATTCTGTTCAGCAGTTCCAGCTGTCTCTAAAGTTTCCTATGGGAAATGCATTTTCAACCACTTTTTTTTTAATTTCTCAGGAACTACTGAACGGATTTACACCATTTAACAAAAAGGGCTCTTTCTGACCTAAGGGCTACCTTTTTGCCAAATATGGTGTAGCACCACTTATTAAAAAAGCCCAAAACGCGCCTCTTAGTGGGGAGACTGGATGTATTTTCTCTTGATGCGAGGCACAAGATGGCTGCCAACAGTTCCTGGTTGGCAGCCAATTAGAGCCAAGCTCGTGCTCGGGGTTAGGCTCCGCCCACATTTTTCCTTTAATATCTCAAAAACTACTGAATGGATTTGCACCATTTAAAAAAAGGATGCTTTCTGAAGCAAGTACTACCTTTTTGCCAAATTTGGTGTAATTCCGTTCAGCAGTTCCAGCTGTAGCCGTGTCTAAAGTTTCCTATGGGAAATGCATTTTTTGACCACTTTTTTTTTAATTTCTCAGGAACTACTGAAGGGATTTACACCATTTAGCAAAAAGGGCTCTTTCTGAACCAAGGGCTACCTTTTTGCAAAATGTGGTGTAATTCCGTTCAGCAGTTCGGGCTGTAGCCGTTTCTAAAGTGTCCTATGGAAAATAACATGGAGAAAACACGTTTAGGGACCCCCCTTTTTTCTTGGCCCCAGCTTGGCGAATCACCCCGAAACCTTCAAGATAGGAGTTGACCGGAGCGGGCCATTAGTTTTGAAAATTTCGCGAAGAGTCGTCAACCGGCGCCAAAGTTATAGGGAAAACAGAAAATGAGTTTCCTATGGAAACTAGGTCCTCACTATAACTACCTACTGGCGACCGCCAGTAGGTAGTATATAAATATATGTGCGCCATGAGAGGTACTTTACCTGTTAATACGTTATTGGCAGTCTACGCGGCACCCCCTTACACTCACCTACTCCCTGCTGACGAGAGGCAACTACCTCGAAACACGTGTCCAGGGATGGCTAATGCGACACTTACTTGCTTTCAACACTGTGGCACAGGCGTACTCTCCGTCGCCACTACATCGACCATAGTTCCTTGGGGCAACTTGCGGGTAAGACGAGCAGTGTGCGGCCAATTGGATTTGTTATATATATATATATATATATATATATATATATATATATATATATATATATATATTCACTGAAAAAACCATAGGTTTCACACACGTTATAGTTAGGAATTAGCATTTAAAAAACCTTGCAAATTCACTGAAAAAACCATAGGTTTCACACACGTTATAGTTAGCTGGACATTTCTCTCGTAAAAAACCATTGAAATTCCCCCGTTATAGTTAGTTCAGCTAACTATAACTCGCGCACCCGCAATCCACTGCTGATGACGTCACATATTACATCACTCATGACATGGTCAGTGACATCACTCATGACATCACTGATGACATCTAAAATGACATCACTGATGACATCATCCATTGAGTCTGTGTTTCTTAACAATTTTAATATGTTTAATATATATAGGAAAAGGCCTGTTGAAGAATGAGAAAGAGTGGGTGTACAATTGTGTAAATGGATGAGTTTCTTTGGTGCGTAACTGACTCTATAAGTGAGTCATTAAATGTATCTTACTGCAGACTAGTGACTAATCTGTGTGAATGTCTGTATGTTTCTGTCTGTTGGTGTATAAGTGGCTGCATGGTTTTGTGAATAGCTATACGAGTGTCTTTATGGGTTATCGATTGGTTGTCTGAGTATCTGTATGAGTGGCTGAGTGTTAGTGTGGGTAGGCTGTGTGTGACTCTGTGTATAGATGTGTGAGTGGGTGATTCTATGGGTGCATGGTGCATGGTTTTAAGAGTGCATCTGTGATGGACTGTACGGTTGAGCGAGTGTATGTATGGGTGTGTTAGGGATTGAATGTATATCTCAGTGGTACATTTGTGACTAACTACATATCTGAAAGGCAGTATATATGTGTGTAAGAGTATATAAGTGGCTAGATGTGAGAATGCGTGATTGTGACAGTGACTGTATGGATGAGTGTGTGCTTTTTTCAATGATTCTAATAGAGCATAAAAATGTGAAACTATTTTTGTGAGCAAGGGAACTTGAGTGTGTATAACTGCATAGGTGAGTAAATGGCAGTGTGATTATTTGAATGAATGACTAGGTGTGAGAGTACCTCTATGGATGATTGGTAGTGTGTGAGTGTCTATATAGGTGTGTGTATAAATTCATATGATACTTTTTTATGGAGTGACTGTAACTATGAGTGACAGGTGAGTGTGTGGAGGTGTATGAAGACCTAAAAGTTATTATGTGGGTATGCAGTTATTGGTATTACATTATTTATGGATATGAGAATTGAACTCTGTAATTTTGAGTTGGTATATCAAAGGTTTTATTAGGGTGTGAGAAGATTTTGTAATTTATCACATTGTTGACGTCATTAGTGATGTCATCAGTGATGTCATTTTAGATGTCATCAGTGATGTCATGAGTGATGTCACTGACCATGTCATGAGTGATGTAATATGTGACGTCATCAGCAGTGGATTCCGGGTGCGCGAGTTATAGTTAGCTGAACTAACTATAACGGGGGAATTTCAATGGTTTTTTACTAGAGAAATGTCCAGCTAACTATAACGTGTGTGAAACCTATGGTTTTTTCAGTGAATTTGCAAGGTTTTTTAAATGCTAATTCCTAACTATAACGTGTGTGAAACCTATGGTTTTTTCAGTGAATTTGCAAGGTTTTTTAAAAGCTAATTTCTAAATATAACGTGTGTGAAACCTATGTTTTTTTCTCTGTTTTTGCATGGTTTTTTAAATGCTAATTCCTAACTATAACGTGTGTGAAACCTATGGTTTTTTCTGTGAATTTGCAAGGTTTTTTAAAAGCTAATTTCTAAATATAACGTGTGTGAAACCTATGTTTTTTTCTGTGTTTTTGCATGGTTTTTTGAATTCTAATTCCTAACTATAATGTGTGTGAAACCTATGTTTTTTTCATTGAATTTGTTTGTTTTTTTAAATCATTTTTTTTATTTTATTTTTTCCTTTAAACACTATTCTACCTATGTATATATTCATGGTTTTACTGCATTCTTCAATTTATAAAGATTCACCTTTTTTAAATAAATGGTTAGATATAGTTGTATAACAATAGTTAATATCTTCAACAAACCTTTTTTTTTTTTTTTTTTTTTTACCGTGCATGTACGGTAAGCTTACCGTAAGCGCACGCTTCGCTTTATGTATGGTGAGTGTACGTAATATTTATACTCCGTGTGCGCATGCTTACGCAATTTGCGTAGGCGTCCGTACTTCCTACGCGACACGTAAGCGCATGCTTTACACGTGCACGCGCGCGCACACGTTACGAGGAAGTGTACGAGTGTGCCTGTAATGCGCATGCGCGTGTGCGTGTGTCTTTCGTACGCGCATGCGTACTTTTACCGTACCCGCTCGGTAAGCTTAACGTGCGCGTACGGGTGGTCATGTGATCAAGAAACAACACTTTTGATTGGATTAAACTACTTTCAGTTCCAGAATCTTCCTACACCACACCCATTCCCCTCATTACTGCTTGTGATTTCTTAGGAGAAGGAGCTGAATTGTCTTTGGGATACAATGGCAGAGCAGCAGACCTCTTCTGAGAGTGAGCAGGGCAGCAGCATCATCAGACAGAGAAGGAGGAAACAAAAGAATTCTTTTGTTTGGGAGTATTTCACTTTTCCAGAGGGGCAGAAAAAGGTAAATGCTCCATTAGTCACCTGCTCACTTTGTGAGCGTGTCTTATCTAGAGGTAACCCAAGGAAGAAGTATTCCTTTGGTAATCACACTATGGTGAGACACATTAGGGATGTACATCCCAGGACTTTTTCTCGACATTCTGAAGCAAACCCTTCAGTAAGTCACCCTAGCACACCCGCAGAAGCTCAGCCGAGTACATCTTCGGCAGCTCAGCCGAGCCCTTCCTCTGCGGTGGGAGCATCACCCTCTTCTGCTCCTCTGGAAACGAACCCTCGATTTCAGAGGGTACAAATGAGGTGCACCAGATGTTATGGTCTAATTGTTCATGGGGAGACCAGTGTTTCCCTAATAAACAATAAGATAGACCAGCACATCTGTGGTCCTTGTTAATATTCCCATTCTTTCTTTCCTCTGTCCCTGTATTAACACAACGGCTCTTTTAAGAGCCAACCTTACATCACAACTTTTTTTTAACATTTTTAATAAATTTTTTTAATTTTTTTTTTTTACCGTCCGCGTACGGTACGCATATTTTTTTTTTTAAAACAAAAAAATGTTTTTACACCCTACAAGGTCCTTGAGGGAGTACAACGGAAAAGAGAAAAGCAGATAGAGGAGAAGTGAAAAAAAGGGAGCATGAAACTAAATGTGTGATAAATACAGAAATTTCACACTTACCTGACCAACAAAATAACTTATTTATTAATAAAACCATCATATTTATAAAAAAAAAGCTGCCCCTTTCCTACAAATGCCATTCTTACAGAACCGGACCAACACAAATAAAATCTCTGAGAACAATTCCTGTGTGCACACAGACTCATGGTTTGATTCTAGGCACAAAACATTATTCTTCAGTGATACCAGTACACTTTAACTTATGGTGAAAACATACTCCATAATATTTTACAAGTTCAAGACAGTTAAATATCTCCCAAACCACAAAATGTAAAACACAACTTTTAAAGAAGAATCACAATTCTATTTTTTATATCAAAATTCACCACATACATCCCCTCTCAAACTCATATCTCACCTTTAAAATTAGTTAGTTGAGAAAGAAATGTGGCACTCAAACAGCAGATTATCAGACTCAGAATCTCAGAGCTGTACACCTCTCTCCTCCCACCAGAACCAGTAAATGGCAATGTTTCCCTCACTTTTTTCACACATATACATGTTAATTACAAATCTCAGTGCTTCCAACATTTTTTCAAATGAAATCACACATTTCTATTGGTTCAAAACTTCAACCCTTTTCCAAATGAACCCTTCCCCCAACATGACTTCTGCCTGCTACCATAGCAACAGCTCATGGAACACTGGTGTGAGCAGAGAGGTCAGAAGTTCAGCGCACAATGTTTCAAATCCAAAGAGCAAGAGTGCTTCACCTGTCAAACCTAACAGCAAATTCAAGTTAATCTTCTGTGGGAACACAATTTTCTGAACCAATACAAAACATGCTTCTAAAAATGTACACATACAGCCTAATTTTTAGTGTTGAATGGTCTGAAACAGCCAATGAGTTCTTTTCATTAAAAAAGTATGTATGCCTCCATTTTACAGCTGTCTTTCATTTCATATTGCCATTCTACTGAAAGACACCTCCTGAGTGCATCCAGATCTCCTTGAAAGATGTTCACAGTGTGGATTGTAGGTCACAGCTATGTCTTCTGGAGTGAAAAGTATGCAGAAAAAAGAGGTATGGTGAGAGACCTTGCTTTGCCAAATGTAGACATTAAATGGATTGGTCAGAGAGGGTTAAAGTGGCACCAATTAATGCCTTTGGTGAAAACCTTTCTACATCTCCCACAGCCTAACCTTATTATTGTGCACTGTGGTGGAAATGACCTAGGCACTTTAACTGGGGTAGGTCTGGAAATGCTTTTTAAGGACACCTTTGTGCAATTGATGTCGCTTTTTTCTCAGTCTGCCTTTCTATATTCTAATATATGCCAAAGGCAAAAGTGGAACTGGTCCAACCAATTTTGTCCACAGATTGTCAAAGCAAGAAAGCACGTCAACAAATCTATTTCTGCTTTCCTCAGAGACTATGGTATGGGTTCTATATACCACAACAACTTGCATTACAACATGCAAGGCATTTATAGAGGAGACGGTTTACATTTTACTGATAATGGCATCAGAGTCTTCCTCTTGAACTTTAGACTCTGCATCGGTACTTACTTGTAGGTACCACAAAAAAAACACTTCATAAACACAACGGCTCTTTTTAGAGCCCCCTAATATCTAAACACTTACATTTAATTTTTACTTCTATTTTTTTTATTGTTTTATTTCTGCCGTGCGCGTACGGTAAGCTTACCATACGCGCACCCCGCGATTTAAAAAAAAAAAAGTAAATGTATTTTTCATACTTTTGGGACCTTCTTGGACCCCCTGACAAACGCTAGGGGGTCTGCAACTCTCTTCGTTGCCCCCTTTTCACGTTCTCCACCTTTGTTTATCAGTGTGAGACACACAAAATGGCGGCCAAAACTTCCTGATTTCGACCGATTCGAATGTTTACAGTCATGTAACCACCAATCAGAATTAAGCTCGCGCACGGCATCGTGCGCTTACGGTAAGCTTACCGTACGCGCTCGGAGCCCGCTTATAGATATATATATTGATTTAAATGCTATTTTCTCAGCAAATACTGAACACATTTACACCAGACCTACAAAAGGCACATCCCTGACCTGAGGACTACCTCTCTGCCAAATTTCAAGTAATTCTGTTCAGCCGTTCGGGCTGTAGCTTGGACGAAAGGTCCTATGGAAAAATGCATGGGGAAAACATGTTTTGGGACCCCCCCTTTTTCTCAGCCCCCGCTTGACGAATTCCCCGAGACTTTCAGGATAGGAGCGGAGCGAAGCGCCCCACGTATTTTGAACATTTTGCGAGGATTCGTCAATCGGTGCCAAAGTTATTCAAAATAGAATGTTGCGGATTTCCTATGGAAACACGGTCCTAACTATAACTATCTACTGGCGACCGCCAGTAGATAATATATATATATATATGTATATATATATATATATATATATATATATATATATATATATATATATATATATATATATATATATATATATATATATATATATATATATATATATATTACCTACTGGCGGTCGCCAGTAGGTAGTTATAGTTAGGACCACGTTTCCATAGGAAATCCGCAACATTCTATTTTGAATAACTTTGGCGCCGGTTGACGAATCCTTGCGAATTTTTCAAAATAGGTGGGGCGCTACGCTCCGCTCCTACCCTGAAAGTCTCGGGGGAATTCGTCAAGCGGGGCCACCGTGCGTGCACGGCACTGACTGCGTAAAGTGGGCGCGCGGTGCGCGAAGCGCACCGCGTGCTCACTGTGCGCGCACGGTGCGCGAAGCGCACCGTGCGCGCACGGAACGAACTGCGTTAAGTGGGCGCGCACGCCACGAATGGCGTAAAGTAACTTAGCATTTAAAAAACCATACAAATTCACTGAAAAAACCATAGGTTTCACACACGTTATAGTTAGGAATTAGCATTTAAAAAACCTTGCAAATTCACTGAAAAAACCATAGGTTTCACACATGTTATAGTTAGCGGAAATTTTACTGATAAAAAACCAATGAAATTCCCCCGTTATAGTTAGTGCAGGAAACTATAACTCACGCGACCGCAATCTTCTGCTGATGACATATGTGTCTTTATGAAAAAAAAATATTTGTAATATATGTATAGCTAAAAATTTATGGAAGAAGACATGGGCAAATAAGTGTCTAAATACAGTATTAGCATCAGCAGAGGATTGCGGTCGCGTGAGTTATAGTTTCCTGCACTAACTATAACGGGGGAATTTAATTGGTTTTTTATCAGTAAAATTTCCACTAACTATAACATGTGTGAAACCTATGGTTTTTTCAGTGAATATATATATATATATATATATATATTATCTACTGGCGGTCGCCAGTAGATAGTTATAGTTAGGACCGTGTTTCCATAGGAAATCTCAAAATTCTATTTTGAATAACTTTCGCGCCGGTTGACGAATCCTCGCGAAATTTTCAAAACTAATGGGGCGCTCCGCTCAGCTCCTACCCTGAAAGTCTCGGGGGGATTTGTCAAGCAGGGGCCGAGAAAAAAGGGGGGTCCCAAAACGTGTTTTCCCCATGCATTTTCCCATAGGACCTTTAGTCGAAGGTACAGCCCGAACGGCTGAACAGAATTACTTGAAATTTGGCAGAGAGGTAGTCCTCAGGTCAGGCATGTGCCTTTTGCATATATGGTGTCAATCTGTTCAGTAGTTCCGGAGAAAATTGCAGTTAAAAGCACATACATATCTAAATGCGCGCACCGTACGCGCACGGTACGTGCACGGTGCGCGCACCCTAACGTGCGCAAGCGTAATTCTGATTGGTGGATTTATGTCAGTCAACATTCGAAATCAGGAAGTGTCGGCCGCCATTTTGTTTGTTTTCAGTGCGAGAGTGGAAAAGGAAGGTGGAGAACGTGAAAAGGGGGCAGGGTAGAGAGTTCCTGACCCCCTAGCCTTTGTCAGGGGGTCCCTGAAGGACCCCGAAGGGTGAAAAAAACATTTATTTTTTCCAAAAATTGCGGGGTGCGCTCACGGTGCGCACACCCCCGTCCGCCATTTGAGTTTTAGAGCCCCCGTACGCCATTTTGAGTTTTAGAGGTAGAAGAGAGTTAAAAACAAAAGAGGAAAACGTGAAAAGGGGGCAGGGTAGAGAGTCCCTGACCCTCTAGGCCTTGTCAGGGGGACCATGAAAGACCTCTTAGGCGTAAAAAAAAAAAAATTTAAAAAAATATCGCGGGGTGTGCGCACGGTGCGCGCACGGTGGCAAAAAAAACATTAAAAAAATAGATTAAAAAATCAAGTATAAGTGTTTAGATGTTGGTTGGCTTTAAAAAGAGCCGTTGTGTTTATTGAGTGTTTTTTGTACCTACAAGTAAGTACTGATGCAGAGTCTAAAGTTCAAGAGGAAGACTCTGCTGCCTTCATCAGTGAAATGAACACCGTCTCCTCTATAAATGCCTTGCATGTTGTTACGCAAGTTGTTGTGGTATATAGAACCCATACCATAGTCTCTGAGGAAAGCAGAAACAGATTTATTGACGTGCTTTCTTGCTTTGTCAATCTGTGGACAATATTGGTTGGACCAGTTCCACTTTTGCCTTTGGCATATATTAGAATATACAAAGGTAGATTGTGGAAAAAGTGACATCAATTGCACAAGGTGTCCTTAACAAGCATTTCCAGACCTACCCCAGTTAAAGTGCCTAGGTCATTTCCACCACAGTGCACAATTAAAAGGTCAGGCCTGAGGGAGATGTAGAAAGGATTTCACCAAGGGCATTAATTGGTGCCACTTTAACCCTCTCTGACCAATCCATTTAATGTCTACAGCAAGATCTTTGAAAATACCTCTTTTTTCTGCATACTTTTCACTCCAGAAGACATAGCTATGACCTACAATCCACACTGTGAACATCTTTCAAGGAGATCTGGATGCACTCAGAAGGTGTCTTTCAGTAGAATGGCAGTATGAAAAGAAAGATAGTTGTAAAATGGAGGCTTACATACTTTTTTTTAAATAAAAAGAGCTCATTGGCTATTTCAGATCATTCTACACAAAAAACTAGGCTGTAAGTTTAAATTTTTAAAAGCATGTTTTGTATTGGTTCAGAAAAATGTGTACCCACAGAACATTACTTTAGATTTGCTGTTAGGTTTGAAAAGTCAAGCACTCTTGCTCTTTGGATTAGAAACATTGTGTGCTGAACTTCTGACCTCTCTGCTCACACCAGTGTTCCATGACCTGTTGCTATGGTAGCAGGCAGAAGTCATGTTGGGGGTAGGAATCATTTGGAAAAGGGTTGAAATTTGCAACCAATAGAAATGTGAGTTTCCATTTGAAAAAATGTGGGAAGCTCTGTGATTTGAAGTTAACATGTATATGTGTGAAAAAAGAGAGGGAAACATTGCCATTTACTGGTTCTGCTGAGAGGTGTACAGTTCAGAGATTCTGGCTCTGATAATCTGCTGTGTGAGTGCCACATTTCTTTCTCAACTAACTACTTTTAAAGGTGAGTTA
Source organism: Triturus cristatus (assembly GCF_964204655.1). Taxonomy (NCBI): domain Eukaryota; kingdom Metazoa; phylum Chordata; class Amphibia; order Caudata; family Salamandridae; genus Triturus; species Triturus cristatus. The sequence goes on from NC_140591.1 coordinate 1,526,939,392, forward strand.
TGAATTTGAAAGAGGATGTATGTAGTGCATTTTGATAAAAATAAATGTAAATGAGATTCTTGTTTTAAAGTTGTGTTTTACATTTTATGTTTTGGAAGAAATTTAACTGCCATGAACTTGTCAGATAATATGGAGTATGTCTTCAAAATAAGTCAAGGTGTACTGGTATCACCCAGGAATTCTGTTTTCTGTCTAGAATCCCACCATGAGTCTGTGTGCACACAGGAATTTGTTGTCAGCGATTTAATTTGTGGTGGTCTGGTTCTGTAAGACTTGCATTCGTAGGAAAGGGGCAGCTTGTTTTCTTGAACTGTGATGGTTTGCACTGTGTTATATTTCAGATAGCAGTGTGTAACGCTAACACATTTAATGTCTCTAAGGCTCATTTCCTTTGCTGTAGTCTAATCACTCACCCAGGTTCCATATGCTCATGCTCTCAAGTAGCTGTTAGGACATGTGCTCTTTTTTACCTCTCTAAACTATAAGGAAAATGAGTCAGGCTCTTACAGTAAATATCACTTGTAAAACCACAGCGGTAAATGTGCTTTGAAATTGCCAATGAAAAATCATTTTCTGCCTAGAATCACACCATGAGTTTGTGTGCACAAAGGAATTGGTTGACAGAGATTTAATTTGTGTTGCTCTTGTACTGTAGGACATGCATCCGTAGGAAAGGGGCAGCTTGTTTTCTTGAACTGTGATGGTTTGCATTCAGCAGAAATTACTATCTCACAAATGAGAGGCAAATGCTAACACATTTTAAAAAAACAGGGTAGATTTTCCTTCCACACCTGCCATGGGTGAGGTAGATCCTACATGTTCCAAACTGCAATTAACCCTTACCCCACATGTACTCTTACATACATCTGTGCAGTCTTCATGCAGTTCTGCAAGCATCCATGCAGATCTCTCTTTCACCTGACAATACACAGTCTCCAGAAGCACGCTCTTAGAACACAGGCAGTAGCTTCTCCTGCACTCCCATGCTAAGTATTCAGCACTGTGTGGTATTTCAGATAGCAGTGTGTAACGCTAACACATTCAACGTCACCAAGGCTCATTTCCTATGCTCTAGTCTAATCACTCACCCAGGTTCCACATGCTCATGCTCTCAAGTAGCTGTTAGGACATGTGCTCTTTTCTGCCTCTCTAAACTATAAGGAAAATGTGTCAGACTCTTACAGTAATTATCACATGCAAAACCACAGCAGAAAATGTGCTTTGAAATGGCCAATGAAAAATCGTTTTCTGCCTAGAATTACACCATGAGTCTGTGTGCACACAGGAATTTGTTGTCAGAGATTTAATTTGTGTTGCTCTTGTACTGTAAGACATGCATCCGTAGGAAAGGGGCAGCTTGTTTTGTTGAACTGTGATGGTTTGCATTCAGCAGATATCACTATCTCACAAATGAGAGGCAAATGCTAACACATTTGAAAACAACAGGGTAGATTTTCCTTCCACACCTGCCATTGGTGAGGTGGATCCTACATGTTCCAAACTGCAATTAACCTTTACCCCCATGTACTCTTACATACATCTGTGTAGTCTTCGTGCAGTTCTGCAAGCGTCCATGCAGATCTCTCTTGCACCTGAAAATACACAGTCTCCAGAAGCACGCTCTTAGTACACAGGCAGTTGCTTCTCCTGCACTCCCATGCTAAGTATTCAGTACTGTGTGGTATTTCAGATAGTAGTGTGTAACGCTACCACATTCAACATCACCAAGACTCATTTTCTTTGCTCTAGTCTAATCAGTCACCCAGGTTCCACATGCTCATGCTCTCAAGTAGCTGTTAGGACATGTGCTCTTTTCTACCTTTCTAAACTATAAGGAAAATGTGTCAGGCTGTTACAGTAATTATCACTTGCAAAACCACAGCTGAAAATGTGCTTTGAAATTGCCAATGAAAAATCGTTTTCTGCCTAGAATCACACCATGAGTCTGTGTGTACACAGGAATTTGTTGTCAGAGATTTAATTCGTGTTGCTCTTGTACTGTAGGACATGCATTCGTAGGAAAGGGGCAGCTTGTTTTCTTGAACTGTGATGGTTTGCATTCAGCAGAAATCACTATCTCACAAATGAGAGGCAAATGCTGACACATTTGAAAACAACAGAGTAGATTTTCCTTCCACACCTGCCATGGGTGAGGTAGATCCTACATGTTCCAAACTGCAATTAACCCTTACCCCACATGTACTTTTACATACATCTGTGCAGTCTTCATGCAGTTCTGCAAGGGTCCATTCAGATCTCTCTTGCACTTGACAATACACAGTCTCCAGAAGCACGCTCTTATCACACAGGCAGTAGCTTCTCCTGCACTCCCATGCTAAGTATTCAGCACTGTGTGGTATTTCAGATAGCAGTGTGTAACGCTAACACATTCAACGTCATTAAGGCTCATTTCCTATGCTCTAGTCTAATCACTCACCCAGGTTCCACATGCTCATGCTCTCAAGTAGCTGTTAGGACATGTGCTCTTTTCTGCCTCTCTAAACTATAAGGAAAATGTGTCAGACTCTTACAATAATTATCACTTGCTAAACCACAGTAGAAAATGTGCTTTGAAATTGCCAATGAAAAATCGTTTTCTGCCTAGAATCACACCATGAGTCTGTGTGCACACAGGAATTTGTTGTCAGAGATTTAATTTGTGTTGCTCTTGTACTGTAAGACATGCATTCGTAGGAAAGGGGCAGCTTGTTTTCTTGAACTGTGATGGTTTGCATTCAGCAGAAATCACTATCTCACAATTGAGAGGCAAATGCTAACACATTTGAAAACAACAGGGTAGATTTTCCTTCCACACCTGCCATGGGTGAGGTAGATCCTACATGTTCCAAACTGCAATTCACCCTTACCACACATGTACTCTTACATACATCTGTGCAGTTTTCATGCAGTTCTGCAAGTGTCCATGCAGATCTCTCTTGCACCTGACAATACACAGTCTCCAGAAGCACACTCTTATCACACAGGCAGTAGCTTCTCCTGCACTCCCATGCTAAGTATTCAGCACTGTGTGGTATTTCAGATATCAGTGTGTAACGCTAACACATTCAACATCACCAAGGCTCATTTCCTATGCTCTAGTCTAATCACTCACCCAGGTTCCATATGCTCATGCTCTCAAGTAGCTGTTAGGACATGTGCTCTTTTCTGCCTCTCTAAACTATAAGGAAATGTGTCAGACTCTTACAGTAATTATCACTTGTAAAACCACAGCAGTAAATGTGCTTTGAAATTGCCAATGAAAAATCGTTTTCTGTCTAGAATCACACCATGAGTCTGTCTGCACACAGGAATTTGTTGTCAGAGATTTAATTTGTGTAGCTTTTATTGTGTAAGACTTGCAGTCGTAGGAAAGGGATAGCTCATATGATATGTTTTGAAAAGCTCTTAAAAAATATAGTAATATATATACATTACATAAAGGTCTTTTTTTTTTAGTTTTTTTCAGGAATTGCTGAACAACACTGAAATAAATTAAAGATGCCTATAAAATCAAGAAAGAGAAAAGAACAGCAACAACATCTATATTTGAAGACAACTGGACAAAAACAAATAGTTGAAGAACCTCATGTTGGAAAAAAGAAAAAGCCTTCTGGTAAGCAGACTAAGGATTTTTTTTAAAATATCTTCAAGCAAAGAAAAAATGTAAGAAATATATCCACTCAAAATAGTGTTTCAAGTAGAAAACAACTAGACAATCGACAAAATATACTAAATGCTAATGTACAATCAGAAGTAAGAAAGAATGATTTAAAAAGAAAAATAGATTTTAAAAACATTCGTTGAAAAATGTTTGAGAGAAGAGTGATGTTCAATTTGTTGAAGGATGTGAAAAAATATAGGAAGAAAGCCAAATTTTATAAGAAAAGGAAACATATTGAATCAATTGTTGCCAAGGCTTTGGAATTAAAAAGAAAACTATTAATTTTAATTTTGAACAGGATCAGTACATTAGATAAATTAGTGAATGTAATGAAGTCAAAAAGAAAAAGAAAAAGAAAAAGAGAACTGAAAAAAGTGTTCTTAGGAGAATGGAAGCATAGTTCAAGTACTGAACCATTTTTTAATGAAGAGAGTTATCTTCAAAGTAATAGTTTGCTGCATGCAGTTGACACCAGTGGTTGAGCTTATGAAGTTAAGGATGGTTGTGTAATGGAAAAGGAGACAATGGTTCCAAGAAATGAGGAAGAAGTGTTAGCTGATGAGGTTATGGGGAGACGTCCTAAAGCCCCAGTGTACACTTGGAATTGTAGTAGTATTTGTACTGTACGACAGGAATCAATTGATAAATTTCGTGATTTTCTAAGAGAATATAGTAAAAAAAAGTGTAAAACAGAAGATTAAGGTGCTTCAAAGACTAGATCCATGCAGAGTGAGAGAGAATACTGGTTTGCAAGGACATTCTCTGGCTTGTCTTTCTAGGAAAGTTTGCCAAAGTGTTTTTCACCATTTTAGGATGCTGGCTGTTCATCATACTGAAATGAGAAAGTTTGTGAGAAGATTGTATTTTGCTAAAAGTCCAGCTTTAAAGTTAAATGAGTTGAATAATGCTCTGTTCCGTGGATCTGTAACAGATGTGAAGAAGGTTTGTGAGGATATTGAGTTTTGTTACTTTGGTCCAGAACAAGAAAGTGCAGGAAATGACACAGTTATTGAAGAAAATGTGGAAGAGAATGTAGAACCCACTGTTAGTAAAACATTTGAAGATCAAATGACAAAATTTACTATCATCTCTAATGAAAGACCAAATATTGCTTGTATTTGTTGCCGGAGAAGCCATTATAAAAATCAAACAAGGTATGTTGATCTCTATAAAAAAAGTGAAAAAGAAAATAATGCTAAGTGGATGGATTTTGCTACATATTTGTTTCTGGAAAATTGTTTTGATTTGGGTGAATATCACCATATTTGTAAATACTGTTATAACAAGTTAGAAGAAAATAAAATGCCAGCAAGAGCTGTACATAATAATGTAGAATTGGTTGAAATTCCTGCAGAACTTAGTGATTTAAATACGTATGAGTCTATACTCATTCAATGTGTCCATCCTTTTCAGACTATAGTTCGTATGGAGCCCAAAACAGGCAAATTACCTCCTTCTAATTTACAAAGAGGTTTAAAAGGAAGAGTTGTCTATTTGCCATTAGATTTGAAAAAAAATATTGAAACAATTGATGCAGATAGTTTGGAAAGTGAACCATTAGTTATTCTGGTTAATGGTGTACCTACAAAGAAAAAGAAAATTTGGCAGGAGCTGGTGGATGTACGAAAAGTACAGAGAGCAAATTTATATTAGAAAAGAAATAATAAATGGTATGAATCAATTTATATGGAAGAAGATGAAGAAGTTTTACTAGCAGACTCAGGAATACCAACTGGGCAAATTGAAAAAGTGGATAAGTCAAAAGAAGAAGAAACATTTCAGCATACATCCTCTTCATTCTAAAGAAGTTATGGGAAACACTATTGATCTCTTTCAGATGAAAAAAGCTAAAGGAACTCCCGTGAGTGTATGGGAGGAGAGCTTGGAAGCTCGTTGTTTTCCCCAGCTGTTTCCTACAGGAAAAGGTGGACGATATGATGAATGTCCAGTACAGATTCCTGCTTCTGAGTATCGGACTACAAGGTTATATGCAGAAGATCCAAGATTTCGTCAAAGTATTCCTTATTTGTTCCATCTTTTATTTGAAAGTGACTTATCAGCACTATCTTATGCAGTAAATCACATTTTTAAAACTGGAGTACATCTACATAATGTGTCTGCAAAGGATTTTTTGAACAAAGTGCAACAGCGAGATGATCATTTGGAATCACAATTAATAAATCTGATGGCTTGCCAGCGTGGGACTAATGAATATTGGTACCGACGCCATGGAGAATTGAAATGTATGTTATGGAATTTAGGAACTCCTACATGGTTCCTTACCCTAAGCTGTGCAGAGTACGCTTGGGATGATTTACTGGATTTTCTTCGAGAGGCAAATTCAAATATTGAAAACATCCAATACAAGACAGCAGGAGAATTGTGCTCATTGGATCCGGTTAATGTTTGCAGATATTTTAATCACAGATTTGAGGCTATGATGTCCTTAATCTGCAATAAAAAAAATCCACCTCTTGGAGAAGTTGTGGATTTCTTTTGGAGAAAAGAGTACCAAGCAAGAGGTGCTCCTCATATTCATATGCTGTTGTGGATCAAGGATGCTCCAAAATTTGGAACAGATTCTGATGATGCAGTTTTATCTTTCATTGAAGGATATTCAACATGTGCTATACCTATAAGCACAGAAGAAAAAATCTTAAAAGAGCAAGTTTTACATTTCCAAAGTCATCGGTGTGGAAAATACTTTCGAAGAAAGTACAAGAGTAAAGATAAATTCTACACAAAATGTCGATTTGGATTTCCATGACCTGTTCTTTCAAAAGGTAGAGTAAACAGTTTTATGTCAGCTGTGCGACATACTATTACAAGAAAATCGCCTAAGAATACCTATAACCTAAGAAGAAGAGAAGAGTCAAAATATATAAATGACTACAACCCAGTCATTTTATCCATGTGGAATGCTAACATGGATATATAGTATGTAGCTGACAATTCTATTGCTGTTGCTCGGTATGTCACATCTTACATCACTAAATCTGAGAAAACGGAATTGAAAGAAATGTGGGAAGAGATTTCTCACGAGAAGATTGTCAGTAAATAGCTATACAGTTTCAGTTTAAAGATGTTATCGCATCAAGAAATTGGATCCTACGAATGCTCAGATAGGTTATCATCTGCAAGTCTGTACTCCAAATCTAGAAGAATAATTTGAGTAAGTTTAGGCCTTGCAGGAATGAGAAATCGGGTACTGAAATCTATTCGAGAAATTGAATATTTAGCAGAGTACGAACCTGAAAGTACAGACATTTTAAGAACAAACATGCTGGACACATATTACCCAAAGAGAAGTCATCATCTTGAGAACATGTGTCTCTATGAAGTGCTGCAGAACTACATTTATAAACGGAATGCCACAGAAGACATCAACAATGGAAAATATAAAGTCATTGGTGAGGAAGGATGTTTGGTTAAACAAACAAAAGGAAGTTTGATTAATCACAGAAAGCTGAGTTGCGACACTACTGACAAGAAGGAATTTTACCACTTAGCACTTTTACAGTTGCTTAAACCATGGCGCTCAGAGGATTAATTACTTGGACATTTTCAAAGCTATGAAGATTCCTTTAATGCATGCAAAGATACCATTGAATGCAGTACTTTCACAACTTATGTAGAAATGTTAAATGAAGAAATTGAACAAGAAGCAACAATTGCAGCTGAAGTAGCTAGAGACAGTTCTCAAGACAGTCAAAGTTCCGGGACGCTCAGTCAAGATCCCCTAGGACAACCAATCGTAGAAAATGAAGCTGCAATAGCCATGACTGAAGTGGAAACAGCTATGAATCAAGCTCAGGAAGATTTAATAAACTTACCAAGTTTGGAACAGCAACTGAATGATGAACAAAAACAAATTTATGAGGAAGTCACAAAACAAATTGATCATGGATTACTACATGAAAATAAAGAGTGCTCATGCACATCGTTTGAACCAATCAGAATGTATGTGAGTGGACAAGCCGGAACTGGGAAAAGTTTCTTGATTAAAGTAATTAGAAGCTACCTACAGCAAAAAACAGATTCAACTTTATCTTGTGTTGTTACTGCTCCAACTGGGTTAGCAGCATATAACATACAAGGAATTACCCTCCATCGTTTGCTAATGTTACCAGTAGAGCACGAGAACAAAATACAATACCACAAGCTAACAGGAGAAGCATGTTTTGAAGTTGCAAGAGTATTGAAAAAAATGAAAGTTCTCATCATTGATGAGGTAAGCATGGTATCAAACTTAATGCTTGCCTTTGTGCATTTAAGAATGCAGCAAATTCTAAAGACAAACTATGACGTGCTATTTGGAGGAAAACATGTTATAGTTTTTGAGGATCTTCTGCAGCTCACTCCAGTTAAAGGACAACCAGTATTTCAAACCCTTACACATGAAGACACGAAAAAGATGTTAGGAAGTATAGGTAATGTGAATATTTGGACATAATTAGAGTATAAAGAACTCATTACCAATATGCGGCAGGCAAATGATGATGATTATGCAAGTATACTCAAAGATATCAGAATTGGACTACTCACAGAACATGGCAGAAAAGCTTTCGATTGCTATGTAATTTGTTCCCAACAGAACAAATTGTTCCACAGAAAATATACAAGGAAATTGCTGGAAAAAATACGGTAATCTGCTTAATGCCAACACTACATGAATGCTCTATATTCAATCAAGAAATTTTGAAATTGGAAAATGAAGAGATTGTCAAACTGGAAGCTGTGGATAAAATACAACATGAAGGAATAACTATTATATTGACAAGCAAATTGACAAGTAAATTGGATTCTCTAGAGAAAAACATCTCGAAAACAGCCGGTTTAGAAAAGAATCTTTATGTATGTATGAACTGTTGAGTAATTTTAAGACGTAATTTGGATGTAGAGAAAGGTTTAGTGAATGGAGCTACGGGTAGAGTTGTGGGTTTTGTTAATTACCAGAAAAAAGTTGGAATTGATTTTTAAAAATAAAATTTGATCAGATTGAAGAGGTTAAAGACATTTGTCGTTGTTCAGTTCGTTTCTTGCTTGTGAAAGACATATATGTACGTAGGAAGCAGTTTCCATTTTCTCTAGCATATGCTGTAACTATTCACAAATCTCAAGGATTAACTGTAGATAGTGCTTTTGTAAACATTGGATCTACTGTGTTTAAAGAAGGTATGGCATATGTTGCTTTGTCACGAGTGAAAAAATTATCTGGTTTATTCATGATAGACTTTGATGACTCAAAAGTTAGTGCTGATGCAAACTGTGTAAAGGAATATAATAGATTAAGAAGAAGCTATGCTCCTCATTTAGGTCAGTATCCTGTGTTTGAAAAACGTGTTGTTTGTAGGAAAGGGAGAATTGAGAATATCTGTAATAAGGATGTACAGAAGAGAAAACAAAAGGAGAGTGATGTGATTCCAAGCAAAAAGAAAAAGGACAATGTTGAAGAGGTTGTTGGTTGTCATTTTGAAAATAGCTCTGGTGTCAATTGCTACGCTAATGTAGTGCTGAATTTTGTATTTTATCTTGAAAGTTTGCAAGAGCAGATAATACTAAATCATGTAAAAAGATTCTGTTCTCTGCTGAGTTTTCTTTTTGAGAAGCTGAGTAATGATAAAACTAAAATAGAAAGTGCTTCTGATGTTAGAAAACTTTTAGATGTATGTTCAGGATGTACACAGTTTACTCAAAATGTCCAGCAAGATGCACAGGAATTCTTGATGTATATGCTTATGGTACTGGAAGATGAAGGGGTAGAAATAGAAAATATGTTTGGTCTCTCTTATAAATGGGAACATAGTTGTGAAAAATCATCAGTGATGTCATTTGAGATGTCATCAGTGATGTCATGAGTGATGTCACTGACTATGTCATGAGTGATGTAATATGTGACGTCATCAGCCGTGGATTGCGGGCGCGCGAGTTATAGTTAGCAGAACTAACTATAACGGGGGAATTTCATTGTTTTTTTACGAGCGAAATGTCCAGCTAACTATAACATGTGTAAAACCTATGGTTTTTTCAGTGAATTTGCAAGGTTTTTTAAATGCTAATTCCTAACTATAACATGTGTGAAACCTATGGTTTTTTCAGTGAATTTCAAAGGCTTTTTAAATGCTAATTCCTAACTATAACGTGTGTGAAACCTATGTTTTTTTCAGTGAATATATATATGCATACATATATATGTATGTGTATATATATAAACTTATAAAGTGTGCTTTAACTATTGTGTAGTCACGTCTTTATTGCAACAATGATAATTATATTTTACTCTACTCAGATTCACATTCACACCATCTTCACTGAAGTAAGCTCAGGCTGCACTTGAACAACATCTCAATGGTGAACAAGAATTGAAATTCTGATGTTCCATTGCAGGCCAAGAAGGTAGTGTGTTGGTTCATAGTAACTGTAACTTATGCCCCCACCATGCAAAGAGTTGTCATAAATGATGTAATATCAGATGTCATCAGTGTTGTTATCAATTCTCTCATCGAACATGTCATGAGTGATGTAATATGCGAGGGTATAAGCAGCGCCCTTATCCGTGTGGGTAGTGGGGATGGGTGCAGGACCTGGCTGTAGGCATTTGGCTCTCTCTCACTCCCTATCTCCCCTCCCTAACTTCCTCATTCTTTCCCTCTCATTCCTTCTTTTTCTGTTTCTCCTCCACTATAACTCTTTCTCCCTTTTACCTCTCTTTGTTTCTGTTGGATCCTTTATCCATTCTAACCTTCTTAAATTATCACTCATTGCACTGTTTTTTGCTCCCCTTTTCTTTGGATCCCACTCCCTACCCAATAGCCCTTTCTTCCCACACTTTCTGGCTGTCATCTGTACTTTTAATATATGCTGAAAAGTGGGTTTTGTTCCAGTTCAATAAAAGGGATATAACTGGGAATGGCAGGTATCATATTACTTTCATAAAACTGCTAATTCTGGACTACTCCTAAACCAAATTGTAATGGGAAGACTGAATCACATGGGAATTCAATCTATCAGAGGGCACTAAGGGAGAGACAAACCCTTGCTCTGTCATTGATGAGTAAAGGATAAAAACACCAAAAAGAAGTCCAACCTGTTTATTCAAGGCAGTCAAGTAACATGTGTCTCTCAGATTAAATGACACCCTGGTAAACAAATGAATGTAAGCAAAACAATTGTACTCAGGAATAAAGCTTGGTACAGGGATAGAACCAACTAAGCTTCCCCTTTTTTCCTGCAAAGATGACCAGAGCATATGGGGCTGGCATATACAGAAACAACTTCTCAGGTCCACCTGATCTAGTTGGGGTGCAAGGTGCAGAGGGTATGTACAAATCAGGGTCAGACTGGGAACCAAAAGCTGACCTGGCAAAGTTTGTCAAACATGTGCTCAGACACCACATAGACAGTGGGTGAAGAGAGTGAGCCTGACCACTGCAGGCGGGAATTTGGTGGTAGGGGGCTGGGTTTCCCTACGATATGAATAATGTACAAGCAATGTGTTCTTACTTATATCATGTTTTGTGAGATCTTTTGATGAAAACTGTATTAAGAACCAGACGGTTTGCCACACTCCTTTAATTTTATTACTGTGTTTTTTATTTCCATTTTGTAATTTGGTAGTACCTGTGGGTTGTTTTGCATGATATTTGTAGTGTTTTAATGCACAGGGGTGGATCATAAGGCTTACATTAACTGTAAATTGATGTTAGAATTGCTTTTGAAGAATTTTGCTTTACGCAAGCCACTCAATACCATAGTTGTTACATATTTGTGTGTGTACAGCAAACATATATATATATATATTGAATTGTCTTATTTCCTAGGCATATATTTGTATTGTGAAATGTGCTTTACTAGAGCCACTAGGCATAAGCATTTTTATAAATCAGTGTTGTGGTGCACATGTGAACAAGTCATTCTAAACTTCAAGAAGTTTCAGCACCTTTAGAATTGAGATGGGTATTTTGAATGTGGAGCTCTCTTTATATTTATGCCACACAGCACTGGGATAACATTACCAGTTATTCTGGTATGTTTTTGGATGCTCTGGCCTTTGTAGCCACTGTTGCTATGTGACGCAGTATGTGCCACGTCACCCGATGTGACAGCGATACTTCCCACTTTGAAGCAATTTCTTTGTAATGTTTTGTGCCGATCACTGTGGAATGCCAGACTTCTCTACAATGCAAAAGTAAATTTTGCTTACTTGTCAATTGGTGTTTATGGATTTAGAGTATGTTGCCTGCGTTACACTGTGTTTTGAAGTATTTATTATTTTATAGATGTGCAGTATGTCTTTGCTATTCATGCAGACAGTGTTTTAAAGGTAGCACTGGCATCAACGATTTCTGTACATTTTGACAGAGAGAATTCGGGTCGAAATGCTTCAAGTGAAATTAAATTGTTACCACTGTATATTCTGGAGTGCAAGACTTATTTCCTGTGAGAATTCTTGGATGCAGGGGTTTCTTGATTAATTATGAGTGGGCCTGCTCCCACTCTGTTGCACTGGCTCCGTGTGGTAGATGTGGTTGGATGGCAGTGATATATATATATATATATATATATATATATATATATATATATATATATATATATATTATCTACTGGCGGTCGCCAGCAGATAGTTATAGTTAGGACCTATTTTCCATAGGAAATCCGCAACATTCTATTGGGAATATCTTTTGCGCCGGTTGACGAACATTTGACCAGCTCCGCTCCGCTCCTACCCTAAAAGTTTTGTGGTGATTCGACAAGCGGGGACCGAGAAAAAAGGGGGGTCCCAAAACGCATTTTTCCCATGCAATTTCCCATAGGATCTGTTGTCGCAGCTACAGCCCGAACCGCTGAATGGAATGACACCAAATTTGGCAAAGAGGTAGTCCTCAGTTCAGACTCGTGCCTTTTGCATATTTGGTGTGAATCTGTTCAGTAGCTCCTGAGAAAATTAGGGTAAAAATAGTTAGTGATATCTATGGCCGCGGAGGATCCGCGGACCCTACCCGCACCGTACGCGAACCCTCCCCGAACCGAGCGCGCACCCTCCCGATCGCGTGCTTAATGCTAATTGGCTGTCGAGCGTCTCTCTACATTCGAAACCAGGAACTGTTGGCGTCCGTTTTCTGCCTCGGTAGTAGCGAGGCTGAAGAAGCAAGGGGAATAAGTGCGTAAAACATATAAATGGGGCAGAGTGGAAATACTCTGACCCTCTAGAGGTGCTTAGGGGGTCCCAGAAGGACCCCCTGGGGCCCCCCTTTTTTTAAAAACAAAAGCGGCGAAATGCACGCACGGTGCGCGCATCCTATCGCGTTGGATGCGCGGATCCTCTCGCGGTGGGTTCGCGGATCCAAGGGAATTTTTTTTTAACTGTTGGCAGATAAAGATTAAGCTTAAGTGTTTTGTTCTTGAGTGGCTCTAAAAATAGCCGTTGTGTTCATTGAGAGTTTTTGGTACTTATAAGTAAGTACCTATACAGAGTCTAAAGTTGTTGAGGAAGACTCTGTTTCCTTCATCAGTAAAGTGTACTCCATCTCTCCTATATATCTCTTGCATTTGAAAGCGCAGATTGTTATTATAAATGGACCCCATTCTGTAGTCTCGGAGAAAAGCAGAAACAGATTTATTCACATGTTTCCTAGCTTTCTCAATCTGTGGACAAAAATGATCGGCCCAGTTCCATTTCTGCCTTTGGCATATGTTAGAATACACAAAGGCAGTTTTAGGGAAAAGTGAAATCAGTTGTGCAAAGGTGTCCTTCATAAGCATTTCCAGACCTACCCCAGTCAAAGTGCCTAGGTCATTGCCACCACAGTGCACTATTATGAGGTCAGGGTGTTGGATTCACATGAAGCATTTCACCAACGGCATCAATTTGTGCCACTTTAACCCTCTCTGTCCAATCCATTTAATGTCTACATTTGGCAAACCTAGGTCTTTGTGAATACCTTTGTTTTCTGCATACCTTTGGCTCCAGAAAATGTAGCTGTGTTCCACAATCCACACTGTAAGCATCTTGTAAGGAGGTCTGGATGCACTCAGATGGTCTCTGTAAATGAAATGGCAGTTTGGAAAGTAAGATGTTTCTAAAATGGTGGCTAAGATGCAATTTTGAAAAAAGACAAGAAATCATCGGTTGTTTGAAAACCTTATACACTGAAAGGTAGGGTGCATATTTCTGTTTTTTAAACGCTTGATTCTTATTGGTTAACAAAAACAGATTGTAAGGAACATTATATATGATAAGCTGATATGTTGAGAAGTCAAGCACACTTGCTGTTTTGATTAGCAACATTGTGTGTGCTGAACTTGTGACCTATGTGCTCATTACAGTGTTCCATGACCTGTTTCTATGGTAACAGGCAGAAGGAAGATTGGGGGAAGGGTTGAAGTTTATGTCATTTGGAAAGGGTTGAAATGTTTAACAATCTTATTGACAGTGTGTGTGCATGTAGAAACCATTTTGTGATAAGGATTTGTGTTTTTTCATGTGTTTGTAGACAGATAACTATGCAGTTCTTATATTTTGGTAGATTTAGAAACCACTTATTGTTTATGAATTTGTGAAATGAGTTATGTTTCTGCAGTAAAATGTAGTACTCCTTGTAGATGAAGAAATGTGTTTTGGTATAGTGTAAGGGATAGTGTTGTTTGTCTAGAATCACACGGAGAGCCTGTGTGCATTTGGGAACCACTGTGGAGAAGCGTTTGGTAACATCGTGCATTTGCTGACAGATAACTGTTTTGAAACCTGTCATGTTGTCAAGTTTTAGTAGCATTAGAAGACAGTTATGGCTTATGCTTTCATTAAATGAGTTAGGTATTGACAGTAAAGTGTAGTCGTGAAATATGTAGATTGTGTGCAGTTCCCTTACCACTTCCAGTGTAGTGAATGGGTTTTGGTAAACTCCTAGGAATACTGGTGCTTGTCTAGAATCACACTGTGAGTCTGTGTACATTTGGGAACCACTGTCAGAGAAGCGTTTGGTAACATCGTGAATTTGCTGACAGAAAACTGTTTTGAAACCTGTCATGTTGTCAAGTTTTAGTAGCATTAGAAGCCAGTCTTTGCTTATGTGTTGATTAAATGAGTCAGGCATTGACACTAAAGTGCAGTCGTGAAATATGTAGATTGTGTGCAGTTCCCTTATCACTTCCAGTGTAGTGAATGAGTTTTGGCAAACTCCTAGGAATACTGGTGCTTGTCTAGAATGACACTGTGAGTCTTTGTGCATTTGGGAACCACTGTGAAAGAAGCGTTTGGTAACATCGTGTATTTGCTGACAGAAAACTGTTTTAAAACTTGTCATGTTGTCAAGTTTTAGTAGCATTAGAAGCCAGTCTTTGCTTATGTGTTGATTAAATGAGTGAGGCATTGACACTAAAGTGCAGTCGTTAAATATGTAGATTGTGTGCAGTTCCCTTACCTCTTCCACTGTAGTGAATGAGTTTTGGTAAACTCCTAGGGATAGTGGTGCTTGTCTAGAATCACACTGTGAGTCTGTCTGCATTTGGGAACCACTGTCAGAGAAGCGTTTGGTAACATCATGTATTTGCTGACAGAAAACTGTTTTGAAACCTGTCATGTTGTCAGGTTTTAGTAGCATTAGAAGCCAGTCTTTGCTTATGCGTTGATTAAATGAGTCATGCTTTGACACTGATGTGGTGTACTTAAATATGTAGATTGTGTGCAGTACCATTAACTCTTCCAGAATAGTGAATGAGTTTTGGTAAACTCCTAGGATAGTATTGCTTGTCTAAAATCACACTGTGAGTCTGTGTGAATTTGGGTAAGGATTGTGAGAGAAGCATTTGGTAACATCGTTTATTTGCTGACAGATAACTGTTTTAAAACCTGTCATGTTGTCAAGTTTTAGTAGCATTAGAAGCCAGTCTTTGCTTATGTGTTGATTAAATGAGTCAGGCATTGACACTAAAGTGTAGTCGTGAAATATGTAGATTGTGTGCAGTTCCTTTACCAGTTCCAGTGTAGTGAATGAGTTTTGGTAAACTCCTAGGGATAGTGGTGCTTTTCTAGAATCAAACTGTGAGTCTGTGTGCATTTGGGAACCACTGTCAGAGAAGCGTTTGGTAACATTGTGCTTTTGCTGACAGAAAACTGTTTTGAAATCTGTCATGTTGTGAACTTTTAGTAGCATTAGAAGCCAGTCTTTGCTTATATGTTGATTAAATGAGTCACGCCTTGACACTGATGTGCTGTACTTAATTATGTAGATTGTGTGCAGTCCCCTTACCCCTTCCACAGTAGTGAATGAGTTGTGGTAAAGTCCTAGGATAGTGTTGATTGTCTAAAATCACACTGTGAGTCTGTTTGCATTTGGGTAAGGATTGTGAGAGAAGCATTTGGTAACATCATTTATTTACTGACAGATAACTGTTTTAAAACCTGTCATGTTGTCAAGTTTTAGTAGCATTAGAAGCCAGTCTTTGCTTATGTGTTGATTAAATGAGTCAGGCATTGACACTAAAGTGCAGTCGTGAAATATGTAGATTGTGTGCAGTTCCCTTATCACTTCCAGTGTAGTGAATGAGTTTTGGCAAACTCCTAGGAATACTGGTGCTTGTCTAGAATGACACTGTGAGTCTTTGTGCATTTGGGAACCACTGTGAAAGAAGCGTTTGGTAACATCGTGTATTTGCTGACAGAAAACTGTTTTAAAACTTGTCATGTTGTCAAGTTTTAGTAGCATTAGAAGCCAGTCTTTGCTTATGTGTTGATTAAATGAGTGAGGCATTGACACTAAAGTGCAGTCGTGAAATATGTAGATTGTGTGCAGTTCCCTTACCTCTTCCACTGTAGTGAATGAGTTTTGGTAAACTCCTAGGGATAGTGGTGCTTGTCTAGAATCACACTGTGAGTCTGTCTGCATTTGGGAACCACTGTCAGAGAAGCGTTTGGTAACATCATGTATTTGCTGACAGAAAACTGTTTTGAAACCTGTCATGTTGTCAGGTTTTAGTAGCATTAGAAGCCAGTCTTTGCTTATGCGTTGATTAAATGAGTCATGCTTTGACACTGATGTGGTGTACTTAAATATGTAGATTGTGTGCAGTACCATTAACTCTTCCAGAATAGTGAATGAGTTTTGGTAAACTCCTAGGATAGTATTGCTTGTCTAAAATCACA
Source organism: Triturus cristatus (assembly GCF_964204655.1). Classification (NCBI taxonomy): domain Eukaryota; kingdom Metazoa; phylum Chordata; class Amphibia; order Caudata; family Salamandridae; genus Triturus; species Triturus cristatus. The sequence continues at coordinate 1,526,956,194 of NC_140591.1, forward strand.
CTGTGAGTCTGTGTGAATTTGGGTAAGGATTGTGAGAGAAGCATTTGGTAACATCGTTTATTTGCTGACAGATAACTGTTTTAAAACCTGTCATGTTGTCAAGTTTTAGTAGCATTAGAAGCCAGTCTTTGCTTATGTGTTGATTAAATGAGTCAGGCATTGACACTAAAGTGTAGTCGTGAAATATGTAGATTGTGTGCAGTTCCTTTACCAGTTCCAGTGTAGTGAATGAGTTTTGGTAAACTCCTAGGGATAGTGGTGCTTTTCTAGAATCAAACTGTGAGTCTGTGTGCATTTGGGAACCACTGTCAGAGAAGCGTTTGGTAACATTGTGCTTTTGCTGACAGAAAACTGTTTTGAAATCTGTCATGTTGTGAACTTTTAGTAGCATTAGAAGCCAGTCTTTGCTTATATGTTGATTAAATGAGTCAGGCATTGACACTAAAGGGTAGTCGTGAAATATGTAGATTGTGTGCAGTTCCCTTACCTCTTCCACTGTAGTGAATGAGTTATGGTAAACTCCTAGGGATAGTGGTGCTTGTCTAGAATCACACTGTGAGTCTGTGTGCATTTGGGAACCACTGTCAGAGAAGCGTTTGGTAACATCGTGCATTTGCTGACAGAAAACTGTTTTGAAACCTGTCATGTCAAGTTTTAGTAGTATTACAAGCCAGTCTTTGCTTATGTGTTGATTAAATGAGTCAGGCATTGACACTAAAGTGTAGTCGTGAAATATGTAGATTGTGTTCAGTTCCCTTATCACTTCCACTGTAGTGAATAGTGAATGAGTTTTGGTAAACTCCTAGGGATAGTGGTGCTTGTCTAGAATCACATTGTGAGTCTGTGTGCATTTGGGAACCACTGTCAGAGAAGCATTTGGTAACATTGTGCATTTGCTGATAGAAAACTGTCATGTTGTCAAGTTTTAGTAGCATTAGAAGCCAGTCTTTGCTTATGTGTTGATTAAATGAGTCAGGCCTTGACACTAAAGTGTAGTCGTGAAATATGTACATTGTGTGCAGTTCCCTTACCTCTTCCACTGTAGTGAATGAGTTATGGTAAACTCCTAGGGATAGTGGTGCTTGTCTAGAATCACACTGTGAGTCTGTGTGCATTTGGGAACCACTGTCAGAGAAGTGTTTGGTAACATCGTGCATTTGCTGACAGAAAACTGTTTTGAAACCTGTCATGTTGTCAAGTTTTAGTAGCATTAGAAGCCAGTCTTTGCTTATGTGTTGATTAAATGAGTCAGGCATTGACACTAAAGTGTAGTCGTGAAATATGTAGATTGTGTTCAGTTCCCTTATCACTTCCACTGTAGTGAATAGTGAATGAGTTTTGGTAAACTCCTAGGGATAGTGGTGCTTGTCTAGAATCACACTGTGAGTCTGTGTGCATTTGGGAACCACTGTCAGAGAAGCATTTGGTAACATTGTGCATTTGCTGACAGAAAACTGTTTTGAAACCTGTCATGTTGTCAAGTTTTAGTAGCATTAGAAGCCAGTCTTTGCCTATGCGTTGATAAAATGAGTCATGCTTTGACACTAAAGTACAGTAGTATTTTCTTTACTGCCCCAGAACTGAAAATTCAATATTTTTACCCAGGCACTGTCCTAGAAGTAGTCTGATGATTTAGTCAGTTTCTAAGTACTTATGTTGTGAGCCATTCATTACCAAATAGACTGCTTCAAATGTCCATGCAGTATGCATGTAGTTCTCTAACCACCTACACAGTTGTTTTTCAGACCTTCAATTCTCTAGACAGTTTCCATACACTTCCAGGAAACACCCTATCACTCTCTTTGTAGTCTTCTAGTGACCCATTCAGCACCATGTAGTAATTCATTCACTGTGCCAAAACCCAAACATTTATAAATTCACCAAGACACTCTCTTTCCAGTACTCTAATGATTCAGTTACTGTCTAAGTATTCATGCACTGAGCCAGGACTTAGCACATGGACTGCTTCAAACCCCTGTGCACTATGCATGCAGTCTTCTAACCACCTAGAGATTTGTGTTTTATACTTTCAATTCCCTAGTCAATATCCATATAGTCCAGCAAACATCTCGTCACTCCCTTTGCAGTCTTTTAGTGACCTTTTTAGTACCAATTACTAATTCATTCCCTGTGCGAAAAGTCTACCAGTTATACATTCATCCAGGCAGTCTCCTTGCTGTAGTATAATCATTCAGTCAGTACCCAAGTACTCATGCAGTGAGCCGGGCCTTAGCACATGGACTGCTATAAATGCCTATCCAGTATGCATTCAGTTCTCTAATGAGCTACACAGTTGTCTTTCGCAGCTTCAATTCCCCAGTTAGTATTCATACACTTCTAGCAAACACCCTGTTACTCACCCAGTGTGTCTCTTTTTAGTACTGTAATCATTCAGTTAGTTAGCATGAAGTCTTTTAGTGAGGTAGGCTTTAGGGCATGAACTGCTTCAAAGTAGTATGCATTATGTATGCAGTGTTTTAATCATCGTCACACTTGTTGTTCAGGGCTATAGTTTTTTAGTCTGTTTTTATATAAAATGTGTTTGTACAGTAATGGAATATTGTAAATTTGAAAGTTATTAATATACATTTATTTGTGACCCTTTTTTGCAGATACTGTTTTTCAACGTTAAACTCGAGAAAGTATGCCGGAGAACAGAGACAGGAGGATTATTTGAAGAAACATCAACCACAAGTATTGAATGAAAAAGATAATGTGGCTAATAGGAAAAAATCTTCTGGTAAGATCACGAAGCAATTTATTAAAAATGTTTGTAGGAGCAAACAGAATGTAGAGAATGCTGCAACTTCAAATCATTTTTTAAGTAAGAAAAAAAATCAAAATAAGAGGAAAAGTAAAAAAGCAAATGTTCAGTCAAAGGAGATAAAGTATGGTAAAAGAAGACAAAATCAGTATAAGGAATTACGCAAAAAAATATTTTACAAGAGAGTAGTGCATAATTTGCTGAAAGATGTAAAGAAATATAAAAAGAGATCTTTATTTTATAAAAAGAAGAAGCATATTGAAAGCATTGTGGAGAAAGCTTATGAAGTAAAAAGGAAACTGTTTATTTTAGTGTTAAACAGAATTCGATCACTAGATAAATCAATATATGTAATGAAGGCCAAAAGTAGGAGGATAAGAGTTATTAATAAAAAAACATTTTTGTGATGTTTTTTTGGGAGAATGAAAACACAGTTCTAGTTCAGAGCCTTTTTTTAATGAAGAGAGTTATCCACTAAGAGAAAAATTATTGTATGCAGTTGACACCAGTGGTAGAGGTTATGAGGTTAGTGATGGTTGTCCAATGGAGAAAGAGAAAATGGTTGAAAGAAATGCAGAAGAAGTGATAGCTGATGAAGTTTTAGGGAGACATGCTAAAACCCCTGTGTACACTTGGGATTGCAGTAGTGTTTGTAGTGTACGACAGGAATCTATTGAAAAATTATGTCGTTTTTTACGAGTCTATACTAAAAAAAGCTGTTGCAAGGACTAGACCCTTGCAGAGTGAGAAAACATACTGGTTTGCAAGGTCATTCTCTGGCTTGTCTTTCTAGGAAAGTTTGTGAAAGTGTTTCTCACCATTTCAGAATGCTGGCAGTACATCATACTCAAATGCAGAAGTTAGTGAGAAGGTTGTATTATGCAAAAAGTCCAGCACTAAAGTTAAGATTGTTGAACAGTGCTCTTTTGCGTGGGTCAGTTTCAGATGTGAAGCAGGTCTGTGAGGATATTGAGTTTTGTTACTTTGGGCCTCAGCAAGATAGTGAAGAAACTGACACATTAGTAGAACAAAATGTTGAAGACAATGTAGAACCTGTAGTTACAGAAACATTTGAGGATGAAATGACAAAGTTTAAGGTAATTTCAGGTGAAAGACCAAATGTTTCTTGTATTTGTTGTCGGCGAAGTCACTATAAAAATCAGACTAGGGGCGTCAATCTGTATTTAAAAAGTGAAATAGAAGATAATGATAAGTGGATGGAATTTGCAACTTATTTGTTGGTAGAGGATTGTTTTGATTTGGGATGTGAGCAGCGTATTTGCAAATATTGTTATAATAAATTAAATGAGAATAAAATGCCTGCTATAGCTGTTCATAATAATCTAGAGTTGGTTGCTATTCCTCCAGAGCTGATAGATTTAAATACGTATGAGTCTATTCTGATACAATGTGTTCACCCATTTCAGGCTATTGTTCGTATGGAGCCCAAAACAAGTAAATTACCTCCATCGGAGTTGCAAAGAGGATTGAAAGGAAGAGTTGTGTATTTACCATTAGATTTAAGGAAAAATGTGGAAACTATTGGTGTAGATCATGCAGAAAATGAGCCACTAGTCATTCTAGTTAATGGTGTTCCTACTAAGAATAAGAAAATCTGGCAAGAGTTAGTGGATGTTAGAAAAGTGCAAAAGGCATCATTGTATCTGATAAAAAATAATGAGTACTATAGAAATGTGTTTGTTGGAGAAGAAGAAATAGATTTAGCAGAAGATAGTGAAACATTAAGTGGACAAATTAAAAAAGTGGACATGTCCAGATGTGAAGAGATCTATGAACATTACAGTGTACATCCACTTCATTCCAAAGAGGTGATGGGGAATACAATTGAGTTGTTTCAAATGAAAAAAACAACAGGAAGTCCCATGAGTGTATGGGAAGAGAGTTTGGAAGCTCGTTGTTTCCCGCAGTTGTTTCCAAACAGGAAAAGGTGGATGATATGATGAATGTCCTGTGCAGATTCCTGCATCTGAATATCGGACAACAAGATTATATGCAGAAGATCCAAGATTTCGACAATGTATCCCTTATATGTTTAAGCTTCTGTTTGAAAGTGACTTGTCTGGACTTTCATATGCAGTAAATCACATTTTAAAAACTGGAATGCATCTGTTATGTTATGTTAAATGAAGCTTGTAAAGCGCACTGACACCAATGGTTTCCTGGCGCTAATGACAGAAGAATGAGAGCAGCAGCAGAATGACAGACAGCAATAGGCAGGTTAGCAAGGAGGGGGGAAGAGGGAAGTCTTTAACAGTTTCCTGAAGTCGAGGAGGGAGGAACTAGACTTGATGGGGAGAGATAATGAATTCCAGAGGGAAGGGGCCAGAAGGGCGAAAGAGCGGGCACCGAACTTTTTAGTTTTGACTCTGGGAACAGTCAGTTTTGCATCTGCAAAATGTAACTGCAAAGAGTTTTATGGATAAAGTGCATCAGAGAGATGATCATTTAGAATCTCACGTGATTAATCTGATGGCATGTCAGCGTGGGACTAATGAATATTGGTACCGTCGACATGGAGAACTGAAATGCATGCTACGGAACTTGGGAACTCCTACATGGTTTGTTACACTAAGCTGTGCTGAGTATGCTTGGGATGATTTACTTGAATTTCTTCGAGAGGCAAATTCCAATGTATATAATATTGAATACAAGACACCTGGAGAATTGTGCTCTTTGGATCCTGTCAATGTATGCAGATATTTCAATCATAGATTTGAAGCTATGATGTCTTTCATCTGCAATAAAAAGAATCCTCCTCTTGGAGAAGTTATGGATTTCTTTTGGAGAAAGGAGTATCAAGCAAGAGGTGCTCCTCACATACATATGTTGTTATGGGTCAAGGATGCCCCCAAATTTGGAACAGATTCAGATGAAAGTGTTTTGTCTTTCATTGAAGATTATGCTACAAATCTCTCATCTAAGCTTAATGCAATTACAATCCATCTGTATGCGTTTTTTATGGTCTAGGGGAAAGGCCCGCCGTGCTATGAGATTTATGGTTTTGCCACGGTTGGCAGGAGGTTGGTCGGTACCAGACTTTACCCTGTACTATTATACATGTATGCTACAAAGAATGAATATACTACTCATAGGAGTAGGATCTTTAGATATGGCGGAGTGTCCTTCTATTTACGAGATGCTATTGGGTGTTAAAGCAAAAAATTGCCTGTTTTTGAATTTGGATTGGAGCTATTACAAGCGTACTAGATTTAAGGTTCTAGGGGCAGCTTATAAAGTGTGGAAAGCCGTTAGGAAAATGTATCATTTTCGGAAAATTTCGTGGTATACACCACTAGCTGCTACAACTTTTTTCCCAATGGTGTTTTGGGACCGGGTGGTTTATAATTGGAAAATAAAAGGCATATGCCTGGTGGGGGATCTATATTCTATAGCGGGTATGAAATCATTCGACCAACTTTGTGAGCAATATCAGTTGCCTAGAGAAGACTTTTACAAGTACTTACAAATTAGACAGTATTTAATGCAGCTGCGTGGCAACATTTTGACTAATCCTTTGCTGGAAGCAAATCGGAAATCTGCAAGAATAGGCATTTTATATAGTTTAATGCTTAGCACTAAGTTGGATGATTTAGAAGAGCAGAATCGAAAATGGGGGATCAGACTGGGAAGATCTGATATAAATTTAGAGGCCTCTATTAATTTGGCAATCCAACTATTTTTATCTGCTAAACTGTCGGCTCAACATTTCAAATCGCTTTTTAATTTATACTATACTCCAGATAAAACCTCAAAATGGAGTGGGGTTCATACAGGGCAATGCTTCCGATGTGGGCACTCTCCCGCAGATGATATACATATTTTTTTCTCTTGTTCTACTTTAGCTAGACTCTTGTATCAGGTGCAGCAGCTATTAACAAAAAATGTTGGTGTTCCTATACAATTAACAGCTGTTCAAATTTTGTTGGGGGTGGAAATGGGAAGTGTGGTAGAAGGGATACCGATGAAGCAGATATATCTAATATTTCTTGCTACTGCAGTTTTTAGGTTAAGTATAGCTTCGTACTGGCTTCAGAAAGAACCTCCCACATTCGAGGCATGGCGTGCACAGTTTTATCAGGTTTATAATATGGAGTATAGTTTATATGCTATTAAAGGCCAGCGTAAAAGGCAGTTGGGATGGCAAATCTGGGGCTTAGTTAAGCAATATCTGTCTTCGGATCTCAGAATATAAACTTTATTTAGTGTCTTTAACCACGTTTTTTTTTTTCTTTCGTTTAGGAAGTGGTGGCATTCATTTTAATCGCATATTATCCAGCCATTCTTTATGCTATTTGTTTATTAAATGACCTTATATTTACGGTTTATCTGTATATCATGTTGTATATTGACTATTTTGAATGTACTGACTAATGTATTTTCAATAAAAAAATAATAAAAAAAAAAAGAAGATTATGCTACATGTGCTGTACCAAATAGCAGAGAAGACAAAAACTTAAAAGAACAAGTCTTACGATTTCAAAGCCATAGGTGTGGAAAATACTGTCGACGAAAGTACAAGTCAAAGGATAAGTTCTATACCAAATGTCGTTTTGGATTTCCACGTCCTGTATTAGCCAAAGGAAGAGTGAACAGTTTCATGTCAGCTGTACGACATACCATCACAAGAAAGTCTCCGAAAAACACCTACAACTTAAGAAGAAGCGAAGAATCAAAATACATAAATGACTACAACCCAGTTATTTTATCCATGTGGAACGCTAACATGGATATTCAGTATGTTGCGGACAATTCTATTGCTGTTGCTCGATATGTAACGTCTTACATTACTAAATCAGAAAAGACTGAATTGAAAGAAATGTGGGAAGAGATTTCTCATGAGAAGAGTCTAAGTAAGAAATTATACAGTTTCAGTTTTAAAATGTTATCGCATCGTGAAATTGGAGCATATGAATGTTCAGATCGGTTATCATCTGCAAGTCTATATTCCAAAAGTAGAAGAATCATTTGGGTGAGTCTAGGTCTTGCAGGAATGCGAAATCGGGTACTGAAATCTGTTCAAGAAATTGAATATTTAGCAGAAAATGACCCTGACAGTACAGATATTTTGAAAACCAATATGTTGGACACATACTATCCAAAGAGAAGTCATCATCTTGAGAACATGTTCTATGAAGTGTTGCAAAACTACACTTTTAAACGGAATATTACATAGAACATCAACGATGGAAAATATGGAGTGATTGGTTCTGAAGGATGTCTGGTGAAACAAAGGAAATGTAATTAAACACAGAAAACTGAGTTGCGACACTGCTGACAAAAGGGAATTTTACTATTTAGCCCTTTTGCAAATGTTCAAACCATGGCGTTATGAACTGGAATTACTTGGAGATTTTCCCAGCTATGAAGATTCATTTAATGCTTGTAAAGATAGCATACAATGCAGTGCTTTCGCAAATTATGTGAAAATGTTGAATGATGAAATTGATCAAGAAGCTACAATTGCAGCTGAGATTTCTAGAGACAGTTCTCAAGACAGTCAATGTTCTGCTGCACTGAGTCAAGATCCACTTGGACAACCAATTGTTGAAAATGAAGCAGCAATTGCCATGAATGAGGTGGAAACAGCAATGTATCAAGCACAAGAAGATGCAATACAGTTAGGAAACTTGGAAGAGCAACTAAATGTTGAACAGAAAGAAATATATCAGCAAGTGAAAGAGCAGATTGACCATGGATTACTTCATGAAAAGAAAGACTGCTCATGTACATCATTTCAACCTATCCGAATGTATGTGAGTGGTCAAGTTGGAACAGGAAAGAGTTTCTTAATTAAAGTAATTACAAGTTATCTGCAAAAAACAACTGAGTCGCATTTGTCTTGTGTTGTCACTGCTCCAACTGGGTTGGCAGCACATAACATTAAAGGAATGACTTTACATCGTTTACTAATGCTGCCAGTAGAGCATGAGAACAAATTGGAATACCACAAGCTATCTGGAGAAGCTTGTTGTGAAGTTTCAAGAGTGCTGAAGAAAATGAAACTTCTCATTATTGATGAGGTGAGCATGGTTTCAAACTTGATGCTTGCGTATGACGTGTTATTTGGAGGAAAACACGTCATAGTTTTTGGAGATCTACTGCAACTGACACCGGTAAAAGGACAACTGGTATTTAAATACTTGCCCATGAAGATACTAGAAAGTCTCTTGGCAGTGTTGGTAATGTGAACATTTGGAGTAATTTTGAATACAAAGAACTGACAACAAATATGCGACAGTCAAATGATGCTGAAGATGGAATTATTCTTCAAGATATAAGAATTGGAATTCTTTCAAAAAAAGGGAAAGAAGCTTTTGAGAGTCGATTACTTTGCAATGTCTTTCCAAATGAAAATGCAGTTGCTGCAAAAGTGTACGTGGAAATTGCTAAAAATAAGTCAGTGATTTGCTTAATGCCAACACTGCGTGAAGAAGAATTATTAAAATTGGAAAATGAAGAAATTGTCAAAATGGAAGCCATCGATAAAATACTACATGAAGGAATCACTATTATTTTAACGGCTAAGTTGAGATCAAAACTAGATTGTTTAGAAAAAAAAATATCTAAAACTGCTGGTTTGGAAAAGACACTGTATGTGTGTGTAAACTGTCCGGTAATTTTAAGGCGTAATTTGGATGTAGAGAAAGGTTTAGTTAATGGTGCAATGGGTAAAGTGGTGGATTTTGTGAATTATCAGAAAAAAGAAGGAATTGAATTTTTAAAAATTTAATTTGATCAGATTGATGAAGTTAAAGAAATTGGTTGTTGTTCAGTTCGTTTTTTGCTTATTAAAGATTTATATGTCCGTAGGAAACAATTTCCATTTTCTCTGGCATATGCAGTGACTATTCAAAAATCTCAAGGATTAAGTGTAGACAGTGCATTGGTGAACATTGGATCTTCTATATTTAAAGAGGGTATGGCATATGTTGATTTGTCGCGAGTCAGAACATTATCTGGTTTGTTTTTGATTGATTTTGATGAGACAAAGGTTACTGCAGATGCAAACTGTGTAATAGAGTATAATAGGTTAAGAAGGGCGTATGCTCCAAATTTAGGTCAATATCCTGTATATGAAAAGAGTGTGTTTGGTCGAAAAAGAAGGTTAGAGAATATCTGTTCTGAAGGTATCAAGAAAAGAAAAGAACAAGATAATGTTGTGATTGCAGGTAAAAAGAAATTGGACACTGTTGAAGAGATTGTTGGTTATCAGTTTGAAAATAGTTCTGGTGTCAACTGCTATGCTAATGTAGTGGTCAATGTTGTTTTTTATCTTGAAGATTTCCAAGAGCAAATTATGGAGAATCGACAAAAAAGATTTTGTTCTCTGTTGCACTCTGTTTATGAAATATTGACAACAGATAGAAGTAAAATACAATGTCTTTCAGATGTTCGTAGTCTTTTGGATGTGTGTTCTGGTTCTACACAATTTACACAAAATATCCAACAAGATGCACAGGAATTTTTAATGTATATGCTTACCATTTTTGAAAATGAAGGTGTAGAAATAGAAAATATTTTTGGCCTTTCTTACAAATGGGAACATAATTGTGAAAATTGCACGTATACATGTAGCACCAATGTAGACACTGAGAGATTTCTGTATTTAACATTACCAGACTGTAAATCAGTGGCTTTCAATAAATTAGTGAAAGGTGCAATTCAAAACATGGAGTGTAGCCAACATTATTGTTAACAAAATATGGAAAATACATAATTTTAATGATGCAACGTTGTACAGCTGATGGAAGAAAATTGGATACTTTAATAAAACAATTTGTAGCAGCACAAATATCAATATCAGGAAGGACTTTTGTAGCAATTGCAATAATTTTCCATGATGGTCCTTCCACCACATCTGGACATTACACTGCCTATCTAAAATGTGACAAAGGCTGGACACTTTGTAATGATGCCCAGTTGGTTTTCAAACAATGTTTGCCTAGGGAATTACAAAATTCCTACCTAATATTTTTGAAGCCAAAGTTTTAGGAAGCTAATTCACTCTCTGAGGAATTTATTATTATAATTTAATAGAACTACCATTGGACAGTTTACATAAAGAAGAAGTGCAAAAATACCATTTGGCCTCAAGGAAAAGTATATTTTTGAATTATGGGCTTTTTGGTGGTCATTTATATGGTGATTATTTTAATGTGGCAACATTTACAGTTTTTATAAGTTAAATTTATAAAATTTTGTAATCTGTAAGCATTTCATATATGTATGATTTGTATTTTCTGGTATTTTACTGAGAATAGTATGTTGTTTTTTTTTTAACAATCTTTCTGATTGTTTTTTTTTTGCCCGCTGTTAAGTGATGAGTACTATTGAAATCACTATTTCGAGTGAAATTCAATATATTCGGAGAGCAGCAAAAAAGGCAAAAAAATTACTTTGTGGAAATTATGTTGTGTTGTAAAAAATGTATTATTATATATTATAAGTTTTATTTTATTTTCTTTCACAGATCCAAATTTTAAAATTAGCAATTTTTAAGAATTTATATTTTAATGAAAAATAGGCAAACATGAATAACATTTTTATTCCTATTACTGTGAAGGTAAGATTAACTAAGTCTCAATATTCAGAATGAAGAGGCCTGCAAGAATCTACAAAGTTGAAACACGTTTCTTAAAACACTTTGTTTATGTAGTTTTGAAATCTGACCATAATCAGATATCAAGTGACCTGCAAAAAAAGAGATTTGAGGGGTTCATAATATTTCATCTTTTTAGCTGTTGAAGGACCGCAATCATTTCAATCATTCTTCTTTGAACATCTTTCCTGTCAAAATTCTGTGCGTACCTTCTATCATTCGCAAGGAAATTTAAAAACGGAAATATGTCACTTTTTGTAACATTGTTATTGTGTAAGATACTCTTTCATATTTTCAAAGAGAGGAAAAGGCACTCTGTGCACTTTTTATACTCCATGAAAATATAACCTCATCATGCAGACCACTTTCGGTTGAAAGGGTGTTCTATAAGTGTTGTTGTGCATGATTGCACTTAATACTCATAGAACAAGACACATGTCTAGATTTATTAGAAATTGTAAATCTCGATATGTGTGTGAATGGTGCACCATTCTACAATTGGTGTAGGAAAGCACAACAAAGAGAGTTGTTTTAATTTCTCCACATTTTTATATCTTCAATGCATGCTGAAATGTTCAGCATACATTGAAGAAGAAAAATGCATTTTCTCATTGTTTTTGTACAGGAAGGTGTGTCTTCCTGTAGAAAAACAAACAGCACATGACACAGATATCCTTGCACTATTGTGCAAGAGTGCCTGTGTCACCACATGGCTGCAGTTTAAGCAGCCGTGCAGAGAGAAGCATAGATTTGCAACATATTTATGTACATATGTTGCATCCCTGTGCTTCGGAAGTACTACAGCACACTACAATTAAAGAGGTTACTGTGTGATGCTGCAGCACTTCCTTATAGTTCTGCACTTATACATTCACCATACGCTACTAATGCATTCATTCAGTCAATTACGTACTACACATACATTCATCTAAACTTTCACACAGTAACAGAGAAATGTAGCTCTTTTTTTAAACCAGGAAAGTTAGTTCTTACAAGAACTTTTTTTTTTCTTCTTTCTTCTTTTATGTTTTTTGGGGCGTTTTCTGAACAATTTTGTGATTTTTTTGTTTTTTCTGAAAAAAAACAAAAAACAAAACAGGAGAAACCAAACAATGAACTTCAGGGAACAGTAAAAAAAACAACAAAAAAAACCTAGCAAATATGACTTTCCTGCTGGCGGCAGATGAGGTCGATTGACTGCTCGCCATAGCACAAAGTCTTATTGCACTTAGTGCAGAGCACTTTTAAAAATTGAAATTGAGGACGGATGTCCAAGGTTTGGTCTGAGGGATGCACTCTTGACGTGCTCGGCTGCGATGAGGTTGATGGCGCAGGAGCAGGAGTGTCTCTCATCCGACGGCACTCTTCACGTGCAAGATTGTTTGGATGAAGGCTCCTCATGTGCTTCATCATACTTGCCGTGCCGCAAGTGTATTTCTTGGTAGGATCCCCTCTCGATAAGACTCTTTTGCAAATCTTACATGTGACCAAGGTGGCATTGGTCTTATTCTGTCCTTCGGGAAAAGTAAAAAATTTCCACACCACTGAAGCAAAACGTTTTTTGTGTGGTTCCTCCGGCAGAAATTCATCCTCAGAGGTTTGAGGTGATGCAGGTGATGCCTGCTGCCCTGAAGCCATTTTTGGTTGCAAAAAATTAGAACTAAGTGTATACTTAGTCTAAAAAAATCTTCTTCTCTCCAAAGAGATGGTTCTCCAAAGAAGCTCAAAGAAGAATGATTAAAATGGGTGGGGTCTTTCAATAGTTAGAAGACGAAGTGTAATGAACCAATAAAATCTCTTTTTTTGCAGGTCACATGGGATACGCGCACCATGCGCTTACGCAGCACGCACCCAGCACGCATTTGAATTAAAAAGAAATATAGGATTAGATGTCAAAATATATTAGTTTTAAGACTAGTTTAGAGTTTGTCTTCAATTAATATTCACATGCAATACATAAATATGTTTTTTAAAATGTTAAATACTTCGCGGGATCCGCGGACCTACCGCGTCATAGACGTCGCGTTACGTACATCGAACGTATCGCATATAGGCTGGGAGACGCGTACATGGCGCATAGCGATCGCGCACTAAACACGTAACCAACGCATACCATGTGCGGATGCTATTGCGTACGGATCATGAACGGTGCGCTTAGGGTGCGCGCATCCAAAAACATTGAAAAAAATATATCTAAAATAAAGTTTTGCACTTATAGTTAAAAAAATATTTAGAAAAATATAAAAAAATATGTTTGAAAAACCCATTAAGTTCAAATAATATATTTTAATTTTTAAAAGAATTAATTGAAGAAATATGTTTAAAAAATGGTGATAAAAAAGTATTTAAAAAAAAAATAATTTATGAAATTGACACACTAAATTTGAAAAATATAGAAAGCCAATCAAAATCATTAAACATGATATCTTTAGAGATAAGTTATAGATAGGAATTAGCATTTAAAAAGCTTTTAAATTCACTGAAAAAACCATAGGTTTCATGCATGTTATAGTTAGGAATTGGCATTTAAAAAACCTTTGAAATTCACTGAAAAAAACCAAAGGTTTCAGGGGCGTTATAGTTAGGAATTGGCATTTAAAAAACCTTTGAAATTCACTGAAAAAAACATAGGTTTCATGCATGTTATAGTTAGGAATTAGCATTTAAAAAACCTTAGAAATTCACAGAAAAAACCATAGGTTTCAGGGGCGTTATAGTTAGCTGGACATTTCCCTCAAACAAAACCCTAGAAATTCCCCTGTTATAGTTAGTTCAGCTAACTATAACTCGCGCCCCCGCAATGCACTGCTGATGACGTCACATATTACATCACTCATGACATGGTCAGTGACATCACTGATGACATCACTGATGACATCTCAAATGACATCACTGATAACATCACTGATGACGTCATCTATGTGATAAATTAGTACACCTTCTCACACCCTAATATAACTTTTGATACACCAACTCAAAATTTCAGACACCCATTTTGAAGACCATAGATACTCCAATACCAATAACTACATACCCACTCATTGACTCTTAGATCTACATGCACCTCCACTCACTCACCTGTACAGTCACTCATACTTACAGTCACTCCGCATAAGACTATCATATGCATTTATACACATATATAGACACTCACACACTACCAATCATCCATTGAGGTACTGACACACCTAGTCAGTTGTGCAAATAATTAAACACAGTCCAATTGACTCACCTATACAGTTAAACACACTCAAGTTCACTTACTCATAAAAATACAAAAAAATGTTGACACTCTTATTCAATTTCTAGTACAAGCACACACTCATCCATACAGCCAGTCCCGCAATCACACACTCTCACATATAGATAGTTATATACTCTTATACACATATACATTGTGTTTCACATATGTAGTTACTGTCACATATACAACTGAGATATACATTCAATCACTAACACACCCTTACATACACTCACCCAACCATACAGTCCATCACAGTTGCACTCGTAAAACCATGCACCCATTGAATCACCCACTCACACATCTATATACAGAGTCACACACACCCCACCCACACATACACTCAGGCACCCATACCGATACTCAGACAACCAATCAATAACCCATAAAGACACTAATATAGCTATTCACAAAACCATGCAACCATTTATACACCAACAGACAGACAGATACAGACATTCACACAGTTTAGTCACTAGTCTGCAGTAAGATACATTTAATGACTCACTTATAGAGTCAGTAACGCACCTAGAAAATCATCCATTCACACACTTGTACACCCACTTATTTTTCAACAGGCCTTTCCCTCCATATATTAAACATATTAAAGCTGTTCAGAAACACATACTCAATGGATGATGTCATCAGTGATGTCATCAGTGATGTCATTTGAGATGTCATGAGTGATGTCATTAGTAATGTCACTGACCATGTCATGAGTGATGTAATATGTGATGTCATCAGCAGTGCATTGAGGGGACGCGAGTTATAGTTAGCTGAACTAACTATAACAGGGGAATTTCTAAGGTTTTGTACGAGGGAAATGTCCAGCTAACTATAACGCCCCTGAAACCTATGGTTTTTCCAGTGAATTTCTAAGGTTTTTTAAATGCCAATTCCTAACTATAACATGCATGAAACCTATGTTTTTTTCAGTGAATTTCAAAGGTTTTTTAAATGCCAATTCCTAACTATAACGCCCCTGAAACCTTTGGTTTTTTCAGTGAATTTCAAAGGTTTTTTAAATGCCAATTCCTAACTATAACGTGCATGAAACCTATGATTTTTTCAGTGAATATATATATAGATATATATATAGATATATATAGATATAGATATAGATATATATACATATATATACTGAACAACCAAAAGTTACAGGGCCGTTATAGTTAGAAAATGGAATTTTAAAAACCTTAGAAATTCAATGAAAAATATAAAGGTTACAGGCATGATATAGTTAGGTTCAGATCTCAAATGCACAAAACCAGAGAAACTCAGCAGTTATAGTTACTATAGCTGTCACCCCTGCAATGCACTGCTTATGACCTCACATATTACATCACTCATGACATGGTCATTGACATCACTGACAACATCACTGTTGACATCTCAAATGACATCAATGATGACATCATCTAGTGACTTGAGTGTTTTTAAAATGTTTGAGAGTGTTAAATATATATATATATGAAGGTGTATTGATGGATCAGTGGGTGTATAAGTGCCTGTATGGATGATTCAGTGGGTGTGTGACTCACTGTATAAGTGTGTGATTAGATGTCTCAGCTAATGTATGAGTGAGTGATTAGGTTGTGTGAATGTCTTTATCAGTCTGTCAGTTGGTGTCTAAGTGGTTGTCTGGGTTGGTGAGTGGCTGTACGGGTGATTGATATGTTGTCTGAGTACCTGCATGAGTATATAAGTGTGTGTGTGGGTGGGTGAGGGTGTGTGTGACTGCCTGCATGGATGAGTGACTGGGAGAGTCTGTAACTGTATGGGTTAGTGATTGTGTAAGTGAAGGTCTGTATAAGTGATTGAGTGCGTGTAGGGGTGAGTCAGTCAGTGAATGGACATGTCAGTGGTATATGGGTGAGTAACTGTATATGTGATAGGCACTATAGGTGAGTGCTGGAGTATATGAATGACTGTATGTGTGAGTGAGTGAGGGATTGTGATAGTGGCTGTATGGGTGAGTGTGTGCTTGTGTGAGTGACTGTATGGGTAAGCAAGGATTTGTTAGTATCTGTATGAATAAGTAAGTGGGTGTGTATAACTGTATAGCCGAATAAGTAGCTGTGTGACTGACTCTATTGGTGACTGAGTTGGTGTGTGAGTAGCTCTATGGGTGATTGATAGTGTATGAGTGGCTGTATGCATGTATGAGTGGATATATCAGTGGCTGTATTAGTGAGTGAATTAGTGAATACATGGCTGTAATGGTAACTGCGTAGATATGTGTATAGACCTATGAATCAGTGAGTGGATGTGTAAGTACTGGTATGGGTGTGCCAATGGTTTTGAAAATGCTACTGTGGAAGTTGGAGTGGGTGTATGAAAGGTTATATTGGGGTGTGAATGGATGTGTCAGAGATTCTGGGGATGATGTCATGAGTGATGTTATCAATGGTGTCACTGACCATGATGTCACTGTCATGAGTGATGTAATATGTGAGGTCATAAGCAGTGCATTGCAGGGGTATGAGTTATAGTTAGCTCAGCTAATTATAACTGCTGAATTTCTCTGGTTTTATGCATGTGAAGTCTGATCCAAACTATAATGTCCCTGTAACCTTAGATTTTTTCAGTGAATTGCTAAGGTTTTTTTATTCTATTTCTGAATTATAATGGCCCTATAACTGTAGTTTTTATACAGTGAATTTCTAAGGCTTTTTAAATGTTAATTCCCCTATAAACTTTGGTATTTTCAGTGAATTTCTAAGGTTTTAAACTAAATTCTATTTCTTAATTGTAAAGTCCATTTTTTTAGTGAGCTCCTAACATTTTCATATTTTCTATAATGGGATTGACACTATATATATATTATATACCATTCATTTTTTTATTTGACATGTGTTTATTAGAAAGTACATTAATTACAGTTTTTATTTTTAAGAATGTATTGAGCTGGCACAACATTGCCCCATTTACTTTTGAAATTCTGTGATCAGCAAATGCATTTCACATACTGAAAAATACACTTAAAGACATGTTTTTAAATAAAGTTTAAGTCTAGATATTTAGTAAAATATTGATTTAGCTTCTCTTTCTGTGATCAAAATTGGAGACAACCCCCGTTACAAAGAGCACGTGGTTTACACAAAGTGTAAAATATATATATTTAAATTTTTGAGTGAAGAATACAACACGATAAATCAATATTGTGAGACCATAGCAAATGTAAAAACAAATGGAAGCACTGGTTGTGAAGATATCTCCAAGGATGTATAAATTCGAATGTGTCTTCAATGAGATGTTATCAAAGGAGAATAATAGGGATTTTCAAATGTTTTTTACTTTTGCATGACCAGTAATGCATTCAAGTATTAATGATAGAATATAGCCAATCCTTGGTGATATATAGCTAGCAATTTGACACATTAATTAAATTTTAAGTGCGGTCAAAATGTTGAAGGAGAAATAATGTAATTAGATTTAAGATAATTTATAGTTATAGATAAATTATTGGATGCTTTTGTTGGTCTCTGTAAAGTTGTATCTTCCCTTATGTAGAAATGACAGTCTTTCTTCCGTATCTATTTGAAAACGATCATGTGACTAGAAATCCTCTGTTTAAAAACGTTTGATTTTATGTGATTGCCCATGTGAACAAGGCAGGTGTATTTTTTAAAGATGTGAACAAGGCAGGTGTGCCGAAACGCGTCAAGCTAAAGGATTAATAAACCTACAAGCTGAATGGCAAAAGCTAACTCCTGTGTCGGTGTCCAATTTTGAATCAAGTCGGGAGTGGTTGCAATATATATACAAGGAACATTTTGTAATTTTGCAACTGTCTTAGACTCCTCAGATGAGATAGTGAAAGATTCCAAATATATACTGCTCTTCTTCAGCTGGGAGTTTTCATCTTCTTCTTCTCCGTCTTCTACCTCCTCAATATCCTTTTCTGCCTCCTGTCGGCACTGGTCCTCTACTGCACTTCCTGCTGATATTTTTTCTTAGAAAGTAAAAAGCAGCAAATCTCTACAATGAGTTCTCCACTGCATACACACCTGCTCAGAATGATTCCCCAATGAATGGAACATTCAAGAAAAAAATATGGGTGGGGACTTACTATTAATATAGTTGAAAACTGTTTTATCCAATCATATCACATTCTTTTCAGGTCACAAAAGGAAATAGGAAACTAGGTTTGATTGATGTAAATATAAATGCATAATTTTAAAGCTCTGGTATATGAGCACCTACTTTCACACATTACTGTAAAATATGTAAATATGCATTTTTTTACTTTTCAAAGACATCTCATTGTCAAAATTATAAATATGTTCACGAAATCTGGAAAAATAGATTTCAACTACTACAACATAACTTTACACTATATAGAAATACACCTCTACTGTTAAACATACTGAGCCAACTACATCAAGACTCCAATGAATCTTTCATTTGTCTACTAAATTGACATTTGTTGTTTTCTCTTTTACTTGTACTGTATCTTCTTTTGGATCTATTAAAACCATTCTGACTACTAAGTCAGATAATAAGACATGCTATTGGTTGTGCTCTGTAATTGATATTTGTTTGTATTATATATGAGGAAGAGTATTCCATTCTGTATATAAATAAGACACCTTTAGATGGCACGGTGTTCTACATTGAGGACACCTATAAATTTAGTACTGTTACAATACTGGGATAAGACAGAGACGGAGGTGCTGACCTGTTCTTGTAACCACTGCCATTCTTTTTTTTATAAATCAAAATACTGTAGAATGTGTCTATATATATATGTTTTACACTTTGTACAAAACATGAGCTCTCTGGCATCACCGTGAATATGGAAAATAGCCTTTGAATACGATTTTTGGGGAAACTCTACAAAAATATGAGTTTGAAAAGTACACCACTAAAGTTCTACTGTTAAACATACTGTTGAATGTTATACATATCTATATATCTATATCTATATCTATATATATATATATATATTCAGTGAAAAAACCATAGGTTTCACACACGTTATAGTTAGGAATTAGCATTTAAAAAACCTTAGAAATTCAGTGAAAAAACCATAGGTTTCACACATGTTATAGTTAGCTGGACATTTTACTCGTAAAAAACCAATGAAATTCCCCCGTTATAGTTAGTTCAGCTAACTATAACTCGCGCGCCCGCAATGCACTGCTGATGACGTCACATATTACATCACTCATGACATGGTCAGTGACATCACTCATGACATCACTGATGACATCTAAAATGACATCACTGATGACATCACTGATGTCATCATCCAGTGAATGTGTGTTTTTCTGAAAATTAAATATGTTTTATATATGTATATCTCAAGGTTGATGGGAGAATAAATGAGTATATAAGTGTCTAAATGGATGATTTGTTTTTAAAAAATTTATTGTGTAACTGACTGATTAAGTGTATCATAGTGAATACATGGCTTAGTGAGTAATGTTTAAATATATAAATATCTGTATCAGTCTCTCACTTTGTGTATAAGTGGCTGCATGGGTTGGTGAGTAGCTACATGGGTGTCTATATAGGTTATTAGTTGGTTTTTTGAGTATCAGTATGAGTGTCTGCATGGTTCGGTGGGGGGTATGACGTAGTGCATAGGTGCATGAATGAGTGACTCACTGTTTGTATGTGTTGAACAGAGCATGTGTGCAGGACTGCATGGGTGGATGAGTGTGTGTATGGGTGTGTTAGTGAGTGAATGCCTGTCTCAATAGTGTCTTTATGAGTAACTACATATGTTTAAAACTAGTATATGTGACTATTGGTTTATATATGTGAGTATATGTGAGAGTGAGAGATTGAAAGAGTTCCTGTATGAATAAGTATGTATTTCTATAAGTAATTGTTTAAAAGACTAAGTATGTGTAAGTTTCCGTAGAAGTAAGTGTGGTGGTGTGTGTATAACTGTATATGCAAGTAAATGTATGTTTGATTCTTTATTAGCATGAGTGACTATGTGTGTGAGTAGCTCTATGGATGAGTGGCATTGTGTAACAGGATGTATAGGTGTATGAGTACATATGATAAGTGAGTACATGTATGAGTGACTGTATTGGACTGTTGGTGAATGAGTGGATGTGTATGTGGATCTTAGAATTACTGAAGAGGTTGTTGTAACTGTTATTGGTATGTCCATTGTTTTGTAAATTTTAGTCTCTATTTTTGAATGTGTGTATCAAAGGTTATATTAGGGGAAGAGGAGGTCTGCCACTCTATCACAAGGATGATGTCATCAGTGATGTCATCAGTGATGTCATTTGAGATGTCATCAGTGATGTCATGAGTGATGTCACTGACCATGTCATGAGTGATGTAATATGTGACGTCATCAGCAGTGCATTGCGGGCGCGCGAGTTATAGTTAGCTGAACTAACTATAACGGGGGAATTTCATTGGTTTTTTACGAGTAAAATGTCCAGCTAACTATAACATGTGTGAAACCTATGGTTTTTTCACTGAATTTCTAAGGTTTTTTAAATGCTAATTCCTAACTATAACGTGTGTGAAACCTATGGTTTTTTCACTGAATTTCTAAGGTTTTTGAAATGCTAATTCCTAACTATAACGTGTGTGAAACCCATGGTTTTTTCAGTGAATTTGCAAGGTTTTTTAAATGCTAATTTTTTTTTTTTCTTCTATTTTTTTAAACATATTTTTATTTTAATTTTCTTACCTTTTATAAAGACTATGATTAAATTTTTAAAATTCTTTAATATGTTTTTTTAATATATTTTTTAAAATAAACATGTAAAATTTATTTGCAGTACTTTTTTTCTATTTTTTTTATTATTTTTTTAGTACGCGTACCGTAAGCTTACGGTAAGCGTACGGTTTACGCAACGTCCGTAATTTATCTACGCTGCTTGCGTATAGTTACGCAATTTGCGTAGCCGCGCGTACTCCGCGTGGGACGCGTGCGCGCGTACGCTACACGCGCACGTTACGCGGAAGTGTCGGGTAGTGACTGTTATGCGCATGCGCGCAAGCGCGTGTCTTTTTTACGCGCATGCGCACTTTTGCCATAAGCATACCGTAAGCGTACCGTAAGCGTACGGTAGGTCATGTGATCATGAAACACAACTTTTGATTGGTTGAAACTACTTTCAGTTCTAGAACTCTCCTACACCACACCCATTCCTCTCATTTCTGCCTGTGATCCCTTAGGAGAAGGAGCTGGGTTGTCTTTGTGATACGATGGCAGAACAGCAGAGCTCTTCTGAGAGTGAGGCTAGCACTAGCAGCACTGTTTTGAGGCAGAGAGCGAGGAAACAAAAACCCTCTTATGTATGGGATTATTTTACTTTTCCTGAAGGCCAGCAAAAGGTGAATGCACCCTTAGTAACTTGCAAGCTGTGTCAGCGTGTACTTTCTAGAGGTCATCCTGACAGGAAGTATTCCTTTGGGAATCATACCATGAAGAGACACCTCAAGGATGTACACAGAAGGACACATGGTCATCTTTTTGGAGGTAACTCTTCAGAAAGACAAGCAAGTACATCCACAGCAGCTCAGCCTGGACCATCATCTGCAGAGCTGACTCCTTCTTCTGCAGGTCAGGTGAGCCCTTCATCTGTGGGGGGAGCATCTCCTTTTGCTGGCCCTCTGGAAATGAACCCTTGATTTCGAAGGGTTGATATTCGATGCGCCTTTTGTCAAGATCTAATTTGCCATAGGGAGACCAGTGTTTCCCTAGTGAACAACAAAATAGATCAGCACATTTGTCGCTTTGAATAATTTTCCCATTCTTTCTTTCCTCTGTCCCTGCATGAACACAACGGTTCTTTTAAGAGCCAACCTTATCTTTCATCTTTTTTTACATATGTTTTTAAAAACTTTTTTTTTTTTTTTTTTACCGTACGCGTACGGTGCGCGTACTTTTTTAAAAAAAAACACTAAAAATCAATTATCACATTACAAGGTCCTTGAGAGACTACATTTATTATTATTGACTTACCATACCCACTCAAAAAAATATTTATTCATTTGTTTTTTAAAAAAATAGCTTTAAAAATGGTTCTAGTTTTCGAAATTTTTCTATATCAATCTGAAAAAAAAGAAAAAAGTATTAATATTTTTAAAACATTTTATAATACAGTACACATATTTACATATTTTTCAAAAAATATTTTTGCCTTATTTTTGCTGTTTTCAGAATATATTGCATTTCACTATAAATTGTGAAAGCAATTGCATTCATCATTTTACAGCTTGCAAAAAAAAAATAACAATCACAAAGATTGTATTAAAAAAGCCCAGAATCTCTTTTTACTTAAACTTAACATTATAGAAATGCATAATATTCTAAAAAAATATCATCTAATACCAATACTTATTTCTTTAAAATACCGTCTGATATGTTTGTTTCAGAAGTATAATCACAATATTATATCTCAAATAACTCCACAATACATCTGATTCCATTTCCTTTAGGCCAAATAGTAATTTAAAAATTTTTTGGGGAATAAATTTCCAACGGTAATCCAATAAAATTCTAAAGTTTAATTTGTCCAGATCTCACCGATTCTCTGTAACATTTTGGTTCACGAAAATTTTTTGAATAATTTATTAAGTCCACAATAGAATTGGTTACTTTTCCGCATGGCCAAATAGTAATTTTTTAAATCATTTTTGAAAAAATTTCCAATGGCAGTCCAATAACATTCCAAAATTTAAATTGTGCAGATGTTACCGATTATCTCTAAATTATTGGTTTTTGAAAGTTTCATTAAAAATTCAAAAAGTCCACATTACAATTGGTTATCTTTCCATTAGGCCAAATGATAATTTAAAAAATCTTTTTTTACAAAATTGCAATGGTAATCCAGTAAAATGGTAAAATTATTTTGTCCAGATCTTGCCAAATCTCTCTAAAATTTAGGTTTCAGGAAGATTAGATAGGAATTTGCTAAATCAAAAGGCAAACGTTGTTTGAAAATCAATTGGGAATCATTACACAGTGTCCAACCTTTTTCACATTTAAGATAAACTGTGTAATGTCCAGAAGTAACAGTAGGTCCATCATGGAAAATTATTGCAACAGTTACAAAAGTTTTTCCTGAAATTGATAATTGCTGTCCTGTAAACTTCTTTATTAAAGTATCCAATTTTGAACCATCAGCTCTACATCGTTGCATCATTAAAATTACATACTGTCCGTATTCCTTTAAAATTAATGTTGAAAACATGTCAGATTTACACTCACCACATTTCATGCTATGATTCGCATCTTTAACTAATTTTGCAAAAGTGACTGTTTAACTCTCTGGCAATGTCAAATAAATAAACCTTTCATTATCAACATTAGAGCCACATATATTATAACAATTTTCACAACTATGTTCCCATTTATAAGAGAGACCAAAAAAAATTTCAATGGGAACTCCTTCTTCTTCCACTACCTGAAGAAAATACATCAAGAATTCCTGTGCGTCTTGCTGTACATTTTGAGAAAACTGTGTTCGTCCTGAACATACATCTAAAAGTTTTCTAATTTCAGTAGCACTTTCTATTTGAGTTTTATCTTTACTCAGCTTTTGAAAAAGGAGACTCAGCTCTGAACAGAATCTTTTTCCCTGATTTACTATTATCTGCTCTTGCAAACTTTCCAGATAAAATGCAACATTCAGCACTACATTTGCGTAGCAGTTGACACCAGAGCTATTTTCAAAATGACATCCTACAACCTGTTCTTCATTTTCCTTTTTCTTTTTGCTTGCAATTACATCACTCCTCTTTTTTTTCCTCTTCTCTACATCTTCATTACAGATATTCTCATTTTTTCTTTTACGAGAAACTACACGTTTCTCCAACACAGGATACTGACCTAAATGAGGAGCATAGCTTCTTCTTAATCTATTATACTCCTTTACACAGTTTGTATCAGCACTAACTTTTGAATCATCAAAGTCTATCATGAATAAACCTGATAATGTTTTCACTCGTGACAAAGCCACATATGCCATACCTTCTTTGAACACAGTTGAACCAATGTTCACAAATGCACAATCTACAGTCAATCCTTGAGACTTGTGAATAGTTACAGCATATGCTAGAGAAAACGGAAACTGCTTCCTACGTACATATAAGTCTTTCACAAGCATGAAACGAACTGTACAACGACAAATATCTTTAACTTCTTCTATCTGATCAAATTTTATTTTTAAACATTCAATTCCTTCTTTTTTCTGATAATTAATAAAACCCACAACTCTTCCCATAGCTCCATTAACTAAACCTTTTTCAACATCCAAATTTCTTCTTAAAAATACTCTACAGTTCATGCAAACATATAGATTTTTTTCTAATCCAGCTGTTTTGGAGATGTTCTTCTCTAGTGAGTCCAATTTATTTTTCAGTTTGCCTGTTACTGTGACAGTAATTCTTCCATCCTCAATTTTGTCCACTGCTTCCAATTTCCTGATCTCTTCCTTTTCCAATTTCAAAAGCTCCTCATTAAATATTGAGCATTCACGTAGAGTTGGCATTAAGCAGATGACACTTTTGTTTTCTGCAATATTCTTGTATATCTTCTCTGCAACTATTTCTTCCTTTGGAAATAAATTATGTAGCAGCCGACTCTGTAATGCTTTTTTGCCAACTTCTGTGAGTAGTCCAATTCTGATATCTTTCAGAATACTTCCATATTCTTCATCGCTTGCTTGCCTCATATTAGTAGTAAGTTCCTTGTACTCAAAGAAGGACCAAATATTTGTATTTCCGATGCTTCCCAATGACTTCTTCGTGTCTTCATGTGTGACAGTATTAAATACTGGTTGTCCTTTAACTGGAGTAAGTTGCAAAAGATCTCCAAAAACTATGACGTGGGAGGAGGAGCCTAGCGCGCAACCAAGATGGCCGCGTAGGTGCGAGGCTCCCGAGGACCTCCGCGACCTCCTGAATTAATCCTGGCTATATCCTGTCCTTGCTGAGGGGACTGTGTCGGTGAACCCGAGCTGAGGCGCCACCCGTTTTCCGTTTTCGAATCGGACCCCGGACACCGGTGGGAGCACCGATCGAAGGTTGCGGCCTTCTCCGCGCCGGCCCCCCGGATTGGAGTAGTGGGGCGATCCGGGGACAAAGTGAACAACAGCGGCGGGCACGGCTGGGCGACTCGCGTACCCCGCGCTTTCACTTTCGCTTTTGCGCCCTCCTTGCCCTCAAGCGAGGTAGGGTCGCGGAGCGGGGTGCGGTGGTGTGGTCTTGTCCAGGTGCCCGGCTGACCCGCCGGCTGTGGGTCGTCCTGCGGTCCAGTGGCCGCCCTCCCCCCCCGGAACCCGTGAACTGGTTTATCGGCCCTTTCGAGGAGATTGGCATGACGGTGGGAGAGCAAGCGTGTCCACCAAACAAGATGGCGACCGGGCGAAGGTGAAGACGACCCGCCGTGGCCCGGCGCACCAATCCAACAGTATGGACCGCTACACTCTCCAGAAGGGATCTCCGGAGGCATCGCGCACATCCCCGGCGGGCCCGACGGAGGCATCTGCTCAGCCGGTGGATCTGACCCTCCGGGACGTCATGGGCGCCATCGCAGAGATGAAGGCCTCGGTGGACCAGCGCTTCGACACCCTAGCGCAAAAGATTGACTCGGTCCTTGTGGATGTGAGCCTTGTGAGGGCTGACTTGTCTAAAACAAACGACCGGGTCGATTCCCTGACCCACACCACAACGAGCCTCGAGACGGATGTGGTGGCCCTCCAAAAGGAGGTGCGCCGGCTTGGCCAGGCGAGCGCCCTGATGGACCGGCGACTGGAGGATTCCGAGGGTCGGGCCCGGAGGAATAATGTTCGCATTGTGGGGGTGCCGGAGGGACGAGAGGCGGAGGCGGCAGATCTTTTTGTGGAAGAATTGATCCTTACCCATCTTCAGCCCCGGGGCCTGAGTAAGCTTTTTGCGGTGGAACGTGCTCACTGGGTCCCTGGGGGCAGACCTAAGGCCGGTGCCCCGCCGCGGCCTCTCATTGCCCGGGTTTTTAACTTTCGGGACAGAGACGCTATCCTGCAGACCTCCAGGCAACAGGGACCGGTCAAGCTTGACAACATGGATGTGCATTCCTACCCAGACTTTACTCCGGCGGTCCAAAAGCAGAGACTGAGTTTTCTCGGTGTTAAACGTCGCCTGCGGGACCTGAACCTTAAGTACTCAATGCTTTTTCCAGCTAAGCTAAGGGTGGAGGTGGATGGTCGCACACACTTCTTTGACCGACCCGAGGCGGCTGGGGACTGGTTGGACACTCTGCCTGGAGATCGGGGCCGAGGGGGTGGGGGGGGTGCGGTCGGCGGGGAGGGCCCGCCGGATCAGAACTAAGGGGTGAATAATAGGCCCTGCTCGGGACAACACTTCTTTACCATTTATTGATCGTGTATGTTCCCCTCCTATGGAGGTCGTACGGGGTCTGTTGGGGGCTTCCCTCCTCCTCTGGGGCACTAGTTAGTTTTTCTCTATGGGGCGACAGGCACACTGCACTTTGGGGGGGCTGTCTGGGCTCATGCAGGGGTGCAGGGAGGGGGGAGTTCTGTTGGGATGGGGGGGTGGGGGGGGGGTGTGTTGTGTGTTTGCACCGCAAGGCAAACCCTTTACTGTATTGTTGCTCTCGAAATGCTCTGTGGGGGACGACTGATTGCTTCTACGTATGATGGGGGGTAGGGATTTGACTGTGTTGTCCTGGAATGTTAACGGCCTGGGGGATAGGATTAAGCGTGGTGTGGTCCTGCAGTACCTGAAACGTATTTCGCCAGATGTTGTCTTTCTGCAGGAGACACACCTTATAGGTAACTCCTTTCATGCCATGAATCGGCGGGGTTATCGTTTGGTGGCCCATTCGGGCTTCACTTCGGGCTCCCGGGGGGTGGGTATCATGATCAAGAACTCGCTCCCGTTGGAGATCGATGAGGTGCGCCATGACGAGAGGGGACGCTACACTGTCCTGGTGGGTAGAATGGAGGGTAGAGTGTTTGTTTTCATATCAGTGTACGTCCCGCCTGGGTTACAAGCTACTACATTTGCGGACCTGGGGCGCCTCCTCCTGGACCTCCCGGGTGGCCTGCTGGTGGTTGGGGGGGACTTCAATGCGGTAGTTTCTGGGTCTATGGATCGTCACCCCCCTAGGGACCTCCCCCGGGCACAGGCGTGGCTGTCCGGCCTTTTAGACACACTGGGCCTGGTGAATTGCTGGCGACTAAAGCATCCCGCGCAGCTGCAATACACCTTCCACTCGGGTGCCCATGGTAGCCTCTCGCGACTTGACTACATCCTTGTCCCGGCGGCCCACGCTGGGAGGGTAGGAGAGGTGTGCCATCTGGCGCGGGGTATTTCAGATCACTCCCCATTACTGTTACATTTCGATGTCTTACCGAGGGGGGAGGGCAGGGTGGCCCCAATCAATGCATGGTACTTGCGAGACCCCTTACAGCGATATTTTGACGAGAATGTGGGGTCTGTCCCTTCGGCCATCTCCCTGTGGGAGGCCTTTAAGGTAGTCCTCAGAGGGGAGGCCCTCTCCTTTATCTCCCATGCCCGGAGGCGTGAGCGGGAGGAGGTAACCCGGGTGGAGGCCGAGATTGCGGAACTGGAGGGTGACCTGGGGAGCGGGGTAACGGATGCCAAGTTGCATGTTCTGCACCTCAAGCAGGCGGCCTATAGGGCCCTCGTCACGGAGGCGGCCAGGGGCCTCAGTAGAGAGCAACAGGGGCGATTGTATGATGTGGGTGATAAGGCTGGTAAATTGATTGCGTGGTTGGATAAGAGGGAGAGAGCGAGTCGTGTGGTTCCTTTGATCGAGAGGATGGATGGTGCGCGTGTCACCGAGCCGGAAGCCATCGTCTCCTGCTTCGCGGATTACTTCCGCGAGGTGTACTCCCCGGTTTCCCCTTGCTCGGAGGAAGATTCCCATTCCCTGCTTCGGGACATCGCGCTGCCCTCCCTTTCGGTGGAGGACAGGGATTCGCTGGACGCTCCTCCCACCTCGGACGAAATTGCCCTGGCTATTCGCTCGGTCGCATCCGGCAAGGCCATGGGCCCGAATGGTATCCCCATCGAGCTTTACAAGCTGCGCCCGGATGTACTAGCGCCCCACCTGCGCGCGATGTTCCTGGCGGCCCACTCGCAGGGTTCCCTCCCGCCGGACCAGCGTCTGGCCACAATCGTGGTGATACACAAGGAGGGGAGACCCCGTGAGCGGGTCACATCCTATAGGCCAATCTCGCTCTTGAACGCGGAACCCAAAATCCTCGCCAAGGTGTTGGCCAACCGGTTGGTCGGCGTGGTGGCCGATTTGGTCCACCAAGACCAATCTGGATTTATACCCCATCGCAACACGGCTCTTAATCTGCGACGCTTGCACGGGGTGCTCGCGCGTGTCCCGTTTGTGCGGGAGCCGGCCATCTTGGCGTCCTTAGACGCCACCATGGCGTTTGACACGCTTGAATGGCCATACATCTGGGCGATGCTGGCGAAATTTGGATTTGGCCCGGGGTTCATTAGCTGGGTCAAATTGTTGTATTCGGGCCCATTGGCGCAGGTGGTGGTGAATGGGCGAGTCTCGGCCCCATTCGTGCTGGGGCGGGGCACGCGTCAGGGTTGCCCCTTGTCGCCGCTCCTGTTTGCACTGGCCTTGGAGCCCTTGGCGGAGTGGCTACGGTGGCACCCTTCTATCCGCGGTCTCCGCTGGACCCCTGAGCATGAGGACCGCGTGTCCCTCTACGCCGATGATATCCTTTTGTATCTCGCCTCCCCGCGTAAATCGCTGATTGTCCTGGTTGATGTTTTGCGCTCCTTCGGTCGTAACTCAGGCCTTGTCATCAACTGGGCGAAATCCTGCGTATATGTGCTTTCCGGGGAGGCTCCGGCCCTACCACGGGACTGCCCGATCCAGATTGCCTCCCAGGGGTTCCGGTACCTGGGTATATATATCACTCTAGACCCGGAGGCCCGCTATGAGCGGAACTTGCTACCCCCCCTCCAGCGCTTGAGGGAGGACGTGGCGCGTTGGCGGCGTCTTCCGCTTTCGCCGCTTGGCCGAGCGGCCTTGTTTAAGATGATGTCCTTGCCACGCTTCCTGTACGCCCTCCAGAACACTATGGACTTGGTACCAGCGCGCTATTTCCGTGAGGTGGAGAGCCTACAGCGGCGCCTGTTCTGGGACGGGAGGCCGCGTATTGCTCTGGCCAAATTGACGCTCCCGTGGTACGATGGGGGGGTCGCCCTCCCGGACATTAAACGGTATTACTGGGCCTCCCAGCTAGCTGCAATCAATCATGGCCTTTACGGGCCCACCTTGAACCCGGCATTTGAAATGGACAAGATGCTCCTGCCCGGTGGCGATTACAATCGAGCGCTCTACTCTGGCGCGCCCGACTCCCGTCTGACGGGACCGACGCGTGTCATGGTGCGTGTCTGGCACGCGGCTAATGCAGCTATGGGGTGGAAGGACCGTTTGACCCGGGCGTCACCGCTATATGCGTCAGAGAGGTTGGGCTCCCTGTGGACATCGAAGGGCTTCGAGAAGTGGGACACGATCGGAATCAGCACAGTGGGAGATCTCTGGACGAGGGGGGGATTCAAAACTTTTGAGACGCTGCAGACGGAGTTTCAGCTGCAAGGCAGTGAGTACTTTCGGTACTTACAAGTCCGCCACGCGCTGGCCTCCGTCTTCCCGGATGTCGCGTCCATCCCGGAGTCTTCCCCCCTGGAGGACCGGGTGCTGGATGGCCATGTCCCAGACAGCACGATCTCCCTTATATATAAGAAACTGATCAATGACAGATCGTGCCTGCTGACTAGCCTCCGCGAGGCCTGGGTTGCCGATGGGCTGGAACTGGACGACGAGGACTGGATTTCCGCGGTGGCCTCTCCGAAGGAGGTGGCCATCCCGGCTCGCCTTCGCTTCGTCCAGCTTAAGATCCTTCACCGGGTTTACGTGACGGGGCCAAGGCTTCTACGTATGGGCTTTGCTGGTGACGGATTGTGTAAGCGCGGCTGTGGTGCTTTGGCCACTTTCATGCATATACTGTGGGAGTGCCCAAAGGTGGAGCGATTCTGGCGTGGTGTGCATGAGGTCTTGCGTGTGGTTACGCGTGTCGCGCTGTTGCCTGAAGCGAGGAGATGCTTGCTGAATGTGTGGGAACCAAATGACTATTCGGTCCCGCAGACGCGGTGGGTGACTCTGGGATACATGATAGCTAAGCGTGACATTGCTCAATTGTGGGGATCCCAGAGGCCCCCGGCGGTGTTGGCCTGGAAAGAACATATGGATTGGTGTATGTTTCGTGAAAAGGTGGTGTATGTGGCGAGGGGTAAGCCTGGGGCGTGGGTGAAAATCTGGGGCCCCTGGAACGCCTACCGCGGGGGTATTTGTGAGCCACCACTGCTGCCGGCTGCCTCGCCAGCCCCGTCCCCGTAGCCGACCCCCTCCCTCAGCCGTGGGCACGTGGTACCCCAGTCCCTGATCTACTCCCATTCCCCTCTTCAGAGTTTTGCTGCTGGTTAGGATCCCCCACTTACGGAGCACGTGCTGTCGTTTTGGATTGCGGGTTGCCTTGCGGGTGTGGTTTTTTGTGTTGTTCTGTTTGATAAAAGGACACCGTATTGTGGGCTAGGAGTTATGCGGCCTGCGCTACTGATATCTCCTGATTTGCCAATCTGCTCCGCCAAGAGACTCTTACTGTATGTATGTCATATGCTTTTGCTACTCTAGCGGCCGGCCGGATGGTTGTAGGCCCATACCTGTAACTTTTTCAACATGCAATAAACGGTTTAAAAAAAAAAAAAAAAAACTATGACGTGTTTTCCACCAAATAACATGTCATAGTCTGTCTTCAAAATTTGCTGCATTCTTAAATGCACAAAGGCAAGCATTAAGTTTGATACCATGCTCACCTCATCAATAATGAGAACTTGCATCTTCTTCAATACTCTTGAAACTTCCAAGGATGCTTCTCCAGTTAGCTTGTTGTATTGTATTTTGTTCTCATGCTCCACTGGTAACATTAGCAAACGATGTAAAGTGATTCCTTTTATGTTATATGCTGCTAACCCAGTTGGAGCAGTAACCACACAAGACAAAGTAGAATCCGTTTTTTGCTGTAGGTAGCTTCTGATGACTTTTATTAGGAAACTTTTTCCAGTTCCAGCTTGTCCGCTTACATACATCCTGATTGGATGAAATGATGTGCATGAGCACTCTTTTTTTTCATGTAGAAATCCGTGATCAATTTTGTTTTTGATCTCTTCATAAATTTGTTGCTGCTCTTGATTCAGTTGTCTTTCCAAATTTTCTAAGTCTATAAATTCTTCTTGAGCTTGATTCATAGCCATTTCCACTTCATTCATGGCTATTGATGCTTCATTTTCAACGATTGGTTGTCCTAGGGGATCTTGACTGAGTGTTCCTGAACTTTGGCTGTCCTGAGAACTGTCTCTAGCTATTTCTGCTGCAATTGTAGTGTTCTGTTCAATTTCTTCATTTAACATTTGCAGATAAGTTGAGAATGTACTGCATTGTATGCTGTCTTTGCAAGCATTAAAAGAATCTTCATAGCTTTGAAATTCTCCCAGTAGTTCATCCTCTGTACGCCATGGTTTAAACAACTGTAAAAGAGCCAAGTAGTAAAATTCCTTCTTGTCAGTAGTGTCACAACTCAGCTTCCGGTGATTTATCAAACTTCCTTTTGTTTGCTTCACCAAACATCCTTCTTCACCAACGACTTTATATTTTCCATTGTTGATGTCTTCTGCGGCTTTCCGTGAATAAATGTAGTTCTGCAACACTTCATAGAGACACATGTTCTCCAGATGATGACTTCTCTTGGGATAATAAGTGTCCAACATGTTTGATTTCAAAATATCTGTACTTTCTGGGTCATTCTCGGCCAAATATTCAATTTCTCCTACAGATTTCAGTACCCGATTTCTCATTGCTGCAAGGCCTAAACTTGCCCAAATTATTCTTCTTGACTTCGAGTAGAGACTTGCAGAAGATAACCTATCTGAACATTCGTAGGATCCAATTTCTCGATGCGATAACATCTTCAAACTGAAACTGTACAGCTTCTTACTGACAGTCTTCTCGTGAGAAATCTCTTCCCACATTTCCTTCAATTCTGCTTTTTCTGATTTTGTAATGTAAGACGTTACATATCGAGCAACAGCAATGGAATTGTCAGCAACATACTGTATATCCATGTTAGCGTTCCACATGGATAAAATGACTGGGTTGTAGTCATTTATATTTTTTGATTCTTCTTTTCTTTTTAGGTTGTAGGTATTCTTAGGTGATTTTCTTGTGATAGTATGTCTCACAGCTGACATAAAACTGTTGACTCTTCCATTTGAAAGAACAGGTCTTGGAAATCCAAATCGACATTTAGTGTAGTATTTATCTTTGCTCTTGTATTTCCGTCGACAGTATTTTCCACACCGATGACTTTGGAAACGTAAAACTTGCTCCTTTAACTTTTTCTCTTCTGTGCTTTTTGGTATAGCACATGTTGCACATTCTTCAATGTAAGATAACACTGCTTCATCAGTATCTGTTCCAAACTTTGGGGCATCCTTGATCCACAACAGCATATGAATATGAGGAGCACCTCTTGCCTGGTACTCTTTTCTCCAAAAGAAATCCTCTACTTCTCCAAGAGGTGGATTTTTTTTATTGCAGATGAAGGACATCATAGCCTCAAATCTATGATTGAAATATCTGCAAACATTAACCGGATCCAATGAGCACAGTTCTCCTGGTGTCTTGTATTCGATGTTTTTAATGTTTGAATTTGCCTCTCGTAGAAAATCCAGTAAATCATCCCAAGCGTACTCGGCACAGCTTAGGGTAAGGAACCATGTTGGTGTTCCTAAATTCCGTAACATGCATTTTAATTCACCATG
The DNA here is from genome assembly GCF_964204655.1 of Triturus cristatus. Taxonomy (NCBI): domain Eukaryota; kingdom Metazoa; phylum Chordata; class Amphibia; order Caudata; family Salamandridae; genus Triturus; species Triturus cristatus. The sequence continues at coordinate 1,526,989,689 of NC_140591.1, forward strand.
GCGTCGGTACCAATATTCATTTGTCCCACGCTGACAAGCCATCAGATTGATCAGTTGTGTTTCCAAATGATCATCTCGGTGCTGCACTTTCTCCATAAAATCCTTAGCAGACACATTTTGTAAATGTACTCCACTTTTTAAAATGTGATTTACTGCATAAGACAGTGCAGACAAGTCGCTTTCAAATAAAAGATGGAACAAATAAGGAATACTTTGTCGAAATCTGGGATCTTCAGCATATAGTCTTGTAGTCCGATACTCAGAAGCTGGAATCTGTTCTGGACGTTCATCGTATCGTCCTCCTTTTCCTTTAGGAAACAGCTGGGGAAAACATCGAGCTTCCAAGCTCTCCTCCCATACACTCACGGGATTTCCTTTTGCTTTCTTCATCTGAAAGAGATCAATATTGTCTCCCATAACTTCTTTCGAATGGAGAGGATGTATGCTAAAATGTTCATAAATTTCTTCTTCCTTTGACTTGTCCACTTTTTCAATTTGTCCAGTTGGTGTTTCTGTGTCTTCTTGTAAATCTTCTTCTTCTTCTTCTTCTTCTATATAAATTGATTCATACCATTTGTTATTCCTTTTCAAATACAAATTTGCTTTTTGTACTTTCCGTACATCTACCAGCTCCTGCCAAATCTTCTTATTCTTTGTAGGTACACCATTAACCAGAATAATTAATGGTTCAGTTTCCAAAGTATCCGCATCAATAGTTTCCATATTTTTTTTCAAATCCAAGGGCAAATACACCACTCTACCTTTTAAACCTCTCAGTAAATCTGAAGGAGGTAATTTACCAGTTTTGGGCTCCATACGTACTATGGTCTGGAACGGATGAACACATTGAATGAGTATAGACTCATATGTATTTAATTCAGAAAGTTCAGCAGGAATAGCATCCAATTCTAAATTATTATGTACAGCTCTGGTCGGCATTCTATTTTCCTCCAACTTGTTGTAACAGTATTTACAAATACGCTGATCTTCACCCAATTCAAAACAATTTTCTAGAAATATATATGTGGCAAAATCCTTCCACTTATAATTATCTTCATTTTCACTCTTTCTGTAGAGATCAACATTCCTAGTTTGTTTTCTATAATGAGTTCTGCGGCAACAAATACAAGTAAAATTTGGTCTTTCATTAGAGACAATTGCAAATTTTGTTATGTGATCATTAAATGTGTAACTTACAGAGGGTTCTATATTCTCTTCCACTTCTTCCTCATTTGGTGTATCCTTCTCTGCACTGTTTTGTTCAGGACCAAAGTAACAAAACTGAATTTCATCAACAACCTTCTCTACATCTGATACCGTTCCTCGGAACAGAGCCCTATTCAATTCATTTAACTTTATTGCTGGACTTTTGGCAAAATACAACCGTCTCACAAACTTTCTCATTTCAGTATGATGAACAGCCAGCATCCTAAAATGATGGAAAACACTATTGCACACTTTTCTAGATAGACAAGCCAGAGAATGACCCTGCAAACCAGTATTCTCTCTCACTCTGCATGGATCCAGACTTTGAAGCACCTTAATCTTCTGTTTTATACTTTTATTACTATATTCTCTTAGAAACTCTCGAAATTTGTCAATAGATTCCTGACGCACAGTGCAAATACTACTACAATTCCAAGTGTACACTGGAGCTTTAGGACGTCTCCCCATTGCCTCATCTGCCATCACTTGTACCTCATCTCTTGGAACCATTATCTCCTTCTCCATTATGCAACCATTTTTTACTTCGTATGAACGACCTCTGGTGTCAACTGCATGCAGCAAACTATTACTTTGAAAATAGCTCTCTTCATTAAAAAAAGGTTCACTACTTGAACTATGCATCCACTTTCCTAAAAACACTTTACAAAAGTTTGTTCTGTTCACTACTCTTTTCCTTTTGCTATGTGATTTCAGTACATTAACCATTTTGTCTAATGTACGCATCCTATTCAAAATTAATATGAATAGTTTCCTTTTTAATTCTAATGCCTTTGCTGCAATGGCTTCAATTTCTTTTTTTCTCTTATAAAACTTTGCCTTTTGCTTATATTTCTTCACATCCTTTATCAAATTGGACATAACTCTCCTCTGAAACATTTTTCTACGTATCTCTTTAAACGCTGTTTTTCTGTTTAAGTTTATCTTTTTAGTTGCAGAAGGTATATTTGCATTAACTAAATTCTCAATTTTTTCCTGTCCTTTTCGATTGAAATCATTCTTTCCAGTACAGACATTTTGTACATTTTTCCTTTTTTTGAATATGTTCCTTAGAAAATCTTTTGTTTGCTTACCAGAAGATTTTTTCTTCCTCCCAACATCAGCATCTTCTACTAACTTTGATCCTCTAGTTGTCTTCAAATATAGTTTTTTTTTTAGCGTTTTTTGAACTCTGGATTTTGTAGGCATCTTAAATTTTGTTCACTGCTCTTCAGCAATACCTGAAAAAAACTAAAAAAAAATTTCCTTTATTTTATTTAAATATATTACTACATTTCTTTTCACAATAGTCACAAAACGAAATTTCTTTGCCAATTTGAATGCACACTTACTGCTCTTTTTTTTGGGCAAGTGAAAATCACTTTTACAGACTGACACATTATGAAACCACTTTTCAGATTTTTTAAAAAGCCCATGTCCAGACTGCTACACTCCAGCAAGGGCAACCAGCCTTAGTGATGCTGAATGTATTTGCATTACAGACTGAAACCTCAAAACCCCACTCGCTTCTAAATACTGTGCATGATTATACATGGAAAGGAGCTGGGTGTGTGCTAAGAGTCTGCTTCTTCCCCCAAAAAATCGCTCCCCCTTTTTCCTACTAATGCACCTGTGAAATCACCAGAGCAAAACGCAATAAATCTCTGCCTGTAATTCCTATTTCCACACAGAGTCATGTTTTCACATTAGTCCCAAAACGAAATTTCTTTGCCAATTTGAATGCACACTTACTGCTCTTTTTTTTTGGCAAGTTAAAATCACTTTTACAGACTGACACATTATGAAACTACTTTTCAGTTTTTTTAAAAAGCCCATGACCAGACTGCTTTTTCAGACCACCACCATGTGTATCCTCAGTGACTGCCTACACTCCTTCAAGGGCAACCAGCCTTAGTGATGCTGAATGTATTTGCATTACAGACTGAAACCTGAAAACCCCACTCGCTTGTAAATACTGTGCATGATTATACATGGCAAGCAGATGGGTGTGTGCTAAGAGTCTGCTTCTTCCCCCAAAAAATCGCTCCCCCTTTTTCCTACTAATGCAACTGTGAAATCACCAGAAAAAAACGCAATAAATCTCTGCCTGTAATTCCTATTTCCACACAGAGTCATGTTTTCACATTAGTCCCAAAACGAAATTTCTTTGCCAATTTGAAAGCACACTTACTGCTCTTTTTTTTTGGCAAGTGAAAATCACTTTTACAGACTGACACATTATGAAACCACTTTTTTGATTTTTTTAAATGCACATGTCCAAATTGCTTTTTCAGACCACCACCATGTGTAACCTGGGTGGCTGCCTACATTCCAGCAAGGGCAACCAGCCTTAGTGATGCTGAATGTATTTGCATTACAGACTGAAACCTGAAAACCCCACTCGCTTGTAAATACTGTGCATGATTATACATGGCAAGCAGATGGGTGTGTGCTAAGAGTCTGCTTCTTCCCCCAAAAAATCGCTCCCCCTTTTTCCTACTAATGCAACTGTGAAATCACCAGAAAAAAACGCAATAAATCTCTGCCTGTAATTCCTATTTCCACACAGAGTCATGTTTTCACATTAGTCCCAAAACGAAATTTCTTTGCCAATTTGAAAGCACACTTACTGCTCTTTTTTTTTGGCAAGTGAAAATCACTTTTACAGACTGACACATTATGAAACCACTTTTTTGATTTTTTTAAATGCACATGTCCAAACTGCTTTTTCAGACCACCACCATGTGTAACCTGGGTGGCTGCCTACATTCCAGCAAGGGCAACCAGCCTTAGTGATGCTGAATGTATTTGCATTACAGACTGAAACCTGAAAACCCCACTCGCTTGTAAATACTGTGCATGATTATACATGGCAAGCAGATGGGTGTGTGCTAAGAGTCTGCTTCTTCCCCCAAAAAATCGCTCCCCCTTTTTCCTACTAATGCAACTGTGAAATCACCAGAAAAAACGCAATAAATCTCTGCCTGTAATTCCTATTTCCACACAGAGTCATGTTTTCACATTAGTCCCAAAACGAAATTTCTTTGCCAATTTGAATGCACACTTACTGCTCTTTTTTTTTGGCAAGTTAAAATCACTTTTACAGACTGACACATTATGAAACTACTTTTCAGTTTTTTTAAAAAGCCCATGACCAGACTGCTTTTTCAGACCACCACCATGTGTATCCTCAGTGACTGCCTACACTCCTTCAAGGGCAACCAGCCTTAGTGATGCTGAATGTATTTGCATTACAGACTGAAACCTGAAAACCCCACTCGCTTGTAAATACTGTGCATGATTATACATGGCAAGCAGATGGGTGTGTGCTAAGAGTCTGCTTCTTCCCCCAAAAAATCGCTCCCCCTTTTTCCTACTAATGCAACTGTGAAATCACCAGAAAAAAACGCAATAAATCTCTGCCTGTAATTCCTATTTCCACACAGAGTCATGTTTTCACATTAGTCCCAAAACGAAATTTCTTTGCCAATTTGAAAGCACACTTACTGCTCTTTTTTTTTGGCAAGTGAAAATCACTTTTACAGACTGACACATTATGAAACCACTTTTTTGATTTTTTTAAATGCACATGTCCAAACTGCTTTTTCAGACCACCACCATGTGTAACCTGGGTGGCTGCCTACATTCCAGCAAGGGCAACCAGCCTTAGTGATGCTGAATGTATTTGCATTACAGACTGAAACCTGAAAACCCCACTCGCTTGTAAATACTGTGCATGATTATACATGGCAAGCAGATGGGTGTGTGCTAAGAGTCTGCTTCTTCCCCCAAAAAATCGCTCCCCCTTTTTCCTACTAATGCAACTGTGAAATCACCAGAAAAAAACGCAATAAATCTCTGCCTGTAATTCCTATTTCCACACAGAGTCATGTTTTCACATTAGTCCCAAAACGAAATTTCTTTGCCAATTTGAAAGCACACTTACTGCTCTTTTTTTTTGGCAAGTGAAAATCACTTTTACAGACTGACACATTATGAAACCACTTTTTTGATTTTTTTAAATGCACATGTCCAAACTGCTTTTTCAGACCACCACCATGTGTAACCTGGGTGGCTGCCTACATTCCAGCAAGGGCAACCAGCCTTAGTGATGCTGAATGTATTTGCATTACAGACTGAAACCTGAAAACCCCACTCGCTTGTAAATACTGTGCATGATTATACATGGCAAGCAGATGGGTGTGTGCTAAGAGTCTGCTTCTTCCCCCAAAAAATCGCTCCCCCTTTTTCCTACTAATGCAACTGTGAAATCACCAGAAAAAACGCAATAAATCTCTGCCTGTAATTCCTATTTCCACACAGAGTCATGTTTTCACATTAGTCCCAAAACGAAATTTCTTTGCCAATTTGAAAGCACACTTACTGCTCTTTTTTTTTGGCAAGTGAAAATCACTTTTACAGACTGACACATTATGAAACCACTTTTTTGATTTTTTTAAATGCACATGTCCAAACTGCTTTTTCAGACCACCACCATGTGTAACCTGGGTGGCTGCCTACATTCCAGCAAGGGCAACCAGCCTTAGTGATGCTGAATGTATTTGCATTACAGACTAAAACCTGAAAACCCCACTCGCTTGTAAATAATGTGCATGATTATACATGGCAAGCAGATGGGTGTGTGCTAAGAGTCTGCTTCTTCCCCCAAAAAATCGCTCCCCCTTTTTCCTACTAATGCAACTGTGAAATCACCAGAAAAAAACGCAATAAATCTCTGCCTGTAATTCCTATTTCCACACAGAGTCATGTTTTCACATTAGTCCCAAAACGAAATTTCTTTGCCAATTTGAATGCACACTTACTGCTCTTTTTTTTTGGCAAGTGAAAATCACTTTTACAGACTGACACATTATGAAACCACTTTTTTGATTTTTTTAAATGCACATGTCCAAACTGCTTTTTCAGACCACCACCATGTGTAACCTGGGTGGCTGCCTACATTCCAGCAAGGGCAACCAGCCTTAGTGATGCTGAATGTATTTGCATTACAGACTAAAACCTGAAAACCACACTCGCTTGTAAATACTGTGCATGATTATACATGGCAAGCAGATGGGTGTGTGCTAAGAGTCTGCTTCTTCCCCCAAAAAATCGCTCCCCCTTTTTCCTACTAATGCAACTGTGAAATCACCAGAAAAAAACGCAATAAATCTCTGCCTGTAATTCCTATTTCCACTCAGAGTCATGTTTTCACATTAGTCCCAAAACGAAATTTCTTTGCCAATTTGAATGCACACTTACTGCTCTTTTTTTTTGGCAAGTGAAAATCACTTTTACAGACTGACACATTATGAAACCACTTTTTTAATATTTTTAAATGCACATGTCCAAACTGCTTTTTCAGACCACCACCATGTGTAACCTGGGTGGCTGCCTACATTCCAGCAAGGGCAACCAGCCTTAGTGATGCTGAATGTATTTGCATTACTGAGTCCAACCTCAAACCCTTAAACTATTCTTTTTTTTTCCAGTACACCTTAATTTATCGTGAAAACATAGTCCATATTATTTTACATGTTCCTCACATATACATCTCCTCTCAAACTCTAACCTCACCTTTAAAATTAGTTAGTTGTGAAAGAAATGTGGCACTCAAACAGCAGAATATCAGAGCCAGGATCTCTGTTCTGTTCACCTCTCTCCTCTCAGCAGAACCAGATAATGGCAAACTTTCCCTCTATTTTTCCACACATATACATGTAAGTTTCAAATCTCAGTGCTTCCCCCTTTTTTTCAAATGTAATCACACATTTCTATTCGTTGAAAACCAACCCTTTTCCAAAAGTACCCTTCCCCCAACTTGACTTCTGCCTAGTACCCTTCCCCCAACTTGACTTCTGCCTGCTACCATAGCAACTGCTCATGGAACACTGCTGTGTGGAGTTAGGTCAGAAGTTCGCCACACAATGTTTCAATTCCACAGAGCAAGAGTGCTTGACTTTTCAAACCTAACAGCAAATCCATAGTACTGTTCTTAGGTAACACATTTTTTTGTACCAATACAAAACATGCTTCTATTAATTTACACATACAGCCTAGTTTTTATTCTAGAATGGTATGAAACAGCCAATCAGTTCTTTTTGTTTTGAAAAAAATATGTATGCCTCCATTTCCAAACTGTCTTTCTTTTCATATTGCCATTCTACTGAAAGACACCTCCTGAGTGCATCCAGTTCTCCTTTGAAGATGTTCACAGTGTGGATTGTAGGGCACAGCTATGTCTTCTGGAGTGAAAAGTTTGCAGAGAAAACAGATATGGTGAGAGACCTTGCTTTGCCAAATGTAGACATTAAATGGATTGGTCAGAGAGGGTTAAAGTGGCACCAATTGATGCCATTGGTGAAATCCTTCATGCAAATCCAACACCCTGACCTCATAATAGTGCACTGTGGTGGCAATGACCTAGGCACTTTGACTGGGGTAGGTCTGGAAATGCTTATGAAGGACACCTTTGCACAACTGTTTTCACTTTTCCCTAAAACTGCCTTTGTGTTTTCCAACATATGCCAAAGGCAAAAATGGAACTGGTCCAATCATTTCTGTCCGCAGATTGACAAAGCAAGAAAGCACGTCAACAAATCTGTTTCTGCTTTCCTCCGTGACTATGGTATGGGTGCCATTTACCACAACAACTTGCGTTATGACATGCAAGACATTTATAGAGGAGATGGTGTGCACTTCAATGATGAAGGGAACAGAGTCTTCCTCTTGAACCTTAGACTCTGCATCGGTACTTACTTGTAGGTACCACTAAAAAAATGACTTCATAAACACAACAGCTCTTTTTAGAGCTCCCTAATATCTAAACTCTTAAATCTGCATTTCATTTCTTTTTTAATTTATTTTTTCTTCCGTACGCTTACCGTAAGCTTACCGTACGCGTACCCTGTGATTTTTTTAAAAATCAATAAAAGTTTTATTTGTACTTTACAGTCCTTCTTTGACCCCCTCACAAATGTAAGGGGGTCTGTAACTCTCCTCATTGCCCCCTTTTCTTGTTTTCACTCTTTTTTTTCTGAGTGAAACACACAAAATGGCGGCCACCGCTTCCTGGTTTCGGCCGATTCGAATGTTTACTAAGATCTAACAGCCAATCCGAATCTCGCTCGCGCACGCCATTTTTCTTCCGTACGCTTACCGTAAGCTTACCGTACGCGTACCCCGTGATTTTTTAAAAAATCAATAAATGTTTTCTTTGTACTTTACAGTCCTTCTTTGACCCCCTCACAAATGTAAGGGGGTCTGTAACTCTCCTCATTGCCCCCTTTTCTTGTTTTCACTCTTTTTTTTCTGAGTGAAACACACAAAATGGCGGCCGCCGCTTCCTGGTTTCGGCCGATTCGATTGTTTACTAAGATCTAACAGCCAATCAGAATCGCGCTCGCGCACGCCACCGTACGCGTACGGTAAGCGTACGGTAAGCGTACCGTAAGCGGGCTCAGATATATATATTGATTTAAAGGCTATTTTCTCAGAATCTACTGAACAGATTTACACCAAACCTACAAAAGGCACTTCCTTGACCTAGGGACTACCTCTCTGCCAATTTTCAAGTAATTCTGTTCAGCTGTAGCTCATTCTAAAGGTCCTATGGAAAAATGCATGGGAAAAACGCGTTTTGGGACCCCCCTTTTATCTCAGCCCCCGCTTGACGAATGCCCCCGAGACTTTCAGGGTAGGAGCGGAGCGTAGCGCTTCACCTATTTTGAGAAATTCGCGAGGATTCGTCGACCGGCGCCAAAGTTATTCAAAATAGAATGTTGAGGTTTTCCTATGGAAACGTGGTCCTAACTATAACTACCTACTGGCGACTGCCAGTAGGTAATATATATATATATATATATATATATATATATATATATATATATATATATATATATATGACTGCATGGGTAGTGCCATGGTTGAATGCATGAGTGCATGGGTAGTGCCTGAGTGAATGCATGATTGCAAAGGTAGTGCCTGGGTGATTGCATATCTGCATGGATAGTGCCTAGGCAATTGGATGAGTTCATGGGTAGTGCCTGGGTGATTGTATGAGTGCAATTGCACTGACTGGATGATACGATGAGTACAAGTGCAGTGCCTGGATGAATGGATGAGTACAAATATAGTGCCTGGGTGAATGTATGAATGCAAGTGCTGTGCATGGATCACTGGATGAGTCCAAATGCAGTGCCTGGGTGAATGGATAAGCGCACTTGTAGTGCATGGGTGAATGAATGAAAAGGGCATGGATAGTGCTGGGCGATTGGGTTAGTGTATGAGTAGCACCTGGGTGATTGGGTGAATGAATGAGTGCATACGTAGTGTCTGAGTGACTGGATGAGTGTATGGAAAATGGCTGGGTGACTGAATGAGCACATGGGTAGTGCCTGGGTGATTGCATGGATGTATCAGTAGGGCTTGGGTGCATGGATGAGTGCATGGGTAGTGCCTGGGTGAATGGATAAGGGCAAGTGTAGTGCCTGGGTGATTGGATGAGTGCATGGGTAGTGCGTTAGTGCATGGATGAGTGCAAGGATAGTGCCTGGACCATTGGATGACTGCATGGATAGTATCTGAGTGAATGGATGAACGCATCAGTACTGCCAAACTGACTGGATGAGTGCAATGGTAGTAACTGGTTGATTGGATGTGTGCATGGGTAGTGCCTGGGTGAATGGTCAAGTGCATGGGTAGTGCCTAAATGAATGTATGAGTGCATGGGTAGTGCCAGAGTGAACGGATGAGTGCAAGGGTGGTGCCTGGGTGATTGGGCAAATGCATGGATAGTACATGGGTGATTAGATGACTGCATGGGTAGTGTCTGAGTGACTGGATGAGTGCACGGGTACTGCCTGAGTGACTGGATGAGTGCAAGAGTAGCACCTGGGTGATTGGATGAGTGTATGGGTACTGCCTCATTGAATTGATGAGTGCAAGGGCAGTGTCTGGGTGATTGCATGGGTAGTGCCTGGGTCATTGGATGAGTGCATGGGTAGTGTGTGAGTGAATGGATGAGCACTTGCGTAATGCCTGAGTGCATGGATGAATGCAATAGAGGTGTCTGGGTGGTTGGATGTGGGCATGGGTAGAGCCTGAGTGAATGAGTCAGTGCAAGAGTAGTGCCTGAGTGAATGAATGAGTGCATGGGTAACACCTAAGTGATTTAATGAATGTAAGGTAGTACCTGGGTAATTGGACACGTGCAAGGGCAGTGCCTGGGTGATTGGGTGATTGCATGGATATTGTCTAGGTGATTGTGTGAATGTATGGATAGTGTTGTGATTCTTTAGCATAGGTCAGGAAAGATGGTTTCCCTGCACCTACAGTTAAGGCTCTTTTCCAATGTATGCATGTTACCAGGTCTATTGGCAATTGGCGCACGGCTGACTACATGTCCCAGAATCCCTTGGGACGTAATGCTGGTAGATGGATAAGGAGATGCCTGTATTTGTGCTCCTATAAAGCCCCTCCCCTTCCTGGGGTGGGGCTTGACAATCTCACCTGTTTTTGAGTTCGAGTAAGTGGGTGGTATTCCCCGCAGGATTTCGGGTTTAGATTTGTTGTTTCCAGCTGATGCTCTTTTGTCAAGCAAGGCAATTGCTTTCCGAGGCCCGGGCTTTCTCTGACGAGTGTTCCAGCTGGTTCACATTAATCACTGTGGCGGACATTTCTTCATTCCGAAGTGTTTGAAGGGTTGCTTTGAAGGTCAGAGGATTCTGTTTTTTTCCGACACTGGAAATGCAAGGTATTTAGTCTCACTCACAAAGGAAGTGCTGGAGTGCTCCTTCTGCTTTTTGAAACTGTTTAATTTTGTAATTATTTTCAAGCTGGTCATCTCTTTTGAAGCCTGTGCCTACAATCTACACTTTGCTTGCAAACAGTGGTTTTGCGCGCAATTGTTCAGTGGTATTGAACTTGAGCTTGTGACTTTATTCCTTTGCTATTACATTGTGCTATTAACAGCGTTCTTAAGCTCTTTTATGGTGCTATTCATAGTCCTCTTAAGGCAACGTTTACTGTGACTTTGTTTGTTGATTGAAATCATCCTTCGGTTCAGCGAGCTCATAAACTTCAGGGCATTCCAGTTTATCATCTCTCAGTGTATGGTCTCACTGGGATTGGATAGTCTCAGAACCTTCTCTAAGAGTATTGCTGCTTGTTATATTGTGAGTATCTGACTAAATGAGCATCCTGTTGTGTGATATGAATGAATCCCTTAGTTATTTCTCATATCCCTCTCTGTTCTTTCATCTGCAGCTTATGTTTGTGGGGTGACTTCTGAAGTTATACCGAGCCATAGACCAGATTTAAGGTGTAAGAAGTCTCCAGCACCGCAGCAGAGTGTATTATTTTATCCCTTTTCCCTATTCCCCGGGGTGCTTCCTTACATAGTAGTGTGTGTCTACGCTGTGTGTGGTAGTGCTCAAGGGAGTGGGGGGACTTCTCTACACTTCGTCGTCCCCGCTGGTGGTATTAAAGGTTAGTGACATTACTTGTTTTGGCGCTGCTGACACATCCTGACAGATAGTGGGTGTGTGATTGGATGAGTGCATAGATAGTACCTAGGTGATTGGATTATTGCATGGGTAGTGCTTGCTTGGTTGTATGAGTGTGTGGGTAGCACCTGGGTGAATGGATGAGTGCATGGATAATGGCTGGGTGAATGAATAAGTGCATGGGAAGTGCCTGGGTGATTGGATGAGTGCATGGGTAGAGATTTTTTTTATTGCACAATTAATTAAAACCATTGCAATGAGACCACATATAAATACACAGTATAAAATGTTGTTCCCTTATTGTACAAGATAAAAAGACAGGTTGTTTCAATCAATTATGCAAAAGTTAAGAAAATTTAAACCCCGTTTTGGACTCTATAAACATAAAAACCTTAAAAGGAGTACATAACATGGGCCAGCTTTACAAGTTAAAGTTCTATACGAAGGGGGAGTCCAGAGAAGCCCTTATTCCCATCAAATATTTCAGGAACCGGGCCGCCAGCTGTGCTGATTCACCTTTCATGCACTCAACTAAATCGGGGTGACATGTTCATATTTTTAAAATACGCCAAATTGGACGGAGCCAGTATATTCTCAGTGGACGCAGTTTCTCGCAAATGCACAATATGTGAATTAGTGATTCCTCTGCTGCTCCGCAAGCTCGGCAGTTGGTAACTACAAACTCTTTATACTCTTGCCCGTATTTGTATGCCAACATTGGGATCAGACCGAACTGCAATCTCATAAGTTGTCGCTTCAGTATTGGTTTTAAAGGAGAGGACAGATAATATGGCAAGGACACGTTGACATAGAGGGTCGAGGCCCAGCTTCCATGCTTTAAGTTTTTATTTGCATATCACAGTCGGCAGACAGTAGCTTTGCCTGTTAAAAGTTGTGAGGCCGCTGGTGTGGATATTGAGGCTGACCATATTTCCTTTGCAACCAATACCTCAACACAATGGGCTAGATATTCACACCACATGGACCCCTGGGTATTTATCATTGTGCAGATATGTTGTTTCAAGGTGTTTTCCTGAGCTTGTTAAGCCTTCAGGATTTATTTTGAGGAAGAAAGATTGAATTCTTTCTGAATTTGAGCATGAGCAGTGGCAGTCGGTAAGAAAAAAACTTTACGCAAACAGGCCGACTGTGCTCTATTCAGCCATGTAGTTATCTTATCTTTGAAGGATATTGCTCCATGGGCTACTGATGGTAGAAATGTTGCCCCCATTAATCGGATTAGAGAAGTGAGATCAGTGGAAAGATTGAGCTGTACCTTGCATTGCAGTGATGTGAGCAGCGTTCCGTCCCTTGTGATTGATCCACACACCTAAATACCTATAGATGGTGACAATCTCATTGGATTTACCTTCGATGTTACATGCACCCTTTCTTTTTAATTGCCACGATATTATCATTGCCTTTGTTTTTGCTGTATTCAGTTGTAGGTTGTTCTCTCTGCAATATAGAGATAATGCCGTTAACAGCCGCTGCAGACCAATCTGGGTTTGGTCGAGCAATATCGTATTGTCCGCATATTGGAGTGATTGGATTTTAGGTATGGCTATTTTGGGGGGGGAAATGCTCGCGCTACAGCCAACCGTTCCGGCAAATCAGCCAGACATAGATTGAAAAGCATTGGGGTCAACAGGCAACCTTGCTATAAGCCCTTATTAGTATGAATTTTGTTGATGGTAGCACAAGTGGTTGTAACTCTGATCTTAACCCAGGTGTCTGAATATAGGGCAATCAGTGCTGTTAGTAGTGCATTATCAATGCCCCAATTTTTTTGTTTCATCCATAATCGCTGACGGGAAACACTGTCAAAGGCAGTTTGAAAGTCAATGAAAGCAAAGTACAGTGCCCCGCCTTTTCTTGCCAGTGTTGTTTCAATCAGGTTGGAAATGCAAATCAAGTTGTCTTCAATGTGTGAACCCTTTTGGAACCCTGTTTGACTATAAAGGATCAGTTTGCACTGCTCTACCCAAGCAGTCAGCTCTTGCAGCAGAATGCTGGCATAGCACTTCCCGTCCACATCTAGGAGCGCCATCATTCTATAGTTTTCCGGTGTGGATCTTGAGCCTTTTTTATGTATCGGTACAAGCAGTGATCCCCTCACGATTACAGGATACTTCTTCCCAGCCGAAACTCCTGGAATAGAGGCGCCATAATTTTTGCCCACTTATCCGCCATTACTTTGAAAACAATGGGGGGATTCCATTGGGGCCTGGAGTCATCTCCAGAGCCAATTTTTTTTAAAAAAAATACAGGACTTCACCCAATGTATTTTCCTTTTGGCCGCCAGATTGAGCCTGTGACTCCTAACTCAAATACTTGTTGTTAATATACCTCATGGGGGGAGTTATGCTATTATAACTGGATGTCTCCACAGTACTTTAATATAATTTTCCCATATTGTAGGTAAAATATTTGTAGTTGTAGGGCAGCAGGTGGGCCTACAGCACCTACTCATCCAGTTCCAGAAGCGCTTCTGGTCTCGTGATTTTATAATCTCATGAGCTTTACTACAGTGGTTTTCTTCCTTCATTCTGGTCTACGAAAATCTCGCTTTTCTATATTCATGGTGGATATCTTTACACTTGGCTTTAAGAGATGCATGCCCCAACACCTCCTTTGTAGTTTTACACAGAAGATTATTTAATTTTCATTTTAATGATTGCATTAGCAGCTTTTGATTCGCAAGATAATCATTTATTCTGGGGGTTGGTTGGAACTTGAGTTTGACAGTGTTGTTAATTTATCCCTTGTGTCTTCCAAAAGGAGTTCCCATGACTTGCCTGAGAAAGATTTGCTGTTATCCTGGGTTACTCTATTCAACAAAGATTCCACTTCTATGTTGATTTTTTCTAAGTGCTCTGTTGTCCACCTAATTTTGTATATCAGCTCACATTTTTCCTTCTCGTCGATGAGTTTAATTCTCGGTCGGCGACAATGCGGGGCTATAATGCCACAGGAAATTATTGCGTGGTCACTTGCCACGGTAGGTGTTACCAAGAAATCCTGAATTACATGGAAATGGGTGATCGAAATCCAGATATAGTCTAAGGAAGCTAATCTATAGTTTGAAAGATGGGTGTAAGCAGCAGAGGAGTCAGCGGCAGCTCTGCCATTTAGGATACGGAGACCCAAATGATTAAGGAAGGCTGAGAGTTTGAGGCAGTGATTGTCTTTTCCTTGGAACTGGCCGATTATATCTGGGATGCCCCAGCCGGAATCATCCAGGGCTACTAGGGAAGAATTTAGACCAGAAGCCATTAAGTTAGCATTAAAGTCTCCCATTAACATCCATAAGCCATCTGGGCACTGGGAGTGAAGCTCAATTGTTTGTAGCATTCTGCTTAGTGATTCTTCTTGTTTGCACTCAGAAGGATGGAAGTAAATACAGCCAAGGATCATGGTTTGATCAATCTGAGCTGGCTGGGCTTTTTGTTGCCACTTTGATTTAATGAAAACGTAATCTCCGTTTTCCTCACTTTTCAATGTTACTGGTACGGCCAGATTGTTTTTTACATAGACGTCTTCTCCACCCGAGGCATGCCCCCCTACTTGTGATGCTATGGCATGTGATTCATTGAGGACAAAGCCCAGTTTTCCTGGACAGCGATGATGTCATAGCTCTGGAGATGTTGTATTGCATCCCTTTTGACTTCATCGTTCGTGAGTCCCCTGATATTCCAACAGCAGATTTTCAATTTGAGGGTTGAGTTTAGCCTATTAGAAGAAGACATCATATTGTTAGGCACTGGAGTTTAAGGCCCGTGGCAGCCAGGACCAATCTTTGCTGTTATTCCCCATAGTCAAACAGAGCTGTTTGGCCGCTTCTGCGCACATTGTGATTTGAATGGATCTATCGCAACTCGGATTTATTCTTGGTCCACCTTTGGTGCCATGCAGGATAGACCCTGTTGCTGGGCGAGTTGAATGCTTTCTATTCATTCTTTCCTGGTCATTTAGTTCTTGAATACCCTGCAGTACATTTGGCACTCTGCTTTTCAGGATCACTGGATCTTTTGTGATAGACGGGGTCTTGATTTTTCTGCCCCAATTATCCAATTGCCTTTTATTTCCTCTTAGGGCATAGGCCATGGCTAAATTAGTGAAAGTTATCTCTGTTGTCTCATTTATCTCATTTGGGCCTGGAGCAGAGAAAGCAACACTATCAATGTCCGTTGTTTTAATATTTTCTATGCCAGGGATATTTGCACAAAGCTTCATGAGGTTTTCTCTATTGAGGATGTGCCTCTTCCCCTGCAAGATGTATTTGGGTTACAACAGTATTTTTAGGTTTTCAAGATCTTTTGTTTGTTCTTCAGTGAGAGATTTTTATAGCGGTGTTGCCTCCTCGGCATCCGGAGCCTCTATGAAGTTTGGGATTGGTTTTCCCCGAATATTCACATCTTCCCAGAATAGACTAGAGCTTATTGCCTGCGGGTGTACATTGCTCCTGAGCTTGTAGTTGAGCCGGAATAGGTCACCAGTACTCGTTTGAATGGACTTCTTATCCTTATTATTTGTGTTTTAGGGCTACTATAGATCTTTTGTCTTCTTGCAATAAATAGATAACTTAGCATTTAAAAAACCGTACAAATTCACTGAAAAAACCATAGGTTTCACACACGTTATAGTTAGGAATTAGCATTTAAAAAACCTTGCAAATTCACTTAAAAAACCATAGGTTTCACACAAGTTATAGTTAGCTGTACATTTCACTCGTAAAAAACCAATGAAATTCCACGTTATAGTTAGATCAGGTAACTATAACTTGCGCGACCGCAATCCACTGCTGATGACGTCACATAGTACATCACTCATGACATGGTCAGTGACATCACTCATGACATCAATGATGACATCTGAAATTACACATTGTGGATTGCGGTCGCGCAAGTTATAGTTACCTGATTTAACTATAAAGTGGAATTTCATTGTTTTTTTACGAGTGAAATGTACAGCTAACTATAACTTGTGTGAAACCTATGGTTTTTTAAGTGAATATATATATATATATATTATCTACTGGCGGTTGCCAGTAGATAGTTATTGTTAGGACCGTGTTTCCATAGGAAATCCGCAACATTCTATTTGGAATAACTTTGGCGCCGATTGACGAATCCTCGCGAAATTCTCAAAATAGGTGGGCCGCTCCGCTCCTTCCCTGAAAGTGTCGGGGGGATTCGTCAAGCGGGGGCTGAGAAAAAGGGGGGGTCCCAAAACGCGTTTTCCCCATGCATTTTTCCATAGGACCTTTAGTCCGAGCTACAGCCCGAATGGCTGAACAGAATTACTTGAAATTTGGCAGAGAGGTAGCCCTCAGGTCAGGGATGTGCCTTTTGAACGTCTCGTGTAAATCTGTTGAGTATTTCCTGAGAAAATAGCATTTAAATCAATATATATCTATAGGCGCGCTCCGAGCGCGTACCGTAAGCTTACCGTACGCGCACGCCACCGTGCGCGAGCGCGATTCTGATTGGTTGTTAGATCTTAGTAAACATTCGAATCGGTCGAAACCAGGAGGTGTCAGCCGCCATTTTGTCTCTCGCAGTCTGAGGGGGTGAAAAACAAAGGTGGAGAACGCGAAAAGGGGCAGGGTGGACAGTTCCTGACCCCCTAGCCTTTGTCAGGGGGTCCCAGAAGGACCCCCAAGGGCAAAAATTAATTGTAATTTTTTTCCGAAAAATCGCGGAATGCGCGTAGCGTACGTGCACGGCGTAAACGGAAAAAATCAGCAAACTTCGCGTAACGATTCCGCAACTACGCGTACCGTGCGCGCATGGCAAAAAAATCAATAAAAAAAAATTATTAAAAGTTTCAAGGGTTGTAGAAGATAATAACTGTGATGTACAACTGTATGTAAACATTAATTTTTTTTAAATTAACCATTCCATAATGCAGGATATAGTACATATAATATTTTATACATAGGTTGGATATTATTTTTTAACAAAAATCTCCAAAAAAAAAATTGCATTTAAAAAACCTTTGAAATTCACTGAAAAAACCATAGGTTTCACACACGTTATAGTTAGGAATTAGCATTTAAAAAACCTTGCAAATTCACTGAAAAAATCATAGGTTTCACACATGTTATAGTTAGCAGGACATTTCACTCGTGAAAAACCAATGAAATTCCCCCGTTATAGTTAGTGCAGGCAACTATAACTCACGCGACTGCAATCCTCTGCTGATGACGTCAGATATTACATCACTGATGACATATGTGTTTTTCTGAAAAAAAAATATTTGTAATATATGTATAGCTAAAAATTAATGGAAGAAGACATGGGTAAATAAGTGTCTAAATACAGTGATGTAATATCTGACGCATCAGCAGATGATTGCGGTCGCGTGAGTTATAGTTGCCTGCACTAACTATAACGGGGGAATTTCATTGGTTTTTCACGAGTGAAATGTCCTGCTAACTATAACATGTGTGAAACCTATGGTTTTTTCAGTGAATTTGCAAGGTCTTTTAAATGCTAATTCCTAACTATAACGTGTGTGAAACCTATGGTTTTTTCAGTGAATATATATATAAGCCGGTCATGTCCCCCTGAGAGGGGTCGGTGCATACAGATGGGTGCAGGGCCAGTTAACAATACACAACAAGTTCCGTGTCAGTATCAGGGACACGGAAAGGGTCGCACTCGACACTCCAATTATAATCCAAAATCATTTATTGGCTACACGTTTCAACCACACAGGGTCTTCATCACAGCCTGATACAAATTCAATGTGGTAAATCACCTTCATAAGGAAACGTCAAACAATAAACATAGAAAACCTCTTGTGCAACAACCCCGTCACAATACCCAAATGCCAGATGATTTGTATAGCACGTATTTGGTATAAATTTCAGTATCACTGTTAAATGATTAAATCAATGACGCATTATAAAGAAGAAGCCAGCCTACAGAAAAAATTAATTCAATATAAAAAAAATACGCGTCATATGTCCACATCTCAAGAGGTTGCTTGTATGACGATACATCGCTCGCAAACTAAAACAACGCGTGCTTTTACAACGCGGTTTTTAGTTCGCATGTACCGTCACAATGCATGTTTTTTCTACGGATGGCATTAGTTCGCATTTCCTTTGAAAACTATATGCTTTTACAATGCATCCAAGTTTCCCGCATGCCTTTACATCGCAAAATATTAACACTAAATTAAAAATATAACACTATCATACCGGACCTGCTTACACAATCCTAAAGCCTAAACCAATACCATACACTACAACCCCCTGACACTACCCTAAGCCCTAAATCCTAAAATACTTGCATACACTACAACCCGCTGACACTACCCTAAGCCCTAAAGCCTAATACACTACATTATACTACAACCCCCTGACACTACCCTAAGCCCTAAAGCCTAATAGACTAGAAACCCTAAAACTCTAGCATACACTACTACCCCCTGACACTACCCTAAGCCCTAAAGTAAAACACACTAGCATACACTACAACCCCCTTACACTACCCTAAATCCTACAATACTTGCATAGACTACAACCCCCTGAGACTACCCTAAGCCCTAAATCATAAAACACTAGCATACACTACAACCCCCTGACACTACACTAAGCCCTAAAGCATAAAATACTTGCATACACTACAACCCCCTGAGACTACCCTAAGCCCTAAATACTAAAACACTAGCATACACTACAACCCCCTTTTGACTATCCCCTAAGCCATAAAGCCTACACTACTACCAAATGAGACTACCCTAAACCCTCATCCCCCTTACTTCTCTCCTTCCTCGGGGTCGTCTCTGCTCCAGTTTCCTGTGTTCCAGTCCCTTTCCCGGTTCCCGCGTTGCTGTCTGCGCTCCGACGCCATTACATCGCAGGCGTTTTAAAAGCGCATGCGATGTAATGCCCTCCATCGTAATGTGTACGCGTGGTTACGTCGCATGCGTTATAACGCATGCGACGTAATGGCATGCGTAGTAACTGCCGTGTTGTAATGGCTGTTTCCCCTCAAAAGAGTATACAATATTTGCCCCTATCAGGGAAAAATTATGACAAACCATGATTACCCCATGAAAATAAATCCAACTCTATGGTGCATTGGGTTTCTTTGTTATGTGTGCAAGTGTGCATATCATTCAGCAGGCAAAGAATAAGACATGCAATATTCATCCTCAGAATTCTAACCAAGTCCCAAAAGAGGCTTAGTGGTCAACCAAAGTTTGTTTCTGCCCAGTGGCATTAGTAAACACATAAATGTTGCTTCAAGTAGAATGGAATTGTTCACAACGAGCAATGTAACATCATGTTCATTTAAAAAAAACAAAAAACATATTGGTAGTTATAGTTAGGTCTGCTTTTCCATAGAATGAGCGTTTTTTGGTTTGCTTATCACTATGGCCCCATTTGATGAATCTTCACAAAACTTAATGAAAAAAAGTTAATCCACCTCAGCTCCTTCCTGGAAAGTTTAGAGGTGATTAGTGGGGGGCCGAGAAAAAAGGGGATCCCAAAACACAAAATCCCTAAGCATTTTCCATATATTTCTTTAGACGAGGCTACAGCAAAACTGCTGAATGGAATTGTACCAAATTTGTCAGGAAGCTAGATATTGGTCAGAAGATTGCGCTTTTTGTGATTTAGTGTAAATCCAATCAGTACATTTTTGAGAAATGAAGAGACAAAAATAATGGTATATCTTAAGAGTTCGGTCTTGAGACTCTCACAGGAGTGCCAATTTAAAAACAAATAGAGCGTTCTGCTCGGCCCAAGGAGCTTTATTTCCATTGGGCCATCAGTGATGTCACATAGCATGTCATGAGTGATGCAATATGTGACGTCATCAGCAGTGCATTGCGGGGGCACGAGTTATAGTTAGGTCTACTAACTATAATGTCCGAATTTCTATTGTTTTGTACGAGTGAAATCTCAAACTAACTATAACGTCCCTGAAACCTATGGTTTTTTCAGTGAATATATATATATATATATATTTTCACTGACATTGACATTATAGTTAGTTGGACATTTCTCTCGTACAAAACCAGAGAAATTTCGCTGTTATAGTTAGTTCAGCTAACTATAACTCGAACCCCCGCAATACACTGCCGATGACGTTACATATTACATTATTCATGACATGGTCAGTGATATCACTGATGACATCTCAAATTACATCACTGATGACATCACTGATTACATCATCCAGTGACTGTGTGTTTCTATAAAGTTTAAATATGTTTTATATATATGCCAAGGTGTATTGAAGAATGAGTGGGTGTATAAGTGTCCGGATGGATGATTTAGTAGGTGCGTGACTTACTGTATAAGTGTGTGATTAAATGTGTCTTACTGAATGCATGGGTTTGTGACTAAACTGTGTGAATCTCTGTATCAGTCTGTTGTTGTGTAAGCTGCTGCATGGGTTGGTCAGTGTCTATATGGGTTATTGATAGGTTGCCTGAGTATTTGTATGGGTGCCTGAGTGTGCTTGTGGATGGGTGGAAGGTGTGTGACTCTGTGCATAGATGTATGAGTAGTTGATTCACTGGGTGTATGGGTTCAAGAGTGCTTGTGGGAACAGCTGTATGGGTGGGTGAGTGTGTGTATGGGTGTGTTGGTGAGTGAATGGATGTCTCAGTGGTACATGTCCAAGTAACTACATATGTAAAAGGCAGTGTATGTAAGAGTTGGAGTATATAAATGACTATAGGTGAGAGTGAGTGATTGTAAGAGTGGCTGTATGGATGAGTGTGTACTTGTAACAGTGATTATATAAGAGAGTAAGTATGCATTAGTATCTGTATGAATAAGTGAGGTGGTGTGTGTATAACTGTATAGGTGAGTAAATGGGAGTGTGATTGATTCTATGCATGACTGACTAGATGTGTGAGTAGGTCCATGGATGAGTGGCAGTGTGTGAATGTCTGTATAGGTATTATGAATGCATATGATAGCGTTGTATTGATGAGTGACTGCATGTATGAGTGATTGTATGGGTGAATGAATGAATGTGTGTGTAGACCTAGGAATCAATGAGTGCGTATGTACTAACTGGTATTGGTGTGTAGATGGTTTCGAAAATGGTAGTCTGTATTTTACAGTGGGTGTATCAAAGGTTATATTAGAGTGTGAGGAGGTGGATCAGATTTTCACGTGGATGATGTCTTCAGTGATGTCATAAGTGATGTCATTTGAGATGTCATCAGTGATGTCACTGACCATGTCATGAATGAAGTAATATGTGACGTCATCAGCAGTGCATTGCGAGAGCGCAATTTATAGTTAGCTGAACTAACTATTATGGCGGAATTTCTCTGGTTTTGTACGATTGAAATGTCCAACTAACCATAGCGTCAATGAAACCTATGGTTTTTCAGTGAATTTCTAAGGTTTTTTAAATGCTAATTTCTAACTATAACGTGACTGAAACCTATGGTTTTTTCAGTGAATTTCAATGTTTTTGAACTGCCAATTCCTAACTATAATGTCCCTGAAACCTATGGTTTTTTCACTGAATTTCAATGGTGTTTTAAATGAAAATTTCTAATTATAATGTGCCTCAATCCCATGCTTTGTTCTGTGAATTTGAAAGGTTTTATAAAAGCTAATTTCCTACTATAAAATCCCTATTAAGTCCCCTTGAATCCTGAAGGTCCCTGGTGGCCGAGTAGCCCACCAGGTACCTCCAGTAAGTGCCACAGAGCTGCGTTGCAGAGACGTGTTGCTAGGCCAAGCACCTTTTTATACGATGCTGCAAACACGGCTTCTGGCACACTGCTGCTCAGACGCTGAAGTCCACTTGTGTACTAAGGTCCTCAGGACACAAGAGGGCCTCATCACCCCACCAGCAGTACACCAGAAGCCCCGTTTGATGAGTGGTGTAAAAAGGGGTGTGGCCTTGGACCAACTCACTGCAATGCAGCTCTGAGGTGCTTACTCGACATACCTGGAGGGCTAGTTGGCCCCCAGGGACCCTCAGGATTCAAGGGGACTTAATCCCCCAACTTACACTGTGCCACAGGGAGCATTTGCACACTTGTCACATCAGGCCACAGCCCCTCCCTGCACCACTGTGTAAACTCCCCCCCTGGTGCATTGTAAATCGGGGGATTAAGTCCCCTTCAGTCTTGAGGGTTCCTGGGGGCCAACTAGCACACCAACTACTTCCAGTAAGTGCCACAGAGCTGCTTTGCAGAGTAGTGTAAAAAGGGGGCGTGACCTTGGACCACCTCTCTGCAAGGCAGCTCCCTGGCACTTACTGGAGGTACCTGGTGGGCTAGTTGGCCCCCAGGGACCCTCAGGATTCAAGTGGACTTAATCCCCCAACTTCAAATGCACCACGGGGCACGTTGGTGCAGGTAGGGGGAGGGGCCTGATGTGACAAGTATGCAAACGCGCCGCTTGGCGCTTTTTAAGTTGGGAGATTAAGGCGTCCGAGCCATGCCCCTTTTTACACCTCTCTGCAACACAGCTCGGTGGCGCTTGCTAACATGCAGCTCCCTGTGTAGAAAAGCAATCTGCTTTAGATTTCAGAAGCGAGAGCAGGTTTGCTATGACAGGGCGGGAGGCAGGCACCTGCCCTGTCATAGCAAACAGCACAGTCACACCGGTGTCAACCCGGGACACTGCAGGAGCCGGCTCTGGGGGTGGTGGTCCCCAGGGCCATGAAGGGCGCCAGGAGGGGACCCCCTCCCTTTAATTAGAAAGCCCCAGGGAGTTGGTGATCCACGGGCCTCGGGGGTCCGTAAAAGACCCCTGCATTTGCATTATTAGTGCCCCGGGGAGGTGGTGGTCCCCGGGGCATGTGTGGGGGCTCGAGACTCCCCCACAGGTTTATTTAATATTAAAAAAAACAAGCCCTGGAGGTGGTGGTCCCTGGGGCAGTGCGGGGTGAGTGCCCCATGAATATTAAACAAAAGCCCTGGGGGGGTGGTCCCCGGGACTTGGGTGGGCATGAGAGGCCCCCCACAGATTGATAACAAAAAGCCCTGGGGTGGCAGTCCCCGGTGCTGCGGTGGGGCCGCGTGCCCTCCTGCATAGTATTTACATAGCCCCAGGGAAGTGGCAGTCCCCAGGGCTGCAGGGGCCCCTGCAGGCCCCCACAATTATAAAATATGAATTGGGCAATGCCCCTGGCCCACCCAGGGGCCTCATTTGAATGAATAGCGGGAGCCCGCGCTTCATTTTTTTGTATAAATTCTGTGGGATTTGCGGCCCCATTGCGATTTCCGCCTTCATAAATGTTTTTAAAAATTCATTTTTTGGCCCTGGGGGTCTTTGTGGGACCCCCTGAGCAGGTTTTCTTGTTTTTTAACGTTTTTTTCTACTATTTTGTTGTGACTCGGTTCTACTGAGTCACAAGATGGCTGCCAACACTCCCTGGTTTGGAGTGTTGACAGCCAATGAGCATGAAGCTCGTGCTCTGGAAGGTTCGCAAATCCACCGCTGCCCTAGATGTCGAAACTTTTTCTTTTTCTAATTTCTCAGCAACTATGGAACAGATTTACACTATTTAACAAAAAGGGCTACCTTTTTGCCAAATTTGGTGTAATTCCGTTCAACAGTTCGGGCTGTAGCTTTGTCTAAAGTTTCCTATGGAAATTTACATGGTGAAAACACGTTTGGGACCCCCCTTTTTCTCGGCCCCCGCTTGACGAATCACCACCAAACGTTCAAGAGAGGAGCTGACGGGAGCACCCCGCTAGTTTTGAAAATTTCGCGAAGATTTGTCAAACGGCGCCAAAGTTATTGGGAAAACAAAAAACGCTTTTCCTATTGAAACTAGGTCCTAAATATAACTACCTACTGGTAGGTAATATATATCTATCTATCTAAGAGAGAAATAAAGGTGGGGAAAGTCATACATCAATTAAGGTTTTTTACTACCTACAACAACACCCAGTATAGGGAACTAAGGGATTTATGTAATAGAAACTGGCACCTGTTAAAGGATGACCATGTAATTGGCAACATACTACCCAGACATCCTCCAATTAAATACCGAAGAGCACCCTCTTTAAGAGAGCCAATTGTAAAGATAAGCCCAGAAAATGAACAGGGAGAAAGCTGGTTGAAACCACCATCGGGTTTCAGAAAATGTAGTCGCTGCAGAGCATGCAGCATAGGCCAGGACACTGTCATTTTCTCGTCTCCATTTGGAGGAAAGAGTAAGAAGATTATGGGGGATCACAAACAGAATATCGACAGACAGAATATCGATGTACAAGAATATCGAGTCTACAATATCGATGGACAGAATATCGACAGCCTATCTCTACAATGGTAAGTACAAAAATATCGAAACCAAAATATCGTTGTTTAAAATAGCATTTTTTTAAAATGTCTAAAAAATTATATAAAAATAAGTAAATAATAAAAATAATTAATAATAACATAGTTAGAATTCTTTCAAAATGTTAAAAACTGATAAATAAAAAATGTAATTTAAAAAAATTAAACATGCATTTCTTTTTTTACATATATATTAACTTATAAATACTAATAAATAATTATGTTAAAAATATAAGAAAAGTTATAAATATATATATATATATAAATACAATATATAAATAATACATTAAAATATTAAAATTAATATTTATTTTGGAAAAAACATCTTACACTACATTAACATAAAGTAGGGAAATGTTGGATAGCGTAGGGGATAAAATTATCATTCTCACTCCAGCGAGTGCAAAGTGTTGGATAGCGGAGAGGAATAATTTACTATTCCCACTCCAGTGAGTGCAACAGTAGGGAAATTGTTGGATAGCGGGTAGGTAAAAATTACTATACCCACTCCAGTGAGTGCAACAGTAGGGAAAAGTGTTGGATAGTGGGTGGGTAAAAATGACTATTCACACTCCAGCGAGTGCAACAGTAGGGAAAGTGTTGGATAGAGGGTGGGAATAATTTACTATTCCCAATCCACCAATTGTAACAGTAGTGAAAGTGTTGGATTGCAAGTGGGTAAAAATTACTATTCCCACTCCAACAAGTGTAACAGTAGGGAAAGTGTTGGATAGCGGGCAGATAAAAATTACTATTCCCACTCCAGCGAGTGCAACAGTAGGGAAAGTGTTGGATAGTGGGTATGTTAAAATTGCTATTCCCACTCCAGTGAGTGCAACAGTAGGGAAAGTGGTGGATTGCTGTTGTGTAAAAATTACTATTCCCTCGCCAGTGAGTGCAACAGTAGGGAAAGTGTTGGATAGCAGGTATGTAAAATTTCCTATTCCCACTCCAGTGAGTGCAACAGTAGGGGAAGTGTTGGATAGCGGGTGGGTAAAAATTACTATTCCCACTCCAGCGAGTGCAACTGTAGGGAAAGTGTTGGATAGCAGAGGGAAATAAGCAAAATAATAACAAACAAAAAAAATAGTTTACACAATTAACACCATAAAATAACGTTAAATAAATATTTAAATAAAAAAAGAATTAACATTTTATTAAAATGAAATTACTTCCCACCCTACTCCCCTATCAACACACAACCAACTCATAAAAACGTACACAATTAACATAAGAACCAATTAATTATTAATAATTAATTTCCAATTAATAACTAATTAATTAAAAAATTAACAGGATTAGCAATATAAAATATTAATTACACAAATAATAAATATTGGAATTATTAATATATACCATATAACGCACAACCCGCTTCACAAAAATTACACAATTAACATATTTACCAATTAATTCATAATTATTATTAATACTAAACAATGAATTGATAGCAAATTATTTAACACAATTGACAATATAAATTATTGAATGCTAAAAAATTAATATTAAATATATTAAAATTAAATTACTTCCCGCCCTATCCCCCTATAAACCCAAAACCCACTACGGAACTAAAATACACAAAAATTAATTCAAATAAAATGAATTACTTGTTAAAAATTCAAACATACATTACAAAAATAAGCTATATTTTTATTACATATGCTAACATTCAACACAAAAGAAAATCGATATTTTTACTAACGATATTACTAACATCGATATTGATTAAAACAAAATTTCTAACCTGCATTTCGATATTCTGGTTAACGATATTCTTGATGGTCAATATTCTGTCATATCGATATTTAAACATTGATATAATGGTATATCGATATTTAAATGTCGATATTATGTCTGCATACCGATTAGAGGATCTTTTAACTACAAAACAGAGTTTGCAGTATACGTACTGGTATGCAGGTGTGGACTACAATACGTGGATAGCACCATGTTACAAGTCCACAAAAGAATTTTGCAACACATGAAGGCCATAGCAAATGGTGACAGATCATGTCTAGTTGCCAGGCACTGTAAGGTGGTGCATGGGAAAGACCCAACACAAGTTAGGTATTTTATAATTGACTCAGGACCAGCTGATAGAAGATTGGGCGACCGCACTAGAAAACTGTGTGAACTTGAAGAAGGTACATTTTAACATTGGATAGCATGGCTCCGAATGGTTTAAACTTTGATGAGGAATTTAATTTGTGTGTGTAGTTGATGGAAAAAGGAACATTAACCAGGGTGCTAATCCTGTGAAGCTATGAATCATGAAATTAATTGGCAACATCTACCTAAGTTACTGAGTACTGTGATAGAATGTAGGGGTACTTACCCTGTAAAGTAAATAAATAAAGGCAGAAATGAAATTGAGTCATATATAAAAAAGTGAGTAATGGCACACTAAGGGCACTTGCCTAAGATTTTGTATAACTTTGCCACTCATGTATTAACCCTTGAACTTATAAAACATTACACTGTGTATGTATGATTATATTGAGAACAAGGGAAAGGCATGTCAATGAATTTACAATTGATGCACATTATTTTTTGTATACTCACTGGAAAAATAATTTAAATGAGACACTTTGTGAAGTAACAAAGATGCAACACATTGAGGATGATACTCAGTATCTAAAGAATGTAATGATGTTGTTACGAGTCTTTCTTTGGTATACCTCAGACTCAGGAGAATTAAAAGTCAGCCTGGGAGACCTCAGGTCAAGTACGAAGCCCCCCTCCATAAAAAGATTTAAAAAGTTGGCCATGCTCTGGGGGATGGGGTCCCCGGGGCAAATTATGGCCTCGGGAGCAACGCAGCTCCCTGGAGCATACTGGAGGTACCTGGTGGGCTAGTTGGCACCCATGGGACCGCAGGATTGAAGAGTAATTATTTCCCCAACTTAAAACTCGCCACAGGGCGTGTTTGCACACGTCACCTCAGGCCCCCCCCTTCCTTCACCATTGTACAAATATTCCTCTAAAATCAGCCGAACTATGAATTCCGATTTACTCACCTGTTATCAGGAGACAACCCAGGGCTGCATCCCTTTAAACCAGCACTGACCCTGAAAAGCTATTGTAAACATACTTACCAGAAACTTGTATTTCCTTCCATAGAAATCCATTGTGTGGTTTTCAGCAGAAAAGGTTATAAGTGTCTATTTTCACAAACTAAAAATTGTCCTAAAAAATCGTCCGTATGACTTAAACACATTCTTTCAACTGTTTACAGGAGATTCACCAGTGCTGGATCCAGAATCCACCACTGAGTAAGAAAAAGTAACGATAACACTACTTACCTGTTAAGTGAATTTTCTACCATAGGATAACATTGGTGATTCTATGTGAAAAAATCTGTGTCAACTTTTAAAAAACAATAATATTCCTTAAAAATCACTACTGTAACCAAAACGCTTTTACTCAACTGTTTACAGGAGATGTCCAAGGACTGAATCTAGGATCCAGTCCTGTGGTTAGAAAAGTAATCCATAAAGTAACTAATTGCATTTGACTAGAAATTCAAATACATTGAGCTCAATGTTGCATTGTCTTTGAAATTGTGTTGCCCATTACAACAACTGTAACTACTGTGCTTAAAAGTCTATTGCCTATTTGCAAAGTATTTAATCTAAAGTAATTCATTCTGAGAATGTATATTTTGTATTGTAATGTATAATGTAATTATAATATAATAAAAAAAATATCTAAAAATAAATAGTTTAAAAAATGTAGAAAATCAGTATAAAAAAATCAGTATAATAATTAATACATTAAAAATTGTCATTTACAAAACCTTTTAAATTCACTGAAAAAACCATAGGTTTCAGGCCTGATATAGTTAGGAATTAGCATTAAAAAAAAACTTGGAAATTCACTGAAAAAACCATAGGTTTCAGGCCTGATATAGTTAGGAATTAGCATTTAAAAAACCTTTCAAAGATTTTTTAAATGCTAATTCCTAACTGTATCAGGCCTGAAACCTATGGTTTTTTCAGTGAATATATATATATATATATATATATATATATATATATATATATATATATATATATCAACTCGTCAAACGGCCCAAAAGGAGAGCACTCTTTCTTGTGGCGGGTGCTAGTGCCGAGAACGGGCCAGTCCTCGTAATTAACCGTGATCAAGACCGTTTGTGGTTGAAACGCGTTGGTGGTGGATATTGGTGACTACTTGCACTGAGAATAAATCCCGTCAAATCTACAACTTCCTTGGTGTGCAGTGTTTCCTTCTCGAGGGAATTAGTTGAAAAAAAAAAATATATATATATATATATATATATATATTTTACTTCCAATGATGCGGCACCAATAGTGCCGCATCATTGGAAGTAAAATTGATGAATTGGGTCTGGATCCGACCCCTATGCAGAGCACCCGCACTTGAGCGCGCAGGATCGATTGGATCCCATTGTGGCAAAAATATATATATATATATATATATATATTACCTACTGGCGATAGCCAGTAGGTAGTTATAGTTAGGACCACGTTTCCATAGGAAAACCTCAACATTCTATTTTGAATAACTTTGGCGCCGGTCGACGAATCCTCGCGAATTTCTCAAAATAGGTGGGGCGCTACGCTCCGCTCCTACCCTGAAAGTCTCGGGGGGATTCGTCAAGCGGGGGCTGAGATAAAAGGGGGGTCCCAAAACGCGTTTTTCCCATGCATTTTTCCATAGGACCTTTAGAACGAGCTACAGCCCGAATGGCTGAACAGAATTACTCAAAATTTGGCAGAGAGGTAGTCCCTAGGTCAAGGAAGTGCCTTTTGTAGGTTTGGTGTAAATCTGTTCAGTAGATTCTGAGAAAATAGCCTTTAAATCAATATATATATCTGAGCCAGCTTACGGTACGCTTACCGTACGCTTACGGTAAGCGTACGGTGGCGTGCGCGAGCGCGATTCTGATTGGCTCTTAGATCTTAGTAAACATTCGAATCGGCCGAAACCAGGAAGCGGCGGCCGCCATTTTGTCTCTCGCACTGAGAGAGCTTTTTAAAATCGGAAGCCCAAAAACATGTAAAGGGGCTGTTTTGACAACTCCCTCCCACATAGTCATGTTGAGGGAGTCCCCAAACATCCCCCAAGTGCAAAAACGGTTTTATTTTTTTTTCGGCAATTTCGCGGGGTACGCTTACCGTACGCTTACGGTAAGCGTACGGTAAAAAAATAAAAATAAAAAAAACACTATCCACACTTACCCCACCCCCTGTGCTTTTGGTGGCCGAAGGCCACCAAATGTGCTGGGCTTATTACAATGGAAAAAAACACTATCCACACTTACCCCACCCCCTGTGCTTTTGGTGGCCGTAGGCCACCAAATGTACAGGGCTTATTATAAGGGAAAAAAACTTAGCATTTAAAAAACCGTACTAATTCACTGAAAAAACCATAGGTTTCACACACGTTATAGTTAGGAATTAGCATTTAAAAAACCTTGCAAATTCACTGAAAAAACCATAGGTTTCACACATGTTATAGTTAGTGGAAATTTTACTGATAAAAAACCAATGAAATTGCCCCGTTATAGTTAGCGCAGGCAACTATAACTCACGCGACCGCAATCCTCTGCTGATGACATATGTGTCTTTATGAAAAAAAAATATTTGTAATATATGTATAGCTAAAAATGTATGGAAGAAGACATGGGCAAATAAGTGTCTAAATACAGTATTAGCATCAGCAGAGGATTGCGGTCGCGTGAGTTATAGTTGCCTGCGCTAACTATAACGGGGCAATTTCATTGGTTTTTTATCAGTAAAATTTCCACTAACTATAACATGTGTGAAACCTATGGTTTTTTCAGTGAATTTGTATATATATATATATATATATATATAGTGGCTCGTCAGCTGTATTTTATTTAAACTCTCCCAACATTGCAGCAGCCATGACACGTTTCGTCCCTCGCAGGGGACTTGATCACATGACGCGCTGTCAGCCATAACAGTTGTTTAAATACTTTTGAGTTTTTTTGTGCTATGTGTCATGTGACTAAAACCTTAAAATGACAGTGCAAATCAGGTAACAGGTAAAGGAAAAAGGTTTATTTATGTATTAAGACAGCGTTGGTTCATATTCAAATGCATAAATGGCATTCACTTGAAATCAGCAGATTTTCTGAATAAATAAATATGTAAATAAATAATTAAATACATAAAGATGTTAAAAAGTATACAAAAAAGTATTCAATATATAGATATAAATATATAAATATATAAATAAATGCATAATTTATTGATTTAAAAGGTTAAACTTGCACCTATATATCTTTCTGCTGTATGCATTCATTTCTATTGTTTTTAATATTATTCATTGCCCTCTTTCTGCCATTGGCTTCGGTCCTGGTTTAAATACCTCAAAATTCGTAGGATCCCTATTAATTTGGCCAATCTTAACATGATTAGATATTACTAGAACATCTCTCCAATTTGAAACCTTGCTATGTTGTATGTTACCTATCCCTTTAGTTTAAAATATTTTTTATTTGTTATTGTTTTTTTGAAATTATATGT
Organism: Triturus cristatus; assembly: GCF_964204655.1. NCBI lineage: Eukaryota > Metazoa > Chordata > Amphibia > Caudata > Salamandridae > Triturus > Triturus cristatus. Next base: position 1,527,021,227 of record NC_140591.1, read on the forward strand.
GAAAAAACCCAAACATAATATACATAATCCCTGTTTAGTGCTATTCATCTTCTTTATCTCCCAACTGTACACAACCCAGTGAATAAAAAAGAGAAAAGGAACCTCTATGTGCACGGCAGGTTTAAGGCAGCTATGTTATATATTTACTGCTTTGTTACCTATGATTTTTAAGTGTTAAAGACATACATAGTGAAGAAAAATGAAGTGTAAGGAATGGGATGATTAATTAAATCAATTAATTTGATTAGAGAATCAGTCATTGCATAATACAACCACCCATTTACCGTATGAGATACATAGATGTACATACACGAATCACATAAATGTTAAAAAAGTGTGTATATGTATAAATATGTAAATATCTAAAAAGTTTTAATAAAAATCCTTTTGAAGTGCTGTTGATTACTGTAAGTCCCACAGTTTGTTTTTATAGATACAGACTAGAATGAAGTTCCTCAGTGACATTAATACCCCTGGGGTGTATGGTGTCTAGATTTAGAATATAGATCATCTCCAATTTCCGAAGTGCTTTTTCACGATCACCTCCCCTCTTAGTTCTTGGAATGGTGTCTACCAGATAGTACTGTGGCTCCTTGGGGTTTCCGCCATGTTTTTCATTAAAATGGCAGGCCACTGGGTATGCTGGATCATTGTTTCTGATTGCTCGTATGTGCTGGAGTACCCGCTTGTGGCCTTGTAGAACAGTATTACCCACATACCTTAGTTTGCAGGGGCACTCCAGCACATAGATTACATGATCCGTTTTGCAATTCAGCACCTTATTTATAGAATTTTTTTGTTCACTGAATGCCGTCTTATAACTAGTTTTAGATATACCATGTTGACAGGCCTTACAGGTTTTACATCTATGAAACCCCACACGTTGCAATAGCCATGTGTTCTGAACTGGGGATTAAAATGGGTAATTTTTAACTAAATAATCTTTCATGGACTTTCCTCGACAATATGTGATTGCAGGTTGTTGAGGTACTGTGGGGCCAATAATAGGGTCTTGTCTAATCAAATGGCAATTTCTTTTGATTATTTTTCGTGCAGCCCCTTCCTGTTGATTAAATTTCAAAATAAATCTGAATTTATCCTGTGTCTCAGTCTTCTTAGATCCCTTGAGTTTGGTTTTTACAAGGGCTTCCCTGGATTCTCGGTTACTTTTAGTGAGGGCATTTTCTAGACATTTTTTACTATATCCCCTCTCCCGAAAACGTTTTATACATTCTCCCTGAGCTTGCAGTAGGTCCTGTTCATTGCTACATATGCGTTTTAAACGCAACAGTTCCCCATAAGGAATACTCTGAATCAAGTGCCCAGGGTGGGCACTACTAGCGTGTAGAATTGCATTCCCAGCTGTAGGCTTTCTATGGAGTCGTGTTTCAATTTTTCCTTTTTCAATGTAAACTTCCATATCTAAAAAGTTGACAATTTTGTCACTTATACAGGCACTGAAGTTTAGATTCAGCTGGTTTTTGTTAATTTGGGCAACAAAATTCTCAGCTTCACTGTAAGTACCATGCCATATTAAAAAGAGTCATCAATGAACCTCCACCATGTTTTTAAATGTCTGGTGTTCTTGCTTGAGAACCAGCTCCTCCCACCAGCCCATATGCAAGCATGCATAGCTGGGAGAGAAGCTGGCTCCCATAGCAACTCCTCTTGCCTGTTGGAAGTAAGCATTTTGAAATAAAAAGATGTTATTAGTTAAGCAGCTTTCTATCATGTTGATTAACATGTTATTGTGTTCAGTATATTCTGGACCTCTGCGTGCAAGGTAATATTGTATCGCTCTAAGCCCATCTCTGTGTTTGATCGGTGTGTACAGAGAAGTTACATCAAGGGTAATAAGTAAATACTCATCATTCCATTTGAAAAAGTCCCCAGTGTCCCTGATATAGGATTCCAATGACTGAACATAGTGTTGGAGAAAAAAGTCAATGTAAATTTAAGTCTTTTCGAAAATACTGTTTCCGGCAGATATTATTGGCCTACCTGGTGGTTTGCTTGCATCTTTATGAATCTTGGGGATGAAATACAGTATCGGTGTCACTGGATTATTGTTCCTTAGATACTTATATCTAATACTATATAAGGCCTGAAAACTATGTTTTTTTTCAGTGAATTTCAAAGAATTTTTAAATGCTAATTCCTAACTATATCAGGCCTGAAACCTATGTTTTTTTCAGTGAATATATATATATATATATATGTGTATATATATATATATATATATATATATATATATATATATATATATATATATATATATATATATAAATATATATATATATATAGATAGATAGATATACACTACTGGCAATATGTCAAGGGAGGCTGAAAAAAGGGGGGGTCAAAAAAGTGCATTTCCCTTGTAATTCCCATAGGAACTTTGAACATGACTACACCCCGAACCGCTGGACGGAATTGCACTGAATTTGGCAGAAAGGTAGATTTGGTCACACAGATCATGCGTCCACTTATTTGGTGGAAATCTGTTTTGCAGTTGTCGAGAAATGAAAGATAATCGAATTTGTATATCCATGATGGCAGTGACCTCAGGAATAATAACAAGCTTGTGCAGAGATCTGCAGAGCTCTGATTGGCTACCAACATTCAAACCAGGAAGTGTTGGCAGCCACCTTGGGACTCAGATTCAGCCAAGTCCCATAAAAACAATGAGAAAAAATGTTTTTATTCCCAGTGATCTTTGCGTCCAGGAGTGCCAGGTCAGGGGGTATGAACTATTTAATAACTAAGGAGGGGTGCACATGTCCCCCTCTTGGGGCTATTAAAAGCCTCAGGGACCACCACCTCCCTGGAGCTACATTTAATAATTATGCAAGGGGAATGTACAGACCCCCATGCCCTGGGGACCACAATCTTCCTAGGGCAACATTTAAAAAATATTAGGGGGGGCTGTATGCACCCCCCAGTCCCAGGGGACCACCACCTCCCCAGGGCTACTGTTAAAATGTGGTAGGGTCTTGCGGCTACATTAAAAAAAATAATAGGGGGTGTCCATGCGGACACCCCTAGCCCAGGGACCACCACCTGCCGGGGCTTCTCTTTTTTGAAGGGGGAGGTGCATGGGGCCATGGGGTCCACCTCTTGGGCCAATCTCAGCTGCAGGGACCACCACCTCCCTGAGGCAGGCCCTTGTAATTTTAAGGAGGGAGATAGAACGGTCTCCCTCCTGAAGCCATAAATAGCCCTGGGGACCACCATCCACAGCTCCAGCTATCTCCCAAGGTATCCACCCTCGGGAGACAGCGGTTTGATTTTGCTTGGCCGGAGCTGACAGCTCCCACCAAGGAAAAGCACACACTCCGGTTCCAGTGGGCAGGAGCTATCAAAGTGCTCCTGCCTGCTGGAAGCAGAGATTTTATCTTTTTCCCTGCGCATAGACACAGGGGCAGGGAAAGAGATGAAACTATTGTCTTGCAGCTCCCTATCTGCAATAGCAATGCCAGCTCCCACAAGAGACTGAGAGCCAGCTGGAACTGCAGGCTGTTGAGGCTCCATCCTCGGTCCCTGAAAGGTACACTGGGAGGAAGGGGTCTCTGAGCCAAAAACTGCCCAGGTAGAGGGCCTGCAGCCCCCTCCCCCATATATTCGTGGTCAGGCCCAAGGCCTCCGTGGCCTCCCTGTACTTTTGAAATTACAGTAGCCCCTTACTCCATTTAAGAGGGAGAAAACAAGGCAAAACCCAGGGCAGAAAAACAAGAAGAAAAGGCAAAACAGAGGGCAGAAAAACGAGAAGGAAAGGCAAAACAGAGAGCAGAAAACTAGCAGGAAAAGCAAACCAGAGCAGAAAAGGACAGAAAAGAGGCAGAAAAAGGAGCAGGGAAGGCAAAACAGAGGGCAGAAAAACAAGCAGAAAAGTCAAAACAGAACAGAAGAGGGAAAAACAGAGAGCACTCTTAGACTCACACACCCACTCACAGACCCACTAAGAAACTCAAGCACTCGCTCACAGACACAGTCAGAGACTCATGCACTGATTCATAGACCTACTTAGGCACTCATGCAGCCAGTCATAGAGCTACTCAAAGACTCACACACCCCATCACAGACCCACTCAGAGATTCATGCACTCACTAATAGACCCACTTAGAGACTCATGCACTCACTCACAGACCCACTTTCAGGCTCACTTAGGGCCTGATTATAAGTCAGGGGGTACTCATGGAGGTGTGGTGGTGGAGGGTCAGCCACTGCTGCTCCAGCAGACTGACTGCCCCATTATGACTTTGGTGGTCAGACATCCATGGGACCACCGCAGCCATTCCCTGGAAGTGGAGCAGCAGTCATGAGACCACAATAGGCTTGGCAGGACCGCCACAGTCCCGCCAAGTATATTATGAGCTCCAGCTCTGTCAGTGGTGTCATGGAGGTACCTCTTCCATGTAAACCGTGGTTGAGAGGAAAAAAGGGGACCCTACAGGGCCCCTTATGCCTCCTATGCTTGGGGATGCATGCAGTAGGGCATATGCTGTGCCTCCATGTGTGCATGCACTCCAGTTCCTGCAAGGCATAGACATTTGAGTCTATGCCGTGCATGAACCTTGTTGCGCAGTCCCATTGTGCTGCGTGTTTTTTAATGTATCACCTTGGGACCGCCACTCCACTCGCCAGCCCACCAGACCACTTTAAGCTTGCAATCTGGCAGGCAAGGGGTTGTGACCTTCGGCAGTGCAGGAGCACGATAGTGGCATACCACCCTCTTCTGCATCACCAATAGTCATAATCAATCCCTTAGATACTCATACACACACTTACAGACCCACTCAGGCACTCTTGAACTCACTTACAGACTGACTCACACACTTACAGAGGCAGTCAAGTCACAAACCCACTCACATACTCCCACTCAAACACTCACTCACAGACCCACTCAGAGACTCATACACCCACTAACAGACCCACCGAGACACTCATGCACTCACTCACAGACAAACTCGCACACTCATGGAGGCACTCACAAACCCACTGAGACACTCTCACACCTACTAACACACCCACTAAGACATTCACTCAGACACTCATTGCCTACTCAGACACCCACTTAGACACTCACATACCCATGGAGGCAATCATACACTCACACACCCACTGAGACACTCATGCACTCACTCAGACACTTACCCTCAAAGGTTACAGGTGACAGTTAGGCAATACAATTAAAAGACCTTAGAAAGTCACTAAAAAAACCAAAGGCTACAGGGACATTATAATTAGGAAATAGATTTTTTTTAAATGTAGACGTTCACTGAAATAGACCAAATGTCAATTGAGATGTCATCAGTTATATCATCAGTAATGTCACTGACCATATCATGAGTGATGTAATATGCAAGGTCATAAGCAGTGCATTGCGGGGGCATAAGTTATAATTAGCTCAGGTAACTATAACTGCTGAATTTCACTGGTTTTGAACAAGTGAAATCTAAGCCCAACTATACCTTCCCTGTAACCTTTGTTTTTTAAAGTGAATTAATATTGCTACACCTGACAGCCTTAGGGTGATCTTGCCCCCAGACTTTTGTCTACCTCCTTACATTTTCTGACCTCCTTTTTGCTAGCTTTGGGACTCTGTGCACTTTCCCACTGCTAACCAGTGTTAAAGTGTGTGTGCGCTCTCCTCTAAACGTGGCAGTATTGCTTCATCCCCAATTGTCATATTTAAATTAAATTCCCCAGTAAAGTGGTGACCCCTGTACCCAGAGCCTGTAAATTAAATGCTACTGGTGGGCCTGTGGCGCTGATTGTGCCACCCACTAAAGTAGCCTTTTAACCATGTCTCAGGCCTGCCACTGCAGAGCATGTGTATGCAGTCTTACACTGCCAGATTGACCTGGTAAAAACAAACCTTTTGCCTGGTCCAAACCTTCCATTTGTATACATATAAGTCACCCCTAACGTAAGCCCTGGACAACACAGAGAGCATAGTGCGATGTATTTAAGAGGCATTTGGGCCTGCTGCCTGTCTGATCAGTCTGAGGTGAGTGACAGATGGGATTTATGTTTTACCGCTAGATAGCCACACACAAAAAGAGCTTAGGTGTGAATTGATGGGCCAGCCTGGGAGGATGGGAGGGAGGAGCTGAACCCAGCTTCACTTACACCTGAATAGGCTGAGTCCTATCCCCACATGAGGGCCTGTATTCTCCCCTGTAGTGAGTCTGGAGCAATGGCAAGATTGAGGACCTGTGACCTCATCATTTCGGTACACCTCTGGAATTGTGAAGACTCTGCCAGGAAGAAGGACTACTTTGCTGTTGAGCGACTCCCACTCTTCTGGACTGCTGCTTTGCTGAATTCCTGCCTTGCTGTGCTGCCCTGCTGCTTATCGTCACCCTGCTTGGGTGAGAAGGACTGGACCTGCATCACTTGAACCCAGAGTGACTCTAAGGGCTTGCTGGCCTCCTGATATAAAGTCTCAGGGACATAAAAGACTTCCAAACACCTTGCCCCTATGCCCCCATGGAACCGAAGCATCTCCTCTCCTGAAGAAGCAGCATAAATGCATCACCGCTGTTGCAGGGAATGAACCAGTGCATCGCCTTCGGAACCAGCCCATTGCCCTCAGAATTGATGCATCCTCTGCTGCAGGAGCAGAACCAATGCATCGCATTCAGAACCAGCTCGCTACCCTCGGAAATGACGCTTCGCCATTGTTGGGTGGAGAAAATCGACTCATCACCTCGACTGTGTGGAGAAAATTGAATCATCACTTACGGTGCCGGATTGAAACCAACTCATCAATTTAGCTGCACCATGAATATCTGTCGACGCCACCAGGATTAAGGTACTTTTGTTCAGTGGGTCTCACTGGGTCCCTGACATTCTCCTGGTCCGGTACGAACAGATATCCCAAATAAGCATTTATTACTGCTGAGTGCTATTTTACAGTTTATGCTTTAAAAATTCATATATCAAGTTCTACTTGTTAGATGTTTGTCATTTTTGTCTTGGTTTATCATTTAAATTAAGTACTATTTTTCTAACCTGATGTGGAATCTATGTGGCATTTTCACTGTTTTACTCTTTGAAATTTTTTCAAAAATACTTTACACATTACCTCTAAAGTAAAGCCTGATTGTTCTGTGCCAAGCTATCAGAGGGTGAGCACAGGATAATTTGGGATTTGCCTGCCTCTTACCCTGTCTAGAATTATGGTTGCTGCTTGACTAGTGCTCACACCCCGGACAACTTACAATCCAATTTGTAACACACAAACACACACACACACATAAATCTATCTATATTTATATAGATAGGGATATAGATATCTATCTATCTTTATATGTGTGTGTGTATATATATGTATATTCACTGAAAAAACCAAAGGTTTCACACACGTTATAGTTAGGAATTAGCATTTAAAAAACCTTGCAAATTCACTGAAAAAAACCATAGGTTTCACACATGTTATAGTTAGCTGGACATTTCTCTCATACAAAACCAATGAAATTCCCCCGTTATAGTTAGTTCAGCTAACTATAACTCGCGCCCCCGCAATGCACTGCTGATGACGTCACATATTACATCACTCATGACATGGTCCGTGACATCACTCATGACATCACTGATGACATCTCAAATGACATCACTGATGACATCATCCAGTGAATGTCTGTTTTTCTGAAAATTAAATATGTTTTATATATGTATATCTCAAGGTCGATGGAAGAATAAATGGGTATATAAGTGTCTAAATGGATGATTTGTTTTTGAAAAATTGATTGTATAACTGACTGATTAAGTGTATCATAGTGAATACATTGCTTAGTGAGTAATGTTTAAATATGTAAATATCTGTATCAGTCTCTCACTTTGTGTATAAGTGGCTGCATGGGTTGGCGAGTAGCTACATGGGTGTCTATATAGGTTATTAGTTGGTTTTTTTAGTATCAGTGTGAGTGTGTGTATGGTTCGGTGGGGGGTATTACGTAGTGCATAGGTGCATGAATGAGTGACTCACTGTTTGTATGTGTTGAAGACAGCATGTCTGCAGGACTGTAAGGGTGGATGAGTGTGTGTATGGGTGTGTTAGTGAGTGAATGACTGTCTCAATAGTGTCTCTATGAGTAACTACATATGTTTTAAACTAGTATATGTGACTATTGGTGTATATAAGTGAGTATATGTGAGAGTGAGAGATTGAAAGAGTTCCTGTATGAATAAGTATGTGTTTCTATAAGTGATTGTTTAAAAGACTAAGTATGTGTAAGTTCCCGTAGAAGTAAGTGTGGTGGTGTGTGTATAACTGTATATGCAAGTAAATGTATGTTTGATTCTTTATTTTCATGAGTGACTATGTGTGTCAGTAACTCTATGGATGAGTGGCGTTGTGTAACAGGATGTATAGGTGTATGAGTACATATGATGAGTGAGTACATGTATGAGTGACTGTACAGGACTGTTGGTGAATGAGTGGATGTGTATGTGGATCTTACAATTACTGAAGAGGTTGTTGTAACTGGTATTGGTATGTCGATTGTTTTGAAAATTTTAGTCTCTATTTTTGAATGTGTGTATCAAAGGTTATATTAGGGTGAGAGGAGGTCTGCCACTCTTTCACAAGGTTGATGTCATCAGTGATGTCATCAGTGATGTCATTTGAGATGTCATCAGTGATGTCATGAGTGATGTCACTGACCATGTCATGAGGGATGTAATATGTGATGTCATCAGCAGTGCATTACGGGGGCGCGAGTTATAGTTAGCTGAACTAACTATAACGGGGGAATTTCATTGGTTTTGTATGAGAGAAATGTCCAGCTAACTATAAAATGTGTGAAACCTATGGTTTTTTCAGTGAATTTGCAAGGTTTTTTAAATGCTAATTCCTAACTATAACGTGTGTGAAACCTTTGGTTTTTTCAGTGAATTTGTACGGTTTTTTAAATGCTAATTTTTGAATTATTTAATTAAAACATTTTTTTTTATATTAAAAATAAAATTCCTATGTATTCATTTATATATTATCTGTATCCTTTTATTTGTTTTTGCTTTTTTTTTTAAATTTCAATTAGGATAAAGTTGAACAGTTTTTTTTTTCTTTTTTTTCGTTTTTCTCTTCCTGATTCCCTCCATTAACTCAAGGGCTCTTTTAAGAGCCACTTAAAAACTAAACCCAAAAAATGTTTTGGGGGGATTTATTTTTTTTTTTTTTTGGGGGGGTGCGCGCACCCTGCGTGCACCCAAGGTTTTTTTTTTATTATTTTTTTAATTTTTTTTTTTAATTTAATGTACAAAAAGAGGTGAAGAAATGGAAGCATGAAAAGGGAGGATTGAGAAATACTAATATTTTTCACTTATTTTTTTAAAAAAATAAATTTTTTTGAAAACAATTTTTTTAAAGTATTTTGCAAGGAAACAGAATATTTTTTTTTTTCTTTCCAGTTCTGCAAAAAAAGAAAAAAAGTATTAATATTCAATCATACATTACAAAAAGCATTACATGTTTTTACATATTTTACAAAACAATTTTTTGCCCTTTTTTTGCTGTTTTCAGAATTTTTTATTTTTCACTTAAAATAGTGAAAACAATTGTATTCATCATTTAACAGCGGGCAAAAAAAAAAGCCCTAAAACTTTCCTCACTAAAATATACCTTGTTAAAAATATTACATATATATTACAAGTACTTTTCTAGATGAATAAAAATTTTCTAGACAAACCGTCTTTAAACCTTGTCGCAAAAACACACATGGCAAAATAATTTCTGTCAAAGGAGTCCACAATTGTTTTTCCTTTAGGCCAAATAGTAATTTCAAAATCCTTTTTAAGTGATATCTTCAATTATAATCCTTTAAAAATACAAAAAATGCTTTGTTCAGATGCAGTTTTTAGTTTTCAAAATTTAGGTTTCAGAAAAATTAAATAAGAATTGGGTAAATCATAAGGCAAACGTTGCTTGGAAATCAATTGGGAATCATTACACAGTGTCCAGCCTTTTTCACATTTAAGATAAACTGTGTAATGTCCAGAAGTTACAGTAGGTCCTTCATGAAAAATTATTGCAACTGTAACAAAAGTTTTTCCAGAAATTGATAATTGTTGTCCTGTAAACTTCTTTATTAAAGTTTCCAATTTTGAACCATCAGCTCTGACCATATTTCTGTAAAAATAACGTGGAAAACATGTCAGATTTGCATTCAGAACATTCCATGTTGTGATTGGCATCTTTAACTAATTTACTAAAAGTCACTGATTTACTCTCTGGTAATGGTAAAAATATGAACCTTTCTGAATCAACATTACTGCTACATGTGTTCATACAGTTTTCACAGCAATGTTCCCATTTGTAAGAGACACCAAATAAGTTTTCTACTTCTACTCCTTCATCTTCAAGTACACTCACAATATATATTAAGAATTCCTGTGCATCTTGCTGGACATTTTCTTTAAACTGTGTAGAACCACAACATACATCTAAAAGATTTCTAACATCATTAGCACTTTCTATTTCAGTTTTATCATTACTCAGCTTCTCATAAAGGAGACTCAGCAGAGAACACAATTTTTTCCATGATTTACTATGATCTGTTCTAGCAACTTTTCAAGATAAAATACAACATTCAGCACTACATTTGCATAGCAGTTGACACCAGTGCTATTTTCAAAATGGCAACCAACAACCTCTTCAACACTGTCTTTTTTCTTTTTCCTTGCTATCACATCACTGTCCTTTTTTTTTTGTTCTGTTCATCCACATTACAGATATTTTCAAATCTCCTTTTCCGAGAAACAACATGTTTTTCAATCACAGGATACTGACCTAAATGAGGAGCATAGGTTCTTCTTAATCTATTATATTCCTTTACACAGTTTGTATCAGCACTAACTTTTGAGTCATCAAAGTCTATCATAAATAAACCAGATAATGTTTTCACTCGTGACAAAGCAACATATGCCATCCCTTCTTTGAACACAGTAGAACCAATGTTTACAAAAGCACTATCTACAGTCAATCCTTGAGACTTGTGAATAGTTACAGCATATGCTAGAGAAAACAGAAACTGCTTCCTACGTACATATAAGTCTTTCACAAGCATGAAACGAACTGAACAACGACAAATGTCTTTAACTTCTTCTATCTGATCAAGTTTTATTTTTAAACATTCAATTCCTTCTTTTTTCTGATAATTAATAAAACCCACAACTCTTCCCATAGCTCCATTCACTAAACCTTTTTCTACATCCAAATTTCTCCTTAAAATCACTCGACAATTCATGCAAACATATAGATTTTTTTCTAATCCAGCTGTTTTGGAAATGTTCTTCTCTAGTGAATCCAATTTATTTTTCAGTTTGCCTGTTAATGTAAAAGTAATTCTTTCATGCTGAATTTTGTCCTCTGCTTCCATTTTCTTAATCTCTTCCTTTTCCAATTTCAAAAGTTCCTCATTGAATATTGAGCACTCACGTAGTGTTGGCATTAAGCAGATTACAGTATTTTTTACTGCAATGTTCTGGTATATTTTCTCTGCAACTATTTCTTCATTTGGAAATAAATTATGTAGCAACCGACTCTGTAATGCTTTTTTGCCAACTTCTGTGAGTAGTCCAATTCTGATATCTTTCAGAATACTTGCATAATCTTCATCGTTTGCTTGTCTCATATTGGTAGTGAGTTCTTTGTACTCAAAGAACGACCAAATATTCGCATTACCAATGCTTCCTAATGACTTCTTCGTGTCTTCATGTGTCACAGTATTAAACACTGGTTGTCCTTTAACTGGAGTGAGCTGTAAAAGATCTCCAAAAACTATGACGTGTTTACCTCCAAATAACACGTCATAGTCTCTCTTAAGAATTTGTTGCATTCTTAAATGCACAAAGGCAAGCATTAAATTTGAAACCATGCTCACCTCATCAATAATGAGAACTTGCATCTTCTTCAACACTCTTGAAACTTCGAAGCATGCTTCTCCAGTTAGCTTGTGGTATTCTATTTTGTTCTCATGCTCCACTGGTAACATTAGCAAGCGATGTAAGGTAATTCCTTTTATGTTATAGGCTGCTAACCCAGTTGGAGCAGTTACCACACAAGACACATTTGAAGCTGTTTTTTGCTGTAGGTAGCTTCTGATGACTTTTATTAAGAAACTTTTACCAGTTCCAGCTTGTCCACTCACATACATCCTGATTGGTTCAAATGATGTGCATGAGCACTCTTTCTTTTCATGTAGTAATCCATGATCAATTTTTTTGGTGACTTCTTCATAAATTTGTTTTTGTTCTTCATTCAGTTGTTGTTCCAGATTTAGTAAGTCAATTGAATCTTCCTGTGCTTGATTCATAGCCGTTTCTACTTCAGTCATGGCTACTGCAGCTTCATTTTCTATGATTGGTTGTCGTAGGGGATCTTGACTAAGTGTTCCTGAACTTTGGCTGTCTTGAGAACTGTCTCTAGCTACTTCAGCTGCAATTTTTGCTTCCTGTTCATTTTCTTCATTTAACATTTGGACATAAGTTGTGAAAGTACTGCATTCTATGCTATCTTTGCTAGCATTAAAAGAATCTTCATAGCTTTGAAATTCTCCCAGTAGTTCGTCCTCTGAACGCCATGGTTTAAACAGCTGTAAAAGAGCCAAGTAGTAAAATTCCTTTTTGTCAGTAGTGTCGCAACTCAGCTTCCTGTGATTTATCAAACTTCCTTTTGTTTGCTTCACCAAACATCCTTCCTCACCAATGACTTTATATTTTCCATTGTTGATATCTTCTGTGGCTTTCCATGAAAAAATGTAGTTCTGCAGCACTTCATAGAGGCACATGTTCTCAAGATGATGACTTCTTTTTGGGTAATATGTGTCCAACATGTTTATTTCAAAATATCTGTATTTTCTGGGTCATTCTCGGCCAAATATTCAATTTCTCCAACAGATTTCAGTACCCGATTTCTCATTCTTGCAAGGCCTAAGCTTACCCAAATTATTTTTCTGGATTTTGAGTAAAGACTTGCAGATGATAACCTATCTGAGCATTCGTAGGATCCAATTTCTCGATGCGATAACATCTTTAAACTGAAACTGTACAGCTTCTTACTGACAGTCTTCTCGTGAGAAATCTCTTCCCACATTTCCTTCAATTCTGTTTTCTCAGATTTAGTGATGTAAGATGTGACATACCGAGCAACAGCAATAGAATTGTCTGCCACATACTGAAAATCCATGTTAGCATTCCACATGGATAAAATGACTGGGTTGAAGTCATTTATAAATTTTGACTCTTCTTTTCTTTTTAGGTTGTATGTATTTTTGGGAGATTTTCTGGTTATAGTATGTCGCACAGCTGACATAGAACTGTTGACTCTTCCTTTTGAAAGAACAGGTCTAGGAAATCCAAATCGACACTTTGTGTAGAATTTATCTTTGGTCTTGTACTTCCGTCAGCAGTATTTTCCACACCGATGACTTTGGAAACGTAAAACTTGTTCTTTTAACATTTTCTCTTCTGTGCTTTTAGGTATAGCACATGTTGCATATTCTTCAATGAAAGATAACACTGCTTCATCAGCATCTGTTCCAAACTTTGGGGCATCCTTGATCCACAACAGCATATGAATATGAGGAGCACCTCTTGCCTGGTACTCTTTTCTCCAAAAGAAATCCACTACTTCTCCAAGTGGTGGATTTTTTTTATTGCAGATGAAGGACATCATAGCCTCAAATCTATGATTAAAATATCAGCAAACATTAACTGGATCCAATGAGCACAGTTCTCCTGCTGTCTTGTATTCAATGTTTTTAATGTTTGAATTTGCCTCTCGTAGAAAATCCAGTAAATCATCCTAAGCGTACTCGGCACAGCTTAGGGTTAGAAACCATGTAGGAGTTCCTAAATTCCGTAACATGCATTTCAATTCACCATGGCGTCGGTACCAATATTCATTAGTCCCACGCTGACAAGCCATCAGATTGATCAGTTGTGTTTCCAAATGATCATCTCGGTGCTGCACTTTCTCCATAAAATCCTTAGCAGACACATTATGTAGATGTACTCCACTTTTTAAAATGTGATTTACTGCATAAGATAATGCAGACAAGTCGCTTTCAAATAAAAGATGAAACAAATAAGGAATACTTTGATGAAATCTTGAATCTTCAGCATATAGTCTTGTAGTTCGATACTCAGAAGCTGGAATCTGTTCTGGGCGTTCATCGTATCGTCCACCTTTTCCTGTAGGAAACAGCTGAGGAAAACATCGAGCTTCCAAGCTCTTCTCCCATACACTCACGGGAGTTCCTTTTGCTTTCTTCATCTGAAACAGATCAATAGTGTCTCCCATAACTTCTTTTGAATGAAGAGTATGTATCCTAAAATGTTCATAAATTTCTTCTTCCTTTGACTTGTCCACTTTTTCAATTTGACCAGATGGTGTTTCTGTGTCTTCTTGTAAATCTTCTTCTTCTTCATCTATATAAATTGATTCATACCATTTATTATTCCTTTTCAAATATAAATTTGCTCTTTGTACTTTCCGTACATCTACCAGCTCCTGCCAAATTTTCTTATTCTTTGTAGGTACACCATTAACCAGAATAACTAATGGTTCAGTTTCCAAAGTATCTGCATCAATAGTTTCCATATTTTTTTTCAAATCCAAGGGCAAATACGCCACTCTTCCTTTTAAACCTCTCAGTAAATCAGAAGGAGGTAATTTACCAGTTTTGGGCTCCATACGTACTATGGTCTGGAACGGATGAACACATTGAATGAGTATAGACTCATATGTATTTAATTCAGAAAGTTTGGCAGGAATAGCATCCAATTCTAAATTATTATGTACAGCTCTGGTCGGCATTCTATTTTCTTCTAACTTGTTATAACAGTATTTACAAATACGCTGATCTTCACCCAATTCAAAACAATTTTCAAGAAATATATATGTTGTAAAATCGTTCCACTTATAATTATCTTCATTTTCACTTTTTTTATACAGATCAACGTTCCTTGTTTGAATTTTATAATGACTTCTGCGGCAACAAATACACGTAATATTTGGTCTTTCATTAGAGATGATAGTAAATTTTGTCATTTAATCCTCAAAATTTTTAGTAATAATGAGTTCTACATTCTGTTCCTCATTTTCCCCATTAACTGTGTCCTTTTCTGCACTTTCTTGTTCTGGACCAAAGTAACAAAACTGAATCTCATCAGTAACCTTCACTACATCTGATAGAGATCCATGGAACAGAGCATTATTCAACTCATTTAACTTTACTGCTGGACTTTTAGCAAAATACAATGTTCTCACAAACTTTCTCATTTCAGTATGATGAACAGCCAGCATCCTAAAATGATGAAAAACACTTTTACACACTTTTCTAGATAGACAAGCCAGAGAATGTCCCTGCAAACCAGTATTCTCTCTCACTCTGCATGGATCTAGTGTTTGAAGCACCTTCATCTTCTGTTTTACACTCTTTTTACTATATTCTCTTAGAAAGTCACGTAATTTATCAATAGATTCCTGACGCACAGTACAAATACTACTACAGTTCCAAGTGTACACTGGGGCTATTGGATGTCTCCCCATAGCCTCAGCAGCCAGTACTTCTTCCTCATTTCTTGGGACCATTTTCTCTTTTTCCATCACACAACCATCCTTAACTTCATATGCTCTACCATTGATGTCAACTGCAAACTATTACTTTGAAGATAACTCTCTTCATTAAAAAATGGTTCAGTTCTTGAACTGTGTTTCCATTCTCCCAAGAACACTTTACAAAAGTTACTTTTTTTCACTTCTCTTTTCCTTTTGCTTTGTGACTTCATTGCATTCACTAATTTATCTAATCTACGCATCCTATTCAAAATTAGAATAAAAAGTTTTCTTTTTATTTCCAAAGCCTTACTTACAATATTTTCTATAATTTTTTTTTTCTTAATAAATTTTGTTTTTTTCTTATATTTTTTCACATCCTTTAGCAAATTTAACATCACTCTTCTCTGAAACATTTTTCGACGAATGTTTTTAAAATCTAATTTTCGTGTTAAATCAGTTTGACATACTTCTGATTGTACATTAGCTTTTTTTTTGCTGTTGACTCTGTTGATGCTTTGTACATAAAACACTGTTTGATTAACATTTATTTTTGCAATTTTTTTGTTTTTTGAAAATCTTTTTTAAGAAATCTCTACTCTGCTTACCAGGAACTTTTTCTTTTTGCCATCACCAGCTTCTCCTCCTATTTTTTTTTCCCAGTTTTGTCCAGATATACTTGTTGTTGCTTTTCTTTCCTCTTTCTTGTCCTTAAAGGCATTTTTTTTCACTGTTGCTCAGCAATACCTGCAAGAAACTTAAAAAAATTTCCTTTTTGTAATTATAATTCATTAAAATATTTTTTTTTGCTTTTCATTACTTTCAAATGTTTTTCCATTTGCCTCTCATTTGTGATTTACTAATTTGTGCACAGTGCTAACCACCACAGTTGAAAAAAAACAAGCTGCCCCTTTCCTGCAAGTGCATGTTTTACAGAACAACTGCAACACAAATTATATCTGTGGCCACAATTCCTGTGCGCACACAGCCTCATGGTGTGCTTCTAAGCAGAAAACAGAATTTGATTTGCAAATTCAAAGCACATTTACTACTCTGGTAGATCAAGTGATAATTGCTGTTACAGCCTGACACATTTTCCTTATAGTTTACAGAGACAGAAAAGAGCACATTTCCTAACAGCTACTTCATACCATAAGCATCTGCAACCTGGGTAAGTGTTTAGAGTAGAGCAAAGAAAATGAGGCCTTGGTGACGTTGAATGTGTTTGCATTACACACAGACCTGAGTACTACGCATGGGAGTGTTGGAGAAGCTGCTGCGTGTGTGCCAAGAGTTTGTTTCTGCAGACTATGTATTGTCAGCTGCAAGAGAGATGAGCAAGGAGACTTCCAGAACTGCATGAAGACTGCAGGGATGTATGTAACAGTGCATGTGTGCTAAGGGATAATTTGTGTAAACACAACAGGCTGCCCCTTTCCTGGGACTGCAATTCTTACTGAACAACAACTTCATACATTAAATCTCTGCCCACAATTCCTGTGTGCACACAGACTCATATCATCATTTTAGGCACATAACACAGGCTGCCCCTTTCCTAGGACTGCATTTCTTTCAGAACAACAACTTCATAAATTAAATCTCTGCCCACAATTACTGTATACACACAGACTCATGCTTTGTTTTTTGGAACAAAACAGTGTTCCTGAATAGTACCAAATTACTGTTACAGCCTGACACATTTCCCTTATCATTTACAGAAGCAGAAAACAGCACATGTCCTAACAGCTCCTTAAGACCATGACCATGTGTTACAGGGTGAGTGATTAGACTAGATCAATGTAAATGAGGCCTTGGTGACGTTGAATGTGTTTGCATTACACAGTGCTATCTGAAACAGCACACAGAGCTGAGTACTACACATGAGAGTGTTGGAGAAGCTGCTGTGTGTGTGCCAAGAGTGTGTTTCTAGACACTGTGTATTGTCTGGTGCAAGACAGATGAGCAAAGAGACTTCCAAAACTGCATGAAGACTGCAGGGATGTATGTAACAATGCATGTGTGCTAAGGGATAATTTGTGTAAACACAACAGCTGCCCCTTTCCTGGGACTGCAATTCTTACTGAACAACATCTTCACAAATTAAATCTCTGCCCCCAATTCCTGTGCGCACACAGACTCATGCCATCATTTTAGGCACATAACACAGGCTGCCCCTTTCCTGGGACTGCATTTCTTACTGAACAACAACTTCACAAATTAAATCTCTGCCCACAATTCCTGTGCGCACACAGACTCATGCCATCATTTTAGGCACATAACACAGGCTGCCCCTTTCCTGGGACTGCATTTCTTACTGAACAACAACTTCACAAATTAAATCTCTGCCCACAATTCCTGTGCGCACACAGACTCATGCCATCATTTTAGGCACATAACACAGGCTGCCCCTTTCCTGGGACTGCAATTCTTACTGAACAACAACTTCATAAATTAAATCTCTGCCCACAATTCCTGTGTGCACACAGACTCATATCATCATTTTAGGCACATAACACAGGCTGCCCCTTTCCTAGGACTGCATTTCTTTCAGAACAACAACTTCATAAATTAAATCTCTGCCCACAATTCCTGTATACACACAGACTCATGCTATGTTTTTTGGAACAAAACAGTGTTCCTGAATAGTACCAAATTACTATTACAGCCTGACACATTTCACTTATCATTTACAGAAGCAGAAAACAGCACATGTCCTAACAGCTCCTTAAGACCATGACCATGTGTTACAGGGTGAGTGATTAGACTAGATCAATTTAAATGAGGCCTTGGTGACGTTGAATGTGTTTGCATTACACAGTGCTATCTGAAACATCACACAGAGCTGAGTACTACGCATGGGAGTGTTGGAGAAGCTGCTGTGTGTGTGCCAAGAGTGTGTTTCTGGAGACTGTGTATTGTCTGGTGCAAGACAGATGAGCAAAGAGACTTCCAGAACTGCATGAAGACTGCAGGGATGTATGTAACTGTGCATGTGTGCTAAGGGTTATTTTCAGTTTTGTATATATGGCATCTACATGTGCCTTTGCTATTTTGAAAGGGAAATCTACCCTGTTGGTTTCTAATGTTTTAGCTTTTGCCTCCCATTTGCGATTAAGTGATTTCTGCTGAGTGCTAACCACCACATTTGAAGAAAACATGCTGTCCCTTTCCTGCAAGTGCGTGTTTTACAGAACAACTGCAACACAAATTACATCTCTGGCCACAATTCCTGTGCGCACACAACCTCATAGTGTGCGTCTAAGCAGAAAACAGAATTTGATTTGCAATTTCAAAGCACATTTACTACTGTGTTAGAACAAGTGATAATTACTGTTACAGCCTGACACATTTTTCTTCTAGATCACAGAGGCAGAAAAGACCACATGTCCTAACAGCTACATCATACCATGAGCATGTGCAATCTGGGTGAGTGACTACACTAGAGCAAACAAAATGTGCCTTGATGACGTTGAATGTGTTTGCATTACACAGTGCTATCTGAAACACCACACAGACCTGAGTACTACACATGGGAGTGTGAGAGAAGCTGCTGCGTGTGTGCCAAGAGTTTGTTTCTTGAGACTGCGTATTGTCTGGTACAAGACAGATGAGCAAAGAGACTTCCAAAACTGCATGAAGACTGCTGGGATGTATGTAACAGTGCATGTGTGCTAAGGGTTATTTTCAGTTTTGAATATATGGCAACTACCTGTGCCTTTGCTATTTTGAATTGAAAATCTACCCTATTGGTTTCAAATGTTGTAGCTTTTGACTCTCATTTGCGATTTAGTGATTTCTGCTGACTGCAAACCACCACATTTGAAGAAAACAAGCTGTCCCTTTCCTGCAAGTGCATGTTTTACAGAACAACTGCAACACAAAATACATCTCTGGCCACAATTCCTATATGCACACAGACTCATGCTGTGTTGGTAGGCACAAAGCACAGGCTGCCCCTTTCCTGTGTCTGCAATCCTTACAGAACAACAACTTCACAAATTAAATCTCAGCCAACAATTCCTATATGCACACAGACTCATGCTGTGTTGGTAGGCACAACACAGGCTGCCCCTTTCCTGGGACTGCAATTCTTACAGAACTAATGCTAATTTCAAATGTGCTACCATTTTCCTCTCTTTTCTTTCAAAGTGATTTCTGCTAAATCCTAACCATCACAATTAAAAAGAAGCTGTCCTTTTCTTTCAACTGCAAGTCTTACTTTTCAACAGCAACACAAATTAAATCTCTGTCAACAATTCTTCTCTGCACACAGACTCATGGTTTGATGGTAGGCACAAAACAGTATTCCTCATTGTTACCAGTACACATTAACTTATGGTGAAAACATACTCCTTAATATCTTACAAGTTCAAGACAGTTAAATATCTCCCAAACCTCAAAATGTAAAACATAACTTTTGAAGAAGATTCACAATTCTAATATTTTTCTCAAAAATCACCACATACTTCCCCTCTCAAACTCATAACTCACCTTTAAAATTAGTTACTTGTGAAAGAAAGATGCCACTCAAACAGCAGACTATCAGAGTCAGAATATCAGAGCTCTACACCTCTCTCCTCTCTGCAGAACCAGTAAATGTCAATGTTTCCCTCTCTTTTTTCACACATATACATGTTAATTTCAAATCTCAGTGCTTCCCACTTTTTTTCAAATGAAATCACACATTTCTATTGGTTGAAAACTTCAACCCCTTTCCAAATGTACCCTTCCCCCAACTTGTCTCCTGCCTGCTACCATAGCAACAGCTCATGGAACACTGCTGTGAGGAGAGAGGTCAGAAGTTCAGCAGACAATGTTTCATATCCAAAGAGCAAGAGTGCTTGACTTTTCAAACCTAACAGCCAATCCATAGTAATGTTCTTTGGTAACACATTTTTCTTGTACCAATACAAAACATGATTTTTAAAATTTAAACATACAGCCTAGTTTTTAGTGTAGAATGGTTTCAAACAGCCAATGAGTTCTTTTTATAAAAAAAACTATGTGTGCCCCCATTTTTCAACTGTCTTTCATTTCATATTGCCTTTCTACTGAAAGACACCTCCTGAGTGCATCCAGATCTCCTTAGAAGATGTTCACAGTGTTGATTGTAGGTCACAGCTATGTCTTCTGGAGTGAAAAATTTGCAGAAAAAAGAGGTATGGTGAGAGACCTTGCTTTGCCAAATGTAGACATTAAATGGATTGGTCAGAGAGGATTAAAGTGGCACCAATTAATGCCTTTGGTGAAAACCTTCCTACATCTCCCACAGCCTAACCTTATTATTGTGCACTGTGGTGGTAATGACCTAGGCACTTTAACTGGGGTAGGTCTGGAAATGCTTATTAAGGACACCTTTGTGCAATTGATGTCGCTTTTTCCACAAACTGCCTTTGTATATTCTAACATATGCCAAAGGCAAAAGTGGAACTGGTCCAACCAATTTTGTCCACAGATTGACAAATTAAGGAAGCACGTCAACAAATCTATTTCTGCTTTCCTCAGAGACTTTGGTATGGGTTCTATATACCACAACAACTTGCGTTACAACATGCAAGACATTTATAGAGGAGATGGTGTACACTTCCCTGATGAAGGCAACAGATTCTTCCTCTTGAACTTTAGACTCTGCATCGGTACTTACTTGTAGGTACCGAAAAACACACAATAAACACAAGGGCTCTTTTTAGAGCCACCTTATATCTTTTTACTTAATTGCAATTTTTTTTTAATTTGTTTGTTTTTAAAAAATGTTTGGGTGCGCGCTGGGTGCGCGCACTCGGCGATATTTTTTTCCAAAATATAAATCTTTTTTTTTGCCCTACAAGGTCCTACTGTGACCCCCTTACAATGCCTAGTGGGTCAATATCTCCCCACTCTGCCCCCTTTTCAAGTTCTCCCCCTTTGTTTCTCACCCCCTCTTTATGCGAGAGACAAAATGGCGGCCGCCGCTTCCTGATTTCCACCGATTCGAATGTTTACTGACATCTAACAACCAATCAGAAGTGCGCTCGCGCACGGCAAGGTGCGCGCACTGGACTTGCTCAGTGCGCGCACGCTGCGCGCTCACAGATATATATATTGATTTATATGCTAATTTCTCAGGAAATACTGAACAGATTTACACCAAACCTGCAAAAGGCACTTCATGGACCTTATGGCTACCTCTCTGCCAAATTTCACATAATTCTGTTCAGCCGTTCGGGCTGTAGCTGCGACTAAAGTCCCTATGGAAAAATGCATGGGGAAAACGCGTTTTGGGACCCCCTTTTTTTCTTGGCCCCCGCTTGACGAATCACCCCGAAACTTTCAGGGTAGGAACTGAGCGGAGCGCCCCATTAGTTTTGAAAATTTTGCGAAGATTCGTCAACCGGCGCCAAAGTTATTCAAAATAGAATTTTGAGATTTCCTATGGAAACAGGGTCCTAACTATAACTACCTACTGGCAACCGCCAGTAGGTAATATAAAATATATATATATATATATATATATATTTTTATATATATATATATATATTCACTGAAAAAACCATATGTTTCAGGCACGTTATAGTTAGGAATTAGCATTTAAAAAACCTTAGAAATTCACTGAAAAAAACATAGGTTTTAGGGGCGTTATAGTTAGCTGGACTTTCACTCGTACAAAACCATTGAAATTCCCCCATTATAGTTAGTTCAGGTAACTAAAGCTCGCGCGCCCGCAATGCACTGCTGATGACGTCACATATTACATCACTCATGACATGGTCCGTGACATCACTGATGACATCACTGATGACATCTCAAATGACATCACTAATGACATCACTGATGACATCATCCAGTGAATGTGTGTTTTTCTGAAAATTACATATGTTTTATATATGCATATCTCAAGGTCGATGGAAGAATAAATGGGTGTATAAGTGTCTAAATGGATGATTTGGTTTTGAAAAATTGATTGTATAACTGACTGATTAAGTGTATCTTAGTGAATACATGGCTTATTGAGTAATGTTTAAATATGTGAATATCTGTATCAATCTCTCACTTTGTGTATAAGTGGCTGCATGTGTTGGTGAGTAGCTACATGAGTGTCTATATAGGTTATTAATTGTTTTTTTGAGTATGAGTATGAGTGTCTGAGTGTCTGTATGGTTCGGTGGGGGGTATTACGTAGTGCATAGGTGCATGAATGAGTGACTCACTGTTTGTATGTGCTGAAGACAGCATGTGTGCAGGACTGTATGGGTGGATGAGTGTGTGCATGGGTGTGTTAGTGAGTGAATGACTGTATCAATAGTGTCTTTATGAGTAACTACATATGTTTTAAACTAGTATATATGACTATTGGTGTATATAAGTGAGTATATGTGAGAGTGAGAGATTGAAAGAGTTCCTGTATGAATAAGTATGTGTTTCTATAAGTGATTGTTTAAAAGACTAAGTATGTGTAAGTTTCTGTAGAAGTAAGTGTGGTGGTGTGTGTATAACTGTATATGCAGGTAAATGGATGTTTGATTCTTTATTAGCATGAGTGACCATGTGTGTGAGTAACTCTATGGATGAGTGGCGTTGTGTAACAGGATGTATAGGTGTATGAGTACATATGATGAGTTAGTACATGTATGAGTGACTGTATAGGACTGTTGGTGAATGAGTGGATGTGTATGTGGATCTTAGAATTACTGAATAGGTTGTTGTCACCGATATTGGTATGTCCAATGTTTTGAAAATTTTAGTTTCTAATTTTGAATGTGTGTATCAAAGGTTATATTGGGGGAGAGGAGGTCTGCCACTCTATCACAAGGATGATGCCATCAGTGATGTTATTTGAGATGTCATCAGTGATGTCATGAGTGATGTCACTGACCATGTCATGAGTGATGTAATATGTGATGTCATCAGCAGTGCATTGCAGGCGCGCACGTTATAGTTAGCTGAACTAACTATAACGGGGGAATTTCAATGGTTTTGTACGAGTAAAAAGTCCAGCTAACTATAACGCCCCTGAAACCTATGGTTTTTTTCAGTGAATTTCTAAGGTTTTTTAAATTCTAATTCCTAACTATAACGTGCCTGGAACCTATGGTTTGTTCAGTGAATTTCAAAGGTTTTTTAAATGCTAATTTCTAACTATGCCTACAGAGATAGGACATGTGAAGAAAGAAGAAAAAACGCACAGAAAGAAAAAAAAGAAATGCAGAAAGAAGCAAAAGAAGTCCTCAAAGACGAAGAAAAGTGCAGGAAGAAGGATAACGTGCAGAAAGAACAAACAGAAGAGCAGAAAGAAGCCTTGTTGCAAAATCATCCTGTACCCTCAACTTTTTCAGATGGATACTGGTGGTAACTGAGTCTGACTAACCAGTCCTAGAGCCAGTGCTATGTTAAAAGACACTCAGAATACAGTGAAAACACCTACATACACTAGGGAACACTATGCGTTGGGGTCCCCCTGTGCTCAGCATGACCTCCTCTGTAAGCCCCTAGTATATAATAGGGCAGGGGATTAAAACTACCTCTTAAAACGTGCCACAGGGCGTGTTTGCACATGTCACCTCAGGCCCCGTCCCCTCACTTCCCCACTGTGTAAACACGCCCTGTGGCAGTTTTAAGTTGGGAGATTAAGTCCCCTTGAAACCTGAGGGTCCCTAGGGTCCAACTAGACCACTAGGTACCTCCAGTAAGCGCCACAGAGCTGCGTTGCAGAGAGATGTAAAAAGGGGCACGGCCTAGACCACCTCTCTGCAACACAGCAGTGCTTACTGGAAGCACCTGGTGGGCTAGTTGGGCCCCAGGGTCCCTCAGGATTGAAGGGGAATTATTTCCCCAACTTAAAACGTGCCACAGGGCTTGTTTGCACACGTTAAGTAAGGCCCCGTCCCCTCCCTTCACCACTGTGTAAACACGCCCTGTGGCCGTTTTTAGTTGGGAGATTAAGTTCATTTGAATCCTGAGGGTCCCTAGGGTCCAACTAGCCCACTAGGTACCTCCAGTAAGCACCACAGAGCTGCGTTGCAGAGAGGTGTAAAAAGTGACAAGGCCTGGACCACCTCTCTGCAACGCAGCTCAGTGGCGCTTACTGGAAGCACCTGGTGGGCTAGTTGGACCCTAGGGACCCTCAGGATTACAAGGGAATTATTTCCCCCACTTAAAACGCGCCACAGGGCGTGTTTGCACACGCCACCTCAGGCCCGTCCCCTCCCTTCACCACTGTGTAAACGCGCCCTGTGGCTGTTCTAAGTTGAGAGATTAAGTCCCCTTGAATCCTAAGGGTCCCCAGGGTCAAACTATCCCACTAGGTTCCTCCAGTAAGCGCCACAGAGCTGTGTTGCATAGAGGTGTAAAAAGGGGCGTGGCCTCAGAACACCTGTCTGCAACGCAGCTCCCTGGCGCATACTGAAGATACTGGTTGGGCTAGTTGGCCCTCAGGGACCCTCAGGATTGAAGGGGAATTAATTCCCCAACTTACAACTGGCCAGTGGGTGCGTTTACAGAGTGCTGCAAGGAGGGGGCGTGGCCTCCGGCGTGATGCCGGTCTTTTATTTATTTATTTTTTTTAAGAAGGAGGGCTGTGTGGCCCCCCTTCCTTTTCTAATTTACTGGCCCTGGGGACCCCATCCCCCAGGGCCTGCACCCTCATTTTTTTTGTTGAAAAAAATTATTTTGGCCCTCCCAAGGCCTTAATCGGCCCCGGGGACCCCAACCCCTGGGTCATGGCCTTTTTTTTTCTATTCTTTAGGAGGGGGCTGTGTTGCCCCCCTCCTCAGGCCACTTATGGCCCCGGGGACCCCATCCAATGGGGTCGGCCTTTGTTTTTTATTATTTTTAAAAAATATATATTTATAGAAACACCTAGGACATGCTGGACAAACCGTACGTACCTATCACCATGACGATTTGCGTGATATTCATTAAAAGGCGACTATTCATAGAATGAATCCACATGGAATGTATTTACACCGCTAGTGAAGCTCTGACGTGTCTGACGCCCTACCGTGCCTAATCCGGGCGCCCCTGCCGGTGGGTACTCTCCAAGTAGACACCCTTGTCGTTTATTTATACAAACATGGGTAGCTATTGACGGGCACATTTAATATACACGCACACCAAGCCATTCAAAGGGGATTCAAGAAAAATTCGACCAAATTATGAAAGAAACCCCCCTCACGGTTAATAAAATACACATCCACTGCCGGATGTGTAATACTTTTTATTTTACTCTCTGGAAAGGAAAAGAACCTCACTTCAGAGTCACAGCGTGCTCCTGGCTGAGCCCAATGCTGTGTTACACCCACCAGTGCCCGCCGAGTGCCTCACACCTCTGTGTTGTATTCCACCAGCTAGTTCGTATGCTATGACACTCTCTAACCCATGTGCACTGTAACACCACCCCGTGAATATGTCATGCCACACTTGCCTTCGCACGGGTTATATTGCCCCATCTAACGTGCCTTCCTCGATGCCTATGTTATAACGCACAGCGCTATGTCATACATATTACAATCTGGGATCCATATCTTTGTCGAAGTGCATATGCAACGTTACACTCCCCAGCACATATTTTATATTACAACTTTAGAGACTAGTTAGGTTACACAACACTGCCCTGTGCATATTACTCTCCAAGGCGCATATCGCATAGCACGCGCTAGTGCCTGTGCTATCTCGCGCTCTCCAATGAATCTGTCATTGCGCACAATGTATTGCATATTATATTTCACGCCCCGGTTCATCTTATATCACACTTTTTGGTGCATAGTTTATACCATATATTATATCTAGTTTTCATTTTCAATCGTGCTCTCAGGAATATGTTCTATATACCACTGCGTCCACCTACCCTTTTCACGGGCATTACATTTTGTGATGGAGGTGGAGGGTCAGGGGGTGTTTCTGCTAAGTGAGCCCGGAGTCACAGTCACAAACGTCCTCTTCTTCCTGAATAAAAGTGAGATTATGCTGCATACTTGTTCATATTTTAAGTAGTTCGCACAGACACACATTTTAAAAACAATAAAGTTCCTAATACCCACCTTCTCTGAACAGTTAGCTTTCTGCCCCATCCACCTCCTCCCTCCTGCCATGCATGGTCTGATGTGCTGCCACTGCCCTCCATTTAGCATGATGTACCAGTCCACTCCTCCTGCCCTCCATTGCCCAATTCTATGGCCCATCATTGACCTCCTGCTTAGCCTCTGTGCTTAGCTTGCTGCCCCTATTCTCCTTTCCCCTGCCCTCCGATGTCTTTGTGCATGCCCCTGCTCCATCCTTTTTGCCCACCATGTTCCATGGACCTGCCACTCCTATCTACTCTGAGTGTTCTGTTGAGCTGCCACTCCCCTCCCACCTGCCTAGCATTGTCAGATGACTGTAACCTGTCCCTGCCACCTCCACCCTGCCTGTCCACATGCCATGCCCCTATCCCCTTCCTCCTGTCCTCCATGGTCCATTTTACTGCCACACCCTTCTGCCCTCCCTGGTCTGCTGTGCTGCAACTGCTCCTCCTGCCTGCCCCGCGCGGTCTGTTGTGAGGCCCCTTCCCCTGAACTCTCTTGTCTGTGCCCAGGTCCTGACCCTCCATTCTATCCTCCATGGTCCTTTGTGCATGCCCCTGCACCCTCCTTCTTGCCCATCATAGCCATTGTGCTGCCACTAACCCTCCCACTTGCCATGCATGGTCTTCTGTGCTGCCATGGCCCCTCCCACCTTCCCTGTGTGGTCAGCTAGCTGCCCCTGACACCCTCCCACCTTCCCTCCATGGTCTGTGTGTATGCCATCATAGTCTCATTGTTGCTCTCCATGGTGTGTCTTGTTTCTAGTGCCCATCCTGCCTGACCTCCATGGTCATCTTGCTGCACCTGCCCTGCCCCTTTCCCTCAGCCCTCTGTTTCCATGTGCAGACCCCTATTCCCTCCCTCCTGACTTGTCTGTTCCATTGTAATGCCCCTGATCCATCCCTCCTGCCCTTTATGGTCTGTTATGCTGCAGCTTTCTCTCCTGTCTGTCCATTATGGTCAGCTAGCTACCATTGCCTCTTTCCCCTCTGTTCTCTGTTGTCCATGTGCATGGTCCTGTCCCCTTCCTATTGCTTGCTATGGATTGTTGTGCTGCACTCCCGTCCTGCATGCTCTGTGTGGTGTATTGTGCTGCTGCAAACACTGATGCCTGACCTGTAGGGTCAGTTTGGTGCACCTCTCCATGTCCCTCCTGTCCTCTGTTATCCAAGTCCATGTCCCTACCCCAATTCCTCCTGCCTACCATGATCCAATGTACCATACTTGCGAAAATTTTGAACTTGGTAAGAGGGAGATTTTGAAAAAAACTGGGGTATTGATTTTCCCCTTTGAGTTATATTGAAAAAGAGGAGATTGTAGACAGGAGACATATCAAATAAAGCCTATTTGAGCTTAAAAACATTGGACGGTTCCTGGCTGAAATGGGTCTGTTCGCATGTATAGTTGTACTACCACTGCCTCTTTCTTCTGCCCAAAATGGTCTATTATATTGCCACAGCCTATCTTGCCCGTCCTGTATTGTTGGTTTGTTGCCCCTGCCCCCCTTTCCACTGCCCTCCATAGTCAGTTGTGATGCCACTGCCCTTCCTGCCTGCTCAGTGTGGTCAAATAGTTGCCTCTGCACTCTCCTACCTGCCTTCAATTTTCAGAGTCCGTGCCCCTGGCCTCTGCCTCTCAACAGTATCCCAATGAACAACTAGATTGCTAACATTATATATTTATTACAAAAGTGTGGAACGCCTGATGTTATCTTGATGTAATCAAAACTGTAATACCTAGAGTATTTCCTTTAGAAATTACATATATGAGAGGGTCTTATTTGCATCAAAATTATGGTTAGTACTCTAAAAAACTAAAATGAGGACATATTTTCTGAGTTTTCAAATAGCTACAAAGAACTTTTAAATTATTTGTAATCATTATGTTTTTTTATCCAGTTGACCACTTGATTAAATGTTGCACCTAGGGGAGAGGATGTGGTGTTACTTCCAGAGCTGCAGACTTTGCAACTGGGGAACCAGGTTGGAGTTTCTGCTTCAGCTCAACATTCTGTGATTCTGGTCAAATCACTTAATCTCCCCATGTCTCCAACCAAAATGAATTTGATCTTGTGTGATGTAACCAATGCTCATGTAAAGCACTCCAATACCTGACAAGTCTGCACTATATAAAACTGCAAATACACAAAAAATAATTGTTTTGTATCCTTCTGTCATTGGGCTACATGTGGGCTACATCTGGGTGATATTTGTGCTGCATTTGGGCTCTTTTGTCTCTGGTGGCCATCTTGGGAGATTTATTTGTTATGAAATTTCCTAATTTCCTCATTTACTGCAGTCTCCTCAGTAGGAAATGCTAGTTGCTCATTAGATCACTGTAGTAAAGCTACTGCTCACCACGGAAGTCTGCTGCCAGTATTAAAAGTGCATGTTTCAGTCTGCATATCAGAAGTTTTTAATGAAATAGAAGAGGATTTGAGAAGTCAAAATGTGCCCTAATATTTCTTTCTGCAGAACTAATCATTATTTCTATGGCAAAATGAACCCCCTCATTTTGTTCCTTTGTAAGTTAAATGTTTTAAGTGTTTCCACTTTATTCCAATCAAGATGGCTTCAGGTGTGCCATACTTTTGTCATAAGTAAGACTGTTAGCGCTCTAGTTGTTCGTTAGAACACTCTGGGACATTCTGTCATTGGGCTATACTTGGTCTACATCTGGGTGATATTTGGGCTACATTTGGGCTCTTTTGTCTCTGGTGGCCATCTAGGGAGATTTATTTGTTATGAAGTTTCCTAATTTCCTCATTTACTGCAGTCTCCTCAGTAGGAAATTCTTTCAGTTTTTTTCTTTGGTTCCATCAAGAAGGCATTCAGATGTGTCACACATTTGCCATAAATTCTGAATGTTAGCACTCTAGTTGCTCATTAGATCACTGTAGTAAAGCTACTGCTCACCAGGGATGTCTGCTGCTGGTATTTAAAGTGCATGTTTCTGTCTGCATGTCAGAATTGTTTTATGAAATAGAAGAGGATTTGGGAAGTCAAAATGTGCCCTAATATTTCTTTCTGCAGAACTAATCATAATTTCTATGGCAAAATGAACCCCCTCATTTTGTTCCTTGGTAAATTAAATGTTTTAAGTGTTTAAACTTTATTCCAATCAAGATGGCTTCAGGTGTGCCATACTTTTGTCATAAGTAAGACTGTTAGCGCTCTAGTTGTTCGTTAGAACACTCTGGGACATTCTGTCATTGGGCTATACTTGGGCTACATCTGGGTGATATTTGGGCTACATTTGGGCTCTTTTGTCTCTGGTGGCCATTTTGGGAGACTTATTTGTTATGATGTTTCCTAATTTCCTCATTTACTACAGTCTCCTAAGCAGGAAATACTTTCAGTTTTTTACTTTGATTCCATCAAGAAGGCATTCAGATGTGTCACTCATTTGCCATAAATTCAGAATGTTAGCACTCTAGTTGCTTTTTAGATCACTGTAGTAAAGCTACTGCTCACCAGGGAAGTCTGCTGCTGGTATTGAAAGTGCATGTTTCAGTCTGCATGTCAGAATTTTTTAATGAAATAGAGGAGGATTTGAGAAGTCACTCAAAATGTGCCCTAATTTTTCTTTCTACAGCACTAATCATAATTTCTAGGTCAAAATGAACCCCCTCATTTTGTTCCTTTGTAAATTAAATGTTTTAAGTGTAACCACTTTATTCCAATCAAGATGGCTTCAGGTGTGCCATACTTTTGTCATAAGTAAGACTGTTAGCGCCCTAGTTGTTCGTTAGAACACTCTGGGACATTCTGTCATTGGGGTATACTTGGGCTACATCTGGGTGATATTTGGGCTACATTTGGGCTCTTCTGTCTCTGGTGGCCATTTTGGGAGACTTATTTGTTATGATGTTTCCTAATTTCCTCATTTACTACAGTCTCCTCAGCAGGAAATACTTTCAGTTTTTTACTTTGATTCCATCAAGAAGGCATTCAGATGTGTCACACGTTTGCCATAAATTCAGAATGTTAGCACTCTAGTTGATTATTAGATCACTGTAGTCAAGCTACTGCTCACCAGGGATGTCTGCTGCTGGTATTGAAAGTGCATGTTTCAGTCTGCATGTCAGAATTTTTTTATGAAATAGAAGAGGATTTGAGAAGTCACTCAAAATGTGCCCTAATTTTTCTTTCTGCAGCACTAATCATACTTTCTATGGCAAAATGTTTCTTTTCAAATTAAATGTTTTAAGAGTTACCACTTTAATCCAACCAAGATGGCTTCAGGTGTGCCATACATTTGTCATAAGTAGGACTGTAAGCGCTCTAGTTGTTCTTTAGAACACTCTGGGAAGCTGCAGTAGAACACAAAGGAATCAACTGACAGTCTCTGCCCTTGTTGGATGTACATGTTTTACTGAGAATGTCAGACTTCATTCTCACATGACTGAGAAAGATAATGTGAATTTACAGAAAATATGCTCTCAGTTTAGCTTATGGATCACCTTCCAAACCTCTGTGGGAAAAGCATGAGAAAATAGTTTTCTCTCAAACATGATTCATGATATCACAGCAGAAGGCTTTTTCACATGGTCAAATCACCTTAGAACACACCACAATTCCTAAAATGAGTATGGTACCATCAACAAATGATTTATAATGTAACTAAAGTCTTAAAACCTTCTATTAACTGCAATGCTTTTTAATGAGGTGCTATCATGTATATTGGTCCCAAGATGGCTGCCAACACTTCTTGGATGAAGTTCTGACAGCCAATCAGATCTCACGATGAGATGTGTGGTTAGGCTCCGCCCAGATATATATGTGATTTTACTTTTGATTTTCTCAGGAACTACTGAACGGATTTACACCATTTAAGCAAAAGGCACGAGTCTGAACTGAGGACTACCTCTTTGCCAAATTTGGTGTAATTCCGTTCAGCACTTCGGGCTGTTGCTACGTCAACAGGCCCTGTGGGAAAATGCATGGGGAAAACGCGTTTTGGGACCCACCTTTTTTCTCGGCCCCCGCCTGACAATTTTCCCGTAGGACCTTTAGTCGAAGGTACAGCCCGAACGGCTGAACAGAATTACTTGAAATTTGGCAAAGAGGTAGTCCTCAGGTCAGGGATGTGCCTTTTGCATATATGGTGTCAATCTGTTCAGTAGTTCCTGAGAAAAGTGCAGTTAAATGTACATAAATATCTACATGCCCGCACCGTGCGGCGCGCACCGTGCCGTGCGCGAGCCTAATTCTGATTGGTGGTTAGATGTCAGTCAACATTCGAATCGGTCGAAATCAGGAAGTGTCGGACGCCATTTTGTGTGTGGCAGTGAAACAGAAAGGTGGAGAACGTGAAAAGGGGGCAGGGTAGCGAGTTCCTGACCCCCTAGCCTTTGTCAGGGGGTCCCTGAAGGACCCCGAAGGGTGAAAAAATCATTTTATTTTTTTTCAAAAAATCGCGGGGTGCGCGCACCCCCCAGCCGCCATTTTGAGTATTAGAGGCAGAAGAGAGCTTAAAACACAAGTGGAGAACGTGAAAAGGGGGCAGGGTAGAGAGTCCCTGACCCCCTAGGCCTTCTCAGGGGGACCATGAAAGACCTCTAAGGTCCCAAAAAAAAAAAAATTATAAATATTGCGAGGTGCGCGCATGGTGCGCGCATGGTGCGCGCACGGTGTGCGCACGGCGGCAAAAAATTCATGAAAAAAATAGAATCAAAAATCAAGTTTAAGTGTTTCGATGTTGGTTGGATCTAAAAAGAGCCGTTGTGTTCATTAAGTGTTTTTTTTGTACCTACAAGTAAGTACTGATGTCTAAAGTTCAAGAGGAAGACTCTGTTCCCTTCATCTGTGAAATGAACACCGTCTCCTCTATAAATGCCTTGCATGTTGTAACACAAGTTGCTGTGGTATATAGAACCCATACCATAGTCTCTGAGGAAAGCAGAAACAGACTTATTGACGTGCTTTTTTGCTTTCTCAAACTGCGGACAATATTGGTTGGACCAGTTCCACTTTTGCCTTTGGCATATATTAGAATATACAAAGGTAGTTTGTGGAAAAAGTTACATCATTTGCACAAAGGTGTCCTTAACAAGCATTTCCAGACCTACCCCAGTTAAAGTGCCTAGGTCATTTCCACCACAGTGCACAATTATAAGGTCAGGCTGTGGGAGATGTAGAAAGGATTTTACCAAAGGCATTAATTGGTGCCACTTTAACCCTCTCTGACCAATCCATTTAATGTCTACATTTAGCAAAGCAAGGTCTTTCACAATACCTCTTTTTTCTGCATACTTTTCACTCCAGTAGACATAGCTATGACCTACAATCCACACTGTGAACATCTTTTAACCCCTTGCATGCCCGCCCCTTTCCCCGCCCAGTGCCGCGCCTTGCATTAGCGGGAGGAGTTCATGACGAGCTGGACTCGTCATGGGCACAGCGCCACCGCAGCCCATGACGAGTCCAGCTCGTCATGGGCACTGAAGGGGTTAAGGAGATCTGGATGCACTCAGAAGGTGTCTTTCAGTAGAATGGCAATATGAAAAGAAAGACAGTTGTAAAATGGAGGCTTACATACTTTTTTTTTAATAAAAAGAGCTCATTGGCTGTTTCAGACCCTTCAACACTAAAAACTAGGGTGTATGTTTAAATTTTTAAAAGCATGTTTTGTATTGGTCCAAAAAATGTGTTCCCACAGAAGATTACTTTGGATATGCTGTGGATATGTGTGAAAAAACAGAGGGGAATTTTGCCATTTAGTGGTTTTGGTGAGAAGAGTACAGCTCAGAGATTCTGGCTCTGATAATCTGCTGTGTGAGTGGCATATTTCTTTCTCAACTAACTACTTTTAAAGGTGAGTTATGAATTTGAGAGGGGATGTATGTGGTGTATTTTAATATAAATAATAGAAATGTGTTTCTTCTTTTAAAGTTGTGTTTTACATTTTATGTTTTGGAAGATATTTAACTGCCTTGAAGATATTATGGAGTATGTCTTCACCATAAGTTAAGGTGTACTGGTATCACCCAGGAATACTGTTTTGTGCCTAGAATCACACCATGAGTCTGTGTGCACACAGGAATTGTTGTCAGAGATTTAATTTTTGTTGCTCTTGTTCTGTAAGACTTGCACTCGTAGGAAAGGGGCAGCTTGTTTTCTTGAACTGTGATTGTTAGCATTCAGCACAAATCACTATCTCACAGATGAGAGACAAATGCTAACACATTTGAAAACCACAGGGTAGATTTTCCTTCCACTCCTGCAATGGGTGAGGTAGTTCCTACATGTTCAAAACTCCAATTAACCCTTACCACAGGTGATCTTACATACATCTCTGCAGTCTTCATGCAGTTGTGTAAGCATCCATGCAGATGTCGCTTGCACCTGACAATACACAGTCTCCAGAAACACACTCTTAGCACACAGCCAGCTGCTTCTCCTGCACTCCCATGCTTACTATTCAGCACTGTGTGGTATTTCAGATAGCAGTGTGTAACGCTAACACATTCAACATCACCAAGGCTCATTTCCTTTGCTCTAGTCTAATCACTCACCCAGGTTCCACATGCTCATGGTCTCAAGTAGCTGTTAGGACATGTGCTCTTTTCTGCCTCTCTAAACTATAAGGAAAATGTGTCAGGCTGTTACAGTAATTATGACTTGCTCTACCACAGTAGTACATGTGCTTTGAAATTGCCAATCAAATATCGTTTTCTGCCTAGAATCACACCATGAGTCTGTGTACACACAGGAATTGTTGTCAGAGATTTAATTTGTGTTGCTCTTGTTCTGTAAGACTTGCACTCGTGGAAAGGGGCAGCTTGTTTTCTTGAACTGTGATGGTTAGCATTCAGCACAAATCACTATCTCACAGATGAGAGACAAATGCTAACACATTTGAAAACCACAAGGTAGATTTTCCTTCCACTCCTGCAATGGGTGAGGTAGTTCCTACATGTTCAAAACTCCAATTAACCCTTACCACAGGTGATCTTACATACATCTCTGCAGTCTTCATGCAGTTGTGTAAGCGTCCATGCAGATCTCTCTTGCACCTGACAATACACAGTCTCCAGAAACACACTCTTAGCACACAGCCAGCTGCTTCTCCTGCACTCCCATGCTTACTATTCAGCACTGTGTGGTATTTCAGATAGCAGTGTGTAACGCTAACACATTCAACATCACCAAGGCTCATTTCCTTTGCTCTAGTCTAATCACTCACCCAGGTTCCACATGCTCATGGTCTCAAGTAGCTGTTAGGACATGTGCTCTTTTCTGCCTCTCTAAGCTATAAGGAACATGTGTCAGGCTATTACAGTAATTATCACTTGCTCTACCACAGTAGTAAATGTGCTTTGAAATTGCCAATCAAATATCGTTTTCTGCCTAGAATCACACCATGAGTCTGTGTGCACACAGGAATTGTTGTCAGAGATTTAATTTGTGTTGCTCTTGTTCTGTAAGACTTGCACTCGTAGGAAAGGGGCAGCTTGTTTTCTTGAACTGTGATGGTTAGCATTCAGCACAAATCACTATCTCACAGATGAGAGACAAATGCTAACACATTTGAAAACAACAGGGTAGATTTTCCTTCCACTCCTGCAATGGGTGAGGTAGTTCCTACATGTTCAAAACTCCAATTAACTCTTACCACAGATGATCTTACATACATCTCTGCAGTCTTCATGCAGTTGTGCAAGAGTCCATGCAGATCTCTCTTGCACCTGACAATACACAGTCTCCAGAAACACACTCTTAGCACACAGGCAGCTGCTTCTCCTGCACTCCCATGCTTACTATTCAGCACTGTGTAGTATTTCAGATAGCAGTGTGTAACGCTAACACATTCAACATCACCAAGGCTCATTTCCTTTGCTCTAGTCTAATCACTCACCCAGGTTCCACATGCTCATGGTCTCAAGTAGCTATTAGGACATATGCTCTTTTCTGCCTCTCTAAACTATAAGGAAAATGTGTCAGGCTGTTACAGTAATTATCACTTGCTCTACCACAGTAGAAATTGTGCTTTGAAATTGCCAATCAAATATCATTTTCTGCCTAGAATCACACCATGAGTCTGTGTGCACACAGCAATTGTTGTCAGAGATTTAATTTGTGTTGCTCTTGTTCTGTAAGACTTGCACTCGTAGGAAAGGGGCAGCTTGTTTTCTTGAACTGTGATGGTTAGCATTCAGCACAAATCACTATCTCACAGATGAAAGACAAATGCTAACACATTTGAAAACAACAGGGTAGATTTTCCTTCCACTCCTGCAATGGGTGAGGTAGTTCCTACATGTTCAAAACTCCAATTAACTCTTACCACAGATGATCTTACATACATCTCTGCAGTCTTCATGCAGTTGTGCAAGAGTCCATGCAGATCTCTCTTGCACCTGACAATACACAGTATCCAGAAACACACTCTTAGCACACAGGCAGCTGCTTCTCCTGCACTCCCATGCTTACTATTCAGCACTGTGTAGTATTTCAGATAGCAGTGTGTAACGCTAACACATTCAACATCACCAAGGCCCATTTCCTTTGCTCTAGTCTAATCACTCACCCAGGTTCCACATGCTCATGGTCTCAAGTAGCTATTAGGACATGTGCTCTTTTCTGCCTCTCTAAACTATAAGGAAAATGTGTCAGGCTGTTACAGTAATTATCACTTGCTCTACCACAGTAGAAATTGTGCTTTGAAATTGACAATCAAATATCATTTTCTGCCTAGAATCACACCATGAGTCTGTGTGCACACAGGAATTGTTGTCAGAGATTTAATTTGTGTTGCTCTTGTTCTGTAAGACTTGCACTCGTAGGAAAGGGGCAGCTTGTTTTCTTGAACTGTGATGGTTAGCATTCAGCACAAATCACTATCTCACAGATGAGAGGCAAATGGTAACACATTTGAAAACAACAGGGTAGATTTTCCTTCCACTCCTGCAATGGGTGAGGTAGTTCCTACATGTTCAAAACTCCAATTAACCCTTACCACAGGTGATCTTACATACATCTCTGCAGTCTTCATGCAGTTGTGGAAGCGTCCATGCAGATCTCTCTTGCACCTGACCATACACAGTCTCCAGAAACACACTCTTACCACACAGCCAGCTGCTTCTCCTGCATTCCCCTGCTTACTATTCAGCACTGTGTGGTATTTCAGATAGCAGTGTGTAACGCTAACACATTCAACATCACCAAGGCTAATTTCCTTTGCTCTAGTCTAATCACTCACCCAGGTTCCACATGCTCATGGTCTCAAGTAGCTGTTAGGACATGTGCTCTTTTCTGCCTCTCTAAACTTTAAGGAAAATGTGTCAGGCTGTTACCGTAATTATGACTTGCTCTACCACAGTAGTAAATGTGCTTTGGAATTGCCAATCAAATATCGTTTTCTGCCTAGAATCACACCATGAGTCTGTCTGCACACAGGAATTGTTGTCAGAGATTTAATTTGTGTTGCTCTTGTTCTTTAAGACTTGCACTCGTAGGAAAGGGGCAGCTCATATGATAGGATTTGAAAAGCTCAAAAAAAATATAGTAATATATTTAAATTAAATAAAGGTATTTTTTTTTTAGTTTCCCTTAGGTATTGCTGAACAACACTGAAATAAATTAAACATGCCTATAAAATCAAGAAAGAGAAAAGAACAGCAAAAACATCTATATTTGAAGACAACTGGACAACAGAAATTAGTTGAAGAACCTAATGTCGGAAAAAAGAAAAAGTCTTCTGGTAAGCAGACTAAGGATTTTTTTTTTAAATATCCTGAAACATAGAAAAAATGTACAAACTATATCCACTGCAAATTGTGTTTCAAGAAGAAAACAACAAGACATTAGAAAGAAATTACTAAATGCTAATGTACAATCAGAAGCAAGAAAGAATGACTTAAAAAGAAAAACAGAATTTCTAAACATTCGTAAAAAAATGTTTCAGAGAAGAGTGGTGTTCAATTTGCTAAAGGATGTGAAAAAATATAGGAAGAAAGCAATATTTTATAAGAAAAAGAAACATATTGAATCAATTGTTGCAAAGGCTTTGGAATTAAAAAGAAAAGTATTCATTTTAATTTTGAACAGGATCCGTACATTAGATAAAATAGTCAATGTAATGAAGTCAAAAAGCAAAAGGAAAAGAGTAGTGAAAAAAAACGTTTATAATGTGTTCTTAGGAGAATGGAAGCATAGTTCAAGTACTGAACCATTTTTTAATGAAGAAAGTTATCTTCAAAGTAATAGTTTGCTGCATGCAGTTGACACCAGTGGTCAAAGTTATGAAGTTAAAGATGGTTGTGAAATGGAAAAGGAGAAAATGGTTCCAAGAAATGAGGAAGAAGTGTTAGCTGATGAGGTTATGGGGAAACGTCCTAAAGCCCCAGTGTACACTTGGAATTGTAGTAGTATTTGTACTGTACGACAAGAATCTATTGATAAATTACGTGACTTTCTAAGAGAATATAGTAAAAAAAGTGTTAAACAGAAGATTAAGGTGCTTCAAAGACTAGATCCATGCAGAGTGAGAAAGAATACTGGTTTGCAAGGACATTCTCTGGCTTGTCTTTCTAGGAAAGTTTGTCAAAGTGTTTTTCACCATTTTAGGATGCTGGCAGTACATCATACTGAAATGAGAAAGTTTGTGTGAGGATTGTATTTTGCTAAAAGTACAGCACTAAAGTTAAATGAGTTGAATAGTGCTCTGTTGCGTGGATCTGTATCAGATGTAGAGAAGGTTACTGATGATATTCAGTTTTGTTACTTTGGTCCAGAACAAGAAAGTGCAGGAAATGACACAGTTATTGAAGAAAATGTGGAAGAGAATGTAGAACCCACTGTTAGTAAAAATTTTGAAGATCAAATGACAAAATTTACTATCATCTCTAATGAAAGACCAAATATTACTTGTATTTGTTGCCGGAGAAACCATTATAAAACTCAAACAAGGAAAGTTGATCTCTATAAAAAAAGTGAAAAAGAAAATAATTATGAGTGGAAGGATTTTGCTACATATTTGTTTCTGGAAAATTGTTTTGATGGTGTTTTGGGTGAGGATCAACGTATTTGTAAATACTGTTATAACAAGTTAGAAGAAAATAAAATGCCAGCTAGAGCTGTATATAATAATTTAGATTTGGTTGATATTCCTGCAGAACTTAGTGATTTAAATATGTATGAGTCTATACTCATTCAATGTGTCCATCCCTTTCAGACTATAGTTTGTATGGAGCCCAAAACAGGTAAATTACCTCCTTCAGATTTACAAAGAGGTTTAAAAGGAAGAGTTGTCTATTTGCCATTAGATTTGAAAAAAAATATTGAAACAATTGATGCAGATAGTTTGGAAACTGAACCATTAGTTATTCTGAATAATGGTGTACCTACAAAGAATAAGAAAATTTGGCAGGAGCTAGTAGGTGTATGAAAAGTACCAAGAGCAAATTTATATTTGAAAAGAAATAATAAGTACTATGAATCAATTTATATGGATGAAGATGAAGAAGTTTTACTAGCAGACACAGGAATACCAACTGGGCAAATTGAAAAAGTGGATAAGTCAAAAGAAGAAGAAATTCATGAACATTTCAGCATACATCCTCTTCATTCTAAAGAAGTTATGGGAAACACTATTGATCTGTTTCAGATGAAAAAAGCAAAAGGAACTCCCGTGAGTGTATGGGAGGAGAGCTTGGAAGCTCGTTGTTTTCCCCAGCTGTTTCCTACAGGAAAAGGTGGACGATATGATGAACGTCCAGTACAGATTCCTGCTTCTGAGTATCGGACTACAAGATTATATGCAGAAGATCCAAGATTTCGTCAAAGTATTCCTTATTTGTTCCATCTTTTATTTGAAAGTGACTTGTCTGCACTATCCTATGCAGTAAATCACATTTTAAAAACTGGAGTACATCTACATAATGTGTCTGCAAAGGATTTTATGAACAAAGTGCAACAGCGAGATGATCATTTGGAATCTCAATTGATTAATCTGATGGCTTGTCAGTGTGGAACTAATGAATATTGGTACCGATGCCATGGAGAATTGAAATGTATGTTACGGAATTTAGGAACTCCTACATGGTTCCTTACCCTAAGCTGTGCTGAGTACGCTTGGGATGATTTACTGGATTTTCTTCGAGAGGCAAATTCAAATATTGAAAACATCCAATACAAGACAGCAGGAGAATTGTGCTCATTGGATCATGTTAATGT
The DNA here is from genome assembly GCF_964204655.1 of Triturus cristatus. Classification (NCBI taxonomy): domain Eukaryota; kingdom Metazoa; phylum Chordata; class Amphibia; order Caudata; family Salamandridae; genus Triturus; species Triturus cristatus. Next base: position 1,527,061,006 of record NC_140591.1, read on the forward strand.
TTGTAGATATTTAAATCATAGATTTGAGGCTATGATGTCCTTCATCTGCCATACAAAAAATCCACCTCTTGGAGAAGTTGTGGATTTCTTTTGGAGAAAAGAGTACCAAGCAAGAGGTGCTCCTCATATTCATATGCTGTTGTGAATCAAGGATGCCCCAAAATTTGGAACAAATTCTGATGATGCAGTTTTATCTTTCATTGAAGAATATGCAACATGTGCTATACCTAAAAGCACAGAAGAAAAAAACTTAAAAGAGCAAGTTTTACGTTTCCAAAGTCATCGGTGTGGAAAATACTGTCGACGAAAGTACAAGAGTAAAGATAAATTCTACACAAAATGTCGATTTGGATTTCCACGACCTGTTCTTTCAAAAGGAAGAGTAAACAGGTTTATGTCAGCTGTGCGACATACCATTACAAGAAAATCTCCGAAAAATACCTATAACCTAAGAAGAAAAGAAGAGTCAAAATATATAAATGACTACAACCCAGTCATTTTATCCATGTGGAATGCTAACATGGATATTCAGTATGTAGCTGACAATTCTATTGCTGTTTCTCGGTATATCACATCTTACATCACTAAATCTGAGAAAACGGAATTGAAAGAAATGCGGGAAGAGATTTCTCACGAGAAGACTGTTAGTAAAAAGCTATACAGTTTCAGTTTAAAGATGTTATCGCATTGAGAAATTGGGTCATACAAATGCTCAGATAGGTTATCATCTGCAAGTCTGTACTCCAAATCCAGAAGAATAATTTGGGTAAGTTTAGGCCTTGCAGGAATGCGAAATCGGGTACTGAAATCTATTCAAGAAATTGAATTTTTAGCAGAGAACGAACCAGAAATTACAGACATTTTGAAAACAAATATGTTGGACACATATTACCCAAACAGAAGTCATCATCTTGAGAACATGTGTCTCTATGAAGTGCTGCAGAACTACATTTTTACACGGAATGCCACAGAAGACATCAACAACGGAAAATATAAAGTCATTGGTGAGGAAGGATGTTTGGTGAAACAAACAAAAGGAAGTTTGATTAATCACAGGAAGCTGAGTTGCGACACTACTGACAAAAAGGAATTTTACTACTTAGCACTTTTACAGCTGTTTAAACCATGGCGTTCAGAGGATGAATTACTTGGAGATTTTCAGAGCTATGAAGATTCCTTTAATGCATGTAAAGAATGCATAGAATGCAGTACTTTCACAAATTATGTACAAATGTTAAATGAAGAAATTGAACAAGAAGCTACAATTGCAGCTGAAGTAGCTATAGACAGTTCTCAAGACAGTCAAAGTTCTGGTACGCTCAGTCAAGATCCCCTAGGACAACCAATCATAGAAAATGAAGCTGCAATAGCCATGACTGAAGTGGAAACAGCTATAAATCAAGCTCAGGAAGATTTAATAGACTTACCAAATTTGGAACAACAACTGAATGATGAACAACAACAAATTTATGAAGAAGTCACAAAACAAATTGATCATGGATTACTACATGAAAATAAAGAGTGCTCATGCACATCACTTGATTCAATCAGAATGTATGTGAGTGGACAAGCTGGAACTGGAAAAAGTTTCTTAATTAAAGTAATTAGAAGCTACCTACAGAAAAAAACTGATTCAACTTTGTCTTGTGTTGTTACTGCTCCAACTGGGTTAGCAGCATATAACATAAAAGGAATTACCTTACATCGTTTGCTAATGTTACCAGTAGAGCATGAGAACAAAATAGAATACCACAAGCTAACAGGAGAAGCATGTTTTGAAGTTTCAAGAGTGTTAAAGAAAATTAAAGTTCTCATTATTGATGAGGTAAGCATTGTATCAAACGTAATGCTTGCCTTTGTGCATTTAAGAATGCAGCAAATTCTAAAGACAGACTATGACGTGTTATTTGGAGAAAAACATGTTATAGTTTTTGGGGATCTACTGCAGCTCACTCCAGTTAAAGGACAACCAGTATTTAATACTCTTGCACATGAAGACACGAAAAAGTCATTAGGAAGTATAGGTAATGTGAATATTTGGTCATACTTTGAGTACAAAGAACTCATTACCAATATGCGGCAAGCAAATGATGATGATTATGCAAGTATTCTCAAAGATATCAGAATTGGACTACTCACAGAACATGGCAGAAAAGCTTTACAGAGTCGATTGCTATGTAATTTGTTTCCAACAGAACAAATAGTTCCAGAGAAAATATACAAGGAAATTGCAGAAAAAAATACTGTAATCTGCTTAATGCCAACACTACATGAATGCTCTATATTCAACGAAGAACTTTTGAAATTGGAAAATGAAGAGATTATGAAAATGGAAGCCGTGGATAAAATACAGCATGAAGGAATAACTATTATATTGACAGGCAAATTGAAAACTAAATTGGATTCTCTAGAGAAAAACATATTGAAAACAGCTGGTTTAGAAAAGAATCTTTATGTATGTATGAACTGTCGAGTAATTTTAAGACGTAATTTGAATGTAGAAAAAGGTTTAGTGAATGGAGCTATGGGTAAAGTGGTGGGTTTTGTTAATTACCAGAAAAAAGATGGAATTGAATTTTTAAAAATAAAATTTGATCAGATTGAAGAGGTTAAAGACATTAGTCGTTGTTCAGTTCGTTTTTTGCTTGTGAAAGACTTATATGTACGTAGGAAGCAGTTTCCGTTTTCTCTAGCATATGCTGTAACTATTCACAAATCTCAAGGTACTGCTTTTGTAAACATTGGATCTAGTGTGTTTAAAGAAGGTATGGCATATGTTGCTTTGTCATGAGTGAAAAAATTATCTGGTTTATTCATGATAGACTTTGATGACTCAAAAGTTAGTGCTGATGCAAATTGTGTAAAGGAGTATAATAGATTAAGAAGAAGCTATGCTCCTCATTTAGGTCAGTATCCTGTGTTTGAAAAACGTGTTGTTTGTTGGAAAAGGAGAATTGAGAATACCTGTAATGAGGATGTACAGAAGAGAAAACAAAAGGATAGTGATGTGATTGCAAGCAAAAAGAAAAAGGACAATGTTGAAGAGGTTGTTGGTTGTCATTTTGAAAATAGCTCTGGTGTCAACTGCTACGCTAATGTAGTGCTGAATGTTATATTTTATCTTGAAAGTTTGCAAGAGCAGATAATACTAAATCATGAAAAAAGATTTTGTTCTCTGCTGAGTTTCCTTTATGAGAAGTTGAGTTATGATAAAACTAAAATAGAAAGTGCTTCTGATGTTAGAAATCTTTTAGATGTATGTTCTGGATGTACACAGTTTACTCAAAATGTCCAGCAAGATGCACAGGAATTCTTTCACACACGTTATAGTTAGGAATTAGCATTTAAAAAACCTTGCAAATTCAGTCAAAAAACCATAGGTTTCACACATGTTAAAGTTAGCTGGACATTTCACTCGTACAAAACCATTGAAATTCCCCCGTTATAGTTAGTTCAGCTAACTATAACTCGCGCGACCGCAATCCACTGCTGATGACATCACATATTACATCACTCATGACATGATCAGTGACATCACTCATGACATCACTGATGACATCTCAAATGACATCACTGATGACATCACTGATGACATCATCCTTGTGTAAGAGTGGCAGACCTCCTCTTAAATGTCTCAAATGACATCAGTGATGTCATTTGAGATGTCATCAGTGATGTCATGAGTGATGTCACTGACCATGTCATGAGTGATGTAATATGTGACGTCATCAGCAGTGGATTGCGGTCGCGCGAGTTATAGTTAGCTGAACTAACTATAACAGGGGAATTTCAATGGTTTTGTATGAGTGAAATGTCCAGCTAACTATAACATGTGTGAAACCTATGGTTTTTTCAGTGAATTTGCAAGGTTTTTTAAATGCTAATTCCTAACTATAACGTGTGTGAAACCTATGGTTTTTTCAGTGAATATATATATATATATATATAGGATTCTGTTTGCCTTCCTCGGATTCCTCCTGTACACGGGCATGGACCACCACATAAGTGCATGAATTAATTTATTGTAGCCATGTGGCCCCCTCCTAGAGCCCTCTTCGGCCCTGGGAACTGCCACCTCCCAGGGCCAGCTCCAGCAATGTACCTGGGTGCACACCCCCGGGACATTGCAGTTTGCAATTGCAGGGTGGGAGCACTGCTACCGCCCTGCCTTTGCAAAGTTCTGCTTTGCTTCATGGAAGCGAGAGCAGGAAACCTGCTCTTGCGTCCATGAAGAGAAGCAGAATTGTTTTTGGGCAAAGGGAGCTGCATGTCAGAAGCTCCCTTTCTCCAAAAGCAATGCTGGCTCCCACAGGAGGCGGGGAGCTGGCAGGGACCGCAGAGGCATTAGTGATCCCCCAACAATCCCTAACGTGAGAGCATGCCTCGGGGGATGGGGACCCGGGGGTGGATACAGAGTAATGGAAGTGGGGCATTTTGTTCTCTCAATTTTGGATTCGCAACCCCATTGCAGCTCTCACCACGGCCACCCCATTTAACGTCGCGTTGGATTCGCAGATCCCTCTCAAGTAAATCATTTATTAGTATATAATTTAGAGGGTAGTGTTGCATTTGTGAACTTGTTTCATAGAGTTAGTGAGATTGAAGTTAATGATGATATTAAAATTGATACAGTTAGTAAAAATATTTAAAATGAAAAATGAAAAGTGAAACCTGAAAAGTGTATTGTGTTGTAGACAATTGAATTTGTGAATTTTGCAGATTCGCAACAGGGTCATGAATTAACACAAAAAAATGGAGTTGTATTTAAAAAAAAAAAATGAGATTCACTATTGTGTGATAGGGTGGCTCTAAAAAGAGCCCTTGTTTTTATTATGAGTTTGTTGTAGCTACATGTAAGTACAGATACACAGCTTAATGTTGTTGAGAAATACTCTGTTCCCTTGATCTGTGAAGTATACTCTATCATTTCTGTAGATGTCATCCACATCAAAATGTAGATTAAGTTTTTAAATGGAGCCCACCCTATGGTCTCTGAGGTGAGCAAATGCAGCTTTATTGACATTATTTCTAGCTTTCACAATCTGTGGACAGAATTGATTTGCCCACTTCCATTTCTGTCTTTGGCATGTATTCGAGTATACAAAATACTGTAAGCATCATGAAGGGTTGTGGAAGGAAGTGAAAAGATGTCTGTAGCTGAGGTGGTCAGTTGGTAGAATGAGTGGTATCTAAAAGGGTGGAGAAGATGCTGTTTTTGAAAAGGATTGGATGTTCATAAACATTGTACACTCAAAAATAGGATATATGTTACTTTCCTAAAGAAGCATGTTTCTTATTGGTTATTAACCCCTTCAGTGCCCATGACGAGATAGTCTCGTCATGGAGCGTGGTTGCGCTGTGCCCATGACGAGACTATCTCGTCATGAACCCCGCCCGCTAATGCAACGCCCGGCACAGGGCGGGGAAAGGGCGGGGCACTGAAGAGGTTAAAAAATGTTTCAAAGGTACAGTAGATAGGATAAGGTCATATTTTGCAAAAGTTAATCACATCTGCTATTTGCATTTGTAAGCTACTGTAGTGAACTTGAAAATATGTTGAACTTATGACCTGTCTGTACAGTTGAATGTTGCAGAAAATGTTACTATGGAAATTGGGATTAAGCAGAATGGGGGAAAGGTTGAAACTTAACTGTGGTTTTAAATTATGAAATTGTAATGTATATATAAGTGATATGTTATGAAAGTAAGATTCCCCAAATCAGTACTTTGTTTAGAAGTGTTGTGTTCTTAAAAAATAATGGTAGTATTACTAATAATAGGTTTTTGAACTCCCTTAGGAATTTGCGGTTCCATTGCGGCGCTATACTGTGGCACCGTAGTAGAGTCACGACTAACAGAAATGTGTTTCACACTTTGAAACAATGTAGGAAGGAATGTGATTTGTTACTTACATTTATTTGCGTGGAGAAAGAGAGGGAACGTTTGCCATTACTAGTTTTACATTGTTGACAGGGGTGCATTACATTGTTTTTGTTCAAAAGAAAATCTTTTATGAGTTTCTGATATTTCATATTCTACAATACTATTTGAAAGGTGAGTTACAAATGTGTGAGGTATATTATGTATTATGTAATAGTGCTTTACTGTTTGTAGTGATATTTTCAAATTTGAAAAATGTTATTTTGAAATTTGAAAAAATATTCAAGAACTGTGATGTTTGAAATATGTTATTAAATGTAGAGATGTAAATTGTAGTTTGTTTAATCATACTGGAATGATGACTCAAATATATTGTGTATAGTAATAAGTGTACATTGGTAGATGGATAAGTGGTGATGGTAGTTTGTTTAAGTGTGCAGAAATGTACACTTGAAGTAAACCGCATAATTTTAGGTGTCGCTTTTAAATTGGAAGTGCAGTCAGTCAAGTTTTAAGGTGTGCATGGACTTGTGACTGAGGTATGTCTCTACTTGCATATGTATTCTCATATGTCTTTGTGATGAAGAGGCAGAGATCACAGACACTAATACACCGGGAACGGGTATAGAACGTTATCCCACTCACCTCTCTCCCTGTCTCCTTCTTTGTTTTCAGACTGTGCCGACTGTTTCTTTAACCCAGTCCCGGGAACCGGTCACGTGACCGAGTCAGATGATGCCCACGGACTGAAAAAGGAAGACGCTGAGGAAAGGCCCATCTCACAGGGAGCTCGGGTTGTCAAGAACTGAAGATCCAACGAGGACTGCTGCCACATCCAGACCTTTGTTATAAGCCCCCAGTTTAGAGACCGGAGGACCGCCTATTAAGACGAAGAGCCGCCTCCAACGAAGGAAGCTTGAGAGCAAGAAACCGGAGGGAGAACTACGGATGGGACGCCGGACCCAATCCGGCAACATGAGGAAGCCAGCCATAGCCCAGGAGGGTCATGGCTTAACAAGGTACGGGGATGCCTTGGGGCGATCTGGGGCCGTACACTTGAGACTCATAAGGGAGGGGGTACCAGAGTGGCGTGAGATTGAAGGGCTCCGCATTTAAGCGATAACCTTGTTTCTCTTAGTATAATTGAGCCTGCTTCACTGGTGACGGAACCGGGTGAATATCCCTGACACTCCCCTGCTTTCCACACCCATGAAAGGAACCAACCGTTACCCTTACCAGGTGTTTGGGTTTTTTTTTCCACATGCTCCGCTGGTTCTCGATGATTACCTGACATCCTGACACTTCAAGAAAGAAGACGCTGGTGCTTCCCCCCCCCCCCCCCCCCCATTATCCTCGGAACAGTAAGACAAAGAGGAATAAGGACTACACCACCCATAGTTCCCTGTTTAAGCCCCTGTTTCTATTTTTTTTTTTATATAGCGCGAACTTGACCCGAATCCAATCAGGTATCAGAGCGCTTTACATAGCACCAGTTACGTTACATGAGGACACACATTCATTTTTTGTTAGGCATGGGGAGATTAAGTGATTTGCCCAGAATCACAGGATGTTTTGGTGTTATTACCGAGACTCGAACCCAGTTCCCCAGGTCTGGGGTTGAGCGCCCTAGCCGTTAGGCCAACTCCTCTCCTTTCAGTTCCAAAACAAAAACCCACTTTGCAGAACTGATCTTTTGGTCCTGGTTTGCATCTCCACCGCACCACAGTCTTATATATTTGATGATGCAAGATGCATACCAGAGAGGTGTTGCTGCTTTGTATGTGGCTAGGATCATAACTGTGGGTAGTACTAGAATGGAGAAGCAACAGTACAAAGGTGAGGTTTAAAACATATTGACATGAGGTATTAGTGATAAGGCTCCTTTGTATAAGTCTCTAGAGAGGTACAGTTGATAAAAGTCAGATAATTTCTGGTGTGTGTTTGAAATGGGAATTGTGTGATGTGAAGTTTTCAGGTCTGCAGAGCGGTGTGATTGAGGAACATCTCTACTTGGAGATATATTCTGATTTGTGCATTTGAAGATGCTTTACATATAAAACACAGGTATACATCTATGTTTATGTTTATTGTATATATGGTGTCACTAGGAAAAGGTGCAGACACATTCATGCATTCTTTTAAGAATATGATGAGACTTACAACAGAGATATGTGAAGGGTTGCTGCTTTATATGTGGCTAGGCCCAACACCCTGAGTAGTGGTGGAATGGTGAAGCTGCAGCAAAAAAAAGTGAGGTGTAAGACATGTTGGCAGAGGGATTAGTGATTAGGCTACTTTGCATGAATTTGGGTACGGTACACTTGAAGTATGCCGCATAAATGTGAAGTGCAGTCTGCCAAGTTTTAAGGCCTGCATGGTGTTGTGACTGAGGTATTTCTCTACTTGCCCATGTATTTTGATACTTGGTATGCATCTGAAGATGCTAGATGTATTAAGCACAGGTATACATCTATGTGTATGTTTCTTTTATATATAGTGATGCCAGCAAAAGGTGCAGACTCATGCATGCATGCTTTCAGGAACACGGTGAGACTCACAGCACGGACATGTGAAGGGTTGCTGCTTTATATTTGGCTAGGCCCAACACCCTAACCAGATGCTAAATGGTGAAGCTGTAGCACAAATGCGAGGTTTAAGACAAGTTGGCAGAGGGATTAGTGATTAGGCTACTTTCTATGAGTCTGGGGAAAGGTACACTTGTATGCCGCATAAATGTAGGTGTCTGTTTGAAATGTGAAGTGCAGTTAGTCAAGTTTTAAGGTGTGCATGGACTTGTGACTGAGGTATGTCTCTACTTACATATGTATTCTCATATGTCTTATATATTTGAAGATGCAAGATGTATAAGAGAGAGGTGTTGCTGCTTTGGATGTGGCTAGGCTGAACACTGTGTATAGTACTAGAATGGAGGATAAAAGCACAAACATGAGGTTTAAAACATGTTGACATGAGGTATTAGTGAGTAGTCTATTTTATATAAGTCTCCAGGGAGGTATAGTTGAAATATGCCACAAAATGTGTGGTGTGTGTTTAGAATGGGAAGTGTGTTCTGTGAAGTTTTCAGGTCTGCAGAGTGTTGTGACTGAGGAAAGTCTCTACTTGGAGATGTATTTTGATATGTGTTATACATTTGAAGATGCTTTACATATAGAACACAGGTATATGCCTATTTTTATGTTCCTTCTATATATGGATGTTTCTTTTGTATATGGTGTCACCAGAAAAAGGTACAAACACATTTATGTATGGTTTTAGGAATCTGGTGAGATTTACAACAGAGACATGTAAAGGATTGCTACTTTGTGTTTAACTAGGCTCAACACTCTGGGAAGTAGGAGAATGGTGAAGCAGCAGCAGGAAAGTGAGGATTAAGATATGTTGGCAGAGGGATTAGCAATTAGGCTACTTTGTATGAGTCTATGGAAAGGTACACTTAAAGTACCCTGCATAAATCTAGGTTTCTGTTTGAAATGTGATGTACTGACTGTCAAGTTTTAAGGTCTTCATGGTCTTTTGACTGAGGTGTGTCTCTACTTGCACATATATTGTGATACTTGTTATGCATCTGAAGATGCTAGACGTATTAAACACAGGTATACATTTATTTGCATGTTTCTTTCATATATGTTGATGCTAGCAAAAGGTGCAGAGACATGCATGCATGTTTTCAGGAATATGGTGAGAGTTACAGCAGAGACATGTGAAGGGTTGCTGATTATATTTCGCTAGGCCCAACACCCTGAGTAGCCACAGAATGGTGAAGCTGCAGCACAAAAGTGTGGTTTAAAATATGTTGGCAGACGGATTAGTGATTAGGCTACTTTGTATGAGTGTGAGGAAAGGTACACTTGAAGTATGCCGCATAAATGTAGGTGTCTGTCAAGTTTAAAGGTCTGCATGGTGTTGTGACTGAGGTATGTCTCTACTTGCACATGTCTTCTCATATGTGTTATGCATCTGAAGATGCTAGACGTAAAAAAGACAGGTATACGTCTATTTGTATGTTTCTCTTATATATGATGCCACTAGGAAAAGATGCAGGTGCATGAATGTATGCTTTCAGGAGTATGGTGAAAGTTACAACAGAGACATGTGTCGGGTTGCTGCTTTGTATTTGGCTAGGCTGAACACTCTGAGTGGTAGTAGAATGGTGAAGCTGCAGCACAAAAGTGAGGTTTAAGACATGTTGGAAGAGGGATTTGTGATTAGGCTACTTTATCTGAGTCTTTGGAAAAACACAGGTATAAAACTATTTGTATGTTTCATTTATATATGGTGTCACTAGCAAAAGGTACATACACATGTATACATGCTTTCAGGAATATGTTGAGACTTACAACAGAGACATGTTAAGGGTTGCTGCTTTATATGTGGGTATACTCAACACTCTATGTGTTATTTTGAAATGGGAACACGAGTCTGTGAAGTTTAAGTTACTTTATGGTGTTGTGAATAATGTATGTGTCTTCTTCTACTTCTATTGTCTGATTTATTATACATCTGAACCCGGTTGGTTTGGTTAGTAGTAGAGATACCCTATAGTTATGCTCTGTCATTCTGTTGAAGAGCTTGTGATGTCTTCTGAATGAAGGAATTATGCAGTGTGTGACACAGCTTGTTCAATACCCAGGTGCCATATTTTGTGAGTAGAAATGAATACATACACTTTTGTTCCTCAAATTTAGATAGTATGTACTCTAAGATGTTATTGTTTAAATATTTGGTTCTTATTATTGGCTTGATAATATGTAAAGTATAATATTCTAAATATGGATGTGTTATGGAGACATTTGCAATGCAATTAAAAGTATTTGTTTATTTATGGATGCGAATATTTGTATATAATTATTTTAATAATATAAAATTATTTTTAGAAACTATTAAACTTTTCTTTTTTTTCAGATATTTACCATTATTAGTAAGAAAGATTGAGTATGAAAAAAAAGATCAAAAGAAAAGACAAGAAATAAACAATACTATTTAAGGGAAAGAGAAAAGCAGAAATTAGATGAAGTGCAAAATGGCACATTGAACACAAAGGCTTCTGGTAAGAGAACTAAAGAGTTTGTTAAAAGACTTTTAAAAAATGTAAAGGATTTTCAACATGTGGAAACGAGAAAGAAAAGTTCTACAGCCAATCGGGAGGAAATGGGATAAGGACATATTAAATCATGTTATTGGAAAACAACTCATGTTGAAAAAAGGCTGAAAGAATATAAAGACATTAGAAAGAGAATGTATAAAAGTAGAGTACTACAACATTTATTGAACGATTGTAAAGAATATAAAAATAGATCAGCACCCTATAAGAAAAAGCAACAGATTGAAATTGTAGAAGAAAAAGCTTTTGAATTGAAACGAAAATTATTTATATTGGTATTGAAGAGAATGAAAATATTGGCTAAAACAATGCTGTTTATTAAGGAGAAGAAAAAAAGAAAAATTCTAGTTAATAGAAGAAACGTTTGCAAAATCTTTACTGGTGAATGGAAGCCCACTTCTTGTACTGAGCCTTTCATTAGTAAAGAAAGCTATTTTCAGCAAAATATATTAGTTCATGCAGTTGATACTAGTGGTTGTTGCTATAAGATGAAAGATGGTTGCCCAATTCAAAAAGAAAAGATGGTTCCTAGGAATGTGGAAGAAATAATAGCTGAAGAAGTTCAAGGAAGGTGTACACAAGCTCCAGTATTTCAGGGTGATTGTAGTAGCATTTGTAGTATTCGACAGGAATCTATTGACATATTACAAGTTTTTTTATGAGAATATGCCCAAAAAAGCCTTATTCAGTAGATTAAGATGTTACAAGGACTAGATCCATGTAAACTAAGAAAATATACTAACTTTCAAGGTCATTCTCTGCCTTGTCTTTAAAGAAAAGTGTGTAAAAGTACTTTCCATCATTTAAGAACTTTAACAGTACACCACTCAGAAGTGCAGAAGTTAGTAAGGAGACTCTACTATGTAAAAAGTCCTGCATTATGTTTAAGTGAAATGAACACAGGTCTTTTGCATGGTTCAGTATCAGATGTAAAAAAGATTTGTGATGATATACAATTTTATTTCTGTGGTTCACAAGTGGAGTGTAGAGAAAGTGTAGGTGTTGAAGAACAGATGGAAGATATTAGTACTGACAAGTTTGCACAATAAATAACAAAGTTTAAGATAGTTTCATCCAAAAAAACAAGCTATGTTTGTATTTGTTTTCATTGAACTCACTATAGAAGTCAAACTAGGAATGTTGATCTATATTTAAATAGAGAAAAGGAAAACATTGATAGGTGGGAGCAATTAGGTGCTTATTTGTTGGTGAAAGGTCGTTTTGAGTTGGCTACTGATCAACATATTTGTAAATATTGTTACAGCAAATTAGAAGAGAACAAAATACCAGCTAGAGCTGCACATAACAACCTTAGAGATGGTATGTATTCCTCCGGAACTGGCAGATTTAAATACATATGAGTCCATTCTTATTCAATCTGTGCACCTGTTTCAGGCTATAGTTTGTATGGAGCCTAAAGCAGGGAAGCTGCCTCCAATAGATTTACAAAGAGGTCTGAAAGGAAGAGTTGTATACTTACCTTTAGATTAAAAAAAACAACCTTGAAACTTTTGGTATAGGCGGGAGGCAAAGTGAGCATGTAGTTATTCTATTTAATGGTGTACCAACAAAGAGTCAAGAAATATGGCAAGAGTTTGTAGATGTTAACAAACTTCGAAAGGCTACAGTGTATCTGGTGGCGAATAATATTTATTATAAGAATGTAAGCATTGATGAACAGGAAATATGTTTAGAAGAAGAAACAGAAATTTCAAGTGGCTAAACAGAAAAAGTGGACAAGTCTAGGTGTGAAGAGATTTATGAACATTACAGTATACATCCTCTACATTCAAAAGAAGTGATACGAAACAATATTGAATTATTTCAAATGAAGAAAGTGAAGGGAACTCCCATGAGCGTATGAGAATAAAGTTTAGAAGCACAATGTTTTCCACAGCTGTTCCCCACTGAGAAGTTGGACAATATGATGAACGAGCAGTACAGATTCCAGCTTCAGAATGCCGCTCAACAAGATTGTTCTCGGAAGATCCAACATTTCAACAGTTTATTCAAAATATATTTCCTAAATCTCTACTATATTTCCTAAATCTCTACTGTGAGAAGTTGGCCTGATATATGCTGTCCACTAGTTCTAGTGAGCACCTTGTATCAGTCCAAACAACCCCTTATGGTGAATTGGTTAAAGACAACCTTTATTGAAAGCTATCCTAGTGGTAGCTATGGAGAGCAGCCTTCAGGCTAAGTCTTGAAGGAATGTAAAGCAGCTTGTTTTACCAGTCTATAATCTCTTGACTGATCAAATGAAAAGACAACCACACCAGGTATATATTTAAAATATATGGGGCAGATTTATAAGCGCCTTGCGCCACTTTTGCGTCGCTTTTAACATGGGAAAAGTGACGCAAAAGTGGCGCAAGGGGCCTGTAAATCTGCCCCTATGTATTTAAGATCAAACACACCCCTCTAGAGTCTTCATGAGGCTGGAGTTCGACGTACTTAATTTACAAGTTAGCAATCAACAGTAATAGCACAAATACACGTTTGGGCCCTAGGGGCGTACCAAACAATATATAAAAAAAGTGATATAAGAACCACAACTGAATTAGACACAAGGCCTAGAGCCCGTAGTATCGCTGGGACCCCAAGGAACCACCCAAGGTAGTGACACAGGGGACTCACGTGGACCATGTGCAGTGTATAAACACAGCAGCGAGTTCCCGTTAGCTTCATTGGGCAATGTCGCGGTTGGAAGTGTAAAGATTAGGGACACTTAGAATCGAGTCAGGACCAAACCCTTTTGGACTTAAGCAGTTCTAGGGCTAGCACCCATGGGAGCACTGGAGTACTCGTGTTACCTCACCCAGGGAAGCCGGGTGCATAGGTGTCTTTTGGTGTCGGGTCGCGTCGTCGATTACAATGGAAGTTGGCGAAGAACTGCTGCTGCCGTGAAGAGGAGAAGTGTCTAAAGAGATCCAAGCCTGGATCTAGTAAGGAAGGAACCTGAAAGCAGAGGGGACAGAGTCTGGGTCACTTGCTAGTGACCGAGTGCAGGATGGACCAATGCCCACAGATGTCAGGTGCTTAAGGTGAGTTGATGGGTGTCTTCACTCTTCTGCCACGAGGTCCAGGAGGTGTCGACGAAGTCCAGGAGCCGGATTCGAGCTGTCCTACAAAGTCTGTCGAGTGCTACGGTGTCAGCGACTGGATTGGAATTGAAAAACAAAACTTCCTACACTATATCACTTGAGTTGAAGACAATATGTCCATACAATGAAATGATACCCACAGCAAACGGTATATAAAACTGTATTATTTCATTTATTAATTATTTTTATCATTTTTTTTATTATATATATATCATTTTTTGAACAATTTTTATGTTATAGTATATACAATATGATTTACATCAAGCTGTAGAAGCACAATTTGTAATTAATTGTACAACCATTATACAAATATCAAGACATATATACCACATATAGACGCACAATAAAAGACAATAAATCTGCAACAATCAACAGTTAAAAATCATGGGTTGTAAATTATGACCATAGGACCAACGCCTACGCGCGTTTCGGAGCTCAAATATGATCTTAACAGGCTCCTTCTTCAGGGCGTTTAACTGTGGTCTTTCAGAAGAGAAAAAAAGGCTTCAAGAACTAGTTTGATGTCCAGTACTCCTATATAACAGTTAAACAGAAATCTTTTTTACAGCCGTAGATCTGTGGGTACAAAAAATCACAATGAGTGATTGGAAATTTTATTTAACTACCTTTACATTTATTTAAGGCTAAAATGGAGCAGGAGTCATAGAAAGAGAAAAGAATAAAGACCACAATTTATGTCCGTGTTGATACAAGCACCCAAAGATAGAGGTTGATGTGTATAATAGTCCCAAATCACCTAAACTTAGAAAAAATGAAACTAAAGAATAGATAGACGAAACATATTTAAAAAAATGAGTAGTGAATAATAATATCAACATACTTGCCAATGGCAGATTCTTATATACAGGGGAACCATTACGGGAAATCCTAAATCTTTAGCTTAGATATTTTACACTATAGAGGGAAAGAAACAATGACTAAAATTAATGATGATGGCATAATAGGCTCCCAGAAAAATACCAATTAGTGCTTGCCATGAGAGTACAAAGCGTGGAACAACTAAGATGAAGGTTTTCATTCTATGTTGGGAGTTGTTTTCAAATAAATACTGTATCTTCTGGGGAGAATATTGTTATATTTAATGGTTTATCCCGATAGTGAGGGATTTACATTTCCTGTCTAGTGCCAATAATATTTCTCGCAATGGACCGGTCAGATATATTTCGTCACTTATCAACCGCCTTAAAAGTTACACAAGGTTCGATTTCAGTAAAGATAATGGGGGAGCGAGTCCTGAAAAGTTGTATAGATGAATGCACGGTTTAATTAAGGGCAGACAGACTGGTTACCTGTTCTCTTTCTTAATGAAGTATTTGCGGAAGACTAAAGATCTCAAGTGTAGTTCTGGTCGGTCATGTAATGATCCAGGTACGAAAACGTCAGTCTAAAATAAAATTTATAATGGGTTTGACTGAAATGACGGCATGATGGAGATACTGACATTGCTATAGAAACAAACAAGAAATGATACTGATAAGAGGAGCTTCCTACGGGGCAGTGGGGCCGAAGCTTGTCAGAAATTACCACGTACTTGTTTAGGGTCTGGTATTCAGACTTGTTAGTTCGTCCATAAAATGACGAGAGTTCGCTAAGCGTATCCGATTTTTGGATATAATTGCCAATGCTCATACAATACTTCTGTAAGAGAATAAACTAGCGTTTAGAGATAATTACTAAAGTAAACCTACAGTCGTTGATTCTCGTCTTCTACACGGATTAAAAGATGTGGGGATAGTGAGACCGGGGCTACATGTTATTCTTACCGTTCCGTTCAGCTAAGGTTCAGGAAGGATGCCATAGCTTGCGCTCTTCGTGATTAGCAAGTGAAACCTGGCGTTTCCCTTATAAGGAAAGCCAGGAAGTAGTGATTAAATCGTGGGCACTGAGAAGGGACTACAAATGAGACGGGAACGCGGCCCGACAATGCATTCTCCATTAAAGATGCAGAGCTGCAGGTAGTCTGTATCGGCGGACATCTTGGAAGTGTGTTGAAGATCTATATCAAAGTTAAACGGAACCCAAACACGATATTTCCTCCTTGTTAGAAAATAGTCAAGGCCAGGTATAGAATACAAAGATTAAAGTTGTTTGCTCAAGAGACCAATATTAGGATGGGAAAAGATTATTGAAGGGTCGTGTGACTAAAAATCGATGAGTTTGGGGATGACGAAGGGGCTGAAACCTAGCCTTGGGATTTATTTTCCCGTTTCATGGAACCGAAAATTATGTCCATAAAAGATACTTAATAATTACTCTGGTGCGTATAAGGGATATATAAGTCTCAAGATAGAGTATAACCCTGTGATGTTATTTAAACCCTATATTTATATGAAAAAAGGGCACGTGGTGAGTAACACGGGTGTGGATGAAGTAGTAGGGGTATAATACGGACCGGCATTACCCAGATGTATTTAAGACAAACCTCTCTAGATGAAGAAATATCATTTCTTATAATAACTATACCAGAAATGGTTTCAGGGTAGTAAATATAGTTCCCTCTATTTGGACTAGATGGGACCAACAATATTCTTATATAGTTATATTTATCCTATAGGGAAGTTTATACATATCCGGCGGGCGTGTATCCAATCCGCTTACCTTCTGTGTCTAATCGAGTCTACCTCAAGGCTAAAAGGGTGGAATAGAATCAATAGGTACTAAGGAGTACATGTAGTGTGCTAGTTAGGACCAAGGAATCCTCAGGGGGTAGTGCCAAAAAAGGCCAATTTAAATAATTGCATTTTCCCAGGGCAGATTTTCGTTAAGGCCTTTTTCTTGTGTCTTAAGGACATATATCCAAAATACTTCCCTTGGATTGGACCCAACAAGCCTTGGCAACGGCAAGTCTCATGGAAAGAGAAGAAGGACGTTGGTGCAAACCAGCACGGTCTGAGGGACTCATCCAGCAAGAGTAAGTCAGGGCACGTCTGGAGCAACCAGGTAAGCCCAAGCAGAAGAGGAGTTGCCTTCGTGGGGACCAACTAGTCAATGGGCTAGAGATCGCAAAGGAGCTTTGAGCGGTCACAGTGGAACCCGGCCCACGGGTCAATCGTGGAGTGGAGGCCAGAGATCTTCAGTGCAGTAAGTGCTCAAGGCTGGGGCTACTCGGAGCCCAAAGCAAAACTTCAAGGATAAACAGGAAGTTGATGTACCAGCATTAGTATGCGGTGCCCAGGGGTCATGGATCCTCGTCACCCACGATAGCCACGTGCCTCAGCTTTGCTGTGGACTCAGGGTTGCCTCGGGGAAGTCAGGAAATCCACCTCTGGTGATGCAGAGACTTTGGCATCCAACGGGAGCTTCGGAATTGCAGACCAGACAGTTGTTTCTTTGGTGCCTGCCAAGCAGGGGAGTCACTCCTTGACCCCAATGGAGATTTCTTCCATCTTCTAGTTGAAATAGAAAGTCGAAGGTCCAGGATATATGTTGCAGAGTTTCGTCCAGGGTAGTCTAAAGTCGCAAGGACTGGGTTCCCGTACTTATACTAGGTTTGGAGGTTGGACATACTCTAGGGACCCACCTATGGGAGCGTTTGAAAAGAGGGGTGGTTACACCCATTTCCTTTGTCCAGTTTTGCGCCACAGCAGGGGCAGGTAGCCCCTGCAACTGGTTTGAACTGGACTATGCACAGGGACACCAAGTGTGTCCCCAGTGCAGGACTTCAAAGCACCAGAGAGTGCTCCCGCCCAGCCCCAATACACATCTGCCTGTCTGGGGAGATGGTTACACCTCCCTGGGACAGGAAATCTATTGCCCAGGCCTCCCCTGCCGGAGTGTCGGTCAGCAGCAGAAGGCCAGACCTGTGTCTGTGGCAGAGTCATCCATTTTGTGATGCCAGGGCTCAAGAAAGTCCTACCGGGTTAGACCAGTGTGAACAAGTCTCTCCATCTAGAAGGGTGGAATGCTACCCCCGCTGCCAGAACTGGCGGGGGGGGTAGTATCCCAAAGCGTTTGATACCAAACACGTCATGTTTCCGTGCAGCCATTCCAAAGTTAGCATTTACCGCGAGGTTATAATTTACTTGAGAGTATATGGTCATGCTGCACCACAAACAGCATGTGAATGCTCTGATACTCTGAATGCTGCAGAGGGGCTCTTCTCATGCAGGGGCACCCTCTCATATAAAAACCAAGCACTCTGCCTTCAGGATTGTCAAGGCCTGCCATAGGAGTGACTTATAGGTTTTATATGTGTATGTAATGGTAGTGATATAGGTAGCCTATACCACTGTAAGGGGTGCAAGCACCACCTTACCCAGGCTGCAGTAGCAGACCTGGGGTGTCATTTTGGAGTGTTTCCCAGGGTTGACATAGTACATGCTTCAGCCCCTGGTAGGCCTCTGAGGTACCTATGCCCTAGGTACATAGTATACCATATACTAGGGGCTTATAAGGCACTCCAGAATCCAATTAGAAATGTACCTAATGTACATGGAAACCATTTTACAGAGAAAGCAGATAGACTGGGGCCCTGAATAGCAGGATCCCAGTCCAACTAAGTCATAAACCAGCAAAACACCAGGCAAAAAGTGGGGGCAACAATATAGTCAGATTCCACCTTCCTACATCTAGGAGAAGCAAATTCAAATGTAAAAAAATATTGAATTGAAGACATGTGAAGACCTATGTTCTTTGGATCCTGTAAATGTCTGCAGATATTGTAATCATAGGTTTCAAAGTATGATGTCATTTATCTGCAATAAAAAAAATCCTCCTCTTGGAGAAGTAACTGATTTCTTTTGGCAAAAAGAGTACCAAGCCAGAGGTGTTCATCATGTACACATGGTATTAAGGATCAAGAATGCTCGAAAATTTGGAACTGCTACTGATGAAAGTGTTTTGTTTTTCATTGAACAGTATGTTACCTCTGCCAGTCCAAGAGAGGGAGACGAAAAGTTTTACGGTTTCAAAGTCATCAATGTGGCAAATATTGTCAATGAAAATACAAATCAAAGAGACAATTTTATACAAAGTGTTGTTTTGGATTACCACGTCCAATAATTTTAAAGGAAGAGTAAATAGTTTTATGTCAGCAGTAAGGCATACAATAACTTGGAAATCTCCAAAGAATACATACTACTTAAATAGACCTGAAGATTCAAATTATATTATTGACCATGATCTAGTGATTTTGACAATGTGGAATGTACACATGGATATTCAATGTGTTGCAGATAATTCAATTGCTGTTGCTCGCTATGTTACATCATTGATAACTAAATCTGAAAAGACAGAGATGAAAGAAATGTGGGAAGAAATTTCACAGGAAAAGAATCTTAGCAAGAAATTGTACAGCTTTAGCTTGAAAATGCTTTTCCACCGAGAGATTGGATCCTTTGATTGTTCGGATCAGTTGAGCTCTGCCAGTTTATATTCAAAGTCAGGAGGAATCATTTGGATAAGTTTAGGTCTTGCCTACACACAAATAGAGTATTGAAAACATTACAAGAAATTGAATACTTAGCACTGAATGAACCAGAAAGTACAAATATTGTTAAAACTAATATGTTGGATACATACTATCCTAAAAGGAATCCATATCTGGAAAATGTATGTCTCTATGAAATACATCAACATTATAGCTTTAAAAGAAACGTTTCAGGAAATATAAATGAAGAAAAATATGCAGTAATTGGATGTGATGGATGTTTGGTAAAACATGTCAAAAGATATCTTATTAACCACCGAAAATTCTGTTGCAAAAGTCCAGCTAAGAGGGAATTTTTCTATTTAGCACTTTTGCAACTGTTCAAGTCTTGGCGTAGTGAAGCGAAATTACTTGGAACTTTTGACTGCTATGAAGATTCTTTTAATGCATGTAAAGATAGCATTCAATGCATTATCTTCTCAACTTATCTACAAATGTTAAATGATGAGATTGAATAAGAAACTACTATTGCAGCTGAAATAGCTAGAGACAGTTCTCAAGATAGTCAAAGTTTGGATCCACTAAGTCAAGATCCAGTAGGACAACAAATTATTGAAAATGAAGCTGCAATAGCCATGAATGGAGTAGAGACTGCAATGCAACAAGAACAACAGGATATTATTCAGTTGGAAACGTTAGAAGAACAACTAACTATTGGACAAAAATAAATATATCTACAAGTGACAGAACAGATACAACATGGTTTGCAACATGAAAAAAATAATGCCAATGCTCATAATTTAAACCTATTCTAATGAACATCAGTGGTCAAGCTGGAACAGAAAATTGTTTCTCAATTAAAGTTTTGACAGGCTATCGATACAAAACTACAGAATCAAATTTATTTTGTGTTGTAACAGCTCTTACTGGATTAGCAGCACATAACATTAAAGGGATTACTTTTCATCGATTATTTATGCTACCAGTTGAACATTAAAATAAATTGGAATATCACAAGCTATCTGGAGAAGTTTGTTATGAAGTCTCAAGAGTACTGAGGAAAATTAAACTTCCAATCATTGATGAGGTGAGCATGGTCTCAAACTTACTGCTTGCCTTTGTACACTTGAGAATGCAACAGATTTTAAAAACAGATTAAGATGTTCTGTTTGAAAGAAAACATGTAATTGTATTCAGCAATCTACTCCAACTCACTCCTGTAAAAGGGCAACCTGTTTTCAAAACACTTGTCCATGAAGATACTAGAAAATCTTTGGGAAGTATTGGAAATATGAACATTTGGTCTCATTTTAAATATAAAGAACTTATTAAGAATATGCGACAAGCAAGTGATGAACATTATGGAAATATTCTTCAAGATATAAGAATTGGTGTCTTGATGAAACATGGTAAAGAATATTTAGAAAGTCTGCTACTAAGGAACTTATATTCAACTGGAAACACAGCTGCTGAAATAATGCATAATACACTTGGAGAAAAGAAGTCTATAGTTTGCCTAATGCCTACACTGCAAGAGTGTTCTACATTTAATTTAGTACTTTTAAAACTGGAAAAACAACAAATAGTGAAAATTTAAGCTATTGATAAAATTGAACATCAAGGAGTGACTAATTTTCTCGCAGAGAAACTACAGTCAAAATTGGATTCTTTGGAAAATTATGTATCTAAGACTGCAGGCTTAGAAAAGACTTTCAATGTATGTATAAACTGTCGGGTAATAGTACGCTGTAATTTGAATGTAGAAGAAGGTTTAGTAAATGGAGCAATGGGAAAAGTTGTTGATTTTGTATATTTTCAGAACATAAATGGAATAGACTTTTTGAAGATAAAACTTGATCTGATTAAAGATTTGCTTGTAAAAGACTTGTATGTTCACAGAAAACAGTTTCCTTTGTCTTTAGCATATGCAGTATCTATTCATAAATCTCAAGGTTTACATATAGACAGTGCTTTGGTAAATATTGGAAGTACAGTGTTCAATGAGGGAATGGCATACGTTGCATTGTCTCGAGTAAGAGCATTATCTGTTTGGTATTTGATTAATTTGGATGAGAAAAAGTTTAGTGCTGATGCAAATTGTGTAATAGAGTACAATTGTTTAAAAAGACTGTATGCTCCTCATTTAGGTGAATATCCTATATTTGAGAAATGTGTAGTGTGTCCAAAACGGAAATTTGTCAAACATTCAATTGAGGTTCAAAAAAAGAAAACAATTGAAGACAATCATGAAGGTGTATTAAAAATGAAAATGGAAACCGTTGCTGAGATTGTAGGGTACCAGTTGGAAAACAGTTCAGGTATCAACTGCCATGCTAATGTGATTTTGAATGTTGTGTTTTATCTAGAAGAGCTTAATTGTGAAATTACGGGAAATCATATGAAAGATGTTGTTCTTTATTACGTCATGTATTTCAACAGATGGTAAGTGACAGGAGTAAAATACATACTGCTTCTGGTTTTAGACATCTTTTGGATACATGTACTGGTTCTTTGACATTTACTTTTAATGTACAACAAGATGCACAATATTTTTTAATGCTTATGCTTGGAGTATTAGAACACGAAGGAATACAGATTGAAAATGTATTTGGAGTATGTTACAGATGGATTCATAAATGTGAAGAGTGTTTACTTACTTCCAGGACTGAAATAGACACAAAACAATTCATATACTTGACGATACCAGATTGGACATCAGTACCTTTTAACAAATTAGTAAAAACAGGATATGAAATGTTCGCAATGTAAATCAGAGATGTTGTCTACATTACATATAGATAGATCTGGAAAATATCTCATTTTAATGTTTCAATGTTGTAGAGTAAATGAAAGAAAATTGGAAACCATATAAAAACTTTTGTTGCAAATATCTATTTCAGGAAGAACTTTTATAGCAGTGGTTATTATTTTCCATGATGGACCTACTACAAGAACTTGTTTTTGTTAAAATATACTACTACAACATCTGGACACTATATGGTGTATTTAAAGTGTAATAAAGGATGGACACATTGCACTGATGCCCACTTGCAATTCAAATTTAAGTTGCCTTTCGAATTACCAAATTCATATTTGATATTTTTAAAGCCAAAGTTTTTAATACATTATTCGGCCTATTGGGAAGATGTGAACACAAATTAACACATTTGTTTTGGATTTTTTCTAAGCAAATGTTTTGAACACATAATTTGGCCTAGTGGGAAGATGTGAACAGAAAGTGGACAGCATTCAAACAATTACTATTTATAATTAGTGTTTGGGTCATTATTTGTGCTAAATGATACTGCATTTAGAAAATTGTGTTTAAAAGCAATAGTTTGTATATTTGTTGTCTAGTATATTGTACCAGATGTAAATGAGAGTGTACATTTTAGGAAATGTACTTGAGAGTAATACAAGACTTAATGTTCAAGTTGGATGTATTTAAGAAACTGTAGATAGGTAAACATATAGTTACAAATATTGGAAATAATGATTTGTGGGTTTTTTTTCACAATCTCATTGACTGTTTTTTTCCCTGCTGTTGTATGATGATACTGTGCTGAAATCACTGTGCATGGTGAAGTTTAGTAGAATCTGAGAACAGCAAAAAAGAGAAACTGAAAATGTTATGTAATTTTTAAATTATGTTGTATTCTTAAAAGTGTAATAATTTAATTTCAGTAATACATTACATTATATAACTTTTTTCTTCTTCTTTACAGTAGTTAATAGTGAAGTTTGAAAAGAGTTTTAATTCAGTTTATGACAATACTATTCTAAAATAGTTCCACAGAGTTATGTATCTAAATTACTAAAAAAGGTAAGAACACATAACATAATATGCATGATAACATTCATTTATGTGTTATTTATTTCTAATAAAAAGAATGTTGAACCTTTACGCTATTTAAAAACTTTCAGATATCATGAGATAGGTACTATCCCTGCACTCATACAATCAGCTAGGCAGTACACATGCACTCATCCAATCACTCAACCATGCATTCACCCATGCACTCAGGCACTACCCATGAACTCTTCCAATCACCCAGGCAGTACCCATGCACTCATCCGTGCATTCAGGCTCTAGCCATGCACTCATCCAATCACTCAAAACTACTATAGCACTCATCCATTCCCTCAAACACTACCCACGCACTCATTGGTGCACTCAGGCACTACCCATGCACTCCTCCATTTACCCTGGCACTACCCATGCACTCTTACATGCACTCAGACTCTACCCATGCACACATCTAATCACTCAGACACTACTATTACACACATCCATTCCCTCACACACTACCCTTGCACTCATCCATGCACCCAGGCACTCCCCATGCACTCATACTTTTAACTGGGCACTACCCATGTACTTATCCATACACTCAGGCTCTACCTGTGGATTTCTCCATGTACTCAGGCACTACCCATGCACTGCTCCAATCCCCCATGCACTACCCATGCAGTCATCCATGCACTCAGGCACTACCAAAGCACTCCAGCAACCACCCAGGCAGTACTTCAGTTCTCATGCAATCACCCAGGCACTACCCATATACTCATCCATGCACTCAGGGATGACCCATGCACGCCTACAATCATCCAGGCACTACCCCTGTACTCATACAATAAACCAGGTACTAGCCATGCACTAATGCAATTACATAGGTACTACTGTTGCACTCATGCATTCCCTCAAACACTATCCATGCACTCATCCATGCAGTCAGGCTCTTCCCATGCACTGGTCCATGTACCCAGGCACTACCCATGCACTCATCCATTCCCTCAAACACTACCTATGTACTCATCCATACACTCAGGCACTACTCATGCACTGCTCCAATCACCCATGCACTACCTATGCACTCATCCATGCACTCAGGCACTACCAAAGAACTCCAGCAACCATGCAGGCAGTACTTCAAGTCTCATGCAATCACCAAGGCACTACCCATATACTCATCCATGCACTCAGGGACGACCCATGCACTCCAACAATCAGCCAGGCACTACCCCTGTACTCATACAATAAACCAGGTACTAGCCATGCACTAATGCAATTACATAGATACTACTGTTGCACTCATCCATTCCCTCAAACACTACCCATGCACTCATTTATGCACTCAGTCTCTACCCATGCACTACTCCATGGACCCAGCCACTATCCATGCACTCATGCAATCACTCAGGCACTGCTGCTGCACTCATCCATTTCCTCAAACACTACCCATGCACTCATCCATACACTCAGGCACTACCCATGCACTGCTACAATTACCAAGACACTACCCCAGCACTCATACAATCAGTCAGGCACTAACCATGCACCAATGGAATCACTTAGACACTACTGTTGCACTCATCCATTCTCTCAAACACTACCCATGCACTCATTTATGCAGTCAGGCTCTACCCATGCACTGGTCCATATACCCAGGCACTACCCATGCACTCATCCATTCCCTCAAACACTTCCTATGTACTCATCCATACACTCAAGCACTACCCATGCACTGCTCCAATCACCCAGGCACTACCCATACACTCATGCAATAATCCAGGCAGTACTCAAGTAATCATGCAATCAGTCAGGCACTACTGCTGCAATGATCCATTCCCTCAAATACTATCCATGCACTCATCCAATGACTCAGGCAATACTGCTGCACTCATTCATTTATGCAGCCAGTACTTATTCACTCATACAATGACTCAGACATTACCCTTGCAGTCATTCACAGAACACATACAAGTTTGTCTATTTTTAACCAATAAGGTGGATCTAAAAAGTACCATTTATGTTTCTTCTTTTTTGTTTTTCAATTATTTTGTGTTTTTTTACTCTTCTATTAATTTTTCGGGATTCTTTGTAGCAACAACAACAGCTGCAACAGATTGCTCCCCTGCACAAAGACATTTCTTGCACTGTATGCAGTGCTGTTCCAGTCCTGCAAACTCTGGAACAATTAGTGTAGTTTGTGTGGATGCAGTGGATCCCACAGGAGTACTAAGTCCTGTTACCTCATCTTGTTGTGACTCTTGTATTTGACGCCAATGTTGTTCTCATGCAAGATGGTTTGGGTTCGTGGTCTGAAGATGTTTTATTTTTTTCTGATCCACAAGATAAAACTTTCTCACACACGGTGCAGGTGATTTTGCACGCATTTACCTTCTTCTCTCCTGCTGGTATAGAGAAGAAAGCCCACACAATACTCTCTTTCCTTTTCTTAATGGGTTCTTCCAGCTCCTCTTTATCTTTAGGAATATTCTGTGGTGGATTTTGAGATGCCATTACCTCCCTTGGAAAAAAACCACCAAAAACATCAAATAAAGAGGCTCAGCAAACACAAGGTGTTTCTTGAAAAAATACTCCTAAAGAATGAAAAAATTGGGTGGGGTCCTGCAAGTACTAGAATAGAAAGCTTCTTAACCAATTAAATGCTTTCTTTTTGAAGTCACATGGGAGTCGCGTACCTGACGCGTAGTAAGCGTGCACCAGACGAGACTCCCGAACAATAGATTTAACAATAATATATCTTTATTCCAGTTGCAAATATACTACATTTACAAATTTCAATGTAAATCTCTTGGTATAAAATATATGATAAAGGTATATATATACTTTTAAAACTAAATAACTTGCGCAGGATTTGTGTACATGACGCGTACCCGGAAATATGCACATGAGGTTATGCGGGCCCATCGTTGCACCTGTAACTTCTTTAAAAGAATTCAAATATTCAAATTATTTATTTTAATATCATTTTTATAACTCTTTTAATAAAGCATATACAATTGTTTAAAAAAATATACAGAATATAACATGTATTTAAATTTTTGAAAAATTAAAAATGAGAACCGCGCACCCATCAAGCAACGTACGCATATTCTGCACGACTTAACAAATATGGATGCACAATGCTTGGATTTGCGTACCCATCATGACTGGTACATGATCGGTACGCAAATCTCACAGTTTAAAAAAAATGAAAGAAAATTGTACACATATATGTTAAAAAGGATAAAAAATGACATTACCTTCATAAATGCAAAAGAATTTAGAACAAGTATTTTTAATTTGTAATGTTACTTTTACACACTGTAATTGTTCAGAAATTATTGTACATATAGTGCCATTAATTTTCCACTGTACAAATTTCAGAACAAGTTACAAAACCTTACATTTTCACTAAAAAAACCACAAATTTTAGGGACCTTATACTTGGGAATTATCATTTAAAAAAACTTAGAAATTCACTGAAAACAACACAGGTTTCATGTACGTGATAGTTAGCAATTCGCATCTAAAAAACCTTAGAAATTCACTGAAAAAAGAGGTTTCTGGCACTGTATAGTGAGGAAATAGCATTTAAAATACTTTAGAAAATTAACTGGAAACAACACAGGTTTCAGGGATGTTATAGTTAGGCTGACATTTCACTCGTACAAAACCAGAGAACTTTGGCTGTTATA
The DNA here is from genome assembly GCF_964204655.1 of Triturus cristatus. NCBI lineage: Eukaryota > Metazoa > Chordata > Amphibia > Caudata > Salamandridae > Triturus > Triturus cristatus. The sequence goes on from NC_140591.1 coordinate 1,527,087,989, forward strand.
GTTAGCTGAGCTAATTATAACTCACCCCTGCAATGCACTGCTGATGATGTCACATATTACTTCACTCATTACATGGTCAGTGACATCACTGATGACATTTCAAATGGCATCAATGATGACATCATCCTGTGACTGTTTTTAAAAATTGTAAGAATTTAATATATATCCACCAAGGTGTATTGAAGAATGAGTAGCTGCATGAGTGTGGTTTTTTTCAGTGAATATACATATATATATATATATATATTCAATGAAAAAACCAAAGGTTTCACACATGTTATAGTTAGCTGGACATTTCACTCGTAAAAAAACAATGAAATTTCCCCGTTATAGTTAGTTCAGCTAACTATAACTCGCGCGCCCGCAATGCACTACTGATGACGTCACATATTACATCACTCATGACATGGTCACTTACATCACTCATGACATCACTGATGACATCTCAAATGACATCACTGATGACATCACTGATGACATCATCCAGTGAATGTGTGTTTTTCTGAAAATTAAATAGGTTTTATATAAGTATATCTCAAGCTCGATGGAAGATTAAATGGGTATATAAGTGTCTAAATGGATGATTTTTTTTGGAAAAATGTATTGTGTAACTGATTGTTAAAATGTATCATAGTGAATACATGGCTTAGTGAGTAATGTTTAAATATGTAAATATCTGTATCAGTCTCTCACTTTGTGTATAAGTGGCTGCATGGGTTGGTGAGTAGCTACATGGGAGTCAATATAGGTTATTAGTTGGTTTTTTGAGTATCAGTCTCAGTGTCTGCATGGTTCGGTGGGGGGTATTACGTAGTGCATAGGTGCATGAATGAGTGACTCACTGTATGTGTTGAAGACAGCATGTGTGCATGACTATATGGTTGGATGAGTATGTGTAAAGGTGTGTTAGTGAGTGAAAGACTGTCTCAATAGTGTCTCCATGAGTAACTACATATGTTTTTAACTGTTATATGTGTCTATTGGTGTATATAACTGAGTATATGTTAGAGTAAGAGATTGAAAGAGTTCCTGTATGAATAAGTATGTGTTTCTATAAGTGATTGTTTAAAAGACTAAGTATGTGTAAGTTTCTGTAGAAGTAGGTGTGGTGGTGTGTGTATAACTGTATATGCAAGTAAATGGATGATTGATTCTTTATTAGCATGAGTGACTATGTGTGTGAGTAACTCTATGGATGAGTGGCGTTGTGTAACAGGATGTATAGGTGTATGAATACATATGATGAGTGAGTACATGTATGAGTAACTGTATAGGACTGTTGGTGAATGAGTGGATGTGTATGTGGTTCTTAGAATTACTGAATAGGTTGTTGTAACTGATATTGATATGTTCATTATTTCGAACATTTTAGTTTCATTTTTTTAAATGTGTGTATTAAAGGTTATATTAGGGGAAGAAGAGGTCGGCTACTATTTCACAAGGATGATGTCATCAGTGATGTCATCAGTGATGTCATTTGAGATGTCATCAGTGATGTCATGAGTGATGTAATATGTGACGTCATCAGTAGTGCATTGCGGGCGCGCGAGTTATAGTTAGCTGAACTAACTATAACGGGGAAATTTCATTGGTTTTTTACGAGTGAAATGTCCAGCTAACTATAACATGTGTGAAACCTTTGGTTTTTTCATTGAATTTCGAAGGTTTTTTAAATGCTAATTCTTAACTATAACGTGTGTGAAACCTATGGTTTTTTTCAGTGAATTTGCAAGGTTTTTTAAATGCTAATCCCTAACTATAACATGTGTGAAACCCATGGTTTTTTCAGTGAATTTGCAAGGTTTTTAAAATGCTAATTTCTAACTATAACATGTGTGATACCCATGTTTTTTTCAGTGAATTTGTACGGTTTTTTAAATGCAAATTTTTTTTGTTCATTTTTTGTAAGCTTTTGTATAAAATAATATATGTACTATATCCTGCATAATGGAAAGGTTTTTTTTTTGGTTTTTTCATGCATTTTTTTCCGTGCGCGTACGGTAAGCTGACGGTACGCGCTTCGTACGTCATAAGTACGGTGCGCGTACGTGAGTGACGTACGCGTACACCCGGAAGCAACGTCGCGGGTACGCAGGGGCGTGTAATGCGCATGCGCGATACGCAATACGTGCGTGACGTACGCGTTCACCCGGAAGCAACGTCGCAGTTACGCAGGGGCGTGTAATGCGCATGCGCGATACGCAATACGTGCGTGACGTACGCGTACACCCGGAAGCAACGTCGCGGTTACGCAGGGGCGTGTAATGCGCATGCGCGAGTGCCATACGCGCTGCGTAAGCGCACCGTAAGCGTCACGTGCGCGCACGGCAGGTCATGTGACTTACAAAGAACACTTTTTATTGGTTGAAATTACTTTCACTTCCAGAAACTTCCCACACCACACCCATTCCCCTCATTACTGCTTGAAAGAACACTTTTCATTGGTTGAAACTACTTTCAGTTCCAGATTCTTCCCACACCACACCCATTCCCCTCATTTCTGCTTGTGATTCTCTAGGAGCAGGAGCTGGATTGACATTGGGATACAATGGCAGAACAGCAGACCTCTTCTGAGAGTGAGGCCAGCAGCACCACCATGATCCAGAGAAGGAGGAAACAAAAGTCTTCTTTTGTATGGGAGTATTTTTCTTTTCCAGAGGGGGAGAAAAAGGTCAATGCTCCATTGGTCACTTGCATACTTTGTGGTCGTGTTTTATCAAGAGGAAATCCAAGGAGAAAATACTCCTTTGGAAATCACTCTATGAAGAGACACCTCCAGGACAGACACCCAAGGACCTTTGCTCGACATGCTGAAAAAAACCCTTCAGTAAGTCACCAGAGCCCAGCCTCAGATGCTCAGCCGAGCCCTTCCTCTGATGTGGGAGCATCACCTTTTTCTTCTCCTGTGGACATCAACCCTCGATTTGGGAGCGTTGAAATGAGGTGTACAAAATGTGGTGGTCTTATTGTTTTTGGGGAGATCAGTGTTCCCCTTATTAACAATAAGATAGACCAGCATGTTTGTAGACGCTCATGATACTCCCATTCTTTCTTTCCTCCATCCCTGTATGAACCCAACGGCTCTTATAAGAGCCAACCTTACCTCTCAACTTTTTTTTATTTTTTCTTTGAAAGTTTTTTTTTTTAAAAACACTAAAAATCAATTACCACATCTCAAGATCCTTGAGAAATTAATAACTAATTTTTTAAAATCTTTTTGAGATAAAGTGGACCAGACCACAAAGTATGCAAGTGACCAATTGAGCATTCACCTTTTTCTCCCCCTCTGGAAAAGAAAAATACATTATGAACATACTCCATATTATTTTACATGTTCCTCACATTTATATTTCTCCCAAAACAGAAAATGATAAACACAACTTCAACAAAAGGAATTCCATTTCTATTATTCATTTCTTAATTTACCACATACATCCCCTCTCAAACTCATAACTCACCTTTAAAAGTAGTTAGTTCAGAAATAAATGTGGCACTCAAACAGCAGATTATCAGAGCCAGGATCTCTGTTCTTTACACCTCTCTCCTCTCAGCAGAACCAGATAATGGTAAACTTTCCCTCTCTTTTTCCACACATATTCATGTAAGTTTCAAATCTCAGTGCTTCCCCCTTTTTTTCAAATGTAATCACACATTTCTATTGGTTGAAAACCAACCCTTTTTCAAAAGTACCCTTCCCCCAACTTGACTTCTGCCTAGTACCCTTCCCCCAACTTGACTTCTGCCTGCTACCATAGCAACAGCTCATGGAACACTGCTGTGTGGAGTTAGGTCAGAAGTTCGCCAAACAATGTTTCAATTCCACAGAGCAAGAGTGCTTGACTTTTCAAACCTAACAGCAAATCCAAAATACTGTTCTTTGGTAACACATTTTTCTGTACCAATACAAAACATGCTTCTATTAATTTACACATGCAGCCTAGTTTTTATTCTAGAATGGTATGAAACAGCCAATCAGTTCTTTTTTTAAAGAAAAAAATATGTATGCCTCCATTTCCAAACTGTCTTTCATTTCATTTTCCCATTCTACTGAATTACACCTCCTGAGTGCATCCAGATCTCCTTGGAAGATGTTCACAGTGTGGATTGTAGGGCACAGCTATGTCTTCTGGAGTGAAAAGTTTGCAGAGAAAACAGGTATGGTGAGAGACCTTGCTTTGCCAAATGTAGACATTAAATGGATTGGTCAGAGAGGGTTAAAGTGGCACCAATTGATGCCATTGGTGAAATCCTTCATGCAAATCCAACACCCTGACCTCATAATAGTGCACTGTGGTGGCAATGACCTAGGCACTTTGACTGGGGTAGGTCTGGAAATGCTTATGAGGGACACCTTTGCACAACTGTTTTCACTTTTCCCTAAAACTGCCTTTGTGTTTTCTAACATATGCCAAAGGCAAAAATGGAACTGGTCCAATCATTTCTGTCCGCAGATTGACAAAGCAAGAAAGCACGTCAACAAATCTGTTTCTGCTTTCCTCCGTGACTATGGTATGGGTTCCATTTACCACAACAACTTGCGTTACGACATGCAAGACATTTATAGAGGAGATGGTGTGCACTTCAATGATGAAGGGAACAGAGTCTTCCTCTTGAACCTTAGACTCTGCATCGGTACTTACTTGTAGGTACCAATAAAAAATCACTTCATAAACACAACGGCTCTTTTTAGAGCCCCCTAATATCTAAACTCTTAAATCTGCATTTCATTTCTTTTATTTTTTTTTTACCGTACGCGTACGGTAAGCTTACCGTAAGCTTACCGTACGTGTACCCCGCGATTTTAAAAAAAAAATAATAAATGTTTTCTTTGAACTTTTCTGTCCTTCTTTGACCCCCTTACAAATGTTAGGGGGTCTGTAACTCTCCTCCTTGCCCCCTTTTCAAGATATCACTCTTTTTTTTCTGAGTGAAACACACGAAATGGCGGCCGCCGCTTCCTGGTTTCGACCGATTCGAATGTTTACTAAGATCTATCAGCCAATCAGAATCGCGCTCGCGCACGTCACCGTACGCGTATGGTAAGCGCACCGTAAGCGCACGGTAAGCTGCCACAGATATATATATTGATTTAAAGGCTATTTTCTCAGATTCTACTGAACAGATTTACACCAAACCTACAAAAGGCACTTCCTTGACCTGAGGACTACCTCTCTGTCAAATTTCATTAAATTCTGTTCAGCCGTTCGGGCTGTAGCCCTGTCTAAAGGTCCTATGGAAAAATGCAAGGGAAAAACGCGTTTTGGGACCCCCCTTTTATCTCAGCCCCCGCTTGACGAATCCCCCCGAGACTTTCAGGGAAGGAGCGGAGCGTAGCGCCCCACCTATTTTGAAAAATTCGCGAGGATTCGTCGACCGGCGCCAAAGTTATTCCAAATAGAATGTTGCGGATTTCCTATGGAAACGTGGTCCTAACTATAACTACCTACTGTCGACCGCCAGTAGGTAATATATATATATATATATATATATATATATATATATATATATCATGCTCGGTGGGGAGTGACCAACAGGTGAGTTGCACTCGGACAAAGGGAAGGTTTTCCCCAAACAACCTTTATTTTCGAATCAGCCAGTAACCCTCGTCAGCAAATGAGACTGCAATCCTGACGCGTTTCGAGGGATTCTCTTTTTCAAAGGATGTTGCAGTCAGAAAGCGCATGATTGGCCCACCTTCAAATTTCAAGCCGCATAGCATGCCCCTGATTGGCTGCTCTGGATGAGTCTATGCTTAGCTTTATGGGAGGTGTAGTCTTTTTCTTTTCCTGGATGGATGCGCTTTCAAAGTTAGATGCAGGCTCTCACATGAGCCTCTGGCAAGCGTGGCTGGCGCATTTCGTGTCCCTTGTCCCACACGTAGAGCCCCTCGTATACGAGCCCAGTGGCCTCCAGCTTCAGGAGTGGTGCAAACCCGGCGGCAGGACGGCCGCCAATATATCATGCTCGGTGGGGAGTGACCAACAGGTGAGTTGCACTCGGACAAAGGGAAGGTTTTCCCCAAACAACCTTTATTTTCGAATCAGCCAGTAACCCTCTTCAGCAAATGAGACTGCAATCCTGACGCGTTTCGAGGGATTCTCTTTTTCAAAGGATGTTGCAGTCAGAAAGCGCATGATTGGCCCACCTTCAAATTTCAAGCCGCATAGCATGCCCCTGATTGGCTGCTCTGGATGAGTCTATGCTTAGCTTTATGGGAGGTGTAGTCTTTTTCTTTTCCTGGATGGATGCGCTTTCAAAGTTAGATGCAGGCTCTCACATGAGCCTCTGGCAAGCGTGGCTGGCGCATTTCGTGTCCCTTGTCCCACACGTAGAGCCCCTCGTATACGAGCCCAGTGGCCTCCAGCTTCAGGAGTGGTGCAAACCCGGCGGCAGGACGGCCGCCAATATATCATGCTCGGTGGGGAGTGACCAACAGGTGAGTTGCACTCGGACAAAGGGAAGGTTTTCCCCAAACAACCTTTATTTTCGAATCAGCCAGTAACCCTCGTCAGCAAATGAGACTGCAATCCTGACGCGTTTCGAGGGATTCTCTTTTTCAAAGGATGTTGCAGTCAGAAAGCGCATGATTGGCCCACCTTCAAATTTCAAGCCGCATAGCATGCCCCTTATTGGCTGCTCTGGATGAGTCTATGCTTAGCTTTATGGGAGGTGTAGTCTTTTTCTTTTCCTGGATGGATGCGCTTTCAAAGTTAGATGCAGGCTCTCACATGAGCCTCTAGCAAGCGTGGCTGGCGCATTTCGTGTCCCTTGTCCCACACGTAGAGCCCCTCGTATACGAGCCCAGTGGCCTCCAGCTTCAGGAGTGGTGCAAACCCGGCGGCAGGACGGCCGCCAATATATCATGCTCGGTGGGGAGTGACCAACAGGTGAGTTGCACTCGGACAAAGGGAAGGTTTTCCCCAAACAACCTTTATTTTCGAATCAGCCAGTAACCCTCGTCAGCAAATGAGACTGCAATCCTGACGCGTTTCGAGGGATTCTCTTTTTCAAAGGATGTTGCAGTCAGAAAGCGCATGATTGGCCCACCTTCAAATTTCAAGCCGCATAGCATGCCCCTGATTGGCTGCTCTGGATGAGTCTATGCTTAGCTTTATGGGAGGTGTAGTATTTTTCTTTTCCTGGATGGATGCGCTTTCAAAGTTAGATGCAGGCTCTCACATGAGCCTCTGGCAAGCGTGGCTGGCGCATTTCGTGTCCCTTGTCCCACACGTAGAGCCCCTCGTATACGAGCCCAGTGGCCTCCAGCTTCAGGAGTGGTGCAAACCCGGCGGCAGGACGGCCGCCAATATATCATGCTCGGTGGGGAGTGACCAACAGGTGAGTTGCACTCGGACAAAGGGAAGGTTTTCCCCAAACAACCTTTATTTTCGAATCAGCCAGTAACCCTCGTCAGCAAATGAGACTGCAATCCTGACGAGTTTCGAGGGATTCTCTTTTTCAAAGGATGTTGCAGTCAGAAAGCGCATGATTGGCCCACCTTCAAATTTCAAGCCGCATAGCATGCCCCTGATTGGCTGCTCTGGATGAGTCTATGCTTAGCTTTATGGGAGGTGTAGTCTTTTTCTTTTCCTGGATGGATGCGCTTTCAAAGTTAGATGCAGGCTCTCACATGAGCCTCTGGCAAGCGTGGCTGGCGCATTTCGTGTCCCTTGTCCCACACGTAGAGCCCCTCGTATACGAGCCCAGTGGCCTCCAGCTTCAGGAGTGGTGCAAACCCGGCGGCAGGACGGCCGCCAATATATCATGCTCGGTGGGGAGTGACCAACAGGTGAGTTGCACTCGGACAAAGGGAAGGTTTTCCCCAAACAACCTTTATTTTCGAATCAGCCAGTAACCCTCGTCAGCAAATGAGACTGCAATCCTGACGCGTTTCGAGGGATTCTCTTTTTCAAAGGATGTTGCAGTCAGAAAGCGCATGATTGGCCCACCTTCAAATTTCAAGCCGCATAGCATGCCCCTGATTGGCTGCTCTGGATGAGTCTATGCTTAGCTTTATGGGAGGTGTAGTCTTTTTCTTTTCCTGGATGGATGCGCTTTCAAAGTTAGATGCAGGCTCTCACATGAGCCTCTGGCAAGCGTGGCTGGCGCATTTCGTGTCCCTTGTCCCACACGTAGAGCCCCTCGTATACGAGCCCAGTGGCCTCCAGCTTCAGGAGTGGTGCAAACCCGGCGGCAGGACGGCCGCCAATATACCATGCTCGGTGGGGAGTGACCAACAGGTGAGTTGCACTCGGACAAAGGGAAGGTTTTCCCCAAACAACCTTTATTTTCGAATCAGCCAGTAACCCTCGTCAGCAAATGAGACTGCAATCCTGACGCGTTTCGAGGGATTCTCTTTTTCAAAGGATGTTGCAGTCAGAAAGCGCATGATTGGCCCACCTTCAAATTTCAAGCCGCATAGCATGCCCCTGATTGGCTGCTCTGGATGAGTCTATGCTTAGCTTTATGGGAGGTGTAGTCTTTTTCTTTTCCTGGATGGATGCGCTTTCAAAGTTAGATGCAGGCTCTCACATGAGCCTCTGGCAAGCGTGGCAGGCGCATTTCGTGTCCCTTGTCCCACACGTAGAGCCCCTCGTATACGAGCCCAGTGGCCTCCAGCTTCAGGAGTGGTGCAAACCCGGCGGCAGGACGGCCGCCAATATATCATGCTCGGTGGGGAGTGACCAACAGGTGAGTTGCACTCGGACAAAGGGAAGGTTTTCCCCAAACAACCTTTATTTTCGAATCAGCCAGTAACCCTCGTCAGCACTGGCTGATTCGAAAATAAAGGTTGTTTGGGGAAAACCTTCCCTTTGTCCGAGTGCAACTCACCTGTTGGTCACCCCCCCACCGAGCATGATATATATATATATATATATATATATAGTCAAGTCCCAGTTCTTTCTCCTCCAGGAACCCGAGGCAAGGGTGCACATATGGGTGAAGAGCCCATATAATTGAAACCACACACTTCAATCAGAGTAACGTGCTCTCTGGGTCAAAAACAAATCCAGCAGTCTTAGGTCAGCTCAGAGGGCCTTGGTCGTGGGTGATGAAGCAAAGGTATGCGCATGAATATAAAGAAAGGACCCATATGATCAGCATAGAAAACGGGTTGGGCACAGTCAAAAGTCAAGTCACCTGTTGCCATCTTGACATATGATAAACATCATGTTAAAAATTACGATCAAGACATTGCCTCAGAGATTTATTTAATAACCGGAGCCCCTGAACGTGCCATACAAAAGAACGTTATGACTTAACGTGTCTGGAAACTCAGGTAATTAAAAAAAAAATGCCAGATGTCAAAAGGACATTTATTTATGTTTGTAGTAGTACTATGTTCACAGTGACTGGGGCTCATTTCATAGTGTTGATGTGTGCTACTCACATATATACATGCACTTGCCTGCATCTACTCTCTTTATTTCAAAGGCATGTTATAACTTAAGTTATAGTTTCTCTGTGTACTTATAGGGGTGAACTGTGCATGTGGTCCATAGAATAGTGGGCCATGTTGCCACTGCTAACCTGACAAAGAGGGTAGAGGACAAGAGAATCTGAATGGATGTGGAGTAGCCATCAAGTGAATCACTGGATTATGTTCCAGCATGTACTACTACAGTGTTAATCTCCTTGACGTGCCGTATGTGAAAGTAGACTAACTTTGCCTTTCAACAGAAAATGTTAGTGACTCAAATTGAGTTGCAATATCATTGTAGAAAGCAAACAATGTATAGGAAAGACAAGTGATTTTAGGGAGCAGGTTGAAGGAAGCAATAGGATTGGTTAGTCAGACAGTATAATGCCTGAATACTCCTCTGAATAGACCACTACTAGTCATTGTCCTCTTTATCTTTCTTCCTTTCAGAAGACCTGAAAAGAGTTAAACAGGGTGAGCAGGTGAAGGATGCCAGCAGCAGCAACATGTCTGGGGCCCAGTCAGGTGATGGTGCTATGGAAGGTGACTGGCCACAGAAGCTATTCTTGCTGTTGCTGATAAGCAATTTTTTTAACTTATTTATTACTTTTAACAATTCTCACCTTGTGTATATAATAGCATTCTGTATTTTCCATTTTCCTAACTTCCTTTGGTCTCCTTCAATGTTCATTTGCCCCATATATTTCCTTGTCTTTTCTATATTACCTGTTTCAGCAGCTGTCTAACTCACTTCTTTTTACTGCAGTGCCAGAAACGTTTGATTCATTCCTCTTGTACCTTTCTCAGCTTCATCTCTGTGCATTGCAGTATGCGATGAGAGAAAGACTTTGCATACTGAAGCAGCCTCCACCTCTGCTTTTCATCACCAACTTTGGAAAATATCGGTTGAGCACTAGATAAGATATACCAATAGTAGCCATCAGTCTAGTGCATACTGATCTTGAATTCACAAGAAGGTTATATTATAACAATAGTAGGAATGTGTAACACTAAAAAATAGTCAACACTTGGGTTAACAGTCTATATCTAGACATAGTACGGATATATTTTATAGAAAACATGCTGGTATATATTGAAAATAACTTGTAAATACTCACAGAGTTCATAAGTTTTAATTGGTATACAGGTTAGCCAAAGTGGATATAATCAAAGCCCAACTGTGCTAGTCGGGGTCTTCCAAAATCCACGTATTCAATATAGTATCAGTATCACAGTCTGAAAAATATTCTTAGCCCAGTAATCAGTAGTACATTTACAAATTAGATGATCAGTAGCCTGTCCTTACCTGCTGTCATCAGGACCTCTGCACGGTGGTGTCTCATCACATCGGGCAAAAAAAATGTAATCAGCAATGTTGAATGGCCTTTATGTGAGCATTGTCTTATCTTGCCACATGAGTGCGTCAATGGAGGCTAGGAAATGTAGTTTGGTGTTTATCCAGATTCTCATGTAGCCTTGAAATTCTATTTTTTAGGTTGTAGTGGGCAAAATGTTGAAAAGCATGACAGGGCACTGTTAAGGCTCTTGTGGTACATCTTAACACTAACTGTACAGCGCCAGATAAGTAAAAGACAGCCTTTGTGCGGTATGATCAAATGTCATCACGTGGGAGCACCAGTGGAGACTAGGAAATGTAATCTGATATATTTCCACTTCCACATTTAACCTTGAAATTATGTATTTTTGTATAGGCCATAGTGTCCAAGATGTCAGGAAAGCCTGATAAGGCACTATCGGAGAACTTGTGGCGCATATTTTACATCAGCTGTATTATGCCAGATAGGTAAAGCGTTGAACTGTTTATTTATTTATAGTCCAATAGGCTTCATACAATGATTGCTCAACCAATCTGAGGCACACTACCTATCGATATGTAATGGAGTCAAATAAGATACTCTTAGATAGACATAGACTGTGACTATACTCATCAAAAGATATTGCTAACGTGCACACATAACAATTACAACTTAACAAATAACTAGGAGTGGGCGGAGCTTGCGGAGTTTCACTCCGGGGAATTCTGCTGAGTTACATGAACACATTAGATTACGTGGGGTTTCGCAAGCAGGGGGAATCAGCACATCGTGCTGATTTTAAGTGCCAGAAGCTTGTTCCACACTGCAAAATCAGTGTTAACAGCACCATATGCACACCTTAGGGCACTTCTTCTTTGCAGCTGATCGAGCAGATTATCTACTCGAGCAGCAGCATTCTCACCGCGAACGGTTGCGACCGCCAACATTGAGCACATCTCGCCGGTTGAAGTCCTAGCACCCAGATATTGCACTAGGGGATGCCAATTCTCGCTCACCATCTTACTGTTGGTAAGCCGTGTGCAAGAAAGTACTCCACCATCTGGCAGTTGGCAGATTGATTCTGGAACTCCTTGTTACAAGCCTGATATAGTTTAGATGCTTCACCCAAATCATTGCATAGTATGTAGAGACAGAGTAGGTATAGGAGAGTTGATTTCTGTTGCAGCAGTCCCCCATTTTTTGTCAAATTTCTGTTGCACTTTGACTGAGTGTGCCCTGGGTCCTGCCAATCAGGTACCCAGGGCCTGTGTTCTTCCCTAAACTGTACCATTGTTTCTAAAGTTGACACACCCACGGCCCACATATAAGTCCCTTGTAAAAGGTACCAGTGGTACCTAGGGCCTTGTAGCCAGAGAGGGTCCCTTAAGGCTGCAGCATGTATTGTGCCACCCTGAAGAACCAGACACATGCACACTGCCATTGCAGCCTATGTGTTTTGGTGTAGCTAAACTAAAAGAGTCAACATGACACAACTTCCTGGGTGACATGCCTACACAACGCTGCCTGTAGCAAATGGTAAGTCAACCCTCAACCCTAAATACAGGGTGCACTACAGCACAGGGGAGGGCATAGCTGCCTGAGCAATATGCAACTACAGTGTTTGTGGCATTCTTGACATTGTAAGTTCAGTGGAGCCATGTTGAGTACATGGGCTTGGAGTTTGTCAAAACGAACTCCAAAGCTCTGCAATGGCTTTACTGAAGACTGAGAAGTTTGGTATCCAACTTCTCGGAATAATAAACCAACACTGATGTCAGTATTGGATTTAATATAAAATACACTCAGAGAGCATGCCCCCTGAAAAACGACCAGCTTCTAGTGTATTGGCTGACTGAACCCTGCCAACCAGCCACCACCAGGCAGGTTTCTGACTTTATGGGTGAAATCCTTTGTGCTCAGAAAAAAGCCTGCTCTGGGTGGAGGCGCTTCACACATCCCCCTTGCAGGAACAGCAACACTTGGCAGTGAGCCTCAAAGGTTTTCCCCTTGTGTTAGGCTGATTTGGACAGCTCAAACCAGTGGAGATGCCCCCGCCTGTCTTAGCCCCACTTTGTGGCAGCAAGACAGGTGAGAAAATTAGTAAACAAAGTAGGAGTGTCCACCTTGGCTTGGCATGCCCCTAGGGTGCCAGGAGCTGAGGTGAACCTCTCTCCCCTCAAAATTCTCCATCTTAGTTTGGAGAATTGGGCCCTATAGGAATAGGGCTGTGCCCCTCTTCCCAAAGGGAAGGGGCACCTGAAGGGTTTAATCACCCTAAGAGACAGTAGTCATTGGCTACTCCACTCCAATTCCAGTAACACTCTAAAATTTAGTATTTGAGGGCTTCTCTGAACCCTGCTTCTCAGATTTGATGGCCTAAAAAAATAAGGATTGCAGAGACATGCAGAAGTGGAGAAGGTGACGAATGACTTGGCCCCAGCCCTACCAGCCTTTCTCCTCCTCCAACAACCCTGCTCCAAGAAACCGGCATGGCCTGCAGCCAGCAACCTCCAAGAACTCCAGGGACCTGCACTATCTTCGACAAAGTGTCTCCCATTAACACCAGATTTGTCCAGAAAAGAACTCATCCAAAGGACTACTGATCTAGGCTTATCCGTGGCCTGTCACCACCCTGCACTCAATGCCCACGGCCCGAGCCCAGGTGGCCCACAGACCCATGAAGCCTTCCCAGTGATCCTGACCTGAGATCCAGTGTTGGATAACCTCTCCTGATCTTCCTCTTGACACCTGCAGCCTCAACCTGAAGTGCCCCTTTGGCCGCGACCGGAGCTGGTGAGAAAACCCGAAGCCAAAAGACACCCCAGCACCTGCAGCCCATCGGCCTTGATGTACCCAACCAATGGTGTCCTGGCATCCCCCCACTATCCAGCTTAGCTCTCCAGTCATGGGAATCCTTCAGTCAGCCTCCCGAATCAAGCCTGCTGCCTTTTCCCCCCAACCTATTGCCAGTAATGTGAAAGTTTTGACTAACATTCTACTTACCTGTAACTGAGTTCATCTTGGTTCCTAGAAATAACAGTAACTAAAGTAATATTTCTTTACAAATATTAGCTTGGAGTCAGTCCTTGAGTGTGTGTTCCTACCTTTTGTGAGTATTTACACCAAATGTATTCACACTACCCTCTGATAAGCCTAACTGTTCATCCCAGCTACCATTAAATTGAGAGTACTTTAACCTCTGACAAACCTTTGGGGACTTACTGGACTCTTTGCACACTATACCTCTTTTTGGTATACTATATATAGAGCCAGCCTCCTACATTGGTGGATCAGCAGTGGGGTGTACGAATTTGCATTTGTTGGAATAGTTAGTCAACACCTGATTACACAGCAAAACTCCTAAATTGGCTTTAGATTCTCATGCATTTCAATTGAAAATTGTTGTCTAAATGTTCAAAAGTCCTTTTAGGGCCTTGGTTAAGCCCATTTAGAATTTTCAAAGTTAAACAACTACTGTAGTTAGGGATAAAATTATTTAGAAGTTTTTTTAATAGACCTCTTTAAAAATATCCTAATTATTAGTGAAGTAACGACTGACATGTGGTTGAGGAGCTCGACATCACCCCCTACCTCCATCTTGAGATGAGATAGTTAAGGTCTTTTTGTAAACTTAAAAACATTGCCATAGGGTCCCACTCTTCCAAGGTCAAGCTCCCGGAGCTCTTGACAGAGTATGCAAGGGACCACCCTTGCTGAGGTGGGAGATCCAAACTCAGAAGATGATGAAGTTAGTGATTTGGAGGAAAACCCCCAACCTTCTTCACTAGATAGGGAGAACAGGGCCCATGTGCCTCTAAATCCAAGAGTAGTACTTACAGCACCTAGATCCCACACATGTGTGACAGGTTATGACGATATCATTGAGGACAGCCTCAATGAAGAGGACATCCTTCGAGCAAGGTTGTCCAAAAGAGTAGATCTAGAGTCCAGACTCCTAGCTCTGGAAAAGGAGGTACCAGAGATGGGCTTTGCCCACATCAATGGTGGATGCACACCAAATAACGAAATGAAACAAATGTATGACCATAAATCACCAAAGGGATTGTCCCCAAATATGAGAAAGGTGATCATATCACTTAATGGCTCACAAACCTTGAGTCAGTCCTGGGTTGATTTCAGAGACTAGTCAGTCCTAGAGTGTGTGTTGCTACCTTGTACTTGTGTGTACACCAAATTCAGCCACACTACCCTCTGACAAGCCTAGCTGCTCAGCCCAGCTACCACTAAATTGAGAGCAAGGTAGTATCTACTTTAACCTCTGCCATACCTTTGGGGACTCTTTGCACACTATACTTCTTTTTGGTATAGTATATACAGAGCCAGCTTCCTACAACAGGCAAATAATGGGAAGGGCTGAATATAATTTTGAAGTTCTCCCTCAAATGTCAAACAGACCTCCTCAAACTCCCACAATGTAAAAGTGTAGTATTTGATATCTCACTGTCCCATACAACCATTTTCTCTGGAGCCTTGATATACCACCCCCTAGGACCTTCAGGCCTATTCACTAAGACATTTCTGGAAGCTATAGCAAGCATGGCCTCAAAACATAGCAATTTTAGATTGTTGGAGAATCTGAACCTACACTTTAATGAAGCATAGATACTCAAGCAACCTGCCTAGCATTTTATCTGGCTGCAATCAAACTGGAGCAAAGAGTTCAGGTCTCCACTCATATAAATGGCCATTTACTCGCCCCCATTTCTACAAGCAGCCTGGCTTTACAGGTATCTAATCTGATATCTCTCTCATGGACTCATAATTTCTTGATCCCCATGACTCTTAGGATAGCTGAGTCTACACCATTCCCTAAAGATAAGACAGTAGAAGTATGATATTGGTCTAAATTAAACCAAGAAAACTGGAGACACTCCCCAAGCCTAACACTACTTGAGTTAGATCCTAACCTTGAAGATGCCAAATATATGATCTCAGATTGGCTTTGCCATTCTCTAGAAGAGAATGGAAACTCACAAATCCCCAAAATAAGTCTGCCTAATGATACACCCCTCAGCTTAGAATGCTAAAAAAAAGCTGCAAGATCACAGAAAGAGCATGGAGCAAAAACTATGGAGAAAATGAAAAAATACTATAGAGATTGAGGATCCATAACATAAAAATTCATCAAGCTCAGGACACATATTTTAAAGTAGAATTAAAGAAGCTCTTAACTCCCCAAGAGAATTCTTCAAAATGAAAAAATCCTTGGTGGAATCCAACAAAAACCCACGGTGGCCGAACCTTTAATTGATAGGTGCAATGCCTTAGCCACCTATTTCAACACTAAAGTTAATTACATCCATCGCTCACTTAAGGTGGACAATAAAAGTGATAACACCATGTCAGTGAATAACAGTAAAGAGAGGCATCTTCCGGTCCTTTCACAATTCACTCCCCTCTCTCTGGATGAGTTCACTGCCCGGTTCAAGAAAGTTATGTCAGTATTTCCATTGGAACTGACACCTCTGAGAATCCTTGCCCTTGAGCTGTAAACTATCTTTCCCATTTTATTGGACATGGTTTATCTATTTTTAGAAACGGGTATAGTGTCCCTCCCCTGGAAACAGGCAATGGTCAGCACTGACCTCAAGAAGCTAACTCCATTTTGCACCACACACAAGTGGGCTTTCGGTCAAAACACCGCACAGAAACTGCCCTTCTGGTTGTGGTGGAGGAGGCCAAAAGGAGACTGGATCAGGAGGCCATGGTAGCTATCATACTTTTGCATCTCAGTGCAGCCTTCCATACCGCTGACCACTCCACACTCCTAGATAGGGTGGGTAAAGCTGGTATCGCAGGAAAAGCCCTGGATTGGGTGAGTTCCTTTTTGAGGGAACAAACATTCCAGGTCTTTGACAAAGACGGTTTATCAAAAATCATGCCCACTATGTGTGGGTTCCCTTAAGTGTCCAACACTGTTTAATATATACCTGCAGCCACTCATGGACATTATAGGTCCTCATAGGATTTCTATAGTTTCCTATGAGGATGACACCTAAATGGTCTACTCTCCTGCTCCAGATTTGAATCCTTTCTAATCCACACTTGGACCATGCCTGGAGCAGATTGACGACTAGTCTTGCTTTAAGCTCAAAACACAGAATTAATGATTCTGGGAAACAACTCTGTCACTCAACAAATTCCAGACTGCCCTACTAGCCTCAGTTCCCCACCAGTCCCCAAGCCAGCCATAGAAAGTTTAGGGATGTGGTTTGAGAATACTTTAACAATGGAGGCCCATGCTATTAACATTTCTGCAAGTTGCTTTGGATTTCTAAGGATGGTAAGTAAGATCCTACCCCTGCTTTTACAAAATTCAAGACAGGTGGTAGTAAAAGCCCATGTTCTCTTACATCTTGATAATTGCAATTCATTGTACTTGGGGTCTCCTAAAGGAATGACACGGAAACTGCAGGTTGTTTACAATTAGTCTGCATACATGTTACTTGAGATCCCTAGAGAGCAGTCAGTCAGACAGAGCTTGAGAGACCTTCACTGGCTCCCCATTACTCTGAGAATGGAATTTAAGTCACTATGCATTTTTCATCATGCTCTGCAAGGACAAGGTCCACCTATTCTACACCCGTTTGCTTCCCCCTACATCCCCAATGGACCACTACAGTCTTCGATCCTCCATTTGAAAATAGGCCCCAGTGCTAAAAGTGCCAGAAGAGGAGGACGATCTTTCAGCTTAAGAGCAGCTAACCTCTGAAACTCTCTTCTTCTAGCCCTTTGAGCAACAGATAAAGAACTATGCTTTTGAAAAGCCCTTAAAAGTTAGGTGGCGCTGTATTATAAACAAGGGGGAAATCTGCCTTAGAGTCAATTTTCCCTTAGGCCTACAAAGTTCAGTGAGGTATGAAACTAGCGTGAAACATGTACACCCAGTTTGACTACGAAGACCCCAAAATCATACATGCACACCTAATGTGTTGTCTCAATTTTTCATGTTCTCCGGCTCAGCTCCAGATTAGAGTCCAGGACTTTTGTCACCTTGCAGGACCATGTTAATTACTCTGCTCTCCAGCAGAGGGAACAAAGCCCAGTGACATAAAATGAGTAATAACAGTCCTTCCCTCTTCTCCTGAGGGAAAGGGTAGGTAAGAACATATGCATTTGTTAATTAGCTGTTACACTGTACCAGGTCTAGGACAGTACAGGCCCACCAAAAAAGGAGGAAAGCTAGACCCCTGGAGCCAACACAGGAAGGGGTTTTCCTTTGGCGTTTTGGTGGTAAAGACCCTGGCACTAATGTCAACTAGGGGGAGATCTGAGGACCACAAAGAAGATGTGAGCAGTGACTTCTTGGTGGAGCCATCTTTAATTTTTCGAGAATGCTGTATAGGAGTTTTGGGGCAAGAGTGGACATGTGATGTAGCACCCTTGGATTAGTCAGGTGTGCCTGGCTTCTAGAACATTCCACCCCCATTTAAAAATTCTTGCACAAGGGAGTTATTGGATTGGACACTGGACCTGGATGGTGGCAGTAGCCATGGACAACTAAAAGGTCAAGCCTGTAATGCCCTAATTGACTCAGAATCCTGCCTAAACTTCAACCCAGGACCAGAGGGTCTCTTCAGGACCAAGGATAATGGTTAACTTACATATTAAGGACAAGTTGGGGGATGATATAGACTTCTGTGCCCCAGAAGGAGGAGAGGAGCACCAGAGACAAAGACCAGGGAAAAAATGGTGGAGCCAATTCCCTGCAAAAGAAACCATTTTTGAGGCGGCCAAGAGGCTTGCTGGAACTGCTACTGGCTAGAGCTTTCCACCAGTAATGAATAATGAATACGTTTATTGTTATTAGTTAATGAAAACCGTCACAATACAAATTAGATGTGCATATAAAAGAAATCCTTTTTTAAAATGATCAGTTTTCTTAAAGGCATAGATTAATGTTACCACAATACAGGAAGACATATATATATATGTGCAGAGCAACCCATTTGGGAAGTTGTAATTCATTGAAGATCAAGTAGCAGCGGCACCTACGAGAGGTTTTAATCTTTAAAGACTCAAAGTACCATGAAGCACTTAGCTGACACGCCCATTGGGCGGGACTTGAGAACACTTATCTACTCACCTCCTCGCTGCTGATCCAAATATGCCATTCCTGTGATAAAGGGTGACAGAACGCCCGAAACGCGCAAGGAAGACAATGGCTGAACCCTGATGTGCTGATGTAGTTGGCGATGCTGCCTGGTGAAATAAAGATGGTAATCACACTGTGATTGAGTCCCCAATTGTGGGTGCTTTTTCGATTGGAATATAGATATATTTATATATGACTTGAGGCAGTGAACAAGGCGGTTGATCCGCCGAAACGCGTCTGGGTCGGAGTTGGAATAAAACCTTCTTTGCCAATTACTCACAGAGTCGGTGCCTGTTTGTGGATGCTGTCATGATGATAATATATATATATATATATATATATATATATATATTGGTCTTCTTTGAAGCATATCATTATAAAATTTCTACAATTCATTCGTTGATACTCTTCTCCATTACTATAAAGTGGCATGTGCATCAGTGTAAAATTCACTATTAGTTTTGTTTATAAAAGTATCCACAGCTCCAAATGTCAACATCCCACAATTGTGTCAATATCATATCAATGTCTTGTGCTCACAATGTGAAGCAATTCCTTATGCTGCTGTAAGCAGCTTGCAATCCTGTTTGACTGCTTTATCGTAAAATTGTGAAAACTTCAAGAGTTTGCAGTTTAACTGAGGGTCTGTGGGGTCCAGGCTTCTCATGATAGCTGTTCTACATGTGCGAATCCCTCTCTCATTTAATATGCGCTTTAAAAGTGTACGGCATATATTATTTAGTAAAGGACATATGCAGACCAAATGCACAAAGTCCTCTTTTGGGGCATCACATAATCTGCACATTTTTGGTCCTTTATATCGCTATAGTGGTTTATCTGCCAAAGATGGCAGTTCACCTAAGCGTATGGCCAATAGCTTTTCCTTGAGATAAGCTGGATAGGTTAGATGTAGATATGTTGCAGGTTGCAATGTGATATACGTTTGAATTGTCATCGAGGCGTGGGATCACCGTGAGAATATGCTTTTATCATCAACAAGCTAATGAATTTTTGCTGCTTTATTCATGGGTTGGCACAAAAGTAGAGTCCCATAAGTCACATGTATTAGATATTTGTAAAGATGATAAATATTTATTGTAACTTGAATTCACATCGTTATTCAGAGATTCCCATAAAGCGCTGATTAAAAGGCTGGACTGATTGTTTCATATTTTATGCATGGATTTAATAACATGATATCTTCCTGCTATATTTTGCTGATTCAATCCAAATTCCAAATGGTTTTGAGCAGGAGAAGCATTACAGGGAAGACCAAAGACCCGTTTGTGTGTTTTAATTTTTAGTCTATCCAGCATTTTAGAATCCTTACCATGCATCACCGTACTTGCATAAGTTAGCGATGAAAGCAATTTTGCTTTGATGACAGAGAGCAACGGTTGATAGGAGGGGCCACCTAGTTTTTTTGCAAGGGAACACCAGTAGTAAAAAGGGCACATGATCTTTGAAATTGGCCACCAAGCCCCGAGGTAGGCTAATTTCAAGAATCCAACATTTATATTTCCTAGCACAAATCTGTTGGGGCTCATCCACTGTTTCCTGAAAAAACCCTTAGGGTGGGCCATGGCCCTGGGATCAGTCAGCACAAGATTGATTTCATTATTTCCAGGGAAAAAGTGTGCATGGTGACCCCTCCACCGGGGCCCCTCAAGGCCTGGGGATCCAAACCCTGAGCTGCTTTATCCAGCCAAAGAAAGAAAGAGGGGAGAGTGCTTTGGCGCTCCTCTCGCAACAAAGGAATGGGGACTGGGACCCCATCTCCAGGCCCTCACTCCCAGAAGAGGGAGGAAGTGTGCTATTGCACACTCTGATGGTGGTGGCCTCAAAGCCACTCCCTGTCTCCAGCAGAATGTCATCTGAGGGATGTTTTTTCACCTCATGTATATATTTGCGAACTGATGCATAGTATTTATTAAATGTACTTTTCCTTTTCCTTTACCAAAGAAAAAGCACTGACTAGACAATCATTCATTGAGGGATATTATTTGGTGGCAGTGAATGGTGAATATTAGCCACATCACCCCCCATGAGGCCTTGGGCTGCTCTGCTTCGCTACCCTAAAAGAGTCAAGTGCTACTATAGGGTGCCTGGGTCGTACACTTTGACCTAATGTTTGTGCAGGCCCACATCTTGCACAACTAATAACCCAATTTCTTACATGCAGCATTAATTTAATGTCCCATGTTCATCAATAATAATAATAATAACTTTGAATTCGTAAAGCGCACAGCTGCCTCTGAAGTGGTTTAACGGCGCTGGGGGCCCTCGGGAAGATTAAGTGAGCTATTGCCCAGAGTCACATGGTGCTGGGCCGACCTGTCGCCAGCACCAGGGATCAAACCGTGAACCCCGTGGTCCGAAGTCAGGCACCCTGTCCACTGCGCCACACCTCTTCTGCTATGACACTATATATTTATATTTGGCAGCTCTTTCATCAATTAACACAAACACACATTATACATGTGTTGTAGATGTCACCACATGAAATCGTTTGAACTTTTTATCCTTTTTAATAAAAAGAATCTATTTTTAACTGTGTTAAGAATCATAGATTAATTCCTATGACTCACTGCTACTGTATTATCGGGGAAGTATGCATAAGAACTAAGTTTGCCCTCTGATCAAGATTCACAACAAAATAATAACAATGCTTTGAGTACTACAAATCATGTTTTTCCTTTATATTTTCTTTGGCTATCTAGCTACTCCTACTGGAGAATCTGCCACGGGGCCCCACACGCAGTGGGATACAGCCACGTGAAAATGAAGCCAATTTAATGGAGTACTGCCTGCTGGTGGTTCTTTAAGAAGAACCAGAGAAGACTGGTGCTGAGGTACCATCTACCAGTTGAAAGGACACAGGCAACAACATTGTTGCCACTGCAGGCATCTGAGGTGCCAAACGATCTAAGCCAGCCCCTACCCCACAAATCTCACATATCTTGGATTCTGGCCTACTCCTGCAAATTGCACGGACCTGGAGGAGACCAAGCGTTGTCTGCAGGACTATTTGCACTGGATGGAGGCTGTTGAGTCCTATTTTGCATAAGGACTGGTAGAGACTGTTGTGGGAGATGCGGGTGGGAATGATAGTTTGGGACAGTGTGTTGTGTTTCTTATTAGGTTTGGTTGCATGGGTGATCCTCTGGGAAAGGAGAGGGTGGGAAGGACAATCTGGGACCCTGTGTGTTTTGGAATTTGCTTGAGTTTGGTTGACGGAATGGGCCTGATGTGGGAGGAGGAGATGGGACTTTTGTATATTTTGGTAAATAGATGAGTTTTTGTTTATCATTATGAATATCAGTCTTTGCATTACTGACTGCAGTAGCGTTTCACGCAGTCAAATAAGAAGTGCTACCAACTGAAGCTGTTCTCTGCATCTGCCCCATTACAAACCAATTGTTCCACTGTGTCTATCCCTTCCATTCTTCAAGTTTTCAACTTTTCTTACCTGATTTAACTTTACAGGTGTTGTTGAATAGGGTACTTACTTAAACTAGGGGTGGGCGGAGCTCACAGGGTTTTACATAAAACTCTGCTTGAGTCTGCAGAGTTCTGCTTACCAATCATTACAAATAAAACTTAAGTCAAGTGGGTGTTGGACTACATTTCCCTATAGGTATGGCTCAACCTGTGATCGATGTGGTGGCTTCACGTCAAAACATGTAGTCAGTCAAGATCGAAAGACACGGTTCATGAAATCATTATTTTATAACAAAGCTATGAGTATCTTGTCATCCCCTTATCCCTTAATATGTCCTCATCATTATGCACTCATTTCTGGGAAAATTAGTGCTTTTGCTCTTCGAAATTCTGGTAAATACCCCGAAAAAGACCACAGCTCCTAGTACACTTGTGATTACATTCTACAATCACCTAAAGATTGAACATCAGCCATCTGATTTCAAAGCATGGACACAGAAAAAGAACAATAATACCACAGACCAAAAAACGTAGTCCCAAAACAAGTGACATCAGAAAGGCCTCAAGCACGCATGAAGAAAGAATAAGCAGCGAGTTGGACATGTTAGATCTGTGCTGGACAATGAACTTTTGTTTTATTTTCTAAATTTGTTAAATGAAGAAGATATCACTGGTGCCACAAGGGACTGCAGAATTTTTCATTGGCTTCATTTACACCACCTGCATTACCCTATACAATTTTCAAATTATAATATTTGGCGAGAGACCCTTTCATCCTGTTCCATTCCATTCCATTCAGGAGAGCAAGCAGTGAAGCAATGGGAGGTGAAACAATCCTACATTTTAGGACATCAGGTATTCACAGATCAACACCCATTAGTTCAAATATATACCGATCAACTCCACTAGCCAGAATGCGAGGGTGGGGTATACAGTTTCTGGTCACCTGCAACAGTATTTGAGAATACAGATCCTCACACAAGAAACTCGTGAGGAAAGGTTACATGACTCACTAAACATTACGAGCACTCCCCACCTGCATCCTAGATAAACTGATAATCTAGACCCCTAAGCTCAATGAAAAACCAAAACTCACCAAACAGCATGCAAGGGTATTGGGAGATGATCTTATCCATCAGCAAAACAGTGAAGACATAGATTAGTTCTAACAGCATCCTATAAAACATAGATGTGACCACCTTTAGCAAGTAGACACAAATATATGACTGCGCCAGACAGACTGAGCCCCCCGCCCACCCATTCAGGAAAAATCATAAACCCAACCCATCAAAGAGTCTAGTTTGATATTTACTATTTCCAGCTCCCTGCATTTGCTTAGATTTTAACACCTCAGAGATATATGCAATCCTCGCTAAAGTTCTTTCCTGCCTCCTGTCGTACCCTAATGGAACTTAACTACAGACCATCTCAGACTATCACTCAGGGCCCTGGTCTTTTGCTGCCTTCTTAGACACTCTTCTCCTTGTAGCTCCTCCTGTGGTGACAATCTATTTCACCGCCACTGACTCTTAACTGTGGCTTTTTCCGACTCATGCGCTGCTCTCTGCCTCTGCTAAAGGTCATCTCTTGGGGGCTTGCAGACAGTTATACTTTCCCAGGGTTGATTATTTCCGCTGGTGGAGTAGATAAGGGGGATATATTAGTAATTCCACGTTACAAGAGTAATGCAGAATTACTAAGTGCCTGATTACGAATTTGGCGCCCCCGCTCGCCGTATTTCGATATCACTACTGTCACCATAGCAGTGTTTCAGACGGTAATGAATGTTTTTTAATATGTGTTGATGCATGTGTGTATATTTTGACTGCACAAGTGTTGTATTACTTATGCATGACACATTCTAAAAAATACCTACTAAAAATACTTTCCGAATGCTGGAGTCTGGACCATTATGTGCCCAGTCTAGCAAATGGGTAAATAGTACAAAATGGACTTACCTGGGTTTTGGCGCAACCAGCGCTGTTTTTTCAGAGTCAAGATGCTGCTGGGAAGGGGGATCTGGAGGAAGGGATCCACATCGGAGACTGAAGGGAAGAAATGGAAATGGTTGAGTATGCACCCCAATTCCTTCTATCCCGATGACTCAACTGCGGTGATCTTCCTGCCACGGTTGGCTCGTCGGAAAGCCAACTCATAATTCGGACAGCACTGAACTTCTCTGCATTGCCCTCTGACAGCTGCTTTCCCCCTACCAATGCCACGGCGGTCTGCGAATGGCTGGCAATGTCGGCAGAGCTACTGCGGTCTTTTGTTCTGAAAACTGACGTTGTAATAAGCCAGGCAGACTGCTTAGTTGGTGGGTGGTGAATTTGATGACAACACGGTCCAAAGACCGCTGAACTCCCAATTAGGCCCTTTAATCCTCAAATTGTGCTAGAGGAATGGAAAATTCCCCCCACCACTAACATGAATTCTTCAAAACCAGTACTCCCCTTTTGCAAACAGTGTTGTAAAATACAAAATGAGTGACCAGACACAGCCCTCCCACCCTTTCATGGCCTAATCAGGCTGAGCAGCACCCATTGGGGTCAGTAATATTTCTAAACTACGTACTGCCATTGTCCTACCCACTGTAACTATTGACCTCAAATGCGGTTCATCAACCCCTTCGAGCAACTGAGAGGTCGGGTAGGTGCAATAAACTGTGCCTGGCAACAAAACTATTGTGACAACCAGCATGCTCTCAGGTGATTCATGGTGCAAAGAACCTATTTACGATAGATTGGACCGACTCCCAGGTCCTGTCAGTTGCACCATATCAATCAACAAGGCCATTTTTCACTTACTCCTTATTATCTTTTCCACCCCTTTTGGTCCTGAATAAGTGCTAGGGATCTCCTCCTGAGACCAAGTGAAGCACGAAACATGTTGATCTGCTGCTTTTTACTTTCATAAATAGCACCACATTATTTTTGCTACCAAGGGCCATAACTACCATTGTGCAGAACTTAACCTATTGGTTTTTTAACCATGACAGAGGGGTCCTTTCTATTAAACATGCTCACTCTGGATAACCCCAGTCATTCTTAACCCACCACTCACTACCTCTTTTCCACAGAATCAATACTGACCCGCACACACCTCACGGCTTGACAAACAAAAGATCTCCGCCAAAGTGACCCTTCGGGGTTCCTATAGGGCATTGCAGCACCGGTGCAATGAGGAGCACCACCCTATGATGCAGCATAACATCCTTCGGGGTGTGTGAGGGCATCAGGTACAAGTCTCTCTGACTTTAAAAACAAAATGTTCTATACCTCTACCCTAGGAACAGCAACTCTCTGTTTTGAATCAATCATCAACATGCACCAGAAGCATCAATCTCTCTTCCCTGAGAACTTCTTTTCTTATGTGCCCGACTGATCACTCTAACAATAACAACATTTTTCTGTGTATAGTCAACCAGACTACAAGTCAACCACTTAATAAGAAATTACAATTCTAACCACTACTCTACATCTTCCCTTTTCAACACATACATGTAGCAGGGTAGGCCTCTTTAAGTCCTTTTTTACCTCCGTAGTGTTAAAAAAGAAAATGAAAATAATTTGAAGATGAATTTATGCTTGGTAAATAAACTGACTGGTCTCAGATGAACCCAGAGATGATGGCCTTAAGTTAACAAAAAGAAAATGAAAGTATGTATATCATTGAAATGTGAAATATGAAAGGCAAGCATAGATGCAGAATGACCCCCAAAACATTATCTTATAAAGTTTTAGCTTTCCAGACCACCCCATCCACCACAACATGAATCATTAATGTGATAATACGCATTATTGCAAGTAAGCTACCTCTTTCAAGACTGGTATATATGTACTTATGTGTCTCTCTTTACCATGGAATCAATACACAATACAGTGCAGTCTTTTAAAACTCCACTGCCAGTCCAGCAAGGGAATGAAACAAAGAAAAGGAATGGAAGACATCTTGTTCTTTAATGTCTCTTTAGAAAACTGAGGCAGACTGTCACAATTTGCTCATTTCAAAGTCAACGGTTGAATTAGAGTCAAATTAGTCTATTTCAGCTCTCTCAGCTCAGCCTCCCCAGTCCAATTAATTGCTGTGCCCTTCTTGATTGACTATCCATTCAATGCACCCTGGTCCATTTTATTTCAGTTTAACATTTACAATAGGAGGTTTAAATCTCACATCAAACATGAATTATCAATAACTTCTTTTTAAGCAGCCCTGCTATATGTAACTTATGTTGCATTTGTCTGGAAAGTAGAAATCATCCTCAAACCCAAGGATGTCATCGCAAGGATAATTACTGGCCAAACTTGAGATGTCAGACCAATTGCCCTTGTCATCTTTTGTTGTTTCAGAAGCGCTATAAACATTGGGAATTAAATGGTTTTTAATGTTAATCATCACCAATCTCTTCACATTTTAGGGTGAGAGACTGGTCCTTCTGACTGTGATAATTGCACCAGCTGCACTGAAAATACACTCTGAGGAAACACTGGCTACCAGACATGCAAGATACTTTATTGTCAGCATGCTGACATTTGTCTACTGTGCCCTCCATCCACAGATCGAGGTATATCTCTATGTCCTCGGCTCTTGACATAAATGCTGCTGAATAGAAATCAGAAAATTGAGGAGAGCAGCAGTGAACCTTAAGCAGTTGTTGCTGTGGGTTTTAGAGGAGCTGGTGATGGTGCCTGCAGCTGGTGCAGAGACTTTGAGTAACAACATTGCCCTGTGTAGAGATTGAACACTGTACTTCAGAAATTCTTTCCCAGCCTCAAATGTGCAGTCACTTTTCTTGATCACTCACTTTACTGATGATCCAAGTCTTTTTTGTTGTCCTCATGTCCCTTGTTTCCACCCTTCAATCCTGGGTTTTCAAACCTCATACACTGGTAAAAGGGAAAAACAAGGTGAAGGCTCCCCAAAAAGTGCCCTTGGATTCTGTTGAGAAACCTCCTCCTTCGTTCAACCACTGACCTTTTCCCATGTCCTCCTGCCAACACAGAGGGTACCAGCCGAGGCAGGTGAAGGTTTAATTATCGGAACATTATTTTCAGATTGCCCAACCATCAACCACACCAGGACAGAAAAGGAGTCCAAAATTCATATCTTTCTTTTTTGATCTGAAATATCCAACTTAGCAATAAATCTCATCGATTGCAACCAGCCAGCCTCCGTTGGGGGAGCTGAAGATACCCATAACCTACATATTTCCATGCGAGCCAAAAGTACAGCATAGAATAGCAGCTTTGCACAGTCTTTGGTAACAGTGCATTACAGATCCAAGCTTCCAAATATAACCAATATAACGCTTACCTTGATCTGCAAATTCAAAGCACTGGACAGGTAATTACTCACAGCCTCCCAAAAGGACTAAATCTTCGGGCAATGTATAAACATGTGTAGGTCATCTTCATTCAGACTGCTGCACTTAGGACATGCCACCACTCCTCCTAACCCAAATTCAGACAACCAGTCCAGTAAGCTCTATGCAAAGTAAAAAAAATGGTTCCTCCTCATATATGCTGGCTTGACTGTTTTATAAAGCATAGACATTGATACTTGCCATTGATCTTTCAGTGCAGTCTCTGGCAAGCATCTTCCCCACAGATCCTCCGGTAGAGTAAAAGCACCATCATCCGTCTCAAGCATCAGCCAATACCACAGTTCGATTTTCTTTTTGAAAGCAATGCTGGACAGAAGTTTCTTGGCAAATTCATTGGGGCCTCCTATTTCTTTTTCACCCAACGCCAAATACCAACTCTGTATCTGGACGAATTTAAATCTCGAGAACCTTGAGCCCAACTCCTGCTCACACCACCCCCACAAAATTAACTGACCATCTAGGAAAAGCTGTTTCCACCTGAATATACCCTCCTCTTTTAAGGGTAAAGCCAGTAGATCCTTAGCCCAATGTGGAGACCCTGGTGCGTCCCAGTTAGGGGCCAGGTGACTAAAGTACGGAATTCTTAGGGCTTTTTTATATCTGTACCATGTTTCAGCCATGCCCTTTAAAACCTTTAACCTGACATTCTTAAAATATTTTGGATTAGGATATTTATACATGAACCCCCTTTCTGCTCCTTTTTCTTTTCTCAACATTTCTTTATACATCCTGCCAATCTCTGAATTTGCAGGGGTGTCTAATGACATCCTTCCATTTTTTAATAAAAACGCCCAGGAATAGAACAACAAATCAGGCAGAGCTAGACCCCCCTTCACCAGCCTCCTACTAAGTATTTTCCAGGAAAGCCACGGCCCTTTAGACGTCCAAATAAAAGAGCTGATTTCACTCTGTAGTTTTATAAACCACTCTTTCCTGAAGGTTAAGGAGATTGTTTCAAACAGGAAGGTTAACTTTGGAAGGACAATCATCTTCACTAAGTTTACTCGGCCAAATAATGTTAGTGAAAGATGCATCCAGCCCCGTAGACTAGCACTTATTTCCTTCTTGACCCTGTCAAAATTTGCCTTAGTAAGATTTGCAACATTCTGGGTGATCCTGACTTCTAGATATCTCATTTCTTTTTTGCATTCAAACCCCTCTGTCCCCATATTCCAAGCCATCACTTCTGTTTTATCCTTATTAATATCATAGCCTGAAATTTTTCCAAAATTGTTCATTATATCCAGACGATACCTCAAAGTTTGTGGTAAATTAGTTGTGAAAATTAAGATGTCATCCGCATACAGCCCTATTTTCTTAGACCAGCCATTAAATACAAAAGGCAATATACCATTACAGCTCCTTATTTTTCTTGCTAGCGGCTCAATATACAGGTCAAACAAAAGTGGGGACACGGGACAACCCTGCCTAGTGCCCCGCATAATCCGCACTGGCTGTGTCAGTACCCCATTAACTAGAACTCTAGCTTCTGGAGCAGTATATATACCTTTCAGTATTCTACAGAAATTGGTACCCAAAATAAGATGTTTGGCCAGTGTCTGCAGGTAGACCCAATTTACACGATCAAACGCTTTGGCAGCATCTAGCGCTATTACTGCCAAAGGAAGGTTGTATGCAGTAGCCATATCTATAGAGCCTATAAGCCAATACATCAGCTCTTTCAAAGCCCTACCTCTGATGAAGCCCTTCTGAACTTCATGCACCAAGTGCGACATCGCCCCATTTAACCTCCCTGCTATAACCTTCGCAAAGAGCTTGTAGTCCGCGTTTAAAAGAGAAAAGGCCTATACGAGTCAACACTCTTTAATAACTTCTCAGGTTTAGGAGTTAAAGTTATATTGGCCTCTTTCCAGGATTCGGGCAAAGCAACATCTGACAGAAAGATAGCATTGAAGAGCTGCCTCAAAATGGGTATTAAAGCACCAGCCAAGACTTTATAAACCTCAATGGGAAGGCCATCTGGCTAGACTTCCATCTCTCTTTAACTCTATCCCTTAAGACTCCTGCCAAACTCGCTTTTAAGTTTATTATTTCATCCAACTCCTTTTCACTACATTCATGGCTTCCTGAATTGTTTAAAACCTCTTCCAACTTCCGAATCTGCTATTCTATATCCAAAACCTTCTTGTAGTATGCTCACCTTTTCCTTGCCACTAAGGCACCTAACGTGCCCCTTAAATAGGTCTTGTAAGCATCCCATATGATCCCAATCATAGCTGAGGCCTGACTCCTCTAAAAAATTCCCTGATTTCCTCTTTTAAGGTCTCGTTTCTGTTTCAAGTAAGATCGTGCGATCTAACCTCCATCTAGAACTCACAATTCCATCTCCTACCCTCATATGCAAGAGAATAGCAGAAGTGTACCCCAATGTGTTCAACCTCCAAAACGGAATCCTTAACAACTCGGTCAACCAAAAAATAGTCTGAGACTTATGTTTGTATTTCTTATTATAATATGTGAAACCTATTTGAGAGCCAGCCTTACATCTCCATATATCACAAAGACCCCACTGCGCCATCAACAATCGCACCCTATCTGACATCTTGGGGTTTGCTGCTGCTCTGCTATTCAGGGATCTATCTAGTTTATGATCCAACACTGTATTAAAGTCTCCCGCCATAATATTCTGATCAGGGAAACCCAGAAGCTCATTAGCTAGCTCGTCTAAAGGACCTGTATCGTCTTGGTTTGGACCGTAATAGCCCACCACTGTAAAGTTCTGCCCAAACATTTTTAGCTTCGCTACAAACCATCTTCCTGCCATATTTGAGACATCACCCACTATCAAAATGTTTGTGCCGTGTTTAAGCAATAACGCTAACCCCTTAGTAACGGCTGTCTGCCTCGTATAAATTGCCTGCGCAACCAATCACTGTGCCTTGAAGATCATCCTACATTCCCCTTCCATCAAGTGTGTCTCTTGTAAAATTATAATTGTGCAGGTCCGTCTTTCGAATACTGCATTTTCTTGTCTCTCCTGCTCTTCACCCGGAGCCAATTCACATTCCAATACAAAACTTTTAACTCATTTGTTCTATTCCCAGTCATCCCCTAAAAACCCTCGCAAAACAACCCAGTTTGGTGAGCAACAAGACATTTGAGGTAATTTGTATGTTTTTCTCCCCTAAACTCCCCACTCTGTGCACCCTACGCCCCACCCCCCCACCCTTGGAAAACCCTAACCAAATTCCCATTGCAAACAGCCGAGTGAGTGACCCTGTGTCGTGCAACGCAAAAATCACTTAAATACCCTTAGTGCGAGTTAAACAAAATACATAACAAAAATTAGTTTAACTGTTAGAAACAGCACTTAAGCAGACACCCATCCTCCTTCCTCCAAGGTATAGCATTTAATGACTCGCCGACTCAAGCTGCTCAATAAACTTATCGACGTCCTCAACAAAACGAAAGGAGTGCATCTTGTTATTTAACATCACTTTAAGTAACGCAGGAAACTTTAGCTGAACCGAAGCACCTAACTTCCTTAGCGGCTCCATTCTTTTCCCTAGGTCCCATTGTCTATTGGATGTTACCACCGACAAATCCGATCTCATTTTGTTTCTTACTCCGTCCTCTTCTAAAGTTTTCTTCTTCAGAGCCTTGGCTAAAATCTTCTCCTTCAGAGCATAAGTGAGGAAATGTACAAGAATTCCCCTAGGTTTGGTTCTATTTGTATTTAACCTAAAGGGATCCCAATGTATCCTCTGAATATTCTCAACATCTGAGCCACTAAACTTTTGATGTCTCCTCCTTCCTTACCCTTGGGAACTTTTAGAATCTTTAAATTGTTCCTCCTTTGAAAATTCTCTAACCGTTCCACTCTTTCTTCTTGCTCTCTCGCCCTACCTCTGAACCCTTCAATCTCTTACCTGTTAACCTGGATGTCCTCCTTGAGGCCTCTAACTTCGGCTTCAAGTGCCAGTGTCCTCCCACTCAAATCATCCATCTTTTTCTCTAACACTTCACACGCAGACCTGATGTCTTTCTGAATCTCTCTCGAATCTCTAGAGTAAGGGTGGTGAGCAACACGCTTATGGAGGCATCTCCACTTCCTGGGCTTACCCCCCCACTATCCATATATTTCTGGCTCAGCATAGTATCTCTCCCACGCTCCAAGTCACTCTGGACCTCTTCAGGAATTAAAGATTTAACTCCATCTGAAAGTGACTTAACTAAGGGCTCTAAACTACCATCTGGTCACATTCACCGTCTTCTAATTGATCACTTTGCTTTTGCAGATTTTGTTGAAACTCTACTGCCGCTATCATAGGGTTATTCCTCAACACCACGGTTTTCAGAAGCACTTTAAAGTAAGTCCTGAGAGACGGGGTCACCTTTATCTTGCGCTCCAAAGATCCCCCTCTTGCCAATTTACTACGTACTGTAGTGTCTTTAGATCCAAGTCTTGTCAAATAAAACATCCATTTCAGTAAATAAATGAAAGTAGGCAACAGTTGTACCGTAGCATGGATCCAGTTTTGTGGTAGAGTTGTAATCTCTTTTGGCAGCTTTTTTTAGTGTTCAAGTGAAGGATTAAGCTTTCCACAAACGAAGCTGCTTCTTCATTGCCATTGGTATTGAACCTTCATTCTACCTTTTTCAACTGATCCTGTAGCAGATGCAACAACAGAATTTCTTGGAGGATTGTACTGTCTTCTTTGCTGACTTTCTGTATCATAATCTCAAAAGGAAGTAGACTTAGTATCAGGCACTCCAGCAGACCCCATTTGTCTACCTCCATTGTCATGTCTTTGGCAGTTGCATTTGCTCAACTTTAAATTACATATTCATTAATATAATTGTGCTTTTCAAACAGGTGTTCCAGCATGAAATACGTTGGAACCTCCTGTACGCTGGCTTTTACAGGTAGCTCATTAACACCTTGAAAGATGCTCAACTGCTTCTGTTCTTTGAATAAATGACTGAAGTGAGTGCATATTCTTTGGCAGGTGACTAGTATGTTGCTGACTACATACTCTTTTTTTTAGAAAGCCCTGCACAATTAGGCTGATGCAATGCGCAGAAAACAGAACTTGGAAACGTCCAGCGTAAGCAATATTATATGAAAATATTACTACCATTGTCAGTGGCAACAAATTCAATTGTGAGATCTCTGGATTTAAGCCATTCATATGTCTTGGTATAAAACTCTTCCAAAATGTTAGTGGCTGTATGCGATTTCTCTATGACGAACATCCCAACACTTGCATGTTGATAAATGCCCTGAAAAGCACTGTTAGCAGTAAGACCAGCAGCTAGCCTTTGCCCAACTCCCTGAAAAGAAATTTATTGTGTAGTGACGCACATGTAATCTGTTGCTTGACAACTGGTTCTCCACATGTCCGTCATGTGGTAGATAGACTAAAAAGCACTTTGCTTCATAGTGTTGCCAATCAGTTGCAGCACTTCATGATGAGGCACTGGCACAGCAAGTCTGGCAAAATAGGTATGTCTGGGAACCTTCCACTTTGGGCAGAAGGTTTCCACAAATTCCTGAAAGCCCAGGTCAAGGGCTAACATTTTAGTAAGCTTTTCTGTGTAGAAATAGGCTTTTAATGGGTCTTGTGCTGATGTCATCTTCTTCTTCCTCCTGATTGCCCTCCTCTATCACTTCAGCTGCTGGTTCTCTTGCATGATCAGCAGTTATGTTTTTAAGGTGCTATGTATGCGATTGTGTACAGGTTTTTTTCAAATGGACAGTTGACCTCTTGTATCGCAGTGAATACATTGCTGACAGCGAAGAACTTTCTTGTGGCAAATGAAGCATAGTACAGTGTTATCCTCTTGCTGGTTAAGCATAAAAAGTCCCAGATGGAAGAGTAGAGCTTTCTTATCATACCAAAGTCTGAACAACTGTAGATAAAGCTAGGTGGTTGTGCTGTTTGCCTTTCTGTAAGGCATGATGTGACTGTTGTAGGGATTGTGGTGGCAGCTGCAGGCTTCTGGGGGTCTTGCAAATCTAAGAGCCTGCGGTGTTGGTGGAACAACATGCCTCTGAGAAGTTGAATAGAGGTGATCTATGTCTCCTATATGCCATTTTCCACACTGATGATCACTGGCTCATCATCATCATCACCACCTTTCTCACTTGCACGGCTTTGAGGAAACTTCCGTTTCCTTTATCTCTCAGACGCGGTCGAGGTCTAATCCATGTCCTGGTCATCAGAAGGGCAGGTTGGAGAAGATGGGAGAGTATACTTTCTTCTACTTGCTGGAGATTATATTCCGATGTGGGTAAAACAGGCTTTTCAACAACATCTTGCTCACCAGAAACCTCAACCCACTGCTCTGCTCCTACTTTCAGAAGATCTACAGTTGATGGTGGCTCCTGTTTAAGACTTTACAGAAATGATTTGGTGCATGGCTGGGATAGTTCCATTTCAAGTTCACTACTCTCAATGACTACAGTCACTGCAGCACTGAGAGACATAGCCTTAGGTTTTGGTGGAGATGATGCTGGTGATGCGAAAGTGGTAATTTCAGCCCGTTTCTGCCAAGAGAAGGGTGCAGCAGTGCATTAAGTTTACTGAAAAAGGAAGAGGGCTTGATTAAACTGGCTTCCTCTCCTCCCCACTGGTGACTTTCTTGGCAGGAAACTCCTTCTTTGGGGCCATTTTCTTAGCACTAGCAATTGGCACTTAGCACTAGGAGCAGAAGCACCTAGCAGAGGACTCAGTACTGTGGGTGATGACTTCAGCACCTGCTAGAAAAGCAACAAAAAACGTTAGTGAAACGAGGACAATCAGAAGAATCTACCCATTGTAAGACAACTTAGTGTATCTAAAACATGCATAAACTATTTTTCATAAGACATTATACAGAAAGGGTTCATTTGTGTCCCTCCAGAGCCATGTGACCGCTATAAAAAGCAGGGAGTGCAGAGAAAAAATATATAAATACATTTATTAACTGCTGGGTCCCTACCATGGACAACAGGAAGGCAGGCAAAAATATAAATAAATACATTAAATAATTGGTAGTGCCCCACCAGGGCCCTTGGAGACTGTGGGAGGAGGGATTTAGACACATACTGGCAGCACACAATGGTGGAAGTTAGCTCATCCACCAACCGCATGGCACTGAAGAGGGAGGCATGGTAAAACAAAATGGCCACCATACACACACACTAGCTGGCTCTTTCTTTGCTGCCTGACCAGAAAAGAAGGAGGCATAGAGAAAGACAACATGGCCACCACACACACAAACACACACAGACTCACACACACTGACACACGCACGCACACACACACACACACACACACACACATTGGCTCTACAAAATGGCCAGCAAGGAAGACACTAAAAACAAAGAACACATAGCAGCCTATAGCAAACATACACAATGGGTACACCAAATGACCACTGCCGTATGGTTAGCAAAGGAGAAGCAGAACAAAGAAGGCAGCTGTTCTACCTGGAGTACCTTCCCAACCTCAGAAAAACATAATGTAGGTTTGTAGGAAAAGGATTGCAAATATATTATTTACCCAATGTATCTGCTCCTTACCCACCAACATGAAACCAGCAATGCGAAAAATGGAAATAAATAAATTTGAAAAAATCGACTAGCACAATATCAACCATATCATACATACACAAACTCACAAAACATGGTGGGCAGAAAGGTAGCTGAAAACAAAGGAAGATGTCTAGCTACATGAACCTGAATTTCAGGAGTCACCATGACAGGCACATAGAGACCAGAAAATAACCAATTTTTTGCATTTTATCCAAAACAAATTGCAAACACCAAAAGATTTTTAAACGTCTTACTGCACAGCAGCAGTGAAAATATAAAAAATAAATTAGAAATACACTGATGGTCTAGTGTATGGCAAACTAGGCCCCAAGCAGTAAAACAAAATGGTAAGCAAATCAGTAGACTATTAAAATTAACCCACGCAAGAAAATAGAGAAAACTAACCCTAGGCCTCCCCCATAAAAAAAGTGCAACATTTGCCCTTAAAAAAGGTTAATCCCACATGGATCAGCCCCAATTCCAGCCCAAACTCCAGTCCATTTGCCAACAAAGATACAAAATCAAAAACCACAAGGAGGAACAAAGAATACCATCTTTCAAACCTCAAATCTTTCCAAAAGTGCTACATTGATTTTTCTCAAAAAGCTGAGTCCAATGGTGTGGATACTGCAGATTGCAGATAGACAGTGATATTTTTCCTTCAAAATCTAAATGCACAGTGACCAAGGGCTAGACAAAGCATAAGAAGGAGTCTTCAGGACACGATTAGGAAGTTGCTTCTGTATATACAGTAGCTTACCAATCTCTAGGGCACTTCATTAGATTTAAAAAACAAAATAATGTAAAAAGTGCGTTTGGTGCTAAAAAAAAATACCCAAATGATCTGTTTCAGTAAAATATCACCTTGAAAATGCATTTTGAGTTCATTTTCCAGCAGCATGAGGAAATAATTATACGTCACTAGAATAAAGCAGAACTACTCCAAAAAGTTACGCCCAGGTCTACTCTCTACCCCCAGTGTGTGAAAAGGGAGAACCTCACTTGAAGACCTGCAAGAGTTGGGCCTCAAATGACAAGGTGATGCTGTGCAATCATGTCCTTTACAGGGATGGAAAGTAGGTCATCAGGCAATGCGCCTTCAGCTCACATGGGGCAGCATGACCAGCTGTGGAGTTTGCATGATATTTAAAGTGGTGGTAGGGCATGGTGATTTCCTAAATAATTTACCGCTAAAGCTCTCCTTCTGAATTAACTAGCAAAACAAGGGAAAGGCCCAAATCAATACGCGCACCCTACTGGCTTTTAGAAAGAGGTGATAACATGATTTTTGGTTTGCATCAAGAAAAAACCCCAATTTTCTTGTTTTTGAGCATTTCCCTCTGCAAATTCCACCAGATGAAATTTGCAGGATGAAAATCGTTGATCAGTTTGAATTCACTGCACAACTTGAAATGATTTGACATTTGACCAGGCCACTTAAAATGAAGGGCCCCAAGAGTTACATACCAGTTTTCCAAAAAGATGAGGGGAAAATAAGAAAGTCTACAATATTCGCAAAGAATCACAGTTCTATATGCAAATGTGTTCAGTTAGAATTAACCAGACCCATAATTAAAGTGGAAGGCTCTGACTAAGGGAAATGTGAATATCTCTTTAGAGGACAGGTGCATACAACAGCCAATCAAATGTATCTATTCACCACACACTATGGAATTACATTTCAGGTCAGTAGCCGAATGTGAGCTAATGCACTGCAACAAGTGCTCTTTTTAATAGGGCCGCCGGGAGTAAACCATGACAATGCACCCCATTATGGCGAATGCGCTGCCCCCACGTTGGCCGCGAACAAGTGTTGTCCTAGGGGCAGCGCATTCATGTTAAGACACGGAGAGGCTGCTTTCAGCCACTCTGTGTTTTTGCAGTGCAGGCGGCAACTGTCATGCACTTTTAAAGAGGATTAAGGATCCCCTTGCAGGTGGGTGCAGTCAGTGACAGCACCTGCCTGAAAGGGGATGCCTGGGAGTCCGTAGGACCTCATGTCTTACCTCCAGAAGGCTGCTCTCAGGGGGAACACTCACAGTGCACCACCTAGAAGGTGCTGGAAAAGGAACTCAAAATAAATTTTCAAGTTAATATTTTACAGACAGATTGTTTGGGTATTTT
Source organism: Triturus cristatus (assembly GCF_964204655.1). Classification (NCBI taxonomy): domain Eukaryota; kingdom Metazoa; phylum Chordata; class Amphibia; order Caudata; family Salamandridae; genus Triturus; species Triturus cristatus. Next base: position 1,527,125,330 of record NC_140591.1, read on the forward strand.
TTTTATATTATAATTTTTCTGGGTGGCTCACCAAGAGAGTGCCCCCTGAGAGCTTCTTTGTATTGGTGCCCGCGTCTGTAATATGGTGCGGGAGCAGAGGTAAAGGAATACCCTCATTTGCAAAGGACACGCCCATCTGCAAAGGAGGGAACGCCTCCTGTTGGTAAGGCTGGCGCTCTAAGTGCCCCAGCGCTATCGGTATTACTGAAAGAGACGCACAAGTATCTGTGCCCCCTTCTGTAATCTCAAAGTGCCCTGGGGGTGCGCAAACGCCTGTGGCACCCCCGGGGCACTTATTGTAATGCGGACCCAGGTGTTAATGATACTGGGACCTGTTAACTCCAGGCGTGTGGAACTAATACGAATTCCAGGTTGATCCTCATGAATGCCTTGAGCAATGAAGAATTATTTGAGAAAATGATAATTCTATGTTCAGTCCCCCAAAAAGTTTAACGTTTTCCCCCCCGGCAGTTTCCCCCAGAGATGTTGGCTGCACATCACATAATTCGCAATGAGGCCAACAGCAGGGTTCCTTCCTACCCCCCTCGGGAATGACGGCTTCTCATAATGAGGGCCGCAATGGTCATAAACATACTAAGGTGGTGCCTGTGAAAAAACAGGATAAGCCCACTAAAGAATTCTTCCCCAGAAGAAACCTCTAACAACACATTTTTATACTGCAGAAATAACATTTAAAATGTTGGTTAAATGGAAATTAATTAAGCCACAAAAGCAACAGACAGCCATACCAAGCTTAGGTGTCGCCCCTTACCTTCTGGGAGACAAACATAAACTGGTGTAAGTATTCCATTCTCAAGGTATTAAACACTTGGAATCGTAAAGAGCAAGCATAGTTCCCTTTCTCTTTGGCTTGGACTATCCACAATTTCACAGGTAATGGGATGAAGAGAGATGAGTTGGTAATAGAAATGTAGGCTTATTTGTGACAGAGGAAAAGTTGGGTGCAAACTGCTTCCTGTTTTTAAATTATATATGTGGTGTTTTCTTTACTTGTAGGTCTGTTACACTTTCAAGACGATGGAAAGCAATAACAAAAGTACAGTAACAGAATTCCTCATCAATGGCTTTTTGGGGTTCCAGCGTTTCCATACTTTGCTCTCTGTGACTTTTCTAGTAGTCTACATCATAACCTTGATGGGAAACTTCACATTCATGTATGTCACATTGGTTGATCCCAGGTTAAAATCTCCCATGTACTTCTTTCTCTTTAACTTTTCTACTGCAGAGATGAGTTACACATCAGTGATTGTCCCAAAGGCTCTCTCAGTTCTACTGACTGGTCACAGGGAAATAACTTTTTTCGGTTGTCTTGCTCAGTTATATTTCTTTGTTGCACTGGTCTTTACTGAATGCTTCTTGCTTCTACTCATGGCCATTGACCGATATGTTGCAATATGCTACCCTCTGCAATATGGCATCATTTTGACTGGTACCTTCACTATCAAGCTAGCTTTTGTTGCCTGGGGGGTTGGTTTCCTGGTCCCTGTTGCTCCAATGTTTCTTATAGCTAGACTTAATTTCTGTGGCCCTAATTCAATCAATCACTTCTTTTGTGACGTTGTCCCCTTGCTACAGCTCTCCTGCTCTGATAGCTCCTACATAAAACGCCTTGTTTTTCTCTATTCAATTACAATTGCTGCAACCACAACTTCTTTTATTATTGTGTCTTACATCTTCATCTTTTATGTGATTGCAAATTTTCCACCTGGTACAGGAAAACAGAAGGCCTTGTCCACCTGCCTCTCCCACTTGATTGTTGTATTTATGTTCTATGGGACGGGAGGTTTGGTTTACATCCGACCTATCGGGAAAACGTCTAATGAACAACAACACAAAGTTCTATCTGTGTTCTACACCATTGTGCCTCCACTCATGAATCCATTTATCTACAGCTTGAGAAACAAGGAGGTTCAGAGTGCCATAAGGAAAGCCACATGTGAAAAGTATAAATGACTTTCTGTAGAGACCTAATACTTTATTATCTGCTTGGGCTAGAATTCTTCATCCCTTCAACATTATCAAACTACTTCCTAAACAGTAAGGGACAAATATTACAAATACAGATTTTCAATTTAGATTTATAATAACAAAATCTCTTGATAAATGAACAATAAAAGACCACTCATAGATGTTATAATTAATAATCTAGAGGCACTTTTTGCCAGTCTGACTCACAAGCATGAAAATGGGGACTAATCACTGGATATTATGCCTTCTCATCAGACTTCTCAGTGTAAGGTTTGACGGCTTCAAATTTGCAAATTAGGATTATAATAGTCCACCATTTAAATTTAGAATGAAGTTAGAGGTGATTATGTGTTTTTTTATCTGATTAGATTTAAATTGCACAATATTGAACATGATGTATTCTATCACGGTGCATATTGTGTAAAATGGTCCACAGGGGCATAGCGTATACACTAGCATCATTTGCATTATGCAAAACATAACCACTGTAATTCTACAAATTAAACATAATTGAGGAAGTGCATCCTCCCTAGATATCCATGAAACAAAATCTAAACACCATGAAGGTTGCCGTTGCACAGATTTAACATTCCACTGTATTACAATTGCATTAGCACAAGCTATGTATCCTTTTCAATCATACAATTATTAGTTCAACTGCAAAAGAAGGGGATTATTTCAGTCTGCTGCTCCCCTATAACCTTTTATAACCCACTTGTGCTAATTCATGAGCTGAACTGATCTCAATCCTATAGTTCGAAATATGTTTAATTGCATTTCTAATGGAACCACCATTAAAAAGAATACTATACAGTGAGGCAATTGATTCAAGTTTTAAGTAGAGAGACCGAGGGTTCACTTCACAAAGGCAAACGTAGGAGCCAGCTTAACTTTATCTAAACAACTGTGCACTGCGATGCCTTGCGAATTTCCAGAGAGCTGTATCTGGATCATTCAGAGATGGTACCTCTGCCAGCACTTGGTGACATTAAAATATCTTCCTCTAAATACTTCTTCTCTGCAAGAACATCATAGGGCATTCCACGGACAACTAGACTTCAGTTGAAGCTGCTTATGAGTGGCTCCATCTTGAGAGAACTTTCATTCTTTTCACCTTCTAAGTGATAACAAAACTTTCTATAGTCAGCCCAAATGTTACTATATGTCCCTCAAGGCTTAGTGCAGCCTTCAAATACATTCTCTCTAATCACATACTAGCACTTCAGTACTGTCCTGAAAACCTTACTACCAATATTAACTGTAACAAACCCCTGGACTAAACCTTTGCAATAGTGTCTTAACCATAAGCACCTTGGGGAGAGCTATTAAAATTATATTAGGTTAAGGATCTCTGAGGTAACTTGCAATATCTTTATTATGTATGACGGTGGTACTTTTTCCCTTATTATGCATGGTGACAAAATCACCTTACCCATTAGACACTTAAATCTGTGGTGCATAGCTCTTTGATATGAAAGAGAGAATATGTTTGCAAACATGAAGAATAAATATAGAATCACTAATCAAAAAAGGCTGCCAGCTAGTTGCTGAAAAAAAGGTTTTGGAAGCAGTTCAATAGAAGTCAGCTGCAAAAAAAAAAGAAGTGCACAGCACAAACATGTAGAACGATTCTAACTTTTCTATAATTTCCCCAAGTACTGCAAAAACATAAACATGCTGCCACACATATCTACTTTCTGCTTGTCATGGTAGATTTTAAAAACACAGAACAGAAATAAAAGCAGCATTTAATGTTAGTTGTTTAAAACGGCTGCTCCATGACGTGATTTCCGTTATTATATTATATTATATTGCAGTTTCTAGTTAACTGAGTGTTTACATTTCGCAATGTTTTGCATTCTGTACATTTGTTCTGAATCACTGACATAATATCTACCACAACAATATCGATATGCATAAATGTGGTGTCAAAAATAGTGTTTCCCCATAATTATAACTCTAAGTACAAAAATATAGTAAACAATATTGTTTCACATTAATTCCATTAAAAAAATAGTTTTGAATATATATATATATATTCCTGGTTTCGCCCGAAACGGAGGCTGCAGAAGGCGTTGGACATGTAAGGAGAGTTGTTTTGTCCCAAGTGAAAAGACTCTGGATCCTGATAGCTTTTACTGTTGGCTGCCCAGATGGATGCTGGATCTTGCAGTCCTTAGACTTCCACCAATGGGGAGAAAGTAGTCACCATTCAGAAAGGACTGTTGTTGGCACCAGTGCAGTATGGTTTTATCATCTGAGGAAGGATATACATCCGAAACGTGTCATGCTAAATACAGAATAAACTCACCTGAACATGAACTGCTGTGTCCCCTATCGTTTTTTAAAAAGAAGGCGATGTTTTCTGTATATATATATATATATACATATATATATATATATATATATATATATATATATATAGTTTACAATAGTAAATCCCAAATATTTTAGTATATATACCATTAATAAAATGTAAACCACATATATTTAGTTAATATTTAATGCTATATAGATATATGTATATATATTTTCTAATTATGGATCTGTCATCAATTGATTTAGATAGCACTAGCACTTCATTGAAGGTAATAATATTGTCTATTCGAGATCTAATAGAGAAGTAATGGGGTGATTTTACCTTATAAATAACAATTATTATTGTTGACAGATAAAATGTAGTTTAACATAAAAAGACAGTCAGCAATTGTTTGAGTGGCCATCAATGTAGCACATATGTTTTATACATTTGTAAGATGTCTTTTTTTGATGTCTATCAACTGTGCATGGTATTTTCAATCACGGGAAGGGGTTGTGCACTATTTAAATGTTGTCACATTAGCGGCGTGGCATGTGATCAAGCCGAAACGCGTCATGGCAGGCACTAGCCTGATATAGACTGTGTACTATTGGCATGATTAAAGCACTTTATTGAAGATTATTTTTGTCTCTGTGTGTGATGGTCCGCACCTGGGTGAACTCATCGGCAACAAGGTGGGCCCGGATTGCGATTTTTATTCAAATTCATCCGGAATCAGGTTGCTTACGGACTAAGGACCCTCTCTCCATTTGATGTGAAGCTACGCACAGCCATCATCGCGTAAGTGAAAAAATGTTGACCCGGAAGGAGTACGAATAGACTGCGCCCCCCGCAATTGGAACAGCATGAGGTTGAAGCTCTGTGGTTCCAGGGAGGATTTGGCGGTGTTCCAGAGGTCAGAGGACCCTGGGAACCGGCTGACTCTATGGGGTAAGCAGGGACAACTTAGAAAGTTTGACTCAGCGGGTGGAGAGATTGTACATGGACAATTGAGGTGGCTCGCACCAGTGCTAACAATGTCTAAGTTACACACACAATGTCAACCAACAACGAGCTGTGAGAACGCGAGGCTGAAGTGCTATTTCTTAATTTACCTGAAGTAATTAGAGAACAAAATGGTCAAATCAGCAATACGATCAACTATGATGTGAAAAGCTTGTTGAGTACATTAGAGAAACTACTGAAAACTGAACTCACCAAATGATGGGAAAAGAAGTTCCTTGAGAAGTACAGAGATGCCAATAGGGAACTGAAAAGATGTGGACCACAGCATAAATACTTGAGTAAGAGCTTTATTGGAAAAGCAGGTACAGAGGTCTAATGAGCCCAGAGGATCAGCACCAACTGCAAGACAAGGTGTTCTAATCCTCTGTTCCCATAGATTCCAATACAGAATTACACTTGGTAGAAGGACATAACAAATTTAGCATTCTATACCATAAAGAACAGAAAGAAGGAACACAGTAATATGTAGAACACCACATATCTCCCCCTTTAAAAAAAAAAAAAAAAAGAACAGGGCATACCCCCAAAAAAACATCAAAGAAAAAGAAAATAGAAAATAAAAACTACCAATCACAAAGTTTGTATGGAACTTTTATAGCTCTGCAACTTCTCCTTAAAGTTGACTCAGCAGAAGACATAAACAAAAAGCTTGGTAAATTGCCACATTATGAGATCCTGTGACCATTGTCACTGCATGGTTTTTAATCTAAACAATGCAGCGAGGTTCCCTGAATTTGGACTTTCCTTTTTGGAGTAACAAAGGATCGTTGACCCTGACCAAGTCTCTTACCCCAAACTTAATCACTCTCCTCTGTCCAGAATGACAGAGCTTTTCATATTTGGAGTGATTGCAGTAATCAGAGGCAATCTTGGCCCTAGAAACTTCAGAGGATACAGAACAATCACACTTGATAGCATTCAGTTTCCAAAAGGGGCAGAGGGAAGAGGAAACCTTTCTGCCCCTGGGGGGCGCTAGGTGGCGCACAAGCAAAATGGCCACACTGGTGTGAGGCTCTTGCTGCTCGGCGTCCGTTATCCTGACAATTATCCTGCTTCTTGGACCAAAATCTGCACCTTGCTGCGGAGATGGGACACCTGAGATCTGGTGCACCGGCATAGCGAATCTGGGGCTGGTAGCGCGCTGTCAAGCCACACTGCTGTGGTATCGCTGGTGGTGCCGCTGGAGAGACCTGTACTGCCCAGTGCCCTTGTCGGGATAGACCTGCCACTCGAGCTCCATATCACCCATGTGGCATGTGGGCCGCATCCTGGCCGTGGCTGAATCCTGCACCGCTGCTACACACCAGGAGGGAGTGAACCTTAAACTACCCCCGGTGCGCTCCTGAGCCATCAATATCCTGCACATGCAGAGGGATAGCCACTGTCACGACGCCCACATACCTGAAGGCGAACTCATCCATTGACCCCTGGCCCCCCACGCGGCATTGCTGGAGCGCGTTACCTGACTATGCGCTGGTCAATCCTGTCGCTGGAGTGAGGGAGTGAAAGATTGAATGAACTGCTGCTGCCAGATAGCAGGCGAAATTGGCTCATTACTACTTGTGGTGCCTGTGGCACTGTCTGGCCCCGCCATCCTCTCTCCCAGGCGGCGATACCAACGCTGCGGGGGAATGACATAACGCTGCAGTCATGGCACTTCCGCAGGCACCCCTGGAGGGGTGCGTGCGGTGTGGTGAGGTCTGCCCAGCTGCATGGCATAACTTCAAACTGCCTGCACAGAATAAAGCCACCACTACCCGTCCGCTTCGCCAAATAGGGGCTGGGCCTCGCTCCTGCTGTCTCCACCGCACTTGCACTATCCCCGACCACCAACGAACACAGCTGGGGCTCGCCTTTTCTCTTCCGGCATTGTAGAGCCCCGGTGGGCTCAAGGCCTTTGTATAATTTGTGACTCTGCACTCCTTTGTGCTGCTGAGCCGCGTGGCTGGCTGACGCTGCAACTTGTTGTCTCCTCGATATTTTGCACCACTCTGGGCTCTTCTTGATTGCATGGCCTGCTAAATTTGCACAAACCAAACACTGAGCAATCTGCCCACTGGCCTCTCAGGTACTGCAACAGCCCATATAGCTGGACGTCACTGTCCCGGAGGTGCCGCACCTCCCAGATGACTGATTGACTGTTTATATTACACTCCACTGGAGGTGACAGGCCCAGCACTGTGGCCCTGGGGAAGAGCAACGTGAAAGCCTACTTTCACTGCGTGAGGTGTGCTTGGCAGTCGCACACGCCCCCTACACCCCACCTTGGCATCATCCTCATGCCTGCAATTCTTAACACTATGCCGGCAGTTATTCCACACACAACATGGGGAAGGCAGACATCAGACAGCCCCGGCTGTATTTCGAGTCCAAGAAGGTTGGTCTTACTCAGCAGGAGGATACCGAGGGGGCCAGAGAGGACGCCACACAGAAACGGCCCCCATACAGAATGACAACATGAAATCTTTACTATTAGAGATGCGACAGAGCCTCACCTCCATTGCTGAAAAAATGGACGCAATGACCAATCGAATGGATGCCATCGTCCACAAGCTGGATGGACACAACAAGCGCATTAAAGAAACTGAGCACCACATTTCAGAAGCGGAAGACAGCTCCTCCAGCATTCAGACTCATGTGGCGCAGATGGGCAAGCTGCTCAAGATCATAGCCGCAAAGAATGAGGATCTTGAAGCGCGCAGTCGCAGGAATAACATACGCATTCTTGATATTCCAGAGAGTACCAACCCAGGCAGAATGGAAGAATACATTGAAAAACTGCCAAAAAGACACTATTGGGGCTGCATCCTTTTCCTCTCAATTTATAGTCGAAAGGGAGCACCGCACCCTTGGCCCCAGACCACCCCCGAGAGGCACGCCGCGCCCTATAATTGCCTGCCTCCTAAATTACCGACATCATGATGTGGCTCTCAAGAAGGTCCGGGAGAAATGCCAACTCATCTACGAAGGCAACAAGATTACGCTATACCCGGATTTCTCAAATGCGGTGCAGGAAGAACGATGCAAGTTCAACCCCGCCAAGCAAAAACTACGCCAAGCCCAGACAGACTACATCGGAAGAATTGGACACTTGATGGTACCGGCCAGGCTAATGTTACACAAGGGCATACTAGTTTATGTACCGAGCGCCCTCACCCCGGGAGACAGGATCATTCCATCGCCTTGCTACGCGGAGGGCGGGGAGGAACCGTGCTGGCATCTAGAAGGTCCCCCCAGAGGGCGTACCCACTTTTTCTCTTACTGCAGACCAGTCTGCAGAAGTTTCTGGCTGTTCATTGGGTTTTGGGAGGGGAGGATGTATTTTCTGGCATGTTTGTGATGCTTCAGTGGAAGGGGGAAAGGGGGCTGTTTATGGTTGTTTTCTTACCACAAGTGACATAAGTGACATATTGTGACAGACAGACGAGGTTTAGATCCTTAACACTCAGTACAGGGGTACAGAAATCAAAACAAAGAGCATTTGTTTTCGCATTCTCAGATGACTAACACATTGCATCCCCAAAGTCCACATTTGCGTCCAAATGGGCGGAGCACCGAACATTTTCATCCTATTCCTCTAGAGGGACGGCCATTCTCATAAAAAAGAACACTCCCTTTGTGGTAGCCGGCACAACACAAGACCAGCAGAGACGCTACTGCATTGTATGGGCAGATAAGGCCCCGAATCGGTCACCTTGGCATGCTGTTATGGTCCCAGTATTGACTCTCCTGAGTTCTTTACCACGTTGTGGAGAAAAATCATAGCAATCTGTTCTACCCACATAATTTCAATGTTGCCCTTAATCCTGCTACAGGTAGGTCCATCCCCGTGCCACATCATTACACTACAGCGCAAACAGTGCTGCAAGATATAGTGACCAACAATGAGCTGATAGATGCCTGGCGTCACCTACACCCCCACACTGCGGAAGGTACACATTTCACAGTGCACTCTGCTTCATGGTCTAGATTGGATTATTGTCTCATCTTCCGAGGCCTTGCCCCGTCGACACTGTCTGTCACGCAATTAGGATATACATTCTCTGATCAATAGCCACCTATCTCCGGCTTTTCCCTTAACCAGGGGTACCAGACAGGGGTGCCCACTTTTCCCCCTTCTTTTTGTCCTTGCGATAGAACCCCTGGCGGCTAAGCTCCGTCAACACAACCAGGACAAGGCAATACGCTGCAACCTGCGCCAAATACTTAAATCCCTCTATGCTGACGACGTCACCCTATAATGTTCGGGACCCACAACACAACCTAAACCCACTCCTGCAAGAATTTATTGTTTTGGGGAAACTCTCCGGGTTTCATATCAATTGGGGAAAGTCGGTAGTCCTTCCTCTCACACCTGCTGCCACACAATTCCCCATGGACTTTCCACTGGAATGGTGCAGCTCTTATTTGCGATACCTAGAGATATGCATTTCCAGAGATCAAGAGGAATTAATACGTCTCAATCATGGCATTGCCCTCGACCGTATTGCCAGCTGCACAACCCAATGGATTGCATTGCCGCTTTTTCTGGTGGGACGCGTCTCCCTAGCAAAAATGGTCATCCTCCCACAGTAATAGCTGTTGCCCGAAGATGTCATAGATGTGGTCTGGTGAGTGCAGATGACAGACACATGTTTTTCAAATGCCCTCTGTTACAGGACTACTCGTCCGCAGTGGAGAAAGCAATAAATGAAATTCTCTGTGCCAGCATAAAAATAAAATTAACATTGATCATGTTAGGGGTGGAAGATAAGCCAATTATGCCCCTCTCTAGGGAGAAGCAGGTCCTACTTTTCTATTTGATTCTCCTCGCTAGGCTAGAGGTTTGTAAAAAATGGACAGATGCCGTACCACTCCTTGGGATAGACTGGTTCCAGGCGGCAAAAAGTATTTGTAAAATGGACATAGGATCAGAGACTGATACACACTCTGAGATCTGGGAGGCTTTTTTGAATTGGAATGGCACAATAAGAACTTAATCACATTAGTCCTATGATTAGACCTGCGTGGAACTAGTAACCAGGGCACTGGACGGGTTGGTACACAGGACTATTTAAATGTCGCAAATAGCCTGGGGAGGAACAGGGCGGTCGACAGGCTGCAATTTTCATACAATGGTGGTATGAGGACAAAAAAGAAAAGTTGAATAAATCGCTGAATCCACAAGCACAGTGGGAAATAGCACATGAATAACTGTAAAATGTGTGTGGATCACTGAATGCACAAATGCTTGGACGATGTTGGTGCGCTAGTGTTCAGTGAGAAGCCCACAGAAAGTGACATCACTACATGCCAGCAACACGACCGGAGCAAGCTCCCATGGTGGCGATGACCAGGAAGATGACATGAAGAAATGCTGGAAGTAAGACCGGAGCGAACTCCCACGGTCGCGATGCCCAGGCGTGACAGGGACTTCAGGAGCAGGCAAGCCGGAGAGGTATCCCACGGCTAAAGAACAAAGGAGCAGGATGACAGTGCCAGAGCTGGAAGACAGACAGAGCGTATCCAGGTAACTCACTGTGACTGTGATGTTCGAAGGCAGGCTTGGAAACTGCGGGAGTGCGAGGAACGAGGCGTGAGGGAGTGTATGTGCATACATTTAAAAGTAAGCAGTAGTGGCACTTGTAGAAGCACTCACTAGGCAGATTAAAGTCAGTTCAGGTAAAATACGAGCCAAAAGGGAGCTCTGCTCTCAAGATACCCAAATAAAAAGAAACAAGCGAAACAGGGAAGCAGTCCTGCTCGTGGGGTGGTTTAAAGGAAGCACAAAAGCTAGGGAAAAGCAGGAATGGACCAGCTTACCTCTGTTAGCAGAAAGTTGAGAGAAAAAACATCCAAGAGCAGGAACATAAGGCTCTGTAGAAGTAGATGAGCACAAGGGTAGGACGCTGGAAGTTGAGGGAATACAACCTCTGGGCCCAATAGGAGAAGGGAAAAAAACAGTACCTTGAGGAAGCAGAGGCAGAAAAATGAAGTACGTGCAGAAAATCAGCTCGCTCCAAATCTGATCCCAAGATTGTTGCCAAATGAAAAGATGTGGTCCACAGCATAAATACTTGAGTAGGAACTTTATTGGAACAGCAGGTATACAGGTTGTCTAACGGGCCTAGAGGATCAGCACCAACCGCAAGACAAGGTGTTCTAATATTCTGTTCCCATATATTCCAATACAGAATTACACTTGGTAGAAGGACATAACAAATTCAGCATTATATACCACAGGAACCAAGAGGATTACGAGTGTTGATCGTGCCAACACTTGAGAACCTCAATCCATCTATGTTAAAGGAGTGGGCAGAAAACAACCTGCAGGCATCCATGAATATGGTAACCATCATCATCAAATATGCCAAAATTGACTGAGATACAACACTCAAAGAAATAGAAACAGTTAATGGCCTACTGGATGGGTTGGAGCAAAAAGAAAGGATTACCAAAGGATGCGCAGACATTGAATCAAGATTGAAAAAACATGAAGACATGATAAAAGCTAGAAAAATCTTCAAGTTTGCGCATGACAAAAATGATTATGCCACATGAAGGTTGTTCACTCTTTCACATAAATTTGATACTTTTAGAAGACAAGCTCTGTCCAATAAAACACCCAAAGTCCTAATTGCAACACAGGCAGTAAATGCTGCAGAAAGTTCAAAGTCTGAGGCCGGTTCACTTACCAGCAATAGTGATTCCAGTGAAAGCAGGCAAAGGAGGAACAAGCCCAGGAGCGAGAGGCGAGGAGGGAATGCAAACGGAAATACCAACAGAACAACACAAGCCAGGAAGTGGCAACGTAACCACACTTAAGGATAACACTGTGATTAATCTTACGGATATTGCATTAACAGCTGCAGAATTGCAATTACTTTCGCTGGGGCTTTCATATTGCCCGGCAAGTAAATTTGAATATGATCAGTCCAGAATAGGTGTATATAAATTCATCTGCATATTAAAACTGATTAAATTTCATCAACTCAGAAATACCACAAACAATTCTAAGGATGACATACCATCCAATGACAGTGATACCAACCTTCGAGTAAATGACGTCACCACCCTTAGGCTTTTACACTCATTAGCTAATGATGATACCGATTCCTCCAAGTCCACACAATAAGTGTTAGCTGATCAATATCACTAAAGCAGCTAATAGCCCCTTTCGCCCACCATCTACCTTTGTTCCAATGATGCCTTAAGATGTCATTGACGTATTCAGCGATCGAGTAATGGAAGAGCTAAAACAACTTAACAGAACTGTCAATTGCTCTAGACATCAGAGAAAGCACATGCAACTGCAATACATCAATCTCATGAAGAAATTGGGTGATAATCATGAAATTATAATCAATAAAACAAATAAGGGTGGTAACATCGCTCTGTGGCCCAGACAACAATATCTCGAAGAGGCCAACAGACATCTAGGGGACTCATCTTGTTACAAGAAATCCTCAGTTCATGATCTTCGGACAATGAAGGACACAATTTTCCAACATTTATCATTATGGAAACGGATGGGGTTATTGACTAAAAACAAGTTGAATTTCTTAAAAAATAAACACCCCATAACACCAGTTCTGTACTTTAGCCCAAAAGTACACAAAAATGTGTCACCCATTCGAGGAAGACCAATTATTTTGGCTAGGAAGAGCATCATGGAGTCAATGTCAAAATATGTAGATTATTTTCTGCAAGAACATGTAACTAGTTTACCCTCTTTCATTAAATACACTGGGGACTTTTTGAGAAAGATCAATGATATACATTGGGACCAATACTACCTTTTTATTGTAATGGATATAACATCACTCCATACGAGTATCCATCACACAGATGGGCTGGTTGCTATTAAGCACTATTTAGATCAAAGACCATCTATTTACATGAACATAATTGTTGATTCTCAAGATGATTAAACTTTGCCTCCACAATAATTATTTCCTTTTCAACAGGGAAGTGTACCAGCAATTGAGGGTAGTGGTGATGGGGGCATGCTTCTCCCCAGCTACAAATGTCTTCAAGTTGGCTGGTGGGAGGAGCATGTCCTCAAGGTCCAACACAAATTGATGTGGGATGCACATGTCAAGCCTTATTGGAGATATATAGATGATATTTGTATAATATGGAATGTTACTGAGGAAGAGGCACAAGCTTACGTATTGGCTATTAATGACAACGAGTTAAATTTAAAATTCTCGGCTGAGATTAGAAATCTCAAGGTGGAATTTTTAGATGTACAGCTCTATTTGAGTAGGGGTGAGATCCAAATCAAACTTCATCACAAGAGCACGGCTGGAAGTTCCATCCTCCAAGCCAGCAGCTCTCATCCCCGACATCTCATAAACAGTATTCCTTACGGAGAATTTTTACATATACGCCATATCTGCAGTTCCTACACAGATTTGGTTCAGTGTCAACAAGAGGCTATACAGCGTTTTATCCCCTGTGGTTTCAAAAATTCTGAGGTGCAGAAGGCTCTGTGTAAGGCGAATTCACTCATGAGAGAGGTTTGCCTATTACCAAAAGATGAGAGAGTTTTTGTCTTCACCATCGCCACTCTCAACATTCCAAATCATGAGACATTGTAGGCTACACCATTAATTACAGCATTCAGCAAACAAGAGAACAAAATCAGACACATCATCTATTCGCATTGGCCAATTGTCCTCACTGATACAACGTTAAACCAAATTCTCCCTGCTCTCCTGTCCATCAAGTTCATAAGAGCATCTTCGATGAGCGACACACTAGTAAAAAGTAGCCCAGAATTCATCCCCACAGAAACGTGGTTATCTATAACGGGTTTTTACAAGCGCAGTTCATGCCGGGCTTGTAAAGTTGGAACTAATACCACTGAATATGTAACAGCATTCAGCACAAAACCTGTACAAATCAAAGGTCCTCTCACATGTCAAAGTGACCATGCTGTGTATGTGTTAGAATGCACATGTGGGCTCAAGTACGCAGGCAGTACTAAACCCCTTGTATTCAACAGAATTTTGCAAGTGGTTTATTCCGATTTCAACTATCCAGTAGCCCAACATTTTCCGTTAGCACATCACAACAACTTGAAGGAGCTTAAGTACTTTGTTACAGGTGCTGTCCCGGTATCTAGAGGTGGTGTTAAAAGAGAGAGACATTTACGACAGTTAGAGTCTCACTTTATACTGGCACTTGATACAAAGATGCCAAATAGTTTAAACACAAGTGAGGACTTGCACAATTTTTTATAATATATATGTATATCAACATCTTATTCTTGATTTCAAGCAATTATCTTATATCATCAAAATGCCCACAGGAGGTTTGATCATGGGTGCTTTTATCCTAGTGGTTACCTTGGCTTCGCACATATCCATCCATGTCAAGCAATTAGTGTGTCTCAAAGAAATTTTTTGATTGTTCAAAAAAAGTTAAATGTGTAGTTTTTAAAAAAAATATACTACTATAAAAAGCACATATACACATTACACATATATATAATATATACACACACACAAACACACATATATATATATATATCTTCAATGGAGGGAGTTTTAGATTGGATATATATATAATATATATATATTTTTTAATATATATATATACATATATATATATACATATATCTATATATATATATATCTATATATTACCTACTGGCGATCGCCAGTAGGTAGTTATAGTTAGGACCACGTTTCCATAGGAAAACCTCAACATTCTATTTTGAATAACTTTGGCGCCGGTCGACGAATCCTCGCGAATTTCTCAAAATAGGTGGGGCGCTACGCTCCGCTCCTACCCTGAAAGTTTCGGGGGGATCCGTCAAGCGGGGGCTGAGATAAAAGGGGGGTCCCAAAACGCGTTTTTCCCATGCATTTTTCCATAGGACCTTTAGAACGAGCTACAGCCCGAACGGCTGAACAGAATTACTCGAAATTTGGCAGAGAGGTAGTCCCTAGGTCAAGGAAGTGCCTTTTGTAGGTTTGGTGTAAATCTGTTCAGTAGATTCTGAGAAAATAGCCTTTAAATCAATATATATATCTGAGCCAGCTTACGGTACGCTTACGGTACGCTTACCGTAAGCGTACGGTGGCGTGCGCGAGCGCGATTCTGATTGGCTCTTAGATCTTAGTAAACATTCGAATCGGCCGAAACCAGGAAGCGGCGGCCGCCATTTTGTGTATTTCACTCTGAAAAAAAAGAGTGAAAACAAGGAAAGGGGGCAATGAGGAGAGTTACAGACCCCCTAACAATTGTAAGGGGGTCAAAGAAGGACAGAAAAGTACAAAAAAAACATTTATTGATTTTAAAAAAAATCACGGGGTACGCTTACGGTAAGCTTACGGTAAGCGTACGGTAAAAAAATAAAAATAAATAAATGAAAAGCAGATTTAAGAGTTTAGATATTAGGGAGCTCTAAAAAGAGCTGTTGTGTTTATGAAGTCATTTTTTTAGTGGTACCTACAAGTAAGTACCGATGCAGAGTCTAAGGTTCAAGAGGAAGACTCTGTTCCCTTCATCATTGAAGTGCACACCATCTCCTCTATAAATGTCTTGCATGTCATAACGCAAGTTGTTGTGGTAAATGGCACCCATACCATAGTCACGGAGGAAAGCAGAAACAGATTTGTTGACGTGCTTTCTTGCTTTGTCAATCTGTGGACAGAAATGATTGGACCAGTTCCATTTTTGCCTTTGGCATATGTTGGAAAACACAAAGGCAGTTTTAGGGAAAAGTGAAAACAGTTGTGCAAAGGTGTCCTTCATAAGCATTTCCAGACCTACCCCAGTCAAAGTGCCTAGGTCATTGCCACCACAGTGCACTATTATGAGGTCAGGGTGTTGGATTTGCATGAAGGATTTCACCAATGGCATCAATTGGTGCCACTTTAACCCTCTCTGACCAATCCATTTAATGTCTACATTTGGCAAAGCAAGGTCTCTCACCATATCTGTTTTCTCTGCAAACTTTTCACTCCAGAAGACATAGCTGTGCCCTACAATCCACACTGTGAACATCTTCAAAGGAGATCTGGATGCACTCAGGAGGTGTCTTTCAGTAGAATGGCAATATGAAAAGAAAGACAGTTTGGAAATGGAGGCATACATATTTTTTTCAAAACAAAAAGAACTGATTGGCTGTTTCATACCATTCAAGAATAAAAACTAGGCTGTATGTGTAAATTAATAGAAGCATGTTTTGTATTGGTACAAAAAAATGTGTAACCAAAGAACAGTACTATGGATTTGCTGTTAGGTTTGAAAAGTCAAGCACTCTTGCTCTGTGGAATTGAAACATTGTGTGTCGAACTTCTGACCGAACTGCACACAGCAGTGTTCCATGAGCTGTTGCTATGGTAGCAGGCAGAAGTCAAGTTGGGGGAAGGGTACTAGGCAGAAGTCAAGTTGGGGGAAGGGTACTTTTGGAAAAGGGTTCGTTTTCAACCAATAGAAATGTGTGATTACATGTGAAAAAAAGGGGGAAGCACTGAGATTTGAAACTTACATGTATATGTGTGGAAAAATAGAGGGAAAGTTTGCCATTATCTGGTTCTGCTGAGAGGAGAGAGGTGAACACAACAGAGATCCTGGCTCTGATAATCTGCTGTTTGAGTGTCACATTTCTTTCACAACTAACTAATTTTAAAGGTGAGTTTACAGTTTGAGAGGGTATGTATGTGGTAACTTAAGAAATGAATAATAGAAATGGGAATTGTTTTTGTTGTAGTTACACATGGTGGTTTCATAATGTGTCAGTGTGTAAAAGTGATTTACACTTGCCCCTGAAAAAAAAAAGAGCAGTAAGTGTGCTTTCAAATTGGCAAAGAAATTTCGTTTTGGGACTAATGTGAAAACATGACTCTGTGTGCATAGAAGAATTATAGGCAGAGATTTATTGCGTCTTGCTCTGGTGATTTCACAGTTGCATTAGATGGAAAGGGGGAGCGAATTTTTGGGGGAATAAGCAGAGGGTTAGCACACACCCATGTCCTTGCCGTGTATAGTCATGCACAGTATTTACAAGCCAGTGGGGTTTTCAGGTTTAAGTCTGTAATGCAAATACATTCAGCATCACTAAGGCTGGTTGCCCTTGGTGGAGTGTAGGCAGTCACAGAGAATGCACATGGTGGTGGTCTGAAAAAAAAACAGCTTGGACACGTGCAATTAAATAAATCAAAAATAGTGGTTTCATAATGTGTCAGTCTGTAAAAGTGATTTCCAATTGTTAAAAGAGGCAAAAATATTTTTTGGAAAAAAATGTAAATATGTGTACTGTATTATAAATTGTTATAAAAATATTAATACTTTTTTCTTTTTTTTCAGATCGATATAGAAAATTTTCGAAAACTACAACCATTTTAAAAACTATTTTTTAAAAAAACAAATGAATAAATATTATTTTGAGTGAGTATGGTAAGTCAATGTAATGTGATAAATGATTTTTAGTGTTTTTTTTAAAAAAAATAAAAAAAAGGTACGCTTACCGTACGCGTACGGTAAAAAAAAAATAAAAAAAAGTTTTTAAAAACATATGTAAAAAAAAGATGAAAGATAAGGTTGGCTCTTAAAAGAGCCGTTGTGTTCATGCAGGGACAGAGGAAAGAAAGATTGGGAATATTAGACGGTACGACAAGTGTGCTGATCTATTTTATTGTTCACTAGGGAAATACTGGTCTCCCTATAAGTAATTAGATCGTGACAAGTGGCGCACCGTACTTCAACCCTCGCAAACCGAGGGTTAATTTCCAGAGGGCCAGCAAAAGGAGATTCTCCCCCCACAGATGAAGGGCTCACCTGACCTGCAGAAGAAGGAGTCTGCCCTGCAGATGATGGTCCAGGCTGAGCTGCTGTGGATGTACTGGCTCGTCTTTCTGAAGAGTTACCTCCAAAAAGATGACCATGTGTCCTTTTGTGTACATCCTTGAGGTGTCTGATCATGGTATGATTCCCAAAGGAATACTTCCTGTCAGGATTACCTCTAGAAAGTACACGCTGACACAGCCTGCAAGTAACTAAGGGTGCATTCACCTTTTGCTGGCCTTCTGGAAAAGTAAAATAATCCCAAACATAAGAAGGCTTTACTTTCCTCGCTCTCTGCCTCAAGACAGTGCTGCTGGTGCTAGCCTCACTCTCAGAAGGGCTCTGCTGTTCTGCCATCGTATCCCAAAGACAAACCAGCTCCTTCTTCCAAGGGATCACAAGCAGAAATGAGGGGAATGGGTGTGGTGTAGGAGAGTTCTAGAACTGAAAGTAGTTTCAACCAATCAAAAGTTGTGTTTCAAGATCACATGACCTACCGTACGCTTACGGTACGCTTACGGTACGCTTACGGCAAAAAGTACGCGTGCGCGTAAAAAAGACACGCGCTTGCGCGCATGCGCATAACAGTCATTTCCCGGCACTTCCGCATAACGTGCGCGTGTTGCGTAAGCGCGCACGCGTCCCACGCGCAGTACGCGCGGCTACGCAAAGTACGTAACTATACGCAAGCAGCGTAGATAGATTACGGACGTTGCATAAACCGTACGCTTACCGTGAGCTTACGGTACGCGTACTATAAAAAAAAAAAAAAAAGAAAAAAAAAAAATCTGGAAATAAATTTTACATGTTTATTTTAAAAAATATATATAAAAAAAATATTTAAGGATTTTAAAAATTTAAGCATAGTCTTTATAAAAGATAAGAAAATTAAATTAAAAATATGTTTGAAAAAAATGAAGAATAAAAAAAAAAAATAGCATTTAAAAAACCTTGCAAATTCACTGAAAAAACCATGGGTTTCACACACGTTATAGTTAGGAATTAGCATTTAAAAAACCTTGCAAATTCACTGAAAAAACCATGGGTTTCACACACGTTATAGTTAGGAATTAGCATTTAAAAAACCTTAGAAATTCACTGAAAAAACCATAGGTTTCACACACGTTATAGTTAGGAATTAGCATTTAAAAAACCTTAGAAATTCAGTGAAAAAACCATAGGTTTCACACATGTTATAGTTAGCTGGACATTTTACTCGTAAAAAACCAATGAAATTGCCCCGTTATAGTTAGTTCAGCTAACTATAACTCGCGCGCCCGCAATGCACTGCTGATGACGTCACATATTACATCACTCATGACATGGTCAGTGACATCACTCATGACATCACTGATGACATCTCAAATGACATCACTGATGACATCATCCTTGTGATAGAGTGGTAGACCTCCTCTCACCCTAATATAACCTTTGATACACACATTCAAAAATAGAAACTAAAATTTTCAAAACAATGGACATACCAATACCAGTTACAACAACCTATTCAGTAATTCTAAGATCCACATACACATCCACTCATTCACCAACAGTCCAATACAGTCACTCATACATGTACTCACTCATCATATGTACTCATACACCTATACATCCTGTTACACAATGCCACTCATCAATAGAGTTACTCACACACATAGTCACTCATGCTAACAAAGAATCAAACATACATTTACTTGCATATACAGTTATACACACACCACCACACTTACTTCTACGGAAACTTACACATACTTAGTCTTTTAAACAATCACTTATAGAAACACATACTTATTCATACAGGAACTCTTTCAATCTCTCCCTCTCACATATACTCACATATATACACCAATAGTCACATATACTAGTTTAAAACATATGTAGTTACTCCTGAAGACACTATTGAGACAGTCATTCACTCACTAACACACCCATACACACACTAATCCACCCATACAGTCCTGCACACATGCTGTCTTCAACACATACAAACAGTGAGTCACTCATTCATGCATCTATGCACTACGTAATACCCCCCACCGTACCATACAGACACTCAGACTGATACTCAAAAAAACAACTAATAACCTATATAGACACCCATGTAGCTACTCACCAACCCATGCAGCCACTTATACACAAAGTGAGAGATACACTTAATCAGTCAGTTACACAATCAATTTTTCAAAAACAAATCATCCATTTAGACACTTATATACCCATTTATTCTTCCATCGACCTTGAGATATACATATATAAAACATATTTAATTTTCAGAAAAACACACATTCACTGGATGATGTCATCAGTGATGTCATTTGAGATGTCATCAGTGATGTCATGAGTGATGTCACTGACCATGTCATGAGTGATGTAATATGTGACGTCATCAGCAGTGCATTGCGGGCGCGCGAGTTATAGTTAGCTGAACTAACTATAACGGGGCAATTTCATTGGTTTTTTACGAGTAAAATGTCCAGCTAACTATAACATGTGTGAAACCTATGGTTTTTTCACTGAATTTCTAAGGTTTTTTAAATGCTAATTCCTAACTATAACGTGTGTGAAACCTATGGTTTTTTCAGTGAATATATATATATATAAATATATATATATGTATATATATATATATATGACGAAGAAGACCACTTTACTTGAAGTAGACCAAGGACACAGCGGGGATTCCATCAGAAACCTTTTATTCACTTTGTGTTGCGCAGCGTGATGCATTTCAGCTCGATTAGCCTTCCTCAGACGCCGTAAACCACCAGAATGCACCCTCTCCCTCCTCAGTTAGTTTGTTGGCCCTCCCATTAATATGAGAGCAGCTGACCCTATTAACTCGCAGCAGCTGTGCTCCAGTGTAAGACCACTGATACCAGCATGCAGCAGGATGGAAATCGCATAACAGGGTAAGTTTTATACTTCAAATGAGCGCTGGAAATGCCTTGTGAGGGGGGGCCATGTAGTGGCGGGTGCCGTCCGTACGGCCGTGTTCAGGGTTTCCTCAGGTCGTATTGCTTGCTGTTGGCTTGAGGTAGAGAGAGGTTTCCAAACTGTTGTTATCTACATATACCTTAAGATCTAAATAGACCACTTCATTTTTGCTGATGCAGCTGGTAAATTGTAGATTGAAATCATTTGAATTCAGAATTCCAATGAATTCCTGAGCTTCACTCTGCGGACCCTGCCACACGATGAATAAATCATCAATATATCACATCCACAGAGTGACGCTATTCATCCATCTGTCATTGGTCTCTGCCCAGGCCATGTGCTTCTCCCACCAGCCCACGAATAAATATGCATAGCTGGGGGCGAAGCACGTTCCCATCGCAGTACCTTGCTTTTATAAATATAACTGTCCTGCAAAAGTGAAGATGTTGTTATTCAAACAAAACTTCGTCAGCTCAACAAGCAGTTGATTATGTTTACGATATTTCAATGGTCTTTGTTGTAAAAAGAAGCTGATGGCATTAAGGCCTTTTTCATGGTTGATACAAGTGTATAAGCTGACAATGTCCAGAGTTATTAGCAACATGTCTGATTCCCATCTGATTCCTTCAATGATACGTAGAAAATCTTTTGTATTACGTAAGTATGAGCTCAGATCTTTCACCATGGGTGAAATGAAATGGTCAATATATATAGAGGTGTTTTCTAGAAGACTATTTTTTGATGAAACAATAGGTGTTCCTGGTGGCCGGATTTTATTCTTATATACTTTTGGTAAATGATAAAAGGTTGCTAGCTCTGGATATTCACAATTGAGAGAGGTCCAATCATCTTGATCCAATGTTCCTTCATCGCTCCATTGTGTAATCAACTTATAAAACTCTGATATACTGTTCTGATATTGCTGCCTATTAATGGGAATATAATGCTCTTTGTTTCTTAGTTGTAAAAATGCTTCATCCTCATATTGCGTCTTGTGGAGAATAACCACATTTCCCCCTTTATCTGAGGGCTTAATTATTATGGTCTTATTATTGGTCTTTAGTTAAGTTTCTCTTTTTTCCATTGAATCTGTCTTTCTGTAGTGTTTTCAGTTCTTCTACTACTACCTCCTGAAAGGCATCTATTACATCATGTGGGGTTATTGGAATCACTCTTGATTTCATTCTTAGATTACTTTTGCATCCACTTTGTGCAATACCAGTCTCTTCCAACATCTGTGTTGCATTTGTTTGTGAATTAATTTGATAGATAGAGTCTTCATCCAGCTCCTGAAGAGTCCAAATTGCTTCTAAATCAGCTCCTGTTAATTCAGTCATTGGTCCTGTTCCTTCTACTAGTTTATCTTCTGCTCTTTTGGGATGTAGTTGATGTATCTTCATTAGTTTGATTTTACGAATAAATTTATAGATATCTATACGTGTCTGAGTATAGTCAAATTCTGGAGTGGGGCAAAAAGTTAGGCCTAATTGGAGAACTGTGGTTTCAGTTTCAGTCAATCACCGATCTGAAAGATTGAGTACAGTTTGATTGTTTTCTCTTAGTTCCATCGTCCCCCCCGTTTTCTGCGTGTTACCATTGGGGTGGAACGTTCCATTCCTACCTTTCTTGTCCCTCCTCGTCCTCCTCCTCTTGTTTTCGGGGGATGCGTGCATTGAGCAGGTCGTTGCCTCACTTCTCGCATGAGCTCGTATTTCTGAAAAAAAGTGGGGGGTTGGCTTTGGCCTCCAACCTCTTTATCATTAGATGACTGTTCTCCTTCAAACACCTCTACTTCTGATTCTGAAGTGTCTTGTTGGATTTGCACTTTCTTTATTCCGGAGCTCAGTTCTTTTCTGGGGCCATCATATTTCTTTGCGAACTTTAATATCCAACCATTTACATAGTCGCGTTCGTCTCTCAAGAATTTTGTTTGTTTTCTTACTTTAATGGTTGTTTCATAATCAATGAGACGTTTTTTCATTAATTGTCGTAATTCATCACTCTTTCTTTGATCTTTTTCACCACTGATTTTCTTCTCTATCATTTCTTCTTGTAGTTTCGCTCAATCGCTCCATGCATATTTGATTAAAAAGTTTTGCATCCCTTTTGTTACTTATGTTGTGTACTCAGCCCATTCTTGTAATAGGGCTGGATTTGGATTTTCATAGGAAGGGACTGTGTAAATACGAAGTCTGCGGGGGATACGGCAAAAGTCCA
This sequence comes from Triturus cristatus, assembly GCF_964204655.1. NCBI lineage: Eukaryota > Metazoa > Chordata > Amphibia > Caudata > Salamandridae > Triturus > Triturus cristatus. Next base: position 1,527,148,575 of record NC_140591.1, read on the forward strand.
AATATTTCTGAAGGCTGGTAGCCTCCCACCACTTCCGTATCTCTTTTTCGTACGTTTTTTGTAATAATACATATAAACTTTTCATTGTAGTGGGGATACTCCTACTGCTTTGTTCGTTTTTACTCCCTGCAGTGTCTCCCTATTTAGCAAACAAGCTTTCTGCTGCTTCCTCTCTCTCTGTATCAGTAAACATGATACATTGCAGAGAACGATAAGATTTTCAACTTTGGACACTGGTCTTGCTCTAACGCCCCTTACCGGTATAATGTACAGTTCATGAAAGCACTCACCACCTGCTCGTCGCCCGGCTCCTCGGGTCAAAGACCCGCGGTCCCGTGGCTTTGTTTCAGTGGTGATGCTCTCGTACGGATGATTCTTTATCTATATATATATAAATATATATATATATATATATATATATATATATATATATATATATATATACATATATTACCTACTGGCGGTCGCCAGTAGGTAGTTATAGTTAGGACCCCTTTTCCATAGGAAATCCGCAACATTCTATTTTGAATAACTTTGGCGCCGGTCGACGAATCCTCGCGAATTTCTCAAAATAGGTGGGGCGCTATGCTCCGCTCCTACCCTGAAAGTCTCGGGGGGATCCGTCAAGCGGGGGCTGAGATAAAAGGGGGGTCCCAAAACGCATTTTTCCCATGCATTTTTCCATAGGACCTTTAGAACGAGCTACAGCCCGAACGGCTGAACAGAATTACTCGAAATTTGGCAGAGAGGTAGTCCCTAGGTCAAGGAAGTGCCTTTTGTAGGTTTGGTGTAAATCTGTTCAGTAGATTCTGAGAAAATACCCTTTAAATCAATATATATATCTGAGCCCGCTTACGGTACGCTTACCGTACGCTTACCGTAAGCGTACGGTGGCGTGCGCGAGCGCGATTCTGATTGGCTCTTAGATCTTAGTAAACATTCGAATCGGCCGAAACCAGGAAGCGGCGGCCGCCATTTTGTGTGTTTCACTCAGAAAAAAAAGAGTGAAAACAAGAAAAGGGGGCAATGAGGAGAGTTACAGACCCCCTTACATTTGTGAGGGGGTCAAAGAACGACTGTAAAGTACAAAGAAAACATTTATTGATTTTTTAAAAAATCACGGGGTACGCGTACGGTAAGCTTACGGTAAGCGTACGGAAGAAAAATGGCGTGCGCGAGCGAGATTCTGATTGGCCCTAAGATCTTAGTAAACATTCGAATCGGCCGAAACCAGGAAGCGGCGGCCGCCATTTTGTGTATTTCACTCTGAAAAAAAAGAGTGAAAACAAGAAAAGGGGGCAATGAGGAGAGTTACAGACCCCCTAACATTTGTGAGGGGGTCAAAGAAGGACAGAAAAGTACAAAAAAAACCATTTATTGATTTTTTTAAAAATCACGGGGTACGCGTACGGTAAGCGTACGGTTAAAAAAAAAAAAAATAAATAAAAGAAATGAAGAATTAAGAGTTTAGATATTAGGGAGCTCTAAAAAGAGCTGTTGTGTTTATGAAGTCATTTTTTTAGTGGTACCTACAAGTAAGTACCGATGCAGAGTCTAAGGTTCAAAAGGAAGACTCTGTTCCCTTCATCATTGAAGTGCACACCATCTCCTCTATAAATGTCTTGCATGTCATAACGCAAGTTGTTGTGGTAAATGGCACCCATACCATAGTCACGGAGGAAAGCAGAAACAGATTTGTTGACGTGCTTTCTTGCTTTGTCAATCTGCGGACAGAAAGGATTGGACCAGTTCCATTTTTGCCTTTGGCATATGTTGGAAAACACAAAGGCAGTTTTAGGGAAAAGTGAAAACAGTTGTGCAAAGGTGTCCTTCATAAGCATTTCCAGACCTACCCCAGTCAAAGTGCCTAGGTCATTGCCACCACAGTGCACTATTATGAGGTCAGGGTGTTGGTTTTGCATGAAGGATTTCACCAATGGCATCAATTGGTGCCACTTTAACCCTCTCTGACCAATCCATTTAATGTCTACATTTGGCAAAGCAAGGTCTCTCACCATATCTGTTTTCTCTGCAAACTTTTCACTCCAGAAGACATAGCTGTGTCCTACAATCCACACTGTGAACATCTTCAAAGGAGAACTGGATGCACTCAGGAGGTGTCTTTCAGTAGAATGGCAATATGAAAAGAAAGACAGTTTGGAAATGGAGGCATACATATTTTTTTCAAAACAAAAAGAACTGATTGGCTGTTTCATACCATTCTAGAATAAAAACTAGGCTGTATGTGTAAATTAATAGAAGCATGTTTTGTATTGGTACAAAAAAATGTGTAACCAAAGAACAGTACTATGGATTTGCTGTTAGGTTTGAAAAGTCAAGCACTCTTGCTCTGTGGAATTGAAACATTGTGTGGCGAACTTCTGACCTAACTCTACACAGCAGTGTTCCATGAGCTGTTGCTATGGTAGCAGGCAGAAGTCAAGTTGGGGGAAGGGTACTAGGCAGAAGTCAAGTTGGGGGAAGGGTACTTTTGGAAAAGGGTTGGTTTTCAACCAATAGAAATGTGTGATTACATTTGAAAAAAAGGGGGAAGCACTGAGATTTGAAACTTACATGTATATGTGTGGAAAAATAGAGGGAAAGTTTGCCATTATCTGGTTCTGCTGAGAGGAGAGAGGTGAACACAACAGAGATCCTGGCTCTGATAATCTGCTGTTTGAGTGTCACATTTCTTTCACAACTAACTAATTTTAAAGGTGAGTTTAGAGTTTGAGAGGGGATGTATGTGGTAACTTAAGAAATGAATAATAGAAATGGAAATTGTTTTTGTTGTAGTTGCGTTTATCATTTTCTGTTTTGGGAGAAATTTAAATGTGAGGAACATGTAAAATAATATGGAGTATGTTTTCACAATAAATTAAGGTGTACTGGAAAAAAAAAGAATAGTTTAAGGGTTTGAGGTTGGACTCAGTAATGCAAATACATTCAGCATCACTAAGGCTGGTTGCCCTTGCTGGAGTGTAGGCAGCCACCCAGGTTACACATGGAGGTGGTCTGAAAAAGAAGTTTGGACATGTGCATTTAAGAAAATCAAAAAAAGTGGTTTCATAATGTGTCAGTCTGTAAAAGTGATTTTCACTTGCCCCGAAAAAAAAAGAGCAGTAAGTGTGCTTTCAAATTGGCAAAGAAATTTCGTTTTGGGACTAATGTGAAAACATGACTCTGTGTGCAGAGAGGAATTATAGGCAGAGATTTATTGCGTATTGCTCTGGTGATTTCACAGTTGCATTAGATGGAAAGGGGGAGCGAATTTTGGGGGGAAGAAGCAGACTCTTAGCACACACCCATGTGCTTGCCATGTATAATCATGCACAGTATTTACAAGCGAGTGGGGTTTTCAGGTTTCAGTCTGTAATGCAAATACATTCAGCATCACTAAGGCTGGTTGCCCTTGCTGGAGTGTAGGCAGCCACCCAGGTTACACATGGAGGTGGTCTGAAAAAGAAGTTTGGACATGTGCATTTAAGAAAATCAAAAAAAGTGGTTTCATAATGTGTCAGTCTGTAAAAGTGATTTTCACTTGCCCCAAAACAAAAAGAGCAGTAAGTGTGCTTTCAAATTGGCAAAGAAATTTCGTTTTGGGACTAATGTGAAAACATGACTCTGTGTGCAGAGAGGAATTATAGGCAGAGATTTATTGCGTATTGCTCTGGTGATTTCACAGTTGCATTAGATGGAAAGGGGGAGCCATTTTTTGGTGCAGAAGCAGACTCTTAGCACACACCCAGCTGCTTACCATGTGGAATCATGCACAGTATTCACAAGCGAGTGGGGTTTGAGGTTTCAGTCTGTAATGCAAATACATTCAGCATCACTAAGGCTGGTTGCCCTTGCTGGAGTGTAGGCAGTCACCTAGGTTACAAATGGTGCTGGTCTGCAAAAGCAGTTTGGACATGTGCTTTTTTAAGAATCTGAAAAGTGGATTCATAATGTGTCAGTCTGTAAAAGTGATTATCACTTGCCAAAAAAAAGAGTAGTAAGTGTGCTTTCAAATTGGCAAAGAAATTTCGTTTTGTGACTAATGTGAAAACATGACTCTGTGTGCAAATAGGAATTACAGGCAGAGATTTATTGCGTATTGCTCTGGTGATTTCACAGTTGCATTAGATGGAAAGGGGGAGCCATTTTTTGGTGCAGAAGCAGACTCTTAGCACACAGCCAGCTGCTTATCCTGTGGAATCATGCATAGTATTCACAACCGAGTGGGGTTTGAGGTTTCAGTCAGTAATGCAAATACATTCAGCATCATTAAGGCTGGTTGCCCTTGCTGGAGTGTAGTCAGTCACCCAGGTTACACATGTTGCTGGTCTGAAAATGTTGTTTGGACATCTAAAAAGTGGATTCATAATGTGTCAGACTGTAAAAGTACTTATCACTTGCCAAAAAAAAGAGTAGTAAGTGTGCTTTCAAATTGGCAAAGAAATTTCGAATTCTGACTAATATGTTAATGGAGCTATGGGAAGAGTTGTGGGTTTTATTAATTATCAGAAAAAAGATGGAATTGAATGTTTAAAAATAAAATTTGATCAGATAGAAGAAGTTAAAGACATTTGTTGTTGTTCAGTTCGTTTCATGCTTGTGAAAGACTTATATGTACGTATGAAGCAGTTTCCGTTTTCTCTAGCATATGCTGTAACTATTCACAAGTCTCAAGGATTGACTGTAGATTGTGCTTTTGTGAACATTGGTTCAACTGTGTTCAAAGAGGGTATGGCTTATGTAGCTTTGTCACGAGTGAAAACATTATCAGGTTTATTCATGATAGACTTTGATGACTCAAAAGTTAGTGCTGATACAAACTGTGTAAAGGAGTATAATAGATTAAGAAGAAGCTATGCTCCTCATTTAGGTCAGTATCCTGTGTTGGAGAAACGTGTAGTTTCTCGTAAAAGAAAAAATGAGAATATCTGTAATGAAGATGGAGAGAAGAGGAAAAAAAAGAGGAGTGATGTAATTGCAAGCAAAAAGAAAAAGGAAAATGAAGAACAGGTTGTAGGATGTCATTTTGAAAATAGCTCTGGTGTCAACTGCTACGCAAATGTAGTGCTGAATGTTGCATTTTATCTGGAAAGTTTGCAAGAGCAGATAATAGTAAATCAGGGAAAAAGATTCTGTTCAGAGCTGAGTCTCCTTTTTCAAAAGCTGAGTAAAGATAAAACTCAAATAGAAAGTGCTACTGAAATTAGAAAACTTTTAGATGTATGTTCAGGACGAACACAGTTTTCTCAAAATGAACAGCAAGATGCACATGAATTTTTGATGTATTTTCTACAGGTAGTGGAAGAAGAAGGAGTTCCCATTGACATTTTTTTTGGTCTCTCTTATAAATGGGAACATAGTTGTGATAATTGTTATAATATATGTGGCTCTATTGTTGATAATGAAAGATTTATTTATTTGACATTGCCAGAGAGTAAAACAGTCACTTTTGCAAAATTAGTTAAAGATGCTAATCATAGCATGAAATGTGGTGAGTGTAATTCTGACATGTTTTCAACATTAATTTTAAAGGAATACGGACAGTATGTAATTTTAATGATGCAACGATGTAGAGCTGATGGTTCAAAATTGGATACTTTAATAAAGAAGTTTACAGGACAGCAATTATCAATTTCAGGAAAAACTTTTGTAACTGTTGCAATAATTTTCCATGATGGACCTACTGTTACTTCTGGACATTACACAGTTTATCTTAAATGTGAAAAAGGCTGGACACTGTGTAATGATTCCCAATTGATTTTCAAACAACGTTTGCCTTTTGATTTAGCAAATTCCTATCTAATCTTCCTGAAACCTAAATTTTAGACAGATTTGGCAAGATCTCGACAAAATAATTTTACCATTTTACTGGATTACCATTGCAATTTTGTAGAAAAAAGATTTTTTAAATTATCATTTGGCCTAATGGAAAGATAACCAATTGTAATGTGGACTTTTTTAATTTTTAATGAAACTTTGAAAAACCAATAATTTAGAGATTAGCGGTAACATCTGCACAATTTAAATTTTGGAATGTTATTGGACTGCCATTGGAAATTTTTTCAAAAATGATTTAAAAAATTACTATTTGGCCATGCGGAAAAGTAACCAATTCTATTGTGGACTTAATAAATTATTCAAAAAATTTTCGTGAACCAAAATGTTACAGAGAATCGGTGAGATCTGGACAAATTAAACTTTAGAATTTTATTGGATTACCGTTGGAAATTTATTCCCAAAAAAATTTTAAAATTACTATTTGGTCTAAAGGAAATGGAATCAGATGTATTTTGGAGTTATTTGAGATATAATATTGTGATTATACTTCTGAAACAAACATATCAGACGGTATTTTAAAGAAATAAGTATTGGTATTAGATGATATTTTTTTAGAATATTATGCATTTCTATAATGTTAAGTTTAAGTAAAAAGAGAATCAGGGCTTTTTTAATACAATCTTTGTGATTGTTATTTTTTTTTGCCCGCTGTAAAATGATGAATGCAATTGCTTTCACAATTTATAGTGAAATGCAATATATTCTGAAAACAGCAAAAATAAGGCAAAAATATTTTTTGGAAAAAAATGTAAATATGTGTACTGTATTATAAATTGTTTTAAAAATATTAATACTTTTTTCTTTTTTTCCAGATAGATATAGAAAATTTTCGAAAACTAGAACCATTTTTAAAACTATTTTTAAAAAAAACAAATGAATAAATATTTTTTGAGTGAGTATGGTAAGTCAATAATAATAATTGTAGTCTCTCAAGGACCTTGTAATGTGATAAATGATTTTTAGTGTTTTTTTTAAAAAATAAAAAAAAGTACGCGCACCGTACGCGTACGGTAAAAAAAAAAAAAAAAAGTTTTAAAAAACATATGTAAAAAAAAGATGAAAGATAAGGTTGGCTCTTAAAAGAACCGTTGTGTTCATGCAGGGACAGAGGAAAGAAAGCATGGGAAAATTATTCAAAGCGACAAATGTGCTGATCTATTTTGTTGTTCACTAGGGAAACACTGGTCTCCCTATGGCAAATTAGATCTTGACAAAAGGCGCATCGAATATCAACCCTCCGAAATCGAGGGTTCATTTCCAGAGGGCCAGCAAAAGGAGATTCTCCCCCCACAGATGAAGGGCTCACCTGACCTGCAGAAGAAGGAGTCAGCCCTGCAGATGATGGTCCAGGCTGAGCTGCTGTGGATGTACTTGCTTGTCTTTCTGAAGAGTTACCTCCAAAAAGATGACCATGTGTCCTTCTGTGTACATCCTGGAGGTGTCTCTTCATGGTGTGATTCCCAAAGGAATACTTCCTGTCAGGATTACCTCTAGAAAGTACACGCTTACACAGCCTGCAAGTTACTAAGGGTGCATTCACCTTTTGCTGGCCTTCAGGAAAAGTAAAATAATCCCATACATAAGAGGGCTTTTGTTTCCTCGATCTCTGCCTCAAGACAGTGCTGCTAGTGCTAGCCTCACTCTCAGAAGAGCTCTGCTGTTCTGCCATCGTATCCCAAAGACAAACCAGCTCCTTCTCCCAAGGGATCACAAGCAGAAATGAGGGGAATGGGTGTGGTGTAGGAGAGTTCTAGAACTGAAAGTAGTTTCAACCAATCAAAAGTTGTGTTTCATGATCACATGACCTACCGTACGCTTACGGTACGCTTACGGTACGCTTACGGCAAAAGTGCGCATGCGCGTAAAAAAGACACGCGCTTGCGCGCATGCGCATAACAGTCACTCCCCGGCACTTCCGCGTAACGTGCGCGTGTAGCGTACACGCGTACGCGTCCCACGCGGAGTACGCGCGGCTACGCAAATTGCGTAACTATACGCAAGCAGCGTAGAAAAATTACGGACGTTGCGTAAACCGTACGCTTACCGTGAGCTTACGGTACGCGTACTAAAAAAATTAAAAAAAATAGAAAAAAAGTACTGCAAATAAATTTTACATGTTTATTTTAAAAAATATATTAAAAAAAACATATTAAAGAATTTAAAAAATTTAATCATAGTCTTTATAAAAGGTAAGAAAATTAAAATAAAAATATGTTAGAAAAAATAGAAGAAAAAAAAAAAATTAGCATTTAAAAAACCTTGCAAATTCACTGAAAAAACCATGGGTTTCACACACGTTATAGTTAGGAATTAGCATTTAAAAAACCTTAGAAATTCAGTGAAAAAACCATAGGTTTCACACACGTTATAGTTAGGAATTAGCATTTAAAAAACCTTAGAAATTCACTGAAAAAACCATAGGTTTCACACATGTTATAGTTAGCTGGACATTTTACTCGTAAAAAACCATTGAAATTGCCCCGTTATAGTTAGTTCAGCTAACTATAACTCGCGCGCCCGCAATGCACTGCTGATGACGTCACATATTACATCACTCATGACATGGTCAGTGACATCACTCATGACATCACTGATGACATCTCAAATGACATCACTGATGACATCACTGATGACATCATCCTTGTGATAGAGTGGCAGACCTCCTCTCACCCTAATATAACCTTTGATACACACATACAAAAATAGAGACTAAAATTTACAAAAGAATGGACATACCAATACCAGTAACAACAACCTCTTCATTAATTCTAAGATCCACATACACATCCATTCATTCACCAACTGTTCAATACAGTCACTCATACATGTACTCACTCATCATATGTACTCATACACCTATACATCCTGTTACACAACGCCACTCATCCATAGAGTTACTCACACACATAGTCACTCATGCTAATAAAGAATCAAACATCCATTTACTTGCATATACAGTTATACACACACCACCACACTTACTTCTACAGAAACTTACACATACTTAGTCTTTTAAACAATCACTTATAGAAACACATACTTATTCATACAGGAACTCTTTCAATCTCTCACTCTCACATATACTCACTTATATACACCAATAGTCACATATACTAGTTTAAAACATATGTAGTTACTCATAAAGACACTATTGAGACAGTCATTCACTCACTAATACACCCATACACACACTCATGGGTATACAGTCCTGCACACATGCTGTGTTCAACACATACAAACAGTGAGTCACTCATTCATGCACCTATGCACTACGTAATACCCTCCACGAAACCATGCAGACACTCATACTGATACTCAAAAAACCAACTAATATCCTATATAGCTACTCACCAACCCATGCAGCCACTTATACACAAAGTGAGAGACTGATACAGATATTTACATATTTAAACATTACTCACTAAGCCATGTATTCACTATGATACACTTAATCAGTCAGTTACACAATCAATTTTTCAAAAAGAAATCATCCATTTAGACAGTAATATACCCATTTCTTCTTCCATCGACCTTGAGATATACATATATAAAACATATTTAATTTTCAGAAAAACACACATTCACTGGATGATGTCATCAGTGAGGTCATCAGTGATGTCATTTGAGATGTCATCAGTGATGTCATGAGTGATGTCACTGACCATGTCATGAGTGATGTAATATGTGACGTCATCAGCAGTGCATTGCGGGCGCGCGAGTTATAGTTAGCTGAACTAACTATAACGGGGCAATTTCAATGGTTTTTTATGAGTAAAATGTCCAGCTAACTATAACATGTGCGAAACCTATGGTTTTTTCAGTGAATATATATATATATATATATATATATATATATATATATATATATATATATATATATATATATTTATATATATGTATATATATAGTCACTGAAAAAACCATAGGTTTCAGGGGTGTTATAGTTAGCTGGAAATTTCCCTCGTACAAAATCCTAGAAATTCCCCTGTTATAGTTAGTTCAGCGAACTATAACTCGCGCCCCCGCAATGCACTGCTGATGACGTCACATATTACATCACTCATGACATCATTGATGACATCTCAAATTACATCACTGATGATGTCATCCAGTGACTGTGTGTTTCTGTAAAGTTTAAATATATTTCATATATTGATAGTGAAAGGCCGGTGGAAGAATGAGTGGGTGTACAAGTGTGTGAATGGATGATTTTCTAGGTGCGTAACTGACTCTATAAGTGAGTCATTAAATGTATCTTACTGCGGACTAGTGACTAAACTGTGTGAATGTCTGTATGTGTCTGTGTGTAGGTGTATAAGTGGCTGCATGGTTTTGTGAACAGCTATATGAGTGTCTATATGGGTTATTGATTGGTTGTCTGAGTATCTGTATGGGTGCCTGAGTGTTTGTGTAAGTAGGGTGTGTGTGACTCTATACATAGATGTGTGAGTGGGTGATTCTATGGGTGCATGGTTTTAAGAGTGCATCTGTGATCAACTGTATGGTTGGGTGAGTGTATGTATGGGTGTGTTAGGGATTAAATATATATCTCAGTGGTACATGTGTGACTAACTACATATGTGAAAGGCAGTATATATGCGTGTACGAGTATATAAGTGGGAATATGTGAGAGTGTGTAATTGTGAGAGTGGCTGTATGGATGAGTGTGTGCTTGTATCAATGATTGTATAAGAGCGTAAGAATGTGGTACTATTTTTATAAGTAAGTGAACTTGAGTGTGTTTAACTGTATAGGTGAGTAAATTGGACTGTGTTTAATTACTTGCACGACTGACTAGGTGTGTCAGTACCTCAATGGATGATTGGCGTTCTGTGAGTGTCTATATAGGTGTATAAATGCATATGATAGTCTTGTACGGAGTGACTGTAAGTATGTGTGACTGTACAGGTGAGTGAGTGGAGGTGTATGTAGACCTAAGAGTTAATGAGTGGGTATGTAGCTATTGGTATTGGAGTATCTATGGTTTTGAGAATGGACGTCTGAAATTTTGAGTTGGTGTATCAAAGGTTAAATTAGGGTGTGAGAAGATGCACTAATTTATCACATGGATGATGTCATCAGTGATGTAATTTGAGATGTCATCAGTGATGTCATGAGTGATGTCACTGACCATGTCATGAGTGATGTAATATGTGACGTCATCAGCAGTGCATTGCTGGGGCACGAGTTATAGTTAGCTGAACTAACTATAACAGGGGAATTTCTAGGGTTTTGTACGAGGGAAATGTCCAGCTAACTATAACACCCCCGAAACCTATGGTTTTTTCAGTGAATTTCTAAGGTTTTTTAAATGCCAATTCCTAACTATAACGCCCCTGAAACCTTTGGTTTTTGCAGTGAATTTCAAAGGTTTTTTAAATGCCAATTTCAAACTATAACGTGCATGAAACCTATTGTTTTTTCAGTGAATTTCAAAGGTTTTTTAAATGCTAATTCCTATCTATAACTTATCTCTGAAGATATCATGTTTAATGATTTTCATTGGATTTGTATATTTTTTCAAATTCAGTGTGTCAATTTAATTAATTACGTTTTTCTTAAAATACTTTTTTATCACCATTTTTTAAACTTATTTTTTCAATTAATTCTTTTAAAAATTAAAAAATATTATTTGAACTTAATGGGTTGTCAAACATGTTCAAAACTTTATTTTATATATATTTTTTCAATGTTTTTGGATCCGCGCACCCTAAGCGCACCGTTCTCGATCCCTATGCGATAGCATCCGCACATGGTAAGCGTTGGGTACGTGTTTAGTGCGCGATTGCAATGCGACCGGTACGCGACTCCCAGCCTATACGCGACACGTTCGATGTACGTAACGCGACGTTTATGCGCCTCCGCGATGCGTCATCTGCGTCTATGATGCGGTAGGTGTGCTGATCCCGTGAAATATTTAACATTTAAAAAAACATATATATATGTATTTCATGTGGATATTAATTGAAGACAAACTCTAAACTAGTCTTAAATCTAATATATTTTCACATCTAATCCTATAAATTTTTTTTATTCAATTTCGCAGATGCACGCTGGGTGCGTGCTGCGTAAGCGAAGGGTGTGCGGATCCCATGTGACCTGCAAAAAAAGAGATTTGATTGGTTCATTACATTTCCTCTTCTAACTATTGAAAGACCCAACCCATTTCAATCATTCTTCTTTGACCTTCTTTAGAGCACCATCTCTTTGGAGCGAAGAAGATTTTTTATACTAAGTTTACACTTAGCTCTAACTTTTTTTTAACCAAAAATGGCTTCAGGGCAGCAGGCATCACCTGCATCACCTCATACTTCTGAGGATGACTTTTTTGTAGAGGCACCACCCAAAGAACGTTGTTTTTCAGTGGTGTGGAATTTTTTTACTTTTCCCGAGGGGCAGAATAAGACCAATGCCACCTTGGTCACGTGCAAGATTTGCAAAAGAGTCCTGTCGTGAGGGGATCCTAACAAGAAATACTCGTGCGGCACGGCAAGTATGATGAAGCACATGAGGACCCTTCATCCAAACAATCTTGCACGAGAAGAGTGCCAATGGATGAGAAACACTCCTGCTCCTGCGCCATCCACCTCATCGCAGCCGAGCACCTCAAGAGTGCATCCATCAGCCCAAACCTTGGACATTCATCCTCAATTTCAATTTTTAAAAATGCTCTGCACTAAGTGCAATGCGACTTGGTGCTATGGTGAGCAGTCGATCAATCTGATCTGCCGCCAGCAAGAAAGTCACATTTGCTAGGTTTTTTTTGTTTTTTTTATTGTTCTCTGAAGGTCATTGTTTGGTTTCTCTTGTTTTGTTTTTTGTCCTTTTTTTGCAGAAAAATGAAAAAAAAAAAAAAATTGTTCAGAAAACTCAAAAAATAATTATAAAAGAAGAAAGAAGAAAAAAACAGTTCTTGTAAGAACTAACTTTCCTGGTTTAAAAAAAGAGCTAAATTTCTTTGTTAGTGTTAGTTAAGCTGAATGTATGTGTAGTACGTAATTGACTGAATGAATGCATTAGTAGCGTATGGTGAATGTATAAGTGCAGAACTATGAGGAAGTGCTGTAGCATCACACAGTAACCTCTTTAACTGCAGTGTGCTGTAGTACTGCCGAAGCACAGGGATGCAACATATGTACATAAATATGTTGCAAATCTATGCTTCTGTCTGCACGGCTACTTAAACTGCAGCCATGTGGTGACAAAGGCACCCTTGCACCATAGTGCAAAGATATCTGTGTCATGTGCTGTTTGTTTTTCTACAGGAAGACACACCTTCCTGCACAAAAACAATGAGAAAATGCATTTTTCTCCTTCAATGTATGCTGAACATTTCAGCATGCAAAGAAGATATAAAAATGTGGAGAAATTGAAACAATTCTCCTTGTTGTGCTTTCCTACACCAATTTTAGAATGGTGCACCATTCACACACATATCGAGATTTATGATTTCTGATAAATCTAGACATGTGTCTTGTTCTATGAGTATTAAGTGCAATCATGTACAACAACACTTATAGAACACCCTTTCAACACAAAGTGGTCTGCATGATGAGGTTGTATTTACATGGAGTATAAAAAGTGCACAGAGTGCCTTTTCTTCTCTTTGTAAATATGAAAGAGTATCTTACACAATAACTATGTTACAAAAAGTGACATATTTCCAGTTTTAAAATTCCTTGCGAATGATAAAAGGTAAGCACAGAGTTTTGTCTGGAAAGATGTTCAAAGAAGAATGATTGAAATAATTGCGGTCCTTCAATAACTAAAATAGGAAATATTATGAACCCCTCAAATCTCTTTTTTAGCAGGTCACATGATATCTGATTATGGTCAGATTTCAAAACTAAAAAAGGTATAAACAGAGTGTTTTTAGAAACATGTTTCAACTTTGTAGCTTCTTGCAGACCTCCTCATTCTGCATATTGAGACTTAGTTAAACTTACCTTCACAGTAATAGGAATAAAAAATGGTACACATTTTTTTCACATTTTCATTCCAATCTAAATCCATAAAAATTGCTTATTTTAAAATTTGGATCTGTGAAAGAAAAGGAAAAAAAATTATAACATGTAATAATACATTTTTTACAACACAGCATAATTTCCACAAAGTAATTTTTTTGCCTTTTTTGCTGTTCTCAGAATATATTAAATTTCACTAAAAATAGTGATTTCAATCGTACTCATCCCTTAACAGCGAGCAAAAAAAAAAACAATCTCAAAGATTGTTAAAAAAAAAACAACATGCTATTCTCAAAAAAAAACAAGATACAAATCACAGATATATAAAATGCATACAGCTAACAAAATTTTATAAGTTTAACTTACAAAAACTGTAAATGTTGTCACTTTAAAATATTCACCGAATCTAAGGATGAATTTTTGGAGGATGCACCACGCCCACAACGTTTTCCTTCAGTGATGTGGAAATGTTCTACTTTTCTCGAGGGGCAAACAAAGACCAATGCCACCTTCGTCACGCGCAAGATTTGCAAAAGAGTTCTGTTACGTGGGGATCCAACCAAAAAATACTCCTGCGGCCCAGCAAGCATGATGAAACACCTAAGGACCCATCATCCAAACAATCTTGCACGAGAAGAGTGCAAACAGATGAGAAACACTCCTGTTCTGTATCTGTAAAAAAGAATCACAAAAAAATGTATATTAATACCTTTCAAATTTATACTATTCCATTACTCTACAAACACATTTTATATAAAAACTGACTAAGAAACTATAGCCCTGAACCACAAGTGTGACGATGGTTAAAACACTACATGCATAGTGCATACTACTTTGAAGCAGTAAATGCCCTAAAGCCTACCTCACTAAAAGACTGCATGCTAACTGACTAAATGACTACAGTTCTATAAGGAGACACACTGGGTGAGTGACAGGGTGTTTGCTAGAAGTGTATGAATACTAAGTAGGGAATTGAAGGTGTGAAAGACAACTGTGTAGGTGATTAGAGAACTGCATCCATACTGCATAGGCATTTAAAGCAGTCCATGTGCTAAGGCCTGGCTTACTGCATGACTACTTGGGTACTGACTAAATGTTTAGAGTACAGCAAGGAGAGTGCCTAGGTGAATTTATAAGTGGTAGGCTTTTCGCACAGGGAATGGATTATTACTTGGTACTGAATGGGTCACTAGAGGAGTGCAAAGGGAGTGACAGGATGTTTGCTGGACTTTATGGATACTGACTAGGGAATTGAAAGTGTGAAAGGCAAGTGTCTAGGTGGTTAGAAGACTACATACATAGTGGATAGGGGTTTGAAGCAGTCCATATGCTAAAGCCTGGCTCAGTGCATGAATACTTAGGCACTGATTGAATGATTAGAGTACTCCAAAGATAGTATCTTGGTGAATTTATAAGTGTTTGGGTTTTGGCACAGTGAATGGATTAGTACATGATGCTGAATGGGTCACTAGAGGTCTGCAAAGGGAGTTACAGGGTGTTTCCTGGAAGTGTATGGATACTGACTAGCGAATTGAAAATGTGAAAGAGAAGTGTATAGTATGTTAGAAGACTGCATGCATACTACATAGACATTTGAAACAATCTATGTGGTAATGTATGGTTCACAACATGAGTACTTGGAACCTGACTAAATCATCAGACTACTGCTAGCTTAGTGCCTGGGTAAAACTTTAACATTTTCAGTTCTGGCACAGTGAAGAGAATAGTACATGGTAGTGCACTTTAGTGTCAAACCCTGACTCATTTTATCAATGCATAAGCAAAGAATACCTTCTAAAGCTACTAAAACTTGACAACATGACCAATTTTAAAACAGTTATCTGTCATCAAATACACTATGGTACCAAATGCTTCTCCCACAATCCTTACCCAAATGTACACAGACTCACAGTGTGATTTTAGACACGCAACAATATCCCTAGCACTTTACCAAAACTCATTCACTAGTCTAGAAGAGGTAATGGTACTGCACACAATCTACATATTTAAGTACAGCACATTAGTATCAAAGCATGACTCATTTAATCAACGCATAAGCAAAGACTGGCTTCTGATGCTACTAAAACTTGACAACATGACAGGTTTTAAAAGAGTTATCTGCTAAAAAATACACAATGTTACCAAATGCTTCTCTCACAGTGGTTCCCAAATGCACACAGACTCACAGTGTGATTCTAGACAATAACCACTATACCTACGACTTTACCAAAAATCATTCACTACTGTGGAACTGATAAGGGAACTGCACACAATGTAGATATTTCAGGACTGCACTTTTTTGTCAAAGCCTGACTCATTTAATAAAAGCATAATCAAAAACTGGCTTCTAATTCTACTAAAACTTGACAACATGACAGGTTTTTAAAAAGTTATCTGTCAGAAAATACACGATGTTACCAAATGCTTCTCTCATAGTGGTTCCCAAATACACACTAACTCACAGTGTGATTCTAGACAAGCACCACTATCCCTAGGAGTTTACCAAAACTCATTCACTACAGTGCAAGTGGTAAGGGAACTGCACACAATCTACATATTTCAGGACTGCACTTTTGTGTCAAAGCCTGACTCATTTAATCATTAGCATAAGCAAAAACTGCCTTCTAATGCTACTAAAACTTGACAACAAGACAGGTTTTAAAACAGTTATCTGTCAGCAAATACACAATATTACCACATACTTCTCTCAGTACATGCCCTTAACCCCTTCGCTGCTAGGCCTTTTCCCCTCCTGTGCTAAGCCTTTTTTGGGCTATTTGGGGTAGTGCGCGCTTAGGCCTCTGTAACTTTTTGACCACATTAGATATCCACGCCAAATTTGCGTCCTTTTCTTCCAACATCTTGGGGATTCTAAAGGTACCCAGGTTTTGTGGATTCTCCTAGAGGGTTCCCAGAAATTAGTCAAAATACAGCATTTATTTTTTTTTTGTGAAAAATGTGAAAAACGGGCTGCAAATGAAAGCTTCTGGGTTTTTCTCTGCAAATGGTATCAAAAAAGGGTTTGTGGGGCTGAAATCACCATTTCTCCAGCTTTTAGGGAATGACAGAATTTTGTTAGAAAACCAACATTTTTTACACAGTTTTGGCATTTTTCTGGGACATACCCTATTTTTGCTATTTTTTGTGCTTTCAACCTCCTTCCAGTTAACGGTAGAAATGGGTACAAAAACAATAATGGATCCTGGAAAGCTATACATTTTTGAAAAGTAGACAAAATTCTGAATTCAGCAAGGGGTCATTTGTGTAGATCCATCAAGGTTTCTTTATAGAAATTTACAGCCAAATATAGGAAAAATTAAAAATTTGTTGAAAAAAGCAGCCTTTTGAGTCAACGTTTTCACCTGTAACTTCTTCGAATTATGACATCTCTTTGAAAGCAATGTACCGTTACATCCGGTAGACCTTCCTGGTTGTGGGGACATATAGGACTTGTAGGTTCACCAAGAGCCCAACGAACCCAGAGTAGAAAACTGAGCAGCATTTTGTAATGTTTTTTTTTTTTGGTCCGGGTATATAGCAATTATTGTGGGAAAATGTATACATGGAAAAATCGGTATGAAAGTCACCTATGTATTTCTGAAATGGGAGCAAATTACAGAGTTTAGAAACAGTGCATATTTGCACATTTTCGAAATTGGGAATACTCATATTTGCATGACAATTATTGGTCATTTTTCAAAATGACTTTTTTTTTACACAATGTCTTTCATTTGGAAGGGAGAAATGCATCAAAAATCAATAGGTAATAACAGTTGTTTTACAAATTTGAACTACCCTAAGTCTCCCGATAAAAATGGTACCTCACTTGTGTGGGTAGGCATAGTGCCCACGACAGGAAGTGGCTCAAAACCTAAGGTGAACACACCACATTTTCACACTGAAAATATACACTTTATTTGCGAAGAGTCTAGCTGTAGTTTTTGAACCCTAGCCCTGCCGGCACCTAGGGAAACCTAGCAAACCTATACATTTTTGAAAACTAGACACCCAGGGGAATCCAGGATGGGGTGACTTGACTGCCTCCCACCATGGTCTGTTACCCAGAATCCCTTGCAAAGGTAAAAAATTGACAAAAAAAACACATTTTCCCCACATTTCTGTGATGGAAAGTTCTGGAATCTGCGTGGATTCCCAAATTTCCACCCACCCCGCATTCCCCAAAGTCCTACGAGAAAAATGGTACCTCACTTGTGCGGGTCGGCCTAGTGCCCGCGACAGGAAACGGCGCAAAACGCAACGTGGTTTTGCAGTGAAAAATGACCCTTTTTTTGGCAAAGTGACTAGCTGTAGACTTTGAACCCTAGCCCTGCCAGCACCTAGGGAAAACTAGCAAACCTATACATTTTTGAAAACTAGACACCCAGGGGAATCCAGGATGGGGTGACTTGACTGCCTCCCACCATGGTCTGTTACCCAGAATCCCTTGCAAACGTAAAAAATTGACTAAAAAAACACATTTTCCCCACATTTCTGTGATGGAAAGTTCTGGAATCTGCGTGGATCCACAAATTTCCACCCACCCCGCGTTACCCAAAGTCCTACAAGAAAAATGGTACCTCACTTGTGCGGGTCGGCATAGTGCCCGCGACAGGAAACGGTGCAAAACGCAACGTGGTTTTGCAGTGAAAAATGACCCTTTTTTTGGCAAAGTGACTAGCTGTAGATTTTGAACCCTAGCCCTGCCGGCACCTAGGGAAACCTAGCAAACCTATACATTTTTAAAAACTAGACACCCAGGGGAATCCAGGATGGGGTGACTTGACTGCCTCCCACCATGGTCTGTTACCCAGAATCCCTTGCAAACGTAAAAAATTGACAAAAAAAACACATTTTCCCCACATTTCTGTATATGGAAAGTTCTGGAATCTGCGTGGATCCACGAATTTCCACCCACCCCGCGTTCCCCAAAGTCCTACAAGAAAAATGGTTCCTCACTTGTGCGGGTCGGCCTAGTGCCCGCGACAGGAAACGGCGCAAAACGCAACGTGGTTTTGCAGCGAAAAATGACCCTTTTTTTGGCAAAGTGACTAGCTGTAGATTTTGAACCCTAGCCCTGCCGGCACCTAGGGAAACCTAGCAAACCTATACATTTTTGAAAACTAGACACCCAGGGGAATCCAGGATGGGGTGACTTGACTGCCTCCCACCATGGTCTGTTACCCAGAATCCCTTGCAAATGTAACAAATTGACAAAAAAAACACATTTTGCCCACATTTCTGTGATGGAAAGTTCTGGAATCTGAGTGGATCCACAAATTTCCACCCACCCCGCGTTCCCCAAAGTCCTACGAGAAAAATGGTACCTCACTTGTGCGGGTCGGCATAGTGCCCGCGACAGGAAACGGCGCAAAACGCAACGTGGTTTTGCAGTGAAAAATGACCCTTTTTTTGGCAAAGTGACTAGCTGTAGATTTTGAACCCTAGCCCTGCCGGCACCTAGGGAAACCTAGCAAACCTATACATTTTTGAGAACTAGACACCCAGGGGAATCCAGGATGGGGTGACTTGACTGCCTCCCACCATGGTCTGTTACCCAGAATCCCTTGCAAACGTAAAAAGTTGACAAAAAAAACACATTTTCCCCACATTTCTGTGATGGAAAGTTCTGGAATCTGCGTGGATCCACAAATTTCCACCCACCCCGCGTTCCCCAAAGTCCTACGAGAAAAATGGTACCTCACTTGTGCGGGTCGGCCTAGTGCCCGCGACAGGAAACGGCGCAAAACGCAACGTGGTTTTGCAGCGAAAAATGACCCTTTTTTTGGCAAAGTGACTAGCTGTAGATTTTGAACCCTAGCCCTGCCGGAACCTACGGAAACCTAGAAAACCTATACATTTTTCAAAACTAGACACCCAGGGGAATCCAGGATGGGGTGACTTGACTGCCTCCCACCATGGTCTGTTACCCGGAATCCCTTGCAAACGTAAAAAATTGACAAAAAAAAACATTTTCCCCACATTTCTGTGATGGAAAGTTCTGGAATCTGCGTGGATCCACAAATTTCCACCCACCCCGCGTTCCCCAAAGTCCTACGAGAAAAATGGTACCTCACTTGTGCGGGTCGGCCTAGTGCCCGCGACAGGAAATGGCGCAAAACGCAACGTGGTTTTGCAGTGAAAAATGACCCTTTTTTTGGCAAAGTGACTAGCTGTAGATTTTGAACCCTAGCCCTGCCGGCACCTAGGGAAACCTAGCAAACCTATACATTTTTGAAAACTAGACACCCAGGGGAATCCAGGATGGGGTGACTTGACTGCCTCCCACCATGGTCTGTTACCCAGAATCCCTTGCAAACGTAAAAAATTGACAAAAAAAAAACATTTTCCCCACATTTCTGTGATGGAAAGTTCTGGAATCTGCGTGGATCCACAAATTTTCACCCACCCCGCGTTCCCCAAAGTCCTACGAGAAAAATGGTACCTCACTTGTGCGGGTCGGCATAGTGCCCGCGACAGGAAACGGCGCAAAACGCAACGTGGTTTTGCAGTGAAAAATGACCCTTTTTTTGGCAAAGTGACTAGCTGTAGATTTTGAACCCTAGCCCTGCCGGCACCTAGGGAAACCTAGCAAACCTATACATTTTTGAAAATTAGACACCCAGGGGAATCCAGGATGGGGTGACTTGACTGCCTCCCACCATGGTCTGTTACCCAGAATCCCTTGCAAATGTAAAAAATTGACAAAAAAAACACATTTTCCCCACATTTCTGTGATGGAAAGTTCTGGAATCTGCGTGGATCCACAAATTTCCACCCACCCCGCGTTACCCAAAGTCCTACGAGAAAAATGGTACCTCACTTGTGCGGGTCGGCCTAGTGCCCGCGACAGGAAACGGCGCAAAACGCAACGTGGTTTTGCAGCGAAAAATGACCCTTTTTTTGGCAAAGTGACTAGTTGTAGATTTTGAACCCTAGCCCTGCCGGCACCTAGGGAAACCTAGCAAACCTATACATTTTTGAAAACTAGACACCCAGGGGAATCCAGGATGGGGTGACTTGACTGCCTCCCACCATGGTCTGTTACCCAGAATCCCTTGCAAACGTAAAAAATTGACAAAAAAAACACATTTTCCCCACATTTCTGTGATGGAAAGTTCTGGAATCTGCGTGGATCCACAAATTTCCACCCACCCCGCGTTCCCCAAAGTCCTACGAGAAAAATGGTACCTCACTTGTGCAGGTCGGCCTAGTGCCCGCGACAGGAAACGGCGCAAAACGCAACGTGGTTTTGCAGCGAAAAATGACCCTTTTTTTGGCAAAGTGACTAGCTGTAGATTTTGAACCCTAGCCCTGCCGGCACCTAGGGAAACCTACCAAACCCACGCATTTCTGAAAACTAGACACCCGGCGGCTTCCAGGGAGGTATGGCTTGCGTGGATCCCCCAACGTTTCCTTACCCAGAATCCCCTGCAAACCTCAGTTTTTGCTCAAAAAATCACTTTTTTCACACATTTTGGGGTGGGAAAGTAGTGGCATCACCGGGCTCACACAAATTTACCACCACCCAGCGTTCCCCCAGGTCTCCCGGTAAAAATGGTGCCTCACTTGTGTGGGAGGCCCAAGTACCCGCGGCAGGCAAGGGCCCAAAACGTAGTGAGGCGACATCAAAATGGCCTATCGCCAAACCACCTGGTTTTGCAAGGGGGGTCACTTTGGTTTTTGGCCCGGTGCGCGGCGGCCATCTAGGGAAACCTACCAAACCCACGCATTTCTGAAAACTAGACACCCGGCGGCTTCCAGGGAGGTATGGCTTGCGTGGATCCCCCAACGTTTCCTTACCCAGAATCCCCTGCAAACCTCATTTTTTGCTCAAAAAATCACTTTTTTCACACATTTTGGGGTGGGAAAGTAGTGGCATCACTGGGCTCACACAAATTTACCACCTCCCAGCGTTCCCCCAGGTCTCCCGGTAAAAATGGTGCCTCACTTGTGTGGGAGGCCCAAGTACCCGCGGCAGGCAAGGACAACAAACGTAGTGAGGCGACATCAAAATGGCCTATCGCCAAAACACCTGGTTTTGCAAGGGGGGTCACTTTGGTTTTTGGCCCGGTGCACGGCGGCCATCTAGGGAAACCTACCAAACCCACGCATTTCTGAAAACTAGACACCCGGCGGCTTCCAGGGAGGTATGGCTTGCATGGATCCCCCAACGTTTCCTTACCCAGAATCCCCTGCAAACCTCATTTTTTGCTCAAAAAATCACTTTTTTCACACATTTTGGGGTGGGAAAGTAGTGGCATCACCGGGCTCACACAAATTTACCACCACCCAGCGTTCCCCCAGGTCTCCCGGTAAAAATGGTGCCTCACTTGTGTGGGAGGCCCAAGTACCCGCGGCAGGCAAGGACAACAAACGTAGTGAGGCGACATCAAAATGGCCTATCGCCAAACCACCTGGTTTTGCAAGGGGGGTCACTTTGGTTTTTGGCCCGGTGCGCGGTGGCCATCTATGGAATCCTACCAAACCCACGCATTTCTGAAAACTAGACACCCGGCGGCTTCCAGGGAGGTATGGCTTGCGTGGATCCCCCAACGTTTCCTTACCCAGAATCCCCTGCAAACCTCATTTTTTGCTCAAAAAATCACTTTTTTCACACATTTTGGGGTGGGAAAGTAGTGGCATCACCGGGCTCACACAAATTTACCACCACCCAGCGTTCCCCCAGGTCTCCCGGTAAAAATGGTGCCTCACTTGTGTGGGAGGCCCAAGTACCCGCGGCAGGCAAGGACAACAAACGTAGTGAGGCGACATCAAAATGGCCTATCGCCAAACCACCTGGTTTTGCAAGGGGGGTCACTTTGGTTTTTGGCCCGGTGCGCGGCGGCCATCTAGGGAAACCTAGCAAACCCATGCATTTCTGAAAACTAGACACCCGGCGGCTTCCAGGGAGGTATGGCTTGCGTGGATCCCCCAACGTTTCCTTACCCAGAATCCCCTGCAAACCTCATTTTTTGCTCAAAAAATCACTTTTTTCACACATTTTGGGGTGGGAAAGTAGTGGCATCACCGGGCTCACACAAATTTACCACCACCCAGCGTTCCCCCAGGTCTCCCGGTAAAAATGGTGCCTCACTTGTGTGGGAGGCCCAAGTACCCGCGGCAGGCAAGGGCCCAAAACGTAGTGAGGCGACATCAAAATGGCCTATCGCCAAACCACCTGGTTTTGCAAGGGGGGTCACTTTGGTTTTTGGCCCGGTGCGCGGCGGCCATCTAGGGAAACCTACCAAACCCACGCATTTCTGAAAACTAGACACCCGGCTGCTTCCAGGGAGGTATGGCTTGCATGGATCCCTCAGCGTTTCCTTACCCAGAATCCCCTGCAAACCTCATTTTTTGCTCAAAAAATCACTTTTTTCACACATTTTGGGGTGGGAAAGTAGTGGCATCACTGGGCTCACACAAATTTACCACCACCCAGCATTCCCCCAGGTCTCCCGGTAAAAATGGTGCCTCACTTGTGTGGGAGGCCCAAGTACCCGCGGCAGGCAAGGACAACAAACGTAGTGAGGCGACATCAAAATGGCCTATCGCCAAACCACCTGGTTTTGCAAGGGGGGTCACTTTGGTTTTTGGCCCGGTGCGCGGCGGCCATCTAGGGAAACCTAGCAAACCCACGCATTTCTGAAAACTAGACACGCGGCGGCTTCCAGGGAGGTATGGCTTGCGTGGATCCCCCAACGTTTCCTTACCCAGAATCCCCTGCAAACCTCAATGTATGCTCAAAAATTCACTTTTTTCACACATTTTGAGGTGGGAAAGTAGTGGCATCACCGGGCTCACACAAATTTACCACCACCCAGCGTTCCCCCAGGTCTCCCGGTAAAAATGGTGCCTCACTTGTGTGGGAGGCCCAAGTACCCGCGGCAGGCAAGGACAACAAACGTAGTGAGGCAACATCAAAATGGCCTATCGCCAAACCACCTGGTTTTGCAAGGGGGGTAACTTTGGTTTTTGGCCCGGTGCGCGGCGGCCATCTAGGGAAACCTAGCAAACCCACGCATTCCTGAAAACTAGACACCCGGCGGCTTCCAGGGAGGTATGGCTTGCGTGGATCCCCCAAAGTTTCCTTACCCAGAATCCCCTGCAAACCTCAGTGTTTGCTCAAAAAATCACTTTTTTCACACATTTTGGGGTGGGAAAGTAGTGGCATCACCGGGCTCACACAAATTTACCACCACCCAGCGTTCCCCCAGGTCTCCCGGTAAAAATGGTGCCTCACTTGTGTGGGAGGCCCAAGTACCCGCGGCAGGCAAGGACAACAAACGTAGTGAGGCGACATCAAAATGGCCTATCGCCAAACCACCTGGTTTTGCAAGGGGGGTCACTTTGGTTTTTGGCCCGGTGCGCGGCGGCCATCTAGGGAAACCTAGCAAACCCACGCATTTCTGAAAACTAGACACCCGGCGGCTTCCAGGGAGGTATGGCTTGCGTGGATCCCCCAACGTTTCCTTACCCAGAATCCCCTGCAAACCTCATTTTTTGCTCAAAAAATCACTTTTTTCACACATTTTGGGGTGGGAAAGTAGTGGCATCACCGGGCTCACACAAATTTACCACCACCCAGCGTTCCCCCAGGTCTCCCGGTAAAAATGGTGCCTCACTTGTGTGGGAGGCCCAAGTACCCGCGGCAGGCAAGGGCCCAAAACGTAGTGAGGCGACATCAAAATGGCCTATCGCCAAACCACCTGGTTTTGCAAGGGGGGTCACTTTGGTTTTTGGCCCGGTGCGCGGCAGCCATCTAGGGAAACCTAGCAAACCCATGCATTTCTGAAAACTAGACACCCGGCGGCTTCCAGGGAGGTGGGGCTTGCGTGGATCCCCCAACGTTTCCTTACCCAGAATCCCCTGCAAACCTCAATGTATGCTCAAAAATTCACTATTTTCACACATTTTGAGGTGGGAAAGTAGTGGCATCACCGGGCTCACACAAATTTACCACCACCCAGCGTTCCCCCAGGTCTCCCTGTAAAAATGGTGCCTCACTTGTGTGGGATGCCCAAGTACCCGCGGCAGGCAAGGACAACAAACGTAGTGAGGCGACATCAAAATGGCCTATCGCCAAACCACCTGGTTTTGCAAGGGGGGTCACTTTGGTTTTTGGCCCGGTGCGCGGCGGCCATCTAGGGAAACCTAGCAAACCCACGCATTTCTGAAAACTAGACACCCGGCGGCTTCCAGGGAGGTATGGCTTGCGTGGATCCCCCAACGTTTCCTTACCCAGAATCCCCTGCAAACCTCAATGTTTGCTCAAAAAATCACTTTTTTCACACATTTTGGGGTGGGAAAGTAGTGGCATCACCGGGCTCACACAAATTTACCACCACCCAGCGTTCCCCCAGGTCTCCCGGTAAAAATGGTGCCTCACTTGTGTGGGAGGCCCAAGTACCCGCGGCAGGCAAGGACAACAAACGTAGTGAGGCGACATCAAAATGGCCTATCGCCAAACCACCTGGTTTTGCAAGGGGGATCACTTTGGTTTCTGGCCCGGTGCGCGGCGGCCATCTAGGGAAACCTACCAAACCCACGCATTTCTGAAAACTAGACACCCGGCGGCTTCCAGGGAGGTATGGCTTGCGTGGATCCCCCAACGTTTCCTTACCCAGAATCCCCTGCAAACCTCAATTTTTGCTCAAAAAATCACTTTTTTCACACATTTTGGGGTGGGAAAGTAGTGGCATCACCGGGCTCACACAAATTTCCCACCCCAAAATGTGTGAAAAAAGTGATTTTTTGAGCAAAAATTGAGGTTTGCAGGGGATTCTGGGTAAGGAAACGTTGGGGGATCCACGCAAGCCATACCTCCCTGGAAGCCGCCGGGTGTCTAGTTTTCAGAAATGCGTGGGTTTGGTAGGTTTCCCTAGATGGCCGCCGCGCACCAGGCCAAAAACCAAAGTGACCCCCCTTGCAAAACCAGGTGGTTTGGCGATAGGCCATCTTGATGTCGCCTCACTACGTTTGTTGTCCTTGCCTGCCGCGGGTACTTGGGCCTCCCACACAAGTGAGGCACCATTTTTACCGGGAGACCTGGGGGAACGCTGGGTGGTGGTAAATTTGTGTGAGCCCGGTGATGCCACTACTTTCCCACCCCAAAATGTGTGAAAAAGTGATTTTTTGGGCAAAAATTTAGGTTTGCAGGGGATTCTGGGTAAGGAAACGTTGGGGGATCCACGCAAGCCATACCTCCCTGGAAGCCACCGGGTGTCTAGTTTTCAGAAATGCGTGGGTTTGGAAGGTTTCCCTAGATGGCCGCCGAGCCCTGGGCAAAAAACCAAAGTAACCCCCCTCGCAAAACCAGATTAACTATTGTTACTACAGCGTGAGAATTTAGGAATAATACTGCAAAGAAAATGTGGCAGACAGTTTGAGGTTTACAGGACAATGGGGATAAAAAATATTTTTCAATTCACTAGAGAGACATCACCATGAACTCCCAAGGGTTTTCGACAATATCTACAGTTGGTGGGTTATTCTTACATGGAAAGTGTACCTTGGCAGAGAAACTAAAGACAAAGATTCCTGCACAACCATCTATTCCTCAAACACACACACATACTGGTTGGATTTGGCACGAGGGCGAGTCATGGTTCAGTGTATTAAATTTTATTAACAAGAGATTTCACAAAAATGAAATGCACTGTCAATAATTAAATTCACAAAAAACCAAACCAATGACTCGCAGCTCGTGAGCTGTAAAGCCACGTCAAGGCACCAACCACTTTACAGGCCATTCACACACCTTTCATACGTGATACAAACAAGACCATTCGCACCACCAGGTACAAAAGCAACACAGTACAAAAATCACCAAAAAGGGACAAGGTACACCCTGCTTCAGAAAGACAAATATTACTGCACAGCCATCTAACCCGCAAGCACACACACATACTGGTTGGATTTGGCACGAGGGTGAGTGATGGTTCAGTAGATAAAATTGTATTAGCAAGTGATTTCACAAAACATGAAATGCACTGGTAATAATTGAAAGGGCGAGAAACTGAACCATTGACTCACAGCTCGTGAGCTGTAAAGCCACGACAAGGCACCAACCTCTTTACAGGCCATTCATACACCTTTCATACGTGTGAGACATACAAAACCATTCACACCGCCAGCCGCGGGCCCATCACATAACAAAACTCACACCAGCACACAGCGCCATTCAAGGGCCCATCACTTTCACACGCCCACAATCCAGACACAGCAACTACACAGGCTGAAGGATTGCGTGGAGTGGCACTCAGCTAGCAGTGTGTGTAGTGACCAGCAGAAAGTCACTTCTCACACACAGCCAGCCAAGCACCAGTCGACACACACCGCTAGCCAAATGCCAGTCCACGCACAGCGCTAGCCAAGGGCCAGTCCAGGCACAC
This sequence comes from Triturus cristatus, assembly GCF_964204655.1. NCBI lineage: Eukaryota > Metazoa > Chordata > Amphibia > Caudata > Salamandridae > Triturus > Triturus cristatus. Next base: position 1,527,175,768 of record NC_140591.1, read on the forward strand.
CGCCATCCAATCGCCAGTCCAGGCACACCGGCAGCCAATCGCCAATCCACCTACACCGCCAGCCAAGCTCCAGTCCACGGACACCACCAGCCAAGCACCAGTCAGCACACACCACCAGTCCACGCACACCGCCAGCCAAGTACCAGTCCACGCACACCGCCAGCCAAGCACCATTCCACGCACACCGCCAGCCAAGCTCCAGTCCACGCACACCACCAGACAAGCTCCAGTCCACGGACACCACCAGCCAAGCTCCAGTCCACAGACACCACCAGCCAAACACCAGTCTGCACACACCACCAGTCCACACACACCGCCAGCCAAGTACCAGTCCACGCACACCGCCAGCCAAGCACCATTCCACGCACACCGCCAGCCAAGCACCATTCCACGCACACCGCCAGCAAAGCACCATTCCACGCACACCACCAGCCACGCACCAGTCCACGCACACCGCCAGTCCATGCACACCGCCAGTCCACGCACACTGTCAGCCAAGCACCATTCCACGCACACCACCAACCAAGTGCCAGTCCACACACACCAACAGCCAAGTGCAAGCCTACACACACCGCCATCACATTTTGGATTTTTTTAGAAAAAAAAAAAAAAAATTGCATATAGATACAAATCTTCTAACAGAAAATCAGCATCTAAATACATTGCACTAACACCAACCTTGAAACAGAATCATATTTTCCAAAGAATACAGACCAGGCAGTTCACTTTACCACTCATGAATGCTCCCAAAAATTCTTTCGCGTGTGGTACGCTCTGAAACAAGCAGGGAGACACAGTGCAGGATGAGAGGGACAATCGGGGCAGTACATACGACTCTCCTTCCGCAAACCTCTTCGCCAACAGACTCTACATCTCCTACTGGGAAAATCTTTTGCGGGTGTGGGAGGAATGTGATCTGGAAAGTGGCGTTCTTTCAATCTAGCAACATCCTTCACCAGTCCAACTCTAGGAACACTTGCCTGTTCCACTACAACAAGGCTGCCTATTACAGACTCCTGAAACTTAGCAAAAGTCATCTTTGACTCAGGGCAAGAATCCTGGAACACAACAAAAGCATTAAACATTGCCAAGTGGAAAAGATGGATAGCCAACTTCTTGTACCAAATGTAAGCCTTACGAAGAGCAGCGTAAGGTTCCAACCTCTGATCTACTCTGTCAACACCACCCATGTGCCTATTATAGTCTAAAATGCACACAGGTTTGCGCACTTCATCGACCTGACCCCAAACAGTCACAGGTGCAGTGCTTTCATCATGGATGGAAGTCAGCATGTAGACATCTCTCCTGTGTGTAAACTTCACAGCAAGAAGCTCCTGGCAACGCAACGCACTGCACTGTCCCCGCACAAGCTTTTGACAAACAAGTTCTTTCGGAAAACCTTTACGGTTACAGCGGATTGTGCCACAAGCAAAAGTGTCCACTTTGGCCAATTCCCTGAACAACCGCACACCAGTGTAGAAGTTATCTACATATAAATGGTGGCCTTTGTTAAAAAATCCTCTACCAAGTTCCCAAACAATTTTCTCAGTCACTCCAAAAGTGGACGGACAACCAGGGAGGTTAAACCTAGATTCCTTACCGGTGTACACCCTGAAATTAGAGACATATCCAGTCCTACTGTCACACAGCATATACAGCTTTATTCCATAGCGTGCCCTCTTACTAGGAATGTATTGCCTAAAAACCAAGCGGCCCTTGAACAACACCAAAGACTCATCCACTGCAATTTCTCTACCAGGGGCATAAATCTCAGAAAATCGATCAACAAAGTGATCAAGGACAGGCCTAATCTTAAAAAGACGGTCACAATCAGGGTGATCTCGTGGCAACGCTAAACCATTATCAACAAAGTGCATCATCCGAAGCAGAAGCAAATACCTGTCACGACTCATGACTGCCGGAAAAATAGACGTTGCCATCAAGGGACTGCTAGACCAATATGAAGCCAATGATGGCTTCCTTAGCAAGCCCATCAAAAAAGTTAAACCCAAGAACGTCTTCATCTCTTCAACATTTGTGGGAGTCCACCGGGTAGCTCTAGAGTGTGGCTTAAGACTGGCACTGTTGTCCCTCAAAAACTGTTCGGCATACAAATTAGTCTGCTCAACAATCTCTGCCAAAAACACATCGTCCATAAACAACTGAAAATAATTTACAGGCAAAAAGTTCTCAGTATTCACTCTAGACCCTGGAACACCAGTAAACTCTGGAAATTCCGGCTGCACCATGCCAGGGGCAACCCAGAGGTCATCACTTTCAACGGGAAGACTTGCAGCCCCAGCATGCAGCCCAGATGCCTCTTGCCGCACTACACCAACGGGAAGGCTTGCAGCCCCAGCCTGCAGCCCAGATGCCTCTTGCCGCACTACACCAACGGGAAGCCTTGCAGCCCCAGCCTGCAGCCCATATGTCTCTTGCCGCACTACACCAACGGGAAGCCTTGCAGCCGCAGGCTGCAGCCCAGATGCCTCTTGCCGCACTATCGGCACATCAGTCTCCTCCTCTAACACAGGCACTTCATCCGCACTAAGAGTATCTTCATCATCCGATGACCCCATACGGAGAGAAAACTCACTGCCAGAATCGTCCCCTGCCTCCTCTCCCTCAGAAGCAGAGTCAGTCTCTGACCCAATATCAGAGGAAGACTCAAACAGCAAACCAACAACCTGCTGAGCAGTCATCCTGCGGCTAGCCATTATACTTACTAAGATAGAAGACTGCACAAACAAGTCAACAACAACCAACAATGTGCAAACCAAGTAAGTAAAGAAATGTGTACCTTTTATCACAAAGATCAATGTACTCAAAAACTATACAATCCAATTACAAGAGACAGCTGCACTCACCAGAAACAAACTCTGCAGTGACACAGCAAAGACCAACGATATCAAACTAGAAAGAAGAAAAAAAAACAAATTACTCACAAGACAACAAAATACACATCGAGCACCAATGCAAAAAGTTTTTGACACTCAAAAACCAAACATACTGCTATTATTACACCATTTGCAAAAAAAAACAGGCAGAGAAATCAAACACATTTGCATTGTACAAAAAAACAGTCTCTTACCAAACTACACAAACAGCAGAACCACCAGTACCAAAACGTCAACGTGAAAAGAAGAAAAGCCTTCACCTAGAACAAAAAAGTAAACAAAAAAAAAACATTACAATTGGAAATCACAAACAATATAACAATAAACATTATAACATGCCATGTCACTACCCAAATGGTCAATCGGGTTGTGTGCCAGGTGGGGCAGAAAACAGCAGGAAAAAAAAGGCTACTCAGTCCCGGGGCGGGTGAGCCAAATACATATAACAAATTGCACCCTGGAAGCGAGGGGTCACTTCTATTTCTAATTGAACTAATTCCCTGGTGTCTAGTGGGCTTTTCTGCCCCCAATGGGAGCAGAAACGGCAAAAAAATAAAACCGATCTGCCCCCAGAGGGGGCAGAAAAGTCTTCAAAAAATTTAGGGGCCCAAGGAAGCGACCCTTGCCCAAGGGGTCGCTTCCTACAATAATATTTATATCCCTGGTGTCTAGTAGGCTTTTCTGCCCCCCCCTAGGAGCAGAAACAGACAGAAAGACGACCAATCTGCCCCCAGGGGGGGCAGAAAAGTCTTCTAAATAATTAGGCCGCAAAGGAAGCGACCCTTGCCCAAGGGGTCGCTTCCTACATAAAGAAAAAGACATCCCTGGTGTCTAGTGGGCTTTTCTGCCCCCCCTGGGGGCAGAAACGGGCAGAGAGACGACCGATCTGCCCCCAGGGGGGGCAGAAAAGTCTTCTAATTATTTTGCCACCCTAGGAAGTGACCCTTGCCCAAGGGGTCACTTCCTACATAACATAAAAGACATCCCTGGTGTCTAGTGGGCTTTTCTGCCCCCCCCTGGGGGCATAAACGGGCAGAAAGAAGACCGATCTGCCCCCAGGGGGGGCAGAAAAGTCTTTGAATTATTTTTCCCCCCAAGGAAGCGACCCTTGCCCAAGGGGTCGCTTCCTACATAACGAAATAGACATCCCTGGTGTCTAGTGGGCTTTTCTGCCCCCCCTGGGGGCAGAAACGCGCAGAAAGCGGACCGATCTGCCCCCAGGGGGGGCAGAAAAGACTTCGAAAAATGTTGCCCCCAAGGAAGCGACCCTAGCCTAAGGGGTCGCTTCCCAAATTCAAAAAAACAAATCCCTGGTGTCTAGTGGGGCATCCCTACTCCACGATCGCGACGCTGTGCGCGATCGTGGAGCAGGAATGCCCTGTATTGAGACATCGGGGGAGAGGAAATACTCTTTCCTCTCCCCCGATGCCTCAATACAAAAGAAATCACCCCCGCGGCCCCCACCGGACAAGGGAACCTACCTGTTGCTGCCTTGGACGCGCTGGAAGAAATGGATTCCAGCGCGTCCAACGCTTCCTGATGACGCCGGCGCGCGCTGTGCGCGCTGACGTCATCAGAAAGCGTGGGGGGGCTCGGGGGTGGCAGCGGAAGCTCTTCCGCTGCCACCCCCGTAAAGGGGGGCAAGATCGATGCGCAAGGGGGGGAGCGCCAGCGCTTCCCCCAGGGGCTGTCCTCATGACGGAACGGTTCCGTCATGAGCACAGCCCAACCGATGCTCATGACGGAACCGTTCCCTCATGAGCATCGAAGGGGTTAAGCCTACCTAACTAAAAGACTACATGCTAACTGACTAAATGATTACAGTACTATAAGGAGACACACTGGGTGAGTGACAGGGTGTTTGCTAGAACTGTATGAATACTAACTAGGGAATTGAAGGTGTGAAAGACAACTGTGTAGGTGATTAGAGGAATGCATCCATACTGCATAGGCATTTAAAGCAGTCCATGTGCTAAGGCCTGGCTCACTGCATGACTACTTGGGTACTGACTGAATGATTAGAGTACAGCAAGGAGAATGCCTAGGTGAATGTATAAGTGGTAGGCTTTTCGCACAGTGTATGGATTAGTACTTGGTACTGAATGGGTCACTAGAGGAGTGCAAAGGGAGTGACAGGATGTTTGCTGGACTGTATAGATACTGACTAGGGAATTGAAAGTGTGAAAGACACGTGTCTAGGTGGTTAGAAGACTGCATACATAGTGGATAGGGGTTTGAAGCATTCCATGTGCTAAGGCCTGGCTCAGTGCATGAATACATAGGCACTGACTGAATGATTAGAGTATTCCAAAGATAGTATCTTGGTGAATTTATAAGTGTTTGGGGTGTGGCACAGTGACTGGATTAGTACATGATGCTGAATGGGTCACTAGAAGACTGCAAAGGGAGTTACAGGGTGTTTCCTGGAAGTGTATGGATACTGACTAGCGAATTGAAAATGTGAAAGACAAGTGTATAGTATGTTAGAAGACTGCATGCATACTACATAGACATTTCAAACAATCTATGTGGTAATGTATGGTTCACAACATGAGTACTTAAAAACTGACTAAATCATCAGACTACTGCTAGCTTAGTGCCTGGGTAAAACTTTAAAATGTTCAGTTCTGGCACAGTGAAGAGATTAGTACATGGTACTGCACTTTAGTGTCAAACCCTGACTCATTTTATCAATGCATAAGCAAAGAATAGCTTCTAAACCTACTAAAACTTGACAACATGACCGATTTTAAAACAGTTATCTGTCATCAAATACACTATGTTACCAAATGCTTCTCTCACAATCCTTACCCAAATGTACACAGACTCACAGTGTGATTTTAGACAAGCAATACTATCCCTAGCAGTTTACCAAAACTCATTCACTAGTCTAGAAGAGGTAATGCTACTGCACACAATCTACATATTTAAGTACAGCACATCAGTGTCAAAGCATGACTCATTTAATCAACGCATAAGCAAAGACTGGCTTCTAATGCTACTAAAACTTCACAACATGACAGGTTTTAAAAGAGTTATCTGCTGAAAAATACACAATGTTACCAAATGCTTCTCTCACAGTGGTTCCCAAATGCCCACAGACTCACAGTGTGATTCTAGACAACAAACACTATACCTAGCACTTTACCAAAAATCATTCACTACTGTGGAATTGATAAGGGAACTGCACACAATCTACATATTTCAGGACTGCACCTTTCTGTCAAAGCCTGGCTCATTTAATAAAAGCATGATCAAAAACTGGCTTCTAATTCTACTAAAACTTGACAACATGACAGGTTTTAAAAAAGTTATCTGTCAGAAAATACACAATGTTACCAAATGCTTCTCTCACAGTGGTTCCCAAATACACACTAACTCACAGTGTGATTCTAGACAAGCACCACTATCCCTAGGAGTTTACCAAAACTCATTCACTACAGTGCAAGTGGTAAGGGAACTGCACACAATCTACATAATTCAGGACTGCACTTTTGTGTCAAAGCCTGACTCATTTAATCAAAGCATAAGCAAAAACTGCCTTCTAATGCTACTAAAACTTGACAACAAGACAGGTTTTAAAACAGTTATCTGTCAGCAATTACACGATATTACCACATACTTCTCTCATTCACTACAGTGCAAGTGGTAAGGGAACTGCACACAATCTACATATTTCAGGACTGCACTTTTGTGTTAAAGCCTGACTCATTTAATCAAAGCATAAGCAAAAACTGCCTTCTAATGCTACCAAAACTTGACAACAAGACAGGTTTTAAAACAGTTATCTTTCAGCAAATACACAATATTACCACATACTTCTCTCACAGTGGTTCCCAAATGCACACAGACTCACAGTGTGATTCTAGACAAGCAACACTATCCCTAGGAGTTTACCAAAAATCATTCACTACTGTGGAAGTGGTAAGGGAACTGCACACAATCTACATATTTCAGGACTGCACTTTTGTGTCAAAACCTAACTCATTTAATCAACGCATAAGCAATGACTAGCTTCTAATGCTACTAAAACTTGACAACATGACAGGTTTTAAAACAGTTATCTGTCAGCAAATACACGATGTTACCAAATGCTTCTTTCACAGTGGTTCCCGAATGCACACATACTCACTGTGTGATTCTAGACAAACAACACTATCCCTTGCACTATACCAAAACACATTTCTTCATCTAGAAGAAGTACTACATTTTAGTATAGATACATAATATAACTCATTTCACAAATTCATAAACAATGACTGGTTTCTAATTCTACCAAAATATAAAAACAGCACAGTTATCTGTCTACAAACACATGAAAAACACAAATGCTTATCACAGAATGGTTTGTACATGCACACACACTGTCAATAAAATTGTAGAGAAAAAAAGTAATCCCTACACTTTAGCAGGAGAAATACATTAGTCTGATTAAAATGAAAATAGTCTACATACATCCCCTCACAATTAAATAACTCACCGTTCAAGTTGTTTTGTAGATTAAAAAGTATATCAGTCACTCACCATATTTTCTTTTACAGAATCTCTGCACTGTGCACCTCTCAGCAAAAACAAGGAATGGAAAAATTTCCCTTTCATTTTCCACACATATACATGTAAACATCAAATCACAATCCTTCACACATAAACTCAAAAGCAAACACACATTTCTATTGGTTAGACATTTCAACCCTTTCCAACTGAAATACATTTCAACCCTTCCCCCAATCTGCCTTCTACCTGTTACCATAGAAACAGCTCATGGAACACTGCACTGAGCACACAGGTCACAAGTTCAGCACACAATGTTGCTAAACAAGACAGGAAGTGTGCTTGACTTTTCAACATATCAGCTTATCATATATAATGTTCCTTACAATCTGTTTTTGTCAACCAATAAGAATCATACCTTTAAAAAACAGAAATATACACCCTACCTTTCAGTGTTGAAAGTAGTCATACAACCAATGATTTCTTGTCTTTTTTCAAAAAACATTTCCGTGGATCCGCGCACCCAACGCCAGAGAATCCGTGCACCCAACGCGATAGGATGCGCGCACCGTGCGCGCATTCCGCCGTTTAAAAAAACAAAAGAAATGGGAGCCCAGGGGGTCCTTCTAGGACCCCCTAAGCACCTCTAGAGGGTCAGAGTATTTCCACTCTGCCCCCTTTATATGTTTTACACACTTATTTCCCTTGCTTCTTCAGCCTCGCTTCTACCGAGGCAGAAAATGGCCGCCAACAGTTCCTGGTTTCGAATGTAGACAGACACTTGACAGCCAATTAGCATTCAGCGCGCAATCGGGAGGGTGCGCGCTCTGTTCGGGGAGGGTGCGCTTACAGTGCGGGTAGGGTCCGCGGATCCTCCCCGGCCATAGATATTTATGTACTTTTAACTCTAATTTTCTCAGGAACTACTGAACGGATTCACACCATTTATGCAAAAGGCACGAGTCTGAACTGAGGACTACCTCTTTGCCAAATTTGGTGTCATTCCGTTCAGCGGTTCCGTCTGTAGCTGCGACAACAGATCCTATGGGAAATTGCATAGGAAAAACGCGTTTTGGGATCCCCCTTTTTTGTCGGCCCCCGCTTGACGAATCACCACGAAACTTTCAGGGTAGGAGCGGAGATGGCCAAAAGCTTGAAAAATTTCACGAGGATCCGTCAACCGGCGCCAGACTTATTGGGAATAGAATGTTGCGGATTTCCTATGGAAAATAGGTCCTAACTATAAATTCCTACTGGCGATCGCCAGTAGGTAATATATATATATATATATATATATATATATATATATATATATATATATGTATTAACTAATGGCGGTCGCCAGTAGATAGTTATTGTTAGGACCTATTCGATTTGCCAATATCTTTAGCATCGTTTGACGAATCCTCACAAACTTTCCAAAACTAATGGGGCGGTCAGGTCAGCTGCTGATTTGAAAGTTTCGGGGTGATTCGTCATGCTAGGGCCAAGAAAAAAGGGGGTCCCATAATGTGTTTTCCCCTTATGTTAATTTCCACAGGAAACTTTAGACAAGGCTACAGTCCAAACTGCTAAACGGAATTACACCAAATTTGGCAATGGTGTAAATACGTTCAGTAGTTCCTGAGACATTTTCAAGATTTCTCAGATATATAACTGTTGCTGCGGTGGATCCACAAACCCTCCCGATCTGGAGCCTGAGGTCTGATTGGCTGCTAGCACTTCCTACCAGGAAGTGTTGGCAGCCATCTTGTGACTCGGTTGAACAGAGTCACTTGAAAAATTTTTAACAATGAAGAAAAGGGGGCACGGTAGAAACACCCTGACCCCCCAGGCCTGCTCAGGGGTCCCACAGGGAACCTGATGGCCCAAAAAGCATTAATTTATTTTTTATTTTCGGCGGGAGTTGCGTAGGGTCTGAGAATCTCGGCGAATATAAAAAACAAAGCCTGGTCTCCCGCATCTGTTTCTTTTAAGTCCCCGGTTGGGCCAGGTCCCGGGGGCAATACAAAACTATAGTGTGGGGCCCTCTGATTCCCCTGCTGCCCCGGGTACTGCAACCATCCAGGGGAATAGATTTATTAACTGCGGGGGTCCATTGCAGACCACAATTTCTCTTGGGCTTTGTTTGTGTTGTAGGGGGGCCACAGGGCCCCCTTCATGGAGCCCTTTATGGCCCTGGGGACTGCCAACCCCAGGGCCAGCTCCAGAAATGTCCTGTGGTGCCCACCCCCGGGATATTGCTATGGGATGGCCGGAGCACTGCTCCCGCAATCCCATAGCAAACAAGTGCTCCACTGTGAACTGGGAAGCACTTTGCTCTCACTTGTTCACAGTGGAGGACTTTGTTTTTTGCCTCCAGAGCTGTATGTCAGCAGCACCCTGGAGGCAAAAAGCAATTACAGCCCTCACAGGAGGTGGGAGCCTTGCAGGACTGCTGGGGCCTTCAGCCTCCCCCGCGGTCCCTTTAATGATGGCCATGCCCCGGGGATGGGGACCCTGGGGCAGAAAATGGCCAGTAGGGGGGGCACTCGGCCCCACTCCCTTCTTTTAGAAAATAAAATAAATTGAATGTTTGGGCACTGTGGATGGTGTCCCCGGGGCAGTAATCAGCATTGGGAAGGGGGCCGCATGGCCCCCATCCTTAAAATTAGTTTTAAAATAATGAAATTCTTTGGCCTGGGAAATGGGGTCCACAGGGCCGGAATGGCTGCATGGAACTGAGGGGATTTGTTTTTTTGATCTCTCTCGCGCTAGGTTTAGCGACCCTCTCGTGGCGCTCAGGATGGCCTCCCATGTAACAATGCGGTGGATCTACGGATCCATCCTAAATAAATAATAACGAATTCAGAAAGTAGTGTTACAGTTGTGGACTTTTTTATACATGTACTGAGTTTGAACTTCATAATCACATTAAAATTGTGAGAGTTTGATATAATATTTAAAATGGAAATTAAAAGTTAAAGTATAAAGGTTATATGTGCTATAGTAAATTGAATTTGTGCTTTTGTTTTGCGAATTCGTGGGTTAGTGAATCGGATAAAAATAGTAAATTTTATATATATGTTAAAAAATATAATACTATCACTGTTGGGTTATAGGGTGACAGTTGTGGACTTTTTTATACATGTACTGAGTTTGAACTTCATAATCACATTAAAATTGTGAGAGTTTGATATAATATTTAAAATGGAAATTAAAAGTTAAAGTATAAAGGTTATATGTGCTAGAGTAAATTGAATTTGTGCTTTTGTTTTGCGAATGCGTGGGTTAGTGAATCCGATAAAAATAGTAAATTTTATATATATGTTAAAAAATATATAACTATCACTGTTGGGTTATAGGGTGACTCTAAGAAGAGCAGTTGTGTTTATTATGGCTTTGTTGAAGCAACATGTAAGTGCAGATTCATAGCTTATGTTTGTTGAGAAAGACTTTTATCTGTGACATGAACTTCATCACTTCTGTAGATGTTATGCGTATGAAAACGTTGATTGTTGTTATAGATTGAGCCCATGTTATGTTCTCTGAGGAAAGCAGAAACAGCTTTATTGACATTCTTTCTAGCATTCTGAATCTGTGGACAGAATTGATTTGACCACTTCCATTTCTGTCTTCGGTATATGTTAGAGTATATCAAGACAGTGTGGGGAAAAAGCGACATCAGTTGTGCAAAGGTATCCTTCATTGTGATTTCCAATTCTACCGCAGTCAAAGTACCTAGATCATTGCCACCACAGTGCACAATCAAGAGGTCAAGGGGTTGCAAATTCAAAAAAGTTTTAACCAAAGGCAGCAATTGGTGCCACTTTAGTCCTCTCTGTGTAAACCATTTAATATCCATATTTTGCAAACCCAGCTCTTTATGAATTCCTACTGTTACTATGGAAACTAACATGAACCACTATGGGGTAAGGGTTTAGAGTAAAATGTGGTTTTAAAATATAGAATGGAAGATTTTGAAAAAAAGAAGGGAGTGTTTTGATTTGTTACTTAAATTCATTTCTGTAGAAAATGAGAGGGAACATTTGCCATTACTGTTTTTTCTTGTTGAAAGTAGTGCTTCACACTTATTGAGTGGGAAAAGAAAATATTCAAGATTTTCTGATATGTTCACATTGTACAACAGGATTTCAGAGGTAAGTTAAAATGTGTAAGGTGTGTGATGTATGGTTAGTACTGCTTCAGTGATTGTAATTACATTTTTAATCTTAAAATGCAGTATTTATAAAAGTTGAGAAGTTTTAGATAAATGTAAGGTTTAAAACATGTTATGAAATGTAGGATTTTATTTTGCACTCTATATAATTCTACAGAAATGATAACTGCAAATAGGTTGTACATAATAATACCTCTGCTTGAAACTAAAAGCGTATTATGTCAAATTTGAATAATTAACTGGTACCATGTGCTAGGTTTGTTTGTAGTTTTGTGTGTTATTTCACAGATTTGATTCAGGTGTTGATAATAAGTTAAAACATATTCAGTCTATCATAACTGTAGAGAAATATTGTAAGAGCTACTTTAGAAATGTATTTTGTAAGCAAAGATGAGTTAGGAAGATAGGGCTTCTGAGACCAATTTAACACACAAGGCCTGATTACAATGGCAGTGAACCCGCCACCAGCAGTCTGCCGGTGGGGTGTTCACCACCATCGTAAGGCAATTCACCGCCCACCAGATTGTGATGGTGGGGGGAAAGCCCATCCCGCAACGGGTAAGACAAAGGCAATCATTCTGATTGCCTGTCGGACCCGCCCTCATCCTCAGAATAATAGCGTTGCCTAGCAGGCACTGTCCGCCACATTAGGATGCTGCATCCCCGACAGCCTTTTTATGGTGGTTCAACCACCATGGAAAGGCTGGTGGGGATGTCCTTTGGGGGCCCGTTTCTGGGCCGTCTTGTGCAGGGGCTGGTTGTTTGAACACTTGGGGGGCACCTATGGTGCCCCCTACATTTCCTTGCACCATGTGGCAGGCACTGCATGATACCTGCCACGTAGTGCAGGGAAATGCAAAAAGGGCATTTTTAACATTGCGGCTGGTGTTTCAGCCAGCAGCTCCCGCCACAATGTTAAACATACCATTTGTGGCTGCCGTGGTGGCGGCTGCATTGTAATTTCACTTGTGGGACCACAGCCTTATAGGCGGCTGGTTCCAATCCTCGGGACGATGCATCGCAATGACCCCCTCAATTTCCTCTCTGACTGTTCTTCAAAACAGATCCCTGCAATTTCTTGTAGACAACATATTTGTATAGGATAAGGTTTGTAATACAGGTAGTATTTTGCCTATACCATACTTTCCATGTATTATCTCACCCCTAAAAAGGCATTCAGAGAATCATTGGCTTGTCTGGAAACATGGTGACATTAATAAAAGTGCTATAGGAAGAAATGGTATTTTATTCTATAAGCTAGGTAGGCATAGTGAAATTACTTAAACACACACCTTTGTACTTGAGTGGACTGTGCAATGAGTAGAAAGTGATTTACACTGGTTACTCCGCAAATATTTGCAAAGCATGTGGTGTCAAAAAGGGGTTCGCTAGCATGTATAGGCTTGTTTGAATGATTATTTTGTGTCTACAAAAGAGCTGACAGATTCATTGAGGTCTCTAGAAACAAGCTGATAGTTACAAGACTGGCCTCACAGGAGACAGACTTAGATTTTGGCTTAGGTCTGGTTGTGTGCCTTCTCTATCTTTCTCTTCTGAAACTAGTGGAGAAAAGTGAGGTTTAAAGTATGTTTCCAGATGTATTAATGTCTATCCTAGTCCATATAAGAATCTTCATATGTGAACTGGGAGTAGGCCCTAGATACTGTGGGGTGGGTTCAAAGTGAAAGTGTAGTCTCTCAAGTTTGAATGTCTGACCTGTACCATGTCTCAGGTATGTCTGCAATTGAACATGTAGTCTGATATTTGTGGTGCAGCACATGAGCCTAACTTCAAATCTATACAGGCTACCATCCCCCTGCACACATCTTGTTAGCCTTACTTCAGCTGTGAGTCTAAAAAGCACAGATGTTTTAGCTAGGCAGGGATCATGAAATTAGTTGAACACATACCTTCATACCTGGGTGCCTTCTGTAATGAGTAGAAAGTGATTCATGCAGTGTTATGTACAGACATTTAGAAAGCATACGGTTTGAAGCAGAGGTAGTGTGTCAAGTACCTGTCACAGAACTTCAAGCTTCCGCAGGAGCCGATGACTATTCCGCAATTCCCAAACTCAAAGCAATGTACACACAATATATATATACATATGCCCAAGCAGCAAGAGGGGGGGAAAGGGGAGTTGGAAAGAAAAGAGATACACCACGTCTTCTTCTACTGGACAGGAATGTTTCTATTCTGATGGGTTCTTCCTGCAAAACAGATCTACATTAACATTTTAATATATTTAGTCTTTCTTTTCGAGTCTTACACTAAATCCCTAAATGATTACTTGTCTTAGCTGAGTGGCTGTCTATTCTCTTGTAGGTTTGCTTCTATTAGATCTCTGATACTCAATAGTTCTGTTGATTAATAGGATTCTAAAATTAAACCAGATTCAAGAATTAAGTAGTGTTTCTGATCACTCTCTCTCTATTGTGTCTATAGGTATATAAACTGTATTTTACCTTGAAAACCTAGGTAGTAGCTAATCGCATTCTCCTTTATTTTTCAGTAGATTGATCACTTCTTGTGGACGAAGCTTCCAGATTCATTCAAGTGGAAGATGAGAACTTCTTAAGGTTGGTAAGCATCTTTATACATATATATATTCACTTAAAAAACCATAGGTTTCACACATGTTATAGTTAGGTGGATATTTCACTCGTAAAAAACCAATGAAATTCCCCCGTTATAGTTAGTTCAGATAACTATAACTCGCGCGACCGCCACTCTATCACAAGGATGATGTAATCAGCGATGTCGTGAGTGATGTCACTGACCATGTCATGAGTGAGGTAATATGTGACGTCATCAGCAGTGCATTGCGGGCGCGCGAGTTATAGTTATCTGAACTAACTATAACGGGGGAATTTCATTGGTTTTTTACGAGTGAAATATCCACCTAACTATAACATGTGTGAAACCTATGTTTTTTTACATGGCTATATATATATATATATATATATATATATATATATATATATATATATATATATATATATATATATATATATATATATATATGTATATATATATGTATATATATATATAAGCCAGTTCCGAAACTGTTCGGGACTTTAAAGGCACAACATTTAAATGCGTAATGAGCCTGCTTTCATTATCGTAACCTACTAAAGGAGAAAAAGAAACATTACTTGTAAATATACACATTGGAACTTACAAAAGTGATTAATTAAGTCACATTCATGACACCATGCCCCAGAATGCACTCAGGACTTTGCACTTAGCTCACGCCCAGTGGGGGTCATGGAAATAAATAAAGTCAAGTAACTGAAGCAATGCGAGTGTCTAATGTGATGTTACTGCAGCCCAAGAAGAAGAGGCTTTCAGCCTTGAAACGCGTCGGCATTAAAAGGAAACAATAAGGATTGTGAAAGGCAGGCTGCATCTCAGAGAAATGTTGGTGAGTGACCTCTCGTTGCTGAGGGCAACTTTGATGGAATATATATATATATATATATATATATATATATATATATATATATATATATATATATATATATATATTCACTGAAAAAACCATAGGTTTCACACACGTTATAGTTAGGAAATAGCTTTTAAAAAACCTTGCAAATTCAGTGAAAAAACCATAGGTTTCACACATGTTATAGTTAGCTGGACATTTCACTCGTAAAAAACCAATGAAATTTTCCCGTTATAGTTAGTTAAGCTAACTATAACTCGCGCGCCCGCAATGCACTGCTGATGACGTCACATATTACATCACTCATGACATGGTCAGTGACATCACTCATGACATCACTGATGACATCTCAAATGACATCACTGATGACATCATCCAGTGAATGTGTGTTTTTCTGAAAATTACATATGTTTTATATATGTATATCTCAAGGTCGATGGAAGAATAAATGGGTATATAAGTGTCTAAATGGATGATTTGTTTTTGAAAAATTGATTGTGTAACTGACTGATTAAGTGTATCATAGTGAATACATGGCTTAGTGAGTAATGTTTAAATATGTAAATATCTGTATCAGTCTCTCACTTTGTGTATAAGTGTCTGCATGGGTTGGTGAGTAGCTACATGGGTGTTTATATTGGATTTTAGGTTGTTTTTTGAGTATCAGTCTGAGTGACTGCATGGTTCGGTGGGGGGTATTATGTAGTGCATAGGTGCATGAATGAGTGACTCACTGTTTTTATGTGTTGAAGACAGCATGTGTGCAGGACTGTATGGGTGGATGAGTGTGTGTATGGGTGTGTTAGTGAGTGAATGACTGTCTCAATAGTGTCTTTATGAGTAACTACATATGTTTTAAACTAGTATATGTGACTATTGGTGTATATACGTGAGTATATGTGAGAGTGAGAGATTGGAAGAGTTCCTGTATGAATAAGTATGTGTTTCTATAAGTGATTGTTTAAAAGACTAAGTATGTGTAAGTTTCCATAGAAGTAAGTGTGGTGGTGTGTGTATAACTGTATATGCAAGTAAATGGATGTTTGAATCTTTATTAGCATGAGTGACTATGTGTGTGAGTAACTCTATGGATGAGTGGTGTTGTGTAACAGGATGTATAGGTGTATGAGTACATATGATGTGTGAGTACACGAATGAGTGACTGTACAGGACTGTTGGTGAGTGAGTGGATGTGTATGTGGTTCTTAGAATTATTGAAGAGGTTGTTGTAATTGGTATTGGTATGTCCATTTTTTTGAAAATTTCAGTCTCCATTTTTGAATGTGTGTATCAAAGGTTATATTAGGGTGAGAGGAGGTCTGCCACTCTATCACAAGGATGATGTCATCAGTGATGTCATCAGTGATGTCATTTGAGATGTCATCAGTGATGTCATGAGTGATGTCACTGACCATGTCATGAGTGATGTAATATGTGACGTCATCAGCAGTGCATTGCGGGCGCGCGAGTTATAGTTAGCTTAACTAACTATAACGGGAAAATTTCATTGGTTTTTTACGAGTGAAATGTCCAGCTAACTATAACATGTGTGAAACCTATGGTTTTTTCACTGAATTTGCAAGGTTTTTTAAAAGCTATTTCCTAACTATAACGTGTGTGAAACCTATGGTTTTTTCAGTGAATTTGCAAGGTTTTTTTAATGCTAATCCCTAACTATAACATGTGTGAAACCTATGGTTTTTTCAGTGAATTTGCAAGGTTTTTTAAATGCTAATTTCTAACTATAACATATGTGATTCCCATGGTTTTTTCAGTGAATTTGTATAGTTTTTTAAATGCTAATTCTTACCTATAACATATGTGATTCCCATATTTTTCTTTATTGATTTTGTATGACGTCACATATTACCTCACTCATGACATCGTCAGTGACATCACTCACGACATCGCTGATTACATCATCCTTGTGATAGAGTGGCGGTCGCGCGAGTTATAGTTATCTGAACTAACTATAACGGGGGAATTTCATTGGTTTTTTACTAATGAAATATCCACCTAACTATAACATGTGTGAAACCTATGGTTTTTTAAGTGAATTTGCAAGGTTTTTTAAATGCTAATTCCTAACTATAACGTGTATGAAACCTATGTTTTTTTCAGTGAATTTGTACGTTTTTTTAAATGCTAAGTTATGTTTGTATTATTATTTTTTTTATATATTTATTTTACAATAAACTACGTATTAATTTGGATTTTCACAGTGCGCACCCCCGCGATTTTTTTAAAAAAAAATTTAAAAAAATTATTCTGCCTCCGGGGTCCTTCAGGGACCCCCTGACAAAGGCTAGGGGGTCAGGAACTCTCTACCCTGCCCCCTTTTCACGTTCGCCACCTTCCTTTTTCACTCTCGCACTGAAAACAAACAAAATGGCGGCCGACACTTCCTGATTTCGATCGATTCGAACGTTGACTAACATGTAACCACCCATCAGAATTACGCTCGCGCACGTTAGGGTGCTCGCACGGTGCACGCACGGTGCGCGCATGGTACGCGCTTATAGATGCTTTTAAATGCTATTTTCTCAGGAACTACTGAACAGATTGACAACAGACCTGCAAAAAGCACTTCCCTGACCTGAGGACTACCTCTCTGCCAAATTTCAAGTAATTCTGTTCAGCCGTTCGGGCTGTACCTTCGACTAAAGGTCCTATGAGAAAATGCATAGGGAAAACGCGTTTTGGGACTTCCCGTTTTTTGTCGGCCACAACTTGACGAATCACCCCGAGACTTTCAGGGTAGGAGCTGAGCGGAGCGCCCCATTAGTTTTGAAAATTTCGCGAGGATTCGTCAACCGGCGCCAAAGTTATTCAAAAAGAATTTTCAGATTTCCTATGGAAACACGGTCCTAACTATAACTATCTACTGGCGATCGCCAGTAGATAATATATATATATATATATATATATATATATATATATATATATATATATATATATATATATTACCTACTGGCGGTCGCCAGTAGGTAGTTATAGTTAGGACCACGTTTCCATAGGAAATCCGCAATATTACCTCACTCATGACATGGTCAGTGACATCACTTATGACATCACTGATGACATCTCAAATGACATCACTGATGACATCACAGATGACATCATCCAGTGAATGTGTGTTTTTCTGAAAATTACATATGTTTTATATATGTATATCTCAAGGTCGATGGAAGAATAAATGGGTATATAAGTGTCTAAATGGATGATTTGTTTTTGAAAAATTGATTGTGTAACTGACTGATTAAGTGTATCATAGTGAATACATGGCTTAGTGAGTAATGTTTAAATATGTAAATATCTTTATCAGTCTCTCACTTTGTGTATAAGTGTCTGCATGGGTTGGTGAGTAGCTACATGGGTGTGTATATTATTTTTTAGGTTGTTTTTTGAGTATCAGTCTGAGTGACTGCATGGTTCGGTGGGGGGTATTATGTAGTGCATAGGTGCATGAATGAGTGACTCACTGTTTTTATGTGTTGAAGACAGCATGTGTGCAGGACTGTATGGGTGGATGAGTGTGTGTATGGGTGTGTTAGTGAGTGAATGACTGTCTCAATAGTGTCTTTATGAGTAACTACATATGTTTTAAAATAGTATATGTGACTATTGGTGTATATACGTGAGTATATGTGAGAGTGAGAGATTGGAAGAGTTCCTGTATGAATAAGTATGTGTTTCTATAAGTGATTGTTTAAAAGACTAAGTATGTGTAAGTTTCCATAGAAGTAAGTGTGGTGGTGTGTGTATAACTGTATATGCAAGTAAATGGATGTTTGAATCTTTATTAGCATGAGTGACTATGTGTGTGAGTAACTCTATGGATGAGTGGTGTTGTGTAACAGGATGTATAGGTGTATGAGTACATATGATGTGTGAGTACACGAATGAGTGACTGTACAGGACTGTTGGTGAGTGAGTGGATGTGTATGTGGTTCTTAGAATTATTGAAGAGGTTGTTGTAATTGGTATTGGTATGTCCATTTTTTTGAAAATTTCAGTCTCCATTTTTGAATGTGTGTATCAAAGGTTATATTAGGGTGAGAGGAGGTCTGCCACTCTATCACAAGGATGATGTCATCAGTGATGTCATCAGTGATGTCATTTGAGATGTCATCAGTGATGTCATGAGTGATGTCATTGACCATGTCATGAGTGATGTAATATGTGACGTCATCAGCAGTGCATTGCGGGCGCGCGAGTTATAGTTAGCTTAACTAACTATAACGGGAAAATTTCATTGGTTTTTTACGAGTGAAATGTCCAGCTAACTATAACATGTGTGAAACCTATGGTTTTTTCACTGAATTTGCAAGGTTTTTTAAAAGCTATTTCCTAACTATAACGTGTGTGAAACCTATGGTTTTTTCAGTGAATTTGCAAGGTTTTTTTAATGCTAATCCCTAACTATAACATGTGTGAAACCTATGGTTTTTTCAGTGAATTTGCAAGGTTTTTTAAATGCTAATTTCTAACTATAACATATGTGATTCCCATGGTTTTTTCAGTGAATTTGTATAGTTTTTTAAATGCTAATTCTTACCTATAACATATGTGATTCCCATATTTTTCTTTATTGATTTTTTATGATTTTTTTATTATAAATTCTTATCTTAAATGTGTTTTTTTTTTTAAAAAACAAGTTTTTTTAAACTTTTTATTCTCTTAAAACACTATGTTTTAAAAAAAAAAAATATGCAATATGTCAAGTGTTTTCTTTTTTTTTTTTTTACCAAACAGGTAAGATATATTAGTATAACATAGAAAATAATTTTTTATTTTTTTTTATTTATTTTTTTTTATTACGCGTACGGTAAGCGTACGGTAAGCGTACGGTTTACGCAATGTTTGTAATTTATCTACTCTGTTTGCGTATATTTACGCAATTTGCGTAGCCGCGCGTACTGTGCGTGGGGTGCATAGGCGTGTACGCTACACGCGCACGTTACGCGGAAGTGTTGTAGAGTGACTGTTTTGCGCATGCGCGCGAGCGCGTGTCTTTTTTACGCGCATGCGCACTTTTACCGTAAGCGCACCATAAGCGTAATATATATATTACCTACTGGCGGTCGCCAGTAGGTAGTTATAGTTAGGACCACGTTTCCATAGGAAATCCGCAACATTCTATTTTGAATAACTTTGGCGCCGGTCGACGAATCCTCGCGAATTTTTAAAAATAGGTGGGGCGCTACGCTCCGCTCCTACCCTGAAAGTCTCGGGGGGATTTGTCAAGATAAAAGGGGGGTCCCAAAACGCGTTTTTCCTATGCATTTTTCCATAGGACCTTTAGACACAGCTACAGCCCGAACGGCTGAACAGAATTACTAGAAATTTGGCAGAGAGGTAGTCCTCGGGTCAAGGAAGTGCCTTTTGTAGGTTTGGTGTAAATCTGTTCAGTAGATTCTGAGAAAATAGCCTTTAAATCAATATATATATATCTGTGACAGCTTACGGTGCGCTTACGGTGCGCTTACCGTACGCGTACGGTGGCGTGCGCGAGCGCGATTCTGATTGGCTGTTAGATCTTAGTAAACATTCGAATCGGTCGAAACCAGGAAGCGGCGGCCGCCATTTTGTGTGTTTCACACAGAAAAAAAAGGGTGATGATTTGAAAAGGGGGCAAGGAGGAGAGTTACAGACCCCCTAACGTTTGAAAGGGGGTCAAAGAAGGACAGAAAAGTACAAAGAAAACATTTATTGATTTTTAAAAAAAATCGCGGGGTACGCGTACGGTAAGCTCACCGTACGCGTACGGTAAAAAAAAAGAAAAAAAAGAAATGAAATGCAGATTTAAGTGTTTAGATATTAGGGGGCTCTAAAAAGAGCCGTTGTGTTTATGAAGTGATTTTTTAGTGGTACCTACAAGTAAGTACCGATGCAGAGTCTAAGGTTCAAGAGGAAGACTCTGTTCCCTTCATCATTGAAGTGCACACCATCTCCTCTATAAATGTCTTGCATGTCGTAACGCAAGTTGTTGTGGTAAATGGATCCCATACCATAGTCTCGGAGGAAAGCAGAAACAGATTTGTTGACGTGTTTTCTTGCTTTGTCAATCTGTGGACAGAAATGATTGGACCAGTTCCATTTTTGCCTTTGGCATATGTTAGAAAACACAAAGGCAGTTTTAGGGAAAAGTGAAAACAGTTGTGCAAAGGTGTCCTTCATAAGCATTTCCAGACCTACCCCAGTCAAAGTGCCTAGGTCATTGCCACCACAGTGCACTATTATGAGGTCAGGGTGTTGGTTTTGCATGAAGGATTTCAACAATGGCATCAATTGGTGCCACTTTAACCCTCTCTGACCAATCCATTTAATGTCTACATTTGGCAAAGCAAGGTCTCTCACCATATCTGTTTTCTCTGCATACTTTTCACTCCAGAAGACATAGCTGTGCCCTACAATCCACACTGTGAACATCTTCAAAGGAGAACTGGATGCACTCAGGAGGTGTAATTCAGTAGAATGGTAAAAAGAAATGAAAGACAGTTTGGAAATGGAGGCAAACATATTTATTTTATTTTTAAATCTGATTAGCTGTTTCATACCATTCTAGAATAAAAACTAGGCTGTATGTGTAAATTTATAGAAGCATGTTTTGTATTGGTACAGAAAAATGTGTTACCAAAGAACAGTACTATGGATTTGCTGTTCGGTTTGAAAAGTCAAGCACTCCTGCTCTTTGGAAATGAAACATTGTTTGGTAAACTTCTGACCTGACTCTACACAGCAGTGTTCCATGAGCTGTTGCTATGGTAGCAGGCAGAAGTCAAGTTGGGGGAAGGGTACTTTTGGAAAAGGGTTGGTTTTCAACCAATAGAAATGTGTGATTACATTTGAAAAAAAGGGGGAAGCACTGAGATTTGAAACTTACATGTATATGTGTGGAAAAATAGAGGGAAACTTTGCCATTATCTGGTTCTGCTGAGAGGAGAGAGGTGTAGAGAACAGAGATCCTGGCTCTGATAATCTGTTGTTTGAGTGCCACATTTCTTTCACAACTAACTAATTTTAAAGGTGAGTTTAGAGTTTGAGAGGGGATGTATATGGTAAATTAAGAAATGAATAATAGAATTGGAATTCCTTTTGTTGAAGTTGTGTTTATTATTTTCTGTTTTGGGAGAAATTTAAATGTGAGGAACATGTAAAATAATATGGACTATGTTTTCGCGAAAATTTAAGGTGTACTGGTAAAAATAAGGAATACTTTAAGGGTTTGAGGTTGCACTCAGTAATGCAAATACATTCAGCATCAGTGAGGCTGGTTGCCCTTGCTGGAGTGTAGTGAGTCACCCAGGTTACACATGTTGCTGGTCTAAGAAAGCTGTTTGGTATTGCTCTGGTGATTTTACATTTGCATTAGATGGAAAGGGGGAGCCATTTTTTTGTATGCAGAAGCAGACTCTTAGCACACAGCCAGCTGGTTATCCTGTGGAATCATGCACAGTATTCACAACCGAGTGGGGTTTGAGGTTTCAGTCAGTAATGCAAATACATTCAGCATTACTAAGGCTGGTTGCCCTTGGTGGAGTGTAGTCAGTCACCCAGGTTACACATGGTGCTGGTCTGAAAAAGCAGTTTGGACATGTGCTTTTATCAGAATCTGAAAAGTGGATTCATAATGTGTCAGTCTGTAAAAGTGTTTATCACTTGCCAAAAAAAAGAGTAGTAAGTGTGCTTTCAAATTTGCAAAGAAATTTCGTTTTGTGACTAATGTGGAAACATGACTCTGTGTGTGAATACGAAATACAGGCAGAGATGTATTGCGTATTGCTCTGGTGATTTTACATTTGCATTGGATGGAAAGGGGGAGCCATTTTTTTGTATGCAGAAGCAGACTCTTAGCACACAGCCAGCTGGTTATCCTGTGGAATCATGCACAGTATTCACAACCGAGTGGGGTTTGAGGTTTCAGTCAGTAATGCAAATACATTCAGCATTACTAAGGCTGGTTGCCCTTGGTGGAGTGTAGTCAGTCACCCAGGTTACACATGGTGCTGGTCTGAAAAAGCAGTTTGGACATGTGCTTTTATTAGAATCTGAAAAGTGGATTCATAATGTGTCAGTCTGTAAAAGTGTTTATCACTTGCCAAAAAAAAGAGTAGTAAGTGTGCTTTCAAATTTGCAAAGAAATTTCGTTTTGTGACTAATGTGGAAACATGACTCTGTGTGTAAATACGAAATACAGGCAGAGATTTATTGCGTATTGCTCTGGTGATTTTACATTTGCATTGGATGGAAAGGGGGAGCTATTTTTTTGTATGCAGAAGCAGACTCTTAGCACACAGCCAGCTGGTTATCCTGTGGAATCATGCACAGTATTCACAACCGAGTGGGGTTTGAGGTTTCAGTGAGTAATGCAAATACATTCAGCATCACTAAGGCTGGTTGCCCTTGGTGGAGTGTAGTCAGTCACCCAGGTTACACATGGTGCTGGTCTGAAAAAGCAGTTTGGACATGTGCTTTTATCACAATCTGAAAAGTGGATTCATAATGTGTCAGTCTGTAAAAGTGTTTATCACTTGCCAAAAAAAAGAGTAGTAAGTGTGCTTTCAAATTGGCAAAGAAATTTCGTTTTGTGACTAATGTGGAAACATGACTCTGTGTGTAAAGAGGAAATACAGGCAGAGATTTATTGCGTATTGCTCTGGTGATTTTACATTTGCATTGGATGGAAAGGGGGAGCTATTTTTTTGTATGCAGAAGCAGACTCTTAGCACACAGCCAGCTGGTTATCCTGTGGAATCATGCACAGTATTCACAACCGAGTGGGGTTTGAGGTTTCAGTCAGTAATGCAAATACATTCAGCATTACTAAGGCTGGTTGCCCTTGGTGGAGTGTAGTCAGTCACCCAGGTTACACATGGTGCTGGTCTGAAAAAGCAGTTTGGACATGTGCTTTTATCAGAATCTGAAAAGTGGATTCATAATGTGTCAGTCTGTAAAAGTGTTTATCACTTGCCAAAAAAAAGAGTAGTAAGTGTGCTTTCAAATTGGCAAAAAAAAATTGTTTTGTGACTAATGTGGAAACATGACTCTGTGTGTAAATAGGAATTACAGGCAGAGATTTATTGCGTATTGCTCTGGTGATTTTACATTTGCATTGGATGGAAAGAGGGAGCCATTTTTTTGTATGCAGTAGCAGACTCTTAGCACACAGCCAGCTGGTTATCCTGTGGAATCATGCATAGTATTTATAACCGAGTGGGGTTTGAGGTTTCAGTCAGTAATGCAAATACATTCAGCATCACTAGGGCTGGTTGCCCTTGTTGGAGTGTAGTCAGTCACCCAGGTTACACATGGTGCTGGTCTGAAAAAGCAGTTTGGACATGTGCTTTTATCAGAATCTGAAAAGTGGATTCATAATGTGTCAGTCTGTAAAAGTGTTTATCACTTGCCAAAAAAAGAGTAGTAAGTGTGCTTTCAAATTGGCAAAGAAATTTCGTTTTGTGACTAATGTGGAAACATGACTCTGTGTGTAAATAGGAATTACAGGCAGAGATTTATTGCGTATTGTTCTGGTGATTTTACATTTGTATTAGATGGAAAGGGGGAGCCATTTTTTTGTATGCAGAAGCAGACTCTTAGCACACAGCCAGCTGGTTATCCTGTGGAATCATGCACAGTATTCACAACCGAGTGGGGTTTGAGGTTTCAGTCAGTAATGCAAATACATTCAGCATTACTAAGGCTGGTTGCCCTTGGTGGAGTGTAGTCAGTCACCCAGGTTACACATGGTGCTGGTCTGAGAAAGCAGTTTGGACATGTGCTTTTATCGGAATCTGAAAAGTGGATTCATAATGTGTCAGTCTGTAAAAGTGTTTATCACTTGCCAAAAAAAGAGTAGTAAGTGTGCTTTCAAATTGGCAAAGAAATTTCGTTTGGTGACTAATGTGGAAACATGACTCTGTGTGTAAATAGGAAATACAGGCAGAGATTTATTGCGTATTGTTCTGGTGATTTTACATTTGCATTAGATGGAAAGGGGGAGACATTTTTTTGTATGCAGAAGCAGACTCTTAGCACACAGCCAGCTGCTTATAATGTGGAATCATGCACAGTATTCACAACTGAGTGGGGTTTGATGTTTCAGTCAGTAATGCAAATACATTCAGCATGTCAGTCACCCAGGTTACACATGGTGCTGGTCTGAAAAAGCAGTTTGGACATGTGCTTT
The DNA here is from genome assembly GCF_964204655.1 of Triturus cristatus. Lineage (NCBI taxonomy): Eukaryota > Metazoa > Chordata > Amphibia > Caudata > Salamandridae > Triturus > Triturus cristatus. The sequence goes on from NC_140591.1 coordinate 1,527,200,949, forward strand.
TTTAAGAATCTGAAAAGTGAATTCAAAATGTGTCAGTCTGTAAAAGTACTTATCACTTGCCAAAAAAAAGAGTAGTAAGTGTGCTTTCAAATTGGCAAAGAAATTTTGTTTTGTGACTAATATGAAAACATGACTCTGTGTGCAAATAGAAATTACAGGCAGAGATTTATTGCGTATTGCTCTGGTGATTTCACAGTTGCATTAGATGGAAAGGGGGAGCCATTTTTTTTGTGCAGAAGCAGACTCTTACCACACACCCAGCTGTTTATCATGTGGAATCATGCACAGTATTCACAACCGAGTGGGGTTTGAGGTTTCAGTCAGTAATGCAAATACATTCAGCATCACTAAGGCTGGTTGCCCTTGCTGGAGTGTAGTCAGTCACCCAGGTTACACATGGTGCTGGTCTGAAAAAGCAGTTTGGACATGTGCTTTTTTAAGAATCTGAAAAGTGGATTCAAAATGTGTCAGTCTGTAAAAGTACTTATCACTTGCCAAAAAAAAGAGTAGTAAGTGTGCTTTCAAATTGGCAAAGCAATTTCGTTATGTGACTAATGTGAAAACATGACTCTGTGTGCAAATAGGAATTACAGGCAGAGATTTATTGCGTATTGCTCTGGAGATTTCACATTTGCATTAGATGGAAAGGGGGAGCCATTTTTTTGTGCAGAAGCAGACTCTTAGCACACACGCAGCTGCTTATCCTGTGGAATCATGCACAGTATTCACAACCGAGTGGGGTTTGAGGTTTCAGTCAGTAATGGAAATACATTCAGCATCACTAAGGCTGGTTGCCCTTGCTGGAGTGTAGTCAGTCACCCAGGTTACACATGGTGCTGGTCTGAAAAAGCAGTTTGGACATGTGCTTTTTTAAAAATCTGAAAAGTGGATTCAAAATGTGTCAGTCTGTAAAAGTACTTATCACTTGCCTAAAAAGTAGTAGAAAGTATGCTTTGCAATTGGTAAAGAAATTTCGTTTTCTGCCTAATTTCAAAGCATGACTTTGTGTGCAAACAGGAATTATTTTTAGATATTTAATTTGTGAAGGTGTTATTGTGATTTTCACTTCTAGGAAAGGGTTACTTAGTATTTTAAGATTTCAAAAGATCATAACAAATGTAGTAATATATTTAAATAAAATAAAGGTATTTTTTTTTAGTTTTTTTCAGGTATTGCTGAAGAGCAGTGAACAAAATTTAAGATGCCTACAAAATCCAGACTAAAGAAAGACCAAAAAAAAAAACCTATATTTTAAGACAACTGGAGGACCTAAGTTAGTTGGAGATGCTCATGTTGGGAAAAAGAAAAAATCTTCTGGTAAGCAGACAAAAGATTTTTTAAAGAACATATTCAAAAAAAGGAAAAATGTACAAAATGTCTGTACTGGAAAGAATGTTTTCAATAGAAAAGGACAGGAAAAAATTGAGAATTTAGTTAATGCAAATATACCTTCTGCAACTATAAAGATTAACTTAAACAGAAAAACAGCGTTTAAAGAGATACGTAGAAAAATGTTTCAGAGAAGAGTTATGTCCAATTTGATAAAGGATGTGAAGAAATATAAGCAAAAGGCAAAATTTTTCAAGAGAAAAAAAGAAATTGAAGCCATTGCAGCAAAGGCATTAGAATTAAAAAGGAAACTATTCATTTTAATTTTGAATAGGATGCGTACGTTAGATAAAATGGTTAATGTACTGAAATCACACAGCAAAAGGAAAAGAGTAGTGAACAGAACAAACTTTTGTAAAGTGTTTTTAGGAAAATGGATGCATAGTTCAAGTAGTGAACTTTTTTTAATGAAGAGAGCTATTTTCAAAGTAATAGTTTGTTGCATGCAGTTGACACCAGAGGTCGTGCTTATGAAGTGAAAAATGGTTGCATAATGGAGAAGGAGGTAATGGTTCCAAGAGATGAGGTACAAGTGATGGCGGATGAGGCTATGGGGAGACGTCCTAAAGCCCCAGTGTACACTTGGAATTGTAGTAGTATTTGCACTGTGCGTCAGGAATCTATTGATAAATTTCGTGAGTTTCTAAGAGAATATAGTAAAAAAAGTGTAAAGCAGAAGATTAAGGTGCTTCAAAGTCTAGATCCATGCAGAGTGAGTGAGAATACTGGTTTGAAGGGTCATTCTCTGGCTTGTCTATCTAGAAAAGTGTGTAATAGTGTTTTCCATCATTTTAGGATGCTGGCTGTTCATCATACTGAAATGAGAAAGTTTGTGAGACGGTTGTATTTTGCTAAAAGTCCAGCAATAAAGTTAGATGAATTGAATAGGGCTCTGTTCCGTGGATCGGTATCAGATGTAGAGAAGGTTGTTGATGAAATTCAGTTTTGTTACTTTGGTCCTGAACAAAACAGTGCAGAAAAGAACACTGTAAATGAGGAAGAAGTGGAAGAGAATGTAGAACCCTCTGTAAGTAAGACATTTAATGATCACATAACAAAATTTGCAATAATCTCTAATGAAAGACCAAATATTACTTGTATTTGTTGCCGCAGAACTCATTATAGAAAACAAACTAGGAATGTTGATCTCTACAGAAAGAGTGAAAATGAAGATAATTATAAGTGGAAGGATTTTGCCACATATATATTTCTAGAAAATTGTTTTGAATTGGGTGAAGATCAGCGTATTTGTAAATACTGTTACAACAAGTTAGAGGAAAATCGAATGCCGACCAGAGCTGTACATAATAATTTAGAATTGGATGCTATTCCTGCTGAACTTTCTGAATTAAATACATATGAGTCTATACTTATTCAATGTGTTCATCCTTTCCAGACCATAGTACGTATGGAGCCCAAAACTGGTAAATTACCTCCTTCAGATTTACTGAGAGGTTTAAAAGGTAGAGTGGTGTATTTGCCCTTGGATTTGAAAAAAAATATGGAAACTATTGATGCGGATACTTTGGAAACTGAACCATTAATTATTCTGGTTAATGGTGTACCTACAAAGAATAAGAAGATTTGGCAGGAGCTGGTAGATGTACGGAAAGTACAAAGAGCAAATTTGTATTTGAAAAGGAATAACAAATGGTATGAATCAATTTATATAGAAGAAGAAGAAGAAGATTTACAAGAAGACACAGAAACACCAACTGGACAAATTGAAAAAGTGGACAAGTCAAAGGAAGAAGAAATTTATGAACATTTTAGCATACATCCTCTTCATTCAAAAGAAGTTATGGGAGACAATATTGATCTGTTTCAGATGAAGAAAGCAAAAGGAACTCCCGTGAGTGTATGGGAGGAGAGCTTGGAAGCTCGATGTTTTCCCCAGCTGTTTCCTAAAGGAAAAGGAGGACGATACGATGAACATCCAGAACAGATTCCAGCTTCTGAGTATCGGACTACAAGACTATATGCTGAAGATCCCAGATTTCGACAAAGTATTCCTTATTTGTTCCATCTTTTATTTGAAAGCGACTTGTCTGCACTGTCTTATGCAGTAAATCACATTTTAAAAAGTGGAGTACATTTACAAAATGTGTCTGCTAAGGATTTTATGGAGAAAGTGCAGCACCGAGATGATCATTTGGAAACACAACTGATCAATCTGATGGCTTGTCAGCGTGGGACAAATGAATATTGGTACCGACGCCATGGTGAATTAAAATGCATGTTACGGAATTTAGGAACACCAACATGGTTCCTTACCCTAAGCTGTGCTGAGTACGCTTGGGATGATTTACTGGATTTTCTACGAGAGGCAAATTCAAACATTAAAAACATCGAATACAAGACAGCAGGAGAACTGTGCTCATTGGATCCGGTTAATGTTTGCAGATATTTCAATCATAGATTTGAGGCTATGATGTCCTTCATCTGCAATAAAAAAAATCCACCTCTAGGAGAAGTAGTGGATTTCTTTTGGAGAAAAGAGCACCAGGCAAGAGGTGCTCCTCATATTCATATGCTGTTGTGGATCAAGGATGCCCCAAAGTTTGGAACAGATGCTGATGAAGCAGTGTTATCTTACATTGAAGAATATGCAACATGTGCTATACCAAAAAGCACAGAAGAGAAAAACTTAAAGGAGAAAGTTTTACGTTTCCAAAGTCATCGGTGTGGAAAATACTGTCGACGGAAATACAAGAGCAAAGAAAAATACTACACTAAATGTCGATTTGGATTTCCTAGACCTGTTCTTTCAAAAGGAAGAGTAAACAGTTTTATGTCAGCTGTGAGACATACTATCACAAGAAAATCACCTAAGAATACCTACAACCTAAAAAGAAAAGAAGAATCAAAAAATATAAATGACTACAACCCAGTCATTTTATCCATGTGGAATGCTAACATGGATATACAGTATGTAGCTGACAATTCCATTGCTGTTGCTCGATATGTAACGTCTTACATTACTAAATCTGAAAAAACGGAATTGAAAGAAATGTGGGAAGAGATTTCTTACGAGAAGACTGTCAGTAAGAAGCTGTACAGTTTCAGTTTAAAGATGTTATCGCATCGAGAAATTGGATCCTACGAATGTTCAGATAGGTTATCTTCTGCAAGTCTCTACTCGAAATCAAGAAGAATAATTTGGGCAAGTTTAGGCCTTGCAGCAATGAGAAATCGGGTACTGAAATCTGTTGGAGAAATTGAATATTTGGCCGAGAATGACCCAGAAAGTACAGATATTTTGAAATCAAACATGTTGGACACATATTATCCCAAGAGAAGTCAACATCTGGAGAACATGTGTCTCTATGAAGTACTGCAGGACTACATTTATTCACGGAAAGCCGCAGAAGACATCAACAATGGAAAATATAAAGTCATTGGTGAGGAAGGATATTTGGTGAAGCAAACAAAAGGAAGTTTGATAAATCACAGGAAGCTGAGTTGCGACACTACTGACAAAAAGGAATTTTACTACTTGGCTCTTTTATAGCTATTTAAACCCTGGCGTACAGAGGATGAACTACTGGGAGAATTTTAAAGCTATGAAGATTCATTTAATGCTTGCAAAGACAGCATACAATGCAATACATTCACAACTTATCTGCAAATGTTAAATGAAGAAATTGAACAGGAAACTACAATTGCAGCAGAAGTAGCTAGAGACAGTTCTCAGGACAGCCAAAGTTCAGGAACACTCAGTCAAGATCCCCTAGGACAACCAATCGTTGAAAATGAAGCATCAATAGCCATGAATGAAGTGGAAACGGCTATGAATCAAGCTCAAGAAGAATTTATAGACTTACAAAATTTGGAAAGACAACTGAACGAAGAGCAGCAACAAATTTATGAAGAGATCAGAAACAAAATTGATCACGGATTTCTACATGAAAAAAATGAGTGTTCATGCACATCATTTCATCCAATCAGGATGTATGTAAGCGGACAAGCTGGAACTGGAAAAAGTTTCCTTATAAAAGTCATCAGAAGCTACCTACAGCAAAAAACGGATTCTACTTTGTCTTGTGTGGTTACTGCTCCAACTGGGTTAGCAGCATATAACATAAAAGGAATCACTTTACATCGTTTGCTAATGTTACCAGTGGAGCATGAGAACAAAATACAATACAATAGGCTAACTGGAGAAGCATGCTTGGAAGTTTCAAGAGTATTGAAGAAGATGCAAGTTCTCATTATTGATGAGGTGAGCATGGTATCAAACTTAATGCTTGCCTTTGTGCATTTAAGAATGCAGCAAATTCTAAGGACAGACTATGACGTGTTATTTGGTGGAAAGCATGTCATAGTTTTTGGGGATCTTCTACAGCTTACTCCAGTTAAAGGACAACCAGTGTTTAATACTGTGACACATGAAGACACGAAGAAGTCATTGGGAAGCATCGGTAATGCAAATATTTGGTCCTTCTTTGAGTACAAGGAACTTACTACTAATATGAGGCAAGCAAACGATGAAGAATATGGAAGTATTCTGAAAGATATCAGGATTGGACTACTCACAGAAGTTGGCAAAAAAGCATTACAGAGTCGGCTGCTACATAATTTATTTCCAAAGGAAGAAATAGTTGCAGAGAAGATATACAAGAACATTGCAGAAAAGAAAAGTGTCATTTGCTTAATGCCAACTCTACGTGAATGCTCAATATTCAACGAGGAGCTTTTAAAATTGGAAAAGGAAGATATCAGGAAATTGGAAGCAGTGGACAAAATTGAGGATGGAAGAATTACTATCACATTAACAGGCACACTGAAAAATAAATTGGATTCACTAGAGAAGAACATTTCCAAAATAGCTGGATTAGAAAAAAATCTGTATGTTTGCATGAACTGTAGAGTATTTTTAAGGAGAAATTTGGATGTTGAAAAAGGTTTAGTTAATGGAGCTATGGGAAGAGTTGTGGGTTTTATTAATTATCAGAAAAAAGATGGAATTGAATGTTTAAAAATAAAATTTGATCAGATAGAAGAAGTTAAAGATATTTGTCGTTGTTCAGTTCGTTTCATGCTTGTGAAAGACTTATATGTACGTAGGAAGCAGTTTCCTTTTTCGCTAGCATATGCTGTAACTATTCACAAGTCTCAAGGATTGACTGTAGATTGTGCTTTTGTGAACATTGGTTCAACTGTGTTCAAAGAAGGTATGGCTTATGTAGCTTTGTCACGAGTGAAAACATTATCTGGTTTATTCATGATAGACTTTGATGACTCAAAAGTTAGTGCTGATACAAATTGTGTAAAGGAGTATAATAGATTAAGAAGAAGCTATGCTCCTCATTTAGGTCAGTATCCTGTGTTGGAGAAACGTGTAGTTTCTCGTAAAAGGAGAAATGAGAATATCTGTAATGAAGATGTAGAGAGGAGGAAAAAAAAGAGGAGTGATGTAATTGCAAGCAAAAAGAAAAAGGAAAATGAAGAAGAGGTTGTAGGATGTCATTTTGAAAATAGCTCTGGTGTCAACTGCTACGCTAATGTAGTGCTGAATGTTGCATTTTATCTGGAAAGTGTGCAAGAGCAGATAATAGTAAATCAGAGAAAAAGATTCTGTTCTGAGTTGAGTCTCCTTTTTGAAAAGCTGAGTAATGATAAGACTCAAATAGAAAGTGCTACTGAAATTAGAAAACTTTTAGATGTATGCTCAGGACGAACACAGTTTTCTCAAAATGTACAGCAAGATGCACAGGAATTCTTGATGTTTTTTCTTCAGGTACTGGAAGAAGAAGGGGTTCCCATTGAAAATTTATTTGGTCTCTCTTATAAATGGGAACATAGTTGTGAAAACTGTTATAATACATGTGGCTCTTATGTTGATTCTGAAAGGTTTATTTATTTAACATTGCCAGAAAGTAAAACAGTCACTTTTGCTAAATTAGTTAAAGATGCTAATCATAACATGGAATGCAGTGAGTGTCAATCTGAAATGTTTTCAACGTTACTTTTAAAGGAATACGGACAATATGTAATTTTAATGATGCAACGATATAAAGCTGATGGTTCAAAATTAGATACTTTAATAAAGAAGTTTACAGGACAGCAATTATCAATTTCAGGAAAAACTTTTGTAACAGTTGCAATAATATTCCATGAAGGACCTACTGTTACTTCTGGACATTACACAGTTTATCTTAAATGTGAAAAGGGCTGGACACTGTGTAATGATTTCCAATTGATTTTCAAGCAACGTTTGCCTTTTGATTTAGCAAATTCCTATCTAATCTTCCTGAAACCTAAATTTTAGAGAGACTTGGCAAGATGTGTACAAAACAATTTTACCATTTTATTGGATTACCATTGGAATTTTCAAAAAAAATGATTTTTCAAATTATCATTTGGCCTAATGGAAAGATAACCAATTGTAATGTGGACTTTTTAAATTTTTAATGAAACTTTGGAAAACCAAAAATTTAGACAAAATCGGTAACATCTGCACAATTTAAATTTTGGAATGTTATTGGATTGCCATTGGAAATTTATTCAAAAAAGATTTTTAAAATTACTATTTGGCCATGAGGAAAGGTAACCAATTGTATTGTGGACTTATTTAATTATTAATTAATCTTTCGGAAACCAAAATGTTACAGAGAATCGGTGAGATTGGATTACCATTGGAAATTTAATCAAAAAAGAATTTTAAAATTACTATTTGGCCTAAAGGAAATGGAACCAGATGTATTGTGGAGTTATTTGAGATATATTTTTGTGATTATACTTCTGAAACAAAAATGTCAGACGGTATTTTAAAGAAATAAGTTTTGATGTTAGTTGATATTTTTTTTAGAATATTATGCATTTCTATAATATTATGTTTAAGTTAAAAGAGATTCTGGGCTTTTTTTATACAATCTTTAAGATTGTTATTTTTTTTTTTTTGCCCGCTGTTAAATGATTAATGCAATTGCTTTCACAATTTATAGTGAAATGCAATATATTCTGAAAACAGCAAAAAAAAGGCAAACATTTTTTGGGAAAAAACATGTAAATACGTGTGTAATATATTGATTTATTAAATAATAATACTTTTTTCTTTTTTTTCAGATTGTGAAAGAAAATTTTCAAAAAAAACCAACCAATTTTTCAAGTAATTTCAATTACATTTTAATTAAAAATTAAATTGTTGGGTGGGTCAGGTAAGTGAGAAATTAGATGGTCCTTTTCTTCCTCTTTATCTCAAAAAGATTTTTAGTATTTAGTTATTAATTCCTCAAGGATCTTGAGATGTGGTAATTGATTTTTAGTGTTTTAAAAAAAAAAAAAAAAAAATACGCTTACCGTACGCGTACGGTAAAATAAAAAAAAAGTTTTAAAGAAAAAATAAAAAAAAGTTGAGAGGTAAGGTTGGCTCTTAAAAGAGCCGTTGTGTTCATGCAGGGACAGAGGAAAGGAAGTATGGGAACATTAGCTGGTTGGACATTTGTGCTGATCTATTCTGTTGTTAATGAGGGAAACACTGGTCTCCCTATGAACAATTAGACCATGGCAAAATGAACACCGCATAGTAACCCTACCAAACCGAGGGTTCATTTCCAGAGGTTCAGAAAAAGGTGAATGTGCCCCCACAGATGAAGGGCTCTGCTGACTTCCGAAGAAGGACTCGGCTGAGCTGCTGTGGATGTGCTTGGTTGACTTACTGAAGGGTTGCCCCTAGTATGTCTAGCATGTGTCCTAGGATGCACATCCTCAAGGTGTCTCAACATAGTGTGATTCCCGAAGGAATACTTCTTGTTGGGATTACCTCGCGAAAGTACACGCTTGCACAGCTTGCAAGTCACCAAGGCAGCATTGACTTTTTTCTCACCCTCAGGAAAAGTAAAATACTCCCATATGAAAGAGCCCTTCTGTTTCCTCCTTCTCTGCCTGATGGTGGTGCTGCTAGCCTCACTCTCAGCAGAAGAGTGCTGTTCTGCCATCGTATCACAAAGACAAGTCAGCTCCTTCTCCTAAGGGATCACAAGCAGAAATGAGGGGAATGGGTGTGGTGTAGGAGAGTTCTAGAACTGAAAGTAGTTTCAACCAATCAAAAGTTGTGTTTCATGATCACATGACCCACCGTGCGCGTACGTTACGCTTACGTTATGCTTACGGTGCGCTTACGGTAAAAGTGCGCATGCGCGTAAAAAAGACACGCGCTCGTGCGCATGCGCAAAACAGTCACTCTACAACACTTCCGCGTAACGTGCGCGTGTAGCGTACACGCCTACGCACCCCACGCTCAGTACGCGCGGCTACGCAAATTGCGTAAATATACGCAAACAGAGTAGATAAATTACAAACATTGCGTAAACCGTACGCTTACCGTACGCTTACCGTACGCGTAATAAAAAAAATATATATATATATTTTCTATGTTATACTAATATATCTTACCTGTTTGGTAAAAAAAAAAAAAAAAAATTGACATATTGCATATTTTTTTTTAAAAAAACATAGTGTTTTAAGAGAATAAAAAGTTTAAAAAACTTATAATAAAAAAATCATACAAAATCAATAAAGAAAAATATGGGAATCACATATGTTATAGGTAAGAATTAGCATTTAAAAAACTATACAAATTCACTGAAAAAACCATGGGAATCACATATGTTATAGTTAGAAATTAGCATTTAAAAAACCTTGCAAATTCACTGAAAAAACCATAGGTTTCACACATGTTATAGTTAGGGATTAGCATTAAAAAAACCTTGCAAATTCACTGAAAAAACCATAGGTTTCACACACGTTATAGTTAGGAAATAGCTTTTAAAAAACCTTGCAAATTCAGTGAAAAAACCATAGGTTTCACACATGTTATAGTTAGCTGGACATTTCACTCGTAAAAAACCAATGAAATTTTCCCGTTATAGTTAGTTAAGCTAACTATAACTCGCGCGCCCGCAATGCACTGCTGATGACGTCACATATTACATCACTCATGACATGGTCAGTGACATCACTCATGACATCACTGATGACATCTCAAATGACATCACTGATGACATCACAGTGAATGTGTGTTTTTCTGAAAATTACATGCAAAGTCCTGAGTGCATTCTGGGGCATGGAGTCATAAATGTGACTTAATTAATCACTTTTGTAAGTTCCAATGTGTATATTTACAAGTAATGCTTCTTTTTCTCCTTTAGTAGGTTACGATAATGAAAGCAGGCTCATTACGCATTTAAATGTTGTGCCTTTAAAGTCCCGAACAGTTTCAGAACTGGCTTATATATATATATACATATATATATATATATATATATTTACCAAAATTATATCTTTTACCCAAGGTCCACAAACAAGTTGTTCCGGTGCCTGGGAGACCTATCATTTCTGCCATTGCGGGAGTAGCGGAACATGTGACTGAATATATCGACTACTTCCTGCAGGACTTGGTAAAGGGTCTTCCCACTTATATCAGAGACACTGGGGATTTCATTGGTAAGATCAAGGATGCTGGTTGGAGCGACGATATGCTATTTATCACCTTAGACATCGAATCGCTTTACACAAGCATTGACCATGCATCTGGGCTTCGGGCCCTGGAATTTTTCCTGGGCAAAAGGCCGATTAATTGATACAACCATAACAATTACTGATGGAACTTACCAGTTGGTGTCTCAATAACAACTTTTTTCTGTTTGGTAATGATATTTACATTCAGAAGCGTGGTGTGGCGATGGGGGCATGCTTCTCTCCCAGCTATGCATGTTTACATGTAGGCTGGTGGGAGGAGCATGTCCTCAGACTAACACACCACGATATTTACAAAGAACATGTGGCACTTTGGGTGCGATTTATTGATGATGTTTTTATCTTATGGTGTGGCGATGTTGCCAGTGCGACTAATTTTGTTACTGTACTAAATAACAATCAGCAAAATCTTAGATTCACCTCTTCTATCAGCAAATGTGAAGCTGTTTTTTTGGATGTTAAAGTATTTGTACATCAGAATCATTTGGCCACTAAACTTTATCGAAAAAGCACTGCTGGAAAAATTACTCTCCATGCCAGCAGTGCGCATCCCAAACATGTTATCGATAATATTCCGTTTGGTGAATTGTTGAGGCTCAAACGGATTTGTAGTGAAACGGATGATCTCAAATTATGTACAACTGAAGCTCTGGAAAGATTCAGACAAAGAGGCTATAGGGAGTCCATTTTGAGGGAGGCAGTTCGGAAAATGGAAGCTAGAACGCGTGAGTCATTATTTTTAACAACATCTAACTCTTCTGTTGACAGTGACTCTACCAACAATAGCCAGACCCCCAGACTCATCATAGCCTACAGCAAACAGGCGAGACAAATCAGGTCCATTGTTCAAGAACGATGGCCGATATTAAAAACTGATTTGGTCTTAAAACCTAGGTTATCTGATGGGCCCACAATAACATATAGGAGGGGACCCTCTTTAAGGACCCAAGTTTGCCATGAGTTTCCCGAGCTCAGAAAACAAGAAGAGTGGTTGAAATCCCGGCCGGGATTTAAGCGTTGCTCCACATGTAGAGCGTGCAAATTTGGTAAAAACACCAACCAATATTGCACACCTTTTAGCCCAGTTCCATTTAATATACATGGATCTTTCACATGCAAAACTGAATTTGCTGTCTATGTACTAACGTGTACCTGTGATCTAAGATATGTCGGGAGCACCCGGCAACCAGTACACGTTAGGATTCTCCAGCATTTACGTGCCATTGTAAACAATGATGCAACATATCCGGTGGCGAGGCATTTTAAGGCTTGTCATAATAACAATCTACAATGCCTCAATTACTTTGTTATTGCCTCAGTTCCTAAAATCAAGAGAGGGGGTGACCGTGATAAAATGCTTAGAAGATTAGAATCTGAATATATTTTAAAACTAGACAGCAGATTCCCAAATGGGCTTAATGCAACTGAGGATCTTCATGTTTTCCTTTAACTTTGCATCTTGTATTGTATTAGGCTAAATTTCTATGGAGTGTATTGCCCTGCCTGCTTCCACGTATATAGATTATGAATTTCCAGTTTTTGATCCCATTTTCTTTCTTTTTACACCTACAATTCTATCTTTCCTAATGTGTTTAATTACATGATTTAGGAATAGATTAAATGTGTTTTTTTTCACTTCATTAATTAGACATAGACTCTTAGATATGTCTGTTTGGACCATACGATTAACAATAGTGAATTCACTTGCAATGCTTTACAATTATATCTCAACTCTCAGGTGCTTAACAATACAATATGATCATCATTTCGATTATGCTAATTGCATTTTATGCGTTTTGATATTTTTTGTATTTTTATCTCCATGGTTTGATACTTGTATCCAAAAATCAAATTCAATTATTGACAATTTTTGCGTTATTTGCACAACTTTTTGTGTTTACATCATTGCGTAATTTGCACATTATTTGTATATATATTGAATTTTAATCGAATATATTTGCACTTTATTGCGTATTTTGCACAGTCAATTAAGTTTGGATATTATTGAATCAATGAATATGGAGTTTTATGTATTTCATACCGAATAACAATCCTGAGTTCGTTTGGATTTTAACCTGTTACTGAATTGCACAGCATATTCAATGTGGTCTTGAATGTATTGTTTGGAAAACAGACTTTCGAGGTTGGAGTAGTGTGTCTTCACTTTCTAAATGTCACATGGTGCAAAAAAACGGTGAAAAAAATGCAGCCAATTGAAAGTCATGTTGTATAAAATGGGCTCATTTTATTGAACTGATTGTCTGTGAGCAAGGGCGGATGCCCGAAACGCGTCAGATATTTGTGAAGACTCGGCTTTAAAATAAAATAACAACTATTGTGCATGACTTTGGATCTGCGTGGTTTCTGTTTTCCGTGGACACGGATTTTTTGGAGACGGCAAACATGGGATATATATATATATATATATATATATACATATATATATATATATATATATGTATATATATAGCCACGTAAAAAAACATAGGTTTCACACATGTTATAGTTAGGTGGATATTTCACTCGTAAAAAACCAATGAAATTCCCCCGTTATAGTTAGTTCAGATAACTATAACTCGCGCGCCCGCAATGCACTGCTGATGACGTCACATATTACCTCACTCATGACATCGTCAGTGACATCACTCACGACATCGCTGATTACATCATCCTTGTGATAGAGTGGCGGTCGCGCGAGTTATAGTTATCTGAACTAACTATAACGGGGGAATTTCATTGGTTTTTTACTAATGAAATATCCACCTAACTATAACATGTGTGAAACCTATGGTTTTTTAAGTGAATTTGCAAGGTTTTTTAAATGCTAATTCCTAACTATAACGTGTATGAAACCTATGTTTTTTTCAGTGAATTTGTACGTTTTTTTAAATGCTAAGTTATGTTTGTATTATTATTTTTTTTATATATTTATTTTACAATAAACTACGTATTAATTTGGATTTTCACAGTGCGCACCCCCGCGATTTTTTTAAAAAAAAATTTAAAAAAATTATTCTGCCTCCGGGGTCCTTCAGGGACCCCCTGACAAAGGCTAGGGGGTCAGGAACTCTCTACCCTGCCCCCTTTTCACGTTCGCCACCTTCCTTTTTCACTCTCGCACTGAAAACAAACAAAATGGCGGCCGACACTTCCTGATTTCGATCGATTCGAACGTTGACTAACATGTAACCACCCATCAGAATTACGCTCGCGCACGTTAGGGTGCTCGCACGGTGCACGCACGGTGCGCGCATGGTACGCGCTTATAGATGCTTTTAAATGCTATTTTCTCAGGAACTACTGAACAGATTGACAACAGACCTGCAAAAAGCACTTCCCTGACCTGAGGACTACCTCTCTGCCAAATTTCAAGTAATTCTGTTCAGCCGTTCGGGCTGTACCTTCGACTAAAGGTCCTATGAGAAAATGCATAGGGAAAACGCGTTTTGGGACTTCCCGTTTTTTGTCGGCCACAACTTGACGAATCACCCCGAGACTTTCAGGGTAGGAGCTGAGCGGAGCGCCCCATTAGTTTTGAAAATTTCGCGAGGATTCGTCAACCGGCGCCAAAGTTATTCAAAAAGAATTTTCAGATTTCCTATGGAAACACGGTCCTAACTATAACTATCTACTGGCGATCGCCAGTAGATAATATATATATATATATATATATATATATATATATATATATATATATATATATATATATATATATATATATTACCTACTGGCGGTCGCCAGTAGGTAGTTATAGTTAGGACCACGTTTCCATAGGAAATCCGCAATATTACCTCACTCATGACATGGTCAGTGACATCACTTATGACATCACTGATGACATCTCAAATGACATCACTGATGACATCACAGATGACATCATCCAGTGAATGTGTGTTTTTCTGAAAATTACATATGTTTTATATATGTATATCTCAAGGTCGATGGAAGAATAAATGGGTATATAAGTGTCTAAATGGATGATTTGTTTTTGAAAAATTGATTGTGTAACTGACTGATTAAGTGTATCATAGTGAATACATGGCTTAGTGAGTAATGTTTAAATATGTAAATATCTTTATCAGTCTCTCACTTTGTGTATAAGTGTCTGCATGGGTTGGTGAGTAGCTACATGGGTGTGTATATTATTTTTTAGGTTGTTTTTTGAGTATCAGTCTGAGTGACTGCATGGTTCGGTGGGGGGTATTATGTAGTGCATAGGTGCATGAATGAGTGACTCACTGTTTTTATGTGTTGAAGACAGCATGTGTGCAGGACTGTATGGGTGGATGAGTGTGTGTATGGGTGTGTTAGTGAGTGAATGACTGTCTCAATAGTGTCTTTATGAGTAACTACATATGTTTTAAACTAGTATATGTGACTATTGGTGTATATACGTGAGTATATGTGAGAGTGAGAGATTGGAAGAGTTCCTGTATGAATAAGTATGTGTTTCTATAAGTGATTGTTTAAAAGACTAAGTATGTGTAAGTTTCCATAGAAGTAAGTGTGGTGGTGTGTGTATAACTGTATATGCAAGTAAATGGATGTTTGAATCTTTATTAGCATGAGTGACTATGTGTGTGAGTAACTCTATGGATGAGTGGTGTTGTGTAACAGGATGTATAGGTGTATGAGTACATATGATGTGTGAGTACATGAATGAGTGACTGTACAGGACTGTTGGTGAGTGAGTGGATGTGTATGTGGTTCTTAGAATTATTGAAGAGGTTGTTGTAATTGGTATTGGTATGTCCATTTTTTTGAAAATTTCAGTCTCCATTTTTGAATGTGTGTATCAAAGGTTATATTAGGGTGAGAGGAGGTCTGCCACTCTATCACAAGGATGATGTCATCAGTGATGTCATCAGTGATGTCATTTGAGATGTCATCAGTGATGTCATGAGTGATGTCACTGACCATGTCATGAGTGATGTAATATGTGACGTCATCAGCAGTGCATTGCGGGCGCGCGAGTTATAGTTAGCTTAACTAACTATAACGGGAAAATTTCATTGGTTTTTTACGAGTGAAATGTCCAGCTAACTATAACATGTGTGAAACCTATGGTTTTTTCACTGAATTTGCAAGGTTTTTTAAAAGCTATTTCCTAACTATAACGTGTGTGAAACCTATGGTTTTTTCAGTGAATTTGCAAGGTTTTTTTAATGCTAATCCCTAACTATAACATGTGTGAAACCTATGGTTTTTTCAGTGAATTTGCAAGGTTTTTTAAATGCTAATTTCTAACTATAACATATGTGATTCCCATGGTTTTTTCAGTGAATTTGTATAGTTTTTTAAATGCTAATTCTTACCTATAACATATGTGATTCCCATATTTTTCTTTATTGATTTTGTATGACGTCACATATTACCTCACTCATGACATCGTCAGTGACATCACTCACGACATCGCTGATTACATCATCCTTGTGATAGAGTGGCGGTCGCGCGAGTTATAGTTATCTGAACTAACTATAACGGGGGAATTTCATTGGTTTTTTACGAGTGAAATATCCACCTAACTATAACATGTGTGAAACCTATGGTTTTTTAAGTGAATTTGCAAGGTTTTTTAAATGCTAATTCCTAACTATAACGTGTATGAAACCTATGTTTTTTTCAGTGAATTTGTATGTTTTTTTAAATGCTAAGTTATGTTTGTATTATTATTTTTTTTATATATTTATTTTACAATAAACTACGTATTAATTTGGATTTTCACAGTGCGCACCCCCGCGATTTTTTAAAAAAAAAATAAAAAAAAATTATTCTGCCTCCGGGGTCCTTCAGGGACCCCCTGACAAATGCTAGGGGGTCAGGAACTCTCTACCCTGCCCCCTTTTCACGTTCGCCACCTTCCTTTTTCACTCTCGCACTGAAAACAAACAAAATGGCGGCCGACACTTCCTGATTTCGATCGATTCGAACGTTGACTAACATGTAACCACCCATCAGAATTACGCTCGCGCACGTTAGGGTGCTCGCACGGTGCACGCACGGTGCGCGCATGGTACGCGCTTATAGATGCTTTTAAATGCTATTTTCTCAGGAACTACTGAACAGATTGACAACAGACCTGCAAAAAGCACTTCCCTGACCTGAGGACTACCTCTCTGCCAAATTTCAAGTAATTCTGTTCAGCCGTTCGGGCTGTACCTTCGACTAAAGGTCCTATGAGAAAATGCATAGGGAAAACGCGTTTTGGGACTTCCCGTTTTTTGTCGGCCACAACTTGACGAATCACCCCGAGACTTTCAGGGTAGGAGCTGAGCGGAGCGCCCCATTAGTTTTGAAAATTTCGCGAGGATTCGTCAACCGGCGCCAAAGTTATTCAAAAAGAATTTTCAGATTTCCTATGGAAACACGGTCCTAACTATAACTATCTACTGGCGATCGCTAGTAGATATATATATATATATATATATATATATATATATATATATATATATATATATTACCTACTGGCGGTCGCCAGTAGGTAGTTATAGTTAGGACCACGTTTCCATAGGAAATCCGCAACATTCTATTTTGAATAACTTTGGCGCCGGTCGACGAATCCTCGCGAATTTTTCAAAATAGGTGGGGCGCTACGCTCCGCTCCTTCCCTGAAATTCTCGGGGGGATTCGTCAAGCGGGGGCTTAGATAAAAGGGGGGTCCCAAAACGCGTTTTTCCTATGCATTTTTCCATAGGACCTTTAGACAGGGCTACAGCCCGAACGGCTGAACAGAATTACTAGAAATTTGGCAGAGAGGTAGTCCTCAGGTCAAGGAAGTGCCTTTTGTAGGTTTGGTGTAAATCTGTTCAGTAGATTCTGAGAAAATAGCCTTTAAATCTATATATATATCTGAGCCAGCTTACGGTGCGCTTACGGTGCGCTTACCGTACGCGTACGGTGGCGTGCGCGAGCGCGATTCTGATTGGCTCTTAGATCTTAGTAAACATTCGAATCGGTCGAAACCAGGAAGCGGCGGCAGCCATTTCGTGTGTTTCACTCAGAAAAAAAAGAGTGATAACAAGAAAAGGGGGCAAGGAGGAGAGTTACAGACCCCCTAACATTTGTAAGGGGGTCAAAGAAGGACAGAAAAGTACAAAGAAAACATTTATTGATTTTAAAAAAAATCGCGGGGTACGCGTTATAGTTAGTTCAGATAACTATAACTCGCGCGCCCGCAATGCACTGCTGATGACGTCACATATTACCTCACTCATGACATGGTCAGTGACATCACTCACGACATCGCTGATTACATCATCCTTGTGATAGAGTGGCGGTCGCGCGAGTTATAGTTATCTGAACTAACTATAACGGGGGAATTTCATTGGTTTTTTACGAGTGAAATATCCACCTAACTATAACATGTGTGAAACCTATGGTGTTTTAAGTGAATTTGCAAGGTTTTTTAAATGCTAATTCCTAACTATAACGTGTATGAAACCTATGTTTTTTTCAGTGAATTTGTACGTTTTTTTTAAATGCTAAGTTATGTTTGTATTATTATTTTTTTATATATTTATTTTACAATAAACTACGTATTAATTTGGATTTTCACAGTGCGCACCCCCGCGATTTTTTTAAAAAAAAAATTACATTTTTTTATTCTTCCTTCGGGGTCCTTCAGGGACCCCCTGACAAAGGCTAGGGGGTCAGGAACTCTCTACCCTGCCCCCTTTTCACGTTCGCCACCTTCCTTTTTCACTCTCGCACTGAAAACAAACAAAATGGCGGCCGACACTTCCTGATTTCGATCGATTCAAACGTTGACTAACATGTAACCACCAATCAGAATTACGCTCGCGCACGTTAGGGTGCTCGCACAGTGCTCGAACGGTGCACGCACGGTGCGCGCACGGTACGCGCTTATAGATATTTATATGCTTGTAAATGCTATTTTCTCAGGAACTACTCAACAGATTGACACCAGACCTGCAAAAGGCACTTCCCTGACCTGAGGACTACCTCTCTGCCAAATTTCAAGTAATTCTGTTCAGCCGTTCGGGCTGTACCTTCGACTAAAGGTCCTATGGGAAAATGCATGGGGAAAACGCGTTTTGGGACTCCCCGTTTTTTGTCGGCCACAACTTGACGAATTACCCCGAGACTTTCAGGGTAGGAGCTGAGCGGAGCGCCCCATTAGTTTTGAAAATTTCGCGAGGATTTGTCAGCCGGCGCCAAAGTTATTCAAAAATAATTTTCAGATTTCCTATGGAAACACGGTCCTAACTATAACTATCTACTGGCGATCGCCAGTAGATAATATATATATATATATATATATATATATATATATATATATATATATATATAACTACACAGCTTCCTATGTCTCTTCCATATACCAGTATCAAGAAACACAGTTCAAGCAAAATTCTCAACAAGCCTGCTGAGAACTGTTAGGTATGTTGACTGAAGACTGAGAACCAATTCCTTCTTCTAAAGTCACTACTAACTTGTGGAATGACTTAGTCAAACCCTACTCTGCCACTTCTCTACTTTTGGAATTTTACAGAAGTCCCAGATTGTTGCAAAAATAAATCGCCTTATCTTCCGCAGCCGCGGAAGCAGATTGTCAGGTAATGCCTCAATACTCACTGACTCAGGGTTTGTTAGAGTGAAAAAACGCCACTTGAAAAGATGCGACCATTTTCTTCAAAATATCAGTCGAAGTGCACAGTTTGCCGCGATTGCAGTCTCGAGCACAGCTGCCTGGGGAGGAGGAAAAAAACTAGACCGGCAACCTCAAAGGTTATCGCCGGCGGCCATCTTGAAATTCCGCTGTGCATGAATCTGTCGTTTCTTAAAGGAAAGGGGAAGCCAACGATGATGCAAGTTTCTTATTGATCTAAAATGGCGGATTTTGTGAAACACGGGAAGGGTTTTTTGACAAGGTAATGACTTAAGCTGGCCAGTCCTGACATAGTGTTTAACTTACATGTTTCTTTACATATGTTGTCTCACCTCTGAAAGGCATACAGACACTTAGTAAGGTGTTTAGAAAGATGCTGAGACTCACAAGTGTGCATGACAGGAGTCAGCCTTTCATTTTGGCATAGGTCTGGCATTGTGAGCTCTGACTCTGTAATGAAACCGATAGAAGAAGTCTAGGTTTAAAGGACATTGGCAGATATAGTAATCTGTATCCTACTTGATATAAGTCTCTGCAAAGGAACACTTCAAGTACATTGTAAATAGGAGGTGTGGGCTTTAAAGTGAAAGTGTAATTTTTCACGTTGGAATGTCTGACTCATACCATGTCTCAGGTATGTCTCCACATCCACATGTTGTCTTATATGTGTGGTGCAGCTCATAAGCCTAACTTAGAAACTGTACACACTATCATACCGCTGCACACATTTTGTGAGACCTACTTCAGCTGTAAGTCTGAAACACACAGATGCCTTAGCTAGCAGGGATCACAAAGTCAATTGAACTAATACCTTTATACCTGGCAGCCCTCTGTAATGAGTAGAAAGGGATTCAGGTAGTGTTTCAGCTATAAGCTTCTTTACATATGTTTTGTCCCCTCTAAAAGGCATACAGACACTTAGTAAGTTGTTTCAAAAGATGCTGAGACTCAAAATGGTGCATTACAGGATCCAACCTTTCATTTTGGTGTACGCCTCGCATTCGAAGCTCTGACTCTTTAATGAAACAGATAGAAGAAAATGAGGTGTAAAGGATGTTGCCAGATTTAGTAACTTCTAACGTATTTGATATAACTGTCTGCAAAGGAACACTTCAAGTACATTGTAGATATTGAGGTGTGGGCTTTAAACTGAATGTGTACTCTGTGAATTGTGAATGTGTGACTGCTATCATGTCCCATGTATGTCTGGAATTCGAATTCTAGTCTTTCATGTTTGGTGCAGCTGATGAGCCTCACTTAAAAACTATGCAGTATTTCATTCTTCTGCAAAAATCTTGACAGAAGGTACTCCAGCATTCAGTCCCAGAAGCATAGATCAGTCACAGAAGCACTCAAACACTCCCTTGCATACTAGCCTACTGTGTATAAGCAGCAAATACAGATCCACCCAGACTTTTCTATAAACAGTTAGAAAGTATGCGGTATGACATTGAGGTACTGTTTCATCTATTATCTTCTTTACATATGCCACCTCACGTCTAAAAGGCATACACACATTCATTAGGATCTTTAGAAAGATGCTGAGACTCAAAAGACTGGTATGATAGCAGTCATCGTTTAATGTTGGCTTAGGCCTGCCATTATGAGGTCTAACTCACTAATAAAAGTGGTAGAGAAAAGTGATGTTTCAAGCATGTTCTCGTATGTATTAATCTGTATCCTAGTGCATATAAGTCTCTTCATAGGTGAACTGGGAGTAGGCCCTAGATACAGAGGTGTGGCTTTAAACTGAAAGCGTAGTCTGTCAAGTTTGAATGTCTGATCTATACCATATTTCAAGTATGTCTGCACTTGATCATGTAGTCTCACATGTATGGCAGAGCTTATGAGCCTAACTTAAATGTTATAAGGCTATCATACCCCTGCACAAATCTTGTGAGATCTACTTCAGCTGTGAGTCCTAAAATCACAGATGTCTTAGCTAGGCAGGGATCACGAAATCAGTTGAACACATAACTTCATTCATGGCTACCCTCTGGAATGAGTAGGAAGTGATTCATGCAGCATTATGTACAGACATTTAGAAAGCATACAGTGTGAAACTGAGGTAGTGTTTCACCTATAAGCTTCTTTACATATATTGTCTCACCTGTAAAAGGCATACAGACACTTAGGAAGATGTTTAGAAAGATGCCCAGAGTACCAAGGGTGCATGACAGGACTCAGCCTTTCATTTTGGCGTAGGTCTGGCATTGTGAGCTCTTACTCGGTAACAAAACCCACAGAAGAAAACTAGATTTAAAGGATGTTGGCAGATGTACTAATTTGTACCCTACTTGATATAACTTTCTGGAAAGGAACACTTAAAATTTGTTGTAGATAGTGAGGTGTGGGCTTTAAACTGAAAGTGTACTCTGTCACGTTTGAAAGTTTGACTGCTATCATGTCTCACATATGTCTGCAATTCTACTTGTAGTCTGTCATGTGCGGTACAGCAGATGAGCCTAACTTAAAAACTATGCAGTTTTTCATACTCCTGTAGAAATCTTGTCACAGGTTCTTCAGCATTCAGTCGCAGAAACAGAGATCTCTTGCCTATGCTGGAATCACAAAAGCATTTGAAGACACACTTTCATACCTTCTTGCCTTGTGTAATGAGCAGAAAGTTATTGTGTACATTTTTTCTAATACATATTTGGAAAGCATGCAATGTGAAATAAGGGCACTCTAGTACATATACAGTTGTTTCAATATATTATCTTCTCTCTAAAAAGACACTGACACACTTATTGAGATCTCTAGATAGATGATAACACTAATAAGAACATTAGAATGTTGAGCACTCTATTGCAGACAGTGGAGTGCTCTGGGCTTCTACGGCCCGGTAGAAGTCCGGAGAACAAAATTCTAATGTTCTTTTTCATTCACAGCTACTGCTGTGAACAAAGGGCTCTTGGGGCCTGAGGGGATTTAAATCTCTTTGGGCTCCGAGAGGCCTTTGTTTTCACCAATTAGAAATGAATTCCCTCTGGGGCGCAATGTTCTAATAGCCTTGGAGCCCTCCTAGTGGGCTCTACCGGCCATTAAAGGCCAGCTACCTCGTTAAAGGCCCTTGCCTTCTACTCGGGCCTTTAACGCTGGAGCGAGTCTTTAATGGCCGGTAGAGCCCGCTAGGAGGGCTCTAAGGCTATAGAAGAGTGCCATGACGGCAGTTAGTGTTTCATTTTGGCTTAGGCCTCGCAGTGAGAGCTCTGTTTCTCTAATGAAAGTGTTACAGGAAAGTGAACTTTAAAACATGTTGCTAGATATAGGTCTCTTCAATGGTACTCTGAAAGTATATCGTACATAGTGAGGTGCGTTCTTGAGACTGAAAGTATACTGTGTGAAATTTGAATGTGTCACTGGTATCATGTGTTATGTATGTCTTTAGTTCTGTGTTTAGTTTGACATGTATGGTAAAGCTGATAATACAAAGTAAATATTATACAGTCTATTACATCCATTATTAGAAGTACTTCACATTTTAGTGGCACAAAAACACATATGTTTGCTAGAGAGGATTGATGTAAGCACTTGCTTACACAGGTTCATTCCTGTCTGTCTGGTATAATAAGTACAAAGTCATCGATGTAGAATTTGAAAGAATATACCATTTTTTTTTTTTAAATTACGCAATTCTTTCAATCATTTACAGTTTTTCTGTAATTTAAATAACTGGTTAGTGTGTAAACGTGTACTGTTTAATTAATGAAAATCATTACAATCATGAACATTTTAAAACAGATTATTTATTGAAACAGACACATCACACATTTTGAACTGATACATTACCGATGTTAAAATAATTTAAGGGTATCATGCCATACAAAACCCATGAAATCTCATAAAAATTGTATTCTGTTCATATCTTAATTATATCAATCCATTTCATTATTGGTGATAATGTCTCTATATAGAATAATACCTGCCATACCAACAATGATAACTATCATATCAAGACCGATAGTTAAAGTGCTGTTATGCTGTCCCTTCGAGCAACCTATATTCAAGCACATAGCCAAATATGATGATAATACATGGTAACTTCATCTATAAAGTGCATCCATGCCTAAAGTCTGTTTTCAACTTAGCCCTTTTAAAACAACCTACCTACTCCTATACTGCGGACAAAACATCATCCTGGTTCAATTTTTTCTCAGCTATCAGAATAAACTTGACAAAATGCAATATTAGATTAATGTTGTGCTCTAAAAGGCATGCTATAATTGCTTGGCAGCACGTTCTCACTCCTATGTCCTTGAAAGATGGTTTTACCAATGTGTCCCTCTCTTGCTGCAAACTTGGGCACATACATAAGATATGCAGTAATGTTTCAATGACATAGCCACATAGTCTACAGTGTTGTGTTTGCCAGTTTTTCTCCTATCTTGGCATCCTATCCTTAGTTGGATAGCAACCAAATCTTAACATAAGAAGTCTATCCCTCACTACTTGTTTTAAATGAGTGGTTTGGGAAGATTGGGACTCGATTTTATTATACGAGTTAATGATCGACCAGGTATGTTTTTTATGTGCAATCGCCTTCTGGGCTAATAAAAATTAGAACATTGGAATGTGGAGCACTCCATTAAAGACAATGAAGTGGTCTGTGCTTTTACGGGCCGGTAAAGGCCCGCAGAGCAACATTCCAATGTTGTTTAAACAAAGGCCTTCAATCCCCTAAGGCTCCGAGAGGCCTTTGTTTAATTTGTTAGAACATTCTGCCCTCTAGTGGCAGAATGTTCTAATAGCCTTAAAGCCCTTCGTAGCTGGGCTATACCGGCTATTAAAGTTCCGCTCCATTGTTAAAGGCCCTCGCCTTCAGCTCGGGCCTTTAACACTGGAGCAGGCTTTTAATAGCCGGTAAAGCCGGCAACGGCGGGCTATAAGGCTATATTATAACAATTTAGTAGATTGACTTAAAGTCTGTTTTAAAACAATTGTACTTTTACACAGATGTTCATATTGTGGGGATTTAAAGGTATTTAAGCTCTCTGTTAAATATAATCTCCAAGCTCTGGCACACTATTTCTTTTTTATTTATTGCCAGCACAAATCTGCAAAACAATTCAGGATCGAATAAAAAAAAGTGAAAATAAACATTTTAAAAATGCGGATTGTTTCGCCAAAGATTGGTTCAACAAGACAAACTCCAATCTATCGTTGGCATGCCCTGCGTTCTTCGGAATCCTAAATATTGCTTAAATGACTTTTATTTGTAAATTCTCAAGGAGTTTGCTATCTTTGCCCCGGAAAATAATTGAACCATAGGTGAGTGAGGAAATCAGTTTTTTCCTTCATTACCTTCAAAAAATGTTTATGACTCGGGCTTACCAGCTTATCTCTAAGTGATCTAAAAGCAAAGGAGAATGAGGTTGCTTTGGCCTTTAAGTTAATAAAATGTTGTTTAAAATTAATTCTGTTGTCCAACATGATTCCTAAGTATTTATACTGCTTTACTGATTCAATAGCTAACCCATCGATTTCCGATATTTTCTTGTCAAATTTATTTGATCCTATCATCATAATTTTCCTTTTTTTATTATTCATTTGAAGACCATTGGCTACAGTATAATGATTAAATGACACTATCAATCTTTTAAGCCCTATTTATGTGTGGCTCAGCAATATGGTGTCATCTGCATAATGCAAATATTTTACAGCAAGGCCTGCAAAGATTGGAGAGTGTGAATTAACATTTTGCAGATGGTATAATAAATCGCCCATAAACAGGTTAAAAACACAAGGGGCAAGTAGACAGCCCTGTTTGAGGCCACTATATGTTTCCAGACGGCATGTGTTACAACCTCCATAAACCCAATTTAACCTGCACCAATGTATTTGAGTAAAGCAATATGATCAAATCTAACAGCTCTTCGGTACACCCTATGCTGATAGATTTGCCCAAAGTAAATTTTGAGGAACTGAATCGAATGCAGCTTTTAGATCATCAAAACAAATATAGAACTTTTGTTTTTTATATTTTGTTCTCTCAGGCAGCAAAGTGAGTAGTAACAGGTTCGCAATCAATAACTGCCCCCTGCAAAATCCGGTTTGGAAGATTAGAAATATTTTCCTTTTCATCGCCCATTGTTTCAATTTCATGAGTAGACCTGTTACAAAAATGTTTGCTTCTACATCGGTTAATACTATCAACCTGTAATTGGCTGGATTGTCAGGCGGGCCACTTTTGTAAATTGGCTGTATTATGCTGCCTTGCCAGGATTCAGGGACCACATTAAATTTCACAACATCGTTAAGTAATTTTGATAAACTTTTTTACCATAAGTCTATCTTGGCTTTAAACATGACATTCGGCATCTGATTTGGGCCTGGCGCCCCGTATGATTTGTTCTTACTTATCAATGTGTTTACTATGTCCTCGGGAGGTAACTCAAACACTAGCAGTTGTTTGCCACAAAAATGTTCTCTTTCATGATCCTCGCTGCTTAAGTTAGTTGGCGAAGCAGATCCAAGCCTAATGCATTTACAGGAGAAGCTCCATACAGATTGGACATGAAAGACTCCCAATCAGACGCGGTGATGTTCGCACTATTATTTCTCCTATTGCCATACTCAAGGTAATTAATTGCGCCACAAAATGCTCTCAGAATATTATATCTACTAGCATGGTGTAATTTAGTCCATAGACCTTGGTGATGTGCCCTTTTTGCCTTCCAGATCTCATTTCTATAAGCTTTTCTTAGGCTCTTTAATGAATATAATTTAACGGATTTGATGACACTATTTGGTTGATTGCAGATAGCCCGGGAAGCTTTATTAAGTGCCATCTTTTGTTGATATAGCCTATATGAATACCAGATGTTTCTTTTTGGTAAATAGTATTTCCCCTAGATGTTGTTTTTGCTGGAAAGCCAACCACTAATGAAAAGCAAATACACGGCAAAATTTCAACCATTATTTTATCGTGTTGATGCTTATTCTGTACTAGTTCCATTATTAGATCTATGTGAGCCAAAATCTCTTCTTGTTTTTCTGAGCTCCATGCTAGCCTTTTCAGATTATAAGTGATAGGCTCTAAGTCAAGAGTACTTTATTTTGGTAAATGAGCCACTACTAGCAATGATGTAATGGATTGGGGATTATGGTCACTTTCCACCCATGGGACCACTTGAAACCCAATAAAATTGGTTGACAATTTCTTTGAGATAATGGTATAACGTGAGCTGCTGCACGGAGACAAAGATGGAGACTGAGAAGAAGTGACGCCAGAAACGTACATCAGACGTGCACCAGAGGGAGGAGCCGGAGGTTTCAGCAGGATCGCAACGCAGCTCTCTCCACCGGCGCTCCGAGTTTTGTTTGTTTGTTTAGTGCCTGAACTGCCTCCCCAGCTGCAGGGCTCGCCCCGTGCAGTCTGAGGCCAGTGTCTGCTAGGCTGTGTGGAGGAGGTGTGGGCTGCCACTGGTCTATTTGTTCTTGTGGTGAGCCAGGGGGTTGAAGAGGCGCCCATTATTGGTGAACACTGCCCATTGTTGGTGGATGTTTGCTTTCTCCCATGGTTTGCTGACCCTCTTGATGCTGTTGAAGAGGATCTACTCATCATCTCATCATCTAGAAAAAGTAAGAGGTGAGAGGCATATGGGAGCATATAAGAAGACTTTTCGGGCATTAAGTACTGACAACCACCAGAGGCATCATTAATAATGAATAATGGCTGAAAACAGCAGCTAGCGCCTGCTTGACTTGCCCCAGCCAGATTCCGGGGGGGGGGGCAGTGTAGGAGCAATGTAGCACTTTCCCTCAAGGCAGAGCTGGCAGACTACGGAGGTGGCCCACCTAAGTCTGTGGGGCACTCTTTTCTCTGCTGTGTGTGATCCCTCACAACTGGCCCCAGACATTCCACCCTTTGGAAAAGAATAGCAGGTTTCTACCTATTTGAGAGGGTTCCATCTTGTAATAGTGTGGTTGGTGTGGTCCTAAGTGCAATCAGTAGGCCTCGAAGGAGTACAAACTCTAAGTCGGAAAACAAGGACAGTCCAGGGGTGGGTGCGTGTAAGGCATTAGGACCTCGTCCAGTTCCCTGTGGGTGCAGAAGCGGCCAGCGTTATGCTGGAATGTCTTGCTTCCCTCTGGGAGGGTGTATGCCACACTCTTTCGCCAGTCGTCTCTTGCATATTGTATGTTTATACTTGGCCAATTTCTCTTTAGTTGCTGTCCACCGCTGCCACATCCTGATATTAAAAGGACTTGGAATAAGACTGCACCAAGTATATCTGAGGCTGGTATTACCTGCTGGATTCTCCTGCAGATAATCTTCGTGCTAGATGTAGACAAGGATGACAGCAAGAAAACTTAGATTTGAATGTTTTCTTGTGGGCAGAGCCTGTGTAAAGACTAAATCAAACCCCCTACAAAACAAGGACATTCCAGCCATGGTGTTGAAAGGAAAACAACAAAAATTCAGCTAAGGGAAAAGGAGAAAAATCCTCAAGTAGAAATACATGCATTGACTAATTGGAATGGGGAGACAATGTGTCCAGTAATTATGATACAATTGTTAACATTGTAACTAATGCGGTTGGGGGTGTAAAATCGCATACTGTTGAAGCCGAACCTGGAGAAGTATCCAGTATGGGGTTCTGGGGGTCTTATTGGCTCTCCCGCCCTTTTGTTACCTCCAGGTTCTCTCTTGCCATCATCAGAAACAGCAAATGGAAACCCACACAGAACACCACATGCATACATAGGAGAGCCCCTTTGTCCCTACTTAGTAGAGAATGCCCAAAATGAGGACTTTACTCTACCTGATTTGGATTTGGAGCTCTGCAGGAGATATATCTCTCATGATGCCATTAAGGTCATGGAGGTGGCAGATACCCAAGTAGTAATAGCTCTTATAGGATTGAAATTATTAAGCAGTTTACCCTCTAATAAATCCATTAATTCTCTATTGCAATCACACCTCTCTCTGACTCCTGATCTAAATACTAGTGGCACTCAACCTAGTCAATTCTTAAGGAAAGACATAATAGTCTCGGATTCGCTAGCAAGCTTAGAATGACTATTATCCTCTATCCTAAAGTTTCTAGAAAAAATTGTAGGAGGCTCTGACTGTGTGTTGGAAACAGTAACTCAAATATTAAATTTCCTGTTAAGAAGTAAACAGAAAAGGGAGACTGGCCTAAATGACCTTGTTGAACAAGCCAAAGTGAAAGGGGTATTAGAGAATATATTTGGTGGTGTTAATGTGGATACTGGCAGTTGATCCATTTGTAATGTCCAGAATGGTAATCCCCTAAATTATAAGCTAGTGAATAAAGATGCCAGAGAGGACTCTTGAACCTATACCTGAAGCAATACAAGTCATTTCTGACACCGCACAAAAAGTAAAAAGCTTGGAGGGTTCACCTAGAAGAACAGATCAGGAAGTATTTCTTATCTTTAAAACCAAGCTAAGTGGTGGGAAAGATGATGTCTCAGGGGCCCTGCATCTAAAAAAGAATGGGAGAAAGGGAAAGAAGAGAGGAAAAAAGATGAAATCAACACGTAGATATTCCAAAAAAAAGGAGAAGGAGAATTTACTTTGAAGAAAACATAGATATTATAACAAGAATGGAGACTTTTATTCAGCCCCTGCAAAGTACATCACGAGATATGTAGCCGGAAAATGAAAATGATTTTGTGAACTCTCAGGACAAAGAATTAATAGTAGAGCCGATGGTGGCTTATGAGTCTCCCTCGTTGAATATTCTGGTCCCCAAAGGAGATTATGCTAATGCCCTAGTAGAGGGGCCTTTAGCAGCCATAACAGTAGAAACAAAGGGGGTTTGTTAACTTTACTCCATCAACACTTAACCCCTTGGTTGTCCCTTTACCTGACTCCATTAAAATGAGAGGTCATTTATAGATAAATAGCTTTGAACCCTTCTGGTGAAATATGGATCCATGTAGACTATATGTTATTCCTCTGTTTGATGCAGACTTAATTATAAATAGGGCTTCATTACTGAAATGTTTCTCGGAGATCAAAAGTTTGAAACTTATACAAAGTAGCGATGTAAATCTAGTCTCCATCTCAGCCACTGAAGTTGGTCATAAGTCGAGGGTAATGGTCACTTCCAAAATTATTGTATATTTGATTTTGAAATGATCGGAAGGCCTTCAAAATAGGGGGATTGATGTTATTCAATTTTTTGAGTAAACCCGATACAGAGCCCTCGACAATAGGTCTTTGCCAACCCAATATTTCCAGTTAGTGGATACTTGCATGAAGCAAAGAAAATAAAACATTGTATCAATAAATAGGGTAGACAAGTGTCGTCATTTAAGAATGCCCCTCCATTTCACTTAGGAGGAACTCTAAACATGAGCGCCCCAAATGGAACTGGTTGGGAAGTGTGTGTTTAAAGCAATCACTCACAGCAGCCATCCTACTAGAAATAAATTAAAAATATCCTGGTATGCCGCAGGAATAAAGAATATTAGGGAGAAGTTACTTTAGTTGAGTACTTTAAATGCTGATGTCGTGTGCCTCCAGGCGACTTGGTGCTTAAAGGATTTGATATGCAGGGACTTTCTCAATTTAGACTGTAAAGCAACACTTTCCAAGAAGGGACACGAAAGGGGGGGTGGCCTATCTACTGTTGAATAAGATACAATAGAATTATGACTGTTGCAAAGATCCCAGCAATCTTTTTCTGGTATTAACGTTGTTTAGCCTTAATGGAAATGCAAAAAGTCCACCATTGATGTAGACAAATGCCTATATTCCGCCAGACACTCCTTATGACTCTCATTATGATGTTCTAAGAAATGCGGTCTTCCCCTGCAAAAACAAAAGTTAATGATACCAAATTTCACCCTAATATAGTTTTGGTATGAGATCTGAATTGTAAGAACTCTAACTCTACATTGGACAGATTTCGGGACAAAGAAAAAGAAGAATCCATGTGGATTCCGCAAGCTCTTTTTCCACAAAAAATAAAAGAGAGGGAAATAGTTTTGTTGAATTGGAAAGGCCCATAGCGTTACAGTTAATAGGAGACTTCCATTGGACACACAGGTACATGTAAAACCTCTAGAGGAGACTACATTTTAGAATGACCGGTGGTGGGAAGTGCTTTTTATCCTGTTGAAAGACTTAACGTTCTCTGATTCCTTTTGTAGTGATCACAAGTTATTACCTCTCCGTATAAATGTTTGTTTTGTCTCTGCCTAACCTCATGGGCATTAGATGGTGAATCTGTTAGCTTCACCAAGAAAACAGGGATAACAGGGCCACTCTAGGCCTTGACAGTGTCCTCACAACTACCTTAGAGAAACTGCCCAGCTGGGCAGGAGCAGAAATAGCAAGTTTTAATACAACAAGCCGTGGAAACTGCAAGGAAGGTGAATCAAAGGCAAAGTCTTAAATTGGTTCCCCGATTCCTCCTGCCGCTAAATCTTTAAATAAATACTCTAGTTAGGAAACAGTATCTGAATTATTCCCCAGAAATATACTATAGAATATTATTATTAAAAAAGAGGAGGCAGTGGGTAAAGGCCAGGTTAAGAATGGAGGGGGAATATAGTATTTGGATAAAACTTAGAGAAGCAGCCTCTAAAGGCCAGATAAGAACCTTTTGGTCTCTTGTCGTGGAGGGTTGTGAAGCCAGAGCTCGATCACTCCCAGAGGCTATTGAAGAACATAAATCAGTTAGCTTTATTCAGGATCTATATGCATCTAATGAGGCGGCAATTAAGTACCTTGCATCAAAGGAAGACTTTACTTCATATGGATCGCCCTCTGAAAAAGAAATGGAAATGGTGATCAGAGAAATGCGTACCTCAGCAGCAATGGGCCCTGATGAAATACCAATAACAGTCTTAAAACAAAACAGTACACTGTAGAGCAAAACTCTGCATGGTTTTTAGGTATTGTTATGAAAATAAAATGCTTCTCCCCGCCTGGAAGGGAAGTATATAATCTGTTTAAGAAAGGAGACTGAGATCTTCCTCAAAATTATCGTCAGATTGCACTTCTTGATGCGGTGGGTAAAGTCTTCGCTAAATGCCTTTTGACCCAAAATAGCAATTGGACAGATCCAATAAAAATGTTACCTTTAGAGCAAACTTTGTTCATAACGAAACATGGAACAATTGATAATTTAACTGCCCTACAGGTAATAAAAGAAAAATATTTTGAGGTAGGGTGTATACAGCTTTTATAGACTTCTCCACAGCATTTTACCAAGTAGATCATCTGTTGCTGTGGAGTAAGCTCTTACATTTGGCTATGCCAGGCACACTTTTGGAGTTAGTTTGTGCCCTCCATAGTGATACTTGGTGCAGAGTCCTAATGAGATGGGAATGAGGTCTCTCACAAGCTATCCCCACGGCAAATGGTTTAAAACAAGGATGTTCATTAGCTCCCCTGCTTTTCTCCCTATATATGTCTGATCCCCCTCTGTATTTGGCCCAAAGTGAGGGCTTTGCGCCTGTATGTTGGAGAAAACTTATTGTGTGTCCCCTCAATGCAGACAACATAATCATTTTGGATCTAACGCTCACCATTTAAAGATTAACATTTCAAAAAGTAAAATCATGTGTATGCATGGAAGATAGAAGCTGAAGTACGGAAATTGTGTATGATCTGTAGGTGGCCAAATATTGGAACATGTAAAATCATATACCTTTTTAGGAAAAATAGTGTGTGGCAACCTAAATGATAAAGCCCATATAGAAAATAGCATCTCTAAAGCCACCATTCAGGGGAAAAGCTTGGGCTCCTTTTATAAGTCTACTGGAAAAAGACATTTTGCACTTTTATTGAAGGTGTTTTGTGCAAAACTTCCTGCTTCCCTGCTATATAGTATGGAATTGATCGATGCAGAGAAATGTTTTTTTTTAAATGCAACAGAAGGCCAAATTTTAAGAGGTTTAGCCTCAGTTAATTCGGCATGTTCCGTGGCCACCCTCAGGTTAGAATTTGGATTGAGAAATACCTGAGCACAGGGTCGCACGGGGATAGTGCGCTGGGTCCTAGGTCTGGCTAAAGGTGATTATGGTACATTAAGATTTTTACCTTGGAAATATATTTTAGAATGTTTAAACGAACAGTCATTAATTTTTTGAAATTTTAGGACTGAAATTGATTTGCTGTAATTTGATCAGTCACTGCTCTTTACCTTATCGCCATACCAATTAAGGGCCACCTTGAAACAGGCCACTCAGGAATCAAGTTTCACAAGGAGTATCCATACGGTCATTGATTCCTGCTTGATAAATGAAGTACAGGCCTATGTTTTTTGGAACATGCCTAATGGAGTGTGCCGTTTTTGGCTATTATTGAGGCAGTGTATGCTCCCTTTAAATCCTTTATTGTCTGAACAGTATGGTTCATCACCGATTAGTAATTTATGCAATAATGGCCTGCAAGATGCTT
The DNA here is from genome assembly GCF_964204655.1 of Triturus cristatus. Lineage (NCBI taxonomy): Eukaryota > Metazoa > Chordata > Amphibia > Caudata > Salamandridae > Triturus > Triturus cristatus. The sequence goes on from NC_140591.1 coordinate 1,527,233,834, forward strand.
ATCATGTATTATTTATTTGCCCAGCATTATTATAGTGTCGGCGGAAATGGAGCTATCTATTCTTTCAGACTAAGCACTAATTGATTCTCTTTATGAGCCGCCAAATGAAATGTTCTGCTATAGAATTTTTTACTTTTTTAAGTGTATTCTAAACATGTACTAAGGCTCATTAGGTATGTAGGGAGTGGCTGCTAATACTTATTTTTTATCCTATGTCATTCACATTTTTGCACTTAGGGCATAAAGGATATTTTTAATCATTTTGTACCGTATATTATAATGATATGTTTTAATCTGAAGATTTGTTATTCCGCTTAGGATTGCTGATGCCTTGTGGGTTAGAAACATTTTCTGGGTTACTTTTATTATCAAAATAGAATATTTAATATTGTGTTGTTGGTTTTCCCAGATTATGTGGTCCTCCACAGAGTTCCAAATCATAAATTAAATTGATTGATTGTTATAATCTAAAATGGAATGTTATCGTGAATTTTTAAATGTTGAAATACAAGTCATATTATGTTGAATAACCTCCTTTTTGCAGCAAAAGAGCTCATATTTGTAACAAGCAGTGGAATATCTTAGATAGAGCTGTGTCACCCTTCTTTGAATTCCTAGAAAACAGGTGCATATTGAAATCTCCCGAGATAATAAGACTAAATGCAGGGTATTGATAGGATAAAGTTTTAATTATTTCCCATAAAACGGTAAACTGTGTTGTCTTTACTACTCTTTTTATACTCAAATAAGCAGTTAGAAAAATAATCGGTAATTCAAAGTCAACCTTAATGCATAATAGCCAATCCAGTGGAAAATCAATTACAAGATGGATGACTTCTAGATACAATGACACCATTTGCACGGCCATGAGTAGATGAACAACTTGCAACATTAGCGTAGTCTTGGTAGCCAACAATGGGCTCATAACACATTTTCCATTAAGATTTTAAAGTTCTGAATAAAATGTATTGTCTCTTGGTCTTCTGACAACTTTTTAAGGCCATGAACATTCTTTGAGCAAATTGTAATATTTGCGTGTTCTTTGTTTTTGTACGGGCAGCTCAACCGTCAATCGATATTTTCAAAGTTCTTGTCAAGATTCACTTTGCTGAGTGCTTTTGAGAGCCATGCTCATCGTCTGTTGGGCCTGAATATTTTTGAAACTCTTTACAAATTCCTGAACCCGAACAGCAACTGTGATCTTAAGGCAAGAAGCGAACTCATTACGCCATATGGTACAAGTTACCTCAAATGTAGGATTTTTAGGCTCCTGTTTGAATTGGACTGATTCTAAGGCATCTGATGTTAAGCTGCCTAACTCTGTGATTTAAGGTAGCAGCTTCAGTATATTACTGCCATTTAAAATATCATGTGGGCCCCTTGAGATATACAATGGAGTAAAGAGTAACTTTGCAGGAGAATCAATACAACTGACCCCCGCTGTTTTCTTCATAGACTGATCTTTGAAAAGTGATGGGGTTGTAATTTGACGTGTACCTTGTGACCTCGAGTTTCTATGACTATATTCTACAGAAGAAGCTTGACTGGGTTCCTGATTTCTTTCAGATTGTACTTCATTTACCTGCGCTGAGTTTTTACCAGGTGGTGAAGAAAAATGTGAATATGTAATTCTATTCTCATTTATGGCACTTAAAGTGCTTTGGCCTTTTTTACGTTTGTCCACTGACGATAACTGAATGGCTCCATTTACTAATAGTGGACTCTGTGCAGAGTCATGTTCTAGCTTACAGCTGTTTGAAACTTTTTGTTGTGGGAGAGTACTGGCTTAACCAGGGCATCCTCAGGAGAAGCTAGCATATCAGAACATGCCAAGCTTATAGTTCCTTTATCTCCTTCTCCTACTGTGAAAGGCTTTTGTTCAGATAGTTTAAAAATTGCATAGTTTTTCTTGAGGATATGAGCTGCATTAATGGTAGTTGTGTTGGTTTTTTGTGATTCTTTTTTGAGCTTTCCTCTGTTTTTTCCTTGCTCTTCAAGTGAGACCAAATGTTTTTGCATGAGGAGATGATTCTGGGTTATTTATAATAGGATATGCTTCATAGATTTCCGTTAATTTTTGTTGATTAACTTTATTTTCATTTGGCGCAGCCAGAGAGATTTGGACGCCATTGAAATTACTTCCTTGCCCTATTGTGGGGATGATACTTCTTTCTTCCTCTTTAATAAATTGTACTTCTGGTTGCTGAAATTCTATGTCGTTTCAAAATTCATTGTTATTAATGTCCTCATTTCCTTCTATCACCTTACTTGGTTTTCCATGAGAGGCTTGTTTATATGTTTGGGTATTCTAGGCTTTGATGACATGGCCATGGCTATGATTAAATACATTCACTAGCTTTGGTTTATTTTTGAGTAACATTTGTTTGACTTCATTTATTAAAGAACCAACTATATTTGGTAAATTGTGTATTTTATCTATGATGTGAGCACAGTTACAGGTGCTCATTTGATTGTCTCTATCTGATTGAGCCCTTACCACTACATTTGTTAAATGGAGTAACTTGGTATCAATTTCGGCTGCATAAAGGGCCAGAGTGTTTAATAGATCCACCTGGATATTCAATTTATCTGAATAGTAATTCAGGGCAGTGGTTATAGAGTCCATGGTTTTAAGCAGACTGTCCAAATTTGTGACTATGATTTTATCGAGTCCTCTGTTTATGTTGCTCTAACAGAGAAATTTGTATCATATTTAGCTAATAATAAGGATTATTCATAGAGTCGGTGTTCTCAGTTATGTGTGGCATATGTACACATTCAATATGTATTATCTCAGGGATCATGGCTGGTTTCAAGTCAAGGTTTGCTCTTCCTATTGTAGGTGTTGGGCTAAAGGGATCTATTTTAGTTCCACTTTTGGGATTATTGGAACTTGAGAACACTTCTTGTCTTATAATTTGGTAGTTTAAATCCGTATTATGATTGGATCAGGCTGATTTGCATGGTGACAATATAATAGGAGGCAGAAAATCATCATCACCTGTGGTTGTCTCTGTGCCTGATGTACCAATAATCACCAGGCTTAAGTCCAAATCCGCTCTATCTGAGAATGCACGCTCATCATCAACATTTGGAGACCTTTTCTCTGATCCCTTGCTACTGATAGTGTTTGCCATGGGCAAATTCCTGGTCCCACTGTCTTGATTTCTAGACATAATTCCTACAATTGTGGTACATAGAGCATGAACTTGGGTTTTTACCACCATAGAATGATAGCCCTGAGTAGAGACTGTATTGTTTACTTCCGATGAATTTTGTGGGCTTGTGCCAACAGCTGAAGATTTTTTCATTTAAGCTTCTCCTAAAGTCTTTTTAGAAATATATGTTGTTATGACTGATTTTATACAGCTTAGTTCCATCGGTGTTGTGTCTCTGTTCTTTTTTATTTGAATCCCGGGGACCATTTTACAATCCTTGTTCTTTTCTGAGGGTTTTAAATAGTCAGCGATGGTTGGCTGGAAGGCCTCACTATGATTTTTCAATAAAGTCTTTTCACTAATATTTGGGTGCAGACCAACTAAAGGGCAGAGCACAGTTGGAATTAGTGTATTTATCTTTCCCCAGTTGGTCACCCCTCCACAGATTGTCTCAGAATTGACTTTTCCCAGTCTCCTTTTCCATTGCTTTTTATGCTGTTGTAACACTGTCCCACGGGGGGGACGGACCTCATGGTCTTACTGTTGTACAGTTCTCTAGACCTTGACACTTATATGGTTACAATTATGTTCAACGGTAAACTTTTGATATATTTTATGAATATTTCCAATAGCAGCAATCGCTATGAGTCACAGCCTTCCCATGATATCACTCCTGCACTGCACTGCTTGCAGTATGCACCTCACCTCGCCAGACTGTACAAGCACACTGCTCCTTTTCTCCCTGGCATGTGGACAACCGACGGAGGGAGGAATCAACCAACTCTCCTCCTAGCTTCACCAAACCATTCCAAACAGTTCCAATATGCTCCACTCTGCTGTGCAGTTCGCTTCTCCTGCAGATCTCAGAGCTAAAAACTCTTCTCTTTTGCACCATCTCCTCACAATCACCCAGACCATTCCCAGCAGGTGGTTGCAAGTTATTGCTACCTCCTTACTTAATAATACAAGTTTCGCTGGGGTCAAAGCAACTGTGGACCTGTAGGCGTTCTTGTCCCAAAGGCACTGGTGCTGACGCTGGGCACAGGCAGGGCATTCCGAGTACAACTCTGCAAGACGTCCCCGGCACTAGCCGAGCCACTTCCGCAGGGGACTCAGGGCACACACTCCTACAGCCAGCTGTGGTCGACACCCGTGTCTATTGCGTCCTTTTCATTTCCCATGCCCTGAATGTGTCCAACTGGGTGGGGCTGATTCACATAATTAATCTGAGATAAAATCCTAAACTTACTACTTTTGGTATTCACAGAAGGCATTTAGTAGTAGTACAGTTAGGACTCCTAACTTCACAACTACTAAATGCCTTTTGTGAATACCTAAAGTCATAAAGTTAGGATTTTGCCTCTTTTTAGTGGCAGTAAAGTTAAGAGTCCCAATGTTACTACTACTAAATGTCTTCTGTTAATACCAAAAGTAGCAAGTTTAGGATTTTATCTCAGATTAGTTCTGTGAACCGGCCCCAGAGAGAGCAAAAGGCCCTTTGCCACCGACGCCCACTGTGCCAGTTAATTGTCTAGAGGCCAAGGATTCATCTCCAACCACCACTGCCCCTAAGGCAATTGCTCCCCCTAGTACAGTTTCAAGTGGTGGTACAGGGAACAAGGGAATAGTAGGGTTAACCTTGGGCTCTGAGATGGGTTCTGGCCCAGTCAGAACTCCAGCTCAGGCTGTACTTGTCTGTGAAGGTGGCATGGATATTGTCACGTTATTTGTCAGTCCCAGTAACCTGGGCAAATACAGACAACAGCCTTTGATTAATGGTAAGGAGGCCCTGGCATACAGGGACATAAGTGCAAGTGTCACTATGGTAACAAAAGATCTTGCGGACCCTGCACAGATCATACTTGGTGAGATGTACCAAGTGACCAATGCTAACCATGTCAGGACTGATCATTCCTTGGCAGTTATAATTTCAGCTGGGGCGGGGTAACTGCCCCAAAGAAAGTTGTGGTTAGCGCAGACCTTCCAGTGGAACACTTATTGGGCAATAATATTGAAACTTCGGCCAGGGCTGAAGTGGAATTAAGGACCCATGCAGCAATGCTGGGAATCTCTGTAGATGTGTTTCCTTGACCAGGTCACATGCCAAACTGATGTCTACTGAACAGGCCCTGGATTCTGAAAAATAGGACCAGGTGCCTTCCAAGAGAAGGAGCAGGGGGGGGGGGTTAAGGCTGTGTCTTCCCCCAGGCTCAGAAAGAGTATCAATCTCTTGAGTGAGATGATCTCAGTACCTGTGAAGGAACTGTCCCAGATAAAGTGGAACATGATCAGGTTGAGTTCTTGGGGACAGGGGACCCTTTCAGGGCAAAACTGAGCCAGGAGCAGCAAACCTGCCCCTCTCTTGATCACCTCAGACATCAAGCTGCTGCTGAGGCTGCTGGGAGTGTCAGTGGATCCCACAGGATCTATTGGGATGAGGACTCCTTTACTCAGAGAGTAGAGACCCTAGCCTGGTGCCACCAGGAGGTTGGTCATACCGCTGAAGTTTATGGGCTTTCTACTCACCTTGGCACATGACATTCCCTTTTCAGGACACCTATGCCAAAGTAAGACTTGGGACAGGCTTATCCCTCACTTTCACTGGCCTCACATGTCAGAGGACAACAAGGGGTTTTGTCGCTCCTGTACCTCCTGTCAAGCCAGTGGCACGTCATGTGGTACCACAATGACCCCCTGATACCACTACCTGTGGTGGGGGTTCCCTTTGAGAGAGTTGGTATTTACATATCGGTCCCATATCGGTCCCATGAACCCTCCAAATGCATCTGGGCACAGTTATATTCTAGTGGTAGTTGACCATGCCACTAGGTATCCAGAGGCTAGTCCCCTGAGAACCACCACAGCTCCTTTGGTGGCCTGGGCCCTCCTGGGATTTTTTTCCAGAGTGGGTTTCCCTAAGTAGGTCTTAACTGACAGAGGTACAAACTTCATGTCTAGTTACATCACTGCAATGTGGATGGTGTGTGGAGTGAATTACAAATTCACCATGCCCTATTACCCACAATGCAATGGGTTGGTTGAAAGATTCAACAACACCCTAAAGGGCATGATCATGGGCCTACTAGAAAAGCTTAGGCAAAAATAAGATGTTCTGTTGCCCTGCCTTCTCCTTGCCTACAGAGAGTTCCCACAAAAGGGGTTTGGCTGCAGCCCTTTTGAACTTTTGTTTGGGCATACAGTTAGGGGTCCCTTCTGTTTGGTGAAGAAGGGATGGGAGTTACCACTCAAACCGCCCAAGTAAGACATAGTGGACTATTTACCTGGGCTACGCTCCAGGATGGCTGAGTATATGAAGAAGGCTAGCAAAAACTTTGAAGCAAGTCAAGAATTGCAAAAAGTTTGGTATGACCAAAAGGCTGTACTGACTGTTTATCAGCCAGGACAGAACGTATGGGTGTTGGATCCTGTGGCCTCAGCAGCTCTCCAAGACAAGTCGAGTGGACCTCATACTATTCTTTAGCAGAAGGTAGAGGTCACCTACTTGGTGGACCTTGGAACTCCCAGGAGCCCCATGGTGCTCCATGTAAACAGGCCCAAATCCAATGTGGACAAGGAAGACATGGGTTTGCTCATGGCTACTGATGAGGGACAGGAGGAAGAGAGCGACCCACTCCCTGATCTCCTCTCTCAGAACCCTGATGATGGCTCAGTTGATGGTGTAGCCTTGGCTGGCAGCCTCACTGAGCAACAGCAGATTGATTGCAGGAAGGTCTTTGATCAATACAGGCAAATGTTTTCTTTGACTCCTAGTCAGACCACCTGGTGTACCCATGAAGTGGACACAGGTGAGAGTCTACCTGTAAAAAATAGGATTTACAGGCAGCCTGGCCATGTCAGAGATGGCATCAGGACTGAGGTCCGAAAGATACTGGGATTGAGAGTAATTGAACCCTAAGATAGCCCTTTGGCTAGTCCAGTGGTCCTGGTACCAAAACCTCATACCTAGGGTGGTAAAATAGAAATTAGGTTTTGTGTGGACTACAGGGGGCTCAATGCAGTCACTAGGACTGGTGCTCACCGTATTCCTAGGGCAGATGAACGCATTGACACTTTGGCCTCAGCTAAGTTCTTGAGCACATTTGACCTCACTGCTGGATATTGGCAAATCAGACTAGCTGAGGATGTCAAACCAAAAACAGCATTCCCAACCCCTGGTGGACATTGTCAATTCATTGTGATGCCTTAATTTGAATAATGCACCTGCCACATCCCAAAGGTTGGTGAACAAATTCCCAGGGCTGAAGCATGTATTATGCCACCCATGAGAGGCCATGCAAAATGGAACTACAGGTCTGCCATTGCAGCCTGTGTAAGATGGTGCATGCACCACTTACTTTAGATACAGGTTTACTATATCTATAGGTCACTACACATGAAAACCTATAAGTTACCCCTTAAGTAGGTCTTAACAATCCTGAAGGCAGAGTGCTGGATTTTAAGTGAGATGGTGCCCCTGCATGATCAGAGCACCCCTGCAGGCTTCGGAGACCATTCTCCCGGGTTGTCAGAGACGCAATCAGACATATAGGTAGAGGTGCATTATATGCTCACGTAAAATGCTATCTCAAAAATGGTTGCAATAAACCATGTCATGTTTGGAATCACCTAGGAATCATACCTCCACACCGTTAACTGGTGTGGGCGGTATGATTCCACCCTTCAGAAGCAAGCTTTGTGGTGTCCCTGGTCTTTCCAGGTACCAGCCTTCTTGACCTGGACGGCACAAAGTGGTTGCTGCCAACCAGAGACACATTTCTGCCCTCCTGCTGCTGCGCCACACTCGAGCTGGGGAAGGCAGCACAATAGGCATCCTGTCACAGGGTGGTGTGACCACCTACCAGAGAGGATTTCAGTGTATTGGAGCTGGGTGGGTGCACTTCCAAAGTGCCTAAAAATCTGCATATGGGGCACATTTTGTATCCCTTTGCAAAGTCCAGTTCAAACCAGTTCTGTGAGCCATTGGCTCCTGCTCTGGCGTGAAACTGTCCTGGCCCTCCCCTGGGTACAACATGGCTTACATGGCTGTAGGACCCGTGATTCGATGAGGACAAGATTCAACTCAAGAAACCCCTAACATTCGACCGCCTGGACACTCAGGACTTCGCTGGACTTAGACTGGGCCCGACTTCATCTCCCTCTCTGTCCACAGAATCGTCTGTGCCTGTTCACCATACAGGCTCTGTACAGGACCTGTGGAGCATCAAGGACAACTGAAATATCTCCCTTGGTGTGAAGGAGTCACTCCTCTGCCTTCGCGTAACGCAACTGGCCAGTCTGCTGGTCCTGAGCCCCTGCAAACTCTGAAGGCTCCAGCAACACAGGAGGTAGGTTGCTATGTTCCTTGAGGTTGAGCTGCCCTCATCAAGTTTGAGGTCAGTATCCCTCGTGGGGACTGCATAACCTGAACTCCTGTGCACCACATACAATTGCAAGTGCATATGCTTATTGGTGTTCCCCAACTTTGTGCATTAGGCTGTCAATAGCCCCATCTCTGCACATATTTTGTACAAAGGACTTTGGCCTCCTTGCACTCTGTGGCCTGCAAGCTGTTGCTTTGTGAAACTGCGACTGCGACCCTCGCGACTCCTATGCCTTCGGCCTGTGGGTCCATCTGAGGGACAATCCTGATTTTCTTGGGCTCCCCTGGTTGCTCCAGGCCTGCCCTGACTCCCCTTGCTGTTGTGAGTCCCCTGGTCCCTGCGGGGCCAGACTGTAACCTTCTTTGACCTTCTTTGTGGGTTGCCGTTGCCAAGGCTTGTTGGTGCTCCCGTTGGACACCGACCCCTCAGCACTCAACATCCTTTGTGTGACAGCTCGTATCTGGCTTTTGGTCATCCCCACCATCTCCTGGTCCCTGCAGCTGTAGAGTCAAGGTCTCCTTCTTCACATCTGAAGCACCCGACATCAGTGGGCATTCGTCTACCGATCCCCTGGTCACTCCTGAGTGACCCAGCAGCCTGAATGGGTTGTGTTTTATGAATTTATTAATGGGAATATTAATGTGATTGCTATAACTACTGCGATTTTAACTGTTGGGGGCTGTGTTATTTTAACTGTTCAAATCTTTATACCCTTTTGCTGTCTTAACTTGTTCCCAGCACTTTGTGGGGAAACGCTGGCTTGAGTGGCCATTTTGTTAGTGCCACGCATTTTCCCCAGTCAGCGCTCTAGTCGCTGCATGCAGGACTTCAAACACACTATTTAACGGGCAGTGCTCGGGAGCGCGGTGCCTGAATGGGTTGTGTTTTATGAATTTTCTAATGGGAATATTAATGTGATTGCTGTAACTAAGGCGATTTTAACTGTTGGGGGCTGTGTTATTTTAACTGTTCAAATTTTTATGCCATTTGCTGATTTTTACTCTGGAGTGTGTTAAACTCCCTTTTGCTGTCTAAACTTGTTCCTAGCACTTTGCAGGGAAACGCTGGCTTGAGTGTCCATTTTGTTTGTGCCACATGTTTTGCCCGGTCAGCGCTCAGTCGCTGCAAGCAGGACTTCAAACACACTATCTAATGGCTACTGCCTGTACGCGTAGCAGACGCGCGCAGCTGGCACGCCGAAGGTGCGCCTAAGGCAAGCCCGTCTGCGCCCGCCAGGGCACCAACAGCGGCCAGGGCCAGTCATGCTGCCCAATTGAAAGAGGCGGTGGGTAAAATGGTCTCACGGTCTGCGGAGTTCTTAAAAGCACTTCAGCCGCCTATGTGTTTACCACAAGGTAGGATGGTTACACCTTGCTGCCCGGACTATGTTTGTAATACATGTGGTTTTAGGCCGATACTGGATCCCCCAGGTAGGATTCCTCCCAGTCTAATATCTAGGTCCCTGTGTCTTCGAGCTGCCCTTATCAACGTGAGATCTCTTAGGAAGCATCATTTTGATGTATTTGATCTGATACTGTATAACGGCTTGGATTTATTGTTCATCATGGAGACCTGGTTCGATGACACTTCAAATCCAATTGCTGCACTAGCCACCCCAGCCAGTTTTAAGATCGCCCACTTAGACCGGAAGGTTGGAAGGGTTGGGGGCATTGCCATTTTGTATAGGGATAAGTGGTATGTCCACAAGGAGGACATCAACGTTTGGGGCGATCGTGAGGTGTTGGACTTTAACCTACTCCTCTCCGCTCATTTTACGCTGGGGGGCTCTCTTATCTATTGTCCCCCAGGCCCAGCTAGTACTTTTCTCAATTCTTTTAGTGATGCCATGGAGGAGTGGGCGAATCACTTTTTGCATTACCTGGTCTTAGGAGATGTTAACCTCCATCTTGATCAGCCTGAAAACAGGGATCCCAGTGATTATCTGGATTCGCTCAATTTGGCCCAACTTTCACAATGGGTTTGTCTTCCCACGCACCAAGGTGGCCATTTATTAGACCCCATCTGTTCTAACTTCCCCATTCAGGTGGACCAGCCCTGCCGGTTTCTTGGTCAGACCACTTTCTTGTCTGCTTTTCTTGGGATGTCCCGCAGCAGTTGTTGCCAATGTGGTCCCCCATTGTTTCATAAAATTGATCCTCACCTGTTTAATAGTGATTTAGCTTCTTCTCGGCCCACTTGTCAGCTGGACCTAGAAGGGTGCTTGGTGGGGTTCACTGAATGGATTTCCAAATCTGTGACCGCCTTTCTCTTTCACGTGCACCTAGGCTCGCAAGAGACTCCCCCTAGAAATCTTGGTTCTTGCCTGAGCTCCAATCACTGAAACATGACTGTAGGGTATTGGAGAGGTTATGGCGTTCTAATAACTATTGTCTGCAGGCGCAACATGCTCTTAGAACCAAACGAAAGAACTATTACAGGGCGATTGTGGAAGCAAAAAAACGTTAGTTTTCTTTGCGCATTGACCAGACGAATGACAACTCGAAAGAAATTTTTCAATAGTGCAAAGTTTTGTGGCCCCCTGTGCCCACTTCTGTTCGGCACCAATCTCTGAGACATGGTGCAATGTTCTTGCTAAGTTCTTCTTGGATAAGATTCAGGCTATCCAGGCGGCTTTTTCCGCCTGTTCCATGGGACCCTCTGTTCCTTCTTCTCCCCCCGGATCCCCAGCTGGCCCTGTCCATAAATTATACTCTTTTTCCCCAGCAGAGTTGTCCTGTACCCTCAAAATTCTTAAGGGTCTGAAATCGGGCTCGCCTGTCGATCCGTGTGTGGCTAGGCTGTTAGCCTCAGCTGCTGACCTTATGAATCCTGAGGTTAACAATATTGTCAATATGTCCCTGTCGGAGTGCCGGGTGCCTGTTTCCTGGAAGCAGGCTATGATTCTCCCTCTTCTAAAAAGCCTTTACTAGATCCCTTGTCCCCTGGAAATTACCGCCCAATCTCTCTTCTGCCAAGTTTGACAAAAGTGTGTGAGAAGATGGTCACGAGACAACTCATTGACTTTGTTGAAGGTGCTGGCTTGTTGCACCCAGCGCAGTCTGGCTTTTGAGCCTCTTATAGCACAGAGGCTGCGCTGATAGAGGTTTCAGAGGCTATCCGAGAGTGTCTGGATGCTGGCAGGAGGGCAGCTTTGATTATGCTGGATCTCTCGGTGGCATTCAACATGGTGCCTCACTCCCTTCTTCTTGCTTGACTCTCGGAGATTGGCATTGCCAGTTCCGCCTTAGGCTGGCTTACTTCTTTCTTAGCCGACCGGTTGCAGCAGGTCTGGCTCCTACCTTGCACCTCAGCAACTCAGCCTGTAGTTACAGGCGTCCCGCAGGGGTTGTCCCTTAGCCCCCTGCTCTTTAACATCTATGTCACCCCGCTGATATATTTAGCGGAGGAGCTTGGGGCTAAGGTGATTGTCTATGCGGATGACACTCAGCTTTTGTTTACCTGGGAGGGTGACGACGCTGAGGTTTCCTCCACCCAACACTGCCTGCTCTCGATATTTCGCTGGCTGGCTCAGGCCCAGCTGAAGTGTAATGAGGAGAAATCCAAAATACTTCTCTATGGAAAATTTCCGCTTAATTTTAGAGAGTTATGATGGCCCGCTGGATTTCCTTTGCCTTGCCTGACGGGTACTGCTGCAAAAAATCTGCGTGCATGGTTTGAGGATAACCTAACCTTTGCCACCCAGATTAAGAAACTGGCAGGGTCCTGCTCTGGCATTTTAGAAACTTTGAGGAATTTTCTCCCTCTTCTACCAAAGGCTGCAAGGGAAACCGTGGTTCGGGCTCTGATCCTCTCGTGCCTGGACTATGCTAATGCACTGTATGTTGGAACCCCTGGCTATTTGTAGAATAAGCTCCAGGTGGTGCAGATTTCTGCGGCCCGCCTCCTGCTTGATCTCCCCAGAAGGAGTAGTGTGTGTCCCCATTTGCACACTTTGCATTGGCTTCCTATGGAGGTGCGTATTAAATGTAAGGTCTTGTTGATTGCCCGTTGTGCCTTGCCCAGCTATCTGCAGAAGAGGTTCTCTTTCTTTACGCCGTCAAGACAGCTACGTTCCTCTTCCCAACTGTTGGTTCAGATCCCCCGCTTTATCCGTCAAAGGTTTGGCGGTTGTTCCCTTGTTCGGAAAGCTGCTCTTGGCTGGAACGCACTGCCTTTGGCTGTACGCAGCATTCAAGATTCCCAGACTTTCAAGTAAAAGCTGAAAACTTTCTTGTTCTAATTCTCTGAGCTATGGCCCTTTCAGGTTTCACGCCAGGACACTCTCTGGAGTAGCTGAGCGCGCTACAAATGCATGTAATAATAACAATAACAATACAAGACTCTTTCCCCACTGGTTCCAGTTTCCTTCCAGCAGGAATCCCCCTGTGGGTTCCACCTGACACTTTTCTTCTTTCCACCAGTGGCATTTCTTTAAAGAATCCCATTGAGACCGACAGCGATTTCCAATGCCACTTCAGCCCTATGCATTCGGCATCCCTGGGATAGGTAAATCTGGCACTTCGGTATCCACAGGTGGGGTGCCTCTCCAACCTTCTATGGTCCAAAGGGTTTCCTCGTAATCCACTGGTAAGGGTCTTCAAACTTTAAATTTTCAAATGCGACTCTTATATTGAATTTTACCTAGCACACAGTCGTGTTCTCACACTGCAGCTGTCCTCCGTGGGGTCCCTACTTACTTACCTTGGGTGGTTCCTTGGGGTCCCAGTGATTCTACAACCTATAGACATTGTCTCGACTCGAGTCATAGTTCTTATACCACTATTTTAGTATATGGTTTGGTCTTCCCATGAGCCCACTGTGTATTAGTGCTACTCACGATTCTTTCTGTGCAACCGTATTGTGTGCTTTGTGTTTATCTGCGTGTAGCAGATACTCTTAGGCATTTAAGGTGTTATAATAATAAATATATATAATCTTATTACTACTGTGTGGTTCACCTTTCATTTAACCAATACAATTAGGTTGCATTCTGGTAAAAACAAGCTGCTTAACATTCCTTCAAGACTAAGCATGAAGGCTTCTCTACAGAGCTACCACTTGGATAGCTTTCTTAGGTTATCTTTGGCTTCTTAAATCACCATAAGGGTTGTTTGGACAGGTGCAACATCATACACCTGCCCAACTTCTCACAGTCAAGCTGAAATAAGTTCAAATTGTAGAAAAACAAAACATTTAATAAGAAGGCAGAAACAGAATAAAGATATAAGAAGTGTGTTTAGAACTAGAGTAATTCAACATTTATTAAGGAATTTAAAACAATATAAAAAAGATCAGCAGCTTATAAGAAAAAGCAACCGATTGAAAGAGTAGTAGATGAAGCTTTCGAGTTGAAACAAATATTATTTATCTTAATATTGAAGAGATTGAGAATACTTGATAAAATAAAGGTGTTTATGAAGGAGAAAAGTGAGAGAAAAAGATTGGTTAATAGAACTAACTTTAAAAAAACTTTTACTGGTGAATGGAAGCACCTCCCAGTATTGAGCCTTTCTTTAACCCCTTCGCCGCGGCGGGAATTCCGCAGCGGCGCTAGGGTGGGGTTTGGGGGCACTGCGGTGGCGCCGTGCTCATGACGGAGTGGTTCCGTCATGACTCCGCCCACGGCGCTAATCGCCCGCACAGGCGGGGAATTAGGGCCGCGTGGGCGGAGCGGCCGCCAACGGCCGCAGCATGACGGAACCACTCAGTCATGAGCACACGGCACCCGTGGCTCATGACGGAGTGGTTCCGTCATGAGCAGGGAAGGGGTTAATGCAGAAAGCTATTTTCAAGAGAACACTTTAGTACATGCAGTTGATACTAGTTGTTGATGTTATGAGGTGAAAGATGGGTCTACCATACCAAAGGAAAACATGGTTCCAAGAAATGTAGAAGAAATAATAGCTGAAAAATGTCAAGGAAGGCATGCACAAGCTTCTGTATATAAGTGGGATTGTAGCAGTATTTGCAGTATTCAACAGGGGTCTTTTGACATATTATGAATTTTGTTTACGTGAATACGAAAAGAAAAGTGTTTAACAGAAGATTAAGATGTTGCAAGGACTAGATCGATGTAAAATAAGAAAATATACTAAGTTGCAGGGTCCTTCTCTGGCTTGTCTTTCGAGAATAGTGTGCCAAAGTACATTTCGTCATTTAAGAATGTTAGCGGTACACCAATCTGAAATGCGGAAGTTAGTAAGAAGACTATACTATGTAAAAACACCTGCATTATGTTTAATTGAGATGAATACATCTCTTTTGCATGGTTGTGTAGCAGATGTACAGAAATGTTGTGTTGATGTACAGTTTGTTTTTCTGGTTCTGAACAGGAGTGTAGAGAAACTGAGGACATAACTGTAGGTGCAGTAGACCAGGACAAAGAGATTAGTATTGATGATTTTTCAGAAGAAATTACCAAGTTTAACAAAGTTTCCTCAGAAAAACCAAACTATGTGTGCATTTGTTGTTGATATACTCACTACAAAAGTTAAACTAGGAATGTTGATTTATATTTCAAAAGTGAAAAAGAAAACAGTAATAAGCGGCAGCAATTTGCTCTTTAGTTATTTGTAGAAGGACAATTTGAGTTGTCTAGTGATCAAGTTATATGTAAGTACTGTTACAACAAATAAGAAAAAAAATGAAATACCAGCTAGAGCAAGAAATAACAACTTAGAGTTGACACCTATTCCTCAGGAACTAGAGATTTAAGTGTATATGAGTCTATTCTTCTCCAATCTGTGCACCCATTCCAGGCCATCATTTTTATGGAGCCTCAGAAAGGGAAGTTACCACCAACAGACTGACAATATGGTCTCAAAGGAAGAGTTTTGTACTTACCATCAGATTTTAAGAAAAATATTGAAACTGTTGGTGTAGAGAGAGAGAGGAAAATGAACCTGTAGTTATTTTAGTAAATGGTGTACCAACAAAGAGTAAACAAATTTGGCAAGGGATTGTAGATCTTAATAAACTTCGGAATGATACATTATACCTGGTACAGAATAATATTTATTATAAGAATGTAAATGTTGATGAAAAGTATTATGCTTATAAGAGGAAACAGTAATTGCAGCTGGCCAAATTGAAAAAGGGGAGACATTCAGGAGTGAAGAGATTTATGAACATTATTACAATACATCCTCTGCATTTGAAACAAATTAAAAGGAACCAGCATTGAATTATTTCAAATGAAAGAAGCAAAGTGAGCTCCCATGAGTGTACGGGAAAAAAGTTTAGAAGCTCATTGTTTTCTAAAGCTATTCCCCACTGGAGAAAGTGGGCAATTTGATGAGTGAGCTGTATGGATTCCAGCATCAGAATACCGATCAACAAGATTGTATTGTGAAGATTCATGATTTCGGCAGTGCATTCCATACATATTTCATCTTCTGTATGAGAGTGATTTGTTTGCACTTTCATATGCAGTAAACCATATATTAAAAACAGGAGTTCATCTTCAACATGTTTCTGCAAAAGAGTTCATGGACAAACTTTAAGAAAGATATGAAAATTTATAATCTCAGTTAATCAATTTGATGGCGTGCCAACGTAGCACAAATGAATATTGGTATCACCATCATGGTGAACTTAAATGCATATTAAGAAATGTAGGTACACCTACATGGTTTCTAACACTGTGCTGTGCTGAAAATGCATGCAATGATTTAGAATTCCTACCAGAAGCAAATTCTAATGTTAGAAACATTAAACTGAAGACAGCTGGAGAACTCTGTTCCTTGGATTCTGTACATTTCGTCAGATACTTTAACCATAGGTTTCAAGCTATGATGTCACTTATCTGCAATAAAAACATTCAACCTCTTGGATAGGTAACTGAATTATTTTTAGCGAAAAGAGTACCAAGCCAGAGGTGCTCCTCATATACATATGCTATCATGAATAAAGAATGCACCAACATTTGGAACACATAGTGATGAAGCTGTTCTGTGTTTCATTGAACAGAATGTTGCATGTGCCATTCCAAAACAAGAAGGAGAAAAGACCTTAGACAACAAGTTTTACTGTTTTAAAGTCATAGAT
Source organism: Triturus cristatus (assembly GCF_964204655.1). Lineage (NCBI taxonomy): Eukaryota > Metazoa > Chordata > Amphibia > Caudata > Salamandridae > Triturus > Triturus cristatus. Next base: position 1,527,250,419 of record NC_140591.1, read on the forward strand.
ATGGGAAATACTGCAGACAGAATTATAAATGTAAAGGAACGTTTTATACAAAGAGTCGTTTTGGATTCCCATATCCTATAATTTCTAAAAGAAGAGTAAATAGTTTTCTCTTAGCAGTAAGACATACAATAAATCAAAAATCTCCCAAGAATACCTAGAATTTAAGAAGAACAGAAGCTTCAAAGTACATCAATGACTAGAATCCAGTTATTTTAAAAATGTGGAATGCAAACATAGATATTCAGTTTGTTGGAGACAATTCAATTGCTGTTGCTCGTTATGTCACATCATATATTACAAATTCAGAAAAGTCAGAGATGAAAGAAATGTGGGAAGAAATGTCTACAGAAAAGAGACTTTGTAAGAAATTGAACCACTTCAGCGTGAAATTGCTTTCCCATAGAGAGATAGGATCCTACAAATGTTCAGATCACTTGAGCTCAGCCACTTTGTATTCAAAGTCAAGAGGAATCATTTTGATAAGTCTAGGTCTAGCCTACACATGAAATCCAATACTTAGCACAGTATGAGCTAGAAAGTACTGATATTGTCAAAACTAATATGTTGGATACATACTATCCCAAAAGGAGTCCAGATCTTGAAAACCTATGTCTGTATGAAATACTTCAACCTTACAGGTTTAAAAAGAATGTTAAAGAAAATATAAAAGCAGAAAAATATGCAATAATTGGAAGTGATGGATGTTTAGTGAAACATGTCAAATGTAATCTTAGTAACCTCAGAAAACTGAGTTGTTAAACTGCAGATAAGAGAGAATTTTTCCATTTAGCACTTCTGCAACTGGTCTTCCCTTGGCGTCGTGAAACAGAATTACTTAGAGCTTTTGACTCCTATGAAGATTCTTTCAATGCAACTAAAGACAACATTCAGGGGTCGATTCCTATCCTGTAAAACCAGGGTACGAACCGTCGTACGGAGCGTTTTCTCCATCCGACTCGTACCCGGGACAAACACCTTACAAACCCGCAAGTACGATTCGTACATAAATACAATTTACGTACGATTCGTAAAAACCACCGACCGACAAAAAAATACCCACAATTCCGATCCGGGACACCGCGTACGTGACGTCCGGACGGAGTCAGGCAGCGTTTCATGAACCAGCAAGTACGATTCGTGCCCACGTCACTCCGCACGGATAATATTTTACGGCAGCCAAAAACTGCCGGGAAATCAGGACGACGCGCAGAAGGAGCACCTGTATGCGACGGACAGCCATGGACCCCATCCTACGTGTCATCCCGGCCCTCATAGCCTACGACCTGGTGCACAGGAACCGCCGCAGACGCCGCAGAAGGTCAGAACAACACCCAGGGGCAAAGGGGGGGCTGGGGCAGGAAACATAACCCCCACCCAAGTTAAAAATCATACATGCCCTGTACATACCTGACCTCCAGGGCCTGGTCACTTCGGGGGTGGGTGATTGTCCACCAAGGCCTGCGTCCCGCCACAACGGAAGTGGACGTGGACGCGAGCCGTCACCACAACAATTGTGCTACGCACCGTACCCACGCCTTAAGAGCGTGGGTACGTGTCGCACCACGCGTACCCGCACGTCACCCCAACAATGGTGGGACGGCCCGTACCCAGGCCATTAGAACGTGGGTACGGGCCGTACCCAGGCCATTGTAACGTGGGTACGGACCGTACCGCCATTGTTGGGGTGACAAACGGGTAGGTGTGGTATGACCCGTACCCACGCACTGAAGGCCTGGGTACGGGCCGTACCCCTACGGCACCGTAACAATGGCGGTACGGCCCGTACCCACGTTACAATGGCCTGGGTATGGCCCGTACCCACGTTCTAATGGCTTGGGTACGGGCCGTCCCACCATTGTTGGGGTGACATATGGGTAGGCGTGGTGCGACCCGTACCCACGCTCCCTGGGTACGGGCCGTACCCCTACGGCACCCCAACATTGGGGGCATGGTCCGTACCCAGGCCTTCAGAGCGTGGGTACGGGTCGCACCACGCCTACCCATACGTCACCCCAACTATGGCGGTACGGCCCGTACCCACGTTACAATGGCCTGGGTACGGCCCGTACCCACGTTCTAATGGCCTGGGTATGGGCCGTCCCACCATTGTTGGGGTGACGTACGGGTAGGCGTGGTGCGACCCGTACCCACACTCTGAAGGCCTGGGTACGGGCCGTACCCCTACAGCACCCCAACATTGGGGGCACGGCCCGTACCCAGGCCTTCAGAGCGTGGGTACGGGTCGCACCACACCAGTGGACAAAGACATAGGGGTGTGTGCCTATCACTCCCAGCAGTGCCCAGACATAGGAGGGGTGGCTGAAGAGTCCTCCCAGCAGTGCCCACACATATGAGGGGTGGGTGCAGAGTCCTCCCAGCAGTGCCCAGACATAGGAGGGGTGGGTGCAGAGTCCTCCCAGAAGTGCCCAGACATATGAGGGGTGGGTGCCTATCACTCCCAGCAGTGCCCAGACATAGGAGGGGTGGGTGCCTATCACTCCCAGCAGTGCCCAGACAAAGGAGGGGTGGGTGCAGAGTCCTCCCAGTAGTGCCCACACATATGAGGGGTGGGTGCAGAGTCCTCCCAGCAGTGCCCAGACATATGAGGGGTTGGTGCAGAGTCCTCCCAGCAGCGCCCAGACATATGAGGGGTGGGTGCCTATCACTCCCAGCAGTGCCCAGACATAGGAAGGGTGGGTGCCTATCACTCCCAGCAGTGCCCAGACATAGGAGGGGTGGGTGCAGAGGCCTCCCAGCAGTGCCCACACATATGAGGGGTGGGTGCAGAGTCCTCTCAGCAGTGCCCAGACATATGAGGGGTAGATGCCTATCACTCCCAGCAGTGCCCAGACATAGGAGGGGTGGGTGCCTCTCACTCCCAGCAGTGCCCAGACATAGGAGGGGTGGGTGCAGAGTCCTCCCAGCAGTGCCCAGACATATGGGGGTGGGTGCAGAGTCCTCCCAGCAGTGCCCAGACATACGAGGGGTGGGTGCCTATCACTCCCAGCAGTGCCCAGACATATGAGGGGTGGGTGCCTATCACTCCCAGCAGTGTCCAGACATAGGAGGGGTGGGTGCCTATCACTCCCAGCAGTACCCAGACATATGAGGGGTGGGTGCAGAGTCCTCCCAGCAGTGCCCAGACATATGAGGGGTTGGTGCAGAGTCCTCCCAGCAGTGGACAGAGACATGGGGGTGTGTACACCATCCTACAATGAGCAAAACTCCATGGGTGCATGAAGGCATCCACAATGTGCGACTATATTGAGAGTGCCATGACAACACATCACTGACAGCAGTGTCCCACTCCCATGAGGGTGGATGTCCATCCCCCACTGCATGACACACCACATGTGGGTGTGATGACAGATTACACATGCATACTCACCCCTGGCGCTGGCAGCACAATAAACACACTCAGATCATGTCACAAGACAGTATACTCATGTTCCACCCTACTAAACTAAGAGAGCCAAAGGGAAAACACACTGTCACGCACATTCAAGGACTGATAGGAATTTACAGGTGCTGGGGCAGCCAACAAGTTGTTCCCTCCCATGGAAGGAAAAGGCTGGAGTACCCACAGATACAATGCCCACAATTGGCAGTCAGGTGCCCAAATACCCTGCAGAACACATAACACATGTGTGCGAGGCTGGGAGTACACACATGCATAGTGCGTAAAAGGGAACATGTCCACATGAAGTCATGTCAATATACTCCATACACAAGTACAGTGACCACCAAGGATGCCACAAACGATGCAGGTTGAGACATTGCTGAGCATGCATGGCCAAAGTAGAAGAGATCCGTCACACACCAAGGAAATGTAGACACAGGTCAGCACAACTATTGGGAAACACCCTGCAGGGAAGATGTCAGGTGCCACAGTGGAAGGAACACACCTTGGGATAATGTCAGCATACAGTAAGAGCTAAGATGACCAAAGATTATTTGCAGAGACCTTGTGATGGCACGCAGATACCAGGGTCCACCCCATGAGCAGCACAATACAACTTTTCCCAGACACCTAACACATTATCACCACCCCAAATCATGGAGCAGCAGCAGCAACAGCAATACCAGAAAAGCATTAGTGTGCAAATGAAAAACAAAATGCTTTATTCAGCATAAATAACATTTTGTGGCACTGAAATGTCCACTATTTACATGGCCCATAGGCCAGGCCATGTGCAAAGTCCTGGGGAGGGGACACTTTGGGACGCGTCTCCCCTAGCTTGCCTGCACAGTTCACTCTTCCATGTCATCCACAGAAGGGGGGGCCTCATCTGGGGGGGAAGGACTAGGCACCGCAGGGACAGGAGGGGCAAGGGTAGGTGTTGTGGGTGCAGGGACGGACGACTCCACCACAGGGGGTGGGGCAGCGCCAAAGGTGGTGGTTAGCAGGGCGCTGCACACGGTGGCAAGGTCTTGCAGCGTCTCCCCTGCACCCGAAGGAACCACAGGCCCCAAGGAGAGTGGGGGGTTGGAGGGATGGGTTGCAGCGCTACTGGGGGAGGGTGTGGACGGGGGGGCCTCAACTACCCTGCCCGGGGAATCCCTCAAACGCTTGTGGGGTGGTGTCACACTGGGGCTGAGGGACAGACTGGCCATGAAGGACTCTTTGTCTGACTGTTGGGCAGGAGAGCTAAGGGGAGTGGTTTTGGAGGAAGTGGGTCGTGAGGACTGCAGACTCCCACTGTGACTGCGTGGCTGCTGTTTGCCCCCCGACCCAGTGGCTGTGCCTACTCCCCCCTGTGTGTGCGTGACAGGAGGTGTGCGCTTGGCCTTCCCTGGTGGTGTGCTGCCTGTGTCTGGTGGGGTGCGTGCATGGGGACGTCTGGGTGTGCTTGGGACAGGCATGGGAGTGGGAAGTGTGGATGGTGCAGGGGTAGGGGGGGATGGAGCGCTGCAGGAGACCCACTGCTGCCGTCAGTGACGAGTCCATGGACCTCAGCAACATCCGTTGGTCAGACATCGCTGCTGACATGCCCTCCATGTACGACACCATCTGTGTCAGCAGTCTGGTGTGGCCATGGAGGACATTAGGCAGCGATGTCTGACCAGCCTGCAACTGCCGCAGAATGTCCACAGACTCAGCATTGACGGCAGCAGGGGAGACAGGGGCAGGGGGTGCGGTGCCTGGCACGAAGGAGACATGTTGTCGCCTAGCACGGACAGAAGGGACCCGAGCAAGTGGGAGGCCGGTGATGGGAATGGAGGGGGCGGCGAGAGATGGAGTGCTGCTTTCAGCGCTGGGAGCAGCCTCCGCCCCCTCTGGGAGCTCAGCCTCGGACCCGTCAGCGTCATAGTCGGTGGTGGGACCGGACAGGTCCTCCGCCTCACTCCCCTCGGCCTCCATGCCACTAGCTGTGCCAGACTCCCCAGCACTGGTGGCACCGGTGCTGGATCCCTCCTCCACGTCCGTGCCAGTGTCTCCCTAGGTTTCCCCCGACGATGCTGTGGGCAAGGTGAAGAGACAGGAAATAATCAGACACCTGTATACATATGACACATGAGTCCAAACTACATAGGTCACAGTGCATAGCATGAAAAGCAACATGAGTAACATCTACAATACTCCGCACATATGTAGGCCCTGCACCACACAGTCGGTTGACCCACCATGCCACTGAAAAACAATGGAGAGCATCGAACAACAGCAAAGAACTTGATATCACATTATACAGAGGAGCTAGTGTCTGGGGACAGTGGGGCTAGTGTCTCTGGACCACACACCGTTGCCAAAAAAAGGATGAGCAGGAACCATGTCTTTAAACTTTTGACACATGCTGCTAAGCAAATACATTAAACCATGCACAACATGACTGGGACAATACTTGATGAGTGTCAGTTCAGACATTCATCACACACAGGCCAGACCTGGCAAGGATACATAAGGTTTGGACATGTAGGCCTTGCCCGCACAAACCCCCCCTACCTGACACAATGTGATTGAGACAGAGGAAGTACTTACACCTCTTACTCGGGGATCCAAAAAATGGCCTCCAAGAAATCCTGATTGTACACAAACTACACCTTGTGCGCCTGACCACACATATTATTGACAAACAACCATCATCAGATAGTTGTACCGAGACACACAGGCACTGGCCACTGTGAGTAGGCACAAGCCAAATTGGGTCACCCTGTACAGTGGACACATGTAGCACACTTTACGTAAATACAAATGAGGCCAGGGTACAATGCCACAGAGCCCAACCTATGCTGAAGACACAGAGAATGTCCACATTATTGGATGACACACATGATACCTAGGAAAAGGTGCCCCAGGGGACTGTAGTGGCCACACTCCTCCATGCTCCTAGATGGATATGACTGCAACAGGAGCGACCGTCCATGCACTATGCATATCTCCCACTCATGCACATCATGTCTGAGGGCACAACATTGGTCATGCATGCTGTAAGGCAGTTCATTTTAAGACATACTCCTATGTCGGGACTCAGCATCAGTGCCAACTATCATGGACCCCCCAATGACTGAACTGGACAGGGCACAGGCAAGGTCCCCACAAATGTCACAGACCACCCCCACACATGATGCTGCAAGCATTGGGCACTTGGATTTACTGCCAGCCTACATATCCTTGTGCAAGAGTGACTACACACAGCCCAGGGAACACATGTCAAGCAGGGGAAGGGAGGAAGAACTGCACCGGTTGACTTGGGGGAACAGGAAATGCACTGCACATATAAACCCTGGCAGTGTATCCATGCGACTGAGCACTTCCAAAAGCTGGTGACACCCAACAAACACACATGTACCTACCCCCTTCCTGCTGCTGCTTCTCCTGTAAGCGCCTATCCATCTCTGGGAAGACCACCGCCAGGACACACTTCATTAGGTGGGTCAGTCGGCGACGCCTGCCGTGGGGGCGTGGTGGTGAGTCTCCCAGCAGGACCCGGGCGATCCACCTGGTCCAGCACCGGATATCCTGTCAGCGTTTCCTCACCTGGGCCAGGCGCCGCTTGCGACCCTCCACCAACCTCACAGCCCTGACGGCCTGCTTCCAGATCTCCCTCTTGGCATAGGCGCCTACCTGTGAGGATGACAAAGTGAGACAACATCAATACACCTTCTACATGTCACAGAGACACACATTAGAACAATTTTGATGGTTTGAACAGGGCATAGTATGCAGCCAACTCATTGCACCTTAGTCATAGGGACATTATCCTCTGGGAAAGGCCAAATGCACTACGTGGCATTGAAAGTACACAGGTGGCATGAGGGGTGCAAAACAATCAATGCTCATGGCTCACACTGTGCATCACAAGCAACACCAGGATTATGTACAGCACCTCAAAGCAGTCACATGCCCCAGGCCACTGACGCAACCTCAGCAGAGTACACAGACACACACAGGCACAGGACAATCACCTGCCATTGGCAACTGCGGGTACAAACCTCACTCTGCACATGTGCCACTTGACTGGGGGGTGTCACAGGCGTGGGGCTAGCTCAGCACATCAGACACACAGCACTGCTCCCTGCTCACATCAGATGGGTAGGGTACATGCATCCTCCATGCAGCTGGGGTGCAACACTCCACATAGACACTCACCCACATGAAAGGGGACTTACATACACACCAATGTCCAGGGGACGAACACATCATTTGGACACTCTCACCACAGCTACACTCAACTCACACACATCTGTGGGTACAGTCACCTGTCACACTGGGGGGACCACAGAATCACATCAGGACTGTAGAAACAACATTCCCAAGAGGATTAGCCAGGCTGAATGTGGCATGCACCATGCAGTGATTGTCACAGTAAGCACAATGCAAGTGAGGAGTGCAGACATGAACTACATCATGCTCTGCATGGGAGACATGAGGCATTCCCCCCCTGGGACCCACTCTAAACAACATTGCATGTCTGTCACACCTGGACACAATGCCAGAAGTGACAGTCACAAAAAAGGGGCACAGTCTAAGCTAGTGGAGTCAGCACTCACCTGCTACCCTGGTCTCCCATACAGGCTGGGGTACTGTGGGAGGATGATATACAGCAATGCCACATTCTCCTCCAGGGTGAATGGCTGGGCCCTCTCCACAGACCTGGACATGGTGCCAGAGGAATCACGAGCAGCAGCAGTGGTGTGGAATGAAAGGTTGTGCAGGCAAGTGCTCTCTCCTGGGTCCTGGCTGCCTTATATCTGCCTTGCTGGGCTGTTTCATTTACAGGAGTACAGAGTGATTGGTCAATCTCATTTGCATCCCACGTTTCCTCCAATCCCTTTAAACCTACCCCAGTTAGGGCCTTTGCATGGTTCAAAATTTGAGCATGATGTCAAGTCAACAACCACTTTGCAACATAGTATATTGTCTCCAACCGACTTTTGCTGGCCACCTGATTAAAGATTTGAAATGGAAACCCGGTCTCCATGACAACCAGCATGCATTTAGGCCCTTATACTTGTCCCTCACGTGTCCCCTATGTAATTTCACTATACACACACAGGTATGGTGCGTTCCACATGTACCCCTAGGGCACCACTACTCCAGTGATACGGTCCGTACACACGTGTGTAGGGTCCGTATCACTATGGTAGTGTTGCCGTAGGCGTACATCATAGGGATACGGTCCGTACACGCGTGTGTAGGGTCCGTATCACTATGCTAGTGTTGCCGTAGGCGAACGCCATAGGGATACGGTCCGTACACGCGTGTGTAGGGTCCGTATCCCTATCTAGCATAGTGATACAGACCCTACACATCTGTACGGACGATCCCTATGGCATATGCCTACGGCAACACTAGCATAGTGATACGGACCCTACACACGCGTGTACAGACCGTATCCCTATGGCGTCCGCCTACGGCAACACTAGCATAGTGATACGGACCCTACACACGCCCTCAGAGCCTGTGTACGGTGCGTTTCGCACCTTACACTGGTGACATACTTGCCCAAGGCTGGACATCAAGTCATTGTCAGTGCATTCCTACATGTCTCCGGCCTAGGTGTGTCAGGCTGTGATGTTGCACATATCTCCTTATGTTTGAACCCAATAGATGTGTGATGAGGTGTGTACACATGTCATGTGTGACGGTGCACTATGTGCCACACATCCCCTTCACACCTTTTACATGTGTGCATGTAGTACAGACTTGTCGAGCACTGCATCACTGGCATGGCACAGTCACCAACACCCACAACTGTCCCCTCATGCCAGGTACACAGATAATTACACCTGACATGTAACTACCGGCGTGGCACGATGTGACGATATCATGTGTGTGTCATGTGTTCCCATGAGCTTGCTGTTGGTGTTCCGTCAAATGCATCTGCAGTTGCTGCATCCAACATGTGTCTGTGTGTAGATGGGCATGGCACACAATGACGCATACCAGGCCACATGTGGAATCAGACGTAACGTGTGTATGCATGCATCGAACATGGACTTGCGAGACAAGGACATATCTGCGTAGTCTCAATGTATGTGTGATCAGTCTTGACATGTACCCCTTCATGGCAAGGTGTGTGGTCTGTCCTTTTTCTATGACATGTGACCTGTGCGTCTAGTGTTCTGCAACCTGCCTGTATGAGGAAAGATCCTTCTTCTGCACATATGTGGATGTCTGTCACTCCTGTAATGCGTCTGCCTGTTCACTTACACTGGCACACAGCTAGTTTCATGGCATGTTGACCTTGAGAACCCACGTTTGTAGCTGGCTCTTGGTAGGAGTATCACCTGGCTGGCATACGTGTCCAGGATATATTGCACAGACCAGACTCTGTATGTAGCATATGTGTATTAGCTGTTGAACATGTGCTCAGTCCATTGACATTGGTGTTGTAATGTACTCACTCTTCGTTATCCCTTCCAAATTAATGCAGGGCACCGCCTCTCCCCCGACCAATGCCAGACTTGGCTGCCCTGAGGGAACGTGACTGTATACGCCGCTGCCGCTTCTCGCAACCGTTGATTGAGAACTTGACCGCAAAGCTGGCACCACACCTCCAACTGCTACACAGGTATCCTACTGCATTGACACCCAAGATGAAGGTGATGGCAGCCCTACATTTTTTTTCCACGGGTACGTTTCAATTGACCATAGCTGATGTTGGTGGCATGTCCCAGACCATGTTCAGCCGTGTCCTGCATGATGTTTTAGAGGCCATGTTGGTTCACCTGGATGAATTCATACATTTCCCAACTCGTGAGCAGTTGACAGGTGTCAAGGGTGAATTCTATGCCCTGGGAGGGATGCCCCATGTAATTGGGTCTATTGATGGGACACATGTGGCTTTGGTACCACCACAGGCACAGGAGGTAGCCTATAGGAACCGTAAACATTAACACTCCATTAATGCCCTTGTGGTGTGTCTTGCTAACATGCTGATTTCCCATGTCTGTGCTCGTTTTCCAGGGTCAGCACACGATGCCTACATCATGAGGCGTACAATATAGTTAACAAGGGGACTTGATCAGGTAGCTTTGGACCTCGGGTGATTACTTATTACAAAGAACAAAGGTCCTTAGCTTAAGGTAGATAATAAAAGCATTTCAACATAGGCTTCAATGAGAACTATGGATAGTTTTCCAATGTCCAGCCGGACAAAGGAGCGTTTATTTAGAATAGATGTCACAAGAATTAAACAAATTGAAAGCAAGGAAGAAGGATAAAGCAAGGGCACAATCCTGTGCCGAGTTTTGAAAGAGAGAAAGTAGGGAAATACGTGGAAAAAGTATCAGGCAGAAACTTTGGAGCAATTGGTGGCTTAAAATATAATACAATCTTCAAAAAGCTCAAAACAACAGTAACCACAATAAAGTTTACACAATGGATACATTGCGGTACTGTTTGAAAAGTCAACGTTTCGATCCCTTGCTCCTAATACACTGGGATCATCTTCAGGACTAAACACTAAACAGTTGCCTGATTTAATGCCTGTGGAATACAATCATGAAAAGGGGGAAGAAAAGGGAAACAATAAGGACCAACATTTAAAATTGGAGAAAACATGTCAATGTCAGTTGCAAATTGAGCGGATCATATTAAGGGTACGTGATTAAGTGAATAATTACTCAAGCGATAACCAGAATCATGCAAATGATTTGCGGAAGTGTCAAAGGAAGCTGTGGTGAGAGTCTTAGGACCTAAAAAGAAGAATTCTTTCATTCTTACACGTGCTGTGAACCAGTGTTTGAAAAAAGGTGAGAAAGGAAAAGCGATGCAATGAGAAGTAAAACAAAATCAAACTCAGGCCTATCAAGCGCATGTTCTAAGTGCTGGTGGATTAGAACGGCATGCCGCGAGGAGTTCGGTGTGGGGCCAAGCAGGCGAGTGCTTGAGACAATTATCAACAACACGGATGTCGCGGTGTGTCAATTTTCGGGTGGCGGCGCACGGATAGCGGTCACAGGGGAAGTGTTAGCGTGTTAAGGAGGTGTACGACGTTGTGAATGATGTAAACTCACTGGGAGCAACTGAGGGGTTTGGAACGGTAACTCGTGGTAGGACCAGTAATGTAGACAGTCACGTAGTGGTGTGATTGCACCTGGGGAGGAAGGGAAGTGGTGAGCGGCTAGGGAGCTAAACAGGCATGACAATTAGTTTCAAGGCAAGGCGGCGGTGCACCATTACCTTGGCCTCGAGTCTTGAGTGGAAGTGCTCCGTGATGGAAGTACCCGGCTAGGTACGGCGTCAGTATGGACACAGTGGGAATCAAGGCAGCATGCTGGGGCTGCTGAGCAATGCGGAACTGTAAAAGCGGAAAGGGGCATTTAGTTTAAAATTATCTAGGGCAAGAGTCATTCCCGGACCAACGGAAACACTATCGGTGATATACCTCAAAAGAAGTCTCTTGGGTGCAGCGACCGTTCGTCCTTAGTTTGAAACACGGTGGCTGTGGCTCGATCCCAGCAGCTACAATGGCTGATGTATATTTATGGAGCTGTAATTGCGGAAAGGAACATTTGGTATATAATTATAAAGGGGGGAGAAGGGGAGAGAGAGTGATTCCCGATATTCCGGAAACAGTCTCGGTAGTTTACCTCATGCGAGTCTCGTTGTGGCTGTGTCCGGTCTTCCTTAGTTTACAGCATGGTGGCTGTAACACGGAGTGGATCTGAGCCGGCTGTATTTGTGCGGGACTCATGGAGCTCTAGAAATGGAAATGGACAGGGGACTATGCAAACAGTGTTGGAGCTAGTGCTTGTGTGGGGGCCATTTTGAGTAGGGCTGGTTGTCTGGCAGACATCTTGGGATGGTGAACGGGAGACTATAGTGATGGCGCCAAGTGCACAATTAGAAAGAAACAATTTAGAAGAAACCAGTTATGGGTGCTGTGATGCTAGAATATTGGATTCTTTAAAGACAAGTAACTGTATAGATCTATGATCTTGTTATATACATATTTACAGTGATGTTCCGAAGAAAAAGCAGTAAATACAGTAAACAATGCTTCCAAATTAGGACAATGTCATTAGAACTAGGCTTGCTTTTAGTGAGTCTCTGTAAAGTACAACAACCTGGGGCCCGATTCACAGAACAAACTTAAGACTAAATCCTAAACTTAGTACCATTCTGGTATTCACAGAATGCACCTAGTACTTTTGGTATTCACAGAATGAACTTACAACTTTTGCTATTCACAGAATGAACTTAGGACTTTTGCTATTCACAGAATGGACTTACGACTACTAAACTTACGTCCGCACTCGGGCCGGAATTTCCGCCCCCGGAGCGGAATTTCCGGGCCCGGAGCGGAAAGTCCGCTCACGGGCCGGAAAGTCCGGCCCGGAGGCGGAAATTCCGCTCCCGGGCCGGAAATTCCGCTCTCGGGCCGGAAATCCCACTCCCGGGCTGGAAAATCAGATTTGGGACCAGACTACATTAACTGTGGCCATTGATCATTTGAGCCAAGGGTAAACACCTGTTCAAGTCCCTACCACCCCCCACCATGCATCAGCTGACGCACTCCAGCCAATCCAAGCCAACTGCTCCAGTTAGCCATCATGTTGCTAGTGCCTACCATCCCCCACCATGATCCAGCTGAAGCCAATTAACACTCATTGACCAGCAGCAAAAAAACATTTAAAAGCAGCACACAGTGAAGGAACAGGTTTGGCCACACACAGTTTGTATTTGCAAGCAGAGACCGGCTAAGAAAAATGGAGCTCCTGAAGAGAAAGAGGAAATACACAGCAGAGAAGACCACCATGCTTGTGGAGTTCATTGTCAGGCACCACAAACGCCTCTATGGACTCCCACCCTACTGCACCAGTGGGACACAGAAGGCAGCCCTGTGGCAGCAATTATCCACTGTTGTCACAGCATTGGGGGAGGAGAGGCGCACTGTCCAGGACCTAAAAAAAAAATGGCAGGATGAGCGGCTGAGGGTAAAGGAGAAATACTCCAGGATGGAATTACAACGGATCCTCCCAGCCGCACACTCTGGACCACGCATCCGCCTCACCCCACTGGAGGAGGATATCCTGACAACCATACACCCCCACTTGGTCCATGGGCTGCCTGTCAGTGACGTCCGCTACGTGGTACCAGGTAAGTGGGATGAAAAGATAAAGTGCATGAATAGAATGTCTGTGTTGCACTGTCAGTGTGAATAAGGAAGTAGTCCAAAGTGTATAAATTAATCCGTCAGTCAGAGACTCCTGTGTCACCCTCTGTATGTAGCACTACAAGTCCCACAATCCTTAGCAATGGAAATGGCAAATCTCTCCCCCACTTCAGAAAACATGGCCACTGTCCAGTTGTAGTAATACACCAGCCCGCTAACTAGCAATTGACAAATATCAGCAGAGATGCGCCAGTAACAATGCCACACGCAATCCAACTCTTGTGCAACCGCGAATGCGTCACATTTACAATGCGGTGCACTGTGGCGCTGGGATAGACAGATGGGTGTCGCAACTGATGGCATTAGGGGGATGCTCTGCTGGAGTAGTGTCGCAAGTGTGACTCAACTCCAACAATGTCCATGGACCGCCTACACCTAACGTTCAGGGCAACTCATTACATGTGCCTCAAGCTGGTTTAAGTTAGCATGGCACCACCCTATGAAAAGTGACTACGTGAAATGCCGTCGATTACAATGCATCACTTGTACGAGGCATAACCAAATAAACACACACCCTGCCTACATCACAGCTGATGCATGTTTAATGTTGCACAGGACCGCACCCCGTGAGGCATCCCCATAGATGCAGTACATTGGGAATAAGTCTAAATGTGTCACCTGTATTACCCCACCGCTGTGTCACAGAAGTGACGCAACTGCGGTGTAAATGTTTTACAAGGGGCGTGGAAACCTGCCACTAAATATCAAAGAAGTAAATCACCCCGTGCAAGCTTAAAGCACAAAGCAGAAGGTTAGAGAATCATCTGATCCAAAAGTCAGACACCTATTCTGTTGTACATTTCCCACCCTGCCACGCCATTACGACCCCAATGCACCACTGCTCCTACCTGCCCAGTCAGCGGCAGTACTGCATAACACTGTTAGCATGCAGAAGAAATGGGGAAATCACAGAAATGTTCCACAAGCACATATTCCAGATGTTTAGTTTTCTCTCTTCTCACCCATTGACACATTCAGCCAGAACACAGACAACTGCTGCAGCAGAGGTCCCTGCATCGACTGGGAGGAATCGCCACCGTACACCCTCACCGACTGGTAAGTCAAAGTGGCCAGGAGATGGTCAAAATGCATACATTGTCAGGAGTGACCGAGGGACATATAGTGCCCACATATGAAAGTCAACCAGAGATGAACAAATAACTGCATTACTATTGGAGTAGTCAATGGACATCCACCTTTAGCTAATTATAATTGTGAACAGCTGAAGACAATATATTACATGTCTTGGCTCATCAAACCTTCGTAATTGCGGAACATGACATGTTTTACAGCAACAGCCCCAGACCTGGGAATCCAATCCTGTTATCGAGTGCCACAACTACTCAAAAGGGTGCCCCCACTATGTTGTAATGGTGTCTGTAGACGTAATCAATCAAAGTAAATGACTGAAATATGGCAATGATGAACAAGTGAGATCCCAGGGTCATTAGTATTGACAATGCATACACTGTCCAACTTTGAATGTTTCCAATATAGATCAAATTCCCAGTCCACACAGCTGGTCATGTACCACTTACATTGTCTGGCGTTTGTGTTGCCCATCAACAAAACACGATAGTGGACCTCACATCAGGATCCGTAGACATGTCATTGCGATATTGGTTGCATCCAGGTAGTGGGCCCATTCGAAGTCATGTGGGAGCAATCATAAAATTACGTATAACACACTTCAGCGACGCTGGTGCCCACAACTGCTTGTGCTCATCCTTTGTGCCAGAAATCTAGTGCATCACATGTGGCTGCAGGAATGTTAAGTAGCAAAACACACTTATCATAGTAGGTACAACGAGGTCCTCCCAGAATCAAAGACACACACTGACTTCTGCTACAAGGTTGGCTGTGACATCTGTTCAGGGCCCACTCACTGTTCCCGTGCTGGGCCAAGGGAGGGGAACCCAAGAATATATCAGGCTGACTGCTCATGAAATGTGCCTTTCACGTCCGCCCCGTATGTTGCATGTGTATTACAACATTGTTGTTCTGCATCACAATATGCTCACATGTGGCATTTGAACCCATGCAAGATCAGACCCTGGTGGCTAATGAAAGGATGACACAAGATGTATGCCAAGTGAGTGCAGAATGGACATTCAATAGTACTATGAGTCATATGAAGTGACCAAAACACAACCGGCTTGCAATTCAATGATAGGAAACACCATGATGAAAATAGCATGGCTGAGGCCAACACTGATGCCAGTAGTGTACCTTTGAGATGAATGTAGGGGCTGCTAAGGTGAATCTTCATGCAGTTACACATGCTAAATGACTAGGCAGAAGAGCAACACGCTAATCCAGTGCAGGCAGAAGGCATCAAAGCCTCTCAGCCTATCCGCAATGTGTGAGTATAAACCAAATGTTACATTCCGCTTGCCTCCTCTCCTACTGTATTCACATGTATATGTGAGTGTTTGACATATGAGGTTTGGATGTCTGCTCTAAAAGACACCAATCATCGTCAGCTAAGTAGTACCATGATCTGGGAAATAGAGTACGCAAAGAGAGGACACTCAAAGGATGGATATAAGACATCTGTGTTCTCTCATACAAATATGTGTGACTTCATGCGTGGGGAAGCACAAATGAGCAACATCATGTCCCTGACTATTGCAAATCTCACACATGAAACCCTTTCTGACTTGACAACAAACAACATGAGACTCTGGAAATATGTAAGTCTGAATGGCAAAGGTGATAGCAGTTTAATGGGGAGGAATCCGGGTCATTCATCCCTTCCTATCAGTAATCTTCTCATACATGTGTGTCTGTTGATGTGTCATCTTATTGATGTCACTGCTGTGTGGAGGGAACGGCTGGCAACTGCTGCATGTGAGCAGGTACCCAAATGTAAAGTTCAGGAGCTAAACATGCTGCACATGGTTCTGGATTACCCACAAATGGTCATTGAGAATGACATGTTGGCTCAGAGCTACCATCTGTGCTTGCAAAATATAGACCTGTATGTCTTATCACAGTTGCTGACCGGATTACACCCCAGCAGCGTGCACCATCCCGGGGACTGAATGACATCCTGGCTGCAGCAGTTCAACCCTCGCGCAGCCGTCCTTCAGGTAATTCTAGCATGAGGTGTCTGTTGATGTGTCATCTTATTGATTTCACTGCTGTGTGGAGGGAACGGCTGGCAACTGCTGCATGTGAGCAGGTGCCCAAATGTAAAGTTCAGGAGCTAAACATGCTGCACATGGTTCTGGATTACCCACAAATGGTCATTGAGAATGACATGTTGGCTCAGAGCTACCATCTGTGCTTGCAAAATATAGACCTGTATGTCTTATCACAGCTGCTGACCGGATTACACCCCAGCAGCGTGCACCATCCCGGGGACTGAATGACATCCTGGCTGCAGCAGTTTAACCCTCGCGCAGCCGTCCTTCAGGTAACTCTAGCATGAGGTGTCTGTTGATGTGTCATCTTATTGATGTCACTGCTGTGTGGAGGGAACGACTGGCAACTGCTGCATGTGAGCAGGTGCCCAAATGTAAAGTTCAGGAGCTAAACATGCTGCACATGGTTCTGGATTACCCACAAATGGTCATTGAGAATGACATGTTGGCTTAGAGCTACCATCTGTGCTTGCAAAATATAGACCTGTATGTCTTATCACAGCTGCTGACCGGATTACACCCCAGCAGCGTGCACCATCCCGGGGACTGAATGACATCCTGGCTGCAGCAGTTCAACCCTCGCGCAGCCGTCCTTCAGGTAATTCTAGCATGAGGTGTCTGTTGATGTGTCATCTTATTGACGTCACTGCTGTGTGGAGGGAACGGCTGGCAACTGCTGCATGTGAGCAGGTGCCCAAATGTAAAGTTCAGGAGCTAAACATGCTGCACATGGTTCTGGATTACTCACAAATGGTCATTGAGAATGACATGTTGGCTCAGAGCTACCATCTGTGCTTGCAAAATATAGACCTGTATGTCTTATCACAGCTGCTGACCGGATTACACCCCAGCAGCGTGCACCATCCCGGGGACTGAATGACATCCTGGCTGCAGCAGTTCAACCCTCGCGCAGCCATCCTTCAGGTAATTCTAGCATGAGGTGTCTGTTGATGTGTCATCTGATTGATGTCACTGCTGTGTGGAGGGTACGGCTGGCAACTGCTGCATGTGAGCAGGTGCCCAAATGTAAAGTTCAGGAGCTAAACATGCTGCACATAGTTCTGGATTACCCACAAATAGTCATTGAGAATGACATGTTGGCTCAGAGCTACCATCTGTGGTTGCAAAATATAGACCTGTATGTCTTATCACAGCTGCTGACCGGATTACACCCCAGCAGCATGCACCATCCCGGGGACTGAATGACATCCTGGCTGCTGCAGTTCAACCCTCGCGCACCCGTCCTTCAGGTAATTCTGGCATGAGGTGTGTCACTGGCTTTGACTCCAAAGCCATGACAGAGATCCTGATTCCCCTCTGCATGTAATCAGCAGTTGTTGTGTACAAAGTGAAATACAAATCAGGAGTGTCATGTGCCTGTCTGACAATTGGTGATGCAGATAATTGAGAATGTTGTCACTTCCCTCTACAGCTGCTGGTTCAGGGACAGCTAGGTCCGTGAGGAGACAGGTCCAGCAGGTGACACTAGGGGGGAACACCAAGGGACAGAGAGTTGTGGCTGGAGCTGGTGAGTTTGCCTGTATCTGTGTAACACCTCAGTGCTATGGTGTGAGCTGTCATTTGTGGTGGTACCCTACACAGGTCACATGATCCTCATCTGTTGATGCAAAATACAGTTGATACAAACCCTTGTGTTGCACCACATGTCATACCAGGTCAATCCCTAATACGGTTGCAACCTCTGTTCCAGGGGATGCTGATGACGAGGATGACAGGCCTATGACCAGTGCGGGCTGACGTGGAATCAGAGGGGAGAATCCCCTGATCCTCCAAGCTGTGATGTCGGCTGCAAGCACTGCTCAGGAGGAGGAGGAAGAATTTCCTGAGGACCTCTACTTGGTGGATGATGAGGACTACATGTCTGACGATGAAGATGCCAATGCGCGATATCGTGCCAGATTGGCTAAATCGGTCAGGGCATCAACTCCTCTGCCAAGCAACGTCCCTCAGCCTCCTCCCAGGCATACCATGGCCTGTCCCCAGACTCAAGCAAACCAGCCACAGCACACACGCATCACAACACAGACATCACTCCCTCACAGTCCTCATGTCCAGGAGCAACATGGTGGTTCCCCTACCCACTCTTCCCTAGACAGTGTATCCCTGCCATCCTCTCCACCATCTGGGGGTAGTACCAGCCCTGTTGTGCTGCCGGAATCCCCTGGGCACCATTCACCTGCCCACAGGCTCCCACCTCCCACCCCACCCCCTGCCGTAGGACCTGCTCATCGGCAGACAGCTGCAGAGAGGGCCTGCACCTGGCTGTGATGACCAGTGGGAGCAGGACTTCTTCCAACAGCAGAGCGATGTGAGGCAGGACATTAGTGCCATAGGGGCTACCCTGTCCGACATGTCGGACTCCCTGCAGGACATGGTCCACTTCCCTCAGGTGGTGGAGAGGCTGAGCCAAGTGTTGGATAGGATGGATAGGACTTGGCAGGACATGTCCAGAAATATGCGAGACATGCTATCCATCCAGAGGGAAGAGAGTGCAAGACACCGTGCCTTGGCCATGAAGATGATGGAGGGCATATTGAGAGTGAGCCAACCTTTCCCTTCACGGTCAACGCAGGGAGGGGAGCCATCATATCTGCCCACAGGACAGCACATCCCCACACCTGTACCAACTGCACACCAACACAGCAAAGTGAGACATCCACACCAGCAGCCTGAACTGGCACTCCCAACACCACCCCCTGTACAGGCACTCCCACCACCTGCACAACCACCACCAACCCCTGTAGAGGCACTCCCGCCACCTGCACAACCACCATCAACCCCTGTACAGGCACTTCCCCCACCTGCACAACCACCAACAACCCCTGTACAGGCACTCCCACCACCTGCACAACCACCAACAACCCCTGTACAGGCACTCCCGCCACCTGCACAACCACCACCACCTGTACAGTCACTCCCACCACCACCTGTACAGTCACTCCCGCCACCTGCACAACCACCACCACCACCTGTACAGCCACTCCCACCACACGCACAACCACCAGCAACCCCTGTACAGGCACTCCCGCCACCTGCCCAACCAGCACCACCACCACCTGTACAGGCACTCCCACCACATGCACAACCATCAAGTGTGCATACAGCATCTGCCCCAGCACATGTGGATGACCCTGGACAGTCCCTTGGACAGTACCCACCTCCACGTAGGCGGCGAGCCAGACCTGAGCACTCCGAGCGGTCATCACCCCCCAAATTGCGGCGTCGCACTCACCAGTGACAGGAACCCAGGACAATGTGATCACGTGATTGTGTGTGCACCAAATAAACACCTACCAAAAATAACATTCTGTTGTGTATCTTGTCCTGTGTAACGATGTAGTTGGCCTCGAGATGTGAGAAGGTATGTGTGTGTGTGACACAGTTACAAGTGTAACCCATCATTGCAACAAGCCACTATGTGCATAGCAGATGACTCACCAAATATGTGTCCATTTTCAGAACCAGACATTCAGAATGAAGTCAAACAAGTGGAAGTTATTAGTATTCCAAATTGTATTTTAAGAAGGTACAAAAGAACAACCGTCCGTTTGGAAGGGAGAAAGGAAAAAAATTATGATCTTAATGCAGAGGGAGATGGGAACCTGGATTGGGGTGGGGCAACAAAAATATAACACGTCAGGGAGCGTCAGGGAAAACAGTCTATTTACAAGGGGAAAATGAAATAATTGTTCACGTCAAAAGTCAAGGGTCCTTCTGGTCATCCTCTAGGACCACAATGTCCAGATCCTCAGAGTCCGATGCAGGCACACGTCTGGCGGGTGCAGGAACAGGCACCACTTGGGTTCGTGCCACATGAGGAGTACGGGGGGAAACAGTGTGGGGCAACGGACAGGGGGAGAAATTGACGGTGGTATGGGAAGGGATTGGGGAGACAACAGACGACATGGCTGTGGTCAGTGAATTGATGCTGGTGGCGAGGGTGGCCATACATCGGAGCATGTCCTCTCGCATCATGTGTACCTCCATGCACACTTGTAGCATGATGCGAGCGGACATGTCTGGCTGACCCTCACACATCCACATCAAGTCCACTGGCACAGCCACAGGAGGAACAACACCGGGAGTGGCCTGGGGGGGACAAGAGGGATGTGGTGCTCGAGGTCCGGAGCCAATGATGTTCGGGAGCTGGCGGCTACGATGAGGGGGACTGGTTGCAGGGGATGCAGCTGGGTCCCCCGATGGAATGGGGAACTCTAGAGGTAGGGAGGGGATGATGGCAGGCCCAGATTGTTTGTTGGCCTGCCCCGAGGACACCTCTTCAGGGACCACAGGTGTAGATCCCTGAGGAGAGTAGCTCTCCAACACCTCATGGTCCGAGGTGTCGTGTTCACCCCCCCGATTCAATGTCTGCAGCCTCCACCCGGGATGTGGCACCAGCATCAGGGTGTCCCTTGTCAGTCCGGGTGGGCGCAATCCCCTTGCCTCGTGATGTTGAGGGTCCCTCCTCATCCTCCTCTTCCTCACTGGTGGAAAGAGGGTGTATCCGCCGCCGCACTGGTGGCCTCGCACTCCGGACCTGGTCCTGCTGTCCTTCTGTTTTGCCAGCTGTGCCTGCTGAAATGTAAGCAAAATCCAAATGTTATGTTTGTGTCATGCAGGACGAGACACATTCATAGAGGAGCCAAGGTCAGACTTATTGTCCTCTGATCACACTCAATAGTTGTCAGTGTCTATGAGCTGACATTACGTGTATGTTCACCGTCATTTACTGGATTGAGTCTGACATGGCCATCTCACGTGGATGTGTGTGGCTTACACAACTGTATTGGCCAACCCTCAACCTGGCAATCTGGTGATCTGTGTGTCCTGCCACAGCTACATGTGCAGGTTCCAAAAGCAGTCCACCAATGGAGAACATGAAGTCCAGAATCTCAGATTATGGCCATTCATAGGGAGTCACAGCTATTTAAGGTCTGGACAAGTGTCATCTGCTTTGTAGCATTGTATGGGACACGACATGTGGCGAATGTGGTTCACACATGCACTGAGGCTCTGGCCTATTTCTGTAGCTAAATTGTGAGTCTAGCCTTTGGCTGTCCCCACACATGTTCTGACAATCCAGTGGCACATTTTGGATTTGGTGACTGATATGGTAATGCAGTACACTGCTGAACACTGGGGGAATTTAGTGACAGCTACCTGTACATGTGAAATGTGAAACAGGCCACTGAGGCTGAGACGTCTGTCAGTGGACACCCCTTGCAAATTTAGAAGCGCTTAAGAGTGATGCAAGGATGTCAAAGTCTGTCTTGACTCCATGGCACATGATGTTTTGTCACAATTGGAAATCAAACTCTAAAAATGCAATGCAAGTCATAGCATCCAATACCCTTTGGCCTGCCATGCGCACACTGGACAGTGTCTGTACCATTGCTCATCCAATGCACACATGATTTCCTAGTGCCAATTGTAGTGGTGCGGGAGGAGCAGATTTCAGTATAAATGCACAATTATGGCTCATTTAGCCTGTTGTCATGACGAAACTCCAACTCCCAAAATGCACTCTGCCCTGTACAGTCCATAAGCCACAGTGTGCCTTTTTAAGCTTGGTGACTGCTGCATGGACACGGAATCTGTGAATGGAGGCATCGGACACACAATGGTACAGCACTGTTTAACTCACATCATACTCCCAGACACATTTAGCATATGATGCACTTACCATGTCCCTGCTCCTCATGCTCCTCCAGCTGAGCATGGAGGGTCGGCCAAGCTGATCGCAGGACCCTCCGGTACAGTGGGGATAGGCGAGGACGATGCACATGGTGCTGGGAAGACTGGCCCACCAGCTACTCAGCCTTGTGCCGGGCCCACCGTTTTAGGTCCTCCCAGCGCTTGCGGCATGCCCTCGCACTCCTGGAGTGGACTCCCACTGCACTGCAGAGCTCGGCGATGTTGGCCCACAGCCTGGCCCGGGCTGCATTGCTCAGCTGGTGTTCAGGGTCCCCATATAGCTGAGGAAATTTGGCCAGCACCCCCTCAGCCAAGATGTTCAACTCACTTTCAGTGAAAGGGGGTGCCTACTCTTCGTAACCCTCAACCTTTATGGGGATAATAAGAAGGATGAGAGCAGCAGGGTGTCAGAGGATCTGTCTGTGATGGAGGATGACTCAGAATGAACACAAAATGGCTGCCAACTATTTCCTGTGATGTATTTCCTGCCTCCCACTTCCTGTAAAACATTTCCTGAATGAAATTATGTGTTCCGGGTCATTTTCGGAGTTTACGGCCCGTAAGCGCAGTTTCCGGTTCCGGAGCGGGGGTTCCGCACACGGGCCGTACGCTCCGTAATCGGAGCGTCCGCACACGGGCCGTACACTCCGTTATCGGAACTTCCGCTTTTTGGCCGTAAACTCCGAAAATGACCCGGAACATATAATTCCATACAGGAAATGTTTGACAGGGAGTGGGAGGCAGGAAATACATCACAGGAAATAGTTGGCAGCCATTTTGTATTCATCCAGATCCATCCACAATCAGGAATCAAATCTACTGCCATCCTGCTGTTCTGTTGTGGATAAAAAAGAAAAGACAGTGCATGTGAGAATTATTAAAATGTGAAAAGACGGGGAAGAGACAATTTCAAGTCATATCTGCAGTTTCAGTTTCTGTTTCTCCTGCTTTGCATTATGGTACATGTAGTCCATATTAGGTGCTCATTTGCAGAGTTGTGTGATGTGTTACGGAACATTGGGTTGGAGAAGTGTGGATATATTACAGACACATGGGGGAAGATTTACGACTTCTGGCGCATCTCTGCTAATCAGCAGAGATGCATCAGAAGAGTTGCGATGCATCTGCCCACCCGTGCGCCAACACAGATGCGCCGCATTGACAATGCGGTGCACCGTGGTGCTCGGATGTGCAGATGCGTGACGCATCCCCCATTGGAAAGGCGGCGCATTGCTGGAGTTGCGTCGCAAGCGCAACGCAGCTCCAGCAAGGCTCGGGGGTGCCCTATCCCCATGATGCTGCATCAATCCTTACGTCTGCTTCAAGCAGGCGCAGGGTTTTGACGCAGCATGGCCTTGAAGGTGACTGAGTGAAATATTGTGGATTTCACCCAGCACTTTTAGGAGGCGTCCCTGCGCCGGAAGGCCCCCCCCTGCGCCAGGACACCTACATGTGGCGCAGGCCTTTACAATGTGACGCATCTCCTAGATGCGTCATATAGTACATACCCCGCAGCATGGCGCTGGCTTTGCACCGCCGCTGCATCCCAAAAGTGACGCAACGGCGGCGTGAAAGGGGCGCAAGTCCCACATTGACCTGCCCCATGGTGTCTGATTGACCCATTGCATCACTCACGTCGTGGGCGGATCAATTGGGGGGAGTCACATCTGTTGATGGCACAGGGCCGACAATGCTATGGTTATGGCCTTTTCTGATTAAGTGACCCATCCTTATGAGGTCCCGCAAGGTCTCTCAGTACATGTATCATCTTCCATCTGCGGCAATAGATTCTTTAGGGACATCCACTACACTGATCGCTGACATGGGCACATGTGCTGAAGCAGGCTCAACCTTTTGACTACTGTCAAGAGCTGTGATTAACATGCAGTTAGTGTGGCTTGCAAAGTTGCCTCAGGAAGGAATTTGTTGACACAGTCGTGTATATCCAAGTTTCATCATTGGCAACAGACAGCAATCCACATTTAGTCCATTCCACTACAGGTTGCTCATGTGAAAAACGTGGCAACGAGCTGCTCACGGACTTGCATGCCCTGACCTCGGTAATGTGCAATGGCTCGGTTTCCCAGATTCATAGCTAGCCGAGGTTCCAGCGGTATCTGTAAGCCATGCGTTAAGGCAATGTTGTGCAAGACACAACAGGCTAAAATGATCTTGCACACTACTTCTGGGGAGTACTGCAGCACCCCCCCTGTACGGTCGAGACATCTGAATCGCGACTTCAACAGACCAAAAGTGCGGTCTATGATGGCTCGAGTCCGTATGTGTGCCCTATTGTACCTACGCCGTGGTACAGTGTCTTCACGCCTGTAAGGGGTGAGGAGATGTGGGGTGAGTGCATACCCAGCGTCACCTGAGTAGAGGGGAAAGGGCAGTTGGTTACATTTCCCTCTTTGAATTGCACAGGACATGATCTATACTGTATTACATGCATTGTCAGTTGGGCCCTGTATCTAGCTTTATGATTCTTATAGTACAATGGTTAATGTTGGGGGGCATTCAGACATTTCAAAAACACATATTCCTCCTTTCTAACGCTTGGTACTTACCCAGTAGCCACATGTTGCCAAATTCTCCCGCAGCCATCCGCCGGGCAAGAGGTGACATGCAGAATATGAAGCTGTCAGCTGTCATGGGTACTGCCGGGGAACACCGCATGCACATCAATGAACCTCCCTCTGGCATCACAGACAGCTTGTACGTTGATGGAATGCCATCGGTGTCTGTTGCAGAAGATGTGTGCAATGTGGCGGGGTGGCTGAAGGGCCACATGGGTACAGTCAATTGCACCCAGCACACGTGGGAATTGTGCAATGAGAAAGAAATCTCGTGCTGCCCTTTGTCTCAGGGCCAGTGTCGGTGGCATATGTATGTGGTGGTGGGATCTTGCAGTGATGCATCGCAGTACCTGATGCAGGCACCGCGACTGGCTCGCCTGGGATATGCCCACATGGTCACTGGAGACCCTTTGGAATGAGCCAGTGGCAAAGAAATGGAGCGCAGATAGGATCTTTAGGTATGCTGGTATTGCATGTGAGCAGTATGTCACGGAGTCAAGTTCCTGCTCCCACTCACATACCATATCCAAGATGATTTCTGGAGGGAAACGGTACCTGGCCCTTACATCTTGACTGGACATTCCAAATAAGTTGATCCTCTGTCTGAAGATCCTCTCTGCTCTGGCTCTCCTCCTCCTCCTCCTCAAGTCGTTTTGCCACATGGCAAGGGGCAGTGCAATAAACACATTCAGTGACATGTTGAAAGGGTTTGTGTGTGTCTGCTCTGCAGTTATACATGCTGCCGAGCTAGGATTGGCTGGAGTGTGTCAGCTGATGCATGGTGGGGGATGGTAGGGACTTGGACAGGTGTTCACCCTTGGCTCACATGATCAATGGCCACCAAATCGGACATTCCGGCCCGCAATCGGAACTTCCGGCCTGTAGCCGGACTTTCCGGCCCGTAGGCGGGACTTCCGGCCCGTGAGCGGACTTTCCGGCCCATAAGCGGACTTTCCGCTCCGGGTGCGGACTTTCCGCTCCGGGTGCGGAAAGGCCGCTCCGGGTGCGGAAGTTCCGGCCCGGGTGCGGACGTAAGTTTAGTAGTAGTAAATGGATTCTGTGAATAGCAAAAGTCCTAAGTTCATTCTGTGAATAGCAAAAGTTGTAAGTTCATTCTGTGAATACCAGAAGTACTAGGTGCATTCTGTGAATACCAGAATGGTACTAAGTTTAGGATTTAGTCTTAAGTTTGTTCTGTGAATCGGCCCCTGGTGTTTAAATTAGAGTTGTCCAATCTTCGGTTCTATTCAACCCCTTTCGTATTGAGTCAAAGAGGATATTCAATTTTAGTTCCTCCCTGTTCAGCAATTGGGCCATATTGCCTCCCCTTTGGGGCAATTTCAAGACTTTGAGAACAGTCCAGCGTATGTCATCTTCATTGTGATTAGCATCAAGGAAGTGGTCCACAAGGGGCGCATTTGGTGTCCTGCAACGAATGCAGCTTCTGTGTTGACATATTCTCGTCTTGACTCTTTGGGAGGTTTGTCCAATGTATACTTTTTGGCAAGGACAGTGGAGAAGATAGATCACATTGGAAGTATTACAATTGGAAAATGATTGGCAATGTATTGTGACGTTCTGAAACGTGAAGCTTTTTCCTTCAATGGTGAACACACAAACATTGCATCCCCCACATTTAGAGTGACCAACAATAGGGGACAGACCCCAGATTGCACCAAGAGTAGAAGCGTTAGGAGTGACAGGTAACGCAGCTCTGACAAGCTGATCCTTTAAGTTTTTACTCTTTCTAAATGCAAATAGAGGTTTGTCAATATTAAGACTACCTGCATTTAGAATTGGCCAGTGATGTAATATAATTTTCCTCAATTTGTTGGACACAAGGGAAAAGGTTGTAACGCATGCTATTCTTTTTAATTCTTTTTTAGGTTTAGGGGTCAATAGGACTTCTCTGGGGCAATACCAGGCTCGTTTAGAAGCATTTTTAACAAGTCTTTTGGGGTATCCCCTGTCCTTTAGTTTCGAAGCAAGAACAGTTGCCTCTCTGAAGTAGTCAGCCTTACATGAACAGTTTCTCCTGATTCTCAAAAATTGGGAATAGGGCAAAGAGCCCCTTAGGGCCCTGGGGTGATTGTTGGTGTAATTAAGGAGTGTATTGCGCTCAGTCGGTTTGCGGTATAGGCGTGTGAGTAGCTCGCCCTCTGAATGAAAGATCGTTAAATCCAGAAACGCAATAGAGTCACTATCAGTGGTGATTGTGAAGGACAACCCCGAGCAATTATTGTTCATCCAATGTAGGAATTATCGTAGAACACAACCGTCTTGTCTCCAAATAATGAAGATATCGTCGATGTATCTACGCCAAAAAACAATGCCTTGAAAAAAGGGGTTTGTAGGAGTCAGAATAACATTGGTTTCAAGTTGGTCCATGAAGAGCACTGCCAGATTAGGAGCAAAAATATCACCCATAGACGTGCCCTTGATTTGTTGATAGTAGGTATTATCAAACAGAAAGAAATTGCGAGTGAGACATAGTTCTAGGAGTTGTAGGATGAAGGTGCTTGGTACAGCGTGTGGGCGTGGGCGTGAGTCCAGAGTTTTTTGTATCACTAGAAGAGCAGTCGTCTGTGGTATATTCGTGTACAGAGACTCCACGTCCATGGTGCACAGAATCTCTGACAAAGGATTGTAAGGGTGGTGTTCAATCATATTTATCATTGCCATAGAGTCTCTCACATAACATTGGGTGGTGGGAATGAAATCTTTGATAAAGAAATCCACGTAGGAGCCAAGTGGTTCCAAAATTGAGCCACAAGCCGAAACAATTGGACGGCCAGGAGGGTTGGTTGTGTTTTTATGGATTTTGGGGAGCGTGTATAGTACAGGAGTACGGGGTGTTTTTACGTTCAGGAAATTAAATTCCTTCTTTGTGAGGAAGCCAGCATGGAGTCCCTCTGAGGTGGTCTTGAGGATCAATCCCTGTATCTCTTTTGTGGGGTTTGAAGCTAGCCTCATATAATGCTCCTTATTCTCTAGTTGGCATTGGTTTTCTGCTATATATGCCGTTTTTTCTTGGAGCACTATCACGCCCCCTTTATCAGCACTTTTGATTACAAGTGTGTCATTTGTTTTGAGGTAATTGATTGCTTGTTTTTCTTTGAGTGTAATGTTGAAAGGGATGAACCTTTATTGCTCTGTAGGCAGGAAAGGTCTTTCAAAACCATTTTTTCAAAGGTGAGTATGTCTGTGGGTATCATACCCGCAGAAGGCAGAAAAGTTGAAGGGGGGACGAAAAGGTGTGTTGGCAGTGTGTTCTGGTGTGGGATGCAACTGGAAGAAGGCTTGGAGACGTATGCGATGGAGAAATCTAAGGAGTTCTATCTGTAGATCCATAAAGTTCGGTGGAACTGTCGGAACAAAAGATAGTCTGTTTTAAGGAGGGATAATTCGTCTTTGGTCAATGAATGGGTGGAAAGGTTAAAAATAGGAATTACGTCAATACAGTGCTCTTCAGAGTGATCTGGTATTACCATTGGTAAAAATTGTTGCGGGTCCTCCGTTCCCCTGGCGGATTGTACCAATGCTGTGTTTTCTTTCACTCTGCCGCGTGGAGGAGGGTCTTGTGGACCCCTGGCTAAAAAAGTATTCTGGTGTGAGCACCCCCGTCTTGCAGTGCTGCTGCCTTCCCCTGGGTCAGAACTATCAGATGAGTCAGCTGAGGTGTCTGAGAAACCTACCAAATTCTGTTGTCTGTTGTAGCGGCCCCAAGGGCGGTAATTCTGATGTGTGGAATAGGACCTGTTGGTATAGAAATCTTTATGAAGGTATCGGTAGGTGGACTCTACAGTGTAAGATTTTATATCTTTCTTTATTTTGTTGGCCTTTTTATTCTGCTCAATTCTGTGAAAATCTGCGACCGTTTTGTCGATCTGTTCTAACAATTTTTTGCCTTCAGACGTTGGGATAGAATCTTGAATTTGTTTAAGTATGTCTGAAATCTCTATTTCTAGTTCTTTGAGAGTTTCTGTGGCAATGTCAATTCCGAGTACCAACCAGTGGCGTGAACAAGTAGTTCCGATGTAGCTAAAATTGGATATATATTTAGGATTGTCGGTAAAGATGCCAGGAATGTTGCGTCCTTGGAGACCTAGTGGGATGACTTCTGCCTTGAGGTAATCTGTTAGCATCAGAATCATTAACTGTAATCGGACCTGCTTTTTCTTTAGTTTCTAAAGTTGGTCTGGTATTGAAGTCTTTGATGCGGTGGGAATATCTGAAGTATCAGATAGTAGTGATGGGCCTGAACAGAGCTGTTTTATATAATCATCCGTATATAGTGGTGCAAAGGCTGACATGCTGTGGTAAAAAAATGGGGACAATACAGACAAATGGGAAAGAGGGGATATGGGAACACTCAGTACTAGGTTGGCCAAACCAGAACAGGGCTGGTAGGGGTAAGGACCCCTTGCAATCCAGCGATTGCGCTAAGTCACAGTATAGTTAGAAAGGGGACCCGATCAGGTAGCTTCGGACCTCGGGTGATTACTTATTACAAAGAACAAAGGTCCTTAGCTTAAGGTAGATAATAAAAGCATTTCAGCATAGGCTTCAATGAGAACTATTGATAGTTTTCCAATGTCCAGCCGGACAAACGAGCGTTTATTTAGAATAGATGTCACAAGAACTAAACAAATTGAAAGCAAGGAAGAAGGATAAAGCAAGGGCGCAATCCTGTGCCGAGTTTTGAAAGAGAGAAAGTAGGGAAATACGTGGAAAAAGTATCAGGCAGAAACTTTGGAGCAATTGATGGCTTAAAATATAATACAATCTTCAAAAAGCTCAAAACAACAGTAACCACAATAAAGTTTACACAATGGATACATTGTGGTACTGTTTGAAAATTCGACGTTTCGATCCCTAGCTCCTAATACAATGGGATCATCTTCAGGACTAAACACTAAACAGTTGCCTGATTTAATGCCTGTGGAATACAATCATGAAAAGGGGGAAGAAAAGGGAAACAATAAGGACCAACATTTAAAATTGGAGAAAACATGTCAATGTCAGTTGCAAATTGAGCGGATCATATAAAGGCTACGTGATTAAGTGAATAATTACTCAAGCGATAACCAGAATCATGCAAATGATTTGCGGAAGTGTCAAAGGAAGCTGTGGTGAGAGTCTTAGGACCTAAAAAGAAGAATTCTTTCATTCATACACGTGCTGTGAACCAGTGTTTGAAAAAAGGTGAGAAAGGAAAAGCGATGCAATGAGAAGTAAAACAAAATCAAACTCAGGCCTATCAAGTGCATGTTCTAAGTGCTGGTGGATTAGAACGGCATGCCGCGAGGAGTTCGATGTGGGGCCAAGCAGGCGAGTGCTTGAGACAATTATCAACAACATGGATGGCGCGGTGTGTCAATTTTCGGGTGGCGGCGCACGGGTAGCGGTCACAGGGGAAGTGTTAGCGTGTTAAGGAGGTGTACGACGTTGTGAATGATGTAAACTCACTGGGAGCAACCAAGGGGTTTGGAACGGTAACTCGTGGTAGGACCAGTAATGTAGACAGTCACGTAGTGGTATGATTGCACCTGGGGAGGAAGGGAAGTGGTGAGCGGCTAGGGAGCTAAACAGGCATGACAATTAGTTTCAAGGCAAGGCGGCGGTGCACCATTACCTTGGCCTTGAGTCTTGAGTGGAAGTGCTCCGTGATGGAAGTACCCGGCTCGGTACGGCGTCAGTATGGACACAGTGGGAATCAAGGCAGCATGCTGGGGCTGCTGAGCAATGTGGAACTGTAAAAGCGGAAAGGGGCATTTAGTTTAAAATTATCTAGGGCAAGAGTCATTCCCGGACCAACGGAAACACTATCGGTGATTTACCTCAAAAGAAGTCTCTTGGGTGCAGCGACCGGTCGTCCTTAGTTTGAAACACGGTCGCTGTGGCTCGATCCCAGCAGCTACAATGGCTGATGTATATTTATGGAGCTGTAATTGCGGAAAGGAACATTTGGTATATAATTATAAAGGGGGGAAGGGGAGAGAGAGTGATTCCAGATATGCCGGAAACAGTCTCGGTAGTTTACCTCATGCGAGTCTCGCTGTGGCTCTGTCCGGTCTTCCTTAGTTTACAGCATGATGGCTGTAACACGGAGTGGATCTGAGCCGGCTGTATTTGTGCGGGACTCTTGGAGCTCTAAAAATGGAAATGGACAGGGGACTATGCAAACAGTGTTGGAGCTAGTGCTTGTGTGGGGGCCATTTTGAGTAGGGCTGGTTGTCTGGCAGACATCTTGGAATGGTGAATGGGAGACTATAGTGATGGCGCCGAGTGCACAATTAGAAAGAAACAATTTAGAAGAAACCAGTTATGGGTGCCGTGATGCTAGAATATTGGATTCTTTAAAGACAAGTAACTGTATAGATCTATGATCTTGTTATATACATATTTACAGTGATGTTCTGAAGAAAAAGCAGTAAATAAAGTAAACAATGCATCCAAATTAGGACAATGTCATTAGAACTAGGCTTGCTTTTAGTGAGTCTCTGTAAAGTACAACAACCTGGTGTTTAAATTAGAGTTGTCCAATCTTCAGGTCCATTCAACCCCTTTCGTATCGAGTCAAAGAGGATAATCAATTTTAGTTCTTCTCTGTTCAGCAATTGGGCCATATTGCCTCCCCTTTCGGGCAATTTCAAGACTTTGAAAACAGTCCAGCGTATGTCATCTTCATTGTGATTAGCATCAAGGAAGTGGTCCACAAGGGGCGCATTTGGTGTCCTGCAACGAATGCGGCTTCTGTGTTGACATATTTTCGTCTTGACTCTTTGGGTGGTTTGTCCAATGTATACTTTTTGGCAAGGACAGTGGATAAGATAGATCACATTGGAAGTATTACAATTGGAAAATGATAGGCAATGTATTGTGACATTCTGAAACGTGAAGCTTTTTCCTTCAATGGTGAACACACAAACATTGCATCCCCCACATTTAGAGTGACCAACAATGGGGGACAGACCCCAGATTGCATCAAGAGTAGAAGCGTTAGGAGTGACAGATAACGCAGCTCTGACAAGCTGATCCTTTAAGTTTTTACTCTTTCTAAATGCAAATAGAGGTTTGTCAATATTAAGACTACCTGCATTTAGAATTGGCCAGTGATGTAATATCATTTTCCTCAATTTGTTGGACACAAGAGAACAGGTTGTAACCCATGCTATTCTTTTTAATTATTTTTTAGGTTTCGGGGTCAATAGGACTTCTCTGGGGCAATTCCAGGCTCGTTTAGAAGCATTTTTAACAGGTCTTTTGGGGTATCCCCTGTCCTTTAGTTTCGAAGCAAGGACAGTTGCCTCTCTGAAGTAGTCAGCATTACATGAACAGTTTCTCCTGATTCTCAAAAATTGGGAATAGGGCAAAGAGTCCCTTAGGGCACTGGGGTGATTGCTGGTGTAATTAAGGAGTGTATTGCGCTCAGTCGGTTTGCGGTATAGGCGTGTGAGTAGCTCGCCCTCCGAATGAAAGATCGTTAAATCCAGAAACGCAATGGAGTCACTATCACTGGTGATTGTGAAAGGACAACCCCGAGCAATTATTGTTCATCCAATGTAGGAATTGGCGTAGAACACAACCGTCTTGTCTCCAAATAATGAAGATATCGTCGATGTATCTACGCCAAAAAACAATGCCTTGAAAAAAGGGGTTTGTAGGAGTCAGAATAACATTGGTTTCAAGTTGGTCCATGAAGGGCACTGCCAGATTAGGAGCAAAAATAGCACCCATAGATGTGCCCTTGATTTGTTGATAGTAGGTATTATCAAACAGAAAGAAATTGCGAGTGAGACATAGTACTAGGAGTTGTAGGATGAAGGTGCTTGGTCCAGCGAGTGGGCGTGGGCGTGAGTCCAGAGTTTTTTGTATCACTAGAAGAGCAGTCGTCTGTGGTATATTTGTGTACAGAGACTCCACGTCCATGGTGCACAGAATCTCTGACAAAGGATTGTAAGGGTGGTGTTCAATCATATTTATCATTGCCATAGAGTCTCTCACATAACATTGGGTGGTGGGAATGAAATCTTTGATAAAGAAATCCACGTTGGAGCCGAGTGGTTCCAAAATTGAGCCACAAGCCGAAACAATTGGACGGCCAGGAGGGTTGGTTGTGTTTTTATGGATTTTGGAGAGCGTGTATAGTACAGGAGTACGGGGTGTTTTTACGTTCAGGAAATTAAATTCCTTCTTTGTGAGGAAGCCAGCATGGAGTCCCTCTGAGGTGGTCTTGAGGATCAATCCCTGTATCTCTTTTGTGGGGTTTGAAGCTAGCCTCAGATAATGCTCCTTATTCTCTAGTTGGCGTTGGATTTCTGCTATATATGCCATTTTTTCTTGGAGCACTATCACGCCCCCTTTATCAGCACTTTTGATTACAAGTGTGTCATTTGTTTTGAGGTAATTGATTGCTTGTTTTTCTTTGAGTGTAATGTTAAAAGGGATGAACCTTTTGTTGCTCTGTAGGCAGGAAAGGTCTTTCAAAACCATTTTTTCAAAGGTGAGTATTTCTGTGGGTATCATACCTGCAGAAGGCAGAAAAGTTGAAGGGGGTCGAAAAGGTGTTTTGGCAGTGTGTTCTGGTGTGGGATGCAACTGGAAGAAGGCTTGGAGGCGTATACGATGGAAAAATCTAAGGAGTTCTGTCTGTAGATCCATAAAGTTCGGTGGAACTGTCGGAACAAAAGATAGTCCTTTTTTAAGGAGGGATAATTCGTCTTTGGTCAATGAATGGGTGGAAAGGTTAAAAATAGGAATTACGTCAATACAGTGCTCTTCAGAGTGATCTGGTATTACCATTGGTAAAAATTGTTGCGGGTCCTCCGTTCCCCTCGCGGATTGTACCAACGCTGTGTTTTCTTCACTCTGCCTCGTGGAGGAGGGTCTTGTGGACCCCTGGCTAAAAAAGTATTCTGGTGTGAGCCCCCCGTCTTGCAGTGCTGCTGCCTTCCCCTGGGTCAGAACTATCAGATGAGTCAGCTGAGGTGTCTGAGAAACCTACCAAATTCTGTTGTCTGTTGTAGCGGCCCCAAGGGCGGTTATTCTGATGTGTGGAATAGGACCTGTTGGTATAGAAATATTTATGAAGGTATGGGTAGGTGGACTCTACAGTGTAAGATTTTATATCTTTCTTTATTTTGTTGGCCTTTTTATTCTGCTCAATTCTGTGAAACTCTGCGACCGTTTTGTCGATCTGTTCTAACAATTTTTTGCCTTCAGACGTTGGGTTAGAATCTTGAATTTGTTTAAGTATGTCTGAAATCTCTCTTTCTAGTTCTTTGAGAGTTTCTGTGGCAATGTCAATTCCGAGTTCCAACCAGTGGTGTGAACAAGTAGTTCCGATGTAGCTAAAATTGGATATATATTTAGGATTGTTGTACAGATGCCAGGAATGTTGCGTACCTGGAGACCTAGTGGGATGACTTCTGCCTTGAGGTAATCTGTTAGCATCAGAATCATTAACTCTAATCGGACCTGCTTTTTCTTTAGTTTCTCAAGTTGGTCTGGTATTGAAGTCTTTGATGCGGTGGGTATATCTGAAGTATCAGATAGTAGTGATGGACCTGAACAGAGCTGTTTTATATAATCATCCGTATATAGTGGTGCAAAGGCTGACATGCTGTGGTAAAAAAATGGGGACAATACAGACGAATGGGAAAGAGGGGATATGGGAACACTCAGTACTAGGTTGGCCAAATCAGAACAGGGCTGGTAGGGGTAAGGGCCCCTTGCAATCCAGCGATTGCGCTAAGTCACAGTATAGTTAACAAGGGGACCCGATCAGGTAGCTTCGGACCTCGGGGGATTACTTATTACTAAGAACAAAGGTCCTTAGCTTAAGGTAGATAATAAAAGCATTTCAACATAGGCTTCAATGAGAACTATGGATAGTTTTCCAATGTCCAGCCGGAAAAAGGAGCGTTTATTTAGAATAGATGTCACAAGAATTAAACAAATTGAAAGCAAGGAAGAAGGATAAAGCAAGGGCACAATCCTGTGCCGAGTTTTGAAAGAGAGAAAGTAGGGAAATATGTGGAAAAAGTATCAGGCAGAAACTTTGGAGCAATTGGTGGCTTAAAATATAATGCAATCTTAAAAAAGCTCAAAACAACAGTAACCACAATAAAGTTTACACAATGGATACATTGCGGTACTGTTTGAAAAGTCGACGTTTCGATCCCTAGCTCCTAATACAATGGGATCATCTTCAGGACTAAACACTAAACAGTTGCCTGATTTAATGCCTGTGGAATACAATCATGAAAAGGGGGAAGAAAAGGGAAACAATAAGGACCAACATTTAAAATTGGAGAAAACATGTCAATGTCAGTTGCAAATTGAGCGGATCATATAAAGGCTACGTGATTAAGTGAATAATTATTCAAGCGATAACCAGAATCATGCAAATGATTTGCGGAAGTGTCAAAGGAAGCAGTGGTGAGAGTCTTAGGACCTAAAAAGAAGAATTCTTTCATTCATACACGTGCTGTGAACCAGTGTTTGAAAAAAGGTGAGAAAGGAAAAGCGATGCAATGAGAAGTAAAACAAAATCAAACTCAGGCCTATCAAGTGCATGTTCTAAGTGCTGGTGGATTAGAACGGCATGCCGCGAGGAGTTCGGTGCGGGGCCAAGCAGGCGAGTGCTTGAGACAATTATCAACAACACTGATGGCGCGGTGTGTCAATTTTCGGGTGGCGGCGCACGGGTAGCGGTCACAGGGGAAGTGTTAGCGTGTTAAGGAGGTGTACGACGTTGTGAATGATTTAAACTCACTGGGAGCAACGGAGGGGTTTGGAACGAACTCGTGGTAGGACCAGTAATGTAGACAGTCACGTAGTGGTATGATTGCACCTGGGGAGGAAGGGAAGTGGTGAGCGGCTAGGGAGCTAAACAGGCATGACAATTAGTTTCAAGGCAAGGCGGCGGTGCACCATTACCTTGGCCTCGAGTCTTGAGTGGAAGTGCTCCGTGATGGAAGTACCCGGCTAGGTACGGCGTTAGTATGGACACAGTGGGAATCAAGGCAGCATGCTGGGGCTGCTGAGCAATGCGGAACTGTAAAAGCGGAAAGGGGCATTTAGTTTAAAATTATCTAGGGCAAGAGTCATTCCCGAACCAACGGAAACACTATCGGTGATTTACCTCAAAAAAAGTCTCTTGGGTGCAGCGACCGGTCGTCCTTAGTTTGAAACACGGTGGCTGTGGCTCGATCCCAGCGGCTACAATGGC
Source organism: Triturus cristatus (assembly GCF_964204655.1). Classification (NCBI taxonomy): domain Eukaryota; kingdom Metazoa; phylum Chordata; class Amphibia; order Caudata; family Salamandridae; genus Triturus; species Triturus cristatus. The sequence goes on from NC_140591.1 coordinate 1,527,286,714, forward strand.
TGATGGATATTTATGGAGCTGTAATTGCGGAAAGGAACATTTGGTATATAATTATAAAGGGGGGGAAGGAGAGAGAGAGTGATTCCCGATATGCCGGAAACAGTCTCGGTAGTTTACCTCATGCGAGTCTCGTTGTGGCTGTGTCCGGTCTTCCTTAGTTTACAGCATGATGGCTGTAACATGGAGTGGATCTGAGCCGGCTGTATTTGTGCAGGACTCATGGAGCTCTAAAAATGGAAATGGACAGGGGACTATGCAAACAGTGTTGGAGCTAGTGCTTGTGTGGGGGCCATTTTGAGTAGGGCTGGTTGTCTGGCAGACATCTTGGAATGGTGAATGGGAGACTATAGTGATGGCGCCAAGTGCACAATTAGAAGGAAACAATTTAGAAGAAACCAGTTATGGGTGCCGTGATGCTAGAATATTGGATTCTTTAAAGACAAGTAACTGTATAGATCTATGATCTTGTTATATACATATTTACAGTGATGTTCCGAAGAAAAAGCATTAAATACAGTAAACAATGCATCTAAATTAGGACAATGTCATTAGAACTAGGCTTGCTTTTAGTGAGTCTCTGTAAAGTACAACAACCTGGTGTTTAAATTAGAGTTGTCCAATCTTCGGTTCTATTCAACCCCTTTCGTATTGAGTCAAAGAGGATAATCAATTTTAGTTCCTCTCTGTTCAGCAATTGGGCCATATTGCCTGCCCTTTGGGGCAATTTCAAGACTTAGAGAACAGTCCAGCGTATGTCATCTTCATTGTGATTAGCATCAAGGAAGTGGTCCACAAGGGGCGCATTTGGTGTCCTGCAACGAATGCGGCTTCTGTGTTGACATATTCTCGTCTTGACTCTTTGGGTGGTTTGTCCAATGTATACTTTTTGGCAAGGACAGTGGATAAGATAGATCACATTGGAAGTATTACAATTGGAAAATGATTGGCAATGTATTATGACGTTCTGAAACGTGAAGCTTTTTCCTTCAATGGTGAACACACAAACATTGCATCCCCCACATTTAGAGTGACCAACAATGGGGGACAGACCCCAGATTGCATCAAGAGTAGAAGCGTTAGGAGTGACAGGTAACGCAGCTCTGACAAGCTGATCCTTTAAGTTTTTACTCTTTCTAAATGCAAATAGAGGTTTGTCAATATTAAGACTACCTGCATTTAGAATTGGCCAGTGATGTAAGGTCATTTTCCTCAATTTGTTGGACACAAGGGAAAAGGTTGTAACGCATGCTATTCTTTTTAATTCTTTTTTAGGTTTCGGGGTCAAAAGGACTTCTCTGGGGGAATACCAGGCTCGTTTAGAAGCATTTTTAACAAGTCTTTTGGGGTATCCCCTGTCCTTTAGTTTCGAAGGAAGAACAGTTGCCTCTCTGAAGTAGTCAGCCTTACATGAACAGTTTCTCCTGATTCTCAAAAATTGGGAATAGGGCAAAGAGTCCCTTAGGGCCCTGGGGTGATTGCTGGTGTAATTAAAGAGTGTATTGCGCTCAGTCGGTTTACGGTATCGGCGTGTGAGTAGCTCGTCCTCTGAATGAAAGATCGTTAAATCCAGGAACGCAATAGAGTCACTATCAGTGGTGATTGTGAAGGACAACCCCGAGCAATTATTGTTCATCCAATGTAGGAATAGGCGTAGAACACAACCGTCTTGTCTCCAAATAATGAAGATATCGTCGATGTATCTACGCCAAAAAACAATGCCTTGAAAAAAGGGGTTTGTAGGAGTCAGAATAACATTGGTTTCAAGTTGGTCCATGAAGAGCACTGCCAGATTAGGAGCAAAAATAGCACCCATAGACATGCCCTTGATTTGTTGATAGTAGGTATTATCAAACAGAAAGAAATTGCGAGTGAGACATAGTTCTAGGAGTTGTAGGATGAAGGTGCTTGGTACAGCGTGTGGGCGTGGGCATGAGTCCAGAGTTTTTTGTATCACTAGAAGAGCAGTCGTCTGTGGTATATTCGTGTACAGAGACTCCACGTCCATGGTGCACAGAATCTCTGACAAAGGATTGTAAGGGTGGTGTTCAATCATATTTATCATTGCCATAGATTCTCTCACATAACTTTGGGTGGTGGGAATGAAATCTTTGATAAAGAAATCCACGTAGGAGGCGAGTGGTTCCAAAATTGAGCCACAAGCCGAAACAATTGGACGGCCAGGAGGGTTGGTTGTGTTTTTATGGATTTTGGGGAGCGTGTATATTACAGGAGTACGGGGTGTTTTTACGTTCAGGAAATTAAATTTCTTCTTTGTGCGGAAGCCAGCATGGAGTCCCTCTGAGGTGGTCTTGAGGATCAATCCCTGTATCTCTTTTGTGGGGTTTGAAGCTAGCCTCATATAATGCTCCTTATGCTCTAGTTGGCGTTGGATTTCTGCTATATATACCGTTTTTTCTTGAAGCACTATCCCGCCCCCTTTATCAGCACTTTTGATTACAAGTGTGTCATTTGTTTTGAGGTAATTGATTGCTTCAATACCAGACCAACTTGAGAAACTAAAGAAAAAGCAGGTCCGATTCCAGTTAATGATTCTGATGCTAACAGATTACCTCAAGGCAGAAGTCACCCCACTAGGTCTCCAGGTACGCAACATTCCTGGCATCTTTACCGACAATCCTAAATATATATCCAATTTTAGCTACATCGGCACTACTTGTTCACGCCACTGGTTGGTACTCGGAATTGACATTGCCACAGAAACTCTCAAAGAACTAGAAATAGAGATTTCAGACATACTTAAACAAATTCAAGATTCTAACCCAACGTCTGAAGGCAAAAAATTGTTAGAACAGATCGACAAAACGGTCGCAGATTTTCACAGAATTGAGCAGAATAAAAAGGCCAACAAAATAAAGAAAGATATAAAATCTTACACTGTAGAGTCCACCTACCCATACCTTCATAAAGATTTCTATACCAACAGGTCCTATTCCACACATCAGAATAACCGCCCTTGGGGCCGCTACAACAGACGACAGAATTTGGTAGGTTTCTCAGACACCTCATTTGACTCATCTGATAGTTCTGACCCAGGGGAAGGCAGCAGCACTGCAAGAAGGGGGGGCTCACACCAGAATACTTTTTTAGCCAGGGGTCCACAAGATCCTCCTCCACGCAGCAGAGTGAAGAAAACACAGCGTTATTACAATCCGCCAGGGGAACGGAGGACCCGCAAAATTTTTTACCAATGGTAATACCAGATCACTCTGAAGAGCACTGTATTGTCGTAATTCCTATTTTTAACCTTTCCACCCATTCATTGACCAAAGACGAATTATCCCTCCTTAAAAAAGGACTATCTTTTGTTCCGACAGTTCCACCGAACTTGATGGATCTACAGACAGAACTCCTTAGATTTTTCCGTCGCATACGCCTCCAAGCCTTCTTCCAGTTGCATCCCACAACAGAACACACTGCCAACACACCTTTTCGTCCCCCTTCAACTTTTCTGCCTTCTGTGGGTATGATACCCACAGAAATACTCACCTTTGAAAAAATGGTTTTGAAAGACCTTTGCTGCCTACAGAGCAACAAAAGGTTCATCCCTTTTAACATTACACTCAAAGAAAAACGAGCAATCAATTACCTCAAAACAAATGACACACTTGTAATCAAAAGTGCTGATAAAGGGGGCGGGATAGTGCTCCAAGAAAAAATTGCATATATAGCAGAAATCCAAAGCCAACTAGAGAATAAGGAGCATTATATGAGGCTAGCTTCAAACCCCACAAAAGAGATACAGGGATTGATCCTCAAGACCACCTCAGAGGGACTCCATGCTGGCTTCCTCACAAAGAAGGAATTTAATTTCCTGAACGTAAAAACACCCCGTACTCCTGTACTATACACACTCCCCAAAATCCATAAAAACACAACCAACCCTCCTGGCCATCCAATTGTTTCGGCTTGTGGCTCAATTTTGGAACCACTCGGCTCCTACGTGGATTTTTTTATCAAAGATTTCATTCCCACCACCCAATGTTATGTGAGAGACTCTATGGCAATGATAAATATGATTGAACACCGCCCTTACAATCCTTTGTCAGAGATTCTGTGCACCATGGACAAGGAGTCTCTGTACACGAATATACCACAGACGACTGCTCTTCTAGTGATACAAAAAACTCTGGACTCATGCCCACGCCCACACGCTGTACCAAGCACCTTCATCCTACAACTCCTAGAACTATGTCTCACTCGCAATTTCTTTCTGTTTGATAATACCTACTATCAACAAATCAAGGACACGTCTATGGGTGCTATTTTTGCTCCTAATCTGGCAGTGCTCTTCATGGACTAACTTGAAACCAATCTTATTCTGACTCCTACAAACCCCTTTTTTCAAGGCATTGTTTTTTGGCGTAGATACATCGACGATATCTTCATTATTTGGAGACAAGACGGTTGTGTTCTACGCCAATTCCTACATTGGATGAACAATAATTGCTCGGGGTTGTCCTTCACAATCACCACTGATAGTGACTCTATTGCGTTTCTGGATTTAACGATCTTTCATTCGGAGGGCGAGCTACTCACACGCCTATACCGCAAACCGACTGAGCGCAATACACTCCTTAATTACACCAGCAATCACCCCAGGGCCCTAAGGGACTCTTTACCCTATTCCCAATTTTTGAGAATCAGGAGAAACTGTTCATGTAAGGCTGACTACTTCAGAGAGGCAACTGTTCTTGCTTCGAAACTAAAGGACAGGGGATACCCCAAAAGACTTGTTAAAAATGCTTCTAAACGAGCCTGGTATTGCCCCAGAGAAGTCCTATTGACCCCAAAACCTAAAAAAGAATTAAAAAGAATAGCATGCGTTACAACCTTTTCCCTTGTGTCCAACAAATTGAGGAAAATGATATTACATCACTGGCCAATTCTAAATGCAGGTACTCTTAATATTGACAGACCTCCATTTGCATTTAGAAAGAGTAAAAACTTAAAGGATCAGCTTGTCAGAGCTGCGTTACCTGTCACTCCTAACGCTTCTACTCTTGATGCAATGTGGGGTCTGTCCCCCATTGTTGGTCACTCTAAATGTGGGGGATGCAATGTTTGTGTGTTCACCATTGAAGGAAAAAGCTTCACGTTTCAGAACGTCACAATACATTTCCAATCATTTTCCAATTGTAATACTTCCAATGTGATCTATCTTATCAACTGTCCTTGCCAAAAAGTATACATTGGACAAACCACCCAAAGAGTCAAGATGAGAATATGTCAACACAGAAGCCGCATTTGTTGCAGGACACCAAATGCGCCCCTTGTGGACCACTTCCTTGATGCTAATCACAATGAAGATTACATACGCTGGACTGTTCTCAAAGTCTTGAAATTGCCCGAAAGGGGAGGCAATATTGCCCAATTGCTGAACAGAGAGGAACTAAAATTGATTATCCTCTTTGACTCGATACGAAAGGGGTTGAATAGAACCGAAGATTGGACAACTCTAATTTAAACACCAGGTTGTTGTACTTTACAGAGACTCACTAAAAGCAAGGTTAGCTCTAATGACATTGTCCTAATTTGGATGCATTGTTTATTGTATTTACTGCTTTTTCTTCGGAACATCACTGTAAATATGTATATAACAAGATCATAGATCTATACAGTTACTTGTCTTTAAAGAATCCAATATTCTAGCATCACGGCACCCATAACTGGTTCCTTCTAAATTATTTCTTTCTAATTGTGCACTCGGCGCCATCACTATAGTCTCCCATTCACCATTCCAAGATGTCTGCCAGACAACCAGCCCTACTCAAAATGGCCCCCACACAAGCACTAGCTCCAACACTGTTTGCATAGTCCCCTGTCCATTTCCATTTTTAGAGCTCCATGAGTCCCGCACAAATACAGCCGGCTCAGATCCACTCCGTGTTACAGCCATCATGCTGTAAACTAAGGAAGACCGGACACAGCCACAACGAGACTCGCATGAGGTAAACTACCGAGACTGTTTCCGGCATATCGGGAATCACTCTCTCTCCCCTTCCCCCCCTTTATAATTATATACCAAATGTTCCTTTCCGCAATTACAGCTCCATAAATATACATCAGCCATTGTAGCTGCTGGGATCGAGCCACAGCCACCGTGTTTCAAACTAAGGACGACCGGTCGCTGCACCCAAGACACTTCTTTTGAGGTACATCACCGATAGTGTTTCCGTTGGTCCGGGAATGACTCTTGCCCTAGATAATTTTAAACTAAATGCCCCTTTCCGCTTTTGCTCAGCAGCCCCAGCATGCTACCTTGATTCCCACTGTGTCCATACTGACGCCGTACCTAGCCGGGTACTTCCATCACCGAGCACTTCCACTCAAGACTCGAGGCCAAGGTAATGGTGCACCGCCGCCTTGCCTTGAAACTAATTGTCATGCCTGTTTAGCTCCCTAGCCGCTCACCACTTCCCTTCCTCCCCAGGTGCAATCATACCACTACGTGACTGTCTACATTACTGGTCCTACCACGAGTTACCGTTCCAAACCCCTCGGTTGCTCCCAGTGAGTTTACATCATTCACAACATCGTACACCTCCTTAACACGTTAACACTTCCCCTGTGACCGCTACCCGTGCGCCGCCACCCGAAAATTGACACACCGCGCCATCTGTGTTGTTGATAATTGTCTCAAGCACTCGCCTGCTTGGCCCCACACCGAACTCCTCGCGGCATGCCATTCTAATCCACCAGCACTTAGAACATGCACTTGATAGGCCTGAGTTTGATTTTGTTTTACTTCTCATTGCATCACTTTTCCTTTCTCACCTTTTTTCAAACACTGGTTCACAGCACGTGTATGAATGAAAGAATTTTTCTTTTTAGGTCCTAAGACTCTCACCACAGCTTCCTTTGACACTTCCGCAAATCATTTGCATGATTCTGGTTATCGCTTGAGTAATTATTCACTTAATCACGTAGCCTTTATATGATCCGCTCAATTTGCAACTGACATTGACATGTTTTCTCCAATTTTAAATGTTGGTCCTTATTGTTTCCCTTTTCTTCCCCCTTTTCATGATTGTATTCCACAGGCATTAAATCAGGCAACTGTTTAATGTTTAGTCCTGAAGGTGATCCCATTGTATTAGGAGCTAGAGATCGAAACGTCGACTTTTCAAACAGTACCGCAATGTATCCATTGTGTAAACTTTATTGTGGTTACTGTTGTTTTGAGCTTTTTGAAGATTGTATTATATTTTAAGCCACCAATTGCTCCAAAGTTTCTGCCTGATACTTTTTCCACGTATTTCTCTACTTTCTCTCTTTCAAAACTCGGCACAGGATTGTGCCCTTGCTTTATCCTTCATACTTGCTTCAATTTGTTTAATTCTTGTGACATCTATTCTAAATAAACGCTCCTTTGTCCGGCTGGACATTGGAAAACTATCCATAGTTCTCATTGAAGCCTATGTTGAAATGCTTTTATTATCTACCTTAAGCTAAGGACCTTTGTTCTTTGTAATACATCATGAGGCGTAGCAGGGTGCCTGAAATGATGCTGCAGCTGCGCAACAAACGAGCATGTCTTGTTGGTGGGTAGACTCTGTTAGTCCTGTATTTAGCGGTATCTTTGTATCTCACAGCTTCTCCTGACCCACTTCTGTCCCTGATGTTTCCATGTAGGGGACTCTGGCTATCCCAACATGCCATGGCTGATGACGCCTCTCCGCAACCCCAGAACGGCTGCCGATCACCGGTACAACAATGCCCATGGCCAGACCAGGCGAGGGATTGAGAGGACTTTTGGCCTCCTGAAGAGCCGATTCCGGTGCCTCCACAAAACCGGCGGGTCCCTCCCATATGCACCGGTGAAGGTCTGCAAAATCTTCCTTGTGTGCTGCATGCTGCACAACATGGCAGAGGAGAAAGCTGTGCCACTCATCCTGGATCCGGATGAGCAGGAACATCCACCCGTGGAGGAGGAAGGGCTTGGTCACGAGGCAAGTGATGTGGAGGAGGAGGAGGACATCCGCAGTCAGCTCATACGCAACTTCATCTCATAATGGTGAGTTCCAGTGTCTGAGTGTGCACGCATTGAGCCTTGTGTGGCATGTGTTGCAATGTGTGGGTCCATCTGCATGTATGCTAAGTGACTCAGAGGTGTGTTTGGATGTGTGACTCGAGTGATGATGTCATTAAACTCATTGTTGGTGAGACACTCTATTTCCACCTAGCATGTTGACTACCTTATACGTGTCGAGTACATACCCATGTATGCGGATGAGCATCTTTTGGCTGACTTCTTGTGTGTCTCTCATCCCCAGGTATTTGCGCATGCTGTCTGCTGGTGGCATCGTTGTGCTCCTGCCATTCCTCATGAGTACAGCAACGTGTGCTGAGTCTGCGTTACATGCACGGACATGGTGAAAAGTCTCCTTTGGGTAAATATTGCAGCACGGCTTTTTGGGTGTGGTTGTTGTTTACAATGTGTATGCACTGCTCCTGTACATGTGTTGTTACTATGCATACATGTCGACTCACCATGGGGCACATGACATGTAGCAGGATTCACATGAATTGATAGTCACACTTGGTGACAGTCATCTGTAATGGGATTGTGGATTGTGATGAAGGCATCAATGTGTGTAACACTGCCCTGGGAAACATACGGGATGCACCGGGTTGACATAGTGTGGGACATCCCCATAAGGGGCACAATGGTGAATAGCAGCCTCTCCGTGAGCAGCAGGGGGTGTTTGGCTCAACACCGTCACTTGTGTGCCCGTTCAATGGATTTCCAGCATCTGTGGTGCAAAGGGGGGTGCCAGTGTAGGTCCCACATGTTCATCCACATGACCTGTGCGTATGTTCGTATTGATGCTTTTGCCTTTGTGCAAGCCTGAATAATAAAGGTGTCCCTCATCCTCCAAGGTGCCTCATCTCTGTCAATACACGTCTCTTGCCACTGTGCATGCGGCATCTCTGGCATAGTCATCAGAGATTGTGCATATGAGTCAATGTGTAGATTAGCAAGATGCAGGCTGTTTGTCAGGGATTTGAATCTGTATTGTGCATAAAGTCCATGGATGTGTATGTATTTTTGCATCTCTGTCCCCACAACGGGCACTCAACACCCGCTGAGTGTTTGTTTCCTGTGCGCAGCTCGCCCTTCAGTTTCCTGATCCGGTGTCAGTCATCTTTGCTGATTGTGCATCCATTGTCTCTGTGTGTGCCATGTTGAACCAGACACTCCTTCCTTAACATACACCTTTTGCAGTAGTCCTTTCTGACATCCTTGTATTCGTGTGCAACTTGTGGCATGGTTTTCAGGACATGTCGCATGCTGCTGCAGGCCCTGCAGCAAGGGCACACAAAGTTTCAAGATTTGGCCACACACACGCCTCTAAGATGCTCCTCCCTTCCTCCCTCCACCCATTCATTTGGGTGTCATTAGCTTGTGTGTGACACAGTTGCGGCCACGCGGTGGCAAAGGCTGGACCGTCTGCACATGCTAGGTGCACATTGCACGAGCCTCATGTCCTTGCATGAGCCACATCACGCTATAGTATGATGTTGCAGCCACCCTCCAAGCAATGTCCATCCGAAACATCTGTTGCCTGCACTCAGGCATGCACTGAGCGCCCACACAACACCTTTGCATAATGAGTGTGCAACTCCAACTGCCTACACAGCGCTGGCATGCCTTCCAAGCCCTGTCACACCAACCAGGTCATGTCCCTCCTACTCCCCACCGGCTATGTACCCCAACAAGGCCATGGGAGTGGACTCCAGGCCTCTGCATGTAGTATGGTGTTGTTGTCGGACACATGGCACAGGTATCATGTCTCAGTGTGTCAGTCTACAATGTGTCCAGGATCCCCCTCTACACCATCACATGCGCACAGCATCTCATCATCATCTCGTGTGCCATTGACAGCCAGGTGCGCCTCACCCTCCCCAAAGACGCAGACCTTGCCAGTTCTCATATTCAATAATGCATGTGATCCATTGGCAGATGGCTGAACATCAGCCACCTGAGGCTGGACTTGTACAGGACTGTGGTGACCATCTGCGGATTGTCCCCTTACAGCTGGGTCAACTGCTTGTGTCCCACCTGCAAGAGCCCTGCACAAGCACCCAGTGGCCACGCACACAAGCTGGTGTGCCTCATGTATTGCTTGCTCACATGTGCTATGCTGATCACCAGCATCTGTACCTCAGGCTGCAGCACACTCTGCATTATGCACATGATCCCCAGATTGATCCACCTCAAGGCAAGACAGACCATCCCCCCGTTCCACTACGACATCCGTGTTGAATCCTACCCTGCCCTCTACGGAGCAAGTACATTACTACTCCCATGAAACTTGTCCACATACAGGGTGCATCTGCACAGCTCAGCTTCAACATCCGGCGCCCCAGCCACATCACCGTCCTGCAGAGATAGCTGCAATGGATCACTGTCTGATGCAGGATGACCTTCACACTCCACACCCACACTCAGGAGGCAGGCCACGACCACGACCCAAAAACAACCTTGTGGCACTGTCATCCAAGACCCCATTGTGCCATCTCCGTGCATCCAACCTTGGCCTGGCCACCATTCTCCACATCCACCTTACTCCAGCAGGCAGGACATAGTTCTCCCACCTGGCTAAACATACCTGGGACTCCCTCCCCAGGACGGTCCACATGAGCCCTGACCTCTGCGCATCAATGATGCTCTTCAAAATAGGTCTGTCCGCACAGTTGTGCAAGCCCCCCTCAGCAGGTTGAGCCCATCACGGGTGAGTATAGTGCTCCATGTCTGTATTGAATGATACATTGTGACCCATGTGTGTCCTGTGCCAGACTCAGATTCCAGGGTATGGATGGTTGGAGTTACTTCAACACTCAGGCATAGTTTGACATTACAACACTTACATGTTGTGGAATAATGCAAAATGACGGCAACATCTCATGATTTTGAGTAATTTTATTTGTGGTGGGGTACGTGTTTTGGTGGATGAAAAGAGGTGCTCGCCGGGTGTCTTGAATCCAAAGTTCACAGGGGGAGTTGGTATCCTTGGCTTTGGAAGTCATCAGAGTCCATGCCACAGTCTTGGTCATCATTGGTCAGACTGTGACCAGCAAGTCCATGTGGCAGAGAATGTCATTGAATGAGGTACTGCTGTTGCGCCAGAGGGCCAGGTGCCAGGCCAGGTGACCTGGGAGATGTTGATGGTACGCTGACTCTCACGGTCTTTTCCGTGGACGACCCACCTTCCTCTGGGGACCCTCAGATGCAGGCCGTGACGATGTTTGTGATGCTCCGTCAGACGAATCCTCCTCCTCCTCATCCCTCCCTGTGGCTGGTGGTGATGTTCGCCTGGTGGCACAGGGAGGGTTGCCCATGTTGTCGGCAATCCGACGGAGTGAACGGCTCATGTCCGTTTGCACCTCCCCGAGCTCAGCCAGTCTTGCCTCCATCCGTCCTTGGTGTTGTCGTTGACAGGCATGTTGCTCGGCCTGCAGGTTCTTCATCTCCTTGAGGGTCCCCTTGATGTCTGTGAGGCTGTCCACTACCTGGCTGATGCCCCTGGTGTCACGCCGGTATGTGTCCAGGATATGGCGTATGTGTGCCATACCGGTTCCCTCAGCTGGCTGGTCACGTTCTCGCCTCCGCCGTCCTCCACTCCCACCACCCCTGCCCACACGAGCCTGGCCTGCCGTTGTGGGCACATCGGGTCTCCGGGACCCCTGAGGGATGGCATTTGCGGGGTCGCCTGCCTCTTCCTGGGTGCCCGGAGAACCTTGTCCCTCCTGGTCAGACTGGCTGTGTTGTTCAGTGCGAGCAGGGCTGCTGGGTGTCTCCTGGGATGTGGCAGGAATGGGGGTGGTGGTTGGCACAGTTGTACCTGATACAGGTGCTGCAGGGGCTTGGGCACCAGAGGGGCCAGGTTGGTCGGGGTCATCCACAGAGTGGTGAGAGTCGTCGCTGCCGGTGGGATCTTCTTGACGCCGAGCCTGGGCCTGTGATTCTTCCCCCCCAGTGTTGGGGGGAGATCCCTGATGTTGCCCTGTGTGTGAGAGAGAGACAATGTTAATGGTGTTTCATGCGACATCCATGTTTGCTACATATTCAAGTTGGCACAGTTCTTCCAGGTAGTTGGATGTGCCTGGCATTCCTCTCAATGTACACTTGTGGATGGGTATATTGCGGGGGACAGTTTGATGTGTTCTCCTGAGTCTTTGGCCTGTGACAGTAATGGTGGCCTGCTTAATTGGCAATGGATTGGTCTTGTTGTGTCACATGTCCATTGTGGGAGTGGCAAAGTCCGTTGCCTGCCCCGGGGGTGTGTGTTTGTGTAAGGGGTGGGGGTGTGTGTGACCGGGCATGCTGTTGGGTGTGGTGTGATTTGTCATTGGATCTACCAGGTGATGTGTCTATCCCCTCATGGTGCATGCTGGCATGACAGTGAATGTGAGTTCCTGTGTTAGGTAGGTGGCATGTGGAGTTGGTGTTTGAGTGTACAGTGGTCACAGGAGGGCCTTGTGCTGTCTACAGCAGGGCCAAGTGTCATCTACGTTATCTGTACTTGGCAAGTCCCTGAGCATTGAGCATGGTGCATGGGTATGTCCCTAGGCCACAGCTTTCCACACTTTTCCTGTTGGTAACACACTTTTTGTAGATGCATAATTTTGGGAGACAGTAAGGCAGTGTAGAGAGCGGGCGTAGCGAGGGAGGCAGAACCGGCTGATGGTTTGAACTGAGAGTGGGAAAATGGTGCTTTTTAAAGACAATTAGAGAATGCAGGAAGGTTACTAAGGCATTTGTGAATCAGTTCTAACAGACACTGTGAGTGGCAAATCTGGGTGTAAGGTTAGGTTTGTGCCTGAAGCAAGGATCTACTCATGCACACATTGACACATGCCCCAGTGATTAACGTCACAAAAAGGGCTGGTTCACGCACTGGCAAACGTTGGAACCATGCACTAAGTCCACCTGCTGACGAGCGAGCAGACCCAAACCACCCAAGGGGGATTTGGTCTCCCTCTGTCTCCATCTCTCTTTCTCCCTCGGTCTCCCTCTCGGTCTCCCTCTCAGTCTCTGTCTGTCTGTCTCAGTGTCTGTCTGTCCCTGTCTCTGCCTCTGTCTGTCACCCTCTGTCTCCCTCTCTGTCTCCCTCTGTCTCCAGCCCTCTGTCTCCCTCACTCCCTCCCTCTCTCCCTCCCTCTGTCTCCCTCCCTCCCTCTGTCTGTGACCCTCTGTCACCTCAACCCAGCTTCCTGGGCACACACACTTTGCAGGTCTTTCGAAGGCCATTTGCTTGTTCATGAGGCTTAGTTTGGAATGGCAGAGTGTCTCTGAGTCTGCGCTGCGGCGGGGGGGGTGTGCTGACACTCTTTCAAAGGGCTGCCTCTTCATTAGCTGCTGTTATGTGTTCATACCGATGTCATCCTGCGACGCGCCCACCATTTGCAGGCGACACAGTACTGTGTCGGGACACACTGTTTGGAAGACTCTTCCCTAGGCCATTTGGGCTGAGGGCATTGGTGTCTGATTCTGAGTTGCACAATGTGTTTTGGGAGGCCCAACCTCCCAGCATCGTGGACATCCAGTCTTGTGTTGGTGTTTTGTGTAGCCTGTGACTTGGCATGGCCTTGCTTAGTGAATGGGGCATGGACCGGTTAGTGGCATGTGCGTGATTTTTTAGTGTGGATGTGTCCGGTGAGGGCTTTGGGGTAGTTGCATGCATGATTTGGAGTTGGGTTGTGGATGCGGTTCCCCCCATGTAAACTGAGTTTTTTGTGTACTCACCAGTCTCTGCGACTCCTTCAAGTCCATGTACTCCCACCGGCGGAAGCGTGGCCATCACCTTCTCCTCCCAGGGATGGTAATGTACTGGTCTGCGGGGGGCACCACCTCCAATGATGTGGGTCTGGGCGTGCTCTTCATTAATTTTTCTCTTGACCGCCCTCCGCAGATCGTACCACCTGGCTTGGCATTCATGCCTGGTCCTTCTGATGGGCGCAACAGCATTGACCCGATCGACGATCCTCTGCCACATGGCTGATTTCTCCGCTATGCTGGTCTGTCTGACCAATGTTCCAAAGAGCTGTGGCTCGACTCTGATGACTTCGTTGACAAGGATGTCCAGCTCCTCCGTTGTGAACTTTTGATTCTTGTCTGTGGGTATGGTGTGGGGTGTGGGTGTGGATGGTTGTGGGTGTGTGGGTGTGGATGTGACGGTGTGGGTGTGAATGTGATGAGGGGGTGTTTGTGAAGGTTGTTGTGTGAAGGTGTGCAAGTGTAAGGTGTAGTCAAGGTTCAAGTATGGTGCAGTGGTTTGTCTGTGGGCTCTGGCAGCAGTGGGTCTGTTGCAAAGGCTCATGGTTTGTGTGTGGGCCCTTTTTATTGGTCCATTTGTGGGTGTGGCTGTGTTTGAATTTTGGGTGGGTGTGTAATAAGAGGTGGTTGTGGTTTGGGCCTCTGTTTACCTGTTTGGATGTTGCAGGTCAGTGTATTCGATGTATTTGGGCTTGTTGGACGTGTTTTGTGGTGTTGTGCAATTCGAATTGACCCTCCTTGTGGTGTTTTACAGTGTCCTGGTTCAGTACGAGTGGTTTTCGCGTCTGTAAGGTGCGTACATCCGCCATGTTGTTGTACAGTGCTCACATTTGCAATGGTGTAGTACGATTCGTACATGCGTGATGCTGGGTGAGGGTGCTGGTGTGGGGGCCTGGGGTAGGGTGCGTACATGCACGGGGATGGGGTACGGTGTTGGGGTACGGTGCGTACTGGCACGGGCATGGTGTAGGGGCCTGGGGGTACAGTGCGTACATACGGGGTACCGGGGGTATGGCGCGTACATACGGGGGAGCTGGGGGATATGTCACGTACATACGGGGGGGCTGGGGGTACGGCGTGTACATATGGGGGGCTGGGGGTACGTCGCGTACATATGGGGGGCTGGGGGTACGTCGCCTACATACGGGGGCTGGGGGCACGGTGCGTACATAGGGGGGGCTGGGGGTACGGCGCGTACATATGGGGGGCTAGGGGTATGTGCTGGGGGTACGGCACGGACGTACGGGGGGCTGGGGGTACGTCGTGTACATACGGGAGGCTGGGGGTACGTCGCGTACATACGGGGCTGGGGGCATGGCGTGTACATAGGGGGGCTTGGGGTACGGCACGTACATATGGGGGACCAGGTGTATGGTGCATACATAGGGGGTTCTGGGGGCCCGGCGCGTACATATGGGGTACCAGGGGTACGGCGCGTAATGGGGGTACGTCGCGTACATAGGGGGGCTGGGGGTACGGTGCGTACATACGGGGGACCGGGGGTACGGCACGTACATGGGAGGGGTGTTCGGTGCGTATGCGGGCACATGTTTAGACATGTACATGAGTGCTATTGAAGTTCGCTCCGTACGGTCTTTTTTCCATACGGTTGTACAGTCAGACGGACGGGACGGATCGTACTTGCGCGCTCGGACTTCATTTTTACGAATTGTACGTAAAAATGTACGGGGACCTGTCAGGGACTTTTTCTGATCCGAGGACGTGTCGGGGAATTTTCCCAATGCGATTCGTATGTAGTTTTTCACATACAAATCGTACTTGCCAGTTTGTACGGGACTTGTACGATTCGTACGTAAAAAAATACGGATACGATTCTTACGGGGAATATTTTTAAGGGATCGGAATCGGCACCTCAGTGTAGAATTTTTCCAACTTACTTACAAATGCTAAATGATGAGATTGAAGAAGAAGGAACTATTGCAGCTGAAATAGCTAGAGAAAGTTCACAAAGCAGTCAAAGTTCAGGTCCAATGACTGAAGACCCACTGAGTCAACCAAATATTGAAAATAAAGCAGCGATAGAAACTGCAAAGCAGCAAGCACAACAGGATATTATTCAGTTTCAAAAGTTAGAGGAACAACTTAAAATTGAACAAAAAGAAATCTATCTACAAGTCAAACAACAGGTAGAACATGGCTTCCTCCACTACAAAAAAGATTGGCAATGTTCATAATTTCAACCTATTCTATTGTACATTAGTGGTCAAGCTGGAACAGGAAAAAAGTTTCCTAATTAAAGTTTTGACCAGTTATCTACACAAAACTACAGTATCAAATGTATCTTGTGTCATAATATCTCCAACTAGATTAGCAGCACATAACATTAAAGGTATTACTTTACATGTATTACTCATGCTTCCTGTCGACCATAATAATAATTAGGAATATCAAAAGCTATTGGGAGAAGCCTGTTCTGAAGTCTCAAGAGTACTAAAGAAACTGACACTTTTAATCATTGATGAGGTGAACTTGGTCTCAAACTTAATGCTTGCGTTTGTACACATGCGAATGCAATCGATTTTACAAACAAATTAGGATGTTCTGTTTGGAGGAAAATGTTTAATTGTATTTGGAGACCTACTACAATTTACTCCCATTAAAGGACATCCTGTTTTTAAAACATTTCTCCTTGATGACACAAGGAAACTTTTTGAAGTATTGGGAATGTAAATATTTGGTTAAACTTTGAATATAAAGAACTTTTTAAGAATATGCGACTAGCAGTTTTTGAAGATTACGGAAATATTCATAAAGAGATAAGAATTGGTATGTTACAGAACATGGTAAACAAGCTTTAGAAAGTCGCCTACTAAGGAACTTGTTTACATCTGGAAAAACAGATCGAACACCAGGGAGTAACAATTATTCTTACTGAAAAATTACAGGCTAAATTGAATTCTTTGGAAAAGTCTATCTAAAACTGCAGGATTAGAAAAGTGTTTACATGTATGTAAAAACTGTTGAGTAATTTAGCAGCGTAATTTGAATGTAGGAGAAGGATAAGTAAATGAAGCAATGGGAAACATTAATTTTGTACATTTTCAAAATAGAGATGAAATAGAATTTTTGAATATAAAATTTGACTAGATTAAAAAGGTAAGACAGATTGGGTGTTGTGTTGTACATTTTTTGCTTGTCAAGGACGTGTATGTTCGAAGACAACAGTTTCCTCTGTCTCTAGCATATGCAGTAACTATTCACAAATATTTCAGTTTAAAGTGTAGACCGAGCTTTTGTAAATATTAGGAGTATTGCGTTCAAAGAGGGAGTTGCATACATTGTATTGTCTCAAGAAAGAACCTTTTCTAGTTTGTATTTGATAGATTTTGATGAGAAACAGCTTAGTGCTGATGCAAATGGTGTAGGAGAGTACAATCGATTAAGAAAACTTTATGATCCTCATTTAGGTAAATATCCAATATAGGAGAAGTGTATAGTGTTTCCAAAACGGAAATATGCCAAGCATTCAACTGAGTTGAAAATAAGAAAACAATTGAAGAGAAAGTTGTAGGCATAAAGAAAAACAAGTGGAAAGTGATGATGACATTGTTGGATACCAAATGGAAAATAGTTCAGATGTTAAATGTTATGCTAATGTGATTCTGAAAATAGTGTTTCATTTACAACATCTTCATCATGAAATCATAGAAAACCATGAAAACTGATTCTTTCTGCACTAAATCATTTATTTCAACAGTTGTTAGGTGACAGACATGTTTTAGATATATGTACTGGTTTAGTGACACTTACTAAAAACATAGAACAAGATGCACAAGAATTTCTAATGCTCATGCTTGGAGTAGTTGAACACGAAGGAATACACATTGATAACTGATTTAAGTTACAAATGGGACCATAACTTCAAAGAGTGTTCATTTAGTTTTACCACTGAAATGCAATCAGTTTGATTCCTATACTTATTAATACCAGACTGCAAATCAGTACCTTTTAACAAATTGATTGAAACAACAATTCAAGATATGATATATTCACATTGTAGATCAGAGATGTTATCTACATTACATAGTGAAAGATTTGAAAAATATGTCATTTTAATGTTACAACATTGTAGAGCAAATGGAAAAAATTGGAAACAAAGATAAAGGATTTTAAAGGAAGTCAAATATCTATTTTAGGAAGAAGTTATATATTAGTGGCTATTATTTACCATGATAGACCTACTGCAACATCTGGACACTAAACTGTTTATTTAAAGTGTAACAAAGGATGGAGACACTGCAATGATGCCCACTTGGAATTCAAAGCTAGATTGCTTACTCAGTTATCAAATTCGTATATGTTATTATTTCACCAGAAAAGGTTTTAAGAAAATCATTCAGCTTATTGGGCAAGATGTCAACAGAAATCCGAAAGAAAGCACTGCAATCTATTAGAGTTTATAATTAGTGTTTTGATTATTATTTTGCTTGATAGATATTACATTTTTAAAATTGTGTTTAAAAAGCAAATAGTTTTTATATTTGTTTTCAATGTTGTACCAGATGTAAATGAAATTCTATATTTTTTTTATGTATTTCTGATAAATAATAGAGTTAATGTAAATGAAAGAAGTGATTAACAAAGTGTAGATAGGAAAACACATACTCACACATATTGATATGCTGATTTGCTTTTATTTGTACAATCAATCCGATTGTTTTTTTCAATGTTCAATGATAATGCTACATTCAAGTCACTGTGTATGGTGAAGTTATGTGCAATATGAAAACAGCAAAAAAAGGTAAACTGAAAATGTTATCTAATTATAAAATAATGTTAAGTTACCAAAAAGGTTATATTATAATTTCTCTAATATAATATGATTACATAATAGTTTTTCTTTTTATTCTTAATAGTAGGTACTGTTCAATATTGAAAACAGTTTTAATAGTGTTTAGGACAATACTACTATAAAACAGATTTACTGAATGATGTATCTAAATTACGTCAAAGGTAAGAATACATAATACAATATTTATGATAAACTGGAAAATTGTTTAAGATGAACAAATATGTAATTTGTGTCTAACATGAATAATCTACTACTTTTAGACTATTTGAAAAGTATCATCCTACTCCCGAGAAGCAGTAACACACTCACTTTCTGAGATAATGCAGACACTAATAAAAGTGGTACAATAATAGTTGGCCTTTTATTTTGAGTTACTCCTTCTATTGCAAACTGCTTCAGCTTCAAGACACTAGTATAGTTATGTGACTTTTGAAACATGTTGAAAACAAACTCTATTTACCTCTATGCTACCTTATATTATTCTCCATAAAGGTACAATTGAAGTAGTACATAGATAGTGATATCTATGTTTGAAACTGAAAGTGCATTTTGTTACTTTTGAAAATTTGACAGTTTTCAAGTCTAATATATCTTCTCATTTGAACAAGTATTTTAACATATAACATAGAGCTAATAGGCCTAAATTTTGAACTATAGACTTTACTATATATGGGACAAGCCATGCACTCATCCATCCACTCAGACACTAACCTTGGACTCATTCATTCAGTAAGACACCACCCATTCAGTCATTCAGTCACCCAGGTGCCACTCTTGCACTTGTCCAGTCACCCAGGAACTAGCTAAACACGTATTCAATCACCCAGCAACTATCAAAGAAGTCACCTAATTACCCAGGCACTATCTATGCACTCATGTATTAACTCAGGTACTACCCATGCACTTATTCAATCACCCAGGCACTAGCTATGCACACATCCATTCACTCAGGCACTACCCATGCAATGATCCAATCACCTAGGTGGTACCCTTGCACTCATTCTTTCACTGCTCTTGCACACATTAATAACCCAGTCTCTAACTTTGTACTCATCCATAAACTCAGGCAGTACCATGCACTCATCGATTGACTCAAGTATTACCTATGCACTCAGGCATTCACACAGATACTAATTCTGCACTCATCCATTTACTCAGATAGTACCCTTGCACTCATCTATTCACTCATGCACTACCCATGCACTCAGTCATTCACTCAGCCACTGCCCTTGCACTCATTCAATCACAGAGGCTCTGCCCACACACACATTCAGTCACTCATTCAATACCCATGCACTCATCAATTCACCAGGTACTGCTTATGCGCACATCCAATCACCCAGTCACTACCTTTGCACTCATTCATCTGCTCAGGCAATACCCATGCACTCATCAATTGACTCAGACACTACCCATGCACTTATGCATTCACCCAGGCACTACCTCTGCACTCATCCATTCACTCAGACACTAACCTTGCACTCATCTATTCACTCATGCACTACTCATGCACTCATCCATTCACTTTAATAGCACTCATGCACTCACCCAATCATCCAGGCACTATCCATGTACTTATCGATTCCCTCAGGTACTACCCATACACTCATCCAATCCCTCAGACACTAGCCTTGGACTGATCTAATCAATGAGACGCTACCCATGCACTCATCAAATCACCCAGGTGCTACTCTTCCACTTATCTAGTCACCCAGGCACTAACCTTCCACTCATCTATTCACTCATGCACTCATCCATTCACTTACATTCTACCCATGCACTTACCCAATCACCCAGGCACTATCCATGCACTCATCCATTCACTCAGACACTGTCCTTGCACATATCCAATCACCCAGTCACTAGCTTTGCACTCATCCATAAACTCAGTAAATTACTTTGCACTCATCCATTCACCCAGGTACTGCTTATGCACACATCCAATCACCCAGTCACTTCCTTTGTACTCATTCACATACTCAGGCAGTACCCATGTACTCATTGATTGACTCAGGCACTACCCTTGCAGTCATGCATTTACCCAGGCACAACCTCTGCACTCATCCAATAACACAGGCACTATCCATGCACTTATCCATTCACTCAGGCACTACCCATGCACTCATCCATTCAATGAGATGCTACCCATGGACTCACCTAATCACCTAGGTGCTACTCTTGCACTTGTCCAGTCACCCAGGCACTACCCATTTACTACCCATACACTCATCCATGCATTCAGACACATATGTACTACCCATGCACTCATCCATTTACTTACATACTACCCATGCACTCACTCAATCACCCAGGCACTATCCGTGCACTTATCGATTCACTCAGGCACTACCCATGCACTCATCTAATCACTCAGGCACTACCCTTTGACTCATTCATTCAATAAGACGCTACATATGCAGCCATCCAATCACCCAGGTGCTACTCATGCACTTGTCCATTCACACAGGCACCTGCTAAACACTTATTCAAACACCCAGCTACTCTCAATGCAGTCACCTAATCACCCAGGCACTATCCATGCACTCATGCATTTACTCAGGCACTACCCAAGCACTCATCCAATCACCCAGGCACTATCCATGCACTGATCCATTTACTCAAGCACTACCCATGCACTCATTCTTTTAATGACGCACTACCTATACTCTCATCCATTTCCTAAGCCGCTAACCATGTACTCATCCATTCACAGAGACACTATCCATGCACTCATGCATTCACCCAGACACTAAACTTGCACTCATCCATTAACTCAGCTACTACCCATGCACTCATTAATTCACTCAAATACTACCATTGCACTCATTCATTCACCCAGGCACTGTTCATGGGGACAAGCAATTACTTAGTCAATACCCTTGCACTCATCCATGTACCCAGACACTGTCCATGCATACATGCAATTACCCAGTCACTATCTTCGCACTCACACAAACACTCAGGCTGTACCCATGCACTCATCCATTGACTCAGGCACTACCTATGCACTCATACATTCACCAAGTACTAGCTCTCCACTCATCCATTCCCTCTAACAGTAACCTTGCACTCAGCTATACACTCATGCACTACCCATAAACTCATCCATTCTCTTAGCCACTGCCCTCGCACTCTTCAACCCAGGCACTGCCCATGCACACATGTAATCACTTACATCCTACCCATAACTCGTACAATCACTTAGGCACTATCCATGTACTCATCCATTCACTCAAGCACTACAAATGCACTCATCCAATCATCTAAGCACTACATTTTCACACATCGTTTCACTAAGGCACTACCCTTGCACTCATGCAATTACCTAGGCACCATCCTTATACTCATGCATTCACTGAGGCACTACACATGCACTCATTCAATCATCCAGGCACTACCCATGCACTCACGCAATCACACACACACTGCCCATGTGTCTGTGCATTCAGCCAATCACCAACCACTACCTGTCAACTCATTCCATCACTCAGGCATTACACTTATATACTCATCAAATTATCAGGGCACTACGCATACGTTTTTGCAATTATTCACACACTAATTAAACAGTCATTTAATCAAACAGGCAGTACTTATGTACTCGTACAAACAGTAATGCACTATTCACCAGTCAACTAAACTTTCAAATGCGAATCATCCATTCATCACATATACATACTCTATTATACAAATCATTCACCCACACACACATTTATCCATCCAATAAGTTTCATGACAGAAATTTTTTTATTTTCAACCAAAATAGGTGGTTGATTAAGAACCTATTTTTTTTAAACTATTTTGAGGGTTTTTTTGTATTTTCTAACACTGTTTTTATATTTTTTGATGTTTTTGACTTTTCTACGAAAAATAAAAAAAGTTCTACAGTACAATTGAGATATATTTAACCAACGAAGAAACATGAGGCTGCAAAGCCAACAAAAAATGTACACTGGCGTGTCTAAACAAGATTGATGACAGCATTAATAGACCCGACACAGAGAATAATTTGGCACTTTCTGCAGTGCACTCCAGCATCTGCCAAATCCGGGAAGCTCTAGAGTTGAGGTGTGGAGAGAACAGGTGCAGCAGATGTTGATGGCTCATTGATGTCAAGTTGTGTAGCCTTCTCCCTCTTCTCTGGATCCTTCACTTCCCTTGCAAGATGAGTTGGGTGCATGGTCTCCAGATGTTTTTTCATGGAGGATGTCCTGCATGAATATGTTTTTTCAGATCCTCTGGGAGACAACTTTTTGGCACAGAGTGCAGGTGACTTTTCGAACATTTACCTTTTTTTCATCCTCAGGAATGGTGAAAAAGGTCCAAACAATGCTCTCTTGTCCTTCTTCATTGACTCTTCAATACCTCCTTGAGCTGCTCTTCTTCTGGATGTGAAGATGCCATGTTGAAAAATTTGCTGGCCAAAACACCAAAAATATAAAAAAGTTAGTAGAGCTGACAAAAAAGATGTCCACAGATGCAGACACCCCAAAACAAGAAGAAAGGAACAGGTGTTGGATCCTCCTTCTAAGAGAATGAAAACCTTTCAAACCAATGAAAAGCTTTCTTTTCATGTGACATGACGTCGCAAAGGAGTCACCAACCCACCACATATATGTCACGTTTCCGTAAAATGTCCATAAAATTTGCAAAATTTCATCTAAAAGTATATATAGTTGTAAATTGTAAATTATTTTAAAAGTATTTTAGTGAACAGTCTTTAAGCAAAACAGATATTTATACTTTGCACAGTGATATTTCAAACCTTTTAAAATTGCGCCGGAGTCGCTACCCCTACAATATCCCAAAAATACATGTAGGATCGACCATGCTGTATATGTACTTATGTGTAGTTGTGATTTATGCTATGTTGGAAGCACAAAACTTCAGGTACATATGCGTATATTGCAGCACCTCCGTGCGATTGTAAATTCTGATCCAGCCTATCCAGTTGCAAGACACTTTAAAGCTGTGCATGAGAACAACATAAAATGTCTACAATATTTTGTAATAGATGCAGCACCCTTCAACAAGAGAGGTGGGAATTGAGAAAAACAGCTGCGGCAACTAGAATCTAAATACATTATAGAGTTAGACACTAAGTTACCGACTGGACTGAATACAGGGGAAGATTTACATAATTTCCTATAAAGAGGGGCTGCGACTATTATGTTACCTGTATCTGTTAGATTATCTCAGTCTCCCCTCAGAAGTATATGCTTTTATTATGACGGTCACAACAGTATAGATATGCTTTGTTCTTATGCTGATTGTGCCATACATTGTCTTCCCCAACCAAACATAGATCCTTTTATCTATTTAATATTTGGGTCACATATGGCAAAGAATCGTACTGGAGCACCATTATTTTGAATAGCTATTTATAGTATTTGTACTAGAGCATTGGATATTGCATTCATTGTTGCAGACTCCAGTCCATAATGACATTCGCTGCTTAATCCATTTTGGGATTAGTTCTTTTATCTTTAAGCACTATTTTGCACATAATCTCTTCATTTTGCACCCCTCACACCAATAGCACTTTATCGATAGTGTGTGGGCATGAAAATTTCACTTCTTTCTATTTGGCTAATCAAATTTAATATTTCGTATTTGCACATCTGTCAGGACATTTCAGTCATATACCATCTTGTTCTGCTTACAGGAGATATAACAATATATTGCTGCTAAAATTACAACTAAATATGTATTTTAAGTATGTTAGCAATAAGCTTTTTAATTTATTTAAAAACCAGTTGTTTTAGCTATATTGTATTTATATCTGTTATATGCTGTAGCATTTTGTAGCGTATTTGCGCATGTTAAATATAGATGAAATATTAATTACTAACTCCTGTATTAGTTTACATTAGCATATTTGCACATCACAAAAATGTCGTATGAAGTTGCTCAGGTATAAGAAATGAATTTCCGACCTGTAGAATTTTACTTCAGTGTATTTGCACATTTCATTTAGATGCCATAGTGATGGGCGCAGGTACAAAACATAATGATCTGATATATGAGCATTTGTGCATTTGATACAAAACAGAAATGTTTCAATTCTATTTTTAAGATCTCTAAATTGCTTTGTTTTACAAATCTATTATCAATAGTAATGTGCATTTATTTTTCGCATTTAATTTGTAGCCATTTTGCTGTATTTACAGCGAGGTTTCCTCTAAGTAAGTAACACAATGTAGAGTATTTCCTTCATGTTAATGTTTTTGCTGATCACGTGAACCGGAAGTGCTATGTTGCGGTTTTCAATATGTCGCCAAGTGATCAATGACACAGTCCATGTCCGAAACGCGTCTGAGACTGCACTTTTCCATAAAATAAAGCACCATATATCGTCAACAGCATATTTTGTGTCCGTGGTCCTATCTGTGCGCGTCCGCACGAGGATATTGCCAGCAGATATACATATATATATACACACACACACACACGCAAACACACACACACACACACACACACACACATATATATATATAATGAAATTATTGAAATAAATAGAAATTGTTGGTAGAACTACATGAGAACCTGTTAACGTTAGTATGTGTGCAGAAATCCACAGATCAGTAACTAACCCACAACCTATTTGGAAAGTAGGTCTGCAACTGACACAAGTTGGCCTCAGTCCCTACCTTTGGTAAATGAAGTACCGTTTGCACTTAAAACTTCACTGGTAGCAAAAGTGTGCATCATTTAACTTTTACCATACTGAATCACAATTGTTTACAGAACTATACTATTTCTATTTCGCACATGCTTGCATGTACATAAAGTCAGTCTACGCTGCATATGTTTAAAGGTTCATTACTACTTACTTTGCTTTTTTAAATGATCAAGCAGTACCTAGAGCCATTTGATGAGCTTTAGCTTGGACGATGTCATCAGTGATGTCATCAATTATGTCATTTGAGATGTGATTAGTGATGTCATTAATGATGCCATTCGACATATCATGAGTGATATAATATGTGAGGTCATAAGGAGCGTATGGGGGATGCAAGTTACAGTTAGTTCACATAATTATAACTGGTGAATTTCAGTGTGTTTATTTTGTTTTTAAACATTAGTGTTATTATTATGATAATACCTAACTATAATGTCCCTTTAGTCTTTATTTTTTTCAGTAAATACACACACACAAAAACATGTAAGGTTAGGTAACTAAAAACAATAAAAGTATATAACATATCTGTAATGTAAAGATTTATAAAGTACAAGACTGAAATCTTACCTGCAAGGGAAAAACTCCTGGTGTAACTCCAGTAATGTAATAACTCTCGATATCAATGTATCAATAGCGCAAAACCTATGCTTAGCCACTATAGGCTAACCAAGCCCAGTTTAAAACCCTAGTTTATCCACGATAGGTATATGTTGAAACTGGCACTTTTCGGTTGGCAAAGAAGGTGTCCTAGCCAGGCAGAACATATTATTCCCATCAGAGGTGGATGATTACACTCACTGTATAACATGCCCTCACCCTTGGTTAGCTTCGCACTGAGCAGTCAGGTTTATCACAGAGGCAATGTGTAAAGCATTGGCGTAGTACTCTCACAAAATAAATACATTGAGTGTCACAAAAGAGACTTCACAAATGGTATATGTAATAAACTTTGTCTTCAACACACAGATTAATTTACACAACATGATCATGATTTCTGGGCATAAATCATATTTGGAAATATCACTAGCAGTACTAGGCCCAACCATTTTAAAATGACATTAGTAGTATGCACACTTGCAAAAGATCCTACTTTTACCATCCCGCACCCTTATATGGTGCAAACCATTGTAAGAACTAGGCCCACCCTGGCAATTATTGAAATTTAATATCACACAATTATAGGGTGCACTCCAGATCACAATGTACATATAAATAATTTCAACACTTTTAAACAGCACAGTGGGTCAAGGCCACTTGGGTAAAAATGAATGTCAAACATAGTATTCTTATGGCAAGGAATCAATGTGTAAGGCAACACCGCTGTCTGGTGTAATAAATACCGTCACTCCCACACACTCGCTCAGCACCAATACGCATTGCCATGGATATCAAGCAGTTCTGTATGGAGCATGCTCACACACACACACACACCCACAGCACACTAATGCGTTGCCACTGATATCAAGCAGGTCAGTTGATAATGCACATACAGAACCAGGAATTGAGATGCACAAGTGAGATGCAGTCTCTTTTGATTTGTTCTATTGCGTTCAGGTGCCTAGTGCACTGAACTCCCTTTGGGTCGGGTTGGAAAATTGTACTGATCCCTAGATTGGCACGGAATTTGTGACTCATCTTTGCACTTGCTTTATTCTCTCTTTTTTCCAAATTTTGGATGCAGTCCCTATGAGGTCGCCCTTATATATTCGCATTGAGAATGTTTCTTTCGAAACATGCAAATTCTTTTGACTGGATTCTCCTTTAAATATGTACCAGTCCTGATGATGACCTTAAAATATTATAGATTGAAACACCGTAGACGCCTGCCTTAGGCTTACATTTATAAGGAAGCATTGACTGCCACTTTCTGTTCTTGTTATTTGTTGGACTGATTCTTGTTTAAAGACCTTGTTTCCTTTTACCATTGTTTTTTTGTCTTACACTGTATATTATGATTTGAATTATGTATTTTTTGTTATTATGTGAGCACCATGTTTTTGTAATTGCTTTTTTACATCTTGCTACTTTAGGAAAAAAGATATTTTTTTAATCATTTTTGTGTTGGGTACACTTTTAGGATGTCCTTGCTCTGATATTTTTCTGTGTTTTTAATTAATTAATTAGTATTAATTGTTGATTATAAAAAAAGTGGGCATTTTCTTGTTTAACCATCCTGTGTGCCTCTGCCTATTTGTATCTCCACCGTCTGGTTTTCGAGTGACAAGAGCTGGGGATGTACATTCACTCTAGACAGTCACAAGGGGGTTGAGGTGTGTCCTGCCTTTCCTGGGAGACTCATACCCAGGCTGAATAGACCTTTCTGCATTTAGGGCCTTATGTAGGTGGGCTGGCATTTACCACTTCATAAATACCGAATCATACCGATTCGGTATTTATGAAGTGGTAAATGCTATGTAGGTAATTGGTCGGTAAATTTTACCGATTCGGACAAATTCTGTAATTACCGAATCGATATTTACCGATTCGGTAATGAGGCATACCTTCCCATTGATGGGAAGGTATGCCTCATTACCGAATCGGTAAATACCGATTCGGTAATGGGGGAGCACATGCAAGGGTGGCAGGGTGTCACATTGACACCCTGTTGCACCCCTGATTCGGCCATGTGTGCACATGTGGCACACATACATGCCCTGAGGGCATGTGTGTCTGCCACATTGCACACATCTACGGGCAAAATATTGCATTTACACACATATTCGTCATTTACCACCAACTATTAGTTGGTGGTAAATAACGAATCCCCACACACACCACACAGTCCCCCTACATCTCATTTCTGTATTCAGAATTTACCGAATCGGTAAAATTACCGAATCGGTAATCTTACCGAATCGGTAATTTTACAGATTCGGTAAATTCCGAATACAGAAATTCTCCCCCTACATCTCAAAAGCCAAAATACCGGTCGGTAACGGTATAATTACCGAAAATCGGCTGTTACCGACCGGTATTTGGCTACCTACATGAGGCCCTTAGAGTGGTGGGAGGAGTGTTCAGTAGCACCTGAAAAGGCTGTGTCTACTCTACAAAATGCTGTCTCCACCTCCTGTAGTGAAGCTGGACCAGGGAGGACAGAACTGGTTTTTACTGAGCTCAGAGACTCTTGAAACAAAGACTAAAAAGAAAAATTTGGGGTTTAAATATTAGACCTAAAAACCCACAACTTAAGATAACTTCTGGAATCAAGAGGAACCACTGCCAAGAAAGAAGAGCTCTGAGGAGGAGACTGCCCCTTTCCTGTGTGTTGCTTTGCTGGGTTGGCCTGTAGTTGCTGCTTCTGCCAAGGAGAGGACAAAGACTGGAACTTTGCTATGAACCTGCTTGTGGAAAATCTTTAAGGGCATGTGTGTGCTTGTCACCTGTTCTGAAGTCTCAAAGACAGAAATATTTCACCAACAGCTTCCCTGAATTCCACTGCTGGGAGTTCTCGCCTGCCTATTCCAGTTCTAGGCCTCTGGAGGTTATTCTGCTGCTGGGAACTAAAAAGGATCAAAGAAACCGAGAAAATTGAAACATTGCCCTTCCAGCGCCTGGTTTTCTGAAGCCACACCACTATGTGGGAAGAATTTCACGTACTGCCACTGTACTGCAAAAGAATCAACTCAGTGCCTCTCAGCGGCTGAAAAATCCGCCGTACGTCAAGTCCATTGCACTGACCTCTGAAGTCCGAGATCACCGCACCGACTCTGACACAGGCCCTGAAATGCGGTTTAAAAAATTAATGCACTGAGGGACCAAGGCTGAATAAGTCAAAGAAGCGCCTGTTTGCCACCACCGCATCAACCACCAGAACATCCCGGATTTCAATGCATCGAACCTGTGCGGCAAGATTTCAGACGCATCACCCGCAGACCAGAACCGACTTGGAATTGACGCATCACTTCCCCCAACAGGCCGGATTCCAAGCAGCAGAATTCTCGCATCAACTCCCAAAGGACTCAGGAGCTGACACATCACTGTGTTTTCCGATGCTTCCCTTCTCTTCAGCTGTTTGACCTTGTGCATTTTGACTCACTTAAAGGTACAGTATGTAAAATTGCGCATCCATAGATTTCTATGGACAGAGTTGCTGGAAACCTTTCAAAAGTCGTATTTTGAATTGTGTATGTTGGATTATTGTTGTTTTAGTCTTGTTTGGTTTAGATAAATATTCTTTATTTTTCTAGACTGGTGTGGTGTTTATTTGTAGTGTTTTCACTGTGTTACTGTGTGTCTGGGTGCAAATACTTTGCACATTACCTTTGGATAAGCCTGTCTGCTCGTGCCAAGCTACTAAATGGGGTAGCAGGGGTTATCTAAAGTGTGTAACTCCATTATCCTGACTAGAAGGAAGGGTCCCTACTTGGACATGGTGGTCAGCAGTGAGGATTTGGACTTGTATTTGCATTTGACATACAGTGATTAGTGTACAGTATTGTTGAGTGAAGACCATTATGCAACCGCATACTGCTTTTTGACTCTTGGTCCTATTTTGAGGATAACCCTTGAAGTATCCACATACCATGTCTCTCTCGGTGAGCCAGCAAGTGATGTTGCAAATTGTGTGTTTTCGATTGAGAAGTTGCAGTCTTGCAAAGAGGATCAACTTAAACAGTTTTGCATAGACTTTCAATGCCCAATTAAAAGCTCCGCTAGGAAGGAGAAGCTGCAGAAGGTGCTGAAGGCCTTGTAGACAGCAAGAGAGGCTCAGGAGGCTAAGGATGAGAATGTGGATGCACAGAACTAGCAAGGGGAGTTTGGAGCTCAAGATCTGCCAGTGGTAGGAGGGCCCTCAAGGCTTGGCAGCAGTGTGTTTTCTAGAGGTCTGTCCCCAGAGGAGTTGGAAGACAGATGACGGGAGAGAGAGAGCTACAGAGAGAGCTTGAGAAGCTCAAATTTGAGGTAAAAACAGTTTGAGGTGGTGCTCTAACAGAAAGAGAAGTAGAAGACCCTTTCTCTGGAAGAGAGAAAACTGTTGCTGGTCTATGAGTTAAGTTCGGAGTAGCTGGAAATTAAGGCCAAGCAGGCATGCAGGCCAGTGCAGTCTGTGGGGAAGGTACACATTCCAAAGGGTCTGGTACATAAATTCCAGAAAGAGTAGGACATCAATGCTTGGTTTACAGCTTATGAGGCAGCACTTTGCATGAATGAGGTCTCAGAGAAGCATTGGGGAGCGGGCTTGTGGAAACACATTGAGGTCTATGGGCCGAACCTCCTGATGACCCTAGAGGAGGCACGTACCATTACTTATCCCATCATAAAGGAGGCTTTATGTCTCTGTTAAGGGCTCACTCCTGAGCAGCATAGAGAGAAGTTCAGATCTTTTACAAAGATTGAGTCTAAAACTTGGGTTGAATGTGTGAATCTTTATTGCAAGTCGCTTGATGGTCAAATAAAGAGCAGCAGAGTAATGGACTATGGGGATTGTATGATTTAATTGCATGAGAGCACTTGTAAAGTCTTTGTTTGCCAGAGTTGCACCAGCATCTGATGGATATCAAGATGACTGGCCCCAGGAAGCTTTGTCAGGAGGCAGATCGCTTGGACCTGTATCTGGGTCTACAAGGAGAATGGGGTAAACTCAGCCAAAGGTAGGCAGGGTCCCCAGCAAACGAGTGGGGGGACAAGGGCAAATAGAAGGAGTTTTCTGAAGGGCCCCAAATTAGTTCCCAGGGTAAGGATTCCTATCCCCCAGATAAGAAAAATACATTAATTTCTGCAGGGAAGCCTGCAGAAGGGGGTCCCCACAAATGTTATGCCTGTGGCCAGGAGGGCCACATAAAGGGAAATCCTGAGTGTCCCAAGTGAGCACCGGCACCCACTGGTAAGCAGTCATTGGGGTGGCAGTGTAGCGCTTGTGAGGATTTAGTCCCATGGTAAGGGTGAGAGCCAGCTGAGATGACCCTTGTCTCATTAGGGGACAGTGAGATGGTCCAGAGAAACCCCTGCCTGAGAACACTAAGATGTATGGGCAGTAGATGACCATCAATGGCCAGAGGGTAGAGGCTCTGAGAGACACAGGAGCCAGTGTGACTATGGTAAAGTGTCACTTGGTGTCTGAAGAGCTGGTTGTCCCCAATGTGTTTCACCATATAGTTGCTGTGGACATCTCAGAGTGCCAGTACAACGTGGCACAGGTTGCCTTTTCTAGGGGGTCTCAGGTCCATTAGGGATGCCACATATTCAATTTTTTAAATGTATTACAGTACCGTATTCCAGATCACAGTACTATGTGGGTTGAGTTTCTGAGGTGGGGTGGGGCCAATTCTATTGATTGGAAGGCAGCAGGGCTGGTGCTGTGATTTGAATTCAAGTGAGCATGTCAGGTTGGACAGGTCTCTTACTTCAACCAGCCCCACATGCGCACTTCAGGCTTGTTGAACCTGTGCTGCTTTATCAAGCCAGTGGGAGCTCGTTGCAGTCCCCTGTCTATTTTAGAGCCGTGGCTTCACTGCCACAACCAATCCAGGCTCTGTGCTCTCATGCTCTTACTATCACAAAAAAACATGAGAGCAAAGTACCTATTGGTTCACTGTGACTATCTTCTCTCTCAGGCCTGTATGCACAAGTCATTTCGGGGCAAAGGATTATGGAACATGGCCAATCACTCTGTGACTTTATTTGAAGCTACACAGTCATTGGCCAAGTTCCTATCCAATGCGATGCATAGCTCCAATTTCGGTATTCCTCTAGCCTGAGCACAGTGTAAAGAAGAGTCACCTTGTCTCACGCTCATTTCTGTCCTGCAGAGTTTGTTTGTAGACCGTTCCTGAGAGAGAGGTAGTCTGGCCATGGCTGGTCTCCTTTCGGAACTTGACGGCAAAAGGCAGATACTTTCTTAGGTCAGTGTTTCTTTTTTTGAAAAAATGATTTAATGATAGTAAAAATAAAAAAACATTTGCTGTGATGTGTCCCGATAACGGCCTAAATTATAACAGTTATTTAGCACCTGTGAGCAGTGAGCAGTGTGTACAAAGGGCAGTGCTGTGTTTAATGTAGGACAAGCTTGATTTCAAATAGGTCTCTTTTCTG
Source organism: Triturus cristatus (assembly GCF_964204655.1). NCBI lineage: Eukaryota > Metazoa > Chordata > Amphibia > Caudata > Salamandridae > Triturus > Triturus cristatus. The sequence goes on from NC_140591.1 coordinate 1,527,319,045, forward strand.
CGATGTTAGCGCTTGGCAAATCATACCCGAACCTAAAGAATGAAACTGCAATGTGACAGTAGTGCGCTATTGCAGTGGTAATTAAGAATAATAAGTGTTCATTTGAATGTTTGGAAATGGTGACTTGCCAGAGGATGATGTTTATTTGGCACGCACTGAGAAAACAATGGCTTCTCATAGGAATTCAATTACACATGCATATTTCTTCAAATTTAAAGAGTGAGCCCTTTTTCTGCAATAACAATTGTCTCTAGGTGACAGTGTTTTATATCCAAAATCAATAAGTGTGCATCGTATTAGAAGAGCTCACCATCTGGAAATAGGCCACTTTAACACACCTGCCTTCCTGCGAGGAGGCAATGTACTTTTTGTGACCTTACTTAACGTGAGGAGCGATCACGGTGCTTCCTTTAAACATCTGCAGAATGTTGACTCAGTTGTCAAATTGTACATGTTTGCCCACTGAGTATTTTACAAATTTCCAAATGATATTGCGAAGGGTGGCATCACAACCCAGTAGGTTCATACAATGACCAACAGTAGTTACTAGCGCTGCACTCATGCTCCTGCTGCACAGTGCTTTAATGCATGTATGATAAGGCTGTGCATTTTTATGCCTCACCACTTTGAAAAGTCACCATCTGCCACTGCCGGAAAGAGAAGGACCAGGGGGCATGGGAAACCAGCCCCAAAAGTTCCCACAGTCCAGGAGGAGGCAGAACCTGAGGGGGTGCCCAGGAACCTATTGGGGAGCAAGTGGATGAACTGGAAGACTTACCCGAGCTGACTCATTGGCAGCGAGAAAGGGTCCTACCAGGGAGGTGTTCTGCAGGGAGCAAAAGGAGTGCCCTTTCCTTGAGGGTTTGCAGCGGCAGGCCCCAGACCAAGCAGCAGGTCTTGAGTCTGGCTCACACTGGATTTACTGGAAGAATTATCTCCTGTATAGCGAGTCGGAGCTTGCTGAGCCTGTGGTCAGCCTGTGTGCTGGTGGTATCTCAGCACTTCAGTGCCATCCTGGCATAGGCAGGACATTTGGGGAAGGACAAGACCTATGACCAGCGTGTCACCCACTTCTGGTGGCCCCAAATGCGCAGATAATCTGCAACCCATTGTAGAACTTGCCAGATTTGCCAAGCAAGTGGCAAGAGTGGAGGGAGATGTAAGGCTCCTCTACAGTCTTTCCCTGTTGCTAGCAACCCCTTTTAGAGGGTGGGTATTGGCATTTACAAGACAGCTATAGGTAACATGCTTGTCCTGGTCTTGGTGAGCCATGCCACCCAGTACCTGGAAGCTCTACTTCTAAGGACAATTATGGAACCTGTGGTGGTCCGGGCATTGATGGGGATGTTTTCCCACATGGGTTTCCCCAAAGAGGTGGTATCCAACTGGGGTGCCAACATCATATATTTCTATAAGAGCCTTACATCTCCCTCCACTCTTGCCACTTGCTTGGCAAATCTGGCAAGTTCTACAATGGGTTGCAGATTATCTGTGCATTTGGGGCCACCAGAAGTGGGTGACACGCTGGTCATAGGTCTTGTCCTTCCCCAAATGTCCAGCCTATGCCAGGATGGCACTGAAGTGCTGAGGTATAACCTACAAGTTTACCACACCTTAACACCCTCAATGTAATGAGTTGGTTGAGAGATTCAACCAATTCCTGGACGCCATAATTCCGGGTCTGCCAGACTCCCTGAGGGGTAAGTGGGACATCCTCTTGTCATGCCTCCTGTTTGCTTACCGGGAGGTAAAGCAGAAGGCCTTGGGTTTTTGTTCCATTGAGCTACTGTATGAGCTTCCAGTAAGAGGACCTCTCAGACTTATGAGGGGAAGCGGGAGAAAGCTCCCAAAGAAGCCCTCCCAGATGCATTTAGCTAAGTTCTGGCCTTTAGAAACCAGACTGGGCGCTTCAGGAAACTCACTCAGGTGAACCTGGAAGCCTAGCCAGTAAGAGATTAAATGTTGGGTTGATCAGAATGCCACTCTGGTTGATTTTCAACCTAGCCAGAAAGTGTGGGTCATGGCCCCAGAAAAGCCTAGTGCTCTCCAGGACAAGTGGGCTGGGCCTTATGAGATGGTGGAGCGCAAAAGTGATGTCACCTAACTGGTGATCTTGCAGTCTCCAAGGAATCCTTTGAGGGTCCTGCATGTGAACTTCCTTGAACCTCACTTTGAGAGGTCTGAAGTGACCATTCTACTGCTGACAGATGATGAAATGGGGAGGAAAGTGACCCTCTTGGTGACCTTCTATCTGCCCAGCATCAGGATGGGTCAGTGGAAGGTGTGAACCTCCCCCCAACACTTAGAGCAGCAGGCGGACTGTCACCAGTTACTGGGACAGTTTGCCTCCCTGTTCTCCTTGACCCCAGGAGTCACCCACTGGTGCACACATTATGTGGATACTAGGGATAGTGCACCTATAAAACACAAGATTTACAGGCTGACTGAGAAGGTTAGATCCAGCATTAGGACTCCTAACTTTACTACTACTAAGTGCCTTCTGTGAATACAAAAAGTAGTAAGTTTAGGATTTTATCCCAGTTTATTAGTAGTAAAGTTAGGAGTCCTAACTTTCCTACTACTAAATGCCTTCTGTGAATACCAAAAGTAGTAAGTTTAGGATTTTACCTCAGATCAGCTCTGTGGATCGGCCGCTGCATGGAATGCCCATGCAGTGGGCATGTCTCACGAGATAGATGCGGCGCGATTGACAAAACAGACCACATGGGGGCCGACAACAGGTGAATCCGCCCACCACCAAAAAGATGCTTATACGTGTTGAGGCCCCAAGGTGCAGGGGATACACTCCTTCGATACGGGCAGTACTTTTGGGGCTCTAAGCCATTTTTGCACCTTGAAGCATTTTTCAACAATTCCCCCTTGTTAATGTATGAGAAGATCAAACCTCATAGGTAGTGAAAACACACATGAGTATTCTTCACTACTTGAGCAGGGAACAGACATGTTTACCTGCCCTGCATTTCACCTACCATTTGCTTCACCCATTAATACTTACCCCAGGGGTGCCTAGTGGTAGTGAAAGGGCCCCTCGGGATTGGCTAGGGGTTTAGAAAGGCCAACCTGAGCATAAGTGCAATTGCACACACCCAGGCCTGCAATGGCAGGCATGACACATGTGTAACAGCAGCAATACTTGAGGAGGGTTAACTTATTTTCTTCAATCCTATTACAATCCTCAAGACAGAAAGTTGTGTTGCCACTATCTCACTTAGGTGTAGGATTGTTCACCCAGGTAAATCTGTGAGAATTACTGTGCCCTTGTGGGATATATTTTAGAGTCCTCACCCAGAGGTACCTCCTATGGCTTGCTTCATCGTCGGACCCTCGTCCCACTGACCTAGTGTGGGGGGGATGGGCTCAACATATTTGTAAGTGGAATTCTTTGGCTATGTGGTTTCAGGAATTGTGAGAAGAAGCTCAATCTTGTCAGGTCTAACAGTATACCAAAACCAGTTTATCTATAAGAGGAATGCCAAACCCAGTGTAAACCTAAGTTTACCCACAATATGTTTACCCAGCACAGATGAAAGCCTGAGTTTATTCACAATAGAATTACCAAACCCAGATTACAAGCACCAGCAATGTAAATAGAAGGTAGAATTCTACCATGGTGCTAAAACAGCGAATATATGCAGCATTTAAACATGACAGTAATCAAGCGTACTCCTATGATGCGGATCCCACCTAAGTATACTTAAGTGTAGCTAGCATGTATGTGGGTGTAAAGCCAAGAATCTCCTAGGAAAGAGCCAACCTCATTACCTGATGGGAGAGAATGAAGGACCCGGTATTAGTCACGAGTTGAACACCCCGCAAGGGATGTCTGAACCGCTGCGTGTTGAAGCTTCAGCATGCAGGGACCTCAGTGTATTGTGTCAGCATGGAAGTGTCTCATGTCACTAACTAGTGAAGGTACAGTACTTTTATAACAAAAAGGTAGCCTCAGGGCATTTACTACAATCGTTATGTTGTGAGTATGATTATGTAGATGAGCCTAAATCAATAATTGTACTTATGCAAAGAAGTCTGGTCACCCTAGGATGAAAGATAGAAATGACTTTTGTACAGAGTATGTTAATCCTGTTATGTACTTCCTCATGCATAATAAATGAGGCTAGTTTTAAGGGAGCAAATCAACTTTTTTTCAGCACATAACTGGATAAAAGGTCACTGCTAGAACTGTTATGTAGAGCAAGGTAGGACAAATGCAGGTAAAAGGCCCCTTTGCTACTTAGGCCTAAATTGGAGATCATAACACCCACTCCTCATCTGAAGGTCGACATGGTCAACTAATGCTAAGAGAGGTCTACATCCAAAGCCATGGTGCCCAATGAGAGCAGAAGAAAAATAAAACATACTGATGTTTTCATTACAATTTGTTTTTGTTTTGGAAAAAAGGCTGAATCGTTCCCAGCACACAAAGACCCAAATTTTATTGTGTCCTGTGTGGAAGATGCAACATCACTGTCACACGCATTCACAAACGACGGTCCTTGTAATACATCCTGTATCAAGTCAATAGAGCAAAGGTGATCTTCTCAGGTTCCCACAGCAGCCGCTAAGGAAGCACCCACACCTGTGATCCTATTGTAGAGCCATTGTCTGTTCTGCCAGGAGCTGAAGCATCCTGTGGAGGCTCAAAGAATGCTGCCTTGAACATGGGAATATGCTGAGGACATTGATACACGTGGGCCTTTAACGGGTCCTGTAGTATATCTATGTCCGGTGGCACAACCGATGGAAGGATCCGACACAATGCCAACACGCATTCGTATCCGCAAAACAGGCAAGATGCAGTCAAACCAGTCTGGTCTGAATGATAGGAACCAATGCTCGCTTAGATCCCGCTCACTTAGATCCCGAGGTCGAGGTGTGCCTAGATGAAACACCATGCGTTCACTAAAATGTCACACAAAGCAGTGCTTTTTCCATCTCTCTATAAACCGGGACGTCCATTGTGAAGCTGGAAAATGAAAACCAGGATGCTCACTACAAGTGGTAGGACCAGGGGAAGCCCTCCAAAAATGCTTCCCAATACGGAGTGTATGAATGCTGGAATAATGCCGATGATTATTTGAAATGTGCTCAATAGTCCAGAACCTATATGTTTAAATAGGTGCATGATCCCCCTTCGTATCCGACATGTTAAAGATACAATGAACCATTTTCTTGAATGGATCGGGAAGTTTGTACGGACTAGTGACAGTATCTATAATGCAACCTGGAGATGAAACATCTCTCCGGCTGAGGTTAAGGCTACATCTTTCTAAAAAAGCATGGCTTTCAGTCTGCTCAGCGAATCAAACCATATAAAGGAAACATTCAATGAAGGTCATCAAGTTGCCTCCCTAACTGTGTGGGTCAGTGGAAACAATACTTGCATACAACAAGCAACCCTGGAACTTACTGTGACAAGATATCTGATGCGCAGTACCATCCCACAACAACCTTGATCATTCAGCATTAAAAAGCTCCCAATGGAGAGCAGGTCAAATACTGGATGAATCACGGTGACTGGAAAACCCTTCAAGTGAAAGGACACGTCAGCAACCGAGTCATTACTGGCCCTGTGAAGCGAAATGTCTTTGCAAACTAAGGACCCACTGAAAGCACTTTCACAGTTTGAACTGCTGAGAAAAACTTCAGCGTCCCCATTCTTGCTTCTAAATCTATACGGTAATTCCCAGTACTCATGTATGTATCCTTTTCCTAGTGCTTCATATCTGCCTACCTGGTGATGATGGAGACAGTTTTGAAATCGGAAAGTCGTGACTAACAGTGTAATATAGCCATAGATTAATCATACTGTGGAAGGTGACTCAGCCACGGTGAAAGGAAATTGGTCCAATTTCTCAATGTGCAATATAGTATGTATTACGTCTCTTAGCGCCATTTCCATTAGATTGTATCTGGAAAAAAGAGTCATACTGTTGATGTAACACCAGGGCCAGTGGCCAAATGCAATGATTTACCGCTTCCAGCTCAGCAATATAATAGACCGTAACTGCAATTATTCATGTTGTAGAATAGACAAATCATGTTCCATTATATCTATTTCAGAAGCCTCAATGTTGCCCAGTGAATAAATCCTAGATGATAGTGTGGTCATACCATTGTCGACCACACGAAGAGCCATATTCTCAAGGCGCTATCGCCGAGTTAACGGCACTTTATCGCAGCCAAAGTTGCGATACATTTATCACCCTATTCACAAACTGGTGTCAACAGCCCATAACACCAGTTTATCCGCGATAGCATCCGCAAAAAACATTGCCACAGATGGGCCGGCAACTATCGCTAATGAGATGCAGAGTAGGAGTTCCCATGCAAAAAGCCACGACAACACCACTCCCCAACATTCTCAACAACCAGCCACATCAGGGAAAAGACCACGAAACATGCGATAATGCGCGTTAGCAGCCGGAAATTAACACCTGCTCTGACCTGGTGTAAAGTCGGACGGCAACTGGCAGCAGCCAAGGGAGCACAGCCCAAAGCCAAACAAGAACAGATGCCCCGAGCAACTGAACATGCAGCCCGGAGCCCCAATAGGGCAACAACACCCACCGCCACCACACCCAGGACCACAACCCCCCCGGTAACCCCCATCAGACTACCACAGAGGCAGCACGGACAAAGACAGCGGACCCGCAGGAAATGCACCAGACTCACAAACTAAACACTAGAGGATGTCATTGCCCACTACAGGCTCAAAAGGACAACCATCCTACGCATCCTGACCATCATCGCCGACGTCAACAACACAGCGGACAACCAACATCCCACCCCACACAAAGCTGCTGGCTGTGCTGCACCCGTTGGCCTCTGGTACCCCCAACCAACACCTGCCACAGTCGGAGGAGTCTCACAGCCAGCCACATCAAAGTCCCTCACACCTGTCCTGGATGCCATCATCAGCCTGGTATCCCAGTATCGATACGTCCACCACAATGCACAGGATCTGTTGGAGACCAGGCAAGGACCATACGCCATAGCTGGATGCACGCACGTGTTGGGGCAATCCACAGCACACATGTCCTACTTGTGCCCCCTGGTGACACAGCACACAATCACCGCAACAGAAAGCACACGTCTCACATCAATGTGCAGGCAACATACGAAGAGCGTGGAATCTCCACCAAAGTTGTCACCAAATACCCAGCCAGTGTGCATGATTCCTTCATCCTCCGACTGTCCATCACCAACCAATGCGCTTCCAGGATGGCACCAATGGCAATGCACTGCCTGTTGTCAAGTACCAAATGAAAACCCCACACACTTCAACTCCACAACCATGCAACTCCCAAATCTGGCAATGCATACGTCAGAAAATCACATACAACATGCAAACAATATGCCCACCCACCAGACACAACAGAACAACTTACAATGGTAACCTGGGCAAGCTGTCAACATGAGCCATCAACGGCATGGCACCTCAGCCACACAATAGCGGAATGTGGGGAGAGGTGGGAACCAGGCATGTGGGAAGGAGGCATGAGAACGATGATTGGGAAAGTACACAATGCCAAGAGTGGCGACGAGTGCTGGACAGACCGCAGTATGCATAACACACCCATATCCATGGCGACTTACACCGCTGGTGTATGGAGTGTAGTGGACAGTGGATGCAACCATGTCACCCCAGCCAGTGGGGGAGTTCGCAGAAATGTTGCCTGTTATGTTCCCACTATAAACATGAGCGGAGTCGGATGGCCCGGCCTACGCTAGGCCAGCGTAGGGGTGTGAATAAAACACATGTAGCCCTGGGCGTGGTCCTCTTCCTTGAATGCCCAATGTCTCTGCCAGGGCGGCGCCTCTCACCGTGCACGAGGCCGACGCCGTCCTCATGAGCGGACTTGCCTGCGATCCTGTATGCCTGCCGTACCCCGGCCTCCTGGACTCCGAACCCGTCAGGCCCCCCCTGTGCAGCCAGGCCACACTGATCACCTGCTGACAACGGCGTGTGTCATGGAGGGTCCAACACATGCCAGCGCAAGCTCCAAGCCCGAGGCCTGAGACCTTGGCAGCCTCCTCAGTCCATCACAGCCTCCACGACACAGGCCTGCTTTACTCCTTTTACGTTGACGTACTCTACTGCTGCATCCGGCCTACACTACAGTCAAGTAGGTCACACATTTGGAACTGAGTCTTGATTACACGATGGCAGAGTACATATGTTCATTGCAGATTTTATATCAGTGTACTCCCTTTAATGTAGTGCCACCAACCCTGTGCATGGCATTCTTATGACACATGTCTGTTGTCCCCTGCTGACTACTGCCTTTGGCCTACACTACGGACAAGTAGGTCACACATTTGGAACTGAGTCTTGATTACACCATGGCAGTGAAAATTATTTAAGGCAGAGTTTATGTCACAATACTCCCTTCGATGTGGTGCCACCAAATCTATGCATAGCATTACAACCACATGTGTCTGTGGGCCTATGTGGACTACTGCCCTCGGCCTAAGCTGCACACGAGTAGGTCACAGAATTGGAACTGAACATCAATTATTTAAAGGCAGAATACGTATCATTGCACGCAAGGAGAGGCGTAAGAGGATGATGTGTTGCAGTCCGGAGGGAATAGGATCATCGTTACGGAGGTGATCGAACATTACCGACAACTGCCCTGGTGTCATTAAATCTGTGCATCGCGAGCCAATGAGACGTGGCTGTGGGCCACTGCTGACCCCTGTCTCCTGCCTAGACTGCGGTCCAGTAGGTCACAGAGTCTAGATTTAGCAGAGTTCAAATTAGTGTACTGGCACCATCACAGACTGCACCCCCTCCCAGCCCCGGTGCCACTAAGTCTGTTCCCCCACATTCATGGACACTCTCTGGTCATACATTGGTGTAGACTGAGTATATGGACTAGGGGGTAGTTTTCATCCTAATGTCGCTGTCACTAACTCTGTGCAGCTCAAGGCAAGGACCCTGTCTGTCTGAATGAAAATTGGATGACTGCTGTGACGGTAGTCTTGCGGTCATCGATGCCATGTGCATGTGGCCCTGCGCTGTCCGCTGCCTCCGGCCTCAACTGCGGACCACCAGGGCTCACACATCAAATCGAGTCCTGACCGGCCCGGATGTCGCATCACCACAGGAAGCACACGCCACCATCGCAAGGGTCAACGCCATCCACCATCTGCCAGTCGAAACAGTGGTACTGGCAGACTAACAGAGTCACTCAGACCTGTCGTGGATGCCATCATCTGCCTGATCCCCTGCTCAGCACTCCAAGTGCCACTGACTCAGTGCACCGCAACCCATGGACCGTTACTGATTGAGTTTTGTGCTGTGGAGAGGTTGCGCAGCAAATGTCACCTCAGGCAGAGTGGGAGACCTGGGGCGTTGATGAGGAAGTTGATGCAGGTGTAACACACCCCACTGCATCTGCATCAGGACTAACCTGAAGGGACACAATCCTAGCAATTTCTTCACATGAGCGCGCTCATCTCTAGTGCCCCAACCTCAGTGCACTGCAACTCACGTACACTTCTGTTTGAATGTTGGGTGATGGCTGTCCTTGCTCCAGCTCCCTCCATGTTGCTCAGCTGTTGACTCTGTTATGCAGGTGTTTTCTGTTTCCATTGCACTGGTGTCCACTGTTCAAGTTGTTGCCAGCACCAAGCACTCCTTGCGGGCTGGCTTATACTCACCCCACACACATCCAGCACAGGCATCACTGTAAATGTGGCCCTCCCAATCAAGGTGCCAGGCGCACGTGCCTGTAGCCAGTTCAACATGATATATGCGTGCGCCCCTGTTGTCTTGTTGTATGCATGAGGGCCCTGGGCCCTACACCATTACATTGTGCTGTGTACAGCGGACACAGACATGTCACCGCAGGCAGCGGGTAAGACCTTGGACATGTAGCTTTCTGGTCAGCCACTCAATACATAAGAGGAGTGGACTGGGCCACCGTACAGAGGACCAGCGTCAGGGTGTGAATGATGATTCTGTGGGTCTGGGCGTGGTTCATTGCAGGACATGTGCACATGCATGTGTGTCTGTCGCAGTGTGGGTCTCCTTTGTGGGGTGTAGGTGGTCCCTGATGGGACTTGAACGCCCACGTATGTGATCTACTTCGGCTTCCATGAGCTCTGAGCCCACCCGCACCTGTTCGGCCACCTCCTTTTGGCATTCTGACACCTGGCATTGGAATGCAATGTGTGCCTCCATGAAGTGTTGGGAGCCAGCCATGGTGGCAGGTGTTTCCTGCTGTGTGGTCTGTGCAGGTGCTGGGGTCTTCTCTATGTAGCTTGGCTGCCCTGTGGGTTGCCTGAGAAGTCCATGAGCTGTTGTAGGGTGTCGGTGTTGGAGGTGTGGTGGTCGTCTCCGGCATCACTGATGGGTGGTCTGGTCCGAACTGCTGGAGGTGTGTTTTGTCCCTCTGCAATGTGGAGGGGAGATGCATGTTGACAGTGTGTTAACATTTATGTTTGCGCATTGTTCCTGTTTACATGCAGACTGTGTAACAATGTACATTGTGACTGTTTGGGCGGTGCTGGCAATTTGGGGAGGAGAGTGGACATTGGGACTACATGTCGGATGTGAGGTTGTACCCATGCATATGCATCTCATACAGTTCCCTGCTCTGTCCAATGTGATTGGCCTGTTTCTGCGCATGAGCGGACCCAGTTGTGTTCTGCAGTGTCGGTGTTGAACTTTGTGCCACATTGTCATGGGATGTGCTGTGATTGCTATTTGTGTGTGCTGCAGTGTGCCACGGGGATGAGGGACATGATCCTGGGTCATTGTGGGTGTGCAGTGTGCTATACTTGATTGTGCATGTGTGTCATTGTGCCAATCTCCCCCGGTCCCCTCAGTCCCTGGTCGTTACTCACCATGTTGTTGTTGTTTCAGGTCCTCTTGAGCCGTGTCCATACTCCCACCTCCTTGCACCGTCTCCACACTGATGACTGGCCTCCATTTCCTCCTGCTCCTCCTGTGGCACAAGACTCCCACCTCCTGTCGCTGTTGCTGCCTTCCTGTTGGCAGCGGGTTTGTGCCTGGTTTAGGTTTTCAGGTCATGCCAGTGCCTCTTGGGCTCATCCATTGTCCTCCCCGACACTCCGACTGCATTCCAGGTAGTGTGATTGTGGGACAGTTGCTGATAGTTTTCTGTCACCTCCGTGACGCTGGTCTTGTGTTGCTGCGGACTGCACCCCATGTTCCTCTACCTCTTCTCCCTGGCCTTCCCTGACCCGTTGTACCTTGCTGGTGGTCTGTAGAGCTTATGAGGTTCGCGTTGGCCTCTGCGCTCGGTCAGGGTGCATTCATGGTGCGGCGTACTTTGGATTGTTTCTGGTGAGTTTTTCTTGTTCTGCTTTTATAGGGCATTTTCCCGCCAGATGCATTGGATTTTCAGGCCTGTGGCTGGTTTTCGCAGCTTTTTATATTGCACTTGGCCTCATCGCAGCTTTTTTTGCGTTAGTGTTTTGCATTTTTGTGGAGTGGCATTGATTTTATAGCGGTCATTTGCCGCGTTATCTGGGGTTTATCGCATGGTGCCACTGTGTTGTGAATACTTGGTTAACACAGCGTAAATTTCCCGCGATAGACTGCAATGTTGGAGGTTGTGTTCAGTAACTTTTGCGATGGTTATCACACTTTCTTGAGAATATGCCCCAAAGACTTTTCAAGGGTAACCCTATCTATTTCAGGTAGTTTCTCAGCAGCCTCCTGTTGAGAGATTTTCAAAAGCTTGTTGTAAAGAGCATACAATTAGTGCTTTTGACGTGGCTTCTTGGGACCTAACAAGAGATCTCTGAGATCCATGTCATCTGAGAGAAGGAATAAGTGTTGTTTCACTTTGAACAGTGTCGAGGTCTTTAGCCACTCTAGGCATAAGTTCTGTTAGACGGCGACCTCAGAGGAGCCCGGAAGGGGGGTCCTGACTACCCTGAGTCCCATCCGTGTAGTATTGTAGCCGGGCACTGGCGAGAGATTCCCCAGGGGGAGGAATCTCGCAACTAGGATCGTACTTCTGGCACCACACGACGCAGAGAGACCACACTGGGTATTCTCAGAAAACAAGCTTTATCAAATAGGTATCACTGCAAATATGTACAAGGTGAGCACGGGCTCAAGAGTCTCGGAAAGGTAGGGGGGTAGCGGGGACTGTCTCTGGTAACGGTTCAAAGCAGGGATGTATCCGGCGCACAGCTCACAATCCTCGAGCTGGGGGATACGTGGTCGGAGTCGGGGTCCGGCGGGACCGTGAGAGTCTGGGGGAGCCGCGAGTCACTCAGCGGGCTCAGGTACAGGTTCGGAGTTCTTACGATCTTCAAGGAGCCGCGAGTCACTCAGCAGGGCTCAGGTACAAGTTCGGAGGTCTTACGATCTTCAGGGAGCCGCGAGTCACTCAGCAGGGCTCAGGTACGAGTTCGGAGGTCTTACGATCTTCAGGGAGCCGCGAGTCACTCAGCAGGGCTCAGGTAGGTTCAAGTTCCAGGAGCCGCGACCGCGTCGGCAGGCTCTCGTTGTTCCAGTGTCGAATCTGACGGACAGTCTCAGAGCACCCCTTGTTATAGGTCGACCCCTCTTTGAAGTCCGGAGTCTGTGCAGGCAGGGGTCTTGTCACCTGGGGGCCGCTTGTCGGGGTTTCCTGCTATTGTCTTTTGATCCTTTCAGGGCCGGGTCGGGAGGAGTCCCAGACACCCAGCAGGCACGGAGCCAGCCCGCAGGGAGGCCGGAGGGCCGATCGAAACCCATCGTCCCAGGGGAGTTAGAGGTGCGATAGAAACTGCTCCTCCCTCTCTCATCCCCTGGAAGCGTGATGTCCTCCAGCCGGAGTGGCGCCTCAAGGCCCGGGTCGCGCTGGGGCCGGGCGGCCATCTTGTTGCATGGAGTGGGCACGTGGGCCTTGGGTGGCCGAAAGGAGAGAGGCCATGGACGGGGATGTCCGGGGTTGGTGCGGGTGTCCTGGCGGGAAGGGTCGGCTGGGCCGTGTGCTTGGGCTGCAGGCACCAGGTTTCGGTGGTGCGGGGGCACGGAGGGCCACTCTACGAGGCCGGGTCCAACACGCGTCCCCCCCAGCTGAAAGCCGGAGAGAACTGCCCATCACCTTGGGGGGTTCTCTTCGCTGAGGCGGAAGAACCGGGAGAGGCCGTCAACGTTGGCGTGGTCCGTACCAGGGCGGTGTTCTACGGTGAAGTCCATTCCCTGGAGGGAGATTGACCACCGCAGTAGCTTGGGGTTTTCTCCTCGCATCTGCATGAGCCATCGCAAGGGCCGATGGTCAGTTTGGACTCTGAAATGAGTGCCGAACAGGTAGGGTCGTAGTTTTTTGAGTGCCCAGACCACGGCAAAGGCTTCGCGCTCTATGGTGCTCCACCTCTGTTCTCGGGGTAGCAGCCGCCGACTGAGGAAGGCGACGGGCTGGTCTAGGCCTTGATCATTCACTTGGGACAGGATGGCCCCAATGCCATGCTCGGAGGCATCGGTCTGGACTATGAACTCCTTGGTGTAGTCGGGAGCCTGGAGGACGGGGGCAGTGCACATGGCCTTTTTTAGAGCATCGAAAGCTTCCTGGCAGGCAGCCGTCCACTGCACCTTCTTTGGCTGTTTTTTAGACGTGAGTTCAGTGAGAGGGCCGACCAGGCTGCCATACCCCCGAATGAATCGGCGGTAGTAGCCCGTGAGTCCCAGAAAGGCTCGGACTTCCGTTTGGGTGATGGGTGGGTCCCAGGCCAGGATGGCGTCGATCTTTGGCTGTAGAGGGGCGACCTGGCCACTCCCGACTTGGTGCCCCAGGTAGACTACGGATCCTTGCCCGATCTGGCACTTGCTGGCTTTTACGGTGAGGCCTGCCTGGCGCAGGGCGGTTAGCACTCTCCGGAGGTGCTGGAGGTGCTCACTCCACTCTGAACTGAAGACAGCGATGTCGTCCAGATAGGCCGCGCTGAACTGTTCTAGCCCGGCCAGGACCCTATTTACCAGTCTCTGGAAAGTGGCCGGGGCATTTTTCATCCCGAAGGGCATCACGCGGAAGCGGTAGTGCCCATCGGGGGTGGAGAAAGCAGACCGCTCCTTGGCCCCTTCGGTGAGCGCAATCTGCCAGTAGCCGCAGGTGAGGTCGAAAGTGCTGAGGAACCGGGCGGCCCCTAGTCGGTCAATGAGCTCGTCGGCTCGTGGAATGGGATGGGCATCGGCTCGGGTAATGTCATTGAGCCCCCGGTAATCCACGCAGAACCGGAGCTCGGGGGCGACACCGGGGGCTGCTGCCTTCGGAACCAGGACCACGGGGCTGGCCCAGGGACTGTCAGAGGGCTCGATCACCCCCAGGGTCAACATCTTCGAGACTTCAGCTTGAATGCAGGACCGGACCCGGTCAGGAACCCGGTAGGCTCGGTGTCTCACCGGCGGGCTGTCCCCGGTGTCCACATCGTGAACACACCAGTTGGTGACCCGGGGGGTCAGGGAGAAGAGGTCGGAAAATTGTCTGAGGAGCTGGCGGCAGTCCGCTTGTTGCTGGGCAGTGAGGGCTGGGGAGAGGTTCACTCCCTCCACGGAGCCATCCTGCTCCTTGACACACAGGAGGTCCGGGAGGGGATCCGACTCATCTTCGGCCCCGTCATCGGTGGCCAGCAGGAGGCTCAGTTCTGTCCGCACGAAGTGAGGCTTGAGGCGGTTCACGTACAGGACCCGGAGGGGATCCCGAGGCGACTGGACGTCCACCAAGTAGGTGACTTGACTCTTCCTCTCAACCACTTTGTAGGGCCCAGTCCATCGGTCCTGGAGGGCGCCAGGCTTCACGGGGGCCATGACCCACACCTGCTGGCCCGGCTGGAACTCGACCAGAGTAGCATTCTGGTCGTACCAGCGCTTCATTTCTTCTTGACTCGCCTCCAGGTTGGCCTCGGCCAGTTCTCGGAATCTCCTGGTCTGGTTCCGGAGGGCCAGGACATATTGGAACACATCTCGGGGGGTGGTCTGGGGTGCTGCCTCCCACCCTTCCTTAACCAAACTGAGGGGACCTCGGACGGGGTGCCCATAGAGTAATTCAAACGGGCTGAACCCTAAGGACTTCTGGGGGACCTCCCGGTAAGCGAACAAGAGGCAGGGGAGCAGGACGTCCCACTTACGCCGGAGGGGCTCTTCTAGGCCAGCGATCATCCCTTTCAAAGTCCTATTAAACCTCTCTACTAGGCCGTTCCCTTGGGGATGGTACGGGGTGGTGAACTTATAGGACACCCCACATTGTTGCCACAGGGACGTCATATACCTTGATATAAAATTAGTGCCGCGATCGCTCACGACCTCGCGGGGGAAACCCACCCTGGAAAAGATCCCCATCAGGGCCCGGCCCACCACGGGGGCCGTAATGGTGCGTAGGGGAATAGCCTCCGGATAGCGGGTGGCGTGGTCTACTAGGACCAAGATGAACCGGTGACCTTGGGAGGTGGGGGGGTCCAGTGGCCCCACGATGTCGATTCCGACTCGTTCGAAGGGGGTACTGACGACCGGGAAGGGTTGGAGGGGAGCCTTGCGCTTCCCCCCACTCTTCCCACTGGCTTGGCACGTGGGGCAGGACTTGCAGTGTGCCTCTACCGCTGCTTTCATCTTAGGCCCAAAAAAATGGGTCACGAGACGGCTGTAGGTCTTGTCCTGACCCAGGTGACCGGCGAGGGGGACATCGTGGGCTAAGCCCAGGAGGAAATCTCGGAAGCGGAGGGGTACCACCAGTACCCGTCCGGATCCCAGTTCCACCGATTTCTGCTCACTATACAGGATGTTATTCTCCCAATAGATTCGGTGCGTTCCGGTCTGGTCACCTGCGGCTTGGCCCTCGGCCTGGCGCCGCAGCCCGATCAGGGAAGGACAGGTGGCTTGCTCCCGGCAAAATTCTTCCCGGGTGGGCCCGCCCTCGTGGTGCCAATGGGCCAACTCGGGTAGATCCCCCAACTCGGGGACCGGGGCGGGGTCGGATGGTGCGGGTTCGTCGCTGGCGACGGACCCTTCCGATGGGGGAACGGGAGGACCCTCGGCGGGGACGGTACGGGTTTCTTCGACCGGGGTGCCCTCGACTTCTCTCCGGGGAGTGAGTCGGGCTGTCATAGATCGGGTGGTGGCACACACCCACTCGGGGAGTCCCATCATTCCTAGGTGGGCCTTGCGTTCTACGTGCTTCCAGGGAGAACTCTCCAGGTCGTTCCCTAGGAGGCAGTCGACCGGCTGGGAGGTTCTTACGGCCACCTTGAGTTTACCTATCACCCCTCCCCACTCTTATGGCACCAGGGCTACCTGACACATACTTTCCCTATTGTCTGCGGATATTACGGGGCAAAAGACATTGGGGAGGATCTGCTCCTCGGGAACTAGGTGCCTGAGGACACCGGTGATACTGGCCCCGGTGTCCCGCATGGCCTCTACCTGGTGGCCATTGATCTTGACGAGCTGCCCATATTTCTGTGTGTTGGACGGTAGGAGGCTACCAGGGATCATTTCCCTATCTCCCAGGGATACTAGGGCCATAGCGGCGGGCTCCCACTCCTCGGCTTCCTCAACCTCCTCCCCCAGGGCTACGTTGGCTATCTGTCTCGCAGGGGTGACTTGGGTGGCCATGGGGCACTCTGGGTCATTGGCGTAGTGCCCGGGTTTCTGGCAACGGAAACATGTGACGGTCACCCGGTGTCCTCGTCTCCCAGGGGGCCCTGTTACTGGTGGGGGGGGCGCCGGGAAAGGTGGAGGTGGTGTCTTCGGGGGGCTAGGCTGGGACTCTCTCGGCCCTCCCTGGTTCCCTCCCCCTCTCTGGCGGGGTGGTCCCTGACTGGTTCGGGGGTACTCTCCTACCATGCCCCGGGAGACCCGGGTGTTGGTCCAGCGGTCGGCCTCCACAGCCAGCTTCCGGGGATCTGTGAGCTTGCTATCTAGCAGATGTTGACGTAGCTCTATGAAGCAGTTCGCAGCCAGATGTTCCCATAACATGAGATCAGTGAGTTCGGCCAGGGTGGTGACCTTGCTGCCCTTGACCCACCCATCGAAGGCCCGACTAAAAAAGTTTACATACTCCACCCAGGTGGTGCCCGGGATCTTCCTGCAGTCCCGGAACTGTTGGCGGTACATTTCTGGGGTGAGGCCGTATCTTGTGAGGAGAGCCTCTTTCATGTGGCTGTAGGAGGTCTGCAGGGAGAGGGGTAGGTCGAGCAGGGTGTCCCTTCCTTCGCTCAGAAACCGCCCCCACAACCCCGCCCCCCAGTCCTTCTGTGGAATTCGATGGGAGGTCATGGCGACCTCGTAGGCCCGAAACCATTGCTGAATGTCATCGTTTTTATAATATTCCTTGACCACATCCTTGGGGATGTGGACCTTCTGTTCCGCTGGGGGGGCCGTCTCTCGGCTTCCCGAGGGCCTCCCGTCCTCATTTCGGGCCTTGAGCTCGAGTTCCTTTAAGCTGCGTTCGTGCTCCAGTTGGAGCTTCCTTCCTTCGTGCTCCCGTTGGAGCTTCTTTTCTTCCAGTTCGCCTTGTACGCGCATTTGCTCTACCGCTAGCTTTTTCTCCGCTAACTTCAATTCGCCCTCGATTTTGAGTTTGGCTAACTCGAGTTCATGACTGCGGCTTCTCTCTCTGTCCGCGAGTTCTTCCGGGGATAGGCCCCCGTCTGGTACAATGCCTCGCACCTGATTGTCGCTGCTTTCACTTGGAGGGGGTTCGGCTTCGTCGGGGCGCTCCCCCGTGCCTTCCGGGCGGGAGGCCCCGGTCTCCACCCAAGTTTTCAGTGCTTTCTGCAAGTCTTCCTTAGTGTTGAGGCCAGTGGTAGCGATTTTAAGTTCTTTGCAAAATTGCTTTAGCTCTTTGTGTGTGTATTCTTCTAGATGCTCCACCTGGAACACTCTGTTGGCGTTGGTTTCTGCGGAGCTCATGGCGCTTCCTTCTGCCATCTTTGTTGGACGTGCGTCCGTTGTTCACTGTACGATCTCTAGGTGATGGGCCCGAATCCCGTCGCTTGCCACCAATGTTAGACGGCGACCTCAGAGGAGCCCGGAAGGGGGGTCCTGACTACCCTGAGTCCCACCCGTGTAGTATTGTAGCCGGGCACTGGCGAGAGATTCCCCAGGGGGAGGAATCTCGCAACTAGGATCGTACTTCTGGCACCACACGACGCAGAGAGACCACACTGGGTATTCTCAGAAAACAAGCTTTATCAAAGAGGTATCACTGCAAATATGTACAAGGTGAGCACGGGCTCAAGAGTCTCGGAAAGGTAGGGGGGTAGCGGGGACTGTCTCTGGTAACGGTTCAAAGCAGGGATGTATCCGGCGCACAGCTCACAATCCTCGAGCTGGGGGATACGTGGTCGGAGTCGGGGTCCGGCGGGACCGTGAGAGTCTGGGGGAGCCGCGAGTCACTCAGCGGGCTCAGGTACAGGTTCGGAGTTCTTACGATCTTCAAGGAGCCGCGAGTCACTCAGCAGGGCTCAGGCACAAGTTCGGAGGTCTTACGATCTTCAGGGGAGCCGCGAGTCACTCAGCAGGGCTCAGGTACAAGTTCGGAGGTCTTACGATCTTCAGGGAGCCGCGAGTCACTCAGCAGGGCTCAGGTACGAGTTCGGAGGTCTTACGATCTTCAGGGAGCCGCGAGTCACTCAGCAGGGCTCAGGTAGGTTCAAGTTCCAGGAGCCGCGACCGCGTCGGCAGGCTCTCGTTGTTCCAGCGTCGAATCTGCCGGACAGTCTCAGAGCACCCCTTGTTATAGGTCGACCCCTCTTTGATGTCCGGAGTCTGTGCAGGCAGGGGTCTTGTCACCTGGGGGCCGCTTGTCGGGGTTTCCTGCTATTGTCTTTTGATCCTTTCAGGGCCGGGTCGGGAGGAGTCCCAGACACCCAGCAGGCACGAAGCCAGCCCGCAGGGAGGCCGGAGGGGCGATCGAAACCCATCGTCCCAGGGGAGTTAGAGGTGCGATAGAAACTGCTCCTCCCTCTCTCATCCCCTGGAAGCGTGATGTCCTCCAGCCGGAGTGGCGCCTCGAGGCCCGGGTCGCGCTGGGGCTGGGCGGCCATCTTGTTGCATGGAGTGGGCACGTGGGCCCGGGGTGGCCGAAAGGAGAGAGGCCATGGACGGGGATGTCCGGGGTTGGTGCGGGTGTCCTGGCGGGAAGGGTCGGCTGGGCCGTGTGCTTGGGCTGCAGGCACCAGGTTTCGGTGGTGCGGGGGCACGGAGGGCCACTCTACGAGGCCGGGTCCAACAAGTTCCTAACACTGTAAATATGTCACCACCCCCGAATGTTCTAATTGTAAATAGAGCTGATCAAGCCTTTGGATACTGAATCCTTTAGGGATACCCCTCACTCTTCACTGACACCTATTTGTGTTGACAGGCCAAACCAACCATCCCTTCCAATTAGTAATGTATCCTCACTGTGTAATTTTGCCAACACTCAAAGTGTGTAAGGGAGGGATTCTGAGGTGTATTCAAGCCCTTGATTTTGGCTAGCCCAAGACAAGAAATCTATTGTGTCGATCAGGAAAATCATTGTTGTGGTATGAGGCATGCCCTAAATAAGGCCTCAGTTCCCTGATCTTGCCAGTCTTTAGTCCCCCAGACAGATTTTGTGTCTATAGTGTCTTTCCAAAATTCGAAACCCTGTACAGACAGTCGGGAAGTAAAGGAAGCAGAGTATATGAGATTAGTGTTAGTGAGCATATTTTTATTTGCAGGTGTAGGTGCAAGCTTATTGTAGTAAGAGGTCAGGTCTAAAGTGTTAAACCCAGAAAAACAAACAAACTTCTGTGCAAATGTTGTTCAACTACCTTGCTATGTTTCCATTGATGGTCAGTAAAACAATTAAGTGGGATACTTGCTTTATGCAAAAAATGGTGACCATAGTGTTGCTAACAATACATGGTGTAAAATTAGATGTACCATCATACAATTCATCATTTGAAAATGCAGCAGATTGTTCTAAATCAGATAGAATACTATGCACAGATTCAATGTCCCAACCATCAGAGAGAGTACTAGAGATGAGAAATTTTGAATAAATGTGGAATTCCAAAATGTTCAGTAGGACCATGCACACCATAGGTAACTCTGTCCCAAACTATTGCTTCAGGAAATGGAACTGCTGTAATGTTCACTAAGGACAGGTCTCTCTGTTCATGGTGTGATGATGCGTGCGGTTTCAGGACCAGGTTCACATGTTGCACTACAGAGCGTTCTGGGAGGTAATGTCCATTTAGGAGCAATCTAAAGGACCAGGAACAGCAGAACAATTGCAATCCAGAGCTGATGCCAGGGGAAAATAAAGTAAGTCTTTTTCAGCCAAACGTAGAAATCACAAATTTGTTGCTTGTGGGGAACAGGCGCTGGCGGTAACTCGGGTTCACTTGTATCCAATGAGAAATTGTCAAAATCAATGAAGTAGCTAGATGCAGTCAGATCTTTCTTTGGTAGATCAGCAGGTTTTGTTGAACTGGCAGATGCCTCTGTTCGAGACATATTCACATAGATGTCGATATTAGGCCGCATTGAGATCTGTGTATCATTTGTAGTTTGATGTTTTTCAATTTTAACAGGTACAAGTTGCATTCCATTGTTGGTAATTTCTTCACTTCATGGAGCGGAGTAATCAAAAGTTATTACTCTTTCCATCTGAACTTCCTGTATGGTAGCGAGGGGAGACCACGCAACCTATTGTTGAGTATCAACCAATTAGTATCACAGGAATCTAGAGCATGAATCCACTCCACCAAGATGTACTTGTAAGCCCCGACAGATTGTAGGGGGCTGCAGTGGTCCAAATAGACACATGCAAGGGGTCTGTCTGATGTCAGTAGTGTTGTTTGAGGTGGAGGTGCTATGGTAGAACCTTTCATCTGCTGACAGATGTCACACTTAGGACAAAGCCCTTGGTCTGCATAGTAAGACCTGGCCACCAATAATGCTGCTTTAGTAGTGAAACAGTCGAAGTGATACCTGCGTATGCTGAACCTGCGATTCATATTTGGTATTACTCTATCCCCCACTCCTGGAATTTGAGCATACAGAATGTTTTGCGCATCTAACTTGTAGGAGTACTTGAGTGGAAATCCTTTTGGTAAGGCTGAGCTGTTGCACCTAGCATTACAGCTATCATTTTCTGTCTGTCTATCCTCCTACCAGAATCAGTGATTGCAGCGATAGCAGCAGTTTGCACTGTCGCCTTGGCGGCTTCTTCAGCCAATGAATTCCCTTCAACGTGCACGCCAACACATTGATGACTCAATGTGTGAATTACATGAGCCCATGGCAAGCATTTCTTCAGCTTTTCTACTTGTTCCCAAAGCAGCTTGTGCTTTATTGTGTAGTCTTTGGAATCTCTAAACCCAGTCTGACCCCAGTAGTGAAGATATTCATTGTATGACTGAACACAATAAAACTAATCCCACACAATGAGTGTGGGGAATTCCCAATCTGTATTTTTTAGTGCCAGTATCACAGCTTTTAGTTCTGCCAACTGTGTCGTGCAATCTCCTAGAGACTGCATCTGTGTATAGCTAGGAAGGAACTTGCCGCCTGCATATGTCCCTACACAATCACACAATCACAAATGCTGTGCTGTATTGCTGTTTACTTCCTACGGCAGGCTGGGCAGACCCATCTGTATAAATTATGTATTCGTACTGTTCAAGAGATAATATTTCATTTGGGGGAGGGTATTCCTGTTCGTACTGCAGAAACATTTGTGTTTTTAAATTAGAATCACATTTTTAGTCTACATCTGTTGCAGGGCTTTTGTGTTTGGAACGCTTGCTTTGATAACAGCCTCTAAGGCTTCAAAACACTTTTAGCTTTTTTCCTGGCTGGCCTCATAAAATTCATATTCTCAGACTTTTTTCTTCATGTGAATTTGTTCCCAAAATTCAAAACTGATTTCAGCACTGTTAGATTTTTATTTTAGAGTTCATGGTGACTCTTGTTCTAGCTCATTTTTCAAAAGTTAATTGGCAACAATTTATTGGAGTATAGATCCCTGCAATTGACTCTTCTTATTCTTCTTATTCATCTTCTGCCACTGTTACAAGATACGCCAATTAATGTGAAACATACTTTCTGTTCTGAATTCTTTTTCCTGCTTGTCATTTAGCAACTAACAAACCAATTTTACTATTCTCTGAGTTGATTTAAATTATTTAAGGCTCTTCTTTGATTGACTCTAACCTTTCATTCTGCCAATGTTTTCTTTTGCAGTTTCTCTTCACTGTTTTTGATGTTCGGCGCTCGCTTCTTTTGATGATGCTGCTGCCAAATTCTACTGATGAGAAAGAGATTTCACTACATCAGCCGGACCTTTACAGTAGCCTAGTACAATGTAGTCAGTTATTGAAACAAGTGTAGCTGAAGGAATGTAGGCCAGTCTTAAAGTTATGCCCTTCAATGCTGCACAAGGTGAAAGACCTATCTTTTTTTCTAGGGTACTCCTAAAACACATCACAACAAAACGAAGAGCATCAGGCCACTTCAAACTAGTACATGCACATACTTTAAGCAACTTATTTTTGACGATCTTAGTCATCCTCTCCACAAGACCAGATGATGGAGGATGGAAATTACAATGAAATCTTTTATCAATCTGGAGAGCTGTACAAATCTATTTCAGTCATTCTTGAAGTGAGAACCACTATCTGTCTCAATAGAGGTCAGCTGGCCAAAGCGAGATATTTATTCTTTTAACAAAACCTTGGCTAATATCATGCTATCTAATCTCCAGGTGGGATATGCCTCAACACATTTACAGAATAAACAGACAATCATGAGAATATACTTAAGGGCACTGTTAACTGGCATCTTTATGAAGTCTACTCGGAGTATCCTAAATGGGCCCTGTGATTTGCCAATGTGATTCATGATAACTGCAGTCCTCTTTCCCTGATTATTTCTCTGACAATTAATGCACATTTGACACAAATCTTCTAAAACATTTTTGAATTGATATTTTAACTAATATTTATTAAACCTTCTGGTCATAGCATCCCTTTACACAAGAATCTGTTCATGCAGGTATCTTGCCATGCAAGTCACCATTGAGTCTGGTGGGATATATTTATTCTCAGGAGTGATCCAATCATCTTGGTAATTCTTTTTTAAACCAATATTTCCCACCTTTTTTTCCATCCTCTGGTATTTTCTCCCGGAGATCCTTCAATTCACTCAAGGAAGTCTGTAGCAGATTCAACAAGAAACAATGAAAAATGTGTGCATTATCAACAGAACTCTCCCTTAATTCAACTTGTTCTATTTCCTGAATCAGAATTTGTTCAGTTCATTCTACAGTTTCATTCTAAAATGACCAGAATTCCACTACTTGATCTGCATATTTATATCCAAGTGTGACCATATAATTTCCAATCATGTGGGCAGTAGACTTGACCACATCAATTCCGTCTGCCGTTTGTATTGCTTCCAAAAAATCAAGAACATAGGAACCATTTCTCTTGGGTGTCCCAAAGGATGTCATAAAATGCTTTTGTGACCACAAATGCCCAAAGTCATGAACCACTCCAAAATCATACAGGCCGACTATATAGATCATCACATTCAAATCAATTGCGAGGCAACAAACCTTTGTCAATGCAATAAAATCTGCTCATGAGCTGACGTTATATTAATCAGGTATAATGCATCAGGAATTTCAGAAATGGAACATTGTGCTTAAGTAGACTTCAATGCTCACTAGTGGTCTATAAAAGATCCATCTACAAACAAAATTAGATCAGCTATTTTGAGAGGATTTCATATATTTGTGACATTTATGCAATCGTGCTCTGGTTTCTCATATTCATCACTTTTGTGTTTGTCTCTATTGTTATCTGAAATGGGAAGCAGCATTGCAGCATTCAGAAAACCGCATCTAAGATGTTCTCAGCTGGCAGTATTACTTGTTCATATCTTGTAAGATGATTTTTGTTAGAAGGCTAGAGCGGGAGGCTGCTCCTTCTCCCTGCTCGCGGCCAAGGCATGGAACACCCTCCCTCTCCACCTCCGCCAGACACCAACTCTCTCCAAGTTCCTGTAGTACCTCAAGAACTGTCTCTTCGCCGAATCGCCATGAGCGTCCGGCAACTGCACGAACCCTGGTGGGCCCTGGAAGACCTGATGGGCCCTGGAAGTCCTCAGGACCTACTTGGCCTCTTGACGGTACTTCACAAGCACCAAGGAGCTGCACGCACTGCTCCCCAGTGCCTTGAGACGCTCCTGGGTGAACAGTTGCGCTTAATAAACCTTTGATTGATTGATTGTGCTGAGTCTGGGTACAGATATGCAAAACCTCAAATGAAAGTAGAAAGACCATGTGAAAAATTGAGTTGTTGGTTCACAGGGTGATAATTCTGCTCAAGCAACAGCCACAATCCCTGTCAGGGTAAACCACAAAAGTCACTAAATTAACTTGTGCTTTACTTTCTGGAAGCTTGGCACAAAAGCAATTAGGCTTACCTTAGAGGCAATTTATAAAGTACTTATGCAACACAACACAAAAAAACACAAATTTACAAAACTAGAGTACATTTTGATAAAATATTTGACACCAAAACTACAAAAATTAAATCGGTAGAACCGAGATATGTAATTTTAAAGATTTCAATAAAAAGTTATGAAAAGCACAAAGTGCCAACTAGGGCTATCTGCTCATGCCCGACTGGAGCAAAGTTACACATTTAGGCCAACCGTGATGGAGTGCGGGTCAGGTACAAGAAACATACTAGGCCCACTGATGATTGTACCTCAAGTCTGGGGTGTGGAGCTTTGCGCTGCGCAGCAGCAGTTCCAAGGAACAATATGAGGTCTGCAATGAGGATTCTTCATGCAGCAACGGTTCTGATTCACTGAGAGGACTATGATGCAGGGTGGCATTGAGGCTGCATCAGGCTGAACCGGTTCCAGTGAGGGGTTGTGAAGGTTGCAATGCAGGCTTGTGACGAGGCTGTGTTATGATGAGTTGGTTGTGATGATGAGCTTCAAGGCTGTGTCTAGTTTGCATTATGCTACATTGGTTCTGGTGAAGTCCACAGCAGGCCTGGCTGAGCACATTTAGTCCCAATTCCAAGGGTCCAGGACTGGAGAGGCTCCACTTGGGTGGGTTAGAACTCACAGCGGGCAGTGTCCATGAGCAGGGCTCAGGTTGGTTGGAGCTTATTCTGTCACTGAGGCCAGGCAGCTAGCCCTTGCAATCACTCTGTTGGTACTGGGTTCAAGGTGCAGGCCCAGTCCTTCTCACAGAGGCAGCAGGACAGCAAAGCAAACCAGCAGAGCAGCACAGTAGCAGAGCAGTTCTTCGTGCAGCAGAACAATCCTTCTTTTGGGTCTTCCACAGCTCCAGAAGTAATCTCAAGAATTGGGTGTGAGGATCCAATATTTATTCCTCGTGTCTTCTTTGAAGTTGGAGAAGTTTCTGAAGTTCCACCCTTCTAAATGTATCTGGAATTTCCTGCCCCACTACCGTTACCCCAGTCTGTTGCGAGGCAGAGTAGGCTAGTGTAAAGTTCTTTGTGTGTAAGCTGATCCTGTGCCTTCAAACTGCAAGTGTGGTAGGTGATGGCTCCACCCTCATCAAATCTGAGATGGCCCATCCTGGCAACATCCATACCCTCCATTGTTATACTGTCTAGAAAGGAAGCGCAAAGGCCAGCTGCAAACTACAACTAGTCATGAGACCCAGGAACAGGCTTCAGGAACCTGCCAGAAGCATGCCAACATTCTAAGGTGAACTTCAACGGAACGTTCCAAGGGGGTGGGGGGGAAGGAGGAGGAATGTACTAAGGAGTGGGAGAGGGGTACACAGGAGGGAAGATTACAACACATCTACCTACGGACAAAGAACAGGTAGGTGCTAAAGAAACCTGATGGGTTCCCTTCCATGACTGACAGAGTTAATCTGAACACAAAATAATGGGTCAGGAACACGGACAAGAAGGAACCACAATGCAACCGGAACAGCAAAAGTGCAAAGGCCCTAGAGCCAACCAAAGGTGTGGACCATGGAGTCAGTGCCCACATTAACAAAAATAACCCCCTTGGAGTGTGACGGTTCAATCTGAACAATTCAATCTGAACAACGCTTATGTGGTTACATAGCTGTGTCTATTATAGCTTACTGGGAATACTTTCCCTTTGGTTGCTATAATAGCTTGAAAGAGCCCCCGACATCCAGTTGGGATCACGGACTCTGTGTTTGCGGTCATATAGCTGATTTCTAGTGTATTGGTATTGGTAACATAGGGGATTGCTATTAGTGCTTGGTCCTCTTCCCCTGATGGAGGCAAAAGGGGAGATTCCTGATATCAAGTTGGGAGAGGTGTGACATGTCCACATACCTTCTCTTACGGTCTTATCCACATTCTGACTGTTGATAAGGGCTAATAGAATGTGTCCTTTAATCATGCGGATTGTCCTTTCAATGAGGCAGTTGGTTATGTGACAAGGTAGGGCAGTTTTCACTTTCTTGATGCCCAGCTCACTTAGGAATTCCATCATTTCAGTCGAAGAGAATTTGATACCCTCGTTTGTGACTAAAGTTTCTGGTACACCTTCACTGGTGAATGAGTCTCTTAAGAATTCGATGAGAACACCTGTCGTGGTACATTACACAAACTTGAACTTGATCCAATGGGAGGTGTAGTCAATGAGTACAATCATGAATCTCTTTTGGACTCCCAAGTGGTTCATGGGACTGATTACGTCCATGGCCAGCTACTGGGTTTTTGGGCATGTACAGATCTTTATCATCAGACATACATTTATCCCATCCGCTTTCTGTTATGGCAGATAACTGATCTGGTATACCCACTACTACAGGTGCCCTGGTGGAGTAGTTCGCAATGATGTGTTGCCCACCCGGAGGTAGATTGCGGGCAGCACAGTTCATAATGATGTTTTCCCCACCCGGTGGCACATTGTGGGCAGTACAATGGATATTATTAAAAAGGATATTGCTAATGCCACCTCTGTGGCATTTTTCAGAGAACAATTCAGCATGCTCCTTACCAATCTCGTTGGTTCCCACCTCCCGCTCCACAGAAATTGGTAACATAGGGAATTCCACAAGGAGTACTTGGTCTTTATTATTTGGATCAAGCATGATCCCCAACTCCTTTTGCCCAACAGATTAGAACCTTTTCTTACAATGTACACTTTACCCCATGTAGATCTCCCCTTGAAATTTATAAGCATTTTCACCATCCCAACTATTGGAATAGTTTCTCTGGCGTATCCTTTTGGTGAAATGTCAGGTTCCAACACATCAAGACTAGAGATGTCAAACAAATCATTAATATCGTCAAGATTAATAGTAAAAGAGGAACACAAATCAGCAAACACAACCAGGGGCTTGCTGTTCAAATGAATGGTACATGTAGGATACTTAGTATATTCAGGAGGATTTGGAGAGGCGTCATTGTTGGTATCTTTTACTTGAAATACATAATTGGGGTATAGGTCCCCCTCTAGCAAAGTGTCCCTTCCTGTTACACCTTTTACATGTTACATTGCGGGCAGTACAACACATATTGTTCACATGGTGAGTGCTGCTGCCACATCTGTAGCATTTTAAACCTTCGGTTACTCTGACTGATTTGTTAACATTGACTTCTCCGGGTCTAACCTTAAGTATTTCCATGTCATTGCAACTGTCGTGTGCACCACTGGTGTTGAAAACATTGGTAACTAGTTAGTTTGGAGTTTTCATTTCCTTGATGCACTGAGCAGTGTGCTCTATAGATAGCGCTATTCTACAAGCCTCTTTTAGAGTAGGGTTTTTTGCCAGGAGGTTTTCTTGTATGACACTATTATTGGTGAACCTGACTAATTGGTCCCTGATAAGGGAATCAGTGAGTTCCCTAAAATCACATAACTTTGTTAGACCTCTGAGTGCCGCTATATAGTTGGTGACGGATTCTTGTTTCCCTTGGATATGAGTAAAGAATTTATGCCGCTCCAAGACTACATTTATCCTGTCACCAAAATGTGTCTCTAATTTCAAAAGGGTAATCTTAAACTCATCAATATCCTCCTCATCCTCTTCTAGCTCTGGTTCAGGTAAGGTGTTGTATATCTTTCTACCTTTAATACCTAAGTTATGTAATAGGATGTGTTGTTTGTGAACGGCAGAATACATTCTACCAACAATAGCGATAAGGTATGAAGCAAACAAATTAATCCATTACTTCCAGTGGATTTCCGGTTCCCCAATCTCATTAAGAAAAGAGGTTGGTTGACTCATAGCTGGTACAGCCATAGTAAAGGTAGAAGATGCTAATACAATTACCCTGCCCAAAAAACTATTACATGAATCACAAAGTGAACACGGAGAAATCAGTACACAGCTAACCAACACTAGTAGAGCAGACGTACTGCAGGTAAGCAAGTCAACATAGATGGTAATCCCCACTACTGAAAATCACATTAAAACCAGAACATGTACTGTCACATAGGATGCACTTGGATCACTTGAGATCTTAGTATAGGTATACACAGATAATCAACTCTAGATAGAAAAGAAGTGCTGCCGGTAAGTAAGTCCACTTATATCGCAACCTAAAACTAAAATGTCCTCAAAAGCTGAAAATATACTGACACATGGGTACGTGTTTGGATCTTTGACGTCAGAGTGAGGTATGCATATCACCGTAGGGTGCACTCACTCTGATAGGGAAGGGAGGAGGAAGCACCAGACAGAGTGCATAAAAGGTGGAAAATAGGGCGAAGGTGTGCGTGTCACCGTGTAACTGGTGCCCACACAGAAGGAGTCTGAGAGTAGGTGGTGTGTGTGTCACCGTGGGAAGCGTGTGCACACCTAAACCTGCAGGAGAAAATGACCTAACGATGACTGTAAGAGGCAGAGACTACGAACTAGGACTGATGTGCAGACTAAAAGGAACAGAATGCACAGTACCTAAGGTTTTTGGCAGATGATGTGCACAACAAACTGTAGGGTCGGCAAAACTTGTAGTTCCTCCAAGTGAAGAACGCTATTGACGAGGGGAAAGGAGGTAAGTAAGTCAACACAATTTGCAATAAGCTCTGCACATTGAGGAAAGTAAGGCCATTTGAGGTATGCACTAGAGCACTTGAAAAGGGGAGTGCAGATGTGCGCGTCACCGAAGAGGCGCACACACTACTGAGGAGTGAGGCAGGGATGAATGGAATGTTAACAGAAGGGTGTGTATGTCAACGAAAATGGAGTGCACACACAGTGGCGAGATTATAGTGAAAGGTTTGCGTGTTACCGTGTACAGGTGCACACACAGTGCAAAAGTTTGAGGGGAAAGAGGTGTGCGTATCACCGCGAATAGCTTGTGCCCACACAGCTGATGAGTGAAGAAATGTTCCACCTTGAGAGGAAGGAAAATTTTACCTCAAGGAGCGCAGGCATGGTGGTGATCTTGGCGAGAGAGACGAAAGTGCACCGCCGTGAGAGGAATGATTTTACCTCATGATGCGCAGGCACAAGGGAACAGGAAATCTTGAGGTCGGCAGGCATGGTTTCCTTCCATGAAGTCCGAGTCACCTCAGGCAGAAAAAGTCTGGCAGGAAATCGATGGAATGATGGACCGGTGAGCTCTGGGGCATAGGTTAGCAGAGCAGAATTCTCACAGACTTCCCTTGTGACCTCCGAGACCACCGGGCAGGCGAAGAAAAGCGCAGGCGAAGAAAAGCACCTTGCTAGTGCAAAGAGAAGTACAATACCGAAGTGCCTCGAAGGATGAGAAGGTGGAGGACTGTGGGCCACCGGAAGGCAGAGCAGGATTCCAGTAGGTTTCCCTCCGTGACCTCCAAAACCACCGGGCAGGCGAACTAAGAGCACCAGAGAATAATGCAGGCAATGTCCTCATGGAGATGGAGGTGGGGCAGCAGGGATGAGGAGGTTCTCAGTAAACGTAGTTCTGATTCCAGCCAGACCAAAGAGTCTTCACAGGGACTAGGAAAGGCATGGAGAAGGCTTTGGTAACATCAGGCAGGTGGCAGATAAGGGTGAACCAGAGGACTCTAGACACAAGGTGGCAGATGAAGCAATGCAGAACTGCAGAACCAGCACGTCGATGTACGAAATGGAGAGAGTACTGAAAGGGGAAATGACAGAGCTGACCCCCTGGGCCAAATCATCTCCAGTGATGTAAAGAAGTACTCTGACGCAGATGTGAGTACAAACATCTTTATTCTGTCATCCCCTCTCCATAACTGCCAGAAGCGTGCCAACATTCTAAGGCGAACTTCAGCGGAACGTTCCAAGGGAGTTGGGGGTGGGAGGGAATGTACAAAGGAGTGGGAGAGAGGGAAACAGGAGGGAAGATTACAAAATCAGGCTTTATTACGTTATATATATTTTTTGGAAATCTGTATTGACTAATTCTAGTGGAAATTGCATTTAGTTTTACATTAATTTTGACAGGCTTTGAACTTTTATTTAATTTTATATTTCCTTTGAAATCCCAAATCTCATGTCAAACTTTAGACCAGAAGTCTAAGTTTACACCTAAAGTCCAACTTTACACCTAAAGTATAACTTTTCACCTGAAGTTTAACTTTATATCTGAAGTCTAAGTTTAGAACTGAAGTTTAAGTTTAGACCAAAAGTCTAACAGTACTACTTTTTGGTATTCACAAAGGTAAGTTACTACTAGTAACCTTACCACTAGTAATGTTACTAGTGGTAACTTCACTACAAGTATGTTTACAAGTAGTAAACTTACTAGTAGCAACTTATTTTGTTGAATATGGAAAAGTAGTAAAGTTAGACTTTTCATCTAAGTTATACTTTACGTGTGAGCTTGGACTTCAAGTCTACCCTTAGACTTCAGATGTAAAGTTAGACATTAGGAACCTTATTCACAAAGGTAAGGTTAGACCTATGTCTAAGTTTAGACCTAAAGTCTAAGTTTAGATCTGAAGTCTAGGTTTA
This sequence comes from Triturus cristatus, assembly GCF_964204655.1. Lineage (NCBI taxonomy): Eukaryota > Metazoa > Chordata > Amphibia > Caudata > Salamandridae > Triturus > Triturus cristatus. The sequence goes on from NC_140591.1 coordinate 1,527,349,950, forward strand.
GACTTTGGGTCTAACGTTAGACTTCAGGTCTAAGTTTACACTGAATTGAGCCCAGAGTCTTTCTAAGCCCAATATTAATATCTCTCTCCTTAGGAGGCTCAGCAGTAGTAATAGTAGACATGCCTTTTGAAACTGGAGAGACGACAATAAAATCTCAGCAAAATGTCAATGTATTTCCAGGTGGGGCACTTGCTTCTATACCTGTAACTGTAGTGCTGTCTATCCATGTGCTTGACCACTCATACCCTCGCCAGGTGTGTCAATATCAGGTACAGCAGAACACTTCACCCTTGTCTGGATCCCATCAGTGAATGGAGAAGGTCTGGAATTCAAAAGACTATTTAAAAAGTTATCCTTCTCAACTGAATCCTGTTGTCTGCTCTGCTTCTCTCTGTTTCCCTCATTATTTTTTCTTTTACATACCATTTCTTTCACTAGTAAAGGGAAAACTCTCACTCCTTCCACCAGGTCCTCCCTCTAACATCTCACCTTATAATCTCACTTGGGGAGACATCGTTTACAACAAATGCACTACAATGCATTCCATTACAACGTGCACCATTACATCGCAAGTCGTTACAACGACTTGCTGTTTAGGGCAGAAAGTGTTTCTGCTGTTGCACAAACTGGAGTAGGAATAGTAAATTATACTATTCCTAAGTCCAGGGCACCCCCTACAGCAAGTTGTTGTAATGACTTGTGATGTAATGGTTTGCGTTGTAACAACACAGTTGTTGAAGTGACCAATTTGTAATGGAATGCGTTGTAGCGCATTCATGTAAAGAGATATATTCTTCCACTTGCCTTCCAACCTCTGTCTAAATGAACCTTTCACATGTTTCTTCATTTTCTTTCTCTCCTTCTTTGTGGCCATTTAATCCTGTTTGTTAGACCTGGCTTGTCTAGTGAGTTTATCCCCAGATTTTTGGCTTTTTGGCCTCCTGTTTTGGATCCTATTTTTGTTGGTTTTATGACTCTGGGCAATTTAGCACTGCTGATCAGTGCTAAAGTGCATATGGTCGCCCTGTAAATTATTATGATGGATTGGTGATTCCATGGTTGGCATATTTGGTTAACTGGTAAGCCTCTAGTACAGTGCACTGTGTGTGCCCATGGCCTATAAATCAAATGCTGCTAATGGGCCTGCAGCAATAATTGTGCCACCCACATGAGCAGCCTGTAAATGTAACTCAGACCTGCCACTGCAGTGTCTGTGTGTAGTTTGGTACTGCCATGTTGACCTGGCAAGTGCACCGGCTTGCCATGCCCTAACCTTCCATTTTCTTACATGTAAGACACGCCAAAGGTAGGCCCAAGGTATCCCTGTGGGCAGACTGCAGTGTATGTGAAACATAAGACATGTCCTGATGTGTGTGGCATGTCCTGATAGTGAAATACTGCCAATTTCGTTTTTCACTAGAAATGCTATCTGTCCCATAGGATAGAATGGAAGTTTATTTATAACATCTTATAAATATAACTCCCCATTAGGACAAGATAGAAAGATGGAGTTTAGTATGCATGAACTCAGAATATAAAAATGCATCTTATAGTAAAGATGATTTTTATATTGTGTGTTTGAAAATACCACTTTTAGAAAGTGGGTATGTTCTTGCTTAGCCATCCTGTGTGCCTCTGCTGGTTTGTGGGTTGACTGTCTGGCTTTTGAATGACAGGGGCTGGGGATGCCCTTGTGTTGTGTGGTGTTGGGGTTGGCCTGCAGTGGTTGCTTCTGTCTTAGGCAGGGAAAGGAATGGACTGTACTTTCATCATCCTGTTGTTAAAGTTTTCTCCAAGGGCTTGAAGTAGAGCATGCTTCCTGTTGGAAGTCTCAGGGATAGAAAACATTTCATAGATTACTTCTGGGATTCAAGAGGAACCTTTGCCAAGGAGAAGTGCAGGAGAAACTCAGAAGAAGTACCGTCTCTTTCCTGTGTGCTGTCTGGGGTTGGCCTGCAGGGGCTGTTTCTGCCAAGGAAAGGACAAGGACTTTGCTGTGTGCTGTGCCCTCTCCTTGAAGAAGATATCTAATGGCTTGAAGTAGAGCTTGCCTCCTGTTTTTGAAGTCTCAGGGATACAATGACTTCACCCCCAGCTCCCCTGAACTTCCTTGCTGGGAGTTTGAACCAGCTAGGAGGTGCCTGCTGCTGTTCTGGGCCCCTGGAGTTTGTTCCTGCTGTTGGAAGCTGGAATAGCAATGTGTGATGCATCTGCACCTGTTTCCGATGCATCGCTGAAGAAACAAACGCAGCGCCAGCCTGCGGTGAGAGGAATCGCCCCACTGATCTACGAAGTTTGAGATTACCGTAACAATTACATCGCAGGACCTGGTGTGCGCCTGCAAGAACCAATGCATAGTGGGACCACTGCTGGAGAAACCCATGCAGCCCAAATCCTCATGCATTGCAACGGGGGCGCCAAGTCTGCATCAACGCTGGGGCTGCGGTAAGAAACACTGCATTACCTCCCCGCACAGTTAGAAACCGACACATCACCTCCCCTGGAGTAAGGAAAGGACGCATCACCATCTCTGTGCGGAAGGACCCCACACATCACTTTCCCTGTGGCTGTTTTTGTTTATGTTTGTGGTGCATCTGAGGTACTTTGTGTTGAGAGTGTTGCATCTATAGTTTGCCATTGACAGAACTGTTTCTACTTTTTAAAAGTCATATTTTGATTACTGTAATGTGGATTTTTGTCGTTTTGTTCTTGTTTGGTCTAGATAAAGACTACTTATTTTTCTAAAGTGGTGTAGTGTCTATTTGTAGTGTTTTCACTGTATTACTGTCTGTGTGCACAACAACTTTACAATCTGCCTCTGAGATAAGCCTGTCTTCTCATGACAAGTTACCAAGGGGGTGAGCAGGGGTTATTTTAGAAGTGTATCCCCATTACCATGACTAGGAACAAGGGTTCCTACTTGGACAAAGGTGCAAACCATTGCCAACTAGAGACACCAATTTCTAACACTATTTATTTGGTGCCTCAAGCTATGCATGTCTAGGTAAAGGCTCCCTCTCATTCTTGGTCTGTCTTAAGAAAACTAGCTTCCAATTATTAAAGGTTCTCTCTAAAACAGTGGTTCCCAAACTGTGTCTCACGGCACCCCAGTGCACCATTAGAACTAGCCTGGGGTAGAGCGAACATCTAGGGAATTTGGAAAAAGTATTAAGTTCTGAAAAAGATTGTAATGTGCAAAGTTTATATATTAAGTATTAAGAAGCCTTTGCTGCACCAAGTAACCCATATGGGCATGTCATGTTGAGGAGTTATGAAAGCACCGCCTGTCAGCGTATGGATTCATGGTTTGGCAGCACAATCAGGACACAGTGATGCCAAGCGTTGTTGCTGCCCGTGTTTTGCCACATGGCCATCGTCATTACAGGTACGTTTCATTGAGCAGTAGGAAATGTGAAATTTCCCCAAACTCTACACAATAGAAGTTCCATGAAATGTTACAAATAATGTAACATTATTTGTGACCAAACTGGGAAGATGTGATAAAGAACAGCAAGAACAAGGTCAATATAACTAAACAAACATGACTCTACTTCACTCTGTGCTGCAGACATCATGAACTGTGAAATGTGTTGGGAAAAAAATGCAGTTTGAAAAAGATGGTGACTGGACCTAAATTGAGGCCTCATTAACAATAGTTCATAAAACACACTTCAATAGGTCATAGGAATTTTGGGCATTATTATGATGTTGGAGGGACAGCCACCAACAAGCCGTCGGTGGTGGTCCCATTGACATCTGGGAACACGGCCCGAGTGCCGCATTCCAATGCGGTCGGTTAGGTAGTATTGATAGAGGTGCTGACCAAGATCTTTGTAATGTGCAAAGTTTATGAATTAAGTATTAAGAAGCCTTTGCTGCCCCAAGTAACCCATGTGGGCATGTCATGTTGGGGAGTTATGAAAGCACCGCCTGTCAGTGTATGGATTCATGGTTTGGCAGCCCGAAACATGCTTCATGTAATAAAGAGTCTCTGCTTAGGTGGGGCCAGGCGCGATCAAGACACAGTGATGCCAAGCGTTGTTGCTGCCCGAGTTTTGCCACATGGCCATCGTCATTACAGGTACGTTTCATTGAGCTGTAGGAAATGTGAAATTTCCCCAAACTCTACACCACCCCTTATTTCACAACCTCTTCATACTGACAATCAATATGAAAGTAAATCACCCTATCTTACACAGTTCCCAAAGTCAGAGTATGAGCCACTCATTATTAAGGATTTGTGTACGGTTGTGCTTAGACTTGATGGAGGAGATCCACAAGGCTAGATCTCATTAAACCGTTTGCCACAGTCATTACCGTGTCCATTACGATTGCGAAGTCACAAAACCGTCTAAGCTTTGTCAAACACCAACTCACACACAAATACTACAGTTCTAGCATGACCACCTCCTAGCATGACACTAATGAGCACTGAATGAGTAGAAAAGGTACACCACCTTATGTGTTCCTTCAGTGAATAGTGCAACGCTTTCCTTTGAATGGCACAGTAAAGGAGGTTCATCAGTCCTATGAAAAGCGTAGGAGTATACACTGCGCTGTGTCGTCATTCAGTGCCACAATTAATAATATCAAATGACACAGGTGCAGGCATAATACATGGGACTATCTACTGATCTGAGGCAGAGTTCAGAACATATTAACACCCAGCCTCGTAATTGGGCAGATTGTTGTGACATTATGCACTCATCAGGGCCTTCCGAACTTTGAAGTGATATTTTCCCTACACTCCAGGGAAGTGGTTTATCTTTCCTATCAAGGCCACAAAGATGCCCTTCAGCTATTATTTATTGGTGGGTTGATTTAACAGGAAAAGTTAGTACAAGTGAAAAAGCTATAACTATAATTCAGTCAAACAATGCTTTCATGACATGTGACCATATCGACCTGTCTGTCACTTTCGTGATGTGTCCATGAATAACCAGTTTAATTCACACTAACCCTACAGTTTTTTATATTACATATAATGACAGAAACTTTTTTTTTGTGGAGGTAGATGGGTTAAAAAAAGGCATACAAATAATCAATTGAGAAGAGCACAGGTAAGTGTAAAGTTAAAGAGCTAAGCAAGGAGATTTAGCATAGTGTTTGGTTACGAATAAGAGAAAGGGACCTAGACAAAGTTAATTAGAGCAGTAGAATGAGGGAATGATTAGCACTGGGGGTTGGTAGAGGATGCAAGTGGTCTACACATGCAAAAAATGTTTCATTACTTTATGATCCACATTATTTTCTACAAATATCAAAAGTACAAGAATAAAAGGATGACGAAAAGGTAAAAATCTTACCCCATGCCAGTCACTCGAGCAGTGAGTGGTCTCAATATGACATGTGTTTCTCAATCTTTATGTCAACATAGGAGCTCAGCTGCTATAGCAGTCTATACCAGGCTCTACTGTTTAACAGAATCAGAACCTGAAAAGGTTTACCTGCCCGGAAAAAAAGTGACATGATGGGGAGCCATGACCAAAGGACAAATAGGTTAAGGCAGCCGTGTGTCTAACAAGTTTCGAAACCACTTCAATACTAAACTAAGGACAGGGCAGAAAGAGGACTCTCTAATGCAGAAAGGAGGAACTCTTAACTCACAAACAAGCTACGCTATCCACAATTTGTGGGTGCGGGAACCCTGAAAAATGTACACCCCAAAAGTTTACCGCAACAGAACATAGATTTATAAAAGACGGTGTTAAACCCCACACAATGATTAGGTTATAGATCAGCAAAATAAATGTAAAAGTTTTATTACAAAAATTCAAAAGATGTAGTACAGAATTTATATGAAGTCATAGTCATGAAGTCTCTCAGTAAATAGAGCATTACAGAGAAGTACAAAATCAAAAATATAACTAAGTCCCTAGTAAGCAGAACAAACAATGGAGAATTAGGCAGTATTAATAGCAGCATAGGGAAGTTCTCAGAGAAATTCTGGCTCACTCCCAAAATCAAGGATTTAAATACACTATTGTTATATACTTAATCATAAAATTAAAAAAACACTGTGGTTGAATCTAAAATGTTACATTTTAAGCATCTCAAAGGACAGCGTTATTAAACATTATATTGCCTTAGCATCTAAGTACCACCTCATTATATGAATATTGATGCTGCCCACCCTATGCTAATGGTACCCGGAGATGGCAGAACAAACTAGTTACATGAACAACAGCAAACTATTAGGAATGAATAAGGTATATTTAGCTGACAGAAGTTCCATTAAATGTTACAAATAATGTAACATTATTTGTGACCAATCTGGGAAGATGTGATAAAGAACAGCAAGAACAAGGTCAATATAAATAAACAAATATGACTCTACTTCACTCTGTGCTGCAGACATCATGAACTGTGAAATGTGTTGGGGAAAAAAATGCAGTTTGAAAAAGATGGTGACTGGACCTAAATTGAGGCCTCATTAACAATAGTTCATAAAACACACTTTCAATAGGTCACAGGAATTTTGGGCATTATTATGATGTTGGTGGGACAGCCACCAACAAGCCGTAGGTGGTGGTCCCATTGACATCTGGAGACACGGCCCGACTGCCGTATTACAATGCGGTCAGTTAGGTCGTATTGGTAGAGGTACTGACCAACAGCTTCCGACGGGTTGTCAGTCGGTTTGAATGCCCCAAAATGTAGGACGTGTCTGCTCAGGCACCGCTGGTGGGATTTCAGCCAGCCTTTTCAAGTTGGTTTTTCTGCCATGAAAAAGTTGGGAATTAGGTTCTTTTTGGGTCCTCGGCAGGTCCCCTGTCCCCCATTGCCCTTTACTATGAGCCCTGGAGGGCACCCCTGGTGTCCCCCTAAACATCCATGCACATGTGGCAGGCACCGCATGGTGCCTGCCACACGGTGCATGGAGGTTTCCAAATTGCATATTTTCTATTATGGCTTGTGATGCAGCTCACATGGATGTCTCCGAAGTGTATATTTCCTATTGGGGCTTGTGCTATAGCCGTCTATAGCAGGATCTACTGTTTACCAGAATCAGAAGCTGAAAAGGTTTACCCCACCTGAAAAAAGTGACAGGGTGGGAAGCCATGATCAATGGACAATGAGATCAAGGGAGCAGTGGGTCTAAAAAGTTTGGAACCACTGCTTGACTAAACTATGGATAGGGCAAAAAGAGGAGAAAAAAAAGCAGAAAGCAGAAAGGAGGTGCTCTTAACTCACATCAATGCTCCACTATCAACAAATTGTGGGTGCACAATGTTTTGATTGCTAATAATATATCCCCAGGACATTCAGCTCAAATATTTCGCCATGCTAGGGACTTTGAAGCCTTAAAGAGAAACTCTCCTCTATGGCCATAAAGAACTGATAAATGTGCTCAGATGAGCATCACATGGCTTGTAGAACCCCATACAGGGGTTGGGCAAGAGATAATTCACAACCGTAATGGAAAGTATAAACTTTCCGACCACTGTGAAGGTGGGCGCTTCATTATAATGGTAGCGGAACCTCCGACTTCTTGTCGGGAGGTCCCACTTTTGCCACGATGCCAGTCAGATGCTCGTCTGATCGTCATCGTAATAGGGTCCTTTGTTTCAAACACAATAACATTTTCTCATTGTATACCTGCAACATTAAGAGTAAAACTACATACTGCACTTTGTTAATGATGCACAAAATAATTAATGCACAAAAATGTCTACAACTCAAAACCCTGAAACTCAAAACCAAGAGAGCCAAAATGCAATGACGATAAAAGTACAGCGTGGAAACAAAACAAATCTACTTTACATACAAACTTCAAATTAAGGATAGCCAAGCTAAACTACTACACAACTTACATTTTCCAAGCACTAGCTCAACAAGAAAACCTTTCAGAGTACTCACAAATCTCTCAGCTCCTGTGGGGCATCTAGCGATAATTGAGCCTTCTCAACATCCCAGTAATAATTTATCATACGTTTTCATTTCCAAAGTCAAACATATCTGCTCCTACATTGATTCAGATAAGCCCATTTCCATGACTCTTGAGCCTTATATACCAGTACCTGAAGTTTAAATTACATCAACTTCTCAATCTTCAGGCTGACCTTCAGACAGCTGTCTGACATAGAACCTGACACAGCTGAGACAGCAAATAATACATTAAAGGGTTACCTTATTGATTATTTCCCTAAAGCAGTGAATTGTTCAGCATCAACAAAAAATGGCATTTGTATAGCCACTATTAATAAAAGTTATTGTTCCCCCCAAGTGACCCTACAAATAATATTGGATATCACTTCTGCCTTTTTAAAGAAAGTACTGGACAGACAAGACTTTACCCAATAACACATATTCATGAAAACAAACATTAGGGCAGGTTTTAGACCAGAGCACAACACTGAATCAGTTGTCACCTTAGTCATTGGTGATCAGAGAAAAAGATCTATCAGCGTGACATAGACGCTTTTGTACTATTAGGCCTCCACTCAGACGTTAGACCATCTGAAAGACATTGGTTTCAGTGATTTGGCTTTGAAGTGTATTAATTTTTGCCAGAACACTCTCTGGCCATCTCCGTTCCCCCATTCAAATTCTCAACCTAAAAGTCTCCAACCAATCAAGCTTGAGAAAAATCCCCATTGATATTGTTTAAGACCAACAAAAGAAAAAGATGCGAAATTGTTGTGGGTTTTAGCTTGCTACATTTAGTGGTGTTCTCTATACTCATCCCCTGGTTAGTTATTTACCTAGCTATGCTTTATTCCTTTGCCTTCTATTTTTGTTGCTGGGCAGCATCTCTGCATTCTATGTGTCATCCATGACAACACAATGCTCTATCTTCCCCAGCTGCATCTTTGGCAGTTGGATTTTATCTGCTGCTTGGGCTGGTGGTCTGTGTATGTACTCTTGAAAAAATTAACTTAAGAATTGCCAACTGTTTCCTGGACTTTTTAACACTGGCGACGAGTTGTGCCTACGTGGAACATGTATCTCTAGACCCTCAGCTTCCCCATCAAACCCATTTATGAACTGCAGAACTTACTTGGCCATGGTTTGACATCTCCTTGGACTGTGGCGATTCAGTTAGTCTGTATATTTGGCTTGAACTATTTCTACATCCTGGTTTTAATAATTTTGGGGAAAATGTTTCTATTATTTTATTTCTGTGGTCTAGGGATTGAACTTAAGAAAATTGCAGGCCTGAAGTAATGGAAATGTTCTACTCAAACTATCTGTCAGAGTAGGCCTTGTGACATCCCTTACCTGGACCTCTGTGCTGTTTCCTTGGTAACTGAATGGTGTGCGCGCTGTGGACACACGCGCTTCTCCATTGTTCTTGATGTTGGGTTTCTTCATGGTGGCGTGATGAGCCTTAAGCCCTTGAGCCATTGTTCCTGATCGAAGGTTCCCTTCTGGCATGCAGAGGATCATTCAGGTTGTGGTGCACACTTACACCTACTGGATTCACCGTATGGCAAGGTTTCGCAGCCATTTCTCCCTGATGTGTGCGGTGCTGGCACAATGTGCGCCCAAAAGTTTTCTTCTGCAGGGAGCATGCGCGGTTGTGTGCACACTTCCTATTGAGCTGTAAGCATGCGCAGTGATGCACACACCTCTTTCTCAAATGCAAGCAGTGATGCGCACACCTTTCCCTGGGCTGTAAGCATGTGCGGTGATGCACACACCTTTCTCTGAGCTGTAAGCATGCGTGGTGATGCGCACACCTTCTTGGAAGTTTGGGGCATGCACATTGTGTTTTTATGGTACTGAGTTTTACTATTATTCAGTTTGGAACATTGTGTGATGATGCACACACCATTTCTGTGAGGTACTTTGTTTTTCCAGCGTGTCAGTGACGGGCTCACTTCTTCTGGTTTAATTTGTGCTCCATTATGTGCGTGGTGATGCGCACACCTTTCTCACTTGTTGAGGCATTTCTGTAGTGCACGCACCATTTTGGCTTCTCCAGTTAATTTAGATTGTGTTGTTTCTTAACTCTTTGCTTCACAGTTATTTGTTTTTTTTTCTCTTCTCAATGGCCTCATCCAGCATGTTTCAGCCTCCACAGTTTCTTTCAGATAAAGGTGACCCAATTTTACCTTGGAACAGGTGGAAGTCACTGTTTGATTCTTATCTTGTGGATATTGGGGGTGAGAAATAATTCTCTGCCTTAAGAAAACAAGCTTTGTTGTTACACAATCTGGGATTTTAGGGTATACATGTGTATTGTAGTTTAGATGAAATTGTTTTGGGGCATGGAGAGGGAGAACCTGACAATGTTTTTGACATGTCTGTTATGATGCCTCGAGAAACATTTTGGGTCTAAAATTAACGTAGTTTTGGAGCGTCTCAAGTTTTTTTCTAGAGTTCAGGGTAAACAAGAAAAAATAGGTAGCTGTGTGGCAACCTTGAAAACATTGGCTTGCACTTGTGCATTCGAACAGCTTACTGATTCTCTTGCTAGAGACCAAATTGACAGGTGCACTAATGGTGTGAAGGTTCAACAGAAACTTCTTGCCAAAAACCAGGATCTTAAGGAGACTTTAGCTATTGTGGAGAGTATGGAGAACACCAACATGTGGGTGGAGAACACCAACATGTGGGTGCGTGAAATGAGAGTTGATAAAAGTAATGATATTTCCCTGGAGGACAAGTTGGTTCATGAGGTCAAGAAAGATGATGCAAAGGGGTCTGATTTTAAGAAAAGTATTCTTGGCGAGAGGGATAAAAAATTGTCTGATTCTGAGCAGTCTGGTTCCAGGTACAGCAAGCCTGGCTTTAAGTGTTTTAGGTGTGGGAGTGAAAGTCACATGTCCAACAGCCCCAATTGTTTTGCGAGGTCTGTCACCTGTGATAATTGTGGAAAAAAGGGGCATTACGCTTTTGTATGTCGAGCTGCTAAGAACCAAGCGGTACATTGTGTTGAGGAAGAGAAAAAATATATGTTGAGCGTCAGAGAAGATGGTGTTGTGTATGTAGACAATTTAGAGATGCCTGAGTGTGAGGTGTTGATTGATGGTAAACAGTTCTCTCTTCTGGCAGACTCTGGTTTGCCTTATACCAGGGTGGGTGATGCCAATTGGGAAGTTGTGTTTGGTCATGACAAGGTTGAACTGTCTGTGGTACGGGATTAAGCCATAATAACTTTCAGAGACCTTATCTTGAAGAAAATTGGTTTTTATTCCAGGATAAAGGCTAACTGTAAAGAACCCAAGCAACACAGCAGTCAGATGAGCTGAGAGTAACTGACTCTCACTCATCAACCAGGACTCCAAATTCCACTAGTCAGAACCCTGAAGCATAAGGGTTCTGACAAGAGCAAAGAACATTAAAGGAACAGTAAAAATACAACATATGAATGTACATACCACACTGTCTCCACCGGATATCAATCCTGTAGGCTATGGTGGCATCAGAATGTATGTTTTGGGTTATGTGGTCAGAAGAATTCAGGTCAGAGACGAAGAAACAGTTGGGAAAGTGTACCTGGCTGAAAGGGGTGATAATCTTCTTGGATGGAGACACCAGAAGGACATGGGGATCACTTCAAACCCTTACTCACCCGAAAAGGTTTTGCTTCTGTCTTCTGGTCAACTGTATGAGGATGTGTGTTCTCAGATCCCTAAAGTTTTCAGTGATGGTCTGGCTTTGCCCAAGAATTTTGAGCACAAGATTGTTTTGAAACAGAATGTCCAGCCGTTTCTCAGCAAGGTGAGGAAGGTACCTCATATGATGATGGATCCTTTAGGTCAGGAGCTGAAAAGGGTATTAGCTGCTGGCGTTATCAAGGAGATTCAGTGTTAGGAGTCGTTGGCCCTGATTGTTTTAGCATCCAAGGATCGGGGCAAAGGGATCTGCATGTGTGTGAACTTGAGCAGCCTAAACAAGCATATTTGGATCGACAGGCACCCCTTGCCAAACATCTCCGAGACTCTTATTAAGGATGCTAAATGTTTTAGTGTTATGAACTTGTCTTCCGCATACCACCAGGTTTTGCTTCATCCGGATTCAAGGCATATAACATCATTAGTGACTCCTTTGGGTGCTTTCAGGTTCATCTGCATGGCTTTTAGTCTGGCATCTTCTGCCGCCTGCTTCCAGAGAGTCATGAAGAAAGTACTGGAAGGGTTGTCTAAAGTTCTCATTTTTCAAGATGACATTCTTGTTTATGGGACGGATCAACATGAACAGGATGCTGGTCTTATTATCAAGAAAGAAAAATGTAAATTTCGAGTATCATCTGTAAATTATTTGGGCCACACGATTTCTGGTGAAGGGATCAGTCCCAAATTAAATCTTGCTGAGAGCATTGTAAAGGCACCTGTACCTCCTAACAGAGATCAAGTTCAATCATTCTTGGGGTTAGCTAAATTGTGTTCAAAGTTTGTTCCCAATTTTGCTTGTGTGTCTTCTCCATTAAGGGTATTGCTCAAGAAGGGTGCCAGATTTACATGGCCTGATGATTGTACCCTTGCCTTCAACACTATCAAGAATGTCATTGGTTGAATGCCTACTTTGGGACATTTTGATGCTTGCAAAAAGACTGTACTGTCCACTGATGCCAGCATGCTTGATTTGGGTGCTGTCCTCTCACAGGTTGCGGATGGCGAATTCAGGATTGTTGCTTTTGCTTCTCGTTCACTCAGACTTGCGGAGCAGTAAAACTCCGTAATTGAGCGGGAGGCATTCACGGTTTTCTGGGCTATTCACCATTTCAAATTTGATCTTTGGGGTTAACCTGTGGTAGCCGGGACTGATCATCGTCCTTTGTGTCAAATTTTTACTTGCAGGGAAGTCAATATTCTTTCTCCAAGAATAAAACATTGGATGGAAGGGTTGACTGAGTTTAACTTCATGGTTGAGTATGTGCCTGGCCTGAAGAATGCTGTTGCTGATTGCATGTCTTGGATGCCTTTGGATCAATCTGGTGTGGAGGTTGAAAATTCCCTTGTGGCGTGGGTGCACACATCTGCTGGTAATTTGGAGGAGTTGTCTTTGGCTTCTCATAGTGACAAGGATTTGGAGATGGTTAAGGAGTATACTGTGAAGGGTTGGCCAGCGGACAAGGATGTGCCTGAGTCTTTGAAAGGTTTTCTCAATGTCAAGGATGATTTGTGCGTATTTGAGGAGAAGTTGTTGAGGGGTAATGGGGTGATATCTCCCAGTAATCTTAGGTGCAAGCTCATTAACTTGGCCCATGAAGGGCATCTAGGGAGGAACCTGACTAAATCTAGGGTTTGTGAATGGTATTGGTGTCCAACTGCGGATCGTGCCAATAGTGATAAGAGCAAGAAGACAAGCACTGCATCTCTGTCACTTGTAGAGATTTCCGCAGAGCCTTAGTCCAAGTTGGGACTGGACCTTGCTGGTCCCTTTGAACTTTTTGTTCATGATGAAAGTTATGTGTTGCTGTTGGTGGACTACACTTCTAGGTGGGTGGTCACCAAATATGTGCCTACAGTCAACACCGGAGCTGTTATTGAGTTTCTTTCTGTGGAATTTTCAAGAGAGGGCATTCCTAAACATCTCATTACTGATAATAGAGTTCAGTTTATCTCACGTGACATGAGTTTGTTTCTGAAAGAGTTGTCCATTACTCATTTCAAGACGGCTTTGTATTCACCTCAAGCCAATGGTTGGGCTGAGAGTATGAATAAATTGGTGAAAAGTTGTGCTCAGAGGGCTTTGCAGACTAGGTCCTCTCTTAAAAGGATGCTCAGAGAGACGTGGTGGGTTCACCGCAATACGCCTAACTGTTTGACCTTGGTTCCCCCTTTTCTATCTTGACAGGTAAGAAGCCTCATGATAAGTTGAGTCCTGAGTAGTTGAGATTGTGTGTGAAAGATGTGAGGAGGGATGAACAGTCTGTGTCTAAGCGGAGACTCTACCAAAAAAGTATAAGAGCTGGTTTGACCAAAAGAATTCAGCTCTTTGCAGGGTTCGGCGTGTGGGTGATGAAGTGTTGATCAGGAATCCAGGGATTTTGAAGAAAGGTCGTTCCAGGCTTATGGGCCCTTTTGTTATCAAAGAGGTGAGGATGAATGTTGTTGTGTTGAACTCTGATGAGGTGTGAAGCATGTCGATGGTTGGTTAAGTGGAATGGTGCTCCCAATATGTCTGATCGTGGTCATGGTCCTTTTGATGTGTCTGAGCGGTCTGGTCCTTGTGATGTTCCTGGTTCTGGTGTGCCTGATTCGGGGATTTCCAGGAAGTTGTGATTCAGACCGACTTGGCATCAAGACCATGAGACGTCCTGAGATGTCAGTGACTGATTTTGCCCTGGTTCTCATTGGCTGTTGCGTTTTCTAATTCTACCTTTGAATGTTTTTCTTCAATTGCTTTTGCATTTTCACATTGTATTGTTGAATGTTTTTTTTGTTCTTCATTTTGTGTGGGGGGAAGATGTGTTGTGGGTTTTAGTTTGCTACATTTAGCGGTGTTCTCTATACTCATCCCCTGGTTAGTTATTTACCTAGCTATGCTTCATTCCTTTGCCTTCTATTATTGTTGCTGGGCAGCATCTCTGCATTATCTGGGTCATCCATGACAACACAATGCTCTATCTTCCCCAGCTGCATCTTTGGCAGTTGGATTTTAGCTGCTGCCTGGGCTGGTGGTCTGTGTATGTACTCTTGAATAAATCAACTTCAGAATTACTGACCGTTTCCTGGACTTTTTAACCCAAACTCATAGAAAAACACACGCGAAAAAATAAAATCAAAAACACAACTGCAGGTCTAATTATGTTCAGCTGTTGACACCACAGTGGAGCCTTTACAGGCAATTAACATAATTTTTGAAGCCATCTTGAATGCTATATTTCTTTTAAAGTGAAGTTTGCAAAACATAATAACATTTCTGATTGCTAAAAACATATTCCCAGGGCATTCAGCTCAAACATTTCATCATGTTAGAGACTTTGAAGCCTTAGAGAGTGACTCTCCTCTGTGGCCATAAGGAACAGATAAATTTGTTCAGATAAGCAGCACATCCCTTGTAGAACCCCATCCGGGGCTGGGGGGGAGAGGTAAGTCCCATTTTAGCCTGTGCAGATATCAGGGTAATTAACTTGATTGCATCCATGTTTTGCAGAATATTTAGTTCTGCAATAAATACTTCATATTAAGTCCACAGCGAATCTACAGTGTCGGTTTAAATGTGTAATGCTGTATTACAGTTGCAGGAAATAATGTGTGTACACATCTCTTGAAATTACTGTCATCAATGTGATCTCTCTTTGCAGGGTTTTCACAACAAATGCATGTAAGATCCAGATTGCTAAAATAGAATTGTGATGTTCCATTCAGTAGTTCTTTATCACAAATACAGCAGGTGTGAGCCAGTCTATGGAGCTCTTTTTTACAACATTCTCTTTTCTACAACACAGGTGACTCAGGCAGTCTGAAGATCCCCTCCCCGCTCCCTCCTCTTCTCACCAAAGCCCGTCCATTGCTGAGGAGAAGAAGGCTTCCTTTTAAAAAACACAGGGTGAGTGAGTTTGGCCTCTTATGACTTTGAGCTGCTACATTTCCTGTGGATAGTGAGATATTTTTCATCACACCGACACCCTACAGTAGCATTCTCCTCTTGCCAACCTTCGGTACTCTGCCATAAACATTTGAAAGATATTTGCATGTTACCTGTAAGTCTCTTTCATAAAATATTTATTGTTTTTGAAATATTTATAAAATGTGCCTCAGTCAAAATATGTCAATCTAAGAATGCCCACTTTGCGTTTATTCACGCGCTGTTAGCATTATATCCTTTACCACACCAAGGCCTATATTTCTTTTTTAATGAAGGCTGCAGTCTGTGCCTGGTCGTGACAAGCTCAGCGCTTTTCTAGGGGCTTTTATTTGCCTCTTCTGTGTTGCTTCACTCAACGCTGAGGATCATGCACACCATCTTAGGGAGCGAGAACAAAAAATGACTGAGAACTGTCCAACAGTCAGGTCTGTTTATATTATTTTATAGTGTTTTCATTTTTTAATAACCTACACCAATTAGTCTTAACAGCTCCTGTCCACGCACATTTTAACGCTGTTCTTTTTACCAACCCCCACAGCATGAGAGGCTGAGCTAGAACTACCAGGGTTCAAACCTGTGAGTTCTGCAAATATCCCCACAGGGGGCTCTCAAATCATGCGGTTGTCTCGCTGTTTAAGATCCATGGTCACCTTTCTCTTGGAGATATGTTGCTCTCAGCAGTGCATACTGAGTTCGTAATTAGTTTGATATGCTGCATGGAATGCCTCTCGTGAGCTGGGGGCTGCGATGAAGGGGCAACACAATCAGAGCTTTGGAAGGGGTGTCAGCTGGGACAGACTGGAAGCAGAGAGAGCGCAGGAAACAGCTAGAATCAGCTCAAGAGGCGCAGTGACACCGTAGCCCAATAATGTGAGGGCCCCTTTGTATCCCAGCTTTTCTCCATGTAAAGAAAAAATGTTATTTTACTGACCTCGCAAAAAACAAAAACTGCAATGCCCATTAGGGAGGCGAGGCCCTAACGCGCTGAAGAGTGTAATGGCCAACCAAAATGTTCTCTTAGTGAAATAGTCAGGGAGGGACCTTAGCAAACAAAGGAGGGACAGTTGCACAAATGCACCAATAACGAGCCAGTATTTCTGAATACCTCGACAACAAATGGCAGTCAGTGGATGAGCCAAAACCCATAAAAGAGATACAACAGGTTGATGCTCAAACTAATGAATGTGTCCTGGTTGTGTAACGTTAACTAGTGCTCATGTAAAGTGCTCAAATACCTTCGCTCGAGTTCATGCTATGTATTAAACCGCCCCCCAAAAAAATCGGGTCCCAGTAAAGACTTTCACCCTTATGCATCAAGCCAAAATCCAGTCGGTAAAATACCGATTCCTTATTAGCTCCCGGTATTAAGTAAAAAATACCCAATCCCAATGCATCAACCCAAAAGCAGAAATCGGTATTTAAGGAATCCTTAAATAGCGATTCTTTAAATAGGGATTCCTTAAATACCGATTGCTTAAATAGCTCTTGCATTTAAGGAATCCCAAAGTGAGATTCCTTAAATGCAATGCATCAAAGTTAAAAAATTAGCGATTTCGCTAATAAGGGGAGCAAATTACCATGAAGATGAACTGCATGGTAATTTGCAAAAACTTTGAAAAATGCACTTTTGTGCATTTTTCAAAGTGTCATGTTTCGCACACACATGCCCTTAGAGCATGTGTGTGTGCAACATATGTGCACATATCATTTTCAGGGGTGCAACAGGGTGTCCTTTTGACACCCTGGCACCCTTGAAAGTGCTCCAGCTATTAGCGATTCGGTAATACCGAATAGCTAATACAGAATGGCTTTACATTCATTCCTATGGGCCTCCAAGCCCATAGGAATGAATGGGTAGGTATTCCTTATTACCGATTCGGTATTACCGATTCGGTAATAAGGAATGTTAAGGAATCGCTATTTGAATAGCGATTCCTACATGCATAGCCTTTTGCTATTCCTTATTAGCGATTCCTTATTTTTCGCTAATAAGGAATCGCAAATGCTAATGTTGATGCATATGCCCCTTTGTAATTAGCCCTTAAGGTACATCAGCGTAGCATCCCATCACCCCCTGCCCTCGTGCCATCTTCCTCGCACCACCTGCCATTAAACCGCAACCACCAATCCCAACCCCCGCCAAATTCTTCTTTCCGCCCATGGCGCTGTCCCAGCCAATCCAATTTAGGGCCGGGCCTGCACCAGGAGTATGTGTATTATAAATATTGCAATTTGATTACCCAGTAAGTATTTTGGGGACTGCAAGGAGTACAAAAGCGCTATACAAGGAGCAATGCAGAGCTTGGTGAAATACCTACTTCTACCGTAAGTCATGTATTTTCAGTACTGTGACGTCTGCACCGGGTTTAAATATATGTGATTAATTACAGTGTGGCATCTCTGGCTCTTTACCCGTACATGTAACACCACATGTGGATCAAGAGATTCCCGCTGAGAAATCTGTATAATCAGAAATTAACAGGTATATGGGTGCACTTATGGGAAGAAAGATACACTTAGTTTAGTCGTGCAGCCCTGTTCTGTCCTACTTCGTGTTTTCCGAGCTCCAAATGTCCTTGTGAAAATGCCATTGCTCACGTGGCCATGAATTCTTAAATTTGTGTGAGAATGCCCTCGCCTGCATCTTTCCTCCGGGTGGGTATAACGCCTCACGTTACAATATTGAAGAGATATCTGAACGTTGTGATCCTTACACAGCAGCAAATGTGAAAACGGAAGTATGAAATCTGCTTGGTCAGCGTATAAAAACCCAGCTTTCGTAATGGGTCATGGATAGACGCGTAAGGTATGCAGGTGACCATTAATAGAGTCACGCATCAAAGAGCTCCGCGTCGATGGACCACCGTCGACATTACATACATCAACCGGATCTGCATGGCAGTACCCTTCGGTAGTTTAAAACCTGTAATTGGACGGCTCTGAACTTCCTCCTTCGCGGATTTTTACTATTTTGGCTCATCCTTGGCCACAAGCGACGCCTTTAATTATTAGGTAGCATTCTTCACGCCCGTGATTTTCAGTTGGACCTCATGGGCTTACTCACCGTCTTGCTCTATTATCGATACAGATTTAAAGATACTGTGGCTCTCCTGATGAAGACGCTGTGTTAGCGTCGAAACGCGCGTTGAGAACATCTCGGTCTTCGCCACTCCTATTTTTATTTTTCTGTATTTATATTCTGTTATTTGATCGACTATAGATGCGATTTGTTGCATATTGTTTAATGCATTGTCCATTTCATTCAATCTCTGTTTAAATCACATCTTCTAATTATATAGTCCTGTATCATCAATTTATCTCTATCATTGCTATATTCAAATATAATAAATTGAATATATTTTTTATAATATATCGTATGTTGTGTCTCCTTCTATAACATTCATGTTCTTCTATTGAATATTACATTGTTTAATGTCTTTCTATTGAACATTATATTGCTTTGTGCTTAGACTGCCTAGGTGTTTATTTTTACAATGTCATTTACCCTGCCCTAGGAGTACTGCTAGTCCCTGCAGGGGGTCCCTATTTTTGAACATTAATTGCCCAAAAAAAACATGCCTTGCTATTGCTGCATCCAGGCAGTCTCAGACAGCACTGCCAGGTAAGCCCAACCCTCCCGCGGTCCTCCCGCCTGGCACCAACATCCGAGTGGTTGGCCCCCAGGCTCACTCGCGGCCCCTATCGCTGCGGGGCCTCCAGGGGCGGAAAGGGCTGAGCAATGGTAAGTATAGAGTCACAGGCCACAGAATACACCCAAAGAGGGGAGGTCGCACAAAGAGAACAGGCCTTCCTTTAGACTGACAGCGCCCGCAAGATCAACCCAGCAACAAAGGTCCGCTGGAGCTAAAATCAACTGTGGAGATCTGCGAGGCCTAATCTAAGTCTGGGCAAAGCACTACGCCACGCTCGCATAGTTTGCACTACTTCGCACTATGCGAATTGCACGTAGCACAGTGCAAACACGCGTAGCGTTGCATAGTGCAGCGGTCATTTTTTGCTTGCTCGCGGTCCTCAACATCAAGTTAGCGACCGCGAGCAAGCAAAATGACATCCCGGCGAGACTTTTTCCTCATTCGCGATCAGCAACATCAAGTTGGCGATCGCGTGCGTGGAATAAAACCTCCCGGCGAGATTCTCAACATGGAAGGTCAGGTTTCTCATTGCGAGTGGTCGCGTATGCTCGCGACTGCTCGCGATGAGAAACTACCAGTCCGCGTTGAGAAAGCTGCTGCTCGAGTAAAAATCTACTCGAGCGTCAGAAAACTACAGCTTGCACTATGCAAGATGCCGTTTTCAATGATTGCACAGTGCCGGATGCTTGTCTGCACTGTGCAATCATTGAAAACAGCATCTTGCACAGTGTGAACAGGGTACTACGCAGTTCTCGAAGTGCTACGCGTAGCTCGCGTAGTGCGAAGTGCACTTTGCGTAGCTACGCGTAGCGCTACTTTGCGAACTACGCCCAGGGTTAGCCTAATCCCTGGCCACACCCTTCTCCACGCCGCGGCTCCGTTGTCGGAGCACTTCTGCTACCACTGGCGCACTTTTCGGAGCTCCGGCTCCACAAATGACACCGATGGATGCGGGTGCTCTGCAACAGGCTGCGGCATCGATTTAGGCCAGGTGCAATAGGCGAAGTTAGTCGGGATTGCTGGCGGAGTTTCAGCGCTGCGCAGCCATCATTGTTGGCAGCCTGGCCATGCCCCGAGCTAAGCATAACTGACACATGTCAAAGGATTTTTGGTTTTATTTATGACAATGACCCTTTGTAGCATCAAAAACCTGTTCATCCTCTTTAGATTCACCTGTGCTTGGTTGGAACCGGGGATGTATTGTAGAAAAAGATATAAGTAGCAGATCACATTTTGTCCACCAGATAAACTAAGCAACAGATGGAGTAATTAATGCCCTTTATAAATATATTGCAAGGAGACATAAAGCAATTTAGAATGAATCTGTTATAATTAAAAAATAGAATAAGTAATTTTGTCTAAGGGGATTTTCTGCCATCAGAATTACTGTGCTTAGTGACATGATGTTACCAAATAGTAGTGTGCTGTGGAATAAAGTCTAAAGAATACAGAGGTCTCCCATGGCCACAGATGACTGGGGCACAAGGTGTGGTGAAGGAATACTGTGTAGCAGGAGGAAACCTTCCTAATCATAACTTCTACTGCTTTAATGTGGTGCTTGTCACAGTAATTACAATAGTAACAATGAAGACTGGCACTCTCTCTGAAGATGTGCAGTCAACTGTCTTGTTTTTTTGCCTTTTGTTCCACTGATGCATGAATAAAATAATAATTCTAACAATGTCTGCCCTGTGAACCTACAAAGTGTTTTTTTATAATATAGTACAATTACACTGTATCGTACAGTATAGCTCACATTGTACACTGTATTGTAAGGTATAGATCACGTTGTACATATTGTACATTGTATGGAACAGTATAGCTCAGATTTTTTTACATTGTACATTGTATTTCACAGTATCACTCACATTCTGCTCTTCACTGCCACTCTTTGGGCTCAGTTGAGGTTGATACCAGTTCGGGATACAGATGGATTCCGAATACGTTTGAGAATCTGGCGCCGCTTTCACAGCGTAGACCCTGCAGAAGTAAGCCATCAGGTCCCTGGTTTACAGACAGTCTCAGGGCAGGGAAGAACTGGTGCAGGAATTTGGAAAGTCAGTGGCGTAAAGACTAGGGGGGATATGTACAAGGAAGTGGACGAGAGAGGCGTTAGCCTTCCTGGCTTAACCCTTCTCTCCTCCACTTCTGAAACACAAGGCTGCACCATATTTACAAGAAATGTGGTGCACTCTTGCATTTCCCTCTGCGATCTTAGCGCCAACGCAGGCACCCTTGCACCATAGTGCAAGGGTGCTGCCTGCAGGGGAGGATTGTTTATGTGTAAGAAGGTGTCCCTTCCTGCACAGAAACAATCCTAAAGTGCCATTCTGTCACTTTCATGTGTGCTGCATCATGCAGCACATAAGAAAGTGAAAAAAATGGCATGTTTTAAAGGTTTGTTTATGTACAGGAAGGGACACCTTCCTGTACATAAACAAACCATGGAATTTTGCTTTTTCCATGTGTGCTGCACAAGGCAGCACACACGGAAAAAGCAAAAACGAGGAGAAATAATGCATTTCTCCTCGTTTCGCCAATTTAAGACTAGGATTTACCTAGTCTTAATTTTGGCACTGCCTCTTAAGTAAGCCACCCTTGTACATAGGGGGCAGCGTCAAAATAAATGGGTGTTGCAGTGGAACGTCCACCATAATACCCACAGCCCATCCCTTTCATGCTAACCATAGCATGAAAGGGGGCCTTATTACGAGGCAGAGTTAAGCCACGTTAAGTGGCTTAATGCTGCCTTGTACATAAGGCACAGCCCCTATTGCCAACACAACGTTGGTAAATGTGACGTTGAGTTGGCGCTGGGGGCTTGTACATATGCCCCAGAGTCTCCAATGGATCCTTGTCTTCGCAAACTGCTAGTACTGGGGGCAACCGTCATCAGCCCTTTAGCCAATAAGGTGTTTAATGGGGAAACGTCCTTTACAACGCGGATGTTACAATGCGTTGCCATTACAGCACGGTTGTAAAAATGCAACTACCATTACATCGCGATGCCATTATAACTCATGGCATTACAATGCATATGCTTTGACCACACATGCCTTTACAACGAATTTCGTTGTAAAGGCATATGTGTTTAACATGTAAGTATATGGTAAGTATGGGGTTCAGGGTGGATTTTGGTTTTGGGATGCCAAGGGTAATTTCAAGTTTTTAAGGTGGTATGGGTTTTGGTGTAGCAGGGTTCAGGGTGGGTTTGGGTTTTGGAGTGCTAAGAGTGATATTAGGGTTCAGGGTTGATACAGGTT
Source organism: Triturus cristatus (assembly GCF_964204655.1). Lineage (NCBI taxonomy): Eukaryota > Metazoa > Chordata > Amphibia > Caudata > Salamandridae > Triturus > Triturus cristatus. The sequence goes on from NC_140591.1 coordinate 1,527,372,352, forward strand.
TTGGAGTGAAAGGGGTAATTTTAGGGTTCAGGGTGGGTATGGGTTTTGGAGTGCCAGAGGTAATATTAGGGTTCAGGATGGGTAAGGGTGTTTGGGTGCCAAGGTTAGTTTTAGGGTTCAGGGTGCGTTTGGGTTTTTGGTGTGCCAGGGGTAATTTTAGGGTTCAGGGTGGGTAAGGGTGTTTGGGTGCAAGGGATCATGTTAGGGTTCAGGGTGTGTTTGGGTTTTGGGGTGCAAGGATTAATTTTGGGTTCAGCGTGGGTATGGTTTTTGTGGTGTTAGGGGTAATTTTAGGATTCAGGGGGTGTATGGGTTTTGGGGTGCAAGGGATAATTTTAGGGGTCAGGGTGTGTTTGGGTTTTGGAGTGCAAGAGATAATTATGGGGTTCAGTGTGTGTTTGGGTTTTGGGGTGCAATGGTTATTTTTGGGGTTCAGGGTGGGTATGGGTTTTGGGGTGTCAGGAGTATTTTTAAGGTTTAGGGTGGGTTTGGGTTTTGGGGTGCAAGGAGTAATTTTAGGGTCCAGGGTGGGTTTGGGGTGCCAATGGAAATTTTAGGGTTCAAGGTTTGTTTGGTGTTTGGGGTGCCAGGGGTAATTTTAAGGTTCAGTGTGTGTTTGGGTTTTGTTGCGCAATGATTAGTTTTGAGGTTCAGGGTGGGAATGGGTTTTGGGGTGCAAGGATTAATTTTGGGGTTCAGGGTGAGTATGGGTTTTGGGGTGTCAGGGGTAACTTTTAGATTTAAGGGGGTATGGGTATTGGGTGGTTAAGGGTAAATTTAGGATTTTAGGGGTATGAGTACTGTGGTAATGGGGTAATTTAAGGGTTTTAAGGGGTATGGCTTTTTGGGTAGTAAGGGTAATTGTAGAGTTTTAGGGGTAATTTTTTTATATATTAATATATAAAAAAAAAAATATATATATATATATATATAGTCCATCACAGATGCACTCTTGAAACCATGCACCCAGTGAATCACCCACTAAAACATCTATGCACACACACCCCACCCACACAAACACTCAGGCACCCGTACAGATACTCAGACAACCAATCAATAACCCATATAGACACTCATGTAGCTATTCACAAACCCATGCAGCCACTTACACACCAACAGACAGACGGATACAGACATTCACACAGTTTAGTCACTAACCCATGCATTCAGTAACATACGTTTAATCACTCCCTTTTAGAGTCAGTCACGCACCTACTAAATCATCCATTCATACACTTATACACCAACTCGTTCTTCAATAAGCCTTTCCCCATATATATTAAACATATTTAAACTTTACAAAAAAACACAGTCACTGGATGATGTCATCAGTGATGTTGGGGAATTAATTCCTCTTCAATCCTAAGGGTCCCTGTGGGCCAACTAGCCCACCAGGTACCTCCTGTCTGCGCCAGGGAGCTGCGTTGCAGAGAGATGTTCAGAGGCCATGCCCCTTTTTACACCACTCTGCAACGCTGCTCCCTGGCACATACTGGAGTTTCCTGGTGGGCTAGTTGGCCTCCAGGGACCCCCAGTATTCAATGGAAATTAGTTCCCCATCTTACAATGTGCCAGGGAGGGTGTTTGCAGAGTGCTGCAGAGGGAACGGGGCCTCCAGCGCGATGCCGGTCTTTTTTTTGAAATATTTGTTTTAGAAGGGGGGCTGTGTGGCCCCCCTTCCTTTCCTATTTTTGGGCCCTGGAGACCCCATCCCCCAGGGCCTGACCCCTATTTTGTTTAATTTTTAAAAAAATGGAAGGGGCGCCGCATGGCCCCCCTCCTGAGGCCCCTTTTGGCCCCGGGGACCCCATCCCCGGGCATGGACATTGTTTTTTTATTTTAAATAACTGGAGGGGGGCTGCGTGGCCCCCCTCCTCAGGCCATTTATGGACCCGGGGACCCCATCCCCCGGGGCCGGCTTTTGCGTTGTTTATTTATTTATTTATTTTTCTTTATGGGGGAGGGGGCCACGTGGCCCCATTCCCGGGACACTCATGGCCCTGGGGACCCCATCCCCCGGGGCCTGGCCTCTCATTGGGGACCGTGGGGGGTCCCCAATCCCCCCACAGTCCTGCTGTCTCCCCGTGACCTGCGGGAGCCAGCTTTGCTTTTCCAGAAGGACAGCTGCTGACATGCAGCTCCCCTTATGGAAAAGCAATTCTGCTTTGCTTCATTGAAGCGAGAGCAAGTTTCCCTGCTCTCACTTCAGTGAAGCAAAGCAGAATTTGTAATGACAGGGCGGGAGCCGCAAGACTCCTGCCCTGTCATTGCAAACAGAAGTGTCCCTGGGGTGGGCACCCCGGGACACTGCAGGAGCCAGCCCTGGGGGGTGGCAGTCCCCAGGACCATCATTTAACATAGCCCCGGGGAGGTAGTGGTCCCCGGGGCTCAGGGGTCCGTAACAGACCCCAAAATATGCATGTTTAGTGCCCCTGGGAGGTGGCGGTCCATGGGGTGTGTGGGCGGCTCGAGCCCCCCTACAGGTACTTTAAAAATAAAAAAGTTCAAGCACCCCCGCAAATATTTTAGAAAAGCCCCAGGGATTGGTGGTCCCTGGGGCTTGGGGGGCCTCCAAGGCCCCCCATCCATTTAATAAACAAGTCCCGGGGGCTGGCGGTCCCCAGGGATGCGGGGGGGGGGTTGTGTGCCCCCGCAAATATTTTTAGAAAGCTCTGAGGGGTGGTGGTCCCCTGGGCTGCGTGGGTCCCCCTGGGCCCCCGCCAATATTTTTTGAACATGGCCCCAGGACTTGGCCCACCGGGGGGGCTAAAGAATAACTTCGTTTAAAAAAAAAGAAAAATTCAGCCAAAATTCACGCTGGGTGTGCGAATCTCGCCGATTTAACAAAAAAGCTTTTTTGGGCCCTGGGGGTCATTGTGGGACCCCCTGAGCAGGCCTAGGGGGTAAGGGTGTTTCTACCCTGCCCCCTTTTCTTTTTTTTTGCATTTCTATTCCTGTTTTCTTGTGCCTCGGTTCTACTTCCCTGGTGAGCAGTAGCTTTACTACAGTGATCTAATGAGCAACTAGAGTGCTAACATTCAGAATTTATGGCACATGTGTGACACATCTGAATGCCTTCTTCATGGAACCAAAGTAAAAAACTGAAAGTATTTCCTACTGAGGAGACTGCAGTACATGAGGAAATTAGGAAACTTCATAACAAATAAATCTCCCAAAATGGCCACCAGAGACAAAATAGCCCAAATGTAGCACAAATATCACCCAAATGTAGCCCAAGTATAGCCCAATGACAGAATGTCCCAGAGTGTTCTAACAAACAACTAGAGCGCTAACAGTCTTACTTATGACAAAAGTATGGCACACCTGAAGCCATCTTGTTTGGATTAAAGTGGTAACACTTAAAACATTTAATTTACAAAGGAACAAAATGAGGGGGTTCATTTTGCCATAGAAATTATGATTAGTTCTGCAGAAAGAAAAATTAGGGCACATTTTGACTTCTCAAATCCTCTTCTATTTCATAAAATAATTCTAACATGCAGACTGAAACATGCACTTTGAATACCAGCAGTAGACTTCCCTGGTGAGCAGTAGTTTTACTACAGTGATCTAATGAGCAACTAGAGTGCTAACATTCAGAATGTATGGCAAATGTGTGACATATCTGAATACCTTCTTGATGGAATCAAAGTAAAAAACTGAAAGCATTTCCTACTGAGGAGACTGCAGTAAATGAGGAAATTAGGAAACTTCATAACAAATAAATCTCCCAAGATGGCCACCAGAGACAAAAGAGCCCAAATGCAGCACAAATATCACCCAGATGTAACCCACATGTAGACCAATGACAGAAGTGTGCAAAACACTTATTTTTTGTGTATTTGCAGTTTTATATAGTGCATACTTTTCAGGTATTGGAGTCCTTTACATGAGCATTGGTTACATCACACACGATCAAATTCATTTTGGTTGTAGACATGGGGAGATTAAGTGATTTGACCAGAATCACAGAATGTTGAGCTGGAGCAGAAACTCCAACCTGGTTCCCCAGTTGCAAAGTCTGCAGCTCTGGAAGTAACACCACATCCTCTCCCCTAGGTGCAACATTTAATCAAGTGGTCAACTGGATAAAAAAACATAAAGATTACAAATAATTTAAAAGTTCTTTGTCGCTATTTGAAAACTCAGAAAATATGTCCTCATTTTAGTTTTTTAGAGCACTAACCATAATTCTGATGCAAATAAGACCCTCTCATATATGTAATTTCTAAAGGAAATACTCTAGGTATTACAGTTTTGATTACATCAAGATGATGTCAGGCGTTCCACACTTTTGTAATAAATATAGAATGTTAGCGATCTAGTTGTTCATTGGGATACTGTTGAGAGGCAGAGGCCAGGGGCACGGACTCTGAAAATTGAAGGCAGGTAGGAGAGTGCAGATGCAACTATTTGACCACACTGGGCAGGCAGGAAGGGCAGTGGCAGCACAATAGACAATGGAGGGCAGTGGAAAGGGGGGCAGGGGCAACAAACCAACAATACAGGACTGGCAAGAGAGGCTGTGGCAATATATTAGACCATTGTGGGCAGAAGGAAGAGGCAGTTGTGGTACAACCATACATGCCAACAGACCCGTTTCAGCCAGGAAACGTCCAATGTTTTTAAGCTCAAATGGGCTTTATTTGATCTGTCTCCTATCTACAATCTCCTCTTTTTCTATGTAACTCAAAGGGGAAAATCAATACCCCAGTTTTTTTTCAAAATCTCCCTCTTACCAAGTTCAAAATGTTCGCAAGTATGGTACATTGGATCATGGTAGGCAGGAGGAATTGGGGTAGGGACATGGACTCGGATAACAGAGGACAGGAGGGACATGGAGAGGTGCACCAAACTGACCCTACAGGGCAGGCATCATGGTTTGCAGCAGCACAATACACCACACAGCGCATGCGGGAGGGGAGTACAGCACAACAATCCATAGAAAGCAATAGGGAGGGGACAGGACCATGCACATGGACAACAGAGAACAGAGGAGAAAGAGGCAATGGTAGCTAGCTGACCATAATGGACAGACAGGAGAGAAAGCTGCAGCATAATAGACCATAAGGGCAGGAGGGACGGATAAGGGGCATTACGATGGAACAGACAAGCCAGGAGGGAGGGAATAGGGGTCTGCACATGGAAACAGAGGGCTGGGGGCAAGGGGGCAGGGCAGGAGCAGCAAGATGACCATGGAGGTCAGGCAGGATGGGCACTAGAAACAAGACACACCATGGAGAGCAACAATGAGACTATGATGGCATACACACAGGCCATGGAGGGAAGGTGGGAGGGGGTCAGGGGCAGCTAGCTGACCACACAGGGAAGGTGGGAGGGGCCATGGCAGCACAGAAGACCATGCATGGCAAGCAGGAGGGTTAGTGGCAGCACAATGGCTATGATGGGCAAGAAGGAGGGTGCAGGGGCATGCACAAAGGACCATGGAGGATGGAAGGGAGGGTCAGGACCTGGGCACAGACAAGAGAGTTCAGGGGAAGGGAAACATACCACGCGGGGTAGGCAGGAGGAGCAGTTGCAGCACAACACACCAGGGAGGGCAGAATGTTGTGGCAGTAAAATGGACCATGGAGGTCAGGAGGAAGGGGATAGGGGCATGGCATGTAGACAGGCAGGGTGGAGGTGGCAGGGACAGGTTACAGTCATCTGACAATGCTAGGCAGGTGGGAGGGGAGTGGCAGCTCAACAGAACACTCAGAGTAGATAGGAGTGGCAGGTCCATGGAACATGGTGGGCAAAAAGGATGGAGCAGGGGCATGCACAAAGACATCGGAGGGCAGGGGGAAAGTGAATAGGGGCAGCAAGCTAAGCACAGAGGCTAAGAGGAGGTCAATGATGGGCCATAGAATTGGGCAATGGAGGGCAGGAGGAGTGGACTGGTACATCATGCTAAATGGAGGGCAGTGGCAGCACATCAGACCATGCATAGTAGGAGGGAGGAGGCTAGTCCATGGATTCAGACAACAGAGGATAGGGAGGAGGTGGATGGGGCAGCAAGCTAACTGTTCAGAGAAGGTGTGTATTAGGAACTTTATTGTTTTTCAAATGTGTGTCTGTGCGAACCACTTAAAATATGAACAAGTATGCAGCATAATCTCACTTTTATTCAGGAAGAAGAGGACGGTTGTGACTGTGACTCCGGGTTCACTTGGCAGAAACACCCCCTGACCATCCACCCCCCATCGCAAAATATAATGCCCGTGAAAAGGGTAGGTGGACGCAGTGTTATATAGAACATAGTCCTGAGAACACGATTGAAAATGAAAACTAGATATGGTATATGGTATAACTAGGCTTTCCTGTTTTCAGTTTCTATTTATGGTAAATTCTGGTGGTTTTTTTTCAGTGTTTTAAAGTGATTTCAATACCTTAAAAAAACAGTGGTTATCAGTGGTTACACATTTTCACGCCATTAAAAACAACCGAAACAGTGTTTTTCCGGTGCTTCTGGAACGTTTTGCTTTTATTATTGCTTGCTTTCTGCACTGATAGTCAAGGGGATATAGACAGTGTACTTACAGTATATATGAGGTCCGAATACAATTTTGCAAATCAATCTTATTGTAGTGTACCATACAATACTTCTTTAGTGAATCTTTAGTCACGAGTGCTCGCTCTTTCCTTCCCATGTAAACTGCTATCTGTGAAAAGGCCCTCTGAGCATTGGCACTTGAGATGGGCAACACCAAAATAGCCAGTACACAATTTGCTAACTCTGGCCACTGACATAGCTTTCCATGCCAATAGTGGTGCACTTGAAGATTGGGATTCTCTAGGCAGGATCAGGAACATTTTTGTTGAATTGGGCGCTTATGCCATTAGAGTTATTGAAGCAGTGAAAAATGAAGCAACACTTTTGAAACTACGGAGAAAACTCCTCACAGTAAGGTTTCATTTACTTCAAAAGCCATGTTTGGTGAAGGGACACTTCTATGCATCATTGCAAGGCATTTCTCATACACTGTAAAATGAAAGTTCCTGAATTGCTTGTCAACATTGCTTTGCTTACTAGGTAGCAAGCACTCTAACATGGAACATGTTGCAGTGCCAAAGTCGCTAATGATGTCGCCCAGCCTACTCTCAAAGAGATGTTTCACATCTACGCTGAACACTTGGCAGACAAGGGTGTTTTCAGACTCTAGTTGTTTTATTATGTCCGCTACAGCAGTTATGTTTTCCTGTAAAAGTCTAAGAATGCAGTAGAGTGTACTTTTTTTCACATCACTATCAATATGCAACCATAGATCCTCACATTTCTTGCCTTTGGCATTGTCAATTCTGTAAACGGTTGCCACATGGATAATAGTGGAACTGATTGCTGCTATAGAATAGTTTTATTGTTCTCAGCAAAATAATTTATAAATAGATTTTTAAGGTATTTTTATGACTATATGATTTTTAGTCTTTATATGAATGATGCATATTTGCATGAATTCCCTTTAAAGTGTTGTATTGTAATTATATGTGTCTTTTATGATTTTAAGAATCGAAATAAAGACAAAAATCGGAATCAGATAATATAGCATTCACAGCCCCTTGGACTGAGAACCATCAGCTAAGTGACACAGTTGGGATGACTCTTTCTTTGATGCCACACAAAGAGAAATATTTGCATTTGAGTTCAAACACATAACAAAACAGTGCACCAGAGTGGACTAAAAAGTCAATAGCATTCTTCAATAACTCTGAAGATTGTAAAGATGCTTTCAGTATATCATCAAACAAGTGGCAAGGATCTCTTACAGGGAATCACTTCAGCTCAGGAATCGATTTGACAGGTCATCACACAACTTTTTCATTTACGTAGCTGAATCACTGCAAAGCCAAACAATATCACTTAAATCTTTGTTGAACTTGGAAATAACCTTTTTGCAGCAGCATTCCAAATGACATTGCGTTCCATGTTTTCCAAAAGTCTGGTGTCATGTTTTCACCACTATCCCAGATGCTTGGTGACAGCACTCTTTACACATATACTTGTCACTATACACTGCATTAAATGTGTATCAATCCTGACTCACTAGAATCTGGGGGCTGATATATCAAGGGTTTTTACCCATTCCCTGTAGGTAACTGTGATGGCACATATTGGGAAAGATTCTTACAAAGCCAGCCATTTCACCTATCAGTGAAAGAATCAAACACAGCCAAAATGTCAAATATGATTTTGATGTTTCCTGATTCTCTACAGTTTATAAAATCATTAAATAAGACCTAAAACATGTTTCTAAACCTTGCATCTTTAGACCAAAGACTACAAAACTGAAAAAGCAAAAGGAAGAAGAAATAGTATTTTAGTGATATCCCTAGACAACAAAATTCAAGCATAATAATGTTAGCCCAGTCTTTCTTGCTGCTAGCTTGTATAACAAAGTTAGATTGTATTGGCCCTTTCAGGAAGAAAAAAATGACACTTTCACTCTCCTCTTCCTTTCTTTGAGTGGCATTTAGTTTGTGGTTCTGCAGGGGTTTTTCCAGTGTTTATATGTTTACACTGGTGAGGGCTATTTCCCTTTCAGTGAGGTTTTATCAGTTATTATAGGTTTAAACCTAAAACCGGACAGCCTAGGTATAAACTATGCACCAAAAAGTGTGATATAAGATGAACCGGGGCATGAAATATAATATGCAATACAATGTGTGCAATGACAGATTCATTGGAGAGCGCGAGATAGCACAGGCACTAGCACGTGCTATGCGATATGCGCCTTGGAGTGTAATATGCACAGAGCAGTGTTGTGTAACCTAAGTAGTCTCTAAAGTTGTAATATAAAATATGTGCTGGGGAGTGTAACGTTGTATATGCACTGTAACAAAGATATGGATCCCAGATTGTAATATGTATGGCATAGCACTGTGCGTTATAACATAGGCATCGAGGAAGGCACGTTAGATGGAGCAATATAACCTGTGCGAAGGCAAGTGTGGCATGACATATTCACGGGGTGGTGTTACAGTGAACATGGGCTAGAGAGTGTCATAGCATATGCACTAGCTGGTGGAATAAAACATAGAGGTGTGAGGCACTCGGCGGGCACTGGTGGGTGTAACACAGCATTGGGCTCAGCCAGGAGCACGCTGTGACTCTCAAGTGATGTGTGTTTTATTAACCGTGAGGGGGGTTTCTTGCATAGTTTGATCGAATTTTTGTCGAATGCCCTTTTAATGGCTTGGTGTGCGTGTATATTAAATGCGCCCGTCAATAGCTACCCATGTTTGTATAAATAAACGACAATGGTGTCTACTTGGAGAGTACCCACCGGCGGGGGCGCCGGGATTAGGCACGGTAGGGCATCAGACACGTCAGAGCTTCACTAGCGGTGTAAATACATTCCATGTGGATTCATTCTATGCATAGTCGCCTTTTAATGAATACCACGCAAATCGTCATGGTGATAGGTACATACGGTTTGTTCAGCATGTCCTAGGGTTTTCTATAAATATATATTTTTTTAAAATAATAAAAAACAAAGGCCGGCCCCGGGGATGGGGTCCCTGGGGCCATAAGTGGCCTGATGAGGGGGGCACCGCAGCCCCCTCCTAAAGAATAATAAAAAAAAAAGCCATAACCTGGGGGTTGGGGTCCCCAGGGCCGATTAAGGCCTTGGGAGGGCCAAATTTATTTTTTTCAACAACAAAAATTAGGGTGCAGGCCCTGGGGGATGGGGTCCCCAGGGCCAGTATATTAGAAAAAGAAGGGGGGCCACACAGCCCTCCTTCTTAAAAAAATAAAATAAATAAAAGACCGGCATCGTGCTGGAGGTCACGCCCCCTCCTTGCAGCACTCTGCAAACGCGCCCCCTGGCCAGTTGTAAGTTGGGGAATTAATTCCCCTTCAATACTGAAGGTCCCTGAGGGCCAACTAGCCCAACAGGTATCTCCAGTATGTGCCAGAGAGTTGCGTTGCAGACAGGTGTTCTGAGGTCACGCCCCTTTTCACACTTCTATGCAACGCAGCTCTGTGGCGCTTACTGGAGGTACCTAGTGGGCTAGTTTGACCCTAGGGACCCTTGGGATTCAAGGGGACTTAATCTCTCAACTTAGAACGGCCACAGGGCGCGTTTACACAGTGGTGAAGGGAGGGGACGGGGCCTGAGGTATTTGTATTTGTATTTAGTTTTTATATCGCGCAACTATCACCCAACGGGTATCTTGGCGCTTAGACTGTGATGGAATAGAACCTTTAACCAACAAAAGTGCGTCAGCAGAGACAGATAGAGGAGGAGAGATAAATGAGCGGAAGCCAACCTAAAAACTCGGGAAGCTAAGAGGCCATAGACCCCTCCCTCGGGAAGAGCCAGGTTTTCAGATTTCGCCTAAACTCCAACAGAGAGTTAGCCTGTCTGATATTCAACGGGAGTTCATTCCAGTATCGTGGGGCCACAGTACTAAAGGCCCTACCTCCTATTCTGGCCTTCTTGATCCTGCCAGTGTTTAACAAAAAGGCGTTCGAGGAACGGAGAGTCCTTTGAGGTTTGTACCAGGAGATCTTCTCCTGTAGGGAAAAAGGGCCAAAGCCATGTGCCGCTTTATAGACAATGCACAGGGATTTGAATTTGACCCTTTCCCTCATAGGAAGCCAGTGAAGCTCTTGAAGCGCCAGCATAGTTGAAGAGTCACGTTTCCTAGTCAGCGCCAATTTGGCTGCCATAGACTGGACCCTCTGCAATCTCTGAAAGATGTAAAGAGGTGCTCCTAGATACAGAGAATTGCAGTAGTCCAGCCTACTCAGGATAATACTGCGAACTACCAAAGGTCTTTTCTCCATCGGCAGGAAGGGTAGAATCTGCTGTAGAGCTTTCATAAGGGCAAAGCACACCCCCACGGTTTTTTTAACTTGCGAAGCCATTTGAAGATCATTATCAAACATGACCCCCAAATTCCGCACCGAAGTCGAGGGGACAATGGGATCCATCTCTGGGGCCAGTCTAAAGTCAAAAGGCATATCCCTTACTCTCGCTGGGGAACAGTAGATCACCTCAGTCTTGCCTCCATTAAATTGCAGGGAGTTAGCCCTGAGCCAGTCCGAGGTCTGACTCATACATTTCTGGAATTCATCCATAGTTATGGCATCCTTTCCCTCTAGTGAGAACACCAGTTGGATGTCGTCCGCGTATTTGACAATATCAACCCCATGCGCCTTGATGATAGGAATTAGTGGCTGCTGTAGAGCTTTCATAAGGGCAAAGCACACCCCCACGGTTTTTTTAACTTGCGAAGCCATTTGAAGATCATTATCAAACATGACCCCCAAATTCCGCACCGAAGTCGAGGGGACAATGGGATCCATCTCTGGGGCCAGTCTAAAGTCAAAAGGCATATCCCTTACTCTCGCTGGGGAACAGTAGATCACCTCAGTCTTGCCTCCGTTAAATTGCAGGGAGTTAGCCCTGAGCCAGTCCGAGGTCTGACTCATACATTTCTGGAATTCATCCATAGTTATGGCATCCTTTCCCTCTAGTGAGAACACCAGTTGGATGTCGTCCGCGTAATTGACAATATCAACCCCATGCGCCTTGATGATAGGAATTAGTGGCTGCAGATAGATATTAAAAAGGATGGGGCTGATGGCTGATCCCTGGGGGACCCCATGTTCCACCAAGGTCTTGCTGGAGGTAAAAGAGGGCAAGGAAACCAGTTGTTGTCTCCCTGTGAGATAAGATCGTATCCATCTCAAAGCACATCCCTTGACTCCCAAATGCTCCAGTCTGTTCAACAAGATTCGATGGTTTACCGTATCAAATGCGGCTGACATGTCTAAGAGGACCATTACCGATGAGAGGCCTCTGTCAGCCCGCATCCGAAGGTTGTCCAGCACCGTGACCAGGGCTGTCTCCGTTCCATGACTTGGCCTAAAGCCAAACTGGCTCTTATCCAAGAAATGTTACTCCTCCAGATACCCAGAAAGAGAGCTACTCACTACCTTTTCAAGGATTTTTATAGGAAAAGGTAGCAGGGAAATGGGCCTAAAGCTAGTAGGGTCTCCTGGATCCAGAGATGTTTTTTTTAATAGTGGAGTAACCACAGCCAACTTCCATGTTTCAGGCACCATCCCTTCCTCTAGGGATTGACAGCATATCTGCCATAGCCGGGGGAACAAAGCCGAAGCATGATCTTTCCAGATCCTGTTAGGTATGGGGTCTAATGGAGACCCTGACCTCACATTCTGTGCACATTTATTAAATAGCTCATTGGTGAGTGGTGTGAAGTGCTCCAATGAGGTTACTCCCCCTAGTTCAACCAGGGGCGATTGTCCAATATCATTTATCGGAGAGGGGTCAGACCTGGTAAGCCCTCCTACAATATTAGCAATTTTCTCCTCAAAATGGGAGGCGATTTTATTGCATAACATCTGTGAAGCTACCACCTTATTTCCCACACTAGTGGGGTTAGAGAGGTCCCTAATGATCTTAAAAAGAGCTCTGGTGCTATTTGGTGCTGATAGAATAGAATTGAGGAAAAAGTCCACTTTGGCCTTAGCCAGCAATTCTTTATACTGAGCTTGTACTTTTTTAAAAGCCACTTTATCATGCTCAGCATAATGCCTTCGCCAATTCCTCTCTGCCTGCCGAGAAGCTCTACGTATAATACTCAGCTCCTCAGTAAACAACGGCGCGGAATGTTTTGTTCTGGCCTTCAGTCGTTTCAGAGGTATGAGCTGATCTAATACCTCAACAATGTAATTCTGATACAGACGATAGTTTAGGTACACTGACTCATGAGGATCAAAAGGAGGCAGATTTTGAAAAAGTGGCTCAACCCTGCTCCTCATGAGTTTTGCCCAATCTCTCCCCATACGATATGTAGCAGGAGGCAGTCTACTTATTTTACCATCGGGTATACAAATCCGGAACTGGACCAACGAGTGATCTGTCCAGGTCTGAGGTAAGATATTAACCACCTCAGTTTCTTTAGAGTCAGCAAACAGAAGATCCAAGATATGCCCCCCTTGATGGGTAGGTTGCTGGACCAACTGATGCAGGTTAAGACTCTCACAAGTTTCCGTCAAGTCTCTTAAATGGCTATCATGAGCACCATTCTCCCACATATTGAAGTCCCCCAAGAGCAACATTCTTGAGTGGGTCAGTGACTGGGCCGCAACGACATCCAAGAGCGCCTGAACCTGAATATTAGAGCTTGGGGGTCTATAACTGACCATCCCTGTAAGGAGCCTCCCTCTCTGTTCTTGTAGGGAGAATCCTAATAGCTCAATGCCCGCCACCTCGTCAACCTTAAATGGGGCGAAGTGATGGGGTGACGTGTGCAAACACGCCCTGTGGTGCGTTTTAAGTTGGGGAAATAATTCCCTTTCAATCCTGAGGGACCCTGGGGGCCAACTAGCCCACCAGGTGCTTCCAGTAAGCGCCACTGCTCTGCTTTGCAGAGAGGTGGTGCAGGGCGTGCCCCTTTTTACACCTCTCTGCAATGGCGCTTACTGGATGTACCTAGTGGTCTATTTTTCCCCTAGGGATGCTCAGGATTCAAATGAACTTAATCTCCCAACTAAAAACGGCCACAGGCCGTGTTTACACAGTGGTGAAGGGAGGGGACGGGGCCTGAGTTAACGTGTGCAAACAAGCCCTGTGGCGCGTTTTAAGTTGGGGAAATAATTACCCTTCAATCCTGAGGGACCCGGGGGGCCAACTAGCCCACCAGGTGCTTCCAGTAAGCGCCACAGCGTTGCGTTGCAGAGAGGTGGTCTAGGCCGTGCCCCTTTATACATCTCTATGCAACGCAGCTCTGTGGCGCTTACTGAAGGTACCTAGTGGTCTAGTTCAACCCTAGGGACCCTCAGGATTCAAGGGGACTTAATGTCCCAACTTAAAACGGCCACAGGGCGTGTTTACACAGTGGGTAAGTGAGGGGACAGGGCCTGAGGTTACGTTTGCAAACACGCCCTGTGGCGCGTTTTAAGAGGTAGTTTTAATCCCCTGCCATATTATATACTAGGGGCTTACAGAGGAGGACATGCTGATCACAGGGGGACCCCAACGCATAGTGTTCCCTAGTGTATGTAGGTGTTTTCACTGTATTCTGAGTGTCTTTTAACATAGCACTGGCTCTAGGACTGGTTAGTCAGACTCAGTTACCACCAGTATCCGTCTGAAAAAGTTGAGGGTACAGGATGATTTTGCAACAAGGCTTCTTTCTGCTCTTCTGTTTGTTCTTTCTGCATGTTATCCTTCTTCCTGCACTTTTCTTCGTCTTTGAGGACTTATGTTGCTTTTTTCTGCATTTCTTTTTTTTTCTTTCTGTGCATTTTTACTTCCTTCTTCACATGTCCTATCTCTGTAGGCATAGTTAGAAATTAGCATTTAAAAAACCTCTGAAATTCACTGAAAAAACCATAGGTTTCAGGCACGATATAGTTAGGAATTAGTATTTAAAAAACCTTAGAAATTCACTGAAAAAACCATAGATGTAATATGTGACGTCATCAGCAGTGCATTGCGGGCGCGCGAGTTGTAGTTAGCTGATTTCAATGGTTTTGTACGAGTGAAAAGTCCACCTAACTATAACACCCCTGAAACATATGTTTTTTTCAGTGAATATATACATATTCACTTAAAAAACCATAGGTTTCACACATGTTATAGTTAGCTATACATTTCACTCGTAAAAAAACAATGAAATTCCCCCGTTATAGTTAGTAAAAGGAACTATAACTCACGCGACCGCAATCCAGTGCTGATGACGTCAGATATTACATCACGGTTTTTAAACACTTATTTAGCCATTTTCCTTCCTTTAACCTTTAGCTATACATATTTAATAAATATTTATTTTACAGACAGACACATATGTCATCAGTGATGTAATATCTGACGTCATCAGCACTGGATTGCGGTCGCGTAAGTTATAGTTCCCTTTACTAACTATACGGGGGAATTTCATTGGTTTTTTACGAGTGAAATGTCCAGCTAACTATACCATGTGTGAAACCTATGGTTTTTTAAGTGAATTTGCAAGGTTTTTTAAATGCTAATTCCTAACTAAAATGTGTGTGAAACCTATGGTTTTTTCAGTGAATTTCAAAGGTTTTTTAAATGCTAATTTATTTATTTATTTTATTGTTTTTTTCAGGGTGCGCACACCATGCGTGCACGGTGCATGCACCTCGCGATTTTTTCGAAAAAAAATTCAATTTATTTTTTCACCCTTCGCGGCCCTTTTGGGATCCCCTGACAAAGGCTAGGGGGTCAGAAACGCTGTACCCTACCCTCTTTTGACGTTCTTATATGTGTTTTCTCTTTTTTTAACGGTTTTTCAGCATGCGCGCACAGTGCACGCACCCTGCGATTTTTAAAAAAAAATTAAAATCTTTTTTTGGCCCTTCGGGGTCCTACTGTGACCCCCTGACAAAGGCTAGGGGGTCAGGAACTCCCTACCCTGCCCCCTGTTCACGTTCTCCAACTTTCCTTTTCAGTGCGACATACAAAATGGCGGCCGACACTTCCTGATTTCGACCGATTCGAATGTTTACTAACATCTAACAAGCAATCAGAATTGCGCTCGCGCACGTCAATGTGCGCGCACCGTGCGAGCACGGTGCACGCGTATAGATATTTTAATGCTTTTAAATGCTATTTTCTCTGAAAATACTGAACAGATTTACACCAGACCTGCAAAAGGCACTTCCTTGACCTAAGGGCTACCTCTGTATGTTGGCTGATGGGAGTTGCTGTCACAGAATGTTCATGGCAATGTTCTGCGGGAAAATTAAAAGCCCTGGATGCGCCTCCGCTGGAATGGAGTGTCCTAAATCCCCACTTGCTGTTCCAATAGGGAATAACATCTGATATTCTCCCTGGCCCCCTTTGACAAGGGGTGGTGCGGTCTCGGTGGCCAGGGAAAGCCGCCCAAACATCACAGCTCCAAGCTTCCCTCCGGAATGAGCCGCACTCGAACAGCAGTGTGTGCTTTGAAGCCTTTATTGGGTATGGACACAACAGATCAGCAGAATCCTTTCGCAGCTGTGCAGACCGTTGAACGCCTAACGCGTTTCCGAGTCGTTAGACTCCTTCATCAGAGGCCACGGTGTGCTCAGAAAGCCGTTCTGATGCCGCCCCTTCCCTTTTGTAGTGCCGTGATCATACGCCCCGAATGGGCTGCGCTGGTTGCGTCTGTATGTTGGCTGATGGGAGTTGCAGTCACAGAATGTTCATGGCAATGTTCTGCGGGAAAATTAAAAGCCCTGGATGCGCCTCCGCTGGAATGGAGTGTCCTAAATCCCCACTTGCTGTTCCAATAGGGAATAACATCTGATATTCTCCCTGGCCCCCTTTGACAAGGGGTGGTGCGGTCTCGGCGGCCAGGGAAAGCCGCCCAAACATCACAGCTCCAAGGTTCCCTCCGGAATGAGCCGTACTCGAACAGCAGTGTGTGCTTTGAAGCCTTTATTGGGTATGGACACAACAGATCAGCAGAATCCTTTCACAGCTGTGCAGACCGTTGAACGCCTAACGTGTTTCCGAGTCGTTAGACTCCTTCATCAGAGGCCGCGGTGTGCTCAGAAAGCCGTTCTGATGCCGCCCCTTCCCTTTTGTAGTGCCGTGATCATACGCCCCGAATGGGCTGCGCTGGTTGCGTCTGTATGTTGGCTGATTGGAGTTGCAGTCACAGAATGTTCATGGCAATGTTCTGCGGGAAAATTAAAAGCCCTGGATGCGCCTCCGCTGGAATGGAGTGTCCTAAATCCCCACTTTCTGTTCCAATAGGGAATAACATCTGATATTCTCCCTGGCCCCCTTTGACAAGGGCTGGTGCGGTTTCGGCGGCCAGGGAAAGCCGCCCAAACATCACAGCTCCAAGGTTCCCTCCGGAATGAGCCGCACTCGAACAGCAGTGTGTGCTTTGAAGCCTTTATTGGGTATGGACACAACAGATCAGCATAATCCTTTCGCAGCTGTGCAGACCGTTGAACGCCTAACGCGTTTTCGAGTCGTTAGACTCCTTCATCAGAGGCCGCGGTGTGCTCAGAAAGCCGTTCTGATGCCGCCCCTTCCCTTTTGTAGTGCCGTGATCATACGCCCCGAATGGGCTGCGCTGGTTGCGTCTGTATGTTGGCTGATGGGAGTTGCAGTCACAGAATGTTCATGGCAATGTTCTGCGGGAAAATTAAAAGCCCTGGATGCGCCTCCGCTGGAATGGAGTGTCCTAAATCCCCACTTGCTGTTCCAATAGTGAATAACATCTGATATTCTCCCTGGCCCCCTTTGACAAGGGGTGGTGCGGTCTCGGCGGCCAGGGAAAGCCGCCCAAAAATCACAGCTCCAAGGTTCCCTCCGGAATGAGCCGCACTTGAACAGCAGTGTGTGCTTTGAAGCCTTTATTGGGTATGGACACAACAGATCAGCAGAATCCTTTCGCAGCTGTGCAGACCGTTGAACGCCTAACGCG
The DNA here is from genome assembly GCF_964204655.1 of Triturus cristatus. Classification (NCBI taxonomy): domain Eukaryota; kingdom Metazoa; phylum Chordata; class Amphibia; order Caudata; family Salamandridae; genus Triturus; species Triturus cristatus. The sequence continues at coordinate 1,527,389,773 of NC_140591.1, forward strand.
TTTCCGAGTCGTTAGACTCCTTCATCAGAGGCCGCGGTGTGCTCAGAAAGCCGTTCTGATGCCGCCCCTTCCCTTTTGTAGTGCCGTGATCATACGCCCCGAATGGGCTGCGCTGGTTGCGTCTGTATGTTGGCTGATGGGAGTTGCAGTCACAGAATGTTCATGGCAATGTTCTGCGAGAAAATTAAAAGCCCTGGAGAATATCAGATGTTATTCCCTATTGGAACAGCAAGTGGGGATTTAGGACACTCCATTCCAGCGGAGGCGCATCCAGGGCTTTTAATTTTCCCGCAGAACATTCTGTGACTGCAACTCCCATCAGCCAACATACAGATGCAACCAGCGCTGCCCATTCGGGGCGTATGATCACGGCACTACAAAAAGGAAGGGCCGGCATCAGAACGGCTTTCTGAGCACACCGCGGCCTCTGATGAAGGAGTCTAACGACTCGGAAACGCGTTAGGCGTTCAACGGTCTGCACAGCTGCGAAAGGATTCTGCTGATCTGTTGTGTCCATTTTAAAGGTTACGCTTTTTTTGCCTTCCCCTTTCTTTTACCTTTTTTTGTGTATGTAAACCACATGATAACCACTTTAAAGAGCCCAGTGCTGGTAAAGCAATCATCAACATAGTGACGGGACTAGGTTTGATTCCTATGCTCATTAAACCTAAGGTGAAAATTCCTTCCAGAATTTTGTTCAAAATTCAATCAATTGTTCAAAGTGCAAATAAGAAAATAACTAAATAAATACATAAAAACACATGTAAGCAATATGTACACCAAATCATAGCCACAGTAAAAGCATTGGTAATAGTTAATCAAATTTCATTATTTAAATGGATAAAAACATATAAATAAATAAATAAATAAATACATAAAATCTATGTATAATTGATTAAATCCATTATCATTATTGCAGCAATATTGCTAGTCCAATTATATTTCCTGTATATGTGAAATTCCTGTTGATCATTTATGAACCTTTTTTAAATGCCTAATTGTTAAATCATCTGTGGCGATTGCATTCATTTTGAGCTCCTTCTATGTGTCTCACCGGTTCCCAGGTCTCGGCTTAAGTTTACATCTAAATCTAGGTCTTGTCCTTTGTGGTCACAGATGAAAAATGATTGGTTGTCAATTAACAAAGTGCAAAATATTGTGCTTACTAAAAAAAAAGTGCATTGTGCCTAATACATAAGAAAATGGTGATTTAAAAGCAAATAGGGAGATTTTTTAGCATGTATAGTAAACTTACTAAATGCGGATTTTCTAGCTATGTTTTGTAAGGATTAAATCATATTAGATACTCCAAATTATCTAGATTTTATTTGTTTTATCTGGTCAGGTATTACTAGTAGGGTTTTGCTAACAGGGTTCCAATTGTAAATCTGAGAGCCATTATTTTTGTAAACTGGCATGTAGTTCTTCCGAGCTATTTAATCCATTAGGATGCTTCGTATCTAAATTTAAGATGTAGTTCATTTCTAATGTACGTTGGGTCTTTTCCCTATCACCTCCTCTTTTGTTTTTCAAACAGAATCCAAAAGGAAGTATTTGAGGTTCTTTGGATTGTTCTCATGCCGTTCATGAAAGTGGCGAGCCACTAGATAACCCTGATCATTGTTTTTGATGGCACGTATGTGCTGGAGTAGCCGCTTATGTCCTTGTAGGATTGTACTCCCAATGTATCTCAGCTTGCAAGGGCACTCCAGCACATACACCACATGATCCGTTTTACAGTTTAAGACCTTTTTAATTTGTCTGTCCAGTCCAGTTGATTATCAGGGCATAAAATAATTCAATAATTTAGCAATTTTAGCAGCAACTGTGCAAATGAACGCAATAGTGCAAAATATATATATATTCACTGAAAAAACCATAGGTGTCAGGTACGTTATAGTTAGAAATTAGCATTTATAAAACATTAGAAATTCACTGAAAAAACCATAGGTTTCTGGGACGTTATAGTTAGCTGGACATTTCACACGTACAAAACCATAGAAATTCCACTGTTATAGTTAGTTCAGCTATAACTCGCGCCCCCGCAATGCACTGCTGATGACGTCACATATTACATCATTCATGACATGGTCAGTGACATCACTGATGACATCACTGATGACATCTCAAATGACATCACTGATGACATCACTGATGACATCATCCTGTGACTATGTGTTTCTGTAAAGTTTAAAAATGTAAAGTTTAAAATATGTTTTATATTGGAATGACTGGGTGTATAAATGTTTGAATGAATGATTTAGTAAGTGCATGACTGTATAAGTGAGTAATTAAATGTGTCTTAGTGAATGAATGAGTTAGTCATTAAACTATAAATCTGTTTATCAGTCTGTCAGTTGGTAAGTAAGCAGTTGCATGGGTTGGTGAGTAGCTAAATGAGTGTCCATATGGGTTATTGATTGGTTGTCTGAGTATCTGTATGGATGCCCAAGTGTCTTTGTGGGTGGGTGGAGTATGTGTGACTCCATGCATGGATATATAAGTGGGTGATTCAGTAGGTGTATGGGTTGAAGAGTACATCTGGAAGAGCAGTATGGATGGGTGAGTGAGTATATGGTTGTGTTTGTGAGTGAATTGATGTCTCAGTGGTACATGTGTGAGTAACGACATATCTGAAAAGCAGTATATGTGAGTGACGGAGTATATAAATGAACTATATGTGAGAGTGAGTGATTGTGAGAGTGGCTGTATGGATGAGTGTGTGGTTATAGCAGTGATTATATAGGAAATTAAGTATGTGTTTGTGTCTGTAAGTGAGCTTGTTTTTTAATAACTGTATAGGTGTGTGAATGGAAGTGTGATTGATCTTTTGCATAATTGACTAGGTGTGTGAGTAACGCTATGGATGAGTGGCGGTGTGTGAGTGTCTGTATAGATGTATGAGTACATGTGATAGTGCTGTATTAATGAGTGACTGCAATTTGTGAGTGATGGTATTGGTGAATGAGTGGATGTGTGTGAAGACCTAGGAATTAGTGAGTGGGTATGTAATAACTGGTATTGGTGTGTCTATGGTTTCGAAAACGGTAGTCTGTATTGTAGATTTGTTGTATGAAAGGTTGTATTAGGGTGTGAGGAGGTGCTTCAGATTATCAAGTGGATGATGTCATCAGTGATGCCATCAGTGATGTAATTTGAGATGTCATAAGTGATGTCATCAGTGATGTCACTGACCATGTCATGAATGATGTAATATGTGACGTCATCAGCAGTGCATTGCGGGGGCACGACCTATAGTTAGCTGAACTAACTATAACAGTGGAATTTCTATGGTTTGTACGTGTGAAATGTCCAGCTAACTATAACGTCCATGAAAGCTATGGTTTTTTCAGTAAATTTCTAAGGTTTTTTAAATGCTAATTTCTAACTATAACGTACCTGAAACCTATGGTTTTCTCAGTGAATTTCAATGGTTTTTTAAATGCTAATTTCTAGCTATGACATCCCTATTAAGTCCCATTGAGTCCTGAAGGTCCCTGGTGGCCAAATAGCCCACCAGGTACATTCAGTCAGCGCCACAGACCTGCGTTTCAGAGAAGTGTTCTGAGGCCATGCCCCTTTTTACACCACGCTGCAAATGCAGCTTCTGGCACACTGCTGCTCAGAGGATGAAGTCCACTTGTGTCTTGAGGTCCCCAGGACACAAGAGGACCTCATCGCCCCACCAGCAGTGCACCAGAAGGTGCGTTTGCAGAGTGGTGTAAAAAGGGGCATGGCCTCAGAGCACCTCTCTGCAACACACCCCTGTGGCATTTACAAGAGGTGCCTGGTGGACTACTTGGCCCCCAGGGACCATCAGGATTGAAGGGTTACTTAATCTCCCAACTTAAAATGAGCCACAGGGCATGTTTGCACTGTGGTGCAGGGAGGGGGCGGGGCCTGATGAGACAAGTGTGCAAACATGCCCTGTGGTGCATTTTAAGCTGGGTGATTAAGTCTCCTTGAATCCTGATGGCCCCTGAGGGCCAACAAGCCCACCAACTACCAACAGTAAGCACCACAGAGCTGTGTTGTAGAGTGGTGTAAAAAGGGTGTGTGGCCTTGGACCACCACTCTGCAACTCAGCTCCCTGGTGCTTACTGGAGGTACCTGGTGGGCTAGTTGGCCCCCAAGGACCCTTAGGATTGAAGGGGACTTAATCCTCCAACTTAAAAAAGGCCACAGGTCGCATATGCGCATTTGTCAAATCAGGCCACGCCCCCTCCCAGCACCACTGTGCAAACGCGCCCCCTGGTGCATTGTAAATTGGGGGATTAAATCCCCTTGAGTACTGAGGGTCCCTGGGGTCCAACTAGCCCACCAGGTACCTCTAGTAAGTGCCACAGAGCTGCGTTGCAGAGAGGTGTAAAAAGGGGCACGGCCTCAGGCCACCTCTCTGCAACGCATACTGGAGTGCTAGTTGGCCTCCAGGGACCGCCAGAATTGAAGGGGAATTAATTCTCCAAATTAAAACGTGCCACAGGGTGCGTTTCCAGAGTGTTGCTAGGAGGGGGCGGGGCCTCCAGCACGATGCCGGTCTTTTTTAAAAATTCTTTTTTAGAAGGGGCTGTAAGGTCCCCCTTCTTTTTGCTTTTTTTGGCCCCCGGGACCCCATCCCCAGGGGTATGGCCATCGTTTTTTTTTTTAAATGTAGGAGGGGCTGCGTGGCCCCCCTCCTGAGGCCTCTATTAGCCCCGGGGACCCCATCCCCCAGGGCTGTAACTCTATTTTTTTTTGTTTTTATAATTGACGGAGGGGGCCCCCAATGTAGCCTTGCCCAAAGTTTCCTATGGGAAATTGTTTTTTTTACTCTTATTTTTTGAATTTCTCAGCAACTACTGAACGGGTTTACACCATTTAAAAAAAAGGTTGCTTTCCAAAACAAGCTCTACCTTTTTGCCAAACTTAAGGTAATTCCATTCAGTAGTTCGGGCTGTTGCTCATCCCAAAATTTCCTATTGAAATTAATATGGGGAAAACGCGTTTTGGGACCCCCCTTTTTTCTCAGCCCCGCTTCACAAATCACCCCCAAACTTTCAGGATAGGAGCTGACCTGGATAGACTTTTTTTTGGGAGAACTTCACGAAGATTCGTCAAATGATGACAAAGTTATTAGCAAATCAAAAAATGCTTTTCCTATAGAAACTAGGTTCTAACTATAACTATCTACTGGCGATATATATATCGTCATGTACTGCTCGTCTCAATTCCCCATCTCCGGAATTTTATGAAGCAGGCACGGACCACGTCTCTGTGCAATTTTAGTTTATTTTATTTAGTCGGCCATCAATATATATATATATTCTGCTCCAAAGGTTGTCCACCTGGTGAGTAGCACTCTATCAGCAGCTTTATTTATGATAGGCAGGGACGAGGGTCCGCTTGTAGAAGCCACTCCGTAATGGAATTGCCTGACGTGTTTCGAAGCTCCATATGCTTCTCTTCAGAGGCTTGAACGGAGACGGGGTGAGCAAACGCTGAACCCACTTCGCCATTTTCATATTGCACACCCACCAATGGGAAGCTTGAATGAGACTGTGCATTGTGGGAAATGTGGTCCAGATAGCACACAAATCTTGTCCTGTATGGACCCTGCAAGTGGACTCGTGCTCAATCCTGTTTGCCGCTGCTGGCCCACATTGCCGACATGATAGTTACCATGTCGGGTGACCCCCATAGCATTACGGGGTGATGCACACTCTGCGGCAGGACAGCCGCGTATTACATTCTGCTACAAAGGTTGTCAAACTGGTGAGTATATATATATATATATATATATATATATATATATATATATATATATATATATATATATATATACTCACCAGGTAGTTCCCAAGTTTAGATGGAGAGGAGCTCCTGTATAAAGCACCCTACAACACCAGCAACACTCTGAATTTGCTAACCTCAAATGTCTGTTTTTCCAGCAAAGTTTTTAAGCATAGGATTAGCACAATGCCATCCACACTGACATAGGAAGGGACAAAGTATTTTGCCATTTCTACAGCAAAGTCTTTAAACACAGGATTAGCTCAATGCCATCTACAGCAAGCTGTAAAATGATAAAACCCTTTTACCACTCCAGGCAAAAGAATTACAGCTTTGCTTTGGTAAAAATACTTTCCGAGCCAACCTGGAATGAATAAAAGCAACCCTTGACACATGTTTTGCTATCATCATGGCTCCCCAGATAGGTTTAGCTTTTTTCGAGGCACAATAGAGCACCCAGTATAAATCAAAACAATACCCTTTCAAGTTTAAAGTGCTGCATAAATTATGCAAAAAGAAGCAGAGAACTATGGGTAGTTCCCAAGTTCAGGTGGAGAGCAACTCTTGTATAAAGCACCCTACAACACCAGCGACACTCTGAATTTGCTCACCTCAAATGTCAGTTTTCCAACTAAAGTTTTTCAGTGAAGGATTAACAAAGTGGCCTCAATCTAGGAAAGGGGTAACGTTTTTTTGCCATTGCTAAAGCCAAGTCTTTAAGCATAGGATTAACACAGTGCCATTCACACCTATCTGAAAAATGACAAAAGCCTTTTACCACTCCAGGCACACTATTGCAGCTTTGAATTGGAAAAAATACCATTCAAGCCAAACTGGAGTTAATCAACTCCTGACATGTGTTACAAGGACATTATAGTTAGGCTCATATTTCACTCATACACAACCATTGAAGTTCAGAAGCTATAGTTACCTGAGCTAACATTAACTTACGCCACAATGTACTGCTTATGACTTCACCCATTACATCACTCATGAGATGGTCAATGACATCGCTGATGATATCTCAAATGACATCACTGATGACATCACTGATGGCATCATCCAGTGAGTGTGGGCATTTCGTAAACTTTTTGTTCAATTTAAAGATGTATACTAAGCTACTACATAAGTGAAATTAGTATATTTTCTGTACTACTAATGAGTGATGATATTTCTAACATATGTTATCTGAGTGTATGAGTGGGTATGTCAGTGGCTGTATAGGTGTGTGAGTGCATGTGTGTGAGTGGCTGCATGGATATGTCAGTGGGTATATGAGTGGGTGTGTGCTTTCTCAGTGGGTGTGTGAGTGGTTCTATGGGTCTGTGAATGGATGGTTTTCTGGCTGTAAGTATTTTCTAAAAGTATGTAATTGTTAAACAAATAGACTAAGCTACTACAAAAGTTAAATTAGTATACTAGGTCTACTACTAATGAGTAATAATGGGTGAGTGAGTGCATGTGGGAGAGCTTGTATGGAGGAGTGGGTGGCTGTGTTGGGAGACTGAATGGGTGAATGAGTTGGTGTTTGAGTGGATGTATAGGTGAATAAGTATGTGTGAGTAGCTGTATAGGTGAGTGTGTGTCTGTGTGAGTGGCTGTATTGATGAGTGACTGGTTGTAGGGGTAGCTGTGTGGGTGAGTGAGTGGCTGTGTAAGTGGCAGTATGAGTGAGTAAGGGGTTGTGTGAATAGTTCTATGGATGAGTGAGTAGTTGTGTGAGTAGCTGTAACCTTTCTTTTTTGAGTGAATTACTAAGGTTTTTTAAATGTTATTTTCTAATGGTAACCTGTAACCTTTGAGAGTGAGTGTGTGAGAGAGTTCATGAGTGTCTCAGTGGGTGTGTGAGTGAGTGTCTCAATAGGTATGTGAGTCTCTTAGTGGGTCTGGGAGTGGCTACATAAGGGTCTCAATGGGTGCGTGAGTGGGTGTATGAGTGTCTAAGTGGGTCTGTGAGTCGGTATGTAAGTGTCTGAATGGGTGTCTGAGTGGGTGCATGAGTGTCTGAGTGGCTCATTAAGTGGGCTTCAGAGTGTCTGAGTAGGTTTTAAGTGCCTCCATGAGTGGGTAAGTCAGTCTGTAAATGAGTGCATGAGTCTGTGAGTAGGTCTGTAAGTGTGTGCATGAGTCTCTTAGGGGTCCCTAAGTAGATGTGTGAGGCTCTGAGTGGATCTGTGAGGGGAGACATGAGTGTCTGAGTGGGCCTGTGAGTGGGTGCAGGCGTGTCTGAGTGGGTCTGTGAGTGGTTGCATGAGCCTCTAAGTGGGTCTCTGAGTATGGTAAAAGGTATCTTAGTGGGTCTGTCAGTAGGTTTGTGAGTCTCTCAGTGAGTCTGTGAGTGGGTGTGTGAGTGTCTGAGTGACCTCTGTTTGGCCCACTTCTGCACTGTTTTGCATTGTCTGCTTATTTTTCTGCCCTCTATTTTGCCCTCTTCTACCCTGTTTTGTCTTTTCTACTCATTTTCCTGCCCTCTGTTTTGCATTATCTGGTTTTTTTTCTGCCCTCAGTTTTGCCTCTTCTGCTCACCTTTTGCCCTCTGCTTTGCCTTTTCTGCTCATTTTCTGCCCTCTGTTTTACCATCTTCCACTCTGTTTTTCCCTTTTCTGTTTAATTCTGCTCTTTGTTTTGCCTTTTGGGCAATTGGGATGGGGGTCAGGTGGCTCCCCTCCCCTGACTAAGATTTGCCCCAGCGACCCCCTCCCCTGGGGCCCAGCCAATATTCAATGGGGGAGAGAACCTACACGGCCCCCATCCCAGGGCCTATTTCAGCAACAGGGACACTATTACCCGGGACCACGCCATGCTTACCTATGGGCCATTGTTTCACCCAGGGCACTCAGTGTGCATCATTGGGGACCATGGGGGTGCATCAAGGCCCCACGCTCCCAGCCGGCTCCTCACCCCCTGCAGGAGGCTGCATTGCTCCCACAGGCACTGAGCTGCTAAATATCTACCTCCCTGCATGCAGGAGCTATTGTTTCATCTGTTTCCCTGACCACATGACAGGGGGCGGGGAAACAGACAAAAATGTTGCTCCCAACTGCTGGGAGCAGAGTTACTGTTTGCTCTTGCTTGGTGGGCACTGTCACAGGGGACCACTTCCTCCCCGGGGCTTAATAAAAACTAATGGGGGGCCAAGCAGACCACACTGGGCGCCTGTGACAACCACCTCCATGGGCCCAAATAACTCATGGGCCATATATGGCCCTGAGGACCCCGACTTCCCTAGGGCTGGCCCATGCAAACTAAAGAAGGGGGCCAAGCAGACCCCCTTCTGGAGCCAATAATGGCCCTGGACACCACCACCCCTAAGGGCCGGCTCCTGCTATGTCCCAGGGTGCCCACCCCGGGAAATAGCTGTTTTCGCTGACTTGGCAGGAGTTTTGACAGCTCCTGCTAAATCCTAACAAACATGAACTTCGCTCCAAGCAAGTGGGAGCTGTCAATCTGCTCCAGCTTGCTCGGAGCGGAGTCTTCATCTGATTCTCTTCCTTACATCATGCAGGCTGGGAAAAGATGAAAGGATTGCTTTCACACAGAGGGAGCTGTATGTTTAGCAACTCCCTGTGTGTGGGAGCAATGCTGTCTCCCACTGAAGACGGAGAGCTGGCAGAGACTGTGGCAGCATTCAGACTCCCTCTGTCATCCCTAATGGTGCAGACTGGCTACCCGGGGTGGGCTCCAGGGCCCCAGGCATAACAAGGCCAAACCACAGATGATGGGATCCCTGGGAAAAATCGGCTTAGGTAGGAGAGCTGCATGCCCACCAACTCCCTCTCAATTGTCGACGGGCCACAGAGGGTTAGGGTCTTCATGCCGAATTTTGCCCAGTGGTGGGGGCCACACGCCCCTCTCCCTTTCAAATAATTGGACCCCGTCCACCTTAGCAATATATAAAGTCTTTCTGCCTTTTGGCAGGATGATGGATATCTTTCCCAAAGGCCCCAAAAGCATTTCCCCCCAATTTTCATGATGTGCTCTTCATGTAGTAAAATAGGAGGACATCCCCCACCAAAAAAATATGCCCTTACTTGATATAGCTAAGAGAAAGTACCTTTGTTTGGTGGAGATTTACCTCTTTGTAGTCTCATTGTCCTCTCTATAGGAAGATTCATGTTATCAATGATTTCTGGATGAAGACAGACAAGGAGCAATCAAATATTCAAAAAGCACACAAGGTCATTTGAGACATTTCCTTGTGGTCCATTACACAGATGAAGTGTAGAATACGCACTGAACATTTACACAATGAGGTAGCTGTTAATAATTAATCAGAAGAAATTACTCCACTTGAGTAGATATTTTGTGCAAGACTGTAGACTCCTGTAGGATGAGGGGCAGGTGTGGTTCCATTGTGGCCCAGTCACTCACACAGCTATTGACACACCCACACAGACACACAGACACTGATACACAAACTCAAAGACCCACCCAAACACCAACTCACAGGCCTCCTCAGACAATCTCACACGAACTCATATACCTATTCAGACACTCATGCACCTACTCACAGATGCACTCAGACACTCTTATACCCACTTATAAACCCACTCAGGCACTCAAACATCCACTCACCTAACCACTCAGACACTCCAATAGCCACTCGTAGACATGTTCAGACACTCATTCACATTTATTTTTATTTATTTTATTTTATTTATAAAGTTTTATATAGCTTTAGCTAAACCTGTGGGTATCAGAGCTCTCTACATACACAAAGGAAAAGAAAAATTGTGTAACATCGCAGGACATGAGGATGCATAAAGATATAAGCAAAGACATAATACTTCTGTATCCAGTGAGGGGAGAACGACTCAGGTGGTTGACGCAGTCAGATAATCACCATCCTTGAAGGTCAGAGTGAGGGGGGAATCCATTAGGTTATTGATGCCTAGGTTGGTTGACATGGTCAGTAAAGTATTTGTTGAGGAGAAGGATTTTCAGGTCCTTTTTGAAGCAGGGGAAGGAAGGGTTTCATCTGAGGTCAATGGGGAGTGCTTTCAACATCCTGGGTATATTACCAGAGAAGGACCGGCACTGGGTTGTTTTCTTTTTCAGTTTCGGAGGGATGATCAGAAGTGAGTTTGTGCTTCTCAGATTTCTTGATTTTCATGCTCTTACTAGTTTGCTGTTTAGGTAGTTGGGGGATTGGGGGATTGGGCGTGAAGGGCTTTGTGTGTGATGCAGACCAGTTTGTAAATACATCTACCTTTCATGGAAAGCCAGTTGAGAGCGTTGAGGGTTGGTGAGATGTGTTCAAATCTTTTTACATCAGTTATGAGTTGAGCTGCCATGTTAAGGACTAATCTTAGTGGAGCTAGGTAAGCTTTTGGTGTCCCTGTTAGGATGGCGTTCCCATAGTCCAGTTTAGAAAGGACTAGGCATTGTACAATTATCTTGAGATCATCTTGAGGAATGAAAGGTTTAATTTTCTTGAGGGGTTTTAGAGAGTAAAGCACACTTTTTGCAGAGTTCTTGATGTGGTCCTTAATTGACAATTTCTTATCCACGGTAATGCCTAGTGACTTTAAAGAGTCAGAGAGGATGAGGGAGTAGTTTAGAGCATCAAGCTCCTTGCCCAGTTTTGAATTGGTTGGTGGTTACTTTTCGGAGAGAACAGTATTAAATCTGTTTTGTCCGGCTTCAGTTTTAAGTGGTTTGCGTTAAACCAGGATTGGATCTTGGTTAGAGTGCCATTGAGGTGTTGAACATCACTGGGTGATTTAATTTTTTAGTAGATTTATGCGACATCTTCATATAGGTAGTATTGAACTCCTGCTTGTTTCAGAATAATTGCAAGGGGTTCCATGAAGAGATTGAAGAGCGATAGTGAGAGTATCTATCCTTGCGGGACTCCAAGTTTGACTCGTGTTGGCACAGAGAGGCAGGAGTTGATTTTAATCTGTTGCGAACGGTGCTGAAGGGAGGAAGTGAACCATTCTAGTACTGTGCCATTAATGCCAGAGCGCCTCTTCAGAGTCTCAAGCAAAGCTCAATGGTTTATTGTATCAAATGCCGCTGATAAGTCAATAAAGATGAGGAGACATGCTTTACCTTCATCTCAGGCTCTGTGGATATCATCTGCAATGTTGAGCATCGCTGCCTCGGTGCTACAACCTTTCCTGAAACCCAACTGAAAGGTATCGAGAAGGTTGAAGTCATCAATATGTTTGTGAAGTTATTGGAGAACAAACTTCTCCAAGGTTTTAGCTAGGAATGGAAGGTTGGATATAGGTCTGACGTTGTTGAGCTTGGTGGGTTCGGCCCCTGGTTTCTTGGGTATAGGTGCGATTTGTCCTAGCTGAAGGGAGTCTGGGACATAACCTGATGTGAGAGGGTAGTTGATGATTTCTGTCCAGAAAGGGGTAATGATGTGGTTGAGTTTTTTTGAAATTTTGTGGATGGGTGGGGGTCCATAGTGTGGTAAGAAGGCTTTTAGCTTGCAATTGTATTGAAGACTTCGATTTCTGACATGTGTTAAAAATTCAACCAATTAGCGTAATTTTTTAGTTGGAAGCGGGCCTGGTTGTCCGTGGTATGATTTTGATCTGTTTGGTCAAGGGTGGCTAAAGGGGGGCAAGTTGTGAGGGAGGGAGGATTTGAGGTTTGGATGAAGGATTGCTCCATTTTTGTGACTTTACCTGTGAAGAAGCTGGTGATTTCTTCGCAATGATCTTTGGTGGCTTTTATTTCTTGTGGGGGTGTGCTGTTTGTTCGACTTTTGACAATGTTGAAGAGTTCTCTAGGTCTATTATTAACCTGGTCTAGTTGGCTGGGGAAGAAAGTGTCATTTTCTCTAATAATGTGTTTTTTATAAGCCAATCGGGATGCTCTTAGTTACGTTAGGTTAAGAGTTGAAGGGATTAGTCTCCAAGTCCTTTCTGATTGTCTGAGTTGTCTTCTTTTGTTGTTAAGATCCACGTTGAACCAAGATTTAGATTTGATAGATCTTAAATGTTTGAGTTTGAGTGTTGCTACTTGATCTAACACCTCTGGCATTGTGGAATTAAAGTGGGGTCGTAATGGAGGGCTGTGGTAGTAGATGGCCATGAATCCTGCATTCCAGTTTGGTTATGGGGATGCCTTTGATGTTCCTGGTCCAGTGCTTAGGTTTGTCAGTCAGGTCATATAGGTTATTTTCTGACATGTGTGTCAATATTAAACAGTATGAGGTGGTGGTCAGACCAGTCAATGGGAGAAATCGATCTCAAAGAGACCAGTTAGTTTTTGGTGATGATCATATCCATAGGTGCTCCTTTGATGTGTGTTGGTTCATTGCAGAATTGTTTGAGGTTGGTAATTTCAAGCAGGTTAGAGAGGTTCTGGGTTGTTTTGTCTTCTGGGTTGTTCCAGTGGATACTGAAATCACCCAGGAACACGTCTTCCGTGTCCGTTAGGGAGAAGTGAGTTATTGTTCACAGACCAACTCAGACACTCATTTACTCACTTACAGAACCACACATACTCTTTCACACCCGCTCATAGACTTACTCAGAGATTCATGCACCGTGGCATCTGCGAGTCTACCCTGCCAAGTGATGCTATCCCAGTTCTGGACCCTAAGAAGTGGGCCTAAGATGATTATCAGCAGAATCAGGCATCTCCTTAGCTGAGCAAAACATCCAGAGCTGAACTGATGCATCTCCTCGGCTGAGACGCATCCCCAGGTAGAACTGATGCATCACTGTTACCATGTGGAATGGACCCATTGCAAAAACTGTCAATGCTGCTGCCTCTTGCATCTTGGGACTGATGCATCACCTTCGAAACCTCGGCTGCGCAGCACATGTCCTGGTGCAAGCGCCTAACATCCCTCATCAACGGCAGCTTTGTTGATGACGCAAAACTCAGCATTGCAACTTTACCATTCATCATAACTGACACATCACATCTGCTGCACCTCGCCTCCTTGACACTGGACTTTGCAATGCAAGCCATGTCAACCGATCCTCGACTTCAATGTATCAGGACCTCACACCACAGCCTCTTCGTATCTCGGAACAGACACATTGCTTCTGCTGCTCGAAGCATCTTCAAAGCAGATCCACACAATGCTACGCAACCAGGATTTAAGGTACTTTGTTCAGTAGTCCTAACTGGGTTCCTGTAGCTGGCCCATGCTCGATCATGTTCGACCAGAACTAGTGACTTTGTCCTGGTCCGGCGCGACCAGATATCCCACCATAGCGCTTTGTGCTTTTTGGTGCTATTTTTCACTATAAACTTTAAAAATCAAGATCTTGTTTTATTTATTTCACTGACCATGTCAGTGATGTAATATGTGATGTCATCAGCAGTACATTGCGAGGGCGCGAGTTATAGTTAGGGCAGGTAACTATAAAGGCCACATTTCTCTGGTTTAATATGAGTAACATGTCAGCCTAACTATAACGTCCCTAAAACCTGTGGTTTTTTTCAGTGAAATTCTAAGTTTTTTTAATGCTAATTTCTAACTTTAATGTCCCTGAAACCTTTGTTTTTTTCATTGAATTTTAAAGGTTTTTTAAATGCTAATTTCCAACTAGGCCAGCATAGACACAAACAAAAAGAGGAAGAAAGGTGCAGAAAGAAGCAAGAGAAGTACAGAAAGATACAATGGAGGTGCAGAAAGAGGAAGAAAGAGGCAGAAAGAAGCAAGAAAAATGTAGAAAGAGGCAACAGACGTCCAGAAAGAGGAAGAAAACTGGAGAAAGAAGCAAGAGAAGTGCAGAAAGAAGCAAGAGAGGTGCAGAAAGAGGCCTACTTCGGCTGTACCTTTATACAGACTCATTCAATGTAGCCTAATAACCAATCCTTCTCCCTAGATGTCTTAAACCTCACATTTCTCTTGAAGGTTCACCATTCATCAACTGCTCAGAATGCTAGGCCGCCCAAATATATAACGGCAATCCCAACCATATCACTGTTGTCAGTCTCACCAAGTTTGTGAAGGTATGAATGCCTGTGTCTCTGCTTTTACCTAGTGACATGTTTCATAAAAATAAACATGCAAACACTTGAATTCCTTTGATTCAAACAGCATACTCTGTAAATGTATGTAAAAAAAGAAGCAAGAGAAGTGCAAAAAGAAGCAAGAGAGGTGCAGAAACAGGCAGGAGAGGTGCAGAAATAGGCAACACATGTACAAAAAGAGGGAAGAGGGGTGCAGAAAGATGCAAGAGGGGTGCAGAAAGAAGCAAGTGAGGTGTAGAAAGAGACACCAGAGGTGCAGAAAGAATCAACAGAGGTGCATCAAAAAAACAAGAGAAGTGCAGAAAGAGGCAAGTGAGATGCAGAAAGAGGCAAGGGAAGTATAGAAAGAGGCAAGAGAGGTGCGGAAAGAGGCAAGTGAGGTGCAGAAAGAGGCAGAAGTGCAGAAAGGGGCAAGAGAGGTACAGAAAGAGGAAAGAGAGATGCAGAAAGAGGCAAGAGGTGTGCAGAAAAAGGAAGGAAGGGTGCAGAAAGAAGCAAGAGAGGTGCAGAAAAAACAAGAAAAGTGCAGAAAGAAGCAAGTGAGTTACAGAAGGAGACAAGAGAACTGTAGAAAGAGGCAAGACAGTTGCAGAAAAAGGCAAAAGGGGTGCCGAAAAAGGGAACAGGTGTGCAGACAGAGGCAATAGAGGTGCAGAAAGAGGGAAGAGGAATGCAGAAAGAGGCAAGAGGGATGCAGAAATTTGCAACAGATGTGCAGAAAGAAGCAAGAGCAGAGCGGAAAGAACCAACAGAGGTGCAGAAAGAGGCAAGAAGGGTACAGGAAAGCTAAGAAAAGTACAGAATGAAGCAAGTGAGGTGTGGAAGGAGACAAGAACAATGCAGAAAGCAGCAAAAGAGGTGCAGAAAGATTCAATAGAACTGCAGAAAAAGGCAAGAGTGGTGCAGAAACAAGCAGGAAATGTCCAGAAGGAGGAAACAGGGGTGCAGAAAGAGGCAAGAGGGGTACAGAAATTTGCAAGAGAGATGCAGAAAGAAGCAAGAGCTATGCAGAAAGAAGCAAGTGAAGCACACAAAGAAGCACAAGAGGTGTCGAAAGAGGGAAGAGGGGTACAGAAAGAAGCAAGAGGGATGCAGAAATTTGCAACAGAGGTACAAAAAGAAGCAAGAACAGTACAGAAAGAAGCAACGGAGGTGAAGAAAGAGGCAATGGAGGTGCAGAAAGAGGAAGAAAGGGGCAGAAAGAAGCAAGAAAATTGTAGAAAGAGGCAACAGACGTCCAGAAAGAGGAAGAAAGGTGGAGAAAGAAGCAAGAGAAGTGCAGAAAGAAGCAACAGAGGTGCACAAAGAGGCCTACTTTGGCTGTACCTATATACAGACTCATACAATGTAGCCTCATAACCAATCCTTCTCCCTAGATGTCTTGAACCTCACTTTTCTCTTGAAGGTTCACTATTCATCGACTGCTCATAATGCTAGGCCACCCAAATATATAACGGCAATCCCAGCCATATCACTGTTGTTAGTCTCATCAAGTTTGTGAAGGTATGAATGCCTGTGTCTCTACTTTTACCTAGTGACATGTTTCATAAAAATAAACATGCAAACACTTGAATTCCTTTGATTCAAACAGCATACTCTGTAAATGTATGTACAAAAAGAAGCAAGAGAAGTGTAAAAAGAAGCAAGAGAGGTGCAGAAACAGGCAGGAGAGGTACAGAAATAGGTAAGACAGGTATAAAAAGAGGGAAGAGGGGTGCAGAAAGATGCAAGAGGGGTGCAGAAAGAAGCAAGTGAGGTGTAGAAAGAGACACCAGAGGTGCAGAAAGAATCAACTGAGGTGCCTTTAAAAACAAAAGAAGTGCAGAAAGAGGCAAGTGAGATGCAGAAAGAGGCAAGGGAAGTATTGAAAGAGGCAAGATAGGTGCGGAAAGAGGTAAGTGAGGTGCAGAAAGAGGCAGAAGTGCAGAAAGGGGCAAGAGATGTAAAGAACGAGGGAAGAGGGGTGCAGAAAGAGGCAGGAGAAGTACAGAAAGAAGCAAGAGAGATGCAGAAAGAGGCAAGAGGTGTGCAGAAAAAGGAAGGAAGGGTGCAGAAAGAAGGAAGAGAGGTGCAGAAAAACCAAGAAAAGTGCAGAAAGAAGCAAGTGAGGTACAGAAGGAGACAAGAGAACTGTAGAAAGAGGCAAGACAGTTGTAGAAAAAGGCAAAAGGGGTGCTGAAAAAGGGAACAGGTGTGCAGACAGAGGCAAGAGAGGTGCAGAAAGAGGGAAGAGGAATGCAGAAAGAGGCAGGAGGGATGCAGAAATTTGCAACAGAGGTGCAGAAAGAAGCAAGAGCAGAGCGGAAAGAACCAACAGAGGTGCAGAAAGAGGCAAGAGGGGTACAGGAAAGCCAAGAAAAGTACAGAATGAAGCAAGTGAGGTGCATAAGGAGACAAGAACAATGCAGAAAGCCGCAAAAGAGGTGCAGAAAGATGCAATAGAACTGCAAAGAAGCACACGAGGTGTAGAAAGAGGAAAGAGGGGTACAGAAAGAAGCAAGAGGGATGCGGAAATTTACAACAGAGGTGCAAAAAGAAGCAAGAACAGTACAGAAAGAAGCAACAGAGGTGAAGAAAGAGGCAAGAGGGGTGCAAAAAGAGATAGGAGAGGTGCACAAAGAGGCAAGAGAGGTACAGAAAAAGGCAGGAGGGGTAAAAAAAGAAGGAAGAGAAGTGCAAAAAGAAGCAACAGAAGTGCTGAAAAGGGCACAAAGAGTGCAGAAAGAGGCAAGAGAAGAGCACAAAGAAGCAACAGAGATACAGAACGAGGCAAGAGAGGTGCAGAAACAGGCAGGAAAGGTGCAGAAAGAGGGAGCAGGGGTGCAGAAAGAGGCAAGAGAGGTGCAGAAAGAGGGAGGAAGGGTGCAGAAAGAGGCAAGAGGGGTGCAGAAAGAAGCAAGTGAGGTACAGAAAGATGCAACAGAGGTGCAGAAAGAGGCAAGAGAATTGCTAAAAGAAGCAACAGAGGTGTAAAAAGAAGCAAGAGAAGTGATGAAAGAGACAAGAGAGTTGCAGAGCTAAACAAGAGAGGAGCATAAAAAAGCAAGAGAAGTGCAGAAAGAGGCAAGTGAGATGCAGAAAGAAGCAAGGGAAATACAGAAAGAGGCAAGAGAGGTGCTGAAAGAGGCAAGTGAGGTGCATAAAGAGGCAGGAGAACTGCAGAAAGTGGCATAAGAGGTACGGATATAGGCAAGAGATGTGCAAAAAAAGGAAGAAGGGTGCAGAAAGAAGCAAGAGAAGTGCAGAAAAAGCAAGAGAAATGCAGAAAGAAGCAAGTGAGGTGCAGAAGTAGGCAAGTGAGCTGCAGAAAGAGGCAAGAGAGTTGCAGAAAAAGTGAAAAGGAGTGCAGAAAGAGGGAACAGTTGTGCAGATAGAGGCAAGGGAGGTACAGAAAGAGGGAAGAGGGATGCAGAAAGAGGCACGAGGGATGCAGAAATTTGCAACAGAGGTGCAGGAAGAGCCAAGAGAACATCAGAAAAGGTAAGAGAGGTATAGAAAGAATCAGGAGAGGTTCACAAAGAGGCAAGAGGGGTACAGAAAGGCAGGATGGATGCATAAAGAAGCAAGAGAAGTGCAGACAAAAGCAACAGAGGTGCTGAAAGAGGCAAGAGGGATGCATAAAGAGGCAAGAGCAGTGCAGAAAGAGGCAAAAGAGGTGCAGAAAGTGGCAAAAGAGGTACAGAAACAGGCAGGTCATGTACAGAAAGAGGGAACAGGGGTGCAGACAGAGGTTACAGAAATTTGCAAGAGAGATGCAGAAAGAAGCAAGAGCTGTGCAGGAAGAAGCAAGAGAAGTAAAGAAGGAAGCAAGAGAGGTACAGAAAGAGAGAAGAAGGGTACAGAAAGAGGCAAGAGGGATGCAGAAAGAGGCAAGAGAGGTGCAGTAAAGTGGAAGAGATGAGCAGAAAGAGGCAAAAGAAGTGCAGAAAAGAAAGAAAGGTACAGAAAGAAGCAACAGAATTACAGAAATAGGCAAGAGAGGCGCAGAAAAAAGCAAGAGTGGTTAGCACACCATTAGTACCAAGTTAACACCCACATTTAGCAATAACTAACAGGTGACCATTCTAGGTTTGCAAAAAGGACCTTCAACCAATTTAATCCAGAATGTGTTAGGCAGCCTTCTTGTGACTCGGTAACTGAGTCACAAGAAAAGAGTTTAAAAATGTTTAAAAAAACAAGAAAAGGTAGCAGTGTAGAAACAACCTGACCCCTCCCACAAGGACCCCCAGGGCCCAAAAAAGTATTTTCTTTTTTAAAAACAAGGGCAGAATTCACGTTGGGGATGCGAATCCTGCAGAGAAAATAAGAAAATGGGCTACCGTGCTTCGTTTTCAAAAAGCCCCCGGGTGGGCCATGTCCCAGGGGCACTCGCAATTTGCGGGGGCCCAAGGGGGCCCCTGCAGCCCCGGGGACCGCCACCTTCCCGCGGCTTATTTAAATGTTTCATGTCAGTTTTAGTTGCTGATTACAAGCCTGGTGTGACTCGAAGTAAGAGAGAGCAGTGGAGGGGGGAGAGCCGAGAAGTCTCCCTTCAAAAGAGCTTTTTCATTTAAGGAAATAAATCGTTCTCAGAGTAAACTCAATTTGTATGCACACAAAAGGCGGACCTACTTCATTTAGCTCCAGCGACCCCGACAAACCCGCACTGCACTCCCTAGTGGTGCCCACTTTTAATTAGGAGGGGGCAGTCCTTAAATTTAGGAGGAGAACAAGTGCATATGTGTTAGGTGTTTACAATATTTCTCGCGGTCTTGATGAAACACTCTCTTTGGACTCTTGTGCGTGTGGGTGCGTTGTTTATTCTTCATCTCACAGCCGTCAGTCAGCATTGGTGCAGGAGGACTGTTTAAAAACAGATGAAGATTGACAATACGGAGCGGTGCTCGAATGCCAAAACTGACAGGATGAATAAACGACTGCCTTGGATCAAAGGCAGGGCCGGGGACCTTCATTATGGCCCCCGAGCATTCATGCACAATTACAGCCTTCTCACTTCGGCTATTATATTGATTGCCGATGCCTCGAGCAGTTTTATCACCAGCAGAACAGCTTATTTGTTGTCAGTGACTGTGTGCGCAACTGCCTTTCTTGTGGGGGGTGGGGTTGAATATTTCCCGCAACAATATTTTCAGTTCCATTGCCTGAATTGGTTTTTAGCAGCCGACTTCCACCAAAGTGAAAACATACGGGGCAGAGGCCAGGAGGCAAATGGTTGTTATGCGACAACTTTCCCTTCTCCTCTTTGCGCAAGCAAATAAAACCGTCGTGCCTTAGTGAATTTGTTAACACACCAGCTCATGTTTTGTCTGGTGGCAACCTGGATGAAGGACAGCTGCCTCAAGCTTACCTCGGAGAAGACTGAGGTCCTCATCCTTGGACCCTGCAACTCAGCCTGGGACAACTCATGGTGGCCCTCTGCCCTCGGAAGCCCACCCACTCCTATGGACCATGCATGCAAACTCGGCATCATTCTCGACTCTTCCCTCTCCATTAACCGCCAGGTCAACGCCGTCACGTCCACTAGCTTCAGCTGCCTACGCATCTCCGTAAGACCTCCAAAAGGATCCCCCCGACTGCAGAAAGACTGTCACCCACGTGCTCATCGCCCTATACTCTGCAATCAACAGATCCCTCCTTCACAAACTCCAGACCATCCAGAACTCTGCCGCCAGACTCGTCCTCGGGACCCCATGCCACAAACACATGACTCAACACCTAGGAGATCTTCACTGGCTCCCGGTCGAGAAGAGGGTCACCTTCAAGCTCCTAACCCATGCCTACAAATCCCTCTACAACATCGGACCCAAATACCTCAACAAGAGACTATCATTCCACGTACCCAAGAGGAACCTCCACTCCGCCGACCTCGCCCTGCCAGAGGTTGCCCGGATCTGCAAGAACAGAACTGTCGGGAGAGCTTTCTCCCACATCACAGCCAAGACATGGAACAAGCTCCCCGTTAACATCAGATGCTCCCCAACCCTGCACACTTTCAGGAGGGACCTCAAGACCTGGCTTTTCGACTGATCCGGAGCTGTCCCCCCTCAACGCCTTGAGACCCTCACGGGTGAGTAGTGCACTTTATAAACCCCTGATTGATAGATTGATTGATTATGTGTATTTTATGGGTTCCGTATGATAAAAATGTATATATTTTCTGCGTGAACATACACAACAGTGCCTTAATGGGTCTGTGCACACCGTGTCTTTCGGTGGCATACAGTCAACAAGGTTCAACACAAATAGGAGATTATGACGAGATTGAGTTTTAGAAAACACGGTTTCTTTTTCAAGTCAAAGTGTAATCACCAGTTAGTATTACACTTGTGTGCCATTACACTTGATATTAAGGTCTGTTTATGTGGACTACTTAGACCCGAGTCGTGAATTCTTTTGGAAACATTACTGGAGATTTATAAATACCCCCAAACACCCCTGACACCGAAAGCATTTGCACAAAACAATCAGCTAAAAATCCGTGGTGGGGGTGAGTGAGTTTTTTTTTTATTGTTTTCAGCTCGGGTTATAAAAAGCGCTGCCTGTTTATTTATTTATTTAACTATAATGAAATGTGTTTTCACAGTGAAAGTGTCCATCAATGCAGTGCTTTTGTTTCTGGGTCAGGCACGGTGGCCAACGCAGCCTCCAACAAGCAAAAAAAGGTCAGGGAGATAAAACGTGTTTGACAAGTGAAGAACAGGAGCATTGGGGTACTGCCCAAAGCCAGATCTAGACTCTAGGCTCCAACACTGCGTTCTGTCTCCCTCTCTGCTCTTGGGCAGACGTTTCTAGCGGTCCACTCAGGATACTAGTTACAGTTACCCCTTAAATAAACTTATGAAAACAACAATTAATCTAATCTGTTCTGTAAAATATGTAAGCTTTTAACGTGCTGTTTGCATTGCCAAAGCTCAATTTTCATAGCAGTGGACAGAAGGGCACAGGATAGACAGAAAAATAGACAGACAGATAGATAGATAGATAGATAGATAGATAGATAGATAGATAGATAGATAGATAGATAGATAGATAGATAGATAGATAGATAGATAGATAGATAGATAGATAGATAGATAGATAGATAGATAGATAGATAGATAGATAGATAGATAGATAGATAGATAGATAGATAGATAGATAGATAGATAGATAGATTGATAGATAGATTGATAGATAGATAGAATTTCATGCAAATAGAATACTTTTCAGATAAAAATCTGTTTTTGGTGCACAGAACAATATGTCAAAGGTCTTGACACGTTCGCTGTTTTAGTACAACTTGTACATTTAGAAAGAGATGTTACAAATTGGGTGTATTTGGCAGACTAAACATATTCACCAACACAAAAAACCTTGAAAACTGTTGGACAGTAACAGTGTTGTCTCTGAAAGGAAGTCGCCTGGGCTCCTTCACTTTACTGTTGAAAGGTGCGTTGGAGAAAGACTTGAATGCCCCAGTGGCACTCAACATCACACGGGCATGTGTCCGGGTGGGCAGCTAAAGCCAGCTGTGGAAATAAGCCTACTCGTGAACCCGCGAGCCCTGCATGCAGAGCCATCCCCGGGAATCTGGGCCGCATTATCTGAAGTCCTTTCTTTGTTTTCAGCCCCCTTGATGGATGGGGGGTTCAGTAAAACCCAACAGGACAACAAGCTGCACCCTCCATTTGGGTTCATTTGCATGAAAGTGCTTGGAAAAGCTGTTTTGTTTGCAGGACCGGAGAGGCCGCTATCTGTCCTGGCTGTATTTGTCCTGCCTCCCGGGGTGATAGACTGCATGATTTATTCCTTGGAGGGGGAGTCTGTGCTGCGAAGGGCCATCGAGTAGGAGGAGCTCGCTTTACATGTGAAATAACCAGAATCAAAGGTGCGGCCGGACATGTGTAAAACAACTTATCCGAGGAAGCATCACTTAAATGTCCAAGATAAGGGGGGAGCTGCTTATATATATATATTCATTAAAAAAACATAGGTTTTAGGGACGTTATAGTTAGAAATTAGCATTTAAAAAACCTTTGAAATTCACTGGAAAAACCATCGGTTTCAGGGACGTTATAGTTAGAAATTACCATTTAAAAAACCATTGAAATTCACTGTAATAAACATAGGTTTCAGGCACGTTATAGTAAGAAATTAGCATTTAAAAACCCTTAAAAATTCACTGAAAAAACCATAGGTTTCAGGAACGTTATAGTTAGTTGGACATTTCACTCGTAGAAAACCAGAGAAATTCTGCCGTTATAGTTAGTTCAGCTAACTATAACTCATTCACCCATAGTGCACTACTAATGATGTGACACATTACATCATTCATGACATGCGGAGTGCGAGTTCTCAAAACGGGGCAACCTTTTGATGTATATATATATATATATATATATATATATATTATCTACTGGCGGTTGCCAGTAGATAGTTATAGTTAGGACCGTGTTTCCATAGGAAATCCGCAACATTCTATTTGGAATAACTTTGGCGCCGGTCGACGAATCCTCGCGAAATTTTCAAAACTAATGGGGCGCTACGCTCCGCTCCTACCCTGAAAGTCTCGGGGGGATTCGTCAAGCGGGGGCTGAGAAAAAAGGGGGGTCCCAAAACGCGTTTTCCCCATGCATTTTTCCATAGGACCTTTAGACACAGCTACAGCCCGAACGGCTGAACAGAATTACTTGAAATTTGGCAGAGAGGTAGTCCTCAGGTCAAGGATGTGCCTTTTGTGGTGTAAATCTGTTCAGTAGGTCCTGATAAAATAGCATTTAAATCAATATATATATCTGTAAGCGCGCTCCGTGCGCTTACCGTAAGCTTACCGTACGCGTACGGTGCCGTGCGCGAGCTCAATTCTGATTGGTGGTTACATGACTGTAAACATTCGAATCGGTCGAAATCAGGAAGTGTCGGCTGCCATTTTCTGTCTCTCGCACTGAGAAACAAAGGTGGGGAACGTGAAACGGGGCAACGAAGAGAGTTGCAGACCCCCTAGTGTTTGTCAGGGGGTCCAAGAAGGACCCAAAAGTACGAAAAATAAATGTAATAATTTTTTTTTTTAAATCGCGGGGTACGCGTACAGTAAGCTTACCGTACGCGCACGGCAAAAAAAATGAAAAAAATAAAATAAAGAAGTAACAATTACATTTATTAAATAAAGGGAGAAAAAAACAAATGTTACTGCGTAAAAAAAGGCGAGGCGCGCACGGCATGGACTGCGCAACGTGGGCGCTCGGTGCGCAAAGCGCACCTTGCGCCCACAGCGCACGCACTGTGCGCGAAGCGAACCGTGCGCGCAGGGTGTGCGCATAGTGAAAATCCAGAAAAAATAAAATAAAATAAATACATAACTTAGCATTTAAAAAACCTTGCAAATTCACTGAAAAAACCATAGGTTTCACACACGTTATAGTTAGGAATTATCATTTACAAAACCTTGCAAATTCACTTAAAAAACCATAGGTTTCACACATGTTATAGTTAGCTGTACATTTCACTCGTAAAAAACCAATGAAATTCCACGTTATAGTTAGATCAGGTAACTATAACTTGCGTGACCGCAATCCACAATGTGTAATTTCAGATGTCATCATTGATTTCATGAGTGATGTCACTGACCATGTCATGAGTGATGTACTATGTGATGTCATCAGCAGTTTATTGTGGGCGCGCAAGTTATAGTTACCTGATCTAACTATAACGTGGAATTTCATTGTTTTTTTACGAGTGAAATGTACAGCTAACTATAACATGTGTGAAACCTATGGTTTTTTAAGTGAATTTGCAAGGTTTTGTAAATGATAATTCCTAACTATAACGTGTGTGAAACCTATGGTTTTTTCAGTGAATATATATATATATGTATATATATATATATATATATATATATATATATATATATATATATATATATATATACTTCTAAAGTGTTCTAAAAGTGTTGTGTAGTCACATCTTTATTGCAACAATGACAATTATGTTTTACTCTGCTCAGACTCACATTCATACCATCTTCATTGAAGTAAGCTTAGGCTGCACTTCTACAACATCTCAATAGTGAATAAGGATTGACATTCTGAAGTTACTTTGCAGGCCAAGAAAGCAATATGTTGGTTCATAGTAACTTTAACTCACACCCCCACCATAAAGGGAGCTGTCTTAAAATATGTTAATTCAGATGTCATCAGTGAAGTAATCAATTCTCCCATCGAACATGTCATGGGTGATGTAATATGCGAGGGCATAAACAGTGCCTTTAGCTGTGTGGGTAGTGGGGTTGGTTGCAGGGCCTGGCTGTAAGCTTTTAGCTCACTCTCACTCCCTGACTCCCCTATTCTTTCTCTGTTTCTTCTCCACAATCACTCTTTCTCCCTCTTTCTTCTTATCTCTGTTTCTGTTGTATCCTTTTTGTATTCTAACCTTCTTCACGTTCCTCTCATTACACTGTTTTTTTGCTCCCCTTTCCTTTGTATCCCACTCCCCCCAAATCGCCCTTTCTTTCCACGCTGTCTGGCTGTAATCTATGCTCAAAAGTGGGTTATGCTACAGTTCAATAAAAGAGAAATAATTGGAATGACAGGTTAAGCCTTGTTTATCATATTACTTTCATAAAACTGCCAACTCTGGCCTTCTCCCAAACCAAATGGTAAAAGGAGGACTGAATCATTTGGAAATTAAATCTATGGCCATATCAGAGGGCTCTAAGAGAAATACAAACATTTACTCGGTGTATTAGGAGTAAAGGCTTAAAACACTAAAAAGAAGTCCAGCCTGTTTCTTTAAGACAGTCAAATAGCATGTGTCTTTCAGAACATATGACACCCTGACATACAAATGGTGGTAAACAAAACAAGTTTACTCAAGAAAAAAGCTTAATTCAGGGCTAGAACCAACTAAGTTGCACCTTTTCTCCAGCAGAGATGACCAGAGCATGTGGGTCTGGCATGAGCAGAAACAACTACCCAGGCCCACTTTATCTAGTTAGGATGCAAAGTGCAGGGGGTATGTAAAAATCAGGGTCAGACTGGGAACCAAAAGCAGCCCTGGCAAAGTTTGTCAAACAAGTGCTCATACAGCACATAGCTAGTAGGTGAAGAGAGTGAGCCTGACCACTGCAGGAGGGGATTTGGTGGTGGTGGTGGGGGGGCTGGGCTTTCCTAAAATGTGATAAATGTACAAATATGGTGTTCTTAATTATATCATGTTTTGTGAGATCTTTTGATGAAAACTGTGTTAATAACTGGACGGTTTGCCACACTTGAATTTTATTACTGTGTTTTTTGTAATTATTTTTAACTTTCTGTAATTTGGTATTAACCGTGGGTCATTTGTATGATATTTGTAGTGTTTTAATGCACAGGGTTGGATCTTCAGGCTTACATTAACTGTAAATTGATCATAAAATTGCTTTATAAGAATTTTGCTTCACTTAAACCACTGGGCTAATATTTCTATTGAGCGTGTGGGTACATCAAATGTATATACATTGAATCGTCTAATTTCTAAGGTTTATATGTATTGTGAAATGTTCTTTACTAAAGCCACTAGGCATAAGCAGTTTTGTAAATCGGAGTTGTTGTGCACACGTGAACTACACTTGTAAATATGTCTCACAAAGTTATTGTAAACTTCAAGCAGTTTTGTAACCTTTAGAACCAAGATGGGTATTTTGAATGTGATGCTCTCTTTCTATTTATGCCACATGGCACTGGTATAACATTACCAGTTATTACGGTATATTTTCGGATAATCTGGCCTTCGTAGCCTCTTTTGCTATGTGACGCAGTACGTGCCACGTCAGCCGATGTGAACACGGTACTGCCCACTTTAAAGCAATTCCTTTGTAATGTTGTGTGCCAGTCACTGTGGAAAGTGAGACTTCGCTAAAATGCAAAAGTTATTTTTGATTTATTGTCAACTGGTATTTATGAATTTAGTATACTTTGCATGAACTACACTGTGTTTTGAAGTATTTATTATCGTATAGATGTGCAGTATGTCTTTCCTATTCATGCTGACCAGGGTTTAAGGGTGACACTGACACAAACGATTTCTGTAGGTTTTGACAGAGACCATTCCAGTCGAAACGTGTCAAGCGAAATAAAACTGTTACAGCTGTATCCTATGGAATGTGAGAATTCTTTCCTGTGAGGATTCTTGGACGCAAGGGTTTTCTTGATTCATTATCAGTAGGCCTGCTCCCACTCTCTTGCAGTAGCTCCATGTGGTAGATGCCAGAAATATAGGCGACATCCTCTTCCACATATTATGAAACTGTACAAGAGAAAAGGGAAGGAAGGAGAGACAAGAAAAACAGGCCCAACAGTGCACAAAATGTATACATACAATATACTTTATAATGGCAAGACTTAGAATATTATTGCTTCCCTCTATCTCTTTCCCTACTATAACATACTGTTTTATGTGATGTCATTTTTACAACAAAAACCTTTTATTTAAAACTAAACTACCCCCCTTCCCCACCTATAAAGTAGGGGACACACTATTGTCTTGTGGTCTTTCAGTTATTGCCTGTAAGTCATCTTTCACTCTTTCATTAAGTCTGCTGCATTCGGACCTTATCCGCTGTGGCCCATTCATTTACATCCCGTATCCACCCAGTCACCTTTGGTGGGTCTTGACTTAGCCACGATATAGCTACCAGTCCCAAAATCACACATTTCCGACTAAGATTCTTATTTTTAGGTCTGGGCACTAAACTCAGTATAACCATACGAATCTCCTGACGTAGCACAACCACCCTGTCGCTTCCTATAGTATAGTCAGAACCTCGGTCCAATAAGGACCCATGGTCGGGCAAGCCCATTACATATGTATAAAATCAACTTCTGCGGCCCTACATCTAGGACACCGCCCTAGCGGTACGGATATATCCTGTTTAAGCTTTTGGGTGTAAGATATAATTGGTGAACTAAATTATATTGTATCAGTTTAAAACGAGTATTTGAGCTCACCTGCTTTACCCCCTCATGAATTTTGATCCAGTCCTCAAGTGTTATGGAATCTTTCACTATTGCGGCCCACCGTGCCTGTACAGGGAGTGTCGGAACCATTTCATCTTCCCGAATTGCCCAATAAAGGGCCATATAAATCTCCATCCTTGGGTCATGTATAACAAAACCTGCAGCACATTAGCCACGGGAGGTTCCTCAGGAAACGAGGGCCATAATTCCCTATCCACCTGAGCTATTTTCTCGTATTGCAGAAACTGCCCATTGCCCAGATCAATGGTATCTACCGCCTGATGTCGTTTAAAATATTGTTTATTGTTATATAGGTCACCCATCGTTAGGCATCCCCCATCCTGCCATCTACATACCACATAGAAGATGACATTTTGGTAAATGGCTGCACTACCCATATGAGCATGTCTGGGGCATACGGCGCTCTGTGCAGCACCCTCGTAACTGTCAGCTCCCATATTTTTGTGATGTGTTGTAATATGTAGGGGCATGTCTGGGGTACACCTTTCCCCATCATCAATAATTCAGGTAATGACCGGTCACCAAAGGTTTCTGCCAGCAGGCTCTTCTCCCATTTTCCGCTTCGTCGAGACAGTGTCCAGCATGTTGCAGCTGCGATGCCATATAATAGAACACTAGGCATGGGACCTCCAGCTTGCCATGTTCTCCTCAGTATGGCAAGACTGACCCTCTTACATTCAGCTCCCCACAAGTAGACTATCTAGGCTTATAAACCAAATATATGGTATTCTATAAAGGGAGTGCTGCATCACATAGAGGCAGCACGGTAGAGTGATCATTTTTATTATTGCTAACCTTCGCATAAGTTATAGAAGTAATCCCTGCCAAAAGTGCACCAAGCCCCATACTCCCTAAGTTACTTTCCCTATATTAAGCACTAGATATTGCTCCTCTGTTTTAGCCAATTTAATACCTAGGTACCTGGGCTCAGTCCCTGCCCATGGGATTCCCACTTCTGGGAGTGCTCTGTGTGAGTGCGAAGCCAGCCTTCCCATCAGGATCAGTTTCGATTTCCCACGATCTATGCGTAGTGCAGACACCCTCCCGAACCAATGGAGAACGTCCGATAGTATCAGAATCGCTGCATCAGGCTGTCGGAGGTATACAAAGGTGTTGTCCGCATACATAACTACCACATGGTTAGTCGCTCCCAGCGGAATCCCAAATGCAGCCAACTCCTTCCTCAAAGCTGCCACCAACGGCTCCATTGCTGTTGCAAAAAGGAGTTGCAATAACGGGCAACCTTTTCGGGTTCCACGTTGCAACATAAAGGCCCTTGAGACCAACCTCCCCATACATATTCTAGCATGAGGGGCGGAGTAGAGCAACTGTATCCATTTAAGGAATTGTACCCCATCCCCATTTTTCACAGAACCTCCCACATGTATGCCCACCCCACTGAATCAAACAACTGTTCTATATCTAGTAATGCCAGGGCATAATCTTCCTGGTCTAGAGATAGGGAGTGCCATACATGGGTGAGCCTTCGTAGATTATGGGCGGTGCACCTTTTAGGGATGAAGCCCGCTTGATCAGAATGAATGATGTGGTGCATATGTGGCTGCAGACTGGCCGCCAGGATCCCACTCAGGATTTTTGCGTCTATATTCAGGAGGGAGATTGGTCTGTATGAGCCAGGCAGTTGTGGTCCCTGTCTGCCTTGGGTATCATGACTATTAGGGCTTTCCTCATCGAAGCTGGCAGTGTTTGTTTCTGAAACGCTTCATTATACACCTACAGGAGATGGTTTACCAGTATGGGCACAAATGTTTTATAAAATCTGGATGGTAAACCATCACTTCCGGGACTTTTAGATTGCTTTAGAGTTTGTATGGCTCCCAGTATTTCTTCTTTGGTTTTCTCATCCTCCAACAACTGACTAGCCTCCCTCTCCAGGCAGGGCAAATCCAGGGCAGCCATGAACTCAAGCATTATTCCCGGGGCGGGAGCGGGGCCCCCGAGTAAACCCCAGCCAGGTGGTCTGTCAAAGTGCCATAATTTGTTTTTGGCTATATACTATATTCCCATCCCTAGACTGCATCTGCACCATGGGGGAACCAGACATTTCGGTTTTATCCAGCTTGGTGAGTAGAGCCCCAGATCAGTCCCCTTCAACATACAGACGCTGACGGTGTGCAGTATAATGACATTTTTCTAGCCTGTATATTGCAGTCAGCAGCTGCTCTCATACCGTCCCCCACTCGTTCAGACAATTGGGAGATGTCGGAAGAGACGCCTCTATCTCTGCTAGTTTCCCTTCCTGTACATTAATGTCCCTTTCCAGCTGCTGGTGGACACCGTTGTGTTAATGCAGATCCCCCGTATCACCCCCTTCATAGCCTCCCACTCCATTGCTCTTGGGGATGCTGAACCCCGGTTCATTTCAAGATACCTAGAGAGCTCCTCTCCTATCTTGGCAGCAAAGGGCAGATCAGTGAGTGCTTCGGTCTAGAGCCTCCATGTCGGGATCACAGACCTCGGCCTCCCAGAGTCTAAGGACAACAGCATGTTCCGGAATGATCCGAGATATGTCTTGGAAGATACTTTATTCCTCCCACCCTAGAAGCCAAAACCTCAGATATAAAATATTGATCTAGCCTGCTAAATGTATCTGTCGCAGGGGTATGCCAAGAGAAGACCCTACTGTTTGGGTGTCTTATTCTCCATATATCCACAAGTTTCAACTCCCTCATAATGTCCTCCAGGGCCCCAGTCATACCTGGCTGAGTGTTTGCCCTGGGGGCTCCCGGTCCAGTATCCCATCCAGCACACAGTTTACATCTCCTAACATGATCACACCACCCTCCAGATATGGGGTCACTGTGGCCATCACCTCAGGTAAATAACCCAGGGTGTCTAAATTAGGAGCCTTTACATCAATAAAGCAAATCTCTTGACCATCCAGTCTACCATACAGGATCACATAACGCCCCTCTGGGTCAATCACATGCTGCACGTGTTGGAAGGGGGTCCCCGGGGCCGCCCAAATAAGAACCCCTGGCCAAATCCTGAGTATGACGTGGCGTACAGCTGTCCTCTCCATCTACGTCTTATATAGGGAATTGTGTCACCCCAAATATGTGTTTCCTGGAGACCTGCTACAGAAATTTTATATTGTCTTAAATATGCATACACCCTCCTTGGTTTTTCAAGCATTCCCATAACACGTATATTCCAGGTCAGCAGCTTCATTATTGAGGGAGTCATGGCCATGTGTGATTTGTCTTGTCTTTGGATCCCCATCTATCCCTCTCATATCGCGATAGGCCCCATATCCCTAAGTTACACCGCAGACATAGATCCCTTGACACCTCCCATAACCAACAAATAACAAACATAACTGATTGCCTTAGAGGGGTCAGAATCGAACCACAGGATCCAGGTACCAACATGGCTCACAGCCACCCACGTCACCTGCGGCATCAGGAGGCGCCTTAAAAATCAGTGTGGGCTCCCGCGGCACGGGAAGCCCATTTGTCTCTTTGCTGCCTGCCACTGCCATTTGCCACTGCCTTAGAGGGGTTGGAATTGGACCACATGATCCAGGTCTCAACGCGGCTCGTAGCCGCCCATATCACCTGCGGCGCCAGGAGGTGCCTTAAAAATAATTGCGGGCTCCCATGGTGTGGGATGTGAGTGGGTGGGCCCATCTGCACCCGTCCAAGACCAGAGGAGGCTGGGCTGGGCCTACCCTCTTGGTCTCCCTTATTCATCTTTATCAGACCTCAGAAACTTGTTAGTAACAGCATCGTCCATCTCCCTGTTTCTGTACCAGCTCCAGTCCCGGCTTCATCGGCAGCGGTAGAGGTCCAGGTAGGGAGACAACGCTCATCTTTATCATTACAGTTTTTCAGGACTAGCTTGTCAGCCGTAGTGTTGGAGAATTGTCAACATAAGGTTCATGGATACAATAGCTGGACCAACAAGGAATGTGTATCTAACTCCTGGTTCTTGTGTTAGCAGACCCCGGCCCTCACCCGCGTCATTTTGTGCTGAAGTCACGTCAACAGGTTGACTAAATTGGGATACAGGCATCATATAAGAGAGCACATGGTGCCTACAGTTCCCAGAGGGGCCTTACCTGGCACCTTATGCTCAGTGGTGACCATGGACTCATTCTTGCAGCGGGACGTGTCAGTACTCGACAAGGAGAATGCACTGGTGAACTGGCGTCTTCCTAGATCCCCTGTAGCCTCCCATCTTCCGCTGTCCACATGTACACAAGGTTCTGTGGACAGTGTTAACGAATCACCTAATAATTCCGGAATCCAAGAATTGGTCAGACAAACATTTGAATAGCCATCTAACTGGTCAACAGGCACCCTTTACACTGACCATCGTGGTTAATAACCCTAGGGGGGACAACGCACATTCAACCAGGGGACCAGAGGGGGCCATGCCCGTCAGTCATCTTCCTAATCCATCAGCTGCCAGACTAGCCACTCGAGGGAGACCAGGAGGTGTTGAGCTGGTTAACTAAGGGACGGGCACAAAAAGAAAGGGCCAACCACCTGGATGGAAATCTATAAGGTCAAGAGCTGACCCGATACCCAAGAAGACCATAGTTGATCAAGAACTGACCAAGCAGATTAGACGTGCATCCTAGAATCCCTGCGGGACTCCTTGAAAGTCATGATGGACTCCAAGCTGGGTCCCGCCATCCAGTGTTTGACTTTGATTGAAAATAGTATTTCTGAACTCAAATGTTGTACATTGCCAAGGGGTGTAGCTACTAACCCACTAATGGTACCCTAAACATTGGATTGTTCCATTTTGGGCCACCCCCATTTGAACACTAGGGAATCCCAACCTTCCCCTCTAAGGTCATCGAGGGGGAATGTAC
This sequence comes from Triturus cristatus, assembly GCF_964204655.1. Lineage (NCBI taxonomy): Eukaryota > Metazoa > Chordata > Amphibia > Caudata > Salamandridae > Triturus > Triturus cristatus. The sequence continues at coordinate 1,527,422,329 of NC_140591.1, forward strand.
ATTTGCGTTTGGTTTCGCCCCCTTCTGTGATCCATACTGCACCAAAACCAGGGACAACTTCTGACCCAAAGGAAAGTTCGGCTGCACGGGGCCAATTTAACACAGGAGAGTAACATACATGGGGAGCAATACTTGAGGGGAGGGAAGGGTCCTATACAAAATTTGACGCATAACCATATGTTGTGTTATTGGGAAATGTGCCAACTCTCCCTCGGGGCACCAAGGAAGATTACACCCAATTGAAGAACAAGGTATTGCACTGCTTATCTTGTAACACGGTCCTAGGAATGAGGGTAGAGAAAAAACATCAACATGGTGCGAAGGGTCAACTGGGTTGACAGTTCTTGTAAGCCGTGCAATGGTGATTGTGTATCATTAATTTTAATCAACCACACATCGTAGAAAGGATTCTATTTTCAACCAAAAATAATTCCCCTTTTGACCTTAAGACATCAATCACAGATTTACCTCTTGGTTTCTTCTACAAACCTGAATCCCTGGGACGGAGTCACATGTCAAATATTTTTAGGGCCCCAATCAATAGTCATATGTCATTATATCCATCTTCTAGGAATTCAAATTCAAACTCGGCCCCAGATTCATATCATTGGAATATTGGAAGAGGACTGCACATGGCTGGCAGGAGCCACCTCCTCCTCCTACCTTGGATCTATCAAATCTTCTTGCACCCCTGGTCACTTTGGATGCTTGTGATGGACTTAGTGGACCTGTTTTAACAAACCCAGTGAAATCCACTAACCCGCAGGAAATTTCATGGGCACCGGGACCACAGGTGTTATCGACAGAAATTGTATATCCTGGAATATTGCAGGACTCACCAATACGTTTTCTGACTCTTCGTGGATTATGTACATAAAACCATTTAGTGTGATTTGCTTTCAGGAAACGTGGCTGACTGGAAGCAATTTACCACTAGAGGGTTATAAGTCCTTTTCTGTCCTGGCTATTCCTTCTCACCTAGGAAGACCAAGACGTGGGCTAGCAATTTACATCTCCCAGGCAGTCGAATGTAGGTTGCTGGTTCTGCCTACAGAGAGCCCGTGTATGCAGTCTCTGGTACTCTGTAGGGGGTCCCATAATTTGGGCCTCATACATTTTTATAATTCAACTTCTTGCATTAAGGATGTAATATAACCTGCGAGGATCCTCTGGAAGGCAACACATTAATACTACTTTTTGAAAATTTGTGATTGCTAGGATTTTAACATTCACACTTGTGGCGGTCCCAGGCTAACCAGTTTGGCTGATCTGGATTGCCCATGCCTGCAGGGAATTCATTTCAAACATTCCCCACAAGGGGAGATATTGAATGGCCTCCTTCATGAATTTGATTTATTGTCCATCATATGTTTATCTGACCTTTGTGGCAAGACTGTTATTCCATCTTTCAAAGGTAGGGATGACGGATCATTTATAGACTTCATTTTGGTATCTTCACCTTTACTAGATTTATTCACAGGATAAGCGAGTGCACATAGTGATCACAATCCCCTGTGTGTTAATTTCCATGGGCCTTTAATGCTGCATAGAGGGGGGCTTGGCCAGAGCGGGGAAGTGAGACCAACAGATGGCGGGAGGTGGTTAAAATGGACCCAGATATCCCCAGACGCATTTTATAAGTATATGTCGGTCTTGTGTGCTAATGAGTTAGCAAGGTGCACCACATTGATCTCAGCGCCGGGGGAGGTCATCAGCACTTTTAACATCATTACAGGCAAAATAAGTGACTTCTTAAGTGCCCCGGCCTGGCAATATGTAAATCAGTCCCCTAGATGGTCCGACTCCCTCTGTTCTTGGGCTGTTAGCAAGTTGCGGGAAGCACTAAATAGGGTAACCCAAGAAACCCAATATTGGTGAGATCCCCCAAAGGGAGAATAAAGCGGAATTGGCAAATCTGCCCTAAAGGATGGAGCATGGAGGGAGCTAATAGAGGCTAGTACGCTGAGGGACAGCTCCAGATTCTGGAGCATAATTAATAGTCCCTCTTTAAACCCTGAGGAAGGGAGAGTGGTAGGTGCCCACATTACTGAGGAGGAGTGGGTTCTCAACTTTGAAGCGATGTTTGAGTGCCCCCCCCTGAGTTAAACTGTTCTTTTTCCCGGGTGGTTGATACACCTGATCTGGTTTTTAGTTCTTCTGAGGGTAAAGATGGTATCTTTAGATTGACTAGTAATGAAGCCCCGGGACCTGACGGCATCCCAGCTGATCTTTTAAATCAGATCCAACTTTTTGGGCACTGGTTCTTGCTGCAGTTTTTAATGCAGTGGCAAGATCTGGCTGCCCTGTGTCCTGGGCGACCTCAACCTTAGTGCCAGTTTTTTAAAAAGGCAATCGAGACAGCACTCATTGTTACAGACCGATTTCCGTGTTGGACTCGGTGGTCAAGGTGGTGGGTTGAGCGCTCTTGGACAGGTTGACAACTTGGACAGAGGAACATGCCATTTTATCGGATATCCAGTATGGGTTCCGCTCTGGGAGGTCAACTATAGCCCAGTGTCTCAATCTGTCCATGATTATGGATAAATATACAGTTGCCCGCCCCAGTACAATCTATCTAGCATTCACGGATCTGTCTTCCGCATTTGATTGCATGAACAGGGGCAAACTATTGCAGTCCATGCTGGCTATCAGGGTAGATGATAATATTGTCCTTTTTTTGGAAAATCTTCATCAAGCAACTAAGGCACAGGTTGGATTTTCACAAGACTTAAGAGCCTCTCGCACTTTGGCCCCATAAAGCAAGGTGTACAAAAGGGCTGTATTGTAGCCCCCTTTTTGTTTGATTTGTATATTAATGATTTAGATAATGTGTTACAAGCTACAAGGGTTGATTATCCGTAGAAAGGCCATCGCAGTCTGCCGGTTTTACTTCTGCGGATGACGTGGTCCTTATATCCAGTACTGCCAGGGGGTTACAAACTCTGCTTGACTCCTTTTCTGCTTTCATGAGGGATCGGAACCTATCTATAAATGACTCAAAATCTTTTGTGATGCAGGTGGGCCTTTGCACAAAAAAGATCTTCCAGTTCAGGGTAGGTAACGCCCAGGTTCCCCGTACTGATGTTTTCTCATACTTGGGGGGTCACATTGGATGAACTGGGGCCCACTAAAAAAGAGAAAGGGGGGTGACTCAGTGTTGGCAAATATGGCCATTTTCAATTTTCCTTCCAAATTAGGCAAAACACCGATAGCAGCACTTTTAAAGATATATCAGGCCAAGTGTGCTGTGATGGCCTCTTATGGCAGTGAATTATGAGGGCATGTAGCCATGAAAGAATTGCAAGTGGTCGAGAACATGTTCATGAAGCGTCTACTGGGTGTACCAATTGGAACCTCGAACATGGTGGTGCATGAAAAACTGTGGGTCCCATATTTGAGTGACACCTTGGCTCTCCGTCCACTGACCTTTTGGCTGAAAATTTGGCGGAATTGTTGTTCAGCCAATCGATACTGAAAGAGTATATGACCCTTGATCACTTGCATCACATACCATGACTTAGTTATGTAAAGACCAGCTTTGAAAGATTGGGCAGATTAGGCAGAGCTTCATTTTGTATTATTTTGTAGGTTTTATATGAACCTCCGGAAAAATGTTATTGCCCCGATTTTAAGGAGGACAAAATTCAGGCAGGCTCGTCCAGCTCTTATTTATCTACATTTGTTGCATGAAGATTTTTTTTGTTGCTTCTTAATTTCCTTAAATCTGCAGTACAATGTAGGGCTCACCTAGAATAGATGGTAACATTTTGGAAGGTCTTTTTAACAATTTAGTCCCCCTAATGAGATGTAATTATTAGATAGGATCCCGGGCATTTTTTAATCATTGGGTTGTTTAAATCTTTGATCTCAGGGGATAAGTATCTTGCACTCCACTTTATCCATGAATTGGTTTCTGTATGTAATGAATTGTGTGTTGGTTTTATAAAAGTTTATTAATTACTGTTTTAATATATGGGAAACCTTTATGGTTTTACATCTGAAAACCGAATAAAGTCATTTTGATTGACTGATTGATTGAAACTGATTGGTCACTCCAGCTCCCCCACTCTCTGGGCAGTGAATGGGTCCATCCCTCCCAATTTCACAGAGAATGATCATCCCGCTCTCCCACCCCAAACTATCCCCTCCCCCCAGATTTCTCCCCAAAAATATGTATCCACTACAACGTAAACCACATTTGTACTCTGTTTGTTCCTAGATCTTCTAATAGGCAGTGGCCAGGACCCAGTAAAGAAGTGGATTGCAAGTGACTAGGCAATCAACCAGCATGGGGTGACAAAACCTCTAGCCACCCGATCCAGCCCCAGTCTCTACTGATGAGTTTGGTCCTCCCCAGTCACAGGGTATACGCACATTAGTGTTCCCCACAAAAAATAAATGAAGAGACACATCTTTAGAACAGGCCCCCTCTATTTTCCACATATCAGATTGTGTTGATCGACGAACCTGCACCTCCTCCGTATAACATGAGCTTAAGAAACATTTGTATCAGTTACAATGTCTGATGATGTCATATCTGAGTCTGATAGACCCTACGCCAATTGCAAGGTACCATCTGCATACACCCTGACCCTTCCGGAACAGCCAGGATCCTTTTGTCTTTTTCCTCCCAACCGTCGTTGCTGTCTCCCAGTAGGATCTGTCGAGTCGATTCCTTTCCCCGAGTTAGTCTGCGAGTTGCAGTAGTCGCTATTCCCCCCCCCAGCATGTCCATCCACTCAGAGGCTTCTGCCACCGATAAAAAGGAATCACTGACAAAATATCGAGTGACAAAATATTGTGTTCCCAAAATATCAGGACATAAATATTGGTGTCAAAAATATCGACATCCTATCTACATAGTGAAAGTACTAAAATATCGGAAAAAAATATTGTTGCTAAAAATATCGTTTTTTTAAATGTATAAACAATAATGTAAAATACAATAAATAATAAATATAACTTAAAACATATTTAGAATTATTAGAAAATGTTAACAATTATAAGTAATAAATGTAATGTAAAAATAAATTAAACATACATATATCAATGTAATATATATAATTACTTAATAATAATTAATACCTAATTATTTTAATAAATTATAACTTGTAAGACATATATTAAAAATTATATATATATACACAAATACATACATACATACATCTGTAACATAAAGATAGATATATATATATTATCAATTAAAATGTTAATTAATTTTTAAAACTACATTTTACAATACATTAAGTGCAACAGTAGGGAAATTGTTGGATAGCCGAGGTGAATAAATCACTATTCCCACTCCAGTAAGTGGAATAGTAGGGAAAGTGTTAGATAGTGGAGGGGAATAATTTACTATTCCCACTCCAGCGAATGCAACAGTAGGGAAAGTGTTGGGTAACAGAGGGGGAAAAATGATTATTCCCACTCCAGCGAGTGCAACAGTTTCAAAAGTGTTGGATAGCGGAGGGGAATAATTTTCTATTGCCACTCCAATGAGTGCAACAGTAGGGAAAGTGTTGGATAGCGAAGAGGAAAAAATTACTTTTCCCACTCCAGCAAGTGCAACAGTAGGGAAAGTGTTGGATAGCGGAGACATACAAATTACTATTCTCACTCCAGTGAGTGCAGCAGTAGGAAAAGTGTTAAAAAGCGGAGGTTAATAATTTACTATTCCCACTCCAGCGAGTGCAACAATAGAGAAAATGTTGGATAGTGTAGGGATAAAAATTACTTTTTCCACTCCATCAAGTGAAACAGTAGGGAAAGTGTTGGATAGAGGAGGGGAGAAAATTACTATTCCCACTCCAGGGAGTGCAACAGTAGAGAAAGTGTTGGATAGCGGAGGGGTAAAAAATACTATTCCCACTCCAGCAAGTGCAACAGTAGGGAAAGTGTTGGATAGGGTAGGGGTAAAAATTTACTATTCCCACTCCAGCGAGAGCAACGGTAGGGAAAGTGTTGGATAGCGCAGGGGAATAATTTACTATTCCCAATCCAATGAATGCAACAGTAGGGAAAGTGTTGGATAGCGGAGGGGAATGATTCACTATTCCCACTTCAATGAGTGCAACAGTAGGGGAAATGTTGGGTAGCGAAGAGGAAAAATTTACTTTTCCCACTCCAACAAGTGCAACAGTAGGGAAAGTGTTGGATAGCGGAGACATAAAAATTACTATTCTCACTCCATCGAGTTCAGCAGCAGGTAAAGTGTTGAAAAGCGGAGATTAATAATTTACTATTCCCACTCCAGCGAGTGCAGCAGTAGAGAAAATGTTGGATAGTGGAGGGATAAAAATTACTATTCCCACTCCATCAAGTGCAACAGTAGGGAAAGTGTTGGATAGCGGAGGGGAGAAAATTACTATTCCCACTCCAGGGAGTGCAACAGTAGAGAAAGTGTTGGATAGCGGAGGGGTAAAAAATACTATTCCCACTCCAGCAAGTGCAACAGTAGGGAAAGTGTTGGATAGGGTAGGGGTAAAACTGTACTATTCCCACTCCAGCGAGAGCAACAGTAGGGAAAGTGTTGGATAGCGCAGGGGAATAATTTACTATTCCCAATCCAATGAATGCAACAGTAGGGAAAGTGTTGGATAGCAGAGGGGAATAATTTACTATTGGGACTCCAATGAGTGCAACAGTAGGGAAAGTGTTGGATAGCGAAGAGGAAAAAAATTACTTTTACCACTCCAGCAAGTGCAACAGTAGGGAAAGTGTTGGATAGAGGAGACATAAACATTACTATTCTCACTCCAGCGAGTGCAGCAGTAGGGAAAGTGTTGGATAGCGGAGGGGAGAAAATTACTATTCCCACTCCAGGGAGTGCAACAGTAGAGAAAGTGTTGGATAGCGGAGGGGTAAAAAATACTATTCCCACTCCAGCAAGTGCAACAGTAGGGAAAGTGTTGGATAGGGTAGGGGTAAAAATTTACTATTCCCACTCCAGCGAGAACAACAGTAGGGAATGTGTTGGATAGCGCAGTGGAATAATTTACTATTCCCAATCCAATTAATGCAGCAGTAGAGAAAGTGTTGGATAGCGGAGGGGAATAATTCACTATTTCCACTTCAATGGGTGCAACAGTAGGGAAAATGTTGGGTAGCGAAGGGGAAAACATGACTATTCCCACTCCAGCAAGCGGAACAGTAGGGAAAGTGTTAGATAGCGGAGGTATAAATATTACTATTTCCACTCCAGGGAGTGCAAGAGTAAGGAAAGTGTTGGATAGCAGAGGGGTAAAAATTACTATTCCCACTCCAATGAACGCAACATTAGAGAAAGGGTTGAATAGCGTAGGGGTAAAAATTACTATTCCCACTCCAGCGAGTGCAACAGTAGGGAAAGGGTTGGATAGCGAAGGGAATAAATTTACTATTCCCACTCCAACAAGTGCAACAGTAGGGAAAGTGTTGGATAGCGGAGGGGATAAAATTACTATTCCCAATCCAGGGAGTGCAACAGTAGAGAAAATGTTGGATAGCCAAGGGGTAAAAATTACTATTTCCACTCCAGCAAGTGCAACAGTAGGGAAAGTGTTGGATAGCGGAGGGGAATCATTTACTAGTTCCACTCCAGCAAGTGCAACAGTAGGGAAAGTGTTGGATAGCGGAGGGATAAAAATTACTATTCCAACTCCAGCGAGTGCAAAAGTAGGGAAAGTGTTGGATAGCGGAGAGGACAAAACCAAACATTACAGCTATTGAACCTAAATCCCAAAACAAAACAATTACCCAAAAATATATTTATCAATTACTAAATATTAATGATCAACTAATGATTAATTTATTTAAACTAAAATACTTTCCAACCACTACCCCAATAAACACCAAAACAAAAACATACAAATATTTACACAATTTCCATAACTAATTTTAAAATAATAAATTAATAACAAGTAACAACAAATCATCAATTAATTAACAATATCTTCCTAACATTTACAACTATAAACCCCACAATTCACACATCACAATGATTCCACAATTAGCATATTTAATATTTAACTAATTATTTAGCATTTATTAACAAATAATTAATTGATTAAAAATAATTTACCTCCCACAATATTCTCCTATAAATCACACCACACATTTTGTAAAACCTTACACAACTAACAGAATTGTTTAACAATTGATTGATTGATTCATAACAATTAACAAGCAAAATTAAAACAATTAATAATAAATTCATTCACATGATTAACACTATAAACTAACATTAAATAAATATGATATTAAAACTATACAAAAATGTATTAAAATTAAATTTGTTACCACCCTACTCCCCTATCAACCCACAACCCCCTCCAAAAAAATGACACAATTAACATAATTACCAATTAATCAATAATAATTAACAACCAATTAATAAAGAATTAGGAATAAATTATTTACCACAATTAACAATATAAGATATTAAATACATAATTATTAGTTAATACAAAATATTAATTAATTACTTATAATTAAATTACATCCCATCCTACTACCTTATCAACCCACAACTCGCTCCTAAAAAAATGACACAATTAATATAATTATCAAGTAATTATTGATAATTAACAACCAATTAATAAATAATACAATAATTACCACAATTAACAATATAAAATATTAAATCCATAAATATTAATTAATAACAATTTTTTAATTAATTAAATATAATTAAATTACTCCCCAACCTATTCCCCTATAAATCCACATCCTGCTACGGAACTAAAACGCAAAATTTACTTAAAATAAAATTAGTAACTTCTAAAAGGTATTAATAAATTTAGTATAATTAAATTACTTCCCACCCTATTCCCCTATAAATCCACAACCTGCTACGGAACTAAAACGCAAAATGTACTTAACATAAAATTAATAACTTCTAAAAATGTACAACATATATTAAAAAATAAATGCAATACTTAGAGAAAAAAAAATAAAACACATACATTTAAAATACATACTAAAATACATAACACTTACAAAAAAAACGATATTTATGACTTCCATATTGTTAAAATCAATATTACTTACCTTAGACTTGATATTCTAACAGTCGATATTTTTGTAACATGATATTTTGCACTCAATATTAGTGCAAGTTGACATAAAAAACTCAATATTTTGACTGTTTACCGAGAAAAAGAACGGGCTTTGCCTGGTGTTCAATCCAGGGTTTGGCCAGGAAAAGCAGACTGTATTTCATCCCGGCTTCTCTCATCCATTTCTTTACCATCAGAAAGGTACGCCTCTGGTCCTGCGCCCTCTGTGTATGGTCTGAATAAATTGCAATTGGGCGGGTCTTCGAATTGCAGGACGCTCTTCATGCGAGTGGCCTGCAGTATTACATCCTGGTCGCGGTAGTTTCAGATCTGGGCTAAGATGGCCTTCTCTGGAGCCCCAGGTCTCGGCAGGGGGACAAGCGCCCTATGGGCCCTTTCGATGTTGAAAAACTTTTAGGTTCTCCCAGGAGCAAGTACCTTCATGATCCAGTCCTCCAAAAATAAGTCATCAGAGGACCCCTCCACCCGCTCCAGGAATCCCACAAAGTGTAGGTTATTTCTTCTCGAGCCCCCCTCCTGATCCTTGGCCCGGTCATCAATTTTAATTGTTTTTCTTTGTAGCTCCATGACAGTTTCTCGAAGTGAATGTCTTGGTGACTCTGTTAGAGACCTTCGCGCAGGTCACACCGAAGAAGATTGACATCGATCGCCACCTCATCAATCCTTGTCACCATGTTATCCCTGCTGGTCCTTCATGAGGGACAACTAATGAGGGGTCTTGCTGGTCCTCCGCTGAGGTCCCCCCATGTGGTGACGCCCCCCTGTAGGTCCTGTTGGTTGGTTCCCAGAGGTAGGGGCCGTGCATAATTTAGACTTTTCCTTAACCATATTTACTTCTTTCTTCTTGGTGAAGTCAGGGTACTGATAGCGTGATCAGTGCCCTGTGTCCTTATAGACTCCCGCCTTTGTAACTGCCTTTGTTCACGTATTACCTCTGGGTCCCAATGTCCTGGTGTGATCAGATTCCGCCGGCCAGGCCACTCCCCTTTAAACTAAATAGTGAAGTCCAGGGGGAGCCGGTGAAACCAGCCCCCTGTGGCAGCGAGCCCATCCTGCTCTTCACCACATATGCTCAGTGGATCTCAGAATGTTAGCTGACAGGGCAGGGGGCAGCCCGTCCACAACAAGCCTCTGGTCCCAGGCAAAACTCACCCCCACTCAAAGTCCACGGTTCAGCTGGCCGCTCAGGCCCAGTCCACCCAGAAGCAACACTTGGGGCCCGATTCTGATGTGGTTAGGAAAGCCTTCCCACCTAGGGCCTAATTACGATGCGGTTAGGAAGGTCTCCTAACGGCATTTGCTCCTTCCGAATTGGATCAGGAACATGTCTTTCCAACCGAGGGCCAGATTATGATACGTTTAGGAACATAGGCTCTCATAGAAGTCAATGGGAGTCCAACCAAATCGTATCTGAAAGCATCTGGATGCATCATACTTGGTCGGTCGGACTCCCCAAAACAAGTCAGTGGGAAACTATTTCTGAACCTATTCAATCAGGAAGATTTCCTAACCGCATCAGAATTGGGCCCTTAGTTGGGTGGGGTATTCCCGGCATGGATGGGAGCCCCTGTTCCCCCGGTGGTCTTCTGGTAGGTCGGACGGCCCTCATTTCTCTCCACAGGCCTCAGACACTGAGCAGGCCTCTTGCTGCACTCGGCCCGCCCTAGGGTTCCTGCAGGTCTACAGCCGGTTCTCCAGTTACTGCCAGGCCTGCAGTTTAATGTAGGCCTCTCGCGATGGGGGGCCCACCCCGGCCTGCAACTCACCCTCTTCCTTACAGGTGGGCCCCGGCATCATGAACGTCAGAGTAAGATTCGGCCCATCTCCCTCAGGTCTGCAATGGGCCACAGGTGTCCAGCCCCTCGTTCAGGCTCACCTCCATCCCGAAATCTGCACTCCGCCTACAGGGTGCCTGCACAGGTGTCCCTCAGCTCTACACAACCCAGGTGGGGTCTTCAGCTGCCGGCGCCTCAACCATGACTCCAGCCACAAAGGCTCCTGCGGCAGCTAGTTTGGCAAGCTCATTCTTGCTGCATACTCCACCGTCCTCTCCAGCTCGCCACTAGTTCAGTGCTGCATTTCCCATGCCAGGTGATACGTCCTGGCTGGGCTGGGGGGTCGGTGCAGAATCCGCACCGCAGGATTTTAACGAATGTCCCTATATTCCAGCGGGAGCACCGAGCAAGCACGTCCTATGCGCCCATCTTGCTGCTATCTATATATATTGAAAAAAAAACAAAGGTTATAGAGCCATTATAGTTAGGAAATATAATTTAAAAAAACTTCAGAAATTCTCTGGAAAAAAAAAAAGGTTACAGGGATTTCACACGTACAAAACCAGAGAAATTCATCAGTTATAGTTAGCTAAGCTAACTATAACTTGCATCACCGCGATGCACTGCTTATGACCTCATGTATTTCATCACTTATGACATGGTCAGTGACATCACTCATGACATAATTGATGACATCACAAGGACATCACTCGTGACATCACTCATGACATCATCCACAGAATCTCTGACATCAGGAAAAGCACATGTATGTACAATGTGTAAAACATATATTTATAGTCACATTGTACAGTATGTTTAGCAGTGGAGGTGTATTTCTATATTGTTTACACTTATGTTGTAGTAGGTATTTAGCTTAAAAATAATGTTAAAATCTATTCTTCTAATTTCGCACACATATTTATAATTGCAACGATGCCATGTTTTTGATAAGTAAAAAAAATGATATACACATATTTTACGGTAAGTGAGACAGTAGGTGATTATATATTGAAGCTTTAAAGTTAGGCTTTTATATTTACATTATTAGAACCTAGTTTTAGATTCCATTTCTGGTGTTCCCGATTACGTACATGGTATGTATTTGAGAAGATCACTTGCATATGACCTGAAAAGAATGTTATATGATTGGATAAAACAGTTTTCAACTATATTAATAGAAAGTCACCACCCATATTTATTTTTCTTGAATGTTCCATTCATTGGGGAATCATTCTGAACAGGTGTGTTTGCAGTGGGGAACTCAGTGTGGAGGTTGGCTGCTTTTTTACTTCTTAAGAGAAAATGTCAGCAGGAGGTGCAGAGGAGAACCAGCTCCAACAGGAGGCAGAATGGGATATTGAGGAGATGGGAGGAGAAGAAGAAGAAGATGAAGAGCCCCAGCTGAATAAGAGCAATATAGCTTGGGAATTTTTGACTATATCATCAGGGGAGTGTAAGACACTTGCACAATTTGTAAAATGTTCCCTTTTCAACAAGACATTGTCTAGAGGCTCCAACAAAAAGTACTCATGTGGTACTACATCTATGCTATATCATCTTAAAGAATACCATAATAATGATTCAAAAAGAGCAAAGAAAGCCAAAGAAGTTGTGGCACCATCAACATTATTTAGCGCTCCACCTGTTTCCAGATAAAAAGTGCCAGCTGAAGTACCAACCCATCATGTGGAGTTGTTCCCAGAATTTAGAAGGTTGGCTATGTATTGCTTGGACTGTTCAACTATAGATACTGCTGGAGAGCAGTCATTTCCAGCTTTGGAAAAAGGCAGCAAAAGAGCACACATGTTAATATTTTTTAATGCAATTCTTTCTTTGTGCAGCTTATTTCTGTTGCTGGTTTTGCATCATGTTTACCATTTCTTTGGAAAGAAAACAGCGAAAAAATATACAAACTAAAAAAATATTTTTGAACTGGCGTTCATGGTTAAAACAATATCAGCTGAATGAATGAATGTAGAACTGCATGGGTAGTGACTGAGTGATTGGATGACTGCAAGGGTAGTGTCTTAGTGATTGGATAACTGCATGTTGAGTGCCTGGGTGATTAAATGAGTGCATGTGTAGGGCCTGGGTGATTGGATGAGTGTAAGTATAATCCTCAGGAGATGGGATGAGCAGGAAATGCAGCGTCTGGGTGATTGTAAGAGTGCAAGTGCATTGCCTAGATTATTGGATGAGTACAAGTGCAGTGCCTGTGTGAAAGGATAAGTGCAAGTGCAGTGTTTGGGTGAATGGAGGAGTGCAACTGTGGTGCCCGGGTGAATAGATGAGTGCAAGGGCAGTGCCTGAATGATTGCATGACTCCATGGGTAGTGCCTGAGTGAATGGAAGAGTACAAGGGTAGTGTGTGGGTGAATGCTTATGTGTATGGATATTAGGTGGTTGATTGCATGAGTGCGTTGGTAGTGCCTGAGTAAATGGATGAGTGCAAGAAGGTGCCTGGGTGATTGCATGACTGCATGGGGAATGCCTAGGTCATTGGATGAGTGCATGGGTAGTGCCTGGGTGTTTGTATGAGTTTAAGTGCAGTGCCTGGATGATGGATGAGTGCAAATACAGTACCTGAGAAAAATGAAAAGTGCACGTGAAGTGCCTAGGTGAATGCATGAGTGTAAGTGTGGTGCATAGGATAATGAATGACTGCATGGGAACTGCCTGAGTGATTGTATGAGTGCAAGTGCACTGACTGGATGATTGCATAGGTGCAAGTGCAGTGCCTTTATTATTGGATGAGTGCAAGTGCAGTGCCTGGATGAGTGCAAGTGCAGTGCCTGGGTGAATGGATGTGTGCAAATGTAGTGCCTGGGTGAATGTATGAGTACATGTGCTGTGCATGGATCACTGGATGAGTCAAATACAGTACCTTGGTGAATGGATAAGTGCAGGTGTAGTGCATGGATAAATGAATGAATGAGTACATGGGTAGTGCCTGGGCAATTGGGTGGGTGCATGAGTTTTGCCTGGGGTATTGGATGAGTGCATGCGTAGTGCCTGAGTAAATGGATGAGTGCATGGGTGGTGCCTCAGTGAATAGATGAGTGCAAGGGTAATGCGTGAGTGAATGGATGAGTGTGTGGATAATGGCTAGGTGACTGAATCCATGCATAGGTAGTGCCTGGGTGGTTGAACGAGTGTATTGGTATTGCCTGGGTGAATAGATGAGTGCATGGGTAGTGCCTGGGTGAACAATGAGTGTAATGGTAGTGCCTGGATGATTGAATGTGTGTATGAGTAGTCTCTGAGTGAATGGATGAGTGCATGGGTACAGCTCATTGAATCGGTAAGTGCAAGGGCTGTGCCTGAGTGGATGGATGAGTACATGGATAATGACTGGGTGACTGAATGAGTGCATGTGTAGTGCCTGGGTGATTGGATGGGTGTATCGGTAGATCCTGGGTGAATGATTGAGTGCAAGGGTAATGCCTGGGTGTTTTGATGTGTGTATGGGTAGTGGCCGTGTAAATGGATGAGTGCATGGTTTGTGCATGAGTGAAGGGATGAGTGAAAGGGCAGTTCCTGAGTCATTAGATGACTGCATGGGTAGGGTCTGAGTGAATGGATGAGTGCATGGGTACTTTCTGACTCAATGGATGACTGCAAAGGTAGGGACTAGGTGTTTGGATGTGTTCATGGGATATGCATGGGGGAATGGATGAATTCATGGGTAGTGCATGAATAAATGGAGGAGCACATGCATAGTGCATGTGTGAATGGATGAATGCAAGGGTAGTGCCTGGGTGATTAGATGTGTGCATGGGTAGTGTCTGGGTGATTGGGTGAAAGTATAGATAGTGCGTACGTGATTGGATGAGTGCATGGGTAGTGTATGGGTGATTGGATGAGTGCATGGGTAGTGCCAGGGTGATTGGATTAGGGCATGGGTAGTGCCTGGTTGATTGTATGAGTGCATGGGTAGCAACTGAGTGAATGGATGAGTGCATGGATAATGACTGGGTAAATGAATGAGTGCATGGGTAGTGCTTGTTTGATTGTATGAATGCATGGGTAGGGCACTGGGTGAATGGATGAGTGCAAGGTAGCACCTGGGTAATTGCATGAGTGCATGGGTAGTGCCTGGGTGGTTGTATTAGTGCATAGGTAGTGCCTGAGTGAATGGATGAGTGCATGGGTAGTGCCCGAGTGAATGGATGAGTGCAACAGTAGCGCCTGGGTAATGCAGCACTTAGTGTGAAAGGAGCATGCTTTGGGTGTTGCTATGGGTGTTCTCACGCAACACACATGGATTCTGCCACATTCCAAAATTGACAACAATTCTTAAACCTGTGAATGCATCAGAATCGTATGCTTCCCCAAAGGAGGTGTAGGGAGGTGCAACAAAGAGAAATACGTTTATTTCTCCTCATTTGTTCCTCAGTCTGCAGCACACATAGAAAGAGGATAATACCTCTTGTGATTGTTTTTGTACAGTTCAGTGTCCCTTCCTGCACAAAAACAATTATCCCCACTACCCAGGCACCCTTTCACGCACTGCAGCCAGCTGTGCGCCAGCACAGGGGAGAGCATCGGGATCCATCATATTGTTGTAAATATGATGCATCCCCTTGCTTTGAAAGTAATGGAGCACTGTGCCGCCAACTGGCTTGTGGCTCCATGCTGCATTACTTTCTTGTGAATTTAACCCCAAGTGTACAAGTACATACATACAGTGTTTCAACACTATAAATCCAAAAACACGACATAAGAGCTATTCGCGTGGCTCTCTACCACTGTGTCACTGGTGTATTTAGGTTCTCAGTACTGTTCTACTTAAATGTATCAGATTTAAATTTTGGGAAACGGTGCAAATAACAATCTGTACATTAATCTCTATTAAAGCATACGTCTCACTAATTCTTTCAAGTATATGCAAAGAGTGTGTAACAGATTGCATGCATAATTCATTATATGGTTATTAGACACTACTGTGTTTGTGGTTGAATACACGAATACTTAATGAATTATTCAATTGGTGCATAAGTAGTGCTTAGGTGATTCTTTGAGGATACAGGTAGTGCCTGGATGATTCCCTGAGTATATGAGAACTCCATGGATCGTTCCACACCTGCATAGTTACTGCCTGCGTGTTTGCATGAGTATATAACTACTATCTGGGTGTTTGGATGAGTGCATGAGTAGTGCCCAAATGATTAGATAAGTACATGACTAATGGCTAAATAATTCAATACATGCATAGATTTTTTTTTATCCTTATCTCACCAAAAAGCATCTGCAGTATCTTGTGACCTGTGCACCCCACGGCCATTTATTTTGCTTTGGTCTGTTAGCCAATGCAGCCCCACACCTTTGTTGGCAACTTGGTGTAATCATTGGACCGTGTGGTATTAGTTCAGTCCCAAGTCTCTGCACCATAAGTTAAAGTCCAACCAAATATCAGGGCAATTTTCCTTTACTGCTCCCTGATCTAGACAGACCATTTTGGTAGCTGCTTTAACCCAAGCTTCCAACCTAGGGGGTAGGGGATCTCTCTATTTGATACATATTTCTCTCCGGGCTATCAGGATGAGATAGACGAATAGGCCTCGCTGTGAGTGTTTCAGCAACCTACTGCTCCTGCCATCTTTGCCAAATAACAAAAGTATCACATTCAAGGTAATTGCCCTTCCAAAAATCCCACTGATAGCATTCTCGATTCCCTTCCAGTATCCTCCCAATTTTGGACATTCAAAAAACATATGAAGATCATTTGCTTCGATGTAGTCACATCTTGGACACCTGGGAGGGGGAGATGGAGCAAACTTTGCTTTCTTTGCTGGGGTCCAATACAAACGGTTGATAGAGAAAATATAATTTCTTTCAGGTTGATTGGTTTTATAACCCTTTCTCTCTCTTTCGAAAAGAGATTCCTATCTATGTGTGTTCACAATGTATTCGCAATGATCGCAAAGTCATTGTGAAAAAAAACAGGAGTACAAACCTATATCTAGCTTCATTAAAAAACATTAAATACTACAAAACAATATATTATATAGTCCTGAGTTGTATATTGAAGAATAACATTACTTTAATTATGTCATCAATCCTCAACTTTTAAAAACAATGTTCTGTGTCTTTATCACCCATCCCCCAATACACTCTTAACTCAGTGAACCTAACCCAGTGGAACCAGTAGATCACAAGTATGCAGCACATTCTAGAAGGAACATGCTACTTCTAAATGAGATACAGCAGTTGTGGTTTACTACACAAATTCAAAAGCATATCCATGACTGTTTTATATTTCCTTTTATAAACAACAGCCAATAATAAAACGTCTTCCTAAGACATCTAACACACTACTTAATGTTATTCAATTTCATGGTGACAGCATCCAATGAAATACATATATATTTTTTTAACAACATCTCCATTTTAACTGCTTTTCCTTTGAAAAACTTCCTCATTCAGCTCCAGCCTGCTCCTGACTACTATTGCTCCTTCACTTCAGAATGCTTAGAGTATGGATTGTGGGCCACAGCTATAACTATTGGGCTAAAGAGGCTGCAAAAAAGAGAGGTATTGACAGGTACTTAGGTTTGCCAAATGTGCAGATTACTTGGTTTGGCCTGAGACGGTTAAAGTTTCACAGTTACTGGCTTTGGTTAAATCCACTGTGGATTCCCAAGCTCCTCACCTCATGATTGTGCACTGTGTTGGCAATGATCTAGGAACATTGACTGGGGTAGGGATGGAAATCTTAATGAAAGAAACCTTTTCAGAACTGATGTCGCTTTACCCCTCACACTGTCTAGGTGTACTTTATGCCAAAGACAATAATGGAAGTGGTCAGATCAATTCTTTCAACAGATTGACAAAGCCAGAAAACATGTTAATAAAACAGTTTCTGCATTCCTCAGAGAACATCGCATTGGCTGTATCTATACCGATAATCTGCGTTTTGTCATGAATGGAATTTATAGTGGAGTGCACTTTATCGATAATGGCAGCACGGTGTTTCTAAGATAACCTGCAACCGATCTTATGTATAGCAGCCATATACAAACAATCAAAGGTGCGGCTCTTGTCAGAGCTACCTTAGTACCTTAAATATTGTGAAGTTTGTTTCTAAAGGTTTTTATTCGTTTTTAACAATCTATGCGACGATGTCATGATCCCCGCGCCTACTTTGCCAAAATGGAAAACAAAAGCAGGCATTCAATGACCACCAACACATCCAAACATAATAAGTAAAAATCCATTCCAAGCATTGCTCTACGCATATTACTATATACATACCTCTTTAAAAACATATTTAAACTCATGTTTTGGTACTAACTTTCTTTAAAATCAATTTTTAAGACCTATTTTCTATTTTTGCAGTTATTCAGGACGTCACGGTGATGTCATTAACTGTGACAATCGCAGCTTTTCCATAAAGTCTATAAACACATATATCCACACATATTACAGTATTTTACACACAAGGGGTTCCTTACAGTATTCTCCTAAGTCATGTTTTTCTAGAGAGCATCTATAAAAACCATCTTTAAAACCTATTTTATCATTTTGCGGTGACTTTAGTGATCGTGATGACATTGGTAATTGCAATCCCCTCAAGCACATCGCGAAAACGGAAAACAAAAGCAGGATTTCAAGAGCCACCACCACATTTAAAAATGATAACTATATAATTAATTCTAACCATCACATAAGATAACTCACTATATAAATAAATCTGTAAAAACATTTATCAGAATCTCAATATCTCTATAACAATGCATATTAAATGATTCACTGATTTTTTTTATATTTCCCCAATATTTTCCCAACGACATCAGTAGTCGCAATGCCCCTGCAAAGGTACATGTGGAGCTGCACTGGTGGTTGTGGCATTGTCTCGAATATCATACACAATTTAAAAAATCTATTTTTGACACAGAACTTGTGTCACTAACACCCCCATTTCTCAAACATGGGGTCAGAGTACCTCTACTCAGAACCTTTATGGTAGCTTTTCCAGAAATGTTGAGAATCAGGAACCCCTACTGATCAACAAAATGGTGGTCGCAACTTTCTGTTCAGGTTCCGTCCAGCTAATCAGAGCATACCCTTTGGTGCCTGCATTCGCGATTAATCACAACACCACCACAAAATATCTGCAGCCAGAGATATCGCTAACATTTTTGACTTAAGTTTCTCAAATGTTACTGAACAGGTTTACAACAAAAAACCAAAAGGCACTTCCTTGAACCGACATCTACCTCCATGCCAAATTTGGTGTAAGTCCGTTCAGCGGTTCAGGCTGTAGGTGTGGCTACGGTTTCTTATAAACATTACCATTACAAACACACCCTTTTTTCGTACCCCTATTTCTGGGTCCCCACTGTGCGGATCACCCATAAACTTTCCATGAGAACCAGAACCTATCTTGATACTTTGGTCAATCGACGTCAAAGATATAGGCAAGTCAAAACAATGCTTTTTCTATGGAATCTTGGTCATAAGTATAACTACCTACTGGTGACCGCAAGTAGGTAGAAAGAAAAGAACAAAACAAAACAAAAAAGAAAATATATATATATATATATATATATATATATATATATATATATATATTCACTGAAAAAACCATAGGTTTCACACATGTTATAGTTAGCTGTACATTTTACTGATAAAAAACCAATGAAATTCCCCCGTTGTAGTTACTGTAGGCAACTATAACTCACGCGACCGTAATCCTCTGCTGATGCTAATACTGTATTTAGACACTTATTTGCCCATGTCTTCTTCCATTAAATTTAAGCTATACATATATTACAAATATTTTTTTTTCATAAAGACACATATGTCATCAGCAGAGGATTACGGTCGCGTGAGTTATATTTGCCTACAGTAACTATAACGGGGGAATTTCATTGGTTTTTTATCAGTAAAATGTACAGCTAACTATAACATGTGTGAAACCTATGGTTTTTTCAGTGAATTTGCAAGGTTTTTTAAATGCTAATTCCTAACTATAACGTGTGTGAAACCTATGGTTTTTTCAGTGAATTTGTACGGTTTTTTAAATGCTAACTTACTTTACGCCATTCGTGGCGTGCACGCCCAGTTAACGCAGTTCGTTCCGTGCACGCACGGTGCGCTTCGCGCACCGTGCGCGCACAGTGAGCACGAGGTGCGCTTCGCGCACCGCGCGCCCACTTTACGCAGTTAGTGCCATGCACGCACAGTGGTCACGCGGTGCGCTGCGCGCACCGCGTGCCCACATTATGCGGGATGGGCCATGTACGCACGATGCGCTTCGCGCACCGTGCGCACATGGGGGACATATTATGCGCATCGTTGTGAAATGTTTTGTTTATTATTTTCATTTATTTGATATGCCATGCACAAATGGAGCCCTTAGGGCACCATTTGCACATGGGGTGTGGAAAGTGTGGATAATTTTTTTAAAAAAAAATTTTTTTACCGTACGCGTACGGTAAGCGTAATCGGCGATTTTTCGAAAAAAAACCAAACTTTTTTTTGCCTTTGGGGGTTGTTTGGGGGCCCGTATATCACTGCTGGGTGATTATTATCTCAATATACTGCCCCTTTACACATTTTTGGGCTTCATTTATGCTGCCCCACTCTGAGTGCGAGAGAGAAAATGGCGGCCGCCGCTTCCTGGTTTCGGCCGATTCGAATGTTTACTAAGATCTAAGAGTAATTCTGTTCAGCCGTTCGGGCTGTAGCTGTGTCTAAAGGTCCTATGGAAAAATGCATGGGAAAAACGCGTTTTGGGACCCCCCTTTTATCTCAGCCCCCGCTTGACGAATCCCCCCGAGACTTTCAGGGTAGGAGCGGAGCGTAGCGCCCCACCTATTTTGAAAAATTCACGAGGATTCGTCGACCGGCGCAAAAGTTATTCAAAATAGAATGTTGCGGATTTCCTATGGAAACGTGGTCCTAACTATAACTACCTACTGGCGACCGCCAGTAGGTAATATATATATATATATATTCACTTAAAAAACCATAGGTTTCACACTTGTTATAGTTAGCAGGACATTTCACTCTTAAAAAACCAATGAAATTCCCCCGTTATAGTTAGTGCAGGCAACTATAACTCACGCGACCGCAATCCTCTGCTGATGATGTCAGATATTACATCACTGTATTTAGACACTTATTTACCCATGTCTTCTTCCATTAATCTTTAGCTATACATATATTACAAATATTTATTTTTCAGAAAGACACATATGTCATCAGTGATGTAATATCTGACGTCATCAGCAGAGGATTGCGGTCGCGTGAGTTATAGTTGCCTGCACTAACTATAACGGGGGAATTTCATTGTTTTTTTACGAGTGAAATGTCCTGCTAACTATGACATGTGTGAAACCTATGGTTTTTTAAGTGAATTTGCAAGGTTATTTAAATGCTAATTCCTAACTATAACGTGTGTGAAACCTATGGTTTTTTCAGTGAAGTTATTTATTTTTATTTTCTTAAGGGTTTTCACCATGCGCGCACGGTGCGCGCACGGTGCTCTTTGCGCACTGCGCGTGCGCTGTGGGCTGCGGTGCGCTTCGCGCACCGCGCGCCCATGTTACGCAGTTCGCGGAATTTTTCCGTTTCTACCGTGCGCGCACGCTGCGCGCACTCCGCGATTTTTCGTAAAAAAAATAAAACAAATTTTGGCCCTTGGGGGTCCTTCTGGGACCCCCTGACAAAGGCTAGGGGGTCAGGAGCTGTCCACCCTGCCCCCTTTTCACGTTCTCCACCTTTGTTTTTCACCCCCTCAGACTGCGAGAGACAAAATGGCGGCCGACACTTCCTGGTTTCGACCGATTCTAATGTTTACCAAGATCTATTAACCAATCAGAAACGCGCTCGCGCACGGCAGGGTGCTCGCACCGTGCGTGCACGGAGCGTGCCTATAGAGATATATATGATTTTAAATGCTATTTTCTCAGGAAATACTGAACAGATTTACACCAGACCTGCAAAAGGCACATCCCTGACCTGAGGACTACCTCTCTGCCAAATTTCAAGTAATTCTGTTAAGCCGTTCGGGCTGTAGCTTGGACTAAAGGTCCCTATGGAAAAATGCATGGGGAAAATGTGTTTAGGGACCCCCCTTTTTCTCAGCCCCCGCTTGACGAATCCCCCCGAGACTTTCAGGGAAGGAGCGGAGCGGAGCGCCCCACATATTTTGAAAATTACGCGCGGATTCGTCAATTGGCGCCAAAGTTATTCCAAATAGAATGTTGCGGATTTCCTATGGAAACACGGTCCTAACTATAACTATCTACTGGCGACCGCCAGTAGATAATATATACAAGACACATGAGTTTGCCTGCCGCAACACGGCCCCGCTTTTGCATGGCAAACACAGCGCTCACATGAGCATGATCCGGCTGTCACACTGAGAACTTTTTCTGGTGCATTATGGGGGAGGTAGTTGGACATTATACCGCTTCTGCCTAAACTACAGCTGGATCAGCTGACTTTCAACCTATTGGAGTGCCTAAGGAGATTCAAAAGAGGGAGAAGGTGTTACTCTGCGGTTTTCAGCATCTGAGGAAGGCAGTCGCCGAAATGCATTATGCTGTTATCTGCAGTGAATAAAGGGCTCCTGAAACTTACCCCGCTGTGTCCTAGGATTACTTCAAATGAAAGTGGTAGAGTGGCGATATATATATATATATATATATATTGTTCAGCAATCCCAAATGCAACTCCTTGCACAGAAGTGGGCACGGACTCCTATGTTTTGGCCACCTTAAGTGGACTTTATCACATACATAACGCGCTGCGATGTGAACAACAATAAATAAATAGAGTAATACACCACGTCATTGACATTATGAACAATCATGAAGACAGACTGCAAGAACGGGTTCTATTGTGCATTGAAAGACAGACTGTTTACCTTCCCATGTCCTACCTAATATTACAAATAATATTATTGTAATACTACTTTCATTCAGATCGAGTTCTAAAGCCAAATGGCAGACATTACAGGCATAAATGCTTGAGCTTCAAATAAATACTCATTAAGAACAATTTTTAACTGAGATCAATATTTCACGAATGCTCTAGTTATACTTATAAATAACAAATCTCAAAGCTGCCTCAATGTAATGTCCAATTCTTAAAAAGAGTGTTCTCAATTTTTTGTTCTTGGTAAACATTCTGTGAATAGAAAATAAATATTAAACATCTTTAGAACCCTTTAAAAACCTTTTAAAAATGTACAGTATTTATCTAAAGACCAATGTATGTATACGTAATTATAGCCTTCAAATGCCGAATGTCCATTAAGAAAGTGCTCACCGTGAAAAGTGCAAGGTGCTAAACAAAGTGCTGAGTGTAATACAGTACTAAACTATGATAAATCTTTAAGGAAAGACTGTTGATAATTGTATATATTTCATAAAGTATATAACAGCAGGCAGTTATTGATATAGCCTTAATCCTGGGAACATGTTTCATACTGGAGACTAAAACATATTGTTGCTTCATTAATTTCATAAAGCAATACTGTGCTTACTCCTGTATATTTCTATCGGGTTTACCTTCTTAAAAAATTGTTCATAATAAGTTGTGTAAATCCTCAGTGTTATTATGGCCATCGGGGGTTTTCAAATCTAGTTCTAAATTGAACTTTGATTCCAAACAGAGGAGCATTTTATCCCTATTGCCACCTCTTCTTGGTGGTGGCACTACTCCAACAACAAAATACTTCAAACACTTAAGGTTATTGTTGTGTTCCAATTTGAAGTGCCTTGCCACCTGTTAAGTGGGATGAGAAGTGACAATCGCCCCTAAATACTGCAATATCCTCAAATGCACCTGCAGTTTTGTACTGCCCACATAGCACAGCTACAGGGGCACTCAAGGACATACGCAGCAAACTACGGGGCTCATTATGATGGCGGAAGGACCGCCACCGCTGGGCCGGCAGTGGCGGTCCTTCCACCATCATACAGAAAATTCCCATCGCCAAATTAGGATGGTAGTGGGAATCACAATGGTTCCGCGGCAGACGGAAAGTCCGCCCACCATCGTTCCGCAAGGCAGTCCTTTTCTTACCACCTTGCGGAACCAGGGCAACATTGCGGCGGTGCTGTACAGACACCACCATAGGTATTACGCTATCCCTTTCTGCCTGTCTTTTGTGCAACGGATATCCTGCTGCAAAAAGACAGGCAGAGACTGGCTTTGCCCCCTCTGTGTGTGGGCAGGTGCATTGGGGGTACCTATGGTACCCCTTGCATTTCCATCCACCGAGTGGCTTTACCATTGCGGACGGTGCTGCAGCCAGCAGCACTGCCCGCAAAGATAAAGGCCGAGGATGCACCCACCAGTATGGAAGGCGCATCCTAATAGCAGTGGTGGGACCGCCACATGTCTGATGGGCGGTTCCAAACACTGCTATGGTGAGGGCGGATCAAGTCTGCCCGCCCTCATAATGAGCCTATCTGTTCTACAATTGTAGAAGCCCTTCAATTCTAAAGGTTTGGGGGCTGAATGCTGGCATATAATCAATTGTGTTGATCCCAAATCGGCAGGCCCTGCATGAACTGCATTTGAAAAAAAATGTTTTTAGTTGAGAGCCAATTCATTTTGGTGTTTTTAAGATCCACCTCTGGGTTGCTCTTATCTAGCACACTTTTTATTGACGGTGCTCTTCTAAAAGTTAGGATGGGTTTATCTGGTAGTCGTTGACACAATAGAGCATCAGTCAAAACTATTGCCAATTGAATATTGATAATAGATCTAATATACTTCTCTTGTCAGCTGAATGTAGTTATAAGTCTACAACCCAGCTCAAAATCTTTTACTGGATTAGCTGTATCATGCTTGGGGTCACTAATGCTGCAGGTTGGGGAAAGCATACTGTCTCTAGTTATTTAATTAGCTTTTGCTATAGCTAGTTCGATGGTCCTATTGTCAAAACCCCTATCGTAAAATCTCTTTTTAGTTTCTTGTTGGCATTGAATCAAATCTTTCTCTGAGCTGCAGTTCCTACACAATCATAAGAACTCTCTGTGTGTGATACTTTTAATTAGACGCTTGGGATGGAAAGTAGATTCATGTAATGTGGAATTGCCTGCAGTACTTTTATGATGCAAAGTAGACTCCAATTTGTTAATAGCAACATATTCATGTACATCTAAAAACTCAGTAGCATATTTGTCAATTTGTTCAGTAAATTCCAAATTCAACTTGTTAACATTAATGCAATCCACAAATATCGCTGCCTCATCCCTGGAGCCTTTCCAATCAATAAATACATCATCGATGTATCGCATCCAACTAATAACATGTGCCTCCCAATCATTTCTGTAGGCCACCCTAAGAACCCCCTCCTCCCACAAACCTACGTGTAAACGTGTATAACTTGTTTGAGAAACAGGCTCCCATTGCCATGCTGCTGAGTTGCTGGAACACCTCCTTCCCAAATAGAAAATATTTATTGTGTAAACACCAGCTGGTCATATTCAAAAGCACTATGTTATGAATGTACATATTAATGGATCTTTTTCACAGATAATTCTCTATTGCCTTTAGTCCATCCTTATGTTCAATGCTGGTGTACAGGGAAGTTATGTCCAAAGTTATTAGACTAAAATCATCGGACCAGGGTACACCGTTTAATTTATTTAGGAAGTTGCCGGTATCTCTAATGTAGGACAGCAACATCTCCACAAATTCTTGAAGAAAAAAAACCCCATATTGTGACATCTTTTCTACAAGACGGTTGTTGGCTGATAAAATTGGTCTCCCAAAATCAGTGACACTCCTTTGCGGATCTTCGAAATAAAGTCAACAACAGGCAAAACAGGGAATTCAGTATGTAAAAACTGATACTCATCTTTGGAGATGAGACAATCATGTTTCCATTTTATCAGGTCTTGTTTAAGCGCATTCTTAACTGACTTGATCTGTTGTAAACTTTATCTCTTATAGCATAGCATATCATTTAGATGTTTGCAAGCTTCTTTTAAATAATCGCTTTTGGGCCACAGGACAATATTCCCTCCTTTATCCGATTTATTTATCACTACTTCACTGTTGGTTTGCAGTTTTTTCATCAAGTCTCCATATTGTTTCTTACAGTATTTGTATTTTCTAAATGTTTGTTGAGTATTATGATTTAACTGTTTAAGTTCTTCCACCCTGCGATCACAGAAAATGTCTAAAGCATCCCATGACATCATAAGTATAAATGTTGAGGCAGGTTTAAAAGGGCTAGTGGCAGGAGCGGCAGGATTGATGCCTACATTATGCAGCAAATTCTGTGTAGAATTTGTCATATCATTGTTACTATTTTCATTCAATAGATCTTCTAAAGTTCGTAATGTTGTTACATCAGATACTTGTCGGTCTTCACAATCTGAAACATCATGGGATAATCGTTGTGATTGTTTGCTCATTGGCTTTTTAATAGCAAAGTAATTGGCTAATTTGAGCTTCCTGATGAATTTAAAAACATCTGTTCTTGTTTGACCGTAGTTGAAATTATTCTCTGGACAAAAAGTCAATCCTAGTGAAAGAAGTTGTGTCTCAGCTTGGTTTAAATCAATATCTGACAGATTGATTACAGCATTATCTGACCCATCTATTTTCTCCTCCATCTGTTGACTTGTTGTTTCCTGCTTTTTACATTTTCTGCATTACCTCCCAGCGTGTCGTCCTTGGATTCTCCTTTGTCTTGTGGGTGTTTAGGTTTCCGCAGTTTAAGCATATTTTAGTGGAACTGCCATAAAAAATCAAGTTCTTCTGCCACAGTTAGTTTTCCCAAATCACCTCCTTTGCTGCTGGAAATCCTTTAACCATCTTCAGAATCTGTTTCACTTTGGACTGATCTGAGTGAGAAGCAGACAAAGACTCAGCTTCTTGATTACCAATTCTTTAATTTTGTCCTACTATGTTGAAGTTGGTGATATTTTGCCGCTTGATGGAATAAAATTTCCTGGAGAAAGTGAATATTTGACCTGTTTTGTAGTCTGTTTGTCGCTTGAGAATGTACACACTTTTCTTGTTTTGATAACCTTTTTCAGTCTATCCTTAATATCACTTCTAGTTTTGGAGATTAGATCCTTTAGCTCAGATTTGTCTAATTCCTTATTGATATTGTCAATTTCTTTTAGAATTGTTTCACATCACTTTATGCATATTTAATGAGGATATGAACCAATCTCATGGATGCATCAAGATTGCTTTTGGCCCACTCTTTAAGCATCATTGGGTTCAGATTTTCAAAACTAGGGGCTATCATAATATGCAAACCTCATGGTCTGCGACCCACTTTTAAGGGACTTTTGCTCCCACTATCTGGTCATTTTGTTTTTCATGTGCTTTTCAAATGCCTTTAGTAATGATTTTACATCATTGTCACCAGAAGGATTTAAAGATCCTTTTGATCGCCTGTTCTCAGTGTAATCAAGCAAATTATCGAAGAGTTCTGGATCTGCTGCTTCCCTTTACCACACGCATCATCCAACATGTTGATACTATTACCAATACTGCCGTAAGCACCACGGATAAATATTTTCAGTCCGTGAGTATAGTTAGCACACCTCCTCACCTGTGTATTTGTTTCCTAAACTCACCACCAGACTTGCTTTGCATCATTGGTCCTCCGACTCATGACACACCACTACCACTGCTTGGAAGGTAATGGCCTCCTCGACAGGGGGTAATATATGCACACACATGTATATATATATATATATATAGTCACTGAAAAAAACTGAAAGGTAAAGGGGAGAGAGATGTTATATTTAGGTGAGACTGCCAGATAAACATACATCAATTTTAGTTGACCAATGACACTATATCTTGCAACCTCGCTCTTTTTAAACTAGTAAAGGCAGTTCTAAAAAGAAACTTTCATTTAACTGTTTAGTTTTGTTTTGATTTTTAACATTGTTAGGGCTTCAACTTAAAGAAAAAAACACATGGGCCTCTAAACTTCATATTGTATTAGCAAACAAACTGTGTGTGCTGCCTGGTGTACAGACAGAATTGTTTAGTTCGAAATACAAGAATATCGAGTTTGAAATATCACGGTACAAGAATATCGACAGCAAGTATATCGTTGCACAGAATACCTACAGGAAGGTAAGAAATATAAACAAAAATAATATCGAAGACAGTAATATTGTTTGTAAAAATATTGTTGTTAATAATATCAATATTTATATCAGTGTTCTGTATTTTAGTATGTGTGTTAAAAGTATGTGATGTAATTTTTTGGTATTAGTATAGTTTTTCTTTTTAATGTGTCTGTTACATTTTTAGCAGTAATTACTTTTAGGAAAATTAATTTTTGCGTATTTTAGTTCTGTAGCTGTTTGTGGGTTTATAGGGGAATTGGGTGGGAAGTAATTTAATTATTAATTTGTATTTATTATTATTTATAAATAATTTATTATTCATTAATTATTAATTGGATGTTAATTAATAATAATTCATTAATAGATAATTATGTCAATTGTGTTTTTTTAGAAGCAGGTTGTGGGTTTATAGGGGAATAGGGTGGGAAGTAGTTTAATTATAAAACATAATCATACCTTTTATTTATTATTATTTATAATTAAATTAATATTAATTAATTAATAATTCGTTATTAATTAATATGATTCAATTAATAGATGATTATATTAATTGTGATATTTTTTCAGGAGCAGGTTGAGTGATTATAGGGCAATAGGGTAAGCAGAAATGTAATTTGTTTTGTAATTTTTAAATTTATTATTTATAATTAATGTATTATTAATTAATTATTAATTGGCTATTTAATTGTAATAAATATTTAATTGAAAAGTATGTTAATTTAACCCTCTGGTATCCAACACTTTCCCTCCTGTTGCACTCACTCAATCAATCAATGAGGGTCTCAAGGCACTGAGGGGGGGGACCGCAGATCTGTTTAGCCGAAGAGCCAGGTCTTGAAGGTCTTACTGAAGGTGTTCAGGGAAAGGGCGCATCTGATGTCTGCCGGTAGCTTGTTCCAGGTCTTGGCTGCAATGTGAGAGAAAGATCCTTCACCTGTTCTGGCTCTGTGGATGCGCGGGGTTTCGGCCAGTGCGAGGTTGGAAGATCAGAGGTTTCTTTTGGGTACATGGAAGTTGAGTCTGTTGTTGAGGTATTTGGGTCTGTTGTTGTGTAGGCATTTGCAGGCGTGAGTGAGGATTTTAAAAGTGACTCTTTTCTCCACGGAGAACCAGTGGAGACTTTGTAGGTGTTGACTGATGTGTTTGTGTCGGGGATGCCGAGGACGAGTCTGGCGGCGGTGTTCTGTATTGTCTAGAGTTTGCGGAGTAGGGACTTGTTGATGCTGGCGTAGAGTGCATCTCCATAGTCCAGTCTGCTGGTGAAGAGTGCGTGGGTGACTGTCTTATTTTACTCAGGGGGATCCACTTGAAGGTCTTGTGGAGGATGCGGAGGGTGTTGAAGCAGCTGGAGGACACAGCGTTGACCTGTCGGTTCATGGTGAGTGATGAGTTGAGTACCATGCTGAGGTTCTTGGCATGGTCTAAGGGATAGGTGGGCTTCTGAGGGCAGTAACCACCAGGTGCTGTCCCATGCAGAAGGGGTGGTACCAAGGACGAGGACTTCTGTCTTCTCAGCGTTGAGCTTCAGGCAGCTGTTGGTCATCCAGACTGTGAAGTCTTGCATTACTTTCTGGAAGTTGAATTTGGCAGTGGTGGAGTCTTTGGTGAGGGAAAGGATGAGCTGGGTGTCGTCAGCATAGGATACGATGTTGAGGCCATGTTGTTGGACGATGGCTGTGAGGGGGCCATGTAGACGGGTAGTAGAGGGTGGGGCTCCGGGATGAACTCTGTGGGACTCTGTAGGTGATTTTCATGGGGTTGGAGAGGAGGGGTGGGAGTCTGATCCTTTGGCTTCTTCCGGTGAGGAATTATTGGATCCAGTCCAGGGCTGTTCCTTGTATGCCTGTGTTGTGTAGTTAGCGACTAGTGTGCGGCGGGAGACAGAGTCAAAGGCCGCTGATAGGTCAAGTAGGATGAGGGCTGTGGAGTGGCCTTGGTCCAGGAGTGTGCGGTTGTCATCTGTGGCAGCAAGTAGGGCGGTCTCTGTGCTGTGGTTGCTTCGTAATTCGGATTGGGACGGGTCGTGGACTGCGTTCTCTTCAATGAATTGTGTCAGTTTCCTGTTGACTGTTTCTCTGCAACTTTAGCTGCGAAGGGGAGGAGAGAGATGGGCTGATAGTTCTTCAGGTCGGTGGGGTCAGCTGTGGGCTTCTTGAGCAGAGGTCTGACTGCTGCGCGCTTCCAGTCATCTGGGAAGGTGCCTGTTTTGAATGTGGTGTTGATGGTGCGTTGTAGTTCAGGTGCAATGGTGGCTGCGGCTCTGTGGTAGATGTGAGGGGGGCAGGGGTCGGTGGGGGCCCCCGAGTGGATGCTTTTCTTGGTCGAGGCGGTTTCTTCGGCCGTGATTGGTGTCCAGTTGGAGATGGTGGGCTGGCTGGTGTTTCTGGGGGACCATCTGTGGTGCCTGGTGGATGGTCGTTGAAGCTGTCGTAGAGGTTTTTGATCTTGAGGTGGAAATAGGTTCCAAGCTTGTCGCAGAGGTCTTGGGATGGGGTGATGTCTGTGGCTTTGCTGCATGGGTTGGAGAATTCTTGAATGACACTGAAAAGTTCCTTGGAGTTGGTCAGGATTTTGTTGTGGATGAAGTTCCTCTTGGTGACTCTGATATGGTTGCGGTAGTCCATCATGGCGTCCTTCTAGGTGGTGTGGTTTTCAGTTGTCTTGGTGTTTCTCCAGTTCTTCTGCAGGCATCTGCAGGTGCGTCTGGCTTCTTGGAGAGCGGTGGTGAACCAGGTGGCTTTCCTGGGGCGTTGTCTGTCGGGGTTGCATAGCGGGTGAGCTCGTCTGCGCAGTCGGAGATCCAGGTGTGGAGTTCTCTGGCTGCGTTGTTTGCGTTGGGTACCCAGGTGTGGTTGTCTCGGGTGAGGGTAGAGTTAAGTTGCTCGTCAGTAACCTTGCTCCAGTTCCTTCATGGTGAACGTGGGGCTAGTTTGGGTTCCTTGGGTTTGTTGATGGCGAAGTGTACGCAGTGGTGGTCGGTCCATGGCGGCTGCATTGTTTGGCTGAATTTGACGCTGTTTCCTGCCACGAAGATGGGGTCAAGGGTGTGTCCTGCTCTGTGGGATGGTGTGTTGAAGAGTTGTTTAAGTCCGATGCTGGTGAGGTTGTCACGAAGGATAGTGGAGTTGGGGTCGCTGGGGTTGTCGAGGTGGAAGTTCAGGTCTCCAATCAGTATGTAGTTTGTTGAGACAATGGCGTGGGGTGCGATCAAGTCAGTGATGGTGCTGGCGAAGGGTGTTCGGGGGCCAAGGGATCTTTAGAGGAGGGTTCCTTGGAGTGTGGCTTTGGGGGTGGTCTGAATCTGGAAGTGCAGGTGTTCGGCGGAGGGGAAGGTTTTGCTGGAGGTTGTGAGGCGGAGGGTGCTCTTGTAGGTGATGGTGAGGCCCCCTCCTAGGTGGTTGGGGCGGTCTTTCCTCCGGATCTTGTTTCCATCTGGAATGGTGGTGCTGATGTCGCGGGCGGAGTATGCGTTGGTCTATGTCTCTGCAATGTCGGGGGAGAGAGAGTCGAGTAGGTTCCAGATTTCCATGGCGTGTTTGTGTACAGAGCGTACGTTGAGGAGGATGCTTTTAGGGTGTCGCCGGTGCTGGCGTCAGCGGTGTTGGAGGCCGGGGTGGTGGTGAGGGTCTGGCGACAGTGGAGGCAGGAGAACTGGCCTTGGGTCATGTTCAGCGAGGTCTGTTAGCATTCTCTAAGTCTTCCAGGGTTGAGTGCGAGGAGGGTGGTGGTGACGTAGCAATGGGTAGTGAGAAGTCCAGGCTTCCTGGCGCTGGCTGCGGCTGGGTCGCGGTCAGGCGCAGACAGGCTTGCCTTCAGGCGAGCATCTTGTGCGCCAGCAGCCAGACCATGCAGTGGCTGCCATTAAGTAGGGGAGGTAGGAGGGCGGAGAGGCTGGGTGGCGGGTGCGGGAGAATTCCAGGGGTAAAATCCAGGGGGAAGGGGCCGCAGGGGCAGCAGCGGCGAAAGGTTAAAGGAACAGGCAGGCACGAGAAAATAAAAACAGTGGTGGAATTAGAGCAAGACACAGATGGGCACAATAACAGTGGCACAACAGTGAAAAATTAAGAAATAAAGTGGCTGAGAAAGGTTACGGTGGTTGCAGGCAGTCTTGTCCCAGTTGGAGCGGGCAACAGGTGTAGAAGCGGACAGCAGCCTTGACCCTCCCAAGGAGGAGATCGGGGTCTGGAGGCAAAAAACGGCACAGCAGAGCTGCGGGGAGAGAGTGGACCTAGAGCGAGGGTCGGAGGTCTTACTCCTCACTCTTACTCACTGGAGTGGGAATAGTTATTTTTATTCTTATTCTATCCAACACTTTCACTTCTGTTGCAGTCTCTGGAGTGGGAACAGTCAATTTTACCCCTACGCTGTCCGACACTTTCCCTACTGTTGCACTCTCTGGAGTAGGAATTGTAATTTTATCCCCTCCGCTATCCAATATTTTCTCTACTGTTTTAGTTGATGTAGTGTAAAATGTATTTTAAGAAGATTTTGAAAAAAGTAATATTTTAATTTGTTATATATGTTTTTGTTTTTAATTTATATTATTGGTGTATGTGTATATTTATGTATTTATAATTATTAATATGTGTTTTACCAATGTATAAGTTATTGAAATAATTATTTATAAATATTATTAAGTAAGTATAGATATTATATTTTAAACATATGTATGTTTACTTTATTTTTACATTATGGTGCCGATTCTGATCCTGTAAAACCTGGGTACGAATGGTCATACGGAGCGTATTCTCCATACGACTCGTACCCGGGAAATCCTCCTTACAAAGCAGCAAGTACGATTCGTACAGAAATACCATTTCCATACAATTCGTAAAAAAATACGTGCAGCTAAAAAATACCCACAATTCTGATCCGGGACATCGCGTACGTGACGTCCGGGTTGGAGTCAGGCAGCATTTTACGGACCAGCAAGTACAATTTGTGCCTACGTCACTCCGCACGGTTCATTTTTTACGGCAGACAAAAACTCCCAGGAAATTGAGGACAACGCGAAGAAGGAGCACCGGTACGCGACGGACAGCCATGGACCCCATCCTACGTGTCATCCCGGCCCTCCTAGCCTTCGACCTGGTGCACCAAAACCGCCGCGCATGCCGCAGAAGGTCAGAACAACACCCAGGGACAAAGGAGGGGCGAGGGGCAGGAAACATAACCCCTACCCAATGTAAAAAATACTATATTCTGTACATACATTACCTCCAGGGTCTGTGCACTTCGGGGGGCGTGTCCACCAATCCCTGCGTACCGCAACAACGGAAGTGGACGTGGACGCGTACCCGTCACCACTACAATGGTGGGACGGACCGTACCCACGCCCTCAGAGCGTGGGTACGGTCTGTACCACCATTGTAGTGGTGAGGTAGGGGTGTTGCAGGGATTCTGCTTTTTGCTCAGAACTATGCGCAGGAAACCAGGACCTCAGAGAATTGTGGTGTACCAGAAATTCCCCTCAGAACCAAGAACCCCTATCCGACTAGCTTAGTGTCCCATTCGTTAGCCTAGATCTAGCTAGGCGGTCCCAATGTATAGACAACCCAGAACAAGCGACTTAGATATTCTCAGGAGTGGTGGGAATCCAAAATACGGTGAAAGTTTAAAGAGTTTATTTTATAAACCTCGCGTCCTAAGATGCAGTGCTTTGGCTAACACTAGTAAACAAATGGTTAAGATCAAGACCATTAGCATAGTTACAATACCATATAAAACGAAAGGAACAATCATATTAATAATGACAGTGGTTTACATCCACGTTCCTTTCTCTAACAACTAATACATTATTATTATTGTTATACTAATAGAAGGTCTCA
The DNA here is from genome assembly GCF_964204655.1 of Triturus cristatus. NCBI lineage: Eukaryota > Metazoa > Chordata > Amphibia > Caudata > Salamandridae > Triturus > Triturus cristatus. The sequence goes on from NC_140591.1 coordinate 1,527,456,063, forward strand.
TAGGCTTGTACAGGGGACCCCATACCTTATAGATCAGCGTAGTGAAATCACATCAAAGGATCAGCTAGCCCTCTCATGCTTCAGCTCTTCTGTTCGAATGAATCTAAAACTTCCTGTGCGGTCATATTAAAAGCACTCGTCCTTCAAATATTGGCAGCTTCATGTGTGATATGTCTAAAAGGTGGCCCGATCAATCTGAACACAGCACCCTGTACTGTCTAGTGACCTAGACTCGTTCTTTGCACGATGTACAGACGAAGGTCGCTGCACAGTGCTAAGTATGCTAAACAACAAACTGTTATTTTGTACGATAATGTCGAGCAAGCATTTCTAAAATGAATAACACATAACATCAGTGTCGCGTGCAAAAGCCTCAGAAACGACAGGCTGGCTTTCAAACCATTGTCTCTGTTATGCTAACTTAGCGTTGTAAATAGGGAGGGGCTAAACCATCCCACACCCCCCCTTGCTCGAACTATTAACCAATAGGGGCTCACCTATCAAGAAGGCAGAGTTCAATTTAGATAGAACGGAACCAAGGGCGTGAAATAGAAGTCCATATAAAGTGAGTATAAAGTTCGAGGAAAAAAAATTTAAAAAAGAATCGATGTCTTCAGAAGGGGGGAAAAATGGGGGGAAAAAAAATTACCATCCACTGATGTCCATCGATTTGGTAAGCAGGGAAGAAAGGAAAAAAAATGTTAATCCATCAAGGTGTATGCACCGTAAGTTGCAACCGCTTCCAAGAGGAAATCATTGGAACGTTCTGCAAATGTCTCTGCCATCCAATTGAGCAAGGTAAATGAACACACGTGCTCCTCAAAAAACGGAGCCTCCAGCACCATAGGACAGCTGTTATTATCCTCTAGATAACTCCGTTCGAGAAATCCAATTGCAGCCTCTTCGATGTCCCAATTACCAAGGACTCCGTGTGCGGCACCCAAGGCCATAAACACGACTTCAGAACAGTCAAACTCATGCGCCACTAAGGGACACATTAGTTCATCAAAATCCGGGTCGAGTGACACCAAGTTTGACAAGCACAAATCCAGAGCCCACTGGAAGGGACAATCCAGGTAATGAAAAACAGGCGGTACACAGGTAAAGAACGGAAACCGGAATGACAATCCATACTTGACGCTTAAGACCGCCAGAGGTAACGTGCCATAGTATTCAAACATCCGGCTGCGAAGATGCAGCAGGCGGAGCATGTTGTCTTGCGACACCAGATTTGCAGCCATAACGAAGTGCGCAAATCAACAACAGGATGCCAGCTACAAGAGCAAGAATTAGAGAAAACCCTCCGAAGACACTTGAAAAAATAGAATGTAAAAATGCGGGAATCCCACCAAAAATAGTTTGGAAAGAAGTCACGAGGCCCGAGCCCACAATTTTAAAAAAATGAACAAGGCCACTCGTAGACGAAGCATTAAAGATAGTCTGAATCAAAGTTCCAAAATGTAGGGGGAGGTCAGTATTTAAAAGTGTCTGTACCTCAGTGCGTGTGTTTGCCACGTTAAGAAGAAATGTTTCACGGGACGAAGTTAACGCAACTTCTTTTTTAGACAAAAGAGCTCTTATTCTGCTCATCCTATTGAACTCTGCGTTCAAGGTTGGAATCGCTGGCCAGATAGAAATATCAAGCCGGCCTTGCGGGGGTGGAAAAAGAACGTTATTACAGCAAATCACCCTTTGTGAGACTGTTACTATTTAAGGGATACCCACCAGCATCCCACAGCAAGCTTCACTATTTAAAAGTAAATAACTTCCATTAGCAAGCAACTTAAACGTGGGTGATACGACTGGCACTGGAATCCCTTTCAGGACACAAGCTAAATTAGGTGCATTTATATTGCAAGCGCCATGCAACTGTATATGTCTACAAACTACAGAGTGATCAGGCGAGGAAGTGCATTCCTCACCTTTCACATAAACCTCCTTTCCATCTCTTACGCATCTATAAGCGAAAGGAAGTGACCAAACTTCGTGCAGAAAAGCATCACCAAGTTGTTCATATCTACCTATAGCATAATATTTCATACACGAACTAAATTTAAACAAGCTAAACGGTAGGGTGACCAATCCATGTACGAGCCAAACTGCATAATCCAATTCAGCAACAGAGAAAGGTAAAGGTTCTAATTTTTCAATATGCAGCAAAGCGTAAGTTGCGTCTTTCATGGACATGAACTGCTGTTTTGACGTCAAATTAAAAGGAAGGAATAACGAAGTGGTATTCATGTAATCCCAAGGGACTTTTCCTGCCTTTAACGTATGTAATGTCCATGCAAACTGCATAATTGAACGTAACTGATTTTGACCATGATATAACACAGATACATCATCTTGCACAATGTCTACAACAGACGAAACAATATTATCTAATGTATATATTCTAGATGACAAAGTATTAATACTATTATCTATCACAGCCAACACCTTTTCCATGTTGGCTTGGTCAATAGCACGTAATCTAGAAGCAGCTTCAATTTGTGACAATTTCCAAACTTCGTTGTAAATAGCATAAACCCATCTTTGCGACCTGCCATGTGCAGGACCCTTAATAAAATCATTCAAATCAATTTTATCATTTAACTGTGATAAATGAAGTTTAACTGAAGTTAATGTGGAATGCTGCAGCCATGACTGACATAATTTTCCTACAGAGTAGGTTGTCACTGTGTGTGAAGTTGTAAAACGAGGGTCAACCCTACTTTGTGTATACCCAGGAGCTAAATCCAGAAACCGACGTTGACAAGAGTCTGAACTTCTATGCCAAACCAGCCAACCCTCAGGATTCAAATTTGAAACATTAAAGGTGTCGTTGGTAATAAGGGACTGCAACACAGATAGGGATAGATCTGTATGATTATCCCAACCAGGATAAGCACCCAGATCCGGGATCGAGGGGAAATTCAATTTTTTAGATGTAGCCAATCCAAAACAGGTGGTCTGAAAAATGGATGAATTAAAAAACAACATGTGGTTCGGAATAAGACAGGCACGATGCAAAGCCTCGGTACCCTGTACTTGCCACGGTTTGGTTCCCCAAACCGATTTAAGATCGATAGTAGCTTTCCATATCTCATAACCTCCAATGGCCAAATCATCCATGAAGGATTTGGAATACAATAATTTAGTGTGTGTCAATCTAACCTTAGTTGCTGGTTCCACCCTCATTTTAAAATAAAAAGAACCGGGATTTGACACACCAAAATCCGAAAAATACGTGAATTTTTTCAACATAGTGGCAGAACTGCCGGGCACAGGGACAGGACAATGTTCCCATTGTGTAAAATTTACAAAATTTAGAAAAGTGTTTGCTCTGTGTAGAAAATGTGTGCCATAATGTTGAAAACAATACTGCTCATCATAATTTGCAGTATTTAAATATAAATCATCAGCATCAAATGCAGCATAATATTCCAAATCTTAAAACAGTGTTTCTATTGCTTGTACATCCCAATCATCCGAACGGATATTTTGTTTAACTACATCACCCATAGAAACACGAAAAACAGTTGGCACATTAATAACTTTGGTAGGACCATGAATTTGAAAGTTCACTGCATCCCACGCAATCCCATCACGGACAGGCCAAGCGGTGATGTTCACAAAAGTCTGTTCCCTTTTCATGATGTGTGATGAGGAATGCGGTGCCAAAGTTCCATCAATTAATCGAATTGTAGAACGTTCATTCAGGTAGTGTCCATTGATAAGTCTAAAAAACACTACCACAAAGCCAATTGTCATGAATAAAAAAATGCATATCAGCACCAGCCAGATGTAAGTCCAAGGTGCAACCAAAAAATGTCTCTTGAACCAGGCAAAAAATTTAGAAATTTTGGAAGGGGCAGTGGAAGTCAATGATTCAGTTTCAAAGGAAGAACGGGACTGGGCAAGTGTCGTTGAATGTAATAGAGGCAAAGGGACTTCTGCTGGATAAGCATACTCAGGATCAACAGGCAGACCACCAGCAGTAGGTGGTACAAGGGGATCAATAACTGTGAGCATCTCAACGGAGACTTCAGGCAAGATGATAGTGGGTGGCACCACAACAGAGTTTCTTATCACCGAAGGGCAAGAAACCGAAGGTGTCATACTATGGAGAATCGGCCACCCGCTGTAGCTTGACATTCTCAATTGAAATGTACCTGTTTTCTTTTCTTCCAGGTAGTGGAGGTAAAACAACTGTACGCGTACCCAGTACTCCCAGCACCGGGACCGGTGCACGATAAGAGGGGCCGAACTCCTTCTTGTTCTCCACCTTCTCACGGACCAGGTCACCAACTCAGGGTAGCCAGCCGACTACCGGAATCTGGAGCGCCGCTTCGGATGTAGAGGGCACGTGTTCCTTTGCTAGACTGTCTCTGGCTTCTTGTAGATTCTGCACTACAGCACAGTGGTCATCTAGGTCAAAAGGCGTGGCAGCCGCCGCCATGTCTAGACCATCAAGGTCGGGAACAAACTTTCTTACTCCAAAGAGCATCATGTACGGGGTAGGCCCACCCAGAGACCTTCTAGGGAGATTATTAAGTGCACGTTGAACGTTATATAAGTGGGCTAGCCAGTTCCGGCCTGTACCTAATACCTTGGCTGCCAATGATTGTTTTAGGTCACGGTTCATTCGTTCCACAACACTATTGCCCTCAGGCCGGTATGGAGACGAAAATTTGACTTGGACCCCCAAACTTTTCATAGCTTCTTTGTAAGCCTTAGAGGCGAACGCAGGGCCCTGATCAGAATGAAGGGTACCACATGCAAAACTCCCTATAAAGACACGCAATACTTTGATGACAGTCCTGGCATCAGCACTCCTTTGTGGCCACACCCACAGAAAACGTGTGCACGAGTCTACTGCAACCAAGATGTATTTGTATGCAGTATCGGAGGTGAAAGGACCGCAGTGATCTAAATAAACACACGAAAGTGGTTGATTAGATATATGCAGTTGCGTTTGAGGTGGACGCGCGACAGAAGAAGGTTTTATCTGCTGGCAAACGTCACAATTTAGCACATAAGCCCACGCTTGTTTGTACAAACCGTACCACCAGTAACGCTCCTGCAATAGAGAAATAGTTGCTGACACTCCAGCATGCGCTGACGCAACTCCTTCGTGGGCAGCTATTATCAGAGATGGTCTGCGGTCCGCGTTGGGAATCAATCTGTCACCAACATCGTTAATCCTCACTAACGGGACGTTATCAGGACTTAAGCGATAATGGTATCGAGAAGGGAAGCCTCTAGGGTAGTTTTCCCCAGACACTGATGCAGCAATAGCTGCCAAGATGTCATCATCAATCTTAGATTTGGATCTTGTAACTGCTGCTACTAGATATGTTGCCACTGCGGTTTTTGCTGCCTCGTCAGCCAAACTGTTACCGACAGCATGGACGCCAACTCGTTGGTGACCAAGAGTGTGAATGACAGTCACAAGGGGCAGACTTCCTTTAAGTTCTGCCACTCGAGCCCAAAGCATTTTATGCTTCACTGTGCTACCTTTTGAATCACGAAAGCCATTCATAATCCAAAAAAGTAAGTTGTCGTTGTAAGATTGAACACAATAGTAGGAATCACTCACTATAAGAGTAGTGACTCTGTGATCAGCAAACTCCAGTGCAAGCACTAGATCCCGAAGCTCCGCCAACTGCGCGGTACAATCACCCAATGACTGCGTATGCACCGCATCGGATTGGAACTCTCCATTTACGAAAGTACCGACCACAATCGCGCAAGCCGCTGAATAAGCGTGCCTCGATCCAGTTGCAGGTTGCGCAGACCCATCAGTGTATATGACACAATGGTATTCCTCCAGTGGGTGCATTGAGAGAGGAGCAGGATGAACAAATTCATACTCCAAACTCTCCTGAGTCTGCAACCCTGCGTCAAAGATGTATTCGACGTCAGGCGAAGCTAAAGAGGTCGCCCATTGTATCCACCTTGGATGCAAAGCCTTAGAATTCAGTACACTTGCTTTTGTGACTGCCTCGAGGGCAGGGAACGGTGTTACCACCAGCATACGCTTTCCTTTTGACAGCGCTCGCTCTTTCAGGATCGCCATCTGAACTGCTGTCAGGACTTTTTCAACAGCGGAAAATCGCAGCTCAGCCGAAGTGTACAGATGAGATTTGTAAGCAATGGGGACGGTGTCGCCCTCATTAAACGTTAAGTACGTGAAACCTTCCGCTCCCGGAACAATTCTAATGACCAGGTTTGTGTGGTTGTCACGAGTTTGTAAAAATTTAGCAGTAAGTAGATCAGTCTGCAAAGTGTATAATGCTAATGAATGTTCTGGCAGCCAGCATGATTTGGTAAATGTTGGTTGTACCAAGGCATAAAGCGTCTTGATACGCTGGGCATAATCAGGAATGTAGGATCGACCGAAATTCAGAAAGCCCAGCAGGGATTGTAGTTTTTTAAGTGTTGTAGGGATACGAAGGTTTGCGCATTTCTCCAGGAACTGCGGAGCCAAGCCTCGACCCTCATTATTGAGTTTGTACCCCAAGAACAACACTGTGAACTCGGCAATGTGGGACTTCTTAAAGTTAAACTTGTAACCGAAGTCTGCAAACATAGTAATTATGTTATCCACGCGAGCAAGGTGTGGAAGCAACTCGTCGTCAGTTAGATATATGTCATCAACATACGAGTACGCCTCCGGGTATATCATCTCTAATAGAGAGACCACCCGAGCTGCAAAAACTCCAGGGCTGTTCTTGTATCCCGTCGGGAGTCTCTTGAACAATTTTTGTTTTCCACCTGAGGTGAACGTTGTCCACTCATAACTATGAGGGGCCAGGTTATGGCAATAAAAACCATTGGACAAGTCAAGTGTGGTTTTGAACCGTTTGCGCACAAGACTATCAACGAGAGCCGAACTATGAGTATTCTGTACCGCACACGTCCGGCAGTGCGAGTTTAAGTGCCGGTAATCCAAAACTAGGCGGTACGACCCGTCAGGCTTCATCACAGTGAATAAAGGATTATTCATGGGTGACACACACGTTTCAATCACTCCCTGATACTCTAATTCTTCAAGGATGGACGCGACGTGAGATCTTGCCTCGCGACGCATGGGGTATTGTGGTTGAGGCTGGGGATCGGACCGCAATGGAATCACATGGTTGGGAGAACATTTATCCCAGCCTACCTGATTACGATACAACGCAGGTGCAAGCACCTGCGCCTACTCTCCGGCTAACCTATTAGACTCCTCCTTGGGCACACTGTGCCCGAAGGCAGGAAGTATAACTTCCTCCCCTCTTGGAGCGTTTAAAACGAAATCCGGCAGCCAATCTCTTTCCGCCAAAAGAATGTCATAGGTGGTAGTTAGATGGTCCCAAAACACCACTTTAATTTTGCGTTGTATGTCACCCTCAATATTAAGAACAATTTCAAACAATTTTTCCGGGGGGGCTACGCGAGTATCAGCAGTTTCAACTGTCACATAAATGTCAGTTGCTGTCGCCTCCAGAAATGGACGCAACGCTTCCCGCACTACTGTAACTTCCGCCGCGCTGTCTAGCAGCGTTAGTGCACATGTCAGGTTCCGAAGCTGTGTCCGTACCATCTGAGGCATACCTCGCTGAGATTGCAGCAACGTTCTTTTTCTGAAACGGGGGACGTTGTCTCGCAGCGTCTTCCTATTTGCCTTTTCCATCGGTCTGGCGGGGCTCGTCTCGACCTTGATATCCCCGTCCTTTCCCACGCTCTCCGCCACCAGTTTGTACAGTCGATCTTTCCTGTGAAGAACGAGGAGAGCGTTGTTCAGAAACCTGAAATCTATCAGGTGACTTAATACGAGTACGATCGCGCAAATCATATGTGCGTTCACTAAACGACTGAACAGGCGAGGCAGAACGAGAAACCTGTTTCTGTTGCTGTTTCTCTTGTTTCTTAGCACGCCAACTTTGTTTTGGAAAGTTGGGCTTTTCGTCTTTTGTAGACGAACTCACCTTAGTTTGCTGTACTACATCAGGAATCTTGAAGGTTGGCTTCACGCCTAGGGCACTACGTCCAACCATCCTATAGGCTTTAGCAATAATTTTTGCGAACTCTCTTGGTTTGTCGGCATCAGCCACAAGCGCCAGCATGTTTCCTACCTGAAACTGGATGGCATCTCCTTTGAGGTTGCCCATAATCATGGAACAAACCAAGTCGAAACTGTCTACAAGCCTCATTCCCAACTCAATAGCTGCCTCTGCACCATGATTTTCTTGGACTCTCTTGATGACAGAGGGTAGTACAGACAGAGACGGAGTGCCGTAGCACTTCGAATATGTCGCAGCAAAGATCTTGCCCCAATTGTCACAATCGACAATATCAGGGACCAGGTCCTTTGGCAAAGTAATGGTGAGTATTCTGTGTTTATCCAAAGGATTTGTATTTTGAAATACGGCGTCTAGTTGATCAATTTTTTCAGCAAGCCAAAAGGGAAATTCTTCCTTACTCAGGGGGCGCTTGCCGACCACCGCATTAACCATCACCGGGCTTATGACCACCGCGTGTGGGTGATCAGCCGCGTGTCCTGCGACTGCAGGTGCCCCCACTTGTACAGTGCGTGACACATACTGCACTAAAGCCCTATGGACCGTAATCAGGGCTGTGTGTAGCGTTCGCAAATCAGCCACACCTACCGTTTGGTAGCGTGGATGAGGGGTATATCCGGCCAGTACCGGCCATGTGGCCCCTGCGATAGACAACGGGCCCATTCTCGCCGGTACGACCTCATGGGGGAGGGCGCCATTAAACCAAATAGTATGCTGCCAGGCAGAAATAGGTATTTCCAGTGTCCTATGTGGGACATAGACCGCAGGCACAGGCGTGGCTGTATATCCGTGGAACAAACCATCGTCTGCATCTACCTCCGCAATAGTCACCCAAGAGTAAAACAACTCATAAGGGTGTGAGGCATCCGCACTCACTACAAAGACCACGGCCATCCCGTCATCAGGTACCCCATACGCCCTCAAATGAGCACGTAGAGGCACCCTACTATGAGCGGGAATATTGACCGCCATAAGGACACACTAAAAAGGAACAACGGTTTTTACAGCAGCACTTGGGCTCAGATAAGTGAAACCATTTTAATTATCAAGCTTGAAAGAACCTTTAGTCGAAAAGCTAGGTAGGTTAAGCCGTCACTCCCGTTATCCGGAAACCAGAGTGAGGGCTGTTGTGGACTAATACAAGCACTACTAAGGCGTCTCAGATCATAAGACCAAACGTTAGGTGCGCCATGTTGCAGGGATTCTGCTTTTTGCTCAGAACTATGCGCAGGAAACCAGGACCTCAGAGAATTGTGGTGTACCAGAAATTCCCCTCAGAACCAAGAACCCCTATCCGACTAGCTTAGTGTCCCATTCGTTAGCCTAGATCTAGCTAGGCGGTCCCAATGTATAGACAACCCAGAACAAGCGACTTAGATATTCTCAGGAGTGGTAGGAATCCGAAATACCCGTTTGTACATTTATATTTGTCCACAACAGAATAATAAAGACACGGTGAAAGTTTAAAGAGTTTATTTTATAAACCTCGCGTCCTAAGATGCAGTGCTTTGGCTAACACTAGTACACAAATGGTTAAGATCAAGACCATTAGCATAGTTACAATACCATATAAAACGAAAGGAACAATCATATAAATAATGACAGTGGTTTACATCCACGTTCCTTTCTCTAACAATTAATACATTATTATTATAGTTAAACTAATAGAAGGTCTCATAGGCTTGTACAGGGGACCCCATACCTTATAGATCAGCGTAGTGAAATCACATCAAAGGATCAGCTAGCCCTCTCATGCTTCAGCTCTTCTGTTCGAATGAATCTAAAACTTCCTGTGCGGTCATATTAAAAGCACTCGTCCTTCAAATATTGGCAGCTTCATGTGTGATATGTCTAAAAGGTGGCCCGATCAATCTGAACACAGCACCCTGTACTGTCTAGTGACCTAGACTCGTTCTTTGCACGATGTACAGACGAAGGTCGCTGCACAGTGCTAAGAATGCTAAACAACAAACTATTATTTTGTACGATAATGTCGAGCAAGCATTTCTAAAATGAATAACACATAACATCAGTGTCGCGTGCAAAAGCCTCAGAAACGACAGGCTGGCTTTCAAACCATTGTCTCTGTTATGCTAACTTAGCGTTGTAAATAGGGAGGGGCTAAACTATCCCACAGGGGTACGCGTGATACGGACCGTACCCACGCCCTCAGAGCGTTGGTACGGTCCGTACCACGCGTACCCCTACATCACCACTGCAATGGTGGTACGGACCTACACACGGACTCAGAGCGTGGGTAGGGTCTGTACCACCCGTATCCCTACATCACCACTACAATGGTGGTACTGACCGTACCCACGCTCTGAGTCCGTGTGTACAGTCCGTACCATCATTGTAGTGGTGATGTAGAGGTACGCGTGGTATGGACCGTACCCACGCCCTCAGAGCGTGGGTACGGTCCATACCACATGTACCCCTACATCACCACTACAATGGTGGTACGGACCGTACTCACGCCCTCAGAGTTTGGGTACAGTCCATACCACTCGTACCCCTACATCACCACTACAATGGTGGTACGGACCGTACACACGGACTCAGAGCGTGGGTACGGTCCGTACCACGCGTACCCCTACATCACCACTACAATGGTGGTACAGACCGTGCACATGCTCTGAGTCTGTGTGTATGGTCCGTCCCACCATTGTAGTGGTGATGTAGGGGTACGCGTGGTACGGACCGTACCGACGCTCTGACTCCGTGTGTACGGTCCGTACCACCATTGTAGTGGTGATGTAGGGGTACGTGTGGTACGGACCTTACCCATGCTCTGAGGGCGTGGGTACGGTCCGTACCACCATTGTAGTGGTGATGTAGGGGTACGTGTGGTACGGACCGTACCCACGCCCTCAGAGCGTGGGTATGGTCCGTACCACCATTGTAGTGGTGATGTAGGGGTACGCATGGTACAGACCGTACCCAACCTATGGATGCGGGGTACTGACCGCATCACCCATACCCCTAGGGCACCAGTACATTTGTGATACAAGGCGTACACACGCCACGAATGTTGGCTTAGGGCCTGGTGCAGCATATAACCTATAATATTGGGGTGTGTGTATGCCCAGGACAGCAGTATACTGCACCAAGAGTGCGGGTGGGTGGGTGGGTGGCTGCCTAGGATTCCAAGCAGTGGACAAAGACATGTAAGGTGTGGGTGCAGAGGAATACCAGCAGTGGACAGAGACATGTGAGGGGTGGGTGCCTATCACTCCCAGCAGTGGACAGAGACATGTAAGGGTTGGGTGCCTATCACTCCCAGCAGTGGACAGAGACATGTGAGGTGTGGGTGCAGAGGAATACCAGTAGTGGACAGAGACATGTGAGGGGTGGATGCCTATCACTCCTGTTGGACAGGCCACACAGAGGGCTTGCTCCCTCCCCGCACGACAGGGCCCGAGCTCCGGCCCACCAGGCATACCCCCGCGACAAGCACCTGTACCCCGTCTCCCGACGGATCTTCTGCCCTCGGACCACTACTCATCACGGGGTCCAGCCCCACCGACTTCCCCGGCCGGGTCAAGCCTCCATCTTGGGCCCTGCACCACGCGGCCGCGTGGCCTCACCCCGACCCCAACCCCGGGCCTGGCCGGCCCCGACATCCCGGCACCACCATCCACCCAGGAGGTGAGCGGACCACTTGGCAGGTCAATGGGAGAACGAGGTGTCAAAGGCTCTCCCCCGCCAGGTGCCGATCGCCCCCAGCTCCCCCAGGCACTGGCTCCACCCCCTGCTGGGTGTCTGGACACCTTCATCCCGGACCCTCCGACCTCCAAGTGCGAGGGTCCGGACATCAAAGGGCACCAGCCCTATAACTGGGGCAGCTCCGGAGCAGGAAGGCAGTTGTATCCTGGAGTCGAGAGACACCGAGTGAACTCAGCCTTGACGGTCTACTGGTGCTGCCGTAGCCCGCTCTTGTGACCCATCGTTCTGCCTGCTGGCGCTGCCGCGGCCTTCTGCGATCTCCATCTTCACCGGGACCTGCTGGCGCTGCCGCGGACCGTACATCGACCACCTTCCTGGGACCTGCTGGCGCTGCCGCGGCCCGTTGTAACAACCATCTTCACCGGGACCTGCTGGCGCTGGCGCTGCCGCGGACCGTACGTCGACCATCTTCCTGGGACCTGCTGGCGCTGCCGCGGCCCCTTGTAACAACCATCTTCACCGGGACCTGCTGGCGCTGCCGCGGACCGTACACCGACCATCATCACCGGGACCTGCTGGCGCTGCCGCGGCCCGTACCACCTAACCACCAAGCTCGAGGATTGTGAGCTCATCATCTCATCCGAACTACCTGACTGGTAAACAGACTGTCCCGCTACCCCCTTTCCTACCTTGCGAGACTCGAATCGAGGGGACCCCTGAGTCCAGACCTCCTTGTACCATTCAACCGTACCTTAAGAAGTGCTTATAAAGAACACTGAACCTTATCCGTGTGTGGTATCTGTCTGTGGGGGGGAAGTTACTTGTCTGTACGATCGCTGGAGACGGTTCTCCCCGGAGACCTCTCCTCCTGACCCCGGCCGACCCTCCCGGTCCGTCTACCTTTTCTAACATTGGTGGCCAGCGGCGCGATCCGAATCAACGCGTAATCGTACAGAGAGTAGCTCACCCCACGACAAAAACACGATGTCGACCAAAGATAGCAGCCCCACCGAGAAATTCCAAATGGAGAAATTAGAAGAATACAACCACCGCGAACTGAGACAATTTTGCATAGAACTTGGCATTGCTACCACCGGCCTAAGTACCAAGGATGATCTAAAGCGCGCCCTTGAGTCATGGACAGAAACTGGGGTCGCAGGACCCTCCGACCAAAGCAGCGTCACACCAGACCAAAACAGCATCACACCAGAGGGGAACGCCACGGCTCCCGAGGAGCGGGGAACGGGCCTCTCACAGGAGGAGATCCGAGAAAGAGACAGAATCAGATTACACGAGTTGGAGATGGCACGACTCAAGATGGATGGGGAACTCAAGTTAGCTGAACAGAAACTCAACCTCGAGCACATGCGGCTCCGAGATGAACGAGAAGAGAAGCAGAGACAGAGAGAGCTGGAGGAGAAAAAAATAACGCTCGAGCACGAGCGCCGACTAGCGGAGATAGAACTGCGAAAACAGAATAAGGAACTGGGGGTGCCTGAGCGACCACACACCCCGGGGCCAATTGAGAAAAAAGTCCATATCCCCAAGGATGTTGTCCACGAGTATGTCCGAGAAGACGACATACAGCAATGGTTTAAAGCCTATGAGATCGCCATGACCTCCCACCGGATCGACCGGAGTGATTGGGGAGCCGGACTTTGGGGGAGGTTTATCAACGAGGGTCGCGATGCCCTACTGCAGCTCCCAGATCACCAAATGTCGTCCTACGACCACATGAAGGCTGCCCTCCTCACCCGCTACGGCCTCACACCCGAGATGTACCGCCAGAGGTTCAGAGATTGCACCCGGATCCCAGGTACAACTTGGGTAGAATACGTGAACTATTTCAGCCGTGCCTTCGAGGGTTGGATCAAGGGGAGTCAGGTCACCACCTACGAACAACTCTTCAACCTTATGGTATGGGAGCACCTGTCAAACAACTGTTTCGTCGAGCTCAGGCAGCACCTCCTCGACAGTAAGCTGACTGACCCCCGGCAGCTCGCCGCCGAAGCTGACCGATGGGAAAGCACCCGAGTGGGCCGGAAAGGGCCACACGACCAGAACAGAAGCAGCCAAGGCCAGCACCGTCCTCGGGGAGGAGGAGGGGGCCAGGGTCGAGGGAGGGACGCCTTGCCAGCAACACCCGTGGCCAGCACCCCGCCTCCGGCCGGTCGGGGCAACCCCCCGTTGCGGCCCGGGTTCCGAGCCAACGTCACGTGCCACCGGTGCCAGCGACTAGGCCACTACGCCAATGACCCGAGCTGCCCGCTAAACCAAACACCCAAGCCCCGCCAGGTAGCGGCCGCCGCCCTGGGGGAAGAGCGATTATCGGAGGAACCCGAAGAGTATGAGCCGGCCCAGCAAGGGTGGGAACCGGCCGCCATGGTCCTGGCGTGCTTAGGGGGAAGAGACATGGTCCCGCGGGCTCCCCTACCCGCCAACACCAGGAAATACGGTCAGTGGGTGACCATTAATGGACAGAGGGCCGAGGCCCTGCGTGACACCGGCGCCAGTGTGACGGCCGTCCGCTGTCACCTGGTGAAGCCCGAGCAGATCCTGCCGAACATTCTCTGCCCCGTCCGCTCGGCAGATAACTCTGAGAGTATGTGTAAAATGGCCTGCGTCCCATTCGAATGGGGAGGGGTCTCCGGCCTGCTGAAAGTGACGGTCCGGGACGATGCCCCCGTGGACTGCCTCCTGGGGAATGATCTCCAGAGTTCCCCGTGGGCCACCGTCGAGAGAAGAGAGCACCTGGGGATGCTGGGCCTCCCGGACTGGGCCTGCATAACCACCCGGTCCATGGCCGCCCGTGCCGCCCCCCGATCAGAAGAACCCGAATGGCCAGCACCTCCGCCCCCGGTCGCCCCAGTAGAGGGCAACGGCGAGGCCGGCCTCCCGGACCCGACGACCGAAGAGGACGCGCAACCCCAGGACCTTCCGGATCTGGCTCAGTGGCGTCAAGAAGGGGGGCCCACCCAAGAACAGTTCCGCCAGGAACAAAAGACCTGTCCCTCCCTCGAGGGACTCCGCCAACAAGCCAGCGCCCAAAACGCAGGGGACGCCACCGGAACTCACTGGGTCTACTGGGATAACGACCTGCTCTACAGTGAGCAAAGAATCGCCGAGCTGGGGGCCGGTCGAGTTCTGGTGGTACCTCTCCGCTTCAGAGACTTTCTGCTCAACTTAGCCCACGATGTCCCCCTGGCTGGACACCTGGGCCAGGACAAAACGTACAGTCGCCTAGTGACCCACTTTTTCTGGCCAAAAATGAGGAATGACGTCCTGAACCACTGCCGATCTTGCCCCACATGCCAAGCCAGCGGGAAGAGTGGTCGGAAGCTGAAAGCCCCTCTGCAACCCTTCCCTGTGGTCACCACCCCGTTCGAGAGGGTGGGGATAGACATTGTGGGGCCTCTGGACCCCCGCACGGCACAAGGACACAGGTTCATCTTAGTGCTAGTGGACCATGCCACCCGCTACCCCGAGGCGGTGCCCCTACGGACCGTGACAGCTCCGGTGGTTGGCCGGGCCCTAATGGGGATCTTCTCCCGGGTAGGCTTCCCCCGAGAAGTCGTCAGCGACCGAGGCACAAATTTCATATCCAAATACATGAAGTCCCTCTGGCAACAATGCGGGGTCACCTACAGATTCACGACCCCCTATCACCCCCAAGGGAACGGACTAGTGGAGCGTTTTAACCGCACTCTCAAGGGGATGATTGGGGGATTGGAAGAGCCCCTCCGTCGCCAGTGGGATGTACTACTCCCGTGCCTCCTCTTCGCCTACCGGGAAGTTCCCCAGAAGTCCCTCGGTTTTAGCCCTTTCGAACTCCTGTACGGGCACCCTGTGCGAGGGCCCCTCAGCCTAGTCAAGGAAGGTTGGGAGATGGCCCCCCTAACAACCCCTCCAGACGTCTTCAAATACATCCTGGCCCTACGAAACCAGACCCGGCGCTTCAGGGAGATGGCCAAGGCGAACCTCGAGGCCAGCCAGGAGGACATGAAGAGGTGGTATGATCACAATGCCTCCTCCGTTGAATTCGAGCCTGGTCAGCAGGTATGGGTGATGTCCCCCACCGAACCATGTGCCTTGCAAGATAAGTGGACGGGGCCCTTCAAAGTGGTCGAGCGCAAAAGCCCCGTCACTTACCTCATCGACATGGGGACCTCCCGGAACCCCCTTCGGGTCCTCCACACCAACCGACTCAAACCACACTTTGTGCGCTCAGAACTCAGCCTCCTGATGGCTACGGACAGTGGGGCAGAGGAAGACTCCGAACCCCTCCCGGATCTTCTGAAGACTCAGGAGAATGACGGCTCCGTGGACGGGGTCCGGCTCTCTGACGCCCTCACTTCGGAGCAACGCCAGGACTGCCGGAACCTCCTGCTGCAGTTCGCTGCCCTGTTCTCCCTCACCCCTGGGGTCACCCCTTGGTGTTTGCACGACGTAGACACCGGGGACAGTCCCCCTGTCCGACACCGGGCCTACCGCGTACCAGATCGGGTACGGGCCTGCATACAAGAGGAAGTGGCCAAGATGCTCACGATCGGGGTCATCGAGCCCTCGGACAGTCCCTGGGCCAGTCCGGTTGTATTGGTTCCCAAAGCCGCTGCCCCCGGCACCGCACCTGAACTGAGATTCTGCGTCGACTACCGGGGCTTGAACGCTGTCACCCGGACCGACGCTCATCCCATCCCCCGAGCAGACGAGCTGATCGACCGGCTGGGGGCCGCCCGCTACCTTAGTATCTTCGACCTAACAGCGGGCTACTGGCAGATCGGCCTCACACCCAGGGCTCAGGAACGGTCAGCCTTCTCTACCCCCGATGGCCACTACCAATTCAAGGTCATGCCCTTTGGCATGAAGAATGCCCCCGCCACGTTTCAACGCCTTGTGAACCAGGTCTTGGCGGGGCTCGAAGAGTTCAGCGCTGCCTACCTGGACGATATCGCTGTATACAGCCGCCACTGGTCCGACCACCTCCGTCACCTCCAAGAGGTCCTACAAGCCCTCCAGCG
Source organism: Triturus cristatus (assembly GCF_964204655.1). NCBI lineage: Eukaryota > Metazoa > Chordata > Amphibia > Caudata > Salamandridae > Triturus > Triturus cristatus. Next base: position 1,527,472,795 of record NC_140591.1, read on the forward strand.
GGCCGGCCTCACCATTAAGGCTGGCAAGTGCCAAATTGGCCAAGGGTCTGTGACCTACCTTGGGCACCAAGTGGGGAGCGGGCTGGTGGCCCCCCTACAACTTAAGATTGCGGCCATCCAGTCCTGGCAGCCCCCCGTCACCCAGACCGAGGTCCGAGCCTTCTTGGGGCTCACCGGCTACTACCGGCGGTTCGTGAAGGACTACGGCAGCATCGTGGGGCCCCTCACGGGTCTCACGTCCAAGAACCAACCGAAGCGGATTAACTGGACTCCTGATTGTCAAGCGGCCTTCGAGAAGCTGAAGGCCGCCCTGTGCACCGCCCCTGTGCTCCAGGCCCCCGATTACAGTCGGGAATTTGTGGTGCAGACCGACGCCTCCGACCACGGCATCGGGGCCGTCCTCTCTCAGTTGAACCCCGAAGGTCATGACCAGCCGGTGGCCTTCATCAGTCGACGTCTCCTGGCCCGAGAACAGCGTTGGAGCACCATCGAGAGGGAGGCATTTGCAGTAGTGTGGGCCCTCAAAAAGCTCCGACCCTATCTCTTCGGTACCCACTTCCGGGTACAAACCGACCATCGACCCCTGCAATGGCTGATGCAGATGCGGGGGGAGAACCCAAAACTCTTGCGCTGGTCCATTTCCGTGCAGGGAATGGACTTCACCGTGGAGCACCGACCAGGCCAAGACCACGCCAACGCGGATGGCCTGTCCCGCTTTTTCCGCCTCGACGAAGAGAGTCCCCAAGGAGATGGGTGACTCTCCCCGCCTTCAGCTGGGGGGGACGCATGTTGGACAGGCCACACAGAGGGCTTGCTCCCTCCCCGCACGACAGGGCCCGAGCTCCGGCCCACCAGGCATACCCCCGCGACAAGCACCTGTACCCCGTCTCCCGACGGATCTTCTGCCCTCGGACCACTACTCATCACGGAGTCCAGCCCCACCGGCTTCCCCGGCCGGGTCAAGCCTCCATCTTGGGCCCTGCACCACGCGGCCGCGTGGCCTCACCCCGACCCCAACCCCGGGCCTGGCCGGCCCCGACATCCCGGCACCACCATCCACCCAGGAGGTGAGCGGACCACTTGGCAGGTCAATGGGAGAACGAGGTGTCAAAGGCTCTCCCCCGCCAGGTGCCGATCGCCCCCAGCTCCCCCAGGCACTGGCTCCACCCCCTGCTGGGTGTCTGGACACCTTCATCCCGGACCCTCCGACCTCCAAGTGCGAGGGTCCGGACATCAAAGGGCACCAGCCCTATAACTGGGGCAGCTCCGGAGCAGGAAGGCAGTTGTATCCTGGAGTCGAGAGACACCGAGTGAACTCAGCCTTGACGGTCTACTGGCGCTGCCGTAGCCCGCTCTTGTGACCCATCGTTCTGCCTGCTGGCGCTGCCGCGGCCTTCTGCGATCTCCATCTTCACCGGGACCTGCTGGCGCTGCCGCGGACCGTACATCGACCACCTTCCTGGGACCTGCTGGCGCTGCCGCGGCCCGTTGTAACAACCATCTTCACCGGGACCTGCTGGCGCTGCCGCGGACCGTACGTCGACCATCTTCCTGGGACCTGCTGGCGCTGCCGCGGCCCGTTGTAACAACCATCTTCACCGGGACCTGCTGGCGCTGCCGCGGACCGTACACCGACCATCATCACCGGGACCTGCTGGCGCTGCCGCGGCCCGTACCACCTAACCACCAAGCTCGAGGATTGTGAGCTCATCATCTCATCCGAACTACCTGACTGGTAAACAGACTGTCCCGCTACCCCCTTTCCTACCTTGCGAGACTCGAATCGAGGGGACCCCTGAGTCCAGACCTCCTTGTACCATTCAACCGTACCTTAAGAAGTGCTTATAAAGAACACTGAACCTTATCCGTGTGTGGTATCTGTCTGTGGGGGGGAAGTTACTTGTCTGTACGATCGCTGGAGACGGTTCTCCCCGGAGACCTCTCCTCCTGACCCCGGCCGACCCTCCCGGTCCATCTACCTTTTCTAACAACTCCCAGCAGTGGACAGAGACATGTGAGAGGTGGGTGCTTATCACTCTCAGCAGTGGACAGAGACACATGAGGGGTGGGTGCAGAGGAATACCAGCAGTGGACAGACACATGTGAGGGGTGGGTGCCTATCACTCCCAGCAGTGGACAGAGACATGGGGGTGGGTGCCTATCACTCCCAGCAGTGGACAGAGACATGTGAGGGGTGGGTGCCTATCACTCCCAGCAGTGGACATAGTCATGGGGGTGGGTGCAGAGGACTCCCAGCAGTGGACAGAGACATGTGAGGGGTGGGTGCATATCACTCCCAGCAGTGGACAGAGACATGGGGGTGGGTGCTTATCACTCCCAGCAGTGGACAGAGACATGGGGGTGTGTACATCATTATCAGATGAACACAACTCCATGGGTGTATGTACGCATCCCTAATTTTCGACTATGTTGATAGTGCCATAACAACACATCACTGACAGCAGTGTCCCACTCCCATGATGATGGATGTCTTTCCCCCACTGCATGACACACCACATGTGGGTGTGAGGACAAATGACACATGCATACCCACCCCTGGCGGATGCAGCACAACACACACACACAGATCATGCAACAAGACTGTATAGTCATGTCAATGCCTACTAAACTAAGAGAGCCAAAGGGAACACACACTGTCACGCACATCCCAGGACTGATAGGAATGTACAGGTGCTGGGACAGCCACCAAGATGTTGTCTCTCATGGAAGGAATAGGGTGGAGTTCCCACAGATACAATGCCCACAATTGTGAGTCAGGTGCCCAAATACCCTGCAGAACAAGTACCATATGTGTGCTAGGCTGGGATTACACACATGCATAGTGCGGAAAAGGGAGAATTTCTCCATGAAGGCATGGCAACATACTCAATACACAAGTACAGTGACTAGCAAGGATGGCACAGACGATGCAGCCGGAGACATTGCTGAGCAGGCATGGCCATAGTTGAAGGGATCCGTCACCAACAAAGGGAATGTATACACAGGTCAGCACAACAATTGTACAACTCTCTGTAGGGAAGATGTCAGGTGCCACGGAGGAAGGGATACTCCTTGGTACAATGTCTCAAAAAACAAATAACACACACGACCAAAGATCCTTTGCAGAGACCTTGTGATGGCACGCAGATCCCATGGGCCACCTCATGACCATCAGACTCGAACCTTTGCCTGAAACATAACACATTACCACAACCCCAACTCCTGGAGCATCAGCCCCAACATCAATACCTGAAATGTAATAGTGTTCAAAGTAAAAAGAAAATGCTTTAATCAGCATAAGATAATATTTTTTTCAAGAACACTATATACAAAGGCCAATGGCCAGTCCAGAATAGAAGTCCTTGGGGGGATACATGGGCATGTGTCTCCCTAGCTTGCCTGTACATTAGAACCCTCTGGTTCGTTGACTTGGGGGGGGTATCATGTGGGGAAGGACCAGGCACTGCAGGGACAGGAGGTGTAAGGGTAGGTGTGGTGGGTGCAGGGACTGACACCTCCACCACAGGGGGTGGGGCAGCGCCAAAGGGGGAGGTGAGCTCGGCGCTGCACACTTCTGCCAGGGCGTCCAGAGTATCCCCTGCACCGGAAGAAACCACAGGCACAAAGGAGGGGGGGCGGAGGGTTGGGGTGCAGCGCTACTGGGGGAGGGGGTGGACATGGGGGGGGACTCAACTCCCCTACCCGGGGAGTGCCTTGCCCGTTTGCGGCTGGTGACCCAGTGGGGCTGAGGCCCAGCACAGACATGTAGCTCTCCTTGTCTGACTGTGTGGCAGGGGAGCCAAGGGGAGTGCCTTTGGAGGGACTGGGTAGTGAGGCATGCAGACTCAGACTGTGGCTGCATGTATGCCTGTGTGCCCCAGACCGAGTGGGTGTGCCTTTATCCCCCTGAGTGTGCATACCAGGAGGTGTGTGCTTGCCCTTACGTGTTGGTGTGCTGCCTGTGTCTGGTGGGGTGCGTGCTTGGGAATGTCTGGGTGTGCATGGGACAGGCATGGGAGTGGGAAGTGTGGATGGGGCTGGGGTAGGGGGGGACGAAGCGCTGCAGGAGACTCACTGCTGCCGTGAGTGAAAAGTGCATGGACCTCAGCAACATCTGTTGGTCAGAAATCGCTGCTGACATGCCCTCCATGAACGACACCATCTGTGTCAGCAGTGTGATGTGGCCATGGAGGACATTCAGCATCGATGTCTGGCAAACCTGCAACTGCCGCTGAATGTCCACAGACTCTGCAGTGAGGGCAGCAGGGGTGACAGGGGCAGGGGGTGCGGTGCCTGGCACGAAGTAGACATGATGGTGCTCTGCACGGACAGAAGGGACCGGAGCAACTGGGAGGGCGGTGATGGGAATGGAGGAGGCAGGGTCAGATGTTGTGCTGCTGCCAGGTGTTGTAACAGCCTCCGCCCCCTCGAGGAGTTCAGCCTCGGACCCGTCAGTGTCGTAGTCGGTGTCGCCACCAGACAGGTCCTCCGCCTGACTCCCCTCGCCCTCCGTGCCACTTGCTCCCACAGACTCGCCAGCAGTGGTGTCACCGGTGCTGGATCCCTCCTCCAGGTCCATGCATGTGTCTCCCTCGGTGTCCTCCGATGATGCTGTGGGCAAGGTGAAGATACAGAAAATAATCAGTCACCTGTATACATCTGACACATGAGTCCAAACAAAATAGGTCACAGTGCATATCAGGCAATGCATCATGACTAACATCTAGATTACTCCGCACATATGTAAGCCCTGCACTCCCCAGTTGGTTGACCCACCATGCCACTTGGAAACAAGGAAAAATAGGACACAACAGCAAATAACTTGATATTGAAATATACTGAGAAGCTAGTGTCTGGGAACAGTTGAGCACAGCAATACTAAGAAGGCATGCCACCTCTTGTTTACTGTGAACAAAACAGTATTGGTGCACCCAAGGCTAAATAACAGACCTCAATGCTGAAGGTGTCCCCACACTCAGAGACCTGTAAGTACTTCGGAAACCCAAACGAAATGCATTGTGATCCCTTGAGAATCCCACCACTTTACACAATCTACATGTTTAGAATGTGTGAATGTGCCACTTTGTGAACAGAACACACATGTGCCTGTATAAAAGAAGTCACACAAGGAGGTGCACACAAAACTGCATTTACACAGTCATTGTATGAGCTGCCAGCCTTATTCAAATAAGCCACTGTTAGAAAGAAATGGGGTTTCAGTAAGTACATATACATGGCACCACGGTGGTCTGGATGACTTTACACTCGTAAGTTGGTATCAGCAACAACCAAGGACTTACCCAAATGCCACCACACTGTGGGAACATGTATATGTATGATCTGAAAAAAAGTATTATTCGAACTGTGCCTTTCTTTAAAATGTGCCAGCGTGTCCCCTGAAAGTGTAAAGGTGGTTTCTTGTGCACTTCCTAGGGAGACATCTGTCATGCAGGTACATTATTGTCCTTCACAACAAAACATCAAAGTCAAGCATTGAAAACATGAAGACATGTTGACAAGTGTAGTGAGTGCCAAGGTACAAGACTTCTTGACTAACAACTTGAATCATGCCACCTGTCACATGGCCATCCGTACCATGATGACACAGTTGGCAACACATCTGACCCACTGCCTGTCATGTGGAGTGGCACACATGTCCAAACACAGGACAATGCATAAGCTAATGGGCCTGCAATTGTGTCGGAATAAGGCAGACCTGCACTGAGGAGACACCGTCATGGCAAGCAAGAATATCCACACAGATGTCAGCACACAAAGACCAAACTATGTAGCATCTGGACCACACACCGGTGCCAAAAATGGATGATCAGGAATCATGTATTTAAACTTTTGACACATGCTGCAAAGCACAAACATTAAACCCTGCACAACATGACTGGGTCACTGCATATTGAGTGTCTGTCCAGACAATAATCACACACAGGTCAGATCTGGCAAGGAGACATAAGGTTTGGACATGTAGGCCTTGCCCACACAAACCCCCCATGCCTGAGACAATGTGATTGAGACAGATCAAGAAGTTACACCTCTTAATATGGGTTTACTAAAATGTGCATCAAGAATTCCAAAATGTACTCCACATCGCCTCGTGAGGCTGCCAACACATATTTGTGACAAACAACCATCAACAGATAGTTGTAAATAGACACACAGGCACTGCCCAGTGTGAGGATGCACAAGCCAAATGGGGTCACCCTGTCCAGTGGACACATGTAGCACACTTTAGATAAATACAAATGAGGCCAGGGAACAATGCCACAGAGGCCAACCTATGCTGAACACACAGAGAATGGGCACAGTGTTGGATGACACACATGATTCCAAGGCAAGGGTGTCTCAGGGGACTGTAGTGGGCACACTGCTCCATTGTCCTGGAATGATCTGACTGTAACATGAGCAACCGTCCCGGCACTATGCATATCTCCCACTCATGCACATCATGTCTGAGGCCACAACATCGGTCATGCATGCTGCAAGTCTGTTAATTTGAAACCTCACGCTCCTATGTTGAGACTCAGCATCAGTGCCAACAAATATGGACCCGCAAATGACTGAACAGGACAGGGCACAGGCAAGGTACCAACACATGTCACAGACCACCCCCACACATGATGCAGAAAGCAATGTGCACTTGGATTAACTGGCAGCCTAGATGACCATGTGCAATAGTGATTACACACAGACCAGGGAACACATGTCAAGGAGGGGAAGGGAGGAAGAACAGCACCGGTTGACTTGGAGGAACAGGATATGCACTGCACATATAAACCCTGGAAGTGTATCCAGGCGACTGAGCACTTCCAATAGCTGGTGACACACAACAAACACATATGTACCTACCCCCTCCTTGCTGCTGTATCTCCTGTAACCGCCTATCCATGTTAGGGAAGACCACCGCCTGGACACGCCTCATCTGGTGGGTCAGGCGTCGGCACCCGCCGTGGGGGCGTGGAGGTGAGTCCTTCAGCAGGACCCGGGAGATCCTCCGGGTCCAGCACCGGATGTCCTGCCACCATTTTCTTACTTGGGCTAGGCGCCGACTGCGACCCTTCACCGATCTCACGGCCCTGACAGCCTGCTTCCAGATCTCCCCCTTCGCATAGGCAGTTACCTGTGAGGATGACAAAGTGAGACAACATCACTACACCTGCTCCATGTCAGAGAGACACACATTTGAACATCTTTGATATGTTGAACAGGGCATAGGATGCTGCCAAGGAATAGCATCTTTGTCATATGGACATTGGCCTCTGTGGAAGCCCCAATGCACTACATGGCATATAAAGTATACAGGTGGCATGAGGGGTGCGACACACTCCATGCAAATGGCACACTGTGCATCACCAGCAACACCAGGCTGATGGATAGCACCTCCAAGCAGTTACATGCCCCAGGCCACTGACTTAACCTCAGCAGAGTACATAGACACACACAGGCACAGATCAATCACATGCCATTGGCAACAGCGGATACAAACCTCACTCTGCAAATGTGCCACTTGCCTGTGGGGTGTCACAGGTGTGGGGCTAGCTCAGCAAGTCAGACACACAGCACGGCTTACTTCTCACATCAGATGGGTAGAGCTGTTGCCTCCTCCATGCAGCTGTGGTGCAACACTTCACATAGACACTCACCCACATGACAAGGAACATTCACACACATCAATGTCCAGGGGGCTTACACATCACTTGGACACTCTCACCACAGCTCCACTCAACTCAGACACATCTATGGGTACAGTCACCTGTCACACCGGGGGGGACCACTGAATCACCTCAGGACAATAGACAAAAAATGCCACAAAGGATTAGCCAGGCTGAATGTGTCATGCACTATGCAGTGAATGTCACAGTAAGCACAATGCAAGTGAGGAGTGCAAACATGAACTACATCATGCTCTGCATGGGAGACATAAGCCATTATCCCCCCCCCCCCCCCGGGACCCACCCTAAACATCGTTGCTTGTCTGTCACACCTGGACACAATTCCAGAAGTGACAGTCACAAAAAAGGTGCACAGTCAAAGCTAGTGGAGTCAGCACTCATCTGCTCCCCTGGTCTCCCATACAGGCTAGTGTACTGTGGGAGGATGACATCCAGCAATGCCTCATTCTCATCCTGGGTGAATGGCTGGGCCCTCTCCACAGACCTTGACATGGTGCCAGAGGAAGCACAGACAGCAGCAGTGTTGTCAACAGGAAAGTTGTGCAAGCAAGTGCCCTCTCATGGGTTCTGGCTGACTTATATCTGTCTTGCTGAGGGGCATTCATTTGGAGGAGTACATAGTGATTGGTCAGATTCATTTGCATCTTATGTTTACTCCAATCCCTTTCCACATACACCAGTGACAGCATTTGCATCGTTCAAATTTTGAGCATCATGTCAAGTCAACAACCACTTTGCAACATTGAATTTTGTGGCCAACTTACTTTTCCAGGACACCTGATGGAAAAATGTGAACTGAAAACTCTGTATCCATGACAACCAGCATGCATTTAGTGCCTAATACTTGTCCCTTATGTGTCCCCTATGTAATTTTCAAATCCAAACACACGTACGGGGCGTTTCACATGTACCCCTACGGCACCAGTTGCACAGTGTGTTTGACACATACGTGTACTCACTGGTAGTACACGTATCCGTACTACCAGTGCCTACACGTACGTGTACTACCAGTGCCTACACGTACGTGTAGGCACTGGTAGTACACGTACGTGTACGCGTACTACCAGTGCCTACACGTACGTGTACTACCAGTGCCTACACGTACGTGTACTACCAGTGCGTACACGTACGTGTAGGCACTGGTAAGTACACGTACGTGTAGGCTCTGGTAGTACACGTAATTGTAGGCACTGGTAATACACGTACGTGTAGGCACTGGTAGTATACGTACCCGTACCCGTACTACCAGTGCGTACGCGTATGTGTAGGCACTTGTAGTACATGTATGTGTAGGCACTGGTAGTACACGTACATGTAGGAACTGGTAGTACACGTACCTGTATGTGTACTACCAGTGCGTACACATACGTGTAGGTACTGGTAGTACATGTACGTGTAGGCACTGGTAGTACACGTACCCGTACGTGTACTACCAGTGCCTACACGTACGTGTGCTACCAGTGCGTACACGTACGTGTAGGCACTGGTAGTACACGTACGTATAGGCACTGGTAGTACACATATGTTTAGAGACTGGTAATACACGTACGTGTAGGCACTGGAGGGCACTGGTAGTACACATACGTCTAGGCACTGGTAGTACACGTACGTGTGTATGGTCTGTACCACGCGTGCTCCTACGGCACCACTACTATAGTGATACAGACCGTACTTGTACGGTCCGTACAACGCGTGCTCCTAAGGCCACACAACTCTAGTGATACGGACCGTACACACGCCCTCAGAGCCTGTGTACAGTGCGTTTCACATTCTTATACTGTTGATAGGATGCGCACACGAAAGGAATGGAGGTCTCAGACTCGCACAAGGATGTACATCAAGTCATTGTCATTGCTGTCCTACATGTACAGGACCTAGGTGTGTCAGGCAGTGATATTGCACATGTCTCCTCATGTATTTGCATGTAGTACAAACGTGTCAAGCACAGCATCACTGGTATGGCACAGTCACCACCACCCGCAACTGTCCTCTGATGCCAGGGACAGGTACACTAACAACTGACATTTAACGACCAGCGTGCACCGATGTGACTATGCCATGTGTGTGTCATGTGTTCCCATGAGCTTGCTATTGGTGTTCCGTCAACCGCATCTGCTGTTGCTGCATCCAACATGTGTCTGTGTTTAAATGGGTATGGCACACATCTACGCACACCATGCCACATGTGGATTTCCACGTAACGTGTGTCTGTATGCATCGAACTTGATATTTTGACATGAGGACATATCTGCGTCGTCTCAATGTCTGTGTTTTCTGTTTTCACGTGTACCCCTTCATCGCAATGTGTGTGATCTGTACATTTGACATTCCATGTGATCTGTGCGTCTAGCTTGCTGTCAGCTGTCTGTATGAGATGACATCCTTCAAATGCTGATATGTGGATGTATGTCACTCTTATGATGTCTCTGGCTGTTCGCTGACACTGGTCCACAGCTTGTTTCAGGGCATGTCATGTAGACTTGACAATCAACGGGTGTAGCTGGCTTTTCGTAGGAGTATCACCTGGCTGGCATACGTGTCCTGGATGTATTGCACAGACCAGACTCTGTATTTAGCAGATGTGTATTAGCAGTTGAGCATGTGCTCAGTTCATTGACATTGAAGTTGTTATGTTCTCACTCTTCGTTATTCATTCCAATTTTCTGCAGGGCACGGCCTGTCCCCAGACCAATGCCAGACTTGGGTGCCATGAGGGAATGTGACTGCATACGCCGTTACAGATTCACCCAACAGTTGATTGAGGACTTGACCGCCAAGCTGGCACCACGCCTCCAACCACGACACAGGTATCCTACTGCGCTGACCCCAAAGATGAAGGTGATGGCAGCCCTACATTTTTTTGCCACAGGTACTTTTCAATTCACCATAGCTGATGTTGGTGGCATGTCCCAGACGATGTTCAGCCGTGTCCTGCATGATGTTTTGGCAGCCATGTTGGAGCACCTGGATGAATTCATCCATTTTCCGACTCCTGAGGAGTTGACAGGTGTCAAGGGTGAATTCTATGCCCTGGGAGGGATGCCCCATGTCATTGGGTCCATTGATGGGACACATGTGGCTTTGGTACCACCACAGGCACAGGAGGTTGCCTATCGCAACCGTAAACATTACCACTCTATAAAAATGCTCTTGTGGTGTGTCTTGCTAACATGCTGATTTCCCATGTCTGTGCTCGTTTTCCAGGGTCAGCACACAATGCCTACATCATGAGACGTAGCAGGGTGCCACAAATGATGTTGCGGCTGCACAACGAACGAGCATGTCTTGTTGGTGGGTATACTCTGTTTGTCCTGTGTTTTGTGGTATCTTTGTATCTTACGGCATCTCCTGACCCACTTTTTTACATGATGTTTCCATGTAGGGGACTCTGGCTATCCCAACATGCCATGGCTGATGACGCCTCTCCGCAACCCAAGATCTGCTGCAGATCACCGTTACAACAATGCACACGGGCAGACCAGGCGAGTGATTGAGAGGACGTTTGGCCTCCTGAAGAGCCGATTCCGGTGCCTTCACAAGACAGGCGGGTCCCTCCCATATGCACCGGCGAAGGTCTGCAAAATCTTCCTCGTGTGCTGCATGCTTCACAACATGGCAGTGGAAAAGGCAGTGCCACTCATCCTGGAGCAGCATGAGCAGGAACATCCACCGGTGGAGGGTGAAGGGCTTGGTCATGAGGCAAGTGAGGAGGAGGAGGAGGATATCCGGAGTCAGCTCATACACAACTTCTTCTCATAATGGTGAGTCACTGGGTCTGAGTGTGCACACTTGGAGCCTTGTGTGGCATGTGTTGCAATGTGTGTGTCCAGCTGACTGTATGCTAAGTGACTTAGATGTGTGTTCTGATGTGTCACTCGAGTGATGATGTCATTCCACTCATTTTAGCGGAGACCCTAATTTTTCTAATCGCATGGTGACAACATTATTCCTTTAGAGTAAATAACCACGTATGCGGATAACAATCTTTTAACTGACTTCTTGTGTGTCTGTCATCCACAGGTTCTTGTGCATGTTGTCTGGTCGTGTCATCGTTGGCCTCCTGCTATTCCTCATGAGTATTGCAACGTGTGCTGAATCAGCGTTCCATGCACGGACATGGGGAAAAGTCATTTTGGGTGAGGATTGCAGCAAGGCATTTTGGGGGTGTTACGTGTTTGGAATGTGTGGGGACTGCTCCTGTGCATGTTGGGTTACCATGCATACATGTCAACTCACCAGGGGGCACACGACATGTAGCATGACTCCCATGAATTGATAGTCAACCTTCGTGACAGTCATCTCTAATGGTTTGTGGATTCTGATGAAGGCATCAATGTGTGTAAAACTTCCCTCAGAAACATACGGGATGCTACGGGTGTACATGGTGTGGGACATCCCCATAACAGGCTCAATGGGGAATTGCAGCCTCTCCGTGTGCAGAAAGGGGTGTTTTGCTCATCCCCTAACTTGTGTGCCAGGCCATTTGGATTAACTACATCTGTGTTGTGAAGGGGGTGTCCAGTGTAGGTCCCACATGTTCAGCCAAATGACCTGTGTGTCTGTTCATATTGATGCATTTCCCTTAGTGTGAGCCTGAGTAATAAAGGGGTTCCTCCCCCTCCAAGGTGCCTCATCTCTGTCAATGCAGGTCTCTTGCCACTTTGCATGCGGCATCTCTGGCATAGTTGTCAAAGATTGTGCATATGAGTCTATGTGTAGTTTGGCTACATGCATGCAGTTCTTCATGGGTTAGAATCTCAATTGTGCATGAAGTCCATGGTTGTGTATGTATTTGGGCATGTTGGTCCCCACGACGGGCCGTCAACACCTGCTGAGGGTGTGTCTCCTGTGCGCGGCCCGGCCCTTCTGTTTCCTGATCCTGTGTCAGTCATCTTTGGTGATTGTGCATCCATTTTCTCTGGGTGTGCCATGGGTAACCGGACACTCCTTCCTTTACATACGCCTGTTGTAGTTGTCCTTTCTGACATCCTTGTCTTTGTGTGCTACTTTTGGCATGGTTTCCAGGACAATCTGCCTGCTGCTGCGGCCCCTGCAGCAAGGGCCCCAAAGTGGCGGGATTCGGCAACACACACGCCTCAAAGATGCTCCTCCCTGCCTCCCTCCACCCATTCATTTGGCTGTCATCATCTTGTCTGTGCCACTGTTGCGGCCACGCGGTGCCAAATGCAGGACCGTCAGCACATGCAACATGCACATTGCACAACCCTCATGTCCTTGCATGACTCACATCACACTACAGTCTGATGTTGTAGCCACCCTCCAAGCAATGTCTATCCGAAACTCAGCCGCCTCCTCTCAGGCATACCCTAAGCACACACATGACACCTTTGCATGCTGAGTCTGCAATTCCAACTGCCTACACAGAGCTGCCCCGCCTTCCAGGCCCTGTCACACCAACCAGATCATGTCCCTCCTGCTCCACACCGGCTCCGTCCACCAGCAAGGCCATGGGAGTGGGACTCAAACCTTCAGCATGTGGTATAGTGGCGTCATCTGGCACATGGCTCAGGGATCATCTCTCAGCGTGTCAATCTTCAATGTGTCCAGGACCCCCCTCTCCACCATCACATGCGCACACAACCTAATCATCATGTCATATGCCATTGACACCCAGGTGCTCATCACCCTCACCAAAGACGCAGCCATTGCCAGTTCCAACATTCAAGAAGGCATGAGGTCCGTTGATGAATGGCTGAACATCAGCCAACTGAGGCTGGACTTGTACAGGACTGAGGTAAGCATCTGAGGATTGTCCCCTTACAGCTGGCTAAATTCCTTGTGTCCCACCCGCAGAGGCCCTACACAAGCACCCAGTGGCCATGCACACAAGATGGTGTGCATCATGGATTTGTCACTCACATTTGCCATGCAAATCACCAGCATCTGTACCTCATGCTGCAACACCCTCTGCATGATGCACATGATCCTCAGATAGATCCACTCCAAGGAAAGACAGATCATTCCCCAGGTCCATGACACCAGCCGTGTCAACTACTGCCCCGCCCTCTATGGAGCAAGTACATCCAAACTCACGGGAAACTTGTCCACATCCAGGGTGCACCTGCACAACTCAGCTTCAACATCCCGCACCCCATCAACATCACCGTCCACCTGAGATAGCTGCAAGGGATCACTGTGTGCTGCAGGATGAGCTTCACAATCCTCACACACACACAGGATGCAGTCAACAACCCCAGACCCCAAAATCAACCTTGTACGTCTGTCATGCAAGACCCCGTTGGCCCAACTCTATGCATCCGAACTTGGCCTGGCCACCATTCTTCACATCCACAACACTCGAGCATGAAGGAGATGGTTCTCACGCCTGGAGAAACATACCTGGGACTCCCTCCCCGGGAACCTCCACAGACTCAGATCCCAGGGTATGGATGGCTGGAGTTAGTTCAACACTCAGGCATAGTTTGACATTTACCCACATGTATGTTGTGGACTAATGCAAAATGGCTGCAACATCTCATGACAAAAAAAGATTTTTATTCTCGGTGGGGTAGAAAAAATAAGGTGCTCTACCGGGTGCATAGAATCCAAAGTTCACGGGGGCAGATGGGATCCTTGGCATTTGAAGTCATCAGAGTCCAGACCACAGTGTTGGTTCTCATTGGTCAGACTGTGACCAGCAAGTCCATGTGGCAGAGAATGTCAGTGAATGATGTGCTGCTGTTGCGCATGAAGGCCAGGTGCCAGGCCAGGTGACCTGGGAGATGTGGATGGTCCGCTTCCTCTCACGGTCTTTTCTGTGGACGACCCACCTTCCTCCGGGGACCCTCAGCTGCAGGCCTTGACGATGTTTGGGACGCTCCATTGGATGAATCCTCCTCCTCCCTCGCTGTGGCTGGTGCTGGTCTGTGCCAGGTGTCACAGGGAGGGTTGCCCATGTTGTCGGCGATCCGACGGAGTGAATGGCTTATGTCCCTTTGCACCGCCAGGAGCTCAGCCAGTCTTGCCTCCATCCGTCCTTGGTGTTGTTGTTGACTGGCTTGTTGCTCGGGCTGCTGATTCTTAATGTCTGTGAGGGTCGCCACTACCTGACTGATGGCCCTGGTGTCACGCCGGTATGCCTCCATGAAGTTGCGTACGTGTGACATACCGGTCCCTGCAGCTGTCTGGTCAGGTTCTCGCCTCCGCCTGCCTCCACTCCCACCACACCTGCCCACATGAGCCTGGCCTGCCGTTGTGGGCACATCGGGTCTACGGGACCCCTGAGGGATGGCAGTGTCGGTGTTGGCTGCCTCCTCCTGGGTGCCCGGCGAACCTTGTCCCTCCAGGTCAGACTGGCTCAGTTGTTCAGTGTGGGCAGGGCTCCTGGGTGTCTCCTGGGATGTGGCCGGAATGGGGGTGGTGGTTGGCACAGATGTACCTGAAGCAGGTGCTGCAGGGGCTTGGGCACCAGAGGGGCCAGGTGGGTTGGGGTCATCCGTGGAGTGTTGTGAGGTGTCGCTACCAGTGGGATCAGGTTCCTCCCGAGCCTGGGACTGTGGTACTTCCCCCCCATTGTTGGGGGAGATCCATGACGTTGCCCTGTGTGTGAGAGAGAGACAATGTTAATGCTGTTTAATGCGACATCCATGTTTCATACATATTCTAGTTGCCACAGTTCCTCCAGGTAGTTGTATGTGCCTAGCATTCACATCAATGTTCACTTGTGGATGGGTATGTTACAGGGGACTGATTGAAATGTTCTCCAGGGTGTTTGACATGTCGAATTTGGGCTTGGATGCTTCTTTGGCTGTGGCTTGATCTTGTTGTGTCACTTGTCCATTGTGAGAGTGGGTAACTCCATTGGCTGCCCCGGGGGTGTGTGCTTGTGTAAGGCGTGAGTGATCATCCCTCAGCCTGACGCTTTTCAACATCCACATGGCCCCCCTCACACAAGTGGCCCGCCACCACAACCTCAACAACATCTCTTACGCTGACGACACCCAGCTCATCCTCTCCCTCACCAAGGACCCTTACACCGCCAAAACAAACATCCACGTGGGTCTGAGGGCCATCGCCGACTGGATGCGGAGCGGCCATCTGAAACAGAACTCGGACAAGACGGATGTCCTCATCCTCGGACCCACACCCTCAGCCTGGGACGACTCCTGGTGGCCGATCGCTCTGGGGACAGCACCGACACCCACCCACCATGCATGCAATCTAGGACTGATCCTCGCATCCTCCCTCTCCATATCCAAGCAGGTCAACGCCATCTCCTACTCCTGCTATGACACCCTACGCACGCTCCGCCGGATCTACCGGTGGATCCTGACCGAAACAAGTGGAACAGTGACAAAGGCCCTCGTCAGCAGCTGACTGGACTACGGCAATGCACTCTACACAAGACTCCCATCCAAACACCAACGGCGGCACGCTTCCGAAACGCCTCCGCACGACTGGTCGTCAATGCCCCCTGCCACAGCCACATCACCCCCGTCCTGAGTGACCTGCACTGGCTCCACATCGACAAGAGGATCACCTTCAAGCTCCTCACCCATGCACACAAGGCACTCCACAACGCCGGACAAGCCTACCTGAACATTTGACTCAGCTTCTACACCCCCACCCGCCAGCTCCGCTCCAGCAGCCTCGCCCTCGCTGCTGTCCCCCGCATCCAACGTATGACCGCCTGTGGGAGATCCTTCTCCTACCTCGCCGCCAAGACCTGGAACACCCTCCCAACCCACCTACGACTGACCCAAAACCTGCTTGCCTTCAGAAGACTCCTCAAGACCTGGCTCTTCGAGCAGTAGTGGAACCCCCGCCCCCCCTCAGCGCGTTGAGACCCTCACAGGTAAGTAGCGCACCTTACAAGTACCCTGATCGATTGTTGATTGATTGACGGTGCCTGCTGGTGGGTGTAGTGTGATTTGGCAGTGGGTCTCTCAGGTGATGTATCTGTCCCCCCATGGAGCATGCTGCCATTTCAGTGAGTGTGAGTTCCTGTCCTAGATATCTGAGCTTGTTGTGTTTGCGTTAGAGTTTGCAGTTGTCACAGGAGGGCATTGTGCTGCCTACAGCAGGGCCAAGTGTCAGCTACCTTGTCAGTACTTTGCCAGTCCCTGTGCATTGCACATGGTGCATGGGTATGTACCTGGGCCATATGGGCTGTGGGCAATGGTATCTGTTTCTGAGTTGTACAATATGTTTAGTGATCCCCACCCTCCCAGCATCCCGGACATCCAGTCTTGGGTTTGTGGTTTGTGTACGCTGGGACATGGCATGGCCTTGCTTTGTGAATGAGGCATACACATGTTAGTGGCATGAGGGTTGTTTTTGAGTGTGGTTGTGTCCGGTGAGGGCTTGGGGGTAGGTGAGTGCATGTGTTGTAGTTGGGGTGTGAATGCCATTACCCCCATGTTACGTAAGTTGTTTGTGTACTCACCAGGCTCGGCATGTCCTTCGACTCCGTGTACTCCCACCGGTGGAAGCAGGGCCATCACCTTCTCCTCCCAGGGCTGGTAATGTACCGGTCTGAGGGGCAGCCCACCTCCAGTGATGTTACTCTGGGCGTAGTCCTCGTTCATTTTGCGCTTGACTGCCCTCCGCAGATCGTACCACCTGGCTTTTCATTCTTTCCATGGTCCTTCTGATGGACGCAACAGCATTCACCCGATCGACGATCCTCTGCCACAGGCGTGATTTTTTGGCTATGCTGGTCTGTCTGACCAATGTTCCAAAGAGCTGTGGCTCGACTCTGATGACTTTGTTGACAAGGATGTCCAGCTCCTCCCTTATGAACTTTGGATTCTTGTCTGTGGGCATGGTGTGGGGTGTGGGTGTGGATGGTTGTGGGTGTGTGGGTGTGAATGTGTAGGTGTGTGTGTGTGAATGTGTAGAGGGGGTATGTGTGAAGGAGGTTGTGTGAAGGTGTGTAAGTTAAGGTGTATGGGTGCAGTTGTTTGTGTGTGGTGTCTGTCAGCAGTGGGTCTGTTGCAAAGGATCATGGTTTGTGAGTGTGGGCCCTTTTTATTGGTCCATTTGTGGGTGTGGCTGGGTTTGAACTTTTGGTGGGTGTGTTATAAGAGGTGGTTGTGAGTTTGGGCCTCTGTTTGCCTGTTTGGATGTGCCAGGTCAGTCTTTTAGATGTTTTTTGTTATGTAGACATGTTTGTGGTGTTGTGCGAAGCGAATTGACCCTCCTTGTGCTGTTTTACAATGTCCTGGTTCTGTACGAGTCGTTTTAGCGTATGTAAAGTGCGTACATACGCGATGTTGTTGTACAGTGCTCACATATGCAATGTTGTTGTACGGTTCGTACATACGCGATGCTGGGGTACGGTGGTGGGGTACGGTGTGTCCAAGTATGGAGCTGGGGTACGGTGTTGGGTGGGGTACGGTGCGTACAAATAGGGTGCTGGCGTACGGTGTTGGGGTACGGTGCGTACATGTACGGGGCTGGGGTACGGTGCGTCCAAGTAGGGGCATGGGGTACGGCGCTGGGGTATGGAGCGTCCAACAAAGGGGCTGGGGTACGGTGGTGGGGTACGGTGCGTACCAGTACGGGGCTTTGGTACGCTGTTAGGGTACGGTGCGTACATGTACAGGGCTGGAGTACGGTGCTGGGGTACAGTGCGTCCATGTAGGGGCATGTTGTACGACGCTGGGGTACGATGCGTCCAAGTACAGGCCTGGGGTACGGTGGTGGGGTACGGTGCATACAAGTATGGTACTGCGGTACGGTGTTGGGGTACGGGGCTGGGGTGGGGCGCTGGGGTAGGGCACTGGGGTATGGTGCGTCCAAGTCCGGGCCTGGAGTACCTGGCTGGGGTACGGTGTGTCAAAGTACGGGGCTGGGGTACGGTGGTGGGGTATGGTGCGTACAAGTAAGGGGCTGGGGTACGGCGCTGGGGTACGGGCCTGGGGTAGGGCGCTGGGGTACGGTGCATACAATTAAGGGGCTGGGGTATGGTGGTGGGGTACGGTGCATACAAGTAAGGGGCTGGGGTACGGTGGTGGGGTACGGTGCATACATATACGGGGCTGGGGTACGGTGGTGGGGTACGGTGCGTACACGTACAGGGCTGGGGTACAGTGCGGACATGGGGGGGTACGGTGCTGACATATGGGGGGAGGGGAGGGCTGTACGACTCGTATCCCGGGCACAAGTTTACCCGGATACGAGTGGTACGGCGTTCGCTCCGTACGGGGCCTTTTCCATGCGCTTGTGTTTTCGGACGGGCAGTACGGATCGCACTTGCGCGCCCGGACTTCAGTTTTACGATTTGTATGTAAAACTGTCCAGGGATGTCTTGTAGACTTTTCCCGAAGCGATTCGTATGTATTTTTCACGTACGAATCGTACTACGCCGTTTGTACGGGACTTGTATAATTCGTTCGTAAAAAAAATACGGATATGGGTCGGAATCGGCACCTATATGTATTACTTATAATTGTAAACATTTTCTAATAATTTTAAATATATTTTTTAAAATTATATGTATTTACTTTATTTTACATTATTTTTTAAACATTATAAAAACAATATTTTTAACAACAATGAGGCAGATTTACAAGCCCCTGGCGCCACTTTTGCGTCACTTTTAACATGGGAAAAGTGACGCAAAAGTGGCGCAAGGGGCTTGTAAATCTGCCCCAAAATTTATAACAATGATTTTTTTTCAATATTTTTGTACTTACCATTATGTAGATAGGACTTCGATATTCTGGACATCGATATTTTTGCGTTGGTATTTTTGTACCTCAATATTCTGACTGTTGATATTCTGTCAGTGATCCATGCTGCCTGTACTTGGGCTCAATCAAAAGCTTCTTCCAGGTTCCAACACGTTTTTCACCTGCCACCACCACTTTGGAACAAAGTCAATGTTCTGTAGGATGACATGAGGTAGTAGCTTCTCTCCAGGTCTCACATACAGTGCTGCACCAGATGTGGAAGCCTCTTCTTCATCCAGTTGGGGCTGGTGTGCTGTTCAGCTTAGGCAAAATGTTGTGAATTCATTGCAAGCATATGCTTACTCGTCCTGGATGTCCCATATGAATATTGCTTTTCAGTGCCCTTGCAGAACTGTCGGTGGCACAAGTTACAGGTTACAATTTTTGAAATGATCTTTTTAATCCTGGTGGAATACAGGAAAAATTCCCATACCACCAATGTCTTGCCTGGTTAGGAAGCCTGCTCCACCTCCTCCATCTCCTCTGGCCACTCCTCTCCAAATCCTCAAAATAATTAGATAAACTGTTCCCCGTAAATGTAGGGAGGGAGGTGCACTCCAACTGATCACAGATAAGTAGATAAGTATAATTCCCAAATGAATTTGAAAGGGTGGGATATTCCGCTAACAAATGAAAGGAAGCGATTTAATCCAATCCAAAGTCTTTAATTTCTGATACATTGTTCTTGCGGTACACCATGAGATTACCAAAGTACTCTTGCGAGACCAGAAATACAAAAACAAAGGGCTTTTTAAATAAAAATGTGGTTCTTTTTTATCTCACTAGGCCCAGGGAAAATTTAATTATGCTCGAGTAATTGAAGTAATTTTGGTAGGTTTGCAATACTCTTTTAACACAAAAGTTCCTGAACATTAGACAGTTATGGCCATTTGCATAATATTAAGTAATTAGGCTACAAAAATCCTACCACAGGAGCACAAGAACAATGAATAAAGGGATAAAAGCAAAAAAAGTTTTGTTTTGTGATTTTCTAATTGTGAATTTTTTTGTGACTCACATTTGGGAAATTACAAAACAGAATGTACCTACGATATTTGGACATATTTTGCAACCCGCAACATAGTTGCATCCTTATTTTCGTAATTGCATTTTGCGCTTACCAAAATTGCGAACCTGGTCAGAAATTGGGAGCACGACTGCGAATGCAGAAAAGAACTTCCTGTTTGTGGATATTGACCTCAAAACAAGGAAGTGCTTTCTCATTTCAATCCTGGAAAGCAGTCACAGAGGAGGTAGTGCACAACTGCCAGTGCAATTAACGATTTGAAGCATCGAGCCACAGCTTTTTACACCAGCAATGGCAAAACAATAAGCAGAGAATGAGTCTGGGGGCATAAGAAGACAACTCAAGTTCTCAGAAAAAGAACGTGAAATATTTTTGGAACAGTACAGCAGCAACCATGACCTCCTGTTTGGAAGATCATCCATGACTGTCCAGGAGGCAGAAATAAATATGACAGGAGATATAGCAGTAAATCAATGCTTTTGGAGTTATGCAGCAGGGCATTGCAGAAATCAGAAAGAGGTGGTATGACCTCAGATATGCATAAAGGAGAAGGTTGCAACACAGCTCAGTGTGTCCTAGGCAACAGGAGGGGCCCTTCTAGTCTCCCTTCTCCCATTACACTGGAGTCAATGATGGAGACTACCTTGGAGCCAGAGGCAGTTATAATTTCCACAAGGATTAGGATTGATACATCTGCACCTGCAGCAAGTAAGTGTAATCCTTTTTCATTTTCATATGTTATCATGAGACTGTCTTCTATTTTAAATAATCATTTTTATAATGCATAGTTTTTAGAAAAGGGTCATAACACGACTATCATAGTGCATTATGGAACATGTAGTCAATAATTTGCAGACTGTAGTCAGTGTTAGAAATATATTAAACAAACTATAGCAAATAGTAAGGAGTGTTTTTCACTGATACAACATTACACTGTAGGTTAAATATTTAAACAGATCTACCTTAGGAAGACAATGATGACTCAAATGTGGTGGGACAAGATGACTCACACCTGGAGGTGGGAGATCTGATTGAATTAGACAGTCAGACAACCACACCCTGTGGCCACTCTTGCAGTGCTTCATACTCCCTACAGCTACAGTCATTGGACGTGGATGATGTCCTACAGCCTCATAGTCCTATCCCACTGCAATACGCTGCATGGAAGATGCTTAGAGGCTGGGAAATCAGTGAACTGTCTTCTGTTAAGATACATATATAATTTAATGAACCCTTATGCAGCTTTCTCCAAAAAGTGTCAAGTTAGGTCTTGTTGTGCATGGAACATTTTAGGGCGAAATGTCAAGCGGGGACTGTACAAAGGGGGGGGTCAAAAAAGTGCATTTCACATGTTAATTCCCATAGGGGCTTTGAACAGGACTACACTCCAAACTGCTGGATGGAATTGTACCAGATTTGGCAGAAAATATGGTTGGTCACTCAGATCATCCTTCCAGTTATTTGGTGTAAGTCCGTTCAGTACTTGTCAAGAAATTAAAGGAAATCCAATTTATATATCTACAATTGCAACAACTTCAATAATATTGATGAGCTGCTGCAGAGTTCTGCAGAGCTCTGATCGGCTATCAACACTTCAACCAGGCTCCCCCCCTCTGAGGGGGAACCTGATGGGCCCCAAATTCCCTGATCGCTCCCCGCATCCTGCAGGAGCTGGGATTGCTTTTGGTCAGAGGGAGCTGCTGAACATGCAGCTCCCTCTGTTCAAAAGCAGAGCACTGTTTGCTATGCCTTGGCGGGAATGGTAATGCTCCTGCCAAGCCATAGCAAACACAAATGTCCCAGGGGTAGGCACCCCAGGACATTGCTGGAGCCTGCCCTGGGGGTGGTGGTCCACAGGGCCATCTGCAGCTACACGAGGGGGGCTGACACCTCCCCCTCTTTCAAGTATTTAGCATTGGGCTGGGGCTCTGCAATTGACCCCCTTAATTAATCTGTTTGTACCCTGGGGAACCAGCAGTCCCCGGGGATGCCTGGGGATGTGGGGAATGCCTAGGGGGTCAGATTATTTCTATACTGTCCACTTTTTTTAAAGGTTTTTTATGAGTCACAAGATGGCTGCCAACACTTCCTGGTTTAAAATGTTGGAAACCATCAGATCTCAGAACAAGATCTCGGGGGGGACGTGGCTCCTCCTGTATATCTTAATAATCGCCACAACTACTGAATGGATTTACACCATTTAACACAAAGGGTGATTTCTAGATCAACAGCTACCTTTCTGCCAAATGTGGTGTAATTCCATTCAGCAGTGTGCATAGTAGCCGTGTCTAAAGTTTCCTATGGAAATTAGCATGGGGAAAAAGCGTTTTGGGACCCCCCCCTTTTTCTCAGGCCCTACTTGATGGATCACCCTGAAATTTTGTGAGACAGCACCAGAAGTGAGTGGCAAACTTAATTGGAAACTTTTGCGAGGATTCGGCAAATGGCGCAAAAGAGTTTGGCAAAACAAAACACGCTCTTCCTATGGAAACTATATCCTAACTATAACTACCTACTGGCAACCACCAGTAGGTAATATATATAGCCAAATTTCAGTTCCTCCTCCTTAGGAAACCACGTCTTGGGTGCGTGTATGGACGAGGAACCTATATGATTGAAACCACACTCTTCAATGGGAGATGTGCTCTCTGGTACGAAACAAATCCAGAAGGCAAAGGTCATACAAGAAACACCAAATGTGTTTCGGTGTTCCAAGGGCCTTGGTCACGGGTGACATAGCAAAGGTATGAGCATGAATATAAAGAAAGGATCCATGTGATCAGCATAGAAACACAAGTCGGGTACAGTCAAAACTCAAGTTACCTGTGACCATCTTGACATATGATAAACATAATGGTAAACATTATGATATAAGACAGTGCCTTGGAGATTTAGTTAATAACCGGAGCCCCTGAATGCGCCATAAAAAGGAATGTTGAGACTTAATGTGTCTGGAAACCCCAGTAATAAAAAAGAACCTGCAAGATGCAAAAAGTACAATTATTTATGTGTGTAGTGGTACTATGTTCACAGTGAATGGGGCTCATTTCAGTAGTTTTTAATGTTGTTATGTGCCACTCACATAAATAAATGCACTTGCCTGCATCCACTCTCTTTTTTTCAAAGGCTTGTTATACCTTAAGTTATAGTTTCTCTGTGCACTTAAGGGTGTGAACTGTGCATGTGGTCCACAGAATAGTGGGCCATGTTGCCACTGCTAGCCTGACAAAGAGAGTAGAAGACTAGAGAATTGGGAGGGATGTGGAGTGAACATCAAGTGAATCACTGAATAAAGCTGCAGCATGAGCCAGGATGCATTCATGGGCTGATTTAATGGATGTTAGTGGGATAGTCTGATGTCGGGGTTGTTGACATCCACGGTGTCTCTCTGTGCTAATACAGTTTCAATCTCCTTGACGTGCAGTACATAATAGGAGACTAACTTTGCCTTTCAATAGAAAACATTTGCAACATGAATTGAGGTGAAAAATAATTGTAGAAAGCAAACAATGTATAGGAAAGCAAAGTGAGTTTTTAGTTAGCAGGTTTAAAGAAGCAATAGGATTGGTTAGTCAGATAGTATACTGCCTAAAAACTCCTCTGAAGAGCCTACTACTGGTCATTGTCCTCTTTATCTTTCCTTCTTTCAGAAGAACCGAAAAGAGTTAAACAGGGCGAGCAGGGGACGGCTACCAGCAGCAGCAACACAGCCGAGGCCCAGTTGGGTGATGGTGCTATGGAAGGTGACCGGCCACAGAAGCTATTCCCGCTGGTGCTGATAAGCAATGCTTATAAATTATTGATTACTTTTAACTATTCTCACCTAGAGTATATTATGGCATTCTGTATTTTCCATTTCTCCAACCTCCTTTGGTCTCCTTTAATGTTCATTTGCCACATATAATTCCTTGTGTTTTCTACATTCCCTGTTTCAGAGTCTGTTTTCCTCACTGCCTTTTATTGCAGTGCCCAAAACATTTTCCTCACCCCTCTTGTACCAACCTCCACTTCATCTCAATGCAGTACACGAAGGGAGACATACTTTTCCCATAACTTTCACAGGGTCTAAGTTTCAAAACTGTATGGAGCAAGGGGAGTACCAATATCATATGTAGAAAACTGTGTGTAAGACAGGGATACTATTTTATTTTTAGGGTTGAACTGAAAAGTAGCAAAGGATTGCCTAGTCTGGCATTAGATTTGTTTGCCTCTAAAATGCCCTTTTAAAGAGTATGTACTAATAAGAACTATTTGGCCTCCTCTTTATATGTTCTTGTTTCAGGACAGCCCACCACCGCCAACCCCTCACTTGCCCCATGGGAATGAAGTGGCCTCCACCTCTACTATTACTTCTGGTGCTGCTGGTAAATCATGTTTAATATTTTCTGCTTCTTTAAAACAGGTATGCATTAAGGTCCTTTGTATTTTCTCCAACTTCTCACTATCTACAAAAGTGTCCACTTTAAGTATGCAAACTCGCCTCCTTGTGTTTTCTTTTCAATTTCAACAGTTTCCACAGCTGACTTCCTCCTGCGTGTAGTTTTCTTCTCCAGCCTTTTTAGTAAACTTTCCCTCATCCCTCTTTTACACGTCTTGTATTAAAGGAAGACTATTAGTAGCGTAAAGAGGAATGCAGGTCTACATATTCACAAATGTAGTTTGAGCAAACATTCCACGTGCAGGTATAGAGATGCTTATCATGGACCCCAACAAGATCTCATGTCATACAATGTTGCATGATGTCATGACAGCGCAGCATGGCATAATACCACCATATTTCCTTTCTATTTCCTTTCATCCTGTCATTGTTTTTCTGATCCTTTTTGAGCTATGTCCCTACTTTATGAAAAAAACAATATCCTTGAATAGTTGACTACTTACTTAGTCTATTAAACCTTTCAATATGATACTTTGGATAGTAGAATATTCCACCTCAGCGATGTATTGCTTTTGTGATAGTCAGAGGTGTCTAAAATATGTGCATTATGTTTCTCCTTCTAGGCCCTGAGTACTACTTGCTCCAGCGGAGGAAGGCAGGGGAGATGAACCAGTTAAGAGGGAAGGAGTGGCTGCTGGGACAAGTGGTAAGTCCCTTTCCTTTCTCAATGACAACTACTGAATTTGTTAAGATTTTCTGCCTTTTCTTCTAGGCCCCTCAGCAATCCTTTTATAAATTATTTAACCTCCTATGTTTCTATCTTATTCACTCTACCATTTATTTGTTAGAAGAAAAGGTGTGGTGCTTAGTGCCCCCTCGCCATCATTTTACCCCATTCTTCCAGTCTCACCCAACCCTTAAATTGCAATCCCATCTCGACATGTACCATATTTTTCCCCATAGTTTCTACCCAACTGACTAATTTTGTGGTTTCCATTACTGTTACATCTTCTATCTCCCATTAACCATGTGAGAAAGCCAACTAGTATATGACAACCAACCAGCCACTAGCCAACATAAACCTAGACCAAGGTCTGATGTTTAACTAACGTTACCCTACACTGTCACTTATTAACACCATAGCTGAGGGAAAAAGCATTTTTAGAGCACTAGTTTGGGTGGAGTGCACAGTGTGAAACTCAGTTTGGAGTAATACTCAGCGTGGAACTCAGGAGGAAGTCGGAAGGATAAGATCAGGGCCATTGGAATTTATGATGACAAAAGCTGTCCCAAATCAAAACATGCTGCCCCTCAAGGATGTCTGTATTAATGTGGCACGTCACAGTCAAGTAAATTGTGCAGTGTTTCATTTGGGTTCCGCCCATTTAGTACGCCCAGATTTTTTTGCTTCTTTGATCACCTGTCTTGGAATTTTTACTATGGGTAAGTGCTACTACTTTAGTCTCACCCATAGGAATCATATGGTAAATGAACTGTGAAAGTTTAGCACCAGTGTCCACCTTTTAAGAGAAGGCAGAGCCAATGCAGCAAGGGTAAGGGTCACTAGGTTTGTTACATGTGAACACGTGTGCACATGGGATCCTACCATTATGCTTAGCTGGTACCTGAGCTGCAATAGGCCACATATTATTGGTGGGCCCTCATTGGTAATGTCAGTATGGTTTACTGTGTTAGCTGCAGTGACAGTGAATTACAAAAACACACCAAAACTGACCATATGTAACTTGTAGGAAAAAGACACAAATATGTGTAACACTAAAACAAAGTCAACACTTGGGTTGACAGTCTATATCTAGACATAGTAAAGATATATTGTATGAAAAGCCATGCTGGTATAATATTTAAAATGGCTTGTAAATACTCACATTGTTCATAAGTTTTAATTGGTTGATTTGTCATTGGAATATAGGTTATCCAAAGCATTTGAGGAGTATAATCAAAACCCAACTGTGCTAGTCGAGGTCCACATACTCAATATAGTATTAGTATCACAGTCCGATAAATTTTCTCATCCCGGTAATATCGAGACTATTTGTAATTTAGATAAGCACAGAAGCAATATACACTGTAGAAGGACTATGAAGAAGTCAACAAATCACTTTCCTACTAAAAATCAAACAGAAAATTATCTGGGTGATAATTGAATGGTGATTATTAGACAGTAGAGGCTCTTCTGATGAGAGAACGGAAGTGGATACTGTGAATACAAACTGATAGGAATGCCCTGAAAGATGATATTCTTCGAATGGCTTAATCTGTGACTTATAGGTAGTAGCTCCTCTTCCTATTTTGAGTTTTTAAGGTTGTTACATCTATGTCTGTTTAAGATTATCTTATTTGACACCATTACACATCAATGGAAAGTGTGCCTCAGATTGGTTGAATAGCCATTGTATGAATCCTATTGGACTATAAACAAACAAACAATTCAGCTCTTTATTTATCTGGCACTATTCAGCTAGTGTAAAAGATGTGCCAAAAGAGCTCCAATAGGGTCTTATTGGGCTTTCCTAACGTCTTGGACATTATGGTCCATAAAATAAAATATAATTGCAAGGCTAATTGTGAAGGTGTAAATATATCAGAGAACATTTCCTAGCCTCCTCTGGTGCTCCCACATGATGATGTGTGCTGATACTGCACAAAGGATAACCTTTACTTATCTGGAGCAATACAGTTAGTGTTAGGATGTACCACAAGACCCTTAATAGTGTCCTGTTATGCTTTTCAACATTTTGGACACTACAACCAACAAAATATAATTTCAAGGCTAAATGAGAACCTGGAAAAGTGCCAAACTACATTTCCCAGCCTCATTTGATGCACGCATGTGACAACATAAGATGATCGCCGCACAAAGGCCGTCCAACACTGCTGATTAGATTTTTTTGGGCTCAATGTGATGAGACTAAGTCTGGATGGTAAACTCTGCCTTGGAGTTTGCAGAGATTTCATCATTACGTGAAGTTCAGAAAAACTATTTTTTTCCCTTTGCTCACGTTCGTAAACCTCAAGTTGGCAAGCGCAAGTGTGGAAAATCCACTCCCCAGCGAGATCTTTCCTCATTCGCGATCGTCAACATCAAGTTGGCGAGCACAAGCGTTGAAAATCAACTGTCTGTTCACATTGAGAAAGCTGCCGGTCGAGTAAAAATATACTGGAGCGGCAGAATGGAAGCAGCGCCCTATTGCGCTGTGGATGATCGCTATGATTGCACAGTGCAGAGAAGCACCTGGCGCTGAAAATCACTGCAAACAGCATTTATCCAATGCACTCCGCCGCTTGCGGAGCTCCACGTAGCGCGGCAGAGTATTTTCTGCACTTCGCGGAGTTCCGCTTAGCAGAACTCCACAAACTCCACCCAGGCTTAGATGAGACACCACTGTGTGGAGGGGAACAACGTTTACAACACAACTTTTACAACGCACTACCGTTACAACAAAACTTTTACAACGCAAATGCATTTACAACGCATGCTTTTAAAACGCAAATAGTAAACTACAAATAGTGTAGTTTACTATCCCAACACCTTCCCTACTGTTAAGTGGACTGGAGTTGTAATAGTAAATTACACTTTTCTAATGTTATCACGCCATCTAGTGCAAGTTCTGCAGAGCTCTGATCGGCTATCAACACTTCAACCAGGCTCCCCCCCTCTGAGGGGGAACCTGATGGGCCCCAAATTCCCTGATCGCTCCCCGCATCCTGCAGGAGCTGGGATTGCTTTTGGTCAGAGGGAGCTGCTGAACATGCAGCTCCCTCTGTTCAAAAGCAGAGCACTGTTTGCTATGCCTTGGCGGGAATGGTAATGCTCCTGCCAAGCCATAGCAAACACAAATGTCCCAGGGGTAGGCACCCCAGGACATTGCTGGAGCCTGCCCTGGGGGTGGTGGTCCACAGGGCCATCTGCAGCTACACGAGGGGGGCTGACACCTCCCCCTCTTTCAAGTATTTAGCATTGGGCTGGGGCTCTGCAATTGACCCCCTTAATTAATCTGTTTGTACCCTGGGGAACCAGCAGTCCCCGGGGATGCCTGGGGATGTGGGGAATGCCTAGGGGGTCAGATTATTTCTATACTGTCCACTTTTTTTAAAGGTTTTTTATGAGTCACAAGATGGCTGCCAACACTTCCTGGTTTAAAATGTTGGAAACCATCAGATCTCAGAACAAGATCTCGGGGGGGACGTGGCTCCTCCTGTATATCTTAATAATCGCCACAACTACTGAATGGATTTACACCATTTAACACAAAGGGTGATTTCTAGATCAACAGCTACCTTTCTGCCAAATGTGGTGTAATTCCATTCAGCAGTGTGCATAGTAGCCGTGTCTAAAGTTTCCTATGGAAATTAGCATGGGGAAAAAGCGTTTTGGGACCCCCCCCTTTTTCTCAGGCCCTACTTGATGGATCACCCTGAAATTTTGTGAGACAGCACCAGAAGTGAGTGGCAAACTTAATTGGAAACTTTTGCGAGGATTCGGCAAATGGCGCAAAAGAGTTTGGCAAAACAAAACACGCTCTTCCTATGGAAACTATATCCTAACTATAACTACCTACTGGCAACCACCAGTAGGTAATATATATAGCCAAATTTCAGTTCCTCCTCCTTAGGAAACCACGTCTTGGGTGCGTGTATGGACGAGGAACCTATATGATTGAAACCACACTCTTCAATGGGAGATGTGCTCTCTGGTACGAAACAAATCCAGAAGGCAAAGGTCATACAAGAAACACCAAATGTGTTTCGGTGTTCCAAGGGCCTTGGTCACGGGTGACATAGCAAAGGTATGAGCATGAATATAAAGAAAGGATCCATGTGATCAGCATAGAAACACAAGTCGGGTACAGTCAAAACTCAAGTTACCTGTGACCATCTTGACATATGATAAACATAATGGTAAACATTATGATATAAGACAGTGCCTTGGAGATTTAGTTAATAACCGGAGCCCCTGAATGCGCCATAAAAAGGAATGTTGAGACTTAATGTGTCTGGAAACCCCAGTAATAAAAAAGAACCTGCAAGATGCAAAAAGTACAATTATTTATGTGTGTAGTGGTACTATGTTCACAGTGAATGGGGCTCATTTCAGTAGTTTTTAATGTTGTTGTGTGCCACTCACATAAATAAATGCACTTGCCTGCATCCACTCTCTTTTTTTCAAAGGCTTGTTATACCTTAAGTTATAGTTTCTCTGTGCACTTAAGGGTGTGAACTGTGCATGTGGTCCACAGAATAGTGGGCCATGTTGCCACTGCTAGCCTGACAAAGAGAGTAGAAGACTAGAGAATTGGGAGGGATGTGGAGTGAACATCAAGTGAATCACTGAATAAAGCTGCAGCATGAGCCAGGATGCATTCATGGGCTGATTTAATGGATGTTAGTGGGATAGTCTGATGTCGGGGTTGTTGACATCCACGGTGTCTCTCTGTGCTAATACAGTTTCAATCTCCTTGACGTGCAGTACATAATAGGAGACTAACTTTGCCTTTCAATAGAAAACATTTGCAACATGAATTGAGGTGAAAAATAATTGTAGAAAGCAAACAATGTATAGGAAAGCAAAGTGAGTTTTTAGTTAGCAGGTTTAAAGAAGCAATAGGATTGGTTAGTCAGATAGTATACTGCCTAAAAACTCCTCTGAAGAGCCTACTACTGGTCATTGTCCTCTTTATCTTTCCTTCTTTCAGAAGAACCGAAAAGAGTTAAACAGGGCGAGCAGGGGACGGCTACCAGCAGCAGCAACACAGCCGAGGCCCAGTTGGGTGATGGTGCTATGGAAGGTGACCGGCCACAGAAGCTATTCCCGCTGGTGCTGATAAGCAATGCTTATAAATTATTGATTACTTTTAACTATTCTCACCTAGAGTATATTATGGCATTCTGTATTTTCCATTTCTCCAACCTCCTTTGGTCTCCTTTAATGTTCATTTGCCACATATAATTCCTTGTGTTTTCTACATTCCCTGTTTCAGAGTCTGTTTTCCTCACTGCCTTTTATTGCAGTGCCCAAAACATTTTCCTCACCCCTCTTGTACCAACCTCCACTTCATCTCAATGCAGTACACGAAGGGAGACATACTTTTCCCATAACTTTCACAGGGTCTAAGTTTCAAAACTGTATGGAGCAAGGGGAGTACCAATATCATATGTAGAAAACTGTGTGTAAGACAGGGATACTATTTTATTTTTAGGGTTGAACTGAAAAGTAGCAAAGGATTGCCTAGTCTGGCATTAGATTTGTTTGCCTCTAAAATGCCCTTTTAAAGAGTATGTACTAATAAGAACTATTTGGCCTCCTCTTTATATGTTCTTGTTTCAGGACAGCCCACCACCGCCAACCCCTCACTTGCCCCATGGGAATGAAGTGGCCTCCACCTCTACTATTACTTCTGGTGCTGCTGGTAAATCATGTTTAATATTTTCTGCTTCTTTAAAACAGGTATGCATTAAGGTCCTTTGTATTTTCTCCAACTTCTCACTATCTACAAAAGTGTCCACTTTAAGTATGCAAACTCGCCTCCTTGTGTTTTCTTTTCAATTTCAACAGTTTCCACAGCTGACTTCCTCCTGCGTGTAGTTTTCTTCTCCAGCCTTTTTAGTAAACTTTCCCTCATCCCTCTTTTACACGTCTTGTATTAAAGGAAGACTATTAGTAGCGTAAAGAGGAATGCAGGTCTACATATTCACAAATGTAGTTTGAGCAAACATTCCACGTGCAGGTATAGAGATGCTTATCATGGACCCCAACAAGATCTCATGTCATACAATGTTGCATGATGTCATGACAGCGCAGCATGGCATAATACCACCATATTTCCTTTCTATTTCCTTTCATCCTGTCATTGTTTTTCTGATCCTTTTTGAGCTATGTCCCTACTTTATGAAAAAAACAATATCCTTGAATAGTTGACTACTTACTTAGTCTATTAAACCTTTCAATATGATACTTTGGATAGTAGAATATTCCACCTCAGCGATGTATTGCTTTTGTGATAGTCAGAGGTGTCTAAAATATGTGCATTATGTTTCTCCTTCTAGGCCCTGAGTACTACTTGCTCCAGCGGAGGAAGGCAGGGGAGATGAACCAGTTAAGAGGGAAGGAGTGGCTGCTGGGACAAGTGGTAAGTCCCTTTCCTTTCTCAATGACAACTACTGAATTTGTTAAGATTTTCTGCCTTTTCTTCTAGGCCCCTCAGCAATCCTTTTATAAATTATTTAACCTCCTATGTTTCTATCTTATTCACTCTACCATTTATTTGTTAGAAGAAAAGGTGTGGTGCTTAGTGCCCCCTCGCCATCATTTTACCCCATTCTTCCAGTCTCACCCAACCCTTAAATTGCAATCCCATCTCGACATGTACCATATTTTTCCCCATAGTTTCTACCCAACTGACTAATTTTGTGGTTTCCATTACTGTTACATCTTCTATCTCCCATTAACCATGTGAGAAAGCCAACTAGTATATGACAACCAACCAGCCACTAGCCAACATAAACCTAGACCAAGGTCTGATGTTTAACTAACGTTACCCTACACTGTCACTTATTAACACCATAGCTGAGGGAAAAAGCATTTTTAGAGCACTAGTTTGGGTGGAGTGCACAGTGTGAAACTCAGTTTGGAGTAATACTCAGCGTGGAACTCAGGAGGAAGTCGGAAGGATAAGATCAGGGCCATTGGAATTTATGATGACAAAAGCTGTCCCAAATCAAAACATGCTGCCCCTCAAGGATGTCTGTATTAATGTGGCACGTCACAGTCAAGTAAATTGTGCAGTGTTTCATTTGGGTTCCGCCCATTTAGTACGCCCAGATTTTTTTGCTTCTTTGATCACCTGTCTTGGAATTTTTACTATGGGTAAGTGCTACTACTTTAGTCTCACCCATAGGAATCATATGGTAAATGAACTGTGAAAGTTTAGCACCAGTGTCCACCTTTTAAGAGAAGGCAGAGCCAATGCAGCAAGGGTAAGGGTCACTAGGTTTGTTACATGTGAACACGTGTGCACATGGGATCCTACCATTATGCTTAGCTGGTACCTGAGCTGCAATAGGCCACATATTATTGGTGGGCCCTCATTGGTAATGTCAGTATGGTTTACTGTGTTAGCTGCAGTGACAGTGAATTACAAAAACACACCAAAACTGACCATATGTAACTTGTAGGAAAAAGACACAAATATGTGTAACACTAAAACAAAGTCAACACTTGGGTTGACAGTCTATATCTAGACATAGTAAAGATATATTGTATGAAAAGCCATGCTGGTATAATATTTAAAATGGCTTGTAAATACTCACATTGTTCATAAGTTTTAATTGGTTGATTTGTCATTGGAATATAGGTTATCCAAAGCATTTGAGGAGTATAATCAAAACCCAACTGTGCTAGTCGAGGTCCACATACTCAATATAGTATTAGTATCACAGTCCGATAAATTTTCTCATCCCGGTAATATCGAGACTATTTGTAATTTAGATAAGCACAGAAGCAATATACACTGTAGAAGGACTATGAAGAAGTCAACAAATCACTTTCCTACTAAAAATCAAACAGAAAATTATCTGGGTGATAATTGAATGGTGATTATTAGACAGTAGAGGCTCTTCTGATGAGAGAACGGAAGTGGATACTGTGAATACAAACTGATAGGAATGCCCTGAAAGATGATATTCTTCGAATGGCTTAATCTGTGACTTATAGGTAGTAGCTCCTCTTCCTATTTTGAGTTTTTAAGGTTGTTACATCTATGTCTGTTTAAGATTATCTTATTTGACACCATTACACATCAATGGAAAGTGTGCCTCAGATTGGTTGAATAGCCATTGTATGAATCCTATTGGACTATAAACAAACAAACAATTCAGCTCTTTATTTATCTGGCACTATTCAGCTAGTGTAAAAGATGTGCCAAAAGAGCTCCAATAGGGTCTTATTGGGCTTTCCTAACGTCTTGGACATTATGGTCCATAAAATAAAATATAATTGCAAGGCTAATTGTGAAGGTGTAAATATATCAGAGAACATTTCCTAGCCTCCTCTGGTGCTCCCACATGATGATGTGTGCTGATACTGCACAAAGGATAACCTTTACTTATCTGGAGCAATACAGTTAGTGTTAGGATGTACCACAAGACCCTTAATAGTGTCCTGTTATGCTTTTCAACATTTTGGACACTACAACCAACAAAATATAATTTCAAGGCTAAATGAGAACCTGGAAAAGTGCCAAACTACATTTCCCAGCCTCATTTGATGCACGCATGTGACAACATAAGATGATCGCCGCACAAAGGCCGTCCAACACTGCTGATTAGATTTTTTTGGGCTCAATGTGATGAGACTAAGTCTGGATGGTAAACTCTGCCTTGGAGTTTGCAGAGATTTCATCATTACGTGAAGTTCAGAAAAACTATTTTTTTCCCTTTGCTCACGTTCGTAAACCTCAAGTTGGCAAGCGCAAGTGTGGAAAATCCACTCCCCAGCGAGATCTTTCCTCATTCGCGATCGTCAACATCAAGTTGGCGAGCACAAGCGTTGAAAATCAACTGTCTGTTCACATTGAGAAAGCTGCCGGTCGAGTAAAAATATACTGGAGCGGCAGAATGGAAGCAGCGCCCTATTGCGCTGTGGATGATCGCTATGATTGCACAGTGCAGAGAAGCACCTGGCGCTGAAAATCACTGCAAACAGCATTTATCCAATGCACTCCGCCGCTTGCGGAGCTCCACGTAGCGCGGCAGAGTATTTTCTGCACTTCGCGGAGTTCCGCTTAGCAGAACTCCACAAACTCCACCCAGGCTTAGATGAGACACCACTGTGTGGAGGGGAACAACGTTTACAACACAACTTTTACAACGCACTACCGTTACAACAAAACTTTTACAACGCAAATGCATTTACAACGCATGCTTTTAAAACGCAAATAGTAAACTACAAATAGTGTAGTTTACTATCCCAACACCTTCCCTACTGTTAAGTGGACTGGAGTTGTAATAGTAAATTACACTTTTCTAATGTTAGCACGCCATCTAGTGCAAGTCGATGTAAAGACTTGCGTTGTAAAAGCATGCGTTATAAATGCATTTGCGTTGTAAAAGTTTCGTTGTTACAGCATGCGTTGTAACAGCACGCGTTGTAACGTCATACATCCCTGTGTGGAGGTCCTCATGACAGCAGGGAAGGCCAGGCTAATCATCTTCGAATGTGTTAATATACTATCGAACACTGGGCTAAGAAAGTTTTTCAGACTGTGATACTCATACTATATTAAATATGTGCATTTTGGAAGACCTCAATTAGCACAGCTGGGCTCTGATTACACTCCTCAAAAGATATGGCTAAAAAGCACACATAACAATTACAACTTAAATTACTAGGGGTAGGCGGAACTTGCAGAGTTTCACTCCTTGGAATTATGCTGAGTTATATGAAAACTCTGCGAGATTCCGCGGGGTTTCATGAGTAAGCGGAATCAGCACATCGTGCTGATTTTTAGTGCCAGAAGCTAGTTCCACGCTGCAGAATTAGTGTGAACAGCACCATGTGCACACCCGGTGGCGCTGCTTCTTTGCTGCTGCTCAAGCAGATTTTCTACTCAAGCAGCAGCATCCTCACTGCAAATGGTTACAACCTCCCGCATTGAGAAAATATCGCTGGCTGCCATTTTAGCACCCAAAAATTGCACTATGGGGTGCCAATTCTCGCTCACCAACTTACCGTTGTCAAACTGTGTTCAAGAAAATACTCTATCATGCGGTAGTTGGCAGTTGTTCCTGGAACTCCTGACAGATTTCAGACACGTCCCCCAGATCATTAAATAGTATGTAGAGACAGAGCACATGTAGGAAAGTTGGTTTCTGTTGCAGTAATTCCCCCACTTTCTGCCAGATTTCTGATGCACTTTGACTGAGTGCTCCATTGGTTCCCACGGCCTGTGTTCTTCCGTAAACGGTACCATTGTTTGTACAATTGGCACACCTCTGGCCCACATGTAAGTCCGTCGTAAAAGGTACCAGTGGTACCAAGGGGGTCTTTGTGGCCAGAAAGGGTCCCTTAGGGCTGCAGCATGTATTGTGCCACCCTAAAGGATCCCACACCAGACACATGCACAATGCCATTGCAGGCTATGTGTTTTGGTGTAGCTAAACTAAAAGATTCAACATGGCACACGTTCATGGGTGCCATGCCTACATCAAACGGCCTGTAGTATAGGTAAGTCACCCCTCTAGAAGGCCTCACAGCCCTAAAAGCCGGGTGCACTATACCACAGGGGAGGGCATAGCTGGCTGAGCAATATACCCTTACACTGCCTGTGCCATTCACAGACATTGTAAATCCAGTGGAGCCATTTAGAGTATATGAACTGAGAGTTTGTCAACATGAACTCCACAGCTCTGTGATGGTTTTACTGAAGATTGAGATATTTGGCAGCAAACTTTTCAAAATTATAAACCCACACCGAACTCAGTGTTAGATTTATTATAAAATACACTTAGAGGGCATCTTAGAGATGCCCCCTGAAAAACGACAAACCTCTAGTGTATTGGATGACTGGACCCTGCCAGCAAGCCACCACCAGACAGTTTTTTGATCTCATTGGATGTGAACCCTTCTGGTCCCAGCGATCAGAAGCAAATCCAGCTCTGGCTGAAGGAGCTTCACACCTCCCCTTGCAGGAACAGCAACACTTGGCAGTGAGACTCTAAGGTTCACACCAAGTGTTATGCTGATTTGGGCAGCTCCAACTAGTGGAGATTCCCCCTGTCCTAGTCCTACTTTTTGGCAGCAAGACAGGTGGGAAACTTAGTGAGCAAAGTTTGGTGGCCTTTCATTTGCTGATCTTTGCCCCCAGGGCCTGTGACCCTAAACCGCATGTACTTACCTGTATCCGGAGACTGGACTTGAAAACCGCTTACTTACCTATAAGTTACTCACTTGTCTTTTTCCTGTAGGATTGCATTGGTCTCTCGCTGTATTACATTAAGTGTGATCCTAAAAACATGACATGAAAATCATGTCATGCACATGCAAAGCATTGTTTGATACTGTACAAACCTATTGCCAGTAATTTGAAAGTATTGCATAAAAGTAACTGAGTTAAACTTAGTTCCTAGAAATACATTTACTGAGATAATATTTTTTCTACAAGCATTGGCCTGGAGTCTGTCCTTGAGTGTGTGTTCCTGTCTTGTATGATTGTGTGCACAAAATACATCCACACTACCCTCTGACAAGCCTAACTGCTCAGCCCAGCTACCACTAAATTACAGTAAGGTATTATCTATTTTAACCACTGCCATACCTTTTGGGATTCACTGGACTCTATACACTATACCTCTTTTTCGTATAGTATATACAGACCCAGCTTCCTACATCAGGCAAGCAAGGGGGGCTTGCCATTATTTTGAAGTTCTCTCCTCAAATGCCAAACCATCCTCCTCACAACCCCACAATGTGAAAGTGTCCCATACAACCACTTTCTCAGGAGCCTTAATATACCACCCCAAGGACCTTCAAGCCTCAAAACATAGCCATTTCAGATTATTGGAGAATTAGAATATACCCTTTGATGAAACCATAGATACACAAGCAACCAGTCTAGCGTTTGATCTGGCTGTAATCCAACTGGAGCAAAGGGTTCAGGGCCCCACTCACATAAAGGGTCATTTATTAGATCCCATTTTCACTAACATCCTGGCTTTACAGGTTTCTAATCTGATATGTCTCTTATGGACTGATCATTTCTTGATCCACATGACTCTTAGGATAGCTGAGTGTACACTGTTTCCTAAAGATGAGACAGTAAAAGTGCAATGTTGTTCTAAATTAAACCAACATAACTAGAGACACTCCCTGAGTCTAATACTACCTGAGTTAGATTCTCACCCTGAAGTTGACAAAAATATGATCTCAGATTGGCTTAGCCATTCCCTAGACCAAAAGTTCCCTATGAAAAGAGGAACTCAAAACCCAAAAATAAGTCTGCCCATGATACATCCCTTAGCTGAGAATGCTATAAAAAAAGATGCAAGGGCATAAAAAGAGCATGGAAACAAAACTATGGAGAAAATGAAAAAATACTGTATTGGGAGAGAGAGGATCTAGCACACCAAAATTCGTCAAGCTCAGGCCTCCTATTTTGAAGGAGAAATAATGAAGCTGTTAACTCCCCTAGATAAATCTTAAAAATTACAAAATCCTTGGTGGAATCCAACACAAACCCTCTGGTGCCTGAACCTTCAATTGATAGGTGCAATGCCTTAGCCACCTATTGTAACTCTAAAGTTAATTACGTCTATCGCTCACTTAAGGTGGACAATGAAAGTGATAACCCCATGCCAGTGAATAACAGTAAAGAGAGGCATCTCCTGATCCTCTCCCAATTCACTCCCCTCTTTCTGGATGAATTCCCTGCCCGGTTCAAATCTGTTAAGTCAGAATTTCCATTGGATCCAGCACCTCTGAGAATCCTTGCCCATGAGCTGGAAAATATCTTTCCCATTTTATTGAACATGGTTTATCTATCCCTAGGAACAGGTATAGTGCCCTTCCACTGGAAACAGCCGATGGTCAGAGCTGATCTCAAGAAGCACAACCTAGACCCTAATAGCCTCACAAATTACCACCCAATCTCCTTACTCCCATGTTTTAGCAAAGTGGTAGAGAAATATGTTGTCAAATGTCTGTCCAAATTCCAGGAAGCTAACTCCATTTTGCAACACACACAAATGGGTTTCTGGTCAAAACACAGCTCAGAAACTGCCCTTCTAGCTGTGGAAACAGAAACTGGATCAATGGCCCATGGTAGCCATCATACTTATGGATCTCAGCAAGGCCTTCAATACTGCTGACCATCCAAAGCTCCTAGATAGGGTGGATAAAGCTGGTATCGCAGGAAAAGCTCTGGATTGAGTGAGTTCTTTTTTTGAGAGAACAAACATTTAATGTCTTTGACAAAGACTGTTTATTGAAAATCATGCCCTCTACTTGTGGGATCCCACAAGGGTCCTTACTCAGTCCAACACTGTTTAGTATATGCCTGCAGTCACTCATGGACATTATAGCTCTCCATAGGATTTCTATAGTTTCCTATGCCGATGACACCCAACTGGTCTTCTCTCTTGCTCCAGACTCAAATCCTTACTAATCCACACTGGGGTCATGCAAGGAGCAGGTGTCCAGCTGGATGAATAAGTCTTGCCTTAAGTTCATTGGAGCTTAAACAGATTTAATGATTCAGGGAAACAAATCCATCACTCAACAAATTCCAGGCTGGCCTACTAATATTGGCTCCCCACCAGTCCACCAGGTTGGCCATAAAAGTTTTAGGGATGTGGTTCGAGAATACTTTAAGGATGGAAGCCTAGGCTATTAAAATTTCTGTTTGTTGCTTTGGATTACTAAGGATGCTAAATAATATTGCGCCGCTGCTTCCACAAAATTCAAATGCAAAACAACAATTGATGGACAAATTGCAGAACAATGTCATACATTTCCACCTGTACAGAGATCTGGGCATAAATCCATAGTTTTTGTGCTCACCATGCCATTCCAGTTTGGACCCGGCCATATGCAAATCAGCCTTGACCCTGCGTTCAAAGGGAACAATCCAGCCCAAACTGCCAAACCGGGCCCTTCCTGGACTTGAAACAAGCATCCTAGGACCGGTTTCGGGGTTTCACTCCTCATCAGCGAGGATAGCTTGACTCCAGTGGCATGGAGAGCACGGGACCCACATCTGGGCATACCTGTCCCACTCGGGGTGACTAATGCAAAAAAAGCAATTGATGGACAGAATGCAGAACAATGTCATACATTCACCCCAGTACAGAGATGTGGGCCTAAATCAATCATTTTTTTTGCACACCATGCCATTCCAGTTTGGACCCGGCCATATGCAAATCACTCTTGACCCTGGGCCCAATGTGACATGTCCAGCCTGAACTACCAAGCCATGACCTCCCTGGACTGGAAACAAGCATCCTAGGACCGGTTTTGGGGTTTCACCCCCTCATCAGCCAGGATAGCATGACTCCAGTGGCATGGAGAGCACGGTACCCATGTCTGGATATACCCGTCCCACCCGGGGACCAAATGCAAAAAGAACAATTGATGGGCAGAATGCAAAACAATATCGTACATTCACCCTAGTACAGAGATGTGGGCCTAAAACAATCGTTTTTTTGCTCACCATGCCATTCCCGTTTGGACCCAGCGATATGCAAATCAGTCTTGACCCTGCACCCAATGGGAACAGTCCAGCCTGAACTGACAAGCCAGGCCCTCCCTACCTGAAACTGGTCCTAGGATGCTTGTTGCCAGTCCAGGGAGCACCTGGTTTGGCAGTTCTTGCTGGACTGTTACAGTGAGGCACAGGGTCAAGACTGATTTGCAAATGGCCAAGTCTAAACTGGGTTGGCATGGTAAGCATAAGAATGATGGATTTAACCCAGATCTCTTGACTAGGGGTGAATGTTTGATTTGTTCTGCATCAATTGTGAGTCTTCCCCAAAATTCAAGGCAGGTGGTAGTACAAACCCTTTTTAGGTCTCGCCTGAGCCAGCGCTTTAGCGCTGCTCTGGCGAGAGCTAAAGGGAGCGGGATTTGGAAGTGCAAACTAGTGCTTTTCAGGCCGCCAACTACAGTGCATGTGCGCTGGGCGCGCGCACCATTTGTCAGCCTGCTGATCACTTTCGCGGCCGCTTTGATGTTCTCAGTGAGCCGCGTGGCCACTGGGAACATCAAAGCGGCTGCGAAAGTGCTCACCATATGCCAGCCTTCCCTGTGCTGCTTTAGCACTCACCGCCCCCACCCCCCCTTCCATGTTACCCATGTGGCTCACTTTTTCTTTCATGGCCGCACAGCGTTAATTTCACGAACGCACGGCCAATGCTTGTTTACTTTACCTCATTTCATTCCTTTTCATTCCCCGTCTGTCTTCTTTACTCCCCCTTTCGACCTGTATCTCTCTGTTTGGTTTCCTGCGCGTTCTTAGTTTCTCCGATTAAGTCATGTTTCCTTTTTTTAAATATTTTGTACATTCTGCATATTATTTTGCTCTACAGAATGGCAGACCGATATAACATGCCACACTGTCTGCTGTCCAGGTTAATGTAACACTGCTGCCCCTCTACAACATTCCCAAATCCCAAACTAACTCGCGGTTTAAAACTATTTATTGTGCTGTGGCGGCACCCTGTGACCTTTCGGTTTAGGTGTTAAGTCGCCCTGAAATTGTTCCTCCTTACATACAGCTTTGCTTGTGACTGATGCCATGCACCTCTGCTAAGTGCCCGCAGGAAATAAAACAAGCATTGGCATAGCCAATAGGTCTCGCTTTTGGGACCTTATAAGTATTTAGTTATGCAACTGTTGCATGGCTAAACACTTATAAGGTCCCAAAAGCGAGACCTATTGGCTATGCCAATGCTTGTTCTCTCATTTCTAGATTATAGCAAATCATTGTACTTGGGGTCTCCTTCAGGAGTGACACAAAAACTGCAGTTGGTTCAAAATGGACCTGCACGCATGTTACTGGGGATCCCTAGATCGCAATCAGTCAGACAGGGCCTGCAAGACCTTCTCTGGAATTTAGAGCCCACCCCCATGAATTACAACTTAGGAATTTATTAACTCCTTGAGGATTTAAAAGCCATTTTGAATAATAGACCTGCATGTCTTTGCATGCAATGTATCCATCCTATGTCCAGATACAGACAGTCAATCTAACTGTTGACTTTGTTTTTACTGTTGCATATTCCTAATATTGGCATAACATACCCTCCCAGAGAATACAGAGATTTTTATACACTAGCCTGAGGCTCCTATTCATATATCCTTATCTAGTTTATAGACCTACATTCTCCAAAGTCGAGGATGCAAAGAAGCAAAATTACCCTTGAGGTAAGATTTGCATGTGGCTGATGAATTTGATGGTGAATATGTGTGCATCTCACTTCACCAGATATGACCACTTTGTTCAGAACACTTTACAGTGGGTATCTTCACACTATGAGAATTGCTTGTGTGAAATACTAATGCTATATTTTTTATTGTTTTCATTTAGGGGCCTACATTACAGTTTACTGAGGCAACCACCTTACATAAAGGATTGACATCGTATGAGGGTTAGATTCTATGCTTTTTATTATTGTTTTATAACAGAGAGGATGTTCTAGGTTCCGAGAAATGCCGCTGATACCTTATTACAGGGTAAGATAGGCAGAAACATGTTGACCAGTAGATAGGATTAGCCCCCACTTTGTTTTAACCCTGCCACTCTGGAATTCAATAAAATTGCTTATTCTACCCAGGAAAACTGTGCACCTAGACACCTTATATTTGTCCTTTCACACTTAGGGAGAACACATGAGTGGTACAGTGTTCCATCTTCTTACCAAGCTCCCCATTGAGTGGGTGAGTTCTTTCGTCCTTAAACATTAAGAACCCCAACCCTCGCTATACTCTACACCAAGGTTGAAATTACTTTTTAGATTCCTCCTGACCTTTTAGTGTTAGGCGACACTGTATTATACACAAGGAGGAAATCTGCCTTAGGGCCCGATTACGATTCAGGCTGAAACATCTCTGACCATCGCTCGGAGCCCTTCAGCCTGCATCATAATAGGCTGGTTGGATTCCTTTCTGACCGACCCATTTCGATGGGGTCAGTCAGAAGGGAATCCAAATCGGATCTCCGAATGGCCTCCGATGGGCTCGGAGAGCCTGTCTGCCATTTGGAAGGCCTGCAGTAATCCCTCGGCTGGCTGTTTCTGGCTGAGGGATTCCGATTTCAGATTCCCACTGCCTTTCTGGGCTGGCTTATCTGACACAGATTGCATTGGGAAACTGTCTTTGGGGGCCCCCTGCAGAACCCCCATGGGTGCAGGACAACCGGATGGCAGACTAGGTGCCCCCTTGTTGATCTCTGCACCTTGAGGTGCCTGCACCTCTGCTCTTTGCAATGAGAACATGCATTCAATTCGGAATGCATGCTTCCAATGTAAAGAATAGGATTGCGACCGAACAGAGTTCCATCGCATCCTACTTGCTGGGCTGGAACCGACGACAGGAGGTCATTCGGTTCCAGTTCCCAACTGATGTCGGACAGACTCCAGTCCGTCCGACATCAGAATCAGCCCAGTAGAGTGCAGTTTTGTTTCCCTTAGGCCTACAAAGTTCAGTGAGGTGCACCCAGTTTGACTACAAAGATCCCAAGATCATACATGCATATCAAATGCGTTGTCCCAAATTTTCATGTTTCTCTGGCTCAGCTCAGAATTAAGCCCGGGCGTTGAACTACGCTCTGTTCGCGGAGCTTACGAAGTTTAGGTAACTTCGCGATTCGCGTAGAGCGCGAAGTTGCAGATTGCTACGCAATCTAGCGCGTAGCGTAGTAGTTTTGCTTACTCGCGCGCTCAATATTCATTCTCGCGCGCGGTAACGTCTTACCGTGATTCTGCGATCGCCAACTTGCTTTTCTGTCCGTTCGCGAGCGCCACGTGATTTGTAATATGGCTGCCCAAGCCTGCGAGAGTGTGCGAACGCGAACACGTCATTCGGGCGCACGAGCTGACTTCGGCGGCTGTCTTGGTAAGATCGCGATCCCGAACATGCAAAAACTACAATCTGGCGAAGAATATCTCTCGAGCTTCATAAAACCTTCTCTAAAATGATCATTTTGCTCAGAAAAACTCCTCAGATTGTGATTTGCTGTAGTCTTTTGTGTAAGGAGGAGTCCTTTAATTGTTTTAACTCTTTTTTTCAAGAGGAAGGAAGTGCCCCTGAGTCTACAACTTCCTGTTCCTGTCCAGCAGGCTCCTCCCAGTGCTTTGTGCATGTGCTGTTCACTTTCATTTGAATTTGGAGCTGGAAGGATCACTTTTTGTGTCTGTCTGCTGCATCATACCATTGGATTGGATTTATTTGAGCACTTTTTGATTTGAGATTGAATTTACTACAAGTAAGTTGGAGAATTGGTGTGTTTGTTTCATTGGGGCTTGTTTGTACCTACATTTTTCTGGGATTTTCATTGTTTTTAAAAAATATTGTTGTGGCGGGTGGCCTTTACTTTCAATAGGGGCCTAGTTGTTTTCTCTGCAATTTCAGCCAGTAGGGTACCCATGGGTCCATGTTTCGTGGTGTCTGTAGAATTTCAACATCATGTAGGGCATGGATGGCATAGGATTGAAATGCTAAATGTGGCTGTGGTGTATTTCACTGCTGGTGTGTGTGGGTGTGTGTGTGTGTGTGTGTGTGTGTGTGAAATACCTTTGTTGGATGTGTGTGCTTGATGTGTAACTTCGTTCCAATCCTGTCGTAGCCCTGTTGATTTTCATTTTTGTATTGAAGCTGTGTTGTTTAGCAGGCTTCCTTTGTCCGGTCATATATTATAGGCCTGCTTCAGTTAATTGTTTTCCATGGCCTGTTGTGACTGTGAGTGCCCATGTGGCTTGTGGCAATTTTGTGGTGGTAGTTTAGTAGTGTGTGCTTCTTTTTCCATAAAGGCCTGTATTTCTTTTCTTTGTTCCCCTTGGCTTATGCTTGTTGTTGTTGTGTCCTCCTGGCCATGTGTGTGGCGGCCATTTTGTGAAGGCAGGCATTGTGCTTTTGCCATAGGCTTACATTGACTGTTCCAAGCTTGTGGCCTAGTCTGCCAGTAGGCCCAGAGGTAGTCAGCCTCAAATCTTTGGTGTGTTATTTAAATTTACAGTTTGTGTTGTCTGTTGTTTTTTTTTACACCATGGATTGCAAAAGGTGTTTTTTGGGGTCGAATAGCAGTTTTTGGGTGTGTGTTAAATAAATAGGGCTTTTCAGCCAGTAGGTAACCCTAGGGATTCAGCTCGCGTACTTTCAGTAACTCTGCACAGCGCGACAACGCGGACTTACAGTTTTTGTCATTTTCGCGCTCTCAATATACGTGTTCACGCACGCGATAAAGCCTTTTTGCACAGTTCGCGATCCCGATCATGCAGCATTTGCAATCTGGCA
This sequence comes from Triturus cristatus, assembly GCF_964204655.1. NCBI lineage: Eukaryota > Metazoa > Chordata > Amphibia > Caudata > Salamandridae > Triturus > Triturus cristatus. The sequence continues at coordinate 1,527,517,601 of NC_140591.1, forward strand.
AACAATACCTCGCGAGCAACACAAATCCTTCTCAAAAACGCTGATTTTGTGCATTTGGCTAAAAAAACTCTGCAGGTTGTCATTCAGCTGTAGTTTTGGAGCACGGAGTCACTTTTATTTTTTTAAAAATATTTTTATGAGAGGAAGTAAGTTCCACAGACACTACAACTTCCTGTTCCTGTCCTTTGTAATCACTTTTTGGTTATTATTGTGGTGGGTGGCCTGAGCATGTGTGTGGCGGCTATTTTAGGAAGGCAGGCATTGTGCTTTTGCCATAGGCGTACATTGACTGTCTTCCATTTCTTGTTGCTGTTCCTGTGTGGTGGCCATTTTGTGGAGCCATCCAAGCAGTGTGCTTGCGTTTGCCATTCTATTCCAAGCACGATCCCGAACACGCAGCATTTGCAATATGGCAAACAATATCTCGCGAGCAACATAAATCCTTTTCGAAAACGATGATTTTGTGCATTTTGCTAAAAAATCTCCTCAGGTTGTCATTCTGCTGTAGTTTTGGAGCACGGAGGAGCTTTTATTTAAAAAAAAAATTTTTTAGGAGAGGAAGTAAGTCCCACAGAGACTACAACTTCCTGTTCTTGTCTTTTGTAATCACTTTTTTGTTATTAATATTGTGGTGGGTGGCCTGAGCAAGTGTGTGGCGGCGATTTTGTGAAGGCAGGCATTGTGCTCTTGCCATAGACTTACATTGACTGTCTTCCATTTCTTGTTGTTGTGGGTGTGTAGCGGCCATTTTGTGGAGCCATCCAAGCAGTGTGCTTGCTTTTGCCATTCTGTTCCAAGCTTGTGGCCTAGTTTGCCAATACGCCCAGAGTTAGTCATCCTCAAATCTTTGGTGCATTATTTAAATTTACATTTTGTGTTGTCTGTTGAATTATTTTTTTTCATCATGGATGGCTTTGGATTTCATTGCAAAAGGTGTCTTTTGGGGTGGAATAGCAGTTTTTGGGTGTGTGTTAAATAAATAGAGCTTTTCAGCCAGTAGGTAACCCTAGGGATTCAGCTCGCATACTTTCGGTAACTCTGCACAGCGCGACAACGCGAACTTACAGTTTTTGTAATTTTCACGCTCTCAATATGCGTGTTCGCGCACGTGATAAAGCCTTTTTATACAGTTCGCGATCCCGAACACGCAGCATTTGCAATCTGGCAAACAATATCTCGCGAGCAACATAAATCCTTCTCGAAAATGCTGATTTTGTGCATTTTGCTGAAAAAACTCCTCAGGTTGTCATTCTGCTGTAGTTTTGGAGCACGGAGAAGCTTTTATTTAAAAAAATATATTTTTAGGAGAGGAAGTAAGTCCCACAGAGACTACATCTTCCTGTTCCTGTCCTTTGAAATCACTTTTTTCTTATTATTGTGGTGGGTGGCCTGAGCATGTGTGGTGGCCATTTTGTGGAGGCAGACATTGTGCTTTTGCAATAGACCTGCATTGTCTGTCTTGTATTCCTGACCTTTTCTTGTTTTTGTGAGTGGCCTGGCCATGTGGTGTCGGCCATTTTGTGGTACCAGCCACTGTGCTTTTTCCATAGGCCTCCAAGCTTGTGGCCTAGTCGTACAGTAGGCCCAGGGGTACTACTCATTAATCATCACGGGTGCATGCAATTTCAACAACTGTTTTTGTGCTGTGCGTTAAATTTCAACATCATGTATGGCTTTGGATTGAATTGTAAAATGTGGGCTTTACTTTTTTTCGGGGGTACATTTCACTTTTTGGGTGTTGTAAATAAATGCCTTTAGTTTTCATGTCTATATATGTCCGTTGTTGGTGCTCCCTGATGCTGCATCCATCCCATAAGATGCACACATTTTTATTTAGGGCAAACAGGCTACACTACATTTATGTTTTTGTTCTTTGCTATTCTTCTTCCTGAGTGTACACAGTACAAGTACACCAGGAGCCCTGGCCTTGTCAGTCTCTTAAATGGCTATACTGTTGTTGTTCACTGACTTCATAAAATGTAATAATTGTGACCACCCACCAGACACTAAGAAGTTATATATTATATTATTGATCTTTTGACTGATGTTCTTCTGGCTTTTTTGCTTTTAGGTGCACAAAAGACAGAGGAGGTGTGTCATCATCATCGACCGTTGTGGTGCCAGACCGACGTCCTGCTGCTGTACACGACGTGACGTGTGAGTGACCTGACCAGGCATCTCTGCAAGCAACTGAGTGCTGTTTTGACATCTGAAGAAGATGCCCCCAAATAAAGCAGGTAGCAGGTCCTCCGGTACCAAGAAAGTTGCCATGGAGAAGAAGGAACAGAAGAAGAAGGAAGTGTTACTTAAGTCTGGTGTGACTCCCAAAACCTTTTTTCGGACACCAAAAATGACGCCTGCAGCAGTATGTCGGGGGGCCAAGCTGGGGGCAGCACCTCCACATCACTGGGCCCAACCCACCAACCCAGGCCCAAGCAGATGAGTGTGGAAGAGGTAGCCAGCCTTATGGTGGAAAGCAGTGATGCTGAGCCTGAACTAAAAGTATCGCTATCTCAAAGTAGTACTCAATAAACGCAGGAGGGAACACAGCAGATAAGTGGTCAACAGCTGCAACCACCGTCCGCAATAGTAGCTGTAGTTCCTCCCGAAGTAGGGCAGTTCAGGAAATTGAGCCTCATGCAGAGGAAGAAGAGGAAGCCACTCCTTTAGAAGTTCCATTGGCTTCCAAATCCCCAGCAAGGAAAAGGAGGGTTAGTACATCAAGTTCTTCACCAAGCCCCCCTTCTGATGATCTAGATGCCACTTGAAAGCCACAAACTGAGTCTGAGAGGGAAACACGTCACAAGAGCAGGCATGGGAAAAAGAAGGTTCCAGAAAGCCTTACACTTATGGAGGTTGATGTAGAAGAGCAGGGTGATGATGATGAAGATGATGAGCCAGTCATCACGAACATCACTCCCTGGCCTGAGGAGATGGAGGCCAACATTTTTACACTATCCAAAATGGCTGTGAGGGATGTAGCACGCATACCTCCAACACAGGTAACCCCAACACGACCTCCAGCTTCCATATTTACATTAGCAAAGGGCAGGCAGCGTCCTACATCCAGCACAAGCACCCCCTCAGCAGAAGTAGGTAGTGGTACTGCACAGAGTCAAATTCAACACACACCCTCCAGTTCATCCGGCATTGCAAGTGGGAGTGGCACCTCCAGCAGGAGACAAAAGTTAGGCTCCCCAGTGTGGGACTTATTTACGGTTAGCGGAAAGGAGGAGAACATTGCTATATGCTCCGTTTGTCATACCTCTGTTAGTCGTGGTAAGCTTGGTACAAACTATGGTACCGGAGGCCAAAAGACCCATGTGAAAAAACACCACGCAATCCAGTGGGAGGAGCACCTTAGTCGCATGAAAACTGGAACCATTGCTGTTGGGCATAAACGAGTAGAAAGTCCGCTCACGGTGGAACAGGAAGAAGAGGGAGACATTCTCGGTGGTAGTGGTACACAAAGTAGCCCTGTCCCCAGCACTGCAGTGGTAACACCTACATCCCCAGCCACATCTCATTGGCACAAGAGTAAGAGTCAGCCTGAGATACCAAGGAGTACTGCTGGCCCAAAAAGTGCGACGTTGACCACAGGAAGGAATACCATGCAGCCTACCATTCTTAGCATGTATAGTAGGCCGGAGGGGCAGTACGAACGCAACCACCCAATAGCACGTTTGTACAATGCGCAGCTGGCTAAAATGTTAGCACTAGACCTTCTCCCTTTTTCTTTTGTTGAAGGGGTGGGTTTTCTTGAATTTGTGACCACCATCTGCCCAAAATGGAAAGTTCCCAGCCGCTACTATTTCGCAAGAGTTGCTGTTCCAGCACTACATCACGACGTGCTGGAATTGCTTGGAAAAGCCTTAAAACAGAGTGCTGTTCAGAGTATACACCTGACAACAGACATGTGGACCAGTTGCCAAGCCACTGATTACATGTGCATCACTGCACACTGGGTCTCTTTTTCGGGTTTTAAAGATAAGATATCTGACGGTGTTGTTGACACCGCTGAGATTTTTAAAGACACTCGCAAACATGCAACTGTAGCCATGTTTGCTATGGAGAAATCTCATACTGCTGCAAACATTTTGGATGAGGGGCTGCGGCCAAGAGGGCTTATCATTGGTTTTGTTGCCACGGACAATGGCAGTAACGTAGTTAGGGCCATGAAAGATGGTGGGTCCCATGTTTGGCACACTGCATTAACATTGTTGTTCAAGACTTTCTGAAAAATGAAAGCAAAGTCAGCAGCTTACTGACCACCTGCAGAAGAATATGCACACATTTCAACCATTCTTTTAAAGCCCGGAAGCAGCTGAGGGTCATTCAACGTGAGCATAAAATGCCAGTCAAAGCACTCAACTTATTACATGCTTGAGCGTCTGTTTGAGCAGTACATACCACTTAATGCTTATGTCATGAAAAGGTCAGGAGATCCTACTGTGAAAGGCATGACCGTTGAGATGGCCCAATGGGACCTCGTCAAATGCCTGACAGAGATGCTACTTCCTTTTGAGGTCTTCACACGTGAAGTGAGCAGGGAGGACTGTACTATGGGCCAAGCTATCCCATTGTTGTACATTCTAGAGCAAGAGCTGAAGGAGGTGTCAGAAATGTACGCAGGTGTGGATGACAAAGTAGACGCATATTATTTGGCAGACACCTTAGTCGCTTGCTTATCTGACTATACAAGGATTCAAAATAACATTGTGTCACATCCACATTACATTACTGCCTCAATTTTGGATCCACGTTACAAATTATTGCTGCGCAGTAATGAAGTAATTCCTTTTTCAGAAGTTGATGTTGCCAAGTACAAAACTTTGATAGCTGAGGAAGCCACTGACTTTGAAAACGAACGGATCTTAATTAGAGGCCCACCCCACCAGGGCAGAAAAAGTACTGCAGGGCACCCAGAGTCAAGTTCTACTTCAGAGGCCGAGAGCAGTGCATTTGCCTCCCAGCAGTCAACAACACTGCCAGCAAGAACATCAACAGCACCAACAGGATCATCAGGCACATTTAAAAAAACGGCAGGTGATTGGTTTCTACGGAAAGGGCTTTGTACGTCCATGACTGATGCAAAGGCAAAAGAGGCCAAGCAAATCGGAGCATCCCTGAACATTGAGCGGATGGTTCAGGCCTATCTAGATGACACAACAGAGGTCTTCATGGAGCAAAGCCCATTGGTGTATTGGTATGGGAAAAGAAGCCAATGGCCAGTGCTCAGCAGGCTGGCGATAAAGTATGTGGCTTGCCGTGTTGCAAGTGTCTCTTCAGAGTGTGTTTTCAGTGCTGCTGGTGCCATTGTTACTGTCAAAAGGACCAGTCTCTCGCCCAAAAGCGTTGAGAGGTTAACCATGATCAAAATGAATCAACAATTTATACCACCGGAGTACAAAATACGTGAATCACAGCAGGAAGAGGAGAGCGACTTCGATGACATAAGTAGTGGGTTGTTAGACGTACTTCTGTCCGAACCACCAGAGTTTGAGGACGAGCTCCTCTTCCCTGACAACTAGGCTTTCAAATTGTTCTCCCTTCCTTTATTTGTGTGTGACTGTGTATCTGTTTTTCTGGTTCAAAATCTAATCAAAACAAATCCATCAACAGTCTCCTCTTTTTATTTCCCTATTGGAGTTGCACGTCTGTGCATAACTGTCCACTCCACTCCTCAGGGTCCTGCTCCATCTTCCTTACTCTCCCTAAATACATTTCAAGCAAGCCAGACATTGGATGGAGATGGAGAATAGTACAATACATGTTGCCTCTAACAGTCCCTCCAAAGGAAGTGAAACGTGACTCCAGCTATATTCCGTTTTGTTTCCAAGCCGAAAAAAACTCATCACTGACTGTCAGAAGGCTAGGCAGGCATCAGATCTGACAGCCAAAGAGAACAGCAAGACAGGTAATGAGTGATTATTGTGAATGATGGCATGCATTGCATTGGATGCTGGCTGACTACGAATGAATGTGCATGAAGTAGAACTATACTAGTTTATCGACAAAGTAAAAGTGACTCAGGTGAGGTGATAGTTAATGTTTCCTTGTTGTTTAATAGCCACATTGTACTCCTACCACTGCAGGTGCTGGCCAATATCCGTTGCAATTTTGTAATATGGAATATATTATGAACTTAATCAGTCACTACAGACTGAGTTGGTGTTGGAAAACACGTACCACATGGTCATCATCATGATGCTGCTGAGCATACTATCTTTGCACACAGCCAGTCAGTTGGATCGGAGGTAATTGATGGAATAACTGCGTTTCATGGGCTGACTTAAAAGGTAAACAATTTGAACAAGAACCACAGCAGACCTAGGCTAGATGTCCGTGTAGTGGTGTGGACTGGAATAGAGTGTAGTGGTATGAGGGACAGTGGCGCATTGATTTATTCACTTCATTTGGAAAATGCTAGGTTGCTGCAGTGCTTATGACATTTGTCTGGCTCGGTCAAAATGTAAGCAAGGGGTAGGGTGCCTGGCCTGTGCCGCGGTTCTCCTGTTCTGTGGCTGTGCTGGCTCCTGAGTCCTGTCCCGTTGTTGTTGTAGCTTAATGCTGTAGAGTAGACACTATGTATCCTCTCCACGCTGCCTCAGTCTGAAAGTGTTTTCTCCAGAGTCTTGTCTTCTCTTCTTGCACTCCACTGTAATTGAGTTTATTGTTTTAAATGCAGTAATTCTTCAATACCCTGTTTGTTTTTCCATCTACACTTACAGGCCGGCCTTTAACCTGTGCTATAGTGGGAGAAACAAATCTTACACTTACCTTACCAATCCACATCAGGCAGGCAGTGGTACCCAAGATTGATGTGCGGAGTGTCCATGGAAGGGAGGACCAAGAGGAATGACAAGAATGATGCAACTCCACATTTGGACCAGGATAATACAGCAACTTTAGTATCATTCATCATTCGTCTTTAAATTTATTTGATTCCTTTTTTCTCTTCAATCATTACGACTGTGTGTTGTGGGTTGTTTGGTAATTGATCACTACAACTATTTTTTCATTTCCTTTGCTAGCTTGAAAAATAAAAGTAAGCCCGGTACAGCATGTAATTTGGTTCGGTCTGAGCTCTGAGGACGGCAGACAGGCAAGGCAAATTTCATATTAATAATTTCTTCCCTGGACTGTCTCATTGAGTAATAGTAGTCAGTAAGTACAACTCATTATCATTAACCATCAAGTTCTCTTCCTCAGCATGCATGCATTTGCTTTTTCTCACTTTATACTTTGATTTCTTTGATAATGGATCAAGGTTGTCTTACAAGATTGTGTTTTACTTTTGTTGTGTCCATGCAGCCTGTCTGTTTTTCTTTCTCAAATCTTTCCCAAAACCCAACTTCCCATCCATTCATCAATCCCTAACCCTCTTCCCCCGGGCTGTGTGATTTATATTGAGGTGTGATGTGACTACATTAAATGTACACCAACAATTGATCACATGCTTGCTGGGGCAGATGTGGTGAAAGCAACACTAATTGAATTTCAACTAAGGCAGGGCAAGGATTTTTTTCTGCTTGCCCACCCATGCTGTAGTTTACTTTGTTCTACTACTCCTCCCACAGTCTCTCAGTCAAGTGACTTCCTCTTTCTTTTTTCAAATGCTATTGCCAGTGTCTACTACTACCACCACAATAATGGCATCTTCTCCGTTCATTTGGGAAACCAACCATGCAGCCATCAGTGTGCCGAACTTCATCATCAATCACAGGTAAGATATGTTTGGTGGGAGTTATGGACTAGGAGGAGAGACTGACAGTACTATTATGACAATTAAAAATAACTCAGTGAGGGGTACTGCATCTATCGGTTTGTGTGTTACAAAATCGGCAGATCTTTTAAATCAAACACTGGCAACTTAGATTGAATTCGGAAAACAGTAACCCACCACAAAACATTAACATCGTATAAGTAAACAGTATAAAATGTAATATCCCCTAACAAAAATAAACTATCCCACTCTGACCTAACCCACCCCCCTCCCTAACCCCAACCAATGTCCACAACGAAACGAAAGTCCAAGAGTCCCAATGTTCGAAAAAATCCCCAACGCCCAAAAACCCACCCACCAACAAAAGGAATTAAAAAGGGGGCAAATGACAAGGTCCTCTATAGTCGGCGTGCCTTCAGGTGTTTGTCCACCAGGATTTTTACCCGCTCCTCTAGGTTCACCTCTAAGCGGGCCATCCGGCGGAGCAGCTGGCGGTGAAATACCCTGCAGTTACATGCAGGGTGGGGGGCAGCAGTGGTTGAGATAGAGGCCTGGCGGTGGGTGGATGCTGTACCACAGCGCTGTGAAAATGGAGGCAGGGCCTGACTGGGGCCCGGGGCATTGGAGGAGGCTGTAGCTGCAGCCTCCTCCTCCTCCTCCTCCTCCGCCTGAGCCACCAGCCGGCGATATTCTTCGCAAATGGCCTCCAGTTTACGGCGCCAGGCCCTGGTGGCCAACTCCTTCCGGTTTTGGTGTGGATGTGGAAGGAGTATCTATATCAAGAAAGAAAAAGAACATGTTGTAGCCAATACTCTTAGCAAAACAGAAACACTAAAATCATTCAACACATAGTGTCACAGTATCACTAGCAAGCACAGTTCATAGCATTTGTGATTTGGTGGTAAGTATCTCTTCTCCTACTTCCTTGGACTCTAACATTTGTTGGAGTTTCCGACATTATAATCGTACAATATACTCCGGTACACCAGTCGTGTTGTTCTTATCTGTAGTTTAGTGCAATTACATAACCTTGTTGTAGCCGGCATGCCAGCTCAGTCAGCTAAGCTTGCACCCAAGAGAAACAGATATGAGCCACATGATGCAGACTCACGTTAGTTTTATTTACTACTACTGTCTGCAGGTGGGGAAGCTCATATTTTTGTATGACGCCTTACGGCCGGTGGCACTGGCCATACTCTGTCTGTTACATGAGGGCAAATGAAGAATTTAACTTACACCCTGCCCTGGGTACTACAAAAAGGCTGATTATTTATCTGATCCAATGATCATTGCTTATATTCATATTATAGATGGTAATACGACATCAGGTCAGTAGCGGTCGGTGGTGGGAGTGCTGCCGGGCGGTGACATCGGAAGGTGCAGGGTGGGGATAGTAAACTATGGATTAAGGACAATCACAGGTAATTAAACAATACATTATAAAAAAGAAATTGTTGCACGTACTGCTTCACATGCGGCGGTGCAGTGCGCACAATGAAAATTATTTTATTTATTTTTATGTTGATTACCTGTATTTGGCCATAATACACAGTTTACTTGCCAGTGCCACCCACCCTGCCCCTCCCCATGTCACCGCCCGCCAGCACTCCCACCACCAACCGCTACTGCAGAGGGTACTTTGCTTTCATTGATTGTGTAACCAATAACCATAAACAACAGATAGGCCACCCTTTGCAGACTGGCTGACCCAATCAAAAATACATTAATAATAATAGGTAGGGAGTGGTCCCCAGAGTGGGAGGAAGGGGCTTCCGCTTGATAATATATATATTGAAAATTTGCTAGATTTGCACATGAATTGCGTTATTTGCACAGTGTTAGTGAGGATTGTTTTCCCATGTATGGGATTAATTTCTACCTAATGCAATTTTGTATTTTAATGCAGTGCAGGCACTTTATTTGTATCTTAGCTATATGTCAAATATAGCAAGATGCGAACAGCATTATGCATTTAGTAAATGTTAATCGTATTTTCAACCTGGACTGGAATGAGTTTATAGGAGAACACATTTCAATGTATATTATAATTCTGGATATTTTTGGCATACATGTTGATGGGATTTGTCCATGTTATTACTACAAGATTTGTAACAACAGCCGGGCTTTAGTATTTTGTTTATGTCTATAGGAAAGTACGTAATTGGGTCCACGGCACCTTTAAATAGTCACGTTCAGTTCAAGCTAGTCATGTGATCAAGACCGCTGTGTCGGTCGAAACGCGTCTGAACCGAATCATGTTTGTGGAGAAATAAACTGAGCACTAATTTCTGCACCAGCATATATGCGTCCGTGTCTTTTGGTAGTACCGGCTGGTACTACGGAAGGTGGATTGGATATATATATATATATATATATATATATATATATATATATATATATATATATATATATATATATATATATATATATATATATATATATATGTAGCAAACAATCACTCCATCAGGAAATGACACGAACTCCTCTTGGTGGCAAAGTGAAATTTATTTTTAGTTCTCTCTGCTGTTAGTCATGACGCGTTTCGCCAGAAGATAGTTATAGTTAGGACCGAGTTTCCATAGGAAATCTGAAAATTCTATTTTGAATAACTTTGGTGCCGGTTGACGAATCCTCATTTTCAATTTTCAAATTTTCAAAACTAATGGGGCGCTCCGCTCAGCTCCTACCCTGAAAGTCTCGGGGTGTTTCGTCAAGCGGGGGTCGAGAAAAAGGGGGGGGTCCCAAGACGCGTTTTCCCCATGGATTTTTCCATAGGGACTTTAGTCGCAGCTACAGCCCGAACGGCTGAACAGAATTACATGAAATTTGGCAGAGAGGTAGCCATAGGGTCAAGGAAGTGCCTTTTGCAGGTCTGGTGTAAATCTGTTCAGTATTTTCTGAGAAAATAGCATTTAAAAGCATATCAATATCTATACGCGCACACCGTGCGCACACTCTGCAAGCCCTGTGCGCGCACCCTGCCGCGCGCGAGCGAAATTGTGATTGGTTGTTAGATGTTTGTAAACATTCGAATCGGTCGAAATCAGGAAGTGTCGGCCGCCATTTTGTCTCTCGCAGTCTGAGGGGGTGAAAAACAAAAGTGGAGAACGTGAAAAGGGGGCAGAGTAGGGAGTTCTTGACCCCCTAGCAATTGTCAGGGGGTCGCAGTAGGACCTCGAAGGGCAAAAAAATATATATATATTTTTTAAAAAATATCGCGGAGTGCGCACCCGAAAAAAAAACCTTACAAAAAAAAGTTTTAAAAAACAAGTTTAAGTGTTTAGATATTAGGTGGCTCTAAAAAGAGCCCTTGTGTTTATTGAGTGTTTTTCGGTATCTACAAGTAAGTACCGATGCAGAGTCTAAAGTTCAAGAGGAAGACTCTGTTGCCTTCATCATTGAAGTGTACACCGTCTCCTCTATAAATGTCTTGCATGTTGTAACGCAAGTTGTTGTGGTATATAGAACCCATACCATAGTCTCTGAGGAAAGCAGAAACAGACTTATTGACGTGCTTCCTTGCTTTGTCAATCTGTGGACAAAATTGGTTGGACCAGTTCCACTTTTGCCTTTGGCATATATTAGAAAATACAAAGGCAGTTTGTGGAAAAAGTGACATCAATTGCACAAAGGTGTCCTTAATATGCATTTCCAGACCTCCCCCAGTTAAAGTGCCTAGGTCATTTCCACCACAGTGCACAATAATAAGGTTAGGCTGTGGGAGATGTAGAAAGGATTTCACCAAGGGCATTAATTGGTGCCACTTTAACCCTCTCTGACCAATCCATTTAATGTCTACATTTGACAAAGCAAGGTCACTCACCATACCTCTTTTTTCTGCATACTTTCACTCCAGAAGACATAGCTATGACCTACAATCCACACTGTGAACATCTTCCAAGGAGAACTGGATGCACTCAGGAGGTGTATTTCAGTAGAATGGCAATATGAAAAGAAAGTTGAAAAATGGAGGCAAACATACTTTTTTTAAATTAAAATAACTCATTGGTAGATTCAAACCATTTTACAATTAAAACTAGGCTGCATCTTTACATTTTTACAAGCATGTTTTGTATTGGTTCAAAAAAATGTGTACCCACAGAACATTAGTTTGGATTTGCTGTTAGGTTTGAAAAGTCAAGCACTCTTGCTCTTTGGATTTGAAACATTGTGTGCTGAACTTCTGACCTCTCTGCTCACACCAGTGTTCCATGACCTGTTGCTATGCTAGGAGGTAGAAGTCATGTTGCGGGTAGGGATCATTTGGAAAGGGTTGAAATTTTCAACCATAGAAATGTGTGTTCCCATTTGAAAAATGTGGGAAGGAATGTGATTTGAAGTTAACATGTATATGTGAGAGAAAAGAGAGGGAAACTGTGCCATTTACTGGTTCTGGTGAGAGGAGAGAGGTGTACAGCTCAGAGATTCTGGTCTGATAAACTGCTGTGTGACAGCCACATTTCTTTCTCAACTAACTAATTTTAAAGGTGAGTTTTGAGTTTGAGAGGGGATGTATGTAGTGAATTTTGATATAAAAAATAGAAATTTGATTCCTCATTTAAAGTTGTGTTTCACATTTTGTATTTTGGGAGATATTTAACTGTCTAGAACATGTAAGATATTAAGGAGTATGTGTTCACCATAAGTTAAGGTGTACTGGTATCACTGAAGAACACTGTTTTGTGCCTAAAATCACACCATGAGTCTGTGTGCACACAGGAATTGTTGTCTGAGATTTAATTGGTGAATTTGTTGTTCTGTAAGACTTGCACTCCCAGGAAAGGGGCAGCCTGTTTTCTTCAACTGTGATGGATAGCAGTCAGCACAAATCAGTATTGCACAAATGAGAGGCAAATGCTAACACGTTTGAAAACAACAGGGTAGATTTTCCTTCCAACCTAGCAATTGCAGAGGTAGTTGTCACATGTTCAAAACTCAAATTAACCCTTACCACACATGCACTGTTACATACATCTCTGCAGTCTTCATGCAGTTGTGGAAGTCTCCTTGCTCATCTCTCTTGCACCAGACAATACACAGTCTCCAGAAACACACTCTTTGCACACACGCAGCAGCTTCTCCTACACTTCCATGTGTACTACTCAGGTCAGTGTTGTGTTTCTGATAGCAGTGTGTAACGCAAACATATTGAACGTCACCAAGGCTCATTTCCTTTGCTCTAGTTTAATCACTCACCCAGGTACCACATGCTCATGGTATGAAGTAGCTGTTAGGACATGTGCTCTTTTCTGCCTCTCTAAACTATAAGGAAAATGTGTCAGGCTGTTACAGTAATTATCACTTGCTCTACCACAGTAGTAAATGTGCTTTGAAATTGCCAATCAAATACTGTTTTCTGCCTAGAATCACACCATGAGGCTGTTTGCACATAGGAATTTTTGTCAGAGATTTAATTTGTGTTGCAGTTGTTCTGTAAAACTTGCACTTGCAGGAAAGGGGCAGCTTGTTTTCTTCAACTGTGATGGTTAGCACTCAGCAGAAATCAGGATCTCACAAATGAGAGGCAAATGCAAACACATTGAAATTATCATGGTAGATATTCATTCTACTTTAAAAGTGGAGTATTACATTTTATGTTGTGGAAGATATGTATCTGCCTTGAACTTGTAAGATATTATGGAGTATGTCTTCCCCCTAATTTAAGGTGTGCTGGTATTACCCAGGAACACTGTTATGTGCCTAAAATCACACCATGAGTCTGTGTGCACACAGGAATTGTTGTCTGAGATTTAATTGGTGAAGTTGTTGTTCTGTAAGACTTGCACTCCCAGGAAAGGGGCAGCCTGTTTTCTTCAACTGTGATGGATAGCAGTCAGCACAAATCAGTATTGCACAAATGAGAGGCAAATGCTAACACATTTGAAAACAACAGGGTAGATTTTCCTTCCAACCTAGCAATTGCAGAGGTAGTTGTCACATGTTCAAAACTCAAATTAACCCTTACCACACATGCACTGTTACATACATCTCTGCAGTCTTCATGCAGTTGTGGAAGTCTCCTTGCTCATCTCTCTTGCACCAGGCAATACACAGTCTCCAGAAACACACTCTTTGCACACACGCAGCAGCTTCTCCTACACTCCCATGTGTACTACTCAGGTCTGTGTTGTGTTTCAGATAGCAGTGTGTAACGCAAACATATTAAACGTCACTGAGGCTCATTTCCTTTGCTCTAGTTTAATCGCTCACCCAGGTACCACATGCTCATGGTATGAAGTAGCTGTTAGGACATGTGCTCTTTTTTGCCTCTCTAAACTATAAGGAAAATGTGTCAGGCTGTTACAGTAATTATCACTTGCTCTGCCACAGTAGTAAATGTGCTTTGAAATTGCCAATCAAATACTGTTATTTCTGCCTAGAATCACACCATGAGGCTGTGTGCACACAGGAATTGTTGTCAGAGATTTAATTTGTGTTGCAGTTGTTCTGTAAAACTTGTACTTGCAGGAAAGGGGCAGCTTGTTTTCTTCAACTGTGATGGTTAGTACTCAGCAGAAATCACTATCTCACAAATGAGAGGCAAATGCAAACACATTTGAAATTATCATGGTGGATATTCATTCTACTTTAAAAGTGGTGTATTAAATTTTATGCTGTGGAAGATATGTATCTGCCTTGAACTTGTAAGATATTATGGAGTATGTCTTCCCCTTAATTTAAGGTGTGCTGGTATTACCCAGGAACACTGTTTTGTGCCTAAAATCACACCATGAGTCTGTGTGCACACAGGAATTGTTGTCTGAGATTTAATTGGTGAAGTTGTTGTTCTGTAAGACTTGCACTCCCAGGAAAGGGGCAGCCTGTTTTCTTCAACTGTGATGGATAGCAGTCAGCACAAATCAGTATTGCACAAATGAGAGGAAAATGCTAAAACGTTTGAAAACAACAGGGTAGATTTTCCTTCCAACCTAGCAATTGCAGAGGTAGTTGTCACATGTTCAAACTCCAATTAACCCTTACCACACATGCACTGTTACATACATCTCTGCAGTCTTCATGCAGTTGTTGAAGTCTCCTTGCTCATCTCTCTTGCACCAGACAATACACAGTCTCCAGAAACACACTCTTTGCAGACACGCAGCAGCTTCTCCTACACTTCCATGTGTACTACACAGGTCTGTGTTGTGTTTCAGATAGCAGTGTGTAACGCAAACATATTGAACGTCACCGAGGCTCATTTCCTTTGCTCTAGTTTAATCACTCACCCAGGTTCCACATGCTCATGGTATGAAGTAGCTGTTAGGACATGTGCTCTTTTCTGCCTCTCTAAACTATAAGGAAAATGTGTCAGGCTGTTACAGTAATTATCACTTGCTCTACCACAGTAGTAAATGTGCTTTGAAATTGCCAATCAAATACTGTTTTCTGACTAGAATCACACCATGAGGCTGTGTGCACACAGGAATTGTTGTCAGAGATTTAATTTGTGTTGCAGTTGTTCTATAAAACTTGCACTTGCAGGAAAGGGGCAGCTTGTTTTCTACAACTGTGATGGTTAGCACTCAGCAGAAATCACTATCTCACAAATGAGAGGCAAATGCAAACACATTTGAAATTATCATGGTAGATATTCATTTTACTTTAAAAGTGGTGTATTACATTTTATGTTGTGGAAGATATGTATCTGCCTTGAACTTGTAAGATATTATGGAGTATGTCTAACCCATAATTTAAGGTGTGCTGGTAATACCCAGGAACACTGTTTTGTGCCTAAAATCACACCATGAGTCTGTGTGCACACAGGAATTGTTGTCTGAGATTTAATTGGTGAAGTTGTTGTTCTGTAAGACTTGCACTCCCAGGAAAGGGGCAGCCTGTTTTCTTCAACTGTGATGGATAGCAGTCAGCACAAATCAGTATTGCACAAATGAGAGGCAAATGCTAACACATTTGAAAACAACAGGGTAGATTTTCCTTCCAACCTAGCAATTGCATAGGTAGTTGTCACATGTTCAAAACTCAAATTAACCCTTACCACACATGCACTGTTACATACATCTCTGCAGTCTTCATGCAGTTGTGGAAGTCTCCTTGCTCATCTCTCTTGCACCAGACAATACACAGTCTCCAGAAACACACTCTTTGCACACACGCAGCAGCTTCTCCTACACTCCCATGTGTACTACTCAGGTCTGTGTTGTGTTTCAGATAACAGTGTGTAACGCAAACATATTGAACGTCACCGAGGCTCATTTCCTTTGCTCTAGTTTAATCACTCACCCAGGTACCACATGCTCATGGTATGAAGTAGCTGTTAGGACATGTGCTCTTTTTTGCCTCTCTAAACTATAAGGAAAATGTGTCAGGCTGTTACAGTAATTATCACTTGCTCTGCCACAGTAGTAAATGTGCTTTGAAATTGCCAATCAAATACTGTTTTCTGCCTAGAATCACACCATGAGGCTGTGTGCACACAGGAATTGTTGTCAGAGATTTAATTTGTGTTGCAGTTGTTCTGTAAAACTTGTACTTGCAGGAAAGGGGCAGCTTGTTTTCTTCAACTGTGATGGTTAGCACTCAGCAGAAATCACTATCTCACAAATGAGAGGCAAATGCAAACACATTTGAAATTATCATGGTAGATATTCGTTCTACTTTAAAAGTGGTGTATTAAATGTTATGCTGTGGAAGATATGTATCTGCCTTGAACTTGTAAGATATTATGGAGTATGTCTTCCCCTTAATTTAAGGTGTGCTGGTATTACCCAGGAACACTGTTTTGTGCCTAAAATCACACCATGAGTCTGTGTGCACACAGGAATTGTTGTCTGAGATTTAATTGGTGAAGTTGTTGTTCTGTAAGACTTGCACTCCCAGGAAAGGGGCAGCCTGTTTTCTTCAACTGTGATGGATAGCAGTCAGCACAAATCAGTATTGCACAAATGAGAGGCAAATGCTAACACATTTGAAAACAACAGGGTAGAATTTCCTTCCAACCTAGCAATTGCAGAGGTAGTTGTCACATGTCCAAAACTCAAATTAACCCTTACCACACATGCACTGCTACATACATCTCTGCAGTCTTCATGCAGTTGTGGAAGTCTCCTTGCTCATCTCTCTTGCACCAGACAATACACAGTCTCCAGAAACACACTCTTTGCACACACGCAGCAGCTTCTCCTACACTCCCATGTGTACTACTCAGGTCTGTGTTGTGTTTCAGATAGCAGTGTGTAACGCAAACATATTGAACGTCACCGAGGCTCATTTCCTTTGCTCTAGTTTAATCACTCACCCAGGTACCACATGCTCATGGTATGAAGTAGCTGTTAGGACATGTGCTCTTTTTTGCCTCGCTAAACTATAAGGAAAATGTGTCAGGCTGTTACAGTAATTATCACTTGCTCTGCCACAGTAGTAAATGTGCTTTGAAATTGCCAATCAAATACTGTTTTCTGCCTAGAATCACACCATGAGGCTGTGTGCACACAGGAATTGTTGTCAGAGATTTAATTTGTGTTGCAGTTGTTCTGTAAAACTTGTACTTGCAGGAAAGGGGCAGCTTGTTTTCTTCAACTGTGATGGTTAGCACTCAGCAGAAATCACTATCTCACAAATGAGAGGCAAATGCAAACACATTTTAAATTATCATGGTAGATATTCATTCTACTTTAAAAGTGGTGTATTAAATTTTATGCTGTGGAAGATATGTATCTGCCTTGAACTTGTAAGATATTATGGAGTATGTCTTCCCCTTAATTTAAGGTGTGCTGGTATTACCCAGGAACACTGTTTTGTGCCTAAAATCACACCATGAGTCTGTGTGCACACAGGAATTGTTGTCTGAGATTTAATTGGTGAAGTTGTTGTTTTGTAAGACTTGCACTCCCAGGAAAGGGGCAGTCTGTTTTCTTCAACTGTGATGGATAGCAGTCAGCACAAATCAGTATTGCACAAATGAGAAGCAAATGCTAAAAAGTTTGAAAACAACATGGTAGATTTTCCTTCCAACCTAGCAATTGCAGAGGTAGTTGTCACATGTTCAAACTCAAATTAACCCTTACCACACATGCACTGTTACATACATCTCTGCAGTCTTCATGCAGTTGTTGAAGTCTCCTTGCTCATCTCTCTTGCACCAGACAATACACAGTCTCCAGAAACACACTCTTTGCACACACGCAGCAGCTTCTCCTACACTTCCATGTGTACTACACAGGTCTGTGTTGTGTTTCAGATAGCAGTGTGTAACGCAAACATATTGAACGTCACCGAGGCTAATTTCCTTTGCTCTAGTTTATTCACTCACCCAGGTTCCACATGCTCATGGTATGAAGTAGCTTTTATGACATGTGCTCTTTTCTGCCTCTCTAAACTATAGGGAAAATGTGTCAGGCTGTTACAGTAATTATCACTTGCTCTACCACAGTAGTAAATGTGCTTTGAAATTGCCAATCAAATACTGTTTTCTGACTAGAATCACACCATCAGGCTGTGTGCACACAGGAATTGTTGTCAGAGATTTAATTTGTGTTGCTGTTGTTCTGTAAAACTTGCACTTTCAGGAAAGGGGCAGCTTGTTTTCTTCAACTGTGATGCTTAGCACTCAGCAGAAATCACTATCTCACAAATGAGAGGCAAATGCAAACACATTTGAAATTATCATGGTAGATATGCATTCTACTTTAAAAGTGGTGTATTACATTTTATGTTGTGGAAGATATGTATCTGCCTTGAACTTGTAAGATATTATGGAGTATGACTTCCCCTTAATTTAAGGTGTGCTGGTATTACCCAGGAACACTGTTTTGTGCCTAAAATCACACCATGAGTCTGTGTGCACACAGGAATTGTTGTCTGAGATTTAATTGGTGAAGTTGTTGTTCTGTAAGACTTGCACTCCCAGGAAAGGGGCATCCTGTTTTCTTCAACTGTGATGGATAGCAGTCAGCACAAATCAGTATTGCACAAATGAGAGGCAAATGCTAACACATTTGAAAACAACAGGGTAGAATTTCCTTCCAACCTAGCAATTGCAGAGGTAGTTGTCACATGTTCAAACTCAAATTAACCCTTACCACACATGAACTGTTACATACATCTCTGCAGTCTTCATGCAGTTGTTGAAGTCTCCTTGCTCATCTCTCTTGCACCACACAATACACAGTCTCCAGAAACACACTCTTTGCACACACGCAGCAGCTTCTCCTACACTTCCATGTGTACTACAGAGGTCTGTGTTGTGTTTCAGATAGCAGTGTGTAACGCAAACATATTGAACGTCACCGAGGCTCATTTCCTTTGCTCTAGTTTATTCACTCACCCAGGTTCCACATGCTCATAGTATGAAGTAGCTGTTAGGACATGTGCTCTTTTCTGCCTCTCTAAACTATAAGGAAAATGTGTCAGGCTGTTACAGTAATTATCACTTGCTCTACCACAGTAGTAAATGTGCTTTGAAATTGCCAATCAAATACTGTTTTCTGACTAGAATCACACCATGAGGCTGTGTGCACACAGGAATTGTTGTCAGAGATTTAATTTGTGTTGCAGTTGTTCTGTAAAACTTGCACTTGCAGGAAAGGGGCAGCTTGTTTTCTTCAACTGTGATGCTTAGCACGCAGCAGAAATCACTATCTCACAAATGAGAGGCAAATGCAAACACATTTGAAATTATCATGGTATATATTAATTCTACTTTAAAAGTGGTGTATTACATTTTATGTTGTGGAAGATATGTATCTGCCTTGAACTTGTAAGATATTATGGAGTATGTCTAACCCATAATTTAAGGTGCGCTGGTATTACCCAGGAACACTGTTGTGTGCCTACAATCACACCATGAGTCTGTTTTCACACAGGAATTGTTGTCTGAGATTTAATTGGTGAAGTTGTTGTTCTGTAAGACTTGCACTCCCAGGAAAGGGGCAGCCTGTTTTCTTCAACTGTGATGGATAGCAGTCAGCACAAATCAGTATTGCACAAATGAGAGGCAAATGCTAACACTTTTGAAAACAACAGGGTAGATTTTCCTTCCAACCTAGCAATTGCAGAGGTAGTTGTCACATGTTCAAAACTCAAATAAACCCTTACCACACATGCACTGTTACATACATCTCTGCAGTCTTCATGCAGTTGTGGAAGTCTCCTTGCTCATCTCTCTTGCACCAGACAATACACAGTCTCCAGAAACACACTCTTTGCACACACGCAGCAGCTTCTCCTACACTCCCATGTGTACTACTCAGGTCTGTGTTGTGTTTCAGATAGCAGTGTGTAACGCAAACATATTGAACGTCACCGAGGCTCATTTCCTTTGCTCTAGTTTATTCACTCACCCAGGTTCCACATGCTCATGGTATGAAGTAGCTGTTAGGACATGTGCTCTTTTTTGCCTCGCTAAACTATAAGGAAAATGTGTCAGGCTGTTACAGTAATTATCACTTGCTCTACCACAGTAGTAAATGTGCTTTGAAACTGCCAATCAAATACTGTTTTCTGACTAGAATCACACCATCAGGCTGTGTGCACACAGGAATTGTTGTCAGAGATTTAATTTGTGTTGCTGTTGTTCTGTAAAACTTGCACTTGCAGGAAAGGGGCAGCTTGTTTTCTTCAACTGTGATGCTTAGCACGCAGCAGAAATCACTATCTCACAAATGAGAGGCAAATGCAAACACATTTGAAATTATCATGGTAGATATTCATTCTACTTTAAAAGTGGTGTATTACATTTTATGTTGTGGAAGATATGTATGTGCCTTGAACTTGTAAGATATTATGGAGTATGTCTTCCCCTTAATTTAAGGTGTGCTGGTATTACCCAGGAACACTGTTTTGTGCCTAAAATCACACCATGAGTCTGTGTGCACACAGGAATTGTGTGAGATTTAATTGGTGAAGTTGTTGTTCTGTAAGACTTGCACTCCCAGGAAAGGGGCAGCCTGTTTTTTTCAACTGTGATGGATAGCAGTCAGCACAAATCAGTATTGCACAAATGAGAGGCAAATGCTAACACGTTTGAAAACAACAGGGTAGATTTTCCTTCCAACCTAGCAATTGCAGAGGTAGTTGTCACATGTTCAAAACTCAAATTAACCCTTACCACACATGCACTGTTACATACATCTCTGCAGTCTTCATGCAGTTGTGGAAGTCTACTTGCTCATCTCTCTTGCACCATTCAATACACAGTCTCCAGAAACACACTCTTTGCACACACGCAGCAGCTTCTCCTACACTCCCATGTGTACTACTCAGGTCTGTGTTGTGTCTCAGATAGCAGTGTGTAATGCAAACATATTGAACGTCACCGAGGCACATTTCCTTTGCTCTAGTTTAATCACTCACCCAGGTTCCACATGCTCATGGTATGAAGTAGCTGTTAGGACATGTGCTCTTTTCTGCCTCTCTAAACTATAAGGAAAATGTGTCAGGCTGTTACAGTAATTATCACTTGCTCTACCACAGTAGTAAATGTGCTTTGAAATTGCCAATCAAATACTGTTTTCTGACTAGAATCACACCATGAGGCTGTGTGCACACAGGAATTGTTGTCAGAGATTTAATTTGTGTTGCAGTTGTTCTGTAAAACTTGCACTTGCAGGAAAGGGGCAGCTTGTTTTCTACAACTGTGATGGTTAGCACTCAGCAGAAATCACTATCTCACAACTGAGAGGCAAATGCAAACACATTTGAAATTATCATGGTAGATATTCATTCTACTTTAAAAGTGGTGTATTACATTTTATGTTGTGGAAGATATGTATCTGCCTTGAACTTGTAAGATATTATGGAGTTTGTCTAACCCATAATTTAAGGTGTGCTGGTATTACCCAGGAACACTGTTGTGTGCCTACAATCACACCATGCGTCTGTGTGCACACAGGAATTGTTGCCTGAGATTTAATTGGTGAAGTTGTTGTTCTGTAAGACTTGCACTCCCAGGAAAGGGGCAGCCTGTTTTCTTCAACTGTGATGGATAGCAGTCAGCACAAATCAGTATTGCACAAATGAGAGGCAAATGCTAACACTTTTGAAAACAACAGGGTAGATTTTCCTTCCAACCTAGCAATTGCAGAGGTAGTTGTCACATGTTCAAAACTCAAATTAACCCTTACCACACATGCACTGTTACATACATCTCTGCAGTATTCATGCAGTTGTGGAAGTCTCCTTGCTCATCTCTCTTGCACCAGACAATACACAGTCTCCAGAAACACACTCTTTGCACACACGCAGCAGCTTCTCCTACACTCCCATGTGTACTACTCAGGTCTGTGTTGTGTTTCAGATAGCAGTGTGTAACGCAAACATATTGAACGTCACCGAGGCTCATTTCCTTTGCTCTAGTTTATTCACTCACCCAGGTTCCACATGCTCATGGTATGAAGTAGCTGTTAGGAAATGTGCTCTTTTCTGCCTCTCTAAACTATAAGGAAAATGTGTCAGGCTGTTACAGTAATTATCACTTGCTCTACCACAGTAGTAAATGTGCTTTGAAACTGCCAATCAAATACTGTTTTCTGACTAGAATCACACCATCAGGCTGTGTGCACACAGGAATTGTTGTCAGAGATTTAATTTGTGTTGCTGTTGTTCTGTAAAACTTGCACTTTCAGGAAAGGGGCAGCTTGTTTTCTTCAACTGTGATGCTTAGCACTCAGCAGACATCACTATCTCACAAATGAGAGGCAAATGCAAACACATTTGAAATTATCATGGTAGATATGCATTCTACTTTAAAAGTGGTGTATTACATTTTATGTTGTGGAAGATATGTATCTGCCTTGAACTTGTAAGATATTATGGAGTATGTCTTCCCCTTAATTTAAGGTGTGCTGGTATTACCCAGGAACACTGTTTTGTGCCTAAAATCACACCATGAGTCTGTGTGCACACAGGAATTGTTGTCTGAGATTTAATTGGTGAAGTTGTTGTTCTGTAAGACTTGCACTCCCAGGAAAGGGGCAGCCTGTTTTTTTCAACTGTGATGGATAGCAGTCAGCACAAATCAGTATTGCACAAATGAGAGGCAAATGCTAACACGTTTGAAAACAACAGGGTAGATTTTCCTTCCAACCTAGCAATTGCAGAGGTAGTTTTCACATGTTCAAAACTCAAATTAACCCTTACCACACATGCACTGTTACATACATCTCTGCAGTCTTCATGCAGTTGTGGAAGTCTACTTGCTCATCTCTCTTGCACCATTCAATACACAGTCTCCAGAAACACACTCTTTGCACACACGCAGCAGCTTCTCCTACACTCCCATGTGTACTACTCAGGTCTGTGTTGTGTCTCAGATAGCAGTGTTTAATGCAAACATATTGAACGTCACCGAGGCACATTTCCTTTGCTCTAGTTTAATCACTCACCCAGGTTCCACATGCTCATGGTATGAAGTAGCTGTTAGGACATGTGCTCTTTTCTGCCTCTCTAAACTATAAGGAAAATGTGTCAGGCTGTTACAGTAATTATCACTTGCTCTACCACAGTAGTAAATGTGCTTTGAAATTGCCAATCAAATACTGTTTTCTGACTAGAATCACACCATGAGGCTGTGTGCACACAGGAATTGTTGTCAGAGATTTAATTTGTGTTGCAGTTGTTCTGTAAAACTTGCACTTGCAGGAAAGGGGCAGCTTGTTTTCTACAACTGTGATGGTTAGCACTCAGCAGAAATCACTATCTCACAAATGAGAGGCAAATGCAAACACATTTGAAATTATCATGGTAGATATTCATTCTACTTTAAAAGTGGTGTATTACATTTTATGTTGTGGAAGATATGTATCTGCCTTGAACTTGTAAGATATTATGGAGTATGTCTAACCCATAATTTAAGGTGTGCTGGTATTACCCAGGAACACTGTTTTGTGCCTAAAATCATACCATGAGTCTGTGTGCACACAGGAATTGTTGTCTGAGATTTAATTGGTGAAGTTGTTGTTCTGTAAGACTTGCACTCCCAGGAAAGGGGCAGCCTGTTTTCTTCAACTGTGATGGATAGCAATCAGCACAAATCAGTATTGCACAAATGAGAGGCAAATGCTAACACATTTGAAAACAACAGGGTACAATTTCCTTCCAACCTAGCAATTGCAGAGGTAGTTGTCACATGTTCAAACTCAAATTAACCCTTACCACACATGCACTGTTACATACATCTCTGCAGTCTTCATGCAGTTGTTGAAGTCTCCTTGCTCATCTCTCTTGCACCAGACAATACACAGTCTCCAGAAACACACTCTTTGCACACACGCAGCAGCTTCTCCTACACTTCCATGTGTACTACACAGGTCTGTGTTGTGTTTCAGATAGCAGTGTGTAACGCAAACATATTGAACGTCACCGAGGCTCATTTCCTTTGCTCTAGTTTATTCACTCACCCAGGTTCCACATGCTCATGGTATGAAGTAGCTGTTAGGACATGTGCTCTTTTCTGCCTCTCTAAACTATAAGGAAAATGTGTCAGGCTGTTACAGTAATTATCACTTGCTCTACCACAGTAGTAAATGTGCTTTGAAATTGCCAATCAAATACTGTTTTCTGACTAGAATCACACCATGAGGCTGTGTGCACACAGGAATTGTTGTCAGAGATTTAATTTGTGTTGCAGTTGTTCTGTAAAACTTGCACTTGCAGGAAAGGGGCAGCTTGTTTTCTTCAACTGTGATGCTTAGCACGCAGCAGAAATCACTATCTCACAAATGAGAGGCAAATGCAAACACATTTGAAATTATCATGGTAGATATTCATTCTACTTTAAAAGTGGTGTATTACATTTTATGTTGTGGAAGATATGTATGTGCCTTGAACTTGTAAGATATTATGGAGTATGTCTTCCCCTTAATTTAAGGTGTGCTGGTATTACCCAGGAACACTGTTTTGTGCCTAAAATCACACCATGAGTCTGTGTGCACACAGGAATTGTTGTCTGAGATTTAATTGGTGAAGTTGTTGTTCTGTAACACTTGCACTCCCAGGAAAGGGGCAGCCTGTTTTTTTCAACTGTGATGGATAGCAGTCAGCACAAATCAGTATTGCACAAATGAGAGGCAAATGCTAACACGTTTGAAAACAACAGGGTAGATTTTCCTTCCAACCTAGCAATTGCAGAGGTAGTTGTCACATGTTCAAAACTCAAATTAACCCTTACCACACATGCACTGTTACATACATCTCTGCAGTCTTCATGCAGTTGTGGAAGTCTACTTGCTCATCTCTCTTGCACCATTCAATACACAGTCTCCAGAAACACACTCTTTGCACACACGCAGCAGCTTCTCCTACACTCCCATGTGTACTACTCAGGTCTGTGTTGTGTCTCAGATAGCAGTGTGTAATGCAAACATATTGAACGTCACCGAGGCACATTTCCTTTGCTCTAGTTTAATCACTCACCCAGGTTCCACATGCTCATGGTATGAAGTACCTGTTAGGACATGTGCTCTTTTCTGCCTCTCTAAACTATAAGGAAAATGTGTCAGGCTGTTACAGTAATTATCACTTGCTCTACCACAGCAGTAAATGTGCTTTGAAATTGCCAATCAAATACTGTTTTCTGGCTAGAATCACACCATGAGGCTGTGTGCACACAGGAATTGTTGTCAGAGATTTAATTTGTGTTGCAGTTGTTCTGTAAAACTTGCACTTGCAGGAAAGGGGCAGCTTGTTTTCTTCAACTGTGATGCTTGGCACTCAGCAGAAATCACTATCTCACAAATGAGAGGCAAATGCAAACACATTTGAAATTATCATGGTAGATATTCATTCTACTTAAAACGTGGTGTATTACATTTTATGTTGTGGAAGATATGTATCTGCCTTGAACTTGTAAGATATTATGGACTATGTCTTCCCCTTAATTTAAGGTGTGCTGGTATTACCCAGGAACACTGTTTTTTGCCTAAAATCACACCATGAGTCTGTGTGCACACAGGAATTGTTGTCTGAGATTTAATTGGTGAAGTTGTTGTTCTGTAAGACTTGCACTCCCAGGAAAGAGGCAGCCTGTTTTCTTCAACTGTGATGGATAGCAGTCAGCACAAATCAGTATTGCACAAATGAGAGGCAAATGCTAACATGTTTGAAAACAACAGGGTAGATTTTCCTTCCAACCTAGCAATTGCAGAGGTAGTTGTCACATGTTCAAAACTCAAATTAACCCTTACCACACATGCACTGTTTCATACATCTCTGCAGTCTTCATGCAGTTGTGGAAGCCTACTTGCTCATCTCTCTTGCACCATTCAATACACAGTCTCCAGAAACACACTCTTTGCACACACGCAGCAGCTTCTCCTACACTCCCATGTGTACTACTCAGGTCTGTGTTGTGTCTCAGATAGCAGTGTGTAATGCAAACATATTGAACATCACCGAGGCACATTTCCTTTTCTCTAGTTTAATCACTCACCCAGGTTCCACATGCTCATGGTATGAAGTAGCTGTTAGGACATGTGCTCTTTTCTGCCTCTCTAAACTATAAGGAAAATGTGTCAGGCTGTTACAGTAATTATCACTTGCTCTACCACAGTAGTAAATGTGCTTTGAAACTGCCAATCAAATACTGTTTTCTGACTAGAATCACACCATCAGGCTGTGTGCACACAGGAATTGTTGTCAGAGATTTAATTTGTGTTGCAGTTGTTCTGTAAAACTTGCACTTGCAGGAAAGGGGCAGCTTGTTTTCTTCAACTGTGATGCTTAGCACGCAGCAGAAATCACTATCTCACAAATGAGAGGCAAATGCAAACACATTTGAAATTATCATGGTATATATTAATTCTACTTTAAAAGTGGTGTATTACATTTTATGTTGTGGAAGATATGTATCTGCCTTGAACTTGTAAGATATTATGGAGTATGTCTAACCCATAATTTAAGGTGCGCTGGTATTACCCAGGAACACTGTTGTGTGCCTACAATCACACCATGAGTCTGTTTTCACACAGGAATTGTTGTCTGAGATTTAATTGGTGAAGTTGTTGTTCTGTAAGACTTGCACTCCCAGGAAAGGGGCAGCCTGTTTTCTTCAACTGTGATGGATAGCAGTCAGCACAAATCAGTATTGCACAAATGAGAGGCAAATGCTAACACTTTTGAAAACAACAGGGTAGATTTTCCTTCCAACCTAGCAATTGCAGAGGTAGTTGTCACATGTTCAAAACTCAAATAAACCCTTACCACACATGCACTGTTACATACATCTCTGCAGTCTTCATGCAGTTGTGGAAGTCTCCTTGCTCATCTCTCTTGCACCAGACAATACACAGTCTCCAGAAACACACTCTTTGCACACACGCAGCAGCTTCTCCTACACTCCCATGTGTACTACTCAGGTCTGTGTTGTGTTTCAGATAGCAGTGTGTAACGCAAACATATTGAACGTCACCGAGGCTCATTTCCTTTGCTCTAGTTTATTCACTCACCCAGGTTCCACATGCTCATGGTATGAAGTAGCTGTTAGGACATGTGCTCTTTTTTGCCTCGCTAAACTATAAGGAAAATGTGTCAGGCTGTTACAGTAATTATCACTTGCTCTACCACAGTAGTAAATGTGCTTTGAAACTGCCAATCAAATACTGTTTTCTGACTAGAATCACACCATCAGGCTGTGTGCACACAGGAATTGTTGTCAGAGATTTAATTTGTGTTGCTGTTGTTCTGTAAAACTTGCACTTGCAGGAAAGGGGCAGCTTGTTTTCTTCAACTGTGATGCTTAGCACGCAGCAGAAATCACTATCTCACAAATGAGAGGCAAATGCAAACACATTTGAAATTATCATGGTAGATATTCATTCTACTTTAAAAGTGGTGTATTACATTTTATGTTGTGGAAGATATGTATGTGCCTTGAACTTGTAAGATATTATGGAGTATGTCTTCCCCTTAATTTAAGGTGTGCTGGTATTACCCAGGAACACTGTTTTGTGCCTAAAATCACACCATGAGTCTGTGTGCACACAGGAATTGTTGTCTGAGATTTAATTGGTGAAGTTGTTGTTCTGTAAGACTTGCACTCCCAGGAAAGGGGCAGCCTGTTTTTTTCAACTGTGATGGATAGCAGTCAGCACAAATCAGTATTGCACAAATGAGAGGCAAATGCTAACACGTTTGAAAACAACAGGGTAGATTTTCCTTCCAACCTAGCAATTGCAGAGGTAGTTGTCACATGTTCAAAACTCAAATTAACCCTTACCACACATGCACTGTTACATACATCTCTGCAGTCTTCATGCAGTTGTGGAAGTCTACTTGCTCATCTCTCTTGCACCATTCAATACACAGTCTCCAGAAACACACTCTTTGCACACACGCAGCAGCTTCTCCTACACTCCCATGTGTACTACTCAGGTCTGTGTTGTGTCTCAGATAGCAGTGTGTAATGCAAACATATTGAACGTCACCGAGGCACATTTCCTTTGCTCTAGTTTAATCACTCACCCAGGTTCCACATGCTCATGGTATGAAGTAGCTGTTAGGACATGTGCTCTTTTCTGCCTCTCTAAACTATAAGGAAAATGTGTCAGGCTGTTACAGTAATTATCACTTGCTCTACCACAGTAGTAAATGTGCTTTGAAATTTCCAATCAAATACTGTTTTCTGACTAGAATCACACCATGAGGCTGTGTGCACACAGGAATTGTTGTCAGAGATTTAATTTGTGTTGCAGTTGTTCTGTAAAACTTGCACTTGCAGGAAAGGGGCAGCTTGTTTTCTACAACTGTGATGGTTAGCACTCATCAGAAATCACTATCTCACAAATGAGAGGCAAATGCAAACACATTTGAAATTATCATGGTAGATATGCATTCTACTTTAAAAGTGGTGTATTACATTTTATGTTGTGGAAGATATGTATCTGCCTTGAACTTGTAAGATATTATGGAGTATGTCTTCCCCTTAATTTAAGGTGTGCTGGTATTACCCAGGAACACTGTTTTGTGCCTAAAATCACACCATGAGTCTGTGTGCACACAGGAATTGTTGTCTGAGATTTAATTGGTGAAGTTGTTGTTCTGTAAGACTTGCACTCCCAGGAAAGGGGCAGCCTGTTTTCTTCAACTGTGATGGATAGCAGTCAGCACAAATCAGTATTGCACAAATGAGAGGCAAATGCTAACACATTTGAAAACAACAGGGTAGAATTTCCTTCCAACCTAGCAATTGCAGAGGTAGTTGTTACATGTACAAACTCAAATTAACCCTTACCACACATGCACTGTTACATACATCTCTGCAGTCTTCATGCAGTTGTTGAAGTCTCCTTGCTCATCTCTCTTGCACCAGACAATACACAGTCTCCAGAAACACACTCTTTGCACACACGCAGCAGCTTCTCCTACACTTCCATGTGTACTACACAGGTCTGTGTTGTGTTTCAGATAGCAGTGTGTAACGCAAACATATTGAACGTCACCGAGGCTCATTTCCTTTGCTCTAGTTTATTCACTCACCCATGTTCCACATGCTCATGGTATGAAGTAGCTGTTAGGACATGTGCTCTTTTCTGCCTCTCTAAACTATAAGGAAAATGTGTCAGGCTGTTACAGTAATTATCACTTGCTCTGCCACAGTAGTAAATGTGCTTTGAAATTGCCAATCAAATACTGTTTTCTGCCTAGAATCACACCATGAGGCTGTGTGCACACAGGAATTGTTGTCAGAGATTTAATTTGTGTTGCAGTTGTTCTGTAAAACTTGTACTTGCAGGAAAGGGGCAGCTTGTTTTCTTCAACTGTGATGGTTAGCACGCAGCAGAAATCACTATCTCACAAATGAGAGGCAAATGCAAACACATTTGAAATTATCATGGTAGATATTCATTCTACTTTAAAAGTGGTGTATTAAATTTTATGCTGTGGAAGATATGTATCTGCCTTGAACTTGTAAGATATTATGGAGTATGTCTTCCCCTTAATTTAAGGTGTGCTGGTATTACCCAGGAACACTGTTTTGTGCCTAAAATCACACCATGAGTCTGTGTGCACACAGGAATTGTTGTCTGAGATTTAATTGGTGAAGTTGTTGTTTTGTAAGACTTGCACTCCCAGGAAAGGGGCAGTCTGTTTTCTTCAACTGTGATGGATAGCAGTCAGCACAAATCAGTATTGCACAAATGAGAAGCAAATGCTAAAAAGTTTGAAAACAACATGGTAGATTTTCCTTCCAACCTAGCAATTGCAGAGGTAGTTGTCACATGTTCAAACTCAAATTAACCCTTACCACACATGCACTGTTACATACATCTCTGCAGTCTTCATGCAGTTGTTGAAGTCTCCTTGCTCATCTCTCTTGCACCAGACAATACACAGTCTCCAGAAACACACTCTTTGCACACACGCAGCAGCTTCTCCTACACTTCCATGTGTACTACACAGGTCTGTGTTGTGTTTCAGATAGCAGTGTGTAACGCAAACATATTGAACGTCACCGAGGCTAATTTCCTTTGCTCTAGTTTATTCACTCACCCAGGTTCCACATGCTCATGGTATGAAGTAGCTTTTATGACATGTGCTCTTTTCTGCCTCTCTAAACTATAGGGAAAATGTGTCAGGCTGTTACAGTAATTATCACTTGCTCTACCACAGTAGTAAATGTGCTTTGAAATTGCCAATCAAATACTGTTTTCTGACTAGAATCACACCATCAGGCTGTGTGCACACAGGAATTGTTGTCAGAGATTTAATTTGTGTTGCTGTTGTTCTGTAAAACTTGCACTTTCAGGAAAGGGGCAGCTTGTTTTCTTCAACTGTGATGCTTAGCACTCAGCAGAAATCACTATCTCACAAATGAGAGGCAAATGCAAACACATTTGAAATTATCATGGTAGATATGCATTCTACTTTAAAAGTGGTGTATTACATTTTATGTTGTGGAAGATATGTATCTGCCTTGAACTTGTAAGATATTATGGAGTATGACTTCCCCTTAATTTAAGGTGTGCTGGTATTACCCAGGAACACTGTTTTGTGCCTAAAATCACACCATGAGTCTGTGTGCACACAGGAATTGTTGTCTGAGATTTAATTGGTGAAGTTGTTGTTCTGTAAGACTTGCACTCCCAGGAAAGGGGCATCCTGTTTTCTTCAACTGTGATGGATAGCAGTCAGCACAAATCAGTATTGCACAAATGAGAGGCAAATGCTAACACATTTGAAAACAACAGGGTAGAATTTCCTTCCAACCTAGCAATTGCAGAGGTAGTTGTCACATGTTCAAACTCAAATTAACCCTTACCACACATGAACTGTTACATACATCTCTGCAGTCTTCATGCAGTTGTTGAAGTCTCCTTGCTCATCTCTCTTGCACCACACAATACACAGTCTCCAGAAACACACTCTTTGCACACACGCAGCAGCTTCTCCTACACTTCCATGTGTACTACAGAGGTCTGTGTTGTGTTTCAGATAGCAGTGTGTAACGCAAACATATTGAACGTCACCGAGGCTCATTTCCTTTGCTCTAGTTTATTCACTCACCCAGGTTCCACATGCTCATAGTATGAAGTAGCTGTTAGGACATGTGCTCTTTTCTGCCTCTCTAAACTATAAGGAAAATGTGTCAGGCTGTTACAGTAATTATCACTTGCTCTACCACAGTAGTAAATGTGCTTTGAAATTTCCAATCAAATACTGTTTTCTGACTAGAATCACACCATGAGGCTGTGTGCACACAGGAATTGTTGTCAGAGATTTAATTTGTGTTGCAGTTGTTCTGTAAAACTTGCACTTGCAGGAAAGGGGCAGCTTGTTTTCTACAACTGTGATGGTTAGCACTCATCAGAAATCACTATCTCACAAATGAGAGGCAAATGCAAACACATTTGAAATTATCATGGTAGATATGCATTCTACTTTAAAAGTGGTGTATTACATTTTATGTTGTGGAAGATATGTATCTGCCTTGAACTTGTAAGATATTATGGAGTATGTCTTCCCCTTAATTTAAGGTGTGCTGGTATTACCCAGGAACACTGTTTTGTGCCTAAAATCACACCATGAGTCTGTGTGCACACAGGAATTGTTGTCTGAGATTTAATTGGTGAAGTTGTTGTTCTGTAAGACTTGCACTCCCAGGAAAGGGGCAGCCTGTTTTCTTCAACTGTGATGGATAGCAGTCAGCACAAATCAGTATTGCACAAATGAGAGGCAAATGCTAACACATTTGAAAACAACAGGGTAGAATTTCCTTCCAACCTAGCAATTGCAGAGGTAGTTGTTACATGTACAAACTCAAATTAACCCTTACCACACATGCACTGTTACATACATCTCTGCAGTCTTCATGCAGTTGTTGAAGTCTCCTTGCTCATCTCTCTTGCACCAGACAATACACAGTCTCCAGAAACACACTCTTTGCACACACGCAGCAGCTTCTCCTACACTTCCATGTGTACTACACAGGTCTGTGTTGTGTTTCAGATAGCAGTGTGTAACGCAAACATATTGAACGTCACCGAGGCTCATTTCCTTTGCTCTAGTTTATTCACTCACCCATGTTCCACATGCTCATGGTATGAAGTAGCTGTTAGGACATGTGCTCTTTTCTGCCTCTCTAAACTATAAGGAAAATGTGTCAGGCTGTTACAGTAATTATCACTTGCTCTGCCACAGTAGTAAATGTGCTTTGAAATTGCCAATCAAATACTGTTTTCTGCCTAGAATCACACCATGAGGCTGTGTGCACACAGGAATTGTTGTCAGAGATTTAATTTGTGTTGCAGTTGTTCTGTAAAACTTGTACTTGCAGGAAAGGGGCAGCTTGTTTTCTTCAACTGTGATGGTTAGCACGCAGCAGAAATCACTATCTCACAAATGAGAGGCAAATGCAAACACATTTGAAATTATCATGGTAGATATTCATTCTACTTTAAAAGTGGTGTATTAAATTTTATGCTGTGGAAGATATGTATCTGCCTTGAACTTGTAAGATATTATGGAGTATGTCTTCCCCTTAATTTAAGGTGTGCTGGTATTACCCAGGAACACTGTTTTGTGCCTAAAATCACACCATGAGTCTGTGTGCACACAGGAATTGTTGTCTGAGATTTAATTGGTGAAGTTGTTGTTTTGTAAGACTTGCACTCCCAGGAAAGGGGCAGTCTGTTTTCTTCAACTGTGATGGATAGCAGTCAGCACAAATCAGTATTGCACAAATGAGAAGCAAATGCTAAAAAGTTTGAAAACAACATGGTAGATTTTCCTTCCAACCTAGCAATTGCAGAGGTAGTTGTCACATGTTCAAACTCAAATTAACCCTTACCACACATGCACTGTTACATACATCTCTGCAGTCTTCATGCAGTTGTTGAAGTCTCCTTGCTCATCTCTCTTGCACCAGACAATACACAGTCTCCAGAAACACACTCTTTGCACACACGCAGCAGCTTCTCCTACACTTCCATGTGTACTACACAGGTCTGTGTTGTGTTTCAGATAGCAGTGTGTAACGCAAACATATTGAACGTCACCGAGGCTAATTTCCTTTGCTCTAGTTTATTCACTCACCCAGGTTCCACATGCTCATGGTATGAAGTAGCTTTTATGACATGTGCTCTTTTCTGCCTCTCTAAACTATAGGGAAAATGTGTCAGGCTGTTACAGTAATTATCACTTGCTCTACCACAGTAGTAAATGTGCTTTGAAATTGCCAATCAAATACTGTTTTCTGACTAGAATCACACCATCAGGCTGTGTGCACACAGGAATTGTTGTCAGAGATTTAATTTGTGTTGCTGTTGTTCTGTAAAACTTGCACTTTCAGGAAAGGGGCAGCTTGTTTTCTTCAACTGTGATGCTTAGCACTCAGCAGAAATCACTATCTCACAAATGAGAGGCAAATGCAAACACATTTGAAATTATCATGGTAGATATGCATTCTACTTTAAAAGTGGTGTATTACATTTTATGTTGTGGAAGATATGTATCTGCCTTGAACTTGTAAGATATTATGGAGTATGACTTCCCCTTAATTTAAGGTGTGCTGGTATTACCCAGGAACACTGTTTTGTGCCTAAAATCACACCATGAGTCTGTGTGCACACAGGAATTGTTGTCTGAGATTTAATTGGTGAAGTTGTTGTTCTGTAAGACTTGCACTCCCAGGAAAGGGGCATCCTGTTTTCTTCAACTGTGATGGATAGCAGTCAGCACAAATCAGTATTGCACAAATGAGAGGCAAATGCTAACACATTTGAAAACAACAGGGTAGAATTTCCTTCCAACCTAGCAATTGCAGAGGTAGTTGTCACATGTTCAAACTCAAATTAACCCTTACCACACATGAACTGTTACATACATCTCTGCAGTCTTCATGCAGTTGTTGAAGTCTCCTTGCTCATCTCTCTTGCACCACACAATACACAGTCTCCAGAAACACACTCTTTGCACACACGCAGCAGCTTCTCCTACACTTCCATGTGTACTACAGAGGTCTGTGTTGTGTTTCAGATAGCAGTGTGTAACGCAAACATATTGAACGTCACCGAGGCTCATTTCCTTTGCTCTAGTTTATTCACTCACCCAGGTTCCACATGCTCATAGTATGAAGTAGCTGTTAGGACATGTGCTCTTTTCTGCCTCTCTAAACTATAAGGAAAATGTGTCAGGCTGTTACAGTAATTATCACTTGCTCTACCACAGTAGTAAATGTGCTTTGAAATTGCCAATCAAATACTGTTTTCTGACTAGAATCACACCATGAGGCTGTGTGCACACAGGAATTGTTGTCAGAGATTTAATTTGTGTTGCAGTTGTTCTGTAAAACTTGCACTTGCAGGAAAGGGGCAGCTTGTTTTCTTCAACTGTGATGCTTAGCACGCAGCAGAAATCACTATCTCACAAATGAGAGGCAAATGCAAACACATTTGAAATTATCATGGTATATATTAATTCTACTTTAAAAGTGGTGTATTACATTTTATGTTGTGGAAGATATGTATCTGCCTTGAACTTGTAAGATATTATGGAGTATGTCTAACCCATAATTTAAGGTGCGCTGGTATTACCCAGGAACACTGTTGTGTGCCTACAATCACACCATGAGTCTGTTTTCACACAGGAATTGTTGTCTGAGATTTAATTGGTGAAGTTGTTGTTCTGTAAGACTTGCACTCCCAGGAAAGGGGCAGCCTGTTTTCTTCAACTGTGATGGATAGCAGTCAGCACAAATCAGTATTGCACAAATGAGAGGCAAATGCTAACACTTTTGAAAACAACAGGGTAGATTTTCCTTCCAACCTAGCAATTGCAGAGGTAGTTGTCACATGTTCAAAACTCAAATAAACCCTTACCACACATGCACTGTTACATACATCTCTGCAGTCTTCATGCAGTTGTGGAAGTCTCCTTGCTCATCTCTCTTGCACCAGACAATACACAGTCTCCAGAAACACACTCTTTGCACACACGCAGCAGCTTCTCCTACACTCCCATGTGTACTACTCAGGTCTGTGTTGTGTTTCAGATAGCAGTGTGTAACGCAAACATATTGAACGTCACCGAGGCTCATTTCCTTTGCTCTAGTTTATTCACTCACCCAGGTTCCACATGCTCATGGTATGAAGTAGCTGTTAGGACATGTGCTCTTTTTTGCCTCGCTAAACTATAAGGAAAATGTGTCAGGCTGTTACAGTAATTATCACTTGCTCTACCACAGTAGTAAATGTGCTTTGAAACTGCCAATCAAATACTGTTTTCTGACTAGAATCACACCATCAGGCTGTGTGCACACAGGAATTGTTGTCAGAGATTTAATTTGTGTTGCTGTTGTTCTGTAAAACTTGCACTTGCAGGAAAGGGGCAGCTTGTTTTCTTCAACTGTGATGCTTAGCACGCAGCAGAAATCACTATCTCACAAATGAGAGGCAAATGCAAACACATTTGAAATTATCATGGTAGATATTCATTCTACTTTAAAAGTGGTGTATTACATTTTATGTTGTGGAAGATATGTATGTGCCTTGAACTTGTAAGATATTATGGAGTATGTCTTCCCCTTAATTTAAGGTGTGCTGGTATTACCCAGGAACACTGTTTTGTGCCTAAAATCACACCATGAGTCTGTGTGCACACAGGAATTGTGTGAGATTTAATTGGTGAAGTTGTTGTTCTGTAAGACTTGCACTCCCAGGAAAGGGGCAGCCTGTTTTTTTCAACTGTGATGGATAGCAGTCAGCACAAATCAGTATTGCACAAATGAGAGGCAAATGCTAACACGTTTGAAAACAACAGGGTAGATTTTCCTTCCAACCTAGCAATTGCAGAGGTAGTTGTCACATGTTCAAAACTCAAATTAACCCTTACCACACATGCACTGTTACATACATCTCTGCAGTCTTCATGCAGTTGTGGAAGTCTACTTGCTCATCTCTCTTGCACCATTCAATACACAGTCTCCAGAAACACACTCTTTGCACACACGCAGCAGCTTCTCCTACACTCCCATGTGTACTACTCAGGTCTGTGTTGTGTCTCAGATAGCAGTGTGTAATGCAAACATATTGAACGTCACCGAGGCACATTTCCTTTGCTCTAGTTTAATCACTCACCCAGGTTCCACATGCTCATGGTATGAAGTAGCTGTTAGGACATGTGCTCTTTTCTGCCTCTCTAAACTATAAGGAAAATGTGTCAGGCTGTTACAGTAATTATCACTTGCTCTACCACAGTAGTAAATGTGCTTTGAAATTGCCAATCAAATACTGTTTTCTGACTAGAATCACACCATGAGGCTGTGTGCACACAGGAATTGTTGTCAGAGATTTAATTTGTGTTGCAGTTGTTCTGTAAAACTTGCACTTGCAGGAAAGGGGCAGCTTGTTTTCTACAACTGTGATGGTTAGCACTCAGCAGAAATCACTATCTCACAACTGAGAGGCAAATGCAAACACATTTGAAATTATCATGGTAGATATTCATTCTACTTTAAAAGTGGTGTATTACATTTTATGTTGTGGAAGATATGTATCTGCCTTGAACTTGTAAGATATTATGGAGTTTGTCTAACCCATAATTTAAGGTGTGCTGGTATTACCCAGGAACACTGTTGTGTGCCTACAATCACACCATGCGTCTGTGTGCACACAGGAATTGTTGCCTGAGATTTAATTGGTGAAGTTGTTGTTCTGTAAGACTTGCACTCCCAGGAAAGGGGCAGCCTGTTTTCTTCAACTGTGATGGATAGCAGTCAGCACAAATCAGTATTGCACAAATGAGAGGCAAATGCTAACACTTTTGAAAACAACAGGGTAGATTTTCCTTCCAACCTAGCAATTGCAGAGGTAGTTGTCACATGTTCAAAACTCAAATTAACCCTTACCACACATGCACTGTTACATACATCTCTGCAGTATTCATGCAGTTGTGGAAGTCTCCTTGCTCATCTCTCTTGCACCAGACAATACACAGTCTCCAGAAACACACTCTTTGCACACACGCAGCAGCTTCTCCTACACTCCCATGTGTACTACTCAGGTCTGTGTTGTGTTTCAGATAGCAGTGTGTAACGCAAACATATTGAACGTCACCGAGGCTCATTTCCTTTGCTCTAGTTTATTCACTCACCCAGGTTCCACATGCTCATGGTATGAAGTAGCTGTTAGGAAATGTGCTCTTTTCTGCCTCTCTAAACTATAAGGAAAATGTGTCAGGCTGTTACAGTAATTATCACTTGCTCTACCACAGTAGTAAATGTGCTTTGAAACTGCCAATCAAATACTGTTTTCTGACTAGAATCACACCATCAGGCTGTGTGCACACAGGAATTGTTGTCAGAGATTTAATTTGTGTTGCTGTTGTTCTGTAAAACTTGCACTTTCAGGAAAGGGGCAGCTTGTTTTCTTCAACTGTGATGCTTAGCACTCAGCAGACATCACTATCTCACAAATGAGAGGCAAATGCAAACACATTTGAAATTATCATGGTAGATATGCATTCTACTTTAAAAGTGGTGTATTACATTTTATGTTGTGGAAGATATGTATCTGCCTTGAACTTGTAAGATATTATGGAGTATGTCTTCCCCTTAATTTAAGGTGTGCTGGTATTACCCAGGAACACTGTTTTGTGCCTAAAATCACACCATGAGTCTGTGTGCACACAGGAATTGTTGTCTGAGATTTAATTGGTGAAGTTGTTGTTCTGTAAGACTTGCACTCCCAGGAAAGGGGCAGCCTGTTTTTTTCAACTGTGATGGATAGCAGTCAGCACAAATCAGTATTGCACAAATGAGAGGCAAATGCTAACACGTTTGAAAACAACAGGGTAGATTTTCCTTCCAACCTAGCAATTGCAGAGGTAGTTTTCACATGTTCAAAACTCAAATTAACCCTTACCACACATGCACTGTTACATACATCTCTGCAGTCTTCATGCAGTTGTGGAAGTCTACTTGCTCATCTCTCTTGCACCATTCAATACACAGTCTCCAGAAACACACTCTTTGCACACACGCAGCAGCTTCTCCTACACTCCCATGTGTACTACTCAGGTCTGTGTTGTGTCTCAGATAGCAGTGTTTAATGCAAACATATTGAACGTCACCGAGGCACATTTCCTTTGCTCTAGTTTAATCACTCACCCAGGTTCCACATGCTCATGGTATGAAGTAGCTGTTAGGACATGTGCTCTTTTCTGCCTCTCTAAACTATAAGGAAAATGTGTCAGGCTGTTACAGTAATTATCACTTGCTCTACCACAGTAGTAAATGTGCTTTGAAATTGCCAATCAAATACTGTTTTCTGACTAGAATCACACCATGAGGCTGTGTGCACACAGGAATTGTTGTCAGAGATTTAATTTGTGTTGCAGTTGTTCTGTAAAACTTGCACTTGCAGGAAAGGGGCAGCTTGTTTTCTACAACTGTGATGGTTAGCACTCAGCAGAAATCACTATCTCACAAATGAGAGGCAAATGCAAACACATTTGAAATTATCATGGTAGATATTCATTCTACTTTAAAAGTGGTGTATTACATTTTATGTTGTGGAAGATATGTATCTGCCTTGAACTTGTAAGATATTATGGAGTATGTCTAACCCATAATTTAAGGTGTGCTGGTATTACCCAGGAACACTGTTTTGTGCCTAAAATCATACCATGAGTCTGTGTGCACACAGGAATTGTTGTCTGAGATTTAATTGGTGAAGTTGTTGTTCTGTAAGACTTGCACTCCCAGGAAAGGGGCAGCCTGTTTTCTTCAACTGTGATGGATAGCAATCAGCACAAATCAGTATTGCACAAATGAGAGGCAAATGCTAACACATTTGAAAACAACAGGGTACAATTTCCTTCCAACCTAGCAATTGCAGAGGTAGTTGTCACATGTTCAAACTCAAATTAACCCTTACCACACATGCACTGTTACATACATCTCTGCAGTCTTCATGCAGTTGTTGAAGTCTCCTTGCTCATCTCTCTTGCACCAGACAATACACAGTCTCCAGAAACACACTCTTTGCACACACGCAGCAGCTTCTCCTACACTTCCATGTGTACTACACAGGTCTGTGTTGTGTTTCAGATAGCAGTGTGTAACGCAAACATATTGAACGTCACCGAGGCTCATTTCCTTTGCTCTAGTTTATTCACTCACCCAGGTTCCACATGCTCATGGTATGAAGTAGCTGTTAGGACATGTGCTCTTTTCTGCCTCTCTAAACTATAAGGAAAATGTGTCAGGCTGTTACAGTAATTATCACTTGCTCTACCACAGTAGTAAATGTGCTTTGAAATTGCCAATCAAATACTGTTTTCTGACTAGAATCACACCATGAGGCTGTGTGCACACAGGAATTGTTGTCAGAGATTTAATTTGTGTTGCAGTTGTTCTGTAAAACTTGCACTTGCAGGAAAGGGGCAGCTTGTTTTCTTCAACTGTGATGCTTAGCACGCAGCAGAAATCACTATCTCACAAATGAGAGGCAAATGCAAACACATTTGAAATTATCATGGTAGATATTCATTCTACTTTAAAAGTGGTGTATTACATTTTATGTTGTGGAAGATATGTATGTGCCTTGAACTTGTAAGATATTATGGAGTATGTCTTCCCCTTAATTTAAGGTGTGCTGGTATTACCCAGGAACACTGTTTTGTGCCTAAAATCACACCATGAGTCTGTGTGCACACAGGAATTGTTGTCTGAGATTTAATTGGTGAAGTTGTTGTTCTGTAACACTTGCACTCCCAGGAAAGGGGCAGCCTGTTTTTTTCAACTGTGATGGATAGCAGTCAGCACAAATCAGTATTGCACAAATGAGAGGCAAATGCTAACACGTTTGAAAACAACAGGGTAGATTTTCCTTCCAACCTAGCAATTGCAGAGGTAGTTGTCACATGTTCAAAACTCAAATTAACCCTTACCACACATGCACTGTTACATACATCTCTGCAGTCTTCATGCAGTTGTGGAAGTCTACTTGCTCATCTCTCTTGCACCATTCAATACACAGTCTCCAGAAACACACTCTTTGCACACACGCAGCAGCTTCTCCTACACTCCCATGTGTACTACTCAGGTCTGTGTTGTGTCTCAGATAGCAGTGTGTAATGCAAACATATTGAACGTCACCGAGGCACATTTCCTTTGCTCTAGTTTAATCACTCACCCAGGTTCCACATGCTCATGGTATGAAGTACCTGTTAGGACATGTGCTCTTTTCTGCCTCTCTAAACTATAAGGAAAATGTGTCAGGCTGTTACAGTAATTATCACTTGCTCTACCACAGCAGTAAATGTGCTTTGAAATTGCCAATCAAATACTGTTTTCTGGCTAGAATCACACCATGAGGCTGTGTGCACACAGGAATTGTTGTCAGAGATTTAATTTGTGTTGCAGTTGTTCTGTAAAACTTGCACTTGCAGGAAAGGGGCAGCTTGTTTTCTTCAACTGTGATGCTTGGCACTCAGCAGAAATCACTATCTCACAAATGAGAGGCAAATGCAAACACATTTGAAATTATCATGGTAGATATTCATTCTACTTAAAACGTGGTGTATTACATTTTATGTTGTGGAAGATATGTATCTGCCTTGAACTTGTAAGATATTATGGACTATGTCTTCCCCTTAATTTAAGGTGTGCTGGTATTACCCAGGAACACTGTTTTTTGCCTAAAATCACACCATGAGTCTGTGTGCACACAGGAATTGTTGTCTGAGATTTAATTGGTGAAGTTGTTGTTCTGTAAGACTTGCACTCCCAGGAAAGAGGCAGCCTGTTTTCTTCAACTGTGATGGATAGCAGTCAGCACAAATCAGTATTGCACAAATGAGAGGCAAATGCTAACATGTTTGAAAACAACAGGGTAGATTTTCCTTCCAACCTAGCAATTGCA
Source organism: Triturus cristatus (assembly GCF_964204655.1). Classification (NCBI taxonomy): domain Eukaryota; kingdom Metazoa; phylum Chordata; class Amphibia; order Caudata; family Salamandridae; genus Triturus; species Triturus cristatus. Next base: position 1,527,558,641 of record NC_140591.1, read on the forward strand.
GAGGTAGTTGTCACATGTTCAAAACTCAAATTAACCCTTACCACACATGCACTGTTTCATACATCTCTGCAGTCTTCATGCAGTTGTGGAAGTCTACTTGCTCATCTCTCTTGCACCATTCAATACACAGTCTCCAGAAACACACTCTTTGCACACACGCAGCAGCTTCTCCTACACTCCCATGTGTACTACTCAGGTCTGTGTTGTGTCTCAGATAGCAGTGTGTAATGCAAACATATTGAACATCACCGAGGCACATTTCCTTTTCTCTAGTTTAATCACTCACCCAGGTTCCACATGCTCATGGTATGAAGTAGCTGTTAGGACATGTGCTCTTTTCTGCCTCTCTAAACTATAAGGAAAATGTGTCAGGCTGTTACAGTAATTATCACTTGCTCTACCACAGTAGTAAATGTGCTTTGAAACTGCCAATCAAATACTGTTTTCTGACTAGAATCACACCATCAGGCTGTGTGCACACAGGAATTGTTGTCAGAGATTTAATTTGTGTTGCTGTTGTTCTGTAAAACTTGCACTTGCAGGAAAGGGGCAGCTTGTTTTCTTCAACTGTGATGCTTAGCACGCAGCAGAAATCACTATCTCACAAATGAGAGGCAAATGCAAACACATTTGAAATTATCATGGTAGATATTCATTCTACTTTAAAAGTGGTGTATTACATTTTATGTTGTGGAAGATATGTATGTGCCTTGAACTTGTAAGATATTATGGAGTATGTCTTCCCCTTAATTTAAGGTGTGCTGGTATTACCCAGGAACACTGTTTTGTGCCTAAAATCACACCATGAGTCTGTGTGCACACAGGAATTGTTGTCTGAGATTTAATTGGTGAAGTTGTTGTTCTGTAAGACTTGCACTCCCAGGAAAGGGGCAGCCTGTTTTTTTCAACTGTGATGGATAGCAGTCAGCACAAATCAGTATTGCACAAATGAGAGGCAAATGCTAACACGTTTGAAAACAACAGGGTAGATTTTCCTTCCAACCTAGCAATTGCAGAGGTAGTTGTCACATGTTCAAAACTCAAATTAACCCTTACCACACATGCACTGTTACATACATCTCTGCAGTCTTCATGCAGTTGTGGAAGTCTACTTGCTCATCTCTCTTGCACCATTCAATACACAGTCTCCAGAAACACACTCTTTGCACACACGCAGCAGCTTCTCCTACACTCCCATGTGTACTACTCAGGTCTGTGTTGTGTCTCAGATAGCAGTGTGTAATGCAAACATATTGAACGTCACCGAGGCACATTTCCTTTGCTCTAGTTTAATCACTCACCCAGGTTCCACATGCTCATGGTATGAAGTAGCTGTTAGGACATGTGCTCTTTTCTGCCTCTCTAAACTATAAGGAAAATGTGTCAGGCTGTTACAGTAATTATCACTTGCTCTACCACAGTAGTAAATGTGCTTTGAAATTTCCAATCAAATACTGTTTTCTGACTAGAATCACACCATGAGGCTGTGTGCACACAGGAATTGTTGTCAGAGATTTAATTTGTGTTGCAGTTGTTCTGTAAAACTTGCACTTGCAGGAAAGGGGCAGCTTGTTTTCTACAACTGTGATGGTTAGCACTCATCAGAAATCACTATCTCACAAATGAGAGGCAAATGCAAACACATTTGAAATTATCATGGTAGATATGCATTCTACTTTAAAAGTGGTGTATTACATTTTATGTTGTGGAAGATATGTATCTGCCTTGAACTTGTAAGATATTATGGAGTATGTCTTCCCCTTAATTTAAGGTGTGCTGGTATTACCCAGGAACACTGTTTTGTGCCTAAAATCACACCATGAGTCTGTGTGCACACAGGAATTGTTGTCTGAGATTTAATTGGTGAAGTTGTTGTTCTGTAAGACTTGCACTCCCAGGAAAGGGGCAGCCTGTTTTCTTCAACTGTGATGGATAGCAGTCAGCACAAATCAGTATTGCACAAATGAGAGGCAAATGCTAACACATTTGAAAACAACAGGGTAGAATTTCCTTCCAACCTAGCAATTGCAGAGGTAGTTGTTACATGTACAAACTCAAATTAACCCTTACCACACATGCACTGTTACATACATCTCTGCAGTCTTCATGCAGTTGTTGAAGTCTCCTTGCTCATCTCTCTTGCACCAGACAATACACAGTCTCCAGAAACACACTCTTTGCACACACGCAGCAGCTTCTCCTACACTTCCATGTGTACTACACAGGTCTGTGTTGTGTTTCAGATAGCAGTGTGTAACGCAAACATATTGAACGTCACCGAGGCTCATTTCCTTTGCTCTAGTTTATTCACTCACCCATGTTCCACATGCTCATGGTATGAAGTAGCTGTTAGGACATGTGCTCTTTTCTGCCTCTCTAAACTATAAGGAAAATGTGTCAGGCTGTTACAGTAATTATCACTTGCTCTACCACAGTAGTAAATGTGCTTTGAAATTGCCAATCAAATACTGTTTTCTGACTAGAATCACACCATGAGGCTGTGTGCACACAGGAATTGTTGTCAGAGATTTAATTTGTGTTGCAGTTGTTCTGTAAAACTTGCACTTGCAGGAAAGGGGCAGCTTGTTTTCTTCAACTGTGATGCTTAGCACGCAGCAGAAATCACTATCTCACAAATGAGAGGCAAATGCAAACACATTTGAAATTATCATGGTAGATATTCATTCTACTTTAAAAGTGGTGTATTACATTTTATGTTGTGGAAGATATGTATGTGCCTTGAACTTGTAAGATATTATGGAGTATGTCTTCCCCTTAATTTAAGGTGTGCTGGTATTACCCAGGAACACTGTTTTGTGCCTAAAATCACACCATGAGTCTGTGTGCACACAGGAATTGTTGTCTGAGATTTAATTGGTGAAGTTGTTGTTCTGTAAGACTTGCACTCCCAGGAAAGGGGCAGCCTGTTTTTTTCAACTGTGATGGATAGCAGTCAGCACACATCAGTATTGCACAAATGAGAGGCAAATGCTAACACGTTTGAAAACAACAGGGTAGATTTTCCTTCCAACCTAGCAATTGCAGAGGTAGTTGTCACATGTTCAAAACTCAAATTAACCCTTACCACACATGCACTGTTACATACATCTCTGCAGTCTTCATGCAGTTGTGGAAGTCTACTTGCTCATCTCTCTTGCACCATTCAATACACAGTCTCCAGAAACACACTCTTTGCACACACGCAGCAGCTTCTCCTACACTCCCATGTGTACTACTCAGGTCTGTGTTGTGTCTCAGATAGCAGTGTGTAATGCAAACATATTGAACGTCACCGAGGCACATTTCCTTTGCTCTAGTTTAATCACTCACCCAGGTTCCACATGCTCATGGTATGAAGTAGCTGTTAGGACATGTGCTCTTTTCTGCCTCTCTAAACTATAAGGAAAATGTGTCAGGCTGTTACAGTAATTATCACTTGCTCTACCACAGTAGTAAATGTGCTTTGAAATTGCCAATCAAATACTGTTTTCTGACTAGAATCACACCATGAGGCTGTGTGCACACAGGAATTGTTGTCAGAGATTTAATTTGTGTTGCAGTTGTTCTGTAAAACTTGCACTTGCAGGAAAGGGGCAGCTTGTTTTCGTCAACTGTGATGCTTGGCACTCAGCAGAAATCACTATCTCACAAATGAGAGGCAAATGCAAACACATTTGAAATTATCATGGTAGATATTCATTCTACTTAAAAAGTGGTGTATTACATTTTATGTTGTGGAAGATATGTATCTGCTTTGAACTTGTAAGATATTATGGACTATATCTTCCCCTTAATTTAAGGTGTGCTGGTATTACCCAGGAACACTGTTTTTTGCCTAAAATCACACCATGAGTCTGTGTGCACACAGGAATTGTTGTCTGAGATTTAATTGGTAAAGTTGTTGTTCTGTAAGACTTGCACTCCCAGGAAAGGGGCAGCCTGTTTTTTTCAACTGTGATGGATAGCAGTCAGCACAAATCAGTATTGCACAAATGAGAGGCAAATGCTAACACGTTTGAAAACAACAGGGTAGATTTTCCTTCCAACCTAGCAATTGCAGAGGTAGTTGTCACATGTTCAAAACTCAAATTAACCCTTACCACACATGCACTGTTTCATACATCTCTGCAGTCTTCATGCAGTTGTGGAAGTCTACTTGCTCATCTCTCTTGCACCATTCAATACACAGTCTCCAGAAACACACTCTTTGCACACACGCAGCAGCTTCTCCTACACTCCCATGTGTACTACTCAGGTCTGTGTTGTGTCTCAGATAGCAGTGTGTAATGCAAACATATTGAACGTCACCGAGGCACATTTCCTTTTCTCTAGTTTAATCACTCACCCAGGTTCCACATGCTCATGGTATGAAGTAGCTGTTAGGACATGTGCTCTTTTCTGCCTCTCTAAACTATAAGGAAAATGTGTCAGGCTGTTACAGTAATTATCACTTGCTCTACCACAGTAGTAAATGTGCTTTGAAATTGCCAATCAAATACTGTTTTCTGACTAGAATCACACCATGAGGCTGTGTGCACACAGGAATTGTTGTCAGAGATTTAATTTGTGTTGCAGTTGTTCTGTAAAACTTGCACTTGCAGGAAAGGGGCAGCTTGTTTTCTACAACTGTGATGGTTAGCACTCAGCAGAAATCACTATCTCACAAATGAGAGGCAAATGCAAACACATTTGAAATTATCATGGTAGATATTCATTCTACTTTAAAAGTGGTGTATTACATTTTATGTTGTGGAAGATATGTATCTGCCTTGAACTTGTAAGATATTATGGAGTATGTCTAACCCATAATTTAAGGTGTGCTGGTATCACCCAGGAACACTGTTGTGTGCCTACAATCACACCATGAGTCTGTGTGCACACAGGAATTGTTGTCTGAGATTTAATTGGTGAAGTTGTTGTTCTGTAAGACTTGCACTCCCAGGAAAGGGGCAGCCTGTTTTCTTCAACTGTGATGGATAGCAGTCAGCACAAATCAGTATTGCACAAATGAGAGGCAAATGCTAACACTTTTGAAAACAACAGGGTAGATTTTCCTTCCAACCTAGCAATTGCAGAGGTAGTTGTCACATGTTCAAAACTCAAATTAACCCTTACCACACATGCACTGTTACATACATCTCTGCAGTCTTCATGCAGTTGTGGAAGTCTCCTTGCTCATCTCTCTTGCACCAGACAATACACAGTCTCCAGAAACACACTCTTTGCACACACGCAGCAGCTTCTCCTACACTCCCATGTGTACTACTCAGGTCTGTGTTGTGTTTCAGATAGCAGTGTGTAACGCAAACATATTGAACGTCACCGAGGCTCATTTCCTTTGCTCTAGTTTATTCACTCACCCAGGTTCCACATGCTCATGGTATGAAGTAGCTGTTAGGAAATGTGCTCTTTTCTGCCTCTCTAAACTATTAGGAAAATGTGTCAGGCTGTTACAGTAATTATCACTTGCTCTACCACAGTAGTAAATGTGCTTTGAAACTGCCAATCAAATACTGTTTTCTGACTAGAATCACACCATCAGGCTGTGTGCACACAGGAATTGTTGTCAGAGATTTAATTTGTGTTGCTGTTGTTCTGTAAAACTTGCACTTGCAGGAAAGGGGCAGCTTGTTTTCTTCAACTGTGATGCTTAGCACGCAGCAGAAATCACTATCTCACAAATGAGAGGCAAATGCAAACACATTTGAAATTATCATGGTAGATATTCATTCTACTTTAAAAGTGGTGTATTACATTTTATGTTGTGGAAGATATGTATGTGCCTTGAACTTGTAAGATATTATGGAGTATGTCTTCCCCTTAATTTAAGGTGTGCTGGTATTACCCAGGAACACTGTTTTGTGCCTAAAATCACACCATGAGTCTGTGTGCACACAGGAATTGTTGTCTGAGATTTAATTGGTGAAGTTGTTGTTCTGTAAGACTTGCACTCCCAGGAAAGGGGCAGCCTGTTTTTTTCAACTGTGATGGATAGCAGTCAGCACAAATCAGTATTGCACAAATGAGAGGCAAATGCTAACACGTTTGAAAACAACAGGGTAGATTTTCCTTCCAACCTAGCAATTGCAGAGGTAGTTGTCACATGTTCAAAACTCAAATTAACCCTTACCACACATGCACTGTTACATACATCTCTGCAGTCTTCATGCAGTTGTGGAAGTCTACTTGCTCATCTCTCTTGCACCATTCAATACACAGTCTCCAGAAACACACTCTTTGCACACACGCAGCAGCTTCTCCTACACTCCCATGTGTACTACTCAGGTCTGTGTTGTGTCTCAGATAGCAGTGTGTAATGCAAACATATTGAACGTCACCGAGGCACATTTCCTTTGCTCTAGTTTAATCACTCACCCAGGTTCCATATGCTCATGGTATGAAGTAGCTGTTAGGACATGTGCTCTTTTCTGCCTCTCTAAACTATAAGGAAAATGTGTCAGGCTGTTACAGTAATTATCACTTGCTCTACCACAGTAGTAAATGTGCTTTGAAATTGCCAATCAAATACTGTTTTCTGACTAGAATCACACCATGAGGCTGTGTGCACACAGGAATTGTTGTCAGAGATTTAATTTGTGTTGCAGTTGTTCTGTAAAACTTGCACTTGCAGGAAAGGGGCAGCTTGTTTTCTACAACTGTGATGGTTAGCACTCAGCAGAAATCACTATCTCACAAATGAGAGGCAAATGCAAACACATTTGAAATTATCATGGTAGATATGCATTCTACTTTAAAAGTGGTGTATTACATTTTATGTTGTGGAAGATATGTATCTGCCTTGAACTTGTAAGATATTATGGAGTATGTCTTCCCCTTAATTTAAGGTGTGCTGGTATTACCTAGGAACACTGTTTTGTGCCTAAAATCACACCATGAGTCTGTGTGCACACATGAATTGTTGTCTGAGATTTAATTGGTGAAGTTGTTGTTCTGTAAGACTTGCACTCCCAGGAAAGGGGCAGCCTGTTTTCTTCAACTGTGATGGATAGCAGTCAGCACAAATCAGTATTGCACAAATGAGAGGCAAATGCTAACACATTTGAAAACAACAGGGTAGAATTTCCTTCCAACCTAGCAATTGCAGAGGTAGTTGTTACATGTTCAAACTCAAATTAACCCTTACCACACATGCACTGTTACATACATCTCTGCAGTCTTCATGCAGTTGTTGAAGTCTCCTTGCTCATCTCTCTTGCACCAGACAATACACAGTCTCCAGAAACACACTCTTTGCACACACGCAGCAGCTTCTCCTACACTTCCATGTGTACTACACAGGTCTGTGTTGTGTTTCAGATAGCAGTGTGTAACGCAAACATATTGAACGTCACCGAGGCTCATTTCCTTTGCTCTAGTTTATTCACTCACCCAGGTTCCACATGCTCATGGTATGAAGTAGCTGTTAGGACATGTGCTCTTTTCTGCCTCTCTAAACTATAAGGAAAATGTGTCAGGCTGTTACAGTAATTATCACTTGCTCTACCACAGTAGTAAATGTGCTTTGAAATTGCCAATCAAATACTGTTTTCTGACTAGAATCACACCATGAGTCTGTGTGCACACAGGAATTGTTGTCAGAGATTTAATTTGTGTTGCAGTTGTTCTGTAAAACTTGCACTTGCAGGAAAGGGGCAGCTTGTTTTCTTCAACTGTGATGCTTAGCACGCAGCAGAAATCACTATCTCACAAATGAGAGGCAAATGCAAACACATTTGAAATTATCATGGTAGATATTCATTCTACTTTAAAAGTGGTGTATTACATTTTATGTTGTGGAAGATATGTATGTGCCTTGAACTTGTAAGATATTATGGAGTATGTCTTCCCCTTAATTTAAGGTGTGCTGGTATTACCCAGGAACACTGTTTTGTGCCTAAAATCACACCATGAGTCTGTGTGCACACAGGAATTGTTGTCTGAGATTTAATTGGTGAAGTTGTTGTTCTGTAAGACTTGCACTCCCAGGAAAGGGGCAGCCTGTTTTTTTCAACTGTGATGGATAGCAGTCAGCACAAATCAGTATTGCACAAATGAGAGGCAAATGCTAACACGTTTGAAAACAACAGGGTAGATTTTCCTTCCAACCTAGCAATTGCAGAGGTAGTTGTCACATGTTCAAAACTCAAATTAACCCTTACCACACATGCACTGTTACATACATCTCTGCAGTCTTCATGCAGTTGTGGAAGTCTACTTGCTCATCTCTCTTGCACCATTCAATACACAGTCTCCAGAAACACACTCTTTGCACACACGCAGCAGCTTCTCCTACACTCCCATGTGTACTACTCAGGTCTGTGTTGTGTCTCAGATAGCAGTGTGTAATGCAAACATATTGAACGTCACCGAGGCACATTTCCTTTGCTCTAGTTTAATCACTCACCCAGGTTCCACATGCTCATGGTATGAAGTAGCTGTTAGGACATGTGCTCTTTTCTGCCTCTCTAAACTATAAGGAAAATGTGTCAGGCTGTTACAGTAATTATCACTTGCTCTACCACAGTAGTAAATGTGCTTTGAAATTGCCAATCAAATACTGTTTTCTGACTAGAATCACACCATGAGGCTGTGTGCACACAGGAATTGTTGTCAGAGATTTAATTTGTGTTGCAGTTGTTCTGTAAAACTTGCACTTGCAGGAAAGGGGCAGCTTGTTTTCAACAACTGTGATGGTTAGCACTCAGCAGAAATCACTATCTCACAAATGAGAGGCAAATGCAAACACATTTGAAATTATCATGGTAGATATTCATTCTACTTTAAAAGTGGTGTATTACATTTTATGTTGTGGAAGATATGTATCTGCCTTGAACTTGTAAGATATTATGGAGTATGTCTAACCCATAATTTAAGGTGTGCTGGTATTACCCAGGAACACTGTTGTGTGCCTACAATCACACCATGAGTCTGTGTGCAGACAGGAATTGTTGTCTGAGATTTAATTGGTGAAGTTGTTGTTCTGTAAGACTTGCACTCCCAGGAAAGGGGCAGCCTGTTTTCTTCAACTGTGATGGATAGCAGTCAGCACAAATCAGTATTGCACAAATGAGAGGCAAATGCTAACACTTTTGAAAACAACAGGGTAGATTTTCCTTCCAACCTAGCAATTGCAGAGGTAGTTGTCACGTGTTCAAAACTCAAATTAACCCTTACCACACATGCACTGTTACATACATCTCTGCAGTCTTCATGCAGTTGTGGAAGTCTCCTTGCTCATCTCTCTTGCACCAGACAATACACAGTCTCCAGAAACACACTCTTTGCACACACGCAGCAGCTTCTCCTACACTCCCATGTGTACTACTCAGGTCTGTGTTGTGTTTCAGATAGCAGTGTGTAACGCAAACATATTGAACGTCACCGAGGCTCATTTCCTTTGCTCTAGTTTATTCACTCACCCAGGTTCCACATGCTCATGGTATGAAGTAGCTGTTAGGACATGTGCTCTTTTCTGCCTCTCTAAACTATAAGGAAAATGTGCCAGGCTGTTACAGTAATTATCACTTGCTCTACCACAGTAGTAAATGTGCTTTGAAATTACCAATCAAATACTGTTTTCTGACTAGAATCACACCATGAGTCTGTGTGCACACAGGAATTGTTGTCAGAGATTTAATTTGTGTTGCAGTTGTTCTGTAAAACTTGCACTTGCAGGAAAGGGGCAGCTTGTTTTCTTCAACTGTGATGCTTAGCACGCAGCAGAAATCACTATCTCACAAATGAGAGGCAAATGCAAACACATTTGAAATTATCATGGTAGATATTCATTCTACTTTAAAAGTGGTGTATTACATTTTATGTTGTGGAAGATATGTATGTGCCTTGAACTTGTAAGATATTATGGAGTATGTCTTCCCCTTAATTTAAGGTGTGCTGGTATTACCCAGGAACACTGTTTTGTGCCTAAAATCACACCATGAGTCTGTGTGCACACAGGAATTGTTGTCTGAGATTTAATTGGTGAAGTTGTTGTTCTGTAAGACTTGCACTCCCAGGAAAGGGGCAGCCTGTTTTTTTCAACTGTGATGGATAGCAGTCAGCACAAATCAGTATTGCACAAATGAGAGGCAAATGCTAACACGTTTGAAAACAACAGGGTAGATTTTCCTTCCAACCTAGCAATTGCAGAGGTAGTTGTCACATGTTCAAAACTCAAATTAACCCTTACCACACATGCACTGTTACATACATCTCTGCAGTCTTCATGCAGTTGTGGAAGTCTACTTGCTCATCTCTCTTGCACCATTCAATACACAGTCTCCAGAAACACACTCTTTGCACACACGCAGCAGCTTCTCCTACACTCCCATGTGTACTACTCAGGTCTGTGTTGTGTCTCAGATAGCAGTGTGTAATGCAAACATATTGAACGTCACCGAGGCACATTTCCTTTGCTCTAGTTTAATCACTCACCCAGGTTCCACATGCTCATGGTATGAAGTAGCTGTTAGGACATGTGCTCTTTTCTGCCTCTCTAAACTATAAGGAAAATGTGTCAGGCTGTTACAGTAATTATCACTTGCTCTACCACAGTAGTAAATGTGCTTTGAAATTGCCAATCAAATACTGTTTTCTGACTAGAATCACACCATGAGGCTGTGTGCACACAGGAATTGTTGTCAGAGATTTAATTTGTGTTGCAGTTGTTCTGTAAAACTTGCACTTGCAGGAAAGGGGCAGCTTGTTTTCAACAACTGTGATGGTTAGCACTCAGCAGAAATCACTATCTCACAAATGAGAGGCAAATGCAAACACATTTGAAATTATCATGGTAGATATTCATTCTACTTTAAAAGTGGTGTATTACATTTTATGTTGTGGAAGATATGTATCTGCCTTGAACTTGTAAGATATTATGGAGTATGTCTAACCCATAATTTAAGGTGTGCTGGTATTACCCAGGAACACTGTTGTGTGCCTACAATCACACCATGAGTCTGTGTGCACACAGGAATTGTTGTCTGAGATTTAATTGGTGAAGTTGTTGTTCTGTAAGACTTGCACTCCCAGGAAAGGGGCAGCCTGTTTTCTTCAACTGTGATGGATAGCAGTCAGCACAAATCAGTATTGCACAAATGAGAGGCAAATGCTAACACTTTTGAAAACAACAGGGTAGATTTTCCTTCCAACCTAGCAATTGCAGAGGTAGTTGTCACATGTTCAAAACTCAAATTAACCCTTACCACACATGCACTGTTACATACATCTCTGCAGTCTTCATGCAGTTGTGGAAGTCTCCTTGCTCATCTCTCTTGCACCAGACAATACACAGTCTCCAGAAACACACTCTTTGCACACACGCAGCAGCTTCTCCTACACTCCCATGTGTACTACTCAGGTCTGTGTTGTGTTTCAGATAGCAGTGTGTAACGCAAACATATTGAACGTCACCGAGGCTCATTTCCTTTGCTCTAGTTTATTCACTCACCCAGGTTCCACATGCTCATGGTATGAAGTAGCTGTTAGGAAATGTGCTCTTTTCTGCCTCTCTAAACTATAAGGAAAATGTGTCAGGCTGTTACAGTAATTATCACTTGCTCTACCACAGTAGTAAATGTGCTTTGAAACTGCCAATCAAATACTGTTTTCTGACTAGAATCACACCATCAGGCTGTGTGCACACAGGAATTGTTGTCAGAGATTTATTTTGTGTTGCTGTTGTTCTGTAAAACTTGCACTTTCAGGAAAGGGGCCGCTTGTTTTCTTCAACTGTGATACTTAGCACTCAGCAGAAATCACTATCTCACAAATGAGAGGCAAATGCAAACACATTTGAAATTATCATGGTAGATATGCATTCTACTTTAAAAGTGGTGTATTACATTTTATGTTGTGGAAGATATGTATCTGCCTTGAACTTGTAAGATATTATGGAGTATGTCTTCCCCTTAATTTAAGGTGTGCTGGTATTACCCAGGAACACTGTTTTGTGCCTAAAATCACACCATGAGTCTGTGTGCACACAGGAATTGTTGTCTGAGATTTAATTGGTGAAGTTGTTGTTCTGTAAGACTTGCACTCCCAGGAAAGGGGCAGCCTGTTTTCTTCAACTGTGATGGATAGCAGTCAGCACAAATCAGTATTGCACAAATGAGAGGCAAATGCTAACACATTTGAAAACAACAGGGTAGAATTTCCTTCCAACCTAGCAATTGCAGAGGTAGTTGTCACATGTTCAAACTCAAATTAACCCTTACCACACATGCACTGTTACATACATCTCTGCAGTCTTCATGCAGTTGTTGAAGTCTCCTTGCTCATCTCTCTTGCACCAGACAATACACAGTCTCCAGAAACACACTCTTTGCACACACGCAGCAGCTTCTCCTACTCTTCCATGTGTACTACACAGGTCTGTGTTGTGTTTCAGATAGCAGTGTGTAACGCAAACATATTGAACGTCACCGAGGCTAATTTCCTTTGCTCTAGTTTATTCACTCACCCAGGTTCCACATGCTCATGGTATGAAGTAGCTGTTAGGACATGTGCTCTTTTCTGCCTCTCTAAACTATAAGGAAAATGTGTCAGGCTGTTATAGTAATTATCACTTGCTCTACCACAGTAGTAAATGTGCTTTGAAATTGCCAATCAAATACTGTTTTCTGACTAGAATCACACCATGAGGCTGTGTACACACGGGAATTGTTGTCAGAGATTTAATTTGTGTTGCAGTTGTTCTGTAAAACTTGCACTTGCAGGAAAGGGGCAGCTTGTTTTCTACAACTGTGATGGTTAGCACTCAGCAGAAATCACTATCTCACAAATGAGAGGCAAATGCAAACACATTTGAAATTATCATGGTAGATATTCATTCTACTTTAAAAGTGGTGTATTACATTTTATGTTGTGGAAGATATGTATCTGCCTTGAACTTGTAAGATATTATGGAGTATGTCTAAACCATAATTTAAGGTGTGCTGGTATTACCCAGGAACACTGTTGTGTGCCTAAAATCACACCATGAGTCTGTGTGCACACAGGAATTGTTGTCTGAGATTTAATTGGTGAAGTTGTTGTTCTGTAAGACTTGCACTCCCAGGAAAGGGGCAGCCTGTTTTCTTCAACTGTGATGGATAGCAGTCAGCACAAATCAGTATTGCACAAATGAGAGGCAAATGCTAACACTTTTGAAAACAACAGGGTAGATTTTCCTTCCAACCTAGCAATTGCAGAGGTAGTTGTCACATGTTCAAAACTCAAATTAACCCTTACCACACATGCACTGTTACATACATCTCTGCAGTCTTCATGCAGTTGTGGAAGTCTCCTTGCTCATCTCTCTTGCACCAGACAATACAGAGTCTCCAGAAACACACTCTTTGCACACACGCAGCAGCTTCTCCTACACTCCCATGTGTACTACTCAGGTCTGTGTTGTGTTTCAGATAGCAGTGTGTAACGCAAACATATTGAACGTCACCGAGGCTCATTTCCTTTGCTCTAGTTTATTCACTCACCCAGGTTCCACATGCTCATGGTATGAAGTAGCTGTTAGGAAATGTGCTCTTTTCTGCCTCTCTAAACTATAAGGAAAATGTGTCAGGCTGTTACAGTAATTATCACTTGCTCTACCACAGTAGTAAATGTGCTTTGAAATTGCCAATCAAATACTGTTTTCTGACTAGAATCACACCATGAGGCTGTGTGCACACAGGAATTGTTGTCAGAGATTTAATTTGTGTTGCAGTTGTTCTGTAAAACTTGCACTTGCAGGAAAGGGGCAGCTTGTTTTCTTCAAATGTGATGCTTAGCACTCAGCAGAAATCACTATCTCACAAATGAGAGGCAAATGCAAACACATTTGAAATTATCATGGTAGATATTCATTCTACTTTAAAAGTGGTGTATTACATTTTATGTTGTGGAAGATATGTATCTGCCTTGAACTTGTAAGATATTATGGAGTATGTCTTCCCCTTAATTTAAGGTGTGCTGGTATTACCCAGGAACACTGTTTTGTGCCTAAAATCACACCATGAGTCTGTGTGCACACAGGAATTGTTGTCTGAGATTTAATTGGTGAAGTTGTTGTTCTGTAAGACTTGCACTCCCAGGAAAGGGCAGCCTGTTTTTTTTCAACTGTGATGGATAGCAGTCAGCACAAATCAGTATTGCACAAATGAGAGGAAAATGCTAACACGTTTGAAAACAACAGGGTAGATTTTCCTTCCAACCTAGCAATTGCAGAGGTAGTTGTCACATGTTCAAAACTCAAATTAACCCTTACCACACATGCACTGTTACATACATCTCTGCAGTCTTCATGCAGTTGTGGAAGTCTACTTGCTCATCTCTCTTGCACCATTCAATACACAGTCTCCAGAAACACACTCTTTGCACACACGCAGCAGCTTCTCCTACACTCCCATGTGTACTACTCAGGTCTGTGTTGTGTCTCAGATAGCAGTGTGTAATGCAAACATATTGAACGTCACCGAGGCACATTTCCTTTGCTCTAGTTTAATCACTCACCCAGGTTCCACATGCTCATGGTATGAAGTAGCTGTTAGGACATGTGCTCTTTTCTGCCTCTCTAAACTATAAGGAAAATGTGTCAGGCTGTTCCAGTAATTATCACTTGCTCTACCACAGTAGTAAATGTGCTTTGAAATTGCCAATCAAATACTGTTTTCTGACTAGAATCACACCATGAGGCTGTGTGCACACAGGAATTGATGTCAGAGATTTAATTTGTGTTGCAGTTGTTCTGTAAAACTTGCACTTGCAGGAAAGGGGCAGCTTGTTTTCTACAACTGTGATGGTTAGCACTCAGCAGAAATCACTATCTCACAAATGAGAGGCAAATGCAAACACATTTGAAATTATCATGGTAGATATTCATTCTACTTTAAAAGTGGTGTATTACATTTTATGTTGTGGAAGATATGTATCTGCCTTGAACTTGTAAGATATTATGGAGTATGTCTAACCCATAATTTAAGGTGTGCTGGTATTACCCAGGAACACTGTTGTGTGCCTAAAATCACACCATGAGTCTGTGTGCACACAGGAATTGTTGTCTGAGATTTAATTGGTGAAGTTGTTGTTCTGTAAGACTTGCACTCCCAGGAAAGGGGCAGCCTGTTTTCTTCAACTGTGATGGATAGCAGTCAGCACAAATCAGTATTGCACAAATGAGAGGCAAATGCTAACACTTTTGAAAACAACAGGGTAGATTTTCCTTCCATCCTAGCAATTGCAGAGGTAGTTGTCACATGTTCAAAACTCAAATTAACCCTTACCACACATGCACTGTTACATACATCTCTGCAGTCTTCATGCAGTTGTGGAAGTCTCCTTGCTCATCTCTCTTGCACCTGACAATACACAGTCTCCAGAAACACACTCTTTGCACACACGCAGCAGCTTCTCCTACACTCCCATGTTTACTACTCAGGTCTGTGTTGTGTTTCAGATAGCAGTGTGTAACGCAAACATATTGAACGTCACCGAGGCTCATTTCCTTTGCTCTAGTTTAATCACTCACCCAGGTTCCACATTCTCATGGTATGAAGTAGCTGTTAGGACATGTGCTCTTTTCTGCCTCTCTAAACTATAAGGAAAATGTGTCAGGCTGTTACAGTAATTATCACTTGCTCTACCACAGTAGTAAATGTGCTTTGAAATTGCCAATCAAATACTGTTTTCTGACTAGAATCACACCATGAGGCTGTGTGCACACAGGAATTGTTGTCAGAGATTTAATTTGTGTTGCATTTATTCTGTAAAACTTGCACTTTCAGGAAAGGGGCAGCTTGTTTTCTACAACTGTGATGGTTAGCACTGAGGAAATATGAATTTTGTGATCAGTTATGTCCCCTATCGTAGACCCCAACGGCTCCATGTGCATGCTATAAGTACATGTATGTTCCCTCCTGTTCCAGTTTTGAAGACGCAAATATATGTGCGTCCACCGTCAACATGTCCTCTTTCAGATCCGCCATGAATGGGTCAGATATTCCATTCCTAAGTATGAAAGGCCACCGACTTTATGTGGTTCACTTTCCACATTTTACAGATTCAGGCGAGTAGGCCCTGAATTCTGTCATCAAGCCTTTTCCTGCCTTCTGCCTTCTGCCTCTGAAAGCTCCAGTCTGAGCCTGCATCTGTATCCTTGAACTTTGTCCTACTCCCTGCGCGGCTAACGGTGCCTGATCCAGCCTGTTGCCTGCCAAAAACTGTATTTCACCTTCAAGATTATCTACTCCGCTCCTCATCCGATGCATTCCTGTCTAGTAGTTTAGGTAAACATTCCTCCAGCTACCGTGCAAAGGGCCAGACCTCGCTGTCCTCATGCAAGTAATTCATAGCCCCTGTTACCATGGAAATATTCCTACCCCCTCGCATCTCATGTAGACACTTAGACGCTTGTACACGCACTAACAGTCAGTATAGAATAGATTCTATCCTAGAGACCTTTCCTTTTGGATAACACAGTTCTTTAAACATAGGATATTAGATATGATTTGGGATTAGGTTGACATGACCCCCAGACTTCTGTCTCCACATGTAGAGCTAAATGTCAAGTCCCCTTCACCCTCTAGTTGCACGTCAATCACACGTCATGCGGCTGCGCGCGCATCTCTGCCAAATATTTCTGCTGACATTGCAGGATTCTCTTATGGATCCACCCACTTGTGACATCATGTATGATGACGTTTATTAAATTACGCCCATATATCCGCCTCTATTAGTTACGTATGCACCTTTTATCTGTACTATCAGCTGTTACGCCTCTTGCATCTGTTTCACTGTAATGCATTTCCTATAAAACCAATTATCTGTCAATAATGTCAATTCCTTCCTGAACTTTCGTGGTGATGGAATAGAAGCCTGCAATTCGAATTGTATTCCTTTGTATAGGAATAAAGCCTTTTAGAACCTCTAATACCACGGATTCTGCCTCTTATATTTACTGAGTTATTCTTACTAGACTTTACAGCATAAAAAATAGTACCGGTAATGAAATATTTACCACATAAATTGGCGCCCGAATAGGGACACTTTCTCATCTCACGCGCCGGCGGTGCGTTGCAGGCCCGGTCTCCTGCCACAGCTGAACGGACAAAAACGCGTACCTGCAGGATTTCCTGTATCTCCCTCCGGCCAAGCGGGGGCGACTGAGGCTGCGATCAACACCCAGACGAGGCGGTGAGAAGTGCGAAGTATCCCGACCAGAGCCTAGCTGAGAGAGCAAGATCCGAGGTATACAGAGGCCCACCAGGTTCCGAAGTTCCGAGTCCAGTCGAGTCGAGTCCAGTCCGGTCCAGTTTCAGTTCCGTTCCGAGGCCTTCCGTCCCGAGCTACCCGGTGAGTACCATTACCGGGGAGGCATTTTACGTGCACATAGTCTGTGCCGGTCAAGACGGGTTTGGGTACACAAATCCGGTCTGCACTGTTTCAACAGTGTATCTGTACTGTTTAGCAGTATATATAGTATGTCTTGCATATAAATAAGTATTATCTAATGTCAGTATTATGTCAGTAACTAGTTTTCTATTAGTTATCATCGTTCGTTAAAACTGTTAAGTGTTAAATGTTTTAAATACGTTCTATATATTGTGGTGTGAATGACTGTTCATTATTGTGTTCTTTGTATAAAGTGTGTTCTAGTAATAAGGTCTAAGAATGCCGCTCTTTTCGAAACTAAGACAGATCAAAACCAGAAAAGGG
The DNA here is from genome assembly GCF_964204655.1 of Triturus cristatus. Taxonomy (NCBI): domain Eukaryota; kingdom Metazoa; phylum Chordata; class Amphibia; order Caudata; family Salamandridae; genus Triturus; species Triturus cristatus. The sequence goes on from NC_140591.1 coordinate 1,527,576,335, forward strand.
GTACTCGAAGAAGCTGTTCCCATCCCACCTAGGGACACTCCAGGGTACTTTATGTATCAAAAACATGGCCTAGATGCCGTATTATTTCTTGACTCATGGGTGGACTACACCAAGGATTTGCCAGAAAATCAGAGATGGCCCGCAGCGGGGACCTGGGATGCAGATTGCATCATGAGAGTAGAAGAAGAATTATGGAAAAAGAAAGCCAGACAGTCACAGAAAGATGCCATTGAATTATGGCGTAAAGAATCATATAGACGTACAGAAAAAGCGCTCAGACAGGAAGAGAAAGGTAGAGAGAATTCAAATAAAGCCTGAGAAAATCTATTAATTGAGCAAGGTACCCGAGTAAAATCAGAACAGGTAAATAGACAAAGAAACACTCTTATGAATGGTATGTATCCTCTTCTGGCCGAAGGGTTACCTAAGGCTACCCCGGAAATACCAAAAGACTTAACTCCTCCATTGCTCCCGATAAAAGCACATCCCAAAACACATCCCAAAACAGCAAAGGACGTTTTCCTTTCCTCCTATTTAGACGACGTAGCTCCCGAGTATGCTAATGCCATACCACCCACACCGCTTGCCGATGGTGTTCAACACCAAGAGCATCCGTCTGTATCCCCGCAACTACAAACTCCTACACAAGTTCCCACAGGTACGTCCGTTTCTACAGTTTTTCCCGCATCTACAATCTCTATCCTACGTCCAACGAATCCTTTCGTGCCTAGCACCTCAGATGGTGCTACAGGAGGTACGACAGACATGTTTGCCACACCGCCACGAAATAAACAGACCCTTAGAGATTTAGCACTCCAACGTACACCCCAATTAGCGACATCCGACATGTTTAAAGAACAACTTGTGGATTGTAGATATGATCCAGTGCCAGGTAGACAGGACAAATTGCTCATATCATCACTACGTATACGACGAGCTACATTATATTTAATGACGATACCAGGAATGGGTGAACACCTAGACGAAATATATCGCTTTGTCCAAACAGGGCGAGGTCCAAAAAGTATTAACGAAGCTATGGAATACCAGAAAGTGGATGTCCAAAGACAACTACTACGTTTTTTCATAAATTGCGTAATTAGGAATCAAGACAGGCCTGGGGCAGATCACGAAACCATGCAAAGACTTGCCAAATGGGGTCAGAACATATCAGAAGAGAAACATGATAGACAGGCGTGTATAATCGCCATGTGTCGAAAGATCCGCAAGGAAGTAGAACGAATACATAAAGAAAGACGAGAAATAGACAGAGTAGAATCAGAAGAAGAGGAGGAGCAAGAATCAGAACAATTAGATACGATAGCTTATGTAGGTAGAGGAAGACCCCATAATAATACCAGAGGTTTCAATGATCCGATACGTCCGATACGTCCAGAACATAATAGACATTTTCAAACCCCTATGTTAAATTCAAGATCCCCGGAACACCTATTCCAAGCCGCTGATAAATTACTCCGAGATCGAAGGGGGTACCATATGCTCGATTCCATGGACGAACAAGAGTTAGCCAGGTCAGCAGTACAATGGGCTGACAGTCCCAGCGAATACAATGATGATGTACTTGCACACACGTTTCTGAATCTTGACCCATACGAACAGCGTTTAGCTACTATATACATGATTCAACACCTCCTTATATTATATAAAAGCGAACACTCCGATCCAGGACCCTTACCTGACATATTGACAGAACTACTCACGAATATATGGAGAGGGTCAGGTACTGATTTGATTAAAGAAATCCTAGAATTTCGAAACCAATATTTAACTTTCGTATGCCCAGAACACGTCCCAGTTCCCATTATGGGAAGAAAAATGTATTACATAGACAGACAGAATCCGTTACGCGAAGTACACCCAATCAGAGGTGACGGTAATAACTTTACACGCGTGTTTGTGTACACGCCTATAACTAAACTGGAATTATTAGAAATGAAGAAAGTAGTACCCAGCCATGACAAGGATCCAGCAGGTTTCCACCGTGAAATAAAAGACATGTTACTCATGGGAGAGTATACCTACCCTGACATTATGAAAATATTAAAAGTCCTATTACCCGCCGGTGTTTATGAGAAACTCAAAGAAAAGGAATGGGAGGTGGGAGACCAAAAGATAGATTGGACAGCATTAGAAAACGAAGAAAGGGCCCGAGCTGCAGGAGCAGGGCTTGGGGAAAAGACTACCGCACTAGCAGGACTACTAGTACAGGTACTGCCACGTTTATTAACTACGAAAAAGGAAGACTGGGGTGCAATCTCAGCCTGTAAACAAAAGCCAGATGAAGACACTAGTGATTTCTATTCCCGATTTGAAAAATGTTTTGGTATAAATAGTGGCATAAAAGCCAGTAGCGAGTCATATCCACATCTGTTTGTGACAAAATTAGTTGAAAATTCTCTGCTACAAGTCAAGAATAGAGTATTGAAATTCGAAAGTACCTGGCAAGGTAATACCCCGTCACAGATGTTACAGATGTTACAATATCACCACAATAGAATTAGAGAAGAACAAGAACACGAGCAAAGACGTATGAAAGATACAAAAATGAAAATGCTTGTTGCTCAGTCAGTTCCACCTGATGATCACCTAAAGGGTGATTCCGCAGGTCCTACGAAAGGGACATGCAACTATTGTAAACAACAAGGTCATTATATACACGATTGTCCAGTCCTGAAACATAATATTGCCACAGGTAGAACCCAGGAAAGACCACGTCTACCTAGACAGGATCAGAATCAACAACAAATCCCTCAGCATGCACAACCTAGATTAGCTCCGCAACAACTAGCTCCGCAACAGGCAGCTCCACAACAGATCGTAGCACCACCACAAGCGCAGCCTATTGCTGCAACACAAGCAACAACACAACAGATGTATCAGTACGCACAAGCAGATTATCCCGATTATCAGCGATACACATGAAATAGCCTAGAGAGGGAAGTTGGCTTACCCCTTATAGAGGTTCCTGTAGACCAAGAGGGACCTTATGTACATAGTGAACTATTAGGGGAAGACAGAAAGTTTTTACTTGATACAGGGGCAAGCAGAACAACTATAAGACGCAGTGAAGTTCCAGGGGCACCCCTCTCAGGCTCACAGAATATTTCCCTTGGATTCTCAGGAAAACCTATAATCAATGACGTAACACAACCTCTTCCACTGACGGTTGGTCCATTGACACGTACTACAGATTTATTGCTTACTAAATCATGTCCAGAAAACTTGTTAGGTATAAAAACATTGAAAGCTCTAGGAGCCATAATATGTTGTTCTCCGGAAGGAGTACGACTATTTTTACGTGACTTTAAAGGTCACTACGTGTCCAGAGACATGGATCACCGACTACAGAATTTACCTACACATTTATGGGCACAAGGCCCCACTGATGTTGGTGGCATGAATATTACACCATATCGTGTCACACTAAAAACAGGAGTAGTACTACCACGAATGCGACAATACAAGTTACCACCAGATGCTGTTGTGGCTTTACTGCAAATCATTGACGAGCTCATTGCACAAGGAGTGGTTGTCGAAACCGACTCCAATGTATGTAATTCCCCGATAATTCCGATTCTTAAAAGAACGGATCCAAAAGCACCACCAGTATATCGATTAGTTATTGATCTGCGCGAATTAAATAAATGTATTGTACCACAATACCCTGTGGTCCCAGATATCTCTTCATTACTAACAGCTATTGACTCAGAAGCAACGTTCTTCACTGTAATTGATCTCAAGAATGCTTTCTTTAGCGTCCCAATAGATCCGGAAAGTCAATATCTGTTCGGATTCAGTTTAAATGGACGAAGTTTTAAATTCACACGCGCACCTCAAGGATTTACAGAAAGCCCCAGCATCTATAGCCAAGCACTGAAACGAGAACTTGACAGTATCCACATGCCCGTCAACACTGCCTTGCTTCAATATGTCGATGATCTGCTGATCACCGCCCGAAGTGAACATGAATGTGAAAAAGCGTCACTGACGGTTTTAGAATTTCTGGCCGACAAGGGGCACAAGGTGTCCCCTTCTAAGCTGCAATTCTGTGTCCAGCGAGTTGTTTACCTTGGGCACTCGCTGTCCAAGGAGGGAAGGCAGCTTACACCCGACCGCATCCAGTTAATTGCTAACATGTCACCACCCAAGACACAAAAGGAGGTGCGGGCTTTTATAGGTCTCACTTCATACTGTAGGCAGTGGATCCCTCAATATGCATTTCTAGCAAAATCACTCATCCAGTTGACAACACAGGAGGCAGCCACATCGACTGTCCTCCCTTGGACTCCAGAACATACACACGCCTTTGAAAGCTTAAAGAAAGCTTTATGTCAAGCACCTGTTTTAGCAACACCATGTTACAGTAAACAGTTTACACTCTTTGTTACAGAACGCGAAGGTACTGCCTTGTCAGTACTCACTCAGGAACAAGCAGGAACACACAAACCATGTGCTTATTTCTCTAGTACATTAGATCCAGTAGCTCAGGCTCTTCCTGCGTGCCTGAAATCGGTGGCAGCAACAGCTTTAGCAATCAGACAAAGCGATGCCATAGTGTTAGGACACCAATTGACAGTACAAGTACCACACGCAGTCGAGGTTCTCTTGAACCGCACACAAACACAACACTTGACTATAGCGAGACTCACGGGTTACGAATTAACATTGTTTCAGCCACACATAGAAATCAGACGTTGTAATACGTTAAATCCTGCCACACTGTTACCAGTGGGCGGAACAGATCCATTGGCACATGATTGTGTCGAAGTCATTACTATCACGACGAAACCTAGACAAGACTTGACAGATATCCCTTTGTCAGATCCAGACTTGACATTGTATGTAGACGGGTCATGTATGAGAACAAGTACAGGAGAGTTAGTGGCCGCTTACGCAGTCACAACAGACACTGAAGTCATTGAAACAAATTGTATTAACACTTTGTCAGCTCAAGCAGCAGAGCTCATCGCTCTGACACAAGCCTGTATTCAAGCCAAAAATAAGAAAGTCATCATTAACACAATACATAGTCCAGCGCACCTAGGAGAAAAAGCTATGTTAGACAGCATTCAACACATTTGGTTCAACAAACACTTGCGAGCAGCAGCTAAACAAAAAGTTCGTACCTGTATGATATGTTGTCAGTTTAATCCAGGTAAAAGCATCCCCGTAGAGCAGGGTGGATTTCAATCTCCCGATCATGCTTTTGAAGTCCTCCAGATGGATTATATCCAGATGGAACGATGTCGAGGATTCAAATATGTTCTCGTAGTTGTTTGTGCTCTTTCCCGTTGGACAGAAGCCTACCCGGTTTCAGATTACACTGCCCCGACTACTGCCAAACAGTTAGTTCGAGAATTCTTCCCACGGTACGGTTTACCACGTGTTGTCTACTCAGATAACGGCCAGCCGTTCTCATCCGAACTAATGAAACACGTTTCCCTTTTGTTAGGCTACCAATGGAAATTCCACTGTGTCCGACATCCCGAGGCAGCAGGTCTCGTGGAACGCCATAATCAAACTCTGAAAATTAGATTGTCCAAAATATGTAGGGAAAAAGGTGTCGATTGGATAGTAGCCTTACCAGTTGCGCTCTTTTACATGAGAATGGTAGCACATTCTCGAACAGGGCTATCCCCGTACGAGGTGATCTTTGGTAGACCACCAAATATGTGGGGGACGCCTATACCTCGCAAAATCACTGATGTTGACTGTAATATGCTGACAGATTACCTGGCTTCCTTGATGTCTGCACTACAATCTTGTCGTTCACAGGTAGCCGCAGCTTTTCCCGACAATACTGAGGTGAAGCCCCATGATGTGGTTCCTGGCGACCTGGTTTTGGTCAGGAATTTTGACCGAAAGACCCAACTGGAGCCTAGATGGACATCGCCAAAATTGGTTCTACTAACTACAAGGACAGCCGTGAAGATTGAGGGACGTAAAGGGTGGTTGCACTCGAGTCATATCAAGAAATTTTATGGACTACCATCTAGTGTGAACGCTCAGCCCTGCATCCCCTCACAGACAGACTTAAAGCTCCCCTTGGCTGAATTAACAAACACTGAACTTTACAAACTAAAATTAAGGTCTAGTAAGTCAGACAATTTGATTGTTTATGTCCTCTCCAAGGTGAATCGGTTGAATTTGTCTCTGACATGTATCCTCTAGACCGGAATAGAGAAAGAAATCAACAGATGCAGCTTAAGAAGCATGCGTATTGTAAATCACTTCGCAGTCACTGCACAGTAACATTATTAATTTTGTTTTTTCTAAGTCTTCTGATCATCATTGTCAGCATACTATTGCACATGTATTACCCTATTCTTAAGCGTGTTTACAATGTAACTGCAGAACATTCTTTTAGCGAATTACCTCCGCATGAGTTGTCCTATAGATTTGCGCTGCGCAACAACACATTCATTAGTATGTTACATCATTCCCATCAGACCAGCAATGCCACAAATTGTTGGATATGTGGCCGACTCCCTCCCTATCAGAACTATAAGGGAGTTTTGCCCCTCTTTCCATATCCGTTCACACACAATGGCTCCTGTGGAGCATGGTTTAGTTTGATTAATTCCCTAGATTCAAATTCCGCAGTTTATCAAGACAACTGGGTATGGGGAAACCTGAACCTAGTTTTGCTTAAAGTCTGCTACCCTAACAAAGAGGGACTTCCCAAAAGAACAGGAACTGATCTAGAAAATGAAGTATATGGATTAGGTAATTTTACACTTAACCTCATGATCCTGAACGTTGAATCCGAAGCTACACCAATCTTGCCCGCCATGTCAGTATTCCCAGTAAAAGGGGAATTATGTGTAAGAAAGAATGGTTCCATACACATGGGCCATAGTAAATGCACCACTGTAATAAAATTCAGTGATCAAGGCAAGTCTACATTTAGAGCTTCCCGTCATTCCTACTTTATATGTGGCCAGACCGCATATATACGTCTACCTCTAGATTGGGATGGTACCTGTTATATAGCATTCCTTCTACCACCTGTTTTCCTAGCTCCTCCTGATTATCACAGAAATACCCATTTAGTACACAATAGACAGCAGAGAGATCTCCCAATTGTCGATTACACTGAAACAGCATGGGAGCAATACACAGATTTCAATAAAGGTTTCTTTCCCTATATAGGTACGGTCACTAATAGTAAGCTGATACGTAGATTAACCAGAACCCTTGAAGCAGTAGTGAACGAGACTACTTCCGCCTTAGGCAATTTAACAGAAGAGCAGTCTGCTATGCGGATTGTTGTGCTTCAAAATCGTCTTGTCCTTGACGTCATCCTGGCCGATAGGGGCGGAGCTTGTAGGGTCATCGGATCAAGTTGCTGCATTTTCATACCAGAAAATTCGCCGTCAGTATATAAAGCCATAACCCGCCTTCATAAGATTGTAAGCCAGATACACCAGAGTCCAGGCACCTGGACTTGGTCCGGTTGGTTCTGGGGCGTGTTGTCAGCCTGGGGATGGAGAATCCTATCCTTCCTAGGTATTGGCTTTCTCATACTATTCAGTTGCTGCTTATGTCTACAATGTGGGCCAGCGATTTGTGGTCTGTGTGCCACATCGTGTATCCCACATCCAAGTTTTCGTTCAAGATCCCGGAAGAAGAAAGAAGAACAAATGATGCTATATGAACAGATCGATGGATTGATGAAGATCGATATCTCCTGAGGGTCCGTAGGGGACAAGGAGGGAATGAGGAAATATGAATTTTGTGATCAGTTATGTCCCCTATCGTAGACCCCAACGGCTCCATGTGCATGCTATAAGTACATGTATGTTCCCTCCAGTTCCAGTTTTGAAGACGCAAATATATGTGCGTCCACCGTCATCATGTCCTCTTTCAGATCCGCCATGAATGGGTCAGATATTCCATTCCTAAGTATGAAAGGCCACCGACTTTATGTGGTTCACTTTCCACATTTTACAGATTCAGGCGAGTAGGCCCTGAATTCTGTCATCAAGCCTTTTCCTGCCTTCTGCCTCTGAAAGCTCCAGTCTGAGCCTGCATCTGTATCCTTGAACTTTGTCCTACTCCCTGCGCGGCTAACGGTGCCTGATCCAGCCTGTTGCCTGCCAAAAACTGTATTTCACCTTCAAGATTTTCTACTCCGCTCCTCATCCGATGCATTCCTGTCTAGTAGTTTAGGTAAACATTCCTCCAGCTACCGTGCAAAGGGCCAGACCTCGCTGTCCTCATGCAAGTAATTCATAGCCCCTGTTACCATGGAAATATTCCTACCCCCTCACATCTCATGTAGACACTTAGACGCTTGTACACGCACTAACAGTCAGTATAGAATAGATTCTATCCTAGAGACCTTTCCTTTTGGATAACACAGTTCTTTAAACATAGGATATTAGATATGATTTGGGATTAGGTTGACATGACCCCCATACTTCTGTCTCCACATGTAGAGCTAAATGTCAAGTCCCCTTCACCCTCTAGTTGCACGTCAATCACACGTCATGCGGCTGCGCGCGCATCTCTGCCAAATATTTCTGCTGACATTGCAGGATTCTCTTATGGATCCACCCACTTGTGACATCATGTATGATGACGTTTATTAAATTACGCCCATATATTCGCCTCTATTAGTTACGTATGCACCTTTTATCTGTACTATCAGCTGTTACGTCTCTTGCATCTGTTTCACTGTAATGCATTTCCTATAAAACCAATTATCTGTCAATAATGTATGCCCTTCCTTCCTGAACTTTCGTGGTGATGGAATAGAAGCCTGCAATTCGAATTGTATTCCTTTGTATAGGAATAAAGCCTTTTAGAACCTCTAATACCACGGATTCTGCCTCTTATATTTACTGAGTTATTCTTACTAGACTTTACCGCATAAAAAATAGTACCGGTAATGAAATATTTACCACAGCACTCAGCAGAAATCACTATCTCACAAATGAGAGGCAAATGCTAACACGTTTGAAAACAACAGAGTAGATTTTCCTTCCAACCTAGCAATTGCAGAGGTAGTTGTCACATGTTCAAAACTCAAATTAACCCTTACCACACATGCACTGTTACATACATCTCTGCAGTCTTCATGCAGTTGTGGAAGTCTCCTTGCTCATCTCTCTTGCACCAGACAATACACAGTCTCCAGAAACACACTCTTTGCACACACGCAGCAGCTTCTCCTACACTCCCATGTGTACTACTCAAGTCTGTGTTGTGTTTCAGATAGCAGTGTGTAACGCAAACATATTGAACATCACCGAGTTTCATTTCCTTTGCTCTAGTTTAATCACTCACCCAGGTTCCACATGCTCATGGTATGAAGTAGCTGTTAGGACATGTGATCTTTTCTGCCTCTCTAAACTATAAGGAAAATGTGTCAGGCTGTTACAGTAATTATCACTTGCTCTACCACAGTAGTAAATGTGCTTTGAAATTGCCAATCAAATACTGTTTTCTGACTAGAATCACACTATGAGGCTGTCTGCACACAGGAATTGTTGCCAGAGATTTAATTTGTGTTGCAGTTGTTCTGTAAAACTTGCACTTGCACAAAAGGGGCAGCTTGTTTTCTTCAACTGTGATGGTTAGCACTCAGCAGAAATCACTATCTCACAAATGAGAGGCAAATGCTAACACGTTTGAATTCAACAGGGTAGATTTTCCTTCCAATCTTGCAAATGCTGAGGTAGTCACCATGGCTGATTTCCTTTGCTCTAGTCTAATTTCTCACCCTGTAACACATGCTGATAGTCTCAAGAAGCTGTTAGGACATGTGCTCTTTTCTGCCTCTCTAAATGATAAGGAACATGTATCAGGCTGTCACAGTAATTATCATTTGATCCACCACAGTAGTAAATGTGCATTGAAATTGGCAAAGAAAATATCGCTTTCTGCCTAGAATCACACCATGAGTCTGTGTGCACACAGGAATTGTTGTCAGGGATTTAATTAATGTTTCTCTTATTTTGTCAGACATGCACTCATAGGAAAGGGTCAGCTCATATGATAGGATTTGAAAAGCTGAAAAAAATATATAATGAATTATAATTAAAAAAAGGTATTTTTTTTTTATAGTTTCTTGCAGGTATTGCTGAGCAACAGTGAAAAAATAAAAAAATGCCTTAAAGGCAAGAAAGAGAAAAGAAAAGCAACAACAACTATATTTGGACACAACTGGAAAAAAAATAGGAGAGAAGCTTGTGATAGCAAAAAGAAAAAGTCTTCTGGTAAGCAAACTAAGGATTTTTTAAAAAATATCTTCAAAAAAACAAAAAATGCTAAAAATATATGCACTTCAAACAGTGTTTCAAGTACAAAGCAACAACAGAGTCGACAGCAAAAACAAAAAGCTAATGTACAATCAGAAGTAAGTAAGAGTGACTTAACACGAAAATTAGATTTTAAAAACATTAGTCGAAAAATGTTTCAGAGAAGAGTGATGTTAAATTTGCTAAAGGATGTGAAAAAATATAAGAAGAAAACCAAATTTATTAAGAAAAAGAAATTTATTGAAACCATTGTTACTAAGGCTTTGGAAATAAAAAGAAAACTTTTCATTTTAATTTTGAACAGGATGCGTAGATTAGATAAATTAGTCAATGCAATGAAGTCACAAAGCATAAGGAAAAGAGAAGTGAAAAAAAGTAACTTTTGTAAAGTGTTCTTAGGAGAATGGAAGCATAGTTCAAGGACTGAACCATTTTTTAATGAAGAGAGTTATCTTCAAAGTAATAGTTTGTTGCATGCAGTTGACACCAATGGTAGAGCATATGAAGTTAGAGATGGTTGTGTGATGGAAAAGGAGAAAATGGTTCCAAGAAATGAGGAATAAGTGATGGCTGCTGAGGTTATGGGGAGACGTCCTAAAGCCCCAGTGTACACTTGGAATTGTAGTAGTATTTGTACTGTGCGTCAGGAATCTATTGATAAATTACGTGACTTTCTAAGAGAATATAGTAAAAAGAGTGTTAAACAGAAGATTAAGGTGCTTCAAAGACTAGATCGATGCAGAGTGAGAGAGAATACTGGTTTGCAAGGACATTCTCTGGGTTGTCTATCTAGGAAAGTTTGTCAAAGTGTTTTTCACCATTTTAGGATGCTGGCAGTACATCATACTGAAATGAGAAAGTTTGTGAGAACATTGTATTTTGCTAAAAGTCCTGCAGCAAAGTTAAATGAGTTGAATAATGCTCTGTTCCGTGGATCTGTATCAGATGTAGTGAAGGTTACTGATGAGATTCAGTTTTGTTACTTTGGTCCAGAACAAGAAAGTGCAGAAAAGGACACAGTTATTGAGGAAAATGTGGAAGAGAATGTAGAACTCACTGTTAGTAAAAATTTTGAAGATGAAATGACAAAATGTACTATCATCTCTAATGAAAGACCAAATATTACTTGTATTTGTTGCCGGAGAAGTCATTATAAAATTCAAACAAGGAATGTTGGTTGATCTGTATAAAAAAAGTGAAAATGAAGATAATTATAAGTGGAAGGATTTTGCAACATATATATTTCTTGAAAATTGTTTTGAATTGGGTGAAGATCAGCGTATTTGTAAATACTGTTATAATAAGTTAGAAGAAAATAGAATGCCGGCTAGAGCTGTACATAATAATTTAGAAGTGGTTGCTATTCCTGCCGAACTTTCTGATTTAAATACGTATGAGTCTATACTCATTCAATGTGTTCATCCGTTCCAGACTATAGTACGTATGGAGCCCAAAACCGGTAAATTACCTCCTTCAGATTTACTGAGAGGTTTAAAAGGAAGAGTTGTGTATTTGCCATTGGATTTGAAAAACAATATGGAAACTATTGATGCAGATACTTTGGAAACTGAACCATTAATTATTCTGGTTAATGGTGTACCTACAAAGAATAAGAAAATTTGGCAGGAGCTGGTAGATGTACGGAAAGTACAAAGAGCAAATTTATATTTGAAAAGGAATAATAAATGGTAGGAATCAATTTATATAGATGAAGATGAAGAAGATTTACAAGAAGACACAGAAACACCAACTGGGCAAATTGAAAAAGTGGACAAGTCAAAAGAAGAAGAAATTTATGAACATTTCAGCATACATCCTCTTCATTCAAAAGAAGTTATGGCAAACACTATTGATCTATTTCAGATGAAGAAAGCAAAAGGAACTCCCGTGAGTGTAGGGGAGGAGAGCTTGGAAGCTCAATGTTTTCCCCAGCTGTTTCCTACAGGAAAAGGTGGATGATACGATGAACGCCCAGTACAGATTCCAGCTTCTGAGTATCGGACTACAAGATTATATGCAAAAGATTCAAGATTTCGGCAAAGTATTCCTTATTTGTTCCATCTTTTATTTGAAAGCGACTTGTCTGCACTATCTTATACAGTAAATCACATTTTAAAAAGTGGAGTACATCTACATAATGTGTCTGCTAAGGATTTTATGAACAAAGTGCAGCAGCGAGATGATCATTTGGAATCACAATTGATCAATCTGATGGCTTTGTCAGCGTGGGACAAATGAATATTGGTACCGACGCCATGGAGAATTGAAATGTATGTTACGGAATTTAGGAACTCCTACTTGGTTCCTTACCCTAAGCTGTGCCGAGTACGCTTGGGATGATTTACTGGATTTTCTGCGAGAGGCAAATTCCAACATTAAAAACATCCAATACAAGACAGCAGGTGAATTGTGCTCATTGGATCCGGTTAATGTTTGCAGATATTTCAATCATAGATTTGAGGCTATGATGTCCTTCATCTGCAATAAAAAAAAAACACCTCTTGGAGAAGTTGTGGATTTCTTTTGGAGAAAAGAGTACCAAGCAAGAGGTGCTCTTCATATTCATATGCTGCTGTGGATCAAGGATGCCCCGAAATTTGGAAAAGATTCTGATGATGCAGTTTTAAGTTTCATTGAAGAATATGCAACATGTGCTATACCTAAAAGCACAGAAGAGAAAAAGTTAAAAGAGCAAGTTTTACGTTTCCAAAGTCATCGGTGTGGAAAATACTGTCGGCGAAAGTACAAGAGCAAAGATAAATTCTACACAAAATGTCGATTTGGATTTCCAAGACCTGTTCTTTCAAAAGGAAGAGTCAATAGTTTTATGTCAGCTGTGCGACATACTATTACAAGAAAATCTCCCAAAAATACGTACAACCTAAGAAGAAAGGAAGAGTCAAAATATATAAATGACTACAACCCAGTCATTTTATCCATGTGGAATGCTAACATGGATATTCAATATGTGGCGGACAATTCTATTGCTGTTGCTCGGTATGTCACATCGTACATCACTAAATCTGAGAAAACGGAATTGAAGGAAATGTGGGAAGAGATTTCTCATGAGAAGACTGTCAGTAAGAAGCTATACAGTTTCAGTTTAAAGATGTTATCGCATCGAGAAATTGGATACTACGAATGCTCAGATAGGTTATCTTCTGCAAGTCTGTACTCGAAATCCAGAAGAATAATTTGGGTAAGTTTAGGCCTTGCAGGAATGCGAAATCGGGTACGGAAATCTGTTGGAGAAATTGAATATTTGGCAGAGAACGACCCGGAAAGTACAGATATTTTTAAATCAAACATGTTGAAAACGTATTACCCAAAAAGAAGTCATCATCTTGAGAACATGTGTCTCTATGAAGTGCTGCAGAACTACATTTTTTCACGGAAAGCCACAGAAGACATCAACAATGGAAAATATAAAGTCATTGGTGAGGAAGGATGTTTGGTGAAGCAAACAAAAGGAAGTTTGATTAATCACAGGAAGCTGAGTTGTGACACTACTGAGAAAAAGGAATTTTACTACTTGGCACTTTAACAGCTGTTTAAACCATGGCGTTCAGAGGACGAACTACTTGGAGAATTTCATAGCTATGAAGATTCCTTTAACCTCTTCTGTGCCCATGACGAGATGGTCTCGTCATGGAGCACAGTCGCGCTGTGCCCATGACGAGACTATCTCATCATGAAACCCACCCGCGTGGGAAACGCCCGGCACAGGAGGGGGAAAAGGCGTGGCACCGAAGGGGTTAATGCATGTAAAGATACGATTGAATGCAGTACTTTCACAAATTACGTACAAATGTTAAATGAAGACATTGAATAGGAAACTACAATTGCAGCTGAAGTAGCTAGAGACAGTTCTCAAGACAGCGAAAGTTCTGGAACGCTCAGTCAAGATCCCCTAGGACAACCAATCGTAGAAAATGAAGATGCAATAGCCATGACTGAAGTTGAAACGGCTATGAATCAAGCTCAGGAATAAAAGTCATAAGAAGCTACCTACAGCAAAGAACAGATTCAACTTTGTCTTGTGTTGTTACTGCTCCAACTGGGTTAGCAGCATATAACATAAAAGGAATTACCTTACATCGCTTGCTAATGTTACCAGTGGAGCATGAGAATAAAATAGAATATCACAAGCTAACAGGAAAAGCATGCTTCGAAGTTTCAAGAGTGTTGAAGAAGATGCAATTTCTCATTATTGATGAGGTAAGCATGGTATCAAACTTAATGCTTGCCTTTGTGCATTTAAGAATGAAGCAAATTCTAAAGAGAGACCATGACGTATTATTTGGAGGAAAACACGTCATAGTTTTTGGGGATCTTCTACAGCTCACTCCAGTTAAAGGACAACCAGTGTTTAATACTGTGACACATGAAGACACGAAGAAGTCATTAGGAAGCATTGGTAATGCGAATATTTGGTCGTTCTTTGAGTACAAAGAACTTACTACCAATATGAGGCAAGCAAACGATGAAGATTATGCAAGTATTCTGAAAGATATCAGAATTGGACTACTCACAGAAGTTGGCAGAAAAGCATTACAGAGTCGGTTGCTACATAATTTATTTCCACAGGAAGAAATAGTTGCAGAGAAAATATACAAGAATATTGCTGAGGGGGAGGAGCCAAGATGGCGACCGGGACGGCAGCGTAGACTCCCGGCTCCGTGAACCTCCGCATCCCGCACGGATATCCTGCCTGAGATCCTCAACCTGTGCTACGTGGTCGTGTTTCTGAAAGAGAGGGGCTCCCGACTGTGTGACTCCGAGGTTTCTAGCTGCGGTATCACCGGAGAAAACTGCGTCTGAACTTTGCGGCCTGTGCGGCCCTGGAGCCGGGACCTCGAGTGGACGCGGTGGCCGGGTGGCAGTGCGACAACAGCGGCCAGTGGTGACTGGGTGGAGTCGGCCCACCGGAGCGGTGCCAAACTCGGCCTACATTTCGGCATGGTCACTTCTACTGCCCAGCGTGGCGGACCGAGTGCATGACCGGGGGTGCAACTCTTAGATCCTCCGGTGACTGCCCCTGCCTTGCTGGTGTGCTGCCCGGCCGCCGTCTGTATCCTGCCCCGATCGCGGCGGGCCGCCCCTGGATTTCTACGGGAGCTGGTCCGTGGTGGGGACGACTGTTGCCCGTGACCACGTATAGTTCTTTTCCCTGCCCCCGGAACCCGGTCACCCGCGACGTGGCCATCGCGACGCTTACCCGGCCCCGGTGAGGGTCGGGCATACTTGGCGGCCATCTTTGGGCGATGAAGTCTACCATCCTGTCCGCTGGGCCGCATCGGGCCTGTGAGCGTACGACTTCTGGGAGTATGGCGGCGAGATCGCAAAGAGCTGAGCTGGGGTACGGCGACCTCCTCGAGGCTCTTGGTACTCTTCACTCCTCCCTGGTTCATGGTCTTGTGATCTTGGGGAGTAAGCTCGATGGTGTGGTGTCGGAGTTGGGGCAGTGGCGGCCCGCCTGTCCGCACGAACATAGAGACTACCCACACTGCGCGCAGGAGGACGCTGTGGCGGCCACCCCTGAGGTAAGTACACAACTGGACGCCCCGGCCAGTATGCTACAGTGTGTTCGACCTTCTGAGGGCCTGATCTGTCCCGGAGGCGTTGGACCTGAGTGTGATGTGGTGGCCTCATCCCGTACATGCCCTCCTGCGACCCAGGGACAACTCCAGCAACTAATGTCTGCCTTGGCTGCTTCTGCCTCCCTGAACCTTGCATGCAGTGCAGATCCTAGGGCAGCACTGGGAAGCCTGTTTCTTCACGCGGCGGACTGTGTTGATGCTCGGAGACGTCCATCCCACCTGTGTGCGTCGCTTCCCTGTCGTTGTTGGACATTTCTCTGCCTAGGAACATTGGGTATGGTGCTGGGTCGAGGGGTTGGCATGGGCAGAATTCCAAAGAGTGGTCAGGGATAAGGCTGGCCCCTCAGGGGTGGTCGCCTAGTGGACGGGCGGGCTTAGGGGTGGCGTGCTCTCCTGACATGGCTACTGGCACAATAGGTGCATAATGCTCCCCATCGTGGTTTGAGAAGATTGTCTTTGTGCTGTTCCTTGTTCACTTTAGGGGAACCTTACCGTGCGGGAGGGAGAACGCCGGGGGTCTGTTATGAAGGCCCTCCTCCAGTTTATAAATACTTTCTCTACCCCCCCGCCTGGTGGGGGTCCTTTCCTACTTCTTTTTCCCTACTCTCCTATATTTCGGGTCTGGTTCTAGGGCGACAGGCACACTGCTGGGGGGGGGGCCGTACTCATCTGCAGAGGTGCAGGGTGGGCGGTTGGGGGAGGGGATTCTGTATTCTTTCATCTCTTTTTCCATGGCCTCCTTTCTTCTCTGATTCTTTTTGTTTTTTCTTTTTCTGGGATCAGCGTGATACACCCCCCTTTGTTATGCCTCATTGTCGCTTCATGTGTTCACAACTTCCGGGGTGTTCTTGGGGAGTTCTGGCCGGGGACTGCGGGCGCAACTGTATATTATGTTCTTCCCCATCCTGATGTTCTTGTGTTTGCGCCATGGACCTAATAGATTGCTGTAAATCGCTAACGTTCATTACTCTCCAGATCCGTGATCGTTGTTTTTAAAATTGCATGTCACCTGATCCTTCTGCCTTGTCTCATCATAAAATGAAAACCTTTTTCTCCTGGTGCCCTACTTACGCTGTTCACAGTATTAGTAGTACGATTTTGCTCCCCGAAGTGCTGCCTGTGTTTGTACTTGTCGTTATTGCTCTGATTGCTTAGCGGCCGGCCCTGGGGGGTTGTAGGCCCATACTTGTTCTTATTGGACTGTCAATAAAGGTTTTAAAAAAAAAAAAAAAGAATATTGCTGAAAAAAATACTGTAATCTGCTTAATGCCAACACTACGTGAATGCTCGATATTCAATGAGGAACTTTTGAAATTGGAAAAGGAAGAGATTAAGAAAATGGAAGCGGTGGACAAAATTCAGCATGAAGGAATTACTATTACATTAACAGGCAAACTGAAAAATAAATTGGATTCTCTAGAGAAGAACATTTCAAAACAGCTGGATTAGAAAAAAATCTATATGTTTGCATGAAATGTCGAGTAATTTTAAGGAGAAATTTGGATGTAGAAAAAGGTTTAGTGAATGGAGCTATGGGTAAAGTTGTGGGTTTTGAGAAGTACCAGAAAAAAGATGGAATTGAATTTTTAAAAATAAAATTTGATCAGATTAAAGAGTTTAAAGACATTAGTCGGTGTTCAGTTCGTTTTTTGCTAGTGAAAGACTTATATGTACGTAGGAAGCAATTTCCATTTTCTCTAGCATATGCTGTAACTATTCACAAGTCTCAAGGATTGACTGTAGATAGTGCTTTTGTAAACATTGGTTCTACTGTGTTCAAAGAAGGTATGGCATATGTTGCTTTGTCGCGAGTGAAAACATTATCTGGTTTATTTATGATAGACTTTGATGACTCAAAAGTTAGTGCTGATGCGAATTGTGTAAAGGAGTATAATAGATTAAGAAGAACCTATGCTCCTCATTTAGGTCAGTATCCTGTGATTGAAAAACGTGTTGTTTCTCGGAAAAGGACAATTGAGAATATCTGTAATGAGGATGTACAGAAGAGAAAACAAAAAGACAGTGATGTGACTGCAAGCAAAAAGAAAAAGGACAGTGTTGAAGAGGTTGTTGGTTGTCATTTTGAAAATAGCTCTGGTGTCAACTGCTACGCAAATGTAGTGCTGAATGTTGTATTTTATCTTGAAATGTTGCAAGAGCAGATAATACTAAATCAGGGAAAAAGATTCTGTTCTCTGCTGAGTCTCCTTTATGAGAAGCTGAGTAATGATAAAACTAAAATAGAAAGTGCTTCTGATGTTAGAAATCTTTTAGATGTATGTTCTGGATCTACACATTTTAAAGAAAATGTCCAGCAAGATGCACAGGAATTCTTAATGTATATGCTGATGGTACTGGAAGATGAAGGTGTAGAAGTAGAACAGTTATTTGGTGTCTCTTATAAATGGGAACATTGTTGTGAAAACTGTATGAACACATGCAGTAGTAATGCTGATTCTGAAAGGTTCATATATTTACCATTACCAGAAAGTAAATCAGTGTCTTTTAGTAAATTAGTTAAAGATGCTAATCACAACATGGAATGTTCTGAATGTAAATCTGAAATGTTGTCAACGTTATTTTTAAAGAAATATGGACAGTATGTAATTTTAATGGTACAACGTTGTAGAGCTGATGGAAAAAAATTGGAAACTTTACTAAAGAAGTTTGTTGGCAACCAATTATCAATTTCTGGAAAAACTTATGTTGCAGTTGCAATAATTTTTCATAATGGTCCTTCCATAACTTCAGGTCATTACACAGTTTATCTTAAATGTGAAAAAGGATGGACAATGTGTAATGATTCCCAATTGATTTTCAAGCAACGTTTGCCTTATGATTTACCCAATTCTTGCTTAATTTTTCTGAAACCTAAATTTTAAATAATAAAATCTGCATCTGAAGAAAGCATTATTTAAATTTTAAAGGATTAAAATTGAAGATATCACTAAAAAAGGATTTTGAAATTACTATTTGGCCTCAAGGAAAAGTAATACAAACAATTGTGGACTTCTTTGACAGATTTTATTTTGGCGTATGTGCTTTTGCAACAAGGTTTACAGACGGAATTTCTTGAAAATTGTTATTGATCTTAAAAGGTATTTATAATATATATGTGACATTTCTATCAAGGTATGTTTTAGTGAGGATACATTTGGGGCTTTTTTAAACAATCTTTCAGATTGTTATTTTTTTTGCCCGCTGTTAAATGATGAATACAATTGTTTTCACTATTTTCAGTGAAAATCAAAAAATTCTGAAAACAACAAAAAAAGGGCAAAAAATTGCTTTGTTAAATATGTAAAAACATGTACTGTTTAATAAAATGTAAGGTTGAATATTAATTCTTTTTTTCTTTTTTTTCAGAACTAGAAAGAAAATTTAAAAAAAGTAATTCTGGTTCCTTGCAAATTAGAAAAAATGTTTATTTCTAAATAAGTTATTTTGATAGTCAGGTAAGTTAAAAATATTTGTATTTCTGAATCCTTCCGTTTCATGCTTCCTTTTCTTCACCTTCTTTGTCAGGGAGTCCCTGAAGGTTCACTAAAGTTGAAAAAAATGTTGTTTTTTAAAAAAAAAAATCATAGGGTGCGCGCAGCGTGCGCGCACCCTAAAAAAAAAAAAATGAATCCAAAAAACTTGTTTTTGGGTTTAGATTTTAGGTGGCTCTAAAAAGAGCCCTTGAGTTAATGTAGGGACAGAGGAAGAGAAAAACGACAAAAAGAAAAAAACAACTATGGCCTAGTGCAAGAGTGCTGCTCAGATCTTCTGACAATGAGATCAATACTGGCCTCACCGCCAGAAATAAGAGTACCGCAATCCATGCACCGTGTACTCAACCTTTCAAAACAAGGTCGAATATCTAGAGGTGTGGAAGAAGGTGAAGGCACCACTGCAGAAGAAGTGCTCGCCTGAGCTGCCGAAGATGTGCTCGGCTGAGCTGCCGCAGATGTCGGTGGCTGAGCAGGTGGAGGGTTTGCTCCAGAAGCTCGACGAAAAGTCGCAGGATGCACTTTCTCGACGTGCCTCATCATTGTGTGGATGCTAAAAGAGTACTTCTTGTTAACATTCCCATGAGATAAGGTGTGGTGACAAAGTGTGCAGGTCACTTTCGGTGCATTCACCTTCTTTTGCCCCTCAGGAAAAGTAAAAAACTGCCAAATAAAGGAGTCTTTCTGCTTCCTCTGCCTCTGTCTCTCAAGAGTGTCCTGTTCACTCTCAGAAGATGGTTGCTGCTCTGCCATTGTCTCTCAACAACAGATTAGCTCCTTCTCCAAGGGAATCAGAACTAATAATGAGGGAAGTGGGAGTGGTGTTGGAAGTATCTGGAACTGAAAGTACTTTGAACCAATCAAAAGTGATGTTTCTTGATCACATGACTTGCCATGAGGGGATTGGGTGAGGTGTTTGAAGAATCTGAAACTGAAAGTACTGTGAACCAATTAAAAGTGTTGTTTTATTAATCATATAACTCGAGGAGCGCGCACAGAGCAAGCTACCAGCGTGCACGGTGCAATTACACATGCGCGAACGTGTACGCGCGCATGCGCATAAGTATTACACGCGTACGTAGCACGCATACGTAACACACGCGCATGCGTGAACGTCAGCGCTCGTAATCCACGCGCATGCGCAGATTTAGCGCGCATGCGCGAGTGTTACGCGAGGAATACGTACAACGCACGCATGCGTACGTGGAGTATGTACGCATGCACACACAAAGTACGTACGCATGCGTACTGAGTGCACTTAGCGAGCGCACACTATAACGTACGCATGCGTACGTAGAAAACGTGCGCATGCGTACTAAGTGCGCGCAGCGAGCGCTCTCTTAAACGTACATATGCGTACGTACGCAGATTACGTACGAATGCGTACATATAAAACGTACGCATGCGTACTGAGTGCGCGCTCAGAGCGCGCACCCTAAAAAGTTTGAAAAAACAAACAAACAATTAAACTGTACATAAGTTAATAGAAGATATTAACTATGCTGTTCAGCTTTTTCAAGATTCAAATTTTTTTAAATAAAAGAGCCACACCAAATTAAAGGATACAGTTAATCTATAAATATATATATAGGTAACTTTTTGTAAAATAAATATATAACAAATATATTAATACATTCATAACTTAGCATTTAAAAAACCTTTGAAATTCACTGAAAAAACCATAGGTTTCACAGACATTATAGTTAGGAATTAGCATTTAAAAAACCTTGCAAATTCACTGAAAAAACCATAGGTTTCACACATGTTATAGTTAGCTGGACATTTCACTCGTAAAAAACCATTGAAATTCCACCGTTATAGTTGGTTCAGCTAACTATAACTCGCGTGCCCGCAATCCACTGCTGATGACGTCACATATTACATCACTCATGACATGGTCAGTGACATCACTGATGACATCACTGATGACATCTCAAATGACATCACTGATGACGTCACTGATGACATCATATAAGTGATGAATTAGTTCACCTTCTCCCACCAAAATATAAATTAAGAAACACCAACTCAAAATTACAGATGGCTATTTTGAAAACCATAGATACTCTAATACCAAAAAATACATACCTACTCATTGACTCTTAGATCTACATGCACCTCCACTCACTCACCTCTACAGACACTTATACTTACAGTCACTCCGTACAAGACTATCATATGCATTTATACACCTATGTAGACACTCACACACTACCAATCATCCATTGAGGTACTGACACACCTAGTCAGTCATGCAAATAAACAAACTCCAATTTACTCACCTATGCAGTTATACACACTCAAGTTCAATTACTCATAAAAATAGTACCATATTCTTACACTCATATAGAATCATTGATAAAAGCACACACTCATCCATACAGTCACCCTCGCAATCATCCATACAGTCACTCTCACAATCACACACCCTCACATCTACCCAATTATATACTATTGCACGTATATATACTGTCTTTCACATATGTAGTTTGTCACAAATGTACAACTGAGATATACATTCAATCCCTAACACACCCTTACATACACTCACCCAATCATACAATCCATCACAGTTGCACTCTTAGAACCATGTACCCATAGAATCACCCACTCACACATCTATGCACAGAGTCACACACACCTCACCCACTCATACACTCAGGCACCCATAGAGATACTCAGACAACCAATCAATAACACATATAGACAATCATATAGCTAATCACAAAACCATGCAGCCACTTATACACCAACAAACAGACAGATACAGACATTCACACAGTTTAATCACTAGTCTGCAGTAAGATCCATTTGAAAACTCACTTATAGAGTCAGTTACGCACCACGGAAAATCATCCATTCACTCACTTTTACACCCACTTATTTTTCGACAGGCCTTTTCCTTTAAATATTAAACATATGAAAACAGTTCAGAAACACATAGTCAATGGATGACGTCATCAGGGTTGTCATTTGAGATGTCATCAGTGATGTCATCAGTGATGTCACTGACCATGTCATGAGTGATGTAATATGTGACATCATCAGCAGTGGATTGCGGGCGTGCGAGTTATAGTTAGCTGAACTAACTATAACGGTGGAATTTCAATGGTTTTTTACGAGTGAAATGTCCAGCTAACTATAACATGTGTGAAACCTATGGTTTTTTCAGTGAATATATATATATATATATATATATATATATATATATATGACGTGCTTGCAAACTACTGCAAGTCTACTGTATTCTGATAATACTACCTATACTCCCCTACGCTTTGCTACTGTGGCGCAGTTTCTTTTACATTTTCTTCAAAGTAAGAATCTCCAGTGACACTTTCCACCTATACTGTCTATTGATGATAGTACATCCAGGCATACATCCATTAAAGTAAACGTTTATCCTTCTTTTTTATATATCTCATACTTAGTTGATTTCACCAACAACACCCATGCTTCCGCTCCTTCCTTGCTTGCCTTGGCTTTGAGTTTGAATTTGAACCAAACACCACTGATTCTTGCTATCTAGCACTATCCACCCATACTGTGTCGCCCACCCAGGCAGGATTTCTCTTTCACCTTCCACCCATCCTTCAACAACCCATGCATCTGATCTGATTACTATCAGCGACCTATGCATGCTTCCAACAACATATCCTTCTCTGCCAGTCAGTCATATTATTTATCTCGCCCGTCCTTCCACCCTTAGTTCTTTCCCTCTTTGTTCAACACATCCATCAAGGTCATCTGATCTGAGTTTGTCTACTCCATAAAACCTTCACAGCTGATTTTGGAGTCAAATAGAAGAGGCCATTGGTTACTCAACTCACGCTGCTAATGCTAAGTAAAGGGTGTCTTCTTCAACCGTTGTATAATGTTCACTACAACTTAATAAGTCGCACAGTACAGTGAAATAGTGAACACACTTCCATCTAGTAGTAATGTCAAGAAGTAATGAATATAACTTACCGCCGCCGGCCACTGCTGCTGGCTCCCCCCCTGTCTCTCCAGCAGGTGCCGCCAGTTCTCCTGCCCCCTCTGGAATGGCCGCATCGCCGCTGGCCCCGCCGGCACTGGTGGATGGTAGCGTGCCTAGAAAAAAACATCACAAATTTTTGATGCCTGGAAACCTCCCCCTATTTTATTAGTGTTCACTTGGAACATTGAAAAAAAAGTTAATCCAACATACATCAGCACTAGACAGTAAGTACAGTCAGTAGACAGACACTAGTAGTGAAATGGTTCCTAGGGTCATCTGGTCCTACTCTACTCTTTTGAAAGTTAGCCTGAGCCATGTTTAACCCTTTTAGATTCATCATGTCGACTACTACTCTTTTGGCGCATATTTAATTATACCTGCCTGCTTATTAACATGTGCAGTAGACGCCTTTGAGGCCACTTGACTGTTGCGTACAAGTGAAGAGGTCGAAAAACAACCCACTTATGAGTTTTTTTAGTCCATATTGCTTAGCCATCACATACATGTTACACTTTTTGCCATGACTGCAAAACGCTTGCATTCACCAGTATACTATCTAATGGCTAACGTGCAGCATTTTTCTCATATAATAGGCAGAAGATTCCCTTCTACAAACCAGAGATTTACAGAGCTTATTATGATGCAAGATGATGTAACCAGTATTTCTACGTTCTACGGTGAGGGGTCTTCCAGAATTCAAAAGATCTTGGCTCTTGTTCTTGTTGTCATGCACTTGTAAATGTTTACTGTTTTAATCTTCGGCTTTTTGCTGGCTTATTGACTGTGGCTGTAGTAAATTAAATTTCATATTAACGATGTACAGAGTATGTTACTTGTTTCAAATAAACCTTTTGAACTTACACATAGACTCTGTGGTATTTGGTGTGGTGGGGTGGACTTACACAAGTGAGTGAGCAAAATAGTGGTATTATGTTCTGGATTGTCTGTCTCAGTCATCATCAACATTGTGTATCTTCTTCGTGGGGGGGTCGGGAGTGAGACCCTAATGTGAGACACTATAGCTAGTCGGTCAGGGGATCGTGGGTTCTTCGGACTGAGGTGTGATCAGTAAGGTCCAACCTCCAATCACCAACATCCTATTTTGTTGTGCATAGTTCTGTATGTGGCTCTGCAGAATCACTAGACAATAGTAGTATCATGTACTATCCGATCAAAAATACTAGTCAAATATCTGGTTGGCCATTTTGTTTGTGGTAATTGTCAAAGCCTCAACATTGAGAAGACTAGAAGAGGACAACCCAAAGGACAGGACACAGTGGCTAGAGCTATTGGTCAATCAGAGTTTTATTATTCCAAAGAAAACCTTCAATAAAGAGTGGGCAACTGTGCAAGCTTCGCTACAGACAGAGTAATAATAGTAATAGTATTAGTAGTAGTACAGAGAGTCATAGCAGAGGCAGTTAGAAGAAACTTAGTTAGAGGCAGGGACAAACAGAATTTGGAAACAGATAGTCAAGGTCAAAGAAGTAAGATTTTGTAAAAAATAGAATTAGAAAGTGGAACCATAATTTATAGTTCGGAAAAAGAAGATGCAGTAAAAGTTAGGGAAATATAAATGTCAATATAACCACTGGAGGACTTACTGGGGCCAGCAGCAGGAACCTCGGTAGAGGAGCAATCCTGTGGTTCCCCCGCCGACTCCGACCCCGTCTTCTTGCCCCTGGGTGTTGCTGATTATCATGTAAAATATAATAAAGAGACAAACATTAAGGAGTGCTGTGAAACAAATAATAATAAATCATTTGGAAAAATAAGTCAAACAACATTTTAGGAAACAACAATTGGAATAAAATTGACCTATCTAATCAGATGGATCGACTACTGGCTTCTTCCTGCATTCACGGATCGTCTACTTATTTATGAACACTCCAGTGTTCCATAATCATTCTGATTACAATACAAAGCCTAGTAAGTACCACCTGACCTACACCACCTATTCCAGACGGGCCAATTGTTCACTAAATCTGCATTTCCATTTTTTTCAGCCATCAAATGCATAGATGAGATGGAGGACACATGCATACATTTGTGCATACATACATACAACAAATTGTGGGTTGGTTACATGATTGATCTAGTTCTGCTACTGACTGACCATGCTAAGCCTACCACTCACTAAACAAAGTACAAAAGGTTCTACGGAGGACTGGGGTAAGCAGCACTCAGTGGCAGAGGAGGCGTCATGCAGACCGCATAAAACAATTATTAACTAATACTAACAAACTAAACCTAGTATCCAATATCCATCCACCACTATTTCACAGTAGGACAATGGAAGGACTAGAGTCTCTCTAGCAAATCGCATTACCTATCTTCAGTTCTGTAAAATAAACTCTTACATAATCAACACAAGCTAGCGCAAACTAAGTTGCAAACAAGTAAGAGTACCACCGAGCACCTGGGTCCTTAAATCAAAGAAGATTTTGCTTTTTGGAACGTAATGTACCAGCAACGTTTGGCACGCAGCAGTAATCTTGTTGTTCGTCAAATTTAAATTATATACAATAAGTTACTCACCAAGCCCGATGACCTCGACACCTAGCAGGTCCAACAGGTCCTGCTCCCGGTCCAGGATGTCGGACCACCGGTGGGCTAGCTGATTGTGGGTGCGCCGGACCCCAGAGCACCGGAACAGTGCCCGGCGCACCTTCGCCCACCGACGGTGCTGCTCCCGGGTAGCGTACCCGGAGCCGGGCTGGCCGCCTGCTGCCAAGGTCAAGGGGAGGTGGCGCTGGATGAAAAAAACAAGGGCGGCCACCTCCTCCTCCCCAAACAGTTGCCGGGCCTGCACCCCTGCAAGACGCATTCTGCCACAAGGCAGGCGGCCCTTGTCTGCTGCTCCTGCAGGTCCCTTGCCCTTGGCACTAGCTGTGCCCTTGGCCATGGTTCTGGGGTGGGTGGGAGGCGGAAAAGAAAAGTTAGAAGGGGAAAAAAAAGTTAGGGGGAAGAAGAAAGAAAGAACTCTATAAAAGTTAAAAAAACACAGTAAAAGTAGAAATAAAATGCAAAATATAAACTTAGGCAAAGAGAGAGATAGATGATAACTAAAAAAAGTCAGAAAAAATGCTTTAAAGACAAAGGATTGCAAAGGTAAAGGGAGGATAGAAAAGTAGGCCCAGAACTATAGCATAGAGTGAAAAACAAGATGGCCGTGCCCATTCGCGACCGCGTGGGTAAGTTTGCGCAATATTTCTCGTGAACATGCACTATTCATCGCGAACAAGTAAAATGCGCTCCTGAACACGTCAATGCACACCGTGAACACGCTATCCGCGACCCGGAACAGGAAATAAGGCATCGCGAGCGGGCGGGACAATTGAAAACCAAGATGGCCGTGCCCATTGGTGACCGCATGGGTAAGATCGTGAGATATTATCCCCCGAGCATGCAAACAGCTCCCCGAACACGCTCACCCGAACAAGGAAAAGCCATCGCAAATGGGCGCCCCAAGCAACTACGCAAGCTCACGAAGCTACGCGTAGCTCGCGTAGTGCAAGTACTACTTCGCGAAGCTTTGCGAAGCGTGACTACGCAAACTATGCCCAGGGTTACTCAGAATTAAAGTCCAGGCCTTTTATCACCCTTCAGGGCCAGATTAATTACTCTGCTCTCCAACAAAAGGAACAAGCTACCAACACAAAAGGAGTAATAACAGTGCTTCCTTTTGCTTCGGAGTAGAAGGGGTAGGTAAGAACATATGCATTTGTTAATTAGGTGTTACACTGTACCGGGGCTTGTACAGTCCAGGCCCACTGAAAAAGGAGGAAGCTTAGATACCTTGTGCCCAACACAGGAAGGGGTTCCCCTTTGAAGTTTCGGTGGGAAAGACCCTGGAAGTAATGTCAGCTAGTGGCAGACCTGAGGGCCCCAGAGAGGATGTGAGCAGTGACTTCTTGGCTGTACCATCTTGAATTTTCCCAGGATGCTGTGTAGGAGTTTTGGGGCAAGAGTGGCAATGTGATGTAGCACCCCAGGATAAGTCTAGTTTGCCTGGCTTCTACAACTTTCCACCCATATTTAAAAACACTTGCACAAGGGAGAGTTATTGCATTTGGATTTGAACATTGGAACTTGATGGGTGCAGTAGCAATAGACAACAAGAAGGTAAAGCCTGTAATGCCGTAACTGACTCAGGATCCTGCCTAAACCTGACCTCAGGACCAGAGGGTCTCTCCATGTCTAAGGAATCCGGTTACCGTGCATATTAAGGACTAGTTGGGGAAAGATCTACACTTCTGTGTCCCATAAAAAAGAGAGGAGCACCAGAGCCAAAGACCGGGGGAAAAGCTGAACCATAAAGACAGTGGAGCCAGTTCCCTGCAAAATATACCACTTTTGAGGCCAGGAGGCTTGTTGCAACTGCTTCTGGCTAGAGCTTTCCACCAGGAGTAAAATGAGCCCAAGATCTTTTAAATTGGCCACCAAGGCCCAAGGTAGGCTCATTTTAAGGATCTGACCGTTGACACACCCCTAGCATGAAGCTCATGGGGCTCATCCACAGGTTTCTGAAAATACCACCAGGGTGGGCTATAACCCTAGGGTCAGGGCAAGATTTATTGATTTATTTCCAGGGAAGGGGTGTGCATAGGGAACCCTCCTTCCGGGCCCCTTCAAGATTTATCCAGCCAAAGAAAGAAAGAGGGGAGAGTGCTGTGGTGCCTTTCCTGCAGCAGAAGAATGGGACCTGGGAACCCATCTCCAGGCCCTCACACCCAGAGGAGGGAGGGAGAGTGCTTTAGCACACCCCAAATGGCAGTGGCCTTGCAGCCAGTACCTGTCTGCAGCAGAATGTCATCTGAGTAATTTTTTTCCACCTAAAGTATATATTTGTGAAGTAAAACGTAGTATTTAGTAAATTTTGTTTTCCTTTACCAAAGAACAAGCACTGACTAGACAATCATTCATTTAGGGTTATTATTTGGTTATTATTTGGTGCCAATGAACAGTGATTGCTAGCCACATCACCTCCGCTGAGGCATTGGTTTGCTCTGCTTTGCTACACTAAAAGAGTCAAGTGCTGCAATAGGGTGCTTGGTTCATACACTTGGACCTATTATTTGTGGAGGTCCTCATCTTGCAAAACTCATAATCCAATTTCTTACATGCAGTATTAATTTAATGGCCCATGTTCATCAATAACAATATATATTTATATTTGGTAGCTTATTCATCAATGAACACAAACACACATTATACACATATTGCAAATGTCACCACATTAAATCATTCGAACTTTTTGTCCTTTTTAGTAAAAAATATCTATGTTTTTTTGTTGTAGGGATCATAGATTAATTATTAAGACATCCTACTACTGCATTATGGAAAGTATGTACATGAAAAACGTTGCCCTCAGATCAAGATTCACAACAAAAAAATGACTATGCTTTGAGTATTACAAATCATGTTTTTCTTTTAGATTTTCTTTGGATATCTAGCTACTCCTACTGGAGGACCTGCCACGGTGCCTCACACACAGTGGGACACAGCCTCCTGAAAATAAAGGCAATTTCATGGAGTACTGCTTGCTGATGGTGCTCTTAGAGGAGCCGGAGAAGACTGGTGCTAAGGTTCTGTAAGCGGGTTGAAATGAGGACGCTACAGAAGGGGCTTAGGTAGAGGGGTTTTATTAGGAATCCAACTCAATGGCTACTTTCTGTCTTTCCCAGTTGAGGACTGTCAGGTTTACAAGTGCAGGGGTCTTGCTCACGGCGCGGTGTAGTTCGTCTCGCTTCTCGGCTTTTGCTGCTTTGACGAGGACTCTCCGGGGCCATGCCAAACAAAGAGAAAAGCGAGCGTTAGTATGTACGTCCACTTTGTGCTTGTTTTGAGGGATCAGGAGTGAGGGAAACACACTTGTGCAGAGGTGACCAAGACGACCGTTCGTGAGCGGGGGTGAAGTGAAAAGGGGGGGGAATTCAACTATTTACAAGGCGGCGAGCGGCGGCGTCTAGTGGCGCCCTCCCCTCTCCCGCCTCCCGACCCGGCCCGAGAAACGATCCCGTACCTGGGATAGCCACGCTCCTCTGTGGGCGTGGCTCAGCGGAACGTGGTTGCGGAGGTCCCCCGTCTCCGACTTCCAGTCCTCCGTGGGGTTTCTGCTCCTCCTCGGCTGTTCGCATCGCTCATTTTCATCCTGGAACTCTGGCTCACCGTCGTTCTCCCTCTCTGTCCTCTCTCTGGTGTCATCACACATCCTGGTTCTCACCTCCCTGACTCTTATTGGCTGCTGGCTGCCCACGTTAGGATAGAGGGTGGTGCTATCAGGAACGGCTTCCCAGTTAAAGGTACAGGTTTCCTTTTTAGACGGATCTGTAAACGATGCGGTCCACGAATCGTCCTGAGGGACACAAAGCATAGGACCGGTCAGTTCTTGAGGTGTCCACCAGTCACCCCCTACGAGGTTGTATTTCCTTCTGTCCCCGTGACAGGTTCCAACTACCAGTCAAAGGGAAACAGGCAACACCATTGTTGCCAATGCGGGCAACCAAGGTCCCTACTTATCCTAGTCACTCCTGACCCCAAAAATCTCCAATACCTTGGATTTTGCCCGACTCCTGCAAATTGTGCGGGACCTGGAGAAGATCAAGCGTGGCTGGCAGGACCATTTGCGCCATCTGTTGAGTCTTAATTTGCATATGGACTGGTGGGGCTTGTTGTGGGAGATGAGGGTGGGAATAACAGTTTGGGACAGTGTGGTTTGGTTTTTTGGGGGTTTGGGTGAATGGGTGATCCTTTTGGGGAGGATAGGGTGGGAAGGAAAATCTGAGACAGGGCATTTTTTGTAATTTGTTTGGGTTTGGTTGATGGGATGGGCCTGTTGTGGGAGGAGAAGATAGGACTTTTGTATATTTTGGTAAATATACCACAGACCAAAAAACGTAGTTACTAAACAAGTGACACCAGAAAGGCATCAGGCACGCATGAAGAAAGAATGAGCTGTGAGACACACATTATAGGTCTGTGCTGGAAAATTAACTTTTATTGTATTATGTGAATTTGCTAAATGAAGAAGATATCACCGGTGTGCCAAGGGGCTGCACAAACTTTCACTGACTTCATTTACAGCATCTGCATTCCCATATACAACTTTAAAACTATAATAGTTAGTGAGAGACCATTTCATCCTGTTCCATTCCATTCCATTCAGGAGAGCAAGCAGTAACACAGAAGTGAAACTCTACCACAGTATAGGACATCAGATATTATTAGATCAACACTCATTAGTTCAAATATATACCAATCAACTCCAATTGCCAGACTGCGTGGGTAGGATATACAGTTAGTGGTCACCTGCAACAGCATTCAGGAGTACAGATCCTCACACAAGAAAGTCATGAGGAAAGGTTACGAGACTCACTACACATTACCATCACTCCACATCTACATCCTAGATACACTGATAATCGAGAATTCTAGGCTCAATGAAAAAACAAATCTCATCCAGCAGCATACAAGGGTATTGTGAGATGAACCCCTCCATCAGAAAAACAATTAAGACATGTAGTACTTCTAACAGCTTCCTATGAAACATAGATGAGACCACCTTTAGTAAATAGACTTAAATATATGACAGCACCAGACAGACTGAGCCCCCCGCCTACCCATTCAAAGAAAATCATAAACCCAAACCATCAAAGAGTCTAGTTTAATATTTACTATTTCCAGCTCCCCACATTTACAGTGATTATTACATGCCAGAGATATATGCAATCCTCACCAAAGTTCTTTCCCACCCCTCCGGCATAGCAATGGGCCTCATCTAAAGACCCCCCATGCTTTCACTCAGGTCCCTGGTCTCTTGCTGGCATCTTACTCACTCTTCCCCTGCAGCTCCCCCTGTGGGGACAATCTATCTCACTGCCACCATTCTTAACTGTGGCTTTTTCTGACTGCTGCGTTGCTCTCCCCCTCTGCTGAAGTTCATCGCTAGGGGTTTTGCAGACCAGACCGTTATACTTTCCCAGCGTTGATTAATTCAGCCAGTTGAGCAGAGAAGTGGAATATATTAGTAATTCCACAAGTAATGTGAAATTACTGAGGGCCTGAATATGAATTTGTCACGTGCCTGTCGTATTATGATATCAGTACTAGCACCACAGCAGTCTTTCTGATGGCAATGAATGTTTTATGTGTCAATGCATGCGTGTATATTTTGACTGCACATGTGAGGCATTACTTATGTATGAGGCATTCCCAAAAATACCTACTAATAGTAGTTTCCCATTGTTGGAGTCTGGACCATATGTGCCAGCCAATGGGTAAAACGTACAAAATGGGTTTACCTGGATTTCGGCGCCAACAGTTTTGTTTTTTCAGGGTCAAGATGTTGCAATGAAGGGGGGGACCTGGAGGAAGGGATCCACATCGGAGACTGAGGGGAAGAAATAGAAATGGGTGAGTAGGCACCCAAGATCCTTCAATTCCGATGACTCAAAGGAGTTGGTCTCCCGCCTCGTTCGGTTCGTCGGAAAGCCAACTCGTATTTCCAATGGCAGTGAACTTCACTGTCCTACCCTCTGACAGCTGCTTTCCCCCTATAGATACCATGGCGGTCTGTGAATGGGTGTCATTGATAGTGGAGCTCCTGCGGTCTTTCATTCTCACAACTGACAACATCGTAAAAAGGCGAGCTTAGTCGGTGGGCGGAGTTTGAACCAATGCTACGATGGTCCACGTTCAGCCAAACTCCCAATTAGGCCCTTAATTCCTCCAATTCTGCCAGAGGAATACAAATGTCCCCCCACCCCTAACATTAATTCTTCCAAATCATAACTTCCCCTGTGTTGTAAAATAAAATGTGCGACCATACACACCCTTTCATGGCTTAATAAAGCTGAGCAGCATAAATCCTTCCATTGGTGTCAGTAATATTGCTATACTAGTTACTGCCATTGCCCTACCCATTGGAACGATTAACCTCAAAGGGGGTTGATCAACATGCACTTTTTAGGAGAACTGCTATTCTTACCTGAGCAAATAAAGCAATATCAGCTACCTCTCCTATTATTGGCCCATACCCAATGCAGGGTTTTGCAAAGAGCCATCTTAATGCTACTGGTGATAGGCCAACTGCACTAACATGGGCAACATCATAGTACTTGCAACAGGACATCTTTCTTATTCCAAATGAATCTGGTGAGGTGAACTAGTTCATCACAGCCAACAACTAGACTAAAAGAAAACACAGAAAGAGTGGAAAATTCAAGACTGAGACCATCATGATAAAAAAAAAACTACTAGCATCAAGATTTGAGTAACTTACTAAAGTAAACAGAATTAACTCCTCAAGTCTGAGGAGGAATCAGAATGACTCAGAAGTAGGTTACTTCAGTATGGGGAATCGATTATGAAAAAAGTGTGCATATGTATCCTTGGAAGCACATCATTGTAATTAGGGCTATGCACTATGATATTCCTTTTATGCCTTGGTAGGTGAGGTGGCATGGGCAAATGTCAATTTTAGTGACTGCAGCTTGTAACAGTTAACATACCTTTAACCACATCTGCTTCGCCAAGTATGAGATCTGTTCATGGTGGAAGTTAGCACACATCGGAAATGGCCACTCAACCTGGGGGAAGAGGGTTAGGGGTTTTATGAATGAATCGGTAAGTGCAATTAGGGAAATTGAGAGATAGACAAAAACAACATTCATCAAGTTGACGAGCCCTCCACATCTTATGTAGAAGGTAGAGATGACCGTTCAGTTACCAAATGCAAACAGTTGTTTAGCTCCAGACTCTCAAGTTATTTAATTAATTTGTCAAATGGGCTGCTTAGTCGGTGGGCGGAGTTTGAAACCAATGCTACGATGGTCCACGTTCAGCCAAACTCCCAATTAGGCCCTTAATTCCTCCAATTCTGCCAGAGGAATACAAATGTCCCCCCACCCCTAACATTAATTCTTCCAAATCATAACTTCCCCTGTGTTGTAAAATAAAATGTGCGACCATACACACCCTTTCATGGCTTAATAAAGCTGAGCAGCATAAATCCTTCCATTGGTGTCAGTAATATTGCTATACTAGTTACTGCCATTGCCCTACCCATTGGAACGATTAACCTCAAAGGGGGTTGATCAACATGCACTTTTTAGGAGAACTGCTATTCTTACCTGAGCAAATAAAGCAATATCAGCTACCTCTCCTATTATTGGCCCATACCCAATGCAGGGTTTTGCAAAGAGCCATCTTAATGCTACTGGTGATAGGCCAACTGCACTAACATGGGCAACATCATAGTACTTGCAACAGGACATCTTTCTTATTCCAAATGAATCTGGTGAGGTGAACTAGTTCATCACAGCCAACAACTAGACTAAAAGAAAACACAGAATGAGTGGAAAATTCAAGACTGAGACCATCATGATAAAAAAAAAACTACTAGCATCAAGATTTGAGTAACTTACTAAAGTAAACAGAATTAACTCCTCAAGTCTGAGGAGGAATCAGAATGACTCAGAAGTAGGTTACTTCAGTATGGGGAATCGATTATGAAAAAAGTGTGCATATGTATCCTTGGAAGCACATCATTGTAATTAGGGCTATGCACTATGATATTCCTTTTATGCCTTGGTAGGTGAGGTGGCATGGGCAAATGTCAATTTTAGTGACTGCAGCTTGTAACAGTTAACATACCTTTAACCACATCTGCTTCGCCAAGTATGAGATCTGTTCATGGTGGAAGTTAGCACACATCTCAAATGGCCACTCAACCTGGGGGAAGAGGGTTAGGGGTTTTATGAATGAATCGGTAAGTGCAATTAGGGAAATTGAGAGATAGACAAAAACAACATTCATCAAGTTGACGAGCCCTCCACATCTTATGTAGAAGGTAGAGATGACCGTTCAGTTACCAAATGCAAACAGTTGTTTAGCTCCAGACTCTCAAGTTATTTAATTAATTTGTCAAATGGGCTTTATAAATGCAAAACAGGGAGGATCCACAATATGGAAAAAATTGTTATAGCTAGGAAACCAAAGTGATGCTGTAGACAAATGGACAGTGTATCTACCTTCTTTTGACATACAATGTCAATATTGGAGAGCAACAGGGTATAGGCTGGTGCAGTTATGTGACATTAACCAAGAATTGAGTGGAACTAATCTTGTACCACAAATCCTAGACAACCTGTTTCATGTGTCCATCTGATCACTCTAACAATAACAGCACTTTTCTTTGTCCGGTCAACCAGACCACAAGTCAAAAACTTAGTAAGAATTTACAATTCTTGCCACTACTCTGCATTTTCCCTTTTCAACACATCTCTTAAGTGTGGCAGGGTAGGCCTCTTTGAGTCCTTTTCTTCCCCATTAAAGCAGATAGACAATGGTCCTTCTTCTGGCCATTGTCAACGGTGTTTTCAGATTTCACACGAAAGAGATAACTCTGCATTGTTGAATAAGAATTGAATAATTTCATGATTAATTTATGCTTTGTAAATACACTGACTGGTCTCAGATGAACCCAGAGATGATGGCCTTAAATTAACAAAAAGAAAAGGATAGTATATATCCCATTGAAATGTGAAATTTGAATGGCAAGCATTGATGCAGAATGATCCCCCAAAACATTATCTGATCAAGTGTCGACCTTGATAAGATAATCCACCACAACATGAATCATTTATATGGTAATACTCATTAGTGCAAGTAAGGTACCACCTTCAAGACTCTTATATATGTACCTATGGGTCTGTCTTCACCATGGAATCGATACACAGTACAGGGGAATCTTTTAAATCTTCACTGCCAGTCCATGAGGGAAGGAAACAAGCAAAAAGGAATGGAAGACATGTTGTTCTCTAACTTTCTTTTAGGAAACTGAGGCTTTCTATTGAAGCAGAATGTCACAATTGTCTCATTTCAAAGTCAACGGTTGAGTAAATGTTGAATTAGTATTCCTCAGCTCTCACAGCTCATCCACCCCAGTCCAATTAATTGCTGTGCCCTTCTTGATTGACTATCTGTGCAATGCACCCTGGTCCATGTTATATTAGTTTAATATTTACAAGAGGAGGTGTAAACGTCACATCAAACATGAATTATCTATCAATTTTTTTTAAGCAGCCCTCTTATATGTAAGTTATGTTGTATTAGTCTGGAAAGTAGAGCTCATCCTCAATATTCAAGGGTGTCATCACAAGGATAATTACTGGCCAAACCTGAGATGTCATACCAATTGCCCTTGCCATCCTTTGTTGTTTCAGGATCACTATAAACTCTTGAAAGGAAATGGTTTTTCATTTTAATCATCACCAATCTCTTCACATTTTGAGGTGAGGGACCGGTACTTCTGACTGTGATAACTGCGCCAGCAGCACTGAAAATGCACTCTGAAGAAACACTGGCTACTGGACAAGCGTGATACTTTATTGTCAGTCTGCTTTTATTTGTGTAATGCGTCCTCCATCCACAGGTCCACAGATCGAGATACACCTCTATTGGGTCATCCAGATAGTCTTGGGCCATCTTCTGAATTGTCATTGGTGATGCTACTTCCTGTGCCATTGTCTCAGCCATTGACGTAAATCCTGCTGAATGAAATCAGCCAATTAAGGGGGGCTGCAGTGAACTTGAAGCAGTTGTTGCTGTGTGTTTTGGAGGAGCTGGTGATGGGGCCTGCTTCTGTTGCAGACACTTCAAGTCAACAGCACTGCCCTGTGTAGAAGTTGAACGCTGTACTTTAGAACTTCTTTCCCAGCCTCAAATTTGCAGTCGTTCTTCTTCGTAATCACTCACTTTACTGATGATCCAAGTCTTGTAAAATATGACATCAATTTCAGTTAAAGAAGTGAAAGTGGACAGCATTTTTATAGTATTATGGATCCACTTTTGTTGTAAAGATGGATATTTTGAGGACACAATCTCTTTTGGCAGCTTTTATAAGGGTTCAAGTGAAGGATTAAGCTTTCCACAAAAGAAGCTGCTTTTTCATTGCCTTTGGTAGAGAATATTCATTTCACTTTTTTCAACTGGTCCTGTAGCTAATGCAACAACAGGATTACTTGGCTCATTGTACCGTCTTCTTTGCTGACTTCCTGTGTCATGATCTCAAAAGGAAGTAGCATTAGTGTCAGTCACTGCCGTTGCCCTGATTTGTCTACCTCCATTGTCATGTTTTTGGCAGTTGCATTCAGTCTCCTTTGAATGACATATTTGTTGATAGAATTGTGCTGTTCAAACAGGTGATCCAGCAGAGAGTAGATTGAGTTCGTATGTTTTGGCATTTTCTGTATGAGGGCTTTTACAGGTATTAATACCCTGAAGGATGCTTAACTGCTTCTGTGCTTTGAATAAATGACTGAAGTGAGTGCATATTCTTAGGCAGGTGACCAGTAAGTTGCTGACATCTTATTCTTTTTGAGAAAGTACTGTACAATTAGTCTGATGCAATGCGTGGAACACAGAAAGAGGAAAACTTCATTGTAAACTATAGTTTCCAAAATATTACTGCCATTGTCAGTGGCAACAAATCCAATTGTGAGATCTTTGGCTTTAAGCCATTCATATATCTTGGTATAAAGTGCTTTTAAAATGTTGGTGGCTGTATGCGATTTTTCGATGGTGAACATCCCAACTGTTGCATGTTGCTAAATGCCCTGATAAACATCATTAGCACTGAGACCAGCAGCTAGCCTTTGCCCAACTCCCTGGAAAGAAAATACAGTGTGCAGTGATGCACATGCAATTGGGCCTGGGCATAGTTGGTGGAGTTCCTCTACGTGGAACTCTGCAATCTGACAAAAAACTCTGTGGAGTACCGCAAGTAGCACAGTGCAGCGCAAACTGCCGCTCACAGTAATCTTCCTGCCTCTCGGGTGGAAATTCTACCTGAGCAGCTGCTCGTACTCACCAAAATATCATTGATGAGCACGACCAGGGAAAAACTCTGCTGTGCTTTGTGTAGCAGAGTTTTCTGCACTCTGCAGAGTGCAGAAAACTCTGCAAACTCCGTGAATGGAGCAGAGTTCACCACCCCAGGCCTACATGTAGTCTGTTGCTTGACAACTGATTCTCCACATGTCCGTCATGAGCTAGATAGACTGAACAGCTGTTTGCTTCATAGTGTTGCCAATCAGTTGCAGCACTTCATGATGAAGCACTGTCACGCCCACTCTGGAAAAGTAGGTCTGGCTGACAACCTTCCCCTTTGGGCAGAAGGTTTTTACAAATTCCAGAAAGCCCACTTTTAAGGAGAAAAAGAGAGGAGGTCAAGAGCTAACATTTTAGCTAACATTTTAGCCAGCTTCCCTGTGTAGAAATAGGCTTTTTCATGGTTCTGGTGCTGCTGGCATATTTTTCTCCCTCCTTTTTGCCTTCTGCTATCACTTCAGCTGCTGGTTCTCTCATATGATCAGCAGTTATGGTTTTGGAGTGCTTTGTACATGATTGTGTTTTGAATGGACAGTTGACCTCTGGTATCGCAATGCATACATGGGTTACAGCGAAAAACCTTCTTGTGGTAAATGAAGCATAGTGCAATTTTATCCTCATGCTGGCTAAGCATATAAGATCCCCAGATTGGAGAGGAGAGCCTTCTTATCATACCAAAGCTTTAACAACTGAAGATAAAGCTAGGTGGTTGTGTTGTTTGCCTTTCTAAAAGGTGTGCTGTGACTGTTGTACGGATGATGGCGGTGGCAGCTGCAGGATTCTGGAGGTCTTGCAAATATGAGAGCCGGTGGTGTTGGTGGAACCACATGCCTCCAAGAAGTTGAATTGAGGTGACCTGTACCTCCTCTGTGCCACTCTCCACACTGATGATCACTGGCTCATCATCATTATCACCATATTCTTCACTTGCAAGGCTTTGAGGAATCTTTCTTTTCCCTTTTCTCTCAGACTCATGAGGGGTCTAAACCATGTCCAGATCATCAGAACGGTACTTGGAGAAGATGGGAGAGTACACTTTCTTCTCCTTGTTCAAGATCATATTCCGATGAAGGGAAATCAGGCTTATCTACAATATCTTGCTCACCAGGTACCTCAACCTACTGGTCTGCTCCTACTTTCAGAAATTCTGCAGTTGACTGTGGCTCCTGTGTATGACTTTCCTGCAATGATTTGGTGAATGGCTGGGATAGTTCCATTTCAGATTCACTACTCTCCATGACTGCGGTCACTGCAGCACTGAGAGAGAGACACAGCCTTAGGATTTGGTGGTGATGGTGCTGTTGAGGCAAAAGTGGTAATTTCAGCCTTTTTCTGCCCAGAGGAGGGTGCAGCACCTACTAGCAATGCAACAAAAAAAGTCAGTGAAAAGAGGGCAATCATGAGAATTTAGACATTATAAAGCAAATTAAGTCATCCTCCTCAGACTCATCATCCCAAATCCTTAGCATTAGTGTATCTAAAACATGCATAAACTATTTCTCATAAGACATTATGCAGAAAAGGTTAGTTTGTGTCCCTCCAGCGCCATGTGACCTCTATAAGAGGCAGGAAGCGCAGAGAAAAAAATATTATAAATACATTTATTAACTGTTGGGGCCCTACAATGGACCACAGGAAGGCAGGCAAAAATTTAGAGAAATACATCAATTAATTGCTAGTGCCTCGCCGGGCCCATGGGGACTCTGTGGGAAGAGGGATATAGGCACATCATGGCTGCACAAAATAGGTGGAAGCTAGCTCATCCAACAATCACATGACCACTGAAGAAGGAGGCATGGAAAACAAAAACAAAATGACCACCACACACTCACACGCACACTAGTTTCCTCTACAAAATGGTGGTTGCTGCATGGCCCAAAAAAAGGGGGCATTGAGAAAGACAAAATGGCCACCACACACACACACACACACACAGGCTGCACAAAATGGGCAGCAAAGAAGACACTAAAAACAAAGAACACATAGCAACCTATCAATCAATCAATCAAGAAATTTGTATAGCGCGCTACTCACCTGGAGGGTCTCAAGGCGCTAGGGGAAGGGGGGTCCACTACTGCTCGAACAGCCAGGTCTTGAGTTGCTTCCTGAAGGAGAGGTGGTCTTGGGTCAGACAGAGGTGGATGGGGAGGGAGTTCCAAGTCTTGGCTGCCAGGTAGGAGAAGGATCTTCCTCCCATGGTGGCTCTTCGAATGCGTGGAACGGCGGCGAGGGCGTGGCTGGATGATCGTAGCTGGTGGGTGGGAGTGTAGAAGGTCAGGCGGTTGTTGAGGTACCTGGGGCCCAGGTCGTGGAGGGCCTTGTGTGCATGGGTGAGGAGTCGGAACGTGATTCTCTTGCTGATTGCTGACGGGGAGCCAGTGCAGGTCTCTCAGGTGTCCGGAGATGTGGCTGTGTCGGGGGATGTCCAGGATGAGTCGTGCGGAGGCGTTCTGGATGCGTTGGAGTCTTTTCTGTAGTTTGGCTGTGGTTCTGGTGTAGAGGGTGTTACCGTAGTCCAGTCGGCTGGTGACGAGTGCCTGGGTGACCGTCTTCCAGCGGAACCTATAGCAAACATACTCAATGGCAACAACAAATGGTCACTGCTGCAAGGCTAGCGAAGGAGGAGAACAAGGAAGAACTGCTCTATCCTACTTGGAGCACCTTCCCACCCTCAGAAAAACATATCGTAGGTTTGTAGGGTAAGGATTGTAAATATATTATTTACCCAATGTGTCTGGGGCCACACATGCCACTGGCCTTTTCCTACCAACATGAAACCAGCAATGCAAAAATGGAAATAAATCAAATGGAAAATAATCGGCCAGCACAATATCAACCATATCTAATGTACACAAACTCCCAAAAAATGGTGGGCAGACAGGTAGCTGGGAACAAAGGAAGATGTCTGGCTACATGAGCCTGAACTTCAGGAGTCACACCAACCGGCACATACATAAAAAAAATAACCCATTTTTACATTTATGCATAGCTATCTGCAACCCCCAACACAAGTCATACAGCACAGCAGCAGTGAGAATATGAAAAAATGCATCACAAATACACCCATGGTCTAGTTCAGGGCAAACTAGGTCCCAGGCTGTTGATACTGCAGAGTGCAGATAGAGAGTGATGTTTTTCCTCCAAAATCCAAATCCACTGTGACCAAGGGCTAGATACAGCATAAGGAGTCTTCGGGACAGGATTAGGATGTTGCTACTGTATGTACAGCAGCCTCCCAATCTCTCAGACACTTCCTTCCTATTAAAAAAAAAAGTAATATAAAAAGTGCATTTAAGGCTAAAAAAATACAC
Source organism: Triturus cristatus (assembly GCF_964204655.1). Classification (NCBI taxonomy): domain Eukaryota; kingdom Metazoa; phylum Chordata; class Amphibia; order Caudata; family Salamandridae; genus Triturus; species Triturus cristatus. The sequence continues at coordinate 1,527,616,895 of NC_140591.1, forward strand.
AATCTGTTTGTGTAAAATATCAACTCAAAAATGCATTTTTCGTTCATTTTCCGGCAGCTCGAGGAAGAGATGTTTTCAAAATTCTAACTGCTGACCGTCCCTGTTAAAGAACTGCTGCTCCCGTTCTAAACAACCAATGAATTTTCTGGTCACATTACCTAAAGGGAAATGTGAGCATTCACACTGTTGCGCTGCTTCAGTACTTCTCACAGTCCGGGAGAATCAGTTATGGCATTGTTGTGGTAAAATCTGTTTTTATGCGTCACTAACATAAAGCAATATTACTCAAATAAAATTACGCCCACATCTACTCTGTATCCCCAGTGTGTGAAAAGGGAGAACCTTACTTGAGGACACCCCTGAGTTGGGCATCAAGTGACAAGGGGAAGCTGTGCAATCATGTCCTTTACAGGGATGGAAAGTTGGTCATCAGGCAATATGCCTTCAGCTCACAAAGGGCAGCATGACCAGCTGGGGAGTTTGTGTGGTGTTGAAAGTGGTGGTAGAACATGTTCTTGGGAGAATGTCTATTGACAGAAGCCCAACTAGCTAATTTACTGCTAAATAAGGGTGGGCGTAGTTCGCGAAGTAGCACTTCGCGAAGCTACGCAAAGTGCAGTTCGCACTACGCGAGTTTCGCGTAGCACTTCGCGAACTGCGTAGTAACATGTTCGCACTGTGCAAGATGTTGTTTTCAATGATTGCACAGTGTGGACAAGCAACCGGCACTGTGCAATCATTGAAAATGGCATCTTGCACAGTGCGAGCTGTAGTTTTCTGCTGCTCGAGGAGATTTTTACTCGAGCGGCAGCTTTCTCAACGCAAACTGGTAGTTTCTCATCGCGAGCGGTCGCGAGCATACGCGACCCCTCGCAATGAGAAACCTGACCTCCTCGTGTTGGGAATCTCCCCGGGAGGTTTATTTTCCTTGTTCGCGATCGCCAACTTGATGTTGCTGATCGCGAACAAGGAAAAAGTCTCGCCGGGATGTTATTTTGCTTGCTCGCGGTCACCAACTTGACGTTGAGGACCGCGAGCAAGCAAAATATGACTGCAGCACTACGCAAGACTACGCTACGCGTGTTCGCACTGTGCTACGTACAATTCGCGTAGTGCGAAGTAGCGCGAACTTCGCAATCTTCACGAGCGTAGCGTAGTGCTTTGCCCAGGCCTACTGCTAAAGCTCTCATTCTGAATGAACTGGCAAGACAAGGGAAAAGGTCCAAATCAATACCCGGACCTTACTGGCTTTGCTCCAGGCCATTTTATTTCCTGATCCTAGTCCTAAATTCAGTACATCAGAAACAGGTGATAATATGTGGTATCTGGTTTGCATCAAGATAAAAACACGTTTTGTCTTGTTTTTGAGCATTTCCCTCTGCAAATTTCATAAGAGGATTTGCAGGATGAAAATCGTTGGTCACTATGAATTTACTGCACAATTTGAAATGATTTAACATGTAATAGCCCACTCAAAACGAGGGGCTCCAAGAGTTGCATACCAGGTTACTACAAAAGGTGAGGTAAAATAAGAAAGCCTAACATATTCACAAAGAATCACAGTTCTATATGCAAATGTGTTCAGTTATAATTAACAAAATCCATAATTAAGGTGGAAGGCACTGACTAAGTGGAATGTGAATATCTCTTAAGAGAACAGGTGCATACAACAGCCAATAAAATGTATCTATTCACCAAATACCATGGAATACATTTCAGGTCACTAGCAGATTGTGAGCCACAGCACTGCATTAGGTGCCCCATTACACGAGGCCTGGTGTTATGGGTGTTAGGTCCATAGTCCTGGTGTCAACCATAATGAGTCCTGTTAACTCCAAGTGCATGGAAATGATACAAATTCCAGGTTGATACTCATGAATGCCCTGAGTAATGAAGAATTATTTTGGGAATCAATGCCACTAGGTTCTGCCCCCCAAGTATTTCAATGTTTTACCCACAACAGTTTCCCCCAGATATGTTGGCTGCTTTGCAGACCTCATAATTCACAATGGGGCCAATAGCAGGGTCACTAGCCCCCCCCGGAATGACAGGCTTCTCATAATGAGGGCCTGAATGGTCATTAAAAAACAAAAGGATGATAACATTTTAATGAAATGGAAATCAATGAAGCCACATGAGCTACAGACACCCATACCAAGCTTATGTACGGCCTCTGGCCATATGGAAGACAAACATAAACTGGTATAAGTGTTCCAGTCTCAAGGGATGGGATTGAATACTTGTAATTGTAAAGAGCAAGCATAGTTCCTTTTCTCTTTGACTTGGACTATCCACAATTTCACAGGTAATGTAATGAAGAGGGATGAGTTGGTAATAGAAATGTAGGATTATATGGGACAGAAGAAAAGTTGGGTGTGAACTGTTTCCTGTTTTGAAATTATATATGTTTTTCTTTACTTGCAGGTATATTCCAATTTTAATACCATGGAAAGCAATAACAAGAGTACAGTAACAGAATTCCTCATCAATGGCTTTTTGGGGTTCCAGCATTTCCATGTGTTGTTCTCTGTGACATTTCTAGTAGTCTACATCATAACCTTGATGGGAAACTTCACATTCATGTATGTCACATTGGTTGATCCGCGGCTAAAAACTCCCATGTACTTCTTTCTCTTCCACTTTTCTACTGCAGAGATGAGTTACACATCAGTGATTGTCCCAAAGGCTCTCTCAGTTCTACTGACTGGTCACAGGGAAATTACTTTTTTCGGTTGTCTTGCTCAGTTATATTTCTTTATTGCACTTGTCTTTACTGAATGCTTCTTGCTTCTACTCATGGCCATTGACCGATATGTTGCCATATGCCACCCTCTACAATATGGCATCATTTTGACTGGTGCCTTTACAATGAAGCTAGCACTTGCTGCCTGGGCGGTTGGTTTCCTAGTCCCTGTTGGTCCAATGATTCTTATAGCTAGACTTAATTTCTGTGGCCCTAATACAATCAATCACTTCTTTTGTGACATTGCCCCCTTGCTACAGCTCTCCTGCTCTGATAGCTCCTATCTGAAACACATTGTATTCGTCTATGCAACTACAATTGGCTCAAGCACAACTTCTTTTATTATTGTGTCTTACGTCTTCATCTTTTATGTGATTGTAAATTTTCCACCTGGTACAGGAAAACAGAAGGCCTTGTCCACCTGCCTCTCCCACTTGATTGTTGTGTTTATTTTCTATGGTACGGGAATGATGGTTTACATCCGACCTATGGGGAAAACCCCTACTGAACAACACAAAGTTCTATCTGTGTTCTACACCATTGTGCCTCCACTCATGAACCCATTTATCTACAGCTTGAGGAACAAGGAGGTTCAGAGTGCCATAAGGAAAGCCACATGTGAAAAGTACAAAGGACTTTCGGTAGAGACAAAAATACTTTAGTATCTGCTTGTGCTGGAAGACTTCATTCCTTCAAAATTATCAAACAATGTCCTTAACACTAAGGGAAATATATTACAAATATATATTTTCAATTTGAATTTATAATAACAAAAACTCTTGATAAATATACGATAAATGACCACTCATAGATGTTTTAATTGCTAATCTAGGGGCACTAGTTACTAGCCTGACTCACAAGCATGACAATGGGGACTAATCAATGGATATGTTTGCCTTCTCTTCAGACTCCTCAGTTCTTGTTTTTTCTGTATTTCAGTTTTGGATTGTAGGTTTGACAGCTTCAGATTTGCAAATTAGGGTTATCATCGTCCACCATTTAAATTTAGAACGAGATTAGATTTGCAGATTAGGGTTACAATCGTCAAACCATTTAAATTTAGAACGAGATTAGGTAGTGATTATGTGGTGCATTTTACCTGATTAGATGTAAATTGCACAATATTGAACATGATATATGCATATTGTGTAAAATGGTCAACTGGGGAATAAAGTATACATTAGCATCATTTGTATTATGCAAAAAATAACCACTGTAATTCTATAAATAAACATCATTGAGGAAATGCATCCTCCATAGATATCAATGAAACAAAATCTAAACACCATGAAGGTTGCCATTGCACAGATTTAACATTCCACTGTATTAAAAATGCATTAGCACAAGCTATGGATCATCTTCAACCATACAAATATTAGTGCAACAGCGGAGGATTATTTCAGTCTGCCGCTCCCCTATAACCTATGATAACCCACTTGTGCTAATTCATGGGGTGATCTAATCTCAATCCTGTCAAAAGCATTTGAAATAGTTTGAAAAATGTTGTATTGTATTTCTAATGGAACCGACTTGATATTCCATTAAAAAGAAGACTATTCAATGAGGCAATTGATTAAAGGTCACTTCACAAACGTTAACTTAGATCTGAAGTCTAAGTTTAGACCTGAATTCTACATTTAGACCTAAAGTCCAAGGGCCCAATTCACATGCGTAAATTTAGACCTGAAGTTTAAGTTTATTCCTGAAGTCTAAGTTTACCTTTGTGAATTGGGCCCCGTTTCTCAGACACGTATGGTACACAAAAACTGTTCTGCACAAGCATACAGCCTTCAGAATAGTTTAGTATATTGTAGTATTTGCAATGGGATCAACTCTAAGTGGTGTCAGATATCAAGCTCTTTGGAAATCCAAATTAGCAAAAGGAATAAAAGCCCTCTCACTGTTAATGCTTCTGCATTCACCTAATTTAAGTGCTGTGATCCCCACTGAGACTCCAGTTTATTTTGGAACTTGTGGTCTTTCTTATGGAATCGATTTTAACATTCAGATGTTGATACTTTATTGAGATCAAAGTGCACTGTGATACTAATAGTCTATTACATCAAAATGCAATTTTTATCAATTGAAGTCAGTGACACACGTAGGCAATGTTCTTGCTTACATTTAATGCTATTTGCTCATCTTGAGATAAGATCAGCTTTTCAGCAGATAACATGCCTTAAATCGACAAACATGAAAGGTTATGCACCTTCATTCTCCAGTGAGACTCGAATTGGAAATAAAGTCTCTGAGAAGTGCGCAGATAAAAAAGAAAAAATTCTTATTCAGAAGAACTGTCAGCAGTCATTAGAAGACGTTGTCGAAGCCCATCCAGAGCCAGCATAACTTAATCTAAAACACTGTGCACCACAATGCTCTCAGAATTCCCTGAGAGCTATATCTGGATTAGTCAGAGATGATCACATACATATCTTCCTCTAAAAAATTCTTCACTGGAAGAACAACCCCATTGGCCATGCTACAGACAACTAGACTTTAGTAGTAGCTGCTTATGGTTTTATCCCTCTTGAGAGAAACTTTCTATAATCATCCTAAATGTTACTGGATGTCTGGTGCCCTCAAGGCTTAGTGTAGCCTTCATTTTCATTCTCTGTAATCACATACTAGCACTTCAGTACTATCCTGAAAATCTTACTACCACTATCAACTGTAACAAACCCCTGGACTAAACCTTTACAGATAAGTCTTACCCTTAAGTACCTATGAGAGAGCTATTTATATTATTTCAGATTATATCATATATTATATTATAATTTAATATATTTTATCATATATTATATTATGTTATATTCTAAGTGGCATAAAGCACCCCCTGCTGTACATTATAAGGATATTGTGTAAGTCACTGAGGAGTGCCATGGCCATATAGAGGAACGTGGCCAAAGGCCAAGTTCCTTAATAAGGTTATGGAACTCCCAGGGTATGGGCACATCTCTCTAAGGGGTATGGAATTTGGGAAAAATCCTCTGATAGAACAATGAGCTCCTATGATTACTGTGAGGCACCACTCTAGGAGATGGACCGGCTTGGGTGGCTTTGAGCGGAGGAGCAAAGCAAGGATGCAAAAGACCGTGAGGCGGACAGCTAGAGTGGTCTGAAATTTGCAGAAGCTATGGTGATTTAAGGACAAAAAAATAATAAGGTTATGGAACTCCAAATTGACTTGCAATATCTTTATTATGCATGGCAGTGGTACTTTAACCCTTATAATACATGGTGACAAAATCACCTATCCCATGAGCCACTTAAATCATTGGTGCATAGCTCTTTCATATGGAAGAGAGAGCATGTTTGCAAACATGAAAATAAAAATAGAATCACTAGTCAAAAAAGTTGTTATCTAGTTGCAGAATAAAAGATATTAGAAGCAGTTTAATAGCAGTCAGGTTTAAAAAAAAAGAAAGGCACAGCAGAAACATGTAGAAGATTCTAACTTTTCTATACTTTCCCAACGACTGCAAAAACAAAAACATGCTGCCATAAATATCTACTTTCTGCTTGGCATGGTAGATTAAAATAAAACAGAGCAGAAAGATAATGCAAAATGTCATGTTAGTTGTTTAAAACAGTTGCTTCATGAGGGGACCTCCATTATTATAATATATTTTATGACAGTGTCAAATTAACAGTGTATTACAATTTGTACTGTTTTGCATTGTGCACATTTTTTCTGGATCATTGGAATAATATCAATCACAACAATATCACTATACAGAAACATCATGTCAAAGATATTGATTACAAATACATTGTTTCCCCATACTAATTGATCCAGCTACATTCACTCCACAAAACGGCCAAGAAACTCCAGTGAGTTTATGTGCTGCAACACTCAACACAGGATGCCTACGTATTTCGACTTCTGCCTTCAACTGGGCAACCCCATTCCCCCCACCAACCTGAATTTTAAGACAGCAAGTAGTATACATCACACGAGCCTCTGCCATTTCCTGTTTACAACATCTACACTGCTTCTCATATTTTAACTTTATCAACTCTCTCCGCCAATTTGGATTATACTGTGACAAAATTCCAACTTATGTTGTTTCAAAATCATTCTTGGTATAAAAGTAATCCCCAATTACTTTATCTGCATCTGACAATATCTGTAAAAGTTACTAAATCCTATATATTGTGTGTTCTGTGTGAGACATTATTACTGTTTTATAATACACAAAAATACTTTTTAAAGTGCAAATGCATACTTGTGAACAAACACACTGAATCAACATATGCTAGGATAACTATGTTTGTAACAAAAGTATCCTATGCAATATGTTTTGTAAAGTGTCTATTCATATAAAGTTATACTTTTTATCTGACAGGGTTACAACGATGACATGTACAAATTTAAGTGCATGCTATCAGGAATACAATCTACCCAATTATTACATCTGCATCTGACAGTGTCTATAAAGATCACTATAATCATTAAAGTGCAAATGCTGAATCCTATGTAGTGTATGTTCTGTGTGAGCCATTTTATCAATTTTATAAGCTCGTGTTGTTTCCTAGGTGTATGTTGTTAGGGTGAGTGTGGGCATTTGTGTTTTGTGGGTGTTGTATCTAATGTACATGTGTGTGAATGAGTGTCCTGTTGAGGTGCTAGGTGTGGTGCTTATGGATGTGGTAGTGCATGTGGGAGTGGTGGTGGGTGATGTGTCTGTGGGTGTGCTGGTGTGGGGTTGCTGGTGGTGGTGATACATGTGGGTGTGGCAGTGGTACCTGTCGGTGTGATGGTGGTGATGGTAGTGAATGTGGGTATGCTGGTGGTTGTGGTGTCCATGGGTGTGTTGGTGGTGGTACATGTGGGTCTGGTGGTGGTTGTTGTGGCTGTGGAGGTGGGGGTGGTGCATGTTTTTAATTAGAAATCGAGATACCAGAGAATTTGTGGATTTTTTAAAAAATTGCAATGAAAATGATCCAGGATTACGATTCACATGTGCAACCACCAGACCAAGTATCAGTTTCCTTGATGTACAAGTGTATACAATAGGGCCAAATAAACACAATATTACACTGGGATTTTTTTTCCAGAAGGGGAGCTGTGTGGCCCCGCTTCTATTCCCATTTTTGGGGCCCAGGGGACACCATCTCCCAGGGCCTGACCTCTATTTTTTAATAAAATAAATAAATAAACAGAAAGGGGGACTCTCCGTTGGGGACCGTGAGGGGAGCCACAATGCCCACACGGCCCTGCAGGCTCCCTGCGTCGTGCAGGATTCAGCATTGCTTTAGCAAAAGGGGAGCTGCTGCCATGCAGCTCCCCTTGTGGAAAAGCAATTTGCTTTGCTTCATTGAAGCGAGAGCAGGTTTCCCTGCTCTCGCTTCAATGAAGCAAAGCAGCATTTGCTATGGCAGGGCGTGAGCCTCACGGGTCCCACCCTGCCATTGCAAACAGCAGTGTCTTGGGGTAGGCACCCTGGAACACTGCAGGAGCCGGCCATCGGGGTGGCAGTCCCCAGAGCCATCAAGGGCATGGCCCCCCTCACACTGTTTGCAAAGCCCCGGGGAGGTGGTGGTCCCCGGGGCGTAGGAGTCCATAACAGGCCCCGGTATTTAAATACAAAGTGCCCCGGGGGTGGTCACTGGGGCAGTGTGGGGGGGTTTGAGCGGTCCCCAAGGCTTGGGGGGCCCGCGAGGCCCCCCACCCTTATTTAATGAAGCCCCGGGGATGTGGCAGTCCCCGGGGCAGCGTGGTGTTGGGACCCCCCACTCATTATTTTTTAAAAAGCCCCGGGGAGGTGGCGGTCCCTGGGGCTGTGGGTGCCCCCGTGGGCCCCCCACTATTGTTTTTTTAACAATGCCCCCTTGACCTGGCCCACCCGGGGGCCTCATTAAAATGAAGCATTTCATTTTTTTAAATATTTTGGCAGGATTTGCGGCCCCATGCAAATTCTGCCAAAATTATTTTTAAAAAAGTGCTTTTTTGGGCCTCGGGGGTCCTTGTGGGACCCACTTAGCAGGCCTGGGGGTCAGGGTGTTTTTACCCTGCCCCTGTTTCTTGTTTTTTATCTTTGTTTTACTGCCAACAGTTCCTGGTTTGGAGTGTTGACAGCCAATCAGAGTGAAGCTCCTGCCCGGGAGGGTTCGCGAACCCACCGCGGCCATAGATATATAATTTTTTTCTTTTTCCAATTTCTCAGGAACTACTGAACATATTCATGCCATTTACAAAAAGGTCTCTTTCTAAACCAAGGGCTACCTTTTGCCATGTTTGGTGTAATTCCATTCCGCAGTTCGGGCTGTAGCTTTGTCTAAAGTTTCCTATGGAAATTGACATGGGGTAAACATATTTTGGGATCCCCTTTTTTTCTCAGCCTCCGCTTGATGAATCACACAGAAACTTTCACAACAGGAGCTGACCAGAGCGCCCCACTAGTTTCGAAAAATTTGCGAAGATTCGTCAACCGGCGCCAAAGTTATTGGGAAAACAAAAAATGCTCTTTGAATAGAAATGAGGTCCTAACTATAACTACCTACTGGCGACCGTTAGTAGATAATATATATATATATATATATATATTCACTGAAAAAAACATAGGTTTCAGGCACGTTATAGTTAGAAATTATCAACTAAAAAACCTTAAAAAATGAACTGAAAAAAACATATGTTTCAGGGACGGTATAGTTAGAAAGTAGCATTTAAAAAACCTTAGAAATTCATTGAAAAAACCATAGGTTTCAGGGACATTATGGTTAGAAATTAGCATTTTTTTTTTTTTTTAATTTACTGAAAAAACCATAGGTTTCAGGCACGTTATAGTTACTTGGACATTTGACTCTTTTGAATCCAGAGAAATTCGCCCATTATAGTTAGTTGAGCTAACTATAACTCGCGCGCCCGCAATCCACTGGTGATGACATCACATATTACATCACTCATGACATGGTCAGTGACATCACTCATGACATCACTGATGACATCTCAAATGACATGTGTGTTTCTGTAAAATTTAAATATTTTTCATATATATCTATGCCAAGATCTATTGAAGAATGAGTGGATATAGAAGTGCCTGAATGGAATATTTAGTAGATGAATGACTGACTGTGCCACTGACCCTGCGCTAAGCAGGCCGGTGAGGCCACCAATGTATGCACATGGCTGTGGGCCCTTGCTCATCTCTAACTCTGGCCTACACTGTGGAAGACCGGCGACAAATGGTGCCACTAACCATCTTCAACACAAGCCGATCCCACATGTGGAACTGTGTCCTGGGTCCTGAATGGCAGTCACCCCAAACTTCGTGAGACAACCACAGCACCAGGCTCCCTTCAGTCTTATTTGTTGTTCTTTCCTTTAAATATTTTTTTTTATATGTAAATCTATACATGACTAAGATACTTCTTTGTCCAACCGCACAGGGACACTTCCAGGCCCAAGAAGGTTGTTGGGGGTATGATGGTAATGTGGGAAGAGGGTGTGTTACCTGCTGATGTGGGGAGAGGCAGCGTCAAAGGGGTATCTATCACAGAAAGAACTCCGATATGTTTTCACAAATGCCTCGGACAAATGCCAGCTGACGGACTGAATCATAAAATGGTTTTTCAATGCTTATGTAGTGTGAGTTATGAACAATTCGCACCCAGGCTCGCAGAGGGACAGCTGCGGCCCGTCCGCTCGACACACAGACGCAATACTACGAGCCGTCCGCGTCATTTTAGCTATCCCTGCCCTGTTCCGTTGTACGTCATGCCACTCCAGCTGACGTTGGCACCACATAGCTACCTGATTCAGGCGTACTCGCTGTTGGCGTGCAGGACAGTGGCCTAGTTCTCAACATGTCACAGCCACTCCCTGAGGGCAGGTGTGCACACACATTACACCCATCCGGCACATGTGTCACAAGTCATGTGACCACCCAAATATAATAGATCGACAACGTTACATCCTTTATTGCCGGTGCTGACTAGAGGGCGGATGCTCCACGTGTCTCAACCATAAAGAGTCTTTGAAAAGTTGCGCAGAAGGTTAGTCGCACCCTGATCTGTATAGCCGTCAGGCGCGGACTTCAGATGCACAGGGTTAGTGCCACCCGAAGCTCATATGGCCATCAGGAGCCTTCCACCACGTGGCACGGACTTGAGTTCCACAGGCTTAGAGGCCACAAAAGCTGATGTGGTCTCCGCCATTGATGACTCAGTACTCAGCGACATGTGTGGGATCTGCCGGGCCGCGGAGAAGCTGATTTGGTCTCCGTCATTGATGACTCAGGACTCAACGACATGTATGACATCTGCCGGGCCGTGGAGAAGATGATGTGGTCTCTGCCATTCATGACTGCGGACTCAGCGACATCTGTGAGATCCGCGGAGAAGCTGATGTGGTCTCCGCCATTCATGAATCAGGGCTCAGCGACATTTCTGGGTTGTGCGGAGTTTTGACGGGCACATGGAGTGCCCACTGCTGCACACTCCGGTGGCACCAGGTAATTATTTGTTCATGGATGTGCAGGGGCGGCAGTGTCTGTCTGTCTGTCTCTCTCTCTCTCTCTCTCTCTTTCTCTCTCTCTCTATCTCTCTCTCTGTCTCTCTCCCTTCTTTTCCTTCTATCTCTCTAACTCTCTCTCTTCCTTCTCCCTTTCTCACTCCCTTTCTTTCCTTCCCTCTCTTTTTCTCTCTGGCTTTTTTCCTCCTCTGTTTCTCTGTGTCTCTCTCCTTTGATATGCCCATTACACACATCCTTATTTTGTGCTTTATTTTCCAGGCTCTGTCATCGACATCCATGGTCCCCACAGGAGTGTTCCGCCCTGTTGTTTTGTATTATTTTAGATACATTTTGTTTATTAGTTTATCATTCATATATATGTTAATATAAAAATAAAGTTTGAAAATAGTTTATCGTTTACATATTTATGTTTATAAAAAAAAAGATTGAAAAACAAAATTTATAACATTTTTGGTAGTTCTCCTAACTGCTGTGTGACTCTTTCTTGTTCTTAATACTGTTATTTGATGGAGTCCACCATGGTGTTAAATTTTGGGGCACTTATTGTGGGAATACTGGTGATGTCTGCAGTTTGCACCAACTTCTGAATAGTGAGTTAGATTTATCTCAACTTTACTTCCAATCAATCAAATCAATCAATCAATGAAAACTTTATTCGGATCATTGACAATCCATAAAAGTACAAAAAAAAAAAACCAATTATAAAATCATGCAATAAGATAAAATACTGTTTACACATGGGGAATAGTCCATCTAAACTTTAAGACATTGTAGACCGGGCACGAACCGCAGTTTTTAAAAAAGAGCTCACACGAAAGACAAGTTCATCATCGTCCAGGGACAAAATCATTGAAAATGCAAGTTCCAGGCTAATTGGTTTTGATTTGTTAAAATACGGAGTTAAAAACCATTTAATATACTTCATATAGAATTTACAAAAGAATAAAAAATGTAGAGTTGTTTGCCTACTCTGGGAGTCACAGGGGCATGGCTCAACACATTGGTCATTAAAATTCCATAAAGGGAAGCTAAGTGCATGTTTAATGGTGCCTGCCCTAAGGCGAAATATAAGGCCTCGCTCCCAATGACTCAACGGAAGGGTTAAATATCTGGGTGTGGGATATATTATAAAATTACAGGCTAAGTAACCAGAAACACTAGGTTTCAAGGACTCCCTTGCTACCCTTTCGACATCAAATAACGTATAAAGTGCTTTTTTAAGTTCACATTTAGTGGGGTGCTTAGTGGTGGAGGGTTTCAGAAAAATATCTTCGAAGTTCACGCTCCAAAGAATGCTATGCACCCCTGATAACCAGGGAATGGTCATGCCCCTGTCGCAGCGGAGACAATCCTCAATGATGTCCCTAGTCAGTTTGGTGGCGGGATTTTTCCAGATCGACAGCCAAAAAAGGGCTGGACGGGCACGAATAAAATCCCCTATAAAATGCAAACCTAATTCCCTATGGCATATAAAATGTGGGGAAGTAATGGGAACACAGAGAAGTTTCCTACAAAATCTATGTTCCTCGGTGGTTATGTCTGAGCAACTGGCAGTACCCCAAACCTCAGCGCCATAAGTAGCAACCGGGACGCATTGAGTTTTGTATATTTTTAGGATAGCAGGCAATGCCCCAGTCAGTTTTGGACGGGGGAGGCTCAAAATTGAATTAATGGACTTTGAGAACTTACTCCTGGCGTGGGCAATATGCCCACTCCAGGAGTTGTTCGCAGCAAAGACCACTCCCAAATACGGGAAACTGCCAGTTGACCCCAGTCTTTCTGCCCCCACTACTATGCTGCCAATATGATGCCTCTTCGGGCCGCAAGACATTACAAAAGATTTTTTTAAATTGGTCTTCAGATCTAGGGAGTCCATGTGTGCAACAAAGCCATTCACCAATATGCGTAGTGCATTTGGGGTGCGTCCCATAAGGACCGCGTCGTCTGCATATAGCAGTGCGGGGAGATGGTTATCTTTTATAAACGGGACATCACCGGTTAGAGAGACCAGATATTTGTGTAGGCCGTTAATGTATATTATAAATAAAAGGGGGGCTAGGACACATCCCTGTCTGACCCCTTTATTGACTGTAACAGGCTCAGAAACCTCACCCCCAGTGCCAATCCTGACACAGGCCTTCAAATCCCTATGCAAATAGGCCAAAAAATGTACCAGCGATTCATCCAGGCCGTAATCCAATAAGGCCTTCCAAAGTAATGACCTATTGACAAGGTCAAAAGCGGTGGATAAATCCATGAAGGCCAAATAAATTGGGCAATTACGTGCTACGGTGTACTTGCCCAAAATAAGGTTCAGATTAAGGCATTGCTCCGCAGTTCCCACTTTATTGCTGAAACCCAACTGACAACTCTCTAAAATTTGGTTGTCCTCGGCCCATAACAGGATTTTATTATACAGTACTCTCCCTAGAATCTTTAGAGTATTGTCAATAAGGGAGATAGGCCTATAGCATGATGGTTGGGAACGGTCACCCTTCTTAAAAATAGGCACTATAATACTAGATGACCAGGTTGGAGGTGGTAAAGAGGTAAAATTTAAATTCTTAAAAACATTCAATAAGAGTGGGGCCCATAAATCAGGGTGGGTCTTAATAATGTCAATTGGGAGGCCATCTAGGCCAGGGGCTTTATTCCCCGCGCTCTGTGCGATGGCCTCCGTTACCTCAGATAGTAATATATCAGCCCGTGGGGGGCTGTTAAATATTGGGATGGCCGCCGCAGAAGGAGGAACCGCGTAGATCTTAGAAAAGTGGTCCACCCATGCAGCTCCAGAGATGGTACAATCTATTGGGGTCGCGACCTGGCCCGCGCAACGCAGGTCTTTGACCGCGGCCCAAAAAATATCTCCCCTGCCACGGGCAGCAGTTTGTACTAGCACCTCCCAGCGCTCCTCGAGAATCTCCTCCTTCCTTCTCCTAGTGGCCAATTTATATCGTGACCTAGCGTTTTTTACATCAGTCAGATTCCTCGGACTAACAGATAAGACTAGTCGCAATTCGCGGTTGGCCAGGGAACACTCATGATCAAACCATCCCTGGTCATCCGTCATGGCGCGCAAAGGAATCGTGAGCTGTGCACGAAGGGCTGAGCAGATCTTGACAAAATCGTCTACAGCCCCAGGGTTAGGACTTAAATCGGACAAACATGAGAGGAATAGAGGAAAGTTATCTCTGACCAAGGTCTGTACAGTCGTCATCACATTAACACCCCTCCATTTTAATCTGAGGTTGTTTGAGCTTAAGGAAAGATTCCTAGCGCCGCATTCCTTATTGTAGACCAGTCGATGGATAATCTTTAAACTGATCTTGATAGGATTATGGTCCCCTTGGGACATTGGAATTACCTTGGCCTCACTGATGCGGTCTGTCAGGCCAGGGGATATAAAAATGTAATCAATTATTGAAGAACAATCTCTACCTCTGAATGTTGGCACTAGGGGGACAGTGGGAAAGCGGTCCATAACATTCTCCAAATTATGTGTACTCAAAAGAATAGTTAATTCCACACCCCTTTGGCACCCCAGACCTGAATTACAATCCTTAAAAGTTGGGGAATCACCATTTAATTTAGCATTAAAATCACCACCCAATACAAGGCCAGAGGTGTCATTAAAATCGTCCCTAGCCTCCAAGGTGGTGATAAAATTAAAAAGGTTCCTAAAATGTGTATTAGGTAGTGAACTAAAATCGTTATTATAAAAATTTACCAAGAAAAGACTAGTTTTCTGTTTAAATAATATAGCCTGGAAGTTCTGATTATTTGTCGGTATGACCCTGGAAGAGCCTCCAGCAGAGATGTTAATCCAAATGGATAAGCCTCCGGAAGGACGGCCCATTCTAGATTTTGCGGCAAGAATATTATGGCACTGAAACCCATTAGCATGTAAATTAACCGTTGCCCACGTCTCCTGTAGCATAATTATATCTTGACTCTGAATGAAATTGACCCACCCAGGGTCGAGGAGCCTTTGTTGGAGACCTGCTATATTCCAACTTATAACATTTAAGTTACCTGTCCTTGAAGCTATACACTCTAAGGAGTTAGCAAAATTATCAGAAGTCATAGGTACAGGTGCTAACAGCAGGATAGGGTCCTCTATCAACGGTAGGGCAAGGAGTCCGTTACTCGAACTTGGTTGTCAATCAGGAACATCTAAGTCAGACAAACCCAAGAAACGATTGGCCAAAGGAAGGGCCGTAGGCGTGGGCACACAATTATTGGGGATGGGTTTATAGAAATAGCCAAGGGAAAACATACATATGTTCATCGTAAGCCCTGGCAATAACTCACGGGTGCGCATTAGCGACTGAACAGTATGGGGTCTGCAAAAATTTATGACAATGCAATCCCCACTAATGTTTTTTGCCGATGTACCCACCCATCCCACTCTCCGCACCATTAAAATTTCATGCAATCTGGCCGGTTCAAAACCCTTGTGTTTCCTTAACCAGTCCACACATTTGTTGCAAAGGTCCACCCAAGATTCCTTCTTATTCTCGGGCAAACAGGGGACTCCGGCTAGAATTATAACATAAGGATATGATGCGGGGGGGAGGTTTAGAGTCACGGTACTGGGCAAAGTCTTCAGTGGAACTGGTACAGTGAGCCGTGGTCTAACATCAGTGTCCAATGAGAAAAGAGGGATCATCGCCGGTGGAGATTGTGTTAGACCGTTGGATAAACACTGAGTACTATTGTTGAGATTGGCTGGTCCGTTATCTAATTTATCAGCAGCCCCCGACAGGCGCGTCGTGATAGGTAGGGAGGTACAATCGACAGCCGATGCAACAGAAGCTGACTCTCGGGTTAACAATTGTTCCATACGTAGGAGTCTCTCGTTTAAAGGGGCAAAATTTGCGTCAAAGAGGGCCTTAGAGTGGCTGACTATGGCTTTTAAACCCGACTCCAGAGCTGACATAATGTCATCCTTCCTATGAGAGGTGGAAGTGGGCTCATCAGTTTGGGTGCCCACCAACACTAAATTAGGAACGACAATTGTCTGCAATACCATTTTATTACATTTGGCGGGGCGGCCAAGAGTGTTAGATTTATTATTGGCCCCCCTTTTCTGTTTGGCCGGTGGGCCACTGGATTTAGTTACGCCAATTAATTTAGGGGCGTGAGATCTGGTACGAGTTTGTTGGCCACTGGGACAAATATCTGACGATGTAGCTGAGACGTATGACGGGGACAGTTGCTGTGCGGGTGTCGTGGGCATCGGGGGCAGAGTTGGTGACACGGAGAGGCGGTGGCAAACAGTAACGCCCTGTGTCGCGGCTTCAAGAGATGAGCGTCGCTGAGCCGCCATTAAGTCTAAAGAAAGACGTCGCTCAGTTAGCTCAATCTCGTGTGTCAATACGCTCTCAGCCCTGATCATAAAAGCGTCCAATGTCCCCACCGCGCCCTTGCGTTTACTCATGATGGACCAATGATGTGCCCCTACACACCACTAAAGCACATATAATACTGTGGCTTGTGCGGCAATATTAAACAATGTCACCTGGTACTCCGGTTACTTGCAGATGATGAACCAAGGGGGGTGTCCCGACCCGGCCTCCTCTGGCCTCGGACGGCCACAGACGGCCCGCCCTCTGCCCAGGCTCAGCCCGGCGCCACCCGCGCGCGATCCCGCGACGCGGGGAGTGTCCTCCCTTTAATTGCGCCTCCAGGTGTCGATGGGCGAGAGCTTCCGCCCCAGGTGCCCCAGGTGCCCCAGGTGGTGCTGGGAAACGTAGTCCCACTTCAATGCGCGGCCGCGGGGGTGATACACGCGGCGGCGTGTGGGAGACAGGCAAGTCAAGGGCTAGAACCAGGGACCCTCAATGCAGCAGCCGGGTCGGGCAAAGTCCACCAGCAGAGTTGCGGACACAGGAAAGTTCCCCCGCTCCACCGGGAGTGTCCTCCCTTTAATTGCGCCTCCAGGTGTCGATGGGCGAGAGCTTCCGCCCCAGGTGCCCCAGGTGGTGCTGGGAAACGTAGTCCCACTTCAATGCGCGGCCGCGGGGGTGATACACGCGGCGGCGTGTGGGAGACAGGCGAGTCAAGGGCTAAAACCAGGGACCCTCAATGCAGCAGCCGGGTCGGGCAAAGTCCACCAGCAGAGTTGCAGACACAGGAAAGTTCCCCCGCTCCACCGGGAGTGTCCTCCCTTTAATTGCGCCTCCAGGTGTCGATGGGCGAGAGCTTCCATTAAAGTGCTGATAATGAAATGCAGACTAGCCGTTCCCGTGCAAAAAGACACGAGGTGCACCTTTCCGATTTATTCTAAATACTAAAGTCCTGTATTGAATTGCACTGAGTTTGTGGCTGCACTTACAATGTACACACAAAATCAATTAAGAAATCTCATTGTATTTATATTGATTGGAAATAGTGTGTCAGGTGCTGGATCTTGACGAGATACACTGCTCAGTTTGTATATTGTTCTGCACACGAAAAAAATCACATCACAACTTTCACACCAACTGCAATGCGAAACAAATTCCGGCGATAAGCCACGTTAGCACCAGGGATGTTACACCTGCTTTCTGCTGGTGTTAAGCAGGACGACTACCAGCACCATGAAAGGGAACACAGCCAAGAGCCACACCAGAACACCCACAGGTTCCATAGAGTCAATGAGCATGATACAGGGTACCCATGAGGTCCACAAGACTCATCGCAACAACTCCAGGACCGCCAATGCCACTCAAACCTGCCTTTGAGCGTGTGTCCCTGTGGTCATTGTCTTAGCATGATAGGCACAAGCCCTGCAACATCACAGTGTGCTGTCACCTCACCGTTGGCAGTGAGCTTGGACATATAGCTACGCATGCATCCTCCTGCATGCACAACCGGCATGTGCTGGTCCGGGGTACACAGGTCGATGCAGGTGTGTGCCTATCTGGCAAGGGGAACGGGGTGTCTCGGACATGTCAGTGTACAGGAGGGGCGGTAAGTGTGTCTCTGTGTTCTGGTGTGGTTTGCCACAAGGGCCGCAGCAGTCGATGTTGTAAAGTGGCATGCACCACCTCCAAATGGCACTGTGATGGTGTACAAAAGTGTGGGGGCTTGTGGGAGGGAGGAGCAGCTGTTTGGCAAAGTAACACACAGTGAACTCGCCCATGTGCCACGTGCTGGGCATCTCATCCATGATGACCACGGTCACAGACATCCCACAACACCAACAACCGGCCTTTATGCACATCCTGTATGAATGCAGTGTGATTTTCACTTCTATGCTCGTTCAGTGGTGTGACTTGTGCTCCTTCTTGGTGTGTTTCATTTTGGCCATTGTTTGTCTATACTTGTGCTGTACTTAATTGTGCATGTGTGCCATTCCGCCCATCTCCCCCGTCCCCCCACTCCCTGCTTCTTCCTCTTCGTGGTGCTGTTGTGTCAATAATTGTGTTGCTCCACACATAAATACATGTAAAGAATAAATTAGAATAGTTCCTTAATTCTTTTAGGTTTCAAAACTTCTCTTTATTGGTTTCTTTTTCATTTTCCATATAAACCATTTTTTTAATATTCAACAACACATAGAAGTCAAAAGTGCAACGTATTCTATCAACACTCTTTCTAGAACATTCTACAACACGTGCAGGTTAAAAGTTCATCAATTTTTTTAAACTTAACGATATTTTTTGCAACATTTTCTTGAACATTTAACGGCACGTGCAGGTTAAAAGTTCATGATAGTTTTAAGTTCAAACAGTGCCTTCCAAATGGAAGTAGCAGATTTGGTTGAGTTGAGTAAATATTATCCTATGATATATACTCCATGTTGAAACTGCATTTTCTTAACCACCCACAAAGATGCTTTTCCACAAAACTAATGTGCACCCTACTTTAAAAAAAGAATGCTTTTCATCTCCCAATCAGTCACGTATCATTTTGTATGGCAAAAAAAAGTAGTTCCCCATCTTTAAACATATCTCTTATTATACCAAGGAACTGTATGAGCTACAGACATCTTTCCATACGTTAGAGCCATACCTTCCAAATGCTAGTATGGATCGTAGGACATAGCTATATTTTCTGGTGCAAGAGGTATGCAGAACACAGACGTATTGACTTAGACTTAGGTTTACAAAATGTGGACATTAAATGGTTTGCACAGAGAAGATTGAAGTGGCGTCAATTGCTACCCTTGGTTAAAACCTCTTTGCATCTTCCACACCCTGACCTCATGATTGTGCATTGTGGTGGAAATGACCTAGGCACATTGACTGGGGTAGGTTTGGAAATGCTTATGAAGGACACCTTTGGACACCTCAGCTCAGAACCATGTGACTCTGGGCAATAGCTCACTTAATAGCTCACATAATTTCCACGCCAGCCTCGAGGGCCTTCAGACCCATAGGGGTGAGTATTTTGCACTTTACAAATGCAGTATTGATTCGATATGCGCATATTTACCTTCGCACTCCCTGTATAACACCCCCTAAGCACCATACACAAGGTACAATGTTTGAAACAAAAGTTCCTCCGAGTAGGTATAACTACATGCTGACACTACTTGGCAGACGTGGCACAGCGGCCAGAGCACATGACTTCACAGCATATGACACACAGTTTGGACTCACACTTTCATCCCCGTCTCGGGCAGCTCCTCAGCTTAGCACCATGAGACTCTAGACAATACCTCACATATTTTCCGTACCCCAGGACTTTCAAACCAGTAGCAGTCAGTAGTTTGTCCTAGTAGGTATAAACACATGCTGACACTACTTCCACAGGTGTTGTGCAACGGAGCGGGCACCTGACTTCACACCATATGACACACAGTTTAGGCTCACGCTTTCATCCAGACTCCCACAGCAGCTCACCTTAGCAGCATCAGACTCTATGCAATAACTCACTTAATTTCCATACCCGGCACTTTCAGACTGGTTGGTATGAGTAGTTTGCTTTGCACCCCCTCTATAGCACAGCCTAAACACCCCACAGAGGTTACAGTGCTCCTACCCTCCTCTTTCCTACTTTTTTTTGCCCTTTTTCCCTTTACTCGCTTCAACAGAATCAGAAAATGGTGGCCAACACTTCCTAATTGCAACCGCTCGCAGCGCTCCCAACCAATAAGCAGCAAGCTCGTGCTCGTAACGCCTCAGCCAATCAGATGGCAGAATTCCCAAATATCAATATCTGTATATGTCGATATTTCTAAAAAACTACTGAACTACTGAATGGATTTACACAAAATAAACAAAAGTGTGCTTTCTAGACCAAGACCCTTCTCCCTGCCACATTTGGGGTAATTCCGTTCACCCGTTCGACCTGTAGCATTGTCTAAAGTTTCTTATGGAAATTAAGATGGAGAAAACACGTTTTGGGACCCCCCTTTTTTCTCGGCTCCCCCTTGTCGATTCACCCCCAAACGTCCAACATAGGAACTGATATGAACAAAGAATTAGTTTGAAAAATGTCATGAAGATTCATCAAATGACGCCAAAGTTATAAGCAAAACAAAAAATTCTCTTCCTATAGAAACTTGGTCCTAACTATAACTACCTACTGGCGACCGCCAGTAGGTAATAAATATATATATATATATTACCTACTGGTGGTCGCCAGTAGGTAGTTATAGTTAGGACTTATTATCCATAGGAAATCCGCAACATTCTACTTGGAATAACTTTGGCGCCCGTTGACGAATCTTCGAGAAATTTTCAAAACTGGTGGGGCGCTCCGGTCCGCTCCTATCCTGAAAGTCGCGGGGTGATTCGTCAAGCGGGAGCCGAGAAAAAAGGGGGTCCCAAAACGTGTTTTCCCCATGCAATTTTCCATAGGAACCTTTAATCGCAGCTACAGCCCGAACTGCTAAACGGAATTACACTAAATTTGGCAACAAAGTAGCCCTTGGTTCAAATGGTGTAAATCCGTTCAGTAGTTCCTGAGAAATTGAAAAGTAAAAACATAGATATATATCTAGGGCCGCGGATCCTCCCGAGCACGAGCTGTATGCTAATTGGCTGTCAACACTTCAAACCAGGTAGTGTTGGCAGCCATCTTGTGAAACACCCTGACCCTCTAGGCCTGTTCAAGGGGTCCCACAAGGACCCCCAAGGCCAAATAAAATGATTTTTTTTTTTTTAAATCGCGGGATGCGCTTAGGATTTACGCATCCCTCTGCTGGAAAAAAAACCGAAGCGTGGGCTCCCGCGCTTCATTTTTAATTAGCCCCGGGGGGGGCCAAGTCCTGGGGGCAATATGCATATTGTGATGGGGTCCCAAAGGGGCCCCCCTGCCCCAGGGACTGTCACCCCCCGGGGCTTTGATATATGTGGATGGGGGCTCTAAGGCCCCCCAAACCCTGGGGACCGCCACCACCGGGGCTTTTTAAAAAAAATAAACCTGTGTGGGGTGGCTTGAGTCCCCGCACATGCCCCGGGGACTACCACCTCCCCGGGGCACTAAATATTTAACATAGGGGGTCCTTTATGGACTGTGGTGCTTACTGGAGATACCTAGTGGGCTACTTGGACCCTAGGGACACTCAGGATTCAAGGGGACTTAATCTTCCAAATTAAAACGGACACAGGGCGCGTTTACAGAGTGGTGAAGGGAGGGGATGGGGCCTGAGGTGATGTGTGAAAACATGCCCTGTGGTGCGTTTTAAGTTGGGGAAATAATTCCCCTTCAATCCTGAGAGCCCCAGGGGGCCAACTAGCCCACCAGCTGCTTCCATTAAGTGCCACTGCACTGTGTTTCAGAGAGGTGGCCCAGGCCATGCCCCTGTTTACACCTCTCTGCAATGCAGCTCTGTGGCGCTTACTGGAGGCACCTAGCGGGCTTGTTTGCTAGTTGGACCCAAGGGACACTCAGGATTCAAGGGGACTTTATCTCCCAACTTTAAACGGCCACAGGGCGCGTTTACACAGTGGTGAAAGGAGGGGATGGGGCCCGAGGTGACGTCTGAAAACACACCCTGTGACATCTTTTAAGTTGGGGAAATAATTCCCCTTCAATCCTGAGGGCCATTGCGCAGCGTTGCACAGAGGTGGTCCAGGCCGTGCCCATTTTTACACCTCTCTGCAATGTAGCTCTGTGGCGCTTACTGGAGGTACCTAGTGGGTTACTTGGACCCTAGGGACAATCAAGATTCAAGGGGAATTAATCTCCCAAATTAAAACAGACACAGGGCGCGTTTACACAGTGGTGAAGGGAGGAGATGGGGCCTGAGGTGACGTGTGCAATCATGCCCTGTGGCACGTTTTAAGATGGGGAAATAATTTGCCTTGAATCCTGAGGGCCCCTGGGGGCCAACTAGTCCACCAGGCGCTTCCAGTAAGCGCCACTGCACTGCGTTACAGAGAGGTGGTCCAGGCCGTTCCACTTTTTATACCTCTCTGCAATGCAGTTCGGTGGCGCTAACTGGAGATACCTGGTGAGCTAGTTGGACCCAAGGGACACTCAGGATTCAAGGGGACTTTATCCCCCAAATTTAAACGGCCACAGGGCGTGTTTGCACAAGTCAGCTCAGCCCCCCTCCCTTCACCAGTGTGCAAACGCGCCCTGTGTCGCATTTTAAGAGGTAGTTTTAATCCACCTGCCATATTATGTACTAGGGGCTTACAGAGGAGGTCATTCTAATCACAGGGGTACCCCAACGCATAGTGTTCCATAGTGTATGTAGGTGTTTTAACTGTATTATAAGTGTCTTTTAGCATAGCACTGGCTTTAGGACTGGTTAGACAGAGTCAGTTACCACCAGTACCCATCTAAAACATTGTAAAAATTGCACCAAAACCCAAACACTTATAAATTCACCTAGGTACTCTCCTTGTAGTACACTAATCATTCAGTCACTACTCAAGTACTCATGCACTGAGCCAGGCCTTAGCACATGGACTGCTTCAAAAACCTATCTACTATGCATGCAGTCATCTAACCACCTACACACTTCTCTTTCGAACCTTCAATTCCCTAGTCAGTATTCATACATTTCCAGCAAACCCCTGTCACTCCCCTTGACCTCCTCTAGTGACCCATTCAGCACCATGTACTAATCCAGTCACAGCGCCAAAAACCAAACACTTATAAATTCACCCAGGCACTCTTCTGCAGTACTCTAATCATTCAGTCAGTACCCAAGTACTCATCCAGCGAGCCAGGCCTTAGCACATGGACTGCTTCAAACCTCTATCCACTATGCATTTAGTCTACTAACCACCTACACACTTGTCTTTCACACCTTCAATTGGGCAGTCAGTATCCATACACTTCCAGCAAACACCCTGTAACTCCCCTTGCTCTCCTCTAGTGACCCATTCAGCAACATCTACTAATCCATTCACTGCGCCAAAACCCAAACACTTATAAATTCACCCAGGCACGCTCCTTGCAGTACTCTAATCATTCAGTCAGTACCCAAGTACTCATGCACTGAGCCAGGCCTTAGCATATTGACTGCTTCAAATGCCTATACACTATGCATGCAGTCCTCTAACCACCTACACACTTGTCTTTCACACCTTCAATTCCCCATTCAGTATCCATACACTTCCAGGAAACACCCTGTCACTCTCCTTGCACCCCTCTAGTGACCCATACAGCACCATGTACTAATCCATTCACTGTGCCAAAACCCAAACACTTATAAATTTAACCAGGCACTCTCCTTGCAGTACTCTAATCATTCAGTCAGTACAAGCCAGGCCTTAGCACATGGACTGCTTCAAACCCCTATCCACTATGCATTCAGTCCCCTAACTAACCAACACACTTATAGTTCTGCACTTATACATTCAACAAAAAAAACAATATTTCAGTTTCAGTATTTTAAAAAACATTTTTATTTCCATTTATAATAAAAATATATAATGTAATTTAAAAAATAAAATATGTAAAAATAAACAGTTAACAAACTAGAAAATCAGTATAAAAATACATATAACCATTATTACATTTAAAAATTATCATTTAAAAAAACTTCGAAATTCACTGAAAAAAACATGATCTCAGACATGTTATATGTAGGAATTAGCATTTACAAAACCTTAGAAATTCACTGAAAAGACCATAGGCTTCAGGGCTGTTATAGTTAGCTGGACATTTCACAAACCATTGAAATTCATCCATTATAGTTAGTTCTGCTAACTATAACTCACGCGCCTGCAATCCACTGCTGATGATGTCACATATTACATCATTCATGACATGGTCAGTGACATCACTGATGACATCACTGATGACATCTCAAATGACATCACTGATTGTGAGAAGGTGGCCTGATATATGCTGTCCACTAGTTCTAGTGGGCACATTGCATCAGTCCAAATAACCCCTTATGGTGATAGGTTAAAGACAACCTTATGTGAAAGCTATCCTAGTGGTGACTATGGAGAGCAGCCTTCAGGCTAAGTCTTGAAGGAATTTAAGCGGCTTGTTTTACCAGTCTATAATCTCGTGAATGATCAAATGAAAAGACAATCACACCAGGTATATATTTAAAATATATGTATTTAAGATAACACACACCCTTCTAGTCTCTTTATGAGACTGGAGTTTGAAGTACTTTAGTTACAAGTGTTTAAGCATCAGTAAAAGCACAAATACACGTTTGGGCCCAAGGGGCATACCAAACCATATACTAAAATAGTGGTATAAGAACCACGACTGAAATAGGCAGTATGCCTATTGCCTCTAGAATCACTGGGACCCCAAGGTACCACCAAAGGTACTGACACAGGGGACCCACGGGAGCCGTATGCAGTGTGGAAACACAACCGTGGGTTCCTATTACTTGCTATGGGGAATGTCGCGGTTGGAATTTTAAAGATTAGGGACACTTCTAATCGAACTAGGACCAAACCCTTTTGGACTTAGACAGTTCTAGGGTTAGCACCCACGAGAGCACCGGAGTACTCGAGTTACCTCACCCATGGAAGCCGGGTGCATAGGTGTCTTTTGGTGTCGGGTCGCGTCATCTATTCCAATGGAAGCTTGCAAAGAACAGCTGCTGCCGTGAAGAGGAGAAGTGTCCGGAGAGATCCAAGCCTGGATCTAGGATGTAAGGAGCCTGAAAGCAGAGCTGACAGAGTCTGGGTCACTTGCCAGTGCCCTAGGGCAGGATGGACCAATGCCCACAGATGTCGGGTGCTTCAGGTGAGTTGACTGGTGTCTTAACTCCTCAGCCACGAGGTCCAGTAGGCATCAACGAAGTCCACAAGCCGGATTCGAGCTACCCCATGAAGTGTATCGAGTGCTGCGGTGTCGGTGACCAGAAAGGACCCAACAAGCCTTGGCAACGGCTAGTCTCAGGAAATCAGAGAAAGGACTGCGGTGCAGACCAGCAAGGTCTGATGGACTCACCCAGCAAGGGTAAGTAAGAGCAAGACTGGAGCAATGAGAAAAGCCCAAACAGAAGTGGAGTTGCCTTCGTCGGGACCTGCTAGCCAATGGGCTAGTGGTCGCAAAGGAGCCTCAAGCGGTCGCACTTGGCGCTGGCCCATGGGTCACTCGTGGAGTGGAGGCCAACAATCTTCAGTGCAGGAGGTGCACAAGGCTGGGGCTGCTCGGATCCCAAAGGACAACTTCTAGGATGACCAGGAAGGTTTTGTTGCTGGAACCTTGTCCAGGGGTCAAGGTTCCACATTACCCACAATAGCCACGGGCCTCAGCTTTGCTGTGGACTCAGGGTAGCCTTGGGGAAGTCGGGAAATCTACCGCAATGCAGACAGGTCAGTTGCTTGTTTGGTGCCTGCCAAGCAGGGGAGTCACATCCTTGACCCCAAGGGAGATTTCTTCCATCTTCTAGTCGTGATAGAAAGTCGAAGGTCCAGGATATATGTTTCAGAGGTTCATCCAGGGTAATCTAAAGTCCTAGGGACTGGATTCCTATACTTATACTAAGTTTAGGGGATGGACTAATTCTAAGGCCCCACCTATGGGTGGGCCTGGGGTGGGGGTGGTTACACCCCTTCCCGTTTGTCCAGTTTCACACCAGAGCAGGGACTGAGTGCCCCTGCAACCGGTTTGAACTGGGCTATGCACGGGGACACCTTGTGTGCCCCAGGCAGTGTCTCAAAAGCATTCTCTGAATGCACCCACCCTGCCCCAATACACATCAGCCTGTCTGGGGAGGTGGTTACACCTCCCTGTGACAGGAAACCTATTGTCCAGGCCTCCCCTGCTGGAGTTTCCCCCAGCAGCAGGAGGCCAGACCCGTGTCTGTGGCAGTGGCATCCATTTTGTGATGCCAGGGCTTTGAAAAGATTTAACCGGGTTAAGCCAGTGTGAACATGTCTCTCCCTCTAGAAGGGTGGAATGCTACCCCCGCCAGAACTGGCAGGAGGGGTAGCATTCCAAAGCATATGACACCAAACACGACATCTTTTGATGCAGCCATCCCAAAGTTAGCATTTACCACGAGGTTATAATGCACTTAAGAGTATATGGTATGGCTGTATCACAGAACAGCCATAAGGAAGTATTTCCGAATGCTGCAGAGAGGCTCAGCTCATGCTTGGGCACCCTCTCACATAAAACCAAGATCTCTGCCTTCAGGATTGTCAAGGCCTGCCATAGGAGTGGCTTATAGGTTTATATGTGTCTGTATAAGGTAGTGATATAGGTAGCCTATATCACAGTAAGGGGTGCAAGCACACCCTTACCCAGGTTACAGTAGCAGACCTGTGGTGTCATTTTGGAGTGCTTCCCAGGGGGTGGCATAATACATGCTGCAGCCCCTGATAGGCCTCTGAGGTGCCTATGCCCTTGCTACATAGTATACCATATACTAGGGGCTTATAAGGCACTCCAGAATCCAATAAGATATGTACCTAATGTACATGCAAACCATTTTACAGAGAAAGCAGATAGATTGGGCCCCTGAATAGCAGGATCCCAGTCCAACTAAGTCATAAACCAGCAAAACACCAGGAAAATAGTGGGGGCAACCATAAAGTCAGATTCCACCTTCCTACACTGATGACATCATCCACGTGACAATCAGACAAACCTCATCATACACTAGTATAACATTTCATCACTCACTGTAAAATACAGAGTACCATATTTGAACCCATTGACCCACCAATATAAGTTTCTAAAAACACACTCCTAGATCTACACACACATCTAATCACTTACCTATAGATTTACTCATACATGCTGTCAATGATCAATAGAACACTATCAAATCTACTTATACACCTATATCGACATTACACACCAGCACACATCCTATTCACTTATGCAGTCATCCTACTCACTTATGCAAACAATGGATCATACTTACATTTAGTCAGCTACACACTTATACAAACACCACTTCATTTATTCATATAGATAGTAACTCGCACTTAGTGTGTTATAAAATCACTATTACAAGTATACAGTTATACAGTCACTCATACAATCACTGAGTCTTATGTATACTTATTAATATACAACAACTGTCACATACACTGCCTTTTATTTTTCTAGTTTCTTGGACATGTACCATTGAGAGATATACTTGCTCATCACCACACCCATAAAGATATTCACTCACCCAAACAACTGTAACATGTAGTCTTAACCTCATATACCTACTGAATCAACTATTCACACATCTTTGGGCAGTCACACCCCCCCCATCGAACCACACACACATTCACTCTCCCATACAAATACTCAGTTAACTAATCAATAACTAATATAGACTTTCACGTAGCTAGTAACCAACTGGTGCATCAGTCCAGCTAACTATAACAGCCCTGAAGCCTATGGTCTTTTCAGTGAATTTCTAAGGTTTTGTAAATGCTAATTCCTAACTATAACATGTCTGAAACCTATGGTTATTTCACCAATTCTGCGAGAGATCGCACTTCAGAGAAATATTCTAGTGCCTTGTGCTCCATTGTCTCTACTTTGCACTGCTATGTTTTAGTTATTTGTTAAAATATGTAAGTTGTTTATTTATTTATTAATTTTTTCAACAAGACTCAAAGGCTTTTCAGGACGCACTAGGCTGCCAGCTGACCATTTGGTTATTGACTTGAAGGAGACCCGCTTCGGCATTCCAGTAAGTCTGTAATTAAACCCAAGGCTCAGTGCTCCTTAGTCATGGGCTGCTTTATTTCAAACGTATCACAGAGAGTTCATTTTTAAGTTGTTGATCACAATTCATTCTTGATTAGCTCCCTATGGGCAATGCCTAGTGCTGTCACACATTGAATGTTGGGACTGGTAGTCATCTCTGCAACAATTTTTACCCTCAGTGGGCTCCGTGATTCCGTTTCCAAATTGATGAATAATCTCACAAATCTTTTTACCTTAGTAGGGTCCAAAATGTCAATGTGGGTATTATTTCTCAAAGCTGACTGCGCTGATGGGTTTGTGACACTGTTCCCTGCCCTCGCCCCTCTATTTTGCGAGGTGGTGCAGTCCTGCATGGTAGAGCGACCGTGCAAATAATTTTTTTCAACAAGTCTCAAGGGCTTTTCAGGACGCACTCGGCTGCCAGATGACCGTTTGGTTATTTACTTGAAGGAGACCCGCTGCAACATTCCGGTAAGTCTGTAATTAAACCCAACTGTCATGGACCAAATGTTGTTAGAATTTCGGGTATGGTCAGTAGTGCTGATAAAATAGCGTGCCTGTAATTAAGGGACCTCCCACGGGTACCACCTTTGGCTTGCTTCATCATTGGACCCTCGTCCCGCTCACCTAGTGTGGGAGGACGGGCTCAACAGGTTTGTAAGTGGAGTTCTTTAGCTATGGGGTTTTAGGGATTGTGAGAGAAATTAAAATTACTTGCCAGATCCCACTACTTTTTTAATGGTTGGTTCATTGGCACGTTTAAAAATAGTACGATGTCATAGGGGAGTAGAGGTGGACATGTTTCAGCTGTTAGAATTGCCCGCCTGGTTGGTCGGCTTTTGTCAGGACCTTATTTTTGCACTAATCCCTTTAAGTATCACTGGCCTTTATCACTGTGTATATCCATTTAAAACAAAAAAAAAAGATTTAAAAAAAGGCATGCACACAAATCATACAGACCAATATACTGGACTTTTTCCTTCTTGCATTCTGGAGAGAGAATCAATAGCGTAATGCAATAATGAAATAACTATTTTTTATGCATTGTACATATTTTCTCTCATGCAGCTGTGCGTCTTGTCATGCACACTCTTGTTAAAAACCTGTTATAGTCCATATTACAGGTTAAAATAATTATCAGGCATTTATAATAAAATCAAGTGATATCGCACACCATGCACGTGATTTCAAAAGTGTACATAATCTACACCGACTTGGCCAATTTAGTCAGTAAGGCTTCATAGGGTTAATCTGAGTTGGGGGGCACTCTTTATAGTCACAATATGTTGGAAAAAATTGAGAAAATAGACTTAAGCATAGCGTGCACATTAGGCGCTCTGAAAAAAGGATCTTTAAACAGAAGGTGCATCAGGGTCTCTCCTACTTTTGTATTACTCACTTCATCCTCTTTCTTGTCATGTGCCCATCACATGATTGGGAGGTCTGTGAAAGAACTACAAACTTTTGTACACGCTATGCTTGAGTCTATTTTCTCAATTTTATCCAACAGAGTGTGACTATAAGGAGCGGCCCCCCACTCCTCCTAATTATTGTTCTGTATACAAGTGCAAAAACATCATATGTGCAAGTGCACACACACAGGGTTGCAATGGCGGCAGCGGGGAGCCAGAGGAGCTGACCCACCTGGTAACAGCATGCTGAGTGGAGGCCATGAGCCCATAAGGTGAGAGGAGGCTGGGAGTTAGACACTTCACCACTTAACACCGGCCCATGCTTGGGGCCCAGTGCAGGGTGGCAGCATCTCCCAAGCGAGATCAAGACACCGGGTCTGATGATTCCTGGCCTACATGTGCACCGTGCTGTGGCCCTGCTACACCCAGACAAAAACAGTTTTGTCCCTGGACATAGCATGTCCCAAAATATACCTTGCCTGTTTCACATAATGGTCCAGCCCTTAGTTGACACTCTAATGTTAATTGGTTGGTCCGAGACCTGGAAAAAGCCTTTGACACTCTGGAATGGAATCATCTCTCCTGGGTGTTGTCCACCATGGGAATAGGTGACTGCCTCCAAGCATACACTATACTACTCTACTCTGACTCTACAACCCAGGGTCCACTTGGGTAGATTGATCTCACCATTGGTTCCCATGAGATAGGGTACAAGGCAGGGATGCCCCTATCTCACCTTTATTTATCCTAGCCATTGAGCACATAGCCATTAGGCTACACCAATAGGGTAAGGAAGGGGGTTACCACTGGATTGAGTGACCCTCTATGCAGATGACTTATTCCTCTACGTCTATGAAAGCCAAACAGAACTCACTGCAACACATACCACATTGCAGCTGTTTGCACTAGCAGCGGGTTTCTGGGTCAACTGAGTTTCTGTTGTGCGGATTAGACCTGAGCTGTAACCTAGTCCCACTCAAGGTAAGATTGGGAGGAACACTGTTGACCTGGAAAAGCAACACTGTTCAGTAACTTGGGGTGCACCTATATCACATTACAACTGACCCATTTGACTGCAACCTAAGGAGCGCCCTATCTGCCCTCAAATGGCAGGAATAATTTTGGAGGGTCCTGCCTTTGGCCACCACAGAGGAATAGCTCTGTTACAATTGTACACACAGGCTCTACAATGACAGGCTTCAAACATGCTTCAATGGCTACTTAAGTGGGTGGCACAATCAGTACTGCAGTCTCCAAATGCCATTTAATTTACAGGCCCTGGGCACATGTGGTGCACTTTATAAGGGACTTACTAGTAAAAGAAATATGCTGCTTGTGGATGAGCCAATATTACCATGTTTAGAGAAGAGAGCACATGCAATCAGTGGTAAAGAGCACACAGTCATATTGCCAAAAAAACTAATTCAGCAAAAAGTAGGAGGAGAGAGGCAAAAAGTTTAGGGGTGACCCTGCAAAAAGGGCCATTTTCCAAAATGTTCTGTCTTGCAAGGTAGAATCTCCTCATTAGTGATGAAGGGACGAGAACAAGAGGGATCTGAGTTTAATGAAAAGGGACCTTCTAAGGTGAAACAGGAGGATTGCTGGACAGCACTATCTCTAATTTCTCAGGTCAATGTGTGAGCAACTAAGCCAGCAATTTGTTTTCACTTTAAAATGTATAGTTCTTGAATATTTGTACATGTCTACGTATTTCACTTGTATGATGCACATTAAACCACATAATTGTATTCAAGGTGTTTTGCAAGACAGAGAGCAGCTACAAAGAGCTTTTTTTCACTTGCATTGTCCATTCCATTCCTCACAACTCAGGGCAGAAAGAAGTTTACTGTTTACTGTAGTTACTTAAAGCTCTGATGATGCCGTACAGATGTTTTTACAGGTTGTATTTCAGATTAGTGTGACTACATGTATTAGGTCCAGTTCCTAACCTGTGCCAAAGGTGCTGTTTGCTCTTCGTCTGATCGGAAAGGATGTGTTTTCGGCAGCATTTGAATTATGCCCTGATTTATATGTTGGCAGTATGTATCGCAACAGCAATGGGGTATACAAGCCACCAACATAATGGTCAGCCTGACAAATTTATATGTGGGCAGACCTTAGGTTTGGCTATGACGGTGACTACTACATTATCATCATACTCCATCGGACCATTGGAGAAATGTCCAATTGAGATGGGGAGCATATAGCAACTTCTTTTTACTGTCCCTCACCGCCAGGCAAACCCTGACTGTGAGAGACAGTCAAATGCAAATAATGGACCCTCCACCATAGGAGATGACTTTTGTGGCAAAGGCAGCATTACTTTGTTTTTTTGCAAAAAGAAAACCCCATTTCACGATTTTCTTTTTGAAAATTAAAAAAAGAGTCTTTTTTGGGACAGGGCTGCATCATGCTGACTCAGCCTTGTATCAAACAGTGATGTGCACTGACAGAAACCACTGTGACAGAGGTTCCTGCCAATGCATCATAAATGACCACCTGCATGGTGGTCATTTATGAAATTGGCAGAGGCCCCTCCGCCTGGGAGCTCACGGTTCGATCCCCGGCGCCGGCAGCAGATTAGCCCAGCACCACGTGACTCCGGGCAATAGCTTGCTTAATCTTCCCGACGGCCCCCAGCGCCTAGAGACCCCTACGGGTGATTGTTCACGCTTTATAAATGTGGATTATTATTATTCAGCTTTCTAGGCTCTTGATGGCTAGCAGAGATTTTTCAATTAGATTATAAGCTGCAAAGGTAACCAGTGAAGGCATTCATGTTGTATTTGAAGGGTAGCATCTGGTAAAGTATGATTTTAAGTGAGTCCTATGTCTCATTTTCACCCTATGTTTCTTACATTAATTTTGTGGAGCCAGTGTTTCTGAAAACGTTGTGGGAAGGCACATCAGATTAATTTTTGGTGAGTTGATTGGTCATGGATTGATGAGAGCCTGGGGCATTCCATTTATGGGACAATAATCAGTTGGGTCGGGTACTGCTTTTCAAAGTTGGGGCTGTGGGTGTGTTGATTGTTTTCAGGGAGTTGTTGATGAAAACCGTTATCAATGCTCCTAGGGTCTCTGAATATTCTGCAGCAATTACTGCAGTATCTCCCAAACGTTTTACCTGTACATTAAGATATGCATGGTCTGTTCAGGGGAGAGTAAGGATACAGTCTTGATCTGAACTGTGACTCAGGTCTCACAAAGCACAAATAATCTGAATTTTAAAAGGTAAACTGGTTTAAGTGGGGAATACTTGTCATTGAGTATTGTGCCCACCTTTGTTTTTACCCCAGTCTTCATTGCCTTCATTTTATTGTTATTATGTGTAGTTGTAAAGGGCAGTATCACCCGCAAGGGTGTCCTGGCACTGAGCAGGTGTGTGCACCCATACCTATGGTAGCATGGTTAATTGGAAAACCAGGTCTTCAGCTTCTTGCAGATTTTAAGAAGAGAGGAGGCTCTGATGTGGAGTGGAAGGCCATTCGGCGCTTTAGGAGCAATGTTAGCGAAAGCCTGTATTCCTGATCTGGCTTAAACTTGCTACTTGCGTAACAGCCCTCCTGGCTGTAGTTTCTCTTCAGGCAAAGTCTGCCCTTTTCTGAGAACTTATGGTCGAACTTTAGGCCAAATCTAAAAGAAGTATGCTTCATATTCTTCTTTAATTCTCTGACTGTAGTGGTCGACCCCTCCAAAAAACATGGTCTTCTCCAGTGTTTTTACTACTTTTTAGTAAGTCAGTTGTCCCTTGATGTGTCCAATTGTACTTCCACATCCAACGATGGAAGAAAGAAAACAAAGTCAACAACAACAGACACACATGCTTCTGGGGCATACGTATGATGTTGATAGAAGTTAGATATAGCACCAAATGTTGGTCGACGATGACGGCTGCCACACTCACAAAAAAAGTCATTTCAGTACCCAACCCCTTGATGACGGAAAAATGCATGACAGGTGAACCCAGAAAAGATTCACAGATGGGCATAATGGGACAGCCTCCAATAATTGCCAGTACCAACCTTTAACATCACCTGCCTGATTTGAAGACTAGGATGTTGTTGTCACTGACAACAGAGCCTCCAGCAGCTTCACGGGGCATATTAACAAGGGCCGGCGATAGATATCGTAAAGCGCGCCTAGCGCTTGCATATTTATCGCCGGCTATCTCTGGAATTTATCACCCGGTTAGCGCGTCATCAACAACGCGCATCGCGGAGGCAATAAAAATTCCAGAGATAGTGTGGACATCGCCGTTTTCAATGGTGGAAAACGGCGATATCCTAGATGATAGGGCCTGTGGTCTTAGCCACAGAATCCACCCCCATGTTAAGTATGCCTTAGTCAGGAATTTAACAGACATTAAATTCCTGTGTTAAGGCATACTTAACGCCATTTAAGTAATCGCTACCCTTCCTTGTTAATATTGCGAAGCTGCCTTTGCGATATTTTCCCTGGTTGGTTTCACAGCCACGCCTACTTTGCATTTCATTAGCGATGTAAAGTTAGGCGGGCTGGAAACGGGTGATAAGTCAGCAAAACACGCAATAGCGTGACTTTGCTGATGAGGCTATAAAATTATCGCCGCTTTTCGGCCGAAAAGGCCGCAATAGCGGCGATAATTTTATAGCGCCGCCTTGTTGATATGCCCCCACATTTGGGAAACTCCACACCATTGAGCAGCCACGAGTGTAACTAGCACAAGAAAGCCTCCCATAATTAGGGAATACCATGGACAACTCTGCCGTTTTCATTCCTGTCATGGATCAAACATAGATACCATGTTGTTTCTTGTAATGTCCATAAGATGTCTAACCATTTCAGGTTGTAACATTGCACTTAGTAGTACTAGTATAAATAATATTTCTCATGAGATTTATGGGTGTTATACAAGGAAAGCAAACACAATTTCACTCACCCTTAGTTGGTTGGAGTTGTTTTTGCCCACTGTAGCCCCAATCAGCCTGTAACAATCTAAGGTACTATAGCAGAGCATGTTGTGTTTGGCATGACAGCAATTTTCACGGACAATAAAAGAAATACGTGTCCAGAAATGTTAGCATTGCTATGGACGTTATTTGCAAACCATGTGCACGCGTCAACTTTTTATTACATATCCCAAAGTCTCATCTTTAAGTTAAAAAAATTCAGTGTCTACCAACACTTAGGCCCAAGATGAAAATGACTACTAATTAAAATCCAAAAGCAAGTCATATTTTCTGAAGATGTTGGAAGATTAATAGATATGGATACAAATGCCCTAGTAACAGTAGGGAAGGCAAGTAGTCATTACAAAACCACAACTTAATGCATATTCATATGCATCTCCTGAGACTTTTCTTATGAAACTGACACCCATAACTTCATTATGAAAGGGTGCAAAAA
Source organism: Triturus cristatus (assembly GCF_964204655.1). Taxonomy (NCBI): domain Eukaryota; kingdom Metazoa; phylum Chordata; class Amphibia; order Caudata; family Salamandridae; genus Triturus; species Triturus cristatus. Next base: position 1,527,651,939 of record NC_140591.1, read on the forward strand.
TGTGCAAACTTGGTTTAAGAAAGGAACATACATCTGCATGATTTCAGCGAGTAGAACAGAAATTTGCTGTCCAAATGATCACCTATTTTTCATCTGGAAAAAATAAAATATGCAATTGGAATTTTCTTCCATGGATGTTCCTGTGGACTGACTGAAATGTGTGCAATCCACAGGAGTAAATGTGATTAAATGTAGGTAAGTAGGTTTGCAATGGAAATCAGTTACATCTATAGATCTTTTCGGTGCACTCCTCTTAAAGGATTACATTTAAGCTGGTTTTGGACCCTTAATAAACGTGTGATTCTCACCTTCTAATGACCCTTACAAACATTCCAGGCAGTACTTTGTTTTTCAGATATACTTGCAGTTTGTGGTTGAGCTACTCCCTCCTCACCTTTGTGTTACAGATTGGCCCTTCCATTGCATTTCCCTATTATCCTGCTCTTTGGGTGATGAGCCTGATACCTTTGATAATTTATTGAGGTGGAATTAATAGTCAATGGCGCATTGGGTTTAGCAGTATGAGCTATGACACTTGACAGAGAAACAATATACATTACTCTTTCCACCAAACAATTTTTTAATCAAAACCACATTCACAGTTAAGCACACAGACTTTAATTTGTCCATTTATTACAATATCTCACCTTGGTGTAAAATGGAACAAACCTACCTTCTCATAGACATTCTTCCATATCCGGCACCCTAAAATGAGCTATTAAAGCCCACAATACAATGGGCGGAACTTATCCCAGTGTAATAACTCCAGGTGGAATTCATTGTGTCTGCAGTCTTAGAATAATCTGGTCCGCAAACTCTCAATGGGATAGTCCCAGACCTGGAGCAGGCGGGTATCAAATTTCAAGAACATTATCGGGAACTCAAAATGTTGAGTACCTGGCTGAGTCTAGCTTATCTGTCCCCACATCTCAGCCCTTGTAACTAAACCAGTTTTGTATATTACCTTCCATAATTGATCGCAGTATCTCTCCTCTAGACCTTTTCCATGTCAGTTTGACTTATCTCTATATGTTTGCTATTGTCTCTCTGTATTCATGTTTGTCTTACAGGTTAAGTATCCTTATGTGTCATCTGCTTCTAGGGTCCTATAGTTAGCACCATCAAACCCAGTTTGACTTCAGACCACTGTCTATTGTCCACATCGTAATGACGCTCAATGAAATTACTGAAACATGAAGAGTTATGGTTGTAACCTACCTTAGACTTGCAAACTAGGACAATTAATTTGTGGCCAAAGTCACTGTGCCAATATCAATGGGATTCAGTATGTTGCAGGGGGCACCAAATGGAAGTGGGTGGCATTATCATCTCCACTCTGGTCCTGTTAGACATTTATGCAACCTTTGAGACCATCAAGCAGTGACTTCTTACAGACACCTGCCGTAGGGATAGACTCAAAGGCTGCAGGCCAGGAAAAGCCAGTTTGAGGTAAGTTTATGAGCACTTTGAGTCAGAGCAAGGTATCAAAGAGGGATCCAAACCAGCACAAAGTATTGATAAAGGATTAGGTATACTAATTTACAGTGTAAAGCACAGCAGGAGCCAAAGTTGTTGTGTTGCCTTGCGTTAGAAGGAAAGAGCATTGCAGAGTCATGTCTTCAAAGATAAGATGCTTCCGCGGTATGCCCCAGTGCTGGCACACATTTAGACGACCTAACATGAGCCTGATACCTTTGCTTAATTTATTGAGGTGGGATTCATAGTCAATGGCGCATTGGGTTTAACAGCATGAGCTATGACACTTGACAGAGAAACAATTTACATTACTCTTTCCAACAAACAATTTTTTAAACAAAACCACATTCACAGTTAAGCACACAGACTTTAATTTGTCCATTTATTACAATATTTCACCTTGGTTTAAAATGGAACAAACCTACCTTCTCATAGACATTCTTCCATATCCGGCACCCTAAAATGAGCTATAAAAGCCCACAATACAATGGGCGGAACTTATCCCAGTGTAATAACTTCAGGTGGAATTCATTGTGTCTGCAGTCTTAGAATAATCTGGTCCGCAAACCCTCAATAGGATATTTCCAGACCTGGAGCAGGCGGGTATCAAATTTCAAGAACATTCTCGGGAGCTCAAAATGTTGAGTACCTGGCTGAGTCTAGCTTATCTGTCCCCACATCTCAGCCCTTGTAACTAAAGCGGTTTTGTAAATTACCTTCCATAATTGATCGCGGTGTCTCTCCTCTAGACCTTTTCCATGTCAGTTTGACTTATCTCTATATGTTTGCTATTGTCTCTCTGTATTCATGTTTGTCTTACAGGTTAAGTATCCTTATGTGTCATCTGTTTCTAGGGTCCTATAGTTAGCACCATCAAACCCAGTTTGACTTCAGACCACTGTCTATTGTCCTCATTGTAATGACGCTCAATGAAAGTACTGAAACATGAAGAGTTATGGTTGTAACCTACCTTAGACTTGCAAACTAGGACAATTAATTTGTGGCCAAAGTCACTGTGTCAATATCAATGGGATTCGGTATGTTGCAGGGGGCACCAAATGGAAGTGGGTGGCATTATCATCTCCACTCTGGTCCTGTTAGACATTTATGCAACCTTTGAGACCATCAAGCAGTGACTTCTTACAGACACCTGCCGTAGGGATAGACTCAAAGGCTGCAGGCCAGGAAAAGCCAGTTTGAGGTAAGTTTATGAGCACTTTGAGTCAGAGCAAGGTATCAAAGAGGGATCCAAACCAGCACAAAGTATTGATAAAGGATTATGCATACTAATTTACAGTGTAATGCACAGCAGGAGCCAAAGTTGTTGTGCTGCGTTGCTTTAAAAGGAAAGAGCATTGCAGAGTCATGTCTTTAAAAATAAGATGCTTCCGCGGTATGCCCCAGTGCTGGCACACATTTAGACGACCTAACATGATGCAGACAGTTTTGCACCATAGTGCAAAGGTGTGTGCATGATGTGCAACATAGGTTTTGTACTGGACAGATGCCTTGATCTAATGCAAAGTAGCACAATGTGCAACTTTACATCGAGGTAGCACATAATGAGTGGTACATGGGCGTTCCCATGAAACTACCCATTGATTTTTACTAAAACATTTAAAGAGGGCTTTGCATCAAGAATTCCTCCTTGAGGCAAGTGGAACGTTGCAAAATTCGTTTTTTCACCAAATGTTTCAATTTTTGCATTTGTGCTGCACTGTTTCGCACACATACACATTTCACAAAGTTTTAAACTATTTCTAATAGTATTTTTAACTTGAAGGCAGCCTAAAGTGCTCCAGCACAAAAAGCTGGAGAAAAGGTTTATTTTAAAAAAAAAGTTTCGATATTTGCATGTGTGTTGTACTGTATATCACAGGTACAAACTTAGAAAAGTTTTAAACTATGCGTAATTATAGTGCTTACTAGAAGGCAGTAAAAGTGCACTAGCTCAAGGAGAGAGATATAATGGCGTAAGTATATTAGCAGATTTGGTGCTGTTCTGCTCTCTCCCTCTAATGTAACACAACAAATTTGGTAGCAGCATTGGATTTTGCCCTGCATGAAAAAGTTGAACATTTGGTCCTTGGTTTTTGACACAAAGTCCTATCTACTAACAAGGGTTAACACAAAATAATACCTTTTCAAGACCGGTGTAAAAAGTTTAAATGTGTTTATCTTTCTAAACGTTGTCCAAATTCCATGTGTACTCTACTGTGCAGCACACATTAATTGGGGGGGGGATGTAGTTTTAAAGTATGTCTAGGCATAATATTTTGTACTGGAAGGGTAGCCTTCTAGTACAAATTCTCTGCTGGACCCCACAAACACACCTTTTCCATATGGGGCAAACATGTTTGTGGCTCTAGGTAGCCTGATTGTGCACCTCTGCTGGGGAAGGGAGCAGCAGCACTTTTTCTTTACATGTAAGGTTCGACGATGCTCTTTCACTCTATTTTCATGCAACTCAGCAACTATGGTGACTACTCTGGGGTGTGCTATACATTAGTAAAAGTGTCCCTTCATTCCAAGTATCCCGTTCCATTCCTTTTCTTGATTGTATCCAAGTCTAGGCTTAAAAGTTTTTTTGAAGTCAGAGTCATGTTTTTTAAAGTGGTAATCTATGCAGCACTGTGACATAAAATATACACTTACGGCCTGATTCACACAGATAAGTTAGACCAAAAGTTTAACTTTACTAATTTTTAGTAATTTCGCTACTAGTAATTTTAGTACTAGTCATTTTACTTCTAATAACTTTACCAGTAGTGCATTTACTTCTAGTAAAGTTACTATTACTAACTTACCTTTGTGAATACCAAAATGTAGTAAAACTAACATTTTGGTTTAAGTTAGACTTTTGGTCTAACTTTACCTGTGTGAATTGGGCCCTAAATCTTTTTATATGTTATGTCCATCCAGTTCATACAGGTGAGTAGAATCTATGATATAGCAGTTACAAAATGTAACCAATCCAAGATGTGATGCTTCAATTCTTGAGACAAACAAATGCTTATGTTCTTCTTTAAAACAAAGTGTTTCAAAGCCTTCCACAATATCAGAAGCATAACTGGTATTTACACTCATTAAATGTCATATATTATATAAAACATTGCAATATATTTACAACAAATTCGTATATATAACTTAATCCTAAACATTTCAGTAAACCATTAAAGTGGGATTGTCTGTCATATGCAGCACATATTAATTTATAGTTTATAGCATTGTTAGTTAATATAGTGCTTCCTACCCCGTTGTTGGGTGCCGAAGCACATATGGTATTCTTATGTGTTCTAAGCTTTCCAAAAATAAGCATATATGATGCACTGTTTGAAGTATTAGTAGACCATCTGCAATGCTAAAACATAAACTTGTTTCTTTTTTAATGACCTATTTGCTCTGCAAGAGTTGCAACATTAGTCTATGTGGAAATGATTGATAAGCTTCATATCTCTTCATGAGGTTTTCAGTGTGTATGGGCTGCCTGTACACCAAGCAGTGGGTTCCTGCTTTGTCTGTGGTTTTCAAAACCAGCGGATGATGTTTCTTCCCCTCATCAAGCATCTTGTTGCTTTTTAAGTAAGAGGTTGGCAGCTTAGTGTCTTGTTTCTCCATATACTCATCTCATAGTTTGATGCTGTTGTTTCTCTTCAGTTATAATTTGTCTTTTATTTTTACTTAAGGCTAGTTTCATAAGGATTCCCGCTATAATGTTGTCCAAATGTAGATATAATTATTGCTGAAAACAGCTGATTCCCAAAGATGAGGTCCATTGCTTGGTGTGTTCTGGTCATCTCAGCATAGCAGGGTTTGTTGGAATGATTTTCCATACACAAGGTACAATTTTTTTATACACAACTCAAAAGAATGAGAGGCATAGAGCACCCCCCCCCCCCAAATTAGCACATTTAAGCACAACAGGTGTGTGGGCTCCTACTCTGGGATTATACAAATTTATAATCCTCTACCATATCATAGATGTTTTAATAATTTCAAAGAAAATATCTCACCCACATTTTCTAGTGGCATGCTTCGTCATCGGTGCCTTTTCCTCACGTGAGTAGATGTGTACCACTTGGATGGGCTCAACCACTAGTTTACAGCTTGTGAGGATTTTTTTAATGTGACTAAAAGCAGGGATCTAGCTCTTTATATAGAAAATCACCAGGGGTATACATCTAAGATAACTCTTAGTCCCTCATTCAGATTAGTGTAAGCACTGCAATGAAGGCACAGGGATACATCCAAATAGTTGATAGCATTAGATGAAAGATGTATACTCCCATAGGCTGAGCCAAGACTTGAATGACAAAGTCTTGAGCCAATGGCTGAAAGAGGCTGGTCAAATGAAGCCAATGTTTGTAGGGTTGGACCTAAAACCCACTCTAAGTATGATCTTAGCAATTGCTCTGTTTGACAGCTATGCTGCTAACCTAGACATAATAAAAATAAACCTAGCATGAAGTCACTACCATTTTGCAATAATGAGGCAGGTATTTCTGTTTCTAGATTTGAAAGGTACGGGCTGAAGATCAAACATAGTTCTGCTTATTTTTGTTGAGACCATTTGGCAGTGCGAACAGAATGCGGAGTCTGTTGCTGCCAAGATGAAAGATTGTGTGCAATCAATATTCTGTTCTCTTTTCATTGAGTTATTAGGTGCCTTAACAATATTGATGAATCTAGGCACTTCATATAAAACAGTACATTTTTGAGACCTCTCAATAAACCTGTTTCACAAAAAACGATGAATCTTGAATAGTGGTAATTCACAGTATTTTAACAAATCGACATGAGGGCATGTCAATGCCAATAGTAAGAACTTATAATACTTCCCAATGTACAACACAATGCACTGCCTATAGCATCACAAACTTCATCTCCAAATGTACAACATAATGCACATTTGAGCACTACTGCTTATAACACTGCACTTCAAGACCAAGACGTACATTCCACATCTCTCTCCCTCTCTCTCTCTCTCTCTCTCTCTCTCTCTCTCTCTCTCTCTCTCTTTCTCTCTCTCTCTCTCTCTCTCTCTCTCATGTTTTCAAATGCATATCCCACATATTCTGCTCCTGGCAAGGTTGTTCTATTCTGTGAAAGCTGTCCCACTTTAAAACTACAAGATTGCATGAAAGAAATCTTCAAGGAAACGTGCACATACAAGGAAAAATTATGTCGTACATTCAAGATAGGATAAAGTAAAACATCAAAAGTCAATTAAAATAATGGGAGTCAAAGGTCAACACATGGTTTTAATACATGTCAGTGCCTTTAGCACTACACCATGCGCTCATCCAATCACGCAGGCACTATCCTTAGACTTGTCCATTTACTCAGGCTGCATCCATGTACTCATACAATGACTCAGGTATTAGCCTTGCACTCATCCATTCACCCAGGTACTGACCATGCACACCTCCAACCACCCAGTCACTAGCTTTACACTCATCCATGTACTCAGTCAATACCCATGCACTCATCCATTCATCCAGGTACTGCTTATGCACACATCCAATCACCCAGTCACTACCTTTCCACTCAGGCAGTACCCATGTACTCATTGATTGACTCAGGCACTACCCCTGCACTCATGCATTCACCCAGGCACTACCTCTGCACTCATTCATTCACTCAGACTCTAACCTTGCACTCATCTATTCACTCATGCACTACCCATGCACTCATGAATGAATGAATGATTGAAATTGTACTTGTATAGCGCATGGCTACCCTGAGGCCTCCCAGCGCTGTAGACAGAACAGGTAGAAGAGCTGAGACATTAAAGCTTTGTCTTGAAGAGATGGGTTTTTAAGAGTTTACGGAAGGCCGGAAGATTTGTTTCCTTCCGTAAAGTAGAGGGGAGAGTATTCCAGAGTTTTGGCGCATTACACTAAAAGGAGTGTCCGCCCCATCCAGATCCTCGTATTTTCTTTGGAGCAAAGGTTTCTGGAAGGGTGATTGGGAGTGACAAGGGAGTGGGTGATGACCGGGCCAGTGTTCCGCATGGCTCTGTGGGCCAGGCACATGGATTTGAACTGTATCCTGGCCAAATTGGGAGCCAGTGGAGGCTCCTAAGTGCTGGTTTTGCAGATTGCCACCAGGTAATCTGGAGAAGTTGACGGGCAGCACAATTCTGAATTATTTGCAGTTTATGGATGGTAAATTGGGGAGCTCCCAGGTATAGGGCATTCCCATAATCAAGGTGGGAGAGTATAAGGACATGTACCATCATCCTTCTTGCCTGGAAGGGAAGGAGGGGGATGATTTTCCACAGCATTCTCATCAGGCTGTAACAGGTGGCAGAGAGCTTAGTGGACTGGTGGTTAAAATTGAGGGAACTGTCGAGCCACATGCCAAGGCTCTTGATCTGTGCCTTTGGAGTTGGGACAGGGCCAAGACAGACTGGCCACAGGTGAGCAGGGATGGAAGGAGGAGGGTTGCCCAGGAACATAATCTCGGTTTTGTCCCCGTTGAGCTTAAGGCATGAGAGTTCCATCCATTTGGCCACCTCCTCTAGGCAAGGACCTAGGGTGCTAGATGACCCCTCGGATTGATTTAATGCCACTACGAGCTGAGTGTCATCTGCATAGGTGATGGTCTTAATGCCGAATGGATGGACAATCTCCGCCAGGGGACTCAGGTAGATATTAAATAGCATAGGGCTCAGGGCAGAGCCCTGAGGAACCCCACAGCTAAGAGGCAACCGGGTGGACACCACATCTCCTTCAAAGACTTGGAAGAAACGGTCACTGAGGAAGGACTGGAACCAGGTTAGTGCCGTGCCTGTCACTCCCATGTTTTTGAGACAATGGGACAAGATTTTATGGTTAACAGTGACAAAATCGGCACTGAGGTCCAGGAGGAAGATTGCCGCTGTACCTCCCTGGTCCAGTAACCTCCTTGCCTCCTCCATTACTGCTAGTAGGGTCATCTCCGTCCCAAGCTGAAGACGAAAGCCTGTTTGAGAATCATGTAGCAAGTTGTTGGATTCCAGATAATCAACAAGTGTGGTATTAATGTGTTTCTCAATCAGCTTACTCAGCCAAGGGAGAAGGGGGATTGGGCGATAGTTGGCCAGATTGTATTGGTCCAGGTTAGGTTTCTTCAAGAGGGCCCTGACCATCGCACACTTCCATGCAGGGGGTAACGTGCCAGAGGTGATGGAAGAGTTCAAAATTTCAAGAATTGCCGGGCGGATGGAGTTAATGACTAGGGCAAGGGGCTGCGGGGGGGCAGGGTCAGAAGGAGAGCCTGATGTTACCCTGGAGATGATCAGATCCAGTGAGTCAACATCTAGGAGGGGAAATTGCTCTAACGAGCATTGGGAATTAGGATGAGGACCTCTTGTTCTGGTGACCATGGGCTCAATCAGTGTGGTGGGGAAGAACATATAAATCTTTTGGATTTTTTGTGTGGAAAAAAGCTGCAAATTATTGCAGCGAGTTAGTGCTCCATCTGTTATCGGAGGTTTCTGGGGCAAGGTGGTGAGTGACTTGGCAATACGAAAAATCTCTTTGGGTGAGTTTGCGGCAGTGCCTATTTTCTCTTCAAAGAATGTGGTTTGGGCAGTTTTGATTTCTAGTTTGTATAGCCTAATTGCCTTTCTGTAGTCTAATTTCCTAGCCTCTGAGAAGTTATGTCTCCATCTTATTTCTAGCCTTCTGCATGACTGCTTTAAATCCCTCAATTTGGGGGAGAACCAAGGGGCTGTTTTCTGTCTGCTTTTCTTGTGAGTGGATTCTTTAGGGAGTACAAGGTCAAGGGAGCTTTGGATCCAAATATTAAAATTATCGCTGGCCAAATTAGGATTGGGATCGCTGAGTGGTCTTGTGGCTTCATTTCTTTTCCAAGACCGGCACTGCTCTATGGGGGAGAGGAGGCACGGAAGTCTCCCAACATAGAGGAATCAGAAAGTGATCCGTCCAGGGGAGTGGAGTAGGGTTACCCACGACAAGGTTGTGCAGGTTGCTAAACACATGATCAAGAAGATGGCCCTTGACATGTGTGGGGGTAAATCATTTCTATCTGAGTTGGAGCGTTAGGAGGCTCAGTAGTAGCTCACTGGTTACGTGATTGGAGGGTTGTCTAGATGGATATTGAAATCTCCAAACGCCGTAAAATTGGCTGGAGCCAATGCTAGATTGGCAACTGACATAGAAAGATTAGGGAGAAATTGCCCTGGGGCTCCCAGGGAGCGATAGAGCAATAGACCGGAGAAGGTGCTCATTAGTGAAAACTCTAGAGAGAAGGCCATACTCTCACAGTCTGGTAGCGTATTCATGGGGGTTCAGCAGTTGAGAGTGTCTTTGAATATAATCCCCCACCTCTGCCCGTCTTGTGGTCGGCTCTGAGTATTGAATAGCCCTGGGGCAGGGTTTGGATAATAGCAGGATCGGCTTCAATCTGAAGCCATTTCTCTGTCAGAAAAAGGGCGTCTGGTTTGAGCTCATCTATTAATAATGCTAATTCAATAGAGTGTTTAGGGAGCGATCTGCAATTTAAAAGAAAAACCCTTAATGGGATATTGGCCTGGAGCGTGTAATTATTGTGAGGCTGGAACTTAAAATTGCAGTGGGGACAGTGGGAAGGACTATTAACAATGGTCAGTGAGTATAGACAGTTGTGATTAGTATCCCTTTTCAGCGCATGCAGGGATTGGGAGCTATAGGTTACGCTATTTCTAGGAAAATTGACAGGGGTTGTGGTCCCTGGGCCTGGTCGGGCATGGACGGGTGCAGACGGGCTTGCTTTTTGGCTCGCCCGCTGCACGCGTCCGCTGCGCTTTGGCGCCATTCCGTGCTGAAGTTGATTGGACAAGGAGGGAGTCTAGAGCGTCACCCTTCCAAGATGGCCACCCGAGAATGTCCCTATCAGGAAGTACTGAGGGTGAGTATATTCCTTCAACCTCAGTGTTCTCCCTCCACTCAATCAGCATAGGAATTGCTGCGGTGGACCGGGGAGTTGGCGAGAACAGAAGCGGCAAATTACAGGAGTAATACATGAATTTTAAAAGCAGTTCTGTGATATTTAAAAAAAACAAGCAACAAAGCGCTAGCGCAGCATCGCAGGTCGGGTTAACCTCTGCCTGTCTGTCATCTGTGCATCGGTGCCCTACCGCCCTGAAGTAGTCAAGACCAGGAGGGAGTCTAGAGCATCACCCTGCCAAGATGGTCTCCCGAGAATGTCCCTATCAGGAAGTACTGAGGGTGAGTATATTCCCTCAAGCTCGGTGTTCTCCCTCCACTCAATCAGCATAGGAATTGCTGTGGTGGACCGGGGAGTCGGCGAGAACAGAAGAGGCAAGTTACAGGTGTAATACATGAATTTTAAAAGCAGTTACATGATATTTTAAAAAAACAAGCAACAAAGCGCTAGCGCAGCATCGCAGGCCGAGCTAACCTCTGCCTCTCTGTCAGTTGTGCGTCCGCGACCTACCGCCCTGAAGTAGTCAGGACCAGGAGGGAGTCTAGAGCGTCACCCTGCCAAGATGGCTGCCCGAGAATGTCCCTATCAGGAAGTACTGAGGGTGAGTATATTCCCTCAAGCTCGGTGTTCTCCCTCCACTCAATCAGCATAGGAATTGCTGTGGTGGACCGGGGAGTCGGCGAGAACAGAAGAGCTAAGTTACAGGTGTAATACATGAATTTTAAAAGCAGTTACATGATATTTTAAAAAAACAAGCAACAAAGCGCTAGCGCAGCATCGCAGGCCGAGCTAACCTCTGCCTCTCTGTCAGCTGTGCGTCCGTGACCTACCGCCCTGAAGTAGTCAGGACCAGGAGGGAGTCTAGAGCGTCACCCTGCCAAGATGGCTGCCCGAGAATGTCCCTATCAGGAAGTACTGAGGGTGAGTATATTCCCTCAAGCCCGGTGTTCTCCCTCCAGTCAATCAGCATAGGAATTGGTGCGGTGGACCGGGGAGTCGGCGAGCACAGAAGCGGCAAGTTACAGGTGTAATACATGAATTTTAAAAGCAGTTCTGTGATATTTTAAAAAAAACAAGCAACAATGCGCGATAGCGTAGCATCGCAGGCCAAGCTAACCTCTGCCTCTCTGTCAGCTGTGCGTCGGTGCCTTACCGCCCTGAAGTAGTCAGGACTAGGAGGGAGTCTAGAGCGTCACCCTGTCAAGATGGCTGCCCGAGAATGTCCCTAACAGGAAGTACTGAGGGTGAGTATATTCCCTCAAGCCCGGTGTTCTCCCTCCACTCAAGCAGCATAAGAATTGCTGCGGTGGACCGGGGAGTCGGCGAGCACAGAAGCGGCAAGTTACAAGTGTAATGCGTGAATTTTAAAAGCAGTTCCGTGATATTTTAATAAAACAAGCAACAAAGCACTAGCGCAGCATCGCAGGCCGAGCTAACCTCTGCCTCTCTGTCCTCATCAATTCACTTATATAGTACCCATGCACTCACCCAAATCCCCTGGCACAATCCACGCACTTATCCATTCACTCAGGCACTACCCATGCACTCATCTTTTCATTCAGACACTAGCCTTCCACTCATCTATTCACTCATGCACACTTCCATCTAATTACATACTACCCATGCAATCACCCAGTCACCCAGATACTACCCATGCACTCATCCAATCATGCAGGCACTGCCCTTGGACTCATCTATTTACTTAGGCAGAACACATGCACTCATAATTTCACTCAGGCACTACCCTTGCACTCATCCATTCACCCAGACACTGTCCATGCACACATCCAATCACCCAGTCACTAGCTTTATACTCATCCATACACTCAGTCAATACCCATGCACTCATCCATTCAACTAGGGACTGCTAATGCACACATCCAATCACCCAGTCGCTACCTTTGCACTCATTCATACACTCAGGCAGTACCCATGCACTCATCGATTGACTCAGGCACTACCTTTGCACTCATGCATTCATTCAGGAACTACCTCTGCACTCTTACAACCACCCAGGCACTATCCATGCACTTATCCATTCACTCAGCCACTACCCATGCACTCATCCATTCACTCAGACACTGCCCTTGGACTCATCCATACAATGAGATGCTACCCATGCACTCATCTAATCACCCAGGTGCTACTCTTGCACTTATCTAGTCACTCAGGCACTACCCATGCACTCATCCATTCATTCAGACACTCATGCACTACCCATGCACTCATCCATTCACTTACATACTACCCATGCAATCACCTAATCGTCCAGGCACTATCCATGCACATATCCATTCACTCAGGCACTACCCATGCATTCATCCAATCACTCAGGCACTACCCTTGGACTCATTCACTCAACAAGACACTACCTATGCAGCCACCTGATCACCCAGGTGCTACTCTTGCACTTGTCCAGTCACCCGGGCACTAGTTATGCACTCATTCAATCATCCAGCTACTATCTATGCAGTGATCTAATTTCCCAGGTACTATCCATTCACTCATGCATTCACTCAGGCACTACCCATGCGCTCATCCAATCACCCAGGCACTATCCATGCACTCATCCATTCACTTAAGTAGTACCCATGTACTCATTCTTTCAATGAGGAACTACCTATACTCTCATCCATTCACTAAGCTGTAACCATGTACTCATCCATTCACATGGACACAACCCATGCACTCATGCATTCACTCAGACACTAACCTTGCACTCATCCATTCACTCAGCTACTACCCATGCACTCATCTATTCACTCAGCCACTACCATTACACTGATTCATTCACCCAGGCCCTGCCCATGTACAGATGCAATTAATTAGTCAATACCCTTGCACTCATCCATTTACCCAGACACTGTCCATGCACACATGCAATTACTCGCTTTGCACTGATCCATACAATCAGGCACTACCTATGCACTCATGCAGTCACTTAGGCACTAGCTCTGCACTCATCCATTCACTCTAATAGTAACCTTGCACTCATCTATTCACTCATGCACTACTCATGTACTCATCCGTTCACTTAGACACTGCCATCACACTCATTCATCTACCCAGGCACTGACCATGCGCACATACCCTTGCACTTATCCATTCTCCCAGGTGCTGCTTATGCACTCATCTATTCACTCAGACACTAACCTTGCACTTATCCATTCACTTACATACTACCCATACACTCACACAATCACTCAGGCACTATCCATTTACTCATCCATTCACTCAGGCACTACAAATGCACTCATCCAATCACCTAGGCACTAACTTTATACTTATGCATTCACTGAGGCACTATCCATGCACTAATTCAATCATCCAGACACTACCCAGGCACTCATGCAATCATGCATGCACTGCCAATGTATCTGTACATTCACCCAATCACCAACAACTACCTATTCACTCATTCCATCACTCAGGCATTGTACTCACATACTCATCAAATCATCGAGGCATTATGCATACGTTCTTACAATTACTCACACACTACTTAAACAGTCATTCAATCGCACAGACAGTGCTTATGTACTCATACAAACAGTAACACACTATTCTTCCACTCAACTAAACTTTCAAACACTAATCATACACTCATCACATTTACATACACTATTATACACATCACTTACCCACGCACACATGTATCCATCCAATCAGTTCCACTAAATACAATGTTTGTATTTTTAACCAGAATAGGTGGTTCCTTGAGAACTTTAAAAAAAACTATTTTGAGGAAGTTCTTTGTATTTTCAAAAACTTGTTCATATTTTTTGATGTTTTTGACTTTTTTAAAGACAAAAATAAAGTTCTATAGTCAAAATTAAGTGTTTTGAACAACAAAGAAACACGAGGCTGTACATCCAAAAAAACGCAAAAAAGTAACACTTGTGTGTTCTAATAAAATTGATGGCAACATCAATAGACCTCTACACAGAGAATGGTTTGGCATTTCCAGCAGTGCATTCCAGCATATGCCAAATCCGAGAAGATCTAGGGTTGAGGTGTGGAGTGAACAGGTGTAGCAGATGTTTATGGCTGATTGATGTCAAGTTGCACAGCTTACTCCCTCTTCTCTCAATCCATCAGTTCTCTCGCAAGACAAATAGGGTGCATGGTCTCCAATGTTTTTCATGGAGGATGTCCTGCATGAATATGTTTTCTCAGATCCTCTTAAGACAATTTCTGGCACAGAGAGCAGGTCACTTTTCGAGCATTTACCTTTCTTTCACCCTCAGGAATGGTGAACAAGGACCAAACAATGCTCTCTTTGCGCTTCTTCATGGGCTCTTCAATATCTTCTATTTCCTCAAGCTGCTCTTCTTCTGGATGTGAAGATGCCATGTTGAAAGATTTGCAGGCCAAAACACCAAAAATATACAAAATTTGAGTAGAGCTTACAAAAACGTTGTCCACAGATGCAGACGCATCCAAAAAAAGAAGAAAGGAACAGGTGTTGGACCCTCCTTCTAAGAGAATGAAAACTTTTTTAACCAATGAAAAGCTTTCTTTCCATGTGGCATGACATCACGACGGAGTCGTGTACCCACCGCATATACGTCGCAGCTCTGTAAAATGTGCTAAATTTCATTTAAAATTATCAATTACTATTTGTAAATAGTTTTTTTAAAGTATTTTAGTTGGAAGTTTTCAGCAAAACAGATATTTATACTTTTTAACATTGCGCCGGAGACGGATCCCTATGCTATCTCGAAAATGTATGCCGGCAGGGTGCACAACAGCATTGCGGTTCCATAAAATACTTAGAAATTCGATTTTAAATGAACTTTGAAATATCTTGAATTATATTTTAGTACTTTACGTGTAACTCACCATAGATTTGGTGTTCCTAAAAATTATTCTAACTAAATTTAACAGTGAAAATTTCGAGAAGTCACGACCACTATGTGACCAGTGTGCAATGGTGCCGCGTACATAAAAATCTGTTCTAAATCTCTCAAAAATATTGTACATCTACACTAATACTATTTACATATATTCAGTAAAAAATCCTCTTTGTTAAAACCATACACTATTTCAGTCTACATATGTAATTTACACTTATATTTCTATAACAGATTTGTGTACCAAACACGTAGATCTGTTTAAACAGTTTTAAAACAAGTTTATAACTTCTGTAATACTATTTTTTCACACTCACTAATAAACCTCTTCCTGAAAATGATATGTTATTTCACTGTAAATATGTATTTTATAGTTACATTGGTATAACTGATTTGCGAACCGAGCACGTAGGTTTGTGACCGGTGCACAGCACTTTTTTTTAAAACAAAAAATATATATATAAAGAAGATAATAATCATAATGACACAACAATACATCTTTTATACTGTTAAAAGTAATCATACAAAACTTAATTTTGCGAAAAACAGTAAACAAAATTACCCCAAAATATTAAATGCAATAATTCTCTCATATAATAATATACTCTACAAAATATAAACAATACAGCAATATTACAATCTTCTAAAAATTTAAATTGTTCAAATAAATACCACTATCAATATGTTATCAGCTACGTTGTGTGTATTTTAAAGAAGTGATTATAATTCTTTTAAAAAGTTTTAGAAATACAGAGAAAATCTTACAAAACAACTACACAAATAATAGTTACAAAAATGTTTTAACAAATGAAGCTGTTTAAAAAAACCTTAGAAATTCACTGAAAAAACCAAAGGTTTCAGAGACGTTATAGTCAGGAACTAGCATTTAAAAAATATTAGAAATTCACTGAAAAAAAACCAGGTTTCAGGGACGTTACAGTTAGGAATTAGCAGTTAAAATACTCATGGAAAATATCAAAGATTACAGAGAAGTTATAATTAGGCTGATATTTGACTCGTACAAAACCAAAGAAATTCAGCTGTTACAGTTAGCTGAGCTCACTATAACTTGTGCCCCGCAATACGCTGATTATGATCTCACATATTACATCACTCGATTTAAATAAACTTTATTCGACAGTTAAGTCATGAAAGTATCATACATTTGCCAGCTACATACACATGCTAAAACATACGTTAGAACAATACATAACATATTTCCATAGACACAAAATTTTTCGGACTTACACCTGTACTAAACATCAGTTTAGATAGACAACAATGATATCTAGTGAAACAGATAGTAAAGAAAAAACTTCCTAGCTTAATTTAAATTAAACAGATAAATCCGAAATTAAAAGATACATTATACATGACTTCAAACCAACGCTACTAGATTGGCACTTTTAATATTTGTCTGTCTGAAACGTATTATCCAGGCCCACTTTATGTACTTTGCCATTGCAATTGCAATTAGTGGGCTAGGATCAGAACACAAAATTCTTAATGCCTCTACATGTCTACGGGTGCCTAAGAGGCGACAGACAGGTAGTACCCATTTTTTCCGTGGGAGCTCATAAAGGGTACAAAAGAAGACAAAATGGCTCAAGGATTCAATCTTGTCCCTACATTTTGGACATTTGTCCGAGGACCCTTTTGCCCATTTTGATGTAAATGAGGTAATAGGGAGAGTGCCTATCCTAAACTGAAAATAAAGTTTGCGATCACTTGGTGCTTCTATCAAATCCCAATAACGTTCCTGACTGGGATGGGCCTTGATCTCTAGGTATCTAGCTGTTAGCTGGACAGTACAACCCCTTGCCGCAGATTCAATGGCGATAAATTCCCAGTACTTGGTTTTGACAATTTCCTTTGAGGGGAAAACAGCATTTAGGGGATCATCCCAAAGGTTGTTCCAACCCAATCTATAGAGTAACACCTTGATGGACCTCAACCAATCTATTCTATGGAAGTGATCTTTCTCCATTATTTCTTTTAGGCCCAACGCATAATGCTTTAACTCCTCAGTTGACCAGATCCTACGCCAATAAAGCAATGGTCGCAAGTTGGCAGTGTCTTGTATAGTTTTCAGACCTAGGTCCCAGAAAAGGGGTAACAAAGGAGTACTTTGCGGTACGCCAACGACTTTCCTTATAAACTCGCTCTCTATGGCGTTCAATCGCTTTGGGTTACATCCATATCCCCATAGCTCAGAACCATATAAGGATGAGCTACGTACCTTCATCGTATAGACCTCAAGGAGTGGGACTATTGGCTGGGTCTGCGAGGTTTTGAATCTTTTTAGAAGGAAACCTGTCTGCTGTTTAAACTTCAAAATAGAAGAGTCTATTTGGCTTTTCCAGTACATGTTCTTCTGTAATGTTACTCCCAGATAGGTGAAGGCATCCACCTGTTCCAGGGGGGAGCCATTCATTACAATTACGCTACTGAAGGGTTTATACGATCTACACGGGTTCGGGCCATTTAAAACCATAAACTTGGTCTTGGAGACGTTAATCTCCAAACCACGTAGCAAGCAGAATTCTTCAAAGCGCCGGAGGGTCAGCTGTAGGCCACTCGGGGTTTTCGAAATCAGCAGAGTGTCGTCCGCGAACATGAGGACAGGAATGCGGGTACCGGCCATTGCTGGAGCATCTGAGGGGGCCCGGGAGAGGAACTCGGCCACCCCGTTCACGAAGAGCGAGAACAAGGTCGGTGCCAAGACACAGCCTTGCCGCACTCCTCGCTCCACGGGGAAAGACTCCGTGACCTCGCCCTGCCTTCCCCACCGGACCCGAGCAAAATTGCCCTCATGTAGGCGGACGACCAATGCCAACAACTCCGGAGCCATCCCCAAACCCTCCAATACTTGCCACAGCTTGTCACGTGGGACCAAGTCGAAGGCCGCCCGCAGGTCGACGAACACAGCATACAAAACCCCTTTTTCCAGGACCACCGTCCTCCAATAGAGGACAATAAACCTGAAAACCTGGTCTATAGTGCTGGTTTTAGGGCGAAACCCCGCCTGCAATGGGCTTAGCACATTACTGGATTCCATCCAGGTCTGGATTTTGCCCAAGACCAGCCTGCCCAAAATCTTTTGTAAAGCATCTATCAGGCTAATGGGTCTATAATTACAAGCCAACGATTTATCCCCTTTTTTATATATTGGGACGATTTCCGCACCTTTCCAAGAGTACGGGATCGGCATTCCCTGTGCAATAGCATTTGCTAGGTGCATGATATACAGTGACCACCTCTCTCTTTTATACAAAAAAACGTCGGCCGGGATACAGTCCATACCGGGCGCACGACCCTGGGTGACCTTATCGAGCGCAATGTCAACATCCCCGACACTGAACACAGGGGTATCATAAAACGGCCTTGCCTGAGAAGGCTTACTAGCTTCCTCAGGGCCTATCGAGTATTGAGACTTAAAAAAATCTACCCAAGAACTCTGTGGTACATGATTGTGAGGGCTGTCAGCTATTTCGCCCTTTTTCCATTTAAAAATGTTCCAGAATTTTTTCTGGTCTTTATAAGCACATGCTGCTTTTAAGTCTTGCCACTCACATTCGTTCCAATCCTTTTTTGCTTTCCATAGGGCTTTTTTATGCATATTACGAGCAGATTTAATCTTGCTCGGATCTTTTGATATTAGGGCAAGTCCCAGCTCAGTGCAAGCATGTTTACAGGAGGCGTTATACCAACCCTCCTGTTTACTTCTTTGGGCTTTCAGCACTATGGGGGGTTTGCAAAAACAAGATTTTAGTTTTCCAACTAGTTTCCCATGGATTTCCTCAAATGCTACTGGGGGTTGACCTAAGTTACCTACTGCCGTAATTAACGACAGTGCCTCTTCAACGTGGGACTCTATACTATCCAACAAATCTGGGTGTTCTACTACGTAACGCCATTTAAGGTGGCGTTCGTTATTTGATAGAACTACCGCTGGACCATTCTTATCGGGAATTTGATCTTTGCTAGCTCCCATGTTCAAATCAAACGCAGCTACTAGGGGATTGTGATCGCTTTCAATCCGTGTCTCAACCACCATATCCACTAACATATGCCACATCCTCAAATGGACTAAGAGGTAATCAATATTACTTGCCCTTGTGCCATTGCTATACGTTTTGTTACACATCCTATCTGACTTGGTTCTGCCATTGGCTGCCCTCAACTGGTTACCCAGACAGAACCCTTTCAGGTAAAGGGCCGCCTCTGTCCATTTGCCGACAGTCTTTACCTCAAGCTGTGGGACACCCCATTTTGCATCCTCTTCCTCTGTCAGGAGCATATCTTGAGACCCGAGTGGCTCAAAGGTAGTATTAAAGTCTCCAGCGATAAGTGGGAGCACGTCAAGAGGACTAGATTCTACTATGGTGTTTAATGCAGATATCACCTCAGATTTTTTCCCACCTGGTAAACCCCTTGCATATACATTGAAAATATCAATTTTAAGATTTTGCGGACTAGTCAGCCTAATTCCCAATATATCGGGGTTCTGTGTTTGGATAATTTGAATTTTGCATTCCAGGTTCTGTTTAACCCAGATGATCAGGCCTCCTGATGCCCGTCCCCTGGGCATTTTCACTGCCGGAGCAAAAAAGTTCAAATATCCCAGCATGAACACCGGGTCCACTGACCATGTCTCTTGAAAAAGACAGATGTCATGCTTACTGGTGAAATCCACCCAAAGGGGAGATGACAACTTAGAGTTTATACCCGCCACGTTCCAAGATAAAAACAGAACGTGGCTTGCAGAGTTGGATCCCCCTTCCATACTCCCTGTAATTGGTATAGGGGAAGGGACTGTATCTTGACCAAGACAAGGCCTGGGGTTAATGCCTAAGATTTCATTCTGACATTCAACAGGAATGCCTTGTACACTGATCTTTATCATATTTACTTGTACAAGGGATGTGTTAACATCACTACCATTATGCGAATCGCTATCACACATACCCTCATCTGCCGTTAAGAGCATATTTGTTTTACCACATTTACCTGATGATAATAAGGATACACATGGTATAACATCGTTAGAGTGTATACTGCCATTAAACAGTCAGTCACAGTCCGCTAACCCGGAGAGTACATCGAATCTGTTAATCGATCTTATATCCTCGAAAAAGGTTCCGTTAGTCAGGGGGCCCCTACATGTATTCCCACCTGTAAACTGAGGCTTGGATACATAAAAGTAAGACAGTGGCACTGTACTTATCATAGACAAAGGAGCAGAAGCATTTTGGGGCCAGGAACAAATGTATTCCACACACCGCCTATCCCTGAAGTTAATAACAACACAATCCCCCTTAGATGATTTGGTATTTCTGCCCACCCAGTTTACACGCCTTACAAATAAGATCTCGGCACTCATCTGGGCCGGTAGTGGTCGTTTGGTATTAAGCCAATGCGTGCATTTGTTTTTTAAATCCCAATAGGATTCCCTTGTCCCCTTCGCCAGGTTGGGAACCCCAGTTAAAATCACCACATAGGGGGCAGCTTCAGGGGGTAGATGTAGATCAATTAGGCCTGAAGAGGCCTGTGCACTAGACTGAATGATTGGAAACTGCCTGCCAATTCCTTCTCTGCTTTCCCTATGGCTAGTTGGTATCGGGTGTGGGGAAGGATGCTCATCTACTATCCTAGTGTCTACTACTGGGGTCAGGTCAGGCTCATGGGGGATAGGTCGATTATCTAGTGTAGAGTTAACCAAATTACTAGCAGCAGGTTTGGTCACAATCCGTTGGCCTGTTATACTAGAATGCTCTTTAGACGAGCTCAGGTGTTGTTTACCACCCCGAGAATTACCCGATGCAAGTGAGAGTTCCATGCATACGAGTCTACTCTCAATAGAGCCTAATCTTTCGTAGATGGGATCACATAATTTCTTAACAATGCTTTCCATTTTGACCCAAAAAGATACTGTATCAGTTATTTCCGCATCCGCCATCCCCAACGATGGTAATGGATGTGACCTAGATTCCGTTGTTCGGGGTTTGAGGTGTGAGGCAACAGCCTTCGGTGGAGCTGGGGCTAGGGATTGACCAGCCTTAATATTAACGGTCTTCCCAGCGGCTTTCTTTTGGTTACCCCTACAGTTTTTTTTCAGGGTAGTGACTGGTTGTTGCTTGCCGGAAGCCGCATTTAGGTTGCTGGTTGAGCGAGTCTTAACCCCTAACAAGGGTTCAGAAGTGGAGTCCCCATTACCCATATTAACATTATCATCATTATCGTCCGTTATTTCGATCAAAGACATGGGGCAAATCATTGACTCGTTAGCTTGTTCTTCCAACACGGGCGATACTAGGCTCGAAGAATCCAACCTTACAGGCTGACCACAGGGAGGTGATTTTGAGTTGACCAAACTCCCCAAAGAAGACCTCTTGTCACAGAGAATGTCTAATGAAAGTCTTTTCTCAGTTAATTCAATGTCCTTAGCAAGGACTGTCTGCACTCTCACCAAGAAATTATCCAATGTTCCCATTAGAGCACCCCCAGTCGATTGCAAGGTAGGACCATCCCTTTTCTGCATTTTGTCCATTTTTGTCATCTGGTCACCACGTTTTACAACAAAGTCCCTCTGAGATACAAAGGTGCTGTAGTGAGCTTGCACTTACCAGGCTCCCAGGATTGCAAGCAGCAAGTGTTAGAGAGGGGTCCTGTTCCGTTCTCTGTCGTTCTCGGACGGGCTCAGACGGGCCCGCCCTTGGCCCGGGCTTCGCCCGGCGCGCGCCCGCGCGCGTCCCGCGAAGCGGGGGCCGTGAGGAGTGTTATAGCGTCAGGGCGGGAGGGCGGGAGTACGGGAAGAGGACACAGCTGTGTTCAGGCACGGGGCTGCTGGTCCTCGCAGTCCCGCGTTGCACTCGCTTCCTCGGGTGACAGCCTCCACTAAGAATTTCAGGCAACTCCTCCGCTGCTCTGGCTTGGGTAGACCCCTCCGTTAAAAGCACGTATTTAAAATCAGTGTCCGTATCAAACTCCTTCCACGAACGGCACCCGCGAAGCGGGGGCCGTGAGGAGTGTTATAGCGTCAGGGCGGGAGGGCGGGAGTACGGGAAGAGGACACAGCTGTGTTCAGGCACGGGGCTGCTGGTCCTCGCAGTCCCGCGTTGCACTCGCTTCCTCGGGTAACAGCCTCCGCTAAGAATTTCAGGCAACTCCTCCGCTGCTCTGGCTTGGGTAGACCCCTCCGTTAAAAGCACGTATTTAAAATCAGTGTCCGTATCAAACTCCTTCCACGAACGGCACCCGCGAAGCGGGGGCCGTGAGGAGTGTTATAGCGTCAGGGCGGGAGGGCGGGAGTACGGGAAGAGGACACAGCTGTGTTCAGGCACGGGGCTGCTGGTCCTCGCAGTCCCGCGTTGCACTCGCTTCCTCGGGTGACAGCCTCCGCTAAGAATTTCAGGCAACTCCTCCGCTGCTCTGGCTTGGGTAGACCCCTCCGTTAAAAGCACGTATTTAAAATCAGTGTCCGTATCAAACTCCTTCCACGAACGGCACCCCATCACTCATCACATGATCAGTAACATAACTGATGAGATCACTGGTGACATCTCAAATTCATATCTTGTTACTTTAGTAAAATATATATTTTTGTAATAATTTTTGTGTTGGGTACCACTTTAACATTTCCTTACTCTGATATTTTTCTGTGTTCTTATGTGAATAATTAGTATCAATTGATGATTATAAATATTTTTCATGAACCGTTGTAGCTTTAATACTTTTAGAAAGTGGACATTTTCTTGTTTAACCATCCTGTGTGCCTCTGCCTGTTTCTGTATTCACCGTCTGGTTTTGGAGTGACAGGAGCTGGGGATGTGCATTCAATCTATACAGTCACAAGGGGGGGTTGAGATGTGTCCTGCCCTTCCTGGGTGACTCAAAGCCAAGCTGAATAGACCTTTCTGCATTTAGAGTGGTGTAAGGAGTTTTCACTAGCACCTGAATAGGCTGCATCTGCTCTACACAATGCTGTCTCCACATCCTGTAGTGAAGCTGGACCAGGGAGGACAGAACTGGTATTTACTGAGCTCAGGGACTCTTAAACCAAAGACTACAAAGAGAAAACGAGATATAAATATTAGACCTAAAAACCCAGAACTTGAGACTACTTCTCAAATCAAGAGAAACCGCTGTCAAGAAAGAAGAGCTGGAATTAGTCTTGGCAGCAAGCCCCTAGTTTATGATGACCAAACAATGTGCAGATCCTACGGATTGGTAGGAACTACATGACACTGGCAGATTGCCTTGACCGATGGGGCCAATGAGAGGTCTGCGTTTTGCACATGAGGGGGCACTACCAGTTCCAGGGGATACCAATTGGATTGAAGAACACCCCTGCCAACTTTCAGAGGTTGGTCAAGGAGGTGTTGGCTGGGCTAGAGGATTTCAGTGCTGTCTACCTGATTGACATCGTGGTGTTCAGCTCCAGCCAGAGGCAAACCTGCAATACCTCAGGGAAGTGTTGAAGGATCTGTAGAAAGCAGGCCTCACTAGTAAGGCCAGTAAGTGTCAAATAGGGCAGGGATCTGTGGCGTACTGGGACACCTGGTAGAAAGCAGCCAGGTGGCACCTTTACAACCCAAAAGTGACACCATTGTGGCTTCAAAGCACCCTAAGTCCCAGACTAATGTGAGAGCCTTTTTAGGTTTTACATGATATTACAGGAGATTTGTCAAGGGGTATGGCACCATTGTTGCTTCCTTGACTGAGGTGACTTCTAGGAAGCAGCCCAGGAAAATGATCTCGACCGAGGCTTGTCATACGTATTTTGATGACCTGAAGGCTGCCCTGTGTACAGCGTCCGTGATGAAGGCACCCGACTTCTCCAAGGAAATTGTTGTGCAGACAGATGCTTCAACAAAAAGAACAATTGATGGACAGAATGCATTCACCCCGTACAGAGATCTGGGCTTAAATCCATTGTTGATTTGCTGCCCCTGCCATTCCAGTTCAGACCCACCCATATGCAAATCAGTCTTGACCCTGTGCTCCATGGAACCAGCCCAGCCCGAACTGCCAGGCCAGGTCCTCCCTGGGCTGAAAACAAGCATCCTGGGACCGGTTTCAGGGCATCACCCCTCATCAATCAGGCTAGCTTGACTCCAATGGCATGAAGAGCACAGGACCCACGTCTGGGCATACCCGTCCCACTCGGGGTGACAAATGCAAGAAGAACAATTGATGGACAGAATGCTACACAATGTCAAACATTCAACCCAGTACAGGGATCTGGACCTAAATCCATTGTTTCTTTGCTCCCCATGCCACTCTAGTTCAGACCCAGCCATATGCAAATCAGTCTTGACAGTGTTCCCCAAAGGAACAGTCGCATCATGGAACCAGTTTAAGGGCATCACCCCTCATCAGCCAGGCTAGCTTGACTGCAGTGGCATGGAAAGCACCAGACCCACGTTTGGGCATACAAGTCCCACTCGGGGTGACAAATGCATAATGAACAGTTGATGGACAGAATGCTGCACAACGTCAAACATGTACCTCAGTGCAGAGATCTGGGCCTAAATCCATCGTATTTTGCTCCCCATGCCATTCTATTTCAGACCCAGCCATATGCAAATCAGTCTTGACCCTGTTCCCCGTGGAAACAGTTCAGCCCGAACTGCTAGGCCAGGACCTCCCTGGGCTGGAACCAAGGAGTCTGGGACTGGTTTCAGGGCATCACCCCTCCTCAGCCAGGCTACATTAACACCAGTGGCATGGAGAGCACGGGACACATGTCTGGGTACACCTATCCCACTCTGGGTGACAAATGCAAAAAGATTGATTGATGGACTGAATGCTGCACAATGTCAAACATGCACCCCAGTACAGAGATCCTGGCCTAAATCCAATGTCTCCTTGCTCCACATGCCATTCCAGTTCAGACCCAGCCATATGCAAATCAGTCTTGACCCTGTTCCCCATGGGAACAGTCCAGCCCGAATTGCTAGGCCAGGTCCTCCCTGGACGGGAAACAAGCATCCTGGGGCCGGTTTCAGGGGTTCACCCCTCATCAGCCATGTCAGCTTGACTCCAGTAGCATTGAGAGCACTGGACCAATATCTGGGCACACCCGTCGCACTCAGGGTGACAAATGCAAAAAGAACAACTGGTGAACAGAATGTTGTGCAATGTCAATCATTCACCCCAGAACAGAGATCTAGGCAGAAAGTCTTCATTTTCTTTGCTCCCCTTGCCATTCCATTTCAGACCCAGCCATATGCAAATCAGTCCTGACCCTGTTCCCCATGGGAACAGTCCAGCCTGAACTGCCAGGCCAGGTTCTCTCTGGGCTAATAAAAAGCATCCTGGGACCGGTTTCAGGGCATCACCCCTCATCAATCAGGCTAGCTTGACTCCAATGGCATGAAGAGCACAGGACCCATATCAAGTCAAGAAAGCTTTATTCGACAATTGTCATAAAAGCGTACAAAAATTGATATATGTACAAAATAGTCGGAACATATTAAAATAGTTTAAAACAATAAATAAGGGTATTTGCAGAGAGATTAACATTTCAGGGTCTAGGAAGATTTACCCAGCCAACATTTTACTCCTAATCACCCAGGCCCTTCCAAGGAACTTAGCGACAGATATACAAACAAGTGGGATTTCAGCAGAGCGCAAAATTCGCACTGCCACCTTGGCATTCCTTGTGCCCAACTGTCGGCACATTGATTTTAACCAGGTCCGGCGCGGAATTGCATAGGATGGACATTGAAACAAGAAATGGTTGACCGATTCAATGGGTGCAGTACAGTCAGGACAATTAAGCACATTAGTCAAGGCCCATCTAGATGAAAACTCTCTTACTGGGAGACTGCCAACTCTGAATTGAAAAGCTTCCTATCCAAAGGATTTGTAATGTCATCCCAGAAGGATGCCAAGGAAGTGGTATCCTTGAAGTCAAAAAATACACCAGACAATGAGAGCGGGGCTGTGCTTCTAAAGACTCGAGTAGCTACCATTTCCCGGTACAAAGCCTTCAGTACTTGCTTAGGCAGGAAGCTAGCATTTAGTGGATCCTCCCACAGGGTTTTTAGGCCCAAGTCCTTAAGCGACTCATATAACCTACGGAGCCACTTTACCTTATGGAAGGTATCCAATTTAATAATATCCATAAGACCAAGAGCAAAGAGCCTGAGTTCAGGAGTAACCCATAAGCGCCGCCAGTACAGTATAGGGCGAAATGAGGCAATTAATGCTATTGGTCTCATTCCTAGGTCATAAAACAGAGGGCACAGGGGAGTACTCTGAGGTAGTTTGGTAAGATTTCGTAGGAATCTATTTTCAGAGGTAGATAGTTTGTGTACATTATCAAATCCCCACAACTCAACTCCATAGAGCGCGGCACCAACCACTTTACCATCATACACACGAAGTGCAGGGTCAATGGGTTTAGTCAAGGATTGGATATGTTCTTTGCTTAGCGCACCGGAGAGTTGAGAGTGTTTAAGGGATGCCAGATCTACTTGCTTTTTCCATCCCAAGTCGTGTTGAATGCAAATACCCAAGCAAGTAAAATCTTGAACCTGGTCCAATGGCAAATTATTCATATATATTTTACCTTTAAAAGATTTGGACTGGTTGAAAGTCATAAATTTAGATTTTAAAACATTGATTTCAAGCCCGCGGGCTAAACAGAAGTCCTCAAAGATACCTAAGGAGTTCTGTAAGCCACTCGGGGTTTTAGCAATAATAAGACAATCGTCGGCAAACATTAAAATAGGGATTTTTGCACCTGCCAATGAGGGGGCGTCAACATTTGCATCTATTAATATTTTAGCCACGTCATTAATATACAAAGAAAATAAAGTTAGCGCAAGAACACAGCCTTGCCTGACCCCCTTCTGGATAGGGAACTGCCTAGTCACTTGGCCTACACCACCCCACCTAATCTGTGCAAAATTATCAACATGAAGTCTGGCGATTAGGGAAATTAGAACAGCTGGCATACCCATTTTATCTAAGACAGCCCATAGAGATGCCCGGGGGACAAGATCAAAGACTGCCCTAAGATCAATAAAGGCAGCATATAGGCTGCCACCCCCCAAGTAAACCACCTTCCAGAAAAGCATAGCAAAATGCAGCACCTGATCAATGGTGCTTATTGTAGCTCTAAAACCTGCTTGTAAATGGGAAAGAATTGCATTTTCAGAAGCCCAATCCAACACTTTGTTCAAGATCAGCCTGCCTAGAATTTTTTGCATGGTATCAATCAGGCTGACTGGTCGATAATTTGCAGGGAGGGACTTGTCCCCTTTCTTGAACACCGGAATAATTCCGGCACCTTTCCAGGAAGTGGGAATCGGGACACCTCTAGCAATCAAGTTAGCTAAAATTAGGATATAATTTCCCCAAGATTCGCTGTTACTCAAGAAAATATCTGCGGGGACTCCATCCATCCCAGGGGCCCTTCCGGGAACCAAAAGTTTAAGGGCGTTAACAACGTCACCCAAGGTAAAAGCATCTTCCTTATAAAAGGTAAATTGGTATTTGGGGGGGGCACACATATCCTCTTCAGCAGGACTCAAAATGCTTGACCCAAGCGTCTTGCGAAACCCAGTTTTGGGGTTTATCAGGGTTACCCCCAATCCCCCATCTTAAGACGGACCAGAAACGTCTCATGTCCTTTTGGGCACCTGCTTCCCTAAGATCCTGCTATCTTTGGTAATCCCACGCTCGCTTAGATTTAAAGATTGCTTGCTTATAAGCATATCTAGCAGAGCGAACTTTGAGACTATCGCCAGATTTCAGTGCGATACCCAGGTTCGAGCGAGCATCTCTACACTCGGCAGTATACCATTGTGGTGAGGGGTCATACTTAGGCATAGATGATTTGTAGGGCCTTACAAAAATATCTTTAAGTTCTAAAAAGAAGGAGTCATGGATCGACATTCAAGGTATACAATGTGGTTCCAAAGGACATTGGTTATACGCAACCCCTAAATCCTGAATGGCAAGCTCTAAACTATTAAAAATACGGGTAAGACATTCTTGACTTTGAGCTACCTTAGCCCATTTAACGTGGCGCATATCGTTAGCGATGACTACATCTTGATGATGCTGAGGAGAAGAATCACTAGGGGCAATGGGGGTCACCCAAAACAAGGTAGACAGAGAGAGAGGATTGTGATCGCTCTCCAATCTATCTATAACCACCATACCCCTCAGGGCATCCCATAGATCTAGTGATAGCAGAATATAATCAATCCTGCTAGCACGTGAGCCACTCTTAAAAGTAATGGACCCTGATTTATCTTGCTCAGACCTGCCATTTGTTGCACGAAGCCCCTTATTCAAACAAAGGGCGTTGATCTGGATTGCCAGTTCAGACTAACAAGTGACAGGTTCGAGATCTAATCTTGGAACACCCCATAAACCATCCTCTACCTCCGAAATGCTCCAATCAACACCAAGTAGGGGTTCAAAAGTAGTATTAAAATCTCCACCTAAAATTACATGGGAGTGCTGAGAGTAGAGAAGCAAAAGTTCATCCAGGCGAGCTATAGTATCAGACTTCTTTCCACCAGTACTTCTAGCATAAACATTATAAATGTCCAGCAATTTTCCATTTTTAAACTTGAGGTTGAGAAGCTGGATGTCTGGATGCGAAGTAGGAAGCTCTTTGACAACAATACCAAGGTCCTGTCTGATCCAGATAGTAAGACCGCCGGAGGGGCGCCCCTTTTTGCCCTTAACTGCCAGAACGTTGAAGTTCAAAAAACCTGGTAAAAACTGGGCCTAAAGTAACCAGGTCTCCTGGAATAAGCAGACATCATAAGAATTAATAAACAATGCCCAGTTTGGATCCTTCAACTTAGATTTTAATCTTGCAATGTTCCAGGACAGGAGCGTCCCAAACTCTGGATAGGTCATACTATCATCCTGATGGACCTCCGGAATACTACTCAGTTGGTTTATCCTTGCCAAATCTACTGAAAGACCTTGCATTTCTGCACTGGCCAGAGTACCTAGCTCAACATTATCATCCTGATGGACCTCCGGAATACTACTCAGTTGGTTTATCCTTGCCAAATCTACTGAAAGACCTTGCATTTCTGCACTGGCCAGAGTACCTAGCTCAACATTAGGGGTTTTGTTAAACAGGGGAGAACAAGCAGGGGAAACAGCTAGAATAAGCTCTTTACACAGTCAGTCATTTTGTTCTAGACATGACTCTCCCAGAGGCAGGCTGGAAAAATCATCTGGGCGAGAAAACCACATAGGAATGGACCTCATTTGGATTGCAGAATAATCCGGGGAACAGCTTCTAAACTCGAGATTAATTAAGTTCTCTGCAATGGTAGAATCGATAAGAGTAACCTCAATATAGTCCACCTCTCTACCAGCCTGAGAATTCCTGCATGCTCCAGCTATATCAGCTCTGATTACAGAGCGGCAACCCCTCACGTATCTGATCCAGTGAATAACCTTGTTAATCAAGGATTCACTGGTTTCATGGTTAGACCCAGAAGACAAACTAGGGACATTCACCATATAAATGTTTTGTGAGTGAGGAGTGCGAGTGTGTGATCCATAAGTTTGGACTCGATGATAAGGGTTACCTCTAGGGTTAATACCAGATCTCTCATTTACAGAAGGAGGGTATCCAGCACGCTTAATAGCCTGACACATACCAGGGGGGGCTCTAGTAGGACGTCCGACAATAGGCCGGGTACAATCAGAGGGACGATCAACCCTTGATGAGACTGAGAAACGAGACTGATTACTCAGGGAGTGGGAGTCTTGGGGCAAAATCTTACCACATATATTAGATGGCACACACTGCCTATCTGCCACTTTTAAAGGGGCCTTGGTCAAACCCCCTCTAGACGTGGAAGGATTGGTTTTGGAATAGGTGCCAGGGCCCAACTTAGATTCTTCGAGTTTTCTGACAGTGACCGTTAGGATTTCAATCTTGGTTTGCATGGACTCAATCAAGGAGCAAAGATTTTTCACTACCACCAGTAGAGATTTCATATCAGGATTACTAGATTCAATAACAGTACGACTCTCGGGAAGATTAATGGTAGAACTATCCTCAGATGCAGAGGTACCCAAAATGGAATCCAAAAATACAGTGGAAGGCAGGGCGGGACTACAAGTATCGGTATCAATTTCACTCAGGAGAGAAAACCTATTACTACAAACAATGTCAGGTGATTGGTTGGAGACGGGAAAAGTCTTAAGAGGAAGAGCTTGCCCCTCATCCGAAGATACAATAGGAGCAATACAAACCGGTACTTTGCCCCTCACCCCATTTGTTTGTTCCTCCCCACCCTTTTTCGAGAGAAACATATCCGGGACCGTAACAGAACCTCTAGTGACCTTCCTCCTCCCACCTGTAACAGATGAAGGGGTGACATTGAGCAGCTCCCCGCATTCATCGATAATGTCATCAATGCGATCCATTACACAGTTACCACCCGCATGCTGGTGAATTTTCTTTGGTTTAGTCTTCCTCATTTTGGATTTGACAGGTAAAGAGCTAGTTAGTTCAGACTCGCCCTCCGGATTTTTCCTCTTGCCCATGGCTCGGTGAAATAGACAACAATACACACAGTACCTTGTAGTTCCGGGGTCGCGTTGTCAGAGGGTAAGCCGACCCGACCCTGGTCGACCCCGGACGGCCACAGACGGCCCTCCCTCTGCCCGGGCTCCGCCCGCGCGCGTCCCGCGACGCGGTAGGTCTGGCTTCCTTTAATACGCCACCTGGCGCGCCCTCGATGATTGGCTCCTGCCCCAAGGCACCTGGTTGCTGTAGTCCTCGCTGCTCCGACGAGATGGAGAGAGGCAGCGGGGAACTTGCCGGCTGGTCGCGGGTCAACGGGCAGCAGGAAACAGGTACTGATGGCCAGAATGCCCTCCCACTCGTCAGCAGGTCTGGCTTCCTTTAATACGCCACCTGGCGCGCCCTCGATGATTGGCTCCTGCCCCAAGGCACCTGGTTGCTGTAGTCCTCGCTGCTCCGACGAGATGGAGAGAGGCAGCAGCAGCAGGGAACTTGCGGGCTGGTCGCGGGTCAACGGGCAGCAGGAAACAGGTACTGATGGCCAGAATGCCCTCCCACTCGTCAGCAGGTCTGGCTTCCTTTAATACGCCACCTGGCGCGCCCTCGATGATTGGCTCCTGCCCCAAGGCACCTGGTTGCTGTAGTCCTCGCTGCTCCGACGAGATGGAGAGAGGCAGCGGCAGCGGGGAACTTGCGGGCTGGTCGCAGGTCAACGGGCAGCAGGAAACAGGTACTGATGGCCAGAATGCCCTCCCACCAGCTTTACTGTCCCTCTGGCTCCATTTGTCCTGGCAGATTACCATTCACTCCTTCAGCATGCAAAAAGCCATTATAGGATAATTTACATCCTGAACCAGAAAGGTCTCTGTACCCAGGATGCGACCTAAGAACCGGACCGAAGCTGGGCCTGTTCTGTCTTCCAAGAACTGGCAGGGAGTGGCGATTAAATGTTCAAGTACCGAAAGTTTATTCCTTCTTAGAGAGGAAAGGGCAGACTCAAGAAATCAACCTAATCGCCCACAGGACCCACGTCTGGGCATACCAGTCCCACTCGGGGTGACAATTGCAAAAAGAACAATTGATTGACAGAATAAGGCACAATTTCAAAAATTCACCCCTCAGATGCTTAAGAGCATAGGGTAGGGGCAATTCTAGCATAGCTAAATGATGAGTGCCTAGACTATCCTGTAGCCTTAATCAGTAGGAGGTTAGTTCCCCGGGAACAGAGATGGAGCACAATTCAGTAAGAAGCATTTGCTGTGGTCTGGGCACTGAAGAAGTTAAGACCCTACTTGTTGGTGACTTACTTCCGAGTTCAGACGGACCACAGGCCCCTCACATGTTTAATGCAGATGAGGGGTGAGAACGCAAACCTGATGAGGTTGTCCATCTCCCTACAGGGAATGGACTTTAAGGTGAAACACCGCCCTAGTACAGAACATGTCAATGCTGATGGTATTTCCAGATTCTTCCGCCTTAGTGATGAGAACTCCCATGAGGGTGAGTAGTTCTCTCAACTTTCAGCTGGAGGGAACATGTATTAGACCTGCTATCCTTGATATTGTTTCTCCTTTTTTTGCATCTACCTCCTGTATTTTTAGGACTAAGTGCTTGTTTTGGTTTTTGCTGATTTTAGTACTCTGGGCACTTTTGCCACTACTGATCAGAATCATGGATTCTGATTGATTATCCATGATTGACCTATTTGATTTAATGGTAAGCCCCTAATTAAATGCACTTTGTGTACCCTGAGCCTGTAAATCAAATGCTATTAGTGGGCCTGTAGCACTGATTATGCCACCCACACCAGAAGCCTTTCAAGTGGATCTTAGACCTGCCCATGCAGTGCCTGCGTAAAGTTTTTAACTGCCATATCAACCTGGCAAGTGCACCCACTTGCCAGGCCCTAACCTTCTCTTTTCTTACATGTAAGCCACCCTTCAGGTAGGCCCAAGGTACCTCCATAGGCAGGGTGCAGTGTATTTGAAAGGTAGGACATGTGCAATGTGTTTTACATGTCCTGATCGTGAAATACTGCTAATTCGGTTTTTCACTATTGAAAGGCTGTCTTTCCCATAGGTTAACATGGCAGCTGCCTTGTAACATCTTACAAGTGTAACTTTCCATTGGGACATCTCTCTGAACTCAGGATTTAATAACACACCTTTTTGTAAAAGTGTTTATTGAAATGTGTGTTTGAAAATGCCACTTGTAGAAAGTGGGCATTTTCTTGTTTAACCATCCTGTGTGCCTCTGCCTGTTTGTGTATTCACCGTCTGGTTTTGGAGTGACAGTAGCTGTGGGTGTGCATTCACTCTATACAATCACAAGGGGGGTTGAGGTGTGTCCTGCCTTTCCTGGGTGACTCACAGCCAGGCTGAATAGACCTTCCTGCATTTAGAGTGGTTTGAGGAGTATTCACTGGCACCTGAATAGGCTGTGTCTGCTCTACACAATGCTGTCTCCACCTCCTGTAGTGAATCTGGACCAGAGAGGACAGGACTGGTTTTTACCTAGCTCAGGGACTCTTGAAACAAAGACTACAAAGAGAAAATGGGATACCAATATTAGACCTAAAAATCCAGAACTTCAGAATACTTCTGGAATCAAGAGAAACCACTGCCAAGAAAGAAGAGCTGGAATTAGTCTTGGCACCAAGGTGTGTCCTGCCTTTCCTGGTTGACTCATAGAGAGCTGAAAAAACCTTTCTGAATTTAGAGTGCTGTGAGGAGTTTTCACTAGCACCTGAATAGGCTGTGGCTGCTCTACAAAATGCTGTCTCCACCTCCTGTAGTGAATCTGGACCAGGAGGACAGAACTGGTTTTCACTGAGCTCAGAGACTCCTGCAACAAAGATTACAAAGAGAAAATGTGGTATAAATATTAGACCTAAAAACCCAGAACTTTAGATTACTTCTGAAATCAAGAAGAACCTCTGCCAAGGAAGAAGAGCTAAAGAGCCGTGAGAAGGAGACGGCCCCTTTGCTGTGTGTTGCTTTGCTGGGTTGGCCTGCAGTTGCTGCCTCTGCCAAGGAGAGGAAAAAGAATGGAGATTTGCTTAGAACCTCCTTGTGAAGAATCTCTAAGGGCTTGTGTGTGCTGGCCTTCTGTTCTGAAGTCTCGGGGACACATAGACTACACCACCAGCTTCCCTGAGCACTGCTTGGAGTTCTGACCTGCCACAAGATGCTTATTCCAGATCCGGACCTCTGTAGGTTATTCGGTTGCGGGGAACTGAAAAGGCTCAAAGAAACCAAGATAATCGATGCATCTCTCTTCCAATAGGGAAGAATTTCCAAGCACAGCCAAGGTATCGCCAAAGAATCGATGTAGCGCCTGTCAGAGGCAGAAAAATCAGCTGCCTGCCAAATCCAGCGCACCAACCTCCGAAGATCACCTCACCGACTCTGACGCAGGCCCTGCTGTGCGGCTGAAAGAATTGATGCATCGTGGGACCATGGCTGTGGAAATCAATGCAGCGCCTGTTTGCTGCCGTCGCATCAACCTCCAATGCACTCCAGATTTAAACACATTACACCTGTACAGCAAGTTTTAAGACACATCACCCGCAGACCATCACTTCCACCAACAGTCCAGATTTGAAGCCTCACTTTTCCTGTGCGCAGCAGAACTTTTGCATCGCCTCCCCAAGGACTCAGGAACTGATGCATTACTATGTTTTCTAATGCTTCCTTCTCTGCTGCTGTTTGGCCTTGTCAATTTTGGGGCACCTAAAGGTACAGTGTGTAAAATCACGCATCCATAGACTTCTATGGACAGAATTGCTTGAAACATTTCAAAAGTCATATTTTGAATGGTGTATGTTGAGTTTTTGTTGTTGTGGTCTTGTTTGGTTGAGACAAAGATACTTTATTTTTCTAAACTGGTGTGGTGTCCAATTGTAGTGTTCCTACTGTATTACTGTGTGCAAATACTTTACACATAGCCTTTGGGATATGCCACTAACTTCCTTATCCTGACTAGAAGGAAGGGTCATTAGTTGGACAAGGTGCATATCTGTGACAACTAGAGACCCCCATTTCTAACAGGCACTACGTCTGGTACGCAGTGATATGGGTCGCACCACACAATTCCAGTCACACACTTGGCTGCAAGATTAGTAGTGGTGCATGAAGTAGATTAAGGCACTACTACGGATACACCCTCTCCTCGGAGGGTACAAAACCTGTGAATTACACTCCGCATGGAATGATATTACCATGGGCGTGTCTCACAAGAGACATGAGGAATGATCAACAAAGTGGGCCACTTAGGGTCTAACAACCGGTGAATCCGCTTACCACCAACAAGATGCTTATAAGTGTTGAGGCCCCAAGATGCAGGGGCTGCACTCCTTAGATCCGGGCAGTACTTTTGGGGCTACACACAAGGCAATCTGGTTTTCAGGCATGATACTTAGCTCCACATTCTCGCTGCGCTATCAGTTGAGATCTAGCAGATGATGTGTGCACTTAAGTTGGCATAACTGTTCAGCTGTCACCAGGTGATCTCCACAAGAGAACAGGGGCTAGCCAACAAGCCCTTAGAGAACACAAATCAGGGTGCCACACAGCAGCAGGTGGTAAGTCCAGGCCAGCCACTATTCAGGAAGGGTGCACTATCCCTTTCAATGACAGCATTCCCACTTGTTCACAATTGATTCCTCTGGCAGCGTGCCCCAGTCAGTTCCAGGATCTCCGGTCCTACATCCCCATAAGTGTATCTCTGCCCTGATGAAGTATGGCACTAGTAGTTATACTGTAGTGTGCCTTTGAAGTTGGGGGTGGTTCAGAGGGTTTCCATTTGAACCACAGATGTATCCTCTAAATTTCAGCCCTGTCTGCATGGGGAGTGGAATGCAGATCTTAATTTTAAATGGGGCCATGATCTGGCTTCCCAGATGCCAAGTGTCAAAACCTCTCTCTCCAATCTATCCAGCCAGTCCCTCAAATGGCAGAGGTCTGTCAGTCCAGTTGCATGCCCAATGTTAATAGCTGTCACTTGTGAATGCCCAGATGTGCTCACCTAGACTCCTGTGTGGACTGAAGTCAAACTAAAAGGCACCCAGAGATTTGAAGAGCAGAGAAATGCCCATTTTCTAGAAGTGGAATTGCCAAGCTTTTAATTACATAACCACCTGTACCACAGAAGAGGGTGTGTCATTGTGAATCCAAAGATAGGAAACATGATGAGGCTGCTCCACTGTAAGCCATTTTTGCACCTTGAAGCACTTTCAATAATTCCCCCTTGTTAACATATGGGAAGTGCAAACTTCAGGTAGTGAAAACACACATGGGTATTCTTCACTACCTGGGCAGGGAACAGACGTGTACCTGCTCTGCATTTCACCTACCACTTGGTTCACCCCTTAATACTTACCCCAGGGGTGCCCTAGTGGTAGTGAAAGGTCTCTTCATGATTGGCCAGTGGTTTAGAAAGGTTAACCTGAGCATAAGTGAAATTTCACACACCCAGGCCTGCAACGACGGGCTTGACACAAGTGAAGAAACAACAATACTTGAGGAGGGTTACCTTATTTTGTTGGATCCTATTACAATCCACACACCAGGATTGCTCACCCAGGTAAATCTGTGACAATTACTGTGCCCTTGTGGGATATATTTTAGAGTCCTAGAGACTAGTGAAGGTGCGGTTCTTTTATAACAAAAAGGTAGCCTCAGGGGTTCTACTACAATCGTTATGTTTTGAGTACGATTATGTAGATGAGCCAAAATCAATAATTGTACTTATGAAAAGTAGCCTGGTGACTTTTGTACAGAGTATGTTTAATTCTGTTATGTACGTCATCTGCAGGGGATTTTACTTAGAATCCTCATACAAATTAAGCTAGCTTTACGGAAAACAATCAACATTTATTCAGCACATAACCAGATAAAGCATCAGGGCTAGAAACGTTATGTAGAGCAAGGTAGGACAAATGTAGATAAAAGGTCACTTTGCTAATTAGGAATAGGTTAGGAAACATAACACCTACTCCTCATCTGAAGGTCGACAAGGCCAACTAATGCTAAAATAAGCCTACATCAAAAGCCGTGGTGCCCAATGAGAGCAGAAGAAAAATAAAACAAAACAATGTTTTCATTCCAATTCGGTTTTGTTTTGGAAAAAAGGACCGAATTGTTCCAGCACATGGAGAGCCAAATGTTTATGTGTCCTGTGTGGGAGACGTAACATCACTGTTGCTTGCATTTGCAGACAACGGCCCCTGTATCACCTTCTGTATCGGGTCAATGAAGAAAAGGTGATCTTCTCATGTTCCCACAGCAGCCGCTTAGGAAGCACTCGACACATGTGAGCATGTTGTAGAGCCATTGTCTGTTCCACCAGGAACTGAGGCGTCCTTTGGAGGCTCTAAGAATTCTGTCATGAACATGTGAATACGCTGAGGACATTGATACATGTGGGACTTTAACAGGTCCAGTAGACCGTCTATGTCCGGTGGTGAAACCGATGGAAGGGTCAGACACATTTCCAACACGCATTCATATCTGCAAAACAGGCAAGATGCAGTCAAACCAGACTGGTCTGAATGATAGGAACCAATGCTCGCTTAGATCCCGAACCCGAGGTGTGCCCACATGAAGCACCATGCTTTCACTACAAGTAGTAGAACCAGTGGAAGCCCTCAAAAACGCTTCCCAATATGGAGTGTATGAATGCTGGAATAACATTTCTCCTAAATGGAGCGGGAAGTTCATACAGACTAGTGCCTGTATCTCCGATGAAGGCCTTGCAACCTGAAGATCAAACGTCTCTTGAGCTGAGGTTAAGGCCACATCTTTCTGAAAGAAGCATGGCTTTCAGTCTGCTCAGAGAATCAAACCATATAAAGGAAACATTCACTGAAGGCCATAATGTTGCCTCCCTAACTGTGTCGGTCAGTGGAAACAATACTTGCATACAACAAGTAACCCTGGAACTTACTGTGACAAGATATCCAATGGCTGGTACCATTCCACAAACAGTCTTGATCAGTCAGCATTAAAAAGCTCCCATTTGAGAGCAGCTCAAATACTGGATGAATTACAGCAGCTGGAAAACTCTTCAAGTAACAGGACAGGTCAGCATCCGAAGCATTACTGACACCATGAAGCAAAATGTCTTTGCAACCTAAGGACCCATTTAAAGCACTTTCACAGTTTGAGCTGCTGAGAAAGACTGCAGTGTCCCCATTCCTGCTTCTGTATGGTAATTTCCAGTCCTCATGTGTGTATCCTTCTACTAGTGCTTCATATCTGCCTACCTGGTGACATTGGAGACAGTTTTGAAATTGTAAAGTCGTGACTGGCAGTGTAATATAGTCATGGATTAACCATTATGTGGAAGGTGACTCAGGCATGGCGAAAGGTAATTGGTCCAATTTTTCAATGTGCAACATAGTTTATTTTACATCTCTTCATGCCATTTCTATCTGTCTTTCCATTAGATTGTATGCGGAAAACAGAGTCATACTGTTGATGTAACCCCAGGGCACGTGGTCAGAATGCAATGATTGCAGCTTCCAGCATAGCAATACAATAGACCGTAATTGCCATTGTCCATGTTGTAGAATACACAAATCCTGTTCCATTATATCAATTGCAGAATACACAATGTTGCCCAGTGAATAAATTCTGCATGATAGTGTGGTCATACCATTTTCAACCACAGCCAAAGACTTTTCAAGTGTAACCCTATCTATTTTACAGTTTATCAGCAGCCTCCTGTTGAGAGATTTTCGAAAGCCCATTGTAAAGAGTATACAATAAGTGCTTTTGACATGGCTTCTGGGGACCGAACAAAAAATCCCTAAGATCCATGTTGTCTGAGAGAACGGATAAGTGTTGTTTCCCTTTGGACAGTGTCGAGGTCTTTAGCCACTCTAGGCATAAGTTCCCAACACTCTCACAATCCCGAATATTCTAATTGTACATAGCACTGATCAGGCCTATCGATACGATACCCTTTGGTGATACCCTTGACTCTTGACTGACACCTATTTGTGTCGACAGGCCAAACCAGCCATCCCTTCTAATCGGGGTCAGATGAATTGTAAGAACCATTGTGTAGCATGGCAACTAATGTATCCTCACTGTGCTGTGTGTCATTTTGCCAACCCTCAAAGTGTGTAAGCGAGAGAATTCAGGGTGTGTTCAAGTCCTTGATCTTGGCTAGCCCATGACAGGAAGTCTGTTGCACTGTATTGTTAAGGAAAAACGTTTGATGTGGTATAAGGCATGCCCTAAATAAGGCCTCAGTTCCCTGAACTTGCCAGTCTTTAGTCCCCCAGACAGATTGTGTGTCTATAATGTCTTTCCAAAATTCAAAACCCTATACAGACAGTCAGGAAGTAAAGGATGCAGAGTATATAAGCTTAGTGCTAGTGAGCATATTTTTCTTTGCAGGTGTAGGTGCAAAGTTATAGTAATAAGAGGTTGGTCTGAAGTGTTAAACACTGAAAAAAAAGCAAACTGCTGTGCAAATGTTGTTGAACTACCTTGCGGTGGTGTTGGACAATGTTCCCTTTGATGGTAAGTGAAAACCTTATGTGGGATACTTGATTTATGCAAAACATGGTGACCATAGTGTTGGTAACAATACATGGTGTAAAATTAGATGTCCCATTATACAATTAATCATTTGAAAATGCAACAGATTCTTCTAAATTGAAAAGAATAATATGCACAGTTTCAATGTCCCAATCATCAGAGTACTAGAGGTGATGATACCATTAAGAGATATTTTGAACAAATGTGGAATTCTTAAACGTTCAGTAGGACATTACACACCATAGGAAACTCTCTCCCAAACTATTCCTTCAGGAACTGGGACTGCTGTAATGTTCACTAAGGACAGGTTCCTCTGTTCACTGTCTGATGATGCATGCAGTTTCAAGACCAAGTTCACATGTTGCACTGCAGAGCGTTCTGGGAGGTGATGTCCATTTAGGAACAAGAAAAAGACAGTCACTATACCAATCCAATGGACCAGAAACAGTAGACATTGCAATCCAGAGCTGTAGCCAGGGTAAAACAAACTAATGGCCAGATTTATCAACACTTTTTGCGATCGCAATTGGGCCAATTTGGAGAATAGCAAAAAAGTGATTTGCAATGTATGAAACAATTATTTGCGATTACCTAAATTGCGAATGCAGTTAGGGATTTGCAATTTGTGATTCCCTAAATGCTATTCTTGAAGCCATTGCAAATTGCAATATTGCTGTAAGGAATCTCAAATTACCACCAACTTCAATTTGATGGTAAATTGCGATTTCCTAGTAAAAAGCACTTTTTTTGTTTTTTTTAAAGTGCCATTTGGTGCACATACATGCCCGTATGTGCGCCACATGTGCACACTTGCACATGTTAGGGGTGCAACAGGGTGCCCTTTTGGAACCCTTGCATCCTTGAAATTGCATGCGCAATTTGCGAGTACCTATTGGGTACTCACAAATTGTGGATGCAATTCCCATTCATTCCTATGGGCCGCTTGGCCCATACCAATGAATGGGAAGCCATTCCTTAATTGTGACTCGCACATTGCGAGTTGCAATTAAGGAATGCTAAGAAATCACAAAAAAATTGTGATTTTTCAAATGCATCTTGTTTTGCGATTCTCAAATAGTGGTTCTCTAAAAATCGCTATTTAAGAATCGCAAAAAAATTCTTTGATATATCTGGCCCTAAGTCTTTTTCAGCCAAAGGTAGAAATCACAAATTTGTTACTTGTGGAGAAAAGGCGCTGTTGGTAACTTGGGTTTACTTGTATCCAATGGGAAATTGTCAAAATAGCCAGGCAGAGTCAAATCTATCTTTGGTAGCTCGGCAGGTTTTGTTAAACTGGCACATGCCTCTGTTCGAGACAATTTCACATAGATGTCAGTATTAGGCTGAATTGAGATCTGTGTGTCATTTATAGTTTGATGTTGTTCATTTGAACAGGTACAAATTGCATTCCATTGTGTGTAACTCCTTCACTTCGAGGAGTCTTCAAAAGTTATTACTCTTTCCATCTGAACTTCCTGTATGGTAGCAAGAGGAGATTGGTGGCTACCCAGGAGGCCACGCGGCCAAAGAGTATCACAGGAATCTAGAGCATGAATCCAATACCACCAAGATGTACTTGTAAGCCCCGTCAGATTGTAAGGGCTGCAGTGGTCCAAATAGGCACATGCCAGGGGTCTGTCTGATATCAGTAGTGGTGTTTGAGGTGGACGTGCAATGGTGGAACCTTTTATCTGCTGACAAATGTCGCACTAAAGATTGGTCTGTTTTGTAGGACCTAGCCACCAATAATGCTGCTTTAGGAGTGAAATAGTTGCAGCGATACCTGCATGTGCTTAACCTGCGGTCCATGTTTGGTATCACTCTATCCCCCACTCTTGGAATTTGAGCATACAGAATGTGTTGCGCACTTGGAGGAGTACTTGAGTGGAAAGCCTTTTCGCAAGGTTGAGCTGCTGCGCATAGCGTTACAGCTATCATTATCTCTCCGTCTATCCTTGTACCAGAACGAGTGATTGCAGCGACAGCAGCTGTTCGCACTGTTGCATTGGCGGCTTCATCAGCCAATGAATTTCCTTCAACATGCATGCCAACACGTTGATGACTCAATGTGTGAATTACATGATCCTGTGGAAAGCATTTCTTCATCTTTGCCACTTGTTCCCAAAACAGCTTGTGCTTTATTGTGCAACCTTTGGAATCTCTAAACCCATTCTTACCCCAATAGTGAAGATATTAATTGTATGACTCGACACAATAAAACTAATCACACACAATGAATATGGGAAATTCCTGATCTGTATTTTTTTATTTCCAGTATCAGAGCTTTTAGTTCTGCCAGATGTGCAATCTCCTAGAGACTGCCTCTGTTTATTGCTAGGACAGAACTTACCATCCCTCATACGTCCCTACACACGTCCCTACACAATCACAGATACTGCGCTGTATCACACAGCAGGCTGGGCAGACCCATCTGTATAAATTATGTATTCGTGCTGGTCAAGAGGCATTATTTCAGTTGGGAGAGGATATTCTTCTTCGTACTGCAGAGACGCTTGTGTTTTTAAAGTAGAATCAAATTTGTAGTCTACATCTGTTGCAGTGAGAAAATTAGCCCATTGTATTCATCGTGGATGCAGTGCTTTTGAATTCAGAACGCTTGCTTTGGTAACAGCCTCAAAGGCTTCTAAACACTTTTAGCTCCTTTTCTGGCCTCATAAAGTTCATATTCTCAGACTCTTTTCTTTATGTGGGTTCTTTCACAAAATTCAAAGCTAATTTCATCACTGTCAGATTTTTCTTTTAGAGTTTGAGGTGACTCTTATTCTAGCTCATTTTCCAAAAATTAATTGGCAACAGTTTATTAGAGTGTAGATCCGTGCATTTGACTCTTCTTATTCTTTTTCTGCCACTGATGCAAGATACGCTCATTCAGGTGAGCATACGTTCTGTTTGGAATTTGTTTTCCTGCTTGTATTGTAGCAACTAACAGATCACTCTCACTATTTTCTGTGTTGGTTTAAATTATTTCAGGTTCCTCTTTGATTGGCTCTAACCTTTCATTCTGCCAATGTTTTCTTTTACAGTTTCTCTTCACTGTTTTTGATGTTTCGGCTCTCTCTTCTTCATTTGTGACTACTGCTGATTCTCCTTCACTCTCTGCCGAACTACTGCCTTGACCAGCATTAGCAATTCAGCTCACTGTGAACTACTTTCTACCCCTGGGGATTCTTGAGACTCGAATCCTCAACTGGAGCTTTTCAGTGATTGGGTCAGAAACTGGCTTCTGGTACTGATGCCTTTATCAGATCTTCACCTTGACTTTCATCAGAAACTTCTTTAAAAACTTTCATCACCCCCCTCGGCATCCAGACTACGAACTTGACTGTGTGAAATGGAGCCTTCATCTAATGCCTTCTCTATCCTCTTGTGAGTGGCATGGTTCCACTGTGGGACTCCAGCACACTTCACGGCAGTGTTAGTTATAGGCACAATTTAGATAGGGCCTTTCCAGCCTTCTTCCAGACAGCTCTTGATGACTTTTTTTTCCCCAAGAACCCAATCACCTGGGTTCAAGGGATGACACTGAGTTCCTTTTGATGATGCTGTTGCCAAATTCACCTGATGAGAATGAGATTTCACTACATCAGCCAGACCTTTGCAGTAACCTAGTACAATGTCATCAGTTATTGAAACAAATGTAGCTGAAGGAATGTAGGCCAGTCTCAAAGCTTTGCCCTTCAATGATTCAAGAGGTGAAATACCTATTTTGTTTTCTAGGGTACTCCTAATACTCATCACAGCAAAAGGAAGAACATCTGGCTATTTCAAACTAGTAGATGCACACACTTTAATCAACTTATTTTTGACAATCTCAGCCATCCTCTCCACAAGACCAGATGACGGAGGACGATAATTACAATGAAATCTTTGATCAATCTGGAGAGCTGTACAAATCTATTTCAGTCATTTTTAAAGTGAGAACCACTATCAGTCTCAATGGATGTCAGCTATTAATTATTTTAACAAAACCATGGCAACTATCATGCTATCAAATCTCTGGGTGGGATATGACTCAACACATTTACAAAATAAACAGACAATCACGAGAATATAATTAAGGGCATTATTAACTGGCATCTTTATGAAGTCAACTTGGAGTCTCCTAAATGGGCCCTGTGATTTTCCAATGTGATTCATTATAACTGTAGTCCTCTTTCCCTGATTATTTCTCTGTAAATTAAGGCATATTCGACACAAATCTTCTAAAAAAAACGTGAATTGATAATTTAACAAATATTTAATAAACGTTCTGGTCATAGCATCCCTTTACACATGGACCGGTTCATGCAGGTATCTTGCC
Organism: Triturus cristatus; assembly: GCF_964204655.1. Taxonomy (NCBI): domain Eukaryota; kingdom Metazoa; phylum Chordata; class Amphibia; order Caudata; family Salamandridae; genus Triturus; species Triturus cristatus. Next base: position 1,527,695,598 of record NC_140591.1, read on the forward strand.
ATGCATGTCACCATTGGGTCTGGTGGGATATATTTATTCTCAGGAGGGATCCACCCATCTTGGTAATTCATTTTTAAACCAACATTTCCCACCTTTTTTCCATCCTCTGGTATATCCTCCTGGAGATCCTTCAGTTCGCTCAAGGAAGTCTGTAGCGGATTCAACAAGAAATAATGAAAAATGTGTACATTTTCAACTAGACTCTCACTTAATTCATTTTCTTCTATTTCCTAAATCTGAATTTCTTCATTTGATCCCACAGTTTCATTCTCAAATGCCCAGAAATTGACAAACTTTTTAAAAAAAATGTTTTTATTTTTGTTAACCTTTTAAACAGAGAAGTCTTGGACATACGAGATATATAGAGTACAAAACATTATTACAATGCTGGGGACCTAGAGTTTCATGACAGAGACAAACAAACCAATAATTACGCTGTTACAATATTTGAGGGTTAAATGCGAACAAAGTATGTTCATTCGTGGGGTACCTGGTTTAGAGTCTAGTGTGGTCCTTTCTCTGGCTCTCCTCTCATTAGGCCCAATTCATCCTCTGACTCTCTGACATCAAGCCCATAGTAATCTATCCACGGAGCCCATATCTTGTTAAATTTACGAGGGCACCCCTAGCTTTGTGCGTGGCTCTTTCGCCCTCATGTATAAGTCCATGTCTGTCTTCCATTCCTTAAGCGTGCGGGAGGCGCAATTTCCCCAGTGGCGGGCTATATCCCGCTTAGCCACTACCATCCCCAAATTGGCTACTGTGGGCTTGCTGCGTGTTAGGTCGATCTCCGTGGGGATACCCAGGAGTGTATATTTGGCCTCCCGCTCGAGTTGAGCCCACAGAATGCTGTTCAACTCTCCTAATATTTGGGTCCAGTACCTTTGTATTTTCCTGCACTCCCACGATGTGTGTATGAAAGTGCCTCGATCGCCCTGGCATCTGAGACAGTCAGGGGTTTCTGCCCATCCCATGATATGTAGTCATGCTCTATCATAATAGGTTCTGTGTAGGATTTTATACTGTATAAGACGCAGCCTCTGCTTGATTGCCACTTCGAGTGGATGCATTAGGACTGCTTCCCAATCAATGTCGTCTAGTGGTCCTTTGGTAAGCTCCCATTTGGTTCTCAGTGGACCCAAAGTATCAGGCATATTATTGAGTAATGTTCTATAAGTCCATGAAACAGCCTTACTCTGGATTTCCTCCTGTAGGAGTCTACCCTCAAGGGGGGAAAACTTAGGTATTTCACTTGTGTCCAGTCTCTCTACCTTCCAGGTGTGTTTTAGTCTAATATAGGCATACTTTTGAGAATATTTTAGTTGGTATGTAGTCTGGAGTGCGCTAAAGGAAGTTAGGGTGCCTTGCTCTAGTATGTTGCCCAGCTTGGATATCCCTATCGTATCCCATTGGTTGAATCCCCTAAGTTTCCCTATCTCCGGTAGTCTCGTCCCCTCCCACAGGAGTGTCTCGCTTGTGAGTCTACTATCCCATTTCATCTGTTTCTCTGCTCCTAGCCATGCTTCAATTGCCCTTTGCGTGGCCGGCAAGAGACGGGAGGCACCCCTCCCACCATATATATAATGGAGCTGTGTACAGTGTCGGAATTGGAGTCTCTCCAGCACGTATGTGGGATGGTCCCTTGGTGTATGACCCCACTCATTAAGGAGAACTAAATGGGCTGCTCTATAGTAGGCTCTAATGTCTGGCAGGGCTAGATCTCCATCATACGGATTGCGTTGAAGCGGTTGCAGCGCTACTCTTGGGTGAACCCCGTCCCATAGGAATGAATGAATGAATGCGGACACTTATAGAGCGCAACTTTCACTCCCAAAGGAGCATCTTGGCGCTAAGTGGCGGGTGGACGAAGTGTCAAGGAGAATGGTCTCTGTTTGTACCATAATCAGATGAGGGATAGAGCTAGGCTATCTGGGACTGTGAAGAACCAAGTTTTAAGTATTTTCTTAAAGATAGCTTGTGACTGTGTGAGTCTCAGAAGACTGGGCAAGTGGTTCCATGCTTTTGTTCCCAGGACCGCCATTGACTTTCCTCCTCTGGACGTCAGGCGAAACCGAGGAGGTACTAACAAATTTTCCGTGGAGGATCTTAAGGAACGTTCCATTACTATGGTTTAATTCTTGCCCTGAGATATTTGGGTCCAGTTTGCTTCACCGATCTAAAGATTATAACAAGGATCTTAAAAAGTACACTTTTGTGTATAGGCAGCCAGTGAAAGGTGTGGAGGGCCGCCTAGGCTGAGGCCCCCCTTGGCAATTTCAGTACAAGTTGAGCCGCTGCATTTTGCACAGTCTGTAACTTTTTCCGATTGATCTTCTTTATTCCTGCGTATAGACTGTTGCAGTAGTCCAAACGTGATAAGATTAATGCTACTACTACAGTCTTTCGAGCTATTGCTGGAAGGAGATCAAAGAATTTGTTATATTCTTTTGATTCAGCGAAAGCACGAGCCTGCCACCGACAGCGCCTGCTAATGAAAGGACAATGAGGTGTTGAAACTTATCCCTAGGTTCCTGACGGTGTCCACTGTATTTGGGGGAGGGGTTGTGTCTGTCGGCCACCACGGTTTGGGCGTAAAGCTATGTCTTGAGATGTTGTGTGAGTCCGGCCATGTTCCTGTATCTTTGTCACCCATCTTGCCTCAGTCTCCTTCCTACTCAACCACGCCAGTAATTTCCCTGCTCTATCCCCTGTCTCATATAGGCGATGCAGAGTGGCCAGAATATGGGTTTTAACTACCTGGGTGGCTATTGCTCTATACTCCCTTCAGTTATCCCTATCTGACGGAGGGTGTGGGCGTCCGTGTCGTGTACAACCTTAGTTTCCAGGTTTGATAGTTTGCATTCCAGGCTCTCAATTTGTGAAGTGTCTGCTCTTTTTTTGTGTGCAATGATGTTCTGTGCCCTATCGCTTATCACTGTTTAGACGCCTCCCATAGGGTGGCCGCCAAATTCACTTAGCCATCGTTTTCTTTGAAATACAATTTGGTGTCTGTTCGAATTGCCCTAGGCAACCTTTCTGTCTTGAAGGGCCCAGGCATTCAATCTCCAATCTTTGTTACGTCTCTTGGACGTGCCTCCCACTGTGAGCCATAGCGGTGAATGATCAGATATTTCCCTTGCAAGATATTCCATCTTTTCAATTGTCTCTATCGCTCCAGCGGGGTGAAAAGGTAGTCCAACCCGGAAAATACTTTGTTCACCACCGAAAAATAGGAATAGGCAAGAGTGTTTGAGTGATGTCGCGGCCATAAATCAGTCAGCCGGAGTGTGTCTTGAAACTGTGCTAAGTGTGTAGGGCCGAGTGTTCCTGGGCTCACGCATGTGCGATAAAGATGTGGGTTTATCACATCATTAAAATCGCCCCCTATTATGGGCGTGGCAGGCCTTGACTGCAAGAGTATCCCAGTGATGTTATCTAGTGTTTGCTTCTGTAAGCGCGGGACCATATACACTAACCAGCAGGAGTTCTTTGCGATGCCATATCCCCTTGACCACCACATACGCCCCGTTGGGATCTGACCATGTTTTAGTGATCTGAAAAGGGGGGGATCTCTTCATCAGTATGGCTACCCCCTTGACCCAGTGGAGAACCCTGCATGTGCCAATGTAATGTACTGCCCTCTACCCAAGAAGGAACAATGTATGCCCATCAGGTGTGTCTCTTGTAGGAGGACTATGTCGGCTTAAGTCTTAAGATATTTAGTGACTAACCCTCTCTTAATTTTGTTCCCTAACCCGTTGACGTTCCACGTTATGACAGTGTATTGACCCTCTCCCATTGTCGATGTGATCATGGCTCTCTGCAATTCTGGTTCATCTCGTCCAAACTCTGTCCTCCCTCCCCTCCGCCTCTTCCCTTGATATCCATTTGAATGCTTTTGGAATATGACGTCTTTGTGTTTGAATGTATTGCACAACAGTTCCCATTACATAACTTGCCCCCCTCCCTATGCTCTTACCTTACCCTTTCCGCCCCCCAATTCGTCAACATGACAACACCAGCGCAGTTAAGTGTCAAAGAGGTCTGTATCCTACCCCCACAGCAATCAACTATTTAATAACATGTTATATAGGCTCAAAAAGTCTCACTACCTTAGGGCCAAGAAGCTGTAATGTCCACTAGACCCCGGTAGTGTCTTACTGTCTCTGAGCGATCTATCGGCCCCTTCATCTCAACCTTCTTTGCCACTTTTGGATTGCTGCTGTTGCTGCTGGTCGGTCAGGGATTCCAGGTTCTGGGCCGTTGCTTCCATTCGCTGAATATCTTGGAGTAGTGGTTGATCACTGTCTGTATCCGTCGAGTTTTCTCGTTCAGGTTTTGCGTTCGCGATAGCTTAGTTGCTTCCTGCCGTCTTTCCTCTTGAAGTGTCTCCGTCTAAGACCAAGAAGTGTGTTCCTCCTTCCTTAGGTCCTATAGGGCGCATAGGAGTTCTCAGTATGGTCCTCCATTGTGTTGCTGTGCATCTCAATCTTTTCCCTCTAGACCTCTCAGAACTTGATCTCCCCCTTTTGTCTGTTTGGGATGTGTTTTGTTGGGTTGGTCGGCGTCTCAGTGAGGGGCGTTCCTCGATCCAGGACCGTGCTTCCTCCGGGGTCTGAAAGAACTGTGAGGAGCCTTGGAAGATGACTTTAAGTTTTGCCGGGAAAGGTAACATATATTAAATCCCAAGTGTTTTTAGTTTCACCTTCACTGCATTGAATGTTTGTCTTTGTTTTTGCACTTCTCGGAAGTAGTCGGGGTATACCATTATCTTTGTGTTCGGGTATTTTACTTCCCCTTTGTGTCTCAGCCCTCAAAGGATCAAGTTGCGGCCCTGGAAATTTAGGAAACGAGCAATTAGGGGACTCGGAGGAGCACCAGGCGGTGGGCGGAAGAGGGCCATCCTGTGAGCCCTTTCTATGATAAAACAGGGCGGCAAGTGAGCATTAGGGAGGGAGTCTTTTAGCTATGAGAGTAGGAAACGTCCCGGATTCATCCCCTCTGTACCTTCTGGAAATCCAATAAACCGGAGGTTGTTTCTACTTCTTTCACCGAGGCTAAAAGTCCCGTCACTTCTTTTCGCATGGTGTGGATGACGGCCTCCACCTCCGAGATACGGTTTACTGCTTCTGTCACTCTCTCGGAAACTTTTCTCAGGTCTTGGCGCAGTAACATCACCTCTGAGCGGACCTCAGCCATTTTCCCTTCGAGGACCTCTCTGGACATGTATATTGCTTGCCGTATGGCTGCGTTATCTGGGAGAGGTGTACTGTCTCTCTGTGCCCCTGTCGTTGAGGGAAGCACTTTGGCATAGCGGTCCAACTTCCCCTGTCTCGATGTTTTGGGCTGTTTATTTTTCTCCATCTTAAACTGTGTAGTGTCAGTATTCTTCGCACTGTGAGGTCAGGGGTCTTTCCCCGGGGAATGCTGCGGTGACTTGCAACAAGTTACTTTCAGTGCTGCTGCTCACTTCCTCCCGCAAGTAATGGTTGGTGAGGAGTCTACTTTCGGGGTTTCCAAGACCTCCTCTCAGTCTTTCGCAGGCATTGTGCACTCGACCAAGCTCTATATTGCATCGGGAATACTGTGCATGGGCAAGGGTCGCCTGTTCAAACATGACGGCTGAAAGGTTTGTGGCTCCTTATAGCTCTGTACAGCTATGCCTCCAGGGCCGTCTCTACAGCCCTACCCCTGGTCTTCCCACTCCAGATCTCACTGTCCGATATAGGTGGGGCCGCCTCTCGTGACGCTTCCCAGGTGGTGAAGTTGTCTTGAGGCAGAGGGACTGTGTGCTGTGACTGGGACTCGATGCCAGGGGTGTCTGAAACACGTGTCCCCCGTGCCAGTTTCTTGATTTGTGCCACCCTCGGATCAAAGCCAGTTGCTGCAGGGTATTTCACCCCTGCCGCTCGTCCTCTTGTCTGGTCGCTCGTGGGCTTCTTCTCGGCCTGCTGGTATATTTGCCTCTGGCCCCCTACCTCAGTGTGTTCTTCCTCGTAGAGGTGCCTACAGTGTTTGGGAGCTCTCGCAGAGCCGGTAGCAGCCCTCAACACCGAGCACGCTGGTCTTAGTTGATTCTGGAACCATAAACATATGCAAATTTCCCCCCACAATGGCTCCCGCTTTAGTGTCTGGGCGGTGTTCAGGGTGTTGATATCTGCACCTAAGGATTCAGTCCGAAGCCACACTGTCTACACACCGCCTGGCGAGATCCTCTCTTCTCCCTGGCCAATCCCCACCTCTTTTGCGCAACAGGGTTTCCCAGGGGTTACGGCACAGGTCGAGTGGCAGGAGCATCCCCAAATCCAGCTGTCGGAGAACCGCCCCTCAGCAGCGTGCCGAGGAGCGATTACCGTGTGTGTGCAGGTCTAAATCCCCACTACTGTGGGGGCTTCTGTCACTCCAGTACCCCCGGTCTCCCATGTGTCGTAAACGAAGATCAGCTCAAGCCTCAGTTTCCGCAGCGCTCTGTGTACCTGGGTCGCCGCCATCTTGATTCCTGTTGTCCGACTCGTCGTCCCCAGCTCTGTGAGTTTCCCTCCTCCGGAGACCACCTCTACCCACGAATTGCAGCTGTTTGTTGCAGGAAGGTCTACATCTCCTGTTGTCAGTAGGTTTTGGCTATGAAGGACAGGATACATTTACAGGATTCCGTCAGGCTATGGCGCTACACTGCTACCCGGCCATGTTATTGGCCATGCCCCACAGAAATTCACTAACTACTTGATCTGCATATTTATTTCCGAGTGTGACCATATAATTTCCAATCATATAGGCAGTACATTTGACCACATCAATTTTGTCTGGCATTTGTATTGCTTCCAAAAAATCAAGAACATAGGAACCTTTTCTGTTGGATGTCCCAGTGGATGTCATAAAATGCTTTTGTGACCACAAATGCCCAGAGTCATGGACCACTTCAAAACCATAGTTGCCGACTATATAGATCATCACATTCAAATCAACTGCGAGGCAATAAGCCTTTGTCAATGCAATCAAATCTGCACATGTGCTGATATTATATTAATCAGGTATGATAGTTCAGGAATTTCAGAATTGGAACACAGTGCTTAAGTAGCATTTAATGCTTACTAGTGGTCTATAAAAGATCCGTCTACAAACAAAATTAGATCAGCTATTTTGATAGGAATTTCTTGGATGACTAGTCTTGGTTTGGTACATATATTTGTGACATTTATGCAATTGTGCTCTGGTTCATCATATTCATCACTCTTGTGTTTGTCTCTATTGTTATCTGAAATGGGAAGCAGCATTGCAGCATTCAGAAAACCACATCTAAGATGTTCTCTGCTGCCAGTATGACTTGTTCATAGCTTGTAAGATCGTTTTTGTCAGAAGACCAGAGCGGGAGGTCGCTCCTTCTCCCTCCTCGCGGCCAAGGCATAGAACACCCTCCCTCTCCACCTCTGCCAGAAACCAAATCTCTCCAAGTTCCTGAAGGACCTCAAGACCTGGCTCTTCGCCGAATCACCATGAGCGTCTGGCAACTGCACGAACCCTGGTGGGCCCTGGAACACCTGATGGGCCCTGGAAGACCTCAGGACCTACTTGGCCTCTCGACGGTACTATGTAAGTGCCAAAGAGCTGCGCACACCCCCCCCTCCAGTGCCTTGAGAGCCTCCAGGGTGAGTGGTTGCGCTTAATAAACCTTCGATTGATTGATTGATTTTGCTGAGTCTTGGAACAGATCAGCAAAACCTCAACTGAAAGTAGAAAGAACATGTTAGAAATTGGGTTGTTGGTTCACTGGGAAATAATTCTGTTCAAGCAACAGCCACAAACCCTGTCAGGGTAAACCACAAAAGTCACTAAATTAACTTGTGCTTAACTTTCAACACAAAAAATTCCACACCAATTTACAAAAATAGAGTACATTTTAATAACGTATTTGACATCAAAACTACAAAAATGAAATCAGTAGAACCGAGAAATGCAATTTTAAAGGTTTCAATAAAAAGTTCTTAAAAGCACAAAGTGCCAACTAGGGCTATCTGCTCATGCCCGACTGCAGCAAAGTCACACGTTTAGGCCAACCGTGATGGAGAGCGGGTCAGGTACAAGAAACAAACTAGGCCCATTGATGATTGTATCTCAAGTCCGGGATGTGGAGCTTTGTGCTGCGCAGCGGAAGTTCCAAGGAACAATGCAAGGTCCGCAATGAGGATTCTTCATGCAGCAACGGTTCTGCTGCACTGAGAGAACTACGATGCAGAGTGGCATCGAGGCTGCATCAGGCGAACCGGTTCCAGTGAGGGGCTGCGAAGGTTGCATTGCAGGCTTGTGTCAAGCCTGTGTTGTGATGAGTTGGTTGTGATGATGAGTTTCAGGGCTATGTTAAGTTTGCATTATGCTGCATTGGTTCTGGTGAAGTCCACAGCGGGCCTGGCTTAGCACGTTTAGTACCACTTCCAAGGGTCTAGGACTGGAGGGGCTCCACTTGGGTGGGTTAGGACTCACAGCAGGCAGAGTCCGTGTGAAGGGCTCAGGTTGGTTGGAGCTTTTTCTGTCACTGAGGCTCTGATCAGGAGGCCACTCAGCTAAACCTTGCAATCACTCTGGGGAAAACACAGAAGGGTTACTTAGGTGTGGAAGGAATGGCACCAATAGAGTGTGCGTACTGATGAATATGAGGCCAAGTAAGGCAGTGCAAACTGGTGAGGGAGAACCCTTAATCTCTGCCAAAAGATTGACCCTGAGGTCAACAAGTGATTTTTGTGGTCCGTTGCACACGGTAACATTACAGTGCTTATTGCAACATGGTTTATGACTTTCACACAATCTAGAGTACACACATTATGCAAAACACTTGAAACAGTGCAATCATAAGTGTATTGCTCCTCTTTTAATCCGAACAGTTGGCCAGCACACACGTGTTTCTTCAGGGCTGAAAAGATGTACAATACGACACAAAGTATTATGGAATCACGACATAAGGCTATACACAATGATATGTTAACCAACATATCTCCCATCACAACACGTGGGAATCAACGGTTACAAAGGTGCATGCATATTCTCGGTGTACCCAAATATTCTGTGTGTAAGAGATGATATTTCATAATTCGGTGCAATGACATGCATCTGGCAGCGTCACAAGACAATCTTAAACAATTCACAGTATTGCGGGTCTGGTGGGGTGACCATAGTAATGATACTTTAAATTGACAGTCATGTGTGGTACAGAGCTAAAAGAAGTAGTTGGATCAGTAAAGAGAAAGAGAGAGAAAAGAGCAGTCTGGAACTGAAAGGAATAGCGAGAGAGACACTAGTCAACAAAAAACACGAGACAGAGGCACTTTCAGGTGAAAAGAAATCCAGTGTGTATCACAAGGTCAGAGTGAAGAACGTAAGGAATATAGCCCTCACAGTACAGAATCACTTGCATGTGGTGTACAAGTAAATTCTGTGAATTATACAAGATTGCGGCACAGAAATATCTCACAATCATAACGTTCAGCATCGATCTATATGGGATTGGTGAAAGTAACCGGACGATGTGATGCTGAATAAGGAGTATTAGCCTTGCAATCACTCTATTGGTCGTGGGTTCAAGATGCAGGCCCAGTCCTTCTCACAGAGGTAGCAGGACAGCAAAGCAGACCAGCAGAGGAGCACAGTAGCAGAGCAGTTCTTCTTACAGCAGAACAGTCCTTCTTTTGTATCTTCCACAACTCCAGTAGTAATCTGAAGAATTGGGTGTGAGGGTTCAATATTTAATTCTGGTGCCTTATTTGAAGTTAGAGAAGTCTTTGAAGTTCCACCCCTAAAGAGGTATCTGGAATTTCCTGACTCTCTACCCTTGTCCCAGTCTGTTTTGAGGCATGGTAGGCTAGTGTAAAGTCATTTGTGTGTAAGCTGATCCAGTGCCTTCAAAGTGCATGTGTGGTAGGTGATGGCCCCAGCCCCCATCTAGTCGAGATGGTCTATCCTGCCACCCTCCATTGTTATACTGTCTAGAAAGAAAGCGCAAAGGCCAGCTGCAAACTACACCTAGTCATGTGACCCAGGAACAGGCTTCAGGAATCAAATAGATAGCATAACAAAATACCAACTTTCTAAAAGTAGCATTTTCAAACTTGTGACTTAAAATCGGACTTTACCAATAAAAAGGGTTTTAAATTACCCTTCCTCAGATACTTAACATTTCTACCTCTTCTGGATCAAACATTACCACTTATTACATTTAAAAGAGTAACCCACGTTAACCTATGGGAGAAGTAGTCTTTACAGCAGTGAAAAAACGGTTTAGGAGTTTTACACTACCAGGATTTGTAAACTGCATGACCCACTTTTTAATTCTAAAGCACCATGCCCTGTTGGCTGTTTAGGGCCTACCTCAAGGGTGACTTATATGTAAGAAAAAGGGAGTTTTAAACTTGGCAAAGGGGTTATTTTCCCAAGTTGAATTGGGGGTTTTAAGTGCTACCAGTCTGCAGTGGCAGGCGTCAGACATATTATAAGGGCAACTTCAGTGGCTAGCACAATAAGTGCAGGGAGCCCACTAGTCGCATTTAATTTACTGGCCATGGATATATGGTATACCACTTCACTAGGGACGTATATGTGAAATAAATTTGCCAATCAGGTGTAAACTAATTTTTACCCAGTTTTAGGGAGTGAGGACAATCACTTTAGCAGTGGCTAACAGTCATAACGAGTCCTATAGCCAACAAAAACAAATTCAGTCAATAAGAGGCAAAATGTTTAGGAATGACAACACTAAGGGTGACGGGTCTAACAGAACAGAATTAGTGTATGTCCCATCACAATTCCTTCATTTTGCTCAATAGAAGTGCAACTAGCTGCAACCACTTTTAGACTACCAGGATCAGCTACAGCTACTAGATCCAACACAACTGATACATATACTATTGACCTCATGAGTCCTCCGTGTGTATGGGTCAAACTAGACAAAGGACACTAATCTCTCTCATGGCAGAAGAGATAGAACTCTTTATCATAGTCGGGCATTCCAGGGTCAGGTACATTATAAGATTCTCCCTCGAATTTCGAAGACCTTTACGCATTGGTCATCAAATGGTAGAGGGTCTGAAATATCACTGTGGGTTACCCTTATTAAATGCTTTGCAATCAAGAAAAAGTTTGGAATTCACTAACAACACTAGCCAACAATTTCCAAAAACATCCTCTGGGTGGTTGGAGGACCCATGTTCAGAATTGCAGAAATGCATTTTTTTTTTACTTTCTTGTTCCTTTGTCAATGTAATGGCTAAGATACATCACTTCTTTCTTACAGAATACATCTTTGTTGGGGAAACCCTTAGATCATTGCCAGCTAAATGATGCAATAGTGCAATCCTATCAAGCTTTCAATTATCTTTTGTCTTAGATGTCACCAATAGGTCATCTTTGTATTGCACCAGGACTGAGTTACAGAGTAACTGCAAACCTACCAAATCTTTTTTGCGTATCTAACTAAAAATGTAAGGACTTTCAGTATACCCTTGTGTAATTCAACACCAAAGGAAAACTTTATTTTGGAACTGAATTGCAAAAAGAAATGGAATATCCTTGTGCAGAGGAATAGAGAACAATGTTTGAGATAAGTCGATCAATGTATACCACCCTGCCTCTGTTTTTTGAAGCAAATTGTTGCATTATTCGATACCATCAGACAACATGGATCACCATTTCATTTATTTTTCGAAGACGGCACTTTTAATTTTTGCTACTCAGTATTTAGTGCACATCACAGGAGAATTACCAAGCATTTCCCGCAGAATACCTTGTTTGATTATTTTTTTCTGTCGTCCTTTATTACTTTATCTGTATTGCCTAATTCTAATGGGAATTGCATTTAGTTGTACATTAATTTTGACAGGCTTTGCACTTTTAATTAATACTGTATTTCCTTTGAAATCACACACCTCTTTTTTAATAGTATGTATTGAATTCAGTGACTAATAATCTTTAGTAATAATTAGAAACAACTAAACTCTTGAATCTTGTGAATTAATTTTGAAGACTGAGGACTATATTTATGGCCAAGTCACGCGGTGCAGAACTGCAAGTCATCTTTCTGTGTTGCACTATGTGACAGGAAAAAGGCAGTAATGCCCCATTTTTAAGTCAATACTGCACATTACTGCCTTTTCCCCTGCGCTGGGGCCTTTTTGGCTACCTAGCGCTAATGCAGGCACCCTTGCATACTGGCCAGTAGCTCCTCTTTTTATGAAAAAAGAAGCAGGGTGGCCATTCCCCTTAATGCATAATTCCTCCTCCCCCTCAGGCCCTGTCATTGATCATTAGCCTCTGGATAAAACTGAGGGAAGTCATTATTCAGAAACAATGGTTTTTGCTGGTGTCCTAGACTGTAAGGCATGTTATTTCTCATGTTTTGCTGCATCACTAGAGCTATTGGAATATCATGAGGAAGTGTCCTTGATTTTGCACATTCTGCACAGAAGCTGGTTGGACTGAGGTTATGGACTATGTCTGCACCTGATTCACATTTTGCTTTATCTGGGGAACTACATTATTTGGATTTTAGTCTGGATTCTGTCTGTGCTTATAATTCCAGTGCCTAATTTTACAGCAGAAATGACAAGTAGTGCTCTTTTGCAGCAACTCAATGTTTGCATTCTCTCTGGAGGAATTCACAACTCCTCTTCCATGACGTTGCATTTGTTCCGTAACTTTTTCCCATTATAACACCTTGCATCATTCCAGAGCTGTCAGGGAACAGAAACCCCAAATCAGAAACCATCAACTGTTTCTTGCCATTTCTCAGAAACTGCTTTGTCTAGGCAACCATCAGCTCCTCTTTGCTGTTTTTCTGCCTCTTATCAAACCATCAACTACTGAACTTGGCACACTTCAGGATCTCATCAACACCATAAGTTTGCCATCACATCACGCTTTACAGAATATGGGGAAACAGCAATTACAATGTGGTTGTAACCAAGCAGTCCCTTTACCACGCAGGCATAACAACACATGCACTGTTACTACGCATAGCCATTACCGTGCATTTTTATTGCAACGCTGCATATGCACAGGTGGTTCTGGCTATGCGAGTAACTGATGTGCTATTGGCGTCATTGTGGTAAAGGTAATGACGCAGTGGCGTCATCAGAGGAAACGGAGAGCCTTCCGTTTCATCTTTCCCAACTGTGCCATGGCTCACAAAAGAAGAGGAGCCCCGTCTACCGAGGTAAGGGCATCGATTTAGGGCTTTTGACCAGGGGGGGGGGGTTCTAACTAAAAAGTACCTGGGGCCGGTTTTAGGGCTCAGGACAGGGGTCAGGTATTTCTAAGAAGGGTTCGCAAAGCGGGTATTGCGCTGGGGATTAGTCTCAGGGCTGGGATCGGGTATTTTTTAAAAAAAGGGCTGAGGGCCAGGGGGGGCATACTGGGGTATATGGAGCGTTTTTAGTCACAGCTCTAGCTGGTTCCTCAGTTAGAAAGCCAATGGCAACCTTACATTCAGTCCATAAATCACTGGGACCAACAATCTCAAACAGTGTATCCAAATCAGTCCAAAGTATTTCTGAAATTTCATCAATTTATAAACATCTTTATACCATTTCTTAGGTTATCAAAATGTGTCATACTAGCATAAAGATTACCTCGTGCCCAAGAACCTGCATATGATTCTCTTAATGTAGTTATCTCAAGGGAAGTTCTGCAACTGTCTGTAACTGAGAATCATTAAGAGACTCTTTTGCTTTCTTTCATGCCTCTGAAGCTTCTTTTTAGTATTAAATTGCTTCTACCATCTATATATGTACTTCTTCAACTTCCCACAGTCCTTTATACTTTCAACTAAATCCTTAATGTGAGCACATGAAGTCATAAAACACAGTTATTGTAATTCTTCTTTTGTTAAATCCATATTATAATTTGTTTGTACCTTCCTCGCTCAACTAATGCCAACTACACATTTATCACTTACTTCTTCCAGCTTATCATATGCTTTATTTGCACACCTTGCTGTGCTGCCTCTCTGATCAAACATCTCATTTCATCCACATTGTATGACATCAGTCTGTTTAAATCAATTGTATCCTGTAAAATTTCTTCAAATTAAGGGTCCGATTCATATAGGTAAAGTTAACCGAAAAGTCGAACTTTAGACCAGAAGTATAAGTTTACACCTAAAGTCTAACTTTACACCTTAAGTCTAACTTTGAACCCAAAGTTTAACTTGACATCTGAAGTCTAGGTTTAGACCTGAAGTCTAAGTTTAGGTCAAAAGTCTAGCTTTACTACTTTTTGGTATTCACAAAGGTAAGTTACTACTAGTAACTTTACTACTAGTAATTTTACTAGTGGTAACTAAACTTTACTACTAGTATGTTTACTAGTAGTAAACTTACTAGTAGTAACTTATCTTGGTGAATATGGAAAATTAGTGAAGTTAGACATTTCATCTAAGTTAGACTTTAGGTCTGAACATGGACTTCAAGTCTAAACTTAGACTTGAGATATAAAGCTAGACATTAGGGACCTGATTCACAAAGGTAAGGTTAGACCTGCTGTCTAACTCTAGACCTAAAGTCTAAGTTTAGATCTGAAGTCTAGGTTTAGACTTCGGGTCTAATGTTAGATTTCAGGTCTAAGTATACATTTGTGATTTGAGCCCTGAGTCTTTCTACGCCCAATATTAATATCTCTCTCCTTAGGAGGCTCAGCAGTAACAGTAGCAGACATGCCTTTTGACATTGGAGAGACAACAATAGAATCTCTGCCAATACTCAACACAAATGTCAATGTATTTCCAGGTGGGGCACTTGCTGCTATACCTGTAACTGCTAGGGCTGTCTATCCATGCACTTGAGCACTCATACCCTCTCCCGCTGCACCAATACCAGGTACAGCGGAACCCTGCACCCTTGTCTGGATCCCATCAGTGAATGGAGAAGGTCTGGAATTCAAAAGACTATTTAAAAAGTTATCCTTCTCAACTGAATCCTGTTCTCTGCTCTGCTTCTCTCTGTTTCCTTCATTATCTTTTCTTTTACATACCGTTTCTTTCACTAGTGAAGGGAAAACTCACTCCTTCCACCATAATCTCCCTCTAACATCTCTCCTGATGATCCCACTTGCTTCCCAACCTCTGTCTAAATGAACCTTCACCTGTTTCTCCATTTTCTTCCTCTCCTTCTCTGTAGCCATTCGATCCTGTTTGTTAGACCTGGCTTGTCCAGTGGGTTTATCCTCAGACCTTTTGCTTTGTGGCCTCCTGTTTTGGACCCTTTTTCGTTGGTTTTATGACTCTGGGCACTTTACAACTTCGGATCAGTGCTAAAGTGCATATGCTCTCCCTGTAAATTGTTATGATGGATTGGCATATTTGATTTACTGGTAAGTCCCTAGTAAAGTGCACTGTGTGTGCCCAGGGCCTCTAAATCAAATGCTGCTAGTGGACCTACAGCACTGATTGTGCCAACCAGATGAGTAGCATGTAAATGTATCTCTGACCCGTCACTGCAGTGTCTGTGTGCAGTTTGGTACTGCCATGTGCGCCCACTTACCAGGCCATAACCTTCTCTTTTCTTACATTTACGACACCCCAAAGGTAGGCCCAAGGTACCCCTGTGGGCAGGGTGCAGTGTATGTGAAAGGTAGGACATGTCCTGATGTGTGTGGCAAGTACTGATAGTGAAATACTGCCAATTTTGTTTTTTACTGTTCAAGGGCTAGAATGGGGGTTTATTTTTAACATCTCATATATATAACTTCCCACTGGGATAAGATTGAAAGATGGAGTTTAGTATGCCTGAACTCAGAATATAAAAATGCATCATTTAGTTAAGATTATTTTTTATATTGTGTGTTTGAAAATACCACTTTTAGAAAGTGTGTATTTTCTTGCTTAGCCATCCTGTCTGCCTCTGCTGGTTTGTGGATTGACTGGCTTATGAATGACAGGGACTAGGGGTGTGCATTCTCTCAGACGGCCACCGGGGTGGGGCGTGATGTGTGTCCTGCCTTTCCTGAATAATCAAGGCAGGACTGAGGGGACCTTGGCTGTATTTAGAGTAGTGGGAGGAGATTTCTTTCACATGGGCCTGGCCTGCCTGGGACAATTTTGTCTCCACCTCCTGCTGGGCAGCTGGATACAAAGACTTCATCCCTAGCTCCCCTGAACCTCCTTGGTAGGAGTTTAGACCTGCCCCGAGGTACCTGTTGCTGTTCTGGGCCTCTGGAGATTATTCCCGCTGTTGGAAGCTGGAAAAGAAACTCAGCTAAGAGAAGGGCAATGCATCCGCTCCTGTTTCTGATGCATCGCTCAAGAAACCAACGCAGTGCCTGCCCGTTGTGGGAGAAATCGCCGTACGCCGCATCGAGTGTATTGATCTATGAATTCCAAGATCACCGCACTGATTCTGACGCAGGCCCTGCTGTGTGGCTGCAAGAACCAATGCATCGTGTGTCTGCAGCTGGAGAAACCAATGTATCCCCGATCCGCACGTATTGCACCTGGGTGCCAAGTCAACATCAACGCTGGGGCTGCAGTAAGAAACCAATGCATTACCTCCCTGCACAGTAAGAAACCGATGCATCACCTCCCCTTCAGGAAGAAATCAACGCATCACCTCTCCTGGGTGGCAGTAAGGAGCCGATGCATCACCTTCCCAGGAGTAAGGAACCAATGCATCACCTTCCCTGCGTGTAAGGAACCTAACGCATCACCTTACCTGCAGCTGTTTTTGTTAATGATTTTGACGCATCCAAGTTACTTTTTGTTGAAAGTGTTGCATCAATAGTTTGCTATTGACTGAACAGTTTCTACTTTTTAAAAGTCATGTTTTGATTACTGTAATGTGGATTTTTGTCGTTTTTGTCTTGTTTGGTTTAGATAAAGATGACTTAATTTTCTAAACTGGTGTGGTGTCCATTGGTAGTGTTTTCACTGTATTAATGTATGTGTGCGCAAATGCTTTACACACTGCCTCTGAGATAAGCCTGTCTGCTCATGCCAAGCTACCAAGGGGGTGAGCAGGTGTTATTTTAGAAGTGTATCCCCCTTGCCCTGGCTCGGAAGAAGGGTCCCTACTTGGACAGAGGTGCACACCATTGCCAACTAGAGACCCTAATTTCTAACACTGTTTATTCGGTGCCTCAAGCTAACTAGGTCTAGGTAGAGGCTTCCACTCATTCTTGGTCTGTCTTAAGAAGTCTAGCTTCCAATTAATAAACGTGCCCTCTAAACCAGTGGTTCTCAAACTGTGTCTAACAGCCCCCGGTGCACCATTAGAACAAGCCAGGGGTGCCGCAAACATCTAGGGAATGTGGAAAAAGTATTACGTTCTGAAAAAGATTTTTGTAATGTGCAAAGTTTATAAATTAAATATTAAGAAGCCTTTGCGGACCCAAGTTACCCATTCGGGCATGTCATGTGGGGGAGTTATGAAAGCACCGCCTTTCAGCATAATGGATTTAAGTTTTGGCCCAGCACGTAACATGCTTCATGTAATAAAGAGACTCTGCTTAGGTGGGGCCAGGCGCAATCAGGACACAGTGTTGCCAAGCGCTGTTGCTGCCTGTGTTCTACCACGGGGCCATCGTCATTACAAATACATTTTATTGAGCAGTAGGAAATGTGAAATTTCCCCAAACTCTACACCACCCCTTCTTTCACAACCTTTTCGTAGTGACAGTCAATAAGAAAAGTAAATCACCCTCTCCTACACAGTTCCCAAAGTCAGAGAAAAAGCCGCTCATTAATAGGGCTTGTGTACGGTTGCGCTTGGACTTGATGGAGGAGATCCCAGAGGCTAGATCTCATCACACTGGACCGTTTGCCACAAGCATTACCGAGCCCTGCACCTTATGATTGTGGAGTCACCAAAACTACTAAGCTTCGGGAAACACCAACTCACACACAAACACTGCAGTTCTTGCATGACCGCCTCTTAGCAAGGCACTAATGAGCACTGGAGCAGTAGAAAAAGTGCACCACCTTATGCGTTCCTTCAATGAATAGTGCAACACTTTCCTTTGCATGGCACAGTAAAGGAGGTTCATCCGTCCTATGAAAAGCGTAGGAGTATACACTGCACTGTGTCGACATTCAGTGCCACAATTAATAATATCAAATGACACAGGTGCAGGCATAATACATGGTACTATCTACTGATCTGAGGCAGAGTTCAGAACATATTAACACCCAGCCTTGCGATTGGACAGATTGTTGTGACACTATGCACTAATCAGGGTCTTCCGAACTTTAAAGTTCTATTTTCCCTACACTCCAGGGAAGTGGTTTATCTTTCCTACATTAACAGTGAAACCACACCTGAACTCGTCTTTCACTATCAAGGCCACAAAGACGCCACTCCGCTGTTATTTATTGGTGGGTTGATTTAACAGGCAATGTTAGAACAAGTGAAACAGCTGGAACTATAATTCAGGCAAACAATGCTTTCATGTCGTATGACCATAATGACCTGTCTGTCACTTTCTTGATGTGGCCATGAATAAGCTGTTTAATTTGACTAACCCTATAGTGTTTCATAATACATATAATGACAGTGACTTTTGTGTGGCGGTAGATGGGTTAAAAAAGGCTCACAAATAATCAATTGAGAAGAGCTCAGGTAAGTGTAGAGTTAAAGAGCTAAGCATGGAGATTTAAGTTAGTGTTTGGTTATGAATAAGGTAAAGGTACCTAGACAGTAGAGTGAGGGAATGATTAGCACTCGGGTCGGTAGAGGATACAAATGGTCTCCAAGCACAAACAGTTTTATATTAATTTATTGATCCACATGATTGTCTACAAATATCCAAAGAACAAGAATAAAAGGAAGAAGTATAGGTAAAAATCTTCCGCCATGCCTGGCACTCGAGCACTGAGTGGTCTCAATATTATATATGTTTATCAATCTTTATGTCGACATAGGAACTCATTTGATATAGCGGTCTATATCAGGGTCGACTCTTTAAAAGAATCAGAATCTGAAAAAGTTTAACCCACCGGAAAATAAAGTAACATGATGGGAAGCCATGACCAATGGACAATTATGTCAAGGGAGCAGTGGGTCTAAAATGTTTGGGAACCACTGCTTGACTATTCTACAGACAGGGAAAAAGAGGACTCTCCAAAGCAGAAAGGAGGTGCTCTTAACTCCCAACCATGCCCTGCTACCAACAATTTCTAGGTGCGGGTAACCCTAAAAAATGTACACCCCAAAACGTTACCTCAACAGAACACCCACAAGTTGATTTATCAAAAGAGGTGTTAACCCTCAGTGTCATGAGGCACAGGGTATTCAAGGCAAGGCTCCTTCCAAAACATCAAAGATATAGTCAATTTAGTAAAAGCCCACACAATCATTAAGTTATAGATCATCAAAATAAATGTAAATGTTTTATTACAAAAATTCGAAAGATGAGGTACAGAGTTGATATAAAGCCAGAGCTATGAACGCTCTCAGTAAATAAATAGAGCATTACAGAGAAGTACAAAATCAAAAATATAACTAAGTACCAAGTAAGCAGATAAAACAATAGAGAATTAGGCAGTATTTCTAGCAGCATAAGAAAGTTCTCAGAGAAATTCTGGCTCACCCCCAAAATCAAGGATTTATATACACTATTTCTATATACTAAATCATTAAAATTGCAAAACCACTCTGGTAGAATAAAAAAAGGGTTATATTTTCAGCATCTCAAGGGACAGCTTTATTAAACATTATATTGCCTTAGCCTCTAAGCACTAACTCATTATATGAATATTGATGCTGCCCACCCTATGCTAATGTTACCCGGAGATGGCACAACAAACTAGTTACATAAGCAACAGCAAAATATTAGGAATGAATAAGGTACACTTAGCTGATGAAAGTTCCATGAAATGTTACAAATAATGTAACATTATTTGTGACCAAGCTAGGAAGATTTGATAGAGAACAGCAAGAACAAGGTCAATAAATATACAAACATGGCTCTACTTTAATATGTGCTGTAGAAATAATGAACTGTGAACATCCAATTTGAAAAAGATGGTGACAGAACCTAAATTGAGGCCTCATTAACAATAGTTCATAAAACACATTTCTATAGGTCATAGAAACTTTGGGCCTTATTATGATGTTGGAAGGACTGCCACTGACAGGCCATCGTCGGTGGTGGTCCAATTGACATCTGGGGATGGGGCCAAACCGCCGCATTACAATGCGGTCAGTCAGGCCACATTGGTGGAGGGCCTGACCAACAGCTTCTGTTGGGCTGTGTCAAGAATTCCTGTCATGCGAGGGGAGGAAAACGGTAACCAGCGAAAACGGACTACATCTCCCAGGATGCTTAGCGGTTGAGAGGTTATGTAAACAGGAGAGCTGTTACATAACTCAAGGAAAACACGCCCTTATGTAAACAGGAGAGCTGTTACATAACTCAAGGAAAACACGCCCTTATGTAAACAGGAGAGCTGTTACATAACTCAAGGAAAACACGCCCTTATGTAAACAGGAGAGCTGTTACATAACTCAAGGAAAACACGCCCTATAAAGGGAGGAACCGGGAGGTACAACGCTGTCGGATATTGTGTTTACACCGACGTACCTGCTTAGTGAAGAGCAGTGTTCCGGAGTGGTGCTCCAGTAAGGCAAGAACGGAGGTAGGTCGAGTCGTTACTCCCTGGGCCGTGTCTTGCCCCATCGTCACCTGTGAAGGACCCGGAAGCTCTACCGGATAACCATTGAGCTTCGCTTTTTGACTCGGCTGAGTCAAAGCGCAGTGGCGCTTTTGCTGGTTGGAGTCGTAACTCCCAGCCCGACCAGAGATACAGGGACTGCCAGCTGTAACGCACACCAGGAGGTGTTTGCCGCGTTACAGACTCGGAAGTCCACGGGATCGATCGAGCGGCTGCTCTCGGTTCAGTCTTCTTTGCTTGTGATTGGGGTATCGGTGACGCATCACCAGGAGGTGACTCCGCGTCCCGGTGCAGTCTGAGGAAGAGGTTGAGCGGCTGCTCCCTTCAGGTAGAGACCCCGGCTGGGTGTTTCCCTGACTCCTCGATTCACCCCAACACTCTTCGTGCCCCTCACAGCCTACCGATTGGCATTGTTGGCCATTTCATTTCTGCCCTCTGTTGGCATACGCCGGGATCGGCGTATATGCAGAGGACGGTTAGGACCATCCGTGCTGTGGGCTGGTAACGTACTTAGCCTGGAGGATTCCAGTGACTATAACCTTTGTTTATTCCTTGTATTATTTTTGCCTTCATTAAAATAACTAAACCTTCACAAGTGGTTGCGTTCTCATTCTCGTGTCTGTTAAACGATCCTGAGACGTTCAGGGCGTTACAGGCTATCGGTCGGATCGTATTCCCCAAAGTGGAGTAAGTGCCTGCTCAGGCACCACCATGGGGATTATAATCCACTTTTCTACCAGCCTGTACATGTTGGTTTTCTGGCATTAAAAGGCTGGGAATCAGGGTCTTTTTAGGCCCCCAGCAGGGCCCTAGTCCCCCAAGGCCCTCAGCTACGGGCCCTGGAGGGCACTTCTTGTGCCCACCTAAACATCCATGCACATGTGGCAGGTTCCGCATTGTGCCTGCCACACGATGCATGGATGTTTCCAAAGTGTATATTTCCTATTGTTGCTTGTGATATATATTTCCGATTGGGGCTTGTGCAATAGCCGCCCATAGCAGGATCTACTGTTTAACAGAATCAGAATCTGAAAAGGTTTAACCCACCTGCAAAAAGTGGCATGATGGGAAGCCATGGCCAATGGACAATTAGGTCAAGGGAGCCGTGGGTCTAAAAAGTTTGGGAACCACTGCTTGACCAAACTAAGGATAGGGCAAAAAGAGGACTTTCTAAAGCATAAAGGAGGTGCTCTTAACTCACAAGCATGGTCTGCTACCAACAAATTGAAAGTGCACAATGTTTTAATTGCTAACAATATATCCCCAGGGCATTCGGCTCAAATATTTTGTCATGCTCGAGACTTTGAAGCCTTAAGGAGCAACTCTCCTCTATGGCCATAAAGAACTGATAAATGTGTTCAGATAAGCATCACATCGCTTGTAGAACCCCATCCGGGGGTAGGGCAAGAGGTAAGTCACAAGCCGCAATTGAAAGTATAAACTTTCCGACCCCAGTGCAGGTGGGCACATCATTATAATGGTAGTGGGACTGCGGACTCATTTTCGGGCAGTCCCACTTTCGCTACGATGCCGGTCAGACGCTCAACCGACAGGCGTACGAATAGGGCCCCTTGTTTCAAACACAATACCACTTTCTCAGTGTATATATGTAAAATTAAGAGTAAAACAACATAGTGCACTTTGTTAATGATGCACAAAAAAAGTATGCCCAACATTTTCAACAAATCCAATCCCTGAATCTCAAAACCAGGAGAGCCAAAACGCAATGTACAGCTTGTAGACAAAAAAAATCTGTTTGACATACAAACTGCAAATTAGGACATCCAAGCTAAAATACTGCACTATTTACATTTCCCAAGCACTAGCTCAAAAAGAGAACCTTTCAGAGTACTCAAAAAGCTCTCAGCTCCTGTGGGCGCCATCTAGCTAAAATTGAGCCTTCTCAGCATCCCCGCTATCCCTAATATATATATATATATATATATATAATGGGATTTCTCCATTAGTTGTGTGTGCACACTGTTGAAGCACCCACTGCCACGGTGCAATTCAAGACAGGATTATAACAAACAGAATAAATCGCAAACGTGTGCCACTTAAAAGCAGAAAACTATAGACACATCACAAAACATCCAGTTCGTGTCCAAGGTATTTTTCAAATAGTATCTTCTTTTATTCACAATTTTTCTTTCTTTCAGAAAAAGATCACAGCTGATGTGTTTCGTCCAGTAACGGACTTCTTCAGGGCATTTGAGCAAGAAGAGCCGAGAAAAGTCAACATCGGAGTTGCCGCAGTGGGTATGTCTTACAGGCAGGATTTATACAAAGCTCATATCCACTGTGCATTAATAAGGCCAGGATAGTTACTTCCTAGTGGGCAAAGCAAGACTCCCAGGTTTAATACCCTCTCTATATATCATTCAAGAAAGCGCCTCACCAGGATAAGGTGGGCAAACAGTAGAATCAGGCAGTCTCCCAATTTAGCCTCATTTCCGAAGGTTGCTTGTCGACATCTCAACCACTTGTACAACCAGGAAGTAGAAAAAAAAATGACCATTTCCCTGACTCCTGAGCCTTATATACTAGTCACAGAAATCCAAAACAAACTGATTCTCTTCAAAAACTCTTGAAGAAATATTTTAAATTACATCAAATTCTCAAACTTCAGGCTGACATTCAGACAGCTGTCTGACATACATACTGACACAGCTGAAGCAGCAAATAATCCATTAAAGGGTTACCTTATTGATTTTTTCGCTAAAGCAGCGAATTGTTCAGCATCGGTGAAAAGTGTCATTTGTATACCCACTATTAAAGAAAGTCATTGTTCCCACCAAGTAATCCTACAAATAACATTGGATATCACTTTGGCCTTTTTAGAGAAAGTACTGGACAGACAAGACCTTACCCAATAACACGTATTCATGGAGCCAAGCATTAAGGCAGGTTTTACACCAGAGCACCACACAGAATCAGTTGTCACCTTGGTCATTGGTGATCAGAGAAATACATCTGTCAGCGTGACAATGACGCTTTTGTACTATTAGGCCTCTCCACAGACGTTAGACCGTCTAAAAGACACTGGTTTCAATGATTTGGCTTTGAAGTGTATTCAAATTGTCAACCTACAAAGTATCCAATGGATTTGCCCACAACTCACCCTTTCTCTTCTACTCTTTAATGTTTATATGCTGTCTCTGGTCCATTTACTAAAATCCATGGCCACAAAGTTCAATGCGTATCCTGATATGACACAGATTTATTTAAAATATAACAAATACTCAAGCCTCCTTTCGACATATGTGATCATGCAAAGGGTGCCCTGGCCAACACTATCACCACTGTTGGCTACTAGCCATGGCTTCTAGTTTTTCGAAACTCAGTCCTACCGAAACTGCGCTCCTCCTCACTAGATTCGCCTCTACCAAAAGCATCACTATCAGCTGGTCATGAATATGGGCCTCTCTTTCCCTGATGTGTGAAGTCCGGGAATTTATACAGAGTCTAATTTCTCTCTCGAAATCTTAGCATCCAAAGTTTCAAGTTCCTGCTTTTTGCACATCCATAGCTTGAGAAAAATCCCCCATTGATATTGTTTAAGGCCAATTAAAAAAAAGATGCCAAACTCAAGGAAAAACACACAAGAATGACACAACAAATAAAAGCAAAAACACAACTGATTAATTACGTCCAACTGTTAAATTTACAACGCAATGGAGCCTTTACAGCAAACCACATACTTTTTTATGCCATCTTGAATTCAACGCATCTTCTAAAGTGAATTTTGCAAAACATAATGAAATGTTTTGATTGCTAACAACATATTCCCAGGACATTGAGCTCAAATATTTCATCATGCTAGAGACTTTGAAGCCTTAGAGGGCACCTCTCCTCTGTGGCCATAAGGAACTGATAAATGTGTTCAGATAAGCATCACATCCCTTGTGGAACCCCATCCGGGGCTGGGGGGAGAGGTAAGTCCCATTTCAGCCTGTACAGATATCAGGATAATTAACTTGATAGCACTCATTGTTTGCAGAATGTTTAGTTCTTCAATGAATGTGAATAAATTCTTTACTTATTAGGGACAAAGCGAATCTACAAAATCGGTTTAAATGTTTAATGCTGTATTACAGTTGCAGGAAATAATGTCTGTACATAGCTCTTGAAATAACTGTCATCAATGTGATCCCTCTTTGCAGGGTTTTCACAACAAATGAATGTAAGATCCAGATTGCTAAAATAGAATTGTGATGTTCGATTCAGCAATTCTTTATTACAAATACAGCAGGTGTGAGCCAGTCTATGGAGCTCTTTTTTGACAGCATTCTCTTTTCTACAACACAGGTGACTCAGGCAGTCTGAAGATCACCTCTCCGCTTCCTCCTCTTCTCACCAAATCCATCATCTAACCGGTCCTCCCATCCATTGCTGAGGAGAAGAAGGCTTCCTTTCAAAAACACGGGGTGAGTTTGGCCTCTTTTGACTTTCCGGCTACTACCATTCCTGTGGATAGTGAGAGATTTTTCATCACAACGACATCCTACAGTAGCATTCTCCTCTTGCCAACCGTAGGCTCTCTACCTAAAACATTTGTGAGATATTTACATGTCAGGTATAAGTCTAGTTCATGAAATATTTATTGTGATTTTGAAATATTTATAAAATGTGTCTCAGTCAAAATATGTCAATGGAAGAATGCCGACTCTGAGTTCAATCACGTGCTATTAGCATTATATCCTTTACACACCAAGGCCTATAATCCACTTTTTTTAAATGAAGGCTGCAGTCTGTGCCTGGTCGTGACAAGCTCAGCGATTTTCTAGGGGCTTTTATTTGAGAGAATTCTGTGTTGATTTATTTATTCGATGCTGATGATCATGAACACCGTCTTAGTGAGTGAGAAGAAATAATGACTGGAAAGTGACTAGTAATCGGTACCGTTTACAAGATTTTATAGATTTTGACTTTTTTGTAATAACCTAGACAAATTAATCACACTATCCCCTGTCTATGCATATTTTAATGCTGTTCTTTTTACCAACCCCCACTGCATGAGAGGCTGAGCCAGAACTTCCAGGGTTCAAACCTATGAGTTCTGCAAACATCGTCACAGGGGGCTCTCAACTCATGCTGTTGTCTCGCTATTTACGATCATGGTCGCTTTTCTTGGACATTTGTTGCTATCAGCGGTGCCCACGCGGTTCGTATTTAGGTTGATACTTTTTATTCGTTCACCAGATAATAGCATCGCAAGAAATGGAATGTTATAAGCTGTGTAATACATTTATCAAATGATATAGCATTTCACTTCCAATAAATACCACTGTCCTCCAACTTTCACAAGCATTTATAAAGGGTTTCTGTAATATATCCTCTACCTCCACTCTGACTCATGTCAAACCTCATTCTACTACGCTCTCCAATGCACTACCCTATTTCACACGCTATACCACTCTCAATATATCCTCTACCTCCACACTCTCATTCATCCCAAACCCCATACCACTACTGAGATCCCCAAAATAACCCTTTCTAGACTTTCCCCTCCTCTACCCCTCCTTGCATCATCTCTTACCTCTTTTACTATTCAGCTCTCTCAAACAAGCCTTGCTAAACTCTTCCCTCTGACTCTTCCCGCTCCACCACCCCTTTACTGATAGCAAACCCCTTCCTACTGCTATGAATCCCCCCAAAAAACTTCCTAGACCCTACCCTCTTCTATCCCCCACTATTCCTTTTCAATCCAATTAACAGACTAACATATCCACCGCTTAAATTTATTTCAAATTTCCCTATACTAATTCACCACTAATACTCTTGAACTCGGGAGCAGTGTGCTAGTCACCGGAAAAGAGATTTGATGCGTCATGCTATATAAATGCAATTAAAATACAATACGTCCTACATGGTCAATTTCACCTATTCTCACACTTTTCGCAAGACACGCCATCAAAACTCAAGTGACATTTGGTGCACCATGCTTCTAACACGCCATCTAAATTCAAGCGCCTCACACACATGAGCCAAATAGACCAAACTACAAACAGCCCTCATCCCATATTCCTCACACCCCCTGCCGTCATACCACAACGCACTTTGGGGAAGATTTACAAGCCCCTTTCGTCACTTTTGCACTGTCGTGACGCAGCGGCAGCGTAAAAGTTGCGGCCCATTTACAACGTGAAGCATCTAGGGAGATGCGTCACGTTGTGAAGCCCTGCGCCACATTAAACCTGCGTCAGGTTTAATGTATGCAGGGTGGGCGTTCCGTCGCAGGAAGCCCCGTAAAAGTGACGCAGCGAAATCTACAAGATTTCACTGAGTCACTTTTACGTCCATGCTACGTCAAAACCCTAGGCGTAAGTAGTGACGCAGCATGCTAGGCATAGGGCGCCCCTGAGCATTGCCGGAGTTGCGTCGTGCTTGCGTAACGACTCCAGCAATGCGTGACTTTTTCGTCAACAGATGCGTCAGAATTTCTGACGCATCTGTCAATCCTTGCGCCATGGTGCGCCGTATCCACGGTGATGCAAGAATTTGGCATGTTGGCGCCGGGAAAGGGGCGCATCTCTACAGATGCGTCACTTTCTTGTAAATCTGCTCCTAAATTCTTCTTTTCGCCCAAGGGGTTGTTATGGTCATTCGATTTAGGGGCGGCCCTCCACCAGGGGCATGTGTTCTTTATAAATATTGCAATTAGATCACCCAGTAAGTATTTTTGGGATTGCAAGGAGCACAAAAGCCCTATACAAAAGCATTGGAAGTGCTTGTTGAAATAACCATTTCTACCGTGAATCATGTATTTTCAGCACCGTGACGTCTGCACGGATTTCAATATGTGTTTAATCACAGTGTGGAATCTCTGGCTTTTCCTTTTCACGTGACACCACACGTGAAATAAGAGATTGTTGCTGAGAAATCTGAATAATATCAGTTTAACATGCGGATGGGTGCGCCGATTGGAAGAAGGATGACAGATTAACTCTGAAGTGAGGCGCTACTAAAAATGTATTACACTTGGTTTAGTCGTGCAGCCCGGTGCTGTCCTACTTCGTGTTTTCCGAGCTCCAAATGTCCTTGTGAAAGTCCCATTGCTCACGTGGCCATGAATTCTTAAGTGTGTTTGAGAATGCCCTCGCCTGCATCTTTCCTCCGGGTGGGTAAGGTATAACGCCTCACGTTACATTATTGAAGCGATATCAAAACGTTGTGATCCTTACACAGCAGCAAATGTGAAATCTGCTTGGTCAGTGTATAAAAACATTGCACGCGCAGTGCAAGCACGTGTCTCACTACTGAATGACTGTGACGTAAATGACCGATTGATCAGTAATAGGGAGGGGCGCAGCGAGGGTCGCCGTCTAGGGGCCAGCTGCCTTCCAACCTCAGGGGCTGGGACACATTTCGGTTGCACTACTGTTACACTACTATGCCCTAATTTACATTAGAAGGAATTGTGCGAATGAGACGTCCATGCAGTAGAGCCACAGTGCACTGCCCTGGGGCTCTAATCTTGGGGGGGAGGCGAATCATATCTTGCACAATAGCCTTGTAAACCACACCATGCGCACCACAAGCAACACTCCTGACCTCACTCATGACGTGACAGGTGCAGCATTAATGTTGTAAATCTTCTGACCAATAAGATTACATAACACACCACCATCAACACTGAAAGACACGACTGTGATTGGAGCGTTGTTGGCTTGAATTTGTGCTGCTATTAAATGCCATTGTGCTTTCTGGTGATTGGTGCTTATTGTTCTCAATACCGTGAGGTCCTAGCCTTGCATTGCAAGCTATGAACCGCGGAGCTGAGCATAACTGACACGTCAGTGGATTTTTGGTTTTATTTTTGACAATGACCCTCGGAAGCATCAGAAACCTGTGCATCCTCTTTAGACTCACCTGGGCTTGGATGGAACGCGGGATGCACTGTGGGAAAATATATAAGTGGCAGATCACATTTTGTCCACCAGATGAACTAAGCAACAGATGGAGTAATTCCTGCCCATTATAAATGTAATGGAAGGAGACATAAAGCAAATCAAAATGAGTCTGTTATGATTAAAAAATAATATTGTCCCAGAAGTCTTTCCGCCATAATAAAGTCCAAAGAATACAGAGGCCACCCATGGCCACAGATGACCGGTGCACACATTATGGAGCAGGGATACCGTGTAGCAGAAGAAAGCCTTCTTCATTATAACCGCTGCTGCTTTATTGTGGTGCTTGTCACAGTAATTACAATAGTAACAGTGAAGACTGGCATCCCCTGTGAAGATGTGCAGTCAACTGCCTTGTTTTGTTGCTTCTTGTTGTACTGATGCATAGACACAATGATAACAAACAACGTCTTAACTGTGAACATATAAAGTGATTTTTTTAATAATACAGTACAATTAAATTGCGTTGTGCAGTATGGCTCACATTACACACATTGTACATTGTATCGTACAGTATAGCTCAGATTGTACACCGTATTGTACAGTATAGCTCACATTGTACACATTGCACATTGTATTGCACAGTATAGCTCAGATTGTACACCGTATTGTACAGTATAGCTCACATTGTACACATTGTACATTGTATAGCACAGTATCACTCACATTCTGCTCTTCACTCCCACTCTTTCGGGCTCAGTTGAGGTTGATGCCAATTCGGTCGACAGATGGATTCAGAATACGATTGAGAAGCTGGTGCAGGTTTAATGACGTAAACCCTGCAGAAGTAAGCCGTCAGGTCCCTGGTTTACAGAGAGTCTCAGGGCAGGGAAGAAATGCTGCAAGAATTTGGAAAGGCAATGACGCAAAGACTAGAAGGTTAACAACACAATCCTGTATAAGACAGCACTAAGGAAGTATCATGCCATGATTAGGAAGGAAAAATAGGGGCAGCTGATAATAAAGTAAGGGAACTATTTAATGTGGTCAAGAATTTTATGTCACCTGAGGCATGTGCCCGAGTTCAACAACCGTCGGCTGTATGGTGTGAACAACTGGCCTGCTATGTCCAAAGTTCATAAACCAGCAACTCTCCTGGTATCTTTAGGACAAAAACCTGCTACAACCTAGCCAGAGTGGCTTCAGACCCAACTTTAGCACTGAGACTACATTGGTGGAGGTCACTGAGTACATCAGAGGCACCCTGGATGAATGGGGGAAGGCCGTGCGGATCATGTTAGCTCTGTCGGTTGCCTTTGACACAATACCCACTCCAGGCTAGTGGCGCACCGCCAAGCAATTGGAGTGGAAGGTCATTCCCTGAACTGGATTGCATCTTTCTCGGGTGGCAGAGGACAGGAGGTGGGGGTCCCTCCTTTTTCTTCAGAGTCCTGCAATTAATAGTGGGGGTGCCTCAGGGCTCTGCTCTGACCCCCACAGTGTTTATCTTATGCCACTGGCACAGTTGGTGGTAGCCTAGGTGGAAAAGGTGATCTCCTATGCTGACCACACACAGCTGCTATTTTCCTGTAAGAAGGGAGTAGAGATTGCAAGGGAATCAATTAAATCCTGTACAGCCACTGTATTCTACTAGATGACCATCAATCAATTCAAGTGCAATGCAGTCAAAACTGAAGTTCAAGAGCCCGCGAGCTGCCCTATTCCATGGTCTTTCCGGCGCGCCTTCGGGTGGTGGCGGAGGGCAAGACCCTGTTCTTCGAGACGCCGGAGGAGGCGCACGACTGGCTCGAGGGCTGGAGGCCGGCGGGCGGCCCTGGGAGATCGGACAGGCGGAGGCGGCGCACAGAGGGGACGACGGACGCCGGCGACCTGGATCCGGGGGGGGAGACATCGGACCGACCCTAATAGGCAGCGAGGCTCCGTGCTGGATGCTCTTTACTGCTTTTGGAGGTGCCTAGAACTGGAGGCCTTATGGGACTAGACGGCGCCTGCTCAACTATATTTCAAGGGGTGGACAGTTGAACTTCGTCCAAAGGGGAGTTTTTGGTCTTCCTCGGACCGCCCGCTCCACTACACGCAAGTACTGTTTTGGGACTTGGGATCTGAGCACTCTGCTGAGTTGGGGTGGCGGGCAGTTTGGAGTCCGTATGGCAGGGAGGCAGGGAGGGGGGGGGGGGGGGTAAGGGAATGTTCGAAAGTTTTGTTCTACTGTTCTTGTTTATAATGCTGGATATGTTTCAACACACAGTACACGCACCATGCAATGCAGGCACGGTCTGTGCCGATCCGTTCATAGCATCAGCCCTGCGCTGCTCCTGCCGCGGGAATGGCTGACACAACGCTAGGGCAGCCCACTGGGGTCCCCCTCACTCCGGCGCAGCCTCTCTCCCTACTTACGTGGAACGTGCGTGGCTTAGGCGATAAGATTAAGAGGGGTTTGGTCCTCCAAAGTCTCAAGAGATGCTCCCCTGCGGTGGTCCTGTTGCAGGAGACCCACCTAATGGGCACGGCTAGTAAAGCGATGGATAGATGGGGGTACAAGATGGTGATACACTCTGACTTCTCCTCCGGTTCCCGCGGGGTGGGTATAATGGTAAGGAAACAGTCCCCATTAATCATACAAGGCACCCGGGCCGATGGGTCGGGGAGGTTTGCAGCGCTACATGCCCAATGGGAGGGACGCCCCCTGAATATTGTTTCGGTTTACATTCCTCCTGCCCTGCATGCTGCGGCCCTTCCCGCGCTGAGCAGCTTCTTGCTCGATCTACCGGAGGGTGAGCTCATAGTGGGTGGCGACTTCAACGCGGTGGTGGAAGGTCTGCTTGACCGCCACCCGGAGCGGGCTGGTGGAGGGGGAACGTCTCGCCTCGGGAGCTTCTTCGAGGCACTCGGACTGACAGATATATGGAGGCTTCACCACCCAACACAACGCCAGTACACGTACTACTCGGGGGTGCATAAGAGTTTGACCAGAATAGACTACTTCCTGGGTTCACAGGGCAGTCTCCAGTATGTAGACAACGTGGAAATCAGGCCCAGGGGCATATCGGATCACTCACCGTTACTTTTACAATACACGCGCTACCACCTGACTAGACGCCGTGTCCCCCCCTTACACCCGTGTTATCTTCAGGTTCCCGACATCTGCAAAACACTCGGGAAGGCTACTTGTCTCTATTTCCAAGAAAACACCTCGTCGGTAGACTCTCCGGCTATCCTCTGGGAGGCGTACAAAACGGTCCTGAGAGGACACGCGGTCGCCTCCATTGCGGCGCATCGGCGCGAGCGACATCTTGAGATACAGTCGCTAGAAGCAGATCTTGCCGCGGCAGAGGCACGCCAGGCCGCACACCCATCGCCTGTGACCTCCCGGGAATTACAGGTGGCGCAGGTGAAATATAAGGAGCACCTGGCGGATTGCACCAGGCGACGGTTAGAGGCCACGCGACACAGAATCTACAATGTAGGGGACAAGACAGGGAAGCTGTTGGCATGGTTGGATAGAAGAGAGGGTGGTTCCAGGTGGATAGCGCAGCTCGATTCGGGGGAGGGTCGGATAGCTACTGACCCGCGTGATATAGTGAACACCCTGGCGGGTCACTTCGCTGCGGTCTACTCTTCCGCTTCTTCCATGTCAGAGGAGGAGGCGCTGTCGTATGTTCGAGATCTGGATATGCCCAGGTTAGCCCCTACCGCGATGACGGCCCTAGAAGCCGATCTGACGGTGGACGAAATACAGGCTGCGGTGGGAGCGCTCCAGTCGGGTAAGGCGACGGGTCCCAACGGTATACCGGTTGAGCTGTATAAGAGGCTGATAGAGACGCTTGCTCCTCACCTGCTCAATATGTTTTCCGATAGTCTGCGACGTGGCGAACTCCCGCCGGATCAGCGCACGGCAACTATTGTGGTCATCCCAAAGCCTGGCAAGCCGGCGGAGGAGTGCACTTCCTACCGCCCCATCTCGCTCCTTAACGCAGAGGCCAAGATTCTGGCCAAGCTGCTGGCGGCTAGGCTGACGCCGCACCTAGCCGACATTATACATCCGGACCAGTCTGGCTTTATGCCCGGCAGAAGTACGTCCCATAACCTGCGGGGTCTGCACGGTGTGCTGGCCCGGACGGGTCAGGTGGGTGAGCCGGCGGTGCTTCTGTCGTTGGATGCGCAGATGGCATTCGACATGGTCGAGTGGCCCTTCCTGTTCGCAGTCCTTCGCCATCTGGGATTCGGGCCCAAATTCCGCGCTTGGATTCGTCTCCTGTACACTAAGCCGTTGGCTCATGTTGCGGCCAACGGGCATATGTCCGGCGACTTTCCCCTGTCGCGGGGCACGCGTCAAGGTTGCCCCCTGTCACCATTATTGCTTGCCCTTGTGTTGGAGCCTCTGGCGGCGTGGATACGCTGGGAACCCTCGATAAGGGGACTCAGGTGGTCAGATGGCTGGGAGGACAGGGTTTCTCTCTACGCAGATGACATCCTGTTGTATTTGGCCTCCCCGCGGCGTTCCATCCTCCCGCTGCTCAATATCTGCAGGGTCTTTGGCGAGGCGTCGGGGTACACGATCAATTGGTCCAAATCCGTCATGTACGTGCTGTGTGGCCCTCCACCGCAATTACCGGCGGATTGCCCCCTCAGGGTGGCGGAAGGGTCGTTCAAGTATTTGGGTATACACATCACTGCGGACCCAGTAGTATTTTACCAGAAGAATCTTCAGCCCCCACTGGACCGTCTTCGTCGGGACGTCCGTCACTGGGGGGCGCTGCCGCTGACCCTACTGGGGAGAGCGGCGCTCTTTAAGATGATGTCCCTGCCTCGCTTCATCTACGTGCTCGAAAACACGCCATATCCAGTGCCCCCTGAGTACTTCCGCTCAATTGCGGCACAAGTGACTAGTCTTCTGTGGCACAACCGACCGGCGCGTATTGCACAGTCCAAACTTACCCGCGGCTGGTACGACGGGGGGATAGCGCTGCCCGACATCCAACTTTACTACTGGGCGACGCAGCTCAAGGTCATCAACTATTGGCTCCATGCCCCGCACTCGGATCCGGCGTTTAAAGCGGACAGAGCCATATTGGGCACGAGAGGTATGTTGTCGCCCTTGTACGATGGGAGGCTCGGCCCAGACCTCATTGGCCCTCTGCGGCAAACAGTGGCCGTGTGGCACGCGGCCCAGGCCCGGCTGGGGTGGAGAGGAGTTTTGACCCAGCTCACGCCCTTGTGGGATGCGAAACGGCTCGGGAGGCTGAGGCATAGCAGGGGCTTCGATAAATGGGATGACATTGGGATCTCCACAGTGGGTGACATGTGGCACAAGGGTGCAGTGATCACCTTTGCGCGGCTACAGCAACAATATGAGCTGGCGCCTTCGGAATGGTTCCGATACACACAAATTAAACATGCGCTGCTCGCCGCTTTGAAGCCTGGAGCCACAGTTCCGGAAGCGTCGCCACTGGAGGATAGGCTGCTCACAGATTATATGCCCCAGCAGGCAACATCATTCACGTACCGGAAGCTGATCAATAATCTCCCGGACCCTATGGGCACCCTGCGGGAGAGGTGGTCTAGTGATGTCGGGGAATTTGATGACCCAGAGTGGAGGGAGGCGTTGGCGTCCCCCCGGGAGGCAGGGATACCTTCCAGGCTTCGGTTGGTACAGCTCCGGATTCTGCACAGGTCCTACTACACCAGGCACACACTCCACAAAATAGGAAGAGCACCCCACCCATTCTGCCTGCGCGGCTGCGGGGAGGAAGGCACCTTCTATCACATCATCTGGGAGTGCCCCAAAATCCAAGAATACTGGAGGCGAGTGATGCGAACGCTGTCCCAGGCGGGGGGGTGTCGCTTGTACCAGAGCCCAGGCGCTGCCTGCTAAATGTATGGGAGCCGAACGACCTTGGCCGGCAGGCTCAGTGTTGGGCTACAGTGGGAATCGTGCTAGCTAAGCGGAACATAGCGCAGAAGTGGGGGGTGGGAGAGGTGCCGCTGATGTCTGTATGGGGGCGTGACATGGATAGGGCTATGATAGCCGAGCGCTCAGTATACATCGGGAGGGGGTGTCCCCAAAAATGGTCTAAAATATGGGGGGCATGGAAAACATATCGGGGAGATATATGCGAGCCACCGCCAACGATTGATGATGAAACCCTTGATGCGGACTGAGGTGCAGACCTCTATGGTGCACATGGGGGGTGTGACTGCTGGGGATGGGCGCATGTATGGGGGGATTGCTGGGAGGTGGGGGGCTGAGCTGCTTCAGATTTTGTTATATGCTGGAAAACGACTAAATAATCGACAATTGCTGTATTGTACTGTGTTGAAAGAAAATAATAAAAATTGTTTTAAAAAAAAAAAACTGAAGTTCAGTTATTTGGTCAAAATTCCCCAGCAAGGTAGGTAACCAAATGACCTGTTTTTCGAGTGTAAATTGCATCTTCAAAGTGTCAATCATTCACAAAAGGGTGGGGCCATTGCCCCAATCAACGTATGCACTGTACATAGTAAATAAATAAGCAGGGTGCACCAGTGGGAGAACAAATGTTGCCCTGGTGGAAAGATAAAACTGAATACATTTTCATGTTTGTTTATTCGGCAACAGACTATATTGTTGATTGTGAAGAATTATAAAGGCAGCACGGAAAGCATGCAGTTCCCTTTGAGCTTCCAGAAACATGTTATCATTGTTACACAAACCGCAAAGAACCCACTGTCGTGACACAAATATTCCTTCGCCAGCCACATACTTTGAAAGCATCGTGATCTAAAGTTTAAGCAACAAAGTCTGGGATGAGCGAAAAAGACACTGGCCGTAGGGAGAGGAAAGCATCTGACATACGTCATATGTGTGTCCCACGGTAAACCACAAAAGGGGGCGGGTGTGTTTCTGTGGCCATCATTAGGAAGTGTTGTGTACTGAGGGCTAATCCAGCCGCCCCTTTTCTAAAGAATAAAGACTGCCGTGGTGAGGCCTGTGCCACCAGCTCCAGTAGTAATTTCACAGCACCGCAGGCTCCTTCGATGTCCTTTACTAGCGCCGTGTTCTGTCCACTCCACCCCTTTTCTTCCGCATTGCATTAGATTAGATGCAATTTTACATGGAACGGAGTGGAAATAAGAGCACGTTACCATATGGACAAAGAAAGTCTGCTTGTGGTGAACATTGCTGTTGATTTAAGAACACTTTTATCGATCAGTAAACATGGCTTAAAATGCCCGAGCCTAACCTGGATCTTTTGTACAATGGCGGAGAGCATCTCTTTATCTTTCACATCTCACTGCTGGAGAAAGGGAAAGGATCAATAATCGCCTCTCTCTTTAGCCATGGTCATTTATTTCTTATTTCAATGGATATACCGAAAAGCAGCAGAGCCTGCGAAAAGCCTAATGTAAGCACTGTATCGTCTCAGCTAGTAAACTGGGCAGCTGCACTGAGCCTGGGGTGAGTGGAGGATGACACGGGAAGGCAGTGGGTTGGAGAGGGCTGCTCTGCAATGCAGAAAAGCAGCTTTTCTCATGCAAGGGAAACAGAGCAACTGAAGTTAGAACGGGGGGGGGCGACCTTAGCACCCCGAAGAAAGGAGGGAAGGGATGCCTGTGGGCGGGATATGTTTAAAAAAGAAACTGCACTCAGCACTTATGAGAACACTAGAGCTCTTGAGGGGAGCTCCTAAAGGAAGCACAAATATGTTACTAAATTGACCTTAAAAAGATGGATAGCACGGGGAGACTGTATTTGGTCACTGCTCTAAGAGAGGGGGAAAACATAAGAAGAGGCCTGACAAATGTATGCCATCGACAAATGGGGAAAAAAACTGCGAGAGAGATGAAGGAGCCAGGAAATGGGAAGCCTATGGGTAGGCTGAAGTCCAAAAAGAAGATACAGCATGTCTCTTTTGAGACACTGCATGAGCGACGCCAAGTCCTACAAAGCATGCCGTACTAATGTCAGAAGTCATTAGACAAACATTCCTAACATAACATAAGATTTCTTCTTCCAGTGCCATAGAAATATTTTGATCAACATATTCATAACGTGTGCTACATAGCATTTGTGATTACATCCTACATTATTGCTTATTGACCTGCTGAAGTTCTTGGAGGAGAACTGGGGGTGCTGCAGCATCTTCCACACCCCTGGTTCCAGCACCACTGGAGAGACTGCAATAGTTCCTTCTGTTGGGATCAGTTACCACCAGGAGCAATAGATATTTCCTGGAGATAGATCAACTGTGTTTCAACATTCACCGATTTTGATAAAATGTATGCATCATGTTCAATTCAGCGTTTACCAGACTACGAGTGTAGTCTGGAAAACGCTGAATTGAACATGATGCATACATTTTATCAAAATCGGTGAATGTTGAAATCCAGTGTAGGAGATCATTTAGCAAGGATTAACAGCATATGGTGCCTATATTCCAGGTAATCTGATTACCCACTGTATTTTAATTGCATTACCTTTTTCATTGTGTATTGAATAAGACTCTCTGGGTTGCGGGCGCTCTTCCTTGTAAAAGCAATTTTGTCTCATATAGATATATATATTACCCAGTGGTGAACTCCACTCTACCATGCACTGTGTTCTCAGAAAAACATGTCAATTAAGAAGGAATAAGTGTTGCTAATGACAGCAATGATTTCACATGCTAGGTGTTCAATCAATCAATCACGCGTTTGTTAAGCGCTACTACTCACCCGTGGGGGTCTCAAGGTGCTGGGGGAGGGGGATTTCACAGGTTCCAGTTCATCAAGTAGGTGGTCTGTCGAAGAGCCAGGTTGTGAGGCTTCTTGTGAAGATGGGGAGAGATGTTGTCTATCTGAGGTGGAGAGGGAGGGCGTTCCAGGCTCTGGCCGCAAGGAAGGAGAAAGAGCAGTCGCCTGATTTGGTCTTTCTGGTGCGGGGGACCACAGCGTAGGAGATCTGGGCTGATCGTAGGGTCCTTGGGGTGCGTGGAATTTGAGTCGGCTGTTCAGGTATGCTGGTCCGGTGTCGTGGAGGGCCTTGTGAGTGTGGGTGAGCATCTTGAAGGTGACTCTAGCTTCGATGGGGAGCCAGTGGAGTGTGCGCAGATGCTGGGAGATGTGGCAGTGTCTAGGCAGGTTGAGGACCAGTCTTGCAGCTGCGTTCTGGATGTTCTGTAGCATGCATGTGAGGTTTTTGTTTATTCCGGCGTAGAGTGCGTTGCCGTAGTCGAGTCTGCTGGTGACTAGGGCGTGAGTGATGGTCTTTCTGTGTTCAAGGGAGATCCATTTGAAGGTCCTGCGTAGGAGGTGGAGGGTGTAGAAGCAGAAGGATTAGATGGCGTTGATCTGGTGGTCCATTTTGAGTTTGGAGTCCGGGATGATTCCCAGGTTGCGTGCTTGGTCCGTGGGGGTGGGCGGACTTCCAGGGGAGGGGGGCCACCAGGTGTCATTTCAGGCGTCGGGGTGTGGGCCCATGATGAGTACTTCTGTTTAGTTGAAGGCACCTGTTTTTCATCCATATGGTGATGGCTTCCAGGCCTTCTCGAAAATAGTGTCTGGCGGTGTTGGGTCCACTGGATAGGGAGATGATGAGTTGGGTGTCGTCTGTGTATGACACAATGTTGAGTCCGTACGTTCTGACGATGGGAGCGAGCGGAGCCATGTAGACGTTGAAGAGCGCAGGGCTGAGGGATGACCCCTGGGGGACTCCGCAGGAGGTTGGTGTAGGGTCCGAGAGGAAAGGGGAGAGTCTGACCTGCTGCCTTCTGCTGGAGAGGAAGGAGTGGATCTAGTCGAGGGCCTTGTCTTGAATTCCTGCATCGTGGAGTCTGTGTATTAGAGTGCGGTGAGAGACTGTGTCGAACGCTGCTGAGAGGTCGAGGAGGATGAGGGCTGCTGTTTCTCCTTTGTCCAGTAGGGTGCAGATGTCGTCTGTTACGGCGAGGAGGGCGGTTTTAGTGCTGTGGTTTTTTCTGAAGCCGGATTGGGAGGAGTCGAGGATGTTGTGCTCTTCGATGAATGTGGCGAGTTGGCTGTTGATGGCTTTCTCAATAACTTTCGCTGGGAAGGGGAGCAGGGAGATGGGTCAATAGTTTTTGAGGTCGTTGGGGTACGCCGAGGGTTTCTTGAGGAGGGGGTTGATCTCGGCTTGTTTCCAGTCATCGGGGTACGATGCGATTGCCAGGGAACGGTTGATTGTGTGGTGGTGCATGGGTGCGATGGTGTCAGCGGCTCTTTTGAAAATGTGGTGGGGGCAGGGGTCCGTGGGGGCCCCGGAGTGGATTGAGTTCATTGTCTTCAGTGTGTCTTCGGTGGTGATGGCTGTCCAGTTGTCGATCGTTGGCTTCATGGTGTCAGGGGTGGTTGGTGAGGGTTCAGTGTGTTGGTTGTCTTCATCAAAGTTGTCATAGATGCTCTTGATTTTGTGGTAGAAAAAGGTGTCACGGAGGTCTTGTGAGGGTGGGATGTTGGTGGACTCGCTGGTAGGTTGGGCGAACTCCTTGATGATGTTGAAGAGTTCTTTGCTGTTGTGTGCGTGGGTGTAGATTCTGTCTTTGATCGCTTTTTCCCTAGTATTTCTGCTGAGTTGTGGGCTTCTGTGGATTTGGTGTTCCTCCAGTCCTTTTCCAGGCAGCAGCAGGTGCGTCTGGACTCTCGAAGTTCGGTGATAAACCATATAGCTTTTTTGGCGTGGGTGTTGTTGTTTCTCTTGAGGGGGGCTAAGGTGTTTGCGCTGTCAGTGATCTATCTGTGTAGGGTTCGGGCTGTGGCGTTGGGGTCGTCATTTTCCGCAACGGTAGGGGTGGAGTTGCTGAGTGATGAGGTTAGCTGGTCATCTGCGATTCTGGTCCAATTTCTTCGTGGGAGCAGGTGCAGGTGTCTGTGGATGGTGGGTGTTCTCAAGGTGAAGTGGACGCATCGATGGTCAGTCCATGGGAGTTTGGTGGTGTGGCTGAAGGTAATGGAGTTTCCTTTTGTGAAGAGGGGGTCGAGGGTGTGTCCTGCTGAGTGCGTGGTTTCGGTCACAATCTGGCAGAGTCCAATGTTATGGAGGTTGTCCAGGAGAGATGTGGTGCTGGGGTCCAGTTGGTTGTCGAGGTGGCAGTTGAGGTCTCCCAGCAGGGTGTAGTTGGTGGGTGCGTTGGCCTGCGTTGGCCTGCGGGGGGATGATGTCAATAATGGATTTGGCAAATGGTCCGTGGGGTCCTGGGGTCGGTAGATGAGGGTTTCTCAGAGGG
Source organism: Triturus cristatus (assembly GCF_964204655.1). Taxonomy (NCBI): domain Eukaryota; kingdom Metazoa; phylum Chordata; class Amphibia; order Caudata; family Salamandridae; genus Triturus; species Triturus cristatus. The sequence goes on from NC_140591.1 coordinate 1,527,735,311, forward strand.
TGGTGGTGGGGCTGGCCAGTATCTTGAAGTGAAGGTGTTCCATCAGGTCTGTGGGCTCGACGGGCAGTGTGCTCAGGCAGAGGGTGGATTTGTGGATGATGGCCATTCCTCCTCCCGGGCAGTTGGGGGGTCCTTCCTGGAGATCTTGTATCCTTGGGGGATGGCAATGTCCGGTCCCGAGGAGGTGTTGGTCCATGTTTCAGTGAGGAATGCTACGTCCGGGGTGGTGCTGTCGAGGAGGTCCAAGATTTCGGTGGCGTGTTTGTGGAGGGATCGGACGTTGAGGAGGAGGCATTGCAGGGTCTTCGGTTTGGGTGTGTTCTTGAGTGTGGGTTGTTCTGGGTCTGTGGTCTTGGCGGTGCTGCAGGTGTTCTGGCAGCAGTGACAGCTGATGGGTCTGTGGGTGTTTACCGGTGACGCTAGCTTGCAGTTGTTGTTGCTGCCTGAGTTGAGGGCATGGAGTGCCGCTGGGTCGTAGCGTTGGCGGTGCGAGATCCAGGGTTCCTGGCACTGGTCGCGGTCGGGTCGCAGTCGGGTCTGACCCTCTAGAGGTGCTTAGGGGGTCCCCTTTTTAAAAAAAAGAAAAAACTGCAAAATGCACGCACGGTGCGCGCATCCTATCGCGTTGGGTGCACGGATTCTCTCGCGTTGGGTGCGCGGATCCACTGAATTTTTTTTAAAAAAAAGACAAGAAATCATTGGTTGTATGACTACTTTCTACACTGAAAGGTAGGGTGTATATTTCTGTTTTTTAAAGGTATGATTCTTATTGGTTGACAAAAACAGATTGTAAGGAACATTATATATGATAAGCTGATATGTTGAAAAGTCAAGCACACTTTATGTCTTGTTTAGCAACATTGTGTGCTGAACTTGTGACTTGTGTGCTCAGTGCAGTGTTCCATGAGCTGTTTCTATGGTAACAGATAGAAGGCAGATTGGGGGAAGGGATGAAATATATTTCAGATGGAAAGGGTTGAAATGTTTAACCAATAGAAATGTGTGTTTGCTTTTGAGTTTATGTGTGAAGGATTGTGATTTGATGTTTAAAATGAAAGGGAAACTTTTCCATTGTTTGTTTTTGCTGAGAGGTGCACAGTGCAGAGATTCTGTATAAGAAAATATGGTGAGTGACTGATATACTTCTTAATCTACAAAACCACTTGAAAGGTGAGTTATTTAATTGTGAGGGGATATATGTAGACTATTTTGATTTTAATCAGACTAATGTATTTCTCCTGCTAAAGTGTAGGGAGTACTTTTTTTCTCTACAATCTTATTGACAGTGTGTGTGCATGTAGAAACCATTCTGTGATAAGCATTTGTGTTTTTCATGTGTTTGCAGACAGATAACTGCTGTTTTTATATTTTGGTAGAATTAGAAACCAGTCATTGTTTATGAATTTGTGAAATGAGCTATGTTATGTTTCTGTACTAAAATGTAGTACTTCTTCTAGATGAAGAAATGTGTTTTGGTATAGTGCAAGGGATAGTGTTGTTCGTCTAGAATCACACAGTGAGTATGTGTGCATTTGGGAACCACTGTGAGAGAAGCATTTGGTAACATCGTGTATTTGCTGACAGATAACTGTTTTAAAACCTGTCTTGTTTTCAAGTTTTAGTAGCATTAGAAGGCAGTCTTTGCTTATGCTTTGATTAAATGAGTCAGGCTTTGACACAAAAGTGCAGTCCTGAAATATGTAGATTGTGTGCAGTTCCCTTACCACTTGCACTGTAGTGAATGCGTTTTGGTAAACTCCTAGGGATAGTGGTGCTTGTCTAGAAACACACTGTGAGTTAGTGTGTATTTGGGAACCATTGTGAGAGAAGCATTTGGTAACATGGTGTATTTTCTGACAGATAACTTTTTTAAAACCTGTCATGTTGTGAAGTTTTAGTAGAACTAGAAGCCAGTTTTTGATTATGCTTTTATTAAATGAGGCAGGCTTTGACAGAAAAGTGCAGTCCTGAAATATGTAGATTGTGTGCAGTTCCCTTATACACTTGTCTTTCACATTTTGCTAGTCAGTATCCATACACTTCCAGGAAACACCCTGTAACTCCTTTTGCAGTCCTCTAGTGACCCATTCAGCATCATGTACTAATCCATTCACTGTGCCAAAACTCAAACACTTATAAATTCACCAAGATACTATCTTTGGAGTACTCTAATCATTCAGTCAGTGCCTAAGTATTCATGTACTGAGCCAGGCCTTAGCACATGGACTGCTTCAAACCCCTATCCACTATGTATGCAGTCTTCTAACCACCTAGACACTTGTCTTTCACACTTTCAATTTCCTAGTCAGTATCCATACAGTCCAGCAAGCATCCTGTCACTCCCTTTGCACTCCTCTAGTGACCCATTCAGTACCAAGTACTAATCCATTCCCTGTGCTAAAAGCCTACCACTTATAAATTCACCTCGGCTCTCTCCTTGCTGCACTCTAATCATTCAGTCAGTACCCAAGTAGTCATGCAGTGAGCCAGGCCTTAGCACATGGACTGCTTTGAATGCCTATGCAGTATGGATGCAGTCCTCTAATCACCTACACAGTTGTCTTTCACACCTTCAATTCCCTAGTTAGTATTCATACACTTCTAGCAAACACCCTGTCACTCACCCAGTGTGTCTCCTTAAAGTACTGTAATCATTTAGTAAGTTAGCATGTAGGGCCTCATGTAGGTAGCCCAATACCGGTCGGTAACGGCCGATTTTCGGTAAATATACCGTTACCGACTGGTATTTAGGCTTTTGGTATGTAGGGGGACCATTTCTGTATTCGGTAATTTACCGAATCGGTAAAATTACCGAATCGGTAATTTTACCGATTCGGTAAATACCGAATACAGAAATGAGATGTAGGGGGAGTGTGTGGTGGGTGTGGGGATTCGTTATTTACCACCAACTGACAGTTGGTGGTAAATGGCGAATGTCTCAGTTAAGGCATTATTTGGCCCTTAGATGTGTGCAATGTGGCAGACACACATGCCCTCAGGGCATGTATGTGTGCCACATGTGCACACATGCAGGAATCAGGGGTGCAACAGGGTGTCAATGTGACACCCTGCCACCCTTGATTGAGCTCCCCCCATTACCGATTCGGTATTTACCGATTCGGTAATGGTAACTGGCTTCCCATTGATTCCTATGGGCCTCCTGGCCCATAGGAATCAATGAGATACAGGTTACCATTACCGAATCGGTAAATACCGATTCTAAAATACCGACACTTACCGATTCGGTATTTTTTTACCTACATTACATTTACCGATTCATAAATACCGAATCGGTAAAATTCGGTATTTAAGAATCGGTAAATGTAATTTACCTACATAAGGCCCGTAGTCTTTTAGTGAGGTAGGCTTTAGGGCATGAACTGCTTCAAAGTAGTATGCACTATGCATGTAGTGTTTTAACCATCGTCACACTTGTGGGTCAGGGCTATAGTTTCTTAGTCAGTTTTTATATAAAATGTGTTTGTACAGTAATGGAATAGTATACATTTGAAAGTTATTAATATACATTTATTTGTGATTCTTTTTTACAGATACAGAACAGGAGTGTTTCTCATCTGTTTGCACTCTTCTCGTGCAAGATTGTTTGGATGAAGGGTCCTTCGGTGTTTCATCATACTTTCTGTGCCGCACGAGTATTTTTTGTTAGGATCCCCTCATAACAGAACTCTTTTGCAAATCTTGCGTGTGACGAAGGTGGCATTGGTCTTTGTTTGCCCCTCGAGAAAAGTAGAAAATTTCCACACCACTGAAGGAAAACGTTGTGGGCGTGGTGCATCCTCCAAAAATTCATCCTTAGATTCAGTGAATATTTTAAAGCGACAACATTTACAGTTTTTGTAAGTTAAACTTATAAAAATTTTTTAGCTGTATGCATTTTATATATCTGTGATTTGTATCTTGTTTTTTTTTGGGAGAATAGCATGTTGGTTTTTTTTTAACACTCTTTGAGATTGTTTTTTTTTTGCCCTCTGTTAAGTGATGAGTACGATTGAAATCACTATTTTTAGTGAAATTTAATATATTCTGAGAACAGTGAAAAAGGCAAAAAAATTACTTGTGGAAATTATGCTGTGTTGTAAAAAATGTATTATTACATGTTATAATTTATTTTTCCTTTTCTTTCACAGATCCAAATTTAAAAATAAGCAATTTTTATGAATTTAGATAGGAATGAAAATGTAAAAAAAATGTGTACCATTTTTTATTCCTATTACTGTGAAGGTAAGTTTAACTAAGTCTCAATATGCAGAATGAGGAGGTCTGCAAGAAGCTACAAAGTTAAAACATGTTTCTAAAAACACTCTGTTTATACCTTTGTAGTTTTGAAATCTGACCATAATCAGATATCATGTGACCTGCAAAAAAAGAGATTTGAGGGGTTCATAATATTTCCTATTTTAGCTATTGAAGGACCGCAATTATTTCAATCATTCTTCTTTGAACATCTTTGCAGACAAAACTCTGTGCTTACCTTTTATCATTCACATGGAATTTTAAAAATGGAAATATGTCACTTTTTGTAACATAGTTATTGTGTAAGATACTCTTTCATATTTACATAGAGAGGAAAAAGGCACTCTATGCACTTTTTATACTCCATGTAAATACAACCTCATCATGTAGACCACCTTGTGTTGAAAGGGTGTTCTATAAGTGTTGTTGTGCATGATTGCACTTAATACTCATAGAACAAGACACATGTCTAGATTTATCATAAATCATAAATCTCGATATGTGTGTGAATGGTGCACCATTCTAAAATTGGTGTAGGAAAGCACAACAAGGAGAATTGTTTTAATTTCTCCACATTTTTATATCTTCAATGCATGCTGAAATGTTCAGCATATATTGAAGGAGAAAAAAGCATTTTCTCATTGTTTTTGTGCAGGAAGGTGTGTCTTCCTGTAGAAAAACAAACAGCACATGACACAGATATCCTTGCACTATGGTGCAAGGGTGCCTGTGTCACCACATGGCTGCAGTTTAAGCAGCCGTGCAGACAGAAGCATAGATTTGCAACATATTTATTTACATATGTTGCATCCCTGTGCTTCGAAAGTACTACAGCACAATGCAGTTAAAGAGGTTACTGTATGATGCTGCAGCACTTCCTCATAGTTCTGCACTTATACATTCACCATACGCTACTAATGCATTCATTCAGTTAATTACGTACTACACATACATTCATCTAAACTAACACTGACAAAGAAATTTAGCTCTTTTTTTAAACCAGGAAAGTTAGTTCTTACAAGAACTTTGTCTTTTCTTCTTTCTTCTTTTATAATTTTTTTGGGGTTTTCTGAACAATTTTTAATTTTTTGGGGTTTTTCTGCAAAAAAAAAACAGGAGAAAGCAAACAATGAACTTCAGGGAACAATAAAAAATAAGTAAAAAAAACTAGCAAATGTGACTTTCTTGCCGGGGGCAGATCTGATCGATCGACTGCTCACCATAGCACAAAGTCTTATTGCACTTAGTGCAGAGCACTTTTAAAAATTGAAATTGAGGACGGATGTCCAAGGTTTGGGCTGATGGATGCACTCTTATGTGCTCGGCTGCGATGAGGTGGAAGGCGCAGGAACAGGAGTATTTCTCATCCGTTTGCACTCTTGTCGTGCAAGATTGTTTGGATGAAAGCTCCTCAGGTGCGTCATCATACTTGCCGTGCCGCACGAGTATTTCTTGTTAGGATCCCCTTGTGACAGCACTCTTTTGCAAATCTTGCACATGACCTAGGTGGCATTGGTCTTATTCTGCCCCTCGGGAAAAGTAAAAAATTTCCACACCACTGAAGAAAAACGTTCTTTGGGTGGTGCCTCCTCCAAAAAATCATCCTCAGAAGTATTAGGAGATGCAGGTGATGCCTGCTGCCCTGAAGCCATTTTTGGTTGAAAAAAGTTAGAGCTAAGTGTAAACTTAGTCTAAAAAATCTTCTTCTCTCCAAAGAGATGGTGCTCTAAAGAAGGTCAAAGAAGAATGATTGAAATGGGTGGGGTCTTTCAATAGTTAGAAGAGGAAGTGTAATGAACCAATCAAATCTCTTTTTTTGCAGGTCACATGGGATCCGCGCACCCTGCGCTTACGCAGCACGCACCCAGCGTGCATCCGCGAAATTGAATTAAAAAAAATTATAGGATTAGATGTAAAAATATATTAGTTTTAAGACTAGTTTAGAGTTTGTTTTCAATTAATATTCACATGAAATACATATATATATGTTTTTTTAAATGTTAAATATTTATAGACGCAGATGACGCATCGCGGAAGCGCATAAATGTCGCGTTACGTACATCAAACGTGTCGCGTATAGGCTGGGAGTCGCGTACCGGTCGCATTGCGATCGCGCACTAAACACGTACCCATCGCTTACCATGCGCGGATGCTATCGCGTAGGGATCGAGAACGGTGCGCTTAGGGTGCGCGGAGCCAAAAACATTGAAAAAATATATATAAAAAAAAGTTTTGAACATATAGTTAACAAAATATATTTGAAAAACCCATTAAGTTCAAATAATATTTTTTAATTTTTAAAAGAATTAATTGAAAAAATAAGTTTAAAAAATGGTGATAAAAAAGTATTTAAAAAAAACGTAATTAATGAAATTGACACACTGAATTTGAAAAATATACAAATACAATCAAAATCATTAAACATGATATCTTCAGAGATAAGTTATAGATAGGAATTAGCATTTAAAAAACCTTTGAAATTCACTGAAAAAACTAAAGGTTTCAGGGGCGTTATAGTTAGGAATTGGCATTCAAAAAACCTTAGAAATTGTTGCCACGAAAGGAAGAGAGCGTTGAATCAGGATCAAAACCCCACTGGATCCACGCGTGAAGCCCAAGTGCCATACCCTGTCATAACCATAACGCTTTAATAAGGGGCAATGATTACCCAATAAGTGTGTCTCTTGCAGCAGTAGGACCTCCACCCCAAGACACTGCACATAGCGAAGTACCGCCGTACGCTTGAGGCGGTCAAGGAGACCATTGACGTTCCAGGACAGAAGGCGTAGAGATACCCCTGTTGTAGTATGTTAGCTATCCTGATAGCCTGGCACTGAAAAGGGGGGAGGTCCCAGAGGGATACTCGGCTGGAGGCAGGGACGCGTGGATGCGTGATAGGGAGCCCAGACGTCAGATACCATGTCCCCTGATGTGTAAAATGTGACTTCCTGCGAGTGCTGGTGCGATGAAACATGGAGGCAACAGAAAACAACAAAAGAAACTCAGGACAGCGGTCCCCCCACCCTAGCCCCACCCCCCACCCTATACTTCAGAATCAGAAGCATCCGTCGCCCTAACAGTGATAACAACATAGGACCAATCTAAAATGCTTGGGAGTGTGCGAAATGTGGAGGACCCCTCCTCATTGCAGGATGTTCATATACAAGTCCAACAAGAGAGAGAACAGAAGGAAGCCGGCACGGAGCCTCCGACCGCGGAGCCAGGCCCGGCAGGCAGAGACTGGTTCAGGCTGGGTTGCTTAGAAGAGTTGAGCTCCGAGAGAGGTCGGGGTCCGGGAGGTCCAGAATGGAGGAGGTGGGCAAGGCCCCCCCACGGCCGAAAAGGCCAGAGGAGCCGGAGCATCACGCAGTCGGAAGGTCCCCATGTGATGTTCCAGACAATTGGGAAGGATTCAACAGGTAGTCAGAGCGGGCCCTCCTGTGCCCACGGCGCCTCCCCGAGCGGTTGCACCGGGGCCTAGGGTGCAGAGGCCTGGTGTGAGTGGGACCACCCTCCACACCGTCTTGCAGGGGAATCTGACCATTGGGCCGAAGGGGGCGTTCTTCCGTGGCCCAAGCCCATGCATCTGCTGGAGAGTGTAATCCGGAAAGATCATAATCAAATGGTTTTCATAAGGGTGTCGTCGCTGCTTGCGGGCTTCAGGCAGGATAGAGTCTCGGTCTTTGTAGTTAAGGATTCTCATTATGACCGGTCGGGGCAGTGCTCCCACCGGAGGCCTTGGGGCAAGGGAACGGTGAGCACCCTCTATCGCAAACCACGGAGAAAGGGAGACCTCTGGGAGCCAAGATCTCAACCATTTCTCTATGAATTCGGTGGGGCCGCCCTGCTCCGCCCCCTCCGGGAACCCCACCAGGTGGAGGTTTTTACAGCGGGATCTGTTTTCTGCATCCTCGGCAGTCCGATGCAGCTCCTGGGTGTGTAACTGGAGGCGCGCCACCTGCCCCTTAAGGTGTTGAACGTCATCTTCCACCGATGATATGTGGGGTTCAGTCTCCTTAATCCGTGCCGTGGCGTTACGGAGGTCTTGCCGGATCAGGGTCATGTCCACTCAGACCTCCGCTATCTTGCCCTCCACCGAGGACTGCGAGGTATGGATGGCTTGGAGGGTAGTGGACAGGTCTGTTGCCGGAGGTGCGTCCCCAACTGCAGTTCTCCCAGTCGCCCCAACATCCGTGGTGGTGAAGCAGTCCATTTTGGTCTGGGTGGCCGGGGTCTTGGCAGCGCCGGTCCAGCCTATGGCACCACACAGGGAAGCAGAAGCATCCCGCTGAATGCCTCAAGGCTCGTGCAATGCCGGGTATAATGGATACTTCAGCAAAGTGCAGGGCCTGGGGGTCGCCCGAGGTGGAGTCGACAGCCCCTCCAAGGCCCTCCGCCGCTTGGTCAATGCGGCCGACACAGAGGTGCCCGGCCAGTTGGCAAAAGAAAGGCCCGGGAACCAAGGTGGGCCGCCGAAAAGGGCGATACACATGGCTCCCCGGATTCATTAAATAATTCTGGAGGTGGGGGGACTCAGGATATAAACCCCCATGCCGCTCGATGAGCGCGGCCGAATGCCCCCTATCCCTGCATAGTCAACCCAGAAGGCAGAGCAGGCAGGTCCACTCACACGGGGGGGCCAAGAATTTGTGGGCCCAATGAGATCAGGGCCACCACACAAGGAGCAGCGGGGATGCCGCCCCCACTGGAGTCACCTCCACCCCCCGACAACACGGCCGATACCAACCCAGAGAGGCTGAAGGCAGATCCTGAGGCCTCAGAAGGCTCCCCTCGTAAAGGGCCACCTGTGCGCACAGACAACCCGGGACCCCTCCCGCCGCCGGGACTTACCGCCACAGGAGCTGTAAAGCACCAATCTGAAAACAACCGGCATCTCTTCTAGCGTCTGGCACAGGCTGTGGTGCACATGGGCACAGGCTGAAGGCGTTCGACGCTGGATGGAGAGGGTAGCCTCAGTCGAGCGCGGGCCACAGCCAGACTTTCACCAGCCCCCACCACTCGATGTAGCGTTCGAAGATGTCTCTCTGCCCTGGGACACCTGGAAGTGACCGCAGGGGTCTCCGGTAGGAAGGGACCTGCTCTGCGCCAACTTCAGCCCCCGAGCTGGGCCAAGTCCCCGAGGCCGCCCACCTCCAGACTGGTGCCACGGGGGAAGCACAGACAGCGTCCTGGGGCCCGCGGCACACCATTGAGCACCCCAGAGCCGGTGGCCCTCTTCAGCCCCTCCACGGATTGCGGGCCGATGAGCAGCTCAAGAGATCTGGAGCCGCGGGCTGTGTCGCTGAGCGCTGCCGATCCACCATTTTGCCTGCTGGGCCAGCCAATCTCACCTTGGAGGTGCCCCTTAGTGATTGCAGGCGACCAGCAAGTATACGGTGAGATGGCTCTCTAGGGAGGCGGATTACGGGTGGATGGCGGAGGGGTCCGGGAGCGCACTCAAGGTGCGACCGCCATCTTGGCTCACCATGCCACGCCTATTTTTAAAGTTTTATGTAGCGCAAACATGAACCTAGTGGGTATCAGAGCGCTTTACATAAGAGTTGAGAAACCCATAAGGCAATGATATAAATCAATAACAAGTGATATAATGATATAAGGCAAAGACAAAAACCATAACAGCTAGTAACAAAGTCAACAAAAAGAGATAAAAGAGGCAGGGAATGAGGTAATACTATTGCCACGTCGACCATAATCAGAGTTTCATGATAGGATATGAAAGGGCAAGAGTTTCTAGCCCAGCGTGGTGTTCAACAATGAAGATTTCACCTTCCTTTTGAAGGTGAGCGTAGAAGGAATCAGCCTAGTTTCTGGAGGAAGGGAGTTCCAGATTCTCGGGGCAATACCTGAGAAAATATGATTGTAGGTTTTCATCTTTTCATATTTCTTCGGCTTGTGTAGCAGGGAGTTGGAGCTTGGTGAGGCACGGGCACTGCCCAACAGTTCAAGCTTATTTGCAAGGTACAGAGGGGTGTTGAAATGCATTGCTTTATGAGTCATACAAGCAATTTTTAATTGAATCCTTGCCTCAAATGGAAACCAGTTGAGAGATTTCAGGTCAGGAGAAACATGGTTGGATTTCTTGGAGCCAGTGATAAGCCTAGCCGCTGCATTCAGAGATGCTCTGAGGGGGGTTAATCTGTATCTTGGTAGCCCACAGAGTGTGGCACTACCGTAGTCCAACCGTGAGATGACTAACAATTGCCCCGTAGATTTGAAGTCATCATGGGGAAGGAAGGGTTTAAGTTTCCAGAGGATGCTCAGTTGGAAATTCGCTCCTTTGATAGAAGTGCTGATGTGCTCCTGCATGTTTAAGGTCTTATCCAGCACTATTCCTAGCGATTTTGTAGAATCGATGATGTGGGGTATGCAGTTGAGAGCAGAGAGGTTTTTCACATATTTCTTCACAATGGGGATTTGCTTGGATGGTGATATAAGTAAGAATTTCGTTTCGAGGGCCTGAGGAGTCATTAAACCAAGTTTCAGTGTAGATTAGAAGGTATAATTCCTGATCTAGGAGGAGATCAGCAAGGTCCGTAGCATGTTTCATCACTGATCTACAGTTGAGCAACATGCATTTCAGGTGTGATTTGAGGTCAGTGGTAGAAGGCTGAGTAATGGGGATTTGCATAAGGTTAGCAGTGTTTAAGGCATTAGCATTATGTCTGGACGCTCTGTCTGGGTTAGATGGAATGGATTGTATAGCCTCTGCTATGGCTTGCTTTTGATTAGTAGCTGAGGGATTAGAGGGGTAGTTCGGGTGATTCCAGTAAAGACTCGTTTGACCGATAGAGAGGAGTTGTAGTCACGGAGGAGGAAGAGAATGTCCGGATCAGATAGGTGATTGTTGGATCTAATGGGTCTAGATGGGGCGTTAGGGTAGGTAGAAGTACTCCAATACCGGATGGGCATTTTCTGGCCATGGTCTATTGACTGCATAACAGAGAGAGTTGGTATTTTGGGGTCTTGGTTGTTCATTTGCAGGATCTCCTGCGAGGTTTTGTTATAAGATAGGTCACAGGCCAGCTCGGAGGTGAAGTTTGAGTTTTTGGATGTTAGTTTTGATTATAGCTCCAGACTTATTTTGTTAAGCCTAGAGGTGGGTCCGGATCGGGGATCATGACTATTGGGTATTGGAGGAGGCGGGTCTTCCTCAGAGAAGGAGTTACCTAGCTGTTGGTCAGAAGGGAGCTGCAAGGGGAGCCCAAGTTGGAGCGAGGAGGATCATGGGTGGAGGGGGAAAGAGGTTCAACGGATGAGGATTTGCAGAGGTGCGGCTATCCATGCTGTTAATGGGGTTAGGGATGTCTGCCCTTCGAGTAGAGATTAGGTGTGGAAAATAGAATTATCTAGATGAGTGACAGGAGAAAGGGGAGTAATGGAAGTGTTGTAGAGGTAATCAGGGCTAAGGCTATCATTAGATCCAGCCATCAGGGAGTGGAGGCAGGCCAGTCTGGCTGGGTGGGAAATGAGGGTGGGTCCTTGCGACCCAGCTGTTGAGGCGCTATATTCATATGGGTGGTGTTCAATGTAGGAGGGGAAGTCAGCAGGTGACATTGGCTCAATATATGATGCCACATTCAAAATCTATAAGAGATCAGCCTACTTTACATATCTGGCCACTGGCCTTTTTTATATATGTATATATGTATATGTATACGTATGTGTATATATATATATATTCAATGAAAAAAACAAAGTTTTCAGGGGCGTTATAGTTAGGAATTGGCATTTAAAAAACCTTAGAAATTCACTGAAAAAACCATAGGTTTCAGGGGTGTTATAGTTAGCTGGACATTTCCCTCGTACAAAACCCTAGAAATTCCCCTGTTATAGTTAGTTCAGCTAACTATAACTCGCGCCCCCGCAATGCACTGCTGATGACGTCACATATTACATCACTTATGACATGGTCATTGACATCACTGATGACATCACTGATGACATCACTGATGACATCTCAAATGACATCACTGATGACATCACTGATGACGTCATCCAGTGACTGTGTGTTTCTGTAAAGTTTAAATATGTTTTATATATTTATAGTGAAAGGCCTGTGGAAGAATGAGTGGGTGTACAAGTGTGTGAATGGATGATTTTCTAGGTGCGTAACTGACTCTATAAGTGAGTCATTAAATGTATCTTACTGCAGACTAGTTACTAAACTGTGAGAATGTCTGTATGTGTCTGTCTGTTGGTGTATAAGTGGCTGCATGGTTTTGTGAATAGCTATATGAGTGTCTATATGGGTTATTGATTGGTTGTCTGATTATCTGTATGGGTGCCTGAGTGTTTGTGTGGGTAGGGTGTGTGTGAATCTGTGCATAGATGTGTGAGTGGGTGATTCTATGGTTGCATGGTTTGAACATGTCATGTCATGCCTTCCTGGCCCTCTCCGGTACTCTGAACGGCATACCCCTTATTTTGGTATCAGTATATTCCCCTCCAACGTGGCTGGCTGTGACCCTTGCCACATCCTTTGGGCTCCTGGCCTCTTTGCCCCCGGGCTCCCCCTTCCTGGGGGGTGACTTCAACGCGGTCCCTTCCCCGGATCCAGACACGACTGGGATCCCTTCCCACGGCAGACTGGCGCATGCGAAACACCTAACGAGCTGGGCTGAATCCCTAGGTCTTTGCGATGCATGGCATACATGGCACCCGCGTGCCAGGCAATTCACTCATACCTCAGCTACGCACCACACACACGCACGTATAGACATCTACATTCCCTCGACCAACTGCCTTAGGCTCCAAGACGTTGTTATCCTCCTACGGGGTATATCCAATTACTCTTCGGTGATGCTCACTGTGGATGCTCCTCCTGCCTCAATGCGTCAGACTTGGAGATTGAATGCGTGTTTCCTCCAAGACAAGGAATTCCAGAGAGTGGTAGGGCGGGAACTCCAACATTATTTCCAGACCAACGAAGGGTCGGTGTCGTTGCCGGGTATCCTGTGGGAGGCTGGCAAAGCCACAATCTGTGGAGTCGCCAAGGGGCAACTCAAAACCCAGCGGCGAGTGCAGCTGGACCAGCTCACCTTCAGTGAGGCACAGTGGTCCACTGTCCTGAACCCTGACACCTCAGAAGTGAGACTCCTTGCTCACATATGTGAAGAGATTCGACAATTGTCGATGGATGCGGCTAAACTCCTCTGGCGCTCCTCTATGGCTAGGGTGTACGGTTGGGGAGACAAGAACGGTTCCCTCCTCCATAGACTGGCCACCTACCACAGAGCGAACCATATAATCCCCGAAATCATAGATCGGGACGGTTCGGTATGTAAGTCCTCAGCCGACATGCCCCAGGCCTTTGCTCTTTATTATCGCAAGCTGTACATGGCCCGGGCTCCCTCCCTGTCTCTCTCCGACATGTTGCGAGCTGGAGACAGTCAACAACCTCATCTTGATTCAGCTGTTCAGGAAGACCTGGACCACCCCATCACCCGTGAAGAGATTGGGGAAGCAATTGCTCTTGTTTCGTCCGGCAAGACGTCGGGTCCGGGTGGCCTCCCCCAAGAAAATTATGTTCCGCGAGACGTTGACTCCACACCTTGCCCAGCTATTCAATGAGGCAGTGGAGAAGGGTTCCTTTCCACCAGAGACTGACGTGGCCACTATTGTGGTCCTCCCTAAATCCCAGCCACCCTCGCCTTGGTGCACGGACTATCGTCCCATCTCACTTATTAATACAGTGCTAAAACTGTACACCATGATACTCGCTCAGCACCTCAAACCCAATTTACACACGCTGGTCCATCCAGACCAATGAGGGTTCATGCCATCACGTGGTACCCGACATTGCCTGCGGAGGCTTCACTCAGCCCTGGCCCATCGCAATTTAATCACCCCCTACCTTGCACTCCTCCTGGTAGATTTTGAGAAACCCTTTGACTCGTTAGATTGGGGTTTTTTGGATGACGTCCTGGCAGAGATGGGTTTCGGACCCCGCTTTCGTGGTCTCGTCCGTGTACTGTACGCTCGTCCGAGGGCACGTGTCTTGGTGAATGGGGTTCTATCTGGACCCTTCTCATTGCTCTAGTGATGGAGCCCCTGGCGGTCCTGAAGCGCTCTAGCGGACAGGTCCGGGGCTCGGAATGGCCCAATACAGAAGCAGACAAAATCGTCCTCTACGCGGACAACGTTCTGATTTACCTGGCTGACCCCGCGGGTTTGGGGCCCCACTTTCTCCGGATCCTCCGGTCTTTTGAACAAGGCTCCGGCTTAATCTGGATAAATCGGTCTTGGTCCCCCTCCACATCTCCAGAGAATGCTTCGAGTGGCAGTCCACCATACTGCTCCACCGCCAGTCATTCAAGTATTTAGGGATAAGGGTGACTTTACTCCCTGAACTCAGCTGGGCTCTCAATGTCACTTCCCTGGTGAAGCGGGCGAGGGCAGACCTGTCAAAATGGCAGCCACTGCCTCTGAACCCCATGGGAAGAATTGCGCTTTTTAAGATGATGATTCTTCCCAGATTCCTCTACATGCTTCAAAATACTCCCCTTAATTTTCCGAGAGCGTGGTTCCGGAAATTGACAGCCTGGCTTCCAAATTCCTTTGGGGGAAGGTCAGTTCCCATTTGGCCCTGGGCATCTGCCAGATCCCTTCCTTTGATGGGGGGCTAGGGATGACCCATTTATACCTCTATTACCTGGCTATGCGTTTGCTTTCGCTGCATGACTGGTTTAACGGGGGATGGTCTGATCCAGCCTATAGGTTGGAACTCAGTGAGTTGGGCATGTCCAACCTCCAATCGATGATGTATGGGGTACCTATCCTGTCTCGTCTGCCGGAAACGACGCATTCTGTGGTCCTGGCCTGGCGGGCCGCACGCCGCCACACCAAATGGACTCGCACACTGACCCAATGCACACTCTTGTAGCAGGGTACCTGGCTCAGGGATGTTAATGGGCTACGGAGCTTCCGGTCATGGGACCTAATAGTTATTTCACAGCTGGGCGACGTTTGGGTGGGTGACCACATGCGCTCCTTTCAGGACCTTCAGGCTAGATACTCCCTGCATCACTCGCAGTTTTACAGTTATTTACAGCTGCGTCACTCCATTCAGGTGCACCTCATGACTGGTACACGTCTCCTGGATCACAGCCCGCCTGAGGGACAAATCCTGCTTGGGGACCTGGGAAGGGAGGTCTCTCCCGTATCTACCGGACACTCATTAACAATACCCCTACCTCACTTGATCGGCTGCGGACTCAATGGGAGGAATGGGTGGGCTCCCTGGAGGAGGAAGACAGGCGCGATGCCCTTATGGCGCCCAGGACCGTCACTGCCTCTGCCAGATTGCGTATGATACAGCTTTACTTCTTACATGCCGCCAATTTGACACCGGTACTCTTGCAACGCGTGGGGTTCCGACCGACCCCCGCCTGCACGAGGTGTGGTTATGAGCCAGCTGACTTTCTCCATATGGTATGGTCATGCCCACGCTTGCCGCGATTCTGGGGAGACATTGAGGAGGAACTCACTGAGGTATTGGGGTGGGAGATCCAACACGGCCCGAAGCATGCAATTTCGGGTATCACGGACAGGTTGGCTGAGTCCAGGAATTAAAAATTATTTTATACTACAGCGATGGTGGTGTCGATGAGGGACATAGCTTCTGTCTGGAAAAGTCCTGACCCTCCTACTGTGGGGAAATGGTGGGCGGGGGTTGACTGGTGCACCATATAGGAGAAACAATGTATGCAGCGCGTGGCTGCCCCAAGAAGTATCGTAGGGTTTGGGGGAAGTGGTTGGGGGGCCTGGCTTAGTTTCGTAGGGGATGCTCCAAAATTGTCCTTTTCATTCTGTATGTAATTAACCTTTGGACTGTCCAGATCGTTGCACGCATCCTTCTTTTATCATGGCATCTTGATGATTGGCTGGTATTATTGTTAAAATCAATAAAAATTTGTTTATCAAAAAAAACTTTAAAAATAAATAAATCATAAAAAATTTAGCACTTGCACGTATATAATGTTTTCCATCTGGGAATGAAAGCCTGCACATATATTTAAAAATATGTATATTCCTATTATGCTGACTTTTGGAACAAAGATATATACAGATGAATTAATCGAAAAGAAGGTGATTTATATATAAATGTAATAAACCATATGCCTATATAAGAATGTAATGCGTTTATAGTACCAAACAATAGTCTTGATTCCAAACTACTCCTGATCCAAACTATTACCTTTATATGATTAGTATTTATTTTAATGTGTTTTAATGAGGATGTTTACTGCTAGGTCGAATAATATGGCACTTGCCAATCAAAATTATTGACGTACATAATATTGACTTTAAACTTAATGATTTGTATTTGTGCACTGTGCACTTTATTGAGTATTCTAAAGAAGTCAAATGCATGAAATAACATGTACTAATTGAACGTTTAAAAAAACCCTGACATGTTCAAAGATGGTGACCACGGATGCAAGACTCCTATGACAGCACATTAAGTTTCCTTTTTTTATATTTGTATTTGTGTTATAGTTACGAATTAGCAGTTATAAAACCTTTGAAATTCACTGAAAAAACCATAGGTATCTGGGACGTTATAGTTAGTTGGACATTTCACTCGTACAAAACCAGAGAAATTTGGCCGTTATAGTTAGTTGAACTAACTATAACTCGAGCCCCCTCAATGCACTGCTGATGACGTCACATATTACATCACTCATGCTCAATCACTGCTGATGATGTCACATATTACATCACTCATGCTCAATCACTGCTGATGACTTCACGTATTACATCACTCATGACATAGTCAGTGACTTCACTGATGACATCACTGATGACACCTCAAATGATGTCACTGATAACATCGCTGATGACATGATCCAGAGACTGGGTGATTTTTAAAAGTTTAAGAATGTTAATTATAGATACACAAAGGTGTATTGAAGAATGAGTGGGTGTATGAGTGTCTGAATGGATGATTTAGTGGGTACATGACTGACTGTATAAATGAGATATAAACGTGCCTTAGTGAATGCATGTGTGAATGACTAATCTGTGTGAATGTCTGTATTCGTCTGTCAGTTGGTATGTAAATCGCTGCATGAGTTGGTGAGTAGCTACATGAGTGTCTATATGGGTTAATGTTTGGTTGTCAGAGTACCTGTATGGGTACGTGAGTATCTGTGTGGGTGGGTGGGGGGTGTAACCCCCTGTATGGATGTGTGAGTGGGTGATTCAGTGGGTGTATGGGTTTATGAGTGTTGTCATGAGTGATGTAATTTGAGATGTCATCAGTGATGTCACTGACCATGCCATGAGTGATGTAATATGTGACGTCATCAGCAGTGCATTGCGGGGGCACGAGTTATAGTTAGCTCAACTAGCTTCAAAGGCTGAATTTCTCTGGTTTTGTATGAGTGAAACGTCCAACTATAACGTCCCTGAAACCTGTGTTTTTTTCCAGTGAATTTCTAAGGTTTTTTAAATCGTAATTTCTAAATAAGCCTACATAGGTAGGACATGTGCAGAAAGAGGAAGAAAGGCGCAAGGAAGCAAGAGAAGTGCAGAAAGTGGCAACAGAAGTCCAGAAAGAGGAAGCCAGGTGCAAAAAGAAGTAAGAGAAGTGGAGAAAGAAGCAACAGAGGTGCAGAAAGAGTCCTACATTGACTGTACCTTTCCACAGACTCATACAAAGTTGTCTAATCACTAATCCTTCTCCCAAGATGCTAAAACCTGAAGGTTCTCTTTTCATCGACTCTTCAGCATGTGAGGCCTACCAAATGTAACACAGCAATCCTAACCATCTCACTGTTGTAAGTCTGACCAAGTTTTTGAAGGTATGCATGCGTGTGTCTTTGCTTTTACCTGGTGACTTGTTACATAAAATAAACATACAAAAACTTGAAAATCCGTGTTTCAAACAGCATACTTTGTAAATTTGTGTACAAGTAGGTGCATTAATTTATTTCTGCTCCTAATACAGGGCACATGCATATTCAATAGTACATTTGAGGGGTTCTATAACACCTATATAAATAACACATGTCTGCCTGTGCAACCGAATGACAGAGCAGAACTAACAATATTTGACCACCTATAAGAGAAGCTACCCGCTTTTTAAGCAACCATCTTCAAATCCATAACACATGTGAGAATACATGTACAAGTAGACATATACCTCAGTCACAAGAGCATGCAGACCTTTAAACTTAACAGCCTGCACTTCCCATTTCAATATAGAAACAGGTGAGAGAAGTACAGAAAGCAGCAAGAGAGTTTCAGAAAAAAGAGAGGTGCAGAAAGAGTAAGAAATGTGCAGAAAGAGGCAAGAGTAGTGCAGAAAGAGGAAATAGAACTGTAGAAAGAGACACGAGAAGTGCAGAAAGAGGCAAGAGAGGAGCCAAAAGAGGCAAGTGAGGTACAGGAAAGAGAACTGCAGAAAGAGGCAAGAGGGGTTCAGAAATTAGCAAGAGGGGTGCTAAAAGAAGCAAGAGGAGTGCAGAAAGAGAAAACACAGGTGTAGAAAGAGGGATGAGATGTGCAGAAAGAGTGAAGGGATACAGAAAGAGGTAATAGGGGTGCAGAAAAAAGCAAAAGAGGTGCAGAAAAAGTCAAGAGAAATGCAGAAAAAAACAACAGTGGTGCAGAAAGAGGCGAGAGAAGTGTAGAAAGAGGCAAGAGATGTACAGAAAGGGGGAAGAGGGTTGCAGAAACAGAGAAGAGAGGTGCAGAAAGAGGCAAGGGGGTGCAGAAAGAAGCAAGAGAGGTACGTAAAGAAGCAAGAGGAGTGCAGAAAGAAGCAAAATGGGTGAGAAAGAAGAAAGATGGGGTGCAGAAAGAGGCAAGAGAAGGGCACAAAGAAGCAACAGAGGTGCAGAAGGAGGCAAGAGAACTGCAGAAAGAGGCAAGGATGTTGCACAAACAGGCAAACAAGGTTCATAAATATGGAACATGGGTGCAGATAGGGGCAAGTGAGGTACAGACATAGGGAAGACGAGTGCAGAAAGAGGCAAGAGGGGTGTAGAAATTTGAAAGAGAGGTACCAAAAGAAGCAAGAGGAGTGCAAAAAGAGCAAACAGAGGTGCAAAAAGAGGCAAGAGTAGTGCAGAAAGAGGCAGGAGAAGTGCAGAAAGAAGCAACAGAGGTGCAGTAAGAGGCAAAAGAACTGCAGAAAGAGGGAACAGGGGTGCAGAAAGAGGCAAGAGAGGTACAGAAAGAGGGAAGAGGGGTGCAAAATTAGGCAAGAGGGGTGCAGAAGGAAGCAACAGAAGTGCAGAAAGAAGCAAGAGAAGGGATGAAAGAGACAAGAGAGTTGCAGAAACAGGCAAAAGAAGTGCAGAAAGAGGCAAGAGAAGTTTAGAAAGAAGCAACAGAGGTGCAGAAAGAAGAAAGAGAAGTGCAGAAAGAGGGAACAGGGGTTCAGAAACAGGCAAGAGAGTGACGGAAAGACAGAAGAGGGGAGCAAAAAGAGGCAAGAGGGGTGCAGAAAGAGGGAAGAGGGGTACAAAAAGAGGCAAGAGGGGTACAGAAGGAAGCAACAGAAGTGCAGAAAGAAACAAGAGAAGTGATGAAAGAGAGAAGAGAGTTGCAGAAAGAGGCAAAAGAAGTGCAGAAAGAGGCAAGAGAAGTTTAGAAAGAAGCAACAGAGGTGCAGAAAGAGGCAAGAGAAGTGCAGAAAGAGGGAACAGGGGTTCAGAAAGAGGCAAGAGAGGGACGGAAAGACAGAAGAGGGGAGCAGAAGGCAAGAAGGGTGCAGAAAGAAGCAACAGAGGTACACAAAGAAGCAAGAGAAGTGATGAAAGAGACAAGAGAGTTGCAGAAACAGGCAAAAGAAGTGCAGCAAGAGGCAAGAAAGGTGCTGAAAGAAGCAACAGGGGTGCAGAAAGAAGCAAGAGAAATGATGAAACAGACAAGAGAGTTGCAGAAAGAAACAAGAAAGGTAGATAAAAAGGAAGAGGAGTGCAGAAAGAGGTGATTGAGGTGCAGAAAGAGGCAAGAGAGTTGCAGAAAGGGGAAAGAGAGGTGCAGAAAGAGGCAAGTGAGGTGCAGAAAGAGGCAAGAGGGATGCAGAAAGAGGGAAGAGAAGTGCAGAAAGAGGGAAGAGACATGCAGAAAGAGGGAACAGTGGTACAGAAAGAGGCAAGAGGTGTGCAGAAAGAAGAAACAGAGGTGCAGAAGGAGGCAATAGAAGTACAGAAAGAGGCAAGAGGGGTGCAGTAACAGGCAGGAGAGATCAAGAAAGAGGGAACAGGGGTGCAGACAGAGGCAAGAGGGGTGCAGAAAGAGGGAAGAGAAGTGCAGAAAGAGGGAAGAGACATGCAGAAAGAGGGAACAGTGGTACAGAAAGAGGCAAGAGGTGTGCAGAAAGAAGAAACAGAGGTGCAGAAGGAGGCAATAGAAGTACAGAAAGAGGCAAGAGGGGTGCAGTAACAGGCAGCAGAGATCAAGAGGGAACAGTGGTGCAGACAGAGGCAAGAGGGGTGCAGAAAGAAGCAACAGAGGTGCAGAAAGATGCAAGAGAGGTGCAGAAGAAAAAAGAAGAGAGGGGCAGAAAGAAGTGAGAGAAGTGCAGACAGAGGAAGAAAGGTGTACAAAGAAGCAAGAGAAATGCAGAAAGAGGCAAGAGAGGCGCAGAAAGAAGCAAGAGTAGTTTGTGAACCATTAGTACCAATTTAACACCCACATTTAGCTATAAGTAACAGGTGACCATTGCAGGCTTGCAAAGGGCCTTCCACCATGCTGTAACACTTGTCGCTGCATTTTTGGTAGCGTTTGAGCCGTTTGAGCTAGAAACAAGGTTCTTTTGATCAAATATGCAGATTATGCAGCAGATGGTGGATTATGTGGCAAATGAGGAATATGTCTAATTATGCAAAAATCGGTGCAGCCGAACAGTCGCATAATTCCAGTGGCTCTGCTCATACCCCCGTCCAGGTCCTACCAAGGTCCAGAAGTGCTCCTCAGTGGTTCCTTCCTTTTTTTGCCTCATTGAGTTTATAGTTTAGCTTCTATGGAAATGAGGAAGACTAAACTTGAGGCTACCACTCCACAACACAGACTACCATACCACATAATTACTCTCCATAACGCATAATCTCACTCTACATAATTCCTATACACTAAATACCACATACTTTCTATCCACATAATTTCACTTCACAACATACCGCATAATTCCACTACACACAGTGGGGCAGATTTATGAGGCCCTTGCGCCTCATTTACGCCGCCGCTGCGTCACTTTTGTGACGCAGCGGCGGCGCAAACCCAGCGCCATGCTGCGGGGTATTTACAACGTGACTCATCTGGGAGATGCGTCACGTTATAAAGCCCTGCGCCAGCAGTAGGCGTACCTCTGCAGGGGGGGGGGGCGTTCCGTCTCTGGAACGCCTCCTAAAAGTGGCTGAGTGAAATCTACAAGCGCCACTTTTACGGCACAGATGCGTCACGCATCTGTGCCGTTTTTGCCCCATGGTGCGCCGCATTGTAAATGCGGCGCATCCATGGTGGCGGAGCTGTGGCGCACAATAACTGGCGCATCCCTGCTGATATGCAGGGATGCGCCAGTTATTATAAATCTGCCCCAATGTACATCCACTCCACTCCAAAAAACATTAGTAAAAAACATTTACATTTACAACGCCGATAGCCCTAACTTTCGCAAAGGAGAGACCTATTACATTCCAAATGTTACATTAACTAGTCGTTGCGATTGCAGAGTGGTGGAGTATGGGGGCTGGGCCTCCGACCAGGAATTCTGCTGCGTAGGACTTACAGGAGGTACCAGGAAGGCTTCTTGGACCGCGAAGTCCCTCAGGAGTAAAGTTGACTTCATCCCCCAACTAGTAGTGTGCCAGGAGGTGTGTCTGCAGAGTGGTGGAGAAAGGGGGGGGTGGCCTCTGAAGACTTCTTAGCAATCCCACTGTATGGGACTTACTGGAGGTAACAGGAGGGGTAGTTGGCCCCAAGGACATGCTTGGGTGGCAACTACCCCTCCTATTACCTCCAGTAAGTCCCACACAGCAGGATTGCTAAGTTCTCATAGCAGGCCTTGCCCCCTTTGCCCACTAATCTGCAAACGCGCTCCTTGGTATGCTCTTGGTTGGGAATTGAATTCCCCTTAGCTGCTGTGGGTCCTTAGGGGCCAACTAGCTTACCTGTTACCTCCAGTAAGCCCCACACAGTGGGATTGCTGAGAGGTGGACACAGGCCATGCCCCCTTTCTCCACCACTCTGCAAACACAACTCCTGGGATGCTCTTTGTAGGGGGGTGTAGTCCCCTTGCCTCCTGAGGGGCCAACTAGCTCTCCTGTTATCTCTAGTAAGCCTCACACAATGGGATTGCTGAGAGGTGGTCCAAGGCCATGCCCCCTTTTTACACCACTCTGCGAATGCAGCCCCTGGCACACTGCTGCTTGGGGGACGAAGTCCACTTTAGTCCTGAAGTCCTTAAGACACAAGGGGACCTCATCGCCCCACCAGCAGTGCTCCAAGAGGCCCGTTTGCAGAGCGGTAAAAAAAGGGGTGTGGCCTCATACCACCTCTCAGCAATCCTACTGTGTGGGGTTAACTGGAGGTCCCTGGTGGCCTAGTTGGCCCCCAGGGCCCCTCAGTAGTGATGGGGACTTAATCCCCCAACACAAACTGCACCAGGAGGCACATTTGCAGAGTGGTGCAGCGAGGGGGTGGGGCCTCTGACGAGTTGCTTGTTTTTTTTATTTTTATTTTTATTTTAGGGAGGGGGCTGTGTGGCCCCCCTTCCCTAATACCTTTTGGGATGGGGTTCCCGGGGCTTTAGCCATTTTTAAAAAATGTTTTTATTTTAAAAGTGAGGCCCCCCCCTGAGGTCGATTACGGTCCCGAAGACCCCATTGCCAGGGGCCCAGGAAAGTTTTATTATGGAAGCGGGCCGTGTGGCCCTCCCTTCCCTGGGCCACTTTTGGCCTTGGGGACCCCATCCCCCGGGCCTGCCCAGCCTTTCTGTTTTATAGGCCCCCCTCCTGAGGACACTTTTGGTCCCTGGGCCCCCATCCCCTGGGGCCTGGCCTCTTTGCTTCTAACATGCAGCTCCCCTTGTCTAAAAGCAATTCTGCTTTGCTTCATGGAAGCAAGAGCAGCTTTCCTGCTCTCACTTCCGCGAAGCAAAGCAGTGTTTGCAATGACAGGGCCATTTCAAACTGCAATGTTCCGGGGGTGGGCACCCTTGGACATTGCTAGAGCCAATCCTGGGGGGTGGTGGTCCCCAGGGCTATTTAGGGCCCAAAGAGGGGGGCCACGTGGCCCCCTCCATCTTATTGAAAGTCCCTGGGAGGTGGTGGTCCCCGGGGCAGTGTGGAGGGGCAGGAACCCCCTGACTTCTTTCATTGTTTTGGTGCCACTAAGAGATGGAGATCCCCGGGGCTTGGGGGGGCCACGAGGCCCCCGTGCCCTTAATTTCAGCGTGCCCCAGGGAGGTGGTGGTCCCCGGGGCAGAATGGGGGAGCAGAAGCCCTAGAAGCATTCTTTAATGAAGGAGTCGGTCCCCGGGGCTGCGGGGGGCCACATGCCCCCGCACATTAATAACAAAGCCCCAGGGAGGTGGCAGTCCCCAGTGCTATGGGTACCCCCTCGGTCCCCCAAATAATAATTTTGCATTGCCCCTGGGACCTGGCCCACCCAGGGGCTTCTAGAAAACATTTATTTTAATTCGGCCAGATTTGCGCACCCAGCATAAATCCCGCCAATTTAAAAACAAAAAATGCTTTTTTGGGCCCTAGTGGTCCCTGTGGAACACCCTGAGCACGCCTAGGGTGTCAGGTTGTTTCTACCCTCCCCCTTTTCTTCATTTTTAACCTTTTTTCTTTTAACTCAGTTCTACCAAGTCAAAAGATGGCTATCAACACTTCTTGGTTTGAAGTGTTGTCAGCCAAGCTCGTGATCGGGAGGGTGCGCGGATCCACCCCTGTCACCAGATATCAATATTTTTTATTTTTAAATTATTAAGGAACTACTGAATGGATTTGCACCATTTAAAGCAAAGAGTGTACTGTGGACCAAGAGCTACCA
Organism: Triturus cristatus; assembly: GCF_964204655.1. Taxonomy (NCBI): domain Eukaryota; kingdom Metazoa; phylum Chordata; class Amphibia; order Caudata; family Salamandridae; genus Triturus; species Triturus cristatus. The sequence continues at coordinate 1,527,759,599 of NC_140591.1, forward strand.
TCTGTCAAATTTGGTGTAATTCCATTCAGCAGTTCGGGCTGTAGCTGCGACAAAAGTTCCCATGGAAATTAACGTAAAGAAAATGCATTATGGGACCCCCTATTTTCGCAGCCCCTGCTCAACGAAACACCCTGAAACTTTGAAGACAAGAGCTGACCGGTGCCAAAGATATTGGCAAATTAAAAATGCTTTTCCTATGGAAACTAGGTCCTAACTACCAGTAACTAATATATATATATATATATATATATATATTCACTGAAAAAACCATAGGTTTCACACACGTTATAGTTACGAATTAGCATTTAAAAAACCTTGCAAATTCACTTAAAAAACCATAGGTTTCACACATGTTATAGTTAGCTGGACATTTCACTCGTAAAAAACCAATGAAATTCCCCCGTTATACCAGACCCCCCAGGATATAGCGGCATGGATTAGCAAATTTAGCGGCACAAATATGGAAATTTAGCGGCACAAATATGGAAATTTAGCGGCAATTTAGCGGCGTTTTATTTGGCAGTTTATCCTACAACGAACACAGATCTCTTTGTTTTTTGAGTTATTTAACACCATGAAGCTATGTATATTTGGTTTATTTACAATGTAGAGACTTTGTTTGTCTTCAAGACTACAAATAGGACATAAACCTGTTACTGAATAAATGCCCAGGGTATCTGTATGCTTGTCGTGTTAATCCTGCAGTTCTTCTGAGCAGTCCAAATGTAGCCCAATATTGTGCTGCTGATTATAATGCAGGAACAATAATGCCCAGATGGATTGCTCTGAGAGGGAACGTCGTCTGGCTGACAAAATAATTTTGTAGATGCTGTTGCTCCTTTCAGCATCTGCAGAACTGGTCACACAGTCCTTGTACACAGCTGCAAGCTGTGAAAGGACTGGAATGCGGTCAGCCATCCCACACCAAAAAAGGTCAGTGTCAATCACCCCAGAAACAGATGCCTGTACTGCTTCTGGGCCTACATGTTCAAAGTAGAGGCAAAGCTCCTGATCGGGGACTTTGCTGAAACCAGGGATGGCAGAACATGCACTCTTGTCATTAGGTAGGATGCAGAGTCGTGCAGGATTGAAAAGGCGCACTTGCTTCAAGAACCCAATGCCCAGTTGGGCCTCCCCCATGTATTTGCCCGCCTTTTCCAGAGAATTTTCAAAAGCTTGATTGAGCTGGGCTGTTATCTTTTTCTGTGTCAGAGTTAATTTAGCCCCTGCAGTCGTCTGCAGAAATGGTTGCAGTGACTCCAGAGTGAGGACTGAATTGTTTGTTAGGTCTATGTGAAGGTCCTCCAAATAATCATACACCTTCATTGTCACTGGTGTCTGACTCTGGAATAAGTCCATCAGATGCAAAATGTTTTGGCATTTTTCGGCCACAATGTCCAATTGCACTTTTATGCAGTTTCTTTCGTCGCTGTTCAAAATCCTTTGCAGATTTTCAAGGGAATCTGGGGGAGACTTGCTGAGTTGCATCTCAGACTCAACAAACCCAGCATAAGCCTCAAAATGCTTGCAATGGTACTGGACAGCAGCAAACCAAGAATTCCACCGGGTACTGCAAGGATCAGGTGCCATCCGTGGTTTCATCCCATGGTTCTCAGCAAGATGGTGCAGGTACCTTCTCTTTCTGCTCCCGGCCATGTAAAAGATGCGCGAGAAGTACAGGAGGAAAGCATTTAGCTCCACAAAAGGCTTCCTAAATGACTCTCCAATAAGGTTCATTATGTGTGCCAAGCAGGTGATATGTATGGAGTTTGTGTACAGATTTCTCAAAACAGTGTTGTATGCCTTGAGCATGTATGCCGCATTGTCAGTGTTAAAGGAAATAACGTCCTGAAAGGCTATGTTGTACTCTGTGAGCACCTTCACAACTGCTTGCGCTACAGTCCCATGGTTGCACTGTGAGAGGAACACTGTGTCCGCTAGGTGGGTGTGGATCTTACGGCCACCCTGCGCAGAGACAACCGCAAATAGCACATTCAATACACACCGCCCTTCAACATCAGGTGTTTCATCAAATATAACACTGATCTTCTGATCTTGCAAGTGCTCTTTCAGCTCGTTCTTTGCTACTATATATCTCTCTGGGAGATAACGTTCTTGAAGCTGATGACTTCCAGATATTGCTCCACCATTTCGCACTCGCTCATGGAGAAACTTGCGCAGCACAGGGTGGTCGGTTTTGCTCAGCGGAATGTTCAGCGCTGTGCAGACATTGACCCACTCACTTATAATTTCCTGGTTTGACGCACCGGCAGCTGTACTCTTTGTGAAAAGTGCGTTGACAGTCATCTGACGGGCACGTTTTGGCGAAGAGTGAGGGTCTGGATCATCTGAACAGCGCTTCAAGTGTTTTTGGGACTTCACATGCATATCAACAGTGTGTATCCGGATGTGATCCACCGCCACATTGCACACACTGCAAAACAGCACACCACCATCCGCATGCATCACAGCGCTGTACTCTTTGGCCCGATCTGCTGCAGTTATATGGGTGGGTAGATGTGATCGGTGCTTCACAGTCTTCAAAGGCTGCATAAACTTCTCCATCGGGCTTTTGTTGTGGTGGCTTGCTGGCCGCTTGGAATGCAAAAGATCTCTGGCTTGTGGCACACTCGCGTTACTCACCTACAAATATATTTGTTGTTACTAGATGTGTTCCAAAGGGGAAAAGGACATTGCAGTTGTTGGGTGGAAAGATAAGCAAGCATAGGGTAAACGTGGTTAGAAATGCATGGGACTCTGAAGCAAAGTTGCATACATGGCGCGTTAACATACAGGTAGGCAGAGGTCCTTCGAAGGGAAATGGCACACTTGTGTGGTCCCGCTCGGCAACTTTTAGTCTGTGGCGGGCAGTGGGGGTGCGAGGTAAACATAAAGAACATAAAAAGGACATTTGGGCAAAAATGGGAAGAAGGGGAAGGATGAGCCACCTGCAAAGAAAGTGAAACCTCAAGACATACAAAAAACAAATTTACAATTATGAAACACACATGATCACGCAGAATCCCATCACCAAACCATGCACAGCGCTCCCACCCATCGCAAGTAGGACGTCACAAATATTTAGCATATGTGGTATTCATCTCCCCGGAAGTATACAGAAACCAAAACTTAGTCTTACCAGTTCTGTGCAGCAGAAAGCATATATTACTTGCCAGACTGCCCAATGACTCTTGAACCAGCAGCTTCTTTCCTCCGGGACACTACAAAAGAAGAAAAAGGAAGAAAAAGGAGTTACAGCTGGCTTTGCTAGCCCTTCCCATGGCACTCCCCCCCACTACGCTGCTCTAAAAACCACAGCACACCCCTTGTGCCCCTGGGCCCGCATGACCATCTGGCCTTCAAAGAATGGCACCGGGACCTGCCACACACCTTGCATGCGGCGGGGACAAAACTTACCTGTGCTCTGCTCCGGATCTTGAAACAGCAGCTTCTTTCCTCCGGGACACTACAAAAGAAGAAAAAGGAAGAAAAAGGAGTTACAGCTGGCTTTGCTAGCCCTTCCCATGGCACTCCCCCCCCACTACGCTGCTCTAAAAACCACAGCACACCCCTTGTGCCCCTGGGCCCGCATGACCATCTGGCCTTCAAAGAATGGCACCGGGACCTGCCACACACCTTGCACGCGGCGGGGACAAAACTTACCTGTGCTCTGCTCCGGATCTTGAAACAGCAGCTCCTTGCCTCCGGGACTCTACAAAAGAAGAAAAAAGGAAGAAAAAGGAGTTACAGCTGGCTTTGCTAGCCCTTCCCATGGCACTCCCCCCCACTACGCTGCTCTAAAAACCACAGCACACCCCTTGTGCCCCTGGGGTCAATTTTTTAAAAAAATGCCCCCTTGAGGGCCCGCCGCGTGCCCTGTGTGCGGCGGGCCCCCAACAACAAAATTACCATGGCTCATGGCATCCGGGGCCCGCCGCGTGCCCTCTGTGCAGCGGGCCCCGGCCGAAATGCCCCCCGAGGGCCCGCCGCACACTGGGCACGCGGCGGGCCCCCAACACAGTCAATCTTTAAAACAAATGCCCCCTTGAGGGCCCGCCGCGTGCCCTGTGTGCGGCGGGCCCCCAAACACAGTGAATTTGCTTAAAAAATGCCCCCTTGAGGGCCCGCCGCGTGCCCTGTGTGCGGCGGGCCCCCAACAACAAAATTACCATGGCTCATGGCATCCGGGGCCCGCCGCGTGCCCTCTGTGCAGCGGGCCCCGGCCGAAATGCCTCCCGAGGGCCCGCCGCACACTGGGCACGCGGCGGGCCCCCAACACAGTCAATCTTTAAAACAAATGCCCCCTTGAGGGCCCGCCGCGTGCCCTGTGTGTGGCGGGCCCCCAAACACAGTGAATTTGCTTAAAAAATGCCCCCTTGAGGGCCCGCCGCGTGCCCTGTGTGCGGCGGGCCCCCAACAACAAAATTAACATGGCTCATGGCATCCGGGGCCCGCCGCGTGCCCTCTGTGCAGCGGGCCCCGGAAGAAATGCCTCCCGAGGGCCCGCCGCACACTGGGCACGCGGCGGGCCCCCAACACAGTCAATTTTTAAAACAAATGCCCCCTTGAGGGCCCGCCGCGTGCCCTGTGTGCGGCGGGCCCCCAACGACAAAAATTGGCACTTTAAATGCAGCCGGGGCCCGCCGCGTGCCCTCTGTGCAGCGGGCCCCGGAAGAAATGCCTCCCGAGGGCCCGCCGCACACTGGGCACGCGGCGGGCCCCCAACAATTCAGCGCTCACAGCAGCTTACCTGGGCCTCCCGAGACGACGATATCCACGACCAGCACCAGCCAGGCAGCAGGTCCAACGATACGATGACGATCCAGACACACACCAGCAGCGCCGCTCCAGACCAGGTGAGTCGAGGAGTCGTCAGCAGGAAACAGGAAAGGAAAGACAAAGTGAGTGAAAGCACAGCAGGTGAGGGGTGTAGGTGCGCCTGCCCCCCCTTTATTGGTCTATTGGCCCCGTGGCAAGACCGTGGCAAGAGCCACTGGCCCAATAGAAGAGGAAGAGAGGAAGAGAGGGGCGGGTCTGCTGGATGCCAGGATTTCGCGGCACTTTTGTAAAAATCGCAGCATTTTTACAAAAGTGCCGATTTCGCGATTTTTTTGCAAATCGCGAAATCGCGAAATCCTGGAGGGTCTGGTTATAGTTACTGCAGGCAACTATAACTCACGCGACCGCAATCCTCTGCTGATGACGTCAGATATTACATCACTGTATTTAGACACTTATTTAGCCATGTCTTCTTCCATTAATCTTTAGCTATACATATATTACAAATATTTATTTTTCAGAAAGACACATATGTCATCAGTGATGTAATATCTGACGTCATCAGCAGAGGATTGCGGTCGCGTGAGTTATAGTTGCCTGCAGTAACTATAATGGGGGAATTTCATTGGTTTTTTACGAGTGAAATGTCCAGCTAACTATAACATGTGTGAAACCTATGGTTTTTAAGTGAATTTGCAAGGTTTTTTAAATGCTAATTCGTAACTATAACGTGTGTGAAACCTATGGTTTTTTCAGTGAATTTGTACGGTTTTTTAAATGCTAAGTTATGTTTTTATTATTATTTTTTTTTTCAGGTTTTACACTGTGCGCGCATAGATATTGATATGCTTTTAAATGCTATTTTCTCAGGAAATACTGAACAGATTTACACCAGACCTGCAAAAGGCACTTCCTTGACCTTATGCTACCTCTCTGCCAAATTCCACGTAATTCTGTTCAGCCGTTCGGGCTGTAGCTGCGACTAAAGGTCCTGTGGAAAAATGCATGGGGAAAACGCGTTTTGGGACCCCCCCTTTTTCTCGGCGCCCGCTTGACGAATCACCCCGAGACTTTCAGGGTAGAAGCTGAACGGAGTGCCCCATTAGTTTTGAAAATTTCGCGAGGATTCGTCAACCGGCGCCAAAGTTATTCAAAATAGAATTTTGAGATTTCCTATGGAAACTAGGTTGTAACTATAACTATCTACTGGCGACCGCCAGTAGATAATATATCTATATATATATATATTCACTGAAAAAACCATAGGTTTCACACATGTTATAGTTAGCTGGACATTTTACTGATAAAAAACCAATGAAATTCCCCCGTTATAGTTACTGTAGGCAACTATAACTCACGCGACCGCAATCTTCTGCTGATGCTAATACTGTATTTAGACACTTATTTGCCCATGTCTTCTTCCATTAAATTTTAGCTATACATATATTACAAATATTTTTTTTTCATAAAGACACATATGTCATCAGCAGAGGATTACGGTCGCGTGAGTTATAGTTGCCTACAGTAACTATAACGGGGGAATTTCATTGGTTTTTTATCAGTAAAATGTCCAGCTAACTATAACATGTGTGAAACCTATGGTTTTTTCAGTGAATTAGCAAGGTTTTTTAAATGCTAATTCCTAACTATAACGTGTGTGAAACCTATGGTTTTTTCAGTGAATTTGTACGGTTTTTTAAATGCTAATTTATTTATGTATTATTTTTTATATATTTATTTTGCAATAAACTACGTATTAAAAATTATTATTATTTTTTTATTTGGTTTTCACCCTGCGAATTATTTTTTTTTTTTTGCAAAAAAAAAAATTTTTTTTTGTGTTTTTCAGGGTGCGCGCACTGTGCGCGCACCCCCGCGATTTTTAAAAAAAAAAAATATTTTTTTTTTGCCTTCGGGGTCCTTCAGGGACCCCCTGACAAAGGCTAGGGGGTCAGGAACTCTCTACCCTGCCCCCTTTTCACGTTCGCCACCTTCCTTTTTCACTCTCGCACTGAAAACAAACAAAATGGCGGCCGACACTTCCTGATTTCGACCGATTCGAACGTTGACTAACATGTAACCACCAATCAGAATTACGCTCGCGCACGTTAGGGTGCTCGCACGGTGCTCGCACGGTGCGCGCACCCTGCGCGCATATATATATATATATGCTTTTAAATGCTATTTTCTCCGGAAATACTGAACAGATTTACACCAGACCTACAAAAGGCACTTCCTTGACCTAGGGACTACCTCTCTGCCAAATTTTGAGTAATTCTGTTCAGCCGTTCGGGCTGTAGCTCGTTCTAAAGGTCCTATGGAAAAATGCATGGGAAAAACGCGTTTTGGGACCCCCCTTTTATCTCAGCCCCCGCTTGACGGATCCCCCCGAGACTTTCAGGGTAGGAGCGGAGCGTAGCGCCCCACCTATTTTGAGAAATTCGCGAGGATTCGTCGACCGGCGCCAAAGTTATTCAAAATAGAATGTTGAGGTTTTCCTATGGAAACGTGGTCCTAACTATAACTACCTACTGGCGACCGCCAGTAGGTAATATATATAGATTTTAAATTATTTTTATTATTTTTTATTTTTTTTCCAAATACTGAATGCTGTGTGATGAATTGAGCCAAAATGCGTAAGGGTCGAGTCTGCAGTAATAAATAAAATACCTGGAGCAGTTTTAAACCAGGCTTGGCATTCTTTCTTTGTGTATTAATGATGGAGTCCTCCATCTCTGTTCCCGCTGGAGCTGCCCTGCAGGGTTGGCGCCCCCAGTATGGAGCTCTTTGTTTTTCCGTGCTGCGGACAATTGGGGGCATGACCCGCTTTTCCTATGCCAGACCGATGGACTTCCGAGGTATTTCTGGCACGAGAGGAGAGAAAAGGAGATAAGAGGGGTACAGCTCCTGACCAGTTTAAAAACCAGGTATTTCGGCTTGACTGTTCTGCAACTCTGGGACATTTTGCTCTCAATAATCTTTTTCCAAGAAGGAGAGAACAGTACACGGCAGCAAAGGAAGCTATTTTGTTTATAAAATTACACTAACCGCGTATGCATGTTACAAACTACACTGATGCATCTTTGAACTGGTAGTGCCATGATCTATAGTCACATGACCAATGTAATTGTGAGCACTTGCAATAACATTGTTATGTCACCCACCTGTGATCAAGGCTTAATAGCCGAAACGCTTAAGGGTCGAGTCTGCAGTAATGAATAAAATACCTGGAGCAGTTTTAAACCGGACTTGGCATTATATATATATAAATATATATATTCACTGAAAAAACCATGGGTTTCACACACGTTATAGTTAGGAATTAGCATTTAAAAAACCTTAGAAATTCAATGAAAAAACCAAAGGTTTCACACATGTTATAGTTAGCTGGACATTTCACTCGTAAAAAACCAATGAAATTCCCCCGTTATAGTTAGTTCAGCTAACTATAACTCGCGCGCCCGCAATGCACTGCTGATGACGTCACATATTACATCACTCATGACATGGTCAGTGACATCACTCATGACATCACTGATGACATCTCAAATGACATCACTGATGACATCATTCAGAGAATGTGTGTTTTTCAGAAATTACATATGTTTTATATATGTATATCTCAAGGTTGATGGAAGAATAAATGGGTATATAAGTGTCTAAATGGATAAATTGTTTTTGAAAAATTGATTGTATAACTGACTGATTAAGTGAATCTTAGTGAATACATGGCTTAGTGAGTAATGTTAAAATATGTAAATATCTGTATCAGTCTCTCACTTTGTGTATAAGTGGCTGCATGGATTGGTGAGTAGCTACATGGGTGTCTATATAGGTTATTATTTGTTTTTTTGAGTATCAGTGTCTGATGTCTGTATGGTTCGGTGGGGGGTATTACGTAGTGCATAGGTGCATGAATGAGTGACTCACTCTTTTTATGTGTTGAAGACAGCATGTGTGCAGGACTATATGGGTGAATGAGTGTGTGCATGGGTGTGTTAGTGAGTGGATGACTGTCTCAATAGTGTCTCTATGAGTAACTACATATGTTTTAAACTAGTATATGTGACAATTGGTGTATATAAGCGAGTATATGTGAGAGTGAGAGATTGGAAGAGTTCCTGTATGAATAAGTATGTGTTTTATAAGTGATTGTTTAAAAGACTAAGTATGTGTAAGTTTCTGTAGAAGTAAGTGTGGCGGTGTGTGTATAACTGTATATGCAAGTAAATGTATGTTTGATTCTTTATTAGCATGAGTGACTATGTGTGTGAGTACCTCTATGGATGAGTGGCATTGTGTAACAGGATGTATACGTGTATGAGTACATATGATGAGTGAGTACATGTATGAGTGACTGTACAGGACTGTTGGTGAATGAGTGGATGTGTATGTGGATCTTAGAATTACTGAATAGGTTGTTGTAACTGGTATTGGTATGTCCATTGTTTTTAAAATTTTAATTTCTATTTTTGAATGTGTGTATCAAAGGTTATATTAGGGGCAGAGGTGGTCTGCCACTCTATCACTAGGATGATGTCATCAGTGATGTCATCAGTGATGTCATTTGAGATGTCATCAGTGATGTCATGAGTGATGTCACTGACCATGTCATGAGTGATGTAATATGTGACGTCATCAGCAGTGCATTGCGGGCGCGCGAGTTATAGTTAGCTGAACTAACTATAACGGGGGAATTTCATTGGTTTTTTACGAGTGAAATGTCCAGCTAACTATAACATGTGTGAAACCTTTGGTTTTTTCATTGAATTTCTAAGGTTTTTTAAATGCTAATTCCTAACTATAACGTGTGTGAAACCCATGGTTTTTTCAGTGAATTTGCAAGGTTTTTTAAATGCTAATTCCTAACTATAACGTGTGTGAAACCCATGGTTTTTTCAGTGAATTTGCAAGGTTTTTTAAATGCTAATTCGTAACTATAACGTGTGTGAAACCCATGGTTTTTTCAGTGAATTTGCAAGGTTTTTTAAATGCTAATTTTTTTATTTTCTTCTATTTTTTAAACATATATTTTTTTTAATTTTCTATCCTTTTTTTAAGACTATGGTTAAATTTTTAAAATTCTATAATATGTTTTTTAAAAAATATTTTATAAAATAAACAGGTAAAATTTATTAGCAATACATTTTTTCCTTTTTTTTTTCTTTTTTTTTTGTACGCGTACCGTAAGCTTACGGTAAGCGTACGGTTTACGCAATGCCCGTAATTTATCTACGCTGTTTGCGTATAGTTACGCAATTTGCGTAGCCGCGCGTACTCCGCGTGGGACGCGTACGCATGTACGCTACACGCGCACGTTACGCGGAAGTGTCGGGTAGTGACTGTTATGCGCATGCGCGCAAGCGCGTGTCTTTTTTACGCGCATGCGTACTTTTGCCGTAAGCGCACCGTAAGCGTACCGTAAGCGTACGGTAGGTCATGTGATCATGAAACACAACTTTTGATTGGATGAAACTACTTTCAGTTCTAGAACTCTCCTACACCACACCCATTCCCCTCATTTCTGCTTGTGATCCCTTAGGAGAAGGAGCTGGGTTGTCTTTGTGATACGATGGCAGAACAGCAGAGCCCTTCTGAGAGTGAGGCTAGCACTAGCAGCACTACCTTGAGGCAGAGAGCGAGGAAACAAAAGACCTCTTATGTATGGGATTATTTTACTTTTCCTGAAGGCCAGCTAAAGGTAAATGCACCCTTAGTGACTTGCAAGCTGTGTCAGCGTGTACTTTCAAGAGGTAATCCTGACAGGAAGTATTCCTTTGGGAATCATACCATGATGAGGCACCTCAAGGATGTACACAAAAGGACACATGCTCGACTTACTGGAGGTAACCCTTCAGTAAGTCAACCAAGCACATCCACAGCAGCTCAGCCTGGACCATCATCTGCAGGGCTGAGTCCTTCTTCTGCAGGTCAGGTGAGCCCTTCATCTGTGGGGGGAGCATCTCCTTTTGCTGGCCCTCTGGAAATTAACCCTCGGTTTGCGAGGGTTGAAGTACGGTGCGCCCATTGTCACGATCTAATTACTTATAGGGAGACCAGTGTTTCCCTAGTGAACAGTAAAATAGATCAGCACACTTGTCGTACCGTCTAATATTCCCAATCTTTCTTTCCTCTGTCCCTGCATGAACACAAGGCTCTTTTAAGAGCCAACCTTACCTTTCATCTATTTTTTATATATGTTTTTAAAAACTTTTTTTATTTATTTTTTTTACCGTACGCGTACGGTACGCGTAATTTTTTTTTTTTTTTTTTTAAAAACACTAAAAATCAATTATCACATTACAAGGTCCTTGAGAGACTACAATTATTATTATTGACTTACCATACCCACTCAAAAAAATATTTATTCATTTGTTTTTTAAAAAAATTGCTTTAAAAATGGTTCTAGTTTTCGAAAATTTCTATATCAATCTGAAAAAAAAGAAAAAAGTATTAATATTTTTAAAACATTTTATAATACAGTACACATATTTACATATTTATCAAAAAATATTTTTGCCTTATTTTTGCTGTTTTCAGAATATATTGCATTTCACTATAAATTGTGAAAGCAATTGCATTCATCATTTTACAGCGGGCAAAAAAAAATAACAATCTCAAAGATTGTATTAAAAAAGCCCAGAATCTCTTTTTACTTAAACTTAACATTATAGAAATGCATAATATTCTAAAAAAATATCATCTAATATCAATACTTATTTCATGAAAATACCGTCTGATATGTTTGTTTCAGAAGTATAATCACAATATTATATCTCAAATAACTCCACATTACATCTGGTTCCATTTCCTTTAGGCCAAATAGTAATTTTAAAATTCTTTTTTGATTAAATTTCCAATGGTAATCCAATAAAATTCTAAAGTTTTATTTGTACAGATCTCACCGATTCTCTGTAACATATTGGTTCCCTAAATATTTATTAATAATTTATTAAGTCCACAATAGAATTGGTTACCTTTCCACATGGCCAAATAGTAATTTAAAAAATCTTTTTTGAAAAAATTTCCAATGGCACTCCAATAACATTCCAAAATTTCAATTGTGCAGATGTTACCGATTTTCTCTAAATTTTTGGTTTTCGAAAGTTTCATTAAAAATTAAAAAAGTCCACATTACAATTGGTTATCTTTCCATTAGGCCAAATGATAATTTAAAAAATCTTTATTTTTGAAAATTCCAATGGTAATCCAATAAAATGGTAAAATTGTTTTGTCCAGATCTTGCCAAGTCTCTCTAAAATTTAGGTTTCAGGAAGATTAGATAGGAATTTGCTAAATCAAAAGGCAAACGTTGCTTAAAAACCAATTGGGAATCATTACACAGTGTCCAGCCTTTTTCACATTTAAGATAAACTGTGTAATGTCCAGAAGTAACAGTAGGTCCTTCATGGAAAATTATTGCAACAGTTACAAAAGTTTTTCCTGAAATTGATAATTGCTGTCCTGTAAACTTCTTTATTAAAGTATCCAATTTTGAACCATCAGCTCTACATCGTTGCATCATTAAAATTACATACTGTCCGTATTCCTTTAAAATTAATGTTGAAAACATGTCAGATTGACACTCACCGCATTGCATGCTATGATTAGCATCTTTAACTAATTTAGCAAAAGTGACTGTTTTAGTCTCTGGCAATGTCAAAAAAATAAACCTTTCATTATCAACATTAGAGCCACATATATTATAACAGTTTTCACAACTATGTTCCCATTTATAAGAGAGACCAAATAAATTATCAATTGCAACTTCTTCTTCTTCCAGTACCTGAAGAAAAAACATCAAAAATTTGTGTGCATCTTGCTGTTCATTTTGAGAAAACTGTGTTTGTCCTGAACATACATCTAAAAGTTTTCTAATTTCAGTAGCACTTTCTATTTGAGTTTTATCATTACTCAGCTTTTGAAAAAGGAGACTCAGCTCTGAACAGAATCTTTTTCCCTGATTTACTATTATCTGCTCTTGCAAACTTTCCAGATAAAATGCAACATTCAGCACTACATTTGCGTAGCAGTTGACACCAGAGCTATTTTCAAAATGACATCCTACAACCTGTTCTTCTTTTTCCTTACTCTTTTTGCTTGCAATTACATCACTCCTCTTTTTTTTCCTCCTCTGTACATCTTCATCACAGATATTCTCATTTCTCCTTTTACGAGAAACTACACGTTTCTCCAACACAGGATACTGACCTAAATGAGGAGCATAGCTTCTTCTTAATCTATTATACTCCTTTACACAATTTGTATCAGCACTAACTTTTGAGTCATCAAAGTCTATCATGAATAAACCTGATAATGTTTTCACTCGTGACAAAGCAACATATGCCATACCTTCTTTGAACACAGTTGAACCAATGTTCACAAATGCACAATCTACAGTCAATCCTTGAGACTTGTGAATAGTTACAGCATATGCTAGCGAAAACGGAAACTGCTTCCTACGTACATATAAGTCTTTCACAAGCATGAAACGAACTGTACAACGACAAATGTCTTTAACTTCTTCTATCTGATCAAATTTTATTTTTAAACATTCAATTCCATCTTTTTTCTGATAATTAATAGAACCCACAACTCTTCCCATAGCTCCATTAACTAAACCTTTTTCAACATCCAAATTTCTCCTTAAAAATACTCTACAGTTCATGCAAACATATAGATTTTTTTCTAATCCAGCTGTTTTGGAAATGTTCTTCTCTAGTGAATCCGATTTATTTTTCAGTGTGCCTGTTACTGTGACAGTAATTCTTCCATCCTCAATTTTGTCCACTGCTTCTAATTTCCTGATCTCTTCCTTTTCCAATTTCAAAAGCTCCTCATTGAATATTGAGCATTCACGTAGAGTTGGCATTAAGCAGATGATACTTTTGTTTTCTGCAATGTTCTTGTATATCTTCTCTGCAACTATTTCTTCCTTTGGAAATAAATTATGTAGCAGCCGACTCTGTAATGCTTTTTTGCCAACTTCTGTGAGTAGTCCAATTCTGATATCTTTCAGAATACTTCCATATTCTTCATCGCTTGCTTGCCTCATATTAGTAGTAAGTTCCTTGTACTCAAAGAAGGACCAAATATTTGTATTTCCGATGCTTCCCAATGACTTCTTCGTGTCTTCATGTGTGACAGTATTAAACACTGGTTGTCCTTTAACTGGAGTAAGTTGCAAAAGATCTCCAAAAACTATGACGTGTTTTCCACCAAATAACATGTCATAGTCTGTCTTCAGAATTTGCTGCATTCTTAAATGCACAAAGGCAAGCATTAAGTTTGAAACCATGCTCACCTCATCAATAATGAGAACTTGCATCTTCTTCAAGACTCTTGAAACTTCCAAGGATGCTTCTCCAGTTAGCTTGTTGTATTGTATTTTGTTCTCATGCTCCACTGGTAACATTAGCAAACGATGTAAAGTGATTCCTTTTATGTTATATGCTGCTAACCCAGTTGGAGCAGTAACCACACAAGACAAAGTAGAATCCGTTTTTTGCTGTAGGTAGCTTCTGATGACTTTAATTAGGAAACTTTTTCCAGTTCCAGCTTGTCCGCATACATACATCCTGATTGAATGAAATGATGTGCATGAGCACTCTTTTTTTCATGTAGAAATCCGTGATCAATTTTGTTTCTGATCTCTTCATACATTTGTTGCTGCTCTTCGTTCAGTTGTCTTTCCAAATTTTGTAAGTCTATAAATTCTTCTTGAGCTTGATTCATAGCCGTTTCCACTTCATTCATGGCTATTGATGCTTCATTTTCAACGATTGGTTGTCCTAGGGGATCTTGACTGAGTGTTTCTGAACTTTGGCTGTCCTGAGAACTGTCTCTAGCTATTTCTGCTGCAATTGTAGTTTCCTGTTCAATTTCTTCATTTAACATTTGCAGATAACTTGAGAATGTACTGCATTGTATGCTGTCTTTGCAAGCATTAAAAGAATCTTCATAGCTTTGAAATTCTCCCAGTAGTTCATCCTCTGTACGCCATGGTTTAAACAACTGTAAAAGAGCCAAGTAGTAAAATTCCTTCTTGTCAGTAGTGTCGCAACTCAGCTTCCTGTGATTTAACAAACTTCCTTTTGTTTGCTTCACCAAACATCCTTCCTCACCAATGACTTTATATTTTCCATTGTTGATGTCTTCTGCGGCTTTCCGTGAATAAATGTAGTTCTGCAGCACTTCATAGAGACACATGTTCTCCAGATGTTGACTTCTCTTGGGATAATATGTGTCCAACATGTTTGATTTCAAAATATCTGTACTTTCTGGGTCATTCTCGGCCAAATATTCAATTTCTCCAACAGATTTTAGTACCCGATTTCTCATTGCTGCAAGGCCTAAACTTGCCCAAATTATTCTTCTTGACTTCGAGTAGAGACTTGCAGAAGATAACCTATCTGAACATTCGTAGGATCCAATTTCTCGATGCGATAACATCTTCAAACTGAAACTGTACAGCTTCTTACTGACAGTCTTCTCGTGAGAAATCTCTTCCCACATTTCCTTCAATTACGTTTTTTCTGATTTCGTAATGTAAGACGTTACATATCGAGCAACAGCAATGGAATTGTCAGCTACATACTGTATATCCATGTTAGGGTTCCACATGGATAAAATGACTGGGTTGTAGTCATTTATATTTTTTGATTCTTCTTTTCTTTTAAGGTTGTAGGTATTCTTAGGTGATTTTCTTGTGATAGTATGTCTCACAGCTGACATAAAACTGTTTACTCTTCCATTTGAAAGAACAGGTCTAGGAAATCCAAATCGACATTTAGTGTAGTATTTATCTTTGCTCTTGTATTTCCGTCGACAGTATTTTCCACACCGATGACTTTGGAAACGTAAAACTTGCTCCTTTAACTTTTTCTCTTCTGTGCTTTTTGGTATAGCACATGTTGCATATTCTTCAATGTAAGATAACACTGCTTCATCAGTATCTGTTCCAAACTTTGGGGCATCCTTGATCCACAACAGCATATGAATATGAGGAGCACCTCTTGCCTGGTACTCTTTTCTCCAAAAGAAATCTACTACTTCTCCAAGAGGTGGATTTTTTTTATTGCAGATGAAGGACATCATAGCCTCAAATCTATGATTGAAATATCTGCAAACATTAACCGGATCCAATGAGCACAGTTCTCCTGCTGTCTTGTATTCGATGTTTTTAATGTTTGAATTTGCCTCTCGTAGAAAATCCAGTAAATCATCCCAAGCGTACTCCGCACAGCTTAGGGTAACGAACCATGTTGGTGTTCCTAAATTCCGTAACATGCATTTTAATTCACCATGGCGTCGGTACCAATATTCATTTGTCCCACGCTGACAAGCCATCAGATTGATCAGTTGTGTTTCCAAATGATCATCTCGGTGCTGCACTTTCTCCATAAAATCCTTAGCAGACACATTTTGTAAATGTACTCCACTTTTTAAAATGTGATTTACTGCATAAGACAGTGCAGACAAGTCGCTTTCAAATAAAAGATGGAACAAATAAGGAATACTTTGTCGAAATCTGGGAACTTCAGCATATAGTCTTGTAGTCCGATACTCAGAAGCTGGAATCTGTTCCGGACGTTCATCGTATCGTCCTCCTTTTCCTTTAGGAAACAGCTGGGGAAAACATCGAGCTTCCAAGCTCTCCTCCCATACACTCACGGGACTTCCTTTTGCTTTCTTCATCTGAAAGAGATCAATATTGTCTCCCATAACTTCTTTTGAATGAGGAGGATGTATGCTAAAATGTTCATAAATTTCTTCTTCCTTTGACTTGTCCACTTTTTCAATTTGTCCAGTTGGTGTTTCTGTGTCTTCTTGTAAATCTTCTTCTTCTTCTTCTTCTATATAAATTGATTCATACCATTTGTTATTCCTTTTCAAATACAAATTTGCTCTTTGTACTTTCCGCACATCTACCAGCTCCTGCCAAATCTTCTTATTCTTTGTAGGTACACCATTAACTAGAATAATTAATGGTTCAGTTTCCAAAGTATCCGCATCAATAGTTTTCCATATTTTTTTTTCAAATCCAAGGGCAAATACACCACTCTACCTTTTAAACCTCTCAGTAAATCGGAAGGAGGTAATTTACCAGTTTTGGGCTCCATACGTACTATGGTCTGGAACGGATGAACACATTGAATGAGTATAGACTCATATGTATTTAATTCAGAAAGTTCGGCAGGAATAACATCCAATTCTAAATTATTATGTACAGCTCTGGTCGGCATTCTATTTTCCTCTAACTTGTTGTAACAGTATTTACAAATACGCTGAACTTCACCCAATTCAAAACAATTTTCAAGAAATATATAGGTGGCAAAATCCTTCCACTTATAATTATCTTCATTTTCACTCTTTCTGTAGAGATCAACATACCTGGTTTGTTTTCTATAATGAGTTCTGCGGCAACAAATACAAGTAATCTTTGGTCTTTCATTAGAGATTATTGCAAATTTTGTTATGTGATCATTAAATGTGTTACTTACAGAGGGTTCTACATTCTCTTCCACTTCTTCCTCATTTACTGTGTCCTTCTCTGCACTGTTTTGTTCAGGACCAAAGTAACAAAACTGAATTTCATCAACAACCTTCTCTACATCTGATACCGTTCCTCGGAACAGAGCCCTATTCAATTCATTTAACTTTATTGCTGGACTTTTGGCAAAATACAACCGTCTCACAAACTTTCTCATTTCAGTATGATGAACAGCCAGCATCCTAAAATGATGGAAAACACTATTACACACTTCTCTAGCTAGACAAGCCAGAGAATGACCCTGCAAACCAGTATTCTCTCTCACTCTGCATGGATCTAGACTTTGAAGCACCTTAATCTTCTGTTTTATACTTTTTTTACTATATTCTCTTAGAAACTCACGAAATTTGTCAATAGATTCCTGACGCACAGTGCAAATACTACTACAATTCCAAGTGTACACTGGGGCTCTAGGACGTCTCCCCATAGCCTCATCTGCCATCACTTGTACCTCATCTCTTGGAACCATTATCTCCTTCTCCATTATGCAACCATTTTTTACTTCGTAAGCACGACCTCTGGTGTCAACTGCATGCAGCAAACTATTACTTTGAAAATAGCTCTCTTCATTAAAAAAAGGTTCACTACTTGAACTATGCATCCACTTTCCTAAAGACACTTTACAAAAGTTTGTTCTGTTCACTACTCTTTTCCTTTTGCTATGTGATTTCAGTACATTAACCATTTTGTCTAATGTACGCATCCTATTCAAAATTAAAATGAATAGTTTCCTTTTTAATTCTAATGCCTTTGCTGCAATGGCTTCAATTTCTTTTTTTCTTTTATAAAACTTACTCTTTTGCTTATATTTCTTCACATCCTTTATCAAATTGGACATAACTCTTCTCTGAAACATTTTTCTACGTATCTCTTTAAACGCTGTTTTTCTATTTATGTAAATCTTTTCAGTTGCAGAAGGTATATTTGCATTAACTAAATTCTCAATTTTTTCCTGTCCTTTTCTTTTCAAAACATTCTTTCCAGTACAGACATTTTGTACATTTTTCATTCTTTTGAATATATTTTTTAGAAATTGTTTTTTCTGCTTACCAGAAGATTTTTTCTTTTTCCCAACATGAGCATCTTCTACTAACTTTGGTCCTCCAGTTGTCTTCAAATATAGGTTTTTTTTGTGAGTTTTTTGAACTCTGGATTTTGTAGGCATCTTAAATTTTGTTCACTGCTCTTCAGCAATACCTGAAAAAAACTAAAAAAAAATTCCTTTATTTTATTTAAATATATTACTACATTTCCTTTCACAATAGTCACAAAACGAAATTTCTTTGCCAATTTGAATGCACACTTACTGCTCTTTTTTTTTGGCAAGTGATAATCACTTTTACAGACTGACACATTATAAATCCACTTTTCAGATTTTTTTAAATGCACATGTCCAAACTGCTTTTTCAGACCACCACCATGTGTATCCTGGGTGACTGCCTACACTCCAGCAAGGGCAACCAGCCTTAGTGATGCTGAATGTATTTGCATTACAGACTGAAACCTCAAACCCCACTCGCTTGTAAATACTGTGCATGATTATACATGGAAAGGAGCTGGGTGTGTGCTAAGAGTCTGCTTCTGCACCAAAAAATCGCTCCCCCTTTTTCCTACTAATGCAACTGTGAAATCACCAGAGCAAAACGCAATAAATCTCTGCCTGTAATTCCTATTTGCACACAGAGTCATGTTTTCACATTAGTCACAAAACGAAATTTCTTTGCCAATTTGAATGCACACTTACTGCTCTTTTTTTTTGGCAAGTGATAATCACTTTTACAGACTGACACATTATGAATCCACTTTTCAGATTTTTTTAAATGCCCATGTCCAGACTGCCTTTTCAGACCACCACCATGTGTATCCTGGGTGACTGCCTACACTCCAGCAAGGGCAACCAGCCTTAGTGATGCTGAATGTATTTGCACTACAGACTGAAACCTCAAACCCCACTCGCTTGTAAATACTGTGCATGATTATACATGGAAAGGAGCTGGGTGTGTGCTAAGAGTCTGCTTCTGCACCAAAAAATCGCTCCCCCTTTTTCCTACTAATGCAACTGTGAAATCACCAGAGCAAAACGCAATAAATCTCTGCCTGAAATTCCTATTTGCACACAGTCATGTTTTCACATTAGTCACAAAACGAAATTTCTTTGCCAATTTGAATGCACACTTACTGCTCTTTTTTTTGGCAAGTGATAATCACTTTTACAGACTGACACATTATGAATCCACTTTTCAGATTTTTTTAAATGCACATGTCCAAACTGCTTTTTCAGACCACCACCATGTGTATCCTGGGTGACTGCCTACACTCCAGCAAGGGCAACCAGCCTTAGTGATGCTGAATGTCTTTGCATTACAGACTGAAACCTCAAACCCCACTCGCTTGTAAATACTGTGCATGATTATACATGGAAAGGAGCTGGGTGTGTGCTAAGAGTCTGCTTCTGCACCAAAAAATCGCTCCCCCTTTTTCCTACTAATGCAACTGTGAAATCACCAGAGCAAAACGCAATAAATCTCTGCCTGTAATTCCTATTTGCACACAGAGTCATGTTTTCACATTAGTCACAAAACGAAATTTCTTTGCCAATTTGAATGCACACTTACTGCTCTTTTTTTTTGGCAAGTGATAATCACTTTTACAGACTGACACATTATGAATCCACTTTTCAGATTTTTTTAAATGCCCATGTCCAGACTGCCTTTTCAGACCACCACCATGTGTATCCTGGGTGACTGCCTACACTCCAGCAAGGGCAACCAGCCTTAGTGATGCTGAATGTATTTGCACTACAGACTGAAACCTCAAACCCCACTCGCTTGTAAATACTGTGCATGATTATACATGGAAAGGAGCTGGGTGTGTGCTAAGAGTCTGCTTCTGCACCAAAAAATCGCTCCCCCTTTTTCCTACTAATGCAACTGTGAAATCACCAGAGCAAAACGCAAGAATCTCTGCCTGTAATTCCTATTTGCACACAGAGTCATGTTTTCACATTAGTCACAAAACGAAATTTCTTTGCCAATTTGAATGCACACTTACTGCTCTTTTTTTTTGGCAAGTGATAATCACTTTTACAGACTGACACATTATGAATCCACTTTTCAGATTTTTTTAAATGCACATGTCCAAACTGCTTTTTCAGACCACCACCATGTGTATCCTGGGTGACTGCCTACACTCCAGCAAGGGCAACCAGCCTTAGTGATGCTGAATGTCTTTGCATTACAGACTGAAACCTCAAACCCCACTCGCTTGTAAATACTGTGCATGATTATACATGGAAAGGAGCTGGGTGTGTGCTAAGAGTCTGCTTCTGCACCAAAAAATCGCTCCCCCTTTTTCCTACTAATGCAACTGTGAAATCACCAGAGCAAAACGCAATAAATCTCTGCCTGTAATTCCTATTTGCACACAGAGTCATGTTTTCACATTAGTCACAAAACGAAATTTCTTTGCCAATTTGAACGCACACTTACTGCTCTTTTTTTTTGGCAAGTGATAATCACTTTTACAGACTGACACATTATGAATCCACTTTTCAGATTTTTTTAAATGCCCATGTCCAGACTGCTTTTTCAGACCACCACCATGTGTATCCTGGGTGACTGCCTACACTCCAGCAAGGGCAACCAGCCTTAGTGATGCTGAATGTATTTGCATTACAGACTGACACCTCAAACCCCACTCGCTTGTAAATACTGTGCATGATTATACATGGAAAGGAGCTGGGTGTGTGCTAAGAGTCTGCTTCTGCACCAAAAAATCGCTCCCCCTTTTTCCTACTAATGCAAATATAAAATTACCAGAGTTGTACACAATAAATCTCTGCCTATATTTCCCAACATGTGTAACCTGGGTGACTGCCTACATTCCACCAAGGGCAACCAGCCTTAGTGATGCTGAATGTATTTGCATTACTGAGTCCAACCTCAAACCCTTAAACTATTCATTTTTTATACCAATACACCTTAATTTATCGTGAAAACATAGTCCATATTATTTTACATGTTCCTCACATTTAAATTTCTCCCAAAACAGAAAATAATAAACGCAACTTCAACAAAAAGAATTACATTTCTATTATTCATTTCTTAATTTACCATTTACATCCCCTCTCAAACTCTAACCTCACCTTTAAAATTAGTTAGTTGTGAAAGAAATGTGGCACTCAAACAGCAGATTATCAGAGCCAGGATCTCTGTTCTCTACACCTCTCTCCTCTAAGCAGAACCAGATAATGGCAAAGTTTCCCTCTATTTTTCCACACATATACATGTAAGTTTCAAATCTCAGTGCTTCCCCCTTTTTTTCAAATGTAATCACACATTTCTATTGGTTGAAAACCAACCCTTTTCCAAAAGTACCCTGCCCCCAACTTGACTTCTGCCTAGTACCCTTCCCCCAACTTGACTTCTGCCTGCTACCATAGCAACAGCTCATGGAACACTGCTGTGTGGAGTCAGGTCAGAAGTTCGCCACACAATGTTTCAATTCCACAGAGCAAGAGTGCTTGACTTTTCAAACCTAACAGCAAATCCATAGTACTGTTCTTTGGTAACACATTTTTCTGTACCAATACAAAACATGCTTCTATTAATTTACACATACAGCCTAGTTTTTATTCTAGAATGGTATGAAACAGCCAATCAGTTCTTTTTGTTTTGAAAAAAATATGTATGCCTCCATTTCCAAACTGTCTTTCTTTTCATATTGCCATTCTACTGAAAGACACCTCCTGAGTGCATCCAGTTCTCCTTTGAAGATGTTCACAGTATGGATTGTAGGGCACAGCTATGTCTTCTGGAGTGAAAAGTTTGCAGAGAAAACAGGTATGGTGAGAGACCTTGCTTTGCCAAATGTAGACATTAAATGGATTGGTCAGAGAGGGTTAAAGTGGCACCAATTGATGCCATTGGTGAAATCCTTCATGCAAATCCAACACCCTGACCTCATAATAGTGCACTGTGGTGGCAATGACCTAGGCACTTTGACTGGGGTAGGTCTGGAAATGCTTATGAAGGACACCTTTGCACAACTGTTTTCACTTTTCCCTAAAACTGCCTTTGTGTTTTCTAACATATGCCAAAGGCAAAAATGGAACTGGTCCAATCATTTCTGTCCGCAGATTGACAAAGCAAGAAAGCACGTCAACAAATCTGTTTCTGCTTTCCTCCGTGACTATGGTATGGGTTCCATTTACCACAACAACTTGCGTTACGACATGCAAGACATTTATAGAGGAGATGGTGTGCACTTCAATGATGAAGGGAACAGAGTCTTCCTCTTGAACCTTAGACTCTGCATCGGTACTTACTTGTAGGTACCACAAAAAAATCACTTAATAAACACAACGGCTCTTTTTAGAGCCCCCTAATATCTAAACACTTAAATCTGAATTTCATTTCTTTTTTGTATTTTTTTTTTACCGTACGCTTACCGTAAGCTTACCGTACGCGTACCCCGTGATTTTTTTTTAAAATCAATAAATGTTTTCTTTGTACTTTTCTGTCCTTCTTTGACCCCCTTACAAATGTTAGGGGGTCTGTAACTCTCTCCCTTGCCCCCTTTTCAAGATATCACTCTTTTTTACCGGAGTGAAATACACAAAATGGCGGCCGCCGCTTCCTGGTTTCGGCCGATTCGAATGTTTACTAAGATCTAACAGCCAATCAGAATCGCGCTCGCGCACGCCACCGTACGCGTACGGTAAGCTTACGGTAAGCGTACCGTAAGCTGGCTCAGATATATATATTGATTTAAAGGCTATTTTCTCAGAATCTACTGAACAGATTTACACCAAACCTACAAAAGGCACTTCCTTGACCTGAGGACTACCTCTCTGCCAAATTTCTAGTAATTCTGTTCAGCCGTTCGGGCTGTAGCCCTGTCTAAAGGTCCTATGGAAAAATGCATGGGAAAAACGCGTTTTGGGACCCCCCTTTTATCTCAGCCCCCGCTTGACGAATCCCCCCGAGACTTTCAGGGTAGGAGCGGAGCGGAGCGCCCCACCTATTTTGAGAAATTCGCGAGGATTCGTCGACCGGCGCCAAAGTTATTCAAAATAGAATGTTGCGGATTTCCTATGGAAACAGGGTCCTAACTATAACTACCTACTGGCGACCGCCAGTAGGCAATATATATATATATATATATATATATAATATATATATATATATATATATATATATATATATATATATATATATATAGTTATTTATTTTCAAATGCTGTGTGACGAATTGAGATGCCCATCCTGTCCGGTCGGGGGCCTGTGGGGAACGTCACTCCCTTAATATCCATGCAAAAACGCATTTGTCACCTTCTGTGACACGAAACAGGCCCACCAGTCAGTGTACAATTTGCAGTTCTTTTATTTCGCACCTCAACAGCTTAACACGTTTCAACTCTAAACGAGTCTTAGTCATATGCTCATGAAGGGGTGGTTACTCATTCGGTATTTACATGTTCTTACAACAACAGTGAAGAAGGACAACAGGTAAGATATAGTACCCACAATATTGTTTTTCTCAAATTTATAGGAAAACTGTTAATTTAAAACAATTTGATGCTCTGTTTAATCAGTTCATTTTGCTTTCATCCTCAATCATGAGTCACTGTTAGTAGGTCATCAAATTCACTGTACCACATTGCCCATAATGCCTTGTTGTTCAACATGTAAAACATGTCCTTTCAAAGTCACTGGTGTTTAGTTTAAGTGACCTTTGGTGCACTAAATAACTGAATACTTTTCTTCCCTGCCTTTACAGGATCAAATTCCATTAATGGCAAAAAGTAAACAATCATGTAATTTACCAAGGTCACACCACTCTTTTAAAACGGCTGCAATTACTCACAGTTCCTTGTGACCTTGGTAAATGACATGATTTTTTTTACTTTTTGCCATAAATTGAATGTGATCCTGCAAAGGCACGGAAGAAAAGTATTGAGTTATTTAGTGCACCAAAAGTCACATAAACTAAAAACTCGTGAAAGGACATTTTTTACACCAGTTAAAAGTTCACCATATGAAGTACAGACCTTGGAACAAACCTTTATAATAGGATTGGAAAATAAACAGGAACACACAGACTTCTGTTTGCCACTCTTTCTAATCAAGATTTGGATATAGTTCAGCATTTAGGAAATGATCATCAAGTCATTATAAAACAAGCAGATAAGGGAGAGACTATTTTTAGGTCGAGCCTTCGAGACCTCTTGTATATACTTTAGTATATACTTATATATATATATGTACTTTAGTATATTATCTACTGGCGGTCGCCAGTAGATAGTTATAGTTAGGACGAGTTCCCATAGGAAATCTGAAAATTCTATTTTGAATAACTTTGGCGCTGGTTGACTTATCTTCGTGAAATTTTCAAAACTAATGGGGCGCTCCGCTCAGCTCCTACCCTGAAAGTCTTGGGGTGATTCGTCAAGCAGGGGCCGAGAAAAATGGGGTGTCCCAAAACGCATTTTCCCCATGCATTTTCCCATAGGACCTTTAGTCGAAGGTACAGCCCGAACGGCTGAACAGAATTACTTGAAATTTGGCAAAGAGGTAGTCCTCAGGTCAGGCATGTGCCATTTGCATATATGGTGTAAATCCGTTCAGTAGTTCCTGAGAAAATCAAAAGTAAAATCACATATATATCTGGGCGGAGCCTAACCACACATCTCATCATGAGATCTGATTGGCTGTCAGCACTTCATCCAAGAAGTGTTGGCAGCCATCTTGGGACCAATATACATGATAGCACCTCATTAAAAAGCATTGCAGTTAATAGAAGGTTTTAAGACTTTAGTTACATTATACATCATTTGTTGACGGTACCATACTCATTTTAGGAATTGTGGTGTGTTCTAAGGTGATTTTACCGTGTGAAAAAGCCTTCTGCTGTGATATCATGAATCATGTTTGAGAGAAAACTATTTTCTCATGCTTTTCCCACAGAGGTTTGGAAGGTGATCTATAAGCTAAACTGAGAGCATATTTTCTGTAAATTCACATTATCTTTCTCAGTCATGTGAGAATGAAGTCTGACATTCTCAGTAAAACATGTACATCCAACAAGGGCAGAGACTGTCAGTTGATTCCTTTGTGTTCTACTGCAGCTTCCCAGAGTGTTCTAAAGAACAACTAGAGCGCTAACAGTCCTACTTATGACAAACATATAGCACACCTGAAGCCATCTTGGTTGGCATAAAGTGGTAACTCTTAAAACATTTAATTTAAAAAGGAACAAAATGAGGGGGTTCATTTTGCCATAGAAAGTATGATTAGTGCTGCAGAAAGAAAAATTAGGGCACATTTTAAGTGACTTCTCAAATCCTCTTCTATTTCAGAAAAAAATTCTGACATGCAGACTGAAACATGCACTTTCAATACCAGCAGCAGACTTCCCTGGTGAGCAGTAGCTTTACTACAGTGATCTAATAAGCAACTAGAGTGCTAACATTCTGAATTTATGGCAAATGTGTGACACATCTGAATGCCTTCTTGGTGGAATCAAAGTAAAAAACTGAAAGCATTTCCTACTGAGGAGACTGTAGTAAATGAGGAAATTAGGAAACATCATAACAAATTAGTCTCCCAAAATGGCCACCAGAGACAAAAGAGCCCAAATGTAGCCCAAATATCACCCAGATGTAGCCCAAGTATAGCCCAATGACAGAATGTCCCAGAGTGTTCTAACGAACAACTAGAGCGCTAACAGTCTTACTTATGACAAAAGTATGGCACACCTGAAGCCATCTTGATTGGAAAAAACTGGTAACACTTAAAACATTTAATTTAAAAAGGAACACAATGAGGGGGTTCATTTTGCCATAGAAATTATGATTAGTGCTGAAGAAAGAAAAATTAGGGCACATGTTGAGTGACTTCTCAAATCCTCTTCTATTTCATTAAAAACTTCTGATATGCAGACTGAAACATGCACTTTTAATACCAGCAGCAGACTTCCGTGGTGAGCAGTAGCTTTACTACAGTGATCTAATGAGCAACTAGAGTGCTAACATTCAGAATTTATGGCAAATGTGTGACATATCTGAATACCTTCTTGATGGAATCAAAGTAAAAAACTGAAAGCATTTCCTACTGAGGAGACTGCAGTAAATGAGGAAATTAGGAAACTTCATAACAAATAAATCTCCCAAGATGGCCACTAGAGACAAAAGAGCCCAAATGCAGCACAAATATCACCCAGATGTAGCCCACATGTAGCCCAATGACAGAAGTGTGCAAAACACTTATTTTTTGAGTATTTGCAGTTTTATATAGTGCAGACTTGTCAGGTATTGGAGTGCTTTACATGAACATTGGTTACATCACACCAGACCAAATTCATTTTGGTTGTAGGCATGGGGAGATTAAGTGATTTGACCAGAATCACAGAATGTTGAGCTGAAGCAGAAACTCCAACCTGGTTCCCCAGTTGCAAAGTCTGCAGCTCTGGAAGTAACACCACATCCTCTCCCCTAGGTGCAACATTTAATCAAGTGGCCAACTGGATAAAACAACATAAAGAATACAAATAATGTAAAAGTTCTTTGTCGCTATTTGAAAACTCAGAAAATATGTCCTCATTTTAGTTTTTTAGAGCACTAACCATAATTTTGATGCAAATAATATCCTCTCATATATGTAATTTCTAAAGGAAATACTCTAGGTTTTGATTACAAGTTTTTGATTACATCAAGATGACGTCAGGCGTTCCACACTTTTGTAATAAATATAGAATGTTAGCAATCTAGTTGTTCATTGGGATACTCTTGAGAGGCAGAGGCCAGGGGCACGGACTCTGAAAATTGAAGGCAGGTAGGAGAGTGCGGATGCAACAATTTGACCACCCTGGGCAGGCAGAAAGGGCAGTGGCAGCACAACAGACTATGGAGGGCAGTGGAAAGGGGGGCAGGGGCAACAAACCAACAATACAGGACTGGCAAGAGAGGCTGTGGCAATATAATACACCATTGTGGGCAGAAGGAAGAGGCAGTGGTAGTACAACCATACATGCCAACAGACCCGTTTCAGCCAGGAAACGTCCAATGTTTTTAAGCTCAAATGGGCTTTATTTGATGTCTCTCCTGTCTACAATCTCCTCTTTTTCAATGTAACTCAAAGGGGGAAATTCAATACCCCAGTTTTTTTTCAAAATCTCCCTCTTACCAAGTTCAAAATGTTCGCAAGTATGGTACATTGGATCATGGTAGGCAGGAGTAATTGGGGTAGGGACATGGACTCGGATAACAGAGGACAGGAGGGACATGGAGAGGTGCACCAACTGACCCTACAGGGCAGGCATCAGGGTTTGCAGCAGCACAATATTATTATTATTATTATTAATATTTATAAAGCGCGACAGCTACTTCCAACGGAAGTGTCCCTGCGCTGGCATCCTAAGAGCAGAGAGATGAAAAAAAGGGGAGAGGGTCGCAGAAGGCTCTAGGGCAGCCCAAATAGCCAGGTTTTCAGAGCCTTCCTAAACCGTAGTTCTTTGTCAAGCTGTCTAAGATCATTAGGTAGTGTATTCCATAGCATTGCCGTTTTAACTGAGAACGCGCGTCCACCTGTCCTCGCCTTCCTAAAACGTGGAATAACCAGAAGATTTCGACTATGAGATCTAAGAGTTCTCGCCGGAAGGTATTTCTGAAGCCTCTGTTTGAGATAGCGTGGACCTACCCCTCTAGTTGCTTTATGAGCCAGCAGAAGAGCTTTGAACTGAACTCTTTTCCTTACCGGCAGCCAATGTAGGCTCTGCAGATGAGTGATGTGATAGCGTAGAGGTACATTTCTTAAGAGCCTAGCTGCTGAGTTTTGGATACGCTGCAGTCTTCTCATCAGATAATCAGGGAGGCCAATATACAGGCTATTCGCGTAGTCAAGTTAAGATGTGATAAGAGCATAAACCACTGTTTTCCTACAGTGAATTGGGAGGAAATGTAGAAATCTACGTAATGCCTTTAATCTCCAGAAACACTGAGAGGAGACATGCATAATTTGTGCCTAGCCTGACAGTTGCGAGTCAAATCTAACACCCAAGTTCCTTGCCATAGTTACAGGTATCGGAGGAGGATTCAGCTCTACTGGCCACCCCAGCTCAGAACGTGGTGGAGTGGGTTGATTAAAGAATAAAACTTCAGTCCTATCAGTATTTAGTTTTAGGCAGCTCTCAGTCATCCAAGAGGAGATATTTAAGAGGCATTGCCTAAAATTGATGAAAGCTGTCTCGCTATGTTCTTTAAAAGAAAAGACCAGTTGCGTGTCATCTGCATACGAGACAACACGCACACCCCATTTCTCTACAATTTCAGCAAGGGGCGCAAGATAGACATTGAAAAGTGACGGACTTAATGCCGAACCTTGTGGCACCCCCTGCGACATAGGTCTAGAGCTGGAGACATGAGGATGCAAAAAAACCTGTTGTGACCTGCCTTCCAGGAATGACTGAAACCAATGCAACACGGTCCCCGTCACTCCTAACCGCTGTAATCTGTACAGGAGGATCTTATGGGAGACCGTGTCAAATGCTGCAGATAGATCGAGTAGCACCAGCATTGCGCAGCTTCCTAGGTCAAGGGTTTCACGAATTGACTCTGCAACCTCCAGGAGGGCAGTCTCTGTGCTATATCCTGCCCTAAAACCTGATTGAGAATCATTTAGGTGGTTATTAGATTCAAGGAAGTCTAAGAGTTGTCTCTGGACTTCCTTTTCTAAGATTTTTGCTGGGGCTGGCAGTAAGGATATTGGCCTGAAATGTTTTAGTTCTGAAGGGTCGGCATCCTCTTTCTTGAGGATAGGCCGGACCAACGCCATTTTCCTTCCAGTCAGAGGGAAAGATACCTGTCTCCAGAGACGTGTTCCAGAGAGAATTCAATGTATCATTGAGCAGAGGAGCTAAAAGATTAAAAATTCTGGCCGGGCATGGATCAAGAGGAGATCCTGACTTGACTTTCATGAGTTCCTTCAGAGAGGCTTCCTTCTCAAATCGACGGAAGGTTGACCATTTGTCTAATGTACTGACAATGGTCATATCCTGACTTTCTGTTGGTGAAAAGGCAGAGTAGATGGTTAAAATGTTATCATGGAAGAAGGCAGCCAGTTCCTCACAGAGATTCAAAGAAGGTAAAATAGTACTTTTTAGGGTCTGGGGTTTCATAAAGCCCTCTACTATCCTAAAAATCTCTCTGGAGGAATTGTCAGCATTCATAATTTGTTTTGCCATATAGTCTCTCATGACCTTGCGTTTCAACGTATGGAATTTATTTAGTGCTGCCTTGTATACCCCTTTGGCTGAGGGTTCATAGTCCTTTCTCCAGACTCGCTCGAGTCTCTTGCATCGGCTCTTTTCGCTCCAGAGCTCCGTATTAAACCATGGTGCTGATGGTTTTTTCCTAAACACTTTACACGATCTAATCGGTGCTGATTTATCCAGGGCTGTATTGATCCATGCATTGAAGAGGGAAGTATCTGAATTGGAGTTGCCTGACAGTATGGGGGAGGTGTTATGTAATTCGTCCCTCATAGATTGAAGCGTAACTTTCCTCCAGTTTCGCCTGTTCTCTGTGACAGATCTGCTATGATGCCAATGCGCTTCCAACTCATCCTAAACATGACCATCATATGATCTGACCATGTTACAGGAAGCAGCTCTTCCACCTTAATGACAGGGTCATTAGTGAAAAGAAGGTCCAAAATATGGCCTGCTGCATGAGTAGGAGATAGTATTTTTTGCGTTAGGTTTAAACTTTTTAGGGAGTCTTCTAATTGGTTGGCTAGAGGGCAGCTTACATTGTCCATATGAACGTTAAAATCACCGAGAACGGTGAAGTTGGAATAACGTACGGAAAGGTTTGCAATACAATCAAACAGAGCCGGCCAGTAGGTGGCCAGGGTGTTGGGGGGCCTATAAACCAGAAGTCCCGCCATCGAGGAACTATGGGAAAACTTTAATGTGAAAGGCCATGGCCTCAATGGGCCCCAGGCCTTCGATTTTCTTATATGTGAATTCCCAGCCTTCCCTTAGAATTATTGCAAGCCCTCCTCCTAACCTATTGTCTGCCCTGTTGACTTTAATCAGTCTATAGCCCATAGGAATAGCCAGGCAGATATCAGGATTTGAGCACTCTCTCAGGCACGTTTCTGTCAGAAACAGCAAGTCCCAATCATAAGTTTTTAATAGCAGCCAAATGTCTGCATCGTGTTTAGAAAGGGATCTGCAGTTGATCAAACGGGCCCTGATCTGTTGTCCATAACTTGGGCTGTAGGGGGGACCATAATGAGGCAATTCCTCATATATATCAGGGTCCATAGCCTCCTTCCTGAAGTGTCTATTTAACTCAAACCCACAAGACCCACAATGAAACGTTGTGTGTCCTCTACCTCTAATTGATGTCTTTTCCAGTTCAAAACACATAGGTGTGACAAAGTGTGGCTGTGCAAGAGCAAGCATCTGGTCTTTAGTCCAAGACCTTCTAATCTGAGGGGGGGTTTGAGCAGCATGGCTGGCGCTGAGCGTGATCCGATCGCGGATGGGCGCAGACGGGCTTGCCTTAGGCACGCCTTCGGCGCGCCGGCGGCGCGCCCGCTGCGCACGTCCGCTGCGCGCTCGCGCCAGCCTGTGACCTAAGTGCTGCCCCTGGAGCAGCGTGATTGGTCCTCTGTTCTCCCTCGCAATTGTGCACCAATGGGGTAGTGTCAGCGCGCATGTATCAGGCACAGACACTAGCCACTGAAGCCTGCGCTTTTCCAACCCAGTCCAAGTTAAAAAATAGAAATTTCCCGCACAACTACTAGAGCAGCGTTTAAAATAATTAAAACAAATGTGCAAAGTTAGCAATGTAAAAGTAACTGTACCGCTTCTCTCCAGGCTCACACCTCAGGAGGATGCAATACACCACACAGCGCATGCGGGACAGGAGTGCAGCACAACAATCCATAGAAAGCAATAGGGAGGGGACAGGACCATGCACATGGACAACAGAGAACAGAGGGGAAAGAGGCAATGGTAGCTAGCTGACCATAATGGGCAGACAGGAGAGAAAGCTGCAGCATAACAGACTATAAAGGGCAGGAGGGACGGATCAGGGGCATTACAATGGAACAGACAAGCCAGGAGGGAGGGAATAGGGGTCTGCACATGGAAACAGAGGGCTGGGGGCAAGGGGGCAAGGCAGGAGCAGCAAGATGACCATGGAGGTCAGGCAGGTTGGGCACTAGAAACAAAACACACCATGGAGAGCAACAATGAGACTATGATGGCATACACACAGACCTTGGAGGGAAGGTGGGAGGGGGTCAGGGGCAGCTAGCTGACCACACAGGGAAGGTGGGAGGGGCCATGGTAGCACAGAAGACCATGCATGGCAAGCGGGAGGGTTAGTGGCAGCACAATGGCTATGATGGGCAAGAAGGAGGGTGCAGGGGCATGCACGAAGGACCATGGAGGATAGAAGGGAGGGTCAGGACCTGGGCACAGACAAGAGAGTTCAGGGGAAGGGGCCTCACAACAGACCGCGCGGGCAGGCAGGAGGAGCAGTTGCAGCACAACAGACCAGGGAGGGCAGAAGGGTGTGGCAGTAAAATGGACCATGGCGGACAGGAGGAAGGGGATAGGGGCATGGCATGTGGACAGGCAGGGTGGAGGTGGCAGGGACAGGTTACAGTCATCTGACAATGCTAGGCAGGTGGGAGGGGAGTGGCAGCTCAACAGAACACTCAGAGTAGATAGGAGTGGCAGGTCCATGGAACATGGTGGGCAAAAAGGATGGAGCAGGGCCATGCACAAAGACATCGGAGGGCAGGGGGAAGGAGAATAGGGGCAGCAAGCTAAGCACAGAGGCTAATCAGGAGGTCAATGATGGGCCATAGACTTGGGCAATGGAGGGCAGGAGGAGTGGACTGGTACATCATGCTAAATGGAGGGCAGTGGCAGTGCTCCAGCGCGGAGTGCAAAATTCCTCCCTACCGTTGCGGACTAAAAGATCTCACACACGCACACTATCCATACATTCGCTGGTGGGGCCCATAACACCAACACACACTCACCATCAGTCCGTACGAGAGGCGATTATCCTTCCAAGTGCTGGATAATGAGGGAGGAAGATACCACTTTACCCTAATGAGCAACAAACCTACAAACCCTTCTTATACTCATTAGGCCCTAGATTCTACATTTGGTATTCCCCTCATGACCGGGATGGATCTGTTAGTTGTAGATTTAAGTGAATTTCTAATACTCTAATTAACCTTTTCATTAACACATTTCAATGAATAAACAACCCAACTCATTTCTGTAGATGTTCAAATCCAAATTTTATTAATATTGCAGATTAAATCATTCATTTGATCAAGTTGCCATTCATATTTACCTATTCTGGCTAAAGTCGTCCTCTATGTCAAATCTGGCAATCTCGCAAATCTATGCCCATCAATTTAGCAGGTTAAGTTCATCAGGATTTTGGGCATTAATTCAGTCCATCAAAGATTCAGGCTAACAGCTGTCCTGCAGTGTCACCGTCCTCTTCGTCAGCATATCATCAGGAAATCGAAGGAGCGACCCTCCAACCTCTCTATTCTATGGGTTTTATAATAATTTCAATAGCAAAATGTAACAATATTGAGTTTTAAACTGTTCTGATTGGCTGATCAGGGGTCAACCTCTCCGTTCCCATAAGGTTTAGTCTATGTTGTCAGCATACTTGCTGGTTCCGGTCTTTAATAAAGCCTTTTGTCTGTAGCGCTGGCACCTTTCCCAGTGGCCTTGATAAGTACAGCTTCCCTGGGGTCAAGACAGGGCCATTGTTGCTCATCTTTTAGCGCAGGCGCACTTCACCCAAGCCTGGTTCAGCGTCGGCAGTTGGGTTAGGCACCAAAAGCAGCCATCATTTGATAGGCCAGAATTGTCAACTTAAGCAAAGAAACACAAAAACGTAATTAATACATAGAAAGGACTAATTAAATGTTATTCCCTCGCTAATACCCATATGTGTGTGTATTTATCTAGCCAAAAGCAACACTCAATGCGGTTTATACTTACTAAACAAAGCACGAATCACAATTTCATCACCAAAGCGACATATATCATGCAATGTTCTAATTATCTATCATTAATATGTGTACGAAATTTAGTTCACGTCATTAATTAGGCCATGCAGATGCAAATCCCACGTGTATTTCGGTCATTAATATGGTTGATTAGTTATTTCCACATCACTCCAAACCATTAGTACGATTATGATTAATTAATTAATCTAATTAATAAAACAACATGCAAAATGGGATGGGTATACAAAAATTTTGTATAACCCGCTCCAGCAGCAGCACATCAGACCATGCATGGCAAGAGGGAGGAGGCTAGTCCATGGATTCAGACAACAGAGGACAGGGAGGAGGTGGATGGGGCAGCAAGCTAACTGTTCAGAGAAGGTGGGTATTAGGAACTTTATTGTTTTTAAAATGTGTGTCTGTGCAAACTACTTAAAATATGAACAAGTATGCAGCATAATCTCACTTTTATTCAGGAAGAAGAGGACGTTTGTGACTGTGACTCCGGGCTCTCTTGGCAGAAACACCCCCTGACCCTCCACCCCCAATCGCAAAATGTAATGCCCGTGAAAAGGGTAGGTGGACGCAGTGTTATATAGAACATAGCCCTGAGAGCACGATTGAAAATGAAAACTAGATATAGTATATGGTATAAACTATGCACCAAAAAGTGTGATATAAGATGAATCGGGGCGTGAAATATAATATGCAATACATTGTGCGCAATGACAGATTCATTGGAGAGCGCGAGATAGCACAGGCACTAGCGCGTGCTGTGCGATATGCGCCTTGGAGTGTAATATGCACAGGGCAGTGTTGTGTAACCTAACTAGTCTCTAAAGTTGTAATATAAAATATGTGCTGGGGAGTGTAACGTTGCATATGCACTGTGACAAAGATATGGATCCCAGATTGTAATATGTATGGCATAGCGCTGTGCGTTATAACATAGGCATCGAGGAAGGCACGTTAGATGGGGCAATATAACCCGTGCAAAGGCAAGTGTGGCATGACATATTCACGGGGTGGTGTTACAGTGCACATGGGCTAGAGAGTGTCATAGCATACACACTAGCTGGTGGAATACAACACAGAGGTGTGAGGCACTCGGCGGGCACTGGTGGGTGTAACATAGCATTGGGCTCAGCTAGGAGCACGCTGTGACTCTCAAGTGAGGTTCGTCTCCTTTCCAGAGAGTAAAATAAAAAGTATTACACATCTGGCGGTGGATGTGTGTTTTATTAACCGTGAGGGGGATTTCTTGCATAGTTTGGTCTATTTTTGTCGATTCCCCTTTGAATGGCTTGGTGTGCGTGTATATTAAATGTGCCTGTCAATAGCTACCCATGTTTGTATAAATAAACGACAAGGGTGTCTACTTGGAGAGTACCCACCGGCGGGGGTGCTGAGATTAGGCACGGTAGGGCGTCAGACACGTCAGAGCTTCACTAGCGGTGTAAATAAATTCCATGTGGATTCATTCTATGCATAGTTGCCTTTTAATGAATATCATGCAAATTGTCATGGTGATAGGTACATACGGTTTGTCCAGCATGTCCTAGGTGTTTCTATAAATATGTATTTTTTTTAAATAATAAAAAACAAAGGTCGGTCACGGGGGATGGGGCCCTCGGGGCCATAAGTGGCCTGAGGAGTGGGGAAACGCAGCCCCCTCCTAAAGAATTAAAAAAAAAAATGGTCATGACCTGGGGGTTGGGGTCCCCGGGGCCGATTAAGGCCTTGAGAGGGACAAATTTATATTTTTCAACAAAAAAAATTAGGGTGCAGGCCCTGGGGGATGGGGTCCCCAGGGCCAATAAATTAGAAAAAGAAGGGGGGCCACACAGCCCTCCTTCTTAAAAAAATAA
This sequence comes from Triturus cristatus, assembly GCF_964204655.1. NCBI lineage: Eukaryota > Metazoa > Chordata > Amphibia > Caudata > Salamandridae > Triturus > Triturus cristatus. Next base: position 1,527,794,859 of record NC_140591.1, read on the forward strand.
AATAAATAAAAGACCGGCATCGTGCCGGAGGCCACGCCCCCTCCTTGCAGCACTCTGCAAACGCGCCCCCTGGCCAGCTGTAAGTTGGGGAATTAATTCCCCTTCAATACTGAGGGTCCCTGAGGGCCAACTAGCCCAACAGGTATCTCCAGCATGCGCCAGGGAGCTGCGTTGCAGACAGGTGTTCTGAGGCCACGCCCCTTTTTACACCTCTATGCAACGCAGCTCTGTGGCGCTTACTGGAGGTACCTAGTGGGCTAGTTTGACTCTAGAGACCCTTAGGATTCAAGGGGACTTAATCTCTCAACTTAGAACGGCCACAGGGCACATTTACACAGTGGTAAAGGGAGGGGATGGGGCCTGAGGTGACGTGTGCAAACACGCCCTGTGGCGCGTTTTAAGTTGGGGAAATAATTCCCTTTCAATCCTGAGGGACCTTGGGGGCCAACTAGCCCACCAGGTGCTTCCAGTAAGCGCCACTGCTCTGCGTTGCAGAGAGGTGGTGCAGGCCGTGCCCCTTTTTACACCTCTCTGCAATGGCGCTTACTGGACGTACCTAGTGGGCTATTTTGCCCCTAGGGATCCTCAGGATTCAGGGGGACTTAATCTTCCAAGTTAAAAAACGGCCACAGGGCGTGTTTACACAGTGGGGAAGGGAGTGGAGGGGGCCTGAGGTGACGTGTGCAAACACGCCCTATAGCGCGTTTTAAGTTGGGGAAATAATTCCCCTTCAATCCTGAGGGCCCCTGGGGGCTAACTAGCCCACCAGGTGCTTCCAGTAAGTGCCACTGAGCTGCGTTGCAGAGAGGTGGTCCAGACCGTGCCACTTTTTACACCTCTCTGCAACGCAGCTCTGTGGCGCTTACTGGAGGTACCTAGTGGGCTAGTTGGACCCTAGGGACCCTCAGGATTCAAATGAACTTAATCTCCCAACTAAAAACGGCCACAGGGCGTGTTTACACAGTGGTGAAGGGAGGGGACGGGGCCTGAGTTAACATGTGCAAACAAGCCCTGTGGCGCGATTTAAGTTGGGGAAATAATTCCCCTTCAATCCTGAGGGACCCTGGGGGCCAACTAGCACACCAGGTGCTTCCAGTAAGCGCCACTGCGCTGTGTTGCAGAGAGGTGGTCTAGGCTGTGCCCCTTTTTACATCTCTCTGTAATGCAGCTCTGTGGTGCTTACTGGAGGTACCTAGTGGTCTAGTTGGACCCTACGGACCCTCAGGATTCAAGGGGACTTAATCTCCCAACTTAAAACGGCCAGAGGGCGTGTTTACACAGTGGGGAAGTGAGGGGACGGGGCCTGAGGTGACGTGTGCAAACACGCCCTGTGGCGCGTTTTAAGAGGTAGTTTTAATCCACTGCCCTAATATATACTAGGGTCTTACAGAGGAGGTCATGCTGATCACAGGGGGACCCCAACGCATAGTGTTCCCTAGTGTATGTAGGTGTTTTCACTGTATTCTGAGTGTCTTTTAACATAGCACTGGCTCTAGGACTGGTTAGTCAGACTCAGTTACCACCAGTATCTGTCTGAAAAAGTTGAGGGTACAGGATGATTTTGCAACAAGGCTTCTTTCTGCTCTTCTGTTTGTTCTTTCTGCACGTTATCCTTCTTCCTGCACTTTTCTTTGTCTTTGAGGACTTCTGTTGCTTCTTTCTGCATTTCTTTTTTTTCTTTCTGTGCGTTTTTTCTTCTTTCTTCACATGTCCTATCTCTGTAGGCATAGTTAGAAATTAGCATTTAAAAAACCTTTAAAATTCACTGAAAAAACCATAGGTTTCAGGCATGTTATAGTTAGGAATTAGCATTTAAAAAACCTAAGAAATTCACTGAAAAAAACATAGGTTTCAGGGATGTTATAGTTAGCTGGACTTTTCACTCGTACAAAACCATTGAAATTCCCCGTTATAGTTATGTTATGTTATGTTATGTTAAAATATTTATACCGCGCACTTTCACCATCGGTTTCTTGGCGCTAAATGACAAATAACAGAAAGCCAGGATGAGATAATTAGCCGTATGCAGATTGGAAGAGCGAGTTTTTCAGAAGTCTGCGGAAGCAGTCATACTTAGGGCAGATGCGAAGAGCTAATGGCAGAGCGTTCCAGGTAGAAGGGGCCAAAACAGAAAAGGAGAGGCCACCATGCTTTTTCCTTTTATACTTGGGAATCTCAAGAAGGTTAAGAGAGGAGGATCGAAGGGTTCTGGAAGGGGTATAACGGGACAGGTTAGAGGAGATGAAGGCCGGGGCAGCCTGTGAGAGGGCCTTGAAGGTAGAACATGCCATCTTGAAAATACATCGTTTGGAAATAGGAAGCCAATGAAGACTGTAAAGGAGGGGAGTGACATGTTGGAATTTCGGCTGGTGAAAAATCAGGCGGGCAGCTTGATTCTGCACTAGCTGTAAACGGTGAAGATGACAAGCCGGGAGACCGGCATATAGTAAGTTGGCGTAGTCATATAGTAGTTCAGCTAACTATAACTCGCGCGCCCACAATGCATTGCTGACGTCACATATTACATCACTCATGACATGATCAGTGACATCACTCATGACATCACTGATGACATCTCAAATGACATCACTGATGACATCATCTGTTTGATAGAGTGGCAGACCTCCTCTCCCCCTAATATAACCTTTGATACACACATTCAAAAATAGAAACTAAAATTTTCAAAACAATGGACATACCAATATCAGTTACAACAACCTATTCAGTAATTCTAAGATCCACATACACATCCACTCATTCACCAACAGTCCTATAGAGTCACTCATACATGTACTCACTCATCATATGTACTCATACACCTATACATCCTGTTACACAACGCCACTCATCCATAGAGTAAATCACACACATAGTCACTCATGCTAATAAAGAATCAAACATCCATTTGCTTGCATATACAGTTATACACACACCACCACACTTACTTCTACAGAAACTTACACATACTTAGTCTTTTAAACAATCACATATAGAAACACATACTCATTCATACAGGAACTCTTTCAATCTCTCACTCTCACATATACTCACTTATATACACCAATAGTCACATATACTAGTTTAAAACATATGTAGTTACTCATAAAGACACTATTGAGACAGTCATTCACTCACTAACACACCCATGCACACACTCATCCACCCATACAGTCCTGCACACATGCTGTCTTCAACACATACAAACAGTGAGTCACTCATTCATGCACCTATGCACTACGTAATACCCCCACCGAACCATACAGACACTCAGACACTCATACTGATACTCAAAAAAACAACTAATAAATGTAGCTACTCACCAACCGATGCAGCCACTTATACACAAAGTGAGAGACTGATAAAGATATTTACATATTTAAACATTACTCACTAAGCCATGTATTCACTAAGATACACTTAATCAGTCAGTTATACAATCAATTTTTAAAAAACAAATCATCCATATGGACACTTATATACCCATTCTTTCTTCCATCGACCTTGAGATAGACATATATAAAACATATGTAATTTCCAGAAAAACACACATTCACTGGATGATGTCTTCAGTGATGTCATCAGTGATGTCATTTGAGATGTCATCAGTGATGTCATGAGTGATGTCACTGACCATGTCATGAGTAATGTAATATGTGACGTCATCAGCAGTGCATTGCGGGCGCGCGAGTTATAGTTAGCTGAACTAACTATAACAGGGGAATTTCAATGGTTTTTTACGAGTGAAAAGTCCAGCTAACTATAACGCCCCTGAAACCTATGGTTTTTTCAGTAAATTTCTAAGGTTTTTTAAATGCTAATTCCTAACTATAACATGCCTGAAGCCTATGTTTTTTTCAGTGAATACTTATATGTGTATGTACTTTGTGGGCTCTGGAGATCAGCCCCAGGACTTGTCTGCTTCCACTTAGTGACTTTTATTTCTGTTTGACTGCCTCTATTTAACTGCCTTGATTGAAAAACGATCAGTAGAGGTCAGTAAAAATCTGAGATTCTGCTCTTTGGTAAGTTTCCTGCTGATTTCCGAGAGAAGCTGTGGCCGCCCGACTCTCTACTGCCCCTTTCCTCGGGACAGCCCGCAAAAAATTTGGGAGTGTGGTTTGATGAGAGTCTTTCTTTCTCAACACACATTAAGAAATTGGCCGGCTGTTGTTTCGGCCTTCTTAAGACTCTTAGGAACTTTTTTCCACTCCTCCCACAGGCGGCTAGAGAAACTGTTACGTGTGCTTTGATTTTTTCACGTTTAGATTATGCTAATGCCCTCTATGCTGGCGCCCCTGGCTACCTGCTTAAAAAGCTACAGGTGGTTCAGAATATGGCGGCCAGATTGCTTTTGGGCATTTCGGCGAGAAACAGTGTGGCTCTCCAATTGCGCTCTCTTCATTGGCTGCCTGTGGCGGACAGGGTCAAGTTTAAATCTCTGGTTTTGGCCCATCGTGCTCTCCGCGGATATGGCCCCCTTTATCTTCAAAGGCGCTTCTCTTTTAACATTCCTCCGTGAGCCCTTCGATCCTTGTCCCTTCGTTTTGCTCAGGTTCCGCGCTTCAAGTTCCAGAGGCTAGGGGGCAGCTCTCTTGTGGTGAAGGCAAGTGTGGCCTAGAATGCCCTCCCCCTTGCCCTGCGATCCATCCAGGACCCAGCTGTGTTCAAAAGGAAACTTAAAACTCATTTCTTTGCCTGATAGCTTCGTCTTGCACCCCTCTGGCATTGCGCCGGTACACTCTTGAGTATCTAAGCGCTCTCTAAATGGATATAACATAACATAACATAACTACAGTCTTCCTTCTCCATTACAGCAGGTAAAATATTAACCGTAGAATTGGCCTGTGAGCTCAGGTCATGCAACTGGCCTCTAGCTATATTCCTGAGGTGGAGCGCTAATTCTTCCTTGACAATGGCTCTCATCTGTGCTCCTAGTTCACCTATCAAATTCCTCAACCATGAAGGGCAGTCAGGATCTTTGTTAGAGTTGGAGGGTGGTTCTGCCACTCCCCCAAGGCTGACTGGTTCATCCTCACTGGAAATTATTTCTGGACTAATCCTTTTCTTAGTTCCTATCCCGTTACCCGTTTTGCTTCTAGCAGCCTTAGGTAGAACAGTAGTCGTTCTGCCTTTACGGGTTGTTGGCTTTACTGGGGAATGTTGTAAAGGTGGTGGCAATGTCTCACTTGGACCAGGCAAGGATTCTAGTGGACCAAATGTTGATCTGGGACTAGATAGTTCAGAGATTGGTGGCTCAGAAGACTGAAGAAATATGTCTGGGGTTAGGCATAATCTCCTCTCTGTTTCAGTCGAGACTACCCCTATAGCTCTCTGAAGCATCCTATCAATCGAAGTTTGGGGAAGTGGGGCCAGTATCGACACCAGGAGATGTTTTTTAGCTACACAACCATGCTTCCCCATGTCCACAACAAAGGAAGCTTGTTGGGGGAACTAACCTGTGTGCTGCCGCCATCACTGTTCTCCCTCCCGCCGCCGCAGCTGGTCATCTAGCGGCCACCAAGAGGAGGGAGACTACACCTCCCAGCCTGCCCTGCTTCCCGCACCGCTGTTCCCGTGCCCGGAGGCGCTATAAAATCCCGACAGGCTCCGTGTCGCGGGATCGCGCGCGGGTCGCGCCGGGCGAAGCCCGGGCAAAGGGCGGGCCGCCTGTGGCCGTCAGGGGCCAGAGGAGGCCGGGCCGGGCCATTCCCCTTTTGCCTCCTTTCCACCGATCGCCCATATGGCCCTCACACAGAGTCACGTTTACCGCACCGTGAGGGCTACGGTTGCGGCAGGCAACTACATCTTCCAGCTGCCCCAGCGACGTTATTGACGCTCACGGAGGCACCACAAGCGAAAGGTACGCCTCCTGCCTCATGGGGTGTGTGTGGGTGGCGTCGGGAGAAAAGCCGGGACAGGTGCAGGTCCGTTTGGGCCTGGCTAGACCTTCCCTCTAAGAAGTGAGGTGAGTTGAGTGTATAACTTAACCATGGGGGAAACGTTCCGCTTTCACATCTGCCCAGGGTCCCAAAAGTTCTCCCATCATTTCGTCTTCCCTTGAAAGCATGCTTGAAAATGCTTTCATGTTGGTCACATTCGAAATTGAAAATACTGAACGGAGATTATCTTTGGGCCAAATAGCATCGTCTCTACACATGCCTGGTGGTCCCGAGAATGATGACTTCACAACCCCTGTGCCGTTAACACCAAGTATAACAATTGTCAATCCCATCCATCAGGAGAATCTATCTGTGGCTTCGGGGATTGATAAGAATATTATCAATTTTGTTGACATTGCAGATTCCCAGCAGGAAACTGAAGTTGACCCTTGCACTGTTAACCCGGCCCAAAACCTAAAGACCGCCGGGGGGAAAAGGAAGAGAGGCCATATCAAAATGCCTATTAGTAAGAGGAAACAACCCCCTCGTAATAATAAAACCCAACCAACCCCTCAGAGCATGTGGTTACGAGGAAAAACCACAGCAAATGGGTGGCTGGTCAGCACGATTATACAACCAGATGGTCTATCTAATAGTACTGTTGATTTGACCACCACTACAGCAGACACTAATTCTTTGTGTACACAAACTGAGCCAACATCCGCAAATGGCACGCTGGGAAGGTCAAATGAGAACCTAATTGACACTACTGTGGATTCCACTTTTAAGCAATTGAAAAGTCTAATGAATAAACAGTTTAATCATATTTTTAAACGTCTGGACATATTGGAAAGCCTGGTGAAGAAAGAAGATACCAAAAGGAAAGGGACTATCATTATTGGTCAAATTAGGGGTGAACGGCTATTGAAAGATATGGAGGCAATCAACAAAGGCACTGTAGGGGGAAGTGGCAAATGTACTATACCTGGCATAGATAATACATGTGTAAAGTGCGATGGCAACAAGAAGAGCCTGCCTTGCAATTCTACGTTAAGCACTTCGGTTAGTACATTGCCCTTGTCAAAAGTACCTGTGGCAAATAAATCCCCTTGTCACACTTCACTCCCAATAGTAGCCCTTCCTATCCCACCTGTGACAGCACCCACAAAATCAACGCCATACCCAAATAATGCGTTACAACAGACAAATGATGGACGGAATGCTGACAATGCAGACATTCTCCCCCAGTCAAGAGATCTGGGTTAAATCCATCGTTCTTTTGCCCACTACGCCACCCCAGTTTAGACATAGCCATATGCAAATCAGTCTTGCCCCTGTGCCTCATGGGAACAGTCCAGCCTGAACTGCCAAGCCATGTCTTCCCTGGACCGGAATCAAGCATCCTAGGACCAGTTTCTGGCTATCAGCCGTCATCAGCCAGGATAGCTTGACTCCAGTGGCGTAGTGAGCACGGGTCCCACGTCTGGGAATACCCATCCCACTTAGGGTGAAAAGCGTTACAACAAACAAATGATGGACGGAATGCTGACAATGCAGACATTCTCCCCCAGTCAAGAGATCTGGGTTAAATCCATTGTTCTTTTGCCCACTACGCCACCCCAGTTTAGACATGGCCATATGCAAATCAGTCTTGACCCTGTGCCTCATGGGAACAGTCCAGCCCGAACTGCCAAGCCATGTCTTACCTGGACCGGAATCAAGCATCCTAGGACCGGTTTCTGGCTATCAGCCGTCATCAGCCAGGATAGCTTGACTCCGAGGCGTAGTGAGCACGGGTCCCACGTCTGGGAATACCCATCCCACTTAGGGCGAAAAGCGTTACAACAAACAAATGATGGACGGAATGCTGACAATGCAGACATTCTCCCCCAGTCAAGAGATCTGGGTTAAATCCATCGTTCTTTTGCCCATTACGCCACCCCAGTTTAGACATGGCCATATGCAAATCAGTCTTGACCCTGTGCCTCATGGGAACAGTGCAGCCCGAACTGCCAAGCCATGTCCTCCCTGGACCGGAATCAAGCATCCTAGGACCGGTTTCTGGCTATCAGCCGTCATCAGCCAGGATAGCTTGACTCCAGTGGCGTAGTGAGTACGGGTCCCACGTCTGGGAATACCCACCCCACTTAGGGCGAAAAGCGTTACAACAAACAAATGATGGACGGAATGCTGACAATGCAGACATTCTACCCCAGTCAAGAGATCTGGGTTAAATCGATCGTTCTTTTGCCCACTACGCCACCCCAGTTTAGACATGGCCATATGCAAATAAGTCTTGACCCTGTGCCTCATGGGAACAGTCCAGCCCGAACTGCCAAGCCATGTCTTCCCTGGACCGGAATCAAGCATCCTAGGACCGGTTTCTGGCTATCAGCCGTCATCAGCCAGGATAGCTTGACTCCAGTGGCGTAGTGAGCACGGGTCCCACGTCTGGGAATACCCATCCCACTTAGGGCGAAAAGCGTTACAACAAACAAATGATGGACGAAATGCTGACAAATAATGAGCCTATTCTTGTTACTCGGGCTAAAAAACATGGCGATACTGTACTTTTTTTTTTATTTTTTTTTTTTTTATAAAGACCTTTATTGTGCAAAGGAATGGTTACACTGCGTCACGCCAACAACCCGGAGGCAGGCCGCAATATCAACAGATGTTTCCAATTAAGGTGTACCATATTAGGAGACGTAAACAATGTCAGTATCCTAACAGTCAGGGCGATACACACCCCCAACCCTGGTGAGGAGTACAAAGGTGTAACCAGTGCAGAGTGGATGGTCTTACATTTTTGGGTTTCGTGAACTGGAAACGAATCCTAGGCTCACGGTCTCGTCCAGGCACTCCGGCGAGTACTAGGACCGCAGCTCATGGAAAAGGTAATGTATAGGTAAATCGTCCACTACCACCTTTTCTCCCAACCCCCCCGCAACAATCGGGGGGAAACAGCCAACTTCGGTGCAGAGCTATTACAAAAAAAAAAAAAAAACAACAGACATCTCATCTCGCATACGCAGGGGCTCACGTACAAGGACCCGTCCGTCATAGAGGGACGCCTACGCGCAGCGTTGGTGGCTGCAGGAGGATCGCAAGGCAGCGGCCATGGGGCGGGGGCGGGGGAGGGGGGGGAGGGGACGCGGCCGGACAACACAGCAGGGCGCTTGGACGGGAAGGGGGGCGACACGTCAAACCCGACAGGCATGCAGCAGGCATGGGATCCGACAAGAGCAACACATTCCACAGCCCTCAGGCACATCAACCAAGTATGTATCCATCCATCCCAACACAATGCATACAGGGCTCAAAGGTTCACCCCATGTCATCCGAAACACCCGTCCCAGGAGAGTCCACAGAGGCATCCGAACCCGCCCGCTCTCTAGTCCACTGCAGGAAGGGTTCCCAGATGTCATTGGGCCTAGATGCGGTGGGCATCGTCTCCCAGTAGTTCGTGAGTTGTGTTTGACCATATGTAACGTCTCGAACCCATGCGGCGAACGTTGGCAAGGCTTCACGGCCCCAGTGTATCGCCACCTGGCGTTTAGCGTAAAGCAGCAGCATCGCGTGCAGCTTCCTGTCAACGGGTTCGGTGTCTTTAACGTATCCCAGGAGCCCCAAAAGCGGAGTGGGTTCATCTGACCTGTGTAAAATGTGATTGATGGCCTCAAAGATGCTCGACCAGTACTCATCTAGCTTTGGGCAGCTCCACGCCACATGGAGGAAGGACGCGTCAGCTCCACCACACTTCCAGCATGAAGCGTCAGTGCGGATTCCCATGCGGTGTAGCAGCACTGGTGTGCGATAGTACCGGTGCAAGAATTTAAAATGGACCAGTCGTAGCCTATAGTTCGGTGACAGCGCCGTGAGCTGCTTACAGCAGTATTCCCACATGTCATCTGTCAGGGTACCGTCCAGGTCTGCGGACCAAGCCTGTTTGGCCACAGGCACGGTGAGCGGGGCCTGCTCCTGCATGCAGTTGTATAGTCTAGATACCAGTTTCGCGGGGGAGGGTCGTGACAGCAAGTTTTGAAGGGCATCCAGTTGTGGAGGTTCCTCGGGGAATTGAGGCCACATCTTCTTGCAGGACTCCCGGAGAGAGTGATACAGAAGCGCGTCCGAGAACGAGGTAGGCTGGCCGTCCTCACGGACACCCAACGCTCCAAACGTCCCATCAGGGTAGATGTCTGCGAAAGTGGCCACCCGTCTCCCCTGGAGCGTGATGGTATCTCCCCTAGCGCAAAGGCAGGGCAGCATCGGGTTGCCCCGCAGCGGAACGGCCGGCGCATAGAGCAAGGGAAGGCCCGCCCTCCGACGCAACTCCTTCCATGACCAGCGGAGCATCTCAATGGTGTCCACCTCCTTCGAGGGGCGGGAAACCCTGCCATACAACGCCACCCGAAGCGGCAGCGGGGCAACCGCGGCCAATTCCACCGCCACATGCGGCTGGTAGGGGGTGGGGAATACCCAGAAGTGTAAAAATTGAGCCTGGGCGCACAGCGAGTAGAGCTTTAGGTCAGGCGCCCCGAGGCCCCCCTGTCGCAGCGGGAGTGTGAGCAAAGCCCAAGAGGTCCTTGCCTGTCGCCCAGCCCACACCAGAGATACAAGTAAGGAGCAGACTCGTGCATGGAAGCATGCAGTCATGGGTAACGGAAGATTAACGAACAGATATAGGAATTTCGGGAGAACTACCATTTTCGCCAGCGCAACCCTCGCAACCAGGGACAGGGGAAGTTTGTTCCAGACCTCCACCCTCCGCTCCAGCCAGTCGACCGCTCTGCCGAAGTTAAGAGACCATAGTTCCTGCGTGTCCCGACTAATCCAAATACCTAAGTATTTGACCGCGTCAGTCTCCCAACGTAGGGGGTAGTCCGAAGGAGGTTGAGCTGTCTCGCCAGTGAGAGGGAACGCAACTGACTTGGACCAATTTATAGACACGCCCGCCAGACCCTCGAAACGTACAAATTCGCGGAGCAGTGGATTCAAATTCTCTGCGGGGCTGGAGACATACAGAGTGACGTCATCTGCATAAAGAGAGATCAGCAGACTACGAGAGCTGAAGCTTATCTCTCTCGCCGTGTGGTGTTGGCGTATTCTGGCCGCCAGTGGCTCCATCGCAATAGCAAAGAGGAGGGGCGACAGTGGGCACCCCTGTCTAGTCCCCCTGGAAATGGGAAAGGGCCCGGACACCAGGCCATTCACACGCACCCGAGCGCGAGGTCTGTCATATAGCAATTTGATGAGAGTAATAAAGTTATGACTGAAGCCTATCCTGCCCAAGACACGAAACAAGTACGGCCACTCTAACGAATCGAAGGCCTTAGTCGCGTCTAAAAACACGACGGCGGCCTGGACAGAGGGGTGGAGATAATGTAGGATGGAGAAAAGTGTTCTGAGGTTGTGCGAGGTGGCACGGCCAGGGATGAATCCTGACTGGTCCGGGAGAGCGATGATCGGCAACAGCGGCTGTAATTTGTCTGCAATGACCTTGGCAAAAATTTTAGCGTCCACATTTATGAGAGAAAGGGGACGATAGGAGTCCAGGTATAATTCGTCTTTGTCGGGTTTTAATAGGGTGACAATGAGTGCCTCGTGCATGGAATCTGGGAGGGCATTCAGCTCCAGCGCCTCCACGAATACAGAGTGCAGCTTCGGGGCCAGTTCTTCAGCGTATGTCTTGTAAAACATTGTGGTTAGGCCATCTGGGCCGGGAGCTTTATTAGCTGGCATGCTCTTGATAACCTGAGCTATGTCTTGGGCCGAGACAGGCAGGTCCATGTATTGTCTATGGTTGTCATTGAACCAGACTAGGGCTATAGAGTCAAGAAAACCGTCCAGGGAGGTCGGAGCAGCAGAGTGTTTGGACGTGTAAAGGGAAGCATAAAAATCGGCAAAGGCCTTCAGCACCGCCTCTTGGCCCGTGACCTGTGTCCCCTCACTATTCTTGATAGTGTGTATATAGTGCGCCTGAGCCTGGGGAGCAATCAGTCTAGCTAGTGTCCTGCTCGGTCTATCACCTTCCCCATATCTGCGGGCTTCGGCCTGTTTCCCTAAGAACTTCACCTCCCTCTGCGCCTCCTCATTGAAGTCCAACAGTTTTGCTTTAATACTACCTGCAATAGCCAACGTCGGGTCTCGGCAGAAGGCCAAGTCCAGCTCCTTGAGTTCTTGCTCTAGCTTAGCCAGTGTCCGACGTATGGTATGTAGCACCCCTGCCTGCCGAGCTATACACTGGCCCCGTATTACCGCCTTAAAAGCGTCCCACACCACAGCCTCAGATGAGGCCGAACCCTCGTTTTCCGCAAAGTACTTGTCAATGTCATCTCTGATTTCTTCCGTGAACACCTGATCCGTAAGGGCGTGGGGCGGCAGCCGCCATGAAAAAGCCCTAGGGGCCACGTTGGGTATCCACAGCTCTAGCATGCAGGGGGCGTGGTCCGAGAGCGACCTAGCCTGAATATCCACCTCCCCCACCCATGTAGCCACCTCAGGAGACAGCAGCCAAAAGTCTAGGCGGGACCAAGCGTCGTGATGGCACGTGATGCAGGTCCCCGTTCTCTCCCCAGGGTGGCGAAGTCTCCACACATCAGTCAGTTTCCCCTCCTCCATCACATCCAGCAACGCCTGTCTCGCCTTCGCATGCGTAGGTCTACTAGCACCCCTTCTGTCCCAATCATCGTCCAACACTACATTGAAATCCCCCCCCACCACTATCAGGTTACAATCGAGCAGCACAATTTGCGCCCAAACATTGCGAAAAAAATCAGGGTCATCCACATTTGGGCCATAAATAGCGGCCAGAACTAGCGGCCTACCCTGCAATGAGCCATGCACCAGTACATAACGACCCTCCTTATCCAGTACACAATGATGTTCTCTCCAATCCAACCCTTTCCGTACGAGGACAGCCACCCCCCGGGCATAGTTAGAGTAGATAGCTGAATATACATGCGACCACCTGTGGTGTTTCAGCCTGGGCGATGGGATCGAGTTGATGTGAGATTCTTGCAACAAGCAAATGTCTACATTGTGTCTGGTCAACATGTTATGCATCAATCTGGCTTTTTAATAGTCCCCAAGGCCACGAATGTTCCACGTCCACAGTTTAACTCCCCCCATGTCTATGGCACATCCAGGGCGACCAGGCCGCCGCCCCGCCCCCCCCCCCCACACCAACAGGCCCAGTCCGCCGCACACCCCCGCGCAGCACAGTCATGAGAAGATAGATTGCAACGAGCTCCACCAGCACCGGTAACCAAACACTCAACATCCCCCCCCAACCCCCACCCACGCCAACCCCCCAATCAGGTTGCGCTAGAATCCCATTCGTGCTCTGAATCGCACTTGAGTCAACCGAGAACAAAAACAACGGGAGATTCCCCATGGGGCGAGGTGCTCCTAGCTGACACCCCTGAATACACAGGGTGGCTGCACACTGAAGGTTATACGCGACACCCGAGGGGTGCCCAGCAGCATGGAACAAACAGTACTGGAGTTGTATGCCGTCCAGTATGCCTCAGACCTGTGACACAGTCAACAACCAAGACCCTCCCAATATGAGTAGGTCAGCTCCAGCGGTGCCAGCAGTGTCCTCCATTCCACGTCTCGAGGGAACCAAACAATCCAGCAAATGTCTGCTTTAGTTGAAAGGGGCAACACAGACCCCATTACCCTCAGTCCCTCAATCATTGTCGCTTGTGCGGGCCGCGTCCTCCTCCAACCTCGGCGATTTGCGTCTGGCACCAGGGCCACTGATATGTTTAGCGAACTTTAAGGCTGACTTTGCGTCAGTGAAGAAGTGAGCAGTTTGTTCATGGAAGATTTTCAATTTGGCTGGATATAACAAGGAGTATTGGACACCGGCCTGCATCAGGAGTTTCTTTGCAGGTATGAACTCCTTTCTGGCAGCCTGGACGAGGGGGGTGAAATCAGGGTAAAATGAGATATGATTCCCTTTATGGATGATCTTGCCTTTTTCACGGGCCATCTGCAGGATGCGGTCCCTGTCCTGAAAATTGAGCAGCTTGGCTAATATAGGGCGTGGGGTGGCGCCTGGTGGCGGTTTCTTGCCCAGTGTCCTGTGCGCCCTCTCCACCGTGAATACCTGGGACAGGTCCGGGTCAAACAGCTCGTGTAGAAGATCAGTCACAAAGACCTCCATCTTTCCGGTGTTGTCTGTCTCCGGAATGCCCGTGATTCTGACGTTGGACCTCCGGGAACGCGCTTCTAGATCGTCCGCCTTGGCTCGCATGGACTCCAGTTCGCGCTCAATATTGGTTATGTGGTTTTTCGCCTGCTGCTGAAACTCGGCACATTCGGTATGCCTGTTTTCTAGGCAGTCTAGCCTTGTTTCGTGTACGTCCACCTTGGACTTGACCGCCTCTAGCTGTGTGGCCATAGCATCCAGCTTTGCGTCGATACTCTTCAAGCTAGATCTAACCTCCATCATTAAAGCGCCAAAATCAATGTCAGCTGCAGGGCTCTTGGGAGGAGACGACGCGGCCCCCGTTTCCGCTGTATGTTGCTTGGCCTTCTGCTTTTGGTCGAAAGTCAGTTTGGGCTGTTTTGCATCCTTCGTGCCCCCATCTCGGACACGCGTGGGGCGCGGAGTGCAGGCTGTGGTAGGAAGCACTCACCGGTGCTCCGCGTAGGCCCTTAGGACTGACGGGCACAGTTCGAGTCGCCGCAAGAGGGAACTGGGGGGTCAGCAGCCCCAAACCACGGTGGGCCGCCCAGTGTCCTTCGGTGACCCTACCAAGTTCCCCCCACGATCTCCGGGTGGAGGACAGAGCACGGGAAAGGCTCCGGCAGGATCAGGCTGAGGTTGTTAATACATGCCGATACTGTACTTAATTTGCCGCCAGAAGCATGTTCTTATGTTTTAGTTTTAGCTGGAGTACCTCCCCTGTATGAAGACCAAAGTGAGTCTTGGGATCAACTCAAGAATAAGTGTATTGATTGGCTATTTAAGTATAAGGGGATGGGTATGGAGATTGCCAACGAAATCCCGATGGTGCGACAGGTGGGATGTGTAGGAACCTCGATCGAAAATATTATGGGCGACTGTATAGTTGTGAACTTTAGTTACCCTTCCTTGGTAAAAGGTATATTAAAATGTAACATCAACCACTTTAGTACTCCAGCGACTTTAACTTCACTACCACTTGGCTTTTTCTACAGACCACCTCAAAGAATCCACCATTCAGCCATCTCGATATATTCTATACACAACCGGTTCGCTGCCCTGACTACCGAGCAAATCTTCGAATATTGTCGTACAGTCCCGGGATGTACTAACGGTTAACCAGGTCACGATTAAATCCAGCCCTACCGGGAATTTTCAAATGGCCCACCCGGTAGACCGGTTGCCTTTTTGCACTGTCATCAGTGAACCCATGTCCTCTGATCAACATCTAAAAATACTAAGCTGGAATATCGCTGGTCTAAAATAAAAAAATGAATATAGTAGAGTGGACCAATATGGTTAGCAGTTTTGATGTTTTGATGTTTCAGGAGACATGGAGTACTAGTAGTTTGCTTCTTGAGGGTTTTGTTTGCTACAACAGTACTGCCCTTAGCCCTGAAGTTGGCCGACCTAGCGGGAGATTATCCACATGGATAAAGATCACTGCAGGAAGCAATACCAAACCCTTGGAAACAAACGATAGTCACTTTCCGGCCACACTCTATTCGAATGGGATCACGATATGTTTTATAAATTTTTATAATAATGATTTTAGATCACTGCCAAATAGGAATTTTATCATTTTATTTGATTTTATTGATAATATGTTAGAAGGAAAAAGGTTTGGCAAATTGGACGGAATTTGTTTGGGGGGTGATTTTAATGCGCATTTGCACAAAAGATTGGATAATATTACAGTCACACCTGTCCCGGTAATTCCGTGTAAAAGAGGGCAAGAATTGTATAATCATCTATCGTCTAGGGATTTAATCAACGTTATGGAGAAAGCTGGTTGTATGTCTGATAAAGGCCCACTGCCCACCTTTAGAGGTCGCGGCTGTTCATCGACCATTGATTATGTTTTTATATCATCATCCCTTGAGAACTGTTTAGTCAAGTCTGAAGTTTTATGCACTAGCTATAGTGACCACAACCCAATTTTGACAACTATCAGATTTGTCAATAAATGTATTAAACGAAAAGAAATAGGGGCAAAGAATCTGGTTGCATCCACCGACAAACTTAAAGTAATTTGGAAGGGCATAGATAATAAGGCCCTATTCGCATGAATTATAAAATCCTACCCCTTATTTGTGGAAACGTGCTTGTCCAGCGGATGCCATGATACAGAGATCATTCGGGCCTTTATTGGGTTATGTATTGGCATCAAACAGGAAATTTCTAAACCTGTTAGGAAACAAAGTAAGAACCCTAGATGGTTTAACTGGATTTGTTCACGGGCAAACCGTGACCTTCGCAAGGCATTAGCCGAAAAACCTAAGGACATGACTTTGGTTAAGGCCTTGAGAGGACGTTATAAGAAAGTAATCAAATTGCGTACCGAGGAGATACTGAAGGAGAGGTGGGACTCCCTTGTACGCACTGCTGCACTTAAAGATGTAACTGGGTTTTGGGGTGAGGTGAAAGCTATGAGGTCCATGGGATCCAATGTAACCCCTATTAATTGTAACTAACCTAGTAAGACATAGGAGGAGCATTTTGCAAGAATGTACACAGCCCCAGTAACAACTATTGACTTCCTTCGCCCAGTTAATAAGGTTGTTATATCTATAACCGAAGTAGAAGATGCCATAAATCAAAGTGTAGGGAATAAAGCCCCAGGCCCCGATGGGTTATCAATTGACCTTATTAAATCTGAACCCGATTTCTGGTCCCCTTTACTTTGTAATGTTTTTAATAATCTGTCCAATACTACAATTCTGAAAACCTGGTCAACCAGTATCATCGTGCCCATCTTTAAGAAGGACAATAGATCCAATCCTAGCTGCTACCGTCCTATATCTTTAATAGATAATACATTATAGATTTTGGGCAGAGTGATCTTTAACAGAATCAGGAATTGGGCAGAGGATAACCAAATTTTAAATTCTTGTCAGTTGGGATTCAGAAGCAATGTGGGAACCGTAGAACAGTGTCTGAATTTAAATCTTATACTAGGCAAATACACCATCGCCAAAAAAGTCCCTTTGTATCTGGGTTTTATGGACTTATCGTCAGCCTTCGATTTTGTAAATCGATCAAGATTATGGGAGATTCTTTTACATTACGGGCTGGACAAGACACTTGTTTATTTTCTGGCACATTTGCATAGAGACCTAAAAGCTCGGGTAAGGATAAATAATGAAGGAGAGGGGATATTTTAATTGGCAGGGGGTCAGACAAGGTTGTGTCTTGGCCCCCCTACTTTTTATCCTTTATATAAATGAATTAAATAAATCCCTGTCTAAATCTACATGCGATGTACCGAAAATTAACGGCAAATCATTCCCCGTACTCTTATATGCAGATGACGCGGTCCTGATGGGCCTCACACCTAAAGCACTCCGCATTTTAATTATGGGTTTTGTTTCTTTTATGGCAGATTTGGATTTGTGTACCAACTTTAAAAAATCATATATCATGTCTTGTGGGCGCAAAAAAACATCGTATTGATCATATAGTATCAGGAGACAATGTTTTAAAAAGCACTGGCAGTTTTCCATACCTGGGTTTAGTTTTTTCAGATTCTGGATCATGGTCAGCACATGTAGCTCATGGTAGAAACAAACTCGGTAAGGCAGTTAACTCAATCATTAGCCTACGACAGCCAAAGCGGGCTGAGGTTGTGACACCTTTACCACAGATCTATAAATCACAATGCCTACCAACCGCAACCTATGGTGCCGAGGTGTGGGGGTACAAAAATTGTAGTGGTATCCAAACAGAAGAAAATAGATTCTGCAGAAAGGTTCTAGGGGCCCAAATCTCATCACCCACTTACATATACCATAAAGAATTAAACTTGTATTATGTCGAGGATTTTATCAAATCTCGGCCAGCATATTTCTGGCTAAAGATATGGCAAAACCCGGCAACAATTCTAACTCAGGAAATATTCAACGATTGCCTTAAATGCGATAGGGGTAGCTCTATACCTTGGCTTAGTGCTGTTAAGAAAAGTTTAGTGAGTGTGAAACTGGAACACATTTTCTCCCATCCCCTAAATATAGACGGCATGAACACTAAAACTGTGAGAGAGGCACTGTATGATTCATTCCGAAGGGAAAGAGGACACACGGAGATCCATAAACCATCAATAATTAGATATATTTCCATTTTGACACACTCCGGTAATAAAAAAGACATGTTACAGGAATACCTCAAGAGAAATATCGGAAGATGGAACAGGAGCTTGCTCTTTCGCCTCAGGGATGGGAGCATAAAATATTCACTCTATTTCCCACTCGGCTTTAACAAAAATTTAGAGAACTTGCTCTGCCCATGCGGAAATGGTCAAAAACAAACAATTTTACACTTCCTGTTCTTTTGCAACTTTAACACCAGATATACCAAACAGTACTTGATTTCTTATTTTAAGTCACATGCTATTATCGATTATAAATTGGCATTCAACGAAACATTGCGGTTAGGAAGTGATGATATGATCTTCAGAGTAAGTTCATTTTTGCAATCTGCGGTTCGTTCACGAAACACTATGGACACCCTATAGATTGCATTTTATCTGAGGCCCCTTTTATTTAATTTAATATTTACGGATTGCTAATTTGTACATTGATACAGCTAGGTTTGTTGCCTGTATAGTGTACTTATTGAATTTGTTAGCACTTTATTGCTAGTTTGCACAATTGTCTTGTGTTATTTAACGATACTGATTGGATAAATCCTATTCGTTTAATTTGGTGGTGATGATTTGCATTTAAAGACATTTTACCTTTAATGCTTTTGGATTGCCTATTTGCACAAAATGTAACAGTTGGTTTGACGTTCACATGTTACACACATTGAACTTATTTGCACTTTATTGTCATCTTTGAACATTTGTTCATGTTATTAATAATGTTGTCATGATACCAAATTTATTTTTATTTTGTGTTTTATGTTATTGTATATTTATATCCTATTGGTGGTGATGACTTGCACTTTTATGGATATTTTATATCCGAATAAAGACCATTTGACTTGACTTGACTTGAAAGAACCAATACCAAATTACCCCAAGGGTAGATCCAGGGAGATCAGGCAGCACCAAGACACACGATCTTAATAAATAGTACAAGAAGATACAAAAGAATACAGTCGCAAGGGTCGAATTAACGAATAACCAGTCTGTTGGTGGACAGCTGGGTGAAAGAGTTAAACAGTATCCGCAAATTGTTTCAGGTGTAACGCCTGTTTGCAATATCCCTGGATCCACCAGCTGCTCCCAATGATGTTAAACAGTTTCCAGAAAGTCCTACTAGTTTTGTTGGCCCCAAAGCCCAAATTCAAGGGGGGTGGCCCTGCCTCTTCCTGGCAATGACGGGCAAGGAAGGGCACGCCATTGGCCTGGGCTTCGCCCGGGTGCTTCCCGTGTTGCGGGGGGAGAGGCAGCGCTATAACCGCGATGACAGCGCCTCCCCCTTGTTAGAGGCACCTGGGTGAGCAGCAGGGGATGCTGGGACTTTTAGTCCACCGTGGGCACAGCAGGCGTCTGGTGTAATGGCGGTGTTGGTGTGAAGATGGACCCTGGGATTCCAATCCCACCTGGGTGCACAAAGAGGCAAAAGCAGCCCCCAGCAGAAGCAAGGAAACTGGCAACAGAAGGCGTTCTAACAAAAATGATATCCCAAGCATATCATTGACAGGACTAATAAAAGAGATAAGAATAATAAGAGACCAGACTTGTTGGAAAACATACCGAAACAGAGCTCAGAAAAATTAGGTTGTGTCACCACATATTCCAGTTTCTCTAATACTACTAAGTGTTGAATCAACAAACATTAACATTAGCATCTTTCAAACACAATCAAGGAACACAACCTAATTTACTAAGACACCCCTACAGACCATTGGTGTGGAACATGCTTTGTATGTCACCTGACAATATAACCACTGAATTAGATTTGGGTCTGGTGGAGTTATGTACATGTACCAATTGCAATAGGGAAGGGTTCACTTGCCCATGTTCCCTTCATTACATAGGCATGACCGGACAAAAAATACGGATACGTAAGGATATAAGGACTACACAGAAGTTAACAAATCACTTTCCTACTATGAATCAAACAGAAAATGGATAATGTTAGTTAACATTGGGGGCATGGCCTACAGGCTACGATGGGGGGCGTGTTTTAATAGGGTTCTGCATCCTGGCCCCATAATCCGACATCGATATGCTCATGCTGCCATCCAGTGCCCCAACCAAAGTGAAGGACGCTGGCTGGTGCGGAACACAAGGGGCTGTTTGCAAGCTGAGTCACAGCGCAAGCCAGCAGCGAAACAGAACTGAAGCCCTAATAGCAGTGCTTAATTTTAGCCAGTGCTTTTTGGTGCCCAGCACTGGCACCTAATTGGTTCTAAGTATGGTGTTGACAGTGTACCACATTGTGGCGCTGCTCATCAAATTTAGAGATGAGCAGAACAACGGTTGTTTAGGAAAACAGTATACATTAAAATTCTAATACCTGCCTCCCTAGTTATTCCTTTGGCTTGGGAAATAATCTGAACTGTCACATTTACATGCGAGAGAGATGGTTAGTAGTTGTTTTGGCAGTGATGACAAGGGCCAGGTGTGGTGCAAGCTGCAGTGGCCTCCTGGTCAGAGCCCTGGCTCTTAATAATTTACAAATTAAGCCCTGCCTAATATGCATGGGGCATAACGTCGGCCCTGCAGCAGAGGGCACTCTGACACATGCTCCATTACAAGGCGAGAAGCTGCATTGCCTCCGAGGTTCAGCTGCTCCGGCATGGAGCTGATCAAAGCACACGGACCGTGACTGAGCCACTGTACTGTGGGAGACGCAGGTGCAGATCAGGCAGACACCCCATCCCACATCCCAGTGGCCCTGGGCAGTGACTGACCTTTGACGCCCCTGAGACAGTGGTGCTGTGAGCGAAGAAAGTCACAAGATGCTGGGTGATCACGGGCAATGCAGACCCCCCCATGTAGTGCATCCATGTTGAGACAGTCCAGGAGGCGAGTCAACCCCTGCTCTCAGCAACTCAGGTGAGGACTGAGGAAAGTCAGGCCTAGGCCTGCATCACCCAGGGGTTCAGCTACTGCACCTCACACGCATTTGGCCTGCCTTACAAGTGCTGAAAAGACTATAGGACACATTGGTGGGCGCCCTTCCTCGTTGACTCCCGCCTGCCCTGATCCCCGCACCTGTTCTGCAAGAGTGTTCTCAGTGCCTCTGGCAAGGAGCATGGAAAGGAAGGAAATCACTAGGTCTCGGGGCCGTGCCGGGTCTAGGGCTTCATCACCTATGGGGGTTGAGTTACTGCACTTGGCACCCATCTGGGCTGCCCTACAAGCGCTGGAGGGACTATAGGGTCATTGGTGAGTGCTCTTCCTTGTGGACACGCTCCCTGGCGTGCGCCTGCTGCCTGCCCTGATCCCCCAACCTATCCTGCAAAAAAAAATTTGAACACAGAGTCAGGAACTGAACTCCCCCCCGCAGGGCGCACACCTAAGTTGCACAGAGCGCTGTGGGCACAGGGGCCGCCAGATTGCCATCTGCAGTGCAGGAATACAGGGGGGCACATTAGCACGAGGCGCAGTGTTAGAAGGTGCAGTTGTGAGCACGTAGACTACAGAGAGACACTCTAAAAGGTAGCTGACTTTCTCTCTGTTGCTTTGCCAAAGCCATGGGCTGCGTCAGGATCGGCCCTGCCAGACCACTAATTAAGCCCACCGCTTCCCACAACGTGCGTTGGGCTGCACCTCCAAACAATAGTTTGGCAACGAGTTGGGGTGACATCAGCCCCTTCACAACCAGACACCATGGCCACACATCCAGAACACAAAGAGCGCTCACTAGACGCGGTATCATCCCTGATGCAGGACACCAAGTTAGACTTGGTGTTTAATGCTGGGGAGAGACAGGTTACTTCCCTGGCACAAACCTGCACCTCACTTGAAGACCGCATAGATAAAATCACTGTGACCTTCAACCTACTGCATGATGATAACCGCAAGCTTGCAGACAAAGTGCATGGCATGGAACTTGCATTTGTGGAAGACAGCCCTGCTGCTAAAAAACACAGCCAACATGGTGCGAGACCTATCAAAATGAGTACACCTCCTAGACAGCTGGGCCGAAGATGCAGAAGGGCACTCCCGCAGGAACAACATTCGAGCCATTAGGGTGCCTGAAGGTGCAGAAAGCTCTGACACAGTGAGGTACACAGAATGCTGGCTGCAGACCCTGCTCTGGCCAGGGTCACTCGCTCCCTTTTTTACAGTTGAGAGGGCACACCGCCTTCCAGCATCGCATCCACCACCTGGGGCAAGGCCTAGACCCTTCCTCTTCTGCCTCCTAAACTTCAAGGGCAGCGACACAGTACTACGTGAGATCCGTAAGGTAGCAGGACTGCAGGTTGAAAATGTAGCTCTACTCTTCTTTCCAAATACGCCATGGGAGTGCAGAAGAAAAGGGGGTTCTTTTTGGATGTGAAAAGGCGGTTGTGTGAATTGAACATCCCATACTCCCTCCTCTTCACAGCCAGCCTTTGTGTCATGGCTGGCGGTACCATGCACTTCTTTGATGAAGCAGAAAAAGCCTGGACATGGCTGGAGTCCATCGACCATCAAGGAGTATCCCCTAGACATGAGGAGAGCACACAGCCCACACACCCCTGTAAAAGAAACCACAGGATGAAATGGGAAAGTGCCATATGCGCACAGCCCTCCCAACCCTGCATTGCCCCAAATCTAGAGCAAGTGATACAGAAGCGTAGGGAGGCACTGCAGGCCATGGCAATGCTGTCCGAGCAAGAATTGGACACCTCACCTGAACGTTCTCCCAGTGATGG
Organism: Triturus cristatus; assembly: GCF_964204655.1. NCBI lineage: Eukaryota > Metazoa > Chordata > Amphibia > Caudata > Salamandridae > Triturus > Triturus cristatus. The sequence continues at coordinate 1,527,817,749 of NC_140591.1, forward strand.
CACCGCTTCCTAGCATCGCACCTGAATTGGGAAATTAACTGTTCTAAGTTATTGACTCTGCTACCTATCATGCACCGCACTACCTACATAGTACACCCCACATCCCGCGGCGAGCTAAAGCACCTTATCCACTCCAACCCTTGCAATGGTGACATGCAGGCATTCAGGCGCCGCTCCCCCACCCCACTCACACACGACACAAGGCATCCTGAGCTCAGCATGATGTTACATTGGAGCCTGCATCACAAGCAAGCACAGGAAACCCTCAACACCTTTAAAGCACCACACCACCTAGTACCGCGACAAAATCAGCTGTTAGTTGTAGTGGGATGTTCTACCTACAGTTTGGGCAGATACAAGTTGTCCCTCTGCTCTGACACAGTTGGCCACTGTTCTGCTTTCCTGTTCCTTTCTTTCTTTCACTCCTCCCTTTTACTCCAGCCCTTGTTTACAGAATTGCAGTATGACACCACTATTGCCTGATTAATACAAACACAAGAAAGTGTGGCCCCTGTCTGAAATCCCTGGCCAACATTTCTGCCCTTTCCTTACACATACCATGCGTGTGCCCATACCCACCCCATGAATCAAGTCATCCATTAACAGAATATCCTGGAATGTGAAGGGAATGCATACACCAGTACATTGGTATTACACTTATGCCTATCTTAAACGCAGATCAGCACACATAGAACTGCTACAGGAAACGCACTTCACGTTACCAGAGACTCACCGGCTCCGACACAGGTGGCGTGGACAAGTATACGCCACAGGTTACTCTTTGCATGCCATGGGGAGTACTGATACGGGTGATGCCAGGAACCCCATTCAATGTCAAAGAATTCTGACGGATATAGATGGGCGCTATGCCCTTGTGCGCGGTCGCTTAGATGGGAGACACATACTGCTCGGGTGGGGTACACCCCCAACAATGAGCAGCCGTCCTTCTGGCACTCCCTATCAGGTGTACTAGCGCGCTGGAGTACCCTTCCCTGGCCAATAGGAGGGGAATTCAATGCAGTACTGGACACCGTGTTGGACAGATCCTTCCTTCCCCTTTCATGCACAATGGCAAAATCTAATGCTCTGGCGCACCAAGCACTCCGGGACCAAAATCTACTCCTTTTACTCCCCACCACATGATCTTCATGTTTGCATTGACCGGTTCTTAGGCTCAGCGGAGCTGCTTCCTGGGTGCCATCACACAGACTACCTAGGGCGTACACATTTGGGCCAAAAATCCCCACCTCCTTCAGATCAAGTGGCCAGGGGCTGGTCAAGTTACACGTTTGTGGCTATGGAAGATCCACCCTATTGTGCAGCCCTGTGTGAAGCCATACATGCTTTCTTCGACACCAATACAGGTTCGGGGATAGATGCAGGGTGGAGTGGGAGGCACACAAAGCAGTGATCTGTGCCCACTGCCTAGGCCTCAGCTGGGGCATCCATAGGCAGTCACTCCTTCGGCTGGAGTCCTCCACGGTGTGAGATCCCACAGACACATAGCGTCTAACTGAGGTAAAACGCAATCATGCTGAGTTACTGGAGAGGCTAAAATGCTTAAATTATGCCACATACTCTGCCCGTAACCCCTCCTCTGTGTATTGAGTGGGTCGCTTGCTGGCATGGCTGATCAGGCAAGAGCAGCCGCATCAGTCATTTCTCGCACTAGGTTCGTACCTCACTCACCTGTTGGACACCCAGCAGGAGATCCATGCGGAATTCGCTAAACACTACACTGCACTATACGGCTCTCCTGTCCCCATGGAGCCGAATAGGCTGAAAGAGTTTCTCTCCCCTATCCTCCTACCCACAATCTCATCTCAACAGCAGACAGAGTTAGATGAACCGATCCCTCTCAATTAAGTTCAAGAAGCCATTAGAGCACTGGCCACCGGGAAAGCTCCCAGCTCTGATGGCTTGCTGGTGGAATACTATAAGGCATATGCCTCAGAGCTGGCTCCCCATTTGTTAGCTCTCTATGAAGCCTCACAAGAGATATCATGGCTCCCACCAATGTTGCTGGAATCTCTACTAGTCTTCTTGCCAAAACCAGACCGGGACACTGAGCTGCTGGGCTGTTACCGCCCACTGGTGCTCCTCAATACCGACTACAAAATTTGGGGTAAAAAAGTGGCAGTACGCCTAGCGCCCCTGGTCCCCGCGTTGGTGCATGCTGACCAAAACAGATTAATTCCACCCCGTAACACATCTCTAACTCTTGCTGCTTCTTCCGTGTGGCCAGATATTCAAAAGATCAATGGCTGCACTTGGGGTGCATGCTCCTCGACCTGGAGAAGGTGTTTGATACGCTGTAATGTGATTACCTTTTCACCGTCCTCTCTAGATGTGGCCTAGGGGATCGTTACCTTTGCCTAATAAAAATGGTATACGCCCTCCCGCAGGCAAGAGTAAAAACAGACCCATACTTGTCTAGCCCAGTAACCATCAGATGCGGTACCAGGCAGAGATGCCCCTATCCCCGCTCCTGTTCTCTCTAGCCACGGAACTGCTGGCAACGGCTCTCCGACAAGGGGGAGTAACATTGGGGATACTGCAGGGTGATGCAACACACTCAGTCTCGCTTTATGCGTAGAACTTCCTTCTCTATGTTAAGGGATATCAGGGTGCCCCGAGTTGATATCGCAAAAATACTTGCCGATTTCGTGTCCCTATCTGGCATGCGAGTTAACTGGGCAAAGACGTGCTTATATGCATTTGACCTGTCTGCCACAGACCCAGAACAAACCACTAACTAACAGTTATGGGCCACATAGACCTACTGAAAATTGTGGTGCTGCCCCAACTCCTATATTCCTTTGTGAATCTGCCTCTCTACATTCGCCCCCGTATATCACCCCTTTGAGCGCACAATGCAGGATTTCGTTTGGAACGGCACTTGTTGCCGGTGGATCAGGGAGGTCTTTCGGTATCCCACATACAACATTATTATCTAGCAGCACAACTGCAGTAGGTGGCCAGATGGGTAAGTGGCAACACCTGAGGGACATAGCCGCACACCAACAGTCCTGGTCATGCTCATCCATCCTACGATTATTTCATCCCGGGAGCCGAGACAGGACACCTAAGAAGCTAATGTTGGCAGTGGCCCACAAATGCTTCAAATGAGCCTTACTTCTCACTAAGGACCATGTCCTGTATGCACCTGCTTTGCCCATCCTGGGCACGCCAAGAGGCCAAAACAGCATCACCAGTCTGACCTTCTTGAATGGGAAGAAGTGGGATTGCAGACATTAAGTGACCTTTACCAGAATAGACAACTAACACCATTTGACACGCTAGAAGACGGACTATCGCAGGGCCATTTTCTGCTAGATGCCTCTCTGTTGAGAGCATGGTGGGGCGACGTGTTGCAGGAACTGGCAACACATCACACTATCCAATACATTCACACTATGGGCACAGGGAGGCATCTTGTCAAATGGTTCGCTGATTCCTTACGCATGCACACCACACCGACTGACTCTACTCACAAGCCTGCTTGGATGCCGACCTGCACCGTCCTAGCACCGACAGAGACTGGGAAAGCATCTTGATGGGCCCATATTTATACCGAGAAATGCCAGGTTCTGCCTCATACAGCTCTACATAATACACAGAGCATATCTTACACAGGCATGTTTTTTTAACACATTTTCATCCCATTGATGCGCAAATGATATGGGGCTGCACTGCCCTAGCCACTTACTGGCTGGAGATCACCACTCACCTCTCAGACTGCACTCAGCACACAGTGGGAAACACAAGGGAAGTATGAATCCTGGGTCGATTCCGCAGATCCAAAAAATATAGCTGAGCATTTGATCACCAAACAAAGGAAAGGTCCCAAGCCCCCGTCACCGTAAATGTGGCATCATCGCTCACTCAAAAACTGGGCAGAGGAGGAGAGCGAGGCACTGATGCGGGAAGATTCCCGGGGATTACGGGCAACTCCACTGGCATCCACATGGGATATTACACATCTAGACTTTCAGAAAACCCAGCATGGGCCCTGGAGCCCACGCTCGGAGACTAACAGGGCACCAGAGACAGGCGAGGATGGGACTCCATAGATGCAGCAACCAGTCTCCATGTCCAAAATGCAATATTGTGCCCTTGGCATTCAGCCCCCTCTCGCTTAGCATCACGTATACCTTCCACATGGGTGAGACACCTACCTTCAGGGGTGAGGTAATGGGTAGAAATCAGAGATTGAATCACCAGGCTATACAGCTAGGCAAGTTCACACGGTTCATCCCCCATAAGTCTTCCCCACCACCCCATATGCACAGTAACTCAATACCAACATCACTTTTAGATGCAATCTCGCTTGAACATCACACACACAGAACCACTAAGCATTGATATTACCACCTTACCAAACTGAGACACATCACAATTATGGATGCGAGCTAACCATGAACTGAACTGCTCTTGAAGCAGCAATGTAACTCAAACTGCATATAATAACTAAACCTGTATGTAGAATGTCCTATGTTCACTTACAAAAACAAATACATACATTTAAGCAAAAGAAGAAGAAAAAAAAAATGAATCAAACAGAAAAACTTACCTGGGTGATAATTGACAAACCTGACCTGAATAAATTATGCTAGACAGTAGAGGCTCTTCTGACGAGAGAACGTAAGGGGATACTGTGAATACAAACTGATAGACATGGATTGAACAATGATATACCTTGAATGGCTTAATCTGTGATCTATAGGTAGTAGATATGCTTCCTATTTTGAGTTTTTAAGGTTGTTACATCTATGGCTCCATTACACATCAATAGGTAGTGTGCCTCAGTTGGGTTGAACAACCATTGTATGAATCCTATTGGAATGTAAACAAACAAACAATTCAGCTCTTTACTTATCTGGCACTATACAGCTAGTGTAAAAGATGTGTCACAAGACCTCCAATGGGGTCTTATTGGGCTTAACTAACATCGTATGAAATTAAATATAATTTCAAGGCTAAATCTGAAAGTGGAAAAAAATCAGGTTTCATTTCCCAGTCTCCTCTGGTGCTCTAAAGTGATGACATTTGATGACAAAGCACAAGGGCCATCCTTTATGTATCTGGAGCTATACAGTTAGTGTTTAGATGCACCACAAGAGCCTTAACAGTATTCCATCATACTTTTCAACATGTTGGATACAACAACCTACAAAATATAATGTCAAGGCTAAATGAGAACCTGTAAAAGTACCAAACTACATTTCCCAGCCTCCTTTGATGCACTCAGGTGACAACATAAGATGATGGCCGCACAAAGGCCATCCAACACTGCTGATGACATTTTTTTGGTTCGATGTGATGAGTCACCACCGTGCGGAGGTCCTGATGACAGCAGGTAAGGACAGGCTACTGATCATCTAATTTGTAAATATACTATTGATTACCAGGATAAGAATATTTTTCAAACTGTGATAATGATACTATATTGAATAATTGTATTGTGGAAGACCTAAACTAGCACAGTTGTGCTTTGACTACACTCCTCAAAAGGTATGGCTAACGTGCAGACGCAACAATTATAACAACAAATTACTAGGGGTAGGAGGAACATGCAGAGTTTCACTCAGTAGATTTCCGCTGAGTTACTTGAAAACTCTGCGAGATTTCATAGGGTTTCGCAAGCAGGCGGAATCAGCGACAGAAGCTTATTCCACGCTGTAAAATCAGTGTGAAGAAGACCATGTGTGCACCTGAGGGCACTGCTTCTTTGCTCCTGTTCGAGCAGATTTTCTACTCAAGTGGCTGCATTCTCAGTTGCGACTGCCCGCATTAAGAAAATCTCATTGATTGCTGTCCTAGCACCCAAAAAGTGCACTAGGTGATGCCAATTCTTGATTCAATCAATCAAATCAGGAGCAGGTGAAGCGAAGCTATTCACCCAGAAGGGTCTCAAGGTGCTGAGGGGGGGATGCGCCGCTCCTGCAAGTTCACGGTGTTCCGTTGAAGAGCCAGGTCCTGAGGTCTTTCAAGAACTTGGGGACTGTTTGTGTCTGTCATTGGTGGAAAGGGAGGGAGTCCCATGCTTTGGCTGCGAGGAGGGAGAAGGAGTGTCCTCCTGTTCTGGTCCTCTTGATGTGTGGTACCATTGCAAGAGCGAGCTGGGCTGAGCTGAGGGATCGTTGGAGTGCGTGGAACGAGAGGTGGTGGTTTATGTAGGTGGCTTCGGTGTTGTGGAGGGCCTTGTGGACGTGGATGAGAAGCTTGAAAATTATTCTATTCTCAACGGGGAGCCAGTATGGTGTCCGTAGGTGCTGGTTGATGGGGCAGCGGCGTGGTAGGTTGAGCACTAGTCTGGCGGCGGCGTTCTGGAGTTTGCGAATGCGATTCTTGTTGATCCTGGCGTACAGTGTATTTCCGTAGTCCAGTCTGTGAAAAGTTGGCCTGGTAAATGCTGATCACTAATTAAAGTGGGCACCTTGTACCAGTCCAAACAACCCTTATTGATGATTAGGTTAAAGACATCCTTTATTGAAAGTTATCCTAGTGGTAGCTATGGAGAGCAGCCTTCAGGCTAAGGCTCAAAGGAATGTAAAGCAGCTTGTTTTACCAGATCAGAACCTCCTGAATGGCCAAATGAAAGGCGAACCACACAAGAGATATATAAAATATATGTATTTATTACTAAACACTCTCTACTAACCTCTTTATTAGATTACAGCACAAAGCACACAATATTAAATCACTAGAACGACAGTAAATAGCACAATACACAGTGGGCTCCAGAGGGAGACCAAACCATATCCTAAGAAAGTGGTATAACAACCACGACTTAACAAGACACAGTGCCTAGAGCACGTAGAATCACTGGGACCCCAAGGAACCACCCAAAGTAGTGACACAGGGGACCCACGGAGGACGGGTGCAGTGTGTGAACACAGGCGCAAGCTCGGTACAATCCTATGGGAAAGTCGCGGTTGGAATTGTAAAGATTAAGGACACTTCGGAGAGGACTTTAAGCAAACCCTTTCAAACATAGAAGGTTTTAAGGCCAGCGCCCTTGAGAGTACTGAGATATCCGTGTTACCTATCCCAGAGGAGCCGGGTGCATAGGGGTCAAGTGATGTCGGGAACCTTCGTCGTTTTCAATGGCGTCATGCGGAAAAGTGCAGATGCCGGGAAGATGAAAAGTGTCCAGTGGAATCCAAGCCTGGATCCGAGGTGAGAAGAACCTGAAAGCAGAGGGGACAGAGTCTGGGTCACTTCAGGGTGACTAGGGGCACGATAGACGAATGCCCACCGATGTCAGGTGCTTCGCTTCAGGTGAAAAGATGCGATGCTTGACTCTGCAGCTACGGGGACCTGGAGATGTCGACGATGACCAAAGTCCGGAGGTGAGCTGTCCCACAAAGGATGTCGAGTGCTGGGGGGTCAGTGTCCAGATGGAACACCAACAAGCCTTGGCAACTGCAACCCTCGCGGGCAGAGTAAATAAGCTTCGGTGAGGACCAGCAATGTCCTGGGGACTCTCCAAGCAATGGAGAGTCAGGGCATATCTGGAGCAACCAGGAAGGCCCACTGAAAGTCTAAGTTACCTTCACAGGCACCCACAGGCCAACCGACCAGGGATCGCGAAGGGACCTCAAGCTGAATCACAAAATACCAGCCCACGGAACACTCATGGAGTGTAGGCCGGAAATCTTCAGTGCAGTTACTGCTCGGGGTCAGGACTACAAGTAGCCCAAAGCACAGCCTCAGGGATTGCCGAAAAGCATATGCTGCTGCAAAAGTACACCGTGCACAGGGGTTCATGTTGCATGGTCCCCACGAGGGATACTGGTCTCAGAATTGCTGAGAGGTCAGATCAACCTCAGGGACGCTCAGGAACCCACCTCCTGTTTTGCAGAAGTCTTTGGAGTCCTCAGGAGCTTGGGAGATGCAAACCGGTCAGATGCATGAAAGGTGCCTGCCTTGCAGGGGAGTAACTCCTTACTCCAAGGGAGATTCTTCAGTCATCCAGCGTAGTGTAGATTGTCGAAGTACTTGGTTACTGTAGCAGAGTTTAGTCCAGGTAAAATCTAAAGTCCTGTAGTCAGGGTTCCTACTTTATACCCAAGGAAGGGGTGGGACAAACTCTGGGGACCCACCAATGGGAGGGTCAGGACAGAGGGGTGGCTACACCCATGTCCTTTGTCCAGTTTCACGCCAGAGCAGGAGCTGGTTTGAACTGGACTATGCACAGGGACACCAAATGTGCCCCTAGTGCAGACTTCAAACACTCTCAGAGTGCACCCACCCAGCCCCAATACACTAAATCCTGTCTGGGAAGGGGTCACACCTCCCTGTGACAGGAAACCTATTGTCAAGCCTTCCCCTGTTCGAGCTTGGCTCAGAAACAGGAGGGCAGACTCTTGTCTGTGGCTGGCGGCATCTATTTTGTGATGCCCATGTCGAGAAAGCTGGTACCGGGTAGCCCAGTGTGTCACATATGTCCCTCTCTAAGGGTGGAATCATACCTCCCACACCAGTTACTGGTGTGGAGGTATGGTTCCAAGGTAATTGACATTAAACACGACATGTTTCTAAGCAGCAGTTTCAAAGTTAGCATTTACCGCAAGGTTATAATGCACTTAAATATATATTGTTGGCTGTATCACAAACAACCCCGGAAAATAGGTTCCAAAGGCTACAGAGGGGCTCTGCTCATGCAGGTGCACCCTTTCACATAAAACCAAGCACCCTGCCTTCAGGATTGATAAGGCCTGCCATAGGGGTGACTTTATATATGCAGTGATTTAGAATAGATATAGCGAACCTATATCTAAGTAAGGGATGCATGCACCACCCTGCACAGGTTGCAGTAGCAGACATGTGGTGTCAGTTTGAATGGTCTCTCAGGGGTGGCATAATACATGCTGCAGCCCATGGGAGGCCTCTGGTGTACCTATGCCCTGGGTATATAGTATACCATATACTAGGGACTGATAAGGGTACCCCAGAATCCCATCTGGAGTGTACCTAAAGTACATGCAATCAATTTTTAGGAGAAAGCAGCTAGGCTGGATAGCAGGATCCCAGTCAATCTAAGTCGAAAACAGTGATACATCAGCAAAAAGTGGGGGTAACTATAAGAAGCAGATCCTACACAGTCTGCTACTGCTGAGGGCGTGGGTGACTGTTTTCCTGTGTTCAAGGGAGATCCAGTCGAAAGCCTTACGGAGTAGGCAGAGGTTGTGGTAGCAGGAGGAGCCTACAGTGTTGATCTGGCAGTCCATTTTGAGTTCGGAGTCCAGGATGATTCCGAGGCTGCGTGCGTGGTCCTTGGGGGAGGGAGGGTTCCCCATGGCAGTGGGTCACCAAGTGTCGTTCCAGGCATCGGGGCATGTGCCCCTGATGAGTATTTTGGTTTTTTTCCGTGTGGAGTTGTAGGCAGCCGTTCTTCATACACCACTGGTAAGCTGTGCGCAAGAAGATACTCCACTATGTGGCTGCTGGCAGATGTTTCCTGTAACTCCTTGTTACAAGCCTGACATTGTTCAGACACTTCCCCCAGACCATTGCACATGACGTAGAGACAGAGCAGGTGTAGAAAAGTTGGTTTCTGTTGAGGTAATCCCCCCCACTTTTTGACAGATTTTTGATGCCCTTTGACTGAGTGTGCCCCGGGTTCCTGCAAATCAGGTTCCAGGGCCTGTGTTCATCCCTAAACTGTACCATTGTTTCCACATTGGCACACCTCTGGCCTACATGTAAATCCCTGGTAAAAGGTACCAGTGTTACCAAGGGCCTTGTGACCAGAGACGGTCCCTTAAGGCTTCTGCAGTATTTCTGCCACCCAACAGGATCCCACACCAGCATATGCACACTGCCATTACAGGCTTTGTATTTTGGTGTAGCTAAACTAAGAGTCAACATGGCACACCTTCCTGGGTGCCAAGCCTACATAACAAGGTACGTCACTCCTCCATCAGGCCACACAGCCCTAAAAGCAGGGTGCACTATACCACAGGGTAGGGCATAGCTGCCCGAGCAATATGTGCCTACAGTTTCTCTGCCATTTACAGACATTGCAAGTGCAGTGAAGCCATTTTGAGTACATGGGCTGGGACTTTGTCAACACGAACCCCACAGCTCCATGATGGCTTTACTGAAGACTGAAGTTTGGTTTCAAACTTCTCAGAATAATAAACCCACACTGATGCCAGTGATTTATTATAAAATACACTCAAAGGCCAACTTAAAGATGCCCCCTAAAAAACGACCAGCATCTTAGATATCGGCTGATTGTACCCCGCCAGCCAGCCACCACCAGACAGTTTTCTGAACTCTTGGGGTGAGAGCCTTTGTGCTCTAAGTGGTCAGAAACAGAACCTGCTCTGGATGTAGGTGCTTCACACCTCCCCTTGCAGGAAAAGTAGCATTTGGCAGTGAGCCTCAAAGCTTCCCACCTTGTGTTATGCTGATTTGGGCAGCTCCAACTAGTGGAGTGCCCCCAGCCATCATAGCTCCACTTTTTGGCAGCAAGACATGGGGGAAAAGTAGTAAGCAAAGTAGTAGTGTCCACCTTGGCTTGGCACACCCCTAGGGTGGCCAGAAGCTAAGGTGAACCCGTCTCCTCAAAATCTTTCATCTTGGTTTGGATAATAAGGCCCAATAGGAATAGGGTTGTGCCCCTTTCCCTAAGGGGAGGGGGGACCTAAAGGGTGTAGTCACCCTGATAGACAGTACCCATTGGCTACTACCCTTCAACCCTAATAATGCCCTTAAATGTAATATTAAAGAGCTTCCCTGAGCCCTGTTTCTCAGACTCCACGACCTGAGTAGGACTGCAGAGCTGTGCAGCACTGGAGAAGATGATGATGACTGGCTTGGCCCTAGACCAACCAGCCTGTCTCCTCCTTCAGTGACCCTGCTTTAAGAAAACGGTGTGGCCTGCAGCCACCAACCTCCAGGAACTCCAGGGACCTGCACTGTCTTCAACAAAGACTCTTGTCTCCAATGGATACCGGATTTGCCTGGCAGAGAAGTCATCCAAAGGACTTCTGATCCAGGTGGATCCCTGACCTGGCACCACTCTGCACCTGACACCCACAGCCCGAGTCCAGGTGGCCCACCAACCCAATGAAGACCTCTCATGATCTTCTCCTTGACGTCTGCAGCCTCAACCTGAAGGGTCACCACGACCAAAGCTGTTGAGAAAACCTGAGGCCAAAAGACACCCCTCCATCTGCAGCCCCATGGCCTTGGTGTACCCAACCAACAGTGTCCCAGCATGAGCCACTATCCAAGTTACCTCTCCAGTCATGGGACTCCTTCAGCCAGCCTCCTGAACCAAGCCTGCAGTCTTTTTTGCTGACTGAGGATATCTATTGGCTTTAATGGGGCTCCCGACACATCCTTTGCACTCTGAACCCAGCCACATCTGTGCCACTGGTGGTGCAACCTCCATGCTGTTGGGTGGCACCTCCAGTAATGATCTTAGCCCCCCATCCCTGTGTCCCTGAACTGCATGTACTTACCTCTAACCGGTGCTTCTTCAAAGTACCCTGAGCCTACATTGGTTAACATTGGCACAGTGATCTTTGCACCCCGCCGCCCCAGTACTGCTAGTGGTGCAGTACCTACCTTGGTCAAACCCTTGCCCAGTTTTGACTCAAACCCCTGGAGACTGTACTTAAAAAAAGCCTACATTACCTGTAAATAACTCCTGTGTCTTTTTCCCATAGGATTACATTGGTCTTTCTCTGTATTGCATTAAGTGTGATCCTGAAAACAAAGTATCTCTTTCTGTATTGAAAAGCATTTCATGCACATGACAACTATTGTTTCATACTGTACAAACCTATTGCCTGTAATGTGAAAGTTTTGCATAACATTCTACTTACCTGTAAACTGAGTTCAACTTGGTTCCTAGAAATAACAGAAATGAAAGTAATATTTTTCTACAAATGTTGGCCTGGAGTCAGTCCTTGAGTGTGTGTTCCTGCCTTATATGAGTATGTACACACAAATGCATTCACACTACCCTCTGATAAGCCAAAATGCTCAGCCAAGCTACCACTAAATTGAGAGTAAGTTATTATCTGCTTTAACATCTACCATACTGTGACGAAGTACCACCACAGCAGACTGAAGCACAGGACGCTGCAATAGAAAGTTTCCCCCCTTACCTCTCTCCCTGTCCTTTCCTCTTTTTTTAGACTGGGATCGTGGAACAAGATATGGACTGTTCTTTTAAGAGGCTCGCGCTTTGGGACCCCTCTCCTGATCATTTTACTCGGCCATGTGATCCACCCAACTTGAATGCGGAAGAGACGGAGGGAAGCCGGAGTTCGACTCCAGCTGGGAGAGCAGGAGGAGACCCGGAGGAAGAAGAAAAAAACATCCAGATCTTCTTCATATCACCGGGGACCCAAGGAGTGACAGGATCCCGAGGCAAGGAAGAAGGAACACCAGAACCGGAATACCAAAGAACCGCCGGAAGGGAAGAACCAGAGAGGGAGCCGGACCCTATTCGGCACAGTGCAGACGCCAGACGCGTCCCAGGAGGGACGTGGCTACACAAGGTAGGGGGCCGGTTTGTGTTTGTGTGAGGGAAAGGGGCTGGATATCCCAAGGAACGGACAGGTGGAGGGAGTTAAAAAAGATACCAAGCGCTCGCTGTGTTTTGGGTTAACTGCGCGTAACTGTCCTCGCAGTGCACAACAACACTGGTGACGGAAACCGGGTGATATCTCCCATCCCTCCTCTTTACCTGAGCACTATAGAAGGACTTCAGAGCCACGTCCTTACGTTCTTTTTGTTTTCTTTTGTTATTCTCTTTCTTTTGCATTGGCCACTGAATATCCCGGTGAAATCCTGACGACAATGGGACGAGAAAGTGAGAGCCCGAAAACCCCCTCCCACTCTCTGATGCAAGAGAGGGAAGATGGCAGTAACCAAAGGCCTAAGAGACTAGATGCGAGATGCACTAGACAGGGACTGCACTACTCTTGAGACTCAAGACTGAGTAAAGAACAAGTTAAGCATCATTTATCAATTTAACAAAACATTGAAATGTGTTCATCATCAATCTGCCAATGATCATTTATAAATGAAAGTAGCGATTCATCATTTCTTCTTGTCAAAGTGTTGTTTTATTCACACTTTTACCAAGGTCAAAGCGTACCAAAAAATCATGTTTATACAGTGCTATAATACATATAATATAGCTTGATCTTCCCAATGCATTTCGGGCGCAGTATTCGCCCTTCTTCAGGGATATCTGGAAGTGAAACATCAGTCAATCATATGCAAAATCATTAAAGGATTCACAACGCAAAAGGTATTCGGAAGGCAATTCTGGCGTCACACGGGTGTTAAGACAAGATGAAAAGTTAAAAGTTGAAGCCACAAAGTTACATCACCACCGAGTTGGTGGGGGTTCTGGTAAGTATATACAAAGAGGAGGGGTGGTCCCAAGCAGAAGAGCAACACGATTAGAAGCGAAGGGGAAAGTGCAACACCATGTGCAGATGAGCATAATCACACGTAAAAAATGTGAAAATTTAGGCGGGACACTATTGACTATAAACTCGATGAAGTTTATTCCTGGGCGGAAGTCTACGCCCAGAAACGAACATTTGCTAAATCAGGAGATGCTTCATCTGAGGAAAGTGTAGCTTCGGTAAGTGACACCCGCTTAACCAGACCTCCAGTACCCTCTTCAAGTGAGTCAGGGACTTCAGCAGTTCCATCAACCTCTAGTACTAAGGTTTCTTTTTTAGAAACAAGCCCAGCAGCCAACAGTCCACCGACGAATCAATCTTCCCTCGATTCAATCCCAGCAAAACCCGCAGAGGTAGCGGAAAGTACAAAAACACAAAGCACAGGCAGGAGACAGAAAAAACATTAGTTGTGAACATCTCTTCCTCTGGTTTGTCAGATTCTCAAATTGCTTTTCTTAATAAGGGAACATCCTTTGTTCCCACTTATCACACCACTCCATTTCAATCGGAGGTTGAATTTTACAAATTTATGAGAAAACTAAGACTGCGATACTTCTTCTCCACCCAAATTGTTTCCGCTCCGATAATGAATGAGATGGAATACAAGGAGTTTAAACCCAAGAGCACTTTTGTATCCCCTGTTTCGCATAAAGTATTAGATACTTTTGAATCACTGGTTAAACATGATTTATTACATCTTAGTACACCTTCGAAAAAACATCAGAATTTGACACCACAGGATAAAACAGTATTGAAAAGCCTGAGAAATAACTCCTCCCTCACATTCCAAGCGGCTGATAAAGGTGGTGCATTGGTTATAATGGACACAAGTTTTTATGAATCTGCAATCAATGAAATGTTGTCTGATGAGTCCACTTATGTTCCATTACAATCGGATCCTACAGTTGAATTTCAGGACATCTTGACCACCATTCTTAAACATGCTAAAGATATGGGGTGGATTAACACCAAAACATACGATTTCTTGTACAATAAACATCCGCGTAGACCTGTCATCTACGCACTCCCTAAGATACACAAACGTCTTATCAATCCACCGTTTCGACCAATAGTATCAGGGTGTGATTCTATTCACGACCCCATTGGTCGCTACTTGGATTACTTCATGCAACCATTTGTTCAGGCTGGGTCAACATATGTACAAGACACCACACACTTTTTGAAAATACTCAATGACCTCAATCTTCAGAGTTTTGATGACATATGGTTACTTACAGTTGATGTTGTTGCCTTATACACTTCGATCCCACACTCTGAGGGCATTGAAGCTATTGAATGGGCACTTCTCCAAATGGACACCATTCATGCTAACAAAATTTTTCTTTTGGAACTTACATTTTTGTTTATTTCACAGTTACTTTAAATGGAAAAATAAATTTTTCCTCCAAACCCACAGAACATCTATGGGTTTTGCGGGAGCTCCCAGCTACGCAAACATCAATATGATGAAATTTGAACAGGAGAATATCCTTAATGACAGTGAATGGATAGATAATCTCGTCATTTATCGCAGATATATTGACGATATCTTTATTATGTGGCAAGGCAACAGACAGGTATTGGAATCAAAACTTGCAGCTCTAAATGATTTTAATCCTAGAATCCAGTTTACACACACATTGGATAAACATTCAATTTCGTACCTTGATGTACACATAGAACTATCATCCAACCATTTGGTTACCTCTTTGTTCAAAAAATCTACAGACCGCAACAACACGCTACTGTATGACAGTTTTCACCCGCAATCGCTGAAAAGACATCTTCCTTATTCTCAATTTTTGAGAATTAAACGTATCACCTCTGATGATTCACAATTCCACACTACCCTTGAAGAGACTAAAACTCAGTTCTTGGCACGTGGTTACCCCAAAAAACTCATTGAATCTTCGGTTCAACGCTTGAATCAGGTGCCTCGACAAACACTCCTGGAGAAACGTATTAAACCTACCCAAACCAGGGAAGTTTATGTATCCAAGTTCTCGACCCTCTCCCCTGCTATCAAAAGAACGATCCTCACTAGATGGGATATATTGCAGACTGAACCAGACTTTGGGAACCTGTTTACAAATCCACCGCTTTTTGCATACAAACGTTCTAATAATCTGAAGGAACTTCTTAAAAAACGAGAACCCATCACTGATGTGGCACCTAAAGGGATGTCTAGATGTTACAATTGCTCACACTGTAATAATGTCATTACAGGTGTGTCTATTGCTCACCCTTGGTCGGGCAAGCCGGTTAAATTTAACTTCACTGCCAAATGTAACACCCCAAATGTCATATACATCATTCGATGCCCTTGTAGCCTATATTATGTAGGCAAAACTGAGAGATCTTTACGTACTCGCGTTACGGAGCACAAAAGTCGCATTCGTACTAAATCTACATCTTCACCATTGGCGAGTCATTGGTGCGATTCACATCACACGATTGCTCAACTCAAATTCAGTGTGATCGAAGTCATCAAATGCTGTAATGACCGAGATATGAGCAAATTCATTGTCCAAAGGGAGTCCTTCTGGATTCGGTATCTGAATACCTTGAGTCCCAAGGGTCTCAATGATAAAATTGAATTTGCATGCTTCCTGTAAGTACTTCCGTCTTGTAATTTCAAAAAACAAGGGGAAGGGACACAGTAGTCCCTATTTTGCATTAGAGCACTAATACATTCTTATTTTTTTTTCATCATGGAGTTTGGTTCCCTCTTTCCCTTCATACACTTGCGGACTCTTCGCTACACACAGTATACCCCACCTTTTTTCTCCAAACACTCACACGTTTATTGCAACAGTTAGGACACATAACGTTGTATTTAGAGACTTGTCAATTTCACTTCTCCAGTTGTCAATAAAGATTTTTGTATTCACTCATGTATTTACCACACTTCACATGTGTGATGGTGTCATTCGTTAGACATATTGTTAGAATTTCCATTCTCATTTAGATTGTAAATAGGCAGGTTGCTATTAGAAAAGCTCTTATTGTTAGAGATATTGTTGGCACCTCTTGTTGATGCATATCATAAACAAGCAGGATGTCACTTTAGGGATTATCATTTGTTATCTTTTATTAGATTGTAAATAGGTAGGATTACGCTCACTGTTTTCAAAATTTGTGCATGCACTTTTTATGTGGATATTTCAAATCACATGTGTGTCTTTCACTCTGGTTTTTTTACTCTTTTTCATTTTTTTCAATTACGCCTTTGAACACTGGCCTCTTTCACTTTCCAATTCGTTTCCTGTCCAATTGAACACATTTCCCAACCCAATATGGCCTCTCCCGGCCCCGCGCGTTATAAACCCCTCTTCGCTTTCTCATACTGTGATTCCCACTCGTGCACCTTCATCACACCGAATTCACGAGGGAAAACTTCTCGCTGTTTGACGAACGTACTGACTCCTTTTACAGACACGGACAGAAACCTTAAGGTAACATGGGCGACTTTTGTTAAAGCATTTAATAGTCCCGTTTAGTGAATATAGTGTTGAATTTAACTTCCCGTATCTACTATTCGCAGGCTTTTGTCTTTTCCAACACTGTGCCGCATCTTCGCGTTTGTAAACACAGTCACCGACTGTTGTCTAGTGTCTGCTAGAGTTGATAGAACTTTCGGTAAGCCCCCTTAAGTTTGTTTCACGCCTTAAAAAGCTTCATATTTCGTTCTGATTATTTTTAAGACACAGGTTTCACCTTTTTTTTAGATTGCTCCCTGTAATGCTTACAATTCCGGACAGCTTTCAGTAACATTAGCTTTTTCAGGTAACCATTTGCCTTTCTGGTTTGGTGACGGTTTATACTTTTTTCACATTTTTTACGTGTGATTATGCTCATCTGCACATGGTGTTGCACTTTCCCCTTCGCTTCTAATCGTGTTGCTCTTCTGCTTGGGACCACCCCTCCTCTTTGTATATACTTACCAGAACCCCCACCAACTCGGTGGTGATGTAACTTTGTGGCTTCAACTTTTAACTTTTCATCTTGTCTTAACACCCGTGTGACGCCAGAATTGCCTTCCGAATACCTTTTGCGTTGTGAATCCTTTAATGATTTTGCATATGATTGACTGATGTTTCACTTCCAGATATCCCTGAAGAAGGGCGAATACTGCGCCCGAAATGCATTGGGAAGATCAAGCTATATTATATGTATTATAGCACTGTATAAACATGATTTTTTGGTACGCTTTGACCTTGGTAAAAGTGTGAATAAAACAACACTTTGACAAGAAGAAATGATGAATCGCTACTTTCATTTATAAATGATCATTGGCGGATTGATGATGAACACATTTCAATGTTTTGTTAAATTGATAAATGATGCTTAACTTGTTCTTTACTCAGTCTTGAGTCTCAAGAGTAGTGCAGTCCCTGTCTAGTGCATCTCGCATCTAGTCTCTTACGCTTTTGAATTAAGGTGGCGGGTGGAACCACCTCAGGGTCAGCACACCAAGTATAATTTAAGTCTTTGAACATTGTTTTAAATTTGGGACTAATTCAAAAAATTTGAGTGCACGCCAGCTGTCTATTCTTCTCCCACATTTAGTGCATTAACTTCCACCTACAACAGCTAACTGTAGCACCACACTCAACATGTCATTTGAGGACATTCTCAATCTCACCGCCAACAAGGCGGACACCAAGGCACACACTGACACTGAAGCACAAGAAATATACGGTCTCATTCGGGAGGCTCGTACATTTGACGCCACACAGGGCTCAACCACGCAACAATTACGACAATTGGAATATTTGATGCACCGCGAAATCAATCAGCGACTGCATGCCACGACTCTAGTACAGTACCACAAAGCCAGCAGGATCCCGAGAGGGCTGAGACTTCCACTAAGGCCCATGATGTTTAAGATGAATAAAAAATTCATGGAAAAGTGGTACTCAATACTCAATAAATGCTCACTAGACTTAATTTTATTGATTGTGGAAGAACTTTCTAAAGTCTTGGCTGATCTTGAATCAGAAATTTCTGAATTACAAGACTCTTTAAAAAAACATATGACTGGAGAAGACTGGTCACACTCCCTTGAAATAATTAACAATAAGCTGGATGGTTACGCCAAGGAAATCCACGAACGCAAAGTCCGCAAGTTTAGGCGGGACACTATTGACTATAAACTCGATGAAGTTTATTCCTGGGCGGAAGTCTACGCCCAGAAACGAACATTTGCTAAATCAGGAGACGCTTCATCTGAGGAAAGTGTAGCTTCGGTAAGTGACACCCGCTTAACCAGACCTCCAGTACCCTCTTCAAGTGAGTCAGGGACTTCAGCAGTTCCATCAACCTCTAGTACTAAGGTTTCTTTTTTAGAAACAAGCCCAGCAGCGAACAGTCCACCGACGAATCAATCTTCCCTCGATTCAATCCCAGCAAAACCCGCAGAGGTAGCGGAAAGTACAAAAACACAAAGCACAGGCAGGAGACAGAAAAAACATTAGTTGTGAACATCTCTTCCTCTAGTTTGTCAGATTCTCAAATTGCTTTTCTTAATAAGGGAACATCCTTTGTTCCCACTTATCACACCACTCCATTTCAATCGGAGGTTGAATTTTACAAATTTATGAGAAAACTAAGACTGCGATACTTCTTCTCCACCCAAATTGTTTCCGCTCCGATAATGAGTGAGATGGAATACAAGGAGTTTAAACCCAAGAGCACTTTTGTATCCCCTGTTTCGCATAAAGTATTAGATACTTTTGAATCACTGGTTAAACATGATTTATTACATCTTAGTACACCTTCGAAAAAACATCAGAATTTGACACCACAGGATAAAACAGTATTGAAATGCCTGAGAAATAACTCCTCCCTCACATTCCAAGCGGCTGATAAAGGTGGTGCATTGGTTATAATGGACACAAGTTTTTATGAATCTGCAATCAATGAAATGTTGTCTGATGAGTCCACTTATGTTCCATTACAATCGGATCCTACAGTTGAATTTCAGGACATCTTGACCACCATTCTTAAACATGCTAAAGATATGGGGTGGATTAACACCAAAACATACGATTTCTTGTACAATAAACATCCGCGTAGACCTGTCATCTACGCACTCCCTAAGATACACAAACGTCTTATCAATCCACCGTTTCGACCAATAATATCAGGGTGTGATTCTATTCACGACCCCATTGGTCGCTACTTGGATTACTTCATGCAACCATTTGTTCAGGCTGGGTCAACATATGTACAAGACACCACACACTTTTTGAAAATACTCAATGACCTCAATCTTCAGAGTTTTGATGACATATGGTTACTTACAGTTGATGTTGTTGCCTTATACACTTCGATCCCACACTCTGAGGGCATTGAAGCTATTGAATGGGCACTTCTCCAAATGGACACCATTCATGCTAACAAAATTTTTCTTTTGGAACTTACATTTTTGTTTATTTCACAGTTACTTTAAATGGAAAAATAAATTTTTCCTCCAAACCCACGGAACATCTATGGGTTTTGCGGGAGCTCCCAGCTACGCAAACATCTATATGATGAAATTTGAACAGGAGAATATCCTTAATGACAGTGAATGGATAGATAATCTCGTCATTTATCGCAGATATATTGACGATATCTTTATTATGTGGCAAGGCAACAGACAGGTATTGGAATCAAAACTTGCAGCTCTAAATGATTTTAATCCTAGAATCCAGTTTACACACACATTGGATAAACATTCAATTTCGTACCTTGATGTACACATAGAACTATCATCCAACCATTTGGTTACCTCTTTGTTCAAAAAATCTACAGACCGCAACAACACGCTACTGTATGACAGTTTTCACCCGCAATCGCTGAAAAGACATCTTCCTTATTCTCAATTTTTGAGAATTAAACGTATCACCTCTGATGATTCACAATTCCACACTACCCTTGAAGAGACTAAAACTCAGTTCTTGGCACGTGGTTACCCCAAAAAACTCATTGAATCTTCGGTTCAACGCTTGAATCAGGTGCCTCGACAAACACTCCTGGAGAAACGTATTAAACCTACCCAAACCAGGGAAGTTTATGTATCCAAGTTCTCGACCCTCTCCCCTGCTATCAAAAGAACGATCCTCACTAGATGGGATATATTGCAGACTGAACCAGACTTTGGGAACCTGTTTACAAATCCACCGCTTTTTGCATACAAACGTTCTAATAATCTGAAGGAACTTCTTAAAAAACGAGAACCCATCACTGATGTGGCACCTAAAGGGATATCTAGATGTTACAATTGCTCACACTGTAATAATGTCATTACAGGTGTGTCTATTGCTCACCCTTGGTCGGGCAAGCCGGTTAAATTTAACTTCACTGCCAATTGTAACACCCCAAATGTCATATACATCATTCGATGCCCTTGTAGCCTATATTATGTAGGCAAAACTGAGAGATCTTTACGTACTCGCGTTACGGAGCACAAAAGTCGCATCCGTACTAAATCTACATCTTCACCATTAGCGAGTCATTGGTGCGATTCACATCACACGATTACTCAACTCAAATTCAGTGTGATCGAAGTCATCAAATGCTGTAATGACCGAGATATGAGCAAATTCATTGTCCAAAGGGAGTCCTTCTGGATTCGGTATCTGAATACCTTGAGTCCCAAGGGTCTCAATGATAAAATTGAATTTGCATGCTTCCTGTAAGTACTTCCGTCTTGTAATTTCAAAAAACAAGGGGAAGGGACACAGTAGTCCCTATTTTGCATTAGAGCACTAATACATTCTTATTTTTTTTTCATCATGGAGTTTGGTTCCCTCTTTCCCTTCATACACTTGCGGACTCTTCGCTACACACAGTATACCCCACCTTTTTTCTCCAAACACTCACACGTTTATTGCAACAGTTAGGACACATAACGTTGTATTTAGAGACTTGTCAATTTCACTTCTCCAGTTGTCAATAAAGATTTTTGTATTCACTCATGTATTTACCACACTTCACATGTGTGATGGTGTCATTCGTTAGACATATTGTTAGAATTTCCATTCTCATTTAGATTGTAAATAGGCAGGTTGCTATTAGAAAAGCTCTTATTGTTAGAGATATTGTTGGCACCTCTTGTTGATGCATATCATAAACAAGCAGGATGTCACTTTAGGGATTATCATTTGTTATCTTTTATTAGATTGTAAATAGGTAGGATTACGCTCACTGTTTTCAAAATTTGTGCATGCACTTTTTATGTGGATATTTCAAATCACAGGTGTGTCTTTCACTCTGTTTTTTTTACTCTTTTTCATTTTTTTCAATTACGCCTTTGAACACTAGCCTCTTTCACTTTCCAATTCGTTTCCTGTCCAATTGAACACATTTCCCAACCCAATATGGCCTCTCCCGGCCCCGCGCGTTATAAACCCCTCTTCGCTTTCTCATACTGTGATTCCCACTCGTGCACCTTCATCACACCGAATTCACGAGGGAAAACTTCTCGCTGTTTGACGAACGTACGGACTCCTTTTACAGACACGGACAGAAACCTTAAGTTAACATGGGTGACTTTTGTTAAAGCATTTAATAGTCCCGTTTAGTGAATATAGTGTTGAATTTAACTTCCCGTATCTACTATTCGCAGGCTCTTGTCTTTTCCAACACTGTGCCGCATCTTCGCGTTTGTAAACACAGTCACCGACTGTTGTCTAGTGTCCGCTAGAGTTGATAGAACTTTCGGTAAGCCCCCTTAAGTTTGTTTCACGCCTTAAAAAGCTTCATATTTCATTCTGATTATTTTTAAGACACAGGTTTCACCTTTTTTTAGATTGCTCCCTGTAATGCTTACAATTCCGGACAGCTTTCAGTAACATTAGCTTTTTCAGGTAACCATTTGCCTTTCTGGTTTGGTGACGGTTTATACTTTTTTCACATTTTTTACGTGTGATTATGCTCATCTGCACATGGTGTTGCACTTTCCCCTTCGCTTCTAATCGTGTTGCTCTTCTGCTTGGGACCACCCCTCCTCTTTGTATATACTTACCAGAACCCCCACCAACTCGGTGGTGATGTAACTTTGTGGCTTCAACTTTTAACTTTTCATCTTGTCTTAACACCCGTGTGACGCCAGAATTGCCTTCCGAATACCTTTTGCGTTGTGAATCCTTTAATGATTTTGCATATGATTGACTGATGTTTCACTTCCAGATATCCCTGAAGAAGGGCGAATACTGCGCCCGAAATGCATTGGGAAGATCAAGCTATATTATATGTATTATAGCACTGTATAAACATGATTTTTTGGTACGCTTTGACCTTGGTAAAAGTGTGAATAAAACAACACTTTGACAAGAAGAAATGATGAATCGCTACTTTCATTTATAAATGATCATTGGCGGATTGATGATGAACACATTTCAATGTTTTGTTAAATTGATAAATGATGCTTAACTTGTTCTTTACTCAGTCTTGAGTCTCAAGAGTAGTGCAGTCCCTGTCTAGTGCATCTCGCATCTAGTCTCTTACGCTTTTGAATTAAGGTGGCGGGTGGAACCACCTCAGGGTCAGCACACCAAGTATAATTTAAGTCTTTGAACATTGTTTTAAATTTGGGACTAATTCAAAAAATTTGAGTGCACGCCAGCTGTCTATTCTTCTCCCACATTTAGTAACCAAAGGCCGACATCCATAGCTGTATTAACACTAAGGCAATTGAAACACTTGAAACGTGCCCCTGTCTGCTTCTCCACTGCGCCACACGTGGTGTCAGAAGCGGGATCACTTCCCTCCATAGACTGCAGGTATGGAGAACCTTATTCAACAGTTGATACATGGCCAAGAGAAGCTAGAGTGGGCTGTAGAGAAACAGATGTCCTCAGCCCAAGCCGACAGGGATATGTTTAAGGACACCATAAGTAATCAGATGGAATGCATACAGAAAACGGCAGGTGACCAATTGCAGTTAGCGGCCCAGCTCCATGCACGCCCCGGGACCGGTCCCAACGTGTCCCTACAGTAATATCTTCCAGGAGAAGATCCTGACGCATTGCTCCAAAACTATGAAAGGGCTGCAGGAGCGTCAGGCTGGCCGGAAGCCAAATGGCCTTTTTTTTGCCCCCTCCTCACTGGAGAAGCACAAGCTGCCTACCAGGTAGCCAACACAAAAGGAAACACCCCCTACAATGAAATAAGGAGCATCCTCTTGGACTACCTGGGAATGGTTTCCGAGGCCTATAGAGTGCGGTTTGGAAGGAGCGGGGAACCCCAGCAGATAACCCAAAGACCTTATTCTTCAAATAAGACCGCCGCAGACAAGTGGCTGAAACCACAAACAAACACTAAGGAAGAGATCATGCCATTGATCTATCTGGAACAATACCACAAAGCATTACCCTTCCCCACACAGAGGTGGCTAAAACAACATACGCACCTTGCAGTGGAGCAAGCCGTAGAAATGGCCACTTCTTTTTACTGGGCCCAACCGTGTTCCGTGCCTTGGGATTCGGAAAAACCCACACGTCCCTCTGGTCCCCCTAGTAAGACTGAGAAAAAGCCACCAAGACCCCTACCAGTGCCTGTGAGACCTCACACCTTCTGCCCTGATCCGATTCCCCCAAAGGGGCCTCAGTGTTTTGAGTGTGGAGAGTGGGGTCACATTGCCAGGGCCTGTCCTCATAAGAAATCCCAGGAGGAACCCATGGACATAAGCTGCATACCCCGTTCAATCCTCTACACCTAGGAGATGGGACCCAGTTTTTACGTAAGTGTACTCGTAAAGGGCACGGCAGTACGAGCTTTGTTAGATTTTGGCTGTCGCCAGTCGGTGATACTCCAATCACTAGTCGGCCCCTCAACCACCTCTACAGGAGAAACCGTGCCTATCAGGTGCGCACACGAAGATATCCGAATCTATCCCTTAGTACAGCTACCTATCTCTCTGCAAAACGGTCAGACCCTACAGGCTAAGCTTAGGGTGTTGCCATCCCTTCCTGAGAAGTTGATAATAGGACAAGACAACCCAGCCTTTCTGCCACTGCTGAGGGACAGAATACAACCCCAAAACCCAGTTCGCCAGTCCTTCCTCACTCAGTCCCCCTGGCTTTCTGATAGGAACTTTAGGTTCAGCCAGACACACGATCCCACCTTGCCAGCCACCTGGGACCATGCTAGACAGACCTGGCTTATACCAAACCCCATATACCCTCACTTTCAAATAAAAAACTAGCTACTATATAGGATTGGGAACAAAGGGGACCCCCTCAATTAGTGGTACTGCAGGCCTTCAGGGAACAGGTCTTGTTTTTCGCCCATCTCTCATTTACTAGCAGGACACAGGGGTACGCAAAAGACAATGCATGTATTGTTGCAACATTTCTATTGGCCAGGTATCTTTTCACATGTCACAAAATTCTGTCGTGAATATGAGGTATGCCAAAAGAAAAACCCCTACAAACCTCCAGCTGTTCCCCTGCAGCCGCTTCCGATTATCGGAAGGCCGTTTGAGAAAATAGGCATGGATCTCATTGGCCCCTTACCTCAAATCAAGAAGGGCAATCTGTACGCCTTAGTCATAGTGAACTATACCACCCGGTATCCCGAGGCTTTTCCTATTCGTGCTCCCACCACTACTAACATCAGTGACAAGTTTTTGGAATTGTTCTCCCGGGTCGGTTTCCCACATGTAATCCTCACAGACCAAGGAACCCCCTTTGTTTCTAAATTAATGGCACAGATCTGAAAATCCCTTGACATATCACACATTAAAACATCAGTATACCATCCACAAACCGATGGTTTGTGGGAGAGGTATACCGCTACCCTTAAATTGATGTTAAGAATGCTCTTCAGTGTTGAGGGCAAGAGTGGGACATGCTTCTCCCTCTGGCTCTGTATGTAGTCCGAAACCAGACCCAAACCAGTCTGGGTTGCTCCCCTATTAAACTCCTTTATGGCGGAGAGCCCCGGAGCTTGTTAGAGATAACCAAGGAGGTTTGGGAACAGGAGAAAGAAGAGGAAACCAAGTCCTTCCTCGACTATACACAAGCCTTGCGCCCGACTCCACAAGTTAAGAGAATTCACAGAAGCCAACCTAGAACAAGCCCAAGTCAGACAGCAACTGTTCTACAACAAAGGAAAACAAGCATTTGCAATGCAATCGGTCTCGCCTATGGGAACCTATATGTATTTAGCTATGCAGCACAATAGCCTGGGTGCTGAACATCTACTGTTCTTTGAAATGGAGGGAGAGTAAGCACCAAACTGCGTGACATACCAGGTATGGGAACACATGGAGAGAAATATTGCCTTTCAGCGGGAAATGGTACAGTCCAAAGCTCTGTTTTTAATATAAAATCAGGGCCTTCGGTGGTCATATCACTGAAAATACAAGATTTGGAAAAAAAAAATTGTCTGCGGGCACTCGTGGAAGACTATTTCTAAGGACTGGAATCTAGAGCATGCTAAAGTGATTCTGGTATTTTACTGCTCTCTGCTGGTCGTTTTCTATCAAGACAAATAGAGACAGTTGAACATAAAAAAAAAGTCCTTAAGCGGAAGCAGACAAGTCCTAGGGCTGATCTCCAGAGCCCACATAGTACATACACATATAAGTATATAATAAGTAGATACTAAAGTATATACAAGAGGTCTCGAATGCTCGACCTAAACACAAAAAGGGGAAAGAAGGAGGATGAGAAAGACTTAAGTACCGCCACAAAGGGAGACAGCAGGAACCAGCAAGAGGAATAAACGAGCCAAGGGTGTCAGGTACTGGATTGAAGAGGCCTGGGGTGGTTTCAATTCTAGAGAGCCCTGGCATTTGGCCCGCTGACATTTATTTAATAGGGCTTCTGAGCAGAGCTTTGGGCACCGGTACTCATTATTTGACAAATTAACCACTGACGCATCTGAAAAATACTTGTCCTTCGACGATGCACACAGCACTCATCCCACTGTGGCGCAGTGCTTTCCTATTCAGCCCGCGTGTGGAAGTGCTTTGGGCTCGTGCTCTGACCATCTTGCTCCTTTAATGGACTGTAATGGAAGTGAAGTTCCTTGTGTGCTGCATAGCTCGGGGTTTACTGCTCCGGTGTCCCGGTGGGAGAAACACTGCTGCAAATTCATGAGGTGTCT
Source organism: Triturus cristatus (assembly GCF_964204655.1). Classification (NCBI taxonomy): domain Eukaryota; kingdom Metazoa; phylum Chordata; class Amphibia; order Caudata; family Salamandridae; genus Triturus; species Triturus cristatus. Next base: position 1,527,844,298 of record NC_140591.1, read on the forward strand.
GAGTCATAATTACAACGAAATTATCAAAATATCATACATAGCAATCTGAAACCTTGGCAGATATGAAAGAGGGTGAGCATCACTTCACATGACATGGCATTGAAGACCATACCCATACTTCTGTTCTTGACACCGAGTCTTGTTTACTTAAATATTTCATAAAAGTGATAGGAAGAATGTTTTTTTTATTCTATTGCCATTTTATTGCTTCTCTTGTACGATGCTGATCATATAATAAACTTGTTAATTTTGGTTGGCGTAACTTATTGACTAATAAGAAAAAAAGGCAGAACCAATGCCAATTAGACAAAAAGAAAAGAAAAGGAGCATGGTAAAACAAGGAGAATAAAACAAATCACTTTTACCAGGTGGTGTTTGTGGTCCAAGACGAGGCCATGCAAAAAATTAATGTGATGGGAAAAGGTTTTTCACTTGGAGTGGGATGAACTAAGTTGGTAAAGCTGTCACTGCAGGGGCCACCTTCTTCATAAGCGAATGCTGTAAGCAGGAAAGTAAGACTTTTGAAGTAACTACTAATATTAGCCTCAGATGTCAACACTAGGAAAAAAAAAAGCGGACAGCTAGAAAGCAGGTCACATGGCTCCTCTAAGAATTAACAGTAAAAGGAGCAAGGACTTGCTTTTATACTGCAGAACCACCTAACAGGGTGTGAGAGGCCCTAACACAGAGCCCAGCTGCCTCGGGGTCTATAGCGTACATTAATTAGAGTCAGTTAGCAGTGTCATGACAGCATGGTGCTGGGCAAGCCTCAGGAGATGCTGGGAGATACACACAGCGATCACAGCAGGCTGTATTATTTCAAAATGTAACACCAGTGAAGTGAGAAGTCCAGGGGTCTGGCGCACCACAGCTACACAATTCACTTACTTGAACAAGTGAATAAACTAAGAGAACTGCATGTACTCTGTAGCAAAGAGAAACCTTCTAAGTCATTTTTAAAACATACTTACTGTATATTTGCCATGCCGTGGGTTTTAGAGCTGCACACGGTTCACCCTGCAGCAGAACCTCTCTTCCTCCTGCAGAGTACATCTTCTTGCCCACGCAGTGACTTGGGAAATGTCTGGGAGCCCCAAGATATTGTCACATACAGGAGACTGGTCGCGCCAGGAGAGGTAGAGGACACGTTTGTACTCAGCAAGGAATGTTCGAGTACTTAAATCTCTGATTTTTTAAAATGAAATCCCGGATGTTTATCTTCCAGTGTAAAAAAACTCTTAACCAACTCTTTTTAACAAATGGATAAACCTTTCCTCTTGAAGCAATATCGTGACCGGAACAAGAGGACAATACTCCCTGGGGCGCACAATTGAAAATATCTGAAATCAGTTCCTAAGTGTGTTGGATTGCTGAATTTTACTTAGCCCACATGTATAGAAATGGAGAATTTTCATGTTCTGCAGCGTACATTGAAATGATGGTTCTGAGATGGACATCTTGATTGTCTTGAAAATAAATTGCTGCAAAGTCATTTTGTTTGGAGCTCTGCTGCCCTCTTGTGGGCTTTGTCGGCACTGACATTGGCGCAGCGAATAAGGGAAAGCTGGAGAGCATACATTTTCTTTAGTCTAATTGCTGAACCGCGAATATTGTCTCATCTACAGGGTAGGTTATATAATGTCATGACCCTAAAGCAATGCGTGAAACAGATTAAAGTAATACCAACAATCATTGGCAATGCAATAGGGCTCGCATTTACGCAAGACCTATTGCATTGCAAATAGCAATGCGTGCGGGCGACGAGGCACGAGGGGGGGCGGCGGCGAGAAGGTATTAGACTGCGGGAGGGGGGCACATGAAGAAAGTAGTGCTGTGAAGGGCCATTAGCCGTGGAAGGACACAAATGACTGACATGGCTGTTATGGGGAGGGACTAACAAGCTTAAAACCAATCGGAAGGCAGCATTTAGAACCTAAGCCCATGAAGAAGATGGGCCGGAGAGTGGGCGGAGCTTCCACAAAGCTTCCACACTATAGTGTATACTGCATGACTCGCAAAGCGATAGCAGCTCATTCACGCTGCAACGCTACGCGAGACCTAAAAATGGAGAGACTTAAAAGTTGGGGATTGGGTCTTAGTCCTTATGCCATCCGCCCTTTCCTTAATCACATCCAAATGACAAGGCCCATACAAAATCACGAAGATAGGTCTAACGTCCTACCACGTACAAGACACCAATACCACTCTAAACCAACTGGTAGTCAACAATGAGCTTTCCGTAGAACAGAGAAAAGCCCTACCAGACACCCTACACCCTTTCGCTCGTTTGTTTTCTGACCTCCCAGGGAAAACCACCTTAGCGGAACATTCTGTTCACACTCAACCAGGCAAGGTTGTGAAGCAAAAACCCTATTGCATACCTGCTGCTCGCAGAGAAGCAATAAGACAAGAGGTCAACAGTATGAGTGCAATGGGAGTGAGTGATACGGCCTTCACAAAACGATTGGTCTTCACCAATCATTCTAGTACCAAAACTGGATGGTTCCGTCCGGTTTTGAATAGATTTCAGGGCTGTCAACGCTATATCGAAATGCAACTCTTGCCCCACCCTTGCGTGGACGAGCTTATTGAAAAGCTTGGCCATGCCCAGTATATCACCACCTAGGACCTCACAAAGGAATAGTGGCAGGTGCCCCTTAGACTACAGGACCAAGAAAAAACTGCATTTTCTACCGCCACCGGTTTTTATGAGTTCACTGTCCTGCCTTTTGGTCTACATGGAGCACCTGCCACCTTCCAGAGGCTCATGAACAGAGTGCTGTCAGACCACCAAGCATACTCTTCTACCTATCTTGACGACATCGTCATATACAGCCCCACCTGGGAACAACATCTCCTCCATTATCATTAGGTCCTCCAGGCCCTTCAATCAGCAGGCTTACACATAAAGCATAAAAATCATGGGTAGGGTTCCAAAAGGTGAAATACCTTGGGTATCTCCTTGGGAACAGGTACATAGAACCCCAACAGGAAAAGATAAGAGTGATTTTCATACAGCTTTCCCTACCACAAATAAAGAAGTTAGGGCCTTCCTAGGTCTTCTTGGGTACTACCGGAGATTCATTCCCCAATACTCGGAACCACTCACTGATTTGTTAAAAAAGGAGACCAAGACAAAAGACCTACTACATCCTCCATCCGAGGCGGTACTGGCCTTTCAAAAACTGAAAGCAGCTATCACCTCTAGCCCCATACTGCGCTCTCCCGATTTTACCAAACCCTTCCTTCTGCAGACGGATGCCTCTGAAAACTGGTTGGCGGTGGTCTTGTCACGAGTATCCCAGGAGGGTGTTGAACATCCCATCTTATTCATCAGCCGCTAACTCCTTCCGTGTGAGCAACAATACCCCATAATAGAGAAGGAGTGCCTTGCAATTAAGTGGGCTGTGGATAAACTCTGTTACTTCCTTGAGGGCGACCGTTTCCTTTTGTCTACCGACCATGCCCCACTACTCTCGATGAGCTGGAACTAGGGGAACAACCCACGAATACTTTGTTGGTTCCTCTCCCTCCAATACTTTTCTTCTGAGGTCAGGCATCGCAAGGGTGCCGACAATGGAAACGCGGACTTCCTCTCACGCATTCCCCGATTCCCTGATTGGGAACGGGCTGGGGAAGGTGACCACCATAGCAGACTGAAGCACAGGATGCTGCAATAGAACGTTTTCCCCCTTACCTCTCTCCGTGTCCTCTCCTCTCCTCTGTCCTCTGTCCTCTGTCCTCTCCTCTGTTTTCAGACAGGGATCGTGGAACAAGATATTGACTGTTCATTTAACCCCTTCAGTGCCCGCCCCTTTCCCCGTCCTGTGCCGGCCGTTGCATTAGCGGGCGGGGTCTATGACGAGCTGGACTCGTCATGGGCACAGCGCAACCGCGGCCCATGACGAGTCCAGCTCATCATGGGCACTGAAGGGGTTAAGAGGCTCGCACTCTGGGACCACTCTCCTGATCATGTGACTCAGTCATATGATTCACCCAGCTTGAAAGCGGAAGAGACATAGGGAAGCCGGCATTCGACTCCAGATGGGAAAGCAGAAGGAGGAGATCTCTTTTGGTTATAGTATATACAGAGCTATCTTCCTACAGGAGACAAAAAGGGGACGGGCTGGCAATTATTTTGAAGTCCTCCCTCTAATGCCAAACCAACCTCCTCAAACTCCCGCAATGTGAAAGTGTGGTGTTTGATATCGTACTGTCTCATACAACCACTTTCTCAGGAGCCTTAATATACCCTCTTGGACCTTCATGCCTATTCACTAAGACATTTCTGGAAGCTATAACAATCTTGGACTCAAAACAGCAATTTCAGATTATTGGAAAATTTGAATTTACACAGTGATGAAGTCATAGATACGCAAGCAACTAGTCTACCGTTTGACTGGAGCAAATAATTCAGGGCACCACGCATATAAAGGGCCATTTACTAGACACCATTTTTACAAACAGCCTCGCTTTTCATGTATCTTACAGGTATCTAATCTGATATCTCTCTCATGGTCATATCATTTCTTGATCTCATGACTCTTGGGACAGCTGAGTCTACACCACTTCCTAAAGATAACACAGTATAAGAACGATGTCGGTCTAACTTAAACCAAGATTACTGGAGACACTACCTGAGCCTAACACCACTACCTGAGTTAAATCCTAACCCTGAAGTTGCCAAAAATATGATCTCAGATTGGCTTAGCCTTTCCCTAGACCAAAACATCCCTAAGAAAACAGGAACTCAAAAGCACAAAAAATAAGTCTGCCCCATGATACAGCCTTCAGCTTTGAATGCTAAACAAAGGTAAACAAAGCTGCAAAGTCACAGAAAGAGCATGGAGAAAATGAAAAAAGACTATGTCGAGAAAGAGTGAGAATCTATCACATCGAAATTCATCAAGCGCAGGCCTCATATTTTGACAGAGAAATAAAGAAACTATTAACTCCCCTAGAGAAATCTTAAAAATTACAAAATCCTTGGTGGTATCCAACACCAGCCCTCGGGTAACCAAACCTTCAATTGATAGGTGCAATGCCCTAGCCACCTATTTCAACACTAAAGGTAATTACATCTATTGCCCACATAAGGTGGAAAATGAAAGTGATAACCCCATTTCAGATTTCCATTGGATCCGGCACCTCCGAGAATCCTTACCCTTTAGCTGGAAACTAGCTTTCCCATTTTATTAGACATGGTTTATATATACCTAGAAACAGGTATGGTGCTCCGCCCCTGGAAACAGGCGATGGTCTGAGCCGACCTCAAGAAGCCTAACTTAGACCCTGATAGCCCAACGAATTACCACCCAATCTCCCTACTCCTTGGTCACACCAAAGTGGCAGAGAAATATATCCCCAAATATCTGTCCAAATTCCAGGAAACTAACTCCATTTTGTACCACTCTCAAAAGGGCTTCCGGTCAAAACACGGCACAGAACTGCCCTTGCCTTGTGGTTGAGGAGGCCAAAAGGAGACTGGATCAATGGGCCATGGTAGCTATCATACTTCTGGATCTCAGTGCAGCCTTCAATACTGCTGACCACCCCGCGCTCCTAGATAGGGTGGGTAAAACTGGTATTGCAGGAAATACCTGGATTGGGTGAGTTCAATTTTGAGGGAACAAACATTCTAGGTCTTTGACAAAGGCTGTTTATCGGAAATCATCCCAACTACTTGTGGGATCCCGCAAGGGTCCTCACTCAGTCCAACACTGTTAAGTTTATACCTGCAACCACTCATGGACATTATAGCTCCCCATAGGATTTTTATAGTTTCCTATGTGGATGACATCCAACTGGTCTCTCTAGCTTCAGACTCACATACTTTCTAATCTACACTAGGACCATGCCTGGAGCAGGTGGCCAGCTTGATGAGTAAGTCTTGCTGAAAGCTCAATGGAGCTAAAACAGAATTAATGATTCTGGGAAACAACTCTGTCACTCAACAAATTCCAGGCCGACCTACAAGCCTTGGCTCCCCACTAGTCCCAAAGACGGCCATAAACATTTTAGGGATGTGGTTAAAGAATACGTTAATGATGGAAGCCCAGGCAAATAAAATTTCTGCTAGTTGCTTTGGATTGCTAAGGATGCTATGTAAGATCTTGCCCCTGCTTCCACAAAATTTAAGAGAGGTGGTAGTATAAGACCTTGTTCTCCAACGTCTAGATTACGGCAGTTAATTGTACTTGGGGTCTCCAAAAGGAGTGACACGCAAACTGCAGGTTGTTCAAAATGCGGCTGCACGCATGTTACCTGGGAACCCTAGAGCGCAATCAGTCAGACAGGGCCTGAGAGACCGTCACTGGCTCCCTAGTACTCCGAGAATAGAGTTTAAGTCACTTAGAGTTTTTCTTCATGCTCTGCAAGGACAAGGTCCATATATTCTACACCAGTTTGCTTCCCCCTACATCCCCAATAGACCACTACAGTCTTAAATCCTCCATTTGGATACAGCCCCGAGTGTTAAAGGAGCCAGAAGTAGAGGGCAATCTTTCAGTTTAAATGCAGCTAAGCTCTGGAACTCTATTCTGCTAGCCAATTGAGCAACAGATAAAGAACTATGCTTTTGAAAAGCCACCCTTAAAACCAGGCTTTTTAAATAATAACCTTCTCTAAATGGCATCCCGTTTTGTATGGTGCAACCTCTTTAAACCTAGCACTGGGATGCCTTTGGGTCGCCATGCACTTCATAAATCCAATAGTATAGTATAGTTTAGTATAATACAGTACAAATGTAATGTAGAGTGGCCAAAACCCCGTGCTCTCCACCAGCGGATTAGAATTTAGAGCCCACCCCTACAAATTACAATTTAGGAATATATGAACTTCTAGAGGATTTACAAAGCATTTTGAATAATATATAAGCATGTCTTTTCACACAATGCATCCGTGCTATGTATATTTGTAGACTGTCAACCCAAGAGATCTTTATACACTAGACAGAGGCTAATATATATATATCTATATATATGTATATATATATATATATATATATATATATTACCTACTGGTGGTCGCCAGTAGGTAGTTATAGTTACAACCTAGTTTCTATAGGAAAAGCATTTTTTGATTTGCTAATAACTTTGGCGTCGTTTTATGAATCTTTGCGAAATTCTCCCAAAAAACGTCTATCCAGGTCAGCTCCTATCCTGAAAGTTTGGGGGCGATTTGTCAAGCGGGGGCTGAGAAAAAAGGGGGGTCCCAAAGCACGTTTTCCCAATGTTAATTTCCATAGGAAATGTTGAGACGAGCTACAGCCCGAACTGCTGAACGAAATTTGGCAGAAAGGTAGAGCTTGGTTCAGAAAGCGACCTTTTTTTTAAAATGGTGTAAATCCGTTCAGTAGTTTTTGAGAAATTCAAAGAATAAGAGTCAAAAAATTAATTTCTCATAGGAAACTTTGTGCAAGGCTACAGCTGAAACTACTGAACAGAATTACCCCAAATTTGGCACAAAGGTAGTGCTTGGATCAGAAAGCGACCTTTTTTTAAAATGGTGTAAATCCGTTCAGTAGTTGCTGAGAAATTCGAAAAATAAAAGTTTCGATATCTGGGTGGAGCCTAAGTCCCGTGCACGAGCTTCACTGTGATTGGCTGCCAACACTCCAAACCAGGAAGTCTTGGCAGCCATCTTGTGGCTCGGTAGAAGCGAGTCGCAAGAAAACAGAGAAACAAAGGTATAAAACAAGAGAAGGGGGCAGGGTAGAAACGCTCTGATCCCCTAGGCCTGCTATGGGGATCCCAGAGGGTGGTGAAAGGAGGCGCCCGGGCCTGACATAGAAAGTGTGCATACGCACCCCCTGGCACATTGTAGATTGAAGATTAAGTTCAATTCAATCCCGAGGGTCCCTGGGGGTGAACTAGCCCACCAGGTACTTCCAGTATGCACCAGGGAGCTGCGTTGCAGAGAGGTGTTGAGAGGCCACACCCCTTTTTACACCTCTCTGCTCTGCAACGCAGCTCTGTGGCACTTACTGGAGGTAGCTGGTGGGCTAGTTGGCTCCCAGGGACCCTCAGGACTCAAGGGGATTTAATCCCCCAATTTACAATGCTCCAGGGGGTGCGTTAGCCTTCAATACTCATCGATCATTTCTCCTCAGTTGTGGCTCCCATCACACGACTGTTGCGAAAAAAGGTTAACGGCCACCGGCCTGTCAGTACCCATGCACTCTTTCAATCACCCAGCCAACACCATGAACTTATCCAATTACTCCACCAAAACCAAAGCATAAATTCACCATGCATTCTCCTTGCAGTACTCTAATCTTCCAGTCAGTACCCATGTACTCATGGAATGACCCAGGCACTAACACATGCACTGCTACAATCCCCTGTGCACTACCCATGCAGACCTCTAACCACCTACACAGTACTGATTCACTCCTCCAATTACCCAGGTTGTACCCATGCAGTCCAGAAATTCCTCTGTCACTACCCATGCACTCCTCAAATCACCCATCCACCTTCATGTACTTATCCAATCACTCCGCCAACACCCAGGCAGTTATAAAATCACCATGCACTGTCCTTGCAGCACTCTAATCATCCAGTCACTACCCATGTACTCATGCAATGACCCAGACACTAACACATGCACTGCTACAATCCCCTGAGCATTACTGATGCAGGCCAGCCATCTGTCAGAACTCTTAGGGTGGCATGCGGTCTAGGGCCCGCCCCATCTTATTCACCCTGTTTTACACAGCGCGCCTGTGTGGCATTGCCATACTGTGCCAAGAAACTCTGTGGAAAAATTCATGTAGCAGCTTCATTAGCAAACCGTAGGCTGTTATGCTTTTATTTACGATAATGATTTTGATGTGGCTGCATGGTTCTATGTCTTTCTTTATTATTTTTGAATGTGTGCTTTCATTTAAAAAGTAAAACCGAATTGTGTTCGTGTAAATCTCTTTATAAAGTTCGAATGAGGAAAGGAGATGTTTTTCCCAGATTAGTGTGCGCATGGGCGTGCTCGCACTGACGTCAGCGGCAACGCCCATGCATCTGTGCTCACTATTCCAAGGATTTCGATGAGAGAGGTCTTCCTGGTGATTCCCCGTCTTCAGCGGTGATTTTGGAGTGTTTGTTCGAGGGGTTTCTGACCTTTCATTTTGCCAAAGGTAGACCCTGGTTGTTTCCGATTCTGGATACACGGAGTTTGATTTTCTCATTTCCTTAGAAGCAAGCACGAGTAAATATTGGTGCATTACGCTGCGCTATTTAAGTTTGTCACAAGATTCTTTGGAGTTTATTTAACTGTGTTTAGCTCTCTATCATTGACACATTGACCTTCTGTGGGAAGGCTTCCTGTTTGTATGAGAGTTCTTTGTTTGCTGCATGTTTATTACGAGCGCTTTTATGGAGGCAGCATTTCTGTGGCAAGCGCTTTCACTGTTAACAGCATAAGCGTTAAAGAGTGTTTACATTGCTAAACTATCAAAGGCTCATGTTTGAATGCTATAATTCAGATTCATTTCGTTTTACGATTTAATCATTGCTACAGCAGAGTTTTAAGAATTAAGACTCCAGTGTGTTGGGCTTATGAGAAGTGTTCTATAGATTGAATCTTCCAATTACGAATGAACATTTTTAGGAGTTTATTTTGAGGAGATTCTTGAGGAATCAAATAACAACTGTTGAACTTGGAAATTGCAGATTCAATACACAACTGAGGCGCAAATTCTCAGGAGTAATTTGATTTTCTTCCATTTGTAGACTTCATTTATAATTACTAGAAAGTAAGAGACATTTGAGGAATTATTGTATTCTTTTGTGTATATAACCCTTTTTTTCCTTGCAGATCTCCTTCCCAGCTGTTCCCTTCCTGAATTCCCTTCCCCCCCGCTGGATCACTTCAATATTCTGTGTTAATTGCATCCAGAGTTGAAGGTATCGAGAGGTGGGCCCTTGTATCGTCGTGACCAGACTCTGAGGAAGTGGGCTCAGCTGACACCATCTCATTGTCACTACCCATGCACTCCTCCAATCACCCAGCCAGCACCTTGTACTTATCCAATCACTCCGCCAAAACCCAAGCACTTATAAATTCACAATGCACTCTCCTTGCTGTACTCTAATCATCCACTTAGTACCCATGTATTCATACAATGACCCAGGCAGTAACTCATGGCAAACACAGAGGAGGTCATGCTAATCACAGGGGTACCCCAACGCATAGTGTTCCCTAGTATATGTAGGAGTTGTCACTGTATTCTAAGTGTCTTTTAGCATAGCACTGGCTCCGGTCCTGGTTGGTCAGAGTCAGTTACCACCAGTACCCATCCGTAAAATGTTGGGGGCACAGGAGGACTTTTGCTTCTTCCTGCACTTTTGTTCGTCTTTCTGGACTTCTTTTGACACTTTCAGCATTTGTCTTGCGTCTTTCTGCGCTTTTCTTCCTCTTTCTTTACATTTCCTACCTTTGTAGGCATAGTTAGAAATTAGCATTTAAAAAACCATTGAAATTCACTGAAAAAAAACATAGGTTTCAGGCACGTTATAGTTAGAAATTAACATTTAAAAAACCTTTGAAATTCACCGACAAAACCATAGGTTTCAGGCACGTTATAGTTACAAATTATCATTTTAAAAACCTTTGAAATTCACTGAAAAAAACCATAGGTTTCAGGGATGTTATAGTTAGTTGGACATTTCACTTGTACAAAACCATAGAAATTCCCCTGTTATAGTTATATAACTATAACTCGCGCCCCATGCAATGTACTGCTGATGACGTCACATATTACATCATTCATGACATGGTCAGTGACATCATTGATGACATCACTGATGACATCTGAAATTACATCACTGATGACATCATCCACATCAAAATCTGATGTACCTCCTCACACTCTAATATAAACTTTGATACACCCACTGTAAAATACAGACTACCATTTTTGAAACCATTGACACACCAATACCAGTTACTACATACGCACTCACTGATTCCTAGGTCTACACACACATCCACTCATTCACCCATACAATCACTCATACATACAGTCACTCACAAATACAACACTATCATATGCACTCATACACCTATACAGACACTCACCCACCACCACTCATCCATCGAGTTACTCACACACCTAGTCAGTCATGCAAAGAATCAATCACACTCCCATTTCCTCACCTATACAGTTATACACACAACACCTCACTTATTCAAACATATACAAACACATACTTACTCTCTTATACAATCACTGATACCAGTACACACTCATCCATACAGCCACTCTCACAATCACTGACTCTCACTTATAGTCATTTATATACTTCAACTCTCACATACACTGCCTTTTACATATGTAGTTACTTGGACATGTACCACTGAGACATCCGATCTCTAACTAACACAGATCTCTAACTAACACACCCATACACACACTCACCCACCCATACAGCTGTTTCCACATGCACTCTTGAACCCATACACCCAGTGAATCAACCACTCACACATCTATGCACAGAGTCACACACCTCTCACCCACCCACACACACACTCAGTCTCCCATACAAATACTCAGGCAACCAATCAATAACCCATATAGACACTCATGTAGCTACTGACCAACACATGCAGCAGCTTATACAACAACAGACATACTGATATACACATTCAGACAGTTTAGTCACTAACCCATGCATTCAGTAAGACAAATTTTATCACTGACTTATACAATCAGTCACGCACCTACCAAATCCTTCATCCAGACACTTATACACCCACTCATTCTTCAATACACCTTGGCATATATATAAAACATATTTAAACTTTACATAAACACACAGTCACTGGATGATGTCATCAGTGATGTCATCAGTGATATCATTTGAGATGTCATCAGTGATGTCACTGACCATGTCATGAATGATGTAATATGTGAAGTCATCAGCAGTGCATTGTGGGGGCATGAGTTATAGTTAGCTGAACTATCTATAACAGGAGAATTTATATGGTTTTGTACGAGTGAAATGTCCAACTAACTATAACGTCCCTAAAACCTATGTTTTTTTCAGTGAATATATATATGTATATCTAGTGTATAGACCTACATTCTCCAAAGTCAGGGATGTAGAGTAGCAAAATTACCCTTGAGGTAAGATTTGCATGTGGCTGATGAATTTGATGGTGAATAAGTGCACGTTTCACTTCACCAGATATGACAACTATGTTCACACTTTATAGTGGGTACTTCACAATATGAGAATTGACTGTGTGATATACTAATGTTGTCAGTTTTATTGTTTTTATTTAGGGGACTAAATTACAGATTACTAAGGACTGATACCATATAAGGGTAAGAATATTTAAATTTTTTACCTTTGAAATTGATGCTTTTTAATATTGTATTATAGCAGAGAGGGTGATAACTTATTATTACAGGGTAAGAGAAGAAGAAGCATGCTGACCAGTGAATAGAATTATCCCCCATTCTGTTTTATCCCTACCACTGGGAAATTCAATAAAATTATGTATTCCACCCAGGAGTACTGTGCACATAGACATCTTACATTTGCCCTACTGACTTCCTGGAAGCCAATAACATACTAGATCTCTCCCAGACCGGCTTCAGGCCCCGTCACGGAACGGAGACGGCATTGATTGCAGTGACAGAGGAGGCAAGAAGGATCTTGGATGATGGCGGGTCCACGTCCATCGTCCTACTCGACCTAAGTGCCGCCTTCGACACTGTTAATCATAATATCCTTCTCCATCGGTTAGAAGGAATAGGATTGTCAGGGACTGCACTCAGATGGATGAGCTCTTTTCTGACAAATAGATCCTTCAGGGTTTTTGAGAGGGATTTCACTTCTGCTAGTAGACCTCTTAATTGTGGAGTGCCTCAGGGATCCTCCCTGAGCCCTACCCTTTTTAATGTCTATCTACGCCCCCTAGCTGATGTCGTCCGCCCATTTGGGGTGAAGATCGTTACTTACGCGGACGACACGCAGCTAGTGGTTGCGCTGGACCCCCCCCCCCTTAACTCTTATCACAGTTTACACAAATGCTTGGAAGCAGTTTCTACCTGGATGTCTGGCTCTTGTCTTAAACTTAACGGAGACAAAACAGAGATAATGTTCCTTGGAAATAACATCGCAAAAACCATTGACCCTATCTGGCCTCTCTGTTTAGGGAGTCCCCCGCAACCCAAGGAGCAAATCAAGAGCCTAGGCATCTGGCTTGATCACACTCTTTCCTTTAACCATCAGGCCACCAAGCTCGCTGCCACCTGTTTTGGGCTGATGAGACTGCTTCGTAAAATCCTTCCTCTCCTTCCATTCCACTCGAGACGAATTATGGTTCAAGGATTGATCCTCTCCCACCTCGACTGTGGAAACGCCTTATATCTTGGAGCACCTCAATCCACACTCAACAAACTCCAGGTCATTCATAACTGTGCGGCAAGAATTCTCCTGGATATTCCCCGCCGAACCTCAGTAAGAGCCAGACTGAGAGATCTTCACTGGCTCCCGGTGAGATCCAGAATTGAATTTAAGAGCATGTGCATCGCACACCGCTCTTACTGGGGAACAGGTCCCTCCATCAACTCCCCCCTTGTAAAAGCCTACCAGCCCACCCGTTCCCTCAGATCTGCGACCTCCCACCTCGCCTCAGTACCACGCATCAGGAAGGCCAAATGCGGAGGCCGCTCGCTCTCCTACAACCTAGCCAGGATCTGGAACTCCCTCCCCTTCCATATCAGGTCTGAACCCAACCTTCTCACCTTCCGGAAGATTCTTAAAACCTGGCTATTCAGCAAAACTTCGGTTTAAAACTTCACCAAGCCCCCCCTATTCCAGCCTCTCCAGCTCAGCTCAAGCTCTTTACAGCGCTGGGACGCCCCTGGGTAGCCAACGCGCTTTAGAAATCCTCATTCCATTCCATTCCCTATCACACTTGGGGAGAACACATGAGTGGCATAGTGATACATCTATGAATAACTTCCTCCAAATCTCCCCACATAGAAATTGGCTTGCAGCTTACTCCTTGTCCAATTGTAAGGGTGCTAGGAGGGGGCCAGTGATTAAGCAAGCAACCAATTGGGTGGGTGAGCGCTTTTGTCCTTAAACATTAAGAATCTCCACCATAGGTATTCTTTACACCTTTGTGTCTCTTTCCTATACATTACATACACTCAGTTTTTGTGTGTTTTTGTGATAGATTAGGGGGTTGAACTGAGTTTTTGGGATTCCTCCAGACCTTTTAGTGTTAGGTGACACTGTATTATACACAAGAGGGGAAATCTGCCTTACAGTGCGGTTTGGTTTCCCTTGGGTCTACAAAGTTCAGTGAGGTATGGAACTGGAGTGAAACATGTGCACCCAGTTTGACTACAAAGATCCCAAGATCAAACATGCACAGCGGTTCTCTCCAGGACCAATGAATCTGGTTATGAGCACCAGAGACAAAGACCAGGGAAAAAGGTTGATAAGAAAGACAGTTCAGCCAGTTCCCTGCAAAATACATCACTTTTGAGGGCAGGAGGCTTGCTGTAACTGGTTCTGGCTAGAGCTCCCACCAGGAGTAAAATGAGCCCAAGATCTTTGAAATTGGCCATCAAGACCCGAGGTAGGCTCATTTTAAGAATATAACCTTTGACCCCCCCCAGCATGAAGCTCATGGGGCTCATCCACAGTTTCCTGAAAATACCCCAAGGGTGAGCCATGGCTCTGGAGTCAGCACAATATTGATTGAAATATTTCCAGGGAAGGGGTGTCCATGGGGAATTCTCATCTGTTGCCCCTCAAAGTCTGAGACCCGATCCCCTGAGCTGTTTCATCCAGCCAAATAAAGAAAGAGAGGAGAGTTTTGTGGTGCCCTTCCAGCAGCAGAAGAATAGGACCTTGGAACCCATCACTAGACCCTCACACCCAGAGGAGGGAGGGAGAGTGCTATTACACACCCCAAATGGCAGTGGCATTTCAGCCACTCCCTATCTCCAGCAAAATGCCATTTGAGGGATTTTTTCCACCTAATGTAAATGTTTGTGAACTAATGCATAGTATTTAGTAAATTTACTTTTCCTTTACAAAAGAACAAGCACTGACTAGACAATCATTCATTGAGGGTTATTATTTAGTTATTAGTTGGTGCCAGTGAATGGTGATTACTAGCCACATCACCTCCCTCGAGTCCTAGAGCTGCTCTGCTGCACTATCATAAAAGAGTCAAGTGCTTCATTAGTGTACTTGATTCGTACGCTTGGACCTATTATTTGTGCAGGTCGCACATCTTGCACAGCTAATAACCCAAATTCTTACATGCAGCATTAATGTATTGTACCATGTTCATCAATGACAATATATATTTACATTTGGCAGCTCATTCATCAATTAACACAAACACACATTATACATGTATTGCAGATGTCACCACATGAAATTCTTTGAAGTGTTTGTCCTTTTTAGTAAAAAAAATATATTTGTAACTGTGGTAGGCATCATAGATTGATTCATACGACACATTGCTACTGCATTATGGGAAGTATGTATAAGTACAAACGTTGCCCTCAAATCAAGATTCACAACAAAAAATGACAATACTTTGAGTGGTACAAATCATGTTTTTCTTTCAGATTTTCTTTGTATATCTAGCGACTCCTATCGGAGTACTTGCCACGGGCCCAACACTCAGTGAGACACAGCCTCCAAAAAATTAAAGCAATTGCATGGAGTACTGCCTTCTGGTGGTGATTGAAGAGGAGCCAGAGAAGACTGGTGCTGAGGTGCCAGCTACCAGTCAAAGGGTCACAGGCAACAACATTGCTGCCACTGCAGGCAGCTGAGATCCCCAACTATCTAAGCCATCCCTCGACCCCAAAAATCTCCAATACCTTGGTTCTGCCAACCTCCTGCAAATTGCATGGGATCTGGAGGAGATCAAGTGTGGCTAGCAGGACCATTTGCGCCGGACGGAGGCTGTTGTGTCCTATTTTGCATAGGGACGGGTGGTGCTTGTTGTGGGAGATGAGGGTGGGAATTTTAGTTTGGGACAGTGTGTTTTTTGTATTTTGGGTTTGGGTGAATGGGTGATTCTCTTGGGGAGGAGAGGGTGAGAAAGATAATTTGGACAGGGTGATTTTTGGAATTTGTTTGGGTTTGGTTGACGGGATGGGCCTGTTGTGGGAGGAGAAGATACGACTTTTGTATATTTTGGTGAATAGATGAGTTTATGTTTATCATTATGGATATTAGTCTTTGCATTACTGCCTGCAGTAGCATCTCACACAGACACAGAGGAAGCGCTACCAACTCAGTGATAACAGAAGCTGCATCTTCCCTGTTACAAACAAATTGTCCCACTGAGTCTATCCCTTCCCCACTTTAAGTTTTTAGATTTTCTTACCTGATTTACACTTTCCATGTGTTTTTAAGGGAGGTACTTACTTAAACTAAGGGTGGGCAGGATCACAGAGTTTTACTCTGCAGAATTCCGCACCCTGGTCCATTTTATTTCAGTTTAATATTTACAATAGGTGGATTAAACCTCACATCAAACATGAACTATCTATCACTTTTTTTAAGCAGCCCTCCTATAGGTAACTTATGTTTTATTAGTCTGAAAAGTAGAGTCCATCCTCAATCTCAAGGGTGCCTTTGCAAGGATAATTATTAGCCAAACTTGAGATGTCAGACCAATTGCCCTTGTCATTCTTCAATGTTTCAGGAGCACTATAAATGTTTGTAAGGAAATGGTTTTTCATTTTATTCATCACCAATCTCTTCACATTTTGAGGTGAGAGACTGTGCACCAGCAGTACTGAAAACACACTCTAAAGATACACTGGCCACCGGACATGGAAGATACTTTATTGTCAGCCTGCTGAGATTTATCTACTTTGCCCTCCATCCACAAGTCCACAGATTGAGGTACCTTCTATTGGGTCATCCAGATTGTCTTGGTCCATCTTCTGAATTGTCATTGTTGATGCTACTTGCTGTGCCATCATCTCAGTTCTTGACGTAAATGCTGCTGAATGAAATCAGCCAATTAAGGAGGGAAGCAGTGAACTTGAAGCAGTTGTTGCTGTAGGTTTTAGAGGAGCTGGTGATGGCACCTGCTGCTGTTGGACAGACTGCAAGCCAACAGCACTGCCCTGCGTGGAGGTTGAAAGCTGTATTACAGAACTTCTTTCCTAGCCCCGAATATATAGTCATTCTTCTTCTTGAACATTCACTTTACTGATGATCCAGGTCTTTTAAATAAGACATCTATTTCAGCAAAAGAAATTAAGATGGCCAGCATTTTTGTGGTAAAGATGTAATCTTTGGAGGACACAATCTCTTTTGGCAACTTTTATTAGTGTTCAAGTGAAGGATTAAACTTTCCACAAAAGAAGCTGCTTCTTCATTGCCATTGGTAGTGAACATTCATTCTACCTTTTTCAACTGATCCTGTAGCAGATGCAACAATGGGATTACTGGGCTCACTGTACTGTCTTCGTGGCTGACTTTCTGTGCCATAATCTCAAAAGAAAGAAGCATTAGTATCAGGCACTCCAGTCGCCCCCATTTGTCTACCTCCATAGGCATACCTTTGGCAGTTGCATTCGCTCTCATTTGAGTTACATATTCATTGATAGAATTGTGCTGTTCAAACAGATGTTCCAGCATGCAGTAGATTGAGTTCCAATGTGTTGGAAACTCCTGTGCGAGGGCTTTTACAGGTAACCTATTAACACCCTGAAGGATGTTCAACTGCTTCTGTGCTTTGAAGAAATGACTGAAGTGAGTGCATATTCTTTGGCAGGTGACCAGTATGTTGCTGACTATCTATTCATTTTTTAGAAAGTCCTGCACAAATAAGCTGATGCAATGCATGGAACCCAGAACTCGGAAACTTCTATCGTAAGCTATAGCTTTCAAAATATGACTGCCATTGTCAGAGGCAACAAATCCAATTGTGAGATCTCTGGTTTAAGCCATTCATATATTTTGGTATAAAACTCTTCCAAAATGTGTGTGGCTGTATGCGATTTTTCATTGGTGAACATCCCAACTGTTAAATGTTGCTAAATGCCCTGAAAAGCATAATTAGCAGTGAGACCAGCAGCTAGCCTTTGCCCAACTCTCTGGAAAAAAATCTAGTGTGCAGTGATGCACATGTAATCTGTTGCTTGACAACTGGTTCTCCACATCCCGTCATGAGGTAGATAGACTTAACAGCACTTTGCTTCATAGTGTTGCCAATCAGTTGCAGAACTTCATGATGAAGCACTGGCAAACACACTCTGGCAAAATCAGTCTGGCTGGGAACCTTCTACTTGGGGCAGAAGGTTTCAACAAATTCCGGAAAGCCCACTCTTCTACAAGAAAAAAGAGAGGAGGGCCAGAGATAACATTTTAGCCAGCTCCACTGAGTAGAAATAGACTTTTTCATGGTTCTGGTGCTGTTGTAAATTAAGGCAGAATGTGATTAAGCATTTACTGAAAACATTAATGCTTCCCCTTTTTGATCATGTTTTCTTCGTTATGTTGACCGAAGTCCGGACTCCATTTTGTATTGGCATGCTGCCATGTGTTCACCACGAGGAGAGTCCGACCTCTGTGTTAGTTGCTCTTGTAATCTGCCTAGCAACAGTTTATAAATAGCTCTCTCTTGTCCGTCTGGCGCATGCCCAGACTTGACCACATCTGTTATAATTAGCTTTGCTTGACCATGTCCTTTCGCGGGCTCAAGGAGTGTGTTGGCTCCGCCCATGTATTGATTCAGTATCGAGAATGACCATAAATGGTAATGTTCTTCGGCCTCATGTTGTATCCACCCACTTATGAGCCCCTCTGTTGTGTATAAAAGGGGACTGTGTACGAATGTTCTTTGTGCTACTCCATGCAATACTGAAGGGTGTTGTGTGGATTGTAGGACCACCCTTAAGGGTTAATAAACGTTGTTTTGTACTTTGCAGTTTCCGTGCCAACTTCCTTATAGATTCCGTCACAGGAGAGCGAACCCTTGTGTCTTGCGGGCCTAGCTGGGGCCTGTATTCATCAATTGGCGCCCGTCACGTGGGGCTCATCGGCGACTCGGATGCTCGAAGGACTGGTCGCGACGAAGGTGAGGAGTTTGGCCGGGGACGTGATCACTGCCAGCGGCGTCTTAGCCCTGGCATCCCGAGGTTTTTCTTCCTTCCCTTCCGAGCTGACCGTCTGGGTGGCGCCGGTCATCGACTGAGACCTCTTCTGTCGGTCCTGCCGTGAGAGCCGTTTGGGCGATTGTGGAGCTTGGCAGTTGGAACCTGGACTCTTGATTGGTAAGAACCGTTGTACGGTACTTGCTCCGAGTTTTGAAGCCTGGGTTGGCTATTTGAGTTTTGATTGATGATGACTAGTCATATTTTGAATTTGTCTTTGTGAAAATATATGCGTTGCAACACATATAGGCAGGTAATGTGGAGAAATTTCTCCAGGAGCTGTGTAAACTTTGAACGGCGCAACGATTAAGTGCCATTTTTCCTTATAATATTGCATATTTTGCACTATTTCTGAGCATGCCTGCTTTCAGCGCACTCCGTAAGTGGTGCTGCTGTTTTGGTAACCGGTTGAACCTCGAGGAATCTGCTCCAGCTCCCCCAGAGGGGACTCCTAATAGGGATATGTATGTGAAGCATGGTCTTTCTTCCATAATGTACAGCACGCTATGGAGGAAATACACGAGGAAGGATCCTGAGTTGCGATGGCCTTTGTATGGATCGTTTGATATACGTAAGATTGAGTATGTGGAACAGTGTATGTGTAAGCGACGTGCTCGTCAGGATATGTTTGAGTGTGTGCGATTATGGGTGAAGGAAGTGCGTGAGCGAAAGAAACGTGAGAAAGCGCTGTTTGATAAAGAACAACGGAAGAATGATCATGTGCGAGCACAGGAAGCGAAGCGTCGGGAGGACAAAGAGCATACGGACAGACAAGAGAAAGAGCGTAGGCTACAGGTCTCGGGTCAATATGTTGTTCGCCAGCCGCTTTATCCTGTCCTTAATAATCCTGATGATGATTTTTATTTACTAGATCGCTCTCCGCCCCCTTATGTTGGCGCATCTGCTCCGCGGCCGCAAGATTCTGGCCCGGCTTCGGGTAAGGTAGACATACGGTCTATGTTATCGGCCGAGCATATGGCTGAGCTTCGGAAACTTTCCCTCCGTGCACTTAAGGGCAAGATGTCTAAGGAGGAGTTGTTCCATACTTGGGGGTCGTGGCAAGATAGAGAGAGGGTGTATTTTCTGTCTCATTTCGCGGATGAAGTAATTGCTGCTTTCCGAAAATATTCTAGTGTCCTTGAGCCTGACGAAGTGTCTTCGGATGCCGGAGCATTACGTAATGGTGTTTTTTCTCCCCCTAAGGCTCCTGAGGCGGCTCGGCGGCTGTTCGCTTTACGGGACGAGGTGCTGGCCCTTAGAGAGAAAGCACGCCAACAAACGGAGGAGGGGAAGCAGTTGGATTTGTCTGCAGCAGGGGGCCACCCATCCGCCTCCCAGTCAGATAAGGATGACATAGTGCATGCTAAACCAATGCGAGAGGCGGCGCCTTTGTATGTTCCTCCTAAGGGAGCAGGGACTAGCTCGGATATTAACTCCGCCGATGCAAGGGGATATTTTGTATATAACTGGGTTTACACTCCATGGCATAGGGCCGATGTTATGGCACTAAAGAATGCGTTGCCTGACCCCCGCAAGAATCCAGCGGCCTTCTATGAAGAAGTCGAGGGGGCCTTGAATTCTTGCATTATGACCTTAGCGGATATAGACCTGTTCTTTGGCCTTATCCTACCGCCGGATACGTGGCGCTCTGTCCGAAAGGTAGATGATGCGGTTGCCTTCAAGGCCCGGTGGTCCGACCTTGAGGATGAGGATAGGGAACGGAAGCCTGCACAGAAACCACCCCAGAATATTTTAGATCTCCCTGCGGCTATTGTGGCTAAGTTGAAGACGATTATCCCCCCTAAAAAGATTGACTGGAATATGTTAACTGCATGTAAGCAGAAAGTTGACGAGTCAGTTGCGGACTTCTTTACGCGCTTTGAGGAGACGTTTCATGATTTTAGTGGCCAGTCGCTTACTGACGACACGGGCCGCCACCTTTTCGCGGACAAATATGTGGCTAATCTGCTACCAGCAGTTGCGGCCCGGTTAAAAGCGAGCGAGAGTTCTTGGTCCTCCGCGACGCCGACGGCCCTTCTGACTATCGCTCAGTATTATGAGCGTCAGGAGCACGAGGCGCAGGGCCAGGAGGAGAAGAAATCGAAAGATCTCAAAACCAAGGTGATGTTAGCACAAGTATATGGCCCGCCCCGACGGGGTAATAATAATAGAGGAAGGGGCGGATCTTATGGTCCCCCTTCGGGCCGATCTGATTTGAATAGGAACCAGTGTGCGTACTGCAAGCAGTTGGGCCATTGGGCCAGGGATTGCCCAGCGTTGCGTGCTTCGCGTCAGGGGCATACTCCGGGTGGCCCGAGAGGTAGAGGGGGCTTCTCGAACTTTAGAGGGAATTCTAACGATAATGTCCGTTTCGATACTGCCGGGCGGCACCGAGATGGCTCAAATGTTTTTGATCGCCAGCACCAGTATCATGTATCGGACATCGATCAATCGGGATATCATGATTCTCAGCATGCATAGGAATGCGTTGGATGGGGGTCCGAATCAGTTGAGGTGCCGGTCGATCAGACGGGTCCTTATGTATCGGCTGAGGTTTTAGGTTCTACTGATCAGTTCCTAGTGGATACAGGAGCGACACGTAGTGCATTGTCTAGGTACTTGGTTCCGGGGGCTCCCCCATCCGGCTCAATAGTTACATCGGTAGGGTTTGACGGTACACTCTCCCGAAGCCCTCTTTCACAGCCCCTTGCATTTAAAGTTGATTGTTTTTCTGCGCCCTGTCCGTTTTTGCTTGCTCCGTATACACCGGATAACATTATGGGCCTTGATATGTTAAAGTACTTTAGGGCTACAATCCGCTGCTCCCCTGAGGGTGTGAGGGTGATCTTGAATGACAACTACCCCCGGTCTGGGCGGATGTGTACGATATCAGAGGATGCATTGTTGGCTACCCTCCCCCGAGCTTTATGGGCAACTTCGGACACAGATGTGGGACAAATGGTGATTCCTCCGGTCCACATTAGTGTCCAGGAGGGGGCGGTGCTACCGCGCCTCCCGCAGTATCGTATTTCCCAGGAGGGCGAGGAGGCTCTCATACAGATTGTGCAAGACTTGATAGCAGTAGGGGTGGTGGAAGAAGTTCCCTATAATATCTGTAACAGTCCGATTCTCCCAATTTTGAAAAAGGACACGGATGCAAAGGTCTATCGGTTCATAATTGATTTGAGGGAGGTAAACAAGATCGTGATACCTCAGTACCCGGTGGTTTCCGATATCACGACGTTGCTTACCTTGGTCCCGCCTACGGCGACCATGTTCTCAGTGATTGATTTGAAAAATGCCTTCTTTTCTATTCCCATTCACCCTGATAGCCGATTTCTTTTTGGGTTCACATTACACAATAGATCTTATCGTTTTTGTAGAATTCCCCAAGGCTATACAGAAAGCCCTAGTATTTACAGTCAGGCTTTGAAACGACAGTTGGATTCCTTTGTTCTACTCGAGGGGGTCGCCCTCATTCAATATGTCGACGACATCTTGTTGGCGGCTGACACCCTGGAGTTGTGTGAAAAGAGCACGTTATCCCTCCTTTCCTTTTTAGCCTCCCACAATCATAAAGTATCTAGGAAGAAATTGCAATTCTGTAGACCAAAGGTGACTTATTTAGGTCACCTTTTGTCTAAGGAGGGGCGTGCACTCACACCAGATCGTATCCAAGTAATTTTGGACACACCGAGACCATCCACGCAGAAGGATGTGCGTGCATTTTTGGGTCTTGTTTCTTTTTGTAGACAGTGGATATTGGGGTTTTCACACATAGCTAAGCCATTACTAGCTCTTTTGACAAAAGACACGCCCATTCCGATCCCTTGGTCAGATGAGTGTGATGCTGCGTTTCAGCAATTGAGACAGGCCCTTTGTTCAGCACCAGTGTTAGGGACCCCTGATTATGCAAAACCCTTTTCGTTGTATGTGCATGAGAAAGATGGATGTGCATTGTCAGTCTTAGTGCAGATGCACGGCGACAAGCAGCGCCCTTGTGCATACTTTTCGGCTGTGCTTGATCCTGTCGCCCGAGCATTACCAGGGTGTTTTCGCTCGGTAGCGGCGACAGCTGTGTCAATACGCCAACGTGAAGGAATTGTGTTGTCCCATAAATTGTTGGTGTTAGTTCCCCATGCTGTGGATGCCCTGCTTAATCAGACGAAGACGCAGCATTTGACCAGTGCCCGTTTAACGGGATATGAGCTGACGCTTTTGGCTCCTCATATTACGTTAAAGAGGTGCGTGACATTAAACCCGGCCACATTGTTGCCATACCCCGAGACCCAGCCTGAGGCGCAGAAAGCGCATGATTGTATTCTTGTGACTGAGGAACAAACAAAGGGTCGTATTGATCTCCAGGATACGCCCTTTTCAGAGGTAGATGGAGAGTTGTGGGTAGACGGATCATGCCTGAAGCTACCAGATGGTACGACTTCAGCAGCGTATGCAATTACCACATTACACACGATAGTGGAGACAGCACGCATACCACAGAAATCAGCTCAAGCAGCGGAACTGATAGCCTTAACACGAGCATGTGAGCTCAGTACAGGATTGTGTGTGAATGTTTACACAGATAGCCGCTATGCCTTCGGAGTAGCGCACGATTTCGGCCTACTCTGGAAGGAGAGAGGGTTCTTAACGTCACATGGGGTACAGATAATGCATGGGGAGTTAGTCCACAATCTCTTAACCGCATTGACATACCCGAAGAAAATTGCCATTGTTAAGTGTAGTGCCCATAGGAAAGTAGTTGATAAAGTTGGAGAAGGGAATGCGTTAGCAGACCGAGTAGCACGGGAGACTGCGATGCAGCCCGGCGCTACTGCCATGTATGTAGTAAAGTCACAGGTGGAAAGATGGCGTGATGCGAAGGAGGAAGTGCGAGAAATGCAAAGGACCGCTTCTGATAAAGAGCGGGAGCAATGGGCTAGCGAGGGAGAGTTGGATGATGAGGGCTGTTGGAGAAATAAGCAGATGGATAGATGGAAGTTACCCACGGCTTTCGTACAACCTATGGTTCAAATGGCACATGGGCTAGCACATGTTGGAGCTTCCGCAATTGTGAAATTGCTTACCCAAGTCTGGGAGCATCCAGAGATTGCTAGCACAGCAAAGAGGGTGGTGCAGACCTGTATGATTTGTCTGAAGTATAACCCAGGGAAAGGCACTCGAACTCCAGCAGGAGGATTTGCGACGCCCACTGCACCCTTTGAGGTTCTGCAGATGGACTACATCCAGCTTGAGCGCTGTAACAATTTGAAGTATGTTCTAGTAGTGGTTTGCGCTTTCAGCAAATGGGTTGAGGCGTACCCTACGAAAGACAATACTGCAATGACCACGGCGAAGCTGCTGCTAAAAGAGTTTTTCCCTCGATACGGCGTCTGTAGACTTCTGTGGAGTGATAATGGCCCTCACTTTGTAGCGGATGTTATAAAGTATGTCTTGAAGGGTCTAGGCATCACTCAGAAGTTTCATGCCGTGTTCCACCCTCAGTCTGCAGGACTAGTCGAGAAGTATAATGGTACACTGAAGCTTAAGATCGCCAAAATCCAAGCTTCAACATCTTTGACTTGGCCAGACGCCCTGCCGCTGGCGTTATTGTCAATTAGGTCGGTGCCACACTCTCGAACTGGCCTTACGCCATATGAAATCGTATTTGGACGCCCAATGAATATTTGGGGTCCACCAAGGCCTAAGGCTGTGTATGATGTACCTTGTGTAATGATGAGCGATTATCTGGCACAGTTAACGGATAATTTGGTTTCTATTCATCAACAGGTCCGAGAGGCGCTCCCTGATCGGTCTACCGGTGAAGGACATGGTCTCCGGCCTGGAGATCATGTTATGGTGAAGGTTTTCGACAGAACGAACAGTTTGGAGCCGAGATGGGTAGGACCTGAACAAGTCCTCCTTACAACGAGGACGGCTGTGCGAGTCTCGAACCGAAAGAATTGGATCCATTCCTTGCACTGCCGAAAGGTACCGCCCGGATTGGTGGAGTCTGCCGTGCTGACCGATCAACGAGAAATCCTAGCAGCAGAGACAGGCCGTGCTGCGAAGCCAAATGACACTGAGGAGCTCTTTCCGGACCACACGACTTCTGGAGGAAGGCGATATCATCTTCGACCAAGGAAGTAAGGTTTCCAGTGCCGGGACATACTGTCAGAACGGCCCTTGGGTTAGTGAAACGGAGAGCCGATGAGGCAAGGGGGGGGGATCAGCCCTGCATTAGTGTAGTGACACCCGTCTTGGCCCGCTGGTGAAGAAATCAACCGCTGCCCAAGGGGAAGAGTTCTGACAGACTTTTTAGTTTCAGGAAGATATCAGGGTATTGTTTCTTTTGACATGGAGAAGAAGAAAATCCTTTGTGCGTTGGGGTTCATGCTAACAGTAGCTATTGTTGGGATAACCACATGGTTTGTGGAGGAGGCAACTCCTGCTCGAAAGACACTTGTGTTGACGACTCCGGTGCCTGCGGAGCACTACTTTTATACACTGCCATATCAAGAGTTGAAGCATCGACAATCTTATTTGAATAACACTTTCATTCAGATGCTGCATCACACCCACGTTGCTACGAACGCTACGAACTGTTGGATATGTGGGATGATGCCAGCCCATCAGAAGAAAGGAGGAACGCCATTCATACCACTTCCTTTCTCTCATAATGGCTCTTGTAGAGCATGGTACACTTTGCTGTTTGCCACTCGGAAACCGACAGTGGGACGATTGCTTTTTAGACTTAACAGAGAATGCCATCAAGACAAGAATGGGTATCCACAAGCGAATGGGACAATTTGGGAATGGGAAGAGTACCGACCGGACAATGAATCCATCCCCTATATCTTCACGAACACAAGAGACACTGTGGGGAAGGACAAATTCGTAATCCAAGTAGCACAAGCTCAAGCGGATTTGTGTGTCCAGAGTGTGGGTTTTATCCCTGTTGGTGTCAGTGATTGTATAACTGTATTGAACATTGACGGGCTGAACAACAGTACCTTCCTAGCGTCCCATAATACCTATTTTGTATGTGGAAATAAAGGTTATTACCGTTTGCCGGCTGGGTGGTCCGGGGTATGCTATGTATCATTCCTATTACCTCCTGTATTCTTAGCACCTGCGTCATATCATAAGGATTTGAAACTGTTGAATAATGTGACTGTAAATAGATATAAACGTACTCTATCAATTGATGATGTGGATCAGACCGATACCAGCTTGCAACAGTATATTGATTTTAACTTAGGACTGTTCTTCTTTGTTGGAGCTGCTTTGAACAGTAGGAAGATCCGAAGATTGACAAGAGTGGTAGAAGCTGTGACAAATCAGACTGCTGCCGCTCTTGGGAATCTTACGGAAGAATTACAAATAACTAGGATTGTTGCATTGCAGAATCGTATGGTACTAGATGTAATGTTAGCTGATCGAGGTGGAGCCTGTAAAATTATTGGAAGTAGCTGCTGTGTGTTCATCCCTGATCATACGCCATCCGTTTATAACGCCATTAACAAGCTGCATAAAATAGCAGCTGAAATCCACACAGAAAACGGCACTTGGTCCTTTTCTGGATGGTTTTGGGCGTTGGTTACTGCCTGGGGATGGAAGGTCTTAACTGGTCTCTGCATTATTATAGCAGTTCTGTTCCTTTTCTGTATGTGTATTCAATGTGGACCATTGTGCTGTTCCGTATGCATTTCATTCTGCATTCCAGATAAAAAAGCTATTGCCGATGTTGCTCGACAGAAGGGTCTAGCTAAAGAGGTTAAGGGAATGATGATAATTGATATATATGATGATTATTCTTGGAAACCGGATGTCTTCAGTAAATGCTGAAAGGGTCGTCTGTTGTAAATTAAGGCAGAATGTGATTAAGCATTTACTGAAAACATTAATGCTTCCCCTTTTTGATCATGTTTTCTTCGTTATGTTGACCGAAGTCCGGACTCCATTTTGTATTGGCATGCTGCCATGTGTTCACCACGAGGAGAGTCCGACCTCTGTGTTAGTTGCTCTTGTAATCTGCCTAGCAACAGTTTATAAATAGCTCTCTCTTGTCCGTCTGGCGCATGCCCAGACTTGACCACATCTGTTATAATTAGCTTTGCTTGACCATGTCCTTTCGCGGGCTCAAGGAGTGTGTTGGCTCCGCCCATGTATTGATTCAGTATCGAGAATGACCATAAATGGTAATGTTCTTCGGCCTCATGTTGTATCCACCCACTTATGAGCCCCTCTGTTGTGTATAAAAGGGGACTGTGTACGAATGTTCTTTGTGCTACTCCATGCAATACTGAAGGGTGTTGTGTGGATTGTAGGACCACCCTTAAGGGTTAATAAACGTTGTTTTGTACTTTGCAGTTTCCGTGCCAACTTCCTTATAGATTCCGTCACAGGAGAGCGAACCCTTGTGTCTATCAGTGCTGCTAGCATATTTTCTTCCTCCTGATTGCCCTCTTCTATCACTTCAGCTGCTGGTTCTTTTGCATGATCAGCAGTTATAATTGAAAGGTGCTATGCACATGATTGTGTACTGTTTTTTCAAACGGACAGTTGAACTCTGGTATCACAGTGCATACATGGCTTATAGTGAACAACTTTCCTGTGGCAAATGAAGCATAGTGCATTGTTATCCTCATGCTGGCTAAGCATATAAAAAGTCCCAGATTGGAGAGGAGAGCTTTCTTGTCACACCAAGCCTGAACAACTGAAGATAAAGCTAGGTGGTTGTGCTGTTGACCTTTCTGTAAGGCATGCTGTGACTGCTGTAGGGATGGTGGTGGTGGCAGCTGCAGGCTTCTGGGAATCTTGCAAATATGAGAGCCGGCAGTGTTGGTAGAACCACATGCGTCTGAGAAGTTGAATTGAGGTGACCTGTACCTCCTCTGTGCCATTCTCAACACTGATGATCACTGGCTCATCATCATTATCACCACCTTCCTCACTCGCAAGGCTTTGGGGAATCTTTATTTTCCCTTGTATCTCAGACTTGGCTGGGGTCTAATCCATGTCCAGATCATCAGAAGGCAGAAGGGGGGCTTGGAGAAGATGGGAGAGTACACTTTCTTTTCCTTGCTGGAGATCATATTCCTATGAGGGAAAAGCAGGCCTCTCAAAAACATCTTGCTCACTAGTAACCCAAACCTACAGGTCTGCTCCTACTTTCGAAAGATCTGCTGTTCACAGTGTCTCCTGTTTATGACGTTCCTGCAATGATTTGGTGCATGAATGGGATAGTTCCATTTCAGATTTGCTACTCCCCATGACTGCACTCACTATAGCACTGTAAGACATGGCTTTAGGTTTTGGTGTTGATGGTGCTGTTGATGCAAAAGTGATAATTTCAGCCTCTTTCTACTCATAGGAGGGTGCAGCAGGTACATAACGTTTCCTGAAAAAGGAAGAGGGTTTGATGAAACTGGTTACTTCTCCTCTCCACTTGTGACTTTCTTGGCAGGAACTTTCTTCTTTTGGGCCATCTTCTTAGCACTAGCAATTGGCACTTAGCACTAGAAGCAGAAGCACGTAGCGGAGGATGACTGCAAGCAAAGCAGCAAACAAAGTGAATGAAACAAGAGCAATCAGAGGGATCTAGGCATTGAAAGACAAATTAAGTCATCCTCATCATCCCAAATCCTTAACATTAGTGTATCTAAAACATGCATAAACTATTTTTCATAAGACATTATACAGAAAAGGTTAGTTTGTGTCCCTCCAGAGCCATGTGGCCCCCTAAAGGAGGCAGGGAGTGCAGAGAAAAAAACTATATAAATACATTTAATAACTGCTGGGGCCCTACCATGGACCACAGGAAGGCAGTCAAAGCTTCTAAGAAATACATTAAATAATTGCTAGTGCCCCGCCCGGGACCATGGGGTCTCTGTGAGAGGAGAGATTTAGACACATACTGGCTGCCAAATGGTGGAAGCTAGCTCATCAAACAAAATGTCCACCACACACACACTAGCTGACTCTACAAAATGGTGGCCAGAAGAGAAGGAGGCATAGACCCTCATGTTATTCACTTATTCAACAAGCGGAGAACCAGCATACACCACTCCATAAGCATAATGGGAATGAGGGTCTCCAAAGTATAAGATCATTAGACCCTTGCAGTAAACAGGGCATGTGATTCATTCCTCATTGATTTTGACTATACCTAAGTGAAGCCGAATGAATCTCTGCTACCCCGCCCTCCTCTTGATTAAACACATATTTTCCTAAAGGCAAATGTGAGAATTCACACTATTGGATTGCTTAAATACTTCTCACAGTCCAGGAGAATCAGTTATTTGACATGGCATTGTTTTGGTAAAATCTGTATTTTATGCGTCACTAGAATAAAGCAGAATTACTCAAATAAAATTACGCCCAGGTCTACTCTCTACACCCAATGTGTAAAAGGAGAACTTCACTTGAAAACACGCTAGAGGTGGGC
Organism: Triturus cristatus; assembly: GCF_964204655.1. Lineage (NCBI taxonomy): Eukaryota > Metazoa > Chordata > Amphibia > Caudata > Salamandridae > Triturus > Triturus cristatus. Next base: position 1,527,873,901 of record NC_140591.1, read on the forward strand.
ATCCAATGAAAAGGGAAAGCTGTGCAATCATGTCCTTTACAGGGATGGAAAGTAGGTCATCAGGCAATACACCTTCAGCTTACACAGGGCAGCATGACCAGCTGGGGATTCGGCGTAATGTTTAAAGTGGTGTTAGGACATGGTCTGATGAGTATGTACATTGGCAGAAGCACATGTTTTTGAAACAAACCTCCCACCTAGATAATTTACCCCTAAAGCTCTCATTCTAAATGAACTAGCAAAACAAGGGAAAGGGACGAAATCAATACCCCTACCTTACCGGCTGTTTTCTTTCCTGATCATATTCCTAAATTCAGTACATCAGAAAGAGGTGATAACATGATTTTTGGTTGGCATCAAGATAAAACCACATTATTCTTGTTTTTGAGCATTTCCCTCTGCAAATTTCACCAGATAAAATTTGCAGCATGACATTTTTTGATCACTTTGCATTTACTGCACAATTTGAAATTGTTTGACATTTTCTAGCCCACTCGAAATGAGGGGCCTGAGAGGTACATACCAGGTTACCACAAAGATGAGGGAAAAATAAAAAAGAATCACAGTTCTGTAAGTAAATTTGTTCAGTTAGAATTAACCAAATCCATAATTAAGGTGGAAGGCATTGACTAAGAGAAGTGTGAATATCTTTTTAGAGGACATGTACATACAACAGCCAATTATATGCATCTAATCTCCAAACACCAAGGAATTACATTTCAGGTCACTAGCAGAATGTGAGCCCCTGCACTGCATTAGGTGGCCCATTACAAGAGGCCTAATCTAGAGGTGTTAGTTCCATAGTCCTGGTGTTAACAATACTGGGTCCTGTTAAATCCAGGGGTGTGGAAGGACCTGGGTGAGCCAGCCATGATGGCGGACACGTCTGCCTAAGGCTCCTTGTGTCAGCATGACCATCGCCATCCATCTGCACCAGTGGGGCCTCATTGAGCAGAAGTCTGGTGGCAGATCACTAATAGCACACCAGCAATCCCCCCAAAACTGCCGGTGTGAGACACACAAGCTGCCCATCACTTGGTCTCAGGACTCCCAGAAGACCTCTGCACAGGGACTTGGCCCTGCACTCCCCCCTGGCAGGCAAACACCACAGAGACCCTGCTCACAGGCAGTGCGAAACAACATGATTCCTGTAGAGGACAGGAAGAACCAGGCTCATCACCTCAAGCCGGCGTGAGGACACTCTAACCCTCACACACTGGAGGGCTTAGTACCAGAAGACGGAGCACTACCATTAGCACTGAGGTACACCTAACCACGTCCACAAGGGACGGGTACTAGTATCCCAGTACAGAGACGCCACACCGGGAAAATCACCCATCCCATTGACATTGACTGCCGTGCAGGCAGGGAACCTAGTGCTCAAAGAACCAACTGAAAGGATGGGGTCTGGCCCGAGAAAGGGGAGCACACTGACCAATTCAGTAGAGCACCGATGAATAACTCCCCCGCTCCCTTCACAAACCATGGGGAGACTGCACTTGAATATGGGACAACAGCCATCAAACTCAACATGAAACTCATCCCCAGCAGCCGATGATCATTGCGTGGTTATGGGGACCTCAACCACCATCTCAATGTCTGACAAGCTGGACAGGGTGCTGGCCACAATCGAACCCTCGAGGGTCACCATGGACGATTGATTCAGAGCCCTAGCAACAGATCTTAATCTATTAAGAGATGACCATTGCAAGCTGGCCGACAAAGTCGTGGATGGGGCAAAGGCTATCTCTATGCTACAGCCCCTAGCAAAGACATGGCAGGAAGCCCTGCAAGATCTCCAGTCCTGAGTCTTGCTGTTGGAAGGAAGAGCGGACAATCAGGAGAGCCGCACTAGAAGGAGCAACATCTGAGTGTTGAACCTGCCTGAGGGGGTGGAGGAGGGTGACCCCGTCAAAAACGTAGAGTCCTGGCTTAAAACATTCACACCAGCCTCAGAACTAACTATCGTCTTCTCTGTGGAGAGAGCGCACTGAGTACCAGCGTGGCGACTGCCCATGGGATCCCATCCACGGCTGCTGTTAGCAAAGCACCTTCACTTCTTTGACAGAGACGCTGTACTGTGAACCGCTAGGCTGAATGGGTCATTCGGGTAGAAAACAAACACACTATTCTCTTCCCTGACTACTCTGGTGCAGTACATAGCCAACGGTCACAGATAAAACATCACCTCCACCAAAAGGGTGAAACAATACTCCCTTCTATTCCCAGCGTGCCTTAAAATTATGCACGAAAAGATCACATTCTTTTTTACGGATTCAAGGGAGGCATATGACTGGATAGAACTACAACTAAAGAATAACCCAGACCAGAAGATCAGCCAGAAAGATCGAGCACGAGAACACCAAAACAGATTCTGCTGCGGGAAGAAAGCCCACCAGCGATCCAGGTCTCAACCATGTGGCTTTTTCACAGAGTACCCCAACCTGGATCTTATTATTGCAGAGTGCAGAAGGGCCCTGCAGGTGGCGGTGGACCAAGGTCCCACCCCTGTAATCCCAGATGAGGAGAGAGGTCCCCACATCTTCATGTCCAAAGAGGGCCCTAGCAACTCAAGCACCTCTAGTGTGGAATCTGTGACTCCACCACTGGTGACCCCACAAACAGCAGACACACTGATCTGACAGGCACTTGCAAAAACTTTGGCTTCCACTCTCAGCATCACACAGATATATGAGACCCAAACCACACACAGACACATTTTAACACAGCCCCCAATGGCTTCAGTCTCCACCCCCCAGTTTCCCTATGGGCCACAGACATTGTTGGCCCCGTGTACACATGCATGCAGCCCCCATAGTACACTAGTGTGGATGCACCATGTTTCGTTTGGACGTACTGCCTGTTGCAGTAGGGCTCCAGTATTGGGATCATATTCTGTCAGTTTTTTCCCTTTCCCCAGTTCTGTTCCATCTTCCTACCTAGACTCACACAGTGGGCGGGCACTACTACAACACCTCATCAGTTATGCGTAGGGCAGGGGCAATATTTTCACAGATCCTCCATCAGCTCCCCCTCCTCCAGCACCACTAATACCCCCCATAACCCCACACAGCAGATACTTAGATTCATCACTCTGAATGTCCAGGGAATGCACACAGCATGCAAACGATACACTATTTACTCATACATCAAGCGCCAACAAGCACTGATAGCATTGCTTCAGGAAATGCACCTCACTGCCAGAGAACTAGATTGCAATGCAGACGCTGGTGAGGTACCTTTTGTGCCACCACTTACTCAGCATACACACAAGGGCCACTGATATGACTTAGACCTTGGTTCCCTTTCCAGGAAACTCGCATGGAGGTAGACACAGAGGGGCGGTATACATTCCTAGAGGGGCTCCTAGATGGATAACTGGTACTAATAGGTAGTATCTATGCACCGAACACTGAGCAGGGGAAATTCTGGGACTCCTTATTGGGCATCCTAGCCCTGTTTGCAACATCACCATGGATCCTGGGGGAGATTACAACTGTGTGCTCGACCTCTCCATGGAAAAGTCTCACCCCCAACTCCCCAGCAAGCACACAGGCGGAAAAATACCACACTTGGGTAAATCACTGGTCACTCCTAGATGCCTGGAGAAACTGATAAACAGCAACCAAACTCTACTTCGACTCCATCCCCAACAACCTACAGGTATGACGACCAATTCCTGTGCTCACAGGCAGTCATTCATGGTCCTCAATTGGTGCCCACCTCTGAACCGGTCCCCACCTGGCGGCTTCATGGGACTGCCTTGAGGATACAATATTTCACCATGAACAAGAAAATAGTATCTGGAGTTACTTTTCAGAGAGTTCCCATAAGGCATCCTCCAGGATGCTAGAAAGGGACGTCTTTAAAGTAGTCATTAGAGGAACATGTATCCAACAAATAGCAGGGGTCCGTGTGACACTAGACCACAACCTACAAGTGGCTGAGAGCAAGCTGGTGATCCTAACCAAGGCAGAGGATCCCAAAAAGGTGTCCCCGGCTCAGATCATGGAGGCAAAGGCCGCATATGCAGAAGCTCTGGGGGACTTACCAGATATAATTTTAAGGTATACATGCCAAGGCACACCAGGAGGGGGACCAGTCTGGAGAACTGTTGGCCTGGCTAATCCACCAAGACACAGACACGCGATCAATCATAAAAATAGCGGGCCCCCCAGGATTCATTGCTCACTCACAGGCAGAGATCTTACAGACCGCTAATGACTATTACGCCAGGGTATACAACGCCCCAGGACAGGATGGTCCAGAACTCACAAATAGGTTTCTGGCCCCTCTGACCATACCCCCAATTACTCCATCCGACAGAACCCCCTTTGGCAAGCAAATCACATCAACAGATGTGAAAAATGCAATCAAAGCCTTGGTACGAAACAAGGCGCTGTGTAAAGATGGAACACCATTAGAATATTGCAATACGTTCTTCGTGCAGTTAGCACCCAGGGTGGAAGAGATGTACAGGGCAGCTATGAAGGATGGAGTTCACTGCGCAAATCTATCCTAGTGTTGCTCCTTAAACCGGACTGAGACCGGATACTATTTACTTCCTACAGACCAATCACACTGTTATTGGCCAACTGTGTGATCCTCAGTAAGATCCTAGTGGACCGATGCACCCGAGTCTTCCCAGCATTGGTACACCCAGACCAGTGTGAGTTTCTGCCAGGCAGGAATACCTCCCACAACATCTGTAGGCTGTTCCACGTCCAGGATCAGGCACAAGGCCGATTTCCCTATGCTGCTTGCCTGATCCTGGACCTGGAGAAAGCATTCGACACCCTGACCTGGCCATATTTTTTTGCGCTGCTTCAGTGCAAAGGAATAGGTCCCACACTTATGCTGTATATGATGCTACTGTATATGAAGCTCACATCACAAATGCACCTTGGCCGCCATATCTCAGGCTCATTCCAGGTGGCACGCGGCAAGCCTCAGGAGTGCCCGTTTTCCCCCCCTCTTCGCTTTCGCAATGGAACCCCTGGCGATTCGCCTCCGAGAGGAGGGAAAAGAATGAGGCATCCCATTAGCGGGTACTACCCACAGTGTGTCCCTGTATGCTGATGACCTGATGTTATACATACAGGACATAGCAATGAACCGTACACCCCTGTGGACCACACTCACAGATTTTGCTGCCGGGTTGAAAGTCAACTGGATGAAATCCACTATATATCCCTCAAGTCCTGACCTCCCCCTTGAAAGATATATGTCGGCAACGCCAGGCTCACCTTGAGCGAGAGGGCCCTTTCTCACTTAGGTGTAATTCTCCTAACTATCTCTATGAGGGCAACCTCTGCAAGGCGCTGGCAGGTATACAAGCCCAAGTAGGCTTCTGGTGGACCCTACTTCTGGCCCCCATTGGAAGAATAGCCTTGATGAAAAGGGTCATAGTACCCCGTCTCCTTTACCACTTTGCAAATTTGCCGGTTATCCCACCATGCGCCTTCTTTCGAGAACTTGTCTTCCAACTCAATTCCATCATATGAGGCCGCGGACATCGAAGATTTGACCAGACTAAGATGGAACTGCTGATAGAGCGCTGAGGACTAGTGGCCCCATCCTTCGAAGCATTCTTACTAGTGGCATAACTCCAATGGCGGTTGCGATGGACAGCGGGGTGCCACCTGGGGGAGGATGGCTCAGATATGGGACCCATGTTGATACCAGCACTACACCAACTACTCCTGCTTGGCATCTCGACGAATTCACTACAGGTAGCAGTAGCTAGGTCCTGCATGCTACGGGTCCATCGCTTATCTGAACTGGAACTCAGCTATACAACCCCCTGCTGCCAGGGGGCCTGTCCCGGGTAGCGGTCACCATACTGCCCAAACCATACAGGTATGGACAGATGACTTAATCCTCAAGACGGAATCCCTGTACGTGGACGGTCAACGGCTCATGTTTAACTGTCTAGTGGAGGAAAGTGGTCTCCAACATGGACAATTCCTCCTGCACAGGTAAATTGTCTCAGACTGTTGACAACTATGGGACCAATTTTAAGTGGCACCCGTAAAACACCTAGTAATCCAGACAATCTTAAACATGGGCCCAGGATGACACTTAATCACCCGGCTGTATAAGGCCGTTAAAGAACTCACAGCCACACCACTTACCCAACTTGGACAAAAATGGGAGGAAGAATTTGAGCATCCACTACATTACGAGGAGTGGGAATGCACCCTAGAGTACATCAAGAAAATATCCCAGAACCCACTGCTTAAAATGACACAATTCTATATCCTACACTGCTAATACCTAACGCCAGGACGAATCCAACATATGTCCTGGAACTGCCTCACCTGACAATCCTATTGAGATACAGTTCACAGTGCACTGTGAGAGATCAAGGAGCACACCGACATGGCCACATTGGAAGCCTGCGCACTAGGAGTGTTCCGATGCTGGAAACACTGTAAAGTCCAGACACCTTTCGCATAGCTAGCCCACCTGCTGGCAAAACAAGGAATCGAAATGCACTGGCGTGCTCCCGCAGAGCCCCCACTGGTGGCCTGGACAGGAGCGGTCAACAAATAGGGCACAGCGGAGGAGGATGTGATAAGATATGAGGAGGTGCGAGAGGTGTGTCACTGTTGCATCTCCACAGAATCAGCCACACTCCTTCAGCGCTTTGGGCAACAGATGGCGGAAGCCCAACCACCCATGAAATTGCCAACCACAATTGAGGTGCCAGACCCATAGCCCACAGCCGAAGTCTCAAATGAACACCCACACCTGTGGACTCCTTCCCACACCGCACAAATAGGTATGCCCTGGTCAGTTAGCAACGAAACAAACTCACCCCGCACCATGACTGGATACGCACACCCACACCATAGCGACAAATATTAGGTACATGCACACCCACTTCCCCCCGAACCACTCACCCCTAGTTCGACCCCAAGTTAGAAAGCAATCAGCCAATCCCAATTTTTCCACGCTTGGAACACATCACAGGGAAATCCACTCCCCCAGGCCGAATAGAAAGTTCCACTTTCACACTCCCCAGATCGTATCTTATCACCAACCTCCTGTAACCCTAAATCAAAATCTCTTGAAAAGTGATTTAACATAACAACACATGTATTTCTAATGTGACAACAATGCAAATTGAAACTGCAAAGTGGAAAACCCAATTAAATGGTTTAAAAAGAAAATACTCCAGGGGTGTGCAATTAATACGAATTCCAGGTTGATCCTCATGAATTGTACGGAAAAAGCAAATTATGAAATTCACGCCAAAAAATTAACACAGAAATTGCAGACAAAGTGCTACCCTACAAAACTGATTAAACAAGCATATAAAAGGGCAAAAAACTGCAACAGAGAAGGGCTTTTGGAACCAAAAAGGAAACTGGATGACAAAAAACTGGTATGCGTAACCACATTCGGAACAGATTCCAACAGTGTAAAGAACATAGTTCTACGACATTGGAGAACACTGAACTCTGGGGGTCTTAAACTAGAGAAACCACTATTTGCATTTAAGAGAGGTAAATCCATCAAAAGACTCTGTTGTACATACCAGACCAAAAAAGAAACAAGGCAGAACAGGCCAACAGAGCACACTCTGGAATCTACCAGAGGTAACCGGACACTACCCGTGCGGATCATGTAGTGTATGCAAATTAACAACACAGAGCAAAACAATCGACGTGGGCCTTAAAACACCATGGGAACAAAGGTCCTTCAGCAATTGCAACAGCCACAATGTGGTTTACCTAATGACGTGCATCTGCAATAAAATATACATTGGGATGACCACACGTAAGGTCAAGATCAGGATCAATGAGCACCGCAGTACATTTAGGTGCGGTAAAACCATCACAAAAATGATGAGACATTTTCAAACGCAGAAACACAGTGAAGATGACTTTACTTGGACTGTAATTGAGAGACTACCAGACAGCTGCAACGAAAAACAATTGCTAAAACTAGAGCAAAGGTGGATCTATCGCTTGTCAAGCACAACATCAGGACTGAACGAGGAAATTCCATGGTGCTCTATGACGTAGCTTTGCCACATAGCCTACATATCTCTGAATATGGCAATCAAAAGTAGATCTATTGCCCGTTTAAAACAACAACAGGAAATAAGAAGAAAATTCCGCGGGATGGTTTAATTTAGATTGGGCCAAAAAGTATACATATCCCTAAAACATGGTAAACAGGAGCAAAAGACCAGAGGCATAGTCCTGGAAAGACAACAAAACCTCCGACATATATAACAACAAAAGATTGGGGTGTAACATTAGTCCTCGATATATATAATTTAGGAACACAAGGGGATAACACCATGAAAGTCGGAATTAGGTAACAAACGTGCAGTCAACTAGATTAATCCACTGATTAGAATGACCTGCCGTTAGCAGATATACGAAACTCAAGTGGGGCTGCCTACATCATACCCACTAACACTGGTCGTGAGGTGAGACACGCTATTTCCGCAAAGATAATGGCGAAATAGCAACTCTACACACTTCAAGCGATTATCATTAAAATAACTACACGAGGGATCAACGAAATACTCCTCAAAATTGTAACTAACAAATCCTTCGCTGTGAGGGGGATCGAACACGGCGCACCAGACATAAATAAACTACATTTCCCACAAGTCTTGTAGTTCAGCCTCGTAAAAGTGTGAACAGCTGTGATTACGTTGCGTGACGTTAGAGAATTGGGTCAGAACCGCCCTCCAATCAGGCTCGTGCACCTCCGGTTAAAAGCCGACACCGCCGTACTCACATCCCCGACGGCAGACGGTGTGGTTGACTAGGTGCAACGGCGGTGCAGGGTCCTTGATGAAGTAAGTGACAGCGAGGGTACACTTTGTTATTCAGACGCCTGTTATCGCGTATGATTTGTGTTGATAGCAGAGACGCATGTAGAGCTTACCAATGGTTCCAAATTGTTCTGTTTAAATAATTTCAAAAAAAGACTAGCTATAACAAAAGGGACAGCAAACAAAACATATACAAATAGGGGGAAAGTTCACCCTGCAACACAGGATTTGAAGAACTAAGCAGGAATACTGGCACGGAAGCGAAATAAGAATAAATACGTCCCTGAATATATTTCCCTAAACCGTAAAAAGATAGTAACGCGGTAATAAGGTTCCGTGAACTAGAATCTTGTAGAGAACGAGATGTTTATCATTAGATCGGTTTTGAACGTGCTAATAGTTGCCTTTATTTATCTCTGATGCAGTGTTTGACTACAGGACTGCACCTAACACACGAGATCTGCATGATGCCAGTAGGCACAGGGCAGTAGGTGAGCGCCGGAAGTTCTTAATAATCGACTGGATGAAAGAGATATACATGATCACTATGCATGGTGATATATTTAAGAAATGAATAAACAACACAACAAGGGAATGGGTGCCTGAATAGAGAGCTATAGGATTGATGACTAGAAAATACATTATAGCCACAATCCTTTTCACTCATAGTCAATCACAAGCAGTATGATGATCACGTTGTGTGGTGTATAGATGTGGATGTGATGTGGCGGTGAGCAAACTGGAATGATTAATGTATTACACTAAGCCCTAACATAGAGAGCACATAGTCAGGTGGTACACCATCACTACAACTAAGAACCAACGACTACGAGCACAAGACGGGCTGTAGATAGATTCATGTTGTTGTGTCGTCAAAGAAACACATGTTAACTTTGTGTCCCATGTCCAATAGAAAAATTCTACTGAAGTCGGAAGGCACATACGGACAGGTGAGTGCATTAGGCCTCACGTACGAATGAGTTGCATGTAAGCACATGTACAGCTTAATCGCAGGGACCTTATAGCATAAGGAAAAGAAAGATATCGCCCTGACGAAGGCCCCAAGACCCGATTGGGCTACAAGACGGGCCGAAACATGTTGGCATACGGTAGCGGGTACAATTGAACAAATCGAGTTCAAAGAAACCCCGACAATAAGTTTTTACTGATATCATGAGTGCCCAATAATAAATAATTTAAAATAGGGTACACTCATAGGTATTTTTAATCTGATCTGGTTCCCTGCCTAACCAGTGGTTCATTTATCTAGGAACTCCCAGTATATCTTTGGTTGAGTCCGCCCAGAGAGTACCATCTTCTCTGGGTGTGGAGTAATTGCCTATGATGAAGCATGTCACTATTACGTGAGTGAGGCTTTTACTTCAATATCTTTGATATTCCACCTGTCAAGTAGATAGTTGAACAACATCTTTCCACTACTCTGAATCTGGTATTTCGCCAATTCAATAGTGGTTGCTTTTTGTGAAAAAAAAAAAAAAAAAAAAAAAAAAATGATCCTCATGAATGCCTTGAGGAATGAAGAATTCTTTCAGGAATCAATAATTCTAGGTTCTGTCCCCCAAGCAGTTGAACATTTTCCCCCCAGCAGTTTCCCCCAGAGAAGTTGGCTGCTTTACAGATCACATAAATAGCAAGATTCCTAGCCCCCTCGTAAATGACAAACTTCTCATAATGAGGACCTCAATAGTCATAAAACAAAACTGAGGATGTGCCTGTGAAAAGAAGGATAACCCCACTAAAGAATTCTTCACCAAAAGAAACTTCTAACAACGCCTTTTAATACTATAGAGTAAAACTTAACATTTTCGTGAAATGGCAACTAATGATGCCACAAGAGCAACAGACAACCATACCAAGCTTAGGTGTGGCCCATCACCATCTGGGAGACAAACATAAACTGGTATAAGTATTCCAGCCTCAAGGCACTTGGGATCGTAAAGAGCAAGCATAGTTTCCTTTCTCTTTGGCATGGACAAACCACAATTTCACAGGTAATATGACGAAGAGGGATGAGTTGGTAATAGAAAAGTAGGATTACATGTGACAGAGGACAAGTTGGGTGTGAACTGCTTCCTGTTTTTAACTTATATATGTGCTTTTTTCTTTACTTGTAGGTGTGTTTTAGTACTATGGAAAGCAATAACAAGAGTACTGTAACAGTCTTCCTCATTAATGGCTTTTTAGAATTCCAGCGGTTCCAGACTTTGTTCTCTGTGACTATTCTAGTAGTCTACATTATAACCTTGATGGGAAACTTCACATTCATGTATGTCACATTGGTTGATCCCAGGCTGAAAACTCCCATGTACTCCTTTCTCTTCCACTTTTCTACTGCAGAGATGAGTTACACATCAGTGATTGTCCCAAAGGCTCTCTCAGTTCTACTGTCTGGTCACAGGGAAATTACTTTTTTCAGTTGTCTTGCCCAGTTATATTTCTTTGTTGCACTGGTCTTTACCGAATGCTTCTTGCTTCTACTCATGGCCATTGACCGATATGTTGCCATATGCCACCCTCTACAATATGGCATCATTTTAACTGGTACCTTTGCTACGAAGCTAGCTCTTGCTGCCTGGGCGGTTGGTTTCCTGGTCCCTGTTGCTCCTATGGTTCTTATAGCTAGACTTAATTTCTGTGGCCCTAATACTATCAATCACTTCTTTTGTGACATTGCCCCCTTGCTACAGCTCTCTTGCTCTGATAGCTCATATCTGAAACGCCTTGTTTTTTTCAATGCAACTTCAATTGGTGCAAGTACAACTTCTTTTATTATTGTGTCTTACTTCTTCATCTTTTATGTGATTGCAAATTTTCCACCTGGTACAAGAAAACAGAAGGCCTTGTCCACCTGCCTCTCGCACTTGACTGTTGTGTTTATGTTCTATGGGACGGGGATGTGGGTTTACATCCGACCTATAGGAAAAACATCTACTGAACAACACAAAGTTCTATCTGTGTTCTACACCATGGTGCCTCCACTCATGAATCCATTTATCTACAGCTTGAGAAACAAAGAAGTTCAGAATGCCATAATGAAAGCCACATGTGAAAAGTATAAATGACTTTCTGTTGAGACCTGATACTTTATTATCTGCTTTGGCTCATTTCTTTATGGTTCTTAAACACTAAGAGAAAAATATTACAAATACATATAACAACAAAAACTCTTAATCAATGAACGGTAAATTACCACTCATAGATAAAATGGCATAATCGCTAATCTAGGGGCACTAGTTACTAGTTTGACTCACACGCATGAATATGGGGAATAGTCAATGGATATTGTTGCCTTCTCTTCAGACTTTTCAGTTCTTGTTTTTTTTGTATATTTTAGTTTTGCAGTGCAAGGTTTGACTGCTTCAGATTTGCAAATTAGGATTACAATTGTCCACCATTTAAATTTAGAATGAGGTTAATATTGATGATGTGTTGTGTTTTTTCTGAGTAGATGTAAATTGCACAATATTGAAAATTATGTATTCTATCACGGTGCATATTGCGTTAAATGATCAACTGGGGCATAAAGTATGCATTAGGATAATTTGCATTATGCAAAAAAATAACAACAGTAAATCAATAAATAGATAACAAATTGAGGGAATGCATTCTCTCTAGATATCCATGAAACAAAGTCTAAATGCCATGGTGTTTGCCATTGCACAGATATAACATTCCACTGTGCAGATATAACATTCCACTCAGAATGCATAAGCGCAAGCTATGGATCATCTTTTATTTTTTTTTGAAAAACAGAATGTATTGTTTTTCCAGACTACAAGCACCAACAGCACAGCAGTGGATAGCACCAATATTGACACAGTACAATAAAAGGAACACAGGTATCACTTTTCAGCCCCACCCGCCAGAGGTAGATACAAATATTTCATATAGAGAACAAGCTATTCTATGGCTCCCAGTCACTTGCCCCAAACCCTCCGGTATTTCTTAGGACATCCTCGTGCCTCATACATAGGTCTTTCTTGAGCCGCACACCAATCCACTCCCCTCCGCCATTTCTCCGAGCTTGGTGGCGGGGGAAGTTTTCAGGAGGCGGCAATGTCCCTCTTGGCCACAAGCATGGCTGTGTTGTACAGTAACTTCTTGTTCCTGGACCCTTCTAATCCGTCTGTAATCCCGAGAGAGGAATGACGTGGGTGAACCTCCCACCCCAGGACCTCGGACAGTGTAAAACATCTTTAACAATACATTTATTATTTCCACAGCAAAGCAGGCGATTATTTCAGTCTGGTGCTACCCTATAAACTTAGGTACCCCATGTGTTCTAATGCAAGGGCTGACCTGTTCTCAATCCTTTCACACACATTTAAAATAGTTCTCAATATGTTTTATTGTATTTCTAATGGAATTTACTTGTTATGCCATTAAAAATAAGACTAATCATTGAGGCAATGTAAAGTCTTGAGTAGAGACACAGAAGACCCAATTCACAAAGGCAGGCTAAGACTTAAAGTCTAATTTTAACTTTGTAAATTGGGTCCTTAGACTTCAGGTCTAAACTTAGAATTCAGGTCTAAACTGAGGCTTCCGGTCTAAGTTCACCTTTGTGAATCGGGCTCCTGCGTCCCAAACACATATGGTACACAAGGAATCCTATCAGTTCAATGATAGGAATCCCCCCTTCCCGATCGACCTACCAGTAAGGACTAAATCCAGCAATGTCACTAACCCCCTCCTGGAGAGATCTCAAAATATTCAACCCTCTGCAATATCAGGCCAGAGCACTCAAACTGGGAGACGCCGGTGCCAATCCTTTTCTTGGCTGGGAAATGAATACAAACAAGCAACTGATCTATTTGATTTACCTGGGACCTCCTCTGCTCAAATCCTTGGAAAACATGAGCAGGTTGTCCCAGTTCAAATACACTGTCACCAACAAGCAACTCTGCAGTCCCCCATTCCGATGTCCTTCTTAGAGCCATCAGGACTTGGCTCAATTAAGACTGAAACGCCAGCACAACAAGAAAACTGCGGGTTCCTATCACCAATATTTCTACAGAATCTGGAAACAAAGATACAAAGAACTTTGGAGCTTACCCCAAAACTCCTCAGAACGACCAACGATACTCGGCTCTCTTCTTCACCAACCCAGAGCTTTCAAAGCCAAAGTCTACATAGTAGCAGCTTCATAAATGACCCTGATCCTACTTTAACTGGTGAAACAAATCAATCAACGGCAAGGGCACTACTTTGGCAGTCTAATAAAATGGAGCGGCAAATTGATTTGCTATCTACAATTGCACAACGCTTGGTGGAGCTGAACAACAAGGTGGACTTCATAGAAAGCAAGCTTAGTGACACGCAGGACAATCAACACTGTACTTGCATGTGCGCTAAACTCATCGATAAATGGGCAACAAAAATTCTAACAGCTTTGGTAGCCTCATTGAAGGAACAAACAGAAGGAATTACTTGCCAATTAAATAACAGTGGCACGGCATCCGCAACAAACAGTGAAGGGCATCAAGCCAATCTAGTTACAATTTCCCCGAGTAATCCCATAATAAATCCCGACAGCCAAGTTTTATCCACTTCCACCAAAGTTCACATCAGCTCACTGGGCCTCAACTCCTCAACTCCAGGCCTGGTTCCATACACCTAGCCAAAGAGCTTGAGAGCAAAGATCCCATCCAGGGAAGAACGAACGTACCTCTCTCAAGGAGGGCCAAAAAAAAGCGAAGGAAATTAGAGAAAAAAACAAAAGCTATTAAAAAAGTTGCCAGCTCCGTGTCAACCTGCAATCAAATATCACAAGCCGACAACAGGAAAATCCGGAATTTTCCAATTTTCACTATGAAAACAGCTTTGAGTGATGAAAATCTACAGTATCAATTCCATCAGAAGCAAAGCAAGTGACTGAAAGATCATTATAGTCAATTCCCAGAACGGGGGATTCGCACAGTTTACTAGGTCCGGCAATAAATACTCAACCAGTTCCCCCATCAAACATCAACATCAAGAAGTCGGAGCACAAAGGTCAACTAAAACCGCCCAATAAACAAGGATCTGATTTTGGGATCTGCGCCCCCCCAGGGCCCTGACCCATCGGATCCTCTGAGGACCAGGCCGCCAACAAAAAATCCTAGGACCAGCATAGAGACCACTCAAAGTGATATAGGTCCAAGCACCAACCAAAGTACCTTACACACCGGTTTAAACATCAATCATAAAGCAGAGCAAGTTAGCAATCTAAGAAAAGTCTGCAAAAAACCCATGAGGTAATCCTCACGCCTAGATATCTCATTAAAGGCCAACATGACATCCTAAATAGGGGCAATATACTTCATCTATTTAAACACATTCCGACGCTGTCAGGAACAAACGCGGATGAATTAGTATGGGTTAAGTTCCTTCGCCTTACCAGTGACACCCATGGGGAATGAACCTCGATAGGGCTGAGTCGTCACACTAGTGTGGGGTTAACTCCAGAAGAAATATCGCAAATGGCAGACTTGGGCATTGATATTGCTTATCCCGTCCCAGAGAAATATCCGCATGTGTTTTAGCGGCACCATCACCTACTAAGGAAGTTTACTCAGTCCTAAGGGGGCAGAGTGCAACCCACAAGCAAAAAAATTAGCCACAGAGCCAAGTCTGTACCATACATTCAGGATTACAAGTACCTCTGAACATAGGACAGTGCACAAAAGTAGGCCAAGCCATTCTCCTGGGATGGGTATTAGGTGTCGTCCAGCAGAGCAGCAACTACGACGGCACCTCTAACATCAAAAACCCTGCACGTCATCTGTTCAGCACCAGAACTCCCGGAAATAACACCCAGCTGTCAATGATCTCCTGGAATGTAGCTGGCCTAAAAAGACTTCTTGAGTACAGTTTAGTGAGTAACTACTTCCGTGGAAATGACATCTTGTGCCTACAAGAGACCTGGGTCACCGAACCATTAATTCTATATGGCTTCTACGAATTACATAGCACAGCTATAAAACGCAACATCTTCGGGAGAGCTTCTGGTGGGCTGTCAATTTACATAAACCAAGCATGCAGACTAGAGACAACTTTATTGTAACCAACATCCCAGACATGCAAGCGGTCCTAGTTATTGGACTGAAAATTAACAATAACCCAATTCGTCTCTTGGTAATCAACTGCTATGTAAACTCTGCCTCCCAACAAAAATAAACATGTTCTAAAAATACTGACAACAAAAATGGACCAGCTCGTAAACAAATATGTTTCACATCTCCCCGTTATCGCTGGTGACCTGAACATTCAGGTGTTAGGGAAGTCGAAAGTGCATATCCAACCTCACATTGATGGTGCCTCATTGCAGCAGCTTTTTTTAAATCATAGTCTAGTCTCTGCTCACACCATCCAAACAGCGCAGATCCTCTCTGGCTCCCACTCCCCACCTTCAGGGATAAGTCTACAATAGACTACATCTTTATCTCGGATCATCTAGTACCATGCTTTAACAACTTTGAAGTGAACATCAGGGATGAGAGCGTTCACAAGCCACTGGGGATAACCCTGCAGCTAAACGGGGAATCCGCAACGTACCTGGAAACACTAGGGGTTTCAACCAACAAAGAACGCTACAACACCCTGGGGAGAATAAAATGGACTACTAACTTTGGCCCCAAACTTCTGGAGTGGGTATTTACAAAGAATCAAATTCCATAGACATGAGTCTAGTCTCTCCCCAGGTGCACTGGGAAGCACTTTTAGTAGAATTTAAATCAGCCCTAGGGGTACGAACTGGAGGCACCAAAGTGCAGGATACCCACTCTCTTGGACGCCGTCAACTTATTAAATCAAGAGACCTAATTCACATGAAACACAGCCTTTCAAGGGCCTAGAAGGCAAGAAGAAAAGGCGTCAAAAATCCCCAAACTCAGGAAATAACAGCTCTCCGTGCAGTGCACAGGAAGAAAGTCTGTCTGGGAAATACGCTCCAAGAAGGCAGAATGGGTGAAAATGTTTACCTTCCTCAAAGAAAGGGGACATATCCAACTTTGGAGATATCTAAGCAATTCACTCACACCGGTCAGATAAAAGAAAACGGAGTGGCAGCCTCGGAGTGGGTTAAACATGCAACTCAGCTGTACTCAACCCATCAGGATATCATTCAAACTAACTCCCATCAACAATCTCCAATAAAAGACAAAGTCATTAAAACTACTAACATCACTGTGGCCAAAGTAACTACCCTGATCAAAAATATGAGGTCAGATGGCGCTCCAGGACCCAATGGAGTTCCCGCATCTGTGTTCAAAGCTTCACAGGGATTCTGGGCAGAACAATTAACAACACTTTTTAAGCATACTTTCGCCACTTCTACTGTTCCATCATCGTGGAAAGGCTCAATACTTTCCCCAATTTATAAAAAAGGGGACAGCACAAAACCCAAAAATTACCGGCTTATTGCTTTATTAGATGTTGAAGTGAAAGCATATGCAAGAATACTTTTGAAAGAACTGGAAGCCTGGGCTACAGATAATAACATTCTTCTCCTTTTTCAAACAGGATTTAGGGCCCAAAGCTCTACCACAGATAACATGTTAGTACTGGGCCACCTGTCTAACCGCGCTACCCAGACATCTCAGTTACCACTTTTTTGCTGCTTTGTGGACTATAGTGCAGTTTTTGATCGGGTCGATCATGGGAAGCTGTGTGTAAAACTGCATTCCTGGGGAATTCCCCAACAGCTGCTAAAGGCCATCATTTCTTTATATCTAGGGACTTGGGTCCGTATTAAAACCATTCAAACATTAGTCACCGCCATGGTACCAAATAATAACGGTCTAAAACAAGGGTGCATACTTGCCCCTATACTTTTTAATCTGTGCACAGCTGACCTGGGGAAAGCGCTGGAGGGGGCAAGTCCTCTGCCTCCTAGGCTGGGGAATACACGGCTTCAAATACTCCGGTATGCGGACGACATCGTAATAATGGACCACACGAGAACTGGCTTACAGAAGGCCCTAAAAGCTGTGCATGGATATAATCAACAGAATAAACTCCTGGTGAACCAGGAGAAAATTAGGATACTTATATTTGGGAAGTACCCACGTAAGAAAACCATACATTGGCAACATGGGGCCCTGCAAATTAAAACAAGTATGAGCTACAACTATTTGGGCTTCTGGCTATCAGAAGAGGCAAAACCTATAGTCCACCTGAAACATCTGAGAAGGAAAGCGGCAGGCATTATTTTTTCTTTAAAAAGCCTTAACCTGCGACTTCACAGTCCAACTGCTGAACCCATTTTGAAAGTTCTTAAGGCAAAATGAGTGCCCTCTCTTAGTTATGGCCATTTAGTTTTTCCAGGTGCCGTCAATAAATTCCTCGCGCACTATCAAATTTTGGCTTATAAAAAGGTCCTAGCTCTCCCTATACCTGCCAGGAGAGCAAGAGTAAGGCCGGAGCTGGGTCTCACCAGTCCGGACATTACTTGCTTAGGCGATTTAGTAAAATACTATATCAGGACTACGCGAGCACCAGAATTGTGATTAAAAAGACAAATTAAAATGCTCTTCGAAGAGGAGGGTTCCCCATGGCAGGTGTACTTGGCAGCAGCCACTAGATTATTGGACATTAACATCCAAAATCTGCACAACTCTGACATCCCACTAATAGCTTGGAGGAAAACAGTGAATACTCAGGCCAGAGAATAGCTTTTGAAAGGGACCTGGAAAGCCTGCATCACCAATTCAATCTTTCCTCACTTGACTCCTCACACACCATGGGAAAATCGCAGCCCTACCTTGAGCAAGCTCCGACAGTCCTGGCTCAGGGAAGAATCACCGACATGAGACTTCTTGCTCTGCCCATCACAGATTTTATCTCAACTTGGGCCCTACAGGACAATTCAGTGTCTTGCCGACTCTGCAACTACCACCGTCATGGCTAAGTGACTTACTAGATGGATGTTTCAAATGCTTGAAATGTATATGTATATGTTACTAATAATACAAATACTTTTTCTGATTTTGATGGGAAAAAAACAATTTAAGATTTTTACATTTTTAATTGTAACACCACACATAGTGAATATCATGTACTGTGTATGTAATAAACAATATGTAGGTTTCACAACCCAATAACTGAAGGAAAGATGGAAGGAACATAACAGGGCAATTAAGAAAAAGGATCCAAAGTATCCCATGGCAGTACACTTTAATTTAGAACATACTATCACTGACCTATCGGACATTAGATTTATTGGTATAAAATGTGTGAAGCCAAATTGCAGAAGAGGTGACAGGGACAAGCAAGTTGGAACAAGAGAAACCTTTTTGATTAACAAGCTCAATACTGTTAAGGTGGGCTTGAATTTGGATAGAGAACTTCACACATTTTTATCGTACTGACTAAAAATTTGGAAATATTTGAGGATTGAGGTTAACCTACATGGAGCTCTGTGCAACATGGATTGTAATGAATATATGATCTGTCTCTTTCAGTCCACTCTAGGCTAATTAGAATTTCCCTTTCGTAACATACGGTTTGTGGTTGGCTCAATGGTCAGGAGCTTTAAAAGTTTTCAAAAGGAGATGATGGACAGAGTGCTGAAACTTTTAAGACACTCACCCCCAGTCACAGATCTGGGTTGAATCCATCATCTTTCTTTAGCTCAGTTCAGACACAGCTATATGCAAACCAGTCTTGACCCTGTGCCTCATGGGAACAGTCCAGCCCGAACTGCCAAGCCATGTCTTACCTGGACCGGAAACAAGCATCCTGGGACCGGTTGCGGGCTAACAGCCCTCATTAGCCCTCATCAGCCAGGCTAGCTTGAATCCAGCGGCAAAGTGAGCAAGGGACCCACTTCTGGACATAGCCAATTTATGGCGAACAAAGCAAACACAAGGAGATGATGGACGGAGTGCTGAAACTTTACAGACACTCACCCTCAGTCACAGATCTGGGTTGAACCCATCATCATTCTTTAGCTCATTTCGCCACCCCAGATCAGACACAGCTATATGCAAATCAGTCTTGACCCTGTGCCTCATGGGAACAGTCCTGCCCGAACTGCCAATCCATGTCTTCTCTGGACCAGAAACAAGCATTCCGGGACCGGTTTTGGGTTAACAGCCCTCATCAGCCAGGCTAGCTTGAATCCAGTGGCAAAGTGAGCAAGGGACCTACGTCTGGGCATACCATGCCAACTTAGGGCGAGCAAAGCAAACACAAGGAGATGATGGACGGAGTGCTGAAACTTTTCAGACACTAACCCCCAGTCACAGATCTCCCAGTAAGTTTCTTCACCTGATAATGAAAGGATTAACTCATCATAGCCTGTGGCTCATGCGATCTGAATTACTGTTGCATTTTGCTCAGAATTTGTTTACGCTATTTTAGAGTAGATGTGTTTTTCTTCTAATGATGGCTATAGCTTGTATGCAAAAACCAGGCTGTCACGATTAAAGCAGTGAGGAGGGGTTGTGAAGTTTGGGAGTTTGGGTCCCAACCTAGATTACTTATTTTAGAATATTCCGTGTAATTTCTTTACTATAATTTTTATCCATTAGGAGAGATTCCTTAACTATATGCCTATTGGTAATTATAGATCTGTGATTGTTGTATTTAATACTAAATGACTGACAAGACTTATAAAGTGAATTTCCATAAACTTATGTTCGTGCTCAATCTTGTATTACAGTGTTCCTTTAAACTTATGTACTTGCAGTAAATATTATTTTGAATTCTATGGGAACTTTTGAACCTAATTGCTCAATTAGCAATTAACGGTTTGAATTGACTTCAATCTCAAGGGTATTTAAAGATGACATGCTTTACGTCATCCAGCGATTGTGTGACCCTACCGATACTGGATAAAGTCGCTGTAAGGTAACCGTTGTGTCATGCACGCTCTGGAATAGGTTTTAATTTCCAATAGTAGAAGTTCTATTTTGGAGTTTGAATATGGAGGAGTGTGTGGTGAGTTTGGGGGCACTGGGCAGTAAGGTTATAGTATGTATTTCTGTATTCCACAGATACCTTACGTTGGTGACAATTGTTCCCCATGTAGTTATATGTTCTTATCTAACCGTAATAAGACTAAGATCTCTGAAGTGACAGATGTTAGAGCTCATAATTTGTAAATTTTGTGAAATATGGCTTAGTTATTTGGTGATCCTTCCCTGTATAAGAATAATTGTGTCAATATAAGAAAGGGATTTGGGAAGGAGGATTTTGGAAGCATAAATATTTTGGGCGGGTTTTCATCATGTTAACTGCATCTAGTGCTTACAATGCTTAGGATTTGTTTTTGTGGGACCAGTTGTTTTACTAATAAAATTCTTAATATATATATCTTCCATGTAGATATGAGATGTAATTCCAAGAAGCTACTTATGATGGTTATGATATGAAAGAAAAGTGTCATTTGAAAACAGAAAGAAAAAGGTTCAGGACCTCACTGAATGAAGATGCAGAAAAGTATATATAATTCACATAGTTATAACCCTTTTTAAAAAAAGAAAAAAATACTAATATTTAAGAACAGGATGCTTGATTCCGGTCCAGGGAAGACATGGCTTGGCAGTTCGGGCTGGACTGTTCCCATGAGGCACAGGGTCAAGACTGATTTGCATATGGCCATGTCTGAACTGGGGTGGCGTAGTGGGCAAAAGAACGATGGATTTAACCCAGATCTCTTGACTGGGGGAGAATGTCTGCATTGTCAGCATTCCGTCCATCATTTGTTTGTTGTAACGCTTTTCGCCCTAAGTGGGATGGGTATTCCCAGACGTGGGACCCGTGCTCACTATGCCACTGGAGTCAAGCTATCCTGGCTGATGACGGCTGATAGCCAGAAACCGGTCCTAGGATGCTTGATTCCGGTCCAGGGAAGACATGGCTTGGCAGTTCGGGCTGGACTGTTCCCATGAGGCACAGGGTCAAGACTGATTTGCATATGGCCATGTCTGAACTGGGGTGGCGTAGTGGGCAAAAGAACGATGGATTTAACCCAGATCTCTTGACTGGGGGAGAATGTCTGCATTGTCAGCATTCCGTCCATCATTTGTTTGTTGTAACGCTTTTTGCCCTAAGTGGGATGGGTATTCCCAGACGTGGGACCCGTGCTCTCTATGCCACTGGAGTCAAGCTATCCTGGCTGATGACGGCTGATAGCCAGAAACCGGTCCTAGGATGCTTGATTCCGGTCCAGGGAAGACATGGCTTGGCAGTTCGGGCTGGACTGTTCCCATGAGGCACAGGGTCAAGACTGATTTGCATATGGCCATGTCTGAACTGGGGTGGCGTAGTGGGCAAAAGAACGATGGATTTAACCCAGATCTCTTGACTGGGGGAGAATGTCTGCATTGTCAGCATTCCGTCCATCATTTGTTTGTTGTAACGCTTTTCGCCCTAAGTGGGATGGGTATTCCCAGACGTGGGACCCGTGCTCACTATGCCACTGGAGTCAAGCTATCCTGGCTGATGACGGCTGATAGCCAGAAACCGGTCCTAGGATGCTTGATTCCGGTCCAGGGAAGACATGGCTTGGCAGTTCGGGCTGGACTGTTCCCATGAGGCACAGGGTCAAGACTGATTTGCATATGGCCATGTCTGAACTGGGGTGGCGTAGTGGGCAAAAGAACGATGGATTTAACCCAGATCTCTTGACTGGGGGAGAATGTCTGCATTGTCAGCATTCCGTCCATCATTTGTTTGTTGTAACGCTTTTTGCCCTAAGTGGGATGGGTATTCCCAGACGTGGGACCCGTGCTCTCTATGCCACTGGAGTCAAGCTATCCTGGCTGATGACGGCTGATAGCCAGAAACCGGTCCTAGGATGCTTGATTCCGGTCCAGGGAAGACATGGCTTGGCAGTTCGGGCTGGACTGTTCCCATGAGGCACAGGGTCAAGACTGATTTGCATATGGCCATGTCTGAACTGGGGTGGCGTAGTGGGCAAAAGAACGATGGATTTAACCCAGATCTCTTGACTGGGGTAGAATGTCTGCATTGTCAGCATTCCGTCCATCATTTGTTTGTTGTAACGCTTTTCGCCCTAAGTGGGATGGGTATTCCCAGACGTGGGACCCGTGCTCACTACGCCACTGGAGTCAAGCTATCCTGGCTGATGAAGGCTGATAGCCAGAAACCGGTCCTAGGATGCTTGATTCCGGTCCAGGGAAGACATGGCTTGGCAGTTCGGGCTGGACTGTTCCCATGAGGCACAGGGTCAAGACTGATTTGCATATGGCCATGTCTGAACTGGGGTGGCGTAGTGGGCAAAAGAACGATGGATTTAACCCAGATCTCTTGACTGGGGGAGAATGTCTGCATTGTCAGCATTCCGTCCATCATTTTTTTGTTGTAACGCTTTTCGCCCTAAGTGGGATGGGTATTCCCAGACGTGGGACCCGTGCTCACTACGCCACTGGAGTCAAGCTATCCTGGCTGATGACGGCTGATAGCCAGAAACCGGTCCTAGGATGCTTGATTCCGGTCCAGGGAAGACATGGCTTGGCAGTTCGGGCTGGACTGTTCCCATGAGGCACAGGGTCAAGACTGATTTGCATATGGCCATGTCTGAACTGGGGTGGCGTAGTGGGCAAAAGAACAATGGATTTAACCCAGATCTCTTGACTGGGGGAGAATGTCTGCATTGTCAGCATTCCGTCCATCATTTGTTTGTTGTAACGCTTTTCGCCCTAAGTGGGATGGGTATTCCCAGACGTGGGACCCGTGCTCACTACGCCACTGGAGTCAAGCTATCCTGGCTGATGACGGCTGATAGCCAGAAACTGGTCCTAGGATGCTTGATTCCGGTCCAGGGAAGACATGGCTTGGCAGTTCGGGCTGGACTGTTCCCATGAGGCACAGGGTCAAGACTGATTTGCATATGGCCATGTCTGAACTGGGGTGGCGTAGTGGGCAAAAGAACGATGGATTTAACCCAGATCTCTTGACTGGGGGAGAATGTCTGCATTGTCAGCATTCCGTCCATCATTTGTTTGTTGTAACGCTTATGTATGTATGGGCATTTTGTTTATGTATAAACTTGTTTTTTATCTATTTTCCATTGTACTGTTTCATGTAGTTTAGAGGTATAATGGAGATTTCATCTTTACTTTTGTTACAAAGGTAACAACTAAAAACTACAATTAACCAGAATGAGATGTTGCTATTAGAGTGCTAAATGCTATATATCTTCTCTAATTAACAGCCCTGAAGAAGCAAAACTTTTTTTGTGACACGTGTTGGCTGTTGATGTTTGAATATGTTGTGAAGAATTCTGATCAACTATTTGGAAGCTTGGATGCAAATGTTATAACAATTAAAGAAATAATTTTTTCAAGTGTTTGAAGAGAAGAGTAATAAAAGACTTTATATGGCCACTCGAATCTTGGTATGTGTTTTTCTCAGCTCATGAACCAATATATGTGTAAGTATTCGTGTCTATATAAATACATATATATAGAATATAACAGCATTAATACAAAAATATATTTTATATTATTTAAAAACAAATCAATTTACAACTATACCAAGTATATATATATATATATATATATATATATATATATATATATATATATATATATATATATATATATATATATATATATATATATATATATATATATATATATATATATATATATATTTTCAATTTTATTTTTCTTGCAATGTGGCTTAATCCGGATCGCTCAACAGCGGGTGCAGGTGTTGGGCCAAGCCAGTGGCCAGGAATAATGTTCAAAACCAAGGACGCCCGCACTCAGGAACCTTGTAAGAATTTATTTAGTTAACAGAGCCCAGTCTGTCACACCTGTAGTCCTAATTATCATTAAACAGAAAACCCAATGACAGTGAAAAACAAATAATAAGTTTAGATTTGTTTTACAAAAACGACGCACTCATGTCAAACACATTGGCAAATTAACTGGTATAAGTGACCAATTTGCAATTCAATTTGAATGATAGGCTGGTTTTGGTGACCAGATTTAGACATGAAAAATGAAGACTACTTAAATGTATAGTACATTTACCATGAGTATATACAATATGTGTCAAAAGGGGTTCTGAATAGATAAGATGAAAACGTGCATTCCAAAGCAGTAATTAAAGAGTACAGTCCTAAGAGCGAAGGCTCATGAAATTAAGTTCTTTGATGTTCATTAGTTTCTGTAAATGCAATGTTATTTCAATTGTTCATGAAGATGATCAAAATATCAAATTGTGTGTGTTGATGGATACGTATCAGAGATGGACATAAAGTTCTTCGTCCAGATTCATCCCTCTCGGATTTTTAGTTCGCAGTCTGATGATGTACTTCGATTCAAGTTGTCGCAGTTTTCTTTGTCGATCACCCATCCTTTCATGACTTTCTATTGTGTCAATGGCAAAGAATGACATGTTTCTCCAATTTCCTTCCTGGCAAGTTAGTATGTGTTTGGCAGTTGCATAGGTCAGGTCTTTGTTTTTTACTGCTCTGATGTGCTCTAAAATACGCTTTTTGAGCATGCAGATGGTACTGCCAATGTACATTATGCCACAATCGCATTGGATCACGTATATTACGAATTTGGTTGTACATGTAATTTTGTGATCAATATGAATGATGTTTCCTTCTGGATCCGTGATTGTTTTCATGTTTTTCCCAATTTTGCAGGCTTTGCAATTGTTGCATTTCCTAAAGCCGATCTGTTGTGTTGCAAGCCAGTTTAGTCCTTCATTTTTCTTAGTTTGGAAATGACTTTGCGTGGTGAGATCTCTGATGGAGGGTGCCTTTCTATATGAGATTGAGGGTTGGGTGCCAATGATTTCCACTAAGTCCGAAACTGAATCAGATGTAAGCGGAAGTGAAAATGAAGTAACTCCTAGCACCATTGTACCCACAAATACAACTTGAATCGAAGTACATCATCAGACTGCATGAGTTTCTATATGGGTTATTACTTGGTTTTCTGAGTATCAGTATGAGTGTCTGAGTGTCTGTATGGTTCAGTGGGGGGGTATTACTTAGTGCATACATGCATGAATGAGTGTGTCAATGTTTGTATGTGTTGAAGACAGTATGTGTGCAGGACTGTATGGGAGGATGAGTGTGTGTATGGGTGTGTATGGGTGTGTATGGGTGTGTTAGTGAGTGAATGACTCTCTCAATAGTATCTTTATAAGTAACTACATATATTTTAACCTAGTATATGTGAGTATTGGTGCATATAAGTAAGTATATGTGAGAGTGAGATATTGGAAGAGTTCCTGTATGAATAAGTATGTGTTTCTATAAGTGATTGTTCAAAAGAGTAAGTATGTGTAAGTTTCTGTAGAAGTGTGGTGGTGTGTGTATAACTGTATATGCAAGTAACTGGATGTTTGATTCTTTATTAGCATGAATGCCTATGTGTGTGAGTAACTCTATGGATGAGTGGCGGTGTGTAACAAGATGTATAGCTGTATGAGTACATATGATGAGTGAGTACATGTATGAGTGACTTTATAGGACTGTTGTTGAATGAGTGGATGTGTATGTAGATCTTAGAATTACTGACTAGGTTGTTGTAACTGGTCTTGGTATGTCCATTGATGTGAAAACTTTAGTTTCTATTTTTGTATGTGTGTATCAAAGGTTATATCAGGGTGAGAGGAGGTCTGCAACTCTATCACAAGGATGATGTCATCAGTGATGTCAGTTGAGATGTCATCAGTGATGTCATGAGTGATGTCACTGACCATGTCATGAGTGTTGTAATATGTGACGTCATCAGCGGTGCATTGCGGGCGCGTGAGTTATAGTTAATGGGGGAATTTCTATGGTTTTGTACAAGTGAAACTTCCAACTAACTATAACGCCCCTGAAACCTAGGGTTTTTTCAGTGAATTTCTAAGGTTTTTTAAACGCTAATTCCTTACTATAACGTGCCTGAAACCTATGGTTTTTTCAGTGAATTTCAAAGGTTTTTTAAATGATAATTTCTAACTTTAAGGTGACTGAAACCTATGGTTTTTTCAGTGAATTTCAAAGGTTTTTTAAAGGCTAGTTTCTAACTATACCTACAGAGGTAGGACATGTGAAGAACGAAGAAAAAAACACAGAGAAAGAAAAAAAAGAAATGCAGAAAGAAGCAACAGAAGTCCTCAAAGACGAAGAAAAGTGCAGGAAGAAGGAAAACATGCAGAAAGAACAAACAGAGGAGCAGAAAGAAGCCTTGTTGCAAAATCATCCTGTACCCTCAACTTTTTGAGACGGGTACAGGTGGTAACTGAGTCTGAGTAACCAGTCCTAGAGCCAGTGCTATGTTAAAAGACACTTAGAATACAGTGAAAACACCTACATTTCCTAGGGAACACTTTGCGTTGGGGGTCCCCCTGTGATTAGCATGACCTCCTCTGTAAGCCC
Source organism: Triturus cristatus (assembly GCF_964204655.1). NCBI lineage: Eukaryota > Metazoa > Chordata > Amphibia > Caudata > Salamandridae > Triturus > Triturus cristatus. Next base: position 1,527,901,065 of record NC_140591.1, read on the forward strand.
CTAGTATATAATAGGGCAGGGAGATTAAAACTACCTCTTAAAACGTGCCACAGGGTATGTTTGCACACTGGTGAAGGGAGGGTGAAGGGAGGGTGGGGGGGCCTGAGATGACATTTGTGTAAACACGACCTGTGGGCGTTTTAAGTTGGGGGATAAAGTCCCCTTGAATCCTGAGGGTCCCTGGGGGCCAACTAACCCACTAGGTATGTCCAGTAAGTGCCACAGAGTTGCATTGCAGAGAGGTGTAAAATGGGGCATGGCGTCGGACCACCTCTCTGCAACGCAGCTCTGTGGTGCTTACTGGAGGTACATGGTGGACTAGTTGGACCCAGGGACTCTCAGGATTAAAGAGGACTTAATTCCTCAACTTAAAATGCGCCACAGGGCGTGTTTACACACGTCAGCTCATGCCCCGTCCCCTCCCTTCACCACTGTGTAAACGTGCCCTGTGGCCGTTTTAAGTTGGGAGATTAAGTCTCCTTGAATCCAGAGGGTCCCTAGGGTCCAACGAGCCCACTAGGTACCTCCAGTAAGCGCCACAGAGCTGCATTGCAGATAGGTGTAAAAAGGGGCACGGCATAGACCCCCTCTCTGCAACGCAGCGCAGTGGCGCTTACTGGAAACACCTGGTGGGCTAGTTGGCCCCCAGGGGCCCTCAAGATTGAAGGGGAATTATTTCCCCAACTTAAAACACACCACAGGACGTGTTTGCATATGTCACCTCAGGCCCCGTACCCTCCTTTCACCAATGTGTAAACACCCTCTGTGGCCGTTTTAAGATGGGATATTAAGTCCCCTTGAATCCTCAGGGTCCCTAGGGTCCAACTAGCCCACTAGGTATCTCCAGTAAGCGCCACAGAGCTGCGTTGCAGAGAGGTGTAAAAAGGGGCACGGCCTAGACCACCTCTCTGCAACGCAGTGCAGTGGTGCATACTGGAAGCACCTGGTGGGCTAGTTGGCCCCCTGGGGCTCTCAGGATTGAAGGGGAATTATTTCCCCAACTTAAAACGCACCAGAGTGCGTGTTTGCACACGTCACCTCATGCCCCGTCCCCTCCCTTCACCACTGTGTAAACGTGCCCTGTGGCCATTTTAAGTTGGGAGATTAAGTCCGCTTGAATCCTGAGGGTCCCTAAGGTCCAACTAGCCCACTAGGTACCTCAGGTAAGCGCCACAGAGCTGCGTTGCAGAGAGGTGTAAAAAGGGGCATGGCCGGGACCACCTCTCTGCAATGCAGTGCAGTGGCGCTTAATGGAAGCACCTGGTAGGCTAGTTAGCCCCCAGGGGTCCTCAGGATTCAAGGGGAATTATTTCCCCAACTTAAAACACGCCACGGGGCGTGTTTGCACACGTCACCTCAGGCCCCTTCCCCTCCCTTCACCACTGTGTAAAAACGCCCTGTGGCCGTTTTCAGTTGGGAGATTAAGTCCTCTTGAATCCTGAGGGTCCCTAGGGTCCAACTAGCCCACTAGGTACCTCCAGTAAACGCCACAGAGCTGCGTTGCAGAGAGGTGTAAAAAAGGGCACAGCCTAGACCACCTCTTTGCAATGCAGCGCAGTGGCGCTTTCTGGAAGCACATTGTGGGCTAGTTAGCCCCCAGGGGCCCTCAGGATTGCAGGGGAATTAATTCCCCAACTTAAAACACGCCACAGGGCATGTTTGCACACATGTCACCTCAAGCTCCGCCCCCTCCCTTCACCACTGTGCAAACGCACCCCATGGCGCATTTTAAGTTGGGGGATTAACTCCCCTTGAATCCTGAGGGTCCCTGGGGTGCAACTAGCCCACCAGGTACCTCCATTAAGCGCCACAGAGCTGCGTTGCAGAGAGGTTTAAAAAGGGGCCTCAGAACACCTCTCTGCAACTCAGCTCCCTGGCGCATACTGGAGGTTCCTGGTGGGTTAGTTGGCCCCCAGGGACCCCCAGTATTTAAGGGGAATTAGTTCCCCATCTCCAAACGTGCCAGGGGGCGTGTTTGCAGAGTGCTGCAGGGAGGGAGAGGGGCCTCCGCACGATGCCGGTCTTTTTAAAACTTTTTTTTTGAAGAAGGGCGGCTATGTGGCCCCCCTTCTTTTCCTAATTTATTGGCCCTAGGGACCCCATCCCCCAGGGCCAGACCCCTTTTTTACAAAAAAAAATTGGTAGGGGGCTGCGTGGCCCCCCTCCCAAGGCCATATCTGGCCCCGGGGACCCCATCCCCCGGGGCATGGCCATTTTTTTAATTTTTAATTATTTATTTGGAGGGGGGGTGCGTGGCCCCCCTCCTCAGGCCATTTATGGCCCGGGGGAATCCATCCACCGGGGCCGTCCTTTTTTCTATTTTTATTTTAGTTTTTTTATAATTGGGGAGGTGGCCGCATGGCCCCACTCCCGGGCCACTAATAGCCTCGGGGACCCCATCCGTTGGGGACCGTGGGGGGTCCCCAATCCCCCCACGGTCCCGCCAGCTCCCCGCCTCCTGCGGGAGCCGGCATTGCTGCTAAGATGCAGCTCCCCAGGTGGAAAACCAATGGTCTTTGGTTTTTGTAAGAGAACAGGTTTCCTGCTCTCTCTTTCAAAAACCAAAGCAGTTTGCTATGGCAGGGCGGGAGCCCCGAGGCTCCAGCCCTGCCATAGCAAACTACAGTGTCCCAGGGGTGGGCACCCCGGGACACTGCAGGAGCCGGGCCTGGGGGGTGGCGGTCCCCAGGGCCATCAGAGGCTTCAGGAGGGGGGGCCGTGCAGCCCCCCTCCCAACATCTACAAAGCCCCAGGGGGTGGTGGTCCCTGGGGCTCGGGGGTCCTTAAAGAACACCCAAATTTAAATACTTAGTGCCCCGGGGAGGTGGCGGTACCCGGGGCGTGTGGGCGTGTGGGGGGGGCATGAGCCCCCACAAACATTTTCTTAAAGGCCCTTTGAGCCCCCCCACCCAATCAATTCAAAAGCACCTGGGGTGGCTGTCCCCGGGGCTGGGGGGCTGTGAGCCCTCCTGCACATATGTTTCAAAAGCCCCGGTGGGTGACGGTCCCCGGGGCTGAAGGGCCCAAAGCCCATTACAATAAAAGATTGCCCCCGGGATTTGGCCCACCCGGGGGCCAAATATTAACGAAGCGTGGGAGCCCGCGCTTCATTTTGCGCAGCCTGATCCGCGCACCCAGTGCGGATTTTGCCGATTTAAAGAAATAAAAATACAATTTTGGGGCCCTGGGGGTCCTTCTGGGACCCCCTAAGCAGGCCTAGGGGGTCAGGGTGCGTCTACCCTGCCCTCTTTTCGTGTTTTGCGCATTTGTTTCACTGATTTCTTGTGCCTCGGTTCTACCGAGGCACAAGATGGCTGCCAACACTTCCTGGTTTGGACTGTTGACAGCCAATTAGCATAAAGAACGTGATCGGGACGGTGCACGGATCCAGCGCGGCCATAGATATCTAAACTTTTTTAATTTTGATTTTCTCAGCAACTACTGAACGGATTTACACCATTTAACAAAAAGGGTTCTTTCAGAACCAAGAACTACCTCTTTGCCAAATTTGGGGTAATTCCGTTCAGCAGTTCAGGCTGTAGCCGTGTCTATGGAAAATTTTATGGGGAAAACACGTTTTGGGACCCCCCCTTTTTTATCGGCCCACTTGCCGAATCACCCCAAAACTTCCGGGAGCGGACCAGAGCAGGCCATAAGTTTTGAAGATTCGTCAACCGGCGCCAAAGTTATTGAGAATATAATGTTGCGAATTTCCTATGGAAAATAGGTCTTAACTATAACTACCTACTGGCGACCGCCAGTAGGATATATATGTGTGTGTTAAGGCGGTGCCTCACGGATCAGTAGGACACAAAAATATTGCACTCAGCGTACTCTTTGCCAGAAGATTTATTCCAGGCAATGCGTTTCAACCTAAACAGGTCGACCTCACGGCCACATGCGAAAATAGTGCCACATCCACCATAAATATAACTTCACATGTGTTAAACATTAAGAAAATACTATGAACTTGTCATAGATCTTATAATATTTTTTTTTTTTAAACATATGAGGGCAATTCATATCAGGTCACAGGATTATGCAACAACACATGCATTTTGAGAATAATCAAAATCAAAATGTCAAATGGTGTTAGTGGGAAGAGCACAATAATGTAGTGAATCCAAATATGTGGCACAACACAATTGGTGGAATAACAGTATTCACAAAAAAAATCATCAGATACAATTAATGGCCAAGTGACCAAAAATTATCAGCAGGATATCACTTGAAAAATGCAAGGTCATGTGACATCCCGATGGCCATGTAACCAGAAAGTCAACACATTGTCCATATTGGATGTAGTGTAAGGCCCACTAGCTCATACAAAAGGTCAAAACAGAATAAAACAAATGATGTAGTAAATGCTAGAATTACATACACTCAGGCCAAGTGGCCTCAACCTCCTGGCTCAACCTGAAAAAGCCGCCAATCTCCGAACAAATCCAGCAGAACAGTGTTCATCCGCCCAAGAAGGGAGCATTAACATGTTGGAGTGCCTATACTAGTGAGTACAAGGGACATGGGGTCAGTGAGCGGAACATGAGAAACACATCATAGAATCCTGCAGGAGGGACAGTCCTTTTGTAGAATTTGAAAAGGGCAAAATGGAGGGGTTGGACAGAACTAGAAGAAAAATTGAATGAAGGACTGCAGTAAAATATCACTTCAGCTGATGTGTATATGAACTCCTCACTCTCATTAAAACCTCGCAGGAAATTGCTGCTGAGCAGAATGGTGTATTCAGACTCTTTCTGTCGCAAGCGTCTCTCTCTATTCCCACCTCTGGCAGTCCTTTCGATCCTGTCAACAGCAAAGAAATCAGGAAGGTCAGCATTTTGTTGATGCATCTTAGCCCAGTGTCTGGCAACAAGGTATGCCTGATCAAGATAATTTATGGCCCTGTAATGTTCTAAGATAAGTTTTTTACTGGGCCCATAGTACTGCCAACGTATCTGAGACTGCAGGGGCACGTGAGGACATAAACTCAGAAGTGACTGCCACAGGTGATACATTTGTTTAAGTATTTCTGTTTCCCAGTCACTGTGCTGTATGTTCTCATGTTGCAACTTCTTTTGCATGGCTTGCCTCAGGCACATTTGAAAAAGCCACTCTGTTCCTGTAACCAGCCCTCCCTCCTGGTATGTGCGTCAGTGTAGCTATGCACAAAGCATATCATGCAAGCTTTGGGTTTGCGGTCCAAGATTTGGGGAAATGGACTGATTGTTTTGCCAATGACTGGATCACTTTTGATGAGGTGCCAGTGTTGGGCAATCACTTTTCTGACCTCCTGACTCTCACCATTGAAAGTGGTAATGAGTCTCACTGGTTCCTGGTTTCCCTCCTGCCATTTTCTCTTGACTAGTAAGGTATCCCTCGCCACCTTTGATGCCTTGTCACTGGCTATTCTCAGGGCTTTATCGGGGTAACCCCTGGCTCTAAATCTTGAGATCATCCTTCTCTTTTCTTCCACATACAGTGCTGCACTTGCGTTTGGCTTGTAGTAACTCACCTTATGGGATACTTCAATTGAGATTCTGTGGGTGATGGCTATCTACATGTAAAATGCTATTGCCTGCTGTGTCTTTAAGGAAAGGATTTGTGTGTAGTTGCCCATCATGTATCTCAACTGAGACATTCAAAAAGTCAATTCTAGTCTGGTGTATCTTGGATGTAAAAGATAGATTCATGTCATTGTGTTCTATGTGTGCCAAGAAATCTTCCAGATCTTTTTCTGGACCCTCCCAAATGATGAACAAATCATCTATGTACCTAGTCCATAGTGTGATGTATCTTGTCCACTTTTCATTCTCTTCTACCCACACATGGTTGCCTACCACCATCCCATAAAGATGCAGGCATAGCTTGGTTGAAAACAGCTGCCCAACGCAACTGATGATACCACAGTTCATTTGAAAAAAAAAAGTTGTTTTTGAGTCAAAACTCCAACATTTCGAATAACATCATGGTATGATCAAACCTATAGATAGGCTTATCCCTTAAGAAAAACTTGTGTGCTTTAATACCTAAAGTATGATCAATGCAGTACATAATGCAGTCACACCCATGGTGACCAGGATGAAATGCGATTGCCAGGGAATATTTTGAAGGTTGGTGAAGAAATCAGTGCTATCTCTGCAATATGATGGGAGACCTAGGACATATGGTAATAACAAAAAGTCTTGGTACATGGAAGCATGTTCAAGGAAACTTCCAAAGGCAGATACAATGGGTCTGCCAGATACGATTGGTCTGCCGGGAGGGTTCACCCTGTCTTTATGGATTTTAGGCAACAAATAGAAACAAGGGACTACCGGGTGTTTGACACACAAAAATAAATATTCTTCAGTGGTGAGTAGCCCCTTGTCCCTCCATCTGGGTAACAAGGACAGATATGTGTATGCAGTGTTTGTACATCTGTTTGTTGGTCCCTTCATAGTCCCTACTGTGGTCTAGTTATCTGAATGCCTCCTAGTTGTACTTGTTGATATTCCAGTGCACTACATTCCCTCCCTTGTCAGAGGGTTTTGTCACAATGTTGTGATCATTTTGCAGGATTTTGAGAGATTCCCTTTGGCCCCTGTTTATGTTGGATGCATAGTTATGCCATATTTTGAAAATATCTCTTACCACTGTTTCATGAAATGTGTCAATGCTGTCATGTGGTGTGTTTGGTTAGCAAGTGGACTTGGGTTTGAAAGGGGTGATGATGGTACTGTCAAGCTCTATGTTAAAAGGTTCCAAAAACTCTCTCTCATTGTCCCAATCTGTTGTACCACCCTCCAATTCTGCTAATGTAGCAAGACCCTTTATATCCACAAGGCTCAAATCAACAACAGTAGTGTCATGAACCAAGGCTTGTGCAGAACTGTTATCAGATGCAGTTTTCTTTGGGTTCTGAAGGAACACCTTCTTGAATTTCAGTTTTAATATAAATAAGAATATATCAATCCCAGTTCTGCAGAAGTAAGTTTGCGGTAGGACAAAAAGTTAAACCCAGTTCCAATACAGATTGAGTCCAAACACAGCAGTTGCATGTTGAATCATCCGTGTTTCAATACACAATGTAAAATTGCTTCAAATTGAAATGAAATAAAGAACAGTTTGATATACAGTCTCATATATGGGCCTTCCAATGCATTATATTGTGAGACGTTGGCCTGATATATGCTGTCCACTAGTTATAGTGGGCACCTTGTATCAGTCCAAACAACCCCTTATTGGTTATAGGTTAAAGACAACCTTTATTGAAAGCTATCCTAGTGGTAGCTATGGAGAGCAGCCTTCAGGCTAAGTCTTGAAGGAATGTAAAGCAGCTTGTTTTACCAGTCTATAATCTCTTGAGTCACTAAATGAAAGATATCCACACCAGGTGCATATATAAAATATATGTATTTATTACTCAACACACCCTCCTAGTCACTTTATGAGGCTAGAAGTCAAAACACATAAGTTACACTTCAATAATCACAGTAAAATAGCACAAATACACGTCAGGCCCTCGGGGCAAGCCAAACCATATACTAAAATAATGGTATAAGAACTACGACTTAACTAGACACAAGGCCTAGAGCCTGTAGAATCACTGGGACCCAAGGAACCACCCAAGATAGTGACACAGGCGACCCAGGGGGCCGTGTGCAGCGTGTGAACACAGCCGCGAGCTCCCGTTAGCTTCTATGGGGAAAGTCGCGGTTAGCTTTTTAAAGATTAGGGACACTTAGAAATGAGTCAGGACCAAACCCTTTTGGACATAGGATGTTCTAGGGCTAGCACCCATGGGAGCACCGGAATACTCGTGTTACCTCACCCAGGGAACCCGGGTGCATAGGTGTCTTTTGGTGTCGGGTCGCGTCGTCGATTTCAATGGGAGCTGGCAAAGAAGTGCTGCTGCCATGAAGATGCGAAGTGTCAAGCCTGGATCGAAGATGAGAAGAACCTGAAAGCAGAGGGGACAGTGTCTGGGTCACTAGCCAGTGACCAGGAAGGCGATGAGCAGATGCCCACAGATGTCAGGTGATTTCAGGTGAAGCTTGACTCTTCAGCCACGAGGCCCAGGAGGCGTTGAGGATGACCAGGAGCTGGATTCGAGCTGTCCCACGAAGGATGTCGAGTGCTGCAGCGTCGGTGCCCGGATTGGACACAACAAGCCATGGAAACAGCAACCCACGCAGAAACTAGAAAGATGCTTCGGTGCAGACCAGCAAGGTCTGTGGGACTCGCCACTTGGTTGGGAGTCAGGGCATGTCTCGAGCAACCAGGGAAGCCCAAGGAAATACAAAGTTACCCCCTCAGGGACCCAACAGTCAACGGACCAGGGATCGCAAAGGGACCTCGAGATGAAACACAAAATGATGTCCCACGGGTCACTCGGAATGACCAGGCCAACAATCTTTGGTGGATTTAGTGCACGAGGTGGGGGCTACAAGTCAGCCCAATCACGACTTCAAGAGACGTCGAGAAGTCAATGCACTTGCAGAAATTCAGGGTGACCAGGTGTTCCGGTTCCACGCTACTCACGAGGGCTGCGGGTCTCAGCTTTGCTGGGGACTCGGTTTGGCCTCGGAGATGTCTGGAAATCCTCTTCCTGGGCTGCAAATACTTCGGAGTCCGGTGGGAGCTTCAATAATGCAGACTGGCAAATTGCTTCGTTGGTGCCTGACAAGCAGGGGAGTCACTCCTTGACCTCAAGGGAGATTTCTTCAGTACTCTGGTCTTGAGCAGAGCATCGAAGGTCCAGGATTCGGCTTCAGAGTTTCATCCAGGGTAATCTAAAGTCCTAAGTACTGGGGTCCCATACTTATACTAAGGTAGGGGGTTGGACATACTCTGGGGACCCACCTATGGGAGGGTTTTGAAAGAGGGGTGGCTACACCCATTTCCTTTGTCCAGTTTTGCCCCAGAGCAGGGGCTGGAAGCCCCTGAACCGGTGTGGGCTGGACTATGCAAAGGGACACCAAATGTGCCCCTAGTGGAGGACTTCAAAGCACTCAGAGAGTGCTCCCACCCAGCCCCAATACACATAAGCCTGTCTGGGAGGTTGTTACACCTCCCTGTGACAGGAAACCTATTGTCCAGGCCTCCCCTGCCCGAGTTTCGGTCGGCAGCAGGAGGCCAGACTCATGTCTGTGGCTGCAGCATTCATTTTGTGATGCCAGGGCTCTATTAAGTTTCTACCGGGTATACCAGTGCTGTCATGTCTCTTCCTCTAGAAGGGTGGGATCATACTCCCACAGCAGTTAGTGGGGGTATGATTCCAAGGTGTTTGACACCAAACACAGCATGTTTCCGTGCAGCCAGTCCAAAGTTAGCATTTACCGTTTGGTTATAATGCACTTAAGAGTATATGGTCAGGCTGCGCTACTGACAACCCCAGAGAAGAGATTCCGAAGGCTGCAGCAGGGTTCAGCTCCTGCCTGGGCACCCCCTCACATATAACCAAGCACCCTGCCTTCAGGATTGATAAGGCCTGCCATAGGGGTGACTGATAGGTTTGTATGTGCAGTATATGGTGATATATAGTGAACCTATATCTCAGTAAGGGGTGCCTCCACCACCTTACCCAGGCTGCAGTTGCAGACCTGTGGTGTCATTTTGTGTGGCTTTCCAGAGGTGGCATAATACATGCTTCAGCCCCTGGTAGGCCTCTGGGGTACCTATGCCCTGGGGACATAGTATACCATATACTAGGGACTGATAAAGGCACCTCAGATTCAATCTGAACTGTACCTAAAGTACATGGAATCATTTTAGAGAAGAAGCAGCTAGGCTGGGGCCCTGAATAGCAGGGTCCCAGGTAGACTAAAGTCGAAAAACAGTGAAACACCAGCAAAAAGTGGGGGTAAACATGTGAAGGAGATCCTACACATATGCCGTGTTGATACAATCAATATAATGTCTTTACAACGCAAGTGGTCTGAAAAAGTCAAGAGGACACTCGATGCCGCTCTCGTTATCCCTTGTTCACCTCCACGTTAAGAAATATTTGGGTAAATCCTAGCCTTATGTGGAGGAAAGTGGGTCATGCTTCCAAATTCCATCAAAAGCAACCTCCGGAGGGGTGTGGTCTGGCCACAAAGAAAAATGGCCACCTGAAGAGAGAGCTCCGCCAGAGGACGGTCTCTGAAAGGAGACAGCGCTCCTCTCAGCATGACCAGGGCTACAGCACTCCGGGTACGTTTGGTCTGAGTTTCACTGAAAAATTTGATCTTTTAGGGCTCATTCTGATATGCAGAAATTCTGGGGTAACCTAAACCTGTTGGGCCCTGTGATGCATCGGAAGCTCTGGTTCTCACTTTTCCGGTGAGAGACATCAGCCTTATCTGTCACCATTGTTAGGACTTCACAACACCCACACATTGCGGAATTGGAAAGGAAAACACTTTCTTTACTATCGATGCTCCTTAAAGAATAGTGATGGAAGAGCGACATCTTCTGGTGCTGGAAGAAACTTTTGACGTGACTGAAATCATTTGGAACTGCGACACTTCATAACTAAGTTTAGGATTGTGCGTAATTCGAAGACCACATCGACCACATCTGTCGCCTCTTTAACGACTATATAATACCTGTGCACGGCGAAACTGAACAGGCTACATCTTCCTCATTACCAGTGCTTCAGAGAGGGTATGAAATTACGCCCATAATATGAACTATGAATTTATAATGAATTTCCAAATATATAATAAGAATGATTACAACCTCCGAGGTGACTGAAATCTTATCCTGCACACTTTGGTAAGCCATTTATCACTCAACTGTGGCAAAATGGATCAATGACAGCTACATCACTGCTGATATCATGGTGCTTGATATAAGTGGGAATGTGACAACATTTGTCAATTTAAATACCTGGATATTGATAGAATGAGGTTGTTTTGGATGAGATCTCAAGTCCACTCATTCTTGTACAAGATGACCTGTATTTGCTGAAGAGCTGATGCGAACAGAGGTACTCGAGGCACAGTCACCTACATGACTTAGGACTCCCGCCGTTCGGGTTAAAAGAGACTCCACTGTCATCCATTCAAGATAAAGATAGTGAGGTGATATTCTTCTAGTATCTAAAGAGAGCAATTGTTGGGCTTACTATACAAGAACTGCTCTTCCCTGTGAGGGTAATGATCCTGTAGTAATTTTTGTAACAGATATTTGCCCCCCCTAAAGTATTTTGATACTTTATCTAAAGGGGCAGACAAGCTGGAAAATTGATCTATGTGCAGGTGTATCCATAGAGCAACAAAGGTACAAGGTCCTACATAATACAACTCAAATCTGAGGCATAGGTCACTGATGCTAATATTGCATCTAAGTGACTTAGATTTTTAACGAATGTCTAACAATAAACACAGAAACAAATCTTTTAAACCGCTCCTCTTTGCAGAAGTACTAAAGCAATCGCACAACATGCCCATGAAAGGTTCTACTCCTCCTGCATGCATGTAGGAGAGACTATGGACTGCATTCTGCAAAAACTCTCGACAATCAGTTATCATCTGGAAGACACATCAGAGACTGAGGGATATTTAATTATTACGCTTTGAAGGAAAGTCATATTTACACATGGGGCAGATGAGTATTGATTCCTTTCATTATCATTGTTCTCATTCTTTCATCAGTTATAATTACACCTATAACTGTAATTCTGCCTGTATTCACATGAGATGTCTTAAAGACTCATAATGCTTATTGTGTTCAAAATCTTAACACATATATATCCATTATATGTTACTCACAGTAGGGGCTCATATAACCTTAAGTCATATTTGCTCCATTATACTTGAAGTAACTATAATTGTAGATTGAAGATGTTGCTTTGTCTCCCTTTGCATGTAGTATTCAGATCAATTTTTTTCTGTGCTCTTAGAAATCATTAATGTTCTATTCCACACTTCCTTCTATTTTTAATCATCTCACATTTCGCACCTCTCTTTCCCAGCAGTTATTATTATGCACACATGAATCCTCAGACCTTAACTATTCTCCTGCACAGCCATGGCTCTTGTTAAATCCTCCGGATGGGGTTCCCTCCTTTGGCGGTGCACTCGTGAGCCCAGACCCGCGTTTTTTTTTTTTTTTTTTTTTTTTAAAAACCTTTATTGAGATATAGTAAATGGACATATCTGATTGCCGTAGGCTCCTATTACAATGGGTTGCTCCAGCGAGCTCATCTGAGCCGGTCCAGTATCTCTCACACAGCCATTTAGCCGACATCCCAGAGGACCGGCGGCATTGCAATAATACATCAAGCAGTCCAGACCGAATCACTACCGAAGAGTGAAAGACGTATTTGCCCCCAGCCTGCACAGTAGTCTAACACGCCCGCATGACCAACATACCGCTGGTCTGGTCAAGCTCCTAAGATTTCGTAAACCATATCTCAACGCCCACCCCGTCCGCCACCGGTCCACTGTCTCCTCCTTCATTGCTTCTGCACGTACACGCTTTCGCAAACCCAGACGCCAAACTCTGACCAGTCACTGCGCCCCTCGCTTCCAGGCTACTCCAACCCTGCAACTCTCGTTCACATCTCGCTTGCACACTGCTAAGAAGCGCAAGCCGCGGTCGGAGGACACCCCAACTCCCCTCCCGCAGACCAGCAACCATCCCAGTCGACTCACTGACATCATAGCCCATCACTCCACAATAGTGTCCTATTCTTGTGTCGCGCCCCCCACCGCCCCTCCGCCCGCACCTGGGGCTTCATGTTGTGTCTCCCCCTGACCAGCTTCTTCGGGGTCTCCGGCCGTCAGGTATGTTCTATACAGCGCCCAGAAGTTCTTGGGGCGACTCCTAGGGGGTAACAGTTCACTATACGTTTCCGCCTGCGTGCTGCAATACAGCATATCTCTAACCCATCGTTTCTTAGTAGGAAGCGGCCCTCTCATCCAGCAGGCCGCCACGACGCGTCGCGCGATCAATAACGCCATGTCCGTCAGACGCCTCAGCGCCAGCGGGAGAGGCCTGGAGTAGCCCAGCAGCGCCAGAGCCGGATTAGGGGGGATCTCCTTTTCCAAAATCTGGCTCAACTCCCGAAACACCGCCGTCCAGAACCGGGCCACACCAGGGCAAAGCCAGGCCATGTGTAGGAAGTCAGCCACTGGGACGTGACAGCGCTCGCACTCCGCCGTGGGGCGCAACCCGTACCTATGCAGTCTTTCAGGGGTGTAATAGACCCGCTGCAAAAACTTAAAATGTATTAATCGGTGTCGACCATTCAAGGAGACCTTTTTAGTGCTAGAGCAGCAGTACTTCCAGATCTCATCCGAAATGTCCATTTCAAGATCCGTCTGCCAGTCTCGCCGCGCTGCAGAGCACTGGTGCGCCCTTTGCTGGTCACCGAGTTTTTTGAGGGTCGAGATCAATTTGGACGGCGCCGCAGTTTTGATAACATAGGAAAGCTCCGGGATTTCAAGGGGTTCCTCCCCGCACGGCCCCAAAAGAGACAGCAACGCGCCACGGACCCTGTGAAATTGAAAGCGCTGGAGTAACGTGATCTCTGGCTGAGTCGAGGCGACACGCTCCAGCGTCTTGGCCACTCCATCCTGAAACAGGTCCGCCATCCTAACTATTCCCAAATCACCCAGCGCCCGCTTCACCCCTGCTTCCCGCAGAGGGGGGAGCCAAGCTGCCCACTCCACCCGCATCAACGGGGAGTATAAGAGGTCACGGTCTTGCGTTCTCATAATTGCATGCCACGCGTGGTTAGTGGCTCTGAGCGGGTCCAACAGACCCACCCTGCGATCCACGGGCAGAAAGACCGTCGCCGGAAGAGGGAGCGGATCCGCAAACAAGCGCTCCAGCAACACATGCGGAACGTCTGGTTCGGCATGTATCCACGTATGCAAATGGGACGCCTGCGCCACTCTGTAGTAACTTTCTAGGTCCGGAGCTCCAAGCCCCCCCATCTCGTATGGCAGCGTCAGCACTTTCCACTGGACTCTAGGTTGTTTACCACCCCAGGCCAGTCGGGTCAGGGTCTGAGTCAGCTGTGCAAAGAAGGACCTGGGGAGCACTATAGGGATGTTGTTGAAAAGGAACAGGAATCGCGGTAGAGTGACCATTTTCATGATAGCAATTCTGCCCATCAGCGACAAGGGGAGCCTGTTCCACTCCTCCACCTCGTCTACAAGTTTGGAATAAGCTACCCCATAGTTTTCCCTCAGCAAGACCTCCGGGTCCCTGTGCAGCCGAATCCCCAGGTAGCGGATTGAGTCCGTTGTCCACTGCAAAGGGTATTCCATAGGGAATGGCAATGTAGCCGGAGTCAACGGAAATGCCAGCGATTTGTTCCAGTCGACCCTGAGGCCCGACAGCGCCCCAAACCGGACCACCTCCCGCAAGATAGAAGCGAGATTCTCCTCCGGGTCTCGGATGTACAGCAGTGTATCGTCCGCGTAGGTGGAAATACCAATCTTATAGGAGGGAAAGTTGATTCCCTCGAATCTGTGGTATTCTCTTATCGCGCACGCTAAAGGTTCCGCCACCAGCGCGTAGAGAAGTGGGGAGAGAGGGCAACCCTGCCTGGTCCCCCTGGTGATTGCAAACGCCTCAGTGACTCGGTCTCCGAGGCGCAGCCGGGCAGTGGGCCTAAAATACAATGCTCCGAGCATCTGCAAGAAAGGCTCTCCCAGCCCAAGTTTCCTCAGCACCCGCACCATAAACGGCCATTCCACTGAATCAAACGCTTTCTCCATATCCAGGAAGAACGCTAAGGCCTTACTCTCTGGGCGCACATGCTGCATGACTCCAAGGACCGTGCGGAGATTGTACGTGAGATTCCTGGATGGAACAAAGCCTGCCTGCTCCGGCGCCACGAGCTCCGGCACCAGAAGCGCCAAGCGCGTGGCCAGCACCTTTGCATATATCTTGGCATCGACATTAATCAGGGAGAGAGGCCTATAGGAGCCGCACAGGTTGGAGGGTTTCCCGGGTTTTAAAATAGTAACTAGCAGGGCCTCTCGCATCGTGTCAGGCATACAGCCTTCAAGACATATGTCGTCAAAAAGAGTCATAAGATGCGGGAGGAGCTGGTCCTGGAAGGCCTTATAAAAGGCCACCGTCAGCCCGTCCGCTCCCGGGGCAGTGCCCGCCCTCATACCTCCCAAAGCCTCCAAGATCTCATCCTTTTGTATGGGCAGCGCCAGGAATTCCCTCCGCGAGTTGGACAAAAACGGCATTTTAATGTAACTGAGGTAGTCGTCTATCTCCTCTTCCATGTGAGAGGACTGAGATTTATACAGTCCAGCATAATAGGCCCTGAATTCTTCTATGATCCCCGTCTCGTCAGTAATCACATCCCCCGAGGCAGTGACGAGCTCGTCAATGACTAGGGGTCACCTAGCGTTACGGAGTATCCCCGCAAGTAAGGATCCCGGGTGCTCACCCTCCCCGTAAGTACGAGCCGTGGCGTACTTCCCCATATGTTGCACCTCTCGGTCCGCTTCACTGTTGAACTCAGTGACCAGGTTCTGCAGCCTCGCAGCTACCTCGGGGTCCGCAGAAATCCCCTGATTCTCCTCCAACTGCGCAATCTGCGTCTCCAGGGCCCCCAGCCGCCGCCGTATGGATTTAAGCACACCCGAATGCTTAGTCATTGCAAGACCGCGAATGTAAGCCTTGAACGAGTCCCACACCGTTTGGAAACTCTGGACTGAGCCTGAATTTACCTCAAAGAACGATTCTATTTCATCCGCCAGCTCCCCCCGGAACGCATCATCCAACAGTGAGTAAGGCGGCAGCCGCCACGTGAACGGCGGTACTCGTCGGTGTGGAGTAGCCAGTACCAGTAGAAGGGGGGAGTGGTCCGACAATGTGCGCGGCAAGACCTCGCAGCCCTTAACGCACGCAAGCAATGACCGCGACACCAACCAATAGTCTATTCTGGTATGCACGTCGTGGAATGCCGAGTAATGCGTGAAGCCCCCTTTACCCGGGTGCCGATGCCGCCAGATGTCTAGCATGTCTAGTCTGGTTAATTCTGCCTGCATATGTAGGGTGGCGGTCGCCGGGCGGCGGGTTGGCCCCGAGGAGCGGTCTAAATCCGGATTGAATGTAAAGTTAAAGTCACCACCCCATACCATGCCAGTGTGCACGTGTTGCCTGCATTGTGTTGCCAGTGCATCATAGAACTCAGGGGAGTCGTAATTGGGGCCGTACACATTGACTACAATTAGGTCATGGCCCTTACCAGCGCACCGCGCTATTAAGTAACGCCCGTCCGGGTCGGAGGTCAGCGACGTCAACCGCATGTTCGATCGTGGGTTTACCCAAGTAACCACCCCTCTGGAGTGTGATGTAAAGCCCGCCACCGCGCTGGTGCCCACTAGCCCCTTCGCCGCTAACAGTTTACTTGTAAGAGGGAGGTGAGTCTCCTGAAGTAGTGCCAGGTCAATGTGATGTCGGTGGAGATAATTTAAAACTTTCCTGAGCTTGCGATAATCGTTCAACCCCCGAACATTCCACGTCAGCGCCCTAATGGCCACTCCGCCAGTGTCACCCATCTGTTCTCCTAGTCCAGTCATCCCAGCAGAAACATACAGCAACGCACGGGCCAGGCGGGAGTCCCCGCCCACCACTCGGCTCCAGACAGTCTGAAACAGCTATACAACAGTAAGGCAGAAGGCTTGTCACTCAGCAGACAGTGCGGATCACAGTTCCCAACCACAGAGCGTCCCCCTAACTTCCCAGCCCTCCATCCACAGCCGACCACCCCCAACCTGGCCAGACAGATCCCCAGTCCCACCCCCCTCCCTACCCCACAACAAACATACAGAACCATCCTCGAACCAGCCCCCAGAGGGGCCACGAAAGCTATCAGCGCTGGGGCAGGGGCCGCCGATGAACAGCTACCTTAAACTCTCAACAGTCCACCATATGGCCGTGCCCCCACTCCTAAGCCCCAAGTCTCAGTACAGCTCGAGCCATTATCGCCTCTCCTCCATTAGTTCTAGGGGGGACCCCAACACCCCAATCAGAGGCGAGCCACCCCACCTATCTAAGCTTGCAAGGCACCCTCCAAACTCCCCCATTAAGCCATCTAGGCCAGAGCCCATTTGTCTCGTAGACCGGCCCGTACGGTGAGCTCCAGGCGCCACCCAAACCAGAGTCCCGCAGTTATTAGGGCCGCAGGGCTATCCCGCCCTTGACCAAACCATGTAAGCGGACCAGCCCCCGCCACTCCTCCAAGTCTAGGGCTTCAACACCAGGGCACCCCCAACACATCGGAAAGTTCTCACCCAGCTGCAGCCTCAAAGTCCTCCGGGGCGGTCGCCGTCTCCTGCACACCAACAATGTTCCAGCAGCCGCAACACCGCCAGAGAAGCGGCAGCCTCCACGGCAGGGCAACGACCCCCCGCCAGGAGGCAGAGCGTATCCAGCGACCACTGCCAGCAACCTAGTCCTGCTCCCCCAGGCTGGAGACCTCCGCCCGGGCGTCCACGCCGTCCTGCAGCCCACGCCGTTGCTCCTTCGACCACTCCTTCAGGGATCGCTGCAGCTCCCTCGGGTCCGTGAAGAAGTGCGAGTGCCCCTGTCTGTTAATCCGGAGCCTCGCCGGGTATAACATGGCATAGTTCAGGCCCAAGTCGCGGAGTTGTTTTTTGTAGGGTGCAAACTGCCTGCGCTCCTCCTGGACCTTCGCCGTGAAGTCGGGATAGATGGAGATGTCCATCCCTTCATATTGCAGCTTCCCCTTTTCCCTTGCCACCCGCAGGGCTGTGTCTCTGTCCCTATAATTCAGTAGTTTTGCTATTATGGGTCTTGCGGGCGCCCCAGGCTTGGGGCGAGGGCCCAACGAACGATGGGCTCTCTCGACAACAAACATGGGGGAGAACACGTCCTCTCCCAGCAGTGCCCGCAGCAGTTTTTCAACAAAGAGTTCCATTCGCCCGGTGTGCGTCGATTCCGCCACACCGGTGATGCGGACGTTCGACCTCCTCGAACGGGCCTCCAAATCTTCGGACTTGTCCTGAATGACCTGCAGTAGTTTACTGAATTGCCTGCGATCCGAGTCCCATGCCGTCTGTGCCTCCTCCACCTGTGTTATTCTCTGTTCGGACGCATCCAGCCGCTCTGTATTCTTATCCACTCGTTCCGACATGCGGTCCATGCGGTATGTGAGCGCATCAAGCTTGGTGTCTATCGCGGTCAGACTGCCCTGTAGCCCTTTTTCCATTGCCGCCAGCATTGCCTTGATGTCGGCGCACATAGAGCTCTCAGCGCCCGTTCCATCTGGAGGCCGCGCCGGTGGTGCGTCGTCGGGCCCCTTCGGCTTACGGTGGTCAAAAGACAGTTTGGGCTGGGACTTATCGCTTTTGCCCATGGCGACGCTGAGGGTCAGCGGCCGGCGCGCGTCCGCCACTCCGGGGCAAAGTCCTGATCCAAGGGGGGCCGCACTACAGGCAACCCCCACCACGTAAAGTTTTATTTTGTTCATACCAATGAAGTCTCTTGGTTCCCAAAATTACGGTGGGGTGGTCATGTGATCGTAGAAAGGCATTGGAAGACTTCTTAAACCTGAAACTAAATATAGGAGATGGATATTCACATACAGGGGGAATAAGGCATAACAGATGCAATAACGATGTGAAGTATCAAATGTATAAGTCATTATAATGGATAAAAATCGTATCTTTGTCTCTGAAGCCCCTTGATTCTAATTAGAGATGGTTACTGTTTAATATTCAACTTACGGTTTGTGCTATATAAATAAAGTGTATATAGATGTATATATGTATATATGTATAGGGTCAATGTAGGGCCTTTTTAATGTAATGTGCACTTAATTCAGTTGGTATGTACAAATTGTCATAGACTATTCTTTTTCTTTATTATGTCTTAGGAGTTTTGAATACCATGGCCGCCTGAGGAAGGCTGAACGCCGAAACGCGCGTAGACTGAAATAAGCCATGTTTATTATTCACTATTTTTGTTTGACAAAATTTGTATTATGATTGAATACGCAATTGTATAGTGTCTGGCAAACCATATATTGATAAAGGAAGGTTTAGATAAACTATGTTAGGACGCTATAATAATTTGCTTGTATAAGTATTGCTTTGAATGAATAAGGGAAAAGGAAAGCAAAGGAAAAATAAGGGAAAAAAAGTTTGGAAAAAAACGATATAATTTTGCAAATATCACTACAAAAAACATTAAAGAATGAATTTTCAATCAATTCCCTTCTCTTGATAGTCATGTTTAACCTTGGATGTTGAACAATTTGTACATTACCATACCTTTTTAATTATTGTTTCATATATATTTTTCACAAATATTTACTTTAAAACCCTGAGATAGGAAACGATATTAGGGGTACCCTTGTTGCGTTGCAAAATATTTCTCCATGGCCGGTCCATGTGGGTAGTGTGAATGTTTTTTGTGTAGTTATATAAAAGTGCATTTTATTTGATGTATATAACACAGCCATCTCAGACATATTGTGATAAAATGATCATATAGCCCATTGGGGTTTCTCTCTTTCTTTTTTGATTAGGGCAGTTTTCCTGACTCAATTGGATACAACCTCATTTTTGCACCTTTAGGCAATTTTAGTGGTTGCATGTAGGTTTGCCCCATATTGTTAATTGCTAAATATGGATAAGCTTCAAACATTCGGGTTTACAGATGAAGATCTTGCCTCATTATTGGGGGATTTTGCCCTAGGTGGCCAAGCAGTACATGCTACTAGCTCCCTAGGCTATGAAGACTTTAATAAACTAACTTCGTTAAAGAAAAAAGCCAAACGAATTGAAATGCACGGTCATTTCATGCTAGAGTATCTCAAAGCAGGAATTATCCCACAAGGCTTGAGAGTAAAAAACATTCCAGGTCTCTTTGTTAAAATCAGGAAATTCCTTGAACGTTGGTCTCACATAGCCAATAGGTGCTCCCGGGACCTCATGATCCTCATAGTTGAGACATCAAAGGAGATGATTCAGACATTAATGGAGGAAATCCAAGAATTAGAGAACAAAATTAAAAGTAATCAAGCAATAGAAGAGGCTAAAAAGAAGTTAGAGGAAGTGGAAACTGAGATGTCATCTTATCATGACTACCTGATGAAACGTAAGACAGAAAAGCTTAAAAAAGATGTGAGGTATACAAGTCAGGAGAGAATGTACCCATACCTGGCAGATAATTTTTATCAGCAACAACCAATAGATGAAGATCAATTCCAACCCTCAGCTGATAGATTTACTAAAAAAGTAGTCACCTTCTCTGACACGACGGACTCTGAAGGGGAAAACTATGACCAATACCAAGCTGGCAATTCAGGCCGACGGGTCACAGGTAATAGCAGAGGTGAACGTCCCGGTTTTTTAGCCAGGCGAGGGGGACAAAGATCCAGGTGGCGGCCCAGATACCAACGACGTCAACGGGGCAGTTACCAGCAAGCATACAATTACCCGCAAGGGCAGAATGTTTATCAGGACGATCCCCAGGTCCTAGTAACGAGACATGCCCATTACTGGCGCGAGTGAACCAGATACCTATCTTTAACCTCAGCACTTACGAGATAGATCATCAGACAGAGTCTTTGTTGACGAAAGGTCTTTCCTTTGTTCCACATGCAAAAGCTAACAGATTTGAACTGTTTCAAGATCTAATTTTTTTTTTCCGGAAGATCAGATTACGTGCCTTCTTTGAGGGACGGGAACATCAAGAACCCCTTACGCCTAATAAATCAGGCTTGGCCCCCCCATCGACTTTTGTCCCGACACTAGAACAGGTAGGACCCGAGATCGCCATCTTTGAGCACGTGGTGTTCAACAAAATGATGGCAGCTACTAAATTCATCCCGGTGCCTAAATACAATCTCTCCCGGGAGGAATATCAAGCCCTGTACACCCTTAAGAATAATAAGGATGTAACTATTAAAGGTTGTGACAAGGGTGGAGGCATAGTGTTAATGGATACTGACCAATATGTAGCAAACATGACTACTATGCTATCCAATAAAGATCATTATATACCTGTGCGGACGGATCCCACTAAAAGGGTTTCCAAAATGATCAAAGATCTAACAAATCATGCTTTGGAAGATGGGGTCATTTGCGAAAAAGAGTTTACATTTTTGAATGTGGCAAAACCCAAGATGGCCTCAATATATGGAATCCCTAAAATACATAAAAGCACCACGGACCCCCCTTATAGGCCTATCGTGACCACCATTGGATCAACAACAGAAACATTATCTAAATATGTTGATGCTCTGTTGCGCCCACATGTCCCTAAAATAAGATCTTATATAAGGGACACAACGGATATTATTAATAAGGTTGAACAAATCCACTTTGACCAGGACACACAACTTCTGGTCACGATAGATATTGAGGCCCTTTATAGTAATATCCCTCAGGCAGAGGCATTGGAAGCCGTGAGGTGGTTCATTGAGACCTACGATATAGAGTGCCCGGCCCAATTCATACTGGAATGTCTGGGTATTGTGCTCCGAGAAAACACTTTTGAGTTCAATGGGTCGTTATTCCAGCAGACCCAAGGAGTAAGTATGGGGGCTTCATGTGCGCCAACGGTGGCTAACATCTTCATGGCGCACTATGAACACAGGTACGTCTATAATGAAGTGGCCCCATTCAGTGAATCAACCACTAGTTGGTCTAGATTCATTGATGATGTCTTTTACATCTGGAACGGCACCGAGGAAGATCTAGCGCAATTTGTATCATGGCTGAATCTTTGTGATACGAACATTCGGTTTGTAGCTAAGAGTGACAAACATAATATTGAATTTTTGGATGTCACCATTAAGTCTGAAGGACGTATGCTATCTGTGGATTTATTTACGAAACCCACAGCTCGTAACACATTGTTACACTTTTCTAGTTACCATCCAAGAATGCAGAAAACAACTATTCCGTTTGGACAGTTCCTCCGTCTTCGGAGGAACTGTACCAATATTTTGGATTATGATCAACAGTCAGAAGTAATGAGAGCGAAATTCGTAGCCAGAGGATACCCTAAAAGATTGGTACGAGACTCATATAAGAGAGCTCGATACTACGATCGCCAAAGCTTACTGGGCAAAAAAACACCCAAACAACATGACCGGCTTGTGATGGTAACGCGGCATAGTACAATGAATGGTACCATTTGCCAGATTATTAATGCTAACTGGCATATTTTGAATGCAACAAGAGCAGAACCAGACTATCTAGCTAAACCCATGTTTGCGTATCGCAAGAATAAGAACCTCAAAGATCTAGTGACAAGATCACGGATGCCTAAGAATACACCCACATTCATTCAGACCACGATTGGAGGCCTACCTGCTTTGAAAGGCAATTACAAGTGTATGTCATGTCTGGCTTGTGATTCTGCACTAGAAGTAAGACAATACTCCATAAATGGAGTCAAAATAGACCTACAATGCCTGACTAATTGTAAATCTACTAACATCATATATGCCATTTTATGTCCCTGCAATAGAACCTATGTAGGGGAGACATCAAGGTCAATGGCAACCCGTTTAACGGAGCATAGGTCAGCGATCAGAACCAAGAAGGTACAAGCGCCGTTAGTCCAACATTTCATTGAGTACAGTCACACCATTAAAGATATTCGATGGCTGATCCTCGAGAAAATCAATATTAGTGGGACACAAGGAACTGAAATTCGAAAAAGGAGAGAAGTTTATTGGATATTCTCTCTGGACACCTACAAGAAGGGATTGAACAATGAGACACCATGGAGTCAAGCTATCCGATATAATAATTAATGTCACACTTGATAGCTAACAATTCTCCGGCATAAGAGAATATAATTGGCTGGATGAACAACTAGGAACTGTCTATTTTTACATCTATAGGGTTGGAGCTTTTATAATTAATATTTCGTTAATAAGGTGATTGCATGGGTTTATCAAAAGCTGGCTGTTTCCCCTCACGATCATAAATACCGCCATTATTGCCAGGAATTCCTTTGATACATTCATCATCTCCTCAGTGGAAGATCTAGTGCCGCTTTAAGCTGAAGAGTAATGCTCTCGGGAATTGACCAATGACCGAGGAGTTCCAAGTATAAGTAGAGTGTTTTCACGCCTAGTCCCCTTTCTACTTTGGTGATCTGCTGGTAAAAGGAAAGAGGACTTACACTGCGAGGTGAGTGCTGTAAGATCACACCGGCGAATTAGCTCCGCGGTTTTTTAACGTACCGGAATGCTGAGTATGCTTTGGCACATTCGGTAACCGAGCAGATTTATCTAATTAACCATATGCTCCTAGGTTCGGACGATCCGGATATATATTTCAAAAAAATCTCAAATCACGCCGATGAAGCGTTTGAAACAAGTCGAGATAACGGGCCTTAGTAACAGACTAATGTGACCGGGTAAGTTTTGATAGATTCCTCACGAATTGTATTATACGAACACCATGCAATAGCGTGCAAAGTAGAACCAACCGCTTTATGTGTTCCTATTTAGAGCTCGTGATAATACGTTGAAGGAACGTACGTGATCTCCTCAAAACACGTTCCTCCCCAGGTATCAGAGAAGCTCGATAGGACGAATACGGAACTTCTGCTGCTCTAGTAAGTGCTTTCTGGCGCTTTAATAGTTAGAAATAGCTATAAAAGTTAGTATTATAATTAAAAGTATGATACGCTATTCTGCTCTATCTGGTGCTATTTTAGTACATCTATGGTCGGTGACCCGGTGACTGCTTGAGTGACTAGCTGATACATATCCCGCCGACAAACAACACCGCCATCAGAAAAGATAGAACTGGATACAATATCCATTTAACAGAGGGAACCTTGGACGCAGACATTCTTTGAATAGACAAGGTAACAATAGCAGCTTAAAATGATAATTGCGAATGTAGCGAGGGATTGACAAACCCGCTAGCGAACACAAGAAGTAAAGTTTTATTTTGTTCA
This sequence comes from Triturus cristatus, assembly GCF_964204655.1. Lineage (NCBI taxonomy): Eukaryota > Metazoa > Chordata > Amphibia > Caudata > Salamandridae > Triturus > Triturus cristatus. Next base: position 1,527,924,963 of record NC_140591.1, read on the forward strand.
TACCAATGAAGTCTCTTGGTTCCCAAAATTACGGTGGGGTGGTCATGTGATCGTAGAAAGGCATTGGAAGACTTCTTAAACCTGAAACTAAATATAGGAGATGGATATTCACATACAGGGGGAATAAGGCATAACAGATGCAATAACGATGTGAAGTATCAAATGTATAAGTCATTATAATGGATAAAAATCGTATCTTTGTCTCTGAAGCCCCTTGATTCTAATTAGAGATGGTTACTGTTTAATATTCAACTTACGGTTTGTGCTATATAAATAAAGTGTATATAGATGTATATATGTATATATGTATAGGGTCAATGTAGGGCCTTTTTAATGTAATGTGCACTTAATTCAGTTGGTATGTACAAATTGTCATAGACTATTCTTTTTCTTTATTATGTCTTAGGAGTTTTGAATACCATGGCCGCCTGAGGAAGGCTGAACGCCGAAACGCGCGTAGACTGAAATAAGCCATGTTTATTATTCACTATTTTTGTTTGACAAAATTTGTATTATGATTGAATACGCAATTGTATAGTGTCTGGCAAACCATATATTGATAAAGGAAGGTTTAGATAAACTATGTTAGGACGCTATAATAATTTGCTTGTATAAGTATTGCTTTGAATGAATAAGGGAAAAGGAAAGCAAAGGAAAAATAAGGGAAAAAAAGTTTGGAAAAAAACGATATAATTTTGCAAATATCACTACAAAAAACATTAAAGAATGAATTTTCAATCAATTCCCTTCTCTTGATAGTCATGTTTAACCTTGGATGTTGAACAATTTGTACATTACCATACCTTTTTAATTATTGTTTCCTATATATTTTTCACAAATATTTACTTTAAAACCCTGAGATAGGAAACTATATTAGGGGTACCCTTGTTGCGTTGCAAAATATTTCTCCATGGCCGGTCCATGTGGGGTAGTGTGAATGTTTTTTGTGTAGTTATATAAAAGTGCATTTTATTTGATGTATATAACACAGCCATCTCAGACATATTGTGATAAAATGATCATATAGCCCATTGGGGTTTCTCTCTTTCTTTTTTGATTAGGGCAGTTTTCCTGACTCAATTGGATACAACCTCATTTTTGCACCTTTAGGCAATTTTAGTGGTTGCATGTAGGTTTGCCCCATATTGTTAATTGCAAAAAGATGGATAAGCTTCAAATATTCGGGTTTACAGATGAAGATCTTGCCTCATTATTGGGGGATTTTGCCCTAGGTGGCCAAGCAGTACATGCTACTAGTTCCCTAGGCTATGAAGACTTTAATAAACTAACTTCGTTAAAGAAAAAAGCCAAACGAATTGAAATGCATGGTCATTTCATGCTAGAGTATCTCAAAGCAGGAATTATCCCACAAGGCTTGAGAGTAAAAAACATTCCAGGTCTCTTTGTTAAAATCAGGAAATTCCTTGAACGTTGGTCTCACATAGCCAATAGGTGCTCCCGGGACCTCATGATCCTCATAGTTGAGACATCAAAGGAGATGATTCAGACATTAATGGAGGAAATCCAAGAATTAGAGAACAAAATTAAAAGTAATCAAGCAATAGAAGAGGCTAAAAAGAAGTTAGAGGAAGTGGAAACTGAGATGTCATCTTATCATGACTACCTGATGAAACGTAAGACAGAAAAGCTTAAAAAAGATGTGAGGTATACAAGTCAGGAGAGAATGTACCCGTACCTGGCAGATAATTTTTATCAGCAACAACCAATAGATGAAGATCAATTCCAACCCTCAGCTGATAGATTTACTAAAAAAGTAGTCACCTTCTCTGACACGACGGACTCTGAAGGGGAAAACTATGACCAATACCAAGCTGGCAATTCAGGCCGACGGGTCACAGGTAATAGCAGAGGTGAACGTCCCGGTTTTTTAGCCAGGCGAGGGGGACAAAGATCCAGGTGGCGGCCCAGATACCAACGACGTCAACGGGGCAGTTACCAGCAAGCGTACAATTACCCGCAAGGGCAGAATGTTTACCAGGACGATCCCCAGGTCCTAGTAACGAGACATGCCCATTACTGGCGCGAGTGAACCAGATACCTATCTTTAACCTCAGCACTTACGAGATAGATCATCAGACAGAGTCTTTGTTGACGAAAGGTCTTTCCTTTGTTCCACATGCAAAAGCTAACAGATTTGAACTGTTTCAAGATCTAATTTCTTTTTTCCGGAAGATCAGATTACGTGCCTTCTTTGAGGGACGGGAACATCAAGAACCCCTTACGCCTAATAAATCAGGCTTGGCCCCCCCATCTACTTTTGTCCCGACACTAGAACAGGTAGGACCCGAGATCGCCATCTTTGAGCACGTGGTGTTCAACAAAATGATGGCAGCTACTAAATTCATCCCGGTGCCTAAATACAATCTCTCCCGGGAGGAATATCAAGCCCTGTACACCCTTAAGAATAATAAGGATGTAACTATTAAAGGTTGTGACAAGGGTGGAGGCATAGTGTTAATGGATACTGACTAATATGTAGCAAACATGACTACTATGCTATCCAATAAAGATCATTAAATACCTGTGCGGACGGATCCCACTAAAAGGGTTTCCAAAATGATCAAAGATCTAACAAATCATGCTTTGGAAGATGGGGTCATTTGCGAAAAAGAGTTTACATTTTTGAATGTGGCAAAACCCAAGATGGCCTCAATATATGGAATCCCTAAAATACATAAAAGCACCACGGACCCCCCTTATAGGCCTATCGTGACCACCATTGGATCAACAACAGAAACATTATCTAAATATGTTGATGCTCTGTTGCGCCCACATGTCCCTAAAATAAGATCTTATATAAGGGACACAACGGATATTATTAATAAGGTTGAACAAATCCACTTTGACCAGGACACACAACTTCTGGTCACGATGGATATTGAGGCCCTTTATAGTAATATCCCTCAGGCGGAGGCATTGGAAGCCGTGAGGTGGTTCATTGAGACCTACGATATAGAGTGCCCGGCCCAATTCATACTGGAATGTCTGGGTATTGTGCTCCGAGAAAACACTTTTGAGTTCAATGGGTCGTTATTCCAGCAGACCCAAGGAGTAAGTATGGGGGCTTCATGTGCGCCAACGGTGGCTAACATCTTCATGGCGCACTATGAACACAGGTACGTCTATAATGAAGTGGCCCCATTCAGTGAATCAACCACTAGTTGGTCTAGATTCATTGATGATGTCTTTTACATCTGGAACGGCACCGAGGAAGATCTAGCGCAATTTGTATCATGGCTGAATCTTTGTGATACGAACATTCGGTTTGTAGCTAAGAGTGACAAACATAATATTGAATTTTTGGATGTCACCATTAAGTCTGAAGGACGTATGCTATCTGTGGATTTATTTACGAAACCCACAGCTCGTAACACATTGTTACACTTTTCTAGTTACCATCCAAGAATGCAGAAAACAACTATTCCGTTTGGACAGTTCCTCCGTCTTCGGAGGAACTGTACCAATATTTTGGATTATGATCAACAGTCAGAAGTAATGAGAGCGAAATTCGTAGCCAGAGGATACCCTAAAAGATTGGTACGAGACTCATATAAGAGAGCTCGATACTACGATCGCCAAAGCTTACTGGGCAAAAAAACACCCAAACAACATGACCGGCTTGTGATGGTAACGCGGCATAGTACAATGAATGGTACCATTTGCCAGATTATTAATGCTAACTGGCATATTTTGAATGCAACAAGAGCAGAACCAGACTATCTAGCTAAACCCATGTTTGCGTATCGCAAGAATAAGAACCTCAAAGATCTAGTGACAAGATCACGGATGCTTAAGAATACACCCACATTCATTCAGACCACGATTGGAGGCCTACCTGCTTTGAAAGGCAATTACAAGTGTATGTCATGTCTGGCTTGTGATTCTGCACTAGAAGTAAGACAATACTCCATAAATGGAGTCAAAATAGACCTACAATGCCTGACTAATTGTAAATCTACTAACATCATATATGCCATTTTATGTCCCTGCAATAGAACCTATGTAGGGGAGACATCAAGGTCAATGGCAACCCGTTTAACGGAGCATAGGTCAGCGATCAGAACCAAGAAGGTACAAGCGCCGTTAGTCCAACATTTCATTGAGTACAGTCACACCATTAAAGATATTCGATGGCTGATCCTCGAGAAAATCAATATTAGTGGGACACAAGGAACTGAAATTCGAAAAAGGAGAGAAGTTTATTGGATATTCTCTCTGGACACCTACAAGAAGGGATTGAACAATGAGATACCATGGAGTCAAGCTATCCGATATAATAATTAATGTCACACTTGATAGCTAACAATTCTCCGGCATAAGAGAAAATAATTGGCTGGATGAACAACTAGGAACTGTCTATTTTTACATCTATAGGGTTGGAGCTTTTATAATTAATATTTCGTTAATAAGGTGATTGCATGGGTTTATCAAAAGCTGGCTGTTTCCCCTCACGATCATAAATACCGCCATTATTGCCAGGAATTCCTTTGATACATTCATCATCTCCTCAGTGGAAGATCTAGTGCCGCTTTAAGCTGAAGAGTAATGCTCTCGGGAATTGACCAATGACCGAGGAGTTCCAAGTATAAGTAGAGTGTTTTCACGCCTAGTCCCCTTTCTACTTTGGTGATCTGCTGGTAAAAGGAAAGAGGACTTACACTGCGAGGTGAGTGCTGTAAGATCACACCGGCGAATTAGCTCCGCGGTTTTTTAACGTACCGGAATGCTGAGTATGCTTTGGCACATTCGGTAACCGAGCAGATTTATCTAATTAACCATATGCTCCTAGGTTCGGACGATCCGGATATATATTTCAAAAAAATCTCAAATCACGCCGATGAAGCGTTTGAAACAAGTCGAGATAACGGGCCTTAGTAACAGACTAATGTGACCGGGTAAGTTTTGATAGATTCCTCACGAATTGTATTATACGAACACCATGCAATAGCGTGCAAAGTAGAACCAACCGCTTTATGTGTTCCTATTTAGAGCTTGTGATAATACGTTGAAGGAACGTACGTGATCTCCTCAAAACACGTTCCTCCCCAGGTATCAGAGAAGCTCGATAGGACGAATACGGAACTTCCGCTGCTCTAGTAAGTGCTTTCTGGCGCTTTAATAGTTAGAAATAGCTATAAAAGTTAGTATTATAATTAAAAGTATAATACGCTATTCTGCTCTATCTGGTGCTATTTTAGTACATCTATGGTCGGTGACCCGGTGACTGCTTGAGTGACTAGCTGATACATATCCCGCCGACAAACAACACCGCCATCAGAAAAGATAGAACTGGATACAATATCCATTTAACAGAGGGAACCTTGGACGCAGACATTCTTTGAATAGACAAGGTAACAATAGCAGCTTAAAATGATAATTGCGAATGTAGCGAGGGATTGACAAACCCGCTAGCGAACACAAGAAGTAAAGTTTTATTTTGTTCATACCAATGAAGTCTCTTGGTTCCCAAAATTACGGTGGGGTGGTCATGTGATCGTAGAAAGGCATTGGAAGACTTCTTAAACCTGAAACTAAATATAGGAGATGGATATTCACATACAGGGGGAATAAGGCATAACAGATGCAATAACGATGTGAAGTATCAAATGTATAAGTCATTATAATGGATAAAAATCGTATCTTTGTCTCTGAAGCCCCTTGATTCTAATTAGAGATGGTTACTGTTTAATATTCAACTTACGGTTTGTGCTATATAAATAAAATGTATATATGTATATATGTATAGGGTCAATGTAGGGCCTTTTTAATGTAATGTGCACTTAATTCAGTTGGTATGTACAAATTGTCATAGACTATTCTTTTTCTTTATTATGTCTTAGGAGTTTTGAATACCATGGCCGCCTGAGGAAGGCTGAACGCCGAAACGCGCGTAGACTGAAATAAGCCATGTTTATTATTCACTATTTTTGTTTGACAAAATTTGTATTATGATTGAATACGCAATTGTATAGTGTCTGGCAAACCATATATTGATAAAGGAAGGTTTAGATAAACTATGTTAGGACGCTATAATAATTTGCTTGTATAAGTATTGCTTTGAATGAATAAGGGAAAAGGAAAGCAAAGGAAAAATAAGGGAAAAAAAGTTTGGAAAAAAACGATATAATTTTGCAAATATCACTACAAAAAACATTAAAGAATGAATTTTCAATCAATTCCCTTCTCTTGATAGTCATGTTTAACCTTGGATGTTGAACAATTTGTACATTACCATACCTTTTTAATTATTGTTTCCTATATATTTTTCACAAATATTTACTTTAAAACCCTGAGATTGGAAACTATATTAGGGGTACCCTTGTTGCGTTGCAAAATATTTCTCCATGGCCGGTCCATGTGGGGTAGTGTGAATGTTTTTTGTGTAGTTATATAAAAGTGCATTTTATTTGATGTATATAACACAGCCATCTCAGACATATTGTGATAAAATGATCATATAGCCCATTGGGGTTTCTCTCTTTCTTTTTTGATTAGGGCAGTTTTCCTGACTCAATTGGATACAACCTCATTTTTGCACCTTTAGGCAATTTTAGTGGTTGCATGTAGGTTTGCCCCATATTGTTAATTGCAAAAAGATGGATAAGCTTCAAACATTCGGGTTTACAGATGAAGATCTTGCCTCATTATTGGGGGATTTTGCCCTAGGTGGCCAAGCAGTACATGCTACTAGTTCCCTAGGCTATGAAGACTTTAATAAACTAACTTCGTTAAAGAGAAAAGCCAAACGAATTGAAATGCATGGTCATTTCATGCTAGAGTATCTCAAAGCAGGAATTATCCCACAAGGCTTGAGAGTAAAAAACATTCCAGGTCTCTTTGTTAAAATCAGGAAATTCCTTGAACGTTGGTCTCACATAGCCAATAGGTGCTCCCGGGACCTCATGATCCTCATAGTTGAGACATCAAAGGAGATGATTCAGACATTAATGGAGGAAATCCAAGAATTAGAGAACAAAATTAAAAGTAATCAAGCAATACAAGAGGCTAAAAAGAAGTTAGAGGAAGTGGAAACTGAGATGTCATCTTATCATGACTACCTGATGAAACGTAAGACAGAAAAGCTTAAAAAAGATGTGAGGTATACAAGTCAGGAGAGAATGTACCCGTACCTGGCAGATAATTTTTATCAGCAACAACCAATAGATGAAGATCAATTCCAACCCTCAGCTGATAGATTTACTAAAAAAGTAGTCACCTTCTCTGACACGACGGACTCTGAAGGGGAAAACTATGACCAATACCAAGCTGGCAATTCAGGCCGACGGGTCACAGGTAATAGCAGAGGTGAACGTCCCGGTTTTTTAGCCAGGCGAGGGGGACAAAGATCCAGGTGGCGGCCCAGATACCAACGACGTCAACGGGGCAGTTACCAGCAAGCGTACAATTACCCGCAAGGGCAGAATGTTTACCAGGACGATCCCCAAGTCCTAGTAACGAGACATGCCCATTACTGGCGCGAGTGAACCAGATACCTATCTTTAACCTCAGCACTTACGAGATAGATCATCAGACAGAGTCTTTGTTGACGAAAGGTCTTTCCTTTGTTCCACATGCAAAAGCTAACAGATTTGAACTGTTTCAAGATCTAATTTCTTTTTTCCGGAAGATCAGATTACGTGCCTTCTTTGAGGGATGGGAACATCAAGAACCCCTTACGCCTAATAAATCAGGCTTGGCCCCCCCATCTACTTTTGTCCCGACACTAGAACAGGTAGGACCCGAGATCGCCATCTTTGAGCACGTGGTGTTCAACAAAATGATGGCAGCTACTAAATTCATCCCGGTGCCTAAATACAATCTCTCCCGGGAGGAATATCAAGCCCTGTACACCGTTAAGAATAATAAGGATGTAACTATTAAAGGTTGTGACAAGGGTGGAGGCATAGTGTTAATGGATACTGACCAATATGTAGCAAACATGACTACTATGCTATCCAATAAAGATCATTATATACCTGTGCGGACGGATCCCACTAAAAGGGTTTCCAAAATGATCAAAGATCTAACAAATCATGCTTTGGAAGATGGGGTCATTTGCGAAAAAGAGTTTACATTTTTGAATGTGGCAAAACCCAAGATGGCCTCAATATATGGAATCCCTAAAATACATAAAAGCACCACGGACCCCCCTTATAGGCCTATCGTGACCACCATTGGATCAACAACAGAAACATTATCTGAATATGTTGATGCTCTGTTGCGCCCACATGTCCCTAAAATAAGATCTTATATAAGGGACACAACGGATATTATTAATAAGGTTGAACAAATCCACTTTGACCAGGACACACAACTTCTGGTCACGATGGATATTGAGGCCCTTTATAGTAATATCCCTCAGGCGGAGGCATTGGAAGCCGTGAGGTGGTTCATTGAGACCTACGATATAGAGTGCCCGGCCCAATTCATACTGGAATGTCTGGGTATTGTGCTCCGAGAAAACACTTTTGAGTTCAATGGGTCGTTATTCCAGCAGACCCAAGGAGTAAGTATGGGGGCTTCATGTGCGCCAACGGTGGCTAACATCTTCATGGCGCACTATGAACACAGGTACGTCTATAATGAAGTGGCCCCATTCAGTGAATCAACCACTAGTTGGTCTAGATTCATTGATGATGTCTTTTACATCTGGAACGGCACAGAGGAAGATCTAGCGCAATTTGTATCATGGCTGAATCTTTGTGATACGAACATTCGGTTTGTAGCTAAGAGTGACAAACATAATATTGAATTTTTGGATGTCACCATTAAGTCTGAAGGACGTATGCTATCTGTGGATTTATTTACGAAACCCACAGCTCGTAACACATTGTTACACTTTTCTAGTTACCATCCAAGAATGCAGAAAACAACTATTCCGTTTGGACAGTTCCTCCGTCTTCGGAGGAACTGTACCAATATTTTGGATTATGATCAACAGTCAGAAGTAATGAGAGCGAAATTCGTAGCCAGAGGATACCCTAAAAGATTGGTACGAGACTCATATAAGAGAGCTCGATACTACGATCGCCAAAGCTTACTGGGCAAAAAAACACCCAAACAACATGACCGGCTTGTGATGGTAACGCGGCATAGTACAATGAATGGTACCATTTGCCAGATTATTAATGCTAACTGGCATATTTTGAATGCAACAAGAGCAGAACCAGACTATCTAGCTAAACCCATGTTTGCGTATCGCAAGAATAAGAACCTCAAAGATCTAGTGACAAGATCACGGATGCCTAAGAATACACCCACATTCATTCAGACCACGATTGGAGGCCTACCTGCTTTGAAAGGCAATTACAAGTGTATGTCATGTCTGGCTTGTGATTCTGCACTAGAAGTAAGACAATACTCCATAAATGGAGTCAAAATAGACCTACAATGCCTGACTAATTGTAAATCTACTAACATCATATATGCCATTTTATGTCCCTGCAATAGAACCTATGTAGGGGAGACATCAAGGTCAATGGCAACCCGTTTAACGGAGCATAGGTCAGCGATCAGAACCAAGAAGGTACAAGCGCCGTTAGTCCAACATTTCATTGAGTACAGTCACACCATTAAAGATATTCGATGGCTGATCCTCGAGAAAATCAATATTAGTGGGACACAAGGAACTGAAATTCGAAAAAGGAGAGAAGTTTATTGGATATTCTCTCTGGACACCTACAAGAAGGGATTGAACAATGAGATACCATGGAGTCAAGCTATCCGATATAATAATTAATGTCACACTTGATAGCTAACAATTCTCCGGCATAAGAGAAAATAATTGGCTGGATGAACAACTAGGAACTGTCTATTTTTACATCTATAGGGTTGGAGCTTTTATAATTAATATTTCGTTAATAAGGTGATTGCATGGGTTTATCAAAAGCTGGCTGTTTCCCCTCACGATCATAAATACCGCCATTATTGCCAGGAATTCCTTTGATACATTCATCATCTCCTCAGTGGAAGATCTAGTGCCGCTTTAAGCTGAAGAGTAATGCTCTCGGGAATTGACCAATGACCGAGGAGTTCCAAGTATAAGTAGAGTGTTTTCACGCCTAGTCCCCTTTCTACTTTGGTGATCTGCTGGTAAAAGGAAAGAGGACTTACACTGCGAGGTGAGTGCTGTAAGATCACACCGGCGAATTAGCTCCGCGGTTTTTTAACGTACCGGAATGCTGAGTATGCTTTGGCACATTCGGTAACCGAGCAGATTTATCTAATTAACCATATGCTCCTAGGTTCGGACGATCCGGATATATATTTAAAAAAAATCTCAAATCACGCCGATGAAGCGTTTGAAACAAGTCGAGATAACGGGCCTTAGTAACAGACTAATGTGACCGGGTAAGTTTTGATAGATTCCTCACGAATTGTATTATACGAACACCATGCAATAGCGTGCAAAGTAGAACCAACCGCTTTATGTGTTCCTATTTAGAGCTCGTGATAATACGTTGAAGGAACGTACGTGATCTCCTCAAAACACGTTCCTCCCCAGGTATCAGAGAAGCTCGATAGGACGAATACGGAACTTCCGCTGCTCTAGTAAGTGCTTTCTGGCGCTTTAATAGTTAGAAATAGCTATAAAAGTTAGTATTATAATTAAAAGTATAATACGCTATTCTGCTCTATCTGGTGCTATTTTAGTACATCTATGGTCGGTGACCCGGTGACTGCTTGAGTGACTAGCTGATACATATCCCACCGACAAACAACACCGCCATCAGAAAAGATAGAACTGGATACAATATCCATTTAACAGAGGGAACCTTGGACGCAGACATTCTTTGAATAGACAAGGTAACAATAGCAGCTTAAAATGATAATTGCGAATGTAGCGAGGGATTGACAAACCCGCTAGCGAACACAAGAAGTAAAGTTTTATTTTGTTCATACCAATGAAGTCTCTTGGTTCCCAAAATTACGGTGGGGTGGTCATGTGATCGTAGAAAGGCATTGGAAGACTTCTTAAACCTGAAACTAAATATAGGAGATGGATATTCACATACAGGGGGAATAAGGCATAACAGATGCAATAACGATGTGAAGTATCAAATGTATAAGTCATTATAATGGATAAAAATCGTATCTTTGTCTCTGAAGCCCCTTGATTCTAATTAGAGATGGTTACTGTTTAATATTCAACTTACGGTTTGTGCTATATAAATAAAGTGTATATAGATGTATATATGTATATATGTATAGGGTCAATGTAGGGCCTTTTTAATGTAATGTGCACTTAATTCAGTTGGTATGTACAAATTGTCATAGACTATTCTTTTTCTTTATTATGTCTTAGGAGTTTTGAATACCATGGCCGCCTGAGGAAGGCTGAACGCCGAAACGCGCGTAGACTGAAATAAGCCATGTTTATTATTCACTATTTTTGTTTGACAAAATTTGTATTATGATTGAATACGCAATTGTATAGTGTCTGGCAAACCATATATTGATAAAGGAAGGTTTAGATAAACTATGTTAGGACGCTATAATAATTTGCTTGTATAAGTATTGCTTTGAATGAATAAGGGAAAAGGAAAGCAAAGGAAAAATAAGGGAAAAAAAGTTTGGAAAAAAACGATATAATTTTGCAAATATCACTACAAAAAACATTAAAGAATGAATTTTCAATCAATTCCCTTCTCTTGATAGTCATGTTTAACCTTGGATGTTGAACAATTTGTACATTACCATACCTTTTTAATTATTGTTTCCTATATATTTTTCACAAACCCCCACCACGTCTCGCAGATGCCCGGGGCGCCGACCACCCCGAGTCACAGTTCCACTCTCTGGTCTCTTCCCGGCCACAGTCTCCAGACTGCTCGCAGAGTAGTAGGTCAGCCTGCGCCACTCCCAGTGTCCGGTCGCCACCACAGGCCCGAGTGGGAGTGGGGTGCTCCCCACCCGAGTCAGTTGCTCCGGGCCGTCGCCGTCGCCCACCGGTCCGTCCACGGCACAGATGTCAGGCTCCCGTCAAGCAGGGGGCAGCAAAGGAGGGCGCCGCAGCGACAAGGCACAGCTCGGAGCAAGAGGGAGCGGCAATCTCTCTGGAGACTCCACAGGCCTGGGTCATCGCCTGTGGTGCAGGGGGGGGGGACAGCGCCAACACCCGGGTAGCCTGCAAGTGTCCAAATCACCGGGGGTAACTAGGGCTCCACGCGGCGCGGGCAGCCGCGTCTGCCGGGGGGCCCAGGCAGCAATCCAGCCGGGGGGGGGGTGGGGGGGGGAGACACCACAACTGACTCTCCGCACCCCCCACGGGTCCGCGCCCCGCCGCTCGTGTGTCCGATGCACCTGGCTCCGCCGCTCCGCCGTCTCCCGGGCTCTCGGCAGTCGGACCGGGCCGATCGGGTCCTCCCCCTGCAGGTCAGCCGCACGTCGCATGACGCACGGCGGGGAGAGCCACAGGACAGCCCGGGGATCACGGCCCAGTCTGCCCCTCCGCACAGCGCCCGCCGTTATCGACTCTCCGGGCCTCGCTCGCTGCCGCCGAGCATCCGAGGTGATGCAGCTGAGTGCCGGAGGGAACCCCCTCGCCAGCTATCTGTTCAGCTCCGCCGTTCAGGATACTGTGGTCGGATATTTAGGGGCTTAGAGCGGGAGCTCTGCGTTTACACGTCCGCCATAGCCGCCGGCTAGCTCCGCCCCCCACCCACGGTTAAAAGTACAGAAATCAGTGTGCTGACACATCATACCACACGTTTTCTTCTATTATTTATCTCATTCATCTCTTTTATCACTGTTGTTCTTTCCTTTTGGGATACTTCACCTAAAATAGTCTTACTGTCATCCTCGACACATTAATTGGGCACTTTAGCTAAATTTCCCTTCTCACTATCAGTGTTACAGCTTTACAGGTTTGTAAGATCTAAAATCAATTGATATCAGACCTATTTCTTCTCATTGTCACACGTATCCATTTCCTCACTCACCCCTTTACCAAAAGTCACTAAAAGTTTACCCACTCTACTGAAAGCCCTTAAACCCTTTATTGGAGTTTGCTACATACATACACCACTTGTGTTTTCGTAGACATGATTAACTTTCACCCTTTACATGCAATCACATGGAATGTTCATCTGCTGACACATTGCATCAAAAGGAAAAAAGTGCTTTCTTATTTACAATCAAAAACAATAGCTGTAGCTCTGCTTCAAGAGACGCATCTTGACTCACTGGAATCTGAAAAGTTGTGCAGAGATTGGGTAGGAGAAGGTTTCACAGTAGAATACAAAGTGGGGGATCCCCAGACACAAATCCTGTCCATAATAGTTGAAACCCATACATGTGTGGGACCAGTATGCGCAACGACAGGTGTGAAAAAATATTTTTTTTCTCCAACTGAACCATTTGCTAACAAATAGATGCTATGCAATACCTTATAGGTGGGGACTGGAATCTAGTAAGAGATCCAGTTCTGGACTGAACCGGTCCCTTTGACAAAAATAATGCCGCAGATAGAGCCTTGATGTGTGATATACTTGAAGATAATGGCCTGATGGACCATTGGTGTCTTTCTCATCTGACAGATGCTGAGTATTCTTTTTCTTCCCCTACTCATTGAACTCTCTCAAGACTGGATTACTTTTTAGTTTCCCAAAATGTGGTCCAATTAGTTCAGGACTACCGTATTCTGGAAGTGTCAATCTCTGATCATTCCCCGCTCCTATTATCTATGCAAATAGGAATGACCCATCAAAGACGTAAACCTCAGCGCATAAGTATTCAACGCCACAAAACTCCTAAGGGTAAATCCCAGGTACGGAAGCATTTTCAGAGTTATATCTCCTCCAACCAGGGGTCTGTGGGCTCTAATAGGACTCTCTGGGCGGCAGCTAAGGCTACTATACGGGGCCAATTTATGAGAGATTCAGCACAGGCCAATAGACAAAATGCTGCCCGACAGAAAGAGCTAGAACAGGAAATTGAGTCATACACCCATCTATACACCATAAGGCCAACTGTACAACATCGTAGGTCTTTAGAGCAAGCCTGTCTGGCACTAAACAGTCTTTTTACATCTAAGGCAGAATACGCTTTACAAAAAATGAAAGGGAGACACTAAGAACAGGGGGAAAAGGCAGGAAAACCTTTGGCTGTGCAGTTGCGCCAAAAAGAGGCTGACTTGCCCATACCGACCATTGAATGTGCTGGAGGAATCATGTTGACCCGACTCCAGGATATTGTTAATGAATTTGCTTCTCACTATACATCTCTGTATACCCTGGGGACTCAAATAGATCAGAACAAGATGACCTCTTTTCTTGCTGGAGTGCAACTGCTTTATCTCTCAGATGAGGGAAGCGTTTTCCTCGAGGGAGAGATCAGCAAAGAAGAGATTTTGCAAGCAATAGCCAAACTTCCATACCACAAAGCACCGAGTGAAGACAGTTTTCCGCTGAATTTTATCGCTGGTCAGGCGAGGGAATAGTCAATACTCTACACGCGGTTTTCAAGAAGCGGATCATGAAGCTTCCTTAGGATGCCTTTCTAATAATGCAGTAATAGCAGTTTTACCTAAGCCCGAAAAAAATCCCTTGCTTTGCAGCAGTTATCGCCCGATCTCACTCCTAAATTGTGATATCAAAATACTAGCTAGCATACTAGCTTCTCGACTTCGCAAAGTCTTGCCCTCTTTAATTCATCATACACAAGTGGGATTTGTACCAGGGCGTTCCTCTAGGAATCATTTGCACACTTTGGGTCATGCACTCTGGTCTGCCAAATCTCTTCATGATGATGCACTGGCCTTATTGCTTGACGCAGAAAATGCGTTTGATCGCGTTGAAAGGGAATATCTTTTTAACGTTTTAAAGCAAATCCGCTTGGGAGATCAATTAATAGCCAAAGTACAACTGCTATATGAGAACCCCACTGCGCGGGTTAATTGTGGAGGATTTGTTTCAGACCCATTTCCAATATGCAGAGGAACTCGTCAGGGGTGTCCCCTCTCCTCTCTTTTATTTCTTTGGTTATAGAACCCCTAGCTGCCACAATTCGTCAATCGACCAACTTTGTGGGCATTCCTCTTATGGTGAGAGATTCTAAACTTTATTTATACACTTACAATATTCTGCTCACTATCACTGACTTGTCCCGCAAGCTACCATCACTGCTCCAAATCATAGATGATTTCTCCTCCTTCTTTGGATACAAATAAATTTGGGACAAAAGTGAAGCTCTGCCCATGTCAGATGGCACCACAAAAGCAGCTATACAAGGTTACCCCTTTCACTGGCAATCTACACAACTCAAATACTTAGGTATTTTGGTGAACAAAGGAACAGAAGAAATGATTGCAGACAATTTAAGCCCTCTACTAACCAGATGCAGCACGACTTTAAAAAATGGAAGATACTGAGATTATCCATGTGGGGTCGGGTACAAGCTGTAAGAATGGTCACCGCCCCATGTTTTATTTATACCCTTGATATGCTTCCCCTTCAGACTCTTTTGTCCACATTACATCATTTAGACTTTAAGATTAAATGTTTTATATTGGGATCAAAAATAAAACATTTAGCGGTGGCAAAGCTGAAAGCACATCACTCTCATGTAGGTTTGTCTCTCCCATCGATAGAACATTTCACTCTTGCATTGCCGTTATCTCAAGTGGCGTACATGTTAACGGACATCTCTGATATACCACAATGGGTACAAATAGAACGGCACCTCCTATCCACAGAGGTGGGCCTTTAAGCCTCGTATCGGAGAGGAGCAAGCCGCCTTGTCCCTACTAATTCATTACTGTCTGCATTGCACAAAACTTGGCAAAGGGCGCACCGTTTGTTGGGCTCTAACCAGTGTTTGCACGAGAAAGCCCCTGTGTGGAATAATACAGGTATTCGCCTCACTGGAAAAGTACAATCCTGGCCCCAGTAGAAAGCAGCAGATATGTTCAGATTAGACCAGCTTCTACATGATGGCCGCCCCAAATCTTTTGAACAACTAACAGAAGAATCTGACCTTCCGATGCAACAAGCTGAAAATTACACACAACTTTGTGATTGCTCAAATAAGAGTTTAGGACCAGGGGGGGCGTGGCTTGGTGCCCGATGGAGATGGCGGCGCTCGGGTGAAGCTCTCCGGCGGTCTGCGGAGGTAACACGCCTCTGAACCGAGCCGCCCCGCTAGGGCAGCAATTACGTGCAGATGAAGACCCCTAGACTATCATGCCACTGATGAAACCTTCACTTTTAGCCAGCAAGTATGGATTTTGACTCCACTTTTGAACGCGCCCTCTCACGGCCGCCATCTTGATTTTTACCACGAAACGAGGACTTTGCAAACTCCTCTTTAAAGTCTTTTTTTATTATTTCCCATGCCCCCAGCCAGCCTTTGTGGCTGTTTTTTGAAGGATTTCACCTTATTAAATTGAGTCCAGGAGCTATGTTGTGCTGCTGGGGGCCTGTTGGTGTTGCTGTGCTGTTGGGCTGCTGAGGCACTGAGGAGATTTAGCGTTACGGCCATTTTGTGATTTGAAAGAAACCTCTGTTGTGTTCTGGTATCAATGCCTGGATGCTGCTTAATGAAATACTCTACCATATTGCAACTGCATGGATTTTCTCTGAGGCTCTAATTTTTTTATATGCTTTGTAAGTCCCCATTTATTTCAACCACTGGTGTACCTACTCCTCATTGATTTCAGGCGCACTGTTGTGCACTTTTGTCACGCTACCTTTGCTATGCGTGGTGGTGGATTCATGGCTCTTAAGTGCTTTTTGCAGTGTGCTCCACTGGATACACCTTGCGTGTACTCACCGTGACCTGGCGAGGGAGTTTCGGATCATTTTTTTTTTTTCTTCTCTCTTTTTTTCTTTTTTTTTCTTTTATGGGCAGGACAACAGGAAAGCGTATCTTTACATCCAAGAAGCACACTTTTATAAAAAAAACTCTAAACTTTTTACGGAACTTTCTAAGCTTGATATCCCTTCAGTTAATACGCCTCAGTGCTCATTTGTAACTATGGATCCTCCCTCTGGAGCTACAGGTAAAACTCATACTAAACGTCTTAAAAAAGACCCTCCCTCGCCGCCTAAGTCGACCTCGCCTGTATCGATGGATTTACTACTTGAGGAGATCAGAGCCCTCAGACCCTTTATGGAAGAGACTAACACCAAGTTGCAAATTTTAACGGATAACTGGTCTCAATTAGATACTAGGATTTCTAGTGTTGAACAATCCGTTTCCTCCTTGCAAGAGTCCTATTCAGCTGTTTCTCACCTCCATTCTCAGGTCTCTGTGTTGCAGAAGCAGGGTGAGGACCTTGAAAATCGCAACAGACGGAATAACCTGCGTATCTACGGCCTGGGGGAGGGAATTGAAGGGTCAGATCCGATCGCCTTCTTTAAATCATTTCTCCCTAAAGTTCTCCAACTACCAGAAGGGACGCAACTCAATATTCAACGGGCTCACAGATTGGGTCGAGTTCCATCCCACGTCAACCCTTCGCAGAAACCAAGGGGAGTCATCTTATATTTCTTGGAATATACTGACCTGATGAAAGTGATCACAGCAGTCAGAGCTTCTCCGAGGATCACATGGTCAGGCTCATCTTTATTTTTTTCGCAAGATTACGCTAAAGCTACTGCTAAGAGGCGCAAAGCTTTCCTCAATATGAGAGCTGATCTTCGTTCCATGGGGGCCAGATTTGGTGTTTTTCATCCGTGCCTTTTCAAGGTCACATATAACAATAGAACAACGACATACGAAGATCCAGTCCGCCTACAAAGCTTCATAAATTCCTGAAGAACAGTTGCTATGGACTCCTCTGGGCCTGCTTCTTCTTTGAGCATTTAAATGGTTTTCTTTTTTTTGTTTTTTGTTATCTCTCTCTCTTTTTCCACAGGTTTCTCAGATTCTGTTAATTTTCTTATCACATTTGTATAATGTAGATATGTTTTTCTAGTAGAATGGATTTCCATGACGCCATGTTTATGAAGGTGTGCCTCCATGCTTAGTTCTTTATTGCTATTGTTGGTTCTCTTGTTCTTGCCTGATCTGTTTTATGCAATTTTTATGTGTCTTAAAGTTTACCTTACTGGTTTATTTTCTCCGTTGTCTTCACAGATTCTTACCGTTGTAGTGTGATCCCTCCCGCTCAGCTGACCTCAGACGCGCTGCCTACTCCTTGTGGTTCCACCCTCCCCCGTCTCTCCCTGAACTCTTTTTCGTAGGTATGTTTTCTCCTTGTCATACCCTAGCTATTTTTTCTGTTCTGTTTTGTGCGTTTTGTTTTTCTTAGCTTGAGTGTAGTTTTTCATCAGTAGCTGTCCTTTGTCTTTTCACTTCATTTTCTTTTATCATTTTGTTTATTCTCTGTGTCATAATCATTTCTCCATTCCCCTATTACTCATTCATTTGGCTTACCCTTCTTTCTATTTCGATCTCTGATGATCTGTCTCTGCACTGGTTTATTTGAATCATTTTCTCATCTTCACTATGTCCTGGGACGAATTGTTTCCTTTTTGCTCTATCCATTTTTTATTTTGTATTGTTCTTGTATTGAATTGGACTTTTGCTTTGTGGTTGCATTATGTTTTATCTTTGAATATTTATGCCTTTGAAATTGGTTACTTGGAACGTTAAGGGTTTAAATTCTCCTGTCAAGAGTCAAAGAATTTTGACTCACCTGGCCAAGCTTGATATTGATATTGCTTTTTTGCAAGAAACTCACTTATCAGATGCTGAATCATTAAAGTTGAAAAGGGGTTGGGTGGGTGATTTCTTCTTCTCCCCTGGTGATGGTAAACAAAATGGAGTGATGATTCTTTATCGTAAATCCCTCTCGTTTCAATTACTAGCTCAAGATTCAGATGCAGAAGGAAGATGGTTGAATGTTAAATTTTCCTTAAAGGGAACTCCCGTCTCTCTCTTTAATGTTTATGCTCCTACAGGTGGCGACTCCTCCTTTTGGCCCACCCTGGCTAAACAGATTGCCCTATCCATGGAGGATAATTTTATTTTGTCTGGCAATTGTAACCAGGTTTTTGACCCGTTTGTGGATAGGAATTCTAAGGTTTCTTATGTTCCTAACAATTCCCAGAAGTCATTTGTGCGTGCTATAGCTCAACACAAGCTTCTAGATGCCTGGCGTCTCTGTAATCCGACCACCAGAGAATACACTTTTTACTCTTCATCGCATCACTCTCAATCAAGAATTGATTATGTATTTGTTTCCCATTCCATTTCACAAACCCTCACACATGCGGAGATTGGGCCCATTCTATTGTCAGATCATGCCCCTGTTTTAGTTGGTCTTGAGATTTTACCGAAGGTCATAGGCCCCAAGAGGTGGCGCTTTAATAATGCTCTCCTTTTAGATCCAAAATTTACTACAGCCTTCACCATATTTTTTGATGAGTTTTTTGTCCTAAATCAAACCCATTCCATGCCCTTCTCCACTGTTTGGGATGCATTCAAGGGCTCAGCGAGGGATTTTATCATTGGCTTTGTTGCTAAGAGACGAAAAATCTCCAGTAAACTTAACACTGCTCTTTTACAAGACATTAAAGACCTGGAGCACTCTTTTTTTACTTCACACTCGAAGGAATCACTCACAGCTCTTATAAATGCCAAACTGCAATTTAATAAGAAATCAACGGAAGACGCCTCGCTCTATTTGCTAAAATCCAGTGCCAAATTTTATGGGGGTAAAAACAAAGCAGGGAAAATATTAGCTAATTATTTGAAAACCAAACATAACAAACTCACTATTGAATCTATATTTGACGACTGCTCAGACTTAAAATTCAAAGATGCCGATATTTTGCATGAATTCTCCCTTTTCTACAAATCTCTCTACGCCTCGGAGACACAACTATCTGCTCATTCCCTCTCTCATTTTTTCTCTAATCTCCAAAGACCTTCCCATACTCAGCCAGATTTCTCTCCTTTGGAGTTGGATCTAACACAGCAAGAACTATCAAATGCTCTTCAACAGCTTAAAAAAGACAAGGCGCCTGGGCCTGACGGCTTCACAGTAGAATTCTACCAACACTTCTCCAAACTCATACTGCCCAAACTATATTCCGTAATAGATCTTTTTAGCACCTTGGGAAGTTCATCAGGGTCTTTCTCAGAGGCACACATTTGCCTCATACCCAAAGAAGGCAAAGATCACAGGTATTGCAAAAATTACAGACCTATTTCCTTGGTAAATATAGATTACAAAATTTTCTCCAAAGCTTTAGCCATACGACTAGATTTTTACTTGCCTGATTTATTAGGTAAGGAACAATCTGGATTTGTCAGGGGTAGATTTATAACAGATTATACAAGACTCCTTTTTAATGTCCTATCTAAGTCTTCGCACTTGAAGCACTCCCTTGGGGCAATTGCTCTCGATGCTGAAAAGGGGTTTGACAGAGTTGAATGGACTTATCTGTTTTACACCCTTAGGTGGTTTGGTTTTGGGCATAATTTTATCTCCCTGATCTCTCTCCTTTATTCCAACCCTTGTGCGGCTATCTGTGCCAATGGCTTGATCTCCTCATTTTTTGATTTAGGTAGGGGAGTACGCCAAGGCTGCCCTCTTTCTCCCTTCCTTTTCAACTTAGCGTTGGAGCCATTTCTTTCCAAATTGCGTCAAAATCCGAATTTGCATGGCTTCCAAATAGCGAATTCTCACATTAAACTAGCAGCTTATGCTGACAACATTTTACTCTTTGTGTCCAATCCTAGCAATTCCATTCCTGCTTTTCTGGCGGAAGTACAGGATTACTCTAAAATTTCTGGTTAGAAGTTAAACAGCGACAAATGTGAAATTCTTCCTCTGACCAAGTATACCTTTAAGGCGGACTTTAGCGCTTCTAACTTTACATGGAGCCCCTCTCATATCAAATACCTTGGCTTACATGTTACCTCTTCAATATCAGACACGGTGACGCTATGCATGAATAAATGTATACAGAAAATTGCTGACCTAGTCGCCAAATGGCATCCCCTCTACTTATCGTGGTGGGGCCGCTTGGATACTATAAAGATGATGTTAACACCCATTATTTTATACATTATCTCTCATATCCCAGTCTCCATCCCTGCCAAATTCCTTAAAAAGATTACCTCCATTCTTTCCTCATTCTTGTGGAATTCAAAGAGGCCCCAAATGTCTTTATCTAGATTAACGCGCCCTAAAACAGAAGGTGGAGTTAAATTTCATGATTTCCGGACCTATCAGAAAGCTTTTCTCCTACGTCAAGCTTCTCTTTGGTTGTTTGACACTTCGGAGGATTGCCCCCTATGGATCACAATTGAACGTCTTTTCCTTTCCCCTTTCCTTTTCTCTGAGTACCTTTCCTTCTCACGCAAACCACAAGCTGTATCCACTCCTATAATTAAACTGACCTCTAAACTATTGGCTTCTACATCTCCTTCTCCCTCCAACACTATTGACTATTTCCTGAATTCAACAATCTGGCATAACAAAGACTTGGTTTTTCATAATAAACCAATTTATTGGAAGACTTGGCGGCAGAAAGGTTTAGTATGGATACACCAGCTGTTCTCACATTCGAATTTTTTATCTTTTCCCTCACTCAGACAACTATTCAATCTACCAACTTCATTTATACATAAATGTAATCTACTAAAGATGGCTGTAATGGATAAGTATGTCCAATTATCCGCTACACCTATTGTTTCTGATCTTCAAAGTTCCTCATCACAATTTTCTACCTTGCTTAAAGCTAAACCCGCGGCCTCCATTATTTACAAGATGGAGACATGATCAGACAGAAATCTAGCATAGGAGAAGCATGGGAGCGGGATCTTCAACTTTCTTGGCCAGTTATCCTATGGAACAAAATTTGGACTAAATTGCGCAAATCTTCCAGAGCAGCTAGTTTAGTACAGACGCTGTTCTTCATTTACAACCGACTTTTTCTTACCCCAAGTGCATTGAGTAAGAGATTTGCGAATACCACTGATGTCTGCTGGTCATGCTCCTCCTCACATGCAGACTTATTCCATATGTTATTTTTGTGCCCAATGGTAGATGGTTTCTGGAAACAGGTGTGGTCTCAAATTAATCTTGTTTTCGAAACTAATCTATCATTTTCTGTCACCCATGTTTTCTTAGGGAGCCTCTCCCCTTGCTGGAAGGATGTTCCATTTAATGTTAAAATTATTGATTTGCTATTAGCGGCTGCCTTTCAGCAAATCACTGTTAACTGGAAGGATTTCACAAAAATTTCTTATAGGGCATGGTGGTACGCAGTCTGCCATAATCATAGGTTGGATACTTCCTTTGTATATCCTATACAGATGGCAGCGAAACATTTAGACTTGTGGTCCCTGGTTACAGTTTACCTGGATGCATGTGCTAAAAGATATTCCCAGCTAAAGCGGTCTCAGCAGGAAGTTCCAAAACCCCCTTGAACCTCTTATACGTTCCCAGATTAATTGTAACTCCAATATTTCTATGATTTACTCTTTATGTATTGTTCATTTTTTTTTTTTTCATCAGTCCGATTCTATTTTGTGCAATGTAACTTATTGTATTGTATCGACATGAATTCCTTGTTATGACTTTTGTAGTGACACCTTTGTTCCCATCAATAAAATCTTCTTTTTGAACTTAAAAAAAGAGTTTAGGACCACAGTGTCAGGCACTGATCGGGTGCGTCTACATTACGTTTCACTTATGGGGATTTTTACCCATGGACTACATTTCCCAGAAGGCCATCCAGCTATGGGAGGGGCCATGCAGTTCAACCACTGACGCACGCTGAGGAGCGTGCATAATTCGTGGAGGAAGTGTTACGGTGCGGCTGCACTGTTGTCCGGAATCTCCCGTAGGAGTCTAAGTCAGTCTTGCCCTTGGGTTTTGAGCTGGAGCGGGACTCTAGCGAGACTGTGGGGGTGTCTTACTTTTGCAGTGTTTCTTGTCGGCAGTCGGAGATCTGCATGCTCTCATTGGTAGAGCTGTTTTTGCTCGAGCGCCATTCTGAGGTTTCGGTGGATACCAGAGTCACCGGTATTCCACGTCGGCCCTAGACTAACTGTTCAGCCCTTGCTGGAAGGGTACTCTATTGTACGAGTGTCTTCATGATTGGCGGAGAGAAAAGGATCCTGCTGTAGTTTGAATCCTGGTGTAACTCGGGCTCGAGTAACACGGATTGCCTGGATCGGAGTTGGGGATCCAACGCTGCCGCGTTTTGCAGAAAACGAGGTACTGTGTGTAAAGACGGTTGTTTGTTGCCAATACCGGTATTTTTCTTTGTTGTCCCTCAGTATAGCTAGGGTGGTTATTTGGATTTTCGTTTGTCCTAATCTGACTGCAAGATTAGACAAGTGGATTTAGTGTGGATATCTCATGGGATAAGGATCAAGACATTTTGTAATGGAACTGCTGCCACTCCACACCTCAGACTAAGAAGAGACACTTCATTTTCTTTCTGTTTTCTTTTCCTCTGTTCGTATGGGAAAGTGAAAGGAGGGCATGTATGTGTAAAGCTTGGTTTCCTATCCTATGAGGAACAGGTGTGAAAGGAGTGGTAATCTGTTTATATTTTTGTTGTTGTAGGTATGTTACTCTTACAGTTCAGAGCTGTATCTTTACTGGTGAGAGAGAGGATCACAGCGGCCACTTAAACATTGTTTCCAGGTAATATTCTTATTAGTGAGACTACATGAGAATAGCCAGTGTAAGGACTGTATTAACTTTGTGTTCTTGAATTACAGGTATTCCACTCCCTGCAGTTCATTCCCTAATTTCTTTACCTTGCTTGATCGTCTCAATACTCTGTGTACACTGGTCAGAGTTGGGGATGTCAAGAGGTGGACCCATTTGTGCATTGCCCGGATTCTGAAGAGCTCCTGTGAACGTTTCACACAGCCCTTGTTACTACAATCTTCACCAATAGTATCATAGCTACATGCTTGGGGGAAGCATAAAGGAGTAACATCTGGCATATAAAAGACGATTACATCGCATCTGTTTTCGCAGTCTTTATCTAGAGATCTTTGTATCAGATGGCACACCTGTTATCGGTTCCTTACGAAGATGGAGAATGGATGGACATACTGGAAAATTTAAACAGGGGCGCCCGTGAGGCTAGAATGACATTTTGTTTATTTAAAATTCTTCACGACTAGCATTAGTCACTGGTAAAATTACACAGTGCAGGGTTGCCTCTAAATACCAACTGTTGGAGGTGTGCTGCAGCTGGTTGTGACATGACTCATATTATATATAATTGCCCTATGGTTCAATCCTATTGGTCTTATGTAGGCCAAATTTTACAAAACACACTACCTATATATCTCCCACTCACACCCGCCATCATTCTCTGGCATGATTTCAGGGACTACCCGAGACTCTCCAAACCACAATGTCGTCTTATGCACACAGCACTAGCTACAGCTAAAATATGTATATTACGACAATGGAAGTCACCAAATCCACCATCACAAGAGGCCTAGTTGGTACCCATGATACATACTGCCTCTAATGAACGAGTTATTTATAATATTCAGGACCAGACAGACTTATTTATACAAGTCTGGGATCCTTTCCTGCATGTAGAAAGCGACCAATGTGGGCAAGATTCAAAATAGAGATCTTATACTGTTAAGATCATCTCTCATCATCATTATACTCTCAAACGTTTACATAGTTATATAAAGATTTGGAAACTGCTTCTTCCTTTATTAGTTGCTCGTATGATTATTATTGTACCGGATGCGGTTTCAATCTCTATTCAGCATTGTAAATTGTTATCAAGTTTATATTTTAAAGCATATTTTGCTTTTAATGGTGAACCATCTTATCTTTTCATTCTTACACTCTTTTTCGCTCTCCCCCTTTTTCTTTTCTTTTCTCTTCCTTTCTTTCTTTTCTACATGCACACTTTTTATTTCTTTTCAGCTACGAATTTGAAGTAAAGGCAATAATATAATAAGAATGGTTTAATGATTTTAAATCGTATATTGAACTTCCAAGTTAATCTTCAAGTAAGACATATATATGCACATTATTATAATCTTTTCTTATAATCCTGTTATTTATGCCTAATAAATGTAATCTATATATGCATGAATGAGTTAGGGGAGTTTCCCCATCACGTTTATAACTAGCCATATCTGAATTTCAGGCTACATCTGATTTGATTTATGTAAAACTGCAATTTATTAGTGAATATTTTACATATTTTATTTTTACTTCTACATTTAATACATATTAAAATTAATTTGTTATTTATTGCTCATATAAAAAGTATAGTACTATATAAGTTTTAATGCACTTGTTTATCCGTCCATTATAATTGTATGGTTTATTCTCTAGTATTTGTAACTTATATTGCAAAAGATTAATAAAGAATTATAACACAAAAAAAAGCAACCTCTGAAGTAATGGGAGACCCCAACCCTGCAGCGTCAGCGATACAGGTACAGAGCAACCCATTATAAAAGAATGATAAAAGAAAAATGCACAAGCCCAGTTTCTGGACACACCAGGCGTTTATTCCAAAATAACTGTGGCACCGCACTTCTTTCCTTTCCAGAAGCGTTTCAGCTTGTCAATGAGCCTTAATCACAGGTGTTTAATTTAAATTGCAAGTTAAAGTGCATATAAAACCAGTCTGTCACATGTGCTTGTAGTTTTAAGTCATACACATACCACAATGCACTGGGAACATTATTACAAATGTCCTCAAACTGCAGTTTATAATTCCAGATATAGCATGATTGCATCCAAACACTCTTAATCCCTTGCTCACCTCCACATTAAGATACTAGTGCATTGGAACTAGGTGAGCAAGGGATAACAACAGGGGCTTCAAGTGTCCTCTCAATTTTTTGGGACCACTTGCGTTGTAAAGACATTATATTGATTATGGTTGTGTCAGCACTGAGCTTTTTGATGAACTTAGTGCATTGGAAGGCCCAGATATGCAATTTTATACCAGATTATTCTTGATTTCATTTCATTTCGAAGCAATTTCAGCACGCTTTACAACTGTTACATTTTCTCAGTCCACATTGTCGCGCTTCTAATCAATTTTTGGGTCAATTGTCTTGAAAGGGACTCTTTACCAATTGATCTTTTATTGATTGTGCTTTCCTATAGGTTACTTAAAGGTGTTGCCCTTAGAGAGCACCAATACCTGGATCTATTGATTTTAAATGCCAATGCTTTTGAATTATGTAGGGGATTTTCCTACTCTCTTTGGTGTATGTTAACAGAAATCTGGGCACCTCTTCGTTTTCCGTCGTTATTGAGAGCTCTTTCCATTAAATTAGCATTTCTGCATAGGATTTTGTTCTCACAAGTCTCTCTGTTCAGAGCCTCTTCACCTCAGTCATTCCATTGTTTCATCATATTTTTCATCTGCATCTGTGTCCCTCGAAAAGTTTCTCCTCATCCTTAGTAGTACCCTATAGGGTATACTTTGAATAAGTTGTTTAGGGTGGAAGCTTGTTCCATGAACAATACTATTTGAGGATGTTTTCTTTCTATTTAATGTGATGTTTATTTGGCCTTCTTGTACATACACTTGTACATCTAGGAAATTGATTCTTGATCTGCTGGTTGCCTGTGTAAATTGGAATCCTAGATCATTCTCATTGAGATTTTAAAAAAAGATTCTATGAATTCGCTGTTATCTCCATTCTAAATTAAAAACACTAACCACCCCACCATTACACCAACAACCACTATACCACACCCACATATACCGCCATCAGCACACCCACAGATAACACTGCCATTCAGTACACACACATGCACTATCACCACAAGCACACCTACAGATACCAACCCCCACCACCACACCCACATGCATCACCACCAGCATACCCACAGACACCACACCCACAACCACACTTATATGCACCACCACCAGCACACCCACAGACACCACACCTACCTCCACTCCAACATGCACCACTACATCCACAAGTACCGCAAACATACCCAGTACCTCAACAGCACACTCATACATACACACACATACATTAGAAACAACACCGATAAATCACAAATGCCCACACTCACCGAAAAACATAACCCTAGGAAAAAACACACACTAAACCTACATGACATACACCAGACCCACAAACACTTGTAAATCTCAACAGACATGCACATCACCCACTGCTACTCCCTCTACCACTCAAACCCAACTCCCTCCTGAACATTCTACCTGTAGTCCCTGTGAAAATGTCTTATTTGCCCTTGGCTTGACACCTCCCAAACCAAACCCTCCCAAACCCAACACCCCATCCGAAGAAAGATCACTGAGGTGCTTCATCTGAGCCCATTAGACGCTCCTTCCTGAGGTGGTTCCCCTCGGCAGTTCAATAGGAGGCAAGTTTTGTGCCACAGCACAACAGTGCATTTCACCAGAGACTCTGTTGGTATGAATAAAATAATATTTTTTTTGAGTGAAGTATCTAATTGGTGTAATAAACCACTATATTGATTTCACCAACTTTGTCCTCATGTTAATTTTCCTTTGCAATTGTTTGATTCCTAGCACTTTTTCTGTCTACAATGTGAAGTACAACTTTTTATTTACCATTATGGCAGGAAAAAATATATACTTTTGATGTTTACTTTGTTAAGTACATACACTGGTTAAAATAGTATGTGATGGTCCTTTGTAAAACATGTGACTATTGAATTTGGATACACTACAGGACTTGCAGTAGACAATGGGAAATGTTACATGGATGAATATGTTAAATAATTCAAATTTGTGACTGACATTGATTTTACTGGTAATTAATAATGTAAAGATTAAACTTTGTCCAGTGCAATTTCTACATCATGTTACATTACACTTATACCAATGATGTGTAATGCGTATGTTTTGAATTTGACATTTTTTTAACTTTCTTTAAACACACCTGTATAGTGACATTGATTTTTTGATTGATATCTTTTTTTGTGCAAGTGTCAATTTCTTTGAAGGCATCTTGCACCAAATTTAGAAATACAGAGTAATCATACAGGTGCGCTTCTTTACATTTCTTAAATGTCAACACTACAGACATATGCATTACGCCTTGGTATGCTATTGTTTGTAAGAGAGATTTAAAAATGCATGAGTACAGTGCAAATGCTAACAGACAAGTCGAAAGGTAACAGGTAAAAGTGGGGCTTACTGTTGATTCTGTCCACAACTGTGTTGATTCTGTTTGTCATCAAGCAGAAGGGGCAGGACTTGGAAGCTCAGATTTATGGTGGAAAGGCAAGTGTGAAAGTCAGAAAAGGTGAGTTTCTGCCTTATATTCCTTACAAACCACCAATCTCCTTAGTTGAAGAGGAGCACTTTATTGGTTACACACATCTCTATCATGGTCAGCAGCATGCGGGAATCTGATTTTTTCTCCACAAGTCTTTGTTTCTAAAAGTATGCTCATGCTTGTAGACCTATTTTATGTTAGATGGAGGTGGACAGAGATACCATGTCAGTGGTCACTAATAGATAGCATTCATCCCAGTGTATGTTGGTGAGTATACGCAGGAAGTTGCCTGTATCCCTGATGTAAGACCTTAAGGTGTGAACAATAGGTGCCAAATATTGGTCTAGAGTGAGATGTTTTCAAAGAGGGAATCACATAACAATATTATTGGTCTACCCGGGGATCACATAAGATCTTGTATATGACCAATAATGTGTTCCTGTTTAACCAAGAGATTTATTACCAAAAATGTGGGACTGCCAGGAGCGTCTAATTTTCCCCAAACTATGTGAATCTAGTAATGGGGTGGAGGGAGAAAGAACATGCATGGGGACAAGACATCCAACAAGAATTGAAAAAAATGACAGTATGGGTCAGGTAGATCAACAATTTGTTTTTAATTTGGAATGAAGATGCCAGCGAATTAATGGAATTTAAAAACAAATCTCAATGAGAATGATTTAGGATTACAATTTACATGTGCGACCAGCAGAACAAGAATCAATTTCCTAGTTGTAAAAGTGTAAGTACAAGAAGGCCTAATAAACACCACATTACACAGGAAGGTACATCCTCGAATAGTATTCTGCAATGAACAAGCTTCCCCCCTAAACCACTCATGAGAAGTATGCCCTATGGGTAACTAGTATAATGAGGAGAAACTGTCCCAGGGACAAGGATGCAGAGGGAACATTTGATGAAATGATGCAATGACAAAATCTCGTGCAGAAACACTAATCACACGGAAAGACCACTCAACAACAGAAAACATAGAGCCAACCAGATTAGTTTAACATACAGCAAAGACAGTAGGAAAATCACCAACCTAATTAAAAAGCATTGGCATTTAGTATCTAAAGATCCAGATATTGGTACTCTCTTAGGTCAACACCCTCAAGTGACCTATAGGAATGCACAATCAATAATGGGCCAATTGGTAAAGAGTCACTTTTAAGACAATTGACTACAAAATTGGCAAGATGAGCAACAATGTGGATTCAGAAAATGTAACAGTTGTGTAAAGCATGCAAAATTGGCAGCAGTCCTTTGTGGATTGGGACCAAAAGACAATCCTAATTCAAATTAAAATAATAGGTAACACACAATACATAGTATACGAAACTCAATCTGCCTGTGGACTATACAATATAGGAAGCACAATTTGCTTGCTGAAAAAAGAATATTGGAGCACATAATGGTAGCAAAAATTCATGACCCAAGATATGCAACAGGAAAACACATAGCACAATACCAAGGGAATGATTAGCAAACAATGAGATACTATGGTATATATAAATGATTCCACCAAGTAAACGTGATGGCAACAGACCATAAAAAGTGAGACGTCTGGAATCAAAGTACATTATCAGGCTCAAAATAAAAGCCCCAAATGAACAATGATAAAGAACTTTATATATGCTTATTACATTCAATCAATCAATCAAGGTTGGTAAAGTGCAACTACTCACCCGTGAGGGTCTCAAGCTGCTGGTGGGTTGGCTCAGTTGAGTGATTGGGTCAGTTGAAGAGCCAGGTCTTGAGGTGATTTCTGAACTGGGGCAATGTGGGAGATTGTCAGAGGTAGAGGGTGTTCCAGGCTTTTGCTGCAAGGTAGGAGAAGGACTTTCTTCCCATTTTGGTCTTGTTGATACATGGGATGATGGCCACAGAGAGGTAGGCTGATCGGAGCTGTCTTTTGGGTGCATGGAAGGAGAGGCAGCTTTTTAGGTGTGTGTGTCCAGTGTTGTGAAGGACCTTGAATGTAGGGGTGAGGAGTTTGAAGGTTATTCTTCTTTCTACTGGAAGACAGTGGAGATCACGGAGGTGTTGGGTGATGTGACTGCAACGGGGATGTCGAGCATCAGTCTAGTTGCTGCGTTCTGGACAGTCTGGAGTTTGTGAAGGAATTGTGAAGTTGATAATCCATGGTCATGAGAAGTGCTGATATGTTGAAACCACACTATGATAGATATTAATACAAACTGAGACACAATTGCAATCTTGAATATTTGCAATAATTGCCTATAACATCACATGCAACAAAGATAACACATGAGACACTTGACCTCCAAATAGCATGTCCAGCACAAAGATATCCATTGTGGAGACACCAGTCACTTTCTAGATGGCAAACATCAACCAAGGATACAAGTGGTACTAAACCACAAATAGCGTTTATACATGATGATGAGAGCATATTTGGATGTGTTATGTCATACTGTATGAGAATCAATCAATCACTCAGTATTTGTATAGTGCAGCACTGTCACCCCTAAGGGTATCTGGGTGCTGGGGGTGCTGTGTCTTAGTCAAAAAGCCAGGGCATAAGTCTCTTTCTAAAGTCTGCTAGAGAGAGTGCTGAATGGAGGTGGAGGGGCCAGTTGTTCCAGGCCTTGGCTGTGATGTAGGAGAAGGAGTAGCTTCTGCTGAAGCTGTAATGGATGCGAGGGGTGTACGAGGACGAGTGAGATGGAGCGCAGGCATCTTGCAGGGAAGTGGATGCCTAGTCAAAGGCTGACATAGAAAGGTCCTAGGTTGTGTAGAACTTTGTATGCGAGTGTGAGGGTCTCTTCTGGATCAGAAGCCAATGGCGGTTTCTGAGGTGAGGGGTGATGCTGGTCCATTTGGGGAGATTTAGGAGGAGTCTGGTTGTGGTGTTCTATATGTTCCAGAGTCTTTTGAGGAGCTGGGTGGAAATTCAGGTGAAGAAAGCTTTACTGCAGTCAAGGTGGCTGGTAATGAGGGTGTGAATGGCAGTCTTTCTGGTGTTGGTTGGGATGCATCAGAATATTCAGCAGAGCATGCGAAGGGTGTGGGGGCAGGAGAAGGCAACTGAGTTGACCTGTCGTTTCATGGTCTGTTGGCTGTTGTGGGTGATGCCGAGGTTGCGGGCACAGTTTGCCAGAGTGGGTATTGGTCCAAGTTTTGTTGACCACCAGCTGTGGTCCTATGTGTAGGTGTTCAGGTACTATTCTGACACACAGATGCACGGTGGCAGGGTATATGACACCACACCACTACCAGTGGTATGCATAAGTATGTTGGAAACTTAATTACTGTTTCCTAAAGAGACTCATACACAATGCCTACCTCTAAAGACCAGCCACCGTTGGTGGTCCTGTATCTTAACATGTGAACACGGAGATAAGAGAGGCACATATACTGAGACATCTGAATCATAGTCCTAGGATAAATCCATGTAACAAAAAGCAAAAGTACAATGACAGAGGCAAATTTTTCAAAAGTTGTTAATCCTTTTATTCATGCAGGTAAACAATGCAAAACAGCCACAGCATTTCACCCTTGCAGGCTTCTTCAGGGATAGAAACAATCCAGTAGATACTGCAGGGTACTTACCATGTCATGAGCAATATAAATGTGAAGTCATCAGCAGTGCTTTGCAGGGGCTCGAGTTATAGTTACCTCAACTAACTATAACGTTCGAATTTCTCTGGTCTTGTATGACTGAAATGTCCAACTAACTATAACCTCCTTGAAACCTGTTGTTTTTTCAGTGAATTTCTAAGGTTTTTTAAATGTCAATTTCTAACTATGCCTACAGAGGTAGGACATGTGCAGAAACAGGAAGAAAAGCACAGAAAGAAGCAAGAGAGAGAAATGCATAAAGAGGCAGCAGAAGTCCGGAAAGACAAAGAAAGGTGCAGAAAGATGCAAGAGATATGCAGAAAGAACCAACAGAAGTGCAGAAAGAGGCCTTGTTGCAAAGTCATCCTATGCCCCCAGCTTTTTGCTGACTGGTACTGGTGATAACTGACCAATCAAGCCTGGAGCCTGTGCTATGCTATGCTGAAAGACACTTAGAATACCGTGAAAATACCTACATACACTTGGGTGCACTCTGGGTTGGGGTACCCCTGTGATTGGCATGACCTCCCCTGTAAGGCCCTAGTACGTAATAGGGCAGGGGGATTAAAACTACCTCTAAGTCAGAGGTGCAGAAAGAAGCAAGAGCAGTGCAGAAAGAACCAACAGGTGCAGAAAGAGCAAGCAAGGTATAGAAAGAGGCAGGAGAACTGCATGAAAAGGCAAGAGAGGTGCAGGAAGACACAGGAGAGGTGCACTAAGAGACAAAAGGGGTACAGAAAGAAACAAGAGGAGTGCAAAAAGAAGTACAGAAAGAAGCAACAGAAGTGCTTAAAGGGGAAAGAGGGGTGCAGAAAGAGGCAAGAGAAGTGCAGAAAGAAACAACAGAGGTGCCGAAAGAGGCAAGAGTGGTGCAGAAACAGGCAAGAAAGGTACAGAAAGAAATTTGCAAGAGAGGTGCAGAAAGAAGCAATAGCAGTGCAGAAAGACACAGGAGAAGTGCAAAAAGAAGCAAGAGAGGTAGAGAAATAGGGAAGAGAGTAAAGAAAGACGCATGAGGGATGCAGAAATTCACAAAAGAGATACAGAAAGAACCAAGAGAAGCGCAGAAAGAACTAAGTGGTGCAAAAAGAGGCAAGAGGGGTGCGGAAAGAGGTAGGAGAGAGGCACAAATTGGCAAGAGATGTACAGAAAGAGGGATGAGTGGTGCAGAAAGAAGGAAGAGAAGTGTAGAAAGAAGCAACAGAGGTGCTGAAAGAGGTGTGACGGGTACAGAAAGAGGCACGAGAAGTGTAGAAAGAAGCAAAAGAGGTTTAGAAAGAAGCAAGAGAGGTACAGAAAGAAGCATGAGAGGTGCAGAAACAGGCAGGACAGGTACAGAAAGAGGGAACAAGGGTGCAAAAAGAGGCAAGAGAGCAGCAGAAAGAGGGAAGAGGGATTCAGAAAGAGGCAAGAGGAGTGCAGTAAGATGCAAGAGAACTGCAGAAACAAGCAAGAGAAATGCAGAAAGAGGCAAGAGAATTGATGAAAGAAGCTACAGAGGTGTAGAGAGAAGCAAGAGAAGTGCAGAAAGAGGCACGTGGAGTGCAGAAAGAAGCAAGAACAGTGTAGAAAGAGCCAACAGAGGTGCAAAAAGAGGCAAGAGGGGTGCAGAAAGAGGTAAGAGAGGTACACAAAGAAGCAAGAAAGGTACAGAAAGAGGCAGGAGGGGTACAGAAATAAAGAAGAGAAGTGCAGAAAGAGGCAAAAGAATTGCTGAAAGAAGCAACAAAGGTATAGACAGAAGCAAGTGAGGTGCAGAAAGAAGCAACAGAGGTTCAGAAAGACGCAACAGAGGTGCAGAAACAAGTAAGAGAAGTGCAGAAAGAAGCAAGAGAATTGTTGAAAGAAGCATCAGAGGTGTGGAAAGAAGCAAGACAAGTGCAGATAGAGGCAAGTGAGGTGCAGAAAGAGACAAGAGAGGGGCAGAATATGGCAAGAGAATAGCAGAAAGAGGGAAGAGGGATGCAAAAAAGGAGAAAAGGGTGCAGAAAGAAGCAAGAGAGGTGCAGAAAGAGGGAAGAGGTGTGCAGAAAGAGACAACAGGGGTGCAGAAAGAGACAACAGGGGTGCAGAAAGAAGCAAGAGAGGTGCCGAAGGAGGCAAGAGAACTGCTGAAAGAGGCAAGAGAGTTGCAGAAACAGGTAAAAGGGGTGCAGAAAGAGGGAACAGGTGTGTAGACAGAGGCAAGAGATTTGCAGAAAGAGGAAAGAGGGGTACAGAAAGAGGCAAGGGAGATGCATACATTTGCCAAAGAGAAGTAGAAAGAAGAAAGAGCAGTGCAGAAAGGACCAACAGAGGTGCAAAAAAAGGCAAGAGGGTGCAGAAAGAGGAAGGAGAGGTACACAAAGGCAATACAAGTACAGAAAGAAGCAGGAGGGGTGCAGTGAGAAGGAAGAGAAGTACAGAAAGAAGCAACAGAGGTGCTGAAAGAGGCCTGAAGGGTGCAGAAAGAGCAAGAGAAGTACAGAAAGAAGCAACTGAGGTACAGAAAGAGGCAGAAGAGGTGCAAAAACAGGTAGGAAAGATACAGGAAGAGGGGACAAGGGTACAAAAAGAGGCAAGAGAGGTACAGAAGGAGGGAACAGGGATACAGAAAGACGTAAGAGGGATACAGAAATTTGTAAGAAAGGTTCATAAGCAAGAGCAGTTCAAAAAAGATGCAGGAGAAGTGCAGAAAGAAGCGAGAGAGGTGGAGAAATAGGGAAGCGGGTGCAGAAGGAGGCATGAGGGATGCAGAAATTTGCAAAAGAGGTGCAAGAAAGAAGCAGGAGCAGTACAGAAAGAACTAACAGAGGTGCAAACAGAGGCATGAGGGGTACAGAAATAGGTAGGAGAGGTGCACAAATAGGGAAGAAAGGTATAGAAAGAGGGGGGAGGGCTCCAGAAAGAAGGAAGAGAAGTGCAGAAACAGGCAAGATAATTGTTGAAAAACGCAACAGAGGTGCAAAAAGAGGCAAGGGGGTCTAGAAATAAGTAGGAGAGGTGCACAAAGAGGCAAGACAAGTACAGAAAGAAGCAGGAGGGGTACAGAAATAAGGAAGAAAAGTGCATAAAAAAGCAACAGAGGTGCTGAAAGAGGCGTGAAGGGTGCAGAAAGAGCAAGATAAGTACAAAAAGAAGCAAAGTGTGGTAAATAATTTTCATTACCTGGACTTAATTTGATACGGAAACATAATAAAACAGCTCAGTAAAATGAGAGGCAGAATCCGTGGTATCAGAGGTTCGGAATGGGCTTTATTCCAATGAACGATTATAATCGGTTGCTCCAAGTTCCATCACCACGGAGGTTCAGGAAGTGAAGTACATACATTATTGACAAGAAATGACTTTTATAGAACATACATTACAATGAAATAGATGCGGGAGGCGTAACAATTGATAAGGAAGGTGACGATTCACATGCGTAACCGATAATGGGTGTAATGAGGAGTAGAAAGGAACATAATTGGTTATGATGTCATATATAGGTGGATCTATAAGATAATACTTGGCATAGATGCGCGCGCAGCAGTATGACGTGTGATTGACGTGTAACTAGGGGGTGAAGGGGACTTGACATTTAGCTCTACATGTGGCGACAGAAGTCTGGAGGGTCAAGTCAACCTAATCCCAAATCATATCTAACATCCTATGTTTAAAGAACTATGTTATCCAAAAGAGAGGTCTCTTCGAGTGGAATCTTATTCTATACTGACTATACTGACTGTTAGTGCGTGTACAAGCGTCTAAGTGTCTACACTAGATGCGAGGGCGGAATCTTCCATAGCAACAGGGCTATGAATTACTTGTATGAAGACAGAGAAATCGGGCCTTTGCTTGGTAGCTGGCAGAATGTTTACTTAAGCTACTAGACAGGAATGCGTTGGGCAGGGATGAGGCAGATAACTCGAAGGTGAAATACAGTTCTTGGCAGAGAGTAGGCTGATGTCAGGCTTCGTGAGCCGCGCAGAGAATGAGACAAAGTTCATGGTCACAGATGCAGGCTCAGACTGGAGTTTTCAAAGGCAAAAGGCAAGAAGAGTTCGATGACAGAATCAGGGCCTACTTGCCTGGACGGAAAAAATGGCATAAGTGAACCATATAAAGGCGGTGGCCTTTCGTACTTAGGAAGGGAATATCCGGCCTATTCATGGCGGATCTGACAGAGGATATGTTGACGGTGGACGCACATGTGTTTGCGTCTTCATAACTGGAACTGGAGGGAACATACATGTACTTGTAACATGCACATAGAACCGTTGGGGTCCAAGATAGGGGACATAACTGACCAGAAAAATCCATATTTCCACATTCCCTCCTTGTCCCCTACTTGCCCGTCAAGAGATATCGATCTTCATTAATCCATTGATCTGTTCATATAGCATCATTTGTTCTTCTTTCTTCTTCCGGGATCTTGAATGAAAATCTTGGTGTGGAATGCACGATGTGGCACACAGACCACAAATCGCTGGTCCACATTGCAGACATAAACAGCAACTGAATAATATGAGAAGGCCAATACCTAGGAAGGATAGGACTCTCCATCCCCAGGCTGATATCACGCTCCAAAACCAACCGGACCAAGTCCAGGTGCCTGGATTCTGGTGTATCTGGCTTACAATCTTATGAAGGCGGGTTATGGCCTTATATACAGATGGCGAATTTTCTGGTATGAATATGCAACAGCTTGATCCGATGACCCTACAAGCTCCGCCCCTATCGGCCAGGATGACGTCAAGGACAAGACGATTTTGAAGCACAACAATCCGCATAGCAGACTGCTCTTCTGTTAAATTGCCTAAGGCGGAAATAGTTTCATTCACTACTGCTTCAAGGGTTCTAGTTAATCTACGTATCAGCTTACTATTAGTAACAGTACCTATATAGGGAAAGATGCCTTTATTGAAATTTGTGTATTTTTCCCATGCTGTTTCAGTGTAATCGACAATCGGGAGATCTCTCCGCTCTCTGTTGTGTACTAAATGAATATTTCTATAATAATCAGGAGGAGCTAGGAAAACAGGTGGCAAAAGGAATGCAATGTAGCAGGTACCATCCCAATCTAGAGGTAGACACATATATGCAGTCTGACCACATATAAAGTAGGAGTGGCGATAAGCTCTAAATGAAGATTTACCTTGATCACTAAATTCTACTGTAGTAGTGCATTTACTATGGCCCATATGTATGGAACCAACTTTTCTTACACACAATTCACCTTTCGCTGGGAATACTGACATGGTTGGTAAAACTAGTTCAACTTCGGATTCGACATTTAGAACCATGAGATTAGGAGTAAAGTTACCTAATCCATATACTTCGTTTTCTAGATCAGTTCCTGTTCCTTTGGGGCGACCCTCCTTGTCAGGGTAACAGACTTTGAATAAAACTAGGTTCAGATTTCCCCATACCCACTGGTCTTGGTAAACGGCTGTATCTGAGTCTATGGAATTGATTAAACTAAACCATGCTCCACAGGAGCCATCATGTGTAAACGGATGTGGAAAGAAAGGCAGGACTCCTTCATAATTCTGATAGGGAGGGAGCCGGCCACACACCCAACAATTAGTAGCATTACTAGTCTGGTGGGAGTGATGTAACATACTAATGAAAGTGTTATTGCGCAACGCAAGTCTATAAGACAATTCATGCGGGGGTAAGTCACTAAAAGAATGTTCAGCAGTAACATCGTAAACATTTCTGACAATAGGGTAATATATGTGCAACAATATACTTGCAGTAATTATTAAAAGACTTAAGAAAAACAAGATTAATAATGTCACTATGCAATGGCTACGCAGTGATTTACAATACGCCTGTCGTTTCATCATTTTTCGCGATTGTCCATGGTTCAGGTCTAGGCGATACATGTCGGAGACAGATTCAACCGCTTCACCTAGGAGAGGACTTAAACAATCAAATCGTCCGACGGCCTAGGCCTTAATTTTAGATTATAGAGTCTTTTACTGTCGGCCTCAGCCAGAGGTAGTTTTGAGTCAATTGGTGAGGACACACGAGGTGGGCTGTTTACATCTGAAGGAAGTCCATGAAATTTCTTGATATGACTTGAATGCACCCATCCTTTCCTGCCCTCGATCTTCGCGGCTGTCCTTGTGGTCAGCAGGACCAATTTGGGTGCCTTCCACCTGGGCTCCAGCTGGGTCTTTCGGTCGAAATTTCTCACAAACACAAGGTCTCCCGGAACTACGTCATGGGGTTTCACCTCAATGTTGTCGGGAAAGGCTGCAGCTACCTGTGAACGACAAGATTGTAGTGCAGACATCAAGGAAGCCAAGTAATCTGCCAGCATATTACAGTCAATATCAGTTATTTTGCGTGGTATAGGCGTCCCCCACATATTTGGTGGTCTGCCGAAGATCACCTCATACGGGGATAGCCCTGTTCGAGAGTGTGCCACCATTCTTGTGTAAAAGAGTGCAACTGGTAGTGCTACTACCCAGTCGACACCTTTCTCCCTGCATATTTTGGATAATCTTATTTTCAGAGTCTGATTATGTCTTTCTACAAGACCTGCTGCTTCGGGGTGTCGGACACAGTGGAATTTCCACTGATAGCCTAACAAAAGTGAAACGTGTTTCATTAATTCGGATGAGAACGGCTGGCCGTTATCTGAGTGAACAACACGTGGTAAACCGTATCGTGGGAAGAATTCTCGAACCAACTGTTTGGCAGTAGTCGGGGCAGTGTAATCTGAAACCGGGTATGCCTCCGTCCAGCGGGACAGAGCGCAGACAACTACGAGAACATATTTGAATCCTCGACATCGTTCCATCTGGATATAATCCATCTGGAGGACTTCAAAAGGGTGCTTAGGAGGATGAAATCCACCCTGTTCTACGGGAACACTTTTTCCTGGGTTGAACTGGCAACAGATCATGCAGGTACGAACTTTTTGTTTCGCTGCTGCTCGTAAATGCTTGTTGAACCAAATATGTTGAATGCTGTCTAGCATTGCTTTCTCACCTAGATGTGCTGGACTATGTATAGTGTTAATTATAACTTGGACCATTGAATCAGGAAGGAACCACACAGACTTTTCCTTCATCATCCATCCTTGATCCGTTTGGATCCCTCCTAATTCAGTCCATTTCTTTATTTCTTCTGATGTAGCATGTGTCTGGATGTCAATTACGTCAAAAGTAGGATCTTTAACTGTCATACAATGTGTCGGGACTATTGTCTTTGTCATGTCGGATGTTTGTGTTTGAGCAGTCTGTTTAGCTGTTCTGTCAGCTAAATCATTGCCTTGAGAAATGATATCAGTAACTTTCGTATGTGCTTTGCATTTCATAATCGATATTGCAATCGGTAGATGTATCGCATCTAATAAGGCATGAATGAGGGGTCCGTGCTGAATGTGGGCACCGTGAGAAGTTAAATAACCTCTCTCTCGCCACAGCACGCCGAAGTCATGTACAACTCCGAATGCATAACGTGAATCAGTGTATATGTTGACTTTTTTATTTGCGGCTTGAATACAGGCTTGTGTCAGAGCGACGAGCTCTGCTGCTTGAGCGGACAAAGTATTTATATGATTTGTTTCAATGACCTCAGTATCTGTTGTGACTGCATAAGCAGCCACTAACTCTCCTGTACTTGTTCTCATACATGAACCATCTACATACAACGTCAGGTCTGGATCTGACAATGGAACATCTGTCAAGTCTTGTCTGGGTTTCGTCGTGATTGTAATAACATCAATACAGTCGTGTGCTAGTGGGTCTGTTCCATTTACAGGTAAAAGTGTGGCAGGATTCAATGTGTTACAACGTCTGATTTCTATATGTGGCTGAAACAATGTAAGTTCGTACCCTGTAAGTCGCGCAATAGTCAAGTGTTGTGTTTGCGTTCGATTCACAAGAACCTCTACTGCGTGTGGTACTTGTACTGTCAATGGATGTCCTAACACTATGGCATCGCTTTGTCGTATTGCTAAAGCTGTCGCTGCCACTGATTTCAGGCACGCAGGCAGAGCCTGAGCTACGGGATCTAATGTGCTAGAAAAATAAGCACATGGTTTGTGTGCTCCTGCTTGTTCCTGTGTGAGTACTGACAGGGCAGTACCTTCGCGTTCTGTAACAAAGAGTGTAAAATGTTTTCTGTAACATGGTGTTGCTAAAACAGGTGCTTGACATAAAGCTTTCTTTAGGCTTTCAAAAGCTTGTGTATGTTCCTGGGTCCAAGGGAGAACAGTCGATGTGGCTGCCTCCTGTGTTGTCAACTGAATGAGTGATTTTGCTAGAAATGCATACTGGGGAATCCACTGTCTACAATATGAAGTGAGGCCTATAAAAGCCCGCACCTCCTTTTGTGTCTTGGGTATTGCCATGTTAGCTATTAACTGAATGCGGTCTGGTGTAAGCTGCCTTCCCTCCTTGGACAGCGAGTGTCCAAGATAAATAACTTGCTGGACACAGAATTGCAGCTTAGAAGGGGACACCTTGTGCCCCTTTTCTGCTAGAAATTGTAAAACTGTCAGTGATGCTTTTTCACATTCAGGTTCGCTTCGGGCGGTGATCAGCAGATCATCGACATATTGAAGCAAGGCAGTGTTAACTGGCATGTGGATACTGTCAAGTTCTCGTTTCAGTGCTTGGCTATAGATGCTGGGGCTTTCTGTAAATCCTTGAGGTGCGCGTGAGAATTTAAAGCTACGTCCATTTAAACTAAATCCGAACAAATATTGGCTTTCCGGATCTATTGGGACGCTGAAAAAGGCATTTTTGAGATCAATTACAGTAAAGAATGTTGCTTCGGAATCAATAGCTGTTAGTAATGATGAGATATCGGGGACCACAGGGAATTGTGGCACAATACATTTGTTTAGTTCACGCAGATCAATAATTAATCGATATACTGGTGGGGCCTTCGGATCTGTTCGTTTGAGAATCGGAATTATCGGTGAATTACATACATTGGAGTCCGTTTCTACAACCACTCCTTGGGCAATGAGCTCGTCAATGATTTGTAGTAAAGCCACTACAGCATCTGGTGGTAACTTGTATTGTCGCATTCGTGGTAGTACCACTCCTGCCTTTAGTGTAACTCGATATGGTGTAATATTCATGCAACCAACATCAGTAGGGCCTTGTGCCCATAGATGCGTAGGTAAAGTCTGCAGTCGGGGATCCATGTCTCTAGATACATAGTGACCTTTAAAATCACGTAAAAACAATCTTACTCCTTCCGGAGAACAACATATTATAGCTCCTAGAGCCTTCAATGTTTTTATTCCTAACAGGTTTTCTGGACATGATTTAGTAAGCAATAAATCGGTAGTTCGGGTCAAAGGTCCTATCGTAAGTGGAAGAGGTTGTGACACTTCATTAACAATAGGTTTTCCTGAAAAACCAAGGGAAATATTCTGAGAGCCTGAGAGGGGTGCCCCTGGAACTTCACTACGTTTTATGGTCGTTCGACTTGCCCCTGTATCGAGTAAAAATTTTCTGTCTTGGCCTAACAATTCACTATGTACATAAGGTCCTTCTTGATCTACAGGGATCTCGATAAGGGGTAAGTCAACTTCCCTCTCTAGGCTGGTTCATGCGTATCGTTGGTAATCAGGATAGTCGTACTGTGCGGTCTGGTACAGTTGTCGTGTCGTGGTTTGTGTGGCAGCAACGGGCAGCGCTGGTGCAGCTGGCACAAACTGTACAGACTGGGGTGGAGCTGGCATGGACTGTGCATGTTGCAAGGCTCCTTGTTCATTCTGATCCTGTCTAGGTGGCCGTGGTCTTTCTTTTGTATTACCTATGGCGATATTATGTTTCAAAACTGGACAATCGTGTACGTAATGACCTGGCTTTTTACAATAATTGCATGTCCCTTTTACAGGTCCTGCTGAATCACCGGAATGTGTCATACCCTTTTTATGTCCCTCAGCTGGAACTGTCTGAGAAACTAGCATTTTCATTTTTGTGTCTTTCATGCGTCTGTGTTCATGTTCTTGTTCCTCTCTAATTCTATTGTGATGGTATTGTAACATTTGTAACATTTGTGATGGAGTGTTACCTTGCCAGGTACTCTCGAATTTTAATACTCTATTCTTTACTTGGGGCAGGGCATTTTCCACTAATTTTGTTACAAACAGATGTGGGTATGATTCGCTACTTGCTTTTATGCCACTATTTATACCAAAACATTTTTCAAATCGGGCATAGTAATCACTAGTGTCTTCATCTTGCTTCTGTTTACAGGCTGAAATTGTACCCCAATCTTCCTTTTTTGTAGTTAATAAACGTGGCAGTACCTGGACTAATAAACCTGGTAGTGCTTTAGTTTTGTCCCCAAGCCCCGAACCTGGACCTCGGGCCTTTTCTTCTGCTTCTAATGCTGTCCAGTCTATCTTTTGGTCTCCTACCTCCCACTCTTTTTCCTTGAGTTTTTCATAAATGCCAGCAGGCATCAATACCTTTAATATTGTCATAATGTCGGGATAGGTATACTCTCCCATGAGTAGCATGTCTTTAATTTCTCGGTGAAAACCCGCTGGATCTTTGTCATGACTGGGTACCACTTTCTTCATTTCTAACAATTCTATTTTTGATATGGGCGTATATACAAATACGCGCTTAAACTCGTTGTCCTCGCCCTTTATTGGGTGCACTTCTCGTAAGGGATTCTGTCTATCCATGTAATACGTGGTTCTTTCCTTGATGGGCAATGAGACACGGTCTGAACATACAAAAAGAATATACTGCTTTCTTGATTCTAGAATTTCTTTAATTAATTTAGTACCTGAACCTCTCCATCTATTCATGAGTAATTCAGTCAATATATCAGGTAAGGGACCAGGGTCCGAATGCTGACTCTGATATAGTATAATGAGTTGTTGAATCATATAAATCCCAGCTAACCGCTGTTCATCCGGGGTGAGATTCAAAAATGCGCGTGCTACTGTATCATCACTATATTTTCCGGGACTGTCAACCCAATGGACAGCTGACCTGGCTAATTCTTGTTCATCCATAGAATCGAGGAAATGATAACCCCTTCGTTCTCGGAGTAATTTGTCAGCTGTTTGGAACGAATGCTCGTTAGACCTTATATGGACTATGGGTGTTTGAAATTTTCTGTTATTTTCTAGACACATCGGACGTATCGGATCAGTAAGACATCTAGTACTATTACAATATTTTCTTCTACCTACATAGGCTATAGTTTCTGACTGTCCTGTGGGCAGTCCTGATGCTTCTTCCTCACTTTGTTCGAACTGG
This sequence comes from Triturus cristatus, assembly GCF_964204655.1. Taxonomy (NCBI): domain Eukaryota; kingdom Metazoa; phylum Chordata; class Amphibia; order Caudata; family Salamandridae; genus Triturus; species Triturus cristatus. Next base: position 1,527,967,985 of record NC_140591.1, read on the forward strand.
TCTACCGCTAATCTTTCTTCGTGTAGGCGTTCTATTTCTTTACGGATCTTTCGGCACATGGCTATTATACAGTTTTGCTTATCATGTCTCCCTTCTGATATATTCTGACTCCATCTGGTAAGAATTTGCATTGCTTCCGGGTCTACCCCTGGTCGGTCTTGATTTCTGATCACACAATTTATGAGGAAACGTAACAGTTCCCCCTGTATTTCCACTTTCTGGTATTCCATAGCTCTGTTAATACATTCAGAATCTCGTCCGGTTTGGACAAAATGATATATATTATCTAGATGTGCAGTCATTCCTGGTAATTTCCCTAGATACACTGCGGCTCGTCTGATACGTAATGATGCTAGGGTCATTTCGTCCTCTTTGCCGGGCACAGGGTCATATCTACAATCTATAAGAAGTTCCTTAAGCGTACGGGCATTTATGAGTTTGGGGGTACGTGAGTGTGCTGACTCTTGAAAAGTAAGTTTATTTATTCTAGGTGGCGTAGAAAAGATATTGGTAGCACCTCCGGTAGCCCCATCTGGGGTATCGGGTGTGAAAGGATTCGTTGAACGTGATACAGCAACTATAGGTGTGGATACAGCTATAGAAGTAGTTGCAGGGGCAGATGCAGAAACAGATGTGCTTGCCGGAACTTGTGTCAGAACTTGATGCTGTAAGGGTACAGGTACTGGGTCTTGGCGTTGAACCTCCCTGATAGGCGGTCTATGTGGGGCGGAATTAGCATACTCGGGAGCTGCGTCATCTAAATACGAGGAAAGAAAAACATCTTCTGCGGTTCTAGGATGCCCCTTAGGATGTACCTTTATTGGAAATAATGGGGTTGGCAAGTCTTTTGGTATTTCTGGAGTAGCCTTAGGTAATCCTTCAGCCAGAAGGGGATACATACCATTCATAAGGGCATTTCTTTGTCTGTCTACTTGTTCTGATTTCACTCGTGCACCTTCTTCAATTAATAGATTTTCTCGGACTTCATTTGATTTTTCTTTACTCTTCTCTTCCTGTCTACGTGCTTTTTCTGTTCGTCTATGTGATTCTTTACGCCATAATTCAATGGCGTCTTTCTGTGATTGTCTAGCTTTCTTTTTCCATAATTCTTCCTCTACTTTCACGATGCACTCTGCATCCCAGGTCCCCGCTGCGGGCCACCTCTGACTTTCTGGTAATTCCTTAGTGTAGTCTACCCATAGATCAAGAAATAATATGGCGTCTAGGCCATGTTTATGATACATGAAGTACCCTGGAGTGTCCCTAGGGGGAATGGGAACAGCTTCTTCGAGTACCCCTTTTCTAGTTGTGATCTGTCTTAGTTTCGAAAAGAGCGGCATATTGAAAACTGATCTGATACTTGATTTTGAACAAACTTAACACCATAAACACAATAATGAACAGTCATTCATACCACAATATGCAGAACGTACTTAAAACATTTAACATTTAACCTTTACCTGAACAATGAACAATGATGACGATCTAAGGAGAACTTAAATTACTAAACATAATACTCGACATTTACTGAATTTTCCTGAATTTATATACTTGATATACTAGATATACTGCTAAACGGTACAGATACACTGCTGAAACAGTGCAGACCGGATTTGTGTACCCAAACCCGTCTTGACCGGCACAAACTATGTGCACGTCAGAAAGCCTCCCCAGTAATGGTACTCACCGGGTAGCTCGGAAACGGAAGGCCTCGGAAACTCGACTGAACTTGAACCGGACTGGACTCGACTCGAACACTTCGGACACTGGACTCGACTTGGGACTTCGGAAAACTGGTGGGCCTCTGTATACCTCGGATCTTGCTCTCTCAGCTAGGCTCTGGTCGGGATACTTCGCACTTCTCACCGCCTCGTCTGGGTGTTGATCGCAGCCTCAGTCGCCCCCGCTTGACCGGAGGGAGATACAGGAAATCCTGCTGGTACGCGTTGTTGTCCGTCCAGCTGTGGCAGGAGACCGGGCCTGCAACTCACCGCCGGCGCGTGAGATGAGAAAGTGTCCCTATTCGGGCGCCATTCATGTGGTAAATAATTTTCATTACCTGGACTTAATTTGATACGGAAACATAATAAAACAGCTCAGTAAAATGAGAGGCAGAATCCGTGGTATCAGAGGTTCGGAATGGGCTTTATTCCAATGAACGATTATAATCGGTTGCTCCAAGTTCCATCACCACGGAGGTTCAGGAAGTGAAGTACATACATTATTGACAAGAAATGACTTTTATAGAACATACATTACAATGAAATAGATGCGGTAGGCGTAACAATTGATAAGGAAGGTGACGATTCACATGCGTAACCGATAATGGGTGTAATGAGGAGTAGAAAGGAACATAATTGGTTATGATGTCATATATAGGTGGATCTATAAGATAATACTTGGCATAGATGCGCGCGCAGCAGTATGACGTGTGATTGACGTGTAACTAGGGGGTGAAGGGGACTTGACATTTAGCTCTACATGTGGCGACAGAAGTCTGGAGGGTCAAGTCAACCTAATCCCAAATCATATCTAACATCCTATGTTTAAAGAACTATGTTATCCAAAAGAGAGGTCTCTTCGAGTGGAATCTTATTCTATACTGACTATACTGACTGTTAGTGCGTGTACAAGCGTCTAAGTGTCTACACTAGATGCGAGGGCGGAATCTTCCATAGCAACAGGGCTATGAATTACTTGTATGAAGACAGAGAAATCGGGCCTTTGCTTGGTAGCTGGCAGAATGTTTACTTAAGCTACTAGACAGGAATGCGTTGGGCAGGGATGAGGCAGATAACTCGAAGGTGAAATACAGTTCTTGGCAGAGAATAGGCTGATGTCAGGCTTCGTGAGCCGCGCAGAGAATGAAACAAAGTTCATGGTCACAGATGCAGGCTCAGACTGGAGTTTTCAAAGGCAAAAGGCAAGAAGAGTTCGATGACAGAATCAGGGCCTACTTGCCTGGACGGAAAAAATGGCATAAGTGAACCATATAAAGGCGGTGGCCTTTCGTACTTAGGAAGGGAATATCCGGCCTATTCATGGCGGATCTGACAGAGGATATGTTGACGGTGGACGCACATGTGTTTGCGTCTTCATAACTGGAACTGGAGGGAACATACATGTACTTGTAACATGCACATAGAACCGTTGGGGTCCAAGATAGGGGACATAACTGACCAGAAAAATCCATATTTCCACAAAAGAGGTGCAGAAAAAGGCAAAAGAGGTGAAGAAACAGGTAGGAAAGAGGGGACAAGGGTGCAAAAAGAGGCAAGAGAGGTACAGTAAGAGGGAAGTGGGGTGGAGAAAGAAGCAAGTGAGGAGCAGAAAGAGGCAACAGAGGTGCAGAAAGACGCAAGAGAAGTGCAAAAACAAGCAGGAGAAGTACAGAAAAAGGGAAGAGGGATGCAAAAAATAGAAGAAGGGTGCAGAAAGAAGCAAGAGAGGTGCAGAAAAAAGTAAGAAAAGGGCAGAAAGAAGCAAGAGAGGTGCAGAAAGAGGGAAGATAAGTGCAGAAATAGACAACAGGGGTGCAGAAAGAAGCAAGAGAGGTGCAGAAAGAAGGAAGAGAGGTGTGGAAAGAGGGAAGACAAGTGTAGAAAGAGGCAATAGAAGTGCAGAAATAGGCAAGAGAACTGCAGGAAGAGGCAAGAAAGTTGCAGAAACAGGCAAAAGGGGTGCAAAAAGAGGAAACAGGTATGCAGACAGAGGCAAGAGAGGTGCAGAAAGAGGGAAGACGGGTACAGAGAGAGGCAAGAGGGATGCAGAAATTTCCAAAAGAGGTGCAGAAAGAAGCAAGAGCAGTGCAGAAAGAACCAACAGAGGTGCAAAAAGAGGCAAGATGGGTGCAGAAAGAGGTAGGAGAGGTGCACAAAGAGGCAAGAAAGGTATAGCAAGAGACAGGAGAGGTACAGAGAGAAGGAAGCGAAGTGCAGAAAGAAGCAACAGAGGTACTGAAAGAGGCACAAAGGGTGCAGAAAGAGCAAGAGAGGTGCAGAAGGAAGCAACAGAGGTACAGTAAGAGGCCAGAAAGGTGCAGAAACAGGCAGGAAAGGTGCATAAAGAGGGAACAGGGGTGCAGGAAGATGCAAGACAGGTGCAGAAAGAGAAAAAAGGGTGCAGAAAGACGCAAGAGAGGTGCAGAACCAAGCAAGAGAAGTGCAGAAAGAGGAAAGTGAGGTGCAGAAAGAGGCAAGAGAGGTTCAGAAAATGGCAAGAGAACAGCAGAAAGAAGCAAGAGAGTTGCAGAAAGAGGGAACACAAGTGCAGAAAGAGACAACGGGGTGCAGAAAGAGACAAAAGGGGTGCAGAAAGAAGCAAGAGAGGAGCAGAAAGAGGCAATAGAAGTGCATAAAGAGGCAAGTGAGATACAGAATGAGGCAAGAAAACTGCAGAAAAAGGCAAGAGAGTTGCAGAAACAGGCAAAAGGGGTGCAGAAAGTGGGAAGCAGGGTACAGAAAGAGGCAAGAGAGATGCAAAAATTTGCAAAGGAGGTGCAGAAAGAAGCACAATCAGTTCAGACAGAACCAACAGAGGTGCACAAAGAGGCAAGAGGGGTGCAGAAAGAGGTAGGAGAGATGCACTGAGGGGCAAGAAGGGTACACAAAGGGGCAAGAGGGGTGCAGAAAGAAGGAAGAGAAGTGTAGAAAGAAGCAACAAAGGTGCTGAAAGAGACAAGATGGGTGCAGTAAGAGGCAAGATAAGTGCAGAAAGAGGCAAGAGAGATGCAGAAAGAAGCAAGTGTGGTGCAGAAAGAGGCTAGAGAGATGCAGGAAGAAGCAACAGAGGTGTGGAAAGAAGCAAGAGAAGAGCAGTAAGAGGCAAGTGAGGTGCAGAAGGAAGGGAGTGAGGTGAAGAAAAAGGCAAGTGAGGTGCAGAAAGAAGCAAGAGAGGTACAGAAAGAGGGATGGGAACTGCAGAAACAGGCAAGAGAAGTGCAAAAAGAGGAAACTGAGGTGCAGAAAGAGACGAGAGAGGTGCAGAAGGAAGGGAACATTTGAGTCGTTTAAGCTAGAAACAAGGCTTTTTTTAATTAAAATCTGCAGATTAGGCAGCAGATGATGGAATAATTTGCAAATGCAGAACATGTTTAATTATGTGAAAATTGGTGCAGCCGAACAGTCACATAATTCCTGCTCATACCTCCGACTAGGTCCAGAAGTGCTCCTCAGTGGTTCAATATGTTTGTTTCTCTCATTGTGTTTATAGTTTAGCTTCTATGGAAATGAGGAAGACTAAACCTGAGGTTACCACTCCACAACACTGCAATACCACATAATTACTCTCTACAACCAATAATCCCACTCCACATAATTCCTATACACTAAATACCACATACTTTCTATTCACATAATTTAACTGCACAACATACCACATAATTCCACTACACCCAACGTACATTCACTCTACATTAAAAACATTAGTAAAGGGAGCCTAGCGCTTGACCAAGATGGCCGCGTGAGCTCTGAGCTCCCGAGACCCTCGCGCCCTCCGTCGACTATCCTGTCTCTAATCCTGTCTGTATGCATGGCATCGTGTAGATGACCTGTCAGGGAGGCGATTGATGCTACCCGCGGTCGGATCGCCCACCGGGAACCGGAGTTATGCATGGCGGAAGATTGCGGCCTATCTCCGAGGGATGCCAGGGGCTAGAGTTGGCAGGATGCCCGACTTCTAGTTGAACAACAACGGCCAGGCAAGGTGTGAACTGTCGGATGGAGGTCCCCGTCCTTTCACTTTCGCTTTCTCTCCCTTTGTCTGCCCTGCCCCTGGAGAGCTCTTGGTGGCTTTATTATCCTTTGGGCGCTCTACATGCTACTCTGGCGGCCCATTGCAGAACTGATTACTCCTGATTCCTCTCGTTGAGAGAGGGCCGTCTTATCTGAACCGACCTGCTTGGTACCAACCATGTCGGGCAAAGCAGAGGTGGATCGGCTGAAGCCTAAGTCTACCAGGCGGGGAGCCTATACTCAAGTCAATAATATGGACCGCTATGCTCTGCAGAAGGGATCACCGAGTGGGTCGAGCCAATCGCCGGATACCCAGAAGGCGGCCTCGCCCTTGGCCCCGGCGCTCTCGCTGCAGGATGTCATGGGCGCGCTCGAAGGGATGCAGACTTCGATTGGGAGACAGTTTGATGCCCTGGCGCATAAGGTGGATGCCATCTTGGTGGATGTTAACCTGATCCGTGCGGACTTGGGCAAAACGAATGAACGGGTTAAAACCCTGGACCTCAAGACCACGGGCCTCGCCGATGATGTCACGGAACTGCAGACCGAGGTTCGTAAGCTGAGGACCGAGAGTGATCTCGCCGCCCGCCGGCTGGAGGACTTTGAGAGCCGGGCCAGGCGCAACAACTTGCGCGTTATCGGGGTCCCGGAGTCCTCGGATGAGGCCTTGGTTGACCTGCTCGTCGAGGACTTGGTGCTTAACCATCTGCAGCCTAAGGGTCTTGGGAAGTTCTTTGCGGTTGAAAGGGCCCATAGAGTGCCGGGTGGGAGGCCCAAGGTGGGAGCCCCACCGAGGCCGATTGTCACCCGGCTCTTTCATTTTCGAGATCGGGACGCTATCCTGCAAGCATCGAGGGTGACGGGCCCGGTCCCCTTCCAGAACGCGTCGGTGAATTTCTATCCGGACTTCACCCAGCAGGTGCAGAGGCAGAGACAGGGCTTTCTGGGGGTGAAGAGGTGACTTCGGCAGAGGGATCTGAAGTATGCCATGCTTTTCCCTGCCAGACTACGTGTGGTGTACGAAGATCGGACATTCTTCTTTGAGTCTCCTGTCATGGCAGATGAATGGCTGGACGCTTTGCCCCGGCGGCGGACGGGAGAGGACACTGCCGCGGATGGGGACAGTGGCCGGGATGGGCAAGGCTGATTTTTCGGAGCCGGTCTGACTCGATTTGACTTTATTTGATGACTTGATTAGAGTGCAGTAAATGCGGAGGGTTGCGGGAGGACGAGGGGAGCTCTTTCCTCCCTTAGGGTGCTTTTTGTAGATTTTGGGTTTGGTAGGGCGACAGGCACACTGCAAGTTGGGGGGGCTTTGTAAGCTGCAGCAGGGGTGCAGGGTGGGGGGGATGGTTGGGATTTTGGGGTTGTTGTTGGGGGGTCTGTTTCTGCAAGGCGTAGTGATTATCTTCGTTATTGTCCCATGGTGGCTCTTCGGGGGGGGGGTGGGCCTCTTTGTGTTTGGGGATGGGGGTAGGGGTTTAAGTGTTATTAGCTGGAATGTTAATGGTTTGGGGGATCGCATTAAGCGCGGGATAGTTTTGCAACACTTGAAACGGTCAATGCCAGATGTTGCCCTACTGCAGGAGACACACCTTATAGGTAACACGTGCTATGCTCTTAATAGGAAGGGTTATAAATTCATAGCTCATTCGGGATTTTCCTCCGGGTCTAGGGGTGTGGGCATCCTTGTCAGGGCCTCGCTACCATTTGAGGTGGACTCCACCGTTGTTGACGATAGGGGGAGGTTTGTGGCGGTGGCGGGGAGGTGGGAAGGTAGAACTTTGGTTTTAGTTTCGGTTTATGTCCCTCCAGCCCTGCAGGCCTCCACGTTTGTAGATCTGGGTAGGGCCTTGCTGGATCTCCCGGGGGGTATGTTAGTGGTAGGGGGGGACTTCAATGCTGTCGGCTCTGGGCTGCTGGATAGGTACCCGCCCAGAGACACAGGGGGGGCTCAGAAGTGGCTTCCAGACTTCCTAGACACACTCGGCCTGATAGACTGCTGGAGGCTCCGACACCCCACACAGCGTCAATACACCTTCCACTCCGGGGCGCATGGTAGCCTTTCTAGGATTGACTATCTGCTCACTTTGGCCGTGCACGCCCCTTTGGTGTCTGAGGCCAGGCACATGGCGCGTGGCATATCGGACCATTCGCCAGTGTGGGTCAGGCTGGATGTCGGCCGAGAGGGAGGGGGAAGGGTGGCTCCTATTAACCCCTGGTACTTTCGAGATTCCAAGATGCGCAGCGCACTGGTGAAGACAGTTGATAATTTTTTCAAGGATAATCAGGGGTCCGTGGACTCGGCAGTGTCGCTCTGGGAAGCATTTAAGACCGTGCTGCGAGGGGAGGCCCTCTCACTTGTAGTGGCGGCCAAGCGGCGGAGAGATGGCGAGGTTATGCAGGTGGAGGAGGAGATCGTGGCTTTGGAGGGAGCGCTAGTGGAGGAGGTAACAGCGGCCTCACTGCATGAGCTGAGCTTGAAGCAAGCAGAGTATAAGGACCTTGTGACAAATGCCGCTAAGACCCTCAGTAGGGAACAGCAGGGCCGCCTGTATGATGTTGGTGACAAGGCAGGGAAGCTCCTAGCTTGGCTGGATGAAAAAGAACGGGTTAATAGAGTAGTGCCGGAGCTGACCGGGGAGGGGGGAGAGGTGATTGTGGAACCTGAGGGGATTGTCCAGTGTTTCTCGGACTATTTCCGTAAGGTTTATGCCTCAGTGTCGGATAGGCCGCCCGAGGACTCGCGTGACCTCTTGCGGGATATCGCTCTGCCCTGTCTTTCTGATGTAGATAGAGATGATCTTGATGGAGACTTAACGGTCGATGAGGTGGCGGGAGCTATTCGCGCGCTGAACTCGGGCAAGGCCTCGGGCCCGAATGGCTTGCCGATTGACCTGTATAAACTGTTCCCGGATAGGGTAGCCCCTCACCTGCGCGCCATGTTCGTGGAGGCGCGGGGGAGTGGGATCCTCCCGTTGGACCAGAGGCTGGCGACAATTGTTGTGCTCCATAAAGATGGTAAACCCCAAGATAAGTGTGCCTCACATAGGCCCATATCACTCCTCAACGCCGAGCCGAAGATCCTGGCTAAAATCCTGGCGGGCCGATTGGTCAGGGTACTTGGAGACTTGATTCACCCTGATCAATCTGGGTTTATTCCGCATCGCAACACCGCGTTGAACCTTCGGCGCCTTCATGGGGTGATCGCCAGGGCTGGCACGCTGCGAGAACCGGCTATTGTGGCGTCTCTTGATGCCACGATGGCCTTCGATACGGTGGAATGGGAGTATTTGTGGGCTGTGCTAGCCAAGTTCGGCTTTGGCCCTGCTTTGTGAGCTGGGTGAGGTTGCTGTATGAGGGACCCCTTGCGAGTGTGGTGGTAAATGGCCGGGCATCGACTCTGTTCCGGCTTGGGAGGGGGACTCGGCAGGGCTGCACCCTGTCGCCTCTGTTGTTCGCCCTCGCTCTTGAACCGCTGGCGGCGTGGATACGCTGGCACCCGGATATACGTGGCCTTCGGTGGTCGCCCGAACACGAGGACCGCATTTCGCTATATGCTGATGACATCTTGTTGTATCTCGCCTCACCCAAGAACTCACTCATAGTGGTCTGTGACGTTCTTACATCCTTCGGTAGGACTTCGGGTCTCGTCATCAACTGGAGTAAATCGTATTTATACGTCCTGAGTGGTGAGGTTCCGCCGGTCCCGCGAACTTGTTCGATCCAGATTGCTCAGCAGGGCTTCGTGTATCTGGGGATCTTTATCTCCATGGACCCCGCTTTGCGGTATGAGAGAAACCTGCTCCCCACCCTGGCGCGCCTGCGGCGGGATGTTGAGGGCTGGCGGAGGCTGCCGCTCTCCCTCGTCGGGCGCGCTGCCTTGTTCAAAATGATGTCCCTTCCTCGGTTCCTCTACGCATTGCAAAATACTCTAGATTGGGTGCCGGCCAAGTACTTTCGGGAGGTCGAAAGCCTCCAACGGACGTTGTTGTGGGATGGGCGGCCGCGGATAGCGATTGCTAAATTGACGCTTCCATGGTATGACGGGGGTATCGCGCTTCCAGACATCCGACGCTATTACTGGGCCACCCAGTTGTCCGCGATTAACCACGGTTTCTATGGCCCGGCCCTCAGCCCTGGTTATGCCATGGACAGATGGTTGTTGCGCGGTGGGAACTATCTTAGGGCGTTGTACTCGCGGTCCCTCAACTCATCCCTCACGGGGCCCACCGGGGTGGCGGTGCGTGTATGGAAGATGGCGACTGACTCTCTGGGCTGGAAGGATAGGCTCACCCTAGCTGCCCCGTTGTTTGAATCTGAAAGGTTGGGTAGGCTTTGGCATACGAAAGGGTTTGATAAATGGGACTTGATCGGCATCTCCAGGGTTGGAGATATGCTGATTAAGGGTAGGGTGAAGTCCTTTGAAGAGTTGCAGAAGGAGTATGAGTTGGGGTCATCTGAGTTTTTCCGATATGTTCAGGTGCGTCATGCCCTGCGGTCAGTCCTCGTGGAGGGTGAGAAGGTGCCTGAGTCCTCTCCTTTGGAGGACCGGATCCTTGATGGCCATATGCCTGAGAGCACGATCTCGCTCATCTACAAGAAACTGATAAATGTTCGGGCTGATATGCTACTGGGGCTGCGGGACCAGTGGACTAGGGACGGACTCGAGTTGGATGATGAGGACTGGCAGTCTGCTGTTTCCTCTCCTAAGGAGGTTGTGATCCCGTCGCGTCTGAGGCTGGTGCAGCTCAAGATCCTGCATCGAGTGTATGTGACGGGGCCGCGACTGGTTCATATGGGATTCTCTGAGGAAGGCCTATGTAGGAGGGGATGCGGTATGGTGGGTACTTTCCTACATATCATCTGGGAATGTGGTGTCATCACGGAATTTTGGAGGCGAGTTCATGCGGTGGTGGGGGAGGTGACGGGCATTGCTATGCAGCCGGAAGCGCGGTGTTGTCTCCTGAATGTCTGGGGGCCCACTGACCATGATGAGGCACAGACCCAGTGGGTGACCCTGGGTAACATGGTTGCTAAGAGGGACATCGCGCGCTTGTGGGGTTCCGGGGGGCCCCCCACGTTAACTGCGTGGAAAGAAAATATGGACTGGAGTATGCTCAGGGAGAAGACAGTATATTGCGCCAGAGGCCGCCCTCGGAAGTGGCATGCCATCTGGGGGCGGTGGAATCAATACAGGGGGGGAATATGTCTTGCCCCTGATCTGGATCCCCCCGAGGAACAGCTTTCTTCTTGACCTTCTTTCCAGCTCAGTATGCAGATATGATGGTTAATTGACTTCTTGGGCCTCTGCTTTTCCCCCTTTTTCCTCTTATCATAGTACTGTGACTGTTAGACGATTGGGGTCCGGCTCCCCCTGAGGGGCTACCACCGTGGGCATTCAGTGTTGTTGCCTTGCTGGGGTTTGTTGTGTGTTTGTAATTATTAAAAATGGAACCTTCTTACTGCTCCTTCAATGTACTGTGGACGATTCTTTGTACTCTCCTATCGAAGCTGCCGAACCTCCGGGTTGTCGGCTGAATAGCTGTGTCCAGATTCTTGAAGAAATAAAGGTTTTTCAAAAAAAAAAAAAAAAAAAAACATTAGTAAAAAACTTTTCCATCTACAACACCAATAGCTCTAACTCGCGCAAATGTAAAACCTATTACATTGCAAATGCTTCTTCAACTAGTAGTCGCGTTTGCAGAGTGGTGGAGAAAGGGTGCTGGACCTCTGACCAGTGCCCAGGAATTCTGCTGCGTAGGACTTACAGGAGGTACCAGGAGGGCTTCTTGGCCACCAAAGTCCCTCAGGAGTAAAGTGAACTTCATCCTCCATCCCGTAGTCTGCCAGGAGGCGCGTTTGCAGAGTGGTGGAGAAAGGGGCCGTGGCCTCCGAAGGCATCTTAGCACTCCAACTGTGTGGGACTTACTGGAGGTAACAAGAGGGCTAGTTGGCCCCCAAAGTAAGTCCCACACAGCAGGATTCCTAAGTTCTCATAGCAGGCCACGCCCCCTTTGCCCACCACTCTGCAAATGCAACTCCTGGCACGCTCTTCGTTGGGGGATGAAGTCCCCTTGCCTGCTGAGGAACGCTGGAGGCACACTAGCTCACCAGGTACCTCCACTAAGCCCCACACAGCTGAATTGCTGAGACTGGTCTGAGGCCACGCCCCCTTGATACACCACTCTGCAAACACGCCTCCTGGTGCACTGCTGCTTGGGGGATGAAGTCCACTTGTGTCCTGAGGTCCTCAGGACACAAAAGGACTTCATCGCCCCACCAACTGTGCGCCAAGAGGCGCGTTTGCAGAGTGGTGTAAAAAGGGGCGTGGCCTCGAACCACCACTCAGCAATTCTACTCTGTGAGGCTTACTGGAGGTACCTTGTGGGCTAAGGGCACCAAGGGACCCTCAGGAATGAAGGAACTTAATCCCCCAACTTAAAAATACCAGGGGTGCGTTTGCAGAGTGGTGCAGGAAGGGGGCGGGGCGTCTGGCAATGTGCCAGCTTTTTCTGAAAGGTTTTTTGGAAGGGGGGCTGTGTGGCTTCCCTTCCTTTTATTATTTTTGGGCCCTGGGGCATGGCCACATATTTAATATTTTTTTAATTAGTATTTGGAAGGAGGGGGGCTGCGTGGCCCCTCTCCTGAAGCCATTATTAACTGGCTGTGCGGCTGTGCCTCAATCTTTTTTTCCAATTTATTTATTTTACATTAGGGAGGGGGGCCGCCTGGCCCCCCTTCCCATGGCCACTTCTGGCCCCGGGGACCCCATCCCCCGGGGCCTGGCCTCATGTTGAGGACCATGGAGGGAGTGCCAATGTCCCCACGGTCCCTGCCAGCTTCCGACCTCCTGCAGGAGCCGGCATTGCTAAAAGGTTTCCTACTCTCGCTTCCATGAAGCAAAGCAGAAGTGTGCAAGCCCTGCCATAGAAAATGGCAATGTCCCAGGGGTGGGCACCCCGGGACATTGCAGGAGCCGGCCCTGGGGGTGGCGTTCCCAAGGGCCATGGAGGGCTCCAGGAGGGGGGCCGCGCAGCCTCCTCCCTACAATTTCAAAGCCCTGGCAGGCATTTAATATACTGAATGCCTCAGGGAGTTAGTGGTCCCCGGGGCAGTTTGGGGGACAGGAGCCCCCGCATGCCTTGATTTTGTTTTTAAAAGCCCCAGGGAGGTGGCGGTTCTGGGCTGCATGGGGGCAAGAGCCCCCCAATGCTTTTTCTTATTTTATTAATAAAATTCCGGGGAGGTGGCAGTCACCACGGCTGCGGGGGGCACCATTATTATATATTGCCCCAGGACCTGGCCCACTGGGGGCTTTAAGAAAACGAAGTGCGGGGGACCGCACATCATTTTTTTAAATTTTCTTCTGGATTCCCGCACCCAGCGCGACTCCGGCCAAAGTTGTTTTTTAAAAATGTTTTTTTTGGGCTTGGTGGTCCCTATGGGACCCCCTGAGCAGGCCTAGGGTGTCTGGGTGTTTCTACCCTGCCCCCTTTTCTTGTTTTTTTAATGTTTTTTCTACTATTTTCTTATGAAATTGAACTACCTGAAGAGACAATCTGAACTATTGCACAAAAATTGAGTGATTAAACATCTGAATAAGAATCATTTCCGAATTAGAAACTTTCTGAACAAAAAAACATTGGATACAGTTTATGGCGAAACAGAATATGTGAGGAATCTCAGAAGATATTATTAATGACCCATAGTAGACTGAAGTTAGCACATAACAATAAATACCAACACAACAAGGGCACTAAGCTATAATAAGTGTAATAAAAACCTGACGCTATATTGCTGGTTACATCATCGCCCTTTTGGCATTCTCTTTAGTTTATTATTCAGTTTTGGTTTTTATTATGAGATATCCTTTATTGTATGCTGTTCACACAAACTGCATGATGCCTTGGGTCATTGAGCTTGGGGACTGGTACGTTGCTGGGTCCTTCACACTGCATAAGTTTGTCGCACTGCCGCGACTGAGATGCTACTCAACACATTATAAGACCTATGGCTACACTTAAAATGGGTACATGGAATGTGCGGGGCATGCACACACCGTCACGTAGATACCAGATATACTCGTACCTCAAACGACATCACATACAGATAGCTCTTTTGCAAGAGACACATGTGGCCAAGTCAGAAATCCAACGATTACACCGCCGCTGGCGCGGTCAACTATATGCCACGGGGTATTCAGCCTACGCGCGAGGTGCACTAATCTGGGTACGACCAGGGGTCCCACTTAAGATCACACAAACATTAATATACACGGAAGGCAGATATGTAGTGATCAGGGGCTCCTTAGATGGCCGACAGGTGGTAATTGCATCAATATATGCTCCCAACACGAACCAGGCTAGTTTCTTTGATGATATGTCGCGCGTCCTGGCGCCATGGCATGATATTCCTATGCTCTTGGGGGGGGATTACAATTGTGTACTGGATGTCTCATTGGACCGCTCCTTTCCACCCCTTCCAGGTACAAATGCGCATGTCGCCATGAAGGCATTACACAGCTGGGCAAGGCAGTGGCATCTCAAGGACGTCTGGAGACACCGGAACCCCCATGACAGGGTGTATTCCTATTACTCTGGTGCTCATACGTTGCATGTCCGGTTAGACCACTACATGCTCTCAGAAGGGTTGCTCCCACATGTATCTACAGTACACTATTTGGGCAGGACACATTCAGATCACAACCCGCATGTATTGGAATTATCCTGGGACTGCGCCCAACCGCCAATTCCTGCCTGGCGACTGCAGCCAGATGTATTATTGGACGCACCTTTCAGGAGTCTCCTAGCCGCCAAAATTGCACAATATTTTGAAGAGAACACAGGCACAGCTGCAACACCTCAGGTTGAATGGGATGCATTTAAAGTAGTGGTCAGGGGCGATTGCCTAGGCATGCAAGCGGGTATGCGGAGACAATTAGAGACTGAATTTACACACCTTGAAAATCAGCTGCTCCAGAGTGAGGGGGAGGCACTGGGAGGGGATGTTAGGTCCTTGATGCAGATATGAGGGGAGCACTCCAGATTGCTGGACCGACTTCGCAATCTGAATTATGCAGCACACTCAGCGCGCTCCCATGGTGCGAGAGACAAACCAGGCAAGCTGATGTCGTGGCTGATAAGACAGGAGGCGACTACCCCACCCGTGATGTCTATACGAACCACACACGGTGACTTAGTACATTCCCAACGAGATATACATGAAGCCTTTGTAGAACATTACTCCGCGTTATACAGGTCTCACCTCCTAGCTACAGACGCGGACATAAGAGAATTTCTCTCCGCCCTGACGCTTCCGCAATTGACAGACCATCAGCAGGAGGAATTGGGTGCTCCTTTGCTATCGGAGGAACTGCGCGATAGTATTTTCTCCCTCTCAAATGGTAAATCTCCGGGTCCGGATGGACTGCCGGCTGAATTTTATAAAGCCTACTCGGACATATTAGTACCGGAACTGTTGCGTATATACTCAGCGGCCCTAGAGGACTCGTCCCTCACGCTCACGCAAAATGAGGCACTGCTGGTCTCCCTCTTGAAGCCCGGCAGGGATCCCGAAATCCTTGGTTCTTATCGTCCACTGGCCCTATTGAACACAGACTATAAAATACTTGATTCCGCCCTCGCCAAACGAATAACCCCGTTCGTCCCAGCCATAGTCCACACCGATCAAAACGGCTTTGTCCCAAACAGAAGCACCTCTCTTAATATACGCAGATTCTTCAGAGTTCAGAAGTATGCAACGAGGGACTGGCCACGGTCGGGCTGCTTAGTGCTGGATTTAGAAAAAGCCTTTGATTCATTGGAATGGCCCTATCTAGCGGCAGTGCTACGTAAATATGAACTAGGCGACGGGTACCTCAAACTGGTGCAATTGTTATACCAGCGACCCATGGTACGGGTCCGCACAGGCAAACTCATATCTGACGCAATCAGGGTCAGACGTGGCACTAGGCAGGGATGCCCTTTATCACCGCTGCTTTTCTCTCTTGCCATGGAGCCGTTGGCGGCTATGCTCCGGGAGAGCGGCGCGGACTGGGGTGTCCCCCTCGATGATGGTTTGCATACGGTGTCTCTATATGCGGATGATTTGCTGATATATATACGTGACTTGCATGCTATACCGCCGGTCATATCGGAGATATTCCATAACTTCGAGGTGGTGTCCGGCCTTAGGGTAAACTGGACTAAATCGGGAGCCTATCCTTTTCATGAAAGTGTAGCCTTGACGGACATAGTTGTTAACGGGACCATGCTTACTTGGTACCCGACCACGTTCAGATACCTCGGCATATATATTTACAGGTCACCGGTGGACATGCTGGAGGGTAACCTGGTACGAGCTGTCACCTCCATAAGGGCACAGATCCACTTCTGGAAGACTCTGCCGCTAAGTGTCATGGGCCGTATCACTCTAACCAAGATGATAATACTGCCGAGGCTGTTGTATTATTTTGCAAACCTCCCAGTGTATGTTCCGGTGTGAATGTTTAGGGAGCTAGAGGGATTAATACGGGGTCTAATCTGGAATGAGGGACGGCCCAGGATAGCATTGCAGAAGCTATATGCACCGCCAGAGAATGGGGGCTTAGCAGTTCCCATTTCGAACTGTATTACTTAGCGGCGCAGCTACAATGGGTAGCCAAATGGCTAAGTGGCAAGAACCTAGCGGACACTGCCACCGCATCAGCGTCATGGACACAGACTCAGATCTATAGTCTATTTCATCCATTGGTGAAACTTCCCCGTCCGACACAGATACATATAGAATTAGCCCATAGATGCTATCGAAGGAGCCTTCAACTCACAAAAGACGTCATTCCCTACGCCCCGGTACTCCCACTTACTGGGACCCCCAGAGGCAGGGATACTGTAACGGACACGGTATTAGCACCCTGGACCACTGCAGGAGTGGAGACACTAGGAGACTTATTCGAGGATGGTGCCCTGCTGCCTTTTGCAGCCTTGTCGGCGGATACAGGATTGCCGTTGGGTCAGTTCCTCCTGCATGCAGCCATCATACGAACGCTGACACTAGCGTGGGGAGACTTGACTACTGAGCCGCCAATGCATCAGCTTATACAATATCTGTATGTGATGGGGGAGGGGTCGCATGTGGTTCACTGGCTGGTGCAGGCCCTACTCACGCATGTATTAAAACCACCACAACGACTCCGTACGCGCTGGACTGAAGACAGGGGTAGGCCCTGGACTGACAAAGAATGGGAACGTATCTTAGCTAGTGCCACGCACATACCACGCAACTCACGCTTTAAACTCATACAAACATTCATACTACACAGAGCGTATCTGTCGCCAGACAGGATAAATAACTATTTCAACGTTACTACCTCTGATTGCCCAAGATGCCATTGCATAGGGGCTGACCTGCTACATATGCTGTGGTCTTGCCCATCACTCATGTCCTATTGGTGCAAAGTAACGGAAACACTCACAAGCAGCACTGGCGTCGAGATATCGAACACGTAGGAGGTCTGCATATTGGGACTCTACAAACGATCAAAAGAAAATAAAGTGAGATCTCGGTTCCAAGACTTAGGCCTAATAACCGCCAAACGATTGATAACCAAGAGATGGAAACATAAAGACCCTCCAGAGGGACCCCATTGGTTGAAATCCCTAGAGGTCTGGGCGCAGGCGGAGAGCATTATTCTGCATAGGGAGGAAACGGCAGGATGGCGCAAATTCCCCATCGCGTAGGCCTGGGATGAACTTTTAAGAACCCTTATACAAACTAATATTACACTGCATGTGCCTCCTACGCAGCAGGCGGAGGTGGATGCCTAATAGGCAGTCTGGGTGGGAATGGGCGGGCTATGCATGCAAGACGTCTAAGTCACAGATGTCAAGTTCTGTAATGACCCCACATTCCAACACGGTGATCCATAGACAAAACTCCAGATACACGACACTTCATTGCCTGTATGCCCACACACAACACAGGACGAGCATCTCATATCCGCTGTGCACACATGACTCTTGGCACAACCCTACTCGGAAGGCGCAAAACCCGGCACATACACGTTCTGCTAGATAATTGATGTCTCTCATTCTCTTTTTATTTATTTATTTTCCTTTCGTTAGTTGTGGTTTAATTGTTGTAAGTAAAGAAATGTTGTATTGCATTGAGATGGTAACTGTTTATCGCCCATGCACCAACGTTTATTGTGATTTGAAAGCGGCATTACGTATGAGTCACGCACCCCTACAATAACTGATGTCGCTGTACATGGCTCATTGTCATTATGGGGACACATAAGAGGTAGATGGACCCTGCCCCCCTGATAGGAGGTGACAGTCCGAATGAGATGCAGGCTTCCACACCAGTCGGTACATTTATGTTAACTCTTACACCACAGACGCTACCTGTGCCATGGTTGTTAGATGGCAAATGCTCGGAACAGTATTAGTAATGGCATAGCGAAAATGATTCTGTTACAGAATAAAGAAAAGAGGGGGAAAAAACAACAGGAGTAAAAAGTGGAAAATGTAACACTGTTCAGCTTGGCTGTATTAGGAAAATTGAAAATTGTAATAAAGATATTTAAACAAATAAAAACCTGACGCTGTGAGGAGCTATTAGCTTTCAAAAAACACAGGGATTGACTCAGTTTAGGAATCTAGAGGCTGGAATCAGTACTAATTGAGAATAATAGGGTACCTCTAGGACCATGGATTATCGGCGTTCTTTTCAACAGGAGGGAGAAACTTTTCCCTACTGGGCAGTTCCACTAATGAACTAAATTCCTTGTACTCATTCCAATACGTGGGTCAACAAGCAAATCATCAATTACTCTTCTTTCTAAATAATCAATATATACTCCAAACATCCATTTATATATGGTTTTTACTCCATGATTAGTTCAATTATTTGATTTTTTCACATCTTTTTCGATATATATATATCAAATATGGTACATATTTATATTTTTGTCTTTTTACATATTGATACGACAATACAAAAAAAGGTGCAAAGATTATATACAGTGCATAAATCAAAAGTCGATTTATGCACTGTATATAATCTTAATAATCTGAATAATTGATGGTTTGCTTTTTGACCCACGTATTAGAATGAGTACAAGGAATTTAGTTTGTTAGTTAGGAGCTATTAGTTCAGCATGTCGCACACAGTAGATTGCTTCGAGGGCACTGAGCCATGCAATCATTTTGTGTAACAACAGGCACTAAGGGGCATATGTATCAAGCAAATTTTTAATCGCAAACGCTGCGATTCGCAAAATACAGCGTTTGCGATTAAAAATTCGCAAAACGGGATGTAGTAGGCAAATTTCCAACGCAAATTTAAGAAATCGCTAATTTAGCGATTTCTTAAGTTTGCGTAAGCATTTAAGAAATCGCAAATTGCGATTTCTTAAATGAAGTGTAACACTCACCAAAGGATTGCGATTAATCCTTAAGAAATCGCAAATTACCACCAACTACTAGTTGGTGTTAATTTGCGATTTCTTTTAAAAATGCACTTTTTGTAATTTTACAAAGTGCCACGTGGCACACATACATGCCCTTAGGGCATGTATGTGCGCCATATGACCACACATGCTAATTTCAGGGGTGCATCAGGTTGTCATCTTGACACCCTTGCACATTTGAAATTATTCTCAAATTGCGATTAGCAAATTGCGAATCGCAATTTGAGAATTACTTCCCATTCATTCCTATGGGTCTCCTGGCCCATAGAAATGAATGGGAAGGTATTCCTTAATTGCGATTTCGCAATTTGCTAATCGCAATTAAGGAATTTTAAGAAATCGCAAAAGTTTTGCGATTTTTTAAATACATCCCGTTTTGCAATTCTCAAATAGCGATTCTTTAAAAATCGCTATTTGGGAATCGCAAATGGAGATGTTGATACATATGCCCCCTGGTCATATATTACACCATGTGAGCAAACAGAAAAGCATAATAGAGTGGACCCTAAACTAAGATAAGTTGTCCAAATCATACAACATTTACTATGCTTGACAAATAGAGAATAGTGTTGGCAATCAACAAGCGTTCATGGACATGTGCATATGAGCTGGGGCATGAAACCTGAAGTGATTCTAATCATAGAATGATACTAATGACCGAATACTGTGATTTATTTGTTTGTATACATAATTTTTTTGTATATTTTCTCATTTAAACTACCATTCCCATAATGCACCATAACTGGCAAAATGGGTAATTGGTATGAAAAGGTGAAAGCGTAGATGGACTAATGCTATCCACAGTGATCAAGACCTGTTGGTTGAAACGCGTAGGTGAAGGAGGAGATGGCATAAAGCATTTTGAAAATAAACCCACAGGAGAGTGCTGCGTCATGTTTTGGATTTGATGGGGGAAAAATTATATATATATATATATATATATATATATATATATATATATATATATATATATATATATTACCTACTGGCGGTCGCCAGTAGGTAGTTATAGTTAGGACCCTGTTTCCATAGGAAAACCGCAACATTCTATTTTGAATAACTTTGGCGCCGGTCGACGAATCCTCGCAAAATTTTCAAAATAGGTGGGGCGCTGCGCTCCGCTCCTACCCTGAAAGTCTCGGGGGGATTCGTCAAGCGGGGGCTGAGATAAAAGGGGGGTCCCAAAACGCGTTTTTCCCATGCATTTTTCCATAGGACCTTTAGACACAGCTACAGCCCGAACGGCTGAACAGAGTTCCTTGAAATTTGGCAGAGAGGTAGTCTACAGGTCAAGGAAGTGCCTTTTGTAGGTTTGGTGTAAATCTGTTCAGTAGATTCTGAGAAGATAGCCTTTAAATCAATATATATATCTGAGCCAGCTCACGGTGCGCTTACGGTGCGCTTACCGTACGCGTACGGTGACGTGCGCGAGCGCGATTCTGATTGGCTGTTCGATCCAAGTAAACATTCGAATCGGTCGAAACCAGGAAGCGGCGGCCGCCATTTTCTCTCTCGCACTCTGAGGGGGGCAGCATAAACAAAGTCAAAAAACATCTAAAGGGGTAGTATATTTAGTTCTTAACCACCCAGCATCGATATAGGTGTCCCCCAAAAACCCCCAAGGCCAAAAAAACAATTTTAATTTTTTTCGAAAAATCGCCTATTACGCTTACCGTACGCGTACGGTTAAAATTATTTAAAAAATAATAATTATCCACACTTTCCCCACCCCGTGTGCAAATAGTGCCCGAAGGGCACCATTTGTGCATGGCCTAGTGTCTTAAAGGAAACTAAAAAAGAATACCTTTTACAAGGAAGCACATAATATGTCCCCCATGTGCGCAGGGTGCGCGAAGCGCAACGTGCGTACATGGCCCATCCCGCGTAACGTGGGCACGCGGTGCGTGCAGCGCACCGCGTGACCACCGTGCGTGCACGGCACTAACTGCGTAAAATTGCTGATTACGCTTACCGTACGCGTACGGTTAAAATTATTAAAAAAAAAAAAGATTAACCACACTTTCCCCACCCCGTGTGCAAATGGTGCCGGAAGGGCCCCATTTGTGCATGGCATATATTTTTCTTGGAAACTAAAAATGAATACCTTTCACAACGAAGCACATAATATGTCCCCCATGTGCGCACGGTGCGCGAAGCGCATCGTGCGTACATGGCCCATCCCGCGTAACGTGGGCACGCGGTGCGCGCAGCGCACCGCGTGACCACCGTGCGTGCACGGCACTAACTGCGTAAAGTGGGCGCGCAGTGCGCGAAGCGCACCGCGTGCTAACTGTGCGTGCAGGGTGCGCGAAGCGCACCGTGCGCGCACGGAACGAACTGCGTTAAATGGGCGCGCACGCCACGAATGGCGTAAAGTAACTTAGCATTTAAAAAAACGTACAAATTCACTGAAAAAACCATAGGTTTCACACACGTTATAGTTAGGAATTAGCATTTAAAAAACCTTGCAAATTCACTGAAAAAACCATAGGTTTCACACAAGTTATAGTTAGCTGTACATTTCACTCGTAAAAAACCAATGAAATTCCCCCGTTATAGTTAGTGCAGGCAACTATAACTCACGCGACCACTGTTAATTTATCCATGTTGGTGCTCCTGGACGCCCTCCATTAAAACAATATTCACCCCAGTGGGTTTGGTAAAAGAAAAAGGCTGCCTCCTCTGCCTTTAGCAAAGTCACTCACGTTTGGGTACAACCCGTTCCAGTCAGGTCTCTGAATCAGCAACCCTGGATCCGCTGTATTTGCGGCGGGGCCCTTCCGCGACCGAGCAGGCCGCTTAAACATGTAGAACGAAAGGTTGCCCTCTGAGGAAAGGCACACACCCGGGAAGTAAAGTCCTCCTTCGTGAGGACAGCAGCTAAGCCAGCCACCACCTCCAACCAAGCGCCAAACATGTTTCGGACGTAAGTCCTTGATCACTGGCAATAGAGGACAGACAACAGCAAGTAGTGGAAAGTGCCTCTTTATTTGATAAAGTCCCGTCCCAGTGGGCGTTGAGGTCTCGCTTGTAGGTGTGTGCAGTGTTGCACCCTGGTTATCGTAGTCCCACTGTTAATTTATCCATCTTGGTGCTCCTGGACGCCCTCCATTAAAACAATATTCACCCCAGTGGGTTTGGTAAAAGAAAAAGGCTGCCTCCTCTGCCTTTAGCAAAGTCACTCACGTTTGGGTACAACCTGTTCCAGTCAGGTCTCTGAATCAGCAACCCTGGATCCGCTGTATTTGCGGCGGGGCCCTTCCCCGACCGAGCAGGCCGCTTAAACATGTAGAACGAAAGGTTGCCCTCTGAGGAAAGGCACACACCCGGGAAGTAAAGTCCTCCTTCGTGAGGACAGCAGCTAAGCCAGCCTCCACCTCCAACCAAGCACCAAACATGTTTTGGACGTAAGTCCTTGATCACTGGCAATAGAGGACAGACAACAGCAAGTAGTGGAAAGTGCCTCTTTATTTGATAAAGTCCCGTACCAGTGGCCGTTGAGGTCTCGCTTGTAGGCGTGTGCAGTGTTGCACCCTAGTTATCGTAGTCCCACTGTTAATTTATCCATGTTGGTGCTCCTGGATGCCCTCCATTAAAACAATATTCACCCCAGTGGGTTTGGTAAAAGAAAAAGGCTGCCTCCTCTGCCTTTAGCAAAGTCACTCACGTTTGGGTACAACCCGTTCCAGTCAGGTCTCTGAATCAGCAACCCTGGATCCGCTGTATTTGCGGCGGGGCCCTTCCGCGACCGAGCAGGCCGCTTAAACATGTAGAACGAAAGGTTGCCCTCTGAGGAAAGGCACACACCCGGGAAGTAAAGTCCTCCTTCGTGAGGACAGCAGCTAAGCCAGCCACCACCTCCAACCAAGCGCCAAACATGTTTCGGACGTAAGTCCTTGATCACTGGCAATAGAGGACAGACAACAGCAAGTAGTGGAAAGTGCCTCTTTATTTGATAAAGTCCCGTCCCAGTGGGCGTTGAGGTCTCGCTTGTAGGCGTGTGCAGTGTTGCACCCTGGTTATCATAGTCCCACTGTTAATTTATCCATGTTGGTGCTCCTGGACGCCCTCCATTAAAACAATATTCACCCCAGTGGGTTTGGTAAAAGAAAAAGGCTGCCTCCTCTGCCTTTAGCAAAGTCACTCACGTTTGGGTACAACCCGTTCCAGTCAGGTCTCTGAATCAGCAACCCTGGATCCGCTGTATTTGCGGCGGGCCCTTCCGCGACCGAGCAGGCCGCTTAAACATGTAGGCAGAGGAGGCGGCCTTTTTCTTTTGTAAATACTGTCTTTGATGTCTCCACCCCCGAACTGAGGGGGTGGAGACAAGTAAGTCACACTTGTTGTAAATCTACATTCAGAAATAGTGAATAGTGAATAGCAAAAAAAGTGTAGACTTACACCTAATTGTAGGGGTAAATGTTCACGTGAACACATCTATACATGTTCATTTACCTTTATGAATTTAGCACACATCAACTGCTTAGCAGTCTCTGCAAATCAGGTCATCGACTCTTACAATAAATCAATTTTGATAAATAAGTTATGGTCAACAGTATCTTTACACTGTTCCTTAATTACCAACAAAGTAGTAAATCAAACCGGGAACAGAAAGTTTACATACAGTTGCAATGTTACTACTTTTTGCTATTCACAAACATTCCACGTACTAAACCTGGAAACCTGTGCTAGTGGTATGCCACATACTGTGCAGGAGGAATGGAGCTGATTGTGTAAATGCACATTGCTTTTCTCTGCTGGGAAGGGAAAAACATTTGGAGAAATCTTTTCCCCGACATTACCACCATATATGAGAGTGATCTGTTCCCCTTCCCTTCTAACCATTTCTAGGATGTGAAGGGGTCACATCGCAGTTTGGAAATGCCTGCAAACATACATATTTGTAGGTGTTCCCGAACTTCTAAGATCACTACACGTTATTGTGGACTCTTCCTTTAAATTGAGTGGGATTTATGGATGCGGGTTTCCCCGCATTAATTGCAGAGAAATTTGCAGTAGAAAATTAATTTACACCTCCCAGAATTTCCTTTGTCAATACTTGGTACCCATAGAGGTAGTTTCAGAAACATATGTTTATGGGAGAAAATAATTTTCTAAATGGAAGCCCAAGTTCTACTAGTGGCCTCTGAGGACTGCTTCTTAGTCCAAGTAATTTCTTCTTCCTTTACTAAAGCTCTCCACACTTTTTGTATGGCAGGACAATTCTATGTTTTCCAAAATTAGCAAAGAACTCAAAAATCAGAATTTTCCGCAGGAAAATCACCTTTCACTATGTTGAGTGTATGCTTTGTAAATGGATTGTCACTGTGAGATTTACAAGGTCTTGCAAACTATATTCAGCAATTGTCTGTCTACAGATTTGCAAGAGTTGTTTTCTGAAGTTTGGTCATGATTGCTTTGCTTAGAATTCCCTAAACTACCAGGCCTGATTCACACATGTAAACCTAAACTTTTGTGTAATTTTTTCATTTTTATGCTATTCACAAACTAGCAGTTAATAGTAAGTTTACAACTGTGTAGACTGCGTGGTCGGGGAGGAGAAATCCACACATTAAAACAATAGGCCATGGTGGATTTGAAAGGTCTGTATTACTGAATATCAACCCTCAGAATATTGTGGTGCAAGAGTTTGAGGATAGAATATCGAGTGACAAATTAGCAAAAGGTAAGTGCTTATAGGGAAGTATAGATTCACTATTTCTAACTCCACATCTACATCAAATAGGTATATCGGGATGGTTAAGCAATTAGATCGCTCATTCTCCAAGACACCTTAAATGAAAAAAATAAAACTATCTGATTTTCCGAAGAAGTTTTTTCCCTATTGGTCATCTCGGTCCCAAAAGACCAAGTGATCTGATTGGCAAGCTGCAACTTGAACAGACATGTTGTGACCACTAGTAAAGGACACAGTGACCAAGTACTCCTGTCGTCAAGTTGAAGAAAAAACATATAAGGGGAAGGGTGCCCTACCCAGACCCCCAGGGCTTTTCTTGGGGTAAATCTCTCTATAGCAATGAAGGGCGTAACTTTTTGCAATAAGTAGAATATTCAGCATATCTGTGCAATCACCTGCATTAAGTAGATTTGCTTTTTTTACTGGTATTGAGGTGCTGAAGAAACATAATAACTCAGTAAACATCAATGAGATCAGTGACTTCTTAAACTTTGAATACCTTGCAAAATCACCTAAATGAGATGTCCTTGTTAACAACTCATCTGACATAGAATTGTAAGTGATCGGCATCCCATCTATACATTATCTAATGATAAACTATGCACAACTAGACCCTAGGGACAACCCTCCATAATATATAAAAGCACCCTACACATCTTCCTGAAATGAGCAGGATGGTGTACACTATTTTATCAATGCTTACAATCATACTGCAGCTTGAACCATCTGTAAATGAGTCACCCAAAAATCATACATTCTGCAGCAATTTTTAATGTCTCAGAATTATCACTGATATTATGGAAATAAACATCTGTACTTTATAAATCTCCATTTTATTTAGAAATTGTTGGTAGAACTACATGAGAACTTGTTAACGTTAGTATGTGCACAGAAATCCACAGATCAGTAATGTATTGTAAGGAGAAACTTTCGTTTTTCACATCTTTTGGCAGTAACTTATTTGAAATGTATGTCTGCAACGCACACAGTCCCTATCTCTGGTAAATGAAGTACTACTTGCACATATACCTTCACTGGTAGTTAAAGTGTACATCATCTAACGTTTACCATACTTAATCAAAATTGTTTACAGTACAATGCTGTTTCTCTTTCATACATGTTCACTTGTACATAAACTCAATCTATGTTGTATATGCTTATGGCTCCATTACTACTAAAAAATCTTCTTTTTTTTTTTAAATGATCAAGTGGTATATAGAACTATTTGACGAACTGCAGCTTGGACAGTATCATCCGTGATGTCATCAATTATGTCATTTAAGATGTGATCAGTGATGTCATCAGTGATGTCATCATTGAACATATCATGGGGGATATAATATGTGAGGTCATAAGCTGTGCATGGGGGACGCAAGTTGTAGTTAGCACACATATTTATAACTGGTGAATTTCACTGTTTTTTTTTGTTTTTAAACATTAGTGTTTTATATTATTACAACACCTAACTATAATGTCCCTATAATCTTTATTTTTCAGTAAATACTCTCACACAAACACATGTAAGGTTAGGTCACTAAAAACAATAAAAAGTAACATATCTGCAATGTAAAGATTTGTGAAGTACAAGATTGAAATCTTACCTGCAACAGAAAACATCCCTGGTGCAAAAACATAACCTTAGCCACAATAGGTTAGCCAAGCCCAGATTAATACCTGAGTTTATCTACAAAAGGCTAACCAAGCCCATATAAAAACCTTGCTGGTTGGCTTGGGTCGTGCTTTAAGCAGGCAAAACCTCTCACTCCCATCAGGGTTGGGTGATTAAGCTCACACTATAACCTGTGCTCACCCTTCGGTAGCTTGGCACTGAGCAGTTAGGCTTCTCACAGAGGCAATGGGAAAAGCATTGGCACACCACTCTCACACAAAAAATACACTGAGCATCACAAAAGAGACTTCACATGGGGTGTATGTGAATAAAGTTTGGATTCAACACACAAATTAATTAACACAACATGAATATCATTATTTCTGGGCATAAATCACATTTGAATATAACACTAGAAGTACTAGGTACAACCGTGTTAAAATTACATCAGTAGTATGTACACCTGTGAAAAGTTGTCAGATGTAGGCCTACCCTGGCAATTATTATAATTCAATACCACACATTTATAGGCTGCACCCCTCAGAAATGGGTACACATAAATATTTACAACACTTTTAACAGCAGAATGGGTCAAGGTCGTGTGGATAAAAACCAATGTCAAACGTAGTATTCTTATGGCAATGAATGAACATGTGCGGCAAAACCGCCCTGCAGTGTAATTAATAATAGGCGGTCCTAATACAGTCACTCCCACACACTCACTCAGCACCGCTATGCGGTGCTACGGATATCAGGCAGGTCCGTATGGAGCACACTCACCTTCACACACACAGCACCATAATGCCGTGCCACTGATATCCAGCATGTCAGTTGATAATGCACATGCAGACCCTCTAGCCCAATCTCCCCTTCACCTTTCAGCTAACCCAGACTATCCTACACCCCCGGGTGGGAGATAAAGAAAACCTTCCCCCTAATACTAGATCAATCATGGCCGGAGTCACACTTAGTCAGAGTCACAGGGAAGTAGGTGGGGGTCGGTAGCAAGGCTAATTATGTGGTAGTAGACAAATGGGGGTTGGCCACCACTTGCAGAGCAGAATCGGGCTGAGGATGATAATCGTTCAAGCACAGGGTTACACCAATGGACTTCCAGCACCAGCCCAGTTCTGCGAAGCAACAGTGGGGGGTCATGCAGTCTCTTGACCCACTTCCGATTGCTCTGGGAAGCGTTCCTCAGCCCAGTCAATTACTTTCACCACCCAGGCCTCATCTGGGCGATACTGGCTGTCAACACAAAGTTGTCGGGCCGGGTGAGAAGTGGGCAGTTGGTCCACCGCACTGAGGACACCAAAGTAACAATCAATAAAGGGGGAATAAAGCAGGGGAGAATTCTAGAAGAAGGACGCACCCCATCAGGCACACATTGATTAAAGTAGCAATCAGGTAATCCTGGCACAACAAAACATTAAACCGCTCCTATGCACATCCCTAGAAATGAGGCACAACTTCTGGTGCACATTGATACGAGTCGCAACAGACAATCTCGGTCACACACAATGAAGAGTTGTAAAACAGTACCTTCCTGTAAATGAGGCACAACGTCTGGAGCGTGTTGATCCGAGTTGCACCAGAAAGTGCCGGTCACACACAATGAAGAGTTGCAAATTCCATACCTCCCTGGAAATGAGGAAGATCTGCTGCACGTTGATATAGGTCGCACCAGGCAATTCCGGTCTCATGCAACCAAGAGTTGCAAATTCCGTACCTCGCTAGCAATGAGATACAATGTTAAGTGCCTTTTGATATGGGCCGCACCAGACAATTCCGGTCACACACAATAAAGAGTATGAGGAACAACATCTTGGGCACAGTGATATGGGTAGCACCAGACAATTCCAGCCACACACACAGACCCAAGTTCATTAGTACTGCATGAGATAGAATGAGGCACTATTACAGCTAGCCCTCCCCTCCAAGGGTTACAACCTGTGAATTGGACACCACACACAATAAGCATGCAGTCAGAGTGTCGCACGAGGGAGATGCAGCATGATCGATGAAGCGGGCCATGCAGGGTCCCGCAACAGATGAATTTACTCACCGCCAACAGGACGCTTTTATGTGTTGAGGCCCCATGATGCAGGGGTCACACTCCTTCGATACGAGCAGTAATCTTGGGGCTCCGCACAAGGCACTTCGTTCTCCAGGCAAAACACTTAGTTCCACGCTCATACCGCGCTACCAGTTGGGATCCATCAGGGATGTGGGCACTTAAGAGGGCATCACTCTCTAGGTGGGTCCCTGGTGGGAGGTCTTTGATGTCCCTGAGACCGCCACAAGAGAACAGGGGGCAAGCCAATAATCCCTTGGGGAGAACACTTCAAGGAAACACACAGCAGAAGGTAGTAAGCCCAGGCCATTCACTGTTCACGAAGAATGCACGATCCCTTCCAATGGAAGTAATCCTCTGGCAGAGTGCACCAGGCAGTTCCAGGATCGCCAGTCCCATGTTCCCACAATTGTATCTCTACCTTGCTGAAGTATGGCACCAGTAGTAATACTGTAGTGTGCTTTTGAAGTTGGGGGTGGTTCAGAGAGTTTCCCCTTGAAACAATGATGTCTCCCCTAAATTTCATTCCTACAGGACTTCAGGAATACATATCTGTATCTATAGTGGGGCCATGATCTGGATTCCCAAGTGTCAAAACCGCTCCCTCTAATCTTTCAAGCCAGGTCCTCAAATGGCAGAGGCCTATCATTCCAGTTGCATGCCCAACGTTTATAGCTGTTGCTGGGAAATGCATAGATGTGCTCCCCCATCCTCCAGTGTGGACTGGAGTCAAACTAAAAGGCACACAAAGAGCTGCAGAGCAGAGAAATGTGCAGTATTTGTATTACTGCATGATCCATTAGCAGGTATTTGCATTGATTCAGATGTTAATGTTTCTAGAAATCCCTTGAAGAAGGGCTATTGAAAAAGGCCAAAATGCATTGAGAGAAATCATCTTGCTGTATGTTAAGCTGCTTCGAGTTTCCTTCGTGGATTTGATTTCACCTGCAATACTCAGTATTAAAAGCAGATTGAACAACTCCACGTCTGATCAACTTCTGGAAGATTGGATACAGTGATTCATTCGTGGTTTACTGAGTTTAAGAACTGTTTCATTTGCTAATATTTGTTCAAATGGAGTGTTAAGTTTTTTCCCACTTAGAGTTAAGTGACTTATATGTAGTGCACTTAATATTCCCAGGTACAGATCTGGGTTTGGTTGTTTTTTATTTTGAATCAGGTGGCTGGCAGAGCCCCTCACTAGGTGCACACTGCATTAGTATGTATTTTGGAAGAAATAAATATTTTGTTTGAACTAGTTTAAAAGAGTGCATTCCAGCTGTAAAATACTTTTGTTGTTTTTCACTTTGTAGAAGTGGCATTTCTAAGCTATAAATTACAAATTAATTGTGAATTCAATGATAGAAAATATGATGAGGCTTCTCCGCTGTAAGCCACTATTGCAGCTTGAATTAATTTCAACCATTCCTCCCTGTTAACATATTGGAAGAGGAAACCTCATAGGTAGTGAAAACACACATGGGTATTCTTCTCTAACTGGGCTGGGAACACACATGGGTACCTGCCCTGCCTTTCGCTTACCACTTGCTTCACCCCTTAAGACTTACCCCAGGGGTATCCTAGGGGTAGTGAAAGGTCCCTTCAGGATTGACCGGGGGAACAGAAAGGCCAATCTGAGCATAAGTGCAATTGTGCACACCCAGGCCTGCAATGGCCGGCTTGACACAAGTGTAAAAACATCATAGACACAAGTGGCACACACAGGCATGCAATGGCAGACTTGAGAAATATTTAAAAATATCAGTTAAGCACACCCTCCTAATGTGTGCAGGAAGGGATGTGTGCATTTTCACAGTGCATTTACAGTGGGAAAGTGCCCAGAGCCCTACGTCCACTAAAAGAAAATCAGCAAAACTCAAGAGGAAAAACAAAAGATTAGGGAAACACTACCTCAAGCATGGCAGGTCTAACAGTAAAACAAAAACAAATTAAAAAACCAAAGTTTAACCACAATTGGTTTACCAAACACAGAATAAACCTGAGTTTATCCACAATAGAATTACCAAACCTATATTAAAACCTGAGTTTACCCACAATATGTTTACCAAACCCAGGTTAAAACCTGAATTTATCTGCAATAGGCTAACCAAGCCCAGATTGGGGGGGATGCTTGATGAGTCATCATGGTGGTCGCTCTTCTGTAGAACTCCGCTCCATCGGCCTGCATTGGCTGTCACTCACCCACACAAGCTCTGCAGTAAGCTGCCCCCCCCCCCCACTGAGAGAGGCTGCAGAGCGTCCTCCAGGCATACCCCAAATGACAAGTTGATGCTGGGTGGCCTTCTTAAGGCCTGACAGTGATAATCAGGTGAGAGAAGCAGTCTCCGGAGATGCCAGAGCAGGAAAGTGGTTAACCCTGCAACTACTGGTTGCTCCCAGAGCTCTGGTGAGGGTGGCCCTGCCCGAAACACTGCTAGACCCTCTTTGAGGCTCCAAGCCAGCAGCTGAAGCCCCACGCTCAAGAGGTCTGTACCACATGGTGCACCAGCACATTGCGGCATACATGAATGCCCACAACAGTTTCTGCAGAAGAGCGGCAGCCCCCACATGTGCAACAACGGACTGTAGCTTGAGGTGCCATCCTGTGAGCGACAGCGGGGAGCCAGAGGAGCCGGCCCGCCTGTTAACAGCATGCCTGGAGGAGACCCGTGAGCCAGCAAAGTGAGAGCAGGCTGGGAGTTAGACACTTACCCACGCAACATCAGCCCATGCTGGACCCCCCCCTTGAAAGCTGCTGGAGCACAGCATGAGGTGGTGGAATCCCCCACATGAGCTCAATACACTGGGTCTGATGATCCTTGGCCAACCTGCACGTGGCGCTTTGGCCCTGCTACACCCCTCTAAAAATGGTTTTGTCCCTGGATGTAACATGTCCCAAAATATACGTTGCCTATTCCACATAATGTGTTACAGCAAACAAATGATGTACGGAATGCTGACAATGCAAACATTCTCCCCCCGTCAAAAGATCTGGGTTAAATCCATCTTTCTTTTGCCCACTACGCCACCCCAGTTTGGACACATCCATATGAAAATCAGTCTCGATCCTGTGCCCCATGGGAACAGTCCAGACAGAACTGTCAGGCCAGGTCCTCCCTAGACCGTAAACAAGCATCCTGGGACCGGTTTCAGGGTATGTCACCCTTCTTCAGCCAGGCTAGCTTGAATCCAGTGGCACAGTGAGCAAGGGACCCACGTGTGGGCATACCCATCCCACTTAGGGCGAAAAGTGTTACAGCAAACAAATGATGGACGGAATGCTGACAATGCTAACATTCTCCCGCAGTCAAAAGATCTGGGTTAAATCCAACATTCTTTTGCCCACTACGCCACCCCAGTTTGGACCCAGCCACCGGGCAACACACTATCCTTTGGCGAACACCTAGCAGATTTGATTGCACTCTGTTTACTCTCACATTCCCACAACATCATCCTATGTGACCCCAAACTTCACCGGAATGATAAAAGCAACAGCCTAATCTAATCCTTTAATGAACTCTCCCAGCATTGCAGATAGAGCACCCACACTGAATGCACAAGCGTGGATGCTATCATTGCTCAGGAAGATATACTAACCATTGACAATATCATCCCTGATGACTAGTTCGATCATCAACTCATCTTATTTCACATCAACAAGGCATCTCCCCTCGTAACATGTACGCAAAAAAACTCTACAATGGAAGAGACACATCAGACAAGCTCCTCTACAAGTCCTTGAAGAAATTTTTTTTATCTACTGCCCCCCTCATCAGAAAACCTCTCAACAACGGAACTCACCATCCACTACAACTCACCCTTGTCCTTCATCCTGGACCAAGTTGCACATCCAAAAAAAAAAGGTGAAAAACACTCCCTCAAGGTCCTGGTTCAACAAAGACCTCAACACGGTAAGACAACAGCTCAGAACAGCCAAAAGACTCTGGTGAACAAACCCATCCATAGCCCACCTGGACCAGATTAGGAGTTAATGCAGAAACTACAAACAAACAGCACATAATTAATGAAAAAGCCTCCTTCTTCCACAACTCTCTAGTTAAAGCCAAAAACCACCCAATAGAGCTCTTTAACATCATCACTCAACAAACCTCCATGCCAGCCATAAAAAACCCTCAGATACCCAAAGAACAATGTGAAAAATGTGCTATCTTCTTCAATGATAAAATCACAAAGATAGAGCTCTCCCTCAATCATAACCAACCATCAAGTTGGGACCCCATCCCCAGAAGTGAAGATAACAACCCCCCTTCTCACTCCACGCCCTCCTCAGCAATGATCACTCCTCAGGCCAACATTGAGAGCATCCAAACCCCAGCAACCAGAGAAGCTGGAAGATTTTCGGCCTCACACCAAGAATCAAAAAACCAAGAGCAAACCCGAGGTACCTCAATAACTTCAGACCAGTTTCCAATCTCCCCTTCCTAATCAAAACCCTAGAGAGATGCGTTCTTGCACAGTTTGACCAACACATGGAAAACAACAATATCCTGGTCCTCCACCAATCGGGCTTCAGAAAAGGATGCAGCATCGAAACAGCCATTCTGAACACAATAGATGACTTACACAGGTCCCTAGATACAGACAAATGCTGCCTACTCATTCTCCTAGACCTACCGCTGGCCTTTGACACAGTCGACCACAAGCTCCTCTTGGATTCCTTTAAAAAAAGAATTGGTGCAGATGGCGTGGTTCTAAGATGGTTGCAGCCTTTCTACATAACTGCACTCTAAAAATAGACAATCAGACCTCAGATACGACCCGGGGAGCCCCCAAGGCCCTGTTCACCCGCCCACACTAGTTAATATTTGCATGCAACCTCTCGCTCGCCATCCTTAACAAAGCTAAAATCCTCTTCCATTTATATGCCGACGACAACCAGCTCCACATGGATATCTTCTCACTTGAAGACATTTACTGATTAAATGCCACCCTCAAAGAAGTTCAACACTGGATATCTCACAACCTCCTAAAGCGCAACCAAGACAAGACAGAAATTCTACTCATATCAAATACAAAGCAGCCCACTCAGAAGCTAAAATGTATAAATGCCATTGACACTCTCAACTGCTCTTTTTCACTAGCCGACTCTCTCAGATCTCTAGAGATCACTCTGGACTCCAAACTGGCCATGAAAGATCATATTAAGACCAATGCGATGGGTGCCTTCTACAACCTGAACCTACTGAACAAAATCAAACCCTACCTACCACAGAAAGATCTCAAATCTGCCACACAAGCACTGAAGCTGTTGAGATTAGACTACTAGAATGCCACCATCACAGACGCTGCCAAATTCCACCTTGTGCCCATCAGAACCACTCTCAATACATATTGTATTAATGAGTTGTATTGTAATGTATTGTATCCCTATGGCAATCAATATTAGATTAGGTAAGTGGTATTCATGGAATGTGGAATGTTGGAGTGACAGAAGAGACGGTTGTGTGGAAACAAGCTACTTTTGCCTGGTATTCCCGTGGACCTCTTTCTTGCAGAAGAAATATCTACAAACATCATTCCATGTCTCAACTCCAATTCACTACAATTTGCCAACCACATCTCCCGAGCCCTGAAAGATCTGAGATGGCTCTCGATTGAAGGTGGCTGTAGCTTTAAAACAGCCTGTCTTATCCCACAAAGCCTTACACACTGGAAAACCAACCTATCTCGCTTCTAAGCTCAAAAGGGCAGGACAGAGAGAACCCTCATAACCTCAAATACGATGCTCCTCATGCCACCCAAAGCACGCCCAAAAACAACTTTGGCTCGCTCCTTTTCAAGCTATTGCCCCTAAAATCTGGAACTCCATACCAATACATATTAGGACCAACCCCTCCTTCCCATGCTTCTAGAGACAGTTAAAAGAGCTCGTAATCAACCGGCATCTCAACTAGTAGATTATTAACTGCCCAATGAGACAAAACGTCTACCTTCAGCTCTGCTAGAACCCCTGCAACTTATCCTCTCCTGTACACAACCACTGATTTGACTTGATCTGATCTACCTTAGTTGATTTATCTTGTTACCTTGATGTTAAACATTCACTAAGTTATTGTATCTTTTTACCTTGATGCAAACATTTACTTATGTAACATGCTCTGATAGCCTCAGGTCCTGCTAGCCCTATATAAGACTCTTAAAGTGAATAAATACAAATAAATAAATAGTCTATTGGGACAGGTCGACATTTGATCACCTGGTTATGCAAAGCCCTGAGGGACCACATGGGGATCTCACTAGATACCCTGTGAGGTAAATAGGAGGATGACTTCAGACGAGCACTTCATGACACTGAGTGAAATAAGGTACTGGAATTCCCTCAATGGGTATCTCAAAACGCATGTTTCAAGAGCATAAAATACACAATGCTACACTGGGCCTCCTGACACCTGAACAACTCAACCGCTTCTTCCTCACTGCTCTCCTGGGCTGTTTTCACTGGCAAATGCATTCTGCAGATCTGCGACACATGCTATGGTCGTGCTCAGCCCTCCCCTTATACTGGCACTCAATTCATGGCACACTGTGAGAAGACACTGAACTCTCTGACATCTACTTATGGGAAGCACCTTCCTTGAACATCTTTAAACCCAATAAATGTACAGCAGTACAGGCACATTTTACCAGCCTTGTACTTCTCCTAGCCAAACAAACCCTTAATCTACACTCGAAACTGGCCCTGCAAGACTAGCCCTGTCCCTCCTGGGATGGCCACTTGGTAAGGGGCAAGGTGGCTTTGGGGTAGAGCTGAAGGAGGAGGCCCTTCAATATGGAGAGGCCCGGCTTCTCTGCAAACAACCCATCTCCGCAGCCTGGGATGTGCTCCTAGACCATTGCCTGCCGGTTGCTCGAAATGCAGGAGCGTAGCTTCAGGTGGGTGTTAGGGGTGTTACACCCCCTAATAAATGTATTTATTGCTAAATAATTGGGTACAGGTGCTTTCAGTCAGGTATAGTGAGTTGTTGGTTATTTTGCACCGCTACCAATCCGCATTTGTCTCCATTGGCCTTCTAGCCCCTCTCATGCGCCCAGCTTGTTGTATAATTTATTTTAACATGATATGCTAGTGTGATTGTTGAAAAATCGGAAGCTCAGCCCCCAATCTAACTGACCAAGCTACGTCCCTGTCAAAATGATGACCTACCCCTGTGAGCTCATGGCTGCAGTTCCCCGCAGATGATACAATCACCAGCTCTCTGACTCCCTTGCATCCCACCCGTCTGAACTACACCCTGATACAGCAACCCTTCCACTGCCTCCCACAGTCTCCTGACATTGCCGGTCGCCCCTGCAGCTGCCCCGGTGAATTGATCCTGACCGGAGCACTCTCCTGCATGCCGCACCCCGCTGGTCCCGATCTCGACCGCAGCCCTTCCCTCCATGTCGCTGTCATCATCCACAGTTTCTGACACTGTCTTTCTATCCTTTTACCCAGATCTTTGCTACATGGCCTAATGGTATAAATGCTCCACCTCATGTCATCATCACTTCTGTGGGGGTGGCTAATGTGGTTGTTATTGTTTACTGTAAAACCTTCAACAACAAGCATCTGCAATGCAATAGAGCTCTCATTTACGCGAGTTTGAGCTATTGGCATTGTAAATAACAATGACTTTTATTTATGTTTTGGTTCATTTATAATGCCAATAGCTCAAACTCTCGCAAATGTGAGACCTCTTGCATTCCAAATGCTGGACCCTCCTGCCCTCCTGCAAGTAGAAGAAACTCATTAAAAAAATAGTGCTTACAGACTGAAGAAGACGTAGCCTGTAACAACCAAAGTAAAAGGGACAGTCCTCATGGGAGGTTACAAATAAAGACAAGGTGGTACTAAGGACGGACTAACAAGCCTAATATCGAATCAGAAGCCAGCATTTACGAAGGACAATGACACAAGCCAATGACAAATATGGGCGGAGAGTAGGCAGGGTTTCAAGTACATACTCCAATACAACATAGCTCACAGAGCAGTGCGTGCGCTGCCCAGGCTCGACCTAAAAAACGGTTTTAAAAAAACCCAAAAAACAAGCCCAGAGTGAGTCGGATACCCTATACTAGGAATATTTTCTTGTAACGAAAAACAAACTCGCAATAACCTTTTGCAGGCTACTGGATAGCTGTGGGCGACAAGCATTCTGCGCTGTATATACCACCATTAATTGGTTTTTTGCAGGATACACCTCTAGTAAAGCTTAAATGTCATGTCTTCTCATAGCCTTCAAAAACTACGCGAGTTCTGTAATACCCAAACTGAGTAGATCCTTTTTTTCGTTTCCCTATATTAACCTTACATAAAAATATTATGTAATTGTTTCCAAACATATGTTCGTCTAACCACCATCCTCTTAACGTTTCCATAGTGGGATCTCCTGCAGCTATACTTTAGTTTTCATAGACTGTTTCTTTTTGTGAATTGGTCAAGTATTTTCTTATACGTTTCTTGTCTTCGAGAGTGATTGGGAAATGTAATGAAACAGTACTGTTATTTTTCCTAAGGGCCACCAGATGGCAGTATTATAATTTTTTAACTAAACATGCATTCTGCGACGCTAGATTTGTTCGTCAAGTTTCAAAATCCAATTTCCGAATACGTTTAGGTGGACTGACATTACCCCTAGGTCCCCCTTGTCGTCAACCCATTCCTCACTAATGATAAGTACCAAAGCAGCCCAAAGTCGGCCTTCAAACACCACAAACCACCAAAGAAGATGACAGAACACTATTTACTGCAACACCTAACAATGATTTATTTCAAATAGTTTGTGAAAATCAAGACAAGTTAGCCTGCAACACACCCATACCAAAATTGGTACTATCAGACAGCACATTATGCAAACGGAAATGTCGCACAAACGTGTTTGGTGTCACCCAGCTGGTTGCTCGACAGATCTCAGCAATGGAAACGCCATGAATTTCAGCCCATTAGGCAGATCGCCCCCTGGTGGACCATCCCTGCACCTCCCCAGGAGGAGGAGATCCTGCCAAAGAATAAACCAAGGAAATCACCTGCTTAATCCAGCGATTAAGGGTCAACAAGGAAGCCTTCTCCCCTTTGTTGGAGGACCCAAAGGACACAAAACAAAGAACCAGACCAACAAAAGTGTTTGGATCTATTCATATATACCCAAACTGCCCTCTTAGCATCCAACAACTGCCACAGAAATTCCCCCAAGGAATCATTCTCCCCAACCAAGGCAGGCAAAGGAATTTCTTGGTCCCTGTAATATTGGGAAGAGATTTTAGGCAAAAAGTGGGGTCCAAATGAAGCACAACTCCTCTTTCACAGAAGGAAAGGAAGAGCTCCCTCATGAACAGAGCACTCAAGTCCCCAAGATGCCTAGCCGAAATGATGGCTACAAGAAAACGGCTTTTATGGTCAGGAACTTAACATCCACAGTCTCCAGAGACTCAAAAGAATAGGAAACCAGATCCTTCAAGATAATGGCAAGTACTGTAAAGGGTAAAAAGGCCTGGAGATGGAGAAACTCTTCAACAGATGAGCCACCAGATCCTCAAAATCAGCAAGATTACCCTAAGGAGCACGGAAAACTCAAATGGCATCCCTCTGAGGACACAAAGTAGAAACCAATACATTGTTCTCCAAACCATTACAAAAGAACTGAAGAATATGATTAAAAGGAAAGTCTAGAGGGGAAAGGTTCAAGGGTTGCCAACACCTCTAAAACTGCCCCTGTGATGACCATAAGATTTCAAGGTGCAAGGTTTTCTAGATTGCTGAATGGCAATAGCTAAGTGCTTGGGTATCCCTTGTTCTATAGAATCCTCCTTTCAACCTCAACACATAGAGACAGAATCTCTGGTTTGAGAGAACACGAGACGCCCTCAAAGAGGGGAAGAGAGGCAGAAACCACGGACCCTGAACAAAAAGGGACTTAAGAAGAAGAAAACATGACCCTTGAGGCCAAAGAGGAACCACTAAGATCAGCTCACTGGACTCCCTCAATGTTCAGGCCAAGGATTTGAGAATTAGAGGTAATTGTGGGAAAGCATATAGAAGAGACATTGGTCAATGGATCAATATGGTATCCACCCCCCAGGGTCTTCCTGAGGAACCTGGGCACAAAAGAGGGGAACCTGTGTGTTGTAGTGGGAAGCAAACAGATTCAGACCTGGTTTCTCAAACCTGGCACAGATTTGGTGAACTACTCTTCAATAGGGACATCTCCTCGGAACAGGAAAACACCCTGCTGAGGGAATCTGCAACTGTATTGATCACCTCCCTCATGTGCACTGCCCGAAGGGGCATCAGGTGACATTCTGCCCAAAGGAACAACCGAGCTGCAACCAAATGTAAGGACTTTGACCCAGAACTCCCCTGGCTGCTGAGGTACGCAACTGCCACCATATTGTCCGCCATGACCACTTAATTGCAACCCTACCACACAGCCATGAGTTCTCTCCAGTTGGAGGAGCACCTGCTGTTGGGAAGAGGCCTCCTAGCTTGAAGTGACTGCCCCTCCAGAGTAGCCCCCAACCAAAACGAGTATGCATCTGTTGTTAGTCCTTTTGAATGGGTTTGGTGGAAGAAACACTCATTTTGACAGGCAGGAATGCTTCATCTACGACAGAAGCTCTTGCTGCTAAATTAATGAAGTCACTGGAACCTGAACATTGAAGTCCTCTGAAGCTGAACACCACCAGGCATGCAGATGATTCCAAAAGGGCCGTAGATGGAACCTGGCCAAAAGGACTGTGTATACTGCTGCTGCCATGTACTCTGTAAGCCTCAACCAACATATCACTAGATGGGACTGGCTGTTGAACACCAGGACAGCCAGGAACCACAATGCAGGCACCTTGGACTCTGGAAGAAAGACCTTGCTGAGATGGGTCTAGAACCTGGCCCCAATAAAAGTCAAGTCTTGTGATTGCATGATTTTGCATTTCTCTACATTGAGAAGGAAGCCATGGTTCTGGACACAAACGCAAACTACCCTGAGCTCCTGGCGTTGCTAGGACCAGGAACGGTAATGGAGGAGCCAGTCATTCAGAAAGGGTAGATGCAAATTCCCTGCAGATGGAACAATGCAATCAAGGGAGCTATCACTTTTGTGAACACATGGAGAGCCATTTTGAGAACAAATGGCACGACTCAAAATTGAACATTCTGGTTCTTAATACAAAACCACAGGAACTTCTGATCGAGTGGATGAATTGGCACATGATAATGAACGTCCTGGAGCTCTATAGTGCATTGAAATTGTCTTTCATTATCAGAACAATTATTTGCTGCAATCTTTCCATTATGAATCGTTTTGTTTGAACAGATATGTTCTGAGACTTCAGGTTCAAAATCATCTGAAAAATGCCAGTTGATTCCTCAAACAGAAAGACAGTTGAGAAGTACCCTTGACCCCTTTTGGATGGAGATACCTGCACTATTACCTTCTTCTGCAGAAGAGATTTCACCCCTTGGACCGGAGCAAGGCTTTTCATCTTCAGCCAAGGCAATGGAGTCGGTCTCAATCTGGAATCCCTTAGGGGAGCCAAGAACTTGATCCTGTAGCCCTCCTTGATGGTGTGCAGAACCTACTCATCGGAAACAGGTACCTCCCATGCCCCTTGAAAATGGAGAAGTTTGCCTCCAACCACAAACTTTGAAGGAGTGTCCATATGGTCAGGAAGGCATAGTGGAAGACTTTGCCTTCTTCTGCCCCCCCCCCCCCCCCGGGATAGAACTTTCTTTGAGGGTTACATTGTTGCTTCTGTTAACAACAAGAAGGTTGATGAAAAGAGAGCTGCTTTTGTACCTCCGAGTTGTCTGCAACAGAGTGCGCCAAGGAAGATCAGTGTTTTTTTTCTTTGAACAATTCAGAGAGCTTTTACTCAAATTCTATGCCAAACAGCTGGGACCCCTGGATAGGCAATCTCAAAGTTGAGGAGTTTTGAGCAGCATCAGTGTGCCAATTATTTAAGATCAAATGATGCCTTGCTGCTATACGGGCCCCACCAGTCAAATCTGAGGCACAAACCACATCAAAGACGATGTCAGACATAAATTCAATCTGTCTTTCAATTTGATCCAGCAAAGAGGAACATTGAGAGGCATACTCCACCACACTAAACAGTGTCTTTATGTCCAAAACCAAAGACTGGGAAACATAAAACTATAAATACCAGCTCTCAATGCTAAATTAGAGCAAAAATAAACCATTCTGAAGGCTGAGCCCACCTTCTTATCAGTTGTATCCTCCTCGATCATGGAGGTCCTGACCACCAGGTGCGCAAGACAAGTCGATAAGAATAGAATCAGGCAAATTCACATGCAGGTATTTAAGATGATGTAATTTTGCTATGAAGCAAGGCGAAATGATTTTAACCGGGTCCTTCCATTCCCTCTTAAGTACTTCCATTATGAAGGGATGAACAGGAAAATCCATCCCTGATGCACTATGGAATTGGCGCAATAACCCAGAAGATGAGGATTCGGGCCCCACCTCTTCCTGGAAACCCATATTATCTTTAACATGCTCCAAAAGCTCAGGGGAAATGTCTTTTTCAATGTTCTTGCCCCTTTGCTCCTGTTTCCCTTGAATCTCCTCATCAGACCCAGAGGAACGAGATCTATGAGTATCCTGCCATACTTTTGTTACAGGGATCAGTTCCAGCAGAGTTTCTCTAATGAGGTGCTTTAATCAGTCCTCTTCACTCCAAGCAAGCTTTTTACCAGAGGGGAGGAAGAAAAGGAGTTAGAGGAAGAGGATAATTAATGCCTACTCTTACAGGGATGCTTTCCCGTGCTGCCATTAATATTCCAACAAGGAAACACTTAATTCATTGAGGATGCGGATATGCAGACCTACTTGCACCCACCATCTTTAAAACTCCTCTTCTGACACCAGGAGAAAGAAGGGAAGCCTTCTGTGTATTCGTGGACCACTGGTAATCTCTCAAGTGCATCCGTAGAGGCAATGCGTGAAGTATTTGTTCAACGCTTCAAAATGTTAAACAGTGAGGCACACCGCAAAAGGAACCTGCAACAGATTAAAAAATTATAGAGTAATTTTTAATGAATAAAATAAGACTAAAATGATAAAATCAGTAGAACTGGAGATATTGAACTTTAAAGTTTATAGATAAAACAGCACCAAAAACACAGAGCGTCACTTGAGATATCCGTTTGTGCCAGACCGGGACAAAGTCATGAGCTCAAGCTGACCACGATGGAGAACAGGCCGGCTACAGGGACGGAGTTATGCATTGCATGGATCCAGGTCGAAGATGCGCTGCGCTGCCAAAGCAATGCATTGGGTCTGAGATGTGGGAGGCTGTGGTGCGAGGTCCTGTTGCATCGTCGTCGAGGATCCCATCGATGGGGCTTGCAATGCAAAGTCCAACATTGGGGATGTGGCACGCAGCAAGAGATGCATTGGTTTGAATGACCTGTGAGGCTGCAATGTGGAGTCTGGTGTCTCATCGAGGCTGCCGTCAATGAAAGATGCAATGTCCTGGGTTATAGATGCTCCATGGCGCTGGGCTGCTGCATCAGTTTCAAGGACTGAGGTGGGCGATGCAGGTCTTTGAGACAGGACCAATCAATGCAGCAGCGGTGATGTGTCGGTTCTGCTCTGGGATGAGCCTAGGAGATGTGTCAGTTCTGCTAGGGGATGCATTACCCAACAGAGAAGATTTGGTTCATCTGGCAAGCACCTTAGACCCACTTCCAGGCTTCCAGTACTGGGATGGCACCACTTAGAAGGGCAGACTCACAGATGGCAGAGTCCAGGTGCAGGTGCAAGATGGTTGGAAGCCTGTTCTGTCCCTGAGGCTTCAGATCAGGAGTTTAGTCAACTAGCCCTTGGAGTCACTCAAGGTTCTGGGATCAAGAGAGGCAGGTCCAGTCCTTCCCACCCATGCAGAAGAGCAGCAGGCAGCAGGTCAGCACAGCAAAGCAGGAGTCCAGCAGAGAGCAGTACAGCATAGTGGTAGTCCTTCAGCAGCACAGCAGTCTTTCTTACTGGCGGAGTATCCACAGGTCCAAAACTGTACTTAAGTTGAGGTGTATGAGGTCCTTCTTTTATACACAGGTGTGCCTTTAAAGTGGGGAGAAGCTTCTAGAGGCATGCATTTGAAGTGCACAGATGCCCTTCCTTCCCTCCCTCACCTCCAGACTAGCTACAGGGGGCATGGAGCTGTTTGTGTGGTGACAGGACACAGCCTATTCAGCTGTAAGTGAGGCTGCCAATGATGGCCCACTCAGTCACACCTCAGCTCCTATTGTGTGTAGCTGCCTAGGGGTAATAAACAAAGCCCAATTGTAAGCTAAACCAGTTAAGTGACAAGAGGCAGGCTGCAGGTACCAAATGGCTAAAGCAAGAAAATGTCATCTCTCCAAAAGTAAACACAAGGACATGATGGACAGATTGCGGAAACTTTTCAGACACTCACCCCCAGTCACAGATCTGGGTTTAATCCATCATCATTACTTAGCTCACTTCGCCACCTCAGTTCAGACCCAGCTATATGTAAACCAGTCTTGGCCCTCTGCCTTATGGGAACAGTCCAGCTTGAACTGCCAATCCAGGTTTCCCCGTAACCGGAAAAGAGCATCCTGGTACCGGTTTCTTGGTAACAACCTTCATCAGCCAGGCTAGCTTGAATCCAGTGGCAAAGTGAGCAAGGGACCTACGTCTGGGCATACCCTCCAACTTAGGGCGAACAAAGCAAAAACAAGGAGATGATGTAAATCACTCTTAAACCTGTGCCTCATGGGAACAGTCCAACCCGAACTGCCAAGCCAGGTCTTCCCTGAACCGGAAACAAGCATCCTGGGACCGGTTTCTGGGTAACACCCTTCATCAGGCAGGCTAGCTTGAATCCAGTGGCAAAGTGAGCAAGGGACCCATGTCTGGACATACCCTGCCAACTTAGGGCGAACAAAGCAAACACAAGGAGATGATGGACGGAGCGCGGAAACATTTCAGACACTCACACCCAGTCACAGTTCTAGGTTGAATCCATCATCATTCTTTAGCTCACTTCGCCACCTCAGTTCAGACCCAGCTATATGTAAATCAGTCTTGACCCTCTGCCTCATGGGAAAAGTCCAGCCCGAACTGCCAATCCAGGTTTTCCCTGAACCGGAAACGAGCATCCTGTGACCGGTTTCTCGGTAACACCCTTCATCAGCCAGGCTAGCTTGAATCCAG
This sequence comes from Triturus cristatus, assembly GCF_964204655.1. NCBI lineage: Eukaryota > Metazoa > Chordata > Amphibia > Caudata > Salamandridae > Triturus > Triturus cristatus. The sequence goes on from NC_140591.1 coordinate 1,528,011,763, forward strand.
TGGCAAAGTGAGCAAGGGACCCACGTCTGGGCATGCACTCCAACTTAGGACGAACAAAACAAACACAAGGAGATGATGGACAGAGCGCGGCATCTTTTCAGACACTCACCCCCAGTCACAGATCTGGGATGAATCCATCATCATTCCTTAGCTCACTTCGCCACCTCAGTTCAGAACCCGCTATATGTAAATCACTCTTGAACCTGTGCCTCATGGGAACATTCCAGCCCGAAGTGTCAAGCCAGGTCTTCCCTGAACCGGAAACAAGCATCCTGGGTCCGGTTTCTGGGTAACACCCTTCATCAGCCAGGCTAGCTTGAATCCAGTGGCAAAGTGAGCAAGGGACCCATGTCTGGGCATACCCTACCAACTTAGGGCGAAAAAAGCAAACACAAGGAGATGATGGACGGAGCGCGGAAACGTTTCAGACACTCACCCCCAGTCACAGATCTGGGTTGAATCTATCATCATTCTTTAGCTCACCTCGCCACCTCAGTTCAGACCCACCTATACGCTTTAGGCCCACATCTCTGTACTGGGGTAAATGTATGACATTGTTCTGCCATCTGTCCATCAATTGTTGTTTTTGCATTTGTCACCCCGAGTTGGATGGGCATGCCCAGATGTGGGTCCCATGCTCTCCATGCCCCTGGAGTCAAGCTACCCTGGCTGATGAGGGGTGAAACCCCGAAACAGGTCCTAGGATGCTTGTTTCCAGACCAGAGAGGACCTGGCCTGGCAGTTCAGGCTGGACTGTTCCCATCAGGTGCAGAGTCAAGACTGATTTGCATTTGGCTGTGTTCAAACTGGAATGGCATGTTGAGCAAAAAAAACGATGGATTTAGGCCCAGATCTCTCTACTGGGGTGAATGAATGACATTGTTCTGCATTATGTCCATCAATTGTTGTTTTTGCATTTATCACCCCGAGTGGGACGGGTATGCCCAGACGTGGGCCCCATGCTCTCCATCCCCCTGGAGTCAAGCGATCCTTGCTGATGAGGGGTGAAACCCCGAAACCTGTCCTAAGATGCTTGTTTCCAGTCCAGAGAGGACCTGGCCTGACAGTTCGGGCTGGACTCTTCCCATTGGGCGGAGGGCCAAGACTAATATGCATATGGCTGGGTTCAAACTGGAATGGCATGGGGGGCAAAAAAACAATGGATTTAGGCCCAGATCTCTGAACTGGGGGGAATGTTTGACATTGTTCTGCATTCTTCCAACAATTGTTGTTTTTGCAAATTTCTAAAAGTGGCATTTTCAGAATTGCAATTTAAAATCCGAGTTCAAAATAAGGTAGTGTTTTAAATTAGGATTCCAGTGACACCAAACTTGAGCCACTCATATCTTCAAAGTTGGAAATTACACTTATAAAATGCAATAAGGTAATACCAATGTTATCCTATGAGAGATATAGGCTGTCCAGTAGTGAAACATTAATATAACAGTTTTTCACTACAAGCACATGTAAAACTTAAAAATACATGTCCTGCTTTCTTAAATGCATAGCACCCTGCCCTCTGGCCTGTTCAGAGTCTACCAAAGAGGTGACTTATATGTATTAAAAAGGACGGTTTGGGCCTGAAAAAAAAGGCTTATTTTGCCAGGTCAAAATGGCAGTTTAATCTGTACACACAGGCTCTGCAATGGCAGTCTTGTGACCTGGCTACTTAAGTGGGTGGCACAATCAGCAATACAGGCCAAAAAATAGCATTTAATTTACAGGCCCTGGGCACATGTAGTGCACTTTACTAGGGACTTATTATTAAAAGAAATATGCTTATTGCGTATGAACCAATATCACCATGTTTAGAGGAACGAGCACATGTACTTTAACACTGGTTATCAGTGGTAAAGAGCACACAGTCCTAAGGCCAACCAAAACAAATTCAGCAAAAAGTAGACGAAGAAGGCAAAAGGTTTGGGGAAGACCCTCCAAAAAGGGCCATTTCCAAAATGTTCTGTCTTGCAAGGTGGAATCATCTCATTAGTGATGAAGTGACGAGGACAAGAGGGATCTGGGGTTAATTAAAAGGGACCTTTTAAGGTGAAACAGGAGGATTGCTAGACAGCACTCTCTAGTTTCCTAGGTCTACGCGTGAGTAACTAAGCCAAAAAAAATATTCCTTTAAAATTTGGTTCTTGAATATTTGTACGTGTCCATGTATTTTGCTTGTCTGATGCACATTAAACAACATAATTGTATTCAAGGCATTTTGCGAGACAGAGAGCAGCTACAAAGAGCTTTTTTCTCTTGCATTGTTCATTCTGTTCCTCACAACTGAGTGCAGAAAGAAGTTATCTTTTTTTTTTCATTCTGATTACATTACTATTTACTGTGATTACTTAATGCTCAGATGACGCCATACAGATGTATGCCCTATTTCAGATAAACATGACTACGTGAATTAGGTCCATTCCCTAACCTGTGCCAAAGGTGCTGTTGGATAAGGTGTGTTTTAACTTTTGCTATTAGTCGGATCAGAGATGATGGGTGAATGGCAGCATTTGAATTAAGGCCTGATTTTTATGTTGGCTGTATGTATACTCCATTGCAACAGCGGCAGAGTATACATACCACCAACATAATGGTCGGGCTGACAAATTTATATGCAGGCTGAGCTTAGGTTTGGCTATGGTGGTGACTACTACATCATCATCACAGCCAACCCTCTCCAACAGCCCTTACTCCATTGGGGCCATTGGAGAAATGGCTGTATGTTCGTCCACCCAATCAGGATGGGGAGCATATAGTCGGTTCTTTTACTGTCCATCACCACCAGGCAAACCTTGACTTTGAGAAACTGTCAAATGCAAATAATGGTCCCTCCATCATGGGAGATGACTCTCATGGTGAAGGCACCATTACTTTGTTTTTTTGCAAAAAGAAAACCCCATTGCAAGATTTTCTTTTTGAAAATTAAAAAAGAATACTATTTGCTACAGGGCTGCATCATGCTGACTCAGCCTTGTACCAAACAGTGATATGCATGGACAGGAACCGCTGTGATGGCGGTTCCTACCAATGCATTATAAATGACTGCCTGCATGGTGGTCAATTATGAAATTGGCTGAAGTCCCACCACCATGGGTATGGAGTAATTTACTGGTTGAATGACGGGGGAACCGTCAAAATATAAATCACAGCCTTAGTTCTTTGAGGTATGTAGGTGCTCAGCTTTCTAGGCTCTTGATGGCTAGCAGAGACTTTTTAATTTGCTTCTAAGCTGCACAGGTAGCCATTGAAGGTATTGAAGTTGTGTTTGAAGGGCAGTATCTGGTAAAATATGGCTTTAAGTGAGTTCTGTGTCTCATTTTCACCCTATGTTTCTTACACTGGTTTTGTGGGGCCAGTGTTTCTGAAGACTTTGTGGGAAGGCATATCAGATTCATTGTCGGGAGTTTATTGGTCATGGATTAATGAGAGCCTGGGGCAGTCCATCTATGGGACAATAATCAGTTGGGTCTGTTGGGTCGATTACTGCTTCTTAAAAGTGGGGCTAAATTAGTGCTGTGGGTCTGTTGCTAGTATTCAGGGAGTTGATAAAAACTGTTATCAATGCTCCTAGGGTCTCTGAATATTCTGCAGCAATTGCAGAAGAGCATGCATCTCCCAAATGTATTACCTGAACAGTAAGAAATGCATGGTCAGTTCAGGGGAGAGTAAGGACACAGTCTTGATGTGAGTTGTGACCCAGGCCTCGCAAAACACAAATAATCTGAATTTTAAAAGGTAAACTGGTTTCAGTGAGGAATATGTGCCATTGAGTATCGTGCCAACCTCTGTTTTTCCACCAGTCTTCAGGGCCTTCGTTTTTGTGTTATTATGTGTATTTGTTAAGAGCAGTATCACCCCCAAGGGTATCCTGGGACTGAGCAGGTATGTGCACCTAGCCATGCCTATGGTAACATGCTTGATTCAAAAGTCAGGTCTTTAGCTTCTTGTGGAATTCAGAGAGGAGGCTCTGATGTGGAGTGGAAGGTCGTTCCACACTTTAGGAGCAATGTTAGAGAATGCCCGTATTTCTGATCCGGCTTAAACTTGTTACTTGCATTACAGCCCTCCTGGCTGTAGTTCCTCTTCAGGCAAAGTCTGCCCTTTGTTGAGAACTTATAGTCAAACTTTAGGCAAAATCTAATAGAAGTATGCTTCATACCCTTCTTTTATTCTGTGACCGAAGTGGTCGACCCCTCGAGGAAAATCACTTCTAATAAACATGGTCTTCTCCAGTGTTTTCGCTAGTCATTAGTGAGCCTGTCGTTTTCCTATTCTCTTTTCAGTCCTACCTCAAATTTTCCAGTTGCTCCTCAACACCCAGCGATGAAAAAAAGAATATAAAGTCAACAACCACACACATATGCTTCCGGGGCATACGTATATAGTTGATAGTGGTTAGATATAGCACCAAATGTTGGTCGACAATGACAGCTACCACACTCGCAAAAAAGGTCAATTTTGGACCCAACCCCTTAATGATGGAATAATGCATAGCATATGAATCCAGGAAAGATTCACGCTACAATATTTATTGACTGATTCACAGATTGGCGTAATGGGAGAGCTTCCAAAAATTGCCAGCACCATCCTCCAACCTGTAACATCACCTGCCTTATTTAGAAGTCTAGGATGTTGGTGTTCATGACAACAAACTCACCAGCGGCTTCACATTTGGGAAACTCCACATCATTGAGCAGCCACTAGAGTACATAGCACAAGAAGACATGCCGTACTTAGGGAATACCTTCCATGGCCAACTCTGCCATTTCATTTCTGTCCTGGATCAAACATGGACACCATGTTGTTTTCTGTAGTGTCCATAGGATGTTTAACCATTCCAGGTGGTAACATTGCACAGAGTAGTACTAGTATAACCAATAATTCTCATGAGAATTATGTGTGTTATACAAGGAAAGCATACACATTTTCACCTACTCTTAGTTGGATGGTGTTGTTTTTGCCCACTGTAGCTCCAATGAGCCTGTAACAATGTAAGGTACTATAGCAGAGCATGTTGTGTGTGGCATGACAGCAATTTTTACGGACAAAAAAATAAATACGTTTCCAGAACTTTTAGCATTGTAACAGAAGTTATTTGCAAACCATTTGTACACTTAAGCTTCAAATACATATCTTAAAGTCTCATCTTCAAGTTAATAAAATTCTGCCAACACTTATGCTCAAGATGAAATTTACTAAGAAAATTCCAAAAGCAAGACACATTTTCTGAATATGCTAGAAAATTAATAGAGATGGGAAGAAATGTCCTAGCAGCAGTAGGGTAGGCAGGTAGTCATTGCAAAACCACAACTCTATGCATATTCATATGTGTTCCCTGTGGCTTTTCCCATGAAATTTGCACCCGTAACTTTAGTATGAAAGGGTGCAAAAACAGTGCAAAGTCGGTTTAGGAAAGGAACATACATCCGCATGATTTCAGCTATTATATCAGAAATCAGCTTCCCAAATAAACCCATTTTTCATCTGAAAAAAATAAAATATGCAGCTGGATTTTTTTGTCATAGATGTTTCTGTGGACTGACTGAAATGTGTGAAATCCACAGGAAAAAATGTAAGTAAGTGTAGGAAAGTAGGATTCCACTGGAGTTAAGCTTAGACCTTCAAGAAATACGTGTTTCACAACTTCTAATGACCCTTGAAAACATTTCATGCAGTGTTTTGTATTTCAAATATACTTGAAGTTTGTGGTTGAGTTGCTCCTTCCTCAGGAATAATTTTGTGTTACAGATTGGCCGTTCAGTGCATTCCCCTATTATCCTCCCCTTTGAGTGATGAACCTGATACCTTTGCTTAATTTGTTGAGGTGGGATTCATAGTGTATGGCAACTGGGCTTAACAATATGAGCTATGACACTTAACAAAAAAACAATATACATCACTCTCCCCAGCACACATTTTTCTTTTATCAAAACCGCATTCATAGTTATGCACACACACTTTAACTAGTCCATGTATTACAATATTTCACCTTGGTTTAAAATGGAACAGACCTACCTTCTCATAGACCTTCTTTCATATCCGGCATCCTAAAATGAGCTGTATAGGTCCACAATAACATTGGAGTAACTAATTCCAGGGCTGCAGACCAAGCCTAGCCATTTCAGGTCAGGTTTATCAACACTCTGAGCCAGAGCAAAGTATCAAAGAGTGATGCAAACCAGCACAAAGTATTGATAAAGGGTTATAAATACCAATTTATAGTGTGATTTACAGCCAAAGTTTTTGTGCTGCACTGCTTTAGAAGGAAAAGGCATTGCAGAGCCATATCTTCAAAGATAAGATCCTGCTGCTGTATTCCTCTAGTGCTGGCACACATGTAGACAGCCCAGCATGATGCAGACAGTTTTGCACCATAGTGCAAAGGTGTGTGTATGATATGCAACATAGCTTTTGTACTGGACAGATGCTGTGAACTAAGGCAAAGTAGCATAATGTGCTAATTTGCATCAAGGGGGCATACAATAAGTGGTATATTGGTGTTACCATGAAACCACCCATTGCTTTTTAAAGCAGAGCCCTATCTACTCAAAAAGTTCAAGAATTTCTCCTCGAGGTAAGTGGAACATTGCAAAATTTGATTTTTTTCTCCAAATGTTTTCACTTTTGCATGTGTGCTGTACTGTTTAGCAAACATACAAATTTCACAAAGTTGTAAACAGTTTTTAATAGTATTTTTCACTTGCAGGCATCCTAAAGTGCTCCAGTGCAAAACGCAGGAGAAAAGTTTTTTTTCCAAACGTTTCCATCTGTGCTGTACTGTACATCACACAAACAAACTTAGAAAAGTTTTAAACTATGTCTAATTATAATATTGTTTAATAGACGGCAGTCTAAAGTGTGCTAGCTCAAGGGGAGAGAGATACAACGGCGTACGTATATTAGCAGATGAGGTGCTGTTCTGCTCTCTCCTTTTAATGTACCACTGCATGAAAAGTAGTACATTTGGTCCTTGTTTTTTCACGCAAAGCCCTATCTACTAACAAGGGTTACCAAACAATAATACCTCCTCGAGGCAGGTGTAAAAAGTTTAAATGTGTTAATTTCTCTAAACGTTTCCCAAATTCCAAGTGTGCTCCATTGTACAGCATACATCCATTGGAGAAAAAGTTTGTCTAGGCATAATATTTTGTACTGGAAGGGTAGACATCTGGTACAAATTCTCTGCTGGACATCACAAACACACCTTTGCACTATGAGGCAAATGTGTTTGTGGCACTAGGTAGCCTGATTGTGCACCACTGCTGGGGAAGGGAGCAGCAGCAGCTTTTCTTGACATGTAATGCTCAATGATGCTGTTTCGCTCTACTTCAATGCATTGCAGCAACCTTTGTGTATGCCCTGGGTTGTGCTATCAATTATTAAACGTGTCCCTTCATTCCCAGTCCGTTCCTTATTTTTTGTTAGCATTCAATCTAGGCTTAAGATGTTTTTTGAAGAGAGGGTCCTTTTTTTAAAGTGATAGTCTATGCAGCACTGTGACATAAAATATACACTTACTGCCTGATTCACAAAGGTAAAGTTAGACCAAAAGTCTAACCTTACTACTTTTCCGCATTCACAAAGGTAAGTTTCTACTAGTAACTTTACTACTAGTAATTTTACTAGTATTAATTTTACTTCTAATAACTTTACTAGAAGTATGTTTACTAGTAGTAAAGTTACTAGTAGTGTGAAAACCAAAAAGTAGTAACATTTATTTTTTATATGTTATAGCCATTCAGTCTATACAGGTGAGTAGAATCTATGATATAGCAGTTACAAAATTCAACCAATTCAAAATGTGATGCTTCGATTCTTGAGGAAAAAATGCAGAAGTTCTTCGTTAGAACAAAGTGTTTCAAACGCCTTGCACAGTTTTATAAACAATATCATAAGCATAACGGTGATATTTACAATAATCCAATGTCATATATTACATAAAACATTGCAATATATTTAAAGAAATTTCGTATATATTACTTGATCCTAAACATTTCATTTGTAAACTGTAAACCAATAAAGTGGGGTTGTCTGTAATATGTAGCAAATATTAATTTATAGTTTACAGCAGTTATGTTAATGTAGTGTTTCCTACCCCGTTGTTGGATGCTGAAGCTCATATGGTATTAGTATTTGTTCTAAGCATTCCAAAAATAAGCTTATAGGGTGTCCTGTTTGAAGTATTATCAGAACATCTGCAATGCAGAAACATAATCATGCTTTCTTTTTAAATGACCTATATGCATTGCAAGAGTTGCAACATTGGTATATGTGGAAATTACTCATATCCTTCATCTCCCTTCATGTGGTTTTCAGTGTGTGTGTGGGCTGCCTGTACAACAAGCAGTGGGTTCCTGCTTTGTCTGTGGTTTTCAGAACCAGAGGATGATGTTTCTTCCTCTCAACAAGCAACGTATTACTTTCTAAGTAAGAGGCTGCCAGCTTGGTGTATTCTTTCTCCATATACTCATCTCATAGTTTGATGCTGTTGTTTCTTTTCAGTTATAATTTGTCTCTTTTTAACTGAAGGCTAGTTTCATAAGGATTTCAACTGTGGTGTTGTCCAAATGCCTATATAATTCTTCCTGAAAACAGCTGATTCCCATAGATAAAGTCCATTGCTTGGGGAGTTGTGCTCATCTCAGCACAACAGGGTTTGCTAGAATGATTTTCTCACACAAGTTATGATTTTTTTATTCACAACTCAAGAGAGTGGGAGGTTTAGGCCAGCGCACACCCTCCATAATTAGCACATTTAAGCACAACAGGTGTGTGGGCTCCTTCTCTGGGATTATTCAAATGTATAATCATCTACCCTATCAAAGGTATTTTAATATATTCGGAGAAAACATCTCGCCCACAATTTCTAGTGACATGCTTCTTCATAGGTGCCTTCTCCTCAACCAAGTAGGCGTGTACCACTTTGATCAGCTCAACCACTAGTTTGGAGATTGTGAGGATTTCTGTTATGTGAATAAGTAGGTAACTAGTTCTTTATATGAAAATCGCCTGGGATGTACCTCTAAGATATCTCTTAGTCCCTCATGCAGATCAGGGTAAGCACTGTAATGGAGGCAGTGGGATACAACCAAACAGTTGATAGCATTAGATGAGAGATGAGTACTCCCCTAGGCTGAGCCAAGACTTGATTGACTAAGCCTTGAACCAATGGCTGAACAAAGCTCTTAGCAGTCGCCCTGTTTGACAGATACGCTGCTAATCTAGACATAATTAAAATAAACCTCGAGTGAAGTCACTCTCCTTTTGCAATATTGAGGCAGGTCTTTCTGTTTCTAGATTTGAAAGGCCTTGGAAGAAGATCAAACACAGTTCTGCTTATTTTTGTGGAGACAATTTGGCAGTGCAAACTGAATGCTGAGTCTATCACTGCCAAGATGAAAGATTGTGTGAAATCAATATTCTGTTCTTTTTTCCTTGGGTAATTAGATGCCTTCACAATATTGATGTATCTAGTCACTTCATATGCATTTATGAGACCTCTCAATAAACCTGTTTCACAAAAACTGATGAATCTTGAATTGTGGTAATTCACAGTATCTTAACAAATCCATGTCTGCCTTTGAGTAAAGTTGCAATCTGAGAAACGTTTGAAAACGTATCCTTCACTGAGTAAATCATCTCAATCTTTGATATAAACGTTGGGCTTCCCCATAATCACCATCCACCAAAGATAGAGTTCCTAAATGGTGTCAAAATAAAATGGTTCACCTATTTCAATTTAGAACCACAGCCGACAGTTCATCAGGATCAGGAACAACTATTCCTAAAGGATGATGAACCCTCACCCACAGAGGTTCGGAGTCACAAATGTACCTTACACTGTTGAGCAATTTTACACTTTTGAGCAAGTTTACTACTGTTTGGTATTCACAAACTGCATTTTAGTAGTAACTTACACTTTTGTGTAAACTTACCCTTTTGTAGTAAGTCTAGCACTAAATATAGCCAACAACTGGTATTGCAAAGTCCTTCCATCGAAGATAATGGAGTTAGGGACTTACCACAAAAGTGTAAGTTACTACAGCAGTGCATTTTGTGAATACCGAAAAGTATTAAACTTACTCAAACGTGTGAGTTACAACAAAATTCTAATTTGTGACTAGCACTTTGTAGTACGTTTTGTATTACTACTGGAGTACTTCACACATGATACTACAAAGTGCAGTTTGTGAATCAAGCACTTAGGGGGCCTATTAGGATGGCAGGCAGATCGCCCCCACCGGGCGGGGGAGCGATCCATCCACCATCCACGCCTGAATGACCCCCCCGCTATATTAGGAAGGCTGGGGGTCCGCGGTGGACGGGAATGCCGCCCGGCGCTTTTCCGCCTGTCGACGAGTCAACCGGGCGGAAAAGGGGCTTAATATGGTCCCATCCATATTAACATGCAGGCGGAGATTGGCCTTTCCATGGCGGTGTTGCTGCCATGAAAAGGCATGCGGTCTTTGCTGTTGGAGGATGTTGAAGGGGTGGGAGGTGCACATGGGGGGTATTTGTATGCACAAGGTGGCAGGTACTGCGCGGTGCCTGTCAGGTTGTGCATGCAAATGCACTACATGTATTTTGTACATTGCGGCGGGTGCTGCTTACAGCACCCCCCGCCGCAATGTACAAAATGTGGGAAGCGCCCGCCAGTGTGTTGGGCGCATCTTAATTCCTATGGTGGGACCGCCGCAATAATGGCGGGCGGTCCAGTTTCCCAGTACGGTTTGTCCGCCCGCCATCGTAATAGGCCACTTAGTGTGGCATGCTTCATCCTCAGGTTCAGGTTTATCATTTAGCGCTTGAACTCATCCTGTTGCTGTCCTGCAAGCTGTGCAACGAGGAATACAATTGTGTCAGGTTCATTCACCTAGTGAATCACAAGGAGAGGGACTGGGGCTCAACAGATCCAGCATGTGCAACCTTTGTAACAATGGCAAAAACAGGGTTATGCAGTTCCTAGAGGAAAGGGAAGGGGAAGTAAAGAAGAGCAATGTACCAGGTGTCCAAAAAAAGAGTAACGATAGAAGGGGGAGTAGCTTCTATTAGAAGCAAGGGCCTTCACAAACCCAAGAGGTATCATGCTTCATCGTTGGGCAGCTCCTCATTGGGCCGGCATGCAATGCCCAACGGGCCCCATGAGGGGGTCTTTGCCGGAGTTCTTTTCTTTTTGCTTCTGTGCAGCTGGAGGTGTCATGGGGCATATGTGTAGAGAGTAATATGAGAAGACGTAGAAGAGGGTAGGTGTAGGATAAAAATAGCTATAGGAATCCCACAGAATTCCTTTATTGGCTGGGTTCCTATGCTATAGTAAAAACAAAAGACTGTAGAGTTGTTGCTAGAGAGGGGGAATTACAGCCTCTCAAGCTCAAATTAGTGTGTGCGCAGGGAAGGCGGTCAACATGTTTCATGCCTATAATAGTCCAAGGGATCTTGGAATTTTGTCAGGATCAGGGGATTCTTGTCTACTCAAGTAGGAACGGTATAGATGTGTGTCTGTAAGGTGCCGTACTCCGTAATTTGGACTCGTGATGTAGTCTCACTTAAACAAATATACAAAATACCTTCTGTAATCACCTAAAAAGGAGGGTTACTTGCCCCAAAAGTGACATCCGAGACGCTTTCATGGTGGCAAGAAATGAACTAGTATTAGAGTTCCAGAAGGTAGATCACGTGACAGCTGGACGAGGGGTGATCATTTCTTTTTATTTTCTGTATTTAAACGGCTGATATATATGCACCGTGATGATCGCTCAGAAAATGGGTGTATATATTTTCTAATGTACTTTGATGAAAGATAATATTGAAATCTTTTGTATGTTTTCTATAGTGCTGTGTGAAATGGTTAGAGGGTTGATTGTTGAGCATGCATGTGATTGTATTGCTTTGACATAGGGGAAACCAAGTTTTAGGCTTTGGGGCCAGTCCCCATCGCTTGTGGGGCTATCTCTCTTGTTACACTAGTGGCCCAATAAGAAAGTTGACCTTCTAGTTTGGGACTTCTTTACGGTTAGCAAGCAGGAGGATAACATTGCCATATGCTCCATTTACCATGGGAGGGTTCGACGAGGTAAGCCTGATACACACTATGGTACTGGAAGTGAAACGACCCATGTGAAAAAATATCACACAATCCGCTTGCAATGAAAGAGCCACTCTTGTGGTTTGGCACCCTATGATGACCTTCGACTACCACCATTTTAATTGACTTTAGTGTGTTATTTTACCCTTGCCTTAATGTAGGATGGTCCTGCATATGCCTGCTTCTCATTTGTCTTGTAATCTTGCTGTCTTTTAGTGGGAGCTGTCATGGAGTAGAACAATACTATTGGATTTGACATGGCCTCATGTCATCTTGTTTTCTGACTTTTCCTTGCTTCTGTGTGCACAGCAGTGCTTGCAAGTTGTTTGGGGTTATGTGAATTATAAGTGCTTACTGTTGGCTTTGACATGGCCTCATGTCATCCTTGTTCTCTGGCTTTGCTTTGCTTCTCGCACGTAGCTGCAAAGTGGGGAGGGCATGTTTCTGCTCCTCACTTATTTTTCGCTCTTCACTGACCAGAGTGAACTGGATATTATCTGTAGAATGTGCAACTTTGCCTCGAAGTCAAAATACGGGAGCTTGGCCAGCCTCCGTCTTGGCCTTGACGCAGGTGGAAGTTCACCACAGAATAGATGTATTGCTGTGGAGGTGAAAGAACTTCAGTCCTGACTGAACTCCTTCCTGGGCTGTTGAAGGGCTTCCCCAGCTTGAGTTGGTAAGGATGATGCAACTTCAGTCGGTGAGGTGTTCCTAACCATTTATAGGTATATATTTTCTACTCTTCGCTATTTGTATATATACTGCAATTTATTCTAATTGTTTATTGTAGTTATTTGGCACTTGGGAATCTGCATTAACTGATATATTTGGCCCACCGTTTTAAACATTGCATAAATAAATTTGTGTTAAATGCACCTGAATTTGTTTTCTTGCCTTGCCTAAAGGGAGTGCTGCGTCCTTTTCCTCATCTTTAGGGGGGCGCTGCTCAAAGTGTATATTATTTAAAGGTGCAGTGGTATATTTGCCTCCAAAGTTGGTGTGTATGGTTTGGGTGTGTCCTCTTAGTGAAAAGTACATTCATTACATCTCTGCAGGGGGTTTTGGTGAAGGTGATGAGAGCAGGGAATATGCTCCAATCACAGCGGAAGGTGAAGGTGATGAGAAAGAAGAGGGTGACATCTTTAGGCAAAGCAGCAGTGCACTAGTATTGCCCACATCAGTAACATCGAAGTGGAACAAGACTCAGAGTCAGATGGAGACACCAACGCAACAGGATACAGTGACTCCCTTGAGATGCACACTGAGTCTACCACCTTCTTCTCTCCAAAAGTCGCATGCGTCAGTGGCACCAGAAAAACAAATCAAGACTACAATACTTTCATGATTAGGCAGGAGGGGCAGTTCGAACGCAACCATCCAACGGCACATTTATACAACAGAAAGCTGGCTAAATGTTATCATTGGAACTCCTGCCTTTTTCTTTTGTGGAGGGACTGGGTTTTCTTGAATTTGTGGCAGCCATGTGCCCAAAATGGAAGGTTCCCAGCCAGACCTATTTTGCCAGAGTTGCTGTTCCAGCACTACAGCACCATGTCCTGGAACTGGTTGGACAAGCTTTGCAGCAGAGTGCTGTTCACACTATCCACCACACGATAGACATGTGGACCAGTTGCCAAGCCACTGATTAGATGTGTATCACTGCACACTGGATCTCATTCGTAGGGGTTAGTGAAATGATTCTCAGGTTTGGATGCTGAAGCATGCAACAGTAACCATGTTTGCCATGGAGAAATCCCATTCAGCTACAAACATCTTGGAAGAATTCAACAGCAAGCTCTTTGAATAGCTGCGACCCAGAGGGTTTAACATAGGATGTGTTGCCATGGAAGTTAAGTCCATGGCAGATGGTGTCTATTTCAGGGTCTTGTGTTTTGCTCACTGGATCAACATCGTTGTACAGGACTGTCTAAAAAAAGAAGACCAAGTCAACAACTTACTGTCCACCTGAAGATAAATTTGCACTCATTTCAGCCATCCTTTTAAACCCTGAAAGCAGTTGAGTATCATTCAGCATGATCTAAAATACCAGTTGAAGTCCTCATACAGGAGGTACCAACAATTGGAATTCGACCTATTACATGTTGCTACATCTGGTTGAACAGTACAGACCACTCAATTATTATGTCATGCAAAGACGGGATGGAACAGGGAACGGCCTGATCATTGAGATGGAAAAATGGAGCCTAGTAAAATGCCTGACAGAGATGCTGCTATTTTTTGAGGTTTTCACACAGGAAGTCTGCAAGGAGGACAGCACGATGGGCCAAGCTATTATTATTTATTATTATTATTATAATTATTATGAAATTTGTTAAGCGCATGGCTACCCCCAACGGGGGTGTCCCGGCACTGAGGACAGCAGCAGCAGAGAACATGAAAGCTAATAGCTGGCAAACAGCCATGTCTTCAGTTTACATCTGAACTGAGATTCTGAATCGATCATTCGGATGTTAAGTGGCAGGGCATTCCATAGCCTTGCAGTAATCACTGCAAAAGCTCTGCCACCTTTCCTTGATCTGTAGAACCTGGGGGGGAGCAGAAGACGGAGGTGATTGGATCTGAGAGCTCGAGATGAGTGGACTAGCTTCAGCCTATGTCTGAGATACCCTGGCCCCTTACCATTCAAGGCCCTGAACGTCAGGACCAGGGCTTTAAACTGAATGCGGGAGGAAATCGGAAGCCAGTGAAGGTTCTTTAGGTGAGGGGAGATCGAATGGCGGTAAGAGATATTACAGATCAACCTGGCCGCCGCGGTTTGAACCATCTGCAGTCGGTGTAGGAGATATGCTGGTGCACCCACGTATAGGCTATTACAATAGTCCAGGTGGGAAGTAATAAGAGCATGCACGATAGTCTTCAAAGAATCCGTGGGCAAATAGGGAGACATCTTTTTTATCATGCGCAATTTGCCAAAGCAGGCAGAAGTGACTTTATGAATTTGGGTCTTACCCAACAACTCGTTATCAATTTGAAAGCCCAAATTACGAGCAGTTTTAACAGGTGACGGGGGAGTGTTTAATTCAGACGGCCACCACAAGGATGGTAGTAAAGGAGGTTTTTGGTTAAAAAAAAGCACCTCGGTTTTGTCGGTGTTTAGCTTCAGGGTATTAGAGGTCATCCATGATACAATGTTAGAGAGGTAGGTTTTAAAATTAGAGAGTCCAGTGTCAGAGTGGTCTCTGAAAGAAAAAATAAGCTGTGTATCATCAGCATAAGAGACCACTCTGACTCCAGAGGCCTCCACCACCTTTGCCAATGGTGACAGGCAAACAGTGAAAAAAAGGGGGCTGATAGCCGACCCTTGAGGGACTCCGCAGCTGAGGGTTTTTTTTTCTTTGGACATATAGGGATGACACCACACCTGTTGCATTCTATCCGTTAAAAATGATTTGATCCAGGCCAAAGGAGTGTCTCGTATCCCTATATTATAGAGTCTGTCCAACAGTATAGAGTGCGAGACGGTGTCGAAAGCTGCAGACAGATCGAGGAGTACCAACATGGCTACCTCGCCTCTGTCCACGCTTTCCCTAATTGTCTCAGTGACCTCTAATAGTGCTGTCTCAGTACTATAACCGGATCCAAAACTGGATTGTGAGTCGTGAAGGAGATTTTGAGTCTCTAAATAGTCGGCCAGCTGTTCCTGCACGACTTTTTCTAGTATTTTGGCTGGTTTGGGTAGAAGTGATATGGGCCGATAGTTAGAATATACTGACGAATCAGCTTCTGCCTTTTTTAAGATAGGAATCAACATGGCCTGTTTCCATATTATAGGGAACTGGCCAGAGGAGAGAGATGAATTCCAAATTGAAATTAACAGTTGGATAATAGCTGGAGCTAGGGTCGTAAACACCTGAGCGGGAACCGGGTCGAGAGGTGAACCTGATTTGCACCGCTGTATTTTTAGTAAAGCAGTGTCTTGTGGGATTGCTTTGAAGGCATGGAACAATATTTCATTGGAGGGGATAGGATCCTGAGGTGGTGTGTCCTCACCTGCCCTCTCCGTGGGATTAAAGGAAGAGAATATATCAATAATTTTATTGTGAAAAAAGTCAGAGAGGCCATCGCAGAGTTCTTGACTAGGTTTTGTAAGGCAATTAAGGGCTGTCGGTTTAGTGAAGTTCTTCACAATTTGATATAGTGTTTTGGACGAATTTTCCGCAGTAATAATTTTGTTGGCAAAATATTCTTTCATAGTGGCCTTTTTGAGTGTGTGGAATTTTTTTACAGCAGCTCTGTATATGACCATAGCAGAAGGGTCATAAGTTAGTCGCCATCGACGTTCGCGCTTCTTACATTTACTTTTTTCTTCAAGTAACATCGGAGAGAACCAGGGGGCAGAGGGTTTTGAACGAGCCGAAGAGAAAGGTTGTAAGGGGGCAATAGTGTCAATAACTGTGGAGAGGTACATATTAAACTTCTCTACATCGGCGTTTAGGTCATCCGAAGATTGCCATTTCAGGTTAGCCAATTTGGGCTTGATTGTGTCACAGGTGACTTTATACCACTTTCTCCCCAAGCCCTCCTTCCTGCTGTCAGTGGCCAGCAGGGGAATGGAGGTCAGGTTAAACGGGATTAAAAAGTGGTCGGACCAGATCTGGGGAAGCGGCTGTAGGGTAGTAAGGACCGGTAGATTCGTGAATATAAGGTCCAGGGTATGACCCGCCTTATGAGTGGGACCGTGAATTCTCTGGTCTAGGTTTATACCCTCCAGAGTTTCTACTAAAGACCTCGCTTTTGGGCAAGACATGTCATCAACATGCAGGTTAAAATCGCCTAGAATGGTAAAGTGGGGGTGTTTCAATGATAGGTCTGCTAGGGTCACTAATAGCTCCGAGAGATACGAAGGTTGTGTGCCCAGAGGGTTGTAAATCAGGGCTCCTGCAAGAATCAGATGCGTTGAGTCTGAAATACTAAAATACATAGCTTCGATAGGGCCGGTATTTGCTAATTCCCTAGAAGTGATATTCCATTGTTTTCACAATATAATGGCGATCTCTCCACCCACTTTTGTACCTGGCTGAGTAATCCCAGCAAAGTGGTAGTCCGGGGGGATTGCTAGAGTGATATCTGGTTTAGAAGTATCTTTAAACTAGGTCTCAGTCAAGAACATCAAGTCCCAAGAGTGAGATGTTAGAGATAGACAAATGTCGCCCGCGTCTCTTGGGAGAGACCGGCAGTTGAGGAGGCAGGCTTTTATTTCTCCAGGTGGTGCTTGGTGTGGCTTCTCTATGCTACATACTCGCGGGCTGTCTGATACAGAGGCGAGAGAGAAGGAACAGTCCTTACATGCAAAGTGCTTAATAAGCAGCTGTGAAGGGTTGCATTTGGTGTTACCACAGCTGGGCAAAGGCCTCAACGCTAATAGTTGAGACCTCGACCAGCAAGTTCGCCAGGTTAGAGGGCCACCGGCAGCACGCCCGGCGCAGGTCGCGGCACAGTCGCGGACGGGCACAGACTGGCTTGCATTAGGCGCGCCTTCGGCGCGTCCGCTGCACACGTCTGCTGCGCATCCGGAAATACATCTCCCTAAGTGGTTGATGCGCTGACCCCTGGCTCCACCCTCACAGCGTAGTGATTGGCCGCCCTACCCTCCACAACAATCGGGCAAGCCCGTGGTAGACCGGGGTAGGAGCGGAAGTAGCTGGAGTTCCGAGTGAGTGAGGCACACAAAGGTAAATTTAAATACACTGAGCAAATGTTAAAAGCTATTTTTTCAAATCTGTAAGTGAAAGCAGCACAACCTGTAGCAGCTAGTGCGACAAAGTTCTAGCGCTACCCGTTGTAGCATATGTTACAGGAACAGCTAAAGAATGTGTCTGAAATGTACACAGGTGTGGATGAAAAGAAAGATGCACTTGAGTTGGTAAAAAACTTAACCCTTCACTTAGCTGATAATACAGGGCTGCAAAGAGACATTCCATCTGTGCTACAATTCTTGATCCATGCTACAAAAAATGACTGCCCAACTTCATTCCTTTTTCTGTAGGGGGATGTTTCACAATACAAGACGTGGATTGCTGAGCAGGCCAGTGACCTGGAAGAAGAACGAGTGGAAATTAGAGGCCCACTCTCATCCAGAACTTCTAGGGTACCGCCTTTACCTTTCTGAGAAGGCTACCCTGTTGTTTCACAACAGCTAGCACCAGCAACAAGAACAGTGGCAACAACCACAGGAGCATCAACCCTAACCTCTGTAATGGCTTAGTTTTAAGTGGCAGGTCTTACGTCCCATGCAAACGTGAAGTCAAAAGAGATTGAGCAAGTTGCAGCTAAGCCTGGGCGTAGTGGGCGTAGTGGGGCTACGTGGAGCAGCGGGTAGTGTGCCCAAATCTACGCACACTTGCGTGCTCCGCGTAGCCCCACTACGCGCCGCCCGCCTCCCGCCCACCCTCCTTTTAAAATAATATCATGCATGATAAAATAATTAAATGTAAAGACTTACCTGCAGCGCGGCGTCTCCGGGGCTCCCTCTTCCTCGTTTCCAACTTCTTGTGACAAATGCGCATGCGCAGGCGTCCGCGCATGCGCATTTGTCACAAGAAGTTGAGTGTCATCTGCATATGACACAATCGTCAGCCCTCTCCTTTTAGATAGTAAGGCCAGTGGCTGAACATACAAATTAAAAAGTGTAGGGATTAGAGCAGAGCCCTGTGGTACCCCCTGTTTGATGGAATACATCCTAGATGAAACGGGGGGAGCTGACACTTGGAAAAAACCTATCTGAGAGGAAAGAGGTAAGCCAGGTCAGGGCAGCGCCCGTGATGCCAGCCTCCTTCTGTCTATGGATCAGGATCTGATGCGAGACCGTATTGAAAGCGGCACTGAGATCCAATAGGATCAGTGCCGAGGACCGCCCCTCATCCAAGGCTGCTCTCAGATGTTCAAATACGGTTAAGAGGGCTGATTCAGTACTAAGACTGCTACGGAAGTCACACTGAGAGGAATCCAAGATGTGATTTTCCTCCAGGTAGCTAGATAGGATCGAGTTGACATGAGCTTCGGTAATTTTAGAAATCCAAGGCAACAAGAAGATGGGGTGAAAATTCACCAATTTAGTTGGGTCTAGCGTGGGCTTTTTTAGGAGTGGCATGACAACAGCCTGCTTCCATGACCTAGGGACAATAGCCTTGACCAGAGACAGGTTGATGACCTGCCCCAGCGGTGTAAGTAAGACTGATAATAATTGCTTCAGATGTTCCGGCTTCAGGGGTTCAGTAGGAGAACCGGATTTGGCCTTCCCGCAGAGTGTAATAAGTTCTTATTCAGTAATGGGTGGAAAGGTGGCTAATATAAGGGCAGAGGGGGAAGGATCTTCAGAATCACTACCCACATCCACCAAGGGGAAGGTTTTGTAGATGTTTCCAACTTGTTTATGAAAAAAGATGAGTAGGTCCTCGCAGTGCTTGCTAGACTTAACTGTGGGAACCTTAGGTGCCCCCGCAGTTTTCAGATTAGTGATGATGGAGAAGACCTTCTTGGTGGGATTCTGACTATTTCTGATCTCCTCCGAGAGGTAAGAGGCCCGTGCTTTTTGAACAGCCCTGTGGTATTTTTTTATGGCAGTTTGGTAGTGACCTTTCCGGATGATATCAAAATCAAAATCTCGCTGCCACTCCCGTTCCAGCCGTTTACACGCTTTGCGCATGGTAGAAAGGATACAATTGTACCAAGGTGCTTAATAAATAAATAAATCAAATCATGTCATATTTGTGCCTGACTGACTTATGCAGCTCCATCATTTTAGGCACATGCATGGCTTAATTGGAGTTGGACACTCTCTCATTAACCTTTAGAGCATGAGCAAAAAAAGAAAGCCTTCTCATCAAACGTGTGTTGAATATTACTAGCTTTCTTGGGCCTGCAATCTTCTTAGTAGACAGTAAAGTACTAACAATCTGTTCTTAGTCTTACATTATAAGTAGGCTTTCCTGTTTTCAGTTTCTATTTTTGGTAAATTCTGGTGGGGTTTTTTCAGTTTTTTCAGTACCTTAAAAAAACAGTGGTTTTCAGTGGTTACACATGTTCGCCCACTTGAAAACAGCAGAAAAAGTGTTTTTCCGGTGTTTATGGAATTTTATTTTAATTTAATGATTGCTTCCTTTCTGCACTGATTGTGCATGTGTATAGATACCGTGTGCACAGGGTATAAGAGGTCCAAATACATTTTTACTGCACCAGAATGGACTACAAAGTCAATAGCATTCTTCACTAACTCTGAAGATTGAAAAGATGCTTTCAGCATACCATCTAGCAAGTTACAAGGATCTCTTACACAAAAGCACATCAGCTCAGGTATCGATTTTGACAGACCATCATACAACTTTTTCACATACATAGCTGAATTATTGCAAAATACAAACAATGTCACTCCAATCTTTATTGAACTTGGTAGGAATTTTTTTCAGCAGCATTCCAAGTGACACTGCGCTCCATGTTTACCAAACGTCTAGTGTCATGTTTTCACCACTATCTTAGATGCTTGGTGACAACATTCTTTTCAAATATGGCTTTCACTACATCTTGCATTGAATGTTTAAAGCTTGGGGTGTTTGACAATTCACTTACAGTCAGTACTGACTCACTAGAAAAGGGGCCTGATGTATCAAAGGATTTCACCCATTCTCTGTCTGTGGGGAAATGTGATGGTACATATTAGGATAGATTCTTAGGAAACCAGCTGTTTTACCTACCACTGAAATCAAACGTAGCTAAAATATCAAATAGTTTTTGACATTTCCCGATTCTCTACAGTTTATAAAATAACTAAATAAGACCTACAACATGCTTCTAAACTCTGCATCTTTAGACCAAAGACCACAATACTTAAAAAAGCAAAAGGAAGAAGAGACAATGTTTTAGTGACATTCCTAAACAACAAAACTCAAGCAGAATAATGTTAGCCCAGTCTTTCTTGATGCTAACTTGTATAACAAAGTTATATTGTATTGGTCCCTTCAGGAAGAAATAAAAATGTCTCTTTCACTCATCTTTTTCTTTCTTTGAATGGCACTTAGTTTGTGGTTGCAAAGGTGTTTTTTCAGTGTTTATATGTTTGCACCAGTGATGGCTATTTTCCTTTCAGTGGGGTTTTATCAGTTATTATAGGTTTAAACCTAAAACCAGATAGCCTAATTATAAGATATATAGGGGAGAGGTAGAGCTTAATATCAAAGCAGAAGAAAACTATAAACTGGTACAGACAGGAGAAAGTCAACTACAAAAAAAAAATGAATAATGTACGGATAACAAAAATTTAACAAAAATTGTATGTGGGATTTAGAAAAAAAAGGAGACAGTATAAAAAAAATAAACAAGGCAAAATTATAAGTAGTATAATAGTGGGCAGAGGTAAAAGTTAGGGAAACAATAATAATAAATGCTAGGACTTACTGGGATGAGCAGTGCACTCAGCAGCAGGGCTTGTGGTCGGCGTCTCCTCATCAGTTCCTGGACCCACCTACTCGCTGGCCCACTTCTTGTTGCCCTTGGGTGTTGATTTAAGAAATAAAGAGGATAACAAATAATTGATTAGTGGTACAGTTAATGTCCCCAAAAATATTATGACATGCAAACGCAGTAACATTGTACTTTTCTAAATCCAATCGCCTGTAGTACTAGTATCGACTATCAAGTTGTCCATACTAATCCTAAAATCCCTATTCCAAATTTAATATATAAAAACTACATTGGGCACTAATGCATTGCAATGAATGATCTTTGATTTTATTCTCATTTCTCAATCCCACTTGATGGACCAACTCAGTCTCCCTTTTTTGCAATGCATAGATGCATACTACACATCACGGTGAGATTGTTTGGGACTATACGAGCTATATAAAGAAAGACACAGAGAATGCTAACTCACTGATATCCCTAATTCACTATTGAGGCAGGATCACAGACGTGTCTGGAATGGTTTCTTATATAATCAGCCAAAGTGAGCGCCAACGAGTACGAATAAGTAGCGCCAAGCACCTAGCTAGCTCAAACTGGATCACATGATATTCTCAACGGAAACGTAACTGACCTCTGAGTGTAAGCAGCATGCTATTCCAAAAACAAATGTCAGCATTGTAAAATACAAACACAACAAATAATGACTCACCGAGCCCTGCAATCTCCACGCCAAGCAGGTTGAGCAGGTCCTGCTTGCGGTATATGATATCCGCCCAGTGGTGCGTCAACTGATGCTGGGTTCGCTGGACCCCAGTGCGCTGGCGCAAACATCTGCACACCCTCCCCCACACCAGTCGTCGCTCCGGCAGGGGGTACCCACTTGCCGGCCTTCCGCCTGCTGCCAACATAGAAGAGAGGTGGTACTGCACAAAAAAACTAGTCCTGCCACCTCCGCCTCACAAAAAATTGCACAGGGCAGCAACCCTTTGCAGAGCCACCAACCACAAGGTAGGCGGTTTCTGGACATTCAGGAAGACATTGTGCTGCCACTCCCCTTCTTACCCTGCTTTGCCATGGCGGTGTGTGGGGGGGGGGGGAAACAGGAAAAGGAACAAAGAAATGAGAAAGTAATGGAACATTTAAAAAAGTATTAAAAAGTCACAAAAATACATGAAAAAAATGACAAAAAAGGTAAAATACACAAAGACACACACTAATTCAATAAATAAATCTGAGGGATGGATAAAATTGACACGGGAACCGCATGCTGCCTTTGTGCACTGCGTCCAACATAAACGTCATGCGAACGGGTATGGCTAGCATACTCCGCCCACTCGCAGAACTCCGTGTAGCAGGGCAGAGTTTTTGGGCACTTCCCGGAAGAAATGACAGGTGCACCACGTATTTTGCAAGCAAGGCCAGGCTTTCCTTAGTCACAAAAGCTGTCCTCTGTGATAGTGTGAATCTAGGTGATTTCACAACCATCCTTTGTCCCGATGACTAAGCAGAAGAGGTAACCTCATTGCAGATCACTGTTTTTCTAATCTCAAGTATGCTTTCTGTGTGTTAGACCAGATCAGGGATTCATACACCCCTGCCTTGTCATTTTCTCAGATAACAAAGATATTGTCCATATAGCAATACCACAACTTGATGTGTATATCGGACGTGCTATTGATATTTAGAACTAGACCAGACAAGACAAGGCAGAAATGTGTATTTGGCTATGTAACCAAACTATAAATCAAAGATAGTACATGATAAACCATGCATTAAATGTTAAAATATTTTGAGAGAGATTGTTTTTAAGTGGACCAGTTAAGACTAGGTCTAGGCGAAATGTAGATTATACCAGCATAATTTGCGTAATTTTGGGAATTTCACATCACGCTCACTATGTGAAATTCCTGAAACACACCATTCTGCCACTTCGCGTAACTAAGTGCCACACATGGTGAAAATTTAATCGGTACAAGCAGGAACAAGAAAACACAAAACAATGTTGTTTGTGGTACTCTTGTTTCAATGCCTCCTTGCACCAAAGATTGATGCAAGGACGCGTTTTGCAGTAAAATATTGCTCAAAACTATAGATTTGAACTTCACATAATTTCACGTAATAAAGCTGTCATTTCACACAATTACACAAAAGCAAATTATATGAGTTTTGCATTTAGACACAGATTTGCATGTGCAATGATGAATGCTCCACGCTGACAACAAAAAAACAAGAAAACATAAACAACAGCCCTAAAGATGTCTACTAGCAATTGCCAGTGATTAGACAGTTTACAGCATTTCTCCCATCACCTTCAATTGTTTGATGCTGTGCACTGGAAACAAGCTGCTCTCTCCTTATGTTCAAGTTCAGAGAGGACCTGGATTGGCAGCTTGGTTTGCACCATTTCTTTTGGAGCAGGACCAAGACTGATTTGCATATGGTTGGGTCTAATCTGAGGTGGCATGGTGGGCAACAACTGAGGGATTTGAATACTCCCTAAGCAATTGCCAAGGGTTAGACTGTGTGCAAGTATTCCTCCAATCACCTTTTTGATTGTTTGATTTAACTCCCTAAGTGGTTTGATAGTTTGGTATGGATATTTCCTATTGCATATGGATGGGACTAATATGAGTGTCACCGTGAGCAAAAAAACTATAGGTTGGAGTGCTACACCGAGTAACAGAAAGTGATTATTTTCAAGCTTTCCACCCATACCCTTTTCATTGTTTGATAAAGAATGCAAGAGGGCAGAGGTCAAATACAAGAAATAAATAATACAAAGCAATAGAGTAATAATAAAGCAGGGGTACAATAAGAAGGGGCAATGAATGCCAAAATATCACACTAAAGAAATCACATTCCAATGCATAATATAGCAAAGAAAAGATGTCAAAGACCTACTCAGACTTCATTTCTAAATATTGTGACCATCTATTTTTAGATATAGGTACTACATGTGTATTTACTATGAATGGATTTCTATGATGTCACTAATATACTTTCATTGAACAAGAAATGTCGGAATTTTTATATTTTTTGCTTTCCCTTATACCATCCCTTTTGACCATTACAGCTGCCCTCAAGATAATGTATTTGTTTTAGACAAGTATACAAAGTGTCAGCTGGATACAGTGGCATTCCCCTGGAAGATGAACTCCTTTCAGTGCCTTCTGACTCTTGATTACCAGGTCTAGAACCAGCCAGTTGTAACAGAGTCTCATTAACAGAACACTTGACAAGTGTAAGGCCTTGTTCTAGATGCTTAACATTATAGAAGTGATCTATACATATCAAGGGTGAGACTGTATGTGTTACCTACTAACTAAAAGATTGTGAAACTGAGTACAAGACATGAGAAGGAAAGATGAGCATCCAGAACATCCTTTCACCCCAGGGCAAAGGAGACTAATCATATAAGAGAGAAGTATATTAAAATATATGCTTAATGACACTGCTCCAAATGAGATAATAACTTCTCAAGCTTTGCCACTATGCAAACTATGTGTAGGCTGGGATATAGTTTCTACTTGACTCTTGTTTCACTGCAGGGGAAATAGCACACATTAATATTCTGAAATTCTTATCTTAGCAACTCATGTTAACAAAGTCAACATACTAGAATGCTAATATTTTTCACTTTGACATATATGCATAACATGAGCAAAGCATTACTATCCTTACTTAAAGATTTGTTCCTGTTCTTTGACAGGATAGATCTTACGTTAAATGTGACAATCCTACAGTTTTTGGAAGGGATCATATTAAATATTTAAATAGTTCGAAGTTTGTTTCCATCATAAAACTTGACTTTCAGAAATAGTTCTCCATGTTCCCAATGTCCTTCAAACAAGTCCAAAGGAAGCAATTGTTCTTTGTAAAGGAAATCCTAGATTTGTGCAACAGTGACCAGGTTGGAGCAACATTGTGAAATTGTGCCCAATTGAACCATCAGGATCTCATATTTCTGAGGTCTTGGAGTTTTCCCTTTTTTTATTCCTGGTGTGGCATAATACACTCAGGAAGGAGTGATAAAATTGCAGAACAATTGAATTGAGTGGGAAAGTAGTGGAGTAGCCAAAGTAAATAAATACTGCTCATAAACCATACTTTGTAATCAATGGAGTGAGGGATTATAACCATGAAAACTTCAAGGCACTACCTGATTTGGACAGCAGTACATTTACTGTTCTCTGCAGAACTTTACATGAGGAAAATTGTTACTTCAAACAAACTAAAAACAGGTTTCTTGAAGGTTTTTCCCTATTTTATTCCTGGTGTGGCATAGTACACTCAGGAAGGAGTGATAAAATTGCAGAACAATTGAATTGAGTGGAAAACTAGTGGAGTAGCCACAGTAAGTAAATACTGCTCATAAAGAATACTTTTTAATCAATGGAGTGAGGGATTATAACCATGATAACTTCAAGGCACTACCTGATTTGGACAGCAGTACATTTACTGTTCTCTGCAGAACTTTACGTGAGGAAAATTGTTACTTTAAACAAACTAAAAACAGGTTTCTTGAAGGTACATAAGTGACTTTTAATGTACAAATATTTCAGTTCAAGGATGATGAACATATTAAGTGTAGCATTTTATTGGACCTTTGTTATACATTTTGCCTTTTTAACAATTTAAAAAAAAGGTAGAATGATTTACACACATTTTGGAGTAGACAGTGTTTTGTTATTTTATATCAGGTCACTGTATACATGTTTGCAATGATATGTTTGCAAGTTTTGCCAACTCTAATGAAGATGTTTAGGTGCTGACAAGGTGAAGGCACTAATATATTTTAAAGCCCCGGCTCAAAAGTGTAGGTTAACTGCTTTATTGTACAGACTATTTTATAGGTTTCAAGAGATTAGGTGGAAGCATCCTTATGTAACAGTCGGTGAAGTGCCATCCCCTGTTTGAACAAACAGAATCAGTATGTAAAATGAAAATGATCTTCACGTTGTTTGCTAACTGTAACCTTTAAGGAAATTGTAATTGAGAATGTGTAGAGACTAATTGTAAACTTAAAGAAGCAAGTCTTGCTCTTTGACAACTTCTGAGAGACAGAATTAATTTTCACTGCCCGGTTTCTCATTCTCTGCCCACACAGAATTCAACATATGCAGCTCTGAACACCCAGCCATGTAAAAGGAATTCTGCTAGGAAGATAGCAATGGGGGAAGACTGAACCTAAACATCAGGCCATCGCTCCTGGGGCAATGTTACAAATTATCCTGCTTCATTATAAGTAGTATTCCAAGGCAAAACTCCTATTTGTAAGTTTTTAACTTATTTGGGTACGGGTGGTGTTTAGGGAAAGAGATGCCTCAGGGAATTTGTGGATCATTTTCAGTCAGTAAAAAAAATATCAAGAAGAAATTTTCAGAATGATTTGTTGCAAGGTGAGAAAGGAGAGTAATTGTTTTTAACATGTTTTGTGCTCAAAATGCTACTTTACCTCTTGTTAGGTCACTACTCTGTTATTATCAGGAGCATAATGGATGAGAGAGGACATGATCATTGGAAGCGACTTGAATGTAAGCCTTGATCCAACACTACATAGATCTTCACTTACAGAGTTGCAGCTTAATGGCACTTACATTCCTCTGTCACCACTTCTATCAGGCCTAGCTGACCTAAACCTTACAAATGCATGACGGAGAGTGCACATTCTTTTTGAATGCTCATAGATCCTACTCTCATATTGAATACTTCTTGATCTCGTTGATATTGGTCAATACTACCTGAGGTGTGACATAGGTATCTGAATCCTTTCAGATCATACCCCTGTTACACTCCAATTGGAATTATATGGATCACCTTCACAAATCCTCACAGTCCTGTAGCATTCCAATGTCCATTACTTAGGAGTAATGTACACAGTCCCATTGAGAACTAAGTAGGCTGATAATACACCAGAGGAATGGCCAGGCCCTAGAATGGCTTCACTTACAAAGGCCAACTTTAAACCACCTTCCACTAAACTCAAGACGCAGTCCTACTTGTCAGAATCCATTGTTCTTTCATGGATAAAAAAAGGACACTTTCCTGTCACCATTGGTTTTTGCTCTCTCAATTGACCCTTTTGTACAGAGAATAATTAATAACTGTGATATTGTGAGGCAAGCCACAACACTGGTCATATCAATTTTTTCTTATTCGCATATGAGATACTGTGCTTCCAAATCAAGCCAACAAATTGTGCTTCTAGGACATTTGTGGCAATTGCAAGGGCTGGATCCGTTTTTAGGAATTAAAGATCCTTGTTAAAAGTCATGGGGTACACGAATAGCCACAAAACAAGAAAATAATATTGAGATTTTGCAGACTATATTTTTTTTTAGCTCTAAAAGGATTAAAATAAGCGGAAGTGGCCATCCCCTTGAATATTTTTTAGAAAACCGTATCTCTATTGCTGAATGTCTTGTTCAAACAACTTTACAGATACGGCAAATTGTAGCTAGATAGAATAAACTGCATAAAAATGAATTTTATACTATCTGCCACTAGATTTCTCCCTTTCCTGTGCCTGATTCAAATAGAAAAAGGATTAAACATGAAGATTAATTCAGACTAATAAAGCAAAGAGAGTGGCCAAATCAATACAGTTCAATGCGGGGATTGTCATACTGTTCCTACTATCGCAATAAGACTATGCATTTGGACAACCTAAACGTCAAAACTGTGCAGAAATGAGTACATGCACACCATCAGGATATGTTGAGCTTAGTCCTGGCTAGCTCACAGTGTGCCATCTGGACCTCTAAACCTTACAAGGTACCAGATGGTGTCTGCAACCACAGAACATGAAAACCCTGACTCCCCAAAGAAATTGTGGAAACAGATCTCACCCTTTTGTGAGTAACTTAGGCATGCCCAAAGGGAGACACAAGAAGTACTTAAATTGGAATTTTAAACATTTATTGAAGCAATAAGATTCTTATGTAAAATATGTGTGCTGCATTAATTAATAGAAGGAAACCAAACAGAGTAATCAGCATTATGAGAATGGTAAAAAAAAATTAACAGTTCAACCACTATGCTGCTATATGAGTATGTATAATTGTACCTATACTCCTACCTAACGCTTCCTATCATAATATGAATAGGGCTTGAGGATCTGCCAGAATACCTTAGAGTAGTCTAACTCCCCATTTACCTAAGGATATACGTCATGTGGGAGTCCGTCTCCCATCTGTAGCATGGGCTGTTGTCCTCATGAGGGCAATGGGATTCAGCTGGGTTGGAATTCCAGCATAGGAAGACTTCCAGCAAAAGGTTCCTCTCCCTAAAGTAGGGGCTGAAGACTTTTCATAATAAACCTCACCCATACTCTTTATGCCTGAGTTCTATCTCGCTGAATTGTGAATATAAAAAGGAGTAGATGCATTCTCAATACACTCTATTAGTAGGAATGCATATTGTGGTTCTTGTTTTTGAGAGAAATTGTGTAAGACATAAGAACTGTGAATAGAAGGATAATTCTTGTTTTTAAAAAGTGTGTGATCTCGTAAGACTCTCGCGGGATCGTAAAAATAGGAAGGAGTAGGTGATCTTTGAATGCACTCTGGTATGCACACTTGTTACTGTAGGAAGTAGTCTTAGTGTAGATTGTGTTTATCATAATCTGCTATTTACATCCAACGGCTTGGAAAAAGTTGTGAGTAGAGCTATGGATCATCCCACACCTTACTATGCACACCTATCATCCAGGTGAAGGGTTTCAGCTAAGAGGCCAGTCCCTTCCCCACACCCTACAACAAACACCCATTATTACATAGAGGTATAAGCAGAGAGGCCAATCCCTCACCACAGCCTACTATGCATATCCGTCATCTGAGGGAGGGTTCTGAAAGGAGAGGCCAGTCCCTCCACACACTCTAGTATGAACACTCGCAATCTGAGATAGAAGTGTGAAAGAAGAGGCCAGTACCTCGCTACACCCGACAATGCACACCTGTTGTCTGTGATAGATGTCTGAAAGAAGAGGTCAGTCTCTCCCCACAACCTACTATGGACATCCATCATCTAAGAGAGGAGTCTGAAAGAAGAGACCAATCCATCCCCACACCATACTATGCACAACTGTCAGCTGAGGGAGAGGTCTGTTTAGAGAGCCCAGTCTCTCCCCATACCCTACTACACACACCTGTCATCTAAGAGCAGAGTCTGAAAGAAGAGGCCAATACCTCCCCACATTCTACTACGCACACCCATCATCTGAGAGAGAGGTCTGAAAGGAGAGGCCAGTTCTTCTCCACACCCTACTATACACATCTGTCATCTGAGAGAGAGGTTTAAAATGACAGGGCATCCCTCCACACACCCTACTATGCATAGCTATCATTACAGAGAGAGGTCTCAGCAGAGAGACCAGCCCCTCTACACACCCTACTTCACACACCCATCCTCTAAGAGAAAGGTGTAGATGCAGGGGGCAGTTACTCCCCACACCCTACTATACACACCTACCATTACAGAGAGAGGTTTCAGAAGAAAGACTGGTCCCTCCGTACACCCTACTACACACACTTATCTAAAAGAGAGGTCTGATAAGAAAGGCAGCCCTTCCCCACACCCTACTCTGCACAAGCGTAGTCTGAGAGAAATGTCTCAAAGGAGATCATTCCCCGCACCCTACCCACCCACACCCTACTATGCATACCCATCATTACAGGGAGAGGTCTCATCAGAGAGGCCATTTTCTCTACACATTCTACTATGCACAGCTGTCATTTGACAGAGGTCTCAGCAGAGAGGCTACTCCCTCTACACACTCTACTATACACAGCCATCATCTGCGAGAGAAGTCCCTCCCAGCACCCTACTATGCACACCCGTCATTTGAGACATCCGAAAGGAGAGGCCAGTTCCTCTCCACACCCTAATCCACCCCTCCATCATTACAGCAAGAACCAAGTCACACCACACACCCTACTATGCATATCTTTGACTTGACAGAAAAGTCTCACCCTCGTATGCACGCTTGTCAGCCAAGAGACTGGTCTCAATGGTGAGGCCAGTCCTTTCATATACCCTACTATGCATACTTGTCATTTGAGGGATAGGTTTGAAATAAGAGGGCAGCCCCTTCTCACAACCTACTATGCCTACCCATTATCCAAGAAAGGGGACCCAGTGTAGAAACTAGTCCCTCATAATTACTACTATTTCCCTACAAGTATCGTGTGATCCTGTAAGAGTCTTGCAAAAGTAGAGTGCAAGCTTCAGGGGGTGAGGCTTGCTACATGAGGCTCGTGCGATCTGGCGAGACACTTGTGAGAGCTGCATGGAAAATTACTCGGCCTGCCACAAGGTGTTTTACGATCCTCTTGTATGTTCGTATGGGAAGAAGTAAAAAGGGTCATGGCCCAACCAATGGTTACCATTCTTATTACATGGTTGAAGACATGTGGTGATGTGATTGGGTACAGAACCAGAGATAGCTCAGTTTGTCCTTGGTGCTTTGGAGGAGAAGGAAGTCTCTTTCAGTTGTGCTCAGCAGAAGTGAATTTGTGTGGAGCTGAAAGAGACTGGTGTCTACAATTGCATTTAAGAAAGAACTTTAAGTTTAGGTATTTAATAATCTGGGGCCAGATATACGACTATTTTTGCATGCGCGATCACAACCACAAGGGCCTCTTTGAATTAGGGGGAGTAATCCAGGCAGAGAAGCTAAAAGGAGTTGAAGTTGATCAGAAAGTGCAAGAAGATATGGCTCCACACCCGACACAGATTTTAACATTACATAAGCCCTCACTGTAGGTTTGCGGACCTCAATATTTTTGTGCTGGGCAATGACGAATTTATGGTGTAAGTCTTATCTGATGTTAACGTCTCCAGGGCTTAAAGTTTATATGTGCGTAAAAAAAGGTCTGGCCTTCCTATGGCCTGAAAGGATTCCTTTATATAACGTATCCAGGAGATTTTTTTAATACCTTGTTCCATGGCCAGACCATTTGCTAAGATCAGGTGGTTTAAACCCCTATCTTCGCATGCCAAAATCTTTCGCCTGCAAAGTAAGGGTTTAATTGCCACCTGGTCCACTAAATAATCAACCTCTAGCTCTTCATGCACATACCAAGCTGGCGTTCCTTGGGGGATGCATAAGGTCCATGAAGGCTATATACAATACACCTGGTTGTATCAGTGTGTATTTGGCTGTCAAATGACAGTGATTGAGGCATTGGTCTGTAGTTTACATACCTCACAGAAGCCAAATTGGAGATCCGATAATATCTGGTTGTCTGTGGCCCACAAAGACAATCTGGATAAGAGGACCCGTCCCAGGACCTTAACTGCAGCATCGATAAGGGAGATCGGGTGATAAGATTGCGCGTTGTCCTTGTCACCTTTTTGTGAATTGGGATTATTGTTGCTGTAGACCAAGAGGGCAAGGTCCCCTTTACAGCTGCCTCATTCAGGACTTGTGTTAAAAGAGGGTTCCAGATCTCAATATTATCGCAAAAGAGATCTGGAGGTATTCCATCGAGACCAGACGCCTTATTTAACGAAAGCCGCACGATACAAGAATATACCTCATCCAGAGAAAAACTAATGGGATTACATCTAGGCTGGGAGGTACGTCTACCTTTGGCTCCACCAAGGGACCTGTATCATGGACCTTTTCAAAATGAAAGACCCACTAGTCTGGAGTGATATGATGGAACATAGTCGGTCTGGCTGGTTCTGCAAAGTAGGAATTATTAATGATTTTCCAAAATAAGGCTGAATCCCTCAATTCTTTCACTTTGGAAAGGTCCTCCCAGGCCGGCTTTTGTAGCTGGCGCCTGTGCGCTTTCACCGACTCTTTGTAAAGGTGCCGGCACTAAGTCACTCAATCTTTCTCTCGTGGGACCTGCTTCAAAGCTACCTTTAGCATCCTCAATGCTTGCAATTGAACCACAAGAGAAAAGCATTGGCACCCATCACTGTCTGCGTAGTTAAAAGACCAAAGGCTGCCTGGGCAATAGAGGTAAATGAACTAAATATATCCTCACTTGCAGAATAAGGGTCCAAACAAAGGCCTAGCTCATGCTGACAGGAGGAGAAAAGGCCATGATTAAAGGGCTTAGTATCTATGCATGACCAATGAAGGCGCCTACTCTGATCTATTGGGATTAAAGTAGCCAGAGATTTATGAGGACCCCTAGGATAGATACCCATCCCCTCAGTGGAAGTGTCAAGCGGTTATGGTCACTAAATGGATTATGTTCTATGCTAAAGGAGCCTGCACCTAAGATAACATCTATAATAGTAGCAGAACCGCAACCTTTATAGGACGGGGGCAATTATGGAAAAGGCCCAGTATGCCAGTGGTCCAAGGTGTGAACAAGGTTCTGAGTAGATAGAAGATTGTTTAACTTGTCCCCTTCCATGGTGTGCTCCATATGCAAGTCCTCTGAAAATAGGCAAGATTGTGCTATTGCAGAGTTCTTTACAAAAGACGAACACAAATGACAATTGAAATCCCCCACTAAAATGAGATTCATGTGCCCGAAACCCTCCTCCTTTAGGGAGTCTAGGGCAGAGTTTAGGGCATCAAAATTAGAGAGCAGGCCCTTCCCCAAGTCAGGTTATAAAGGTTGATTATGCCAAGAGAGGGCTCTCTCCCCACATGCAGATTTATACCCTGAAACACTTGGGAATCCCACTTTATGATCTGTAACTCCTTAGATATTTCCAATTTCACAAATATGCATATAATTTTATGGAGTGAGTTAATACAAGCCCCAATGTTTTTAATTAACCTTACTGTACATATACTTTAGCCCTATGAGGTGTTGAGTGGTGATATTGCTATTTGTAGTGTGAAACACTATGGTGAGAGTTAACAAAGATGTGTGAAGATGAATATGTTACTTTAAAAACTGATGTGGAAGCAGAGATCATGTTATAATTTAATTTTGAAAATATGAAAATAGAATGGTTGAGGGTATGACATTTTTCAGG
Organism: Triturus cristatus; assembly: GCF_964204655.1. NCBI lineage: Eukaryota > Metazoa > Chordata > Amphibia > Caudata > Salamandridae > Triturus > Triturus cristatus. The sequence goes on from NC_140591.1 coordinate 1,528,045,211, forward strand.
ACAGAGGAACAACAAGTTACTGGTGCCGTAAATATACATATGTGATTGTGGGGGAAAACTGTAATAAAGCTTAGACAGTATGGTGATGTGTCAATTATTGAACAATATGTAACTTTTATCTTTTTGTTTATTTTGTCTTTTTTAGGAGGAAAATTATCTGATTACATAAGCAGCAAAAGAGATCCTTCAGACAACTAGTGTTATTGTCTTATTTACCAGTAAGTACCTGAGCAGGCACAGTGTATCCCGGTTGAAAAGATGTGGAAGGAAAAGAAGAGCTCTGTACTTCACAGCACAAGCTAACTCTGCCTGTGTTAGCCTTTAAAAATTGGGAGGGCTGGGTGGATAAACAGATGTGGAGGCTGAATATATATTTCTTAATGGTGATGTCTTTAGTGAAATTTCACAATAAACATAAATTCATGATCAGGATGGTTTGGTACAAATTCACTCTGAGGTAATGTTTTTCTATTTTTCTTTAATCGTAGTGATGGCACCTCCCAGATGCTCAGAGAAGGATAGATAAACAGCTGTAAGTATGATGTTTATCAACTTCAGGGGTCTTTAACCTACCTGCCACCACACCTTCTTCCAGAGTCGTCATTCATTGGGTCATTGGTTCTGGGAGGAGTGAAGGGGGTGAGGTAAGGGACAGGTTTTTCATTCTCTTTAAAGAAAATTCAAAATAACAATAATTAGGGACAGCAAATTCCCTAAATGTGGATGTGCTCTAGTTTCTTATCACCTAGAGTGAACCTGATTTTTATAATCTATTTTCTTGTGAAAACACGATTTCAGCTTTTCCTCTCTCTGTTATATCCCTCTCCCTAGGGATTTTCAAAAGGATTATATGCGCGCAATCTAGGAATAGTTAGTCCTCTTTTAAAAAAGAAACAGCTCATGCTCTCCGTCCTCCACCATGCCTCTACCTCCCTTCCACCCCAAATTTTTTTGCTCACCCATCCCGTATTGACTTACCCGCTCTGCCGCCACTCTCCAGAGTTGCGGCCACTCTTTAGCGTCCTCTGGTGGGTTCCACCATTCCTCGTTCCACCTCTCAGGAGCTTCCTCTGTCTCGGCATCTTCTTCCGCCTTCTCAAACAGCACGGGACTCATCTGACCAGCTTGTAGGGCTTCGGCAGCATCCTCCTGTTGCTCCAGGCTCTCTGCGAGTTCCTCGTTCCTTTCTTCTTCGTCCTTCTTCACTCTCCAGGTCTATTGACTTCCTGATCTCTGTCCTTCTTCTCCTCCCTCGCACCTTTGTGATTGGTTCCCTCCTTTTGGGTCTCCGCCTCCCTGTTGTGACATGAGATATGCTTGGGTTACTCTGGGATTGGTAGTGTTTAATGTCCTTCTGTTTCTTTTGCAGGAGCAATCTGGGTTTCGGTTGCCAGAACTCAGATTCAACCTTACTATTCCAGGTAAGTGCAGGGGATCAGGGCCATCTTCTTCACATGCCTCTTCCCTAGCTGTCTTACTAGTCAGACCAGGTTCTTGTGGATATCTGCACATGAAATCTGTATTTCGCTGGTCTGTACCTTTTCTGTACTGTGTTTGAAAATGGAAAGGTTGTAGGGCTTGAAACAACAACAATACTCTTTCATTATTGCCGGTTAGCCATTCAAGAGGGGTATGGTCCGTGAAAAGGGTGAAATCTCCTCCCGCCAAATAGTCCATCAAGGTCTCCATTGCCTACTTGATGGCCAAGGTTTCCTTTTCTATGGCCTTATAGTTCTTCTCCTGGGTAACAGTTTGTGGCGTATGTACATAATCGGTCTTTCTTCCCCCTTGGGATTTCTTTGTGACAAGACAGCCCCAAGACCATTGTCTGAGGCATCAGTTTGCAATACAAAGGGTTGATTATAATCTGGAATGGTTAGTACTGGCTCTGGGGTAAGAGATTTATTCAGGGAGTCGAAAGCCTGTCTGATCTCAGGAGAGGATTGTCGTAGCACTGTTTCAGTCTACATTGTTTCGCTAAGTAAATCAATCAGAGGGGCTGCTGTCTGTGAAAAAGTTTGTATGAACCTCCGATAGTAACCTAGTATACCCAGGAAGGCTCTGAGGTCTTGTTTGAACTTGGGAAAAGGGACATGGGAAATGGCAGTTACTTTGTCAGTTTGGGGTATGCTATATCCCTCCCCAAGAAGAAACCTCTTGGAGGTTGGCAGCCTGGTATGTGACTTGTAGATCCCCTGACAACAATGGACCGAAATTTTGCTCCCACTTATCAGCTGGCAAGGTTGCTGCCAAGGCCATATGCTCAAAGTTGTTGAATAAATAGTCTGGGCCCTAAACACTCATGTATCTCTACTGAAGGTAAAGTGATGTGGCCACGTTGTTGCTCCATTGCAGCTACCAGTTTCCCTATGGCTGTTTCCTGTGTTTGACTTTGTCCTGTCAAAGTCTAGTGTAACTTCTCCTGGTCCTCCTCAGCCACAGAGAGGAACTTCGCCATTATTCTTTCCAATTTTTCCTGGCATTCCGCCATCTTGGGTATTACAGCCTCCATGTCACTGGATCCCACTTCTGATACCACAGGCAGTGGATCAGGGCCACCTTCCTCACAGTGAACTAAAAAACAGTGTGGGGTAGTGGCAATCTAATCATTGCAGTGGTCATTTATACTTTCTTTAATCTTAATTTGTTTGCGAATTTCTAACATAGGTGGCCTAAACAACATGTCATACTAAAATCTTTTTGCCAGGTTGAGGTGGCTGGGGTGGTGCAGCTACACCAGGCTGCTAATCATAATGTGATGAAAATCTTATAATTCAGTAAAGTTGGTTGTTTTGTGTGTTTTATCATTTTTGATATAGTTTGTTAATGTACTTGTAGTTTTTTTAATGCTGTTAAATTGTTTTTTTTTTTTTTAAATGAAAAAGTTTAAAGTTGCTACAAGTTTGTTTGTTTAATAGTTGTTATAGGCTTAAGTGTTATCACAATATTATAATGTTGACTAAAACTGGTGGTTCCATCTTCAGGGAGTACAGAAGTGCTTCTGCATGTATATATAAATACGGTACTATGCATACCTTTTATGCTATAGAACATTGTTAATGGAGAAGCCAATTATTTGAATACCCAAGGATGGTGACTTCTCATGCAACAGTGAGGTCTCACTAGAGAGATCAGTCCTTGTTCTCATTGTAGTATACAGACCTCTCATACATGAAAGAGGTTTTGGCACGGAGACCTGTGCATTCTCATATTCTGATACGCACTGCTATCAGCTGGTGGAGATGTGATAGTGAAGAGGGCAGTGCTTTTGCACATGTTACTACATATGGTTGTGACTCTGGGGAGAAGTTTCAGCAGAGAAGAATATGCCAGTGCACACCCTGCTACATCACATTGTCCCCATGGGGAGAGGTCTGAGGGAGAGAGGTGTGTGTCCCCATATTATACTATCCACACCAATCAACCAAGACACAGTTCTGAACAGAGAGGATACTTCATTTCTATACCCTACTATCCACAGCTTACTTTGTACGCATATAACTCTGGGGAGATGTGTCAGCTGACAGCACAGAGTGTTTAAACATCATAGTCTCCATAGTTGTTATGCAAAACAGACTTCTCAGCATTGAGGTAATATAATTCCCACAACTTACTTGTACATCTGTCATCCTGGGGAGAGCCATGATCAGTCAGGTAAGCTCGTTTACACAGCCTGACTTACACATCCATCAGCCAAGACACAGCTCACAGGGTAGGGGCCAGTCTCTCTCCACACTGTACTAGGAAGACTTATGCAAGAGAGATGCGTCAGCAAACAGGGCACTTTCTCCCCACTGTGTACTATGCATACCTGTCAGCATAGGACGAGGTATGAGAGGAGAGATACATTTTTCTCAAACTCTAAAACAGACACCTGTTCCAATGCATATCGCTGTTGGTCTAGAGAGAGGTGTCAGCAGAGAGTCCAATCCTTGCCAACATCATACTGCACACCAATGTTGTCTTAGGGGATAGGTGTTAGTGGAGAGGAAAATGTTTCCATACACACTACTGTATATGTCTGTCATACTAGGGAGAGCAGTGACTGGACAGTTAAATCAATTCCCTCACCCTTATATATGTGTGGTTATTTTCCAGGGGAGAGGTCTCAGTGGAGAAGTCAGTACTTATTATACTTCTATAGAATAGTAAGCTTTCACATGTGAGATGTGTACCTTACCCACTCGACTATGTATACAGCTGAGTCTGGGTAAAGGTGTGAGTGGAGAGGCAGTTTCTCTTTACACCCTACTCTACCCACTAGTTACCTTCTTCCAAGGTCTCACTGGAGAGGCAAGTGTCTCCCCACAGTTTAGTATACACAGTTGTTAGGTTGCGGAGAGGTGTCACCGAGATACAGGTGTCTATTATTACCCGACTGTGCACTGTTATACTATAAAAAGTTCTCATCTGGTGAGAGGTGTGGTGCAGCGACCAGAGTGGCTGACTCCGGAGCATGGGGCTCACAGTTTGATCCCAGCACTGGCGGAAGCTCAGCTCAGCATCATGTGACTCTGAGCAAAGCCTCACTTAATCTCCCCGAGGGCTCCCAGCACCTTAAAACCCTTAAAGGGGTGATATGTTCACACTTTACAAATATTAATTTTTATTATTATTATTTGAGACTCTACTCTCTCAACACACTCTACTAATGGGTACTATAAGGCATAAGTATTGTAAAAATGGAAACTGTAAATTCCTCCTCCATAAAAAGAGTTTACAATCTTGCGAGACTCTTGCGGGATCGTAAAAACATCTAGTGATTGAACTTTTTCTAATAATAATAAATGGACTTAAAATAAATAAAATAGGATCAATGTGTGCTATTTACCAATGATGCTCTAATGCAGATAAAACAAGTAGGCTTTTTTCCATAAATCTAAGTGATTTATTTTTCTCCACAATTATATAAAAAATTGCATTTTTTTAAAAATAAACACACTGGGCCTGATTATGAGTTTGGTGGGAGGACCACAAGCCTGCCGCAGTGGTGGAGGGGAACACGCTGCCAAGTCAGTGGCATACCGATTACCGCATTACATCATTGCAGGGCTGGCGGTGTTTCAGTGGCACAGCTGCCACAATGGCATGCTTCAGCTCTAGAATAGAGCCTGAAGCTAATGCCAGCTGCATTTCCCTTGAAGTCGAGTGCACTGTTTTCAAGCACCATGTTGTGCATGGCAAACAGTGCGTGCACCAACAGTGCAGTCATGGGGGGCTCAATATAGGTCCTGGCCACAGTCTACATGGCCTTATTCGCCCTGCAGCCTTTTTTGTGGCCCCTTTACCTGCCTTTCTGCCAACCTTTTCATAGCGTTGTCCCTGCCATTAAAAGATTGGCGGAAAGGCAGGTCATAATTCCCACCGCAGTGCCCATGCTGACACCGCCAACACTGACCGCCGCTGCACCACCACCACTGCCGGGGGAGCTCGGAACTTGGTGATAGCGGTGTAATGGAGGCTGTCTTCCCGCTGCCATTGTACTCCGGGGGTCGGACTGCCAGGTAAGCGGGCGGTAAGAACACCAAAAATTGACAGCGGTTCCTGGGCCGCCAGGGTCACAATTCATACCACTGTTATTATTCTTGTGTATATAAATGATACAAACTGCATTAGGATATTTTCAGTGTAAATGCAAAGTCCATTAGAAAAAGTACGATATCGCAAGAGGTTTGCAAGAGCAAATCAGGAAGCATTGCACGCAACAGATTGCCTCCCTGGCTCTCAGGAGAGCTTTCGAGAAGGGGGAAAAAGGGAAACATTGTGCAAAAAACATAGATCATGAAACTCTAGTGTAACTCTGAAAGGAGGCTTTTTTCCTAACAGTTTTGAACAACTATTAAAAAGTCTATGTTCTGAAGAATTTTAAATATTTTTTGAGTACTTAAATGTTTTTCAAATGGTAGGACAAAAACATAAAAATAGAAGTGTTAAACAAACACAAGCAGTATCTCTTCAAAAACAGAACGGAGAAAAACTTACAAAAAAAATGACCAACAAAAAAAAGAAAAGTACTGCCTGGGGGTTACTTGTGCTGTTGGTCAAACTTGTCCTGGGCCAACCTTTTTTCAGATGAAAAAAATATTGCCTTGCATGAGCAGCAAAGTAGTGATTTTTATTAAAAAGCAGGTTATTATCCATCTGTGTAATCTGTATGGAGGCACAGTATCTCCTGGTGCAAAAGATGGTAACGCCCCAGTAGAGATATCTACCTTCATAGCATGAGCCAACTCTGCCAATGCAAACCTTTGTGGATGCATTGACCTCAGGTGCCTACATCCCAGTGGTACTCATACTAAATTGTTTGTTTTGGGTCCCCCGGCTGAACGCTTTGCTGCAAAGTTTACAGGTCAGGTACTTTGCAGATACCGTCTTGGCACCTGCCCTCATTTCAAAGAATTGCCACACCAAGGATTCCTTAAATGGCTGTGGAGGCTGAGGTGGTACAGAAGTCCCTGGCTCTTCATCTGAGTCAGATACAGACATCTTTCAGCTCAAAGGGAAACAGGATAGGCGAGCAAGCCAAATATGTTTACTCTCATCAAACTACAATAGTGAAAGAAAGCAAAAAGAGTGGAGTTTTCTTCTTCCAAAAAAAGATAGCCATATGAACCAATCACATTACTTCCTTAGGGTGTGGTTCCTGTACCAGGTTCTTCTCGAGACTCCTGTGAGTATCTCGCGTGATCATACAAATATTATTGCTTTATATACATTTATAGTTATACATTTTTCCAAGCTAATAAACATCTGTAATATCTTCATTTGTTCAGAATTACAATAAAACTGTATTGTTAACCTAATTTCAAATGCATGATCTCGCGGGTAGATCATGAGAGCCTTGCACCTGCAGTTCTCTATTGCAATGTGTTGACTGCTTTTTCATTTTTCCTTTATTTATTTATTTATTTATTTATTTTTTCTGCACCTTGCGGCAACTTGGCATATTGACCTGGGCACTTTAGATTTTTGTCTTAATTGATTTCAATCCCTTTTCTCCCTGTGCTTACATTATTATTCTGCTACCCTCTTCATTGTTCCAACATGGAGCTCACACAGTCTAATAAATTACATAGCACTTCAGGGACTGCTTCGGGTGGTCGTAAAGACTCTATAGGCACTAACAGCAAACGTTTGAAGAAGGACCCCTCCTCTCCAACTAAATCTCCTCTTCCCATCATGTTAGAGGATATTATGGATGAACTACGTCTCTTTCGCCCATTTATGTCAGACACTACCACCACTCTCCAAAGAATTGAAGAAAAATGGTCTGGCTTGTATATGAGTCTAATACTCACTAAACAGAGAAACGCTCCACAAACTTAAATCCTCACAGTTAAATATGATAGTGAAAGGCACAATACTATCCCTATTATCACATAAACCTAGAGTATAGTTTAGAAGGAAAAAACATTATTCTTAAAATACTGCCCTCACACACTTTGCAGTGTCATGCTTCATCATTGGGCCGCGTCGAACGCCCCCGTGCAGACCAACACAGTGGGCGGAGCGCAATGTTTTTTGTAAGATGAAGAATAAAGTGGTGAGGAAACGGAACAGAAAAGGGGTTTGACAAAATAGAACAAATAGTGTCTAAAGAAAACAGAACAAGGACAATATTCCCTAAAGGAGGGACCACAAAAGTGCAGACATAAATATTAAAACTGTCTAGGAGGGGACTTATTTAATTTTTATTCCTGTCACCCCCTGGCAGGGTTAAAAGTAACTGGTCGGGATTTTATTAGGGGAGGTAAAAGCCCCTAAATCCCTGCTGCTATTACCAACATGTTTCTGCCCAAATCAAACGCTCATAAGAGTCGTGCAGGCATTCATCAGGGTGTTGGTCCCTTGGTTATTTATCTGGGTCTACCCCCAACTAGGGGATTCGTTACCTTCTACTGAGAAGCGGCCAGTCGCCTTTACTACTTCAGTACTCTGAATGGTTTCCGAGAGTGAACAATTATCTGAAAGAGAGTAGAACATATTTTATCGTTCCACTCATCTACACCCCCTTGCATTACTTTAAAAATAAGAATTACCCTCACATCTCTAATGCCACAGATCGTCATGTCTTCCCAAAAGTGTTCACCACATAACACCCCCCCGTGAGAACTGTTATTCATCACACAGGTCAAAGACCCCACGAATTCATTGTACACGTAACGTGATGGAAAACGATGTGAAGCCCCACACCACAACACCACGAGTGTACACGTCTTTTTACACATTCAGTCCCCAACATCATGCTGTTAATTATTCGTACATGCTGGTTCTGCTAGATACGAACCAAAATAAAGAAGGACTTACAAGGGTTTATTGGAAAGTCTCCAAACCCGGGACCGGTGAGAGGCCGTGGTCCTATAGTCACACTCTATATACAAAGGAAGGAAGTCAAAATGCATGATATCATCAATTCCCTCGCATTAAGTCAAAAACGCTTCTCTTTCCTGCTCAGACCACTCGTCTCACTTACTACTCCAAGAACGCACGGCACTAATCATCCCCACAACGGTCCTCCGTCGCCGAAGACAGAGACGAATTCTCTTCCATTTAAAGACATGATTATTCATTCCGGTGGGAGGGCTCTGAGTACACGTGATACCGCATAGTTCAGGTCATCTGACACTACGCGAATGAAAAGAGAAGACGGACCAAATACGGACGGGAGTATATTGAGTGAAAAAACCACCCGCCGACATCTTGGAGGTCCTGTATCACTCGTGAAATGTCGGGGCTCCTACATGGGTATCTGTATTCCCAATTGTGGGAGTAACCTCTCGATGATATCTTTCTTTAATAATGATATTCAGGCAACCTAAACCCATAATAAGTTACCTCACAAACGAAAAAATGAGTGGCCATAATTCGTGTATTACACACGCGTTAAGTGTCAAAAGTGACCAGAAAACGCTCTCGCATCCAAGCACAGTGGTAGTTGAATGAAGAGGACAATAAACGAAACCAACCTGCAGGTGCAAATCCCTTTCAAGATGATATTATTTACTCAGGTGATGAGCCACACTGTGTCAACCATACTCTCAATACAAACTGACTCCACTGAGAAAAATCATTTCTTACCCAACCCATATAAATGGAACCATGGGATGGAATCATTCAAACCCACTATACTGCTTTTGAGTCTGTCTACCCAACGTTGTTCCCTACAAAACAGGAAGTTAGCAATATCTACTGTATTGGGTGGTATAAAGGGTTTGTCCAGCACCGTCCACCTCAAGTCATGTTCACTATGTTTTTGTTGGTGAAAATGTGCAGTGAGTTTTGTGTTTGTTTTCCCGCATCGTATCGTACTCAGATGTTCAAGGATGCGTGTTTTTACTCTACGCGTAGTCATTCCCACATACAAAAGATTACACGGACAACGGATTAAGTAAATCACGTTCTCAGTGTTGCATGTGGTATGTTTTCTCTGCTCCCACGGTTTGGACGTCCCAATGTCAGCCTTTTTTCCATTTAAAGACAGAGGGCATGCCCTACAGGAGCCACAAGCATAGTGTCCCATCACAGGGGGCAGAAAGTGTTCCGGTTGGGGACCACTATTGCCAGACATGATAGCTCTCGGACGTGTATTGACAATAGTATCTTTTATACTTGCACTCTTTTTGAAAGAGAATAGTGGTTGAGGTTGTTCTAATCCATTAGAGTTCAAAATCCTCCAGTTCTTTTGGATTATCTTTTTTATATGGTTAGATGCTGTATTGAATGTCGTGACGCAAATGCTGCTCTCCACTCTTTCTTTTTCTTGTGTTTGTAGGAGCGTTTCCCTATTGCAGTTTCTCGCTCTTTTTTGTGCCTTGGATATGACTTTTACAGGGTAGTCTCTATGTTTAAGTTTCTCACTCAAAACATTGGCCTCATTTTTGTAATCCCCAATGTCGGAGCAGTTCCTGCGAAGACGCAAGAACTGACCGTAGGGCAAATTCTCTTTCAATGAACGGGGATGAAAACTCTGAAAGGAAAGCAGGTTATTCCTATCGGTAGGTTTGTGAAAAACACTACTCGCCAACCCTCCGTTTTCTGCCTTAATCCAGAGGTCCAAGAATGGTAACGCTTTATTGGTGATTGTACTGGTGAAAAACAAAAATGGGTTTTGATGGTTAAGCCAACCCAGGAAAGAGTTCGCCTGGTCACTATTGCCTCTCCAAATGATAAGTACATCGTCGATGTACCTACGCCATACCCTAATGTGTTCTAGAAAGGGGTTGGCTGCTGTAAACACTGTCTCATTCTCAAAATTCGAGACATAGAGGCATGCCAGGCTGGGGGCACAGGAACTGCCCATGGAAGTTCCATGGGTTTGTAGGTAGAAGCAGTCTTCAAACTTAAAAAAGTTTCTGGTTAGGGCCAGTTCTAAAAGGCTCAAGATAAATGCCCGTGGAGTATTATAACCCCATTCCTCAGCAAAGAGTATGTTCTCAATCACTCTTAGTGTTTCTTGCTGAGGAATGTTCGTATATAGCGATTCAATATCCAGTCCCATCATAAGGTCTTTTTCAGGGTCAAACTCCAAGTCTTTTATCAGGTTCAAAACCTCTCTCGTGTCCTTCAAATAGGCAGGCATCTTTTGAACAAGTGGACGAAGAAACACATCGCAAAATTTTGACAAGGGTTCTAGTATCGCCTATGGGGACGAAGCCGCCACTAGGATCTTATCATGTCCTTCCCTGTTGGGGGACGCCACACTCACCCAGGCCCTAACACAAGTAGAAGGTTGGGATACACTTACTGAACTGAAGAGGACACAGGTCAAGACCATCCTGCATGGTGCAATCCTCACGGAATATCTCAGGTCGAATGCTGCCCCAGGAGGTCTACTGGTTGTCTACTGGTTGTCAATGAACCCCTTATCTTTCTAGACAACGCCTCATTTAGAAAGGATTGGTCGTTGATCGCTTGGAGATGCTCCAGAGATTGGCTCATCTTAATCATAGAAACGGCGAAAAAAATCTCTGACGACCTTTTGATACAAATACAAATACAAATAAGTGAAGATAATTTAAAGACACATGTACAGATCTCTGTGTTTAAGAAGAAATTAGAAGAGACCAATAAAACAGTAAATGAGTATAAAGATTATCTTATGAATTCAAAGGTGCACAAGTTACAGAAAGACCTTAAAAAATTCTCAAGAGAGAAAGTGTATCCTTATATAAGAGATGAATACATTAAACAGAAGGAAAATCAAAACATGCAAAAGAAATCTACAAAGAATCAGACAGATACATCTAGCTCTGGGAGTGAAAGCAGTGATGCGGATTACCGACCAAGATTTAGAGGTAGGGGCTGGTCAAGGGGTTTCTCGCGTCCTTACCACCAACCACCACAGATGGGATTCGGATGGCCCCCTATGTACCCCCACATGGGCCCACCTCAATTCTTCCCAAATGAATACCCACCTTTTTTAGAGAGAGGCAGGGGGAGGGGGAGAGGGAGACAGAGGCAGCAGAAAACCCAACGGGTGCAATGGGAGGACATGAACCAACGAATAACACGCAGCATGGCACGGGAGGCGGAACCGAGCACCAGCAGGGAACACACTTAGTGATGAATCTAAGCAGTAGGTCACTTACTCAAACACAAGAAGCGGTCCTTTCAAAGGGACTAGGCTTTGTTCCTACCAACCAGTTAGATTCTTTCAAATTAAAATGTGAACTGGCTGGCTTTTTTCGGAGTGTACGTTTGAAGATTTTCTTTGAAGACAAGGAGGTCCAGGACAAAGGGGACGACACAGGGCTTAGAAATCACTCGACTTTTGTACCCAGTGTAGGACAACTACCCCCAGAGGTGGTTGTGTTCGAACAAGCGGTACTTAGGGAGGTGGAATTGTTGGAAAATTCCGAAAAGATAAAATCATTCCATAACCTCTCTAGAATTGAAAGAGAAGCCCTGAATGAATTGAGAGATGACCCTACACTGACAATAAAACCGGCCGATAAGGGGGGAGCAATTGTAGTTTTGGATAAAAATGTGTATAACTCGGAATGTCTCCGTCTGCTGGGTGATAGAAGAAATTACACGATCTTGCCTGCAGACCCAACAGAGGAACTACGAGTTTTGATTAACACATATGTAGAAGAAGCAGTTGGAAATGATTGGATTAGCCAAAAAGAGGCGGCTTTCCTCTGCAATGCACACCCTATTGTGCCCTACTTCTACATCTTACCTAAGGTGCACAAACCCACACGGCCCCCTCCTGGACGGCCGATAGTATCAGGTACCAACTCGATACTAGAACCCTTGTCAAAATTTTGCGATGTGTTTCTTCGTCCACTTGTTCAAAAGATGCCTGCCTATTTGAAGGACACGAGAGAGGTTTTGAACCTGATAAAAGACTTGGAGTTTGACCCTGAAAAAGACCTTATGATGGGACTGGATATTGAATCGCTATATACGAACATTCCTCAGCAAGAAACACTAAGAGTGATTGAGAACATACTCTTTGCTGAGGAATGGGGTTATAATACTCCACGGGCATTTATCTTGAGCCTTTTAGAACTGGCCCTAACCAGAAACTTTTTTAAGTTTGAAGACTGCTTCTACCTACAAACCCATGGAACTTCCATGGGCAGTTCCTGTGCCCCCAGCCTGGCATGCCTCTATGTCTCGAATTTTGAGAATGAGACAGTGTTTACAGCAGCCAACCCCTTTCTAGAACACATTAGGGTATGGCGTAGGTACATCGACGATGTACTTATCATTTGGAGAGGCAATAGTGACCAGGCGAACTCTTTCCTGGGTTGGCTTAACCATCAAAACCCATTTTTGTTTTTCACCAGTACAATCACCAATAAAGCGTTACCATTCTTGGACCTCTGGATTAAGGCAGAAAACGGAGGGTTGGCGAGTAGTGTTTTTCACAAACCTACCGATAGGAATAACCTGCTTTCCTTTCAGAGTTTTCATCCCCGTTCATTGAAAGAGAATTTGCCCTACGGTCAGTTCTTGCGTCTTCGCAGGAACTGCTCCGACATTGGGGATTACAAAAATGAGGCCAATGTTTTGAGTGAGAAACTTAAACATAGAGACTACCCTGTAAAAGTCATATCCAAGGCACAAAAAAGAGCGAGAAACTGCAATAGGGAAACGCTCCTACAAACACAAGAAAAAGAAAGAGTGGAGAGCAGCATTTGCGTCACGACATTCAATACAGCATCTAACCATATAAAAAAGATAATCCAAAAGAACTGGAGGATTTTGAACTCTAATGGATTAGAACAACCTCAACCACTATTCTCTTTCAAAAAGAGTGCAAGTATAAAAGATACTATTGTCAATACACGTCCGAGAGCTATCATGTCTGGCAATAGTGGTCCCCAACCGGAACACTTTCTGCCCCCTGTGATGGGACACTATGCTTGTGGCTCCTGTAGGGCATGCCCTCTGTCTTTAAATGGAAAAAAGGCTGACATTGGGACGTCCAAACCGTGGGAGCAGAGAAAACATACCACATGCAACACTGAGAACGTGATTTACTTAATCCGTTGTCCGTGTAATCTTTTGTATGTGGGAATGACTACGCGTAGAGTAAAAACACGCATCCTTGAACATCTGAGTACGATACGATGCGGGAAAACAAACACAAAACTCACTGCACATTTTCACCAACAAAAACATAGTGAACATGACTTGAGGTGGACGGTGCTGGACAAACCCTTTATACCACCCAATACAGTAGATATTGCTAACTTCCTGTTTTGTAGGGAACAACGTTGGGTAGACAGACTCAAAAGCAGTATAGTGGGTTTGAATGATTCCATCCCATGGTTCCATTTATATGGGTTGGGTAAGAAATGATTTTTCTCAGTGGAGTCAGTTTGTATTGAGAGTATGGTTGACACAGTGTGGCTCATCACCTGAGTAAATAATATCATCTTGAAAGGGATTTGCACCTGCAGGTTGGTTTCGTTTATTGTCCTCTTCATTCAACTACCACTGTGCTTGGATGCGAGAGCGTTTTCTGGTCACTTTTGACACTTAACGCGTGTGTAATACACGAATTATGGCCACTCATTTTTTCGTTTGTGAGGTAACTTATTATGGGTTTAGGTTGCCTGAATATCATTATTAAAGAAAGATATCATCGAGAGGTTACTCCCACAATTGGGAATACAGATACCCATGTAGGAGCCCCGACATTTCACGAGTGATACAGGACCTCCAAGATGTCGGCGGGTGGTTTTTTCACTCAATATACTCCCGTCCGTATTTGGTCCGTCTTCTCTTTTCATTCGCGTAGTGTCAGATGACCTGAACTATGCGGTATCACGTGTACTCAGAGCCCTCCCACCGGAATGAATAATCATGTCTTTAAATGGAAGAGAATTCGTCTCTGTCTTCGGCGACGGAGGACCGTTGTGGGGATGATTAGTGCCGTGCGTTCTTGGAGTAGTAAGTGAGACGAGTGGTCTGAGCAGGAAAGAGAAGCGTTTTTGACTTAATGCGAGGGAATTGATGATATCATGCATTTTGACTTCCTTCCTTTGTATATAGAGTGTGACTATAGGACCACGGCCTCTCACCGGTCCCGGGTTTGGAGACTTTCCAATAAACCCTTGTAAGTCCTTCTTTATTTTGGTTCGTATCTAGCAGAACCAGCATGTACGAATAATTAACAGCATGATGTTGGGGACTGAATGTGTAAAAAGACGTGTACACTCGTGGTGTTGTGGTGTGGGGCTTCACATCGTTTTCCATCACGTTACGTGTACAATGAATTCGTGGGGTCTTTGACCTGTGTGATGAATAACAGTTCTCACGGGGGGGTGTTATGTGGTGAACACTTTTGGGAAGACATGACGATCTGTGGCATTAGAGATGTGAGGGTAATTCTTATTTTTAAAGTAATGCAAGGGGGTGTAGATGAGTGGAACGATAAAATATGTTCTACTCTCTTTCAGATAATTGTTCACTCTCGGAAACCATTCAGAGTACTGAAGTAGTAAAGGCGACTGGCCGCTTCTCAGTAGAAGGTAACGAATCCCCTAGTTGGGGGTAGACCCAGATAAATAACCAAGGGACCAACACCCTGATGAATGCCTGCACGACTCTTATGAGCGTTTGATTTGGGCAGAAACATGTTGGTAATAGCAGCAGGGATTTAGGGGCTTTTACCTCCCCTAATAAAATCCCGACCAGTTACTTTTAACCCTGCCAGGGGGTGACAGGAATAAAAATTAAATAAGTCCCCTCCTAGACAGTTTTAATATTTATGTCTGCACTTTTGTGGTCCCTCCTTTAGGGAATATTGTCCTTGTTCTGTTTTCTTTAGACACTATTTGTTCTATTTTGTCAAACCCCTTTTCTGTTCCGTTTCCTCACCACTTTATTCTTCATCTTACAAAAAACATTGCGCTCCGCCCACTGTGTTGGTCTGCACGGGGGCGTTCGACGCGGCCCAATGATGAAGCATGACACTGCAAAGTGTGTGAGGGCAGTATTTTAAGAATAATGTTTTTTCCTTCTAAACTATACTCTAGGTTTATGTGATAATAGGGATAGTATTGTGCCTTTCACTATCATATTTAACTGTGAGGATTTAAGTTTGTGGAGCGTTTCTCTGTTTAGTGAGTATTAAACGTTAGCTAGGGGAGTCAGAGAAGGCCCAATTTTTCCCTTATTTCTCTCTTTTGTGATATTATTGTATATGAGTCTAACTGATGTCGAACAAAAAGTCAGTGATGCTCAGGATGTCATTGCTAAAGTTGAGAATCTTACTAAGGAAGTTAACCAATTGAAAAAGTCTACAGAGGATTTAGAAAATTGTAATCAGCGTAATAATCTACGGATTAATGGAATTCCAGAGGGTTCTGAGGGATCCGACATGATCTCCTTTTTGAAATCTCAGGTCTTGCAGATTGTTGGCCTTCCAAAAACTGTTGATTTTAATATCCAAACAGCTCATAGACTGGGTCCTCAAAATACATCCTCTGCCACCAAACCAAGAGGCATCATTGCCTACTTTATGCTATACTCTGACCTCATGGCTATCCTCACTGCAGCCAAACAACACAAGCAGATGTTCTGGTCAGATCACAAAGTCTTTTTTAGCCAAGATGTGTCCAAACCAACTGCCAATAGACGTAAGGAGTTCCTAGATCTTAGACCGGCCTGGAAGTCCATGAATGCTCGCTATGGCCTTATACATCCCTGTTGCTTCAAAGTGACTTACAAAGACAGAACATTTTCATTTGATGATCCTGCTGATCTTCGGAAGTTCATCCACACCCACCGAGAAGAACACATGGAACTGGGCAAACATTGATCGATTTGTTATAATTTTCGAAATTTTTCCCATGCTTTTTCTCTTTAGATCTCTGTGTTTGTTATGACTTATTGTTAAGTGTGAACTGTTCTTCTGTCTGTTATAGGTTTATCTTGTGCTATGATTGAAGACCCCTACTTCATCACTCGTTCGTCTACTTGTTATGTTATGTTATGTTATTTATTCTTTTGTATAGCGCAACGGTTACTCAAAAAGAGTGTCCCGGCGCTTTTAGGTAAGGGGAACAGATTTCAGAATAACACAACACAGCTAAAAGAGGTTAAAAGATAAACAAAAAGAAAGCAAAACTACTGGCAGACCTATTGGGAAAACAGCCAGGTTTTGAGACCTCTTCTAAAATCAAGGAGAGTAGACGCCCCCCGCAAAGGGAGCGGTAGTGCATTCCACATTGTTTGACGTATCCCGTTGATGTGTTCCCCTAAGTCCTGGTAAGCTCCCTTTCTCACTATCTCATTGTTTCATTTGTTTTGTTTGTTCTGTTTGGAGTATTTCATCCCTTCCTTTTTATCTGATGTTATATTGCCGGTTTCTGTTCTCGATGTCTCCCCGGTGATGTGGTTGTCTTGGTTTTCTCTCTCCGTCCCCCCTCCCTCAACATTGTTTTTTCTCTCTTCCTTGTCTATCATGACTAGTGCCTCTTGGCTTCTTGTCATCTTCTCTTCCCTTACTCCTTTGGGAGATAATGCTCACTATTTCTTCCTTTCTCCTTGTTTCCTCCTCCTCTCCTTCTTATTTCCATCTCTTTTTCATTTTTCCTTGACCTTTTCTCTCTATCTTGAACTTTCTTCACATCCTCATTATATGACACTTCTCTCCACTCTGTGGCTAGTACACATTTGTTTTTCTTTTCTTTATGCTACTTAAGTCTTCTTGCTCTTTACTCTACGTCTGCCCTCTATCTCTTGTCTTTTTTTCGCTCTGACCTGTCTACAGTTTTATGCTTATCAATATTTGTATTCTGTAAATGAAAGGTTTTTGCGTGATATCCTGGAATGTTAAAGGTATTCGTAATCCCGCTAAGAAGCAACGTGTTTTATCTCACCTAGCAAGGTTAAAATGTCATGTTGCGCTGTTACAAGAGACACACCTTAAGTTACAAGACTTGTCTTCTCTACGTAAACAATGGGTAGGAGAATTCTTTTGCTCTCCAGCTGTAAATAACAAAAACGGTGTGGTCATATTATTTCACAAATCTTTAAATGTTCAGTTACATAATGAGTTTGATGATGACAATGGTAGATGGTTGTTTTTAAATACCACTGTTAATAACACTCAACTCTCCTTTTGTAATGTTTATGGTCCGAATGGTATTGACCTTCAATTTTGGAATGATTTCTCTATCCTTATCTCTTCACATGCTGTTGATGATTTGATTCTGGGAGGTGACTGTAATCAACTTGTGTATCCCTTCCTAGATCGCAAATCACCAACTAAATATGTTCCCAACAAGATGCAGAAAACATTCCATAAAGCAATTTCAACTAGAGGCCTAATAGACACTTGGAGAATCTCCCATCACGATACACTAGAATTCACTTTTTTCTCCCCAGTCCATCACTTTCATTCCCGTATTGACTATATTTTTCTCACCCAGCATGCCCTGCAGTTTATGACCAACTCAGAGATTGGTTCTATCCTTATTTCAGATCATGCCCCAGTTACGTTAGATATGGACTTTCCGTCACCCCTCTCACCTCTCGTTGCTGGCGCTTTAATAACTCTCTTCTCTTAGATCCTCAGTTTGTTGAACAATTTACACTTTTTATGGATGAGTTCTGTCTTAACAATCTTACCTCTACTCCCCAATTTCATTTCATATGGGATGCTTTCAAGGCTGCTGCTAAAGGATTTATTATTGACTTTGTGGCTCGGAAGAAGAAAAAAGCCCTCTCTGACTCTTCTCTCATCCTTAAACAAATTAAAAGATTGGAACATCAATATTTCACCACTAATTCTACGGACACTCTCTCTTCCCTTATCAAAGCCAAAATGCATTTTAATAAACACTCCTGGGACTCTGCTTGTAATCATCTCCTTAAATTTAACGCGGAATAAAGCGGGTAAATCTCTGGCCAATCAAGAAGCAGAAGTCTAAAATCGTGACTATTACTGACAACTCCGGTGTTCACCATACTGTTGCTGAAAAAATACTTGATTGCATTGTCCATTATTATACCTCTCTCTACACTGCAGAGTCTACTCCTTCCTCCGCTCAACTTGATTCTTTCTTCCAATCCATTCCAAATTTCTCTGCTGCTTCGACCGATCTTACTTTATTGGACATTTCTATTACAGAAACAGAAATTATTAACGCTATTAATCTTCTCCCCAAAGACAAAACACCTGGTCCGGACGGTTTCACAGTTCGGTTCTATCTTCATTTAAAAAAATCCTTAATACCTCATCTATTTTCGTTGATAAATCATTTCCTTCAAGAAGGCGAGTCAAAGGGAACCTTCACCCAAGCAATGTTATGTCTAATTCCTAAACGGACAAAGATCCCTCCCTTTGTAAAAATTATAGACCCATCTCTCTGATTAACACTGATTGTAAATTTTTGCTAAAATATTAGCCTTTCATATTAATAAAGTAATTCCTGATCTTATTAACATATATCAATCTGGTTTTGTCAAAGGGAGATCTATAACTGACAATTCAAGAACTCTCCTTAACATCATCCATCTTACCTCTAAATTGGACTCCCCGGTTGCTGCCATCAAGTTGGACGCTGAAAAAGCATTTGATAGGGTGAGCTGGGATTTTATGTTTGGAGCGTTGAGATGGCATGGGTTTAGCCCCCCTTTTATTAGATACGTTCAACTACTGTATTCTAACCCCACTACTTCTATATGGGCCAATGGTTGTCAATCTAAATATTTCACTCTACATAGAGGTACCAGGTAAGGATGCCCCCTCTCCCCACTTCTTTTCATTCTTTCTTTAGAACCTTTTCTCGAAAAAATCAGGCGCTCACCTTCATACACTGGCTTCCAATTTAAGGAGGTTGACATTAAGTTCACTGCTTATGCAGATGAAATTCTGCTATATAGCTCTAACCCTTCCACTTCTTTGCCAGCTCTTTTTTCTTTACTACAAGAATATTCCTCAGTATCAGGCTACAAATTGAATATTGATAAATCCGAAGTTTTACCTTTAAATAAATATTGTCTTTCCCACATGTTTCACGACTCTGGCTTTGCATGGGATCCCAAGAGCATTAAGTGTTTAGGTGTCCTTTATACAAATACTATTAGGGAAACCATTAAAACACAGAAATACTTCAAAAACTCTCTGCTCTTATAGAAAGTTGGTCCCCGGTTTTTCCTATCCTGGTGGGGTAGATTCTCCACTATCAAGATGATGCTCCTCCCCATTGTTAATTTCTATCTCTCTATGCTCCGGGTCTTTCTTGCGTTTTATTTCTTAAGTACCATAAATCGCTCCTTAACTAAATTCTTATGGAACAATCGCAAAGCTAGGATCTCTCTCTCCGGTCTCCAGCAGCCTAAAACCTTAGGTGGTATTAACTTTCCTAACATTAGCCAGTACCACTCTGCCTTCACACTAAAACAAATCTGGCCCTTTTTAGCCGATTCCCCCGCCCTTCCTTTAAAAGCTTGGAGTTCACTAGAACTTGCTCAACTCCAACCTTTTTCATTTCTTACGGCTACCCGAATATCTCAACCTCCAAAACCTCTTTCCACTCCTATTTGCAATCACTCCAAAGCTCTTTCTCTTTCACTGTTTAGTTCTCATCTCTTTCCGATGGAATTTCTCTCCCAAACCCCAATATGGTCCAATAAATTCTTAAAGATCAATAACAGAGCACTCTTTTGGAAGGAATGGATTGATAAAGGTATTATCACTCTTGATCATTTAATGAAAGATAATTTACGAAGGGAGTTTTTAGATCTTCGCGAGTCGTTCAATATCTCCAACACTCAAATGTTTTCTCAGGATTGCCCTTCAGCCTCTCCTGCTCAAGTCTCCTCCTTTACACTTGATTTCTCTATCCCGTTTAAAGCCTCTGTCATTTATAAACTACTCTCCCGTCCTTTAGCAGACAGATCTAAGATCTAACTACTATGGGAAAATTACTTAGCCCAGGAAATTTCACCTCAGCTTTGTGACTCTATTTGGTCCAAAATACATACCTCATCCCGTTCTGCAAGCACTACACAGACTTTATTTTTCTTCTATAACAGACTTTCTTTTAATCCCTCTGATTTGTACAAATTTCATTTTTTAGAATCCCAAAAATGTTTGTCATGTCCATGTGAGAATAGTGATTTTCTCCATATGTTCTTTCATTGTCTATTAGTTAAGTCTCTATGGTCTCAGATTTGGTCCAAATTAAATGTCATCCGGTCTACCAATTTCCCTTTTGAGATTATACACATATGTTTAGGGGGCTCCTCACCAATATGGAATGTTCAATGTAATGTACAAAAATGTATTGACTTATTTATAGACATTTCTCTCCAAATTATTACAACCAATTGGAAAGACACTTCCAAAATCTCATATCTAGCTTGGTGGAATTCGTTTTGTCACCATCACAGACTTGATCACTCATTTGCTACTTCAACACCTTTATTAATTAAAAAAGACTTATTATGGTCACCTCTCACAACATATCTCTCCACTTATATTCCTTAAAACCATTACTTACCCTCACTTATAGTTCTCTTTTCGCTCTTTATTACTTATCTTCATATAACTTATTTTATAGTGGTTGTTGTTATTGAACTGCTATTTTCTCTATTTTATATTTCCCCCTCCCTTTTCTCCCTCTATCTTTTTTTTTCTCCTTCTCTGTCCCCCTCCCTTCTCAAAAAATCTTAAAAGCTTCTTTTTCCTACGTATAGTCTTACATCCCTTTTTCTTTCTGGGATGGGCTTTACAAATGCTATGTTCCAATATCACTTCATATTTTATTGTAACCCATTTGCTCCTGTAATGATGTTTTACTATGTTTATTAATCTTCAATAAAGCTTCTAAACTTAAAAAAAAGAACTCAAAACAGTAGATAAAAAATATAGGCCTCTAGCAAATTATTACACACCTAAAAACAGATTTATATAATGAAACATAATGCTAAACTCTTTCTGAATTATAATTATGATTTTAATGTTAAAACACATACAAAGGCCTCCTGAAGAAACCATCAGCGGACCCCACCAACCTCAAGAACTACCACCCCATCTCGCTCCTCACTTTTCCTGCCAAAGTCATCGAGAAGACCGTCAGCAGACAGCTTGCCGCCTTCCTCGAGACAAACAGATCCCTCGACCACTCGCAGTCTGGTTTTCGAGCCAACCACAGCACCGAGACCGCCCTCATCGCAGCCACTGACGACATCCGAGCCCTGCTCGACAACGGGGAAACAGTGGCCCTCATCCTCCTGGACCTCTCCGCAGCATTCGATACTGTCTGCCACCGCACCCTAGTGCAGCGCCTCAGCCACATCGGAATCCAAGAGAAGGCACTGGAGTGGATCATCTCGTTCCTCGCCGGAAGAACCCAGAGAGTCCACCTCCCCCGTTCAGATCCGGGGCCACCGAAGTCATCTGCGGTGTACCACAAGGATCATCACTCAGCCCCACTCTCTTCAACATTTACATGAGCCCCATCGCGGCCATCGCACGCCAACACAACCTCAACATCATCTCCTACGCCGACGACACCCAGCTGATCCTCTCCCTCACCAACGACCCCGCCACCGCCAGAACCAACCTACACGAAGGGATGAAAGACGTAGCCGAGTGGATGATGAACAGCCGCCTGAAACTGAATTCAGACAAGACAGAAGTCCTCATCCTTGGATCATCACCCTCTGCCTGGGATGACTCCTGGTGGCCCCCTGCCCTGGGCAGCACACCCAAACCAACGGACCACGCACGCAACCTGGGCTTCATCCTGGACTCCTCCCTCTCGATGACCAGTCAAGTCAACGCCGTCTCATCGTCATGTTTCAACATCCTACGCATGCTCCGAAAGATCTTCCGTTGGATCCCCACCGAAACCAGGAAGACGGTCACCCAGGCACTCGTCACCAGCCGACTGGACTACGGAAACACCCTCTACACCGGAACCACAGCCAAACTACAGAAAAGACTCCAACGCATCCACAACGCCTCCGCACGACTCATCCTGGACATCCCCCGACACAGCCACATCTCCGGACACCTGAGAGACCTGCACTGGCTCCCCGTCAGCAAGAGAATCACGTTCCGACTCCTCACCCACGCACACAAGGCCCTCCACGACCTGGGCCCCAGGTACCTCAATGACCGCCTGACCTTCTACACTCCCACCCGCCAGCTACGATCGGCCAGCCACGCCCTCGCCATCATTCCAAGCATCCGAAGAGCAACCACGGGAGGAAGATCCTTCTCCTACCTGGCAGCCAAGACTTGTAACTCCCTCCCCATCCACCTCCGTCTGACCCAAGACCACCTCTCCTTCAGGAAGCAACTCAAGACCTGGCTGGTCGAGCAGTAGCGGACCCCCTTCCCCCAAGCGCCTTGAGACCCTCCGGGTGAGTAGCGTGCTATACAAATTTCTTGATTGATGGATTGATTGAAAGGCTATCAAGAGTATGCTATTACAATATTAACAAACTTGCTGGGAAAATCTTTCAATATGAGAGTCAGAAGAAGTGAGAAGGTAGACAATCACAACACAAATATTGTTACATCCCTCTGTTTTATACTCAAACATCATTTTTGAGAAACATTTCGCAAAGTGTGCACCCTTTCCTGTTAAGTTACAATGAGAAAGCAATTTCATTTCAGGACAATGTCCACTTAAAGGATACATTATTTAGTTATTCTACCATACATAAAGTTAAAAAAATCATTTTATTTTAGAAAAAGACAATAGAAATTCACTGAAAAGAAAAAAGGTGAAAGTATAGTTATAGTTAATAGTAATAAAAAAAAGAGGATTTTTTGTTTAAAGAAAACCTTAGAAATTCACTGACAAAACCAAAGGTTAAGATAACGTTATAGTTAGGTGAATTTGTTAGTATCAACATTAATGTTTTTAACTAAAAAAAACACAGACATTTACCAATCCAATCCAAAAGACTTTATTCGGATATCAACGTATCCATAAAAGTGAGCCATATGCAAGGATTACAAATCACAATAAAATAGTTAGATAACATATCAAATTCATAATACAGCAAGCAGTAAACAGATTAGCTACATAATAAAAACAATTACAATGACGTAATCAAAATAAATGTTGTTAGGAGCTAAATACAAGTATACTTCGTGGGTCATGCATAGATTTGCGGGCCCCTTTGGCTATTCACAGGATGGTACCAACACGCAGGATCAATTCATCATTTCCCAGTTTAAGTATACAGCTGGGGGCATCAGTTAGATTGATAGGTGACAATATTTTAAAGAAGGGAATTAGCAGCCATTGTGCATATCTTGTGTAATTTTTGCAGAAAAATAGAAAATGACATAGTGTTTGTCCACTATGTCCATCGCATGGGCATGGCAGGTAATCAAGTTTTGCCTTATACCCAAGGGGAAAACACAGCAAATATCTTATGGTCCCAGCTCTTAAACGAAAGAGAAGTCCTCTCTCCCAGTTCTACAGAAGTAGGGTGATGTAGCTAGTCAAATAATGTTCGGTTTGCTCAATGGGTATAAATTTAGCAACGGTTTGTTTTTTTGATTCCCTCTCCAATCTTTCCTCGCTATAAAGTGCATAAAGGCCTTTTTTATCAACAGTCTCAGCTGTGTTTGGGTTGAGAAACAGTCCTTCAAATTTAACAATTTCCAGTACCCCAGCAAGCCATGGCATAACCATCCCTTTCTCGCAGCTAATACAATCTTCTATTATCTCCCTTGTGAGAGATGCTGTGGGGTTTTTCATTATGGCTAACCAGAACAGTGCAGGGTGTGCCCTTATAAAATCTTCAATGTAGCTTAATTTTAGTTCACTGTAACATATGTACTGAGGAGTAGAGATTGGTGCACCCAAGAGTTTTCTGCAAAATCTATTTTCCTCTAATTGGACACTAGAACGTTTAGCAATGCCCCAAACCTCTGTGCCATAAGTGGCTATTGCTAAGCACTGTGACTTAAAAATCTTTAAAATCTCTGGGATTGCCCCAGATATTTTCAAGTAGGGGAGACTGAGGATTGAGTTAAAGGCCTTTGAGAACTTTTTCTTACAATACGCCATATGTTCAGACCAGGTGCCGTTCACAGCAAAGACCATCCCCAGGTAGGGAAAAGTGGCAGTGCAAGTACATTATTGGTCTCCCACAAAAACACAGCTTAAGGGAAATTTTCTTGGCCCATAGGACATTATGAATGATTTCCTAAAGTTGGTACATAGGTCTTAATCAGTCATGAAATCCGTGAATCCTCATACTGAAGTGCGTAGTGCATTTGGTGTACGTCCAATTAAAACCGCATCATTTGCATATAAAAGCACCAGGAGAGTTCTACCTTTAATTCTAAGGACGTCATCAGTGAGTGTAATCAAAGATTTGTGCAGGTTTTTTATGTAAATAATAAAAAGGAGGGGGGCTAGGACGCACCCTTGCTTAACCCCCCCTACCAACACTGATGCCCCCGCCACCGATCCTCACCTGCGCCTTAAGGTCCCTATGCAGGTAGGCCAGAAAATGAACAAGGGCCTCATCTAAGTCGTAAGCTAGGAGAATGGACCATAAGCGAGACCTATAAACAAAGTCGGATGCGGAGGTCAGGTCCATAAAAGCGCTGTGCTACGATATAATTCCCAATGATCAAATTAAGGTTTAAACACTGCTCGTTAGTGCCAACTTTGCTCCTAAAAGCCTAGTTGGCATTGTTCTAAAATGTGATTGTCCTCAGCCCAACTTAAAATTTTATTGTATAAAACTCTGCCTAAGATTTTAAGGCTGTTGTCTATTAAAGAGATCGGCCTATAACAGCTAGGTTGCGTGCGATCACCCTTTTTTTTTTTTTTTTAAAAACCTTTATTTACGTCAACATGGTACACAGCTATTCAGCCGACATCCCGGAGGTTCGGCAGCACGATGGGAACAATACGTAGGAAGGTCCATATCCGTACATCAGGAGTAACAAAGGTTTAGTTTTAATGTAAACCAAAAAAAATAAAAACACGAGCAAGGCAAAGCATATAATAAGCATGCGCTAGTTCTCAGCTGGGGCGAGGTCCCACTCCCATCAGCGGAGCGGTAGACCACGCCAAAGAAGCGAGGGGAAAGCAGGGGTACGGACTCCAGGTTATGAACAGTTTACGTATATAGTTGGGAGTAGAGCTAGGGGGAAAGTTGCACATCGAGCATCTCAGCAACCGGGGGCACACAAATATCTCCCCTATAGTGGTTCCATTGCCCCCATATCTTATGCCACTTCTTAGGGCGACCCCGGGCACTGTACACCGTTTTCTCCCGGAACATGCCCCAGTCCATATTTTCCATCCATGTTACCAAGGTGGGAGGTCTCTGGGATCCCCACAGCTGCGCAATATCTCGCTTCGCCACCATATTCCCCAGAGTCACCCATTGGGTCTGAGCGGCATCATAGTCGGTGGGGCCCCAGACATTCAACAGGCATCGTCTTGCCTCCGGGAAGAGTGCGATACCCGTGACCTCCTCCATCACATCATGAATTTGTTTCCAGAACTCTACGATCTCCCCACACTCCCAAATAATGTGTAGAAAGGTGCCCAACATCCCACAGCCTCTCTTGCATAAGCCATCGTCAGAGAAACCCATATGAATCAAGCGGGGCCCCGTGATATAAACCCTGTGAAGTATCTTAAGCTGCACCAGCCGCAGTCTAGCCGGGATCGCAACCACCTTCGGAGAGGAGACGGCATATTGCCAGTCCTCATCGTCCAGTTCGAGACCATCCCTAGTCCATTGTTCTCACACATCAAAGAGGAGGTCGGTCCGGACATTTACAAGCTTTTTGTAAATCAAGGAGATTGTACTCTCCGGCATATGACCATCCAGAATCCGATCCTCCAAAGGAGAAGACTCAGGCACGGCCTCCCCCTCGGCACGAACAGATAGCAGAGCGTGACGCACCTGGGCATATCGAAAGTATTCAGTACCCCCTAATTCGTACTCCGTCTGCAGCGTCTCAAACGATTTCACCTTACCCTTAGTCAGCAAATCCCCAACTCTAGAAATCCCAATTAGGTCCCACTTCTCAAACCCTTTCGTGTGCCATAATTTCCCTAGGATATCGGATTCAAAAAGCGGAGTAGCCTGGGTAAGTCTGTCCTTCCAGCCCAACGAGTTCGTAACCGCCTTCCACACATGCACTGCCGTCTTGGTCGGTCCTGTGAGGGACCCATCCAATGATTTGGAATACAGCGCCCTAAGGTAATTACCCCCGCGCAACAGCCACCGATCCATAGCAAACCCTGGGTTTAACGCCGGACCGTAAACCCCATGGTTGATCGCTCCCAATTGGGTAGCCCAATAATATCTTCTGATGTCAGGGAGTGCTATCCCTCCGTCATACCATGGAAGGGTCAACTTTGCTATAGCTATACGCGGTCGACCGTCCCATAACAGCGAACGCTGGAGGCTCTCCACCTCACGAAAATAACAGGCAGGAACTAACTCTAGGGTGTTCTGTAAGGCGTAGAGAAACCGGGGAAGAGACATCATTTTAAACAATGCGGCGCGGCCTAGGAGGGAGAGCGGTAGCCGCCTCCAACCCGCAACATCCCGTCTCAAGCGTGACAGCGGAGGGAGGAGGTTCTTCTCGTATCGGACAGAGGGGTCTGTGGAAATATATATCCCCAAGTACAGAAAGCCCCGCTGGGCGATCTGGATGGAGCAATCCCGCGGGACGGTAGGGGTGTCCCCACTGAGAACATATAGGTGCGACTTTCCCCAGTTAATGGCGAGACCCGAGTTACTACCAAAAGACTTCAAAACGTCACAGACCACTATGAGGGATTTCCGAGGCGAGGTCAAGTATAACAAGATGTCGTCTGCATACAGAGAAATGCGGTCCTCGTGGTCTAGCGACCATCGGATCCCTCTTATGTCTGGCTGCCATCTAATCCATGCCGCCAGCGGCTCGAGGGCGAGAGCGAACAGTAGTGGCGACAGAGGACAACTCTGCCGGGTGCCCCTCCCAAGCACAAAATCACCCTTTTTAAAAATTAGGACAATGATGCTGGTGGTCTACGTCTTTGGCAGTGGGGCATTAATTAAGTTGTTAAAAACATTTAGCAGCAATGGGACACAAAAATCGTGTTTATGTTTAATGAGGTAGATGGGTAGCTCATCAGGGCGAGGGGCTTTGTTGCCCATGCTCTGGCGTATGGCCTCCTCGACCTCTGTTATCGATATTGGAACCCTGTACAGGACAGTATGGTTCAAAAGATCAGTTTCCAAAGCAGGCGCTGAGTAAATTGCAGAAAAGTGACTTTCCCAGGTTGCACTGGTTATGTTGCAACTTATGGGCGTTAATGGCTGCCCCATTGTTCTTAAATCTTTAACAGCAGTCCAGAATATATTCCCATTATTTAAACTAGCGGCATTGACAAGCGCGTCCCAGTGCTCGCTTAGTAGTTCTTCCTTCCTTTTGGCAATGGCTCACTTATACGTCAGCCTTAAAGACTTGACCAATGAGTTGCTCCTTGGGCTATGTGACAGGGCCTTACGTAGCTGCCTGTTGGCCGCTGAGCACTCATGATTAAACCATCTAAGTTCTTGTTGTACCGGGGGAATAGGTTTGGACAACAAGGATGTAATGGCACCACAACGTTTAGTAAAGACAATAATTGCCTCAAAATGTGCAGCCTGATAAACAGAGGTTAATGAGGCTCAGGTTTTCCCTGAAAATTGTACTAAATAATTGAGTATTATTAACAGCCCGCCCATACCAGTCTGAGGTTATCTTTGGAGGGCGATAAATTCCTGGCACCACATTCTATATTAGGTGTTGGGGCGGGGATAATCATAACACAATTTGAATTGGGTTGTGGTTCCCAAAAGTTGTGGCCATAGTTTTTGCTTTCAGCAGACTGGCCTCCAAAACAGGAGAGATAAAAACATGATCAATTGTAAATGAGCAGCCCCTCCCTCTAAATGTCTGTTTTGGGGAAAGTTATCTTTTGTGATAGCCGCAATCTCCAGGACATTGGTTAGATTATGATTATTCAAGTGGTCCACTAACTCCATGCCCCCTTAACATTTTTGTATGCTGATATGTAGCGGTTTACTTGGCCATAGGTGAGACAGCTTGGCGTTAAAATTGCCACCTAGTCAGATTCCAGTTGACTTAAAACAGTCTTTGGATTTTTGGATAGACGCAATAAATTTAAATACGTTTATATAATTCCCATTTGGTATGGAATGGAAATCATTATTATTAAAATTAATTAAGAAAGAAACCCCCCTGTTGAGCATTATAGCTTGGTAATTGTTATTGTTTGTACATATGGTTTTGATGGTGCCACCTGCAGCAATGTTAACCCAAATCCCCCAAATGGTCGACCATCCTTGGGGGATGTAGCTAGGATATTATGACATTCGAACCTCTCGATAAATAAATCTTGAGTAGCCCATATTTCTTGGAACAGGAGAATATCCTGCTCTTTAATAAAGTGTGACCAATCGGATTGATGGAGCTTAGAATGCAACTACGCAACATTCCAGCTTAGGATGCTAAGGTCTGTGCTGGCTGAGACCTTCATAGGTGTGGGTGAGCTGGCACACTTGTTTCCTAGGGGGAGACATAATGGCCCATTAACGAGGTCAGAGGGTTTCTCAGAGGGTGATAGTTAGTCTTGGGTGTCCAATCCAGACAGGGCCTGAAACCTATTAGAGGTGGGGAGTTGGGGGGGTCTCATTAAGGCAGGGGTGTAGTTTGGTTTGTAAAAGTAACCAAGAGGTAATGCACATATATTGGTGCTATTAAGTGTAGTGGACTCGCATGCTCTTAGTAGCTGTCTCACCAAGGGTGGTCTACGGAAATTGATTACAATACATTCCCCTTCATTGTTCTTTGTGAATGCACCGACCCACCCAACTCTACGCACCATAATAATGTCATTCATTCCAGATGGGTGAAACCTCCTATGCCTCGATAGCCAGTCCACGCATTTATTGCATAGTTGGACCAGTGACTCGTGCTGATCCCTCTTTAGAGTTGGTACACCTGCCAGCACCACCACATAAGGGCAGGCAGCAGGTGGCAAACTCAAGACATCTTGATTTGCTATGGGGGGCTACAGCTAATAGAGGCTAAAGCATTACTACTCTGGCAGCCGGGGAATATGTTCTGATCCACTCCTTTGCGTCTGTTAAATCTATTTGATCTATTAGCGCTATCCCGAATGGGTGAGGGTGTGCAATGGTAGCTGGATCAGCAATGCATGTAGTTCCATGCCTATTAAGGGGCAATTGGGAACAACCCCAAGTTTGTCCGCGTGTCATGTGCGAGTTATTTACAGTTGCAGTGGCTCTAACAGTGGGGGCTTGTGTTTCATGGTTTGGAATGCGTGTTATTGCGCATTGTCCTCCCGCTCCCCTTCAATAGCTGCAATTTTTACATTCCCAGCTGGTTGACCATCACCCCTTATAAGTAAAGCCAGATTGTCTAGGCGCTCCTGTAATGAAGCAAGCTTTATATCTAGAATTTCATTGATTTGTTTGGTCACCATCACAGCGGCAATATCAGCAATAGTGTCCCCAAGGTTCTCAAAGTATGATATAGCCTCAGTCTGTATGCTGATTAAGCAGCTCAGTTTCCTGTTCTGTGTTATCGGTGTAATCACAGTAAAATCAGGGATTTCAAGAATGTCAGTACTTA
This sequence comes from Triturus cristatus, assembly GCF_964204655.1. Classification (NCBI taxonomy): domain Eukaryota; kingdom Metazoa; phylum Chordata; class Amphibia; order Caudata; family Salamandridae; genus Triturus; species Triturus cristatus. The sequence goes on from NC_140591.1 coordinate 1,528,075,335, forward strand.
GCAGCAGTGGCTGTATCCAAGCAGAGAGGGAGGTTCGGGCCGGGGCAGTACAGGTGGGCTGCTTCCTTTTGGTACAAATGGGTTTCCCGCTCTTCCTCTTCCGTTTAATGGCTGGAATTCCCGCAGGTGTGGCTATATCAATGTCAAATTGAGACTCCGCTAACTCAATTATGTCTCACACCACTTGTGCTCCCACTTGCAATTGGGGATTTGTGAGATCCGTTTCCAGTTCCCTGAAGCTGAGGAGAGGACGAGTCTTGGGTATGATCAGTTAGTGTACCTCTAAAATTTGCCATGTCCACCCTCCCCTCAATGCCCAGTGACATGTGCCGCTCTGTAAGTTCGATTTAGTCTGAAACAATGTTGACCACCCTCTCAAGCGTCCTGTTAATGCTAGCGGTTTCTGGGCATGCAGGTCGTAGCATAATATGCTTTGCCATGGTAGCGACTCACAAATGAACTAAGATAATGTCAATTTCAGGGGTTGACTGTAAGCTTTATGGGGGGTAAGCGGATCACTCACCCGTAATGCAGTATCACTAGTCTCCGATGTCACTTTGGAGAGGGGCGACCCAGCCCAGCATCCTCCGGTCTCGGGCGGGCGCAGATAGGCCCGCCCCTGGCCCAGGCACGCCCGCGCGTTAATGACGATGCTGGCGCCTCTTTGCGCAAAGAATGGTGGGGGACGTCGTCCCTGGCTGCCCCAGTGAAAGTCCGTTGTGAGCTCCCACACCGCAGGAGCCTGGAAAACCTTTTAAGCACCTCCGGTGCATTAATGACGTTGCTGGCGCCTCCTGGTGCAAAGAATGGTTGGGGACGTAGTCCCTGGTGCCCCAGTGAAAGTCTGTTGCAAGCTCCCATGCTGTGGGAGCCCTTTAAAACTTTTATGCACCTCCGGCGCGTTAATGATGATGCAGACGCCTCCTGGCACAAAGAATGGTGGGGGACATAGTTCCTGACTGCCCGAATGAAAGTCAGTTGCAAGCGTCCCGTGCTGCAAGAGCCCGGTAAACCTTTTAAGCGCCTCCGGTGCGTTAATGAGGATGCTGGCGCCTCCGGGCGCAAAGAATAGTGGGGGATGTAGTCCCGGACTGCCCCAGTGAAAGTCCGTTGCAAGCTTATTTTGCGAGAAATATACCAGTTGTAGTAAGCAGCGCAAACTATGACTTACACCCCCGCCATGCACTGCTTTTGACCTCAAATATAACATCACTCATGACACCATTTAAGTAATCACTGATGACATCATCCAAGCTGCATTTTCCTGCATATTGCTCTATAAATTGCTATAGGACTTACACGTAGCTTTGTGCACATTAACAATCAACTACAGATATATGGGAAACACTTACTGAGTATGCAATCTGTATACAACTATTATGAGAAAGCCAAAAAATTGAATGCCAATTCCAAAACAAATGTCCTACTGTGGACAGCTTTTATTTGTATCAAACCCCTGACACACAGTTAGCATGCAATAAGAAATTAAGTTGATATCTGTAGAGAGTAGAGTACTGTTAATAGTGTTTAATCTAGAGAGAAATCATTCTAAACCAAACTGGTTGTAAACAGTGAAGCTCTGATGAGAAATACAACACATAGAATTCAAAAGAATCTATTAAGAACAGTGTACATTCTATGCAATATTGTCAAAAAGACAGCATTTTATACAAATAACCAAGCTCTGAAGGTGCTAAAGATCCTACTACCTGCAGTCTTCATACTGTGGTGAAAACTTTACAGATAGCCCTTTGTCTGAAGCAAACCAAACATGTGTATATGGGTTAGTACCTGCTGCACACACTCTTCCAGGTTAAGTATAAATTATCATGCTGACCCAATTCTCTTTAATAACTCAAAACTTAGTATCAAATACGTAGAATCGTTCTCATGTTGGAAACTTTTTCTGTAAAACCAAAAGGTTGTGTGGAGCATAATTAATACAAGTCAACTGTCACTTGCACACAGAGTTACTCTTGAATGCAAACATTTATAACGTGTTCAATACCACTACACAGCTATGGTGCATTAGGAACACACACGTTTTGTAAACACACTCATTAGCTTTACTCAAGCTGTCCAAAATCACATAGAATAGTAATACAGTAGTTACTCACCACTAAATGAACTGTAAAGCAAACTTGCAGACTCATTGGATGATTATCGTATAGGGCCAAAGTTGTGCATAACATAAGCTTTCTTTACCTATGGAGGTTTATGTATGACAGCAGTAATGATGCTTCATATTGTTTCTTAGCTATTTTGCACTTACTTTCATAGTTCTAATGGTATACCTGTTCATAGAGCAATGTGTATAAAAGAAACTTGAATGATGTCATCAGTGATGTCATCAATGATGTCATAAATTATGTTATAGAACATGTCATGAGTGATGTCATACATAAGTTCATAAGCAGTGCATGGTGTGACAAGTTATAGATACTTCAAGTTCTAGCTCTAAAGAACAGTTCAAACATTAATGTTAACACTGACAAATTCATCTAATTATAACGATAGTTTAACCTTTGTTTTTTCCAGTGAACATATATTGTATAGTTAAACGAACACAGGAAAATTAGAAACACTGCTTGGCACTAATTCTCAGATCTCTGTTCCCCTCCGTTACAGAGAACAACACATGTCTCCATTCAAAGATCCATATAAGTTCTTTATTTTCAAAACAGAGTCTTCACAAATATGTTTCTTAATTCTACAAAGCCAACATGTGTTTTGTAAATAATTCGCTTCTTCAGGAGTTTGTAATTCTTTATTCTCATATAGGTTGTGGCACATCTTCAACCTCACTTGTGTTCTTCTGTTAAATATTCGATTGTCATCTTAATCTGATACAGCCAATACCTCTACGATATTCTGATACCTTATGATTAATGGTCCAAATGGATCTCGGTCATTTCTGCTATAGGCAAAAATCAATAAGAGATCTGATATCTTATTCCATCAAGTAACTGCTCTAGTCCGCATCTATCTCGCCCATAGCACCTATATGTATTTCAATACTGTAGAGGGTTTGGCTGTATTAGATTGAGATTACAACTAGGTAATATATATTAGAACTCCCCATTGGACCAAAAACTAATTAAAAAAAATTCAAAATTGCTGCAATCCCTCAGGACACCTGCATGATCTAAAAAACCTTCTGGCTGGTATGCATTTATTAGGTATATGCCCCGGGGAGGCCACACCTGGGACTGTATTCACAAATTGGAGGAGGCCACGTGCCACTCTCCCCGAGTCTCTAGAGGCCCCAGTGAGCCCATCCTTTAGGCCAACATTATTTTATATGCAGAGGGGGGCTTTGCAGCCCCCTCCTTGAGCCTCCATAGGCTCTGAGGAGCTTACCTCCAGGGCTAGAATAATTTTATATGAGGAGGGGGGCTATGCGGCCCCCTCCCTGAGCTCGAAAGGTCCTGAGGAGCCCATCCCAAAGGTCTATTTATTTCTAATGGGTATGGGGGCCATGCGGCCTCACTTCCAAGCAATTACCCGGAATATAGCAGTTTCTCTGCCCACACTGGCGCGGGCAGGGAAACTTGTGTCTGCTCTCACTTGGTAAGAGCATTTTTAAAAGTCCCACCAGGCGGGTGCAAACACAAAGTCTGCTCCCAATGGGCAGAAGCTTTGAAAATGCTCCCACTTGCTAGGAACAAACGTTGATATGATATGTTTCCCTGACTGCCCTGAAGTGAGCAGGGAAACAGATCAAAATACTGCTCCCACCCGGAGGGAGCAACATCAGTTGCTGTTCCCTTCGGGTGGGAGCAATGCCGGCTCCCGCTGCATGGGAGGAGCTGGCTGGGGCTGCTGAGGTCTTGGGCCTCACCCCACAGCCCCCAACAAGTATATGTTGGGCACCCTGCTTGGGCACTAGGGCACCCACCGTTAAAAATGCATAGCCAGGAGGGATGGGGTACCTCGGGAGAGCGGTGGTCGTCCCCTTAATTGTTAGTAATGGCCCTGTGGATATGGATCCCAGGGCCTAACAAGGCTCTGGGAGGGGGGCTATGTGCCCCCCCCACTTTGTTGAAATGAGTGGCCCTGGGGTATGGCGTCCCTAGGGACTAACAAGGCTCAGATGGGAAACACACAGCCCTCCCCATTTAGTGAATTGAGTGGCCCTGAGAGATAGGGTCACCTGTGCCTAAAAAGGCTCATGGAGGGGAGCCATGCAGCCCTCTCCACTTTATTTTAGCATTGGACTTAGGGGATGGGGTCCCAAGTGCCTAATAAGGCACAGGGAGGAGGCCACGCAGCCCCCTTCCCCTTCAAAATAAATACGGCCCAGGTCCCCAGGGTCTAATGTGGCTTGGGAAGGAGGACCACACAGCCCCTTTAAAAAAAAGGCCCAGGGGGATGGGGTCCCAAGGGCCAGGCCTTGTGGCCAACTCCCTGCAGACGGTTGACAGTCATGTGCAGCGTGGGGTTGGCTGCCCTTGGGGGTGGTGACCACAGGGCCTGGCCACAGGCCAGGCCTTGTGGTCAAACCCCCGATTCACAAGGCCTAATGCCGTGCACAACATTTGGTTGGGCCTGGCGTGCTAGGAGGTTGGATTTATGTAAAGTAATTAAATATTACTTTATGTAAAAAAAGCCTAGAAATTCACTGAAAAAAACAAAGGTTAAAGTAAAGCTATAGTTAAGTGTGATCGAAAGATCTGGTTTGTTTACAAATAAAAAAAACTTAGAAACTCACTGGAAAAAACAAAGGTCGAAGTAACATTATAGTTAGGTGAATTTGTCAGAGACAACATTAACGTTTTGGACTAAAAAAACACAGAAATTCACAAGTTATACGTAGCAGAGTTAACTATAACTTGCAACCACGCCATGCACTGCTTATGACCTTGGATATGATCCCACTCATGACATGTTCTATGACATCAATTATGACATCACTGATGACAACTCAAATGACATAATTATTGACATCAATGATGATACCTTTCAATGAGTGTGTTAGTTTGTTTTATAGTTTACATAGTGGCTGGTAACTACCATATTACTTACCTATTTTTTTTTCAGTCGGTGTCTAGCTAATTGGTACAAGTGTCTACAAAATGCATGTGCTCCTAATACACCATAGGAATGTAGATGCGCAAGTTCTAATTACGTTAGGAAACAAGTTACAGTTACTTGAAATACCTATAACTGGTAAATTTAAGTGGTTTTGATTGTTTAAAACTGTATGTTTTAACTGACATTTAATCCTAGCTATAACCAGGGCCACTGGAATTATGCAGCAGGGGTGAGTCATATGCTGCAGGTTTGAGAGAATTACATGACTAGAAAAGGCAAATTATGCAGCATAATGCAGCGCATTTTTGATACTATTATTTGATATTTTTACGTTTACACTTCTTCCAATCTCTTCCTTCTCCCCACTGCCACACCGTCATCCCAAATAGGATTAGAATTTGAACTAAACCAACAAACAGTAATGATAAAAGCTTTACAGTCTTGAAATTGAGTCTCTTAGGCAGATGAAAGAATGGGTTACCCACTAGACTCCAAATCAAAACTTTGTATTACAACCAATCAACCACAATGCCCATCACCACCGCACGCAACCTCGCTGCACCCCAACAGCCTCTGCTCAACTGAACTCCACTTACCACAGATGACACACTCAGGACCATGAAAAGCATCCACTTCAGAGCCCCATGGGACCCATGCCCGTATCACACCTTCCACAGAGCAGCCACCTCCATCAACCCAGAGCTTCTCCGCACCATCAACTGCTCCATCAAATCAGTCACCTTCCCTGATGTCTAGAAACACGCCACGATCCAACTCCTGCTGAGGAGGGCATACGCCGACCCGACAGACCTCAAGAACTTCAGACCCATCTCCATTTCCCAACCACAGTCATCGAGAAGGCCATCAACGACCAACTCTCCAAGTTCATCAAAGAGAACCACATCCTGGACATCTCTCAAATCCGGCTTCCGAAGTAACCACAGCACTGAAACTGAACTCCTCACCTCCACCAACGACCTCTGCTCCCTCCTCGACCAGGGCTAAACAGTAGCCCTCATCCTACTGGACCTCTTGGCCACCTTTGATACCATTTCCCATCACACCCTAATCACGAGGCTCCACGACCCCGGCATCTGCGACGCGGCTCTGGCCTGAATCTACTCCTTCATTACTGGAGGAACACAGTAAGTCAGACTTCCTCTGTTCCTCCCAGGACCTACAGGAACCAGCTGTTGAGTGCCCCAGGGCTCCTCCCTGAGCCCCACCCTCTTCAATGTCTACATGACCTCTCGTGGCAGTCGTCAGAAACCACAGACTCAACATCGTATCCTACACTGATGACACCCAGCTGATCCTGTCCCTCACCGACAAACCCACAATCGCCAGAATCAACTTTCACAGTGGAATATAGGTTGTTGTTTCTGGATGAAAGATAGTTGCCTCAAGCTCAACTCGGACAAGACCGAAGTACTCATCCTAAGACCTGCCCCCCCAGCCTGGGATGACTCCTGGTGGCCTCACCGCACTGGGAACCCCCAACCCCCACGGATCATGCACGCAACCTCGGCATCATACTGGACTCCTCGCTCACAATAAACCATCAGATCAATGCCTCATCCTCATCCTGCTGCGAAACGTTCTGTCTACTTCGTAAGACATTCAGATGGAAACCCACAGAATTTAAAAAGACGATCACCAGCAGACTCGACCATGTCAACGCAATCTATGCCAGCATCACCCAGAAACAGCACAGGAAACTACAGAACATTCAAAACACTGCTGCCAAACTGGTCCTCAACATCCTCCACCGCTGCCACATACACAACACCTTCAACAACTCCACTGGCTCCCGGTCAACAAGAGAATCACCTTCAAGCTCCTCACTCATGTCTACAAAGCTCTCCATGAAACGGGACCAGCATATCCGAACCACCGGCTCTCATTCCACGTACCTGCTAGACAACTCTGCTCCACCCAACTTGCCCTGGCCAATGTGCCACGGATTCACAAGACCAGAACCTGAGGAAGATCCTTCTCCTACCTCACCACCAAGACCTGGAACACCCTGCCCCTCCACCTCAGGCAATCCCCGTCGCTGGCCCAATTCAGGAAGGATCTCAAGACCTGGCTCTTCGACTGAACCTCCACTATGATACCATGTGATTTTATGTTTTTTATTATATGTAAGCCTTTCTAAATTGCTATGGTTTTAGATAACTTAAAATGTACCAAACCTTTTAGTTCGAGCCTCAACTGTGCTTGTGCTATCTGCAAGATCTATTGTATCTCTTCTGTGGGCTTTTGGTACACCCACCTATTTCCATTGGTTGTCATCTGTGGCATTCAGAAATGCTGGCTTCTTATTGGTTCATTTGTGTAAATGTCCCTCCTTTGTGTGCTTAGCTCCTTCCCTGGCGATTTCACTAAGACAACATTTTGGTTGACCATCACACTTTACACAGCTGTGGTGGCGCCTCCTCCTGTCTGCACCATGTCTCGCCAAAGCCCAGGCTCCCCAGGTCCTACTGCTGTTCGTACGATGGAATTCTGAACAGCTCTTCACAAGTGATCGTGTTTTGAGTGGCTTTGTGCGTGTCTTGTTATTGGTGTATTTTCCTCCTTTGTGTGTGTGTGTCATCCCTCCCATGGCAACTTCACTAATGGTTTCTTTTGGTCATCCGTCAGGAGGAAGCAGTGCCTGGCACATGGAGGGCGTGCTTGACATTTCCCTTGTCGGCCCTCAATGAAATGCCCAGCAGCTTGTTTAGTTACAAAGCTGTGTTTGGGTTTGGTTGGCCAACCTCTACCTCATCACTAAAGCATGCACATGCTTCCTAAAGCGTTTGAAAAAAAAATGTTTTATAATGATCACATAGAGTGTGTGCGCATGTTTACAATCTCTTTTTTTACTAATATTGTTTTTGAAACAAACATTTTGCTTCTTTAACACTGGAGGGGCAGTGTTCCATCAACAGTACGCATGTCTCAGTCAACATTGGAACTGCAGAACAGAAATATGGCTTGGCGGATGATTCTAACACTCATAGCCACAGAGGATGGACATTCAGGAACAATTGCAGCCATAAGACCTGCAAGTGAGTATAAACAGTACAGTGCGCTTATGTTCTAGTTCCGAGTGTTAGTGTAAGCCATGGAATGTACCCATGCTTTATGGACGTCATGTTACGGTGGGCAAACTCCCTACTGTATGCTGGTATATATATATATATATATATATATATTCACTGAAAAAACCAAAGGTTTCAGGGGTGTTATAGTTAGGAATTGGCATTTAAAAAACCTTAGAAATTCACTGAAAAAAACATAGGTTTCAGGGGTGTTCTAGTTAGCTGGACATTTCCCTCGTACAAAACCCTAGAAATTCCCTCGTTATAGTTAGTTCAGCTAACTATAACTCGTGCCCCCGCAATGCACTGCTGATGACGTCACATATTACATCACTCATGACATGGTCAGTGACATCACTGATGACATTACTGATGATATCTCAAATGACATCTCTGATGACATCATCCAGTGACTGTGTGTTTCTGTAAAGTTTAAATATGTTTTATATATTTATAGTGAAAGGCCTGTGGAAGAATAAGTGGGTGTACAAGTGTGTGAATGGATGACTCTATAAGTGAGTCATTAAATGTATGTTACTGCAGACTAGTGACTAAACTGTGTGAATGTCTGTATGTGTCTGTGTGTTGGTGTATAAGTGGCTGCATGGTTTTGTGAATAGCTATATGAGTGTCTATATGGGTTATTCATTGGTTGTCTGAGTATCTGTAAGGGTGCCTGAGTGTTTGTGTGGGTAGGGTGTGTGTGACTCTGTGCATAGATGTGTGAGTGGGTGTTTCTATGGGTGCATGGTTTTAAGAGTGCAACTGTGATGGACTGTATGGTTGGGTGAGTGTATGTATGGGTGTGTTAGTGATTGAATGTATATCTCAGTTGTACATGTGTCAGTAACTACATATGTGAAACGCAGTGTATATGTGTGTAAGAGTATATAACTATCTATATGTGAGAGTGTGTGATTGCGGGAGTGGCTGTATGGATAAGTGTGTGCTTGTATCAGTAATTGTTTTTCAATTAATTCTTTTAAAAATTTAAAAATAATATTTGAATTTAATGGGTTTTTCAAACATATTTTTTTATATTTTTCAAAATATTTTTTTAACTATATGTGCAAAACTTTATTTTATATATTTTTTTCAATGTTTTTGGATCCGCGCACCCTATGCGCACCGTTCTTGATCCCTAAGTGATAGCATCCGCGCATGGTACGAGTTGGGTACGTGTTTAGTGCGCGATCGCAATGCGACCGGTACGCGACTCCCAGCCTATACGCGACTCGTTCGATGTACGTAACACGACGTTTACGCTCTTCCGCGATGTGTCATCTGCGTCTATGACGCGGTAGGTGCGCGGATCCCGCGAAATATTTAACATTTAAAAAAAAATATATATATGTTTTTCATGTGAATATTAATTGAAGACAAACTCTAAACTAGTCTTAAAAGTAATATATTTTTACATCTAATCCTAGATTTCTTTTTAATTCAATTTTGCGGATGCGCGCTGGGTGCGTGCTGCGTAAGCGCAGGGTGCGCGGATCCCATGTGACCTGCAAAAAAATTGATTTGATTGGTTCATTACACTTCCTGTTCTAACTATTAAAAGACCCCACCCATTTCAATCATTCTTCTTTGACCTTCTTTGGAGGTCCATCTCTTTGGAGAGAAGAAGATTTTTTAGACTAAGTTTACACTTAGCTCTAACTTTTTTCAACCAAAAATGGCTTCAGGGCAGCAGGCATCACCTGCATCTCCTCATATTTCTGAGGATGAATTTTTGGAGGAGGCACCACCCAAAGAACGTTTTTCTTCAGTGGTGTGGAAATGTTTTACTTTTCCCAAGGGGCAGAATAAGACCAATGCCACCTTGGTCACGTGCAAGATTTGCAAAAGAGTCCTGTCGCTAGGAGATCCTAACAACAAATACTCGTGCGGCACGGCAAGTATGATGAAGCACATGAGGACCCTTCATCCGAACAATCTTGCACGAGAAGAGTGCTGACGGATGAGAAACACTCCTGCTCCTGCGCCTTCCACCTCATCGCAGCCGAGCACATCAAGAGTGCATCCATCAGCCCAAACCTTGGACATCCGTCCTCAATTTCAATTTTTAAAAGTGTTCTGCACTAAGTGCAATAAGACTTTGTGCTATGGTGAGCAGTCGATCGATCTGATCTGCCGCCGGCAAGAAAGTCACATTTGCTAGGTTTTTTTTTGTTTTTTTTATTGTTCCCTGAAGTTCATTGTTTGGTTTCTCCTCTTTTGTTTTTTGGTTTTTTTGCAGAAAAACCCAAAAAATGTTTACAAATTGTTCAGAAAACCCCCCCAAAATTATAAAAGACTAAAGAAGAAAAAAAAAAGTTCTTGTAAGAACTAGCTTTCCTGGTTTAAAAAAAGAGCTACATTTCTTTGTTAGTGTTACTTTAGATCAGGGGTACTCACAAACTTTCTCTTGGGGGCCAAATTTACAGTGTGGTTTGTGGCCGAGGGCCGCACCTTGGGGGCGGGGTCATTGGGGGAGGGGGCGGGGCTAGAGCAACAAAAAAAAGACTGTGATCATGAGGTGGAGCACAGGTCCCTGCAGCGGACGCCTTCGCCCACTGAGTCACTGGACCCGGCATATACATATCTCTCTCCCTCTCTCTATCTCCCTCCCTCCCTCCTCCGTCTCCCTCCGCCTCCCTCCGTCCTCCGTCTTCCTCCCTCCTCCGTCTCCCTCCCTCTCCCTATGTCTCCCTCCCTCTCCCTCCGTCTCCCTCGCTCCTCCATCTACCTCCCTCCTCCGTCTACCTCCCTCCCCCATCTCGCTCCCTCTCTCCTTCTATCCATCTCTCTCCCTCTCCGTCTCTCTCTGTCTCCCCATCTCTGTCTCCCTCTCTCTCTGTCTCCCTCCCTCTCTGTCTCCCTCCCCCTCTCTCCCTCTCCCTCCCTCTCTCCCTCTCCTTCCCTCTCTGTCTCCCTCCGTCCTCCATCTCCCTCCGTCCTCCGTCTCCCTCCCTCTCCCTCCGTCCTCCGTCTCCCTCCCTCCTCCGTCTCCCTCCCCCTCTGTCTCCCTCCCCCCTCTGTCTCCCTCCCTCCTCTGTCTCCCTCCCTCCCTGTCTCTCTCTCTCTCCCTCTCCCTCTCTGTCTCCCCCTCTCTGTCCCCCCCCCTCTGTTGCCCCCCTCTGTCTCCCTCCCTCCCTCTCTCTCTCTTTCCCTCTCTCCCCCTCTCTCTCTCTCCCTCTCCGTCTCCCTCCCTCTCCGTCTCCCTCCCTCCCTCTCCCTCTCCCCCTCTCTCCCTCCCTCTCCGTCTACCTCCCTATCCCCGTCTCACTCCCTCTCAGTCTCCTTCCCTCTCAGCCTCCCTCCCTCTCCCCGTCTCCCTCCCTCTCCGTCTCCCTCCCTCTCCCCGTCTCCCTCCCTCCCCGTCTCCCTCCCTCTCCCCGTCTCCCTCTCTCTCGCCGTCTGCCTCTCTCTCTGTCGCCCTCCCTCTCCGTCTCCCTCTCCGTCTCTCTCTCCGTCTGTCTCTTTGCCTCTCTGTCTGTCTCTGCCTCTATCTGTCTGTCCCTGTCTCTGCCTATCTGTCTCTGTCTGTCCCTGTCTCTGTTAGTCTCTATCTCTATCTGTCTGTTTCTGTCTCTCCCTACTGCCCACTGTCACCCTCTATCCCCTTACCCGACTCTCACACCCTGCTGTTCTCTTGTCATTCTTTGTCACCTCTCCCCCCCCACTCCCTCCCCTTCCGCTTGTGTGGCAACTGAGGCAGCTTCCCTTCCAGGGCACACACACAGCCCCACCCGAGTACTTCACAGGTCTTTAAGAGACCATTTGCATGGGCGGGACGCGCGAGCGCGCGATCCAAGATGGCCGCCGATTGAAAGTCTACGTGCGTTTTCGGTCCTTTTTGCCAATTTTAACGCCGATTCCTGTCAGAAAAATGCCCTGGAGGAGGTCGCTGTGGTTATAAAGCTCTCACCTGCACTGTGGAGCAAATTCAAGCGTTTCTGCACGGCGGAAGTGGGTTTTTTCGCTGCCTGGTTCCTGCTCCCTGCACAGCTTTCAGGTACAGCCAGGCTTTCAGTCAAGGGGGCGGAGCAAGTTTCTAGGAAAGGGCCTGGCTTGGGCCTAACCACTCCCCCAGCCCATTTTAGCTGCTGCACCAGTCATTCCTTGGTGTTTTCCACAGCTCTCATTTCCTCCTTCGTTATTTCGTGTCTGCAATTATATTTTTGACTCTTTTTACTTTAAAATGGAGAATAAGAGTTCTGTTAATAAAAGGAGGCAGCAAATTTCACCTCCTCCTGCTAAATCAAAAGTAGTGGAGTCTTCTGAACCTTCGCTGTCTTTAATATTGGAGGAAATTCAGGCACTTCGAGTCAATACAGATACCATTGCCTCTGAAGTAAAAAATGTGCGTAAAGATATGGCCAGCCTTTCAATGAAAATATCAGATAATTCCATCAAAATAAACGATAATAAGGTCAAACTTGACTCATTTACTCCACTGGTGGCAAACATTTCTCCTATGTGCTCAACATTATTGGATTTGGAGAATCGTAACAGACAATATAATTTACGCATATTTAATCTTCCTGAAAATGTTGAGGGGGATAACTGTAGATTATATTGGAGAATTTATTACCTGGTCTTCTACAAATTAAATTCTCAGAAAAGTTTGAAATTGATAAAGCCCACAGGACTCCCTCACACAGGAACCCTCAACATACAAAACCGCGACAAATGATTTTCAAAGTTCCTCGACACCACCATTTGGTTTTAATCAGAAAAGCAGCTAGAGAAATCCCTTCTTTGATGGTTAATGGGAATAAAATATTTATTCATCAAGACTATGCCAAAGAAACTGTTTCAATTCACAAAGAATTCATGGCTCTTCGCCCACAACTTCGCAGTTTAGGCTATAAATATGGTCTTTTTGATCCATCGACGATGCGCATTTGGAAGGATAATTTTTCGAAATCTTTTCAACGTCCAGAAGATTTGAAGCATTTTTTGGATCAGCAGTCTCTGCACTCTATGGATACCAATGACTCTGCTACTTGATTTTTGCCAGTTATGTTTTTTCTTCTGACACAGTTATGAAGTTTCTCTTTATTGGGCTCCAGCGGTTTCGGTCATGCTTGTACAGCGTGTGTGCGTTTCACATTTCACATTTATGTCTTCTGTTTGTCGTTTTTTCTATGTTTTTTCATTTTTTCCTTTCCTTCTTCTGTCTATGGAGCTACCTGTTTCTCATTTTCTTGATCCTCTTTTATCCTTCACTTCTTGTATTCTTTTCTCTTTTCTTCTGTTATGGCTAATATCCATTATATTAAAGTAATTTCATTAAATGTTAAAGGATTTGCCATCCAGTTAAACGTACAAATATTTTAGATTACCTTGGTTGTTGCAAAGCTGATGTTTGTTTTATACAAGAGACTCATATAGATGATAAAATTTTAGATTATATGCAGAAAAAATGGGTAGATGCTATTGTCTCTTCTCCTGCCAATGGTAAAAAAAATGGTGTAGCTATTCTCTTTGCAAAAAAATTACACTGTCAAATTTTGAGTAAATCATCTAATAAGGATGGTAGATATATACTCGTTAAAATTAAAGTTCATGACTCAGTTCTATATTTATTAAATGTTTATGGTCCTACCGCAGATGATCATATTTTTTGGTCTAATCTTACAACAGAGGTTCTAAAGATTGGTAATGTTCCTTTAATTGTCGGAGGTGATTTTAATGTCATCTTTGACCCCTTGTTAGATAGATCATCTCTTACCAAGTTTCGCCCTTCTAAGGTATATTTTGCTTTCAAATCATTTATTCAAACCACTAAATTAGTTGACATTTGGAGGTTATATTTTCCTACAGAAAAATGTTACACATTCTTTTCAAACCCTCATAATTCCCATTCTAGAATTGATTGTTTATTGGTTTCCAGGCACCTAATTGGTTCAATAACTGCTCCTCATATTGGTAACATTGACATTTCAGACCATGCGATGATTTCTTTGGTTTTGAACTTGGAGTCAACTTTTACTAAACAATCTAGATGGCGAATGAACACTGGTGTAATTTTGAATGAGTATAACAAGCCCAAACTTTTAGATGCTATTCAAGAATATTTTATACTTAATACTGAAGGGTCTAATTCTATGATAAATAGATGGGATGCTTTCAAATCTTATATTAGGGACGTCACAATATCTATTATGGCCCATGAAAATAAAACCTTTCATGCTACTGTGAAAAACTTACAAAAACAAATTGCGAAATTTGAACGACTTTTTATTACATCCAACAATCCTCAATATAAATTTAAACTACAAAAATTGCGCTATGAATTTAATTCAATCCTTAGTAAAAGGGCAGGTATTCAAATTTCTAATGCTAAAGCTAGATTTAGTTTTAATGCCAATAGATCCGGTAAACTATTAGCTAATTATTTGCGCATAAAAAAAGATAAAACTCAAATCAACTCAATTCTTGGTCCTCATGGTAATATTGCTCTCTCTCACAATGAAATTGTTAATGAATTTATGAATTTCTACTCGGCATTATATAATAAACCAGATTTTCTGGAGGTTTCCTTAATGGACTCCTTTTTAAAATCATGTAAATTACCCAAGATTTCACAATCTAATCAAACTAGACTTGATGCACCTATTACCAAAGATGAAATCCTATCAGCTATAAAATCTCTTAAAAAGAACAAATCTCCGGGTCCTGATGGGATCCCTGCGGAATTCTACAAAGAATTTCAGTCACACCTTTTACCATTTTTGCATCAACTTTTTACGTTTTTTGGATCCACTGGAACTACTTCTGGTTCTTTTACAGAAGCTTTAATTATAGTACTTCCAAAACCAGATAAAGATCCCACCAGAGTGTCTAATTATCGTCCCATATCTTTAATTAACCAAGACTGTAAATTATATGCTAAAATACTTGCTACTAGATTGGGCCCCATATTAGATTCTATTAGACACCCTGACCAGTCTGGTTTTATGAAGAATAGATACTCTGCTAATAATACGAGAACTTTGCTACATATTATTGAACAAAGTCCCACGTTATCGATGCCATCTGGAATTTTAGCCTTAGATGCTGAAAAAGCATTCGATAAACTTCATTGGCAATTTTTATTCCATACGTTGTCCTCATTTAATTTTGGAGATACCTTTATTCGTATGTTTTCAGCTTTATATTTTGCCCCTACTGCTCGTCTATTTATTAATGGCCAAATTTCAACTCAATTTTCGCTTTTTAGAGGTACAAGACAAGGTTGTCCTCTTTCTCCCCTCTTATTTTTAATTGGCATTGAACCTTTTCTTAACCTAATCAGAAATTGTGACCATATTAAAGGAATCACTATTAAGGATGTTACTGTTAAAACCCTTGCCTATGCGGATAATGTGCTTTTATTTGTTAGTGACCCTATATCTTCTTTTCCCTCATTAATGGATATTATTACAAGGTATTCTGCAGTTTCTGGATACACTTTAAATACTAATAAAACTGATTTTTTTCCCTTAAATGTTTATTGCACTCCTGATATGCTCCCCATGCAGGAAATTATTTGGCAAAAGAATAAGATAAAATATCTTGGAATTTTATTTTCCTCTTCCATAAAATCGACAATCAATCTAAATTGTGATTTCATCCTAAACTATATTAAAGACAAAACGTCTAAATGGTCAGCATTACATCTTTCATGGTGGGGTAGGATGGATTCTCTTAAAATGACTATAGCTCCTAAAATATTCTATACCCTTGCCATGGTTCCTACTCAATTTCCATTAAAGTTTTATAAAGATGTTGATAAACTTTTGTCAAAGTTTTTATGGAACAACAAACCTCCTCGTATTGCGTATAAAAAATTAAAAGTTCCTAAACGTAATGCTGGATGTGGAGAAGTGTGGCTCACTGGTTAGAGGAGGCAGACCTGGAAGCAGAGGTCAGCCCGGGACCAGGGTTCAATTCCCGGCTCGGCTGGGTCTTGAGTCCATAAAATGTCCATGGACTCGATAATTCTCGCTCCAGTGCATACTCGACTCATGGGTTCACACTCTGCGACTCTGGGCAATAGCTTGCTTAATCTCCACATGGGCCCCTTGCGGCGGGATGCCTGGCTTTCACCATGCGCATGCCCTGCCGGGTTATCTCACAGGGGAATACCAGGACGGGTTCCCTAAGCAAGCGCTTAGAGACCGCTTGGTGATTTGCGCTATATAAATTCCTGCACATTTACATTTGGTATCCCGGACTTTTTTCTTTATCATAAAGCTTTTATTTTAAAACAAAGTTCATTATGGTTTAATTGCTCCTTTTTAAATAATTCTCCTACGTGCCTCCGTATTGAGAAATCAATTACGAATCCATTTTCTTTACCTACTTTGGTGTCCATGCATAATAATGCCCCATTTATTCAAAAGTCCGTTATTATTAAATCCACTAAAATGTTATTTAATGATCTTGACTTAATTTTTCTTTTTCCCATGAATAACACTGTTGAATTATCTTTATGGTATAGTAATGTTATTAAATTGAACAGGAATGTCAATTTCTGGTTTTCATGGATTAAGGCTGGCATTTTTTATCTTAAAGATGTCTATTCTAATAATATGTTTATTTCTTTTGAAACATTGCAAACAAGTTTTGGTTTATTTAAATCTGATCTTATTAAGTATCAATATTTGTGCAATTCAATTTTAGACTCCTTTCCTAATGCCATCCCCTCTAATGTTACAGTTGACTTAGCAATTTATATTCAAACAGTTTCAAAATCATCTCATGGGGTGTCTATTTTATATAAAAAATTATCTGATACTCTAGGCAGCAATATAGAGATGATTTCCACTTTTTGGAATAATGAACTTTCACTTTCCTTGTCCACTGACACATGGAAAGATATTTGGCTTAATAGTATATCTGGGTGGTTGCCTGTTTCAATCTACCAAACTAATTCTTATATCCTTTATAATCGTATATGGACTCCATCACGTTTGTTCCAAGCTAAACTTCTCCCCTTTCCTGATTGTTGGCATTGTAAATCACACCCTGGCTCATTACAACACATGCTTTTTGATTGTCCTTTGGTTTTTAAATTTTGGTCTGAAGTTTGGGATATCATTAAAGCTTTAAAATCCATTACTTAATGTTGGAAAGATGTCTCTGTATTATCTGTTAATGCTTGGTGGTCATGGGTTATTCTTTCCAGAAGAGGTGCTCAATTATCTATGAAGGGGATCACTCATAATTTTTTCTCTTATCAATCTTTTTGGTTACCTGTTAATGAATATTTATCCATTTAATGCTGTAAGAATAATTTTAATTCAGATTTGTACTTAATATGATTAGTTTTATAATGGCATATAGTAGCACTGTTTGCATTTTCTACGTCAATTGGTATATTTGTACCTTCCCTCCCCCTCCTTCTATCCTCCCTTTTGGTATTTTCTGATTATGTATTTTCTCATTACCTAAGATAATTTTTTCTATGATTTTGCTTATGATATACAATGTTATTTAGGTATTGTTGCTTAATCATAATATTTTATGTGCTGTCTATCTTTTAGTTGTATTTGAACAAAAATTCAATAAAATATTTTGAACACAAGAGACCATTTGCATGATAACGAGGCTTTGTTGTATTTCACCTCTTAGCGCCCCAGCAACTCCACTCGGACTATTGCTTGAATCCCCGGGCCCACACAGAGCAGAGTCTGTGTTTGCTGACACTTAAAAAAAACAAAAAACACCGGTACGATGTCTGAAAGGTCCGCGGGCCACCAAGAAAGGCTTGCCGGGCCGTACTATGAGTACCCCTGCTTTAGATGAATGTATGTGTCGTACGTAATTGACTGAATGAATGCATTAGTAGCGTATGGTGAATGTATAAGTGCAGAACTATGAGGAACTGCTGCAGCATCACACAGTAACCTCTTTAACTGCAGTGTGCTGTAGTACTTCCGAAGCACAGGGATGCAACATATGTACATAAATATGTTGCAAATCTATGCTTGTGTCTGCACCGCTGCTTACACTGCAGCCTTGTGGTGACACAGGCACCCTTGCACCATAGTGCAAGGATATCTGTGTCATGTGCTGTTTGTTTTTCTACAGGAAGACACATCTTCCTGCACAAAAACAATGAGACAATGCATTTTTCTCCTTCAATGTATGCTGAACATTTCAGCATGCATTGAAGATATAAAAATGTGGAGAAAGGAAAACAATTCTCCTTGTTGTGCTTTCCTACACCAATTTTAGAATGGTGCACCATTCACACACATATCGAGATTTATGATTTCTGATAAATCTAGACATGTGTCTTGTTCTATGAGTATTCAGTGCAATCATGCACAACAACACTTATAGAACACCCTTTCAAGACAAAGTGGTCTGCATGATGAGGTTGTATTTACACGGAGTATAAAAAGTGCACAGAGTGCCTTTTCCTCTCTTTGTAAATATGAAAGAGTATCTTACACAATAACTATGTTACAAAAAGTGACATATTTCCGTTTTTAAAATTCCTTGCGAATGATAAAAGGTAAGCACAGAGTTTTGTCAGCAAAGATGTTCAAAGAAGAATGATTTAAATAATTGCGGTCCTTCAATAGCTAAAATAGGAAATATTATGAACCCCTCAAATCTCTTTTTTTGCAGGTCACATGATGTCTGATTATGGTCAGATTTCAAAACTACATAGGTATAAACAGAGTGCTTTTAGAAACATGTTTCAACTTTGTAGCTTCTTGCAGACCTCCTCATTCTGCATATTGAGACTTAGTTAAACTTAACTTCACAGTAATAGGAATAAAAAATGGTACACATTGTTTTCACATTTTCATTCCAATCTAAATTAATAAAAATTGCTTATTTTTAAATTTAGATCTGTGAAAGAAAAGGAAAAAAAATTATAACATGTAATAATACATTTTTTACAACACAGCATAATTTCCACAAAGTAATTTTTTTGCCTTTTTTGCTGTTCTCAGAATATATAAAATTTTACTAAAAATAGTGATTTCAATCGTACTCATCACTTAACAGCGGGCAAAAAAAAAACAATCTCAAAGATTGTTAAAAAAAAACCAACATGCTATTCTCCAAAAAAAAAACAAGATACAAATCACAGATATATAAAATGCATACAGCTAACAAAATGTTATAAGTTTAACTTCCAAAAACTGTAAATGTTGTTGATTTAAAATATTCACCAAATCTAAAGATGAATTTTTGGAGGATGCACCACGCCCACAACGTTTTCCCTCAGTGGAGTGGAAATTTTCTACTTTTCTTGAGGGGCAAACAAAGACCAATGCCACCTTCGTCACGCGCAAGATTTGCAAAAGAGTTCTGTTACGAGGGGATCCTAACAAAAAATACTCGTGCGACACAGCAAGTATGATGAAACACCTAAGGACCCTTCATCCAAACAATCTTGCAGGAGAAGAGTGCAAACAGATGAGAAACACTCCTGTTCTGTATCTGTAAAAAAGAATCACAAATAAATGTATATTAATAACTTTCAAATTTATACTATTCCATTACTGTACAAACACATTTTATATAAAAACGGACTAAGAAACTATAGCCCTGAACCACAAGTGTGATGATGGTTAAAACACTACATGCATAGTGCATACTACTTTGAAGCAGTTCATGCCCTAAAGCCTACCTCACTAAAACACTACATGCTAACTGACTAAATGATTACAGTACTATAAGGAGACACACTGGGTGAGTGACAGGGTGTTTGCTAGAAGTGTATGAATACTAACTAGGGAATTGAAGGTGTGAAAGACAACTGTGTAGGTGATTAGAGGACTGCATCCATACTGCATAGGATTTAAAGCAGTCCATGTGCTAAGGCCTGGCTCACTGCATGACTACTTGGGTACTGACTGAATGATTAGAGTACAGCAAGGAGAGTGCCTAGGTGAATTTATAAGTGGTAGGCTTTTCGCACAGGGAATGGATTAGTACTTGGTACTGAATGGGTCACTAGTGGAGTGCAAAGGGAGTGACAGGATGTTTGCTGGACTGTATGGATACTGACTAGGGAATTGAAAGTGTGAAAGACAAGTGTCTAGGTGGTTAGAAGACTGCATACATAGTGGATAGGGGTTTGAAGCAGTCCATGTGCTAAGGCCTGGCTCAGTGCATGAATACTTAGGCACTGACTGAATGATTAGAGTACTGCAAAGATAGTATCTTGGTGAATTTATACGTGTTTGGGTTTTGGCACAGTGAATGGATTAGTACATGATGCTGAATGGGTCACTAGAGGACTGCAAAGGGAGTTACAGGGTGTTTCCTGGAAGTGTATGGATACTGACTAGCGGATTGAAAATGTGAAAGACAAGTGTATAGTATGTTAGAAGACTGCATGCATACTGCATAGACATTTGAAACAATCTATGTGGTAATGTATGGTTCACAACATGAGTATTTGGAAACTGACTAAATCATCAGACTACTGCTAGGTTAGTGCCTGGGTAAAACTTTTAAATTTTCAGCTCTGGCACAGTGAAGAGAATAGTACATGGTACTGCACTTTAATGTCAAACCCTGACTCATTTTATCAATGCATAAGCAAAGAATAGCTTCTAAAGCTACTAAAACTTGACAACATGACCGATTTTAAAACAGTTATCTGTCATCAAATACACTATGTTACCAAATGATTCTCTCACAATCCTTACCCAAATGTACACAGACTCACAGTGTGATTTTAGACAAGCAACACTATCCCTAGCAGTTTACCAAAACTCATTCACTAGTCTAGAAGAGGTAATGGTACTGCACACAATCTACATATTTAAGTACAGCACATTAGTGTCAAAGCATGACTCATTTAATCAACGCAAATGCAAAGACTGGCTTCTAATGCTACTAAAACTTGACAAGATGACAGGTTTTAAAAGAGTTATCTGCTAAAAAATACACAATGTTACCAAATGCTTCTCTCACAGTGGTTCCCAAATGCAAACAGACTCACAGTGTGATTCTAGACAACAACCACTATACCTAGGACTTTACCAAAAATCATTCACTACTGTGGAACCGATAAGGGAACTGCACACAATATACATATTTCAGGACTGCACTTTTCTGTCAAAGCCTGACTCAATTAATAAAAGCATAAGCAAAAACTGGCTTCTAATTCTACTAAACCTTGACAACATGACAGGTTTTAAAAAAGTTATCTGTCAGAAAATACACGATAATACCAAATGCTTCTCTCACAGTGGTTCCCAAATGCACACATACTCACTGTGTGATTCTAGACAAACAACACTATCCCTTGCACTATCCCAAAACACATTTCTTCATCTAGAAGTACTACATTTTAGTATAGAAACATAACATAACTCATTTCACAAATTCATAAACAATGGCTGGTTTCTAATTCTACCAAAATATAAAAACAGCACAGTTATCTGTCTGCAAACACATGAAAAACACGAATGCTTATCACAGAATGGTTTCTACATGCACACACACTGTCAATAAGATTGTAGAGAAAAAAAGTACTCCCTACACTTTAGCAGGAGAAATACATTAGTCTGATTGAAATCAAAATAGTCTACATACATCCCCTCACAATTAAATACTCACATTTCAAGTTGTTTTGTAGATTAAGAAGTATATCGGTCGCTCACCATATTTTTTTATTTTACAGAATCTCTGCACTGTGCACCTCTCAGCAAACAAAGAATGGAAAAGTTTCCCTTTCATTTTCCACACATATACATGTAAACATCAAATCACAATCCTTCACACATAAACTCAAAAGCAAACACACATTTCTATTGGTTAAACATTTCAACCCTTTCCAACTGAAATACATTTCAACCCTTCCCCCAATCTGCCTTCTGCCTGTTACCATAGAAACAGGTCATGGAACACTGCACTGAGCTCACAGGTCACAAGTTCAGCACACTATGTTACTAAACAAGACAGGAAGTGTGCTTGACTTTTCAACATATCAGCTTATCATACATAATGTTCCTTACAGTCTGTTTTTGTTAACCAATAAGAATCATACCTTTAAAAAACAGAAATATACACCCTACCTTTCAGTGTAGAAAGTAGTCATACAACCAACGATTTCTTACCTTTTTTCAAAAAACATTTCCGTGGATCCGCGCACCCAACGCGAGAGAATCCGTGCACCCAACGCGTTAGGATGCACGCACCGTGCGCGCATTTCGCCATTTATTATTTTTTTTAAAAAGGGGACCCCAGGGGGTCCTTCTAGGACCCCCTAAGCACCTCTAGAGGGTCAGAGTATTTCCACTCTGCCCCCTTTATATGTTTTACACACTTATTCCCCTTGCTTCTTTAGCCTCGCTTCTACCAAGGCAGAAAATGGCCACCAACAGTTCCTGATTTCGAATGTAGACAGACACTCGACAGTCAATTAGCATTCAGCGCGCGATCGGGAGGGTGCACGCTCGGTTCGGGGAGGGTGCGCTTACGGTGCGGGTAGGGTCCGCGGATCCTCCCCGGCCATAGATATTTATGTACTTTTAACTCTAATATTCTCAGGAACTACTGAACAGATTCACACCATTTATGCAAAAGGCACAAGTCTGAACTGAGGACTACCTCTTTGCCAAATTTGGTGTCATTCCGTTCAGCGGTTCGGGCTGTAGCTGCGAAAACAGATCCTATGGGAAATTACATGGGGAAAACGCGTTTTGGGACCCCCCTTTTTTGTCGGCCCCCGCTTGACGAATCACCACGAAACTTTTCAGAGTAGGAGCGGAGCAGAGCTGGCCAAAAGTTTGGAAAATTTTGCGAGCATTCGTCAACCGGCGCCAGACTTATTGGGAATAGAATGTTGCAGATTTCCTATGGAAAATAGGTCCTAATTATAACTACCTACTGGCGACTGCCAGTAGGTAATATATATATATATATTCATTAATTTAAGCAGCCCAGAAATAAGTCTTAAAGTGCACCATGCTTAACCAGGAAATGTGTTTATACATGATATAAATCAATTATCTCTCCTGCTTCACTATTGAAAGTTCCACAAAAAAAGTTTATAGTATATAAGATACTGGTACCCAGGGTATTAAGGTGCATTCTCATATTATTCAGGGACAGAGTATCTATTCACAAGTAAATTAAAAGTACATGTAAAATGCATTGTACTATATAAGTTGACAGCTTGCAGGGTATATGTAAGTATTAGTTTGTTTGTTTAGACAACCCAAAGAAGTCAGGACAGTCACGCCTATTAAAGTGTACCGTGCTTAGTTGAGAAATGGGTTTGTATACACTATGGTAACAACAGTTTTTCTGATGTCTCTATTATAAGTCCCACGATGATGTATAGTGGGCTTAAAATGGAAAGAAGGGAATACTATTTGAATAAAACACTAATGTCCAAGGTATTGAGGTGCATATTGTTAAGCAGTCAAGTACCTAAAAATATATGTATATATAAAACCTACTGGCAGTCACGAGTAGGTAGTTATAGTTAGGACCTAGTTTGCATAAGAAGAGCATTTTTTAATGTACCAATATCTTTTGCGTCGTTTGATTAATATTCGTGAAATTTTCAAAACTGATGCGCCACTTCGTTTAGATGCTGTGTTGAAAGTTTTGGGGTAATTCATCAAGCACGGAGCTGAGAAAAAGGGGGGGTCCCAAAACGCTTTTTCTCCTGTGTCTAGTGTCTAAAGTTTCCACAGGAAACTTTAGACACTGCTACAGCCCGAACTCCTGAACCAAATTACACCAAATTTTGCAAAAAGGTAGCCCTTGGTTAAAAAAGCACTCTTTTTGTTAAATGGTGTAAATCCGTTCAGTAGTTTCTGAGAAATAAGAACATTTCTCAGGTATACAACTGTGGCCACGGAGCTTGTGATCTGATTGGCTGCCAACCCTTCAAACCAGGAAGTGTTGGCAGCCTTCTTGTGACTCGGTTGAACCGTGTCACAAGAAAAAAGGTTCATAAGTTTAAAAAAACAAAATGCATTTTAAAATTATGTAAATTCGTTCCACAAAAGCGCAGAGGTGGCATTGCCAATTTGTGAATGCACATCTATACAACAAAATAACCGGAAATTAGTATGCGTATCTATATAGCATTATGTGGTGCTCTCAAAGCAATAGGTCTCCTTCCACCCTCAAAGAGACAAAAATACTCCTAAGAAAGGCATCTCCGTAGAGTTTACAATGACATGCACATTTGCCGAGGCACACAGAGATATTAGTCCATATTGTTAAATAGGCAGTGACCAATAGAGTAATCAAAGGGAGTCAATTGAGGTATTTCTTTCTCTTTATTCTCTTAATCTTTTCTTCTCAGGGATTCATATACAAAAACACACACTGGCAGCCGACACGTGTTTTGTCCAACAGACTTTTTCAAGGCTACGAGTCATAGGAAAAGAAACCCGGCACCCCAAAGCACAGCATAATGGAAGTAGGTGCGAAGACAAAAATTCTGACTGTCTGTAACTGGACGTTGTAATTAGACTCAGTCATCCGTACCTTCACTATCTTATGCCAGATCCCACAATTTGCGTTTGGTAAAATTCTCCAACTGCAGTTTCCACAACGAATATCTGCAGATATACACAATGTAGTATACAGGTAATATGTTGAAACAAAAATTCTGGCCTGTCACTCCAGCAAAGTATGACTGTACCTGCAGAGAATCCCAATATAATGTGGAGGTCTGTCCTACAATGAGGTTTGATGAGCACTGTGTCCTATAAACACATGGTAGGGATATATAACCCAAAACCTGCATACAACTTTTTAATATTTAAACAACGTTGGCAGCAGTACACGTCATTGATACAGCCAATAATATCGTACTGTCAGTACCACCTGTGAACTTTCATGGTGGTTGACTGATTGCAGAGCCCTGTTAAGCCTGACAGAAAAGAGAACTGGCATGCGTCCTTCCTTCGATCAGCCACAGTGCTTGTCAAACCTCATTGTAGGACGGACCTCAACGTTATATTGGGATTCTCTGCAGGTAAGGTCATCCTTTGTTGGAGCGACAGGCCAGAATTTGCTTCAACATAGTACCTGTATGCTACATTGATCCCCCTGCAGTCCCTGACCAGCTGGCCATGCCCCGGGGAATGGGCTCCCGGGCCCGAAAATGGGCCGGAAGAGTTTTGATCTGCCCAACTCCCTTTTTTTATTTTTAAAAAAAATGTCTGGGCCTCGGGGGATGGGGTCCCCAGGGCCGAAATTTTTTAAAATATATATATTTTTTTTAATGGCCTGGCCAACAGGGGTGGAGTCCCCATGGCTGAAATAGGCCCGGGAGCAGGGGTCACTTGGCCCCCTCCCCTGAAAATTAAAAAAGAAATGGCCATGCCCTGGGGGATGGGGTCCCCAGGGCCAAAATCAGCCAGGGGAGGGGGCTGCATGGCCCCCTCCCCTTTATAAGTAAAAAGAAAAAGAAAGGCCTAGTCCCGGTGATGGGGTCACACGGGCCAAAATCGGCCTCAGGAGGGGGGCTGCACAGCACCTCTCAGCACACTGCTGGTGGGGCGATGAGGTCCCTTTGTGTCCTGAGGGCCTCAGACTAAAATGGACTTTATCCCACAAGCACCAAGAGGCACGTTTGCAGAGTGGTGGAGAAAGGAGGCATGGCCTCTGATCACCTCTCAGCAATCCCACTGTGTGGGGCTTACTGCAGGTAACAGGTGGACTAGTTGGCCCCTAAGGACTCTCAGCAGCAAAGGGGACTCATCCCTCAACCAAGACCGTGCCAGGCCACGCATTTGCAGAGTGGTGAAGAAAGGGGGGCGTGGCCTGCATCTACCTCTCAGCAATCCCACTATGTGGGGATTACTGGAGGTAACAGGTAGGCTAGTTGGCCCCTAAGGACCCCGAGCAGCAAAGGGAACTTAATCCCCTGACCAAGAGCATGCCAGGAGGTGCGTTCATTTGCAGAGTGGTGGAGAAAGGGGGCGTGGTCTGCTATCAGAACTCAGCAATCCTGCTTTGTGGGACTTACTGGGGATAATAGGAGGGGTAGATGGCCCCAAGAACGTTCTTGTGGGCCACCTACCCCTCCTATTACCTCCAGTAAGTCCCACACAGTGGGATTGCTAAGAGGCCTTCGGAAGCCACCCCCCTTTCTCCACCACTCTGCAAACGCACTTCCTGGCTGACTACTGGTTGGTGGATGACGTTCACTTTACTCCTGAGGGACCTTGGGGGCCAAGAAGCCCTCCTTGTACCTCCTGTAAGCCCTACGCAGCGGAATTCCTAGGAGCTGGTTGGAGGCCCAGCCCCCTTTCTCCACCACTCTGCAAACGTGACTACTACTTAAAAAAAACTTAGAAATTCACTAAAAACAAAGGTAACAGGGGTATTATAGTTAGGAATTAGCATTTTAAAAAAACCTTATAAATTCACTGAAAAAAACCAAAGGTTACAAGGACGTTATAGTTAGCGAATAGAATTTTAAAAAACCTTCGAAATTCACTAAAAAAAACAAAGGTTATAGGGACATTATAGTTAGGGCCAGATTTTACACACAAAAACTGAGAAATTCAGCCGTTATAGTTAGCTGAATTAACTATAACTCATGTCCCCGCAATGCACTGCTTATGACCTCACATATTTTATGACATGGTCAGTGACATCACTGATGACAACTCAAATGACATCACTCATGAGATCAGTGATGACATCAGCCACAGCATCTCTGATGCACCCACTAACACCACTGTAGAACCTTTTATCCACCACTGTCACTCCCACAAAACCATTTCAAAACCCATTCACAGACCCATACCAGTTCTTACACACCCACTGTCTGATTCATATAACTACACACACATCCATGTGCTCACCCATACTGCCACTCATACATCCACTCACTCATGAATACACCATTGACAAATCCACTCATACACCCATACAGGGACTCAAACACTGGGTGAGTCACCCATAGAACTACTCACACACCTACACACTCACCCATACAGACAATCACACAGGTATGTACTAACCCAAACAGTTACATACACACCCACTTACTTACTCATAAAAATAGTAACACATACTCACTCACCTATACAGTTACTGACAGAAACATGCACTCATCCATATAGCCACTCTCATATTCACTAAATCACACATACAGTCACTCATATACCCCTTCACTCAACTATACTGCCTTTCACATACCCAGTTACTCACCCATACTGACACATGCACTCAATTACCAACACAGCCATCCAGACTCACTCGCCCATACAACTTCCCACACACTGATTTAGTACCCCTTACAGCCACTGACTCACCCACTCACTCATCCATACAGGCAGTCACACACCTCCTCACCCACATAAACAGACACCCAGACAACCAGAGGTAGTCAGACAACCAATCAATCACCCATATAGCCATTCACATACCCACTAGAACACTCATACACACACTTAGACATCAACTGACAGATACACACATTCTCACAACCAGTCACTCATCCATATATTCACCGAAACGCCTAATCACTCACTTAAACAGTCAGTCACGCACCCACTGAGTCATCCAAAGAGTCACTCATACACCTACTGATTCACCAATACACATTGGTATATATATTTAACACTCATCAACGTATTAAAAACACTCACAGTCACTGGATGATGTCATCACTGATGTCATGAGTGATGTCATTTGAGATGTCATCAGTGATGTCATTGACCATTTCATGAGTGATGTAATATTTGAGGTCATAAACAGTGCATTGCGGGGCGTGAGTTATAGATAACTCAGCTAACTATAACGGCTGAATTTCTCTGGTTTTGTATGAGTAAAATCTGATCCTAACTATAACGCCCCTTTAACCTTTGTTTTTTTGTGAATAGATAGATAGATAGATAGATAGATAGATAGATAGATAGATAGATAGATAGATAGATAGATAGATAGATAGATAGATAGATAGGTAGATAGATACTCTGTGCAAACTGTTCCTGCAAGCCATGTGGACTGCCTGGGACAGAGGCACATAACAGTCCCGTCGCTTGCTGCACTGCCCTATCATTGTACCCTGTCCCATTCACCGGTTACACTGTCCTTCCCGCCCCATTGATTGTTTTCAGCCATCTCCACTATGCCGTCCCATCCCGTTTCAGTTGCAGTGCTCAATTACTTTGGCCAGTATAGTGTGGTAAAGTACAGTGAAGCTGAAAATTACACTATTAAATTCTCTTGTTCTACCTGATTGTTTTTCTCTACTCACTTGTAGTGTGTGTGCACCTCTCTCCTCTTGTCTTCATTCGTATGCCGTTGCTTTTTAAAATTGTCTGTTCTACCTACCCTGCTTCCGTTCACCGTATTTCTCACTTACTCCTGGCTTCTCTCAGTATATTTATTTCTTTCCGCCACCCCTCCCCATGTCTCATCTCAGGAGTCTTTCTGCTTTTGAGTCCGTCGCTATTTGTGGTTAATAATCATGACATGAGCTGTAAAGGCCACAGGACAAATAAAATGGCTCTACTGAAGGATATGTGCTAGTGACGTTTATGGTGTCGCTCATTCGGGGACTAACTGATACTCCAGAGAAGTCAATGGTATTAGAGTCAGGCAGCGTGCAAGTTCCCCTTCAAGTTTAATACATTTATGTCACTGATTCTGGCAGTGTGTGAGGCACTTGGGACTGAGAGCCATATCAAAAAGCAACCATTTAAATTACGAGCATTTATAAAACATGTTGCAAGGGAGGGAACTGGATCGGGGATCAGGCCTCTGGGTTTGTAAAGTTGGGTTGTTTTAGCTTTTCAAGACGCTGGTAATGTTTTCTAACCATTATTGTTTACAACGTATTTGTGTCCATATTTTTGTGGATGTTTGTACGTTCAAGCTCATAAATATTATAGCTATGCATGCATGTAAATATATGTATAGTTTGCCTCACCTTGTGTGCAAATCTTGGCGGGTCTACTCAGCATCTCAGTCTTCCAAGGTTGATACAATTATAAGTAATGAGTAGATTAAAAGTACACCACTGAGTAGAGTTAGCAGTAAACACTAACAGGGCCAGAATATCATATGAACAGGCGGAAAACTTTACAGATTCACGTGTTATGTTTCGTTAACTTTTTTAAAGATGTTATGTTACATTAGACTGATTTATGTTACGTTACCTTTTATGGGCTAAGCTGCGCATGTGCTACATGGCTAAATACTTATAAGGTCCCAAAGGCGAGACCGATTACATTGCAAATGCTTGTTACACTTGTTAAGAGTCTGGGCATCAGGTGCACCTCATTAGTACCAGTTTAACAGCCAAATATAGGAATAAGTAAAAGAAAGGTGGGCAGTCAACCTTTGCAAAAGGCCTCCCACTGCACGGCAACACATGTCGCTTTTTAGCAACTTTTGAACCGTTTGAGCTAGAAACAAGGTTTTTTTGTTAAAATTTGTAGATTAAGCAGCAGATGATGAATTTTGCTGCAAATGGGGCCAATCTATAATTGTGTGAACATTACCACGTTCGAACAAACACATAATTCCTGTAGCCATGACTATAACGTCCCATTAACACTCGGATTTTTCCAGTGATTGTATATCTGTTTTTAGGCCGA
Source organism: Triturus cristatus (assembly GCF_964204655.1). Taxonomy (NCBI): domain Eukaryota; kingdom Metazoa; phylum Chordata; class Amphibia; order Caudata; family Salamandridae; genus Triturus; species Triturus cristatus. Next base: position 1,528,105,000 of record NC_140591.1, read on the forward strand.
GCATAGACAGCGCATGCAAGACCTGAAGTAAACAGTATTTGGAGTGTAATCCCACCTGTCACTGCGCATTGGATCACTCCTACGTTGCTCGGTCATTATTGGCTCACGCTCCCCAGACGTCACTTCTGTTTATTGCAGCAGCACCGACCAAGTACAGTTTTGTTTCGCTGCAGGACCGTATATTTTCATTTAGGGACTACTTCATTGGTATGTTTTTTTAAGCACCATGGCGCCTGGTTCACCCATAGCGGCCCGCGCCTTTCTTTTCTTTACCCTATTTTTTTTTTATTTAAGCAGTGTATGGTTTTCTTTCTGACAACGCGGCACGACGGTAACGGCACCTGTGCATCTTCTTTTTAAAATGTGTGGCTCGCAATGGCACCCGTGAGGTTTTTTTTTAATGCTGGTTACTTTTAATTGTGTACAGCATCTGCTTTCTCCCCATTAAGTTTAATTTGATGCTGCACATACCTTGGGTGCACCCTCCTCCCGGCCCCCATCCCTGCTGCATGCCTCACATTCCCGCCCCTCATTCCCGAGCTGCTGCCGGTGCCCACCGGTTGTGCAATGGGTGACGCTGTGTAAAGGATCCCGATGCGCCATGTGCTGAGGACAAGTCGAGACTTGCAGCTCAGCTCGTGTTTTGAGGGGGGCTCCAGAGATTGCAGGCGGGACAGAGGTGCCTTCACACCTCCTCATACCCTGTCGGGCTTGAAGGTGCCCAGACACTGACATCTCTTGTAGCCCCCTAGCCCCAGAACCACAGACAGACCCCCGCCGCCATGCCAGCCCTGTGCCGAGTAACACCACTCTCATTGAGGGCAGAGGGTTCTGCCAGACACCCTCGCCGCTCACAGGGAGACAGCAAGGACTGGCCGACAGGTAAAGCGATGGGGAAACATTACAAATCTTGATGCATTTTTAAAAAATATTTTTTATATTCCAGAATGTGAAAGCTGCCCATTTTTCCTTTCTACATTTGATTTTTTTTTTTTAATTAAGGTGTCTCCATTGCAGGCAAATGTTTTTGCCCAGGGCCGGACTGGCCGTAGCGGGCACAGGGAAATCCCCCGGTGTGCCGCTCGGGTGGGGGACGGTATTGGGCTCCTGGGGGCCGTTTTTGTTACAGTGCCGTTTGTAACAAAATCGGCCGAAAACCGGCCCTGGTAAAGAGGTCGGCTGCACCCCCTTCCTTCCCCCTGGGGAGGGCAGCCGAGCACTTTGCAAGGGCCGGTTGTGGTTCCCTGTTTTCGCCCCTTTTGGTGCCACTCGTTTCCTGGAGACACTTTCTAAACTATCCATTTCTGGAGATGATTTTTCTGGCGAGAACGGCGCACGTGTCACTTAAAGAGGGTGTGGGAAGGGTTTAAAACACAAGTACACTTGCAGTAACTTTTATGAGGACTGCAGAGAGGCCTGGTCTTTGCCCAGGGACACACACAATGTCCAGGGTAGATCCGGGAGACACTCTAGGGGTCACCAACTAGCTCCTGATGTCGCTGACATGTACTGGCACAGAACTAAATAAACTTTCCCCTCGTGCATTGGCATAATGAACCAATATTTGCCCCTTCAGAGCAGTACCTACATAAAACATGTTTCAATCTGTAGGTTGAAGTGTGATTTTTTTGGGGAACGTCTTAGCAATTTGGCCCTTAGAATCTGGTGGTGCATGCACGTCGCTTGTCTCTCCCCTCGTCTCTCTTTTCAGAGGGCATGAGGTGCAGAAAAACGGTATGAGAGAGACAGAAGGTGTTTCTTCTACAGCATGTTGTGGAAAAAAGGTAATTGAGGAAGCGTTTTGAAAAAAGATTGTTTTCTCATGAATGTAGTTGTAATCCGTGGGAAATTTAAACAAGTCAATAATTTGGGACGCTTACCTCTGGACATTGCTAATATTTTTGTAGAGTTGCAGGCTTTTGTTAAAAAATAATTTGCTTTTTTTGTTTTCCAATTTGGTGACTTGCTTTACATGTATTCGATTATTGTTTATTGGTAAAACTCCTGTACAGCCATTGGTTTCCTGTTTCCGTAGCGTTATTTCAAATGGGTCCTGCCTTCCAAAAGTAATTTTGTTGTTCGTTTTGGGGGCAGAGTGAAAATGCTCTTTTTGGAACCTGTTTAATGTCATTGATGTCTCTCCTAATTTCACGCACATAGAGCTAAAACAAGCATTTGCAATGCAATAGGTCTCACATTTACACAAGTTAAAGTTATTGGCATTGTTGTGGTGTAGCGGTCTAGCTTTTGGGACGTGCACCGCGTGACGTCAGCGGAAGTCCGGCAGCGGCCATTTACAGCAGCATTAGAGCGCCGATTTAAAAGTGTAAGGAGCTCTGCTCCGGAGCTCCCGTACAGTATACAAATAAAGAACGTGCACCACGAACTAGCGTGAGAGTGATCCTTGCACACAGGTATTACGTCCCCCCCCACTGACAACATTACAATGGCGACGAGGTGGTGAAGGGGTGGCAGACACTCTGGACCCAGGCCACGTGGGGAGCAGTGAGCCCAGCAGGAAACACCACGTGCACGACATCGGGAGCGCGGCAGAGACGCGGGGAAGGTGCCAACAGCAGCGATTGGAGAACACTGCGTGCCAGACACACCAGGCTCCTCTCACCCGGCAGGGAGGACCCGTGGCAACTGCTCCTATGTCCCCTGGAGGGAGAAGCAGGTGCAAGCTGTAATCCCCGAGCAGAGAGGTGTCCAGCATCCTGGAGGAGGTCAGTGGAAGTCCCACGGAGAGTGGGGAATCCAGCCAAGAGGACGACGAGAGGGGCAGGGACGCCCAAGGGGCGGAGACACCAGACAATTCCACACCTAGAGGAAGGCACGCCAGCGGCGGTGAGAAGATGACCTCTCAGACCTTCTCGCTGACAAACCCAGTGCCCTTCTTGGCAAAAGCAGGGGAGCCCGAGATGCCGTGGGAGGACTGGAAAAGGTATTTCTTAAACTACCTCTCACTCTGGAAGAATAGGGCGAGGCTCCGTTCGCGAGTACGCAGCGGAAGAAAATTCTCCTCCATCATTTGGTCCCAGCGGGGCAAAGAGTATACCAAGACCTGGTGAAGGAGGATAGACCAGCAGCGGACGATGATGTGTTCCGACACGCAATAGAAGACCTAGACGCCCATTACCGCCCGGTGGTATGCACAGCAATAGATCGGTATAACTTCTACCATAGGAAACAAAATAAAGGGGAATCGGTCGATGAATACGTGGCGGCCCTACAGAAATTGGCTCTAACGTGTAAATTCGGAACCTTACAAGAAGATCTAATAAGAGACCAAATCATCATGCATACGGTGAATTCCTCCATTCAAGAGCAACTGTAGACGAACGGCGACGCACCGTTGAAGACAGTCGTAGCCTTAGTAAAGAAGGCGGAATTGACCAGGAGGTGTGCGGAAGCGGCCAAACGCGAAAGCCACCCAGAGCAAGCGGTGTGCAAGGTGGAAGACCGGAAGACCACGGACGGCAAGCAACCGGCGTGGCAGCAAGGGACACGAAACTACAAACGCTTCAATGCCAGGACAACAAGACCACAAGGGCAACGCCAGTGGAGCAAGAACGCCTGCTACAGGTGTGGCAGCGGCACACATACCGCCAGTGACAAGGGATGCCCGGCATTTGGCACCAAATGCGCATACTGTGGGCTAATAGGCGACTATGAAAAGGTGTGCAGAAGGAAGACCCCGAGACAGGAAGTAAAGTACGTGGCACAAGGGGCACGCAAAGAGGACGAAGAAGAGAACGAAGAAGAGGACGACGAGATCCTGATAGTGGAGGAACAAGTACTGGGCATAGAGAGCTCAGCGGACAAGAAACCAAAGTGCGAAATGATGATCGGCGGCATAAGAGTCACCATGGTAGCAGACTCGGGGTCACCCTACACGATTATACAATGGAAGATATGGGAGGAAGATTTCGCAACAAGTACGAAGTATCACTTGAGACCCACTGACATTCATCCCGTAACGTTCACGGGGGAGCCCATACCTATGGTGGGATATTGTCCGCTATCTTTCAAGTTTAGGGGCAGAACATGCGATGGGAAACTGTATGTTGCAGAAAAAGGACCATCGGTACTGGGCTGGAGAGACCAGGGAGCTTTAGGAATGAAGCTGAACCCAGGGGGACACACGCAAGTCCTCATGACCGAAGACGGACCAGACTATGAAGCTCAGCGATGGAAGGAAGAATTCCCGGAGGTGTTCAAGGACTCCATTGGCCGCATGGCGAAGTTTACACATAGGATCCATCTCAGAGCGGGAGCTCAACCGGTGTCCCACAAGGTACGCAACATTCCATTCCGAACAAGGGCTGCAGTACAGGAAGAGTTGCAGAGGTTGGAAGACAACGGCGTGATAGAGGCGATCGACAACGCTGAATGGTTGGCCCCCTTAGTGGTAGCACAGAAACCCAATGGGAAGGTGAGGCTATGTGGTGATCTAAGGGAACTTAACAAGCACATCGTGGTGGACAAGTTCCCGCTTCCCAGGATCAACGAAATGTTAGCCAAGACCCAAGGGGCGCAGTGGTTCTCCACTATAGACTTGACATCCGCCTACCATCAGATTGCCTTACATTGATCATGCAACCATCTGACGTCGTTCATCACGCCTTTCGGGTGCTACAAGTTCCTGAGGATGTCGTTCGGACTTGCCTCGGCGGCAGCAGTTTTTCAAAAGCTGATGCACAGGTTGTTCCACAAGAAAACAGGTATCCAATACTTCCAGGACGACATCTTGGTGATGGGCACCTCCAAAGCGGATCACAACAGGAAACTGGTGGAAGTCTTGACCGTGTTAAGGCAGAACGGACTCACTGCCCAATGGGACAAATGTAAGTTCGGAATGAACAAAGTCACGTATTTAGGGCACGAGATAAGTCAACACGGCTTCGAACCTAAAGCGTCCAACGTCGCGGCAATTAAGGATGCCCCTTCGCCCACGAACAAAGAAGATGTCCGAACTTTCCTAGGGATGGCGGAGTTTTATAGTAAGTTTGTACCACACTTCGCCTCCAAGACCCATCATTTAAGGTCGCTTCTCAAGGACAAATCCACGTTCCAATGGACCGAAGAACAACAACAAGAATTTGAGGAGGTGAAAAGACACATCAGTGAGGCTGTGCCCATACACGGATTCGACCCAAACGCACAAACCATGTTAACCACGGACGCCAGCGACCGAGGACTAGGGGCTGTGCTCACGCAAAGTACCTCAGATGGGGTGATCACCACGATCAGTTTCGCGTCCCGAGCGCTAGCTCCGAATGAGAGTAAATTTAGTCTCATTGAAAAGGAAATGCTTGCAGCGGTGTGGGCAATGGAGAGATTCCGACAATTCCTGTGGGGCGGAAGGTTCCGGTTGCGCACAGACCACAAGCCGTTGGTGAAGGTCCTCACATCCTGCGGGCATGAACATGCCACCCCACGAATTGCGAAGATGACGCTAAGGCTACTGGACTATGTCTACGATGTGGAGTATCTACCAGGACACAAGAACAAAGTGGCGGATTTCTTGAGTAGAGCAGCATCTAAAGAAGTCTCGGAAGTTCAGGATGAAGGTGGATGGGAGGACTACGCGGTAGCATTCGCTGGTGATCATGAAAGAGCAATAAGTGCCCAAGAATGGGAGACTGAATACGGAAAGGATGAGAAACTGAGTGCCATAAAAGCGTATGTAACAAATGGATGGCCAGACAAAAGACTGCTGGAGGAAGAGTTGAAACAGTTTTGGGAAGTAAGGGAAAAATTGTCCGTGGGAGACAAACCGTGGTTCCTGCTACGCGGCAGTAAAGTGGTCCCTCCGCTCTCGTTGAGGCATCGCATTGTAGCCATCACACATGAGGGCCATCTAGGAATAGTGAAGACTAAATGGAGAGCTAAGGAAGACTATTGGTGGCCGGGGATGGACATGGCAGTAGAACGCCACGTAAGGGAATGCGAGCAATGTAGCAACGCGGACAAGACCCAAAAAGTGTTACGGCCGCCCCTGGGGCGATATGAATATCCGGAAAACCCATGGGAAGAGATTTCCATCGACATCCTGGGACCAATACTGGACACGAATGACATCCAGAAATACATCACAGTGGTGATTGATCGCTACTCCAAGTGGCCGGAAGTCCACGTAGCGGACAACGCGGAAACAGAAACAATACTAGAATTTCTGACGGATGTCTTCATAAGAGAAGGGATCACCAAAGGGATCCTGAGTGACAATGGCCCGCAATTTACATCAAGTAAGTGGGAAACCTTCATGGACAGGAACGGTATCGCAGTACGACACACCCCGATATACCACCCGCAGGGAATGGAGTGGCGGAAAGATTTAACCGGGTGATCATGGGGTCAGTGCAGGCTGCGATCAGCCAAGGTAGCAACTGGGAGAAGGAGCTGAAGCGGCTGATGTGGGCCTATCGGATAACGCCCACCACCACGGGGTCCAGTCCGCTCCGAGTGTTGAGAGGAAGAGAATCCTTCACCAAGGACAACGTGGCCTGGAAACGCCTTACGGTGCAAAGCCACTGGTCCCCAGCCGTGGTGCGCAAGAATTTGGAAAGAGTGCAGACAGTGTACACGGAACATTATGATCGGAAGCATAACACCAAAGAGGTCACACTCGAGAAGGGCGAATGGGTAAGAGTTAAACTACCTACCCAGAGGAAGAAAGGAGACAGTAAGTTCACCCCCCCCCCCGTTCCAAGTGATGGAACCGTATTCAAGATCAGCTCTTCTCAGTGACGGGAAGATATGGTCCCAAGACCGTATGGCGAGATGTACATCTACGGACGGGAGGAAGACAAATGAGGAGCCAGACCACACAGGCTCACACAGCGCAAGGAGGAGCCCGGAGGCAGAACGGGAGAGTCCCCAGGGAGGAGAAGAAAGAAGTCCCCGGGTGGGAACAGGACACAGAGTGAGTGAGGAAATGAGTGGTCAGGCATCCAACACCCAGGAGGGGACAGAGCTAGAAGAGTGGAGAGACGCAGGACTTGGGGGCAGTGAAGAGGCACCCAGTCCAGGAGGTGTCGCCACCACTCTGAAAGTTGGCGAAGGCAGTAAGTGGACACGACGCGGAAGCAGAATCATACTGCCCCGGAGGTTTGGGGAGTTCAGCATGGACAACAAGTAGGACTGTATATGTTCCAGGGGGGGTGTTAGGTTATGAGTTGTTATAAAGGGGGAGATGTGGTGTAGCGGTCTAGCTTTTGGGACGCGCACCGCGTGACGTCAGCGGACGTCCGGCAGCGGCCATTTACAGCGGCATTAGAGCGCCGATTTAAAAGTGTAAGGAGCTCCGCTCCGGCGCTCCCGTACAGTATACAAATAAAGAACGTGCACCACGAACTAGTGTGAGAGTGATCCTTGCACACAGGTATTACCCCCCACTGACAACATTACAATTGTTAATGTCAATGCCTTTTATTTATGTCTTAAAAACCAAAACAGAAATAAAAGGCATTATTTACAATGTCAATAGCTCAAACTTGCGTAAATGCGTGACCTATTGCATTGCAAATGCTTGTTATTCCCTGCCTCCATTTATTTCGATCAGAGTGTGTGGCAGTAGCAGAGGTTGACCATGTGTGGTGCTTCATTTACCTCAAAGCTTGGCTGGAGATATATGAATAATGAATTCTAAGCCCAATACGTCCTAGGCTATTCCCCCAAATGAATAGCTTGTGATGTTTCTGCATTTATCCCCCTTTCCAATCCGAATTGAATCACGATGGTATGTTCATTAGCATAATGCATAATTGTTTCTAGCTGTGCAGCTCTCGTATCGCTGGCAATCTAGCCGGGTCGCCAGAAACTGGTTTTCAATTCGCTGCGGGTTCATTCACAGATAAGGAGCTTTAACTTTTCAAGATCGACAGAAGAAAGAAAGAGGACCGAACATAACCGCTGCCCTGTATTCCCAGCGAAACTCTGAAAACGTGGCCAGTACTTACTGGGACAGAAGAGGGAGGGGGAAGCGTTTCCCGGTTTTATCTTCCACCCCTGCATTGCTGGATTCGGTCATGTTTGTTTTTTGGAAGTAGTAGCTCCTGGACCGTATAAAGAGATGCTTCGAAGCGCGAGCCTCTTGCCAGGGCAGTGTAAAGGTCACGGCAGAGTGGAAGAAGGAGTAATTTAACTTTGGAAAGCAGCGAGGTAGTGCTTGTCTTGCAGCGTTACGAAGGGTTGCCTCCGAGGTACGCCGTCCGAGTTGTCTCCGAGCCATCTGGCTTGCGTTGACGCTCAGACTCCTCCCCTCTGTCCCGAGCTTTCACCGCGTCCTTTCACTTTGAAAGAGGCGTCTGTAGTACTCTGTGCAGCGTGAGCACTCAATACAGACGTCGACTATCCGCCGCGGAGCCTGGCCGCTGTGAGTACCTTACTTAAAACAAGCAGCCCGCTGCGTACAGACGTGTACCTCTTGTCTGGTGTCCGTACAAAGTTTCTCTGTGTTTGTTTTACGCTTAGCTCTTACAACCAATTGTTGTGAACTCAGATCCGACCCTCAAAGACTATCTTTTACGTTGCGATTTTCCTGTAGTTCGTGTTGCTCCTGCTCGCTTCTGGTGTCTTCGGAAAGGACAGCGCCTGCCTGCAGCTGCCGGCGATTCATAAACCTGTTTATTATACATCATTGCGCGCAGGCCTGGCCTTGCAGCCCTGCTCGCTTAATAGCAACGCTGAAAACAAGGTGCCTAGGTTTCCGAGTACATCTCTAGTGAGATTTACCACACCTTCCCATCCGCTCATGAAGTATGGATGTGAAGCAACATTTACCACACTATCTCTAGTAAATCCTGCACTATTAGCCTACAACTTCACCAACGTGTCTGGTCATATAAGCATCTGTTCAGACTCAATGTATGTATCTGGCTAGAGATCTGTCTGTCCATCCATCCATCCATCCATCCATCCATCTGTCTATTCTTACCTGCCCATGCGTTCGTCTATCCCTCTTTCGTGTGTATGTTATTTCCATGCTGCTGTCCTAGCCTAAAGGCAGAGAAGCCCTGTACAGGGTCAGTCAAACACAGGCGTGAAGTGATAGCTGGTTTGTGGACAGCTCATTCGTAGGGGTGTATTGCTCTTTAAAGAGGTGCGTCTTCAACTCTTTCCTAAATTGGCGCAGCAGTTGTGGGACAGCCCGTGGCATAGCCAGAGTGTCATAGTGCAAAGAAGGAAATGGGTCCCCTGGGCTGATTGAACTGTGAAAGACAGTAGTAATCTGGGTTCAGATGGCCCCTCAGGCCTCTAGGCACCAATGGAAGCTACGCCCCTGGGGGCAGGCCTGGTGGGTGGGGCATAATGATGGAAAAAGCCTGCTGCCTTGTTTTTAATTTTTACACTTTTTAGTCTGTAGTCTGATGGTGTCCTAGCTGCGGGTGTGCGCTGCCCTATACACATACCCATCACCAATAGCATGTATCCAGTGGCGGCTCCTCGTGGGAGTGCTGCGGGGCGGTGGGGCAGGGGAGGGGCATGGTGGGGGTTGGTAAACTCCAGCTTACGGACGCACGGAGTTAAGTAAAGAAAGAAAGAAAACGAATTACATTGCACACCTGCAACGCCAATCGGCGATGCAGCGCGCGCAATGTAATTTGTTTTAGTTATCCGGAGATCTGGTGACCAGAAGTGGAAACCCGAACCAGCCCATTCACGATTGGCAAGCTGTTGGTTCAGCTTCAATCATGGATGTCGTACTGATTAGGTGGAGCAAGGCAGCGCATGTGCTGTCTCTTCGAGACCTGCTGTAAACACTCTACTGGAGTGTAATGTGGCAATATGGGCTGCTTCTTGCAATTGGCTAATTCTTTTGGTTGCATTTTGTTTCCTTGCTCCTTATTTGTTCCCACTCCCATACATCATTTCCGGTTTCATCCAAGGAGCACTGGCTAATTACTGTTCACTTACTCTCGTAAGTGTTATTTGGGGACTACTTGTTCTTCTTTTGCAGGGCAGCATGCTGTGTTTGGACTCTAACAAAGGTGGCTGCGCAAATTTCCTTTTGTTGTGCACGGCTCGCCCAACTCTATTTTTACAACATTGTTTGTGTCTTTTTTTACCAGTGCAGTAGTAGCAATGGCGCTCGCGTGATATTTTCAAAATGCGCGGCTTGACCGACTTGCACCTTTTTGTTTTTTTAAAACATTATTGTTTGGCAGTGCGGCACGCTTTAAACAATAACTGCAGCGTGCCTTTCTTTTCCAAATGCCCGTCTCGCCCTAGTTGCACCTCTGCTCGATGAGAAGATTAACCATATCACAGACGTGCTCTGACGATCCTTCCCGTGGTGCGATCGTCTTGTACTGTCCTGCCATTTCCCTTGCACCAAACTATGAATTAATACTGTAGGGTGCAACGGTAACTTTTGCACTTTACTGCTGAAGATGAAATTAGCACGAACAGAGAGCATATTTCACTAAACTAGGAGGAGGGCGTATGCGATTAAGACAGACACGAGTGCACTTTTATACTATTTTATTTCAAGTCCTGTCAATCCTTCAATATCTGAACACTTGTGCATTGCCTCAGAATAGATTGCACAAGGTAACTGAACGCATTATCTGCAGGTGCCATGCAGCCTGGGGCTCACATTCTGGTAAGGCCGGAGGAGCGCCTTTAGTAATACAGCAGAGAGCCAAGCAATGGGAATAGTGCCGTTCTCTAATTCAAGGAGGTGGTCTAGTGGCTGTATTGGTCTTCGGAATACATGATTGAGTTCTGGCTTCTTCCGAATATTGATTTGTAAGATTCAACACAGATGGGGTTAACATCATTCCAGGGGCGTAACACAGGCCCCCGCGTTGCGGGGGGGCCCCGTGCTCCAGGGGCCCCCTCCGCAAAGCAAGAAAGCACTGCACACATCACTGGGCCTGGGATGTGATTATATGTTGGTTAGGTTACGTAACTTACGCTTGTCTCGCCGTCGTTGCACCTCGTGTAAGGTGGTCATTGTCATTCACATTGCGCAATTAAAAGTGCGCACAAGGACGAGGAAGACATGCCATCAATCCGAGACGGGTGAGAAGGTGTGGTGGCTGTGGCCTTAATTTAATTATTGCTAGCCCCTGGCTAGCTTTGCCTGGTCTTCTGGCACCCGCTCGTGCCTTTCACTGAAGCTGCAGGCCAGGCTTCCGGTGAGTCTCAGAGGGTGGAGTGGGCTCTGGGCTGGGCAGCATACTGGACATCACATGCTTCATGGGGCAGGCCATAAAACGTAATGTAGGCCCTGCAGCACCGTGTTCCTGCCTCTCTGTGATGTGAGGGGCCCAAATGGGATCTCCAGGCACACAGACGTGCACCTCTTCGAAAAGGCTTTGAAGCGCGCATGCACGCTAGGCACTATGCAGTCCCAAATTCGGCGCTGCATATGTTCAACATGTTGAGGGCCACGGCCACCAGGGACCTCAACAACAATCTTCTCTCTGACCCGGACCTTGAGAAGTGCATGACTTTATCTGAGCAATGGGGTTTCACCTACCTTGTCTTGGGGAACCCATCTTGCAGGGCCACGCAGGTACCTAGATTCGGGGGTTTCTCGGATGATAAGAGTGCTGCTGACGCTGTTGTCTCTCTCTTCCTCATGCCAAACATGCTGCTCTCCTGGGGCTGCCTGTCTGCTGATGTCTCTCCTACGGAGTTTCCTCAGGCTGACGCACTGTGGGGCATATTTACAAGCTGGCGATAAAAATTTATCGCCGCTTTTGCGGCCGTTTTCGGCCGAAAAGCGGCGATAATTTTATCGCCTGATTAGCAAGGCCACGCTAACACGTGAAACCTTGCTTTAGCGTGGGGATTCCTAACGCCCAGCTTTGCATCTCTAATGAGTTGCAAAGTGGGCGTTCCTGACCTAACATGACAGGAGAAATGTCGCTAAGTGACATTTCTCCTATCATCAAGCCCCACGCTATGAAGCATAGCCACAGGAAAAGTAGCGATAACCTCTGTCATCGCTACTTTCCTTACGCCTGCTTCAGGACTGACTAAGCCATGATATCCTATGGAAGGTGGATATCATGGCTAAGTTTGTGAGTCCCTATCAGCAAGCTAACGCCACACTACGTGAGATTATCGCTGGGTTTCCAGCGATAATCACACGTTAGGCAGTTAGCGCTAGGATTTTTATCGCTGAGGAGATGAGCGTTGCTAATAGCACGCTATCTCAGCGATAAAAATCCACGTTACCCGGTGATAATTATCCTCATGCTAAGAGCGCTGAGCGATAATTATCGCCGGTTGTTGCTGATATGCCCCTGTGTTCTCTCTTGCTCTAGACTATTTACTGGTCAGGGCTTTGCTGCCCCAGTGTCTCCAAGTGCATGTCTTGACTGTCTCTTTAAGACTTTGTATGTTTCGGTGTCCTTGTCTCTTTGTCCCTTTCCCCCCGAGGTGTCTTCCGCCAGTGGTTGTACTTGGGATGAACTCTCTGTCACAATGTATGTCTCTCTCCACTCTGGTGCCTCTGTGCCTCTCGCTTGTCTGTCTCTCTCTCTCTCTCTCTCCACCCTCGGTGTGACAGCGTGCCTTCTCGCCCTCAATCTTTTCTTTTATTTATCTCTACTCTCAGATTGTCTTTTTATCTATTTCTTTTCTGTGTCCAGCTCTTCTTCATGTTACTCTTGGCTTCGGCTGCCTCTCTGCTGCGGCTCACCCCCCTTATCTATTCTCCTCTGTACCTCTTTCTCATGTGGGCTTCTCGCACTCCCCCACTGTATCGGTCATTCCTGTCTGACTATGCTAGGCCCCTGTGTCTCCTCCCCCCTGCTGTCTCTCCTATTCCTCTGTTCCTCCTCTCTCCGTGCAGCCGCTCCTCTGTGCCTGTCTCTCTTCTGTGCCTGTCTGCCTCTCCTCCGTGCCTGTCTCTCCTTAGTTCTGCTCCTCACACTGTTACCTCCTGTTACCCTGCATGTTTCGAGTGCAGCACGCAGCACCCCGCTCGCTTCCTCATTCCGCCGACAGAGCTTACCAGAAAGGTGCGGAGGAGAGGGTGTCTCAAGAACTTGTACGACATCAGCGTTCTCTCTATTTCTCACACTTCCATCTTCCTGCCTTTCCTCCTTTCCCTCCCTCTTCACCTCTCCTTTCTTTCCTCTTCCTTTTCCACCTCCTTCTGTTTCTTTATTTTTCTGTTTATTTCATTCGTTTTTGTTGTTTCCTACTCCTATTACTTTTGCTTGTGTTTCTTTCTCTTCATCCCCCTATTTCGTTCTTCGTTCTTCTCTATTTCTTCCTATCACATCTATCTTCCTTCTTCCCTTTCCCTTCCCTTCATTTGTGTAGCACACTTTCACAATTTCTTTCTTTTTTCCTTGCTCTGTGTTGGGGCTTCCTTTGTGTAGCGGTCGCACTCTATAAGCAGCATTCCACTCGTTTGATGATAGTGAGGTGCACTATGAGTTCAGTTTTAAAGAGGTGAGGGAGTTGGCTACTTAGTACAGCTAGAGTGTGTACAAACGCAGCAGAGCAAAGAGGCTGAAAGGTTCAAGCCTGGATGTGGTGCCACGCAGCTTGGGAGTGGACAGCACGTGGCGGGCAGCGCAGTGTATCTTGCATGCGGGTATGCAGCGAGAGCGTGTGATCAGGTAAATAGGCCACACTTGCATCAGTAGTCGTTTGCAGACAAACACCGGGCATTGTGTATGAAGGAGGAGATGAAACATTGTTTGGGGGGGTCACAGAGGGTTTGATGGGCAAAGCTGAGGTCCTTGTCCAGTAAGGCAAGAGCATATCATGGAAGGCTGGAAAGGAGCTTTAACAGGGAAGGGAGGGAGTGAGTAGGACTGGGGCAAGGAAAAGTATACTCAGGATAATGAAAAGTGCCAGGGCATTACTGCTTTGTTACACTTCTTCTCTCAGTTATAGGATTTGAGGGTATAACAAACAAAAGAGGCATGGTTGAACAAATAAAAAAAGAAATTGATGCTGCACCCATACATTTACCCTGAAAAATAAATGAAATATATTAATGTATTCACTGCTTCAAAGACTGAAGCAACCAACATAGCCACAATATTTAACACATGCAGTCTGTAAACTGAAATTCTCAGGGCCACTGCCCAACAAGTAGCCATATGCCCAAAATAGAAGGAGAGAAAGGAATACGTGACAACTCATAAGAGGTTAAAATTGCATTACATACTCAATCACTAAAGGGAGCCACTGAAGGTTTATATCATTTTCTTACTGAACCAAAAGTCATAAAAATGATCTGATGAACGAAGTTCAGAAGTTCTCTGAAGGTAAATGCATACAGCTCTGTCCACATCTAGAGAGTGCAGAGGAATCTCCCCAGGTAAAGAAGTGGAAGGATATAGATAAGGACGAATAATTTATTTTGAATGAAAGCAGGAGAGAGACGTAAGACAAGGACCACAGGAAAGAAAAGAAGAAAAAAATGTATGGCACCAATTTCCTTTATTCTCCTTGCCAAAGCGATGGCCTCCAGAAAAACTACCATAGCAGAAATGATATTAAAAGAGGCCTCTTTTAAGGGCTCAAATGGGCCAGCTGGAAAGCCTTTGCAACTAATGGAAGATCTCAGGGAGGAACCAAAAAATCATATCTTAGGTCTTTGAAAGAAAACACCATTTTGCTCCACTGTACGGATTTCATCATAATTTATAAAAGAGACAAAATCTCCATCATTCCCACCCAGATGATAACCAGGTTGAGAAGGCCGTTCATTTGGAATAAGACCAGGACCATGCAGATGCAACTGATCTTGGAAATGCGGATCAATGACAGCGTTCAGTCTTTTCAATCATCAGCCTCAAAATATTTGTTAACTGGACTAGAGTAGCAGGAGATGAAGGGAAAGCAGACCAATGCTATAGCTCTCTCCTGTTATGCCTGTGTCATCTCTGTGAGTGAGACAGGCTTTCTTTCTTGATTCGCATGTTGCTGTTTTGAGAAACGCTTTCTAATGGAAGGGAGAGCGATTTCATAGCGCACAAGAGATACTTTTAGCACAAAATATGCTTAGTGAAACTACTAACCATGTAAAACGTAGCTTCTTCTTAAATAAAGAAAGCTCCTATGAAAAGTGTGTGCTAACACTACTGGGATACAGCACAAAACTGGCCCAGAAGCATCAGTTACAACCCTCTTCATCTAGAGATCCACTCAACGAGATCAGCCAAGCAAGGCTCCATAACAATTTTCCAAATTTTACACAGACAGGGAAAAATAAAGTTTTTATTTTAAACTCTCCCCACCATGCTGCTTGGTATGCATTTTGCAGTACAATTACGGTTTCATGGCGTCATCAGGGCAAAGAGGAGAAGTGACATGCAGGAATCCATCAGCTGCTCGCCTAACAAGACTTATGCCTTAATCATAAAGAAGATGGAAGCAGAGCAGCCTCCTCTTTAATTCATTCTCTTTGAATAAGTCCTCCAAACCTCACTGAACTAAATAATAAGACAAACATCATCTTACCTGTCAACCGCAGGCGCCATACAAGCCTGTGCCATGCTACAGCTCTGTCTTATCCCTCCCCTGGAGGCGTGGAGCAAAAATCTTTCAGATTTTTAGTTAAAGATTTTAGAAGTCAGTCCTTAGAGATTTGCACCCTTCAAATCTTAGGACTGAGAAGAGGACGTCTTATGAAGTGATAATTCTAAGATTACTAGCAAAGGGGTATGCGTAGAACCAAGTGAACCCAGTGGCCTTACAAAAGCCCCCGCAGCATCTGCAGTGAGAGGGCTCCAGGGCACCCTTCAGCATTGGCAGGTCCCAGGCCTGAGAGCTCTGGACTGGGTCCGGAGCCTGGGGGCCCCCCTGCATGTACTTTGCAGGGGGGCCCCCTGAAGTTTTGTTACGCCACTGCATCATTCCTTGTGACTGGGACAGCTTGTTTAGACTGTACAAGGGGAGGAAAGAGGGCTTCTCTGGGGGCACACCTTAACCCAAGGGCAAGGCGTGCTGAAGTGTGCCCAGTCTGTGCCAGTCTCCACTTTGACACCCTGCATCTCTACCTGCGGCCGTCCGGGGTTTGGTGCTGGCGGCTCCCTGGGGGTGCCTTTACCACTGCTCCCTAAGTGGTTGTTAATTGGCTGGGAATGGGTAGCTGCACCCTGCTTCCGCCGCAGGCCTAGATGTTTGTCCTGCGCACTTTGCCTGCTCTGTCTACTTTGCAGGCATAAAGTTAATCCCTGGGGGCATCTGGACAGCGATGTTTGAAGTCCCGTACAAGGAAATCTTTGTCATATTTGTCATATTTTCATTGGTTATGCTGGAAACAGTAATATTGTAAACTCTATAAAGGGTTGTACTGTTCATTGACAGCGGTCTCTGAGTGTACCCAGACCATGTTTCCTTTCCTCATGAGATTCTCTTGTGAAGTGACTTCTATGGACTTGCTGATTCTGTTTCTTTAGGATTCCAGCTTGCTGTGGACTTTTGAAGCACTATACAACAAATTATATTAAATACGTGCCCCAGGTCGCATGTTCTTCTGGGCTGATCTAGTTTCTAGATTGATACTCAACAAAGTAAATGCATTCAACGGTGTGATTCCAAGAAGGAAAACCTGTGCCATGCAGAATCGAACTGAGCGCCCGAACTATGGAGCTTCTCATAATAACGGGGAAATCTTGTAGACTTGCAGCCTTTTGTGCCTCTCACGGACCTTCTATCTTTCGTGCTCTTCGATGTACCCTCATTTTACCTATTGTTCTGTTCCTTTTGTTTCATTTCTGTCCATTCTTCATTGACCCAGCATCCACTCTTCTTTTTTCCTTCCTTTTATTCTCCTTCACCCCATGTCTGTGTTCTTCTGTCATGCTCTTTTATTACCACCTCGCCCACCATCTTTATATCCCCCTTACCTTAAAGAGGGGACTTTGGCCCAACTGTAGTTCCCCATACAACTCTTGCATTCCAGTAGTCCTGCCTAGCTGCTGACATGAGGTACGAAGATAACGAGGGT
Source organism: Triturus cristatus (assembly GCF_964204655.1). Taxonomy (NCBI): domain Eukaryota; kingdom Metazoa; phylum Chordata; class Amphibia; order Caudata; family Salamandridae; genus Triturus; species Triturus cristatus. Next base: position 1,528,121,939 of record NC_140591.1, read on the forward strand.
TCAGTGGTAGTAGAAATAATCTAGGTTGAGCCAAGGGCCATTTCTGCCCAGACAGCTGTGTATCTAGTACTTTCAAACTTTGAAATTGTAACCCCCGCCTACTCTCATCCCTGTAATGTTTGTGTATGCACCCACGCAAATTCACACTCTACATAGTTCCACTAAAGTTAATTCTATTTTATTACTATGCACATAATTCAAAATCATATCATACCACACATTCCCACACCACACAATTACAAAACAGATCTCAAACTTGCACTTCCACGAACCCGATCATCTCTCCACCACACACCCGCTGCCCCATCTCTCCCTCACTCTGCCACTACCTCCTCTCATCTGACAATTCCCCTACCCCCTCTCATCCCTCCCTTACACTCCTAGCCTCCTCTCTATACTACCTGGTCAAACGTATTACCTTCCTCTATCACCTCCGCTGTACAAAATTCCATCTCTTGCCCTCCCCCCCCCCACCCAGGGTTGCCCCTCGTACTCATCTCTCTCGTGTACACTCACACCTCTCTCGCTCGCTCATGCACTCTTTTCGCCACTCTATTAGTTCAATTCAGGTCTTCAAGCACAATTTCCTTCCTGTGCCCTATCAACATTTCCATCCCTCAAACCCACACTCTCCTCCTTCTTAAGTTCTCTTCGACATACACAGGCGCTCCCTATTTATGCCTATCTGGCCTGCTCTCCCCCCTTTGTTCTCTTTTTCTCACACACTTTCTGCTCCTCTATCTAGACTTTATTCCCCACTTCGTGCACAAACTACCTATTCCTCTCTATCTTTCTTTCCATCTATTCAGCTCACACCTATCTATTCACCATATTGCATAATTCCAAAACACAAATACACCACACTATTTTGCAACTAACCGTTCCAGTTCAACCCACATAATTCCTCTCCAAACCATATACATCTAATCCCCTACAAAACACAAAGATAAAACACATTGGTATTTACAATGCCAGTAACTCTAACTCTTGCACATGCAAGACCTATTGCATTGCAAATGCTTGTTTTTCCTTTGTGGTCTTACACAGTGTGGCTTCCCCTGTGGCAGCAAAATGGAATAGGCTCTCAGTGGATTTTAACAAAAGACCCCTACCTTCTGAGTAGCCCTTTTTGTCATAGATCTCTTGCCCAAGACTTTGACTGCTTTATTAGAGGTTGAAATGATAAGCTGCAAATATTCGGTCTCGACTAAACCTTGGGGACTTTTACATCCGAACCTTCAAAAGAGTCTAAAAGAAAGTCTTATGTGCACCACTGAGTATCTTTTTTAGGTCTCGCCTGATCCAGCGCTTGCGCTGATCTGGCCGAGACATTTTGTATACAGGCTTTTCAAAGTGCTGCTGTGGCCTAAAGCTTCAGTGCACGTGAACGTGCACGCGCGCAGCGCCATGTGTCTTTCCTCCGTATCACTTTCACTTTCGCGGCCGCAGCCGCCTTGCCAAAGCTTGTTTAGTCTGCCTCTGGCTGTACACAGAATGCATTAAATATAGATGGTGAACATTTTGTTTCTATATGGGTCACTGAAATTATATTGCTGCCAGCCGCATTTCCTAATTAATTTGGCAAATGGTAGAAAGTGAAAAAGACGCCATTTTAATTATAATAAAATTGCCCTTATAGCAAGATCGGATTTCAAAATGTACGCTTGTCACATTGACGTTTTTTTTAAAAACGACGCGGCGCAGATATTCAATTTACACCAGTTCAATGGTTATTTCACATTAAAGTGAAAACCTCCAAATTTGCAGGGCCTTTCACTCCCGCATCTCCGAAGATACAGAAAAGGAATTTCGCAAATTAGCATATTGTCCGTTCGTTAAAAATGGGAACAGTTGGTGAGGGTGGTGGAGTGGGAAGACACATTGATGCTTGCAAATCATGGCTGCAGTGGTGACGTTACATGTCTTTTTGAATAAATCATAAGTATAACGTTAGTATAACAGCTAAGTAAGGCCATTATCCCTGTCTCATAATTAAATCATGGCTGCAGTGGTGACGTTACATGTCTTTTTGAATAAATCATAGTATAACATTAGTATAACAGCTAAGTAAGGCCATTATCCCTGTCTCATAATTAAAAACCATCAGGTATAAAGGCGTGCTGCTATTAGCAGACCATCCACCTGTGTTTGATGATATCACTTGTCAATCAGTGCTCATAGCATGTTAAATACTCACAAGTATTAGTTGCAATCAATGCAAACCCCCTTTCAAGTTGTAGCGTGTGCATTCCAAAAGTATAGAATGTCTCCTTGCATTAATGATGGGTCAGATTGACCTGAATGTGGACTGCACGCGCAGCTCAACGCAACAATAGGCTCGGGTTGCAGGCAAGCATTGTTTGGTGACGTGACATGTCTTACCTTTCTGCTCTGTGGCATAAACACGTGATAACATAACATAGTATAACATGACATGGTATAACATAACAAAAGATAGTATAACATAACAAAACATACCAAACCATAACTTAACAAAACAACACAACACAACACAGGACAGCACAACACAACCTAGCCTAACACAACATAACACAGCCTAGCCTAACACAACATAATACAGCCTAGCCTAACCTAACCCAACATAACATAGCCTAGCCTAACACAACATAACATAACAAATTATAGCATAGCATAACAAAACAAAACCTAGCATAGCATAACAAAACATAGCATAACACAACAAAACATAGCATAGCAAAGCACAATATAGCATAGCATAACAAAACACGACAAAACATAGCATAACAAAAAACAACAAAACATAGCATAACAAAGCATAGCATAGCATAACAAAACATACCATAGCATAATAAAACACAACTTTCAAGTTGTAGCGCGTGCATTCCAAAAGTATCGAATGTCTCCTTGCATTAATGATGGCTTAGATTGACCCGAATGCGGACTGCACGTGCAGCTCAATGCGACAATAGGCTTGGGTTGCAGGCAAGCATTGTGTGGTGATGTGACATGTCTTACCATTCTGCTCTGTGGCATAAACACTTGATAACAAAATATAGTATAACATAACAAAACATAACAAACCATAACCTAACAAAACAAAACAAAAACATAACAAAACAAAACACAGCACAGCACAACACAACAAAACCTAGCCCAACACAACATAACACAGCCTAGCCTAACACAACATAACACAGCCTAGCATAACCTAATACAACATAACGTAGCCTAGCCGAACACAACATAACAAAACAAAACATAGCGTAGCATAACAAAACATAGCATAACACATCAAAACAAAACATAGCATAGCAAAGCACAACAAAGCATAGCATAGCATAACAAAATATAGCATTGCATAACAAAGCATAGCATAACACAGCAGAACAAAACATAGCATAGAGTAACAAAACACAACAAAACATAGCATAGCATAACAAAATATAGCATAGCATAACAAAACAAAGCATAGCATAACATAACAAAGCATAGCATAGCAAAACAAAACATAGCATAGCATAACCAAATAAAGCATAGCATAACAAAAAATAGCAAAGCATAGCATAGCAAAACAAAACATAGCATGGCATAACAAAACATAGCATAGCATAGCATACCATAATACAACACAACATAGCATCACAAAACATAGCATAGCATAACATAACAAAACAAAGATTAGCATAACAAAACACAACATAACATAGCATAGCAAAACATAGCATAGCATAACAAAACATAACAGAACATTGCATAGCATAGCAAAACAAAACATAGCATAGCATGACAAAACATAGCGTAACACAGCATAACATAACAAAACACAAAAAACATAGCATAACAAAACAAAACATAGCATAGCAAAACACAACAAAACATAGCATAGCATAACAGCATAGCATAGCATAGCAAAACAAAACATAGCATAGCATAACAAAACATATCATAGCATAACAAAACACGAGCAAAACAGCATAGCATAACAAAACACAGCAAAACATAACAAACAAAGCATAGCATAACACAACACAACAAAACATAGCATAGCATAACAAAATATAGCATAGCATAACACAAAGCATAGCATAGCAAAACACAACAAAACATAGTATAGCATAACAAAACATAGCGTAACACAGCATAACATAACAAAACACAAAAAACATAGCATAGCATAGCATAGCATAACAAAACAAAACCTAGCATAGCCAAAGACAACAAGACATAGCATAGCATAACAAAGCATAGCATAGCAAAACAAAACATAGCATAGCATAACAAAACATATCATAGCATAACCAAACACGAACAAAACAGTATAGTATAACAAAACATAGCGTAGCATAACAAAACACAACAAAACATAGTATAACAAAACATAGCATAGCAAAAAAAACATAGCATAGCATAGCATAACAAAACAAAACATAGCACAGCATAACAAAACATAGCATAGCATAACAAAACACGACAAAACATAGCATAGCATAGCATAACAAAACATATCATAGCATAACAAAACAAAGCATAGCATCACAAAGCATAGCATAACAAAACAAAACATAGCATAGCATAACTAAACATAGCATATCATAGCATAACAAAGCATAGCATAGCAAAACAAAACATAGCTTAGCATAACAAAACATAGCATAGCATAACAAAACACAACAAAAAATAGCATAGCATAACAAAACAAAACATAGCATAGCATAACAAAACAAAGCATAGCATAGCATAACAAAACATGACAAAACATAGCATAGCATCACAAAACATAGCATAGTATAACAAAACAAAGCATAGCATAGCAAAACACACCAAAACATAGCATAGCATAACAAAACCAAACATAGCATAGCAAAACATAGCATAGCATAAGAAAACATAGCGTAACACAGCATAACATAACGAAACTCAACAAAACATAGCATAGCATAACAAAACATAGCATAGCATAACAAAACATAGCATAGCAAAACACAACAAAACATGGCATAGCATAACAAAACACAACAAAACAGAGTACAGCATAGCATAACAAAACACAACACAACATAGCATAGTATAACAAAACAAAACAAAACATAGCATAGCATAAAAAACACAACAAAACATAGCATAGCAGAACAAAGCATAGCATAGCAAAACAAAACATAGCAAAGCATAACAAATCACAGCATAGCATAACAAAACATAGCATAGCCTAACAAAACACAACAAAATATAGCATAGCATAACAAAACGTAGCGTAACACAGCATAACATAACAAAACACAAAAAACATAGCATAGCATAACAAAACAAAACCTAGCATAGCAAAAGACAACAAGACATAGCATAGCATAACAAAGCATAGCATAGCAAAACAAAACATAGCATAGCATAACAAAACATATCATAGCATAACCAAACACGAACAAAACAGTATAGTATAACAAAACATAGCGTAGCATAACAAAACACAACAAAACATAGTATAACAAAACATAGCATAGCAAAAAAAACATAGCATAGCATAGCATAACAAAACAAAACATAGCACAGCATAACAAAACATAGCATAGCATAACAAAACACGACAAAACATAGCATAGCATAGCATAACAAAACATATCATAGCATAACAAAACAAAGCATAGCATCACAAAGCATAGCATAACAAAACAAAACATAGCATAGCATAACTAAACATAGCATATCATAGCATAACAAAGCATAGCATAGCAAAACAAAACATAGCTTAGCATAACAAAACATAGCATAGCATAACAAAACACAACAAAAAATAGCATAGCATAACAAAACAAAACATAGCATAGCATAACAAAGCATAGCATAGCATAACAAAACATGACAAAACATAGCATAGCATCACAAAACATAGCATAGTATAACAAAACAAAGCATAGCATAGCAAAACACACCAAAACATAGCATAGCATAACAAAACCAAACATAGCATAGCAAAACATAGCATAGCATAAGAAAACATAGCGTGACACAGCATAACATAACGAAACTCAACAAAACATAGCATAGCATAACAAAACATAGCATAACAAAACATAGCATAGCATAACAAAACATAGCATAGCAAAACACAACAAAACATGGCATAGCATAACAAAACACAACAAAACAGAGTATAGCATAGCATAACAAAACACAACAAAACATAGCATAGTATAACAAAACAAAACAAAACATAGCATAGCATCAAAAAAACAACACAACATAGCATAGCAGAACAAAGCATAGCATAGCAAAACAAAACATAGCAAAGCATAACAAATCATAGCATAGCATAACAAAACATAGCATAGCCTAACAAAACACAACAAAATATAGCATAGCATAACAAAACGTAGCGTAACACAGCATAACATAACAAAACACAAAAAACATAGCATAACAAAACAAAACATAGCATAGCAAAACACAACAAAACATAGCATAGCATAACAAAGCATAGCATAGCAAAACAAAACATAGCATAGCATAACAAAACATATCATAGCATAACAAAACACGAACAAAACAGCATAGCATAACAAAACATAGCAAAGCATAACAAAACAAAGCATAGCATAGCATAACACAACACAACATAGCATAGCATAACAAAATATAGCATAGCATAACACAAAGCATAGCATAGCAAAACACAACAAAACATAGTATAGCATGACAAAACATAGCGTAGCATAACAAAACACAACAAAACATAGTATAACAAAACATAGCATAGCAAAAAAAACATAGCAAAGCATAGCATAACAAAGCATAGCATAGCATAACAAAACATAGCATAGCATAACAAAACACAACAAAACATAGCATAGCATAACAAAACATATAGCATAACAAAACAAAGCATAGCATCACATAGCATAACAAAACAAAACATAGCATAGCATAACTAAACATAGCATATCATAGCATAACAAAGCATAGCATAGCAAAACAAAACATAGCTTAGCATAACAAAACATAGCATAGCATAACAAAACACAACAAAAAATAGCATAGCATAACAAAACATGACAAAACATAGCATAGCATCACAAAACATAGCATAGTATAACAAAACAAAGCATAGCATAGCAAAACACACCAAAACATAGCATAGCATAACATAGCATAACAAAACCAAACATAGCATAGCAAAACAAAACCTAGCATAGCAAAACATAGCATAGCATAAGAAGACATAGCGTAACACAACATAACATAACAAAACACAACAAAACATAGCATAGCATAACAAAACATAGCATAGCAAAACACAACAAAACATGGCATAGCATAACAAAACACAACAAAACAGAGTATAGCATAGCATAACAAAACACAACAAAACATAGCATAGTATAACAAAACAAAACAAAACAAAACATAGCATAGCATAACAAAACATAGCATAGCAGAACAAAGCATAGCATAGCAGAACAAAGCATAGCATAGCAAAACAAAACATAGCAAAGCATAACAAAACATAGCATAGCATAGCATAACAAAACATAGCATAGCAGAACAAAACATAGCATAGCAGAACAACACACAGCAAAACATAGCAAAGCATAACGAAACAAAGCATAGCATAGCATAACAAAACACAACACAACACAACAAAACATAGCATAGCATAACAAAACATAGCATAACAAAACACAACAAAACATAGCATAACAAAACATAGCATAGCAAAAAATAACATAGCAAAGCATAGCATAACAAACCATAGCATAGCATAACAAAACAAAACATAGCACAGCATAACAAAACATAGCATAGCATAGCAAAACACGACAAAACGTAGGCCTGAGACATGTTTTAAATGGCTACTTTAATTGGTGGCACAATGAGTGCAGCGGGCCCACTGGTAGCATTTAATTTACAGACCCTGTGCTCAGATACTACCATGTACTAGGTACTTACAAGTAAATTAAATGCACCAATCAGGTGTAGGACACTTTTTCCAATTCTTTATTCAGTGAACACAAACAGTTTTGTACTGGTTAGCAGTGGCAAAGTGCACAAAGTCTTAATTCCAACAAAAACTAATTGACAGAACAGGAGGGGTGAAGGCAAAAAGGTTGGATAAGACCACGCCATGGATGTCTGCTAATAACATAATATTACAATCACCTGTCCAAATTTAAAAAAAAAATATGCTAGCTAATCTCGCTTGCAGGTCTGAAGTTAGGGAAGCAAAAAAGCATTTTTACGTCACTCCACTTTGGAAAAATGCTAGAAATATCCACTACTGTTTTTTACAAAGTTTAGTGCACATAAATATTTAAAAGTTGACAATGTATTTCTAACAGCAATACTCTGTTCTATAGTACTATTATTTCGCCACCATTTTCTCTTTGAATTCCTACATCACTTTATAGATGGTTCCTGCTGCTAAACTTGTTTTCATATCCCCAGGGCCGGACTGGCCGTAGCGGGCACCCAGGAATCCCCTGGGGCAGGGGCCGGGCCGTTTTTAGGTCTCGCCTGAGCCAGCGCTTTTGCGCTGCTCTCGCGAGAGCTTTTGTAAAAGGGGGATCTGGAAGTGCAAACTAGTGCTTTTCAGGCCTCCAAATAGAGTGCATGTGCGCCGGGCGCAAGCAGCATTTGGCAGCCTGAAAAGCACTGCCTGATCACTTTCGCGGCTGATTTGATGTCCTCAGTGAGCCGCGCGGCCACTGAGGACATCAAAGCGGCCGCGAAAGTGCACACCATTAGCCACCCCCTTCCTGCTTGTTTACTTTTGCCACCATTTCTTGCAACACAGGTGAGGAAAAAAGCATTTTCATTTGACTTTCGATGTCCCTCGTCAGTGCTTGTTTTAATTTGCTTTCACTACGTTCTTTAACTTTATTCTGCCGCACTTGCACCTTTCTGTTGTGCACTCGGCACCCAAACATTGTTTTTTTATTTAAATTAACAACCCAGCACGCTATTTAAATTAATAACACCGTGCACTCGACAATGGCGCCTGGCCCTGCAGCTCCTCCCACCCCCGGGTGCTACGCTTTACAAGTACAATTAAACATTTTAGTATTTTGCTTTGACTTTAATACTGCGCACTCGCACCTTTCTTGTTGTGCACCTAAAAGTAGTCTTTTTATTTATTTAAATTAACACGGCGCATGCTCAACAATGGTGCCTGCCGCCCGCAGCCTGCCTCCGTCCCCTCTCGCCCCCTCTCGCCCCCAGGCACCAAACTTTAGGTTACATTTTCAGTATTAAAAAAAACTCTGCTCCCGAAGAGTTTGAGATCAAGGAGAAAGCCAATAGTAAAGGTGTGTTGGTTTTCTTTGTAATCGTTCCAAACTAGACGAGATCTCTATTTAATGGTAGTTCAGCTGGGCTTACGTAGCAGCCTGCAAAGTCTGCTTGTATCATGCTAATATCATGTTATAATATTGTGAAAATAGCTTAACTGGTTAAATACTTGCTACGGATGGCTGTGGTTAAACTCTGCTCACAGGTCAAAATCATAATGACCCAGAACGTTTAAGTGTTTTCTGCACAGCATCACTTGTTGTATAGCGCGGACTTTACCCGAAGGTGTCAGAGCGCTTCACAACAGGAACAGCAGTGTTACATGAAGAGAAAATTACAAGTGGGCATGTTACAAAAGTGTTGATCGTTAAAACAGCCTGTTTAGAATATAAAGTTAAATAGTAGATTAGTTCATGCTCCTGGGGCGAATTGTTTTTTTGTGCATTGATCTTTTTGCGTACTCCGCTTTGTTTTTACATCCAGGACTACCAGTACGCGAATTCTTTTTTAAAATAAACTGGTTAGGATTAGCTAGTTGCGCTTGGAATAGCGAAGGGTGAACGATATATTACTAGATAATCTGCTCACTGATGTCGCATTCATTGGCAATACCATGTTATCCTTTGATTAGTATTGGACTGGCGTTTTGGTCAAACGTGTACTGCAGGTTGAAAGGGTGGTGTAGGCGGGGCCGGGTCACAGCGCAGCGCGCGCGGTTGTAGTCAAACCAGAATTTGATTTGCAACTGCCTACCTCCTCCCACCATCGGGCTCCTTTTAATCATATGGCCAAGCCAACACAGAGAACCATCAGTTCTCCCCGCGCTGTGGTGCACTGCACCGCCGCTAAATCTCCCATTATTACATTGATCCTTAACTACTGTCAACTTGAAACTTATTCACAATACAACTCGGAGCATACTATATCGTTTTCCAATCCCCGGGGCATGCAGGTGAAGTACACTATTCAGGAGCTGTAGTCAGAGCTTTAAGTGGGATGAAAAAACTGGGGGGGGCGGTTCTCAAAGGGGCGTGGCTCAGAAACCCCTACGCCCTAAAATCTGTGCTTGGCATAGTGTGCCGCCCGACCTGTATTTTGCTGTTTCTGTCATTGCATTCAGATATGACACAAGTAACATCAAACCTACAAAAAGTCACGACTATTGACTTGGTTGTTGCATAAGAAAAATTAAGCTGCAAGTATGGCTGGTACATAATATAGAACAAGCATTTGCAATGCAATAGGTCTCGAATTTATACGAGTTTGAGCTATTGGCATTGTAAATGACAATGCTTTTTATCTAAGTTTGTTTTTTTAAAAACATAAATAAAAGGCACTGTCATTTACAATGCTAATAGCTCAAACTCACGCAAATGCGAGACCTATTGCATTGCAAATGCTTGTTCCTCTTTGTGTCAGGGGCACTGCTGTAGATATTAGCCATGGTGGGTTTAATAGTTCTTACAGGATGGTTTCAATATGGTCTGGCCCGTTTCCATGTTTTTGTGCTCAGTGGGAGGCGGATAAGGCTTTCAGTACCACTTGGTGTGGACTGTCAGACAGATAATCTGGGTAGCCACATCTTGAAAGGAATTCTACTTTCATCACCATCTCATTAATTCTGTTGCTGCTTCTTGGGACTTGCCTGTGCTTGTCAGGGAATTGCAGGAGCCTTGCTTAGGGCTTCTATCAGAGGAAGCACTTAACTTTTAGACCCGTAATATGCTCTTTCTTGTGGTTATCACTTCCATGAGGATACTGGGTGAGTTGGGCCCTATGTCTTCCAGGGCCCCTTTCTTTCCAGATTGATTGAAGTTGTAACTGGGTCCAGGAGTTTTGACCCAGAGTGTGCCTCCTTTCATCATGACCAGGAATGTATGCTTCCTTCCCTTTCTACTGACACAGATTCAGGAGCTGGAGGAAATGACATTGCAGAAATGTCACCTCTTAGTAAAGCTCTACATTTCCACATCTGCTGCCTACCTGCTCTGCGACAGACTCTTTTTGTTACTTTTGGCATTGTACAACAAGGTTGTAAAACTCCTACTTCCTTTCTGAGCTGCTGGGTTAAAAGGTGTGATCTTTAGTATATATGACTAAAGATTCTCTCTTTTCTCTATTTTCCCCTCTTTGCAAAGTCTCAGTCAACTCGGGTAATTGATGGTTTTTGGCTTGATGTGGGTGTGGACTTCATCCAGTAAATCTGCATCACTGCTAGGTGGGATACTCTCATGATATTAGTATTCATTATAGGCTGGACTTTGGCAGGATACAAGGTCCTTGGAATTCTGGATCCGATTGCTAGCGCCCATAATGCTATGATCGTCTTGTTTTTTTGTTTTTTGGGAAAGTAGATCTGTTGTCATTAAACTTTGCTTTATAAGTTTGCCTCCTTTGTTGGGGGTCTGACCATGGGTTTACTGTCCCGGTATGTCCTCATTTAAGTAAGGAATGAGACAAGGAAGTAATGTGGGGATTACTTGCTGGAAACCTTCCTGTTGCCTGTCCTCATTCTAATACGTTATGTCCCTTCCTCCTGTGCCATGCTGTTGAACCCAGTCACAAGAAAAAATGTAAACAAAAAAAAAAAGGGAGCAGGGTAGAAACACTGACCCCCTAAGGCAAAACAAGTTCGGGAATTGCGGTAGATCCACAAATCCTGCTGAAAATAAAAATTGGTTGGCTAGATCCCGGGGCATTTAAAAATGATAAGGGGGGGGCATGCAGTCCCCCCGGAATCCCGTGGGACACTACCTCCCTGGGGCTAAAGACAAAGGGAATGTGGGGGTCACGCTGTCCTCCCGCAGTCCCGGGGACCACAACCTCCATGGGGCTATAATCATTAATAATGCGAGGGGGGGGATCCTGCCGCCCCACACATCCCTGGGACCCACCATCTCCCCGGGACTCATTTAAAACAAATTTGGGGGGCACGTGGCCTCCTGCTGCCCCAGGACCACCACTCTTCCAGGGATAAAAGGACCATGTGAACCCTTTCCACGAGCCATAGATGGCCCTGGGGACCACTAACCCCCGGGGGCAGCTTCAGCAATGTCCTGGGGTGCCCACCCCCAGGGCATTGCAGTTGGCCATAGACAGCCCTGGGGACCGCCAACCCAGGGGCTGGCTTCAGCAATGTCCTGGTGTGCCCACCCCTGGGACATTGCAGTTTGCTATGGTTTGGCGGGAGCAAACACTGCTTCACTTCATGGAAGTGAGAGCATTAAAAATGCTCTGGGTTCCATGATGTGGAGCAGAATTGCTTTTGGACAGAGGGATCTGCATATTCGCAGCTCCCTCTGTCCAAAAGCAATGCTGGCTCCTACAGGAGGACAGGAGCCAGCAGAGACTGCATGTGCCTTTTAGGCTCCCATTGCGGTCCCCAACATGGTGGCCATGCCCCTGTGATGGGGTCCCTGGGGCAAGATGAAGGACTGGTACTGTGGGATGGAGTCCCCGGAGCTAAAATAGGCCTGGTCACTGGGGTTCCTGGGGCCAAAATTGGCCTAAGGAGGGGGGCCACACAGCCCCCTCTCATTTATAAAAAAAATAAAGGCCCCGGAGGATGGGGTCCCTGGAGCCGAATTCCTATCAATCCTATATTTAAAACATTAAAAAGGAAAAGGCTGGGCCCAGGGGGGTGGGGGATGTAGTCCCTGGGGCCAAAATCAGCCGCCCCCCTTCCTTAGAAAAGAAAAAACCCACATTTAATGAAAAAAAAAATACTCTGGCAAGTCACCAGAGGCGCCCCCCCTTCACCACCACTCTGCAAACACACCTCTGGGCACAATGGTGGTTGGGGAGTTAAATCCCCTTGAATGCTGAGCGTCTTTGGGGGGTCAACAAGCCCTCTAGTTACCTCCAATAAGTCCCAGAGAGCGGAATTGCTGAGAAGTACTTGAAGGCCGCACCCCCTTTATCCACCACTTTGGAAACACACCTCCTGGCACGCTTCTGGTTGGGGAATGAATTCCACTTTACTCCTGAGGGCCTCAGGACTAGAGTGGACTGCTTCCCCCAACCACTAGTGTGTCTGGAGGCATGTTTGTGGAGTGGTGTAGAAAGGAGGCATGGCCACAGACAACCTCTCAGCAATTCAGCTGTGTGGGTGTTACTGGATGTGGCAGGAGGGGTAGTTTCCCCCCAAGGACCCTCTAGAGCCAAGGGGACTTAATCCTTGGCTAAGGAGGTGCTTTTGTAGAGTGGTGGAGAAAGGAGCCGTGGCCACCAAACATCTTTCAGCAAACCCACTGTGTAGGACTTACCAGAGTTAATAGGGCTGGTAGTTGACCCCCAAGGATCCTCTGGCACAAAGGGAACTTCATCCCCCTACTAGTAGTGCACCAGGAGCTGCGTTTTCACAGTGGTGGAGAAAGGGGGTGTGCTGTCTGACAACCTCTCAGCAATCCTGCTGTCTGGGTGTAACTGGATATGGCAGGAGGGGTAGCTGTCCCCCAAGGACCCTCATGAGCCAAGGGGACTTAATCCCCCAGCAAGGGGACGTGACATCTGACAACCTCTCAGCAATTCTGCTGTGTGAGACTTACTCAAGTGATTAAGGACGGGGTAGTTGGCTCCCAAGGATGTCCTTGAGGGCTAACTACCCCTCCTGTTACCTCCAGTAAGTCCCACTGCCTCATCCATACAGGCAGTCACATACCCCTCTCTCTTATCCACACAGACCCACAGACATACATAGAGATATTCAGACAACCAATCACCCAAACAGAAATTCACATACCCACTCACACACCCATACCACCACTTAAACACTAACTGGCAGACAGATAAATATGTTTAAACAACCAGCCACTAACCCCATACATTCACTGAGACACCTAATCACTCACACATACGGTCAGTCAGGCACCCACTGAATCATCCATACAGGCACCCATGCAACCACTGATTCACCAATACACTTTGATAGATATATATTTAACACTCAGTCACTGGATGATGTCATGGGTAAGCAGTCATAGTTACCTGAGCTATAACTATAACTTACGTCCCTACAATGCACTGCTTATGACCTCACATATTACATCACTCATGACATGGTCAGTGACATCACTGATGACCTCTCAAATGGCATAACTGATGACATCACTGATGACTTAATTCATAAACTCACTAATTCTCTCACTCACACCCTAAAGAACCTTTCATACACCCACTCCCACTCAACCATTAACAACCCATACCAGTACTCCCACACCTACTCACTGATTCATACATCTATACACAAATCCATTCACTCTCCCTTAGAACCACTCATACACCCACTCACTCACTAATTTAGCTGCTGACATATCAGTTTATATGAATCTTTATTTGATTATGCATCATACTTATAAAAGATGAAAACATAAAAGCCACATAAAAATATTTAAAAACCTTATTTAACATAATCCAATCCATTTCAATCAGTTAACACAATGTATGAGCGTTTAGTGAACATTTAAAATTAGCAGGCCGGCCTAACATAGAAATCGTTAATTACTAGGCACACATTATTTTGTTCCAGTATAAGACTCCTTTGAAGTAGTCAGTAACCGCTAATAACTGTAAGCATAAAAAGGCGGGTTCAAATTGGGTAAAATCCCTTGCTTTTATAAGTGGTAATAGGTACAGTTTGCGCAAGAATTAATAAAGTTTACAAAATAAAACCAAGTGTATTAAGGTTTGAACTATGATCACAGGGGCATGCTGACTGGGGTTTAAAGGTGGCACTGACACCAACGATTTCTGTAGATTTTGACCGAGACCATTCCAGTTGAAATGCGTCAAGCGAAAAAAAATTGTTATAGCTGTATCTTCTGGAGTGCGGGACTTCTTTCCTGTGAGGATTCCTGGACGCCTGATGTTTCGTGATTCATTATCAGTGGGCCTGCTCCCACTCTCTTGCACTGGCTCTGCATGGTAGATGTCGTCGGATGGAAGTGATAAAGATATTCACTGAAAAAAAACAAAGGTTACAGGGCCGTTATAGTTAGGAAATAGAACAAAAAAACCTTAGAAATTCACTGAAAAAACCATGGGTTACAGGGACATTATAGTTAGGCTCAGATTTCACATGCACAAAACCAGAGAAATTCAGCAGTTACAGTTAGCTGAGGTAACTATAACTCACACTCCCGCAAAGCACTGCTTATGACCTCACATAATACATCACTCATGAGATCTCAAATGACATCACTGATGACATCAACCAGTGAGAGTGATTGTTTTAAGAGTTGATGGGTTTTAAACA
Organism: Triturus cristatus; assembly: GCF_964204655.1. Taxonomy (NCBI): domain Eukaryota; kingdom Metazoa; phylum Chordata; class Amphibia; order Caudata; family Salamandridae; genus Triturus; species Triturus cristatus. The sequence continues at coordinate 1,528,137,453 of NC_140591.1, forward strand.
TTTATACTAACCTCCTACAAAAGTTAAATTAGTAAACTAGGTACATTACTACTGAGTGATAATAATTCTAACATATATTGTGTGAGTGTGTATGGGTGTGTAAGTGGCTGTATGGGTGTATAAGTGGGTGTATGAGTAGTTGTGTGGGTGATGGGAATGGGTGAGTCAGTGGTTATGTCAGTGGTTGTGTGGGTGAGTGAGTGGCAGTGTGAGTGGTTCTACAAGTGGGTAAGTGGGTGTGTAGTGAGTATATGGGTGATTGAGTGGGTGGCTGAATGGCTGTATGAGTGAGTGACCCTGTGTGGAAGTGGTTGTATTGCAGAGTGAGTGGCTGTTTGAATGGGTGTTTGGTTAAGTGAGTTGGTGTGTGAGTGGCTGTCTTGGAGAGTAAGTGTCTGTGTGAATGATTGTATGGGTGGGAGAGTGTATGTGTGAGTGTATGTATGGATGTGTAAGTGGTTATGTAGGTGTCTGAGTGAGTCTATGAGTGCTTGTATGGGTGAGTGAGTGGCTGTGTTGAGATCCTGTATGAGTGAGTGGCACGTGAGTGACTGTAGGTAAATAAGTGGGTGTGTGATTAGCTGCATGGGTTTGTAAATAGGTATGTGAGTGGTTAAGTGGGAGTGGGTGCATGAGACGCTGTATGGGGTGAGTGTGGATGTGTGAGTGGCCCTGTGGATGTTGTCATCAGTGATGTCATTTGAGATGTCATCGGTGAGGTTATCAGTGATGCCACTGACCATGTCATGGGTGACGTAATATGTGAGGTAATAAGCAGTGTATTATGGGGGAGTAAGTTAGAGTTAAAGCTTGGGTGACTATAACTGCTGAATTTCACTGGTTTTATAGTAGTGAAATTTGAGCCTCACTATAAAGTCCCCGTAACCTTTGTTTTTTCTCGTATAACTAAATAAATTAAAAAGAAATATATATATTGTGAAAAAGAGTGCTAGATTGAAATGCATCTGTTTCTTTGCCACTAAATATACCTGTTAACTAAAGACCACGTTGGTGTGGCTGTTTCCTCAACAGAACCGTGAAGGAGGATTACGATTGGAATATATATATATCCCCAAGAGGTTGCGTACACCTCTGTCCATTCCATGGCGACGGGCTTCCGTCGGGGTCGTGAACCTCCAATACACACACCAATCCTTCGTGAAAATACAGTGATCGTGCCAAGCCCAAAATTCGTTTGACAACATTGTTTTATTTTTCTATCTGGCAAACAACGTCTAACGCATTTCGGAGCGTCATTTGAGATGTCATCAGTGATGTCACTGACCATGTCATGAGTGATGTAATATGTGACGTCATCAGCAGTGCATTGGGGGATGCGCGAGTTATGGTTAGCTCTACTAACTATAAAGGCTGAATTTCTCTGGTTTTGGATGAGTGAAACATCCAACTAACTATAAAGTCCCTGAAACCTATGGATTTTCAGTGAATTTCTAAGTTTTTTTAACCCTTTCGATGCGCATGACGGATCGGTTCCGTCATGCGTGTCGGTTGCGCTGTGCGCATAACGGAACCGCTCCGTCATGGCCCCGCCCGCGCACCGAACCTTCAGCACAGCGCGGAAATCCGCGCCACGCTGAAGGGGTTAAATTCTAATTTCTAACTATAATATATATATATATATATACACTTTATCAGTCAGTTATACAATCAATTTTTCATTAAAAAAATCATCCATTTAGACACTTATATATGCATTTATTCTTCCATCTACCTTGAGATATACATATATAAAACATATTTAATTTTCAGAAAAACACACATTCACTGGATGATGTCATCAGTGATGTCATTTGAGATGTCATCAGTGATGTTATGAGTGATGTCACTGACCATGTCATGAGTGATGTAATATGTGACATCATCAGCAGTGCATTGCGGGCACGCAAGTTATAGTTAGCTGAACTAACTATAACGGGGGAGTTTCAATGGTTTTGTACGAGTGAAATGTAAAGTCCAGCTAACTATAACGCCCCTGAAACCTATGTTTTTTTCAGTGAATTTCTATAGTTTTTTATATGCTAATTCCTAACTATAACGTGCCTGAAACATATGGTTTTTTCAGTGAATATGAATATATATATATAAGACACACTCTGCTGCAGATTAACTCTCCTGAGCTCTTTCTTTTCAAAAGCTGAACACCGGCATCTGCATTCAGATAACACTCATTCCTGATGCATTTTGGACTTCTGGTTCTTCTTCACAGGCTTGAGTGAAAACTTTGCAACAAGGCTACAAAGGAACCCTTACCCACATGCTGATAAGTCTTATTTCCCTCCGGTGGGGCATCTCAGGGGAGTCTACTTCCCATGTGAATGCTGGGACTTGTAGTCCCTTGGCTCAATTCTTACCCTCCAACGAGTGTGCTCCGTTTTACTCCATTTATTTTCATAATAGTAGAAGCCCTCCAGTGGTTCTCTCAATGCAGAATACCAAGTTCAATTGTACTTTTCCCCGCCGGTCTGCTGTCCAGTATGATTGTTATCTGAATGCAGATGCTGAAAATAAAGAACTGAGGAGAGTTAATCTGCTGCAGAGTGCGTCTTTTTCTAGGGCAACTAGAATTAATAAAGTTAGTCCTTTGACTGCCAGTGCCTGACTCTGTTCTACACCCCTTAAAACTTGCTGCGCATTCTAAATCTTCTCTGTTATTTCACAGTACAGGGCATTTGTCCTCTGCAATCCAGTACTGTGCGCTTAGAGAACATTTCAGAATAGCTCTTTCTGTGTAGTTGAGGCAATGCTACCTTTATTATTATTATTATTTAAAAAGGCAATGCCCTGTAAATAATGTCCATTTGTATCCATTATCTTTTCGGCATTATCAATCTTTGCAGATGCTTGCTTCTTTAGTTTATCTTTCTGATGCATGCTTTCGTGGTTACTTATTTGCATTACTTCATCTCGTGTTTTTCCTGCCCTGAAAAGTTCTGACTGCCTTCTGTCCTTTCAGTGCTCAATTTTAGGGCACTACATTTACATTTTTTGCTTAAGCACTCCATGAGAATGCATGTGTTTTCCAGCTCTCTCCCATGTTTGCTTCTCCCATCAAATACAAACCCCTCTGCTTTCCATAGTAGTGTTTCCCTCATGTTGCAAGCTACTGCCTTTGTACTTCTCCACAAACTCTCTCCCTTCTTTATGCTCCTCGTTGCTTTCAGGATTGTTTGCTTCTCCCCTGCCCTGTGTTGCTCTCGCTCATGTGCTGCTTCCCCCTCCTCCACCCACCACACATTGTTTCCCCCACCCGCACCTCTGTTGCCCCATGCCCAACACTTGAAAGTGAGAGAGCGAGAGAGAGTTTGTCTGTCTGACTTTCCTCCCCCACCCCCCCCCTCGGGTCACATAGCTTTTGCTAATACAGTGCAGCATCACCAAAAGGTATTGGTAAAGCCATTAGGTCCCAAAAAACGAGACAGATTGGTTTTGTCATAGCTTATCTTTAGTATTTGTCGCTATGCTTCCTGTATTGCCTGACTGTGCATCGCTTCAGGTCAGTGCCAGAGTGGTTATCTCATTGAGCTTTATTGTACTTTCTTTGAAACAGCCTGGAATAGCTTGATCTGGTCATGTAGGCTATGAGAATAAGAGCAGGGAGGGCACAACATCTGTCAAAGCAGATGAACGCCTGTTCTCCAGCTGGTCACTGTTCTTATGATCTCATGCGTCTCGCAGTGCCGTGCCAGCACAAAGAGCAATGGGGGATAATAATAGAGGGGCAATGAGCCGCGCACCAGAGCTGCGTGCCTCCCTCCTGCCTCTCTAAATGTAGCGATGTTTGAAGCCTGGATTCAGAGTGGCAGGCCCTATATAGTGGCGAACCAGGAGCAGTGAGACAGACAGGGTAGTAAAAGGGAACAAGCATTGGTAAATGCATTAGGTTTCGTCTTTGTGATTAATGATAAGCTGTTTTCTGTTGTAAGTTGTAGCTTGCTTAGCAGTTGTACACTATAAGTTAAAGAAAGTCTGTTAAAGTATTATGACTTCTTTAAGTACCAAAAGGTCATATATTGTGCTGTTATTTGTAGAATAGTGTGGGTAAGTAATAGCAACATTTTGAAAAATTAATGAGGGAATCAAAAGAATGAATTGATGTAATAGCAATATTATGTGTTTAGAGGAGTTCTGATAACTTTTGGGCCCAGTGCCACTCCACCAACCATTCAAATCATGCCCCTAGCACCAGCAAGATAACTACATCTGTGACTGTCTTTTTATGTAGTAAAATATATCAATATTTGGTGTTTAGAGGAATTATGACCACTATTGGCCCCGGTGTCACTACACCTGCTGCACGATTCAAATAACAACCCTATTGCCTGTAAGGTAACTGCATTTCTGACTGCCTGTTTAGTAGTAAAATATTGCAGTATTTGGTGTTTAGAGGGGTTCCTAGAGCTTTGGGCCCACTGAACCTTCTGAACCATTCAAATCATGCCCCTAGTGCCTGCAAGATAATTGCATTTGTGACTGCCTGTTTAGTAGTAAAATATAGCAATATTTGGAGTTCAGATGAGGTTTGACAATTTTTAGCCCCGGTGGCGCTGCATCTGCAGCACCATTGAAATCATGCCCCTAGTGCCTTCTAGATAAATGCACTTGTGAGTGTCTTGTTTAGTAGTAAGATTTAGCAATTATCTGGGTTTAGTGGGGTCCCTAGAGCTTTTGGCCCGAGTGCCACTGCACCTGCTACACCATTCAAATCCAGTCCCTTTTATCTGCAAGGTAACTGCAATTGTGACTCCCTGTTTAGTAGTCAAATATAGGAATATTATGTGTTTAGAGGAGTTCGGACAACATTTGGGCCTGGTTCTACTGCACCTGCTGCACCATTTAAATCATGACCCTGGTCCATGAAAGATAACTGTACTTGTGACTGCCTGTTTAGTTGTAAAATATAGCATTAATTGCTGTTAAGTGGGGTTCCTGGAGATATGGTCCCAGTGCTACTGACCTGCTGTACTATGGAAATCATGACCCAAGTGCTTGCTAGATAACTGCTTGTTTAGTTATAATATATAGCAGTATTAAGAGAAGTGCTAATAACATTTAGGCTTGGTGCCACTGCACCTTTCAAATAATTAACCTGTTGCCTGCAAGATAAATGCACTTGTGACTGCCTGTTTAGTAGTAAAATATAGCCATTGTTTGGTGTTTAGTGGAGTTATGACAACTTTTGGCCCCGGTGACACTGCATCTGCTGCACCATTTAAATCCAGCCCCTTCAGCCTCAAGGTCACTGCACTTGTGACGTCCTGTTTAGTAGTAAAATATAGCAATATTAGGTGTTTAGTGGGGGTGCCTAGAGCTTTAAGTTCTGGTGTCACTGCACCTGCTGCACCATTTAAATCATGATGTCTGCAAGGTAAGTGCACTTGTGACTGCCTGCTTAGTTTGAAATTTTAGCAATAATCTGGGTTTAGTGTGGTCTGTTGAGCTTTTGGCCCAAGTGCCACTGCACCTGCTGCACCATTCAAATGAAGTCCCTTTTTAACTGCAAAGTAACTGCAATTGTGACTGCCTATTTAGTAGTCAAATACAGTCAGGTTATTATGTGTTTACAGGACTTCTGAGCCCGATGCTGCTGCACCATTCAAATCATTACCCTGTTGTCTGCAAGGTAACTGCACTTGTGGCTGCCTGTTCAGAAGTGAAATATAGCAAAGCTTTTGTATATTAACTTGATATTCAACACACAATGTTTATTACAACATTTAGAATTGTATCTTAGTGATCAAATAGATTCAGTTGAAAAAATCAATCCGATAAGTACTTCAAAGTGCAAAGAAATGTACTGAGACATGAATAGGAAATGCCACAAATGTTATAAGGCTAAAGCATCTGCTTTACACAACTAAGTAATAACAAGCATTTGCAATGCAATAGGTCTCGCATTTACGCAAGACCTATTGCATTGCAAATGGTAGGCATCACGGACAGCGGGAGGGGGGCCAACAAGGCACAGACAACGGGAGGGCGAGCGGGGGTGGCAGGGATACGTAGGAGAAGGCACGGACAACAGGACAGAGGGTGGGGGGGAGAAGGCATGACAACGGGAGGGAGGGGGTAGTAAAGAAGGCACCAAAGCATGTTGTGCCTGCAGTAGGACAAAGTCATTAAAGAAAATAGTGCTCACAGTCTAAATAACATGTACCGTGTAACGACCGGAGTAATGGGGACAGTCACCATGGGAGGTGACCAATGAAGAGGGGGCAGTACTAAGGAGGGACTAACAAGCCTATTGATGAATCAGAAGCCAGCATTTAGGATGGACAATGACACACACCAATGACAAATGTGGGCGGAGAGTGGGCATGGCTTCTAATCCCTACTCCTCTACAATATGTCTCACAGAGCAGTACATGCACGCTGGCTCTAGGCTCGACCTAAAAAGCATTACTTTACAGCATACTGTTAGATGCTGTATGCCTTTTCCATCGGTAGGGATCTTATCTTGACAGAGACTTAAACAGGTTGAACAGCTTTAGTAGAAGAATCATAAATGCATGCTGCCAGGGTAAGTTAACAAAAAAAAGTTCCACACAAAAGCAAATGAATACAGTAATTCGGTGATGGGAACTGATAAGAGTCCCCATTTAAGATCTATTAAATACAAGAGATTTCACAAGCACAGCGCAAGTGCTGTACAGGCAAGACCTAAAGATGAACCTCCCAAGCTTATCCTTATACTTGATTGTTGACCGTTGTATAGAAGATCCCACTTCATTGCCATGTCACTTACGGGATCCATGCGCTGATTCAATGAATACTGATTTCTTCGCTCTGACCTGCTCTCTCATTCCCTCTGCCTGCTTCCGAAATTCAAATTTCTCCTGTGGATGAAAGATTCCCATGAATCACTGAATAGGAGCCCATGCCATGGAGTGCAACTAACGTCTCCTACAACTTCTCTCTTGGCAGGTGGCCTAAGATCGTGAACGCCATTTAATGTGGAAATAAGGAGGACCCAAAGTTCAGGAGTGACAGAAACTTAGCAGCATCTTTCCATCTGTGCCAATACAAATGCTCTGCATAGAGTCTTTAATGAAACTTTTATGTACAAGTTTATACTTGAATTTGAGACATCAGGAGTGATTGTAGGTGAACGCTGCACAGATGATGTTGAAAAAATGTAGGCAATTGCAGCACACCAGGAAGATTCCACAAACGTTTTGTATGTTCCTATAGTAGCAGGAGCAATAAGTGAGCTATTTGACTCTGTTTAAATTAATAAAGAATAACATCCGATTAGCAAGCCCATGAGGAAGCTGTAAAGATCAAATGCTAATTGTATCCCACTATGGAAGGGACAGGCCCAACTTGCTTCATTTAATTTGACCCTTGTAGCTGGTAGTCATACAATTCTCCCTGCCACCTGCAGCTTGAAGATCGAAAGCAGGTGTTAGAAATGGGGGTCTCTAGTTGGCAATGGCTAGCCACTGTCCAAGTAGGGACCCTTCTTCCTAAGTCAGAGTAAGCAGACTACACCCTTTGATTACCCCTGCTGAACCCTGTGGTAACGTAGCACGAGCAGCTAGGCTTATCTCAGAGGCAGTGTGTGAAGCATTTATGACCATACACAGTAACACAGTGAAGAACACTACAAAGGGACACCACTCAAGTAGTTATAAAAATAAGTATATTTATATATAAACTTAACACAAGACCAATAACAGTAAAAATCCACAATACTAGAAAAATAGGGTTACTCTTAAAATGCTGCAAAAATAGTTCAAGGTGTGCAAAGAGAAGTTCAGTTCAAGGCAGTGGTCTCTGTGACCCTTTTACTCACAAGATACCTGGATTCTGTAGCAAAGCAACAAAAATGTCGCTAAGGAGTTGTAGCGATGATTTTCCTCACGCTAACCAGCGATGCGTTGAATCCTTGCCGCAAGGGAGGATGATGCGCTGATTTGTGTGCAGGACAAAGCGAAAAACTTCTGCATGCTAAGCCAGCGATGCGATAAAATCCTTGCCGAGAAGGGGGGATGATGTGCCGAGCCTGTTGCGTGTGCGATCTTGTTGCGATGAAAGAAAATGGTGCTCCGCGAGGGAGCGACGATCCTGATGCGATGCGATGAAAATGGCGAACGCTCGGCGTCCGCTCTGCGATGTCGTCAAGCGATGAACAAGATGCGATGATCTTTGGTTAGCGAGCGCTTTCAGGCCCGCAAACATGCAATGCGATAATCTTCGGGTGAGCGAGCCTTTGGCAGCCCGCAGACAGGTGATGCGATGATCTTTGGTTAGCAAGCGCTTTCAGGCCCGCAAGCATGTAATGCGATAATCTTCAGGTTAGCGAGCATTTGGCAGCCCGCAGATAGGTGATGCGATGATCTCCGGTAGCGAGCACTCGGCGGCAGCACGACGATTTTCCTTACGCTCTTCAGCTGCAGCGGCTCGCTAACGGGCGTTAGTGACGATTTTCAGCACTCTGTTCTCCACAGTAGAACTAGAGGCCCTGGAACTCGCAGGAGCCTCACCTGCAGATAGAAATCCTCGCTGGGAGGAAACAGGAGGCTGGTGGTGGAGTCTGGTGTGCCTGAGACTCCTGCTTGAGGCTAGCTGTCTTCTAGCCCATGGGAGATTGATTGCTGTAGCAAAAATAAAAGTTCCTTCAAAGTCCTTTTCCTCTTCTTCCAAGTCCAGTAGTAACCATTGCAGGCCAGTCCAAGAAACAGCACACAAGCACAAGGACAGTCCTTCTCCTACAGATTCCTTCAGTTACACGGACAGAGGTTCTTCTTGTTGTACAGGAGCAATACAAATTGTAGGGGTTTCAGCACAGATATTTATACCCCCAAAGTCTTTGTTCTAAAGAGTCACAAGTCACTGAACCCAGCCAGAACCAGTTCTGCTCAGTCCTGGAGCACTTTGTTTACCAGGCTGCTTCTTTCCTTTCAGAGTGCAGGGCAGAAACATCAGACGCACCACAGGAGGTGGAGCCAGCATTGTGGAGGGCAGGCACAGCCCTATTCAGGTCCCAGGTGCAACTCCTCCCACTTATCTAGATGCAGATCTCTCTATTCACCACTGGGACACCTCACCCTGTCTCCTGGAATACCCCAGCCCTGTCACTCTAAAACCAGACAGCCAATACACATAACAGCAGAGCACACTGGAAGGCTTAGGCAAGAAAATACCTACTTTCTAAAAGTAGTAGTTTCAAACACAGAATATAAAAATAAACTTCACTAAAAGATGTACTTTAATATTCTGGGCCCAGGCATACTAAATTCGTTTTTCTACCATGTTCTGTGGGTCAGTTAGGACTATAGAATGTAGTAGCCAAACCTCCCATTCTGGCCTATTGAGAACAGGTAGCCTTACAGTAGTGAAAAAAGAAATTGGGTGTAATTCACTACCAGGACATGCTACACACATCAGAGAATGTCCTACCTTACACATGCAGTGCACCCTAACACAGGGGTGGCTTACATGATGCTAAGGGAAGGTTCAGGGGCTGGGAAGTGGGTGCACTTCACAGCCAAGATGGCAGTTCTAGACTTCACACAGACAGTGCAGTGGCAGGTCTGAGACACACTTTACAAGCTGCTTCTGTGGGTGGCGCAAACCAGCGCTGCAGGCCCACAAGCAGCATTTGGTTTACCAGCCCTGGGCACACACAGGCCATGCTACTAGAGACTAACAGGTAAACCAAATAAGCCAATCATGGATATACCAATTCACATGTCATATTTACACAGGGAGAGCATTTGCACGTTAGCACTGATCAGCAGTGGTAAAGTGCCCAGAGTCATAAAGCCAACAAAAACAGGTTAGGAAAAATCTAGGAGGAAGGCAAAAAGCTTAGGGATGACGCTGCAAAAAGGGCCATTTCCAACAGGTCTATGGTGGTTCAACAAAGAAACTCGCATGGCGGCTGGTATTGTTTAAACAACTCTAGTGTCATGGCATGACTAGACTTCACCCTTCCAAAGGAAGCAGAACAAGAGGAAAGTTCATGAAGCAGAAGGCTCTTAACGATAGCCAAAGGAACAAACGGCTAGTTGTTCAGCTTAGGAAAGAGTACGCAATAGCAGTACAGGCTCGGAAAAACGAAATCAAACAAGATGCGTGGGCAGCTTTAATGGATAAAGCTACCCTGAAAGATAGTTCCAAGTTTTGGGCAATCGTCAATACTCCTCTGTTCATTGGCACCCAGAACTCTGCATTAGAACTTAACATCCCAGAGGAGGACTGGTTATGCCATTTTGAAAAAATGTATGGGAGCAATATAGAGCTGGAAACCTTTGAGGTACCAATCTCTAATCCTCCTGCGATACCTGTTAGCTTTAACATAGCGGAGGTTGAGAAAGCAATAGAGGGAACGGCAGGGCGCAAGGCGCCAGGCCCTGACGGGGTGCCCTCTGATATGTTTAAGGCTAACCCCAAGTATTGGGCTAAAATACTGACGAACGTATTTAATACTTCGACTGTTACAGTTTTCCCGAAGTCATGGTCCCGTTCAATTATAATCCCCGTGTTTAAGAAGGGCCAAAGGGGAGATCCCAGATGCTATAGGCCAATATCCTTGCTGGATTCCTCAATCAAAATCTTAGGGAAGGTTATTCTAGCAAGGATAACGGACTGGGCCACGGAGAAAGATATATTAACCAATGCCCAGTATGGCTTTAGATCCGGGAGAGGCACTGAGGACCAATGTCTTAATTTACACTTAATTGTATCTAAATACACGAAAGCTGTAGGGGGCTCAATCTTTCTGGGTTTCATGGACCTGTCCACGGCCTTTGATCTAGTTAATAGGTCAAGGCTGTGGTCCATGCTCTTGGAACTAGGACTCGACCGACCCCTTGTGTATTTCCTGACCGACCTACATAAAGACCTGAGAGCCTCAATAAGGATGACGCAGGAGCGGGGGGAGGGGGGAGAAATCTGATTGTTTGTCTTAAAATGAAAAATAAAGTTTTCAGAAAAAAAAGGATGACGCAGGAGGGGAAATGCACTGCAAGCTTTAAGTCAGGTAGAGGGGTGCGCCAAGGCTGCATCCTGGCACCCATGTTATTTACTCTGTATATAAACTCTTTGGAAGATAACCTGTTAACGGCCACACTCGATATTCCGCGTATGGGAGGAACATCCATTCCTGTACTCCTTTACGCGGACGACGCCGTTTTACTGGCTCGGACTCCTCTCGGTCTACAAAGATTACTAGATTCCTTTGGGGATTTTATGAAATCGCTGGATCTCGTGGTCAATAAGGGTAAATCGCATATTATGTCTTTAGGTAAGGGTAAAAACAATGTTAAAACCTTTTATTGTGGCGGGGAAGTAATAACCAGAGTGAAAGTATTTACCTATCTGGGAGATGTTTTTGATGAAAAAGGAACCTGGGTACCGCAACTCTCTACAAAGGTAAATGCTGTGAGAAACTCCTCAGCTGCAATATCAGGTTTTGCAAAAAGACTGGGAGGAAAGCCTTGTGAGGCTATTTTAGCTATATATAAAGCCAAAACTATTTCAATTGCTAGGTATGGGGCTGCAATATGGGGGTACACTAAATCTGATCCCATACAAAGAGAAGAAAATAAATTCCTACGTGCCCTCCTCGGCCTTCCACAATCCACAGCGACCCATTCGGTCCACCTTGAGTTGGGGATAGGCTATATTTCTGATATAATAAAAATAGCCCCAATCCTGTTATGGATTAGAATTTGGTTAAATTCGAATCTCACGTTAAATCACAAGATTCTGAAGGATTGTATTAAACTAGATAATATGAAGGAAATCCAGTGGCTGTCCTACATTAAAATGGCAACTAAGAAATTGGGGCGCCCAGAGATTTTCTCCAATCCTGAACGTCTATGTAAAGCTGATCTAAAGTGGGTTAAAATAAATTATAATAAGCTCAGCGAGGCTGAGCGAGAAGTAGAAGAGCTAAGTAAACCAACAGTTAGGGCTCACTTCTTGCTTATTTTGTCCTTAGCCACGCAACCATATCTGTCTATTGTTACGAATTCCTTTCACAGATGGCTATTGACAAAATTTCGTTTTAACCCCTTCGGTGCTCATGACGGAACGGTTCCGTCATGAGCCACGGTGCTCATGACGGAACCGTTCCGTCATGACCACGCCCGCGCAGGAAAAGATCAGCACAGCAGGGGAATCCGCCCAGCATGGAAGGGGTTAACCAGATCCACTTGGTATTAAGTGACTCTCAGGGATGGATTAGGCCTGGAGATGCGGCTCCTTGTAAATGCGATGACTTCTCCCCCCAAGATACCATGCATTTTATGTTTTTTTGCCCTCTGTATCATGAAGCGAGAAAAAGGTTTATTATCCCAATATTGAAAGAGAAAGCTTTTATACAGACTAAACCTGCATTATTGTTTTTACAATTAATGGAATCCCCTGTAATCATGTTTGGTGTTGCCAGTTTTCTTGTTGCGTCTATTAGGAGTAGGAGGAATAGACAGGCAGCCCATCAGGAGTGAATAAACTAGTCATCATAAGTTTATTGACAGTGATTAACTGTTTTTAATAATGAAAATGCCTTTTTATGTCTTTTAACTGTTTTTATATTGTATAGTATACTTTTATGATTTTAAATAATCGAATAAAGTGGTTTGACTTGACTTGACTCATGAAGCAGAAGGGTTACAGCTCCATACATCTGTGGCCAAAATCACATTTGCCCCCCCTCCAAAGATCAGCTTTTGTCATATGCATGGCTGTGCAGTCACAGTGAATGCTCTTAGTTCACACCATGTCCATATTGCATGAACTCTCATTGACTGTGTCTTTGTAAGGCTTAGTCAATGAGAGGAGGATGCAGAAATCTGCGGCATGATTCAAAGAAGAAAGAGTAGATGGGACGTGTAGCACCAAACCAATCAACAACTGACAATGTCTTTGCTAACCAATCCATGATCACCGCACTATGCCCCAAATAATAAAATTTGTTTCTGCATAACTGATTGGTTGTGGTCAGTGACTGCCACAAGACCTGGATCTGCATGTGGAGTGACCTTCGTTTTTAGGTCTGGCTTGACAGTATGCTGTATGCCTGTTTGACTCACTGGTAAACCTTATGTCCAACGCCATAGATCTGATCTCTTTATCATGTAAGGTATAACAAAGGCATTAGGCCTGATTTATTTAATGCCAAAGGTATTATTAGGTACTGTTCAAAATGTGTATATATGTGTTTCGTTACATGGAATCTCACAGATTAATGTAATAGACTAGGAGTTTGGTGTTGTTGCCCCCTCTGACAATCCCCTGGGGTAGATGATTTGCCTGGTGATAATCCTTGGTAGGTGCTCTTATGATCCTTTACACACTGTTTTGCTAACTGTAATTTTGTGACTATTTGTAATTAGATGACTGTATGCTTGATTATTGTCTAGTGGGAAAGCTTATGCTCAAATGCCAAGTACTGAAGGCCATTGTTGGTTAAGGGGACAAAGTAGTGACAAAGGCTAAAGCCCTAATTTGTTCACTGGGAAATGGATGTTGAATGCCCTAGGCCTCATCTCTGTAATATAAACAGTTATAACAAGGGCAAAATATCTGAAATATTTATTGGAAAAACATTTGTTAAAGTCAATACGCCATTAAGGATGCATTGTTATTATATTGTGTTAAAGGCTGTAGACAAGTGTTTTGTCACATGGAATGTCACTAAAACTGTAGTAGTCAAAGGATTTGTTTAGTTACCTCCTCTGAAACTCTGGGTCTTATCAGTGAAAATCTCTGTTGAACCGTTTTATTGGGAGGGGCGTATTTATCTGTCCAACAGTAATTGTTTATATATTTCTAATTTTATGACATTATTTCTGATGGTTGCATGTGAGAGAGCTTATGCTCAATATATAAGACCTCAGTTCGTTATGGTGGCAAGACAGTGATAAAAGATGTAGGTTTGAATGGCTCTTTGGAAAATGATATGCCAGACGCCATAGGTATGATTTGTTTAGTATGAAACGTTATAACAAAGGCAGTAAGCTTTACTTATTTGTTGTGAAAAACATTTCTTGAAGCCAGTAGGTCTTTAAGAGTAGATTATTAGTACACTTTGGACATGTATTTTGTAACATGGATTCTCAGAGATTAGCTAGCATGGACTTTGATGTTTGATCCCAATTTAGACAAACCCTGGGGTTGAAGATTTGCCCTTTGATAATCCTGGCTAGGCCCTCATAGTAGGGACTGATGGATTTAGTTGTCTGCCAGGCTCTTGCAGTTAAAAAAAAAACACACAAAAAACAATGAAGTGCATATATACATACATAGTGAGAATCTTGGTAAACCCTCTTCTTCCTGTGATCTTTCAAGTTGTCATTCACACACACTCACCCACAACAGCAGGGTAGGGCAATGTGTCATCCAACTTCAGCCATTAGCTCTATTCCCCTGTGAGCGATGTCAATTTGTCTTTTCACATGTGCACATTAGTCCGAAGATGAGTGGGCTTCTATGACAGGGTGGGTGGGTCCATAGTTTAGGTTTACGTCGTCTCCTTTTACAAGTCACCTTTAATTTCTTTGCTAAATCTTCACCGACTGTGCTACCGGGCCATTCACTTACCACTTTTTTATTTGCAGTGCACAGCACCCCATGTGCCCACTGCTTCTAAACTGGGTCACTGTCTTGGAACGGTATTGACCATAGTGTATCATTGAATTACCATTGAAAGATCACCTCCACATTTAGAAGCATGTCATCTTAAGGCGATAAAACAGCTATGCACTATACCATCCAAACATGGCCACCTAGTATGATGATTACGGAGCTGTCATATTGGAATGGTATAGTGTACAGTGAACCATTGTATTACTGCTCTAAGATGGACAACACTTAGCTTAAAAGTGGTGGCTATATTGGAGCTTTTAAACAACAATACACTGTATAGTTGAATATTCTATTTTATTACAAGCATATTCCCTCTATGTTCACTTTTCGTACACTTTTTAGTATGTCGGCCTAAGTGGGACAGGTATGCCGAGACGTGAGTCCCCAGCACACTGTCATTGGAAACAAGCTATACCCAGCTGATGGCTGATAACAAGTGCAATGCTTGGGTTGCTTGTGTTGCAATTCAAGGAGGACCTGGCTTGGTAGTTTGTGCTGGACTGATCCCATTGGAGCAGGGTCAAGACTGGTTTGGGTATAGCTGGGTCCAAACTGAGGTGGCACGGTTTGCAAAATACTGATGAATTCGGATGCGGCTCTGAGTAATTACTAGTGTCTGAGATTAATCCAAGCATTCCATCCACCACTTTATACTGTAGTATGTTTATGCAGAGGCATGTTTTCTTATTTCCTCTTTTATTTTTGAACGTATCTTGCATATGCCTGCTGTCTGTATTTCATTACAAATGAGTGAATGCAAGAATGATACTGTGTGGATGAATGGATAGATGAGTGCTAGGATGAGTGACGCAGTCCATGTATAGTGAAATATTGAGTGCCTAAATTCACCAATGACTGAAGAGGCTCTCTCATTTATAAGCCAGACCACTTGATATTTCAAGTTGTTATTTTGCATTTCGTAACATCTCACAAGTTTTGTAATAAAAATATCAAAAATCATAATAACAATGAAATCCTGTAACAAAATGCTAAATATTTGAAACTGCATAAACAGGAGTAAGCACTACTATTCTTGCTTGCCAAATAGTAAATCGCTTGATGCTTTCCTGTATGGTTATTCCATTTAACGTGTTATAAAGAGCTGCTATTTTTTTATACACATAAAAATACGAACCTTTCAAAATAGCTGGTTCATTGTGGGAAATAAACAACCGGTTAGTGTAAAGCAAGCTCAAACTACACATATACTAGTAATCTCTGTTTGCACATGCAGGGAAAAAAGTCTAGGGAGAGGATGTGGCTTCAAGGCGCCCTTGGAACTGGGGAACTAAGTTCAAGTCACTGCGTTGGCTAAGCATCCTGTGATTCTGGGTAAATTACTTAATCTCTTTGTGTTTAAAAAAAAAAAAAATTCTGACCATGTGTAATGTAATCTTGCTCAGCTAAATCTGTCCAGTGCCGAGTTTGCACTATATAGAACAAAAAAAAAACACGATGCAAGTGCACAATGAGATGCGTCACATAAGCCCTGCCCTGAGGGCTATGCCGAGAACACAAGCAACCCGTCGTTTTGAGTCTACGTGAGCCTCATTGGTGAGGTGTAGTTTTAGTCCTGTGATAGGGTGAGCACAGACACACATCTGGGCATACCCGTCACACTGTGGATGTCTACTGCAGCACACAACATGATGAGTGGAACGTTGAATAAATCGTAGCGACTGGCAATAGCACGGTCAGCATTCCAGTCCATCGTTTTCGAGTAGACCTTGTGGTTGGAAACCAAATCACTGTGACAGAAGGGACAGTGGACAACCATACTCTACAGAATGGTGCCTACATTTGAAACCTCAACATCATGAGTACATCAATTGTAATGAACATCACAAATGCCGCCTCGTTGGAGTGAGGGAGTTTATGATTCAATCCGCAGAGATCCCGCGGAGAATGACCCTCAAGGTCTCTGCCCTTCTTATATGGACGGAGGAGACCCACCTACCAACTACACCCAGAATATCTGCAACATTGGACTCATGATGGCTCAGGGAGACATGCCAGGGCATTGAGGCTGCAAAGACACTCGTACTACACTGCATGGGAAACCAGTATGGACTGGTGCCTGGTGGTAGAAAAGACTATAAAAGTAAAGACAGCCAGAGGAAATCTGAAAGTTTGTGGAAAATTGTTCAAAATATTGTGGAATGGATTGAATATTGTTAATGGATTTCTAATGTTTTCCTCTTCCACTGTTTTTCGCGAAATGCCCCCTTCCTTTCAACCCACACCCCCCACCCCCTCCGGAATTAGGAATTGATGGATGCCAGAGACTGACAGATAAATATTTTTTCGTGGTTCTGAGCGAAGTTATATACAATGTACATGATGTAAAAACCCGAGCTGCAAAATCGTTGTGTTTAAATAATGGAAAATAAATATAAATAAAAGAATGCCTCCGAGTTGGTATGGATTGCCAAGGATAGATTAGATGCCTCATTCACTTCAATAGATCACTTTCACTTTCAGTTTAGTTTTGGAGCAGAACTCTTCACCATTCAGATGATATCATGCCACGAATTCTGTATATGAAAGACAATCTATGCATTTGGCTCATGCTTCTTCATAAATGCTATTTCTAGGCCAACTACTAACCTATGATACAAAATATTGGCTCTGGGGTTCAGTGAGTCAAATTCTTTCTTGGAATGAAGTCACGTCTGCTGCATCTACGCCAGCCAACTGTTTGTTATGCAAATGGACAAGATTCTATTAAAGTCAGCAAAGATGCAGAAATGAAGTAGTTATATCATTTTTAGGTATCTGAATTTAGATGTATACCTCCATCTGTTGATAAATGGGTTACTGGCATTGGAATGAATATATTAATGATATTTTCTAGTCAATCATAAACATTCTTCAAAATAAATAGCATTCAACTTCCACATATCTTTACATTTGGGCAAGTAAATGCCTTTATGGAATGCAGGGTGTTCCACAAGAGGGAGCATCTATGCCCAGTTTTTAGGCTAACCACATAAAATAAATGTAAACGATTTGGGGCCAATACACAAAGATTTTGTTATGACTGATAAATGATTTTCCCCGGATACTTCATGATTACTCCTGGCTGACTACTGATACGCCTAAGTAAACCAGGAGTACTGCAAGAGTAAGCCACACATACTCATAGGCCAACCTTAGAGCTCATTTACATAGTTAGAGGCTTTGCTGAAAATGTACCATGACTATAACTGTCCTAGATGTCTGTTGTATACCCAGGCTGTATGTATGGTCTGATGATCCCTTCCACTCTCTACGCAGCTGCACAGTCATTTAACATTTTAAGGACTGAGCATAAGAGAAAGAAATGTAGAGTGAATACACCTAAATATTTGTAACAGCTCAGACATGCCTGCATTTTGACTGTGTGCAGCCTTCTGTTCCTCAGCCATACCTTTTCCAAGTATCAAGTCTTGCAGATGAATTCTTACAGATGCTGTTTTGAACATTCTTTTACAACTTTCACATTTCTTAACTTTTGAATTAAATCATAGGATCACACAAAACCAATTTTAAGCACTTGAAGTGAACCATACGTTACTAAGTAGGTGTCTAGTACTTTAACAATGCTGTGTTGTATGTTATTTATTAGCAATACCATATATGGCATAATGTACTCCCTTCTTAACATTATGAGATAATGGTAAGTTGCCAAGGAGTTCCTTTACCTTATAAAAGCATCGGGCTGAAATATGTGTTCTTAATGAGAGCATGAACTCTTAGGTGAGTTTCAATATCCTTATAATGTAAGTAGTCGCAAGACCTCGGACAGAGCCAGTGGGGCTGCCAGCGCCCCGTAGTGTGAGCCTGTGGCACCCCTAACCAATGCTTTCTGAGGAGCCTGTAGCTTCTCAATATTGGGCCTCATAATGCACACCTTTTTACCTTTACATCCTGGCTCCTCCTCCATAGGTGCTGGAAGTAGGGGCACACGGAGTGCTGCAGCAACTTCAGAATAACCATGCTGTTCAGAAAGTGAATGAGCAATACAGATGCCTTTAAGTTTTGTTTTTATCTTGTCACATTCCTGAGCGTTCAAAGGCAGAGGCCAAATGTCGGGTTATTACTTCTGACAAATTTCTTCTGATTCTTTTAACATGGAGTTTGGTGTTTACTTTGCTTTCTCTGTCTTCAAAGTGATAGGATTTTTTAAGTGAACTTTCTGACAATCTTACTGGCGTGAAAGTAGGATGTTATTTTTGTCTCAGTCAATAACATGTAAATACTTAAATTTACTGTAGTGCTATATCAAAATATATCAGCAGTTCAGAAATAAAAAAAAAAACGTGCTTTATTTGCAATTTCTGAAGTGATGGATACAAAATGGGATTAAAACAATTCAATACACTTTATTTGGTGATGCGCTAATGACAAAGATTTGCCGAAACCAGATGTTCACAGATTAATGTTCGTGCGCTGTAGAGTTTTATCAGTAAAACTGTGTGTCTGCAAAATTATTGTTATTACAATGTGCTGTCTGAAAATGAAAGTGTACTACCACACCATTCTTTAATGACATATTTTTAACCATTTGCACAAAATGCACCATCAACTAAATACCACACCCTTACCTCTATCTTGCAAAATGGGCGTGTTTCATTTGCTATACTTGTTCTTTATATGACAATTAACAAGACGAAAAGTATAAGATCATAGGAGTACTGATTTGTTATGGTTTTAAACATGATTAGTTTTATAAATGATCATTTTACCTGTAATGATTATGAATTACCTCAATGATGTAGAAGCATAAACGCTATGGTCAATACACATGTATAAGTTGTAATGTTTTTTAAAATTTGATTGCATGGGTTTTATTCTATAATGACTGTTCTTTTATGGTCGAATAAAGATTAATGATGATGACACGTCTGAATTTGACACAATCACTGTAAGTTCAGTGATGTAACTTTGATGGCAGAAACCTATTCTGAAATTTGTCAGGCTGATATCAATAGAATATTTTAATTTTATTTATTACAAACAACTAGGGACTTTCTTTTTCTTACTACGGACAACGCTCTGGCATCAGAGCATGCCTTTAATTAGGAAATATTTTGCACATAGGTGCTTTTCACAGACACTGAAATTGTTGGTATCCTGTCTGATTTGTGTAACAATTGGTTTGTTTGTAGTGTTTATTGATGGATTCATATTAGTTGGTTTCTTTCCATAGAATCTTTGACCTCTGTGTTTTTGGTCAGGGTGTTCTCTGGGCTTCCGTTACCTTTACATAGAGCATCATTTATTACTTAACACTGTGGTGTGTGTGTGTTTGTTTGAGAGCACAGGTGAACTGGCTGTTTTATGTTCTTAAAACAGTCATGTTTGAGGAGATCTTTATATTTGATAATCAACCTGTTGCCAACTCTCTGACTTCAATCAATCAGGTGTTTGTTAAGCACGACTACTCACCCGTAAGGGTCTCAAGGCGCTGGGGGGGGGGGTGCAGGTTCCAGTCCATCAAGGAGGGGGTCTGTCGAAGAGCCAGGTTTTGAGGTTTCTCGTGAAGATGGGGAGTGATGTCTGTCTGAGGTGGAGCGGCAGGGCGTTCCAGGTTCTGACCGCCAGGAAGGAGAAGGAGCAGTCTCCCAATCCGGTCTTTCTGGTGTGGGGGACCATGGCATAGGAGAGCTGGGATGATCGTACGATCCTTTGGGGTGCGTGGAATTTGAGTCGGCTGTTCAGGTGTCGCGGAGGGCCTTTTGTGCATGGGTGAGAATCTTGAAGGTGATTCTAGCCTCAGTGGGGAGCCAGTGGAGTGTGTGCAGGTGCTGGGAGATGTGGCAGTGTCTTGGCAGGTTGAGGACCAGTCTTGGGGTGGCGTTCTGGATGCTTTGTAGCTTATGGGTGAGGTTTTTGTTTATTCCGGCGTAGAGTGCGTTGCTATAGTTGAGTCTGCTAGTGACGAGGGAGTGAGTGACGGTCTTTCTGTGCTTGATGGGGATCCATTTAAAGGTCTTACATAGGAGGAAGAGCGTGTGGAAGCAGGAGGATGCGACAGAGTTGATCTGGCATTCCATTTTGAGCTCGGAGTCCAGGATTATTCCAAGGTTGCGTACGTGGTCTGTGGGGGTGGGTGGGCTTCCAAGTGTCATTCCAGGCATCGGGTTTTGGGCCCATGATGAGTACTTCTGTTTTGTCTGTGTTGAATTGTAGGCAGCTGCTTTTCATCTATTTGGTGACGGTTTCCATGCCTTCTTGAAAGTTGTGTCTGGCGCTGTTGGGTTCATTGGATAAGGAGAGGATGAGTTGTTTCTGGTGGTGTTGCGTTCGTTGGATAAGGAGAGGATGAGTTTTGTGTTGTCTGCGAATGACACAATGTTGAGTCCGTAGGTTCTGACGATGGGGGCGAGCGGAGCCATGTAGACGTTGAAGAGCGTGGGTCTGATGGAGGACCCATGGGGGACTCCGCAGGTGGTTGGTGTAGGGTATGAGAGGAAAGGGGGGGGGGAGTCTGACCTGCTGCGTTCTACCAGAGAGGAAGGAGTGGAATCAGTCGAGGGCCTTGTCCCGGATCCCTGCGTCGTGGAGTCTGCATATTAGGGTGCGGTGAGAGACTGTGTGGAATGCCCCTGAGAGGTCGAGGAGGATCAGGGCTACTGTTTCTCCTGTGTCCAGTAGGGAGCGGATGTCATCTGTTGCGGCAAGGAGGGCGGTTTCTATGCTGTTTTTTTTCTGAAGCCGGATTGGGAGGAGCCAAGGATGTTGTGCTCTTCGATGAAGGTGGCGAGCTGGCTGTTGATGGCTTTCTCAATGACTTTCGCTGGGAACGGGAGCAGGGAGATGGCTCTGTAGTTCTTGAGGTCGGTGGGGTCCGCCGAGGGCTTCTTCACGGGGGGGGGGGTTTGATCTCGGCATGTTTCCAGTCATCGCGGAACGAGGCGTTCATCGTGAAGCGGTTGAAGGTGTGGTGGAGCATGGGTGCAATGGTGTCGGCGGCTCTGTTGAAGATGTGGTTGGGGCAGGGGTCCGTGGGGGCCCCAGGGTGGATTGACTTCATTGTCTTCAGTGGTGAGGGCTGTCCAGTTGTCAATCGTTGGCTTCAGGGTGAGGGGGTGGCTGGTGAGGGTTCAGAGTGTTGGTTTTCTTTGTCGAAGTTGTCGTATATGTTCTTAATTTTGAGGTGGAAAAAGGTGCTGAGTTTGTTGCAGAGGTCTTGTGAGGGAGGGATGTCAGTAGAGTCGCTGGTGGGTTGGGCAAACTCCTTGATGATGCTGAAGAGTTCATTGCTGTTGTGCATGTGTGTGGAGATTCTGTCTTCAATCACTTTTTTTCTCGTTTTTCTGATGAGTTGGTGGTGGGTGTTGGTGTCGACTCTAAAGTCGTTGTGGGCCTCTGTGGATTTGGAGTTCCTCCAGGCCTTTTTGAGCCGGCAGCACGTGCATCTGGACTCTCGAAGATCGGTGGTAAACCATCTGGCTTTCTTGGTGTGAGTGTTGTTTTTCTTGGAGGGGGCTATGGTGTTGGCGCTGTCGGAGATCCATCTGTGCAGAGTTCGGGCTGCGGTGTTGGGGTCATTGTCTGGTTTGGGTGGTACGGTTGGGGTGGAGTTGCTGAGTGAGGAGGTGAGCTGGTCATCGGTGATTTTGGTCCAGTTTCTTCGTGGGAGCAGGTGCTGGTGTCCTATGGACGCATAGGTGGTCTGTTCATGGGAGTTCGGTGGTGCGGCTGAAAGTGATGAAGTTTCCTGTTGTGAAGAGGGGGTCGAGGGTGTGTCCTGCTGACTTGAGCTGTCTCCACTGTTTTTGAGTTAACATTGTTGGTATGTGTAACAAGTGCTTGTGGTGTTGGAGAGCATTTCATAGCCAAATATATTTTTTGATGATGTCGTGAGTGCTCTGGATGCAGGAAAGTCTGTCTAATATGTACTGTTGGTTCTGTTAAAGATGGTTGTTTGAGAAGAGGGTTGTGTTGTTGGATAGCATTGCTTGTGCAATTTAACT
Organism: Triturus cristatus; assembly: GCF_964204655.1. Taxonomy (NCBI): domain Eukaryota; kingdom Metazoa; phylum Chordata; class Amphibia; order Caudata; family Salamandridae; genus Triturus; species Triturus cristatus. The sequence continues at coordinate 1,528,160,030 of NC_140591.1, forward strand.
GCTTTTGTGTCATGTTTTGCACTTGAGGGCACAGTGCAGTCTGCCTAATGGGTTCTGTTGAGACAGTGAGAGTGTTCTAGACATTGCTGAAGAACAGGTGTTTATCAAGATGATGCATTACATCTTTTCATTGTGTTTTTTTCCATTATAGTATTGTACAATGCATTTTATTTAAATGAGTGGTTTCATTTCATTCATCTGTGTTAATACATTAACGACATAGTCGTTTTGTACAGTTCAATAGCATTAAAATGGGTTAGAGTAGCACCAGGCATTTCCTTTCCTCTTTTCTCATGTTGAAATAATGTTTAAGAATCATTGTTTAACAAATTCCTACACAGAATATTGTTTAGTACTTTGTAAATACAATGGTAGAAATGTAATTGCTGTTAGTCTTGAAGGACACTGATCCCAGTGGAGAGGAATCACAGTGTAAGGGTGGCTGATAAAAATCTAGACCTGATATTCTCCTTTCCTCTTGATAAAATGACACACCAAAATTCATCCCTTCGATCACTGCTTATTGCCTAAGGGTAGAATGAATTCTTAATTTGAGTGACTCTTGATGAATGTGAATGTAGTGTGGTGTAAATAGCTGCATCTAAGAAGGTTTGTAGTTCTTTCTGTGATATACCTTTGGGAAGAAAAGAGTGAATTAATGAATATTACAGCACAATTTTTGAATGCATTGTCTAAAAGTTCATTAGCTTTTGAGGGGTGCTAATCAAATAGTCCAATACATTCATGATGTGCCATTCCATTTATGAAGATGATGTTTTAGTCTTAATTAAAGTCCTCTCTGGAGAAGCTCTTTCACCCCTATTCACCTTCACCAGGGCTTCGCTCACTCGAGGAATCTTCCCTGAAGGTCTCAAGACAGGCAAGATCCTCCTACTCCTTAAAAAAACCCACACTAAACCCTGATGACCTCACCACCTATTGGCCATCATGCACCAACCCCTTTGCAGTAAGATCATTGAAAAAGCAGACTTTGCACTACTCTGCAGTCACACCATCTGCTCCACAACTACAAATCTGGCTTAAGATGGCATGGAGACATATAACGCCTCAGTGTGAAAGGTGAATTTGGCGGCTGCTGACTTCCTGACACAGGTGGAACAGCCACGTTTAACGCTAGTGGAGACGGGGGAACTAGGTAATGTACTGACGCTGGTCAAAATCTTCAGGCATTGGCTAGGGGAAAAGCCAGAAACTAGTCGGACTCTCAGTTGAGTTCTATCAGACACATGCTGCTACCCTGCTCCTGGCATTGCTGGAAACTGTTTTGGAGGCCCGTGGCAGGGGTGAGCTCCCGCTGCATATGCGAGAAGCGATTATACTCATGCTTCCCAAGCCGGGCAAGGACCCTGTAGATCCGGGATCCTATTATAAACCTTTGTCCATGATGAACACGGCTGTGAAACCACTTGCAAAAGTTTTGGCACTACGGCGAGTTATCACGCATCTGGTGGGAGACTACCAATGTGGTTTTGTCCCAGGGAGGGGTACGCACAAGAATCTCCGGCTGTTATCTTATGTGACACACGAAACGCAGAGGGGGGGGGGGGGTCTGCCTTTGAAGCCATCTTGGTATCAGTGCATATAGAAAAGGCCTTCAACACCCTGGCATGGCCGCACCTCTAGGAGGTCTTGGCGTGCACGGTATTGGGGACTGAGTATGTTTTGGGTTCAGCTGCTTTATACATTGCCTCCAACAAGAGTGCGATTGGAGACTGAGGTGTCTGAGGCTTTTTGATATAGAAAGGGGCACATGTCAGGGCTGCCCGTTGTTGTTCACACGTGCGATGGAGCCACTCGTGATCAATCTTAGAGACTGCTAGCGGATTTTGGGGTTCCGGTTGTTGACCGTCATAATGTTGTTTCGATGTACGCGGATGACACTGGTGTATGCCAAAGATACAACGGTGTCCATCCCGCTCCTCATGCGACTGTTGGGGCATTTTGGTGTGGCATCCAGGTTACGCGTTAACCAACACAAGATAGTGCTCTATCCCTTAGCTGCATTGGTCGTTAGAGAGGTGACACATCTTTTTTCAGACAGGTGTTGATGAAGGTCTGAACTTTTTTTGTGATAGTCACTGTTGTCCTACAATTTCCTGCTCCATACAGAAGGACTAAGTTTATGTTGGTGTTAAAAAGCCTGATGTTGGTTTGCAGTGTTAGGTCCTTGAAGCTCCAGATCTTAGCTACATGAAGGCAGACCTTGCTCTGCCAATTCGTGCCTTGACATTGGTGTCTATGGTGCCCTGATTGTCTGTGACCCAGCCCAGGTAGGTGAAGGCCTCAAACTCTTCCAGTGCATCGCCTGCAAGTGTAACTGCAGTTGTGGTGGCCATGTTAGTCTTCAGTATCTTAGTTTTTCCCCTGTGGATGTTGAGGCCAAGTTGTGCAGATGTGGCTTCCACATTGTCGGTCTTCTCATGCATCGGAAGATTGGTATTGGAGAGAAGAGCCAGGTTGTCTGCAAAGTCCACGATGTTGAGTTGCATTCAATGTGTCTACTGGATGCCATTTCTTCTCCTTGCTGTTTTTGTCTTTATGATCCATGGACAGCAGGAATAAAAAAAAAAGACATGAGCAAATAACCCTGGTAGACTTCAGTCCTCACTTCAACAGCTTCTGTGAGTTGTGCTCCATGAACTATCTTGCAAGTCATTCCTTCATACGAGTTCCTGATGTTTCTTACACATTTTTCTGGCACACTTTAGTGGTGGAGGGGTTTCTGATGGGTCTCCCTGTCCACGCTGTGGAATACCTTCTCATAGTAGATGAAGTTGTCATGGAGAGAGGAGTTCCAATCCATCGACTGCTCAATGATAATGCGCAGTGTTGCAGTCCGGTCTGTGCTGAATCTATTTTTGCGGAAGCCAGCTTGCTGGTCTAGTAACTGAGCATCGACTTGTTCCTTCATTCTGTTCAGGATGACTCTGTTGAACAATATGCTTGGGTCTGATAGAAGAGTTAATCCTCTGTAGTTTGTGCAGTTACTCAGGTCACCTTTGTTGGGGGTATTGATCAGATATCTCGTCTTCCAGTCTGGTAGCCCCTTTTCCACTTCCCAGATCCTTCCAAGCATTGGGTAGAACAGGTCTACTGATGCCTCAATGTCTGCCTTCGGTGCCTCTGCAGGAATGTTGTCCAGTCCTGCTGCCTTCCCATTTCTCAGATGTTTGATAGCTTGCTGTATTTCTTGCTTGGTTAGTCTGCTGCTCTCGATTAGCAAGTCCTTGTCAGCTGGCTGTATGTCTAGTGGAAACTGCAGCTTGGGCTGGCTCGGCAGTTCTTCAATGTGCTCCATCCATATTTGTTGTTGACCTTCATTACCCATGATTGTCTTCCCAGCTTTGTCTTTAACAGGTCTTTCAGGCTTGCTGTATCTGCTGCCGGGTTTCCTTGTTATGCCGTGTAGTTCTTTCAAGTTTCCATCGCTGGCTTCTTCCTGGGCGTCGGTGGCAAGACAATCCCTTATTCTTCACCATTCTGCTCTCCATATTCACTTTGCTTCCTTGTTGGATTTGGTGTATTCACCTTGAGCTTTCACTTTTTCTGCTCTTATTTGGTTGGTGTTTACAACAGCTTTCTTAGCCTTTTATCTCTTGGATTTTTCAAAGAGTCTTGGCTAAGATCCATTCTTTATGCTGACGTTTTTTGGGACCCAGTACCTCCTGGTAGGTTGATGACACTGTTTCTTTGATCCTCTCCCACTGGCTTTCTACTGGGTCTCTATCATCTTCTAGTTCTTGCAGGGCTTGAAACTTGTTACTGAGTATGACTGAGTATTCACTCCGTTTACGTGCATTTTTTAGGAGGGTGGTGTTATATTGCTGGTGTTAGTTGGTCAGTTCCATCCACGCTTTCTTTGGCATTAGACTGGTCACATCCACTCCCCTCATCACTCTCACATCCTGCAGGGACCTCTGGAACATCTTGGCAAGGCAGACATGATCGATCCGATTGCCGTGTGCATTCTTTTGTGTGAGAACACAGTACTGCATATCACCAGACTGCAGAGCACAGAGATCTGCGAGCATTTCACGATTCTCGTTCACTTTGCCAAGGCCATGGATGTCCATGACTTCTTTAAATCTAGTATTGTCGCTTCCAAGCTTGGCATTGAGCTCCCCCTTCAGTATGGTGATGTCTTTCTCAAGGCATTTCTCCAGGATGGACTGGTGTCTGATGTAAAACTGTTCCTTTTCCTCTTCTTTGCTGTCATTTGTAGGAGCATAGCACTGGATAAAATTCATGTTGATCTTCTCTCTCTTTGTGCGGAAGGTCTCTGTGATTTTTCTGGTACGGTGGGCTTCCCATCCAGTCGATGCTCTGCTGGCTGCTGGCATTCGTATCAGTGCTACCCCCTGAGTATGTTGGGCATTCTCCTCCTCATGTCCAGAACACCGCAGAATCCTTCCTGGAGCCAGTCTTTTCTGTACGGAGTATTTTATCTGGTCTTGTTGATGCCACGCAGGGCAAGGTTGTATTTTTTCATCTCGGCTGCCACTTGGGCTGCCTTGTCTGTCTCGATCATGGTCCTCACATTCCATGTTCCGATGATGATGGTGTTGGTCAAAAGCAGGTGGTTCGGCTTTGTGACGTCCAAGGATCTCTGAGTTTCACTACATGGTGTCATAGCTTTCCTTGAAGGATATTCCTCTCTCCCCAAAACTGGGATGGCTTTTGTTCTTTTGATTGACATTTCTATAGCTAAGATTATTTTATATGGTGGGGTAGGTACCCCCACGCATATCCCTCCTCCTTTTGCAGCTGGGCTTGGAACCCGCCATGACGGAGTTGTACAAAATCTATACATACTCATATTGTGATAATTTGTCCCTCCATTTTCGATGTTCAATATTGTCTGTAATCTATATGTAGGATGCACACTTCTGATTTCAGGGAGTTCCTTGCAGCACTGCACATGTAAGTAGATTGTGTAGGATTGAGCGGGAAACCATATAAACCATCCATTAAGTTTTACCTAATTTAATGCAAGAAAGACACATGTATGTTAACCCCAATCTTGTTACCAATGAAGCATAAAGTTAATTAAGCAGTGAAAAATATTTCTAAGGCAAGAGATGTGTATCGAAATATTTCTGCTAACTGGATTGAATAAAGTGGGCAGTGTTGTGTAATGAATACATTCTACTAATGAATTGACATCAATTTTAAAAGCAGATGAAAGAGTCAAGGCTATTAGACAGCACTCAACCAGTAGTCAAGGAACCATAGTAAACTGCTTGTGCAATCCAGTGGCGCCCTAGAACCAAGGTCTGATACCGGACAACCTTAAAATGTAACCACTATGACAGAGGTAGATGCGTTAATTAACAACAGAAGTGTCCTGAGCACTCAGAAATTAATTCATCAATTTTGAAGTGTATAAAGTCCAATTGCTCTCTATTCCTTTGTCCAACTTGTGGTCTTCAGTTATAAACACAAGGTGCATGTAGTCATGAATAGGACAGCCAACACACGTTTCGTCTTATAGCATATTCGCCATCGACTTCCTCAGGGCTGTAATATTAAGCAAGAAATGTTCATATTGTAGACTACTCTTAAATTATACCCCGGACACACCACCAGCCACCTGAACATGTCCGTGTCCAAGTTTGTGCATATATATATTCCAAGACTTAGGACAAAGAATCAAAACATGCAAGCCAGCTTGTGTGTGTATGTGTAGAGTCATCAATGATTATTTATCTATAATTATATAAGTGTCATTCTTGAGTAACGCTATATGTTACAAAGTATAACGAATAAAAATGCAATGCAACTAGGATGCACTGTATTAGTTGATAAGTATGCAATGGCAAATATTCGCTGTGACAACACCCAAGTGTAAAAGAAGAGGAGAGTAAACGAGAAGGAAAGGTAGAGGAGAAGGACTAAAGTATGTTGCAGTGAAAATGGTTATAGTTAAGAGTCGTATGAATCTATGATATTAACCTGCAAAATGTTATCACATGATGAGGTTCGAGGCATTCTAGTATGCCATTCACAGTACAAGTTACCGATTATAACCAGTAGCAAATTATATAAGAGTATATATAAAAGGTTATGTAAAATTATCGTTCTCTAGTCAAAAGAGAAACACAGTCAGATCACTATTCCTGTGGCAGTAACATCCATGTATGACATAGAAGGCAAACACCAAAAGATTTCACCCCACATGAATTCCTGCTCAGATTTGAACATAGTCTCAGAAACCTACGTACTCAATAACACCCCAGCACGCGGGAATAAAAGAACTTTAGAACAAATTCACTTGTGGCAAACCGATCCACCACCAAGTGCAGATTTATAAGTCCAGACAATCACTCTTGGTACACATAGTGACCTAAGTATAAGAGTATATTATTTACAGTCTTCCATCATATACTCCGCACGATATTGTCGGATGTTTAGGCCCGATGTACCAGTTCAAATTCACGAGTAGTATAAAATATAACATACAGACACGCGTAAGGCAAAAAAATTGGTGTGCAGTGTAATAACTTTATTTTCCAAATTCGGATAATCAACCCATAATTAAAGAAAATGTGACTGGATAGTACCATAGTGCTAGATCCCATATTTTCAAACGTAAATAAGTCTCCAGACTCCTCACCGCAATCCACGAGTAAGGAGTCTGTCGAAGGTGACACTTATGGGGTTTTTTGTGGGTTTTTTTGTGTGTTGATGCGCTTACAATGCTTAGCCCACCACAAAACTTTGTGTACATATGATAACTCTCACCTTAGCCATACCACCAATATGGCTACACCATTTGCCGCTTATTTATCGTCTACACAGCACAATAGATATCGGCAATCAATCTGTCTTGTGAATATGTAACCATACTGAGACTCTCCCCTGTATGTGTGTCCTGTCATACTTGTTGTATGTCCAGTAATGCTCTAAGAGGGAATCCCCCTCTCACATGTAAAGCACCTTAGCGAGTGCTACGCATTTCTCAAAATTACACAATCACTTAAATCTAAGTAATTTGCACCTACACACTTTGGTCCTGAGGAAAGCCAGTTTTAATCATAAAGGCCTGGCTGAAACATGTAGACCACACCTGGATGTAGGAAACCCTAATTAACATTCCTATAACATCCAACAGCCTTTTTTAATGCTAGCAGTGACCCAGTTATTAAAATATAATTTACCCTCGGGTACTGAGATCCCTGCATAGCTTTTAAATCGTCACCTTCACGTCACTACACTGCACACTCAGACACATACCTGCTCCGCTGTATCCAGGCGTCGAAGCACACCCGGGACACACTCGGTGTCACTGGGTGGGCCCGATGATGAAGCATGCCACCAACTAGGTTGGTGGGTGAGGGCTTCATGAACAAACAAAATGGTTTGTACCCTGCCTTACAGTCTTGAGTCTATGTAAATTCACAAATAGGCTAGTCCTTTTTGATCTCACACTTATATGGGGTTCCCAGTTCTCGAAACCAATCCCATCATTTTATATACCTTGCAAGCAACCACCGGTACTAATTTAACACTGGTTGTCTGTCTGATCTGACGTTTGGTTTTTTTACTACAAAAACTTAGCACAGTGTCCTACCTTTGAGCTCAATTTTCACTTTTTGGGGATTCGGAAGGAATTCGAGCCCTGCTTCTGGAGTCTTACAGCAGTTATGCATTTCCAGAGCATTCCGACATTCCAAAATGTACTGATTTTCTATCTCGTATGGAAATATTAATTTGTGCATGTAACTTGTTGTTCTCCATGAGGAAAAATATTTCAGCTATGGGGGAAACTATTTCCCTTACACACCAAATGCAAATAAAGGTGAGTAGTTTTCCATGGATTTCTACTGCAGAAAAATACCATCGTAATATTTGTAAACCTGGAGTTGGGCTTTGACCAGATTTTGTATGGCCGCCCCCTTGTAAAATCTCTTTGCGATGTTAATCCAACACCTATGATGGTGAAAAATTCAACCTACTGGCTTATTTTTCAGTTTTGAATTGCACTTTGCTCCTCAGTTTCCTCGAATCCTGATGCCGAATATTGAGGAGTGCAAAAAAGGGCTTGTAGTGTTCCACTTTGATTAAGAGCCCTCACACTGCACCTAAGCTATACAACAAGATCCTATATTGAACTGTGCTTTCAGATGGTTACTTTGTTTTAATAGGTTCCCCGGTACAGAAAAAGGTGCACCAGAGGTACCCCCACAGTGACGTTCGTGTTTGGGCCTCGTGCCAGGTTGTAGTAAATCAGCTGTAGGGAATGTAACCAAAGAAAGCCCACAGAGAAATCTGTTTAGTGTGTTATTGTCCAAGTCATCTCAAAATCTCAAAACAACATAACAGAATTAAAATGAAAGGAAACTGGTAAAGTGAAGAATAGAGAAAACTTCAATGATTAACTCATTTATCTGTTTAATCCCACGTATGTTTAGCACGCAGCTCGAAGAAAGTTGGTTTAAAACATATTTTACACACAATCATCTGTTTCTTGTGTGCAGAATAAACTCACGGGGGACACAATAAATGCTTGGGTAATGCCTTAGAAAATAGTACGTTTAAAAAAAATACGTATGCTTTTATCAAAGTCAATATCAGGGAAATAGAAATGCCACTGTTAAGAGCTAACTCAACAAGCATTTGCAAATCCAGTGCGTCCTACTTTGCCTATGATTTTCGTTTGTCCCTTTTCACTTTGCTAAAGTGTGTTAAATTGCATGGGCATTAGCAAAGCTAACAGTGGCAGCTAGCCATCTTGGAATGGGGATTTTCTTTAGTTCCGAGATGCCCTTCACATTACATGTAGACACAACGTGTAGGCCACAGTGGAAATATAGGAATAAAAATGCGGTTCAGCTATCTTGCATTGTTATTATGTCCATATGGCTGCCATGTTGCGTATACACACAACCTATGGCCTTCTTAGAAGCATAGAAATTAAAGTTAAAAGATTTCCCCTTTTACCTGTGTCACGGGAGTGAGGACTATATACCATCTCATTTAAGTTATGCTTAACTCATCCTTGGCCTACAGCGGTGTTGTGTATAGTGCATGTGTGATATGTGTGCAGGGTGTCTGTGTGTGTGTGTATACACGCTCCTATGAATGCTACAATACAGAAATAATGCCGTGCTGTGCAGTACGTGTATATTAAATGCATGTCCTGGGTGTATTTGTACCTGTGAATGGTACAATACATGGTACACTATACGTTCCATTTTGGGAGACAAAGGGCTGAATGGAGCAACATGGGGAGATGAGTTAGAGGAATCCTCCAGACAGACTTGTATATTGCTGCAAGCTGGGTAGGACACATTGGAGGAAAGGAGAACCAGGGTGCTCTTTGATTCAGAGAGAGTTTGTTGGAAGGCACCTGGGCACATGTTAGGAAGGAGATCAGATTAAAAGAAAGCAATAAACAGATGGGTGAGACCCTGGGGTAACCTTTTTATACACACATCATTGTGACTGACCTCTAGGTGTGACCCTCCTAGTCACCGTCATGGCCTGTGTTATAGGGCTATCCGATTTGGAGTTGCTCCTGCTGTGACAGACTGCTTTCAATAGGAAAGGCGAACAGAGGTGAGGGCACTTCGAAAGGAAGCGGACCCCAACATAAATCATATTTGGTGTCTGGAAATGGTCTATAGGAAGGGGAGCTTGGGACCACAAATATTAGCTGTCAAGCAGCCAGTTTGGCTGTAAGAGGAGGAGAAACACTGCAAGACTTCTCCTGTGACCAGAACTGGAGGACAAGGCCTGGTAGTCTCCATGCTGGGTGATGTCTCCTCATCCATGGAGTTCAAGACGACCATCCCTTGGAGCCTGCAGCACCAAAGCCTACCTACTTGCAAAGACAAGTGTGCTCTGTCATGGAGACGAGCGTGTTGGAGGGAACAAGGTCCAGTGGGGAGATCCTGGCAAGTGGATGCCCATAGCGAGGTGTGAAGAGACAGCTGCTGCACCGATCGGGTCATTGCCTGGGTGCAGGGAAATGTCGGTCAACCAATAGAGGTCATCATCCGTGTGCAGCACCAAGTTGGCAGCCCTGTTTGCTAGGTGGTGTCCCCATGAAGATTGCAGCCATGCCGATTGAGTTATCACCCGTGTACGGTATGAAGTCGGTGACACTAAATGCCAGGTGGGGCTTCCATGAAGATTGCGCCATCTGGATCGGGCTGTAGCCTGTGTGTGGTATCAAATTGGCACCCCCCATATGCCAGGTGGGGCTCCCGTGAAGATTGCTGCTGGGCCGATTGAGTGGTAACCTGTGTGTAGAGGAAGAACGGTGACCCTGTATGCCAGTGAGCACCAAAGGTACAAAGCAAGAAGTGTGGTATTGTCAAAACCATTGACAGAGAAAGAAGGCTGCTGTGGTGACCTGAGCAAGCCAAAGTCGTGACTGAGGGCCAGCACCAGGATTGCACCCTCCATCCCCCTTATTCGTAGGAAGGAACCCGAGGGACTTAACGAAGCATTGGAGAAGCATTGAGAGCCCCATTACCACTACAGGACTGACTGTGAGAAATTCCACGACACCCGACCGCAGCCTTCCTGGGCTGCGCATGAAAGACTTATTAAAGGCAGCCACTGCAGCACCCACAAAAGAGGCGTGCTCAGAGACGCTGGTCGCTCTAATCCTGCTAGTGCGGGTAACACTGATTTTCGGACAAGATGGCCCTGGGGGCAATTTGTCAGATTGCTTGAACACTTTTGGCTTTAATAGAGAGTCCGAGTGAGTGGGACTCCTGAGACTCTGACTACTAGTGGAGCTTAATCTGAATGTTGCCTATAATGAATGGGGTATAACCACTACCACTAGCTAGAGAGCAGTGTGACTCAGGGACCCACATATGAAACACTAGAGTCCTGACCTCAAGGGACTGTTTGTATTGTTTGCGAAAGTCATATTTTAGTTTGAGGTTGTATATAAATACTCCTTGTTTTTTTTGATTTATTTTTTTATAAAATAATTTGACTAGACGATTATTTATTGCTGCCACTGCACACATTGTAAACGTGTGTTCGCCCCTCCTGTGTCTACCTCCCCTTGAAAAGCCTTGAACTGCTCGACCTGTGCTAACACTGAGTCAAGTGTTGAAGGGGTACTTGGCCCAGTTGATCAGGATTCATAGTAAATTGGTCCCTGGGACATTAAGAGTGATAGTCCTCAACCCCTGCAGTTGGACCCAGTAGCTCCTGCTTGCCCCATGCCTCTCTGGGGTTCTGACACATTTCTGCTGGTAACTATGCCTCATGAAGGGAGATGATCACTCCTGGTACTCTTGTATAAGGCATCCACTAGTGTAATTTGTCAGAAGTGGTAGCTGTTGGAAATGGAGTGTCTGGTTGGCTCAGGTATGGACTCAAGCCAGGCAAATCCCACCACTTTAGTCAGGGTAATCTAGATACACCACTGAGATAACCTGTGCTCACCCTCGGGGAGGTTGGCACAGAGCAGGAAGATTTATCAACAGAGCCAATGTGTGAAGTATTTGTGCAACACTCTCACACAGAATAACACAATGAATACACCACAAAAAGACTCCACACAGGTTCTAGAGAACTAGTTTAGTATATTGTAAACCAATTAAGACCAAAATAGTGTTGGAAGTGCCCTTGAGCTCCTCTTCTGATGGTTACGGTCCCGATAGAGACTAAGTAATGATCCAAGAAGTGGATTGATTCTCAAGTAGTGCTTTAACACTAAGTGATGAACAAGCTTGCAGCCAGGCACTCGAGACCAGGAGTCACAAGTATGTCCGTCTGTCCATAATTCAAGTACCCGAGTGCAACCAAAGGCGCACTGCAATTGCCCCCTGCTTTTGGAATTTTGAGGGAGGGAGGATGAGCTGCACTGGGCTGTCTGAGAGCGGCATGTTTGCGGTGAAGTCTGCAGCCGCAGTGATCCCTTTCAAGTAGGACAGACTCGACAGGCTCAGTCGACTCACAGTGCAGACATGTGCGGATGTAGAATACAGCAGCATGCACTGCAATCCTCGTTGAGGCATGACGATCTCAGTCAGCGCACAGTGCAGACGTGGACAGGTGTCGACCACTGCGGCAAAAACATCAATCCTCATTGTGATAAGATGATGTAGATCAGCACACATCGCAGACGTGTGCGGTTGTAGAATGCAATGGCAAACATGGCCATCCTCGTTGGAAGGGCAGACATGGCAGCCCAGCCGGTGCAATGGAAGTCTTTTATGGCCCTGAGACTTCTAGAAACAGGGGGCAAACCAACAAGCCCTCGGAGAACACTCTTAGTTTTACACATTGCAAAATGTAGCCGGCCAGCACAGCAAGGCAGGTTGGAAAGTGGTAGTCCCTCCTGCAGCTCAACAAGCAGCAGGCCAACACAGCAGAGCAGTTAGCAGAGTGGCAGTCCCTCCTGGCAGCACAGCAATTCCTTTAGACAATGAGCAGATGTAGAGCCAGTGATGTCTGGTTACATGTCCAAAAGTGTCTCCTTCAGCAGAGTCATGGAACAGCAGGGCAACATGCAGAAAATCAGTCCTTCCAGACAAGCAGTCTAGTTGAGTCCTTTAGGCAACACAGTAGTCCTTCTGACAGAGGCTCAGTTTAAGATCTAGAAGTGTCTGATTAGATGTGGCAAGAGAACCAGTACTTGTACCTAAAAGTAACTTTGATGAAGGGGGTGACTTCAAAGAAACTCTGAAGTGCACAGGTCCCCTTTCAGCCCAATCTTGTCTGCCAGCCTCGCTATGGGGAGTAAAGCAGCCATTTGTGTGGAGCTCGGACATTACCTATTCAAGTGAAGTGTTACCGCCTTTCCTCCCTCCTGCCCAGGATGACCAATCAGTATGCAGATGAATGCTGATACACTGAGTGTCCTGTGTTGTGGCTGTCTAGAGGGAGTGCACAAATGTAGCTGTCACCCAGCCCAGCCCATACATGTACTGGAGACAGGCTGTCAGGCACACAGAGCAGAAAGTGCAGAGAAATGTTAACTTTCTAAAAGTGGCATTTCTACAATAGTAAAGTTAAATCCAACCTCACCAGTAAGTAGGATTTATCAGTACAGTTCCAGACATATGAAACTTGAAAAAGTTAGTCTTCTCTGATCAGGAATTACAGCTTAAAAGATTATTAGGAATTCACAATGCTAGCCTAGGAGAGGAGTAGGCCTTACAGTAGTGAAAAAGGAATTAGGCTGTTTGTCACTACAAAGACATGGCAACAATAAAGGTGCATTTCCTACTTTTTACTTGCATCCCACCCTGTACTTAACGCTACCTAGGGCCTACCTTAGGGATGGCTTATATGTAATAAAGAGGAGTTTAAGGCTAGGTAAGTAGCTTATACATGCAAAGTCGAAGTGGCAGTAAACTGTGCACAGAGGTCCTGCAATGGCAGGCCTGAGACAGGTTTGAAAAGATACTTCTGTGGGTGGTACACAGTGCTGCAAGCCCATGAGTAGTTTTACATGCGCAGGCCCTGGGTACATGGAGTAGCATTTCACAAGAGACTTAAAAGTAAATTAAATATCCCCCCTCCTGTTTGCCTTAGCATTAGAGCCATTAGCAGCTTGGATACGCAGAGACCAAGTGGTTCGGGGCATGCGCTGGTCCCCGGAGTGGGAAGACCGCATCTCACTCTATGCGGATGATATCCTACTTTATCTCTCCTCCCCGAGACGGTCCCTGATTGTCGTCTTAGATATCTTGTGCCTCTTCAGTAGATTTTCGGGTTATTCAATTAACTGGAGTAAATCCCTGCTATTTGTTCTAGCGGGAGAACCGCCTACCCCACCAAAGGGATGTCCTATACAGATGCACAGGGAGGGCTTTAAGTTTCACTCGGAACCTGCTTCCGCCTCTAACCAGGCTGAGAAAAGATATACATAATTGGAAGTCGCTCCCCCTTTCCCTACTGGGAAAAGCGGCTCTATTCAAGATGATGTCCTTGCCTCGGTTCTTGTATGCCCTGCAAAATTCCCTGGATCCTGTTCCGTCGTCTTATTTCAGGGAGGTGGAGAGCCTTCAGCGCGACCTGCTGTGGGATGGAAAGCCTCGTATCGCTTTCAGTAAACTCACTCTAAACTGGTACGATGGGGGCATCAGCCTCCCCGACATCAAAAAGTATTATTGGGCGGCCCATCTAGCAGCCATCAACCGTGGCACCTATGTTCGACCGGGAGATCCCGGCTATAACATGGGCAGATGGCTTCTCTCCGGCGGGAACTACAATAGAGCCCTTTACTCTAAACCTCAACACTCTAAATAAACAGGCCCCACCAAGCATTCGGTGCACGTTTGGCATACTGCCACTAGATGCCTAGGCTGGGATCGCAGACTCACATTTGCAACTCCGTTATGGGATTCAGAGCAGCTAGGTAGCCTATGGAAATCCAAGGGGTTCGACAAATGGGACCTTATTGGAATCTCATGTATAGGGGATCTATGGGAAAAGTCGGATGTTAAACCATTTGCCTCCCTGCAACAACAATTCGAACTAGCTGACACAGAATACTTTCGTTACACGCAAATCCGGCATGCTTTGCGCTCCCTTTTGCCGCGAGGTACTACCCTGCCCGAGTCTTCCCCGTTAGAGGATAGGGTACTAGATGGACACCTCCCTGATAAAACCATCTCTCTGATATATAAAAAATTGATAAATAATATGCCAGACCCTCTTCACTCACTTCGGGGAAAATGGTCAAGGGATGGAATTGAGATGGAAGATGAAGAATGGCAGGAGGCTGTTTCCTCGCCTAGAGTCATGGCAATACCAGCGCGACTCCGATTAATGCAACTTAAAATCCTACATAGGGTATACGTGACGGAACCCCAGCTGGTGAGGATGGGAAAAGTGGATGGGGGGTATTGTAGACGGGATTGTGGCAAGGTGGGTACTTTTATGCACATTATTTGGGAATGCAACATTATCCAACCCTACTGGCGTAAAATCCATGACACCCTCAACACAGTCCTATCCACCCAACTCGGTACAGAAGCTCGTAGATGTTTATTGAATATTTGGGAGCCGACTGATTTGAATCTTAACCTGACACAATGGGTCACTCTGGGGCTCATGCTCGCTAAGAGAAACATTGCACAGTACTGGGGAGCGTCGCATCCTCCTACTGTGGAAAAACTGGAAGAAAGATCTGGATTGTTCCATGAGAGAAGACCGTGTATGTGGCTCGGGGTTGCCCTAAGAAGTGGACCGGAATATGGGGCTTGTGGAATTCCTACCGTGGGGATATATGCCAACCGCCCTGCACCATCAGTTGTGATGACCCCTCTTCCCCCTAGGTCTTCCAGGTTATATGTTGTACTGACTGATTTTGCCTATTGTCTCTGTGATGCCTGATTTATTACTTCCTCTGTATCGAAATCAACAAGCTGATGTATGTTAATAAAAAAAATGTTTTAGAAAAAAAAGAAGTAAATTAAATAGGTCAATCAGGTATACACCAATCACAAACCTGTTTAGGGAAGGAGAACATGCACTTTAGTACTGATCAGCAGTGGTAAAGTGGTCAGAGTTCTTAGGTCAACATAAAGGAAGTCAGAAAAAGAGGAGAAGGAAGGCAAAATGTTTGGGTGACCCTGCAGAAAGGGCCATTTCCAACAGTAGCTATTACAAGACTAATACGATTTAATAGCTTGGAATGATTTTCATTGACTGTAAGTAGCTCTCATACAAAAAAGGTTGGAGAACCCTGGTCTAAGACAAGGCAACTCAAGCCGATTGTAGAAATAGAATGAGTGGACTTGTGCTTTTACTCTACAGCACATCCTCACCTGGCCACTTGAGAATGACTTGTGACAAGTAACACTGGTCCATAAATGCCTTTAATGTGATATGTTAGCATGAACAGAATTGAATTTGGTTCACATGTTTACAAGTACACCACTCACTCCTGCTATCAACCTTTTATTACCCACCTTACCTTCTCTACGTGTGAGGAATCACACTACCATGTAGTCGGCTATATGCATTGTAAGTGTACACATATGGACTACTAATCAATTCTCTATACCTGCAAGTGCATTGCTGTAACTGCACAGACTGCCTCTTCGAAAGAGGCAAGCCTGATGCGATCTGCTAGGAGTCTGTTGAAATGCAGCGAAGAGGCAACCTGAGATACATGTATGTGCTGGAAGAGAAGGACATGCCTCAAAAGAGTACGCAAAAAGGGTGGAGTAAAGGACAGTCTTGCAATGCTAGTACAAAAAATAAGCGTGTTCCAACGAGTAGGTCTTGTAAGGTGAAGGACTGGCATCCTAAGACTGACACTATCTTATGATTCCTCGTATGATGAGGAGGAGGAGGAGGAGAATGCTAAGTTTTATTCCTAACCCCCGCCATCGTGTGTTGCTGATAAATAACAGGGGCCTAATTCGGAAAGCGAATCATGGCCGTAAACATAAGTTTACAGTTAAAAATGGCTCTCTTTAGGCCTCTCTAGAATATACAACTAGATTGCTGGCAGGGGCGGGGTAAATGGTTTTACTACTGTGTAATTGGATGCCACAACTACGTACCATAATGCAGTAGTAAACCTCACGCAAGGTGTGGGCAGTGGGAGGATCAAGGTGTGATTTGCTTTGAAAAGTTTGCAAATGTCCACACACTCGTGAGCTTTTGGGGATTCACAAACTATTCCTACCCCGGATTTTGAACATTTACTGGAGCCAGGTCTGGTGCAACTCCACCGTGATATTTAGGGGATTTCCATTCCCTTGACATCTTCTAAGTGTAGCAATTTCTCAACCGGGAAAAACGTCCCCTGGCAACAGAACAGCCATTACTAAACGCATTCATTCCAGAGCAAGCTTGGTCAGAGTGCCAAAGTAATCCTCTATTTTAACTTTAGTTTATCCTTTTCGGAGCCTCCAAATGCAGGGAGAGTTTGATGGATTGGGAACAGACAGTGCGGAACTGTATTAGTTTGAAGTTCAGAACGGATCAGGCACGTTCTTTGTCTGCAGTGTTAAAACCCTACAATAAACTACTGTCAGGCGGATGTCCTAGCTTGAACTTCGATGGCATCTGACTTTCTTTGATAAAGAAACTATGACTTAATGCTTCAGGACTAATAAAATGGTTGAACTTGAAAAAAATAATTTTCTTAGGCTGTATTGCCCTGCATAAGAAAGGCGGTACCTTGCTATATTGAGTGCAGTGACTAATACATTTCATTTATTTGCATATGTTGTTGGGAATAACTGTTAAAGAGCCCTCGGAAGTCACTGTGGCGCTCAATATGAGTCAACGTGAGCAGAGCAACCTCATGGAAATCTGGTCCGCCTCATTCCAGGTGGGTCGGCTTTACCGCCACTCGACAACATCACATGAAGGTTTGGCTGCAGCAGCCAAGCACCATTCCCTGTTTTTGTCTGCCAGAAATCATCACCCCACCTTGCCTCCCCATACTCCCCCACCCCATCTGTTATCGCCTCTACCCCACTCGGAGGTTCCAACATAAACCTATGCCTTAAACTTCACTGAATTGGGCTTTTCTTGTTGTTTTACTACTGGAAAAATGAGCCTCGTGCAGTAATTCCCCATCCCATGGGCTTTAACTTGTACCTGCATGGTGCAGGGCTGGATTTACTACACAGTCATGGTAAGATCCTATGCAATGTTCCTGTGCCTGCCAGTACTATGCAACCAAAAATGAGGGCCTAAGAGGAATAATTATGTGCATTACTTTAAAAGTTAGAAACCTACATGCATTTATACTCGCACTTAGGTGCCTGACTTGGACGGGCTAACAAAGATCCATAGGTGTAGTCTTGTAAATTTAAACATGACTACTCCACCTCCTGGCCACTTATTCTTGCTGAATGCCTTGTTCTGTTGCCATTCAGAGCAGTAACTGCAGCAAAAATGTGTATTGGTGCATGTATGTGTTTTGTCTGGATTGGTTGATGGTTGGCAGTGCTAATATCTAGTGTTTCGGGTATAGGCTTTTTTTTTCATTTCCCACATGAATCTTTTTTCCTTCTTGCTTCTATCATCTGTGACGCCTTCTCCAAAAAATGACAGCCTTGATGAGAAGAAGGTGCAAGATCTCAGCAGATAAGATTATCGTGCCTTTCCTTATGGGTTATGGTGACGCTCTCAATCTGTGTTCTCCCCGCTAGCTGCACAAGAACCTCTATCAGGCTCAGAATTCAGCTACCCCCTTAATTCTGAGTGCTTTTGAGTTGACGCTGGTGGCTCCCAGAGAGCGAAGAATTGCTTTCAAAGTGCTTTGCCATGATCACTAGTCTAGTCTTGGAAGTTTTCTTCATGAAAGATAAAATAAGGGCATGAATTGGAGTTGGCTGGTAATGGAAAATCCTCAAATTTCTATTAAATCTGGAGGAGATCCCACCAATGGAATTTCCTTCAGCTGAGGGATAGAATAGTTCCAATCATGGATTCTCATCCAAATGTAACACTTCCGCAAGAGATCTGAGGATTTTCCCGTTACACCGGTTCTCAATGAGGCCCTAAAACTCATTTTTGCCTTTTCTGTTATACTTAGCTGGTACAAATCTTCTTCCATTCTTGCACTACAGCGGATAATAATACAGATGCAGCTTCTTTGCAGTGTAAGGTCCAATACACGCCATTTTGTGTTTGGACTTTAACTGCCTCTCTGTGGCCATGTGTGTTGCTTATGTAGATCAGTAAAATCACTGGAACTCCATTAGTTCCAAGAAAACAGGAGTTTATTATAGCAAGGAACCCACGACCAATCACCAGCTGTGCCTTTACAAGAGCGCCTCAGAGTGTCCCTGAGTTCCAGAACACTACATTATGACACACAACAATTCCACCTTAAACATTACAACTACATTAACTACAACACCCATATAACAATGTGCCACCGCCTTAGGCTGGAAAAGCTTCACTTAAGGCAGCTTGTGCTAGTCCTAGCCATACATCTCCTGCCTTGTACTTATCCTTGCAATACCATATCTACTCTTTCTCCTATAATTAACTTGGCTACAAATACTGCACTTTCCACTATCTTCAGAAAGGAAACAGACCTATAGGATTCACTCTCATCCAGACTAGAGCTAAAAAATAATGAAAGGGAAAGAAAGAAATGAGGACATATAGCAATAAAGAAGAGACCTAAAGAAAGGGTGAGAAATAACAAAAGTAAGAAAGGAGGAGAGAAGGAAAGAAAGAAAAGCAGCCTCTAGGCAAGAGGAAATTAATGAAATGAAATAACATCCCAAGTGGAATGCGAGATTGGCTTTTGGTAATGTGAAGGCGAATTAACTGCAGTGACTACACTGGACGTAGGCTGTGTGTATCAGAGTGGGAGGCGCAGCTGAAGTTTGGGCACATTCATTTGAACGTGGAATGCTAAATATGTCTCCACTCAGTTCACCTTTAGGTGTTGTAGTCAAAGAGGCGACTGTGATCATTTTTGAAGTTTCTGAAAAATGTAAAGATTAAACAAAAAACGTTTTGTTAAAAAATCTTCCACTGGTGAAAAATATCACTTTTACGAATCTTGTCTAAAACCTTGCTCCTCGCCCAAAAGCAAAACCTCCCAGTCCAGCCCTGCTGTGGTTTGGGGAAACTGTGCCATCTAAACCTCCAATGTTTTTTAGGGATCACCCGCATTAAACATGAAATTATCACACTGTTGTGATAACAGGCGTGGTGTTTAATTTCCTAAAAAAACATATGATTAAGGGTCTAGGAGCTGGCTCATTTTGTAAGAACTGTGAGTGTGTTACTGAAGGGCATGACTTAATGTCTGTTTTGTGGATCTCGGCAGTATTTGCAGGACTTCAGAGGATGATGAATGAACACCGTGTGCTATTTTTGCCAAGATTACACGTTTTCTGCTGACTTCCGAAAAAAGGATTTCACAAGCTTGTGGTGTTTTTGGTGCTGAACCGCAGTGTAGCACGTGGTCGAACACGCACACAGACACACTGCTTTGCGCTGTTACTCCAGGCAGTATCATGAGTACAGCAGTTTCCTTCCTCAAGCACATCATTGTTAAGTTAAGGAAGAGCAAATCTGTGACATTCTTTAACTAGAGTGACATTTCCATTGTGCATCGGACTTAAGCGGTGCCTGCTTAATTAAACAAGCAATGTCAATGCCAATAGGTTTGGCATTTAGTAAAAGTACCTCTTGGGCCAGTAGTGAGTTTAGGCACTCAGTAAGACATAATAGATGCGCTCAATCACTTATTCTTGCACTCATGTAACCGTCCATTAACCCAATTACTCATTTCTACATTCACCCACTTACCCATCCATTATAAAACACCCACACAAACTTGACAAACATATTCAAGATACATTAAAAGATTAAAAGTCTAAAAACAAAACATGCCATTGCCTAAACATGGTAGGCATACATTTGCAATAAAAAATGAAGTTATACATAGCAGAAGACTACCATCTTGCATAGGTATTGTATAGTGTATTGTTTTTTTAAAGTTTCAATATGGCTGCCATGTTTAGATGCAAAGTGTTAGCCATTTTGGACTGTTAATATTATGCCCTATTTACAATACAGTTCAAAGATGTATGCTCAGTAAACTTACTAGGCACTTATCTTGGATGGAATGATATTGTGCATAGTGAATTATTGCTGTACCAATCTAAGATGGCAGCACATTCTACTGGAAATGTAGCTGAGGAGCTGGTCCATGCTCTAAAAAAACAAAAGAAAAAAATAAAAGAAACAAAATGGGACCTACTAAAGGAGAGAATGTAAAGCTTAAGCACTAGCCTGTCAACCTTGGCACTGAAGTGTGCTCATTTTCAGATGATCTGCATATGTGATCAGGCAAAACGCCATCACTCACAGGGCAAAACAAGAGACCGCACAAACCAGTAAGTTTCTGGAATGTTTTTTATTCTATTTTGATTATTTTCATATTTTATTTCTTGCAAACCAAATGGCATTGTGCTGGCAAGTGAGGCCTACGCGTTTCAGCACACGCCCTCAACTGGGCCAAAGAGTAGTGCTCTCTAAAGTGTCTATTTAAAGGGAAATTCCCCTCAACCTCCACCACCCATTTGAAAGGACATTTGACTTTTTGACCTTTGCTGTACAACATTGAGCAAACCTTTCCAATACAATTTTTCATTGGTGTGTGTATGTATATATGTATATATATATATATATATATATATATATATATATATATTCCAAAAGTCTCCGCGCTCAGAAATGCACTCCACGTGGAAATGTTCAATTTCCTCGTGGAGTGCATTTCTGAGCGCAGAGACTTTTGGAATATGTTACACACGGCAGCTCCAGCCGTGGGAAGTTGCACCGCCTAATGACCGAAGGAAGGTCTGTGTGGCTGTACATCGTGACAGCCTGTTCCAGCACGAGGAAATCCGAAATTTGGGGGAGCGGTTTCTCCAGCCTAAAGCCCACTGGAGGGCGATGTAAATAATTTGGATATTGGCAGATAAAATTTGTTGTGAAAACGGACTCCACCAAAGGAGAAGAATCGGGACTACCGCTCCCAGGATGCTGTGCACTGGAGCACACATACCTAAGAGGGTCAAACATGCGGTAGTCCAGTGCCGTTGTTTCCAACTTGCCTCAACCCTATGATTAAGATGCAGGTGTGCATCGAAACGCGTAAGGGACATGATTTGTTGGGGCGGTTCAAACCGCTTGCTGAAATAAAGGTTCAGTTGAACATTTCCTCGTGGAGTGCATTTCTGAGCGCGGACACTTTTGGAATATGTTACACACGGCAGCTCCAGCCGTGGGAAGTTGCACCGCCTAATGACCGAAGGAAGGTCTGTGTGGCTGTACATCGTGACAGCCTGTTCCAGCACGAGGAAATCCGAAATTTGGGGGAGCGGTTTCTCAAGCCTAAAGCCCACTGGAGGGCGATGTAAATAATTTGGATATTGGCAATTAAAATTTGTTGTGAAAACGGACTCCACCAAAGGAGAAGAATCGGGACTACCGCTCCCAGGATGCTGTGCACTGGAGCACACATACCTAAGAGGGTCAAACATGCGGTAGTCCAGTGCCGTTGTTTCCAACTTGCCTCAACCCTATGATTAAGATGCAGGTGTGCATCGAAACGCGTAAGGGACATGATTTGTTGGGGCGGTTCAAACCGCCTGCTGAAATAAAGGTTCAGTTGAACATTTCCTCGTGGAGTGCATTTCTGAGCGCGGAGACTTTTGAATATGTTACACACGGCAGCTCCAGCCGTGGGAAGTTGCACCGCCTAATGACCGAAGGAAGGTCTGTGTGGCTGTACATCGTGACAGCCTGTTCCAGCACGAGGAAATCCGAAATTTGGGGGAGCGGTTTCTCAAGCCTAAAGCCCACTGGAGGGCGATGTAAATAATTTGGATATTGGCAGATAAAATTTGTTGTGAAAACGGACTCCACCAAAGGAGAAGAATCGGGACTACCGCTCCCAGGATGCTGTGCACTGGAGCACACATACCTAAGAGGGTCAAACATGCGGTAGTCCAGTGCCGTTGTTTCCAACTTGCCTCAACCCTATGATTAAGATGCAGGTGTGCATCGAAACGCGTAAGGGACATGATTTGTTGGGGCGGTTCAAACCGCTTGCTGAAATAAAGGTTCAGTTGAACATTTCCTCGTGGAGTGCATTTCTGAGCGCGGACACTTTTGGAATATGTTACACACGGCAGCTCCAGCCGTGGGAAGTTGCACCGCCTAATGACCGAAGGAAGGTCTGTGTGGCTGTACATCGTGACAGCCTGTTCCAGCACGAGGAAATCCGAAATTTGGGGGAGCGGTTTCTCAAGCCTAAAGCCCACTGGAGGGCGATGTAAATAATTTGGATATTGGCAATTAAAATTTGTTGTGAAAATGGACTCCACCAAAGGAGAAGAATCGGGACTACCGCTCCCAGGATGCTGTGCACTGGAGCACACATACCTAAGAGGGTCAAACATGCGGTAGTCCAGTGCCGTTGTTTCCAACTTGCCTCAACCCTATGATTAAGATGCAGGTGTGCATCGAAATGCGTAAGGGACATGATTTGTTGGGGCGGTTCAAACCGCCTGCTGAAATAAAGGTTCAGTTGAACATTTCCTCGTGGAGTGCATTTCTGAGCGCGGAGACTTTTGAATATGTTACACACGGCAGCTCCAGCCGTGGGAAGTTGCACCGCCTAATGACCGAAGGAAGGTCTGTGTGGCTGTACATCGTGACAGCCTGTTCCAGCACGAGGAAATCCGAAATTTGGGGGAGCGGTTTCTCAAGCCTAAAGCCCACTGGAGGGCGATGTAAATAATTTGGATATTGGCAGATAAAATTTGTTGTGAAAACGGACTCCACCAAAGGAGAAGAATCGGGACTACCGCTCCCAGGATGCTGTGCACTGGAGCACACATACCTAAGAGGGTCAAACATGCGGTAGTCCAGTGCCGTTGTTTCCAACTTGCCTCAACCCTATGATTAAGATGCAGGTGTGCATCGAAACGCGTAAGGGACATGATTTGTTGGGGCGGTTCAAACCGCTTGCTGAAATAAAGGTTCAGTTGAACATTTCCTCGTGGAGTGCATTTCTGAGCGCGGAGACTTTTGGAATATGTTACACACGGCAGCTCCAGCCGTGGGAAGTTGCACCGCCTAATGACCGAAGGAAGGTCTGTGTGGCTGTACATCGTGACAGCCTGTTCCAGCACGAGGAAATCCGAAATTTGGGGGAGCGGTTTCTCAAGCCTAAAGCCCACTGGAGGGCGATGTAAATAATTTGGATATTGGCAGATAAAATTTGTTGTGAAAACGGACTCCACCAAAGGAGAAGAATCGGGACTACCGCTCCCAGGATGCTGTGCACTGGAGCACACATACCTAAGAGGGTCAAACATGCGGTAGTCCAGTGCCGTTGTTTCCAACTTGCCTCAACTCTATGATTAAGATGCAGGTGTGCATCGAAACGCATAAGGGACATGATTTGTTGGGGTGGTTCAAACCGCTTGCTGAAATAAAGGTTCAGTTGAACATTTCCTCGTGGAGTGCATTTCTGAGCGCGGAGACTTTTGGAAAATATATATATATATATATATATATATATATATATATCAAAATGCCCTTGAGCAGCAGGAGGTCACTCGACAGCGCTCTTCTCATTAAAAGCCTTGCTGCAGCTCGCCTCTCTGCTTCCTACAATGATTCATTTGAAGCCGACGCGTTTCGAGGCATTACGCCTCTTCTTAGGCTGAAAGAAAAACTCAGTGGGTTCACCATTAGCATTCTTTTATTTGCATATTGACCTCATCGCACTTTGTAGGCGTGACAACATTAGTCTAATGGCATGCTGGAACTTGTGGTTCCGAATGGTGAATAACATTATTTTCATGTAGTAGGTACGGTGTATCAAAGTCTCTAACTCTTTATTATTTCCTTATATATATATATATATATATATTATCTACTGGCGGTCGCCAGTAGATAGTTATAGTTAGGACCTATTTTCCATAGGAAATCCGCAACATTCTATTGGGAATATCTTTGGCGCCGGTTGACGAATCCTCGCGAAATTCTCCAAACTTTTGGCCAGCTCCGCTCCGCTCCTACCCTGAAAGTTTTGCGGTGATCCGTCAAGTGGGGGCCGAGAAAAAAGGGGGGCCCCAAAACGCGTTTTCCCCATGCAATTTCCCATAGGATCTGTTGTCGCAGCTACAGCCCGAACCGCTGAACGGAATTACACCAAATTTGGCAAAGAGGTAGTCCTCAGTTTGGACTCGTGCCTTTTGCATATTTGGTGTGAATCTGTTCAGTAGTTCCTGAGAAAATTAGGGTAGAAAAGTTTGTGAAATCTATGGCCGCGGAGGATCCGCGGTCCGTACCCGCACCGTAAGCGAACCCTCCCCGAACCGAGCGCGCACCCTCCCGATCGCACGCTGAATGCTAATTGGCTGTTGAGCGTCTCTCTACATTCGAAACCAGGAACTGTTAGCGGCCATTTTCTGCCTCGGTAGAAGCGATGCTGTAGAAGCAAGGGGAATAAGTGCGTAAAACATATAAAGGGGGCAGAGTGGAAATACTCTGACCCTCTAGAGGTGCTTAGGGGGTCCCAGAAGGACCCCCTGGGGCCCCCCCTTTTTTTTTTTTTAAACCGCGAAATGCGCGCATGGTGCGCCCATCCTAACGCGTTGGATGCACGGATCCTCTCGCGGTGGGTTCGCGGATCCAAAAACATTGAAAAAAATATATAAAATAAAGTTAAAAAAATATTTTGAAAAATATAAAAAAATATGTTTGAAAAACCCATTAAGTTCAAATAATATTTTTTAATTTTTAAAAGAATTAATTGAAAAAATACATTTAAAAATGGTGATAAAGTATTTTAACAAAAATGTAATTAATGAAATGACACACTGAATTTGAAAAATATAGTAATCCAATCAAAATCATTAAACATAATATCTTCAGAGATAAGTTATAGATAGGAATTAGCATTTAAAAAACCTTTGAAATTCACTGAAAAAAACATAGGTTTCAGGCCTGATATAGCTAGGAATTAGCATTTAAAAAACCTTTGAAATTCACTGAAAAAACCATATGTTTGATGCACGTTATATTTAGGAATTGGCATTTAAAAAACCTCTGAAATTCACTGAAAAAACCAAAGGTTTCAGGGGCGTTATAGTTAGGAATTGGAATTTAAAAAACCTTAGAAATTCACTGAAAAAACCATAGGTTTCAGGGGCGTTATAGTTAGCTGGACATTTCCCTCGTACAAAACCCTAGAAATTCCCCTGTTATAGTTAGTTCAGCTAACTATAACTCGCGCCCCCGCAATGCACTGCTGATGACGTCACATATTACATCACTCATGACATGGTCAGTGACATCACTGATGACATCACTGATGACATCTCAAATGACATCACTGATGACATCACTGATGACGTCATCCATGTGATAAAATAGTGCATCTTCTCACACCCTAATATAACCTTTGATACACCGACTCAAAATGTCATACTTCCATTCTCAAAACCATAGATATTCCAATATCAATAACTACATACACACTCATTGACTCTTAGGTCTACACACACCTCCACTCACTCACCTGTAGAGTCACTCATATTTACAGTCAGTCAGTACAGGACTATCATATGCATTTATATACCTATATAGACACTCAGACACCACCAATCATCCATAGACATACTCACACACCTAGTCAGTCATGCAAATAATTAATCACACTCCCATTTACTCACCTATGCAGTTATACACACACAAGTTCACTTACTCATAAAAATAGTACCACATTCTTACGCTCTTATACAATCACTGATACAAGCACACACTCATCCATACAGCCACTCTCACAATCACACACTCTCACATATACCCACTTCTATACTCTTACACACATATATACTGCCTTTCACATATGTAGTTACTCACACATGTACCACTGAGATATACATTCAATCACTAACACACCTATACATACACTCACCCAACCATACAGTCCATCACAGATACACTCTTAAAAACATGCACCCACTGAATCACCCAACTCACACATCTAGTCACAGAGTCACACACACCCTACCCACACAAACACTCAGGCACCCATACAGATACTCAGACAACCAATCAATAACCCATATAGACACTCATATAGCTATTCAAAAAACCATGCAGCCACTTATACACCAACACACAGACACATACAGACATTCACACAGTTTAGTCACTAGTCTGCAGTAAGATACATGTAATGACTCACTTATAGAGTCAGTTACGCACCTAGAAAATCATCCATTCACATACTTGTACACCCACTTATTTTTCAAGAGGCCTTTCCCTATATATATTAAACATAACAAAACTGTTCAGAAACACAAACTAAATGGATGATGTCATCAGTGATTTCATCAGTGATGTCATTTGAGATGTCATCAGTGATGTCACTGACCATGTCATGAGTGATGTAATATGTGACATCATCAGCAGTGCATTGCGGGGGCGCGAGTTATAGTTAGCTGAACTAAATATAACAGGGGAATTTCTAGGGTTTTGTACGAGGGAAATGTCCAGCTAACTATAACGCCCCTGAAACCTATGGTTTTTTCAGTTAATTTCTAAGGTTTTTTAAATGCCAATTCCTAACTATAACGCCCCTGAAACCTTTGGTTTTTTCAGTGAATATATATATATATCCAACAGAAATGGTAGCCCCAAAGGGAGAAGCCACAGGTACGTGTATAATCCTCACTTTATTAACGTTGACAGCTTGCAGGCAGATACAGGGCAGTCAAATTTCAACACAAGTATTAAGCCACACCAGATGCGTTTTGGAAATCCATTTCCCTTCTTCAATGGCTTTTGGGCCTGGGATAGCGCCACGACTGTGGTATCCATGTGACAGGAGGCAGTTTTCCAAGGTGACTGCTACAAAGCAGAACAGGCATGTGTTCATTAAGGTCATCAGAGGTTCCGCATCTTTGGCTGTAAGTGTCTCTGTAGTTTTTGGGATGATGTCGAACTGGCTATTGTATGTGAACAACTGAGCTCAAGCCTAAGTGGAAAGAAAGCCAAATCAAAATTCTATCCCCAATGGCCTCCGGGCAATAAAATAGATATCTTCCAAGAAGCAGTAACACAAGATATCTACAAAATTAAACCAACACGTTATAAAGATAACTTGACAAAGGAAGAGAGATCTGCAATATGGAACCTGACACAAGATGACCAAATAGTAATAAAAGTCGCCAATAAAGGCAGAAATATCATTTGGGACAAAAAGGATTATATCAAAGAGGCACACTCTCAACTAAACAACCTTGAGTATTATGTCAAACTAAAATCAAATCCAATACCTGAGTTTAAAAACACCTGGGATTTCCAATTGGACAAATGGCACAACATGAACGTCCTGGATGAGGATGAAGTCAAGTATTTAAAAACGGAATCTCCAATCACGGCAACGATGTATTTCCTGCCTAAAATACATAAACATGCCACCAAGCCCCCAGGACGACCAATAATTGCAGCCAATGGATCTTTGATGGAAGCTGCCGCTAATTATGTGGATTTATTTCTGTTACCTTTTGTTCAAAATTTAACATCGTATATAAAAGATACAAGTGATTTTTTGAGGCACATACAAGATATCCCATGGCAAAGTTCCTACAAACTAATAACTATGGATGTAATCTCACTGTATTCAAATATTGAAAACCACATAGGATTGACAGCTTGTAAATATTTTTTAAGCAAACGGAACATCCAATATCAAAAGCATAACGAAATGTTATTACAAATGATTGAAAATTGCTTGACTAAAAATATCTTCCTATTTGGTGATGAACTATATATGCAATCAAAAGAGACAACAATGGGATTTTCTTTTAGTCCCTGTTATGCCTGCCTAGCAATGGGCCGGTGGGAGCAGCACCTTGCTTGGCATCCAAACCACATGAATATGTCAACAAGACCATAAGTTGTCTGAGATTCATAGAC
This sequence comes from Triturus cristatus, assembly GCF_964204655.1. Lineage (NCBI taxonomy): Eukaryota > Metazoa > Chordata > Amphibia > Caudata > Salamandridae > Triturus > Triturus cristatus. The sequence continues at coordinate 1,528,188,479 of NC_140591.1, forward strand.
GATCTTTTAATAATCTGGGTTGGTACTGAGCTAGAATTCAAACAGTATTTTGAAAAACTCAATAGTACAGAAGCGAACCTACATTTTACTTATAAAATCAATCTGGAAAGAGTAACTTTTCTAGACACTGAAGTCTATGTCAAAAATGGGAGGATACACACAACTTTGCACCGAAAAAAAACAGCGACCAATGCTATTTTGCACGCACATAGCTTCCACCAAATCTCACTGATTCAAAATAGTCCATATGGAGAATTTCTACGCATAAGAAGAATATGCTCAGAAAACAAAGAATGGCAAAAACACAAAGATCAAACTGCACAAAGATTTAGATGCAGGGGATATAAAGAAGAAACAATAACGAGATACCGGAGAAGAGCAGAATTAAAAACAAGAGATGAAATAATCGAAGAAAAAGTACCCAACAAGGAAGAAACTAAAATTCGACTGATTATCACACAGTCTCAAGAAGCCAAGCAAATTAAAGATATTCTAAAAAAGAATTGAAAAACTTTGCAGGTGGATTCAACACTAGCAACCATCATGGGTGACTGTCCAAACGTCACATTTAAAAGGGCACGAAATCTAAAAGATACTCTCGTACAGAGTCATTTTTGGAAAAATAAAAACAAAGCATCACAATGGCTACAGACAACTGGTTTCAATGAATGACATAATTGCAAAGTTTGTCAGATTGCACGCAACATCAAGGAGGTAATTTGGGCAAACAAAAAAAATATGGAAAATACAAAAATTAATAATGTGTAAAACAGTTTGTAGTCTATGTGATCGAATGTCCATGCCACCTCAAGTACTTTGGAAGTACGATATGCGAGCTCACAATAGCCAAGGATAGAAGTAATGCGGTGTCTAAACATATGGAGCAAGCACATAATAGTGATTGGAAACAAAATTAGATTTTATGGTATTGAGACTGTAGAATAACATGTAAGAGGAGGAAACCGAGAAAAAAGACTGCAACAAAAAGAATCGCGACAAATACTTGTGCTACGCACATACATAACCAGGTTGGTCTTAACCAGAATGAAGAACTTTATGTATACTTATAATTGCAAAATCATTATGCCATGCTTACCCTGTATTAGGGTTTTTGCCCTAATTTTAAAAGTAACTTTATTCTTGTATTTTGAACACTTTTATATTTTATGTTTTGGCACAATTAACACATAAACGACGGAATAATTTCCCACTGGAGGGTTTCATCAATATACAGCAATATTTTTAGCTGTTAAACTCGAGTGATTTAAAGAAATATGTTAGAAATTCCGGACGCGGTAATAAAACCCCACAAGAAGGGAGAAATGTCATTATTCATTGCTACTCGCATATGTAAAATGAGTATTAACAAAGTAACTACAAAGGAATCAAAACCTTCAGGGCTTTTTGTGTGTAATACTGTGGTTCAGGTTGCAAAACTACAGGGACTACAATGCATTGTGCCATGTTTAGTAAACTTTTTTTTTTTTTTAAATGGGTTGTGACAGGAAGTCATGTGACTTTTCAAATAAGTAGGTTGTGAGAAAAACAGAATTCAACCGTGACCAAGGTCTCATGAAGACCGAAACGCGTTGGTTTATACCTATGGATTAACCCGTATCCATGATTTCTGGTTGAATAAACACCTTGAATAACCTTTCGTGAGTGTACTCCGTCTGTCCTTTCATCTCGGGAGGATTCGTTGGATGATATATGTGTGGGTGTAATCTATATTCACTAAAAAAAGCAAAGGTCTAAGCTTAGTTATAGTTTGGAAAACTTTATTGATTCTTTCTTTACAAACACAACTTAAACTAGGCAAACAAAAAATTCTGCTAAAGTCATAGTTGTAAAATAAATTGATAATTTACTCTTTGTACACAATCACAACTTAAACTCCACAAATATTAGAAATTCAAAAGATATAGTAATAACTTAAAATGATAGAGGGGAGTGGGGAAGAGTGGAGTGGCATACAGTAGGGTGGTGTATCCTAGATTAGATTGCTGTGGTGTAGTGTGGTGGTGTGTCATAGAGTAGGCAGGAGTGGCGTGTCAGAGTACAATGTCGTGGAGGGTTGTAAAGTGGAGTGCCATAGAGTTTGGTGGCCTGTCGTACAGTGGAATGACGTCTTGTACAGTGGAGAAGGTGTTTCACAGAGTGCACTGACATGGAATGTCGTACAATGGAATAGAATGTCATACACTGCAGTGGTATAGGATAGGGTGAAGTGACATGTTGGTAAATGTTGTACAGTGGAGTGGCATACAGGGGAGAGGCATAGACTGTAGTGTCGAGTGTTGTGTCACGGCATTGAGTTTCGTGGTGTAGAGTATAGCTGTGTAGTACACCATTTGCAAAGGGTTAAACATAACTAAATCGCTTGACAACTAAGGCTATAATACAATGAAATAATAAACCACACTTAAAGGCCATTGGCTTTAACATAAGCTCTGAAAAATTCATAAATTAGACTTAGTCTTTAGTGTACCTTTTCCTATTAAACAGTTCAAACTGTTGGCCAGTTATATAATAATTCCCAATAAATCATTCACCCTATAGCATTCAGCAGTGGCTTGTCACAATAACTAACTTAGGCCTACTGTATTGAGCATTACCACAAAGCAGTTCCTCCTAACAGCATCTAACTATGATTATCGCTGTGAAAATCTTCTACCGCTGTGCATTTGTCAGCAGGGGTTAATCAACACTGAAACCATTGCCTGTTGTGGTAAGCAGTTATGTTCAGTCTAGAAAGTCTCTCCACAGGCTTTAACATAGTGTAATACAAATCAACCTCTAAAGCAAACCTATGCTTTTTATCACTGGAGTTTCATCATAACCTACTCAGTCCTATTGTATTGTGTATAAAATTTCCCACAGGTGCTGATAATGTATGCAGTCCCAAGATTACATATATGTGAAAAATTGCAGTAACCAAAAAATATACAATCCAAATCCCTCCAAGAAGGGAACAAGAAGTGTCACAGGGAAAATCTTTTACCACCAGAGTTTGTCAGAGTGGTTGTCCGATGGCAAAACAATTGCCTGCTATGGTAATCTTTGAGATCTCAAGAAATAAAATATATGTCAACAGGTTTAAATCCACCCTCAAATGCTCTGCTTTAATATGAACTTTTCATCATAAATAAATCAGGCTGACTGCCTTTATTGTAACTTTTCAAAGCCTACAACCTTGATTATTGGTGTGTCACCATAATCAACTCAGTCCTGCTGTATTAACCTCTTCAATGCCCGTGACGAGCTGGTCTCGTCATGGGCCGCGGTTGCGCTGTGCCCATGACGAGACCAGCTCGTCACAAACCCCGCCCGCTAATGAAACGGCCGGCACAGGGCGGGGAAAGGGGCGGGCACTGAAGGGGTTAAACATTCACTTACAAGCAAGGCAAAAAGTGCAATAGAAGCACTTTTTTTCTGTGGAAACAAATAACTTCTTCCCAATCAAATCTGTACTCTAGTTCGCATATGGCGAAAACTAGTTCCCCTCTCTAGTGCGTTTTAAAGCTTTTTGATGTTAATTAAATAGAACCTGGGGTGACGGTTGCCCTATTTAAGCAGACCAAAAACAAAATAAAAAAATACTCGCAAGGGTCTACTTTTATTTTTTTAAATGTATTCTATTTAATGTTAAATTAAGTTTATAATTATTAGATAATTATTTATTATTTTACAATTAAATAAGAACTTAGTTAAAATAAAAATTCTTTTAAAAATGAAACTTAATTTATTTAAATGAAACCAAATAATGTAATCCTTATTATATCATAAAAATAAACGTGTTACTGTGAGTGATTTGTTAATATTCTTTAAGAAATAGTATGAATTCATCAAATTTTTTTAATGGAATACATGTTTCATTTAGGTGTCAATGTGCTGCAACATTTTGTTTTTGTAATTTTATTTGTTTCTTTGTTAGTAAATCTTTGAAAGAATTGTAACTGTATTTGTTGTGTTATATAGATATATATATATATATATACACACACACACAAAATGCACAACAGCTAATACAGATTGCCGACCCTACTACCGTGTTGTGTGTGTAACTGGGCGTGGTACCCCCATTGATCAGAAATGAGCAATGGGAGTGGGTCAAAGTGTAATCTACCTAATATAATATTTATTCAGTAGTTTGCAAATTGTGCAGCCAGATTTCTCTAAAGCAAACACGACTGCTTTTGTTGAAAAAAATAAAAAATTCAACTGTTTCTTTTTTCTAAAAGTTTCCCCTGAACTTTATTCACCACAAAGGCGAAACGGTCCAAGGGGATCCCTAACCTTTTGCAAATTGGCTATCCCCAACTAGGGAGTTTGTAATATTTCTAAGGTTTGTTACATCCATTATGGCCGTAAACCAGTGATACATATGGCTTCCAAGCATCAATTTGTAATTCATTTTAGTATACAGTAAAACTTTACTGACTGCTAAAGTTGGTTTAGAGCAACCTTCCAGAGGTCGCAAACCCACACATTTAGCAAATTACAGTTTGAGACAGCTAAAACGTTTAGTACATCTGGCCCTTAGATCTAAATATTAATGCCTTAATTAAATATTTGTGTTCTGTGTCTTTGCTTTGTTATTTAGAACTGTGGTTGATAAAACCTTTACAACATTTATGAAATATTCCTAAAATATGCATCAGTAGCAAACTTGTTTAGGAAGTAGATCGCTTAATCTGTCTCTAGTCAAGTCCTTCAAAGTAAATAACAACAACAAAAACCCTGTCGGCAAGCATGAGAAAATGTGGGGAGATAAGAATATAAAGACATAACAAAGTATAGACAATTCAAAGTGCACAAAGTCAGACTGCAAACTTCACGAGCACAACCGCATGGTGCATGTGCAATAGTACAAGGCGTCATGTTTCTGAACAATTCACCTGGCGCAGAGGTGTGCTGATTGAGGTTTTTGGTTTGACTGCGCTTCTGCTGGCAACACTCACAGGGAATGAAGCAATACCAACCATGTAATAAGTGAGCTGGATACATTTTTCTGAACTCATAATTAAAAGAAGCCTTGTCGGGTTATATTGCTTTATGACTGTGCAGTAAAATGTTGTCACAACCTTGAAACAGATGGAGCCTTAGACGAGCACATAGTTGCGCTATGCGAATCCTTTGTACTACATTTACTGCTTTTATGGTGAAGAGTGGAAGCAAATCGGCCCAGGGACTCTGGACCGGCCTTCCATTTTCTTCTCCTCGTGCACCAACAAATGCATTGGCTGCTGATGTTAGAAACTGTGTTTTTGATTGAGGGGTATGAAAAACCTGATCAAGCAACAATCACAATCCTTGTCAGGGTGGGCCACAAATGTCACCAGATTAACTTGTGCTGAACTTTTTGGTAGTTTTGTATGAAAGAAGTCAGGCTTAAATTAGAGGCAATGTGTGATGCATTTATGCAGTACTCAAACAGTAATAAAGTGAAAACACAAGACAAGAAAAATCCCACACCAATTTAGAACAAGCATTTGCAATGCAATAGGTTTCACATTTGCAAGAGTTTGAGCTATTGGCATTGTAATTGACAATGCCTTTTATGTATGTGTTTTGAAAACCTGCAAGTGGTGCATAAGCACGCACTTTGTACAGATAGTCCTTGCTTACAAGAAGCAAGGCTGGCAGTAAAAGAGGCGCAGTTATTGCCAGCCTTGCTTCTCGTAAGCAACGGCTATAAGTACAGCGTGCATGTTTAGGCACCGCTTGCAAGTTTTCAAAATACATAAATAAAGGGCATTGTCATTTACAATGCGAATAGTTCAAACTCTCGCAAAAGCGAGACCTATTGCATTGCAAATGCTTGTTCTTAGTGGCCAGGGATTGATATATAGGGCAGAGACAATGACCGTCCTACATCTTTTAAAGACATGGGTGCTGGGCTAGCAAAATGGCCATAAAAATGTACACTCAAACCTTCTCCAAGCTACCAAAAGTAACAGCCTCCCAGAAGGATGATTAACTTTTCATCATTCACACACAGGACTTCATCAATACTTTAACTGCTCTTGGTGGGTTTTGGGGTGGGGGTTGTAAGTAACTATAATGCATTAAGCACTGGCCTGCATGTTTGCTATACAGACCAGGCGCTAAAAGTGGGTTATCAGGGTAGTGGGCATTTAGAAACAAGTTATTTTCTGGGCACACAGAACTTCCACTCATATACGTGTTAGGGCTGGGAGGTGATAAACTGATGACACGATATGTTCAGCCAAGTTTCCAGGCGTGTCTTGCACCCTAGAAGTGATGGCTCAGTCTTGAAGGTTGGGTCTGCCTCTATAGGTCTTCGGCGTGACTTTCAGGCAGTGCTACAAAGTGTACAGGGCAGAAAGGCTCCGAAAGCTACAGGACTCTCAAACGTGGCCCTACAGGTCACATATAGGAATGGATGTGTGGTAAAGAATGTTTTTAGCGCTACAAACCGAAATGTGGCCAATGGCTTTCAGACTTAAGTGCTCTAGGGTGTGTTACAGCAGTTGGGGACCAGTGGACAGGGGGGACAGATAGTCCACTGAGGCCGGGAAGTAGTAACCAAAACCGCAACTGAGTAACCATGTTAGACAACAAACGGGCCGGCCCCACTGCCACTGCAAGTAGTCATGCAAACCTTGTCAGTTATTTTTCCTCTTTACTGATGCACCCATGCATAACCAGGGCTACTGGAATTATGGGAAGTGCAGCCACAGCGTCTTTTGCATAACTATAAATTTGCTGCATATGCCACATAATCCATCCTCTTCCACATTCAGCAGATTAACAAACACAATGGTTTGTAGCTCAAACGGTTCCAAACTTACTTAAAATGCATTGAACTGCATTATCGCGCAGTTGAAGGCCCTTTGCAAAGGTTGAATAGTTACATTTTTGTTGCTTATTGCTATATTTGGGTTTTGAACTGGTAGTAATGAGGTGCAACCAATGACCAGACAATGTTGACAAGTTTGAAAATGACAAAATAATGAAGTAATGCAATTACGAAATGTGTCACATGATGCCGTTTTATTTGCTTTTCTTGTCGCATCATTTACTCGCCCCTGCCGCATAATTTGGCCCTCTCCTGCTGCATAATTGCAGTGGCCCTGGCAATAACAAATGTAAATGATACTGGGACCCACGTCACGTTAGCAGGCGCTTGCTTCGCTTCTTCGAGTGTAATTACAATCCACGCTTGAGGTCTGCAGCCCCGGCGCTCAGGGCTGGGGCGGACACATGGCTCATCTGAGAGTTCGGATGGGTAGATATCACTGCCGCGGCAGAGGAGGAAAGAAAGAACTAGTTTTCTGTTGGTGAAGAAAGGCCGCTTCACGTTTTTAAGGGCCAGGATGAGGAAGAACTTTTAAATAAATTATCTGTTAGTTTTCCACCTGCAAGGTTGAAAATGTTCATCCCCTCTACTAAAGAATGCTTGCGCCTACAGCAGCACTGGACGTCGTACTGCAAGCACAAATCTGATCTTATAAAATGTTGTTGTTTACTCAGAGCCTGCTTCACGCATTCCACAGAGTAATCAGTTTAATGGCATCAAATCCTTCAAAGGGCTGCTGTAGTTTTTTTTTTTTATCTTTCTCGGGTAGCAGACAATTTGCTTTTCCAGTTTCCTTTTATATGCATTTTACAACTTTTACACGCTCTTTAATGACACCTAGCCATCTCCACACCATCTCCTTGCATTCCCCTTACATTGCGTGTTCATGTTTTATTACTCCTAAAAGATAGCTATCTTGTGCTCCTGCTCCTCCACTTAAACTCTGCAACGAAAGCATTTCGAAACTTCATTACAAACGGAGCTGTCGCTATACATTTTGGGAGCCTGACACATCGCTATCTACTACGCCTTAAATATGGTAAGTTCTAAACAATAGTGCGATTAACCCATGTTTTACTTTTACTTATAATAACTCTCTCTGCACAGTATGCTTTTTAAAGTAAAATAAAAATGAAGATGGGAGCGTGGCTGCTGCACTCGTCGCTCCTCTCCTGGGGCCCTGGGGGCTGCATTGTTAATGTTAATATACTGGCGGCGCCACTTGCCTTGGCTGTTAGTCTGGGTCAGCTGTGGGTGTGTTTGTGTGGGGGGGGGGGACTGCGAGTGAGTGAACCATCAAGTCCAGCTATGGTTTATTATTTCATGGAATAACAACAGCATCGCTGCACGCCCCTGGAGATGGAGGAGCGTGAGGCAGAGAGGAGACACCATGCACGTGCACATCGCCTGTCCGTGCGCGCACATGGTTTTTTTGTCTCCCTTCCAGCACCAAAGCGACAACAATAGTCTCGCCAAGCGAAGCAGCGCATGCGTTGCATTCACTAGCGAGACCTAAAAATAGAGTAACATTTTATAAATAATTTTAAACCAAAATGACTTGAATCCATTTAGAAGAACAGGAGTTATAAAATGTTAAACTTTGTAATGCATTCTAACTACAAAACGTATCAACCTTGAACATCTAGCTGCGCAAGACTGGGGCAAAGTCAAAAGTTAAAGCAGAACGCGAAGGAGTGACGTTTGGATACTAGAGGAGGCCTGGTCTCAGCTTGCCTTCAGACTTAAAAGAAATTTTAAAGAAAGGTGTCTGAGATGCTAAAGTTAATTGGTGCAAGTAGGGCAAGGTAGCCGGCTGTGTCCAAGGAGAAGGCTTCGTCATCAGGGAGCCACTGGACAAAGTTGCGATGAAGATTCCTATGTTCAGACTTTGTCATTTTTTTGGGAGTTCCAGCTTTCTAGCTAGGTGAAACTGCAGTCTGTATCCAGCGAGGGCTACAGGAGGCCGGATACCCTTCCAGGATTCGTTTTTGTGGAGAAGAACATAGCGGGAGCTACCTCAAAGCCAGACCGGCCAGTGATGTGCCTTTGGCGGATCAGAGAGCAGCTAAGTTTCAGACTTCCCTTGGGTCTCATAGCACTGTTGAGCAAAACATTTGCCAAGTTTCAAGTTTTGAATTTTGCCTTGTTATGCACATTTAGCACCACTTCCAAGGGTTCAGGACACCGCTTGTGAGTGTTTGGACTCACTTAAGGCTGTATCAAGGTGATCTTTAGAAGTTGTTGGAGCTTTTGTGTCCCTGTCGCTCTGAACATAAGGCCAGCAAACAAGACCTTGGAGTCCCTCTTATAGGCCTGGTTCAAGCAGCAAGGCAGTCCTCCATCAGCAGGGCAGTCCTTTCAAGGTTCAAGAAAGGCTTGAAGCAGAAGTGCAGGCCTCTGAAATGCAGGGCAGGGTCTGTGGGTCAAAATGTTTATATCTGGTGCCAGGTTTGAAGAGTATGAAACTTATCGAGTCGCCCTCCCAAACGGCTCTCGGATATCCATGCTCTGGTCACAGGATATTTTGGGTCAAAAAAGGCTAGTGTGAAGTCCTTTGTGTGTGTGCTGAGGCAGCCCTTTTGTAAGTGGGGTTGTGCACAGCTCCGTACTTTCTATTCTGGCAGGATGGTCCATCTTGCCATCATGGAGGCCCTCTTTGTGACATTCTATGGGAGAAATACACAAAGGCCAACTGGCACTTCCACCCAGTCATGTGACCCAGGAAAACGGACTGCAGGCACCAAATGGTTAGGACTAGAAAATGTCAACTTTCTAAAAGTCAGATTTTTTGTGTTGTGAATCAAAATCCGACTTTACCATTAAAATGGATTTTAAATTACAGTACTTTAGTGTCCAAACATGACATTTCTACCTCTTCTTAAGCAAAACGTATCACTTATTTAATGTAATAAGCTAACCCAATGTTACCCAATGGAGTGGTAGTCGTTGCAGTAGTGAAAAATTAATTTAAGAGTTTTAAGGAGAGAGCACAAGCATGTTAGCACTGTTTAGTAGTTATAAATGTACAGAGTCCAAAAAGCCATCAAAATGGGTTCAGAAAATGATAGGGTTAAAGGCAAAAAGTTTAAGGGGGTGACCCTGCAGTGTGGGCCGAGTTCAACAGCTGAGAACCAATGGTGTGCATATACGCATTTTAGATAGTTCATCCACTTTGGTGAGTGTACTGATTGAGGTCCTTCAGCTCCTTTCTCGGCCAACCATCTGTGTGAGTGAGACACCAGAGGATCCCTGGGAAATGTGTGAGGAGGGCAGGACACAGGTTCCCTCTTGCTAATGGAACATGCAGCAGAAGAGTTAATACATAGAGAGGGCTTTCGGTAGACTAGAATTTTGACAGAGTGACATGGATCTGGATTGGAGATAACGAATATGCAGCACCTCAGAAAATGGTGAGCATCAACAGGATATTTGCCGAGATCCTATCTGCTGGTATACCTGCCATCAAACCCACCATACCACTTGCAGTTCTACAGGGTAGAAAGGGGCACAGTGAGAAATCCTTGTTCAGAGACATTGTTTCCTTGGTATTGAGAGTCCTAGGATTTTGCCTAGGTCATGTTTTTGTGCAAGAGGTGCCTCCCCAGGTCCTCGACCCTTGGCCGGATTTGGAGAGTACTCCTCCTGGCCTATCTAAAGGTTTCAGCAAATCCATAATGACACCCAGCCTGGCAACACAGCTGAAAGCTACATCAGAACGACTCCCAAGCAATGCAGTGCCCCACTAAGCTTTGCTGCACAGCCACAGGCTTTATCGAAATTGACACCAAGTAGCACAATGCCCCACAAAGCCTCGCCAAACAGTATCATTGGAACCGATGCCAGAAGATGTGAAAACCTCAAAAAGCAATGCTGCGCAACTGCGTATCACTGGCATATGGTACATTCCTCAGCGTGCCAAACTTGGTCCTGTGCCTTGCGTGCACTCTTGTGCGGTCCATTTGAGCTTCTGACTTAGCCCGGACCAACACGACCAGATACCCATAACTGGCGTTTTGTGATATGGGCACTGTTTTACCCTAAATCTTTGAAATTTAGTACCTCCAGCTTTACTGATTGGATTTTTTGTTGTTTTGGTTTCAAATTATTTACTAAATTTTCCTCTATTTTTCTAAACCATTGTGGGACTTAACTTGTGTTTTCACTTTTCTACTGTTAATGTGCGGCATAAATACTTTATAAATGAACTCTAGGATTAGCCTGACTGCATTTGTGCCAAGATACCAAAGGGCTAAGCACAGGTTAATGTTATGACTTTTGGGGTTCACCCTGACAAGGACTGTGGTTGTTGCTTGAGAAGAGTTTCACCTCCCTCAACTTATAACGCAATTTCTCACTTAAAAGCACTGCAAAGTCTCGGTTTCATCATATGATCTGGCCCTAGGCAGCACAATGGAGCACTAGAAAGGAGGTGAGTTGGGAGAAAAAAGATAGTAGGAACTTGATGCATGTAGATCTCACAGCGCACATCCTAAAGGTGGGCAGGAATCACAATACACATGGTGATAATGCCATGGAACACAAACTCTCTCACTAATCTGATTCAGTCCTAGACCCTGTGACTGGTGGTGGGTTATAAATCCACTCCTGCACATGATCTAGATTGCATAGGCCCTCCAATCTGTTATTGGAGTTTGGTAGACACTGAAGAAAGACGGCAAGGAAATCTTGAGTACATCTACTGCAGATCCATGTTAAAATTGAGGAAGGACTATTCAGCGTGCATCTGGGTTTCTTCATGTCCCGGAAACACTAAGCACAGACTATACATAAACTATTGATACTGACAAGCAATCACCAAATAACGCATTCTGAAATAAAAGATGGACTATAAAGTATTTTTTAATATCTCCTCATGTCCCACATATACAGAAGAAATACTGCTTATATTCTCTTTGGGCTTAGGAAAACAGAAGACCCGTTTTATTTATCATATTAGTGCTCTGCAGCACTGGAATACTACATCCCAGAGCCAATACGCTGCCTGACCTTGTGGCAAGATCATAGATGAAACAGTTAAAAAAGCATCTTATTAAGGTTCAAACAAAAGCAGTTCATATTAACCTGTATTCATTGTTTAGCAATATGAAATAATTAAACTGGGAATATTGAAGGGACCCAGAGTAGATGGAAAGCAATAGGACAAATATATTTTCATCAATTACATTTTGATCAGCACCAAATGGTTAGTGGACAAAATAATCACAACACTTTTTCACCATTAATAGCCACTTGAAGCAGAAAGACATAGATACATTGTGCTTTATAATGGTAGAGTGGGAGTACTGCCTTACATCCCAGCACTCCATATGCTCTAATGCATCAGGGTAAATAGAGTACATGATAACACTTACTTCAGTAGTAGTCTTTAATTTTGTACTCTTGTTGGTGCAGCCTGTGCTGTGTAACGCTAGGCATATGTTTCTGGATTCATTCCTTCATCAGTAGAGAGCAACAAGTTATTTTGGGGGTGTTGGAAATCCTGCTCAAAATACACACAGAGGGAATCTTAGAGATGCCCCCTGAAAAACAGCCTAACTCTAGTGCGCTGGCTGAGTGGCTGCTTGCCAGCTGCCTCCACCAGACATGTTTTTGCCGCTCTTGGGGTCCTGAAACAAAGCACATCCTAAGAGGAGGTGCCAAGCCTCCTTCCCCAGGATGGGCAGGGTCCACGAAGGGGAAGCTTCAAAGGCTTGCCGTCTTTGTGAGCTACCTCAGCTATTTGCTGCCCATAGCAACTCGCCCCCACCGATTCCGACCCACCCCTTTGGGTGGGAGAATCAGTGGAAAAACCAAGTTAGGAGGAGAGGGGTGCCCACCTTTGTCAACCCCACCCCTCAGGTGGGGGAGGTGAGGTGAAGCACAACTCTCAGCCCCTGCCATCTTGATGATGGGTGGACCTAGCCATCCCTGGTGAGGCTTATGCCCCCTCCCACTGGAGGGTGGCCTAATAGGGGGTGTACCCACCCCAAGGAAGGGACCCATTAGTCCCAACCTCTACGTACCTGTGATATTAGTATTTAGGTGCAACCCTGAACCTTGCCTTCTCAAACCGGAATGAATCAGAAGAAGAAGAAGGACCGAAGAGCTGTGCTGAAGAAGAAGAGGAGGACACAATATGACTTGATCTCAGCCCTACCGGCCTGTCCTGACCATGACCAACTACAGCAAAATCCTGGTCTGTCCTGCAGCCCCCAAGAACCCGGAGGACTTGCCCTGCCTTTGTCAACCAAAGACTTTGTCTCCCATGAGCATCAGGCTTACTCAAGACCAACTGACTCTGACTCCAGATGACTCCGTGAGGCCCAACAAGCTTCTCACCCGAACCTGCAGACCTTATCTGGGAGAGCCCCCTAACCACGACCGAAGGCGACACCCAGACCGTCTCTCTGACTGAAGCGGTTCGAAAAACCCAACTGCCACTGTGAAAAGTCTGTGAACGTTTGCAGTCACCAGGTTGCATAGACCTCATTCGCAACCCCAGTCACTGCACGCCTCTCAAAAATCCCCAACCTACTCTGCCACATCAACCAAGACCAAAGGTCACTTCTGAGAAACCCTGGGTTTCCCGATGACTGCATCCTACACCTTGCCACCTCAGTGTCACTGACGATGTAGTGTTTGTGCTGGCCATTGGGCCCTTTAGTGCTAAACTCGATGCAAGGAGCTTTTTGTTCTTTTAACCAGGTGGTCTGTCTGTTGGCAGAACCCAACCCGATGACCGTGCTTCGCCCCTTGGCTAACGTGTGGCCCCTGCACTCTGCACCCAGCTGCCTCTGAGCTGCTGGCGGTGTGAACCGAGTGCCCGTCTAACCAAATCCTACTCATGGACCCCACACTCACTTTTGTTCTTTCAGGACTAAGAGGGACTCGTGAGTAACATTGCAAAATTGTACACTGTATAATAAAACACATTAAATTCCTTCCCTTCTCTTAGGAAATGTACCAGTGTGGTATCTAGAGATACCTCACTGAGTAAGAAAAGAAATTTCGATTGCGTATTGCCAATGTACACATTCCTGTAACCAAAGCTAATTCAACATCAAATGCATATTCGTGATACCTTGCCTTTGGGAGTACAATATGGTGTATAATTTGGCTCTAGTAATAGACTAAAACTATTCTTTGAGTGTGTGAAACCATGCTTAATACTACCCTCTGATAAAGCCTTACTGCTCAGCCACATTACCACAAATAGAGAGTAAGGTATTATCTACTTATACCTCTGCCTACCTTTGGCTATCCACTGGACTCTGTGCATACTATACCTTACTTTGGGATAGTATATACAGAGCCAGCTTCCTACAATGGGCATTTGACTTCCAATTTCAAATACTCTCCTTAAGGAATGAGTTTGCGTCCCATATCAGTAACCCTCTTCAATGCTGGCATCCTACCCCACAATCAATGAGCCAGCTGCTCATTGATTATGGAGCAAAAAGCACACCAGCCCAACTCCTCAATCACAGGATCGTAGTTCCCACCTGTACTTTAATAGTCTCCCTTAGAGACATCTTCCTTCACATGTCAAGATCTGTGCAGCCCTCAAACTAACTCGCCCTCTAACTTAACACCACCTTGGATTCCACACCAGCAAACACCTACAGCAGAAATCTACCACATACCCAGCTCACTCTCACTCAGTGCACCCTGCCTCAAGAACATTTCCTACACTTCAAACTCATTAAAATTTCAAGATAACATGTCCAATATCTGGTGTAACACCTAAAAGAAGAACCACTGCCTCAAACCATCTCCCACCAGAGACTGACCTGTCCAACTTTACATGGAAGTTTATAAAACAAGCACATTTCCTGCACTCTGAGCCCTAGAAGCCAAATGGAGAACTATTTACGGAAAATTTAATTTTTTGCAAATTGCCTCAAAATGACATGTACTGATGTAAATGTTCTCAAGACCATGATGCAGCTGATGGTGCATCCTCTCATACATGGTCATCCAGACCACTATATTTCTGAGAACCTCACACTTGAGGGAGCCATAACCTCCCTGCCAAACACAAATAATAAGACCTTGTTTCGAGACAACAAAGCAGACATCTGACCCTCCTAGGTAATCCTGCGTCTTTCACATTGAGATAAAAAAAAAGAACTCCAGTAGATGGAAACAAAGATGTCTATCTCAAAAATTTAATAGAAGTTAAAATTACTACCCCCAGTCCTAATGTAGATAATAAAATCATCCCTCAACTACCTGCTGCACAATTGCATTTTGGCCATGAAACATCACTTTGAGATCGGTGATGTGGTCATCTTCAAGAACCTGCTTAGTCTATGCATCCTAAAACATGGCTGAATAAGTCCTTCCAGCCAATGCAATACTTTCTCTTTCTTGCAGGGTACTAAACCATCAATCCGGATTGAGTTGGAAAATCCTCTGGGAAAGTTAAAATTGATGACAAAGATTCCATTAAAATCAAGAATATTAAAAATGTAAAATTCAAGTAATTGAATGTCTTTCAATTAAAGTCTAGTCCATCGACCTAGTCCCTGCAAAAATTCATCTCATCTATTACCCCCAGGTAACATCATATAATTTATAGATAACATTGATCTCATCACAGATAACTCTACTTAATCGGGTAAAAATAATCTTCCATTGGGAGCTCTTTCTATATTGGGGAGAACCAAGGGAGATAGCAGTGTCACTGCTTGTTTCGTCTTTAGTAAGCAATAACTGTGTTTAATTTACTGACTGCCAGTCCTATGTTAAACATTTGTTTCTCCTCTTCCTTATTGCCAAAGAAGAAATAATCAAATTGAGAAAGTCAATCCAATGGTCCAAACAATTTACTTATCCCCTTTGTCATTGTGTCTATCAAATTCCTGCCATCAGACCACCCAACAAGACTCCAATAGTGGGTCAGAGGCCTTAAGACTATTAATTGTGGAAACTAGTCTGATAATGTATCCCTTTCCTCAAAGGGCAAACCCTCAAATAAATAATTCAACAATCTAATAAACCAACGCTCCGAGACCATGACAGGAATCATGGATGCAACTGCTGCCTTGAAGCTTAAAAGTCCGACCAAAATATCTGTACACTACTACTCCAAAGAGATGAATGAAGAAACGAAGGCCCTTAGAACTACGGAACACATTTTGTGTACAAATTCTTCCCCTTTGACACTTTCAAAGCTGATGATGGAGAGAAAGAAATACAAACACATCTTCAAATGTATATCTATATCAGCCGTGACTTGCCTCCACTGCTTTCTCTCCAATAGAACCCAAGCAGTCCATCTTCCACTCCTCCTCTTTTCCCTCTGTTTGTGGGGCCCTCAAAATTCCTACCTTGGTCCTAACCTCTTCAATATCTACATGAGTTATCTTGATTCTTTGATTTGGTCCTTTGGATTCAGTCTCCTGTCTGATGCAGACAATACCATATCAGTGTCTCTATTAGTGATAACATCGTCCACAATCAAGAAATGTTTGCTTTTGTATGATTGATTTTGCCAGTTCGAGCAACAACTGGCATAAGGTGAAAGGTGACACAACTTAAAGTCTCCTCGTGGACGGTCAGACCTCTATCTGGTCATCTTTTTGGTGGCCCTATGAATTCAGCCCCACACCAGTCAGTGTTTCCACTGCCAAGAACTTGGTCATTATCTTTAATACCTCTCTATCCTTCAAAAGTCCATTCGGGCATGTAGAATCTTTATGCTTTTTCTACCTCTGTTTGTTTCCTCTCTAATCAATGTCTTCAAGAAAAACTGTGGTCCAATCTCTTTTTCTATCCTGTTTCAACTATGAGAACTTCCTTTACCTTGGCTTTCCTACTTAATAATCTCAGCTTCTTCAGGCCATTCAGAATGCAGCTGCCCATATTACCTTCTGAATTCCCCCACATATCACCATTTCTAATCTTCTCAAACTTCTCAAATGGGTACCTGTTGCTAAACACTTAAAAACACAGGCTCTTGCTATCTCAGAAGCAGATCTAAAATTACACTTTCACCCCCTGTTTGTGGTTCGCTTTTTCAAATGTTCCTGATCTCTCTTGCATCAGGCACTCCAGACTCCATGAGTGTAGTTTTTCCTTTCTTATGGACAAACATTGGAACTCAGTTTCCGCTAACCTCTGTAAACTTGACAAATACCTGTCCTCCAGGAAAAACCTTAAAACATGGCTATTCCAGCTTTCGTTATCTCTGTCTTTTGATCCAATCTTTTCTATGACTGGACACCCTAAAGGGCATCATTAATTAATTTCTTCAGCCGTTGAAGAGAAATTGGGCAAGCTAAAGATCATCTTTGCAAAGTGCATGCTCTGGATATAATGAGTATAAATATGTTTTTCACAATGCAACATTTGTGTAAATAAACAACTTATAAAATAGTCAATAAATATTAAGGAGCTCAACACATTTTCATTAGGCTTTAGTGGGATGTTAGGCAGTCACACTTCTCCCTGTGAACCTCATTAATGGAAGCCATACATTTTTATCAATTCTTTCCAAGTACAAAAAGTAATAACGAAACACTCAAAGGCCTTGGGTGGGGGCTATTGGCCATACCTCTGTACCTGTTTGAGGGCCAGTGTAAAGGATAGAAACCACCACACATGCAAGATGTTGATCATTTATACTTTTATTTTACCCATATAACTGCAATGGTTGACGTCACCGACGTTCAACGGACATGGAATACAAGGTGTTGGCTGCTATGCAATATTATCACGCAGGCACTTTTGTTATGCTTTGTTATTGATTAATCAGTGTTGCTAGACCTTCGTCACATAACACCACCCTTTAGAACATCACTCAGTTGTTCACCAGTAAATCATGAAAACTTGCTTTGTACTTTTACCACTTCTTAATTGAATAAAACATTCAGAACACTTTATAAAAAAGGCCAGACTGGGAATTTAGAAAAGCCCTGGAAAAGTTTATAAAGCTAGCTCCACCAACAGCATGTAGCAAAAGGCAGAGCGATTGAGCCTGCCGGGTCTGGAAGCTCAGTGGACTAATGCCTCCACTGCAGGGGCCTGTGTTCGACCTCATGGTCACAGGTTCAAATCCCGGCGGGTCCACTCAGCCTTTCATCCATCTGAGGTCGATAGACTGAGTACCATTGAGTTAAGTAACAAGAATCATCTGTTATTCAGCGCCAAGATACCTCCGGGTGAACGTGTGCTTTACAAATACACGTTATGTTACTGCAAGGTGGCTCTTGGGAGGGAAGGGGGGGTTTCTCCCCCCAAAAAATGTCTGAAAAAATTGCAAATATGGTGTGCTTTACAACACCGATTTCCTTAAAATACCGTGTCCAACAGTTGAATGGATGGTTGAAGACTGGAGATAGGGCTGCATGGCTCAATGAATGAATAGTCTGATGGTGAGGAGTAGGTGGAGAAATTAATTCAAGAATGGATAATAATCAATGCGGACTTGTAGCTATGTGGAGCAAATGGTCTCAATGAACTTGCCAATGGTGGGTGCTGTCATTTTCTTTTTACCATCTGTATTAAAACATTGCCCACCCCAAACACTACTACCACCGATTCCTATGAAACATGCATTGCTTGGATGTGTTCACCAAAGTACGCTTATTCAACACCTCAAATAAATAAACACAAACCATTAAGCTTTGATGTAAAATGAACAGTGAATGAGATAACCAGGAAGTGGTTGAATGGCACAACATGAACCCAGGAAACATTTCCTCAATCCCATCTTCAGCTTGACCAAAGTGAATGACTTCAGGCAATTGCTTTTTACACAGTGCCTCCTCTGCCTATCATCACATGAGAGTACCTTGAAAATACACCAGATCTGGGTATGCCCTGTACATAAGTAAAAGATTGTTCTCTTAATAAACCTAATATAACAACCTAGGCTACGTATAGGGGGTCAAAATACAGCGGACGTTCCTCTTGAGTCACTGATAGCTTGATAGAAGCATAAATGTGTCTGAGTTCATGATTAGAATCTATCCGTCTAACAATTGCCACTCAATTCAATGATGCAACTTCAATGTTTTTCAAAAGCCACATTATAAAGAAACACACGGTTTTGAATTTTGAAGAATCTTTATCATATATGCACTGGACTCTCTGTGCCAGTCTACAGCAGGCTCCTCAGCCCCATCTGCCCCCCAGAACCCCGAAGGTAAGCGCTGTTTGTATTTAGACAAGAACCACCCAAATGCAAAAAACAATTAGTTTTAAATCTTTTAAAAAGTGTGCATTGTTTATTTGTAAAGTGTCAATCACTGCAGGCAGGAAATATGGACCTTCCGACCACCACCAGTAAAACCTCTGCACCCTGCCAGACCACCAGGAAAGCGCCCAGCCTAATTCTAAAAGTCTTTACTTAGTAGGAAACCAGTATTTATTTCCAAATGTTTAATTGTTAAACAGTATTAAAAACGCAAACCTAGCATGTGTGTAGAACTCTCTGGTTTAATAACATGTTATATTTTTTCAGACAATCTGGTTAATTTAAATATACAGCCAGGGATATGACAGCCACAATACCAAGGAACCGTGCAGACCAAGAAAGAAAAACATGCTCCAAGAATCCCTTTTCTAGTGTGAAGGTAAGATAGTTCATGAAAGGCAGTCGTGTTTTTTTTTTAAATGTATTTATTGTATTTTATCGTTTCCAATACACATAACTCAAGCAGTGATACAAATACCATTAATGGCAGAGATAATGTTGCTATGTTGCCGTTCACATAAAGCCGATATTACCATCATACCGTCATAGCCAGTTCTGTGTCTACAACACAGGATTTGGTGTGTACGTGTAAGGTGACGTTAACAGCAATTGCCTACTCGTATTGTTATCTCCAATTGCAGAGCAAGACATAACATTCACGTGCACATCGCCCCAGCTGTGGCCATTTACTTGCAGATGCAGCGATTTACGCAGGGATACTTGACACGTATTCTGCTCATCTTTGAAATCCGCCCATAGTGTTTCGTGGGCAAGTATGTGTACATTAGTGCGGGGTGCTAGATATTTTCAATTTTAAAAATCAACATTGAAACCACAACTAATAAAACATATGAAAATCAAAAGAAAAAGAGATATCAAATATCAAAAGTAATATGGAGCCGTCATTTAGAATACCATTCGATTTTTGTTGTGGTTAAGCCAGTGCGTTTGCAGTTACTGTCGCTGTTTGTAATGTATGTACGATTACATGGATGCTGGGGCAACTTGTGACTAATGTCGTGTCTAGGAAGTGTAACTAAGGCTCAGGGATTCGTCTCCCAACCCCATGATCGCGACCGGGGCCTCCGGGGATGCAACGTGGCTGAGTTATTGAGAAACATTCTAAGCATCATCCCCTGTCTGTTGCACAGGGGGTGCAGGCAATGTAGCATTTGGACGTGTAAGGGCTTTGAGATATCATCCCAGGGTTGTGCTATGGGATACTTTCGCAGCCCTGCCGTTTCTTCCCTGTGGAGGATAGTGCTTTCTGCCCGCGCCCATACTTCTAGGGATTTTATCCAGTTGAGCAACTCCGGGGGATCTTTGTGTTTCCATCTCTTAGTGATCAGTCTTTTTGCGGTTATGAGGCCTAGGTCGAGAAATATGGGGCTTATTTTATTTGCTTTAGTTTGTTTATAAAACCTCGGGATACAGACTTCCCATGTGTTAGGTACCTCGGTGTTAGTGCAGTTCGCGAGAGTCTCCGTTATTGCGTGCCAGTAGGGTAGGAGCAGGGGGCAAGACGACAGCATGTGTAGGAAGTCAGCGCCTAGTAGCCGGCATCGTGGGCAATCAGAGGTGTTGATGTTGAAATATTTATTTATCTTATCTGGGGAGAGGTATGCTCGATGTAGTATGTATGTTTGTATTAGTTTAAATCGTGAGTTGCGTGGTAGGTGTGTGGCGCTGGCAAAGACGCGTTCCCATTCCTTATCAGTCCAAGGATGGCCTCTATCCTCAGCCTAGCGTTCTCGGAGTCTCTGTAGTGGTTTTGTTACGTGGGCGAGCAGGGCCTGTACTAGCCAGTGGATCACGTACGACCCTTCCTCCATTACATGCAAATACTTCAATAACTGATGTGTCGGCAGCTCATACGTCAAGTCTCCCCATGCTTGCGTTAACGTCCGTGTAATGGCTGCATGAAGAAGGAACTCACCCATCGGCAAACCACTGTCTGCCGCCAGAGTCGCAAAAGGTAGAAAAGCACCGTCCGCGTACAGGTCTCCTAGCGTCTCCACTCCCGCCTCAGTTCAGGATGTCAGCGCTACGTCTGTCATCGAGTCTCTGCCTCTGGGCATCCCAATAAGTGGCAGTATTGGTGCATAGGCGACCGTATCTTTTGTAAGTTGCAGGCTTCTCTGGTAACATCTATGGCCTAGGTCAATATGTATCTGCGTAGGGCTGGGGAGTTTCACTAGCGGGTGAAACAAACTATAGATCTTTGCGTGCATCCATAATGATGACTCGGTCGCTGTGTCCACCAGACTTTTGCCACTCAACCATTTTGTAACCCATTGTAGCTGCGCAGCTAGGTAAGAATGTTCCAAATTAGGAAGCGCCAAACCTCCATTCTCAAAAGACACACAAGTGATTGACGGAATGCAGAACAAATCAAAACATTTACCCCCAGTCAAGAGATCTGGGTTAAATCCATCATTCTTTTGCTCACCATGCCACCCCAGTTTAGACCTGGCCATATGCAAATCAGTCTTGACCCTGTGACTCATGGGAACAGTCCAGCCCGAACTGTCAAGCCAGGTCCTCCCTGGACCGGAAACAAGCATCCTAGGACCGGTTTCGGGGTTTCACCCCTCTTCAGCCAGGATAGCTTGATTCCAGTGGCACAGTGAGCCCAGGACTCATGTCTGAGCATACCTGGCGCACTTAGGGCGAGGAAGCAAAAGACACACAAGTGATGGACGGAATGCAGAACAAATCAAAATATTCACCCCCAGTCAAGAGATCTGGGTTAAATCCATCAGACGTGAGTCCCGTGCTCTCCATGCCACTGGAATCAAGCTATCCTGGCTGAAGAGGGGTGAAACCCCGAAACCGGTCCTAGGATGCTTGCTTCCGGTCCAGTTCGGGCTGGACTGTTCCCATTGGGCACAGGGTCAAGACTGATTTGCATATGGCTGGGTCCAAACTGGAATGGTGAGCAAAAAAACTATGGATTTAGGCCCAGATCTCTGTACTGGGGTGAATGTATGGCATTGTTCTGCATTCTGTCCATCAACAGTTCTTTTTGCATTTGTCACCCCGAGTGGGACGGGTATGCTCAGACCTGAGTCCTGAGCTCTCCATGCCACTAGAATCAAGCTATCCTGGCTCAAAAGGGGTGAAACCCCGAAACCGGTCCTAGGATGCTTGGTTTCAGTCCAGGGAGGACCTGGCCTGGCAGTTCGGGCTGGACTGTTTCCATTAGGCACAGGGTCAAGACTGATTTGCATATGGCTGGGTGAGCAAAAAAACGATGGATTTAGGCCCAGATCTCTGTACTGGGGTGAATGTATGACATTGTTCTGCATTCTGTCCATCAACAGTTCTTTTTGCAACCTCCATTCTCAGGCGGCGCATATAATTTTTTCAATGCTATCCTGGGCCTCCCTGCACTCCAGATTAGGCCTCGGATTAGCCCTTCCAATTCCTGAAATAATCGTACCGGGACATACACTGGAAGGTTAGCTAAGTAATACAGTAGCCGTGGCAGTACTATCGTTTTGGTTAGAGTGATCCAGAACTGCATCTACGCCTTGACTGAGGAAATGGCGCGTACTAGGTTACCCTCCAATATGCCCGCGGGGGACCTATAGATGTAGATGCCTAAGTATCTGAATGTGGTCGGATACCAGGTAAGCGCAGTCCCGTTGATAATTATATCCGTCTCAGCCACATCTTCGTGGAAAGAGTGGGTGCCCGATTTAGCCCAGTTGACCTTGAGGCCTGACACTACCTCAAATCTATGGAATAATGTGAATATGGCTGGTGGCACTGTATGTAGGTCCCTTATGTAGAGCAGCAGATCGTCCGCATATAGGGACACTGTATGAAGCCCATCATTCAGAGGAACGCCCCAGTCCACGCCACTCTCTCGGAAGAGAGCTGCCAACGGCTCCATGGCCAGTGAAAAGAGCAACGGGGACAACGGGCACCCTTGCCTAGTTCCCCACCGGACTCGGATTGTGTCAGAAATGAGCTTGCCCGTGCGATCCCGCACTGTGGGGCGGTGATACAGTAGTCGCACCAGTTGCAAATACCAGTCTCCCAGCTTGTACTTACACAGGACCGCCGCAAGATAGGGCCACTCCAATGAGTCGAAGGCTTTTTCCAGATCCAGCACTAGACAGCCAGATCGGGGCCAGTCCATCGTAGCATACTTCTTGATTCTAAATAGCCTGCGTATGTTTAGAGAGGTACTCCTGGTTGGGACAAACCCATTTTGATCCGCATGCACCAGAGTCGATACAAACGGGACTAATCGTTTGGCTAGGACAGAGGCTAGTATTTTGTAGTCTGTATTTTATAGAGCCAATGGGCGGTAGGAGCACAGGAGTTCAGGGTCTCTGCCAGGTTTTAAGAGGGAGATCAGCATTGCCTCGTTTTGCGTGGGTGTGAGTGTTGAGCCATCCAGCGCCGCTGCATACACCCGCAATAATTCTGGTGTTAATATGACCGTGTAAGCTTTATAAAATTCAACCGGTAGTCCGTCCGGACCCGGAGATTTGCCATTCAAAAGGGAGAAAATACTATCTCTGATTTCCTCTGGTAGCAGAGGAGCATCTAGGTCCTCTTGTTGATGCGATGTTAGTTGTGGCAGCGTTAGGACAGAAAAAAATTCCCCTAAGTCTGCGTCTGTAGCCAGTAAAGAAGACTTGTACATTGCGGAATAGTGTTCCACAAAAGTGTCATGGATGTCACGATAGCAATTTGCCAGGTTTGTCCCCCATGTGGTGAGTGTGTGCTGCATAGTTCAAATGGCGGAGCCGGTCGAGCAATCTGGAGTGTTCCCCTCTATCTCGCTCCAATGACATGGCGTTGCCCCCTAATGCCTCACCCTCTCTCCGGAGAAATGTATTATCAAGTTGTTAGTTCCGCCTCCTGCTGTCTCAGCATACCCGCCTGTGCACAGAGGCATTCACCTCTAATCACTACTTTAAACGCATCCCTTTCTACCTGTGGCATTCCCGACATTTTCCTCAAAATATTGTGTGATATTAGTGGCTAGCAGTTTTCGAAGGGGTGCATCCAATAGTGCCTCCGGTTGCAATGTCCAGGTAGGAATTGGCGGTTGGAGGTGTTCCCATGACACCTTCAACACATGCGGATTGTGGTCTGAATGTGTCCTGCCCAGATAATAGACTGCAGAGACATGCAGGAGCAGCTCCTCCAAAAGCATGTAGCGGCCTAACCGTACATGCAAATCGTGAGCACCTGAGTAGTAGGAGTATACCCTGTCGTGGGGATTGTGATGTCTCCAGATGTCCTTCAGGCGCCAATGTGTTGCCCTGCCGGTTAGCGCCTTCATGGCATTGTGTGTGCATGTGCCCGGAAGGGGCAGAAAGGAGCGGTCTAGTGATATGTCTAATACGCAATTTTAATCTCCCCCCAAGAACATAGGGATATCATGCCATGGTGCTAAAACTCGCAAAATAGTGTCGAAAAGGCAGCCTGTTCTGTGTTGGGAGCATATAATGATGCAATGACAACCTGCCGGCCATCCAATGTGCCTTTAACTACGACGTACCTACCTTCTGTGTCTATCAAGGAATCCGTGATTTTAAATGGAACCCCTGGCCGCAACCACAGAAGCGTGCCTCGTCCAAAAGCCGAATACCCCGTTGCAAACAATTGGCCATGCCAGCGGCGGTGCAGGTGTTGAATTTCTGGTGTGGCCAGATGTGTCTCCTGAAGGAGAGCTATTTGTATGTGATGTCGTTTAAGGTATGAATATATCTGATACCTACGTGATGGTGAGTGCATGCCCCTTACATACCATGTATCAATTTTAAGTGAAGTCATGGCTCTTGTGATGTGCTAAAAGAAGATGTGCCCGCGGCAGCCCAACTAACACACTTGATGGAAGTGTCCCGGCAGTGTATGACATGCCCAGCATTCCGACTCTTGGCATGTTACGCTCTATGAACCAGCACACAAGAAATGATATATCACAATAAAACCAAAACAATTACAGAATCATGAATAATTCCAAAAGGGCGATAATGCAACCAGCAATCGTCCAAACTTTCATTAGAGACAACAGTCAAAAACAATCAGGGGGGGTGTCCTGCGTGCTGCACACAAAGAACCGACAATGCGTGTGATTAGTGTCTCAGAGGCTCCCCATCTTCAGGCAGAATATAGTGTAATAAAGACAGTTTGTGTGCACCAGCGCAATGCCACTCGCCAGGCGCACTATATGGACTGGAACGCATGGGTCCGCAACGTCCACTGTTGGTGAAGGAGGCGTTCGCGCCCCCGCAGATATTCGCTCTCTCCGGCGGCGGCAGGATCTCGAGGACCTGCAGCAGTGAAAGTGTCCAGCCAATCCTCCGCTTCCTCTGGTGTGGTAAAGAAATGCGTTTTGTCATGTGCAACCACACGCAGGCGCACCTGAAAGAGCAGAGAGTATTTCAAGTTGCTTTGCCGAAGTCACTTCTTCACTGCCATATAGGAGAGTCTCGATCTCTGCACCTGGATAGTATAGTCCAGATAAAAACATGATTTTATGATTGTCTATTTGGACATCGTGCAGCTTCCTGGTCTCCTGGAGGAATGAGTCCCTATCTCGGTAGTTGAGAAGGCGAAGAAGCGACGGCCGCGGGTTTGAGCCTGTAGGGGGGCCTCGCCAGGACTCTGTGAGCACGCTCTATGACAAAATGAGGCGAGAGAGTCCCCTCAGGCAGCAGGTCTCTGAGTCATTTTTCCATGTGAGAGGTAGGTTTTCTTCCTTCTCAGTGTTCCGGCACACCCACAATGCACACGTTATTGCGCCGTGCTCGCCTTTCAACATCCTCGGCTCTTTCCTCCAGGAACTCCACACGATTCGGCAAGTTCTGTACATGTTTGTCTGTCTGAACCACCTGCAGTTTGATGTCGGCGAGCGTGGTTTCCAATACGGTGGTACGATCCGCCAGCTTCCGGTGATCAGCATGTAGGTGGGTGAGATCATTTGCCACCTTGTCTATTTTGGATTCCAGGGAGATGCGGGTCTGGTTGATGGTTTCTTCAAGCCTCTCCATTGCTGTGAGCACCATGTCCAGTTTATTCGCCGTCTGGTCCGTGAGTCCCTGTTTAGCCATCTTATCCGATTTAGGCTTGGTCTGCGGCCGTGGGGCCGGTGTTCCTCCCGCTCCAGTTCTCGCTCGGGTGCCACCCGACATGAGCCGCTGAGTATGCACACCAGTGCTAGTCTGTGTGCAATTTTAGGCCCAATGTGGTGTCTCCGGGACGTGGGCCCCGCAGCTTGGCCCGCACCAACACTGGTGGGCCCTGTTCGACAACTGCGTCACAGCTCGAGGGCCCAGTGGCAGATCCATCCCGCCACACGCTGGCACCCCCACTGCAGTATGGCCATCGTCTTCACCATACGAGGCACCTGCAGAGGACTTTTTAGGTGTGGCACTCCAGAAGCAGGGTTATGTTAGTTGGGAGGGTACAGTGGCAGCCAGAGCAACAGTGCACGTCTCGTGCTGACCATAAGTGGTGGTGGAGTGCATGACAAGATGGCGTCCAGTATTTTGTATGGCGCCCGCCCAGGGGAGCACCAACCCAGGGACCCACAGCTAGGGCAGGTGCAGTTTAACCCCAGGCACCGCCTCACAGCCTCCACAGCAACACCAGCAGTCCCTCTTGGTTGGCAAAGACTCATGCACACCGGCGGTTCTGTACTGCAGTTAGCGATGTCCCAACCTGCGCATCAGGGGAACCAGGTGGCCCAAGGATAGACCAGTGGGTCACGATAGCCAATGCCCCAGCGGGGCTCACCTCCGTTAATCGCAAAGGGTAGCAGCAGCACCAGCAATCCGGGCAGCATCACCTCCGACGATCCTCCTCTCCCCGCCACAGGAACGGGCAGCCGGCCCGAGTGATTTCAGGCAGCGAGGATGGGCAGGCAGCTCAGCATGGGTGTCACCATCACTCCGCCGCTTATCGGTGATGGCTTAATGAGGTGGCGGTAGGGTGGGCAGCCGCAGCACGCCTCTGTGTAGTTACGTGATCCGCGCCATCTGCTGCGGAGTCAAGCCACAGGCTCGCGTAGTCGGGCCCTGACGCACGCAGGTAGAAGCCGCAAATCGGTGATCGGAGCCCGTGCAGGGCGAAAACAGCAGCGAAGCCCCGGGCCGCCATCTGGAGAAGGCTGCGCCTGGCGAGAGCCCCCGCAGGCGACTACATACGGAGAACAGGGCCTGTTTAGGGGAGCCTCCGACGGAGCTCTACCCGGACACGTCTGCCTCCATTGCAGTCATGCCCCCCATGAAAGGCAGTGATGTTGTGGGCCATATGCCAAGGAACTGCGATAAGACAACATTCTGCATAGTAATTTTTTAGTATGTTTGACTTTCTTGTGAAATTATACTTTCATTGGGTAACATGAAATGCTATGCAAAAAACAAATTCTTCTTAACTGTTGATTTTTTTGAGACAAACTACCAGGAAAACCTCATACACTTTGATTGGTTGTATTAAAATTCGATTTTATTGGCTCTTGAATACTTGCAAGCTACTGAGAACTGTTGTCACTGTGGTGTGTGAGTGATGCATACAACAGACCTATCCGCTAAGCCATGTTTATGTGCTTGGTAGCAGCTGCTTAGTGAAATCAATATCACTCAATGCTAAGGTTGTAGACAACAAGGTCTAAGTGCTAAATGGAGTCTACAATAGTTCTGATCTAATTTGATCAAAATGGCCCTGTCGATAGGTCTCTCTAACATCCCATTGTCTCACTATATTTTGTTCTGTTAACCAACCTATGTGTAGTTTCCTTGTATTGCCTTAATACCTGCTGATTGTGGTGAGAGGGTCCATTTTCACTGCCTTAGGTGAAAAGCTAGCAGTGGATGCATTTGATGGATGGATCAGAGCCTGCTGCTCTGTTCCAGGCCCTCTGCCACACAGATTTACCATACTTGGTCTGCCTGTCTCTGTCTGATGTTTAGATGGTATATTGCTGTGTGCCAGTGATAACTGTTGCCAGATGCCTGGGAATAAGTAAGTGTAGAGAGATGGATACTAATGACAGGGGGTTGGATTAATGTGATAAT
Organism: Triturus cristatus; assembly: GCF_964204655.1. Classification (NCBI taxonomy): domain Eukaryota; kingdom Metazoa; phylum Chordata; class Amphibia; order Caudata; family Salamandridae; genus Triturus; species Triturus cristatus. The sequence continues at coordinate 1,528,216,548 of NC_140591.1, forward strand.
TTCTGCTTGAACAAGTTAAGAGCAAGTGGTAAATGTAAGTGTTGCCTTTTCTGGCCTTTTCATATTGCCAGTACTTTGTGAATTCCTATAGGACCAGGCAAAAGGAAATTGGAAAAAGCTAAAATGCTAAAATGCGTAAGTATCCTCAGATCCTTCTTCCTAACAAAATATGTACATGTGTCAAGATCAATATACACATAGAAGAACACTATTTAGTTCAATCACGGATCAATGACATGGCTGATACAGTTTCTGTTATGCTGGCCATTAGAGATAACTCACTGGGAAAAATGAAGTGCCTAAAAAGGAAATTTCTTCAGCCTGTCCTTCCTCTGATTAATCTTTTAGTCCCTGATCTCAGAGCTAGTCAAGGGGCAATATGTTTGGCCATTGGCTATCACTCTGTGGGCTCCTTTGAGCCTGTCAACTGGTTTAATATTACAGAGCTATTTGGATTTTAGCAATACTGCTAAATGAAATTCCAGCTTTGCATGATAGATGCTTGAGTTTGAATGGAGAGCTATAAGCACAGGTTTAACCTACATAAAACCAAGAGTGTGATCATGGGTCCAGTTCAGTTTCTAGGGTCCTCCCCTTTGTTCTAAAAATATGAAAATGTGCCTTACCCCCAAACATGAACTTTCCAACATTGATTTCAGGTTTGACAATGAGTTGTCACTAAATATGCATTTCATATGTTCCGAATGTCTTCTTACGCCAACAAAGATTTTCCTTTTTACCAGAAGCTAATCTCACTTCTCTTTCAAATTATAACTATTATAGGCTCTTTTCTAAATAATGGTATTTCTGTGTGTAAAGGAACATTTAAATATCTAATGGTGTAGCTCCAAGTCACCTGATATTTTTCCACTTGTCTTTTAAGTAGCTCGCTCCTTTAACTTTACTTCCCTCTGCTGGCTCATGTTTACTGGATACCATTGGCTGTGTGCATAGAATTTAAAGTACAGTATCTTTTCCGCTGTTCTGCCTATATAATGCTAATCTTTCTGGAGACTAAGATTTTGGTTTGTGTTTCCCAGTTCTCCTTTCACTCTGTATCTTCTCCTCATAATGGGTCTAACATAGAAGGTCACGCTCAACCAGCCACTGCTAGTGGATCTGGGTGCTTTCTGTTTCCTCATTTTGTGCTCACTGTGCCAATACAAACAAGGAAAAACAGTATACACATCAGCCTGGCCCTATCCAAACATTGGGAGACCATTTTCTCTCTGAATAGAAGCTCTATGTAACTCTAAAATGTGTGGTCTATTAAATTGACGTTCCTCATGATCAGGGATTGTGGAGATCAGATTCTTGAAATTATCAAAGACATTTGTGGCAAGTTGTGGAGTTTGAGGGCAACTCATTTGTCAATATCAACAGCCTTCTGCTTCCATTGCAATTTCATGCTGTTTTAAAAAATGGTTTTAAAGTCCTAGAAATTCTGACAAATGATCTAATCTTAAATTCTTAACTGGGATGTATCTACTGGTCTCGCGTAGTTCAAATTTTCCAGTAATGAATCTGCTAGGTCCTTGGTCACTTCCCATGATGTTGCCTCTATTTTTCTGGTGGACCTGATGGTCTCTGGATCAGAGATATAAACCGATTCAAATGACAAGGTACAGGAAGGAAATAAGATGCCGATGAAAAATATAATGTGCTGCATCTGGCTTCTGAGGCAAATTGAATGGTGTGAGGAAGGAATCACCAAATTTGGTGCCACCATCAGTGTATTCTTTTGTTATTTTAAGGCAATTGACTATGGTTCACTCAGGTCTGCATTGACCCTACTTTCAAACGTCTATCAACATTCTGAAAGAATAAAATACAGAGAGCCTAACTCTGAGAAAGAAAAAGCATATTCTTTAAACAAAAACTCAGGAAAGAATGTCATCAATGAACATTTTCATAAAAAAAGACAAGGAAGGTAAGATTAGGTCACAATGCACAGCAACACATAGAAAACTGATATAGAATATATACAGAATGGATGGCTGCCCAAGATTCAACAGCACCATTGAACCGATAGTTGAATCAGAGAACTCAAGTGTCGACAATAAACAATTATAGAGCAAATTCAAGGCAGTACATGTCAATTAAGTAATGGTCGACGTTTCATCCCAGTGGTATATTCCGATATGGCCAAAGCTTGCAGGTTGAGGTGAAAAAATACCAGCTCACCCAGACACCAAGGGAGCCATTCCTCGCAAGTCCTTATTTAGACTCTTGAAAACTATTTTTACAGTAGCTCAGTGTGCATCACAGGTTCTATCAGTGTATTCAGCTCTGGAAGGCAGAATCTGTGGAATTCATAGCTTCATGCCAAGATTCACTTATGCCTTTCGCGGAATGAAAAATATAATTATGCCTTGGTTTACTTCTCAACTAATAAACACCAAGAGGCTTTCTGTGGTATTCATTTGATTGATTGTGTGGATAAGTAACATAGATGTCCTAATTTGCAGAGGAAATGTTTGGGACAGAGGAACTATGTAAGAAGGAGGCACAATTTTAAAAAGAAAGGAGAATAATATGTAATGGGGGAATAAGACCTTATTTAAGTTTGATTATTTTTATTTTATTCAAATTCACATAAAGTAACACTTACAATTTTCACACAAATGCATCTTGATTGAAGTTAGAACACAAAACATGTGTTACAATCTAGATTGAGCTAATTTATCTACTGACATTTATGTGCTCATGCAGGTTGAATACAGTGGTGTGCTTACTTTCACTCTCACTTACTCACTGAATCCTTCACCGTCTCTCTGGCATGCATGGGCATCTTAATATATATTCAGGAAATCTACAGTAAGAAATAACTCATCATCATCATGTCTGCAAATGTATGTAAGAGAATAAGAAGATGTTTATAACTTACCTCTTCTCTCTGCAGACATAGATATTTTTTTTTTCTGTGTAATGGCATTTCAGAGAATGCATCTGAATCATCACATTTCAGTGATTATCCAGACATTTTCAGAATTTCTTTTTTGTGTTGATTTCTTGATTTTTAAAACATGTACCACGCAGATTTTATATTTATTCATAATAGTCGCAAAACGTTTGTCTAGAAAAGCTGCTTATAGGCCACATAACCTGGCAGAGAAGATATTGTGCAGATGATACCAATATAACCATTGGTGGAACAATATAGGAATAAACTATGGTATATGGAAAATCTAAGCCTTCTGTTAAAAAAAAAAAAATATATATATATATAGTTTCACAGGGTGCTATGACTGGCAGTGATGTTGGGGGCTGATGGTGATGGATTCTCATGGCAACCCAGATCTTTCAGTCAACGTCTTTTGTGGAGGGAGGTAGCACAGCTGAGATCAAGTGGTAGAGATTATTGCTTGAATGGTATTATGGGAAAATGACTTGAACCTAGAGGTGATGTACCATGGTCTGGGGTTGCTTGAGTGGAGTTGGGGATGCTGTTGTGTGTAAATAAAAAGCAATGGTTTGAATGAGTTCAGGGTAGCAAGACCGATGTCTTAATTAAACACAAAGCTAGCTTGGAGTATTTTGGAATCTATTCTAAAGACATGGAAGGAAACCTTTCGGAGTATATTTGCTGCTGGATTTACCTTTTTGGTGAGTTACAAAGAGCATCAGGTGCAGTCCTATTTGTACTAATTATATATGAATAGTCCCATTTTATTCTCATTTTTAGCTCTGGTTGTCAGCCTCATGTTTTTAAAAAAAACCTAATAAAATTACATGCCTATAGGAAGCATTTAATTCAGCCCCTTTATCCATTCTGATGCTCAAATATCACTCAAAGTATGCTTCCTTCCACCACATTATTGGCACTGGGTCAGCCCCCCTTGGATACCTTCACTTTGAGTGACTGGAATTTGCTTCTGGACATGTTAACCTACACCTACATTTAATTTAAAGGCGGTTCTATTTACTGATAAGTGCTATAACCCATGCTTGTTTGGGTGTTAAGACTCACTTCAATAAAAATCTGGAAATGTAGAGAAATCGGCAACATTATCTCACTATCGTATACCACTTTGGCATTTATATTTATCTTATGAAAAATACGCAAATCATTAAAACAACAAAAGTGAGTATGCAAATTTATATTCTGAAGCAGCACACCCTCTTCTTTGTGAGGACCATTTGAAACACTTCCATAGGATTCAAGAGGGACCCCAAGCAACAACTTGAGTTTCTTCAGGTTACTGAATTTCTTTGTATCCTCAAGAAAAATCCTTCATGAAATACTTTGGTATATTTAAAGCTCATCTAATATTGCTATCTATTTGTTTGCTCCAATAACATTGAATGTTTGCCTTTTGCTACCCTAGCATATAGGGCTTTTGTCTTTAGAAAAAGCAACTGTGAGTATTGGCACTGAACAACAGTTTAATAAGAATATGTTTGAATGAACTGAATATACCAGTGAGTGCTAGAAAAAATGCATACTAGGATGTCCTTAAGAGTATTCCATAATAATAAAAGCATTCATTGAAAGTTGCCAGTCTCATGTTTTCAGAAAAATCATAGGAAAAATATATAGATTTAAGCTGTAATTTAGGCAACCCGAAATATTGTTTGGGTGCTCAAAAGTCTCCGTAATAATGCTCTTGGCACCACACAGCACACACAATAAGTTGAAGTGTCGGCCCATTTCTACCACGAGATAGATAGAGATATACATATATATATAAATTTTACCTCAGTGTCTAGGTAAGTTGTGTGTTGATGACCATATACAGGGTGTTATCGTAGTCCAGCTAACTGGTAAACAGAGTTTCGGTGATGGTTCTGCAGGTATTAAGAGGAAGGTATCTGAAGCTTGTCCTGAGTAGCTTAAGGGTGTGGAAGCAATTGGAAATTACTGTATTAACCTGGCTGAGCATCTAAATGTACTTATCGTTCAAGATTCCTAGAATTCTGGCTTTGTTCAACAGATGGGCATAGATCCTTATTCAGAGGGCCATCAGTCCAAGGACCAGAGATGGGTGTTTTTCCCTAAGAGTACCACCTCTGTCTTGTTGGAGCTGAGCTGAAAGCAGTTAGTCTTCATCTAGCTTGTGACTTTGGCCATGCAGTTTGTGAACTTTGTCTGTGTGATGGAAGCATCCTCAGAGTGGGAGACGATGAACTGAGTGTTATCGGCCCTCAAGATGATGTTTGATCAGTGAGCCGGACGATGTTGTCAAGCAAGGCAATGTAGACCTTGACAAGTATCTGGATGAGTGACAAGTCTTGAAGGACACCGCAAATTAAGTTTAAGGCAGAGGAAGAGGAGTACTGGGCAAGATTGACTGAGTACATGCAAACCAAGAGGGAGGAGATGATACATTAGCGGGTCTGTCTGTATATTCCAGTCGTGTGGAGGCACTGGAAAAGGGTGGAGTGGGAGATGACTGTGAGCGCGATAGAGTGGTCAATAAAGAAGAGTGCCATGGTGTCTCCCTTGTCCTGATTAGACAGATGTTATCAGTGGCACAGATAAGAGGAGTCGTGGAGCATTGATTCTGCCTGAAGCCAGATTGGGAGGGGTCCAGGAGGTGGTTGTCATTGAGGTGGTCAGCCAGTCATACTTTAATGAGTTTTCCAAGACTTTTCCTGGCCTAGGGTAACACAGATGTCTGTAATTTTCCAGTGTTCTCGGGACCGCTGAAGGCTTTTTCACATGTGCACTTATATACATTAAGCTCAAAAGAATGGTGCTCTACACTGCTAGTTGTTTTTATCAGTGACTGCTAGACCTATGCACACTTACTGGATTAAAAATATATATATATGCATTTATAGAAACCTGAAATATTCACAGATTAGTTGCTTTGCCATATTTATTTATCCTTTGAAAACTAAAACATGATTCATTAGAAGAAGTGCGCATGCAAATTTCTCTCTTGTAGCCGCACCCCTCAGCTTCGTGATATACATTTGAATACTTGAATCTGACTTGAGGTACAACTAGTAACCATTTGTGGTACTGCCGCTGCATGAAAGAATTTACTGGGCTTTGGCAGCTGCCTCAAGATGCTCCACGGGTAATGACTTGTGGTATTGCAGAACTAATGAGACTTTAAGTTGGAGCTGACTCAAGAGGAACACCTAAGAATCATCTGAAGTACTGCAGTTTTATGAAAGAATGTTAAGGATTTTTCATCTGACTTCAGAAGGACCTCTAATTACAACTTGTGGTGCCGCAGGCTACTGAATATTTTTCGAGCCTCAAAAACACAGATGTGTACTTCTGTTCAAAAGTGTTTCGGCACTTAGCCTTCGTCCGTTTTGACAACTGCCGCAAACTAGCCTCTTTTATTTCAATTCACATCATATTATCATGGAAGACCGCTTGAAACGTCAGCGCGATTTCAGAGTGGTGTCATATAGCTCTATATATCGCGAGTCTGCCCCCATGGGTGCAGCACCCACTAGTGAGTGTGGTGGCACCTGGCAGAGGATGGAGCATGGATATGGATATAGATATATATAAATATCTCTCACACATAGAACTTTGTCCCAATGGAGATGCCACTCACAGAAGGGTATACACACAAATGCCGCAGACGGTTGCAATGTCAACGCTCCCCTTCACTTACTGCTTAAAAGCCAGACGCGTTTCGAGTATCAGTGTACTCTTGATCACTGGCTGCTTCTCTTCAAAGCTTTCATGGCGGAGGCAGCAAATAAGTTCAGGACAGCTTTATTAAGTAAAGTACCCTTCTGTGAGTGGAAACACCATTGGGACATGTGTCCGTTTAATTTAAAAGCTTTGCTGCAAAGGCGTGACTTGTTACCTGACAAGTATTGAGAAAGGCAAAAGCCGAACCATGTTAAAATGGCTTCCCATGATTGCTCAGTGCCTGTCATTTTGGATGCCTGAAATTGTGCGTCCACCCCCATGCAACAAAAGCACCCCTCCTGGTTTTTTGGGAAATTTATTATGATGGACAGTGCCTGCACCGTCAAGTGTTATTATGATCAGCGCAGGCTCGTTGAAATAATGTCCCATGAGTGCTCTGTGCCAATCCTTTTGGATGCCTGAAATGCAGGTGTTGTGGATCCCCCCCACTTAAAACGGAAACTCCCATCCTGAGTGAAGGCAAGCTACTGTTAAAAAAAAAAAAAAGAAATTTATATATATATATATATATATATATATATATATATATATCTACCTACCTACCTACCTACCTACTGGCGGTCGCCAGTAGGTAGTTATAGTTAGGACCGTGTTTCCATAGGAAATCCGCAACATTCTATTTTGAATAACTTTGGCGCCGATTGACGAATCCTGGCGAAATTTTCAAAATAGGTGGGGCGCTCCGCTCCGCTCCTAGCCAGAAAGTCTCGGGGGGGATTTGTCAAGCGGGGGCTGAGAAAAAGGGGGGGTCCCAAAACGTGTTTTCCCCATGCATTTTTCCATAGGACCTTTAGTCCAAGGTACAGCCCGAACGGCTGAACAGAATTACTTGAAATTTGGCAGAGAGGTAGTCCTCAGGTCAGGGATGTGCCTTTTGTAGGTCTGGTGTAAATGTGTTCAGTATTTGCTGAGAAAATAGCATTTAAATAAATATATATATCTATAAGCGCGCTCAGAGCGCGTACAGTAAGCTTACCGTACGCGAACGCTGCCGTGCGCGACCTTAATTCCGATTGGTGGTTACATGACTGTAAACATTCGAATCAGTCGAAATCAGGAAGTGTCGGCCTCCATTTTGTGTGTCTCACACTGATAAAAAAAAGGGGAGAATGTGGAAAGGGGGCAACGAAGAGAGTTGCAGACCCCCTAGCGTTTGTCAGGGGGTCCAAGAAGGTCATAAAAGTATGAAAAATACATTTAAATTTTTTTTTAAAAAATCGCGGGGTGCGCGTACGGTAAGCTTACCGTACGCGTACGGTAGAAAAAAAACCAATAAAAAAAATAGAAGTAAAAAACAAATTTAAGTCTTAAGATATTAGGGGGCTCTAAAAAGAGCCGTTGTGTTTATGAAGTGTTTTTCGGTACCTACAAGTAAGTACCGATGCAGAGTCTAAAGTTCAAGAGGAAGACTCTGTTGCCTTCATCAGTGAAATGTACACCGTCTCCTCTATAAATGCCTTGCATGTTGTAACGCAAGTTGTTGTGGTATATAGAACCCATACCATAGTCTCTGAGGAAAGCAGAAATAGATTTGTTGACGTGCTTTCTTGCTTTGTCAATCTGTGGACAAAATTGGTTGGACCAGTTCCACTTTTGCCTTTGGCATATGTTAGAATATACAAAGGTAGATTGAGGAAAAAGCGACATCAATTGCACAAAGGTGACCTTAATAAGCATTTCCAGACCTACACCAGTTAAAGTGCCTAGGTCATTTCCACCACAGTGCACAATAATAAGGTTAGGCTATGGGAGATGTTGAAAGGCTTTCACCAAAGGCAATAATTGGTGCCACTTTAACCCTCTCTGACCAATACATTTAATGTCTACATTTGGCAAAGCAAGGTCTCTGACCATACGTCTTTTTTCTGCATACTTTTCACTCCAGAAGACATAGCTGTGACCTACAATCCACACTGTGAACATCTTTCAAGGAGATCTGGATGCACTCAGAAGGTGTCTTTCCATAGAATGGCAATATGAAATGAAAGACAGTTGTAAAATGGAGGCATACATATTATTTTTTTTTAAAAAGAACTCATTGGCTGATTCAAATCTTTTTACAGTAAAAAGTAGGCTGTATGTGTACATTTTTAGAAGCATGTTTTGTATTGGTTCAGAAAATTGTGTTCCCACAGAAGATTAGTTTGGATTTGCTGTTAGGTTCGACAGGTGAAGCACTCTTGCTCTTTGGATTTGAAACATTGTGTGCTGAACTTCCGACCTCTCTACCTCACAGCAGTGTTCCATGAGCTGTTGCTATGGTAGCAGGCAGAAGTCAAGTTGGGGGAAGGGTACATTTGGAAAAGGGTTGAAGTTTTCAACCAATAGAAATGTGTGATTTCATTTGAAAAAATGTGGGAAGCACTGAGATTTGTAATTACCATGTATATGTGTGAAAAAAGAGAGGGAAACATTGCCATTTACTGGTTCTGGAGAGAGGAGAGAGGTGTAGAGCTCTGATATTCTGACTCTGATAGTATGCTGTTTGAGTGCCACATTTCTTTCTCAACTAAGTAATTTTAAAGGTGAGATATGAGTTTGAGAGAGGATGTATGTGGTGATTTTTGATATAAATATTAGAATTGTGATTCTTCTTTAAAAGTTATGTTTTACATTTTGTGGTTTGGGAGATATTTAACTGTCTTTAACTAGTTAAATATTATGGAGTGTGTTTTTACCATAAGTTAAGGTGTACTGGTATCACTGAGGAATACTGTTTTGTGCCTAGAATCAACCCATGAGTCTGTGTGCACACAGGAATTGTTGTTAGAGATTTTAATAGTGATGGTCCGGTTCTGTAAGAATGGCATTTGCAGGAAAGGGGCAGCTTTCTTTTTGTAAATATGATGGTTTCCATTCAGCATAAATCAGTAAGACACAAATGGGAGGCAAATGCTAACACATTTGAAATTGATATCGCAGATTTTGCTTCTAATCATGCAATTGCTGAGCTTGGTCATACATATACAAAACTGCAATTAAACCTTACCACACGTACTTTTACATATATTACTACAATGTTAAAGCTGTTATGGATGCATGCATGAATATGTCTCTTGCAACTGAAAATACACAGTCTGCATAAGCAAACTGTTAGCACACACCCAGCAGTTTATCCTGTACAATCATGCTTAGTATTCACAAGTGAGTGGTGTTTCAGGTAGCAGTGAGTAACGCAAATACATTTAACATCACTAAGGCTGATTTGTTTTGCTGGAGTGTAGTTAGTCACCAAGGTCACACATGTTCATGGTCTCAAAAAGCTGTTTGCACATGTGCTCTTTTCTGTTTCAGAAAACTGTAATGAAAATGTATCAGACTGTTAGAGTACTTAACACTTGCAGAAAAAAACAGTAGTAAGTGTGCTTTGAAATTGGCAAGCAAATTTCAATTTTCTGCCTGGAATCACAGCATGAGTCTGTGAGCACACAGGAATTGTTGTCAGAGATGTATTTCGTGTCACTCTGGTTCTTTTTGGATGTATACATGCATATGTCTCTTGTAGCTGAAAATACACAGTCTGCATAAGCAGACTCTTAGCACACACCCAGCAGTTTATCCTGTAGAATCATGCTTAGTATTCACAAGTGAGTGGTGTTTCAGGTAGCAGTGAGTAACGCTAATACATTCAACATCACTAAGGCTGATTTCTTTTGCTGGAGTGTAGTCAGTCACCAAGGTCACACATGTTCATGGTCTCAAAAAGCTGTTTGCACATGTGCTCTTTTCTGTTTCTGAAAACTGTAATGAAAATGTATCAGACTTTTAGAGTACTTAACACTTGCAGAAAAAAACAGTAGTAAGTGTGCTTTGAAATTGGCAAGCAAATTTCATTTTCTGCCTAGAATCACAGCATGAGTCTGTGAGCACACAGGAATTGTTATCAGAGATGTATTTCGTGTCACTCTGGTTCTTTTTGGATGTATACATGCATATGTCTCTTGTAACTGAAAATACACAGTCTGCATAAGCAGACTCTTAGCACACACCCAGCAGTTTATCCTGTAGAATCATGCTTAGTATTCACAAGTGAGTGGTGTTTCAGGTAGCAGTGAGTAACGCTAATACATTCAACATCAGTAAGGCTGATTTCTTTTGCTGGAGTGTAGTCAGTCACCAAGGTCACACATGTTCATGGTCTCAAAAAGCTGTTGGCACATGTGCTGTTTTCTGTATCTGAAAACTGTAATGAAAATGTATGAGACTGTTAGAGTACTTAACACTTGCAGAAAAAAACAGTAGTAAGTGTGCTTTGAAATTGGCAAGCAAATTCCATTTCATGCCTAGAATCACAGCATGAGTCTGTGAGCACACAGGAATTGTTGTCAGAGATGTATTTCGTGTCACTCTGGTTCTTTTTGGAAGTATCCATGCATATGTCTCTTGTAACTGAAAATACACAGTCTGCATAAGCAGACTCTTAGCACACACCCAGTAGTTTATCCTGTAGAATCATGCTTAGTATTCACAAGTGAGTGGTGTTTCAGGTAGCAGTGAGTAACGCTAATACATTCAACATCACTAAGGCTGATTTCTTTTGCTGGAGTGTAGTCAGTCACCAAGGTCACACATGTTCATGGTCTCAAAAAGCTGTTTGCACATGTGCTGTTATCTGTATCTGAAAACTGTAATGAAAATGTATCAGACTGTTAGAGTACTTAACACTTGCAGAAAAAAACAGTAGTAAGTGTGCTTTGAAATTGGCAAGCAAATTTTGTTTTTTGCTTAGAATCACACCATGAGTCTGTGAGCACACAGGAATTGTTCTCAGAGATCTATTTCGTGAAACTCTGCTTCATTTAGAATTGCATTTGTATGAAAGGGGAAGCTTGTTTTCTGGAAATGTGATGGTTAGCATTCAGCCCAAAACAGTATCTCAAATAAGAGGCAAATGCTAACATATTTGAAATCAACATGGAAGATTTTTCTTCCACTCTTGCAATGGGTTATGTAGTTGCTACATGCTAAAAACTCATATTAACCCTTACCACACATGTAGTCTTACATACATGTTTACAGTGTTTAAGCAGTTATGTAAGGGTCCATTCAAGTCTCTCTTGCACCTGGCAGTAGACAGTCTCCAGAACCACACTCTTAGCAGAGAGCTAGCTGTTTTTCCTGTACACTCATGCTTACTAATCAGCACTGTGTGGTGTTTTAGGTAGGAGTGAGGAACGCTAATGCATTGAACATCACCAAGGCTCATTATCTTTGCTGGAGTGTAGTCAGTCAGCCAGGTTACACATGTACATGCTCTGAAAAAGCTGTTTGGACATGTGCTCTTTTCTGCCTCTCTAAACTATAAAGAAAATGTGTCAGACTGTTAGAGTAATTAACAGTTGCAAAAAAAAAAAAGGAAGTGTGCTTTTGAATTGCAAATGAAATATCGTGTTCTGCCTAGAATCACACCAAGAGTCTGTGTGCACACAGGAATTGTTCTTAGAGATTAAATTCGTGTTGGTTTTGTTGTGTTTTTCACTTGTAGGAAAGGGTAGATAGTGTTATAAGATTAGAAAAGATCATAACAAAATTAGAAATATATTTAAATTACAAAAAGGTTTTTTTTTTTAGTTTCTTTCAGGTATTGCTGCAGAGCAGTGAAGGAAATATAAGATGCCTATAAAAACAAGAAAGCGAAAACAACAGAAAAAACATGTATATTTGAAGACAACTGGAGGACCCAAGTTAGTTGAAGATGCTCATGTTGGGAAAAAGAAAAAGTCTTCTGGTAAGCAGACAAAGGAATTCTTTAAAAATATATTCAAAAAAAGGAAAAATTTAAAAAATGTCCCCATTGGAAAAACTGTTTCAAGTAGAAAACAACAGGAGAATAGTGAGAATTTACCAAATGCTAATGTACAAGCAGAAGCTATAAAAATTGACTTGAAAAGAAAATCAGCATTTAAAGAGATCTGTAGGAAAATGTTTCAGAGAAGAGTGATGTCCAATTTGCTAAAGGATGTGAAAAAATATAAGAAAAGAGCTAAATTTTACAAGAGAAAAAAGATATTTAAGCCATTGTAGCTAAGGCTTTAGAATTAAAAAGAAAACTATTCATTTTAATTTTGAACAGGATGCGTACATTAGAAAAAATAGTCAATGTAATGAAGTCACAAAGCAAAACGAAAAGAGTAGTGAAAATAAATATCTTTTGTAAAGTGTTTTTAGGCGAATGGATGCATAGTTCAAGTACTGAACCATTTTTTTATGAAGAGAGTTATCTTCAAAGTAATAGTTTGCTGCATGCAGTTGACACCACTGGACGAGCATATGAAGTAAAAGATGGTTTTATAATGGAAAAGGAGAAAATGGTTCCAAGAAATGAGGAAGAAGTGATTGCGGATGAGGTTATGGGGAGACGTCCTAAAGCCCCAGTGTATACTTGGAATTGTAGTAGTATTTGTACTTTGCGACAGGAATCTATTGATAAATTACGTGAGTTTTTAAGAGAATATAGTAAAAAGAGTGTTCAACAGAAGATTAAGGTGCTTCAAGGACTAGATCCATGCAGAGTGAGAGAGAATACTGGTTTGCAAGGACACTCTCTGGCTTGTCTATCTAGGAAAGTTTGTCAAAGTGTTTTTCACCATTTTAGGATGCTGGCAGTTCATCATACTGAAATTAGAAAATTTGTGAGAAGATTGTATTTTGCTAAAAGTCCAGCACTAAAGTTAAATGAGTTGAATAAGGCTCTGTTCCGTGGATCTGTATCAGATGTTGAGAAGGTTACTGATGAAATTCAGTTAAGTTACTTTGGTCCGGAACAAGAAAGTGCAGGGAATGACACAGTTATTAAGGAAAATGTGGAAGAGAATGTAGAACCCTCCGTAAATAAGAAATTTGAAGATCAAATAACAAAATTTGCTATCATCTCTAATGAAAGACCAAATATTACTTGTATTTGTTGCCGGAGAAGCCATTATAAAATCCAAACAAGGAATGTTGATCTCTACAAAAAAAGTGAAGAAGAAGATAATTATAAGTGGAAGGATTTTGCAACATATATATTTCTTGAAAATTGTTTTGATTTGGGTGAAGATCATCGTATTTGTAAATACTGTTACAACAAGTTAGAAGAAAATAAAATGCCAGCTAGAGCTGTACATAATAATTTAGAATTGGTTGAAGTTCCTGCAGAACTTTCTGATTTAAATACGTATGAGTCTATACTCATTCAATGTGTTCATCCGTTCCAGACCATAGTACGTATGGAGCCAAAAACAGGCAAATTACCTCCTTCAGATTTACAGAGAGGTTTAAAAGGAAGAGTTGTCTATTTGCCGTTGGATTTGAAAAAAAAATATGGAAACTATTGATACAGATACTTTGGAAACTGAACCATTAGTTATTCTGGTTAATGGTGTACCTACAAAGAGTAAGAACATTTGGCAGGAGCTGGTAGATGTACGGAAAGTACAAAGAGCAAATTTATATTTGAAAAGGAATAATAAATGGTATGAATCCATTTATATAGATGAAGATGAAGAAGATTTAATAGGAGACACAGACACACCAACTGGGCAAATTGAAAAAGTGGACAAGTCAAAAGAAGAAGAAATTTATGAACATTTCAGCATACATCCTCTTCATTCAAAAGAAGTTATGGCAAACACCAATGATCTATTTCAGATGAAAAAAGCCAAAGGAACTCCCGTAAGTGTATGGGAGGAGAGTTTGGAAGCTCATTGTTTTCCCCAGCTGTTTCCTACAGGAGAAGGTGGATGATATGATGAACGTCCAGTACAGATTCCTGCTTCGGAGTATCGGACTACAAGATTATATGCAGAATATCCCAGATTTCGTCAAAGTATTCCTTATTTGTTTCATCTTTTATTTGAAAGTGACTTGTCTGCACTATCTTATGCAGTAAATCACATTTTAAAAAGTGGAGTACATCTACATAATGTGTCTGCTAAGGATTTTATGAACAAAGTGCAGCAGCGAGATGATCATTTGGAATCACAATTGATAAATCTGATGACTTGTCAGCGTGGGACAAATGAATATTGGTACCGACGCCATGGAGAATTGAAGTGCATGTTACGGAATTTAGGAACTCCGACATGGTTTTTCACCCTAAGCTGTGCTGAGTACGCTTGGGATGATCTTCTGGATTTTCTACGAGAGGCAAATTCAAACATTAAAAACATCGAATACAAGACAGCAGGAGAACTGTGCTCATTGGATCCGGTTAATGTATGCAGATATTTCAATCATATATTTGAGGCTATGATGTCCTTCATCTGCAATAAAAAAAATCCACCTCTTGGAGAAGTTGTGGATTTCTTTTGGAGAAAAGAGTACCAAGCAAGAGGTGCTCCTCATATTCATATGCTGTTGTGGATCAAGGATGCCCCAAAATTTGGAACAGATGCTGATGAAGCAGTTTTATCTTTCATTGAAGAATATGCAACATGTGCTATACCTAAAAGTACAGAAGAGAAAAAGTTAAAAGACCAAGTTTTACGTTTCCAAAGTCATCGGTGTGGAAAATACTGTCGACGGAAGTACAAGAGTAAAGATAAATTCTACACAAAATGTCGATTTGGATTTCCACGACCTGTTCTTTCAAAAGGAAGAGTCAACAGTTTTATGTCAGCTGTGCGACATACTATTACAAGAAAATCTCCAAAAAATACGTACAACCTAAGAAGAAAAGAAGAGTCAAAGTATATAAATGACTACAACCCAGTCATTTTATCCATGTGGAATGCTAACATGGATATTCAGTATGTGGCAGACAATTCTATTGCTGTTGCTCGGTATGTCACATCGTACATTACTAAATCTGAGAAAACGGAATTGAAGGAAATGTGGGAAGAGATTTCTCACGAGAAAACTGTCAGTAAGAAACTATACAGTTTCAGTTTAAAGATGTTATCGCATCGAGAAATTGGATCCTACGAATGCTCAGATAGGTTATCATCTGCAAGTCTGTACTCGAAATCCAGAAGAATAATTTGGGTAAGTGTAGGCCTTGCAGCAATGCGAAATCGGGTACTAAAATCTGTTGCAGAAATTGAATATTTGGCCGAGAACGACCCGGAAAGTACAGATATTTTGAAAACAAACATGTTGGACACGTATTACCCAAAAAGAAGTTGTCATCTTGAGAACATGTGTCTCTATGAAGTGCTGCAGAACTACATTTTTTCACGGAAAGCCACAGAAGACATCAAAAATGGAAAATATAAAGTCATTGGTGAGGAAGGATGTTTGGTGAAGCAAACAAAAGGAAGTTTGATTAATCATAGGAAGCTGAGTTGCGACACTACTGACAAAAAGGAATTTTACTACTTGGCACTTTTACAGCTGTTTAAACCATGGCGTACAGAGGACGAACTACTTGGAGAATTTGAAAGCTATGAGGATTCATTCAATGCATGTAAAGATATGATTGAATGCAGTACTTTCATAAATTATGTCCAAATGTTAAATGAAGAAATTGAACAGGAAGCAACAATTGCAGCTGAAGTAGCTAGAGACAGTTCTCAAGACAGCCAAAGTTCTGAAACGCTCAGTCAAGATCCCTTAGGACAACCAATTGTAGAAAATGAAGCTGCAATAGCCATGAATGAAGTTGAAACGGCTATGAATCAAGCTCAAGAAGATTTAATAGACTTACCAAATTTGGAACAACAACTGAATGAAGAACAACAACAAATTTATGAAGAAGTCAGAAAAAAAATTGATCACGGATTACAACATGAAAATAAAGAGTGCACATGCACATCATTTGAACCAATCAGGATGTATGTAAGTGGACAGCTGGAACTGGAAAAAGTTTCCTAATTAAAGTCATCAGAAGCTACCTACAGCAAAAAACAGATTCAACTTTGTCTTGTGTTGTTACTGCTCCAACTGGGTTAGCAGCATATAACATAAAAGGAATTACATTACATCGCTTGCTAATGTTACCAGTGGAGCATGAGAACAAAATAGAATATCACAAGCTTACAGGAGAAGCATGCTTCGAAGTTTCAAGAGTGTTGAAGAAGATGCAAGTTCTCATTATTGATGAGGTAAGCATGGTATCAAACTTAATGCTTGCCTTTGTGCATTTAAGAATGCAGCAAATTCTAAAGAGAGACTATGACGTGTTATTTGGTGGAAAACATGTTATAGTTTTTGGGGATCTTCTACAGCTTACTCCAGTTAAAGGACAACCAGTGTTTAATACTGTGACACATGAAGACACGAAGAAGTCATTAGGAAGCATTGGTAATGCGAATATTTGGTCGTTCTTTGAGTACAAAGAATTTACTACCAATATGAGGCAAGCAAACGATGAAGATTATGCAAGTATTCTGAAAGATATCAGAATTGGACTACTGACAGAAGTTGGCAGAAAAGCTTTACAGAGTCGGTTGCTACATAATTTATTTCCAAAGGAAGAAATAGTTGCACAGAAAATATACAAGAACATTGCAGAAAATAATACTGTAATCTGCTTAATGCCAACACTACGCGAATGCTCGATATTCAATGAGAAACTTTTGAAATTGGAAAAGGAAGAGATTAAGAAAATGGAAGCAGTTGACAAAATTCAGCATGAAGGAATTACTATTACATTAGCAGGCAAACTGCAAAATAAATTGGATTCTCTAGAGAAGAACATTTCGAAAACAGCTGGATTAGAAAAAAATCTATATCTTTGCATGAACTGTCGAGTATTTTTAAGGAGTAATTTGGATGTTGAAAAAGGTTTAGTGAATGGAGCTATGGGTAAAGTTGTGGGTTTTGTGAAATACCAGAAAAAAGATGGAATTGAATTTTTAAAAATAAAATTTGATCAGATTGCAGAGATTAAAGATATTAGTCGTTGTTCAGTCCGTTTTTTGCTTGTAAAAGACTTATATGTACGTAGGAAGCAGTTTCCATTTTCTCTAGCATATGCTGTAACTATTCACAAGTCTCAAGGATTAACTGTAGATAGTGCTTTTGTAAACATTGGATCTACTGTGTTCAAAGAAGGTATGGCATATGTTGCTTTGTCACGAGTGAAAACATTATCTGGTTTATTCATGATAGACTTTGATGACTCAAAAGTTAGTGCAGATGCAAATTGTGTAAAGGAGTATAATAGATTAAGAAGAACCTATGCTCCTCATTTAGGTCAGTATCCTGTGTTGGAGAAACTTGTTGTTTCTCGGAAAAGGAGATTTGAGAATATCTGTAATGAGGATGTAGAGAAGAGAAAACAAAAAGAGACTCATGTGATTGCAAGCAAAAAGAAAAAGGATAATGTTGAAGAGGTTGTTTGTTGTCATTTTGAAAATAGCTCTGGTGTCAACTGCTACGCAAATGTGTAGTGCTTAATGTTGTATTTTATCTTGAAAGTTTGCAAGAGCAGATAATAGTAAATCATGATAAAAGATTCTGTTCTGTGCTAAGTCTGCTTTATGAGAAACTGAGTATTGATAAAAATAAAATAGAAAGTGCTAATGAAATTAGAAATCTTTTAGACGTATGTTCAGGACATACACAGTTAACTCAAAATGTCCAGCAAGATGCACAGTAATTCTTGATGTATGTCCTTATGGTACTGGAAGATGAAGGCATAGATATTGAGAATATGTTCGGTCTCTCTTATAAATGGGAACATACTTGTGAAAACTGTTTCCACACATGCAGCTCTAATGTTGATTCAGAAAGGTTTATCTATTTAACATTGCCAGAAAGTAAATCAGTGAGTTTTAGTAAATTAGTTAAAGATGCCAATCATAGCATGGAATGCTGTGAATGTAAATCTGACATGTTTTCAACGTTATTTTTAAAGAAATATGGACAGTATGTAATTTTAATGATGCAACGTTGTAGAGCTGATGGTTCAAAATTGGACACTTTAATAAAGAAGTTTATAGGACAGCAATTATCAATTTCATGAAAAACTTTTGTTACAGTTGCAATCATTTTCCATGATGGACCTACGATAACTTCTGGTCATTACACAGTTTATCTTAAATGTGAAAAAGGCTGGACACTGTGTAATGATTCTCAATTGGTTTTTAAGCGACGTTTGCCTTTTGATTTAGCAAATTCCTATTTAATTTTTCTGAAACCAAAATTTTAGATAGAATTTGTAACATCTGTACAAACCATTTTTATTGGATTACCATTGGAAATTTCATCAAAAAAGGTTTTAAAAATTACCATTTGGCCTAAAGGAAAGGTAACAATTTGTATTGTGGACTTCTTAGACACATATTATTTTGGTGATTATGCTTATGCAAAAAACAATTTACGACGATATGTAGTGCAAAAAGTTATTGTTCTTAGATGATATTTTTGAAAAATATGTAAAATTTCTATAAAGGTATGTTTTAGTGAGAAGAGATTCTGGGCTTTTTTAAAACAATCTTTCAGATTGTTATTTTTTTTTGCCCGCTGTTAAGTGATTTACAGTGAAATTCAATATATTCTGAAAGCAAAAAAAGGGCAAAAAATTGTTTTTTAAATATGAAAATATGTGTATTGTATTCTAAAATGTATTTTTAAATATTAATACTTTTTTCTTTTTAAAAAACGTTTTTTCTAGCAATTTAAATGAAGCATTTATTAATAAATAATATATTTTTTGGGTCAGGTAAGAGTTAAATTTCTGTATTTATTACACATTTATTTTCATGCTCCCTTTTTTTCACTTCTCCTCTCTCTGCTTTTCTCATTTCCGTTGTACTCCCTCAAGGACCTTGTAGGGTAAAAATAAAAAAAAAATACGCGTACGGTAAAACAAATAAATAAAAAAATGTATTTAAAAAAAGTTGTGAGGTAAGGTTGGCTCTTAAAAGAGCCGTTGGGTTAATTCAGGGACAGAGGAAAGAAAGAATGGGAATATTAACAAGGACCACAGATGTGCTGGTCTATCTTATTGTTTATTAGGGAAACACTGCTCTCCCCATGAACAATTAGAACATAACATCTGGTGCACCTCATTTGTACGATCCGAAATCGAGGGTTCGTTTCCAGAGGAGCAGAAGAGGGTGATGCTCCCACCGCAGAGGAAGGGCTCGGCTGAGCTGCCGAAGATGTACTCGGCTGAGCTTCTGCGGGTGTGCTTGGGTGACTTTCTGAAGGATTTGCTTCAGAATGTCGAGCAAAAGTCCTGGGATGTTTATCCCTAATGTGTCTCACCATAGTGTGGTTACCAAAGGAATACTTCTTCCTTGGGTTACCTCTAGATAAGACACGCTCACAAAGTGAGCAGGTGACTAAAGGAGCATTTACCTTTTTCTGCCCCTCTGGAAAAGTAAAATACTCCCAAACAAAAGAATTCTTTTGTTTCCTCCTTCTCTGCCTGATGATGCTGCTGCCCTGCTCACTCTCAGAAGAGGTCTGCTGCTCTGCCATTGTATCCCAAAGACAATTCAGCTCCTTCTCCTAAGAAATCACAAGCAGTAATGAGGGGAATGGGTGTGGTGTAGGAAGATTCCAGAACTGAAAGTAGTTTAAACCAATCAAAAGTGTTGTTTCTTGATCACATGATAAACCGTACGCGCACGTTAAGCTTACCGTGCGCGTACGGTAAAAGTACGCATGCGCGTATGAAAGACACGCGCATGCGCGCATGCGCATTACAGGCACGCTCGTACACTTCCGCGTAACGTGCGCGCGTGCGCGTGTAAAGCATGCGCTTACGCGTCGCGTAGGAAGTACGGACACCTACGCAAAATGCGTAAGCATACGCAAACAGCGTAGAAATATTACGTACGCTCACCATACATAAAGCGAACCATGCGCTTACGGTAAGCTTACCGTATGCGCACGGTAAAAAAATAAATAAATAAAAAAAAGGTTTGATGAAGATATTAACTATGTTATACAACTATATCTAACCAATTATTAAAAAAATGTGAATCTTTAAAAATTGAAGAATGAATTAAAACCATGAATATATACATGGGTAGAATAGTGTTTAAAGGAAAAAAAAAAAAAAGGAATAAAATGATGTAAAAAAGAAAAAAAAACAATAAAAAATCATAGGTTTCACACACATTATTGTTAGGAAAAAAAAAATAAAAAAACCATGCAAAAATAAAAATAAAATATAGCTTTCACATGCGTTATATATAAAAAATAGCTTCTAAAAAACCTTGCAAATTCACTGAAAAAACCATAGGTTTCACACACGTTATAGTTAGGAATTAGCATTTAAAAAACCTTGCAAATTCAATGAAAAAACCATAGGTTTCACAAATGTTATAGTTAGCTGGACATTTCGCTCGTAAAAAACCAATGAAATTCCCCCGTTATAGTTAGTTCAGCTAACTATAACTCGCGCACCCGCAATCCACTGCTGATGACGTCACATATTACATCACTCATGACATGGTCAGTGACATCACTGATGACATCTCAAATGGAAATTTTGTGACGAGCTACAGCCCGAACTGCTGAATTCAGTTACACCAAATTTGGCAGAAAGGTAGAGCTTGGTTTAGCAAGTGAGCTTTTTTTTAAATGGTGTAAATCCGTTAAGTAGTTTTTGAGAAATTCAAAAAATAAGAGTCAAAAAATCAATTTCCCGTAGGAAACTTTGTGCAAGGCTACAGCTGAAACTACTGAACGGAATTACCCAAAATTTCGCACAAAGGTAGTGCGTGGGTTAGAAAACGACCTTTTTTTTAAATGGTGTAAATCCGTTCTGTAGTTTCTGAGAAACTGGAAAAATACAAGTTTTGATATCTGGGCGGAGCCTAAGTGCCGTGCACGAGCTTCACTGTGATTGACTGTGAACACTCCAAACCAGGAAGTGTTGGCAGCCATCTTGATTGTCGGTAGAAGCGAGTTGCCAGAAAACAGAGAAACAAAGGTAGAAAACAAGAGACGGGGGCAGAGTAGAAACACCCTGACCCCCTACGCCTGCTCAGGGGGTCCCAGAAGGACCCCCAGGGCCCAAAAAAATGTAAAAGAAAATCGGCGCAATTCGTGCTGGGGTCGCGGTTTCCTGCGTTTTCTTTTAATGAGACAACGGGGTGGGCTAGGTCTCGGGGGAATTTTTTAGGAAAAAAATAGCGGGGGCCTGCTGGGGTCTGCGCAGTCCCGGGGCTCGCTGGGGTCAATCAATCAATCAATCAATCAACCAATCACTGCATTTGTAAAGCGTGCTACATACCCGAGAGGGTCTCAAGGCACTGGGGAGGGGGGGTGCTACTGGTCGAAGAGCTAGGTCTTGAGGAGTCTTCTGAAGGCCAGCAGGTCCTGGGTCTGTCGTAGGAGGGTGGGGAGAGTGTTCCAGGTCTTGGCGGCGAGATAGGAGAAGGATCTGCCGCCGGCGGTGGTTTTTCAGATGCGAGGGACTGTGGCGAGGGCGAGGTTGGCTGAGCGGAGGCTTCGGGTGGGGGTGTGGAAGCTGAGTCGGTTGTTGTGCAGTGCTTTGTGTGCGTGGATCAGGAGCTTGAAGGTGATCCTTTTGTTGACGGGGAGCCAGTGCAGGCCTCTCAGGTGGAGTGTGATGTGGCTGCGGCGGCGGACGTCGAGGATGAGTCGGGCCGAGGCATTCTGGATGCGTTGGAGTCGTCTCAGGAGCTTGTTTGTAGTTCCTGAGTAGAGGGCGTTCCCGTAGTTAAGTCTGTTGGTGATGAGGGCCTGGGTAACGGGTTTTTTTGTGTCGAGGGGGATCCATTTGAAGATCCTGCAGAGCATACGGAGGGTGTTGAAGCAGGACGCGGAGACGGCGTTGACTTGCCTGGTCATGGAGAGAGTGGAGTCAAGGATGATCCCCAGGTTGCGTGCGTGGTCCGTGGGTTCCGGGGCTGTGCCTAGTGACGTGGGCCACCAAGAGTCGTCCCAGGCTGATGGGGTGGGTCCGAGAATGAGGACCTCTGTCTTGTCTGAGTTCAGCTTCAGTCTGCTGTCCTTCATCCAGTCGGCTACGGCCTTCATTCCTCTGTGGAGGTTAGCTTTGCCGGTGTGGGGATCTTTGGTGAGGGCTATGATCAGCTGGGTGTCGACGGCGTAGGAGATGATGTTGAGTTTGTGTTGTCGTGCGACGTGGGCGAGGGGGGCCATGTAGATATTGAACAGCATCGGGCTGAGGGAGGATCCCTGTGGGACGCCGCAGATGATCTCGGTGGTTTTGGAGTGGAAGGGTGGGAGGCGGACGCTCTGGGTTCCGGCTGTAGTGTAGTTCCTAAATCCCTGATAGGCTCTGCACAATTGGAATAATATACAGTATAGATTTGACATAGGACTGAGGTCAGTATGTCTCTATCGAGTACATTAAACTTAATTACTTGTGTGTGCCAGCTAACTCAGAGGTCACTAGAAACTTCTCGAATATACAAGAAGGGATTTGTTTCTGACAACCGCATAAACATGACAAGTTTGTTTCCCTTAGAGTCGGAACAATCTGAGAACCGTGGAAACAATAGATAACAGTTTCACTCAGTCAATTGTGCATGCTTCGTTTCTACAGAGTTGCACAGAAATAGAGAGATGGGCGTTTCAATAAAAATGGGTTTATTGAACAGTCCTATTTCTCATGCAAGAGATATGAACTGCTACAATCGTAAGACAGGATAAGAAGTACAATACGTCCAGGGTTAGCAGTAAGATAAAATAATATTGCTATAGCATGGTTTGTAGCTATGACATATATTCATAAAATACATACATACATAACACAGGCTAAAATGTGAATACTCATCTGATGCTTCTAAATAGTTCTACCCCAGTGTACCTAACCTAAGTGTAGTACGAGGTAAGAAGTAGGTGCTGTTTTCTAAAGTATAGCTAGCTATAGTTTTAGATTTGCCAAGAGTTGCCAAATGTTTCTCTAAGTTCTAGTCTGCTCCATACCTTAGAATGTGTGAGGTTGGAATCTCTTTCCAGGACTCGATATATAACACCCCGCAAGGGGAGTCAGAAACACTGGAGCTGGATTCTCTGCGAGGAGGATGACAGCGTCTGGTCAGTGCATCAGGCGGGAACTCCTTCCGAAATTGTCGTGGCTAACAGCAAGTAGGCAGTCGAACTGGACCATACCAGAACCGTGGTTTGCCAGGGCAAGTGCAGGTATATTTATACCTTGAAGGTGTTTAGGAATGCCTATATTGATGTAAAAGTCGGGCATCGGAACGTCATGAATGAACCCCTAAGGAATAGATGTTCATGCATGAGTTCTTGGAGAAATCAATATCCAAGCAAAGAACATTCCTAAAGGCTTAAGTCTGGTTTTCCAAGAACTCATTGTGACGTGGATTGATGGATGTAGGAGACCATGCCTGTATTTGGTTAGCATGGACAATGCCTAAATAAGGGCTGGATTTTCTATGCCTAAATAAGGGCAATATAAATTGTACCTATATAAGGGCATAAATCGGGAAACCTATATACGGAATCTAAATCAACACACAACAATGCAGTCACGGGGATTTACTCCTGTTGGGAGGGGTGTTGCGTGGCTCCTCTCCTGGAGCCTTCATGTGCTTATGACTTTTCGCGGGTTCCTGCGTCTTATTTTCACGAGATCCCGGGGTGGGCTAGGTATCGGGGGCATTTAAAAAAATAAATAAATTGCGGGTGCTCGCGGGCTGCGGGGGCCCGCTGGAATCCCCGCAGACTTGGGGCTTTACTCATGTTAAGAGGGGTGTTGCGCGGGCCCTCTCCTGGAGCCCTCCATGTGCTTATAACTTTGGCATCACTTGACGAATGTTTACGAAATCTTCCCAAAAGTTTCTCTTTTTTGATCAGCTCCTATCTCAAAAGTTTAGAGGTGATTGGTCAAGGGGGGATTGAGAAAAAAGGGGGGTCCCAAAACATGTTTTCTGAATGCATTTTCCATACAAAAGTTTAGATAAGGCTACAGGTGAAACTCCTGAATGGAATCACGCCAAATTTGGCAGGTGGAAACGTCTTGGTCCAGAAAGCGCGCTTTTGTAGAAATGGTGGAAATCTGTTCAGTAGTGTTTTGAGATATTAAAGGAAAAAAATATATATATCTGGATGGTGCCTAACTGCTGAGCATGAGCTTGCGTCTGATTGGCTGCTGACATTTCAAACCAGGAAATGTAAGCAGCCATCTTATGCCTCGCATCGAGTGAAAATATAAAAGAAAGGTTCCGGGGGCAATTTAATATAGCAGAGCTCTGTCTAATGATGATTTGGACGCAGTTAAGGTTTAAGATTTATTAACAATAAAGGAGGATCAGGTGAGCGCCAGGTAGTACGACTTCCACTCCAGGACAGCAGTAAGAAGATAACCCTTTCACGCTTCTTGTACCCAACATCAACACTTCGCAACTATGCCATTAGAAGCCAGTCCGTCGGCTCACAGCTCTCTACCTTTGTGAGCTACTATGCTGCTGTTCCTTTCGGAGCTGATGGCTCATAGTTCTGCGTCTGTGAGTCGAGCGGCCGGGCTGCAGTTGTCCCTCTGCGAGTCTGGGTGCAAACTGTTCATAAGTCAAACTACATAAGCATTGAAAAGCCATTTTGTGATTCAGTACATCAGCTGGCATCTGTCCGAGGCATTTCTGAAAACATACTGGAGTTCTTTCTGTGAGAGATACCCCTTCCACGCTTCCTCTCCCCACATCAGCAGATAATGCACCCTCTTCCCACATTACCAACATACCCCCAACAACCTTATTGGGCCCGGAAGTGTCCCTGTGCGGTTGGACAAACAAGAATCCTAGTCATGTATAGATTTACATATAAAACATATTTGATTTAAACAAAACGACAACAAATCAAACTATGTACAGCCGTGGCATGTCATCGCTGGTCCATTTGTGATTCACAGCCTGCAAGACAAAAAGAAAGATAAGATGGTGCGTCATGCATCCAGCAAAGGAGATAGAGAGAGAGAGAGAGAGAGAGAGAGAACACAGAGAGAGAACACAGAGAGAAAGAGTGGAAGAGAAGAAGAGCGAAAGTGTGAGCTACAAGGAAGAGAGAAACAGTGTGAGAGAGAGGAAGAGAGAGAAAGAATGAGATATGAGGAAGAGAGAAAGAGAGAATCCATGTGAGAGAGGAGGAGGAGAGAAATAAAAACATTTAGGATATTAAAGTTACAAAATATCACTTTTTTTCAAAATTACTGAGAAAAACATAGGTTTTATGAACATTATAATTAGATATTAGTATTTAAATAACCTTTTAAAATTCACAAAAAAACATAGGTCTCAGGAATATTAAAGTTAGAAAGTAGTATTTTAAAAATAAATATTAAATTTACTGAAAAAACGATTGCCACATTTCCCAGCATTGAGTTATTATATGGCTGAGGGACCATGCCGTTTTTGGAGGGTTCGCTGTCCTGTTCTGCACTGCCTTGGTGGTAGTAGGGAGAGGGGTGGTACGGGGGGGAGGTCCTGAGGGTTGTGGCAGTGGGTGTTGTGTCCTTCTTGGGTGTCGGAAAAAACTATAGGTTAAACAAACATTATAATTAGAAGTTAGCATTAAAAAAACATTGAAATTCACTGAAAAAAAATAGGTTTCAGGCTCGTTATAGTTAGAAATTAGCATTTAAAAAACCTTAGATATTCACTGAAAAAAACATAGGTTTCAGACATGTTATAGTTAGTTGGACATTTCACTCTTACAAAACCATCGAAATTCCCTTGTTATAGTTAGTTATAGTTATAGTTAGTTCACCTATGGTTTTTTCAGTGAATTTCTAAGGTTTTTTAAATCCTAATTTCTAACTATACCATGCCTGAAACCTATGTTTTTTTTCAGTGAATATATAAACAGGTATACCATTAGAGCTATGAAAAATAAGTAAAAATATAAAAAATACTCAGAATAATATGAAGCGTCTTTTCTACCATCCTACATACAGCTTCCATACCTAAAGCAAGCTTGTGGTATTTGTAGCTTTGACCCATACCATACACTTAATGGGTGACTGAGCTTATGTTGATTATGAACCACAGATGAAAAGGTAACCTATCCTGCACACAGTTAGCTCAAAACGTTAATGTTGTCACAGACAAATTCACCTAACTATAACAATACTTTAACCTATGGTTTCTTCAGGGAGTTTCTAGTTTTTTAAAGTAAAGTGATATTTTATTACTGTACGTAAATGCAGGCTGTAAATGGGTTGGCTGCAGGGCCTTGCCTATATAATTTTGCTTCATGAAAGAAAACTTAGTTTGAAGCTTGAAACCTCCCAGAAATTGTAAAATATCTGTACAGATATGGCCTGTGCTTTTTTCCACACACTTTTATTCAAGCTTCAATAACTATTTTAAGAATGAACAAAGAACATAGGAGGCAGCGCCCTGCTTTGTTCGCCAGTTTGAATGGCACAGAAAAGATGCACACTTGAATCAAACCGCTCCTTCATCATCACAACAAATTATTGCTTGCAGTATACAACCACAAATTCAGGGTGAAATCCGTAAACTAACAGTACATATTCATAACCTGGCTTCTCAAATCTTGCATTCAGTGACTTCCACACATGGGTAGACAGTCAAGCCAACAGATGGGTTCTATCCAGCCAGAACATGACAGCACTTGTACAAATCCATGCTGTTAGAAGCCCTAAACATACAGCAGGACACACAAGGTTCGTGTTCAGCTTCCTTCCAGAGATGGCTACTTACTCAAAATGTATCAATGAGTCTGAAATTAACAAAGAATCCAAAGTGGATGGAACCATAGCTGCAACCAACAAAGACCTAGCCTCTAAGTGACAATCTTGACATGACCTTTGCGTTTAACAAGTTTATATCAAGAGGGCTGAGGGGAAACCAAACCATTGTCAACAAATGGTTCTAGCATAAAAGGTACTGCAAAGCCAAAGACGAAATCTTAATAATCAATGACCTACCTCTGTCTATAAATGGACAAAACTAACTACAAAACTATCAGAAGAAATTATGAAAATGCCATTTGGAGAACAAATATCATACATAGCTTATCACAATAAGAATGCAATAAGAATGCAGCAAACAAAGAAAAGGGAATTTTAGGCATCTATATTGAATCCTGAAGACTACATCCAAATCCTTGCTTTCCACACCACAATATAATATGGTTCCACTGCACATACCGAGAATTGGAAGGATATTAAAGAAATAGTTTAGCTCTGAAAAAAATCTAGGCAACCATGCCACAAAGGATGAAATAAGTTAGCTAAACTCTGCTCAGATCATGAAAAACGTTACTGCAGCACCAAAGAAAAGAATAAATGATGTACTCCAACCAAGCAAGCATTTTATATTATGTTCCAGAAAATTATTTAATCTCTCTAAAGATTGTATTTATGCTTTTATTTTAGGCATATCTACCTATCTTTCTCTCTAGCGTTTTGCAACTTTGCAAAACATTTGTGTCGCTGTTCGTTGCAGTGTGCAACAGTTGGTGGTCTACTATTTCAGACGTTATGCACTATGATTGGGGTTTTCGGTGAAGGTGAGTCACTTGCATGGTTGCCAA
Organism: Triturus cristatus; assembly: GCF_964204655.1. Taxonomy (NCBI): domain Eukaryota; kingdom Metazoa; phylum Chordata; class Amphibia; order Caudata; family Salamandridae; genus Triturus; species Triturus cristatus. The sequence continues at coordinate 1,528,244,566 of NC_140591.1, forward strand.
TCAGTGACTTTTCATGCTCTGCCATTTATAGCTATTGGGGCCCCTGTGTATAAGTAGGTAAACTGCCCCCTCTAAGGAATCTGTGGTGTGTTCTAAGTGAATAGGTAAAGCTATGCCTAATGATTCACTGCAGACCATCGGCCCATCTTCGCTGGGCAGACTTCCAATGCAAGAAATCATCACTTGCTGGGGATGCGCAGCCTTAATTTCACCTGAAGCGAATACAGAAACCTTGCCCGCCTTCGTGAAGGGTGATGTCTCCTGACTTTGCATGTGGAGTTAAATAATCACTCAACCTTTCAAATATATGTGGTGAAATTCACTCAACAAATATTTGTAACTAAGCTCAGCAGGAAACTGAGCTACTTTTAGTGGGTCTTGCTTGGATATTGGAAAAACAAAAGCAGATGTAGTTTCATAGCATTTGCAGTCCAAATTCTCTTGCTGATCACAGAGGTTTATGGTTTCTACTCCATCCAAAATGGCCTACATAACACCAGCAACATTTTTGTACAACTGAAAGATATACACAAGCGGGGCTCATTTCACATTCAGGGGATTGAAAGTGTAACTCACGGGCAAGTAAAACCGAGGGAAAGATTGTTTTGATCAACATGGAATCTGGAACCACCCTATCACATAAGACCGGCCCTTGGTGTACTACAAAATATTTTGATGAAAATTTGCAGTCACTCGAACCTCAGAGCAGTGAAACACCTTGCAAGTCCGGGACAGATTGTACCTGTTTGGTAGAGGAGGACGGCAGACCATTCTGAATTTGAGGACACTGCACAATAATCTAGCTGTGAAGAGTTCAACAGCTCTTAATGATCTCTAGTTGCCTGTCTGATGCCTCTTTTCAAACACAACTCTTTCTGGGAAAATTCCAGGATTTGGTAAAGTAGGGTTATCACTAACTTATAGATCCAAATGTTTCTGTGGGAAGGCGTGGAACCCACCGGTCTCCCTCCAACCATGTCGACCATATAAAAAACTGTATTCGATATTGACAGCGAACAGTAGGAACTGGAATATGAGTGAAGCCACACGAAATGTTGTCTCTTGCAGTCGCACAGTGTGTCTCATCAAATGGAGGCTCTCTCATGTGTTCTGTAGTCTCTCATGAGTGACAGTTCTTTCACACTAAATTGAGCACAAGTCTAATGTTGATCACTACATTTACATCAATTTCAGTTGGATGCAGTTATTTCTATTACATGACTTACACATAAATGTTAACTCATTGCAGAAAATGAAAAAATACCCATGAAACACTAGCAACAGTTGCCATCTTGGTTCTTGAGCAATTCTTTGGATTAGAACACATGGTACATTGACCCTTGATATAATACTATGACCTTGATTCTCAAGTTCGCAGCTAGCCCGGAAATAGCTCATACGCCTTGAAACATCCCCAGGTCTGCATGCCACTGTGGGCGAAACATGTGTCATTTGTCCTTGTGCACAATTGTTTCTGCTTTTCAAGAACAAGATTAAAATCAATGAAATTCAAATTAATGACTTGACTTTCTTTTTCCATTGGGAAACTTCATTAAAACCAAAAGATCTTTTCCACCTCTGTCCACCTGTCTTAAAGCAAATCTCTTGATTCAATGGGTTAGGGGTTTTCTCATTCAGTACATCTGGCCCTCTTGAAAATTACATCCATTATTAGGACGGAGAACTCCTGGGGGCCACTACTCCTTTTCCCTGTAAACTAATGAGGAGGTCTGGTTGAAAATCCCTTTGAGTGACGGTGCTATTGGATTAATTTTAGCAGAGCCACATGTCTTGGCAAACACCAGAACTAAGAGAGGCAATAGGTCTGGCATTGGCCACCAGCCGCATGCCTTTGCAAATGATTTTTGGTAATGTTTTTGTAATTCTTTATCACGGGTTGATAGAGAGTGCTGAATAAACACAAGAGATTGAAGGATGAGAGGAAGTCGTCCCCCCTCGACCTCCCACACAATATTTCAATCACCATCTGGAAATCTGACAATAGAAATGTCTGTGTGGGGGAAATATACAAAAGTGATTAAAACTGCCCTCACACACAGCAAGCTGTGTCATGCTTCATCATAGGGCTGCTAACACACCTCTACCCAGACCAACGCTGGAGGTGGAGCAATAGAGAGGGGGAAGACAATACAACATAACTTGAAAGAAACAGGATCACACATTGAAAAAATGTGCATATATAGTGATTTTAAAACTGGTCTCAGGGAGTCCCTATTACAATTTTAATCCTGGGTACCCTTCCAGATTAAAATTGGATTTGTGAATGCTGGATTGGGGAGCTTATTATGAGACACCAACCCCTCCACTCTGTAAAACTGTTGTTTCAGCTGGCAAAATGTACTACCCCGGCTTTCATCAGGACTCTCAACAATATGACCCCTAATGGTACTGACCCTACCTCCTTCTGATCCAGGAGTAAAGGACAAGTCAACCTACTGAGTCACTGCTCCGTTTTAATGTGGTAGAGCCCCTCGCTCTCCGAGAGGAACCTGAAAAAGAATTGAAAAAAGAACAGGTAAAAGTGCAAAGTGCTGTCCCCATCGTGCAGCACTTAATACCAAAATATCACAGTGATTCACTCCCACACGTACACACTGAAACAAACATTCGCAACTACCAGCTCTGGTCCTCAACAAAATACGGACCCTGCGGTGTATTACTAAAAAGTCGATCGCTCCTAACAATTGTTCAAGCAATCAAGACTCACAAGGAGTTAAGGTCACATCACGTTATTTAAAAGCAAGTTATATACAGTGTGGGTATCAGAAACTTGGAGACACACCATTAGACCATCATCCTTGTTTGTATACGCTTACCGAGTTCATTTAAAATCTAGACTTGATAGAGAGTGCTGAACAGATAGATGAACAGAGAGCCTTGCAAAGAGAGCTAGAGCAAGAGGATTGTTTAGACAGTGTTGGAAAGCTAGAGCAATAGGGTTGCATAGATAGATAGATAGATAGATAGATAGATAGATAGATAGATAGATAGATAGATAGATAGATAGATAGATGGTTGCAAATCAGGCTACAAAGGTTTCATTGATGGAAATGGTTGCCTAGATAGTTTAGATAGATAATTAGCTAGGGGTGCATAGATAGATAGATGCATTGGAATAAAATCACTGCTGTAACTAGCAGTATAATATTTAAATGTCTATATAGACACAACATACAAGCACACTGAAAGCAAAATGGAAAGCCACACATGCAGGCATAGACACTAAATTGGTTTAAAAATATAACTGTAGTTCCTTAGTTAACGTATATATCCGCATGACATATGAGAGCACAGTTATAAATGCCCTTCATTGCTTTCATACTAAAAAGATGACAATTTCATAAATAATAGTTTCAAATGGATACAATCTGAAATACCATACAGTAGTGGTATTCAGATAAACAAAGAACAATACAAAGGAAATTTACAACACTATTAGAAGGAGACAGGAACTGATAAAGTTGAAATGTGCCAAGTGCCACATCAAAACCAACATGAAAAAACTGGTAGAAAGCTTCTTGCTATCACATCCTGTTCTAAACACACACAAAGGAAACACTCAAGTAATAATGAAGTAAAAAGAAAAACACTAGAACTAAAGGGAACTAACCTATATGTTAATGTGCTCCTGGTGAAAGAGCAAAATGCAGTCACTTAAAAAGTGAAGTTAGCCGGTGGCTTAAGTGGGCAGACCATAGACCTATGCGGTAGTTGGTGGAAGCAAAAAGTGAATAAGGAGCATCAGATCAATGAATGATGAATTGTCTGCAACTCCCTTTAAGTAAGCATAATATATATATAATGTTAGTAAAATCAAAACATCTTTGCTTACATCATAACTAAAAATTATTGTAGTTGGGCGATGTCTATAAAATTAAACCCCACCTTTATTTGGATGGCTCCTTTCTGGGGAGCAGAACAGAACAAATAATTTAAGTTGCATGGTAAATAAAGAGGTACAAAAATCTGTAAATAAAAAGGTAACATTTTGAATTACGAGTAAGATCACATGCATCACTCTATATACCATGATAAAATAATTGCATTAGTCATGAAAATGTCTACGTAAAGTTCCCAAAAAATAACACTGAATTTAAATCCGTTTAAACGAGCATAAAACGATTGTTAAAATCCAAATATAATAATACCATATTGGCCACATTGATTGAACCTTGACTTTAAAAGTTGAACCAGAGTAAAATGGGTGAACAATGTCAAATCAGTCAAATGGGTACCGAAGTTGTAAGCGAATTATCCGTCAGGGATCCTCTGCAACAAAGTAATTTTTGAACCTTTTTTATCACCTTTGTATAAAATCTGATCATCGGTGGGTCAACTCACTTTGCGCATGCTGTAATCGCATCATTGCATGTTCTGAACTTGTACAAATATAGGTTTCAAGTAACACTGTCTCAAAGGGGTCAATTCTGGACAATAGCATAATATGTGCTTGTAATTCTAGCTTGTACCCTCATATTCTGCAGACTAACTGCATTATCTGGAACCCTAGTATAAGGGCAAGCAAACCTCAAATGAGTAAAGTTATCATTTAAATGATGGGGTGTTTCAGTTAAAAGATGTGTCTATAGTGCAAACTTAGCCCCTGATTTGGAGGATGGGTTACTCCACACAAATGCACTACAGGTGCATTAAATCCAATGTCACTTGTAATACGGCGGACGGGATATCAGTCACATTTGTGATGGAGTAACCCATCCGCCGAACTCTTAATCAGGGCTCTAGTGTAGCAGCCTATAATCATCTTCACATAGTTATTGGTGCTGATCCTATAAAATCCTAATTTATAAGGAATTACTTTAACTTTGGCAGGCACCAGCTTATTGAATGAGTTGCATTCAATGTTTGGTTTCAACGTTTTACAAATCTATGTGTAACCATGGGCCAGATGCAATCTTTCTGCACCTCCAGCCAGGTTAATGACTCTAGTAATTCCTCCAGCACTACTTTAAACTTAAAGAGAACTTTAATAAAGTTTGCATCCTGTCCTAAAACCTCAGTTCTCATCTTAAATTCTAGTTGAATCAGTGCGTAATTTGTACCAGTGTTTTCTGGTGCTCTGCACCGGCATTTCTTTCTAAACATCCGCAGTATCCTCCTCATGGTGCTGTGTGTCTATATTTATAGAAGAGCACAACAATATAGAGTTCAATTTTTTTAATGTACTTTGAATTAAAACAATCAAGCTATGATAGCCATGACAACCCTACAGTGTCACACATGTTTGAGTGTGATCGTGAGTAGCTTTTTCTACTGCAGAGATTCGACAGTAGTGACAGAAATTGTAGATGGTGCAGCTGTACTGGATATCTGAAATAGTTTGGGACCCGGCGCCTATTTTCCAAATTGAGTACTACGTTGATTCTGGTCCTGAAGTGTTGTCAGAAAGACTGAATAGCAGCCTGGAGGTACGACAATGATATAGGTCAGTCCATTTTGAAATGATCCCAGGCAAAGCCACTAAGTTAAAGACTAGGGTGGGCATCAATTTTACAGCTAGCACACAGAATGGTTCTCTGGATGTGCCTGATAAATTCTTTGCCAGACCTGTAAATGCCACATTTAACGCTGAGGTTTGCTGCCCTACTAAGGCAAAGGAGGATTGACGCCCCCTCTTTTAGATGAGGTGGCTCATGAAGATTAGTAAGTAGGAACCCTTTCGGAAGGATAACTATTCAAAACTACTTACCAGATTTTATGAGTTTACACCAAAAGATCTTAGCGATCAACTTTGACAAAAGAAAAACTAATCTATTACCTGCAGGAAACATGCTCACTGGATTCATGCCTTAATCTAATCTAATCTAATCCTGTTTATGTCATGTGGAAGAGTGTCATCAGGAAATTATAACAATCTCGCACTGAAGTTCTGAGGGAATGTGTTTGTCTTAAAAAGATCATCTGTAACTCAACCACATACAAGTCAGAAAGAGGGGTACTAACAGGTACCCTAACTTAAACCCTTATTCATGAACATTGTTTTTAGAGATGATAAATGTTTAACCCAACTTAATCTTTACCTAGGTAAATGACTAAAGTGTGTTTATTTGTCATTCTAGTTATGAGGTTTTCCTGAGACTGTCATTATGAACGAAAGCAATTCTCTGGCAATGTGGAAATGTGCCTTTTCAGGGGCACACCGGTGCAGGGTTCACCCTTAAGTTTGTCCACGGGTCCTTAGACTAACAAAGAAGAGAGTGGCACTGAAGCTGGAATTCAAAATAACAAGTTTATTAAACACTCATGAGTGGGACTACATCAATACAACACCCTCAGGCGCTGTAGTAGGTAGTACATGGAATACAGAAACCATGGGCCTTTTATACACAGTTTGTTGTAGAGTAAGCATGTAGTTACAAATAGAAGGTACAGGCCTACACAGGAATAGATGCTGACAAACATTGGCAGATGAATATCACTTAGTCAGCAAAGTGGGAGGCGAAACGGAACTGCTTACATCAGTAGAATATGATAGACTGTTACATTCTCAAGCAAGTGCATTCTTGCAGCTACAGGCCTTTCTGAGCTCATACATTGCTCTGGCTCAGTACAGAAGGAGTTAACTAAGGTTGATGACTCAAGCAGAATAGAAAATGAAGCAACAGTGAAGACGGCAGAATCACAAGGCTAACAAAATTGATGCTGCAAACAAGATGGCTTCAGCTCATGCTAACAGCAATTATTTTCGATTTCCACAGCAACACTGAATTTCAGTAATAAAGTCATAAATGCTGCATACAGTGAAATGTTTTAGTGCATTTATCTATTTAACAGCATGGACAATAGCCCATTCTTCCAAGTCATGTAACAATATTCTAGCAAAAGATTTCTCTTGATGTCTAATAGGACTATTACCCTATACATTCCTCACAGGATGCACCCTAATATCCGTCTATCACCCTTCCCATCGGGAACCATCTGAGGTATCGCTCAAAGCTCATCCCTCTGTCCCCCCTTGTTCAACACATAGATGACGCACTTGGCTGACATAATCAGAAACCTCACCATCATATCTTAGGCAGACAACACCCAGCTCATCCTCTGGCTCTCAGAAAACCCCTCCACCACCAGGACCAACTTTCACAACTGCATAACAAGCACCACTGACTGGATCAAGACCAACTGCCTGAAGCTCAGCACGTACAACAGTGAAGTGCTGATTTTTTTTTTTTTTTTGGAACAGCAACTCCCCATGGAATGACACCTGGCGACCCTCCAAACTCAGACTCACACCAACAGACCACACTCGCAACCTCGGCATCATCCCGGACAGCAAACTCATCCTGAAATGCCAGATCAACGCAGTCTCCTACACCTGCTTCCACACCCTCAACATGCTCCAAAGAATCTTCAGATGGCTCCTCGTCAACACCAGGAGAGCTGTCACTCAAGCCCTAGTCACCACCCGGCTGGACTACGGCAACACACTCTATACAGGAATCACCACCCAACGATACGGTGCTCAGCCACCAGACTCACCCGAGACCCCCCCGACCAAATGGACCCACATTATCGCCCACTTCAGGAACCTCCACTGGCTTCCCATACAGAAAAGATGCCAATTCAAGATGCTGACACATGCCTAGAAGGCCCTCTATGACAAAGATCAGCATACATCAACCACCACCTGAACATCCACCAACTCTCCAGACAGCAGCATTTCGCTGCCCTCTCTTACACTCCCCACATCCGCCGAAGCAACAGTGGAAGACGCTCCATCTTCTACCTCACCAACAAGTCCTAGAATTCACCCCCCTCCCCCGGCACAACGACTAGCATCCTCTCTCCCTGAATACAGAAGAGGACTCAAAACCTGGCCTTTCGATTAATCCCACTAACTGATATTTGGAAGGGTGTATGTGTGAACTTTATTTGTATATTATAAATAGATTTGGCCTCCGCCAGCTTTCTGGAGTGCTTTGAGTTGGAATTTTTTTTCAGCTATTGAACTGAAGTGGGCCAAAATCAAAATTTTCTTTAAATATAGATACATGTACTCCAGTGTAGACTAGGGGTCTCATTGGTCCTAATACTGCCAGTTCTGTTAGCCACATGAGCGGGATTAATTCAGATTGCAATATCTGCCCCTTGACATACAGGAAGATTCAGACTGGAGGGAGATTCCTGGACGTATTGTATTTCACAGTCATTCAATTTCCCAGGCAGCATGTGGTTCTCTACAAATCTTCTTTAGTATTTAAAATTGTTTTTATAGAGTCACAAAACCTGTAAAGGATTTTTGCTTGCAAATCGCTAAAACGTCAGTCCACTGCTTCTTTGTGGTCTGAAGTTTGCTTCCCAAAAATATTTTTTATATTTGACTTGCACCACGTTTATTGTTGCTAACTGATAACTGACTGAGAGACTGTGCTTGTTGGCCGTATCCTAGTCTCTGTTTATTTGGCTGTTCTTGACAAGCAGTTCTCTAGTTTGCCAGGAATGTTTGTGGAGGAAGCCTTTCTAGTCTGGTGCTGTGATATGAAGGGCATTGGTTTAGAAGAGTTACACTGTTAAGGCTGAAGAAATGTATTTTACTTTGACATGTACTTGATTAATAAAAGGAAAAGGGCTCTTTCAGATTTATGTAATATTTGTCTTTCACTGTTCAAAAAGGTACCATTCTGTATGTACGATGTAGTGCTGTGTTATGTTTTTAAGAGTAGAATGTAGAACACAAGCTGTGGTTGGATAAGGGATGTTATGATTAGAAGTAAGCAGTTGATCCAAACAATGGAGGCATACTCCAGAGCTGTCTGGTATAAAGCAATGATTGGAGACACTGAGCAGATTCTGGATACATTCACATCTACAATTTGGTGACAAAGACGTCAGGAATGTGCATAAACCATCACAAGAATTCATTTATTATTGATCCAACTCACATCAATATCAAACTTGTCCTCAACTCATACACACCACCCCAAACCTAAGTAAAGTGCCACAACAGTGCTGAATATACTAAAATGTTTAATAAAAAAGTGTTCTTTCATATAACTTTTAACACATAAAATCATCTATTGTTTCATGTTCATAGTAAAACATGCTTTTAAAAAGGGGGGTTCCTTTTCCTCTATTGTTAAAAATACATGATATCATAAACAACACATGCAATTAACCTACATATAAAAGGAAAAGGAGATAATACTCAAGACAAAACAATTTGTCTTAATCAATTGCTAATAAATACAATTAATCAACACAAGCACATGATTATAGCCGAGTTGCCATTAAAGTGCCAGTATGTTCTACAAATTTAGCACTGTAAATGCATTGACGCGTTGTGATGGATTAGAGCCAGTTTTGACTACCTCCTTCAAGACAACAAAATATCTTTCACCAATCAATGCTTATTGTTAATACCAGGGGGACCCCCAAATCCTGTTCTCATTCTGTCTTTTCAGAATGCCTGATCAGCAAACTTTATCTTCAAGATGGAAAAGGCGGAGAAGAAGGTTTAAACATTTTCCGAAGGCTACATGCAAACAATGTTCTGATGTTTGAACAAGAGAGTTTTATTACTTAGCCTGAACCTGATAGGAGAAGTAAAATATTTAATTAGGACATTTCCTAAAGAAGATGCAATTAATTATAAAGGGTTCAAAAGATGTCTTATCAAAAGATTTGACCTATAACGAAATTTGATCTGAGATGCAATTTTAATGCTGCTTGTCAAACATAGGATTAGTCAATGACAGTTTTTCTTACAAGGTTATGCAAACAAGTTGATGTTGAACTTGGACCTCCCTGCAGGGTCACCTCCACAGTTTTGCCTTCACTTTCCATCTTTTGCTGAAATTTGTTTTTGTTGGCTTTAGGACTCTGTGCACTATACCTGTACTCCGCCCAAGTGAGCCCTAACCCCCTAGGTGGTGCCTCTCCAGTCCTGGAGCCTTGATGGCTATGTTAAATATGCCCAGATAGTCAAAATCCCAAACTAGGTACTTTGAAAATTAGCCGCTAAATACTGCTCTGTGAACCAAAAGAAGACAGGGACCAAACTCCTCATCTATCCATTCAAGGTGCATTGCCAGTCGGTCTGACTTTTCAGCAGCTCCCACTACATTCTTCTCCTCAGCTGCAAATCCTGTTCACCAGTCCTTCTGAGAAGGGGTATCTGGCATCCTGGAATGCTTGTCCGCTACAGCCTCCAGCTTCACTCCAGTCCTGTGGGACTTCACATGGCAAGGCCTAGGGTTTAGAAGAAAACTATCCCACTCAAACTTTACCCTCTCAGAACATTTTTCTTTAAAATTTCTTCTCAGTTTGAAAGTAAGCACTGAACAGGCACAATGCTCTTTTTGTGTCCAACCCACGCTCGATTGTGGTCGGCCATATTTTTTTACTTTGACCCAATCTTGCGCAATTAGATGTTTGTGGCACTAGTTTTTAACTTAAACATTTGTGACTCCAGGTCTACTGATTGGATCTTTGTCCTTTTGGTGTCAAATAATTTAGTAAAATTGACTTTTTTTAAATTGGCGTGTGGTTTTTCTCGTGATGTATTTTCACTTTAGTACTGTTTGTTTGCTGCATAAATACTTTACACAATACCTCTAAATTAAGCCTGGCTGCTTTGTGCCAAACTACCAGAGGATTAAGGGCAGGTTAATTTAATGACTTTTCTGGTTTATCCTGACAAGGATTGTGGCTGTTGCTTGAGCAAGGTAACATCCCACTCACTATAACACACACGGAGGTGGAGCGAATGATAATACGAAGGTGGCACGTGCTCAATGAGAAAATCCTGCCCTCACTCACAAAATTGTGACATGCTTCATCATTGGGCTTGCTTCAATACACCCCTGCGCAGACCAACGCCTGGGGTGGAGCAAAGGGAGGGGAAGACAATACAAACACGAAACAAATAATATAGAGATATATTTCTGGGATCACCTAAAGAAAAGTGCAGTGAAGGTTAAAACTAGTTTGATGGTTTCTCAGCTCAACAATTTATTCCTGGACCCACTGGCTAGGCCTAATAACATGAAGGATGGTGGTGATGGGGAAGAATTAAAAGTTCCCTCACCCCTCCTTTTTGCCAAAGTGTCGACATGTTTCTGCCTTGGTTGAAGTGCCTACATAGTTGGGTCACACAGGCATTCCTCAGGACCTTTCTGATCCCAATAACATATTGCCCTCTGTACCTGAATTAGGTATCCCTGGAATCTATAATTTCCAATGCCCCTAAGTAACTCACATCTGTTAATATGTAGGGGAAGACACAAATAGAGTGATATAAAGTTACTTGTGCATGGGTAACTACTGTGTGTACACACTCAGATACTTGAAGTACCCATTCATAACTCACATCACATTGCGGCACGCATGTTCCATCTATGTCTGCATGTAGACACAATTGGTCTGGAAAATGATCTAAATGTCCAATATAGAACATACCATCCAATCAAGGGGTAATTCCCCTATAACTACTTGCACAAAATCGTACTTTGCTGGACAGAAGTCCATTGCGCTCTCGTTGTGATCACACATGTTGCGCAGTGAAAAGCCAATCTCACCGAGTTTCATTAAAGTCATGCTAAAACTGGCGAGTAAATCGGGGAGACCCCCTGTAGTCAAACTCTGTTGGATTAAGCAGCAGCTTAAAACATCAATATGGCCTACAGGACCCCTAGAGGTCGGTATCAATAAAATCATGCACCGAGACTCGTGAGCTCCATAGTATTGCTCGGGGAACTCAGTGTTGTATAACAGCCTCTACAAAATGCCCCGGAGCAGCTAGGGCTGTGAGTTGTTAAGGTTACTTGCTCACCACACCCCCTCCTGTGTGGGAATGCACTGTGAAATGCCTGGTGGTCATGAAATATAATAAAGGGCACCACACGTAATTGTGCAATTTTCCCGTGGCGGTGCCAAACAAACTCGTAGAGCAAGTGGCCTCAAATCGTTGTTCCATCCCTCTGAAAAACCCACCCACACAACTCCTTACTTCGTCAAGGGTGGCACTCTGCCCTGAGAGTTTCCAGTAACCGCATTGGAGGTAACGCGATGCAGATCTGATGCGTCTCTCATAACGGTATAACGGTAGGACTTCTGGTCACGTGACGTGCCCGGCGCTACGTGGCCATGCCACGTGGCCGCGGCACGTACACTCATCACCGCGTTGCTAGGGGACTGAAACTAACACTTTTTTTAGCGCTCTGGGGTAGGAAATCTATATCTATTCTGTGTGTGTGTATGTATGTACACGTGAACCTCCCCATAGATGGAATGTAGATGCCACTCATGAGACTGCCTCGTGTAGGTATTGTAAAGTTGTAATAGAGACACTGCTCTGCATTATTAAGTTAAGGGAGTATGTTATAAAAAATAAGAAATTGCTTAATTGTGCAGCCACAGTGACAATGACAACATAAGGGGCATAGCCTATGCTGAAGACATATTAGTGGGTAAAAGAGGGGGAATCAAAAAAGTTTTACACAGTAGCGCATCTGGGTCTTTCATATAGAATACCCACATGAGATATCTATCTAGTGCTGGGGTCCCCACTCCTTTTAACACATACCAAAAGATATAGTGCAATATTACACACAAGCGAGCTGTGTATCTCTCGCAAGTCTATCCTCCATGGCTCATGACTTAGAAACTGGATAAATATTTTGGATTTATGGTTCCAATCTCTCACCTCACATTACATTTTATAATACTCAGCATGTTAATGTTATATGCTAAAGAAGGCTCCAGAGACTTTAACTAGGGAAATGATCCCTCATGACCGCCATATCTCCCATTTCATTCCATATCCGAACATCCATTTAAATATAATCAATATTACTTTTGCAACTTTTCCTCTTGAAAGTTGGTTTGGCCATAGTGTCCAAGATAGATCATTACATGTCCTCTGACCTTGGGAATCAACTACATCTACAATCTGTAGAGCAGCGAAACTCGTTCTAAGTGCTTTCCTAAGGCCAGAGAAGGAAGGAATTCACAAACCTTCATCAAGTCAAGTCAATTCCGGTAAGAGCACATAGGTCTCAAAACAAGTGTTGAAGTCACCAGCAATAATCACACAGTGGGTGCCACTAAGATCTACTTGAAGGGTGTTCAAAACTATTAGTGTCTGGGTGGATTTATTAAAAGGGGATGATCTGTGTTAGATTTTGATCAATAGGTAAAGAATCCCCCACTTTGGTGACATACTAAGTTCTAGAAGGTCTGGGAAATCAGTGTCAACTGTCTTAATAGAACAATCAAGTGATAGTTTGATCCATATAATGAGCCCTCCAGTTGGCCTGCCTGGTTTCATAGGCGTACAAAGCAAACACAAGGAGAAGATGGACGGAGCACTGAAAGTTTTCAGACACTCACCCCGAGTCACAGATCTGGGTTGAATCCATCCTCATTCTTTAGCTCACTTTGCCACCCTAGTTCAGACATAGCTATATGCAAATCAGTCTTGATCCTGTGTCTCATGGGAACAGTCCAGCCTGAATTGCCAAGCCATGTCTTTCCAGGACCGGAAACAAGCATCCTGGGACCGGTTTCGGGCAAACAGCCCTTATCAGCCAGGCTAGCTTGAATCCAGTGGCAAAGTGAGCAAGGGACCCACGTCTGGGCATACCCTGCCAACTTAGGGTGAACAAAGCAAACACAATGAGATGATGGACGGAGCGCTGAAACTTTTCAGACACTCACCCCCAGTTACAGATCTGGGTTGAATTCATCATCGTTCTTTAGCTCACTTCGCCACACCAGTTTAAACACAGCTAAATGCAAATCAGTCTTGGCCTTTGCCTCATGGGAACAGTCCAGCCCGAACTGGGAGTGAGTCTCTGAAAATGTTCAGCGCTCCGTCCATCATCTCCTTGTGTTTTCTTTGTTCGCCCTAAGTTGGCAGGGTATGCCCAGACGTGGCTCCCATGCTCACTTTGCCACTGGATTCAAGCTAGCTAGGTTCCAAAGGTCTTAGCTTAGAACAAATTTCAGATCCATTGGGTACCTTGGTCTAATGAGATTATGCCTTCAGCATTTGATAATTATACCCTGTGTAATTCAAAGACGTGTGATTGATATTGCTCGTAAAAAGTCACAGGGGAATAACTGCAGCAATCATGTTTTTACATGACAGTGTATTGTTTCCTGGACTAGATGCTGATGATGAAGAAATTGTACACAGAAGAACTTGGAATGTCAAAGTTACCGGAGGCGGTTTGGACAACACTAGCAGTAGACTGTGTCGTACGGTTCAGACTTTCTCAGTAAGACTGTGCATTTTGGACAACATAAACATTAAAACTGCGCAAGACTAGGTCCATGCACACCATCAGGATATGTTGGCCATAGTCCTGGCCAGCTCACAGTGCACCACCTGTACCCAGTGCTTAATTTGAGCCAGTGGTTTCTGGTGCTCGGTACTGGAACTCAATATTTAGCACCAGCACTTATGACAGTCTGCCAAATGGTGACACTGTCTAAATTAGGAATGAGCACAAATCAGCTGTTTATTCATTCAATATACATTAACAATAACTAGTAGCTGCCACCCAAGTTATTCTCAAAGTTTTGGGGGCCTGGAATAGTATGAATTGTCACACTTTTAAAAGTGTGATAGTTAGTAATTTTAGTTGGTACTATCATTAGCAGTGCTGGTAGAGGCAATGAATGGTGCAAGCTGCAGTGGCCTCCTGAAATGATCCCTGACACTTATTCTTTTTGTACAAATTAAGCACTGCATGTACCCCTAATGTGGCAAGGCAACAGGTGATATGTGCAACCTCAGAACATGACAACCGTGACTCCCAAATAAAATCGTGGAAACAAACCTAAACCATTTCATTTAGTAACTCATGCATGCCCAAAGGGAGACACATGAACTACTTGTGTTGGCCTATCAAACATTTATTAAAGCAATAAGATTCAAGTGTAAAATACGTGTCCTGGAATTATTAATTTAATACAAGAAAACAAAACTGGGTAATCTGCGGCACAAGAATTGTCAGGAAAATGAACAGTTTAACCATTGTGCTGTTACATGGATTATATGCTTGCATATAATTATTGTTATGCTCGTACCTAGCACTGCCTATTCTATTATACCTGTACCTAATCTGCCAGAATATCTTAGGGTCATCTAACTCTCCAATTACCTGTGGGTATATTTTTCCCGGTAGCCTTTCTTGGTGTAGAGTTGGGCACCAACCCTCTCAGGAGGTAAACAGAATTCAGCTGGGCTACAACTCCAAACTCTGGCAACCTCAACAGTGTCAGCAAATGCTTCTCTGTCTAAACAAAGGAGTGATGTCTTTTATATAATAAACCTCACCAATGTTATCGTGCCGGAGCCCCAGTCAGGCTGCCTTTATTGATTCTATCTTTACAGAGTGGACAATAACAAACATCAACGATTTGCGTAGTGAACTTAGCCCTCGTATAGAATGTTCAAGGTTCTGTGAATATGTCTATGTAGAAATGTAAATGTAAGCAAAGCCATTTCAGAGAATAGAACCTCATACAGGCAGGCAGGCAAGCAAAGGTGTGTCAAGTGTTAACGTTAAAAAAATCAAATTTAACATGATCAGGTAAAGTAGTGGTATTATTGCCTGATGCCGGAGTGACCATATAACAAATTTATGAAGTCATAGATTTAGGGCATTATCTATTTGTCATTATAGATGAATACTCAAGATTCACATTAGTGAACCTAGTAGCATCAAATTCAGATTTAGGAGTAGCCTTTTAAAAAATAGTTCAGCGAGCAAAACTAACACAAGTTACATTAAATGAAACATTATGTCAAATGTTGAGAGATTACAGGAACACCATTCATGGAGTAACTGGAAAATGGCCATTAGAATTAATGTTTGGACACATGAGAGAAAGTTGTCTTCCACAATTGTCTTCAAAACCTTCAGATTGTCAAGAACTGCTCAGACAGGATTTGATAGCAAATCAAGAAATGAATGACAGGTTATGGAGACAAAAAATGACATGTCTGAATTAAAGATTACCAAACAGGTGATTTAGTGCCAGTTAGGCAATCACAAACAAGGAACTCTAAAAGATATGTTGATCCAAACTCCTTGACTGTGACAAAAATGAAAGAATTGATGACTTCTGTGCAGAATAAAGAGAAAAGTGCAACATGAAATATCTCACATTTCAAAGGTTTTAAACAACCAATAATAGATGAAACTATATATTGGTGATAGAAATGGAAAAATACATTTTAAGATTGATACTGGCTCAAATGATCTGATTATGGGTATTGGAATTAAGTCATTTTCACGCATTACTCAAATTACCAATAATACTAACAACATCATTCGAAAATGAACAAGAGGTATTAAAATTAAGAGATTAATTGAACAATGTTAATCAGACTGTTATAGTTATTATAGCACTGTCTGGCACTGATTGGAGACACTAAGCAGATTCCTGAGTTATTCATTCTTTACATACACCTACATTGCAAAGCACTTAGAAACTGAATGCATGATGGATTCACTAACATGATAATGAGCAGAATGTTATTCCTGACTGCAAAAGAACAGATTTATTCATATTCATCTTTTATTCTGAATTAATCCATTTCAGCATGTAAACATAAATATTGTCTGAAACAAATGCATCAGAAAACATGTGGACCAGTGATGCTGCAAGTAATCATGAAAGGCCATATAGAAGATGCCTTTGTCTTCATCAGTCCTTTCATGAGGATGCACTGGTGGCCAGCCTTTCTGAGAGCCTGACGTAAGAAGGGGCTAGTAGGCAAGGGTTGCCTTCAACTGCCATAAAAGGTGACCATGCTGGCACGCAGGAGGTTGTGAGCTAAATCATCAATTGCGGCCTTAATCATTGGCAGTTGAGTCAGAAGTAAAAGTTCAAAGCATGACAGATACACAGCAAGAAACTTCAGGAACTACCAGGAAATTGTATACTAGACTCGACAAGTGGAAGTAATTTAGCACTCTGGCCTATTGTGGAATTCAAGTAGAAATACACCATTCTTGGTGGTACACTTAAACACTTATCCATTCATGGTAAATACATCTTATTATGTTTTTTGTTAAGAAAATAGAAAGCTTTCCCAGGAGTGTGAAATGTCTGTGACATCAAACTGTCAACGGTAAAATCCCACATTTACACTCACTGTAAACATTTTGTGTTGAATTTAATTTGAAATATAAGGCTAAGTGGCTTAAAATAAATTCATACAAATCATTAAGAAAAAATTGTGTGAGAAGCAGCAGATTCTAGTTGCAGGGAAACAATGCTGGTGGTGGACAAATGTGTCAGTTACAACTGAAGAACTAGGCAATGGTCCACAGAAATCGAAATACACATGTTATGGATGTTCTGCCACCCGTACAACAGTCACTGGACAACAAAAGCTTTCCATAAAGCTTTGTTTTGAGAAAATGTATAGAGCAGTGATCTAGAACTTAGGAAACCTTGGTTCCAATCATAGAATCGTACTCTTGCTGAAAATGTGAATCCCAGGGCCTTTCTTTTATAAACCACATTTAAGTGGGAGTGTAATGTTTCTATAACCATCCCATGATCTCAAGTTACTCTGTAGGATCTTGGCAAATACTTTAAACAGTGAGCTAATCATTGCGATCAGTTAATAATTGTTGGGCCAGACCTGTCCCCTTTTTATAAAACAGGGAAACCTATTGCCTCTTTCCCTAGTGCTAAAAGCTTACCAGGTTTTAGGATTATGTTAAACCATATAATTAACCAAACCCACCAGGCAACACAAAACGTTGCTCTACCTCCCATCTCAGCATATTGCATAGCTAAAAATATTGGAAGAACTCTATCAGAAGAATAAAACTATCTTAAATATTTCAGTGGATTCTCTCATTTTAAGGACGTGAGTAATATGGAAGGCCCATGTCCTTTCATTTATGTTTGGTATTGCACACCACAGCTCCATCTCAGCTTTGGAACACATTACAAGTACCAAACTAATTTTTCATTCTGTGGCTTTTCATAAGATCACGGTTTTGATTTGCTGGACTGTTTATTTAATTTTATTTAAGTCTTTCTTGCTCATTTTAGTTGTTTTCTCCTATTAACTGTAGACACTGGTACTCCCTGCTCATAATTTGAGGCCTCCTTGTTAAAGGACCCAATTCACGGGTTTGACTTTGATTTTCATGTCAGACCATGTCTGGTCACGCTGGACCCTAGAACGATGACTGATGTAGTTAGTTTTGTTGCTTTTAAAGCATTTAGCAAATGCAATAAAACCAGAGAAATCATCTTGCACATATTTTTGTCTTGCCTTAAGGAAGGATCATTGAATCACTAACCTCTCTATTAAATTGTGTGGGAAGACCCTAAGTGTCTTGACCCGATCTTTCGTTATAATATGATTTGATTGACTAGAATCAATCATGTCGATTTAGGGACATAATTGCAAGAGTGGACACTTGCAGCAAATGGTTGCTTTAGGTTCAGTACCATAAAAAAGGCTTGACAGTACTCCATATACCAAAGAAATAAAAGTTAAGACTGGTAAGGTTGTGATTGATCACTTTCACTTGTTAAGTGTGCTGGCGTATCGGGGGAAATCTCACCATTGAATATCCAATGGTTTATCCTTGAATTTAGGAGGCCTGGGTTTAAAACAATAGCTTCATATGTTAAGTACAATTGTATAGTCATGAGCAAAAACAACCACTGTGTCTCAGTTAATTTATCTTCCAAAGCAGGGAGTTCCTAGAAACTGGTGGTACACCTCTGTATAAAGTATTGCCTAGTGAAATGTGATCATGCTGTTCAGCCTTGAAACATTTGGAATCTGATTGGCCTGTAGCACTGGCCTACACTGGAGCTGCAGACATGGAGCAAAACGGATGTGTTGACTATTTGATTATGATTTTTAAAGCAAGAAACATAATCATTCTGAGGATGAAAGTATCTCAAAGTTGAATCAATATAACCAGATTAAATGTGTCCAGTTTTGATATTCTACATTTTTTAAATATATATTAGGTTATGTTATGTCGATTCATATAGCGCACTAATCAACCGAAAAGGTATCCAGGAGCTTGGGTAGGTGTGTGGTCCACAAGGTACTTTTACGACGAGCTAGGTGTTTCGCTTCTTGCTGAACTAGAGAAGTGAGGAGGAGGAGGCTGAGATGTGTTGAGGGAGGTTGTTCCATGTCTTGGATGTGATGTAGGAGAATGAGCAACTTTTCTATTTTGCTTTTGTCGCTGGGGGAGCGTGTGAGAGTGAGAGTGAGAGTGTAGGTTTCTGGTTTGTTTGTACAGGACCTGCATTAAACAAACTGCTGTGTGTGTCTGTGTCTGTCCTCTTTCTGCACTCCTGTGCACTTTGGTTTTACAGAAGAGGGTGTAGATGCTTGTGCAGCCCCTTTAATAATACAGGTCAAGCAGTCTCAGGAGAGACAGTGCATCCATTCTTAATATGGGTCCAGGTCACAGCTTCAAAGCACATATTTCATATTGCTTGCTGCCTGACTGGCTCATGTTAACCTGTCACGTGTCAACCTTGAGCATTCATCAGGTTTGGGTTCTGTTCATTCAATGTAATGTTCCCTCATTTTCAAATGGAGACTCATCTAAAATCGAGTGTTTTTATATTTTGTCATAAAACTGACCAGCGTTGCAAAAGTTATTTTATTTTGACTGCTGAAACAATGTTTTGAGGGGCATTAAAAGAACACTACTGAAAAGAAGTTCAAAAACACTATTAAGATTAAATTCTAAAAAGCATTACTTTCATGGACGTTAGTATTTTATTACCTAATGTTCATAAGATTTTTCATTCTTGTCTCTTTCAGTTTTTTGTGTGCTGTCATGGACTTCTCCAGCTCTCCCAGCTTTTGGTTTCTGGATATCTCAAAAGCTCGATTTCAACAATTGAGAAGCGTTTTGGATTATCAAGTCAGATGTCAGGATTGGTGGCTTCATTCAATGAGGTATTGCTAGGCTGTGGTATGGGTGTTGAAAAAGTTATGAATTGGACCAAATCTTACCATACAACAGGAGGTGAGCTTTATTGAATAAGCTGTTTAGCCACACAATTCTCTTCTCACAGGTTTGAGTACCATTCACTTACTTTGATTGTACGTATTTTTTTCAATCAATTTGTTTTTGATGCATATGTTTATCCCTTGAGCTTTTATTTTTTTATTTTTTTAAAACTATTTCTGAACTATCTTGCTCTGTGAACTCTTATTTTCACCAGCATTGGTCTGGAATTAAAAATCGTTCATCTCTCAACATATAGGCACTTCTCTTCATCTTTATTTCCGTCGTGCGACCATTAAAGTGCATAGTAATAAATAGGTACAATACATGAGAATATAGCAGTCATAATAAATGCACCATTAAAGTGCATAGCAATAAATACATCTAGTACATAAGAAAGACTGTTTCAACATTATTAAAATGTCATCGCTTGGTTCAGGCCATACACAGTAAATAAAAGCAATCAACAATAAAAAATATAGCCAAATTATACATCTAGGACAGCATAATAAAACTCCTATAAATAAAATCGTGTCAGTAATCTACGGTCCACTCCATAAAGTGTTGGGTGCCTCAAATAGTCAAGCAATCCTGTATAGAAATTCCTGCAGTGACATTCGCTTTATCCTGACCATGATTACAACTAGAGTAAAACCAGAACCTCTCCAGCAACATGGGATATGAACGTCTGACGCTTGAACTAGATGCTCATTAAAAACCTACTTCAAGCAAAAGCAATAGATGTCGTAGTATAGGATTTTAGTATCCTTAATGCAACCCGATAGCGTCTGATTCCAAAATTGCAGCAAATATTTCTCAACATATAATTTCAGGAACAATGTTACACTTAGCATTAAGTCATTGTCTCTGGGGGTTGCCTGACTGTTCTGTCCTAGCTGTCACAGGTCAACCTAAAGCTTCAAAGGGGCTCATGTTTACATCTCTGAACTGAACTGGTGGACATAGCACAGGAGGCTACTTTTAGACACTGACTTGTAAGACACTAACTATACCCAGTTGTCCTTAAAGTAAGCATTTAGTCGAAGACTATTACATTAACTGATCCCACTTCAATTAATATTGCTTTGTGGCATCTGGTAATAAAGCCATAGCATTTAAAGATCTTACTATCTCTGGCCATCAATTTTTTTGTCTCTTTAATAGAGCTGAACCATGTTCTGCTAATTCTTGCATCCTTTAATATAGTTCATTTGTCTTTACTGGGAAATGGAGAAGCTCTTCTAACAGAAGTATTATGCATAGCATCAGTGTGGCACAAAGGAACAATACTATAGATACTGAAACTGCTCGATAAACATACATTTACAAGCATTCAACATGGCTTCTGGCTTGTCACTCTGTTAATCTTGTTTTCATTGGTATGTGCGTGTTATTTCCTGTTCTTTTCTTTTCAAAATATTTTGTTTTCGTGTCTTTTTGATTCTGTGGAGCGTGTGCTAAGTATTTCCTTGTTGACGGTTTCTTTCAGCTTACTTGAGCTACTTTTTAGGTCTCGCCTAGACAGCGTGTGCGCTGTCGCAAGACCTGTAGTAAACACAATATGGAGGGTAATTTCTCCTGCTGCTTGCCATTGGTTAACTCTGGCATTGCTCTTCTTACCTGGTTTTTTGTTGGCTGGTGATCCGATGTCACTTCTGTTTATTCCAGAAGCAGCACCGACCAACTACAGTTTAGTTACGCTGCTGGGCTGTTATCTTTTTATTTAGGGAAAACTTCCTTGTCTCTCATGCGGCTGCTTGGGCACCGTGCTGTGTGTAGGTGCACCTGCTGGGACACCGTGGTATCACCAGTCATAGTGGCTCGGGAGCAGCACTTGCTGAGGAGCGGGTTCTCAGCGCCATGGCTGGCTCGTGAAGCCGAGGCTCAGGTTCCGAGCTCATTATGGCTGTCTGCTTGTTTCATTTTGTTTCTCCTTTCAAGTCCGGTGGTCTAATCCTCTGCCTGTCCAGTGCTTGGTAAGAGTTAATAAAAAGTCTGTACTCAGTTCATGCCTGAATTGTGTTTTTATTTTGTTGCAAGCACAGCTGTGCTTGCGGCAGCCCTGGATGGCTCCTGAACAGTATTTCAACAGACATATGCTACACATGCTTCTTGCAGGGGCGCGCATCAGCGCTATGCGACACGACATGAGCTCCTCAAAGCCAGCCTGAATTTCCCTGGGTAGAAGCTTTGCTCTGTCATTGGCCCTGCACAGCTGCTCCCCGGGGCAGAGGTCGCTCACACACTCTTTCCAAACACAAATGTTTACTTCTGATGGAATTGTAACTCAGCAATTCCAGTGCAGGGACTAAAACATCTCGTCAACCTCTGAAGCTTTAACACCCAGACTGCTGCTAATTAAAGGAGTAAAACGGCGTGCTTTTTGGTCGATGCTGCTGTTAAGCATATGCAAGTCCCAGTGCCTCATTCTAGCTAGCTTTTATCAGACACACATTCCCCCTGCAGCAGTCTCTGCTGTCAGCCATTAGCAGAGGACATCTGGTCACTCGAATTACCACCATCGTGCACACATACCTGACTGCCATCGGTACCGGGTGCTAATTCTCTGCCTGTCCACGTGCTGGGTAAGAGCTATTAAACCGTCTTTACTCAGTTCTTGTTAACTTTTGTTGTCAAGTCCAAAAGACTCATTTACCCACTTATTTGCTTCGACTCAGACGCTGAAGTAAGTAAACACCTTGGAAAATGCTCTGGGAGGTGTGGCAGCAAGCAATCCGCATCGCCTCGCGTCTTTATTGACTTCTAAATGGCAACGCTTTGACTTTAAACACGCCTTTCGTTCTTTAAGAACGGAGTCGCTTTCACTATGTATTTGCATTTGTTTATTTCACACTGGCAAACAAATTGATTCGCTTTTCCGAGGGTGCTGGGCCAGCAGCTGGTTATTCTCCCGTACCCAGATCACCCCACCCCACTGTTCACTGTTAATCCAACTTGCTCTTCTGTCCCCCAGCCTTTCATCTCGCCACCCCCTCCTCCACCCTAAGCTACTTCCCTTCCCGCTGTCTCCTGAGCGCCGATCGCTTGATTTACAGCCTCAATAGCTGTAACTCTAATTTACTACAAACAAAACCTCCACTGCAAATAAAATAACATGCATAAAAACATTACCACTACTTCATTGCTGTCTCTCCGCTCTCCTTGTCACACTGTCCCTCCTTTCACATTGTCACACTGTCATTTCTTTCACCAGAGTCTCTCGGCTTCTTAGTGGACTCCTCCTTTCACCTCAGCCTTTCACGGTCTTCTAATGACACTCCCCTCCGGTACTTCATGGGCTATCTCTCCCCTCATCATTCTGTCCCTCCTTTCACCAAAGGTTTTCCATTTCTCACACAGTCACTTATTTAATCACAATCTTTCAGTCTCTCATTGTAGCACTCCCCACCAGCACTTCATGGGCTCTCCTTGTCATCCTGCCCCTTCCTTTACCAGTCTCTGCTTCATACCGGCCTCCTCCTTTCATCTCCCCTAATGGTACCCCCCTCGTCCTCCTGCCCCGTCACTCTCCTCCTTACCCTGTACCTCCCTTCATCAGAGGCTTGCTCTTTTTTATTTCCCATTAACTCGTTCTCCAGCGCCACAGGTCATACCAAAAGCAATAGCACCATGAAAATCGTATTAATCTACTGCAAATAAGAAAGTAAAAAACATCATTTTCAATGCCAACAGCTCCAACTTGAACAAGTGCGAGACCTATTGCATTGTAAATGCTTGTTTTATTTTATTTGTCGTCAGCACGCATTTATGCTGAGGAGCTGAAGCCGGAAATCGAGCTCGTTTGTGTGCCTGCACATCGAATCTGTGTGTATGTTTGGCTGTTTGTAAATTAGACCTTTTTTTCAAGACCATGTACATTTTCAAAATGCATTGATTTTCTTAAAGGGTTTACGCTTATCTTTATTATTTATTTAAAGCTATATGGGATTGCTGCTTACTATCATCTCTAATATTATTTATACCTTATCTTTTTTTGAAGCGCACCTTGGCTGTAAGAACGTGAACATTAAAAAATGTGTCCTCTTTTAAATAAAGATTTCGGGCCCTTTTTACGCTTGGCAAATCAGTATGCAACGTTTTACAGGAAAGTAACATGCAGAAAGGGCCGAAACAAACTCTTTAATATGCTTAAAAAAAGATGATACCAATGTTCTCCTAAAAAAAATTGCATATACAGTAAGGAACGGCAGCCGATTATTCTTTCAAATCGGAATCTTGCACTGCCACTTTGACATGATACTCTTATCCGTTTTACAAAACTTTAAAGCAGGTTTCCACTAGGGGTGGGCGGAATTTGCGTAATCGCGTTACGCAAATCTCCGCGAAACGGTAAAAAATCCCCGCGAACACGCAAAAATTCCGCGAACACGCGGAATTACTTGTTCGCGATACTTTTTTCCTGTTCGCGATCGCTGTTTGCGTGCTCGGGGTGAAATATCTCGCGAACACGCATATTGAGAACGCGAACAAGCAAAACATTTCGCGAAGTCGCGGAACGCAGATTTTTGAGCAATTTCGCGTTCTCCGCGGAACGCGAAATTACCCAAATTCCGCAAATTCCGCGAACGGAACGGAATTTACCGCCCAGGCCTAGTTTCCACACAATAAACGTAAGCAGCAATCTCACACAACTTGTCATACTAATTCCTCTGTACAATGCTTTTTACACAGCTGGGAAAATGTAACCTAGAAAACATAAATTTGCGTGTGAGCCTCACTTTAACATTTGGGGCGATTGACAGTGTTTACGGCCTAGTCATTCTGTAGAGTTAAAGTGTTAATGGTTGACATGAAAGAGCCAACAGACAGGCTGCTACGTTCTTGCAACAGTGTTTCCGTCTTTTTCTTTGTTGTACAAAACGCTTGTTTTGGGCTTCCTGGGCCCTTTTAATGCATGCCTTTTTCTATTAAAAGTAGCATGGGATTTTTATTTTTAACTCTGTGAAAACTTGCTTTATTTATTGTGTCACGCAGGTGTATGTTTGTTTGTAAACCAGACCTTGGCGTCAAGAATGTGGGCTTTATAAAAACATGCTATTGTTTTATGAAATGGGATGGGCCCTTTTTATGTGTGGATTTTGAGTATTGGAAATTGTACGGCAATGGTGCTTAATTTTTTGTTAATGAAAACTTGAATTAATAGGTTTGGCAAAATGGATTGGAAAGTGACGTAATAGTGCCAGTGCAACTTGTAGTCTGCCAGAAAAATGTGCGCCTTGCAATTACGGTTTCTTTTATCATGAAATCATTAAAAAAAAAAAACAGTGCATTAAGTAATTAACAGTCCGTTTGTAATCTTGTTATTGAAGTTTCAAATTAACCTCTTATACAGGATCTGCAATGCAGTGAGAGTTAATACCATAAATATTTTCATTAATAGTTGGAACTACGGATAGATCGCTATCTATAAGATGTTTGTTTCATTCGTGGGCTGCTCCTAGCGGCAGGCGCTCTTATCCACTCCGCTATCTCACTCAGTGGTGGCACAATGTATGTTTGTTTATCTTTTTCTGCAGCATAACTTGCTTGTAAGAACGTGGCAATTAAAAAACATGGTGTCCTTTTATTAAACAGTACTTGACCTTTTGACATGCGGCTTCCCAGTGTAAAATATTGTAAGGGAATGCCGCTTCCTTATTCCCATAGCCACACCTCACCATACTCTACTTCAATGCCATTAAAAAAAATCAGCTTCTTCATTAAGAAGCACAATTCCCTTAGTTATTACTTCAACATTCATCACAACCAAAACAACTAAGAACAGTTTCTAAAATTACATTTTACAACTATTAACAATCCGGTTACATAGCAGCATAAACTCAAAAATAAAAAATAAAGGATGTTACAAAGGCGAAGCCTATTGGTTACGCCAATGCTTGTTTCTCTTCAACATGCTAATTTTGAACTTCACTGTGGTTGAAAACGCAAGATGCTTCTGAATCTAATGCTTTCAATTACAACATAGCCAGTGGCTTGAATGTAATGAAGGACTAGAATACAGAGTTTAAAGGGAGCTGCTGGTGTCCAGGCAGATGGGAAGAGCAGCCCAGTGACTCGAGGAAGGATGGTTGTGTGTGTGAGAGTTTTAGGAAAAGCAAAGGATGGCTAGTGGATTATTCCTGCTTTAGAAGGACTGAAAGTTAGAGAGTGAAGCCCCAACCAGCCTTTGATAGCAGTGAAGTACTATAAGAGTTTATTTTAGAGAAGGGGCCTTTATGGTAGGAAATGAAAGTTATGTCATCAGCATATAGATTATTTAAGAAACCAAGGATGAAATGTGGCGTAGAGTGAAGAAAAAAAGATACCAAAGACAGAGTTTCAACAAGACACATGTGATTAGGTGTGAAAGATAATTTCTGAGCATAGGGTTCTAGGGAGGAGATGATTCCAGTTTGATTTAGCCTAGGCAGAAATGATTATTGTTGCTGATTTGTGGGAGGCCTCAGGTGCTCTTGGGAACCGTACCATGTAGATGGTGTACTACTTACCACATGCGCACTTTAACGCTCAACATAGGTGTAGTAGGTACTATATACTTTTTGCAGAACACTACAGTACATAGGGCTCTAATATCAGGCAGCCTTGAAGCCATCCATTGACAACCAATATCTAGATGGATTGCCTTTAAGATTGTGTTTGTCAATGCTCCAGTTATGGCACTTTCACTGACCCTATTTTGTATGTATGTTTCCAACACTATATGCCTTTGTGCAATCTTAGATCTGTGGCTTCTCACTTGGCTGGACATTCCTGCCATCTAAAGAACATGTGGAGGGAATCAAAGCATTTTCATAAGTCAATGTGAGAATGCAGAATTTACTGAAGGGCAGATACTCTGTTAAGTAAGAGGAGCGTTGCCCCACTAAAAAATTGCCCCAGAGATAGAAAAATAAAATGGTAATAAAGTTAATTTAGTTCCATTCTATTTTACAAAACCCCGTCCTGAGCTGGGCGTTAGTACAAGGGGTTGAGCTCTCTGATTTCTACGGCTGCCAGTCAGGCAGCAGCAGAAAGCAGCGATGTGTCCTCTGCACTTTAAGTGAGCATGTCTTTTTGGCGGGCCGTCCTGTGATGGCCAGCCAGACTACACATTTTAAACCTCACTAACCCAGCTGTCGTACACAGCTTGGTAAAAGACCGCATAGGGCTCAAGTGCCCTCGGAAACGGCTCGAGAGGTCACTCCTTCCAATCCTGCTGCATGTCATACAGCATGAGAGCAGTGCCAGGATTGGCTGCTGAAGTTTCTTGGAGCCTCTCCGCCTGTCTGGAGAAGACCCGAGTGAGGAAGAGGACACTGTGCCAGGAAGGTAAGTGGGATTATTTTTTTACTTTTATTTTTGTCCCCACAGCCTCACCTCCCTCTCTGCATGCCAGCTGCCACTGAATTTACTTCTAGTGCAACTGCATGCCCCCCTCACGTCACATCACCTTTCACACTCCTTTGAAAACCTAGCTTCTCTCACTCAGTGATTCAGTTCATTTCTCCAGCCTCCTGTGTCGAGCCCAGCACTGTTTTACCTCTTGAGGTCACTGTGCGGTCTATAAGTGACATTCATTCATTCATTTATGAACTCCCAAAACACCATTCAAGGTACAAAATCCACAAAGTACCATTATAGAAGGTAATAAAATTCAAACAGAAGCATGGAGAATGGGTTAATTTCCGTCTCTGAGTATGCTGTATCTAGGTCAGATAAGAGCTTGCGTATATCAGACTTACTACTAAATCCACCTTTTCTCCACAAAACTAAGCTAGTTAATTCTTTGCATGCTCTGCAGGCGTTTATGGATTTCCAATAAACAGTTGAACTAAATACGCAGCAAGCTGATACATAACTGAGACCTGCACCTTTAGGATTGATGATGCAGTAGAATAAACCTCATTTTGCGATTGCTGAAGGTTGCGAAGAGTAGTTGACATGCTTGCAAAGCTTACAATCAGTAAATTGCATTTCAATTTGCGTTTGTCCAGAACAGGGTCGGCCTTTAGCATGGGCGAGCTCGTGCCCAGGCCCAGGGCGCAAATATTCTGAGGAGCGCATGGAGCTGTGCTCATTAAGTTAATGCCAACAGTAGCGCCCATCTAGTCTTGCTCCAGCCTTGTCCATGTCCTGTGTGATTGTTTCTGTCTAATTTCCTAGTTGAAAGTGGTTTTAATCTTTCATTATCATATGGTGGGCAATGTTTTAAACACCCCATTGCCCCCTTCCTTGCCCTTCCTTTACTGTCTCACCCCTGCTGACCCACACCAATGAAATGATCATCCGCGTGAGGCACATAAGCTAGCAGTGATTTAGATGAGCTGGGGTAGGTGGGGACATTTGCTTTCAGGGGGCAGTCCCTGCTTATCCAGGGATTCACCAGTGAACACAAAAGGGACCCCCTTGCTGAGTCATTTAATTAACTAGCATCTGCAAGTGCGCCAGATTTGTCTCCGCTCACGCCCAGAGTGCTATCTTAACAAAGGCCGGCTTTGGTCCTGAACTCAGGAATCGAGTCACCACTTTATTTAGTGCAGGGATCTCCAACCAGTACGGCATGAGCTACTGTAGCTCTCCAGCTACCTCCGAGTAGCTCACCTGTATGCAGCTCAGCTTATAAAACGAATTTTTTTTGGGGGTAGGTTGAAGTATGATACATAAAAAAAATGGAAATTATACAGCACTAATAATATTAGTAGCTGTCAATGCGTTTCATTGAACATGAGTAGCTCTCAATACAGAAAAGATTGGAGAGCCCTGATTTAGTGCATGATAAAAACAGGCAAAATGCACCACCCTGCCTAGCGCCTGCAAAGCAATGAAAGGCAGCTGCTAAGTTATGTTGCAACTATCAAACCTGAAGGCACTTAGCTATTGTAGTGACCTGCTGGTCACTGATCTAGTCTCTCAGTTGTACCAGCCACACCCCGAGGGCTGGCTTTCACCCCACCCCACTTCCATCCAACACAGGCGTCACAGGACATCTGACCCTGTTAATAAAAGGGGCCTGGTGTACGTGCCCTGGGCCAGTTCTACCCACTAACTACCCGTGTCTGTGTACTGGTTATTTATGAATGGGGGCCTAGGACCACACAGTATTACATTGGCGACAAGCAGGTTGGCCTTGCGTGTGCTGTTGCCTGGTGTGTGGAAAAAGGGGGAAAGCATTGCCAGTGTTGTGAGCACCCCGACTGACACCGAGGCAGATGGCGCCGGTGTCGACGCACCAAGAGTGCCCCTAGAAACACAGAGGGGCGAGCTGGCTATATGGGCTGCCTGTCGCGACTCCGTCGACAAACAAGTGAAGTGCCAGCTGACCCGCAGGATGTTAGGTGAGCCCAGGGAGTTAAGGAAATGCTGCAGATCTGTGCCAGCTCTATGGTGAAATAAAAAAAAATGGAGCAGAGAGTGAGTCCATCCCACATCTGATGTGCCTGCTGCTGAGTCTGTGTACAGTGAGCCCTGATTGATGGGAGAGGTGAGTAGGGCAGCAAAGAGTGAGCATTATGATAAAAGGAATAGGCGTGGAACAACGGTCTACTTCCCTCCCTACCCCCATGAAGAGAAACCCTGTCCCCGAATTAAGTACATGGTCTGGGGGAAATGACTGCCGGTAGGAGGAGGTAGTGTCGGCCTAAGACTTGGACCGCTATCTGCACTGAGGCCAGGCACCAGAGTCTCTGTCAGTAACTCCAGCTCCGTGAGATTTGAGAAGCTGCTGTGAAGGAGCGGGAGCATTGTAAGACCTGGTGAGCGGCTGGCCGTTACAGAGAAGAATTAAGAGAAGCAAGGAGGGGGGCAGTGATGCACTCTTGAGACTCTGCCGAGGCCTGTGTGCTTCATACTTTCCACACCAGCATCAAAAGAAAGACTCACCGGGAGACGGGAGGAGGTGCTGCGGCCCGGCGGGAAGGTCTCCTGCAGTGGGCATGTCGTTGGCAGTGGAGCCCCACTTACGAGTGATGCGAGAGCTTGGACGGCGGGGAATCATGTGAGGCCCAGCGCGGGCCGACAAGGTGGCGAGTGGTGCCCAGGGGCTCCGCTAGTATGGTGGAAGGGCCCCGCGCAGCCTGGGAAGGAAGAGTCGACTGCCCAGGTAGGCGATGGCCGTGGCCTGTTGTTCGAGAGTGGAGAGCGGTGGTAGACCCACCCAGTGGCTGGTCCTGGTATTGCAGCAACAAATAGAGCCTTGTGGTTGTTGTGATGGCTCCATGCAGCACTCCTGCAGCATTTGGAAATTGGTAGTGGCTTCAGCTAGAGGACACTTACCGAAGATAATTGAAGCTTGGGAGATGGCTCCATTGGTGCACGGTCTGGGGGAAGGTCCCCCTTTGAAGTGAAACTGCCTCCGTTAAAGGGGTATTCTTGGGAGAATTTGCTCCAAAGAAGAGAAGATAGCACTGCCAAGTTCCAAGGTAGGGGGCAGAAAAAGGACAATGTCCTAGTGGCCATAGATGGCAAGTGCAAGGATCAAAAGAGAGTCTGTAAAGGAAGTCCTGCAGCGTAAAGGAGAGGTGGCCTGAACTACAAAAGGGTGTCCGCATCATGAGCGCATGAGCTAGCCAAGATACTGGACAAGTGTGTACCCTATGCCACCCCAAGTATCTCGTTCAGATATCCTGGCCGTCCCCTTTCCAGACACTGCCGCAGCACATCTTTCTTTCCTTCACATTATACGTTTTGCTTCAGTATTACTTTATTGGGAATTTATTTTCTTTCATTCACAGTATAAGATCTATTTTTGGTCCACTTCACCAGGTGTTAAATCTCTGGTTATTCTTTTCCCCTCTTTTCTTATTCATCTGAAGCACTTGATATTCTTTGTTTCCCTTCAGGTCACCTCCTTTGCATACATGGAACCCCCCTAATGCATGTATAGTGTACAGTCTATATTTTTTAACAGACTCAGTGTACAGCATTGTTATATATTTTATGTTATGTCATATGATTTTCTTTTTATACAGATATTTAAGTGGCTACTCCTGAAGAAGGCATGTCACGCCGAAACACGTGTAGAGAATACTATCTACATCTAAAAAATCTAGCCACCTGTGGTCTATACCACCTTAAAATTAATGTCTGTTTAATATGTTGTTGAGCTATCGGCTCTAGAAATGTATGTGAATTTATTTTTAAATTACATGTATTGGTATATTTTTTGTGATGTTCTTGTTTTGTCATTATGGATGTTAATGTCAAAATTTTAAAATTTGTATGAATACAATGAATTGTTCTTAATTGCTTTATGGCAGTACACTGAGTGTGTGTTTCAGTCAGCATGTATAGGTCCTGATTTTCGCCAGTTCTTTAGTTGCCTAGGAATGTTACTATTATAAGAATTGTTTCCCTGTCCTAGGAACTCCTAGTAGTTTCAGGGGGTCCTTGTTTGATTCAGTTCTCGTGGCCAGGAGCACCTGCTCAGGGCCTTTCCCCCTGGGCTCTTGGCTGTTCGACCTCTGGAAGACCTTGAACATTACATGATCACCGGGCCGAAGGTCATGACCATCACCTTGCAGCCTGTCAGGAAGAGCTTCTCGAACCTGTTGATGAATAGAAAGCAAGCTGTCAGTCAACTGGGATAGGTAATCACTCATCAAAATACAAGGTACATCATGTATGGGGCGTGGCTTAGGAATCCACCAAATATTCATAGGCCTTCCAAATACCACCTCATACAGTGTAAGGCCAGATCGTGTATGTGGCACTGATCTAATGGATAATAGTGCCAAAGATAGTGCATCAGGCCATTTCAGAGATGTGGAAGCCTGGATTTTAGACAACTTGAGTTTGAGGGTAGAATTGTATCATTCCACTAGCCCTGCTGATTGTGAGTGTAAGGCAGAATGAAACTTCTGCTTAGTTCCCAATCCTTTCAAGACATACTCAACAACTTGCCCAATGAATTTGGGTCCGTTGTCTCTCCGCAAAAGTTTGCAAACATCGAATCTAGGGAAGTACTCCTTTAAAAGCACCTTCACTGTAGTAAGAGCTGTATTATCTTTCGTAGGGTATGCTTCTATCCACTACTGAAGGCACATACCACCACTAGAAAATACTTTAGATTATTACAGCGTTCAAGCTGGATGTAATCCATTTGTAGAACCTCAAAACGTGCTGTTGGTGTAGCAAACCCGCCTGTTGGAGTTTTTGTCCCTTTTCCAGGATTGTACTGGAGACAAATCAAGCAGGACTGCACTATCTTTTTAGCTGTGCCGGCAATTTCTGGATGCTCCCAAACTTGTGTAAGCAACTTCGTTATTGAGGATGCTCCAACATGTGCCGGCCCATGTGCCATGTGAATCATAGGATGTAAATAGGCTGTGGGCAGTCTCCATTTAGTCATGTCTTTATTTCTCCAACAGCCCTCATCATCCAATGTTCCCTCCTTAGACCACTGCTCAAGTTCTTCTGCAGAGGCAGATCGCTGCATATCACGCACTTCCTGCCTAGCATCATGCAGATGTTCAGCCTGTGACTTCACCACGTACATAGACGTGGTGCTTCGCTGCATTGCAGTTTCGCGGGCTATGCAATCTGCAAAGGCATTACCCTGTCCTATTTCATCAGTCACTTTCTTGTGTGCGCTACACTTAACAATCGCTATTTTCCTCGGATATGTCAAGGCAGTCAGTAGATTATGCACCAATTCTCCATGCACTATTTGCGTCCCATGTGATGTAAGAAAGCCTCTTTCCTTCCAGAGTAACCCAAAATCGTGAGCCACTCCAAAAGCATAGTGGTCATCGGTATAGATGTTGACAGACAGGTCAGTACTAAGTTCACACGCACTCGTCAATGCTGTAAGCTCAGCTGCCTGAGCAGACATCTGTGGAATGTGAGCTGTCTCAACTACCATCTGAAGCGTTGTGATTGCATATGCAGCTGATGTCGTGCCATCTGGTAATCGCAAACAAGACCCATCAACTCATAATTCTCCATCAATATTTGAGAGGGGCGTATCTTGTAGGTCAACACGACCCTTTGTCTGTTCCTCAGTAAGGAATATACAGTCATGAGACTCTTGTGACTGGGATTGAGTAGCTGGATACGGCAACAGAGTAGCCGGATTAAGGGTTGAACATCTTTTCAAGGTGATATGAGGGGCCAAAAGTGTCAATTCATATCCTGTCAAATGAGCACTATTTAAATGCTGTGTTTTGGTTTGGTTCAAAAGGGCATCAACAGCATGGGGTACTAACACAAGTAATCTATGTGACAAGACTATGCCTTCACTTTGATGTATGGACACAGCTGCCCTGCAACAGAATGAAAACACCCAGGCAACGCACGAGCGACTGGATCGAGGACAACTGAAAAATATGCACAAGGACGTTGCTTATCATCATGTGTCTGTACTAAAACTGAGAGTGCACAACTATCCCTCTCATGTACATAGAGTGTGAAAGCCTTAGTGTAGTCTGGAGTGCCTAATACTGGTGCTGAACATAGAGCTCGATGCAACTGTTGGAAAGCATTCTGACATTCAGTAGTCCATGGAAGGGGCATTGGAGTGTTTTTAGTCAGGAATGCCAACAAGGGTTTAACAATATATGAGAAGCTAGGAATCCATTGCCTACAAAAAGAAGTAAGACCAATGAATGCACGAACATCTTTCTGAGTACGGGGCACAGGCATGTCTAAGATAACTTGAATGCGATCTGGTGTGAGTGCATGTCCCCCTTAGACAGGTGACCTAAATAGGTAATCTGCTGACTACATATTGCAATTTCTTCAGAGAAACCTTGTGATGGTGTGATGCAAGAAATGAAAGCAATGACAGTGTTCCTTCTTCACACTGTTCAGAGGTATCCGCTGCCAGCAAGATGTCATCAACATATTGTATGAAAGCCACCCCTGTGGGCACAGGGAAAGAATCAAGCTGTCTTTTCAACGCTAGGCTGTAAATACTAGGACTCTCGGTATACCCCTGTGGAGCACTACAATATCTGAAGGAGCGATTATTCAAAGTGAAGACAAACAAATATCGGCTATCAGGATGAATAGGTATCGAAAAGAAAGCATTCTTCAAATCAATCGCAGAGAATTTTGGCGCAGTTGGAGGAACCATGGTAAGGAGTGTCGTGATGTCCGAGACTACCGGGTATTGGGGCACTACGATCTTATTAACCTCTCGCAAATCAATGATAAACCTGTATATTTTAGTATCAGTGTCTTTCTTCACGATGGGAAGAATAGGACTATTGCAAATATTGTAAGGGACTTCTTCCACTATTCCTACTCCAATCAAATGATGAACAATACGTATTAGTGCCTCTTCACCTTCTCGAGAAATTTTATATTGAGGCAGTCGAGGCAATGAAGCACCCTCCTTCACTTGATTATGAACTGGTGGGATAACCATTTGCCCTACATCGGTATCTGATGTAGCCCAAAAAGTACTAGGGAGTGATGCCAAAGCAATATCTTCTCTAATGAGATAAGACTTCTCAACCATAGGATAGTTCTCATTCAAAATGACATGTACGCCTTCTGGGGAAAAACGGATCGTAGCTCGGAAATGCTTGAGCATATCAAGACCCACAATATTGTCCGACGTGTTGAAGAACCAGGCTGAATTAGGCCTGGCGGCGCAGGGTACGCCTTAATCTCCTGAGTTCACCTGCTTTGTTGAACAGAGACACAGGACACTCTGTTGAGCGTAGAAGATCACGTTTATTAGCTGAAGCTAAGTACAGTTGTCCCAGAAGTACACCTGGTATGTTCTTAGGAGACTGCCACGTTACTCCATGGTGCACAATCTTTTATAGCACATAGATTCACCAAGAACACTCCCAATGCATACATGATTAGCCAATGAGAAGAGTTTGAAAACAAGGTATAACCAATGAAAAAAGTTTGAAAACAAGATATCAAGTAACCCAAATAAACCTCTTTTCCAACTGTTTTTGTCACCCCTCCCCACAAGTTAATCAGCGGTTGTGTCTACAACTCCACTTGCAGGTGGCAGGACACATTTGTATGCTTTGGAGGACAGTTGTGAAATGAGAGAATACAAGTGGAGAATAGCGAAGGCCAGAAGATAAGATAAAGTCAGGAAAGAATGATGTGAACCAACAGACAGTTGAGACAGGGATCAGTCGGACCAGACGGGGATTAGTGGACTCAGCCAGTCCCTGACATCAGTCTTGTAAACAGAGGCAGGAGGTTATTTTGACACGTTGCAGTGAGATCAGCAGAAAAAACTTTGTTTATTGTGCTGCCTGAGTGAGGGCAACACAAAATGGCGGTGGAACACAAAATGGTGGCTAAATACAAGCAAGATCAAAAATCGAATTTCCTCAGACCCTCCTTTTGCCATTAGTCAGGCAAATCCTAATTCATTCCTAGGTGAGCATTTTCCATTCTACACATTTCATTTAAGCAAGTATATGTAAGCTATCAACAGGGATACAAAGAGAACAAACTATCGGGTCATAATTAACATTCAGATAGCAGAAGAAAGTAATGACCACTATTACAAACGGGATTATCATTTTTTCACAACCCTAGGCAAAAGCAAATCCTAAAATTATTTAGCGAACCTTTTCAGGGCTCCTATGCATTTCAGTGACTATTGTATACTCAGGTGAAACAGTGGCGATCCTTATCAATGCTCTCAGGTGAAATGGAGATACTCTTCAACAGAGGATAGACTTCATTCTGCTTTTACTAAACAGAATAATACTCTAAAACCATGCCAGCAAAACAATAAGAATCAGTCTCCTAACACCCATTCTATGCAATTGCACGGGAACCCCTTGTGCAACCATAACTATTCCAAAGTCCGTTCTAAGCCTCTCTGGTAGGCTTCTATCGTCCATCAAATCTGCTTCTGTTGTTTTCTTCCGCATTGGGCCTCTTCATTCAGAACTTCCATGAAAATAGGGCTTCTCAGTATCCGTTGGAGTGCCCTCCTGGCAAACGCTCACAGCTCACTCGAAAGTCTCAATGTCTCAAGGCAGTGCACCAATATATTTCCTGTGCGGCAGGCACTACAGATATTGTGCTCTTCGTTGGTCATGGGCACAGATCATCTTGTGCAGACCCAAGTACTATTAATTGGAAAGAGCAACAGTGTTAGACCTGTCTGCTTCTGGGAAGACTCTAACCACCATGATTTATTTTTTGTTGTCCCCCTTAGCCTCCCAGGGTTTCTATTTTTATTTTTACATGTGTCCATCAGGAGTTTTCAATGCTGTCAGGGGGCTAGGTGCTCCTTGGCGATGACGCCATTTTTCCCTCATAACCTGTGAGGCCTAGTCAGGCCCCTTGAAAATCTAGGGACATCCAGAAACCTAAAATGGTGGCCACCAACTGCCATAACGGACACTACTGGAAAACAGGCCATAGGCTAACATAGGGAATTTTCGAGAAGCAACCAGTGACTTCTGCAGGTCCCAGGCCACCCTATAAAAGGCCAGTGACCAGCAGCCATTTTGTGCATTTCTTGGAATGACCAGTGTGGAGAGAGGCGACTGGAGGAGGAGGATTGTGCACCAGTTGTGACAAGATCGACCTGCGGGGCCGGCTGTCGCTTTACTGGGAAGTGCCCCCACCTTGGCTGACCAAACCCCACTGTTTCAGCAATCATCTTCAAGTTATCAGAGACTCTGCGACGAGTCTGTTAAGGACTGACATCCCTGAAGTGTGGCTACCAGGGATCTGTTCGACCCATCCTGAAGGTCGTGGGTATTGAGTACAATTGAGACCCAGCCCAAGCTAACTGACCCTAGATTCAGGGGGTAACAGACAAAGATACGCGTGACTGCAGCGCCCCAGTTCAACACCCTCCCCTGTGGGTGAAAGCGGCAGAACCAGCTGACGTCCCTACCTGGAAGCGACGCTGCCGCCGAGAGCATTTCCTGACGTGAGGGCATCGGAAGAGGGAGAGCCCATCTGTCTTGCCTCGTCATTTGAAGAGCTCCGTTGAGGCGCCGGAAGAGGCGGGAAGCGAAGCAGAGCCCAGCTGATCGCCTGCGAGGTGGTGAGGAACGCCGTCGCATCGGACGAGGTGCGCAGAGCCGGAACCGGCAAGAAGGACCCAGCGCGTCGAAAGAGGCGGGCGCTAGGCGGAGTCAGGAGAGGCCGGTCGCGTCATCGGAGGTGCGTCAAGGCAAAGCTCCAGCCAGCGGTAACATCGAAGAGGCAGAAGCACCGCATCGGTCACCTCTGTGAAGCGCCTCGGTCTGAGGTAGGCTTCTCTGACACGCCTCGACATCTGCGGGAAGACTTCCCTGGCACCGCGTGACCCGGGCAACACCAGCTGCATTGACCAGAGCCTAAAAGTAAGCCGGGTAGAGAGGGAGCGGGAGGCGGAAGCATCGGGTGTCTAAAGACATCAAAGCGGGGGATTTCAAAACAAGGCAATTGACTTGAAAGCCGCCAGAACTACATACGAGGAACTGAGTTACAGAACTGCCCAGACCACTTAAAATCTATCTCCTAACTAGATAAGAGGGGGAGAGCGGTGTGCAGGGAAAATTACAAGGCTCACTAGTAAAAACCCTTATAGCCTGTTATTAATTGAGGAAGTAGAACCTCCACCAGTAAGGTGCAGCCTGTGAATTGACCAGGGGGGAACCTTGTTGATTCTGCTTTGTCTTCTTTTAGCCACATGGCTGGGGGTTTATGCTGAGAAGATCCACCCCTGTGGTAGAGGTCTGTTGAGTTGAGAAGAAGGCTAAGAGCGGAGGGGTAATGTACCTGCTTAAGAGTGGTTAAATAACATATTGAAACTGTAGAGTGCAATCTCCTATCTGTAACCTCATAGTGGAGTAGTGTATTGTACCATAGACAGCCACTTATCACAAATGTAATGTACCTTTGAATCTCATATATTGACCGGGAAAAGTATTGAATGTGATTTGAAATCTATGAGAACTGTATAAATGAATTATACACGGCTTTTATTCTAAACAAGAACAAGAAAGTATATTATTTTTATAAAAGGTAACGGTATTTTTCCAAACAGAGGTGTTGTGTCTTTATTTTAGTGGTTCATCACTGTGTTACTGTGGGTAAGACTTGTAAGTACTTAGCCAACGCCTTGAGCTGTAGACCACTACTGTGCCAGGCTACCATATGTGGGCTTGGGTAATCTAGGTCCAACATAATTGGTGTTTCAGCGGTGGGATAGCGGATTTGTACTTACACTTACTTATTAGTAACGCAGTGCCAACCACGAGACCCCACCTGGAGTTTTCTCCCTGCGGCCCTCCTAATTTACATTTTTGGTTTTTCGAAATTGACTTCTGGCGGTGGGTGGAGGTTGACCTCAGGTCACTCTGTGGATTTCTCCTGTGTAGCATTTTATACTTCGAATAAAAATGGAGATAAATGTGGAAGAGCTAGACAATTATACTGTGCCTCAATTGAAGGAATGGTGTCAGCAGCAGGGGGTGTTTTTCAAGAAAGGCGCCAGGAAAGTTGAGCTGCTGACCAGTATTCGGGCATGGGTAGAGGCTCATTCCGGGGAGGAGGTAGATCCTGAAGAGAGTGACAAGGACACTGTCCTGGAGACCACAACACTGTACCAGGCGGGAGGGGAGAACCTTGTAACAGGTCCTAGAACACCTTCTAGAGTGGGCAGTAGTGTGTCAGAGAGGGGCCTGACCGACGCCGAGTTAGAAGACAGGAGGGAGGAGAGGAGGATGAGAATAGAACTAGCCAGGATGGACATGGTGAGGGAGGAAAAGAAGTTGGAGCATGAGCGGACCATTAAAGAGATGGATTTGCAAGCCCTGACTTTACGTACCCCCAAACCAGAGAATGGTGGCAGCGATAACCAAACCAACACCGGAGAACCTAGACCGTACCTACCAAAAGACATTATGGCTTGTTATGTACCCAGTGACGACATTGCTAAATGGCTAGCCGCCTACGAGGTTTCGCTGAGGGCCCATGGGATTCTGGAAGTCCACTGGGGAGGTGGGTTATACAAATACATGCCCCCCACTGGCAGGGATACTTTGTTGGCCCTTGACCAGAGTGAACAGACCTACTATCCGGCTATGAAATCAGCGCTGCTCAAGAAGTTTGGGTTGACCCCTGAGAAATATAGACAAAAGTTCCGGGGCAGCTACAAGCTGGGCACACAAAACTGGGTAGATTTCTTGGACTACTCCAGGAAGGCCCTGGAGGGTTGGGTAAGAGGCAGCGAAGTAGGGGACTATGAGGGACTATATGACCTCATACTCAAGGAACACCTACTCGAGAAGTGTCTTCCCGAACTAAGACAGCATTTGGTGGACAGCAAGCTGACCAGCCCCAGGAAGCTTGCTGAGGAGGCGGACATCTGGGTTAGTACCCGGGTGTCGACTAAGGGGACTGGAGGGAATTCCCAGAAGCAAGGACAGGGCGCCCCCCAGAAGAAAGAGGGAGGGGAAACTAAGAGGGAGTTCTCAAAAGGGCCACAAAATACTTCGCAAGGAAGGGGCAGAGGATTCATCCCCAAGAGTAACCCCCCTCGCAACCCTACCCCTGGCCAAAGCCAGCAGCCAAGGGTTGTTCATTGCTTTGAGTGTGGTGGTGTGGGACACTATAAAGGAGATGTGAGATGCCCAAAAAGACCACCCCCTCCCACTGGAGGAAAAGCCCCGGGAATCACTAGTGTAGTGCTCGGGGAGGAGATGCCTTTGGTTAATGGAGGGGAGCGGGCGGGTGTCACTTTAGTGTCCCTGGGAGATAAGGAGATGGTTCCCAAGACCCAGCTGCCCTCTAATACCATTAAGTATGAGCAGTGGGTCACCATCAATGGCCGTAGAGGGGAGGCTCTGAGAGACACAGGAGCCAGCATGACTATGGTAAGGAGTCAGCTGGTGTCTCCAGAGCAGGTCATCCCAGATGTACTCCATCCCGCCGTAATGGCTGACGGCAGATTGGGCCACTACCCTGTGGCTGAGATTCCCTTTGAGTGGGGAGGGGTTGCAGGTCCACTTCGAGTTGCCGTAAGCCCTGCCGTGCCTGTTGACTGCCTGTTGGGGAATGATATGGAGCACAATGCTTGGAGGAGGGTGGAGTACCAGACTCACTCTGCGATGCTGGGACCCCCCGACTGGACTTGTGTCAGCACAAGGTCAGCGACTGCCCGAAGGGGAAGTTTGCTTACGCTGGAGCCTGGAACAATGGCCCAGCCAGCTGCCAGAGAGGAGAAGGACGGGAGGCCGGAGGACCCTGCCTCGACATCTCCACCTCGTGAGACAGACGGGCCACCTGCGGAGGTGGATCTGGAGTCCACAGGGGAGAATGTTGCTTCCCTGGAAAACCTACCCATCCCTACTGAATGGCATGTGGAGGGAGGTCCTTCCAGGGAAGAGTTCTGCAAAGCTCAGAAAGAGTGTCCTACTCTCGAGGGGCTGCGGCAACAGGCCAAAGCCCAGGCAGCAGGAAACATTGCAGGGAGCTACCAGATTTACTGGGAGGATGGACTCCTCTACAGTGAGCCCAAGGCACCTGGACATGGATCATCCAGGGCCTTGGTGGTCCCTCAATGCTTTAGAGCCTTTCTTTTGGAACTGGCTCATGAGATACCATTGGCAGGACACCTAGGACAGGACAAGACCTTTGCCCGGCTTGTCCCCCACTTCTACTGGCCTCGAATGAAAGTGGCGTCTGATACATATTGTCGGACGTGTGTGTCCTGCCAAGCTAGTGGGAAAACAGGAGTGAAGCTTAAAGCTCCCCTGGAACCACTACCAGTCGTTAGCACCCCCTTTGAGAGGGTGGGCATCGACATTGTAGGGCCATTGGATCCACCAACTTCAGCTGGTCACCGGTTCATACTGGTATTGGTGGATCATGCCACACGGTACCCAGAGGCAATACCTCTGAGGACCATCACTGCACCTGCAGTGGCAAGGGCCCTGATGGGGATCTTCACCCGAGTGGGTTTCCCCAAGGAGGTTGTGTCCGACAGGGGGACTAACTTCCTTTCAGCATACATGCGGGCTATGTGGAAGGAGTGCGGCGTTACCTATCGGTTCACCACTCCTTATCATCCACAAACCAATGGTCTTGTGGAAAGGTTTA
This sequence comes from Triturus cristatus, assembly GCF_964204655.1. NCBI lineage: Eukaryota > Metazoa > Chordata > Amphibia > Caudata > Salamandridae > Triturus > Triturus cristatus. The sequence continues at coordinate 1,528,285,602 of NC_140591.1, forward strand.
ACAAAACCTTGAAAGGTATGATACGGAGTCTACCTGAGAGCCTGCGGAGGAAATGGGACGTCCTCCTACCCTGTCTCTTGTTTTCCTACAGGGAGGTGCCACAGAAGGGAGTGGGCTTCAGCCCCTTCGAACTTTTGTACGGGCACCCTGTACGGGGACCTCTCAGCCTGGTGAAAGACGGATGGGAACAGACTCCCAGGAAGCTTCCCCAGGACGTGGTGAGTTACATGCTGGCCTTCCGGAGCCAAATGGCTAAGTTGTGGAAGCAAGCTTCAGACAACTTGGAGGCCAGCCAAGCAGTTATGAAAGAGTGGTATGACCACAACGCTCACCCAGTGGAACTGGAGCCTGGACAGAAAGTGTGGGTGATGGAACCTGGAGAGCTAAACTCCCTCCAGGACCGTTGGACAGGCCCCTTTGAGGTTTTGGAGAAAAAGGGGAAGTCCACCTATTTGGTGGATCTTAAGACCCCGAGGCAGCCCCACAGGGTGCTGCATGCCAATCGCCTCAAGCCACATCATGAGAGGCCCGAGGTTGTCTTAATGATGGTAACCGATGGAGCAGAGGAAGAAGAAAGTGAACCTCTCCCTGATCTTCTCTCGTCCCAAGAAAAGGATGGGTCGGTGGAGGGAGTTATTCTCTCGCCATCCCTAACTCCTGAACAGCGGAGTGATTGCCGCCAGATCCTGGAGCAATTTTCTTCTCTGTTCTCCCTTGTCCCGGGTAGGACCCACCTGTGTACCCATGACGTGGACACAGGAGACAGCCCACCTGTGAAGTCTAAAATCTACCGGCTGTCGGACAAGGTAAAGGCCAGCATCAAGAGTGAAGTCGCCAAGATGCTGGAGCTGGGAGTGATTGAACCTTCTGGAAGCCCTTGGTCTAGCCCGGTGGTTTTGGTACCAAAAGCTGCCCCACCAGGTACCACACCTGAATTGAGATTCTGTGTGGACTACCGAGGCTTGAACTCAGTGACCAAAACTGATGCACATCCTATCCCACGGGCGGATGAGCTGATTGACCGGCTGGGAGCTGCTCAATACTTAAGTACCTTTGACCTAACTTCAGGGTACTGGCAGATTTCCCTTACCGAGGAGGCGAAGGAAAGGTCAGCCTTCTCTACACCTGAGGGACACTACCAATTTCGGGTGATGCCCTTTGGGCTCAAGAATGCCCCTGCCACTTTTCAGCGGTTGGTGAACAGGGTCCTTTCTGGAATGGAAGCTTTTTCTGCTGCATACCTGGACGACATTGCTGTCTTCAGTAGCAGCTGGGAGGACCATTTGCAGCATCTGCAAGCTGTTCTGCATGCCCTGCAACAGGCTGGATTGACAATCAAGGCCAGCAAGTGTCAGATCGGACAGGGGTCGGTGGTGTACTTAGGTCACTTGGTGGGCAGAGGGACGGTGCAGCCCCTCCAGGCAAAGATTGAGGCTATCATCGCCTGGGAGCCCCCCAAGACTCAAACAGAGGTCCGAGCCTTCCTGGGCCTCACTGGATACTACCGTCGCTTCGTGAAGGGGTATGGCACTATCGTGGCCCCCCTCACGGAGCTTACTTCCCAGAAGCAACCCCGACGGGTAGTCTGGACGGAGGCTTGCCAGCGAGCCTTCATGACCTTGAAACAAGCATTGTGTTCCGCTCCCATTCTCAAGGCCCCTGATTTTGCTAGAGAATTCATTGTCCAAACAGATGCGTCAGAACATGGCATTGGGGCAGTGTTATCGCAGCTAAATGATGAGGGCCTGGATCAACCCGTGGTCTTCCTGTCCAGGAGACTACTCCCCAGGGAAAGGAGGTGGAGTACAATTGAGCGAGAAGCCTTTGCGGTGGTTTGGGCTCTGAAGAAGCTGCGACCATACCTGTTTGGTTCGCACTTCCTAGTTCAGACTGACCATCGCCCCCTTCGTTGGCTGATGCAAATGAAGGGGGAGAATCCCAAGTTGCTAAGGTGGTCCATCTCCCTACAGGGAATGGACTTCAGGGTGGAACACCGACCTGGGGCGGACCATGCCAACGCAGACGGTCTATCCAGGTATTTCCGCCTTAGTGATGAGGACTCCCAAGGGGTTGGGTAGTTCTCCCCACTTTCAGCTGGGGGGGACGCGTGTTAGACCTGTCTGCTTCTGGGAAGACTCTAACCACCATGATTTATTTTTTGTTGTCCCCCTTAGCCTCCCAGGGTTTCTATTTTTATTTTTACATGTGTCCATCAGGAGTTTTCAATGCTGTCAGGGGGCTAGGTGCTCCTTGGCGATGACGCCATTTTTCCCTCATAACCTGTGAGGCCTAGTCAGGCCCCTTGAAAATCTAGGGACATCCAGAAACCTAAAATGGTGGCCACCAACTGCCATAACGGACACTACTGGAAAACAGGCCATAGGCTAACATAGGGAATTTTCAAGAAGCAACCAGTGACTTCTGCAGGTCCCAGGCCACCCTATAAAAGGCCAGTGACCAGCAGCCATTTTGTGCATTTCTTGGAATGACCAGTGTGGAGAGAGGCGACTGGAGGAGGAGGATTGTGCACCAGTTGTGACAAGATCGACCTGCGGGGCCGGCTGTCGCTTTACTGGGAAGTGCCCCCACCTTGGCTGACCAAACCCCACTGTTTCAGCAATCATCTTCAAGTTATCAGAGACTCTGCGACGAGTCTGTTAAGGACTGACATCCCTGAAGTGTGGCTACCAGGGATCTGTTCGACCCATCCTGAAGGTCGTGGGTATTGAGTACAATTGAGACCCAGCCCAAGCTAACTGACCCTAGATTCAGGGGGTAACAGACAAAGATACGCGTGACTGCAGCGCCCCAGTTCAACACCCTCCCCTGTGGGTGAAAGCGGCAGAACCAGCTGACGTCCCTACCTGGAAGCGACGCTGCCGCCGAGAGCATTTCCTGACGTGAGGGCATCGGAAGAGGGAGAGCCCATCTGTCTTGCCTCGTCATTTGAAGAGCTCCGTTGAGGCGCCGGAAGAGGCGGGAAGCGAAGCAGAGCCCAGCTGATCGCCTGCGAGGTGGTGAGGAACGCCGTCGCATCGGACGAGGTGCGCAGAGCCGGAACCGGCAAGAAGGACCCAGCGCGTCGAAAGAGGCGGGCGCTAGGCGGAGTCAGGAGAGGCCGGTCGCGTCATCGGAGGTGCGTCAAGGCAAAGCTCCAGCCAGCGGTAACATCGAAGAGGCAGAAGCACCGCATCGGTCACCTCTGTGAAGCGCCTCGGTCTGAGGTAGGCTTCTCTGACACGCCTCGACATCTGCGGGAAGACTTCCCTGGCACCGCGTGACCCGGGCAACACCAGCTGCATTGACCAGAGCCTAAAAGTAAGCCGGGTAGAGAGGGAGCGGGAGGCGGAAGCATCGGGTGTCTAAAGACATCAAAGCGGGGGATTTCAAAACAAGGCAATTGACTTGAAAGCCGCCAGAACTACATACGAGGAACTGAGTTACAGAACTGCCCAGACCACTTAAAATCTATCTCCTAACTAGATAAGAGGGGGAGAGCGGTGTGCAGGGAAAATTACAAGGCTCACTAGTAAAAACCCTTATAGCCTGTTATTAATTGAGGAAGTAGATCCTCCACCAGTAAGGTGCAGCCTGTGAATTGACCAGGGGGGAACCTTGTTGATTCTGCTTTGTCTTCTTTTAGCCACATGGCTGGGGGTTTATGCTGAGAAGATCCACCCCTGTGGTAGAGGTCTGTTGAGTTGAGAAGAAGGCTAAGAGCGGAGGGGTAATGTACCTGCTTAAGAGTGGTTAAATAACATATTGAAACTGTAGAGTGCAATCTCCTATCTGTAACCTCATAGTGGAGTAGTGTATTGTACCATAGACAGCCACTTATCACAAATGTAATGTACCTTTGAATCTCATATATTGACCGGGAAAAGTATTGAATGTGATTTGAAATCTATGAGAACTGTATAAATGAATTATACACGGCTTTTATTCTAAACAAGAACAAGAAAGTATATTATTTTTATAAAAGGTAACGGTATTTTTCCAAACAGAGGTGTTGTGTCTTTATTTTAGTGGTTCATCACTGTGTTACTGTGGGTAAGACTTGTAAGTACTTAGCCAACGCCTTGAGCTGTAGACCACTACTGTGCCAGGCTACCATATGTGGGCTTGGGTAATCTAGGTCCAACAAACAGACTTTCACGCTCAGCAACACTTTCAGGCTCCAACACTCGCTATTCAGTGTCAGAGGATGTTTGGGCTGCTCTTTCATTTAATTTTCCTTTCATCATGTAGTGCCTTAGATTCTCCAGTGCACTGCCCTTCCGTTGGAGCAAAGAAAAGAGAGAGGTGGACCAAAACTCAGGCCAAGGGGCTCAAGGGACTGCACACTGTCAGAGGTTACCAGCACATGACAGGTAGAAAACTGAAGCCTCAAACCAGCCCTGCTATCAACAACAGGGATCCTTCTCTTTCTCTCTTTTATACTGAAACTCTGGTTTTGTGATGTCCAATGCCGTCTGATGTAGCAAGTACGCTGCTTTGGAGATACCATTGATGTCGCGCTGGCGATCGCTGTCCAGCCTTGCTACTTTCTGGGTTCTGGTACTGTAGGGCCAAGACGTCCGCCTTTCATCTTTAGCTGTCACTGATGAGAATTAGGCTTAAATCAGTGTTCTGCAGGTTATTATGACTTGATACCCGCAGAATCTAGTGACGTAGGAAATGTGACACAGTTGTTAGTTTCCTTCAATTTAGTACAAAAACAGTTCATTGTATTTAACAATGGGACTGCAAGCAGGTGGCCTGCAATCTGCGAGGGAGTGACCATATGCCATGGGACAACTCTGATCTAGAATACACTGTCATTCTCAAAGGCAGTACTTCTAGTCTCTTCAATTGGGTACCCTTCATTATCCTCTGCCATCTAAGGGTAGATAGTTACATGGGAATTCTATCATGTTCAAAAAAATAAATGTAAGGTATCTCCTATTGAGGTGGAAAACTTGTCTTACTATAGTATTGAATCCGTTAACCAGTCCATCACTACCCTGACAGTCAGACTGGAAAACATCAAAGTAGGCCTAAAGAAAACTCTTGAAAACCAGTCTGGTCATACAAAAGGGAATTATACATAATATGGGGGTCCCTGGTACATTACTGCAGTCTGGAAGTGTAAACCTGAACAATACTCCAACAATAATAAAAGGGCTGACTGGTGAAAGGAATACGGAAAAGGGAAATGGGACTAGGACACAGCTAAAATCCCCAATAACTAGGCACAATGCGACATCAATCAGGGGAGAAGTGGCAAAAGAAAAATCTATAGGAAGAACAAGAAATTACTCGGGTGATAGTAAAGTTTGTGACACAATACCAAGAGTATGGGTGATACACAAAAGTCAAAATAGTACACAAATTTTAACTCTACCGCTGGCCGCTACACCATATACGGTAATCTCAGCTAATGTTCCAGTTCCTTCTTCAGGGAAAAATGAAACCTGGTTTCCCTTAAGGAACAAAGCCATACACTACTTAGGTAGCAGAACAAAACTGACTAATGTAATATAGAAATTAGGTCACCTTGTACAAGAGTCACAGATCTATAATTTATCCTTGCGTCCAATCAGGATACATAAATCTAGGGCTGCCTGTTCCTTAAGGGAAGGGGGCAGTAACATGACTAACTGCAGGTGACACACTTTGATCCTGTATATCTCTTTTTATTTTCCTTCAATACCATTATAGCCAAATAGACATGCACTGGTGAAGTGTTGTCTCTCATGTTCACAGCATGAAATATCATTATCTGTGGAATTTAGTATCAGAATACGTCCAACCAACTGTTGCGCCGCAATGGGCATCGTCATGACCATCCCCTCACAACACAGGGGAGCTTGTAACAGTATTAAAAGCAAAAGCGTAAACACAACGCAAAAATTAAAAAAAACGTGCATAAAATAAAAACACACATGCCAAGCCATCAGGTATACTTGCTGTATACCAAGCACAGAAAGCATAGACAAATTTCAATATCATATGTAAATGAACGGTGACGCACAACACTATGTCATGTACTTTATGCACAATGAACCTGCAACTCAACAACTAATATTCTGGCCTGCTTAATTTGTCAGGCTGCACAAAAATAAACACAAACATTTCTTTCCAAAGAAGTTATGCAAAACACATCTGTTTCAACACACAGCTGACAGCACCCTCCTTTTTGCAATTTGCACATTGATTAGGTCCCACAGGGACATATGGAACACTCGTTCCACCACCTTATGATATGGACCATTGCTGTTTCGTTGGCTGTTAACCCCTGCTTTTTTCACGACTCCTCTTCACCTACTGTAACATTCTTAGTCCTTTCTAGTCTTCTCTCACCCTGATTTCCTGCCTATAGCTATTCAGGGCGCTCATTTCACCATTATTCCTTCACAACTGACATCTTCGTCAAACCAACTCACGTGTCCAACTGTAGTCTTGTCAGCCCTCGAACCACCCAAAACAATCCATGAATGATCTGTGGACAGAAGCAAAAAAATACACAACACACAAAAGAAAAACACTTCACATAACACACAAAAATATCAACTATAACTTTTAATCAGGAGACAAAACATAACACACATTAACAAAACACAAAAAAATAAAAAAAATACAAACCTAGTGGTACTTAACTGTAACCATCTTGTCAACTTTGCAATGATTAAAACATGTAAGCATGTTAAGCCACCTTAATTTTAACTGTCTAAAAGGAAAACATTTTCACAGACACTCTGTGTTCCCTTGCGCCACAATTCCTCCTGTGAAAAATGAATCTTAATTTGCTGATCGTTTTTACCTAGGCATGTAGCCCATAAAATTCTAAGAAAGAGCTTCATCTTACTTTTTGTCTGAGGCTAATGCCACATTTGTTAAATGAAGGCAACTACGTGGACATTATTTTTCAAAAACAGAAATGTGAATGTATCACTTCCTTTGAGGCCCTGCTTTGAGCGAGGCCGTGCAGGAATGCACTTCTCGACCTTGCACAGTCCTCCAAGAGCTAAGAATAACACCTCAGCAGAACTTTCTGGGCTGCTATCCAGCCTCTGCCAGCATCCCTGGTCCCCGCCACTTTTCAAGGTTCCTATAGTGTGCAAGCATTAATGTCTTCTTGTCAGAGAAGCTTTTCCAAGCAATGGTTTTTAAACTGTTTACACTCACTCCTAACTCCCACCTTACTGACCCCGCGATCAAAATCTGCCTCGCGTGTCTCTTTCCTCACCCTGAAGCTGTCAAAGACAAAAAGCCTTCCTAACTCTTTTTAACCTGCAATAATTAAACCTTTTTAAAAACACATGTTATATATATTACTTCTGTTAGAGGCTACAATTTGTTTCTATTCTTGGATTATTAAAACAGTTACTGTGAATAATTCGCAGAACATAATAACATATCATACTAGCTTTTGAAAAAATGTTTGTTACTACCCCATGCAACGGTACTTAGTTCATCAACCTTAAAAGGATGAACGTCTCAGTAGGTCTAGCTAGAGTTAGAACCTTCAATCTTGATATTAAACTCAAACCTCTGCACTGGGCACATTGTCTCACTGTGACATTAAAAGCAACCCCAAATGGGAACAACCTGCAAATTTGTATTATACCTAAATGTATGCATTTACTGAAGCCTAAGGCACTTTAAAGCTAGTGTAAAGGGCAAGAATGCTGTTAAAATAGTCTATTTTACCCAATTTCGACTTTGATATTTGGGGCACTTAAAAATAAATATCCTATAATTGTGCTACATATTAATCATCCTCAGAATGTTCTTTACAGATTGCAGATATTGGATATTAGACATATCTCTTGCAAATCCTTTAAAAAAATGAGATTTTTTTTTTTTTTTAAGCCTGCGCCAAGTGAAATTCCATATACAAATGTCCTCACTATGCAGTACAACACAACTTAAATTAAATTATAATGCTAGGAGGTCACAGTATGAGCATTAAGCTTTATAAATAGTAAAAAACGAATTTAGAAGCACTTATTATTAATAATTATTTTGCATAATTAATAATTATTTTTAATAAACCCAATCATGTTTGATAATTCCACATATAAAAGCAAGCTGCATCCCTTGCCTATCATTTTTTTAGACGCATTCATTTCTAAGTTTAAGCACAGAAGCGTAACTTGAAACATGACACATTTTTGCACCACTTTTTCTTTTTTTTTTTTAAAGGACAATTATTATTTAGCAACAGAACCAAGAATATGCTTACAAAAATGCTTAAAGAGAGGAAAACCCTTAATTGAAACTTCTTCCTGTAATACAAAATAATGAACCTTAGTTTTGGAACCTTTTTAAAACAACATTTTGAAATGCAAAGTTTCACCCGTGTTCAACTGAGGGCGAAGTCCTGGCTGAGTAAACATTCCTGTCTATTAGAGCTGCTTGCTTACCGACAATAAAAGCTTGTCTCTCAGTGTTGGAACATGAGCACGTGGCAGTTTTTTTTTCAAACGAAGACATATCAATGCGTGTTGTGTTTAAGTTCAGCAAAAATGTACTTCAGCTGAAGTGTTTGCCTGTTAATATCTAATACAATGTATGTAAGTAAAAAATACTATAAGTTTATTTTTCTAAAAAACACACAATTTCGTTTTTGAGGCCATTGTATTCCTAGTGAATGTGAATTTTAATTTTATTTTTTTAAGCATTTAACAGTTTGTACATGTGCATAATTGCTTACTCTATAAATTATATAGCAACATATAGCTATTTAGCATATCACATGGTTCATTTCTGGATTTTTATTTAATTTCTACTGACATTTTGCTTAACAGACTGAAAACATCAAGAAAAACCACAAACACACATTGAGCTCATTTCAGAGATAAACAGAAAGGGGTCAAACACTCAGGACACATATATTTAACCCACAGAAATACACATTTAACCCACAGATCAACACTTAAGACAGAAACAAAGGACAGCCCACAGACTGTACTTAAACCAAACCATTTGTAAATACTAGTTGTAAGTCATATTTACAAGAAGCGCTTCTCAATAGTGTTCCAAAAGACTGCAAAAAAAAAAACAGCCCAACAGACTGCTATATGTCCAAGAAGCCAAAATACACTTCATTCATAAGATTGCGCAGAACAAAGGATCCTTGTATGTATTATGTCCATATTTTAATTCCCTGGGGATACAGAATCACCAAGGAAGAAATATGTTTTATACCTAAACCTATTTAGGTATTCCCTCAAGGGAGCCGGCTAATTTAATTCACATAGTTCCAACCGGAGGAATTGGACAAGAGTCCTCCAGCCGGGAATCCCTATCACAACCAAAACAACAAAACTTTCTAAACTTACTCAGACCAGGCATCGTTATTTCACTGGACTGTTCACAAACATCAAGGGGTTAAATCAAATAATACAGCACAAATGTACTCACCCCTCGGCTTCGGCTTTTGCAATAGCCGAATCAAAGACTCAAATCAAACAAAATTGTGGGAGCTACCCACCAATACTTAACTAAGTGTCTTCTTACGCCAACAGAGGCCCGTCTAACGTCTCGCATTACCATACATCACCAAAAAGGGCCAAAGCAAGGCGGCAGTCAGGGCAGCAGTCAGCAGCCGTCAGGAAGGAGAAACCGCGCTGAAAAAGACCTTCGGACCACTTTGACATACAGGGGTCGCTTGACGTGGTTCGCGATTCCTCCAGAATTTTCTTGCGGGGTTCCTCACGACCTTCAGGCAAAACCGCTACCTCTGAAGCCGCCTCACAGAGGGCACCATTTGAAGAACCAGGCTGAATTAGGCCTGGCGGCGCAGGGTATGCCTTAATCTCCTGAGTTCACCTGCTTTGTTGAACAGAGGCACAGGATACTCTGTTGAGCGTAGAAGATCAGGTTTATTAGCTGCAGCTAAGTACAGTTGTCCCAGAAGTACACCTGGTATGTTCTTAGGAGACTGCTACTTTACTCCATGGCGCACAATCTTTTATAGCATATAGATTCACCAAGAACACTCCCAATGCATACATGATTAGCCAATGAGAAGAGTTTGAAAACAAGGTATAACCAATGAAAAAAGTTTGAAAACAAGATATCAAGTAACCCAAATAAACCTCTTTTCCAACTGTTTTTGTCACCCCTCCCCACAAGTTATTCAGAGGTTGTGTCTACAACTCCACTTGCAGGTGGCAGGACACATTTGTATGCTTTGGAGGACAGTTGTGAAACGAGAGAACACAAGTAGAGAATAGCGAAGGCCAGAAGATAAGATAAAGTCAGGAAAGAATGGTGCAAACCAACAGACAATTGAGACCGGGATCAGTCGGACCAGACGGGGATTAGTGGACTCAGCCAGTCCCTGGCATCAGTCTTGTAAACAGAGGCAGGAGGTTATTTTGACACGTTGCAGTGAGATCAGCAGAAAAAACTTTGTTTATTGTGCTGCCTGAGTGAGGGCAACACAAAATGGCGGTGGAACACAAAATGGTGGCTAAATACAAGCAAGATCGAAAATCGAATTTCCTCAGTGTTAGAGGAAAGCAAAAATCGACATGCAGCAGAGAATTTATCAACGTGAAATGCAAGTTGTTGTGACAGTGGGCTAAGGGATGGTGTCCCAATTGAATCCTATCGATGTGATTGTTAAACCAGACAGGGGAGCCCTTGGAACCAATTGTTTGGACAGGGTGCTACGAGTAGCTCCTGTGTCAACCAAAAACCGATCAGTGGAACCCAAAACATGTGCATTAACATAGGGACCCTTCTGATTTACGGGGACTTCAACTGATTCCTATGCATAAGCAGAATCCTTCAAATCAGTATTTGAATAATTGGATATTTGATATTGGTTTCGTCTATCAAAAGTATTATAAGAATTCTGAGTATACTCAACAGCTTCAAGCCTGGTGCCATCATCCATACCTCCCCTATGTCCTGAATTAACCGGGCGGCTTCTTATTTTTCCTCGACCACGCTGATACTGCTGAGTACGCAAATGTGGACATTCAACAACCCAATGTCCAATCTCCTTACAATAAGCGCACTGATCAGAAGATAAAGTAGCTTGCGGAAAAGAGGGTGCGCCAGGGCGGTACATTGCACGTCCGTCTCTGCCACCATCTCTATAGAGTAGACCATAAACCTGAGCTAACATAAACTTTGTTTTTAAATCCTTAGCCTTTTTATCCTCGTTGCCCTTAGCTTCCAATTCCTGACGTACTGAGCCGTAGTCAAAAGAGAGACTGGGGAAGACGTAGTCCATGAACTCTCGCTGGCCTTTAGGTGACTAGCTATTCCTGGCAACATGTTCGCAACAAATTTATCGACAAACAGATGCCTGCCCATGTTATCTGTCAATGACTGGCCACTAAAGTCGTCGAATGTCTCCTCAAAGCATTTAAAGAAGTCAGAAACCGATTCATCTGCCTTTTGCTTACAGGATACTAACATAGTCCAGTCTATCTTTTTAGGAGGAATCCGAGTTTTCAAATGAACTATTATAGCCTTTGGAAGGTCTAAAATTTCTTGTTGCGGATTCTGTGTGGGTTCCCTTTCTGCATCTATCCTCTCTAGTTCCTTTCAAAGATGTCCAAAAGCTGCATGATCATCTACTTTACGAATAGACCTCCACATATCAGGGGGTAGGATAAGCCCAAAAAACATATCAATATCAGACAAAGTCATAGTTCAAGAACTAATAGCTCCTTCAACTTCTTCATAAAAAGCAGCTGGATTTTTCCACGCATCAGGCAAAGCAGCTTTAAGAGCCATAACATCCGCCCTACTCTAAGGAGTATAGTCCCAATTATAAATAAAATATCCCTTCGCATCAGTTGAATCTTTATCGTCATTCGTGCCCGCACCCCTAGGAGGGACATACAAAGGCGCAGCTTCACGCATTGGTTTCCTATGAACTACAATATCCTGATCTGTCCCAGGATCCTCATCCTTTGGCACGGGGGTCCGAACTGTTTGTTCAGCTGTAGTAGCTGCCTTTTTCTCCTCTCGCAAACGGAATGCATTAGCTTGCAGTTTAACCACACGTCTAATTAAGTCAGCCACCTGGGAAGGGAGAAAAAGACCCTCACTCAACTGTTTATGATCATTTTTTATATCAACAGGCTCTAATTCTTTGGAATATTTCCTGAACCGTTCAATCACTTCTGCAGCAAACGTCTCTGTAAAATATAACTGCTCTGACTCTGGCCATTGCTGAACTTTTGCTATAAGGTCTGGAGCAGAAGTGTCATCACAAGCTGCTTTACGAGCAGTGGATCTAAGAGTGGCCGCACGGTCAGCCATCATAAAAGAGCGAGTCTGTCATTTAGTGTCCGATCCGGACTTGTCCTGATCTGAGCGAGAGAGATGTCATCATCAGAATCACTCCTGGGGGCAGAGGGAAAAGTATAAGGAGGCAGAGATCGATCTAATAGAATTGAATCATCCTGTGGTTTATTAAGTAGAGGATAAAGGGGGCGCCAGACAGGTTATTGGCCATTTACCTGTAAACAACGCTCCCTATCCTCTCTCTTTTATTTCCTTCATTTCTTTATTTTTCATCTCCAGCACTTTCACATAGATATTTTTGCGCTGTTCTTTTTCTGCTAAAGCTTGCTCTCTTTTCACTCGTTCACGTGCTTCTTTCTCCCACATCCGTACGCAGTCAAACATATCTAGTCTACTTTTGTGCTTAAACATACATTGTTCCACATACTGAATTTTTCTAAGATCAAATAACCCATTTATAGGCCATCGCAACTCAGGATCCTTGCTGGTATATGGATTCCATAGTGCACTAAACATTATAAAAGAAATACCGTTTTTAATGTACATATCCCTATTTGGTGTGCCCTCAGGGGGAGCCGACTGATTCTGTTCTAGATCCATATTAGTACCTCCAAGAAACCAACACATTCTACAAAGTGTGCTTGAAACAGGCATGCCAAGAATATTGTAGCATATACAATTTATTCGCCAAGTGACACTTAACACAATGTGTGCCATTCAAGTTTTCAAAGTTTAGAGAAATATCTCCTCATTACCTGCCTATATAAATTGCAATTTATATATATATTAAAACAAATCCAAGATTTTGGCCAAACAAACAAGAAGTGTCGCATCAGACGACCTTACCAAGCAAAAGTCTCCAGCCTCCAACTGCCAAGTTCTGAATCGACCAAATGGTCTCTGCACGACGAATGCCAGACGGGATCTCAGTCAAGAACCGGCACCACCTGGAGGGTCAAATCGGGAAAATCGGAAAAGCACCTCGGCCTGCTATGACATGGGTCTCCTCATGCAATGATCATCCGTAGCGAGATTCCAATCCTCTGTCAAGACCACTCCATCGGGCATCCGAGTCGCCGATGAGCCACACGTGACGGGCGCCAATTTGTAGAAGTAGACCTCACCAAGGCTTACCGGTGCTAGGGGTTCTCCCTTCTTTGCGCACTAATCCTCAGACCAATAAATAGAGATTGGCATGGAAGCTAGAATATCAAGACAACAGTTTATTAAACATCATGAGTGGAACTACATCTATACGAAACCCTCAGGCAGTTTATGAGGTAGCACAAGGAGTACAGACACTGTGGGTCTTTTATACCCACTCAAGAGCTCAAAAGGAGGTGGTACAAGCACACACAAGAATAGCTATTCACATCTATGGACATACAGAAAATGCTCACTTAACAAAGTAGGAGGAGTAATGAAGTTGCTGACATCAGTTAGAACAGCCTGACATTTTCAGACTAAGACAGGTGCATTCTTTCTGAGCATGTGCAGTGCTCTGGCTCAATAGTGAAGGAGTTAATTATAGTTCCTGACTCAAGTGAAATACAAGACCAGGCAACAGTGAAGAGGGAGAAAGCACATGGCGAGCACATGGTCAACTAAATCTCTGCCAAAAACAAAATGGCTTCAGCTCATGCTAACAGTGATCTCTGCCAAACTTCCACACGGCCAGAGGTCAGGGAGAAAATGACCGGCCAGTGGTCAGGGAGAAGATGACCGGCCAGAGGTCAGCAAAGATAACCTGCGAGAGGTCAGCGAAGAGGACCAAGGAGGGGACAGTGAAGAGGACCAAGAAGAGGTCTGACAAGATTGACCGGAATTCAAAGTATGAAAGCCTACAAGAGGTAGTGAAAGGAAGAAGGTCACGACGACAGGTCTAGTCACCGAATGAAGAGAATGCATTGTCCTAGGGATAGGACTGGGCCAGGGAGACCCGTGTGAAGTGCACATCACATGGATAGGGCTGGTCAGAGAAGAAGTGCAAGACCTGATGGGACTAGACCACGTCGCAAAGTGAAACAACAAGAAAGAGGAAATCGCATGGCATGCGGCCACCGCAGAAGAAGTTTCAAGAAGAAGAGAAAAGAAGAGAGGAGGGTGTGATAAGACAACTCGCACACCCCAGACAGAGGACGACTGAGTGGAAGAACATTTGGAATGGAGCACAGTACCTTGGTAATATTGGTGGCACCCTGAGAAGCTACCTGTCCAGTTGTCTTCGTAACGCCAAGCAAACCTGGTGACGGCAGAGGTGAGCAAGCTTGACCATTTGTGACATCCACCTTTGGGGGCGCACGGGAGACTCGATAGTGAGACTGCTCTGATGTCCTGAGTGACCTCAGATGTGGGGTCTAGAAGAGGATCCAACCACTCCACACCAGACTGTGGCGATAAAGGGGCAAAAGCCTCAGGAACGGCCAGTTAGAGAGGGTCCCACCACGAGAGATTAGTCTACAGCCACTCCTCCGCAGGCCCAAGAAAGATGATCTTGTACTAGGTGACAGGAGTAATCCTGTCAGGAAACAACTACCCTCCAGGTGGAGCAAGGGACTTGAAGGTGGGACTCGTAGCGCTTCCTCCACAAACCTAGAGGGTGGTGTTGGAGTGACATGGTGAAGCACACCCAGTCCAGTGGAAGCCTGGTGAAGAGGGCCTCTGGGACATCCCGTGAGAGGGGAACACCCGGGAGAGGGGCATCTTGGTGAGAGAGGGATGTTTGTAACTACTCTACAATTCTGTAGCCAGAAGCAATGCTGCCTTTGTGAAGATGCAACAACAGCCAGGACTGATTGGTGAAAACGTGACATCTACCAGATTCACTGTCACTCCGCCTCCACCGTCACATTGAACTGTGTATATAGAGACTTTGGTTGTCAACTTCCACGCCTTGAGTCCTGGGAGGACCAGACCCACAGGGCACCACTGAACTGTGCCAAGCAGAACTGGTGATCCTAGCTGCAGTTGTACCATTGTCTTGTTCTGCAAGCAGCTGAATAGAATCAGTGGAAGTTTCTGTTATTCTCTCTCACAGTTTGGACTTTGTTTTTCCAGTTTGAATAAAGTTTGGGCGGGATGTAGTGACCTTCTGCACACTGTGCTAGTCCCTCAATTGTACCAACCACTCCCCGAGGGCTGGCTTACACCCCACCAGACACCCATCCAACACAGGCGTCACAGGACATGTGACCCTGTTAATAAAAGGGGCCAGGCCCACGTGCCCTGAGCCAGTACTACCCACTAACTACCCAGGTCTGTGTGCTGGTTATATATGCATGGGAGCCTAGGACCCCAAAGTGTTATAGCTATCAGTCTGTGATTTCCCTGCCATAACTTTAACCGTGTTGCTATTTGTTAGAATAAGGTCTATATTTATGTAACACTTGGTTCTCACAATCAGAAACGACAAACTCCAGTGACTGTTGTGTACGGCGTAAGAAGGAAGATTGGAAGCTTATGGTGCATACACTCTGTGGTTCCGTCTCCCCACTTTCATTTAAGCAACAGGTGTGCAAGCAAGGAAGATATGGAAGACTGGGATGTGGAAACTAGGAGAACTATATTAGGCCCATTTCTGGGTTAGAGGCTGTACTTCCGGGGCAGTAGTGGTAGAGCTGCTATATAAGAAACACACAGGTAATAAAAAGTGCACGGCAACACTTTCCACTTACGATTCCTTTGTCACCAGATATTGTGCCCAGCACTTAGCTATTCTTTCCTTGCTCGGCTTCCGTGTTCCTGTCACCTTGCGTCTACCTGTTATTGCTTACCTCGCTGCACTCCTCTCTGGCGGAGCTGGGCACTGCCAGGGTGCAGGGTGGCACTGGCCTATAGGGCAGTCAGGCAGTCTCCGATGGGCTGGTCTGACAGGCTAATGCGTGGCTGTTTTTGGCTGTTTGTGGACCTGTTTTATGGGTTGCTGGGCCGGTTTTTCATGTTGATTTCCCTTATTTTAAAACAAACCTTACCTGCAGCTTACTCAAATTTTTGCACTCTCCCATACCTTGCAAAACACTTCTCCAACTTGTCTTTACAAGTTCAAATCGGCCCCAATTGGCGTATATGGGACTTTTTCATTAATGGAGCCTCCTGTACTTCAGTTCGCCTGGCCTCTTTCTGTCCCAGTCCGACCCTGCCAGGGTACCACCTTAGGAGAAAGAGAGAGATCTACAGAAACATTCATCCCTGTGGCAGACGGGCAAGGCTGCAAGGGTTGCGGTTTTGCAAGTCAAGAATGTTGTTCAGGCAAATCGAGAGCCGGAAACGCATTTTCTCGGTATTAATCCTCGATTGCGTCAGAGTCTGACACCTGAAGACAGAGGAAGTGTGTGTGGTAGATTGTGTGTGGTCACTGCTTATTCTCTGCTAGACCACAGCCCACGCTGACTCACATCCATAGTGCAGACGTCATGCGTAGCGCACACTTGTGCATTTACCGGAAGATGTGACTTTTAGAAAAATGTTATGGATGTGTAGACATTTAAATTATTCCTGGTGAAAAGGCAAAGCAATGCTGTAGTAAAAATAAATACAACTTTAAAGAATGTAATGCAAATATGGCCCAGCTCCACTGTTCCACCAATTCTGCCTGACCCTGTCAGTGCTTGTTGTGGTAGTTGCAGGTTCTGGGCACCAACACTTCTTTCTAAACACATTAATTTATTTACGAGAATACATCACAGGGTGTTTGACAGTTTAATATACTAAAAGGAAAATGATTAAACGGGCACTTCCAGGCAATCCCTACTGCCTGGGGTGACATGGAGGAGCACAGAATGTCACTCTTGGAGTGCTGTGGAGTGTGTGAAAAGAATCGCTAAACATGGCGACTGAAGCCCCTGTGCTTCATCCAGCAAAGTTCAGAATTCAGCAGATTGGAAGAGTTCATTCATTCTGTAATATTAGTGAGGGGCCAAGGCCTTGTTAGTCTGCATAAACAATGTCTGCTCTAGGAGTGTAAATACTTTCAGAATATTTATGTTCAAAAGGGTATTTGTGGCCTGTTTGAGGCAGAATGTTTAGTTAGAAGCGGCAGGTTGTCATTGGTATGTTTCAGTTCCTTTCAGGTCTCCCTATCTCCCTCACTGATAGTCCCCCTCTTTCCTCTTCCCTACTTGCCGTCTCCTGAATCCCCTCAATTGTCTGGTAATGGTGGTACAGAGCTACATAGAGGTAACTGTCATATAGACAATCCAAGTTTAACATTTTATGGTGACTAGTGTTAGTGGTACTCAGAGATTTGTGCCAAGCATACCTGCTTAGGTATGTAAGATAAATTAAGATTTCTAGGCCTCTGTAGGAAGCAGATTCTGACTCAGAAATCACTCCCTCACACTATATTTATTTGCATTTGGACATATGCAATGAGTTTCAATCATGCAGTCTCATAAGCTGTAGTACTGCATGCTGTAAACGTGTGTTAACATTTATTTGAGCTACAACTGTTACTGTCTTACTTTTAAAATGTGGTAAACTGTTGTGTCTAGATAGGGTAAACACCTGTGACCAACTTGCACGCGATGTGTTCACAAGTGTGTATACAACTTTAGTGGCTGGGGCAGAGGCTGTTTGTCTGACTTAACCTGGCTTCTGCACTGTATGCTACTCCACTCTATGCTTTTACACTTTATGCCTCAACACTGTACCTCACTTCACTCTAGCCTACTTTATACTACACCACTGTACACCACTCCAGTCTAACATATTCCCCTCTACACCACTCCACTCTACCCCACTCTAGTGTGTGCTATTCCACTATATGCCACTTCAGTATACATCACTCCACTCTACACCACTCGAAACTAACCTATTCCAATGTATGGCACCAGACTGTACCTCACTCCCCCACTCTAGTGTGTGCTATTCCACTGTATGCCACTTCAGTATACATCACTCCACTCTACACGACTCGAAACTAACCTATTCCAATGTATGGCACCAGACTGTACCTCACTCCCCTCCTGAACAGTCTACTCCACAACACTCCTCTGTACTCCACTCCATGCCACTCTATTCTCCTCTCCTCTAGTCTACGCCACTGCGCTGTACACCACTCCACTGTACGTTATTCCACTGTATGCTTCTAAACTGTACAGCACTCCAGTCTATGCCACTCTATTGTACACTACTAGAATATTTCACTGGATGCAACTCCACTGTACGACATTTCACTTTGTGCGATTCCACTCCTACACTGTACGCCAATACACTCTACATTATTGCACTGGATGCAACTCCACTCAGACACTCCACTTTATGCTATTGTACTGTATGCCACTACATTATACCTGACTCCACTGTAAGCCTCTCCACTCTATGCTACTGCACTCTACACTACTCCACTGTATGCTATTACACTCTACTACAGTCCAGTCCAGGCCACTTCACTCTTTCCCACTCCACCGTATGAAATTTACTGTATGACACTCTATGCCAATCCATTCTATGCCACTCCACAGTATGCTATTCCACTGTATGTAACCACACTCTCCGCCACTGAAATCTATCCTATTCTAATCAATGCCACTCCACTCTACCCTACAGTATGCCACTACACTGTACGCTATTCCATTGTCCATTACCCCATTATATCTCACTGCACTCTACACCACTCCAGTCTAAGCCACTCTACTATACACTATTCCAATCTACACCACTCCACGGCACTCCAGTGTTTGCCTCTCCACTATATGCTACTCTACTCTACTCTACTCTACTCTACTCTACTCTACTCTACTCCAGTATACTCTATTACAGTGTATGCTGCTATAGTGTATGCTATTCCACTGTATGCCATTCCACTCTACTCCTCTCCACTCTATGCTATTCCATTCTACGCCACTCCCCTGTATGCCACTCCAATGTATGTTATTCCAGTGTACGCCACTCCACTCTACCCACTCCACTATCCGCCACTGTATGGCACGCCATTCCACTGTATGGCACTACACCCAATGCCACTGCAGTCAACAACACTCCACTGTATGCCACTCCACGACCCTATACTGTGCTCTGTTCCACTGTATATAACTCCTCTCTACCCCACTCGGCACAATGCTATTCTACTCTGCGCCACTCCACTGTACACCACATCACTGTATGCTATTGAACTGAGTGCCAAACCACTGCATTACACTGTACCCTACTCTATCCTACACCACTTCACTCCACTATGCTCCACTGAACAACACTATACACCACTCTACAACATGCTCCTCCACTATGCCACACTATATTCAGCTGTTTAGCACTACACTGCAGAACAATGTACTCCTCTTAGTGTCACTGTACAACACTCACTCTACTCCACGCTACGCAACTCCCTCTACGCCGCTCACTCCCCGAGTTAATATACTGTATTCTATCAGACACTACTCCAGTACTGCAGTCTACTTTTTTACGGCTGCAATTAACATACAGTTGTTCTAGTGTTGCTTTATCGCTGTAAGATGCAATATCTTAGTAAGGTGGCTACAGCATATAATAATGTTTGCTTCTGCAGTCTATTTGTGGGAGAAAGCCATATTATTTTGGTGTAGTGGTATCGATGAGCAGTTATGTTCTAAGGCCACCTAGAGCTTATTGTATGGAAAGCAGTGCTATTCAAGTGCTGGGTGTAGTTCTGCCACTTATACATAGCTTTTATTATTGGGTCAACCCACATATCTTTCAGCTGGTCTTCTGTACTTCTTTGTTTTTTGGACTCTTGTTTTTTATTTATTCCAAACAAATGTTCTATTGCATTTGTGATATTATATCTTCTGGGAACCACAGCATGAGGGTCTGCAAAATGCACAACAAACTTGGCAGGAATAATCATGAAAGCTCAAACTTACACCACCTGTAGAAGTCCTTATATAACGTGTCTCATACCTGGGGATTACAATAATCCAATTAGTAGAACCAAAGGTAAGTATTTTTAAAGGCTTCATCTAAATCGTGCTTATAAAACCAAAAGCACCAACTGCAGTTATCTGGTCGCAGTAAACCGGGTCCAAGTCACAAGTTCAGGCCAGCAGCGATGGAGGGTGGGCTGGATACAGGACTTATTTCATTCCTCTGAAAATTTCCTTGTGGCCCTGGGCGTCAAGATGCAAATTCATTGCACTTAGATGCTCGGGCCAGCATCGAGGAGCTGTTGATGAGGAGCTACAAACGAGATATGAATTCAAGATGTGCCACATAGCAGCAGAGTCATTGACGATTGTTGAGGCAATGTGCTTCGAGGTCCTCCATTGTAGTCAAGGAGCAAGTAGTGCTTGCGGAAACTTGCGCTGTGATGTCGGCACAGGGGGCGAGATGGGTAATTCTGGCCCTGTGTTGGGCTGCATCTGCTTTGAAGAAGCCGCTGGTGCTTGCAAGGACATGACATGAGATGAGATGTGTCCGCATTGAGGACGAGCTGCATTGCACTGGACTGGAGATGATAGGGGGCTATGTCAGGCCATGTCGAGATGCATTGATGATGACGCTTCTTCTGTCCCTCTGGCTTTAAACAGGAGTCCAGCTAACTGATTATTGGAGATTTATTACAGTTCTGTGTTCTCACAGGCAGGTTTTGTGATGTTATGTTAGGAGTTTTATTTAGCGCATAGCTGCACAACGGCTTCCCAGCGCTGCGGAGCAGAAGATAGCAGGTGGATCATGGAATTATCCTAGGAACAGCCATGTCTTCAGATTTTTTCTGAAGCTTATCTCATCCGTGAGTAGTCTAAGTTCTTTAGGCTTGGAATTCCAGAGTTTGGCACTAAGTGCGAGAATGATCTTCCTCCCCATCTAGATCGCCTTATCCTAGTAGTTTTGATAAGATGATCTGAGGAGGTTCTTAGGGCTCTTTCCGGAATGGGGTGATGAGTGCCCTGAGAGGGGCCGGCCCTTTCCCATTCATAGCTTTATGTGCTATGCATAATGCTTTAAATTTGACCCTGGCCTGAATTGGTAGCCAGTGAAGTAGTCTCCGTGCACCTTTCCTTGATTCACACCTGGGTATGCTTCTAAGAAGCCTGTCTGCTGGATTTTGTACCACCTGCAATCTACTCACCACGTATTTGGGTGATCCCAGGAAAAGAGAGTTCCCGTAGTCCGGACGCGAGACAACCAGGGACTGTAGAACTGTTCTCCAGGTCTCCTCGGGAATGAGGCCTAGAATCTTACGAAGCATACGCAGTATTCCAAAGCAGGTGGCTGCCAGTTTCCTGGCTTGTGTTTCCATGGTGAGGTTATGATCTATCCACATTCCTAAATTCTTTATGTAGGTTGGATTCAGCAGGGCAGCTCAAAGCAGAAGCAGAGTCCTTGTGCAGCAACAGCCGGCCTTGGCAGCAAAGCAGTCCTTGGTGGTCAGCAAGCAGGTCAACCAGGCAGTCCTTTTTCATGGCAGAGTCCACAGGTCCAGCAGTGATCTGAAGAGTTGGTTCCGTAGGATCAATATTTATACTTGGTGTCTGCTTTGAAGTAGAAGATGTTTCTTGATGTTTCCACCCCGAAGGTGTTTGGAATATGCTTCCTCTCTGCCATTGCCCCAGCTTTTCCGGGGGCACAAAAGACTAGCATGAAACCCTTTGAGAGTGTGCTGAGGCAGAGTCCTTGTGATGTGCAAATATGGTAGGTGACAGCTCCACCCCCTATCAAGCCAGAGATGGCCCATCCTGCCAACAACTATAGTCCCCCTTTGCCTCGCTGTTTGGGAGCAATTTACAAAGATACAGGCGGCAGGCTCCCACTGGTTGGGGCAAGAAAATGCCAACTTTCTTAAAGTGAGAAAGCAAAATAGACACATGATGGACGGAATGCAGAGCAAATCAAACTGTCTCCCCCAGTCAATAGATCTGGGTTAAATCCATTGTTCTTTTGCTCACCATGCCACCCCAGTTTATACCCAGCCGTCCATCAATTGTGTGTCTTTTGCTTTCTCGCCCTAAGTGCACCAGGTATACCCAGACGTAGGTCTCGGGCTCACTGTGCCACTGGATTCAAGCTATCCTGGCTGATACCCAGAAACTGGTCCTAGGATGCTTGTTTCCAGTCCAGGGAGGGCATGGCATGGCAGTTCGGGCTGGAATGTCCCCATGAGGCACAGGGTCAAGACTGATCCCTCCCACCTGCCCCCTTCTGTGTTGCTTTTATTCCCTCCCACCCGCTCCCTTCCATGTTGCTTCCATTCCCTCCCACCCGCCCCTTCTGTGTTGCTTCTTTGACCCTCCCACCCGCCCCTTCCATGTTGCTTCCTTGACCCTCCCACCCGCCCCTTCCCATCCGCCCGTTCCATGTTGCTTCTTTGACCCTTCCACCCACCCCTTCCATGTTGCTTCTTTTACCCTCCCACCCGCCCCTTCCATGTTGCTTCTTTGACCCTCCCACCCGTCCCTTCCATGTTGCTTCTTTGGCCCTCCCACCCGCCCCTTCCATGTTCCTTCTTTGACCCTCCCACCCGCCCCTTCCATGTTGCTTCTTTGACCCTCCTAACTGCCCCTTCCACGTTGCTTCTTTGACCCTCCCACCCGCCCCTTCCATGTTGCTTCTTTCACTCCCACCCACCCCCTTCCATGTTGCTTCTTTCCCTCCCACCTGCCCGCTTCTATGTTGCCTCTTTCCCTCCCACCTGCCCCCTTCCATTGTGCTTCTTTCCCTCCCACCCACCCCCTTCCATGTCGCTTCTTTCCCGTCCACCCGCCCACTCCCATGTTGCTTCATTCCCGTCCACCCGCCCACTCCCATGTTGCTTCTTTCCCGCCCACCCACCCACTCCCATGTTGCTTCTTTCCCTCCCTCCCGCCTGGTTCCATGTTGCTTCTTTTACCTCCCAGCAGCCTCCTTCCATGTTGCTTATTTTCCCACCAGCCCCTTACACTGTACTCTGTCACTGCACTCTACCTGTGCATTTTACACTATGCTACTGCAGCACTTTACTGTGCCAGTGCACTGTATGCCATTGCACTCTGCTCTGCACCACTGCACTCTATGCCATGGCACTCATTGGACTTTACTCAATGCCACAGCACTATACGCTGCACTGTTGCTCTCTACGTCACTCTATTCTGCACAACTATACTATGCAGTGCTCTATTCTACACCACTGCACTCTATGCCACTGCACTCTACACGACTGCCCTCTACCCCATCTACTGTCACCACACTCTACTCAACTGGACTCCACTGCACTCAGTGCCACAGCACCCTATGCCACTCCACTCTGTTCTATGCCCCTCTCCGCTGCTCACGCTATGCCACTCCCCTGAATGCCACTTTATGCCACTTCACACAGTGCAGTGCCACTCTACCTCATTCCACACATTGCCACTCTACGACACTACTTTATGCCACTCTACTTTACGCCACTTTACACCACTTAACTCTATGCCACTTCACTCTAACCCATTTCACTTTATGCCGCTCTACTCTACGCCACTCTACTCCACACCACTCTACGCCATGCCACTCCACTCTGTTCCACTCCACGCCACTCTACTCTACCCCTCTCCACCCTACGCCACCTTACTGCTCTCTACCCCACTCCACTCTATGCCAGTGCACTCTACACCACTCTTCTGTATACCAGTCTACTCATCTCTATCCCACTGCCCACTTTGTCACTCCACTTTATGCCACTCCACTCTATTGTGCGCTACTGTATGCCACTCAACTATACCACTCTACTGTGCGCCACTGTATGCCACTTCACTCTACACTACTTGATGCTATGCCACTTCAATCTACTCCACAATTCTCCACTCTGCTACATTCCACTCTACTATACTCCACTCCCCTCTAGGCCACTCTACACTATTATAAGCCATGCCACTCCACGCACGCTCATGTACAACATAGCTTAAAGACATTGGCAAAGCCAGTAGCTCTTGCCTAGGTGAAACCTATTGGCTTTGCCAATGCTTGTTTCGTGCCCTTTGGTAGGTTTGGACATGCTGTCATTCACTTCTGGATTCTTCATGTTGAGAGCTTCTCTCGCTTCTGCTGGACTAGCAATAATTGGTTGGTTGGCGAAGATTAAGGGCCTGATTACGATCATGGCGGTCTTCCCACTATCCTGCTGCAGCGGCGGTCCAAGTACTCCGTCGAGTCAATGGTCTCTGCCGCCGTATCACTATGTCACCCCTGGCCCAGCGGAGGCGTTTCTGACAGCAGGGAGTACTTTTTCATATGTGTCGATGCAGGTGTGTACATTTTGACTAAACAAGTTTAACATGCACACATATGCATGACATGTGCAAAAATACCTTGTACCAGTACTTTTCCTTTACTGGAGTCTGGACCATATGTACCTAGTTCAGTCAATGGGAGAAGAGTTCGAAACAGACTTACCTGGATTTCGGTGCCAACAGGGTCATTTTCTTCAGGGTCAAGTTGCTGCTGTGGAGGGAGGCCATGGATGAAGCGATCCATGTCGGAGACTGAAGAGAAAAGAAGGATTTGGGTGAGTTTGCACTTTCCTTTGATTTCGTCAACTCGAAGCAAGTTGTCCCCCCCCCTTCCCACGGCCGGCTCGGCGAAAAGGGACTTCGGAATCCAGACGACAGGAACCTTGTCTGTATCGCCCTCTCACAGCTGCTTTTCCCCCTGCTGCCATCGAGGCGGTCGGCGAATGGCTGGTCGGACTTCGGCAGTCTTTACTTCAGCAACCTGCCAACATCGTAATACAGCGGGCGGACTGCCACCTAGGCAGGCTGGGAATCCAACGCCGTTTCGATGGCATGACCATTTCTGTCAAAATCGTAATCAGCCCCTTAGTGCACTGGGAAAACCCATCTGTGTGGAATTTTCTCTTGATGTAGATGGGCAATAACATCCACATACTTCCTGAACCTCGCTATTGTGAACGGTGAAATGTCTTGGCATACGGCTTTTATCACCTCTAAATTCAGTCTGGTTATTTTGCCTGGTTGCCAAATGCACCACTTCCTTTTTTTAAGAAGTGAATCCTTGTTAAGACGTCTGATGGTAATTTGTTTCACTGTTGATATGAAGAAAAGACTTAGATTTCTTTTATTATCTCTTAACCATCAGGAGCATCTAGAATGTATTGAAAGTGATCTTGGACATAGCTTTCCCATTCAGAAGTGCTTATTTCGTTCCCAATGCCTCTGATTTGAACATTATTTTAGCAGTAATGATTTTTGCTATCCTACTGTTTTTAGGTCTCGCCTGAGCCAGCGCTTTAGCGCTGCTCTGGCGAGAGCTATAGAAAACGGGGATTGGGAAGTGCAAACGAGTGCTTTTCAGGCCCCCAACTACAGTACATGTGCGCCGGGCGCGCGCACCATTTGGCAGCCTGCTGATCACTTTCGCGGCCGCTTTGATGTTCCCAGTCAGCCGCGGGGCCACTGAGAAAATCAAAATCGGCCGTGAAAGTGCTCACCATATGCCTGCCTTCCCTGTGTTGCTTTAGAACTCACCGCCCCCCCCTCCATGTTACCCGTGTGGCTCACTTTTCATGGCCGCGCGGCGTTAATTTCACGGCCGCACGGCCAATGCTTGTTTCAATGTGTCATCATCAATACAGCGGCTCACCGAGCGCTGCCTTTTGGAGTCTCCGTGTGCATTTCTGGATGATTTGGAATTTTCGTTTTCTCCCTAATAGGATGAGCTCCCATTACTCACATTCACCACATGAATATTTTTATTTTCTTTCAGTGTGTTTCCTGCCCCCGGTAGTATTTCCTTTCCTCCTACTGATTTTATCGATTTTCAGGTTACTGAGGTAACGGACGCTATTCGCCCGTCCTCAGCTTCCATCCCTTGCCATTTCTGATGACTGACGTCACCTGGCCGTCACTGACATCGAGTCTATTTCATGCAGCCTTCTAGCTGTTGCACAGACTCGTGTCAGACCACATTATTATTTGCATTGCATCCCGTCGAGGGATGCAGGTTTTGCTCTGGGAAGCTATAGATTGTCCCCTTGTCTATTGTATGTTTTCTTGGTTCTAGCACGGCTGCTCTTTTCTGTCGCTCCATGTTCTGCCTGATTTTTGTGCACACAATCATTTTCGCTCTGTATTCAACCGTAGTGTCTCTTGGCATAGCGCAGCTGCTAACTTTCTGTCGCGCTATGTTTTGCCCATTTACAAACACACGATCAGTATCGCACTGCATCCAGCCATAGTGTCACAGCTCATCCTGAGATTCTTTTATTCTTCAGCAGTCCATTTTTGATGCGTAATAATTCTCAAATACGGGGGGGGAGGACTCGCATCTCTTTTTACCATAGTTGTTCCTCTTAGCACTTTGATGCGACCTGCCTGGCGTTTTCCTCGTCTCTTCAATGCATCATGTGATTTTAGCAGTCAGGCCACGTCTATTATTTTCTCACATTATTTCCGGGTGTCAATTCACTCACCTGAATAGAGGGCCCTCTGAATTAGCCTGTTCAAGCATACACAACCCACCGCTCATTAATCTGCAGACTGCACTGCATGCCTGTGGTGTTCACCATCTCTGAGCGCTTACTTTTTCTTTCTGTATGTCTTTCCCTTTCACAGACGATTAGCCTGAACCATTTACTATGACCATTTTGGCAAGTTGAGACCTTCGTTTATTAGAATATGGTATACCTGACCTGATACTATATGTTGGGTAACTTCATTTCACTGTAACTTATTCCTTGTTAGCTTTTTGATGTGGTGTATGTATTCATCATGAGATTTTAATTTGTGATTTTGCTGCTGCATATTATATATGGGAAGACCTTTCCTCTAGGATACATCTCCACTTTCGACTCCAATGTACCTTTCCATACTAGAGTACACAGGTTTTAACGCAATGTCTTTTCGGACCGCTGGCCTATAATATGGAGCAATTGTACGACCAATTCGCATGTCCAACGATAGTTGTTTCTCTTTATGCTTGTGCAACGTTTATGTGGTGTTCATACCCATAATGGCATACTGTATACAGAAACTTGCTGTGGACATCATACATCTGTTTAGAGGGACTTTGACCAGAGGGTCCCAACTTGTATATATAAAGGTTGATTTAGTTTTGTGTTTGCTTTCAGGGTTGACTCATGATTGTATGTATACTTTTATCACCTATGAGGACTAATTTAGTTTTTACTATATCTTTTCCCCCTATACCTTCTTCATCCCTCTTTTCCATTTGTCCTGGACTTTGGGTGCACTTACCTCCGCACTGCACTTTGTTGGTATATATGACATCCTGACTACCCTACACTCCTTTATATCCCATACTCTATCTGCACTATGCTCATTTACCCTTGTGTACTTGGTCCCTGCACATTCCTACCTTTTCTCACGGGCCTCCACCCACCCTCCCAAAGTTCTCTCATACCTTCTTGACCTATTTCACTTTCGATACCAGCCTTGAACAAGCATTGGCATAGCCGATAGGTCTCGCTTTTGGGACCTTATAAGTATTTAGTTATGCAACTTTTGCATGGCTAAACACTTATAACGTCCCAAAGGCGAGACCTATTGGCTATGCCAATGCTTGTTCTAGTATCGCTTGTTGGCGGTGTTCGGTGGCATCAACTTGTCATGATAGTTTGTAATGTTCATGCACTTGTTGCGTCTGGCTTGTTTCCAGATGATCTATCCTTATTTCATCTTTTTCTAATAAATTATCTTGCACTGTCAATGCTTTTTCAAAATGTGATCGCAGGGTGGAAACCTCTTGTTTGAATGTTTGCAACTCAAGTTTTTATATTGCCTTTGTTGGAAGATAGTTGCCAGTCCATTAAAACTACATAAGGCTCACTTGCTGTCTTTGCATCCTGATTATCAACTTGATCAGTTACCTCTTGATTGTTTATTAAAGTAGATTTCTGAGTTTTATAAGATGTGGAGGCCATGTACTCTGGTAGGCAGCATCAGGTGTGCAGCACACTGCAGTTTCTTCGACTCTTCTTCACTTTATTGGCGAGCATGAGCCAAGCCTGCTTTGAGTGTTAGAATACAGGAACTACTGCAGTCTTCGTAGGTGCTAGCTGCAGGATTATTTTAGAAAGGAGCCTTACAACTGCAGCCTTCAGACCCGCCTCACTGTCCCTGACGCCTCAATATATTCAGATGACTTTAGTAGGGGGGGTGGCATCAGCCCTCGCCACGTTCCCCATCCCACCTACTTCCTCACACTCACGACCCAAGCAGCTGCTGCCCAGGAAAGGACGTTCCCGTGTTATGCGGATCTGAGTCCATCGCGGAGTGAAGCCCGCTCCCCTGGAAATCTATGTGCAGGGCCACTAGAATTATGCGGCAGGAGGGGGCCAAATTATGCGGCAGTGTTGAGTGAATTATGCGGCAAGAAAAGGCAAATGATGTGGCATAACGTAGCACACTTTGTAATAGTATTCCTTCATTATTTTGTCATTTTTAGGTCTCGCCTAGCAATTGCGTTTACGCAATCGCTATGCGAGACTCTAGTAAGAGGGGCATTTCAAAGTGCTCCCAAAAGTGGATTGCATGGCGAGCACGCACACAATCACGTGCATCGTGCCGCCATGCAATCCGTTTGGGGAAGCGCTTCAGCCCACTGGCACGTGCACCTGTAGCCACAGCCTCGGCATCATACTTCAAAGGGTCCACTCCCCCGCCTGGAATGCGCTCCCCCGCCCCCGCCACAGCATGCCGAGAGATTGTTTTGTCATGCGCCTCTCACAACTGTCCCTCCCCCACCACAGGGCTAGTCTCACGGACGCATTGCCATCCATCGATTTCACTTTCATGCCCGTGTTCTCTTTGCTTTTCAGCACACAGCCCGCCCTCCCCCCTCCGTGTTTTCTTGCAGCTTTGCCCAGATCTGAGTCTCAAACAACCAAAATAAAAAGTTTGCCCTGCATGCTTTCTGTGCTTACAAAGTTAACATATGCCGCGCTCATTCCCTTTTCATCCTTCTAAGGTCGATAACATTAGCTCCATTAATTCTGCGTCTAAGGATTTAAATAACCATATGTTTTCTTGCAACTTTAGGCACTTCACACACACAGCCCCACTGCTCACACACACAGGCATCAAGGCAGCAAGAGAATGCTCTGAGCCCCACCAGTGTTTGCCACACACATATGCCTCTCGAATCTCGTGTTTTCTTCCAGCTTTGGCCCGTGTTCTCTTTGCCTTTCAGCACTCAGCTTCCCCGTAACCACCATTTAACTAACATCCTGCCACACTCATTCCATTTTCATCCTCGCTTTCACTTTCATGCCTGTTTTCTCTTTGCCTTTCAGCACACAGCTTCTCCGTAGCCACCATTTAACGACCATCCTGCGGTAAACACCATTTAACTACCATCCTTTTAGTTAATATAAAAGAATTGCCTCTAAAGGTTTAAGGAACCATAGAAATACAAGGCAAGGCAACATACACTCTGAATGCCACTCAGAGCCACATAATTACATGCCACATAACTACAATGCACTCAATACAACAGACACTCCAAAAACCAATCAGTGCCACATAGTTACACACCACATAATTACACAGCGCTCAATGCCACATACACTTCAAATACCACTCAGCGCCACATAATTACACACCACATAATTACACTACACTCAATGCCACATGCACTCCAAATAACACTCAGTGCCGATTAATTGCAATGCAAACAATGCAAGATACAGTCAAAATAACACTCAATTCCACATAATTACACGCCACTAAAATCAACATACACTCCACACAAAACCACTCAGTGCCACATAATTATATTCTACATAATTACACTCTATCGCCCTATCTATCTATCTATCTATCTATCTATCTATCTATCTATCTATCTATCTATCTTATCTATCTATCTTATCTATCTTATCTATCTTATCTATCTTATCTATCTTATCTATCTTATCTATCTTATCTATCTTATCCATCTATCTCATCTATCGGACTATTGCACTCTATCTATCTATCTATTGCACCACCACAGCATCACTCAAGGGCACCACTACATCACTATGCGCTACCACAGCATCAATTAACGCAACAGCATCACTCGACACCACCACAACATCACTCACCGCCACCACCGTATCAATCTGTACAACCATTCAACAACAACTGGCTCTAATATGTTCTCTCAATATTTAGGCTTTATTACAAATGGCACAAAAAAAATGATATTTAACTTCTGTTCTTGGATTTTAGGCGCAATTAAATACACTAAACATAATCTTCACAAGAGTTATTAACAAAAGTTTAAACGATTGGCATTATAATTTACATTAACTTTTATTTAAGTATTAATTATTTGCAAAAATTAAAAGCCATTGTTATTTGTAATATCAATACATCTAAGTCACGTAAATACAACACATATTGCATTACAAATGCTATAGGTGTCACATTTGCAACAGTTAAAACTATTGACATTGTACATGAGAAAGCTAGTAATTTCAATATTTTCAATACCAACACATAAATAAAAAATTAGTCAATTTACAATACAAAAAGCTCAAACTTTCCTAATGCGAGACCTATTGCATTGCAAATGCTTGTTAAACTTGGTAACACTGTATGGACTTTGGTTGCAGCCAATTAGTACCATTTTAAGACTCCAAGATAGAAAAGTGACCAGTCCAGATTCGCAGAGGGCCTTCTTTGCGCAGCAACTGGCCGCTACATTTTAGTAACTTTTGGACCGTTTAAGCTAGAATTAATTTTTTTTTGTTAAAATCTGTGGATTATGTGGCAAATCTATAATTATGCGAAAATCGCTGCATCTGCACAATCGCATAATTCCAGTGGCCCTGACTATGTGTCTCCACCCACCTCTTTGACCATGAGGGCAAAAACTACACAAATGACTAAAATTAAAATGCAGTCATGATAGTTGTGGTGGTGACAGTGTGCTACAGTGCACACGTATCAACGTTTGGAATCACTTGTTCATGCTCCAAAGTACGTCTATGTCTGTCCCTCAATCCATGGTGAATATGCTACAAAATTGAAGTGACTTATAAACACGATGACCCAATATGTGGACCTGGCAAAAACAAAAACTGGTGTGCGTTCCTCATCCCAAATTGGAGAAGTGCAAGAAATAACCACTATAGAAACCACAGTTTTTATTTGTTGCAAAAACTGTTCAAGTTCAGAGCATTAAAAGAGGTATAGACATAAAGCGGCACTTGTTTTACTAAGTAACCTTGGCCATTTTCTTTTGCAGATTGGAAATGTGGTCCTAATTGTCTTCGTCAGTTACTTCGGAAGCAGAGTCCATAGGCCTCGCGTGATTGGTTGTGGCGCTTTGCTAGTCTGTATTGCTGGATTTATCATGTCTCTTCCTCACTTTATGGTGGGACCATATGAATATGACCAGTCTATTGCCAGTAAGTAATCACTCTGCACAACTATCCTTCGAAATGCATGTTTTTTTAAAATTATTGTAGAAACAGGATTCCAGACACCTACGACCCTATACATAAATCCATTGTGCAGCTGATATAAATGTACGAGTGCCATGGCTTGTGTTGCATGCTTACATTAACGTTAATTATTCACTAAACAAATAATAACTAGTAATGAGTTTTACTTGAAAGTAATTTTGCACCTGTAAATCTACTCACTGAGACATGGATAGGGCAACGCAGGTCCTGGTGATATGTTTGAATATATATATATTTTTTTTATTTACTTAGCAGATTTCTATAGTGCAGGTATAGAAGTGCTTTACAAGCTAACAATAACAGTGACACAAGGATTTGCACAGAACTGTTAAATGATGCCATAGAAGAAAAGAGGCACTTACATGCGAGGTACTGAGTCAAACACTAAGTAGAAGCCACGAATTCTGGGACTGGTATTGAAGTGGTACAGGAGGATGGGGAAAGGTGGGAGAGTGGGAGGAGACTGGGAGAGGTAGGACGGTGAGGTTGAAGGCAGGAGAGAGGGTAGGGAATGAGGATGGGTAGGGTTAAACAAATGTAATTGACATTGAAGGTTATTGAATACCTATTTAGTTGTGAATTTGAATACCCTCAAAATTTTGAAAGGGGCTATTTTTACCCTTGATGCAGTCAGAGATTTACTGCAATCCCTATTCAACCTTTCCCTTATCCCTGTCTCGGTGGGTGCATGGAGGATGTTGTTCTCCACGGGTAAAATGTTTCCCACAGAGAAAGAGAAACAAAGGGTCGACTATGCAAGTGCAGTTTTGTGAAAACAATGTACACTATGTAAATGCACATTAGTATGTTAGCATGAGTAAATGCTTACGTAGGGGGCTACTACTGGGGAGCTGTTACTGTTGCTACTTTTGCGAAAAGATTACATTTTTACTGGAGGCATCAAAATAACTCTCTGTAATGTAACTAGTATGCTAATACTTTCCAAAGTCAGGCATGTTTCCCTCAGAAACAAAGTTTATGCGTACGTTGCTCTGCATGATAAACATTTCAAGTTGATGTACTTGGCTAAACATCAATTTAGCTGAAGATTAGATGTTTCAGAGAGTGCAGGTTTAGTGGCTGTAGAGTTGGACTGTATTATTAGCTCATTCCTCCCTCATCAGGCCCTCTCACAGAGAATCTTCATAAGACAAGCATTGGCAGCGAATGACACAATCCCAGACAAATGGATGAAATGTGGCTGGAAACCCCTCAAAGTAACTGTATCAATCACATCATTTTAGTACAATCAAAAGAAGTTGGCGGACACAGACTTAAAAATCAGTGTGCTGTTCACTGCGAGCCTCTTGCCTTTAAGAAAATTATGAAAGAAAGAAGGAAGGAAAGAAAGGAGGCAAGACAGAAGAAAGAAATTAGGAAAGAAAGAAGCAATGAAAGAAGTATAGAAGGATGGAAGGACAGAAAGCAAGAATGAAGGAATGAAAGCAGGAAAGAAGGGGTCAAAGCAGGAAAGAAAAAGAGGGAGACAGAAACAACAAAACCACAAAATAAGAAAAGAAAGAAGGGAAGACAGGATGGAAGAAGGAAAGAAAGAATGAAATCAAGAAAGGAGTGAAAGAATGAAGGAATGAATAAAAGCAAGAAAGAAAGCAAAAAGGAAAGAAAGCAAGTAGAATGAAATCGAGAAAGGAAGGAGGCATGGGAGAAAGACAAAAAAGGAGGATAAGAAGGAACGAAAGAAAAAAGCAAGAAAGGAGGGAAAAGGAGAATTAAAGATAAAAGAAAGCAAGAAAGATGTAATGAAAGCAGCATGGAAATTAAGAAAGAAGGAAAGAGTAAATAATAGAATCAAAGAATAAAAGGAGAGAAGGAATGGAAACAATTATCAAAAAAGGAAGGCAGGAGAGAAGGAATGACAAAAGAAGTGAAAAAAATGAAATGAAAGAATAAAGGGAAATTGAAAGAAAGAAGGAAAGAAATGAAAGAAAGAAGGAAACAAAGAAACAAAGGAAAGAAAATAGAAATGCAAAAAAGGAAATTAAAAAAGGGTTACAAGTGCTGCAAATGAAACATGATAAAGGCTGGTTTTCGTCCTCGGAAAAGTTTATTGAGCCCACCATAAATGTGTTCTGAAGAATTGTCTGTTTATGAATTCACATATATAATATTGAAGCTTTTGACAACGTAATTCAGAACAGTTTCAAATGAGTGCAAAGTGGTATGCTGTGAAATACCAGCAATCATTTAAAGGACATTCAAAAAAGAATTTACAACAGCATTAGTAATAGATACAAATTGAGAACGTGTGAAATATGGCCATTGCTAACATCTGGTATAAAGCGTCCTGCTGTCACATCACTCTAAGCACATTGTGAACATCAAATTAATAAATAAAAAATAAAATCATTAGCACAGAAGGGAACTAGCTTGTGTGTGGATATGCTCCTTGTGAAACAGCCAAACCGCCGTTACGCAAAGTGCATTTATCCAGTGGCTGAAGTGGACTGACCCCCGGTCCCATGCTGTAGTGGGCGGAAGCAAAATGTGAATGACGCACCAACAGACCAATGGATGAAGGCAGCTCGCAGAAAGCACCTTTTAACAAGTATATTGTGAATATATATTTTTAAGAAATCAACAGGTCTTGCCTAACGCCAGACCAAAAAATACTAGGAAGCAAAGTCAAGGCTGATGCAACCTAGAACATGGGATTTAAAACCTGCCACAAACATATTTTCTAACTGAAAATTGGAGATTCACATCCAAGCTAAAAGGAAAGTCCATTACTCAACTGATGACCTGCTGTCTTGGTGCCAGTAAAGAGTAAGCATGCTGGGGAGGCTGCATAAGCACTGGTTCATGTGAGGGGAACTTTATTAAAGTAATACTCATTGGCAGCAATGGGGTAAAAGCTTCGCAATCAATCAAACATTACCACTGCACCAAATGCACAGTCCGCGTGCTGATACCTTGGTTAAGATTTCTATTTTATGGAATGTCCCCGAATCCTGCAAATCCAAAGTGCTGCACTCTCCCTGCCCATTGGACAAACTAACATGAGCAGGGGTTCTAGTATTTCCCTGACAGTAGTTAGCACTCCTGGGCTATAATATGAAGAATGGTTTGTATCCTTTCATTGTGCAACAAATGAGAACATACCAACTCTATAACAGTCTCAGAAAGTCCCTCTTTTAGTGTGATAACCACCATTTTCTGATATTGGGTATTATTGGTCTTTGAACTCTGCACACTGTATGATTGCTGACCAGCCCTCAGGGCATGTGCAATGGCTCAATACAAATGGTAAGATTGGCTAATTGTATGGATGTAGGAAATGCATGGCAAGGAAGTTAAATATCACCTGTCGACAAAAGCCCTTATTTTGTCATCCACATAGGTAATTAAGAAAATATGGCCTATATGTGTAGCCTCACTGTTGCAGTATTTACATCTGCAGACAGACCTTTCAAAGTTAACCATTTATGGAAGGAGGGAACCCTATTTTGAACATCGAGTCAGCTTTATGTAGGCCTTGTAGACCTCATGGTAGGATGCCTAATATATAAAAGTGGAACATGTAAGATTTTTAGGATGGCAAATTCCTACAGTGACTATCATCCACAAGCTATTTTCACATTACAGGAATGTTGCTGTACAAGTGGAGAGCAAATAAATTGCTCCACAATTGTCCAATCACTCTGTATTTATCAATGATTTGGTCCCCAAGACAAATCAACCAAGAACCACCCTCCGAATACTTGTTCTTACTTATGTCTTAATAAATAGTTGTTCTACAGTGATGCGCAGTACAGTCATTAACTCTTTTCGCATGTGCGGCTTACTACGTAGGATCACCTGCTCAAATTGGTATAGGACTAGCATTTGAAACACTTTTGTACCACAAATGGCAGTCCAGCTTTAACTGATTACCAGATGAAAGGATATGAGAGCTCAGTTCCATCTACTAACAATACATTTAGCCGACTCTATGGAAAAATCAACCTCTAGACTAGATTGGCAAAAAAAAATTGAAGTATAAATGGTACAGGTTATGTCATAAGGTTTAAACACTATCGATCTCTTGCCACAAGCTCTTTCTAATGTCACAAGGAGTTGTCTAATCTTTTATCTAAGTTAATTACCATGATGTTCATTGCGCTCAACCACCACAACGGGGTGAGAAGTGTCTTGACGTCTCTGCTGCCCTGCCTGCTGAGATGATATAACATATGATGATACACACTTTAGATCCAAACATGTGAAATGAATGACACAAAGAGGCACCCAACAGTGTGCTGCTACAAAGAAACCCAGTTATTGTTGCCCTATTTAATGGTGATGAATTTACCAATCTTGGAAGGAAGGTAGCCATAGTGTAAACTGCTGTACTTTGAACTCTTGACCTTGAGACCACTGTTTGTGTTGTTGCGCTGAGCCATCTTGCTGGTTTAGTCATTAGAGCATGGAGGGATTGTGCCTGTTACTTGAGTAACTAGCCATTAGATTGATACCTAAGTTGAGTATGTTCATTAGTTTTGATGATCAACCCTCTGGTACAACATTCTATCTGAGATACCAGAGCTGTTCAGAATCATTTTAAAAGAAGCACAAATCTGCATTGTTGAATGAAGTGTGAGTGATTGGTGGACCAGATGACAATCCGCCGTGAGTCGCCTACATTTATTGACGAAGAGCAGAAGCACCAATCAGCATGAGAGTTGGGCTGCAAAGAGAAAATGAAAGTTAACTAGCGCTGATGACCGCATCAGAAGAGTGGACGCTACACTGAGAAATAAGGCTACTCAATGATTTACATGGATATGTCCCATGAGTAACAGAATGTGACAAGTATGATGGGTGACCATACTTTTCAGGTGTGAAATAGTGTGTCATGAATCCAAGGGAGGTGGAAGGATACACCCAAACAGGCAATAGAAAGACAGTGAGACTTAAAGATTACTTGTGCTGATCCAAGATGTCTTTGACAATACCTGAGGAAATGACTGAAGGATCCTTACCCACCGAAATTGATGACTTAAGGAGGCTGATCCAAAGCCCATATTATTATATATTATATATGTTTAAAAAAGGTCTTGGCTTACTCCAGACCTAAAATGAATAATTGTGTATAAGGAGCTATGTTACCAAGAAGTATATAATAGTATTTTATTTACTGCTTCATACCACTTAGCTGTAACTGGTGCTACTGGTACGAAACGTAATGTGTGTCAATGTATCTAACTTGAAAGGAAGACAAGCAGAGTTGCCTTCTCTTGAATTTTAACTCCATGACCCGGGTATGAACCCTGAGGTCAGCAGCAAGTGCTTAATTCATTGAGCTATCTTTCTGACTGTCAAATCGGTCAGAAGGTCCTCTGGCAAAATTCATTTTACAAATTGTAGGGACCCATCATTTACAGTTAAAAACTGAGACAGTAGAGTTTGCTAATCACAAAACTTCACAAGTGCCTTAATCTTGACATGAGCTGACAATCTAAATATGTTGTACCAAAATATTGTCCCTAAATTGTCGTTCCATGTTACGATTGGTAAGGCTCCGATGTATAAAATCAGAGCCTCTCCAACCACAAAATGTTTTTTATTTACCATCCCAAGTAGCTATTCATTATTGTGTTACCAAATATTCCTGAATCGCTAATTGGTTTTGGGAATGAACACTGAATCAGGATTTGGAAGGAGCAAGTTATAGGCGTCCCTTCAAATTACCAATTCTTTTAGGGATGTATTAATGATTTGCAGTCGCAAAACATTAATATTTTACCACCTCCTCAAAGTAGGTGGTAATGGGACCCCTTCCCATTTAGTGAACTTCTCAAAAACGTTTTGTAAGAGCAGGCAGTGGTCCATACTGCTGGCTCATAAAAAAGGTTTGTGTTTTTTTTAAATGCATCCTGTTTTAATTTATGTAAAACAAAATGCTTTATTTAAAAGGAATCAGACATAGTGGTCTGCTGACCCCAGAAGGCTACCATGCCTGTCATTACAGTCAATCGTAGTGGGTCTCAATGTGCGACCTACCTCATGCATATTAATGATGTAGGTGGAATTGTGACACTATCAATCGGTATTTTGAGTGCCAGCCTATTAGTACTTAGGTTGGTTTCTCAAAATGCCAATGGATTGGTTAGAAATCCTTGTGCAAGTGGTGACCCATCTAACATATCTGTACATTCCATTTAAGGAATTGCAAATCGTAAATTATGTGTGACAATTTACAATTCCTTAAATAGAATTTGTACATGAGACCCCTTGACTCTAAAATACCGTCCTGCAACAATATAGATGCCAAGATATTGACTTGCACAATATCAAGGTAAGTAGATGTGGCTCTAGAATAGTAAATCTGAACTCCCGCATATTCTTATCTTGACGATATTTAGGGCCTAAATATTGGGCCTCGGCCCTCGTCCTCACTACCTTAAATAGTTACTTATGAATAAAAGCATGCTGAAGTGGAATTGGTTTTCCTTGGGCTATGTCCATGTTACAGAGTGTATCTCTTCTGAATACTTTTACTTCAATAATGATCTATGGTGAATAGCTGAGAGAACATTGTAATTGGGACGATATAAATAGAAACCACATGCTCTGTTTCACAACAAGCATTAATTTCCTCCTAAAATCTAACATACCACACATCCATTTGTGAGTGGTGATAGTTCCCTGACCAGTTGTTATCCAATTTTACAGGTGTGTACAGCAACTTGACTGACATTTGTCAGCTGGATGGGACCAGCCGGGCGCTGAATAATTCCAAGTGCGCCAGTCACTCCACAAGGGGGACTACGCATGTCCTGTCCTTCCTCTTCATTGGCCAGTTTCTTCTGGGAGTCGGTGGAGTCCCCATTCAGCCGTTTGGTATTTCGTACATTGATGACTTTGCCAGCAAAAGGAACTCGCCGCTTTACTTGGGTAAGACGTCCATATTCGAGC
This sequence comes from Triturus cristatus, assembly GCF_964204655.1. NCBI lineage: Eukaryota > Metazoa > Chordata > Amphibia > Caudata > Salamandridae > Triturus > Triturus cristatus. Next base: position 1,528,324,132 of record NC_140591.1, read on the forward strand.
TGCCCTAACTGTACCCTTGACTGCCATGCCTCTGCTTTTCTCCCTTTGTTCACAACATTAATAGTCTCCTTGTGTAGTGGCAATCCCCTCATGGCTGCTCCATACTCTATGGAAATTTGCTTTTGACTTTCAATGTCTTCTCCAATGACTCTTTACTATAAAACATTTAGGTCTGGCTTCACAAAATCTTGTTCTGGATTGTAGAAGTGCACGGTCGAGCGTGTGCTCACTGCTGAAAAGTATCCAAATCCCCGGATGCAGGAAGAGGCTGTGCAGAACCAGACCTTTAAAAGAGCATGCAAGAGCCCGGCGCGGGACTGTCTGCTGCAGCGTTATTGGGACTCTTTTTCCACCTGGTGCTAAGGAACGATTTGCTAGGGCCAGCGGCCTCTATTGCTTAGTTTGGGAGACCAAATTTGCCTTGGTGGGGGCTTGTACCCAAAATCAGGATATAGCAAAAAATATTTTTTCAACTTTGTGAACTTATAAAATGTTTTTAATAAAGGCATTCTTTCATCTTCATTAAAGATTTATACCATGTCTTATGTGCATGTTCCTAGACCTTACTCCTGGCAACTGCATACAGTTGTGGGTCTTCGCAATCTAGTGCCATCTTCTTGTTACACAGAGGCAGCTTGTGCACTCATAAATGCTGTATAAACCTGGACCATTTTGAGGAGGCAAACACATTTTACCAAGTATGATTATGAATCTTGGAAGGAATATCTTTTCCTTCTTGCACAACCTTTATTTTTCTTGGGTCATTGGAAATAGGTGTGTCAGGATTAGGTGTGTGCGAAATTTACGCGATTTGCTTCGTGTCATTATGTGGATTTCCTGCAAAATAATGCATTATTATGTGAACTACAAAATCCTTAATTTTGAGCTATATGTGCTAACGTGAAATGCGTCCTCTGGTCAATTTTCGGCACATGGACGCATTTAAATTAAAGCACTGCGAACAACTGCTGCTCGTGTTCTCTTGTTTGTGTGTATTCATAGTATTTTTTAACACAAATGTCACCTAATAACACAAAGTGGTGTCATTTCAGAAATTTTGCATAACAAACATTACATGAAATTCCCCAAATTCCGCAAATTACTCTGGCATAATGTAAATTTTGCCAAGGCCTTCAATGGGCTTCATTCAAAAGGAAAACTATGTCTTTGGAAATATATTTCGAGGCAGTATCACTATATTGTGGTATCTAGTGATAGCTATTTCAACAAGGGGTTGGGCCTATACTTACGTCCAGACTAGGCCACCTTAATACTAAGGGAAATAGAGGGGGTGTTTAGGACGTGAGCTGTTCTAATGATACTTTCAGGAATCACCACCTTTAGTCATTAGGTGGTTGTGTTGCTTTTATTTCACCTTCTCTTATTTCATTAAAAGTACAAACTATTACGACATTTGATTCATGTCATAAAGGAGGACACTGTACAATATTCATAAATACAGATAAACATTGACATAAAGCACATTTCAAACAGAAATACTTGAAAAAACCAAATCAATGAACAAACAAGAATATATACAAAAAACAATATGACAAACATCAGACTAGTCCTTATTTGTATGGCAGTGCAAATAATTAATGCTTGTTAGACGAGCAACATGCCAGATGCAGCTAGATCAACCGAGGTTACAACAGACAAAGTCCTGTTTATATAGGGTACATTCCATAAGCTGGTAGTGGCTGTTACTAGCTGTGAGGGGGGTTGATGCGTTTCTGAACCCAAAACATTCTAAGAGTTCTCCTCAGGACCAAAACGGGGTCGGATACTATTGAAGTGGAGGAATCCGGAATTGCCTTTACGGTAGTAGCAACTGTTGAAATGGACTTTTTTCTTACTCCGGTGATGACTGAGGGAATTGGTGAAAATCAGATGCTGCACATTAACGAGCATACAAAGAAGCGGTTTGGGACCCGAGAGAGTTGGTACGTGCTCTGGTAGAGCGACCGGCAGGTAATTCTAACAACAAATCCCCATATCCATGGATAAACGTACTGTCAAGGCACAAACTGAATGATAGCTCAGGAAAGGTTTATTCGACTTCTCCGCTACGCATTTCGGCGTAAATAACATTGTTCACACATGTGAACAAGGCTATTTAAAGCCTAAAAGCGTAGCCTTGAAAGTACATTTATCCATGGATATATATATCTCATCCTATTAACCCATAATCCCTAAACCCATAATTTACCCTTACCACCCCTTAAAACCCATACCCACCCTAAAAACATCTTTGCCACCCAAAATGCCATACCCGCTCCAAGACATAAAATTACCCTTACCACCCATACAACCCTAAAAAAATACCCTTGCCAACCAAAAACCCACAAGCAGCATAACTCCTAAAATTTCTCTTGCCACTCAAAATCCAACACCCACTCTTAACCCTTAATTTACCCTTAACATCTAAAATCCCTTACCCACCTAAAACGTCCCTTTCCACCCCAAAAACCCACAATTACCCTAAAGCCTAAATGTAGCCTTCCCACCCAAAAACCCATACCTAGCCTAAAACGTAAATTTACCCTTTCCACTCAAATAGCCATAACTACCCTAAAATCTAGAATTACCCTTTCCACCCAAAAAACAATACCCGTTGATAAAGACCCCCAATCATGGTGCTACTTTTAAATCCTGAGTTAATGCTTCCCCAGACCAAGCGTTCGAAATCAGACTGCGTATCAGTATGGAAGGTTTGTGACTACGTCACCAGTCACTCTTCTGTCTAATGTAATATTGACTATACCCAGTTTAAACACGGATATTGATTCTATTGGTGTAAGGTCGGTGTGGGATGTAAAGTGCTGACCCCTGCACTTGTATGAAGGTAGAAGTGCCACGGCCCTTGTCGGGAGGCCACTGCAGCTTGCACCACCAGTTACCACTGCCAGTGCAGTCAGTAATGGTACCCACACAGGTGCAAACCATCACACTGCCACATGGTTGCAATTTTGATGGTTCAGCACCCCCTAAGCTATAAGAATGGCTTGGGTGACAGGTAATGAGCTGACGTGTAGGTACACGAGCTCAGTTACCTTTCTTCCACCAGTGACACTGTCTAGGAAACAGATTGCTGCATAGTTTAATTAATTAAACTAGCATGACTTTCAGGCATGACGATGCAGGTTCAAGTGCCCACACAAGTTGATACCATGAGCTGTAGTTCAGAGGCAAGGGCTTCAGCATTGTGGTGTCATGGATCCCTCTATGGCAAGGGTTCAAGCCCCAGAAATGGTGTCAAGGTCACCTCTAGGCTGGGAAGCTGCACAAAAATTAAGAAAGGAAGAGAAAATATTCTAAATGATGACTGTCTCTGCCACAGGAAAGGCTTCTACAATACAGGTGCTGACTTTGGATGTACCCCCATCAAACTACAGCGGGAGTCCTGATCAGAGGAGGTATATTTGGCGTTGATCAGTAGTGCATGCACTGCCGTGGTGGAAGCGGTCTCGTTTGGGAACGGCCAATATGAGGATGGTGGGGGCATATTTTCATGCAAGTGAGATTCAAAGGACACAAGCCAAAGAGAAAGAGAGCGAATCAAAGATGTTTGCAGATTTCTTGTTTAATCTCTGAAAGAGCCTGGGCCTTGAGCAGCAGTACAAACTAACACACACACACATATGCACACACTCTTTTTCTCATCAGAGCACCCTTTATACTTCTCATCTGCCTGCATGAACTTGTCCGTTATCGTCTGTGTGCATGAGCTTGGCACTTTCGTCTGTGTGCATGAACTTGGCAGCTTTCGTCTGTGTGCATGAACCTGTGTGCATGAACTTGGCAGCTTTCGTCTGTGTGCATGAACCTGTGTGCATGAACTTGTCCGCTTTCATCTGAATGACAGTGCAGGTAGGATGCCATAGATGGCCCCTTCGGTTATCCATTGAGACCATGGGACTAGGTGACTGCAATGCAGAGATAGCACATGCAGCTGCCTGTGGTTATTCCCCATAGCACTTCCTAAAGCGGGGGAGGAAAGGAGTTTATCAGTAAAAAGTCCCCTGTCCGGGAGCCACTGCCGGTGACCAATCAGCGGCGTGCTCAATGTTCACGCAGCACGCGCATAGGATAGAATGACAGCGTGGATAGAGAGACTACACCACACCTGCTCACAGTGCAGACACTGCATGGTGATTGGCACTACTGCCAACCAGGCTGTAAGCTTGAACACAAGGCCTGCCAAGTGTGCAGTGGGACTCGAGCTAGTGTGGACGTTGTGGCGCAGTGATGCCAGTCTGAACCCAGAGGGCGGCCTAAAGCGAGACCGGAGGAGAAGGAAACATATTAATGGTCTCATTGCCATAGAGGAGCTGGGATGTGCTCACACAAGTGTGTCTGCTGCAACATGACCCTAACACCACTGGCAGTAGTGTGACAAAACCTAAGATCGGCATCCTGCGAAGTACTCAGAGGGGGGCCTCCACTACTCTCCCATACATGTATTTTTTTTTTAAAACCAGTGACTTTTAATTGCATGCCTATATATATGATTAATCACTTCATGAAAACATTGAGCAACAGGAAACATTGAGCAAGTACAGAGGAGCAGAACAGCAGTAGGCAAGCTTTTAAATCCACACATTACTTTTAAGCAAACAATTTTGATGTGGGAAAACATTTAGAATTACAAGAGGAGGCAAAGTTTAATAACAATCACAACAGAGATTCATCTGCTTCCAGTTCCTTCCTAACACCTACCTCCCCTCTAGTGGCACTTGCTCGCCAGGGGCTGAACCCCCAGGTCCTTCTCACTGCCAGGATGCTTCTCTACTCCAAGTGTGCCCTGTGCTCCCAGGGGTTCTCCAGAGCTGCCCGCCCCCCTTTCATAAGTGCTCTGACCCACTAAGGGTGCACATCCATTCTCAGGGTGTACCACACTCTCGAGGGTGCTCTGTATGATCCACTGAGTGCCTTTAGGGCTGCTCCTTAGCTAAGGGGTGCCTTCCACTCCTGGGGTGCTCTGTCCCTTGTGAAGTGATCATCACCTCCCGGAGTGCTCTGTACCTCTTGAAGTAATCATCACCTCCCGGAGTGCTCTGTACCTCGTAAAGTGACCATCACCACCTGGGGTGCTCTGTCCCTCGTGAAGTGATCATCACCTCCCGGGGTGCTCTGTACCTCGTAAAGTGACCATCACCTCCCGGGGTGCTCTGTACCTCGTGAAGTGACCATCACTTCCTGGGGTGCTTTGTCCCTCTAGTGGTGTTCCTCTCCTCCTGGGGTGCTCTGCGGTTAGGAGTCCTCACTTCTTGGGGTGCTCAGCCCCTTTACAAGTATACCTCATCCCTTTGGCTTCTGTACCTGCAAACGTGCTCTTTGAGTCCCCATGAAACCTACCTTACCCGGCCTTCAAGCAAGCCATAAACAAATCAGCAAAGCTCCAGTCGTTGCTAGCAGACAAAATCACTTTCAGCAAGAGAAAACATGCCTGGATGGTAATGTTCAACTATAAATCACTCACCCCAGCACCATACCTAACCATTACGTTCTCGGCCCATAGAAAACTACAATTAATGGCCCTTCGTTTAGGTAAATTCTCGTCCACTATGGACCAGCCTACTTGGGTTCACGATGGGCCTAAAGATTGTACACTATGTGGGAGCAATAAAGAGGACCTTGTTCACCTTTTTTCTGTATTTGTCCTAAATTATCTCAAGCACGTGTCACTTTCCTAAAACAGGCCATGAACATTAGCGGCATAAGAAAATGTAGATCGTCAATTATTGCGGCCTTGGACCCAACAGGCACTCCATTGAATTCCCAACTAATAAAGTTCCTCTCGGCTCACGCACAAGCATTAACAAGCATTGGCATAGCCAATAGGTCTCGTCTTTGGGACCTTATAAGTGTTTAGCCAGAGATAGTGACTTTTCCTATGTTTTTAAGCTGTGCTGTACATTACTTTGTAGAATGCTGCAAAGTTATAATAAAGAAGTGTTTAAAGAGTTTTTGTTACCTTATATATGACCAAGAAAGCATTACGTACAAGTGAAAGACTATATTAAAAAAGTATTACCTATAAATAATGTCTTGATCTAAGTTTGTTCTTTAAATGCTGGCAACTTGTTTCTGCGTGTGCCAATGCTTGCTTATGTTTGTTTTTGTTATGGGGGGGCCATAAATAACAGGAGGCTGAAGCTTGGGAAATAGTACCTGTGTAACAGTGAGATAGTTAGTGAGTTAGTTAGTTTGTTAATGATAGAGTTGGTTAGTTAGTTAGTGAGTGAGTAAGTTAGTGAGTGAGTGACTTAGTGAGAGGGTTATTCAGTGAGAGAGAGAGTTAGAGAGTTAGTTAGTGAGAGAGAAAGAGAGTTATTTAGTGTTTGAGAGATATAATTAGAGAGTTAGTTATTTAGAGAGTCAGTTATTGAGAGAGAGAGTCCATGAGAGAGAGAGAGAGAGAGAGAGAGTGTTAGAGAGTTAGTTTGAAGAGAGCGTCCGTGAGAGATAATTAGAATTAGTGTTAAAGTGAGTTAGTCCGTGAGAGAGAGATAATTAGAATTAGTGTTAAAGTGAGTTAGATAGTGAGAGAGTTAGTGAGAGAGATAGTGAGAGGGAGTGAGATAGTTAATTAGTGAGAGAGTAAGTTAGTTAGTGAGAGAGTGAGTGAGTTAGTTAGAGGAAGGAACTTACACCAGACCTCTTGTGATGAACATAACCGTGCAGTACACTACACAAACATTGCAGTATGCACAGATGTCATGGGCACACAATTACAAGTGAAGATCACAGCAAAAACGTAAACTTCTAACTGTTCTACTACGTGGACTAGGGGACATTGCAACATGCCAGTAGCTAAGGGCAGTCAAACATGCATGGCAGCTCCGCGGCAGTGAACTCGATGGATGACATACTCACAATGCACCAAAAGTTATGCTCGGTACATGAAGAATGTCCACATTATGGAAAGGTGGCATTTCAGATGCCTGTTACATCTGCATTGACTGTATGTCTTTCATGGTTCGTGCCGCCATGTGACTGCCGGCCACGTGACTGCCTGCCAATGGTGGAACAATATAGGCTGGGTGATGGAAAGGGGAAGGCGATAATGCAGCATTAAAGGGGGTGAGGGGGCTGTTGGCGGACGAGGGTCTGCCTCCACCCACCCTTCTGGGCACCAAGTCTGCCCAAGAGCAAAGCCGCCTGGAGCTGCTCAGCAAGTCCTGGAGATGTGTCAAACCTTCCATGGTCTCTCGCGATACAGACACTTCACACACGAGCTGGAAACCTACTCCATGAAGCTCATTTTACTGCTCACCCGGAGTGACAGCTCCTCTTCACCAGGTAAACGAGGAAAGAGTATAGAAACCGGGGTCACGCTGAGGTTTGAAGGCCTACTCAAGGCACCAACTTTAGAAAAAAGCACCATTTGAACTTGTCTCAAACTACGCAGTCACTGGGAGTCTCAGCCGAGGTGCCAAGGAACGTATGAACAATTTCAGAAAATTAGCATCTCACATGTTAGAAATGGGATTTCTGGTTGGCTAGGGCTTGCGCCAAAGCCAGGCAGAAACCACCACTCTTAAGTCAGGGCTTGGGAGTTACACGCCAAAGATAACCCCTGCTCACCCCCTTGGTAGCTTGGCACGAGCAGTCGGGCTTATCCCGGAGGCAAAGTATAAAGCGTTTGCGCGCGCACACAGCAACAACACCCTAGGCCCACCACAAAAGGAACTCCACATAAGGATATATATAAAAATAGCCTTTGTATTATACCAAAACACATTAGATAATATTCACACACATTACACTGTGCCAACTGGCACTGGGCGGAATTTACAGGGGACTATTTACACAAGACAGGGCCACATGGACCACTCTCAGAATCATCACAAATCACCAAATTGTAAATGTAGAAATGTAGAACAAATAATAAATGTAGCGCACAACCAGTAACCACTGGTAAAAGGTAAGTACACCCTACGCAATCCTAAACACCTTAGGCATATATCACGCAGGGGTTCATGAACTCACTAGCATCATTTCTACTAGAAAAACAATCTCCTACGCATAGACACAGTTAGGAAAAAAATAAGCATAAAGGCAATGCACATGGCGCAAGAGTACACACGCAAAAATAACCATGTACCCTAGGTGAGGGCACAACACAGGAAAACTGTCCCCAGGCCAACTTGGCCTCTCAGGGGCTCAAACGCCCTTTGTCCAAAGGGTCAGGGCTGGGCTGCGCACGCAGCCAAGGCAGAAGGCGCAAAGGATCAGGCCTAAACGTTGCAGCTGCCCACTACTTGCTGGGCAGCTGTGCAGGCCAGAATGTCTAACAGGAGGCCTGGGCTCTCACTGGCCCTTTCAACAAATATGCCCAGCGTTGGAGCCACACGGGGCTCTGAAGCAATTACTGCGCAGCACTGGAGCCAACGAGGCTCTGGAAATAAACTATACCCCCCAAAAGAAATAGCGCGGGCACCACGAAGGGGCTGGGGAGCCTCTCCTCCCAGGGGCTCCCCTTTTTGGAACAATGTCCCCAAAAATGCCAGATTGGAGCCCCACTCACCGGGACTCCTGCGGTGGTGTCTCGCTCCTCGGTTGCTGACTGCACGGGGCTGGTATGCGGCGGGGGCAGGCACCGTCAATGTGCCGCGGGCCCCCTCTGCCTCGCTCCCATATGGCTGCAACACACGGCTTCTCTAACCTTGGCGGGGGCAGGCACCGGCACTGTGCCTCGAGCCCCCTCCGCTCTAATCTTGAAACTCAGGCGATTCCCGGCACCGGTCCTCGGATCAGGACCGGGCAGGTGGGGCGTACTTCCGCACTCGCGAGGCTCTCCCCAGCCTTCGGGAGCCACGAGTGCTATCCGCTGTACTGCCTCTCTCTCTTCTGGCCGGACGCGACTTCCGTCCTGCGGCCCACCCCCAGAAGAGTGCCTGGCTTCCGGTATTCCTCGTAGCGGCTCACAACAGGCAGGACACTGACTGGCGGATGGGGCTCCCGCTCCGGTCCGGAAAAGCACAAACCTGCGGGGTGGGCACCCGATTCACTTCTGGGCAAAATGCGGGGTAGGCTCCCGCTTCTCAAAGGCACGCAAATGCGGGGTGGGCTCCCGCTAGAGAGCCGAACGCGGGGTGGGCTCCCGCCTATGTTTAAATTAAATAAAGTGGCGGGGTGGGCACCCGCGACCACAAGAGCATACACGCGGGGTGGGCACCCGCCAACGATCACTGCAATGCGGGGTGGGCTCCCGCCGAAAACAATTAGAAAAGGCGGTAGTTATGCGGGGTGGGCACCCGCTTCTTGGAATACCGAGAATTGCAGGGGAATCTCCACGCCGGGGATTCCCTTTTCACGATGGGCAGCTCAGCTTTTGGACTTGGCCCTTCTGGCAGGTTCACCCCTAAAACTTTTTGCTTTTAATTGTGACCTGGTGTTAGTGATTTTTGGCTTCTGCGCACTTTACCTCTGTGTCCCAGGGTAAAGTGTGTGCGTGTAGTGAGACTGACCTGCCCTCCCATAGGAATGAATGGGGAATGTGTGTGTCCCTGGTAGTTCCTGATGCGTGGGGAGTGCAGGTGCGAGTTTGGTATGTGCGGACTCGTGTGATGAAATGCTGCGCGATGATGTGTGCGGTGTCAATGTCCCTAGTGTGGAAGTGGCACTTCTAGAAGTTGGCATTTCTGTGTGCAGTGTGAGATGTGCCTTGTCTGGCGATTGGCTGGCTGAGGTCATGTGATGGGCTAGGGAATCCCCAGAGTAAGGATGAGTCACCCAGTGGTGAATGGGGAGGTCAGCAGCCAGATGGGTGGGAGGAGTACACCTAGGACCTGAATAGGGCTGGGCTTTCCCCACACAATGCTGGCTCCGCCCCCTGTGGTGCGACTGATGACCCTGGCCTGTTCTGTGAATAGGGAGAGGGGCTGAGCAAAACAAAGTGCTCAGGAACCAGTTGCATCTGGTTCGCCCCTTCCCTGCACCTTGAGACAAAGGTAACCTGTGTATAAAAAGGGGCTGTGACCCCATGAATGTTGTTCCTTGCTGATCCTAACTGGGGGGGCCTGTTGCTGCTGCTGGGCGCCAGGAGAGACCGCCACTAGGGACTGCCTCCCTGCCTGGAGGGCCCTGTGAGCTGGCCCCTGGGCCCAGCCCTTGCCCCCCTGCCACCTTTATTTCCAGGAACCTTGCCTTGTTTGGAGAAGCGCCTTTGCTGAAGAGCGCCTTCGTTGTAGCCAGCAGCGCTGCGCTACGATAATTCACGAGGGAACCCCGACGTAGGGATTCCCCCACTTTTGCCGTGTTTACTAGCAGGTGCCCACCCCGCATTGTGGCGCTCATTCGCGGGTGCCCACCCTGCTTGCTGCCGAAGAAGAATCACCGCTATGGTCCGGTCCGTAACCGGAAGTCAGGCAGCCTTGGAAGGGACAGGGGCGTGGCCCAGCACAGGAAGCGGACGGGAGCCTACCCCGCGATCCTGCAACAAAGAGAGTAGCAGGAAGCAGTCCGGCAGCCTCGCCGGATCCAGGACACAGTCCCGGTCCAGAAACGAGGGACCGGGTGAAGCCAGGCGGAGAAGAGAGCCCCGCGCACCCACCGGAGGAGGCGTCCCCCGCAGTGAGGAGGCCCGCGTCCGTCCGGTGATTGGGGCTCTTGCCTGCAGGGTGAACGGGACCGCATTGTTTGTTCCTAGAGCCCTGAGAAGGCTCCAACGACGGGGCCAGCCTTGGTTGTTTCAGAGCACTAGTGCGCTCCAACGGGACCGCATTGTTTGCTTAAGAGCCTAGAAGGCTCCAACGGTTGGGGCAGTGCTTGTTTTAGAGCGCTAGCGCGCTCCAGCTACAGGGGCATTTTCCTTGTTGTGATAAGAGCGGCCCCGGAAGGCAGCGGGCCGCTCCAACGTTGTCCCATGGCCTATTTGTTAAAAAGCCCACGAGGCTCCCCGTGACTGGGGCACATTTCTTTTCGTGTCTTCTGCCGACCTAGAGCCCACGAGGCTCCCACGTTGTTTTGGGGCGTTCCAGAGCCCAGAGAGGGCTCAAAAGGCACAGCGGTGCCCAAACTCATTTTCCCAGCTGCCCAGCACTTAGTGGGCAGCTGCAACGTTTAGGTTGTGGCCTGTGCAGTCTAGCCCTGACTCTGCTGGACAAAGGGCGTTTGAGCCCCTGAAAGGCCAAGTTGGCCTGGGGACAGTTTTCTTGCGTTGTGCCCTCACCTAGGGTACGTGGTTGTTTTTACCTGTGTGCATTTGCACAATATGCATTGCCTTTATGCTAAGTTTATTTCTAACTGTGTTTATGCATAGGAGATTGTTTTTGCTAGTAGAGATTATGCTAGTGAGTTCATGGTCCCCTGCGTGATGTGTACCTAAGGTATTTTAGGATTGTGTAGGGTGTACTTACCTGTTACCAGTGGTTACTGGTTGTGCGCTACATTTATTATTTGTTCTACCTTTCTACATTTACAATTTGGTGATTTGTGCTAATTCTGACAGTGGCCCATGTGGCCCTGGCTTGTGTTAATAGTCCCCTGTAAATTCTGCCCAGTGCCAGATGGCACATTGTAATTTGTGTGAATATTATCTAATGTGTTTTGGTATAATACAAAGGCTATTTTTATATATAACCTTGTGTGGAGTTTCTTTTGTGGTGGGCCTTGGTTGTTGTTGCTCTGTGCGCGCGCAAACGCTTTACACTTTGCCTCCGGGATAAGCCCGACTGCTCGTGCCAAGCTACCAAGGGGGTGAGCAGGGGTTATCTTTGGCGTGTAACTCCCCAGCCCTGACTAGAGTGGTGGTTTCTGCCTGGCTTTGGCGCAGGCCCTAGCCAACCAGAAATCCCATTTCTAACATCAGCGCTGCGGAGCAGGCCTGCTCCTCTTCACCTTGGCGATCTGGCGCTTTTACCAGGATAAAAGGCAAGCGCGCTGACACCCAAGTAAGGCACTCTCCTCAATAAGCCAAGTGGTTCCCTAATTAAAAGCAAAGCGATAGAGTCCCAAGTCCAGGGTAAAGTCTTTCAGGAGGCAGGGGGGCAAGGGCTGGGCCCAGGGGCCAGCTCACAGGGCCCTCCAGGCAGGGAGGCAGTCCCCAGTGGCGGTCTCTCCTGGCGCCCAGCAGCAGCAGCAGCCCCCCCCCCTCCGATTAGGATCAGAAGAAGAACATTTTACATGGGGTCACAGCCCCTTTTTATACACCGGTTTCCTTTGTCTCAAGGTGCAGGGAAGGGGCGAACCAGATGCAACTGGTTCCTGAGCACTTTGTTTTGCTCAGCCCCTCTCCCTATTCACAGGACAGGCCAGGGACATCAGTCGCACCACAGGGGGCGGAGCCAGCATTGTGTGGGGAAAGCCCAGCCCTATTCAGGTCCCAGGTGTACTCCTCCCACCTATCTGGATGTAGATCTCTCCATTCACCACCGGGGCAGACCCATCCTGACTCCTGGAGCCAGGCTCACCAGCCAATCACAAGCCAGACAGTCACTTCACATTTATGGCAGCGTCTAGAAGTGGCACTTCTATATTAGACACAGTAACGCCGCACACATCATCGCGCAGCATTCACTCTCACGAGTTCGCACATACCAAACTCGACCCGGAACTCCCCACGCATCAGGAACTACCATGGACACACACACTCCCCATGCATTCCTATGGGAGGGCAGGTCAGTCTCATTCAATGTAACACAGAGCGCACGCACTTTACACTGGGACACAGTGTTAAAGCGCCTAGAGGCCTAAAACCACTTACACGACATAGGGAAAAAGCTAGGATAATCGCAAAAATTTTAGGGGTGAACCTGCCAGAAGGGCCAAGTCCAACATCACACTTAAGATGTAAATCTACAGGCACGTTCGAGATCAGTCTAAAGTTATTACATTCAGATCATTTTAAAGGCGCTCTTTTCTAAACTAAACCACGTACAAATTCACTACCTCAGCACATCTGCAAAAGGGTTCGCAGCCCACTTGGGGAAAGCGCCCACGTGCATGTGAGGCACTGGGAACCCTCGTCATAGCAGCGTGGCCCTACCCTGTGACAGGTGCTCCCATGGCCGACCCGCAGCTGTGCATAGCAGGGGCCCGGGCCCGGCTTTACAAGGGCTCCCGGTGGTGGTGACAGCACACGAACCGGGAAGCTGAAGATCTGCTTCTCCCCTCCTAGCAGCGAGTGCTTGTCTGCCGTGAACATGCAGGGAGCAAACGCTGCCACTAGAGGGCAGTGTGAGTACAAAATCAGACTTTTCCAAGGCATGCAATGGGGCGTGACAGCCTGAGGCAAGCTACCTTAATGGTGTCAAAACAAACGTGAACAAGTAAAGCAAGTGCACAAGCGCGGCCCCGAAAGTTAGAGTACTCGTTTTCAAGCACTCGCACTCGTGCTTGTGGCGATATCCACCTTGCGAGAGTGAGCAGCGGCCATATGTTTGTAATTAACGTGGCCATGCCGCTGCTTGCTCCCGCAAGGTGGATGCCGCCACAAGCACGAGTGCAGTGCTTGAAAAGTGAAGACCGATTGCTAAAGGCCCTCCTAGGGCAGCGCATACACGCTGCCTAGGCAAGACCTAAAAATGTTGCTATCTAAATACGAGCATGGGAAGGATGCAAGCCATCCTATCAAGAGAATGATAAAGAGGCAATGCTCTCAGGAGGAACAAACAGAAGAAGTGGATGACAATTCAAGATGAATAAGGAAAGACATTGAATAAAAAGCGAGCACACAGGAGTGAGAACAAAGACAACCAATGTTAGGAAGGGTTGGCCAGGGTCAATATCAAGTTTTCGATACAATCCACAATAGGATTTCACTTCCCAGACAGCAAAACATGTCTGGTAGGCGAGGGCTAAAAATGTAACCATTTCAAATATGTAATTTCTGAAAAGGGTTTAGGTTTAATCCTTTTCTATGCCGTGGGTGTGATGATAACTATATGGTTAGATGGTGAACTCTATTATGACTATAAATTACGCCAGAGGAAGGCACAGAGCACAGAGAACCCCTTCACTCTTCCCTCGTTAATGGTGTTTGAACAAGCTGTACTGCAGATGAGCTACTTCAGCCGAACTCAGCAGCAGAAAATAAAAACAGACAAGCTACTTCCTGCATTGTTTTAATAAAGTAACCCGCAGCACAACAATAAATGCGTGTCACAGTGGAGGCCAAAGGAAACGACAGGGGAAAGAAGTAGATAATCAGCCCCAGCTCCAATGCCCTCCACCCGACCTTCCGTCAGTCACGCCATACGGTAAGCAAGCTTATATGTCACGTCCTAAAACCACACACTGCTAAAAACAGCAAACTAATGCCTGATCCCGTCAATTCAGAGTCTCACAAATTAATATAATGTACGGGCTGCTCGGATGTCACGAGCTCATTTTAATGTAGCCTTTTCATGTTTTGCGAATCAATGGAAAGTTACCAAACGGCAAATCCCGGATTAAAAGCAGTGTTTTACTGAAAAAGGCCTGTGTGTTTAAAATGCAAGAGGGCTGGGCTAAGACACACGAGAACTGGATTCGGCTTCCTGGAGGGTGGTGTTTCCCATCAAGCAATTAGATAACATCAGAGGCCAATTCGAAAACGGAAAAAGACAGCCATTCTTGATATCGAGAGGTTTGGTTTGGGTTCCATCTAGAGGTGGTGAAAACACATGAAGCTTCAGGAATGAACCCGCACTTAGCACCAAGGAGGAATACAATATTTAGTACCAATGGAGCTGGAGCAACATTTAGGAGATTAACGTGCACAATATAAAGATTCTTCTAATAATTTCAGCACGCGAGTAGAGCTATTTTTCTGAAAAGTGCATCAATGTTCAATATGGATGCCGAGACACAAACCACAGAAAAGGTCAATCACTCAGCCGAGAGTTATATTTAGGTACGGAGAAAACCAGAATACATCGCGATGGTCCAAGAATGTGCATTTTTGAAACAAATTAAAAGCACCTTCTGTTTGCGAACGCTTTTGAAGACTTGACAATTAAATACTTACTGTGGCCCTGGCTTCTGCAACTCGCGCCTTCTTTAATCTGGTTTTTGCTGCATCCATATTCAACCGCTTGATGTGCAATAGTTTGCGCTCTCGCTGAAAGAGTTAATATTTAGTTGTGAATAGTCATGTGCGTGCAAGTAATGCATATCAATGCAAACCCATGAATAATTTTGCAGAAATGACATAAATCCATTAAACAGGCACTGCACGAAGAAAGCAGATTAGGCTGATGGGAATACATATGTTTGACCAGTGGATGACATCTCTAACTAGTAGACAGCCCAACATGCTAGAAGTAAAAATAAATACATAACAAGCATTGGCCGCGCCGCCGTGAAAGCGAAAGTAATCGCGATCACAGCGAAAGTGATCGCGAGGTTGGGATGCGCTGTGTGGCAAGCATGCGAGTGGTGCACGCGCAGCAGTGATTTGCGGCTGCGCGCGTGCACACTCACGTGAACGCAAGTGCTAGGCCAGCGAGGTCTGGTAGGTAGCACTTTGGAAACCCGTATACTAAATGTCGAGCAACAGCGCATGCGCTGTTCTAGGCTCGACCTAAAAAGGAACCCTGTGCCCTGCTCGCAAAAAGCAAATAAGACGGCCTGCTCAGAAGCAGATTGTACTCCCGAATACAATGCAGAATAGTACCAGAACACTGGGAGGAACACTTTAATCCTACACAGCGGCCCAGTAATTAATCATCGCTCCAGAGTTACCGAACTGTAAACTACGCACGTTAAATTTTTTTCCATTTTTTAATGATATTCTTCATACGTAATTTTAGTAGAAACTAAAGGTGTTCACTATTTTTATGAAACAAAAAAAAAAGGGGGGAAACTTATCATTTTTAATCGCAGCATTCTGTTTTAGTAATTGCATTGTTGTGGTTTTAATTAACTGAAACAATAAACTCTTTTCATTGTTGACTTTGCTATACATATGGCTTTGGGGTCGATGCTCAACCCCCGCTCTCACTACACCCGTCTGTCACTCCTTTGCCGCTTTCTCTTCCACAGTAGGCCTACATTCAAACTTAAAGGAGCTCAGGCCAAAGTCGTTCATTATAAACTGCTACAATTCCTCAATTCCTTTATTATCACTTTTGAGAGCTATGCAGTTATCATTCCATTTAGATTAGCAACACAGCTTAGCAAGCCAGTGTCCTGACATGGCAGACGGCTAGGAGGGCTCCCCAGGGCTAGGAGCCCAGGGCCCCACACACTGGAGCAGTTCGAGGTCCAATTTGTTGCCCTTGATCACTAGCCGTGTGGGAATCAGTGACATGATGCCAATGTAGAGCCTTTCCTGGCATAGCGGTGGCTGTACCTGACATCTTGTAGGCCTCTTTAGCATACACCCTTTGCTTAGTGGCAGTCTGTTGTGGGGTATTTAGAGCATCCAGGACATGACGGTATCCATCCCTGGTATAATGCAGGCCACCCATGGCATATTGTGGGCATTGTTGGCATTATGTGGCCCTTCTCTGGTACAGAGGTGCCATAGAGTAAGGGCAACCATGGCATACCAGCATAATTATGGACAACCTCTGCTGGTGTGTAATAGGCACCCATAGCATGGGATGGTGATGCTTCGTCATCAAACCAGGTTCGGTCCATGTCTGGCAGCAGCGCATGCGCAATTGATGAAAATGGTATTCTGATGGCCCGGGTCCAAATGTGAACCAAATCTGAACTTGCTGAAACAAATGTTTGTGTTTTGGGACAAAAATCTCACTTTTAAATAAACTTACTTCAAATGCTTTAGTGGGAATTGGATTTGTTTAGCCATATGTAAATTTGTATTTGTTAGCAAAAGGCGGATAGTTTCAGAAACTGAAAGATGAAAGCTTGGAAACAAAGGAAAGCATTTTTCAATATGTATCGACAGCTAATAATACGAGCCGAGATGTTGTTTCCTTGGTGCGAGAGGGAAGCATTTCATCATCTGCACAGATGAAACTTGTATCAACCTTGACACTGCTTCTGTCTGAGGCCTGAGCCTGTAAGGCTGGTGTGTCATGCCTCCTGTCTTCATCGTGTAATTTCTCTGTAACGTGATTAGTAGCATTGCTGTAGGGATCTGTAAAATCGGTGTACCCTTTCTATCTGTGGCATGACATTGCGAGTTCTGTGAAACATGTATTTCCAGCCTGCCCTTTCCAGGAGGAGCGTCATAAAATATGAATGAAAATCTACTTGATGAATAAAAGGTTGAGTGATGTAGATAAATATTTTGAATGTTATAGGCCCTGTAAAATGCATACTCTGATTTTCAAAAGTACCTGTGGGACTTTTGTCGTTTTGGCAGATTTTCGGTCAAATTGTGTTAAGGATGTTCTATTTAATCAGCACACGTTAAGAGTCTTCTTAAGAGAAGGTGAATCATCAACATTCTCAGAGGAAGTCAGACTTTCTTTGTAAAAAGTGATCACATTGAAATTTTTCATGAGTACCTTTCTAGAACCCATCATTTTTTTTAGTTCGTTTAAGTAAAGTTTGGTCTCGAAATTGAATCATTTGGTACGATTTCTATGACTATTGGGGGAGAAAAGAACATTCTTCCCGGAAGTTATTCCGACATATTCGCTTCACTTTCTTGGTGCAAATCTTCAGGCGTATTTACATCCCATCACTTTCAAAGGTCACCTGTTACCACTGAGCTCTATGCACCTTGAGGAATCTTTCGTGCACCCCCACCCCTCTGGTACAAAACACCCAGCCCCTGTGGTACACAACATCCAGCCCCTGTGGTACACAACATCCAGCCCCTGTTTGTAGCACACACTATCCAGCCCTTGTAGCACACAACATCCAGCCCCTGTGGTACACAACATCCAGCCCCTGTAGCAATCAACATCCAGCCCATGTGGTACACAACATCCAGCCCCTGTGGTACACAATATCCAGTTCCTGTGGTACACAATATCCAGCCCCTGTGGTACACAATAGCCAGCCCCTGCAACACACAACATCCAGCCCCTGTAGCACACAATATCCAGCCCCTGTGGTACACAATATCCAGCCCCTGTGGTACACAATATCCAGCCCCTGTGGTACACAACATCCAGTTCCTGTGGCACACAACATCCAGTTCCTGTGGCACACAACATCCAGCCCCTGTGGTACACAACATCCAGCCCCTGTAGCAATCAACATCCAGCCCCTGTGGTACACAATATCCAGCCCCTGTGGTACACAACATCCAGTTCCTGTGGCACACAACATCCAGCCCCTGTGGTACACAACATCCAGCCCCTGTGGTACACAGCATCCAGCCCCTGTTTGTAGCACACAACATCCAGCCCCGGTAGCACACAACATCCTGCCCCTGTAGCACACAACATCCAGCCTTTGTGGTACACAATATCCCCACCTTTGGCATACAACACTCAGCCCCTGTGGCACACAGCAACCACCCCTGTGACACACAAATTCCACCCCCTGTGACACACAAGTTCCACCCCCTGTGACACACAAGTTCCACCCCCTGTGACACACAACATCCTCCCCTATGACACATAACATTTACCCCTGTGGTACCAAACATCCACCCATGTGACACACAACATCCACCCCTGGGGCACACAACATTTCTCAGTGCAGATTTCATCTCCATCCATGCTAGTATTTTCTCAAACCAGCGCATCCCCAGAGGAATCCAAATATGATTTGGAAGCAGTAACCAGCAGCTGGGCCTCTTCGCTCGTCCCTTGAACATTGCAGTTGTTCTGTATCAGCAAGAGAAAGTTATCCAGAGAGTTCTTGTCTGCAGGAAGGTACCCAGTCTGAGAAGTTGCTACACTGAATGTGTAAAGGGGAAGTTTAAACCGGTTGGAACCCCCTCTCCAGTCCCGCTTTAGGAAGTTGTTCCACAGCTGCAGGTCAGACGAGGGGTGGTGATCACTCAGAGCAGCTGGAATACAGTCGGATTTCTCAAGACCACATTCAATCCACGTGTTCACCTTCAGGCAAAATGTTTCAGCACAAAATGGAGCACAAGGGTAAACCAGGCCACGCGGGCCATGAAATCTTGTTTCAGAGCAGGCGCATCATCCTTACCGTCCCAGCAGCACTCCAGGCTCCTCATTTAAATCACGTGGGTGATGAAATGTGCTGCAGAAACCTATGACAAGTAGACCATTCATGACAGTTTTATTCACCCGGTGTGTGTGAAGTGTACATTCTGCTCAAAATGCTTGTGGAAAGTATGTGCAAAAATGTCTAATCTTGGTGCACCCCATGCATATGCAAGCACAGTGTGACAATCGTACTGCACACATCGGCAGTAAGGACAGGGCTTAATTTGTGCAGGAGGTGGGCTCTGGCACTTGTTTTTGAGAGCCAGGGTTTATTTTTCAGCATGAGACTTTGACTAAGTACAAGAGTTCCAAAGGCAGAAAGGAAGGAAGAAAAGAAGAGGAAGAGAACAATAGAAAAACAAGCACAAAGGGAGCAAGCACTTTTAAAGTCAAAAGTTCTCAGCTCTCAAAGGCAGAACTATAGGCTTTGAAAATGGTTTATTATTTATTTTTCGTATGTGTCATTGCGTATGCACTTGCATGGACAGCAACTTTTCAATTTTTCTATTAAAGAAAATCTATTCCAAGATGACCACTGACGCGTGCGCATGAATAGGAATGCATAGAGACCATTCTTAATTTACCAATCTAACACAGAAAAAAAGTAGGTGATTATCCTGATACCACTTTGAAGAAGACCATCAAAAAATAAACTAATAAATAAAAACATTTTAACATTCAAAATGGTACAGGGAGTGTTAGAATTGGGGGTCTCTAGTTGGCTATGGTGTACACCGTTGTCCAAGTAGGGACCCTTCTTCCTAGTCAGGGGGGTAACACTTCTAAAATAACCCCTGTTCACCCCCTTGGTAGCTTGGCACAAGCAGACAGGCTTATCTCAGAGGCAGTGTGTAAAGCATTTGTGAACACATACAGTAATACAGTGACAACACTACAAATGGACACCATACCTGTTTAGGAAAATAAGTAATCTTTATCTAAACCAAACAGACAAAAACGACAAAAAATCCAAAATACAGTTATCAAAATAAACTTCTTAGAAGGTAAGAACAGTTCTGTCCATAGCAAACTATAGATGCGACACTTTTAACACAAAGTAACTTGGAAGCATCAAAATCAAAAACAAGAACAGCTGCAGGGAAGGTGATGCGTTGGTTTCTTAAGGGCAGGGAAGGTGATGTGTTCGTTCCTTACTCCAGGGGAGGTGATGCGTTAGTTCCATACTGAAGGGGAGGTGATGCGTCGGTTTCTTACTGTGCAGGGAGGTGATGTGTTGGTTTCTTACTGCGGCCCCGGTGCGATGCATGGGGATTGGGGATGCGTCGGTTCTCGATGCAGCAACAGCACTGTGTTGGGTTCTTCAGCCTCAGTCCCAAAATGCGTTGGTTCTTGCAGCCGCACAGATGGGCCTGCGTCAGAATTGGTGCGTGATCTCAGACTCCGTAGACTGGTGCACTCAATGTGGCGTGTGGCGATTTCTCCAGCCGCGGGCAGGCAATGCTTCGGTTTCTTCAGCGGCGCGATGATGACGTGAAGAAATTCTTCCCGCATGGTGGCAATGTGTCGGAAAAACACAAACTGGTATGGATGCGTCACGCTTCTCTTAGTTGCGTTGCTTTTCAGCTCCAAATAGCAGGAACAATCTCCAGAACCCCAGAACAGCAGCAAACACCTCTTGGCAGGTCAGAACTCCCAGCAAGGAAGTTCAGGGGGGCTGAGGGTGAAGTATTTGTGTTCCTGAGACTTCAGAACAGGAGGCAAGCTCTACTTCAAGCCCTTGGAGATCTTCCTCAAGCAGGGGTCACAGCTTAGTCCTTGTCCTTTCCTTGGCAGAAACACCACTGCAGGCCAACCCCAGACATCACACAGCAAGGGGGCAGTACTTCTCCTTCAGTTTCTCCAGCTCTTCTCCTTGGCAAAGGTTCCTTTTGAATTCCAGAAGTAATCCAAAGTTCAGGGGTCTGAGTCCCATCCTTTATAGTGCATTTTTCTTTGTTCTCTGGAGTCAGAGGTTCTGTGCTCAGTCCAAACCCGTTTTGTCCTCTCTGGTGCAGCTTCTCTGCAGGAGGTAGAGCCAGCATTGGGTAAGGCAGACCAGGCCCATTCAGGTGAAAGAGAATCTCCTCCCCCTATTCTAAATGCAGCCCAGGTCTATTGAACCCAGCCCTGATTCATCCAAGAAAGGTAGGACACACCTCAACCCCCAAGTGGCTGTCTACTGGGGGGTTGCACATCCCCAGCCCCTGTCACTCCAAAGCCTGACAGCCAATCCACAAACCAGCAGAGGCACACAGGATGGCTAAACAAGAAAATGCCTACATTCTAAAAGTTGTATTTTCAAACATACAATGTAAAAACCATTGTTACTAAAAAATGCATTTTATAGTCCAGGCATACTAAACTTTACCTTCCTATCTTGTCCCAATGGAAAGTTATATTTATAAGATATTATTAACAAACTCCAATTCTATCCAATGGGACAGACAGCCTTTCAATAGTGAAAAACGAAATTCACTGTAATTCAGAACATGTTACACACATCACAGCATTGCCTACCTATCACAGATAGTACACTCTGCACACTGGGGTTCCTTGGGCCTACCAAAAGGGTGACTCGCATGTCAGAAAAGGGAAGGTTAGGGCCTGGCAAGTGGGTGCACTTGCCAGGTTGCCATGGCATTTTTAAACTGCACACAGACACTCAAGTGGCAGGTCTGAGACCCTTTTGAAAGGCTGATTGTGCGAGTGGCACAATCAGTGCTGCAGACCCACTAGCAGAATTTGACTTATAGGCCCTGGGCACACACAGTGCACTGTACTAGGAACTTAGTGGTAAGTCAAATAAGCCAATCATGGAAACATCAATCCATATACACAATTTACAGAGGGAGCATTTGCACTTTGGCACTGATCAGCAGTGGCAAGGTGCCCAAAGCATATAGACAAGCAAAAATGAAATTCAGCACACAGCAAAAATACACAAGGCAAAGGCAAAAATGCAGGGGGAAATCACATCAAGGTTTCCTGGTTTAACACAGAGTAAGAGAGGGAAACATTGAGTGGGTGAGACAAAAAAGGGAAAGTAAGGACACAAGAGAGCATCCAGCATCACTTTGCATCAGCAGGTCCCCCATTAAAAAAATAAATGAAAATAAATGTGAAGTGGATTAGAGAGTAGGTTACTGTTTATAATTTTGTGCAAATTTCTCCAACTGCAATACTTTTTAGGTCGAGCCTAAGCAGTGCGCACACGGTCTCTTCAAGACCTTATGTAATCAGTCTGTGGGCCTCCAGTCCATTCCCCTTCTTGTTATTACCTGCCTGCATTGTCATTCGTCCATTCTTTTTTTCAATTCGTTTAAGGCATGCATTTGTCATTCCTCTTTTACTGTCCTCGTTCCCCAAGAGCGGCGATCAAGTACAATATTACTCCTCAAGTTAGTTTTAGAGCATCTGTTTTCCAAACTACTTTTTTTGTTTCGTTTCGCTTAGCCCATCTCCAGTCTTTTGGAAACTCGTGTGTCCTTTTATTTTTGGTTTTGTTTTGCCATGTCGTTTGAAGACCTTTTTTTGGTTTCTCTTAGACCATCTCCTGTCTTTTGAAAATGTTGCCTTTTTCTTCCTTTGTAATGTTAATCTTTATTTTGGCTCAATTTCTGTGTTAAAAATAAACATTTGTAGCAAGTGTTTTTCTTACTATTCATTTTTGCTGTTGCTTAGCCCGTCTCCCGTCTTTTGGAAACTCATGTGTGACTCTGTTTTTTGGTTTCGTTTAGCATGTCTTTTGGAGACCATTTTAGGTCTCGCAGACCTAGTGATGGAGCGCGCATGCGGTCCTCGCTCTGCGAGGCTTATTGTCATCGATACGATGTCAGAAGGGGACTTGGAAGCCCCGCCCCTTCTTCCCATTGGCTTGCGTCATAGCTTAGGCTAAACGCTGGCTTTCTATTGTGAAGGAGGATTTTTAGTCTCTCCTTGTTACCGCCCTGTCCACTTTTGGCCCCGCCCACCAGGACTGGATCCTTTAATTGCGGCGTGATACTGTCTCCTTTAATTAGTGGGTGAGCACTTTCTTTAACTTTAATTCGGAGCGCAGCGCCCGCTTTAGGGACACCACACTCTGTTTATTTATTTATTTTTACTGTAAATCGGAGCGCAGTGCTCCGTTTATTTATTTATTTTTCCGCCTTATTTGCATTGAGCTGGCGGGTTCACCCTGTGATTAGAAGCAGTGTTTCTCCTCAGATGCGTGATGTACACCATTCTCCTAGTAGGCCAACAGCGCCAGTCACCCATACCTCCACGCTTTCCTGCCGCCTTTGAGGTTTGCACCTTCAGTCACTGGCTGTCTCTCAGCGGTCCATGCTTGTGAGTCTGTGTAGACCTCCATGGGCAGAGCCCATCCAAGCTTCCATACTGATTTTGGAAGCTGTAAACAGTTACGTGTTTATGCCCGGCAGACGTGATTTTTACGGACTGCAGACAGTGAAATGTGACAGGTAAGAGAAGATATAGAAAAGACAAACAGGCATAGTCGACTCTAGAAACCTAATAATAATAGTAAACATACCTTGGGGCGCGGAACATTACGCGAGAAAAACTATATATAATCAATCAAAACAGACAATGGAAATATGGAAAATCATCAGTAGGACACGCAAAAAATGAGTACAATAATACTTGAGATCATTTTAAAAGGCGATTGCGCAAAGTGTATTTGAAAGTGTTTTTCCCCAAGGCGCTAGTTCTGATTCTGATCACATTTTGCATTTTAAGATGTCTGGATTGCTAGCTGTTTTGTCCTTATCAGTCCCTCTTTTATGTCCACAGTCCCTGCGGCTGGTAGACTAAGTCACTGACGGGCTCCTCCCACACCGGCCTTGCCCTTCTGTCACTCGTCCCAGTGGTTTGTCTTCTCTTTAGCAAGGGATTATCCCACAGGACATTTGAACAAACCATGGCTTTCGCCACTTGGCAGTTCGTTCGCGCGGTGTCCTCCTTCAGCGCCTCACAGGCAAAGAAAGGTCATCAAGCATGTGACGGTGATCGGCGGGGGGCTGATGGGCGCAGGCATTGCACAGGTGAGACTAAGGGGAGGGGAGGCACTGCAGCTCAACAGAGGTCAGGCCGCGCCTGCCTTGGGATCATTAGAAAAGCATGATGCAGGGCAGCCTGAGATCTCCCTAGGAAGAATGGGGGGAGAGCTCCATGTGGAATAACTGGGACAAAGGTTTTCGTCAGGAGTCTGTGGTGGTGGCAGTCCGGAGGTCTGTAAGGAGCCAACTCTCGCAGCTGACAGGCATTTAATCAAAGTCTAGCTTTCCATAAGAACACACAGAGCCAGCACTCTAATCTGTAAACTATAGGATTAGCAGGTATGATACTGGGTTTACAAATTGCTTTTTATGTATTTTCATAGTATGTATTCTGTATTTCTATGTTGATGAGCGCTATCATTCTCTCCTATACTGTAAACGTGCACTCCTTCTATTTATGGGAATTGTCCCGTATTTTTTGGTCATCCTACTTTTCCTCAAAGCATTGAATGAGGCATAGTTAACAGTTTTTATGTTTTTGTTGTGTTCTGAATGGGTAGGGTATTTTGAAAATTGCGAATTTAGTAACAGGGCATCTTTTATGTTGCGACCAGGGTAATAATATTGCTTTTGATTAGACACTCTGCAACATTTGTCAATCTATATAATTGATCATCTTCTCGAGGATTGTCATCGCGAGCATTTGCTTTCCACACTACTTCACACATCCACATAAAAGTTTATAACCCAGGATTTGAAACATTTGGTAGCACAAAATCTTCATTTTAACTTGTTGTGTTGCCTAGCCGCCATAATTGTGAATGGGTCACTGAGAATGTTAAGCAGTCAACTCCCTTTTACCCTCCTTGGAACTCACTGTGTGATGCAGATCACAATTCAACAGTATTCAAGCTGCGTGAATCATTCAACAAGTTTACAGCATAGGGGGCTATTATAATGATGCTCTACTCCAGTGTACAGTACTTACAAGTTTCCTTCACACTTCACCTAACGTGTAACAGCTATATCACAATTAAACCACGTCTGGACAGTCGGGTAACCTTACAAACGTTTGGAGTCACCAATTGTCATAATTTCAGGCTTCAGGGCCCCAAAAAACACCATCCTCTGTCACCTTAAAGCACTACACTCCAAAAACTGTTGCGTCATAAAGGACGTACTGTAATGTACATGTACGTGATGGCAGTGACCGCTAAACTTGCCTACCAGGCCCCTGCCTATATTCTCGGTTTTGGGTACTTTTGGAACTCCTATTTACTTTTATATTTAGGTCAAGCAGTAAACTTGTGGTATATTTACAGTGGCACTGACATATATAGTTTCCTGCTTTCCTTGCCAGTTTCGAGGGTTGTGGTTGTTTTGTTTGGCCTCTGTCTGGCCTTTTATTCTTGCTTCACCCCTCCAAAATCAAGCAGAATGGAATGTTACGCTCCATAACACACAATCACACAACACATAATACCAGTA
The DNA here is from genome assembly GCF_964204655.1 of Triturus cristatus. Lineage (NCBI taxonomy): Eukaryota > Metazoa > Chordata > Amphibia > Caudata > Salamandridae > Triturus > Triturus cristatus. The sequence goes on from NC_140591.1 coordinate 1,528,349,651, forward strand.
CACTTGATGCCACAAAATTACTCCATAACACACACTCCCACTCCCCATAATCCATATAATTACTACATAATCCGTATAATTACTATTCACATAATACCACTGCATGCCATGCCACATAATTCCATTACACATGACTCCACTCAACACCACACATTCCATGCCACACAATTACACAACAAACAATTCCAATCCAACCCACACAATTCCAATCCACACCACATACATGCACTCCACTAACGCAAAGCTATCCACACATTCCTTACCAAACTATTCAACTCCACACATTTCAAATCCACACCACATAATTCGACACCAAACCACATAATACAACTCAACAATACAATTACACAACACACCAAATACATCCAGTACACTCCACACAATTTCACATCCTGCCACAACATTCAACTGCACACCACATAATTAAACTCTTCGACATACCACGGCACAACAAAAAATGTAATTCCTTATTATTACACTCCACATAATTCCAAAACATGCAATACCATATAATTAATATCCACATAATTCTACATCACACCATGCCACATAATTCCACAACACAACTCCACACCACACAATTAACTAACTAATCCAATCCCTCTCACATAATTCCAGTACACGCCACATTAATACACTCCGTAACACATAGGTAAAAGACATTGCCATTTACAATGCCAATAGCTCTAACTCAAACTAATGCGAGGCCTATTGCATTTCCAATGTGTTGGACTTGGCCCTTTTTGCAGGGTCTTCCCTGAGCTTTTTGCCTTCCTCCTGTATTTTTCTGACCTGTTGTTGGCTGTTTTATGACTCTAGGCACTTTACCACTGCTGATCAGTGCTAATGTGCATATGCTCTCCCTATTGTAAATTGGTGTATAGATTAGTGACTCCATGATTGGCTTATTTGATTTACTTGTCAGACCCTAGTACAGTGCACTGCGTGTGCCCAGGGCTTGTAAATCAAATGCTGCTGGTGGGCTTGCAGCACTGGTTGTGCCACCCACAGAAGCAGCTTGTAAAGTGTGTCTCAGGCCTGCCATTGCAGTGTCTGTGTGCGGTCTGTGACTGCCATGCTGACTGGGCAAGTGCGCCCACTTGCCAGTCCCTAAACCTTCCCTTTTCTTCACATCAGACACCCCTATGGTAGACCCAAGGGCAGGGTGCATTGTAAGTATAAGGTAGGGCATGCCCTGATGTGTGTGGCATGTCCTAATAGTGAATTACTGCAATTTTCGTTTTTCACTATTGCAAGGCTACCTGTTCCCCATAGGCCAGAATGGGCAGTTTGATTATAACTTACTATAATCCTAACTGACCCAGGGAACACGGTAGAAATTCGAGTTTGGTATGCCTGAACTCCTAATGATAAAATACATCTTTTAGTGAATTTGGTTTTAACATTCTATTTGAAAATACCACTTTTAGAAAGTAGGTATTTTCTTGCCTAACTATCCAAGCATGCCTCTGCTAGGTTGTGTATTTCTTGTCTCGAGTTTGAGTGACAGGGGTTGGACAGGGCTGAATAGAGCTAACTGAATGTAGATGAGTGGGAGGAGTTGCACCTGGGACCTGAATAGGGCTGTGCTTGCCTTACACAATGCTGGCTCCACCCCCTGTGGTGTGTCTGATGTCCCTCGCCCACACTGTCAAAGGAAAGAAGGAGTCTTGTCAACAAAGTGCTCCAGGACTGACCAGGACTGGTTTGGATTAGGCAAATGCCTCTCTACCTTCAGAGAACAATGAAAATACTGGGGCCCAGACCCCAAGACTTTAAATCACTCTAGGAAAACAAGAAGAACCTTTGCTGAGGAAAGGAACCAGAGAGAGAGACTGCAGGAGGAGACTATCCCTATGCTGTGTGCTGTTTGAGGATTGGCCTGCAGTGGTTACCTGATTGCCAAAGAAAGGAGAAAGGACTTTGTGCTACTTTCATCAACTTGTAAGAAGATCTCCAAGGGCTTGAACAAGAGCTTGCCTCCTGCTGAAGTCTCAGGAACAACAGACTTCACCCACCAGCTTTCCCCTGCCTTCGCTTGCTGGGAATGTAAGTGCCTGCTGTTGAGCTGGGCCTTCTGAGAGACTGTGTGTCGCTGGGGACTGGCCGATAAAGCGTGTCGCCACCGCAGCAGTAGTCGTAGCATCACCGAAGAAGAGTGTTGCCGTCGCAGCAGACGCCGTCGCATCACTGGAGAAGCATCCCGCCGCTGTCGCCATCGCATCACCCGAAGCACCTCACATCACCGGAGAAGAGTGTCACCGTTGCAGCAGATGCTGTCGCATCACAGGAGAAGCATGTCTCTGCCGCAGCCGCTGTCGTCGCATCGCTGAGGAAGCGTGCCGCCGCTGTCGCATCGCATCACCGAGGTGCCCCGCATCCCTAGAGAAGAGTGTCGCTGTCGCAGCAGATGCCGTCACATCGCCAGAGAAGCATGTCGCAGGGCCTGTCACGGCTCAAGAAGATTCACAGATTCACCGCACAGCCGTCGGTTGTGCACGCATCACCCCTTAGTTGTCGCAACATCAAGAAGACGCCATCTTTGTTTCATGCAAAAACAACAATTGATGGACAGAATGCAGAACAATGTCATACATTCACCCCAGTACAGAGATCTGGGCCTAAATCCATCGTTTTTTTGCTCACCATGCCATTCCAGTTTGAACCCAGCCATATGCAAATCAGTCTTGACCCTGTGCCCCATGGGAACAGTCCAGCCCGAACTGCCAAGCCAGGTCCTCCCTGGACTGGAAACAAGCATCCTAGGACCGGTTTCGGGCTTTCAGCCCTCGTCAGCCAGGATAGCTTGATTCCAGTGGCATGGAGAGCAAGGGACTCACGTCTGAGCATACCCTTCCCACTCGGGGTGACAAATGCAAAAACAACAATTGATGGACAGAATGCAGAACAATGTCATACATTCACCCCAGTACAGAGATCTGGGCCTAAATCCATCGTCTTTGTTTCATTGTACCAGATCTTCCTCACATCACGGCATTGCTAGCTGCATCTCCACCGAAGCGTAGTAAGAAACCGATGCATCACCTCCGCGCGCAGGAAAGAACCGACGCATCACCCCCCCTCTGGTAAGGAACCGACGCATCACCGTCCCATATGCAGCTGTAGGGAACCGACTCATCACCTCCCCTGGAGTAAGGAACCAACGCATCACCTTCCCTGCAACTCTTTTGTTGTATAGCGTTATGCATTCAAAGGTACATTGAACATAAAGTGTCGCATTTACCATCTTAAGAGAACTAAGCTATTCCTACCATTTTTAAAGTACATTATTGTGGATTTTTGTGGTTTGTTGTCTTGTGTTAAGTCTATATAAAAATACTTATTTTTATACTACAACTTGTGTTGTGTCCATCTGTAGTGTTGTCACTGGGTTACTGTATGTGTTCACAAATGCTTTACACACTGCCTGTTCGTGCCAAGCTACCAAGGGAGTGAGTAGGGGTTATTTTAGAAGTATACCCCCTTTCCCTGACTAGACGCAAGGGTCCCTATTTGGTCAAAGGTACCTACCTCTACCAACTAGAGACCCCCAAATCTAACACAATGCTTGTTTCCTAGTTTTATTTAGCCCTTTCGAAAATGTTGCCTTTTGTTCCTTTATAGTTTTAATCTTTATTTTTGCTCGCTTTCTGTGTGAAAAATAAGCATTTCTGTGTTTCAAAATTAACATTTTGTCTTGTGTGTAAACCATTGGTAAATTCTCAGTAAATGTTTGGCATTTCCTTCCCACCTGAGTGGAGAAACCTTCCCCAGCCCTGGGCATCAAATGCAGAAATAGTATGTGACAAACAGCTTTTTGAAATGCAGTTCACAGTCGATCGTGCATTCTTTGCTCTGACAAATTCCTCAGGCTCCCACAAACACCAAGATGTTCCACTCCCCCGATCAAATATAACGATGTAATTTATGGCTAGCCCTGACTAGAGATTCCGCGCAAAACCCGCAAATGAAATGGTTCATTTCACCCAACTATACGTCTTCCTTTATTACAGTATGTAATCTGTCAAGGGAGTTTACATGTTCTAAAATGTACAGAAGTATAACTTAAACATATATTTGTGCAAAACACATGTGCACATAATACTGTGTTTCTGTTTCTGCTTTGCTTTCACAAGCTTTGAATAAACTCGTTTGTGAAAAACATTTGCGCTCATGTTTGTGTACTTTGCTTTTTTAAAACCGCCTGCTTCTTTTGGAACTGCATGCAATTATGGTATTCCGAATTTAAAATTAACTATAATGTAACAGATATCTTTTTTTTTTTTAAACAAACATGCGCCTCGGTTTAATACAGAAACTCTCTGTGCAGGGCTGTTCTTTTTCAGTTTTAAAGCACATGCACACCAGGAGTTCCCACGCATTTCAACCACAGACACATTTTTACATCTCAAACACATGTTGTTTACTGCAGTGATGCTTATCTAACTTGCTGGCAACATTTACAACTTAACATTGCATACAAGCTTAGTAACTAATTTGTATACAAAACAGCATGCTAAACAGACATTGCCTTAAACTCCTCTAGGTTAGCATAGCAGGACTGTTTACATCCTGTAAAAAGCTCTATGTTTTTTAAAGAAAGCGATTGTGACTGCTCAACAGTTGTTGATTTCATTTAAATGTGACTTTAGGCTCACGTTTGTATGCAATGTTTCTTTTAAATTAGGCATTTTTTTCACTAACCATACGAATATTTCAAAAAAGTTACTGGAGTGTACTGTGCCAAAAAAACCGCAGTGTTAACGTGAACAGATCATTCTACTACACACATCCACTCCACTCCAAAACATAAGTAAAAAACATTTACAATGTCAGTAGCTCTAACTCTCGCACATGCGAGACCTATTGCATTGAAAATGCTTGCTTCTTTTTGCTTAAGCACTCCACATGAGTTTGTGCATTTTCCAGCTGTCTCCCTTTTGTACTTCTCCCCCTTCTGTTTTCCTCTTTCTCATCCTCAATCAGTTGCTGCTCTTGTTTTCTCTCGGCCCACCTACTCTTGCCATTCTTATTTCTGTACCACCCCCTTGTCTGTTTGCACCCTCTGCCCTACCCACTTACCCTCGGTTCTCTGGGTTCTTTATCAGCCCCAGCCCCTTCCACCCACCCTCTGCTGTCGTTTTGCTTCCCCAGCTTCTCCTGCCCACCCTCTTTTGCCAGTATGCTTCCTCAGCCCCACATTCCCACTGTCTGTTTTCTGTTTGCTTCCCCACCGCCACCACCCAGTCTTGTCAGCTTGCTTCTTCATCTCCTTACGCCCTCAGTTTTAGCTGCTATTCCAACCCCACCACCCTCTCTCCATTGTCTGTATTGCCCTCAAGACCTTCCGTCCGCCCTCCAATGCTAGTTTGCTGCTACAGCCCCTCCTGCCTGTCCTCTCTTGTCAGCTTGTTGGCCTAGCTACCATTGTAAACGCGCTGCCCCATAGTTTCTTGCGTGTCCTCTCCATCCCCACCCGCGTACTTCTCTCTCCTTCCCTTATTGCCTTCGTGTTTCCTAGTCCTCCAACTCACTCAACAATTTTTTTTTTTAATTAAAACATATAAGCGCTGTCTGTGTCCTAGCCTTTTTTTTAAATATTTTTTTTCGGGCTGTTGTATAGCATGGATAAATAATTGTGAAGCCAATAGCTCTCATTGGCACAGTCTTTTGGCTTTGCAATCCTTATTGCAATATAATGTTATTGCACTTGTTCAAATTTCAGGGGATCTGTGGTGCATCATTACTAGACACTTCAGTATCCATAATATATTGCTAGCATGTACTCTTGCATATTGTTTATCAAAACCTAATCTGATTTTAAGTTGTTTATTGAAACTATAGTCAAATATTTTACTTTTTCAGGGATACTCTACGCTGTGACGTTCATGGGCCCTGGGGTCGCCTTCATGTTGGGATCCGCCATGTTGCGGTATTATGTGGACATAGACAAAATTCCATCAGGTAGGGGGCCTGCGTGTACTGGCTTTTCATTTCCTATAATGTACTTCAGTGGATCTTTGTTTTGAAACAGACATGGAGCGCCCCTTGCATTCAGAACAATTTTATAACACCAAAGAATATAAAAAAGTTTGAATGTCATGGACTTTCTTTAAACCTGACAGGTTATTGTGAACTGGTTGAAACGTAAATGTTTGCCTTCGTGTTTGTTTCACATCCTGCATCAATATTTGCCTCGGCTCCATTTATAAAATTCACTTGAACAGTGATTGATGGATTTGTTCTTATTCAGAGTATACGTTTAACCTTACACCACAGGGTTGGCGAAGAAAAACACAATAGTAGTGTCTAAGCATTGTTTAAAGTATACTGATTTATAAGTTTTTTTCCTAAATAAGGTTGCAGATATTCTACTAGTGTGGTTTCCAACAATACAAAATTCCCCCACATTTGTTTAATGAAAACATTCTTTCAAACCGCCAAAAATCTCAATGAAATTGAAACATCAATGTTTGCTCTCGGAAGTAAAATATGGAGCAGACTGTGCAAAATGTCCATTTGACAAAGGAAAATTCTGCTTGTGTGTTAACATGTAGCTATGGATTTGTCATTCATCAAGGGTGTGCACCCTAAATATCGACCCCCCAAAATATCGGTGGGACAGAATATCCAGGACAAAATATCATAAATAAAAAATTGACAGGCAAGAAAGTCTAGATCGATACCAAACTCTTCATATATGTACCTACAGGGTACATTTATCTACATGGTACATGGATGTGGAGTTAGGAATAGTAAATTTATACTTCCCTATGTGCAGTTACCTTTCAATATTTTGTCCCTCAATATATTCTGTTTTCGATATTCTTGTACCACAATATCATTGCTGTCAATATTCAGTTGCTCAATCTTCATTAAAGGATGTGATTTGATTGCACATCTTTTTGGCACATCTTGACTTTCAGCAAATGATATTTTGGACAACCTCTAACCATACACATCATACTCTGACATTTTGTAGCCGACCCCTCAAAAATGTTGCAGCCACCATGCAGCACTTAAGACCTTTTGCATCTTATTACTCTGCACCTCTTTCACTGCAGTAGAAGAGTAGAAACGCGCATGCAGGCGTTGCCTCATATCCTCATGGTGATCCCTTTAAAGACCCTGCTCAGGGTTTAGTGATCTGTATTCATGAATAGAGGCATGCTACAGTCAATAGATTTGTGTTGGATACCTGGTCCACAAATTAATATGTAGGCGCGTGCACATACCTTGCGCCTACACATTCATATAAAAGAAGGGTCAGATGCTTAAAGTTGTGTGTTTCAACCAATTTTCTCGAAATTCGCAAATAGTCTAACATTGGTGTCCGAAATTGTTTCAGGAGGTCCCGATCTGTGCCAGGTTTGTTTTCAGGATTACTATGTAAGTTAGTTTGATTGAGCACCATTGTATGTCAACCTCTTTTATCAAGATGTCATGAAAATCTGGTGTGGATCCAATGGTCTAAGACTAGAGTCAGAGACCCCAGTTCTGAGTTTTGAAGAGCTGCCCTTTGAAGAGCCCTATTCTTCCGTCTGGAGGAGATTCTCAGAAGCTGGTCCAGTCTCCTGGATCTCTCTCCCCTGTGCAATCAGAGCAGGGTCAATTTTCACCCAATTGAAGATAAAATTGTAAAGATAGAATCCCTTTTCTAAACGTTTTCTCATGTTCAGACTGGGAACAACATTGTCCTTGTAGTTGGTGAAGTAGGCTGGATGAAAAAGTAGCCATAATCGGTAGTTTTGCAGCCTCTCATGCACAATATATGAAATAAATAAATGTATTGATTCATTTTTGTTGTAGCTGAGGTTGTTCTCACTCCCAAGGATCCTCGATGGGTGGGCGCCTGGTGGATGGGCTTTCTCGTGACCGCCAGTGTTGTGGGGCTTTCTGCTCTCCCCTATTTCTTCTTTCCGAGAGAAATGCAAAAGGAGGTAAGAACTCGTTCATTTGTGCAAGCGATTTATGTTCTCTCACTGTGAATAGATTATTAGAGCCTTTGGGTCACCCCTTCAGTCATAGCTTTTTGCCCTTTTTGTATCTCGCTCATTGAGACGCTTCACGTTTGAGGCGCCCACAACCTTTCGCATCAGCCTGCAACATTTTGCATATATGTCCACAGAGAGCCTACACATACACAATAAACAAACTGACTGACAAGCACACAGGCAGCATGCGTTCATGCAAGCTGCATACATTGTATGTGCGTGTACTCTGTATGTGCTACCTATATGGTGCATGTATGCATAGTGACTGTGTACCTGTGGGATAGTTTGTTTCCCCCGCATGTATGACTACATGTTGCCTGTGTGAAAGTTCCCTGTTCATGCCTGTAGTGTTTGTTGGTCTGTGCATGCACTGTAGGAAAGCCAGACTTCTTGGCCAGCGCAGTAATATCGTGTTACAAAAAGCTCCCCATCTAACTCCAGAAGTAACACCTTTTGTATAAATCAAGTAGTGTTGCTGCCCTCAGCAGAAACAAAGCCTACATGTACACACTTCATGTAATAAAAAGTGTTCCTCCTTCAGTCTACATCGTTCACTTACTACAACTAGATTTCAATTTAATGTTTGCTGTGTGTCCACACTATGAGCTACTAAATCCTCTCTTTGCGTTATGGACGAGCTCTGCAGAACAGCACTAAACATTACATATGGAAACTGTAAGCGTCTAGCTTGAAGACATAAGACCTTAAAAAAGAAGAATGTTTGTGGCAATTCTGTACTCTGAGCCGTCTCTAACTGCGGCCTTGAGAGCAATGTATGTGAAGTGACATGAATTTGGACAAATAATGAAACAAAATGTTTCATGACAAAGAAGGATGCATCATTTCAGGACGGTTTATTTACATTTAATTGAGTAAGGATGTCTTGTTCATGCTGCGGACAAAAGCTGCTCTGAAGGCAGTTTATTTGGGGCATTAATGTCTTCTGGGCAAAGTTTCATCTCATTAGCACAAGTTTTACAACTGAGTCCAGCAATAAACAACTGGACTCTGAGCAGATAACTATTGCAAATGTCTGCCAAATTATGCAGCAAATGCAAATCATTGATTATGTGGCAAGTGCAGTGAATTTATTGTACCTGATAAACAGCTGCAGCCGCAGGATTGCATACTTCCAGTGGCCCTAACTGTAGGGAAGCTAGTTAGTGATAAGGTTCGGACACTGGTTTTACTGCCGCAGGAAACAAGAATAGGTAAAAGTGGCACCATTCCCACTAAAAATAATGATGAAATGTGTATTCACTAATAAAAATAATATGGACTCCTTTGGATTCTTTTTTTATAAATTTGATTGTACCATTTGACCTGAAAGTGCCTTCTCTGAAAACTGCCACAATCAAGCTACACATAGAAATAAGTAATAAAGGGCCATATGTAGTCACAAAATGCGTAAAACCCTTTTATACATCTGGCCCCAAACTTTTATTTTTGCCATCAGAGTAGATATATAGGACAGCTATACTGCCTTTCTTTGCTCAGTTGTATAATGTTGAGGGTGATGGCTTCTGTTTGAATGGAAGTCACACAACTCAACAGGGTTGCTGTTCTGTGGCCGCAGAAGTTCTAGGGGAAGGGTCTATTGCAGGCAGGGTCTCAATTCTGTGCACTTCCTGAAAAACTCAAGCTGCATTAACTAGAACCCAGTTGTTTTGAGCTACCTAAGATTGAACAGCTTTTAAATTGGCTAAACATCGATGGCCCCTAGCACAGGTATTAAGAGCTGATCTTTATATGGATTCAAAATGTGTACCCTGAAGCCCAGATTTAGATCAGCCCTTGTCCGATTTCTCCCCCCAATATTCTCACAGCCATAGGGTAAAACAAAAAATTTCAAAAAGGAGATTGTACATATTCCCTACTGCCCAGGACATTGTGTACTTGGTCTGCGACAGATTATTTCCTCTGTCATGTCTCCTTGGTTTAGCGTGGCTTAGCTTGGTCAATGAGGCCTGGCTCAAAGAAGGCCAGGGCAACCTGTAAAGAATACTTCAGGATCCTACAGCAGTACAATACATTTGTAAGAATGTGTCATTCAGAACTATGAACCTAAAAATTATTCTTCTTTTCTGTGTTGGGTCTGCGGTGAACAAATCCCTTAAAATGTGCCTGTCTTGAAACCAGCGGACGGTAGTCCTAGCAACTCTAGGTCAGTGGTTTCATGATTGGGCAGAGCCCATCTTGATGTGATGCGGGCCAGGGTTTCGGAGGACTACCCGCTCAGGCCCTCCCCAGGCTATCTCACAGGCCAAAACAAGTGCTGGAACTCTGCATGACAGGGCAGATTCCCTGTAGTTAATAAGAACAAAAGGTAGTAGAAGGGATGCTTCTTTGTGCTGTATTTCGGTTGCTTGACTCATTGGGCAGGCAACTTTAGTGGTATGACAGATCAGCAGAGCCTCAGTTCGTTGTTGGCATTGAGAAAAGGGTCCATAAAGTTAATATGAAGTTTGCAAGTCCTAGGCAGTTGGACAACAGTTCCCTGCCATCCTGAGCCAGTGCTTCATGATATTCCCAAGCAACCATGGCAGAGCTCGCCTGATTGAGGGGGGCGGGGGGGGGGGGCTCCTCTATTGAAGTGCCTAGTAACCCTTGACTCCAGGCAGGTGAAATCTCCTGATGCCTGTTCTGGTGGTTAAGCTTGCGTATTCTCCTGAGATACAGGAAACAGAGGGACTGATATCCCAGTATCCAAACAATACACTACTCTACTTTTAAGCACAGATCCACCACTCCATCCTGCCTTGGCTGGCCAATCATGTGAACACAGAGTCTCACTGTTGTGTGGCTGTCTAGGAGTAATACACAAAGGCCAAATGCCAACAACGCCTAGTCATGTAACCCAGGAAACAGGCTGCAGGCACCAAATGGTTAGGACAAGAGAATGACAACTTTCTAAAAGTAACACATAAAAGGCAATGGAAAGAACGCTTGCAATTTGTTTAACCACTGCCAATTGCTTAGGTATTATCACAACTGATTGGTCTTTTGCTCACCATGCCAGCTCAGTTTGTACCCAGCCATATGCAAATCAGTATTGACCCTGCTCCTCATGGGAACAATCTAGTCTGAACTGCCAGGCCAGGTCCTCCCCGTACCAGAACACTAGCAACCCAGGACTGGTTATGGGCTCATCAGCCTGGTACAGCATGGTTTCAGTGACACGGAGCACGGGGCCCATGTCTGGGCATACCCATGCCACTTAGGGCAGTACATGAAACTTGCAATTTAAATAACCACTGGCAATCGCTCAGAGTAGCATCTCAACCCATTGTTCTTTTTCTCACCATGTCACCTCAGTTTGTACCCAGCCATATGCAAATCAGTCTTGACCCTGCTCCTCATGGGAGCAGTCCAGCCCAAACTGCCTTTTGTATACTTTGATGTGTTACACTAAGTGGGATGGGTATGCCCAGACGTGGGTCAAATAGGCTTCAACCAGCCCAGGACTAGTCAAAGAGTTCAAAGTTAGAGGTGTGGGGGGAGGAGGGGGGGGGGGTAAGGACTAGGTGGAAGCCTGAAGCTCCAAGTCGGGGAGGCGGGGAGATTACCAGACGAGAATAACGTCAAGTTTAAAGGAACCTTTGATAGAACTGTACCATAAAGGTAGAAATACAGACAGAAAGAAACCAGCATAAGCAAAGCCAGTAGGTCTGCCTTTTTAATGAAATGGTTTTGTTAATAGTCAGTTTTGCTTTTGGCTGGGTGAGCGGGTCAATGTGAGATGAGTTTGAGGTTGGCTGCCTTTGTGAATGAGAATGGGAGGGTAAGAAGAGCAGCTGAATGTGTTATATTAGGAGAATGATAAAAGATTGAGGAATAGCAGAATGAGATACAGGAGCAGAAGAAGGAGAATTGTCACAGTGCAAGAGAATGACGAGAGGTGAACGAGAGAAAGCCATGAAGGTAAACAGGAATGCGAGATGCAGCAGCAGTGGAATGGAAGCTGTGCCAGGATAAAAGGGATAGGTATGTGTAGCAAGATTAATGTGCAGAAGAATGAATGGTACTTTGGAGGTGTATGAATGAAAGTTTGCAGTAAAAGAGATGTAGGTGCAGTAGAAAAGTAAACAGTACAGGTGCAACACAACTAGAGATGCAACTACAGTAAAATGAGACGTCCAGGTTCAACTGAATTAGATGAGCCTCACTGCAGAGGTGGGTGTCATGCATGAGAAAATGGAGGATGGTTATTTTACCCTGGTGACTGAAAATGTCATTTGTGGACTGGAAATCAAGCAGAAACAGTACAATGTTCAGTCCCACCCGACCTATACTTGCTCTCCCCTGAGGAACAATGTTTTGAAACTCCATCCTTCCCCTACACTAAGCACTTCCTTTATGCTGGCCTCCTGATGATGGTTCCCTCTTGTTTAGCTTTGACTTCACATCACAGGTGCTTTTTACATCTGTTGTTACCAATTCTGTATCTATACATAGGGTGGATTTGGCTCCATCCAGAGGAGTACTCTCTCTCACCTCATACTATTGGTTATTTGATGTATTATTCGACTGCCTGTGGAGTGATTGCATTGCAATGCATGACGGACTATTTTACATCTAAATAATGCACTGATTCATCACACATTACATTCTTCATCTTTTACATTCACTCTATACAGAAGGCAATCCTTTTTGTTCCACTATTTTCACAGGCTTTATTCTTTGTGTGTCACTTAGTTGTATACATATGTTTACTCTCTCTCTCTCTCTCTCTCTCTCTCTCTCTCGCTGTCTCTCTTTCTCTCTCTCTCTCTCTCGCTCTCCTGTTTCTTAAAACAAAACAGGACAGGCATCAGCAAAGACAAGAGTTCTGCCTCTACTGTGGTAAACCATGGAGCCACAGGCATGTACACATATGTACATTAAGGTTAGGCCTGTTGGCTTTGCCAATACTTGTTGTTTTAACTACTAATGTGTCAAAGGAGATGGCCTGCAATGAAAGCTAGAATAAATGCCACTGCCTTCTCATATAAACAATATAATGTGTTTGGTAAAATCCTAGCTTCGGCCTGTGGCACTGGTTACATTTTGTGATTCACTTGTATAATTAAGACATTGTAGACAGTTTGTAAATGTTAAAAAATCAATATATTGTGGTACTCAGCGTGGTTAGAAAGTATTGTTCTAGATGGAACTGCAGTAATATAGGTAAGAGTGAATGCATATTTGCATACATCAAATTTACTACTTACATTATATTTAACATATGTACTGTATGCAGCAAATCCCATTATAGAAACTTGGGCAATAAAAGATAATATAAGGCTGGCAAAAGTTAAACATGCTTCTATTTCAAATGCAGTTATGCTAAGCTGCAATTTCGACTTCCTTTAGCAAATTAAATTAAAAACTAGTTTATAGTAGAAATATAAGAGTAACATTTTCAAAATAACTCGAGAGAAGTAAATTAGCTGAAATGTTCACCATGATTTTATGAAGAAAATTCCTAATTCTTTTATTAAATACAATGAAAGTAGATCTACTGCTAACAAAGTTCTGGGGCTCGTCTCAGTTCTGGTATGTCATGATTGGCTATATCACCTAATGCAAAGATTCAGGCAGAAATGAGTGTGGGAGCCCTACATAGGCTCAGAACTTGGCTGCGACCAAAGCGTACTAGTTAATGACGTCTTGGTTTGGATACAGCTGTTGTATTGCCACTCCACAGACGCTGACCACCATCCCATGCTGTAGGAGTGCAGGTCAGTCGGGCATACAATGCAAAGTCTAAAACTGAAAACGATATGCAAGTCAGTCATTGGGAAAGTGTAGCGTCTCCCCGCTGAGCCCAGTGATGGAAACCAAGGGAACGTGAAGCAGTAGGTGGAACATTGTAACAATAAATGGAAACCTCAGCAGACACCAGAGGTGCACCACTTTATGAAATACGCAGTCAACCGCTAAGGCGTGAAACAGACAGGGGCAGCGTGCCAAGCAAAGAGTGGTTACTGCCAGTGCCAGAGTAAACCCTATGGAGGCCCCTAGGCACTTGAAATGTATGCCCCCCCCCTCGCAAATTATCTTCGAATAAGTTTTTCTTTTTGGCAACCAACAATTTTATACAACCAATTTTATTACACAAAACTAAACATTAAGTTATTAGTGTTATTAAACAAAAGATATATATTTTTTAATTTTGATAAACCTACCAAACTTTGAATATTCAAAGGGTAAATTATATTAATACAGAATTTTCTCGGTAGTCTTTAATGTAAAGTTTTCGTTTCTTTTAGTTGATTTATTTTTTTCTATCATTTGGAAAGAATTTAAGAAAGCTTGATTGTGGTTTTCTTTCAAGATCAAATCAGGGACCCTAAAAGAGTGGGGACCATAGGCTGGTGCCTACTTTGCCTATTTGGTAATGTGGAACTGGTTACTGCTGTCTATTATTTGCCATAGTGCATCTCTTTTGAACTCCCACTGTGGCTTTAGTGTCAAGAATGGACAAAGTCATTTAGATGCCACGAGCCACCAAATGGGTTCATTATACTAGGAAGTCTAAGCATTGGCCTTGGAAGTAGGGGTGCGGGGGGGGGATGCTACAGCACCCCCCAAATAATCATGCTGGGTTTCAGAAGGTGAATGAGCAACAACAATTTTGTTTATCTTGTCCCATTTGCTGTGCATCAAAGGTCAAATGTCAGGCTATGTCTTCTGACAAATTGCTGCTTGTACTTTTAACAAGAAAACCAGTGTTTCCTTTCCTTTCTCTGACTGCAGAAAGAGGATGTTTTTTACATGGCCTAGGTGACAATTTTGCTGGAGTACAGGGAGTGAAGGAAAGGCTGTATTATGTCATTTAAATACTTGTGAATGAACTATGCAGATTTCAAAATCGTTTAAAATTTTGAAGTGTGATGGGAACCAAGATTTGAATAGGATCAAAACAAATCAAGACACTTGAATTGGTTATATGCAAATGATAAATATTCACTAAAAGCTTATTCCCACGCATTATCATTTGTGCACTATATTGTTTTATCGGTATACCTGCATGTCTAAGCAAATTTAGTAGCCATTTCATCTGAATGTGTGCTGTCTGTAAAAGACTACCACACCAATGTGCCAAAATGCACCAAGAGCTACATACAACGCCCTTATCGTTCTCCTCTTGAATGAGGTGCCACATTTCCTATGCTTGTTTTTTGTGTGATACTTGCATTTTTCACAATCCCTATGACCTTAATAGCAGTATTCCCTCTCTGAAAATTGTTACAGCACCACTGAGTCTAAGCCACAACTCTCAGATCACCCCTGGAAAGAAAATAATTGCCTCACTGCCACTTCAGGGTAAAATCACATGTAAAATATTTTTTACATTTTCTTTCTTCATTTTAGGAGAAAGAAATATTTCTTTGTCAAAGCAAGTTTAACAGATCTTGGACATGGCCGTTGCCGGAATAATGTGATGGCAACCTTGGAACTGTCAAACACCTATGCTCAGCATAGTTTACCAGTTAAATGTTGGACATCTTGGAAACGTCAAGTGGCAAAATAGAATGAATTTCTTATGCAGCCACCCACGCAACATAGAAGATTGTGAGTGAGTGGGGTGTAATGACGGGTGACACCCGCCAGCTGCTGGTGAAGTCAAAGTCCCACGAAGTGTACACTGCTCTGATAGGACAGCATTTGGGTGATGCTGATAGCTTACCTTGACAAGTGAAGGCTCTGGGGGCTGCTCCTCTTCTAAAATTCAGCCATGCCTACAAATTGTTATGTTGAGGAGAACTACTTTGCCTCCCTTAACTCTCCCGTCCCTATTGTGAACACAGTTGGGAACAGTTTCTAAGGAACTCTTGGCGGTCTTTAATGCCCTGACCCACCAAACACGTGGGGCTGTATTACATAAAGTGCTCCCAGGGCACAATGGGCGTTAGAGCCCACTTTGCGTGCCCCCGGGGCACTTTGGTATTACTGACACTTGTGCGGCCTCTTCTGTAATACAGATAGCGCTGGCGCTTTATGTGCACCAGCGCTATCTGCAGCGGACGTTCCCTCATTTGCATGAGGGCGGCAAATGAGGGAATCCCTTTGCCTCTGCGCTGTATTACAGACATGGGGCAGAGGCAAAGAAGCTGTCAGAAGGCGCACTGATAGTGCACCCCCTGAGAGCAGCCCTCTGCAGGGAGTATAGGAGGCCCTGTGGACCCCCCAGTCATCCCCTTGCAGGCAGTTGCAGTGACTGACTGCACCCGCCTGCAAGGGGGTCTCTAATCCCCCTTTAAAGTGCAGGTGGGGTGAAACACGGAGCGCCTGCTTAAAATCTGCTCCATCTTTCACTTGAATGCGCTGCCCCCAGGGCAGCACGAGTTTGCTGTTGCCCTGGGGGCAGTACAATCTATGTAATAGGGTGCAAACAGGGAAAGTGCGCCCTGATACATAATATGGCCCCAGATGTCCTGGTGTCTTGCCCAAAGAAATTCATGTCACTGGCAACAAAACCAATTGCTGAAGAGCGATCTTTGTGTTGCTGCAAGGTATTGTGCATACTATTTTATGTTAATTACAAGAGATCTGACAAGCTTAAACAAGACCTAAAAATGTGAAGGATTGGCCAGCTGCACGGATGGTCACTGACTTGTTACAGGTGTATTGCCTGACTTTGTTCACTGATCCACTGACTGCAATCATTTGTTCCAGCTTTCTGGTTCAGTGTAATTACGGGTGATTTACTTAAAAGTGTGATGACTGTTGAGCTACCTGGTGAGGGAATGAATGCTAGTCTATCTAGTAAGACGATGACTGGTGAACTGCAAGGATGGTCAACGTTCTGGGGAAATGTATTGGAAATGAAGTGGCATAACATGGTTCGTAGTTTGTGCAGTGAAATACAGCAACAGCTGACTTGCCAGGTCTTTTTTGTAATGGTTTCTACTACTCGGGCCAACTTATATGAAAACCACATCCTTTTCACGTCTCATTTTACTAAGGAACTCTTTGCGGTCTTTAATGCCCTTGCCTCTTCCAAGATGCCTACCCCCACCGCACTCCCTAACCAACAACAGTGTTCCGACCTAACTGTCTTTTTTCAGAAGGTGGTTTCTGTTAGTCTTTGATCCCTCACTCTGGTTTCTTCTCCTGTGCCTTCTGTGGTCTCTGGGTCTGACCCCCCTTATTTTGTGATCTACTTTTGACTCTGTTCCTTGTGAGACCATTCATAATAAACTGCTTGCTATTAAGTCTGCATCCCCTCTAGATCCTGTTCCAGCTAAGATTCTTGGGGTTATCACTGATGTTGTCATGCCATTAATTATATTTATCTGCAACCAATCCCTAATGTCTGGCACAGTCCCTTCTATCATCAAGACAGTGCTTGTTATCCCTCTGCTTGGATCCTGACATCCTGTCCAATTCCTGCCCGCTTTACCTCCTGCCTGCAATGGCGTCAATGCTCAAACGTTGGGTCAATGTGCAATTATCTTAGGAAATTAAAAAGAGCATTATTTGCTCAACTCTTTCCAACCTAAATTTAGACTGTATGTGAGCACGGAAACCACGTTGATTGCAGCCAATAATGATATATGCATGATCATGGACGAGTGAGGCTCTGAAGCACTGCTCCTTTTCCCTTTATCTGCGGCCTTTGACATGGTCTCGCATAACATCCTGCCGGACCGCCTCATGCTTACAGGGCTAGGTGGCACGATCTTGGACGGGTTTCGATGTTTCTTAAATTACCATTCTCAGTCAGTACTTCTTGGGCCATACCTCTCTGTCTGGATGACCCATAGTTGTGGTGTCCCTTAAGGTTTGGCCCTCAGCCTTACTTTGTTTAACCTTTATGTGGCATCTGTTGCAGAGCTTTAAACAACCTTTGAATTGGATTCCATTTCTGTCTGATATGCAGCTTATTCTACATCTTGGCAGCAGCTTGGACTTAATAAATTGCTTTGGTGATGTATGTTGTCTATTTCCAACTTCTTGCGTATAAATTCTTGCGAGATGCAAGTCCTTTTTCGGAGATGAATTGTCTTGGTCATCTGTCTGGTGACCTCTATCTCTTGCACCATGTTCTGCTCCAGCTTCCTTGGTCCATAATCTTGGAATCATCTTCGATGTGCAACTGTCTTTTGATGTCACAATACAGAAATTGGCATCTGTTTGCTTTCTCACTTTGAAGCTTCTAAAAAAATGTTTAGCACTGATTCTAACAGCATTCAAGCAACAGTTTGTCCAGGCATTGGTTAAAGGTAGACTGAATTACTGTAAAGCGCTGTACATGGGGCTGCCCCACTATGCACTCTTTAGGTTACAGATCACTCAAAATGCTGCAGCGCATCTCCCTTTAATTTGTTGGTCTCGGAGGATACAGGCTGCTTGGTTTTCCTTTACTGTGATCTTGGTCACGGTCTAGATTGACCCCCCATCTCTCCCCTCTATCTGCTCAAAGACACATATTCTTAAATTCCATAAAATGTGTAAAACTCATCTGTTTCACCAGTCTTTGTTTCTGATACCATGTGTCTTACATTATTAGCACCAGGACACCTTCGGGTAGGTTTGCACTTACGCCATGTGATGTTATTTGATATATAAAGCTCCTTACCTGTGGGGTGAAAACCCCTATTTCAGCCTCAGTCTGAGCTTCCTTCCCCTTATATAAAATAGGTGCCTGCCTTTTGGATATCCTCTGGTGTGGTTGGTGGTACTTCTATGGAACCGTACTGTCACCTTGCTTTTCCATCACAAATGTACATTGTGCTCTTGTTTCAGGACTCCTTTCTTGTATTAAAGTAATTTGAAGAGTTGGAGAGGCGGTTCATTGTCAATGGCCCAAAATCGCACAGTTGCAAATCTTCAGCCATTCATTTATGAGGGGTGTCCTGAACCCTTTTAGTTCAAACCATTCCTACTCTTACTTTACAAGACCACGAGGGAGTTGGCCTGGATGGGTCTGATGGCTTTTTCACATTGGTAATCACAAATTGTCCCATTATTTGTCAAACAATTCAGCCTTGGGACTGTTGCATTGGACATGAAGCCTTTGGGTTCCCTAAGCTTGAGACTCTCTACTTGTATTCTCCAGTCTCTCATGCTTGGTGCAGCACCTCATCTTCCATATAGACTGCTGCCGCTCATTGCTCCATCTCATATTCCTCGTGTTTATTTTCTGTAATTATCCAAAAGCCACACTTCTTTGAATATTAATAGAAGTTTTTGTGACCTCACTCTCAGGTGGTGCACTGTGAGCCTCTGATAAAACACGGAGGATGTGGTGTAACAACCAAAGCTGGTTACTTCAGAATTGGGGAACCAGGTTTCAGTCTCGGCGTCGGCTCAACATCCTGTGATTGTGGGCAAATAACTTGTGGCCTGATATAGATTTCGGCAGCTGGGTTACTCTGTCACAACGGATGTCCCGTTCCCAGATATAAATCCCATTATATCCTATGCAATTTATATTTCGGTGGATGAGATATCCGTCACCGTTGTGATGGAGTAACCTGTTTGATTAAATCTAAATCGGGCCTTTAATCTCCCTGCGCAAAAAAAAGGAAAAATGAATGCGATCGTTTGCAAAGTGACTTGTGCTCATGTAAAGCGAGTCAATATCTTTGGGTCGAGCTTGTGCTATATAAAACTGCAACAGCAAAAAAGTGGGAATATATTCAGAGAACTGAAACCAAGAACATCAAAATGCAGTGTACCACCAGAAGTTGCTGAACACAGACAAACTTGCATAATATTTGGGAATTTGCAAACATTTGACAGGGACGTTCCCATCCTCAAATCATTTGCAGTTGCACTCTGGTCAGAGACAGGAGTCCATGTGCTTGCAGCTTGGGACTGACGATGGCCACCCTAAGTTTACGGCAGAGGAAGAGAAGCGGTTTCTACGCTGGTGAAAATCTGTTCTCTATGGAAAATAAAATGCTTACAAGCGCAAACGCAGGTTTTTGTCACTTAACACACGGAGGCACACAAAAAAACCTGGTATAGTTTTCACAGGAAAATAATTACAGCTGTGAGTTTCTCTGAAAATCTGCGACTGTCCACAGGTTACCAGGAACAATTCTTCAATTTGTTTTCAACCACCTAAACGTGGAATATTTTCTCCAAATCTAGGAGTCACCTTAAGAGGACAAATGACCCACTTTTCCAATAGCCTGTTTACAGACTGTGCTCTGCCACAACTAGGTCAGGGTAAGAAGACTTTCATACCCTGTGGGGAAACTGGAAACCAATAGTTGGGTACATACACCCTCCTCAGGCGCTAGGTAAACAAGCATTGTTAATACATCGGTTTTGCCTATATAATAAATAAAGAGCTGTTTTCATCAATCATCGTCTGGCAGAAGGGAAGAGCTTCCTGACAAATAACAAGGGAGTGGAGAGGATGTTGCGTAGCTGCCATAGTTGCTGACTCGAGAGAGGGGGATCCTGGTTCGAGTCTTGGCTGCGCCGCACAACATCCT
This sequence comes from Triturus cristatus, assembly GCF_964204655.1. Classification (NCBI taxonomy): domain Eukaryota; kingdom Metazoa; phylum Chordata; class Amphibia; order Caudata; family Salamandridae; genus Triturus; species Triturus cristatus. Next base: position 1,528,370,082 of record NC_140591.1, read on the forward strand.
GTGATTCTATACAAATCACTTAGTGCCAGATGTATGACCGGTTTTTGAAGTCGCAAAAAGGAAATCAACCCATTTGCGATCGCAAAAATCGGTGGTGGTATTTACATATGCTATTTTGTGAGTCATTGACTCGCGAAATAGCGTTTGTGACTTGCTATTAGGAAGGGGCGTGCCAAGGGCATCCCCTCCTAATAGCGAGTCCAAATGGCATGTGCCATTGCTTTACAACCGCATTCGCTGTCGCAAAACACTTGTAGTTTACCACCTACTTCAAGTAGGTGGTAAACCACTCGCAAATGGTAAGGGGTCCCCAGGGGACCCCTTCCCCTTTGTGAGTGTCTGCAAAAATATTTTCTAAGAGCAGGCATTTTATTTAAGGAAAATGGGCTGCATTTAAAAAAAACTGCTTTATTTAAAAAGCAGTCACAGACCTGGTGGTCTGCTGACCCCCGCGGGCCACCATCCGTGGGAGTGCTAGCCATTCCAAATCGGGTCGCAAATTACACTTGCCTCATGAATATTGGTGAGGCATGCAATTTGCGACCCCATTGGGAATCGCAAACCATGTCTCAGACATGTTGTACATTAACTTTAGTGAGTTACAAATTGCGAGTCGCATTTCAGTGCAATTTACGACTTGCTAAAGTAAATGATCGTACATTTGGCACCATAATCTCTCTGGGTGATAAATTGTTATATAAATATGACGCAATAGTAAAATGCAAATCTTTAAGGATACATAGTTCCACCGGAGCGGATCTTAACAGTATTTCAGCAGGAAACTGATGAGAGAAGCAGGCAACGAATATGGATTGGTAAATGCAGTAAAATATGCTACAGCCAGTAGAAATGGAGGAAAGGTAAGTGACACGCACAGGAACCAATGAGGAGCCAAAACAGAGAGGAGGTGGGATGTAAGTCCCTTTTAAGTTTGTATTAACAACAATATATTTCTCAAGCACAGCGCAAGCGATGTGCAGGTGAAACCTAAAAAGGCTTGTGAACAGCATGCCATCCTCTAAGACCATCTCTCGGGAATCAGCCCACTTCCTCTCAGATTTAAAGAATATTTCCTTGATTCAAGCAGTGACTGAAACCCCATCCGGTCTCTTAAAACCAGGACCTCCCTCCCCATGAGGCGCTGCAGCATCTCCGGCCTTGCCAGCAACACAAAGGACTCTGCAGCAGGATCATTAATCTACTGAGCTGCTTACTTGTTTGCATATTGACGAAAGATGAATACTAAAGTGAAATCTCAGCTATTACTTCAATAGCTTGTTTACTCTTCATGTTTCCAGCGTTCTTTAGCAGCAAAGTGCTATGTCGCGCTTATCTTGTATTGTAAAATGTCGCGTGTGGGAGTCTCGTGCCGTGTCATTTCTATTAATACAACGCATCTGGAACACTTGCGGTTTCAGTCTGACACACTTGTGGTTTTCAGCTTCACAACCTGTGGTTATCGGCGCCTCTGAGCTTCCTACTCTGGGAAGCGGGGCAGCTCACGCCACTTTCTGCTGACTCTGCTCCTGGCTCGGTTCATGTGATAAAAGCCAGCAGTCGTGCGGCTCCGATTTGTTAATGCGCATTAATGTGGGTGATTGATGTTGGAAAACCAGCTGCTTGTAGTAACAAGCTAATGGCTGCTATTGTTTCAAAACAAAAGAACTACTGCCAGCACATTTTGGTTTGCGGGCTCTGACTTTACAGTAAAGGAAGTAGTTACCCGAATATGTGGGTTTTCTGGTAATGTGTGACCTGCTCTGCCTCATTTCACAGAAAGTTCAGAAGCTTCATTTTGGAGTATTTTCAGTTTTTGAGGACATTAAATAAGAAAAGGAAAAAAGTACAGCACAATGGCCTACGGTACACGGGAGGAGAAAAGGGGTCAGGATTTATAGAAAAGGTATTCGTTACTAGGTAGGACTTAAAAGGCTCTCGTAGAGGCGAGGGAGAGGTACTGGCAATAGCTGAGCTACAAAGGACGAGGCAGAGTTAGCTGAAGAAGCCCCACTTTAAAGAACTCTCTACCACAACGGTACTCCACCTGAAAGTCAACTCCAAAATATTGCACCAGCAAGAAATTATTGACGACAAGGGAAGTGTATTTATATAAGTTTAGGGTTACTTTACTAAACTACAAATAAATGCACATTGACAATATATATAAATATCTTAAAATGATGTAAATGTGGACTCGAGAATAGTACATTTATGCTTACCTACATGCACTTACCTGCTCAATGTTTTGGCCATGATATTTTGGTAGCTCGATGTTCCTGTGGTTCACATTTCGACATGAAGCCATCACAGTGCAGTAACAATCCGCTTCTACTCCCAGAGCCCAACCATCTCCCCAGTCCCTCATGGACTGTATATTTGTCTTTGGAAAGTGTTCATCTATCTTTAGGGTACGTGCGATCACGCAATAAAAAAATACCTCATAGATACGTACGTGTATTGGGGTATTCAGAGGGGCAGAAGTGTTTTGTGTAGATGGAGGTATGTTGACTTAGGGTATTGGGCAGGGGTTAAGGTACAATTATGAAGGTAATGATAGACATACTAAGAAGGTATAGGTAGGTGTACAAGGACTGAGGTATCCAAAGAGATAGACATGCTTGGACATAGGTTCAATGGAGGTATAATTTGAAAGAAAGATATTCGTATATAGAGTGGGGTTGAAGGACAAGAGTTTACCCAGGGTTGGAAAACAGGGTATTGGTAGGGGATTTGGGTTCTAGGGTGTAGGTAGGGGAACAGAAGAAGTACACCGGTAGAGGCTCCAAGGTGTGGGCAGGGTCTGAAGTGCTAGGGTATTATTCAGTTAATAGCAGCCAAAATATGCACCAGAGCACCTTAGAAAAAGGAGCAAATCACAGCACAGTGCAAAGAAGTGGAAGGATGGAGTAGTTGCAGTCCACAATGTCATCACTTGGTGTTAATCCCCGGTAGGTCAAGGTTCTACGCGTTCTTGTGGAGACATGGTGCGCTTCTAGGAGCTACGGTTATACAGAATAGGAAAAAGAGTAATCCGAATAGGGAGTATGTTAGAGAGATGAAACAGAGTTTTGCTGTAAAGGAGGAACTCTTCAGCGGTGCAAGGTAGGGGGCGGACAAAGACAGGAAGATAGAGAACAGAAGAGGAAATATACTAAATAATATCACTGTATCATTTGGATAGGTTGTGTTGATATTTCATGCAAATGATTTCAAAAGCAGGTATTCCTTCAATATGTTTTCGAAAAGAGCATTGGTTTTAATAATCTTGTCTATAAGGGTGTTATTTCACATTCTGGATTTTCACATTCTGATAAAGAACCTGTTAAAGTAGAAGCAGTCACACATTTGGTCTATACTAGGCAACCAGTAAGGGCTGCCTGAACATTTGTTTTAAGCGTGTTGTTGAGAGTGACCTCATGGTCACATTTTCCAACCCTGGCAGGACCTCTCCACCTTTCTTCCTTCTGAGGTTGGTAAAATGAGTGTCAATTTAAGTAACTATAAATAACGGTTATGTTGATATTGCCAAAAGGCTCCTCAGGGGGGAACATGCTTTTACCAAGTATGTTATGTTATTTGTGGGTGGCAATTCCTTTTATTTAGAAATGTGGTGCTTCTGAAGGTGATTCTTCAGATCCTTCCTGAATTGCAGAAGAGCTGGAGCAGTTCTAATGCTGTCTGGGAGTGTAAATGTATCAGGCACCTCAACGGGCACAACAGGTGAGAGAGTTATTACTCTCATTTTATCATTATGCACACACATACCACAATCGATGACAAAATGTTTAAGTGCCTTGTCTAGACCAGGTCACCAAAAATCTTCCCACACTCCATTTCATTGCCTTGACGCCACTGCACCCTTCATAGGTGAGCTCCTGCACTTTCCTTGGTATTCCATCAAGTGCCACCCAATATTCCTTAGCCGTCTAATGAACCTACCATCACACATCAATTTTCAAACTATTTATACATTTAGTCCTAAATCCTCATCCAGTTTCATGTTGAAGGCCAGCTCTGACCATGGTGTTGTATTACCTAAATGTGTTCTGGTATAACACCTCAAGCATATACCTTTTCAGGTCGAGCCTAGTTTTGTAGCGCATGCGCTGCACGCTTTGTGAAGCATGCTGTATTGGGGTATGTTTTAGAAGTGGTGTGGAAGCCCCGCCCATATTTTTCATTGGCTGGCGTCATCGTCCATGGTAAATGCTGGCTTCCGATTGAGGAGGCTTCTTAGTCCCTCCCTGCTACCGCCCTGTCTCATTTTGGGACTGCCCATCAGGACTAGATCTTTTACTTGCAGCGGTACACTGTCTCCTTCATTAGTCGGTAAGCACTATATTTTTTTCACAATGGCGACAGTTTGTCTGGTATTTGTATTCGGGGGGGAGGTTTAGCGCGCGGCTGTAAAGCATGAGAATCAGGTCAGCAGTGCCACTGTAGAGCCAGAGAACCAGGTCAGCAGAGCTGCTTTAGAGCCAGAAAACCAGGTCAGCAAAGCTACTCTAGAGCCTGAGAACCAGGTCAACAGAGCTTCTGTAGAGCCAGATAACGAGGTCAGCAGAGCTGCTGTAGATCCAGAGAACTAGGTCAACAGAGCTGCTGTAGAGCCAGAGAACTAGGTCAACAGAGCTGCTGTAGAGCCAGAGAACCAGGTCAGCAGAGCCGCTCTAGAGCCAGAGAACCAGGTCAACAGAGCTGCTGTAGAACCAGAGAACCAGGTCAGCAGAGCTGCTGTAGAGCCAGAGAACCAGGTCAGCAGAGCTGTTGTAGAGCAAGAGAACCAGGTCAGCAGAGCCGCTCTAAAGCCAGTGAACCGGGTCAGCAGAGCTGCTCTAGAGTCGGAGAACCCGGTCAGCAGTGCTACTCTAGAGCCAGAGAACCAGGTCAGCAGAGCTGCTGTAGAGCCAGAGAACCAGGTCAGCAGAGCTGTTGTAGAGCCTGATGTCCAGGTCAGCAGAGCTGCCGTAGAGCCAGAAAACCAGGTCAGAAGAGCCGCTCTAGATCCTGAGAACTGAGCTGGTTCTCCGACTCTCTAGAGTCGGAGAACCAGGTCAGCAGAGCCGCTCTAGAGCCAGAGAACCAGACCACCAGAGCCACTCTAGAGCCAGAGAACCAGGTCAGCAAAGCCGTTGTAGAGCCAGAGAACCAGGTGAGCGGAGCTGCTGTAGAGCCAGAGACCCAGGTGAGCAGAGCTGCCGTAGAGCCAGAAAACCAGGTCAGAAGAGCCGCTCTAGATCCTGAGAACCAGGTCAGCAGAGCTGCTGTACAGCCAGAGACCCAGGTCAGCAGAGCTGCTGTAGAGCCAGAGACCCAGGTCAGAACAGGTGCTGCATGGACTGGAGAGGTACAAACGTAATCAGACACAGAAGAGGCGTAATGAGGCAGCGTAATATAGCACAATCTGTCGCAATATTTTGATATTTTGTCATTTTACAACACAGTAGTACTGTCTGGGCAAACGTTTCTCCTCATTAACAGCACTCTAACACCTGAATACAGCCGTCAGCAATGAAATGGTAACAGTTAATCTTTGCAAAGTGTCTGTCCCCCCGGGGGCCCACCACTGATGCTTTGTAAAGCCTCTTTTGATCCATCTGAGCTACAATCAATGTTTGCAACTGATACAGAAGATCTGAATCATGCAGCAAGTGTGGAAAATATGTGAATACTCCGAGAACGCGACCGCCACAATATTGCGTTATTCCTGCCTATGAGCAAAGACTTGTAGTGTAATGGCCTTAATTTAGTGACTGTGTTGTAAATTCATGGAAATGTCCCCCAGAAAAATATTTGGGCAAAAAATAACCTCGAAGTACTGATTCTGTGGTACTGATAAAGTAAGGGTAAAAGTGGAGGCCATGCAAGGTCACTGAAGTCAGGAAGGAGTGGGCAGTCCTGGACAGCGTTGTCGTTCTCCAGGTAGGAATTCCCATGCAGGGCAGTGCCAAGTAGCTGGAATGAAACAAGCATTTGCAATGCCATAGGTCTCTCATTTACACGAGTTGAAGCTATTGGCATTGTAAATGACAATGTCTTTTTTAGGTTTTAAAAATCAAAACATACATAAAAGGCATTGTCATTTACAAACTTAGCTCAAACTTGGGTAAATGCGAGACCTATTGCATTTCAAATGCTTGTTTTCTCTTATGTCCTTGGTTCACTGACAGGCTTAAGTTTTATTATTCATAATGCTCTCTGGCATGTTTGCTACGTATTTATGCCCACTTCCTTCATTAAAGATGGACATCGCTATCATGTATAATTCCAAGTGCACAATTCCCATTGCTAAGTCAACTGAAGTTTTCAAATCCGGGTCCTTGGTAGATAACTGTTCTCCTGGACTGGAGTGTTTGTTTGCTCAATCAATTGGTCCCTTATAATGTTGTCTTTAATTTCTCAATAATTACACATAGACAATAAAGTCCTCAATGCTGCTCGCAAATCATCAACAGGTTCTTTAGGTTGTTGAGTTCACTGAAGGAACTTGTGTCTTTCAACATTCCTACGAGAGTTAAACCCCTTTTCCAAACTCCTAAAAGCAACAGGATGTTCATCTAGAACTTCTACAATATCTCCCTTCTCTCCTGTATGTATTTTAATAAATTTCACCAACAATATTTGTAGAATGCTTCCTCCTTCTGGACTCAGATTATATAATAATAAGGTTTTTTCTTAAGTGGGTAAAAACATCACCAACTATAACATCTCTGTATGCTTCAGAAGCCTCCCTCCATTGCTGCCATTTCAAGCTTGGTGTACCCTGAACAGCAGGGACAGGTGTAGATGGAGTGAAACTTCCCATACTATCTACTAATTTGTTTTATGCACCATGATTATAACTGTTGCTGCTGTTTTATGACAACAAAAAATCTACAACCTTTTCCTTTTTAAAATTTATTTAGAAGGATTAGTTGATACTTCACTCATTTGTATTTAGCTAGAATTTCAATCTTTCTTGAACAGTTGTCATGCCCTGCAGTCCTCATTTGTTGTTATACAAGATGGCTGCTGATGTTTAGTACCTGTGTTGACTTGAAAAGGGTTCAGCATGATGCACATCAGGGATTAGACATGCCTTATCAGCCAAATATAATGTAGAGGGAATGGTGCTTAGTGGTTTGACAGGATCAGAGGTAGCCATTGTAGATCTACCAGTGGGTTAGTAACATTGAGTAGAACGTGTTACCTTTAAGTTGTTAGTATCACTGCCTTTCCACCATAGGCGGCAACTGCCATAGGAAAGAACCTTTGGTCTTTAAAATGCCTTAGAAAATACATGCATACATTATAAAAGAATATTCTGTGTGTATAAATGCTAGACTGCTAATTTTAGTATGCCTTGCACAAACCCCACAGCCTGTCATTGGACTTTTTCTTTTTGCAAGTTTTAGTTTCTAATCGGGTTTTTGTCGTTGCTTCTAGTGTAGCATTGTGAGATGGTTATTTTGTTGTCCTTGTTTCCTCAAGGGGGTGTTTCTGGTGATCTTGTATGTGATATTACTGGCCTTGAAGATGATGTGGGCTTAGGAGGGAACCAGTGAATTACATTTAGGGTAAGAATGATATGTTAAAGTTTCTTCTGGCAATTGAGGGAAAGTGCTTGTCGCATAGTGGATGACTTTCAATTGGAGCAGAGTTGTATCGAGGACACCATTGAGCAGAATGCTGCCTCTGTCGAGGTGCAAGAGAAATAAGGCAGTGAAAATATGCAGTATGGTTATAAATGAAAACCGAAAAACCACTGAAACTCGTATGTTATGGTTAGTAGCACAATTCTGAACTCACACAACAGCCATGAAAACCACAACTTGCACATCAAGCACAGTGCTTTCCCTTTATTTCACTCTTGCATGTTCTTTTTCTACCATGCTTTTTAGGTCAAGCCTATGACAGTGTGCATGCGCTGCATAGGAAATACACCTCTTGGAATCACTTCAGCTTCAGTAGAAGCTCGTGCCTGTGGTCCTCAAACGCGATTGGCCTTTGCGTCTTGCTTTAGTACGCAATTGGGCAAAGGCATGTGGAGGTCCCAGCTTCTTGTTAAATGTTTTCTCCCTGAGCGTTTTGCTCTTGGGAGCCAGTAGCGGCGCGCAGGGGCCATGTGTTATAAAGGTGCCTGCGCTTGTCTCCTGAGAGAAAAACGCTCTGGGAGTAAACATTTCACAAGAAGCTGGGTGGTGATGTGCGCGATTGGTTTAAATGCAGTCTTTCTCCCCCTGTTTGCAGGACATGGTTGTAATTAAATGTAGCGTCTGTGTCCTGGAGTTTGATGTTTACAATATACTTGTGAATACTTTAGGTGTTGCAATGACTGGGATTTCCTAGCTGTCGCTATTTTTTCAAATAATGATTTCATATCTAGGAAAGACCCCAGACACATGTATGAAAACTATTGGCTTAAAATACAGATGTGCAATTTAATGATCGCAGCTCTGGAAAGATGCGCGTAACCTCCTCAGTTCCGTTTAAACTGTTAATTTTTATTTCCTGGTTATAAATAATTACGAATAACTTATAATAAATTGGCCTGTCAGGTCTGATCACATTCTTTGCCAGCGTTTCGGCACCGTCACGTGGCACGAGCGTGTTTAAAGGGTCAGTGGCATGTAGTGTAAGGCTAAACCAACAAGGGATGTTTAGTTACGGACCCTTCGCCGGTGTTTGTAATGCAAGTGTCGAGAATGAGTAAAGACGAGCCCACACCTAAGTCTTGGTTCCAGGCGGAGGTTCTGTGGATCTTCTGCTCGCGGGACCAGCACCGGTGCCCCCAGCCTTTGCCCTGGGCACCTGTGAGAGCAGCGTCCACCCTCGCACTAGCACCAGGGGCCTGCACCCGAGACAGACACCAATGAGAGCAGGCTCCACCCAAGGCACACCCTGCACACCAGCGCTCATGAGGAACAGACACCAGTGGGAGCCGCCTCCACCCAGGACACCAGTGAGAGCAGCCTTCATCCAGGGCACTAGGACACACTACGCACTAGACGTCTCCACAACTAACAGGCACCAGTGGGAGCCGCATCCACCCAGGACACTGGTGAAATCAGCCTCCACCCAGGACACCACTGAGAGCATCGGCAGCCTTCACCAGAGGCGTGTGTAAGAGCAGACTCCACCTGGGGCACGCTAGCACCAGAAGCCTCCACGCGGAACAGACACTAGTGGAAGCCGCCTCCACCCAGGACAACAGGAACACTAGTGAGAGCATCACCCCAGCGCCTGAAGCCTCCACTCATGGATACCAGTGCGAGCAGACCCCACCCCCGGGACACCACTGAAAGCAGCCTCCACCTCCGGGACGCTGGTGGTAGCAGCCTCCACCCAGGACACTGGTTAGCCCCCTGCTCACTAGTACCAAAAGCCTATACACGGATCAGACACCAGCGGGAGCAGCCTTCAGCTTTATAGCCGACGACGGAGCATTTTTAGGAGACTTGACACCAGTGAGCAGCGGGACCCCCTCCCTCGACAGTGCACGAGTTGGCGGGCATGTCCATGCCTGACCCGGGGCAGAGCGTCAGCGCGCAGTCCCCACCCTCAAGGGCCGTGCACATGCTCTTAATTTGGAACGGTGCCTGCAGGTGGGGCTCACCAGCACAGATTTCTTACTCTTTAGAATGTGACCCCGAGCATGGCAGTAAAACACTAAAGGGAGAAAGACAAGAAACAGTGGCACAGACAACAGGGACACAGAATAGCCTGAACAAGAGTGATAAAGGTACAGAGAGCAACTGATTGGCGGTGGATTAAAGAGAGATCCGGTGAAATGAAGACCATGCAGCCTTTGTATTTAAGCAGTACTTGCCACTGAATTCCAAAACTGCAGGCCCCGGCACGTATTCTTTTACAAATTAAGCACTGCACGGGTCCTCAATGGAAAGGCGAGGGGTCATCCAAAAGCACGTGTTTATGCGTCGAATATGTGAAGGGCTCTCTCTACCTGTCTCTCAGCAGCAAACAGGAAGAGGATGTGGTCTCACGGATAGACTGCCAGCCTTGGAGCTGGGAAACCAAGGCTCGAGCCTCTGGGTCGACTCCACATCATGTGATTCAGGGCTAATCACTTAATCTCCCCATCTCAACCAAAACAAGCATTGGCATAGCCAATAGGTTTCGCCTTTGGGACCTTATAAGTGTGTAGCCATGCAACAGTTGATGTTGTTGCACCAAGGATACCGTACTGCATAGCTAAACACTTATAAGGTCCCTAAGGCGAGACCTATTGGCTATGCCAATGCTTGTTACCTTTGCCGCTATTTTCCTGGTTTTCTCCTACTCCTCTTCTCTCTCCCTTGCTCTAGGTTAAAGTCTGATGAGAAAAGGTAAGTGCCGGTCCCCAAAAATGAGTGCCAGTGTGCCCCACATGCAACCATCGGCTCACAAGGAGCACCAAATGAAGAAATGCTGAAAGCATACCTAAACGTCAGCTGGTCTGTGTTGAAGAGGTGTGTACCCTCACTCCTGGCAGCCTCACAGTTTATTTGGCATCAAAACATGGGCTGTTCTTGGACTTTGCTACGACTGGTCCATGCTCCTGCATGCCACATCTTTGTTTTTCATCCCAGGTCTTGATGCATCATTTGACAAGTGATGATCAGCACAGTTAAGGCATAATTCTCTCTATAAAACACCCCTTTTAGTCAATAACAAATCTGGATAATGTTAAAAGGTGACTTTGCACAGAAGCCTTGCGTGCACACGGATAATTGTTAAAATCTTACTGCATATAATTTTCACGGTTTCATTTTTCAGTTCTCATATGTGGCCAGTGTAAGCCATTAATTGCATGTGTTTATAGAGTAACTTAATGCTTCCCTGTCACATACTCTCCTGTGGCGGGGACTGAAGCACTGCAGTATGAACTCCCCCAGTTAACATTGTTGATAAAATTTATTTAAAAGTTTGTATTTTGGACATTACTTGTGGACACGTGCAAGGTCATTGCTTTTAGTAACCTGGAAATCTGTTTTTGAAGGATCACAAACCAGCAAGGAGTCCCATATTAGATCCCCTCTCTCCACATCCGGTGTGTCCCCACTGTTCAGAGGCTTGTGAAAATTACAGAAAGAGAAGACACACAGCAGTGCTCTGATCAGCTGGGGGAACTAAGACAATAGCTGTGCTGCAGCCTGCATTGCTACAAACCCATAATCCATTGCCCTGTATCTGCATACTCATTATCCTTTTCTGCTATTGCTGAACCCCTGAAATGCGTATAATTATATTGGAATTTTTTGCATGTATTTATTTATATTTGAAATTGGTTATTTTACTTTTGTAAGGCATTTTTTTTTCTTTGCGTGAGCAAAACAAGTTAGTTTCTAAAATAACTCCACTCTGGGACTTGTTTGGCATTTGAGTTGCTTTGAAATGCTGCACACCCGTAATTAAGTGCTCTTTGTAGCAGAGCCTGCCGTGCGGGAGGGGCATGACAGATCTATGTAAGACTTGTGGGGGCAGGTTAGACATACCTCCTGGGGGGGCCATGGAGGCTTTATGTAAGGGAGGCAGTTGTCGTAGCTCTGCCGTTTCGTGAGGCTTGAGAGGCCACTGTGTGATAATGTGTGTGTGTGGGGGGGGGGGGGGGGGTGCGCGCGCGTGTGTTTGTGTGTGTGCGTGCGTGCGTGCGTGTGTGTGTGTGTGGCGCCAGAAGCGATGCATCTTGGGAGGGAATGTTTTTTCTCTCAGTGTATCTGCCTTTCTGATGAGCACTCAGAGATAAAGGGGCAAAATGATGTCATAGAATGGTTGCCCTGTTGGCTTATCAAAGATATGAATACTACTTCGAACAAAACAATGCCTGATGGGGCCTTGCCCGTTAGCCCCCCTTAGACATGCTGTCCAATTGGCTAACCCAAAACGGGAATGACAATCCAGCAAAGCAATGGCGCAATCCAAAACCCATCTCAGTGTAGTTTCTGTGTATTTTTTATTCATTACATGATCTCTCGAGAAGCAGGCAAGGCAGTCTATAGCTCAGACCTAAAACAAGGGTGGTCTGAACTGATATGGAAACTTTTCCTCCCAAGAAATTTTACCCGAATGAATCAGTTTAAACAGAAACCTGAAGTATATACAGATCTACGTGAATTTCGCAATTCTGCGGCTGCGACATTTTCTGCATAATTATGGGTTTGCCACATAATCCTTCATCTGCTGCATAGTCTGCATATGTTAACAAAAAATGTTGTTTGTAGCTCATTTGGATCAAAAGTTACTAAAACATAGTGACATGTTTTCCCCTGCAGTGGAGAGCCCTCGCATAAGTTGACTAGTCATCTTTCAGTTGCTTTTTCCTGCATTTTGTTGTTAAAGAGGCACTAATGAAGAGAGATATTTGCTGAGACGGTGTTACCATTAATACAAATTACAGCATAATGAAGTAATATTATCACAAAACATGCGCCACATTGCACAGCATAATTTGCCTTTTGGTGCCGCATAATTTAGCTGACCCTGCCCATATTGAAGTCCTCCCCTGCTGCATAATTCAAGTGGCCCTGAATATATGCAACACGAATAGAGACGCTCATGTCATGTGGAATCTAAGAAAACAGAGTATGACAGGCATACAGAATGACATCACTGGGTCATGTGTTGTCCCATCCACCACTGCCATTCTTGATCCCTCTCCTGTTCGGTAAGGGTTAGTGCATGTACCTTTATAATTACTTGATGAGCTCACTTCCATCTCTTGTCACTGCTGATTGATGGCTTTGTTTATTTCAGGAGGCCGAGAAGGAAACTGACAACAAACCGAGGACTGGTCTGATTAGTGAATGCAAACCTAAGCCTGAGATCTATCGGAATCTTTCATTGATTGACTTTGTCAAGCGTAAGTTTTCCTCAATGAACACACTACACTGCACATATACAAAAAGATATATGGGACGAATAGGATTGGATACGTTTTTGCCAGTGTAGGCTCTTGCGTAGGTCCTAACATTTGCCCCTTGCAAAACTTGCATAGTTTTTCAGTTCTTTATTCCCTTACGCGACGATTTTTGTGCATTGCCAGATAATATTCCTTGAATAGATAGATAATGTTCTCTCTAATTAAAGCCAAGCAAGTCTGAACATGCATGCATACTTTTTTTTTGTATACTTAACACTTTGCGGAGGATATTTGTGCACCAGGGCAAATATATTTGTTTTTTCCTCATTGCAAGTTTCCCATTTGCACTTTTCTTTGCAAAATGGTATTGCACAAGACAAGGCAGTAACCGCTTGCAAAGTTAAACTTATTCAGGTCAATTTTTTGTTGTAAGGACAAATGACGTATATTTTTTTTGCAAAATTGTACATCTAGGCGCCAGAGTTTGAACTTGAACTGTGAGAATAAAAAAGCTTTTACAGCGTTCTTAAAAGCGCCAAAACTGGAGAAATTCCACATATCCTGAGGGAGATCATTCAAAAGATTGGTGTTCATAATAAGGAAGCATCTGCCACCACGATGCACCCATTTAAAGTGGGGCATGAAGAGAAGTGAGGTCGCCCTGCACCACAGCAATCGAGGAGACTGGGTATGTGTGTTTGTGTGGGTGCGGTTAATAAATGAGAAATGACCATGCCGGTCTTGGCTGTCTGGGTTAAGCAGAGTACTTTGAGCAGAAGACTTTCTTTTACAGGAAACCAGTTCAGGTTATATAACCCCTCATATGGCCTCTTCGTCCCAGTCCTAGCCATGTGAGGCAATCCTGCCTCACGAGAGCCAATAGAAATGCTAGTATATTTTTTTATAATATAAGCCTCTCCCACCCACTGCCATGCGTGTTTTCTTTGCTGTCCGACACGCCGTTCACAATGCTGGTATGCTGTGCCTTGTTTCCTGTTTCCAGTTCGCTGGCTGAGTCTCCTTAGCCATGAGTTTTTACATTTATAGAGTATGTGCTTTCATTGCGTGCTGCCGCAGCGGTGTTCCGGTCAGTCACGTTCCTGTTCCTTGGCCAGAACGCGCTCTCCGCACATGTGCTTGGCTGGGGCGGGAAGCTTTCCTTTACGTTCTGGACTCGGGTCGTTCAAGTGCTGGGGTCTGCTAACAGCATCTAGCTACTGCAGCTAGGGTTGTTTGTTCTGTGGCTGTGGGAGGCAGGCAGCAGGGCTGTCCCTTTTGTTTTCCCAAGTCTCCTGTTGTTTGTGACTTGGTTGCTTGGTGACAGCTTTTATGGGGAGTTGCAGGGCACTTCCTGTTGTGTACAGGGGCTTCCTGTTTGGCTTGTTCTTGATGCCTGTGACCATGGGAGATGAGGATTCCTCTCCGGTGCCTGCAAAATCATTCTCCAGTGGATTACGCTCTCAAGCGTGCTCATGCTGCTTCTCATTTTGGGGTATGTGTTAGCACTTCCTCGGCCTATGCTTCGCAGGTCCTTATCAAGGATTTTGAGAAATTGTTTGACTGTCTTCAGGATCAGGGGATCCCACTCCTATCTTGGTGTAAATGGAGGTCTTGGCTCAGTTTCTGTCTGATGTGACTTTTGATACCCTGTGGGCCTTATCCTTGGCTCCTGGGACAGCGGTGGCAGGTAGGAGGTCTCTCTGGACCAAGCCTTGGCGTCTTGATGCTGCTCAAAATACCTTGGTTCCTAAACTGCCTTTTGAGGGTACCCGGCTTTTTCAGACTGTGCAGAAGAAAAAATCTTTTTTTCCATAAGCAAGGGTTTCAAGGTACTCTGTCTTCTCAGCCCTTTTGCGGTAGGGCCCGTGGTCGGGGGGCTGCGTTCCATTATAAATTCCGGCCTCAGCAGCAGCCCCAGGGTGCTTTACAAAAATGACTTTGCCATGGTGGGGGCTCGGTTCCATTTGTTCCTGGATCGTTGGTCCAGTCTGATTTCCGAGCAGTGGGTCCTGTCGATCATCGATCTGGGTTACCGGATTCTGTTCTGGGGCCATCCCTCTTTGGACTGTTTTCAGGGTACCCCATTATCAAAAGACACCATGAACAGATCTGCCATGTATCCCCATGAACGTGGGGAATGTCCCCAGGGCACTGGTCGAAGGTCCTCTGGATGAGGCTCCAACTGTTTAAATAAAGACGCTTCACATCAAATTCAAATGCAGGTTCTGCTTGTATTGTTCATTCATAACACAATGGTTTTATGGAAAATATAGAGAATTTATTTCCCAAAATGCATCAATGGTGCTTCTTAAATCAACAACTGTGTGTGATGTATAAAATCAGAACTCTACAGGGAAAATAAAATAGTCAAAAGAAAAAAGACAAGAGTAGACAAATCAAGAGTAAAAAAATCAATGGTGTATACACTATAGATCCGCCACTGTGAAGGACACTAGTCATCTGGAGATATTGTATAAACTTAGAATGTCTAGACTAATGATACAATTGTACCATGGCCACCCAACAGCCCGAGCAAATCCATAAGGGTTTGTGCTTTTCCAATGTTGCTGGAAAAGATATTCTTAGTTGTAATATTCTTCTCTTATACATATTGATGTTGATCGATCGTTAAGTATATAGGGCACGCAACATGAAACCACATAAATACAATGGCTGTCAAAAACCTATCCACAAACATGATATGTTGTCTCAATTTGTCAAGGTAACTGGGGAACCCGTTTGCAGCTTATGAGTAATTAGCATATGTCATTTACTGTTCTTGTGGGCCATGTTCCTCATTACGCTTGTCATATAGAAGCCACATTATAAACTTTGTTTGTGGCTAGATTTTAAGCTACTAGTAACCCGCTCTTGATAGGGTCCAAATCATTTATTGTCACACATGTGTAGTTTGTGATGGTGTTTACACCCATATGTTGTCTCAATTGGTTAAGGTAATTGCACAACCTGCTTGAAGCTTATGACTAATCAGCTGATGTCCTTTTCTGTTCTGGGGTGCTATGTTCCATATCCCGTTTGTCATATACAAGCCACAACTCTGTGGGTGTTTGCTCTGGGCGTGAGGGACTGCGAGGCTCTGCAGCGATAACATTGCCAACAGCTGCGGCCTCTTCCCGGACACTCCCCTTTGCCTGCCTGCCTCCCCTTTTGTGTTTTTTTTTTCTACCTATAAATTTGGTGCCTAGGGGCGCGGATCGCGCGCGGGTCGCGCGCCGGGCGAAGCCCGGGCCAAGGGCGGGCCCGTTCTAGCCCGTTACAGACCGAGTAAGACCGGACCGGGCCACCCCTCTAACGACTATTATTGTAACTAAGGTGGATATTGTATTGTGCTACATTGTATAAGTTCTGGGCAAGTGTCATCATCTGTCTAATTAATGGCGTCTACACGAGGGAGCCGGAGTAAGACGGCCATGGATGCTTCAAATATAATTGGCCCATTGGATAATTTTATTGTATGGGCGAATTCAGTTATTGATCAAGGGATTGCACTCAGGGAACGGAGGGTGTCCCAAGATTTAGTACTAGCAAAACGTTCCTCCATGGGTCACTTTGCAACAGCTAAAACCCCAGATCGATCTAATAAACAAGTAGTCCCCATCTTAGTTCACGCAGATTTTCATAGTCTCCCAAATGTAATAGATCTGTCACCGTCAGTCTCTGATTGCATATCAATCTCGCCACTAGAAAGATCCCCGGCCCTAGATTTAGAGCCACTGGTAGAAGATCAAACTACCAGACAGACAAGGGGGTTGAGAGAGGGAATGGATCACTTGTAACTGAAAAAAGGGGGGTTCTTAAACCGTTTCTATCCGTCAATACCTAATGAAGGTATTATGAGAACCCTCAATCACGTATCATTGATGGTGTGGCGGTTTATCTTGATTCTCCGCCTTATTTATACGTGTCAGCATTTTCATTGGGTCTCCCCAAAGTTCATATTTATTCTGTCCGGTGTGACACCGGACAGAATAAATATGAACTTTGGGGCAGTGTGAGAAAGACATTTTAACGTCACAATTTCACTTTTTTGCACAACCATTTCTGATCGCTACTGAAAAATTAGTGGTTCCCTCCAGGTGGAGGAAGCATAGTACAAAAGAGACCCAATGAAAATGCTGACACGTATAAATAAGGCGGAGAATCAAGATAAACCGCCACACCATCAATGATACGTGATTGAGGGTTCTCATAATACCTTCATTAGGTATTGACGGATAGAAACGGTTTAAGAATCCCCCTTTTTTCAGTTACAAGTGATCCATTCCCTTTGATTTTGAGTACATGACAGGAAGTAGAATGGATGACTGCTTCTTCTAGCTCCCCCCCCCACTTTTTGATTACAATAGGTTGAGAGAGGGAGCCATACTAAAAACTTCGACCAACATAAAGAAAAGAAAAGAAAGGAAAGTTAAGAAGACCAAGAAAATTCTGAAATCTACTGTGCTCATGGAAAAAGGGCTATGCGGGCTATCCCTAAGAAATGAAGAGCGAGCGGAACGACAGTCAAAAGGTGGCTGTACTCCCGCTCGCCCACACGCGAATAGTGTAACCTCGGATTTGTGTATTGCTGAGGCCTCCCCTAGTATACTTGCAAGTTCTAAGGCTGTTGAGACTGATAACAAACTCTTTGAGTATATGAGGGAGCTTTTTAAGACTTACCTCTCCCCCTTAGAAACTAGATTGAGGCGGATTGAAAAGCAGTTAATTGATCTGACTGTCTCCCTTAAGGCTTCAGAAAATTCTGAGGAAGTAAAGGCTGGGAATACTAACTTAAGCTCTATAAATAATAAACCAGTGGGCCCCTTGATAAACAAATCATCAGTCCCAATTGAGAATGCAATTATGATGGACTCTACTTTAATAGTGAAAAAACCATTAGAAAATACTAATAACCCTATAGTTAATAACGTACAGGAGGCTAATACGCGTAAGGACCGAAATTGGGGATTTACATCAAGGAAATTAGCTATTAACTTGCCCCTGGAAGTAACCCCCTATTTGGTGGTTCTGACTGGGGTTCCCGAATTGAAAGAGGATACAGAGGAGCTTATTGGGTCACTAAAAAACAAGGTCCAATATTGGCTCAATGTAAACCGTCCATTACCTCCTAGTAGGATGAGTAAGATTTTGATGGTCCGCAGGGCCCCCTGGGTGGGGCCTGGAAGAAAAACAATCCAGGGTGATTGTGTTTTGATCAACTTTGAGGATCCGGGTACGGTTGATTATATTTGCTCTTGGAATTCCCAGAGTAATAACGAGGGCATCGAAACTAAGCGACTTTCCTTTTTTTATCCTCCCAGGTCTTGCCCTGACCCAGCCTATGATCATAGCTGGGGCAGAGCAGGCCTTCAAGAGAGAGAAATGGTTAGAAGGGAGTGGGGAAGGCAATTTACCAGGGAATTAAATCCTAGGGACAACTGGAGAGGAATACCAACTACTAATAGATTTAGTTGTCTGGAGATGGTTGATTGACTCCATTTGACTGGGGGACTTAGATATGATCACTGTGGCAGTTTTAGTAAATTTGATGAGGGTTTGAATAGAACAGAGCACGCAGTGCCTACATTCACTGGCGTCGAATATAAAAATGATCGAGTTTCTCAACAGTTGGATAATATTGCTGTGAGGGTTACTGAAATATACCCCTCACTGGTAGAAACAGTCACTCGTGCTGAAAATCCCTATGATTTGGAAACTCTTGGAGACGTTCAAAGGGGGAAGCTGACCCTCCTATCCTGGAATATAGCGGGTCTTTCAAATAAGATAAATGATCCCATCTTCTGTGATTTATGTTTAAAACGTTTTTATTGAGACAAAAACAAACCATGGGGGAGGGGGATAGGAGGGCAGGATACATGGAATACAGTCAAAGAAAAAGGGTGCAACTCCAGAGGGTTGGCAATAGGTAGCGCGGTGGGTCAGGGGAAAAAACACAGTAAATGAGAGCTAGAAATACAAGCTGTGGAATCCCCGCACGCGTATCCGACACCCCAAATCTAAGCAGTAAAACCCCCCCCCAATCAACACCCCAGCAGAACACAATCCCCCCCCTTCCCATCCCCCATCCTCCCAGTGACGAAACAACAACACTCCCCCCCCCCCCCCGTCCTATGGTCCCGCATCAGAGTGATCCTAACCAGGAAGCCCCGCGCCCCCCCCCCCTCCCCGGGGGGTCCCCGTCTCACATGTAAGCTAGTCCGCCGGGGTCACCGGCGGCGTCAGCCTAAGAAGCCTAAGATACCTCGGGCAGGTGAGCTCCCGGAATTCAGTGGACAGCAGCGCTAGAAAGGGTTGCCACAGCTCTTCAAATTGGTCTATCTCCCCCGCGACCGTCAGCGACAGCTTCTCCATCCGCAGCACATGCCAGAGCCTATGCAACCAACCGGTGATGGAGGGGACGGTGGTTGTGCGCCAGTGGATTAGAATGTTCTGAACCGCAGACCCCAGCGCGATTGCGATCTGCCTACCCCTACGGGACTTCAGTGGATACATTAGGTCATTGGGGAGGCCCAACAGGACATACGCCGGGAGTCGCGGCAGCTCTATCTCAAAGTGCTTATCCACCTCGTCCAAGACTTCCCTCCAGTAGGCGGTCAGCACTGGGCAATCCCACAGAATGTGTGTAAGGGTACCTTCCTGCCCGCAGCTCCGCCAGCACCCCTTGTCAGTGTGTTTATGCATTTCATACAGCCTCTCCGGGGTGTAGTACCAGTATGTGGACACCTTAGTAAAGGTCTCCGTAAGGCCCGTGTGATATGCCGAGTGCCGCGCCCGATACGCAATCTTGTCCCATTCCTTGTGGCTAAGTGTCCTACCCAATTCCCTGTGCCAACGCTCCCTCCCCGGGTTGTAATAGTGAAACGGCGGAGGCTGTAGGTATTTGTACAGATCGGTGATCAATTTAGCGTCGGAGGTCCGCGTAGCCAACCACCTCTCATACGGTGTAATTGGACGGGCGGCGGTGGCACGCACCTGGGGCTGGAGGGCCCAATGCCGGACTTGCATGTAGCGCAATCTGTCCAGCTCCGTCAGGCCGAACTCCTGGCGGAGCTGCTGAAAAGGAACCACTCCTTCTGGGCCATAGATCTGGAAGAGTGCCCTGCAGCCCGCTTGCACCCAGTGGGAGAAAACCCCCGGCTCCATCCCTGGGGAGAAGTCCGGGTTGCCCGCAATGGGCGTGAGCGGCGAAGGGAAGGTGGTAAGGCCCCGGGCCTCACAGACCGCGTCCCACACACGCAGGGGGACCCGCGTAACAAAGGAAGCGTAAAGATTGGGGGGGCGGTGCGCGCGGCGCAGGAATGGAACCTCTTGTAAGGTGCGGCCCGCCACTGCTTGGTCTTGGAAGAGCCAATGTTTATCGGACTCCCACCTGCTCCACTCCACCAGATAGCGAAGCTGCGCCGCCTGAAAGTACTTACGGAGGTCCGGAATGCCGAGACCCCCCGCTTCCGGAGCAAGCGTGGAGAGGACCCTCTTCATGCGTGGCCTACGGCCCTGCCAGACAAAGCGGGAGATGTCAGCCTGCATTTGTCGTATCCAGCCCACCGGGGGTTGGAGCGGAAGGGCCCGAAAAAGATATAGTATCTGGGGCAACACCGTCATCTTGACCGCCGCGATTCGCCCCAGCCAGGACAGCAGGCCTTTGTTCCAACGGCCAAGCTCGTCCTTGATCTTCCTGCTGAGGGAGGCATAATTGGCCGTAACCATCTCCGGTAATGTGGGCGCCAGCAGAATCCCCAGATACGGCACCGTGGACGAGGACCACTGCATGGGAAAGAGCCGCTGAAGATCCCTCCTGGTTTCCGCAGCCAGGGACACGTCTAATGCCATCGACTTGCTCATATTCATTTTGAAGCCGGCCACCCCCGCAAAAGCGTCCAGCTCTCGGAGGCAAGCAGGCAGCGACCTCCTAGGGTCGTCCAAAGTCAGCAGGACATCATCCGCGTAGAGACTGACAGTGTGAACGTACTGGCCCATCCGGACCCCGACTGCATCCGGATTATTACGAATCCTCTGAGCAAACGGCTCCATGTAGAGGGCAAATAAGAGCGGCGAAAGAGGGCAGCCCTGCCGCGTGCCGCGCTGGATGGCAAAGCCACCAGAGCTACACCCATTGACCCGCACCGACGCTGAAGGATGCTTATAGCAGTTAAATACCATGGTGCGGAACTTATCACCGATTCCCAGTTTCTTGAGGACCAGCTCAAGATACGGCCAGTGAACTCTGTCGAAGGCCTTCTCCGCATCAACAGACAGCAACATCCGCTCCCCCGAGATCCTTGAGGCCTTCTCCAGAACATGCGTCACCCTCTTGGTGTTGTCAACCGTCTGTCTGCCGGGCACAAAACCAGCCTGGTCCGCCTCCACCAGATCGGGGAGGTGTGGACTCAGCCTGGACGCGAGAATCCCCGTGTACAACTTGAGGTCGACATTTAAAAGCGAAATGGGTCGGTACGAGCCGCAGAGGGCCCGGTCCTTCCCAGGTTTCGGGATAACTGCGACCGTCGCTCTCAGGAGATCCGGTGGGATGGCTCCCGGTTCGGCGAAAGAGTTAAATAGCCGAGTAAGGACAGGGGCCACGGCCGTGCAAAAAGTCTTGTAAAAGAGCGACGTGTACCCGTCCGGGCCCGGGGCCTTTCCATGTTTCAGCCGCGCGATAGCGGAAATCTCTTCCTCAACGTGGATGTCCCGCTCCAGGTGGTCAGCCTGAGCCGGATCCAGTACCGGGAGGGTCACCGACTCCAAATAGCCGTCGGCATCCCGTGGCAAGGAGAGCTCCTCAGCATACAGCGCCTCGTAGAAGCCGCGGAAAGACTCCGCTACCTCCGCGTCCCCGGAGACAACCCCCCCGTCCGCGCCCACCAATTCTTTCACAACGCTGCGTTGTTGCGCGACCCGGAGCCGGTGTGCTAGGAGCTTGCCACATCTGTCCCCCCCGGTGTAGTAGGCATGCTTCAAACGTAGGGCGGCGTACTCCGCCCTGTCAAGATCCAGAGCCGACAAGAGCTTCCTCGCTGCCTTCAGCTGCCTCCACACCCTCGGCGCCCCCGTACGGCGGTGGACCTGCCCAAGCTCCCGGACTTGAGCCGTCAGCTCTTCCCTCTTCAGTTGCCGCTCCTTATTCTCAGCTGCAGAGATAGAGATGAATTCCCCCCGAAGGACGGCCTTCAATGCTGCCCACTGTGTCGCCTGCGAGGTGTCAGTATTGCTATTGTGGGTGAGATAGTCCTGTATGACCTCCCCGATGCGTTGCACCACCGACTTTTTGTGTAGAAGTGTGTCCCGGAGGCGCCACACCCCCCGAGAGGGGGAGGCCGCCGGCCACTGGAAAACGCCGGTGACTGGGGAGTGGTCAGACAGGGTCAGGACCTCGATGTCCGCCGCCGTGGCAGCGGCACGCATCGGTCCACTCACCAGGAGGTAGTCCAGCCGTGAGTAGGTGCGGTGTGCGTGCGAGAAGTAAGAGTAGTCCCTATCCGTGGGGTGCATGGAGCGCCAGAGGTCGTGCAAACCCATTTCCGCAATCCGGGTCCTCCCAGCCTGGGACAGTTCCCCCGTCTGCGGGAAGCGCTGCGCCGATCTGTCCATCATAGAGTCAAAGACAATGTTGAGGTCTCCCCCCAAGATAACGTGGCGGTCGGGGGAAGCAGTGACATCCACCAGCGCGGAATCTAGGAAGCGCTCTTGGTGATCGTTTGGGCTATACACGGAGCCGACCGTAAATGCTATGCCTCCCAGGCGCATGCGATACGCAAGGAGCCTCCCCTTCTGTTCAGCACACTTATGCAACACCTCCCCCCGAAAGGAGCTCGCTAGGAGAATAGCTACCCCCGCCGTCTTGTTCGCTGCCGAGGAAAAGAACTGGGTAGGGAACCTAGCAGAGCGCATCCTGTGGCAATCTCGGGGCAATAAGTGTGTCTCCTGCAAAAGGCAAATGTCCGCCTGCGTCCCCTCCAGCAACGACAGGATCGCTCTGCGCTTCACCGGGTTGTTCAGACCCTGAACATTAAGGGTCACAACCTTTAGGCCCGGCATTCCTCGCGGGGGTCGGGAGCGCCATGCAATGGGCAGGGAATCAACGGGTGGGGCGCGCAAGGCCGCAGCGCAGGACAAGCCAGAACAAAGCGGGCATAGACAACATCGGACAGGACCTTCTCAACCCCAAAACAACCCCCCCCCCCTCCCAAAACACAACCCTGGCAACTAGCCACCCCCAAACTCAAACACCCCATAGTCTCAGTCAAGCCCCAAAACGGGCAAGTCCGTAGGAAAGAGCAAAGTGGACGTCCAGCCACTCACCTCCAACCGCTCCCCCCCAACCCCCCCGCCCCGGGCCAAGCAAGTAAAGAAGCTAAAGACATCTCCCCCCGGAGTGTGTATTAGGCCGTCAAGGCCACGCTAGAGGAGCCGGTCGAGTCCCCGGCCGCCGCCCTCAGGGCGTCTGCCATGTCCGCTCTGATGGTAGGGGAGTCCGGGCGCCCCACACTGGTCGCTGAGCGCCGCCTCGATGACCTCCGCCGGTTCCGTCTCTCCGAGGACCTCCACGACGGCGTAGCTCCCTCTTCCTCCGCCGCCGTGAGCCCCAGAACCCCACAAATGTCTTGCAAGGAGCGTAGCTGGTGTAACACTCCGTTCCACCGAAAAATCAGGCGGAAGGGGTGACCCCAAGAGTACGGCGTCTCGTGCTCGCGCAGAAAGTCAGTGGCAATCCTAAAGGACCTGCGCTTTTGCAGAGTGATGGCAGAGAGGTCCTGGTAAAGCGCCACCGGCCGATCCCGGAAAGTCAGGGGCTGTTTCCTGCGGGCCTCCGCCATGATGCGCTCCTTTAGTGGAAAGTCGGGCAGGAAGGCCAGAATGTCCGGTGGAGGTGCCGATGACTGGCGCTGCCGGCCAACCCTATGCGCCCTGTCAATGCTGATGGGAAAGTCCGCAGCTTCCCCCAGGATCTCTCGAAACAGGGCCCGCAGGTAGCCCCCCAGATCGGACCCCTCGTCTGCAGTCGGCACACCACGCACTCGAATGTTGTTCCTCCGAGATCTGTTCTCAAGATCCTCAGAGTGGGCCTGGAGCTCCACACACTGTTCCCGGAGGCGAAGAACGTCCTGCTGGAGGTGGACTATCTCCTCCGATCGCTGTTGGCCCTCCGTCTCCACCGCTTCCACACGCTCACCAAGGCCCTCCACCTCCCTGCGCACTTCTCGGACCTCGCTGGCCACCTCCCGCTTCAGTGTCTGGAAGTCCTCCCTGAGGGAGCTAAACAGTTCCTCCATAAAGGCGCTCGTGACGGGTGGCTCCCCTCCAGTCACATCCGCCGGAGCCCGGGAGGGCCCCGGTGAGGGCTGCGTCCTGTCCCGCAAGTGCTGGGCCCTGCCAAGCATGTCCGGCAGGGTACGGTCCCCTTTCTTCGGGCCTCCTTTTCCAGACATCGCTAGCTCCGCAGTCGGGCACCGATCCAGGCGCCCCAGGGATGCTCAGCCGCCGGCCAGCACTCGACCTGGGTATCCCCCACGAGTGAAGTCGCTGCGTCACAGGTGACAAAATGGCGGCCCAGTCCGGTCACCGTCAGCCGCAAGAGCTAGTGTGAGACAACCAAGGGGGCCGCAGCGGAGGGGTCCCAACAGCACATCCCTCCGGTAGTCAGCCCAGCAGTAGCGGGGGTCGCCTGCATCCCGCAGCCAGGACTCCAGCGAAGGCTGCCACCACTGCTCCTTCGGGGACAAAATGGCGGCCGGGCGGAGCAGGCCAAAACGACCAGGCCCGGCGACACCACCGGGGCCCCCGAGGCACCCCGCAGTAAAATAAGTTCCACCACCGGCCCCCGTTTGTCACGCACAGGGGCCCAGATGGTCCAACCCCATCAGAGAGTCCGCTGTACCTCGGCTAGGGGTCAGGGCCTCCGCAGTGCGAGGTGTCGCCGTCACCAATCCGAGTGCCGGGGCACCCGTCCCAAGCCTTCCACACCGTCGGGCCCCTACCCGCAAGGCTCCTTCAGTCACCGTCGACCGGCGGGCCAGATCCCCTCCAGATCGCAACTTTCAGCACCAGGCCCAGCCGAGGCGCCCGGACAGCTCTCCAATGCGCTCCGCCCCTCGGGCTCGCCGTCGTCGTGCCTTGATCTCGGTCGAACTTTTGGGGGGGTTCCCCCGGGGCGATCCGGACCAAAACAGCACCGATGTGTGCCCCTGATGTTCCGCCACGCTCCTCTCCCGCGCTGAGCCTCAGCGGGGGGAGAAAAGCATAAGAAAAAGGCTCTAGCTTGGCCGGGCCGGAGGAGCTACGGGAGGAAGCGTCCGCTCACCCCGCCATCTTGGCCACGCCCCATCTTCTGTGATTTAATTGAAAAATACGACGTTATTTTTTTTCAGGAGTGCTGGGAACAGGTTGAAATTCCTCTTGTAGGGTACCGCACATACTTCTCCGCCACAATCCATCCAAGGAGGGGTAGATGTTCCGGTGGGCTTTGTATATATGTTTCCAACACTGTAAACCTGGATATAAAGTATCAGACTATTGGGGGCCAAAATTTTTATCAGCTACTTTCTTTAAAGGTGGGTGAAAATCGATACATCATTCTAGTTAACCTGTATAATAATATTCCAAAGGAAGACCAGAAAAGAGTGCTGGAAGACTTAAATAACTCACTACGTAATGGGATAGGCTCAGAGCATAATGATACGTGTATCATATTGACGGGTGACTTTAATTGCCACTTGTGCCCTTACAGTAACTTGGGCACATGCGGTATGGTCAACCTAACTGGTGACCCATGCACCCATTTCGAGCACTCCGTGTTGGGAAATTTGTTTAACAGCTTAATTTTTGATTGGAATTTGGGCTTTGTAAATGAACTATGTAACCCTCAGGTTAACTTCCAACCCACCTTTAATGGGCGCGGACTACAGTCTGTAATAGACTATACATTGGTTACCACTAGTTATCATTATAACGTCCTTTCGCTTAGAACTTTGGATAACGCAATGAGTGGCCACTTTCCGATTAGCTCAACTTTTAACTTTGGGACGAGTATCAGAACCGCACATAATGTAGCTGAAAATTTATATCGCCATGCTATTTCATTGACGAAACTAAATGGTTATGCGATAAAATGGAATAAGGTTGACCCCACAAATTTTTTGCAGAGTTTGGTAGTGGATCAATTTAATAATCTTATGACTTGCCTAGAGGAACATCCTGATTCAGATATGACCATTAATGCCTTTCAGAAGATTACATCATATATTGGCAATAAATTGACAGGAACATTCCGGGAGGGGGTGAGACAAAAGGGAATGGGATGGTTCAACTCAGAGTGTACTAAAGCCCATATTAACTTAAAGCAAACCTTAAAAAAAAATACCGAAAAACCCGCAAGACATTAGAGCCGCCAGAGCAGCTTATAAAAACTCAATACATAAACGGAAATCGGAGTTAAAAAAGAATGCATGGATAACACTAGTAAAGGAAAGCTCTTTGAGAGAGCTGTGAATGCTCCTTTCTTCATTGGAAGTAAATCCGATTTGATCGAGCTTGCCATTGAAGAATCAGTCTGGGTGGACCATTTTACTGAGCTCTATAAAAAAGATGTTATGCTTACTACAAATTGTAATTCCCAAATTCAGCAGGCTGTTAGTGAGCCCTTTTCTCTTGCTTTATTCCCTTTGGAGATTTTCTTTTCTGTCTCTGAAGTGGAAATAGCTCTACTTGAAAGCTCAAAAAATAAAGCCTCAGGGCCCGATGGGATACCTATAGATATATTCATGGATACTATTTCCCTATGGGCCCCACTTTTGACAAATGTGTTAAATAGCTTTAACGAAAAGGGATTTCCACCCACTTGGCAGGAAGCGATTGTAGTTCCTATTTTTAAAAAGGGAGATCGTAATGATCCCAAATGTTATAGACCTATATCGCTACTTGATTCTCTGATGAAAGTGGCCGGCAGAATCATTTTAAACAGACTGCAATTATGGGCGGAGGATAATGATGTTCTTTCTAAGTTCCAGTATGGTTTTAAGTCAGGTCTGAGCACCGTTGAACAAGGACTTAACTTAGCCATTATCATTGGCAAATATACGGTGGCAAAAAAGGGCAACCTTTTCATGACTTTTGTTGACCTCAGTTCAGCTTTTGATTGTCTGAGCCATGAGGTTTTATGGGATACCTTAACTGGTCTTGGAATTGACCTAAATATCCTTAATTTTATTAAAGAGTTATATAGAGGGGCGGGGGCAAAGGTACGTTTTGGAAAAAGAGGAGAAAGTGCTAAGAAATTCCCAATAAGGAAAGGCGTCCATCAGGGTTGCATTTTGGCACCTTTTCTTTTTAATCTATATATAAACGGTGTGGCGGGATTTTTAACAAAGTTAGAATTAGATTATCCCCAAATTGATGGCACGGCGGCCCCCATTTTATTATACGCGGATGATGCGGTCATCATGGCTAGAACCCAAGTGGGCCTTCAAAAGGCGGTAACAAGTTTCTCATTTTTTATGAGTTCCAGGGGCCTAAAAATTAATATTGGGAAGACGTTTACCATGTGCTGCTCATCAAAGTTAAAGCTTCCCTGTAGCATTTTTATAGAAAAGTCTAAGATAGGACTAACTAGTACTTTTTCATATCTGGGGATTGTTTTTAATAAAAAGGGAACCTGGGCAACAGTGGCCAGCTCAAGGAATCTTGTATTTGCTCGTGCTTTAGGTGCCGTAAAACAGTTTGCTAACAAACTGGGGGGTAGGCCTGTTCGTGTATTAATGGATATCTATAAGTCCAAATGTGTATCAACTGCCATATATGGGGCCGGCATCTGGGGAGTCACAGATTGCCGGGAAATTCAAGCTTAGGAAAAATATTTCCTGCGTTATTTGTTAGCGGTCCCCAACTCGACATCTACATATATTTGCCATAAGGAACTAGATGTGGTTTACATATCTGATCTAATTAAAATTAGTCCATTATTACTATGGCACAATATATGGACCTCTGAGGCAGCTGCCTTTAATAGAGCTATTTTGTTGGACTATATTAAAAAATATCCAATGGATCTCGTATGTTAAGGAATTTATTATCAATATGGGACATCCAACATTCTTTAATACCCCCTCCTCGCTATCTACGATCTCCAGAAAAGCCTTTAAGAAAAGCGGTCTTGCCTTCCTGGAGAATAAACGGTGGCTTAAGGAGATGACTAAGATATCCGTAATACAACATCATTTCATGTCACGTGCCCTATATACTTAACGATTGATCAACATCAATATGTATAAAAGAAGAATATTACAACTAAGAATATCTTTTCCAGCGACATTAGAGATGGGCTGAACAATGGTTGTTTATGAATACAATATGCATTAAATAATCCTAATTCCTGCCTCCGCAGCCATTCCTTTAGCTTCGAGGACCTGGAATAACCTGAACTGTCGCCCTTGCAGGCGAGAGAGATGGTTAGAAGTTGTTTCGGTACCGTCATTGTCAGCGCTGATGGGGAAATGGGTGGTGCTAGCTGCAGTGGCCTACTGGTCAGGGCCCTGTCACCAGGGCTGGACTGGCCGTGGCGGGCACCGGGCGTTTCCCTGGTAGGCCGCCAGGGTGGGGGCCGGTTTTGGGCCTCTGGGGGGGCCGATTTTGTTACAGGGACGTTTTTGCAGCATAGCTGCAATATCGTCCCTGTAACAAAATCGGCCGAAACCGGCCCTGGCAAAGAGCTCGGCCAACCCCCCAAACCCCCGGGAGGGCAGCCGAGCACTTTGCCAGGGCCGGTTTTGGTTCCAAGTCCGGCCCTGCCTGTCACTTATTATTTTACAAATTAAGAACTGCTGGATCCAAACAAAGGGTCCACTGGCATCAGAGAGTTTTTTTTTAGAACAGAAGGAACACCACACCCTTGGAGTCAGGAGATCTGCTGGCCTACCTGTAATCCACTGCGCGGAGGAGTACACGCAGAGCCATGCAGAGTTCTTTTTTCGCGAATAAAGACATATATTCCTCCATGAATGTAAACTTTCCCAAGGACAGGGTTGTGGAAGTTCCCATTTGCCTTCAGCGACCCTTGTGGGCACCAAAAATGTGCACACCCCTGCTGCAAGTCTCCTTAGTCAGCGATTTAATTATTTTCTATTTTGACTCCATCTCTTATTTATTCATTCTAAAGTTTGTCTGTCATTTCCATAATCCGTTTCAATTATGCCTGACACAAAGGTCTGAAATAAAGGCCCCAGCTGCTTAGTTCTTTTTATGTTTGTCATTCCATACATATGAGGGTTAGGAAAAGGACGTTGACTATGCATTGCTCTCTGAGACCTTCGGGCCTAGCTTCAGCTGTGTAAAACTCAAAAATAAATAAATACATTAATCTTATATTCCTGTCGGCCAAAGGCAGAGCCATGCTGTATGTATGGTTAGAAGAACGGCTGAGCAGCTAGACAGATCACATTCCATAGGGGTCACAAAGAAGTTGTCACAACTTTTGCATTGTTATGCCATGCTTTTACTTTCTGAATTACTTCTGAGAAGAAGAGTGCATTATGCAACATACTAAACAAGCAAATGGTGTTAAACAAACAAGCGAAAAGAAGGTAAGCAAAGGAAACTAAAAGCTAGACCGGTTTGTATTGCCATCTGCTTCTGTGGAAATCCCCTGGCTGTCAGATGCACCTGCAATAAAAAGTCAGTGCTGCCTGAGGGCAAAGTCTCACCAGGTGAGAAGAAGGAAAGTGGAGAGAGATCATTCCCACACCCAATGTGACACTGGGCCTGATGAGCAAGAAAATGCCTATGTTTACATTCGTAGATTTCTGACTATCATTGTGTAGACTTTTGCATTTTGAGGGTTCAACAGACATCCGCAACAGTGCACAACGCAGACACTGTGCACGAGTAGGCATTGTGCTAATGTGCAGCAGCATATTTTCCTGTTTGTTTTGTTTATTTTTTTTTGCACATGGAATAATGCCCTGTGTTGGCAGAAAGTCCATCCGCTGGACTCTTGACAATATGTAGGTGTTTAGTACTTCCGCATATCTAGCTTGTGTTTTTTTAGCATTTGCTTTCCACTATCGTTAGTTGCACAAACAGGATGCGAAATGCCACTGGGAACATGGGTGAGTAGTCATAAAGATTCAACTTTGGGAGTGCTAACCAGATACCAAATTTTGTTCTCATATTGGCAGTATTTCTCTGGTGCGTGGCTGTGTTTGACACACAAATTCATAAATGCTATTTTAAATGTTCGCATTCTTTGGGGTATTAAAAAATGAAATGCAGCTTTAGATGCAGCTTGGAGGAGAAACGTATAATAGGGCATTATTTGGGCTATAAAATGTGTGTGTGTGTATATATATATATATATATATATATATATATATATATATATATATATATATATATATATATATATATATTGTTCAGTTAACTGAAACCTTCCCAAATGAGCACCTCATATCTTATATTCAAACAGCAGTTTGGAATAGGACTTAATTCACAATTAAAATACATGAAAATAGCGGACAAAACCCTCAACTCCGGGGGGTGGATTAGTTTCAATCATTAAGTGGATAAGAACACAAAACCAGCGAAAATTTGTAAACAGAGACTTTACCGCAAAGAAAGATAAGCAGTACTTGTATAACAGATACTAAACATGAAAGGGGATAAAGGAGTGTTCAGCAGAGTGCCAAAGGGTGCGGGAACAGTGCAAGGTGCAAAAGTGGCTTTATGTCCTGTACGGAGTTAAGATTGGCCTAAACGACCCTTATTGCATTCATTTTTTTAAAAAAAGGGGGGTGATTTCCCCGAGGGTGTTACGGATGGATGTTGGCTATGAGCGACCATCGTTTCCGTGGCCGGAGCCGACATGAAGGGTGCGGAATGGATGGGAGTCATCACGAGCTATCCCAGGGTCAGTGACGTCTTAACGCATGGGCACGCTGGCCACGAGCACAGTGCCCTATGCTAATCTGTGCACAGACCACTGGCTCAGAGCCAGCAGCTGAAAAATAAAACGGTATTTGAATGTCGTTTTCTTTTTCAGCTGCTTGCTCTGAGCCAGCGTGTGCAGGGAGGGGCCGGGCCGTGGGAGGTGGTTGTCAGGCACGGCCCAGTGCACTGCTTAGCCCGGGGGCCCATAATGCTGTTAAGACGTCCAGCCCAGGGTAGCTGCCAAGGTTTGCAGTATGGTAACAGGTTGCAGCAATGAATTTCATAGCATTCCTCATGGTGCCTCGTGCAATAGAAAGTGCCAAGTGCATTATAGAGGTCAATATATAAAACAGATGCTTAGCATGTGAGTAGATATTAGAAAGGAAAGCAAAGTGTCAAAAAATGCAGAAAATAGACATTTCTTGGCTTATGCACGTCTGTTGTAGTTGGTGCCCATAGCGTTCATATTTGAGTATTGTGGAAAACAGCCCAAAATTACTATGACTGTTGGTTCTGAGCAGTCATTAAGCAGCCATTTTCATGGCCAGAGCCAACATGAAGGTAGCAGACGAAGCCGCACGAGTTATCCCAAGGTTGCAGCCCATGTTCGAGGTGTAATAGCAGTGGTGCAGCAATGATATTCGTACATCTTTTTAAATTTATTTTGGAGTTTTATTTAGCACTAACTCGAAGGTATCAGAGCACTTTAGATGAGCAACATTTGCATTACAGACAAACCCATTCATTTTGTGGGGCACCGGAAGATTAAGTGATTTGGCCAGAATCCCAGGATGTTGAGCGTCATTACCGAACTCAAACTCAGTTCACCAGGTCCGAGGTCGACCTTTCTAGCCGTTAAAAAAAAAAAAAATCCTCTTGGTTACTCATGCAATAGAAAGTGTTGAGTGCATTATAGAAATGAATATGTAAAAAAACAGTTAATCCATAGTTACTACTGGTGTTGGCTCCGAGCAATCATCAAACTGTCAATTTCATGGCCGGAGTCGGCATGCAAGGTCCAAATATGAAGGCGCCCCTAGTAATCCCCAGATTGCTGCCGATATTTGAGGTTTGGTAACAGTGGGGCCGCAGTGATATCCATGGCGTTCATCTTGGGGACTCTTGCAGTAGAGTGTGCCAGGTGCATTGGAGCAATGGATTATCTCTGTGTCGCTTCAGATGGTCAATAGCGGCTGTTTAATAAGGTGGGCAGTCAAGATTTTGAAATTAAAATATTCTCCTTGGAGTACCTGTATACATTTCAAATACATATTCTTAAAGATAATATGCTCATGTTGGTTCTGTTTATTTCCTTTAGTCTTCCCCAAGGTTTTACTGAAAAACCTCAAGAATCCTGTCTCGCTGCTGGTGATCTTGGCTCAGGTGAATCTGTCTGCAATGGTGGCTGGTATAGCCATATTCATGGCTAAGTTCCTGGAGAGGCAGTACTCTATCACAGCGTCGATGGCTAACCTGATATTGGGTATGTACAATCAGTTAAGGGAAACATTGTCATAAGCCGCTGTTCCAGTGTCGTCCACCATAAAATAGTTATAAAGATTTTTCAGTGCACAATCCGTTTGGTATCAAAGCCACAGATGAGGGACAGACAGGGCCACGGGAATTCATCTGCATGAGGACCAAATTATACATCAGGGTTGACTAAGTGTTGCGGCAATAGACGGTACATCAGCACCTGCAAGGTAACACTTTAACCTTTACAAAGGGTTACTGTCATAGTATTTCACCATATTTCAAGAATCTTTCTGTAAATTTTATTTAAAATATATCAACTGGCTTTTAACACCTTATTTTAGAAAACAAAGACCCCTCTCCCTGGAGGAGTCCCGTCTAATGCTACTCTCCCTGGACACGGAGGAATTGACTTTTCGCACTAGCACCTTCTTAAGACTAATAATACGTGTACGTAAAACGATGGAAAACCCCTGAAAGATTGCTGCTTTAGTTCTTTTTAATCTTTATGCAATTGTATTTTGTAATATTGTAATAATGAATTGTTTTTATGTGTGTACTTTTATGAATTTAAGTAATTCGAATAAAGGTCTTTTGAATTGAATTGAATGAATCTTTAGATGCTTTTGAGCTAGAAACATTTTTTAAGTCTTCAAAAGTGCTACAGAAGGTTGTTCATGTGGCAAAGGGTGTTGAATCCATAACTGCAGAAAATGATGTAGCAGCAGGATTGCAGAACTTGAAAAAAGGCTTTCGGTCCTCAATCCAACCCAGTTTGCTGGCCAAAGGAAGAGCGAGGGGCTGAAACTACAGAAGCTAGAGACGACCCTGTTTATTTGAGCTTCTTGCTGCATCCTTCGTGACCTTGAAACCAAATGGCCGTATCATGATCCCGTTCTCTGAACTGCACCCTCGCAGAAGGGGTATGCGTGTTTCTTTTTTGAAATGCATATATTAAAATAAAAAATCCCTGTAGTGCACCATGTACCGCTTACAAATACTGCCCAGAGATTCTAACCTCTGTTTTCTGCAGCCCAGGCACTAGCTCGAAGATTGTTCCTCCCATTTTCACCTCTGTAAATTCAGGGATATTACATGTAAAATGAAAGCCTTGCATTGTACAAATGGAGGAAACCCAAACCATGTACTGTATTTTCAGGAAACAGAGTTTGCTGCCACATTAATTCCAAGGCTAGAGAACATTTGCTCCAGAATGAGACGTACAGCTGCAGATTCATTACCTTAGAATTATCCCCATGTGTCAAACTGGATCCGGAAATTTTGTGAGCTGTACCCCTACATGCCAGTAGGTGACATCGTTCTGTTCCACATGGCATCATCTGTGCCGGAAGTGACGTGTGCGGTGTCTATATAGTCACCATCCCAGCGTGCTGATGTCAGTAATTTTCTTTCTGCGCCAGTCAGTGCAGGTCCGGAGAGAGCTACCCTCAGTCACTTTTTGACTGACCTTTTTGTCGAAGTTTTATGAGAATTTTCTCCTGGTGTCGCAGGATGTCAACTAGGAAAACTGGCTTCAAGCCCTGTGGCTACTGTCATTGACAGATGTCTGTGACAGATGCGCACCTCGTTTGCCTCTAATGCCTTGACCATGACGCAACGTGCCCCAACTGCTGGGCCATGCACCCCAAGGCCTTGAGGGAGCGCTCCCTCAAGCCCCTGGCTGCCTGACGTGCGACGCTGTGATGGTTTCGATCCCGGTCAAGTGGAAGATTCCGTAATCAGTTGCGTAGCCTAAGATCATAGTCACACTCCAAGTCATCTTTGGGTAAATCCCGCAGCGCAAGAAGAGTGAGAAGTTGAAGAGGTCTTCAACTGAACCCCATTCATTTAAGTCATCTGACGAGATGAGGGAGTGTTGTCATTCGAGGCCTGGCTCTACAGTTGAGCCTGCGCCTGGGCCGGCTCTGTTTTCATCCAGAGTGACCAGGAGCTGGAGTGACCCCACCCTGTTACTGCTTGCGCTTTCGGGCCCCACACATTCGAGAGGGGCCACCAAAGGTTTTTACTGGCTCCTTGAATTGACGGATGTATCGAGGATTCAACTTTCCCAGATGCCGGTCCTGATGCCAGTATGGATCACCAGGAGCTCTAGTAGGTTGATGCGGAGTCCTGATTCCGCTGGAGACCAGAGTTTTCAGATCTCCACCTCTCCCAGATGGCTGCCCCATCCCAGAAGTGACGTATCTGTCACCACTGTCATATTTGGTTGGAGAAGGGAGAGGGGTCTGCCGCTGATCCAGCTGCAGTTCGGCAGCCTCCACTGCAGATCTTTTGCAGTTTCCTCCAAGATCTGGACCATGTTGGAGAAATTCCCTGATGTTGCTCCCACTGGAATTTCACGTCCCACTTCAGAGCCCGCATATGCCAACAGGCATGAGTCACAAGTAGGATGCAGGAGGCCATGAGGTCCAGCAACATCGGAATCAGTCACAGCAAAATCCAGGATAGAGGCTGAAACATCGGTATCATAGCCTCAATATCCTGGACTCGCCATCTGGGAGGATAGTCCCAAACCTGCACAGTGTCCAGAACAGCTCCGATGAAAGGGAGCATCTGAGAGGAAGTCACGTGTGACTTTAGAACTCTGATAGTTCACTTCAGTGCATGCAGGAGGCCTCCCGTAGTCTGGAGGGGGAGACGACAGCCTGTAGCGAGCCTGCCTTCAACAGCCAGTTATTGAAGTGGGGAAAGACTGGCGCCCTTGATCTCTGGAGATGAGCTGCAACCACCGCCATCACCTTGGTGAACACCCGAGGGGAGCTGGTAAGGCCAAAAGAAACATGGTGAACTGAAAGTGTTCATGGCCCACTTTGAACTGCAGGTAATGCCTGTGGGCAGGCAGGATGGGAAGGTGGGAGTATGCGTCCTGCAAGTCCAATGCTACCATTCAGTCTCCCCCGGGTCCAGGGCAGGCAGGACTTGAGCGAGCATGAGCATTTTGAACTTCTCCTTTTGAGGAAGAAATTGAGAGAGTGCAGGTCTAGGAAAGGACGAAGATCTCTGTCCTTCATGTGCATCAGAAAGAAGTGGGAATAACAACCATGACCTACTTCTGTTGTTGGCACCGTCTCTATGGCTTCCTTGGCCAAGTGAGCCATCACTTCCTGGCGGAGCAAGGAGAAATGGTCCTCCACCAGTCTGTCGCAAGTGGGTGGCATGGGTGGAGGGTTAGTCATGAAGGGGAGGGAGTAGCCACTTTGGACATTCTGAAGAACTCAGCGGTCTGATATTATAGACCTCTAACGGGGCAGTTTAGGGCATATCCTGCCTCTCACTGGGTGCCCATGATGGTAAGAGAGAAAACTGAAGGGGCTTGAAGGTGGACAGACCCAACATCTGGCTGCTTGACCCACGGTGTCTGTTGGTACCGCGTCCTTAGAGGCTGGGAAGCTTGCTTGCCGTACCACCTTGGCTGGTAAAGATGCAGCTGGAAGGCCCTTCCGTGGCCACAAAAGGAGCGAAAGGTGGACTGGTACTGACAATGGACCATGGAAAGGCCCAAGGACCTGGCCGTAGCTCTGCTATCCTTGAAACACTCCAGCGCTGAGTCTTTCTGGTCTCTGAAGAGACAGGAGCCATCAAAGGGCATATCCATAAGCAACGTTTGGACGTCCCTGGAAAAGCTAGTTGTTCTCAGAAAGGCGTGGCGCCGTAAGGCCACCAATGAGATACCGCTCTACCCAGTGAGTCGGTTGTGTCCAGCCCACATTAAATTGTGAACATCGCAGCATCTTTCCCATCAGACATAGCTTGTAAGAGTATGGCTTGGGCCTCCTCCGGTACCATGGGCACCACCTGCACAACCAAATCAAACAGGGCATGGGAGTAATGGCCCAAAAAGCATGCACAGTTCAAGGATGACAGTGCCAGGTTAGAGGAAGAAAACATTTTCTTTCCTAAGGTGTCCAGCATCTGGACCCAAAAGAGCATTGTTAATGTATCTTCACAAAAGAGTTCCGGGTGGTCAACCAATTCTTAATGGGGTACTGTGGAAATTTAGCTTGCAAACTGAACATTATCTGCGCCATCTTGCCTCTCCCCAGCGCCACGCACAGCGAATGCACGGCCGCCATTTTAGGCACCCCACTCTCTCCCCGCTCATTGTCAATCGCCAGCGCGGTCCCCTTGGCGCTGCGAGCATCCCCCGCGCGCTGGCCACCCCCGCTCTCTCATACAGGCCATAAACCCTCTCTTTCTGCGCGACCCTGCTACGGAACCACTTCCGACCGACAACCCATACATGGTCATGCCTCTCCTTTGATAACCCCCTTCCTCTGCACCCCTTTGTCTGAACTGGTCCCAGGCCATCACCTAGCCCTGCGGATGCAGTTTATTGCCCCTACTGTAAGGGAAACTCCCCACATCAAAGGGATTACAGTAGATCAAAGCCCCTACCCCCTGAGACCCGACCGGTCACACACACCCCCAGGAATTGGCGGAATACCCTGCTGCGCAATAGCCATCTCCTACTGTGGGTGGGGTGAGAACTT
This sequence comes from Triturus cristatus, assembly GCF_964204655.1. NCBI lineage: Eukaryota > Metazoa > Chordata > Amphibia > Caudata > Salamandridae > Triturus > Triturus cristatus. Next base: position 1,528,406,838 of record NC_140591.1, read on the forward strand.
CTACTGTATCTATGTGTGGGATCGGATCTGAACCGGGGCTGCAGGGGATATTCCCCCATACATCAAGGAAATCTCAAGAATGTACTATGTGTAATAAAGCAATAAACCAGTGTGTAAGAGACCAGGTCTCAGAGATGCAGTTAGAGCACCTCGTGACGATACCTTGCTGTCTGATCTGATGTGTTCTGCTCCGACGGAATAAAACTTGGTTTCCTGCCTTCCAGTCTCCGGCGCCTGCCTCTTTTATTGGTAAATTATCGAGTGGTATGAGAGGCGATTACCGCCGGGCAAATACTTGAAAGGTTATCGACTGAAACTGCCGCTACCATTTAACAATTGGCGTCCCAAACGTGGGGCCCATCAGCGACACGTGGATCCAGTGGGAGAGGTCCCGACGACAGAGTGAATGACTGCAACGATCGGGAGAGCTCCTGCCCAATAGACCCTCGTCTGGCAGCCGATCATCCGAACTTCACTGGTTCCGAGCAGACCTCTCTCGAGTGATCTACGGTCCTGACTGGGAACCATCAGGAGTGCCGCGGCAAATACGGAGAGTAGAGGACGATCGGGCGCTGGAGGCGGAAGACGAGAAACTGTCCACGCGGTCCGGGTAAGGTCGTGATACACGACAAATTGAGAAATAATTGATTGATTGTTTGAAGCTTTGGAAATACTAGTATTGCTCATTGATTGTTCTTTTTGAGATATTCGCTGTCTACAAACGGGTAGGAGTAGAAATACTCTCTCTCTCTCTCCCTTTGCAGATAGTGAAGGGTAGGTAACGCAGACTTTTGTCCCCGTTGAAACCCGTCGTGCCTATCTTTATCTCCCCATTGATTGATTGTCCGAACATTGATTGTTTTGAAGAATAGTGTTTTTTTTTAGATATTCTCTGTTTGCAAATAACGTAGAATAGGAATATTCTGTCTAGTCTTTGCAAATAGTGAAGGGTAGGTAACGCAGACTTTTGTCCCCGTTGAAACCCGTCGTGCCTATCTTTATCTCCCCATTGATTGATTGATTGATTGTCCGAACACTAGTTGTTCGATATTGGTTCTTTGGAGGTATTCTCTGTTTACAAATAACGAAGAATAGAGATATTCTGTCTAGTCTTTGCAAGCAGTGAAAAGATAGGTAGTGCTGACTTTTGTCCCCGTTGAAACCCGTCATGCCTATCTTCTCCCCACTGATTGGTAGTTGGTTCTGCCCGGACCGCTTATTAGAGGTGAACCACCCGGCTCCACTGGAAGGCACCCCTAATAAGGACATGTTCACTAAATATGGACTAGTCGCCGTAGCTTACAGCAAGCTGTGGCATAAATATACCAAGAAGGACCCCGAAAATCAGTGGCCACTGATGGGATCCTTCGACGACCATAAGATAGAAGCGCTAGAAATCGCTCTGCGTAGCAATAAGACGACGCCTACTATGCTTGACAGTATCGGCATGTGGCGCAAAGAAGCGACGCAACGGAAAAAGAGGGAAGAAGTAAAAGCAGAAAAGGAATTACGAAAGGCAGCTCACCTTGCCGCTAGAAAGTTAGAAGAAGACATAAAGGAGAGATGGGAAACTAAACTAAGACAGGAGCCCGAAACCTCAGGCCAGTACGCTGTTAGGACCCCTTCTTTGCTCTACCCTGAGTTGTCCTCCAAGCAGCGAACGAATGACGAGTTACTGTTAGGTCCCCCGATCATTTACATGCCCCCTCCGTATGCACCCTCCCAATCAATAGTGCAACACCCACAACCCCCGAACACGAGCGAAAGCAGTACAGGGGCCTCGGCCCTCACGGCCTCCGCGCCGGCTGAGCCTCTTGTGCCGAACCCAACGTCGACTACAACGCTAGACGACCATGAGATAGGAAAGAAAGAGTCCACCAGAATGAATCGATTAACTAAGGATGAACGAGCAGGAATTGACAAGATAGTAGGGACGCTGGTGGAACGAAAAGAAAGTGAGGAGTATATAACAGATGTGTATAACTCGTACGCCGACAGCCGCAGACGACACTTCGTCGTACGGCTCTGTTATCACGCCCTGAATGCATATGAGGATAGGTACCACGATAAAGGTCCCGAAGGCTTAGCGGCCCTATATAGGAAGGTAGACATTGGGGAAGAAAGAGAGGGCGATGTAGCGAACCTCTTCACTCGTACACTCGAGGTCTACCGACACCTTAAAGAACATGGACAGACCACCAAAACAGAAACCCCCATAGCAACTAAGCCCCAGGGAGGAAGGTCCGATGCCATGATGCCCATTAAAGAAGCTGCCCCCTACTGGGTCAGGGAACACACGACGACATCAACCACCAAGATGCGAAGGAAAGGGTTGTATATAACTGGGTCTACCAGCCGTGGGACCGGCAAGATATCTTGACCTTTAGAAAGACTCTACCCGACTTGAGAAAGAACCCGACTGCCTTCTACACTGAATTGGGTACAGCCTTAGGCTCAACGATAATGACGTTAGCAGATATCGACTTGTTCTTTGGGCTATGCCTGCCGGCTGATGTGTGGAAACAAATCCGGAAAGTTGACCACGCTGAGCCGTTCGGATATACCTGGGTACAACTCGATACCATAGATAAACAGCGAGAACCAGGACAGAAACCCCCGAAGGCCATCTTAGAGCTCCCAGACAAGATTGTACAAAAGCTGAAGACTCTAATCCCAGAAAGAAAGGTAGACTGGTCGATAGTGACGGCTTGCCGCCAGAAACCCCAGGAAGATGTGTCTGAATACTTCTCCCGATTCGAGACTGTGTTCTCCGATTACAGTGGCCAAGACATGACCACCGCAACCGGACATCACCTTTTTGTCCAGAATTATGTAAAGGGTCTGTCGCCAGAAGTTTCCCAGAAACTACAGACCAGCGAGAGTAGTTGGGCAGCCTCCAAACCCGCAGCAATTCTCCAGATGGCCCAATACTACGAAAACCAGAAGAACGAGAATGATAGGGCGTCAGAGAAGAAGAAAAAGGAATTAAAGGAGAGGGTAATGATAGCACAGTTGCAAGGGGTGACCATGGGAAGGGAACCCCCGAAAGAGAATTACCAACCAACCGCCCCTAGAAAGCTACCCCCTAGAGACCATACACCTACACCCTACAACGGACGGAGAGACTTAGATGGGAATCAATGTGCGTTCTGTAGAGGGTTCGGACACTGGAAATCCCAGTGCCCGGTCCTTTTGGAACTGAACAAAAATAGGGACCCCAATAGGCACAACAGGAAGTTTGTTGATACCCACCATCAACGTCACCACGCTTGATTAGGATCACGTGCAATCGAACCACGCCATTTTCCGAATACGCTAACTGGATCGCTGATACGTACAACGCTCCAGCAAAATAGTATGGTCAAACATTTTTAATAACTTATAAGTATAACAACATTCCGGCAAAATGAACAGGTTAGAACATGTTTTAAACAACTATTTACATGACAGTCTGCTGCGACCTGCATCCCAAAGCATTTACGTCCACGTGACACCGTCCTCGCCTCTCCTACCTCGAAGTTGCAACATTGGCCTGTTTTGGGCGGTCCCTCTTAGTTGACTTTGGGCTATAAAAGCCATGCAAAAATCCCTTGACATCAGTGGCGGGCGATTGTGCGAATAGGCCGGAGGCTATACGAAGCGCCGAAGTTCTGGCAACACCAAGGCGGAGCCCGCCATGCTGTGCGGGCCTACCCGTCTTCTTTCTTCTTTCTTCAATAAGGGCTGATGCCCTGGCGGGGGGAGGCGACGCGGACGGACCTCCCCCACCTCCCCAGGTGGAGGCTCGCCGGGCACCCCAACCGTCTTTGACTCACCGGCCAGCTAAGCTGCACCCAACCGTCTTTGACTCACCGGCCAGCTAAGCTGCACCCAACCGTCTTTGACTCGCCGGCCAGCTAAGCTGCACCCAGCCATCTTTTTCATCGGCCTGCTGGATTTCACCCTGGCACGCTGTGCGGATCTTCCCATTCACTTCTTCCTTCAATAACGGAGGGTGCCCTGGCGGGGGGAGGCGACGCGGACGGGCCTCCCCCACCTCCCCAGGTGGAGGCTCGCCAGCAGATGAGGGCACCCCAACCGCATCTTTCACACGTCAGCCAGCTGAGTTGCGCCCTGCCACTTCATTCGCCGTTCGGCTGAGCCGGCACCCCTGCACGCGGCCGCCAGGCAACCACCCAAGCACAGGGTTCACCAGGACTGCCGCTAGCACCCGACGCGGGGAGTGGGCCCCCGCAGCCAAGTAAGCAGGGGCCCACTCCGGTGGCAATACCATCTGAACTGCCGCTGTAGCTGCTGTTGGCCCCTCTCCGATAGCCGTACCGAAGAGCTGCTGCTACTGCTGCCCTTGAACTCCGGCGGTTGACCCCTCCGGTTCCAGGCCTGGCCCACCGTGAGACAATTCTGGACTCGAAAGCTTGTTTGCTAGGGCATGGGCCCCACCCTTGACAGAACGCTCCCCTCAGCCTTGCAGAAATGGTTGGAGTCATTTGACATTCGACTCCTGCGGACTTCCGGTAAGGACAAAACCACCGCCATTGCTCTTTTGCCCCCCGGGCGACGGCCACCTTGCCTCCGCTTGGTGCAGTGAAAAAGTAAAACGTCGGCGGAAGAACCCGCCTGCCGCCCCGCCCTAAGAACGAACCATGGCATTGCTACAAGGTTGCAGTGACGCCATGCTGACGCAAAGTTGACGCTAACGAAAGTTCTCGAACTACCGAAAGGAATTCTGGTTCAACTGCTAATTCATGGAAAGACTTAGACTGTGCACTGGCCCGACCCCGCCCTAAGATGGCGCTGATGTAGGAGTGGCCTACAACTCCTTGTGGCGTTCCAGTCACGTGACATTTGTGTTAAAAAGAGATATATATATATATGTATGCGATGCTTTCACACATGATGGTGGGGGAGAGGGGGGAACCGATTTTTATGTTAATCTAGTGTTGCTCATGTTGCTCGACGCCTCTCACACCGTGGCCGGCCTATAGCGGCTGTAGGCCCGTATTTCTACACTGACATTGTTTTAAATAAAGGGCTTCTTAAAAAGGAATTACGGAATCAGTGTCATGACTAATCATCTGGGTTGTTGAAGGTTTCTCTTTTAAATAAAAGATTGTCACTCCTAAGCGAAAGCATACAGATAATACAGACTCGATTTGCCTAAAATATTTTTGTTTAACGGAATTTATACCCATCACGCCTGCCCTTTTTCCAAGAATTGTCAAATGAATAACGAACTATAACTTAAGGTATATGTCGCACGCAAGGTATGGTATCTTGCACCATAATACACGACCAATTGAGAAATACATGCACGACCAGGGAACCCGAATTTAGGAGATGAATGAACTAGAGCATCTTTGCCTCGAACTAAAGAATAATAGGTCCGTGGTATTACCCACCCCTGCGGCTAGCCTGGTACATGGTAGGTAGAACCTTTCGTGTCTGCGCGCGCTGGGGTATTTTGAATACTGCACCTCCCCTCCCCTCTTATTTTCCCCTCTATAGGTCACGACGAAGTTCCGACTGAAGAGTGGAGTGGACATGGACCGCACCAAGTTCAACATCAGGGAAAACATAGACAAACGTTGTGAGATAGTGCGTAAAATTACAGACCATCATTGGGAACATGAAAAACTGTATGATATGATTGTGCGTGTGTACTACGATTATACGATATGAATGTGTATGCATTTCATGTTTGGGTCACTTGAAGAGAGCGTCATTGTATGATTGAAGTGCTCGTCCACCGATCAAAGGGAGGAGAATAAAGGGTCGGACAACCCATAAGATAAACTACAAAATACTAAAGGTACGCAGCATGCATAGGAATAGAGGACAGGAAAGGAGAGGTCCCCGTGCTCAACGCAGCCCTGAGTCTCCGTCTTGATGCATGTACTGTCACACCCTATCCGGCATTTGTGTGTACGTGATCACCGAATTTATGTCTTTTCCCCGCTTGTGTTTTCTTACATGGAACAGACCCATGCTACTCCATGTTGTGTGTGCACCAAGTGGCCTATTATCTTACCCATCTCTCTCTCTCGTTTTGTGTCGTATGTATGCCGAAATAGCCTACTTGATGCACACGTCTCTCTCTCTCTCTCTCTCTCTCTCTCTCTCTCTCTCTCTCTCTCTCTCTCTCTCTCTCTCTCTCTCTCACTCTCTCTCCCCCTCCCTCGCAAAAGGCTCTTTCTTGCCCTCTTTCTTCTTGAATAAATTAACGACATACACCTCTTTGGTAAGTGTATAATTGGCCTGAACACGGTGGTGTTCGAACAAATTGACAGAAACAAAAACGACCATACTTTACCACGTTACTACCTCTCCTTTTTGCGAACGTTAAGCCTAATCGGCTGAGAAGGAAAGGACAGGTAAGACGACTGATGTCTCCCAATCTGACCCTCAACACGGGGACTATATGTCAGTGGTTTTTGTTCTTAAAGGACACCATCTCCACCGCCCAGAATTACCCCTGACCAATTAGCCCGAAATAGAATGTCTAAAGCACCCTGTTCTCCCAAAGATAACTCCAGCCCTATACTAGCCGTCTCAGAGTATTCCGAACGAAACAGCTGATGGCCCTGTTTTAAACTGATAAAGGGTCACCTACTGTATGAAAAGGATACTCGTGAACGTATGACCGTAGCACCTCGCACTTACGGGTATTACCAAACCTTGTATTATAGGGCGCAGAAACTGACACCTAGAAGGCCAGACGATGGACAGGGACACCCACAGAACCCTGCACCACAGCAGTAATTAATAGATCAGTAACACGCACATTAACATCAGAGTTAATAGACACCAATCATATAGTAACAGATAAGAGCATTTCCGCAACTACTCAGTGGTTGGGAGAGAGAATGAAGTATGTAAATGTCTTCCCTGCCAAAATCTCTAAGACTTTCGTTTCTTATAACCCATTCAAAGATAACCTGCAGCCATCGGAAGAGAGGGGTCGGACGTGACGCACAGTCTGGCTGCGGATCATAAAGCATCTATGATATCGACCAAGGGGGAAGCGACGAAGCAAAAAGGGTGTGAGAAGAGACACCATTATCAGAACGATAAGCGCGAAGGGCTACATCGAGGCCCCTGCTCACTGACCAGCGTGCCTGAAGTCTCAACCCGTCGGGCCCGATTGATGGGCCCAGTGCTGAAAGATTCTGCTCTCCTTGGTCCGCATTTTTGATCCGATCCCACGCCACCCCATTCTCTCTTCCTCTTTCATTTGGACTATGACTTTGACCTACTACCGAAGAACAAAAGGCCGGCACCCTGTCTCAAAGTACCTGTGGTGAACTGTGTTAAGGAACAGGACTGTGATCAAAGAACAGTGAGTGGTCACACCCTGCCACGTGAGAAATCGGATTTGAGCTGGACCTTAGCTCCACCGCCGGTGCTCAACAGTGCCAACGAAAGAAGAACAACAATGAGAGCTTACCAGTGATAGCTCTTTATAAAACAAGGACACTGGAAAGAAGAACCCATGTCAAAGTTGAAAATCCTCTCCCAACCACCTTATTATATTAACTATCTTCTTATCAAGTTTTCATGATGTTGCATCAATCACTTCCGACTGTACACTGAGAAGTTAAGAAAATGTAACTTTGTATAGTAACATTCATACAACACCAGCCATGTACACGACTATACTGCAACTTTGAATGTACTTCCTCCTCGCCTACTTTATCAAACTGTATGAGACAATGTACAAATGTGTCAGATTACTCCTGCCTACCCTAAAGACTCTGTATCTTTAAATGTATGACGAACATTGACGATACTGTAACTGAAAGGCTAACAAAGGTGAATATTGGCCGGACAAGCTGGCGAGATATGTTAAAAGGGAGGACTGTGGAAATTTAGCTTGCAAACTGAACATTATCTGCGCCATCTTGCCTCTCCCCAGCGCCACGCACAGCGAATGCACGGCCGCCATTTTAGGCACCCCACTCTCTCCCCGCTCATTGTCAATCGCCAGCGCGGTCCCCTTGGCGCTGCGAGCATCCCCCGCGCGCTGGCCACCCCCGCTCTCTCATACAGGCCATAAACCCTCTCTTTCTGCGCGACCCTGCTACGGAACCACTTCCGACCGACAACCCATACATGGTCATGCCTCTCCTTTGATAACCCCCTTCCTCTGCACCCCATTGTCTGAACTGGTCCCAGGCCATCACCTAGCCCTGCGGATGCAGTTTATTGCCCCTACTGTAAGGGAAACACCCCACATCAAAGGGATTACAGTAGATCAAAGCCCCTACCCCCTGAGACCCGACCGGTCACACACACCCCCAGGAATTGGCGGAATACCCTGCTGCGCAATAGCCATCTCCTACTGTGGGTGGGGTGAGAACTTCTACTGTATCTATGTGTGGGATCGGATCTGAACCGGGGCTTCAGGGGATATTCCCCCATACATCAAGGAAATCTCAAGAATGTACTATGTGTAATAAAGCAATAAACCAGTGTATAAGAGACCAGGTCTCAGAGATGCAGTTAGAGCACCTCGTGACGATACCTTGCTGTCTGATCTGATGTGTTCTGCTCCGACGGAATAAAACTTGGTTTCCTGCCTTCCAGTCTCCGGCGCCTGCCTCTTTTATTGGTAAATTATCGAGTGGTATGAGAGGCGATTACCGCCGGGCAAATACTTGAAAGGTTATCGACTGAAACTGCCGCTACCATTTAACAGTATGTCGGTGCAAAGAAGGGAAAGGCCGTGCAGAAGCGGACCATCTCCCGACGGATCGTGCTCCTGCATTAAAATCTGCTATGAAGCAACCCTTTGAGGGTTTGCATGCTCATTCCAGCAGAGCTAAGGCTACCACCACTGAATTAGCACACGGAGTTCCTGTCCTGGACATCTTCAAGGCAGCACCGAGGGCTTCTCTACACATATTTACAAATTAGTAATGGAATCCTAGGCTAGAAGTCAATATCAGATGAACAAGATGCTTACCTTCGGAAATACATTATCTAATAGAGACTCTTTCTAGTCCCAGATTCCTTACTGACCCACACATCCTCCCCGCACTGTGAAAGGACTTCCAGGGACAGGGTTTTTCCCCTTTTAGGGCCCTAGTTTTCTGCACCCGTGGTCAGTGTTTTTCATGGCTCTGCACTCCTGCCGTGGAAAGTCGTGAAAAGAAACTGACATCAGCGTACTGGGGTTGTACCTATATAGGCACTGTGCAAGTCATGTTCGAAGCCAACAACACCACGCAGAGTCAAACGATGCCACCTACTGGCACGCAGCGATACTACCCACAAAAATTCTGGGTCCAATCTGATGCCTGGGGATAGTTCTAAGGTAAGGAATCTATGGCTAGAAAGAGTCTCTACCAGATAAGGCGTTACCGAAAGTAAGTAACTTGTTCGTTATTACATCTTGAGTGGACAAATGTTTGTTGAATAAATAAAGCGGAAACCAGATGTAGTCCTAGTCAAATCCTTTTTTATTTTCTGGCCACAGGGACCCATTAAATCAATTGACAAGATTAGAGTGATTCTATCTAGGGATTCCTGCAGATCTTAAATGAATTGGACGTAAATGTAATTGCATTTGTATAGCGCTTACTACCCCTGACAAGGCGTCAAATCGATTTATGTCAGGCAACACGCTGCTCCGGAACCCAAGGTTAAATGTTAGTTCAGTGTTATTGGTTACTGTTAGTTGAATGGACTTGACACTTTCTGAAGTATTCGGGCAACCATTTTGAGGCCTTCAGAAGGATTCATATGTTTTTGAGTGTAGAGGGCTAAGATCTGAGAGTCTTTAATGGACCCTGGTCTTTCTGGAATTTTGTGAGTTTTACTTTGCATAGGGATAAAAGCAGGGCACACACACCTGGAGGTGGTGTAATTCAAAATGATGGGATCTCATGCAGAATGTGATAAGACCTCCGCAACTCCAAAATCTCACAAATATAGGCTTTAGGCTGAATGGGAGCCTTCTGTGCTGCAGGGTCTACAGGGGCCTGTACTGCACCCCTATTTTAGGGTTTTATTTAGCCTTCTTTATAAAAACCTTATTATGTGATGGTTTTCATTTAAGCTAAGCAAGTATAGAAGAGCAACTGAGACAGGAGGTCTCTCCGGAGGATTCAATTTCAGGTGATCTGGTTTAACCTTGATGGAATATAGATCGGGATAAAAAGATTCTGTATGACCAACTGGAAGATCTGATATTTGGTGACGTGCATGAAGATTGATTTTAGGATTATAGAAAGCTCATTCCGATACCTTTTCACATGGGGTCACAAAGCCTTTCTCCATCATCCTCTCTCTAGTCATTGCTAATGCTCTTCCGGATTAAGCGATTTAGAAATATTAGCAATTGTCAAAGATATCCTTATATTCTTTGTTTGGATAATTGCCTATTGGTGGGTTCTTTTGATGTGACTATTGAATTTTATGCTTACATATCCCCCCCACCATTTCATCTCATATATAACCTATACATTTATTTGTTTGCACACTTTGCATTTATAAACATGCTATGTTTAGCACTCTATGCATATGTATACCATGTAATATTTTCTTATCACAGTTTGATAGTTCACCAATTATTCACGTATATGTTTAACATGGATTATGTTGTATTGTAAAGTTATGTGAAAATGGAACAAAATTCATGTGTTAATTCTTGCATTTGACATCATTCGATGTGGGGGCTGCATTGTACTTAAACTTGCTACATATAAGTATTAGTTAGTGAGGAAGAGCTTCCGTTCCTGGGTATTCAGTGCATATAGAGCAGTAAACCTCTTTTGTGAAGTCCACAGACAGGCTCTTCTGAGTTAGTCCAGCCTCCTCTGGTGGTTGAGGACTCTGCAACTTACCGAACATCCCTCATAAATGATTTCAGTTGAACACACTGATGGATTTTGTATTCACATTTGCCAATGAGGGACCTCAACCATGCCTCAACAGAGTTTTATATTTGTTCTCTGGTCCCTGGTGAGGTTACTTCAAAAGCACAGCAGCACATGTTACACACAACACATCTTAGGTGTTAAATGATTCTGGCCTTTGTTTTATACAGGAGTAGTAGGGATTATTTCCCACCCAATGCTCACATTTACCGAAGGCGGAAAAAGACTTAGCAGAAGATGACTGCGTGGCGGCCTATTATTGGTTGGGATACTCTCACCACCCTTCCATCAGACCAGGTGTTGTAGAGACACCAGTGCTGTTCTCAGACACTAAGCAGAAGTAGATCAGCACAGTTCAACTTCCGGGTAGTGTCTTCGCTTTAAGTGGTTGGTCCGACCGTGGGAGGTGGGTCGAATCCTTTGTGTCAGACTGTTTGGACCACCCCTCACTGCAAGGGTACTTTTAAGAGGTGTGCAATAGAGACGGGTGAAAAACAGGATTAGTCTTTGTGGCAAGCTTCTGCATTCTGTGGAATGCAGATCCACATGTTTTCTCAATGCAATTAACATTTTTTAGAGCGTGACTGTTATATATTTATTTTGACTTTTATAGCATATTTCTAACGAAAATGGATTCCTCAATAATAGAGGTTTTACTTCAAACATTTTTCGATTTTGTCTGGCACGATCATTCACATAGTCCCGTCCTAAGGAAATAAAAACAGTACTCGCAGTAAGAGAGCTATGTAACATGACAGGAACAGGAATGTCTACTGTTAGAAATGGGATCACTGGTTGGCTAAGGCTGGCGCCAAAGCCAGGCAGAGACCACCACTCTAGTCAGGGCAAGGGAGTTACACGCCGAAGATAACCCCTGCTCGCCCCCTTGGTAGCTTGGCACGAGCAGTCGGGCTTATCCCGGAGGCAATGTGTAAAGCGTTTGCGCAACACACACACACAGCAGCAACACACTAGGTACACCACAAAAGGAACTAAGGAACTCCACACAAGGTTATATAAAAATAACCTTTGTATTATTATAAACACATTAAAAACATAATCACACATTTACACTGTGCCAACTGGCCCCAGGCAGTATTTACATGGGATTATTTACACCTGGCCGGAACAATCAGGCCACGGTCGGAACCTCTACATACATAATGCACAACCAGTAACTACTGGTACAATACTGTTCTGAGAACTAGATCCTGTAACATAAAACATAAAACATGGGACACCTAAATCATATCAGGTATGAATCTCATCAGCATAAACCACCTTAGGTTAGGCATAATCAGCACACAACCACATTATGCAATAATCACGTGAGGCAATAGGCCTCGCAAGCATAAACACCATAGGCAATAATCAGCATAAGCGCAGTGTGCTCCAATCGGGGGCACAACACACTGGAATTGGCTCCAGGCCAACTGGCCTCTCACAGGGGCTCAAATGCCCAATGTCCAGAATGTCAGGGCTGCCAATGCAGTATGACCAAACACGCGCAATTGCGCTGGGGCAGAGGCGTGTCTCTCACTCCTACCTCCTTCAGCAATGCCCCCAAAGGAATGTTGGCCTAAACGTGGCAGCTGCCCACTACTTGCTGGGCAGCTGTGAAAATGAGCCCGGGCACCAGCATGCCTCCTGAGCCCCCCTCTGGGACTCTAAACGAAATGCCCCAAGGAAAAGAATGGGGCTGGCACTACTGTGCCCTGAGTCCCCCACTGGGACTCCTGACAACCAATTGCACCAATGTTGCAGCTGCCTGCGCTCTCGCAGGGCAGCTGGGAAGCAGGGAAAACACGCTCTGGTGCTATAGTGCCTCTGAGGCCTCGCTCTGGGGCTCTTAACATTAATTGCCCCCTCAGTGCCGCTGCCGGCAACTGCGGTGCAACTGGAAACAAAACCGACACTAGCACTCACTGTGCCACTAAAGCGCCACTCCGGGACTTTAAACTGAATGGCCCCCAACGTTGCAGTGGCCCGCTACGGCGGCGCCACTGAGGAAAACTTGGCCCCAGCACTGGGGACAAACTGGTCCCCAATGTTCCAGCTGGCCACTGGAATTCGGGACAGCTGGGAGTGTCCAAAAAGTGAAGCCCTCACTCACCGGGCTTCGTGGATACTCCTCCGGTCGTCGGCTTCCTGCTCCTGGGCTTCTCTTCACCCGGTCCGGTGCAGGGAACTCCCTTCACCACGGGAGCCCCGCTCACCCGGCAGTCTCCTCTTTCCTCAGCTGCTGCTGCGGAAAAGGCGGAAATGGCGCCCTAGTCACTTGGTCCGTGGCGGTGAATCTCGAGGAAGCTTCCTCGCGTTGTCGGGCAACCGCTACTACTGGGCCAATCCCAGCACGGCAGGGGTGACGTCAGCGGACTGCCGGGCTGGCGGTGGTGATCTCCGCAACCTCGGATTGCTTTCACCGGCAATATGCGGGGTGGGCACACGCCAAACTTCCTCTCAATGCGGGATGGGCACCCGCGGTAATTAGCATAAAGCGGGGTGGGCTCCGGCTAGAAGGTGCCGATGCGGGGTGGGCACCCTCTTGGTTTTTACCATAAATTAGCAGCAATAACGCGCGGTGGGCTCCCGAGAGATCTCAGCAATGCAGGGGAATCCCTATGTCTGGATTCCCTCAAAATCGATTGCAGGCCCAAAAATGGAAGCGCTCCTCAGGATAAAAATAAAGCCAAGTCAGCAAGGCGCTTCTCCAAATACAAGCAAAGCACTAGAGTCCAAAGGTCATGGATAAAGGGGCAAAGCTGGGCTCAGGCAGGCCAGCACACAGGGCCCTCCAGCAGGAAGGCAGTCCCTCATTGCGGGTCCTCCTGGAGCCCAGCTGCAGCAGCCCCCCCACTGCAGGAACAGCACAACACTTTCATGTAGGCACAGCCCCTTCATTTATAGGACATTTCCTTTGTCTGAAAGCACAGGGCTGGGGAAACCAGATGCAACTGGTTTTGGAGCACTCGGTTTACCAGGCTCCTCTTGCCTATTGTTAGGTGGGGGCTTGTTATCAGACACACCATAGGGGGACGGAGCCAGCATTCACTAGGGCAGGCACAATCCTATTCAGGGACCAGGGACCTCCCCTCCCACTACTCAGAATGCAGATGTCCCTATTCAGCCTAGCGCTGACTCACCCTGCCCCTCCTGGAGCCACCCACACCTCACCAGCCCCTGTCACTCAAAAGCCAGACATGCAATTCACATCAGGCAGGCAGAGCCATAGCACACAGAAATGCCAACTTCTAAAAGTGGCATTTCTAAAATAACCACTATAAATCTGCGCACACCATTGCCTAGAGGCCTAAAACCACCAACACTACACAGGGAAAAGGCTAGGAGACAGGCAAAAAGTTTAGGGGTGAACCTGCCAAAAAGGGCCAAGTGGAACATCTACATATAACCTACCAGGGAGCCCAGAATGAAACATTGCTTCCAGTAGCGGCTGCCATGTACTGAGGGTGGTGAGCCAGGGAATCAGGGGGTACACAACACTTACCGTGAGGCGCGATGCAACATCCTCCACCAGTCGTCTCTCTTCCCAAGGACCCAGTGAACTCCCCTAACCAATCTTGGCGCTGCTCTAATTAGTATGAGCGCTGCACCAGGATTGGTTGGAGTAGCCTCACTCTACGCTCTTAAGGGCATTGGAGGCCTGAGCTTTCTCTAACCCAGCTGCTTAAGACAGCTGGGTTAGAGAAGTTTAAAATGAGCATGTCTGGCTGGCTGTCACAAGATCGCCAGCTGGCCGGTCAAAATGATATGCGCATTTTTAAGCGCACCACTCCCTGCTGCCACTGGACAGACTGGCCCAGCCCCATTCTGCCACTCAGTTCAGGACGGGTCGGTTGCTGAAAAACGAAATGGTAATAAATAATCTTTATTACCATGTTATTTTTAAGCTCTGGCCTTTGGTGTTGCGCTCCTCCACTAAAACGGAGGAGCCGCCCGATCGCTTCCTGTTTGTATTCACATCTCCTCACATTGAATACATAATGAAGTGCTCCTGTTTTGTGGTTGTCCTTCTCAGGTGCTATAAGCATTCCTGGAGCCATGGTGGGGATCATTGTCGGAGGAGCGATAATGAAGAAGTTCCAGATGACGCTGAAGCAGTGTGGAGCCATGTGTGTCGTTGGAATGGGCCTGTGCATCGCCGTAGGCCTGCCCATTATTTTCTTGGGGTGTCCAACACAGACGTTTTTTGCTCCAGGCCATGACCCAGTTGGAAGGTAAAACCAGTTTGTAGGACTATCAACATTTTACACAGATTTGTAACTCATGTTTTTCAATGATATTGGTACCTGTTCACAAAGGCATTTCGGAGTTTGTACAGTAATATTCCTCAAGTACTCTTTTATGTGCTTTTATACAATATGCAAATTGGTATTAATGTATATGCGTTCTTGTCAATTTAAATCTACATTCTAAATTATTATTGAGAACCAATTCATTATATGTATTGGCTGGTCTACCTTTCTTTCTCTGTACACTTACAGCTTCTGTTTTATGTTCTATATTGAGAATAATAAAATTATTTTTTAAATAAAATGTACTCGTGCAAATTGCAGATTAGTCAAAAACATCAAACGTGTGCATGAAATTGGAATATGTTCAGGAAATTTTCATATGAAATTAGTACAATTAGACAGAAATGTGCCCTCTTTGTATATCAGGGGTTATTCACAAAGACATATGAGTCCTTAAGAGTACAACTACAAGATTACGTCCTATATGTATACATGCTTCTGTGAATCATCCCCATTGTGTTTGCTATTTTACAAGAAGACACTGTGGGCCATATACTCTATAGGCTATTAGCACAGCTACTGTGCACTGCTTGTGTAACTGAGTAGTGTGATAGGCTTTTACAAATCCCCAAGCCCGGTATTCGCACACAGGGCATCCGGGGTGGGGTTGTTGGGGACATAGTTGAAAGTTTTGTGCATTCCAGGCCTCAGTGCAGAAGAGACTGTTGGTGCCTGCCCAATTATGTGCTGGCGATATGGATTGATGGACTGGCCTCCAGATCTCTACCCACAAAAGTGGAAGCAATCAGTTTGGATGGTATTTTTGTGGGCATAGACCTTGGTCCATGCCCACAAAAATACCATCCATTCAAACTGAATTAGGCTTATATCTACATCAATCAACATAAGTGTCCTCTTGTGAATTCTGCCTGCCATGCCCAACCTGGCACACTGGAAGGGGTAGAGGTGAGCGGGTGCATGCACTTGTATTTGTCAATGAAGGATGTAAATGCTGCTAGTCCGATGTTCAACCTCTGCAAACACGTAGTGCAAGGCCCACATGTATGCGACCAGTAAATAATGTGCATATGCAACCGATTTTGTGCAAAGGTAGAAACAGTTCGTGAAATAGACCATGCACAAAATTTATCATCTTTTTTAACCTACATATACTTTTTTTACCAAAAGATTAAATACAAATTGTGCAAACCTGACCTTAAATTTGCAGTGATAGCTCTGTTTCACCAAGCCGATAGCGAGGAGTACTCTGGTAATGGCAGGGAGAGGTGTGTCACAGTGGCCAGGGCAGCTGACTCCAGAGCTGGGGCTTACGGTTCGATCTCCAGTGCCGGAAGCAGATCAGCTCAGCGTCATGTGACTCTGGGCAATAGCTCGCTTAATCGCCCCGATGGCCCCCAGCACCTTGAGACCCTTAGGGGTGATTAGTTTGCGCTTTACAAAATACTGGGTCATGGGTTACTGGTTATGGTTATGTTGTAGTAAATGCCAAACCAGGTATAAGTGATATTGGTGATCCCAAGTTGCTATGCTGTAGGTCCCTAGTGAATGGAGACTTCCATATGGAAATCGGTGTTGTGTCATTAATTTTTGAATGGCAAGCCCTTTCCTTGGTTTATAGTCCACCTGCTTTTTGTAGATAGATAAGTACCTGGAAATCCATCTGGTGTTACCGCTTTCAGGCAAAATAATTCTGCACCACTTGTAGTCCTGTTCAGTGCTTTCAATGGGTAAAAATAAGTGCAGGTACTCATTAAAATAAGCTAGAGGTGTGTTCAGTGGGCGGGGCTAGGGGCGTGGCTAAGAGCAAGACGTGATGATACATATGATCTATAACAGTAAATAAAAGCATAAATCATTGAATCACTTCATAAGTGCAAAAGTATTTCCGTATATATATTTATTTACACACTATAATTAAAGTTAACAATAAACACAACAGATTTTGAACTCTGCACTAATTTGTGTTAAAATGTCATTTTTAAGCCCAGGTTTCACAACTGAACAAATATCTGGTACTTTTAACTGGGGAAAAAAGTGCCAATCCTAACTTCAGCTGTCACCTCACCTTTTTACATCCCTCCCGCCCCTTCCTTATTTGTTCATCTCGTTTTCCCCCATCCAGATCCATTGGCAGTTGTCAGGGGAGCGCCTTTCTGGAGCGCTGCAGTGTTCCCTGCTATACATTGCTCTTTGGGCAGGGCTACCTTCACACCCATGGATCCCTCGCTGTTATGTAAATGAAGCCATTAGTGTTGATGGGGCACACAAAGGGAAGCAGCTCCTGCGCTGAAAAAAATAAAGCATTTCTTGCTGAATGGGTGTTACACGCCTAATCAACAGTGCAGGGTCTGGCTAGACCCTGCGCTGTTAATCACAGCGTGACGTGACGCAAGCCCTCTCAAACCCCTGCAGTGTGAGGAAATACAAAGGGGCGCCTCAGGACTTTACCAGCGTCTCTACAAAAGTCGACTTCATGGCAGTGTTATTGCGAGATACGGAGTCAGAGAGGCATCTGTTCTGCATTGGAGGGGATACGGACCCTGAGCCTGACGTGACATCAATCAGGGTACCGGTACTCTCCCTGACTAAAGAAAAGTGCCGGTACTGAGGGCTAGAAAATTTGGAAGTGCCGGTACTCAGTACCGGTGAGTACCGGACCATTTAAAGCACTGGTCCTGTCTCATCACAAAAAAACCACACCTTCTGCAAAAATGTGAGGCAGACGACTCGTTATGGGGCAAACACGTAGAAGTCAGAAACTTGGTGATTGTAGAACCCCGTGCCCACATTACAGATACGATTGTGTAAAAGTGTTTCAAACATACACAGAGTTAAGTAGAATCAATTAACTTTGCCAATGTCGCCCTCTCACTTAAGGCTGAATCTTTCACTCCCACTGCGGATTAGAAGTGCCAGGCCCGAGTTCTGATGCTGCTAAACGAGACTTCAAGGACATACAGCTCAGGGGCATCACAGCGCAGGGCAAGATTTCATGAACAGTTGACCAGATTAGACAAAGTGGTAGAAAATGTTTAACAGTTTACAGAAAATTCATAGAGCAATTACAGTTTTAATTTATCTACGACTTTAATAAGTTATTTCCACTGCTCACTCCTGTAGTACTCTAACCCAGTGCCAGGATTCTGCAATGAAAGGTGTGCAGATAGGAATCCTGTGGCTGCACTGCTTCCAGAAACCAGGCCATTGTAAATCGTTTTTAGCTTCTTTGTTTGGTCAATTTATTCTCAACACTTTTTCAGGCACCACTGGTTTAAGGGTTCACTCAGTGGTGGAATTCACCTTCTTATGCCCAAGGACATCCACGCCAAGCAGACCAACTGTGTTAAATGTAGGAGAAAGTAACTTAAAGAAGTGATGGTTTCTGGTAAAAGTCTTTAATAGCTGTTGTAGCAAATCACATTTCTCTGCATAGTCTCTCTAGATCTGTTTTCCTTTTATGCACCTACTTTTTCTGGAGTTATGGGAAAGTAATGCACCTTGTGCTGCTTGTGAACAATCTGGAATAAAACAAAAAACAGCCTGTTAGCCTTTTTCCCCAGTGACTGTAATTAGCTTCCTAATTAGGAGTTAACTGGACAATTAGGAGGTGTACACACGGACTACTTGGAAGGGATGAGTCTACTGGGTTGGTGCAGGAACCGGTGGCTACACAAAGTGCTGCCACAGCAGCCTTCTGCATCAAGTGGAAATCCCGAGAAAGGGACCCAGGTCACAGCAAACACCCAGACCCGGTGCCTGTTAATGTACACTTCTGTGTCCGCAGGAGGGGGCTGCACTGGTTCTGGGACAGCAAAAGTGGCTGTTTCCTCATTTCCACAGGGACAACACTGAAAAGTGAGAGGAGGCTTCCGCAAGGGAAACAATTATAGGATCATCTTGAGTGATAAATGTTGAGAAGGTTTACAGTAAGTTGTGAATAGAAGACTGCAAAGGCAGAATTGTTTTCTGTGGGGAAGTTGCCAGCATTGGGTGCAGTGGCATAGCTTCAGGGCGAGTGTTTGAGGTGTGACACACCCCAAATAAATGCATTCTTGGCTTGATAGTTGGGTCTTGGGGTCCTGAGACGGGTCTACTATCTTTGTGTCGGTTTTTCTGGTGGTGTGCCAAGAATAAAAGACAAAACCGAGACCTCTGATGTAAACTGGAGAGAGAGTCGGAGATACCCATCTGGATCTGGTGGAGAATTTCATAAAGTAATGCAAGATAACTTGGAACCCGTGTTGGCTTCCCTGCTTGTCCAAATTGTGTGACTCTAGGCAAATATTTTATTTAGCCAAACGTCGTTTTTGTTTACTATCACATATGAGTGCACTTTTAAATACTTGAGTTCAGGATGTGCGCTGTGCAAGCACCTCTTATATTTGATTTAATACAGTATAAAGTTTCTCATTCTATAATAAAAATCTAAGACCCATTTAGTATTTACATGACTTCTAACTTGTCTCTTAGTTTACTAATGGTGTTGATGTGAGGGGGTGAGCTTTAAATGTTTCTAATAACTATTACTTTTAATAAATGTCTGTCTATGCAGTGATATAATCTGACATAATTTGATGTACTAAGGTGAAATGCTTCTGAAATACACTTTTTTTGAGTTTTGGGGTAATTTTACACTATTTTTACATTGTGTGTTGCATGATATACATGCCAAATATTTTAATGGGTCGACTTGGACATGGCTTCTTAGAACCGAGCCAGGCTCATGGCTCAGCTCTGGCTCTGTTCACCTTATTAACTTGCCAGAATGCCCTGCTATATTTGCAACTCGGGCATAGTGCATGAGGCCGTCAGTCACTTGAAAAAATGGTTTGTAAAATGTCTTGTAGCACAGATGAAGTATGTGTGAAGTGAAATTACATTTAAAATAAGTGATCACATGGCATGGACTCCAGGCCGTACCAGGAGTTCCCAGGGAGAACTACCTAGCCCAGGTGAGGTGGGTAAGGGCTAGGGGCGTAGCTTCAGCTGGAATGTTTACGGTGTCACACCGCTAAAATCTATTCTTGGTTTGGTTGGGTCTGGGGACCCTTAGATGGGCTTATTATGCCTGTGTTGGTTTTTCTCGTTGTTCTCCTTTCACTAAAAGGTTTTAATTTGTTAAGTTTTAGGTTGAACCTAGGCAGCGTGCCTGCGCTGTCTGAAAGACCTGATGTATTTCATAAAGGACTTTGCTCCCGCCTGCTGCCTCCCCATTCGTTTAGTTCAGTGTCACTCTTCTTTGCTGCTTTCGAAATGGTTGATGCAGCCATATGTCACTTCCGTTTTCTCTGGAAGAAGCACCCCCCAACTACAGTTTTCCTACGCTTCTATGGTTCGTGGGTTGTTGAAGAGAACTCTCATTTACAATTGTTGCAGTCCAGCATACTTAGCTGTATCTTCTAATATGGCAGCATGCATTTCTTTTGTTCTGCGCGTCTATCTAATTATGTTGCTTTGGTGGGATGCCGCGGGATCTACTGTAACAAGCTGGTCCAAGTGCGCCATGGCTTCTACTTGAGCCACTTTGCTTTCCACACACAATATTTCTTTCGTAGGTGCAGTGTTACCCCTTCAGAGCTTTCTTTTAAGCTTAACAAGTATTGCATGCGCATGTGACAGTATGTTACATGCTGGGTTAAAGTACCGTAGCTGCTCACTCAGAACCTGAATACGTAATGGGAGTGAGTAAGCAGGCTTTGCCAAATATACTGACTAAACTGCAGTGTTAAAAGGATACAAATAGAACAGAAATACATAAGACTATAGGTTCAAGTAACCAATGCTCTTATATTGCGAAAATTCTTATAGCTAGCGTCGATCACAGTTAGTTTGGCAGCACTCAAGGCTCCAATCGCTGCGAACACCACCTTTATAACATGGCCGACAGATTGTATTTAACCCCTTGGTCCACTTTCTCTTTTTAACTAGCTGACATTTCCAAGCATCGCCCTGATTCCCTATATCAAATGACAGAGTTGTGTTTGCGAGTATAATTCCAAGAACTTGAACGACAGAGCCAGGATGGTGACATACTAGATTGCAGACATATTTGAGGGGTTATGCTCTAAGTATTTTCCAGAGTGACAAAGGAAGGGGAGAAGGAAAAGCCCAATTAGCTGTCCCTCCAACTGCTCCTCTTGAACTTAGCGGTCGGCAATTTATATTCCAATAAAGTTTTTCTTGAATGTCTTCTTTCGTGCAGCGTTTGCGGTCCTTAATGACCGACACCGCTGACGTACTAATTTAACAAAGCTCTGGATTCAAACTGTTTGAGTGCATTTCGTGTGCATGTTTCATTTTGTTTATTTTGTGGTTTGCCTCTCTGTACGGCCACATGGTATCCAGATAATCTCTTGTAGGTGTCTTTAGATAGGTTACAGGAACAATATTATGAAAACGGAGATAGCCTGAAAGGCTAAGCCTACAGTACTGGGCGAGGTCTCTGTTGTTTTTAGGTCTCGCTGAGCCCAGCGCATGCGCTGGCTCGGAGAGACATTTTGTATATGGCTTTTTTAAGTGCTGCTGGCTGGCCTAGCGCTTGCGTGCATGTGAGCATGCACGCGCGCTGCCTCCATGCGCTAGGCCAGCCAGCAGCACTCAGGAACACCATTAGCGTGTCATCGCGATCACTTTTGCTTTCACAGCGATCGTGATGACTTTCGTAGCATTGGCCGTGCGCGCGCACAACTCCCGCTTCTCCCGCCGCACGCGGCCAATGCTTGTTTTTTATATGCCTGAAATTATGAAATGGAAGTTTACGAAAACTGCTTTTGCATTATACCTCTTTGTCAACTCCTCAACATCCACACCTTGTCATTTTTGTTTTCATTCTAACCACTGCAGACCGGTTTCATTTTTTACTTTAAATGTGACGCTTACTTTGGGCCTCTTGAAACACAAGAACTCTGGGAGTGCAAAACTAAAACACTTAGAAAATGAAACTGAGCTTTGTGACTTGGGCTCAGAGTGTAATCGGACTGCAAATGCCGATATGTAGTTATGCTTTGATATAAGAGGCATCCAGACCCCGAACATGCGCATCTGATGGGCCCCAATGAGAGTTCCTCGGTGGATTATTGGCAGGTGATGATACGATGGGGAGTGGCAGGGGCAGCACAAGTCTCAGTTCAGTGAAATAACATGTTCTGGTATTGGAGGTGCGTATGTAGCGTGAGAGGGGCAGCCCCAACTCCACCCGCCATGTTCATACGAAGGCTCCGAGTATGTATGATTTACTCCTGTAGTACTCCTTGCTGACCTTTGAATGCCAAGAGCAATCCTATCTTACTCACGGCGTACTCCTGGAATTCATGGTGACACAGGTGTCGGTATGTGAGTAGGTAGCTGGTAGTCTACTAGTATGGCATTTAAAAGAAGATGAACTATAAAATGTGTAGTAAATGGGTAAATAGGACGTCTTAAGATGTTTAACATACCAACCTGTGTATCAGAAACAACTTAAAATGTTGCCATGAATTTAGCATGTGTACACTTTCTTTGTAGTACTGTGCACATTTAATTTATTAGAAAAGAAATTATAAATATTTCTTCTTCGCAACATGTTCTCTTACTGTTTAACGGTCAAATATGCGATCTGTTTTGAGGCATGAGCAGATGTCCTAGATTCATCAGCTTTGTGTTGCTTTTGGCACAGTTCTACTCGAGCTGGTGAAATGCACCACAATGGTGTATCAGAGGGCTTGTTTGGCTGGCCTCCCAAGGTATCCCCTTCTGCCTTGGCTTTGACAGAAGCAGTGCATGTTGTCACATCTCTTCGTAGCATACCTGCGTATACCTTTTCCATTTATGCCTGTGGTTGCATCAACATTTTGGAATAAGACACGTTACAATCTATAAGCTATAACACCACAGCCTATTTTTGAATGATGCTTTTCTGCTTCACTGACCGTGCACTAGAGTGCACAATATACAAATTCACATGTTTCACCAGGAGTGGCCACAGGATGTTTAAGTGTACAGACAGCAATTAGTGGGTTAAGCCGTGCATAGGATGTCTTGGACTTGATGGACCCATTAACTAGTTGGGCATTCCCTCAGGCATGGTTCTACGAAGTGTAAACTTGGAAAGCATATTGCTCTAGCCATATTTTGTTGAAGTAACTTGTTTTAACTGTGATGTGACGCCATTATAAGGTTTTTGACTGGCATCTATATTGGGGATGGTAGAACGAGAAGGAAAGAAGCAATCTCCCTTCTACTCAATTGAAACATAAAAACAAGCATTGGCATAGTCAATAGGTCTCGCCTTTGGGACCTTATAAGTGTTTAGCCATGCAACAGTTGATATTGTTGCACCAAGAATATTGTGCTGCATTACTAAATACTTATAAGGTCCCAAAAGCAAGACCTATTGGCTATGCCAATGCTTGTTTTATATTGCCCTCATTTAATCTCCCTTTGCGTCAACCCCCACCTCCACCCACGACACTGCTTGCCTAAAGCTGACAACAGAAACCAAGCCTCCTGCTCTCTGGTAAGCCGTGCACTCTTCAGGGATACTTGATTTGTTGTATTTATCCCTCAATTAACCGCTGCCCGTCACAAAAGGTCACAGATCACTGCCACACTTGGCTGTCACCTTTGAAACACCCTGTTGAATGAATTATGGCTCAGTAAACACAAACACAGTGCCTCATTATACAGATACCATAGACTTTGCAGAATCCAATAAATGTTTTACTGTGTGTCAAGGGCGCGCCCAGCATTAACTCTCTAAAGCTTGACAACCGCACAACCAGCAGTGATCCCCACAGAGCTACAGGTCACTGCCGCGCTGTGTTTTTCTGTCGATATGAATGGGTTGCTCAGCTGTGGTGACAGAAAGCATGCTACTTAGTAGTAAACATGGCCAGGCACCTTTCAGGGTACTGGTGGACAGGAACTCAGACATGATGGCAGATAGAAATATGTGAATATGTAACATGCAACATGAAAGGTGGTAAATATGTATGTTTCTATGCATTGCATTTCTCCTACTGTCAGGGTTCTCTTTAAAATCTCGCAGTGGCGGTCATGCTGGCCTCCTTGTGCTGTTTGTGTGTAGTTTATGCTCAAAGGATCCGAGGTATCAGTCTTCTCAGGGTGTGGACATTTTCGCTGTTTGAAACCGCATTTGCCACAGCACGTGGCTCGCATATTCTTCATCTCTGCTGTGATGCCCGGCTCGAGGTGCTTTAAAACAGAAAGAAGTTTCACAATGTTGTGAATTTAACACGTTTTGACACTGCCCGATCTAAATTGCACAGCAACAGTGGAAAGAAATGGGTGGGGTCGGGTTCTCCCCTGTTTCTATCTGCTGTCACCCTTTCACCCCACCCTCTGCTTCTCACCCACCACTCCTTTCCTCTCCTGCTTCCCCTCTCTGCTTCCACTGTACTGTCTCCCTTATCACCACCCACTGCTTCACACCCACTGCGTTTCTCGCTCATTTGCCTTTGCCAATACTTGGTTATCTTCTCTTGACTTCATCGACCGCCAGTGCACTGGAATGCAATCCACAGCTCTACCTGAGGCTGATGTGGCTCAGCTTCAAATTCATCCTGCTCACCAGCATTACTAAGAGACAGTCATTTGCAGACATGAAGCTTACTGGGAGAGGGGCGCGGCAGCACACAGTAGGTGCCATACAAAAATCGACTCTTCTCTTTTATTTATTCCTTAGTTATGCTAAGGAGCCATTTCTATGCTGAGAGAATCCTTTGTTTCACAGGGGACAAAAGGAAGGCCACTGATCTCTTACAGTGACGCAATGTAGCATCAGCCTTGGCGCTTTAAGACAGCTGGCAAAGAGGGCGCTACACTGTTAGTGACACTGACAGTTCACTCCACACTGACCACGTGCAGGATGTGGAGGTTACGCTAAGACTTGAACCTGGCTCCCCAGCTCCAAAGTTGGTAACTCTGGCCCTAGCACATTCCATGTCAACAGCAATCTAAGGCCCGCAGATATCACTGGACAATGTAGCCAGCTGATGCAGACTGCGCCCTGCACTCACATGGCTTATGAAAACAACACGCGTTTGACCCCAAGTAATTCAACACAATACCACACAATTAAGTGCCATGCAATTCCACAACACACAAATGCACATGCCACATAATTCCACTTCAAATAATACCACCCCATGCAACATAATTCCTTTACACTACACACAACAGAATTCATGTCCAGATAATACCACCACACATAATGACACTCCAACCTGCATAATTACACTTCACACCACATAATTACTCAACACACATCCCCGCTCAACTCCAATACACATAATTATACTCAACAAATTTCAGCTCCTTAAAGTGCCCCATATTTACTGTCCACATCAGTCCACACCCTGTCACACAATGCCACACCACACAGTTCAACACCACACAATTCCATGATGCACAATATAATTACACTCCACTACATACGACATAATTCCACTCCACATAAATCTGCTCCATGCCAAAGAGCAACACTTCACATAATACACTCTACACCATGCCATATAATTCCACTCAACATAATTTCACTCAATGCGACACAATCCCACAGAACACAATTCAACTCTACACAATTCAATTCCTTGGCACAAAATTCCACTCCACAAACATAAGTCGACTACACATCACATACACCCAATCCACACCACATAATTCAACATCATTTCACAAAATAAAACACCATGTGACCTAATTCACCTCAATTCCTGCCACTCCATGACACACAATACCGCTACACATACCTTCCCTGCACTTAATACCACATAATTACTATCCACATAATCCCATCTTACTCACACACACACTGATCCAGCATTTCTCATATTGGTTCACTTCAGGTCTTTCAGCACAGCTTCTTTACCATAACTTTTCAAAACATACAAACCGAAAACATACAGTATCCTACTGTTCTTTCATTGTCTTCTGAGTAAACAAGCACAGCCTCTTTATAAGTCTATAACCTTCTCTCCCCTTCATTCTCTTTCTCACACACTCTTTCTACTACTCTATCCAGAGTTCATTCATCACTTAATACGCAAACTACCTATACCCCTCAATCTTACTTTCTTTCAATACTCTGCAGCTCTCAATACTATTTATTCACCATTCCGCATAATTCAAAAATACAAATCAGTCATGGTTTTGTGAAGTGCACTACCTCACCCGTGAGGTTCTCAAGGCGCTGCACACCACACAATTCCACAACTAACAATTACAATTCAAAACACATTATTCCACTACAAACAGCATACACCCACTTCATTCTAATAAATAAACATAAGTAAAATACAATATAATTTACAACACCAATAGCGCTAGCTTTCACAATGCGAGACCGATTGCATTGCAAATGCTAATTTAGATTAGGATCCTAAATATGTATACTGATCGGTTTTCCAGGAAATCTGCACCCATAGAAGTATTCCATTGATGGGACAAAATGTACTGTTTTCTGAAATTCACAAACATTGGCAGTAGTAGACTTGAAAAACTGCACCATTCTCAAGTTTTTAGGAACACTACTGGCAATGAAAAACCTGAAGTGTGATGGAAGGAATATTTGCAAATAGTCTAACCAGGTGCATTCACTTGGGTTAGTATTCCAACCCATTGATTTTCACCCACTGTGCCACAATAGACAGAGGCCCACCTATTGCCAATCAGTACTCACCCTGTTCCTCATGGAAACAGTCCAGTGCTAAAACATGGTCATGTCACTCCTTCACCCTGCACCCCACTGTTTTTTAAGTCTCGGCTGCGAAGGCTGCGCTTGCGCAGTCTAGCTCTGAGATTTAATGACTTGGAGAAGAGGGGCTTGAACCCGCCCCTCTTCTCCCCTGTTCTCCATTGGCTGGCCTCTTGAATGTTGGCCAGCCATTGGAGAAGAGGTCAGTCATTCCGATTAGGCCCCGTCCTTTTCGGATCGGGGGCGTGTTTTTTGCAAGAAGTCTCATTCTCTCCTCCAGCCAATGGCTGGAGGAGAGAAAAGACAAACACGCCCCCGAATCCGAAAATGCCGCTGCCTTTCTCCGAGGCATTTCTGCTCTGCCTCGGAGAAAGGCGGTGGTGTCTTCTGGTGCCCATAATCCGTAATGTCCAGGGACATCGGACAGTTTCTGTCTTGTATGGTGCCGCCTCGGTTGTGTGCCATTATTCTGTGGTAAACAGTATCTTCTGCCGCTTGTTTTCTTCACCCTGCTAGACATTCAGCACCAGCACGCACGTTTTGCAGCGTCTCCAGGTTTGCTACTGTTTACAGCACGACGTCAAGGGAGAGTTCTATATATGTGGCAAGAGCTTCACCGGCTGTCCGCAGCAGAATCTTCTCAACTTTTCGTTCCCGGGAGGTAAATTGCGCGCTTCTTCCAAGCCAACTTGGCCATCCTCCTTTGCGATAGAAATGGAAGAACAAACGTGCAGAAGAAACACTTTAGTTGGGTCTCCCCGAGGCAGGTAACACACCCACAAGTGATGCTGGCGGCCATCTTGAAATATAGTGGTTTATTAAGGAGATCGACAGTGTAATCAACGTGATAATCTGGTGCATGCCAGCTGAAATACTTTATTGGCTACGTCCAGCATACTACTGTAAACGAACATTCTAGTATTCGAAGCTTGCCTCACACATCCAACAAAAAATAAGTTTAGAGTGTTTCTAAAGACGGACTTTTGCTGAGGGCCAGAAGACACGACATTGCGTTTCCGCATACACTCTGTCATTATAGCCTCTATTTGTCTTATTTTGTTTGCTTTCTAGAAATTCAGCACAAAAGCAGACATCGCCATCACTTTATCCAGTTTCTGCAAGGCACCCACCAAACGACGGCGACGGTTAAATGAGTATTTTCGTCATGAGCCTTTACTATCCCAGCAAGGCGGCTCTATGACCGGAAGTAAAATACTCACTTCCGACTAGTTACTCGCTCTTTACTCTTTGGGGATGGCTAAAGGGAGCGTGGCTGCGGCCATGGCTCCAACTGGATTTCTGGGGCTGAAGATCGGCGCTGAGCACCGAGTGCCCGGGGCGAAAAGAAAGCGGTTAGATCAAAACAAGAAGAAGACCTGGAAGCGGCACATTGATGCACGAGATGTCGAAGAGTTTCTGCAGGATGTGCGTATGCAAGAGCGCACTCAGGGGTGAGTCTCTTCCAAGTGATCTGCTCTCTGAAAAGTAGACATTTCTTTTTAGAGTCGGACCACCAGAAAGACCCATTCTTTGCAGAGTCCTCTGATTAAAAAACAAGCACTTACAATGCAACGGTCTCGGCATTGTTAAAGTTAGAGCTATTGGCATTGCTCATGACAATGCCGTTTCTTTAAATGTTTTAAAAACAAAAACATAAACAAAAATAATGTCATGAGCAATGCCAATAGCTCTAACTTTACCAATGCCGAGACCATTGCATTGTAAATGCTTGTTTAGTTGGGAAATTTGAAATTCACCCCCCCCACCCTCACAATCTTAATGACTGAGCTACGCCCTTGATTGGGTGTAGGGAATTCTTCAACCACTGGCTACTGCACAGGATAAAAATGGCATCTCATTACCATCAGAATAATCCTGGAAGGACACCTGATAGAAAATGATTCTGCATGATTGTTGTGAAAAGAAGACTACCTGACTGCTGATGCCCTTTGGGAACCACGGATTGGAACTAATCTCTGAGGATCCCCTGGTTGTCATCCTGTTTACTGCTGTAAGAACACAAGAGGCAGAACAGCTCCATTCTATGAAGAGGATTTAGGTGACCAGTTGTGAGTTGGCTGCAGTGGAACGGAGACCTGGCCCAAGAACGACCTGGTGCCTAAAGTCCTGCAGATGTTACCCAGGGATGGTGCACCATCTGTGGACAGGAATCCCAGATTTATTGTGGTTGGAGCGTGTTGCTTTGAAGAAAGATACTGCAGACGAACATCATAATGAAGGTATATGGACTTGGTGAGATACAGTATTTATCTTTGTCCTGCTGGAGGAGGTTGAATACTAAATAATTGACGATTCCAAAGGAAAAACTTGTGACTGGGTTGAGGTGACCAAGGTACCCCAGTGGAAAAGCACCTTCAGCGGCTAGGAATCCCAGCTTTATCCTGTTCATTGTGTTTGTTGTCAAAACTGAAGGCTACAGCAGTAGCTTAATGATGATGTATCCAACTTTGAGGCATTCTCACAAACTTCAGCTTCCTGCCTGTTCTTATTGAAGGATTGTGAGATCCAGAAATGTAAAAAAAAAAGTTTCTAATGTACTAACTGTGGGCAGTGTGACCTGCGAGCCATAAAAAATCCCTGTGCCATCAAGGTAGACCTGAAATAGTGCCTCGGACCAGGTATGCCATAATTGTGGACTGTATTGCCTCTTTGTCGTTCTTAGTGCATTTAGCATTAAATCTTTAAAATTCCACATCTCCATTTATTCTTATGGAATTCTCACATTTTTAAAAATCTTTTTGCTTATTAAAATGTTAGACATTTATCTAAAATTGGTGTGGAATTTCATTTTCCTATGTTCCTAATGCCATTTGATATTGTTTGAATTTAGCACTCGTTTTTCTGGAGGAATTGCCTATTGTTTATGCTATGGGGTTAGCAGAGATTACCATATATTGTTTATTAAGTTGGTGGGAACATACGTCCCAAATTATTAACCCGATTTCACACTTTCATTAGACTTTGGTTTGGTTATTGTAAAACTTTAAAAGGAAAAGCAATGTGTTTTGCATCCTTCTTTTCTCCATATGTTCAAGTTTGAGTGGATTAGTGAAATGATCATTGAACCTTAACTCCAAGGACATCAAGATCTAGAATCTTCTCTTCATAGGTTCTTGGCCACTAAACCATTTGCATGAAAACTCAATGTGTATGAACATAAGATTATTGTGTCAAAAGTTGAAAATCCTGACTTACAAAGTCGGTGTTTGTGAATTGTGCCTCCAACAGCATTGTTCTGCTTACTACCATGAAAATTCTGCTGGTATAGCAGATGTACGGCACTAATAGGTCCAGGATGCTATCCATGGAGAAAGATGCAGCTATCTAAAACATAACCATTCTTTAAGCCCATTTCCTCATTGAAGTTCTGGGTCCATTTACTCCTGTCAAAATAAAGGGGAAGTATTTATCTTTTAAGGCTGATAACATAAAACTAACAGCCTTATCTTTCATCTTGGCATGTGGTATGGAGTCCTTCCAACAGGAAAAATATTTCCTGTTGAAGAGGTAAACAAGAGATATGTTTTGAGTTGCTGTTCATCCAATATTGAACTCTTTGATACCTTACTTCTTTAGATTTTCCCCATGGAGTAGTAAGTATATGGTATACTTTGCAAAGGTTTCCAGGTGTAATACGTGTGGATTTTATGAATCCCTTGAATGTTTGAAATCTATGCACGGACTAGCTGTCCCTTTTCAGAGTCAAACCCGTAATTCGTAATGGATCTAGCGAGTGATGAACACCTAGCAAGCCAATGGTCCGTAGTTCAGAATATATTCCAAGCACATCAGACTTAATTTCATTTGTGTGTCATGATCAATTAACCCTGCTCTGTGAAAAGAAAGCATCGAAGTAGTTTTATCATCGCGATCTGTGATAATCAGTAAAATGATTTAAACATACATAACAAACTATATAACTGCAAGATGAAAATTACTATAGGTGAATGATATCCAGTTGCTCCTTCAGTATAGGTATACCATATCATAAAACAGTAGGTTGTGTTTGAGTAACAGTGGGGATGAATGTGAATGAATGAATGTGCATTTTCAAAGCTTACATAGAAGTCACTGAGGTACCATGGCTCTTAAAGTATGCTTGAGTGAGGAAAACAGTGAGAAGGAGAAAACATGCAGAATAACAGGAATATAGAATAACAAAGTTTTTAAAGCCTTTGTGAAGGCGACATGATTCAAGAGTACTCGCGGATAAAGGGGCAGTTAGTTCCACTTTTGAACCCTAATAACCAAAAACTCTCTCCAAACTACATCGGGTCTTGAAAGTTATGAGTTGGATGGTATCTCTGAAACTTGGCTAAATGAAATTGAGGACCAAGATTGTGAACCTCCATGTGACAAATGCAGAAGGACTCTGAAAGAATGTGGATGGCTACCGCAAGACCGCAGAGGGGTTCTGAAGTAGCCTGAGATATCTGCTGTCCTCTGTAGACCAAGGAGAACGTCCATATTTTAAATCATCTGAAGGTGGACCACATTTGCATAGTCTTGCATTAAAGTGAGAAATTGGTTTTCCTTGTGGAGAGAGGCAGAATAAGGTAACTATTATATGCAAAATCCTCAGAGTCAAGAAACTGAAGGTCACAACTTTGCAGATGCGGTAATTAAAAGATAGCAGATGGTTACAAATGATTCTGGGTCTCCTCACGTGATGTGTGGAGTAAGTAGAGAGAATGTAGAAGCAAGCCACCAAAGATCCAACCAGACTGTGAACTATGGACCAAAAAGAAGAATCCTTATCTGATCTGCATTTATTTTAGATGCCGAGTGTACTTCCAAACAGATGTCCTTAAGACAGTCCTGGAAATGAGACCAGGAATTAAGCTATTCAGCATGAAAATGCAGGACGAGCTCAGTATCATCTGTGTAACACTAGCCAGTTACAGCGCTCCTGATTCTGACACAAATGGCTTTAGTCAGAGCGCTGAATACCAGGTCACCTGTGTATTGGGGGTCTCTTGTTTTTTTGATTTGATAAACTTCTATTTTGTAGAAAATAAATTGGCTTGTGGTTTAATATTCCCTTTGTATCAGGAGGCCTTGGATGGATTATAGTTTTCGTGCAAGAATACCTATTGACCTGAACTGTAATAACTTCTTTGTCTGGCATCAATTCATCTTTTGTAGATGAACTGCGTAACCATCCTCCTGGCACTTGATAGATTGCTTCCACTCCCGAACTGCCAATAACGGTGGGCTTGGATGCAGCCCTGAGTAATTACCAGTGGATGAGAGCAATTTAAGTATTTTATGCATCACTTTTTGAGTACTTTAGTGTATCATCCTAAGTGGGACGGGTATGCCCAGACATGGACCCCATGCACTCTTGTGTCACTGGAGCCAAGCTTTATCTGGCTGATGAGCCCTCACTACAGTCACAACGATCCTAGGTTGATTTTGTTCGGGTTTCGGGGGGGCCTGACAGTTTGGGCTGGGCTGTTCCTCTTGGAACAGGGTTAAGACTGATTTGCATATGGCAGGGTGAAAACTGAGGTGGCATGGTGGGCGAAAAGCGATGGATGGGGATGCGTCCCGAGTAGTTATCAGTGACTTAGATAAATTCAAGCATTGCATACATCACTTTTTTGTATACTTCAGTGTGCTGTCCAAATATATCTGATAATAGATGGCTCTGTTTAAGAGTTCAGAAAATTGTATAACAGCATGGCCAATTGGTACACTGAAAGACAGAAAACTGGAAATAAAATTTGGCACCTACTGGGGTGATCATTTTAGGTTCGGCCTTATCCTAAGTTTTATCCTTTTAACCACTTCTGCACAAATTCGCTATTGAGGTTAAAGGTGTATGAGTCTATTTTTGACTATAGTCTTAATGAATCCCGAAGTGATAAAAGTTTAGTGAAGGCTTGCTGCCAACAAATAGTTCAAGTTCACAAGTCTATAGCTTTGTTCTCAGAGAATGGTGTTAAACTTCTAACAGAGTGATGATTTACAGAAGCCTTAAGTACTGCAAATGCCTTTTATGGCAGAGGTGCTAATAAAGAAATGCATGGGTCAGGCTGGTGGCTCATCTCTGTAAGTCTCAAAAACTAGGTCACACATTTGTCTAAATATAGTACTGTACACAATTAAACATTCCTCCGCTTACATGCCAGTATTTCAGTGGAGGTACCATCAGTTGCCTATCCTAGAGTATCAGTGATTTAAGGCCAGACAGGATCCTTTACTCAACCTTTGCCTAGTTCATATCACCTGGGAGACAGCTGCTTCTTTGTGCCTGGCTCAAGGCTGAGAAGAGGGACCAATAGACACCGGTGTCTGCACGAAGGGCTCTATTTTTAGAAAAAGTCAGACACTGCCGTAGGGCTTGGACTGGAGACTAGAAGTGAGTGACTTTGCAAATGCTGAATACATGTACTTTCCCAGTTTACGCTGTGCAACAGCAATTTGCTGCTCTGTGGCAAAATACTGTACATTCCACTCTGTGGCCCACATTAAAACAGACCACTGTCACTCACAATCTGTCATGCCAGTTGACCCTGCTATGCTTCGAATTAATGGTCCATAATGAATAACTCTTACCCTTCTGCCGGTGCTCATTCTTCTTATCAGCAACACTTGGGTGTGATTTAGATCCTGGCGGACGGGTTACTCCGGCACAATCGTGAGGGATATTCCGTCCGCCGAAATATAAATCCTGTTATATCCTGTGGACGGGATATCTGTCACCTTTGTGACGTAACCCGTCTGCCAAGATCTCTATCAGGCCCTAAGCATTAAGGACTTGTAGCAACTTGTACCCGTTGTAGGTAGGGGTCTATAGGTACCCAGATACTTGACCCTGCAAAGCTATACCACAGCATCACTACTCATTGAATAGGCACCTTACAGTAATTCACTGAGCCTCTGGGAAACACAGACTCTTGTGATGTGGACTTCTGCCCATGTGCACACTTCGTCAAGCTTATAATGAGTGGTGTGCCTTATGAACTGTCATATTTTTCTTTCATTGATTTGCTGTGTGTACGAATTTATTATGGTAGTCTCCATCTCTTTGATATTTCTTGCCCTTAGATCAGAGAATAGTTTTTTTTTTTACAAGAACATGTCTTTAAAGTCTGTTTCTAGCTGTGGAATCTCCCAAGGTTTTGGATTGCCTTAATGCTGATTGAAAATGTAGATACTTAACCATGTGTTTTCATTTTTAGTATTTTAGTTACTTGGGTTTACATGCTTGATACTTGGTTCTGCACGTGAGTTCAGGTTGTTCTAGTTCATCTTTATTTATGATACGTGCTTTTCTTGTTCCTGCTGAGTAGTTTTATGTGAGAGATGTCCCATTCCTGGTCCCAGAGGGTCCTTAGTGTCCTACTCTTCTCTTACTTTACTCCCTCCTCTCTATTCTTTTTCTGGTTCCGGGGCACTAGCAGGGCAATAACCCAGGCCCCTGCAGCCCATGAAGGCCCCCAACGCTTTAGTGGGTCCCTAATGCTTCAGGGGCCCCTCATTCAGCTGAAAGCCTATGAATATTTGGGAGATATTGGAGACCTGGGGGCCCCTTATCACATTCTGCAGGGGGGGGCATCATTTTGCATTACATCACTGGGCACTACACCCTAGCATTGTGATAGTGGTGTTCAGTCACTCCTCGTACAGATTTACAGTTCTTTAGTTTAATCCTGGGTTGATGAGTATATCTACTTTTTTAATCACAGAAATGTATACATTGCATGTAATCACCCCCTGGTGAAGGACCCATTGAGGGCCACAAATGCATTGGGGGAAGATTGACTGTATATAAACAGAGAAAGGTACTCGAACACAAACAAAAAGTTTAACAGGAAACGGAAGTGTGAAATAGTGGACAATAGTTTATTGTAACTCACTTCAATGTATTCACTTAATCTCATCAGCAAGAAGCAGTTTGCTATACTTTTACATTTTGGATTAATACTCTTTTAAGTTCGAGAACTAGGCATTATGCCATCACCCTGTGGTGCCCCGAGGGATCAGGACTGTAGGTGGGCCTATGTCCAAGTTGCACTGTTTTGCCCTCTTTTGTACTCCATCACCACAGAACGCTGTTAAACCAAAAACAGATGCTATGATAGAATGGTTTATTTTCTAAATTCCTGGCTGCTTTCACTCAATCAAGGAAAAAGAATTTGGTGGAGTACTCTCAACATATTTCCTTTTGAGATTGCACAACTCATGTAGTTGAAATGGAAGGGTGACGTCGACAGCGTGTGTTATTATTTCACTCCACTGGGCTGCAGCCTTGGACATTTCACCGCAGTCACTCCGTGCAAAGAGCTGAACCAGTGCTTAATATGAGCCGGTGTTTTCCAGTGGTCGGCATCAGCATTTATTTGTTAACTCCGGCGCTTGTCACAGTCTGCCACAAGATGGCGCTGTCTGGTTAATTTCAAGATGACCACAACAACAGGTAATTATTAATTCAATATATATTAAAAATCGCTATTATCTGACACCCAAGCCATTCTTATATCTTTGGGGGCATTGTCACACTTGTAGGAGTGTGATGGTTAGTAGTTGTGTTGTTACTGTCATTGGCAGCATGGCGGGACAATGTGTGGTGCAAGCTGCAGTTGCCTCCTGATGAGAGCCCTGGCACTTCAAGTTTTAGAAATTAAGCACTGACCTAAACTGAACATTTCCCTGCAAATCACTGTCCTCTGTTAAGAGTGTGCGCGAGCTGTGAGGGAGGAAGGGACCTATGTTAATTCCATCTTGTCAGGTTTCTTGGAAGACAACATCATCTTGGACCCTTCTCAGAATGGCTTTCGCCCGGGTCACAGTCGGAT
Organism: Triturus cristatus; assembly: GCF_964204655.1. NCBI lineage: Eukaryota > Metazoa > Chordata > Amphibia > Caudata > Salamandridae > Triturus > Triturus cristatus. Next base: position 1,528,442,506 of record NC_140591.1, read on the forward strand.
TCTGCCCTCCAAGCGGTGACCGAACATCTGAGGGTCACACTGGATGCACTGGTTTTAATAGATCTCAGTGCCACGTTTGATACGGTCTCCCACCAGATTTTGCTGCAACGGTTGGAGGAGGTGGGCATTGTGGGCTCTGCCTTGGATTGGTTCGCCTCTTTTCTCTCTGAGAGAACCTTCCAGGTGATGCCCCCCCCCCGTTTTTTTCTCTGATTCACACCATCAAACAAGGGGTACCACAGGGCTAAGTATTGAGTCCTACACTATTCAATCTGTACGTTCAGCGTTAGTAGCTGTGGCCAGGAGTAGAAGGCTGACAGTCGTATTGATCGCTGACGATACACTGTTGGTGGTGGCACTCTCTGACAATTCTGTGCGGGATGCCTTCATGTTCCAGAGCGATCTTTCAGCTATTGTTGAGTGGATGTCTGCCAACTGTCTGCAGCTCAATGATAGCAAGTCTGAGATTCTCTTGGTTGGGGGGGGATCCAGAGCTGTGGAGCGAGCGCTGGTGGCCCACAACCTTTGACTGTGCACTCTTCCCCCAAACAGGTGGTAAAGAACCTGGGTGTTTGGGTGACTCGGCCCTCAGCTTCCAGGTCCATACTAAGAAGGTGGCAGGGACTTGCTTCGGAATATTACGGGGGCTCAAATCACTGCTAGGGTTTTTTGATCCGTCCATCCGGCAGGTCATCATTCAGGCCGCCATTCTGTCTAGATTGGACTACGCTAGTTCGCTTTACTTGGGGACAAATAAGATGGAGATTCTGAGACTACAGAGAGGCCAGAATGCGGTGGCCAGAACTCTTCTAGGCCTCCCTAAAACGTGCTCTACCTCTAGCACTATCCGATGACTACATTGGTTGCCAGTGGCCAGACGTGTGGAGTTTAAGTCCCTTTGTATTGCTTTTAAAATTCTGAAATTCTCTTCCCCAGGCATCTTGGCCAGCTTTCTCTTGCCATTCACATCTACTCACCAACTCCGTTCCCTGGCTCAACATCTGGTGGTTGTTCCTAGGGTAAGGAGGGTGCGAGCTGGTGGGCGCTCCTTTTGCACATTAGCAGCCAAACTTTGGAACTCTCTTCCAATGCATATCCATAATATGGATAAAGATCAGGCTTTCCGTAAGGCAATCAAAACACACCTTTTTCCTCCGCCTTAGGCCCGGCTGCCTCTTCCTAGTGGTCTCCTCAATATGCTGTTGTCAGCGCTGGGACGCCGCTTTGCTGGGGCAGCTGTGCGCTCTATAAAACTAAACAATAAACAATAAGATGGAGGCAGGCTTCTCAGCTCTGGCAAAGGCACGACCAGACCAACGCCACAGCTGGCTGCATTTATAAGTGTTCACGTGTGCAAGGCATTTATATAAGGGCTGTGGTTTATAAGGCACCTGGGATCTACCGAGAAAGGTGGGTTGTGAGCATGTCTGGACTGGCAGCAATGGGCACTGGGGCTTTCCCAGGGGGCCTGAAGGGTGGGGGTCAGTTTTTGACCTGTGGGGACCAGTTTTGTTACTGGGGGCCGTTTTTGCAGCAGCAGTGCAATATCGGCCACTATTACAAAAGCAGCAGCGGCGCTTGACAAGAGCACCTCCCCAACCCCCGGGCCGGTGCTACTTCTCAGGGGCCGGTCGAGTGGAATTGCCAGGGCTAGTTTCTGTTCAGTGCGGCCATGGTTGCGAGGAGAATCAACCGTGGTCTCTCTCAGCCTCCACAGAAATGAGGGAGCTTGTAAGAGACCGAATGAAGGGATTGCATTGTGATTATTGGGAGCAACCAAAAATGGTGCTTCTTAGAGACTGTAAAGACAGAGTGTGTATTAACATTCACCGCAGGGGAAGCTGATGTGTCATGTTGGGAAGTAATCATATACTTTACCTAATGAAGAACTGGGCCTGCGGATCAATCAATCAATCAATCAAGACATTTATAGAGCGCGCTACATACCCGTGGGGTCTCAAGGTGCTGGGTGGGGGGGGGGTGCCGCTACTGCTCGAACAGCCAGGTCTTCAGCTTCTTCCTGAAGGAGAGGTGGTCTTGGGTCAGGCGCAGGTCGGTCGGGAGGGAGTTCCAGGTCTTGGCGGCCAGGTAGGAGAAGGACCTTCCTCCTGTGGTCGCTCTTCGGATGCGGGGGACGTCGGCGAGGGCGTGGTTGGCTGATCGGAGGAGGCGTTTGGGAGCGTAGAAGTTGACTCGGCTGTTGAGGTAGCTCGGGCCTTGGTCGTGTAGGGCTTTGTGTGCGTGGGTGAGGAGGCGGAAGGTGATTCTTTTGTTGACGGGGAGCCAGTGGAGGTCTCTCAGATGTCCGGAGATGTGGCTGGTTCGTGGGATGTCGAGGATGAGTCTGGCTGAGGCGTTCTGGATCCGCTGGAGTCTCTTTTGGAGCTTGGCGGTGGTACCGGCGTAGAGGGCGTTGCCGTAGTCCAGTCGGCTGGTGACGAGGGCCTGGGTGACGGTCTTCCTGGTCTCGGTGGGGATCCACCAGAAGATCTTCCGTAGCATGCGGAGGATGTTGAAGCATGCCGATGAGACGTTGTTGACTTGCCTGGTCATGGAGAGGGAGGAGTCCAGGATGAAGCCCAGGTTGCGTGCATGGTCTGTCGGTTTGGGTGCGGTGCCCAGGGCGGGAGGCCACCAGGAGTCGTCCCAGGCGGAGGGTGAGGAGCCCAGGATGAGGACCTCCGTCTTGTCCGAGTTCAGTTTCAGGCGGCTGGTCGTCATCCAGTCGGCTACCTCTTTCATCCCTTCGTGCAGGTTGGCTCTGGCGGCGGCGGGGTCGTTGGTCAGGGAAAGGATCAGCTGGGTGTCGTCGGCGTAGGAGATTATGTTGAGGTTGTGCTGGCGTGCGATGGCCGCGAGGGGGCTCATGTAGACGTTGAAGAGGGTGGGGCTCAGCGAGGATCCTTGAGGGACGCCGCAGATGACTTCGGTGGCCTCTGACTTGTACGGTGATAGACGGACTCTCTGTGTTCTTCCGTCAAGGAAGGAGATGATCCATTCCAGTGCCTTGTCCTGGATTCCGATATTGCTGAGGCGCTGTACTAGGGTGCGGTGGCAGACAGTGTCGAAAGCCGCGGAGAGGTCTAGGAGGATGAGGGCCGCTGTTTCTCCGTTGTCCATCAGGGCTCGGATGTCATCGGTGGCGGCGATGAGGGCGGTCTCGGTGCTGTGATTGGCTCGGAAGCCGGACTGTGAGGGGTCGAGGGATCCATTCGTCTCGAGGAAGGCGGCCATCTGCTTGTTGACGGTCTTCTCGATGACTTTGGCTGGAAACGGGAGGAGCGAGATGGGGCGGTAGTTCTTGAGTTCGGTGGGGTCCGCTGTGGGTTTCTTGAGAAGAGCGCTGAGTTCGGCGTGCTTCCAGCTCTCAGGGAAGGTGGCGGTGTTGAAGGATGTGTTGATGATGTCTCGCAGGTGGGGTGCGATGACAGCGTCAGCCTTGTTGAAGATGTGGTGAGGGCAGGGGTCGGTCGGTGATCCGGAGTGGATGGAGTTCATCGTGCGGATGGTGTCTTCGGTGCTGACCGGGGTCCAGGCGTGGAGGGTGGTGGTGGGGGGTGGTTGTTCGGTCTTGGTGTTCGTTGGTTTGTGGTTGAAGCTGTTGTGTATGTCCGCGATCTTGTTGTGGAAGTATGAAGCGAGGGAGTTGCACAGGTCTTGCGATGGGGTGATGTCGTTGTTTCCTGCGCTGGGGTTGGAGAGCTCTTTCACGATGTTGAAGAGTTCCTTGCCGTTGTGTGCGTTGTTGTCCAGCCGGTCCTTGAAAGCAGTTTTCTTGGCGGCGCGGATCAGCTGGTGGTGCTTCCGGGTGGCCAGCTTGAAGGTGGTCCTGTTGTCTGGTGTAGGATCCCTTCTCCAGACTTTCTCGAGGGCTCGGCAGTTCTTCTTGGAGCTCTTGAGTTCGTCGGTGAACCACGGGGCTTTCTTGCTGCCGGATCTGCTGGGCGGGGTTCTCAGCGGGGCGAGTTCGTCCGCGCAGTTGCTGATCCACCTCGTGAGGTTGTCGGCGGCCTGGCTGGGGTTCGCTGAGCTGGCGGGAGGGTGCTGGCTCAGGGAAGCGGCGAGCTGGTCTGCTGTGATCTTGTTCCAGCTTCTGCGGGAGGCCTGATGCTGGTGGTGGTGGGCCGTCGTTCTCTTGAAGGTGAAGTGGACGCAGCTGTGGTCCGTCCATTGAAGCTCTGTGGCGTGGCTGAAGTCGATGTCTGTGCTGGAGGAGAAGACTGCGTCGAGTGTGTGTCCGGCGAGGTGGGTGGGGGTGGACACCAGTTGCTTGAGTCCAAGATTGGCGAGGTTGTCGAGCAGGGTGCTGGTGTTGCGGTCGTTGTTGTTCTCCAGGTGGAAGTTGAGGTCCCCCAGGAGGATGTAGTCAGCGGAGGGGAGGGCGTGCGGGCTGACGAAGTCGGCAATGTCCTCGCTGAATTGGGTGCGTGGTCCCGGAGGTCGGTAGATCAGGGTGCCTCTGAGGGTGGTCTTCGGGTCGGTGTGAATCTGGAAATGCAGATGTTCGGCGGTGGTCAGGGTGTTGTCGGTGCTGGTCGTGAGACGGATGGTGTTCCTGTGGATGATGGCGATGCCTCCTCCCATCTGGTTGGCGTTGCGGTCCCTCCGGACGATCTTGTAGCCCTCTGGGATAGCGATGGCGACGTCGGGAGCTGAAGAGGCGTTCATCCAGGTCTCTGTGAGGAAGGCAACGTCAGGGGCAGTGGTGTCTAGGAGGTTCCAGAGTTTGATGGCGTGTCTGTGGACGGAGCGGGTGTTGAGCAGGATGCACTTGAGGTGGGTGCTGCTGGTGTTCGACTTGGCGGGTGCTGGTGCGAGGCAGGTCCGGATGCAGGTGAATTTGCAGGCGTGGCAGCTGAAAGGTCCGTGGGTGTGTCGTGGTGTGGCTAGATGGCATTCTGGGAGTCGGCCGGAGTTGAGAGCGATGAGGGTGGCGGCGGAGTACGTCAGGCGGGTCGGTCGGGGTCCTCGTGGACCAGGGGTCCTGGCGCTGGTCGCGATCCGGTCGCGGACGGGCGCAGACGGGCTTACCTTTGGCGCGCCTTCGGCGCACAATCGGCGCGCCCGCTGCGCGTGACCGCTGCGCGTTCGCACGGTCGCCATTTAAGGCGAAGTGCGCGGGTGGGCGGGGCAGCTGGGAGGCGGGAGCAGAAGGGAAAGGGGCGTGGTCAGCGGTGGTGGCGGGAAGCGGGGAGCGGGGAGGGAAGGCGGAGGGCGGCGAGGTAGGCGGGCAGACAGGAAGGAGAACGTGAAAACGGGCAAAAGTGACCAAAACAACGGGCACAAATGCTTAAGCAAGACGCTAGCAAGGGAAGTAAATACAGTGAGAAAAACAAGCACAAATGTTATCCAGCAACAAGACAAAAAACAGACGGCAGCGGCGTCAGCCGGCCACGAGGCAGAAAAACAAGCACAAATGTTATACTAAAGCAAAACAAAAACAAAACAGACGGCAGCGGCGTCAGCCGGCCACGAGGCAGAAAAACAAGCACAAATGTTATACTAAAACAAAACAAAACAGACGGCAGCGGCGTCAGCCGGTAACGAGGCAGGCAGCGAGGCAGAGGGCAAAGCGGAGTGGCACATGCAGCAGCTGGTGGCCGTGCGGCGCGGGGGTGTCCCAAAAGTGGGTCACACTCACCTGCGTCGCACGGTCGCCTTTTAAGGCCAAGTGCGCGGGTGGGCGGGGCAGCTGGGAGGCGGGAGCAGAAGGGAAAGGGGCGTGGTCAGCGGTGGTGGCGGGAAGCGGGGAGCGGGGAGGGAAGGCGGAGGGCGGCGAGGTAGGCGGGCAGACAGGAAGGAGAACGTGAAAACGGGCAAAAGTGACCAAAACAACGGGCACAAATGCTTAAGCAAGACGCTAGCAAGGGAAGTAAATACAGTGAGAAAAACAAGCACAAAAGTTATCCAGCAACAAGACAAAAAACAGACGGCAGCGGCGTCAGCCGGCCACGAGGCAGAAAAACAAGCACAAATGTTATACTAAAGCAAAACAAAAACAAAACAGACGGCAGCGGCGTCAGCCGGCCACGAGGCAGAAAAACAAGCACAAATGTTATACTAAAACAAAACAAAACAGACGGCAGCGGCGTCAGCCGGTAACGAGGCAGGCAGCGAGGCAGAGGGCAAAGCGGAGTGGCACATGCAGCAGCTGGTGGCCGTGCGGCGCGGGGGTGTCCCAAAAGTGGGTCACACTCACCTGCGTCGCACGGTCGCCTTTTAAGGCCAAGTGCGCGGGTGGGCGGGGCAGCTGGGAGGCGGGAGCAGAAGGGAAAGGGGCGTGGTCAGCGGTGGTGGCGGGAAGCGGGGAGCGGGGAGGGAAGGCGGAGGGCGGCGAGGTAGGCGGGCAGACAGGAAGGAGAACGTGAAAACGGGCAAAAGTGACCAAAACAACGGGCACAAATGCTTAAGCAAGACGCTAGCAAGGGAAGTAAATACAGTGAGAAAAACAAGCACAAATGTTATCCAGCAACAAGACAAAAAACAGGCGGCAGCGGCGTCAGCCGGCCACGAGGCAGAAAAACAAGCACAAATGTTATACTAAAGCAAAACAAAACAAAACAGACGGCAGCGGCGTCAGCCGGCCACGAGGCAGAAAAACAAGCACAAATGTTATACTAAAACAAAACAAAACAGACGGCAGCGGCGTCAGCCGGTAACGAGGCAGGCAGCGAGGCAGAGGGCAAAGCGGAGTGGCACACGCAGCAGCTGGTGGCCGTGCGGCGCGGGGGTGTCCCACAAGTGGGCGGATGGATTAATAGATGAGTGAGTGAACAGTAGCGGCTGGAGTGATGCTCAGTCTCCTGCCACAAAGGAGACCAGAATCGCTATCATCACAATGACCTCCGTCAGCCATGCACCCACTCATAATCCTGCCCTGTATGCATCCATTCACGTACACATTGATCACGGTTTCATCCATTCATGCACTTTTCCACTCAACCATCCATGGACTCTTCTATTCATGCAGCCATCAGCTCATGTATTCACTCATCTATTTATTCATCCATGGACTCACTCTGCCATTCTTTTTATAAACTCACTAATCCAATCTTCTATAAAAACTCTAATCCATAATTTAATTTATTAGTGCACCCTAGTATTCACCATTTATCCCTCAGTGCACGCAGTCATCCATCCATTGTAAATGTAAATGTGAAGTATTTGTATAGCGCACAGCTACCCTGACGCATCCCGGCGCTTGTACTCATACCGCAGTGGAACCCTTCCTGGTATTTCCTGTGAGATGTCCACTCCTGGGCACCCCAAGGTGAAAGCCAGGCATCCTTAGCGCTGTGGGGGCCATTGTGGAGATTAAGCAAGCTATTGCCCAGAGTTGCAGCGTGGGACCCATGATTAGAATAGGCACCGAGGCGAGAATTAACAGGTCCGATGGAAATTGAATCCAATACCCACCGAGGCGGGGGATTGAACTCTGGTCCCGGGCCAGAACTCTGCATCAGAGTCTGCCGCTCTAACCATTGAGCCACACTTCATCCATTCACCCATGCACTCGTTCATCCATCCCTCCTTTCATCCGGATTCTTAATGCTTCTACTATTTGTGCACTCACCAATCCACACACACAAAATGCTCAGTTAATGAAACACCATCATTAGCTAGTAAAAAGACTGACCTATAGGCTTTGTTAGTATGCAACTTTTAATGCACTCATGTAATTCAAATATCACACCCCTCCCTCCTCAGTGTGGACACCCTGCATCAGATGTAAACCTCAGAGGTCAGCAGAAGCATGTGTCTTTCTCTGCTTTGCTATCTGCCATTGATGACGTTTGCACCATAGGATATGTTATGTTTGAGCACCTCGCCTATTCAAGAGAGAAACAGCACGGGCACACCAGTGGAATAGTGTGAACCTTGGTACATAGACTTCTACTGTGGAGCACGTGTGCAGCTGCATCATTGTGACAAAGGATGTCTCTGCATTGAGTGAGGTGGCAGCATGCTGGTCTGCCCTGGGACCTGTACTGACTCTCAGGGTACAAGCAGCAGCGCCAGATGTATGGACATAAACAAAGGACACAAGTTATGATTCTTCCTCCCCGCCGTCTATGCGCTTATGTAAATGTAATTGCATTTATATATCACTTACTACCTCTGACGAGGCGTCAAATCGCTTTTTCGGCGAGTAGCACACAACTCTAGAACCCATAAAGGATTAGTGGTGAATTAGTACAGTGAAATATGAAAGTAATTTGAGTGGTGAATATGTTAGTCAGTTATTTGGATTTAGAGGGATAGTGGAGGGGTAGAGGAAGGAAAAGGTATATATGAGGACCCGAGGTGGCATCATGAACTTTAATTAGCAGAGGACTTTTAATGTTGTGTGGAATATCCTGCCTTCCGCTAAGTACTCAGACTATTCCGAGCACAACTCCATGCACCACTTACCTGGGAGCTGACAGATGCACCCTGGGAATTGCAGTCCTTAAGCAATCTGGGAACTGTGATAGGTGAGCACACCATTAGAGGGGAGGAGCGAACTATGCACCAATCGCAGTGCGGCAAGATATATTTAAATGCACAGCGCAAAAAAGCCTCCTGATACATCATGGCGCTGACGAAGGCCGGACAAGGCTGGAATGCATTCGCCAAGCAATTTTAATAAAGAAGCTTCCTCTGTCCCCCGATGTGCCCTCTCCTCTCGGGAGGAGGTTTTTTGGGGATAGAAAGATATATATATATATATATATATATATATATATATACATATATATATATATATATATATATATATATATCGCTTGTTACCCCTGATGAGGTGTTAGAGCCCTTTTTCGGCGAGTAGCACGCTACTCCGAATCCCATAAAGCAGTGTTTCCCAAACTGTGGTCCGCGGACCCCCAGGGGTCCCTGACACATTCCTAGGGGGTCCGCAGGCAGAAGTTTTGAAAGCACTGCAAAGTATCTTGTTTAATTAGCAGTTTTCAAAGAACAATAAATGTGTCAAGATAACACCAGTGATTAATGTCCCTGCTGTAGAGAGATGAGAGTTTTGTCCAGTGGCAGCTTGGACTTATCTAATGTAGTGCAGAGGGTTAAAATGCCTACTGCAAAGAACGTGTACCATGCATTTAAAAAAACAGTATTTTATATGCATAGGTCAGTGGGTTACTGCTTTTGTCAGAGAGATTCTTTTGTTACTGTGCAGTTCATAAGTGACAATCGTAATCTAGCACAGTGATCTATAAACTGTCATCAAACAGCAGCTTGCAAACTGCAAGGTACAAGTTAGTGACTTATGTTTTTTCCCAGTCTTTCATTATCCTGATGCTGCTAAAAAGATTTATTTGGGTAGAAATACATTTTTATTGTTAAAGTCAATGCTAACCACTGTGTTATGTTCTGAATCCTGCGTTTGTGCTTCTCCAGACCAAGCACTCTTTAAAAATGCCTACCAGTATGAATGACATGTGAATTCTTCACCTTGTAGTCCCCTTTGTCTTATGTAACATTTTCTATACACTAATTTACACGCATGATTCACTGTCTCTATATGTGTGTGATGTAAAGTGCTCAGACATCCTACAATGGTATGAGAGATGCTATATAAAATGAAATACAGGTGACAGAGGGGCTATGGGGAGATGAGAAGCACTGTTGGAGGGTGATAGTGGGGGAATCCTTGAAGACCCCCCAGAAAGATTGTCGTATTCTTGTGCATGGTCAGGTCTTCATTTACTATTCATTAAAAGCTAATACAATTCAATATATAATGATAAATGTGTTGTAGACTGCACCATTGTTTCCTAAATGTTTTGGGGGTAGAGCCTGCCAAAGCCCCCTTTGTAGTGGTCAGGCTCACTCACTGCACTTGGTGTGCACCGTATGGGGACTGGTCTGAAATCATTTGCCAGGGCTGCTTTGGATTTCCAGTCTGGCCCTGGCAGGAGTAGGAGCCTCGTACTGCGAAATAAAACCAACCATTGAAAAGTTAGTCACGGAGATGCAGCACCAACCTTCCCATTAACTTCTTTCGTTTTCTTGCAAATGCTTTCAATATAAAATACAACAGAAGTGGTGGAGAGTGTCGTTAGCCTCCTTGGCTTAACAACACACTCCGCCACTTCAGAAACGCAGGGCTGCACCATATTTACAAGAATATGGTGCAGCCCTGCGTTTCCCCTGCGCTGGCGCTACACTTAACAGGGGAAGATTGTTTATGTACAGGAAGTTCCCCCTTCCTGCACATAAAAAATCTTGAAATGTCATTTTGTCACTTCTATGTGTGCTGCTTAATGCAGCACATATGGAAGTTACAAAATGTCTTTTTTATTTTTTTAAAGATTGTTGATGTGCAGGAAGGGTCACCTTCCTGAACATAAATAATCAAGGCGTTTTGCAAAAACGAGGAGAAATGAAGCATTTCTCCTTGTTTCGCCAAGTTAAGACCAGGTTTTCCCTGGTCTTAATTTTGGCGCTGCCTCCCATTTACGCTGCCCTTGTAAATAGGGGGCCGCGTCAAAATTAATGGGTGTTGCAGGGGAAATGCCCACCGCAACATCCACTGCCCACCCCTTTCACGCTAAACATTGGGTGAAAGTGGGGTCTTATTTAAAAGGCAGCGTTAAGCCACGTTAAGTGGCTTAACGCTGCCTTGTAAATAAGGCAAAGCCACTATCGCCACGGGAACATCTCTAAAAGTGATGTTCCCATGGTGATAGGGGCTTGTAAATATGCACCTAAAATCAATAGTAATTGGAGTATTTGTTTTGTGTGCACACGTGTGTTAATGTTTTTCGAATTACTGTTTTAATGTTTGAAATTTAAATCCTACAAATTGCTTGGGGGTCCCCGGCTTCCAGTGGTGACTCAATGGGGGTCCTCAGGAGTCAAAAGTTTGGGAACCACTGCCATAAAGGATTAATGGTGAATCAGTAGGGTCAAAGGGTGCTTGATAAGGTATTTCTTAATTTAAAGATTTTTTTAAATTGAGTTAATATATACTGTTACGACTGTCTTAAGCATTCAAACATAACACTGGAAGGAATGCTTCTGTGGAGTTGCTTCACTCAGAGCTTCTTGTCCCTCTATACAGGTCCCTCCGTGTGGTTTCCCTTTCTGAGTGCATAACCCTCGGGCCCAATGTGGCCTCCTACTGGGTCTAAGTTTGATAGAAACAATGAATGAGCCCTTTTATGGTGCTTCAGATGAGTGAGGGTGGGGGGGATTGTTCCTCCTAAATGCATATTACCCCCGGCAGATTGTCTGTAAAACGTCTATAATCAGCAGAAAAGTCCTTTTCCTGTTGATATTCTTCAGATTATTTCACATATCTTCTATTTGTCACTGAATATGTGCACATGGTGACATTCACATTTACACATTTACAAGGGCAGACATGTATGCACAAAGTTTTCCAGTTGGGAAAACCTTCTATTTGTCAATAATATTCGAACCTATATACATAGATCCTTTGTAGTTTTTACAGGTGGGTGCCTTTCTAGGTCTGTGAGCAGTGCCACTGACTTTATTCGCAAATCCCTAAATTAATCTATAAGCACGCACTCAAATATGTTTACACATGTGCCAATTTAACTGCCTCCTTTTTCCTTCTGAACCAGTGCCCTACAGAACATCACATCTTGATTCAGACTAGTAGCTTCACTTAGTTCAAAAGGTGCACCTCAGAATAAATGTATATACTCCAGTGCTCCTGTCACTCACAGGAAAAGGGATAATTAAATTGAATGAAAAAGAGAAAACCATTGGAAGATTTTCACATTCTGGCCATGGCCTTAAATCAACATCATATTACTGAAAGCATGGCAGGTTACCACTGGCAGGAATGGGCAGTCTTTCAGGGTGATTTGTTGTCACAGATGTGCAGGTGGACAGGTCAAGGATGCTCTGTCAGTGGTGTTTTACCATTGGCTAAAGATGGGACAATTTACCTTCTGCCGCTCTGGTCAGTAAATTGTCTGCAGTGTGTTGGCTACGAGTGTCTGACTATACATTTACCACTCTATGTTCTTGGATATAAACTGTCAGGGATGGGTCAGATTGCTTTGAATGAACGCTTTGCTAGGGATGGAACACTCGGTAGTCTGTGAGGCTGATGGTGCTCAGGCCGTGGCGTGGTAGGGAGCAGCCCTCTGTTTGCCACTGCTGACCCTGGTGATCGAAAGGCTTGCTTGAATTTTGACAAACCAATGGAAGGTCTGGAATATGGGTGGGAAATAATAAATATATCATTTCATCTTTACACAGATGATGTGCAGGACCTGATGTGAGAGATGCAAAATGTCAGCCTTTTTCATGAGTTGTCTGGCTTTTGGGTGCCTTAGGACAAAACAATTATTTTACCATTGGGCTGTTTGAGATGAAGGTGTAGTAAAAGTAATGACTTACCGACTCCCCCAATGAGATGGTAGACTTTTTTTTATTTGGGAATTATGAGTACAAATTAGGAGAATGAGAGATGGATGTGAATTTAAAGGCATTAATGGGCTTCTCTGTGATGGCATCCTTGACTTCCATGGGCAGGATATCCCTGGAGACAATGGTCGCACTACCATGATGCTTATATGTGTTCCAGGACTGCATGGATCCTAGAACACCACAACATGGATACAACACGTGCTGCACCACAAATGGCTCGGACATGGTAAGGGACCTGTTGGCCGGTGTGCATGATGCACCTAGCCTGTATCTAAACTAATACTTTTGCAAGCCACTTATACTTCGGATGCCCCCTTGACAGGGCGTCCTACCTTTACAAACGCAGCATCACAGCTAAATCCATAAATGAAAATCTCCTGACTTTCCAGGAGGCCCAACATACTTACATCAAAGTGCACACTTGGTACCTATGGCAATCTAGAATAATTAAGAACACACGTGGACTACAGCCCCTGAAGCTTCTGCACCCTCTCCTACCCTCTTGATCAAGATCTGGGGTTGAGGGGAAAGTGCCTTTTTCAGACACACTAAGCAATCAAGAGTAAAATACTATGAGTCCTATTGGGGCAACATGGGAAGCTGTTTGTGGTGTTTATATAACTGTTCAGAATAGTTTGGTCAAAATCCCCATAAACTAGTCTTAAACTCTTCCAGTAAAGCTAGGTTTAAATTGACTCCGTTTAATGTATGGCACTGTGCATTCGTGACTCCTGCCATGCTGCACTAGATTGTCCTTGATAGAAGGAACAGATCCCCTAAACGTGGAGAATGTTTCCAACATACACAAAGTGGGTTTGGATCAGTCCCTTGCACGTCATTGTATGCTTTGTTGTCTATCTCCGTTTTCTCCTCTTGATTTTATGTCCTTCTTTCCTATTGTTATGATTGTTCTGCCCAGGAACATATAGGCCTCACAGTGTTCTGATTGGCTGACTTTTATCCTTCCACTGCTAACGTTACTTGCTTTAAGGAAACTAATTTTCTTTAAGCACTATATAGAGGAGTCTGCATTTTACTTGCTCCCTCCCCAATGTGCTCCTTCCCTCTTCACATTGCCCCAGTCCCTCGCTCACCATGTAACTTCCCCTGCACTTCCTCCTGCTCGATCTGCCTATTGCTTTTACCCCCTCCCAAAGCTCATCCATTGCTTTCGCCATCAGTCTTGTTTTTAGGTCTCGCCTGGCTATCGCGTAAGCGATCGCTCGGTGAGACTCTAGTAAGGGGCTCCCAAAAGTGCTCTCAAAAGTGGATTGCATGGCGAGCGCGCGCACAATCACGTGCATCGTGCCGCCATGCAATCCGTTTGGCATCGTACTTCAAAGGGTCCGCAGCCCCGCCTGGAATGCGCTCCCCTGCCCCCGCCAAGCGCTCGCGCCACGCTCCGCCGGGCTTGTCTTTTTCTATTTAATTATTTTGTCCTGCAGATAAGTCGTGCTTTCCTGCGTGAGGCACCTTCAGGTTCGAGAACGACACCCGCTTATTTCTTGTTATGCGCAGCTGACAAAATATACACAAACTCACAAATGGCGCATGCTGTCACAGCCCCGCATCTCCATCCTGCCCATGTTGTTCATGCTGACATTTCACGGGCTTTACTTAATTTTGTTTTTAACAGCAGTCCGTTCCGCCCCTGGGGCTCGGACATGCTGCAATCCTGAGCTCATTATCTCCCCACCCCGCCCTCACAGCTTTGTATTTGAAGGCATTGTGAAGGTGAGGAGAAAAAATATAGAACTATGCGCTGCTATAATTAAGACAATCACTACGAACGTCTTAACTGTAGCAGAGCATAACTAGTTTTTTTTTCTCCTAACTTGCACTGGTCGTGACAACATCGCCAGCTGCATAGGGCGCAGGTGCAGCATTTGCAATGCAATAGGTCTCGCATTTGAGAGAGTTTAAGCTATTTGCCATTGTAAATGGCAATGCCTTTTTTTTTTTAAATGCATTGTCATTTACAATACCAATAGCAGAAACCTTCGCAAATGCGAGACCTATTGCATTGTAAATGCTTGTTTTAAACTTTCTCCCACTCCTTCATTGCTCTCTCCCCTCCGTGCTTGTTGCCTCCTTCCCATCTCCAACTTTATTTTACTTTAATTTTGCTTTTGAACAAACCCATTCACAGATGTCCACCAGCGATGCATGCATACATGGCGGCAGGTTTAATCTTTGAACAAACCCATTTAAAGATGGCCACCATAAATGCACATGTATCCACAGCATCAGTGTAACAAAAAAGCATTGGAAAAACCAATAAGTTTTGGCTGCCACTGCTTGTTACCAAATGATGCAAATAGAACAATGCAATGCGAAAGATACTGCTTTTTATATGAAACACAAAACTGAAACAACCTCTCCCCCCCCCCCCCCTCCCCGTCTGATATCCCTCGGCCCCTGACTGTCCGAATCTCTTCATGTCACAAAGATGGCTCTCCTCATGCATTTGGAGCAGGTTGCAGCTCTGACCCCAAGTCGGAGAGTCGCAGCACCCTCAGGTACTTGGGCTGAGTAATTATGTTGAATTCTGCTAGAAGCAGTTTTGGAAAAAGACACCAGACTTTCTGGAGGGAGGCAGCCGAGCCGCTCAGTGTGGCAGAAATGCGTTCCATTCCAATGATGTGCCATATGCGATGAAGCCACCCCACATATGTAGGAGGGTATTTGTCCCCAGTGCATCAAGATATTCTGTAAAGCTGCACCCATAGCCAACCCCATCTGTCGCCCTCTCATGCTCTTCAGTGGAAATGTAATGAGATTGGGAAGGCCCAGGACCACATAGACCGGGAGTCTCGGGATTTCATTGTCAAACAGTTCATGTACCTCGTCTAGGATTTTGGACCAATAGGAAGACCGCATCAGGCACTCCCACAGTATATGAAGCAGAGTGCCCTCATTATCACAGCCCTGCCAGCAGGTGGGACTCCGTGGAGACGCGCCGGTGTTGGATACCAATATGTCACTATTTTCATGGCAGTTTCGATACTAGCTACATTTTGGGCAGTGTGCTTGGCTCTGTAATAAATACCCTCTCAGTCCTTCCCAGAGGGGTCACCTCCCAGTTCCACCCCCCCCCCCCCAATCGTTTCCGACTCGGGGTTGCTTGTGGACGATTACCACCCCTGAGCATGTCGTACATGTCAGATATCATAAGAATAGTCCTTATTGGAGAAGGGACATATATAACAACTGATGAAAAGCTGGCAGATGAATTGTTTGACTGGAAACCGTATTTGCAGGTACTGCTTCACCTCAAAGAAACATTACCCTCTTGGGATCTGATGTCACAAGGTGCTGAATATAGCAAGTTTGTGTATAAGGTGAATTATTGCCTCTCTGTTTGGGTGGTGAGAGATGTGCTGGAATGATCCCACATATTATAAATCCTTTTTACATGTGTCACATTAAGTTGTGTATATACCTTCCCTGTCACCGAACTGTCTCAAAAACTATCTGCACTTAGTAGTATGTTGTTGTTATTTCATGTTAACGATTCATTATATTATGAAACACAGGTGTTCAGATAAACACAACTGAATTTTGTGTCAAGGTTAGGAAATATTTTACGTATTCTGATGTGATATGTAAACAAAGTCTTCCTTTTTTTCCTTAGTGAGGAAGTTGGACAAACAATATCCAAATGTAACAGCAAGTGCCACTGCCCAGAAACAGCTTACAATCCTATCTGTGGTTATGATGGCGTTGAATATATCTCTCCGTGCTATGCGGGGTGTGAAGATGTTAGTTTTGACTTAAGAGAAAATAAGGTTTTGGTAAGTTACCATGTTTTTAAAGCTTGTTGATAGCGGGGCCATTACCTCCTTGCTACAGTCCTTGCATTTAGGAGTTAGGGGGTCTCACCTTGGAGAAAGGCAAACCCAACTGCTACTGTTGCTCGAATATGAATTTCCCTTGAAAAAAATTAAAGACAAGAGGCGTTTGGCTTAACAGAAACAGTTGGTTTAATTTAACGCAGTGTCCGGTAGAGCAGGCAACCGAGTCGGGATCTGAAGACTGTTTCGAAGTACATTGGATTTGGCCATCTTTATATACATTTCACACTTCTAATAAAGCGATTTGTGCAGTCTTTTCAGCACAGGAATCTGTGCCTCGTCATGGAGTCCTAAATCTGGTCACTTGATAAGAAACACAGGTGGATCTTGAGCCTGCGTGGACACAATGCGGAGCTGGTGGGTACATGTGCAGATGTCTGACATGGGCAACACGTGATCACTGCGTGTAGTGTTTATGCTGTGTTCTGATTGGCTGAGTGTTCCGTACTCAGTGTGGCATCTGACTTTATGGTGTTTTGGGAATGCACGCCCCTCCGGCCAAACGTGTTTTGTTGGGGGGCCAATCTTCTGAGACCATTTTGGTGTTGCTGCCTATCTATGGGAATGATCTGGAGGTATTCTTGTTTGCTCGTTTGTCTAAGGGTTATGTGTCCTGCCACCTGTGATCTGTCAATCAGTTTTTTTGGGCCTAGGTCACAGGGCCTTCCCTGACCACGTATTTTTGACTCAGGGTTGAGTGGCAGGTCAACAATGGCGATGCAAGTTCGTTGTTATACGTACATATATCATGGTGTATATCAACATCGTATTTATCAATATTAACATTACAACAGAAAAAATGTAAGCTCTTGGATCACCACAAAATTTGATTTGCTATTTTTAATAACCCCACTTTTAGCTAAGGTAACAAAACTGCTTCCACTTCTGTTTTTCTGTCATCATCTCATGATGGATGACTCAGTGCTCCATTCCACATTGTCCCGACTTTCATTTCAAAGGCTGGTAGTTTACCTGATGGCTCCTGTGTTTCCTTTTTAGTCTGCTTGCTCAGTGACTTTAGTGACTGCTGCTGCTCTGTGTGTCTGGAACAGCTAGGAACCACAGGCAAGATGTTCTTGTAGAGGCTCACTGCAAGAAAATATTTTTGGGAGTTGGCAACTCCCCACTTCAAGTAGTAATCATAACTTTTGTCAAGGTGAACCCTTGATGTCACTAAATTTACCTAAGGTTAACCCCTTTGTAGCTGTGGCAGAGAGCAAACAGGCTTAACTTGGACAATGTGTAAAATATTTATGCAGCACCAAAACAGTGAAGAGTTAAATTGCTAAAGAATAAAAATCCCAAACCGAATTAGAAGCTTAACTTTAGTGAACAAAATGACAAAAATGAATCCGGGGAAGTGGCGATTTGATTTTTTCAAGTTTTAAGTAGAAATAGTGCAAAAAAGGGATATTTGCCAATGATAGTCTATAGTTAAGGGAGACTGGAACATATGTGCATTTTGAGGCTGACTGCGATGGAGCGTGGGTCTGATAAACCAATCATGTTCACCCCGGTCAAAAGTAGTACCTTTTGACTTAGTCTCTTAAGCTCCAACTGTTCAGGAGTTTTGGAGCAACTCCTGTAGGTCACTTCTGAGGTTCCCAGGTCCTCCGGCCTGGGACTCACTACAGAAACGGCCCCCAAGAAGGTTGAGTCTAGGTCCAGTTGCTACTGGTCTGTTGGGCACTCCAGTGAAATTACCTCTTGCAGTTTTTTGTGTCCATGTGGCCACACAAGAGGTCAACTAACTGGCCCTTGACATCCACTTCCATGTCCTAGATACAAGGGGAAACAGGTCCAGCCTTTCAAGGCTCCTCTCAGGTTACAGACAGGTTGAGTCCTCTTCTGTTCTTCCCCATGTCCAGAAATTGTTCTGAAGTGGGTGCCTGGAGATGCCACCTTTATTATGCCTCACACCAGCTGATATGTGTGGGTAACTCCTGGGAACTTCTGAACCAATGAGGTAAAAGTCATTTTGATCAACTCTACCCACTTTTTCAGTAGCTCTTGTTTGCCTTACTGCAAACAGGCCCAAAATGACGTCACAACATTTTCAAGATCACAAAAGTATTCCAGCACACTAAACGTGGGCTCAGAGGGCTGTGTGTCTGTGTGAGAGTGTCATAGGGTAATCACCAGTGAACTACCACATCTTAAAACTAAAATCCTGTTTTAGGCAGGCACTGTACCAACAACACACCCAGAGACAGAAGTCTGGTGGCATAAAAGCAAGGTCCTCCAGTGGCAGGGGATGCAGAATAATTGTCTTGGCCTCCTGTTCACTGACTTTCAAGTGTGCCCCAGTGTTACATGTGGCTCAACAGACCTATATAGCAGGATTTGACACAGTGGTGTCGCGGGATGCCTACAGCTTCCACTCTAAAATTTCTGTGGAATTCAGAGGAGCCATTTTAGCCCATTCAGGTCAGTAGCATATTGTTTGCTCCTAGAAGGCATTTCACATCTATTCCCAGTGATAGCGCGTGGCACAGCGAAAAAAAGGGTTTTGGCTAACTAAAGCAGAGTGTATTACATTTATACCAAGTGCTAATACAGTTGATAAAATCTCTAATTATATGTCTGAATTGTGGCCCATATTAACGTCAGGCCCTCGGACGGATCGGAGAGTTGACAGGGATTTGGCAAAAGATTTAGATGAATATCTCCCCTAATGAAGACGTAGAACAAAGGGAATATTTTTACAAACCACACTATGTACAACTATTTATATATCTCATTATTTACAATAAGGAATAACGACAGACTCGGTTTCTCTCTTACTTTGCTTTTATCTATTTTTCTTTGAAAGCATATGAAATGGTCAAACAAAGATACAGTATTAAACGAGAATCCTCACATAAGAGAACACAATTCAGGTAATCACAATAACATCTCAATTAAGGAGCATGAGTTGAGTGGATACAGTAAGAGACAAAAGAGCATTTTATAAGATCAACACAAAATTCAGTATTTCATACGAACCTAAGAAAACTATAGCACAGCGTGCTAATAGTTAGAAATGCTAACCCTCTAGCCAGAAGAGCAAGCTGGGGCAATCTGCATAAAGGAGTCAGTTCACAGACGGCATCAGCAAAGAAAATCACAGAGAAACAGCTCACATGAACGCCTCTCCAACACAAAAAAAAACATGGATTCTATCACAAATAGTTATACCCTAGGATTGAGAAGTCTGTCCCTACTCTTGTGTCAAGATCCAGGAAAGTCTCTCTCCTCATTGGTCTAGAAGCATAAGATGTTAAATCACACCAATTACGTCACTCTTCTCTTTCAAAAGTGCTTTGTTCAGTTTTACGCCGTCAGCATCGTCCTTCAGCAAAGGGAACCAAAATCTTCTCCTTCCTCAACACACGCACATCCGAAAGAATGTTATAACAATTTATTAGCACAGTTATCCAAACATTATATTTTTACTCGGACAGTAGGAAGTCTTGCTGAAACTCCAAACACGTAGGAGCCATCGACAAGAAGGAAAACAATAGATATCTATGAAGAATTAAACACATTTTTCTGCATTTCTACATTTTAAAGCACAATTAACCCTAATAGCAGTTTTAGGCCTTCTTTGTAAAGTGTGCAGTTTCTCTAGGAGAAATAAACAGATTCAGTAATTTTCTCAAAATAAAAGCTCCATTTCAATAATTCATTCATATCTTTCATTAGTCTAATATAAACACAATCGTTATAAACTATTATTCTGAATAATCAATATCACTTGATTAAGCGATAAATGATAAACACATTTTCATTCAATATTTTACTC
Organism: Triturus cristatus; assembly: GCF_964204655.1. Classification (NCBI taxonomy): domain Eukaryota; kingdom Metazoa; phylum Chordata; class Amphibia; order Caudata; family Salamandridae; genus Triturus; species Triturus cristatus. The sequence continues at coordinate 1,528,462,546 of NC_140591.1, forward strand.
CTTATTTTGCTGTTTTTTCGTACAGGATCATTTGTGACCTACTAAAACCTATTGTCATTTTCTCACACCTTTCATATTTATTTTCTCCAAACCTAAAGGTTAATAATACTTTTTCTTCAGTTAGTTTCAAAACTTTAATGATTTTCACACCATGGATGGTTTAATCCGAGCAGGATTTATTTACGGCAAACCCTGCTCCATCACCAGGCTAGCTAAAGGCTGTGATTTGCTTAAGTGTTAATGCAAATTAGCCGACAGGAATGTCCTGCGGGGAAAAGGTAACTTTCTAAAAGTCACTTTTGGTTAATATTTATTTAAAAAATTACTTCACTGTTGAATTGTATTTAAAATAGTGGTTTCATTATTTTTCAAGCTGGGGCCTTATCAGTTAGTAATATTAGTATTTTATTCTGCACGTTTTTCTACATAAGACAGCTAGACCTGTCTCATTAAAAATAGCTTTTTGGGCCTTCTAACTGTAGGAACATAATAATATTTATTTCCGATAACTCCCACTCTTAAATACCACGTGCCCTACCTTTTAGGGTTCAAGGTTTACACCGGGGTGACTTACTAATATTTAAATAATGTTTGTTGTCAAAAAGCCTTGTGTTAACAGGTCGCATTATAGGTTTTACACTGCAGCTATCAGCCTACACAAGATAGGCCTGTGTCCATGTATGCACTGCCATTGTACTGCAATTCACGAGTACAATTTAATTTCCAGGCCCTGGGTGAAAATTCTACACCCTATTGTAGGGACTTACAGGCAAGTTAAATGTGCCAATTTTGTATAACTCAACTTAACCATGTTTAAAGGTGGAGCACTGCCCCCCTTGTTAATAAGGGTAAATGGAACAGAATGCTGGAGCTTGCAAAGCAGACAGGGCACAAATCTGCAGTGACTTTGCAGAAAACTGCAGATTTCCTACACTCACCACTTCTTGCAGAATATGCTGGTCAATAGTTTGTTTTTTAATGTGTATGTCATTCCTTCAAGGGTCAGTAGCTGGTGTACCATTCTTATGTGTATTTGTGCTCCCTTCTACTGGACATCAGGCCTTCGCTGCAAAACGATATCTATTTCTCAACATGGTTTTTCACTTTCTTTTTCAAACGTGGCTGCCCTGCTTTTGCTTTTGTCTTTGACTGGCCCATGTTTTGTCTATACAGCACCTCCTGTTTATTGGCACTGTTCCAGCAGCCCTCAGCTAGTTGCTTGCCCTTTTTCATCTCTTGGTTGGGGGTTTTGTCACATACATTTCAGAGTTGCCTTTTATTACAGTGCACTTGTTTGGAGACTTGCTTGTATTCTTTGGCCCTTGCCTGTGCCATGTAGGATTTTTCTTGGTGCTTCTGTGATACGGCCTTGCTTTGGCTGCTTCTTGACTCAGGTGGCTTTGGCTCACTTGCACTCCAAGTGAAAAGGGGCACATTTTTGCCCCAGATTTGGTTTTGCTGGACTTCTGGGTGCTTCCTTTGGGTATTTGTAGCCCTGGCCTTGGCTGAGCCTTCCACGTGGTTCTTTTTTCCTGTGGGGTTGCTTGTCCTTAATGCTAGACTTCCTATGATTATTGCCTGCTGGGTGTTGTTATTTGGGCCTCATGCAAGTACCCAGTAATACTGCCCAAATCTGTTTTCTTTTTTTTGGCACAAGGAGGAAAAGAATGCTTGATAACTGATAATGGATTAAGGACTCACAAATGGAAGTCTGACGAGGAGGTAATAGACCCATTACTTAGAGAAATGTTAATTACTCCAAGTCAAAGTATTTATTGTCACAGTCATGAATCCCTCCAACCCAGTATTTGTCCTCCCACCAGACTTAGTCTGGTTTGGTATATACAGGGAGTAAGGCATGGTGCCTTTTTATAGTCAAAGACAATATTTATCAAAATACATAAAAGGAAAGTTCTGGAGATCCCAAGACATGAGCTTTTTTTTGTGGTAGTCCAGTTGCTGCCTCTGTTGATGGCGAGACTCCCCCCTCAGAGTAAGGAGTGTGATGCTGAAGACTGAAACTAAGAGTAATGAAGATCACATGTAAGCAATTGGTCAATTCTGGGCTAATAGTAGTTTCGTGTTAGTAACTGACGATTCAAGGGAAGTTCTTCATGCAAGGTTAAGCAAACTACGTTTGCGAAACATTTTTTAGCCTAATTAAGGCAATTATGCCGTGGGAACGTGTTAGACCTGGCTTGTCCAGCAGCTTTATCCCCAGACTTTTTGCTTTTCGGCCTTCTGTTTCTGGCCTGTTTAAGTTGGTTTTATGACTCTGGGCACTTTACCACTGCTGATCAGTGCTAAAGTGCATATGCTCTCCCTGTAAATTGTTATGATGGATTGGTGTTTCCATGATTGGTTATTTTATTTACTACTAAGTCCCAGGTACAGTGCACTGTGTGTGCCCAGGGCCTGTAAGTCAAATGCTGCTAGTGGGCCTTCAGCACTGATTGTGCCACCCATACAAGCAGACTTTCAAAGGTAACTCAGACCTGCCACCGCAGTGTTTGTGCGCAGTTTGGTACTGCCATGTCGACTTGGCAAGTGCACCCACTTGCCGGGCCCTAACCTTCCCCATTCTTACATGTGAGTCACCCCTAAGGTAGACCCAAGTTACCCCTGCGGGCAGGGTGCAGTGTATGTGAAAGGGGGGACATGCCCTTATGTGTGTGGCATGTTCTGATAATGAAATACTGCCAATTTCGTTTTTCACTATTGAAAGGCTATCTGTCCCATAGAATAGAATGGGAGTATATTTATAACATCTTATAAATATAACTTCCCATTGGGACAAGATAAATATGGAGTTTAGTATGCCTGAACTCAGATTATAAAAATGCATCTTTTAGTAAAGATAATTTTTATATTGTGTGTTTGAAAATACAGCTTTTAAAAAGTGGCTATTTGCTTAGCCATCCTGTGTGCCTCTGCTGGTTTGTGGATTGCCTTTCTGGCTTATTAATGACAAGGGCTGGGGAGGTGCATTCTCTCAGACGGCCACCGGGGGGAGGGGAGGTGTAATTGATGTGTGCCCTGCCTTTCTTGGATGAGTGAGGGCTGGGCTGGATAGACCTTGGCTGCATTTAGAGTAAGGGGAGGAGATTTCTTTCACACCTGAATGGGCCTGGTCTGACAAGGACAATGCTGTCTCCTCCTCCTGCCAGGAAGCTGCACCAGAGAGGAAAGAGCTGGTTTTGGCTGGGCAATGAGCTTCCCTGCCGCCAGAGAACAATGGAATTTGTGCTATAAAAAGTGGGGCCCGACCCCTGAACTTTAGATTACAGCTGAACTAAGGAACCTGCCAGGAAAAAGAACTGAGGAGAGCTGGAGGAGGAGTACTGCCCTTGTGCTGTTGGGGTTGGCCTGCAGTGGTTGCTTCTGTCTTGGGTAGGGAAAGGACCAGACTGTGCTTTCATCATCATGCTGTTAGAGCTTTCTCCAAGGGCTTGAAGTAGAGCTTGCCTCCTGTTGGAAGTCTCAGGGATAGAAAAAACTTCAAAGATCACTTCTAGGAATCAAGAGGAACCTTTGCCAAGGAGAAGAGCTGGAGAAACTGAGGAGGAATACTGCACCGACATCCGAGATCACCACACCGATTCTGATGCTGGCCCTGTTGTGGGAGCACCGACGCATCGAGGGGACGTGGCTGAAATGTTCGTAGCTCATCCCTGGTCTTCACTCATCACATTGTACCAGATTGGCATGCATCGCATCGAAGTGTCACGTCTTTTGCACCATTGGGGGACGCAGTAAGAAACCGACGCATCACTTCCCCACGCAGTAAGAAACCGATGCATCACCTCCTCTCCGGTAGGGAACCGATGCATCACCCCCCCTGAGCAGCAGTAAAGAACCAACGCATCACCTCCCCCGGAGCAAGGAACTGACACATCATCTTCCCTGAGTGTAAGGAACCAATGTATCACCTTCCCTGCGACCCTTTTTGCTTGCGTCTTTCGATGCATCCAAGGTACTTTGTGTAAAAGTGTTTCATCCAACATTTTCTTTGAACAGAACTTTTTCTACCTTTTAAGAATTATATTTTTAGTACTGTAGTATGGAATTTAGACGTTTTGGTATTGTTTTGGTTTAGATTAAGATTACTTATTTTTCTAAAGTGGTGTGGTGTCCATTTGTAGTGTTTCCTCTGTATTACTGTATGTGTTCACAAATGCTTTGCACACTGCCTCTGAGATAAGCCTGTCTGCTCGTGCCATGCTACCAAGGGGTGAGCAGGGGTTATTTTAGAAGTGTATCCCCCTTACCCTGACTAGGAAGAAGGGTCCCTACTTGGACAAAGATGCAAACCCTTGCCAACTAGAGACCCCCATTTCAAACAGAATCAATCAACCAATCAATCACATGTTTGTTAAGCCCGACTACTCACCCGTAAGGGTCTCAAGGCGCTGGGAAGGAGGGGAGGTGCAGGTTCCAGTCCATCAAGGAGGAGGTCTGTCGAAGAGCGAAGTTATGAGGTTTCTCGTGAAGATGGTGAGTGATGATGTCTGTCTGAGGTGGAGCGGTAGGGCGTTCCAGGCTCTGGCTGCGAGGAAGGAGAAGGAGCGGCCTCCCAATCTGGTCTTTCTGGCACAGGGGACCACAGTGTAGGAGAGCTGGGCTGATCGTAGGGTCCTTTGGGTGCGTGGAATTTGAGTCAGCTGTTCAGGTATGCTGGTCTGGTGTTGTGGAGGTCTTTGTGTGCGTGGGTGAGAATCTTGAAGGTGATTCTAGCCTCGATGGGGAGCCAGTGGAGTGTGCACAGGTGCTGGGAGAAAATGCAGCGTCTTGGCAGGTGGAGGACCAGTATTGTGGCAGCGTTCTAGATGTTTTGTAGCTTGTGGGTGAGGTTTTTGTTTATTCCGGCGTAGAGTGTGTTGCCGTAGTCGAGTCTGCTGGTGATGGGGGCATGAGTGATGGTCTTTCTATGCTTGAGCGGGATTTGAAGGTCTTATGTAGGAGGCGGAGGGTGTGGAAGCAGGAGGATGTGACAGAGTTGATCTGGCGGTCCATTTTGAGCTAGGAGTCCAGGATAATTCCAAGGTTGCATGTGTGTTCCGTGGGGGTGGGTCTCTTCCGAGGGCGGGGGGCCACCAGGTGTCGTTCCAGGCATCGGGGTGTGGACCCATGATGATTACTTCTGTTTTGTCAGTTTTGAGTGGTGGGCAGCTGCTTTTCTTCCATTTGGCGACATCTTTCATGCCTTTTTGAAAGTTGTGCTTGGCAGCGTTGGGTTTGTTGGATAGGGAGAGGATGAGTTTGGTGTTGTCTGCTTCTGAGACAATGTTGAGTCTGTGGGTTCTGACGATGGGTGCGAGCGGAGCCATGCAGACGTTGAAGAGCATGGGGCTGAAGGAGGACCCCTGGGGGCCTCCGCAGGTGGTTGGTGTAAGGTCCAAGAGGAAAGGAGGGAGCCTGACCCACTGCATTCTGCCAGAGAGGAAAGAGCGGATCCATTCGAGGGCTTTGTCCCGGATCCCTGCATCGTGGAGTCTGCATGTTGGGGTGCCGTGGGAGACTGTGTCGAAGGCCGCTGAGAGGTTGAGGAGGATGAGAGCTACTGTTTCTCCTCTGGCCGGTAGGGAGCGGATGTCGTTTGTTGCAGTGAGGAGGGCAGTTTCTGTGGTGTGGTTTTTTCTGAACCCGGATTGGGAGGAGTCGAGGATGTTGTGCTCTTTGATGAAGGTGGCGAGTTGGCTGTTGATGGCTTTCTTGATGATTTTAGCTGGGAACGGGAGCAGGGAGATGGGTATCTAGTTTTTGATGTCAGTGGGTCCGCCGAGGTCTTCTTCAGGAGTGGGTTGATCTTGGCGCATTTCCAGTCACCAGGGAGCGGTTGATGGTGCGGTGAAGGATGGGTGCGATGGTGTCGGAGGCTCTGTTGAAGATGTGGTGTGGGCAGGGGACCATGGGGGCCCTGTAGTGGATTGACTTCATCGTCTTAAGTGTGTCTTCGGTGGTGAGGGCTGTCCAGCTGTCAATCGTTGGCTTCCGGGTGTCGGGGTGGCTGGTGAGGGTTCAGTGTGTTGGTTGTCTTCGTCAAAGTTGTCGTAAATGTTCTTAATTTTGTGGTGGAATAAGGTGCTGAGTTTGTTGCAGTGGTGTAGTGAGGAAGGAATGTCAGTAGACTCGCTCTGTGGGTTGGGAGAACTCCTTGATGATGCTAAAGAGTTATTTGCTGTTGTGCGTGTGTGTGGAGATTCTGTCTTCGATCGCTGTTGTTCTCTTATTTATGATGAGTTGGTGGTGGGTGTTGGTGACGGCTCTGAAGTTGTTGTGGGCTTCTGTGGATTTGAATTCCTCCAGGCCTTTTCAAGGCGGTGGCATGTGCATGTGGACTCTCGAAGTTCGGTGGCAAAACACAGACCCCCTGGGGATTATGTTTTTTAAAGGGGAGTGGGCCAAGTGGCCCCCTCCTGAGCTTTATTAGGCTCTGGGAACCCCATCCCCAGGGCCTTTTGTCATAGTTTCTTTTATAGTTTTTGATTTAAAAAAATGTGCCCCGAGCCTTAATAGTCCATGTGGATCCCATCCCGTGCCTTTTTTATGAAAGAGGAGCCACATGGCCCCCTCCCCAAGCCTTAATAGGCACTGGGGACCCCATCCTCCAAGGCTTTTTTATGAAAGGAGAGGGCGGTCATGTGGCCCCCTCCCTGAGCCATATTAGACCTTGGGGAGCCCATCACCCAGGGCTGTTATTTTTACTTTAAGAGGGGCGCCCCCCTCCTTGAGTCTTGTTAGGCCAGGGGACCTCATCCCCTGGGCCTTTTTTTTATGAAAGAGGAGGTGGCCGCCGTGCACCCTTTCCTGACCCTTGTTAGGCCCTGGGGAAACTCCCCCCCCCCCCCCCGGGCCACTATTGAAATTAAAGGAGAGGGGGGCCACCGGCTCCTTCCCCAGGCCTTGTTAGGCCCTGGGGACACGATCCCCAGAGCCACTCATTTAAATAATGGGAAGGGGGGCTGCATGGCCCCCCTCCCAGAGCCTAATTAGACCCTGCGGACCCCATCCCCCAGAGTCACTAATAAAATTAAAGGAGAAAGGACTGTGTAGCCCTCCTCCCTGAATTTTACTAGGCACTGGGGACCCATTCCCCAAGGCCATTCCTAAATTAAAGGTGAGCGCTGTCGCCCGTCACTCTCCCAAGCCTTGTTAGGCCCTGGGGGTCCCAGGCCAGTCATTTAAGTAAAAGGGATGGGGATTGCACGGCCCCCCCTCTCTATGCCTTGTTAGGTCCTAGGTATCATGTAGTGCGTTTTACTAGGATCTTATAAGTAAATTAAATATGCCAATTGGGATGAGCCAATATTACTGTGTTTAGGGGAGAAAGCAAAAGCACTTTAGCACTGGTTATCAGTGGTAAAATGCACAGAGCTGTAAAGCCAGCACCAACAAATTCAGTAAAAATAGGAAGAGGAAGGCAAAACGTTTGTGGTTCACTCTGCAGAAAGGGCCATTTTCCAATAGAGGGAAAACCAGGTCTGGACAAACAAATTTCCTAATGTTTCAAAGCATAGAAAGTACAGGCAATCTTTTCATTGCTAGGGTTAAGAGGAGGAGGATTAAGATGCAACTGGGATCAAGGTCCATAGGAGCGCCAGGGTTTTGCCCTTCTACGTGTCAGCTGTCGCATATAGAATGTATATATATTTTTTGCAGTTTTAAAGTGAATGTGTTATGGCCCAGCCGTGACTTCTGTAACCATGCCCGGCCTGATAACATACAGCATAGCTGCAAAAATTTCAGATTGCTGTGTGTGACATTTTCATAATTTCAGTGTAATTATGAGTGCCATTCAATGACTGAGTGACACTTTCTCGCAAGCAAACTCAACACACTAAAATTTGCAGATTAACAGCCGTCGCGGCAAACCGCGTCAGGCATTGATTGGGGAGCACACGAGGCAGAGGTGCCCACACATAGTTGGGCGGCAGCAGAGTGAGCCAGGGCACTGTATTATTAAATGTGTGTTGCACAGCTCATAACAACTAGCGACCAGAGACTGTGAGGTGTCACTTCAGAACTTCAACTAACAGGGCAGACAGCTGCTTGCCCTGCACTAAGCCCTATTATAATTGATTCAGATTATTAACACTCTCCAGAGGCGCACTATCTTAGTCTGACACTAGTAACTTACTTAAATTGTGAGGGGAGCTGCAGCACTTTGGTTTACGGCCTTCTATAAATTGACTTGGAGGTCAAGTGGGGAGGGTTTGTGAATAAAGTGCTTGCATGGATACTGCCATAGTACATTCCAAAAGGGTTCATTTACCTTGGGGAATTGCCATCTAATCCAATAATGTAACTGCAGATATGTGGTCACCAAAAGATTAAATGCCAACCAGATTTTGTTTTGCAAAATGAGGGGCTGTGTGCCTTGAAGGTAAATAGGGGTCAAAGCGAAAGAACCACTTACATGCACATGAAGATCTTCACTCAAGGAAAAACTGAAAGGGTGTCCTCAGTCAGTGTAATAGCTTTTCAGTCAACCTGTCAAGGAATTGGTAGTTGAGATTCAATATGGGTGAAATTGCAGCTGATACAGCGTGACACAGAACAGATCTTCACAACCTGACTCGTTTGACTGTTTTTTAGGTCTCGCCTGGCGAATGCAGCGCGAAAGCGCTGTCGCCAGCGAGATCTATTGTTGCTGACTTGCCTCGGAAGTGGGACAGGAGATGGGCACGCGCAGGGCGACTGCAGACTGTGTACGCGCACGTGAACACGCACGTCCACACATGCGATGTGCACATCTCCTGTCCCCCTTCCGACCAAATGCCATCCCAGTTGGTGCGGCCCGCTGCAAGACGGGGCTGCTCAGAATGCGAAAAGGACACTGTGCCTCGATCAGGCACCAACAATATCCCACACGGAGTCCCCCCGCCCTTCTTCACTCACCGGGCTGCTCTCTTCTGGCGGGGGCTCCTCCTCGCGGCGGCAGCACTTCTCTTGCAGGGCTTCCCTGCACTCCTGGGAGCTCTGCGCTGCCGTGGGCAGCCACGGACGCCTGCACTCTTCACCCCCGCCGCCTCCTGGGACCCGGGGCTTTTCTTCACTCCGGCTGCCACCGCGGGGCTCGCCCTTCAGCATGGGAGCCCCGCGTTAGCAAGGCACGCCAGTTTCTCTTCCTGCCGGAGCAGGTCCCACCCACGTCCCAGGCAAGGGCGCCTGACTTTCGGTTTTGTCGAACAGGGCTGCGGCAGTGATTGCTTCTCGGCGGCAGGAGGGGTAGGCTCCCTCGAGAGTTAAAATAAATGTAGAAGCAGGGTGGGCACCCGCTCAAAGGATTTTGTCTGCACTTTAGTACAGTAGGCTTGATATTTGCACAACGTGTGCACGGTCCCATTTACTCTGCATACAAGTATCAAATGTGTTGGCTCTGCCAATGCTTGTTTGACCTAGGACTGCAAGTCTTCCCCGGCCCTAACACCTTTACTGAACATTCAAAGGCATTTCTTGAATGCACATAGGCATGCCTGCATTTTACTCTGCATGCTTGCTGGCTCTTTGGTTAGCCCCCCCAATATACGCTTTACCCAGACAGTCAAGAAATGGTGCTGGAACAGTAGAATATATTGACCTCGAGTTTTGGGCACGTTTCTGTGCTTGACTAATTTTCAGCGGAAACATGAAAATACTACTACCTATACCAGTAACAGGCATGTGGGTTAGCACCCTCAGGTAGAATATCTGCCACCATGAAAACACTGCCAAGCCACTACAGAAATGTGCAGCCCCATTAACCCCTTCCCCGCTCATGACGGAACCACTCCGTCATGAGCCACGGGTGCGCTGTGCTCATGACGGAGTGGTTCCGTCATGCTGCGGCCGTTGGCGGCCGCTCCGCCCACGCGGCGCTAATTCCCCGCCTGTGCGGGCGATTAGCGCAGTGGGCGGAGACGTGACGGAACCACTCCGTCTTGAGCACAGCTCACCCGTGACTCGTGACGGAGTGGTTCCGTCACGAGCACAGCGCCACCGCAACTGCCCCCAAACCCCCCCAGCGCCGCGGCGGAATTCCTGCCGCGGCGAAGGGGTTAAAGAAAAATATATCTATAAATTTTAAAAAAGTGACCTAGAGGAAAGATTTGTTGCAGTGAAAGTAAAGCATGCATGGAACTGGCTGGGTTGGAATGTCATGTGTGGAAATTGCATCTGACCAGTTAGGAATGGTTTCTACTGCATCCAGTTAAGCTACTTAGTCTATGAAACCAAGCACAATATATATGTCTGGGGGAGGGGTGTTTTACGGGTTATAAATACCAGCTAAAAATAAGCACACGTTTTTAGTCATTGAACTGGAATTCATGGAAATGTTCTCCATATAGAGGTCTAAGACCTACATACACCCAAGTAGATCAGTCTGAAGTTATTAGTATTCAGTAAACTGGCCTTTGCACCTGGGTGTCGAGAAATGAGGAAGTCACTCCAATTTCTGGTTAAGTCTCCAAATCGTTTCTCTTTAAAGAAATGCTTCCTTCCTCTTCTGAAAATATCATAGACCAGTGCACTGCCATTAGATTAGCCACAGCATGTGCTCCTTAAGTGGCTTCTCTCGGCCATAGGGCACTACACAGTTGAATCCCACCATGAAGGATTGACAAGGTTCTCAGTAATTGATTTATAAATGGCTGCGTGCATGGTTCTAAAAATGCTCCCATACTTTAACAAGCATTTACAATGCAATAGGTCTTGCATTTGTAAAAGTGTAAGCTATTGGCATTGTAAATGACAATGTCTTTTATTATCAGTTTTATAAAACAACACATAAATAAAAGGCAGTGTCGTTTACAAATGCCAATAGCTCAAAATTTCGCAAATGCGAGACCTATTGCATTGCAAATGCTTGTTTTTAAAGTGTGTTAATATTAATGTGACAGGTGTGAAATACATAAGGGAGTGTGGATAATAGTGCCATGAATCTTACTGAACCGTTGTTGAACATGAATCAATTTAAAAACAGATTTGAGAATTTAAAAAGACAATACTCTACGCCTGTGCAGGTATAACATTAAATACTGTTAAATTTTGTCTCCACAGATTTAGCAATGCTACTGATAAGGGTTAAAGTGACTGACAGCAGCCGCCCCGTCCTCTGCACGCTCCGAAGGCGTATGATTAAGGCACTGGTCATCCCACTGAAGAGCTAGCTGGCACATAAAAATAACAAGCATTTGCAATGCAACAGGTCTCGCATTTACGCGAGTTTGGTCTATTGGCATTGAAAATGATTGCCTTTTATTTATGTTTTGGTTTTTAAAACATAAGTAAACTGCATTGTTATTTACAATGCCAATAGCGTGAACTCGCGTAAATGCTAGACCTATTGCATTGCAAATGCGGGTTTCCTTTTGTGAAGAGGATTTAGATTTACCCGACACTTGTAAAAACAAGCATTGAAAATGCAATAGGTCTCGCCTTTGATGAAGTGAAAGCCATTTGCTTTGCTAATGGTAATGTATAACAAAGCAAATGGTTGTAACTTCGTGAAAGGCGAGACCTATTGCATTTTTAATGCTTGTTTTTTATTGCTATTGTAGAGAGGAGGAGAGGGAAGACAGAGGGGGAGGAGGGCAAGACTAAAAATGGAAGATACAGAGGGGAAAAAGCGATATGACGCAGCCAGCGTCATAGCGCTTTACTTGTTATGGCATGTGAGGGGCCAACATGAACAACTGAGGGAGGGTGAGTTCGCGAACAACAGAGGAAGAAAGGATGCGTGGAGTGGGGGTAACACAAATGACTAAAGGTGGGACCAGGAGTGGGGGCAGGCAGATGAACTGGAGAGATACACAAATGAGGAGATGTACACGAAGGACCTAGTTGAAACAGATGCACTCTGTTGGAGTGCTTTAAGTCAAAGATTTTTTTTAAAAGACAGAGTCAAACAAACAAAGACGGAAATCTCCCGGGCATCCATATGACTTTAAAAAACACAAAACGTTTCGTTAGTCCGGTCCTGTGGCCTTATTTACTGACAGGTAAGGAAAAAGAGTTCACCCAATTTAAATTTCTAGCACATGCAAATACACCCACAGCATAGCGCGAACTAGGGTGACCAACCGTCCGTAAATTTCACGGACAGTCCGTAATTTCGGCCGTCTGTCCGTGAAGGATTCTTTAACGGACGCCGTTTGTCTGTAATTTTAACCGGACACTGGTCGCACCACCCTAAAGCCGGCACAGCTTCCACCCACCTCCCTGCTTGACTCCGATGCTGTTGAGGTCGGGTGTAACAAACTCCGATGCAGTACCAAAGCTCAGATTCCCAGCAGCATTGGAGAGGCACAGTGGGATGGCAACCCTCACACCTTCCGCCCGTGATGAGCTGCTAAGAGGTGCTTGAAAGCTCCGATACCCAGCAGCATTGGAGAGGCACAGCGGGATGGCAACCCTCACACCTTCAGCCCTTGATGAGCTGTTAAGAGGTGCTTGAAGGTGACTGAGAGGGAGGGGCTGCAGGCGCAGGGGGCATCTATTCAGATGCAAACAGCCCTGAATGTGTCATGTCTCTGCGATTTAGAGGCGTCTCACACATTCCCTTTCTGCCCAGGGCCCCAAACATCCTAGAACTGGCCCTGATTACACCGAGGCAGCACGTGGTTCTCTTCACAGAGCTTAATTACCGTCACTAAATTGTAAGCAAACCTCGGTTCTGCAAACATGCAGTCTATAATGTCATAAAATAAAGAAATGGCACAATCGCACCCACACTGATTAACAAAGTATGGAGGACAATCAGTTAAATCAGTTCTCTTTAGTATCTCCTTTAAGTACTGTACATCACAGTGAGGGGTGGCAAAACTAACATTTTGGAAAGAGAGCCTGTCTTCTCGTTGTCTTGTCCAGGAGGGGGTGAGGAGCCCTACCCCCACCCTGGAGGGGCCAAGATGATACTTGAATACTCCATGCCCCCCCCTGTGCCCACCCTGGTGGATCCTATTCCCCCTCTGGTGATGGCTCCTGCCCCCCCGCCCCAGTGATGGCTCCTGTCCCCCCATGTAGTGGCTCCTGTCCTCCCCTCCCCCCGCCTGTGATGGCTCCTGTCCCCCCTGGGGAGGATCCTGTCTCCGCCCTGGGTGGCTTCTGTCCCAGTCCTGGAATGGCTCCTGCAGCGAGGGTGAAGTTCTTGATGGGCCTCTTCTCAAAAAGGCTCAGCTCAAAATTAATATGAAAAGGTGGGCGAGTGAGTAAATGCAGGGATGGGTGGATGGCTGGATGAATTATTGAAAGGGTGAAGGGATTAATGAAAGATTGAATAGATAGAGAATGAGAGAGGATGGATGGATTGATTGATGAATTGATAAGTGCAAGAGTGAATGGATGGAGGGATGAGTGAAAGGGTGGATGTAAGGATGGATGAGTGAGTGAAAGGGAGGGCAGATGGACAAAATGATGAATAGATGAGTGAAGGAGTGAAAGGGTAGATGGATGAGAGAAAGGATGGATGAGAGATAGGGTCAATGGATGGATTCATGAGTGGATGAGTAGATGGATGGATGGGTGGATGGATGGAAGGATGGCTAAGTGAAAGGGTCGATGGAGAGAGAAAGGGAGGATGGATGGATGACTGAAAGGGTGGATGGGTGGAAGAATGAGTGACTGGGTGGATGGATGAGTAAGTGAAAGGATGACTGGATGGGTGAAAGGGTAAATGGCTGGATGGATGAGTGAATGGATGGATGGGTAGAAGAGTGGATGGATGAGTGTACAGATGGATAGGGTGAAAGGGTGGATGGATGATGGATGGATGAGTGAAATGATAGATGGAAGGATACATGATGGATAGGTTTGCAAATGGTTAAATATGTGGGCTTACTTATATACTATTGCACGACCTCCTCTGATGTGTCTGTAAAACTTATCTATTGTCCTGAAGTTTTGTCATGAATTTTGACCTCCTGTCCTGAATTTGTGTCCTGAATTTTGACCCTTTGGCCTGAATTTTTACATTCACCGTCCTGAATTTGCACCAATGCCAGTATGCTCAAGGTGCCTGTACTTATGCAAAATACCCGCGCGCTTCGAGGCTGTGGACGTGAATGTCGATGTTAATCTCTGTTGCCTCCAATAGACAGACAGAGGCCGCGTTCAATGCGCGCCCAGCGGCATTAGTTTCCTATGCGAGCTGCCCATTCTGCAAAAAGTCCCAGGGTGAGATCTGCAGAAGCAGAGGTTGGTGCGGACCCGCTCGTTTACACGCAGCCGCGTCCTTCCCACGTATGAATGGGACCTCTGTTGGGCTTTAGCAGCAAGAACGAGGATGCGGGAGATCATGTTTGGAAAAAGGAAACGCGCGACTGTCTCCTGAACTCTAACACGACACACTGAGGATCCGAAGGCAGAACAAGCATTTGCAATGCAATAGGTCTCGCATTTATAGGAGTTTGAGCTATTGACATTGCAAATAACAATGCCTATTGGCATTGTCATTTACAATGCCAATAGCTTTAACTCGTGTAACTGCGAGACCTATTGCATTGCAAATGCTTGTTGTTAACGGCTTCCCTCACAATGCTTTGTAGGTGACTCGTGCTTCCCGCACTCGGTAGATAATTACTGTGCAAGTTCCGGGCTCTGCAGGACGCACAGAGATTAGAGCTGCCTCAAAAGTTTCCAGAGGCGTCAGTAGCGGACATGCTGGCTGAGACCCTCTTGGTTACTTAGCGAGTCTGTTTCATTTTTGCAACATTTTGTCTTTCAGCCTGTTAATTCGTAAATGCATGAAGACAAGGGGGGAGGTAAGATTCTTCTTGTTTCTAATACCGTGGCCGGTTCTAACCCTCCCCCTCCTCCAATGTCCGGCCCATGACTTACTAGAGAAACAGAAAGAATCTTACCTTCCCCCTGTCTTCATGCATTTACAAATTAACAGGCTGGCGGAAGAAATGTTTCAAAAATGAAACAGACTCGCTGAGTAACCAAGAGGGTCTCAGCCAGCAGGTCTGCTACTGACACCTAGAAAAAATGTACAGGACGGGGCTGCTTTCAGCTGCATGAAATCTCACAGAACAAGAGCCACAAAGAACATTAAATACTATCTTCACTCCTGTTTTCCAGTGCACACGAGAATGAGAGGCAGCAAAACAGTAACAAGAGTAATATGCTGCCTGACAAAAAATGAGGACACATTGTATGCTTTACAAATAAACACACCTGTAGGGGAACTGCTTTCAGCCATGCACACAGAGACCTTGCAGGGGTACGCAAAAGTACATAATGCAATCCCCTAAAACACTCCCACTGAAGGAGCCTGAAAGGTACATGAATACTTAACACTTGGTAGACACACACCTTGAATTACTTTTGCTGTGAAATACACAAACTTAGATGCAAGCACACCAACTACATTTCCTGAAAACACACACATAATAGCACATCAATCCACGTGTGTTGTCAATGAAGCATTTACACTGTGTGATCGTCCTTTGTATCAGGAACACAGACAACGGATATTGTTGCTCAGAAATGTACACCAACTGTGTTAAAAGAGAATGCATCCCTGGTCCGCCATGTGATACGAACAGAAGAGCATTCATTTTGAAATGCAAGTCCTACTTTTGTCCTCTCGTTGTGACAAGAAACACCTTGATGCGCTCTGGCAATAAATAATAGCGCTATCTGTTTGAAAAGTGATGGAAAAAAGTCCGCACAAATTTCCAGAACTGTAAATGAGCCACCATGGGAAAGTACGGAAGTGATGTACTCTGTATTATGGCAAAGCAATGATATGTGAGGTATTCTGCTAATTTCAGGAGCCCTCTTCTAGAAATGCTACTTTTAAACGTTTCTCCCAAGAAGTTGAAAAATCACCCATTAAAAATATAAAAAGGCATTTATTACACAATCACAAAAGGAAAACTGAGCTACAGCATGTTTCCAGACAGTCTTATTCCGTGGAAAATAATTACACTCACAATAATCAGTTGAAAATAATATAACAGAGAGGGAATACACACGTCTTCAGTCTAACCAGCACTTTCTAGTTCATGTACTAAATGGCTGTGCTAACAAAGGCTGGGTAAGAACATACAACAACTATCAGAGCAAGAAATCTAAATCCCCAGGCTTAAAGTTTCTGAACAAATCTCATCCACCGAGAAGACGTGGTTCTTGTACCCTCCAAAACATCAGTGCTAAAATGAGTAATTATAACCTACTGGAATCCGGTTTAAAGTAAACAAATGCATTAATAAATGCATATAGAGCGCACAGTTCCCTGGCACTGTGAACTGATAAGCAGGAGAAATATTGAAAAAAATCCAGGAGTCGCTGATAAGACTTTACAAACACACGCAGCGCCCGACAGTGACATTTGTACCTTAAATTATACTGTAATTTGGTTATGCAGGCTACAGGATGTTGGTACGATCGGGCTGCAGCATATTCCGACTCCCTGTTCATGCACTTAGTTAAAAGTAGGCAAAGTCGTTGAACAAAACTGAAAATACTGTGAGCTGATGCAAACGTAATGAAATGGAAAGCTTGGAACTGCATCACCTCGCTAAACCATGCATCTGCATTCCTGGCCGCTGTGAAAAAGAACGTAGGGGGGGGGGAGGTGGCAGGACAGGAAGCCACACTAGGAACGAGTGTTTGAGGGCTGCTGGGACCAACATTTGCATTGCCATATTTTATACATGAACATGAAATAAACCGAGGGACACTCAGATCGATAATGGCAAAATTATGAATAATGTAATTCATTTAATAATACAAGAACGTAAAATAAATCTGTATGTTCCAGCCACACTCGTCCCATGGAGCAGAAGTGCAGTCAAAGATACATACCTCATAGCAGTATTTCTCAAAAAAGAGAAATTAACTACTCTGATCGCTTGTACAATAAACAGCCGGAAGACATCCATCACCCCAGTGGATTGGAAAGGTTTGCTTCCTTCTGAAATGTGATTATCAGCCACACAAATATGTTGCCACGGTATTTTTTTATTTCATATAGCAAAAAGGATTCTGTATATTCAGAATTTAAACTGCTGTTCTGCAACACATAAAGAACGTATGGATTTTGTATTTTTAAGAAGGTGAATTTTATTATTTCGATCACAAACACACAAAGAATGACACATTCTGAAAAAATAGCCTTTTTTATTTGAGTCCTATGACAGAGGACCTCTGACTGTGCTTGAACCATGCAACAAACCTAATTAAATAATTTAACACGAAGCCAAGCCTAGCATGCGTTTTGAAAGTAACAAAGACAAACATAGTCGGAGGGGAGCGCAACACAGAGCAGGCAGAGTAACAAGCAGAGGGAAGGGTAAAGCAGCACGAAGGAGCCAGAGGGCATGGAGAGTGTAAGCCCAAACAAGAGCGCACTGAAGCTGACGAGGAGGGAGTGGGAGGGGGGAGTGGGGGCGGGCACAGTGGTGCGGGCCGCAGTTGTAAAAGGCAGGGAGAGGGTGAGATTGAGAAAGGGAAAGATAGGGATCAAAGGAAAAGAAGGGGGTGGCAAATGCTGTGCACATTGATGTCCTCAGTGGCCGCGCGGCTCACTGAGGACATCAAAGCAAGTGCTTTTCAGGCTACCAAATGGTGCGCGTGCCCAGCGCACATGCACTGTATTTGGAGGCCTGAAAAGCCACTGTTTGCACTTCCAAAACTCGCTTACTATAAGTCTCGCCAGAGCAGCGCTAAAGCGCTGTCTCAGGCGAGACCTAAAAAAGGAGCCTCGTGCTCTCGCGCACCCGAGCCCCGAAAGCGGTGAAACTTTGCGTAAAGACAATAACGAAAATGTTAATAAATGCCAATAATCATTATATTAATAAATCGGAACAAGAATACGAAGGATTATCATCATAACTATAACACTAACAACAATAACAACAACAGTATATTAAACGTTCCTGCTTGCCTGCGTGGGGCCTTCCGAAGAGTGGTGGCTCGAGCATCGGGCTCATTAATTACTCAGGCTTCATTAGACTGATCATAATGAAGAGCAGGCAGTCCTGTGACGTGCGTGTGTGTCAATCGGCTCTTCCGTCCACAAACCTGTGAAGACAGCCACAAGAAAGAGTAGCAACAAAAGTTTAGGAGTCCACATGGTGTAAGTGAAGCCGGTCGCAGATCAGAGAACTGGGCAGACACCGACAAGCTGCTGTGCAGAGAAACTCACAGGGAAGCCAGTGTACAGCTGATTTTTATTGAAATGATCGAAGTTTAAGTGGAAAACGTCCTCAGAGAAACCTGAAGCGGAGTTCCCTATGCTTTTTCCTCACGAGCAGCATGGGCACTGATGCCTGCATTCTAGCCACTAAAGGCTGACTCCTCACCCCGGTTCGCCCTGCAAGACCCCCTAACCATCTCTGAGATCCTGGAGAGGTGATCCCCCGTGACCCTGGCACCCAGAAACCTGCCGGTGGAATTGTGCATGGGTCCAGCCTTTTAATAGCGGCCACGCAGTTTTGTTTTGATGACCCGTGTGTAAACAAAGTTGCGCGGCCACCACTAGGTGAAAGCGCCCAACGGGGCGCTTGTTTAATAAAAAAGTAAGATAAAAGACCCGCGTGCAAACAAAGTTGCGTGGCCGCCATTAGAGGAAAGCGCACAACGGGACGCTTGTTAAACAAGTACTACACTGACATGAAAGTGTGCGTGTGCTACTAAACAGATGTGAAAGCATGCCCCATTAAAATTAAAGCGGGCGACGTGCTCGCGCTATAGACATCAAGGCATCATAATTAGCCGTGCAGAGCAAAAAACATGTGCGCCTGCCATATTACAAGCTACAACTCATCATCCTGGGCTGCGACAATTGTAAAAAAGAGTTCTCCTCAACAACCCACGAACCATGGAAGCTGTAGGAAAACTGTAGTTGGGCGGTGCTACTTCCTGAAAAAACGGAAGTGGCATATGGCTGCACCAACCATTTAGAAAGCAGCAACGTAGAGTGACGCTGCACCAAACCAATGGTGAGGCAGCAGGCGGGAGCAAAGAGGCAGCAGGTAGGAGCAAAGTCCTTTATGGAATACTTCAGATCTTGCAGACAGTGCATGCGCGCTGCCTAGGCTCGACCTAAAAATTAAACCGGCATATAGAGAGAGATCCCCCGATTAGGCTGAGGTCGGCCAAGAAGGTTTTCGAATCTTAGGCATGTTATTCCTCTTCCACGTGCCTATTTGACATCAGATGTGTGCCCTTTCAAACCACAGAGTCCTTCTGACTGTAATGAAGAACTCCCACGTAATGTGACAGGTGTGAAACATATAAGGGAGTGTGGATAATAGTGGCATTAACCTCACTAAACCATTGTTTAACATGAAGCAATTTAAAAACAGATTTGAGAACTTAGAAAGACAATACTCGACGCCCATGCAGGAATAACAGTAAACACTGTTAAATATTGTCTCCACTTCAGGTTTAGCAATGTTACTGCTAAAGGTTAGGGCCCCCTGGCATGCTAAAGTGCGTTTGTCTTCGTTTGTTCTCTGCGGGAGAGGTCACAGAGGCAGTGACCGTTTGCGCCCTGACCCATCCTCTGCACACTCTGCAGGCGTATGATTGGGGCACTGGTCGCCCCACTGAAGAGAGAGCTGGCACATAACAATAAAAATCCAACAAGCAAACATACAAAAAGAGATACTTATATTAGGCTGAAGTTGGCCGGGAAGGTTTTCAAGTCTTTCCTCCACCACGATCTGAAGTACGCATATTAAAAGCATGCACTTACTTACCAGGAAGCACCAACGTGCCTAGTTTACATCAGCTTTGCGCCCTCTCAAACCACAGAGAGTCCTCCTGGCTGCAATAAAAAACTCCCTCGGCAAACGAATAACCTGGGCTGCATTCAGGGTCAGCAGCTCCACTGCTCTGGGCTCCAGTGGGCGCTGCTTGTCCGGTCCGTGGGGTTGGGTCCGGGTGGTCACAGGAACAATTCTTGTTGAAGTGTAAAATGCTGCGTGGTGGTGCAAGCAGTGCCATGGCATTGCTGTAGCTTCCCACAAACCTTATTACTTCTTGCTTAATGCTGTGCATCCATGGGGATTTACTTCCTGTTTTAATTGATAAATTGTAGCCAGCACCTAGCACAGCCAGCATGCCCCAAAGCCTACCAGGAGCAGCGCTCTCGCAATGGCGCAATGCCACTGAGTCCAGCTAGTTTCAGCATAGCAGCGCTATGGCTTGACACAATAGAGGCAGGTGCTACGCCTACTATGCATGACTTTGCATTTTAGTGTAGTGATGCGGATTACCACACTGAAATGCATTAGTCTAACACCTGATGCATGGTACATGGCAGGGCTGGTACCGGAGGCTGGCTGGTCCAAGCATAGTGATTGGAATTCCCACCCTGCCCATCGCAATGATTGCAGTGAAATGAAGTGCGCATGTCAGTTTTGCTGTATCATTTTCCAGAGCCAACCTGACGTGTTCTTCAGCTTTTCTCCATGTATGCTGAACAAGTGAGCCTAGGGAACAGGGATGCAGCCTCCTGGTCTCTGGATTAGCGCCGTGTCTGCCTGCCCTTTCCAATCTGGGTGTCGCTGTCATGCTAATACAAACAACATGAAAGCAGCGTCAGGATTGGTTTAGTTGGTGGGTGACACATCTCTGCGGGACCACAGCATGACAGTGTGCATTCAGGTGGGCAGGCAGCGGTGGGGCATGATGCTAGATCCTTGGAGCTCAGGTCTCCCTGACTATCACTAGGAGGCCAAGACCCGACTAAGATGATTAGGGGTCTCACCCCATTTATCGCCCCACCTGAAGCTACATCCCTGACCGCATGAGAACATAGTTTTCGTGCTCTCACCGAACTGCAGATCCTGCTCCCGGGACGAGTGCCACCTTAAGAATGAAAGTGGAAAAACGAGCCAGCGGCCAAACTGACTGCTGCTCGAACAGCCCGGGACCCCAAAACAGTAGCAGAGTTTGTATGGCCTGTGCAGATGTGAAAAGGTCACCGAGGCATTCTTGCTTTCTATCATGCGGCCTTGAGTAGGACTGCTGTGACGTCCGAGACAGTGTCAGTGAGTGAGTATGATCGCCTGATTTATGCTGTTAAACAGCTGTTAAAGAGCAACAGCATAGTGCTATATTGCCACTGTGCGCCTTGTAGTGTGGTTGGAGTTTGGTTACCTGTACACGCTTGTCTTTGGGACTGCATCATAGACCAGAGTCTGGTGGTTGGTTGGGGTCATCATTGGTGTGCACGTGGTTAATATGCTCCATCGACGTGTATCTTTGCTTGTATGTGTGTGCGTGAACTTGGTTGTTCATTTTTGTGAGTCTTCGGAGGTCGCTACCAGTCGGGGTGTGCCATGTGGAAGGATTTGCATCTACATCCCTTGAGTGTATGTCTAAAGTGCTTGACTACGGTGTCTTGCAGGGTCCAAAGTGTCCCTTCACATCAGGCTAGCTTTGCCTCCTGTTGGTTGTGCATTCACGTGATTATGCGAGAGGCTTACTGGACTTGTTCGTCACATCCCTTTGTTATCTAGGGCATAGCCATAGCTGATACTCATATCTAAGTGATCAGCACCAGCCTGGAAGAAACACAATCCTTTTCCAGACCTTTTTCTTAGCGTGTAAAAAGAGCCAAGTGGAGCATTTGTCGCTGGGGACCAGTCTTGCGAGGTGATGCAGTTACTGCAAGTTCCATTTCAGAGAGACCAGCTCTTCCTCCTGCTGCTGCATGGAGTCACGGTGTGCCCAATCAGGCAGCGTTTGACCACGTAATCAGCAAAAACCAAAACATTTACATTTGCTGGTTTGGTTTAACATGCGTTGTCATTTAGTCAATTAACATTATTTTCCTAGTTACTGGAATTAATGATTGGCTGGTTTAAACAAAAATACCAATTGTACACCCTGTGGCACTACTGCGCAAAAGTGCACTGGTCCTAGGACGGGTGGGTTTCAATCTCTATGCTCTCACATGACATATTTTAGAAACTTGTAAGTGAGCTGCTGCTTCTGTTCTCATACATTACTTGTGCACCGTAAGGAACAGTCTTCAACTTTTCTTATGTTTAATTGGCGGTGAAGGCTTTGTCTTTCATGGCTGCAAAGAAAATGTCCGCTCTGCCAACCACGAACTCCACCTCGGACAGTTGATGCAGGTTTAGGGGTAACAAAGCAAACACAAGGAGATGATGAACGGGATGCTGAAACTTTTCAGACACTCAGCCCCCAGATCTGGGTTGAATCCATCATCATTCTTTAGCTCACTTCGCCACCTCAGTTCGGACCCAGCCATATGCAAATCAGTCTTGATCCTGTGCCTCATGGGAACAGTCCAGCCCGAATTGCCAAGCCATGTCTTCCCTGGACCGGAAATAAGCATCCTGGGACCGGTTTCTGGGTAACACCCTTCATCAGCCAGGCTATCTTGAATCCAGTGGCAAAGTGAGCAAGGGACCCATGTCTGGCCATACCCTACCAACTTAGGCCGAGTGGGACGGATATTGCCAGACGTGGGTCCCGTGCTCTCCATGCCACTGGAGTCCGGCTATCCTGGCTGATGAGGGCTGAAAGCCCGAAACCGGTCCTACGATGCTTGTATCCAGTCCAGAGAGGAACTGGCCTGGAAGTTCGGGCTGTACTGTTCCCATTGGGCACAGGGTCAAGACTGATTTGCATATGGCTGGGTCCAAACTGGAATGGCATGGTGAGGAAAAAAAACGATGGATTTAGGCCCAGATCTTTGTACTGGGGTGAATGTATGATATTGTTCTGCATTCTGTCCATCAATTGTTCTTTTTGCTGGTTTAGGGGTGGCAGACACAATAACATTTTATTTTTTTACCATTTTTTGAATGTGTGTGCCTGCTGCGCTGGCAACAGGTGGGGTGACATTCCTCCACCACAACTGAGTAGCCACCACTGATGGTTATACTGAATAAGCAGCTACCTATGTCATTATCATATGAAATCTCTTTATCGCTGTCATAACTACACTTTCATGACTGCTTTATTAGCCTTCTAGCTTTCTCAAATTTGCTTGAAATTGCACCATTTGCGCACTCTTTTTTCAATATTTTCATTGGGGTGCAGCCCCCCTAAAACTCCCTTATAACAGTCGGGTTCCCTTGCCTTAGGGCCCTCATCAGGAAAGTTTACGTCCAGCACTTTCAAATATCACCAGCCGCCACTGAAGAGAAGGTTTGTGCAATTACATTGCTGAATCATGAAGTCTCTTTTAGGCAAAATAGCTTCTAATTATTGGTGTCCGGATTAGCACTAAAAAGAGACCAAAGCGCTTGATTTAGAGTTGGTTGGTAAACAAATCCCCAGTTTAGGGAGGAAAGGTAGAAACTAAATAAGATTACCCAAGTTGGATTCTTTTTTGCCAGCTCGTTTTTGATGCACCAGCTGAGTGCTGCACTCATCAGACTACTAGTTACACTTTTGATGCTCACATAGACAAGTATTTTAAGAATGCAGAGTCATTTAAGGATATTCTGGCAGGTATTGAGGTTCTGTTAGAAACCAGAGCAACTGACCGTCAAGGTGGGAATGAGATGTTGTTTAACATCAAGTAGAAACTGCAATGATGGATCACTTAGACGATGCCATTAATCTTGGATGAATGGTGCTCAGATCCATCATTCCCATCCACAGGCACATTCTTTGGCTAGTTTCGTGCTAATGTTATTTACGCCCTTCGGTGCTCACTCCTAGTCCTTCCTCAATCTCTCATTCTCCGTGTAACTTCTTGCAGGGTTCCACAGCATGCTCTTCTCATGTGTGGCGAGTAACAATGTCTAAGGTTTGCCACGAGTTAACCTCTGCTGCATATTACAACGCCCTAGTTATTCGCCCTAGTAATTGGATCATTATGATTCATAGAACAAGTATTATCATTCTTCATAATTAGCTTACTTTGTTTCACCTGTTTTTATTTTTTCATCCTATATCATAGAATTCAGTGCTTCTTTGTTTTTATTTCTTTTTAAATATTTATGCTAATTTATCCAGATATTCTTTTTTTACTGGCCCCCTGTGCAGTAAACATGTTTTGCTGCAAATCGTACTGCCTTTGAGTACATGTGAATCATTAGACTTGGTATATTAAGTACCTAATGTTTTCATTTGACAATGTGTATTGACAGCACTAAGTGGAAAGGCAAAGGTAAGATTCTAAATATGCACCTGTTCCTATCCATGACCAATTGATGATTCATGGAGCATGGTAACAGGATTTGTGTTTGTTTTCACACCATAGGGTGTTGTCTTACAGCACGGCTCGAGAATAAACAATAGTTTAGACGAGTATGTTTAGTAGAAGTGGTTCTGTTAAGAACAAGTACCTTTGAGCACCTAACATGCAGATAAGCGACAAGCAAGGTTTCACGTACCATGTAATTTCTGAATAAAAGTGTTTTTTCTGCCATCTTAAGAGCCATTTTTGTTTGTGGAAAGACCATACCTTTCGCTTAGTCAGTGTCGTGGGAAGAAAATATATATCCTTGTTTTCTATATATGTTCTTTCTAGATGACATTTCATGAGAGGTGAGCTCACTGCCAGAAACAGTTCCCATGATAAGCTCATTATATTCTCAGTAGCCCTGAGATAGGGTGAACAAACTGGTTTATCCTATAGACATGTATCTAGTAAGCAGCTCAGCTCAGCTGCAGTGAATTTGAATGTATTTACAGTGTTTTCGGCCCACATGCAAAGCAAGGCGGCCTTTACTCAAGAAAAATGCATGTTTACATAAATAAATAGGCTATGTCCCAGAAAAATGCCAAAACTGTGTAAAAAATGTTGGGTTTCTGACAAAAGTCTGGTATCCCCTAAAAGCTGGGAAAATGGTGATTTCACCCCACAAACCCTTTTTTGATAACACTTGCAGGGAAAAACCCAGATGCTTTCATTTGCAGCCCGTTTTTCCCATTTTCCCAAAACAAACCTACATTTTGCTGTATTTTGGCTCATTTCTGTGACCCCTCCAGGGGAATCCACAAACCCGGAGTACCCTCAGAATCCCCATGATGTTGGAAGAAAAGGACGCAAATTTGGCGAGGATACCTTATGTGGTCAAAAAGTTACAGGGGCCTCAGCGCGCACTACCCCAAATAGCCAAAAAAGGGCGTGGCACAGGAGGGGGAAAAGGCCTGGCAGCGAAGGGGTTAACACCATATCCAATATACAATATTAAAAACCACGTTTACAATAGGCACGCTATTAAAAAGACAAATGATCAACTGATGTAAAAAAAGAAAAAAAGACGATTTTTCTTAAAAGCGGTGGGTCTTATCTGATCCTAGAAGCATAACGAGCGCTCGCCCCAGATGTGCTACTTTAGGGGTCTGGGGAAGGACCGGTGCAATCCCACATTTACCACAATATTGCTCACCGTTCCCAGCTTCTTAAAAAGATTTCAGTCAGTGTTGTTGTTTACCCTGACAAGGCACTTAAGAGAAAAAAAAATTATCATCCGGCTAGTCTTATTCTTCAATAACCAGCTTACTAGCAGTGCTTGTTCTCGTAGGACTGTACTACTCCGCCAGTCTGATAAGAAGTGTTTCAAGTCTTCTGGGACAACAGAAGGTGCAATTAGCTGAAACTGCAGGATTTCTCCTATTCAGAGTTTTGTTGAACAGACAACCTCCACTTGCCAGTGCAAATAGACTCCTTCCTTCATGATTTGTCAGCAGGGTTAAATAGTGCTGTGGAAACCAAACATACCTCTGTGGGCGCTTTAATAATAATAATACTGATATTTGTAGAGCGCGAACAGCTACCTCACAAGGAGGTGTCCCAGCTTTAGGAAAGGTTATTTCTTTTGTTCTTTTGCCAGGTGCATACAGTGTTTAGCGATTGTAGAGTTTGTCTCGTTGAGATGGTTTGAGGGTTATTTGAGGCATGGGATAATGCAAAGTTGAGTCTCTTGCTTTCTGTGAGCCTGAGGGTTGCAACAAAGGATTTGCCTAAAGTGTTCGACCCAAGTACGTTGTTTTCTTATCATTTTTGTCTTTTTAGACCTATTTTATGGGACCCGTCTGAAATGTTTTTGTTCTCTAGGGATATAGTGTGGTAAATAAAATATACCGGACTGAATTTCATACAGGATCTTAAATAAAGTAAAATAGCTCAAAATAACAAGAGGCAGAATCCGTGGTATAAGAGGTTTTCTAAATGAGCTTTATTCCATTCAAAATGGCCGACTCGAGTCGCGGCCTTCAGGTTCCGTCACCACGAGGGTTCAGGAAGTGAAGTACAATAATTCATTGACAGACATGTATTTTTATAATAAGTGCATTACAATGAAACGAATGTAAAAGGCGTAACATTTGATAAGAAAAATGACGTGACAGTGACATAATCGAAACTAGGCGTAACAAGGAATAAAAGAAACATGATTGGTTTGTATTATCAGACATAGGTGGATCTATAAGATAATACTTGGCATAGATGCGCGCGCAGCAGCATGACGTGTAATTGACGTGCAACTAGGGGGTGAAGGGGACTTGACATTTAGCTCTACATGTGGAGACGAGAAGTCTGGGGGGTCAAGTCAACCTAATCCCAAATCATATCTACCATCCTATGTTTGGAGAACTATGTTATCCACAAGGAAGGACTCTCGGACAGAATCTATTCTATACTAACTGTGTGTGCGTGTACAAGCGTCTAAGTGTCTATATGAGATGCGAGGGGCAGGAAACTTTCCATGGCAGCAGGGCTATGAATCACTTGCAGGAGGACGGAAAGGCTGAGTCCTTGCTTGTGAGCTAAAGGAAATGTTTACCTAAATCACTAGACAGGAATGCATCGGCTGAAGAGCAAAATAGATAATTCGAAGGTGAAATACAACTTCTTGGCAGGCAGGCGAAAACTGGCCGAGGCAGACATCGTTAGCTGCACAGGGAGTAGGACAAAGTTCATGGATACAGATGCGAGCTCAAGCTGAAGCTGTCAGAGACAGAGAGCAGGGAAAGGCTTTGAGGACAGAATCGGGCCTACTTGCCTGAACTCAAAAAATGGAGTAACTTAGCCATATAAAGTCGGTGGCCTTTCATACCTAGGAATCGAATATCCAGCCCATCAATGGCGGATCTGACAGAGAACATGTCGACGGTAGACACACATATGTTTGCGTCTTAGAAACTGGAACTGGAGGGAACATACATGTACTTGTAACATGCATATAGAACCGTTGGGGTCCAAGATAGGGGACATAACTGATCAGGAAAATCCACATTTCCACATTCCCTCCTTGTCCCCTTCTTGCCCTTCAAGAGACATCAATCTTCATCATTCCATCGATTTGCTCATGGAGCATCATTTCTTCTTCCTTCTTCTTCCGGTATTTTGAACGAGAACTGTGATATGGAATGCACGATGTGGCACACAGACCACAAATCGCTGGTCCACATTGTAGACATAGACAGCAACTGAATAGTATGAGAAGGCCAATACCTAGGAAGGATAGAACTCTCCATCCCCAGGCTGATATCACACTCCAAAACCACCCGGACCACGTCCAAGTGCCTGGATTCTCGTGTATCTGGCTGACAATCTTATGAAGGCGTGTTATAGCTTTATATACAGATGGCGAATTTTCTGGTATGAATATGCAGCAGCTGGATCCGATGACCCTGCAAGCTCCGCCCCTATCGGCCAGGATGACGTCAAGGACAAGACGATTCTGGAGAACAACAATTCTCATCGCTGATTGTTCCTCTGTCAGATTGCCTAGGGCGGCTATAGTCTCGTTTACTACAGCTTCAAGAGTCTTGGTGAGTCTGCGTATCAGCTTACTATTTGATATAGTACCTATATAGGGAAAGATACCTTTATTGAAATCTACATATTTGTCCCATGCTGTCTCAGTATAATCGACAACTGGGAGATCTCTTTGCTCTCTATTGTGTACTAAATGAACATTTCGATAATAATCAGGGGGAGCTAGGAAAACAGGTGGCAAAAGGAATGCTATGTAACAGGTACCATCCCAATCTAGAGGCAGACGCATATATGCCGTCTGACCACATATGAAGTAAGAATGGCGAGAAGCTCTAAATGAAGATTTACCTTGATCACTATATTCTACTGTAGTAACGCATTGGCTATGGCCCATATGTATGGAACCAACTTTTCTCACACATAATTCACCCTTAACTGGAAATACTGACATAGTGGGCAGAATTAGTTCAACTTCGGATTTGACATTCAAAATCATAAGATTAGGCGTAAAATTACCTAATTTATACACTTCATTTTCTAAATCAGTTCCTGTTCTACTGGGGTGACCCTCCTTATTGGGGTGACAGACTTTGAATAAAACTATATTCAGATTTCCCCATATCCAGTGTTGTTGATAAACTGCTGTGTCTGGGTCTATGGAATTTAATAAACTAAACCATGCTCCACAGGAGCCATTGTGTGTGAACGGATGTGGAAAGAAAGGCAGAACTCCTTTGTTATTCTGATAGGGAGGGAGTCGGCCACACACCCAACAATTGGTGGCATTACTAGTCTGATGGGAATGATGTAACATACTAATGAATGTGTTATTACGCAGCGCAAGTCTATAGGACAACTCATGTGGGGGTAGGTCACTAAAAGAATGTTCATCAGTTATATTGAAAGCACGTTTAGAAACAGGATAATACATATGCAACAATATACTTGCAGTAACTATTAAAAAACTCAAGAAAAACAAAATTAATAAAGTCACAATACAGTGGCTACGCAGTGATTTACAATAAGCATGTCGTTTCATTATGATTCTGGACTCTACATGATTCAGACCTAAGGGATACATGTCGGGACAGATTCAACCGCTTCACCTTGGAGAGGACTTAAACAATCAAATCGTCCGACAGTTTAGATCTGGACCTGAGTTTCTGTTTATAGAGTTCGGTGCTACTGGCCTCAGCCAAAGGTAGCTTTGAGTCAATGGGGGAAGACACACGGGAAGTACTGTCTGTGTCAGGAGGAAGTCCATGAAATTTTTTGATATGGGTGGAATGCACCCATCCTTTTCTTCCTTCGATCTTCACAGCTGTTCTGGTCGTCAGCAGGACCAACTTAGGAAGCCTCCACCTTGGCTCCAGTTGGGTTTTCCGATCAAAATTCCTGACGAGAACATAATCACCGGGAATTACATCATGAGGTTTCACCTCGGTGTTGTCGGGAAAAGCTGCGACTACCTGTGAACGACAAGATTGTAGTGCAGACATCAAGGAAGCCAGGTAATCTGTCAGCATATTACAGTCAACATCAGTTATTTTACGGGGTATAGGCGTCCCCCACATATTCGGTGGCCTACCAAAGATCACCTCATAAGGCGATAGCCCTGTTCGAGAGTGTGCTACCATCCTCATGTAGAATAGCGCAACTGGTAAGGCTACTATCCAGTCCACACCCTTTTCCTGACATATTTTAGACAATCTGATTTTTAAAAGTTGATTATGTCGTTCCACGAGACCTGCTGCCTCGGGGTGTCGGACACAGTGGAATTTCCACTGATATCCCAACAAGAGTGAGACATGTTTCATTAATTCGGATGAGAAAGGCTGACCGTTATCTGAATATATAACACGTGGTAAACCGTACCGTGGGAAGAATTCTCGAACTAACTGTTTGGCAGTAGTCGGGGCAGTGTAATCTGATACGGGATACGCCTCTGTCCAACGGGAGAGAGCGCAGACAACTACGAGGACATATTTGAATCCTCGACAACGTTCCATCTGAATATAATCCATCTGGAGGACTTCAAAAGGATGGTCAGGAGGCTGAAATCCACCCTGCTCTACGGAAACACTCTTTCCTGGATTAAACTGACAACATATCATACAGGTACGAACTTTTTGTTTAGCTGCTGTTCGTAAATGTTTATTGAACCAAATGTGCTGAATGCTGTCTAGCATAGCCTTCTCTCCTAAATGTGCTGGACTGTGAACTGTAGCTATAATGGCTTGAACCATGGAATCAGGGAGAAACCATACAGATTTCTCCTTCGTCATCCATCCTTGATCTGTCTGGATCCCTCCTAGTTCAGTCCACTTCTTTATTTCTTCTGCTGTGGCATGTGTCTGTATGTCAATTACGTCAAGTGCGGGATCCTTAATTGTCATACACTGTGTTGGTGTCTGAACTATTGGCTTTGTCATGTCTAATGTGCGATTCTGAGCAGTCTGTTTAGCTGTTTTGTCAGCTAAATCATTGCCTTGAGAAATGGTATCAGTAACCTTCGTGTGTGCTTTACATTTCATAATCGATATAGCAGTGGGTAGATGTATTGCGTCTAACAAAGCATGAATGAGGGGTCCGTGCTGAATGTGGGCACCATGGGAGGTTAAATAACCTCTCTCTCGCCACAGCACGCCGAAGTCGTGTACAACTCCGAATGCATAACGTGAGTCAGTGTATACATTAACTTTCTTATTTGTGGCTTGAATACAGGCTTGTGTTAGAGCAATAAGTTCTGCTGCTTGGGCTGACAAAGTATCTATACAATTTGTTTCAATAACTTCAGTGTCTGTTGTGACTGCATACGCGGCCACTAAATCTCCTGTACTTGTTCTCATGCACGATCCGTCTACATACAACGTCAGGTCTGGATCTAACAATGGAACGTCTGTCAAGTCTTGTCTAGGTTTCGTCTTTATTTCAATGATTTCAATACAATCATGAGCTAGTGGGTCTGTTCCAATTACAGGTAATAGTGTAGCAGGATTCAATGTATTACACCGTCGGATCTCTATGTGTGGTTGAAACAATGTCAGTTCATAACCGGTAAGTCTTGCTATGGTCAAGTGTTGTGTTTGTGTTCGGTTCACAAGAACCTCTACTGCATGTGGTACTTGTACTGTCAATGGGTGTCCTAATACTATGGCATCGCTTTGTCTGATTGCTAAAGCTGTCGCTGCCACTGATTTCAGGCATGCAGGCAAAGCCTGAGCTACGGGATCTAATGTACTGGAAAAATAAGCACATGGCTTGCGTGATCCTGCTTGATCCTGAGTGAGTACTGACAAGGCAGTACCTTCGCGTTCTGTAACAAAAAGTGTAAAATGTTTGCTATAACATGGCGTTGCTAAAACAGGTGCTTGACATAAAGCTTTCTTTAGGCTTTCAAAAGCTTGTGTATGTTCCTGAGTCCAAGGGAGAACAGTCGATGTGGCTGCCTCCTGTGTGGTTAACTGAATAAGTGGTTTTGCTAGAAATGCGTACTGAGGGATCCACTGCCTACAATATGAAGTGAGGCCTATGAAAGCCCGCACCTCCTTCTGTGTCTGGGGTATTGACATGTTAGCAATTAACTGAATGCGATCTGGTGTAAGCTGCCTTCCCTCCTTGGACAGCGAGTGACCAAGATAAATAACTCGCTGAACACAGAATTGCAGCTTAGAAGGGGACACCTTGTGTCCCTTGTCGGCTAGGAAATGTAAAACTGTCAGAGAAGCCTTTTCACATTCTGGCTCGCTTCTTGCGGTGATCAGCAGATCATCGACATATTGAAGCAGTGCAGTATTGACTGGCATGTGGATACTGTCAAGTTCTCGTTTCAGTGCTTGGCTGTAGATGCTGGGGCTTTCTGTAAATCCTTGGGGAGCGCGTGAGAATTTAAAGCTGCGCCCATTTAAACTGAATCCGAACAAGTATTGGCTTTCCGGATCTATTGGGACGCTGAAAAAAGCATTCTTGAGATCGATTACAGTAAAGAATGTTGCTTCGGAATCAATTGCTGTCAACAATGATGATATATCAGGGACCACAGGGAATTGTGGTACAATACACTTGTTTAGTTCACGCAAATCAATAACCAATCGGTATACTGGTGGGGCAGTAGGGTCAGTTCGTTTAAGAATCGGAATTATCGGTGAATTACATATATTGGAGTCTGTTTCTATAACTACTCCCTGGGCAATCAGCTCATCAATGATTTTCAGCAAAGCCACTACAGCATCATGCGGTAACTTGTATTGTCGCATTCGTGGTAGTACCACTCCTGCTTTCAATGTAACTCGATAGGGTGTAATGTTCATGCAGCCAACATCCGTAGGGCCTTGTGCCCATAGATGTACTGGTAAAGTCTGTAGTCGGGGATCCATGTCTCTAGACACATAGTGACCTTTAAAATCACGCAAAAACAACCTTACTCCTTCCGGAGAACAACATATTATGGCTCCTAGTGCTTTCAGAGTTTTAATTCCTAACAGATTTTCTGGGCATGATTTAGTAAGCAATAAATCTGTAGTTCGTGTCAAAGGTCCTATCGTAAGTGGTAGAGGCTGTGATACTTCATTAACAATAGGTTTTCCTGAAAAACCAAGGGAAACATTTTGAGAGCCTGAGAGGGGTGCCCCTGGAACTTCACTACGTTTTATAGTTGTTCGACTTGCCCCTGTATCGAGTAAGAATTTTCTATCTTGACCTAATAATTCACTATGTACATAAGGTCCTTCTTGATCTACAGGAATCTCGATAAGCGGTAAGTCGATTTCCCTCTCTAGGCTGGTTCATGCGTAGCGCTGATATTCAGGGTATTCATACTGTGCAGTCTGATACATTTGTCGTGTTGTGGTTTGTGTGGCAGTAGCAGGCAACGGTGGTGCAGCTGGCACAAACTGTATGGGTTGCTGTGAGGCTGGCATGGACTGTCCATGCTGCATAGCTCCTTGTTCATTCTGATCTTGTCTAACTAATCGTGGTCTCTCCTTTGCAATACCCGTAGCTATATTACGTTTCAGGACTGGACAATCGTGTACATAATGGCCTAGTTGTTTACAGTAATTGCAGGTTCCTTTTACAGGAACTGCAGAATCACCAGAATGTGTCACACCCTTTTTGTGACCATCTGCTGGTACTGTCTGAGAAACTAGCATTTTCATTTTTGTATCCTTCATGCGTCTATGCTCGTGTTCTTGTTCATCCCTAATTCTATTGTGATGATACTGTAACATTTGTAGCATTTGCGACGGAGTGTTGCTTTGCCAGGTACTCTCGAATTTCAATATTCTATTCTTCACTGGAGGCAATGCATTTTCCACCAATTTTGTCACAAATAAATGTGGATATGAGTCACTACTTGCTTTTATACCACTATTTATACCAAAACATTTTTCAAATCGAGCATAATAATCGCTTGTGTCTTCATCTTGCTTTTGTTTGCAGGCTGTGATTGCACCCCAATCTTCCTTTTTTGTAGTTAATAAACGTGGCAGTACCTGTACTAGTAAACCTGGTAACAGTTTAACTTTATCTCCGAGCCCCGAACCTGCAGTTCGGCCCCTTTCTTCCTCTGCTAATGCTGTCCAGTCTATCTTTTGGTCTCCTACTTCCCACTCTTTTTCTTTCAGTTTTTCATAAATGCCAGCAGGCAAAAGCACCTTTAATATCGTCATAATATCAGGAAAGGTGTACTCTCCCATCAGTAACATGTCTTTAATTTCTCGGTGGAAACCCGCTGGGTCTTTGTCATGACTAGGTACTACTTTCTTCATTTCTAATAATTCCATTTTTGATATGGGTGTGTAAACAAATACACGGTGAAACTCATTGTCTTCGCCTTTTATTGGGTGCACTTCTCGTAAAGGATTTTGTCTATCCATATAGTACGGCGTTCTTTCTCTGTGGGGCAGCGAGAGAGAATCTGGATTTACAAAAAGGACATACTGTTTACGTGACACTAATATCTCTTTAATTAGCTTGTTACTAGAACCTCTCCACCTGTTTGTGAGTAGTTCCGTTAATATATCAGGTAAAGGACCAGGGTCAGCATGTTGGCACTTATATAATATGAGGAGTTGCTGAATCATATAGATTCCAGCTAAGCGTTGTTCATCTGTACTGAGATTGAGAAACGTGTGTGCTACGGTCTCATCACCGTATTTTTCAGGACTGTCAATCCAGTGAACGGCTGATCTGGCTAATTCTTGCTCATCCATGGAATCGAGGAGGTGGTAACCCCTTCGTTCTCGTAGTATCTTATCTGCGGCTTGAAACGAATGTTCAGGAGACTTCAGATTTATTACAGGCGTCGGATACGTTCTGCTGTTTTTTGGGCATACAGAATGTATTGGATCAGGAAAACATCTAGTATTTTCACAGGATCTTCCTCTGCCTACATAGGCTATGGTCTCTGACTGTCTTGCGGAATTCCCTGATTCGGACACTTCATCTTGCTCAAACTCGTCTGTTCCCAATCTTTCTTCATGAATACGCTCTATTTCTTTACGTATTTTTCGGCACATGGCTATTATACAATTTTGCTTATCGTGTCTCCCTTCTGATATATTCTGACTCCATCTTGTAAGAATAAGCATTGTATTCGGGTCTACCCCCGGACGATCTTGATTTCTGATTACACAGTTTATGAGGAAACGTAACAGTTCCCCCTGTATCTCTACTTTCTGGAATTCCATAGCTCTGTTAATACATCCTGGATCTCGTCCTGTTTGAACAAAATGATATATGTTGTCTAGATGCGTAGTCATCCCTGGTAACCTCGCTAAATACTCTGCGGCTCGCCTGATACGTAATGATGCCAGGACCATTTCGTCCTCTTTACCAACCACCGGGTCATATCTACAATTTACAAGGAGTTCCTTAAGCGTACGTTCACTTACGAATTTAGGTGTACGTGAATGTGCTGACTCTTGAAAGACAAGTTTATTTATTCTAGGTGGTGTAAAAGTACTGCTAGCACCTCCCGTGGCCCTATCTGGGGCGTCGGGTGTGAATGGGTTTGTTGAACGTGACACAGCAACTATGGGTGTCGATACCTCTGTAGAGTCGACTGCGGAGACAGATGCGGAAACAGATGTGCTTGCCGACGCTTGTGTCGGAACTTGCTGTTGCACGGGGACAGATACCTGATCCTGACGTTCAACCCCTCCGCCAGACGGTCCATGTGGTGTGGCGTTAGCATACTCGGGAGCTGCGTCATCTAGATATGAGGAAAGAAAAACATCTTCTGCGGTTCTGGGAAGCCCCTTTGGATGTACCTTAATTGGAAATAATGGGGGTGGCAAGTCTTTTGGTATCTCTGGAGCAGCCTTAGGTAATCCTTCGGCTAGTAGGGGATACATGCCATTCATAAGAGCATTTCTTTGTCTATTTACTTGTTCTGATCTCACTCGAATACCTTCCTCAATTAATAGATTTTCTTGAACTTTATTTGAACTTTCTTTACTCCTCTCTTCTTGTCTACGTGCTTTTTCTGTTCGTCTATGAGATTCTTTACGCCATAACTCAACAGCGTCTTTCTGTGACTGTCTGACCTTTCTTTTCCATAACTCTTCCTCCACTTTCATGATGCACTCTGCATCCCAGGTTCCCGCTATGGGCCACCTTTGACTTTCCGGTAATCCCTTGGTATAATCTACCCATAGATCAAGAAACAATATGGCATCTAAGCCATGTTTATGGTACATGAAATGCCCTGGAGTGTCCCTAGGAGGAATAGGAACTGCTTCTTCAAGCACCCCTTTTCTGGTAGTAATCTGTCTTAACTTCGAGAAGAGCGGCATATTTACAACTGATCTGATACTTACTCTTGAATTTTCTTAATACGAAAAACACAATAAATGAACAGTGAACAATGAACAGTCATTCATACCACAATATGCAAGACATTTCTGAATACTTTAAACATTAAACATTAAACATTATAACAATGATCGACAATGATGACAGTCTGCCTAACTAATCACCACGCTGAATTCTTGACAATAACTGAATACTTCGGAATACTTGATATACTGCTAAACAGTACATATACACTGCTAAACAGTGCAGACCGGATTTGTGTACCCAAATCCGTCTTGACCGGCACAACCTATGTGCGCGTCAACACGCCTCCCCGGCGATGGTACTCACCGAGTAGCTCCTTGAAACGGAAGGCCTCAGAGAATGGACAGGACTCGATACGAACAGCGGACCCTCTGGACATCGGGATTTCGGAAAACCTGGTGGGCCTCTGTATACCTCGGATCTTGCTCTCTCAGCTAGGCTCTGGTCGGGATACTTCGCACTTCTCACCGCCTCGTCTGGGTTGATCGCAGCCTCAGTCGCCCCCGCTTGACCGGAGGGAGCTTACAGGAAATCCTGCTGGTACGCGTTTATGGTCCGTCCAGCTGTGGCAGGAGACCGGGCCTGCAACGCACCGCCGGCGCGTGAGATGAGAAAGTGTCCCTGTTCGGGCGCCATTCTGTGGTAAATAAAATATACCGGACTGAATTTCATACAGGATCTTAAATAAAGTAAAATAGCTCAAAATAACAAGAGGCAGAATCCGTGGTATAAGAGGTTTTCTAAATGAGCTTTATTCCATTCAAAATGGCCGACTCGAGTCGCGGCCTTCAGGTTCCGTCACCACGAGGGTTCAGGAAGTGAAGTACAATAATTCATTGACAGACATGTATTTTTATAATAAGTGCATTACAATGAAACGAATGTAAAAGGCGTAACATTTGATAAGAAAAATGACGTGACAGTGACATAATCGAAACTAGGCGTAACAAGGAATAAAAGAAACATGATTGGTTTGTATTATCAGACATAGGTGGATCTATAAGATAATACTTGGCATAGATGCGCGCGCAGCAGCATGACGTGTAATTGACGTGCAACTAGGGGGTGAAGGGGACTTGACATTTAGCTCTACATGTGGAGACGAGAAGTCTGGGGGGTCAAGTCAACCTAATCCCAAATCATATCTACCATCCTATGTTTGGAGAACTATGTTATCCACAAGGAAGGACTCTCGGACAGAATCTATTCTATACTAACTGTGTGTGCGTGTACAAGCGTCTAAGTGTCTATATGAGATGCGAGGGGCAGGAAACTTTCCATGGCAGCAGGGCTATGAATCACTTGCAGGAGGACGGAAAGGCTGAGTCCTTGCTTGTGAGCTAAAGGAAATGTTTACCTAAATCACTAGACAGGAATGCATCGGCTGAAGAGCAAAATAGATAATTCGAAGGTGAAATACAACTTCTTGGCAGGCAGGCGAAAACTGGCCGAGGCAGACATCGTTAGCTGCACAGGGAGTAGGACAAAGTTCATGGATACAGATGCGAGCTCAAGCTGAAGCTGTCAGAGACAGAGAGCAGGGAAAGGCTTTGAGGACAGAATCGGGCCTACTTGCCTGAACTCAAAAAATGGAGTAACTTAGCCATATAAAGTCGGTGGCCTTTCATACCTAGGAATCGAATATCCAGCCCATCAATGGCGGATCTGACAGAGAACATGTCGACGGTAGACACACATATGTTTGCGTCTTAGAAACTGGAACTGGAGGGAACATACATGTACTTGTAACATGCATATAGAACCGTTGGGGTCCAAGATAGGGGACATAACTGATCAGGAAAATCCACATTTCCACAATAGCATACATCTGATCCTAGGACAGCAGGATGGTTTTGGGATGTTAAAAATAGTTTTCGAAAATTTTCTCTCAAAGCGGTCTATAATATTTACACTCTTGTCCAAACCCCAAAGTTCTGCACCATAGACCATTTTGACTTCCTACTTTCGCTAAGAAAACTTTGTCACTGTGATTGAAGAAACGATGACTATATTTCCTGACCGTTCTTGCGGTGGCATTTGCAGAATGTACAATATGTTTCTAGAGCAGTTAGTTCGGCTTGGAGGCCCCCCTTGCTGTTTTGGCAATCAAGACTGAGTCATTGGTGCATAACTAAGCTGGAGTTTTAAGCCATTTATCATCGGGATAGCCTCAGTGGCTGTCCTTAATTATTCATATTGGTCATTGATTTACAAGGAGAACGATAGTGGGGCAAACAGGCACCCTTGTTTCAGTCCATTCCTAATGTGGAATTTTTTACTGATTAGCCCTTGTTGGAATAGTCACACTTGTGAGGTGGTATCCGTATATAGCACTTGAATTACAGACAAAGGGCATTATCGATCCCCATAGATCTTAGCTTTTGCCAGAGGAGTTGCCTTGGGACCAGATCTAAGGCTGAAGTGAAGCCTGGGAAGTCTACCTAAAAGCGCACTTTTTTAAAGCGGTGCTAAGGAAAGAAGGTGGATACTTTATCGATTGTTGACAGGCTGTCTTTAAATCTGCCTTGGATGGGAGAGTGGATATTTTCACCGGGAGCTCTTTCCTCAAGTTCTGTTAAAATCACTTTTGAGAAAATGTTGCCACCAACATCTATTAGACTAATTAGTCTATAGGATTTCAGATCATCTTTCCGAACCTTTTTGTAAATTGGGACTATAATACTGTGTTGCCATGGTCACCGCACCTCTGCTATAATTCTTGGGATTTCCATTAGGACTTTGGACTTAAGGTCCTTAATTGCAGCCATCACATTTTCAGGTTGCAGTGAACTAATGATGCAATTTGGTGGCTAGATCTTCAGGAGAAAACATCTCCTCAGTCTAGTGGGCCTTCACTGTGCCCTTGAGTCCCTCCCCAGTACTTCAGACTATTGCTCTCAGAGAATGCGCACCAGAAGCTCCCCCCGGTTTAGTTATAAACTCAAAGCAATGAACCCATAGCCATGGAGTCACCAACAATGCATTATCTTCAGGTAGATTTTGCTGATCAGTGTCCACTTCTTGATTATAGAATGGAAAACCCCTCATTGACTTCGCAGAAGTGTGATGTACTGTGTGTCTTGGATTGGTAGTCTTCCCCACACCGTGAAATGTGATACTTGTACATTTGCTATCATGTGCGGTTGAAGGTGAAATGGGGATTAATTTCCTGAGATGCTTTAGGCTTTTACCAACTCTATGTCCTCTTGGCAGCTTTACGATGGATTAGTTTACACTTCATAGGTTTTTGTGCATACTGCTTTATGCATTAGAGGGAGCTTCTGGGTCACAGTCCTGTTGTGTGAGGATGGTACCCGGTCTGACTTAACCAGCATCCACAATGCACTCAGTGTGAAGAGATACGTCAAAGTAAGCTGTGTCAGCAATCCTAGATATAAGAATAGGTTCATAGCGGGGCTCTTTTTGCTTTTTTGGCAGTTCTCATAGTAGAATACTGATGGATGAAAATTATTTCAAGTAACTTGCACAATACCTAATCAAGGCCTAGGAATGCACATCGAGATATGAGGCTCTTCATCTCTGTCTATTTTGTCAATGGTTAGCCGTAGTGCCCGGGTAGAGGGGGGTAAACATATGTTTGCACTTTTATTGATGTGAGCAATTGTGGGTGACACTATTGTGATTGTGGAAGATCAGGATTCTTTGGGCTTTTTCGTGTGGTGTTTTGAGTAGTATTATGCGGTACATTTGATAGCTTTTGCCTTTTGCTCAGTGTCTCAATAATAGTCCAGTAGCATAGACCAAGACTATTCTTTCCTGGTAGCCTGTTGAGCTGCACATTTCTTCATTTATTGTTTGGTCTGTCCTGTCTTTATTGCATATAGTTACATTGTTCCGTTAGAATGTCCATTAGCTTCTGGTCTTGGGACATAAGGTAGTTCTCATTTTCTCAGCAATCTTCCATTTATGGTAG
Source organism: Triturus cristatus (assembly GCF_964204655.1). Taxonomy (NCBI): domain Eukaryota; kingdom Metazoa; phylum Chordata; class Amphibia; order Caudata; family Salamandridae; genus Triturus; species Triturus cristatus. Next base: position 1,528,501,971 of record NC_140591.1, read on the forward strand.
CCAGTGGAGCCTGAGAGTGCCACGGGTGCATGTTACATCTCTCCGGCACGACTGTAGCCACTCGGAACATGCTACAGGCCAGTGCGCTCAGCTTTTCAATGCCTAAGGCATTTGTCCATGCTGTGGCCTTCTCCCTCTACTGGGCTATGTCACGCTCATTGGATGTAAATGGAATCTCTGCATCTATGATGGCGCCATTTCAGCATAAATATGTAATCTTCAATGAGAGGATTTAGTGGCCTGGAGCAAATGGTGATGCCCAGCTGACCATGGAGTCTCTGGTTCAGCAGGAGGACCTCTTCCTCCTGCCTCTTTGACAAGGTGGAGCCCTGGCAAACAAGAGCCCTGCCTGCTGCCCTCTCGCCCGGTGCGCCCCATATATCTATGGTGCCAATATGTTTGCATCCCTACCTCCTTGTCATCCCCTTCCATGGGCAGCTTCTACTTGACTACACACCGCCTACTGTGTAGCTGGCAGAATGATTCTATCACAGAAAACAGCATGGCTGATGGATATTAAATATCAGATACATGTGTTTTGTTCATTTATTGTTTAATATACCCACAATCCCTCCTCTTTACTCCAGATAAATGTTTAGCTGCACATTTGCTTCTTGCTGCCGCCCATACATACATTACATCACAATAGATCAATTGACTACTGCTGAATTCATCTTGAATGGTTGCAGTCTGTGACCAAATTGAACATTGCCTACTAATCAGTGTCCTTGCTTAGCTCTTTTGTCTGGACTACTGACTCACACACCCATTTCTACCCCAGGTTCAAGCAGTTTGGTGGTTCCTAGCCGTGCACTCTCCACGCAACTTTGGAATACAGACCACAGCCTGCTTTTGAGTATGAACTTTGAGACTCCACGAATATGCCTTGAACAATGATGGCAGCTCACTGCGTTATTGCACCATTACAAGACTGAGTCGCATAATTGAATATAGGCCAGTTTTAAAAAACATGCCCTGTCAACAGTTCATGTTCTAACTTGGTAACTCTGGCATGTAGTGCATGTGGTGTAAACAAAACAAGTGCTTCAAAAATGGATGCTTGGCTTTGTTCTGCAAATATGATAACAACCAACATATAGACAGCACTGCTGAAGGAGCTAAGCAGAATGTTTTAGATAACAGGTACCTCCCAGGTTTGCACAGATATGGGTGCTGATCATGCTGAGTCTCACTACAATCTCGACCTGCATGAGGCTTCACAACCATTCCTGGTAGGGTGGTCAACTTTCCATTATCACTTAGCAGGACATTTTTCGCATGTGAAGAAACATTTCTCACATTGATACACTTTGCATGCACATGAACGCATTTGTTGGGCGACTGAGGGTCTTTGAATCATGTAGCACATTTGTGGAGCTTCGTTCTAAATCCCTTTCTTCTAAATTAAAAAGAAGATTAACTCGACGGGATATTGAGTTTATTGACTGTGATTACTATTCATACCATATTTGAGTCCTAAACCCGCTTCCATGTCCTGGAGTAACCTTTGTCTAGTCACTATAGCTACTTTTCAGAGACGAGATTAGAAAATGGACAACTTTGGATTACAAGTGGAATGAAATAGTCTTTAGCTTTGAAACATCAATGGTAAATATTATCTGCCATTCATACTGTCCAGTAACCACCTAGTGCCACAAGATCTGGTCTAGTGAGCAGGAACGGCCCATGCAGGTAAGAGGGTTGGGGTGTATTCAACAAATGACCATGGGGGAAAATTTAATAAATCATTAATTTTCCCTTGTTGTCATCTGTCAAAATCCCCCCCAACCCAGCCCCACCGCCCCACTGTTCTTATTTGCACGGGCCGCTGCTGCTAGTCAGAATGTTTCAGCAATGGAACTAAGTTACTTCACATCTAATCTCAGTTTTACCACTTCACTTACATATGCTGGAAACAAACACTGTATTCTAAAGTTGAGCAGGGCCCACAACTAAGTGACATTTCTGCTGGATGAAACTCACTGTCACACTAGTTGTGGCCTACTGGACTAGTTCGAAATGTAAAATTATGAGACATGGTTTTTAGTCCTGCCTACATTTGCCCAAATTGTGTGGTCTTGGAAATCCATTTTCGAACTTATTACCAATCTTCCTTTTTTAGGAAGATTAGGAGTATTTATAATCAGTGTAAATGCAGATAATAAGTGTAAAGTTAAGAAAATATGAAGAGAGAGGAAAATGGGCAGTCTCATGGTAGAGTCATAAAAATGCAATATTGTGGTAAATGTATAGCCTTTGTAGTAAGTAGCAGTGTGCCACAGTCTTGGGCCTACTTGTTAATAAACTGTAACCTTTGGCAAATCACACTTTCCCTGTGCCTCTGTCCACTTATCTGACAATATGTCAGCACTGTGAACAGGTTGAATGGAAATAATAAACACCAAGGGCATGATCCCAGGACATGTGTCCAACATGAGCCCATTCAGGGCTGTTGATTGTCAGGTTGCTTGATTTGCATTGCATTGGATTAATGTGTTTCTGAACCTTCGTTGTGAAGGAACCTCCTGTACTGCAACTCTTCCCTCCCAGCCACCCATAGGTATCTCTGTTCAAGCTTTTAAAAGACTGGAAGAGTAAGAGTTGCTTCTCCTTTGCATAAGCATAAATTGTTGGGGAACCAAAATACAGGACAAAGAGTGTCCTGCAGTGCGAGAGTGATTGGGTCCTTTGGAGGATGAATGAATGAGGCATCTACCTTATTCCCACAAATACACTCTCCCCAGTTAACGTTTTTTTGTTCATTTGTAGCACTCATTCAGTAACCAAGGCTTTTTGGAACTCTTAGCAATTTTAGTGACCTATTACCCCTTGCCATGCACCCCAAGTGGGTACACTGTTGCAGCACCACTGACCAAACTAGTCTAAACATAATCAAGTTGCTTTTTCCAATATTTATGTAAGAAGCCCTGTCAGGGGGTATGGCTTACCACTTATATATCATGGAAACTGGGGCTCAATACCCCAGATATGATGGTGTCGCGTCCATTGCAGAGAAAGAAAGGCTGGTGGCTTTCACAGAGTGTCTGTGCTGCATGGTGTGATGCTTCCTGTGTGTGGAAAAGGCCTTATGCAATGGCATGCAAGCAACCAACTACATTTCCTAGTGCTCCCTTAAATTATTGAGTACAGCTAACCTTGTGCTCCACGACATCTTTGTTGGGATATTGTGCTACAAGGTTGTTATAGCCAGGATCTTGGAAATTGGATTTAGAATTATGTTTTGTGAAGAAGTGTTGCTAGGGAGGCTCTTGGAGGTCTGTTTGTGAGTACAAATTGTGTTGAGAAACACACTTCGAACTATTTGAAGTATTGCTAAAGACTTTAGGATTCAAACATGGAGGTGATCCCTTGAAGGGACAGGATTAATAGGCTACTAGGAGTTCTTAAAAAGTGATATATGTACTACTAATGAAAGGGACCACTGAATATTAATGTCTGTTGATTACTTTCCCAGTGGCACAAGAGTCCAGTAGAAACTAAGGTTATCTTCCTTAGACAGTGCATGAGCACAAAGCATGAGGTAGTTATCTTACCAATGGGGGAATGTGATGAGCATATATAAAAGTACTCTTGTTGTGCTCCAGTTCAGGGGAAAAAAGCAAAAAGAACAGATGATTAAAGGAATGATTAACAATGCAAAACATTCCCCCTCAGTTACAGATCTGGGATTAATCCATTTTTTTTTACTCACCACGCTATCCCAGTTTGGAGCCAGCCATATGCAAATCAGTTTTTACCCTGCTTCTCACGAAAACAGTCAATCCTGAACTGCCAAGCATGGTCCTCCCTGGACCAGAAACAAGCATCCTGGCACCAGTTACAGAGCATTACCCCCTCATCAGCCAGACCAGCTAGAATCCAGTGGCACTCTGAGCCAGGGACCCACGTCTGGGCATACCCTTGGCTACTTTGGATGAACATAGCAAACACAACAAGATAATGGATGGAGTGCTGAAACTTTTCAACTACTCACCTCCAGTCACAGATCTGGGTTTGAACCATCATTCCTTTGCTCACTATGCCACCCCAGTTTGGACCCAGCCATATGTAAATCAGTCTTGACCCTGTTCTTCATGAGAACAGCCCGGCCCGACCTGCCATGCCAGGTCCTCCCTCGACCGGAAGCAAGCATCCTGGTACCGGATTCGGGGTATTACCCCACATCAGCCATGGTAGCTTGAATCCGGTGGCACAGTGAGTACAGGACCAACGTCTGGGCATACCCTTCCCACTTAGGGTGACAAAAGCAAAACAAACAGGTGATGGATGGAATGGTGACAAAAGCAAAAAGAACAGGTGATGGATGTAATGCTGAACAATGCAAACATTCACCCCCAGTCACAAATCTGGGTTTAATACATCGTTTTTTTGCTCACCTCGCCACCCCAGTTTGTATACATACATATGCAATCTTGACCCTGCTCCTCATGGGAATAGTGCAGACCGAACTGCCAAGCCAGTTTCAGGAATGGCAAATTTCAGGACACAGAGAGTTGGTAACAAAATATATATTTAAGATGTATTTTTTCTCAATGTCTGTTATGGATAGATCCAGACATTTGTAGCAGGTTATGAAGATATCTCCTATTGCCTTTAGATACCTACTTCAACATGCAGATATCAGTGCCCAGCAGAAGGGATGTCAGTTGTATCCATTGTCTGTTTACTCTCTTGCGACATTCCCCTTTTACCCTCTATTTACCACTGGCCTCCAAATTCCCATTGTATGTGACCATTGGTGGAGGTTGTGAGAGAAAACCGAGTGCATCATTACTTTTGGATCCAGAAAACATGGTTACTGTTTTCTTACAGCCTCTGCCATTTAATCTTGAAATACTGTGTTAGCAGTGGAAAAGGACTGCCCACATCCAAGAGTCCCAGAATGGGTATGTGTTGATTGTACCAGTATGAATTGAGTGTATAAGGCACTACTAAAATCACAAATAGACCCTCTGCTACCTAGGAATGTCATCCAAGCCGGTGGCAACAATGGCCCCAGCTATATACAATATAGACAAAAAGAGCAGCGAAGCACACAAAATTACAACAAAGTACAAAAATCGAAAAAAATTCAGTTTGAAACGTGTCTATATTTAGAGCAAGAAGCCATATAAAATGAACAAGTTGTCTATTTAGTCAAGAAGTGTTTCATCCAACTGAACTTGTACCCAGGACAAAAAAATGAACTCGAAGGGTCAGTTGACTGACCTTCTGTGTGGCTACTGGGATAAAAGAAGATGCAAGAGGCCTGGACTTTGCTGTGGGTCTCTACCTGACACACACAGACCACTATGTGCACTCTTCTGAGGTTCAACTGGAGGGGCTCAGAAGTGTACCACCAGGTTTGTTTGGGAAACAGAAGAAAGTTTGGAAACGTTTGAAAACCTTTTCTCCAGAGCACTATTAACTCCGACCTTTTTGAAAATGTATCCACCAGCAGTTCCCCATCATTGGATTGAATTTCCACTTTCTCTAGCTTAAGGATTCCAGCACCTTTGAAAAAAACAACTAAGTACCATTCTGCATTGGGACTTAGAACATAGGCTCTAGAGCTCCAGCACAACTAACCAGCTTCTAGTATCCAGCCTTTGAATCCACTGCTGTGGTTACAATTTCTGCAGCAATCTAGTCTTTTTAAAAAGTGACAAAGTTACTTTCTGCTTTGGGATTTAGAAGACATTTCAGCGCAAAGACTCTTTCTGAAGTGGGACTTCTACACTTTTTATTACTTTCAGCAGGACCAATTCGCTTGCTCTATCCAACCTGGGGTCCAGTGTAGTCAGCCTAAATTTCGATCTTTGTTCCGGTTTACCGCAAACTTTGAGGTACATGGACACTTGATTTTTCTTAGTTCTGTTGTCACTTAAATCTTTAAAATATGATACTGCCGGTTGCCTTATTGCATTTTTCTCATTTTTGTCTTATTTTACTCATAATATTTCTCTTTATTTTAAAATTGATTGTGAAGCTTAATTGTGTTTTATTTGACTTTCTCTGCTGTTTATGCTCTGGTGAAATACTTTTCTCATTGCTTTTGATTTAACCCAGACTGTTTTGTGTCACAACACCAGGGACTGAGCAAATGTTTGTTTTATTTAATTTATATAATTTGTGTGACCTCTAGCTGGAGATGCCCTTATCCTCTTAGGTGGACTTGTCCACCCCAACTAATAATCCACTTTCCTACAATTTTTTAATGCATGTTACTCTTTAGAGTAGCACAAGGTTAAATTCTTGATCAATGTTTATTTAAACAAAGTTTGCTGTTTTATTGAGCATTATTCATGTGGTTTCTACTAAAGTAAATATATTAAATAATAAAAAATTGAGATATTTAGATAGTTTTACAGCTATATGAAATGTTCAAAGGTAAAAGTTCAGTTGGCTTTCTGTCCTCGAATCACATTGGGTTTTTTCTGGGTCTTTGTGTATGTAGCATGTTTTGTTTGTCCTATTTCTTTGTTGATTTGTATGACATAGTGACCATGTTGGTTGAATTCTTTGCACAGGGAGGATGTCGTTATCTGGTGTGTGTCTTCAAACTGGCTCTGTAGTGTTTTATGGCTAAACTGAAGATCACAGGATTTCTGTGTACATGCTTTGTACAGCTCCTTATGTTTCTTGTAAATGAATATTCATCTGTGCCCATCACTCTGAGCTGCTGAATAAAATTGGTAGCATTAACAATCATTTTATTAAATGGTACATATGAACACACTTAATTTCAGATAAATGTAATCATTGAAATTCCGCTCTACTTATTTGTTAGAGGTGCATTGTTTCGATGTCTTTTGTATTTTGTTGAACTGCTCAATAGCAAGAAGTGCCTTCGGCTTTGTAAAAAATTGGCCTTGGTCGCGATTTTAACGTGAGTTGCTCTTTGGTTACTTTCCTTTACCTTTTTACTTAAAATCATCTTCATTGACCTTAAGGCACACTCCGTATCCAACTTTCTGGACTACTTTCGTCACATTTTCTAGTATGTGGTATATAAAATTTTTTTTTTTATAAAAGAAGATACATAACAATACAATAAAAAATAAAAAAGTTTGCACAAATCAATAAAACGTAGTGAATAATTATCCACCTGTACAAACGTTGCTCCTCTGTATTTCAACATATTTGAGTCATGGATTGATTACAGTGCTTAGACATAAGTACTTCATAAATTTAGTACGTACTTTTTGAACATAGCCCTTTTTTTTACATATTCTCTAATTGTTTGATGGTTGCCGCATAAGCAAATGTGAATTTTACGGGTGCAAAAGCATTTTAAATAAAAGTGAAAACCTTATTCAGTGTAGTTGCTTTTTCTGCTAGCCAAAGTTTTTTCTTATTTTCGCTCCTCTGAAGCAGTGACAATATTCTGTCTGGATCGGTCACGTGACTTCAATACTCATCATCTTCTTTGTAGATTTATTTACTGGATAATGTGCAGCAAAAACAACACCCTTACCCTAAAAATCAGACACTTTAAATTTATTTTTATTTTTTTACGTGGGACTAGAAAAGGACTTTGTTTAGAGTAAATGAAAAACCTATGTACGCCATAGAATTTGGAAGTTTTCAGAGCTTGAGTTCACCAATAGTTTTCTTTTCCTTCCTACTTAAATTAAGATCTGCATAGTAATTTTATTTTGAATATTTTTTACATTTCTAATTTAATTCAGCAAGCGACCTTTGAATTTAGCCAGACGCAGATAAGTAACCTATATAGACATCACAATTCGCCTGTATCTCACAGTAATTGGAGAAATGCATTGGTAGGAGGGATGACGGAAACATTTGTGATGGGGAGTGGGGTGTTTAAAATCCCGTCTAACTGATCCACTTCTCTTTGGGAAATCACGTTACTGCAAGAGTTTCCATTAAATTTACCACTAATGTTTCTATTTCCTCTGGAAGTTGGGCTTTCACTTGTGGTAAGCTGAGGAGGGGTTTTGCTACATTGTTAGGGTGTAGTGCCAACAGACCTTGCTGTATTTGACATTGCTTGTTTGATTTTCTCTGTCTGAAGGTGTTCAGTTTATCTGGATTGTGAAGCCTGACAACACAATTTTAAACAGTAAAATACACTTTGGGGACCCCACTCCCGGATAGCTATTGAACCCAGGGTCAGACTGGCCATAGCGGGCACCGGGCATTTCCCCGGTGGGCTGCCAGGGTGGGGGCTGGTTTTGGGCCCCTGGGGGGCCGTTTTTGTTACCGGGGGCCAGCAATATCGGCCCCCTGTAACAAAATCGGCACAAATTGGCCGTAGCAAACAGCTTGGCCCCACACCCCCCTGCCCTCGGGGGGGCCGGCCGAACAGTTTGCCAGGGCCGGTTTTGGTTCCCAGTCCGGCCCTGATTGAACCTCTTAACTAATCTGAATGGAACCAGGAACGGCCAAACGCGATTTACAATTGTTTCTGGAAGAGGTTTTGCAGATTAGTTAAAAGGAGCACATTTTCTAAGGCCAACAATGCTATCCCTGTGATTTAACTAATGTGCACATAACTATGCAGGCTTTAAATCAGCACCAAAACTGGCACGCAGACGGAAACCGTTCCCTTCCTTCTGTAACTGCTTTTGATTTGATGCAAAAATGCCCAGTTCTTTTGACAAATTTGTCAAAAAATGAGTGCATATATGGGTGATAAAGCTACCAGATGTCATGTACATGATCCTCCCCTGGAATTTGAATTCGAACTCTGAAACCCACTTGCTGAGAATAGGTGATGATTTTATTTTTTCTGCCGTTTTTGTCAGGTATGCTCAGTGAAGTGTGCAGAATGATTTGTGGAAAAAGTCTGTGGCATTGTATGGGGACAAAGTGGTCACACCCCACTCCCAGTGAGGTCAGCGTTTATCTGAGAGGAATAGAAAACTCCTCTTTACTCAGGATTAAAACAGCTACATTTGTTTTTTAATTCAGAAACAGAATGTCAGACCTCCCAACCCTCAGTCCCTTGTACTAAAACTAGTCTTGGCCAATAATGGGACATAAGGCAGGACTCGAGGCCAAACTCTGAGCACTCTGGGCTTGGAACCTACAATGCCTCTGAGTTGGGGGCATTCCAAGTGGGTTCACATCAAACCTGAGTTTCCCCCCTTACTCCCTTAAAGCCTGATTACGATGTTGGTCGGAAAATAAACCGCCGACTCCTTGTCAGATTTGGTTTCGACCGACTCCCTCTCGGCGGTTCTGCCGGACCGATTATGATGCTTCTGAACACCGTTTGGAAGGAATCCCATTGACTTCAAAGTGAGCCTGTGTTCCGACCGACAACTCAGGCTCCCATTGCAAAAAAGGGGTGGTTGCAAAAAACCCTTGCACCCTGTCACAGGCACCCCATGGTGCCTGACACACTGTGCATGGTTTTACAGGGGGATCCCTTGGGTACCACCACAACCCCAACCAGCGTCCTCAGGATGGAGGGAGCCCTGCTAGGGGCCCCCAAAGTCAGTTCCCGACAGCCTTTCCATCTTGGACAGACTGAGTCGGAATGGCTGTCCAAATCCGACATCGTAGTAGCTCAACCAGAAATACTGTCCATAGAGCTGTATGAATCAGCTCAGACCCACTCGGTTTCTCCGAATGCCGGTCGGAACCAATTCAGAATGTCCGAACGGTATCCTTTCTGACCGACAACATCGTAATCGGTGCAGTTGGAAATTATTCCAACCGAGTCAGTCGGAAGGGTTCCGGCACAGTCTAGGGGAATCCGACTTTCGGTTGGAGGCTTTCCGACCCACATCATAATCAAGCCCTTAGTCACTCAATGGCGGGCAAGTTAGTTTAAATAAGACATCTTTCTGCACAGATTTTAATAGTAAGGCACCAACCTAATGGCTAATACAGAATTGAATTAATTCATAGAATTCATTAAAAGCATCATGAAATTGGTAACATAAAAAATGACACATTTCTTATGGGTACAAACATACTTATACACCCTACAACACCAGTGAATGCATATACTTCCACCCACATGAACGTATTAATCATCCTCAAGATATTAATTGTACAATTCGGTTGCAACAGTGGTGTACCTAACACTCATGCAAATCGTTGCTCTTACCCAATGTTCTCAGTGTGCTGTGGACAATAAGTATATCACAACAGTAGTTCTTACCTTGTGGTCCAAGGGCCCTTGTGGTCCTTCAGACCGACTCACTGGAACTGCAACTGTTTTCAAAATTAAATATTAAGTAGCTGCATACGGATTCCTGCTGGTCTGTTTGGGGGCACATGCCAAGGACTACACTTACCGGCGGGCTTAGCGCACGGTCGCGCTAGAAAAGGAGAGCGCTGGCCCGTGGCCCCCTGTAGCTGCATACGGATTCCTCCTGGTCTTATTGGGGGCACACGCCAAGGATGACACTTACCGGTGGGTTTAGCGCGGGGTTGTGCTAGAAAAGGAGAGCGGTGACCCGCGGGATGCACTCTCCCTGGCCCAGGTGGAGTCGAGGGTCTTGGACGTTGAGGACGCCATGGCTGGAGATCACCAAAAGCTACTTCATATGGACAAAGTGCTGGAACTTATCAAAAATAAAAAGGAGGATTTAGAGGCGCGCTCCCGTAGAAGTAATCTTCGCATTACGGGCGTGCCCGAGTCCTCCAACATCACCAAAATGGAGGAGTTTGTTGAGCAACTCCTACGAGATCTCTTTGACAATGTTTTGTCCTGCCCTGGCCTGCCTGCTCACTAGGCCTGGGCGAAGCACTACGCTACGCTCGCGTAGTTTGCGAAGTTCGCGCTACTTCGCACTACGCGAACTGCACGTAGCACAGTGCGAACACGCGTAGCTTAGTGTTGCGTAGTGCTGCGGTCATTTTTTGCTTGCTCGCGGTCCTCAACATCAAGTTGGCGACCGCGAGCAAGCAAAATGACATCCCGGCGAGACTTTTTCCTTGTTCGCGATCGCGAGCATGGAAAATATACCTCCCGGCGAGATTCCCAACGCGAGGAGGTCAGGTTTCTCATTGCGAGGGGTCGCGTATGCTCGCGACCGCTCGCGATGAGAAACTACCAGTTCGCGTTGAGAAAGCTGCCGCTCGAGTAAAAATCTACTCGAGCAGCAGAAAACTACAGCTCGCACTGTGCAAGATGCCATTTTCAATGATTGCACAGTGCCGGTTGCTTGTCACAACATCTTGCACAGTGCGAACATGTTACTACGCAGTTCGCGAAGTGCTACGCGTAGCTCGCGTAGTGCGAACTTCACTTTGCGTAGCTTCGCGAAGTGCTACTTCGCGAACTACGCCCACCCTTACTGCTCACCCAATCATCGCTAAATTGCTCAACTTTCGTGACCGTGATGTGATCTTCTGTGCTGCCCGGGATAAAGGTGAAATCAGTCATCAGGGGAACTCTGTTGCCTTTTACCTCGACTACACGGTGGTGCTGTCCGCTTGAAGGGAGTTCCTCCCAGCCAAGCGGCTGCTCTAGAAGCATGAAGTCTCTTACTCCCTCGCCTACCTGGCCAAGCTGCGTGTTAAAAGCGGCGCGCATATGCACATCTTCACTGAGCCGAAAGCTGCCCTGGCCTACGCGAAGAAACTGGACAAGCAGCAGCGCTCACCTCCACCTAGTTCCCTCCCAGAAGACGGGATGGCACGAGTGACAATGACTGATTCTAGCCATCACTGTTGGGGTCATTGCTATACAATCTGTCTGATTTGATGTCCTCTTTATTGCAGCTTGTCTATTGCGTATCCATGTAGCTGCACCTGGCGTGCCTCATAATTACCGGTTACAGTTGTCTGGTTTTCTGGGCCCATGTTCTGGCTGTGAAGCGCCTGCAGCCCCTCTTGGCGCTGCCCCTCCTGAACTTTACTTTATACAATTGTTGATGGCCCCCGACTGCTCATGGGTGTATCCCTGGCAGAGTCATGCCTCCATGGGATGACTCCTTGTTGTACTTGTGATTCTTCCTTCCCCAGTTGGGGATTCCCTGGGGGGTGGGATTGGGGTCTTAACCTGATTGGGGGGTTGGAGTGGGTGGTGGGTTGGGGGGTGCTGTGTTCTTTGATATTGCCTATTTTTGATCCTCTCCTTCCTAGTTGGGATTCACCTGGGTGGGTGAGGATGGTTTCTGAACCTGATTGGGGGGTTGGTGTGTGTGGTGGTGGGGGGGTTCATTGGGGTTGATGCCTCCACTTTGAGGCTTGTTGTTAGCACTGCTTCATGACTTTTTCTGTAACATGTAATTTGCTTCATTGACTTCTGCACTGCACATCCCTTTCTTATCACATCTGGCTCCCCTTTTGCATCTGTCCTCATCCGCCACTCACTTTCCTGAAACAGCGATATGACGGACACCACACTCTGGGCGTGGAACGTCCGCGGTCGCAATGACCATCAAAGGCCCGCCTAGTACATGCCCACCTCATCCGACACAAGTTGACATCTGTTTCCTCCAAGAGACCCACCTGCTGCCTGCTACATCCTCCAGGCTTCTCTCTAGACATTGGGGTGAAACTCACTCCTTCTACTCTTGCTACTCTCGCGGGGCATCCATCCTATTGTGCAAAGGGCTTCCATGGCACACATCTCAGGTCATTGTGGACTCTGGGGGGCGCTTTGTCATTCTGAGTGGCACTCTCCTGGCCCAACCCCTGATCCTTGCAGCGATATACGGTCCCAACTCCGATGACCCTGATTTCTTTGCGCAAGTTTGACAACACATCTCTTCCCTGGGCCCTGCTGCGCTGCTTTGGGAGGCCGATTTCAACATTACTCCTTCAGCCACCCTTGATCACTCTGGTCCCTGCTGTCTGTACCCACATGCCTTCTCTCTCCTACATTCCATACTAACCGACAACTCACTATTTGATGCGTGGAGACACACCCACCCGGGGGCGTGCAAAGGCACTTGCGGTACAGGCTCTCTAGGCTGCTGATCCCGCCTGGACCTCTGGATCACCACTCAGGACGCCTTCGCGTGGGTCACGTCAGTAGAGCATATGGCGCATACCCTTTCTGACCACGCTCCCGTCCGCCTTAGTTTGCTCCTCCGTGACTCGGTGTTCCATGAAAAGATCAAAACCGCAATTGTGAACTATTTCGACCTTAACGCTTGCTCCGTCGACTCCCCTTCCACTCTTTGGGAAGGTTTTAAGATGGGGATTCGGGGCGAATGCATCTCTAAGCAGGCTGGCGTACTGCGCTCTATTCTGGGTGTTCTTGAACGACTGGAATGAGAAATCAAGTCTCTGGACTCTTTGAATTCTCTTAGCCCTAACCCCGACACCCTTGCGCAGCTCAGGGGTAAACTTTCTGAATATAATGATGAGGCCAATAGGGAACTTTCCTTTCTGGGTAGGGAGGCGAGGGTGCGCCGCTTTGGTGAAGGGGACCGCCCTGGCAAGACTCTAGCTAATCTCCTACGACAGCCTCATGCTGCCTCTTATATCACATCACTCCAGGACGGTGGCCCAGACAGAACGACTTCTCCCGAGGAGGTGGTGGCTAGATTCACAGCCTTCTACTTTCAACTCTACACCGCTGGTGCTGCACCCTCTAGCGACATCCTTGACCAATACTTCAACACTCTTGAGCTCCTCTGGCTGGGCAACAGCCACCGGGAGTACCTCAACGAACCCTTCTCCAAGGTGGAGATCCTGGCAGCCATTAATGGTCTGCCAGGTGATAAGGCTCCGGGCTCCGACGGTTTACCAGCCTCCTTTTACAAAGCCTTCGCACTTCTTTTAGTCCCACACCTTGCCACTATGTACAACGACTCCTTCGAGTGCGGCCACTTCCCTCCTTCTCTTCAGGAGGCCCTGTTAACACTTCTTTTGAAGCCGGACAAGTCCCCCGAGCTCCGGGACTCTTATCGCCCTTTGTATCTCATCAACACCGATAATAAGATTTTCGCCAAGTTGTCGTCTTCTTCCGCTCATGCCCCTGATAGCTCGGCCAGACCAGTTTCATCCCCGGCCGTGCCACGTCGCATAATCTCCGGACTATATTCGCCGTGCTCCATCAAATCAACCCCGCACTCCCGGCTGTGGCTGCCCTCTTGGACGCTACCAAAGTTTTTGATACTCTTGAGTGGCCCTTCCTGTTCAACCTTCCCCCTCGCTTAGGCTTCAGCCTGGTGTTTCTGTGCAAAATCCACCTTCTTTATTCTCTCCCTACAGCTCGCCTTCGGATCAACGGTCAGATCACGGAGCCTATCCCCGTCGCTAGGGACACGACACAGGGGTGTCCACTCTCACCCATGCTCTTCGTTGTAGCTATGGAGCCCCTTGCCGCTAGGCTCCGGCAGCATCACACCCAGAGGTGTCTCGGCTTTGCGGCTCAAGCCTTGGTCGTCACCATGTATGCGGACAACGTCACACTCTATGTCCGCAATCCCCAAGAAAATCTTGGCCCCATGGTCCGCGAGGTGGTGCCCTTCGGGGGTGTGTCTGGAATCCAGGTCAACTAGGGTAAGTCCATTCTTTTCCCCCTGACGGATGCCACTGTCCCCTTCACTCCGGATTATCCATTTGTATGGGCGTCTGGGCCCACTAGATATCTTGGCATTTGACTCAGCAGGAACGTGGACGAACTCTGGAGGGTGAATTTCGGCAGGACGGTCGACAGGCTGGAAGCTAAGATCCACCTCTGGCGTCGCCTGCCCTTGTCCCTGGCGGGATGCATAGCCATCGCCAAGAGGGTGGTGCTCCCAAAGTTTCTTTGTGTTTTTGAACATCCCCATCCCCCTCACGGCTCATTTTTTTCATAAACTTCGCTCCCTTATTATTTCTCTTGTCTGGGCCGGGTGTCAGCCTAGAATCGCATATAATATCCTCACGCTTCCCTCATTGTGTGGCGGACTGAACACCCCATATTTCAAATTATACGGCCTTAGATCCCAAGCCAGCTTCCTCCACTTCTGGCAGCATCCGACGCATTTTCAGCCTCACGTGGCGGTGGAAGCTTATCTTGCGGCCCACTGGCTGCTCCAGACTGCTATCTTTGCCACTGCAAAACCCCCTCGCGGAAAGATTGACACTGTGGAGACCCTGCACTGGGCCTGGGACGGTCTCCGGAGATACTCTGGTGCTAGTTCGCTCTCCGCCAATGCCATGCCCATTGCACACAATCTGATTTTCCCTCCTTTGCAAACTGCTGGGATGGTTAAATGCGCAATGCGCCTGGGGCTGTCCACATTATCGGACCTCTACCCAGCCGGCGGCTTCTTTTCCCTTTCAGCCGAGTCTGGCCCCATTACCAACTTAGAGCGTCCGGCAGGGAGATGCACCCCGCGTTTCCTCAGCCCCCTCCTCCATTGGCTGCCCTTGACTTCACATACACATCCGCCTCCCCACGCAAACTGATCTCCAGACTTTACGCCCTTACACTGGCGGCATCCCAGATTTCCACTGACCGCGCCTCCGCTGCTTGGAGCGAGGACCTAGCCGCCGATCTCTCGCAGGGGGTCTGGCTGTACTGTTGCAAGCAGACCAAATGTCTGTCCCCTATCTACCGCCTGCACCTCATACATTTTAAATATCTGCATAAACTGTACCGATCCCCTGCCCAGCTGCACAAAATGGGCCTCACTCCTAGCGATAGATGTCTCCGATGCTCTGCCCCCGCTGCTGACTTCTCCCATCTCACCTGGCTGTGCCCAAAGGTCTCTGCATATTGGCGTGATGTGTGCACCGCCATCACTGAGATCACCTCTACACCTGTCATGCCAGACCCACTGTTCTGTCTTTCAGGCTTTGTGAAATATTGTCCAGACACCTCCCGCCGGCTCACTGCTATGCTGCTCGTTCTCACACGGCGCAGGGTCGCCATGCATTGGGGACGAAGACCCGCGCCCAAGGTCTGCGCTTGGCTTGAGGATGCCGTGCATTGTCAGAGGCTTCTGTCCAAATTCTGGGACTTGATGCCGGCATCCTCCCGCCCGATTGACATTTGGGGTCCCCTTGTTTCTTACCCCCCTGCGCCTGAGCGCCTCGGCCTCCACAACCTCTCCCGCGCCCCCCGCCGGTACTCAGCCCATGGCGACCGGCGGATATGGCTCGTAGGGTGCGGCTTCCCCCTCCATGCGCTCTGCTGGCTCCCTGCGGCCTCTCACCAGCGCTTGACCTCCCCTTGGCGATCCTTTATACCCTTCTTACTCCATTTCCTGTCACTTCCCTCCAAGTACTGCTATGAGCTGCTTATGTACAATTGTTCCTATGATGCATGTAACAGATGTGGTTTTCCTCTTTGAGTGCGGAATCTCCGCCTACGTACATTGTAACTTGATGTGCAAGTTCATCAATAAAGTTTTTTTGAATAAAAATAAAATAAACGATGATGGTAACGCCTTAAATAGGCTGTTAATTATAAATAATCTTGTAATCTTAAATAGTTCTGAAATCCTAACTGGCCAGTTAAACTTCACTTTTTCTAGTCGCTTCCACTTATCGACGCTTGACTATGTTCTGGTCTCAGACCCCATAAGGAAGTTCTTCGCTCAATTTATGATCAACTTCTACGCTTTCAGTGACTATGCTGCAATCAAATTTTTTATTCCATCTTTACCAAAAAGGGAACACCCTGTTAATCTCCATATTAAACTAGTGATTGCAAGGGAGAATGGGATTGCCTTGAAGTGGGAGAGAGTCGATACTGTGAAGTTTGTGGGGAATATAGTCTCAAAACGAGCAATAGAGACAATGACATGTTTAGACCCAATAATCGACAATGATATAATTACAGCATTTGAGCAAATTGTTGGGGAAATTAGAAATGACTTACTATGTTCCGTACGTAATGGGCTTCGTAAGGGTCCTATTTGGTTCGATGATGAATGTGCAAAATCACTTAAGAACCTTTATACGGCCTTAAAGTCAAAACCTAGAGACCAACTTCTGGTCAAGTCCTTACGCTAGCTTTACAGGAAAGCAAGGTTATCAAGGTTAAAAACCTTAAAAGAGGACTGGTGGGAAAGATTGCAAAGGGCCCCCACATTAAACAGCTCACAGGCTTTTTGGACGTTGATTAATGCACCTTTTCTGAGAGACTAGCAAATGATGACAACAGATACTCGTATAGAGCAGGAGGCATGGCTGCACACTTTGAAGGCCTATTTGGAAACACTCAGGAGGTGACCGCTTAACTCTCCCCTTTAAGTTTATCTAGTACAGGAGACAATGTCTTGTTCACTCTGGAAGAAACAAAACACGCTCTTAACCAGTGTAAAAGGCACCTGGACCCGACGGTGTCCCAATTGACTTTTTTCTAGACAATCAAAATCTTTGGACACCACTTTTGACAAATGTTTTTCATAAAATTACTCGAACAGGTGCTCCGTCTTCATGGAAAAAGACTGTAATTGTACCTATTTATAAAAAGGGGGATAAAACAGTTCCGAAATATTAGAGGCCCATATCTCTGCTAGATTCTACTGCTAAACTAATGGGCTGGCTACTTTTAAATAGGCTTGAGGAATGTGCCTTGAAAAAGAACATTATAATCCCATGCCAATATGGCTTCAGAAAAGGAAAGGGCACAGTGGACCAGTGCCTGAATTTGAACTTAATGATAGCTAGATATATGGCAGCTATGAGTGGTCATTTATACCTTGCCTTCATGGATCTGTTGGCAGCCTTTGACTGCGTGGCACAGTCCAGGTTGTGGCAGATCATGGAGGCAATTGGAATTGACATACAGAATATTAATATTCGCAACCTGTATGCTGGAGCAACTGCCTGTGTCTGCTTTGGCAAGGGAGGACAATGCACAAGATATTGTCAAATCACTAGGGGCGTGAGGCAGGGGTGCGTCCTTGCGCCCTTTTTATTTGCGCTTTAACAAATGCCATAGAATATGCTTTGTTAGGGCCCACTCCAGATGTCCCCCATATTAATTCACTTCAAGTACCGATACTCTTCAACGCGGACAACGCAGTGATTCGGGCGCGTACTGGTAACGCGCTGCGTCGACTCTTAGTGGAGTATGCTAAATTCATGAATAATTTGGACCTGAAAATTAAATACTCTACATGCCAAGAACAGATGCTTTCTGGGAAAGTAGCATAATCCTTATCTGCTTCTCTAGGGGTCCCCAATTTCTAAAAATAATGAATGTAAAGTGTTCTAAAATGTAATCGTAATATACCCAGCTCTGTAATTACACCGGTATGGCAAGAAGAGGATAGAGCAGCAGAAAAGCAATTGAGGAAAAAAGCATTGGTAAAATGGAGAGAGGGAGTTGAAGAGGGCAAGAGGAGAGATGGGCAAGTACCAGCGTAGATGGGACATAGCAAAGAATAGAGAACAACTTAGCAGGTCAAGTGTGCCAAAGGAAAGATAGCATAGGGTTAAGTGGACTTGGGGCAGATACTAGAGTAAAGATACAGAGAGCAAAGGAGTGTCAGATGATAGAGGGGCAGTGAAACCATTAAGGGAAGATGGCTTTACCACCAACATTTACCTTACTAACATTTTACTTGGTTTTTTTTCCTCATTACAGAATTACACTCAATGTAGCTGCATCCCTGGTTCTGGAAGAGAAGGATCTGCTCAACCAGGCTCATGCGGCAGTGGCTGCTCCCATCTGCTCGTGCCCTTTGTGGTTTTGTCCTGCATCGCTGGATTTCTTGCAAGTACTACACAAACACCTTCTTTCATCCTCATCCTAAGGTACTAAGTAGTGCTTGCATTTGGCTCACCCTTTAAAGGCAAGAATAACTGTTAGGTTCCTACAAGATCAATGAAATCAGCCTCTCCCAAGATCGATCAGATCATCAGCCTCCGCCTCCTTGATGAAAATGTGTTCGGGTAAAAGATCCATTTCCCAAACCTATAGAACACAATTAAACATAGTCTTAGGTCAAGACCAATTTGCTGAAATTACTGAAAACGCATCTTTGTCTTAGTTGCTTACATTGCTTCCCTACATCAATATTCTGAGGACTTTGCAGTACCTATTTGGTTATTTATGCAGTGTAAAGAATCTACAAGAACTTTAAAGATTTTAACATTTAACATTCTATTCTTTATGTTGAGCATTAGCACTCTTCCAGGCTGCCACTAAAGATCCATTATTTTTTGAACAACCGTATACTCAAACTGTTATCATTCTGAGAAAATATGTCTCAACAAAAAAATCCAAAGTCCTTCATTTTGTTTTGTTAAATGAATATCTGTAATGACATGATTTAATGTCTATAAACAAGGTAGAGATTATTCACCATGGAGATGTTTCTCCTGGGAAAGATGGAATGAGTATGGTATATGACAGTACATGTGAAAAAATGTTACATAGAATTCATTTCAAGGTCATGTGCATCACCCACAGAGCTTTCTAGATCATGGGATCCAAGTGCTTTCAGGGTCGTAAGTAAACTCCTGCCAGATCTCATAGGTCCTGATGTGCAAAGGTGTTGTGTGATTTACAAAATCCACACTTTCTGAGGAGCTAGAGAACTTTCCTGACACACTGTGAATCGCAATTAGGTGGGGCAGTCTTTTGTGAGTACAGTTGTGGTCACAAACTATTTTTCTTTTACAGACACCCTATCTGGGGTGGTAATTGATTCACAAAGTGGAAACTATCAGAATTATGATGGACAGCCCTGGGGAACCAGAAAGTGGTCCAGCGAACCACTGCATGCTTAGCCTGATGCCTTTTCTTAATGTAAATAATAACAAATGATAGACGGAATGCCGAACAAATCAAACATCCACCCTTAGTCAGAGATCTGGGTTTAATCCATAATTTTTTTGCTCACCCTGTCATCCTAATTCGGACCCAGCCATATGCGTCTGGGCATACCCTTTTCACTTAGGACGATAAATGCAAAAAGAACAGATAATGGACGAAATGCTGAACAAATCAAACATTCACCCCCAGTCAATGATCTTTGTTAAATCCATCGGTTTTTTTGCTCCCCACGCCCCTACAGTTTGGACGCAGCCATATGCAAATCAGTCCTGACCCTGCTCCCCATGGGAACAGTCCCATCCAAACTGCCAAGCTAGGTCCTCCCTGGACCAAAAACAAGCATCCTGGAACTGTTTTCAGGCCATCACACCTTATCAGCCAGGCTAGCTTGAATCCAGTGTTGCAGTGAGCATGGGACCCTCGTTTGGACATACCCTTTCCACTTTGGGCGACAAAAGAAAAATTAACAATTGATGGACAGAATTCCCAGTTACAAAGATCTGGGTTTGATTCATTGTTCTTTTGCTCACCACACGACCGCAGTTTGGACTGAGCTATATGTAAATCAGTCTTGACCCTGCTCCCCATGGAAACAGTACAACCCGATCCGCCAGGCCTGGTCCTACCAGGACCAGAAATGAGCATCATAGGACTGGTTCCGGGGTATAACCCTTCATCAGACAGGCCAGCCTGAATCTGATGTCACAGCGAGCAAGGGACACACGCCTGGCATACCCTTCCCACTTAGGGTGATAAATGCAAAAAAAACAGATGATGGACGAAATGCTGACCAAACCAACATTCACCCCCAGTCAAAGATCTGTGTTAAATCCATTGGGTTTTTTTGCTCTCCACACCCCTTTGGACCCAGCCATATGCAAATCAGTCTTGACCCTGCTCCGCATGGGAACAGTCCAGCCCGAATTCCAAGCCAGATCCTCCATGGACTGGAAACAAGCATAGTGAAACCAGTTTTGGGGTATCACCCTTCATCTGGCAGGCTAGCTTTAATGCAGTGGCACAATGAGCACAGGAAGCACGTCTGGGCAAACTCTTTCCACTTAGGGCAAGCAAAACAAAATTAACAGATGATGGACTTAATGCTGAACAAATTAAACATTCCTCCCAGTCATAGATCTGGGTTTAATCCATCATTTTTTTGCTCCCCATGCTTCCCCGGTTTAGACCCAATCATATGCAAATTAATCTTCACCCTGCTCCCCATCGGAACAGTCCAGGCTGAACTGCCTAGCCAGGTCCTCTCTGGCACTGGTTTCAGGGTATCATCAGGGTATCATCATCCCTCATCAGACATGCTAGCTTGAATCCAGTGGCACACAGTGGCAGCCGGCATGGGTCAGAGGTGGCGGGGGGTGGTGGTGTTCTAGGATGGAGGAGGAAGGGAAAAAGAAAACACTTACATTATCACTGCGTCTCTGCTCCATTTCTCCTCCTTCGGACTCGGGCTGAACAGCAACCATGAAGAACACCCAGACTTCCCTGACCAATCACAACACTGCAATGCCGTGTTTGGCACTCAGACAGAGACTGGGGGCCTGAGCATGTTTTCCATGCCGGCTGTAATGTAGCCTGCGTGGAGGACATGTAAAGTGTGCATGACAGTTTGGCTGGCGCCAGAGGGCGGCCAAGCATTCATGCGTACTTGGAGTGGGCAAACCACTCCTCTGTCACCCTGCTCTGAGAGCCCAAACTGCACACCCGCAAAGCAGCTGGATGTTTTATCAGTATGGTTATCAGTATGTCAGTTGCAGTGTTTACTGACGCCCTGTCCACAAATGAGTGAGTGTGTAATTTGCACTGATAGGGGTTTGTGCATCTGGTCCTTAAATCCTTAGTATTTCCAGAACAAATAGGCCAAAGGTTGTAGGTCTCACTATTTTACCGGAACATCTTACTGTATGGACCAGACACCTCACAGGAGACTAGATGTCAATCAGGAAGCAACCAAACTACTCCTAATGGCATTAAGTGAAAGACAATAACTGTATCCCTCCCATCACTAATGTATCCTGGGCTCTTTGCATCTGTCATTAGTAGCCACTTTATCATTCAATTGCAGCTCTCGAAGCTATAGCAGAGTCTTGCAGTGTGCCATAGCAGAAATTATAATATATAGTAGGCTACAGCATAGGGTTGTAATAAACAGTATTAATAAACAGTATTTTCATGGATGTTCAGCCTCGTCTCACTCCTTGCCACTTGTTCATTCAGAATGATTTTTTTTTTACCATACATAACCGTAGCATCTTCTACTGGCAGCCATTACAGTTGTTATAAAGGTGAACCAGAAGTTAGACTTCCTGGATCAGACAGTGGGCCCTTTCCGCTTTCCTGCAGCCGCCACCATTTCATTTAATAGGTTAGTCTCTACACTACCAGTTAAACTCTAATTTCGAAACACAAACAATTGGACTATCCCCTGCAATTAGTCAGATCGAAAAGTAATATATTTTGATTTTACACAAAATTGACATAATCATAAAGAGTAAGAAAGTCTTAAAAAGTTCATAGGTTAAATCAGGGCTATTCACTATAGGCCCAGGAAGGCCGAATCCATGTCACATTTTCAGGATATCCACTGGGGCCAGACTGGCCAGCCATGCAAGCGGGCAATCCCCCGGGAGGCCGGAGCTCCTGGAGGCTGGTTTTGACGCATGGAGGCCGGTTTCGGCTCCCGGGAGTCCGTTCTGGTCTTCTGAAGTTGTGGTGAGACTTAAGCGGTCCCATAGTATCTTTCAATTGTTGCCCGTTTTAATTGTTTGGAGCTGTTTTAGGACGCACACACATCCTGTACATGCGCTCCAAAAACAGCTACCTTGGCGCTTGTCCTCATTAAATGTGAAAAACAGAACAAGAATTGGCATTGCCAATAGGTCTCACCTTTGGGACCTTATAAGTGTTTAGCCATCCAACACTTGATGTTGTTGCACCAAGGATATTGTGCTGGATAACTAAACACTTATAAGGTCCCTAAGGCGAGACCTATTGGCTATGCCAATGCTTGTTTTTTTTTACAAATTAAGCACTGGACCTGAAGTATGTATTACCGCATACCCAACCTGTGCTAGTGATCTCGATCCACCAATCAGAGTAGACGGCTGTGGCCTGAGTGATGCATTTTTTCCCCTGCAGTGATTGTTACAAGAAGAGTGAGGTTTACACTGCGTGGATATATCTGTAAAAACTTGCTGGGAAGTCTCTACACTTGGGCGCGGCTGCTGTTGACAGGCTCAGTCACGACCCTGGCTTTGAGAGGCAGCTGGGGCTTACAGCACCACCACGAGGGGCACGCGTTCAATGTCGGCAAGGGAGGATAAGGCGTGTTTCATCCCAGGAATCCCGAACCGACTGATTAAGACCTTTTTACCAGCCCGGGGAGAAGACGGCTGTATTCTGCTGAGGCTGAACAGACACCATGTAATCAGCGCCGCATGGAGGGCGGCGCAAACGGCAATAAATAGACAAGCATTGACCGGGGAGGGGAAGGGGGAGACTTGAGGCCCTGCGGCTGCTGAAGAGACAGACCACAGCTAGAGCGTGCAAATACTGCCTAGAAACAATTTTCAGAAAATGGTTCAATACACCCTAGAAACAACTTGCAGAAAATGGTTCACTACAGCCGAGAAACTTTTTGCAGAAAATGTACCAAAAGTAACGAGTTTGAATTGAATGCCTCTTTTGCAGGCAATCACTAC
Source organism: Triturus cristatus (assembly GCF_964204655.1). Classification (NCBI taxonomy): domain Eukaryota; kingdom Metazoa; phylum Chordata; class Amphibia; order Caudata; family Salamandridae; genus Triturus; species Triturus cristatus. The sequence goes on from NC_140591.1 coordinate 1,528,525,350, forward strand.
TCTGCCTCAGCATTTAAAGGGGACAACGTTACAATCGATTTAAAAAAAAATATAGACCATAGTTTCCATTCGCGCCGTCCCAATGAGGTTTTGAGAAGCCGAACACACACTAGGCTTCCCTAGGCTGAGTGATCTCACCTAGTCCCTCTCGGAAGTGTGATTAATGCCACCCTAGCAAGGTCCCTTGAGTCACACTGGACACCGTGCCGTAAAACTCACCATCAAAGTTAAAAGTCCTCAATCCTCGCTCAACGTGAAATTCTAAAGAGCAGTGATCCCCAATGTTGCGGTGCTACCCTATGAAGGTTAAAAGGATAACGTGGATTTGGGTCAGAAATGCATTGATCTGCAGGACACAAAAAATCTCAATTCACCTCAATAAAACAGACAAAACGTTAGTGAAAAGTGGCAAAAATTGTGATTTGTGTCAGTGGTTTTCAGCCTGTGTCCGATTATTAAACTGCAACTTGTATATATAAGCAATTTATGCTACAAAGGAACTTGGATTTAAGCTTATAAATATACTATAGGGCACAGACATAGGACGCAAGCATTTAACATGGCACAAAATTAAATGTGAACAATCATTGGCCGCGCGGCCGTGAAAGTGACGCGGCTGCAAACGTGAAAGTGATCGCGACCAAGCGCGGCGAGCGATGCAAGCATTGGCCGCACGTGAGCGCGAGCGGCCGCAAGAAGCGATCTGTGGTGGGGGAGGGGGAGAAGCGGGAGTTGTGTGACGGAGGAAAGATAGATGGTGGCTGCGCACGTGCACGCTCACGTGCACACTAGCTTGAGGCCACCAAAAGCCTGTGGTGGCACTTTCAAAAGCCGCTTACTAAATGTCTCGCAGAGTAGCGAATGCGCTGGCTCAGGCAAGACCTAAAAATGACGACAAAAAGCAGATGGCAGGTAAAACAGTCCCACTCCTGCGCTCCCACATCATTGTGCCAAAGTTAGGTATGTGACTCAAGCATAAAGGCAGACATTGGTGCTAGACACATTCCTGCCTGGGGGTGACTCAGGGCCTGGGGGGGTGCTCGGGCAGGTTTGCCTGCCAGTACAGTGAAGAGTACATGCGAGCTGAGCTTTAAAACTAAATGAAAATCCCTTGATTTGAAGCACATGCGGTCAGTCACTGTCACTGTGCAGCAGGCTCAGGCTGCTCCAGCCTCCCACAGCGCAGCAGCATCAGGGGCTCTCACTGCTGGCCTGGTGGTCTCACTAAGGGCTAGGAGAGCGCTTTGAGAGCCGCAGGTGAATACTACCAGCTAGCTGTCTGTACAGCAAAAACACACCGGCAGTCCTTGTTGGTTCAGGCACATTTGTGCCGCCTCCCTCCCTCTTGTATGAAAGGGGACTCCACAATGAAAACAGGCTTCATCTGTGTGACGGTCTCTGAGCAGACAGACCTCAGGTCTTTCCTCTGTTCCCTTGAGCAGAACTGACCTTTTCTCTTGTGGCCTGGTACACTATTTTCACAACTGTTTCCCAACATTTCTTGGGAGAAATACTCCCCAAACCCCACCTTGTAGTCGTTGAGCTCGCTCATTGTGCTTACTTGCTGCACGCAGTATTGGGGCTGCTCTAACAAAAATTTCCAGGGCTGCTTTTGGTTCCCAGTCCGGCCCTGATATCCACATAAGATACATTTATGTGCATAAAGACACATGCAGCTCATTTATGTAGTCACTGTTTACCTTCAAACTCTAGCAGGTAGCTGGCCTTCATGGACCTACATTGGGCATCCCTTGGCGAAGTATTCGTATAGTTTGATGAGGCTGGCATGTGTAAAATATGCATAAGATGTTAAATTACGAACTTGCTTCGACAAGGAGGTGACAGAAGTTGTTACCATTAAACTGAAATGGGATTAACAGTCTCTTGTTGGTGGAGAAGTGTGGCTCAATGGTTAGAGCGGCAGACCCTGATGCAGAGGTCTGGCCCGGACCATGGTTCAATTTCCGCCTCGGCGGGTCTTGGGCTCAATTTCCCCGGACCCGATAATTCTCGCCTCGGTGCCTATTCTAATCATGGGTCCCACTCTGCAACTCTGGGCAATAGCTTGCTTAATCTTCACAACGGCCCCAACAGCGCTAGGATGCCTGGCTTCACCTTGGGGGTGCCCAGGAGTGGGCACTTCACAGGGAAAGGCCAGGAAGGGTTCCACAGCGGTATGTGCACAGCGCCTGAGAAACCCTTTCGTGGGTGTGCGGAGCGCTATATAAATTCACTACATTTACATTTACATTTACATTTGTTGTGGTGCACACTGGATGAATTATAGTGTATTGTATATATTGCTGTTACGTCTCAAAATGGCTTTCTGCAGAATGAATTGGTAGGTATACAACTTGCCTCCTGTGACACTTTTGGAAGTTACTCAAGCATGTTATTTTTTTCTACTTTAGGCGGTTTATATGTCTTTTATGCCATGTTGGTTGAATCATACTTGGATATAATTATCAGTATCAAGTCGCAATTTACTTCAGAGCTCTAATATTTCTCTTAATTCATTTCTTCAGATCATGGAAGTTTAGTCCAGATCGAACATTAGCTTGTGTCTGTCATGGGGTGAACCCAGAGAATGGTTTAAATGACAGTATGTCACATCAAATCTAGTTGCATTTATGTTGCAGCAAATTGGTGGTTCTCTTGCTACAATGTTTAAATTCCTGGTCTAGGCACGTTTTTCTGATACAATGATTGTTTGATTTCTCCTCTCAGGAGTGTGGAACAAGAAGATAAATCACTCGTCATTGGAATACAGTTCATGTTGCTGAGAGTTTTAGGTAAGTAAAAGTATTATAATATATCAATATTTGTTTTATTGTGTGTGCCCATCCTTACATGTGCGGTAAAGCTGTGTAAAACATGGACCAAAAGTAAAACTATCCTCACCTGCTCACAACAGTGTGGTAGAAATGTATCTGTCTCTACACAAACAGTGAATGAATGCTACCTTATTAATGTGACAACACAATTTCACACATTTCTGTCGGTTTGAAGCAAAGTCTCCCATTTACCCAGCACACAACCCAGTATGAACACACAGTTTAAATTGATCTCCGTGGTCCAGAACTTGCCACTTATTTGGATATTTGTCACCGTCCCAGGAGAGAGTCCTGTGAAACCTCACTAAGGTCAGCACACAAGGCATGCTTTGGCATTTTGTAGATGTAAATTGCATGGGGTGTGGCTTGTTCTGATGTTGATGGGGCAGCTGTTCAAATCCTATAAGTTTAGGCTGAGAAGGCCTGCATTTCTTTATCTCCAGTCCAATGAATTCAATGCTCTTTGTGTGGTATTGTCCACCTTCAGTGGTTAGTATTTCAGAAAGTTTTTTCTGATGGTTTTGTAAGTAATGCAGCTGGTCTTGAAGATGATGCGGGCCTAGTGGGAGGAAACCGAGAAGCACCTTTGCTGTCGGGGTGATGTTAAAATTCATGTTCCGTCAGGCCGTGCTTTGAAGACCTGCAGCATGTATATGCCTTTCAGGGGTGCTGAGGTAGAGTCGGGCAGGCCACTGAGTAGGGCACTTCCTTCACCCACTCAGGAGAGGACTGAGGCTGGTATTGTTGATCTGAAATCACTTTCGGGTTGGAGAGATTTCACTTCGTTTATGAGGACAAGCAGGTATAATGTCTTTGGTATATTTGTTTCCCTTTATTATTTACTACCTTGCCCTTGTTGTGATGACAAGAATTGGGCCATGGTCAGGCTCAGCTCATATAATAAGAAGACAGCCTCCTTGTCTCCCATTCAAAGTGTAAGTGGGATTTGGATGTCTTCAAGACTCATTTTGATGTTGTCTGTTACAATATGCGATCATCTGTTACGTTTTTTTCACACAAATGTATACCTACTTTAGTTTTAGTGTTAAGTGCATTGCTACTCCTAAAGTGGTTGTGCAAGCAAACTCAAAATAACTCGTGTGCAACTAAAATCACATGTCTTTATGTGCAGTGTGGCCTTGGCACATCCTCCTGCTAAGACACTGAGACTCATGGAACCGACTTTTCAATTCCAGTGAAGATTTGGTGGTGCCATTTCGAAAAGTGGAGCTCAAAACAGATCAGGCAGCCTCTCGGGTACCATCATAGGGGAGTAGCTGTCTTTGTGCCAGACATCTCTTTGTGTTTACTGGTTGTCTGTACTATTTGAACATGAAGGTGTTCATGAGCTGGTTGTTGAAGAATGTGATTTGAAACAGCGGAGTTATCAAGAAAGTTTTTTTTCTATGCATATAGTAGATTGAGGAAGGAATTCCAACTTTTGTGGGTGAGAACTGAGAAGCATCTACTGTCAGTGATGGGCGGAGCGGGATGGGTAGAGCCGACCATAGCATTAATTACAAGGCTTTGGGGCAGAGAGTGGGTCTGTTCATGAGCAGGAGCGTGGCTGCCATTGGTGCAGCAGGTGCTGCAGCACCCAGGCCCAAAACCCTAGCGGGCAACTTGAACCCTAATGATTGCTGTATTTTACTGCCTCGACTGCAGTCATAAGGGCAGTGTTGTTGCTTGCGCCAGAGCCCGCTGAATGCTTGCTACACTTCTGTTCATGGACAAGTACAGCAGCTTTGAAGAGCGCTCCGGAGGAAAGGACACCACAACTTTGGGCATGTCCATGTCCACACAGATAATAGGAGTCGGTATCTTCTGCAGTCTAGTTACTTTTTTCAGGCATTCCCAAATCAGGCAGCTGCAATACTCTATATTTACTCTTGTAAATGCTCCTGCTGTTTTCACTCTGGCATTTTTCTCGTTGTCATCTGATCCTGCTGTCACTCCGCCTAGCTGAACAGGGACATCACTGCAGACTTACCAAGACACGAGAGCCCTTCACTCCTGAGAAAGTGCGATCCCCTAACACAGTGCTGCCCCTTGCAATGCGGGGTGTCTGTGTGCTTTAGGCTAGCCTCTCCAGCCAGGGTTGTCTCCTGGGCTCCTGCTGACCTCCCAAAAACCCTGCCTTTGCAGGACAGAAACTTCACTTTCAATTTCCTCATTCACAGCTGAACAATTACAGAAATAAGTGTGTCACCACACTCGAGGAGTACCAAAGAAGAAAGCAGTTCATTCATACACTATACTTTACGCACAGGCGAACGCAGACACAGGTACCCGTCTCTTTATTTGGTCATCGATAAACATATATTTATTGATACCGATGTATTGGTAAAATCACAGGCCTTGTGACCGTAAAATGCAAGGATGAAATGATTCAAAAGCATTTTGCAAGCCAGAAAATACTTTCCCTCCAACAAGTACCGCAGCATATGGAGTGGTGCTCGTGAAAGTAAAAAAAAAATGTGCCTGCCACTGCAACAAAAGGGAGCACTAGAGTGAATGCCTGCTTCTGCTCCGGGGGGGACAGGTGAGTGCACGTTGCCCCCGGGGGACTGGTGAGTGCAGTGCTAGAACTGGATTCACAAGGTCTCCATTGAGGCCAGCCCAGCGCGCTCAGCCCACCACACTGGGCAGCGCTGTAACTTTAAAGAAAGGGCATAGCTCTTGTTTTTATTTTGTTTTAGTTTGTTTTTGAAAAGTTGATGGTGGATATCAACACTCGTTTCACGGGTGTTGACTTCAAACATTCTATTATCACTATCAGCCACATGAATATATGTTTGTACATATCATGTATGCACTTTTGATTCACCTTTTATCACTTTCACTGAGCCATCACTTTTTTAGGAGCACCTTGTTCCTAAGAAAAATATAAGCATTGCATTGTGTATATTCAAAAATTGGATATGTATAAATAAATGCACTAAATGCATAACTGAAACTCATTCATTTGAGAGGTTTTCTTCTATGCCTTATGCAATACTACTGCCGTCGAAGTCAAGAGCTACACTTCCCCCGTAGGGACCTTTTTTGTGAATAATTATGAATCTGGATAAAAGCTGTCGGGGGTAGGTATAGCTCACCCAGGTCAGGCATGGTTCTTTAGAGCTAACTGTTTTATTCAGACAGAAGGCCCAAACAGATGGTTTGCAGAGCTCTGTATCCTCTCTAGAGGCTGAAAGACCCATCAGAAAGTTATGTTTGACACACTGAGAATTGTTTTTAACAACGTCCGCAGACTGGGTTAAAAAAACCTGGGGCGGCTCTAGGTTGTCAATGCGGACTTAATATAACTTGGCTTTATGGTTACATAAGGAAAGACAGTCCTTAATTATCAATCTGTTAAGCATTGGCTTGCTGTTACGCCAAATAGCCAAATTGAGATCCAGCATAATAAAGGACAAAGTTTAATGAGGTATGAGATATAACTAATGGCAAGTTCCTCATGCAGAGCAAGTGTAGATGAGCTCTGGGGAAAACCCAGGAGCTGCCTAAGAAACGGTGTTTTCCTACCAAAACCCCCAAAAGTCGCTGCCATAACTAGTGGCAGAGACATACTTTGCTTTATAAACATGGATCAGTACTTTGCCAAGTTTCCTACCCATCCTTGAACTAAGGTCCAAAACCGCTCCACACAGTCTGATTAGTGAAAGCTTCTTTGATTGAAAAGAAGGGCCTCGGGAGGATTTGTCATCAAACAGGATGCCCAAGTACTTAAAAGAAAAAACATTGGTAATACTAGTCCAGAAGTGAACTGAAGAGTGGGGCTGAAGGTCCCATTTTTATACCCTGGTGCCCTTCATCTGAAAGGAGGGAGAAGCTTCTGGATAGGTTTTGTGAAGTGAATGGAATTCCCTGACTCCCCTATCTCCAAGCTGGTTGAAGTGGCAATACAGGGTTGTTAGGCTCTTTGTTTGAAGGCAGATTGCAGGCTATTCAGGTTTAAGTGGGTCTGTGCTCGGCTCCGCCCCCCCCCCCCCATCCTGCCAGCAGATGGCCTTATCCCTCTATTGTGTGACTGCCTTGTAGGAATTTACAAAGTCTGTCAGCTACACCCAGTAGTACCTCTTAACTAGGGCTTGCATGTAAATTAAATGTGGCAATTGGTCATAAGCTAATTTCTCCATGTTGAAAAGAGAATGCACACATGCTTTAGCATGGGTTAGCAGTGGTAAAGTGCTCAGAGTCTTAAAGCCAACAAAAATGGTTTCATAAAACAGGATGAGTGAAGTTAAAACGTTTGGGGGTGGCCCTACAAGGGAGGGCCAAGACCGACACTTGAGGTCAAGAATTTAGAAATGAAGGTGATTTTCTTTTTTTTTTTTTGCTTTTTCAATAAATCTGTTTTGTTCTTACTGGTTTTGACTTGAAACCAAAAAGTATAAAAGTTCAATTAAGAAGATATATTGGCTCTTATCTCTCTTAGAATGCCCCCTCTACTGCCTTTATCCCTTCTGTGTGGGGTATGGAGGCACAAAGGGAGTTGACATCTATTGTTCATAGCAATAAATCTTCTTTTACTTTTATATGCAGATCAGGACATGTGTTGGAAAGGTCTGTGATATTTTTGGGACTATTGGTTGCAGAAACTCATGAAGATATTTTCCAAAAGGTTTGTGTATTGAGCCGAAGACACATATGCTGGTCAATTGCACCATGAATGACTATGAGTAACTTTTATATATTGGTCTTCTGGGAAACTGCATTTGTAAAAATGTTCTGGGGTTTTTTCACTATTCATCATATTTCCTCTACCTTTATCAGAATCTTTTCAAGTGAATCTTTAAATTCTCTGGTAAGATAATTCTCTAATGGTAAGTATATATATATATATATATATATGAGGAAGGAGATTATTCTCTGAAACACGTCAGGCGGATTGAAATTCAGAGTGCTGGGTACCCGTTTGTGGAGAATAAAGACTTACAATGGTCAACTGCTGTGTGAGTGCGCCCTCGTTTTGCTAAGCAAACGTTTTTTGATGTATTCGCGGCGGCTTGGGCCATGGAGGGCAGCACCACCTGATGGATGTAAACGGGGCCACAAGGTTTGGAATCTGCCGAGCCTCATTTGTGGAGCAGCAGTCCTCAGGGATGTGTACGGACCCACGCTCAGAAGCTTATTGGGCTCAGAAGATTTTACCTGGGTCAGAAGATTAGGCCAATTACACACTACAAATCCCATGATGCAACTAGGGATTAAGCACATTTGAGTAGCCCATTGGAGGGCAGCTAACCATTCATAAAATGTGATGGTGGGGACTATTCTCCGAAACGCGTCAGGCAGATTGAAATTCATGGGTACCCGTTGGTGGAGAATAAAGACTTACAATGGTCAGCTGCTGTGTCAGTGCGCCCTCATTTTGCAAAGCAAAAGTTTTTTGAATATACACACACATGTTCTTGAACTTTATAGTTCTAAAATGTGGTGCCTATGATGCCTAATCTGCCCCCTTTATCAGCTATTTTAAGAGTTCTCCTCTTGTTCTGTAAAATTTATATGATTGATGATCTTTCTGAGGAAGCGGTTGATGACATATATTTCAAAAAATATCATGTGTTTTACTGGATATTGGAGGGATAAAGTGCCTCTCTACTTCTTTGCTTTTGGAAGTGTTGAAAAATAAGCAGCAAATTTCTCAAGAATTTGAATAACGAAATCTCCATTTCAAAGGATTGGTTCTGTTGGTGGTTACAAAAGTTGTTTCTTTTGCTAGCTATTTTATTATTGTTGACTCAGTTGTAAACTGGAGATATTGCGTTTTTGTTTGACTGCAAAGATTTCTCCTGTCTTTTTCCTTTTCTTTGTCCCCTCCTGATTTTTCGCTTACCCTTGATGTTTGGGGCTTTTTGTTTCCTTCCGGGTTCCTCTATAAACCAGACACTTCTTTATATGTACCCGCTTTTTGTGCTGCCTACCCTTTGTTGGGTGTCTCTTCATTTCCCTTACCTGTGAGTTGTTTGATAATATCCTCTTCTGATAAATTGTTTACTTCTGAAGTTACTATTGTTGTTTTTTTAGAAACTCTTTTTGATAATATAATTCTGCCCGTTTGTTACCTTCATCAAGTTTGTAATACATAGTGTCTCTGTTACATTTTTCTCTCATTTAGAAAGGTCTAGAGAATATGTATGAAAAACAGCATAAACATCTTATTTGATCTGTAAGGGGTAGGTTTTAATGGTATCCGCAGAGCCCTGGGAATCGATTTAACCTTGTGGTAATGTATAGGTGTTGTTGGATGTGATTAATTTCCTTTTGCAGCAGATATTCATGTTGTTTATGGTTCTGGTTTATTGTGCATGGTGAAGTTGCTTTCTGCTTGTTTCAGAAAGTAGCACCAAGGGACACAGTGTTTGCATCCATGGACAGAGAATACTCCTCTGCAGCATGAAATAAAGCTTAGACCTGTAGAATGAGTACACAGCTTTTCTTGTTTCACATGGGAGTGCATGTTTGAAACACCATTTTCACATTTTATTTTACGACTGCACTACAAGTCACAGGGCAGTTGTTATGACTAATGTTTTACTTTCCCACCTAATTTGGGTCAAAGTCTCGCTTATAGATTTTTTGCAGCGAACATTTGGAAAGTTTCTGATTTTCACATTTTGCGAAGGTTGCAAAGTGTTGTTGTTTACCTTCACTGTATCTTAAGTTAAGAATTTTAGTGAATCGACAAATAATATTCATGGCTTTGTGAGGTAACTTTCAATCTACTCAGACCCAGCCAATCTGGAAAATATAAGCAAAATATTTCTCTGCAGTGAACACTTTACAAGCTTTTGTATTCATAAAGGCGAATGTTTGTGAAATTTTTCTTTTCACATTTACCTTTTGCTGAATTTTTTTGCTGTGCACCTTGGCAAAGTGAAAAACGAAAAACTTTTCAACCTACACAGAAATTCACAACTGTTACAAAAACTCGTTCCAGCTTTGCACCCCTCTGCTTTTCACGTCATCCATTAAAAGAGATAATAGCGCCAATCACATTGGCATTTTTGTCCATTGCTTTTTGTTTTGGACAATTAGAATGTCTGACTCATTGCGTTCCATGTCACGATGGTGTGGAAACGAGGCATGTGGTGTATGTATGTGGTATTTCTGTTGCACGAACCAATTCTAAAGGCATTGGATTGCGGATGTCGTAGTCTGACATGGTGGACGTCTGGTGACAGAATCATTTCCTCCACACTTAGATCTCACAGCTCCTGTAACCTGTTTTCTTGTCGATGCTGGCCCTCTGAGAAGAATGGCGGCTATCTCAAGACCGCATTTTCTTCCAACTGCTTACATTTTCAATCTTATGTTACTGCTGTGAGCTGCGACCTCTCACAGCTGCAGTAGAGAGGAAATAAGCTTATATGTGTGTTCCTTTTAAGTTATTGTGTACTGATTCCTTGTACCTGCTGAAGTACAGAGCTTATTCTTGTTTGCGATGTCTTCACCCTCGGGTGGTAAAACGTTTTGTGATGCAGGGAGTCGAATAACACAAGGCTCTTTGTTTCAGGGCCAGAGGGAAGATGTTTTTTGTATAACAAGAGGAAACAGAAGCCCAGCATTGCCAAGAACCGACTTCCTACTATTAAAAAACGTGTCTCTCTTTGTTCACAGAGTATGCCGGAATTTGAGTCTTTCAATATCCGGGTTTAACAACATTTTAATTTATTTTCAGCTTGGATGCCCTGCCCTGTGTTGTATGGACGCGTCATCGATAGCACTTGTCTATTATGGGAAAGAAAATGTGACAATAATGCATCATGTCGCTATTACGATAACACACAGTTCCGACAAAGGTACAACCTTCCTCTTTCAATCAATTTTCGATATTCCTGTTTCTATCAGTAGCTGTTATTATATTATTATTAAGACTAACTGAAAAGATGGGTAGGGATTCTGAGACCAACGCATAAAGAGAATCAGACGTCTTCCTGAAGGGTCACACCTGGCAATGTGCTTATGTGATTCCCAAATAAGGAAATGTTACTGTAAAGAGCATTTTCACTTCCAAAGATTTTTTGTTTTGTTTTTAAGGACAACGTTTTTCTACTGGTGAAACCCCTTCCACTGCAACCAATCAATTTTGGGGTACTTCTTCCTATTCCTCCCTAATAAACGGAGTAACTTCTTCCCTTGACAGGTGTAAATCTCTGCCTGCTTTCAGGGTGTAAATGTCCCTTCCACACGTGGATACCCATAGACCTGTGTATTTGTGATAATTCACCTAATTTTGACACGTCCCACTCTGACATTCCCACAACTCTGATCCCACAGTAAATTTGCAAAATGATTTTCAAAATCACTTCTTGTTCCAAATTGATATAGATTTTTATTCGTCAATAATTATATTTTCACAATTACATCCTACATAGATGTGCAAATGTCTTTAAGAATAGAAAGAGCTTTTGAATCTGAGATCATTTGTTTAATATGCACATTGAATTTCCTTTAACTTAACAATTTACTGTTCATTTGAATTAGTCCAGATATGTTAATGAAGTATCTAGAAATGGCAGCTACAATATGTGGACTAATAATATGTAGAGGGATGTGCCCTTATGTCACTCAATATTGTTGCACTGTGAACTATGTGGAATACAGAGGCATCAGACAATCTTTGCAATTCAGCAGCATTGTTTAATTGAGTAAATTTAATTTAACATTTCACACTGCCAACTGTATCGCCTCTAGCACCTCCATTCTATATTTACAGACTCATGAGAAGAGATTTAATTGTATTAGCTCAGCATCATGTACATTGGTCAAAGGTAATGCTGGAATGTAAATGAAGGCTTCTTATTTGAGATAAGATGTAAACCCTTAAGTACAAAGGGCCTTATTACGATGAAGTAGGACGAGCATCCGACTGCCATCGCAGTGGGAATGAGACCGCCCAACAAGGAGTCTACGGTCCCATCCGCCATATTGTGTGAATGTTTGGGGGGGCACCACGTGTGCCCTCCTGGCCACTTAGCAGTGGCCCCAATAGTTTCTCTCCGGCTGCATTTCCATGGCGGTGGGACCGTCATGAAAACGCAGTCCGAAAGGGATATTGTGATCCTGACAGTGCTGCCTGAGTAGGTACCGCCTCCATTCAGGATCACAATTCTGACAGCCACCCCAACAGGATGAGTAGATCCTTTCGGAGGAGATGGTCAATCCCCCGAGATTCAAGGTTCCGACCGCCTGAATCGTAATGCGGCAGTCGGCCCGAAGGGCTGTCTATCAGTCTGACCGCATTTTCGGTGCTGAGGCCTTTATAGGGACCATGCAGTGAATGATGTTACATAGGTTTCAAAACTCCAGCAGAAACACAAAGCAACGTTCTCGAGTGTTTATTGTTAGTGATGGTGGACTTGGTAAATACTACTGTTTTTTTTCTCTTTACTGAATGCCCCCGTTAACATTTTTACATGTTATTGTTCATACCATATAAATATTTTAATAGTACAAACTCTGACACTTTTTGCCACAGACATTGATTGCAATTCCAATTTTAAGATTGGTTTCAGTATTTCTTTTCACTGGCTTTTAAACCCTATTATGTATAGTGTATTAGTTTAGCGCATTAGCTCCATTCGTACAGTCCGAAACTCATTCATAGAACCAAATGTCGTTATTGCGGTCACCAGAATATATTCCAGATGTAATCTCCTTGCATTGAACAATAGAACCAATGAAATACCTCTGAAAATATTATAAAAATGTATGTATTTTCATAAAGGAGGTTTCAAAAACTGTATATTTTTTATGTAAATAGAACCTCTAAATGTTTGACATTATTACTATTCCTATTAAGTGTGCACTTTAGTAGATTAAAGTCCAAGGCTGCTTGATGCAAATATAAAATAAATACTGGGAAAGTGGAAACTAGAAATCAACACTGTAAACAAGGGAGGAGCTGTTTCCGCTCCAATCCTACCAAGATGAGAGCAATGAAACAACTCAACAACATAATGTTAACAACTTATTTAAAGCATAGAGTAAAGCACCTCCCTCCCCCAGGCTGCTTCATGATTTTGGGGCTAAAGAGGACTACTCGGGTCGTCTTCTTCTGAGCCAGTCCATATGCTACTCCCATGCTGTTTGTTATTAAACGCTGTAAGGAAACAATAGCTCGTGTGAATTAATACTTATCAATACAGTATGTATTCCATAATAATAATCAAAGAAAAAGGGGTTACGAGAGATGTCAGAAGAAAAGGCAAAGCCATACACGTTAGGTCTTTTTTTGTGAAGAATGTTTTTCTTTTATATTACGAGGATATTTACATAGGAAGTGGACATAAATACACAATACAGATTGACATTAAACATACAAATTTCAAATTTACAAATAAGTGTCCCAATGAAAAAAACCTAAACAGACAAGTAACATAAAATGCGACATACAAACAAGGTTTCCATTTATCTTTACAAAGGCAATCACAAATAATTAATAATTCAAATTAGCAACACTTAAACATTCTAAGTATTGATTTAGTGATTTGCCTATCACGTCAACGGCGTTTCGACCCTATTCCAATTTAAAGGGTCTCGTCAGGACTGTCTAATGTAGGGACACCTAAAGAGGGGTATAAGGAAAATATGTATCAAAAAGGAGATCAATTGTCTCAAAGAAAAAATATGGTGGAGGAATATAGGTAATAAGCCTATCTACCTTATCGTCCGGGACAGGTCTAGCGTGTAAGTGTACAGTGACACCGTGCTCAAGGTGAAAAGATAAAATACTCACAGGTACCCAGCCGGGTGCTGCGTGAGAACGAGAAAAAAACCATTATTGTCACAGCTATTGTCCACTTACTTATTATCGAGAAAATACGCAAGTTTTTACTTACCCCTGTGAGAAAAGACTCACACGGAGGCAGTAGCCCACTATTATTCTGTATGCTTTGGATTTAGCGCGATGTAAGGGTCTAATAATGTACACCAACTACGGAAGCTGCTGTGTAGCTGTCGCTTTGTATTCACGAGTCCAGTCAACTATTCCAAAAATACATAAAAAGAAGGACATTGATATAGTCAACTCATCCGGGGGAAATAACCCATCAAGTCTATGGATAACCTATGCTGAAAACTGAAAACGCTGCTCATACCTCTTTTCCTGCTTCTGGGTTTACGAATATCCCGAGAAGTACTGCAGCAGGCAAACAAAGTCCTGTCTGCTAGGTACGATCACAGCGGTTGGTCGGGATAAGGGGATACTTAAACCCGATTCGCTAGTGAACGGCCAATCTAGGGTGTCCAACAAAAATGTGCCGGTGGGGGGAGGAGCGTGACGTTGCCTAGTAACCAGCAACTACTCTCGATCTGGTTAACGTGATTTCGAGAGTTGTAAATAAAGTTATTTGTATTCAGAGATATTGAAAGAGCTGCGCTACGTCCTACAACGCTAAGTAATTAATTGTATTTATGCCAATGGAATACCAGGACTTAAAATACTATCGGTCTGAATAACGTGATTCCAAAGGTGGTAAAAAAGGATATTAGTGTTCAGAGTCATTAAACTGTATCAGAGCAGTACTACGTCCTACGACGCTGAGCAATCAGTAGTGTTTCTGTCAATGGAGTTGTGGGACTTAAATCCATTATTGTAACGGTGGCATGAATTCAATAGCAATAAACACAGAAATTACAATGGCTACTAGTATCAGGTTTCTCGTTCGTTCATCAGTTATGGCATATATCAGTGTCAATTACTTCGATTTTTTTAACAATATACAGTGAACACCTATAACATTCATAAAGGTCCAACGCCAAGACAGTGGTAGGAGTATGTTACTGACTATTTTCAAAAAATTAAAACAATAATGCAGATGCATGACATATACTACAAGAAGGCTTAATTTAGTTTTCTTATCAAAGCCAATATGTGCCTCCCACAGTGGTTAACTCTTCAATAAAAAACATTATATTACTGTACATTTGGTTTTGTCATAGCTGTGGAACCCATATGACAATAAATCTCTAAACCTACAGATTATACATAACCTATTATTACACATGTATAATTAGGGCCAATCATGTGAAAGCACGAAGGATCATCTTTGAAATTTTAGTTAGAGCTGTATTGGAAAGGGTGTGTTGGGAGACATACTGAGTACGCACGCAACAATAATTAGGTGAGGGTAGTAATGAACCCACGCCATTCCTCAGCTGAATTCAGCCCTTGCATTATAGAACTAGTGCGTTCAATCCAACGACACTCTAGTCGTTGCAATATCTGCGTTAAGTCTCCACCTCTTTTTGGAGCAATCACTTTGTCTATTACTTGCCAGCGAATGTCATTTGCCGTGTGGCCTTTCTCTTCAAAGTGATTAACCAGTGGGGCATTGAGAACAGAATTCCTAATCCTACTGCGATGTTGCCCTATGCGTGCTTTAACAATTTGTTGGGTTTGTCCAATATATGGTAGCCCACAGGGACACAGTATACAGTATACCACATTTTTGGTATTGCAGTTGGCAAAAAAATCTAGTTGTTGATCGACCTTTCCATGAGTGAATTTTTTGGTATTTGCTGTAAATTCACAGGCGACACAGTTACCACACTTATAGTGACCTTTAACATCTGGTAAGCCCCAGGTCGATTCCAAAGATCTCATATTTTGGCATGGACAGATTAATTTGTCTACCTTGGTTTTCACTTTAGGAATGAGTAGTGTCTCTCTGGGGCAAAACCAAGCTCTTTTCAGAGAGTTCTTCACTAGTTTTTTCGGGTATCCCCTAGATAACAATTTGTCTCGCAGAATGTATGCCTCTCTCATTTAGTTATCTTTTTTTGTACAATTGCGACGTATTCGCAAGAATTGTCCATGAGGCAATCCATCTCTCAGGGCACGAGAGTGATGACTATTATAAGCGAGTAACGTATTACGCTCAGTTGGTTTCCTGTGCAATGAGGTATAGAGTTTCCCATCATCATGTGAGATGTTAAGATCTAAAAAGGCGATGCATGAATCATGTATGGTGGATGTGAACTTCAGGTGTGGTTGAACTGAATTTAAATAAGAAACAAAATTATTAAACTCAGGAACAGTGTCAGACCAAATCAAAAAAATGTCGTCGATATATCTTTTCCAACAGTTAATTTTTGAGTGGTATATATTTTCATCATTAAGGACAAATTTGTGCTCTAAAGTGAAAACCAAGGTAGACAAATTAATCTGTGTAACCACGTTTGGTATACATACGAATGCTATTCGAAAATTGGTCACAAAAAATTGGCACATTATTCAAAACATAGACTCCAGCATTGACACACCAATGTTTGCCTTTAAAAGAGGCAAAAATATTAAAGATCACCTTGTAAGATCATCAATTGGCCCTAATTATACATGTGTAATAATAGGTTATGTATAATCTGTAGGTTTAGAGATTTATTGTCATATGGGTTCCACAGCTATGACAAAAACAAATGTACAGTAATATAATGTTTTTTATTGAAGAGTTAACCACTGTGGGAGGCACATATTGGCTTTGATAAGAAAACTAAATTAAGCCTTCTTGTAGTATATGTCATGCATCTGCATTATTGTTTTAATTTTTTTAAAATAGTCAGTAACATACTCCTACCACTGTCTTGGCGTTGGACCTTAATGAATGTTATAGGTGTTCACTGTATATTGTTAAAAAAATCGAAGTAATTGACACTGATATATGCCATAACTGATGAACGAACGAGAAACCTGATACTAGTAGCCATTGTAATTTCTGTGTTTATTGCTATTGAATTCATGCCACCGTTACAATAATGGATTTAAGTCCCACAACTCCATTGACAGAAACACTACTGATTGCTCAGCGTCGTAGGACGTAGTACTGCTCTGATACAGTTTAATGACTCTGAACACTAATATCCTTTTTTACCACCTTTGGAATCACGTTATTCAGACCGATAGTATTTTAAGTCCTGGTATTCCATTGGCATAAATACAATTAATTACTTAGCGTTGTAGGACGTAGCGCAGCTCTTTCAATATCTCTGAATACAAATAACTTTATTTACAACTCTCGAAATCACGTTAACCAGATCGAGAGTAGTTGCTGGTTACTAGGCAACGTCACGCTCCTCCCCCTACCGGCACATTTTTGTTGGACACCCTAGATTGGCCGTTCACTAGCGAATCGGGTTTAAGTATCCCCTTATCCCGACCAACCGCTGTGATCGTACCTAGCAGACAGGACTTTGTTTGCCTGCTGCAGTACTTCTCGGGATATTCGTAAACCCAGAAGCAGGAAAAGAGGTATGAGCAGCGTTTTCAGTTTTCAGCATAGGTTATCCATAGACTTGATGGGTTATTTCCCCCGCATGAGTTGACTATATCAATGTCCTTCTTTTTATGTATTTTTGGAATAGTTGACTGGACTCGTGAATACAAAGCGACAGCTACACAGCAGCTTCCGTAGGTGGTGTACATTATTAAACCCTTACATCGCGCTAAATCCAAAGCATACAGAATAATAGTGGGCTACTGCCTCCGTGTGAGTCTTTTCTCACAGGGGTAAGTAAAAACTTGCGTATTTTCTCGATAATAAGTAAGTGGACAATAGCTGTGACAATAATGGTTTTTTTCTCGTTCTCACGCAGCACCCGGCTGGGTACCTGTGAGTATTTTATCTTTTCACCTTGAGCACGGTGTCACTGTACACTTACACGCTAGACCTGTCCCGGACGATAAGGTAGATAGGCTTATTACCTATATTCCTCCACCATATTTTTTCTTTGAGACAATTGATCTCCTTTTTGATACATATTTTCCTTATACCCCTCTTTAGGTGTCCCTACATTAGACAGTCCTGACGAGACCCTTTAAATTGGAATAGGGTCGAAACGCCGTTGACGTGATAGGCAAATCACTAAATCAATACTTAGAATGTTTAAGTGTTGCTAATTTGAATTATTAATTATTTGTGATTGCCTTTGTAAAGATAAATGGAAACCTTGTTTGTATGTCGCATTTTATGTTACTTGTCTGTTTAGGTTTTTTTCATTGGGACACTTATTTGTAAATTTGAAATTTGTATGTTTAATGTCAATCTGTATTGTGTATTTATGTCCACTTCCTATGTAAATATCCCCGTAATATAAAAGAAAAACATTCTTCACAAAAAAAGACCTAACGTGTATGGCTTTGCCTTTTCTTCTGACATCTCTCGTAACCCCTTTTTCTTTGATTATTATTATGGAATACATACTGTATTGATAAGTATTAATCCACACGAGCTATTGTTTCCTTACAGCACATAATACCCAGGCTCCTTGTGGGTAGGGTCTCCTTGTTTCCCAATCAAGTTTGTTATTAAACAGCATAAGAGCAGCCCCAGGATTGGCTGGGGCAGGCAAACCTAGTGCTTCTTAGGAGACGGGGGTATGGATGTGGTCCCTTGTGCTCACTAACATTGTGCAGGTGGGTAGAGGCATCAGTGCACATGTCGGGCTGGACACAGAAAGGCACTTGTCCAACCCGACATGTGCACTGCAATTCAAGCATGGAATCCCTGCTCTGCCCGCAGCCGCACCCAATACTCACAGAAAGGTACCCATGTATGAAAAAATAGTAAAGTGGCAGCGCAGCCAGAAATAAATATTTTTAAAAAACCCACATTTTGCACTTCACACTTAAAATGATGCAACAGATGTGGGGGGGAATTCTACAGTGCGCCAATAGAGGGGCCGCTCCTGTTTAAACAGGCTGCAAAATTGCACAATTTTCCAAGTAGTGCTGGAAACTCGTGTATAAATGAAAAAGTAATTCCATATTGAGACTTGGAAGAATTTCAGCATCTTGAAGGGCTTGAGCCGGCAAGCCAGAAATAAGAAATTATAAGGCTTTGCCCTTCTGATGTTTGTAGGTAATAAGTAAAAGTCGAGGTTCCTTCACATTTACTTTCAATATCATATTTGTTAAATTAACATGGGGTAACTACATTTAGAAAATTATCAATAAATTTGTAAACACAGACAAATGTGCAGTATTTCCCACGCAACCTCTAAAGAGAATTTGTCATGGTCATTGTTTAGTTAGTATGGCATTTAATCAATTTAGAGCAATCATATTAACTTACACTTTCACCATATTAACGAAGATTTGCTATTGGTGATGTTATAACAGTGCTGAAGTGAGTAAGACGTAAGGAAAATGAACAGATTTGTGAGACAATCTCATAAATGGAAGGATTTGGCAGGAATATCTGCAGTAGCTCAAACGTTGATGTGGCAGTGCATGTTTCTGCTGGTCGTGTTCAATATGGAAAGAACAGTCTTAAGCAAGTCAATGACAATTCAACCTCACAAAATACATTAAGTGGGTCTTCATCAGAACTAGGATGTTGGACAACTTGGAACAGCATCTCTCTCAGTCAGATAGTCTTGTGAACTGTCAAGTACTAAAGAGCAATGGATCCCACTTTCCAACAGACTTACAGAGAAACTGTGCCTTCAAATAATCTATGAGTCAACATCTTCTATGAAGGCTGACATACCTGTCAAACTTTGTGGGATCCATTACACATTTAATCTTTGATTTTTCATAAGACTATGTAGCTTCCTACATAATGTCCATGGATGGGCTGACATTAGGTGCTGTTAATTAAAGAACCTTTATTTTCCATTCAACTCAAGCTTCCCGCCTCCTCCTATTCACTCAAGTTCACAGTATAGACCAGGGCCCATAACTTGTTCTACACTTATAAAGGCGTACATAAAAACCTGCAGTGAATTATGTCCTTATCCTCCTCAGCACAAAAAGACACCATCATCTGTATAGATACCATGGCAAGGCCAACATATAGAGCACCAAATTCACATTCCGTCACCTATACAATAAACAACATACCACCTTGACTCTTATCTGAAAGATGTACTGTTTAAAGCCCAGCCCACCAAATCCAGGCCTGTGAGATTGTAAAACCTTAAAAGACTAGATTACCAAGCTTTTATTTCTTCCAAAGATTGGATTCTGCCCAATGTCTGCTCCTTCATTTAACATCCTAGTACCAGATGACTACTCAGGATTGGACCTGAAAAAAGTGAACAGGGCCTAGCTGTCATATGCAGAATGAGGTGGACTTCTGCCTTAAACTATGCACAACAAAAACATACTTACCCCCCCTCCTAGACATGGAATAGGACCCCTAGACAAAATCCATAAGCTACTCATCACTGCATAAATCCACTGCACAACTAACATCTCCCTCAGAGACGTCAACATACCTGGAACTTCATTCAGAGCCTACCATCAAAATCACTAAAGAAATCTGTAGTCTTCATGTCATCACTTAACTTGCGTCTCTATCACCACGAAACTGAGACAGTACGTATGGCCTGATTATTTCCCTTCAAACATCTTCAAATCCAATTTGCTATTCATTCTATTCTGTTACATTTTCAAAAGAGAGATGAATACACTCTGACTTCTAAACCCCCTAAAGAACATTTCAATATAGCAACTCTCTGGAAAACTGAGAAACTCACAAAATATTACAACTAAATCCCCTTTAACATCAGCAAGCTCCTTCCTCTCATACACGCATGTATGAAAGATAAAGTCTCTACTCTTTGGTTTTCCAAAGACTTTGATACCTGCAAAATGATAATTAGAAAACTGGAAAAAGTGAACAAGGAAGAAGCTACAAACACTACCTCTATGCAAGTCATGTGCAAAGTATATAATATTATTTGCCATGTGAAAGCTAATTTCTTTAAAAAACAATTCACTGAAGCAAGAAGCTGACCTAGAGCAATTTTGTAGACAGTCAAACTATGAATGAAATGAAAAGCACCCGTTCAAATCTCAGCTAAATCTGTGGTCAACATTGCCAACATGTTCTTAGAGAAAATGGTAAATATTCACAGGAAACCTACAATAAGAAAAGTCTCTCTTGTGGCCCTCTAAATATACCACAAGGAAACATATCCAGAAGATCACTCTTCCAACAGCTGGAGATCAAACTTTACTTAAAACATTGCTTCTAGAAGCTACTCCTTCTTTACTGATGACTACATTCTAACAACACTCTTAATGTCCCTGTGCTTCCATCGTACCTTGTATAATCCTCAAAATGTATTAAAGCTCACCATAGTGACTTTCTCTTCAAATCCTAATATCTTCTTTAAAAAAAGCTCTTGGACTGCAAGAATGGGTGACCGTTCTTCAAACTTTCCATTCTGGGAACATCATTGAAAAGGCTGCTTTGGTCCAACTCTGGTACTCTGACATCTCAGAGCTGTGAACACTATTTTGAAAGGTCTGCTTAAATCTGCTCAAGATGCACTACAGGCTGTTCCCTGAGCTCCAGATCAAGACTGATCAAATCACTCCATTTCATAAACCTGCATTGACTACTATTTGAAGCTTTAATTAACTTTGAACTCCAATGCATCATATACGAATGTTTTGCACCACAAACTCCTTAGCTACCTGACAAAACAAGCTCTAAATAGCACAAGGATCAATACATATGAGGAGAAAGTCCTACCTTCAGTCCATATTGCAAACACTGAGACATAAGAAAGGTTTGAACCTGACCTTTGCCTGCCAAGGAAAATCATTTTGGGGCTGTCCTATATGAAGAAATTAAACTTATTCCAAACCTGTTATGCTTTTGGAAGGCCTGAAATACTAGTCTATTCAGGATGTACCCAGATAAGTAATACTCCTTTTTAGGTCACATTTCCACAATACATATTATTGCATGTTCTAATATGTGATGAGCTTTGTTTCCCATGTGGGTATATGTGTACTATTTATTGTTCACTTTGTGTAGCTGAAAGTTGAAACAGGGGCCATATTATATCACATAAGGCTAAATTGAGGAGGCACATTTTGGGTGATTTGGATGCTGAACAAAATTAGCACTAAGTAAAAATGCTAAATCCTTTACCTGTTCGCAGAAAAAATATGCTAGGCATGCTATTCTACATCCCTACCACTTTATTAACCAGAATCGGAATAGCCTGTAATAGGTGGTATTCACTTATCATTAGGAGTGGGAATATAGGCTCAACAGGACTGGTATATCTTAGGGTCAGTCATGTTCAAGAATATGATGGATCAAGCCCCATCCATTTTTCAAACCTAATTAATCAATATTCTTTACTTAACAGGGATCCAAATGCTTGAATCGCTTAAACTATTTGAGCTTTATGTATATTTTTAGATTGTCAGCACTCCCCAAAGCATTTTTACCCTACTCTTCAGTTTGAAATTGCCAGGTTTGAAGTATTTACTTTTTTAATATGCGTCTGTATTTTTTTAATCTTTGTTACTTTTAAATCACATGTGGAACTGATATTGTATGGAATTTATTTGTTTCCTACATAAGTCTGAACGTGGGTGATTGAAATTTGTTACAAGTGGATTTTAATCCTATGTATTGCTTGTTAATATTCTTAATATAATTTTTCTTGAATCATGAGCAAGAACATTATTTTTAATGAGCAATCTTATTTATTTGGACAATAAACACAAGCAAGTTAGGTGGTAGCACCACTAACTAATTCTATTATCAAACATTCAAATACATCATATGCATGAATGTTTACACATCCTCCAGGCTTGAAAGTAATTAAGGAAAAGGGAGAAAGGTGATGAAAGCTTGAAATATTCAAAACATGTTTTTACCGTAGATCATAAATGAAAAAGTTTAACAGGGTGCTATTTACATGAAGGGATGAAGATTTCTTAAAACAAAATGACCAGCCAGATGTTTCTCATTGTCGTGGTAAATTTCTATGCCTAAATACCTAAAGATCTCCGGTTCCAATTTAAAGGACAAAGGACTCCACTGGTCTTAGCAGGAAAAGGCAATATTTATCCCAATTAATTTTGAGCCTTGCTACATTTCCAAACTCCCTAGTAGTGTCATTATCTTAGGCAAACTGTTTGTTGGAACCTCTGAAAAACAAGAGTGCATCATCCATCCATAAATTACAAGTTGCCTTTGTGGTAGCTGCCTGCTCCATCCCTTCCAGCAATATGCACACCAGCCGCTCCATAACAACTATAATTAGAAATGGTGACAGGGGGCACCCGTGTCCTGTGCCCTTATATATGAGCTACTGCTCTGAGGCAGCCAGCCCAGTTCGAACATTAGCTAGTGATTGAGTATGTAAGAGTTTTATCCGCTTTAGGATACCCTCTCTCATTCCCGTAATCTTACGTACCTTAAAAGGTTATGGCCAGAGAAGTGTATCAGATGCCTTTTCTATGTTCAACAAAGCAACCACTGATAGCTAGCATGTTCGCGGAGCCTTGTCCAGGATATAGAAAAGCTGTCTTAGATTGATATGAGTATTGGACCCAGTAATAAAACTACTTTGATTTTGATTTACTAGGTCCCTTATAAGTGAAAACAGGCTATTGGCTATCATATCCCAGTCTTTTATATTCCATATTCAGTAGGGCTAATGTACTATATGACCTCATGTCTAGGGGCTTTCTCCCCTACTTTGGCAGAACCACAATTATGGCCTCCCTGGTTGTTTCAAGTAAGAAGTAAAAGGCCAAATATATCTTGCAGCTAAGGCGCCCCACTGCTTGGTAGCAGTGAAGTAAAGGAAACATAAAATGATAACTCACATTATCATTTTAT
Source organism: Triturus cristatus (assembly GCF_964204655.1). Classification (NCBI taxonomy): domain Eukaryota; kingdom Metazoa; phylum Chordata; class Amphibia; order Caudata; family Salamandridae; genus Triturus; species Triturus cristatus. The sequence continues at coordinate 1,528,548,793 of NC_140591.1, forward strand.
ATTTCCTTCTGCAAAAGCTTTGCATTTGGGACGGGGTTGCTCTGACGACAGAGGTTTGCCCACTCCTAAGTACACTTGACTGTTTGGCTGGCCCTCTCGGATCGGCCAAACATTGATGCACATTTCGCGTCTTCTCCATGCAGGCTGCATTACAGCCTGCGTGGAGAACGTGCCCAGGCCCCCATTCCCTGTCAGAACGCCGATCCACTGTGCTCAGACCAATCATAATGCTACATTGCAGCATTGTGATTGGCTATCGGGAGAATTGAATTTGGGTGCTTCCTGCATCCTGCTGCGAGACCGACGTCAGGAAGAAGAGGACAGAGGAGAGGCGGCTGCCGGCTGGCCATCACAGGTAAGTTTTTCGATGAGGGTAGGATGATTAACCTTTTTGCAACAATGGATGTCAACAGATGATCCAATGTGCACCCCTACCTCCCTATAATGGTAAATACATTTTAAAATTAATATTTAGGAAATACATGATTTCTGGGCACATGTGAAAGAAAAATGACACTGTTAATGCAAGGCTACTATTGTTTTAATGCTTTACCTTTTAGGCAATTTGTCTTTAAAATTATACACCAACAACCATAGTTTTTGCAATAATAATGGCTACAGGTCCATCAAGCAGCGCTAACTATTGATACCTTTTGCCATTTGCTTGTCTTTACTTGTGGACCAAGAAACTTTTGTCTGGAAGAATGAACTAATTTAATTTGCACACACAAGAAACAGAAAGCTTGCCGACATTAGCTCACAAATGATGCTTTTATATGATGACTGCTGTCTTGATGAGATGATATGAGTTGATTATACCATTATCTGTTGCTTTTTTTCATTTTTTCAGTATTTTTTCAAAACCTCAAAAAAACCATGAGAATACAGATAGATCAGAAAAAATGACCTCCTTTTCAGCTTTTAAAATTATCTGTATACACGAATACACTCTCGGTTTCCCACACTGAGACCACAACGCCATCCTTCAGTGAATACCTTTGCCTCAACATTTCAAGTAACCACCTCCCGGTTTGCAAACTACATACATTCTATCACCCCCCCGGGGGACAATCCCTCCTTCATCGAACAAATAATGGAAATCTCCTGCAACGTCGATTCTCAGTGTCCCAAATCTTCCCCAGTAATTTCAACCTTCACTGATCTAACCCCAATGACCAAGCTGTAATCTGCCCCAAATCATTCCTATTGGATCACGAGCTGACACAATTCAGTGACCGGCCAACTCATAACAAAGGAGAAATTCTGGAGCTCATCATCTCAAAAGGAAACACCATCACACTGGATGCCATTGCCCCTTGCGATTGGTCCGACCATTACAGCATCTTTTTCTTTATTAAGAGGGAGGTTTCCCTGAGGAGGGACCAACCGAAGAAATTGAAGCTATGGAAAAGAGACCTCAGAAATATAAATACGGCTGAACTAGCAACCCACTGTAAATATGCCTTGTCTTCCCAAGTTGACATGACAGAGGTTTATGCACTCACTGACTTCTATAACTCTACTATCTGTAGTATCATGGACTCCATAGCACCACTTCAACAAAAACATGCCGCTACAAAAATCTCCAAACCTTGGTTCAACGTCAACCTAAATTCGGAATGCCGCGATTTAAAAGCAGTTGAACAATCCTGGAGATCCGAACCATCCTCGGATCATCTAAAAGTCCTTAGATTGGTAAGGAGCTCTTATTACAAAAAAAATCAAGAGTGCTGAGGCTGACTACTTCAGATCCCAACTTAATCAAGCTTTAAACCACACCAAGAAACGTTTTGAAATTGTTAAACAACAATCGGAGGAAGCACCCAACCACCTTGACCCAGGAGACAGCCCACCCTCTTGGCTGCTTTCTTTATGGAGAGAACAAGACTCATCAGTATTGAACTGATATCTAAGAAGGCTCTTCTTCCATCCTACGGGTTTATGCCTCCTCATGGCCCACTTGGAGAGGCTTGAGCCATTTAATCTTAGCACCAAGAACAATGCCTCATTGTGTACCTTTACTCCCCTCAGAGATGGAGACATTTACAAGATTCTTCTTAGTATCAACCCATCTAATCATTTCAGCGACCCTCGGCCACCACCCGTCTTCAAAGAATTTTAGGGTGCCTTCATCCCCCTTTGTACAAAGATTATCATCGCTACACTGTCACAAGGCACGATCCCTGAATGCCTAAATGCAGCTCAATTTACCCATTCTAAAAAAAACTAATGCAGATAGAGCTGATCTTAACAACTTCCGCCCTATCTCCAACATCCCCACTCTGGCTAAACTCCAAGAAACATGCATCCAATCACAACTCTGCACTCAGATTTTGAATTTCCAACTCCTGGATCAACATTAATCAGGCTTTCAGAGTGGTCACAGCACAGAATGAGCCCTCCCTCACGTTAAGGATGACATTGTAAAAATGCTAGACCTAAACAAATCTTCCCTCCTAATCCTCCTTGAACATTCTTCTGTGTTTGATACTGCTAACCACCACAACCTCTTATCCATTCTTGAGCACAGGATGGGCCTTTCAGGTCTGGTTCTGCAATGGTATTCGTCCTTCCTTCACCACAGATCCCAAAGAGACAAGGTCAATCAATCTCTATCCCAGCCTTCGACAGTCTTCATGGGGGTACCACAAGGGTCTGCCTTATCTCCCATACTCTCAACATTTTCTTGGAACCATTAGCTAATGCACTAAACTCCATGAAAATTATTTTCCATATGTATGTGGATGACACGCAACTTTACATCAAAATTACCTCCCCAGAAAACTTCACATCACTCAACACTACCCTGGCGAATACTCAAAACTGGCTAACTGAGAACTACCACCTGCTCAACACCTCTGAAACAGAATTCCTTCTCTTATCTCCTCCTAATCACACCCCCAAGATAGACCTTTGGATGAAGCACCTCACAGCCTTCAACTGTTCCCCCCACATTATTGATGCAGCCAAATCTCTCGGAATCACCCTGGACATGCACTTGAACATGAAGAATCATATTAGTAAGGTGTGCAAGGGTGATAATCACCACAGGAGGATACTTGGTAATCTCAACCCATTCCTTCCACAAGTTGATTTCAAGCAGGTGGTCCAAGCGCTTGTTTGGCCGAGGCTAGACTATGGCAATGCTATGCTCTGTGGCCTCCACAAATATACCTTGGCTCCACTAGGAGCTTCCTTGAATGCCACTTCCAGATTGATTATGGGTACAAAAAGAAATGGTCACACATCCCCAGTCCTAAAATCCCAAAATTGGTTGCCCTACGAAGCATGAATACAGCTAAAGATTGCTTGCATGACTCACAAAGCCCTCCATTTTAAAACCTCCTGTTACCTGGCTCAAAAGCTTGAATTATCTGGAGGTGGTAGACCATCAAGAAGTGCAAACTCTTTCCTCTTGAAACCACAGCTTTTTCACAAAAAGAGAACGAGTCACAGAGCTTTTTCAGGCTTTTCCCTGAAGATCTGGTACTCTCTCCCACCGGAAGTCCACAGAATCTCCTCCACGGTTGCTTTCAAAATGGAAGGAAAAATAATCCTAATGAACGAGTTCTTACCCTAATTGGCCATGGATCGTCTATTTTACTGTATTAGACTTACACTTTTGAAGCCCAGAGTTGGCTGCCATACTCCTATTGTTTGTTCCTCTCCCAGTTCGCTATTTAACTAGCTTAATGTGATGTTCTTTGATACCCCCTTTGTCATTGTTCTTGCTTGGATACTTAATTGACGCCTGCCTTTCCCTTTATTATTTCCCACCGTCCAAATGCGAAGCGCTCTGATACCCATCTGGGTCGTGTTTGCGCTAAATCAAACTTTATAAATAAAAATAAAATAGATAAATCTTTCAAAAAACACCCACTGCATTTTGTTTATTTATAGTTCAATTGCATTTTACTTTACTAAGTTTCTGGAGATGGATTTTTCGATACAGAAATAATAAATGTACACAATAATCTTTGTGATATTAACATGCATATCATTTTGCACAAACAAAGGCACATTTTTATTGAAACATTTGTTCCCCCAAAAGACTAACAAGACAGTTTCACTTCAATTGAATCGGGCCATACACCTTGGTTTTTTCGAAATTTGATACTGACATTTGATTCACCTATCTATAAAACGTGACATTTTAAAATGTTGTTTCCACTTTCGGCTACATAAGTTCCAGACAGCGGTACATTTTCTTAATTCACACCATTATGTTGTATTATAATTTCAGCATAATAAATACCACACACACATTGCCCTTTTTCATATCTGTTGCTTTGTATTAGAGGTTATGATTATGTCATTGGTGATTTTGTAGATGTACTATTTGTTTCCATCTTTGATAACATCTCTTATGTCAGTGACCTAACTCATCCACTGCAGGGGTCTGTGTTCGACCCCATGGTCGGTGGTTCGAATCCTCGCGGGAACACTCAACGTTTCATCCTTCAGAGAACCCCAAAATGAGTCCCTCTGTATCGATTAACAGTAAACATGAGTAGTTCAGCTCCAAGATGCCCTCGGGTGAACATGCACTATACAGATGCTACGTTAGGCATGATATATTATCATTAAATCACTATGGGCGTTGGGCTGATGTGATTTAGGTTTATACATTATTTCAGGAGTTTAGCTAAGAGAAGGTTGACTAAAGCACTATTTATTATGAGAGAAACCTGTTCAATCTATGTAAACATAACCCCTTTCGAATTTTGGGTTTTATTCTTTTTAGGTCTGTTGTATGGACAGCTTTTTCTATCTGCCAGAGCTCATGTAATACTGTCTCTCAAAAATAATTGAACAACTATTTTTATCAGTTATTAAAAATCAAATTCAAAGATTAGGTCTGATTTTTAATAAATATGAAGAAAAGTAACTTTTAAATGACCCTAGTGGTCATTCCCATCCACTAGCTGGTGCCAGGCATACATGTGGCACCTCTAGGCACCCACTTCAAAACAACTTCTGTACCTGGGGAAGATCAGAAAAGGACTAGGCCTGCTCTTGGTGAGAGGAACCGTAAGGGTTTGGACCTCCACCCTCTTTTACCCAGTACAAAGAAGGGGACTCCAAGGGTTAGTTAGCTGACCAACCGTGTGACTGCAGGGATACAACAAGCTGCAAGAGACCTTTTCCTGGATGTACCCAGCTGATCACTAGGACCTGGGCCTGGATTGGACCCTGCTGTTGTCCTCTGCAGGACATCCTATGAGTATTTAAGTACATACTCCAAGGTCCTGGGAGGCTTTAGAAGTGTACTTAGTATGTTGAATCTTAAAGGACTCAAGTCAGAATGTAAAACCTTTGAGCTTGACGAACCTTGTTAGGGTATCCAACCCGTGCTCCGTTGAAGTCGGTGTCAAATTGAGCCAAGATCCTGGTCTACATGGCGTAAATCTCAGTTTGAAAATGAAAAACTTCGTTTTAAACTGGTACTCGCTGCTTACCACAAGAATTTAAAAAGAGCACGGAAAAATCATGTTATTTTAAAACTGTACCAGACAGGAAACTCGAGAAAGGAATTATATAAAGTACTTAACTCCTTCACTAAGCCCACAGCCTGCGCCCAACAAATCACCCCCCTCTCAGAGCCTTTGTGACAGCATATCTGTGTACCTTTGTGAGAAAATTAATCGGATTTATAATACATTTCCTCAAAATTCTGATCACGCTGAGCCCACTGACCTAAGTTCTCGAAGAAATGAAGGACTTAAATGTGGGCCTGGATTGTTTCAGAGTTATCCAGATCTCTCAGGTGGAAGCCATGCTTAGTACGGTGAAATCGGGCTCCCCCTAGATGTAATGCCAGCATACAAATATGCCCTACTTGCCCCCCTTCTAGCCGCCCCTATCACTGAGATTTTGAACACCTCATTACGCGAAGGTATTCTGCCATTGGACTGGAAGTCCGCTCAAGTGATTCCAATTAGGAAAAAAGAGCAGCTGTCTGCTGATACGCTCTCAAATTTCCATCCCATTGCGCTCCTCCCGTTGATGAGTAAAATGGTGGAGAGCTATGTCAACACTCCTCAGCTAATGGACTACCTTGATAACCACGCCATTCTGGATCCGTCACAATCTGGGTTTAGACCCATCCATTCCACAGAGACAACTCTTAATGGGGTCATGGATCATATCAAAATGGCTTTGGATGGTAATAAAGCAGTGATACTGGTCTTATTGGACCAGACAGCAGCCGTTGACACGGTCTCTCATCAGAAACTGATTTTTCAACTGAGAGAGGCCGGTCTGCAGGGACAGGCACTCAACTGGCTCATCAGTTTCCTTGACCAGCGCACTCCGACCATCAACTTGGGTACATTCCGTTCCCAAACCTTGAAACCTACTAAGGGGATGCCCCAGGGCTCTTGTTTGAGCGCGACTTTGTTTAATATCTATGCGGCCCCCTTGCCAAGTTTATCAGGGAGCACGGTTTTACTCCTTTCTCTTACGCTGACGATGCCCAACTGCTTATGGCCTTTGATAAGGACTCTGAGGACATTGAGCAGCGTTTTGCTAAGGGTATGTTAGATATATCAGAGTGGATGACTGACCATTGTCTTCAGCTAATTGCGTCTAAGACGGAAATCTTGTTTGGCACAGCTCAGGCCGTCTAGTCCCCTAGGTGGTGGCTTGCTACATTAGGTCCTGCCCCCTCTCCAACCTGGGTGGCAAATACCTTGGGGGTTCGCGTAGTTGTTCTGCTATCCATGAAGGACCAAGTTCTGACTACGACGGGGACCTGTTACCATACCTTAAGCCTCCTGCGAAGAGTGTTTCGCTAGTTGCCTCTCTCTGTGCGAAGAACCCTGATTCAGGCATTGATTATTGGCCGCTTAAATTACTGCAATGCTCTGCTGGCATCTGCTAGTCCCTTCTCAGACTGCAGATTATTCAAAATGTGGCCACTCGCCTGGCCCTTAAAAAGCTCCTCGCACCTCGGTAGGACCATTATTAAAACAGCTTCACTGGCTCCCTATCTGCCAGAGAATTAATTTTAAGCTCGGTTGTCTCACCCATAAAGCTCTTTATGGCACGAGCCCCAGCTACCTGGCAGAAAAATTCAAAGTCTATTGTCCGAATCGTCATCTTAGATCGGAAGGGGAAAGGCTGTTAGTGGTACCCCAGTTTAAGAAGCTTAGAACAGGCGGCAAAACTGTTGTCCATCTGGCCTCAAAATTTTGGAACACCCTACCTGTGGACCTGCATAAATGGTCCAATCTTCTATGCTTCAGGAAACTCCTGAAAACAGCATTTTTCAGAGTTTAATTTCTGTCTTCACATGTCCGGTTGACTTTCCCGTTATGATTGCGCAGAGATACCCCTCCGGGGGTGATTCCTGCACTTTATAAGTCGTATACATACATACATACAGCTGCAGTTGACTATCATGGGCACTCTGCTTGTGGCTTGAAGTCAGCTGAGTTGTATAGGCATGTGAGGCATGAGAGCTGGCAAATAGTTTGAGGATAATTCTTTACCCTCATTATCTTGTTGTCTCATGTTTCTCATTCCTTAACATTGTGAGGTCAGTGATTAATTTATATGGAAATCAATCAAAGAGATGCAAGAAACAAAATCACTGAAAATGCTAAATTGGCTGCTAATTTATGCAATTCAGAATATTTAACCACATGGTACAAAATAACGCAAAAGCAAATCAGTTATAAATTTTTTGTAAGAGGTGACATAAAACAGTATACCTCATGATCATCTTATTTATATGAGGGTGCAGGAAACAAATTGAGAAAAGCGTGAATAACAAACAAAATAAATGGTGGCCTCTGTGAAGTAACTCCATGTTTTTTGTCGCTTCTCTACAATATTGCTAAAATACATTGGCGAAAGCAATAGTTCTTGCAAAGCTAAGATATATTAACTTGGCCAATGCTTGTTGGCTGTAGTAACTATAGAAGTGCAGTATGTGATTAGCAATGGGATTACTCTTTTGTGGGTGGATTCATGTCCCTCTCTTAATCCTCCCTAAACACCTCCTCTTTAGTAGTAAGGGTGCCCCATTGTCCATCCACTCCCCTGTCCCTCCCACATTTACTACTAAAATGTATACCTACATGTGCAGAGTTTTCCAGACATCTCCACACATAAAAGAAAGGTAAAGTCATCCGCATTTAGGTTTTTTAGAATAGAATTCTGCAAAAAGTTAGTAGTACTAAAAATACTACAAATTGTACTTTGTGAATATGGCCCAATGTATTCAACTGCCATTTGGAAGTAAAACCATAATTCAGAAATACTGCCTGCGTGAATGCATGCTTTGAAATCGCTGCTTTCGGATCGAGTATTTACACCAAAGTTGGATTACTCACGAGAATTGTCAGACACACTTAATGAACCCGTCATGAACTACCAAGTTGCATCAATGGAGGTATATGTTTTGCACAGCCAGCTGTGCATTGTTAAATATTGAACTATCAGTGGCCACATCATTCTCTCAACTTTACAGCCTTGAAATAACTTGCCTCTTAGAGTGTTCAAATTAACGTTCATGTTCCTTTAATAGCAACTCAACCCCCCCCCCCACACACACACACACACACGCACACAATCTCAGCAGCTTGTGCAGTTTTTGAAACCCGGCCTAATATGGTCCAAGGCTTTGCTTGTTTTTCTAGATCTAATGACACATAACTGATAGGAGCCGATGGTGCATGGCTCCAGCAGGAGTGCGAACAATGCTTCAGCACAGACTCCAGTGCGTTTATGCTGGGAGAGCAGCTGGTAACAGCTGAAAGAGGGCAGGAGGTGGCTGGCAGAGGCACATTCCTGCATGTGCGTGCGAGCAGGGAGACCACCAACGCTGCTTCCTGCTGGAAATGCTAAACACCAGCGGATGCCGCCACCATGTCCCCTGATGCTGGTACTAGAGAGATCGTTGCTTTGTGCAGGCTGACGAGATAACAAGACGGTTCCAGACAGTGAGTTTGCTTTCAAAGCGGAAGTGGCAGTGTTTTCATACCAGACTACAATGGTAAAATCTGTAGAGTGGCGAATCTGTAGGGCACATATTCAAAACAAGTATTGGCAAAGCCAATTGGTCTCGCCTATGCGACAGCTATTGGCTCTGCCAATGTCTTTTAGTCGTGTTGTGCAGATGTGCAGCATGGCTAGAAGTAAAGCTAGGAAAAAGCACTATGGCGCGGACAGTGTTAGGCGCTTCATAGCACTTTTTTGCATTCTTCTACAAGATGGATAATAGGAGGGAAGGTGGCAGCGAGGGAAAGAGACAGTTTAAAAAAACACTGTGCAACCGCCTGTGCACGCCACGTCATTGCTCTTTGTAATGGCGGGTGGGATGGGTAACACTGACAATGAGAGAGTGCGGATGGGAAGGGCAGTGGGGGCTAGGGGCGTCAGGGGGGAAGCAGCAACAGGTAACAAGCATCGGCATAGCCAATAGGTCTCGCCTTTGGGGCCTTCTAAGTGTTTAGCCATGCAACAGTTAATCTTGTTGCACCAAGGATATTGTGCTGCATAACTAAATATTTATAAAGGTCCCAAAAGCGAGACCTATTGGCTATGCCAATGCTTGTTATGTATGTAGTCCTCTCCTGAGTTTTATTTAACAATGCTGTTGGTAGGTAAAAATACTAATTATTATTCATGTGCACAAACACAGTGAAACAACAACTCATTACAAAACACCACAACGCCTTCTTAGAGATGGGTTCTATGTTTTCTGAAAGGAACATGAACTGAAGGGCCATAGAGGAAAACTAGGGCAAACTGCAAGGGCTCAAGGACTACATATATCTTTAACCTGATTTCCATGTTACTATTTGAAGAGTCAGCGCTGTTTTGAATCACATTATTCCAGTCCCTTCACAAGCAGTCTCACATTGGCGAAAAACAGGGCCTCTGGTGGTCAAGGTATTCTGCAGTGCTAAGGTCCCGTACTGAATGAGGGGGATGTTTTCAATATGAGAGGTAAAGTAAGCAGGAGTAATGGTAGACGTTCCTGCTGAGTTTACAAACGTGAACATGCTTTAAAAATGTAGCTCAAGGTGCGATAGGATCGGAGGAGACAGGACGTTTGCCGGCGCCCTCCTATTTGAAGTAACTTGAGACTCTGGGTCCATTTCTAAGAACCTTCATATTATCGGATGAGACAGGACGTTTGCCTGAGCCCTCACACCGCCTTAACTATACTGAGACCCTCTGGAACCAGTATTGGAAGAGGTTAATCGAATCTCATGATTGGGAATCCCCATTGGGAAAGAACCATCGGCGCGCAGTAGACTCTGCTCCTGTGCGAGTATTTACTACACCAAACGAGAAGATATTTAACACGCCCCTTGAGCTACATTGGGCTCTTTTTAGGCTGTCACCCCACTGCCCCTGTCCTGATGAAGACCCGCTTTGACTAGATGGTAGTGCCCCCCCCTGGGTTGAAACTTCGACATATATCCCCTGGACCAGTTGAAAGACTCTGCATAAAGACCCACTTATTCAGTCTGCAGACCGATTTAAATACTTGTTTTTCTGGCCTTCTGAAATTGTCAATACCGCCAAAAGTCACTTTGTATATATTACGCACCATCACTACAGCACTGAGCACCACATGTCACTTTGTCACAAATTATAATTCACTCTTATGTCTTGACAGCCATGCAATTTAATGTGGGTATTTATAAATGACGCAATTTATAAAAAATTTGAATACCTATTATGGTCTCTATGTGTGTTACTTATGATAAATTGTCTTTTCTGTGAATAAACCAATCACTGGTTTAATGGTTTATGAAATAATCTATACCCGACAGAACCAATTGTTATTTATATATATGATTGCCCAGGTTCTGAGGGATACTGGGTTACCCCATTGTTTTCACAATCTCAAAGTCATATCGGCACTGGAACCATGGAAAAACTGAAAAGGTTCTCACTTGTGCCGATGTGAGCAGATTTTGTTTAGTCTCTAAGGGACGCTCAGCTTGTAGTGTGTACTATTTCAATGATGCTATTATTCAGATGAAACTGTGACTTTATCATCCGTTGGTGACATCTGCTGTGAATGACATCACCTAATACTTGATTGTTTTGAAGAAGCTTCTGATTGGGAATTGCAGGATAAATGGGGATGGGTGAACATTGTCTGAGATTCGATCTCGGTCTTTGAATGAACAGCAGATGTGGTGAGATAAGAACAAGAAATACAGCACTGTTTACAGAAATGAAGTGAGTGATCATGTGAAGTGCTCTGAGACAAAGAAAAAAGAAGTTCCTAAAGCAGTTGCTTAAATTGGACACATGCAAGGCTACAAGTAATGGAGTGGTGCTCTATGGGAGGGAACAAAATACGAAAAGGAGGGATGAATATGAAAGATTAACCACTAGCTAGCAAGTCTGTTGTCCAAGAGACCGCGCAAGCGCTGTCTAGGATCGACCTAAAAAAGTAACAATCAATGGTCAAGCAGACCATGAAACAGGCCCACAGACTGCAAAAAACGTCCCACTCACCGATCTGCCAAACCAGCCGTTCAGGCAATGCCTAATTGCCATACAGGTCAGTCCGACCCTGTGAATCTACCAACAAGTGAAACCACAGACCTTCTCTAGGCAGGACAAACACAGAAAGGAAAAAAAGCCAAAGGTACTAGCAAGGTTCCCAAGAATGACATGAAAGTCAATTCACCTCGACAAATTATTGGCTCTTCCGAGGTATGGTATAGTGTGGTGTAGAATGCTGTCGACCTACTCCAGTAGCTGGCAAAATACTAGAAAGTCAATCAGGAGCTAACCCAATATCTAGACTCCAATAATCTGCGTGACTCAAGTCAGCATGGATTTCGGTCAAGTCACTCGACTGAGACTGCTTTGATTATGGCAACAGAGGAAATCCGCAGACAGGTGGATGGGGGGGCAGAGCTGTCCTTATCCTCTTAGACCTATCAGCAGCATTTGACACCGTGAATCATACGGGGTTAGTGCGGCGGCTGAAGGCTGTGGAGATTTAGACTATGGCTCTGGCTCTTCTCTCCTCCTTTCTAGCCTCCAAGGAGCAAAACATACACTGGGAAAATCTACAATCCGACACATTACATCTTCCATGCGGAGTGCCGCAGGGATCAGCCTTGTCACCAACTTTATTTAATAGCTATGTTTCTCCATTGGCCAGACTCATCAGAGAGCATTGCTTTATTCTGGCCTCTTATCCGGACGACTCGCAGCTTGTCATTTCCATATCTAAACAGCCAGAGACCACCGCGATTAGCTTTCATGCCTGCTTGACAGAAATCATGAGCTGGATGAGTCAAAATTTTCTTAAGATCTATGCTGATAAAACAGAGGTAGTGGAGTTCGGCAAGGGCCAATCCCTGTGGAATGAAATTTGGTGGCTGATTCGGGCTGGTGAATGTCCTCGTCCAACAGCTAAGGCCAAGAATCTAGGAGTGATCTTTGATGATCAGCTTAATTTTGCAGCTCAGATCAATCGTCTAACTTTTTCCTGCTTCTTCTTACTGAAGACTTTACAGAAGATTTTCCCATTTATCCCTCAGGAACTCAGGAAGTCAGTGGTAGAAGCTCTTATTCTTTCAAAAAAGTATACTACTGCAATGCACTATTTATGGGCATTGACAAGGCTCTTGGAGGTGGTTTGGTTGATATCCAGAAATTGTTCTCATGGTATACTCCCACCAGAAATGTTAGATCCACAAATGTGGGTCTCATTTATGTCTCCAAAATTCATAGAGCAAGATGGGGAGATAGGAGTTTATCAAATTGTGCAGCTAAACTGTGGAATCAGATGCCTATCGCGATGAGAATGCAATCCAACAGGCAATCTTTTAGGAAACTGCTAAAATCCTGGTTGTTCCCCACTAACTAAGTCGTCGTTGTCAACGTTACAGTACCTCTTCACACTTTCAGCGCCAAGACGGCGTGGCATTCGTGCGCTTTATAAAATTTCTCATATATTATCTTATCTGTCACAGACCGCTACAGCCGTCAGTAGCGTGATAGAAAACATTAGAACTAAACTTCCAATGAGAGTATAAGATCTGTTCCCTGCTAACATGTACCCTTTTTTCAGGGTCACTATAATTATGTGGCTATACAGAGCTAAATCATATGGCAAAGTAGACTAAGTTATGCAGCAGGGAATTATAGAGCACGTTCTATGCCATTATTGTATCCATGCTGCAAACAATGAACTATTCACAAACTCTCAAGTGGCGACATTCATTCTGTCTGGGCAATAAACAGCTGAAACTTGACAAGTTAACATTTAAAAAAGTGACTGGCATTGCAATATACTATGGTTACTTAGTTTTTTAGTAGCATTTGGTCCATTTAGATAGAAACATATCTTTTGTTGAAATCTGCAAATTATGCAGCTGAAAGCGAATTATGTGTCAACCGTGGCACATGCATGTTTACGCAGACACTGAGGTGGAGGTGACTCCTGCCTTTATAATAATTTGCATGAGAAACTGGAGGCACAGGTAGGGATACTAAGCAAGACTCCACCTGAGACATCTCTAATGTGGCCCTTTATGTGTTTTATGTCTATATATAAGTTGCTCCATCCTGTGTCTTGTCTGCTGCATTCAGCTCTTCACTGATCCAGTGTAATGTATAATATTTTTTCTCATGGAAAACTAATCACAACCCATGCCTTCAGCGGGTTGGTGGAGAAGATGGAATTCTCTGAGACCAGCATGTCCCAGAACCATATGTGGGTGCATTTTCTGGGTTTGCCCTCTTGTGAATGTTTGTTTCTAATGGGGTAAATTGCACACAATATGCATGGCATTTATCGACAGTAGTGAAACAAACAACACAATGACATTATCAAAATGAATATAAACCTGACTGCGGAACAGACCACGCATGCCTTTGTCATAACTGTAGGTAGTTCCAGAACACAAAGTATTGCTGTCCGTAAACATGTCTGCAGACCCATATTTAGTGTTGAGCACTTGGAGTTTCCCTCCTTTGCGGTGAATGCACTTCTGGCTCCTTTTACTCAACCAGTCACAGTTGTGTTCGACATTTGACACGTTTTTTTATTATTAAAGACTCTCTTAAGACAAGTGACATAACTGCAATAACTAATGGTAGAATGGAGAAATGTGCACAACCTCTAACAAAAGCAATAAACAACTTTGATTATTGAACCAAAGACAAACTGTTTTAACAACATGAATGTAAGGGCCAGATGTAATAAACATTTTGATGCTCTAATTTGGTGTTAAAATGTGACTGAAAAGTTTTTGAGACTCCCAAAATAGAATTTAGAATGAATACTGCTTCAGTATCTAGAAGGGGTGTGTTGTTGGCGTTACTTCCAAATACTGAATCATTATCTAAGGTAGTGGTTCTTAACTTGAAGTCCAGGGACCCGTGGGGGTCCACAAGGCCTACTCTGGAGGTCCCCAACTGCGTGGTAGAATTACATACTATTAAAATTAATACATTAAAATAACAGAGTATACAAATAAAGAAGCAAAGTTGAAAAAGTGCAAACCTTTTCTATATTTTATTGTGAATTAAAAAAAATATTTAAATATTTGAGCATTTGTTTGGTTGGAAAATGGGCTCCATTAAAAAAAAAGATTCCATTATTTAAAAGCATTCATAGAATTTGTGGCTTTCATACTCCAGCAGGCACCAATCCCGGTTATAACCTCCAATCGTAGTGAATCATAATTTGCCACCTACCTCATTAACATTCATGAGGTAAGTCAGATTGCGGCCAACTACGACTTGATTTTTTAAGCTCAAACTTCAATATTTAGGTCCGTTTATAACAATCTTTACTGGTCAAAAAAATACTGGTTGCAAACTGTGACCAGTATTTGTGACCATATATTCATACAGCTGGCAAACGGTTCCATCCTGAGCAGACAGGCAACCAGTTCAGGACTGTGCAGGCTACTGTGTATATCTAGGTTGAATCCCTGCTTCCTTTCCATCCTTGGGTGAAATTGGGATCTCAGAGCAGCCACACAACTTTCCTGAGAGAAAGCAGAACAAGAAAAAGCAATGGCGAGAGAGAAACAAGGGGGCAAACGGTTTCTAGGGAGAGACCAGTGAGAACATGGGCCCCATACCATACACTCATGGAGAGTTTTTCTAGTTTACTTTATTGCGGGATTTTTTAAAAACCTTTGCAACAGTATACAAAGACCAAGTCAAAATCGTACAACAAAAGCCTGTAGTAAACAAATCTACACACACTCATATGCTGATTAGACCTGGGCAGAATTTCGATTATGATGAATTAATCAGAGTAATTTCAGTAATTCTGTGTTACTCATTGATGCAGAATTACCGCTAATTACTCCATTTCTCCTGCTTCCATAATATGGGGGGGAAATCATATCGCAAGAGCACATTTAGTAATCGTGAGTAGCCACTCGGGCTCATTGTTCGTGTTCTGCTGTCCATTTTGGGTACTAGGGTGTATTTTGTGAGAAGAAGATAGCGCTAAAAGCAGGGAGTAAGGTGGGCGAACATACTACGGAGATCCTACCTCATGAGAACATTGTGCTCGCTATTCATGTTCTATTGAATTTAGTGTTTTTTCTAAACACAAACTGCATCCTTCTAACCATTTTCAACATGTGAGGGTATTTTTGTGCTAAGAAATAGCGCTAGATGCAAAATTACTCTTCTTGCATAATTCAAGTGTAATCTTGTGGAATTTTTGGGTAATTCCTCATGATTACACTGCACAGAATTAAGTAAATTATGCCCACTCGTAATGCTCATACTTTCAGACAGACATCTGACTATGCACACAAAAATGCTAACAGAAGCAGCTCTGACTAAAATAGACGTACTGAAGCATTGCAGTGACGTACGCAGAGATGTAAATAGAACAAAATCATCCTTTTGTTACAATTAAAATTCCTGATTTACATTTTACTTTTGGGATTGAACACTAGATTTTGTATCTGTAGACTTGATATTGAAATAATTAGGTCTATATCGGTTCTAATAATGTTTTAGAAATTAACATTTCCAGCATCCAATTACCAAGACTTATCTTCCAAAACACATACCATTGGGACCATTTGTGACAATTATGTTTTGGAAGAGAAAGCTTATTTCATCTCAGATCACCTAAAGTTTCTAATCTATGAGCGGTAAACTGGGGGCATGTTTTATGCTGCAGTTTAATTCGTCTTGTTGACTCCTGTCAACTGCAACTCTTTCTGTAAAATAAAAAGACTGTCAAAGGCTATAAGTCAGACATATTGCCTATGCTAATGCTTGCTGCAATTGCATTGAAGTACTCGTAGAGAGGAATCCCAGTCATTATATTCCAGTCCAATTTCCTGAAAGCCTTGCATCAAAAGGATGAAAATTGTCAGATAAATGTTTTACACATTAATCTAAAAGTAGTGCAGGTTATTGGCAAAACGTTTTCATATACAATGATATCTCTTGGGGCGTTGCTGACTGCTTGGCGTACAGTATTACAGCAATTCATAACAGCATGTCTTACAGTGTTACACCGCATCCCTTTGCTCTACCTGTTTAACATTTTGTGAAATAGTTAACCCCATGGCTGCTAATGAGCACATCAGCAGTCTTCCTTATCACAGGGCTTTCCTTTCCCGGAAGCCTTGAGATCACATTTGCAGTACATTCAACTGTTTAATTTGCAATGGGGGTTGGACGAATATGTATGTTAGCAAAGTAATCAGTGTTTCCGAAAGGATTCTTGATCCCTACCCAACCTTCTTTATGTCAAGAGGCAATGGATCAGCCCCTATCCGTCACTGCCTCTTACAACAGTTGCACTACTGCTGTCTGAGCCCTCAGCCTTCAAGAAGGTTGTAACTTGTCTGCAACCAACCATGCACTCACTCACCCATACATCCATAAACTCATGAATTTGTCTAGTTCTTCATGCATTCACTTGTTCATCAATTCACCCATGAATTAATCCTTCGATCCATTCTGTCACTCACTTCATTCATCTATTTAGTCTCTCATCCAACGCGACTCATTCTCATTCACATTTCATTAATTACGAACACAAACTTAACAAACCATTGAGAAGCACTTTCATTTATAAACTGCAAGACATATTGGATTTTCAAAAGCTTGTCACTTTTTCTCACAATAATGTTTTTTTTTTGTTTTTTTATCCCCACAGATATCTGGGTCTTCAGTTAGTCTTTGAAGTGGCAGCATTCGTTTGTTTCTGCATAGTGTTCCTCGTTCTACGAAATCAAGAAAAAAGAGCTTTGAACAAGTGCATTCCAGAAAACCAGAGACTCAGCACCATAGTGGAAAATGGCCAAGGTGCCTCTGCGTGAATGGAAGATACGGACCATGAACACAGCGTGTGCTCACTCCTGACGCAGTCCTCCTTACTCCACTGACCATGGGAATCTCTTATACTGCACTTTAATCTCGAGTTACGAGTGTTTACCTGGAGTTTTTGAACTACTTCAGCACCTGTTTGATATTTTACAAATCAGGGACTATATCATTTTATCCAAAAAATCAAATAGCATTCCATGTTAGTCATATATTATAATGTAATGGACCAAGTTTTCATGCCCTTGTACATAACCTGTCCTAGTCTCATGCAAATCACTAAATCAATGTGTTTTATGTACACAAAAATATCATGATGTACAGGCTAAAGCTGTGCTCTAAACGCCCATCACGAAGAGTTTTGAAGAACCAAGATAACTTCACGAAAGATACCCTAGTCGCATATATAAAACCTCAGCCGTATATTCATTTAAAACACTTGTTATTGAACCCTTACTTGCTGTTTTAAGGTATAAGAGCTGTGAACAGAAATGTAATATTTTGTTTGTTGGCCCCAAGTTATTTGAATGTATTTAAATGAGAAAGGTCATCAGGACAGGCACTGTGTTTTAACTCTGAGAGTTGCTCTTAGAAAGCCTGCACCCTATAAATTGATTAGAGCAACAACAAAGGTTTTTGTGGAGATCTTAGGAGAGAGGCAAATAATAGTAAATTAGGAGACAAATCTTACTGTATAGATAATGCAACTCATGAACCATCCATCCACCTGACTGCTGTGCATGAATCATTGTGAGCTTATGCATTACAGAGGAGGGGTGTGTGGCTGAGATAAGTGTGAGTGGTTCCGGAGAGAGAAAAAGATAATCACTGATATGACTCATTGTTTAAGATGGAGCACACTTAAGTATAGGCATAGCCACATTGACAGTAAAAGAGAGGAAGACATATAGGTCCCTCAAGTAGCTGCAGCATGAGATGGGGATGTGCATTAGTGTGCGAGGGGGCCTGTATCTATGGGGCTAACCAGAACCTTTTGAAAACCTCTTCCAATATTGACAACTTTCCATTGCTGGGTGTTGTAGTGAATATACTTAGGGATAATAAATCTCGAAAAGGGCTGAAACTACTAAGTTAGTCACTTCGTATTTAAATATGTTGAGCTTATAAGAGAAGCACCGTATCATGGGCAGGTAACACCAGATTGTCTTTGGGGTGCTCGAAAATATCCTGTGCTAAACGTGAGCTAGTCAACCAGGTACTAGGCTACTAGATTAATAGGTAATTTGCCAATTCCTCATGGAACTTCTGATGCTCTATAGAAAAGAAAATGGCACGGTTTGACAATTGGCTGCCAACCATTTACAGCTGCTGAAATATGGTACTGAATGTAGCAATGCGATTGGAAGACAACAAAAGGTGAGTGAACAAATGGCACCCACATAATAGAAAATGTTTGCTTCAGTGAACTGAGAGATTGTTTCAATATTTTTAGATGAAGCTTTACTGCATTTTTAGTCAACTAGTTTTAATATTTTTAGTTCCTCTAGAGGAGTCATTTCTCCGACACTGTATTGACAAAAATCATCCCCTGATATTACTGAAAAGAGTGTGCAGCAGAAATAATAATCAAACGTTTAAAGGCATGGAGTTCAATGTCATGCATTAGTGTGATAGAATACGTTTATTGCCTTCAATCATGATTTAGATTTTTTTTAAACTATCTACAACTTGTACATAATTTACACACACACCCTGCTTAATTAGCAAATGCATTTCAAAAGTATGTGATATCTGTTGCAGTTCGAATCTATATCTACTTATTAGCGTAAACTACAAATTGTTAGTGATGCACTAAATTTTCATTGCCATCTAACCAAGACATACATTTTAGCCATCACAAACAAATCCTCATAAAACATCTTTCTAAATGCTTTTATGTAGCCTTACTTTATCGTAACTTCTTCATTACGCAACTTACTCCTCAGTAGGGTTAGGCATTTGAAATGATTTAAAATTTTAAGCTCGCGTCTTCATTTCCCATCTGTGGCATCCGTTTAGACCCATATCGTGCAAGTTTCGAATTCATTTGATGCACACTGTTTCACTTTACCATGCATACACAATGCCTAGTGAGGTGATAATTAGGTGTTCATACGCACATTTGTTTTAAACAATTTTAAAAATGCTATTGTTGTCTACTAGTTTGTGGACATTCACAAATGTATCCTTGTATGTCATTAACTATTCCTCTGATGCTAAAGTTGTTTGTAACTTCATCCCTTTGAATGCCCACCAATTCAACCATACTCAGATCCTACTTTGGAGTAAAATGAGCAATCGTTTCTTAAAATATGAATGATGGTTTTGACTTTACTCCTGCAAGTATGGCAACTGTGTCATATGGGGTACAGGAGAGCTTTAGTCAGTATACCTGACATCCAGTACCTCTGCAAATAAATTATGTTTAGTTTAATGATATCTGTTTTCATCTTATGTGGATATCATGGAAATCTGGCACATAATTTGTTGTCCTTGACCTTCCTATGACACTAATAATCGAAGACATGTCTAGCTTTCTTTGATCAACGGAGACGGTCCACTTTATGTTTTGACACCATTTTTACAAATTAGTCACTCTCTAAAGTGGACCGTCTCCGTTGATTTTGTGATTACTACATTGGGACAAGGACGGCCCTTGCAAAAATAGTTCTACCTCTCTTGATTGTTTTTTTGAGGTAGCTTTCTTTGATTCTATGAAATCAATGTAAATTAAGCATGTACAAATTAAAACCTTTCCCAGACATTTCACATGCAAAATAAACTTTAGAGACTAGTTCTCGTCGTGAATAATACCAGAGCACAGATCTATCATCTGTAAACGTACACAAGATTCACTTACTCTGCTTCAAAAGAAATGGCATAACTTCACTAAGCCAACATTTGGCTTAGTGCACTTGCGATTCCGGCAGTATTGGTTTTCCAAACTGTCAAGACTTTTGTAAGTAACTTTCTAATTGCACAAATATAGTTGGATATCAATATAGATTTTTTCACCTGATCATTGGAAATATCTTTTAGATTTTAAAGAGCTGATTAGAAATTGGGTGATGTCTTTCAAAAGCAAAGTCTACTTTTTCCAAGCATTAAGGTGGTCTCCAAGTTAGAAGTACCGCTATGGTTATCTTCCACATGGTTAATAGACTAGCCATCTGTTGTTCCTGAAAAGTTCTTCATACATTAGGACTGTAACAGAGTGTCAGTAGAGCATGTCTCAGTTGTTCTTTTTGAACTGTGAATGCCTCCAACAACGGGAACAACTCCTACTGAACTTAGAACCAAAATGCAACTCAATTGCTGGCTCTTGTAATGAATAACTATAGAACCCACTACTTGAACAGTAGTTCTGCTTCTTATTGATAGAAAGCATTTTCAGTGTTTGCTTTCTGTTTAGGTCACTGTGCCATAATATTTAGTTTTTCATATAGTGCTTCATACCACAGTTTTTAATTCTAAGTGCTACAAATGACAACTGTTATGATCAGTAATGCTAAAAAATGTTTTAGCTCAGAAGGATGGAAGGGTCATTGCCCTTACACTTGTGTTCTGCAACTCTCACCAGATGTCAGAAACCAGAGCTTAATCGAGCCATTGTATTTTTTTGGTGTACTTGACCTACTCCAAAAAATATTTCTATATTTAATTTTGGGAAAGTACGTACTTGTATAAGGCATTTGTTTGCAGTCAAGATTTTGTTCAGGAATGAAATGCCATACATGTCAGTCTGCTAGAAGTTAGATCGCTTCTGAAGACAAAATCTCAAACCTCTGTTTGTTATTTCATGGACAATATAGGAAACGTTTTGTATAAAAAAAATAATCATTACCTGTATATGTGACACCTACAATTAAAGACATTTACAGTTAACAATTATGCAAACTCAAATTTGTCTACACGTTTTTTTGTTTTGCTAAAAAAAAACATTCTACTGAACTGGACACATTTCTTCACTCAGAAAAAGCGGCCTTCAAAATATATCCTTCTATGAATTCACAACTTCAATTTACCTCAAGAATTTAAGCTTTATGTCCGATTATACAGGCACTCTGGTTTGCTTGAGAGAGTGCAATGGATATACAATTCTTTCATTCCTGATTCTGTTAATGGTTCCCATGGATTTTTGTACATTCAAGAGAGGTCCCAACTGCAGGTTATGGAAGGGAGGTAGTTCAAAGTTAATTCAATAGGCCAAGTCAAAGTCAAAAGTAAAAAAATAATGTCACATTTAAACATAAAATGCATTAAAGTACATAGAATAAGGTTCACTTCCTACAAATAAAGACTACAAATAATATTATGGTTCAATCCAGGATCATTTGATTAAAACAAAAATATTGAAATTCCTTAAAGACACTGTATTTATAATTTCCTAATAATACTGGTTTGGCTATACTGCCTTATGTCAACCACTTTAAGTAAAAATTACAATTTGAAAATCATTCTTAAAAATAAATTTTTACCAAAATAGTATAGCAGCAGAATCACAATCTATTTGTGCCAAATTCCAAGATCGTGAAATTTTAAAAAGTTTAAAAAACCTGTCTTATTTGGATTTGGTTAAATCAAGGTACTGTACATTAAATGCATAACCTATTCATATTTAGACCTTGTACTAAAATCATCTAAATATTCCCCATATTGAATTGTTAATGAATTTAAGGTCCCACGAGTTTTTACAGCTGCCAGTAAATAAGAGGCAGTTGTGAAGCATACATATGAGGTTTCTAGTTGTTGAAGGACAAATAATCCTTCTGCAGAGTAACAGAGATTACATTTCTGCACCAATGGAATAATAAACGTCTTCCTTTCAATGGCATACAAAGAACAGAAAAACAATATGTGCAAAGTGGATTGTTTTGGCTTTTCATGACAGTGACAGAGAGGGAGGTGACAACTAGAATACATTTGAAGGGTGTCCCAGCATTAGTGGTATGTAGTTCAAGCGAAATCTCATCAGAATAAAACTATCCCGAGAGTTCTCTACAAAGGAGAATTATGAGAGGAAACCATGTTGTACTGCAGGTAAGTCCTTGGATGTCATTACTGAGCTTTGCCCTTTGATTCTTTCCCATCTGTCCCTTATGCTTTTTGCCATGAAGATTTCTTTTAGCTTAGTTTAAGAAAAGCTTTCGCAAAGGGTTGGTGTAAAAATAAAAGTTCTCCAAACCCAGAGAAACAAAAGATTGTCTGACGTACGACAACCGCCGAATTTTAAGGGCATGGTCTAACTTCATAACGTCTCTTAGAATCAATTGATTGAGTGTTACCGTATTTTGTTTCCTAATTAATAACCACATAAATGCGGGCCCATTTTAATAGAATCACTAATATATGGGAAGCCTAGATCTTTATGAGATATAACATTTGAGCAAGCCCCTGGGACAAACAATCTTTTCACAAATTTGTCTTCCAATACTTGAAATGCCGAACATATACTGACCCCCAAATTGCACCACCATATGTAGTTATGATCTTGCTTTCGCAAGATATATTTAATCAATTTCTTGAATAGGTTTGCCCCCCAGTTTTTTTGAAATTTAAAAATTGCAGCGATGCTCTTACCCAAGTGATTCATTCTTTTTTACACCATCTCTTTCCATTTCAATTTAGAATCAAGGAGTACACCAACATAAGTATATTGTTCTACTTGTTCGATTTTATTCCCATTTAGGTGAAATCTTGTGATCGTTTTGTTTCCTCCTACATTCATAACAAAAGATTTTTTTTAATTAACCTGAAGGTCCAAATCGGCCATAAAGGCCACATATTGTTCAATGAGCTTTTGAAGAGCCCTCTGGGTTCGAGCCAATAAAACAGTGTCATCCACATATAGCAGGACCAGAAGGGGAATTGACTCTACGCTTGGGGATTCTTAAGTATTTTCAACAAGGGCCTCATTCAGTCTATTTGTGGAGAGAGCAAATAAAAAGGGGGCAAGTACACATCCCTGTCTGACTTCTTTCTCTACTTTAAAAGGTTTGGTGCTCTCCCCTTCAATCCCGTAGTGGACTGAGGCTGTTGTGCTTGTATAAAGTTGTGTTGTAAAATCTATTATCTAATGCTCTACTCCCATGGCTTCCATGATGACCCACAGTTTGCTATGTGCTACGCAATCAAATGCTGCAGACAAGTCCATGAATGCCATGTCAAAATGTCCTTTCTTTTACGATTGTATATTTTGCAGCTGTCCGGTTGAGGCATATTTAAGTCAGGTTGAGGCATTGATCGAGGGTGCCCCTACCCTTCCTGGATCCATACTGAACTTCGGACCGAATCTTCTTTTCCTCAACCCAATTCTCCAGCCTTTTCAGTAGTATCCAGCCCATACGTTTTGCCGTACTGTCTATTAATGAAATGGGACGGTAATTATCCGGATTAGACGCTTCCCCTTTTTAGATCGAGCATTCGAGACCTCTTGTATATACTTTAGTTTATATTTATATGTGTATGTACTTTGTGGGCTCTGGAGATCAGCCTTGGAATTTGTCTGCTTCCTCTTAGGGACTTTTTTCTGTTCAACTGCCTCTATTTAACTGTCTTGATAGAAAACGACTAGTAGAGTTCAGTAAAACACCAGAATTACTTTCTGCTTGTTCAGCTGCCCCTCTTTAACGGTCTTGATAGAAAACGACCAGTAGAGGTCAATAAAATACCAGAATTGCTTTCTGCTGAGGGACTTTCTTTTTTAATTTTTTTGCAACTGCCTCTATTTAACTTTCTTGATAGAAAACGACCAGCAGAGGTCAGTAAAATACCAGAATCACTTTAGCATTCTCTAGATTCCAGGCCATAGAAATGGTCTTCAACGAGCACCTGTAGGCAATAATATTTTTTTTCAAATCTTGTATTTTCAGTGATATGACCACTGAAGGCCCTGATTTTATATTAAAAACATAGCTTTGGACTATACTATTTCCTGCTTAAAGGCAATATTTATCTCCATGTGTTCCCGTACTTGGCGTGTCATGCAGTTTGGTATCCTACTTTCCCTCCATGTTAAAGAACAGTAGATGTTTCAGCACCCAGGCTAATGTGCTGCATAGCTGAATACATATGAGGTCCCACAGGCATTACCGATTGCATTGCAAATGTTTGTTTATAGACAGGTATTCTTAATCATTGCTTCCACGAGGGTAAAGGCCCTTTTTCAGCTACAGAGTTAAAAACAATTGTCAATAAGGGGGACCATAGTGGTATATTAGCAAGAAAAACATCCACCGGGATCCCATCTGGCCCTGCAGCTTCCAAACAGGAGGACTGGGAAAGAGAAACCTCTATTTCTTCAAGGTTAAAAAACATGAAAGTTGTGTCCTTAAAAGGGAGGATGTCCTCATTTGGAAGGTACTTTCACCCTTCTGGAATATAGATTGAAAATGGGTAACCCAAATTTCCTCACTTATAAGTACATCTAATGACGGTCCATCCTTATCAGACTAAAGAGGGGAATTAATCACCTTCCAAAAAGCTTTGCTATCATTCTGATATGAAGCTGGATTTAGGTTTTCTCATGCCTCAGCCCTTAGCTGCCTCTGCCTTTTTGCTCTGGCCAGTTTTTAATTTATTCTTAAAGTTCAAATCAGGTCTTTTTCCCTAGGGTGGTTTTTTAAAGCTTTACGTAGGTTTGCTGATCCTTCCGAGCAGGATTTGTCAAACCAGCGATGTTGAGGGACTGTATTAGCGGACGTTAGACGGGTTAGATGTAATTTTAGGTCTGCTAAGATCTTTCCAAGAGCTTCAACCACCTTCTATATATTTGGCCATGGGATCTAAACAGAGCAAGACTTTGTTATATTTAGAACATATGGTCTTGGTGATTAGGCTGACCTCATCAACTTTATCCCACTTTAATGTGTACCCATTTTTCCGTCCAAAGATGGGTTTGGGGGCAAATTTACTATCCCTTTTACCATCAACCCTCCATACCATGGAGCATGCGAGCAGAGCGTGATCACTAAACTGTCATTTTAATCTTAATCACAGTAATACTGCTTCTAAATTTATCGTAAGTAATTACATAGTCAATCGTAGACCAGTGATCTAATTTTGGATAAGTAGGAGCAAACTGAAAGGTAGGGACCGTTAAGGTGTTATCTAAAATTAACTAATTTCTCGGTTCCAACTGCCAAGTCAGCGATTGGGTGTTTAGGGTGTTTCCATATAGTGAGAGCTTGAAATGGCTTATTTGATCTCCATTGCGGTCCACTATCCCACAAAATCTCGGTTTGTCTGTTTGGCACTTTCTTATGTTAAAATCTCCAACCCAAATAAATTGAAAAGGATTTTGGTGGCGATACGTTAGATCCATAATAGTCCTAACTAGAGACTCTACCACGGATTCTCATAGTTATTATTATAGTAATTTATTAGCATTAAATCCCAATTATTGTACCCTTTTATTATTAATATATGAAAATAAGGAGAGTTATTCCAGAATGTCAAAATGTTAAGTAGGATAGTATTTTCAGGCATAGTATTGATACCCTCCTTGGCGCTGCCCCCTTTAGATGGAAGAGCTGGGGTACAGGAAGACCGGAAGCTAATTAAATAAATAGATTCACCTTCCCACGTTTCCTGGACACGTACAGTGTGGAAATGTAGTAGTTCTTTAAGCCAGTCACTGTTGTTCTTTTTATTATTGCATCCTGCGATATTCCATTAAAGAAAGGTATAGTTTAGCTCCTTTTCATCTGTTAAAGATATCTCTGGCTCATTAGTAGGTACACCCGTTAAGGCAGTTCTAGTGCTATGAGCCACTAATTCATCACTAATTCCCCTACTTTTCATGCTCGCTAACTTGCTCCTACCACACCCCAGTAGGCTAATTGGAGGGCCTGACTGAGTGCGGCTCGCAAGTCAGTCACAGGAGTCCAGGTTTTCTAATGGGAGGAACCTATTTGAGATGGAAATGGGCGGATTTTCTCTCGGAATAGGCCAATTTCTGGTGGTCATAGGTTCCATACCTATCCTACGTATCTGTGGTCTTGGGTTATAACTTGGTCTGTAGAAGAAACCAAGGTGTACAGGGTACATCTAAGACGCTGCTGTAAGAGCTGTGGGAGGTTGTGCTAATATATCTCCCACAATCTTAGGGTTATCAAAGTTAAGGACAATGCAATTCCCATCCCAAGTCTTTGGTGAATGACCTAACCAAGGTGTTCTCCTTGCCATGATGAGATGGTGTTGGAAGTGGTGCCCTACCCGAATGTGCTTGGTTAGCCAGTGGCTTGCATTGTTCATGAGTTGGGCTGTAGATTCTTGTTGTGTCAGGTTTAGAACTGGGGGGGGTTAACCTATATTAAAACAGAAGGTCAGGCTGCCAGTGGAAGGTGTAAACCATGATGGTTAGCCCCCCCCTCTATGCTGAGAAGTAGAGCTCAGAAATTGATCACTAATCTGTGAGTTCCTTTCTCTCTGAGCAGGTCTGGCATCTATGCCCCCCGGCACTGTGAGACTCTTGAGGACACTACCTCAGGCCTGCCTGGAGCACCTAATCTACTGTTTCTTTAATTTACAGCCCCAGCAAAGACGTCAGTGTCTGTACTTTATGAAATGTCGCATGGGTAGAGTATCTCTTAGTAGTTTCTAGCCCATGTTTTCCCTGGTTACTCATGTTGGGTTGAGATACAATCGATGGCGCATTTGAGATGGATTTATGTAGTGGTAGCATTAGTTTTGCATTTGCCTCTAAAGTTCTTAGAACGACTGAACCATTTTCTATTATCTCTTGGATCTTTAACTCAATAGAGTCTAATCATTGCCTAATGGGTTGTAAGATTAAGTTTATTTTGTCCAATAACATTTCTAGATTTAAGGAGGTCTGTGCAGATTCCTGGGTTTCATTCTGGAGTTTTGGGGTGGTCTGAATGTGCAACATTTCTCTTGGTCTCTTTGAATTCTTTAAAAGGGTTTATTTTGGAGGGCCTCTTTTTCTTTTACCAAGGGTATCAGATTGTGGAGGGGTTATATCTCCACCTGAGGGGTGTGTGGGGGGTAGCTGGATCGCCATAAGATACAATATTCTAATAGTAACATACAACAATGTCACTGATTCCGAACCCAGACAATGTGAACGCGCAACTTCAATTGTCACACGTTATTCCTTACAATCCCGTCTTTCCCGAGAGCAGCATATACCTTCCTCTGCCCTACTACGGAACTGCTACCAGCTTCCAAGTTCCAGAAGCACTACATATAACTCAACATGACGACTTCAACATATAGTATTAGTACATATACCAATATCGACAAAATAAATCAATAATCAATAAGCTAATGTACAAGCAACATTATTGTATATGTTGTGTAGATTATGTTATTGATTAGGACGGTCACAAAACCAGATCTGATCGACCTGATATCGATGCAGGGTGTTTAGGTGTTTTCTTCCCACAGGTTTATTGCTGGTAGAGTATTTGAGCGTGTGTTAGTAAAATGGGCCCTAGCGTATGATGAATGTATGTGCGTGTAACTGTGTGATTACTCTATCCGTGGTAGTGGGCATATTTTAGATACCCTGATCCCTATCAATTTCCTGGTAGCAGAGATTGATGGTTTTGATGGTTGTCTTGATCTGATAAGATTG
This sequence comes from Triturus cristatus, assembly GCF_964204655.1. Taxonomy (NCBI): domain Eukaryota; kingdom Metazoa; phylum Chordata; class Amphibia; order Caudata; family Salamandridae; genus Triturus; species Triturus cristatus. The sequence continues at coordinate 1,528,576,703 of NC_140591.1, forward strand.
CTTGTACATTAGCTTATTGATTATTGATTTATTTTGTCGATATTGGTATATGTACTAATACTATATGTTGAAGTCGTCATGTTGAGTTATATGTAGTGCTTCTGGAACTTGGAAGCTGGTAGCAGTTCCGTAGTAGGGCAGAGGAAGGTATATGCTGCTCTCGGGAAAGACGGGATTGTAAGGAATAACGTGTGACAATTGAAGTTGCGCGTTCACATTGTCTGGGTTCGGAATCAGTGACATTGTTGTATGTTACTATTAGAATATATTTCTGGTATATAAGGAGTGTGTATCGTAGTGAAGGTTATCTTTGAAACTCTGGTCTTAAGTCCCAGGGATCCGTAAAGGATTTTCGTTAAAGCTTATCGCGGGAGGAGTAATAGGTATTCTCTGAGCTTGTTTGAGGAGCTGGGCGAAGTTGCTTAGTTAATGTATGTTATAATTCTGTAGTGGGACAGATTGTGCGCTGTTCTCGGGAAGCAGGATTCTGTGTGCATGTACTATATTTTTCTTGCATGAATGTGCGTGAATGTATATACATTTATTGATTGTAAGACTCTTTGGATAAGTCCTAGAGGAAACAGTTATGAGATGTATGAAAGTTTGTTGACTCTTGAAAAATAGACTCTCTTTTACTATTCTGTGGTAAGCGAAGCAGACAATGGAGATGTTTTTATGTTGTAACTAATAGATTTTGTAGAAATCTTGACACGAAGTCTACTGAGAGATTTTGTAAAGGAAGGGTAGACGAGTGACAGAAGACAGGAGACAAGCGACTGCAGCGACTGTTGACGTCAGAAAGTCCGCGCTCTGATTGGATAGTGGATCAGAGTAGGGTTCGCGCTAGGATTGGTGCGTTAGTGTGAGTCGCGCAGGGATTGGAAAAGCTGTTTAGTGACGTAGACGCTCCAGGATTGGTGCGTTAGTGTGAGTCGCGCTACTATTGGTTGAGAAGCTCGTATTGTATATTTATAATACGGAGAGAGTAGAGAGTTTTGGTAAGCGCTAAAATGTATTACCAAGAAGAGAAAAAGAAAAAAACATTCTTTGGGAAAGTTAAAAAGTGGTTTAGCAAGGATAAAGAGGTTAAAACGAGAGAGGGTGAGTTGCTACCTCCAGCGAAAACACCTGCATCCTTCATGGCTGCGAAATATGGATTACATACCTGTATATGGTTGCAGAATTGGGTTAGGTATACTAAAGAAGATGGTGTTCTAGCATTTCCAGAACATGGTTCATTTAATTTGGCCGTGTTGAGAAATTTACGGGAAAAGATGGTATGTCTGGACCCGAAGCCAAGACCTACACAGTTCGAGGCTTTAGTGGAATGGGAAGAGGAAGTTCATGAGCGAGAAAAGCAAAGATCTGGAGGGTACTACAGGCATATGTTTGGGAGGAGACATGATCGTGAAACACATCATGATCGGATGAAAAGATGGCGAGATGTTAATATGTCAGAGGGATTATATCCTATGAGAACAATTGAAGAAGGAGCAGTTGGAGTTAATGAGTATGATGATGAGGTCTTAAATGACATGATTTACAAGAGACCACCTCCATATAGACCAGAACCAGATGAGAGTACACCAGTTGTTTCTCCGATAAAAGATACAGTCTGTATTATTGAGAAAGAAAAAGTGACACCTGAATCAAGAAGTAGTAGTTCTTTCAGGGAGAGAGAGAATCGAAGTAGTGAGGAAAATGCCAGAAAATTAGCAAAAACGACAACAGAACTGACTGAGAAAATTAGGGAGTTAACGAAGAATCTGGAAGCTGTTACGGTGCCTGTAACTATAGGTCCGGTTATGCCCGTGTTTGACAAACAGAAGACAGGTGAAAATGGACTGGTGATTCCATATGTTTGGAATGATTTGACAAATTCAGTTGGTCCTTCAGGAGATTCAGATAAAAGAACAGGGAAAAGTGACCTGAGACAAACCAGACATGACACATGTAGTGAACTATTGGATGCTAGTGAACCTAGTTGTTCAGGGATGCCAATTTTAGAACCGCAGAAAAGAGTGGTTCCAGTGAGAAAAACTGCTGAAATAACAGTTGATGATTTGAATGATTGGATGAAGGTTCTTCAGAAAAAGGATAAGGATTCACAAGTTATTGATGTGGCTAGGTTACGTATAGAATTAGAAGAGCTTGTGACAGGAACAGTTCCAACAGAAATCCTGAAGAGTCATCATGATGGTGAGCTGATGTTTATGTGTAAAAGTATTACCTGGAGAGCAAGACATACACATGACAGGCTGAGAACAATAGCAAATGAGCTGGGAGTTGACATTGATAAAGTAAAGGCTTTACAGAAAACTTACAGGATGGATTTTACAGAGAAGGACATTGAAAATTTGAATGCTACTGGTAGAACAGGACAGATTAAAGAAATGGTAGCATTATTGCGAAGATGGGGTGATGTTGAAAAGTGGAAGGATAGGTGGTATGAGATGAGACTGAAGATAGAACAACTTATTCAGCATTTCCAGTAAGAGAAAAGGAGAAACCAGTGGATAATTATCCTATGAGAGAAATACCTGGAGGAGGATATGTACATGTTCCATGGACCAGACAGGATATTTTATCATTTACGAATGATTTCCCTCGATTGAGAGAAAAGCCCGTCGAGTGGTATAGGCAGGTAGATAGGTTTGTGAAATTGTCAAAAGTGCTGTGGGTTGACCTGAATAGTCTGTTTGATATAATTGTTCCAGCAGATTTGTGGACTGAGTGTAAAATAGTTGTGAGTTGGCCTACTGAGGAGTATCCAAGAGATCCAAGAACAGGTGCACCAGATCCAGAAGTAATGAGAAAATATGATCAGGTGATGGTATACCTGAAGAGTAAAGTTCCTCCAAAAGAGACAGACTGGGTTAAGATAGATCGAACACAACAGGAAGCGAAAGAATCAGTTCATGCTTTTTGCGAGAGGCTGATACTGGCTTTTAAACAATTCAGTGGAGATGAACACCTGGGTGACAAAGATTTGAGTCACTTTGTATACAGATTTGTATATGGCCTTAGACCTGAAATTGGTGAGAGAATTCGTGAGCACACAGTGGATTGGCAGAGTAAGAAAGTAGATGAGATTCTGAGACATGCAAAATACTTCAGTGATGAAATTGAAGCAAAACAAAGAAAGCTGAAAGAGAAAGCAATGTGGGCACAAGTGAAAGTTGCAGAAAGACAGGAAGCACAGTTGGTGGAACAGGCAAATAATCCAGGAAATAATGCAGGAAATAGACCCAGATATGCAGGAAAAGGAAAAGGAAGTCTTGAGGAAGCGAAGAAAAAGTTCCCTTGTCACAACTGTGGCCAATTGGGGCATTGGAGATCAGAGTGTCCTAATCCACCATTAGTGAGTAATGAGAGTAAACCTTTAAATCAACAGGTGCAGAACCAGAACGAAGGAAATAATCAACAGCAACAACAACAGAAAGTTGTGAGACAGCAGAGTCAAGAGCCAAAACCGCCCTTGCCGCAGAATAGAGGGTTACAAAAGTATAATCAGGATTCAGAATTCTACAATGATGAGCAGGTAAACAAACCAAGACGTTCTAACAAAGTACAGCAGTACTTGTTAAAGAGTGAAGGGAGTGAGTCTGAGGGTGATTATTGACGGTGCCGAAGAGAGGAGGAAGAGTGCATACTTGGTGCAACTCTAGAAATAGACCAGGCAGGACCATTTGTGGATGGGAAAATAAATGAGGAGAGTGTTACTTTTTTGGTAGACACAGGTGCGACAAGATCAACTGTCAGGTCAACAGATGTTAGAAATCTTCCTCTCTCGGATGAAGCAATCCAAGTAGTTGGTGTAGCTAATACACAAATCAGAACACGTCTTACTGAACCAGTAAGAGTACAGATAGGGAAATTTTCAGACATGCACAGATTTATTGTCTGTGACACGAGTCCAGTGAACCTGTTAGGTAGGGACCTATTGTGTAAGATGAACTGCACAATTTTTTGTACACCAGATGGAATAGCTTTTGAGACACCAGATGATGATGTTTTCTACCGAATGACTCTAGAAAATAGAGAAAGTGAGTTAATTGGTGCATTTGCTGTGTTTAATCCGGAGGATTTGCCTCAAGAGCTGAGAGACACAGTGAAAAGAGCAGTTTGGGATTTTACAGGAGAGGATGTGGGATTGATGAATAATGTAGATCCAGTGAAAATTGCAGTGAAAGAGGGAATTACATATCCTAACATTCCTCAGTACAAAATGACACCAGAAATAATTGAAGGGATAACTCCTATAATTGAGAAAATGATTCAGCAAGGAGTTCTGAGAGAACTACTGAGTAGTCCGTGTAATTCACCGATAATGGGACTGAAAAAGCCCAATGGGAAATTTAGGATCGTGCAAGATCTGAGAAAAGTTAATCAAATTGTGGTGGCATGTTGTCCTATTGTGCCAAATCCATCAGTGATTCTGTATCAAATTCCACATGATGCTGAGTGGTATACAGTGATTGATTTGTGTCATGCGTTCTTTTCAATTCCATTGCATCATGATAGCCAGACGATTTTTGCATTTAGGTTTGGCCAGCGTATTTTAGCATGGTGTCGTATCCCACAGGGGTATACGGAGAGTCCTTCGATATTCAATCAGTTATTGAAAAGATCGTTGGAAAGTCTGATCATGCCTGAGAGTTCAGTGCTAGTACAATATATTGATGACCTATTGGTGGCATCAAAGACACGTGAAGCTTGTGAAGTGGATACCATAGCTTTACTGAATCATCTGGCAGATGGAGGGTTAAAGGTATCTCCAGCCAAATTGCAATTTTGCAAGAAAGAGGTGCATTATCTTGGACACAATATTGAAAAAGGTCTGAGAAAAGTGACTACTGACAGGATCAAAATAATCAGAGAAATGAAAGCTCCAAAAACCCAGAGAGAAGTGAGAATGTTCCTGGGTATGGTGGGATATTGTCGTCAGTGGATAATTAATTTTTCCCTGATAGCAAAGCCACTGATTAAACTGACAAAAAGTGAAATGACAGATCCATTGGATTTGGATGCAGAACAATTGGCAGCATTTGAAGAGCTTAAAAGTAAAATGTGTGAGGCTCCAGCTTTGGGTATGCCTGACTATGAAAAAGAATTCGAGCTGTACTGCAGTGAGAGAAATGGATGTGCACTTTCAGTGTTAATCCAGAAACATGGACAATTGAGAAGGCCTATTGCGTACTTCTCATCAACACTTGACCCTGTAGCTGTGGGTTTACCAGGTTGTCTGAAATCTGTGGCTGCAACATGCGGGAGTCTGGAACAGAGTGAGGGAATCATAATGGGATATCCTGTAAGGGTATTCGTACCTCACAATGTGGCAATTCTTTTGACAAGAAGCAGAACTCAGTACATGTCACATAGTCGATTGACCAAATATGAAAAAGTGATACTGGGAGCATCAAATGTGACTCTCGAGAGATGTGTGAATGTGAATCCAGCGACGCTTTTGCCAGACATTGAAAATGTGGGTGTGAAAATGGAAGATGATCATGATTGTTTGGATGTGCTTGAGTACTGTACAAAACCAAGACCAGACATAAGGGATATTCCCTTACCTGAGAATGACCATGTGTTGTTTGTGGATGGATCATGCTTGAGGAATGATGATGGTGTGCTATGTGCAGCATATGCGGTGTGCAAAGTTTCAGAGGTCATGGAAGCATCACCATTGAAAGGAGTAAAATCTGCGCAAGTTGCTGAATTAATAGCATTGACAAAAGCTTGCGAAATTGGGAAAGATTTGAGGACGACTGTGTTGACTGATAGTCAGTATGGATTTGGAGTGGTGCATGATTTTGGCCAACTTTGGCTACAAAGAGGTTTCTTGACATCGAGTGGAACTCCAATAAAGAATGCTGAAATGATTGGAAAATTGCTTGAGGCGATACAGCTGCCTAAGGAGTTAGCAGTTGTAAAGTGTGCTGCCCATGGTCAGGGGGAGGATTTCATAACGATTGGAAACAGATACGCCAATGATGTTGCGCAATACTGCGCCAAGACAAGTCAGTCCATTAATAGGGACAGAGAAGGGGAAATGTCTTTTCTTTCTGTGATGTTTACTAATGTCTTAGAAACATGGGATGAAGTGAAGCAGTTACAAGATGAGGCAGGAGAAGAAGAGAAACAAGATTGGATTAAGGCAGGATGTGCTCCAAGAGAAACAGACCATGTTTGGGTCTACAGAGATGGCAGACCAGTAATGCCCAACTCAATCTTGTCGTCAATGGCAAGGATGTATCATGGCCAGGGACATTTGGGGAGAAACGCGATGGTTAGGTCGTTCAAACAAACCTGGTACAATGCAAAGTTCAGGACAATTGCAGAAAGCATCTGTCAGAGGTGTTTAGTTGGTCAGCAATTTAACACTGGGAAAAAGACAGTGGTGAGTCTGGGAACAATAGGCAGAGAAGGAGGTCCTTTCACAAGAATGCAGATTGATTTCATTGAGATGCCCCAAGTGAACAGACTGAGGTATGTTCTAGTGGTAGTCTGTTTGTTTTCAAGGTGGGTGGAAGCTTACCCGACTAGAAGAAATGATGGATTAACAGTGGCAAAGTTACTGTTGAGGGAGTTGATTCCTAGGTACGGGTTTCCAGTAACAGTTGAGTCTGATAGAGGTAGACATTTTCAAAATGAGCTCATGGGTTTGATTTGTGAAGCATTGAAAATACAGCAGAAGCTACATTGTGCATACCGACCAGAGGCTTCTGGTGTGGTTGAGCAGATTAATGGCACGATCAAGAATAGGATTGGAAAAATGTGCTTAGCCACTGGCATGAAATGGCCAGATGTTTTGCCTCTAGTTCTGATGACAATGAGATCTACTCCAGATAGAACTACTGGTTTGAGTCCGCACGAGATAATCATGGGACGTGCTATGCGCCATGCATTCGTGCCTGTCAATAAGTTGGTGACAATAACTGATGACATGATTTTGGATTACTGTAAAGGCCTGGCTGACGCAGTTCATTCTGTGTTTCACCAGGTTGGAGAAGAAGCTACCACACTTGAGAAGAAGCAAGCCCATGATCTGAGTCCAGGAGACTGGGTGAGGATTAAGGTGCACAGAAGAAGAAATTGCTTGATTCCAAGGTGGGGAAGGCCGAGACAAGTTATTCTGACTACGACGACTGCAGTAAAGTGTGCTGGAGTGAAGCACTGGGTACATGCAAGTCATACTCTGAGAGTTCCAAACCCAAAAGAAGGGACTGGTAAAGAGTATTTTGAAGAGTCAGATTCCAGTGATGGCGAAGATACTGAAGATACGGAATCAGTGAGAAAAGAAGCAGAGAGAGCTTCAAGAGAATCACTGCGAGTATCAGAGAGAAGATCAAATTCTGTAAGAGAGCCTGAGAGGAGGAGATTGAAGAACCACTTGAGATTATACTTGAAGAAGTAGGGTCAGAAAAAGATAGAGAGGGACAGATTGCGGAAGACCCCTGAGGAGGTGTAGGGAACATTCTTGATGAGTCAGGTGAAGGGACAAGTAGACAGCAAGAAGATTGCGTGTCGGAGACCCGAGGAGGGACAGGAGTAGGGAAGTCTCAAACAGTGGTGAAAAAATCTGTGGAGAAGAAGAAAGCTGCTGGAAAACGGAAACAAGAGGCACTTGAAACAGATGATGAAGATGAACAAACAGAGGGTCGAGTTCTGAGAAAGAGAACTTGGATTGGAGAAAGAAGTAATAAAGAAATAAAGCCGAAAAAGGTATTAAAAGGAGACCGTTGGCCTAACAACAGAGTTAAGAGGCTGAGATACAGAATAATAAGAGCAAATTCATCAAAAGCTGAACAAGTGAATGAAGTTTCGAGTCAAAGTTCAAAAGCTGAAGGAGAAGAATCAAAGGAGTCAAACGAACCAGTGGAAATAAAAAGAGTAAGAAGACCCAACCAAAAGTACAGATCACCGGAATGGTCTTATGTGGCACTGTCTGAAGGAGGAAAAGAAGAAACAGTGACTCGAGATAATCCGGAAGTGGTCTTGAGAGAAGTGGTTGAGGAAGATACTGGTGAAATTCTGAAAGTACTCTTGACTGACATTGGAGAAGAGTCGAGTACTGAGGATTTTGATGTTGGAGATCTGATACAATTTGATGTTGAAGAAATTGAAGTGAAGAATGACAAGTATCCAAACTGAGTGAAAGAAGGATTCACTTGGATCAAGTGAACAAAGAGATCATTTGGATAAACTGAAAGCTGAAGAATTGCTGAAGAATTGAAGAAGTTCAAACAGTAGTGGAGTAGTAGAGGCTAAACTAAAATGGCTAACATAGAGGATAATAGAAATAGATGTGCCTTCTTTAAGAGGTGGTGTAGGATGTGCTGCTGTTGTACTGGATTATTAATGCTTCTATGGGGTGTTTTAGTTTTATTAGTTACTTTTAAAGTAGAGTTTGGAATGCATACAGAAAATGTGACAAATGTTGGGAAAAATTCACAAAAAGTAGTTCCAATTAGAATTAGTAATGCTTACACACACAAAGATAGGTCAATTAATAACTTTTCTAGTAATGTTTTTTCGAAACTGTTATATGAATATGTGAAGACAATGGAAGTGAGGGATTGCTACGTTTGTATGCAATTACCTGCATCCGTTTCAGAGGGTGTTACTTATCACCATTTACCAGCTACATATGGTATTTCTTGTAGTATTTTAAGTAGTGTTTTTTATTTGTTAGGGAAAATAGATTATAAGATGTCTAACAGAGATAGTATTTTTGGGCACTTGCCAATGAACAAAGAGCTGAATCCAGCTAAAGAAGCTAACACTTTTGGTGAGATTTTTTTTTTTTTTTTTGAAAATTTTATTGAACAATAAATCAATTACAAGCATGGGCCTACAACCACCGGGGCCGGCCGCTAGATTCAGAAAGGCTCATACAGTACTTAAGGCAGTAGTCGACTCCCGGGGCCCAGTCCCGTACACGGCTCCGGATAGTCCTAGGGAAGCAGGATACATAGGTTTAACATAAATAACAAATAAAAAACAAAAGGCGAGGCATAAGGACAAAAAAGTGTGGGTCCGGCTACCTCCGGGGGACTCTACTTCAGACCTTCAAATAGCTATCAGGAGGAAGGAGTACTGATAGGTCGGGGGGGGGTCACGGGAGAGGAACGTCTATAGTCGGTTATTCCAAAAGTCGCAAGGAACCATCAAGGGTCAGGGGGACAAAGCAATATCGGTGTCCACTAGGGGGGGAGTACAGATACCTCCACGATACGCGTTCCATTGCCCCCAGATTCTACCCCATGCCCCCGGTTTACCACGAGCCACATACACAGTCTTCTCCCTGAACATGCACCAGTCCATGTTCTCCTTCCATACGGACACGGTGGGAGGCCGCTGGGAACCCCATAGCTGCGCTATATCTCTCTTGGCAATCATGTTCCCCAGGGCCGCCCACCGAGTCTGAGCCGCGTTATAATCATTGGGCTCCCACACATTCAGGACACAGCGACGCACCTCTGGCAACAGCGCAACCCCGGTGACTTGTCCCATGACCTCATGAACCCGGCGCCAGTATTCAGCCACCTCGCGGCACTCCCAAAGGATATGGAGAAAGGTGGCACTGAGCCCACATCCCCGCTTACAGAGCCCGTCTTCAGAAAATCCCATCGAGACCAAACGGGGACCCGTCACATACACCCGGTGGAGAATCTTAAGCTGGACCAGGCGGAGACGGGCTGGAATGGCCACTTCCTTGGGGGACGACAGTGCGGACTGCCAGTCCTCGTCGTCCAGTTCCACCCCATCCCCCGTCCACGCCTCCCGGAGGCGCACCAAGAGGTCAGCCCGATTATTGATAAGTTTTTTATAAATTAAAGAGATAGTACTGTCGGGGACATGACCATCAAGTATGCGGTCCTCGAGGGGCGAAGAAGCCGGGATCTTGGTCCCCTCCCCAAAAACCGAGAGCAGGGCATGCCGAACCTGGGCGTAGCGAAAGAACTCTCTTTCCGTAAGTTCGTATTCGCTCTAGAGCGCCGCAAATGTTTTAACCGCACCCTTTATCCATAAGTCTCCCACTCTACTAATACCAATCGTGTCCCAACGTTCAAACCCCTTCGTTGTCCAGAGGCTTCCCAGTCGGTCGGAGGCAAACAGGGGAGTAGCACATGTTAATCGCTCACTCCAGCCCATGGCTGCATTGGCCGCCCTCCAGATCCGTACCGCAATCTTAGTAGGGCCCGTAAGGGTCCGTCCAGCCGAGCTGGAGTAAAGTGCCCTGTTATAATTTCCGCCGGGAAGCAGGAATTTATCCATCTCATACGCCGGATTCAAGCCAGGCGCATACGTGGCATGGTTAATGGCCGATAGCTGTGAGGCCCAATAATACCTGCGAATGTCGGGAAGCGCGATGCCCCCGTCATACCAGGGGAGAGTAAGTTTTGCCAGAGCGATACGAGCCCGTCCGTCCCACACCAGTCTCCTCTGCAGGCTCTCCACCTCCCGAAAGTAGGACACAGGAATGACATCGAAGGAGTTCTGAAGTGCATAGAGGAATCTGGGAAGGGACATCATTTTAAACAGCGCTGCCCGACCCAGCGGGGACAAGGGCAGCTTACACCACCGAGCCGTGTCCTCCCTCAAACGCCGAAGTGGAAGCAGGAGATTCTGCTCATAGCGAGCCACCGGGTCCATCGAGACGTATATTCCCAGGTATTTAAAGCCGGACAGAGATAATTGGATCGGAAGCCGAGGCGGCAAGAGAGGAGGGTCGCCGGAGATAGGATAGACACAGGATTTAGACCAGTTGATCGTTAGACCCGAATTTCTCCCAAAGGAAGTCAGAACATCGAAGAGAACATTAAGCGAATGCCGCGGCGAGGTGAGATACAGGAGAATATCGTCTGCATACAACGAGACCCGATCCTCGAAGCCCGGGGCCCACCGAATCCCTCTGAGCGAGGGCTCCCAGCGGAGCCAAGCAGCGAGCGGCTCCAAGGCAAGAGCAAAGAGCAGAGGGGACAACGGGCACCCCTGCCTCGTACCCCTACCGAGAGCGAAGGGCCGAGAGACCCGACCATTAACCACCACCTGAGCCATGGGTCCCGTGTAAAGAAGCTTCACCCAGCCAAGAAATCCTTCCCCAAAGCCGAATTTGGTCAAAACAGCCCAGAGGAATGGCCACTCGATGGTATCAAAGGCCATCGTGGCGTCTAAAGAAACCAGCACGGCCGGTTCGGAGAGGTACGCCGCCCTGGCGAGGGCGCCGTGAAGACGCTGCAAGTTAAGAGCGGTGTTACGGTGAGGGATGAAGCCGCATTGATCAGGATGAATCAGATCGCAGATAACGCTCAACAAACGATTGGCAAGGACTTTGGCCAGGATTTTAGGCTCTGCGTTTAGCAGTGAAATAGGCCTATAGGAGGCACAGCGGTCTCGTGGCTTACCGTCCTTGGGGATCACGACTATCGTAGCCAGACGCTGGTCGTCAGGAAGGTAGCCTGCCTCAAGGGATTCCTGAAACATACAACGGAGGAAGGGAGCGAGTTTATCCGGGCGCAACTTATATAGTTCAATAGGCAGACCGTTGGGACCCATCGCCTTGCCCGAACGAAGGGACCGAATCGCAGATGCAATTTCATCTACAGACAAGGGGGCGTCCAGCTGCTCACGGTCTTCGACGGACAGGCAGGGCAAAGCAATATCCCTCAGCAGAAGGCAAGAGTCTTCCTCGTCCCTATCAGTCACCGGGGAGTACACGGCCCGGAGGTGGTCAGCAAAACATTCCACAATCTCGCCAGGCTCAGTCAGACACACTCCATCCGAGACACGCAGCTCCGGGACCACACGATTCACTCTCTCCTTCTTATCCAGCCACGCAATCAACTTTCCCGCCTTGTCCCCGGCATCATACAATCGACCCTGCTGCTCCCTATACATCGTTTTGGCAGCGTCAGTGACAAGAGACCTGTATTCAAACTGTTTCAGGCTGAGGGCATGGAGCCCGTCCGGAGTGACACCCGTCTCCAAGGCCGACTCCAGCCCCGAGATGTCAGTCTCCAGCTTCACCACTGCCTCACTCTTATGCTTCTTAGCCACCACTATCTGGGAGAGGGCGTGTCCACGGATTACGGTTTTAAAGGCTTCCCACAGGGACCTTGCAGACGACACCGACCCCTCGTTTTCAAGGAAGTATTGGTCCATAGCCTTAACCAGACTGTCGCGAGTCGTAGGGTCTCGCAGGTACCACGGGTTGATGGGAGCGATCCGCCCTGCAGACCGCGACTCGGTGTCAAAGAGAAACCACAGCGGGGAATGATCGGAGATACCCCGCGCCAGGTGCCTAATCTCTCGTATCCGACCAGTCTGTGCCGCGGGCATAAGGAAATAGTCTAACCTAGAAAGACTCCCATGCGCCCCGGAGTGAAAGGTGTACTGACATTGGTTCGGATGCATTAATCTCCAACTATCTACCAGACCGAAGGTCTCCAGCAGTCCACCAAGCCATGCCTGGGCAGCGGGGAGGGCCCTGGGTGGGTGACGATCCAGGTCACCCGAGACCACCGAATTAAAGTCCCCGCCCATAAGCAAAAGACTATCCGGAAGTTCAAGCAGCATTCGACCCAAGTCCGCAAAGGTGGAGTTCTGGAGGCCCGGGGGGACGTAAACTGAGACCAAGGAAAGGGGCTGCCCCTCCCACCTTCCAGTCAGACACACATAGCGCCCTCTGTCATCCGAGATTACCCTAGTGATATCCAACGGAAGTGAGGACCGCAGGAGAATGCCCACCCCCCTGGAACCAGTTGTGAAACTAGAATGGGCCACGAGGCGGTATCCCCCTCTGTTCATTGCATGACAAACATTACCAACCAGATGCGTCTCCTGGATAAACACCACATCAGGAGTCAGACGGCGCAAATACTGCAGTACTACACCCCGTTTGATACGGTCCCCCAACCCATTGACGTTCCATGACATCAGCCTCAACCCGTCCCCCCCCATCCCCTCCGATAGATCAAAGGCCCCCCATTCAGTAGCACAGTTCCCGAATCTGGACAAAAATCAGTACCTCGCCCTGTAAACGAAAAAAACACAGCAAAACAACCCCTCCCTCCCCCCAACCCCCCCCCCAAATCCAACTCCCCCCACCCTGCACCCCTGCGGGCCAGAAAACCCCCCCAACTTGCAGTGTGCCTGTCGCCCTCCTAACCCCATTCTACGAAAAGACCCCGGAGGAGGAAAGGGACCCGTCCCCGCCCGCCCCCCACACAGGTCCTAGCGAGACAAAATGAAAAAAAAGAAGTAAAACCCAGCTGAACAGTGCAAAATGGCAGATTCAAGGACCAAAAGTCACTCCAAAGGGGACCCGTCACCTTCGGCGCCTGCAGAGGGCCCGGGACGGCCACCTCTGTCCGGCAGCGAGTCAAGCCAGTCACTCACGGCCACAGGAGAGTCAAAAAAGGCAGTCCGATCCTCATGTTCCACTCGGAGTTTTGCAGGGTAGAGCATAGAGTACTTTAGGCCCAGTTCACGGAGACGACGCTTCACCCCCTGGAATCCCATCCGCTGTTTCTGGACAAGTTGGGTAAAGTCCGGATAAAAGTTAATGGATGAGTTCTCATGACGAACCGGGCCGTGGACCCGTGAGGCCTGCAGAATCGCATCTCGGTCTCTATAGTGGAACAGTTTGGCCACGATAGGCCTCGGAGGGGCCCCCGGCCGCGGCCGACCGCCCGGAACTCGATGGGCCCGCTCCACGGCAAAGAACTTGCTTAGGCCTGCAGGGGCCAACTGTTGGAGGATGAGTTCCTCGACCAGGAGGTCAACCGGGCGGTCGTCAGAGGACTCCGGTACGCCTATGACACGGATGTTGTTGCGTTGGGCCCGTCCCTCGAAGTCCTCCAGCCGCCGAGCCATCTGGTCGTTGACCGCCTTAATGTCACCCAGCGCGGCCTGCAGGTCCGACACATCCGCACCAAGGGTGGAGGTCCGCACATCGAGAGCCTGAACCCTCTCGTTAGTTTTGGAGAGGTCTGCCCGAATTAAGGTGACATCGATTGCCACCGTGTCGATTTTACGGGCCAGGGCCTCGTATTGCGTGGCGATGGTTTCCCTGATGCCATCAATGGCGCCCATGATGTCCTGCAGGAAAAGCTCCGGAGAGACGGTCGTGCCACCGCCGGCGGCATCTGGGGGGGGGGCGGTCGCTCCAGGGGACCCTCTGCCCTGAGTGTAGCGGTCCATGTTGTTGGCCTGGACCGGTCCCCCGCGGAGGGAGGCCTTAGTCTTACGCCCCTCGGGGCCCCCCTTGCCCCCCATGTGGTCACGGATAACGAAGGGGACCGCCGATCAAGAGTCGTAGGGGCACCGGCACCGCAGACCAGCGCCTCACCAGGGACCACAAGATAGCGGTGCGGGGGGACCCAAGGCGATGGGCACACTAGTGGCAGGTGGAGACAAGGCCTCGTGCAGAGGCCAAGGAAACACCCCGCCACAACAAGCGCCCTCGCAGGCCAGCCCCCTGAAGTCCGAAAGTGAAACCGAAAGTGGTAGGGCGGCCACTGGCACCGTACTGCAGCCGCTGTTGTTCAATTACGACACGGCTCCACGGTTCACCTTCGCCCCGGGCACCTCCGTCGGGTGGGTCCCAAAAGTTCGAACCACGACAACTCAGGATTCCCAGGTCCGATTCGAGTTCTGAAAAGAGATACGTGCTCAGCCGGTCTTCATCTACCAGATTCCATAAACCACATCAGGATATTCTCAGGATAAATTCCGAGGAGCAGCAAGGGTCCGGGGAGCCCTGTGCTCACGCGACCATCTTGGATGCGCGCTAGGCTCCTCTTTGGTGAGATTTTTATTGAAGAAAAAGGATTAACATTAGATTACATTTTTAAGAATAATTTAACTTGTAGTTTGAAAGAAGAGGAGAAAGCTTTCCTGGATATGGTAGAAGAAAGGAGAGTGAACATGCATGAGAAAGCGGGAAAATATGAAATGAGTGAGACAATTTGGGACATTGAGATGGGAAAAGAGTTGAGAAATGGGGCTAGTCCAACTTTAGCTTTAGACGCACCGCAGAAGGGTAAACTTTGCATTACAAGAAGGAAATCCCAATATGATACATATTTTGTGGGGACTAGTGAGTGCCATGATACATACTTCGTTGCGACAGGTTGGGGTTTCAGAGGTGGAGAAGATACAATTTTTCTAGGAGTGTACTATGTCTGTGGGAACAAGGCTTATTACAAGTTGCCTGACCATTGGTATGGCACATGTTATGTGGGCCTGGTTTTTCCTAAGATTTTTCATACAGATAAAATAAGAGATGTAGAAGATATTAACTTATTAACACGTTTTAAGAGAGCAACTTGGTCTGAAATTGTGGGTGATATTTTTGGGGTTTTGATTCCAGCAGTGGGAATTTCTTTAAATGCTTATGGAATTCGGAAACTGTCCACAGTGGTTGATCGCTTATCAACAAATACCGCAGGAGGGTTTCTTTTGGTGAATACGGAATTAAGTGCCGTACGTGCCATGTCTATGCAAAATCGACTTGCCCTTGATATTCTATTGGCCAAGGAGGGTGGAGTCTGTGGAATATTGAAAGTTCAACATTGTTGCACTTACATTCCTGACGAAAGTAAAGACCTAAAGGTCTATATCAGAAATATTACTGATTTGCATGAAGAATTAGTACCACTTGAAGCTGGGAATTTGTGGACTAAAATAGCTAATAAGATGATAGCTTTTAAGGATTTTATTGCAAAGATAGGTAGTACTATTATAGGTAGAATATTGTTTCCCTTGTCTTGTATAATTGTGGCTTTATTAATAATAAGATTGGTGTGTGTGTGTTGTAAAAACAGGGGAGGGAGGAAGAAATTGAATAAGGAAAAGAAAAACAAGAGGTTGAAGAGAGAACCTCAAGAAATTGAACTAGAAGAATTGAGGGAGAGTGTTTACTTAGAGACAAAAAGGGATGATGAAAGAGTGACTGGTGTTTAATGTTGTGTAAGGGGAAAAGACATTTCTGATTTCTCCTAAAATGGGACTAAATTTTCACTAATTTTTTTTTTTTTTTTTGGGTTTATTTGGTGATAAAATCACCAAAGGGGGGATTGCTGGAGCAGAGTTTTCATTTAGAAAATTCAGGGGCTTTTGAAGCTCTAGTATGTCTATGCGTTTTATTAATTATTAATAAATAACAATTAATTATTTGTCTTGTGCAAGTGTGTTTTTATTAATCAATCCGTTTGTCTTAACATAAGAGAAAGTTACACGAGGGTTAGCATGCGTGTGCTGTTTCTGTTTTCTAAAAAATAACGTGCAAGTTTTCATGTTTAAACGTTGCTGTGTGCTGTTTATTTTGAGCACAAAACGCTGTCTGAATTAATGTTTTGTTTATGTTGCAAAAGCTAGATAAATAAATACACATAAGGGTATTAGTGGGGTTAACACTGTTTAATCACTATGCTGTAGTAACGTTTATTTTGTCTCTTTAATTAAGATGGTCTATTGTGGCCTATGGAGGCCTGTGTTAAGATGGCTGAATTTTGAAGCCTGCCCGTGATTTGTAAAATGAAAGACGTGACGAGGGAGACCCCTGCTGGAAATGGTCCTGAAGTTGACTGACCATGGTCCTTGTATGAAAACTTTCCATGAGGACAGCAGCAGTTTTGGAGGATCTCCAAGAGAAATGGAACATCCAGGGTAGCCTTGGGAAACAAAGGAGTTTTAGAAATGAACAATGAACTGTGGTTCGGCTGCCGAGGGAAGTTGAACAAATCGGATACTTAAATAGTTTCTTGGTTCCTGTTCCGTAGTTTCCGTCTTGTGACTTTTCCTGAGCGGAGATTTTCAGATGTAGCAATGTTACATTTCTTCCTTCTCGCTCTGCTCAGTGATTCAGTGTATATTGCAAACTTTATGTGTGTTTCCATTGTAATTTTTACTATAAAAATGTTAGCTTAGGGAGGGCTTTGCCACTTGCCATTTTGCCTTTGCCGCGTGAATCTGCGTTGCTGAGGATCGATGCTGAGGGACTTCGTCTTGAGAGACTTTACCGAGAGACTTGTCCTGACCCGTTCTGACACTTAGTTAGAATAGGTAACTATGAGAAATGATTTATTCTGATTGATTTACTTTGACTAATTTTAGATAAAGCAATATAATTTTAAACATGGTGTTGAATTTTCTTTCTTGTCAATTATTGGGTTTATATTTCTGATCATTATTGTATATGTTGTGTAGATTATGTTATTGATTAGGACGGTCACAAAACCAGATCTGATCGACCTGATATCGATGCAGGGTGTTTAGGTGTTTTCTTCCCACAGGTTTATTGCTGGTAGAGTATTTGAGCGTGTGTTAGTAAAATGGGCCCTAGCGTATGATGAATGTATGTGCGTGTAACTGTGTGATTACTCTATCCGTGGTAGTGGGCATATTTTAGATACCCTGATCCCTATCAATTTCTGCCCTACTACGGAACTGCTACCAGCTTCCAAGTTCCAGAAGCACTACATATAACTCAACATGACGACTTCAACATATAGTATTAGTACATATACCAATATCGACAAAATAAATCAATAATCAATAAGCTAATGTACAAGCAATCTTATCAGATCAAGACAACCATCAAAACCATCCTCTGCTACCAGGAAATTGATAGGGATCAGGGTATCTAAAATATGCCCACTACCACGGATAGAGTAATCACACAGTTACACGCACATACATTCATCATACGCTAGGGCCCATTTTACTAACACACGCTCAAATACTCTACCAGCAATAAACCTGTGGGAAGAAAACACCTAAACACCCTGCATCGATATCAGGTCGATCAGATCTGGTTTTGTGACCGTCCTAATCAATAACATAATCTACACAACATATACAATAATGATCAGAAATATAAACCCAATAATTGACAAGAAAGAAAATCCAACTCCATGTTTAAAATTATATTGCTTTATCTAAAATTAGTCAAAGTAAATCAATCAGAATAAATCATTTCTCATAGTTACCTATTCTAACTAAGTGTCAGAACGGGTCAGGACAAGTCTCTCGGTAAAGTCTCTCAAGACGAAGTCCCTCAGCATCGATCCTCAGCAACGCAGATTCACGCGGCAAAGGCAAAATGGCAAGTGGCAAAGCCCTCCCTAAGCTAACATTTTTATAGTAAAAATTACAATGGAAACACACATAAAGTTTGCAATATACACTGAATCACTGAGCAGAGCGAGAAGGAAGAAATGTAACATTGCTACATCTGAAAATCTCCGCTCAGGAAAAGTCACAAGACGGAAACTACGGAACAGGAACCAAGAAACTATTTAAGTATCCGATTTGTTCAACTTCCCTCGGCAGCCGAACCACAGTTCATTGTTCATTTCTAAAACTCCTTTGTTTCCCAAGGCTACCCTGGATGTTCCATTTCTCTTGGAGATCCTCCAAAACTGCTGCTGTCCTCATGGAAAGTTTTCATACAAGGACCATGGTCAGTCAACTTCAGGACCATTTCCAGCAGGGGTCTCCCTCGTCACGTCTTTCATTTTACAAATCACGGGCAGGCTTCAAAATTCAGCTATCTTAACACAGGCCTCCATAGGCCACAATAGACCATCTTAATTAAAGAGACAAAATAAACGTTACTACAGCATAGTGATTAAACAGTGTTAACCCCACTAATACCCTTATGTGTATGTATTTATCTAGCTTTTGCAACATAAACAAAACATTAATTCAGACAGCGTTTTGTGCTCAAAATAAACAGCACACAGCAACGTTTAAACATGAAAACTTGCACGTTATTTTTTAGAAAACAGAAACAGCACACGCATGCTAACCCTTGTGTAACTTTCTCTTATGTTAAGACAAACGGATTGATTAATAAAAACACACTTGCACAAGACAAATAATTAATTGTTATTTATTAATAATTAATAAAACGCATAGACATACTAGAGCTTCAAAAGCCCCTGAATTTTCTAAATGAAAACTCTGCTCCAGCAATACATTAGGAGCTTCCCCAACCCTTTTTCTGCCTTCATTCCCTTGAGGCATGTTATGCGTATTGTCATTGGATGTAGAATCACTGGTCAAAGTTCCTCCTCTACCAAGAGACAGCCTCCTTTCAGTCATTACAATCTCCTTGGAGATGGTGGTAGTAGCTTTAGCCAAAAACGAATAAGTGTTAACGTAGTTACCCCTTCAGATTCCATTGAGTTAGGCTTCTTTTTCCCCATTTAAGAGCTTTCCAACCGCTAACAGTCCTCGAGTTTCAAATGTTAGAGGGGGCCTAGCCCAGCCGCCTTTGGGTTCCGACGGGCGTGGACGGGCTCGCCCTTGGCCCAGGCGCTGCTCGCACGTGTCCTGCACTGTGTTGCTGTTAATAAGTGCCTCCGGGTGTGAAATTGACGTGGTTGGAGACCGGGGAGTCTGAGAATCAGAGTTCTTCCCTTGGCCCGGTCTCTGTGCGTCTGCAGAACAGGTTATGCAAGTTCCCCAGGGCCGCGGTATTGTTAATAAGCGCATCCCGGCGCAGAAGTGACGTGGTTGGAGACTGGGAAGTCTGAGGATCGGAGTCCTTACCCTGGCCCGGTCTCCGTGCGGCAGCAGAACATGTTTTGCAAGTGCCCCAGTGCCCCTGGGCTGCAGTGTTGTTAATAAGCTCCTCCAAGCATGTATGTGACGTGGTTGGAGACCGGGGAGTCTTGAAATCAGAGTCCTTTCCCTGGACCGGTCTCCATGTGGCTGCAGAACAGGTTTGGCAAGTTCTTATGGGATCATTTCCAGGTTCTAGGGTGGGACATTCTTGGCAAGGTTACAAGCGGCAGTATAGAACCCCTACTGCACTAACTCATGTGTCGTAGTCCCTGGCTTATGTTGAATTTTCCTTCTTGATGGGCCTGCCTGTTTCAGGTGAACTGTGACTTGGCATTTTTAATGATTTGCTTAGTGAACTTTGAACTTAATTTCTTTGCGGTTTCCTTGAAGTTTGGCTACTCTTTCTCTGCACCCTGTTGTGATGGAGTAACCTGTCTTCTGAAATCTAAACCAGGCCCTATCTCAATTTTTATGCTTTAATTTCAAATTCCTTCATGTTTACAGAAGATTTTATCATTTTGAAGTTTACATTTTGCTACCTTATTTATATGGACTTTATTAATCTGTCATATTTATTTTCTAAGCAGTCACTGACCCCCTGAGTTGGTTTCATGGATCCCTAAGGGTGCCCAGACCACAGGTTAAGAACCACTACCCTAAAATATTCTGCTTTGTGACACATGCTACTGGTTCTGGCCTAAACAGAAATGGCATTAATAATCAGCTAGGCCCAATAGAGTTTTATTTAAACACCAATAGATTTAAAAAAACAACTGCAAAAAAACAAAATAGTGTTAAGGTAGAGCAATAGAATATGGGGAAAGAAGAAGCAACTACCTGTTTAGTAGTGATCATTATAACAGACATCGACCCAGCGACCCTTGACCTTGTTGGTAGGTCGCTCCCCCACCACACAGCTCTGCCTGTGTGGCCTGACCCTGCCCCAGCTGCCGCTGCTGTAGAAGTTGAGGCCCTTTTCCACCCGCAGGCTACCACCTGCGCCTCATCCCTGGTGGCCAGTGGTAGACCTTAGGTTTGTATCACTGTCGCTGTCTGTCTCTCCCTGTACTGCCCATACTGTCTACTGGTGTCTGTGAACGCTGTTGCTTGTCTCCCCCCCCCTGTGCCTGCATTCTTATCTGTGCCCGTTTTCTTGCCTTCTGTTCCCCTTGTTGCGCCTTCATTCTGTGCCCTATTTTGCCTTCTGTTCCCCCTCGCTGCCCCTGATTTGTGCCCGTTTTCTTGCCTTCTGTTCCCCTTGTTGCCCCTTCATTCTGTGCCCTCTTTTGCCTTCTGTTCCCCTCGCTGCCCCTGATTGTGCCCAGTTGCCTTCGGTGCCCTAGCTGCTCCTGTTCCCGCCGCTGCGTCCCCTACGGCCCGCCCCTCACTGCCCATTCGCTGCCCCTGCCCCTGCCTCCCGCCTCCCAGCTGCTCCTCCCTCTCACATCCCCATATATGGCGGCCGCTGCATGGCCGTGCCGCTGGCGCACCAAATGCAAGCCTGTCTGCGCCCATCCGCGCCTGGACCGTGCCAAGCGCCAGAACCCCTGGTCCCCGCACCCACCACAACGACCACCACCGCTACGATGCCAGCACACTCCACGCTCTCATCCCCGGACGGACCAACACCTGCTTCAAGGCCACCCCTAAACGCACACATGGTCCCTTCACCTGCCAGAACTGCAGCCACACTAGCTTCAGAACCGCCAAATAACCCGCCAAGAAAGACCTCAACCACCTCCGATGCATCCTACTGAACACCCACTCCACACGCAAACACTCCATCGAGCTCTGGGACCTGTTCGACATATCATCCCCAGACGTCGCCTTCCAGACAGAGACCTGGATGAACGACTCCTCCGCACCGACATCGCCATAGCCATCCCAGACGGCTACAAGATCACCCGCAGAGACTGCACCAACGGAGTTGGAGGAGGAATTGCCATCGTCCACAAGAACAGCATCAGGGTCTCGACCAGCACCGACGACACTCTCGGCACTGCCGAACACATGTATTTCCAGATCCACACAGACCCCAACTTCATCCTCAGAGGCACCCTCCTCTACAGACGACCCCGACCCCAGTTCAGCGACTCCATCGCCAACTTCATCGGCATGCACGCCCTGACCTCCACCGACTACATCCTGCTCGGAGACCTGAACTTTCACCTTGAGAACAACAACAGCAACTCGACAACCCTGATCAATAACCTCGCCAACCTCGGACTGAGGCAACTCATCACAATGCCTTCCCACACCGCCGGCCACACGCTTGACCCCATCTTCTCTGCAAGCCCCCACATCTCCTTCAGCCACACCACCGAACTCCTCTGGACCGACTACAGCTGCATCCACTTCTCCTTCCAGAAACCCACCACACACCACTGAACCCAACAGATCCCTCGGCGCTGCTGGAGAAAAATCACCGAAGACCAACTACATGCAAACCTCGCTCTTAGCTCACCCACCGAACCCTCCAACACTGACGCCGCTGCCCACAGCCTCAGACGCTGAGTCGACGACTGCGCCAACACCCTCGCCCTGCTGAAGAAACCCCCCCCCACAGAGACACCAGCAAGAGGGCCAGCTGGTTCACCCCAGAACTCCTAGCCTCCAAGCGAGCCTGCCGGAAACTAGAGAAGAAATGGCACAGTGAACAGACTCCAGACAGCCACGCAGCCCACAAGGACGCCACCCGCAACCACCATCACCTCATCAGGACTTCCAAGAGGACCTCCTTCAAAGACCGCCTCGACAACAACGCACACAATAGCAAGGATCTCTTCAACATCGTGAAGGAACTCTCCAACCCCAGCTCCAACAACGACATCCCGCCGTCGCAAGCCCTGTGCGACTCCTTCGCCACTTTTTTCCTCCGCAAGATATCAGACATCCACGACAGCTTCAACACCCAGACAGCCCCATCAGACAGCAACACAACAGACTCTGCACACCATCGACCATGACCCCCTGCTAGCCTGGAGCAGCGTGAGCATCGATGACACCATCAAGACCATGAGCACAATCCACTCCGGCTGCCCGTCTGACCCATTCCCGCACCACATCTTCAACAAAGCCAGCAGCTCCATCGCACCCCACCTGTGCAACGTCATCAATCTCTCCCTCGAGACCGCGACCTTCCCAGAGAGCTGGAAACCCGCAGAGATCAATGCCCTACTCAAAAAACCCAAGGCAGGCCCTAGAGACCTCAAGAACTTCCGGCCAATCTCTCTGCTCCCGTTCCCGGCCAAGGTCATCGAGAAGATCGTCAACAGACAGATAACCCGATACCTCGAAGAAAACCGAATCCTGGACCCTTCCTAGTCAGGGTTCCGCAGCAACCACAGCACCGAGACCACCCTCATCACCGCCATTGACGACATTCGGACCATGCTGGGCAATGGTGAGACCGCAGCCCTCTTCCTCCTGGACATCTCCACCGCCTTCAACACTGTCTGCCACTGCACACTACGCGCACGCCTCCACACCATAGGGATCCGAGACAAAGCCCTGGAATGAACCACCTCCTCCCTCTCCGGCAGAACCCAGAGCGTCCACCTCCCCCCATTCCGATCCGAAGCCTCCGAGATCATCTGCGCCATACCCCAGGGATCCTCCCTCAGCCCGACACTGTTCAACATTTACATGGCCCCGCTCGCACACGTCGCCAGACAGCACACCCTCAACATAATCTCCTATGCCGAATACAATCAACTGATCTTCTCCCTCACCAAGGACCCCATCACCGCCAAAGCCAACCTCCACGAAGGAATGAAGGCCGTTGCCGACTGGATGAAGATCAGCCGACTGAAGCTGAACACTGACAAAACGGAGGTCCTCATCCTCTGCTCCAACCCTTCAGCCTGGGACGACTCCTGGTGGCCGACGGCACTGGGGGCAGCCCTGACACCCACCCACCATGCACGCATCTGGGAATCATACTCAACTCAATGCTCTCCATGACCAAGCAAGTCAACGCCGTCTCCTCCTCCTGCTTCAACACCCTCCACATGCTCTGCAAGATCTACAGGTGGATCCCGACAGATACAAGAAGAACAGTCACCCAGGCCCTCGTCAGCAGTAGACTCGACTACGGAAATGCCCTCTATGAGGGAGCCCCGACCAAGCTCATCAAACGACTGCAACGTATCCAAAACGCCTTGGCACGACTGATCCTCGACGTACCATGCCACGCCCACATCACCCCCCACCTGAGAAACCAGCACTGACTGCCTATCAACAAGAGGATATCCTTCAAGCTCTTCATCCACGCACACAAGGCACTCCACAAGACCGGCCCAGCCTACCTCAACAGACAACTTTCCTTCTACATCCCCAACCGCCAGCTCCACTCCGCCGACCTCGCACTCGCCACCGTCCCGCGCATCCGAAGATCAACCACCGGCCGGAGATCCTTCTCCCACCTCTCCGCCAAGACCTGGAACACCCTCCCACTGAGCCTACAACAGACCCAAGACCTGCTAACCTTCAGGAGGCTACTCAAGAACTGGCTGTTCTATCAGTAGCACCCTCCACCCCAGCTCCTTGAGACCCTCATGTTTGATTGATTGACATCATTAATGGGAAGTACATATCAAAAATTGCCATAAGAAATATATTGTGTCTTTTTTCTTGGTTCCTGTCCTCAGATCGTAGCTGAACATGATCCTAGACAATTCATAGCATTTTTTTAGAACTCCAGGTCCAAGAGTCCCAGGGCAATCATAGCTATTGGACTGAAATTGTATTGAGTTTCTCGCTTCCGATGTCCTGTGCACCCTTTATGTGAACCCTCAAACTGGGAACTTTTTAATAACTTGACTCTCGGGGTAGTCCAAGGCTTACTCTGAGAAATGTGTAAGTGCTTTTAAGCCAATCCTCCGGCCAAGGACTTTCTTTGAAGTGGTGTGTGAGCTATAATCTTTTTCTTTTACTTTTAGCTTCACAACTTTTGATGTGTTCCTTGGCAAGTTGGCCCCATGCAGGGGTCCCTACTTTCCTATGCACGTGGACATCCGATTCCCTCTTTGGTCCAGTTGCAGGCAGGCAGTAGACAAGCCCTCGCTAGACTCCAGTTGTCTTGAGTTTGGAAAAGAGCACAGTGGTACTCCTCATGCCTGCCCCAGCTCTGCACATGGCCACAGAATTCAGGCATAGAGGGCCCGACCTACAAGGGGAATTTTAAATAAAGGCGCAATGGTGACTGGTCTACCAGAGTGACCCAAAACCATTCCAGCCATGGAACAACACACCAATCATCAGTCACTCCTCACAAGTGGATACCTCTTTTTGTGATAAATCTAGTCTCATTGCTCTAATATAGAGTTGTTAGTTCAATCACCACAAGTGTTATTTTGGGGGCTCTTTAACCCAGCGATCCACTTGGTGTTTCCTTAATGTTTTTGTTACTGCTCTTTGACATTGCTTATTGCTCTTTTGCAGAAGCAGCAGCTGGAAAGGAGCCTGAGCCTACTCTTTTGCCTGCCCTCCTCTGCAGCACTTGGTAGTATATTGACCTATGATCTCCCTGGCAGCAGCCCCCATGGTACTCAAGGTGCTTCCCAAGCAACCAGACTTTAACTGCTTACAGGGTGTTCGTGTGCTCCCATAACTAGGATGAGCCCCCTTCCTTCCGGATCCACAGCAAGTCAACCATCTGTTTGCCCTGTGAGGGAAGCATGGGACTAGCACTGGAGACTAAGTTCAATGAAAGTCATATGAGGACAAGTCCAGAGATTGTCAGCCACTCTCCAGAAAGGGGCAATCTTCTATATCGGGCCATTCTTCTCCATTGCTTGTTCCAGTATCAGTGCGGTTTTCCCTCTGAGGAAGAGCCCTCAGTCGGTCTGCCTGCACCTCGAGAGCCTGAGATCGAGACCTGACCGTCCGCCTGACCTGGCTTAGACCTGCAACTCCACGCCGCCACCCCTACCTGGTGACTCTTCCCCTGTTGCTCCCAGCAGGATCACTGGTGGCAGAGGACGGCGGTGGAGGCCAAGGTGAGGTAACTGCGGAGGTTCGAGTCTCTGCATCTCGGCTGCTTCGGAGTGGTAGTGGGAGGTCCGAGCCCAGCGGAGACTTCTTGCTGCCCGAGGCCCACATAGCGAACTATTGCCGGATGAGGCTGAGGTCAGAAGTCTCAGAGACCGGGCTGTTTGACCCCATGGGGGTCCCAAGGATTCTGCAAAGGATTCTGATTCACCAGAGCCGTGGGTGAGGTTGCTGGAAGGCAAGTGGGGGTTATCCAGGAGAGATCTCTGCCCCTGGTTGTGGCTGAGTTACCCTGCAGCAGCTGCCCCTCTGTGTAATCATGGGCAGCTACCTACCAAGTAGGCAGGCATTGTGGAAATTGAACACTGGGGACCAGGAGAGGTTTGTGAGTCCCCAGCTGCACCGTGCAATCAAGTGCAGATGATTTTCCCTTACCTTTGCGGGCATTTGACCAGCCACTCACGCTGCTAGCAGGTCGGGTGGCAATCCTCAACAAAGGTCCCGGGCCTGCTCGATTCTGATTACCGTATTCCCGGTAAAAGCAGCGCAGGGGAAGCCGCTGGATATTTAGAGTGCAAAGTGGTGATTGATGCTGTATTAGATCTGGTGGAAGGCAGCAGCGTATCACTGCTGCTTTCTCCTGCTTGTTCTTGGTCCATGCGGTGCTCCTCTGCTGCCACCACATCCCTGCAAGTTCCTGATACCCCTGGTGGGACGAGGGTCGCAGGGGTCACGATGCAACATCTGGTAACAGCGCCACTGCAAGCCTTCACACTCTGGGGCGGACTTCAGTCCCGAGAGTGCACTGCTGTTCTCCACACCTGCCGCGAGTGAGGGGAGGCGGGGTCAACACGCTCATAGCACAGCCTCTCCCCCCGCGGCGCTGGACCCACACGGGACGCAGCCCAGACCAAGCGTGGGCCCGGCTGTGCCCGTCAGGGACCGGCAGAGACTGGACTGGGCCCCCCTCTGGCATTTGGACACTGACAGCTTGTGTGATAAGCTGAAATAAGTACTATCATTAGAGGTTGTGCATATAGAGTGGGTCTTATGTACTATTGAGAAGGACCGCCCCATATTTCTAATGCTCTGTTGTTGCTATTGCTAAAATCATGAGCAAACGCAAGGGTCCAACTGCCACGTTGGATGCCTTTATCATCAGGGCTGAGTCTCTATTAAACCATGAGATACAAATAGCAGAAAGGCGCTTATCCCTCGAACCCGCTAACTTTTCTACATGCAGGCAATTGTGCTCCCCAAAATTGATAGATTCTACGCAAGCACAACCATTAAGTCCCACAATAACGGTCCAAAATGAGGCATTCCAACCTAATACTTCTATTACCCCTCCACCCGTGGTGCAAGATGAAATAAATAATACAACTAGTCCAGGCATGGCACCCAGATTTCGGAAACAAAGACTGACAGTGGGGAGTAAGGGGGATGATCAACGGGGGAAAAAGAAAGTTTATCCCGTTACAAAGAAATCTAAGGCAAAAAAAGCAGGGGGAATGCCCAAGTGGCAAAATTAAACTTCAACTTAGATTCGCAAGTGGTAATCAAAAAATCAGTCGGTACACAGACCGAGGTCAATTATGATCTAAATCATTTGCAAATAGAAGAAATTACGCTGAATATGGAGCGAATTGTAAAAACGTTCTTAGAATCTGTGAATGAGGCTATGCTGATTCGGGTTGAGGAGCGTATGAGTGAGGAATTAAGGTCTTTGGAAAGGAAAATAGAGCAGTTGAATACTGCTATAGGGCGCTTCAAGCATAGTAACAACCCTATTTGTCCCACTATTCAGGAGGGAGGGCTCCAAATAACACAACACCATCCACCCACACAACAATCGGCACAAATGGAGGGTCGGGCTCCACCTGACAAAGGTAACCTTCTCACAACAGCAAATACCAGGGCAGGTATAACTGAGGGTGGAGAACGGGCCCTTGATGGAAATCAAGGGAGCCTGGTTGGCAGACCACATGCACAAATAGGCCCTAACAGACTGGGCACCCATCCAAGAAAGGCAGTGGCACATAGCCCAAAATGCACAGATCTAATTCCAAACAGCGATGTCTTACAGCTACCCCCGCCTCATGACCATATGTGCTAATTTTAGCTGGAGTCCCTGTTCTAAGAAGAGATCAGAAAGAGACATCGTGCAACCTAAGAAACAAAACAGTTGATTGGTTAATAAAGTTTAAACAATTTAACGCGCTAAACACTGACGATATCCTTATGGTTTGCAGGGTAGGGTGGGTGGGAGAATCCAGAAAGAATATAAATGGTGACTGTGTGGTGATAAACGTCAGAAGCCCCCAGATGGTTCAGAACATACTAGACATCAAAGAGGAGACCTCACTCAGGAATACGCGTGTCTGTGCCCTTCTGTTAGGCTATTTTTTATAGACCACCCCCCAGAAATAGTGTCAATGATGTAGACATCTTGGTTCCACTTTCAAATAGATTTTAGGGATTATCATCCCTAGATGATTTAGATTGACAACAAAAGTTTCCTCAAAATAGAGTAAATATTTCGGCTAACCCTCAGTTTAATGGCCCATTAGTTCAGTCTTTAGCTATAGAAACATATAGAGCAGGAGCTTACCAGCATGTTCTACCGATTGCTGGGATTAATGCATCACCAAAACAGGAGGAAGTAGGGATTACCCAGAGTTTACAGGCTTCTCGCCTCGAGGTGTATCCTGATAGATTAACAGAAAGCCATGTGTCTACTACGTTTAACGGAAATATGGGGAATGGGCCACTGTCGACTTTAGGGCTGAGTAAGCATTTGGAAGTATGCCTTACCTCCTGGAATATAGCAGGGCTAAAAAGGAACTTAATTGATATGTCATGGAACGAATATATTGAGCAGAGTGATTTTCCCTCCTACAAGAGACTTGGTTATTGGAAACCCCCATAGAGTGGGCGTCAAGACATTTAGCGTGGATGCTAGTCCGTCAGTAAAAGGTAGGCCATCGGGGGGTCTGGTAATTTGGATAAGGATCACCCTGGAAATTGACATTGTTCCATTAAATATACCATCCCAAGATATGGTGGGTCTAAAATTGGTTACACGGGATGGCGATGCCTTATACGTAATTAATATTTATAATAGGCCAAGCCCTGCTAATAAAGAATAACCAGTGATAGTACAGCTTGATTCCTTCCTAGATATACTAGGGCCCAAGTCGAGGGTAATAGTCGGTGGCGACTTCAACTGCAACTATGAACCTGTACTGGGCTTTGGCAATCTCCTTGAGGATGAAGATGTGGCAAATAATATTCCAGTCATTGAAAGTGGTAGGGAGGTGAGGTGTACTGCAGCAGTCACTCAAATGTTGAAATTTACAATGGGTCATAGCTTAAGAGCATGCAATGGCCGTATGCCTTCTGACAGACCAAATGCTTACACATTCTGCAGAGGCAGCTCCTAGAGCAATATAGATTATATTTTGGTGTCGATAGAATTTTGGCCACACGTTCTCGATCTAAAAATAGACCCCAGAACGGAGAGCGATCATCGCCCTCTACAGCTGACATTAACATTAAAGCCCTTTTTATCCACTCCAGTGGGCATTAAAGATACTAGCAATATTGAGGATGACATTATAATAAGCAACAACAGACGAGCTGGAAAGTGGCCGTATAGCCTAGGGAATCCCCAATCTATGATGAGTATCTATACCATCTTTGCAGATACCATCACATCTTTTTTAAACCTACCATTAGATAAAATCCCAATGTTAGATCTACATACTACTATGGTAGATGCTTTAGCTTCGGTTGTAAGTAATTTACCCAAGGCGAGAAATGCAGGAGTCAACCATCAGAATGACCCTGGAAATCCCTGGTATAACAAAGAATGCCGGGTAGCCAAGACAGAGCTCATCCAGGCAATTAAAAGTAATAATCCAATTGTAATAAGGGAAAAAAGTTATAATCACAAGCGAGCCCTCGAAAAAGCAAAGAAAACATGGGACGATGACATCTGGACAGGGCTAATTAGTGCGGCCAAGTCCAAGGACCAGACAGGCTTTTGGAGCTTGGTAGCAAAAGGAAATAAAACAGGAAGGACCCCTAAAGATCTATTTCTTGACGAAAACACTTGGGTCAGACACTTCTCCCGCCTTTATTCAGAAGTCAACTTCGTGCAATATGTGATAACCAAAGATATGGAGACCACCGCAAAGGCTGCCAACTTGCATTTTAGTCTAAAAGAAACAATACAGGCAATTGAGGCAGTCAAACCAGGGAAAGCTCCTGGACCTGACAAAATCCTTGGAGATTTACTGAAACACGATACTAGCGTCTGGGAACCATACATAAATTATCTTTGCAATTCAATAGTTGCATTTGCACCAATACCTGAAACATGGAAAGGGGCAAAAATTGTTTCAATTTTTTAAAAGGGTAATCGATATGATCCAGTAAACTATTGCCCTATTAGTCTGATTGACATCATACAAAAAAAAAATTCTAGGCATATTTTAAGTAGATTAACAGAGTGGATCGAAGAGGTTAAAATACTTTCAAGATATCAAGCTGGGTTCAGAATAAAAACCAGCACTATCTACCAAGTTTTTAGATTTACATGTATATGCTGGAAGTATATAAACATAAGGAAGGGCAGCTTGTACATTGCCTTCGTGGATCTAAAGGCAGCATTCGACTTGGTACCCCAGAACCAGTTGTGGGATTCACTGAAATGTCTGGGGGTGCCAGTAGAATTGCTCGTACAAATAATAAGGCTCCACAATGGAAATTTTGCTAAAGTGAGATGGAGACCTAGGGAAGAACTTACAAAGGCAATACCAGTGAGAAGGGGTGTACGTCGGCGGTGCGTATTGGCACCCACCCTGTTCTCACTTTATGTAAATGACATCCCCCAATACTTGGGAGGCTGTAATAACGATTCGCCTAAATTGGGAGGCGAAGTAGTACTAGCATTACTATTTGCTGATGACACCATCTTAATTTCACAAACTCCAAAGGGTTTGCAATGTTTAATGGATTCCTTTTATCTGTATTGTACCAAGAAAGGCCTCGAAATTAATTCCAGCAAAACAAAATACATGTCAATAAACCATTACAGATCTTTCAAAAAGAATTTAGTGTTAAACAACCAGAAATTAGAGTATGTGCAAAGCTTCAATTATTTAGGTATCACATTAGACACCAAATTGACCTGGAAGCCACAACTGGAAAAAACCAGGATCATCAAGCTCCATAATTTAACCCCTATTTTGAAGAAACATGGGGTGAGCATTTCGAAAGCAGCCTCACCGGCTTTAGAGGTATTTAAATATAAAGCCCAATCGGCCGCCCTATATGGAGCAGAAATATGGGTCCTCATTGTAAAAAGAATTTTGAATTAGGAGAAAATAACTTCTTTCGGAAATTACTAGGCCTCCCAAATAGGACACCCCTGATCCCAGTTGTCATGGATCTTAACATTAAACGAACCGATCACCATGCTCTACTACATCCTCTTTTATTTTGGTGAGGATTTGGTCAACTCCAGAGCTACTTCACTATAAAGAAGGTCTAGAGGAGATCATGAAAATTGACCAAAGCAAGGATATCCCATGGCTGAAAACGTGGATGAATCAGCTAGGCCTATCCCATTTTTGGGAAGAACCGTCTGAGCTGACTGTGACGTGTAAGAAACTACTAAAGTCTTCTTTTTGGGCCTATATTAATAATAACGTGTTACATAGCTCTAGCATGGGTCCTTTAACATCAAGATTTATCCTCTATAAAGATGTTGCACATTTTGAACCCTTCTTAGATGAGGTGCGACCCCAACTAGCACAGTCCCGGTTTTTGAAATTCAGATATGGGGTGCTTCAGACAAATGCCAATAAATCTAGATGGGGTAACAACCAAGGCGATAGTAGCCGTGATTGGTGTGCGCTATGCACAAAAGAGGTCAAGGAAAATGACCTGCATATTTTATTTTTCTGCCCCTCATACGATGTCCCTAGGAAAAGATGGATCAAACCAGTTTGTAAAAACTTGAACATTAGACATTGTAGAGAGGCAGAACGTGTACTGAAGACAGACACGTCACAACTGGTTGTCTTTAGTGTAAGTAGATTTTTATTTAATGTTTACCTCATAAGAGCAAAAATTGGTTTGAAGCTATAATAGCCACGGTCATGTAACCACAGTTAATACTTTTGTAAACCTTTGCACTTTATTAATTAATGGTCATTCACTGATGAATTGTGACTCAATAAAGTTCCACTCTTAGCGATGATATTGATCAAATTTTGACAAACGTAGTATAGAATTTATTCATGGTTTGGAAACTTTGGATTTTAAAACAATGTGGTTTTATTTTAAATGCCTAGTTTTATATGATTCTTAAACGGTTTTTTGTATTTATGGTCGTAGTCAAGTTTTAATGGCACAGTTGAAAGGAATCATGTAAATGCACCCAATTGCCCGTACATGTTGAATCAAAATCAATTGATTCATAATTTGTATTGTAATGGAAAAAGTTTCAAAATGTATCTTTTATGGTCAGAATTGACCGAAATAAAGGTTTTTTGAACTGTTCTTCCATGTGCAAGGGGTTTAAAAATAGAGGTGGAGGACTCTAGAAGGGCGGTTTCCCTATCCAATCCAAACATGCCATATCACCCCCCATCTCTAAACAGCAATTCCAGGGAAAAGCCCTCTGTCCAACCCCCTGCACAACATTCTGGGAAGAACCAGCATGGCAGCACATCCCACTGTCTAAACCATGCTCCACCAACTTAAGTCTTGTTTCTAGACAGGCTTGAAAGAAATCTCCTGTAGTGACTGAAGCCAGAAGCCTGCCTGCCCTCTCAATATCCCTTGCGGGCACATCCTGTCAGTGCAAGTCTGGGAGAGGCAGCTAATTAGTTTATGGAGATTTCACTGCCACCCTTCGGCTGCAGCGAGAAGGCTATTCTACAGGATGGGCCTGTTGTTCCAGTATAAGCTGTTAATTGGCATTGCCAGCAGACTAATAAACTGTCCTAGCACCTTAAAGCGTAAAAATCGATTAAGCTAGCTCAGTGAAATATGTCCAATTTTATAAATGCAAATGTGTCTTTGGTGGGTGAAATATTGTGTTCTGGCAGAATTGGTGGAATTTTGGCAACTCCACATTACTCTTATAACACGGAGTTCTGGCCAAATTTTGCCAATCACCGTGTGGTGGAATTCTTTCTCGCATGTGCACCAAAACAGTAAGTTGGTAAGCGCAAGCGAGATTTGGCGTCCCCTAGCTTGACTTTCGGTCGCTAGGAGGACATCCTGTGAGATTTTCACAATGCAGGTGGTCGCGGGAGGTCACGACCGTTCACGGTTAGAAGACTACCACTCAAGTAGAAAATCTACTCGAGTAGCAGCATCCTCTGGTGCGCCGCGCAGTGCCCTTCACACTGATATTTCAGTGCAAACACGCTCCTGGCACTAAATCATTGCGCGTGCTGGGCAATGTGCATATTTCCATATGTTGGAGGAACTTTCTTTGTAACTCGGAGGAATTCCACAGAGACAAATTCCAAGAGTTCTGCTCACTCCTACACTGGATGTACAGTGTGACCCAGAAATTGATAGGAAAAGATAAGTCACTGAAGCCTATCAGAGGTATTAGGCACACTTTACCCAGATTGCAAAAAGAGATCAATCACTAGGGATGTTACATGTTTAGTCAAAAAAGAAGAGAACATTTCATTCTGGAGTCCCAAGTTGAATTATAATATATTTTCAGGCCACAACCAATTTAAACTCAGGCCCACCTGTAGACATACCAAGCTGAATTACACAAGCAGTCCTTCTTGGTGCCCTAAACACAAAAACTTCTCTGTTATGTGTTACCTCCTCCAAGCCCTTTACCTCAGTTGTACATGGCAGCTGACCCCATTTTAGAAAGTAGCCAATGATAGGTGTAATATGACAAAGGGGGGTGCGCAGCTCAAAAAGTCCAATAGGCAAAGATTGATAGAAAAGTAACTTCTTTATTCCAAAGTTTTTAATATCATCAGATATGGAAAATCCAGCCAACGCATTTCATTACCATATACGGAACTTCATCAGGGCAGAAAAGTATATCATTTGTAAATTACAAATTGCCAAAGTGCCAACAATCTTTATTAATAGCTTTTGCTTCAGAGCAGTTGTATTCTCACAAAAGACAGTGTATTCCTATGTAGGCCTAAAATACACAAAAGCTCAGCACCTACCCAAATGTAAAAATTGGTTACAAACAGTATGATACAGTATTTAAATAGACAAATAACAAGTACAGACTAATCTCCCAAATAAGTGACTTGAGACTTCAAATTCTTGTAAAAAAAATATATATATTCTTCTTTTATTCTGGTAATTCTCCATTAGACTTCATTAAAAACACAATGCATGTTCATAGCCGACGCGGCGCGTTTCGTCCCCACGGGACTTCTTCAAGGCTATCAAAAATATATATATTTAGAACAATACAATTACCAAATACATGGACGTGTAAATTATTATTACATAAATAGAAAATTACATTGGAAGATTTTTATGTATATACAGGAGGAGAAAAAAGCACAGGGAGATCTTTATACTAGTAATCCTTGTCACAACATATATATGCCATAATGCAATAGTGAAAAAGAAGTTGCCCAACGTCAAGAAATGTATTGTGCAACGAATCAAAGCTAATAGCAAAAAAGAAAAGATGCATATGATTGGTTCAACATAAACTATAACAACTTAATCTCTAATTCCAGAAGATCTTTGTGTTGGTATGGATTCAAACAACATGCCAGCTCTCAATCAGAACAGCACTGGAGAATGTTTACACATATTTTTAGGACCCTAAACCTCAGATGTACACCATAAAAAGAAAATAATTAAACAATAAAGGAAAAAATAAGCCAAGAAGGAACACTGCATTTTTCAGACACATATCTGCAGCCAGAGGTAACATTAATCATTTATCATCCATTTTCTTCCTTATATATCATTGCTGTTTTTTCTAATGAACATCCAATCTATGAACCTTGCCTACCTGTTTGTGTTTTTTTATATATAAGATCACGATGAAAATATACGAAGTCAGGTCCAATGAAATAAGTGTCCCTTCTTTTATCACAAATTAAGGTCTGAAATAAAAATATATCCATATTTCATAATCTGTTTAATAGAACTAAAATATAACTCACCTACCTATAGCCAAAATATATACTATTCCTATGTATGTGCTTACTAAATAATTATATAAGATTGCATTATGTTTTTAAAACTAGGTACTTATTTTCTCACATTTATCAGGTCAAACACATTTTGGCTATTTTCTTAGTTTATATTTGTAAGTTAAATGCACAATAACATATTAAGTTTAACATATCTCATAGTACAAAACAGCACTGTTATTTGTTGTTGTATCCAGTTATATATTCATTCTTCTAAGGGTTATAATAGCCCCTGATCTGAAAACAAATAAATGCCTTAGTTCACATCTATGTCAATTGTTGCTTTGTCAATCTGATTGTTTAATAATGGAACACCAAATAATGTCGGCTACCTTAATAGTAGAGAGTAATAAACCGATTAAAAAGAAAATACGAAAGATTGTCCCATCTGCACAAAAGATAATAAGTGTTTCTCGTATTGTGAATCTGTGACGGCAAAGGCAAATGTTTTACTTAAAACCGTCGTCATAAAATGTATCCACATTTCTCAATACTTTCACACTACTGTGTATATTAAGAAGAAGTATTCACATGAAAAAACATGCTGCCCAAGTATACTCTTACAGGCCAAAGATAAAACCCAAATCATTTCAA
This sequence comes from Triturus cristatus, assembly GCF_964204655.1. Taxonomy (NCBI): domain Eukaryota; kingdom Metazoa; phylum Chordata; class Amphibia; order Caudata; family Salamandridae; genus Triturus; species Triturus cristatus. Next base: position 1,528,612,096 of record NC_140591.1, read on the forward strand.
ATTAAATACCACTGAAACGTTTGGGCTGTTTATATTAACAGCACTCCATATTTCTTAATGAAACCGTATCGGTAAATGACCGCCATGTTGGTACATCCTAATGCGTTATGGTACGTTACAAGTACCAATATCTATTTGTCAATCGTGATAGTTAGTGTTCCTTGCATAAATTAACGTATTCATATTGCGAAACTTTGAAAATATTAAGACGAAGCAGTAATGATTATAATTACTAACTATATCCCCCTCTTAACATATTGAACTTACTCGAACGCGAGAGAAAGACGTGTGCGGTCCGATGTCCTCGGTCATAGGTTGAAACCCACCATATGCGTTAGACAAGTATTTATATAGGTGTATTCAATTACTTTCACCTGTACCTCCTTATTTTCAAAGTAAAAATCGACAATAACTTCATTTTAGATAGAAAACGCTCTAAGGGCTTCGGAACAACGTATTCGCCATTTTGGAATGGGTTTATTTGACGCAAATGTGAATTACATTAAATGAGAAATGTTTCAAAGACTTCTTCATCTCTTAATAGAAATTCAACATTGGCAATATCTACGTGGAGCACTCGCTTCAGGCTTAAAAAAGAAAAAACGGGGTCTACCATTTCAAAATATTACATCGAAGTTAATTTTGTAAGCTAAGAAACTCTCATGAACACGAGTCAAGAGAGAATTTCTTTTTCTTAAAAAAACGGCAAGCTAATTCCTAAAAAGTACTAGTATTGTATAAACAATTGCATGAATTTAGATTTATATGGTTACATTCTCAATGTTTTGCTTTATTCAGTGATACTCGAGAGAGCTTTAAACGTAAATGCGTCGGCCATTTTCAAATAGGTTTGTTTTACGATAACATTAATTTCATTACATGAATACTATCTCATGCGCACAAATAAAACCACGATTCCTTTTTAAGAAAAGCGGTAAGTTCTTTCTTAATATATCCCAATATTATATAAACAGACATATAAGATTGAATTCATGTGATTATATTCTCGATGTTTTACAAGGTATATTTACACTAAGAATGGCATTTTATTTAAGTCATTACATCAGTCATATTAAAGTGAAACCCTGATGCGGATTATAAATTGGTGTTTCCTACTATACATTTAATATTCTATAGACACAATGTTTCCAATCATTTTTCAATTTTTATGCCTTTTTACTAGTACAAATTAATTTAAGAGACCTATTTCAATATTATCATTAAGATATCAAATAGCACAAATCACATAATCAGACCCATTTCTCATTTGGGGCTTACATTATAAGGAACTCATTTAAGCACACTTCTCATGGTCCATAACAGACCACATAAAATGGAACAACAGTTGATGTTAGACAAAAGTCCATCATAGCTATGTTATAGTATTGTTATACCTAGCCGAGAACTCTACACTGATATTGACTGCATGAAATTACCCTAATATCATAAAAATAAGAATTTCAGATGTATCATAACGTCACTATATCTCGTTCATGAACCATAGGAAAACAACCTAAAGATGAGATCTTCTGTATACAGATTCATATTCTGAAGTGTATATCGCACAGCACTCCGCATTAAAGCATACAGGTGCTTACTTATTTATGAAATTGTTTATAGAAAATGATGTAATTCATTATTAATCTTCAGACCAAAGATTACAGTTCTTAGACGACAAATCCAGCGAGCTTCCACCTGTCTGAGATGACTTGTTCTGTCTCCTCCTCTTTCATTACCACTTACATGATCTATAGCATGAAATGTTATCTTTGTGTTCTCTGGATGTGTTGTCTGGATGTGAACAGACACCGGATATCGCTCATCTCTATTCTTAATGGCACGGACATATTCTTGTATGCGTGTCTTCAGACTCCGTACACTACTACCCACATATACCTTATTGCATAAGCATTTGATCACATATACAGTATATGTTGTATTGCAATTGATAAAAGATTGGATCTTAAATTCTTTTGAATTGTTATACTTAAATTTAGCAATTTTATTTTCGCCCATATTATATATACAGAAATTACCACAAATGTGGAAACCGGAAGGTTCTTCTGGCATCCAAGTGGAAGTAGAAGAATACGATTGTTTAACGTAACTTGGACTTATTACATTTTTTATTGTCCTGCCTTTTCTATATACCATCTTAGGTTTAGATGGAACTATATCCGGAGGTAATGAATTTGATTTCAAAAGAGGCCAGTTTTTTCGTAAAATACAAAAAACATGGCCACTGTAGATGATATATTTGGTTATAAAAGTCATTTCAGTATGACAGGCATTGCTTCCTTTTCGATTCCTATTCTGAAGGGTGGATTTCCTGTTAGTCATCATAATTTTTTTCTCTGCTTTTTCTTACCAGACTTGGTCATATCCTCTCTGAGTGAAATTGTTCTTAATTATTTCAACATTTTTAATGAAATTGTGCTCTTCACTACAATTTCATCAGGCCCTTATCATTTCCCCAAAGGGGATAGCTGAGATGGTCGTTTTGGAGTGACAGCTAGTTGCGTGAAGCACATTATTACATGCTGTGGACTTTCTAAAGATGTCACTATGTATGACATCTTTCTCAGCATATAGCCGAAGATCCAAGAAATCTATCTCCTGTTTAGAACTCTTGATGGTAAGCCTGACATTAAATCTGTTGATGTTAAGATATTTATAATATGCTTCAAATTCTGCATTACCACCCTTCCAAATCAGAAATATATCATCGATATATCTACCTGAATAATAAAATGTTATCCATCCATTCACTTGCACCTGAGCCCCAGGCATGCTTCATCTCATACAAACCCATGAAAAGGTTTGCATAAGATGGAGCAAACCTGGAGCCCATAGCAGTACCTTGCTCCTGCATAAACCATTCTCCATTATGCATAAAAGCATTCAAAGTCAGTATGAGTTCACACAAATCTAACAGCATTTGTGTATGCTGCAAATGCTTCGCATTTCGCTTGTAGAGATAACATTTTAATGCTCTTAGTCCACAATCTCTCTGAATACAGGTGTATAGACCTTCTACATCCATGGTCACAAATGTTAAAGCATCCTGTTTCCATCTAAAATCTTCCAATTTGCAAATTAGATCCCAACTGTCTTTAAGATGAGATGGTTAATTCACAACACCTGTTTGGCATATTTAATTTACCTCTTCAGTCCCTTGTACAGTGGTACTTCATTACTCAGAGCCAGTAAATTAAATGTTACTGGTGGGCTTGCAGCGCTGCTCGTGAGTCCCACCAAAGTGGCCTTTCAAACCTATCTCAGGCCTCTGCCCCTGCATGGCCTGCGCATTCCATTTACTGCCGCTGTGACATGGCACATAAAGTGGTTGCCACGTCCTGTGACTCCCCTTTTACTACATACCAGTCACCCCTAAGGTAGGCCCTAGCTAGCCCTATGGGCAGGATGTGGTGTAGGTCAAAGGAAGGACATTGTGCCTTAAGTGACTGGTAGTAACAAACAGCCTATTTGGTTTCTCACTGCTGTGAGGCTGCCCATAGGGATGCACTGGGGATTCCCTGATATGTGCTTCAGTGGTAATTCCTGACATGACAGAGGTAGCTTGATCAAGTTTGGTATGTTTGGAATAGTAGTGATAAATGCTGCTTATTGGTGTAAGCAGATTTATTATTACTATTTTAGAAATGCCACTTTTAGAAATAGGAATTTTTGTGTGCTATGTGTCTTTGTGCCTGTCTGTTGTGTATTGACTGTCTGGCTTTGGATTGACAGGGGCTGGATATGTGTAGTGGCTCCAGAGAGTCTGGATGAGTCCGTGCTGGGCTGAATAGGCCTGGTCTGCATTTGTATTGGTGGGAGTAGCACCTGCACCTGAATAGGGCTGTGCCTGCCTTCCACAATGATGGCTCCACCCCCTGTGGTGTATCTGGGGCCACGGCTCCCACTTACAATGGGGAGTGATATGCACTGTAAATGATACTTTTTAAGTGTCCCACAACTGGTTCAAACTGGGTCCAGGTCCCTGTACCAGGCCAGAACAAAGACTCTGTGGACCATACATTTTAGGGCTGTGGCCCCATGTTTGGGTATGTTGCTTGGACTTGGGACCAGACACTACTGGTCCTGTATGTTGCCCCAGAGGACTGCTGGGCTAACAGGGAACCACTATCTGGACTTTGCCATATGATATGGCCTGCCTGTGCCCTGGGATGGTGCTGCCAGCGTTCTCCCAGGAGGCCTAATGCAGGAGGAGGGCTGGTGGCTACCCCTGGTCCCTGCAACTGGAGCGCATGATGAACCCTTGATCCTTGTGCACCAAGCGTGTGGTGAGTGCTGAAAAACCTATTGCCCAAAGGAGTGGGCCGGTTGCAGTGGAGCGCTTCCTGGTTTCTTTTGTGCCGGGAGTATGAGAGCCCCTGGTGTGGGCTCGTGTTACGGTACTGCACATGGTGGGCATTTTCCCTTCTAAGCTTCCGCCGTCGACGGAAGCCAGGCAGAAGCTAAGCCTGGTTGTGGGTGGGGCCTGGCAGCAAGAGGGAGCTGCGACGTAGACCACTAAAAAAGAAGCCACCGGAAGCCAGGCCAAGACGACAGGCCGCAGGTTACGCCTGGTTATGGGTGGGGCTCCTGTGATGAAGAGGAGAGCCCTGTGGGTTGCCTGAGCCTGATGTGGGAAGGCCGGAAGTCTGCTTATAGCAGTTGGGTGACAACAGGAGCCATTGAGAGCTCCGGACCCTGAGTGCCCTGACTCAAGGAAGAGTCCCCGGGGGCGTTACTCAGAAGGAGCCTTGGGCCGACGCCGGTCAAGGATACAGCTGTGGCTGGGGGAGTGGGTGAGTGCCTTGGGGACCGGAGTGCCTTTTGTTCTGAGCTGCGCTGTCAGGAGCGCTACAGCTGGAGACCAGTCGAGGTCTCGGGGGGGCTCCCATTCAAGAAAGCGGGCCACGTGGTTGTTTTCCGGCCCAAGGGGCCATTGATTAATCTCAATCGCTACATTTCTGTCATTATGCAGCTGCGCCGCAATGCCGCGGGCAGCTATACACTTGCTTGATGTTGGGGTGAGTCTGTTCAGTAGGATCGCGTAGGGAGCCCAGTAGGGGCCCCGGATTCGGACGTTGCCACTGCGTTTAAGCACTTCTTAAAGGGGACAGCGGAGTCTCCTGAAAGTGGAGATTTACTGCCTCACAAGACAAGGTAGGCCCAAATTACTTTCTGGTGATCTTCATTTCTCAGGGCCTGCTGGTGATTTATGTGTTTTACCTTACAGCTTTAGCCCTGATGCAAATGTATATGGAGTGTTCTTTTACCAGAGGTGATTCTAATATAATGTGTGCCCTACTGCTGATGGTGCTGGTTATTGTTAGGGTGCTCTATGGCTAATATGTTCTGCCTAATGCTCTGTGCTATGTGCAATCCTGCCAGTAGTTACTGGTCACCCTGATGATGTTATGACAGTGGCCCGATTGGCCTAATGATTTATGTAATCCCTGTAAAGTCATGACAAGTGCCTAGTTACTACATGCCACATTTCTCGTAAACACTTTGCTTGCTCGCTTTCACATGAGAATTGTCTGCATTTCACATATTCAGTTGAACACTCTGCTCCTTGTCTGTGCAGCGTGTTCAAGGTTGAAAAACAATGAGCTCTGTTGATTTGTTTTGGTCAGTCTCGCGTCCCTAGCCATAACATAGAACACAGCTGCAAACCTGGAAATCTGGTGCTTTTAATATTGCCATGCATGCATGTTAACACACTTGGAGAAACGCTTTCCAGGATAGAAGAGCTGTGCTCGTCCGGTGATGTAAATTCCTGCATCTGAACTCGGAGGTATGGGGTCCCCCTGACAAAGCCTGGAGGTCTTCTATAATTATAATAAACTAGCTTCTAGCACGGGGAGGGTGGCAGGACGCTATAGTCCGGTTTCCACCATCATTATAATATGATTTCCCCTTTTGTTCTACATGGAATTGGAACAATGCTGATTTATTGCTGCTAGTATTGGCTTGTGTACTGCATTATAGAGCACGTTAGTTAAAATAAACATTTTAAACTATTCCTTGACTCTATTTACTCATGTTGTGGACAAGTACGAGAGTTTGAACAAAAGAGTGTTCTTGTTCCCATGTATCCTGAGAGGGACGGAGTAGCATGTTCTAGGATGTCTAATCATTGGTAGCTTTGCTGTAGCACAGTGAACGAATGAGACTATAGCTGGTCGGATTGGGTTTCTGGGAACAGAGGTGGGTATTTTGGTACACCACTACACACTAAGGTCCTGGTTTCCTGCGCATAGTTCTGTGTATGTGCAGAGTCCCTTCAACATGGCGCACCTAACATTTGGTCTGGTTCTTATTCTCAAGGCACTTTAGTAGTTCTTGTGCTTGTCCATGATACCCTCGCTTCTATTTTCCGGTAAACAGCTGTGATGGCATAACCTGCCTATATTGATTTTTTATAGGTTTTTGTTCAAGCTTGAAAGATTAAATGATTTTATAGTTCTTTTGAATTACTACCCTATTGCGCTGCCACGCATTAAGTTGTTCTTCTTTTCTACTCGATATGGCTGAGGTAGATATTGCGGCACATAGCCGCGGGGCGCTCCGTCGTCATTTGACTGCTTTTGGAGTGCCCAACGCGGGTATCTCACTCAATTTTGTGGTAGGGGCTGATCCAGCTCACCACTTTGAGGTGTTTTATTCTTGGGTTACCTTTCCGGCAGTGGATGGAGATGATAACTTGTTCTATACATACGCTATAGGTGTTGCAGTGGCAGTGTATCGGCCATATATGACTCTTGAGGTTCCGATTTCAGCATGGCAACACCGTATTTGGTTTAATGGCGCCCTACCCCACACCGTGACCCCGGTCCGGTCAAGCCCTGTATCGATTCCAGGGGCCACTTGCCCAGTTTTGGCCGGGTACTCAACACATCCTTGTTATCTAGTAGTCGCTGTAGATGAGTTACGTGTCTTACACACCTCCTTGATCGAGGTGCACAGGGCTCTAGTACAATATGTCTCACGTAATCGACAGGTGGGAGCACCTGGGGTTGCTGTGCAACCAGCTGGACCTGTGGGACTATCTATTAGTCCGGTTATGGTTAATTCGGTTATGTGCAAGCGTCCCCAGAATAAGGAAGATTTCCCTTACTTGCTTGCAAAGAAATTTGACCAGCTGGAAGCAGTATTTCCGAATACAACTCCTGTTTAGAAACACAGGATTCTTACTATTAGTTTGCAGAAAGACTTCATACCCGAAGTAACTGATTGTGAAAATTTTGGCTCCCCCTGACAGACTATATGATATAGTTCTTCTAATTGAATGTGACATACAACGTGTAATAACAGGGATTTTTGGGGAAAATCTGACTTCTTCGTATGACATACTTTTGGCAGAGAAAGATTGTCCGCCGCCTTTTGTTCTAGCCGCTCCCCAGGGTGAGGAGGTTATACTCCCCAGTATTTCACATAACGTCTCCAAGGAGCAAGCAAAGGCTTTTGCAGAAGAGTGGGCTTTGGTGCTTGCACCGGCTTTGTACTGAAATCAGGTGGGCTGGGATAAAGCTTCTCCCCCGCATGAGAAACCATTATGGTCTATGCCACAGCCACAACCCCAATATCCCCTCTGGCGGGAGGCAAAAGCTCCTATTGCGAATATTCTGGATCAACTAGAGTATCAAGGAGTAATTGAGTCATGTGTGTCACTGATGAATAATCCTCTATTTACAGTAGCAAAACCCAATGGGTCGTACCGCTTAGTGTTGGATTACCGACATTTGAACTCACATTGTCGGACTTGTGCGGTGCAGAATACCCATAGTTCTGCATTAGTCAACAGTCTTGTTCGTAAAAAATATAAAACTAGACTTGACATTTCCAACTGCTTTTTCACGCACAATCTATCCCCTGATAGCAGTCAATGGACCGCCTTCACAGCGGGTGGAAAACAATAAAAATGTACGTGTTTGGCAATGGGCTACAAAAATAGCCCTGGTGTTTTCGCCCCCCCTCTCTTTGTTAGACAGCATAGATGAAGACGCATACTCGTACGTTGATAATATCTATCTAACAGACGAGTTATGGCCGCATCTTTGTCGCATGAATCGCATCATAGTGTTGTTTGCTGACCACGGTTACAAATGTAACTTTGCAAAATCACACATTGCAGAGTACACAGTGTTGTTTTTGGGCTACAAGCTCAACAATGAAGGAAGAGGCTTGGCGCCTCACTTCTTGGAAAACTCCGCATGTTTGCGCCCTCCGACTACACTGAAAAAATTACAGTTTTTGCTGGGTTTTCTGAATTCAGGTAGAACTTACATTCCCGATTATGCCCAGCATATCAAGCCTTTGTATGCTTTGAGGCAACCTACTTTTTCAAAAGCCTGCTAACTTCGGGAACATTCTACTATACTGCAATCTTTGCAGTCTGACCTTATGAATACAAATTCTTGTTGACTCGTGATAACCATACAAACCTGGTGATACGAATCGTCCCTGGCCATGTGGGTTTCACTTACTTGACGTTTAATGAAGGTGACACAGTACCTATTGCTTACAAATCACATTTGCATACTTCAGCAGAATTGCGGTTTTCCTCTATTGAAAAAGTTTTGGCAGCTGTACAGAAAGCGATCCTAAAGGAACGCGCACTGGCACAAGGGAAATGGATTTTGGTTGTAACAACATGTCCCGCTCTGTTAAAGATTGCATTAATCTCTTAGCATGAGCTGAAAGACATTTTGTACTTGGCAGCCATTTTAGTTAGCTATGTGCTGGCCATTTGCTGTTTCCCTCTCCCAGATTCTTGCACATGCTCAGAAGTGCCTAGCTAGTAGAATGCACCTGTCCCTAGTATAGAACTGTCTGGCTGTTCTAACTGATGTCAGCAACTTATTACTCCTCCTACTTGTTGACTGTGCAGTTTCTGTATGACCATCTATGTGTATAACTCTTCTCATGTGTACTTGTACCGCCTTCTTTTCAGCCCCTGTGTGGGTATATAAGGCCCCTGTTCTCTGTACTCCTTAGAAATGTCTCCTACAGTGATTTGAGAATACTGTATGACACATTTTTCCCTCTTCTGAGGTTAAATAAAAAGATGTCTTTTATAATACAGCTTCTGTGCCAATCTCTTCTTTGTTGGTTTAAAAGGACCAGGTGTATCAGTGAAGCCCCTGAGAAGGTTTTGATTTCTACAATTGGTGCCCTCTGTGAGGCTCATCAGAGAAGTGGCTATCCAAGGGAGTGATCTTGATGGGAGACAGGAATCTACTGAGGAGGACAGAGCAGGACTCTAGTAAAAAGGTACCCTAAAACTGAGATTCTGTCTGCAGCACAGTATATTTCTGGTCTTCTTGATTTGACTCCTCCAACTGCTTACCACTCCTGACTGAGAACATTTTTGGCGTGAGTATTCTACAAATGACCGTTTGGTCACTCAGAACTTGGCACTGAGGTTGGAGATTTTTGTGCTTGGTAAGGTCGTTTGTTGCAACGCTTTTTGGACTTGTATGGAAATTGGCCAATATTTGGAATTTGGAAATACATAAAATGCAATTTATGTAGGCAGGTAATGAGAAACTTCTGTAAACTTGAACGGCACACTTTGAGTTAAGTGCTACTTTGCGTATAATATTGTATATGCTGCAATATTCTTGACATGCCTGTTCTTAGCACACATCATAGAATGTGTTGCTTTCTTGGCGGTACCATTCTGGAACTTGTATAGAATTAGCCGGCTTCCCTAGAGGGGATACTTAACTAGGTTTAGGTATAAAAACGTATTTCTTCCTTGGTGACTAGTACCCCGAGGAACTAAATATGTACATAGAAAGGATCCTGGTCTGTGCACTTAGTAACATTCATAAGTGGTGATATGCAGAGCGTTTTTTTCCTGGTGTTCGACCAGACAAATCTAGTGAATATGACTTACAACTAGTATTTACAAATGGTTTGGTTTAAGTACAGTCTGTGGGCTGTCTTTTGTTTCTGTCCTAAGTGTTGATCTGTGGGTTAAATGTATGTTTAAATGTCTGTGGTTTGTAATTAGTGGTATTTGTGTGAGTAAGTAGCGATTGCGCTCTTGGTACAAGAATGGCTAGCCTTAAGTGCCTTGTATTATGTGTATGACACAGTTTTGAAAATGTCTGGAATGAGCTCAATGTGTTTTTTTTGTCATTATTCTGTTATACAAAATATCATTAAAATAAAATATATTTTAAAATAATCCAGCAATGAATTATATAATATATGCTAAATAGCTGCACGCTGTCATTAAATTGACAGAGTAAGACACTATACATGTGTGCAAATTGCCACAATGTTAAAGATAAAATTAGAATCCACATTGAATAGGAATAAAAAAAAAGCTTCAAAAACGAAATTGTGTGTTTTGCAATAAATAAATTAAGATACAAAATGTCATGTCACAGCATTTATCCTTCTGTATTAGATAATAAAAGGCATTCACATTATGTGAGTGAGTTGGTTGTTGCTGAACTAAATACACATTACAGAACAACAGATTTGTGCTGGCTTGAACGGCTGACTTGAAAGGCTTGTGAATTTGACGCCTTTTCGTGTCAAGCAGCTGTGTAAACATGAGGCTATTTCTGACTCCAGGCCACAGAAAAATAGCTGAAGTCGACTACCTCTTAAGTCAGTGCAAACACGGTGTAAAACCCTGCATTTCAGACTGCTGTTTTAAAAGTTAGAACTCAGGTTCATTATTTTTTGATAACAGAGAACAGATTGACAGTAGGGATTTCTTTTCTTAATGCCTTTTTAAATAAGATAAGAGTGTTTTTTAATGTTAAATAATAATGACTGTACTTTAAAAGTGGCGCAGACTTTCAAGTTAGGTTTCTGTGCTTAGGGTTATGAAGGAATGCGTTTAAATATGATAGGCAAGGGATGCAGCTTGCTTTTCATATGTGGACTCATCAAAATGATTGGATTTATTTAAAAATATATATATATTTTGATCATATAAAAAATAATCTTATTTAAGAAAGGTGCATTAAATTAGTTTTTTAATATTTATAATGCCTAATAATGATGCTGTGACCTCCTAGCATCCAAATTGAATTTAAGCCGTGCTATACAGCAATAGGGGGTCACTTACATGTGAAATGTCACTTGACCCAGGCGTTCAAAACTCATTTTTATAAGGATATACATTATACATTTCTGATGCCACATTTCTGGGATATGCAGAGGACATTCTGAGGATGACTATTATGCAAAAACATTGTAGGATATTTATTTTTAAGTGCCCCAAACATCAAAGTCGACATTGGGTAAAATTCACTATTTAAATGGGGTTATTCCAATCAGAGCAGCTTTTAAACTGTCTTAGGCTCCAGTAAATGCACATATGTAAGTATAGAATTAATAGCTGACATCTATACTGCTAGACAAGCACTCAGCACACTGCTTACAAATATAAATATGTAAAAAAAAACTGGCAGAAGTTATTAAGCTTACCTCTGAATTGCTGGTAGACAGGAATAGAGTGGGTTGCTGTTGCGCTCTCAGTCGCCATGGTCACTATGAATTGGTAAAACTGCATGAAAACCTTGCACACAAGATGGAACAGCTGCGAATAGGTTAAAGTTCTACATTTAGAAGCCTAGCAGGGCTCAGCGCAACGTTTACTTTGAAATTTCGACATTTGAAAGACGAAATGGCAGGGCAGGGAAAGAAAGAGGTTTTGCTTACTTTTTTTGGCAAAAGCAAGTTTTTGTACACTCATATGAACAGAGTGAAATATAATGGTATATGTGAACTCTGATCAAGAGAATGGCTCTGCCACATATATAGCACTGATGCTTTTAGGGCTGAATTAATGAAGCAATGGGATTTAGTTTGAATTCATGCGGCCTTGTGTTACACTTGTACATTTGCTAAAGGAATATGTTCTTTAGCTAGCTCAATGTGCTATTTAGCTCCTCAGAGTTTGTTTATGCCCAGTTGCTACAAATTGGGGTTGATAGTGTTGACAGAATGAAACCTGTTACAGGTTTCCTACTGTCAAAAATGGGGGAAGGAGGCTAGCTCCTCTACAAATTAAGGGTAGGCAAAATTATGTTTTCTCTCCCTTTTTCTCAATTTCTTTTGAGACTGTCTGTGAAATAGCCATGAGACGTTTAATTGGCTATTCAGTAATACTGTTTTAAACATTGTTAGCATTAATAAAATGAATAAATAAATATGCTATGTTACTGCCCATCCTGTCTGATGAAATTATAAAAAGGATGAGTAGTCTAGATTGCTGCTTCCTTATTTGATCTTTAAGGGGAACTAGCTGTGGGTAGTTTTTGTTGTAAAATTCTCAGGGGATAACAGCACTATTGTTTGTTATTCTCATGCTACATACAGTTTTGCAAGGGCATTGCTAGTTTTTATTAGCTAGTCTGTGTAAATAAACTGACAGTCCTTACTAGAGCTGATGTTGCATAGTTTGGATTGTGAAAAGTAGAATGCAGGGAAGATGCCCATGTGATCCTTAGCAAACATTGTTGAGGAAAATATTGTTTTTATAGGAGTCTGTTTGTCACGAGATGTTCTGCTGGAGAAAATGTACCCATTATGTTGAAGTTTTTAGTTCTTTATGTAATAGGAATCCCTGTTAAATTAGCAGTTTTAGATGTTCCTGTTGCTCCTATAACATGAAAGCATGGTCCTAAGCGTACAATGTAGGTGTTTTTATTAAGAGAAATCATTTAGAAGTGTCTGCAGTCTTATACAAGTAATGCAAAGTCTATGAGTAAAGGTGTAGAACATTTCCTTTTTTCTTGAGGGTCTTTAGATGATTAAGATAGGAATATACAGAATTAAGGATTTGGAGTATGTCTGTATTGTTGTTCTCTTTTCCTCAGAATTTAGTAAATGAACACAGACTTCCTTGGCTGCTTGGGATTGGGTGACATATTACTCTTGTCAGTTCACCAAAGAGTTCCTTTTATACTTGCCAATAGGTCCAGGCTGTTGGTTTTTTTTTACTCTCACATAGATGAAAGTGGTTCTTGGGTGCCTTGCTAATATATGGGGCGTCCCTAGACTAGGAAGTATTCTGAGACTATCCTCTCTGTTGATATATTATTTCTGTGCCTTGTCTAAGACCTTTTTGTTCTGTCCACCAATAGATATTTGCTGCCTTAGAACCATTGCCAGAGGGGCGCGGACATCAGATCTAGCTTGAGGAGTCAGCACAAGTCCAGCTTGAAGTCAAGGTGAAGGTAACTAGCACAGGCATTGCTGGCAACCAGGACCTCAGTGAAGGTAGAAGGCCGGAAGCACTGGGATGTGAATTGTGTAACCCTGCCACTGTCTTGGGTGAAATACGGGGTCACAAATCAGAAAGGAGAAATGTTTGATGCCCAGCTGAGTGTCACAAACCGAGCAGAACAGCAACAAAGTTTTTGCTTGGGGTAACCTCCTTTGAAACAAGGGTTGCTTCAGGTACTTCAGCATCACACTCCTGAATGCTGGCTGTAAAGTCTTCACTTGTGTTGGTCAAGAGATACCTGGGCACACTGAATGCAATCTATGGCCCCAACGAAAGAGTAGTGTGCCAGCAGAGCGATACAGGAGTTAAGGAAGGACTTGAGTTCCGGGTACAGGTGCTGTGTCTCTGGTGCCTGTTAGATTGAAGTGAAGAAAACTGGTGCACTGCCTGAGACACTGGACAGGATCGCTGAGGGCATTTGCCCTGGTGGGTGATTGTCCTATCCTGAAAGAAGAAACTTTTCCCTTGAAACTGGGCTGTGATTGCGAGTTATGCAGCTCCACCGTGGGAACAACAAGAGCCTGCCTGTGAGGCTCAAACGGACACAGGGAGAAGACTCCCCTCTGGTTGGTTGTACAGCTGCTTTAATTTCCCAAGGACTTCTTTTTCTTTTTTGTTGAAAATGTACCCCATTGGTCATCCCATTTTTGAGGAGGAGCAGCCCTTTGCAGCTCTTTGTCCTAATTCTCATGGTCCTGTGTGGTCCTCCTGGTCCTCTGGATCCAGGATCATTTTTGTAATAATATGTCTGACTGCTTTAATGTTTGTATTAGGAATAATGTTTATTCTGCGAGAGAAAAGTTCATCTGAGCAGTTGACAAATGTTATTTTACCATTTCCTTGATAATGATTGATACTCTAGCCCTCATAAAGGAAACACTGGAAAGGTCTAGCAAAAATGTTTTTATTAGATATGTGCTGTTGGTTATTTTGAAGTTGAAATGGATGGTCACTGAAATGCATAGGAGCCTTGAAAATGTGTTTACTGGATGGTTCTAGGATTTGCTTAGGACTAGAAAGCTAATAGTTCTGTTTCTGATAATAGTAATTACTCTCTCCTGCTATGTATGACCCAATGCTCTGTTCCCTTTGTACTCCTGCTTATACCTTATACATACCCGCTTAACAATATTTAGAATGAGAAATGCCCACCAAGCAATAAATTAGGATATTGATAAATTTATGAAAAAATTAATGTGCATATTTTCTGTTTTCCTACTGGATTATAGGAAATGTCTTTAGCTCATGCTAAAAGGACCATCTGTTAAAGATTGCATTAATCTCTTAGCATGAGCTGAAAGCCATTTTGTACTTGGCAGCCATTTTAGTTAGCTATGTGCTGGCCATTTGCTGTTTCCCTCTCCTAGAGTCGTGCACATGCTCAGAAGTGCCTAGCTAGTAGAATGCACCTGTTCCTAGTATAGAACTGTCAGGCTGTTCTAACTGATGTCAGCAACTTATTACTCCTCCTACTTGTTGACTGTGCAGTTTCTGTATGACCATCTATGTGTATAACTCTTCTCATGTGTACTTGTACTGCCTTCTTTTCAGCCCCTGTGTGGGTATATAAGGCCCCTGTTCTCTGTACTCCTTAGAAATGTCTCCTACAGTGATTTGAGAATACTGTATGACGCATTTTTCCCTCTTCCGAGGTTAAATAAAAAGATGTCTTTGATATTACAGCTTCTGTGGAAATCTCTTCTTTGTTGGTTTAATTGGACCAGGTGCATCAGTGAAGCCCCTGAGAAGGTCTTGATTTCTACAGCTCGTGAAGTGGTGACAAAGGCGAGTGTACCAAACTCTAAGGCTTTTCATCCCCCTTGGATACAATAGGCCACATTGTTGACCTCTCCAGATGTCATGTTTATTTTTGACTCGTCATTGTGTACACAGGAGTTCTTGCAGTATGAATTTGTTCATCCTCCTCCTCTGTCAATGCGCCCCCTTGAGCAGTACTAATGTATCATTAACACCGATGGTTCAGCGCAGCCGGCAACCGGGTTGAAGCATTGTTACTCGCGGACTGAGCTATAGTGGCAGGTACCATAGTGAACGGGGAGTTCAAGTCCAATGTTGTCCATATACAGGCACTAGGAAACTGTACAGCCCAATTAGCGGAGCTGCGTGCTTTGGTACTAGCTCTGGAGTTTGCAAATCCAAATGTGACTACTTTAATTGTAAGCGATTCATACTACTGTGTTCAGTCTTTCAATGACAACTTATTCTTTTGGTCTCAAAATGACTATTGTAATTCTAAAGGCAGCGCAATTAAACATAAAATGCTTTGGGTTCGAGTCACAGATCTTAAAGACTGTCTGCCTCTCACACAGGTAATTCATACTCTTGGTCATCAGCATGTAGGAGTGCAAGCAGTTGGCAACAGTTTGGCAGATGAAGCTGCCAAATCAACAGTAGCCAATGTGTTCAGTTGCAGCAGTTACAAGATCTATGAATCAGATTGATAATGACATTTTGGCAGCAATAGCTGCTACAGAGAGGGGCGATAATTACCCAGAGGGTTTCCCTTCCAAATACTCTTCTCATTTAAGTCCCAATAATGTTCCATACATGAGAATTAACGATGTTGGTGACAGGTTGATTCCTAACGCAGACCGTCTACGTCAACGTGCCCACCACAAACACAGCTATGCATTTCTAATAAACCTTTCGGTTGTGTTCATTTAGATCACTGCGGTCCTTTTTCTTTAGATACTGCCTCTAAGTTCATCTTAATTGCAGTTGATTCGGGCACACGCTTTCTATGGGTTTGGCCACAATGCAGTGCTGACACCCGAACTGTCATCAGGGATTTGCGTGTTTTTGTGGGAATTTTTGTATGTGGCACCTTCCGTTCCGCCCAGAATCCAGCGTTCGCCTCTAAGACGTACAAGGATACCATGAGGTGTTTGGGGGTGCAGGTCAAATTTTCGCCTCCATACAGGCCGGAGGGCAATTCGGTTGTGGAGCGAACCTAGAAGATCTCTGGGTGGGCAGACCCCACACGAAATGCTCTTCAGCATGTGCCAGACCTTGATGATCTAGACATGGCGGCGTCAGCCGCATCCTTTGACGTAGATAATTATTCTGCTGTATTACAGAAATTACAAGAGACTAGTGACAGTCTTGCAAAGGAACATTTAGCCTTACCCACTGATGCTGCGCTGCAGATTCCGGTAGTTGGCTGGTAACCCAAAGTCGGGGTCCTGGTCCGAGAGAAGGTGGAGAACAAAAAAGAGTTTCGCCCCTCTTATCGTGCACCGCTCCCAGTGCTTGGTGTGAAAGGTACTCGTACAGACATTTTACCACCACTTCCTGGTCGAAAAGACAACAGATACATCTCAGTGGACAATGTGAAGCTACAACATGTGGCCGATCCTGAATAGCATCACGCTAGCGGTCTCTACAACAACTGTATCGAGAGATCCAGGCTTACCTGCTACTAACAACACGCAGGGTGACACTGCCATTAAGCTGGACTCTGTTAACAATCCTTTGCTGCTCCCGCCTGCTTCCACTCATAACGAAGAAACTGAATATGCTTATCCCACTACCGTGTCATTACCTGGTTTGCGAGCTGAGGCCATTAATCAATCACGTTTTTCCTTTGACTCACATTCCACATCATCAAAGGCCCCTTCCAAATTTTCTATTTTTTCGCCTGGTTTAAACAAACTTATTTGGTTCCACCTTGGACATACATCTGGTTGGTGCTCATCGCTATTTTTTTGGTTAATGTCCATTGGCTTTGTGATATTTTTTTTCCTTCTAATCAATGGTCACTACCTTCCTGAACGCTTTGCTGTTAAACTGGTAGATGGAACTTTGGCTCCACACTCTTCTTCTCACATAATGAAAAGAGACTAGACTTTTGTCAACATCACTGCCTGGCCAGTTATAGATGGCATAGTTTGGGATGCAGTAGATTTTCAAATCTATGGTCCTACAGATATAATTCATGTGCCAAATGTGCTTTGTGTTTCAATGGGTGATGCAGTAAAACATAACATAAGGTCTGATGATTGGGACGTACAAGCCGTACAATCCTTATTTTCAGAATTGAAGTACTATGCCGCTTTTGATGCTGAAGATTTGTATTTGAATACTGCAAATTATGCAGATTTGTTTTGCTATCAGCACTATGGTCATCATTATCTGCGTAAGGCTAACGCATCTAGAAATGTTTTTAATTATATACAATGGGAACATTGCCCGGCTCCTTTGGAAGGCAGCTCTAAAATGTTTTTGAAAACATTCACATGTTTTACCGATTTTGATAAATCAAACCCCGGGTCATTCTATTTTAAATTAAATTCTTCATCTAATTCTAAAGTAATGCTCATCCACACTAAATGATTATATGCTAAATCCTTTATTGATAAATTGTCAGTGGGTGGCTATGATCTGTAGAAATCCACAATTGATCTGAAATCAGTTTGGGGATCAAAATTCTGGCAAGTGCGATGCACAGACACGTTACACTGCGTGTGCCTTATCCCATTGCAGATTCTATTTTTAAATGAATCGATTTTTCAAACAACTTGTTTTGGATTGGCAACTTCTAAGCAAATGAATGCCCCTGCTCTAGCTGCAGAACTGGAGCAATTGTACTAAATATTCCATGGCTGAATTACAATCACTTTTTAACAATGACACTTTTAATTGTTCTAGTTTGGACCCCCTAGGTTGGTTAGTTTGGTAAACTAGTTCGGATGCTTGCCAACTTCGTTTCCATGACAAGGCTCTTGGTTACACACAGGATAGGCCTGATCCTCGGTTTGCTTACTCCCATTCAGTTACTACATATTCCGTTGGAAAGTTATGTCAAAATTGGTTGCAACACTCAACTCTAACTTCAGTGAAAACACATTTGTCATTATTATCAGGTGACATTGATTTGACAGATTTTATAAAAGGACCTGCTGGTCCAAGGTCAAAAAGATTTATTTATGCAGCTTACAATGAAATCTGGAAGCTATCCCAAATTGAAGCAGCTTCACGTTTAAGGGCAATTGATCAGGCTAATCTTGAAAAAGTGCTTGCTGTTGTTGATAATAGTATTAACACACTTTGTTCCCGCATTTACACATTGGACAATATTGTTTCATCTGTTGTTGAAATTGTGCAAGAGGATGTTTCTGTTTTGTATCATGGTCAAACTTAATTGCGTTCAGCTATGCAATTTGTGTGGACTTTACAGACTCTAAAGATGGGGAAAGGTCCATGGGATTACTTGAATGCCTCATCGTTATTTTTGCCTTTTAACTTGACAACAAAACAGCAGTTTATGTCCATGAAAGATGCTATGTATTCTCTTTTGCATATTGAAAAGTTAGATCCGTTACCATTCTCTGTGGCAGAAACAGACTCAGCTGTCTGGCTCATCCATGGGGTGATAAATCACCCATTTTCCTTGTTTAAATTTACCTCATGCATGAAACACTATCCACTAGGCTGCTTCAAACCCTTAGGCAGTGCATTTCTACACAAAGTTTGGTCATTACCATTCACATACAGATGCCTACGGGATGACAAAGAAGTATACCTAACTGGGAATCATGTAATACCACGATAGGTCATTCTCTTGTTTGTAAGAACATCCAGTTGCATGATGCCTGTGACCTTACGGCCCTGAATCTCGCATGTGTTTTAAAAGGTATACCCGTGCCAGCTATTACACACACTTTCACTCTGCTTGCAAACAGTAGTTATTTGCTTTTAAATAATGAAGAATGCTGAGGCATGCTGGCCGGCATCCCTTACAATGTAACGGTTTCACAACGTGTGGTTTGCTGTAAAAATGTGCTTTTCCCACCCCCACACGGGAGGTTCGATTTGGCCTTCCATTCTGACCTTGAAGGCAGACTTCAACAAGTTGAGCAGAATAGGAGCATTGTTATCCCAAAAAGAAGTTTCACTCACATCTGCTCATGAGACATTCGTCCTTCACGTGGCTAACACCCATACAGAAGTAGAAGCCCTTCTTAATACTGACCTCCCACTACATTTCGGTGCGTTGATTCACACTATCTTCAATGCTTCTAACACTACAGGGATTGCCCATTTTTTTTAAAGCTGTGGGCTCTGGCCTTGTGACCTCTTTCCAAACTATATTTGGTGTGATACCAGCATTTATCCATTCTATTTTTTCCAGTGTCTTCGGTGGCTTGACACTATTACTTGCCTTAGCCGCTTGGATTTTGCTGTTAATTTGCATGCTACGAAATGGATGCTCTTCTTGTGGCCCTGCACAGCCAAGACTGGCTGCAGATGCTCCGTAGCCATATGCTTGAATGCTGCAGTACTCTGGCCCTGGCCACACTCAGCGTGGCCTATGGATTATCTTTTCTCTTTGTCTATTACACTTGCGTGCAACCTGTCTTCAACTGCTTGGATTGTTCCTTTCAATGGGCATTGGCTCTTTGCCTCTCCAATACGGCATTTACTCCACCTGATTTTGAACTGCTAATGAGTCACTTAGTGGCCCATGAGCAAGAATGTTCCGGTGTTGGAATTATGGCCTGCGCAGCTGCGCTGGGAGTTCTGTCTGAATGGGATATCTGTGCAGCGGCACTGGATTTCCTACAACGGAGTTACATCGAGTATCACACAAGTTGTCCTTTGGTGGTGCTGGAAGCACCCATTGTTGAGGAACATATATGTTCATTCACTCTGCTTGATTGGGTGGCATCACTTTTTTCTGATGATAACAATGGCTTCCTCTTGGAGACTATCGCAACCTACTGTTTGTACACCTTGCTGGATTGACTCAGCCACCTTATCCTTCCTGGATTTAATTTTTGTGTGCATTTTTGGACACAAACAATTTTTTTTACTCTTTCTCTTCTCACATTCCCCGCAAATCAGAGGTATCATTGATACAAATGCTATTAATTCTTGCTCAGACTTGTTTGAAGGCTGTGTTCTCTTTAAGCCCACTGTCGGATGGACTGACCAAGGGGAGGGTGTAGTGAGGATATGGACACACCTGTGGACAATGCTAAGTTAGCATAAGTTAGTATATGCTTGGCCGCCATCTTGCCGCTTTTGCTCATGTTACTACATGCCACATTTCTCGTAAACACTTTGCTTGCTCGCTCTCACATGAGAACTGTCTGCATTTCACATATTTAGTTGAACACTCTGCTACTCGTCTGTACAGCGTGTCAAAGGTCGTAAAACAATGAAAAATGAGCTCTGTTGATTTGCTTTGGTCAGTCTTGCACAAAAGAGGGGTGGAAACGTGAAAACACCCATTTTGAGTAGACACAGCCGCAAAAGGATTAAAAGTAGACACGCACCTTTTTTGAACTCGAAAGGAAGAGGGCCTCAACGGCCAATTTGGCAGGGAAACATGGCACGGCTGGGAGGGAGACACGGAGGCCGGCATGCTTTAGGGACTCTCAAGGTGGCACGGAGCTCCCTCAAAAGCACAGAAGAGGCTGAGAACGGATGCGGGACCTGACCTAGACGCAGACCTATAAGCGTATATAAAGCCAGAGTGATGGTAGCCCTGAAGGGGAGGCCCTGGATGGACCAATACATCGGGGAGGCCCTCCACAGGAAGGGGAAGGATCCAAGGCGGGCAGGCTTACCGGCACCACCCCCCAAGCAGCCAAAAATGGGGAGCCTACAGCCAAAACGGTGGTCCCGAAGAAGACGGCCTAGGCAGGAGGCAATAGCCCTACTGGCGTAAGGGCAACAAGCACCAGGGGCAAGAGCAGAACCCGGGCAAAGGAGAGAGTGGCGGCCCCCCTAAGGTGCTGACCAGCTCAGTCTCCGAGGAGAACAACGGCGATGAGGGGTCTGTGGCAAGCACGGCGGCCCCTTGGGAATCACGAGCAAGGCAGGACAGCACGACAGAGAATGTAAGCACATGACAAAGGGTGCAAGGGGAAGGCTCAAAGGGGGGCAATGCAGTGGTGTGGCAAGTGAGGGCCCCAGGCAAATGGTGAGCTGGGGGTGCAGCTAGGGGTGAACAACCTAGGAATGCAGGGGTAATGTCCTAACATGGTGGGCAGGGCAAGGAAGGGACCAGAAAGGATTTCAATGCGAAGCTTGGGGTCAGGGTACGGCTCACCCAGCAGTTTGGGTGCCTTGGTGGCAATGGCCTGGGGCAGGCTCCCCCTTTGGCGTGGACCCACAGTGGAACACAGAGAAAGGCGAGGGGAGCCAGGATCCAGAACAGAGAGTGAGGAAAGCTAGCGATCCCAAACGGGCCGCTGGCAAAGGTCGGGAGATTCCCCACCAAGAAAGGCAGGACGAGGCGGCAAGGACCACAGAGGTTACAGAGGGGGGGGGGTGGCAGCTCTGGAGGGCAGTACCGGAAAGAACAGAGCAGGTGAGGGCCTGGACCCAAGGGGGAAACATGCAGTGAATACCTATGCCCCTCCCCAGGAGACCCTCCACAACCACAAAACTCTTGGGGCTCGCCAACCTCATCCCACTGATGTTAAAAGAAACACTATGGATAAAGGAATATATAGATATTTTCACACTATTGGAGGTGCACCAGGCATGCCTGGACCTGATGACGCAAGGCAAAAAAGATGATGACAAGAGGCCATGGAGGAAAGGTCCTTTGATAATTGGCTACTGGCTTTCACGACCCTCGCATGTGTATTCATTGAGAAGATCCCCCAGAGCTCGGCAGCTATGATCTTATATGAGCAGAGGGTGCACGACGCACAACGAAAATATCAGGGGGAGGGATGGATAAAATATGACGAGGGCTTCTGGGTAAAGATGCAAACATGGCCGGTGATCGAGTGGGATTGCCAAGACATGGAGGGGTTCACAACTCATATGATGGCCGCCAGGGAAGGGGTAAGCTCAAAGGAGCATACTTTTTGTCACTATTGGGCAAAAGGGAAATTCGAAGGCCAGGGACAGTACTCTAAAATCAGGAACCAGAACAGCAGCAAGGCAGGAAAGGCATGTTGGAAATATGACAAAGACGAGTGCAAGTGGGGGGCCGTTTGCACATTCAAGCACGCATGCGGATCCTGTGGGGGAAGCCACCCCACAATACGCTGCAGATAGACCCTGGGGGCTGGGGCCAACAAAGAAAAGGGTCCCCCCGAAAAGTAAGAAGCAAGGAGCCCCAGAGAGTGGTGAGGGGGTAGAGGAAGGGCGGCTCCCCTTATCTACCCCCATAATAGCAAGCAGGATGATGTATTTATTAGGGCGCTATCCCAAAAAGTCAGACAGGGACACATTGGCAGGGGGTTTCACAAGGGGTTTTCCCATCCCTTACAAGGGTCCAGTAGGGGCCTGGGAGAGCCGGAACCTGAAATCAATTTCAGGAAAACCCGGAGGCGGCACCACAGAAAGTGGTCAAGGAGGTCCAAATGGGAAGGGTGGCATGCCCTTTCAGTTCCCCCGCTAGAAATCTTAGTGGTATCCCCTCTGGGAGTGGTGCCCAAGAAGGAGGCAGGCAAGTTCAGGTTGATCCACCATCTGTCGTACCCCCACAGTGATTCCATCAATGATTGGCTAGATCAAGGGAGTTGTTCGGTGGCATTTGAGTCAGAGGAGAAGGCAGTGGACCTGATCAGACAAGCTGGGAGGGGGTCTTTGTAAGCAAAAACAGACTGAATCTGCGTTCCGCCTCCTGCCGTTACACTCAGACAGCTACCAGTTGCTGGGGTTTCAGCTGCACAGCCAATATTATTATGACAGATGCCTCCCCATGAGCCGCTCCATATCATGCACATATTTTGAGGCTTTCAGTGGGTTCTTGTAATGAGAGCTAAGGAATCGCTCCCCATCCGGGGGAGGGTCCACTACTTGGACAATTTCCTTTTCATCCATGCCGCAGGCACAGGGGAATGTGCAACCCTCCTCCGTCTATTCCTAGAGCTGGTGAAGGAGCTCAGGACAAGACAGAGGGCCCCACCATAAATTGTATGTCCTTGGAACTGGAAGTGGACTCGGCGGCAGGGACATGCAAACTGCCACGCGAGAAAGTGGCAAAACTGAGGCAGATCATTAGCAGACTGAGACAGCAGAAGAAGGCGACCCTAGGCGAAATACAGCAGCTGCTGGGAAAGCTGAATTTCGCCACTAGAGTAATCCCCACAGAGCGCCCCTTCGCCAGACACCTAGCCTGGATAACCAAGGGCTTGACACAAAAGCAACTCCGCTCTTCTCATCTGTCCAAGCTTGGCAAACTGAGTATCATTTCGTTAAGTTAAGGTAGCCCCTTTTATATAAGGTGTTCAAATACAGAAAAAACTGTTTGAGAAGCATCGTATAAACATATTATCAGTATTAATTCAATAGTAGTAGGGCATGAATTCTATTGACAAGACCAGCCTTAATCCTGATTCAGGCGCAAATGGGAGACCCAGATAAGGCGCAAAGTAGGGAAGATAACCAGTATTTATGGCACTCCTAGTTTGAACACTAGCACCTTACTGGTGTAATGTTCAATAGCAAAAATGTACCGATCATTGCCTATATGCAAAATATCAGGGCTGATTGTGGATGCTGTGAAGAAAGGGGAGGCAAGCGGCATTTGGAACCCCTTAAGCCTGACTGGTTACAACGTCGGCCCCACACTGTGGTTAACCGCAACCACGCTAGGAGGGCAGCAGTTCAGCTGGTCCTGCTGGGTGGCTTACCCCTCGCTTTTGCCACATCTCTTGCACTCTGGCTCCCTGGGGGGGGGCACGATTAAACCCCGATATTACGCCTACACTAAAGTAAACTGCGGCCAAAATTTCCACATCATTTTTGCTTCCTTCTCCTGCTGCTCTGTCCGGCTAGACTACAAGCATGACTGCTGGCTGCAATACAAGTAATGCAAACTGTAATACAAGCTCTGCATGCAGCAGGGGGTACATGTTGACAACTTGAGTAGTCCAGACCTGTAATCTACCTTAGGCGTCCACACGCTGCTCTGGAAAACAGCATGTGACCACGTGCCTGCCATTGCCATATCAGTTGCTTTCTAGCTCATTAACTCGGGAACAGAGGGTTATAAGACCACTTGAAGCACTTTACCTCCATCTACTCATTTAGCGCACTCCTCATTTCAAACAAGGTGAGCAGGGAAGCAAGACCAGGAGCAGACAGTAGTGCAGGTGTATGTGGGTGGTTATGTTATTTTATCAAGATTTCTAAAGTGCGCTGTTACCCTGAGGTGTCCTGGCGCTATGCACTACCTACCAGAGCGAACCGTTAAGACATTAGTAGAAAAAGGTGAGCCAGTGATTGAACCCAATCACTCCAAGTGCGACACCAGGTCCAGCGGAGGTGACCCAGGTCTCGGTGCGGCTTCTAGGCACCCTGGGGAGCTCCTGCTCAAAATCCTCCACCACACAATGCCACATAGCGCCACTCAACCCAAGCAGTTAGCCACCTGAAAGGCAGGAACTCAAGGGGAATAAGGACAAAAGAAGGAGTCTCCCCTCTCTTTTACACAATCAAGCAAGGAAGGACTGAAACTGGTGATCCACATACCAGGTACCATGCTACATACAGCATTGTAGATAAGGAGCAAAAACAGTCTACAGAAGCAGTAAATCGGTCTCTAGATGAAACTATATTTCCAATAGCCCCACAAGGGATATTAAAGCTCAGCAGCCCAGCTCAACTACACGGAAGTCAGCTACTAGTAAAAATGCCTAAAAGGCAAACTGTGCCTTGGAAAAAAGGCCAAGCCAGAGGCCCCCCCTCATCACCCACCTTCCCTAGTATGCCCCCCCACACCCAGATATCACCTACTCATGAGACAGCCAATCTCGAGGCAAAAGGCAGACATTAAAGCGGGAGGGTGCAGGGGATGGGGGGAGCGGCAGGGAAGGCACTCCGCCAGGCCACTGAACTCCGAGGAATTTCACAGAGTTTTCTAGTAACTCCGTGAAATTCCACGGAGTACCACTACGCGAGCGCCGCCCACCCCTGGAATTCAGAGCAGCATACCATCAAGTGGAACTTGAAAAATGCTGTTGTCATTTAACTGCCTTTGTTACACCTGAAGGGATATTTCAATTTTGTAGGATGCCATTTGGTATAGCTTCTGCTGTGGCAGTTTTCCAAAGATTGTTGTCAGATATGCTCAGTAATATGGCACAAGTTGCGATTTTTCAAGATGACATCTTGATATTTTCAAACACTGATTGCGAACATGATCGTGTTTTGAAGGAAGTGTTGGGAGTATTAGAGAAAAGGGCTGCTAAAATGCGGAAAGACAGCTGTACCTTTAAGACAAGAGCGATTGAATATCTTAGCCATGTTTTCTTGGAACAAGGGGTTAAGCCTAGACCAAGTATGGTCAAAAGTATAGTTGATGCTCCAGTTGCAAAAAATAGAGAGCAGTTGTTATTTTTCTAGGACTTTATGAATTCTAGGAAAAATTCCTGAAAAACTTTGTGAATATTACTGAGTGTTTTAAAGTATTGTTAAAAAAAGATGTGGAGTTTTAATGGCCCGAGGAAAGCCAGAGCACTTTTGACAAAGTCAAGCAGGAGATAGTTAAAGCACCTGCTCTACAGCTATTTGTAGAAGGCAGAAAGGCAATTGTCACAGTGGAGGCATGCAAATATGAACTAGGAGCAGTTTTGTCTCTGCTGGATGACAACTATGAAAACACAATAGGGTTTGCTTCCAGAACACTACGTCAGGCAGAACGTAAATATTCTGTCATAGAGAAAGAACTACTAGCGTGTGTCTGGAGTGTGGAGCAGTTTAGAGCATATCTTTGAAGAAGGCCATTTGTATTAAAGACAGACCATCGTCCCTTAGTGGACATCTTATCAGGAAGGAAGTTAAAACACTCAACTGCTAATTTGTTACAATTCACGTTCTAAGTGGAGTTTATTCCAGTCGAGAAAAATCGCAGAGTAAACTGCCTTTTGAGGTTACCTATTGAAGATTCAAGTGAATGTGAATGGGAGTGTGAAGTAGATGAGTGGTTTATAGTGCATATTGGAAATGTAAGTATTTGCAAGAGAGATGAGGATTGGATAAGAGCTGTTGATGAAGATGAAGTATTGAAGGAAATAAAACCACTGGTGAAGTCAGTTTGCCCAAAAGAGAAAAGTTTAACTCATGAACTGCAAATGTTTTGGAAGATATCTGATGAATTTTCAGTTGAAGGTGGTAAGCTAGTATGAAGAGACAAACTGATTCCACCTTTATGCTTTCGACAGAAGATCATTGAACTTGCACATTCAGGACCTTTTGGGTCTACTGTAATTAAAAGAAAGGTGAGGGAAGATTTTAGGTGGCCAAAGATGGATGGTGAGATTGATACATTTGTAAAAAGGTGCGCAAAGTAAGTGACCAGGTTCTGAAAACTGATGGTATACCTGAATCGGTGCCAGAGGAGAATAGCAATGCATTGGTGTGGATTTCTTGGGTCCCTATCATAATTTACCTAATCACATGAGGTACTTTATTTTTATGGTTGGCATTTTTTTTAGATTGGCAAAGTTGATTTTGTAAGTGAACCTACTACTAGGAGTGTGACTAGTTGTTTTCAGAAAGTTTTTGCTAGAAACAGGATCCCAGGGGAGATCATGACAGATAACGGTGTTCAATTTACATCTTTAGAAATGGTGTCTTTTCTAGACAAGTGTGGAATCAAACACATTAGAACACCATGATAACCGCCTCCAAAGTAATGGAAAAGTAGAGTGCTTTAATAGGGTCCTGGGTGAATGTGTGAAGTCCACGTATGGATGCAATATGGATGTGGAAAAAGCTATCAAAAAGTTGGTACGGTCATACCCCCGACACCCTTTAGTGTTACTGATAAACTCCATTTGAACCGATGATAGGAAGAAAATCTACTACAGAGATGTGTCCTTTGTGGGTGGTTCAATTATTTTCCAATAGTGCAAATGTCAGTGATTAGTGTAAAATGGCTGAGAATAAGTCTAATATGATTAACTCGGAGAGAGAGAATAATGAGAAAAAGAAAGTACGTTGAAAGTAGGAGATTAGGTGCGTGTTAAAAATCCCAATTTAGTTGTGAAACGTTATGAAGGAACTCAGCAAAATTATCAGATGATAAGTTGTGGAGTACGTCTCGCATAGCTTTAGATCCAAGTGTACAGAATGGTTATGAGAACGGTTGTAGAGGAATACACAGAAGATCAACTTCAGGAGAAAATGATAATTGTGAGAGAAGTTATCACAATAGGTATGTGCCATGTCATTAGGCACTATCAGTATTGCTTTCAAGTGAAGTGTAGGAAGAAAAGATGTATTTTAGAAGTAATTTTTTTTTTGGATTGCTCGATTTTCTAAGTTGCATTTTGTTGGAAAAAGGGGAGAGGTGTGGTGATGTTGAGTATAGAATGTGAGTAAGTCAGAATCTCTGTTGACACCACTGGATACAAATACTTGAACACTACTGCATCTACGAGTGTTCACTTCACAAGGCCTGTTATTCTCCCTGCTGAGTGAGGGGGACATAACCCAGGAAAACCAAGATTACCTGCTCTGGAGCCTGGAGCACCAGCACCTGACTGCGTGCCAACGAAATTGTGCCCTATGTTGAAGAGGAGAGCGTTGAAGGGAGCAAGTCCAGTGGGAAGCCCTACAATGAGCACTTTCTCTGTGAGGTGTGGGGTTTCAGCTGTGCACCAATTATGCTATAGCCTGTGTTCAGCACTGTTTTCAGTGACCCCATTATACAAGGAGAGGGCTGCTGTAACTGAGTCACACAGCCTTGTTGAGGCGACCCCCCTATGCCAGAGTGGCCCACTGTTGAAGTAGCTGTGCAGTCAGCATAACAGAACTTGGGAACTCCTTTGCGGCAACCCCGTATACCAGGAGGGGCCTCTATATTAGGGGCAATTGCACCGGAGGAGTCTATGTTGCGGCTAAAAGGTGTGCCAGGAGGAGCTACCAGGACCAAATCACCAAAGACTTTGGCCCGTTGCCCAGGACTGGAATGAGACTGCAACCAGTGGGTCTAGATATACTTTGAGATCTGCCCTGACTAAACCCCTAGGGACATTTGGATGCCGAGGAGGATGACGCGCCCTCGCGGGACTGTAATTGGTAGCCGAAGTATTGAATTCCCTCAGCTAGGGAGAACTTGATTTACTGTATCTCTGTGAGCTGGAGAGTTCTGTTCTTGCTCCTGCTACATTGCCACGTATACCACAAGCATTCTGAGTTCCCTGAACAGGATCTGATCCTGCTGTAACTTCGAAATCTTCAGTGCTGCAGGAGCAGGTAAAACCTGCACTGAACCAATGAGCTCCAGGGGATTCACTGCTAAAGGTGCTGCGGCACCATAGACACTTTTGACTAACTTCCTAAAGAGTCAAAGGGAACTCGTAAGTATGGTCTTATAGTCTGTATTCCCTTGGATGCGGCCACCAGTAAATGGGGAGAATGCACCCCATTCATTCTGAAAGGCAGCTAAATGTATGCGTTTTAAATCTGTTGTTCAAACCACATTTGTCGTCAAATAAAAAGAGCAGCAGAATACTAATTTAAAATGAGCAACTGTTTCACATAACAGAGCTATAAGCGACCACCTTCTAGAAGTTTGGTCAAGAAATACCTATTGTTGGCTAAACATGATGACATCTGTTGTAGCGTTACTAGGCCCAAAGTAGCAATACTTTTTTCACTATAGTAAGATTATTTTTCTTTATTCATGCCAATGGATCATACCTCTCTCTCTCTTGGCCCTCCAATGGATTTTGTGTGGAGAAGGGTTGGATATAAGAGGTCCCAACAGTTATCCAAAGAAAACCAGGAATTGGATAACTGAACTACAAGCTAGATATCAGGCTCATGTGTATTACTGTCAGAACAAAGCTATAAAGATAAAAGATAATCACTGCAAGCCCGAATTTCCTGAAGAAACGTAGATGAGCCAATATCATACAAACTAAGGGGTCTATTAGGATGGCGGTCGGAAAACCACCCCGCCCGCCATAGTATCGGAAATCAACCATCTGGTGGTACCGCGGCGGGTAAAAATCCATTCGCAGCGGTCGTATTCGCGACGGAAACACACAAAATCGCCGCGAGGCCAGCGGAGTGACCGCACGTTAAATTAGGATTCCATTGAGGTGACAGCAGGACGATCCGCTGTTTGCGACTGCCGCGATCACAAACAGTGATGAATGGAAGAGCCGGCGGAAGGGCTGTTGCATAGCCACCACCACGAACGCTCCGTGACAAATATGGCGGTCGACAAAAAAAAACACACAACAAGGCCACCAAGTGCACACATCAAACTGGCTCTGCCCCCAAGAACACCTACCACACCCCAATGACAAACCCCCATGGAAACTTAAAAAATACAAATATTAGGACAACCCACACAAGACACCTGACAACAATACTCCTTTTTGACATAACCACATAGTCGAGTATAAAACCAGCCCCTTGCCTGACCGGAATCCTTTGCACTACTCCAGCCCTGAAGGAACTAAACCCTGCAGCACATTGGAAAGGCAAAATACCACACATCTCACCAGCACAACAACAATACACACACACACACACACACACCAACCACACCACCCTCACACCTGCACCTCAAACCATTTGATCATCACACACCATGGCACAAAAGAAAATGCCCAAATTCACTGAGAGTGAGTTGTCAGTCATGGCAGATGAGATAAACAGAGTAGAACCACAATTGTTTGGTAACCTGGTCCAACAGACACCATTGGCGACCAGAGCACAAATGTGGACAAGGATAGTCGACAAGATCAATGCAGTAGGGACCACCCCACTCACCAAGCAGGAAATCATGAAGTGGTTGCATGACCTCAAGAGGATGGTGAAAGAGAAGAACAACAAGAACCGTCAGCTGGCTCAGATGACTGGCGGTGGCCCTCCCATTCTATCAAGAACATTCACTGCATGGAAGGAGAAGGTGCTTGCCATACTGCATCCAGAGTCTCACAGGAATAGCCGGGGGAGTGGAGGCTGGTAAGTACAAACAAATGTATACCATTACACTGCTATGTACTGGCTTGCACAACTCAAAGCTACACCTCCTAGGCCAAATTCCGTTCATCTGCACCACAATACCCAACACAAGTCTCACAGATGTAACATTCACTCCATCTGAATCACCCCAAAGGTAGCCAGCAACATTCCTAGGGTTGCATGTGTACAGGCAGCCAGCACTACAACTTCCACCAGGCCCCCTTGTTTCACAGCTCAGCAAGATGGAGCATTCCCCTCTACCCAGAAGCATGTGGCAGCCATTGCATTGTTCACCTTCACCTAACCGGTAGGTAGCTATCTTCCCAGGGAGGGGTGTTTGGGGGTGGAAGGCCTGCACTACAACTCCCATCCCCTGTCCCATCCCTGAGCAGGATGTAGCACTCCACCCCCCAGAAGCATGTGGCAGCCATTGTATTACAACAACCAAACTTACAGGTAGGTAGCCATCTTCACAGGGAGGGGTATTTGGGGTGGGAGGCCTGCACTACAACTTCTACCAGGCCCCCTTGTTCCACACAACACTCCCCCCCCACCCAGAAGCATGTGGCAGCCATTGCATTGTTCACCTTCACCTAACATGTAGGTAGCTATCTTCCCAGGGAGGGGTGTTTGGGGGTGGGAGGCCTGCACTACTATTCCCACCAGGCCCCCTTGTTCCACAGATCAGCAAGATGGAGCACTCCCCCACCCAGAAGCATGTGGCAGCCATTGCATTGTTCACCTTCACCCAACATGTAGGTAGCCATCTTCCCAGGGAGGTGTATTTGGGGGTGGAAGGCCTGCACTACAACTCACACCAGACATCCCTGTCCCACCCCTGAGCAGTATATAGCACTCCACCCCTCCAGAAGCATGTGCAGCCATTGTATTACAACAACCAAACGTACAGGTAGGTAGCCATCTTCACAGGGAGGGGTGTTTGGGGGTGGGAGGCCTGCGCTACAACTCCCACCAGGCACACCTATCCCACCCCTGAACAGGATGTAGCACTCTACCCCCCCTCTGAGAGCATGCGGCAGCCATTGTATTACAACAACCAAACTTACAGGTAGGTAGCCATCTTCACAGGGAGAGGTGTTTGGGGTTGGGAGGCCTGCGCTACAACTCCCACCAGGCACACCTATCCCACCCCTGAGCAGGATGTAGCACTCTACCCCCCTCCGAGAGCATGTGGCAGCCATTGTATTACAACAACTAAGCTTACAGGTAGGTAGTCATCTTCACAGGGAGGGGTGTTTGGGGGTGGGAGGCCTGCACTACAACTCCCACCAGGCCCACTTGTTCCACAGCTCAGCAAGATGGAGCACTCCCCCCACCCAGATGCATGTGGCAGCCAATGCATTGTTCACCTTCACCTAACAGGTAGGTAGCCATCTTCCAGGGGAGGGGCGTTTGGGGCTGGGAGGCCTGCACTCCAACTCCCACCAGGCACCCTTGTCTCACCCCTGAACAGGATGTAGCCCTCAACCACACACCTAGAGGGAAGTGTCAGAAATTCAACCCAAATGTGACAACAGAACAGGTAAGTAGACAGTGCATGCACCCCACCATTCCTCTCAAAAGACATGGAGCCCTATGACAACACCAGCCCTCACATCCCACCAAAATTGACACAGATCCAAAAGCCACTTAGAGTGTGTTGACAGCTAAGCGTATGTAACTGTCACAGCTACCAATGTGTGACTCACCAAATCACTTGTTGAAGAAATTCAGGGCACAATCATGCACAGCACTGAATGCACTGTAAGTGCCATGGGGGAAGAGCATCAAGGACCATATGAAAACAAAGCAAGCATGGTCTCTAGTACAAATAAAGCAATTCATATGATATGACATAGGTATGCATGAGATAACAATAGCAATTCATGCTACAGATGTAACGTCTGCCAGGCAGAGTAATCAACAAAGATGCTTCACATCAAGTCGTTGTGCCGCTAGTTGTTAGATGACAACATGTCCTTGTAACCACAAAATCTGCACATGGGTCATGGTAACTATTTACATGTCACACCATGGACAAGTAATGTATGTACCTTCACATCATGTCATGATGCACAGTACTGTGCAGACATACAATGTGATAACTAGTCAGATGTGTGGTGTATAACCTGCAAATAGGATACATCTAACACCAAGCTTGAGGGGTGCACTTCAATGACGCAGAAGCTGATGACACCAACCTGCAGAGCCAGTCTCAACCCGGAACATGGACTCTCTGATGCTGACTCCCTGGATTACGAGAATGTGGAGCCACAGGCCGGCCCATCAGGCATGCCAGGGCGCAACAGGTCCCACTACCCCAATGTCCCACTATGGTAGCAAGAGGATGGTCATTATCGATTAGTTTGGTGATTAAGGATTATTAATATCACCATCAACTATTCAACTAATGGTCCATTGACCTTAGGAGGGAAGTAAAATAATTTCCCAAGTTAGATAAATGTCCTGATTCTCAAAAGAAAGTCCTGATTTCAATGCTCAGAACCTGAAGGCTGGCAAACTGGAAGGTGATGCAAGAAGGCGAATGTTGGAGTTGTGTGAGTATCAATAGGGTTGTGAAATGTTGCTAATGTGCTAGGATGTATTTTTGAAGTGTTGGGAATAGTAAGTGTTTTGACTGTTCGTGATAATGTTGCTCATTTTTGACTTGATGGTTTTATTGAGTATATTGGTAATTTCATAGGACAGAATGTTTGATTATATGTTGTTAACATGAAAAGTTAGTGTCTTGTTTTATGTTGTCTGGAAGCACAGGTACAGTGATACCTGGAAATTCCCGGGAAAGGAATAGTGGGTGGTAAATGGAAGCAACACTGCTCTGAGGTTACTCGTCTGAATAACAGTGAGAAGCTATGCAGGGCTGGCAGTGTTAAATTAGGGACTATTTTCTGTGTAAAAATGAGAGTGATTGATAGCAAAGAGTTCGCTGGTGAAACTTTGGTGTTATATCACTTAGAAAGGGTAACACCAAAGGAGTAGCAGGTTCTTCTGAGCTTGAGTGAAGGGTAAGCAGAAGCGATTTACTCGCAGTGTTTGAGGAGTAAACAGAAGTTCTTACTTTGTGAAGAGTAACCGGAATGCGTTACTCGCAGTGAAAAGACATCTATCCTTTGTTTAGTGGAACAGACAGAGTAGCTAATGTTTTTATGTTGTTATTATCAGAATTTTGATTAAGAAAACTAAGAAAAATATTTCAGTAAGATGTTGTGGAGGGTCAGTAGTAGGAGTTAAACTGACTGAAATTGAAACTGACAGTTTTGGATAAAAGAAATTGCATTGAACTATTGCAGAAATGAAAATGTTTGAAGGTTTAAAGAAACTGTTGGGAGGTAAAGTGAAAAATGTGTTTTTAATTGGTGATGCTCCTGAAGGAACACCCGTGCATTTTAGGTCTACCAATTTGGGACAACATTCATGTATGTGGGTTCACCAATGGTGCAAGATTACTGAAAAAGAAGGCCCTTTGAGGTTTCCAAAATATGGTACTTTTGAATCGCAAATTATTGACAAATTAAGGGAAGTGTTATGTGAAATAAAGATACCTTCTAGAGCTGCACAATTTGAGGCTTTAAGCATGTGAGAAAAGGCAGCAAGAGACAAAGCAAGTGAGGATAAAAATGTAAAGCATCAGATACAGGAGAAGGGAATTAATGATAATAAAAATCTTCAAATAAATAATGATTCAGGGGATGAAATAATGGATGCATTGTTAACTGAGTGTCCACCACTTTATGTGGTTTCCATTAAAAATACTGAAAATAGAGTACCAGTAAGTACTACAGTAGCTACTGCTTCCATTGAACAGAGAGAAACACAGATTGAGAGAACTGTGCAGACATTTCAGATTGACCCACTACCTGTTGATTCAGCACTGACAGTGATACCTTCAGGTGTTACTGCTTCAAATGTGACTGATTCAGTCCAAATATTGTAAACTGCAGATGCACAGGCAATGCCTAGAAAAATTATGACTGTCCCAATTAATATGGCCCCTATTCAAAAGGAGTAATTATATCAGGGTGTATTTCAGAATTTCAGAATTCACAGATTATTGAACTGAAATGAGACAGTCCAAGCACTGGATGGTGAGGGAAAAATGGTATTTACAACATCTGCAGCCCAGGATAAAATGAATATATTTGAAGATGGGATTTTTCAAACCTGCTTTGAGAAGCAGCAGTGATTAAAAAGATAGAGAGCATGGGGGAACAAATTAACCCAGACCCTGAAAAAGAGAGACCGCTTAGTGTTTTAAATTCAACATTTGAACATGAACAAATTAACAGTCCCTGCTGTTTAAATCATGAAAATGTGAACCAGTGTCAGGAGAAAGAATTAATTTCCCTGAGTTAGGAAACCGATACATGTGCAGTAAGTATGCATGATATACTGACAGATTTGGCTCAAAATTATGAAATTGATGTTTCAGGAAGTTTTCCATTTCAGAAAAGTTTCAAGGTACATATGGATGATGAAGCAAATGAGAAAATGTGTTCTTCAGGAATGCAGTTGCACATTGCAGAAATAATAAAATATAATTTCAAATGCAATGGGTTTGTGAAGTTAGGAGACAAGCGGGCAAGAAAACATGAGAAGAAAAAAAAACACCAGACCTTGTTAGGGAAAATAATATGCAGGATGAGGGAGAAGCTTATGCTTACTCATTGAGAGAAAAGGTGGGATTTTCAAGTGCCACGGAATAAAGGTGAATTTGCAGCATTTCTAAACACATTCCCACAATTGAGAGACAAACTTATGCTGTGGTACCCACAAACTGATCGATTTGTTGAAAATTTAAAAGAGTTGTGCATTAATTTGGAAATGTTCTTTGACATTGCCATGCAGACTGAATTGTGGTGTCAATCTAAAGTTGTTGTGCAAAGGCCAGGTGAGGAGACAATGAAAAGGGTTTACATAAATGCACCATCATTTTCAGTTGTTATGGAGAAAAATGTAGCAGTGATTACTTTCCTGAAGGGCAGAGTGCCAGCAAAGGATGTTAATTGGGTACAGATTAAAAGAACACAGGATGGAAGAACAGGTGTTTTGGGTCGTGCATATTCAGGTATGGATATTGTACTGCTGGAAAAAGTATTCTTTTGCCATCTTTATAACAGATTTGAGTATTGGAAGAAGAAATTTAGACATGATGTAGCAGTTGGAAATGTGCAACAACAGAGAG
The DNA here is from genome assembly GCF_964204655.1 of Triturus cristatus. Classification (NCBI taxonomy): domain Eukaryota; kingdom Metazoa; phylum Chordata; class Amphibia; order Caudata; family Salamandridae; genus Triturus; species Triturus cristatus. Next base: position 1,528,647,486 of record NC_140591.1, read on the forward strand.
AAATACAGGTGTAAGATGTGTCAGCCAAGCAAATGCAAATGTCCCAAAAAATATGGAAAATGCTAAAATTAATTTAAATGAGTTGTCCAGAGCAAATGTGAATTATTTCCAGAAACAAAATCAGAACCCAGTTCAACAGGTTGCTGTGTTTGAAAATGAGAGTTTTAACCCCAACAATTCTGAATTTACCAAGTCCATTGTGAAAGCAGTGGAAAGTCCAGATTTAGTTGTAGGAGTTTTAAACAAAAACAAATTACAAACCCAGTTTTAAAAGAATTTGCACCAAAAATAGGCCCATTTGAGGAAAGTTACCAATTTGTTGTTTCTGACTCAGGCCGGGCAGGAAAACAATTGTTTTGCAAATTAAACAACACAAATTACTGTACACCAGATGATGTTAATTATCAGATTCCTGATGAGGATATACATTTTAAAATGGCCCAACAAGAGACAGCTGTAGCATTATTTTCAGAAAGGACAGTTGAAACATTACCTTCTGATTTGAAAGAAATAATACACACAGAAGTAAGGGAGTTCACAGCGAAAGATGTCCGATTAATAACATGTGCAGAACATGTCTTATTTAAATTAGAATCAGATGACATGTATTCAAGAACACCATCAGTTTCATACATTTTACCCATAATTGGAGATAAACTGAGTAAAAGATTTTTTATGGAATTGATTGGAAGTTTATGTAACTGTCTGATCACAGGTTCACAGAAACTAAATGAAAAGAACAGATTAGTGCAGGAGATTAATAGCATAACTTTTCCATGATGTCCTGTGGTACCGAATCCAGCCAATATATTTTTTCACATTACATGTGCTGAAGAATGGCTTACTGTTATTGATTTTTGTCAAGTTCATGTCACCGTGCCATTGCATGAGAATAGTCAGGAGTACTGTCAAAAAGAAAATGAATGTCTGGGACACATACTTGGAAAGGGAGCTAGAAAGGTGTCACCAGAGAGAGTGGAAATAATTCACCAGATTAATCCACCTCAAATTCACAAAAATAAGTCAAGATGTTTTTGGGAATGGTTAGCTCCTGTAGAGAGTGGTTACCAAACCTTTCTCTAGTGGCTAAGCCTTTACTGAGGCTGACACACAGGGATGTGTCTGATCCTCTTCCATTGGACATCAATTGCACAAAAGCATTCCTAGAGTTGAAAGAGAAAAAGTGTTGCGCCCCAGCACTAGGAATGAAAGTTTATTTAAACAAAAATAGACCAATTTGCAGTGAGAGGGAGGGCTGCGCCCTTTCAGTGCCTGTTCAAAAACATAAATGTGTTCAAGGGTCTGTAATGTATTTCCCAATGACCTTTGTCCCAACATCAATGAAACTGAATATGAGTGTCTAGATGTCATGAAAATATGCATAAAGCCCAGATCAGACTTTAAGGATGAACGTCTGATTCAGCCCAACCATGTCCATTCTGTAGATGGCCCATGTTTGAAAGGTAATAATGACACATTAAGAGCAGCACATGCTGTGCTCCTTATACATTACGTTGTCAAAGCTTCATGGCTTTCAGTAGTTACCTCAGCCCAACATTCGAAATTGATTGCTCTTACCATGACATGCAGTATAACTACTCAAATGGGAGTCACTGTTGTCATGGGAGAGAGAAATGCTAATTCAGTTGCACTAAATTGTGTTCTGTTAGCATATACATTCAATGGAATCTTCACAGGTGAATTAATAGAGGTTCAAGAAATTGTTTCAGAAGCAGAACAGCAGGGTTGTATCAGAACTGGTTTTGAGAAAAGTGACAACTGCATAGTAGCAAATGTGTTATTGCAAAAACTGATGCCCAGGTATAGATTGCCAGTTTCTCTGAAATCAGATCATAATGAGGTCTCAAAGAGGATGTGTGTAGAACCACAGATTGGACAAAGATCCGTTTGTAGCCATCAGCCTGAAATTTCAAGCATTATGAAGCAACACAAAGACAGTACAGTTACACTTTGCCGAAGTGGCTTGAAAATGGACATGCAAATGCACTTGTGAAAAACACAGATGAAAAGACTAGCCATTACTGTGAAGGTCTGACTGATGTGGAGCGGGCAGTTTCTCACAAGATTGCAGCTGCTACACAAGATCTGCATAATGGATAGTGCCAAAACTTTGATCTGAGAGATGCTGTGAAATAGAAAGGCCTGTTCCAAAGGATCCTGGCAAAGACTGTTGTGAAATGTGGTGGCCTTCCAAATTGGGTGCATTCCTCTAACACACGTATGGTCATGTGTCCCCCTGACAAAACAGCTCCTCTTCAAGAAGATATGCCAGCAGTGGTCAAAAGTCCACAGAAGAGGGTCAGTCAAGCTGTTACGGAACACACAGAGTCTGAAGCAGCACTAGAGAAAACTGAAGTGGCACTGGAAAAGCAAAAAGTGGAAACTGACTCAGATGAAAGTGGTGTCCAAAGGGTGAAAGAGTCAGATGCAGCCTCTGAAGAAGAAATTAGTGCTGTGGGTCTACGAGTGGAGGTAGGAAAAAGCTGGCTGAAAGGGTATTCACAACATCTGCAGTGGTCCCTTGAAAAATCATTTGCACCCATAGCTGAAACATCTGCATCTGATAAAACTGAAAATAAAAGTGAAAGGCTTGGATTGAAAAAGTGCAAAGAATTGATGGTGCTCTGTCAGAGTTTCTCAGAACCTGAGTGTTCAAATTGCATGGAAAATGTACAGAATGCCACACTCTTTGAGCCACCCTGAAGGCAAGCTGGTGACAAAGAAAGGCTGAAACAATAACTGGGAATTGTCAAGAGCTGAAGAGAAAAGATTCTTTGAATGATGAAAGAAAAAGCAGAAAAGAAAATAGAAAATAGAACTGTCCTGTTGAAATTTCCTTTTATTATTTTAGTTACTTATTTTAGGAGAAGACTAACAGTTCTAAGAAGCTACTTTCAGAACTCTGCACTAAACTTTGAGCTTGGCTGTATATGATCTGATTACAGACAAAAACGTGTGTTGCCTTAGAAAATAGAGGTAAAATTGTTATATGCTCATCTTTCCCAATAAAAATGTCACTTGTGAAAATAAATAAGTGTGATGATTTACAAATCATTTGAGGTATCATGATTTGTTATCATCAGAGGGTGAGTTGATAGAGCTAGATTTCTCAAAATTAAGCATCGCTCTGTTTTGTGTTTCAGACAGACTGCATTTAAATTGGCACGCAGATTTTGGTGCAAGTAAAAGCACATGGCATATGAAATATGAAATGAGGCCTAGTCAAATGCTTTTTAAAAGGGGCACTTTTATTGCATGCAAAGTGAAAGACATAAAATGAGGCCTGGTAAGAATGCTTTCAGTCTGAAATGCTTGTGCTGAATTAACATGTGTTTTTTGCAGTGTAGAGAAACTTGTGATTGCAGTTTTCCTTTTTAGCTTTGAAGATAAAATGGAGTGTGTTCTCTCCTCCCAGCTCCTTTCCCTTATAATCTACACTCCCTGTTCCCATCTCAAGAGACTCTGGCTTTGTTGCATATTTAGACAATACATATTCAGTTCATAACACATCTTTTTATAATGTGTATTAATTAATCAACCAACACTACACTTGGGGCAAAAACATTTTGCATGAAAAGCTATCTAAAACATTAGAGCATGTTGCTATAAATATGTATGTACTGTATGCGCTTTGAAAATTTGCACTGGTGCATGTTAATGCTATGTTGTACATTGCACATTTTTGCATGTTGTGCACAAATAATAGAAAAGCTGTTTTAAAGTAATAGCTTTTGCCAGGTAATAACTAATACAGGGTAATAGTATGGGGGAAGGTAAACATAATGGATTTTATTTCATAAATTAATACTTTTTTTGTTTTTTTGGTTTTGGCCTACCATAAAATGGCTGCCTGGGAATCCAGCATGGCTGAGAATTGTAATGAATGAGATACGCATGCGCAGAACTGCCAAGTGCTTCAAGTGAAGAGACATGGGTCAAGGCCACAGTGAACTGTAAATACTTGTTATCGTGCCAATGTACCAGTGTTTGTGGAAAGTATCCTTCCTGCGTGCGATGTGAAAGGAAAGAGGAAATGGACTGATACATTTTTCTGCCTTAATGTTGCATGCTTGTATAATTATTGATGGTGAAACAATAAGACTGTATTAAGCATTAACGCTTCCTTTGTTAAAACTGGTATGGGTTGGATTTGCAATGAGAACAGGATGGTGAGACCCTCATGTCATCTATGCTAACCAATCACAGTGCGAGTTTCTACTAAAACTGCAACATTATTAGTGAATTGAGTATAAATAATGACCTCTTTGGAGGCGTGTTAGCTATAGAGGGCATGCTGGCTTAGTGCTTTTGGACTAGAAGAGATAGAAAGAGAGAGGAGAGGGAGCAGATGAGACCAGACATCATATGGGTTAGGTACATGAATGTCGCGGGTGCCGCCTGGGAGGAGATGGAGTCCGAGGAGAGACAAAGGGAGGTGAGGGTTCTTGCTCATATTTATTTTAGAGAGTCCTTGCACGTCATATTTTTGGCAAGACAGATCACATTCCTCTGTGGTCTTGTGGAGGTTGGGCTGTCTCTCTCTGTGAAGCACAGAGAGGCAGATTGAACAGACCAGGGCAGAGAGTACAGCTGATGGAACAGGTTTAGATTTAGATGCTAAAACTCTCAGTTTATGCTTTGACTAATTAACTAGTTTGAAAAAGATGTATTTGTCTTATGCATTTCTTTCTCTTTATGGGAGATTTTTGCCAATTATTGATTAGCCTTGCAAACTCACTCTAGAATAATATTTTTCCTGAAACTCTTTAAAGAGTTCTGGGGGGGGAGGAGCTTAGCGAGCATCCAAGATGGTCGCGTGAGCACAGGGCTCCCCGGACCCTCGCCACTCCTCGCAATTTATCCTGATGATATCCTGATTTCTCGGACGGACTCTCGAAGGTGAACCCCGACTGAGTCCACAACTTTTTCCAGAACTGAAATCGGACTCGGGCAACCAAATTTACAGCCCTTTGAACTTTTGAGGCCCACCTGGAGGCTGTGCCGGGAACTCGGCGATTTGTGGATCCAGGACGTAGTTGAACAACAACGGCAGTGGGACCTCATCGGTGGCCGTACCCCCACTTTCGGTTTCGTTTCCGGATCCTGGCATGGTCTGATTGAGAGACCGTTTCGCTCGGCTGGGGACCAATCCAGCCTCCATTTAGTGTCAGCTTCGTGGTCTGTTGGTGCCCGGCCTGCCGGCGGCCATTTTCACCAGGTCTCGCGGGCCCCTCCGGGGCGCATCTTCTAGCATGGCGGGCAGGGGTGAAGCCGAGAAGCGGAAGACCAAGACGCCTCTTTGTGGGGGACCGGTCCAGACAAAAGTTATGGACCGGTACACTCAAGCCAAAGGATCCCCCGGGCTCTCCAGCCGTACCCCGGAGGACACCAGAGAAGACCCTTCTGCTCCTGTTGACTTGTCCCTGCAGGACATTATGGGCGCCATCACCGGCATGAAGGAGACCATCGGCCAGCAGTATGAGGCTCTGGCTCGTAAAACTGACACGGTCGCCATTGATGTCACTCTAATCAGGGCCGACCTGTCCAAGACTAACGAGAAAGTGAAGTCATTGGATTTGAAGACTTCCAGCCTCACGGCCGATGTGTCGGAACTCCAAACCGAACTTGGCAATTTGAAATCGGCCAATGACCTGATGTCCCATCGGCTGGAGGATTTGGAGAACAGGGCAAGATGCAACAACATTCGCGTCATAGGTGTTCCAGAGAATCCCGAGCCTCGTTCGGTTGACCTCCTGGTTGAAGATCTAATCCTCACCCATCATGCCCCTTCTGGACTGAGCAAGTTTTTCGCTGTGGAGCGTGCACATCGTGTTCCGGGCGGTAAGCCCAAGCCGGGCACTCCTCCGAGGCCTATCATCGCAAAACTTTTCCATTTCAGAGACCGTGATGCGATCTTGCAGGCTTCGAGAGTGCACGGCCCGGTGAAATTTGAAAACTCCTCTGTCAATTTTTTCCCGGACTTCACTCAACTTGTCCAGAGACAAAGGCTGGGCTTTCAGGGGGCTAAGCGACGTCTCCGGGACCTGGGATTGAAGTACGCGATGCTTTTCCCTGCCAGGCTTCGAGTGGAATATGAGGAACGGACCTTCTTTTTCGAGCGACCGGACAATGTGAGTGACTGGTTGGATTCCCTGCCTGGTCGGGGCGATCGAACGGAGCACCCTGGCGGTGCCGAGGGTGGTGAGCCTACACAGAAGTGACTTTTTGGTCCCTAACCTCCGTAAATCGGACATTGTTCAGTTGGGTTCTATTTGTTTTGTACATTTTGCCATATAGTAGTTCACGTCTGGGTGGCGGGTGGAGACGGGCCTCTCTCCTCCTCCGGGGTCTTTTTGTAGAATGGGATTGTTAGGGCGACAGGCACACTGCATTTTGGGGTGGCTTTTTAGTCTGCAGGGGTGCAGGGAGGGGGGAGTTGTAACGGGTTTTGGTTGGGGGGTGGGAGGGGGTGTTTGTGTTTTCCTTTCTCAAGGCGGCCTATTGGTTCTTTCTCTGCTTCAGGTGTCCTGCTCTTTGTGGGGAGACTCATTCCACACTTGTGGGGATGGGGGGTAGTGGGTTGAGGTTGATATCTTGGAACGTCAATGGATTGGGGGATCGTATTAAACGGGGTGTTGTACTGCAATATCTGCGTCGTTTGACCCCTAATGTGGTACTCCTGCAGGAGACGCATTTGGTCGGCAATGTGTCATGCTATGAACAGGTTGGGATACCGATTGGTTGCACACTCCGGGTTCACCACTGGTTCCAGCGGGGTTGGTATTCTGCTCCGGTCTTCCTTCCCACTAGAGATTGATAATGTCATCCTTGACGATAGAGGACGTTACGCCACCCTAACCGGTAGGTGGGAGGGTAAGACTCTTTCTTTAGTCACGATATATGTTCCCCCAGGCCTCCAGACCTCCACTTTCTCTGATGTTGGTCGGATGTTGCTGGAGCTCCCTGATAGTCTTCTCCTCATGGGTGGGGACTTTAACTCTGTGCTATCCGGCGATTTGGACCACCACCCCCCCAGGGCCCTTCCCGTTTCCCAATCATGGCTTGGTGGGTTCTTGGACACCTTTGGTCTGGTGGATTGCTGGAGGTTAATGCATCCGACGCAATGTCAATACACCTTCCACTCCGGGGCTCATGGGAGTCTCTCCAGGCTTGATTACTTCCTCATGCCCGCGGTCCAGTCCTCCTACGTTGGGGAGGTTAAACACTTAGCCCGGGGCATTTCAGATCACTCTCCTGTGTGGCTTCTTTTCGATACGGGGATGCAAGCCGCGGGGCGGATCGCCCCTATCAATCCTTGCCATCTGCGCAAACCTGAGACCCGCAACAGCCTCATAAAGTCGCTCGACCACTACTTCCTGGAGAACGAGGGGTCTGTTTTGTCCTCAGTGTCCCTGTGGGAAGCCTTCAAAACTGTTATTCGTGGACAGGCCCTATCTTTAATAGTCGAGACCAAGAAAGCTAGGAATGGGGAGGTCGTGAGGCTGGAGGCCAAAATACTGGAGTTGGAGGCTGATCTAGACTTAGGTGTCACCCGGGATAGACTCCACGCCCTTAGCTTGAAACAGTTTGACTATAAATCCCTTGTTACGGATGCCGCCAAGACAATGTACAGGGAACAGCAAGGTAGACTGTGTGATGTTGGGGATAAGGCGGGTAAATTGATTGCCTGGCTTGATAAGGAGAGAGCGAATCGTGTGGTCCCTGTGATTCAGAATTCTGACGGCGTGAATGTGACTGACCCTGGAGAGATTGTGGAGTGTTTTGCTGACTATTTCCATGTGGTCTACTCCCCGGTGTCCGATAGAGATGAGGATGACTCTTATTTATTGCTGGGGGACATTGCGCTGCCCTGCCTGTCTGAAGAGGATCGAGAGTGCATGGAGGCATCGTTGTCGGTCGACGAGATTGCGACCGCGATCCGTTCCCTCCGTTCTGGCAAAGCTATGGGCCCAAATGACTTGCCTATTGAATTGTACAAATTGCGCCCAGATAAAGTTGCACCATTTCTCCGTGATATGTTTATGGAGTCGTGTGATCTTGGCTCCCTCTCTTGTGACCAGCGTCTGGCTACTATAGTTGTGATTCCTAAGGAGGGCAAGCCTCGTGATCGTTGTGCCTCATACAGGCCTATTTCCCTACTGAATGCTGAACCGAAGATTCTCGCCAAGGTCCTCGCTAATCGCCTACTCACTGTCATTTGTGACCTGATCCATCCGGATTAATCTGGTTTCATTCCGCACCGGAACACTGCTCTCAACTTGCGGCGTTTACATGGTGTTCTCGCTAGGGCGGAGTTTCTGTCCGAGCCGGCCATCTTGGCTTCCTTGGACGCCACGATGGCCTTTGATACGATAGAATGGCCATATCTTTGGGCCACTCTGGCGAAATTCGGTTTCGGTGCGGGATTTATCAGTTGGGTGAGACTTTTATATACGGATCCGCTGGCTCAGGTTGTTGTCAATGGTAGGGTGTCCCAGTCCTTCGCTCTCGGGAGGGGTACTAGACAGGGGTGTCCGTTGTCCCCCCTGCTCTTTGCTCTTTCTCTAGAACCGCTTGCAGCCTGGCTCCGATGGGAACCGTCGATAAAGGGCATTCAGTGGGCCCCCGATTTTGAAGACCGGGTTTCGTAGTACGCCGACCATATTCTCTTGTACCTCACCTCCCCTCGTAAATCCCTTAACGTCCTATTTGACGTCCTCAATTCTTTCGGTAAAAACTCCGGTTTGATCATTAATTGGTCTAAATCGTGTGTGTATGTCATCTCCGGTGGCCTTCCCCCTTACCGAATAGGTTTCCCATTCAAATTTCGCTATCCGGTTTCAAGTACTTGGGGGTCTACGTATCGTTGGACCCGGATGTCCGCCACAAGCATAATCTCCTTCCTCCTCTCCGACGATTGAAGTTGGACGTGGCTCGGTGGCGTAGATTGCCGTTGTCGCCGCTCAGTCGAGCGGCACTCTTTAAAATGATGTCCCTGCCCCGATTTCTCTACGCACTGTAGAACTCCTTTGATATTATTCCGGCGGCCTACTTCCAGGAGGTGGAGGGTTTACAGAGGAGACTTGTTTGGGACGGTCGCGCACGCATCGCTCTTGCAAAACTGACTCTCCCCTGGTATGACGGGGGCATTGCGCTCCCGGACATCAGGAGGTATTATTGGGCCTCCCAGTTGTCCGCCATCAACCATGCTACGTATGCACCCGGTCCAAATCCGGCTTTCGAAATGGATAAATATCAGTTGCCTGGTGGCAACTTTAACAGAGTGCTCTACTCTCGGACAGCGGGGAGGGACCTAACGGGACCCACTAAGGTTGCTGTACGTGTGTGGAGGGATGCCAATGTGGCCATGGGATGGAATGATCGATTGACACGAGCGACCCCTTGTTTGCTTCGGAAAGATTGGGATGCCTCTGGACAACAGAAGGTTTTGAGAACTGGGATACGATTGGCATTAGCAGAGTGGGTGATCTCTGGGTGAAAGGTGCGGTCAAATCCTTTGCGGTGCTTCAGAGTGAGTATGAGTTGAGTGAGAGGGAGTTCTTCAGATATGCACAGGTTCACCACGCGTTGCTGTCGGTCTTCACGGCCGGTACCACTGTCCCTGAATCTTCCCCACTCGAGGACCGTATACTTGATGGTCATCTGCCCGATAGTACGATTTCCTTGATTTATAAGAAATTAATCAACAATCGGGCGGATCTCCTTGTGTGTCTTAGGGAGGCCTGGACCGGAGATGGGTTGGAGCTGGATGACGAAGACTGGCATTCCGCACTGTCCTCCCCGAAAGAGGTCGCCATTCCTGCCCGTCTCCATCTCGTCCAGCTCAAAATTCTTCACCGTGTTTATGTGACGGGTCCTCGTTTCGTTGCTATGGGTTTTTCTTCAGATGGGTTGCGTAGGCGCGGATGTGGAATGAGCGCCACCTTCCTTCATATCCTTTGGGAGTGCCGTGAGGTCGCGGCGTATTGGCACCGTGTGCATGCTGTAATGGAGTGTGTCACTGGGGACGCTCTGTTGCCTGAGGCTCGTAGATGTTTGTTGAATGTGTGGGAGCCGAATGATTACAACGTTGCCCAGGCCCGGTGGCCGGCACTTGGGAACATGATTGCAAAGATGGATATTGGGCAGCTTTGGGGTTCCCAACGGCCTCCCACCGTGTCAGTATGGAAGGAGAACATGGACTGGTGCATGTTTAGAGAGAAGACGGTATATCTGGCTAGGGGCAAGCCTGGGGCGTGGAGTAAAATTTGGGGCCAGTGAAACACCTACCGAGGGAACATCTGTACGCCCCCCCTTGAAGACAATCCGGACATTTCTCTGTCCCCCTGATCCTGACGTTCCTCGAATACTGTACTCCTTTTTGCTGATTGTCCTGACTTCCCCACCGCCTCCCCCCCCTGGTCATCTCTATTGTCCTCCTGATTCTCTGCCTGGTATGGCAGGTTCCCCCCATCGGAGCTCGACACCGTCTAGTGTGTTTCTCGCCTTGAGTTTTGTTTTATTGTTTTTCTGTTTGTTTCTTTTCTTACAAAAATTTAAAATATTGGTACCCTGCTATCTTCTGAGTTGCCAAGACTATATCCTGTAATTCTGCTGGACCGCTGGGGATCAGTCGCTGCTTCGTGACGTCCAGCAATTGCTTTGCATATACTAGCGGCCGGCCCTTGTGGTTGTAGGCCCATATTTGTATTGATGTTGTTTTGCACAATAAATTTTTTTTTTTAAAAAGAGAGAGTTCTGACATAGCATTATTGGTTTTTCCTCCTGTATGCAGCCTATAATATGTTTGTATTAATTCTATTTTCCTATTTTCAATTCTGTAACCTGATTGATATTTGACTGATGAATAAAGGGTCAGAGAACTTTAATTTTTAACTAGAAAATAAAACCCTTTAACAATACTCACAACTCTCTTTAATGGCTTAAATATTAATTGCATTTTAGATTTTTCATGTTTATGTAAAGTCTCCTGAAGGTAATTCATGGTGGCAAGGGTCCAACACCTTTACAGCGGTAGATTAGAAGTAAATGAGGTTTCGCATTGAGAAATTACTGCTGGATCACCCCCGCCACCACATCAGCAACAACAACTATGCTGACCCCTGCTGTAACGACCTGTGCGGCCTCCACCACCACCACCACCACTGCTGCCTGCAACACTCTCCCTGCTTCAGAGGATGACAACCCCACCTCACAAACAGAGGACGGCAGGGAGAGTACGTGGGTGCGTAGAGTGGTGATGCAACCGGTCCGGGACAGGCCAGGCTCTTGAAGATTCCCGTGAGCTCCGCCAGCTGCTGAGGTATCCAAAGACACCCACATGGACCAAATTGTGGACCTCTTGGGCTAGCTTGTGGCGGTTCTGAGAGACAGGCCTGCGGCCCAAACAACAGCTCCATCTCCCTCCGTGGCCTGCAGGATGACAGTTCCTCCACCTCCCCTGTGACCACAGGGAGGGGAGAGTCCTCAGACCACACTGAGCCCGAAGCAGAGGCCCCCCCTGCCAAATGACCAAGGTGCCGTCCAAAGAAATCGCTGGGAGTATCCCATGGCAAAGCACCAGCCAAACCCCTGTCAAGGAGCCAGCCATGATGGCACCCCTCTTCACTTTTGCATTGACTTTGTTGACTTTTCTTATCCACACCGCCATGTTAATGGCATGCGACTGTTGGACTGGGTCACCCCATCAATGTGGTGACTATTCGATTGTCTCATCTACCATTACTGACAACTCATTGATTTCCTTTACACCTTTTTGTAATTATTCACTTCCCTGTCACATATACCCATTTTAAATAAACACTCCTTACACACCTATGTTTTCGTGTCCGCTCCATATTTATCACAGGATGTACAATGTTCATTATGATTACAATGTACCAGGAACACAGATTGTTTGTAGGCAATGAGAGGCTGAAGGAACCTAGAAAACACAGGAGAACAATATTCACTTGTCAGGCGATGGCATCACAGCCATTACACAACACTTGTCATCAAGGCACTCAAATCTGCCCACATTACAATGAACAACAGTACCGACATAGACATCCTGTATCTGTGCAAAACTACCCTGTCCCAGAAACATTAGCAGCCAGCACAGAGGCAACAACAGGCTGCAGTCACAAAGCTCACCTAGGCCTTTTCACCAACAACGACATCAGCAGACAATGGTTTTCACCCACCTTCAAGGGAAGTAGCGGTTGATGAGCTGTTGACGCAGGTCGACATCTTCCTCCTCTCCACTATACTCATCACTGGACATGGGTGGGTATTCAGGCAGGGGCCTCGGCTGCTCATCAGCGTCTAGGAGCAGGGGGATCTCCTTGGTCAAGACCAGGTTGTGGAGCACACAACTTCAATCTGACACACCTTTTTGGGCGAGTACATCAGTGCATCTCCGGTCTTGTCCAGGTAGCGAAATCGTGACTTCAGGAGACCAAAAGTACGCTCCGCCACACGACGTGTTCTCCCATGAGCATCATTGTAGCAGACTTCACTTGGGGTCCTGGAATTCCGCAGTGGGCTCAGCAACCAAGGCTGGTTGGGATATGCAGAGTCACCTAGGTGTGAGATACACAGACCAATTTTGTAATATAACTGTGGCAGAGGACAGCTTGTCACACATACAGCACGCTACTTGACTCTGCGTACTCACCCACAATCCATGCACGCACCGGAAGCAGTTTTGCCATCATCTGTGGCACAATGCTGTTGCGCAGGATGTACGAGTCATGGGCAGAGCAGTGAAATTTGGAACAGACATGAGATTGTCATATCCACCTGGCACACCACTTGCACATTGATGGAATGGAAATGTTTCCTATTCCTGTAGATGTGCTCACGTGCCTGTGGTGGAACCAGGCCAACATGTGTGCAGTCAATGGCACCAACAACATTAGGGATGTGACCAAGGGCATAAAAATCACCCGTCACAACCATCAATTCATGCCTCCTGGGGAAATGGATGTATCTGTCCTTGTAGGTCATCATAGTGGACAGGACATCACGTGGCACCATGCTGAACATAGGTTGCAACAGACCACCTGCGCTGGACACCGTGTACTGGAATGATCCAGTTGCAAAAAAATGCAGGGCCGCCATCACCTTAGATGTTGGTGTGAAAGCAGTTGGATATGTTCTGCGAGGCTGCAGGTAGGGCTCCAACATAGCACATAGGTTCTATATGGTGGCTCTATCAAGTGGGAATTTACAGATGATCTCCTCATTCTCCATGTCTGCCAGCACTGTGAAGAGACGAAACAGATTTGGTCTCCTCCTAGTTGAGATGAAAGTGGACACATGTCAATGCAATACACCATGAGATGTGCACAAACATCTTACGTTTTGACTGACACAACGCCAACAATGACTGTCATCACAATTGAGTTACAGAGCAGCTCACATGTAGGGACACCTTCAGCTACACTACTTGTACACGTGTCCCCTTTCACACAACTAGTACCTCCAAAACAACATCTGACCATGGGAATGCACACAGGAATATGGCCACATCTAGCATGAGCATGCCTGAGAGTATTTTATCCAGCATATGTGTAAAACTGCAACACTACTGTCTCATACCTAGCTGCTGTACCTGACACACCATAAGGCGTAAGTTAAACATGGCACACATCAACAACACAATGACCACAGACTGAGCGTAACCAACACGTGTGTGCATGATCCATGATCCATGATCCATGAAAAGAAGACAGTCTAATATGCACATTGTTCATTAAGACATACATCACTGTGAGTTTCACAGCACTTTCACACATTGACATGTGTACACATTGGAGAGTCCATAACAACACTGTTCTGTGTACATGCCCATCAATATCACAAGTGACATGTGAGGGAGTGCATGCCAATGTACAAAATCACATACACAACCATGGCATGTGTTGTCAGCAGTGGGTTAAATGTGACATTTGCATTGTGTGCACAATCATGTGCCATTAATCATGTAGCCACTGTGCACTGTTGATGACTGCCCATTGGCCATTCACACAGCATGACGTGTCCATAGGTGCTGTTAAAGTGCCCTGCCACCCAAATGACTGTCACACATATCAATGTATGGCACCCAAATGCCCAAGACACAATCGCGGTAGTGATAGGCATATACACATGTTCAAATGACGGTTGGCATGCTCTGCCACCTAAATGATGGTCACACATGTCAATGTATGGTACCCAAATCGCGGTAGCGACCGCCAGGCCCCTGCGGTGTGTCACCGCCATGGACCATGCCCTTACAGCCAATGGGAACCGCAATCACAGGAGCCTAATACAATTTCGAAAATCGCAGTAGGCATGCTCTGCCACCGCGGGCCAGTCATTGGATGCAATTGAAAGATGCACGGCTGCGGTAGCAACCGACTGGCCCCTACGGTGTGTCACCACCATGGACCATGCTCTTACAGCCAATGGGAACCGCAGTCGCGGTAGCCTAATGCAATTTTGAAAATCACGGTAGGCGTGCTCTGCCACCGTGGGGCCGGTCATTGGATGCAATTGAAAGATGCACGACCGCGGTAGCTACCGCCAGGCCCCTGCAGTGTGTCCCCACCATGGACCTTGCCCTTACAGCCAATGGAAACCACAATCGCGGTAGCCTAATGAAATTTTGAAAATTGCGCAGAGCAAGTCATTGGATGCATTTGAAAAAGGCTGACCAGGAACACCAATTGCAGCTGCTTGGAACCACTGAAACTGCCCCAGGGGGCTATATATGTGTGGGAGAGAGCCTCACATTTCCACAGCTTTCAGAGCATTCTGCCCGAGACCCCTCACCTGCTGCTGCTGCTGTCTGCTGCCCACAGTGTTTGCGAGGACTGAGAAGATCCGGGCCAGTCCCTTCACCAGCGAGGAGCTGGAGGTCCTGGTGGACGAGGTGCTCACACAGTATCCAAGGCTATATGGTGCCCCAAATGTCATGGTAAGTCTTCAACAGTGTGAGTGAGAGTGCAGGGGAGGCACACATGAAGTTGAGCTGCTGCAGTATGTGCCTGAGAGTGTGGGGTTTTGTCATGCACTGCCTAGCATGCATCCTCCAGGGGGAAGGAGTGTGTAGCCTATTTCACATGTTTCCCTGCCTGCACATCAAGATTTGAGGGACATGTATTGTCTTGTCAGCCATACAGTGACGCAGCAAGTTGGTAATGCAGGAGTCAGGACAGTGATTGCTTGTGTGAATGGCTGTGTGGGTCCCTGTTGTCCTTCTCAGTGTGAGCCTACCTGGCCTGCACAGTCACCGCCTAATCTGACAAGGACACATCACTGAATGTACAGAGTGTTACATGTGTCTTTTTTTCATTACTCTCCATCAATGAGCCATCTCAGCCCTGTAGATTGCGCATGACAGGGCTTCTGAGAAGGGGGTGGGTTTGTGAGATCATGTCCCTCAATGTGACATCCATGACACAGTGAGCCATTCACAGGGCAAGGACATTGAGGGCTGCACAGTGTTGGACACAGTGAGTCTACCCCCAAACCTATGTTGATATGTAATGTATGTCTTGCTTTACCTAAAAATGAACAGTAGATGTGGGCAGACTACACATAGCTTTATGTGCTGGCATCCTGCATGTGTATGAGATGGGCAGGTACTGTGTCCACCCTCACACCTACATGCAGTTATGTGTGGTTCTCCCATGCTGATGTACCATGTGAGATGCATTTTTGTCTCTGTTAGACATATCTGTGGATTTTGGATGAGTCAGGATCATGCTATGGTACTGAGAGATATTGGTACATAACACTGTCTCACTGATGTTTTACCCCTCTTGTCTCCCATGCCGGCAGCTCAAAGTACACCAGCGTAAGGCCGAGTGGAGGGCCATTGCATGCAAGGTGCAGGCTCTGGGTGTCTCAAACCGACAGCACACCCACAGTCACAAGAGATGGGGTGACATCTGCCGGATGAGCAAGAACGTAGCCGAGATGACACTGGGGCTGATCCCTCGGACTGGCAGGTTGGCGCGGTGCAGCATGACACCACTAATGGCCCGCATTTTGGCCGTGACACAGCCTGAGCTGGATGCACGTTAGAAGGAGCATCAGCATCAATCTAGGTGTGAGTATACTGGGAATGGTTACTTTGGCTGTGAGTGGCTGCATGTGTGCACAGCCTGGGCCACCGCTGAGCTATGTGATGTTGGTAGTGTGATGCAGTGGCTTGTAAGTGTCCTATGTGCTGGGTGCAGCTGTCATGCATTTGCCCTACCTGTACTTCCTAATGTAATTTGAGTACTCGGTATTTACATAGCATTCAGAGTCGTGGGCTTCAGGTATCGTCTGCATTGGGGTAGTCTGGTAAATCACATGGAAGGGAACGGTGTTGTGCCTAATCTGAGTGTGCTTTCATCAATGCGTGTATTGCCTGACCTCAGATTTGTGAGGCTTAGACAACTGACGCCAATGTGCAACAGTAGTTGTGCCCCAAAGTACAACATGGTGGATGGCATGAGCTCATGGCCATTGTGGAATGTTATGTTGGAGTCTGTATCTTTGTTGTCAACTTCTGCTCCATCCAGATCTGACAGTGGCAACATGTTGTGGGGTTCATCCTTGCCCCCATCAGGGCCCTAGGTGTGCTCAGAGCTATTTGTGTGTCTGGTTGAACGGAGCCACCAGTAGGATATTGTGCTGTGTGGTCATCACATGGCTCACTTGTGCCTCGTTTGCGTGTTGACATGCACTGTTTGAGGTAAAAATTGAGGTCGCACAATGTTATTGCACAGGGTGGTGTGCAACATGTAGATTTCATCATCTTCAGTGATGCTTTGCTTGCATATGTTTGTTCTGTTGATGCCAATGAACTGACTCTACATCTCTCTCTTATGCAGCATCTCCCGTGGGCATGGAAGGACAGGGGATGGACACCAGTGGTGAGGCATCAAGCACAACAGCTGCACACGAGCACAGTGACACAGATGTGACCAGCGCCTCGGAGGGGGACAGGAGTCTGCTGGAGGAATCACAGCCCGAGACGCAAAGCTCTACATCATCTGATGCCAGTGATGACGCATCCATGTTGGCTGGCACAGGGAACGGGACTTTGCCTCGTCCTCCACCACACAGCGTACAGTGTCCACCCTGCCAGCTACTTCCACTAGTGCTGCCTGTGTTCGCACCAGTAAGAAGGGAACAGTGTCTTTCACCCCAGGCACCACTGTCCCCTTGCCATCAGTGCTGAGTCTGTGGACCTTTTGCACCAGCTGTGTGTGGGCCAGACAGCTCTCCTCAATGCCTTCATAGACCACGAGAAAAGATGGCACAGGTGGTTGCTTTCATGGAGGGCATACATTCAGATGTGGGTGGGCTACACCGGACTGTCCAGTCTTTGTCCTTCACAGGGACGGCAGCCTTTCAACTGGCACAATATTGGAGTCCAGCTCCAGTCACTTTGTCCAACCCCCCTGCCAGTGGCCACATCTGACGATAGTGACCACGCACAACAGACCTCAAGGTCAAGATGCAGCACACGCAGCACACAGCAGCAGCAGCGCATGCGGTCCAGGGCACAGACACCATCTCCACAGAAAACTAAAGCCACCCCAGAGCGCAAAGACAAAAGCCCATCAGGCGACACCAAGGGCCACAGAGCCAAGAAGCAGACCTCAGAGTCACATGCCTAAGAGGCATCCTCAGTCAAGGACTCCCCTGTCCCAAAAACATCGTGCAAAGACAAGCAGACAGTTTCCATGCCCACTGAGAAGGTGGTGCCTGCTTAGAGTACACATAAGCAGAGCTCCCAGGCAGATTCACCCACAACCTCGACTCCCATCCAAAGCCCAATGAAGCAGGGAAAAGAGGGTACTGTAGGGGGAACACCTGGTAAACAGGGGATGGAGGGGCAAAGGCAAGGCCAGGCCAAGCGTACCGCTGGATCCAGCAAATCCCCAGAGGAAGGGCCACTGTCTGCACCTGATGCAGCTTTGGTGGTGAGTGTGACTGTTGTGTCCACACCACTTCCCATTAATGCCAAGACAGGGAAGCCATATAGAGTCCCCAAGAAGTGGAAAGGCACCCCTCCACAATCTCCCACACACACACTGTGTCTCACGGCAGCATGACTCCACCTCCACGTGCCACTACACCACCTGTTCCAAGCAGCCCTACGGTTTCCCAAGCCACTGATGCCTCTACCTCAGCTGGGCCTCTCTTTCCCCGGTCAAGTCCTCTAACTGTCCCCAACACACAGCCAGCTCCCATTCTGACTGACAGCCAATTCTGAGTGGTAGTCACCCTCACACACCTGTCTCTCCCACAGCGGTGCCTGTACTGCCCATTGTAACCCCCTGACTGTGTTGCTGACCATGGCAGGTTAAGGTCGCACACATTCCCTGTGCAGGTTCTCATGGACTTACTCTGCACATTGGACTGGCCATTGGCCTTGTTGTTCACTGCTGTTTGCCCCATGCCTGTGCAGTTTCACATGGACTCACTCTGCACATTAGACTGGCCACAGGTCTTTTTGTTCACTGCTGTTTGCCCCTTGCCTGTGCAGCTTCTCATGGACTCACTTTGCACATTGGACTGGCCACTGTCCTTGTTGTTCACTGCTGTTTGCCCCTTGCCTGTGCAGCTTCTCATGTAACTACTCTGCACTTTGTGCTGGCCACTGGCCTTGCTCTTGTGTAATATTGGTGCCTATCTGTGCAGTACGTGAATAGAGACAGTTGCTCCTGTTGTCTGTGTTGTCTGTGTCCTTACTGATTAAAGTTTTTTTCTGTGTGTGTATGGTTTACTGTGCCACATGATCTGTATGCCACTTCAACATTGCCAATAGCTTGTCTCACTTTTTCTAGTTTTTACAGGGGGGACAGGGACTTCAGTTCTTCCTGACTCTGAAACTTGTGGGTGCAATGATGGTGGTTTTGGATGAAATACTGTTGTCATTATCATTATTCGTTCATGTTAGCTATATTGTACACATGTCAGGTTTTGAGGCACTGTCAGCATAGAGTGGGATTCTATCCACAGGATTGCAGGCAGGCTGGCCAGGGTCATCATGTCTGTGTGATCTTACTTTGTGTGCCCAGCAGTGTAGGTGTATAGTCATCTTGTGATGGGCAGTCATCCTAGTCACATGGGTTACTTTCAATGTGGGCACTTGGGTGGTCAAGAAGTGTGCAGTGTGAAGGGGGTGAACTTGTCGGGAGTGTTGATGTGTGTGTGCTCCTGCAATGTCAACTACACACATGTGTCACATAGGAGTAGAGTGCCTGTTTGTGTGATTGTTCAGCCCTGATATTGTGATTGTGTGCACAGGTGTGTGTTGCATGTTGTGCACTGTGCAGTGTGTTGGTGTGTCCTTGCAGTTTTGGCTGACTCCTACGTGTTGTTTTTGGCAATTGTGAGTATGCAGAGTATGTGACCGGCAAGTCAGTGTTGTGTTTTGTTGATCATCCATGTGTCTTGATGCTGTTTGTGGTCACTGTGCATATCTGCTCAGCCACACTGACAATGTGGGTGTGTTTTCTCATGCATTGCTGTCACATGGGGTTTAATTGCCTCCAGTATGGCTTGTGGTGTGTGGTGTCATACCATCCCCTATCTGTGCTTCAGATGCCTACCCATTGTGAGTCTGCACTCCATGTATTTGTGTATGGTACACTCCTGCCATGTCCACTACTGATGTGCACACCACTTCAATTTCATGTCAGCTGTCCCCTTGGGTTGCCTGTGTGTGTGCCTCCCCATCACTTCATTTGTGACACTGTGCTTTGTGGTGCAGATCTTTGCACAGGAGCAATGTGCCACTCAGGACATTTTCCCAATTGGCTCTATGTAATTTTCTTGTACTGTTTAGCAGTCATGGTTGCTCATACGCAGTTCAACTGTTTGTGCTGCACAGTCCTCTGGTCAGGTTGTTTGCACTTTGGTGTCCCAGACGTGTGCATCTGTGGGTGTTGGATTAGGTGTATGTGTGTTTGCTGAGGTACTGCTTCACTTCCTGAGTGTGATGTTGTCAGTGTGCTGTTTTGATTGTTGTTGTGGGTGTTCATGGTGTGTCACTCATATCTGTGTGAGACTGGAATGTTTGGTGTGCACACACTGCTTGGTGTGCATGCAGTGCTGTGGGTGTATGTTGCCTTGTCCTTGCCTGGTGTGTGTCCCCTGATGTTGTGCTGTGTTTGCAATGTGATATGTTGGCATGTGCATCTGTTTTGTGTTTGATGTGGCTGTGTGTAGTGTTTGGGCTGTGTTGTCTCTTGCATCTGACAGATGCTTCGTGTGTGGTGTTCTATTTGCATGTCAGTGTGTGTGTTTTGTTGGTGTGGTGTGTTTTATTCAGATGTGTGTTGCCAGTGTGGTCTGCCTTACTTGTGTGTCTGTCACATGAACTTAGGTCTATTCTAGTGCCTGTGCTTGTGATTGTGTTAGGTGCATCCTCTGTGTTTTTTCCTCTCATGTTTTCTTTGAGCTGTCTCTTGTCATTTTTGTGCAAGTGCAGGCATGTGGTACACTGTGACATCATGTTGACTTGATGTTTGGTGTGGTATGTCTGTCTGTGTGTCATTGTGGGCCCATTGGTCCCAGTTTACGTCCGTGATTGTTTTGTGACGGTGCACTTCTTGTCTGAGTTGTGGTATGTTGTCTGTGCAGTGTTCCTGAATGATGAGGTTGTGCACTCCTGTTCTGTCTGTGCACCCATTGCCTTTCAACAGTTTGGCTGCACATGTAATATCTGGTCTTGCTGTGCTTCTGTGTGTGTTTTTGTTGTGTTATGTGTTTGGCTGTGGTTTTTGTGCAGACATTGGTTCTGGCATCCCTGTGTGTATGTGATGTTTGTGGATACCCCCAGGGAGTGTGATTGTTTGTCTGTGTATTGACTGGATATTATTGACACCCTTCTGTGTGTCTGACACTGGTGTTGTGTGCTGCAGGTGTAATAGGGGGGGTATGTGTGAAGATTCCTACTTGTGTTTGACAGTCATGGTATATGTCAATGGGCCCTGTGTGTTGTGCTGCTGACATACTCCTGTCAAGTAGTTGTATACATATGTGTGGCTGTTCACTGGTTGACTTCAGGGCCATCCTTTCATCCCTGTGCCTATACATGGGTTGCCTTGCTGTCTCCCTGAGTTGTTGCACTGAGGTGACTGTGGTTTGACTTCACTCACTGTGCCAGCCATGTGTGATTTGATGGGCTGAGGGTGTTGTTATATGTTCCTTGTCTTGCATGTGATGTACACATGCTTGGTAGTTAGAGACTTGGCCTTCCATTGGTGGGCACCTCACTTAAGCTTTCCTATATGTTGTACTCCATTGCTGCTGGCATGTGGTCTGTGTATGTGGCTGTGTGTCAGTGTGGGGTATGTCTGTGTGACTTGGCAGGCTGTGTGTCCAGTGGAGTGATTGTTCATTATCTCTGTGTGTGTTTATTTTCTGCTTGGAGTTGTGGTGTATGGGTTGCCCTGGCCCTGTGCTTCTGTGCTGTGTGTTCCTCTGCAGCCACTCCTGTTGTGGCTGTCTCCCTAGTTGTTTGGTGTGTGGTGCAGGGTGTAGGGTCACCTGGCTTGTTGTTGTGCATGGTGGAGCACAGGAGGGGCACATGACATGTCCCTTCAGGGGGGAGCATAGTGTGTTGAGGGTGGAGGTGTGGCCCTGAGGTCTTTGTGCACTGCCCATGTCTGGTGCTGGCCCTGCCTTCTGCATTGTGCGCATGTTTTCCCACTTCTTCACTGCTGCGGTGACGTGACTGGGACATTACTTCATGATCACGGTAGATGGGTGACCTGGATGCGGAGGGGTGGTTTGGTGACAGGTAGGACATGTGTGGGTACACTTGTGGATGCGTTCTGTCCCCACCAGGGTGTCTGGTGTGGACAGGAACCCTATATCGGCCCATGAGTTGTGTGTTGTGTTTGTGTGCGGAGCTGTGTTATTGCATACCTGCGGCGTCATCCGCGATGGTCCATGACTTTCTGTTAATGTATCAGGTACAGCACCGGGAAGACGTGTAGAGCTGGATCCATTGCAGTCGGGACCGGGTGGAAGGGACTGGGACTCTGGATTCGCGCTCTGCTCTAGTGCTGCCGCCATCTCTGGTTGGGCGGTTTCTCCGCTGCAGTGCGACTGGCTGTTTGGGGCATCCTGATTTGTACAGCGGTCGGGACGTCATTCCGCACGGCGATGAGTCTCCATTGGATCCCACCGCCGCTGTGGCGGGTGCACTTTGATGGCGGTTCGTGTCGCACCGTGGCGGTCAGGAAATGGGCTATGTTTGCCCATACTAATATGGCGGGCGTGAGGACCGCAGCTAGCGAGCGGAAAAAAGCATTTTCCGCCACCGCCGGCAATGCAGTGGTGCCTCCGCCTGCCATACTAATACACCCCTTAGTATGGTTACAAAAGATACGTCAGTATAACGTATTGCTGCTGTTTTAAGGTAGTAATGGCCAAATATTTTAAATAAAAAATGTCGCTCTAGATGCGTATCATTAGTACATGTGCAAAATACAATCTATGAAAGTATCATGTGAGCATCATTAAACAGGACTGTGTGTGCAGGGACAGAATATAGAGTGTAAAAAATTGAGTTGCACAACTATCGAGTCATTAATATCGTAGGTCAGGAGTATCGACAGAAAAAATATCGTGGTCAAGAATATCGACTTAAGGTAAGAAATATCATTTGTAAAAATCTTGACGTGTTAAATATCGTTTGCAAAAATATAGTTGTTAAAATATTGTTTTTATTATTGTGTATTTTAGTATATATTTTATATGTATATGATGTATGTTTTTTGTATAAGGTTTGTATTTTTAATATATGTGTTACATTTTTAGTAGTTATTAAAAAACAAATATTTGAATTTTGGGCTTTTAGTCGCATAGTGGGTTGTGGGTTTTTAAGGGAATAGGGTGGAAAGTAATTTAATTATATTAAATTGATTCATTTTAAAATATATATTTTTTGCATTTTTAGTTCCGTAGAAGGTTGTGGGTTTTTAAGGGAATAGGGTGGGAAGTAATTTAATTATATTTAATTTATTGATTAATTTTTATTTATTAATATTTGTTTACTTGAGATGTTATAGTGTTCAATGTGTAAATTATTTTTTGATTAATTAATCAATAATTGGTTGGTAATCAATTGTGGTAATTGAGTAATTAATTTTAGGTGTGTGTTGCGGTGTTTTTAGGTGTAAATGTTGCAAATTTATTTTTAATTTATTAATTAATTATTGGATGTTAATTTTCATTAATTAATTTGTAATTACTTTTGGAAATTGTGTAATTAATTATAATTGTGTGGTAGTTTTTATAGGTGTAAAGGGTAGGAAGTAAATTATCTTTAATTGATGAATTAATAATTAGTTCTTAATTAATTTTATTTAATTGATTGGTTATTAATTATGGTACTTGTGTAATTTATTTTATGTTTGTGCTGTGGTGGTTATAGGAGTAAATGGTGGTAAGTAATTTGTGTTTAATTAATATATAGTTGTAAATTAATGTGAATTATTTGATATTTATTTTGGGTAAATGTTTATTTTATTGTGTTTTGTTTTTACTTTTACAGGGGTAAAGGGTGGGTATTAATTAAAATGTTGTTATTTAATTATTAGTTGTTAATAGTAATAGTTTATCTTAGGAAAACAATATATAATTGTATTTTATTATGTTTTCGTCTCATTTAGGTGGGTGTTGTGGATATGAATGAATGGATGAATGAGTACGCATTTCTATAGCGCATGGCTACCCGTAGGCATCCCAGTGCTTACTATGACGCCTCACTCAGCAGGCACAACTCAGGGATCAAGGAAGGTCTTCAGCTGTTTCCTAAAGCTAAAATAGTTAGGTTCCAAGCGGATATGCTCAGGCAATTGGTTCCATAGCTTGGCTACATTGTATGAGAACCGACGACCTCCTGATCTAACTCGCTTAATCATAGGCACTACGAGTAAGCGTTTATGCTTAGATCTCAACATCCTGTTAGGGTGATAGAGTTGAACCAGCGACTGAATCAGAGGGGAGCCTTTCCCAGAGATGGCTTTGTGAGTAATACACATCAGCTTAAAAGTGATTCTGGCCTGAATAGGAAGCCAGTGCAGGCCAATAAGTGCTGGTTTGGCTGAACCTGTGTTTAGGGATATTCATTAGAAGGCAGGCAGCAGAGTTCTGGATGATTTGTAACCTTTTGGTAGTATCCTGGGGTGCGCCAAGGTACACTGCATTTGCATAGTCCAGTCGCGAAAGTATCAGCGCCTGGACTAACACCCGTCTAGCATCAAAAGGAAAAAGAGGAAGAATCTTCCTTATCATCCTGATCTGTCCATAGCAGCTAGCTGCAACCTTACGCACCTGTTCTTTTAAATCAAGCTTACAGTCGAGCGAAATTCCCAGGCTCTTAAGCTTCGTTTTTGGTACAGGTGGAGGACCCAAACAACTGGGCCATAAAACATCAATACTGGTAGGAACAGTATGCCCAAGAAGCATACGTTCTGTTTTAGCTCCCTTTAGCTTATAAAATGACTTGTCCATACATTTAGAGATCTTTCCCAAACATGATATAAGACCAGGCTCTGTTTTGCCCTTCTGGCTAAGAGAAACCACTAATTGTGTATCATCAGCTTAAGTGATAATCTGGATCCCCCAAGGATATACCAATTCAGCTAAAGAACTCATGTAAATATTGAACATGGTGGGGCTTAGTGATGATCCCTGGGGGACTCCACACTGCAAAGGAATGTGCTATGATGCAACTTCGCCTTCAAAGACACAAAAATAGCGATTTTCAAGTAAGGACTGGAGCCAGTCAAGCGCAGATCCTGCTACACCCACCTCCTTAAGTCTCAGAATCATAAGTTGGTGATTAACAGTGTCGAAGGCTGCGCTAAGATCTAACAATATTAAAGCCGCGCAGCCTCCGTCATCCATGATCTTCCTGGTCTCTTCAATCACGACAATGAGGGCTGTCTCAGTACCCTGTTGGCATCTAAAGCCTGTCTGAGAAGAATGCAGACACTTGTTGTCTTCAAGAAATGAAGACAAGGCCGAGATGACATGTTTTTCAGCTAATTTGCTGATTCCAGGCAGCAAGGAAATGGGCCAATAGTTCACCCAGTCCTCCGGGTCAAGATTAGTCTTTTTTAAAAGTGCCTTGACCGTGTTATGTTTCCAGAGAGGAGACACCACTCCACTACGGAGGGATGAGTTTATCACATCCTGTATAACTGGAGAAACTATGTCAGGGATTAGATTTAGAATGGATGGAGGGGCAGGGTCTGTAGGAGAGCCCGATTTCAATTGTCTGAGGAACTCCTGCGTGGAAGATAAGGAGAGAAGAGGAAACTCTTCCAATAGAGTTTGCTTTTCCACAATGACACCATCGTCAGAAGGATTAGGATGTGAAAAGGTATTATAAATCTTTTGGACCTTGGAGGAGAAGTATTCTGCAATTTTATCACACCGCTGCTGAGAGTTATCGGGGCAGGGATAGGGCTAGGGGGAGTAAGAAGAGACTTTGTAATTTTAAAAATTTCGCGGGGAGAGTTGGCTGCCAATATAATCTTCTCACGATAATAGTTCGATTGAGCAGCCTTTATTTCTTTTTTGTACAATTTAATTGCCTCTCTGTATTTGGCTTTTTTATTCACAGAGGAATCCATTCTCCAATTCCTTTCCAACTTTTTACACAATTGTTTCAGCTGCCTCAGATTCTGGGAATACCAGGGTTTTTTATTAATTCCCACTCAATGAAGGAATTCTTTCCTAGGAAGCACTGAATCAAGGGAGCATTCAAGCCAGTTATTATAGTTATTATTGGCAATAGTGGAATTGACCTGGGGTAGGGGGGCTGAGTTATTTAACTCAGTGTGATCCACTTTCCTACCGGTAATTTATACCAAATGCGACTATATTTTCTAATGTTTATGAGTGGCATCAGGGGGTCAGATAATGTCAGTGTCATTGAAAGTAGAAAATGGTCGGACCACGGGATCGGACTAGGGTCCGTCACTGTGAGGTTTTGCAAATTAGAAAAAACAGGATCAAGCGAATGACCATGATCATGGGTAGGGCCGGTCACTTTTTGTTTGAGTTGAAAGGTGTCCATGCCTTCGATTAACTCAAGAGTGGCATTAGAGGACAATTCATCGAAATGTATATTAAAGTCACCCATGATGGAGAAATTAGGTAGGGGACTTGCCAAATTGGCGACGATATCTGGAAGATCTTTACAAAAATTAGACAATACACCAGGGGGAGGTATATTAAGATTCCTGAGGAGGGATTAGTGGGGAAAAGCTGATTGAAAAAGCTAAGCTTTCACAGTGAGGTAGGGGATTAATAGTAGACCTACAGCTGAAATTATTTTTGTAAATTATAGCAATGCCCCCGCCTCGGCCGCCATCTCGGTCTTGCCTCATAATAACATAATTAGGGGGTAAAGCTCGGACGATAGCAAAATCAGAATCCTTGTTGAGCCAAGTTTCAGTAAGAAATAATACGTCCAGGCTATTGTCCTCAATCAGCAAGTGTATCACAGTAGCATGTTTAGGTAGAGATCGACAATTCACAAGTAACATTTTAATTTTATTATCATTATCCGTCTTTCCAAGTGGTGTGAGAGTGGGGCAAAATTTAAAATTACAATGAGTACAGGGAGGGCTCACCCTATCTGCAAACATAAAATGGGAAAACTCCCTTATAAACTTACCTCTAAGTTTAATGAGCTGTTCCCTAGTATACGTATAGCTAACAGAGGGGAGTTCTGGCCCCTGGGCCCGGTCTGGGGCGGACGGGCGCAGACGGGCTTGACTTTGGCATGCCCGCTGCGCGCGTCCGTTGTGCGGAAGCGTCATCAGCGAGATTTAAAGCCGATTGGTAGCGTCAGCGCCAACGTCTATAACTAGACCACTGACCTTAGTGATGCACGATAGAAAATCCCCCCTCGAGCATTGAACACAGCTCGAGACCCCTGCCACAAATTGTAAACACACACAATAGCAGCAAAAAGTTCAAATCAACTTCTTTTAAAATTAAACACAGTGAGAAGCAGCCCTTTACTCAAAGTAGCGCTCTAGCTAATGGCGAGGTGCCAAATGAGGAAGGGTCATCTGCGAAATTCAAAGCTGATTGGTCGCGTCAGCGCCTACGTCTATAACTAGACCGCTGACCTTAGTGATGCACGATAGAAAATCCCCCCTCGAGCATTGAACACAGCTCGAGGCCCCTCCCACAAATTGTAAAGACACACAATAGCAGCAAAAAGTTAAAATCAACTTCTTTTAAAATTAAACACAGTGAGAAGCAGCCCTTTACTCAGAGTAGTGCTCTAGCTAATGGCGAGGTGCTTGTGTACTCAATGTTTTTTTTTTAATTAATAAGGTGTTTTTTAATTTCTTATTAATTATGTTAATGTTGAATTGTTTTGTTATTGGTGTGGTGTTATAGGGAATGCAATTAAATAAATACGTGTATGTTTTAAATAATTTTTTTGTTTGTTAATATTGGCTACTTTAAAATAATTATTTTTCATAGATGTATTAATTTATTTTATATATGTGTAGGTTCTTGTTATTTGTAATTAATATTATTATGTTTTTTAAAATATTTTTTATAGATTTACATTTTTATTTTTTAAATATTTTATTGTTATGTTTTTTTAATTTTGTAATATTTTGTGTTTTTTCCAACTGTTTAAGGGTTATTAGTAATTTTTGCCCCTCCGCTATCTAACACTTTCACAAAGGTTGCAATCACTGGAGTGGGAATATAAGTTTTACCTCTTCACTTTTCAGCACTTTTCCTACTGTTGCATTCACTGGAGTGGTAATAGTAATTTTTACCCCTCCTCTATCCAGCACTTTCTCTAATGGTTCATTCACTGGAGTGGAAATAGTAATTTTTACCCCTCCGCTATCCAATACTTCCCCTACTAATGCACTCACTGGAGTGGAAATAGTAAGTTTTACCTCTTTGCTATTCAGCACTTTCCCTACTGTTGCATTCACTGGAGTGGAAATAGTAATTTTTACCCCTCCTCTATCCAGCACTTTTTCTAATGGTGCATTCACTGGAGTGGGCATTGTAATTTGTACCCCTCCTCTATCCAACACTTTCCCTACTGTTGCACTTATTGTATTGGGAAATGTTAAAGTGTTTTTTAATAGTTTAATGTTTAAATTTCTTATAGAATGTTTTTATTTTATTTAAAACTTTTGATATTTATAACTAAAATTATATAAAAATAAAATATATCTATAAAGTTTGAAAATTAAATAAAGATGATAGTTAATACATTATTTTCAAGTAAATATATGTATAAATTATGTGTTTATGTTTTTAAAATTAAGTTTATTTGTTACATTTAGTTAGAATTTCTATTAAATTGTATTTATTTTGTTAAAAATAATATTGATATTTAATATATTTAATATGCATTATTTTATTTTTTTATATTTTTAAGTCAATATTTTTCACATCTATAGTTTTTACCTAGATATTTTTGAGTCGCTATTTTTGAACTTACCTGTAAAGGTATTGGAGTCGATATTTCTGCAGTCGATATTTTTAATTCGATATTTAGAACATTGATGTTTATGACATCGATATTCTATCAGTGAACCTGGAATGTGCAACACCTACTTTTCTTTTGGCATTTTGGTGCACATTTTTACACACATAAATGATAGATTTTAGTAAATTCATCATCATAATAAAATGTAAACATTAATATTTGATAAATTTGTATTACTTATTCCCACGTAAATTATAATGGAGTATAATTAGTGTCAAATCCCATAACGTGAGAGTTAACCAATTTGCACATTTCTACCACTTATTTATGAAATAGAGTACCCTTGTGATTAATAATTCACATCATATAATATTTATATGAAAGATAACGTCTACACTACACCTTTTTCTCCATGCTTTTACGATGACATACCTAAGATTCTCTTGTTTTGCCAATATTTTCTAAAACGTGTATTTAGTGCATGTTTATTAATTTCTCTCAGAAAATGTGGTAATTCTGTTTAAACGTTTGAACGTATTGCCCTCTCCAACACATCATTATCTTTACTGTCTCCAAAGCCTGCAGTCTCTTCACCCCCTAAGGCTCTAACAAGCAGGGACCGAAACCAAAACCACCGATGGCAACAGACAAAGATGCTCGTAAGGACTGAACTGTGGCTCCCAAGAGAACAGAGCTTGGCAAATCAGAATGTCTTTCTTCTGTGTTTTTTCTCGTGCACTTCATAATCATTACCTTCACATCATCACTCCTCAGAGATACTGCTGTTGCATCCTCGCATCTAATAGTTACAAGTACATAATAGGTCCTCTGAAAATGTAGGGGCATCTGGAGAATTAATGCGCAGGCAAAACAGCTGGTCCATTAACGTGGGCTTCTGTCCACAGAATGACGCAAATGAGGTAGAAACAGAACAATATTTACAGTAGACATTACACATCATTGCATCGCAAGAGTGAGTTGGTCTCATGATAATTTACATTATGACTATGAGCCTCAATCATGCCTGATATATTTAATATACATCATGTAATATTTATATAAAGTATTAAAAGGGATCTGTTAGGAAGGAACTACTCCCGGTTAAGATGCAGTAGAACAAAATGTATTTTTTGTCTTTGACCAAAGATTATAAGATATTTTTCAGATCCCATTTGGCAGCAGTGAGAGAGTTTATGTGGAACGCAGCAATATACAAAAGTAGCTTTCATGACATGGCATGCGGTGATTAGCAATCAAACAATCAAATGCTTTATTAGATTAAACCTAACTGCACAAAATTATAAAATGTTCCACACATTTACAACAAAGCACTATCCACAATTGTCTGGAAAAAGTGAACAACTGTTTTATAAGATTTAAATGAGGAGCGATTTACCAAAATGTAAAGCTGATTTTAAGAACATTATTCTTTATTGCTTGATTAACAAAAATCATTGCAGTTAGAACTATTAAAACATTACTTATTTTTAAAACAAGCACAGTAATGGCACATATATATATGGGATCTGTAGTGCTGCTGTATTAATTGTTACCCTCCAGTGGGTTTGCTCCGCTTTGCCTTATTTCAAAATTCAACACAACCCTCCAGTGGGCTTCTGACGACAACAAGCAGTTCAATACTGGGTCCGCTGTGACCGCATTGGGGCTGCGAGAAGTTCTGTGCCCCAGCGGCTCCATTCCACATTTTAACGGCGGTGCTTCTTTCACGGCGGGACCACTGGAGGGTAACAATTAATACAGCAGCACTACAGATCCCATAGTGCACGGTGCGAATTGAACTCACCTGTGTGGTCCCACCTAAGGGATATAACTTCCGTGAACTGCTTCCTGCTCTGTGATGCCGTTACAAGCCTGTGATCAAGAGTCAGGAGACTCGAAACGCGTTAGGCACTGAATGTCTGACAACTTCAAGCGGCTTTGCTCCTGCAAACGTATAAAGCTTTGTAACAAGTGGCCTGCAGTGGAGTGCTCTTTCGTTTTTGGACATAACTTGGCAAACATATTTACGGCTGTCCCGCCGTGAAAGAAGCACCGCCGTTAAAATGTGGAATGGAGCCGCTGGGGCACAGAACTTCTCGCAGCCCCAATGCGGTCACAGCGGAGCCAGTATTGAACTGCTTGTTGTCGTCAGAAGCCCACTGGAGGGTTGTGTTGAATTTTGAAATAAGGCAAAGCGGAGCAAACCCACTGGCTTAAGCCCTAATGTTAACTAATAATTGCTTGAAACGGTTACTTTGGGAGTGCGGCCCGTTTTTCTTCCTGGCAAGGGAGATTGTGTGCGAATGAAGTAGCGGTGTGGTTCTACCGCAGGGGAACGCACCCACAAGGAGCGCTACAAATAACCGGCAAACAGGAACCAGCTTGGAGGATATATATATATATATATATATATATATTTATATCAGAATTAAATGAGAATACCCTGAACTTACAATTCACGATGCAGCATAGCCAAAAAACTGTGGACTTCCTGGATATCAGAGTGACAGCACGAGATAATAAACTAGAGACTGACTTATTCAGGAAAAGTACTGCGGGAAACTCAGTACTTCACGCAACTAGTTGTCATCCACAGAATTTCAGGTGGAGCATACCCTTTGGTGAGTTCCTCCGTGCTACAAGGAATTGTAGCACGGAGGAAACATATGTCAGAAACAAAGAAGAAATGTCAGAGAGATTTCTTGCTAGAGGGTATCCCTATATGATGCTTAAGAGAGGTGAGAAAAGAGCAGATGCCATTACTAGAAGCGAAGCATTGTATAAAGCACCCAGAAGCAAAGAAACTGAGAAAGATACACCTATCAGATTGATAACCACCTTTAATTCGCAATCTAGTCTTTTCCATCAGATTGTTAGAAAAAGATGGGATATCCTAACCCAAGACAAAACACTGAAACAAAAGCTAGGCACACATCCAGCAATCACCTACAGAAAAGGCACTTCAATCAAAGACATGATTGTAAGAAGTCACTTCAGCAACATCAAACCTACATGGTTAGATAAAATAGGGGGGTTCCATCGATGTGGGAAATGTAAAGAGTGCAGCCACAGTGTCAATGTAAAAGAAGTAGTCCTTGAGAGAACCAAGAGAAAGTGGTATATTCGAAAGAATATACAATGTGGTACAGACTTTGTCATCTATGTGATAACTTGCCCATGTGGCAAGTGGTACATAGGTTCTACCACTTTCCCAGTGAAGAAGAGAATATTGGAACACTGGCGTGCCATAACCAATAACATAATGGAGATTGGACAAAAGCTAAATTCTTTGCCCTCGATACCATTACCAAAGACCCTAGAGGAGGGAACAGAATTCAGGCTCTACGTAGAGCAGAATCGAGGTTTATCCTACAAGCAGGAAGTGTAGCCCCTTTCGGGATGAACAATGATGAAGAGATGCATGTTCATCTGTAAATTGAATTTTGGTGATTGATGTAGCCTCAGCCTCTTAGCACCCAGCGACTCCAGTTCATTGCTATATGGGTTCGGTTCATGTTGTAATTTTAAGTCACTGCATGTTTTGATGTCAACGACCTGTTCAGTCAACTTTGTTAAAGAATCCATTTATGTATGTATAAACGGACCACGTATATGAACTAAAGAACTTTTGTATATGGTTTTGCTCAATAGGCTCTTTTGGCCTTTGTTATTATTTTCCATTAGGATATAAGACTGAGACATTGTAGGTAGGAGACCCTTCACATTTTTATATGACTTTTGGAATGTTAACTTGACGTTTCACTGTACTACTGATTTTAATATTTATTCCCCTTCTGTCTTTTGCATCTAGATGGGACCTGGAAGCTTACAGACACTATCGTTACCGTTAACTGATACGAGCACGGAGTACCTGGTGGCTTTACTTTAGCACCATCTCCTTAAGGGTCATCTTTATGTCTATCGTTTTCATTATTTTTTTCATTTTTTATAAATGCACCTTGATCTCTATAGACCTGGTGGGAACACAGAGGAGGGAATATGTGAGCATCATGTGAATACAGTAATTTAGTCTCTTTTTTCCTTATGAATAAGGTACTACACCTTGATTGTTTGTGGGACTTGAGAGCAAAGGAATTTGTACCTTTTCCTATGTCTTCTTATCCATATGAAAATACTTACTACAAGTTTGATAATGTACATATACAATTTCAGCTGAATGAAGGATACTAATTCAATGTGATTCTCATAGATTTATGTATAACACAGTGGTTCACCATACAGTGACTGTATGTTTTTGAATTCTTTAAAAATTATGTTCAATTTACCTGACATCATTACGCAGTAACTTGACAAAATATTATGTTGTATTTTTCATTTCTTCTTTTACTCTCGTTGTCTGAGATTATATGAATTAATGAGTCTTTTTTCCATGTCTGGCATGTCTTTAAATGCACTGAACCCGGAACTTATGGTCATGTGACCAAGAGCTTGTGTGCTCGAAACGAGTCTTTTTTGGTCCGTGAAAATAAAACTTTAAAATTGAACTGGATTTGTGTGGCTCGTGTTTACAGGAGGAAAGGAGGCTGTGAGCTGTCAGTGGATATATATATAACAGCCAGCATAGGATCTGTGTTTTCTGCCAGCAAGAAATGCCCGGTCCGGAAGACTGACACCAGCTGGTAATTGGGCACTGCAGACGCTTAACGCCGATGTGGTGAGGTGGTTCTGGCGCTATCAATTTTGCTAATGGGTCCCCCTCAATCCCGAGGTAGTGCTTTTAATGAAAGTCATGTTTTGTTGGCAGTTATTGACGGAATTTGACATTTGACTTTGTTTTTAATCATTGTGTGACCCCGCAATATAGAGCTGCAGCTTGCTGTTCCGCGAATCATTAACACCATACAGATGCATCATGGGACATGGAGTTTCTAGCGCTTTATAGACTCGGAGCTGCAAGTATTCTCTTGGTCTGCAAGCATAACCCCGCTATTAGACTGTAACCATCTGGTCTCGGAGCATAGTAAACTAAAACATTTGGGCATTTTAAAGCCTGGCAGATAATTAGCTCGATTGTGCAGCTGAAATCGGAGGTGACGCATAGACAGACATGGCATTTGCTTGGGTGAACTTTAAACAGCATCGGCAACAACCACACGATATAAATTCGAACTGCTGACTTTCCTTTCTTTTTAACAAGTATAATTTTTTACTATGAGCAATGTTTAAAACGACAATGCAGGATTAAGAGTTTGGTGGTATACCTTTAAATGCCCGGAGTAATCCCATCGTGACTAATGTTTTACAATGTTTTCCATAATTGATTTATACATGCTGTCCATATTTTTTCAACATTATTTGCAAATGTAAATGCAAGCATTGCGTGCAATATTCATCTTTATTGTTATGCTTTACCTGTATCAGTGCCGATTTTCGGATGGTGGCAGCAATCACTGGAGGCATTTGGGCCGTTAGTGGAACACATGCATCTCACTCAGTATGTTTTCTATGTTTACATTTTAGTCAGGTGGTATGGGCTGTATAAAAGAAGCATTTTAGAAACACCAAATTAGATTGACAAAGGCCTTTTGAAGGCTGAAACGCGACTCTCATGATGCTTTGGATTGAGGGCGACTGCAATGAAATAAAGTGATGCCGAATCCTGAACCACTTGTGTCCGTGCTTCCTTCCATGGTGTCGCCGTGGGAGGGAGATTGTTCTGTTGATTCATATATAGATATATATATATAATGGCACATCAAAAAAAAATATAATACTAACAGTTAATTTTGGGTAGTTTTGTGCAAATATGCTATGGAATACATAATATTATACTTCAGGTGACAGAGAAAGTCCGATTTTCTACAAAATAGATCACATTGCACAGACAGGCTGTGATATCCATCAGATGCAAATAAACTGTGAAGGAACAACTGAGTTTGTAACAAACACAATTGGAACTGATGGCTATAGCAACAACATTAACACCTACTATCTAAGTAAAGCTGATTTTAAGAAACATCCCAGTGCAAAATTGTTTTCAGTTTTTAAGAAAATAATTCCGGGTCTGCACCTGCTAAATCAGTACTTCTTTAATAACATAAATTGATATTTAAGTATCCACAGAAAATAAAATTCACAAAAGAAGAAAAGATGCAATAAAGTCTGAAGGAGTTCTCATCGCAGGAACAACACATTAAATCAGTATTAAACTGTCCCTTGGAAAAAGACAAATAACACAACCTGAACCTACAAAGAAGAGCTGTCTGCCAGGACTCTGTGATTAGATGGAAATAGATCTTCAGACCCACGGTGGTCTGCGGATTGCATATTTTGCAAGCATCCACTTTGCAAGGTCAACAACCTCTCGGGAGCTACACTTGCCTTCCAAAAGAAGCCTTCTAGTCACACTGTTTATCATGTTTAATAATTAGTCCAGGGTGAAAAATAATGATTTTTTTTTTTTGGGGGGGGGCGTGGCCAAGGCGCCGATCAAGATGGCTGCCTAAAGGGTTAGCTCCGTCGCTTCGGGACATTCTCCGGACCCGCCGACATGATTTTCCCGCCACGCAGCCTTCAAAATGCCCGCATCAGGTTTCGGAATGCTTGCTGCCTCCGGTGAGACAACTCTGGTTTTAAAGCGCATTGTGCTTCATAACTTTATTGCCGCCGCATCGTTTCCCTCATAACGGCAGCCATTTTGGGTGCGCGCGTTTTTCTTTTTTCTCTTCACGCGCTTGCACAGGAGTGCCTTCTTCATATTGACTGTTTCTTTTCCTCAACGCTCAACACCTTAATAAGGAGGAACTTATTTTATTGAGTTATGCCTTTCTGTGGTTACAGACCATCATCTGTTTTCCTATGAAGATTGTCCTTTTATGCGCAAATCTTTGGAATGCTGTCACGCTTGTTGTTGCTCAGGATTGTTAATCACCGGACTCCCGGTTTGCATTTTTTTTTTCGTTTTTTTGCTCCGCTCATTATTTTATGGCCTTTAACTCCACTGCTGCTGCCTGATCATCTCTCCTGGCTTGTATGTTTTTCGACCACATACTGCGCAGTACTTGAGTTCATTTTTACTATTTACATGCCTTATATCGGATTTTTGACACGGTTTGTGTGGGGAACACTTTTATATCATCATCCCCCATCACAATAGTGCTCCAGTCATTCTACGAGCTGACAAACGTCTAACTACCTATGGGCAAGCTGCGCAATCCGAAGTTTGTGCCTTCAAAAAACTCCTGAGTGGCAAAATCTTCATCTCCCTCAGTAACTGTGTCCTCTTCTGATTCTGTCCAAATGGCGGGTGTTACCTCTAATCGCTCCTCTTCGATGCAGTCCACTATAAACAAATCCTCTCATCCTTCCACATCAACTAAGCGCCTGAAACAAGATCCTCCATCCCCTGACAAACCAACTACTCCTATCTCTATGGAACCACTTTTAGAGGCGATACGCGCTCTGCGCCCGTTTGTTGAAGAAACCAATAGTAAAATGCAATTTCTTGAAGAGAAATGGTCGTCTATGGATAACAGAGTGACGTCTGTGGAACAGCAAGTTTCAGAGATACAAGTTAATTCCCAGTGCATCTCTTCTTTGGAAAAATCGATCCTGGCTCTTCAACAACATACGGAGGATTTGGAAAACAGAAACAGAAGGAATAACCTACGCATATACGGATTACCGAAATCTCTGGAAGGGGATGATCCGGTGGTATTCTTCACCTCCTTCCAACCGAAACTTCTGGATATGCCCGCTACTACTTCTCTCAGCATTCAAAGAGCTCACAGACTCGGTCCTCGTTCATCATCCTCAACTAAACCACGAGGTGTTATTATTCTCTTTTTGAAATTTACGGATCTCCTTTCAGTCCTCTCTGCAGCCAGATCTAAACGTCAGGTTTCCTGGTTGGGACAGAAGGTGTTTCTTTCTCAAGATGTTTCCAATGCTACCCCTTCTAGAAGAAAAGAATTCCTGAACCTTCGTGCCCCTTTGCGCTCTCTTGGTGCTAGATTTGGTCTGTTCCATCCATGTATCTTCAAAGTCATGTATCAAAACCAAACATGGTCCTTTCAAGATGCTGCGGAACTTAAAAACTTTATTCATATTCATTCTAACAGTGGCATGGACACTTCTACTCCTGCTAATGGTTGATTGTTTAACCTTTTTCTTTTTTGTCTCTTACAGGATATCAGTTACTGTTCTGCACCTATTCTTATCTATCATATTGTAGTTTTGTCTTTTGATGATCTTTAACAGTTTAGTATGGTTTCATATATGTCTCCTCTTCTCAGATCGCATAGGTTGTTAAAGATTATTTTCTCCTTCGTTGTGGTTTGTTGGCTGACTGTATATCCAGTTTTGTATTTTTCTGCTGTTAACTGTCTCTTTTGTTTTTTCCCGTAGACTGGTCGGTGTGTTTAGTCCTTCTTCTCATACGATTTTCCTCCTTCATTTCCTCGTCCTGATGCGGCTTGGGCTCCCACCCTTGGGAGGCCTGTCTCGCTGTGTGTCGCCATTGCCCCATTGTCCTTTTTTCCTATGCTCCCCTCAGGTATGTTACTTTCAGTCATCCTTTTTGGATATGTACTGTCTCTTCTTATATTTCTCTCTTCTTCCCCTTACCTTTTCTTCCTTTCCTTTCCCTTCTACCTGTTAGATTCATCTCTTTTTCCTCTGTTTTTGTCTATTTTATCCCTTTCTTTATTTGTTGTTTTCCCTTCTTCCTCTTCGTTCTGCTTCAGGCCTTTTTCTATACTTCACCCTTGTTCTCAACTTCTCCTTCTACTATTTATTGGTATTTCTTTTCCCCTTTTTATCATTGTAGCTTTTGTTTCTAGTACATTTTTGCTGTTTTCAAATTCATAGTTATCTCCTGGAATGTAAAAGGTTTTATTAATCCTATTAAACGACAGAGAGTCCTTTCCCACCTAGCTTCATATAATCCAGATATAGTCCTTTTACAAGAGACCCATCTTACAGAAACCGAATCACTTAAGTTAAAAAGAAGCTGGGTGGGTACGGTCTTATTCTCGCCTGCTATCAGTAAAAAAAATGGTGTTGCCATTTTATGTCACAAGAAATTAAAATGTAAAGTTATGTCACAAGAAAATGATACTGAAGGTAGATGGATATTAACTAAGTTATTAATTAATTCTGTGCCTTTAACTGTTTTTAATGTTT
The DNA here is from genome assembly GCF_964204655.1 of Triturus cristatus. NCBI lineage: Eukaryota > Metazoa > Chordata > Amphibia > Caudata > Salamandridae > Triturus > Triturus cristatus. The sequence continues at coordinate 1,528,685,152 of NC_140591.1, forward strand.
ATGGTCCTACACAGCCTGATTCTTCTTTTTGGCCTTCAATTACGAAAAAATGTATTCAGTATCGAGATGACCTTTTTATTCTAGGTGGGGATTGTAACCAGATTGTTGATCTGTTTCTTGACCGCAAGTCTACTGTCCGTTTCATACCTCATAAGACTCACAAACAATTTCTTGACACCATTTCTCAATCACATCTCATTGATTCTTAGAGACTCCTTCATCCTGATTCTCTGGATTATTCTTTTTTCTCTCCCCCTCATGCATCTCTTTCTCGTCTTGATTACCTCTTTCTCTCTCAATCCTTCTCTCAAAATTTACTATCTTCTTCTATTGAGCCTGTAGTCATTTCGGACCATGCCCCTATTGTAACAGACCTTGATTTGCTTCCCCCACATCCGAAGTCTTCCCGTTGGCGTTTCAATACTGATCCTCTCTTCTCTTCTTTTTTTCGTTCCTTTGCTAATGAATTTTTCCTCCTTAATAGTAATCCCAATACTCCTTCCCATCTTCTATGGGACTCTTTCAAAACAACTGCAAGAGGATTTATTATTGATTTTGTTTCTAAGAAAAAGAAACACTTTCTTCAGAAACGGAAAGCTATCTTGGCTCATATTAAATCTTTGTAGCATCATTTTTACACTTCCTCTACTAATTCTATTTCACCAGACCTTCTGCAAGCTAAATTTGAATTCAATAAATCTTCTACTGATAATGCTTCGTCAATACTTCTTCGCAGTAGTGCTCGTTATTATGGAGGTCGCAATAAAGCGGGGAAGCTATTGGCTAACTACCTCAAATCGCGTAAAGAACATACTTTTATAGACTCTATATATTCTTCTGATAATTCTCTTCTACACAAAGACCGGGAAATACTTGATCAATTTCAGCTCTTTTATCAAAACCTTTATACGCCAGAATCTCCTCCCACTTCTTCTCTCATTCAGACATATTTTGGAAAACTTCCTTCCCCCTTCCACTTCTCACCTTAATGTTTCCGCTCTTGAAGCCGATCTTTCACTCGACGAGCTTTCCAAGGCTTTAAACACCCTCACTAAAGGTAAATCGCCTGGTCCAGATGGTTTTCCAGTTGAATTTTATTTACATTTTCCTGACCTCTTGCTTCCTGAAATTATTAATACTCTTCCAGTCTTTCTCTTCAACAGGTAAGGCAGAGGGCACTTTTCAGGAGGCTACCATCTGCCTTATTCCCAAAGAAGGCGGTGATTCCCACTTCTGTAAAAATTACCGACCGATTTCCTTAGTCGATGTTCACTATAAACTATTTGCTAAAATGCTTGCTTTGTGCTTAGACCCCCTTATGCCCCATATTATCGGCAAAGAACAGTGTGGTTTTGTTAAAGGTAGACTTACCTCTGATAATTCATGCCTTTTCCTCAATGTTTTAAATAAAGTCTCATCCCTTTCTATCCCTATAGCGGCTATCTCTGTTGATGCAGAGAAAGCTTTTGACAGAGTTGACTGGTCTTTTTTGTTCGCTTCATTACGTTGGCATGGTTTTGGTTCTAATTTTATATCCCTTATATCTCTGTTGTATTCTGCTCCGATAGCTTCGGTTCTAGTCAAAGGACATATTTCTTCTTACTTTCCTCTTCAACGAGGCGTTCATCAAGGCTGTCCTTTATCTCCGCTTCCTTATCTCCTCTTCTTTTTGTTATACCCCTTGAACCCTTTTTGACCTCTATTCGTAGCAATGACTCCATTTACGGTTTCCCTTATGGTGACAATCAGTTGAAACTCTCTGCGTATGCAGATGATATTCTTCTATTCATTTCTGATCCAGAATCTTCTATTCCCCCTTTATTATCTGAATTGAATTCCTTTTCACAGGTATCTGGGTACAAAATTAACTCAGATAAGACTGAAATTCTTCCTCTTACAAAATTCTGTCTCCCCCACTCATTTTCCTCTACTGGGTTTGCTTGGAATAATTCGAAAATTAAATATCTAGGAATATGGTTCTCTAACTCCATCGCCTCCTCCATCACATTAAATATGTCCGCAGTTCTATTTCGAATTGAAAAATCATTCTCTACTTGCAACCCCCTTTTTCTTTCTTTGTGGGGGCGCTTGGACTCGATCAAGATGACGATAGCCCCAATTCTAATTTATATTTTCTCTATGCTTCCTGTTCACATTCCCGCGATTTACTTCAAACGTATTGATTCGTGCCTCTCTAGATTTCTTTGGAATAATAAGAAGGCCAGGATAGCTTTATCATCTCTTCGGAAACCTAAATCTATTGGTGGAATTAATTTCCCAGATTTCCGTCTATACCATAAATCCTTTTCACTACGTCAAGCTTCCAGATGGCTAACTGCAGAACCATCTCCTTTCACTCCCCTTTGGCTCCTTATTGAACAAACATTATTGTTTCCCTTCTCCTTCAATGAAATTATTCGCTTTTCTGCCAAGACTCTCCATACATCCCCTCCCTTATTTAGGTATACTTCTTCCCTTTTAAATTCCTTGGTCCATCCGGCTACTTTTACCCATGAATCTTTCTTAGATACCCCCATCTGGCATAACTCGCTTATTCTTTTAAATAATAGACCCCTTTTTTGGAATACTTGGAGGTTAAAGGGTATTATGTGGGTTAATCAGCTCTTTGATGGTGTATCACCTTGCTCCTTTCCTCAATTTCAAATCTTATTCCACTGCCCTTGCATAAATTCACCACTCTTATGGCGATTGTTCTTGACGTTTATTACTCTCTTCCTTCCTTATCTTCTTCTGTTACCCAAAGTCCTCTTCTCAAAATCCTTCTTACCCTTCCTAAAGGTTCTCTTATTTATACATTTTTTTCATCTTCCAATCCAGATCGTGTCAAGTCTATATTGGAACTCTCTTGGGAAGCGGATTTGGGATGTGATTGGTCTGTTGCTCTTTGGGCTAAACTTTGGTCCAGACCCTTAAAAATTTCTCGTTCTGCCTCTCTTACTCAATCTTTATTTTTTCTCTATCACAGACTCTATCTCTCTCCGCTTTCCCTATTTCGTTTCTCTATTTCTCCTGATGCTAATTGCTGGACGTGTGGTTCTCCTAATGCCGATCTTCTTCATCTTTTCTTTCTCTGTCCGACATTTTCTAAATTCTGGGAGGCGGTCTGGTCATATATATCTCGTCTTTTTACAATTTCCATTCCTTACTCTATACCTCTTCTCTTTTTGGGTTGCCTTTCTGATTCTTTGGATCTTCCTCCACATTCCCATGGGCTTCTTGACCTTATACTTGCTCTTGCTTTTCAACACATCTCTTTTAACTGGAAATCTCTCACAAACATTTCCATACAATGTTGGTGGAACTCTTTCTGTCATTTTCACAGACTTGTTGTCGCCTTTGCTTCCTCCTGCAATCCAGCTCATAACAGGGATCTCTTCTGGTTACCTCTTACCGCATACTTGGACCGAATGGCTCTAAAGAATCTCCCACATATCAATGCGGAAAATTTTAAACCTCCTTGAAATAATTGAATTTTTCTTCTTTACATGGCTGTTATGTTATATAAGTATCTAAGCTGAATATTTTGTATTGCTTTGTTTTACAGTTTTTCTTTTTTTGCTTGTTTATTATATTCCTTGCCTCTTTTATATTGCAGTATTACTTTTTCCTATCCTTCCCTCTTCTCCTCCCTCCATCTTCCCTTCCTCCTTCTCCCTTTTCCCTTCTTTATAAAATTTACAAATAGCTTTTATTCTTTATGCTAATTGGTGTCAGCTTAGTTTGCTTGTTTTGATATCATATTTGAATTCGCTTCCTTGTTGGCTGATATCTCTATGTATTAAAATTTCGCTCAATAAAGCTTTTCAAACACAAAAAAAAATAATGATGTTTTAGCCAATTCTGCCAAAGCAGATTTAATACATAAAAGTCAAGGAATTGTCGAGCAATTCAAGCAGAATCGTCCTGTTTGAAAAAAACTTAATGATTGGTTCATTTAGAAACCTAAAGCAATAAGGGAGCCATTTAAATAAAATCCTCAACACAGGAAACACCTTATTCTTCCTGGCAAAAATAATAGCAGCTTCTCGAGGAAAGAGCTAAAACCTGACAACAGAAGCAGTTTTCTTCGACTTGAAGATTCCTGTTAGCGCAGTACTCTCTGACGCTGGAACTATAAGACAGAATCATTGCACTATACATTTTATGAATCTCCAGGGAGGAATAGATTTACTTCCGTAATTTGTAGCCAAGTTACACAGGGCCCGTACCAACTGCACCTTTTTTTATGTCATCTTAATCAAAGTGATGGTCCCCATGAGATCAATGAATCAAAACTGAACCCTCAGGTAAAGGAAGAGAGAGAGTCGTTGATACGACTTGCGATGTAATGGCACGCGTGGTAACAACTCAGTTGTTGTAACGACTGCGTTGTAAAGCCATGCGTTGTGGAAACTGCGTTGTAAACGCTGTTTCACGATTTGTATAGATCCACAGATGCCCCAACAGGCCCCAGAACTTTACCTCCAGGGCTGTCATCATGAATGGCGAAAACTACTTCATGATAATAAAAATTCAAGGCTAGGGGAAAAGCCAAAAATAAGGAACACGTGTCAGCACTCTCACAGTCTACTTAATGATTCATATTTTTTTAAATGAGTGACCTATTGAGTTCCTGAACTATTAGCTGTCAATGAGGGAAAGATAACTCAGTAGAAGTTATACAAATTGACCACTCTCCAAAACAATGACACGTTTTATAATTTACAGCTTCTAAGGTGTGCCAGGTCTTTGCTCTGTTCTATTTTTTCCACTTCTTAAGGTCAGATTTGTTACTTGCTCTGTAGAGAGCAATTTCAGCTGGCACCTAGCCAGGGCAAAGTTTAATCTCCCATTAGCTAAAAAACAGGCAGAATAGAACCATCTACAAATAGTCAACTTTGTCCTGCTAATATGATTATTGAGAAACATTTAGACAGAATCAACCAAGACAATCAATAAAGAGTCTGAGAATCTTAATAGGGCTAATGATGTGGGATAAGTATGACTGACCTCAGACTAAATTATCTCTTAACAAAGTAAAGAAAAATATTTTGGGCTCAAACAGCTTCCAATTAAGTCTGAGCAGTTATCCTTAATGGTTTTAAGTATGTTGTCCAAATAACAGAAATCGTAAGTTGGAAACAGACAGTAGAAAGTCAACAATGCGTGGAATATGGTCTCTAAAACAACAAGTTAAGGTAACTCCATCAGTAATAGAACTCACTTATGCTTCAAGAGACAAATATATACCCAATGAAAGACAAACAGTCCAGCCCACTAATTGTAGAAATAAACCTCTCATCGAGGTTACAACATTTGTGGACATGGAAAAAGTCACATTGAATTAAGTGATTTTAAAGTGCGAAACTACAGAAGTCACCTAATATGAATGACAATATTCACACTGGATGGATGAAAAGGGCTGATGAAAAGGGACTTAGAACCATTCTTGGAATTAACATTCTCCCTGAAAACCAAGGGCCTGATTTAGATTTCAGTGGACGAGTTACTACGTCACAAAGATGATGATATCCTGTCCGCCGAAATATAAATCGCATAGGATATTATGGAATTAATACCGTTGTGATGGAGGAACCCATCTGCCGAAATCTATATCGGGCCCTAAGCCTAAACTTGACTAATGCACTCCGAGCTGGTCCTAAGACAATAGAAAAATAAGAACAAAGTATAAGAATTAGGATTATCAGGTGGGAAAAAATCATCATTATAAAAATTAGCAAGGTAAAGATGAAAAATACCTCACCAGGTTACAGAAACTGATAAAATCCCAACATATTTGATATTGATGGGCATGACATGACAATTCAGAGATATTCTGAACCAAGTAAGTAGCCCCCCTTGGCTCTACAGAAGCTGAAGGAACAGCAGGAATGAGTAACAGGACAAAACACTGCAAGCCACACGGGTTGTTGCCCAAGTGTCTTGGAATATCTCTAAGTTGAAGGATTTAACACAGGATTGCTGACTAATCCTGATTAATGTTGAGGATACACCAGCAATATTCCAGAGTATGCAGGGTCCTGTTTGAAGGTTGTGACAAGTGAGAACCCACTGGAACCACATTGGAGCAAAATACATAAGGGGAGGGCAAACGCCTGGTATAAAAATACGAATCAAATTATTCAAGGTTCTCTAAAGGTGCAAAACTATGGGTGGCAAAGATGTGATTTCCTGATGGGCAGCCAAATGGTCCTTAAAAAATGGTCTGTCTGGCTACTAAAAGAAAAGGGTATGTAAATAAATCCCAAGGTCCAAACATGAATCAAAATCAAAAATGATATCGCAACATTGGGATTGGAACAAAAGGTCCCTCACAACCAAAGATGTTTTTTTTAAATTAATGACCATACAATAACTGTTAAAACATGTGCTGGCTGGTAACTCAAGACACACTCCTCTGGAGGAAAAATACCTTGTCATATAACGTCAAATTAAAATCCAGATGTTTGCTCAATCAATGCAGCATATATTTTTTTTAAATCGGGTTGTACTCCCAGATGCACTTGAGGCAACAGGGGGGGGGGGGCATTTGCCAAGATAAAATTATACAGGCAAGCATCTGGGGCAGATGTAAAACAGGTGATGAAGTCAAAGAATGAGGAGTCAAAACCTCTGCAGTAAAAACATTCTAAGCAGCATTATGACACTGGGTGGCAGCTGGAGCAGGAGCAGCAGTAGGCCCATCAGGATGCAAAAGGAAATCAAGAGCAGTGACAGTAGGTTGATCAATAGAAGGAAAAGGAGCATTGTCAATTATGGTAGCTAGGGCGTGGCGGGGAGAAGGCACATGGTTAGGAAGCAGGGGCAAGGGTACAGCAGGGGCAAGCGTACAACAGAGGCAACATGTGACATAGTAATAAAGTCCATTAAGGATTCAATATGCTGCGACCTTGCATAGAGAAGGGTAAGGCTTGAGGTAATCAGAGAACTAATATTATTTAAAAAGTGTAAAAAAGGCTGCCTAACATTGATACAGTCACAGTATTTTCTTTGCTCGGACATTTGTCCTCAGTACTGTAAACATGAGTGCACCTGTTCTTCAGCATGGACAGTTAGGGGGAGGTGTTGGTTGCAGGAGTAGTGAGATGCTCTTAGGAATGAGACTGCTGGGCAGCAGGACCAGGCCTTTTAGCAAAAAGAGGAACAGGTGATAGGAGTAATGTTTTCCAGCTGTTGTTCATAAGGTACCTCTTGGCATGTTGTAATTCTTTTCAGATAACTCCTACTGCATGCTTTATGGAACAGTCACTTTTGGTGCCCCTCAAGGGCATTGGTGGGTGGGGTGGGCGTTACCTGCTATCTTCCATTGGCACATATTAGCTCACAGCAGCAATGGAAATGTGTTGGGGCAGCCCAGCCACCACTGGCCACTGACAGGCACAGACTTCGACTGGGTACGCCCCACATGTGTCCCGCACATCAGTATGGCTAATACATTATATAGCACTTGTCTCACCTTCTTGTCCTTTGCAAGATGCAGGCTTGGATGTGTAGTTTGGTGTCACTCTCCCAGACACTCACGAAAGCAGCCAACAAACACTGCATCCCTGGCTTATGGTGACTACTACGGGGTGACTATTGGGTGCATTAAGAGTTAATCTTTGTAAGAATATTTGGTGTTCGCAGTCACATACGTCAACATTATAGCAATTAAAGTTTTTGGAGTTATGTAATGGAAAACTGCAATCATTTGGATGATATATGAGGAAGGTTGACCATTTGCCTACTGCCTGAGCAGTCAGAGAGGCAAGTGTTCTGAATGGACACTGTGAATAGAACACTGAGGAAGGTTTTAGGGGACATATATGTGTGTGTTTGTTGGGTGAGGAGTGTGTGTTTCTTTTGGGGAAGCATGTGTGTGTCTGTAGGGAGAAATGTGTTTGTGTGGTAGGTGTTTCTTGGGGAAGTACGTGTGTGTGTGGTGTGTGTGGTAGATTTGTCATTTAGTGAAAGAGTGGATTGAGAGACAGTTGAAGAAAGTTAGAATAGATATTAGAGTTGGAAATTAGCTGCTGACATTGTTAGCTGAAACTGACCATGCCAGTGTTTCTGGGATTACCCAAAGAAGAGACACAGCAGGGTAGTAATTTCAGGCCAGTCACCATGACCACCCTGCTTTACAGAGGGAGGATCTCTGGACTACAGCTCTCAAAGTTAGGTGGGATTCAGTGCTTCGTTAGGTCTAAAACTGATAGACACTAGAATGTGAGGTCATTTGTACAGTATCCATTGAGTTTGAGTACCATTCACAAGTCATTATTTGGATCACAAAGACTACATGTTAGGGTTAGCCAGTGCATAACTGGTGGAAGAAACAGCCAGTTTCCAAGATTAGGACTGTAAACTCCAACCTATGTATCACTCAATGGTAAATCTAGCTATGCTTGAATTAGAATTTGTGCTCCACATTAACCAGGCAGTATCTTGTTTTGTAAAGGAGGTGGCCTGCATCCCAAGCAAGAAGGTGAAGAGAGGTGGAAGTATAAAGTGAACGGTTACATGCTCCAAGAGGGGGATGCCAGTGGAAGAGGTGTTGAAGAGAAGTCACAGAGAAAACAAAATAGGTACATAAGGATCAAAGTCATGTCAGTGTAAGGTATAAAGCAGCATTTAAAGCAGTTGTTGGTTTAAATTTAAAGATCAGTATGAAGCATAGTGTAAATACATGCAGAAATACATTAATAGGAGCATTATGCAGTGATACGACTCTTGTGAGATGCACAGGTCAAAGACACAATGGAATACCTACTATAAAGTAACAACTGATGCGGTGAGGAGAAAAATCAGTGGGTGAGTGAATACTTTAACCGGGCAGCAATGAGTCTGAGGAAGGCCCTGTCCATTATAGGTGAAGCCAAGGCTGAGAATCAAATGTCACATGTTCTGGAGGTGAGGTATAGGAGTGAGGTATATGCTTCGACCGAGTTGTTTCATAAAACAGGATTCTTGAACTATATTGCCCTACTAGGCAATTCATCCTTAGCTGTATGCCTCTTAGCTAGATGGAGTAATTTTTTACAATTGCCACAATAACCAATAATTAAATCGAGGGTCTATATTGAGAGGTGGTGATGTAATTTTTGACAAAGCACTATTAATCTCTTGTTGAGACAAAAAAGTCCCCTGCATGCTGATAGCCATGTACCCCTATTGTGAGTGCAGCAGCTGCATGGATATCTGGACCCCTTGTACTGTCTTTTGGTGATGAGTAAACATGGATCATGTACATGCACCAGGAACTGAGCCTGTCTCTTGGTAATACAGTCTTGTTTACAGGGACAGGCGCACCAAGCGCTACCTTCATAGGAGTAGACTGCTGATGTCCGTACCAGGAGTTCAAAGAAATAAGCACAGTGGTGGCAGCATATCTGTTTTGTGTTTATTAAGAATCAGCAGTGTGAACAGGCCTTTTGCCACTGTCCCTGAAGAGATGCCCAAGACCCACTCATGTAAAGTTCTGCTGCAGTGTACTTTCACCCTTTGCTCACATGGAGCCTGTGTGTAGTGCTGGGCAAAGCATGATAATTGTGTGTGCATGTTGAGAGGAAGGTGTGCCTGTGCATGGTACATAACATAACTTTGAGGCCTGTGGGTTCCAATTTGGAAGCCCAAGGCCTGGAAATGCAGGTTGGTGAGTACTGCAAGCCCCAGACAGGACATGTGGATTACTGACTTTCCTAAGGGCTGGGGTGGGAACGCACTCTGGGAGAAGGGGAGCAGAGCACCTATGTGCACGCCAAAGGCCTCTTTAATTATAGGAAGAGTTACTGGTCAGTGGGAATGGGCTCATTATAAAGCGAGATGGTAGGTTTAATAAGGTTGGCACTGTAGGACTAGGAAATTCCCTTGAAACCTTTGCGTGGCATATTTCACTTGAGGCTGGCAGCTAGGTGCAATCTCCGGTTACCCACTTGGTCTGTGTTGTGGGTTAATCAAATTGAAGTCGCTCTTGCTGTGACAGACTTTCCCTGTTACAAAGAACAGGGCAGAGGATAGGACAATTCAAAGGAATCAACACCCAAATTACGAATTTCAAAGGACAAAGCACTAAGTCACTTCTGCGTATGCACATGGACTAGAAAAGGAGAAGCATGTGTCCCACACGCTGTTGATCAGTGTTGACACAATGACCATGAGCAGCTGCAACCAGAAATGGAGGCCAAGGTCTGCCAGGGTCCAAGCTGAGAGAGCGTCAATCACTCACAAAGCCAAAAACACTTGCTCTGTGCCTGGAACACCAGCCTTTTGCCTGTCTGCCAAAAGCAGTGTGCCCCCCCTGTGAGGAGGAAGAGAAACTCTGGAGGGAGTGAGCCCCAGCGGGGATCCTGGCGATCGGTCCGTGGTGAGCAAAGTGTGAGGTTTCCAATCAAGTTGGGGTCATTGGTCCAAAAGAAAGATGTCTGCCGTCTCACAGAGGTCGGCGACCCTCATCGAGGCCAGCGTGACGTTTAGGCTATGGTCCGTACCTGTGTGAGCGGCGCTAGCAGGCCCGGACTGGCAATGCCGGGCACCGGGCAATCCCCCGGTAGGCTGCCAGGGGTGGGGGCCGGTTTTTTAGCAGGGGGCCGGTTTTGTTGTTGGGCCGGTTTTTTGTCCGACCTGCTAGTAGTAGTCTACGTCTCTCCTCGCTGATCCGTGCGGGGTCAAAAAAAAAATCACACCATCAATAAATCTCCTGATTTCTTTTTCTGTACTAGTGCTGTGCAAATGCGCGTGCGGCGCAGATGTCTCCACCGCCGCGTCTACGCTGTCTCAGTTCGCCCACCGTAGGGTGTGGGAGGGGCGCGCGGCATTGGTGGTGACATGACATGCGTATTGGTGTTCGCGCAATAAAAAGTGCGTGTGACCCGTGAGGCCAGAGCATTCCAGAACAACTAAGCCAGCCAGAGACTGAGAGGCACGCTGCACGCACCCCATAATTTAATTTATTTGTAGTAGCCCCTGCCCCTGCCTGCGTGTCCCACTGTCCCTCTCTGCTCCTTGCTGCTGCTGCCAACTGTCTGCAGACTGCCGCCGGCCCGCCGCCCGCAGGTGAGTGCATTTTTGCAAATTTAATTTTCATCATGGCATTGGCACTAGTCTGTGGGCCGGGCCGCGGCCGGGCCGGGATTAAAACAAAAGATATAGAGGCGGCCTGCAGCCGACAGCCACTTCGGAAGTACTGCAGTCAAGTGTTGTGAGGACGATGGGTTTTTTGGTGCAGCAGCTTCTGCTATGGGCTCACTAGCTCCAAGATAAGGAAATATGATCGCAGGAGCTCACTGTTGTATTTATCAGGTAGTTGTGGTGGGGGGGGGGGGAGAGGGAAATCTTGCGAAAGCACCCTCACAAAAAGGAATTTAGAAACACCTGGCCTCCTCACTGAAATCTCAAATAACACACGGCAATAACACCCCCCCTCCCCCCCCCCCCCCCCGCACGTTGCACTCGTTCCCTACGCGCCGGATGGGGGCTGGTCTGGGAAAATTTGCCAGGGCTGGTTTCAGTTCCCAGTCCGGCCCTGGGCGCTAGCTAGCTTCCCAACTCTGTCCACCCACCTTCAGCGCTAAATATCACTTATACATTTCTGACACTCCTGGAGCCTTAAACGCTACTGAGTTGAACTAGAGCAAAATGCCAACAAATTAATCAAGCATATACGTGAAAATAGAGGATGCACTCCTTCCCTTTTGTGTGTCCATCGATGTTAGAATTATCTTCATGTAGTGCGTGCGATCAGATTCTGTGATCCGTCCCAGTCACAGTACTACATACAAGTGTTAGCAACAAGGCACTCATCTCGCACCATCTCTGTCGCACTGCTGAATGGGGAACATTTCCCTGTCGTAAATCCATGTATTCCACTTTAAACCATTTTTTCATTAGTAGACCAGCGTTAATCCATAATTTCTTTCCAAACTTAATCAATCACTGCAGAGACAGCGTTATGTCACTCCTTGAATTTTTATTTTCAAAATTTCACATCGATACTGCGCGCCCATCCAGGCTTTTCACAGTAACACGTAATCCAAACAGTGATATATGCGTCTGAGTACACTCATTGCTCTCTGCCCAATGCATTTCAAGTCTCATACGACTCTTCGTCAGGGGTCACTGCAATAAATTAAAAAACAGCTCAATTGACAGTAAACAACAGACCTGAATGAATAACAAAATATATTTCATCGCCATTAATGAACTCACCCCACCCTCTCCTTGACACATGTATAACTTACTAACATACCCATACTATCTGTAAACCCATCCGTCTCCCCAACCCACAAATGACAACGTGACATCCTTACCCTGAACCTCTCTAAACTCCCCTTTTAACTAAACTATGCAACCTCTCTAAATCCCACGTTTTTTCAATCCACCCACCCAGCTCAAATCCAAACCAAACATAACGCTGTGAATTACCTAAATGAAGGTGGTGTCAGCAATATAGCCTACTCGTGCACCTCTCTCGTTGATTGCAATAATAATGATTTCGCACTACACTTTGCTCACGTCGTTTTAAAACCAACGTCATGCCTCCATGCACCAATCATTCGGATTCTCACACCCCACGAACCTAACCCCTCTCAGCTGTGTCTAAATCGCCCGTGCAACAATCTTAAAACTACAATTCCCACAATGCGCATTTCCAAAATTAGTCCGTGTTGTTTCTAAACCAAACCCAATGTTCCCTAACTGACTCTACCCAGCCCTCGAACATTTCTGCAACACAACCTGACATATACAAACTTGAAATGTGCACGTTTAAATAAATCATGCTGTGGCAAACATTTCTAAAACTCAAACGTAAAAAGCGGTGGCCACTGCAAAACAAAAATACATCCGGTCAACTGTTAACTGATCAGTTCTTTCTCAGACTGTTCCTTAAATGTTTTCTATAGTGATGAAAACTACATAGGGTCCACTCCAACTTTTCGCTGTCTCTGCTGCGATCTAGGTAACTTAACTCAAGTTTCAACAATTGTTCATTGATGGGGTGCAAATCTCTGTGGGGCGGAAAAATTTGCGAAGCATATACGTGAAAATAGAGGATGCACTCCTTCCCTTTTGTGTGTCCATCGATGTTAGAATTATCTTCATGTAGTGCGTGCGATCAGATTCTGTGATCCGTCCCAGTCACAGTACTACATACAAGTGTTAGCAACAAGGCACTCATCTCGCACCATCTCTGTCGCACTGCTGAATGGGGAACATTTCCCTGTCGTAAATCCATGTATTCCACTTTAAACCATTTTTTCATTAGTAGACCAGCGTTAATCCATAATTTCTTTCCAAACTTAATCAATCACTGCAGAGACAGCGTTATGTCACTCCTTGAATTTTTATTTTCAAAATTTCACATCGATACTGCGATTTTCAATCCATTAATCAATCCATTCCAGAATTCGTAAAGCAGAGAGAGGGTCTCAAGGTGCTGAATTATAGGCACATGTAGAGTAGGTGATTTGCCCAGCATCACAGTATTTTGACGCCGAGACTCAAACCTGTTTCCCACCGGCAGCTCAGGCCGTTACCCCACATCCAATTATCAGTTTGCTGTTGTCAAAAGGTTGTTGAGTTGGAAATACTCTAATATATGCGCTATTTTCATTAGTGTTAAAGGGAATGCACAGTTTCCAAGTCATGTTCATTTGTGTGTTTGCTGTCCTGGGACATTTCAAATTTGCCTTTTGTCTCGCATTCGACAACACCTCCAGGTACGGCACCGCAGTGGGAATTAAGGACCGCAATAAACTTCTTCATAATTTCATACTGTTTTCCCACAGTCTCATTAGAACACACAATTTCTTCTATCACTTTGAACGCTGAATTAGTAAGTAGTTGTGTTAGAAAACATGCGCTATTTCGATTAGCTATCATCCGCAATATTGCATCTCCTTTGTTTTTAGGTCTCGCCTGACCCAGCGCATGTCTTTTTGTGCGTCTCACACTTTTCAATCTTCCAGATCATTTCATAATTTTTCCCCTGAGTGTCTATATTTCAGAGTGTGCTAATTGGCACCAAAAAAAAATAACAATCGCTTATTTCCTCGCCTCAGATTAAAAGAAGCACAAAAGCCCCATTGTTAACACAAAATCCACGATATAAACGTGCGCCCCACTGACAGAACTTCACTAGAAACACAGGAACTTTGTGAGTGCAAACCTTTGCATGCTTCCAAATTAACCTCATATCCCAGTGACAGGAGGCCACCTCACTGAAGGCCACCTCGCCATGTTAGCTTCTCTGGTGAACTATTAAAAGAGGGTGGGAATGTAATTAATGACCTTGGACGTGCACGAGGCGCGCTCCCTTCTGTGCCCCCAGGGGCCCAATAAGAGAGCTCTCCTTCGGATCAGAAACCCATATCAACCTTAAAAAAGAAACACACAAAAAAGTATTGGCACAGCCAAAGATCGTGCCTTTGGGACGTATTGACGTTTGGAATGCTGTACAGCATGGCCAAAAACAAAGTTTGCACTCTGGTATGCTCTAATTCTTTCTCGCCTGGACTATGGAAATGCCCTGTATTTAGGGGCCCCCTTTGTCAACTACAAAGAAGCTGCAAATCATTCAGATTTGTGCAGCACGCATATTGCTTAAAACCCCCCACAGCCAATCTGCCAAGCCCGCACTGAATGCCTTACATTGGCTGCCTATCATGGAGAGGACACAATTCAAATCTCTATGCATAGCCCACAAGTCCTTCTGGGGTAGAGGGCCTTCAACCAGCCAGACCATCATCCAAATAGATGCCTACGATCAACCAACCTCTGCCTAGCCTCAGTCCCTAGAATTAAAAGGGTATGAGGTGGCGGTCCCTCTTTTTTAGATCTCGCCTGAGCCAGCGCATGCGCTGCCCTGGCAAGACTTTTAGTAAGTGGGCTTCAAAAAGCCGACCACAGCTTTTTTTTGGCCTAGAGCGTGCGGTTACGTGCACAGTTATGAGCACAGGCGCCATCCGGCTTTCCTGTCTCGTCATGGCTCATTAAGTGCATCGCTTGCGGGCACCCTTACAGCCCGCGATCGCGATCACTATCACGGCCACGCGGCCAATGTATTATTTTGAACTTTGAGCGCGAGGCGCGCGTGCTTGTTTCTCTTTCTTCTTCTTTTTCCTGCTCCTCTCTTTGACTTTATTCCTGTCTCTTTTTTCCCCTCCATCTTTTTTTCCATCTCTCTCCCCTTTTCTCCCGCTCTTTGCCTATCAGCCCTCTCTCTTCCCCTTTACAGCCCTCTACTCTCTTTACATGCCTCCCGCTTCCCTGTCTTTCTCCCTCCATCACTTTCTTTCTTTCTCTTCACCCCTCTCTCCCAGCTCCCAGCTCCTGCTCTCTCCCTAGCTCTTTTTCTCTGTTTATGTCTCCTCCTCTATCACTCTCCCTTCTTACCGCCCCCCTCTCTCCAGGAGCCTCTATGTCAGGCTCAGTCTCCTATGCTATATATTCATGGCAAACATCTGGAACCACTCACTTTAAAACTGCAGTCACCACCGGTCAGAATAAATAGACCTCTCAAAGTTTCTACAGATCAGTTGCCTTGACTGACGTGAACTGCCCCCAGAATGCATTGCGTTCCTGAGTGAAAGCCCAGTTGTCGAACACGGCATGCTACCAACTGGCCTAGCGAGGTAAAACGATGCCCTTTTTTTCAGAAGAAGTTAATTATTGAACGAAAGTTACCACAGTGACTGCCCCATCAGTTTTTTTTTTGCTGTTGTTAGGGCTGGGTTAGGATTTTTGTTGTGGCTGCATGTCTTCACCACTCACTGACCTGTGTTTATTAGGGCGCCATCCTTTAAGGTGACATCATATATCCATCCAGACAAAAGGCAACACATCTCACTCAATCTGCATTACTCTGCACACGGCTGTCTACAATCCCGCTGCCGACCTACATCTTAATTTATGTGCACATTCCTGAAATGATTGCATGCACACCCAGCCTGGTAAACATGTTAATGCTAATGAATGCATGCAGACCTATGCACATTACAGAGTAGTGATACAACAATCATGGCATGCATTGCTATTGAAATATGTGCACATGTTCTGCTATGTGCAGTTGCCTAGCGCCTACTTCTCATGTATAAGGCCTCGAAGGGCATTTGGATTTTTAGTGCTCCTCGGCGTTCTGATAATCGTTAATGTGGAACATAAGTAACAAGCATTGGCATAGCCAATAGGTCTCGCCTTTGGCACCTTATAAGTGTTTAGCCATGCAACAGGTGATGTTGTTGCACCAAGGATATTGTGCTGCATAACTAAATACTTATAAGGTTCCAAAAGCGAGACCTATTGGCTATGCCAATGCTTGTTATTATTTTAATCTGCCAAAATTCCTCGCTTGTTGTTCACCTCTCGTGGAACACAGGCTTAGGCATTCTCTTGCACTCCTAAAATGTCTCACATGCTTAGCGGATGGCACCTGCATTTGCTTTTTACAATGCCTGACCCAGCTGTGCAACAATCAGTTGAATGTCAGGCTGTGTTGCTGAACCACTCTTCCAAATGGGTACTCACTGGGAGTGAGCTACTTTCTGTGCTGAAACCTCTCCAGTATATGTAGTTTATGTAATGTGCTGAAAGGTCTGGCACTGTACAGCACATTGTATTTTGTTTGCATCTTGTTAATTGTGCAGGGTATGAAGAGCTGTCCTACTTCTGTGAGTGTGTATTCAGTGTAGTAATGCAGCTGATGCACACATGCCTAATTAATCTTGTAGCTCCCCATGCAGACCAGGTTGGGCACAGACTGGCACAATGGCATCCGAGGTATGTGAAACGCTTGCTTGAGCTCCCCAAGAATTCCAGGTCTTAGGACCATGCATATTATTTTATTGGCTTTAAGCAATTCCTTTTGTGGTGTGCTCTTTATACATGGTCAGCAGTAATGTTTTTGTTCTAGCCTCTTGCCACCAACACAATAATGACAGAATATCGGGTATCCTTTAAAGCATCAAAGGGCTATGTGGCATTTTCTTAAAAGGTGTTATTGGAATTTGTATTCAACACATTGACGTTTTTATTTTATTTTGCAGATGGTATCTAATCTTTCTGATCTAGGGGGCGGGGAGTTAAATGCCAGTTGAGATAGGGCTTTACAAGGTAAAACCAAGAATTAAATAGACTTTTATAAACCCTTCGACTTTATTTTTATTTATTTTTATTGTCAAAAAGAAGAGACATTGCAATCATACATTCAGGTAGAGTACAGAGAGAAAAGCAATAAAAATCATATAGCATATCCATATATATCATCGAATTTCCACAGTAGCAATCTTTACTGAGCTTCTTTTCTAAACAATAATTTTATTTAAATAGTTTCTTTACTTCAGAGCAAGATATCTTAAGACTGTTCTATTCCAGCATCCCCCAGACGGATCTATGCTTCATAAGAGCCTGGGCTCCCCTAACTTTAGCCAGGGCTTTCTCTCTTTCCCCAATTTCCTTAAGAATTAGCCACCATTCCATCTCCGTAGGGGGTTTAGGGGAAATCCAGGCTCTAGCTATCGCTAGTCGTGCAGCTACAATCATTATTGACAATATAGGGCCATTCCGCCCAACATCTTCTTTATATCCTAACATCCTCTCGGTTATTGACAACCTAAGATCCCGACCCAATCTATAAAGAAATTTGGGGAGTACCTTCATTTTAATGACATCACATCTGCCCAAAATACTCAATGGAAGTTTATGCCACGCCTTCAATTGTTTTTCAACTTTATTCAATAAAAAAACATAGTTTAGAGAATATATTAGCTCAATTGTAAAAGAAATTTGTAACCCCAAGTAAATAGCCTTCTCACAAGCCCCTTCAACTACGTCTTCTGGTTGAAAATTTAACAAAACATGAGTTTTGTTCCGATTTAGCTTGTACCGGGAGAAACGCCCAAACTATTTTGCCTCTTTGTCTATATGTTCTATAGCCTCCTTTGGTTTCTCCGTAAATATAGCTATATCATCGGCATATGCCGTTAACTTAAGAGAACGCTGTTCAATATTCAGTGGTAGAATCGCGTTATTAGCCAAAAGTGTTCGAATGAATGGCTCAATATAGAGAGCAAATAAAAGAGGAGACAGGGGACAACCCTGCCTCGTTCCGCACCTATTGGAGGTGCGTTCTTCCGGATCTTTATCTTTCTTCAGAAAAAAAATTATATTAGCGATATTCCATGAATCAGGTACCTGTCCTGTCCTCCCAATTTGAGAAATAACATCTCGCAGTACCAGAGCCTGGAGGTTTTTAAAATGCTTATAAAACTCTGCCGGGAGAGCATCGTCGCAACCAATCAATGAGAGAGGGGACTAGGAGCGAATGAAAAAGGTCCTGTACCAGTGCTCCTGAAAGTCATATAATTATTCCATGGAAGGTTTACAGTTCCTATATAAAGAAAAGTATAGCAATAGCCCATGTATCGGCTATAGAGAGTCAGGTGTGTCTCCAAGGTCAAAGTGAGTGTGTAGAGTGGGGAGAGGGTACTCCTTTTTGTGATACTGAGTGCCCTCACACACCCTTGCGGATGTTTAGCATCATCATTGGGCACAATTGCTCCTCGTGGGGGTGGCGCTGCAGTCCCTCACGGGCCCTTGGTTAGGGGCTCTCTGTTGGAGTTCTTTTAGGAGTTGCCGCATTTGTGAGTGTGGGTGTGTGGGTCAGGGTGTGTTAGTGAGTGCAGGTATTAAAATTGAGACAGGGTCCAAAAATAGTTTAATTGGGAGGTCCCTGGTTCAAATTAAAAAATTGACGGGGATGGAGATGCACGGTAGTGCTTATTATGAGAGGGGAAACTAAACAAAATAATGTCCCACTTCTCTCAACCCGTATGGTGTAATAACAAAAAGTGCTATAAGAAAAGTTAGGTCAACATGTTTCGCGCTTTTAGGTGGTCCCTATTGGATCCAGGAGCGCTTCGTCAGGACCAAAAGAAGAAAGTTACAAGGGTGGGTTCGGGAAGAGACAACCCGTAATCCCATCCGTTACCTAGGTCTGGCACGCTTGACAAATCGTGTTCAGAATCCGTTATTATACGAAATTCATGTTCTCAGCCTAAGAGGAGACATAACAGGGAGAAAAGAGGGGGGGGGGGAGGGAAGGGAAGGGGGGGTGGGGGGGGTTGGGAGGGAACGGGGGGAAAAAAAGACAGAAGTAGTTTTATATCAAGTTTATTGATATTACTCAGACACGAGTGCACAGGAAGTGCTGTAGTGCCCAGTGCATGAGAACCCACCGAATATTATACAGTGGTCATGCTGCTGAGGTGGCCGGGAAACCACCCAATAGGAATGGGCAAGTAGCCCAGGGGTGAGAGTGCTATAAAGGGAAGAATTGCGACACACGAGGTGATGAAATTACATAGAAATATGCCCCTGAAATAGTGCTAAGTAAGTGCCGGTGTGCATCAATCTCGTCAAGAGGATAAGTGCGATGCTGCGGCGCCTGGGCATCACCTGGTAACAAGGGGTGGGTCTGGTTCTAATAACCCGGTTAAAGCTCAGGTCTTACGAAGTGGTGCAGAGGCCGTACGTAAGCAAGGCTGTGGAGGATATACCAGTGAGAGCCTGGTGCGGAGTGACCTAGCTGTTGAGTGCACGGATAGAATGGTAACACTATGAAATACACCCCTCAGTTGGTGCTGTGTAAGTGCCGGTATGCAACCATCTAGTTAAGAAGATAGGTGCGTAGCTACGGCGCCTGAGCATCACCAGGTTATAAGGAGTGGGTCCGGTGACAACGAACAAGTAAGAGCTCAGGTCTTACGGAGTGAGGTAGAAGCCGTCCGTATACAATTGCTGTGGAGGAACTGTAAGTGGGGTACGGGTGCCGAGCGACCTGGATGCTATGTGCACGGATAGTGGATCAGGCAGTAAGGTCGAAAATACAATCATATGTAAAAATAACATAAAGCGCGGGCGCAAGCCTACCCCCTCCTATTCAGTGGTGGGCTCCGTCAGCGTGAGCCGCGTGGTAAGCCTGCAAATTGCAAAAAGGTAAACTCGGTAAGTAAGCAGAGCTGGTACCTGAATGGAGGCAACTGCTGGGGCGTCCAGAGTGGCTGGTGCTCATACTTACATAGTCGTTAGCCTTACGGAGCGGGAAGACCTACCCGTGCGGTGGTTCAGCCGGTAACATCAGTGTGTACTGGCCAAAGGTAAATATAGTGTTTCCGGGTAGGAGCGAATCCCTGGTTGATGACGTCACGGCGTCCAACGCTACGGAACGGGCTACTCGTGGGCGGCTCGCCGAGTGCACTGCTAGTGACTGACGCGCCCATATTGGAAAGGTAATGGACGGCCTGGTGGAACATGAGTACTAACGGAGGGTACGAGGAGGGAGGGGCCCCTTCCTCCAAGTTCCTGCTGCTGCGCTAGAAAGGATAAAATCCGAGGGATATTGAAACCGGATTCAAAGTTATAATGTCCACAGGCGGACTTAGAAGTACTCAGCCCACAGGTGGGGAACAGTCAAAATAGGCTCTGTACCACGGACCACAGGTCAAGGATGTCCCCGTGTTGATCCTGTGTGTGTGGACATGTTTGGTGGGTAAAAACAGAGGGGGAGTAAGAGGGGGATGAAGGAGGAAACCGCGCTATTCTCTAGGTGTGTGGAGTATGAGTATGTAAGAGGACTTCTCTTCTGGTTGTATGGGGAACTAAACCCCATCGTATCCATTAGTGTCATGATCATGGGCGGATGACTCTGCAGATTGAAACGGTCATGTAGATAGTGAGAACCCATGCTAACTGGTACAGCAATAGACATTCAACATCATATTCATGTTGCTTGATCTCGTAGATCATCGAGTAGTGGTGCTCAATAACATGTTGGCTAAGATCATCTCATGATTTTTCTAACGAGATAATTCAACCCAGGGGATCTCATCATTCAATCCCCCATTATTACTTTTCAATTTAAACACCCATCGTTGTTCCTGCCTAAACAGTGTGGATGCTGACCATGTGGGATTGGATTCAATGATGGTCCATCGTAGACTTTCAGGGGGGTGATTCTTTTCTAGAAAGTGGCTTTGTAGTTTGGTAGCTGTGCGTCTGCACCGAATCGTGCTCTTATGCTCACCGATTCGTGTTTTGATTGGTCTCATAGTCATGCCAATGTATCTTGAGCCACAGGGGCAGGTAATCATATACACACAGTTTTTCGTATTGCAGTTGGTATGGTGTAGTTGCTTCCATGGTTTCGCAAGTCCCAGATCAATTTCCTTGGTGGCACTGGTAAGTGGGCATACTGTACAGGACCCACATGGATAGTGGCCAGTAACCGGGGGAAGGTTCCACAGAGTTGGTTGGATTTTAATAGTATTCTTAGGGCGTGTATGAACTAGTATGTCTCTTAGATTTTGTGTCCTCTTAAATGCAAAGAGGGGTATTGGGCCTGGTTGAAACTCCCCGGTCTCCAAGATCTTCCAATGCTTCTTAATTATCCTCTGAATTTTGTTGGAATTCGGGGTAAAGGATGTTACACATGTTAGTGTCTCTGAGATGGTTTTTTCTTTGGTTTCCAGTAGAGCTTCTCTATGGTTGTTTCTGGCTCTTTTACGTGCTTGTTTTATAATTTTCTTTGGATACTTTCTTTGCGTCAAGTTCTCTGTAAGAGTGTCTGCCTCTTTTTCAAATTCCAGAATGGTGTTACAGTTGCGGCGCAAGCGGAGGAATTGCCCAACCGGTAGGTTATTTCTTAGAGCCTTAGGGTGGTGACTTTGGAATAGGAGTAAACTATTCCTGTCCGTGGGCTTTTTATAGTTAGTGGTCATCAGACAACCTTCTTTAAGGGATATCAGTAGGTCCAGAAATGGTATTGATTCTGAAGACTGTGTGCCTACAAATTTAAGGTAAGGATTGAGTGTGTTCACCCATGTGAAGAAGGTCTGACATGTTTCTTCGTCCCCTTTCCAGAAGATGATAATGTCATCGATATATCTACGCCATAACATGATGTTGTTCTTATATGGGTTGGTTTCTGTCAAGATGTGTTCCTCTTCAAAATGTGCCATGTATAGGCAGGCCAGACTCGGCGCGAAGGTGCTCCCCATACTGGTGCCCTGTGTTTGGTGATAGAGGTTTTTTTCAAAAGCAAAAAAGTTCTCCTTAAGTGCTATTGTCGCACAGTCACAGATGAAGGTGACCGGAGTTGGTGATGTCCATGGGTCGATGTTCCGAAGGGCCTGTTCAAGGACCGCCAGTGTGGCATCTTGGGGAATGTTAGTGTATACCGCTTCCACGTCTAAGGTTACCAAGAGGTTGATAGATTCCGGTGTAGTAAAACCCTCAATGAGGTTGAGCACCTCAGTGGTGTCTCTCAGGTACGTCGGGGTCTCAGTTACCAGGGGGCGTAGAAACACATCACAGAACTTGCTCAAGGGTTCCAGCAGGGAATTAATCCCGGACACAATGGGTCTGCCTGGTGGAGGGGAGACTCCCTTGTGAATTTTCGGGAGACAATAGAAATATGGTATACGTGGCTTATTGTTCAAAAGGAATATAGCCTCCTCCTTAGTAATCCATCCCTCTGCCTCTGCTTCAGAAGTCAAATGTTGTATCATGGTGGAGAGGCGTGTAGTAGGGTCTTCATTGATGGATTCGTAGTACCTTATATTAGATAACTGTCGTAAGCATTCCTCATCATAGACATGTTTGTCCTGGACGACAATGGCGCCTCCCTTGTCTGCGGGTTTTAATATGATGGTATCATCCTCTGTCAGGTGTCTGAGGAGTGATCTTTCTTTCCTCGAGAGGTTATCAAATGGGCGAGTAGGGACGATGTTGTTTACCTCCTTCAAGACAGCTTGTTCAAATGTTAGTACTTCATTTAAGGTCATGGCTGATGTGGGGGTAAATTTGGATTTATTCCTCAAGCCCGACCCGATCGAAGGGGTCTCAGGTTTGTCTTGGAAGAATGCTCTTAGGCGGACTTTCCGAAAAAACTGATGTAGTTCTTGTTGCAGGGTGAAGTCATCTTCCTTCGGTGTAGGGACAAATCCCAGGCCCTTTTCCAATAGTATGTTCTCATCTTCAGTAAGGAGCCTTGAGGATAAGTTAACCACTAAGGTCTTGTGGTCTTGCTTCGTAGGACCATCGGTTCTGGGTCCTGCCAATGGATGGTCTTGGTTGTTCCTCTTCTTTTTCCTCTGCCTCTGCCCCTCCCTCTGTTGAGAAAAGGTGGGATCTGATATTGATGGTAACTGGGTATAGGATTATGTCCCATGGGGCCATTCCATATAGGTTGGGGACCCATCCATGGTCCTTGGTACAGTGGTGTCTGGAATGGGTGCGTAGGAAACCCCTGGAATAGTGGTGGTGGGGGTGGTTGGTGTCTGTATCCACCTCTAGGTCTTGACTGTCTGGTTTCGTAGTTGGATTCACTACCAGTGGAATCTGACCTCCCGGAGCTGCGGCTGCTGACATCATCAGAGGAGGTATCTACGTTGGAGAACACATAGTCATCTTTGGTATAAGGATAGATTTTCTCCTTATCAAACCGTTTTACGTCTTTTTGCAATTGACTGATCTTCTGTTTAGTTAAATATTCTTTGTGTTCATTCATTTCAAGATTGATCTCTGAAAGTTTTGATTTAAATGCTGTTATAGAAATCCCAGTCTTGAGTCTGTTCTCTGACAGGTTGATTTGGATGAGTAGATCGTCTGATAGGCGTTTCGCTGTGTTTATGATTAGTATTAGCCAATCACGTGTACATTTCCAGGATATTCTCGACCATTCACGGCGGAATGTCAGATCTTCCAAGAATATCCTGGGGGCCAGAGTTATCAAAAGGCCATTGGGAGCGATGTTGGCTCTCAAATATTCTGTCATAATAGTCCCATGTAGGGCAGTTTTTATCTGCAATTTTCGTAGAGTCTGCAGCGACCTCCAGTCATCATTTCCGCTCCCAGATGGTGTACTGCCATCTTCTGCTAGTAGTGATGGAGAGCATCGTCACCTGCAGCTTTCCCCAGTGAAACCCCCCCTATTGCTTCTAAAATCTCCTCTACTGTAACCTCCTGTTCTAATAAAAGGGAATCCTCCTCCCTCAGAGCCGGTAAATTACTCTGATGCAAATAATTCATCATATCAGTCGTATCCTGCCCTACCTCCGTAGAGTATAATTGTTGATAAAAAAATGGAGAATTGATTGGCTATCTCCCCGGTTTCACTAAAAAGGGCACCACCCTCCCCCTTTATAGCCTTGATTTTAGTTTTAAGTTGAGTATCTCTAAGTTGATGAGCCAAGACTTTCCCAATTCTGTCACCATATTCATATTGTAGTGTCTTATGTTTGACAAAACAGGCTGCTACTTTTTCCATTAAGACACTACTTATAACAGCCCTCTGCTCCAAAAGCATTAGATACCAATGATCTTGTTCTGTCCGTTGATATTGAACTGCATCGGCATGTTGTAATTCACAAATGATAAGCTTTTGATAAGCATCTTTAACTTGGCCGTTCTGTTCCCTATTCTGATAGATAAACTGCTGAATGGCTCCCCTTATATATGCTTTCATAGCATCCCATACAGTCAAAAGCGAGGTTGAGCCTATATTATCTATAAGATAATGAGAGATTTGTTTACCAATAGAGATCCCAAATTCCACAAATTCCACATTGTTATCAAATACCTAGGAAACGTATATAGTCGAGCAGTTTTAATAGTAGTTTTAGCTTGAGTTTTCAAGTTTTAGCTTGAAAAGAAAAAATAATGGGGTTATGGTCAGACGTAATCTTGAGGCATATCTCCATATCTGCTGATGGCAATAAAGTATCTGAAACCCAGGCCATATCGATTCTTGTATATCGACAATGAGGTGCTGAGTAGTACATTAAGCCTGGTTTGTTTAAGTGTAGGGTCCGCCATGCATCCTGCAAGGAGTATAGTCTTGCCAATTCCAAAATGGAATCTCTCACCTTCGTCATTCTTGGAACCAGCGGTTGACTAGTGGAGTCTACCACATAAGAAATAACACAATTAAAATCCCCCATCAGTACCATCTCCCCCTGCCATCCCGTAGCTCTAGACAAATATTATCAAATATGGTTGGATCATCAATATTCGGACCTTATGATACACAAAAAACATACCTAACACTATTAATTTCTATTTGAGCAATAGTCCATCTTCCCCTTTGATCTGCTAGGGTTTTGTGAACTTGACACCCAAGCGTTTTTGATACTAAGATAGCGGCCCCACTAATCGATGTATTTTGAGAAGTACATACCACTACCTCAAGCCCAAGCTGATCCAGAAGGCGCCGATCCTTATAGACTAAATGTGTTTCTGACAAAAAGGCTAACTGGGGTTTATATACCTAAAGCTCTTCTCGAACTAGTTGTCTTTTAGATCTTCTATTTAATCCGGCTACATTCCAAGCTAAACACTTAATTAATGCCATATCTATTTAATAATATCCACCAAAACATAATATAAACATAGCAATCACTATTGTTCTCCCACAGCCTTAAATATAACAGCCCTTCTTCTTTTTGACTTTTTTTCACCCCTTTTTAAAACCCAACCCCCCCCTTGCAACACCCTCCCCTGCCTTCTTCAAGGCCATCCTCCTGTTTCCCACGGAAGGAATCACCCCCCCATAACAGCTGCCGCTGATAATGGCAGCTAGCGTCTTGCCGCCCCCAGACCCAGCCCCTTCAGGCCCTCCATAAACAAGCAGCAAAGTATCTATAAGCTTACACCCTGCTAAAATAAAAAATAAAAAAGGGGAAGGGGGAGCCAATAAAAAAAAACACCCGTGGTTCAATACTCATTGCAACCTATGATGTAACACCCAACCACCCATTGACCCAAACCTCCAATCTATAGAGACATAGCAGCACATACAACCTCTAGATACTCATTATTATTAACAACTACAAGAACCTAGTTATACAGTCTGCCACTTTATCAGCATCAATTTAGCCTCTACATCCGAAACAAAACAAAGTGGCTTCCCATCTTTCACTACTTTCAATTTAGCTGTTCTGGGAGAAACACCTGGGCTCCAGCAGCTTTAAACGGATCAATTAATTGCCTCAGCTTCCATCTTCGTTCCATAGTTGGCCGGCTTAGATCTGACCTAAAAAATATCGATAGAGAGTCCACAGCCACTGGGGAATTAGGGCGCGCCTTAAAGGACAATGCCTGTACCAACAAAAAATTCCCCCAAAAAAACAAAATAGGACGAGGATATCGGGCATTGTCTCTTTGTATGGTAAGAGGGAGTCTATGTGCTCTTTGAACTTGACAGTCCCAATCCCAGTCTGATAAATCAGGAAAGGTTTTCTGGAGAAGACGAACAACATAGCCTCGGGGGTCTGAATCTTCCTTTCCCTCTGGCACCCCAAACAGCCTCAGGTTATTGCGCCTCTGCCTGTTTTCCAAGTCCTCGATCTTAGTTAGGCAAATATGAAATTGTTGTTCATGTGACTGAGCAGTCTGCGCAACTGCTGTGACTGTCTCCTCTACTTCAGCAATTATACTCTGCAGCTCCATGACATCTTTAGAAACATTAGCAACTATATTTGTAACCTCGTCAAGTGACTCCTTAATACAGAGGTCTTCAAACTTTTTTAGGTTAAGCCCCCCCAGCTGAATATTTGTAGATGTTGGGCCCCCCCACCACCTGTCAGAAATTTCTGGAATCTGGTACACTACATAATAGACTGCCATTCGCATACCCATACCATATCTGGCAAATAACTGATTGAACCTACTACATCCACAGCCACTTAGAAACATTAGCTCAAACCTTTACTGCTTGAAGCTTACAATGGGCATTGTACATCTCATAGGAACAAAACAAATTACAATGTTGTTCAGCACATTAATCCTTGCACATAATGTTCCTATCGTTAGATTTGTGAAACCATTTCTATATATTTTATTAAAAAGGAGAAAGAAAGAGAGATAATTTGTTAATTGCTATATAGATCACCATGGAGTTCACCGGTTTCGTGGTTCAGGAAGTTCCAAACTTTCCCTTCCTGGAGGTTTAGGTACCTTATTATTGCATGTTCGGTATTCTGCAGCTCTTTCTACAAATTGATAATTTTAACTAGCCTGCTTTCCCTGATTCCTCAATTTTTCCACACATGTTCTGCTGCGCCTGGGCTACTAAAACTCTGCTGCCGCTACTCACCCTAAGCATGGTCTGTTGATGTTAAGTTTGGGTTATGCTAGCTTGGCCTTTCTGCCCTACATTGCTGTAGAGAGGAACTGGACTACAGTGGACAACATAGTCAAGACTATCTCACTGAGCTCCAATGCTGACTGGGCGTACTTTTCTAAATAACTGA
Source organism: Triturus cristatus (assembly GCF_964204655.1). Classification (NCBI taxonomy): domain Eukaryota; kingdom Metazoa; phylum Chordata; class Amphibia; order Caudata; family Salamandridae; genus Triturus; species Triturus cristatus. Next base: position 1,528,712,454 of record NC_140591.1, read on the forward strand.
AAATGCATGTTCCTGACCCTGCCTGTTACCACTGTCCAGGAGCTTCAGCTTGCCCTATCCTTTTAGTTCGGTACACCTTGATGCTTGTTAGGAAATCGCAGACTCACACGACCCTAACATTATTGAAAAGCTATGCCTCCAAATGCATATTCCTCTGGAAGAAAAAATACAGCAGCGCTACCAGGTATTTTTGGACTCTCTTTAGCTTTATCTAAAAACAGAAGAGCTGTTAAACAAACAGGGCTTAGCACCATTCCCACTACAAGAAGACTAACTTTGTGAGTGAACCTCAATCTAGCTTATCACAAAAAAGGAGATGTCTTATCTCATGGTAGAAAGCAAGATGCCACTACTTAAATGTCTTAAATGTATCGCTTGTGGAGCTCATTACTGACCAGCCTTTCTTAATTACTACCACGGATAATGCACATTGAAGTAAAGGTTGCACTCCACTGCTGACTGAATCTACATACATTCAAGTGCTCAAAGCCTGTGACCAACTAGTAGTGGACCCGCTCTCCCCCAGAAGGCCTGGCTTCTCGTCTCAGGCTACTCCATTTCCAGGCCTTACTCCTCTGCTACCTTCATATAGTGGCTTCTGCTGCTTCCAATGGGACTATGAAGGGCAGTTACTACGAGGGCTACAATCAGTTTTTGCCCTGTCAGGCCTCCAGCTGTACTACCTGCATCTGAAGTACTAACATCCAGCAGGCATAGGACGGTGCTATGGTGATTGAAAGTTTGTACACAATTTTAAATACCTCATTGAAAAGATGGGTTGGCAGTCACCATTGTCCTCTGCTAAAATGACTTGGGTGTGCATGTTGCGCAGCTGTTGGGCATACCTCTTAGATCTGCTTGGAGGGCAAAAGCCAGGCCACCAGAACTTTGACCCCAGTGACAACACAGGAAGAGACATCACATGGACTTTGACAAAGTGATATCACGTCTTTGCTACTCAACTAAACGGCTATCATTTTATCGACCTCAGAAACATTTATGGCTGAGTGAACCTACAGGGAATCGAACATGTGACCATGAGATCAAAGACATTTTGAGATAAAGAATGAGGCTGGCACAGCTGTCAGAAAAATACACAGAAGTACTTTTTCATCATGTAACTGCGCTAGGACAGCTGCACTTTTTAAGTCACAGTTCTGAAAAACACGGTCTGTGGATAATTAGCAAAAGAATACACAAACTTGTTCAATGGCGGCGGTTAAAAATCTAGTGAGCACCTGAGGGTTTTCATCCACTGGGCTCTGATCTGTATTTACAGATTTCTATATCTCAGCCATTTGATCGGGAGAGATGAGTCACAGAATAACTCATTTTACTTTTTACTTAAATAGAAAACAGGCAGGCTCACTGTGTGTATGCATGTGTGCTGTCTTTGTGCGGAAGAGGGCACCTTTTCTTACCGTTCGGAATTGCTGTCATAACTTAACAACACAAGGACAGCCAATGTGCCCTGCATGCAGAGGCGCAACTAGGGACACATTTCTGGGGGGCTGATTATTCCATCAGTAAGCAGAGTGGAGAGGCAGGGGCTCTAAGAAGTAGTGAAAAAAGAACAAAGTGTCATTAACAAGCAAATGGTCTTTAAAAGACCTGTGAAGTACTCGGTGCAGCTGTGTCTGTTCCCTGGAAGCTGTCTCAGTCACACGCGGGAGGGGGGGGCTGAAGCCCTTTGAGCTTAATGGGCATTGCTCGCCTGCCTGCACGTCAGTGTCTGAGAGGCCAGACCCCATCCATTCTCAGAGTCGCCGAGAGAGCTGAAGACAGCAGGAAAACGTTTTCTTGTTTAAATTACAAGAGTATGGCACGTCGCAAATGTACTTGCGACATGGGACGGTGGGAAGGTGAGATTTTAATGTGGAGCGCGCGCCCCCCTCGAGATGATGTCACGCCCCACGATTGAAGAGCTCTGCCTTAATACTTAGATAGTCCGCTCTAACCTGTGCATGATGTGCTTGTGCCTCTCCACGTTGCTACTGTAATACTTGCAGTATTACAGCTAACGAGGGCTCCCTCTCCGCACACATATCACCACTTGACTCTATTTCCTCCGTGCCTGGAATTGTCTGTGCATTGCTGGTCTCCTCCATACATTGTACTACTGAATGGGGTAAGATGCCTTGACCCCTCACTTTGCGCTCTAACTGCCCTGTTTTCAGCAGTAAGCGTACTTGCCACAGCTTGGGACTTTGTTGAGCCGGTAGCAGACAGCTGTGAGATCATAGCTCTAACATCTCCCTTGGCTTGTACCCATTTCCTTAGTGGGCTATTTTCCATTCCTCGCCGGGAACCCCCACTAATATGTACAGCCCCTCCTTGTGAATCAGAGGATTTCCTACGACTGTTAGTGTTTTTAATAGCCCTGCCTTTTCTCTTCTGGCTAGAAGTCAGTATATTAAGCGTATTATGTGGCCCTGCTTGCTGCTCCATAATTGATGTTGACTCCCCCTCTGGGCAGGACATTTTAGCGCTTATCTGATGTTTATCAGCTATCCTCTGGAGTCGCTCATAAGCACTGCCCAGATTTCCCTGGTCTGCTGGATCAATTTGTTTAGTACTACTGAGCTGATTTGCCTGACTGGTTTCAGGGCTATAAACCTCACAGCATTGAATTATGACCTGAGGGCTGACACAGTTATTCTCACTATTGCTCTCATTATTACTCTCGCGGTTATTACCAGGCCGGGTAGAGACTAATCGTGCTCCATCATTATTATGCTCTGCTCCACTTTGTAATTCCAAATACCCCTTCTGCACCGGATTAGAAGAAAATTCTTGTTCTGCCAGGGATACCTCCTCCCTTCTTTCAGAACCTTTTGATTGCGTTCTGCCTTCACCATTACTCTTGTTTTTAATCCTTGCATTTGGGCTACTAAGTAACACTATGAAAGCAATAGTATCCGCCGTTGCGGCACGGAGCTCACCCTCCTCTAATAGCTCTGCCGCCTTACCTCCTTCCAGAAGCTGTACTGCCGCATTTGCTGTCTTGCCGTTTTTAGATACTATGGATTTACTCCCACTTTCCGCATTATCCTCAGGCTGCACAGAAGATTGTATCCCCACCAGACGGGCAGCCAGAGTGCCTTTTGTTGTGTTTCTCGGTGGCGCCATATCCAGACGTGGCCAATAGATCCCAAACACCCAGGAGCAGGAACCGTTACTGCAGGAGTACAGGGCCAAGTTTCTCCAGCAGGCTCTCCTCGCAGCCTGCCAAAGCCTGCCACCAAAGATGAGCATCCACAATCTTCAGACCAGCAAGCAGTAGGTAGAGTAAGCGGAGCAAAAACGCAAACAATACGGGACCAAATAGAATCACCGCGCGGGTGTAAGTGTTTATAGTAAGCGTCTATTCAATTATTACAGCATGAAAAACTCCCGTTACGGGTCAGTTAGGAGCTAAAAGCCAGCAGGGACGCGAGACGCAACGGCTCTAGTCTGCCATCTTCCTTCCAACCTCAGGTGAATGTTGCGACTGCCCTTCGACTTTAAAGGTAATTGACTTTGTGTAGTTCCCAATTTGTCTTTGTAGCTCTGTCATCTGTCTGAGTGCCAGTTATGTAAGCCTGTAGGCCTTTTGTTAGAAATGGGGGTCTCTGGTTGGCAGTGGATGGCCACTGTCCAAGCAGGGACTCTTTTTTCTAAGTCAGAGTGAAGGGCAGCACCCCTTTGACAACCCCTGCTCCACCCTGTGGTAACGTAGCACGAGCAGTTAGGCTAATCTCAGAGGCAGTGTGTTAAGCATCTATGACCATACACAGTAATACAGTGAGGAACACTACAAAGGGACACAACACAGGTAGTTATCAAAAATAGTTATCTTTATATATAGGCTTATCACAAGACCAAATAACGAGGAAGCCATAATACTCTCTTGATGCTGCAAAAATTGTTCAAATGGGGAATGCAAAGTTCAGTTCAGGGCAGTGGTCTCTGCGACCCTTTTACTCACAGTTCCTGGATGTTGGTCTCAATAATCCACAAAATGCCGCTACGGCGTGATAGCGATGTTTTTCCTCACGCTTTTGGTTGCGGCGGCTAGCAAACGGACTTTAGCGATGGTTTCGAGGCCCGCAAACGTGCAGGCGATGATCAGGTTAGCGAGCACTCAGCAGCGCGATGGATTCTTGAGCGCTCTTCGGCTGCGGCGGCTCGCAAACGGACAATAGCGATGATTTCGAGGCCCGCAAACATGCGGGCGATGATTTGATCAGCGAGCACTCAGCGCCAGCCGTGCAACGGATTTCTTGACGCTCCTCAGCTGTGGCGGCTCGCAAATGGGCGATAGCGATGATTTCGAGGCCCGCAAATGTGCGGGCGATGATTTGGTCAGCGAACACTCAGCGGCAGCCGTGCGATGGATTTCTTGATGCTCCTCGCTGCGGCGGCTCGCTAACAGGCTTTAGCGACTAAATGAAGTCTACTGTGCCTGAGACTTAAGTCAAGAGGCTAGTTCTCTCTCTAGCCCTTGGGTGATTGCAGGTTCAAGATTAAAATGTTCTCTTACAGCTCCTTTTCCCTCTTCTTTCCGGTCCAATGACAACTACTGCAGGCCAATCCAGGGAACAGCACAGAGCACAAGGACAGTCCTCTCATGCAGTTTTCCTTCAGTTCCACGGACAGAGGTTGGTCTTGAGATCCAGGGGCAATACCAATTGTAGGGGTTTCAGCACAGATATTTATACCCCAAAAGTCTTTGTTCTCATAAGCTACAAGTCACTGAACCCAGCCAGAACCAGTTCTGCCTAGCCCTGGAGCACTTTGTTTACCAGGCTGCATCCTTCCTTTCAGAAAGAGGGGGTCTGCCATCAGAGCACTGTGGGATGTGGAGCCAGCATTCACCTTGCCAGGCACAGCCCTATTCAGGTCCAGGAGCTACCCCTCCCCATACTCCAATGCAGATCTCTCTATTCAACCCAGGTCTGACTCAGCCTGTCCTGTCCCTCCAAAGCCAGACAGCCAATACACATAACAGCAGAGCACATTGGAAGGCTTAGGCAAGAAAATACCTACTTTCTAAAAGTGGTATTTTCAAACACAGAAAATAAAAATAAACTTCACTAAAAGATGTATTTTAATATTTTGAGCTCAGGCATACTAAATTCGTTTTTCTACCATGTTCTATGGGTCAGTTAGGACTATAGAATGTAATAGCCAAACCTCCCATTCTGGCCTATGGTGAACAGGTAGCCTTACAGTAGTGAAAAACGAAATTGGGTGTAATTCACTACCAGGACATGCTACACACATCAGAGCATGTCCTACCTTACACATACAATGCACCCTACCATAGGGGTGGCTTACATGATGCCAAGGGAAGGTTCAGGGGCTGGGAAGTGGGTGCACTTCACAGCCAAGATTGCAGTTCTAGACTGCACACAGACACTGCAGTGGCAGGTCTGAGACACACTTTACAAGCTGCTTCTGTGGGTGGCACAAACCAGCGCTGCAGGCCCACAAGCAGCATTTGGTTTACCGGCCCTGGGCACACACAGGCCACATTACTAGGGACTAACAGGTAGACCAGATAAGCCAATCAGGGATACATCAATTCATATCCCATCTTTACACAGGGAGCATCCACGCTGCGGCACTGAATGGCAGTGGTGCAGCGCCCAGAGCATCTATCACCAGAAAAAACAGAGGAGGCACAGCAAAACAATGGAAGGGAGACTCACACCAATGGCGCCATACCCCTTGACAAACCTCCTGTAGTACCCCGTGAGTCCTAAGAAGGCCCTCACCTGCGTCTGGGTCCTTGGGGGCTCCCAAGCTAGGATGGTCTCAATCTTGGGCTGCAGGGGTGCCACCTGGCCACTCCCTACTTGGTGTCCTAGGTACACCTCTGAACCCTGCCCAATCTGGCACTTACTGGCCTTGATTATGAGGCCTGCTCTGTGCAGCGCCATCAACACTTCCCAGAGGTGGGGCAAGTGATCCTCCCAGAAGGAACTGAAAACTGCAATGTCGTCCAGGTATGCGGCACTGAAATCCTCCAGCCCAGCAAACACCTGGTTGACCAACCTCTGAAAGGTGGCAGGGGCATTCTTCATCCCAAAGGGCATCACACGGAACTGGTAGTGCCCATCTGGTGTGGAGAATGTTGACCTCTCCTTTGCCCCATCAGTCAAGGCGATCTGCCAGTACCCAGACTTCAGATCAAACATGCTGAGGTACCGGACAGCCCCTAGCCGATCAATGAGCTCATCTGCTCTGGGGATGGGGTGCGTGTCGGTCCTTGTGACCGAATTGAGACCTCAGTAGTCCACACAGAACCTTAGTTCAGGGGCCTCACCAGGCGCGGCAGCTTTTGGTACCAAGACCACTGGGCTGGACCAAGGGCTGCTAGAGAACTCAATCACCCCTAGTGCAAACATTTTGGAGACTTCCTCCTTAATGTAGGCCCTGACCCTGTCAGACACCCAGTAAGCCTCATGCTTGACAGGGGGGCTGTACCCAGTGTCTACCTCATGGACACACCAGTCAGTGACACCAGGCACTAGGGAAAACAAATCTGAGAATTGTCCCAACAGCTAGTGACAATCTCTCTGCTGCTCAGGGGTCAGTGTGGTGGAGAGGACCACACCCTCAACTGACCCATCCTTCTCTTCTGCACACAGTAGGTCAGGAAGAGGCTCACTCTTCTCCTCCATTCCAGCATCTCTGGGAAGCAACAAGCCCACTTCAGACCTCGCAAAGTGGGGCTTCAGGCGGTTCACATGCAGGACCCGCAGGGGGTTCCTGGGCGACTGAAAATCCACCAAATAGGTAACTTGACTTTTGCGCTCCACCACCTCAAATGGACCGGTCCACTTATCTTGGAGCTCGCAGGGCTCCACTGGGGCCAGTACCCAAACCTTCTGACCAGGTTGAAACTCGACCAGAGTGGCATACTGGTCATGCCAACGTTTCATCTCCTCCTGGCTGGCTTCCAGATTTGCCTCAGCAATCTTTCTGAAATGCCGAGTCTGGTTCTTGAAGGCCAAGATGTAGCTAAATACGTCTTGGGGAGGTTTCCTGGGAAATTGCTCCCAGCCTTCCTTGACCAGACTCAGAAACCCTCTGACCGGGTGACCATAGAGTAGTTCAAAGGGGCTGAACCTTAAGGACTTCTGGGGCACCTCACGGTAGGCGATCAACAGGCATGGCAAGAGGATGTCCCACTTACGCCTCAGGGGCTCCTCTAGGCCCCTAATCATACCTTTCAAGGTCCGATTGAACCTTTCAACCAGTCCATTTCCTTGGGGGTGGTAAGGAGTGGTAAACTTATAAGTTACGATGAAAAGAGTGGGGCGTCATTTTACGCCCCAAACCAGTCGCACAGCTACGTGCTCAAGTACCACAATGCTTTGAATTCATCCATGTTTAATCAAATTTTTGTTCGTTATCTTCTCCAACTCAACTCCACTTTATCCACACTTGGAGAGCCATGCAATTTTCCAAGTTTCCTATGTTTATGATGAGACCATCCGGACTTCTGTCACAAACACGATAAACGCATGATTCATCCCAGGCAAGTTCTTTATTAAAAACCCAATGCATTTCGGACTGCTCGAGTCCTTCGTCAGGGGTAACTACAAGTGAAACATGTTATAATTAATAATAAACATGTACATACAACATTATGCATCTATTCAACAATCCTCTGTAAACAGCGTTAATCTACTGTGCTCAAATGATTATTGTACGCGAAAAAAGACAAAAAATGAATTTAAATTAATAAAGTGTACAAGCATGCCCCTTACTGACGCACCCCCATGAATTCCCCCTTCTGCGCTGTGCTGCGAAGCTTCTTAGCTGACTTCCTACATGTCCCATCTGTTTATAGTAAAGACCCTCTTCATAACCAGCCACTCACGTTGAACACATAAAAAGCCCCTCTCTGTATGACTCGATGTTTCTAAACCCTCAAAAACGTGCTTTTATGCTCATTTCTCCACTCCTCCATCTATGATTACGCCCGTGAGGTCCCAACTGAACTTCACCTTTCTGACAAGCATGCCTTATTGTGTGCAGCGTCTAGCTCACGTACCTGCCCGGGAGTATTACAAGTTCACCATCCTCCTCTTCAAAAACAAAATTTTAACCCGCCTCTGAAAACGCTCGTTTTTTAAACCTCGCGTGCAAATGAAATCCCTCCCTGATACGCGCGTGTGCAAATTAATCACCTGGTCTGGTCTGGGATGAATCATGCGTTTATCGTGTTTGTGACAGAAGTCCGGATGGTCTCATCATAAACATAGGAAACTTGGAAAATTGCATGGCTCTCCAAGTGTGGATAAAGTGGAGTTGAGTTGGAGAAGATAACGAACAAAAATTTGATTAAACATGGATGAATTCAAAGCATTGTGGTACTTGAGCACGTAGCTGTGCGACTGGTTTGGGGCGGAAAATGACGCCCCACTCTTTTCATTGTTTATCAAGTGCCACCAGGGCAAGGCACTATACCAGTAACGCACGCACTCTGTGAGGATTTTTGGATAAATAAGGACTTAGCAACATGGTGTACATCCCATTACCTTCTTAGCATTAACCATGAATCATTGCCCTACTTATGGTTTGCACCCAGCACTGGAAGCAGGCGAAAAGATTAAATGGACTTGGAAACTTGATCCACACCATGGCCATTACACCGTGTTCTTTCTGAATTGGGGGATAAGAGTTAATCAGTTTCTTCAACAATATCGAGAAAGCAGCATTTGTAACAGAGCACTTTTTTATGCACGCAGTTTCATTTGGGAATGCATTTTTAAAGTACAATTATGTTGTTATAGTAATTAAGATTACAAAAAGCAAAGCACTTTGGGGACTGTAGTTTTTACTAACTGCGAAGCGAAAAAAAACGGCCAGACCAGGTGATTAATTTGCACACGCGCGCATCAGGGAGGGATTTCATTTGCACGCGAGGTTTAAAAAACGAGCGTTTTCAGAGGCGGGTTAAAATTTCGTTTTTGAAGAGGAGGATGGTGAACTTGTAATACTCCCGGGCAGGTACGTGAGCTAGACGCTGCACACAATAAGGCATGCTTGTCAGAAAGGTGAAGTTCAGTTGGGACCTCACAGGTGTAATCATAGATGGAGGAGTGGAGAAATTAGCATAAAAGCACGTTTTTGAGGGTTTAGAAACATCGAGTCATACAGAGAGGGGCTTTTTATGTGTTCAACGTGAGTGGCTGGTTATGAAGAGGGTCTTTACTATAAACAGATGGGACATGTAGGAAGTCAGCTAAGAAGCTTCGCAGCACAGCGCAGAAGGGGGAATTCATGGGGGTGCGTCAGTAAGGGGCATGCTTGTACACTTTATTAATTTAAATTCATTTTTTGTCTTTTTTCGCGTACAATAATCATTTGAGCACAGTAGATTAACGCTGTTTACAGAGGATTGTTGAATAGATGCATAATGTTGTATGTACATGTTTATTATTAATTATAACATGTTTCACTTGTAGTTACCCCTGACGAAGGACTCGAGCAGTCCGAAATGCATTGGGTTTTTAATAAAGAACTTGCCTGGGATGAATCATGCGTTTATCGTGTTTGTGACAGAAGTCCGGATGGTCTCATCATAAACATAGGAAACTTGGAAAATTGCATGGCTCTCCAAGTGTGGATAAAGTGGAGTTGAGTTGGAGAAGATAACGAACAAAAATTTGATTAAACATGGATGAATTCAAAGCATTGTGGTACTTGAGCACGTAGCTGTGCGACTGGTTTGGGGCGTAAAATGACGCCCCACTCTTTTCATTGTTTATCAAGTGCCACCAGGGCAAGGCACTATACCAGTAACGCACGCACTCTGTGAGGATTTTTGGATAAATAAGGACTTAGCAACATGGTGTGCATCCCATTACCTTCTTAGCATGAACTTATAAGTTACCCCACACTCCTCCCACAGAGACTTCATGTACTGGGAGATGAAGTTGGTCCCCCTGTCAGACACCACCTCTCTGGGGAACCCCACACGGGAGAAGATCCCCATCAGTGCACGTCCCACCACGGGGGCCGTCACTGTCCTGAGCGGGATGGCTTCAGCGTACCGGGATGGCATGGTCCACCAAGACCAGGATGTACCTGTTGCCCATGGCTGTCTTGGGGTCCAGAGGCCCCACAATGTTAATTTCCACTTGCTTGAATGGGGTACTCACAACTGGAAAGGGCTGGAGTGGGGCCTTGATCTCCCCCCCCACTCTTCCCACTTGCCTGGCAAGTCTCACAGGTCCTGCAATAAGTATCTGTACTTTTGCGCATCTGGGGCCAATAGAAGTGGGTGACCAGCCTCTCAAAGGTCTTGGTCTGCCCCAGATGTCCTGCCAATGGAATGTCATGAGCCAACCCCAGTAGGAAGGCTCTGAAGAACTCGGGTACCCCCAGCACACGTGCTGACCCCGGCTGAGCAGCCTTAGGCTCACTATACAGGAGACTGTTCTCCCAATAGATCAGATGCGAACCAGACATATCACCTGCTGCCTGGGCTGCAGACTGACGCCGTATACCCTCAAGAGAAGGGCAGATTTTCTGCTGCTCACAAAAGTCCTCCCTGGTGGGCCCCCCCTCCTGCTGCCAATGGGTCAGCTCAGGCAGGTCCCCCAGGTCGGTGCTTGGCTCCCCGAGAGGCTCCAGGGCATCCCCCTCAAGGTCTGCTCCTTCCTGGGCCGTGGGAACTAAGGGGACTGGTTTCCCGCGACACCCGCTCCTTCTCTCTAAGGCATGGATTTGGGCCATACTTTCAGGCTCCAGACAGTGGCGGCACATGCCCATTCAGGCAGACCCAGCATTTCCAAGTGAGAACTCCTCTCCACCGTAGCCCACAGGGAGTTCTCCAAATCGTTGCCCAACAGACAGTCACAGGTATGGTGAGCCTCACAGATACCTGAAGAGTTCCTGAGACCCCCCCCCCCACTCGAAGGAAACCTGAGCCACCTCACATTGGCTCTCTGAGTTGTCGGCTGGCACTACTGGGCAGAATGCATGGGGAATAATCTGCTCTTGGGACATCAACCGGGAGCTGACAGCAGTTATACTGGCTTCTGTGTCCCGGAGAGCCTCCACTTTATGGCCATTGATGGTCACCCACTGCCTGTATTTCTTAGTGTTGTCAGGCAGTGCAGTTTTAGGGACCATCTCGCAGTCTCCTAGGGAGACAAGAGTTAACTGTATAGGGTCCCACCCCTCTTGGGCATCAATCTCTTCTCCTTCCAAGGCTACACTAGCCATCTGGCGGGGTGGTGCACAAGGGGGTGCGGTAGTAACCCTCTGAGGACACTGGGGATCAAAGGACCGGTGGCCCACTTGGCCACAATGATAACAAGTAGGGGGCCCCCTGTGAACAGGCCTACCTGTCGGGGGCATTGGCTTCCTTTCTTGGGGAGGCTGGGACACCACTGCTTGGTTCCCTTGGGCATTACTTTGGAGCCCTCGGTGGAACTTCCTTGGTTGACCCCTGTCCCCCCCACTTCTCTGCTGGGGACCCTGCCTACTTCTGGCGAAGTCTCCCATTGGACCCTGGCGAACCCTGGTGCTGACCTAGTGGTCCGCCTCCTCAGCAAGCTTCCTAGGGTTAGTCAGCCTGCAATCAATGAGGTGCTGGCACAGCTCAGGAAATCAGTTATCAGATAGATGCTCCCATGCAATCAAATCATACAGTTGCTCAAAAGTTTCTACTTTGCTATCCTTTACCCAGCGTTCCATTGCTCTGCAAAAAAAAGACACATAGTCCATCCATGTGGTACCTTCCAACTTCTTACAGGACCTAAACCTTTGTCTGTACATCTCAGGGGTCAACCCATAGTGGGTCATCGGTGCTTCTTTCATGTGTTCATAAACCATTCTCCTTTCTGGGGGCAGATCCAACAAGGTGTCTCTCCCCTCACTCACAAACCGTCCCCACAACCCCGCTCTCCAATCCTTCTCAGGGACCCGGTGGGACACCATGGCTATTTCATTAGCGGCAAACCATAGCCCAATATCCTCACTCTTGTGGAAATCTTTAATAACTTCTTTAGGAATGTATACTCTGCTCTCCGTCTGTACTACTGGTATGCTGCCACCAGAGGGACTGGAGGCCTCTCCACTCTTTGCCTTAATCTCCAGCTCCCTCATTGCTCTCTTATGCTCAAGCTTCATTTTCATCATTTCAAACTCTAGCTTCTTGTTCTCAAGATCTCTCTCCCTCTGATCTTCTAGTTTCATCTAAGCCATCTCCATATTATGGTGTCTCTCTCTTTCCCTGTCCTCCAACTCCTCACCTACTACATCAATCACTTCATCCACATTTTCTCCCTCCACCACAGGCTCTCCCATATTCCTAGGGGCATCCCTGGCTGCTAGCCAGGCCTTCAGTGCCTTGCAAAACTCTTCTTTCCTGGTGAAACCTGTGGTAGGGACTGTAAATTTCTTGCAAAAAAAATTGAGCTCCTTGGAAGTGTAGGTGTCTCTCTTCTCCTCTTCCCAGGAGAAGTCTTCTGGGTCAACGGCTCTGGGCTTGGCCATTGTATCAATAACTGGCACTCTTAATCAAATATAGACTCAAAAACAAAATCCTCAAATATGTATGTGGTACGTTATGGTCTGCACTCACTAGTAGTGTACACTATAATTACTGTATGCGGTCATAAACGCAAGTCCAGATCCCCACCGCTGACCACCAATGTTAGAAATGGGGGTCTCTGGTTGGCAGTGGATGGCCACTGTCCAAGCAGGGACCCTTCTTTCTAAGTCAGAGTGAAGGGCTGCACCCCTTTGACAACCCCTCCTCCACCCTGTGGTAACGTAGCACGAGCAGTTAGGCTAATCTCAGAGGCAGTGTGTTAAGCATCTATGACCATACACAGTAATACAGTGAGGAACACTACAAAGGGACACAACACAGGTAGTTATCAAAAATAGTTATCTTTATATAGGGAGCATCCGCGCTGCGGCACTGAATGGCAGTGGCGCAGCGCCCAGAGCATCTTTCACCAGAAAAAACTGAGGAGGCACAGCGAAAAAATGGAAGGGAGACTCACGCCAATGGTGTCAGGTCTAACACTCGCTTTTTTTTATATTGCATAGGCGTTTGATTCGATACACTGGATTATGTATGGAGGGTTCTGGACAGATTAGGACTGGGTGCACCTATGTTAATTGGGTACAACTGCTCTATAAGACCCCAAGGGCGAGAGTGAGAATGTGATAGTTCGTCTAGGAGGCAATTTGCATACAAAGAGGCACCCAACAGGGATGCCCCCATGTCACCACTGATTTTTGCCATCACAAAGGAGCCACTGGCCTGCTGATTGAGGAAAGCACTACATAGATGGGGAATACAGATTGGCAATATGGAGAATATAGTTTCTCTGTATGCAGACAATACCATGATTTACCTATGACAGCCAAATATCTCTGGCCCGATACTGTTTAATATTATGTAAGAATTCAGGGAATACACTGTGTTGCAGGTCAATAGCACTAAATCTGACCTGTTCTCACTCAGTCAACTAAAGGTCCTGCTTGCGGACAGCTTCTTCAGTCGGACCTGCCCTGGAAGGTGGATAGTCTTAAATATCTTGGCATACAAATTGCGCATGGAGTACAGCGGATGTCGACTTAAACCACCATAATCTGTGCCCCTCAATCACATTCTGCAAAAACCCTTAAATTGTATTTAGAGGGTAAAATCTGGCTAATAAAAATGGTCATTTTTTCCTGTTGCTTGTATGTCCTACAGGGCGCTAAGCATGAGATCCCTCCTGGAGTGTTTCCGAAACTTGACCCTCTGTTGGTGGAGCTCCTCTGGGCTGGTAGGAGATGCGGAGTAGGTCTCAATTTTCTTAAGAAAGAGTGGGACGGAGGGGGGATGGAGGTCCCAGATTAGGAGCTATGCAATTTAGCGGCACATTTGCAACAGGCCGTACACTGGCTAGATGGTGATAAAAATTGTAAGAGATCCTTATGAGGTTTCACACATGATGGTCACCAGCTTGGATTGCTGGTGTTGCAAGGGCGGGCCATCCCAGATAACTTTCCACACTTGATCCGACTCATGGTCAGACTTTGGGACAGGCCAGTAAAATGGGTAATCGAACGTACACATATGTCCTGGATTTAGACATCTGGATAATGCGCCCCTTTGCTCAAATAATAGATCTCAAGGCAGTCGATAAATGGCAAGAGGGTGGCTCCATAATGCTATCGGACCTCTATCCAGAGTGACATTTTGTCACTATGCACGAGGCAATAGAGACGTTCAACCTTGGATCAGGGCAATTCATACAATACGCCAAAATTACAGCACCAGCATGCACGCTATGGCGAACCTTCCCTGAGGCCCCTGAGTCATTCCACATACTGTTGACTTTACTGTCTATTGCGTGTGGGCTTAGGCTCATTACACTCCTATAAAGGGCATTGCCTGCAGATAAGAGGCTGGCGCCACTACGAACAGAAGAGACCTGGCAACGTGTTGACAAAGAGTCTATTACTCCAAAATCCTTGCTCAAAATTCATGCTGGGGTTTGAAGGGTGTCAATCTGTGCCCGATTCAACCAGATTCAGTATAACATGCTGTAACCATCCCCTAAGATAGTACATTCCATTTACCCAAATAGGGAGCAGCATTGTCCCCGCTACTGTGCACCAATAGCCGATTTCCTACATATGTTGTGGCACTGTACAGCTTTTATACCTTATTGTATTGGGGTACTGTTCCACACCAACTGGGACATTCCTCTGCGCCTTTCCCAGTGTGTGCCGGGAATGATCCCCGACAACCCAAAAACAACACCGAGTAGGCGATACACGATATTGGGGCTTACTGTGGCAAAACAGCGTATAGCAATCCGCTGGCTGAGTCCTCGACCCCTGAAGGCTGAGTCCTGGAAAAGAGACTTACTTGAGTGGGCAGGGCGGAAGTGGCTCATATGAGAAAAGTGAACAGGGACATGAAGGCAACTTATTAGCCTGTGGTGCAATAACGCAAGCTCTGATGGAGCCTCTTTTCTTGGGGAGAATCGCTTATAAGAAGGGAAAGAAGGAGCTGGAGGCAATACAGTGGTCCTGATAGAATAGGTCTGTGCTCCTGAACATGTGTGAAAAACTACATTGAAATATTTTCTAACGGCAGAACTGTGAACAGCACCGGGAACTAATTTTGTATATATACTATGATACTGGATGGAAGCTACGGGGGTGGGGGGGGGAGGGAGACTTGGCTTATTTTCTTTTCATAAAGGTTGTATGACGGTACAATTCAGGGAAATAATCTGCATGCCTTTACTACACATTTTTTACCCCGCATTTTTTAGAACTCATATGCTTTTACAACATATGTCTTTACCACGCATTGTTTATATATATATATATATATATATATATATATATATATTCACTTAAAAAACCATAGGTTTCACACATGTTATAGTTAGCTGGGCATTTCACTCGTGAAAAACCATTTCCACGTTATAGTAAGTGCAGGCAACTATAACTCACGCGACCGCAATCCTCTGCTGATGACGTCAGATATTACATCACTGATGACATATGTGTTTTTCTGAAAAAAAAATATTTGTAATATATGTATAGCTAAAAATTAATGGAAGAAGACATGGGTAAATAAGTGTCTAAATACAGTATTAGCATCAACAGAGGATTGCGGTCGCGTGAGTTATAGTTGCCTGCACTAACTTTAACGTGGAAATTTCAATGGTTTTTCACGAGTGAAATGCCCAGCTAACTATACCATGTGTGAAACCTATGGTTTTTTAAGTGAATTTGCAAGGTTTTTTAAATGCTAATTCCTAACTATAACGTGTGTGAAACCTATGGTTTTTTCAGTGAATTTGTACGGTTTTTTAAATGCTAATTTATGTATTTATTTATTTATTTTTTTAAAGTTTTTTCACTGTGCGCGTACCGTGCGCGCACGGTGCGCTTCGCGCACCGTACGCGCGCTGTGGGAGCGCGGAGCGCTTTGCGCACCGTGCGCCCACGTCACGTAGTTCACGGAATTTTTCCGTTTCTACCGTGCGCGTACGCTACGCGCACTTCGCGATTTTTCGGAAAAAAATTAAAATACATTTTTGCCCTTGGGGGTCCTTCTGGGACCCCCTGACCAAGGCTAGGGGGTCAGGAACTGTCCAGCCTGCCCCCTTTTCACGTTATCCACCTTTGTTTTTCACCCCCTCAGACTGCGAGAGACAAAATGGCGGTCGACACTTCCTGGTTTCGACCGATTCGAATGTTTACTAAGATCTAACAACCAATCAGAATCGCGCTCGCGCACGGCAGCGTGCGCGTACGGTAAGCTCACGGTACGCGCTCGGAGCGCGCCTACAGATATATATATTGATTTAAATGCTATTTTATCAGGAAATACTGAACAGATTTACACCAGACCTGCAGAAGGCATATCCCTGACCTGAGGACTACCTCTCTGCCAAATTTCAAGTAATTCTGTTCAGCCGTTCGGGCTGCAGCTTGGACTAAAGGTCCTATGGAAAAATGCATGGGGAAAATGCGTTTTGGGACCCCCCTTTTTCTCAGCCCCCGCTTGACGAATCCCCCCGAGACTTTCAGGGAAGGAGCGGAGCAGAGCGCCCCACCTATTTTGAAAATTTCGCGAGGATTCGTCAATCGGCGCCAAAGTTATTCAAAATAGAATGTTGCGGATTTCCTATGGAAACACGGTCCTAACTATATCTATCTACTGGCGACCGCCAGTAGATAATTTATATATATATATAAACAATGTATTTGTTGGGGGAGACATCCATACCCCTGAACTTACCTTAAATGCAGGTTAAAGGCATAAGTTGTAAAAGCATATGCATTCTAAAAACATGCGTGGTAAAAAATGTGTGGTAAAGGTACAACGTGGTGAAACCCTCGTTGTAAAGGCTGTTTCCTTTAATAAATTGTGACTATATCAGTCATACCATGCAATACTTACGTGTTCTTTGTTGGGGATGTTTCCCACATTCCCAAGCTGTTCAGCGGCAGATATTCTTGACTGTCTTTTTGCCTCCTAGTGATTTATTTGTTATACATTGTTTTGCATTATTGCTGGGCTATGATGCAGCTATATGTATACACTCGTTGTGCAGGGATACCGCACTGTACCATGCATTGTGCTTCTACCTGCCAATAATGAACATTTATTAAATACATCTACTCATCTCTCCCCCCCATCTGGTAAACTCCTGCACATAACTGGCTTACATAGATACATGTACTGGAAAGTAACTTAAGCATTATAGAATGCAGCCAATGTCTGCATAAGCACCTGACCCCACAGCATCACAGAATCAATATAGCCAACAAAGCTCAATTCCACCTTAGTTTGCTTTGAAAATAGTCATTCCAGTCCAAGAATTCAAAATGGCAATTCGGGCCTGAATACTCTGAAAACCAGACTATGGTTATGGAACTCAATATCGGCTATTCCATTGACACTCCCAATTATAACGTATGCAGGTGTCTTATAAAACGTTTCTCTATACCATTTTGCACTACACAAGATGAGGTTTTCAAAAGCAGAGGCTTTTTGCTGAGATAATATATGCAAAACAACAGTGGCCATAATTACTACAAATTCAAATCATCCCTATGGAAAGCTTTATGTATACCTAGTCTTCTTTTAATGGTAGAATCATATTTTGAGCTTGGCATCATACACGCTCTATTTGCATAGCCATAACAGATCAGTACTACATTCGAGGCAGTGGGAATTATGTGATCCCGCTGCTACAGCATTTTCCACATAAATATGGATTTAACACACTTGCTACCTGAGCCACCATCTGTAGGATAATTTGAACATTTAAAAAACCTTCCAGCTCAAATGCTTCAAAAACACTAAAAACACCACATGTGCTGCCACATAGTGGCAGCAAACCTTTGTAAAGATTAACTAGCCACCTTGCAGTTGCCCATTACTGCATTCAGTTTTTATACTGATACAAATCAAGGAAAATCGGTGCCCAGACATCTTTAATGTGTATTTAAATGATGTAACATTAAAATAATACTGTCATGGAAGTTGATGCATTTCCCCACGTAAATTACCGCTTATTGCCACATAATTTAGTCAACCCTGATGAATAATCTGGTCCTCCATTGAATAATATTTCCAGTGGCCCTGGTTGTAGTTAATCTTCATATTATACTTTGGCTTTGATTGCCACCAGATTGTGCAGCTGAAAACAATTCAGCATGATTCTTTTATGGCAAGAGACACTGGGGCAGGAGCTTTCTACAATGTACAACTTACCCATTATCAGGTTAGCCATCGACGCTGTGATAGAGTGCTGCCTCTACAAATATTTGGCCATGAATATCGTTATACCAGCCACCATTGCAGATAGATTCACCCGAGCCAAAATCAATAACAGAGAGACAGGATTCTTTAGGTTTTTCACTAAAACCTTGGGGAAAACTAAAGAAAATATACAGAACAAACGCGAGCAAGTGATCTGTAAAAATAAATGTTTCAAATATATACAGGTACCCCATAGGAACATTAGGACGACCATGGCAATAACATATTCACTGCAAAATTAAAATTTTCTTTATTGCTAAGGTCGATGACCTTGCTGCGATTTTTCATGCAATGTCAACTCTCAAACTAAATTGGACATTTGAATATGGTATTTCAATTACATTATTTCTATCTCTCTCTGCTTTTGAAACATGAGTCCCAAGTCAAAAGCATCCTCCTAATCTGGTTATGTGTTTGTCCTCCATCTCGAGGTGACTGGTTGATAAATGTAATGCTGCTTTTCAGGTAGGGGGAGCATGAGTTGCATACTGCCTTGAACATGTGTGTGAAGAGTTTGAGTTGAGCGCGTTTGTATATCGTGTTCCACTATAGTTCCCTGAGGTGTGGTGTGACGTGAGTTCTGTGTAGAAGGTTGAGGATAAGTCTGATTGCCGAGTTGGATGGTTTGTAGTCTTTTAGTCAGTTGTTTGGTGATCGCGGCGTAAAGGGTGTTGTTGGACTTGGCCCTCTTTGCAGGGTCACCTTTAAAATTTTTGTCTTTTTTTCTCCACTTTTTGCTGATTTCATTTTTTGTTGGGCTTAGAACTTTGTGCACTTTAACACTGCTAAGCAGTACTAAAATACTTGTGTTTTCTCCTTTAAACATGGTTTAGTTGGCTTATACCCAAATGACATATTGAATTTACTCGTTAGTCTCTTGCAGAGTGGTATATCATATACCCAGGGCCTATAGTTTAAATGCTACTAGTGGGCCTGCAGCACTTATTGTGCCACCCATGTAAGTAACACCTTAAAAGATGTACCAGGCCTGCCATTGCAGCCTGAATTAATTTTCTAGCTGCCATGTCAACTTGGCATTTAACGTTTAAAAAACCCCATTGTCAAGCCTTATACTCGCCTTGTATTACATATAAGTCACCCATTAGGTAGGCCATGGGTAGCCCATAAGGCAGGGTGCTGTGAAATTAAAAGGCTGGCATGTACATTTAGGATTTATATGTCCTGGTAGTGAAAAAATCCTAAATTCATTTTTTACTGCTTTGAGGTCTGCCTCTCCCATAGAATAACATTGGGGATTCCTTAATAAATGTAATAAGCTGTAATTCCCAAATTGGGAGTAGGTGGCTATCTCATGTTTGGTGTCTATGGAATTGTAATGATGAACCCTCTTTAATGGTAAAGTCAGATTTTTACTTACAATTTTGAAAAGGACACTTTTGGAAAGTTACGTATTCAAAGGGATTAAGCCCTTCTGGACAACAAGAGTGTCCCTCTCTGAATTGTGGAACAAACAACATCTCCAGCTGTCTGATAACAATGATTAATGGTTCCAGGAAACAATAACTTAATTTATTTGGCCCGTATATTTATTCACATTCTTTACCTAAATCATTTAAAAATTAGGAAAACCACAAACTTTGTGACATTTTGTGCAAAGTTTCAAAACTTAACCAAAAAAGTAAAAGAAAAAGGAGAACTATTCATGACGGTCATTTGTTCATAAAATCAATCAGCGGAGGCTATAAATCACTCAATCTGAAGGTTGCCCCCTGCTGATTATAACTCTTGGGGACTGCTAAATTGATTTAGCTGTATAGTGGGATGGATGGTCTACCAATGTTGACACTGACTAGTCATTTTCCTGCAAATTTATTTCCCAAGAGGTCTTGTCATCATGTCCCTTTATGACATACTATAAACTGTAGTACACGTTGAAATGATTTAAGAAAACAATGTGAATAAATACAAGAGCCAAATAAATTAAGTTATTTCACCCTGGAATCATTAATCATTATAATCAGGCAGCTGGAGTTTTTGTTTGTTCTGCAACTTTTAAAAAGTTGGCATTTACTTACCATTTGCACTTTTGTGCCTGTAGCCTGTCTTGGGTCACATGACCGGCCGTAACTGACAGTTAGACTTTGTGAATTTCTCTCAGACGGTCACACAATAGAAAGTTTAAGTGTGCCTGAATGGACCATCTGCTGACAGGATGGGGAGTGGTGGTGCTGAGTCCAGTCCAGAGCCACTTACAACTGAATAGGGTGTGGCCTGCTTCCTCACAAAGGGCTTAACTACCCCACATTGTCACTGCAACCAGATTAGAGCCAGAACAGGGGAGGTGGGGATTTCCATGCACTTTAAAGCTGCTGTCTGGAAGCTTCTACCACATCCCAGAATTAGGGCACCGGATATAAAAAAGGGACCTCATAAACCATCTGTTTAATACACTTCTGGACCTGTGGATACCCTACCAGGAAGAACTGCTGCACTGCTGAAAGGACTGCCACTCTTCTGGACTGCTGACCTGCTGATGCCTTGTTGAACTACTGCATCTAACCTGGGAAAGAAGAACTGGGCCTGCAACTTCATCTTGAGCTTGAGCTACCAGACTCACTCCAAGGAGTAGTCTGCTGGCCTACTGATCTGAGTCTCAGCGACATAAAAGGATTCTCAACATCCTGCTACAGCATCTGGACCCAGTTGAAGTGAGTTCCTGACCCCTGAGTGGCACCCCTTAGGTCTTGGATCCTTAATGTGACTCAGAGAGCTGTATTCAAGATCTCGCCGCTCACATGGCATTTCAACACAAAGCTCCATCAGCCTGACCCTTCACACTCCCCTTGTATTACATATAAGCATGTATACATATATGACAATTGCTCAGTTGTCTCAGTGGGTATGTGTTTCAAATGTTTTTTTATTTATAGTCTGTATGCATACCGTGCAGGTTTGGCATTTAAAGTGTCCAATAACAGGTGGTAGGTCCCATGCTGCGGTGATCGATTGATTGGTCTTGGTTTTTGGTGTCCATATAATGGCATAGAATAGGTGGTCCTAGGTTATTTTATGAGAACAATAATGGTTCGGAGAAACAGGGCTGGGTATGTAAAATACAAAACTTTTCTAAATTATCTTGTTGATTTAATTGCTTACCAGACAAAAGGTAGACATGAAGGGAATCTGTTTGTTGACAGATCTAATCTTTGGTGTGAATAGGGTTTCTCTAGGGCAGTACCATGCTCATGCATCCATAGTCCTGGAACACCAACGTATCATTGAGTATAGCTGGCTCACTAAAGTCATCTTTTTTCCACTTGCAGTTCCTGCAGATACACAGAAATAGTCCGTAAGGTAGGCTGTCAGAAAGGCCCCTAAGGTGGTTGCTGGTATATAGTAGCAAAATATTCTGCAGATGTCCCTTTTTTGCCATCCTGAATTTCTAATGAAAGGTCCAAGAGGGGGAGGTCATTGTTTTTTGCTTCAAAGGTAAATTTGAGATGAGGCTGTCTGGTGTTTGAGCCAGTTGATAAGTGAGTCTTCCTTGCCATGCCATATGAGCAAAATTTAATCTATATATTGTCGTCAGAAAGAGGTCTGGTTGTGGAATGGGTTGATTTGTGAGATTATGGTGTGTTTTTTCTTGGCTATCATCATAGAAAATAGCACAATTCTGGAGATGGAAGGTATCTTTATATAGCAAGCAGTTGTGTTTTAGGGCTATCTGTAACAGTTCCATGATGAAGTCAGTGGGTATGCATGTGGGGTTCGGTCTAGTGTCTAGCAAATCATGTATGACTTGCATGCCCTCCACTTGGGGAATGTTGGTGTACAATCACTTGATGTCTAAACCAACCAAGAGGTCCTTAGTTCGACATTTTAATGTAAGACACCGTTTAATTAAAATGGATGCATTTTTGGTTGTTCTGTTCATCTTGCTCCTGCTCATTCCCCCTCCCCATCGGCTACCCGCTGCGAGCGTTCTCTCCCAACCGTTTTTTTGCAGAATTTGGAGCACATGGACGCCAATGGATCGCAATATTAGAAAGTATGTATTGTAAATGAAACTTTCCATTGTGTACCTGATGCATCATTTTGAAGGATTACCGCTGATATTTCTGATGCAGGCATACAGAAGAATATGATTCTTCGGGCTATTGTTAAAAAATGTTTCATATTAAATAGTACATCTCAAGAGTACAGTTGCTGAGGAAGGAAGCAGAAGATTTCTCTTACTTTAAGAAATAGTTTATTGTTAAGAACCTTTCGGATTTTTGAAATTGTTTTTGGTTTGCCAATGCGAAATAACCATGATCGTACCATGCTGAAATTGCAGTTTTATTTTTTAATATGAAGAAATTGTATATAATAACCCCTAGTTATGAGAGATTGGGATGTCTTTCCATTTTCCTGCCAAGGCTTCGTCCAATTATTCTAAGATTTTCTTCCTCACTGAGGATGCTTCCAGTACTATTTGTGAGTTTGGCGTATAAAATGTACAGGGATTTTTATGACCTGACTAGGGTTCCATTCTGATTTATGATTCTGTATTTCAATTCTCTATGACAAAATTATAAATTTCTCTGGACTGTTTTTTTAATGATTCTGCATTAAACCTTTAAAACTTAATTTTAATCTAGAACTCAGTTCTTGAGTGGTCCCCGTTACTAGTTATGATTTTATTCTGCTAACTTTAAGTTATTGATGGGGAGTGAGATCATGAGAAGATTTGCGGAGCTGAATTACCTATGGTAAAATTGGCGTTCATACAATATTTGAGTTCAGGAGATTATAGGGATTCGACTCCTAAATATAGACAGGTTTATAAATCACTTAGGGGCATATTATCAAGCCAGGCGATAAAATTATCGCCGCTTTAGCGGCACGGCGATAATGGGCTTGATAATATGCTCTATGGAATTCCAATTGAAGCCCATGTTAGATGTGAAGGACATCTAACATGGGCTTCAATTGGAATTCCATAGAGCATATTATCAAGCCCATTATCGCCGTTTTAGCGGCAGTTTTCTGCCGCTAAAGCGCCAATAATTTTATCGCCTGGCTTGATGATATGCCCCTTAGTGTGTGACGGGGAGCGGTGTAGTCCCTAGACAGACTTTGGTGCTCCCCGCTTGACTCATCTAAATTCTAAAAGTCAAGAATGACTTTTTCAAATAGCACAAATGCACAACACATTTAGTTCTACCAGAAATGACAGGCAATGAAGTCTGAACCTCAAAGGAAATGTTTTAAGAATTTGTCATACAGGAGTTCAATGTGGTCCAAATCAATTAGTCAATACATCAAAAAGCAAGGTGCAATTAAATTACAGAATTATTCAAGGACTCAGTAAAGTTCAGATCATCACTATACAGAGCCTATGATGGGGAAGAAATCCAGCACAGATGCACATTCTAAAGCAGATGGAAAGGAGCTTGTGCTCATATCAAGAAATCACTTTAATATAGGGTTCAAAACAAAGAATTTCATACTTTCAATACAGTAGTGCATGGTTCACGGACTCTAAACAAACAAACGTGAAACATTTACAACTGAATACTGTGCTGTCACTGCTGAATGTATTTATATGTCACAAAAGAAAAGCATAGCCCGCTTTCATGATACATTCGAAAAGCAATGGCAGTAGCCACTAGATGGCACCATATCACTAAATGTACTGCCTCGAAATAAGTCCATGGCCACTGTTTTCCTTTTGAATGAAATCCTATCTAACAAGCCCTATGGAAAATAAAGGCTCTGCATTTAATAGAAGATATTTCTTGAAGTCTACATAATCATGCTTTGTACAATGTGCTTGACTCCGAAAAATGCCCTGGATTGATCAAACAGTTATGAGTGCACAAGCGTCCTGTACCTATAGAGAAGATTGAGAGGATAACCAGTTCAGAAGGGGAGATTAAGAGGTGGTGGAAAGGGAATGTAGTGCAGATTGTAAGGGGTATTTAAAACACAGTATTTTGTAAAACAACTAACATTTTTAAGACCTTCATATAATAGAGATAGCAGAGTGTGTGTGCGCTTGTGTTTTTTTCTGTGTGTATGTAAAAATCCCAGGTGAAATTCGACAGACTCCTCACCATACCTGAGTGAAGACCCCTGTACCTAATTATGTACTAGAGAACAGATTTATTAGGAGTGTGTGTAGTGTCTTGAGCCTATGTGCGGAAGGACCCTTGTGGTTCTGGATGGACTCTATAAGGGAATTACGTAACTTGCTGGGAGTTAATAAGGTGTGGTTATTAAAGTTATGCTAATGAATAAAGATGTCTGTTACAGTGCTCCGTGTGTAGCATGTTCATTTGCATGCTGCCGGGCTGGGGACGACACTACAACTATCAATGAGTAGGGAATACGTGCCCCATAGAAACGAGGTTGCTCTCCCTGCCAGATTGCATGGTATAGAAAACTGCTCATGCATGCCACATGTGCCTCAAACCGATGCAAAAACTTCTGCGACTAGCACGTGGCGTCAAAGCCCTGCTCGAGCCCATATATGGCCATCGAAGAAGTTAAATGCCCTCCAAAGGAGAGCACTCGAAAAGCCCACCAGAACTCGCTTACAAGGCTGAAAGAAGAGATAGTGCAAAGCGCTGTTACAGAGTCATCCTAAGCAAACACTAAAGGCAGTAAGAACCAGGTACAAAAGCAGAAACTTATTTACCGGCACAGGCGATTATAGCGCCACACAACCTTCGATCGGACGTGGTGACCCAAGAGCAAGCAACAGCTGTCCTTGCAGAAGTTGCTGGGTTTCACCCTACGCAGCAAGAGCCATCTGAACAACACATACACTAGCATTCTGAAACCAACAACGTGATTCGATACAGCTAAGAAACAGAACTTTGGAGCTAGGTAGGCTGCATCGATCAAAGTGTTCAATGACTTCATAACTGCGCTATATGAAGAAAAAGACAATAAGAAAATCATAAAATATTTGAAATACCTTACCAGTGATGGAGTGAAACAAGTGCTAATGAAAGCCCCACAAACTGATGCAACATCATACCAAAAGATAAAAGAAGCGTTGGAGGCCAAGTTCAGTTTGATGCCAAATGTCAACCGTGAATGGTGCATATTCAGCCAAACATGACAACTGGTGGGTGAAACAATGGATGAATTTTTTGAGAGACTTGATACACTTATCAAACACTACAAATTCTAGGGCTTTAATGATGAGGAAGCCTCAGAATCATTGATGGTTGTCTCTCAGATTCCTTCAGGAGATGCATGTTGAGAGAGACACTCAGGGCCTGATTTAGATCTCAGTGGATGGGTTACTCCGTCACAACAGTGATGGGTATCCTGTCCGTCAAAATATAAATCACATAGAATATAATGGGATTTATATTTTGGCGGACAAGATATCTGTCACCGTTGTAATAGAACCCGTCCGCAGAGGTCTAAATCAGGCCCTCAGTCTAGGAAAAATGCAAAAGTCTGCAAGCGCAGAAGAATGAGCAGATCGACAAGCTGCTGATATGGAAACAGGAACAGCACATAATGAATAAGTGGTGATTGTGAAAAGCAAGCACAAGTGCAAAATAGACACACACAAGTTGACAATTACAAAGAAGAAAAATTTGTGCTTCCTATGTGGGTTTCTGTTTCCCCACAAAGGTAAATGTCAAGCCATAGGACAGAAATAGAAAAGCTGTGGGAAAGAGAACCACTTCATAGCAGTCTGCAAAGTGAAAGAGAAACCAAATGCATCACAGCGAGGAGAGACAATGAATGTCAGAAGGTTCTAGAAGCATTCTCGCTACACCCACAAGGCCAAAAGGGAACATCAGTTATGACAGGTAGAAACCAACTAAAATCGATTGTCGTCAAGATCATCATATAAAGGCTCTTCGACGTCATTACCAAGCGCTAGTAAAAAAGATGAATGTGCATTGATGATATCGACCAAGGAATGACATGCACATGTAGGACAAGCTACTTGCAAAGAAGATCAAAAGTGAAAGAAGAATCCCCAAACAAAGCAATAAGATTCATTTGGGCAAAGTCCCAAAATTACATTAAAGTTGAAGAGTTGTGCCATTTTCTTCATTATATACAGTGTTGCATCAATTAATATCATGCCAGTAGAAAAGTTTAACAGTTTGTCTCCTGTGCCACGAATTACCCCATCACACATGAAGGTATACACATGGGCTGCTTCCAAACCGCTACAGAGTCAAGGGTCATTTACAGCAATGATGCGATATAAAACAACGTCAGTGCAATCGCCGATTCATGTCCTTTTAGGGACTTTTACTAGTTCATGCCTACTTAGCTTTGCCACTGCTGCTAACATGGACTGATATCTCTCAACTACAACCTCTGTACTCAATCTGGAATTGTGAGTCAGTTATGGTCATTGTTTCATGGCCAAGGAACACTCAAGAAAATGAAAGTGCAACTTCATATTAATGAGGACATTCGCCCTGTTGCCCAGCGGCACCGTTGAGTCATTTTCCACTTACAAGAAGCCTTTAAGAAAGAGCTGCCATCACTGATGAAGCATGACGTAATTGAACGCTCAACTGGTCCTACATCATGGGTCTCACCCATACGGATGGTGCCAAAAAAGTTCAGTGAAGGTGCAGTGTGCATTTCTGTGAATATGCGCCAGGCTAACAAAGCAATAGAGAGAGAAAGACATCATGGTCCCCACATAGCAGACATCAGCATGCAACTGAATGGAGCCAAGGTCTTTTCCCATCGTGACCTGAACAAAGGATACCATCAACTGGAGCTGGAAGAGAACTGTAGGTACATTACTACTTTGTCGACTCATGTTGGTTTGTTCAGATACAAAAGTCTGAGGGGCATATTTACTAGAGAAGTGGCGGAGCGTTGCATTGGCATCCTTGGCTGAACGCCACGCTCCGCCACTTCTGAAATGCAGGGCTGCATCATATGTACAACAATATGGTGCAGCTCTGAATTACCCCCTGCGCTGGTGCTAAATTTAGTAGCCTAGCAACAAGGCAGGCACCCTTGCACCACAGTGCAAGGGTGTCTGCATGGAGGGGAAGATTGTTTATGTGCAGGAAGGTGTCCCTTCCTTCACATAAACAATCTTTAAATGGCGTTTTGAAACTTCTATGTGTGCTGCTTAATGCAACACACATCCAAGTTGCAAAACGTCATTTTTTTATTGATTATGTGCAGGAAGGTATACCTTCCTGCATATAAACGATCAAAGGCCTTTTCCTGTTTCCATGTGTGTTGCACGACACCCTTGTAAATAATGGGCAGTGTCAAAATCAATGGGTGTTGCGGTGGAACACCTACCAAAGTGTGAGTTTCACATGGGCACATGTCATCTGATGGGGGAATGACTCCTGACTCGGATAAGGTGCAAGCACTGTCATCTGCTTGCCCCCCACAAGATGTAACCATGCTGACATCCTTCTTAGGCATGGCCAGTTACTACTCAAAATGCATTTGTGACTTTGCTACAGTGAGTGCCCCATTGTGAGACTTAACAAAATGAAATGCCCCAATGCAGTGGTCTCTTGAGTGAGACAAAAGTTTCAAAGACATAAAATATGCGATTAAGAATGCAACCAAAATGGCCTATTTTGCCCCCCAGTTACATAGTGAGATCACAGTAGATGCATTCTGGTGGGGCTGGGGGACATCCTTACTGAACACAATGACCATTCAAATGCTCAAAAACACATTTATGGCTTATGCCAGTAGAAGCCTGTCAGAAACAGAATATGCCTATTCCTTAGTCAGAGAAGGAGAGTCTGGCTGTAGTGCGGGTCTGTGAAAATTTTCATGTGTTTGTATATGGAAAACATTTCACCATTATTTATCACAGACCACCAGACGTTGCTCACCATCTTTGGAAACCCCAAAGCTAAGATGCCCCCTCGCATCGAGATGTGGGGGTTGTGACTACAAGAGTATGACGAGTGTGCACAAGGAGGTGAAGGATCTAAACCCTGCAGATTACTTTTCACGAGTTCTGCTACATTGCCACAGTTTGACAGCTAAAGCGGCTGAAGAGTAATATAATTCCATTGTGAAATATAGCACACCAGCAGCCTTATCAATTGAACAAATCATTACTTTTACACATGCACATAAGAACATGCTCATTCTCAAAGATCTCATTACAACAATATTGTGGAACAAAAGTGTTCAGCCCTTTGCAATGATGTTGATTTTTTTTTAAAAATCTAAAATGTACATGATATGCTATCTGTCACCAAAGAGGGTATCATATTGAGAGGCTCGAGACTCATCATAACTGAGAGCTCGAGACAGCAAGTTATTGAGCTAATCCATTGTCAGACCTGGCATCCTTGGCGTGGGTTTCCCCTGTACTTTTGCCTTTGCCGCCTGTATTTTTACTGTGTGTTGGAATCTGTTTGTTCTAGTCTAGATGCTTTGGGCACTTTGCAACTGCTGTTCAGTGCTAAAGGGCATTCCTCTGTAAATTGTTGTCATAGATTAGTGTTTCCATAATTGGCTTAATTGATTTACTACTAAGTCCCTAATACTGTTCACTGTGTGCCCAGGGCCTGTAAATCAAATGCTGCTGATGGGCCTGCTGCACTGATTGTGCCACCCACACACAGCCATGCAAAAGGTTCTCAGGCCTGCCATTGCAGTGTCTGTGTGCAGTTTTGACTTCCATGTCGACCTGGCAAGTGCACCCACTTGCCAGGCTTAACCCTCCATTTTCTTACATGTGAGTCACCCCTAAGGTAGGCCCAAGGTACCCCTGTGGACAGAGTGCAGTGTATGTGAAAGGTAGGACATGTCCTGATGTGTGTGGCATGTCCTGATAGTGAATACTGCCCATTTTGTTTTCACTATTGATAGGCTATCTGTCCATAGGATATAATAGGGAGTTTACTTACAACAACTTATAAGTACAACTGCCCATGGGAACAAGATAGGAAAGTGGAGCTTAGTACTCCTGAACTCAGAATATAAAGATGCATCTTTCAATAAGGATGATTTTTATATTCTGGGTTTGAAAATACCACTTTTAGAAAGTGGGCATTTTCCTGCTTAGCCATCCAGCATGCCTCTGCTAGAGTTGTGTTTTGTCTGTATGGAGTGACAGGGGCTGGGGATGTGCGTTCTGTTCACACAGCCACTTGGGGGGGGGTGAGGTGTGTCCTGCCTTTGCAGGGTGAGTCAGGGCTGGGCTTAATAGACTTGAGCTGCATTTAGAATAGGGAGCGGAGATTTCCTTTACACCTTAATGGGCCTGGTCTGCCTTGGACAATGCTGTCTCCACCTCCTGCCAGGAAGCTGGGCCTGGGAGGAAAGAACTGGTTTTTGCTGAGCACAGATACTTTCTGCCACAAGAGAACAAAGGAACTTTGACTATAAATAGTGGGGCCGAGATCCCCGACTTTTAGAATACTTCTGTAATTCAAGAGGAACCTCTGCCAAGAAGAGCTTGGAAAAGCTGAAGGAGAAGTACTTTGCTGTGTGCTGTCTGAGGTTGGCCTGCAGTAGCTGTTTCTGCCAAGGAGAGGAACTGTCTGTATATCCTGCTTGAAAAGTATCTCCAAGGGCTTGAGGTAGAGCTTGCCCCTGTTCAAGAAGTCTCAGGAACAGCAAAGACTTCACCATCCCTCTGGGCACCATATCTGGAACTGTGGGTTCCACAGAGGAGAAAAGCAGCCGACTCCATCACTGATTCCATCTCTGGTTCCATGTCCTGAAGGCACCACAAAACGTGCTTCGCACCGCAACCCTGGTCTCACCAATGCCACTGGATAACCATCTCCAAGCCGCTGCTTACAACACTTTCTTTGTGCACCGCAATCTGCACCACCTCACTTCACTCTGCCACCCGTAGCTCTCCGACACCGTCGCTGCTAGCCCAAACATCGACTAGCTCCATCGCCTGCACCATGACCTGCCAGCACCGCATCTGGCACTACCTCACTCCGCATTGCAGCCCTGGTCTCACCGATGCCGTTGGACGACCATCACCGACCTGCTGCCTGCACTGTGTTGCGAGGGCACCGACCGCCACAGTGCTTCACTTCACAATACAACCGCGAAGGTTTCCCCGACCGAGTCGTACAAACGGAATCGGCAGCAACAAAAAAGGTACTGTGTATTAGTCTGTCGATGCTACATCTGACCCGTACTGATGCGATCGCCTGGAACTGTTAGACTCTATTGTTTTCAGCAATGCGGTAGCCCTAGACAGAGCTACCAACTCGGAAGAACTGTGTTTTTAAGATATTTCTGCAATTTTAAGGTTATCATGCAAAATACCTATTTTTCAGTATTATAAGTTGATTTTTGTTGTTTTTGGTCTTGTTTGGTTTAGATAAAGATTTGCTATTTTTCTAAAGTGGTGTGGTGTCCATTTGTAGTATTTTCACTGTGTTACTGTATGCATGTACAAATGCTTCACATACTGCCTCTGAGATAAGCTCGTGCCAAGCTGCCAAGGGGGTGAGCAGGGGTTATTTTAGAAGTGTATCCCCCTTACCCTGACTAGGAAGAAGGGTCCCTACTGGACAAAGGTGCAAACCATTGCCAACAGTAGAGACCCCTATTTCTAACACCCATCAAGGACATTGTGGCACTGTAACTAGCAAAAGAGCCCTGAGAGACCAAGTGTGGTTCCCTCACCTTGATGAGCAAGTTGAGAACGAACTGAAAGCATGCAACCTTTGCAACTGTCTGTCCCCCAAGGTAACGCACAATCCAGTGACAATATCTGACCTTGCCGATGCATGCCTAGAAGAGAGCTGCAGTTTACTTCTTTGGGCCTATAGGAAATAGACATCATCTCATTGTGGTCATCAATGACTATTCATGTTTTCCTTTGGTGGAAGACTTATCATCAACAGCCCATGACTAAGTAATTGAGCAGCTTGATGACATCTTGGCAGTGTGGGGCATCCCCGTTATTCTCAAATCTGACAATGGTCAGCCTTTCAATAGCAACAAATTCAAGGAGTTTCTAGTCTGACTCAATGTCCATCATCAAAAGAGTACACCTCTCCGGCCCCAAGCCAATGGTGTTGTTGAACGATTCACGGGCAAACTCAAGAGGGTAATTTAACAAGTGTTGATAGAGGGAATCGACTTAAGCCAAGCCATGTGTCAAGCCCTTCGTGCCTATCAATCAACTCCTCACTCCACAACAGGTGAGAGTCCTTCCATCCTGCTATTTGGGAAAGCCATCGGAACAATGCTACCACAATGGACATCGGACCGATCAATAAATGCCAAAAAGGTTTATGTCATAGACACTTCTCGAAAGTGTAAAATAAAAACATATGCCAATTAGCGCTGATGTGCTCAGGAAACATTCTTAGAGAAAGGGGATTGGGTTCTGGTCAAACAGAAACGGAAGCGGAAGATGGCCACTCTGTTTGCCATCGACCCCCTGTGACTGTGGGGCTGTGACTTGCAAAGGACACATGGTGATGGTGCATTGTCCTGGAAAGTCCATCAAACCGGACTCATCACACTTTAAACACCTACCTCGATGTTCGTCAGCTCCTGAAATCTGGAGGGAGCTGACCGCACCTGAATGTCCAGATCAAGCATCGGAACTTGTGTCTTTGGTGCTCAATCAAAGTGTATCTCAACTACCTTGTACCACTTAATCTGGCTGACCATTGAGAGCTCCTCGATGACCCATTGAGGAAATATGATGCAAATGTTGTTTGCACTTTTTATTTAAGAAGGGAGGGGATGTGTTGTCTATAGGGCCTCATGTAGGTAAATTACATTTACCACTTCATAAATACCGAATCATACCGATTCGGTATTTATGAAGTGGTAAATGCAATGTAGGTAAAAAGTCGGTAAATATTACCGAATCGGAAAAATTTGGTCATTACCGAATCGGTATTTACCGATTCGGTAATGAGGCATACCTTCCCATTGATTCCTCAATGGAAAGGTATGCCTCATTACCGAATCGGTAAATACCGATCGGTAATGGGGGGAGCACAGTCAAGGGTGGCAGGGTGTCACATTGACACCCTGTTGCACCCCTGATTCCTGCATGTGTGCACATGTGGCACACATACATGCCCTGAGGGCATGTATGTCTGCCACATTGCACACTTAAACGTGCACAAAAATGCTTTTTTTCACCTATTCGTCATTTACCACCAACCTTTAGTTGGTGGTAAATAACGAATCCCCACACCCACGACACACTCCCCCTACATCTCATTTCATGATTCGGTATTTACCGATTCGGTAAAATTACCGATTCGGTAATTTTACCGAATCGGTAATTTTACCGATTCGGTAAATACCGATTCATGAAATGAGCCCCCTACATCTCAAAAGCCCAAATACCGGTCGGTAACGGTATATTTACCGAAAATCGGCCGTTACCGACCGGTATTGGGCTTCCTACATAAGCGTGCTAGGACCCTTCCGGTTCTGGGTGGACTTTGAACATGAATTACATAACTTGCTTGTGGGGTCTTATGGTGTGGTTATTAAAGGTATGACGCAATGCGTGCAGCGAGTGATCATATAATAAGGAATAAAGATGTCTGTTACAAAGCTCTGTGTGGCGTGTTCATTTGCATGCTTCTGGGCAGAGAAGACACTACAGGGTGTAAAACCCTAAACACTACCCTTGAAGCTACACCCCTCATTGTATGGACATAAAGTCTAGGGACATGCACACAATAGACATGCATACATCTTTAGTGAAGATGAATGCACGCCTTCACTAAATACATGTTACACTGTCAGTAAGCAGAAAAAATATTTGCTGCTATAAGCTGATATGGTCTGGGACTACCGAATTTCCCCCTCCCCCTGCGCGTAAAAACACATTTCTAATGAGGGACATGAGAAGGTAATTACTTTTTGGAGGCGGGGGTCGTACAACCCCCGGCCGTATTTATTAAAAATATGAAAACAAAATTAAAATTTTGAAATAAACAATATTTACACAATTATACGCAGAAACATAACACAACATTTGATTACAATTCATATGCACAGATATCAGATGGCTAACTTTAAACTATCACTAATACATAGTTTTCCTATCCGAATCTAACATCTGGACATAATCATACATTAATTATTTTCTGCGTATCCTATTTGGGCCTACGGCAAGGTCGCTAACCGGTGTCAGATCCTTATCAATTAACCACGCCCTCCCGTAGGAGTTGCGCATGCGCAGAGGGCCCGCTTACCGAGAGGGTACTTCCCCCCCCCCGGTTACCCCCATACGTTCCCTGAACTCCATTCCAATTTGTGGGGTCTTGCACTCTGCGCCATTTAATGACGTCCATACCAGTGCGGGGTGGCCAACCAGCCCAAAGAAAGCGTGACTCCCCTCTTTCCCCGCACCCATCCATCCAACCGGATGTACCGCCCCTGGAGTTCTAGGAGAGACCCCTTGTCCCTCCTCCTGGGCGACCCCATCCGTGAATGGCGCCGCCCCCTAAGGACCATAAATTAACTGCTCACCAGTCATGACCTTACCGCCACAGGCCAGCATAGTTGACCGACTATCTGGCCCCCCCCCAATCCTACAACTCAGAAAGGTCATGCCCCTGCCTCAATTCCCTGACCACACCTATGAAAAGTTTTCCACACTATTCCATCACCTAACCTAGTCGAGTGAACCACGACTTCTATAAAGCACAATTCGCCCTGACACCCCATGTGACCAGACTATGCTGCAGCCCTGTTACTCCTGTGCTCACCGGCCAACCTCGAAGATTACCTCCTCCCGCAAGACCCTTCTACATAGTGGTATCAAGTCATTCCCCCACTAACTATAGGAACTATTGCGGCGAAGGACTGTATCTCTTCAGAAGATCAGTCCTAAAGAAAACCCCGAAACTGACTGAGGCCAAGGACATATACTTGAAAAACCACCCTGTTCTCAGCTCTGTCTGTCTAGTCTGCAGGTGTAAAAACGCTAGCTAGCCTTCTCCCTACTGGAATCTCTGCACTCCATGCCGAAGTGTACCTCGGCATAGTCATGTCGCATTCCCAATCCCATGCAAAGTATTCCCCCCGTTCTACCCAGGGGTAGGGTACGCAACCCCCTACCTAGTGTAAGGCAACACAAATCCCAGAGCTGACTGAATCTGACAGAATTGACATACCGACAAGGAGCCACAAAATGGTCTTGATTGACGCATCGTGATGTACCACGTTGCAACCCAAACCCCTAGCATTATCAGCACCATGCTCTAAACCGACAGAGTTGACCAGCCACTCACATAACCCGGTACTCATTCCCGATGTAATTGTACAATTTGTGATACAACCCAGAATAGTGCCCCACAGGGTCCCAGATAATTCCCATGAGCATCCCCCTGGGCCTCATGAACCACTGAAACTGAACCAACATGCTCTAAGCTAGGTTCTGTGTTGGCTGCTGCCCCTACTCAGGAGCCTCCCAAACCGCCCAGTGACTAATGTAATTACAAGGTGCGTTGAGGAATAATTCCACACCCGGGCACTCCCATTAGCAGGACAATAATGCAACGGTGCTGGATTCATCATGGGGAGTGAACCTGCCATTTAGGACCCCTAAACCGTGAACTATCTGCATCCAAGCACAATGTTCTAGGATAGGCCCCGTGCCTGCCTATCCCCCTACACGGAGCATCCAAACACTACTCCATGTCCGCATCGAAAGGCGCCTGCGTGCACATGCGCCGTAATGGCAGTTAACCGTTCCATGACACAGGAGTTATGTGTCGCCTCTGCCCCTGATACTTGTGTTTTTCACCATTGGTAAAGGTATCTACTTACAAAGCAGCGCACTGCCGTCAGAACTCGTGTGGCAAAATTAAATGGGTGACAACCATACCCTCTCACTAGAATGCATCAGCAGATCTGCAGATACACACCTGCCAGACAGACGTACTACCGACTTACCACGAATGGCAATCACAAACGAATGACAGCTATACAGTCCATTATGAAGCATATGAAGCGCCATCCAGGCTAGCACCACTTGAACCACTGGGTTGATCACCCATCCAACTTGACAGCGCCGCTTGCCCCTCACGTTCCGGATCCACCGGTCCCCTTGATTGTCCGCCTTTTGTAGTCATAGCGGTACGTAGCGCTTCCAGGCACCAGGCGTGGATCCAGGTATACATAAACGAAAATCAAAGACAAATGATTAGTGCCTTACGCCGAGAGGTGCCCAACAACGATGTTTTACTGCCTTGCTACTCAGCGAGACTGTACTCCTCTCCCCCTTTTATCCCTACATCCCACAGGCTTTAAACGTGTCTCGCGACTATCCTTCAGCCCGCAGGACCCATCATTTGTACGCCAAAAAAGGATGCGTTGATACTGCCGATACCTCTCACCTCTATCGGTGTGACACTGCCAGGGCCGTGCGTTGATACTGAGTGGGTCTGACAACATAGGCCCCCCCAAGCACCCCAGATGTGAACCAGCCCCAGAGAGTGGGTCCAGCGCCACACCACCCAAGAAGAACCTGCTTATGTTACCAGTCCATTGTACCCCAATAATGTGTGACCCCACACCTACATTACACTGTGTGAGTGCCCGGGCAATGGTGCATATATACAACCTGACACACCCCAGGCCTATAATGACGCCGTGTATACGTACTAGGGGAGCGACGGTACCATGTGCTGCCATACGACGTACAAATAACAAGTGCACAAGCCCATAAATGCAGGGATCCCGTGTGATACCATACATCATTGTTCACAAATGTGTTCCCTGGACTCCAGTGTACAGACACTGAGCAGACATCGGACTCCAGTCCCTACATGTATAATTGGACCGGCGCAGAAGCGCCGTGTGACTGAACGCCCTCCTGCAGCTACTTCCCCTGCACATAGCGCCTAGGGCTTCCTTACCCCTCCTTCCTACGCACCCCCCCCACTGCACATATGGATACTCTTGTCGATGTGACGACAAGGCCTATACCTGTTCAGATTTACCTAAATGACCCTGACCTCCCGCCAGTGCCTAGTGGGCCGCACCCCATAATCATTTAAAGACATTCGTTAACATGCTGAGCCTCAATTGCCAACTAAACAATTGTAGCACACTGTGCAACCCAGTCACCTACCATAAAGGTACTTCATATGTAACGGAGCGAAGGCTTGCTCCAACCTGGCAAATTACCAACTGTTTGAGCAGATCCTACAATGATATGTCTGACACACCGTGTTAACAAAAAAGGTGGGCCACCCCGGCGGGTGGCAATGCTGGTGGTACAGGCCCACCATGTGTACTTGGCTTACATGCCATGGCTCACACCTCTTGTATTCTTAACGATATTCCTCAATAGACCTGGTACCTCCCCCCTAGGACGCCGTCCTAGGCAACATTGACCCGCTTTGCAGGAACAAAACACTGACTCCTATTCTACATTTCCTATTCCTGCCCACTTTATTTTCCCTTATCTATAGCTAATCCCCTTAACGCTGCTTATTACAATGTTACCTAATGGATTTGACCTGCAGGCCAAGGCATTGGCTCCCGCCATCTAATGAATCTCCAAACTGCCTGGATTAGCCCCCAAAAGCAAATGCTGACTGATTACTGACTAGCATATATCACCCATATGTGTTCCCCAGTGACCCGCAGCCTGGTGATGTTGTAAACTAACAAACGGCGGTCAACATCAGCCGCCTTCCTCAACTGTGCTCACCTGTAGGTGAGACCTACACAATCCAGGAACCTTCGCCATGGGCATCGCCCGCAATTGTTAGTCGTACTCAGAAAACGTCCCCTATGGATCATTCTAAGTAAAATCTCATCGCAAAAGGAACATTGATACAAACAAATAGTTAGCAGCCTCCCAGGGGCTGCATCCGAATGCGTGCGAGCGCGGGACCAAGAGACCGCGTCTCGCGCTCCCCGACCTTTTATGCTAACACTGGGGGCAGGCCAGTTCTAACTGGCCTGCCCCCGCCGCCCCCTTGACCCGGAAGCACTTTAATTGCCTCCGGGCCAAGGGTACCCTGCCGCCACCCAATCCCGGCCGAGGCGCGCCCACCGCGTCACACTGACGCGGTAAACGCGCCGGGCCGGGTGGACAGGCGAGGGGGGGGGGAGGGGGTCGGTGCCCCGCCATATCCGCGGCGGGGCCGATACCGGCCCCGCCTTTCTATGTTGGCTGCAAGGCCCGACTTTGGCGAATCTGGTCTCTGGCACTATGCGACAGAGGCCTTCTGACTCTGGCAACGTCGCCCTTAGCACCAGGTGGGAAAAGAGTCTCATTACTGCCCAACCAGTCCCTTGCCTGGCTCTTGCATACTTAGTTAAAGTTCTGGTTCGGAACGACCTCTTCCTGCATCCGGGGACTTGCAGATTTGGAGATATTTTAGCAGTAAGCACAGGCTTGACCGTGTACTTTTCCAATACAGGATTTTGTGAAGCCATACAGCAATGTTTCAGGTTTAAAAAAAAGTGACTGGAGAAAACCTTCAAAGTAAAAGGCAATTTCCATAACATAGTAGAATACGTATGAGGTGACTATGCAGGGCGACTGTCAATGTTCCGAACAACTGGAGCGAAAAGCAGGCATGGCAGCCAAGGGTGAAAGTTACGCGCAGCTTCAACATGGACGAATTACCGAAGTACAGCACCGAGTTCCTTCTGCTAGCAAAATCATCAATGTACGAAATATCAAATGGCTGTATAGGGACTCCACCCACTCCGAGGAGAAACTGGCCAATGAAGAGGAAGGACATGACGTGCATAGGCCCCTTTACGGACTGATTGGCGCAGCTGGAATTATTCAGCGCCCGGCTGGTCCCATCCAGCTGACAAATGTCAGTCAAGTTGCTGGACGCACCTGTGAGATTGGAAACCAAATGGTCAAGGACCGATCACAACTTCACATTAATGCGTGTTTGTTGTGGTAAAGTTTACGAGAAAATCAATGTTGGTTACAAATTAGTGCATCTGTTTCTCTTTACATCTTCCCAGTTCCACTGCTCTTACAGATAGTCAGAAATGAACATTATTGAAGTAAAGTTTTCCAGAAGAGATATGCTCCATGATATGTACATAGCGCTACGAAACCAAATTCAACTTCAGCATGCTTTTTTCATAACTGGCTATTTAAAGCCCTGCAGACATGCACATGCGCCGAGGCCCGAGGTTTAGGTTTTCACCACAAACATTATCGATTAGAACAATATCGTCAAGATAGGCATAGATGGGGAGCGTAGATTCATCATTATAATGCCGCATCTACTTACCTTGAAGATGTTGCCTAAGTTGATATATGGCGCTCATTTGTAGCAGGTCGGTATTTTAGGGTCGATATTTTTGTACCATACGTGTAGGGTGTTAATTCCAGGGGTGTACCTATGATCGGTGCAACAGGTGCAATGGCACCGGCGCCCAGAGCCCTGACGAACTACTTGATCCTAATAATTGCTATGTTGTGTTACCCCAGCATCAATCAAAGGGACCGCTTTAACTAATTAATAAAGTGTGAGGTTTTAAAAACACAGTCGGGGTCATATATTTTTTCCCGTTGACTTCATTTGAGGCTGATGCAATTTTAGTCTTGAGACAGCATTTTTGACCTAAAAAATCGGGAGTCTCCAACCTGAATTGGGTCTGTTGACATGCATGCATTTTCCTTGTTTGCACCAGGGCCCACATCATCTTTGCTAAGCTTCTGTTCAAATCATGTTAACATTACAACACTAGTGAACTTTTGTGGCCCTCAAACTCTGTCTCATAGCATCTCTGTTTTCAATTCTACATGTAGGCCCCCAAGAAATGGTACATCTAAACTGAATGGTGACTATGGGGCCTTTTGACAGCCAACAAGATGGCTCAGTGAATTACACTTTTGCTGCGGACCTCAGGTTCGGTCTCTGGGTCTTAAGCTCAAATCTCAGCAAGGGCAACTCCATTTTTCATCCTTCTAAGTTAGATATATTGACAAGCATTACTTTTGGTAATAGTAGCACCTGTTATGAACGGTGCTTTGAAACAGCTAATTATGCGCTATGAAGTAGTACAACAACTATTATTATCTACTTTTTGGTCACAAAACTAATTCCACAAATACACTTTTTTAGTCTGGGGTAAGCGAAGACCTTTAATTCTCTCTTAAAAACATATGTGACATACACATATAGTAGGAATTGAGCCAGCTTCCTTAAGCGAGCACTTTATTTGGGTCAGGATCCTTCAGCCATTGCTTGAGACATTGTCAACCACATCTGGGATGAGCACGCAGTCATCTTTTGGTCTCACTGCCGTTCTATTGCCTGTTTGGGGGTATCCCTCCACCTCCATCGGGATGCACAATAGACTATTTTCCATCTGAAAAGTATGGTCAGTCATCGCACTTTTTGTCACATTCTGTTACTCATGTGACATATGCGGTTTATTCATTGAGCAACCTTATTTTTCAGTGTAGCATCTGCTTCTCTGATGCTGTGGTTCGAGCATGTTTTCTTTAATTTTCTCATCCCAACTCTAATGTTGATTGGCTGCTTCTGGGGACTTCTCTGCTGCTCCGCCAACCACTCATATTTGTTTTCTTTTCTTGCACTGTCCAGACATGCCAAGACTCAGTGCTTGTGCTCTCGCAGCCCTCAGGGTATGTCCCAGGTCAGCCTGCTGATTAGCAATGCCGCATATCAACAGTGGCAAAGCTGATCATATGGACCTCAAAATGAAACACCTATGCAGACTAAGGACTATCTCATTCAACAAGGTGGGCTTGGGCTTCTTATAAAGATGATTATGAACAGCTCTAGTCGCACAAATACCTATGCTACCAGCAGACCTCACCATCAAAGCATCTTTGACTTAGCTGGTCATGCAAGTAACAGTCACTACCCACATGCACTAATGACCGAGCCAGCAAGATGGCTCAACATGTGCTAACACTCTGCAAGAATACACGCAGAGGTCGCAAGATCGAGAGCACAAATCACAGCAGTTCACACAAAGGCCTCCATCCTTCCAATGCTGGTAAATTCATCACCATTAAATAAGGCAACAGTAACATTTTATATTTTTTGTAGCAACAGGCAAGATGGATGCTTCTTTTTGTCACTCACTCACTTATGGTTCCCTCTTAACAGGCTTGGATTGCACTAGTTTGCTTTGAGTTTGTACTATTGATCTGCATCTTAGTCTATATGGCCTTATTGGCAGGTTAAACATGCCAGTTACAAATTTGCCAATTTTACCAACATTTATGGGTCAGAGCAGTTACATGGGTCACCAGTGCCTTAGTATGCAAAGATCAAAGACCAGCAATACCAGTCAGCATGAATGGAGGTGACCACTCAAAAAGAGGTCCTTTTCGAGAGTGTTATAGAGTTATTATTCCATTGGTTGCATAAAGAAAGGCTACAAGCCATTCTCCATGTTTTAGACCAGGGGCAGTATTATGTATATGACTCCCTTTCCCTGTTTCCGCTACAGTGCATCGGGCACAATCAGGGACAGTGCACCATAGTGCAGAGAATGTGCTGCAGCTGGGGCAGCTGCGAACTGGTGCTGCCATGATAGCAGTGCATTCAAGTCAAATACCTAGCAGCTGCTTCAAAGCCGCTCCGTGTTTCCTAGTGCAGGAAGCATGCCATCTGCAGAGGGTTGAGGGATCCCCTTGGAGGCAGGTGCTCTGATTGGCTGCACCCGCCTGTAAGGAATATCTGGGGGTTTCATGGGACTCCCTTTCTCCCCTCCAGAGGGCTCCTTTAAGAGGCACACTTTCAGTGCACCAACATTTTGTGGCACACTTTCAATGCGCCTTCTAAGGGCATGTTTGCCTCTGTGCCCACGTCCATAATACGGTTTGGGAGCAAAGACAAAGTGATTCTCTCATTTGCATGGTGTCACACCCCCATACAAATGAGGAAAATCCCTCTCATGATAGCACCACACTACGTGTGCGCCAGCGCTATTAGTATTACATGAGATAGCACAAAAGCCTTGTGACCCATTCTGTAATAGCATTGTGCCCGGGGGTGCACAAAGCGGACGCACATTGGTGTATACACAATTGGCATATATAGTTTACATGTAAGTCCCTTGTAAAGTTGTATACCATATACCCAGGGCCTGTAACTTGGATGCTACTAGTGGGCCTGCAGCACTGAGTGTGCCACCCACAGAAGTAGCCTTTTAAACCTGTTTCAGGCATGGCATTGCAAGGCCTGTGTGTGCAGTTTACTGCCAATTCGACTTGGCATTTAAAACTACTAGCCAGACCTTAAACTCCCTTTTAGTTGAACATAAGTCACTCCTAAGTTAGGCCCTAGGTAGCCCTGAGGGCATGGTGCTGTGTAAGCATATAAGGTAGGACATGTACTTTAATGTTTAGCATATCTTGCTAGTGACAAACAGCTAAATTTGTTTTTCACTACTGTGAGGCCTACTTCTCTCATAGGTTATCATTGGGAATTTCTTACTACACTTTAACCCCTTCGCTGCCAGGCCTTTTCCCCCTCCTGTGCCACGCCCTTTTTTGGCTATTTGGGGTAGTGCGCGCTGAGGCCCCTGTAACTTTTTGACCACATAAGGTATCCACGCCAAATTTGCGTCCTTTTCTTCCAACATCATGGGGATTCTGAAGATACTCAGGGTTTGTGGATTCCCCTGGAGGCGTCACAGAAATGAGCCAAAATACAGTAAAATTTAGTTTTTTGGGGGGAAAATGGGAACGGGCTTCAAATGAAAGCATCTGGGTTTTCCCCTGCAAGTATTATCAAAAAAGGGTTTGTGGGGCTGAAATCACCATTTTCCCAGCTTTATGGGGATACCAGACTTTTGTCAGAAACCCAACATTTTTTACACAGTTTTTTCATTTTTCTGGGACATAGCCTATTTTTGCTATTTTTGTGCTTTCAACCTCTTTCCAGTTAATGGTAGAAATGGGTACAAAAGCAATAATGGATCCTGGAAAGCTATAAATTTTAGAGAAGTAGATAAAATCCTGAATTCATTTGTGTAGATCCATCAAGGTTTCTTTATAGAAACTAACAGTTATATATAGGATAAATTGAAAATTTGTTGAAAAAAAGCGCCTTTTGTGTCAACGTTTTCACCTGTAACTTCTTCTAATTGTGACAGCTCTTAGAAAGCAATATACCGTTACATCCGCTGGACCTTACTGGTTGTGGGGATATATAGGACTTGTAGGTTCACCAAGAACCCGACGAACCCAGAGCCAAAAACTGAGCAGCAACTTGCAATGGTTTTTTATTATGTACCGGGTATATAGTAATTATTCTGTAAAAATGTGTACATGGAAAAATCGGTATGAAAGACACCTATGAATTTCTGAAATGGGAACAAAATATAGAGTTTAGAAACAGTAGATATTTGCACATTGCCGAAATTGGGATACTCATACTAGCATGAGAATTATCAGTAATTTTTTAGAATGACTTCTTTTTTACACAATATCTTTCATTTGGAAGGCAGAAATGCATCGAAAGTCAATAGGTAATAACAGTTCCTTTACAGATCTGAATTACCCTAAGTCTCCTGATAAAAATGGTACCCCACTTGTAGGGGTAGGCATAGTGCCCACAACAGGAAATGGCTCAAAACCCAACAAGAACACACCACATTTTCACAATGCAAAATTACCCTTTTTTTTAGCAAAGTGCCTAGCTGTCGTTTATTAACCCTAGCTCTGCCGGCACCTAGGGAAACCTAGCAAACCTATACATTTTTGAAAACTAGACACCCAGGGGAATCCAGGATGGGGTGACTTGACTGCCTCCCACCAGGTCCTGTTACCCAGAATCCCTTGCAAACCTAAAAAATTACCAAAAAAAACACCTTTTCCCCACATTTCTCTGATGGACTGTTCTGGAATCTGCGTGGCTCCACAAATTTCCACCCACCCCGCGTTCCCCAAAGTGTTCCGAGAAAAATGGTACCTCACTTGTGTGGGTCAGTCTAGTGCCCGCGACAGGAAACGGCGCAAAACGTAACGTGAACACACCTCAATTTCGCTGTCAAAAATGACCCTTTTTTGGCAAAGTGCCTAGCTGTAGTTTTTGAACCATAGCTCTGCCGGCACCTAGGGAAACCTAGCAAACCTATACATTTTTGAAAACTAGACACCCAGGGGAATTCAGGATGGGGTGACTTGACTGCCTCCCACCAGGTTCTGTTACCCAAAATCCCTTGCAAACCTAAAAAATTGCGAAAAAAACCACATTTTCCCCACATTTCTCTGGTGGAAAGTTCTGGAATCTGCGTGGATCCACAAATTTCCACCCACCCCGCGTTCCCCAAAGTCTTCCGAGAAAAATGGTACCTCACATGTGTGGGTCGGCCTAGTGCCCGCGACAGGAAACGGCGCAAAACGTAACGTGGACACACCTCAATTTCACAGCGAAAAATGACCCTTTTTGGGCAAAGTGCCTAGCTGTAGTTTTTGAACCATAGCTCTGCCGTCACCTAGAGAAACCTAGCAAACCTATACATTTTTGAAAACTAGACACCCAGGGGAATCCAGGATGGGGTGACTTGACTGCCTTCCACCAGGTTCTGTTACCCAGAATCCCTTGTAAACCTAAAACATTGCCAAAAAAAACACATTTTCTCCACATTTCTCTGGTGGAAAGTTCTGGAATCTACGTGGATCCACAAATTTCCACCCACCCCGTGTTCCCCAAAGTCTTCCAAGAAAAATGGTACCTCACTTGTGTGGGTCGGCCTAGTGCCCGCGACAGTAATCGGCGCAAAACGCAACGTGGACACACCTCAATTTCGCTGTGAAAAATGACCGTTTTTTGGCAAAGTGCCTAGCTGTAGTTTTTGAACCATAGCTCTGCTGGCACCTAGAGAAACCTTGCAAACCTATACATTTTTCAAAACTAGACACCCAGGGGAATCCAGGATGGGGTGACTTGACTGCCTCCCACCAGGTTCTGTTACCCAGAATCCCTTGTAAACCTAAAAAATTGAAAAAAAACCCACATTTTCTCCATATTTCTCTGGTGGAAAGTTCTGGAATCTGCGTGGATCTACAAATTTCTACTCACCCCGCGTTTCCCAAAGTCTTCCGAGAAAAACGGTACCTCACTTGTGTGGGTCGGCCTAGTGCCCGTGACAGGAAACGGCGCAAAACGCAACGTGGACACACCTCAATTTCGCTGTCAAAAATGACCCTTTTTTGGCAAAGTGCCTAGCTGTCGTTTTTTAACCGTAGC
This sequence comes from Triturus cristatus, assembly GCF_964204655.1. Classification (NCBI taxonomy): domain Eukaryota; kingdom Metazoa; phylum Chordata; class Amphibia; order Caudata; family Salamandridae; genus Triturus; species Triturus cristatus. Next base: position 1,528,756,881 of record NC_140591.1, read on the forward strand.
TCTGCCGGCATCTAGGGAAACCTAGCAAACCTATACATTTTTGAAAACTAGACACCCAGGGGAATCCAGGATGGGGTGACTTGACTGCCTCCCACCAGGTTCTGTTACCCAGAATCCCTTGTAAACCTAAAAAATTGCAAAAAACCCCACATTTTCTCCATATTTCTCTGGTGGAAAGTTCTGGAATCTGCGTGGATCCACAAATTTCCACTCACCCCGCGTTCCCCAAAGTCTTCCGAGAAAAATGGTACCTCACTTGTATGGGTCGGCCTAGTGCCCGCGACAGTAAACGGCGCAAAACGCATCGTGGACACACCTCAATTTCGCAGTAAAAATGAACCTTTTTTGGCAAAGTGCCTAGATGTAGTTTTTTAACCCTAGCTCTGCCGGCACATAGGGAAACCTACCAAAACCACACATTTCTGAAAACTAGACACTCGGGGGATTCCAGGGAGGTATGGCTTGCATGGATCCCCCAACGTTTCCTTACCCAGAATACCCTGCAAACCTCAAATTTAGCTGAAAAAATCACCTTTTTCACACATTTTTGTGTGGGGAAGTTGTGGCATCACCGGGCTGACACAAATTTCCTACCACCCAGCATTCCCCCGGGTCTCCCGATAAAAACGGTGCCTCACTCGTGTGGGAGGCCCAAGTACCCGCGACAGGCAAGGGCCCAAAACGTATTGAGGCGACATGAAAATTGCTTACCTCAAAACGACCTGGTTTTGAAAGGGGGGTCACCTGGGTTTTTGGCCCGGAGCTCAGCGGCCACCTAGGGGAACCTACCAAACCCACACATTTCTGAAAACTAGCACCCGGGGGATTCCAGGGAGGTATGGCTTGCGTGGATCCCCCAAACTTTCCTTACCCAGAATGCCCTGCAAACCTCAAATTTAGCTGAAAAATCCCCTTTTTCACACATGTTTGTGTGGAAAAGTTGTGGCATCACCGGGCTGACACAAATTTCCTACCACCCAGCGTTCCCCCGGGTCTCCCGATAAAAACGGTGCCTCACTCGTGTGGGAGGCCCAAGTACCCGCGACAGGCAAGGGCCCAAAACATATTGAGGCGACATGAAAATTGCCTACCTCAAAACGACCTGGTTTTGCAAGGGGGGTCACCTGGGTTTTTGGCCCGGTGCTCGGCGGCCACCTAGGGGAACCTACCAAACCCACACATTTCTGAAAACTAGACACCCAAGGGATTCCAGGGAGGTATGGCTTGCATGGATCCCCCAACGTTTCCTTACGTAAGTGCGCCTCAACAGGCAAGGGTCCTAAACGTAGTGCACCTCACTACGTTTTGGGCCCTTGCCTGTGGCGGGTCCTTAGGCCTCCCATACAAGTGAGGCACCGTTTTTATCGGGAGACCCGGGGGAACGCTGGGTGGTAGGAAATTTGTGTCAGCCCGGTGATGGCACAACTTTCCCACACCAAAATGTGTGAAAAAGGTGATTTTTTCAGCTAAATTTGAGGTTTGCAGGGCATTCTGGGTAAGGAAACGTTGGGGGATTCATGCAAGCCATACCTCCCTGGAATCCCCGGGTGTCTAGTTTTCAGAAATGTGTGGGTTTGGTAGGTTCCCTTAGGTGGCCGCCGAGCACCGGGCCAATTCCCAGGCCTCACAAAAATGTCAAGATAACTTGTGTGCTTAATTATCTTCCTGGAGAGAGATCAGCGTTTTGTATAGTTGAGATTTTGACCTCCGTGAAGCTAGTGCAGAGGGTTAATATGCCTGCTGCAAAGAACGTGTACCAAGTAAATTACAGAGTGCGTATGATGTAAACAGATCAGCAGGTTACTGCTTTCAAAAGAGACATCCTTTTGTTAATTGCAATTTATAACTTAAAGTCCTGATATAGGGGGGGGGCGCTAGAGGGCGCCAAACCAAGAAGGCCGCACACGAGTGAGGCTCCCGCCGGACCGGGCGCTTCCGCTATCCTCTCCAGCATCCTGACAGCGTAATCCTCTGCCTCACCCCTACTGCTGGGTCCGCGGTGCCCTGGGGGACAATCTGGTGCCTGGCACGTCTGCGGGGGTGGCCGGAGCGCTCTGATATCCTCCATTGTTGTGCCGAGCGGAGTGGAGCTTACATCCGCGGCCTGCGCCTGACGGGGGACTCTGCACGCGAGCCCGGTGCTGCGGGGCCTATGCAGCGTGGACGGATCCCGGTCCCCAGAGCTGGTAGCTGAACCGGGCGATCATCGGCTGTTCCTGCCATCACTTGGAGGTCTCGGAGGAGGTAGGCGGGGAACCCCCCTGTGACCTGGACGCCCTGTGGGTCCTTCCCGCTCGCTGCCCCCTGCATCTGCCGGAGCCCGCTCCCAAGCCTCGGATTGGCGGGCTGCTAGTGTCGCTAAGTGGCTGTGCATGCCTGGGACTGCCGCGGCTGACTGGGGGGCAGAGATAAGCATCATAGCTCCCCCGTCGGTGTGATCGCTTGCCCGGGCCTGGCTGCGGGGGACGCACTTGGAGGGGCCGGTGAACGTCGACCGGCACGGAGCATCATACACCGCTTAGCCGGCTGGGTGGACCGAGAGGCCGGAGCGGTTGCTGTTGCCCCCCCCCGCCGCTTGGGTGAGAGGCGGGGGCTGTGATCCTTCGATTGACTGGCCGCAGACCTGGGACCGGGGCCGCTTGCGGTGGACCACGCTGTGGGGCCGCTTGGAGCGGGAGGATTGCGATCCGGACATCCCCCCTCCCCCCCCCGCTGCCATAGGGACGCTTGCTGCTGTCTACTGCGGGCCTGGGGGCGCTGCCTCGTGTGGTCCGGCCGGGGTGAGCCTGCTGGCCGTGGGCCCCCCCCCCCTCCCTGATTGCTTGACCTGCCGCGGGCGCCCTGAGGGGGCTGGTGGGCCGCGCCCCGAGTGGCCGTGCTCCTCGAGGAGGACCTGGGAGTTGCGTCGGCCCGATTTGCACAAGCGGGTTGGCTGGTCCCGAGCGGGGCCCCCGGTGTCCCGGTGGTGCGTGCTCTCTCCTCGACTGCGCTGGCTGCGGGGTGAGCGTGGAAGGTCGGATGCCTGGCACCATGGGGCGCAAAGATGCTAAACAGTCCAAATTGCCGTTTGAAACCCAAAAAGCCCCCGCGTCGTCGCCCGAGCCTGGCCCCTCCGCCGCCGGCCCTCCGGACGAGGACTGGAAGTCCCTCCTGCTGGGATTGAAACAAAGCCTATCGACCATAGACTCCAAGATTGACAACATTACTACCAGGTTGGATGGTGTGGTTGCCAAACTGGACCAGCATGACGCCCGCATAAAGGAGACTGAGGACAGGATCTCCACGCTGGAAGACGGCGCCACATCTGCGGACCGACATATGACACAAATGGACCGTCTTCTCAAAATAATCGCCGACAAGAACGAGGACCTAGAAGCGAGGTCCCGTCGTAACAACGTTCGCATCCTCGGCCTGGCGGAGACCACCAACACTAGGAAACTGGAGGTCTTCGTCGAGAACCTGGTGGCCGAACTGTTTGGTAGAGACTCCTTCTCCCCGCACCTCATCGTGGAGAGAGCCCACAGATCCCTTGCGGCCCGTCCCCCTCCTGGCGCCCAGCCACGGCCCATCATCGCACGTTTCCTCAATTATAAGGACCGGGACGTGGTGCTCAGACGCTCGAGAGAGATGGGAACAGTGAATTACTGCAATACTACGCTGTCCTTCTTCCCCGATTTCACCGCATCTGTGCAGGAAGCTCGTCGGAAATTCACTGGGGTGAGATTCCGTACGCGATGCTGTACCCCGCGAAGCTGAGAATCTCGCACCGTGGCAAACAACTGTTCTTCCAGCAGCCGCAGCAGGTGGAGGACTTCCTCAAACAACACAGCAGGGACTCGGCCAAAGAGGGCGCGGAGCCGCGGCGCTCTCGGTCGTCCTCGCCGACGGAGCGGCTGGACTGAGTGAGTTGGGGGGATGCTCCCCTTGGCTTGGTATGTCGCCGTGGCCGGACTTGCCTGAATGGGCCACCGTCACTCCTGGTGAGGTACTTCTATGTTTTTTCAAAAACATGTCACTTGAACTATCGCTGTCATACTATGTGCCCGGTCGCCCACCTCCGTCCCATACTGGGGCCCTGGAGTATGTCTGGGTCCTCATGGGTGTAAGTAGGGAGGTGGATGGCAGGTCTGGCGCCCCTAGAGTTCGATCCCCCAATGGGCGCTCCCCATTACGCCCCTTTCCTCATCAAGGCAGGGGTGGTTACTGCCATTGTTCTGGTTGTTACGATGGGTTTGGTTGGGGGGTAGGGGATGGGAGGGCAAAGTGTACCCGGCCAGTTGGGGTTGCCGGCGTGGGTGGGTTGCTGTTCCGACTTTCTCCTAGGTTTATCGATGACTCCGGACAGGGTATGAACAGTCGAGTGGGTGGGTTAAATAATTTGGACCTAGGTTTGAAATGTTATGCTGAGTGCTATGTGCAATTCCGTGCTATGAATACATGCCACACACACCTTCACCCGGGTGAATGGGGGACCTAACTGACACGCGCCCTGCGCCTAACTTTCGGCTGCTCTCCTGGAACGTACGCGGATTAAATGACACAAGGAAGATGAGGCAGGTCTTGAGTTACCTGACCAGGCAGGGAGTGTCCGTAGCCATGCTCCAGGAGACACACTTGAAACCGGGAGGGACTCCCCCCTTTGCATCACGATGGGCGGATAGTAGGGTGTTCTCGTCTTACTCGAGTTATGCGAGGGGTGTGACCATCCTGGTGAGACGCGGGGTAGGGTTTACACTTGCGGGGGCCGAAGTAGATCCTGGCGGGAGGTACTGCATGGCGTGGGGGACACTGCACTCACATACAATGCTGTTTGCGTGCTACTACGGCCCTAATACGGATGACCCGTCCGCGCTCCTCACTATGTGGGGCAAGATTCAGACCCTAGGAATATCGCACATCCTACTGGGGGGGGACTTCAACACTGCACTCAACCCTGCAATGGACAGATCACGCCCGCAGGCATCGCACTACACAAACACACAGCGCGCGTTAGTAAACATAGTGGATGAGCACCACTTAGTAGACGCTTGGAGGCATTGCCACCCCTCGCTCCGGCAGGGCACGCACTACTCCGCAGTGCATTCCACTTGGGCACGTCTTGATTACATATTCCTGTCGCCCGGCCTCTCTCCTTGGTTGGGCGAGGCGCTTCATCTCTCCCGCACATTCTCGGACCATTCCCCTGTCCTGCTGTCCATACGTATTCCCCTTGCGGTATCTCCGTACCTGAGCTGGCGCTTAAATCCCGCGCACCTCACGGACCCCGTGTTTCAGGCGGAACTAGAGCACGACATAAAAGATTTTTTTTAACGTAATATTGATTCCGTATCTAGCCTCACTACTGTTTGGGAGGCGTTCAAAGTCACCGTAAGAGGTTGGTGCATAGCTAAGGGGGGAGGTGTCCTTAAGTCTCTGCGTGGAGATCTGCGCAGGCTGGAGAGCGAACTGCGTGTGCTAGAGCGCGAAATGGAACGGAACAAACGGGGGCCTGACACTGCAGCGCAGCTCCGAGAGAAACTCAATGACTACACGGAAGCTGCTGCCAAAGAAAGCAAATTTCTGGGGCGACCCTTTGTCTCTAGGGTGTACGGAGAGGGTGACAGGCCGGGCAGGGCGCTGGCCTACGCGGTTCTCCCCCCCAGGTACCATAACTACGTTACCTCCCTGCTTGATGAACAAGGCACCCCGCAGCGGGATCTTGCTGCCCAACTCAAAGTCCTCACAGACCACTACACTAAACTTTACACATCCCACAGGACTACACCGCTCGTACTGCATGAGTACCTTGACGACACTGCGCTTGCGTGGCTGGGCCCCTCCCAGCAGAAGTTCCTTCATCACGAACTAGAACTAGATGAAATAACAGACGCCATAATGGCCATGAAGTCGGGCAAGGCGCCGGGATTGGACGGGCTGCCGGTTGACTTTTACAAGGCCTTCAAGCATGTGCTGGCCCCCATTCTAAAGCAGGTGTACTACTCTGCGCTGGAGGGGGGCGCCCTGCCGGCCACGATGCGGGAGGCACTCATAACGTCACTGTTGAAACCTGGTAAGTCACCGGAACACTGCGACTCGTACAGGCCCCTTTCGCTATTAAACACGGACGTTAAGATTTTGGCGAAGGTCCTAGCAACGCGTCTTAACCTTCTGATGGAGCGCCTCGTCCTCCCGGACCAGGCCGGGTTTGTTCCCAACCGTGCGACTTCCCACAACCTGCGCACGCTACAGGCTGTGATGCAGGATATTGACCCTACGAGTGAGGCTGCTGCGGTTTTTCTTGACGCCACCAAGGCGTTCGACTCCTTAGAGTGGGATTACCTTCTTGCCTTGTTGGAACGGATGGGCATGCCATTCAATTTCCTAGATTGGATACGGCTGTTGTACTGCCAACCTCGAGCAACGGTCCTGCTCAACGGCGCCCGCTCCCCCCCCTTCGCGATCCATAGGGGTACCCGACAGGGGTGCCCTCTCTCCCCGGTTCTGTTCGCAATCGCCATAGAGCCCCTAGCGGCCAAGCTTCGGCAACATCACAAACACCGAGCTCTCATTTATCCAGAGCGCCAACTACTCATTGCCCTATATGCAGATGACATGACTCTATATGTGCATAAGCCGCGGGAACACCTGAACCCTCTGCTGCGTGAAGTCACCAAATTCGGAGCCATCTCGGGGTTACAAATCAACTGGGCAAAGTCGGCTCTGTTCCCCTTGACTGAGAACACCGCGCAGTTTCCTCTAGATTACCCCCTGGTGTGGGAATCGGCCGAGATAAAATACCTGGGCATTCAGGTGGCTAGAAATCGGGAGGCAACTACGGGACTGTCATTGACAAACTCACGGACAACATTACTCGGTGGATACGCCTCCCGCTGTCAATGGCAGGTCGGATCTCGCTGATAAAGATGGTGGTTCTTCCCAAACTGTTGTACCTCTTCACCAACATACCGTACAGCCCTGGCGCATGTTTCTTTCGTGCTCTCGACTCCCAGTTGTCGAGACTTATCTGGGGTGGGAAGCAGGCCAGACTTAGCCTGCGGACCCTCATGTTTCCTTATCACCAAGGGGGGTTTGATATACCCAACTTTCGACGATATTATGAATGCGCACAGGGCCACTTCGCGGCCTACTGGTTCCACCCCCCTCCCTTTATGGCGCACATGGCAGTTGAAGATGGGTATATGAGGCCAGAGCAACCCTCCGGGTATTTATACACGACAGCACGCACAGAGCGTAGAGACCCCACCACGGTCGACTGCACGGTCAATGCCTGGAAACGATTGGCAGGATATATGGACGTGAAATTCCTATACTCACCCCGCATGGCTCTGGCGAACGATCCCAGATTGAGCGTCACCCGTGAGGAGATTGGCCGTAGGCTGCTCACAAAACTCGCGATTCACACTTGGGGGGATTTATACCACCAGGGGAGTTTTCGTACGGCGACGCACTTTTTTGGGGACAATTCTCCCTCGGTTATGGATACCTTCATATACGTTCGGCTTCGGCAAAATATCAGGGCTATCACGCCTGACTTTCCGGATGAGCCGGACACCGTGGCGCCGCTACATGCTCTGTTGCAGAAGGGAACGTCGTCACACGTGGTCTCCATGTTGTATAGACACGCGCAGGTGGCCCCGTCTCCCCCCCCTCTTCGTGCACGCGCCAGCTGGGACACAGATCTGGGGGAGCCACTGTCGGATGATCAGTGGGAAGAAAGTTGCTCTCATACCAATGCGGTGACAGGCAATGCTCGCCTTAGGCTAGTTCACTTTAAATTTCTACATCGCCTCTACTTTACCCCCGCCAAACTGCACCGTCTCGGACTCCGTGACAATGATCGCTGCCTAAGGTGCAGAAGGCCAGGAGCAGGCTTCATGCACTTAGCATGGGCGTGCCAGGCCGTGGCCGCCTATTGGGTAGCGGTGTTTGCTGCCCTATCTGACATGATCGGGGTAAACATTGCGCCCTGCCCTCGGATAGCCCTGCTGGGTCACTCCGACCCCGCTGTTAAAACACACCGGAAATTTTTCGCTTTGGGATTCCTGCTGGCTAAGCGACACGTCGCGTGCCGGTGGGGACGGGGGCGAGCGCCTAAATTCAAAACCTGGCTGGACACGATGACAACTTGGCAGGAGCAGCTGCATAGTTATGCAGACCTTTTACCACACAAGTCGCGCCCTAGGGACCTCTGGGGCCCCCTGGCTGCGTACCTCCTTCGTTCACAGGTTCCAGACGCATCCTCTGCTGACGCGACTAGTGACATGGTGATGTGCGGCCGGCCTTCCACGCTGGCTCCAGCGCCCCCTCCACTGACAACTGACATTGTCTGATCCCCTCCCCTTCCTCACACCTCTTGCTTCCCATGCACAAGGGCTTGCGTTCCTAGTACGAATGTCAGGGCAACATATGTCCCGTGGAGCGTCTGCTGACACAGGTTAGTGGAGTGGCGGACCTTCCGCCCCCCCCTGGGACTGGAACGAAGCGGAGTCCACCCCGGGATGGCATCACATACACGGCACTACAGGCAGTTGATTCATGACGCGTTTCTCACTTGGGTCATTACCACTTCCTCCCAGAGCATTAGATGGGTCTGTGGGGCGCAGAGCGTCACGATGCTGCTTATCGACTGCATTCCATGATGGACGGCAATGCCCTCACAGCACCACGCTTCACTACCTCTGTATACCTCATACTGCGTATGGAGGGCAGCTTCTGGGAGGGAACAGTTCACATTGCACTTGTTTTGGGTTTGTTATTAAAGTTGAATGAAACCTCAGGTACTTCACGCTTGAATACCGCTTGCGGATACGCCTACTTACTACTGCATTCTTCAACAGCTCAACTTTCACTACTACGCGGCCGGCCCGACTGGGTTGTAGGCGACATGCTGTGTACTGTAGTTGTTGCTTTTCAACCTGTGCTTCTTGATTCTTGCACTGCATGTTGTCGCTGCCGGCCTGTTAATTCAGGATGTAGGCGTGGAGCTGTGTATTACTCTTTCAGGATCAATAAAGGTTTTGGAAAAAAAAAAAAAAAAAACCTTGTATGTAACCCAAAATATATTGTAACTCATGATCAGTGTTGTGAAAGCTAATTACAGCCTTCAGTCTCATGATTCTGATTGCCTCAGCTCTTCCCACTTTTAATTTTCTATCACCTCCTTTAATGTCATTATAAAATACATCCACAGCTTATAAAATTCATAGTCTTGACAGTGATTTGCTAGAAAATGTTGTGCCAATGGAAATTGTTTGTCCTTATGGCACGAATATATTCTACAATCGTTTCCCAAAGCTTACAGATGGTACTGCCAAAGGAACTCTTACTACATTTACATAATAACAATAAATATACCGCAAATTTAGAAGAGCAAGAGATAATTCTCCTATAAGGGAAACCTTGTCTGTGCAACACTCAAATCTGAAATATTTGTCTCAAGCAGAGTTGTAAAATTCAAAGTTGCCATATTTAAAAAAAACCTTTCTTCTGTGTAATCAACACATTGTTTCAGGGTGCTGCCTCTCTGGTCTGTAATGCTAGGATGTAATGTGATTAAACATGCCATGTGTTTGTTTTCTGTAAGTATATGTGAATACATATTCAGTATCTTCCTCAATTTCAAAGTTTTATATCCATATGCAGTGGTTATCATGGGCTTTGCAAAGTGCATCTGAGGTTTCCTCAATTTTTCAATCAAGGTTGACTCGCTTTTAAATTACCTTATTTTCTTCTCAGCTTAGTGGATTATCAATAAACTTGGATATGGTATAATTCTAAAAAAAAAAATAAAAAAAAAAGTCCTGATATAGAATAGTGAGCTATTAACTTTCATCTTGGACCTGCATGCACACTGCAAAGTATACATTATTAGAACATTGATTAATGTTGCAAAAAGGGTTAATTTGGCTACAACTCAATTCTTATTATTAAAGAAAACTCCCAACTATGCTGTTTCTTTTCTACTCTGTGTTTGTGCTTCTCCACACCAAGCACTCTTAAACTATACTGCCTACCAGAATGGATGACATGTGACTCCTACACTTTTAGTCCTTTGGCTTATGTAACATTTCCTATACACTGATTTACAAAGGTATGATTGATTGTCTCTGTATAATGTGAGTGTGATGCAAAGTGCTCGGACACCCTACACTGGTATGAGTGGCGCTATATAACTAATTCAATGCATCTGAGAGAGTGTGGTTATGGTGACTTGGTCACTGTTAAAGGGTGCTAGTGAGTGAATCCGTGGTGGAGGTAGTCATTGGGGGGCGCCAACAAACATTGTTGCACAGGGCGCCACCAGCACTAAGGCCGGCCCTGTAAGGAGCGGAGATGGAGGGTTTAGGGGGCAGTGCGGCAGGGCCAAAATCATTTAGGCCACGGCACCGTCGACAGCCCTGCACTGCCCACGCCGGCCCCACTGTCATCTGTCAGCGCACTTTGTGAACAGGGCTGTGGTGCAGGAGGTGGGGAGGGGCTGCAGCTAATTAGCCATGTGCATTATTCAAAAATGTAGATACGTCAAGTACAAAAACAGAGATGACTCCATAAAATCCAAATGTATCACCATCAGCTGGGCCCATGCATTCAGTAACAGATTGCTTGCAGAAATTGGCGTTTCCCCATTTACCCCTGTCGCGGCACTGCCGACAGGCCGTCATTTGTGGCATTTCTGTTGAGTCCTGTGTGCTGCAGTCGTTTGAGATTCTAATCCAGGTAGCCTCAAAGTGGGGATACGTGGCATAAGCCTGCTATTTCATTCTCCAGTGGACATAGACGCCCTGGGTATTTCTGACAACTCCATTGCACCTTTTAGGACTTACAACAGTCTAATTAGTATACAGCGGGAGAAAGGGCAGGGTGTGCTAATGAGGATCCGTATAAGAACAAGCATTGGCATAGCCAATAGGTTTCACTTTTGGGACCTTATAAGTATTTAGTTATGCAGCACAATATCCTTGGTGCACATCAACTGTTGTATGGGTAAACACTTAAAAGGTCCCAAAGGCGAGACCTATTGGCTATGCGAATGCTTGTTATAAATTGGTATAATTTCCACACCCTCACAGGTGGTGGAGAGTGACATTCTCTGCAGAATAGCATTAAACAAGGTCCACAGGTAGGGGGCCCAAACAGAAGGTTCTCTACGGAAGAGGTCCCCAGGGATCTTATCTAACCCTGGAGCCTTAGATGGTGCTACCCTGCTCAAGGCATCAATGATCTCCTTAAGGGAAATTATGGGAGCGACAGAACAGATTGACTGTGAAGGGGAAAACTCGTTTCAGCTAGGCCATCCTCGTCCTCCACCCTTGGATATAGAGATTCAAAATGGGCCTTCCATGCATCCGCTCCTATATTGTATTTTTTAGCCGGTTTACCTTCTAAGCAGCCCGTATTTGCCACATTCCAGAAGGTCCTCATGTCATGGGTACTTAGGGCGCTTCTCAGGGTGTCCCACCCATCACATTCCCATCTTCTTTTTTCCTTGTCAATGATGCTATTGTAGGCTGCCCTTTTTTCTCTTATTAGCAGCCTATCCTTAATTTTAATAGCGGAGATGAGAGCTAACTTGGCCATACGGCAGCTATCGCTATACCATGGTTGTCTTGATCTTAAATTTTCCCTTGTTCTTTTATTAGGATGGAAAATATTAGTCATAGTAGATATTAAGACTTGATGGTTATCAAAGATTTTAGAAAGGGAGATAGAGATGCCCTCGGTCAAAATAGATTGATTCGCGGCCATAGGAATGGAATGTTGGTTTGCTATAGAGAGGACAGCTTTTCTTGAGATTGGCAGATTGCCTCCCATCAAACTCTTCTCCTGCAATTAGTCAATGTTAATCTGGAGTCAGCTGGAGGTTTTGATTGAGATGCGCTCTTGACACAAGGTGAGATCACCTCTAAAATAAGAGCATTGTGGTCACTATCATGACGGAGCATAATTTTAAAATCTATCACCTTATGCCAAGATTTTGTATCTACCAGAATATAATCTAAGATAGAGACATGTCCTATTCTATTAAAGGAGTGATTCCCCGGGTGAGTCAGATGTTGTGTGACCATTACCTGCCCTTAATGAATGATTAAATGTGAGGGTGTTCATCTGAAGCACCAGTGGGGTCCAAGCCCTAGTTGGCAAAATATTGGGCTCCGGAAAGGCCCAGTGTTAACCCTCATCACTGGGGTTACCTGCATTCAGGCCATTCAGGGGCTCGAACTGGCAATTAAAGTCAACGCCGAGAATCACCAGAAAATGATCAGGAATGGTGAGCAGAAAGGCAGTCAACTGATCAAGAGTCGTTGACTCTTGACTCTAGCCAACTGGTCGGGAAAAGACATTTATCAGGGCATTTCTGACCTTTGTAGGAAAGATCAGAAAAATACAAAGGATAACACGTGAAGATGTCTCAGTTTGGCTTCACAACCCAAAAGCACTCCAACCCAGGTACAAAGTCTCCCTGAAGGCTTCCTCTACCCCCAAAAGTGGCTGCTAAGCAAAATGACATATAGCCTAGTCTATGCGTATCCACCCTAGCCCAGGTTTCCTAGAACATGCAGATTTCATGTTGTTCTATAAATGCCCTGCACTCCGGGTTGTCCAGTTTAGTAGTGAGACCAGCAATGTTCCAAGATAATACCCGCAGCCTAGATGGGACCGCACAGTTATCTAAATTTTGAGACTGGCCACCAGTTGTTAGTATGCCATGTTCTTGTTGAAGAGGGCTGGGCGTCTCCACCCCCATTGGCCTTAAACCGTTGCTAGTATAATGGTCAAATGTGGGGAAGGGGATTTTTAAGTCACCCACAGTTGGCAATTAAGTGCCTGCATGGACTCATGAGGTGGATCAGGCAAGGGTTGGCTAATAGAAACCCTGTGCCAGCCGTCACTTTTAACTTCTCATACTACGTCAGCACACACCTTCGCCTGTTTCCCTTCCTGCCTATGATGCCCATTCCAATAAGAGAACTCCCCCCTTTGAGTGAGGTTCCCCAAGGGCTCTTTCTGATGATCATATTCCTTGATCGGGAGCCATGAAGGATCGAGTCAATCTGCTGACTCTAGAGTTGCAAATCTATTTGATAGTGGTAGATTGAAAAATAATGGACTGGGTTGATCCTGGCCCAAAATAGTGTGTTGGTTGTTCTGATTCCACATCCCCACCTCGTGGCCTCGCGGCTTTCTGTATTGTGGGTCAAACCCTAAGGGGTTAAAATAACCCAGCGGAAGAGGCCTGATGCCCCTATCCTGTCTGTGGTGGTTCTGGTGTAGGAGAGATTGTACCACCAATATATTTCTGAAGTTGATGACAATTGGGGAGAGGATGTAGCCTTACGGCTAGAGCGGTCACCCTTGAAGCTGAGGAACCGGGTTTGAGTCTTGGCAACAGCGCTCAACATCCTGTGATTCTGGGCAAATCACTTAATCTCCCCATGCTTAATAAAAATGAATGTGTGTCCTTCTGTAATGAAACTGGTCCTCATGTAAAAGCGCTCTGATACCTGATGTCTCGGATCTAGTTCGCGCTATATAAAACTCTAAAAATAAAATTCTATCCCCTGGCACATCTTTCGGTCTACAACCCACCCATCCAACCCTGCATGTCAGAAGGATTTCGCCAGCATCTTTGTAAGAAAATTGCTGCTGCTTGGCCAGCCAAAATATACATGTGTTCTTCAGTTCAAAGTGTGATTCCCTTTGGCTCTTTTTCAGCTCTGGCACTCCAGTTCAAATAATTACACACAGGATTGAGGCCAGGGGAAGATTGATACATGGCCAGGCTGGCCTCTCTTCGCTGGCTTCTGCTCGTGAAACAGACCCCTCATCAGACCTATGACTGGTCCCCTGTCGCAGCAAGTTATCATATACTGCTGGCATTACTGGGTAGGCCATGCATTTATTTCCAGCCTCAACCTCCTGACTAGGCCCCTGAGGATGTGTGCTATCATTTGCTTTTTGCTTGGCTGAATTATTCATACTTTTATTTACAAACTCCTGATTGGTCTGGTATGGGGATATAATGGGGGTCAGATTGTTTGTAGGTATGGGTTCCAGCCTAGTATTGGGAGGAGAAGCTTGCAATACCTTGTGATTTGCAGCCTCAGCCTTCTTAAGAATGCTTCTGTCTTACCTGCCCAGGTCTCAACCAAGGATGCAAGTTTGTCAACCTGTGCCATTAGAATGTTGAGTTCATCATTAAGCAATAGCCCTTAGGTTATTCACCCAAGCTGGCTGCTCTATGACTGGGGGTGAACAGCCACCTGACCCTCCCGCCCCAAAGTCACCATTAGCTGAAGGCTCTGTGACACACTTATTGTGTTTTGTCCTCACTCTCACTGCAGGTTTGAATTTCCAATTTTGGTCAGGGCCTGGATCAGCGGCTTGCAGATGCAAGTCAGCATTGGATGTTTCACATACCATTGCATGAGTCCTTGGCTGAAGCTTAAGAGAGTCGGTGGCCAAGGCTGGTGATGTGTATGATACATCATGGTTGGTCATGGGTAAGTCTAGATCTGGGGTGAACAATAAACGCCTTTCGGTTAGTTCAATTTCAGGGGCCACCACACCTATAGCCCTCTGAAGCATCCTGTCGATCGAGGTTGTTGAAATGTTTTTGTGGATTGCGAGTGTAGCATTTTTTTTTCCCAGCACAGGTTCGCTTCCCCATTATTGGATTTAAGGATAACACGTGAAGGTAAATCAAGACTCCTTAGCGTCTATTGGCCATGTTTGCCCTGCCGCTACCTACTGATGAAAGTGGCAACTCAGTACAAACAGGAAAAATTTAGCAGGGACCAAAGTTAAACAAGGCTTGCACAATCCACAGGTGAATAAAGGCCGGCTGCATGGTCTTGACAGAAATATGTATGCTGTCAGGGTGTAAAATGCAAAAACAACAATTGATGGACAGAATGCAGAACAATGTCATACATTCACCCCAGTACAGAGATCTGGGCCTAAATCCATCGTTTTTTTGCTCACCATGCCATTCCAGTTTGAACCCAGCCATATGCAAATCAGTCTTGACCCTGTGCCCCATGGGAACAGTCCAGCCCGAACTGCCAAGCCAGGTCCTCCCTGGACTGGAAACAAGCATCCTAGGACCGGTTTCGGGCTTCCAGCCCTCGTCAGCCAGGATAGCTTGTAGTGGGCAAAAGAACGATGGATTTAACCCAGATCTCTTTACTGGGGTAGAATGTCAGCATTGTCAGCATTCCGTCCATCATTTGTTTGTTGTAACGCTTTTCGCCCTAAGTGGGATGGGTATTCCCAGACGTGGGACCCGTGCACACTACGCCACTGGAGTCAAGCTATCCTGGCTGATGACGGCTGATAGCCAGAAACCGGTCCTAGGATGCTTGATTCCGGTCCAGGGAAGACATGGCTTGGCAGTTCGGGCTGGACTGTTCCCATGAGGCACAGGGTCAAGACTGATTTGCATATGGCCATGTCTTAACTGGGGTGGTGTAGTGGGCAAAAGAACGATGGATTTAACCCAGATCTCTTGACTGGGGGAGAATGTCTGCATTGTCAGCATTCCGTCCATCATTTGTTTGTTGTAACGCTTTTCGCCCTAAGTGGGATGGGTATTCCCAGACGTGGGACCCGTGCACACTACGCCACTGGAGTCAAGCTATCCTGGCTGATGACGGCTGATAGCCAGAAACCGGTCCTAGGATGCTTGATTCCGGTCCAGGGAAGACATGGCTTGGCAGTTCGGGCTGGACTGTTCCCATGAGGCACAGGGTCAAGACTGATTTGCATATGGCCATGTCTTAACTGGGGTGGTGTAGTGGGCAAAAGAACGATGGATTTAACCCAGATCTCTTGACTGGGGGAGAATGTCTGCATTGTCAGCATTCCATCCATTATTTGTTTGTTGTAACGTCAGGGTGTAAAGGCACTAACCTGGGATCCTGCAATGGCTTATTAGATCAAGTCCAGGAGTCTCCACAGACAGGGCTCAGAGGGGTGGCCCAGCCCAGCCTCCTCCAGGCTCTGAAGGGCACAGACGGGCTAGCCCTTGGTCCGGGGTCGCCCGCGCGGGTCCCGCGCTGTGGGAGCCTGGAGCCGCGGGAGCCCAGACACGCCTTTATGCACCTCCTGGCACAGGGAAGATGCGTTGGCACCTCCTGGCGCAGAGACATCTGGGGGATGGAGTCCCCAGAGGAAAGTGCTGGATGCTATGAAGGGCTCCCACACTGCAGAGCCCGGAGCCACCTTTATGCACCTCCTGGCGCAGGGAAGATGCGTTGGCACCTCCTGGACCAGACAGCTGGGGGATGGAGTCCCCAGAGGAAAGTGCTGGATGCTGTGATGGGCTCCCCTAAAGAATTGCAGCTTTAACCCCTTGTGTGCCCATGACGAGCTGGACTCATCATGGAGCACAGTCGCGCTGTGCCCATGACGAGTCCAGCTCGTCATGAGGCATTCCCTGGGGAATCCCTCTGGTGCAGGCACCAGAGATTCCCTTTTAGTGAAAATAGCCTCGGGAGCTGGCGAAGAGCTTCCCCAGCTCCCGAGGCCCCCCCCCTGCTTTCAGTGTAATGACGATCGGCGCGCACGTCGCGCCGACGTCATTACACTGAAAGTGAAACTGAAATGAGCCAAGAGGCTCATTTCTGTTTCTCTTTCTACGTGCTCAGGGCGCTATCTCAGCCCCCTGAGCACGTAGAAAGACGGGAGAGGTATAGTTGGAAAGGGGAGAAACAGGAGGGCGATCCCCAAGCAGGGATCCAACCACTAGACATCAGGGAGGGGGGAGCGGCCCCTTGGGCAAGGGCCTTTGCTCCTCCCAAATAATTTTGGCCAAATGTAGTCTTTTTGCCCCCCCTGGGGGGCAGATGGGGGCAGTAGCCCCCAATCTGCCCTCCTGGGGGTGCAAAAAGCCCACTAGACACCAGGGAATTTAAAAAAAAAAAAATAGGGGTGGGGGTTGCACAAAACGGGCAGGCCCATGGCCCACCCCACCCCCCAATTATCACAGTCTTTCTGCCCCCCCCAGGGGCAGATGGGGCATTGGCCCCTAATCTGCCCCTTCGGGGGGCAGAAAGCCCACTATACACCAGGGATTTCTTTTCATTTTTTTTTAGGATGGGGGCTGCCCGAAATGGGCACGCCAATGCCCCCTTCCACCCACCACCATTACAGCCTTTCTGCCCCCCCTGGGGGGCAGATGGGGTATTGGCCCCCAATCTGCCCCCCGGGGGGCAAAAAGACCACTAGACACCAGGGAATTGTAAAAAAAATAAAAATAGGGTTGGGGGTTGCACAAAACGGGCAGGCCCATGCCCCACCCCACCCCCCAATTATCACAGTCTTTCTGCCCCCCCCAGGGGGCAGATGGGGCATTGGCCCCTAATCTGCCCCTTCGGGAGGGGAGAAATCCCACTATAAACCAGGGATTTGTTTTCAGTTTGTTTTAGGGTGGGGGCTGTCCAAAACGGGCACGCCAATGCCCCCACCCACCCGCCACCATTACAGCCGGAATTGCCGGGTGAAAGAAACGCTGCAGCAGGTGCTTCAAAAGCATAATAAACTTTCAGACACGGCGCCCCCAGGAAGCCAGCACCCGGTGCGGTGGCACCGGTTTCACCGCCCTAAAGCCGGCCCTGGCTCCTTGTGTCATGGCAGCAGAGACACCAGCAGCCGGCGCTAAGGAGCCGGCCTCTTCTGTGAAAAACTGCAGCCTGGAAGACGCATGGGGCAACACAGAGAGAGCACAAAAGAGGGTCCCTTCTTTAATATGTGTTTGGATCCCAGCTGCCGCCCCTGCGGTCTCCCCTGTCAGCCGGGCGTCTCTTGCTGCTCTGACTTGTGTCATGGAAGACAACACAGAGTCCCAGCCCCTAATTAAAGCTGGCATCGTCTCTGCATGGGATTTCTTTTTATTTTATTCATTTATGTACTTAAAATGCACGTCAGTGCAATCTGGTCTTTTTAGTATTACTTATCTTATGCTATTTACATAAGCGGCAAGGCAATTCTAGCAAAAATTTCCTACCACCAGTCAGGAGAGGTACCCAGTTTAATAGACAGATCAGCTGCGTAACATAAATCAGAGAGGGTTTTTGAGGCATTGGGTAATAGAGAGATAGAAACTTTAAGGTACATGTTATGTTTCTAGGCAGCAGCTGTGAAACACACATGATAAACTCGTGCCCTGAAGAAAACAGCAAACAATTACAAATTCCTACCCAGGAAAGATTTTGTGAAGAGAAAGGCCTTGACCATACACTGAGAGCCACGGTAGGGTCTGATGAGTCTGGCGATGGGGGGTGGGGTGCACTTTACAGGTTGCATCTTTTCAAATTCCTGCAAGTTTCCACCCGTGAACACCATTGGCCTCCCGCAGGCTCAGTCCATGTACAGGGTTTACCTTGCGGGAGAGAGCGCGATAATTGCAAACAGATGGCGCTCCTGCTCGCTCCCGCAAGATAAACGCTGTACATGCATGAGTTCTCATTGGAAACAGTGCAGAACATGGACTTAAAATCCGCATTTGACCGGGTGCCGAGGGACAAACTGAGGGCTATTCTATTGGACTTGGGGATCCCAGCCTATCTTTGCCATCAGCTGAAATGACTGCATGAAGGCAATTATGCCCAAATAAGGCATGGCAAAAATGGTGAACTAACCGCCCCCATACCTGTAAACAGAGGTGCACGCCAAGACTGCGTCCTGGCCCAACCCTTTTCTGCCTTTTCATTAATGGCCTAGTTGAAACTTTTCTTGCAGGGAAGGATATTGATGCCCCTAAGCTGGCGAACCGTAAAGTACCTGCCATGATGTTCGCCGACGACACCCTGTTGTTCTCGAAGTCGCCTATGGGAATCCAGAGGGCCCTAGACAACTTTTATGTTTTTTGTAAAAAATAGGGTCAGGAGATTAATTTGCAGAAAATCAAAGGGAGGGTGTCTGCTTTTGAATATCTTGGAATCACGATCACAGAAAAAATGGACTGGGGTGCTCAAATCAAGAAAGCAAGATTAAAGCTGGTCCAGACAACGGGGGATCTGGCAAAGGTTTACAGCAGTTGTAGCCATAAGTCTTTTTGTCCGATGGTGGAAATTTATAAAGCTCAAGCAAGGGTGCTGCCCTGTATGGAGCTGAAATTTGGGGACACCGTCCATCTGGCTCTTGTGCAAAAATTGAGAATTCCTTCACCAGGCAACTAGTGGGCCTTCCACCAAGCTCCAGAGTTACACTGCTTCGTATGGACCTTGGGATTAGACTAATTGCAGACGAAGCCGCTCTTAGACCTCTTTTATTCTGGCGACGACTGTGGAGTACCCCAAAATTGGCGGCATACAGGGAAGAGCTGAGTGAGGTGTTGAGCTTACAGGATGCGAGCAATTTATCATTGTTGGCTTTCATTGAGAACACTTTTGTGGCCATGGGAAGGGGCAATTTGTGGAATAATGCAGAAGAAACATGTTCGATAAAATCTAGGAAGGACCTGATAAAGAGCTACAGGGAGCATAAAGAGGCCCGGTTACAGGGGAGCTCTGTGTCTGGCCCACTGACTACAGTGTTTTTAGAAATAAAAGATCAGTACAGACTAGAGCATGCCCTGGATGATATATGCCGGCCCCTGCCAAGAATTTATATCTGCAGTTTAGACATGGGGTACTCCAGTTGCGTGCTTTTACAAAACAATGGGCGGGTCCATCTAATTTGGGGTGTCCGGCCTGCAGCAATGCAGCGGGGTCGGAATATCATGTAATATTTATCTGCCAAGGGTACAAGAAGGCGAGGCACCGATGGCTATTACAGTTTATGCAGAAATCTGGGATCTAAGCACTGCACTGAGGTTTTTAGGATACTGAAATATGACACCCACATGCCCATAGTGTTTTCAATATGACGTTTCTTATTGTCTATGTGGTGTGTATGCAGAGCTATCCTAAAGACGAGCCTATAGGTTCTGCCTGACCACTCTATCATATTTTATTAACTGGGCCAGGTACATTATTAACAAGTATGAAAGTATTTTAAGACTTTTAAATCAATATTTTTTAATCAAAGTATGTTGTATATTTCGTTTTTTGTACCTTCTTATCTGCATATCCTTTTTAATGTGATTACGTGACGGGATGTTAGTAATATGAACCCTGGTTTCTGGAAAATTGCTAGGGCTTTAGTACTGCTCATGCATTGCACACACACTTTATTGAATCTTATACCCATAGGACAATTTTAGGACCTTGGAGGGTAGCATGCTGGATAGTAGAGTGTTTTATGTAATACCAATGCAATGCACACTTACTTTTTGAATTACTCTGCCCCTTATTTAGAGCAATGATAGTTTTTATCTTTTATTTTTTTTTATTTTTTTTTTTTATTGAAATTGATTGGTGTCATACATATTCAAAATTCGAAATACAAAATATAGAATAACGAAACCCAGAGATATCACATAGAGCATACCCCGCTTTCGACGGCGGATATGGGCAAAATAGTTAAATTACAGTTGTCCATAATCAAAAGACAAAAAAAATAACAAATTACAAATTATTCAAAAAATGTCCCCCCAATTTTTCAAATTTTCTCCCCCCCAATCCTCAAAGCATAGCTTCGCTCACTTATCTTGACTCTGCGCATTTTGAATAGCCATTCATGCATGGATGAAGTCTGATTTGTACGCCAATTTTGAAGTAACAACGATCTGGCAACTGCCATGCAAATGTAAACCAAATTAGCGAATGATTCAGATAAATTGAGGTGCGGATCGAAGCCATAAAGCATCAGTTTTACATTTGAAGATATCCGACTATGACAATTAGAACTTAAAAAATCAAAAATGTCTTCCCAGAATGCTTTTACCATACAATAATCAATTATAACGTGAGTCCAATTAGCTGGGGTGAAATTCAAACATCGGAAACAATTCGGTATATAGTTACTGTACATTTTGGCTATTGCCGCCGGAGTACGATACAAAAGCCATTTTCCAAAAAATAACATTCTGCGCCAGTTAGCTCCCCTTAATGTGGAGAAATTAAACTTATTAATGGTTCGCCATGTATTCAATGACAAAACATGATTTTCTTGTTCCCGCCATTTTTTGACAGCTTTAGAGCCCAGATCGCTTTGTCTGGACTGAGCTAAGCAGCGCTTCCACTCACCGGGTTTCCTTGTCAAAGTATTGTTAAAAAAAAGATCATTGTTTAATAAAGAAATCTGAGTAAACGATGTGGGAGCATACTGCTGCAGAGATTGATAAATTTTAGTATAAGACCCGGCTAACAAAAAATTGCCTGAGATTAAAAATCGTATCTCCGGTGGGGTTATCCACCTTGTATGATGTAGAAAATCGCACACTTTGCTAAATCCAGCTTTAGTCCAATGACCCATTAAATCAGGGCCAGCCACCCGCCCACTAAATGAGAGTAGATTAATCAACAAAGAGGAAGAATTAAACAGAGAGAGAGAATGTCTTCTAAGCATGGCCGTACGCTTCCTGAAAAACCAGGCAATTATTTTATACCTAACCAGTTTGGGAGATTTAGGAATTTGAGGAGGGGAAGATATTTGACTTTCCGAAAAAATTAAATCAAAGAAAAAACTAATGAATACGTTAGAATTTGGAATTGGGACTTTAAATCGGGTCAAATACTGAGCAAAGTAAGCACTATAATATTCTCTAATATTTGGTAGTGCGAGGCCTCCATTGTCTAATTCATCATAGAGAGTGTTCAGCGCAATACGAGGCGTTTTATGTGCCCACAAAAAGCGTGAAAATATTGATTCAATTTTAGTAAAAAAAGAGCCCGAAAGAAAGCAAGGAATCGTTGAGAACAAAAAATTAAACAACGGTAAAATTGACATTTTTATCAAAGCAACTCTGCCCAAAAATGATAACGGTAATTTATTCCAGCGAGTGAGCATTAAGCCAACTTTCAGAAGAAGGGGATAAAAATTGAGACTATAGAGATCTTTAACTGAAGCTGTAAAGAAAACCCCGAGATATCTTTTAGGTTTATTATTGATACAGCCCCTTAAGTCCGGATATAATTCCGGATTATGATTGCCACAGACCAATATTTCTGTCTTCTTTTTGTTAATAGGATAGCCCCCGAAAGTCTCAAATTCCTCAAAAAGCTGAAATGCTCGAAATTGTGACTGCAAATCGGATTTAGTAAGTAGCATAATATCATCAGCGTAAAGTTTTATCTTTGACATTAATGGAATCGGAGGCGAGATCTCTGCGCAGCACCGAATTGCAATTGCAAGGGGTTCGATAAAAAAAGCAAAAAGAATCCCCGATTAACTGAGACTGATCCTACCGTTTGTGAATTAATAATAATATTTGCTTTTGCACCCGTGTAAAGATTCTGAATCAAATTAATAATAATTAAGGGAATATGAAAATGTTGCAAAATAATAAAAAGTGTCTCCCAGACCACCAAATCAAAAGCTTTTTCCGCATAAAATAAAAGAATGAATGCTGGAATCCTCTGTGTCTGAAAGTAATCCAGGGCTTCCGACAGATAATGGGTATTAGTCATCAATTGTCTACCGGCAATAAACCCATTTTGATCTTCGTGGATCAAATCCGTGGCAATATGATTAAATCGAATAGCGAGTAGTTTAGTGACAATCTTATAGTCCGAGTTTAAAAGGGCGATGGGGCGATATGAATTAGGATCCCTAGCATCCTTCCCCTTCTTCAGAAAGCTGACCACGGTACCCTCGCGGAACGAGTCTGGGATAGAGGCTCCTGCCAACATAGAATTAAGCAGTTGTAAAAAATGTCGGAAAAGGCAGGGAAAAAAACTTTAAAAAATTCCGCGGGTAAACCATCTGGACCGGAAGCTTTTCCTGATGGAAGTTCTTTCACTGCCGACTCCACCTCTTCCAAAGAAAATCCACTTGCCATGTTTAATTGCTTGGATTGGGAGAGGGAAGGAATCACAGCCTTCCTCAAAAAAACATTTAATTTTTGCTGGTCTATTTCATGCTGATGGCTATATATTTTTTGAAAATGGGAGTGCATTATCTTACCTATCCCACCCGAGTCAGTTGTATATTGATTAGTAACAGGACAAATTAAACCCCGAATTAAATTGGAGGCTGCTTGTTCTTTAGCCTGCCAGGCCAAAAATCTACCCGTAAAATTGCTTTCTTCGTAGACTTTCTGGTATTGACTACGAAAAAACGCCTCTCCTTGCTCAAATAAATATGTACTGAATTCACGTTATGCTGCATTTAATTGATCTTGAATATTTCTAGAGGGATTTTGTTGTCTTAGAGCACTAAGAACTTGTATACGATATTCAAATGAGTTTTTTATAGCCCTAACAGCGATCGATGTGGCGGCATCTTTCCCAATAATGATTCCACGAATAAAGGCCTTTAAGGCATCCCAAATAATACTGAGAGGGGCGGAGCCAGTATTACGAATTATAAATTCTCTAATCGCGACTTTTAATTCGGAGACCCATTTTTCATCATTGAGATATAATTTATTAAAAACCCATCTTTTAGGAGACCTTCTAATATCCCCGAGAGTAAATTCCCTGATGAGCATAGCATGGTCGGAAAATACATTATGCACCATATTATAATAACCTAGCCTGAGATTACGTGAGGCTAGAAAAAAGTCAATACGAGATGAAGACTTAAATCTGCCCGACCAGAAAGTATATTCTTTTTTAGAGGGATTATCTAGGCGCCAATGATCAGAGAGACCCAATAATCTTTTATAGTTAGAAATAGTCTGGGAAACTTTAGGTTTGAGTTGTTTTTTTGATTGAGACGTTGAATCCAGTTTGGGATCCATCAAAACGTTAAAGTCGCCACCAATCACAATGTCCCCTGACACCATTAATAAGGATTGGAACATATCTTTAAACATATTGGAATCATCATTTAGTGGGCCATAACAACTTACAAAAATAAAGGGTCTCTGTCTACTTTTGACTCTACATGAGACCCAGCACCAACGCCCTAAGCCTCCCTCTTCTGAATGAATTATTTCAGCATATATGTTCTTGTTTAAAAATATCGCCACCTCTCGTTTAGATTCGTCGCATGATGCAAAACACCGAAACGAAGCCCATGATTTAAACATTGAGAACTCATCTATCTTAAGAGAGGAAATATGAGTCTCCTGTAATAAAATTACGGAAGGATTTTCTGCCTTAATCCACATTTCCACAGCTCGCCTTTTCTTAATATTATTTAAACCATTAACATTAAGAGAAAGCAGTTTCACACTCTCCTTATTGGACATTGACATCTTAATTTAAGTAATTGAAGGCAGTTGTCATCAGACCTCCCCTTACCCATTGTAAACACTCTGTCACTTTGAATCAAAACATAAGTAAATAAACATAGCCTGACACCGTCAACTTCATTTTTTGTTATAACCCACCCATCACCACCCTCAACCCACTGAACCCAACTCTCCAGTGGCCCTACTTCCTCACCCTCCTCCCACGCGGACCACAGGAACCTACCCCACTTCATTAGGGTGACCTGTTAGCACCCTGGCCCCCTGGGTCCCCATACTCCTCATGCTCTATCTACCCCCCCCGCCCATCTAAGTAATTAACCTCTATCGACGTGATAAGCTATAATACCCTGTGGCCATATAAACAGCCGTTATGAACCCCTCTATTCTAATTTGTTTAAGAAGCCGAGATCTCCTTAAGCAAATCATGTGCTGCGGCTATATCAGATATCATAAAGAATTTGCCTTTCACTAAGACTTTGAGCTTCGATTGTTGCGCTATCGTAGCTTGGGCCCCTTTGGCTTTAAACTACTGTAACATTTGGACAAACTCTTTTCTTCTCCGTGCAGCGGAGGCAGACATATCGGAAAAAATACGACATTTAACAGATGCGTTAACAGAGAATTGTCTTTGCTGAATCGCCATAGAAAGAATAGTCTCTTTTATCCGTATGTCTGAGAAATTTACTAAAATTGTTCGAGGAAGAGAGGAATTCGGAAAAGGCTGGGCAGGAACTCGATGTGCTCGCGTAATTGTCAAGTCGCCCGCATGATTGGGGATCACTTTTTGTTTTAGAAAGGAGGTGGCCCATTGCAGCGTGCTGGATCCTTCAATGCCTTCCGGAACCCCCACAATGCGAAGGCTCGATCGACGATTATAGTTCTCCAAGTCATCCAATTTAGTTTCTAATGAACGTGTTGTAAAAGAAATCCTACTCGCTTCTTTTTTAACCTCGTTCATTTGATCCTCCAAATTAGAAATGCGAATTTCGGCTTCTTGAAGACGACCAGGGAATGTAGAGAAAAGATCCTCCATTTTGTTCAATCGTTGATTGATTAGAGCCAACTCGGATTTTTGAAACCTCTTTAATTCACGGACCTCATCAAGAATTAGATTCAACATATCTTTTACTGACATCTGAATTCCCCCCACAGTCTCAGTGTCAAGATCCAGCAAAGGGCTAAGAGGTTTACCATTGGGGGCCAAGTCAGCAGAGGTATTTGATGACATATCAGCCAAAGGTGTAACCATAACCATGTTATCCGAGATCAGAACCTCTTCCTGAACGACGTCTGAATTTTTCACAGAGTATACCAGAGAGTTTTCTTTGAGCAGAGATGTCAGAGTTGTTGGGGATGCCATACTGTTAGGCTTATGCAGTAAGTCTGGGGGTTGAGTAGTTGAGGAAAAGGAAGATATTTGAGCGGAGGTGCTCTGACCAGCTACTGCATTTTTTTTTAGCAAAAAGAGGAAATGGTTTGGCGCATTTTAGCACATCCATAGATCTATCTTGCTGAGATATGGCATCCTGAGTTAGAGGAGAGTGAACTACCTCTGCACGGTGAGAGTTCTCTAGATCCGGAATCGAAGTCGGAGTCGGAGATTCCGCAAA
Source organism: Triturus cristatus (assembly GCF_964204655.1). NCBI lineage: Eukaryota > Metazoa > Chordata > Amphibia > Caudata > Salamandridae > Triturus > Triturus cristatus. The sequence goes on from NC_140591.1 coordinate 1,528,782,732, forward strand.
AGACTCCTCCAATTCCTTTGAGCTCCCAGTGCTTTCACTTTCTCCCCTTACATCGCCTTTATCGCCCTTATCACTGTTATCATTTTTATTTAATAGTTTGGCAGCGTTTTTCGTTTCTCTAGCCTGTATGCGGAGGGCTTTTGCCTTACGAGTGTTGAGTAACTTCCCCATACTGGTACAGAAGAGGCAGCAGTGAATTAAGTGATGCCAGGAGTTCGACCTTTCCTCCTTTCCTCCTTCCGCCCGAAGCCTCTTTGCCTCTATGCCTCTGAGTATACACGTCCCAACAATTGACAATTTTCCGCAGCAAATCTCCCAACGCTGCGGGTCTGTAAATCTGTAAGCCACAGCAGCCTGCAAACCAACCGGCAGCACTCCTTATCCAAAGAGAAAAAAAAAAAAAGGGAGGGGGGACGAGACTCACCACGTACAGTTCACCATGAACTACAGCCCTGGCGTCCGAAAACCAACGCGGAGCCGATGCAGAGCCCCACCTGACCGGTGCCTTCTCCAACGGTGCCTTCTCCAACGCCTGATCCCAGCTGCTACGAATTCGGGGGCAGACAGAGGTGAATCCGCTCTACCGTGCTCCGCTGACAAATTAAGCGCGTGGAGATTATCACTGCCGGAAAAACCGCATGTAATCAGCCGTGGTCGAGTCCGAGGGCCGATTAAATCCCCAAAAATGCTTAGCATCCACCGCCGCCGCCATCCGCATCAGCCGCCATCCGCCACAGCTTCACAACCTTGAGGGGGGGGGGAGGAGCCAGGAGTCGGAACCTCAGGTGTGTACGGAGGCGTGGAGCTCCATACTCGCCGAGCAATAGTTTTTATCTTTTAGAAAGAAAAATTGAATTGAATGAAATGTATTGTATTTTTATCTATCATATTGACCGAAATAAAGATTTTGATGATGATGATGATGTAATTCCTGATCAGAAAGGAATTAGCCGCATTATGTTTCATATCTTTGGAATGGTAATGATAAATCCTCTTTATTGGTAAAGCTGGATTTAATATTACTGTTTTAGAAATGGCACTTTTAGAAGTGGGATTTTCTCTACTGTTACTGCTCTGTGTGCCTCACTGCCTGTCTCCAACACACATCTGGGCTGGCTGACAGCTACACTTTGTGCACTCCCTTTAGACCACCACAAACAAAGGAAGGCTAGGTGTGGCTGAGTAGCCATATACATGCATCTGCATCCTGATGACTATTCCTGGGCAGGAAGGGAGGATGGGGCTGACATTTACACTTTAATAGTTAGTGACCTGACCCCACACAAAGGGCTAATTACCCCCCACAGTGAGCCTGGCAGACAGGACTGGGATGAAAAGATACTTGTGTACTTCAAAGATCACTCCTATTTTCTCTTTTGCTGTCCTGCTGCCTGCTGCCCCCTTACTTTGCTGAAGGAGCTGGACTCTGCCTTTTCCTCCAAGTGTTCTCCAGGGCTTGCTGGCTTGCCTCCTGTTATCGAGAATCAGGGAAATCAACTTCCCTACCCCTGCTCCTGTGCTTGGTTCAATGGAAGTGGATACAGATACCCGCACCAGTGAAATCGACACATCTCCTTTCTGCTGGACGCAGAAATCGGTGCAGCGGGAGTGTTAATATTGAAGAAGTTCATGTATGCAATGACACGTGTATAAAAATGAAATCGAATTACTGTTGTAGAAATCACCCGATATGACCTCACCATTAACCCCGAGTCAGAAATACATGGTCAGGCAGGCCCTGCAATCTAGGCCTGAGACCATTGATTGACAGATCACAGGTGGGGTGGCACGTAACTAGCAGAGCCAATGCTCTGGAATAACAGGAATAACTCAGATTAATCCCACAGATAAGCAGAAACACCACAATAGTCCGGGGAGATTGGCCTCAATAAAGTGCACATGGTTGGATGGGTGGCTGTTCACAAAATACCATAGAGTTAAATGCCACATGAAGTCAGGAACACTCAGCCAATCAGGACACAGCGCACACAGCACATGCAGTGATCATGCGCTCCCATGCTGGACATGTGGACACGTTACCCATGGGCCCTCATTGTGTCCAAGCAAGGTTGAGACCCACCTGCATTTGTTATCTAGTGGTAGTAATTTATGACTCCATGACTAGGCCCACATTCCTCTTCCTAAAAAGGATCTATAAATTTTTTTATGATGCTTCAAGGAATTTATGTAATGGCGTTCAAATCAATTGTAGTTTGAGACAGTCCTCGGACCCTGACTCTAAGCTAAGAAGCAGGCTAAGGTATTTTTTCCCTCTCTTTGTCATTGTTGGGGTTATTAATTAATGCATTATTGATGCTGTGGTGTGGATAACTGTTGCAACTGCACTTTTTGTCTTGAGTGTTATGTTTAATGTGTGTATGAAGATATTACTATTTCTCACTGTTTTTTTTCCATTACTGCTATTTTTCTGCTATGGTCATACGTTTCAACTAACAATTGCACTTTCTTTCAGGTTGTGACCCTTCATATACATTTTTGTTTGTGTTTGTGAGTTGTTTATTCTGCTGCATCTGTACATAGCATTGAGATTGTAGAAGCAATTGTAACCAGTAAACCTCGTGTATTTATTTCCCCAAGATAAGAGTAAAATCTAATATTATGTAAATTCCAAATAACAGGAGCGTATCATTCCCTTAAAGAGTTCCCAGTTTATCATGAAGTCTATGCTAAAGCACATGCAAACTAGGTTTCCCACATAGTTTAAAAAACTTAGCAAGTAATGCCATGAATGGCATGCACACATTAAGCTACATGCTTTCCCTTTGTCAGAGGGGAGAACATTTGACACTAAAATAATCAATCACACAGGAACACACATTCAAGCCAAATATGTAGGCCAAAAGAAAACCAGAATAGAGGCACTGTTAGAACTTTGGACCATCTTCAAGGAGGCCCAGACCAAGAATCCTGTGCCAGAACCAGCAAGCATGGCGTCCATGCCTCCCCCGCCATATGGAGGAATGGAGGTGCTCTCGCCAATGCCTGCCATACCTGTATTTGGTTATACCAATCCACAGGTCGAGGGAGCTGGAGGGCCCCCTACCGAACAACGAACTACTGTACCCAGACATGAAAGGCTAAAGGCTAATAGGCCAGCAGGTCCAGGCAATCCCAGCATCACACGTACAAAATAAGGTAACAGTTCCTAAACAAAACAGTGCCAATATGGTCTACTGTGGGAAGGGGGAGAGATAGGGCAGGGGGAAAGTTGTGGATGAGGTTCGAGAATGACAATGTGATGGAGACCAGATACTCCAGGATGGTACTTGAAGTGCCCTCACACACCCTTGCGGGTGCAAAGCATCATCATCGGGCGGTGCTCCTCATGGGGGTGGCGCTGCAGTCCCTCACGGGCCCTCGGGAGGGCTCTCTGTCGGAGATCTTTTGATGGAGTCGCCGTAGTTGTGCATGCGGGTGTGTGGGGAAGGGGGAAGACGGTGTCGTGATGGAGCTAAAAAGACCTTGTGGTACCCTAACAATTTATTGGTGGGTCCAGAGGATCTACTAAAAAATAACGGGGATAGTGTTAGATTGACACTCTGAGTAGGGGAAACTGGATGTAAATAAGTCCCACTGCTCTCGACCCGTTGGAGTGAGGGTTAAAATGAGAGAGAGGGTGTGGAAAGGGTGGTCAACATGTTTCGCGCTGCCCGCGGTCCCTAGTGGATCCTAGCGCTTCGTCAGGACCAAAGTGGTGATTACAACGTAAGGGAGAGGGATTCAGGAAAAAGAGGGGAGTAACCTATAATCCCAAAACATAGAAAAAAGGAACACAGGTTATTTGTGTCCTTGACGTCGAACCTGCAGGGAGAGGGAGAGAACAAAAAGGTTAAAAAGCATGAGGGGCTTCTCTCGGACTGGGACTAAGATATCGTACACCAGTGGGGAGAGCATTCCAGCCAGAATCGTGCTGGGGTGAGTGGTTGTGCCCCGTGTCAGGTCGGAGGCAGGGTAAGGGGACAACCGTGCCGAAAATGGGGGTCGGGACAAGACACAAAGAAGCTTAATTAATAATGTGTAAATAACAGATATCCATCTCAGTGTGAAAAGCCCCACTGGATGATTTAGGCTACACATGCTCGATGTGACGTGAGACTATGGAAGGTCAAAGTGCCAGGCAACAACAGCGAACTCGCTGGTGAACGTTGACTGCCCGGTCTGCTACACAGATGGCGTAGGATAGGAGTGGGTGCGTAGCTGCCCGTGATTATCTCAATGCCAGCGCCTAGTCTGAGCCTAATGTGTGTCGAGTGAGTACTTAAGGCATCGCTATCGACTGTAACGTGTACGTACAAAAACATGCCACAAGTATCCAGGGTGAGTACATAAGGCATAAACATCGACTGTGACGTATACGTGGGAGAACACACATGCCGATCAAACATAATTACAATATCCTACCCGCAAAAGTCTGGGTCCAAGCTGTGCCGGGTAATGACCATCTGGGGCGGGGGCTACAGCTGCAGAGAATCAAATTGCGGGGAATAAAGTTTACATGAGCAAAACGAGCCAAGAGGGTAAGGAAACTCACACACACGGCTAGTAAATGAAACCAAGCAGTATACCATGGGAGGGGGAAGAAAACGTTTTTTTCATGATCACCGCTGGGGGAAATAGCGCATAAGCGTCATGTGTACTTACATCTGCCCCGGAAGTTCCGATGCGGTAACCTAGGGTGCCTCCAGAGTCGCCGGTAACACTGAGAGGTGGGGAGGGGCTTTATATACTGTGAAGGATAGGTGGTTACGGGAACGGGACTGAAACCGAAGGGGGACTGGCCTAGGGGCCCAGAAGGTGGCGGCCATCTTGGAACGGGTACCAGGGTGAACCTAATCGTAGGAGGGAACCGTTTCTAGTGGTTTTGCAGAGACTAATCTCGTAACTCTGAGCGATCAAAAATAGGTGGCGAGACTAGTGCACTGTATGACAGAGTGGCGGTGAGCCTATGGCCAGGTTCCTAATATTGGGTCAGTGGTCAATGTAAAGTATGTCATACCTAGCCTATAATAGTATGTAACATAAGAGGTGCAGCGAGGAGGTAACAGCGTTCCAGCACCAGCCTAGTTGACAACCACTGGTTGGTGCAAGTGTTCAAAGTTAAACTGAAGTTGTGTGAGGGGGCCATACTAGCGGCTAATGGGTGCACGTTAGTGTTTGCTCCAATATCGGTGTCTGTTGTTTGACAGGTAAACAGCAGTGTATGCCATGGGTTTAGCTGTGTAATGAGAGAAGTCGAGTCACAGCTGTGCGTGTTGTCGAGCAATGTAAAAATAAAAATAGAAAGTGTTCTCCAGAATGTCAAGGGAAGAGAGCACCCCAAGAAATGTCATGGGCATGGCCGATCAACAGCGGTGTGTACCAGGAATACAGCAGTCAGTAAGGGAGATGAAATCCGAGTAGTGTGTGTGCGCTTGATGATACTGGCGGTGAGGGTATAAGGTGCTTTCCAAGGTGTCAAGGAAGGAGAGCACTCCAAGGAATGTCGTCATTAAGGCCTGTGACATTAGACCTGAGTCTAAAAACCCACCGTTGCTCAGTTTTAAATAGGGTTGTCGCTGTCCATGCAGGGTTGTGATCTATCACAGTCCAGTTTAGACTCTCAGGGGAGTGGTTGAGTTCCAGAAAATGGTTCTGCAACCTCGTCTGAGTTCGTTTGCACCGTATCGTGCTCTTGTGTTCTCCGATTCGGGTTTTGACAGGTCTTGCCGTCATCCCAATATAGTGGAGTCCACATGGGCAGGTCAGTAAATAAATGCAATTCTTGGAGTTGCAGTTGGTGTGACGTTTTAGTTGCCATGGTCTGGGCAGTCCTAGATCAACCTCTTTCATGGGTTTAGTTTGTGGACAGCAAGAACATGACCCACAGGGGAAGTGGCCAGAAACTGGAGGTAAGTTCCAAAGGGTTTGAGGCGGTTTGGAAATGTTTCTGGGGCGTGTGTGTACTAGAATGTCTCTCAGATTCTGAGTGCGTTTAAATGCAAACAAGGGGAGAGGGCCCGGGTCAAATGTTCCAGTTCTAAGTATCCGCCAATGTCTTTTCACTATTCTCTGGATAGTGTTAGAGAGGGGGGTGAAAGAGGTCACGCACGTAAGTGCGGTACTCTCAGATCTCGTTTTTGTTTCCAGCAAAGATTCACGATGGTTGTTCCTGGCCCTCTTGTGGGCTGTTTTGATGATGCTGATAGGGTAGTCCCTGGCAATGAGGTTCTTTTTAAGGATGGCTGCTTGGACTTCGAACTCAGTGAGAGTGTTGCAATTTCTTCTGAGACGAAGAAGCTGACCCACAGGGAGGTTATCCCTAAGTGATTTGGGGTGATGGCTGTGATAGAGTAAGAGACTATTTCTATCAGTGAGTTTTTTGTAGTTAGTAGTGAGAATACCACCATCTTTGAGTGATATGGAGAGGTCCAAAAACGGTATAGACTCGGGGGATTTGGTCCCGGTGAATCTGAGGAAGGGGTCAATAGTGTTCATCCAAACGAAGAATGCGGTGCAATCCTCTACACTTCCTCTCCAGAAGATGAGGATGTCGTCGATGTATCGACGCCAGAGGAGGATGTTGTCATGGAAGGGATTGGAGGGTGTCCTGATTTTCTCTTCCTCCAGGTCGGCCATGTAGAGGCATGCCAGGCTCGGCGCGAAGGTGCTGCCCATGCACGTACCTTGGATTTGGTGGTATAGTTTGTTATTAAATGCGAAGAAATTCTCTTTGAGTGCGAGATGGGCACAGTCACAAATAAAAGGTATTGGAGTGACGTAGGGCCAAGGATCCACACTCTGTAGGGCACGTTCAAGGACAGCGAGGGTAGCGTCCTGAGGTATGTTTGTATATAATGCCTCGATGTCCAAGGTGACGAGAAGGTCAATCGTCTCTGGGGAATCAGCCATCCTTAAAAAGAACCTCATTGCCAGGGACTACCCTATCAGCATCATCAAAACAGCCCACAAGAGGGCCAGGAACAACCATCGTGAATCTTTGCTGGAAACAAAAACGAGATCTGAGAGTACCGCACTTACGTGCGTGACCTCTTTCACCCCCCTCTCTAACACTATCCAGAGAATAGTGAAAAGACATTGGCGGATACTTAGAACTGGAACATTTGACCCGGGCCCTCTCCCCTTGTTTGCATTTAAACGCACTCAGAATCTGAGAGACATTCTAGTACACACACGCCCCAGAAACATTTCCAAACCGCCTCAAACCCTTTGGAACTTACCTCCAGTTTCTGGCCACTTCCCCTGTGGGTCATGTTCTTGCTGTCCACAAACTAAACCCATGAAAGAGGTTGATCTAGGACTGCCCAGACCATGGCAACTAAAACGTCACACCAACTGCAACTCCAAGAATTGCATTTATTTACTGACCTGCCCATGCGGACTCCACTATATTGGGATGACGGCAAGACCTGTCAAAACCCGAATCGGAGAACACAAGAGCACGATACGGTGCAAACGAACTCAGACGAGGTTGCAGAACCATTTTCTGGAACTCAACCACTCCCCTGAGAGTCTAAACTGGACTGTGATAGATCACAACCCTGCATGGATAGCGACAACCCTATTTAAAACTGAGCAACGGTGGGTTTTTAGACTCAGGTCTAATGTCACAGGCCTTAATGACGACATTCCTTGGAGTGCTCTCCTTCCTTGACACCTTGGAAAGCACCTTATACCTTCACCGCCAGTATCATCAAGCGCACACACACTACTGGGATTTCATCTCCCTTACTGACTGCTGTACTCCTGGTACACACCGCTGTTGATCGGCCATGCCCATGACATTTCTTGGGGTGCTCTCTTCCCTTGACATTCTGGAGAACACTTTCTATTTTTATTTTTACATTGCTCGACAACACGCACAGCTGTGACTCGACTTCTCTCATTACACAGCTATACCCATGGCATACACTGCTGTTTACCTGTCAAACAACAGACACTGATATTGGAGCAAACACTAACGTGCACCCATTAGCCGCTAGTATGGCCCCCTCACACAACTTCAGTTTAACTTTGAACACTTGCACCAACCAGTGGTTGTCAACTAGGCTGGTGCTGGAACGCTGTTACCTCCTCGCTGCACCTCTTATGTTACATACTATTATAGGCTAGGTATGACATACTTTACATTGACCACTGACCCGATATTAGGAACCTGGCCATAGGCTCACCGCCACTCTGTCATACAGTGCACTAGTCTCGCCACCTATTTTTGATCGCTCAGAGTTACGAGATTAGTCTCTGCAAAACCACTAGAAACGGTTCCCTCCTACGATTAGGTTCACCCTGGTACCCGTTCCAAGATGGCCGCCACCTTCTCGGCCCTTAGGCCAGTCCCTCTTCGGTTTCAGTCCCGTTCCCGTAACCACCTATCCTTCACAGTATATAAAGCCCCTCCCCACCTCTCAGTGTTACCGGCGACTCTGGAGGCACCCTAGGTTACCGCATCGGAACTTCTGGGGCAGACGTAAGTACACATGACGCGTATGCGCTATTTCCCCCAGCGGTGATCATGAAAAAACCGTTTTCTTCCCCCTCCCATGGTATACTGCTTGGTTTCATTTACTAGCTGTGTGTGTGAGTTTCCTTACCCTCTTGGCTCATTTTGCTCATGTAGACTTTATTTCCCGCAATTTGATTCTCTGCAGCTGTAGCCCCCGCCCCAGATGGTCATTACCCGGCACAGCTTGGACCCAGACTTTTGCGGGTAGGATATTGTAATTATGTTTGATCAGCATGTGTGTTCTCCCACGTATACGTCACAGTCGATGTTTATGCCTTATGTACTCACCCTGGATACTTGTGGCATGTTTTTGTACGTAAACGTTACAGTCGATAGCGATGCCTTAAGTACTCACTCTAAACACATTAGGCTCAGACTAGGCGCTGGCATTGAGATAATCACGGGCAGCTATGCACCCACTCCTATCCTACGCCATCTGTGTAGCAGACCGGGCAGTCAACGTTCACCAGCGAGTTCGCTGTTGTTGCCTGGCACTTTGACCTTCCATAGTCTCACGTCACATCGAGCATGTGTAGCCTCAATCATCCAGTGGGGCTTTTCACACTGGGATGGATATCTGTTATTTACACATTATTAATTGAGCTTCTTTGTGTCTTGTCCCGACCCCCATTTTGGGCACGGTTGTCCCCTTACCCTGCCTCCGACCTGACACGGGGCACAACCACTCACCCCAGCACGATTCTGGCTGGAATGCTCTCCCCACTGGTGTACGATATCTTAGTCCCAGTCCGAGAGAAGCCCCTCATGCTTTTTAACCTTTTTGTTCTCTCCCTCTCCCTGCAGGTTCGACGTCAAGGACACGAATAACCCGTGTTCCTTTTTTCTATGTTTTGGGATTATAGGTTACTCCCCTCTTTTTCCTGAATCCCTCTCCCTTACGTTTTAATCACCACTTTGGTCCTGACGAAGCGCTAGGATCCACTAGGGACCGCGGGCAGCGCGAAACATGTTGACCACCCTTTCCACACCCTCTCTCTCATTTTAACCCTCACTCCAACGGGTCGAGAGCAGTGGGACTTATTTACATCCAGTTTCCCCTACTCAGAGTGTCAATCTAGCACTATCCCCCGTTATTTTTTAGTAGATCCTCTGGACCCACCAATAAATTGTTAGGGTACCACAAGGTCTTTTTAGCTCCATCACGACACCGTCTTCCCCCTTCCCCACACACCCGCACGCACAACTACGGCGACTCCATCAAAAGATCTCCGACAGAGAGCCCTCCCGAGGGCCCGTGAGGGACTGCAGCGCCACCCCCACGAGGAGCACCGCCCGATGATGATGCTTTGCACCCGCAAGGGTGTGTGAGGGCACTTCAAGTACCATCCTGGAGTATCTGGTCTCCATCACATTGTCATTCTCGAACCTCATCCACAACTTTCCCCCTGCCCTATCTCTCCCCCTTCCCACAGTAGACCATATTGGCACTGTTTTGTTTAGGAACTGTTACCTTATTTTGTACGTATATTCATTACAGGAGCACCGGTACAGGACCTTTTCCCTTCTTACCTTTTATGCTCCTTGTCCCTCCTTCTCAAGTGTGTATACAATCCCAGCATCACTCCAGTCCAGTGCTAGAGCTCCCCGAAGATTGACCCCCATCCATCGCGTTCAGCCCAACAAACCCCAGTGACACTGGAAAAATGCACTCCCACTGGGTCAGGTGAGCACAGTCAGGTGACAGGGAGATTCATAGTGGGTTTGGACAACCAATACGATTAGCAAAAGTGAGGAGGAGGCCCTCAGTCTCCTGGGATCAGACCACGAGAGTGAGGCAACCGGGTCAGCCCAACAGACAAAGGGGGAAAATCGGGAACCTATGTAGGTAACCGACAAAACACCCAAAAACTCACACATCTTGCTGACCACCCCAGGCCAATCATTGGAAGATCCTGTGGTCACAGTGCTTGTGAACAAAATACCATACATTTTTCTGTTAGACACGGGTGATGAGGTCATGTGTAAGCCAGTCCCCTTATCAAAACACAGTGCATCTATACAAGTGGTCACAAGTACGGTGGCCAGGATCCCCATTACAGACCGCTCGATCTGAAGATAGGGGGTAAGAGAATGAGGGAACTATTATGATATTTTCCCTCATCCCGGCTGATATATTAGGGCATGATCTAATGACCAAGCTAAAAATGTCCATCGAGTTTGGCCACAATGGAACTGTAGCTTGCTCTTCCACTCGAGCTTCTTTCCTGGAACTCAGACCAGAGAACTACTCCTGTATTGCATGTACACAGGCAAGGATAGTCCCAGCCAATCAGACACCCTTTGCTGAGGCAGTCCTGGAATATACTGGCAATTCCTTGGAACTCAACGCAGGTTAATTCAGCAGTGGGCATGTCACGAACACCACCTCTGAGTTGAAACAAACAAAAGAATGGGAACCTTGATGGTTAGTAGGGCATGCAAGAAGGAAGAGAGTTGGGTCCGCCACATGCACGTCTACTGCGTTCCCCTAGACTGGGAGCGAAGCAGGGCCAAGGTGCATCGGGGCAATGGCAGTAACTGAGAACGCACACATATCTCTGAGATCACCTAGCTAAGCCTCTACCATCACAATGACACCTCCACGTGTAAAGAAGTGGCACAGACAATGTTGCTTGGCACTATGAGGTGCATTTCCCCTGCCTGAAGACTCCTTCCTGCGGCCAAATATGGTACCCAAGTGCATAACCATCATAGGAAATTTGGCACATAGAGCAAATAGAAAACCTTCCCAAGGTAGAGTCCCTGTTGACCACATGGGAAGGGACCCTGAGCATGGGATGGTCAGGCAGCGACATCTGCCCCCACAAGGCAGGCCACTGGAAAGGGTAAAAAATAACCCTGGGGCGTAGCTGGAGTAATTGGACTGTGCTGAGGTCCACAGAGTTGGGAACAAACTCTGTAGAACTCTGCTCCGCCACCTGCCTCCACTCCCCTATTAACAGTTAATTAGACATTAATGAAAACTAAAAAAAACACTTACCTGTATTACGGCGTCCCCGGGCTGCCCTCTGTCTCTTTCTCGCCATCTCTGGGTGATCATTGCGAAAACTGTGCATGGCTCCTCTACCCGTTCCGTGCTCCATCATGGTTGGCTTGAACTGTTGACTTTGTCCTGGTACTGCATGACCTCAAGTAACCGTAAGGTGTTATTTGCTTCTAAGCACTATTTTTCACTTATTCTTTAAAAATCTCAAATTGTACTTATTGGATTGTTGTCTTTTTGGTCTTTTTTTGTTCAGAACATAATGCTCTATTTTTCTAAACCTATGTGGAGTCCTTTTGTGGTGTAGTAATTGTGTTACTGTGTGTGTGTGTGTGTGGGTGGGTGGGTGTGTTCGTTCTCTGGGCTTGAAAGATATTCAGTAACCTGCAGTACCTCAAGTTAATAATAGAGGCCCCCCTCAAGTCAGATGAACATTCGTTAACATTCTTTCATAAAGGTGCAGTACTTCTGGTGATTACTAGGAGTCGGATCTTAATGAAGTCTCATCCAGCTTGCATTTGCACAAGTCATTACTAGAGGTCCCCTTCGAGTCAGATACCAAAGATTGGAAATTCTCTCATGCAGCTGCAGTACCACAAGTGGTTACTAGATGTCCCTCAAGTCACATTCAAATCTTCAATTGTCTGTCACAAAGCAAGGGATGTGGCTTCAAAACATACATTTGCATTCAAACTTTTGCTATTTTAATCATGTATGTTTCTTTTCCACAGGATAAATGAGCTAATCATAATCCGTAAATATTGCTGATTTCAATACATTTGTTTTTTTATCTTAGTAAGTAAATACAAAGGCTAGCAGACACTGATAAATACAATAAACTTTCAAACGACTAGAAGTGCAATGGGGTTATTTTTATCAGCAGAGTGCATATGGGTACGTACGTAAAATACCTTCAGTGGACCTGAAAACATTGGAAAGTTATAGATCAATCACCTCGCTACCCTACCAAGTAAAAGTCATGGAAAAACGTGTCATCAAAAGACAGGTTGACCTCCTCAACAACTACCACCTGCTGGACCCTTGCTAATCTCAATTCAGGCTAAAGCACAGCTCAGAGACTTCCCTTATAACCACCACCACTGATGGCATCTGTCTCACCCAGACAGGGGTGACACCACAGCATGCTTCCTTATCGATCTCTCTGCAACACTCGATACAGTGACCCACACAGTCTCAATGGCTCCAGGAGAGCAGATTACACAGACAGACACTCTGATAGATCAGCTCCTTCTTCACAAGTCACAGGAAGTCCCTGTGCACTTCCTCCTCCTCCAACCTAATCTGAAGCATCTCTCAAGGTTTCTCACTCTTTCCAACGCTCTTCAGTGTCTACATGGCCTGGCTTTCCAACATCATCCGATCCCATTGATTCAACATCATCTTGTAGGCCAACCTCCAGCTTATCCTCTTCCACTCTGACAACACCTCCAACACCCAGACAAAGTTCACCGACTGCATGGCCGATGTTGCAAATCAGATAGAGACTAACTGCCTGAAGCTTAACTCCGACAGGAGGAAATACACCTTTCTCTGGGGCTTTACCTGGTGGCCTTTAGAATTAGGGTCTACTCCCATCCGACTAAATGAAGCCAGGAACCTAGGGATCTAGAGCAAGAAATTTCAATGACCAGGCAGGTTAATACAGTAGCCTGATCCTGCTCCCACACCCTTAACATTCTCAGGGCAAACCTTTAATGGCTTCCGCTCAACACCTGCAGAACCATCACCCAAGCCCTGATCACCAGCAAGCTGGACTTCAGTAAATAAACATGCCAAACTGGTTTGCAATATTAACTCAATGTGGCTGATTTATATACATTTCCCGATTTTTACCGAAGGGAGTGATAACACCCAAGCTTGCTTGGTTACTAGCAGTCATTGGTAAATACAATTACCTTTCAATGTCTAACTTTTGGGCACTTTTTTTAGGTGGATGTACACATGTGCAGATGCTCACTCAAAGTGAAGGTATCCAATAGTTGAATGAGGCTGACCCAGTGCAGGTGTCCAATAGTGCTTACTACTGTGTGCTGTGGTGGAAGAGGGAATAATAGGAGTGACATTCAAGCATCTAAATGGATCACAGGGATTAACTAAAAGCTCCCCTATATGCATGTACGTTTTTTAAATAATTTTGGGGAACACACGAGGCTAGCAAAAAAGCTGAAGTGGTCTTTTGGTAGAGCCAAAAATGAGAATAAAAAGGGACTATTCATATACAAATAGTGCAAATAGAGAGGACTTTGCTCTCTTTTTACTATTACTAATAATGAGCTGGATTTTCAGGGCGATTCTGAAAGGTATGTAAGAGTACACCTGCAGTACTATCAGCAATCTATAATTGCCCTATCCTGGGACTCTAAGACTGCCTTAGATTTTAAGGACTGCACCTGATGCTCTTTGTAAATTACCGAAAGGGTAAAAATCTAAAAAAAAAAAGAAACAGCAAATATACTCCAAAAGGTTTATTCCTAAGTTTCAAGAACAGATTTCAAACTATTTCAAGCTGGCCTTGTGTTTAATTAAGAACTCTAACCTGCCAGCCTTACCTCATTCAAACCATTCCCTTTAACATAGAACCACACCCGCCTCTCCATAACACAACACACCTTAGCTGCTCCAAAATATGGTACATCACCTCTAGGTCATAAAGCACAGTGAAACTTTCATACTGCTTTAAGTTGTACACTCTTAGCCATCAGTAGCCAGGGGAGAATATCCATCAGAGGAAATCATTGTCAAAGTAGTGAGCTACTTAAAAGGCAGATGGTCAAATATCAGATTATCTGGAGCTATGCCATCAGACATTTAAGGGCTCCTATAGCAGAGCATTCCAATCACTTGGGCAAGGTCCTATCACTGTAGTTAGCTGACAAGCAAGATCATCTTCTGTTAAAAAGGAGACTGCTTTTTACAGTAAGCAGACACTATGAATACCTTGAAAGTGCATTAAGTGGCAACTTATTTTCAAACAAAGTGAGAGGATGTAATACATAACTTAAAGGGGTGATCACAATCTTAGCTTTCTGTAAGTTAAACGTGTGCCTGTGGTTCGCTATTCAAATCTGTAATTTAATCTTGCAGCAACACTCAATTCCAAATGGTCCTGGAATATTTAACTAGCTGACAGGCCATAAAGAACCCTCAGAGTGATGTTCAGTATCCAAATATATTTCCCCTTGACATCCTCTGAGATCAGGGACTCAAAGTTTCATCTGACAAAGGGCAGGCTGAAGTGCGTTTCTTCTTAGACACCTCATTTGTCCCAATGAGTTTCCCTTTTGCCATCATAACAGATACCGTATGAGCCATGTCACTGATTTCTTGTTAGGCTAAGTAATTTTCTGTGTGTGTAAATTGTTTTCTTCAACTGTACAGGGATCAGAGGACACTTGCAGATTTTAACTTTCAATTTCCTCTAGCCTGCCTCATCAAAATTCAAAAAGCACTGGCGATATGCAGAGGACAGCAAAGGCAGCACTTACATTTACCACTTGTTCTCAGTTTATTCAAGCATCAAGGATCAACCTATTCTACCACTGTCATGAGATTCCATATCTTTAAACTCATTTGTCAAAATTAGCACTAGCAAACAGCAATGCATCATCTTCAAATCAGACACAGCCTGGTAAACCGCTGTGGTAAATCGGTGTGGAAGCAGGGCCTGGAGCCGAATAATAGGCTTTGATCCATCTATCCATCCTTCCATCCATCCATCCAACCATCCATCCATCAATCCATCCATCCAACTATACACCTATCCACCCATCCTTCCATTGTTATTTGGTTATCAGCTAAGGAAGTGAAAAAGGTTCCACCTCACCACAATCCACAGAGGTGCTAAGGCAATTCAAGGAGACTATATATAGGGTTGTTGAGCAGAACAAAATACAGTGAGGCAATGGGAGGTGAGAGTGACCTATATGCAGTATCTTTTTGATAAAATTAGATCAGAACTATGGAAGGCTGTGGTATTATTTGCCTCCGTGGGGGAGTTCACCATCATTATGATAAATGACAGGGCAATGGACATACAAATGACAAAATTTCTTTCTTTGCAGCATTCCAATAAAATTATTGATTAGAATAGTGTGCTTGGAGAGGGTGCAAGTTATAGTTACCTTAGGGAACAAGTTATAGTTTTTTCAGATTAGTATAACTATAACTGCTGAATTTCAATGGTTTTGTGTGTGTAGAATCTAAACCTAATGATAACGCCCCTGTAACCTTCACTTTTTGTGTGAATATATATATACACACACACACACACACCCACACCCACACACACACACACACACATATATATATATATATATATATATATATATATATATATATATATATATATATATATATAATATATTCTCACACACACATAAGATGTGCTTTTCTGAGACCTATTGAGATGGACACAAAACCGAAGAATATCAGGAAATCTATAAATGATAATCTGGCAATGAAACCATACACTGTACTCATGATGTGAGTTTTGCCAGTAGGGCTACAGTAGATTTATCCCAGAGGAAATTATGATTTCTCTCTACAAGAACCACTAAGGGGTCAGCCAAATCACATGCAAAGTTGTACATGCTTTATTAAAACATTGAGTGACTGTTTTATGCTGGTCAATATGAATACGAACTTGGCCAGATATGCATCATTAGGTCTTTTTTTTAACACCCTGGTGCACAGCAGTCACAATGCTGTTCAACATGGCTAAAAACATTCACAAAGCCAATAGGTCTCATAGGCGAGCTCTATTGGCTTTGCCAATTGATTTTTATATTAACAACACAAAGTTTCTACATGAGTTATAGTTTCTTCAGGTAAGTATAACTATAAGTGCTGAACTTCTATGGTGTTCTGCATGTAAAATCTGAACCTAACTATAACGTCCCTGTAGCCTAGTGACAAGACCATCTGCAGTCCAACGTATCTCAAAATCTCGCTCTGTGGCAGATCCTTCTCTTAACTGGCTCCCCTTTTGTGGAAGAAACTCCCACTTCGTATACTCCAATACGCAGATCATTTCAGTTTTAGGAAACTACTAATAATAGCATTATTTCAGGCATAAACAGTCTATTTCTCTGCTTATTTGCTGTGCTGCCCCAAGATACCCCTCCCTGGGGTGATTCATGCACATTATACATTAAATTAACATTACATATACCTCAGTTTTTCAGTTAATATATATATGTACACACACTCACATAAGATTTATTAATTTGAGACCTATCAAGATGGAGACAAGACAGAAGAGTATTGGGAAATGTATAAATGATAATCTGTCTATGAAAAAATAAACAAACTCATAATACAGGTTTGGACACTAGGGCTACAGTAGGTTTATCCCAGAGAAAATTAAGGGGCATATTCACAAGGACTTATCTCCGATTTATCTCCACCTTAACGCAACAAAATTGGAGATAGATTTTACACCCCATTCACAAGCAGGTGCAAACTGCAGACATTGCCAGTATTCCCGCGATAACTGCCCCAAAATCTAACACCATGGCGGACACCACCAACCAACTCTAATGAGATGTAGAGTAGTCGTTCCCGTGCAAAAACACAAGAAAAAACAACAAAATCACTTTCACAACGAACTGACAGAACTGCGAAGCGAACCAAAAATAGGCGCGGTGCCACAGGTATTTAACACCTGCCTCAAGAAGGTGTAAAGATGGATGCCTACCTGCAGTAGGCAACAGAGCCCTGCACACAGCCATACCCGAAGAACAAATGACACCATGGAGCCACTCATCATGCAGCTCTGAGCCCCAACAGGGCCACAACACCCACCACCACTACCCCCAGGACCGCCAACCCCCCCGGACCCAGACCCGTACCCCCCCAGACCACCACAGAGGCAGAGTAAGATAGAGAACCTACCGAAAACGCACCACCCTCACATACCTAATGCCTGCGGAAGTCATTGCCCACTAGAGGCTCAAAAGGACAACCATTCTCCACATCATGACACACATCGCCCACAGGCTGACGGTACCAACACAGTGGAGAACCAATATTCCACCTCAGACAAAGCTGCTGACTGTGCTGCGCCTGTTGGCCTCTGGGACATTCCAACCAACAACTGCCAGAGTCGGAGGAATCTCACAGCCACCCCTATCAAAGTTCATCACATCTGTCCTGGATGCCATTCTCAGCCTCATACATCAGTACCTTCACTTCCCCAACACTGGGCAGGAACAGCTGGAGACAAAGCATGGCTTCAATGTGCAGGCAATACTGGACCACCGGGGACTCTTCACCAATGTTGTCGCCAACTACCCAGGCAGTGTGCACGATTCCTTCATCTTCCGACAGTCCATCATCAACCAGCGCTTCCAGGATGGCACATATGGAATGGGACTGCTCGTTGGTAAGTACCAAATCAACACACCACATATCCCACAGCCACCAATGCATAAGGCACATCTGTGGGGATGCACATGTGACCAAGCCACATTCGACATGGCAGACTGCACAACCACCTACCAGACACGACTACACCACTCCCTGGTCATACTGGGCTACCCCTGCACCCAATTGACATTTCATGGCACCACAGTCACACAACGGCTTGACGTGTGGAGATACGGAATGCAGCCATGACACGTGTGAGGCACTGCTCTGCCCTCATGACCCTGCCCCATTCTGCCGCAGGTCAGCATCCCGTGGCTGTGGGCCCGTGTCGGCCGCTGTGTATTCGGGGCCACTGGCCCTGTGCCACTCGAGCCATCCCCCCTTGTGGTTCTGACATTGCATGTCTGAGTGCCTGATGACTGTAGGAGTTGTTGCCAGCACCAGCTACTCCCTGAGGGCTGGCTTACACTCACCCCACACACAGCCAGCACAGGCGTCACTGAATTGGTGGGCCTGCCATCACATCCTGCCGAACCAAGTATTGACGCTTTTCTCCCTGCACTGTCACAGGTGATCAAGGATATGCACTATGATCTTAGATGATGACACCCCTCCGAGACCCGAACACACCCACACAGAGGCAGTACAATGGGGCCAACATCCGCACCAGGGGCATCGTTGAACGCACATTTGGTTTGTTGAAGTCACGTCTCAGGTGCCTGGACGACACAGGTGGGAAGCTCCTGTACAGCCCCGATGTTATGTGCAAGATGATTGTTGCATGTTGTGTTTTGCACAACATCTGTGTTCGCACCAGGGCCCCATGGATCCAAGTACCAGAGGTACTGAACAATGATGATCGTGATGGGGCAGGTGGGCCACATCCCACTGTAGCTGCGACAGGAATGGCCCGTAGGAACTACATCATTGACACCTACTTCTCATGAGCACGTCACATTGTGTTGGTCCATGGCAATCATGGTACTGTAGTAGATGTCCAATTGCACTGCATGTGTGAATTACATTTTTTTGCAGGTTGACGTTTGGAATTGTGCCTTGTCATGTTACACATCCCTGGGGTTACGGATCTGATTTGCCTGGTTGTGCACATTTGCCGGTCCAGGAGTGTCCTGTGTTCAGTTCTGGAGGGGTTGCTGTTTGTACCGGGATGTTGCCAATGTTGAGGTGCACTTCTGCTTATGTGCGTATGCTGCACGGTGGGTGTGTCGTTCCAGCAGATCAGATTTGTCTGCCACTGGTCTCTTACATGCGGTGTGCCTGTCGGTTCCGTCCTTCCACGGTGCTTGCATGTTGTGGTGTGCATGTTGTCCTCTGCAGTTGGCCAGGGTGCATCCGTTGTATTCCGCTGTTGCTTTAATTTGTTCAGTGGCATTTTCCGTATGCTGTTCTTGTGCTTGTTCCTGCATTGCCCGTGAGTAGAGCTACCCTTGCGCTGCTTATCCCTGCTTTCCTCATTGCGGAAGGGCTCATCGCAGGTTTTCTGGTGTTGTGGTTTGTGTTTTTATCTCCGTCGGGGTGGTTGTATCGCGGACATTGTCCTCGTTATCTGGTGGCTATCGCATGCTACCGCCTTGTTGTGAATTCCACGTTGACGCTAGGTTATTTTCCCGCGATGGGCTGCAATATTGAAAGTTGCGTGACGCTACTCTTGCGGTAGTTATCACATGTTCTTGTGAATATACCCCATAGTCTTTTGCTTTTCTACAGGGCACACCCCAAAATGATGTATTTCATGGTGCTTTCATGTGATGATAGCCAAAGAAGGCATTGTGAAAAAAGTAATTGCCTAAAATCACCCAATGTCGTGAAGTGCAACCTGGGATTGATGCAATGATTCCTTGTTTCATGTTGTGCAATTCAGCCACTTCCTGATTATCTCATACTCTCTCCCATATAAATCAGAGCATAATGTTTTTTGTTTAATATTTTGAGGTTGTAAATCAGCACACTGTGTTGTATACATCCAAGCTAAGCATGTTTGGTATTGGTTACTTGCCCAAGGTGGTGAGGAGGACCACCCTGTGTTTATGGAAATTTGGATAAAAGACCTTCCGGACGAAGACCTTGAAAATATCGGGCAAGTATCTATATTCTATCTTTGGTCCTATGTAAATGCTGCTTCTTTAAAAAAGAATCACATCTTTACAGTGCACAAGGCATACTGGACTCCCCAGAAAATTTCAAAGATGGGAAGTCGAGCCATTAAGAAGTGCCCCAAATGTGGAGATGAAGCGGCTAACTAGGTACATATGTTCTGGAGTTGCCCGATCCTAACCTCCTTTTGGGATAAAATTGGTAAGACTCTCTCTAATATTATGGGTCTAGAAATAAAGCTTACAACAGTTTCGGTTCTTTTCGGGTTACTCCCTAGTGAAATTAATGAGCAAAGATTAACTAGAAACCATAAAGCACTATTCTTTGTCTTGATTTTATTAGCCCGGAGGGAAATATGCATTAAATGGATATCGCCATCTTCCCCTACAGAAGTAGAATGGGTACACTCCACTCAAAGGATAGCTATGCTAGACCAAATAGGGACTGACAAGAAAAAAGCTAGATTACGGGAAATATGGGATAATTGGGTAGAGTTAGGTACTAGTTTTTTTTAAGGGAAAAGGGAAGGGGGAGAGGCAATATGAAAGACAACCAAATTTAAAATGTTTATCTTGTTAGTCTCCCTCCCCCCCCCCTTTTTTTTTTTTTGGGTCCAATGATTATCTAGCATGCCCAAGGTTAAGCCCAGGCGTATGGGTCGAGAAGGCCTTTTTATATGGGCAACGTGTATCGTTGGCCAATGTAGACTCAAGACAAAGACAAAAACCCTTATAAGGAGTTGAAGGTTTGGTTTTTGGTAGCTACATTGCATCCTCCTTGTTTCTGAGGGGTGTCCTTAAACCAGTAATTACAGGAGTATCCCTTCAGACTTCAACTGGGTTAGAGACTCGCTTTTCTTGTTTCTTTTTTTTTGGAGCATGTTATCTTCATATGAGGACAAGTAAAAAACAAACAAAAAAAAAAAAATAAGCATGTTTCATAAGGATCTGTGGTAGTAGTGATTGGGCCAGGCGACGTTTTAATGCAGAAGCTAAAATGAAAACCACAGCACTTACCCTTGTTAAGTGCATTTTGTCAATTTTCTCCATAAAGTTACAAGTCGATATTCATTGTCATCCATTTTTTAATTAATTTATCCACCTACTCCTCACCATCTAACTAGTAATAAATTAATATATGCAGCCTCGTGTCCACGCTTCATCTACCCCTTCAATTATAGGATAATGTTCTATATTGGAAGATGTGTTGTATAACACACCATGTTTGCATTGTTTCCAATATTTCTTGCGGGGAGGACATCCTCAACGCCAAAATCCACCTTTCAGTGGGCAGGCTCACACACTGTGCTCTCATGCTGCATGCAGTATGGGGGCTGGTTTGACAACATTTGCCAGGACTACTTTTGGTTCCCA
Source organism: Triturus cristatus (assembly GCF_964204655.1). Classification (NCBI taxonomy): domain Eukaryota; kingdom Metazoa; phylum Chordata; class Amphibia; order Caudata; family Salamandridae; genus Triturus; species Triturus cristatus. The sequence goes on from NC_140591.1 coordinate 1,528,804,132, forward strand.
GTGCGGTCCTGTTTATAATGTGTTCCAAAATTTTACATTAGATCAAGCAATGTGAGTTTTTGTGATTTACTGATGAACAACTAGGTAATGTTCTAAAGGGTGAGGTTGTCTGGAGCAGGCCTATCAACATTGGCTAATAACAAAACATATGACAAAGGACTATCATTCATGAAAACAGAAAGCTTTTGTCTGGGTGTTATCACTGTATAGCAGCCTGGGTATAAGGATTAGGAGGCTTGGGGAGAGACCATCTTGTATGTGTGGAGTCATCCACCATTTACCCTGGCTCTCAAACATGCACAGATATCAGGCCACAACCCCACCCAGGGTCCTTGGGTGTTGTGTTATTACTTTTTATATACTTGGAAAGGAGTTTAGGAAGATTTGGGGGTGCCTGAACTATATGGCTTGCATTAATTAGATCCACAGGGAGAAGTGTAACTTCCTAACATCCCACTCAATCCTAATGAAGATGCATTGGCCTCCTAAATATTTCTTGACTCTACGATTTCATGTGCTGTTTCCTGCAGTTTCTCTCGTGTTTCACCTATGTGCTACACTATGGCATCTAAGTTTTAGGTATTCCAAAACAATTTACTGTAAATTGTAATACTTTTTGTGAGATATGCTACTGGCCACTTTAGGCACATTGACTTTTAACAAAAGACAATCTCGGATGATTCTACACTGAAAGAACACTTTTCATATTTTGCATTGCCTAATACTATTATGAGATTATGAATTGGGCAAGGGTCCCCCAAAATAGTAATCTAGTATCTTATTTAAAAATTATATAGCTTCATAGAGAAGACCTGGGCCTAACCACTTGCTTTTTTAGCAGAAATCAGCATGCTTTTCCTACGTGAGTTATTGTTTTTGATTTGTTTCTTGACTTAAATATTGATGTTGGATTATTGCTCCTTTTATTCTGTGTTTTCTATAGTGCAAACATGACCCAATTGGGGATCAGAGTGCTTCACAATTATATACCTTCAACAGTAGTGAAAAACAGGGTAAAGAGTCATTGTAACACAAAGAAAGGAGGTAACAGATAACATAAAACAATTCCATCCCAGTATAACACGTGGACTGAATGAGTATAAGAAGGTAGGGAATAAGTTAACTAACAAACACTTAGAAAGGTCTGCGCTATTCATATTAGTGTTGTACTAGGGAATAAGCATCTGTCTGATAACTTAACAAACAAATTAACAATATATTAAAGGAAAGCAAAATGAATAGAAAAAAATATATTAAAATTATGAAGGGAACCAAAGGCATAATTATATAAAGTGTGTAAGCCCACAAGCCCCAATAAAATTCAAGCCACTCATGGTTGTACTTGACCGAAATCTAGATAGGATTTCAATCCTACTGTGATGCTGGTGGTGTCAGGTAAGTCTAGTGGGGCATACAGTTCAAGAGTTTTACCTTCTCAGTCTATTTTATGAACAACCAAATCATTCAGTAGGGCAAGGCATACCATGTGCGGTTTTCACATAGAAAGATATATGATATTCGGGCCATCCCTACTCTAGAGTAAAAAAGACCTGCAGAGCATTGGAACACTGGATAATACCAACATCAGCCACGGTTACAGAGTAGGACTGACTTTGCAGGTGGGCACACGTGCACCACTCCACAACAGAGCGCCATTACTTATTTTCTTTAAAGTTGAGAGATTTCAGAAGGCTTTAATTGTCCGGCCCAATAGTTCACCACAACAAGCCTTGTTTCTATATGTAACAAAGCATAATTACTTATATTACATTGAAAAAGTAACAATTACAAGTACTTGTGAATACAGATAGGAGTAGGGTGACCAACTATCATTGATGCAAATTCAGGACGGTGAGTGTAAAAATTCAGGACAAAGGGTCAAAATTCAGGACAGGAGGTCAAAATTCAGGCCAAAACTTCAGGACAATAGGTACGTTTTACAGACACATCAGAGGAGGTCGCGCAATAGTATATAAGTAAGCCCAGCCATATCCAAACATATTCAACCATTTGCAAACCTATCCATCATGTATCCTTCCATCCATCATTTCACTCATCCATCCCTTCATCCATCCTTTCACTTATCCATCCATCCACCCTTTCACCCTATCCATCTGTACACTTATCCATCCACTATTCTACCCATCCAGCTATTCACTCATCCATCCAGCCATTTACCCTTTCACCCATCCAGCCATCCTTTAACTTACTCATCCATCCAGTCACTCATCCTTCCACCCATCCACCCTTTCAGTCATCCATCCTCCCTTTCTCTCCATCGACCCTTTCACTTAGCCATCCTTCCTTCCACCCATCCATCTACTCATGAATTCATCCATTGACCCTATCACTCATCCATCCTTTCTCTCATCCATCTATCCTTTCACTCCTCTATTCATCCTTTTGTCCATATACCCTCCCTTTTACTCACTCATCCATCCTTACATCCACCCTTTCACTCATCCGTCCATCCATTCACCCTTACAATTATCAATTCATCAATCCAGCCATCATTCCACTCATCCATCCACTCACTCATCATCCACCTTTTCACTCATCCATCCTTTCACTCATTCATCCACCCTTTTACCCATCCAGCTACCCTTCCACCCAGCTATTTATATTTTCTCTCATCCATCCTTCCACTCACTCATCAATCCACTCAGGATCTCATTATCCATCTATTCAATCTTTAATTCATCCATTCACCCTTTCACTAATTCATCCAGCCATCCACCCATCCCTTCACTTACTCACTTGCCCACATTTTCATAATAATTATGAGCTGAGCCTTTGAGAATAGGCCCATCAAGAACTTCACCCTCGCTGCAGGAGCCATTCCAGGACTGGGACAGAAGCCACCCAGGGCGGAGACAGGATGCACCACAGGGGGGAGAGGAGCCATCACGGGGAGGGGGGGGTAGGAGCCATCACAGGAGGGGGAACAGGATCCACCAGGGTGGGCACAGGGGTGGGTATGCAGTATTCTAGTATCATCTTGGTCTCTGCCAGGGTGGGGTAGGGCTCCTCACCCGCTTCTGGACAAGACAAGGAGAAGTCAGGCTCTCTTTCCCAAAATGTCAGTTTTGCCATCCCCCACTGTGATGTACAGTACTTAAAGGAGATACTCCAAGAGAACTGATTTAACTGATTGTTCTCCATACTTTGTTAATCAGTGTGGGTGCGATAGTGGCATTTCTTTATTTTATTACATTATAGACTGCATGTTTGAAGAACCGAGGTTTGCTTACAATTTAGTAACAGTAATTAAGCTCTGTGAAGAGAACCACGTGCTGCCTCGGTGTAATCAGGGCCGGTTCTATGATATTTGGGGCCCTGGGCAGAAAGGGAATGTGTGAGGCCCCTCTACATTGCAGAGACATGACGCATTCAGGGCTGTTTGCATCTGAATAGATGCCCCTGCGCCTGAAGCTGCAGCCCCTCCCTCTCAGTCACCTTCAAGCACCTCTTAGCAGCTCATCACTGGCTGAAGGTGTGAGGGTTGCCATCCCGCTGTGCCTCTCCAATGCCGCTGGGGATCTGAGCTTTGGTGCTGCATCGGAGTCTGTTACACCGACCTCAGCAGCATCTGAGTCAAGCAGGGAGGTGGGTGGAAGCCATGCCGGCTTTAGGGTGGTGCGACCGGTGCCCGGTTAAAATTACGGACAAATGGCGTCCGTAAAGAATCCTTCACGTACAACGGACAGATGGACAAAATTACGGACTGTCCGTGAAATTTACGGACGGTTGGTCACCCTAGATAGGAGAACTTTGTCAAGTCGCAAATTGATTTAACATTAAACATGTTGCTACTTTTAGAACATTTATTTATTACAAAATAGCAGCTGTGATTCTCAGCAACACTGTTATGTTATAAAGAAGTTAAAGCTCCTGTGGACAGGGTGCCCCAGACCTCACCTTTAATTTAGTTTCTTCACAGTTTACAAACATTTACTTATTCAGTGTTTCAATGAAAACTAGCCCAATGCTCTCAATTGTTACAGCTTGCAGTGGGCATAAGTGACCACAATCACAGTGAAGGATATTGAAGACAGTTTTGATGACTGAAATAGAAGGACAAACTCTCTACCAGACAGACATCTTCAAGACGACCTACCTGATCAGTGATGGAGCAAGGATTGAGCACCGCAATGTCAGCACAGACCACATACCAAAGGAACTTGGCAGCCGAGAAGGGTGCACTGATTGCTTGTTCTCAGGTCTCCTTAACATCAACAGTCTAACACTTTTTTTTTAGCTGAAATGCTTCTCATCTGACATGTTTATAAACAAACCAACTGAAGAGCATTTCAGGTTAACTTGGCAGATATTGTGAAATAGTTGTAATGCTGCTGTCAGACATTCCAAATTTAAAGTCATATGTTGGGCACCTCTGCCTCCTCGCCTCTCCTCTGATCTTCCACATGTTGCGCACCTCTGTCACTCTAGCCTCCTCTGATCTTTCTTATGATGGGTACCTCTGCCCCCCTACCCTCTTATCTGATCTTTCATATGTTGGGCACCTCTGTCCCCCTCGCGTCTCTTCTGAACTTTCATATTTTGGGCACCTCTGTCCCCCTAGCCTCTCCTCTGATATTTCCTATGTTGGGAACCACTGTCCCCCTAGCCTCTCCTCTAATCTTTCACTGAAGAAGCACCAACAAATAGGTTGGTAATCAGCTCCCCCGCGGAAACCAAGCTCGCAGAGTTCCATCACCAGGAATACAACCAGGCTATAAATCTTTCAATTCCCTTGTGATTCAAAGACCCTATAACAAGAAAACATCCTGTGACCACTGGTGAGACTGGAGAAATACGAGCTTCAGAGATGAGTGACAATACCACCGAGATATCTGTTCAGAATTACATGCTTGATCCTGTTATCATGCATGATAATGACATGCCGGAAATTACCAAAAATATATTGCGCCGACATCCACAGATTGAGCACAATGCATACACAACAGATACATTTTTATAGGGCTCTGGACAAAGAATTTCATGCATTTACTACAGTTGTACCGAGCACCCACAAATTAAACCAGTCAGAGTTAAGTAGAGTGAAACAATCGCACACACACCCATTTGGAAAATGTCCCATAATTCTACAACATGGACCTTATCAAGAACACCACCTGTACTAGAACAAATATTGTTGCATCATGTGTGATGCTAAGACAGCTAGGTGCAACCTTGAACTGAAGCAACATTTTAATATTTTCGTGACTGTCGTTGTCTTGCCTGTGAAAAGTACATGCAAACATTATTCTACTGAGGATTGCAAAACAACTTTATCCACAAGGTGTAGGACATTGGCAGTGAATGTCACAAACAAGATGGAGTATGAGGCCTACATTTTTTATGCGAGCAAGAGTTTGTTTCATTAGTGCAATGCATTATTTCTAGAGAAACCAGCTTTGTCACCAACTAGTCCGTTATTTTTCCATTGTCTCCTTCAATAGGTCTCATTTCATTTAATTTCTTTGCTCCTTTTTTAATTTTGTTGGGTTTTCAGAGCAACATACAGCTCCACAGCTACCGGACTGCTTGCTGCTCATTTCATATATATAGTGACATGAGTGAGCAACAGCAATACATGTATGCACTTTATTTCCTGGAGTCTGCACCCACTTCTTTGAAGTTTTTGCATTTGGGATTGTTTCACTATATATATACCACAGGTTTCAAGAACGTTATAGTTAGGGATTAGCATTTAAAAACCTTAGAAATTCACTGAAAAAACCACAGGTTTCAGGGACGTTGTATAAAACCCGAGAAAAATTAGCCGTTGTAGTTAGTAGAGCTAACTATAACTCTCACCCCGCAATGCGCTGCTGATGACGTCACATATTACATCACTCATGCCATGATCAGTGACATCACTGATGACATCACTGATGACATCTCAAATGACATCACTGATGACATCACTGATGACATCATATATATATATATATATATATATGCGCCAAGGTTTATTGAAGAATGAGTGAGTGTATGAGTGTCTGAATGGATGGTTTAGTGGGTGCGTGACTGACTGTATAAGTGAGTGATTAAACGTGTCTTAGTGAATGTATGGGTGAATGATTAATCTGTGTGAATGTCTGCATCAGTCTGTTAGTTGGTGTGTAAGTGGCTGCATGGGTTGGTGAGTAGCTACTATATGGGTTAATGACTGGTTGTCTGAGTGCCTGTATGGGTGGGTGGGGCATAGTGTGACTCCGTGTACAGATGTGTTAGTGGGGGAGTCACTGGGTGTATGGGTTTATGAGTGCATGTCTTAGGGACTGTATGGGTGAGTGAATGTACATATAGCTGTGTTGGTGAGTGAATGGATGTCTCAGTGGTATATGTGTAAGTAACTACATATGTGAAAGGCAGTATATGGGAGTGTTGGAGTATATAAGTGAGTATATGTGACAGTGAGTGATTGTGACAGTGGCTGTATGGATAAGTGTGTGATTTTTTCAATAATTGTTGAAGACAGTATGTATATGGTACTATCTGCATGAATAAGTGAGGTGGTGTTTGTGCATAACTGTAGAGGTGAGTAAATGGCAGTGTAATTAATTATTTGGGTGACTGACTAGGCATTTCAGTAACTCTTTGGGTGAGTTGTAGTGTGTGAGTGTCTATATGGGTTTATGAGTGGATATATATGTGGCTGTATTGATGAATGACTGTGTGTATGAGTGACTGTGTAGGTCAGTGAGTGGATATGTATGTAGACGTATGAATCACTGAGCAGGTATGTACTAACTGCTTTTGGTCTGTCTATGGTTTGGATATTGGTAGTCAGTATTTTAGAGTGGGTGTATCAAAGTTTATATTAGGGTGTGAGGAGGTACATCAGATGATCATGTTTATGATGTCATCAGTGATGTAATTTGAGATGTCATCTGTGATGTCACCTACCATTTCATGAATGATGTAATATGTGACGTCATCAGCAGTGCATTGCAGAGGCGTGAGTTATAGTTAGCTCTACTAACTTTAACAGCCGAATTTCTCTGGTTTTATACGAGTGAAATGCCCAACTAACTATAAAGTCCCTGAAACCTGTGTTTTTTCAGTAAATTTCTAAGGCTTTTTAAATGCTAATCCCTAACTATAACGTCCCTGAAACCTGTGGTTTTGCCAGTGAATTTCTTAGGTTTTTTTTAAATGCAAATCCCTATCTATAACGTCCCTGAAACCTCTGGTTCTTCCGTGAATTTCTAAGGTTGTTTAAATGCTAATTTCTAACTGTGCCTACATAGGTAGAACATGTTCAGAAAAAGGAAGAAAGGTGCAGAAAAAAAACAAGAGAAGTGCAGAAAGAGGCAAGAGAGGTGCAGAAAGAGGAAGCAAGGTGCAAAAAGAAGCAAGAGATGTGCAGAAAGAACCAACTGAGGTGCAGAAACAGGTCTACTTTGACTGTACATTACAACAGACTCATACAAAGGACCCTAATCACTAATTTTTCTCTGAGGATGTATTAAACCTCACTTTACTCTTGAAGGTTCACTATTAATCGACTGCTCAGAATGTTAGGCCTACCAAATATAAAACAGCAATCCTAAGCATATCACTGTTGTAAGTCTGACCAAGTTTGTGAGGTATGCACCTGTGTCTATGCTTTTACCTAGTGACATGTTAAATGTATATAAACATACAAACACTTGAATGCCTGTGTTTCAAACAGCATACTCTCTAAATTTGTGTATAAAAAGGCATATGCATTTCTTTCTGCTCACAATACAGGGCACATGGGTATTCAATAGTATATTTGAGGGACTCTATAACACATATATCCAGAAGACATGTCTGCCTGTGCAACCGAATGAAAGAGTAGAACTGAGAAGATTTGACCACCTATAGGAGAAGTTACCTGCTTTTAAAGCTGCAATCTTCAGATGCATAACACATGTAAGAATACATAAACAAGTAGACCATTACCTCAGTCATGAGAGCACGCAGACCTTTAAACATGACAGCTTGCACTTCCCATTTGAATACAGAAAGAGTCAAGAGAAGTTCAGAAAGAAACAAGAGAGTTGCAGAAACAGGCAAAAGAGGTGCAGAAAGAGGAACAGGGGTGCAGACAGAGGCAAGAGAGGTACAAAAAGAGAAAAGAGGGATGCAGAAAGAGGCAAGAGGGGTGCAGAAATATACAAGAGAGGTGCATAAAGAAGCAAGAGAGGTACAGAAAGAACCAACAGAGGTGCATAAGAAGGCAAGAGGGGTGCAGAAAGAGGCAAGATAAGTGCAGAAAGAAGCAACAGGGGTACAGAAGGAGACAAGAGAACTGCAGAAAGCGGCAAGAGAGTTACAGAACCAGGCAAGAGAGGTGCAGAAAAAGGGAACAGGGGTGCAGAAAGAGGCAAGAGAGGTGCAGAAAGAAAGAAGAAGGTTGCAGATAGAGGCAAGAGGAGTGCAGAAAGAAGCAAAAGAAGTGCAGAAAGAAGCAAAAGAAGTGCAGAAAGAAGCAACAGGGGTACAGAAGGAGGCAAGAGGGATGCAGAAAGAGGCAAGAGGGGTACAGAAAGAAGCAAGAGAGGCCCGAAAGAATCAAGAGCAGTGCAGAAAGAACCAGCAGAGGTGCAAAAAGAGGAGGCAAGAGGGGTGCAGAAAGGGGTAGGAGAGGTGCACAAGATGCAAGATGGGTACAGAAAGAGGCAGGATGGGTGCAGAAAGAAGGAAGAGAAGTGCAGAAAAAAGCAACAGAGCTGTTGAAAGAGGCACAAAAGGTTCTAAAAGAGACAAGAGAAGTGCAGAGAGAAGCAACAGAGGTACAGAAAGAGGCAAGAGTGGTACAGAAAGAGGGAAGAGAGGTTTCGAAAGAGGCAGAAGATTTTCACAAAGAGGGAAGAGGGGTGTAGAAAGAGGTCAGAGGGGCGCAGAAAGAAGCAAGAGAGATGCAGAAGGAGGCAAGAGAAGTGCAGAAAGTGGCAAGAGAATTGCTGACAGAAGCAACAGAGGTTTTTTAAAGAAGCAAGAGAAGTGCAGTAAGAGGCAACTGAGGTGCAGAAAGAGGCAAGAGAGGTACAGAAAGAGTGAAGACAAGTGCAGAAAGAGACAACGGGGTGCAGAAAGAAGCAGGACAGGTGCAGAAAGAAGCATGAGAAGTGCAGAATGAAGCAACAGGGGTGCAGAAGGGGACAAGAGAAGTGCAGAAAGAAGCAAAAGAGGTGCAGAAGGAGGAAAACTGCATAAAGAGGCAAGTGAGGTGCAGAAATGGGCAAGGGAACTGCAGAAACAGGCGAGAGAGTTGCAGAAACAGGCAAAAGGGATACAGAAAGACAGAACAGGTGGGTAGACCAAGGCAAGAGAGGTACAGAAAGAGGGATGCAGAAAAAGAGCAAGAGGGATGCAGAAATTTGGAACAGAGGTACAGAAAGAAGCAGGAGCATTGCAAAAAGAACCAACAGAGGTGCAGAAAGAGGCACGAGGGTTACAGAAGGAGGCAAGTGAAGTGTAGAATGAAACAAAAGAGATGCAGAAAGAGGCAAGAGAACTGTAGAAAAAGGCAAGAGAGGTACAGGATGAGGCATCAGGGGTGCATAAAGTGGCAAGAGGGGTACAGAAAGAGGCAAGAATGGTGAAAAAAGAAGCGAGAGAAGTGCAGAAAGAAGCAACAGAGGTACAGAAACAGGAATGAGAATTGTAGGAAGAGGCAAGAGAGGTGCAGAAGGAGGCAAGCGAACTGCAGAAAGAGGGAAGAGTGTTGCAGAAACAGGCAAAAGGGGTGCAGAAAGAGGGAACAGGTGGGCTGACAGAGGCAAGAGAGGTGCAGAAAGAGGGAAGAGGGGTGCAGAAAGAGGCAAGAGAGGTGTAGACAGAAAGAAGCAACAGAAGTACAGAAAGAAGCAACAGAGGTGCAGAAAGAGGCGAGAGGGGTGCACAAAGAGGCAAGAGAGGGGTGCAGAAAGAGACAAGAGAAGTACAGGAAGAAGCAACGGAGATGCAGAAAGGGGCAAGAGAAGTGTAGAAAGAGGCAAGAGAGTTGCAGAAATAGGTAGGAGAGTATAGAAAGTGGGAACAGGGGTGCAGAAACAGGCAAGAGAGGTGCAGAAAGAGGAAGAAGGGTACAGAAAGAGGCAAGAGGGGTACAGGAAGAAGCAAGTGAGGTACAAATAGAGGCAACAGAGGTGCAGAAAAAGGCAAGAGAGGTGCAGAAAGTAGAAGAGATGAGCAGAAAGAGGCAAAAGAAGTGCAGAAAAAAGAAAGGTGTAAAAAGAGGCAGCATAAATGCAGAAAGAGGCAAAAGAGGCGCTGAAATAAGTAAGAGTGGTTTGCACACCATTAGTACCAATTTAATACCCACATTTAGCAATAAGCAACAGGTGACCATTCTAGGTTTGCAAAGGGCCTTCGGCCATGCTGTAACACTTGTTGCTGCATTTCTGCTAGCGTTTGAGCAGTTTGAGCTAAAAACAAGTTTTTTTTGTTCAAATCTGCAGATTATGCAGCAGATGATTGATTATGTGGCAAATGCGGAAAATGTATAATTGTGCAAAAGTCGGCGCAGCAAAACAATGACATATTTCCAGTGGCCCTGCTCATACCTCTGACTAGGTCAAGAAGTCCTCCTCAGTGGTTCCTTCTTATTTTGTCTCATTGAGTTTATAGTTTAGCTTCTATGGAAACGAGGAAGACTAAACCTGAGGTTACCACTCCACAATACAGACTACCATACCACATAATTACTCTCCATAACAAATAATCTCACTCTACATAATTCCTATACACTAAATACCACATACTTTCTATCCACATAATTTCACTACACAACATGCAGCATAGTTCCACTACACACAACATACATCCACTCCACTCCCAAAAACATTGGTAAAAAACGTAAACATTTATAATGCCAATAGCCGTGACTTTCGCACATGTGACACCTATTACATCCTAATGCTTCTTCAACTAGTAGTCACGTTTGCAGAGTGGTGGAGAAAGGGGAGTGGGCCTTCGACCAGCACTCAGGAATTTCACAGAGAAAGACTTTCAGGAGGTACCAGGAAGGCTTCTTGGCCTCGAAAGTCTATCAGGAGTAAAGTGGACTTCAGTAAACCCCACACAGTGGGATTGCTGAGAGGTGGACACAGGCCATGCCCCCTTTCTCCACCACTCTGCAAATGTTCCTCCTGGCGCGCTCTTAGTTGCGGAATGAAGTCCCCTTGCTTCCTGAGAGTCCCTGGGGGCTAACTAACCCTCCTGTCATCTCTAGTGAGTCCCACACAGCTGAATTGCTGAATTGCTGAGAGATGGTCCAAGGCCATACCCTCTTTTTACATCCACTCTGCAAACGCAGCTCCTGGCGCACTGCTGCTTGGGGGATGAAGTCCACTTTAATCCTGAAGTCCTCAGGACACAAAGGGACCTTATCGTCCCACCAGCAGTTCGCCAAGAGGCATGTTTGAAGAGTGGTGTAAAAAGGGGCATGGCCTTGGACCACCTCTCAGCAATCTCACTGTGTGGCACTTACTGGAGGTACCTGCTGTGCTAGTTGGCCCCTAAGGACCCTTAGTATTCAAGGGGGCTTAATCCTCCAATTCAGAACGCAACAGGAGGTGTGTTTGCACAGTGGTACAGGGAGGGGGTATGGCCTCCGGCGATATGCCAGCTTCTTTTAACTTTGGTTTTTGGAAGGGGGCTGTGTGGCCCTCTTTCCCTTAATTATGTTTGGACCCTGGGGACCCCTTCCCCCAGGGCCTGAGCATTTTTTTCTTTTTTAAACAGGAAGGGGGCCCGTGCCGCCCCCCCCCCCAATGGCAGATTGTGGTCCTGGAGACCCCATCCCCCAGAATTGGCCACATTTGTAATTATTTTTTTTAAACTTATTTTTAAGGAGCAAGGCCATGGGGCCCCCCTCCTGAAGCCATTATTGGCCCCGGGTACCCCAGCCCCCGGGGCATTGCCTTGTTTTTATAAAATATATTTTTTCACAGCAGGGGAATGGGTGGCCCGCCATCCAGTGGCCACATCTGGTCCCGGGGACCCCAGCTCCCTGGGGCCAGCCCTGGCGTTGGGGACCACTGGGGAGCCCCAATGCCCCTGCAGTACCTGTCGGCTCCCTGCCTCCTGCGGGACCCGGCTTTGCTTTGGGACTAGGGGAGCTGCTGACATGCTGCTCCCCTTGTCCAAAAGCAATTCTGTTCTGATTCGTGGAAGTGAGAGCAGATTTCCTGCTCTCGCCTCCACGAAGCAAAGAAGAAGTTTGCAATGACAGGGCTCCCGCCCTGTCATTGCAAACTGCAATGCCCCTGGTGGTGGCGGTTCCCAGGACCATGAAGGGCTCCAGGAGGGGGGCTGCATGGCCCCCCTCCCAACCAGTTTAAAAACCCGGGGAGGTCGTGGTCCCCAGGGCCATGTGGGGGGGCTCAAGCCCCCCCGCGACTTTTTTTTAAAAATCAGAGCCCCAGGGAGTTTGTGCCCCCAGGGCTACATTGGGGGAGGCATGAAACCCCCATGCATTTTATATTAGAAAAAAGCCCCGGGGAGGTGGTGGTCTCCGGGGCTGCCGGGCCCCCCGCACTATATTTTTCGATTGTCCCCAGGATCTGGCCCACATGGGGGCTGATTAAAACGAAGCACGAGAGACAGCACTTTGTTTTTGTTTTTTTCCACGGGATTCGCTCACCCAGCGTGAATCTTGCTGAATTTTTTTTTTCTTTAAAAATGCTTTTTTGGGCCTGGGGGTCCCTGTGGGCCCCTGGCCAGGCCTAGGGGTCAGGTTGTTTCTACCCTGCCTCCATTTCTTTTTTATAACGATTTTTATTTTCATCCCTTTTTTCTTGTGACTCAGTTTTACTGAGTCACAAGATGGCTGCCAACACTTCTCGGTTAAGAGTGTAGACAGCCAATAAAAATGAAGCTCTGGATGGTTTGCGAATCCTCCTCGACCACCAGATATTGATATTTTTTTATTTTTTTAACTTCTCAGGAACTACTAAACAGATTTACACCACTTTAAAAAAAGAACGCTTTCTGAACTAAGACCTACATTTCTGCCAAATTTGGTGTAATGGTGTAACAGCTGAGACTGTAGCTTTGTCTAAAGTTTCCTATGGAAATAAAGATGGAGAAAATGCATTTTGGGACCCCCCTTTTTTCTCGGCCCCCGCTCTACGAATTACCCCAAAACTTTTAAAAAAGGAGCTGACCTGAGCGAACCATTTGTTTTGAAAAATTCGAGAAGCTTCACCAAATGGCTCAAAGATATTGGCAAAATAATAAATGCTTTTTTAATAGAAACAATGTCCTAACTATAACTTGCTACTATTAAAAACAATGGAAACAGAGTTTTTCCAGTGTTTTGGCTTTCTGTTCTGATAGTGCATGGTATATAGACAGTGTGTGCACAGTGTATATGAGGTCCAAATAAATAATTTACAAATCAAACTTATTGTAGTAGACCATACAATACTTCTTCAGTGAGTCTTTGGTCATTCACACTCGCTCTCTCTATTCCATGTAAACTATTATCTGTGAAAAGGTCGTCTCAACATTGGCACTTGTGACTGGCAACACCAAAACATCCAGTACACAATTTGCTAACTCTGGCCACTGACATAACTTTCCATGCTTCTCATCTACGCCAATTATGCTTAACACTTAGGCAACGGTGTTTTCAGACTATAGTTTTTTGATTATGACAACTACAGCAGTCATGTTTTCCTGTAAAAATCTACGAATGCACTACAGTGTACTTTTTTCACTTCACTATCAATATGCCCCCGAATATACTCACATTTCTTGCCTTTGGCACTAAAACTAAGCAAAGATTCTGTAAACAGTTGCCACATGGATAATATAGTATTCACAACCTCTAGGACTGAGAACCACCAATTAAATGACACAGTCGGGATGACTCTTTCTTTGATGCCATACAAGCACAAAATGAGACATATTTGCTTTTTAGTTCCCCCGCGTAACGAAACAGTGCACGAGAATCGACCAAATAAACTATTCAAGGTGGTCAAAGTGCTTTCCATGCAGCTTACTCAGAAAGCCTTGGGAAGTTTTCAAAGGTTTTGCAATAATTCTGCAGCATATTTCAAAGACAAGATCTTAAAGATCATTTCCGTGGTCAATGTATTGAAGGAAGAGTTCATTGATGGCGGAAGATCCTGTAGACCATGATATATTATGATAGACCTGTTATGTCTGCTTTCACTCCGATCTCCTTCTCTAAATTAGAAACTCTTCTTATGAGCTTAAAATCAGGATTGCTTGATAATCACTGTCCTCCATGATTTCCTCAACTTTCTCCGGACCTGATTGTGCCTTTTCTGGCTAGATGTTTTAATCAGGTATTGTCTACGGCAGTATTTTTCTCAATTGTGGAAGGAGGCAGTAGTCATCCCCCTCTAAAAAAGTCTAATTGGAATGCAGATGTTCTTAAAATTCTGGGCTCTATTTCGCTGCCTCCTGCACCAGCAAAATCTTTAGAAAAAATATTTAAACCAGCAACTGGTTGAGTTCATAATGGCACATGAACTTTTGGACCCCTCACAAAATGGATGTCGCATTGGTCATAGCACTGAGTCGGCATTGGCTGCTGCTGCAGATTCTATACGCTGCCAGGTGGATCAGGGATGTGCCGCTATTCTGATAATGCACAATAATATATATCCCCATCCAGCCTGGTGCAGACTGCTTCAGGAAGGGGTGAGGGATGTGGCTTTGGAGCTTTTAAAGTTCTTTATGACTAATAGGACTCATACAGTCACCTGTGGCAAAATCAGGGCTAAATCTTTCCAGTTTCCCTACGGGGTTCCACAAGGGTCCTCCTTAGGTATGAACCTTTTTAATGTATATTTTTATTCTCTGGCTAGATGGGTGAGTTCTTTTGGCTTGCAGGTGTTATCTTATACAAACGATATGCAAATCATCCTTTCCTTAACTGATGATTTACATGGGACAGCTGATAAGCTTAAACTCTGCATGATCAGTGTCAGTACCTGGATGAAGCAAAATCATCTGAAATGAAATGCCAATAAGACAGATATCCTGGTTTTTGGAGCACAGGAACCGGTTTGGCCGGAAATCTGGTGGCCTGAGATGTGTGGCCCATTACATACCCTTGTGGCCTTGGGCAAAACTGTAGGTGTCATTTTTGACAATTCCCTCACTTTTGCCACACAGGTCAATAGAACTGTAAACTCCTGTTTGTATAGCATCAAAATCCTTAAAAAGGTCTTTCCATTCATTCGGGTGGAGCATAGAGTGGCAGTAGCTACTGCTCTAATAACATCAGGCCTTGATTATTGCAGTGCCTTATATTTAACCATCAATGCGTCAACACTTAACAGATTGCAGGTCACTCAGAGTGCAACTGCCTGTCTGGTTTTGAATGTCCGCAAACATCTCCCAGTGAGGGAGGGTATGCACTCCCTTCACTGTCTTCCTGTTAGAAAGCCTCCGACATTCGAGGCACTCTTCATGGTATTTCAGGTTCTATACCAGCAAGCCTCTGAGAACAGCTTTTCATTGGTACGCCCCAAAAGTAATCTTAGGTAATTTTCCCTTAGGAAGGTGAGTATTCCAAGATTTAGGAAAGCTAGATATGGTGGCCGTTCCTTTTCTGTAGTGGCTGCCAAATTGTAGAACACCCTGCATGCTCATATTGCTAGTCTGGACTATTTTGCAGCGTTTCAGAAGCAATTGAAAACAAGGCTCTTTACTAATGGCAGGTTCTGTTTTCTCTTGAGTTTTGTGGATGATTCTTTCTATTGCTTTCTAGCGCTTTGAAGCCTTGGCATAATGTGCTTTGATAGAGCTTTTCCTTTCCTTTCCTTTCCCGTCCTGTCCTGTTTAATTTTTTAAGAGCAGGCAGTAGTCCGTGGCACCACTGCCTGCTCTTAAAAAAAAAATTCTCCACCATTCACAAAGGGGAAGGGGGTCCCCTGGGGACCCCTTCCCAAGTGTGACTGTCTTACCACTTACTTGAAGTAGGCAGAACTCTGCTAATGTTTTGTGACCACATTCCAGTCACAAAACATTTATACATCCCCATGTGACTCGCTATTAGGAATGGATACCCTTGACCCTCCTCTTTCTAATACTCACTCACAAACCCTATTTTGCGAATCTGGAAGTGGTTACCGACTCACAAAATAGGGTTTTTACATGTCAGAAGGATAATTAGCGGTCACAAATGGCCTGAATCTCTGTTTGCGACCACTAAAACCTGTTGTAGTGTGGCCCTAGGTGATTTACCCACAATCACTGGATGTTGAGCCAATGCCGAGAATTGAGCCAGCCCGGCCTGGCAATTTTATAGCGTTTGGTGCTTTAAACAGAATTAAGCCACCCGGCCTGTACTCTGTCATCAAAAATACGTCATTGACTCCTTCCCTCATAGTTGCTTCCTGGGAGTTGTTGCATGCATGCAGTTGTCATCGCTCGAGTACGCACTACAAATGTACTAGCTTTGCCAAAACTTAATGTATCACTTGGTCCTACTAGCTCAGATTTCTGTCAATGTTCTTCTAGCCCAAGCCTGTGCCTGGGCTTACTTTCGATTTTGTTGAGACAGATATCTGCTGATCAACAATTTATTCTGATGCCTGCACAAATGATAGCTACTCCCCTATTGAAAGGTAATTGCCCAGCCTGGGCATAAAACTCCACTCCGTTTGAGGAGTTTTGCAGAACTTGGCAACTCTGCGTTCTGTGAAGAATGCGGAGTTACTGATAAACTCTGCACTCCGCAAATGAGCTGAGTTTTTTTTCGTTGGTGCGCTCAAAATGTCATTTTGCGCACATGGGGGAGCGACGAGAGACTTGTCCGGAGCTCGCAAACACCAATGAGATTTTCTAGCCGCCCACGAGCTCCCGTGAGATTTTACTGCTGCTAGCATGGCTTTAGGCCATGCCAGCGTCTTCTGGAGCTTCTTTTGTAGTGTACATTAGCATGAGTGTGCGCAATCGACCTAGGGAAGACTCTCTCCTCAAGAAGTAGCTAAATCTTTTCCAAATGACAATTTGGAATTAAAAATCTTCTCAAATGAACTGTTTGAATCTGGTTTTTTTATGCCTTTACTTTTTACTTGTTTTTCCACCAGGAATTAAGCCACCTGGCCTGTACTCTGTCATCAAAAATACGTCACCGGCTCCTTCCCTCATAGTTGCTTCCTGAGAGGTTTTGCATGCATGCAGTTGTCATCGCTCGAGTACACACTACAAATGTACTAGCTTTGCCATTGCTTAATTTATCACTTAGTCCTAGTAGCCCAGATTTCTGTCAATGTTCTTCTGGCCCAAGCCTGTGCCTGAGCTTACTTTCAATTTTGTTTAGACAGATATCTGCTGGTCAGCGATTTATTCTGATGCCTGCACAAATGACGGCTACTCCTATAGTAAAAGGAAATTGCTAGGCCTGGGAACAAAACAAAAAAGTATCAAGAAGAACTAACTCAAACTCAGGAAGCTAAATGTGCATGTTTGGAAAAACCATTTGTTTTTTATGAAAACCCTCATCCACCAACCTAGTTGGTGGCGTGCTTCATCATGGGTCCCACCCAAGGTGCTGAATACACCTCGGTTGTGCTACGATGCCTTATCTACTGCAGAGCTGGTTTAAGTGTGGTGAGTGTTCAGTGGAGCTACTGAAGTGAGTTAAAAACCATCCACAGGGTCCCTTTGAAAAAAGGTCAGTATTTAGTGGATATGTGTAGAGGTGAGTTATGTCTCTAATATCCAGTAGTATGAGGTCAGGTCTACATGTTTCAGCCAGACTGCAACGTTTGCTGGCTTTCGTCAGGACCTATGTGTTGGTATATAAGTGATGGGCGTGATGGTCAGAAGTGATTGTGGTAACCATAAGTGATGTTGCACTCGCTAGGGTGCGAAAAAAAGAAGTAGATTTCCTCCCGTTGTTGCTTAAAATCTGTAAAGGAAAAAGACAAAACAGTACGTGCAAACACATGAACATATAATAAAGAAGCTTCTCGTTAGCACACATGATGACTTGTCTAACATATTAAACCGGTCAATATGCGGAAAAAGTAGCGTGAAACGGAATGTGGCACTTGTGCGTGACTGCTCTGTAGTACTGAGTATTATGCAGTATAGTGAAAATATACTCAGTACTATGGGGATTTTCTTTAAGTCAATAAAGGTTAAATGCTTACGATGAAATTTCCATCAAGAGCAACATGAATCCTGCAGGGGGGGCAGGGCCTATAGTCACACTATGTGAGTGTAACGGGGTGAGAAAAAGAGAGAGAGGTTCAAGGGTGACTATTCCCTGTTACAGCAGGGATGCTCGATACCTGTGGTAGCCTTTAGATAAGGACTCCGGACTCCAATGTTCACTCACTTCATTAAAGTCGTCTGCCCACTTCCCGTACCTACTGCGGCCTGCTGATCAGGATTCCGAAGGTGTGGCTGTGCTTGGGAAACAGGCATTTATGTATATGGGATCCCACCCGGTGTCAGCTGTAATTGCTAAAACGTGCGTCACAACGCGCCGTGATGTGGTGAGAGAGAGTAATTAACTCTGTTGTGGTGTTCAGAGTATAGAAAGAGTAGAGAGACTCACTTGTGGGAGTCTGTTTTTGTTCTTTTTGTGTTATGTCTCTTAATTAGGATGCATTAACCTGGGACCTCTGTGTATCCCTGTAAATTGTAATATGTAATGGGAGCATGATTACGACGTCTCTGTGCGTACAAATGTAATCAGAGACTCGAGCCCCATCAGTCTGGGAGACCCTGAACTAGCTCCCATTTTGGTCTCTGGAAAATGGCCTGTATATGTCCAAAATGAAAAGAGGTCTCAAACTGGGTAGACACTGTGGGCTAGGGTTTAAAGGTCAAGACCTACCCAGCTAAGCGGGGGGTCACTTGTAAATGGTCAAGAACACAGAGATTTAGGGCACCTTAGGACCATCAGTTGTTCAGCGCATTCCAGGGAATATTATTGTTCAATCCAGTTACAGGCGGTAAACCCACCGTTGCTCTTTTTGTAGCCGGCCCCCCTCATTGTTAGCGCTTACGGTTGCGATTTGTTCTATTAATACCCATTTGAGTTCATTGGGGGTGTGTCCTTTCTGGATGAAATGATCCGTTAACGTTGTGGTGTTCCTTTTGCAGCGTATATTGATGCAATGTTCTCCGATCCTGATCTTATCTTTCAGCTGGTCATGCCTATATAGTGAAGGCCACAGGGGCATTCAATGAGGTAGATGACGTGCGTGGAGTTGCAGTTGGCATATTTTCTAAGGTACCAAGTTTTACTTGCGTCCAAGGCTAGCAAAATGGTTGTCATGGTGAGGTGGCAGACACAGCAATTTCCACAGGGGTAGTAGCCTGTTATGTTGGGCAGGCCCCACGCATTGAGGAATGTGTTGTCCCGTGTGGTGGATTTTGGTCTTGGGCGTGTGGAGACAAGCCGATCCTTCAGACTGCCTGCTCTCTTGTAGGGAAACAAAGGTAGTTCCCATTTTAGTTTGCCTGTGTTAAGGATCTGCGAGTTTTTAAGGATGAGTTCAGTTACTCTGTTGGAAGCAGTGTTGAATGCAGTAACGCACATGAGGGAGATGGTGTTGTCCTCCCTAGGTGCATTGTCCAGAAGGGCCTCCCTGTGTTGGTTCCTCGCTCTCTTCTTGGTGGAGCATATGATCTTGTCCAGGTATCCTCTTTGGGGGAGTTTAGTGGCCAGATCAGATGACTATCTTTTGAAGTCCTGCTACATTTTCTTCTGATCCTGACGAATTGCCCATATGATAGATTCTCTTTCAGGGGACGTGGATGGAAGCTGTCAAATTTGTTTAGCAAATTCCTTTCTGTTGGTTTGTAAAAAGTGGTGGTCTGCAGGGTGCCCTGTTTGGCTTCTACAGTGAGGTCCCGAAATTCCAATTTGGTGTTATCCGCTGTGCTGGTAAATCTCAGGTACGGATCCTGGCTGTTGAACCAGGTAAAAAAGGTTGCTAGGGAACCCTCTTTCCCTATCCAGATCATGAGGATGTCGTCAATGTAACAACGCCAGAACTTTATGTTATTTGTGAAAGGGTTTTCTGGCAGTAGGATATGTGTGGTCTCAAAATGGTAAACATACAGACCTGCCACACTGGGGCGAAAGTGCTGTCCATTGAAGTGCCGTTGATCTAGAGGAAGAAGTCTCCCTCAAATTCAAAATAGTTCTCCTTCACGGCCAGCATGGTGCACTGTAACATGAATTCTCTCGGAGTGTTAAACTCCCATGTTGTTCCTTCTAGTGTATGTTCGATTACTTGCAGGGTCTCATCCTTAGGGCACTCCTAAGGATGAGCACTCCTGAGGCGGAAGCCGGGAGCTTTTAGAACTGTTTAAAATCCCTTCAATGTCACGGAAATAACTTGTTGTTTTAAAACTCACCACACGCTAGCAAAGCGCCAGGTGCACTCACTTCTTCCAAGCACAGCGAGCAGCGGATCTAGCGCTGACTCGTAACCGAGCCAGTCTCGGACAAAACGCCAATCTCGCCGAGGACTGAGGCCACGCCCCCTGAAGGCCACGCCCCCCTGTCGCAGTACTTAAAGCGCTGACTACTAGCGCCTAAGTCAGACTATCGCGCACTCCTGAGGCGGAAGCCGGGAGCTTTTAGAACTGTTTAAAATCCCTTCTATGTCACGGAAATAACTTGTTGTTTTAAAACTCACCACATGCTAGCAAAGCGCCAGGTGCACTCACTTCTTCCAAGCACAGCGAGCAGCGGATCTAGCGCTGACTCGTAACCGAGCCAGTCTCGGACAAAATGCCAATCTCGCCGAGGACTGAGGCCACGCCCCCTGAAGGCCACGCCCCCCTATCCCCCTACATCATGTGCTGTCACCGGAAGCGCAGCGGACGAGCGCAGCGGGAGCGCCGTTTGCGCGCCGAAGGCGCGCCTAAGGCAAGCCCGTCTGCGCCCGTCATTGCCACGACATTGCCAGTCACCAGTCCCCCTGGTCTAACCAGACCCCACTTGCTCATACGATACGACCGTGAGGAACTCCTTGGCATGAACCCTAGCCAAAGATGCTCTGATGCTACTGGTATCCTGGGCCACTCGCAACTCTACTGCAATCGATGCCATTTTTCCACCTGCATGCCTACTCGCGTGTGGGGAGGCCGTGCCAGAACCACAACCCCGCCTCTGTCGATACTACAGCTCAATGTCAGATCCCTCTCTAAACACCATCTAGAGGTAAATTCACTCTTACTGGATGAAAATCCTGACATCCTCTTTCTCTGCGAAACATGGCTACGAGACGGCGTAACTACCATCCCTAACCTGACGCTCCCAGACGAGTTTCACCTAGCCACCATAAACCGTGAAACTCGAGGCGGCGGCATTGCAGTCATCTATAAAAAGCACCTCACCTGCTCTTTTACCAAAGAATCTCTCCCAGACTGTGAATGCGCCCAATTTAAAATCAGCATTAGCCCTCAGTCTACGATATCTGGTCTATACATATATCGCCCACCAGGCCCGTCCTCGAGGTTCATTGACGCCCTCCTCGAAACGTCCACGACGCTCATCACCAAATCCGCCAATTTCATGATTCTAGGTGACCTTAACCTGCATATTGATTTAACTAATGACCATACAATCGCTAATCTTCTAGCAGATCTCTCGGCACTGCAACTCAACTCTCTTATCCATGCTCCTACCCATACAGCCGGCCATACCCTAGACCCGATTTTCACCAACATCCAAGAGGCAGTTACAGAGACTCCCACCCCTATGGGATGGACGGACCACTACCTCATCAAACTAATGGTCCCAGCACCAAAACGTCAGTATAAAACTGAATCCAACCGTTGCTTAAAAAGACCTTGGCACAAACTCTCCATCCCCGCTCTTCATGAAACCCTAGGAGATTTCCACTGCGAAGCCAACCAGGAGATAGATACGACCTATACCTCGTTCACTACCTGGATTACTAAGGGGCTTGACAATCTCATCCCAGCCAAGCTGACTAAAGGACGTAACACACCCTCTAATCCGTGGTACGATGATACCCTTAAAGCGATGCGTAAAGACTGTAAAAAAGCTGAGCGTCAATGGAGGAAAAACTTTGACAATCAGGATAAGGCTAATTATTTATCCAAGCTTAAAATCTATCACAAAGCCATCAGCATTACCCGCGCTACTTTCTACGCTGACAAAATCAGCTCCAACCCGAACCCAGCTAAAGTGATCTTTAAACTAGTCAAAGAACTCCAAAACCCTAGGTCGCCCTCTCCCAAAATCTCATCCAACGAACAATGCGAGCAGCTGGCCACATACTTTGTTGAAAAGGTCCAAAAAATGTATGCGACCTTTCTGCAGAACCCTCCTCACTCTGAAGAACTTAAGACACCAGCTTCCACCATCACCCCTCTTACCCAAATCCCTGCAATCACGGCTGCTGACCTGACCAAACTCTGCAAGAAAGTGAAGTCTGGCTCCCCAGCTGACCCTATGAGCCCCTCTCACTTCCTGGACTCGCTTGACTTTTTCCTACCCTCCATGCTGGATATCCTCAATTTTTCCTTCACCTCTGCTTCTGTACCCATAGCTTGGAAGCAAGCGTGGGTATCACCGATAATCAAAAAACCCACCCTGGACCCTTCCAAGCCGGAAAACTTCCGGCCAATATCCCTCCTCCCCTGGATATCTAAAATAGCAGAAGCCCATGTCAATGGCATCCTCTCGAAACATGTGGACCACCACGGAATCCTGGATCCATCCCAAAATGGCTTTCGAGCGGGCCATAGTACTGAATCTGCCCTATTGGCCACCACCGAACATCTCCGGACGATTTTAGACTCCGGTCAAAGTGCTGCGCTGATCCTTCTAGATCTCAGCGCAGCCTTTGACACGGTTTCCCACGACATTCTTCTGAAACGTCTGGAGATGGCCGGCGTGACTGGCCTCGCCCTTGCATGGTTCAAATCCTTTCTTAAGGACAGATCCTTCAAGGTGTCAGCCCCCCCATTTCTCTCTAAATCCCATCCCATAGCTCAGGGAGTCCCCCAGGGCTCAGCGCTGAGCCCCTCCCTTTTTAACTTATATGTCCAGCCGCTTGCGGTAGTGGCCAAAGAGTGGGGGCTCACACTGGTTTCGTACGCCGACGACACCCAGCTGGTCGTCACCCTCTCGGAGAGCCCGTCCATCGCGGCATCCAAGTTCAGAGAGGGCATGGCAGCGGTAGCACAATGGATGACGGATAATTACCTCCAACTTAATGCTGGGGAAACCGAGGTGCTCCTCCTTGGCCGAAACACCAGCCTATGGAACGAGCACTGGTGGCCGTCATCCCTTGGCACCACTCCACTCCCTAAAAATTGCTTAAAAAATCTGGGAGTCTGGATGGATGCTAACCTTAGCTTCCAGTCACACACTAAAAAGGTGGCAGCCACCTGCATAGGTCTCCTAAGGAACCTCAGGCCTATACTCGGACTCTTTGACTCAAAGGCTCGCCAGCTAATTACGGGGCAACCATCTTGTCACGCCTGGACTACGCGAACGCTCTCCTCCTGGGAGCAAACAAAGCAGAAACAGCTAGGTTCCAACGAATCCAGAATGCGGCGGCTAGAACGCTGGTCGGTCTCCCACGCAGATGCTCAGCCAGAGCCACCATCCGCAAACTCCACTGGCTGCCCGTGGAACACAGAGTTAAATTTAAAGCTCTCATCACGATCTTTAAAATTGTCAAACAGGGAAATCCCCCTCTGCTGCGAAACCTGGCCCGACCCTATGTTCCTGGCCGTGAACTACGCTCCTCTAACCAACTTCTTCTGGAAGTACCCAGAACTAAGCTCTGCCGCACTGGAGGTCGCTCCTTTAGCGTTCTCGGTCCCAAACTATGGAACGATCTCCCGCTCAGCATTCGTTCCTTAGACTGTCTCCCAACCTTTCGCAAAGCAATCAAGACCCTCCTCTTTCCTGCTCTCTAGGGCTCTTAGCTACTCCCCCGTCTAGTAGGTGTGAGCTTGTCTCTCAGCGCCGGGACGCCCCATTGCTGGGGTAGCTGTCGCGCTTCACCAAACATAGAAATTAGAAATTAGAAATTAGTATATAGGCTCTCTCTCTAGACTCACTAAGAGTGGTGTATGTGGGTCAAATTGTGCACCTTTAATGAGATTGAGAAGGTGTTTAGTATCTTAGAGGTACGTGGTGGACTGTTGGCTCTAGAAGGGAGCCTATCCGTGAGACGATGGGGTAGCCAGGTGGTGGTCTTGTCTCATTATGAAATTTAGGTACTGTGTAAAAGTACGGTATCCTGGTTTTTCGGGGGCAAGGATAGTCAGCTTCCAGCTTGGAGATATGGTTCCTGGCTTTTGCTATTTCCAATATTGAAATGATGGCGCTTCTTAGTGTCTCTGTTGGATCCTCTCTAAGTTTTTTGTAGTTACGGTTATCATTGAGGAGGCGTCTGCATTCTCTTGTGTAGTCTGATTTGTCCTGTACGACTATGCCTCCCCCCTTGTCGGCGGGTTTAATGACGATGTTGTCGTTGTGTTGGAGGTTGCGTAGGGCTTCCCATTCCTTGGTGGTCAAGTTTTGGAAGGTGTCATTCTCAGTGGTCTAATCTATCTCATGATAGACTGACTGTTCATAGGTTGCAATTTCTACGGGCAGAGTTGATGGAGGTGGGCAAAATGTGGACTTCAATCTTAAGCCAGTCTCATTGGCGTTGGGGGCCTGGTCCTTGGGAACTTGGTGTTTGAAGAAGGCCTCAAGTTTTAACTTGTGGAAGAATACGGCAAGCTTGCGGTGGACCAGAAATTTGTTGAGGTGAGCGGTTGAAACCAATGTGAGTCCCTTGTTTAGGACTTATTCCTCTGTGGGTGTCAATGTGGTGGAGGATAGGTTGAATACCAGGTCACGTTCCTTATGTGGATTTGTTGTTACTTCTGTCTGCTTGGTCCTGGTTGAGGTCCCTTGGATTTGCTCCTGGTGTGTGCTCCCACTGGGTCAGTTTTGTCTGCCCAATGTACCTGTTGTTGTTAGTCTCTTCTTCTCCCTCTTCCTCTCCGGCCTCTCCCTAAAAAAGGAGGTCTTTGGTTCTGTGTGTAGAAGTTCTGGGGTCCTGGATGGAAAATGGATGGGTGCCACCCGAAGAAGGGATTTTGAGGTGGGTGGTTTTATGCGGGTGGGAAGTGATTGGGGCCCTGTTGGGGATATGTGTCCCATGGTTGTTCTTTTGAAATGCATCTGGAACTTAGTAACCTTGGATTGGGTCAAGTAATCTTTGTAGTCAGACATCTCCTTGCTGGTCTCTTCCAATTTCTTCTTGAAGGAAGATATGGTGGTTTTAAAATGATTTTCAGTTGCTTGGATCTCAATAAGCAATGCATCAGATAATGTTATGGCTGTTTTGATTATCAGGACTATCCAGTCCCATGTGCAGTGACACGTGATCTGAGCCCAGTCCTTACTGAAGGATGCGTCATCCAAGAAGATCCTGGGCGCGTTGGTCACCAGTAAACCTTTAGGTGCTGTATTGCTGCGTAGGTATTCAGTTAGAATTACCCCGTGAAGTATGGTGTGGATCCTATTTCTTTTCTGTTCAGTGTGCTTTCCCCAGGCAGAAATCTGTGAGATGGTTTGTGATATGTTGAAGTCAGCTAGTGGGGAAGGGCCTGTGAGGATGGCGTTAATATCCTCTTCTGTGAACGTGAGCCCGGAATTTCCCACCATGTTGTTGCTTGTATATGTATTTTAAGACAGTGTAAATGCTCTCACAGCTGTATGCTGCCTAATATTGAGAGAGAGAGAGGTCTAAATATCTGTGGGGGCTAGTTCACTTCACCTGATGAGTATAAAAAGTATCAAGAAGAACTAGCTCACACTCAGTAAGCTAAATGTTCATGTTTGAAAAACCATTTGTTTTTTATGAAAACCCTCACCCACCAACCTAGTTGGTGGCATGCTTCATCATCTGGTCCCACCCAAGGTGCCAAGTGCACCTCGGTTGTGCTACAATGCCTGATCTACAATGGAGCTGGTTTTAAGTGTGGTGAGTGTGCAGTGGAGCTACTGAAGTGAGTTAACCCCTTCCATGCTGCGCAGATTCCGCCGCTGTGCTGACGGAATCTTGCGCGGGCGTGGTCATGACGGAACGGTTCCGTCATGAGCACAGCTCAACCGTGGCTCATGACGGAACCGTTCCGTCATGAGCACCGAAGGGGTTAAAAACTGTCCACATGGTCCCTTTGAATAAAGGTCAGTATTTAATGGTGGGCCCTCTGGCAGTACATAAAAAAGGAGTGGATATGTGTAGAGGTAAGTTATGTCTCTAATATCCAGGAATATGAGGTCAGGTCTATATGTTTCAGCCAAACTGCGACATTTGCTGGCTTTTGACAGGACCTATGTGTTGGTATATTAGTGATGGGTGTGATAGTCAGAAGTGATTGTGGAG
Organism: Triturus cristatus; assembly: GCF_964204655.1. Classification (NCBI taxonomy): domain Eukaryota; kingdom Metazoa; phylum Chordata; class Amphibia; order Caudata; family Salamandridae; genus Triturus; species Triturus cristatus. The sequence goes on from NC_140591.1 coordinate 1,528,830,501, forward strand.
AACATAAGTGATGTTGCACTCGCCGCTTGTGGAGTTTACAGAATACAGCAACTCTGCGTTCTGTGAAGAATGCGGAGTTACCAAAAAACTCTGCACTCTGCATCTGAGTGGAGTTTTTTTTGTTGGGGCACTCAGAATGTTGTTTTGCGCACATGGGGGAGCGAAGAGAGACTTGCCCTGAACTCGCGAGTGCCAATGAGATTTTCTAGCAGCACACGAGCTGCTGTGAGATTTTGTTGCTGCTAGCATGGCTTTAGGCCATTCCAGCGACTTACAGTGCTTCCTTTGTGGCAAACATGAGCATGAGGGAACACAAATGACCATGGCTGCAACCTGGGGAAGACTCTCTCCTCAAGAAGCAGCTAAATCTCCTCAAAATGACAATTTGGAGTTACAAATCTTCTCAAATGAACTGTTTGCATTAGTTTTTTGTGTGAGTAGTCCTTTATTTTTTACAGGTAAAAATTGTCCCAAAGTCTCCAACTTCATGTTCCTGTCCAGCAGGCTCCTCCCAGTGCTTTGTCCAACTCCTTGTCACTTTTTGTTTGGAAATGGAGCTAGAAGTATCACTCTCCTTGTCACTGCAAATATACCATTGGTTTTAAGGAATTTATATTTGAGATTTCACCAGTAAGTTAAAAAGTATTGCATAAGGGTGTTGTCTGTTTGATAATGGGCATGCACCAGTATTTATTTTTATTTTATTTTTAAAAGTCATTGTGGTGGGTGGCCTGGAGTTTCAGTAGGGGCCTTGTAATTCTTTTTGCATGTAATTTTTCTTCTTTTATAAAGGAAACATTTCCCACAGATCAGTCCATTTTCTTCTTGTTCAAAAAAAAAAATTGCATTATTCTTTTAATTCATTAAGTGGCCTGATCTTCCAGTAGGACCAGTACTAATCATAAGTGGATGAAACAACTGTCTCTGTGGTGTCCGTTATATTAAAAGATCATTTGGGGGATGGATGGCATTGGATTAAATGACAAAATGTATTTTTTGGGGTACTTTTCAGATAAAAACTGGAAATAATGTATAGGTGTGGTAATATATTTGATGCCTTTGAAGGATGTGTGTTGTAAAACAAATTAGCCCACTTCGTTTTTGGCACTGCAGAATTAATGCTGTTTTCCCCTGTGTTAGCATGCCTCCTTTGTCTGGCCAATGTGCCAGTGTGTTTGCCATAGGCCAACATTTGTCCCCATGCCATGTGGCATGGGGCCATTATGTATAGGCAGTGCCCATAGGCCTGCATGTGATCTTTGTTTCCATGCCTCCTGCTTGTTGTTTGACCATGTGGCTGCCGGCCATTTTGTGTAGGCAGTCAGTGTGCTTTTGCAATAGGCCTGCATGTGTTCTTTGTTGTGGCCATGCCTCCTTGCTGGTTGTTGTTGTGACCATGTGGCTGGTGGCCATTTTGCGTTGGCATCCCGTGTGCTTTTGCCGTATGCCTGCATGTGTTCTTTGTTATTACCATGCCTACTTGCTGGTTGTTGTTGTTGTGACCATGTGGCTGGCGGCCATTTTGCGTTGGCATCCCGTGTGTTTTTGCCGTATGCCTGCATGTGTTCTTTGTTATTACCATGCCTCCTTGCTGGTTGTTGTTGTTGTGACCATGTGGCTGATGGCCATTTGGTATAGTCCGTGCCCATAGGCCTGCATGTGTTCTTTGTTTTCCATGCCTCCTGCTTGTTATTTGGCCATATGGCTGGTGGCCATTTTGCGTAGCATCTAGTGCGCTTTTGCCATATGCCTGCATTTGTTCTTTGTTGTGGCCATGACTTCTTGCTGGTTGTTGTTGTTATCGTCAGGTGGCCGATGGCCATTTTGTTTTGGCAGCCAGTGTGCTTTTGCCAAAGGCCTCCGTGTCTTTTTTGTTGTGGCCATGCCTTCTTGCTGGTTGTTGTAAATGTGACAATGTGGCTGGTGGCCATTTTGTGAAGGCAGCTAGAATGCTTTTTCCATAGGCCTGCATGTCTTTGTTGGGGCCATGCCTCCTTGCTTGCTGCTTGATCGTGTGGTTGGTGGCCATTTTGTGTATAATGCTTGAGGCCTAGTAACTCAATGCTCATACTAAATGTACTGTTTGAACAGTGATTCAAATATTATATACTTGTATTGCATTGTTCATCTGCACCACTCCTTGCCTCCCAAATCCCAGTGGGTTTCAGTTCTCATGGTGGTCCCCTTCCCCTAGAACATCAGCGATTATATTCTTTTAATTGTATTTCTTTGATGTTTTGTTTACAAACTTTTGAAAATGGAAATCTATTATTTTAAATGTTTACACAAAATGTAATGTTTTTCAATGTTTTTTTTTTTTCTATTTCTTCAATTTATTTTCATTTTTTATTTATGTTTATTAATTTCTCAAAAAAAGTTTAAAGAAATTTTAAACATTTTTTTAAATGTATTTTTTTCTAATTCTCTTTTTCCCACTTTCCTAATGTCAGGCATCAACCCTATGTCTGATATAGGTGCACAGTCGAATAACAGCATTCATTTTCTAAGGATTATTCCATTGTCGCCTGCACCACCCTGAGTGCCAACGCCCAACTTGATGCACAGAAAGCAAACAGTTACTTCTGTATGTTGTTGTTGCTCTTTTTTATCCTTCCTGAGTGTACATGAACGTTTATGTTGGTGTGGTTTTATATATGGATACAATGTATAGTTGATTATTTATAACTTAAGTAACTAAACCACACTAAATTATATTGTTTGTTTATACTACTAATTCAACTGCAACAACGCCACATGTTCTTCTTGCTTGTTTACTTTTAGGTGCACAAGAGAAAAGACATTACCCACAGTACTGCCAGACAGAAGGCCTGTGCACGACATGACACATGACCACACAACACAGACATCTCTTCAGCTTGTGAAGCTAAGTGCCACTGCCAACTGACAGCTTCAAGATGCCCCCAAAGAAAGGTGCTGCCAAGAAAGTGGCCAGTGGAGAGGAGATGAAGCTAATTTCCACCACTGGCGTGCTGGCCATAACCTTTTTCAACAAGCTTTCCACACCAGCCTCCAAGGAGCAAGCTGCGAGCACCACTCCAGCATCAATGGCCCCACCCCTACCTAGGACCAAGCCCATGTGTAGTACAGGGGCAGCCACTTTAATCACAGCAACGCAGATGAGCAGTGACGTTAAATTGGAGTTCTCTCTTCTGCAAAGTAGTACCCAATAGGCAGGAACTCAGCTAAGTGGACAACAACAGCTACAGCCAACAATATCATGGATGTTAGCCCAGCTCCGGTGTACACCAATGTTACCCCATCCCAACCAGCTCAGAGGAATGTGGAATAGATACCACCACCAGCTTCAATATTTGCAAGGCCCGGCTCCGTCCTACATTCACAACCAGCTCAGTAGAAGTAGGCACTCCAGTGAGGCAAACATCAAAACGCCCACCTACCGCCACTTCTTCTGACATTGGCAGTGGCAGGAAGAGGATCTCCCAAGTTTGGGACTTCTTCCTGGTAAGCAATAAGGAGCAGAACATTGCCAAATGCTCCATTTGAAGAGCAAGTGTTAGTCAGGGTAATCTTGGTACAAACATTAGTACTGGAGGCCAAACAACCCATTTGAGAAAACACCACACAATCCCCAAGTGGGGGTCGTGAAGGAGGGTGAGAGTAGGGAATTTGATTTAATCAAGGTGGAAGGTGAAGTTGAAGAAGAGGGTGACATTTTCATTATGCAAATCAGCCCTGTCCCCAGCAGTGCAGTAGTCACGCCCACATCAGCAACATCGCAATGGCACAAGACTCAGGTCTAGACACTAAGGCAAGAGCATACAATGACTGTCCCACTGAGACCCATATTGAGCCAACCACTTTCTGCTCTCAAAAAATCGCCTGCATCAGTGGCACCAGAAAAGAAAATCCAGGCTACTATTTCTGGCATGTTTAGGCAGGAGGGACAGTATGAACGCAACGACCCAATGGCACGTTTGTACAATGCAAAGCTGGCTAAAATGTTTGCACTGGACCTCCTCCGTTTTTCTTTTGTGGAAGGAGTGAGTTTTCTAGAATTTGTGGTGGCCATCTGCCTGAAAGGGGAGGTTCCCAGCTGAACCTATGTTACCAGTGTTGTTGTTTCAGTGTTACATCACGATGTGCTGGAATTGGTTGGACGAGCTTTGCAGCAGAGTGCTGTTCACACTGTCCACCTGACAATAGACATGTGGACCAGTAGCCTAGCCACTGATTACATGTACATCACTGCACACTGGATCTCTTTTGTGGGGTTGAGAGAAATTATATCTACAGGTGTTGATGCTGCTGAAATTGTTAATGGTGTTCGGAATCATTGTCTTTGTGTAGTGTTTGTCTTTGTCATATCTTTCCTCAAATCCTCTTTCCCACCCATTCATTAAACCACTTCCCCTGTGCTCTGCGAATTATTGAGGTATGACTTAATAATTTACCCCCTTAATTGATCACACACTTGGTAGGTCGGATTTGGTGAAAAGAACTCCAACTCAGTGCAGGATAATCAGCTCTTCTATTACCTAAACAATAGCCCACACTGGTCATATTTTCCTACCCATGCATAAAAAATTATCAATATTTTAGATCTAAAAGAACATAACCCCTTTCATCATCATTCAGGCATTGTGTTGTGTTAGCACTTAACGTTGTCTGCTCCAGACCACTTCTCGATTTGAATATTTACTTCATTAGTTTTAGTCAAAATACTCACTCACCATTGCTCTGATTAATTTTGAACTGCATGTTATGTTTTTGCTATCAGGTATTCTTTGTGGTGTAGTATTCTGGTCTAAATTGTTTGTAAAGCTATGATATATTAATTTATATAACCCACTAACTCAGTTTTTTTTTTCCAATGTAGTTGCCTGTGATGAATAATCCTTACGATTAATCCTACAGTTGGAGCTCAACTAGGTGGGAGAAGAACCTCACTTCTGATTACTTTGCTTCATCTATTCTGATGGCAATATAGGCAATGAAATGTGGAAAACCCCCCTCCGAGCTCCCTTTAGTGATCAATATAGTTGCAGCCTGCAGAATCTAGGAGATTAGTAGTAGGACAAGGGCACCACAATAACTAATTGTTATACGCTATCAGCAGATTTTAAAAACAGGCTGCTGCTGAGGTAAAAGGCAGCAGTGCAAAGTAAAACCAACCCAATAATGTTTTGATGCATAAACAAGGTAAAAGAAATATTTATTATACTAACAAATAATATAATAAAAAACCCATCCCTTTAAACATAAACTGGCACACCCCTCTCCTCAAACAATTCTCCCCATCCCCAACCAATTTCCAAAATGTCAGAAAAAAATAAAATCCAAACTGTCCTGGTCAAAACTCCCACCTTTTCCACCCTCTCCACCCACAACAAGTCTCAGCCACCAAAAGAAAAAGTTAACAAGCATTTGCAATGCTATAGGTCTCGCATTTACGCAAGTTTGAGCCTTTGGCATTGTAAATGACAATGCCTTTTATTTATATTTTGGTTTATAAAACATAAAAAAAAGGCATTGTCATTTACAATGCCAATAGCTTAAACTCGCGTAAATGCGAGACCTATTGCATTGCAAATGCTTGTTAACAAATTAGTTTTATCTGACATTCTTTTAGTTTTATATAAAACGAAGAAATGCAACTTCCATGCTCGCATTTGCTGCATGCAGTGAAAGATTAGTGGAAATTTATGACTGGAATACCAAACGGCAGATAGGCAAACACACACACCAATCATTCAGGAATCACATCAGCGGCACCATTATATTACCACAGCCCTTTTGTAGCACTCATATATTTTCATAGGAATTAAATATATTTGTAGAATCCCAATAAATCACAGCTAGTGCGATTGTGATCTATGGGAAAGAAATGCCGGCTTTAAACCTTGGACTCGTGTCCCTGAAGAGAGCTAGCTGCGCGGCGATATAAGGAAGTTTAATTGTATGATTAAGGTGGGCTGAGAGCCCCCGACTAACCACAGCTGCGAGCATTAACCCTCTATCTGCATGGTACTCACCCACTCCCCAACCTGCTGACAAGCAAAACGAAACCTAAGAGCAATTGCTTAATGTGTAACCCACACTTTTATAAATATAAAAAAGCGGGTGCCGTGCTCCAACAAAGCATGGCGCCCGTGCATTAAAATAGTTATGTGCAGGCATTTAAAAAGCAAATACAGGAACGCGGGTGCCATGATCAAAAATAAAGCGTGTTGCCCGTGTTTTAAATATGAAAGCGGGTGCAAATTATGCTTATATACAACACATAGAGTGCCAACAAAGCTGACGACTATGGAACTGGCGAGCAAGGTCGGTTTCACATTATGATCCTGGGCAAATCACTTATTCTCCTCTTTAAAGAAGAAAAACAACGAATGTGAACTTGTGTAATGTAACTGGTGCTCATGTAAAGCACTGATACTTTCGGGTCGGCTTGAATTAGCGCTATTAAAAAAATGCCAAAAAAGGAAAAATAGTACCTCAATCCCAGATCGAGAGGCGGGGTGACTGTACAAACATAAGACATAAAAGCGCCGAGTCACGGCAAAAGTGAAAGCAGGGGTGCGCGCTGCATTTGAAGTAGTTAAAGTGATCGGAGACGCGATCAAGGTAGCAGAAAGGAAACTGATTAGAAGGGAGGGGGTAGTGTGAAAACAGCGGGGAGAGAAGGGAGGGTGTAATAAAAAACAAAGGAGCCAAAGCTATAGAGAAGGGAGGGGGGAGTGGGAGCAGCTGTGCACGTGCATGTGATCGTGCACTCAAGGTTTAGGCCAGCCAAAACTGTGGGTAGCACTTTGAAAATCCCACATATAAAATGTCTCTTCGAGCCTTTGGCTCAGCGAGACCTAAAAAGGGGATGGAAGAAGGGGTGGAAGAGGACACTAACGGTGGGCCAGGAGATTTCTAATGTACCCCTCCACCTTTATCTGCCTGGCTTCTATGAGCACCAGCCTCTGCCTGATATGGTGGAAGTTGTGGTCAGAAATTGAGGGGGGCAGCAGTGATGGAATGAGAGTGGGCGGCTGCCGGTGAACTGCGGCACTGGTGTTGTTGAGACTGAGAGGCTGGAGGTGCTGCGCAGCTGCCTCCTCCACCTGGACCACCAGCCACTGGTATTTATCCCATATGGCCTCCGGGCTACTACATCCTGCAGAGATGGATGACCAGCAGGAGTAGCTAGACAGAAAAAAGACAAATTGTAAACAATGCTCTATGCAAAACACAGGTTTAAAATTATGTAGTGGGTGGCACAATAGCAGTGCATTGCTGGTCCCATAGGGCCATTCGATTTGATGTGCTTCAAGTCACAGCCATTGCCCACACATGCCTTACATAAAACTAAAGGCAAATGGCAAATACACAATCTGTCTGCAAAGAATTAAGGCACAATAAACACAGGACATTAGTTTTAAAAAACAAAATCTTTTAAGGATTTCCTACTAAAAATTAAACAGAATCTTTGTATGGGAACTTACAAATCAATTGCCTCTCATTAATGAGTGAGGCATTATGCATACTGGAGTACAAGTATTCTCTTGTTCTAAATTAATAGAGACATGCTAGCTCAGCTGTTACCCTGGTCATAACGGTTAGTCTTACTATGCTAGTCTCTGCAGTCAGCAGCTGGGGCAGCTGTAATAGACAATTATCTTATTCCAGTGGCACTGCTCTTCTCCAAAATGCCTTTCAATCTTACCCTACTACAAGGAAGATAAATAATATGAATGATCTACATCTCATATAAAATCAATCATGTGGCCATCCTGTCTGCCGTAAGTAAATGGTGGGAAAAGCATTGCACTGCAGTACAGGGAAAATGTAAAGAAAGGGATATAGATTGTATTTGGCACGTTTGTAATAGACTATCCCATCCACAAATGTCAAGGCACTTACTTAGTCCCACTTGACTCCCTGGCTACACCCTCCACCACACTTCATAAAAAGTTTTCCAACAAATACATTTGCTTGTCAGTAAGGAAAGGAGGGATTAGGCTAGGTAAGTAGACATTTTATTTATCATCATCATGCGCCTAAGCGTTGGCTACTTAGTCACTTTGGTTGACAAAGTTGAAAGGAAGAATTTGAACTGGTGGAAATCCATTATGGAAGCTATGATGAAATATATCCCGTGGCTAGAAAAATGTTGGGAAGGCTGGGACAGAACTTGGGAAAGAATAGAGGAGTGAAATAATGGTAGGTAGTGACAGAGTGGGCACTGGGAGTAAAGGGGAACACACTTTTTCGCATTGCCATGAATTGAAAACTTTGTAAATGCAACATTAACTGAAGTAGACACACATTAAACAGCCAGCACTGCAGTGCCAAATTGAACCATGCAGCAATTAGGTCATCATGGGTGGCACTGAGAAAATGCCATGGATAGAGAGGGAGTTGATGATTGATGATCGGAGTAAACAGAAATACCACCCCAACCCTTTGAATCAAAGCTTTGATAACAGCAATTCAAAGCAAGTGAAGTAGGTGAGAGCACTTGTCTCTTGTTTCTTCAGCCATTAATTATCCATTCATCATTTCATTGTTCTACTTTTCTATTCTTCACTCTTGGCTTGGATACACACCATTTAAATGTTAAATTCTCTCATTCAGTCTTTCACCATTGAAAACCATCCATTTGTTTATATACATCCATCCATCCAAACATTGCTCTCAACAAACTTTTCTCCAACATCCATTATCTACCCATGCATCCTTTCACCCATTCACCCATCCTGCTTTAACCCAACCAAGCATTCCTTTCACCCTGGGTGGCAGGCATCTTTTTACCCTTCCATCCATCCTTTGCCCACCCATGCATCGTATCTTATATGCATTCTTTCAGTCACCCATGCATCCTTTCACTCATATATATTACATTTCACCCATCCTTCCTCCTTCCACCCTTTTTTCCCCTTTTCCATCAACTCATTGTTGTTAAAGTTCATTATGTACATTGGTCGACTTAGTTGCAGATGTAAGAGGCCATTAAATACTCAGATTCCGCTGTATCTGCTAAAGCGGGGTGTTCCAGAATCACGAGTAAACGCCTGTGCAGTGGGTATATTACTAATTGTCAATAAGCAAGCAATGCGACTTACCACCTGTCCCTGCTGCCACTTGGAACCCCCTTCGACTCTGCTGGCGCTCTCGCTGCCGGCCCTGGAACTGGTAGCCTGTGCAGTTACCAACATTTCCACATTATAGATGCCAGATATGCCTCCCGTTATAATTTTCTTTTTTGCAAAATACAATACATGACTACAGTGCACTTACAGTATCCTCAAAATATCACGTTGGACATTTTGTTGGTTGTCAATGTTTGAAAAGCAAGGTAGTCAAACCAATCAAAAACTTTTTGTAATGGAGGGGCAGAACTATTACGAATCTCAATCTGAGTCATTGAAGCGCAATGAAGGGGTGGAATAATTGATCATCGCAGAACATATGGTCGGTAGATAAATGCAATTGAGCGGTCCTCATACTTTCAGCCATAATCTACAGTTAACAACTGCTGTTATACTATGATAATAATACATACAGAACATTGAGGGGTCCACCGTGACCATGGTCAAGCTCTCATTTTACTGTTTGAGCATGAGCAAGAAAAAGAAAGCCTTCTCAACAAAAATACCTACAATACCTTACTTGGGCATGCAATCTTCATAGTAGAGTACCTGACCTAAATAGTTTCCCTGAGTCTGATAGTACCACCAGTCGACAAGATATATAATGGGAGAGGGAAAGCCTATTGACCAAACAGAAGAAAGGAAGTTACAGAAGAGACATATTAGTACAGGCAGTTGGATGTCAAGTACAAAAACTTGAAATATAGAAAATAAGTAAATAGGATAATGCAGGGATAAGACAAATTTAGGAAATAAATAGAAAGAAGAGTAGCTGGAATGAAATTAGGAGACAGGCACAGCAAAAAGGAAAATAATGCTAAATGTGGAGCAGTAAATGTTAGGGAAATAATAATATTAACAACAGGAGGACTTTCTGGGGCCAGCAGAGCCATCTGCCCAGGTACTTGTGGAGGCATCTCCGGCTCCCTCACCCACATCGGTGGATCCAGGCCTATCCCTCTATTTTCCATGGATGCTGATGTAAGAAATGAAAATGTTTTGACAGGGGAAGACAAACACAGTAATATTTAACTTTTATAAATCTGATTTCCTATAGTACAACTCGTATTGTGTTCTTAATCCTAATTTCCTAAACTACATTTTGGAAATCCTAATAAATTGAAATAAATAATATTTGATTCTCTTCTCATTCTCAAACTCTCAGTCTCTAGTTCAACCCCCTTTCACTGCCCCACTCAGTCTGAATTTTTTTCAATGCATAGATGCATGCATATACTACACGTCACTGAAATATGGCATGGGGCTGGGATTGGGACTGTACAATCTACAACAACAACAAAAGGGACAGAGAAGTGAGAGAAAAGGCTAACACACTAATAACTACCACCTTTGTGACAGAACAGAGGAGTCTCTGTATGACTTCCTAAATAAACGCCCAACCGAGCGCCAACAAGGAGGATTTCGTAGCTCCGCCGAGCACTTGTCTAGATGGTGATCACATAATATTTGTAACATAAACTTAACTTACCTGAGTGTGAGCAGCATGCTTGCTATTTGGGAAAAATATTAGCATAGATAGAACACAACAAGTAAATAATTCTTACTCACTGAGCTCCACAACCTCCACACCTAACAGGTCAAGCAGGTCCTGGTCCCTATCCCAGATGTCAACCTACCGGTGCGTAAGCTGTTGTTAGGTGCGCCGGACCCCAGAGCAGCGGCACACAGCCTGGGGCACCCTCTCCCAGCGCTGCCAATGCTCCCGAGGCCATACCCACTTTTAGGCCTGCCACCTGGTGCCATGGTGGAGGGGATGTGGAGCTGCACATAAAAACTAGCGTAGCCACCTCAATCCCTGAAAAAATGGCATGGACTGCATCCCTTCGCAGTGCCACCGACCGCAAGGTAGGCAGCTGGTACTTTGAGTGGTTCAGGGGGGGCAGGCACTGCCGCTCCCTTGCTTTGCCATGGCGATTGGTGGGAGGAAGAGAAGATAAGAGTACAAAGTGGAAAAGGAAGGAGGGAAGGAAGGAAGGAAGGAAGGAAGGAAGGAAGGAAGGAAGGAAGGAAGGAAGGAAGGAAGGAAGGAAGGAAGGAAGGAAGAACAAATGTCACAAAAAAACACCAAAAAAAATGAAAAAATGTGAAATACACAAACACAAAGACACACAGTAAGATTGTAAATAAGTGAATAGGTTAGAGAGGGGTAGGTTTAAACAGATTAAGGAGGGATTCAAAAGTAGGCACCAACAGCATACACACAGCAAAAACACAAGATAGCTGTGCCCATGTGAACTGTGCGGGGCTGTTCACGCATGATTCCTGGTGTGAGAACACACTTTTTATTGCGTATGTGACGCGAATGGCCATGGCGAGCAACTCTGCCTGCTCACGGAACGCTGTGTAGTGCTGCAGAGTTTTTTTTACACTTCGTGGAGTTTCGTGTACCGCAACTATGCGAACTCTGTTTAGGCCTATTAATGCTCAAATGTGTTTCTAGTAAAATGCATGTCTTAAAGATTTTTATGTACTGATTTTTTCCTGACTCCTTTGTGTGCATGTTGATGTCAGACCAGGAATTTAAAATTACAGAAATCTGTGAAAGTTGTGTCTCTGCATCTGCACAAGCACTTCCATTCGCACACATAACTTCCAGAATCTTGGCTTTAGCTTAGTGTAAACTATGCAACCATTAATCCTTTCGCAACAGATGCTGTAAAACGTGCCAGGCTCACTGACTTCTGGGGGTGGGGCGACAGGCGCTGTTAATTTGAAATGCACTCTCGGTGGCTAGGCCTGGATGGGGGGCCTCTGTAGAAGTTTTTTAAAGGTGAAGCATTGTGATAACCATGCTAATTCTGTGTAACTGAGACATATGAAAAAATGACTGAATTCAATTGCAGCTGGATATTTATTGCAGAACAGCTACTAAATCACTAATGTTGGGCTACCTATCAGCCATACCCGGTGCAGAGCCCTAGAGTAGAGCTTAGTTTATGGGTTTCAAATACACTGCTTGATCATGTTTTTTTCTCAGCGATACATTCCTCTGTAAAGTTGTTTCTTCAGGCTGTTATGTGCCGTTGGCTTGCATCTAGGCACTTGTCTTTCTATCTTTGCATTAAAACGCCTTGGAATGTGTCCATAAATGTTTCCTGAGCTAAGCATGTATTCCTGAAACATACTGCATGACCCAGTGTATAGTAATTGTATAGCTCTTCAATCCCTGGCAGCACAGCACCCAGGATAAGGTGCTGCATGGTTAAACACTTATAAGGTCCCAAAAGCGAGACATATTGGCTTTGCTAATGCTTGTTAATTACTTAAAATCTAAAAAGAGACATACATGGCCTCTTTATTCACAGAAATGCCACATTGCCACTCCCCAGGCATGCACACTACGCTATAAATCTTTAAGGAATCTCCACATGCCCTCCCAGGACCAGACAACCTCCACTCAGAGAGTGGGACGCCTTCGCACTGTAAGTACGGCAGACGCTGATAACCCTTCAGCCTGCCTCACTACAATTTTGTTTGTATTCAATTGAATTACAAAGATTATATTTCACTCTCCGCAATGCCTCTGATCAATTGTTGGTGGGCAGCTAACAGCTGAGTCTTTAGGACTTCATGCCAGTTTCAGACATACGGAGGTCTATTTACAAACATTTTACGCTGTGTTTGTGTCACTTCTTTCTACCTGTTTACTGTATACTGCTCAACCTGTTTAATGCTGCAAAATCATGTGAAAATAATGATTTGCATTACTCAAAGCCTAGGAGGTTGACAATGAGTGGTGAATGAGTGTTCCCATGCAACCACCCAAACTTTCTGACGCTAATCCCTATTTCCTTAAGGAAGTAGACAGGGTTTAGCATCAGTAAATAGTGCCCGTTTCAAATAGGTGCTATGAAGGAAAAACGCTTTAATTTCTCCTTCCTTTTCCAACTTTGTATGTGTGATGCATTGTACAGCATGCATACAAAGTGGGAAAAGGTTTAACGTTAATCTGAGTGTAGTATTTTGTACTGGAAGACTATTCTTCCAGTACAAGACCTATGCTACACTCACGCTAACACTGTTGCCCTATTGTGCAAAGGTGTATCCGTGGTGCACAGAAGCTAATTTCAGCACCAGCGCTAGGATGAGGGGAGGAGAGTGTCATGTTTCTGTATATATGGTGCACTCCTGCTCTTTCTTTCTCACACAACGCAGCACAGCTTTTTTGCCTGTTGTGCTGCATCGTGTGAGATTTTAGTAAATCTGCCCCACGATCTGTAAAATATAAACACATTGTAATTATACCAGCTTTGTTTTCTAGTAGGCAGATGTTTCCATCCTTGTTTTAGTCATTCTAAGTTGTGATATAATACAGGTTTAAAGTTTGGATGAGCTTATTAAGCCGCTACATATCAGGTGAAGATTTTTATCTGTCATACAATTTGATTTACCTTCTTTCGCCCTTTAGATGATGTGTTTTTTCAGCACTAACTGGGCCCACTCCAATCCATTTTACCACTTGATTGTTGAGTTTTTAACTGTGAGTACATAGATTAATCTTGCGGTACAAGGATAAATTATATTCCCACAATCATTCTGAGACACTATTATGTCTCCATACTACAGATACATAATGCGCCCAGATTTCAGACAAAGCGCACCAGCATTATATCATTGCCTGATTCTAACTGTGGGAGGACATGTAAACTTTCTACTGGCAATTTACATAGCTAGAAGTGAACAGAGTAGGTGTGGGTGGTGAAGTCTGCTTCGTTCATAGAGTTTTCTGCACTCCGTGCTCCGCGGAGGTCGCGGAGAGCAGAAAACTTCGCTCCGCGTAGCGCAGCGAGGTTTTTCCCCACTCACCAATGGTAAGTTGGTGAGCACGAACTGCCGCTCGGGTTGAATTTCTACCCGAGTGGCAAGAAGATCAGCACAAACAATAGTTTGTGACAGACTCCACCTCTAGAGGAAATCCACTGAGTTTTTTTGTCACTTCACGGAGTTGTGCGTAGCAATACTCTGCGTACTCTGCAGATTTTTCTTCTTATTGCTATTTCTTTCCACAGAATACCGTTACAATACGCTGGATGACCTTTTAGTGACCATAACTAACCACAGGGATCGTCTGACTAGTGCTGGTTACTTCACTAGTGAGTGAGATTTCACACTGATAACCACAATTTCATCAAAAGGAACAGGAAACTGAACACAATATGTTTCTTTACAGCTTGTTAATTTCCTTGCAAGCCATGATGATATTTCCCTAAAAGACTGACATTCACACCACTGATTTCTTGCCACAGTCTTCTGATATGTTTTTCAGGTCATTAATAATTCTCTAACAGTAAGTAGAAGTACCACATGTGTAATCTTCATTTTGATTGATATGTGATTCTTTCATTTCCTCTGTATGTTTGATTCCTGATGATGACCCTCCTCTAAATATTTGTGTATTGTGGGTCGAAACTTTGGCAACTATACTTTGGACTTTCATTTTAAATTGATCTAAAGGTCCTATTTAGCCACATGTGAATACCTGCATTTTTATAGCACGTGTGCACCAACATGCCTATAGAAGCACCTTGTTGTAAGATTGTTTCTTTAAAGCAAGAAATGGAGTTCTTGCTGATAGCAAGACTCTCCTTACCAACACAGCAGATATGTTCCCCTGTTTCTGCTCCATCTTCTTGAGATCTTTAAAGTTGCCCTCTAGTTCAAAGATTTTATCCTCTGCCCCAGTCACTCTCTCTGACATGTTTCTGTGATCTAAGCAGAGGAGCTTTATTTCTGCACCTATCTCACCAATCTTGGTTTCCAGTGCTACCCTGGAGCTATAGATAGCCTACAGGAATGCCTCCACAATGGCGATTGTGTCGCTCGTTCTTCCTCTCTGCCATTGTGACTAGCTTCCCCATGGGAATAATGTTCATATATTTATCAACCTTGACTTGTCTTGGGAGCCGGCCGTCTTTGTGTTTAGACATTGTGCACCTTTTGTACTCTGCCATCACTGGACTGTTCTGCCACTGCTGTCAATTAGGTATTAGGACAACACCCACAGCTTTTTTTTCAACCAGCCCGCTGCCCCTAATTGCGTCTAGGAGCACTTGCAGCCGGATCCCCAGGGCTCTACTTTATTTGGGTAACATCACACAGTTTCTTTCTGGTTTCTCTCAGATCTACCATAGCTAAGCGAGCCATAGTATCTACATGAAATCTTCCCTGCTGACCTAGAACAGAAATTATGTTCCAAAGCCCTTTCACTGGAGCCTTTCCCCCCACCCCGGCCAGCAACTTCATTCTAATGAGTCTCTCAATGTGGGTGGGGGGGTATGAGGCATTCGTTCCTACCAATATACTCAAAAGAGCAGCAGTAGTCCCTCAGTCCAAGTCATTCAACTCTGGTTCGGTTCTATTTTCAAAGTCCCATGACCTGCTCACCTTTTGTCTATGGGTGGGAGGTTGTAGTTCCATGGTCTCACTAGTGTCAGGCTGGTCACCTGTCCTGATCAGCAGGCATAACATTTAGCTTTAGTAATCCATTGGTGTTGGTTGTTCTCCTAGTGATTTCTTCCAGCACTTCCAATGCAGGGATGTCCAGGGCTGCTGCCTCGCGATCAGCCAATCGAGCCCACTGCCACACCGCACCTGGGTTCTCCTCCCCTCCTCTCTTTTTCAGGGTTGAGCTCCCTAGTGGGGGCATTGCCAGTTTTTTCTCACTGTATGATATAGGCCTTTCTGGGATAGATGGTCAGAATTCTCTCCCTGAGCAATCTGCTCCCTCGGCAACCACATGGCTCTTACCTCTGCCTCAGGTCGCCAATTTGTTTTTTTCCCTGGAGGTCCGATGCTCCAGGCCACGTCTCTTCAAGAAGCAAACCGTTCCTTCAAATCACTTATTAGTGTTACCCAGTTTATCAGAGGCAACCAGGGGGTTCCTTGCAGCCATGTTGCTTCTTGATAGGTAGACAGAAGCAAGTTTTTTAAAGGGTTATTGTCAGGCCACTTTCGATTGGCCATCTCGTTGGCCCCGCCCCCTCTAATTGTGTTTGAAACTTAGAATATATTCATTACGTTGTTAGAAAAAATAACATGCTATAAGAAGCACAAACTAACTGAGCAAGGGTTCAACTTCTTCTAATACTCTGGTCATTTAACATTCTTTAAAGACTTTTCCTGGGGGGGTTCCACATCTTCAGGACAAATGAAGAAGACATGTTCAAAGCCTCAGGCCCACGCTTCTCAGAGAAAATTCATTCATTCTGTATCTTTCCAGTTTTCCAAATGTATTTCTAGTGCAAAACCTCCTGGTCTCTGATTAAAAAATGTTGTCCACAATGTTGACTTTAAGAAATAATGAGGTAAAATAAATTAATGCTGTATTTGTGAATGGAATGCTTGAATTGATTTTACCTATGCTAATTATTCGGGCTGCATCTAAATCCATCAATATTTTGATTACCATGCTGCCTCAGTTCAAATATTCTGTCCATCACTTTTTTGTATACTTCAGTGACTCCCTAATTGGGATGAGTATGAGTCCCGTTTATGCTGTGCCACCGGAACCAAACTATACCAGACTGATGAGCCCTAATAAAGGCAAACCAGGTCTTGGCTTATTCATGTTCTGGTTAACGTTGGCCTGGCATGGACTGTTCCTATTGGAGCAGGATCAAGACTGATTTGCATATGGCTGCATGCAAACTGAGGTATTACAGTGTACAAAATAACCATAGACTTGTTTACAGCCCCAAGTTGTTGCTAATGACTAAGATTAATTCAAGCTTTCTATTCATCACTTTTTTGTATACTTCAGTATGACACCCTAAGTAGAATGGGTATACCCAGATGTGGGTTCCAGGTACACTGTGCCCCTGGAACTAAGCTATGCTCAACAGCTGAGAACTAATAGTGTGAAGGTGGTCTTGGGTTCCTCTAAGGAGGACCTGGTCAGGTAGTTCAGGCTGGACGGTTCCAATTGGAGCAGGGTCAAGACCGATTCGCATATGGCTTGGTCCAAATTAGGGCTTGGTGGAACTCACAGAATTTTTTTCCTTGAATATCTGTGGAGGTTCCTAAAAATTCCACATAGTTCAGCGAGCAACAGAATTGCAGTCCGTCGTACAATTCTACCGAGACAACACATGCACAAGCGCAGCAACACCTCATGCAAGGTCACTTTTGTATACCCAGTTGTCAACTTATGCTCATTTGGAGAATGCCCCTTTCTTTTGAATTACACTCATACCATGATCGAGTTAAATATACCCATAGAACATAGTAAAAGTGCTACACTTTGCCAGCCAGTATACCCATAAAAAAATAAATTATCTAATGGTGCACCATCAAAGTGATTACGTACCCTTTTAAACCACTCAGGCCTCCCAACCCTCACTGGAGGGGTGGCAACCACCTGGCCTGTTGTAGTCCAGTGCAGACTCACAACAGTTACAATAAAAACTCTCAATTCACCAACCAGGTAACGGTACAAAGCAGCCCGGGCCCAATGTACTGTACCTCCGAGGGCCGGAGGTACAACTGGTAAACGGAGTCCGAATCCTACTTGCAGAAGCACATTGACAGCTGTCTCGAAACTTCGGAAAACTAAAATTCCCAGAAATCTCTATCATCTGGGCTGGGCAAAAAATGCAGATTGAGCTGAGGGCCCTCCCGATTGAATAGGTTTCGGTCATACGAAAGTAAATAAATATCTACCTTTAAGTAGCGTAACAAACGTTGAGGGGGACCCACTGCAAGGTCCATCGAAGACCCCCCACTCCGGATTTTATCCGGAACTCTCAGACCTGAGTACTGTGCTGAGGGAGCTTACTGCAGCTCGGGCTCCCCACGCATCACGGGGGCTGCGGGTCCTGTGTTACGCCCCTGCCTTCTTTGTGGAACAAGAAGGCACAGCTCATTTATCAATATTTTAATTTTCACTTCAGCTGCCTACAGAAATAGTCTTAAAATGTGTATGTTTTTCGTCCACATGTTTTCATTGGTTAAAACTAGGCCCTGTGCAAGTTCTTCAAGGAGTTATGACGATGCAAAAACTGGAGCATGTCATACCATATGGAACGTGCCAACAGAAATCTCAATGCTGAAGAAGAAACCAGGAATTATTTAATCTCCACGTGCCTGTCAGGTCTGCTGGGAACTCGCTGAGCCAAGCTCCTTGCACTGACAACACTCTGCTCTGAGGTACACACAGGAGTGCCGCGACTGTTCCACCCAGGCTTGAAGAATGAAAATCGGTAATACTGTGTGACCGGTATCCCAGGCCAAGACTAGAGGTGGGTGGTAAACTCCACCACGCAGCAGTAGGTGGAGTTTTTGCCATACTCAGCGCTCCAAGCAGATTGCAGAGTTTGTAAAACTTCCTGAACTCCGCATGCGGGGTAGAGTTTACCGCCCAACCCTAATATAAACTGAGGTGGCATTGTGTGCAAAAACGCGATGGGCTGGAATTCAGCCCTGAGTTATTTCCAATAGCTGACATAATTCAAGCACTCCATCCCTCACTTTTTTGGTGTACTTTAGCATATAAAGAAAGCATTTATGATGCTGGGGAATGATCGAGCTACTGATGTCCTCTGTTGACATTTGAGGCAGAAGTTGCCCTAAGTCTGGCTGAAAAGTAGATTTTCCCTTTTACTGGAAGCCCATACATGTGCTGTCTGGGCTACCACTAAACATCAGTTGACTCTAGAATTTGGCATTTGTTTCAGTTCCAAGTCATGTGGAAAGTTGATGACTGCTTGGCAAGCATTTTGTGTCAAATTCGGACATTTCCTTATTATTTTTAAATTCTATTCAGAGTGTCCTGCCTGAAAAGTATTTGAAACATAAACTTTTAATTTGAGACACCTTAAAAGCAGCAGTTGCTTTAACGCAGTATTTTGAAATGCTTTTTCTTTTCTTTTTTTTGTAACAGTGCTTTCTAACAAGCATCTTCAAAGCCAATAGCTTGCCATTCACTTGCTTTTATTTGTTTTATATGTGGGTGTAACCCATAAAATCTTGTGCACATCAGTGCTCGTGCGGGAAAGTGAACAGTGCAAGTGACATGTGAGACAAAGAAAACAGCAAAAGAGCGGTCCAAAAGAAATATTCAATTGCTTTAATGGTTACAAAACTTTCAACAACGTTTCAACCTGTAATTAGTTCAAGTCATCTTCAGGACCGGGTTACAAAAGAATTTGTCAGTGCTCTCATGGAGCAAAGAAAAGGTCCCAGGTATGATACATCAGAGACTGCACCCAAAGTGTGGTGTGCAGAAAAATCCAAGTAGATGGACAAAAGTGGTGCACTACTGGTCTGGTGTGCAATGAGAAAAATTGTGTATGGACACAACAGAGCTGACGTACAGGTCAAAGCGTCCAGGACGTGTATAGCAAGGTAATCGAGGGGGAGGCGTCAGGGCTTGGTGGAAGACTAATCCCAAAGCAAATAACTCTGTAATTAATACAGGCAGTTCCTGAAGAGATCAAAGGCTTTCCAATAAATGGCAGTAACCTCTTGGTTACTGCCATGGAACCCACGTTGCTGCAGTGTGGTGGGGGACAGATCCTGGTATAGCCATACTTTGACACTTTTGAAGAGATCAAGCTCTTGTCCCATCCTGTTTTCATTATGGTTTCTTTAAGGTTTTCTTTAAGGTAGTAGCTGTGTACACAGGAGAGGATATCCTGAGGCTGGCCAGGGCCAATGGAGGGGTGACCTGTCCTATCTGTGTGATCCAGGGTGGCTATGTCATCTCGAAGTCAGTTGAAGAGCGGCAACATAAATGAAAATGGGATGGGGCAGGAGGTTCTCCTTCCTCTGGTGTGACCTCTGACACAGTCTGGGTTGCCGGTTCCATGACAGCCGAGAATTTGAGGATATGTGGTATTTTGGAAACCATTATGGTGAGCAGATCTTTCAAAGTCCTTCTTTGGAAGTTGGGCTGCCATGGAGATCATTTGTTAGGAGCCTGTGTAGGTCGAGGTAGTAGCTGTTCCTCAGGAGGGAGGGGAAGCTGGTATGTAGTTCAGATCTTGCAGGGGCCTCTGGCTCCTAGAGGGACACTCCCACCTTGTGATGTGACTCCTCTATCAGCTTTCCTCCTGCCTTTCAGCACACAGCAGGCATCAAGTCTGGTGCATGTGCCAGGCCCCTTTCCGACACCTGCAATAGGGTGATGCAGCCTGGGGGAACCACACGGGCAGCAACAACAGTGCTACCACCGCCCTAGAAGTGCTCCAGCTCAACAGCGAAGGCTTGGGGCTTGATACAGTCTGTGGAGCCAGATGGCATCACCATCTTTGGCTTGACAGGTGGCCCCCGAAGACCGCCCTCCCACTCTCTGCATGGGAGGGGTCAAGATCGCTGCTGCAAGGCTCCCCATACAGGTAAGTTGGCCACTTATTAGGCAGCAGGACTTTTCTGCTGCTGGAGCGTGTGGCGGGTAGGGCAGTATTTTAATCAGCACCAGGCACCAGTTTGGTCCTCTCTAGGCCTCTCTCACCTCTTTGTCAGTTGTGAATGAAGGGGTGCCTCTTCTAAACCTCACCCACTCCAGTCTGCGTCCCCTGTGTTCAAGATCATGGGCCATCAGCTAGGGCAGCCCAGCAGGCATGCAGGCAGGCCGGTAGCATCCGCTTAAGCGTCCCTTATGTGACATTATGTTTTTTGTGTTGTGGTATGTTATTGCAGCAGACTGTGGCATTCCGTTTTCCCTGTTAAATATTGTGTGTGCGCCTGCAGAAGGCACATGAGGCCACTGAACAGCCATGCCATTATTTAGGACTAAAGTGGTAGCTAGTGTCCCACTCCTGATTCTCTAGTTGACTGAATGACTACATGTACATAATGAGTGCACCCATGTTTCACACAAAGTTTAAGTATGTAATGGCAACAATGCATGTAGAACAGTATTTCAGGATGTATTTATACACACCCTTAAACACCCTAGTAGAGCACATATAGTAAATAAATATATTTTGTTTATCTAACATCATTATTAGATACCTGACTATCTCTTTTAGCAATACAGTGCCATTTTTGACTATAGTGCCTACTAGCCCTCCTAATCCTCAAGGATACCTAAGTGAGCAAGTCAGAAAGAGTGGTCCAGTTGTCTGGTCTTATTTTGGAGAGGGTGGTGAGCACCCTGGTCCAATCTTTTACTTTGATGGGACAGCCCCAGACCAAATGGAAAAAGTCACTATCACTGGTGCTATACCGGAAGCAGCAAGAAGAAGGAAGCTTATTAGCACACCATATCTTCTGTAGGGTAAAATACATAATATGTAGGCAGTTGAGCTGTATCACAGACAAGAGGAACCCATTCGCTCAAATGGGGCCATTTTAGCACCGTCACACAAATTCCTCCAGGGAACCCACCCATCGATCTCACTTCTCCCTGAGGGCCTTGAGCCAGCAGATGTATTAATAATGAGTGATTTTTAAAGGTGCTCTTTGTAAGCAAGAGTGCTGGGGCCTACACAAAAGACCTATGGCAATGAGCTGGTATCTCTTATTAGAGTCCTTCAAAGCTTCAGACACTTTTAACACCTAGTGACTTGAAATTATTACATCCTCAAGGCTCTAGGCCATGTTGGATATGACTTTGCCAATTCTTGTTGGCCTGCCCACCTTGCCCCCTCATTATCCTTACTACCATGCATGACGTTATGAACCCGGTGGGTTTCAACAACCTCTACCCAATTTCTGCCATCCCACAAATCCGAACAGATTGGAACCTATGCCACCCCCCAATATCTAGAAAATATCATCTATGCAGGCAGTGGCGGCTCATCGTGGGAGTGCTGCGGGGAGGTGTAGAGTATGTTAATATGACTTTAAACATTGTCCCTCTTTGATGTCACATGTTTATTGAGCATTTTGTATTCTGTGGCGTGCGCTCCTTGAGGATATGTTTACTTTCAAGGTGTGCTCGCGTCTTGCCTCTGTTGCGGTTAGAAATCCTAACTGAAGAATGTCATTCAGCAGTTGGACTTCTTCCGCAACAGACGTGCTCCAGTGACTTCCTTTTCCCTTCAAGAAGAATAAATCTACTTTGATGAACAAATATTAATCTTGAGACTTTATTCAAATTTACTTTCATGTGATTGGATTCACATCTTCACATTTTGGCGACGATTTTTAGAAGGAGGATTTCACAAGATTTGCACGCCCTACCTTTAGAAATAAAACGTGGATTGTTGCCGGCAGCCGCTCGATATTCTTGGTGAGCTTTTCCGCGATCTGCTGCCACCTGTGAGGAGCCAATGGCAGAATTTTGAGTATTTTGCCTTTTCCTGGTTTCACACTCATCTGACTCCCCACGCTCCTACCTAACAACGTGGTAACCTAGCAACGAGCACAACAAAAACAACGTTGCACATCATCGCGCATGGACGTCACCGGTGGCCATCTTCATGAATAAACAAGTTTGTTTCCATAGCTACGGAGTCACCGATCGGGCGAATTACGATCGGAACAGAGATATTTTCATGCGGGCTTGCACATAGTGTATATTCTTCAGCGATATACATGCTAAATAAGCCAAATTGAATACTAAAGCCTGCACTTGGAGTTTATAAAGAAAAGTCTTAGAAAAAACACAGAAAGGAAATACATTTTTGGGAAAAATTATAAAAGGTATTGTTAACTTTATTTATACAATACAGGAGAGGGAAGAAAATAATAACTTTACGGAAAAACTATATATATTTATTTTATTTTATTTACATATTGACAATAACACACTTGTTTTAACAGTAACTTTATTGAAAGCATTCAAAACATAGCTTTGGATTAATACAATACAATATAATGGCAACCAATCAACAAATTGTGCTTCTTGAACAATTTCTTCCTGTCTCTGGCAAACCAAAAGAAATATGGAAAACCTGGTTTCGTAGTTTTGAGAGTTATTTGGTTGCAATTGATGCTGATGATTATTCTGCAAAAAGAAAGTTGGCAATTTTGTATAGTCACTTAGGAAAATCAGGACGGGAAATATTTGATAATCTTCCTCCTGGTATTCCCCCGCCTGGAAATGGAGATGGATGGAATGTTTTCACTGATGCAGTTCAAAGACTGAATACAAAATTTCTAGAACAACCAAATGTTATGCCAAGAAGCAAAAAGCAATAGCGGACCTTTAGTGCCGCACCTCGCGCCAATTCCTTAGTATGAAGATGCTGTGCAGCCAACCCCTACGCCAGCCGTTGATTGGCGTTACTGTGCTCCAGATCAAGAAATTAATATAACGAATGGGGTGCGCAGCTCACAAAGTCAAGTAGGCCAGATGATAAGAAAAAATCACTTCTTTATTTGAAATTATTTCACTTTAAAAGCATTCCATTCAAATCATCAGCCAACGCGTTTCACTCCCACATAGGGAGCTTCCTCAGGGCGAAAACAATGGCAATTGGCGATATAATAAACACAGCGTAATTCTATCCGATATGTGATTGCTCGTTGTTCAGCAGTGTACCCGTCACCTTATCTAAGGTACTTGTAGTAATCCCATATGTTCCTGTGTAGAAATAGAGGAGTGATCAATTCAATCCACAACAAAATAGAAGAAGTAAATCCGATAATTATCAGTTGTAGATATCAACTGGGATCAGCAAATCCATTAGACGCTGGGAAGCTGTACTCAAGTTCGAGCCGCCACATAGTAGGCAGACCAAAGTAGTTTAAGAATTGAAAAAGGTGTCCGATCGGTGTGGCAGCAGTAAGAGTGGTTGAATTCGGCCAAAACCTTTGCATAGGATATCGGTATGCTGCTCACTCACGGATCTTAAGGAATACTGTACTTACAGCTCTCATAACTCTTGGGCCGCAATGCAATACACGTGACTTCATTGATTTGTAATCGCCTTGTGGGAATCACCAGATGAATTGGCTGTAGATACTGGCCGAATTCAACCACTCTTACTGCTGCCACACCGATCGGACACCTTGGGTGAGGCCCTGAAGAGGCGGGAGAGAACCAGCAAGGAGAGAGGAGAGATTCTCAAGATTGACCCGGCCCCATGATCGGACCCAGGTGTTTTTGGGTCGGGGGGGGCATAGCTGGGGGAAGGATAGGAAGGAGAAATGAAATCAAATGATGGTCGGACCAGGTGCAAGGGGAGATAGATAAGGATTCCACAGGGCAGTTCAGGGACCAGATTTGGTCAAGCTGGTGACCCTTGATGTGGGTGGGGGAGTGAACATGGGGTGTGAAGTTAAGGGAGTGGAGGGTTTCGGAAAAATCCTTAGATGACAGACATTCGGCAGGATCGGAAGGCCAGAAATTAAAGTCGCCGAGGAGCAGGATGGAGGAGTTGTTGATTGCAATGGTAGCCAAGACCTCCAAAAAATCTGGGAGAAACTGCAGGGGGGACTGAGGAGGACGATAAGTAAGGAAACAGGTAAGAGGAGGGGAGGTGGATACTGTGCGAATCACCAGGAATTCGGTGGTAGCAATGTTAGGTAGAGGGAGAATTTGAAAAGGGAAATCGGTACGTGCGATGACTGCCACGCCGCCCCCGGCTCTGCCCGAAGGGCGGTCAGCCCTGAGGGCGTAGTAGGAGGCTGGAAGGGTGGATAGGAGTGCAGGGAGGGAGTCATCGCAGAACCAGGTCTCGGTTAAGAAGAGGAGATCTGGGGCCTGTAAGTCCAGCAAGACCGAGAGTTCGTGCGAGTGGGCAACAGCAGAACGGGTCTTGAGGTAGACAGCTGTGATGGTTTTAGGGTTTGGCGGAGGAACAGGCCTACAGGTCGTAGGCGGGGTAACCAGAATAGGAGGAGGGTGAGGGAGGGGAGAGAGGGAGGCTATGCCGAGAGCAGAGATGCGAGAGCTGGTACTGGTCGTGATGGGCCAGGGGCCCTGGTAGCTGCGAAGTAGGGCCGGGCTGTAGGTGATAGGTGGGGCAGAGTGTAAGGCCCCTAGTCCCGGCCGGTCGCGGACGGGCGCAGACGGGCTTGACTTAGGCGCGCCTTTGGCGCGCAATCGTCGCGCCCGCTGCGCTCGTCCGCTGCGCTTCCTACCAAGACACATATTTATGGTCGTGAGGCGGGGAGTTGAAAGGGGCGTGGCCAACAGAGTGGGCGTGTCTGTGGCGCGCCTCGCGCTCGAGAATGGCGTCTGGAGGTGAGGGGTCGTTGCAGCGTGGAGCGCTGTTTAAAGAGAAGCCAAGAAGTGCAGGTAGGAGGGGAGGTGATAGAAACACGTTATCACAGTTTAAAAAATTTTAAAAAACAAAGTTATGCATTCTCCCGGCTTCCGCCTCAGGAGTCCAATAGCTAATGAAGCGCCTCGCTTCAGCGCTCGCTATATATACAAGAGGTCGAGGGGGCGTGGCCAACAGAGTGGGCGTGTCTGTGGCGCGCCTCGCGCTCGAGAATGGCGTCTGGAGGTGAGGGGTCGTTGCAGCGTGGAGCGCTGTTTAAAGAGAAGCCAAGAAGTGCAGGTAGGAGGGGAGGTGATAGAAACACGTTATCACAGTTTAAAAATTTTTAAAAAACAAAGTTATGCATTCTCCCGGCTTCCGCCTCAGGAGTCCAATAGCTAATGAAGCGCCTCGCTTCAGCGCTCGCTATATATACAAGAGGTCGAGGGGGCGTGGCCAACAGAGTGGGCGTGTCTGTGGCGCGCCTCGCGCTCGAGAATGGCGTCTGGAGGTGAGGGGTCGTTGCAGCGTGGAGCGCTGTTTAAAGAGAAGCCAAGAAGTGCAGGTAGGAGGGGAGGAGATAGAAACACGTTATCACAGTTTAAAAATTTTTAAAAAACAAAGTTATGCATTCTCCCGGCTTCCGCCTCAGGAGTCCAATAGCTAATGAAGCGCCTCGCTTCAGCGCTCGCTATATATACAAGAGGTCGAGGGGGCGTGGCCAACAGAGTGGGCGTGTCTGTGGCGCGCCTCGCGCTCGAGAATGGCGTCTGGAGGTGAGGGGTCGTTGCAGCGTGGAGCGCTGTTTAAAGAGAAGCCAAGAAGTGCAGGTAGGAGGGGAGGAGATAGAAACACGTTATCACAGTTTAAAAATTTTTAAAAAATAAAGTTATGCATTCTCCCGGCTTCCGCCTCAGGAGTCCAATAGCTAATGTAGGAGCAAGAGATTTGTTCAAGTCAGTACCGTTTCTTCAATAGAACACCCAGACATAAATATTGCTTCTGTTGAATCGTCTCTGCAAAACTTCGATATTAAGACTGTTGATGTTTCATCGCAGTCTTTAAAGAAAAAGATAATACTTTCAATTGATACTGATGGAGAGTCATCCATGAATATTCGTGCAAAAGAACCTACGTGTGAAGTTATGATTAATAACATTTCTTTCAGCATGATGGCAGACTCTGGTGCGCCTGTAACCATCATTTCTGATGTTTTATTTGATTTTCATTAGCCATCTCATTCCATGAAATGACATCCTTTAGATATTGTTCCAAAGGGTTATGGTGGCAAAGACATCGATATGTTGGGTTACTTTATGGGTGATGTGACATGCTTGGAAAGGTGCATTTGTACAAAAATCTATGTTGCAATCGAAGGAAAGTGTATTATAGATTGGCAAGATCTTGCAAAAATGGGCCTCAAGCTAGTTCCAGGTTCTAATTCTCCAGTGCAAGTTAATGATGTGTCCATTTCATTAATTTCAGAAAACTTAAATGATCTAGTTAGTAGTATTATCTCAGAGTTTCCAGAAGTTTTCAGAGAATCAGTTGGCAAAATCAAGAACTGCGAGCATTTAATCAAGCTTAAACCAGGTGCAATCCCTGTTATGCACAAATTGAGAACAATACAGTTAAATGTTGAAGATGATCTTAAAAATTTGTTAGATAAAATGGTGTCTGAAGGCATAATTGAAACAACCAATTCCTCACAATGGGTCAGTCCAATAGTCATCGTTAAAAAGAAGGATTCTTGCATTTGTTTTTGTGCTGACCTTCGCTCATTAAATCAAAATATAATCATTGACTGTCATCCTCTTCCAAAAATTCAAGATTTACTCACTGGCATCTCTGATTCAAAATGTATCACTTTGCTTGATTTACGGAGTGCATATCACCAAATTCCTTTGTCCCCATCATCATCTGAGCTTACTACATTTATCACTCCTTTTGGAGCATATAAATATTTAAGACTCCCTTTTGGCTTGGCTTCTGCAACCAGCGTTTTTCAGAAATTTATGGATGACCTACTTAGAGATATTCCATCTGTACAAGCGTACCAGGATGACGTTCTTATTTTTTCAAAAAATAAGATTGATCATATTCACACTTTAAAGGCAGTTTTATCCCGTTTTAAGGAGGTTGGTGTAACTTTAGGAAAAAACAAATGTAGATTTTTTGCAAAGGAAGTAGATTATTTGGGACACTCAGTCTCAGAGAATGGAATAAAACCAAAATTTTCACTTACTCAGGCAATATCAAATGTTCCAATTCCCTCTGATAAAGATTCTTTGAGATCTTTTTTAGGGTTGACAGAATATTATTCAAGGTTTATCCAGGGTTACTCCCAGATTGTTCATCCTTTGCGTGTTCTTCTTAAGAAAAATGAGAAATTTAATTGGTCAAATGAGGTTGAATACGCGTTTAACCTTGTTAAAAAAGTCATAATTGAGGCACCTTGTCATCATTTACTCCAGGATTAAACTGTACAATCTCTGTTGATGCCAGTCAACATGGATTGGGTGCAGTTCTTTGTCAATGGATAGGTTCAAAAGAGCACACCATCGGGTTTGCTTCCAGATCTCTAAGTAGTGCTGAAAGAAATTATAGCACTATTGAGAGAGAAGCTTTAGCCTGCTCATGGGCATTTGAAAAATTTTAAACGTATATTTGGGGTTCACACTTCATTCTTATTAGTGATCATAAACCCTTGTTGCACCTCCTCAATGGCAATGGCACTGGCACTGGGAAAGCTTCAGCCAGGTTAGTGAGAATTTTGTCAAGATTACATGAATACAATTTCACCATACAACACATTTCTGGAGGACATAATTTGAGATCAGATTGTCTTTCTAGACTACCTTTAAAAGAAAACTCATTTGATTCAAGATTTGATGATGTAGAATGTGTTGTTGCTTCAAATGAGGACTTAGTTCTTTCTCCTTTCAGTATTTCACAATCGGATTGGGTCAAAGCTTATTGCGATGATTCTACACTCTCTGCTGTTAAGAACATGATTATATCAGGTTGGCCGAAAGAACGTTCCCTTCCTCCCCCCTTAAAATCATTTGCTCAAGTATCAAATTATTTATCCATTGTCAATGATGTGATTTTTCGTGGAGATCAATGCGTCCCTCCAACCATTTTTAGAAACAAACTTTTTCATACAGCTCATGAAGGACATTTAGGGATAGATGAATGAATGAATGAATTCAAATTTGTACCGCGCTACTAAGCCCAATGGGCGTCAAGGCGCCTAACCAAAAGCTAGCTAAGTAAAAGAGGAAGGAACTTACTGATAGGCTTTAGAAAAGCACCAGGTTTTAAGGGCTTTTTTGAAAAGTGCCAGAGAAGGTTGGGACTTAATCTCCAAAGGGAGAGTATTCCATAATAGCGGAGCAGCGATGGAAAAAGCTCTGCTGCCCCATCTAACCTTCTTGGAGCGAGGGACTACCAACAGATTAGAGTCTGAGGAGCGAAGACGCCTACTGGGAACATAGCGGGTTAACAAAGACCCTAAAGCATCTGAGGAACCAGCCAGAAGAGCTCTATAGGTAAGACAAAGGAGTTTGAATGAAATCCTATAGTAGACAGGAAGCCAGTGCAGGCTCTTCCTGGCCATTGTAGCAGAAGATGCGTTTGGAAGTGCCAAAACAAATCTGGCCGCCGCATTCTGCACAATCTGAAGGCGCTGAACAAGGTACTTATTGGTCTCCGCATACAGTGCGTTACAGTAGTCTAACCTGGAGCCTACCAGAGGAATCACGGTCTGCTTACGCGCCTGAGGGGACAAATAATGAAGGATTCTTTTAAGATTCTTAATGACTCCCCGACATGTGGCCACCGTTCTGTTGACCTGAAGATTCATGGACAGCGAGGTGTCGAAAATGACACCGAGGTTCCTGGCCGATTGGGAAGGAGTGGGGCAGGTTCCTAAAGATGAAGGCCACCACTCACTAGACCAAATGTCCTGGTCCTTACCAAAGACCATGACCTCTGTTTTATCGCCATTCAGTTTTAAGGAGTTCAAGATCATCCACGCCGCCACCATCTGCATGCATGACCTAAAGCCAAGCGCGGATGTACTCACAGAGTGGGCCAAGGACACCATGATTTGCGTGTCATCAGCGTAAGACACAACCTCCATACCCTGCGATCTTACTAGTCTAGCAAGGGGGGCCACATAGATGTTAAATAGAGTCGGACTTAAAGCCGACCCCTGGGGCACCCCACATTGCAAAGATTTGGCAGGGGAGAGGAACTCACCAAGCATGACTCTTTGTTCTCTGAGATGTAGAAAAGAGTCAAGAAGACCCAAGGCCGGCCCTGCCACCCCTGCCTCAGCCAAACGAGATGTTAAAATAGAGGGAGATAAGGTGTTGAACGCTGCAGTAAGGTCCAATAAGACCAAAACAGTCGTCTGGCCAAGATCCACCTTACGGCGAATGTTATTGACCACCATGGTGAGGGCAGATTCTGTACTGTGAGATTTCCTGAAGCCATGCTGAGAACTGTCCAGGAACTCAGAAGCATCTAGGAAAGTGGATAAATGGACGTTCAGATGAGATTCAAGCATCTTTGCTGGGGCCGGTAACAGGGATATAGGTCTAAAGTTTTTAAGTGATCCGGGATCAAGGGAAGGCTTTTTAAGGAGGGGCTTCACTATAGCCTTTTTCCAGGCCAAGGGAAAAGTACCCTGGGCCATGGCCCCGTTCACTACTTCCAACAGCGGAGGCAGGAGAATGACCCTGCAATCCATTAGAACTTTCAAGGGACAGGGATCCAGAGGGGAGGCAGACTTAGTCCTGTCTAACAGGAGATTAAGCCCCTCCAGGGAGAGCGGCGGAAAGTGAGTGAGAATCTTAGTTGGATCTCTCGTCCAAGATTCTGAGATCTTAATATCAAAAGAAGAGTGATCGCCTAGCGTACTCCTCTGAGTTTCTAAGGCGAGATAAATATCTGCAATTTTCTTACAAAAGAACTCCGAGATGTTATTACACAGCTCCTTTGAGCCAACAACAGGATCGGGTATCTGAAGGGAACAAAGAGAGTCCACAATCTTAAACAACTCTTTAGATGAAGTAAGAGAGGTCGTAAGATTCGAGAAGAACTCCTGCTTCTCTTTAATCACTCTAGCTTTATACTCCCGTAACAGCCGTTCATGCTCCTCTCTGTCGGAGGTATCCCACGACTTGCGCCATCTACTCTCCTTACTTCTACAGGTTTGTCTTAGGAGTCTTAAAGGCTCCGTAAACCATGGCGCTGAGGGTTTCCGCCGAGCCACATATCGCAGAGAGGCGGGGGCTAGCTCATCAACCGCTATAGTGATGGAGTTAGCAAGATCTTGAGCCGCCTCACCCGCATCTCTCGCAGACGAAAACTCAGTACCTCTTATAAAAGGAACAAGGGCTTCATTAGTAATATTCCTGAAATTTCTTTTAGGACCTCTATTGGTGGCAGCAGGGTTAGGACACTCTCCAGAAGGCGATGCAAATTCTAGAGGTATTGCCAAATGGTCTGACCAAACCAAAGGCAGGGGGGAACCCACTGAGAGTCTAGCATCGTTGGTGAATACCCCGTCCAGTATATGCCCAGCCCGGTGAGTTGAACTCTTCACCAACAGAATAAACTCACAGGCTTCCAGCGAGTCCATCAGCCGAGAGGTGTCCTTTGCCGCCGATCGTCCAGATGGAAATTTAAATCCTCAAGAATGGTAATATGTGATTTGCCAAAATAGGGCTCCAAGATTCTAAAGAGCTCGGAACAGAAACTGGCCCTGGGACCAGGCGGTATGTAGACAAGGATGCCCGTGAAGGAAACTGTGGGAGAGCACGAAATGCAAAAATACATTGCCTCAAAAGAGTCCAAGGGCTCAGACAGGGTTTTGATAGTACAGGAAAATGAGACCTTGCAGAGAATTGCTAACCCTCCCCCTCTGCGTCCTAGTCTATCCTGTCTGTATAGCGTAAAGCCCTCAGGTATCGCCAATAATAAGTCATGACCAGAAGAGTCAGACGCCCAAGTTTCGGTCACAAACACCCAATCGGGTTGCCTATCATTCACAAACTCGTGGAGCGCTAAATTATTCTTGATAAGTGACCTAGCATTAATCAAGAAACCCTTTCTAGATTGAGTAGCCGACTGCAACACTAGAGGGGTTTGAGGTCTCGTCCAAAGAAAGGAAGAAGGACGAAAAACCGCCCCACAAGTATGACATAAAGAAGAACGTCTTAGGCCCTCCGGAGAGAAACGATGGTGGCAGGCTAAATGCGATGGTCTGAGAGCTAGCAACTCCCGTGGAGAATATACCCTCACTACCTGCTGGGGACGGTAGAGGTCCTCTGAGTCCAGCCCGACCAGCAGCCCGACCTCAGCGTGGACGGGCGCAGACGGGCTGAACTCAGGTGTAACTCCGGCGGAAGTCCGGCGACCCCGCTGCGCAATACCGCTGCGCGTCGGCATGACTCCCTTTAAAGACGTCTATCGTCCTTGGGACAGCTAGAGCGTCCAAGCTACACGATGGCGCTGGCAGGCGTCACAAAGCACTCCCAATATGGCCGCCTATCGTCCTAACAGAGACCGGGAAGTGGGCCCGCCCAACAGCGGTGAGAGTCACAGAATTATAGTGCAGGCGAGGGGCATAACATTTAAAAACAGGGTATAATTTTGAAAGCAGAATTTTAACCAATATGCAAAACGAGGAGATTTTAAAAATCTTAATTAGCAGCAGTTCCGTCACACCAATCGCGCTGTACACGCAGTGCGCTGTGCGCAGGTGAACACTGACAATAGACTAGCGGGAAAAAGCACAAAGTTTACCTCCCTTTAAAGACGTCTATCGTCCTTGGGACAGCTAGAGCGTCCAGGCTACACGATGGCGCCGGCAGGTGTCACGAAGCACTCCCAATATGGCCGCCTATCGTCCTAACAGAGACCGGGAGGTGGGCCCGCCCAACAGCGGTGAGAGTCATAGAATTATAGTGCAGGCGAGGGGCATAACATTTAAAAACAGGGTATAATTTTGAAAGCAGAATTTTAACCAATATGCAAAACGAGGAGATTTTAAAAATCCTAATTAGCAGCAGTTCCGTCACACCAATCGCGCTGTACACGTGCCACTTCAAGAAAACTTAAAGAACACTTTTGGTGGCAAGGTCTAGATGGAGATATAACTAATTGGATTAACAATTGTAATACGTGCCTGGTTTCAGATAGATATTGGAAGACATCTCATCTTCCTTTACATTGTGTCCCTTTGCCTGAGGAACCTTGGTCCAAAATTGCAATTGATTTTGCTGGTCCATTTGTTGTTTTACCTCAGCATAGACAGTATATTATTACACTCGTTGATTATCATTCAAAATGGGTTGATTTTGATTTTTGTGAAACACCAAATTCTCATGCTGTCATCAAATTTCTTTACAGAGTTTTTCTAGCTGAGGGCTCACCAAGAGAAATTGTTACGGATAATGGTTCACATTTCTGTTCTTCCTTAATACAGGAATATTTTAACATACATGACATTAAACATCTATGGGTTGCATTGTACTCTCCTTCCTCGAATGGTCTCATTGAAAGAATGAATAGATTCATCAAGGAGGGCATTCAATCTGCAATTTCCACCAATGTTGACGTTGAAGACTTTCTAAGAAAGAAGATTTGGTCATACATTGTTACTCCTCATTCCACTACTGGCATTTCTCCCTTTAGATTACTCAAAAAAAGAAATCCAAATGGGAACATTTGCCCATCTTGGATAAAAAGTCTTTCAAGTAAAGATAATAATTGTTTAGCTTGTAATGATAAGCATATTCTTAAAAGAAATGTCTTGGCGCAACAGGAAGTACAAAGGAGAAGCTTTGATTCTGTTGTTAAACCTGTTGTGCATACATTTCAAATTGGTGATTGGGTCATGATCAAAAATCCATGTAGAGTCACTAAAGGTGTTTCGAAATTTTATCTACATACACAAATTATAAAAGTTGCAAAAGGCTCAGTTTTTTGGGATAGAAAGGGGTGATGGAATAAAAGAGCTATAGTTAAACTTTCCCCCGAACAAGCCAATGAAATTCGGATGACTAAACAAGTCTTTTGACATATCTTCTTGTTCTCATTTCCCCATTGGCTCACCTTCTGAAAATTCTCACACACAATCCTTTCAAACTGCTCCTAACAGCCCTTCTCAATGCACTTCTCAAGACTCAAACTCACAGATCAGTTACACCTCTCCTACACCCACAACATCTGTATCAATCAGACCTACTAGGAACTGTTCATTCCCTGCAAAATGTAAGGATTTTTATTTGTCTTAATTTTCTTATTGTAACAGTCTGTTTTTCCTTTATTAAAAAAAGGGAGATGATGTAGAGTATGTTAATATGACTTTAAACATTGTCCCTCTTTGATGTCACGTGTTTATTGCGCATTTTGTATTCTGTGGCGTGCGCTCCTTGAGGACATGTTTACCTTCAAGGAGTGCTCGTGTCTTGCCTCTGTTGCGGTTAGAAATCCTAATTGAAGAATGTCATTCAGCAGTTGGACTTCTTCTGCAACGGACTTCCTTTTCCCTTCAAGAAGAATACATCTACTTTGATCAACAAATATTAATCTTGGGACTTTATTCAAATTTACTTTCATGTGATTGGATTCACATCTTCACAGGAGGCGGGGAGGGGCACGGTGGGGGGGTAGTGAAATCCGACATACGACAGACACGAGTAAGGTAAGTAAATAACTAAATAAAACAATGTACCGTACGCGCGCTGCCTTGCAGAGTTGGCGATGCAGCGCGCGCAAGGTAAATTGTTTTAATTATTTAATTACTTACCTTACTCGTGTCCGTCGTATGTCGGACTTCACTATCCCCCCACCCTGCCCCTTTCCCGGCCTGCCTCACCACCCCACAGCACTCCCATACCGAGCCGCCACTGTATGCAGGCCTTTCATAGAATCAGAGTTTACCAGATGCACCCGTCACTAGGGGGGTGGGACGGTTCTCAGTTAATTGTTATTTTAGTAAACCCGGTTTAAACTTTATAGGCAACCACAACTGTACATCCATAGTACTTGTCAATAGGTTCTCCCTGTTGTACTTGACGCAGACTCTCACTAATTTCACAGCATCTTGTTCCCAAATGTGTTCACTGATATTGTATATACATGTTATTATATGGAATAGTGCAATTTGAGAAACCCAATAAAATGTCTTTTAAAAAAATGTGTGATTTTTAAATCACTGCAGATCTGTCAAACAAGCGTGGTGGGAGGCCAGTGCATGTGTAGCTGTAAATATTTATAGAATATCGTTTTGTCTCGGTCAAACTCCACATGAAGATGTTGCAAAGTTCTTGTGTGTTTACCTTGCTAGTCATTTCCAAATGTAGCTACCCCAATGTCAGGAACTGCCCGGAACGATGTATGGGACACTGTCAGGGACTTCGGCAAAGACTGGTGACAGGGTATAAAACGAAAGCAGAAAGAGCAGTACAGGACTGCCCAGGATCACACAGGATGTCAGAGGATAAAAGGGATCCAAAAGGGAAGCCTACCGAAAGGAACAAGATAGCTAAGACTCAGAAAAGATAGGCTCTCAAGAGGAGATTTACCATTCAGAAAAACTGCACCCAGGACAGACGTGCAAGATATATTTATATAATAACATTAACAATAAAGGGAACAAGGGGTTAAGCAGTTGAGAGCTCCACGCGGTATGACTGAAGCTCAGTAAGTTCCTCAACCACAATTGCTTGGACAGATACTGATTGCAAAAACCCACATATAGGATATACAGCAAAGGAAGGCTCTGTGGAGCTGATACCTATGGCGATGTAATAAATGTAACTCAAAGACAATAATCACAGTAGACTAGAAACACAGCAACACAAAAGGCGGTAACAGCAAGGGCGTATAACTAAATACACAGCCCCAATAGACAAGGAGCTAGCAAGGAGGAGTGCTTAACAGGAAAGAAGGGAAACAAAGACATACTTGGCAGAAATCAAGTAACAAACATACAAGGAAACTAGAAACTAAACGGTAGAACAGGAAGACATCAAACTAGGGACTGAAACAGAGGTAATGGGAAGAAAATCAGGAAATGGTACAAAGGAAAAACAGGTGATGGGATTCAATGGTGCATCAATTAGTAATATTTCAGGAATTGCGGAAACAAGGAACAGCTAAGGATCAGGAGTCAAGATAGTACTGAAGACAAGGCTAATTGAGGAACAAGGAATGCTATAACTCAGTAACAGCAACAAAGGTAACACTGCAGGCAGTTGCTAATTCATAAACAAGGATAGCTATAGCTCAGGATTCAAGGAATCAAGGTAACACTAAAGGCAGTGCCAGTTCAGAAACATGAAATAACTACAGCTCAGGTACAGGAATCAAGGAAACACTAAAGGTAGTGCTAGTTCAGGAACAAGAAATAGGTATAGCTCAGGAATCAAGGAGTCAAGAGAGCACTGCATGAAGTGCTAATAAGTAACAAGGTATGGCTGCAGCACAGGAATAAGGAATAACTATAGCTCAGGGATTGAGGAATCAAGGTAACACTGCTGTTCAGGAAAGAGGATAGCTATAGCTCGAGAATCAAGGTGACACTGTCAGGCAGTGTCAGTTCAGGAACCATGATAGCTATAGCTCAGGAATTAAAGAATAACTATAGCTCAGGAATCAAGGAATATCAAAAGCTCAAGAAACAAGGATATCAAACCTCAGATAACAAGGATTGGTCTCACCAGAACACCGCTACAATGGCAAACACTGGCCTGAAAGCAGATGGGATTTAAAAGAGCTTGAAGTAATCACATGCATCAAGTGTGAGCAGGCGATCAGCAGCCAGCCACAGATGAGCTGTATTCTTCCACCCATCCTTGGCCTGCAGGGGCGCAGACCAAGCTGTGAGCTGGGGACTACAGGAATGTTTCAAGCATGAGCAGGCTGGCTTCCACGAAACCCGGCATGGATTGGGAATGGATGGCAATTTTCAAGTAGCATCCAAATAGCTGGTAGTCAGTTTGTGCATGCAGCAGAGGGTACGGAAGCTTATTAGAACACTGGAAAGTCCCACAATTCGGCCCCCTGGTGGTGGGAGTGAGAGCGCAGGGAGCGAATCGTGACACCTGATAAAATTCCAATTTTCATAGTCTGACAATCGTTTCATGTGCAGTACCCAGATACCATGACACACGAGGTCTCAATTGTGAGTTTCTACTCCCACTGGATCCACCACAGTGCACCTCGCGAACAGGGGACAGTTTGTTTTGTTCTCTCTGAGAGATAACTAGAGTTCCACTCAATATACAACACAATAATGTGCAGACAATTATGAATATTTCAGATTGAAAAGCAGGGTCTTCAATGCCATCACTGAGCCAGTTTTTTAGGCAAAGTATTTTTAAAGGCCACTTGTAAAGCTGAAGATGTACCATGCTCAGCACCCCATCACATGCAGATTGTATACATTCCTCTTATGCAGTCCACAAGGCCCAGTTTGCCCATGAGAAGGATTATGTTGTGGCTCGTAGGGTAAAAAACCAAGCCTGAGGGTTCATTAGTGGAAAGTATCTTAGTAGGAACCCCATCTTAAAGAGGGCAATCCTCCCCAGAAGAGCTTGCAGGAGTTTTGACCACTTCACAGGATGCATCTGAGTTTTAGCCACGAGTGGGGCTAAATTGATGGTCAAGGTGAGGTCAGCAGCAGCACAACATATATACCAAGGTATTTAAAGCTAAGTTTAGGAATTCAGAAGTGGAACTGCCAGTTCTTTGCCTCTGTGTCACCATTATGACCCGGAGGATGGTTGACTTAGTCCAGATGACGTGCAGGACAGAAGCCCCGCCATATAAGTCTTAGATAGTGAAATGTATGGGGCTGGATGTCTAAAGGCAGCCAACAAATAAGTGTATGCCATTGGCATAGAGTGCAAGCTGATCTTCTGTGTCCCTCCCAGTTTGCAGTCCCCACACCTGGACGACACTCCTGGCCCAGTTAGCCAGAGGCTCAATCGCCAGAAGAAGAGAGGTGGAGATGAGGGCAACCATGTTTAGTCCCTCTACAAATTTGCCAAACTTGTCTCCTGGTAGAGATGAACCAGCTGTGCCTGGTTTCCTTAAGGTAGAATTGTCACAGAGAGGCTCCGTGGGCACTTTATTGATGGTACAATTCCTCTCCGTGACTGAATAGATTCCTTTTGAACTATGACTGCTTTCAATTCCCAAGCCAGAGAGGACCTGGTTGCTTTCCCTTTCTTTCTTCCTCAAGTAGGCTTTGGCCTTCTCATGCAAGGTGTCCTTCCCCACATTCCACAAGTTCCTGGTAAAATCATCAAACCTATGTAGGGTTTGAAATATGATGATAATTCCTGTTGGACATATTGAGAGAACTGGACATCCACCAAATGCTAGGTCTTCCACCTCCAGATCAGGCATTCACCCTCTGCGGGACCTCCAATTTTCATCACTCCTGGAGAATAGTATGATATTCTTTGAGAAATTATATATGCAATGTAAGTATGTGGTACACCAATGGCTGGGAGTAAGAGGATATTGATCCTGGGCATTGAATGATGATCAACGTATGAGTGGGTATACTTTTAGACCTTAGGGTTCCAGACCCGCATTACACAATCCAAAGTACTCTGCCCAATTTGATAGAGCTGTATTTCCCTGGCGGTTCGCACCCTGGCCTCCTGACATGTCTAGCTCAGGGCACACAATTACAATGAAGTGCCTCCTGCCCACCTCACCCTCCATGGCAACAAACCTGCCCTGAAGGTCAGCTGTGATCTTGGAAACAGACAGCGAGAAGGACGCTGTGTAGTAGTATATCCACAACTTTGGAGCCCTTGTTATAGCCAGCATGAAACACTCTATCAAATCCAAATCTCCCAGGAAGAAACAACCTGAGCCCAATAGGTGTGTTTCTTGCAGAAAGAGCACGGCTG
This sequence comes from Triturus cristatus, assembly GCF_964204655.1. Classification (NCBI taxonomy): domain Eukaryota; kingdom Metazoa; phylum Chordata; class Amphibia; order Caudata; family Salamandridae; genus Triturus; species Triturus cristatus. The sequence goes on from NC_140591.1 coordinate 1,528,868,682, forward strand.
AGTTGTGCTGTTTAACAAACCCGAGGACAGCACTCCTCTTGATCCAGTCATATGGTCCCATACATGACATTAAAGGAGGTCATGGGAGCTGTCTTCATTGGGTAAGTGGGGGTGTCCCGTTGAAGAGGTACTTTGGCTGACTAGGGTGAACTGCAATGAATAGAGAAAGCTGGTAAACTAAAAAGGAAAAACAATTTTAAAAACTGAACATCTGAAATATAAATTCCAAATATCCCCATCTCATACGTCTATCCCTTAAGCCTCTGTATTTCTAAATGTTCCCATTAACTATAATACAACTACTGAAACAGTAGGTGCAGAACTTCCACTATATTATGGAGGATTATGTGCTACTAGAAATTGGTTAAGCAGAGGAACTGAGAAGCTTAGAAGCAAAGTCTCAAATTGTTTGCTAACCAAAATGAAAGCCTGGGGCACCCAATGAGATGGGTGTGATCAGTTTAACATGGAAGGTCAAAGGCTCTGGTCCCCCAGGATGACCTGTGGTAGGGGCTCCATGTCAGGTCAGTGTGACAAAGTCCTCAAAGAAGGAATCCCCTCTGTATTAGAGGATTCCAGGGATGCCCAGGTATATATCTCTCCCACTGAGAGCACACCACACAGCCCTCCCCTCATGGTCACATCTCAAGTAGGCTGGTCAGGATGCCGAGGTAAGGTCTTTTTCTCTGCAACTCAGTTCCACATCACCTCTGGAGAGTCAAATAAAAGGGAGCAGGAGTTAAAGATAACTTGGAGCTCGGGAAGGAACATGAGCATATACTTGACATTCATTTCTCGCAGCTTCTGCGTGACTGCATCAAAGGATTTCCTTGGGATCTGGACTGCCTGGATGTAATTGGGAAACACAAGGATATGATTAGATTGAAAAGATAGCTCATATGCAGCTCTCACCGTTTTGAGGATGGTATCTCTGTCTCTATGAGTGAGGAACTTTAATACCAGTTAGTGAGGGGGCCCCGGGTGGAGGCATCTCCAGCAGGGATCTTTGTACTTTCTAAAGGATAAAGTATTGGGGGAGTTTGTTTGCCAGTAGCCAAGCAGTGATCCATTGTTCAAGGGATTTTTCGAGATCGGTACCCTCTACTCCTTCCAGGATGTGTAGGTTGTGTCTTCTTGCCTTACCTTCTGCTTCTTTGGCACGCTCCCCCAATGTTTTAGATGTGTCAGCAAAGCTGGCAACAGTTGATTTGAGCTCTGAGGCTCCATGTTCGAGTCCAGCTATGCAGTCGACCACCTCAGACACCCTATCCTCTTCATTATGCAGATCTTGTTGAGGAAGTGCAAAATCCATTCTTACCTTGCTGACTGTAGTTCCCAGTGCTGTTTGAGGCTCATGGAAGGCCTGCAGGATCGTGTCAGTGGAGGATGGCATGGGAGCAGAGAAGCCAGCATGTGAGCTAATCAACATCTCTTGCATCTCCAAGGCCAGCAAGGTGTATCTGTCCATTTTGGTTTAGGCATTGGAGGGAGCCGAGCAATCTTTCCCCATGATGCTCTGAGAATTTATTGCAGATTATTATTTAGCTCCTTCAGTTCAGGCAAGGACAGGGCCACTCCATTCAGTTCCTCGCATACTGGCTTGTGGGAGCCACCCTGAAAGTGACAGGCAAAGGTAGACACCATTCTGGTACCAAGCTCTCCAGTTTTCACTAGGCTTGCCCCAGTCAGTCTGATGCCCTCAGTTGCCTTTCCTTTTCTGAGTCAGGCCTTTGTCTGAGGACAAACATTCACCAATCCACTTGCACCACAGATGTAAGACCATGCCAATGGCAGCAAGAGCAGCTGATCAGGAGGGAAGGGAGGTGCTCCAGTGCCAGCTGAGCACAAACGTATGTGGGGAGGTGGGTGTCAGAGAAGGACAGACCTCTGTCACACTGACAAGGCCCAGGACCAGGTATATTTATTTCCCTTGTGCCCACTGTCAAAGAAGAGATGTAGGCACTAGAGGAGCAGAGAGAGGCGGTGAGGGATCACCCACTCTAAAGGTCTCACTGTACAGAGCCATCCAACGCACCCAAGGCACACTGTGGTCAGTCCTTCAGCATAAACTGGGGCAAGGCTATGACACCCAGGCGGTCACTGAAAGGTGCAGGACAGCTGCCTCTAGGTAAGCCCTGTAGTCAGGGTCAGTAGGCATTAGGTCTTGGCCCTGCTGCACCACTCACAAGGAGGCAGGCATAACCCTGGGGTCGTTGTCACGTTTGGCACCCCACTAGCTTACCTAGTGCCCCCAGGCTCAGCATGGGCCTCTACCCGTCCAACGGTCCTGGAGATCATTGAATGAGTTAATTTGAGCCAGTGATTTTTGGTGCCCGGCACTGGCACTTAGGGCCTGATTTAGATCTTGGCAGTCCCACCGCCTGATTGCCGCAGTGGTAGGATTGAGTACTCCGCTAAGCTGATGGTCTTTTGCCTGCCGTATTTCGATGTATACGCGATACACAAAAGACCACCTCGGCAGCGGGGTCCCGCTGAACACATTTGGATGTTTCCGTTGAGTTGCGGTGTCCTGTCGGTGGAAGACTAATGGGGAGGGCGACGGTAGTGGGGGGAGACAGGTAAGTAACAATTATTTAGTATGTAAACAGGAAGGGTGTGGTAGCACGCTGCACCAACTTTGGTGGAACACTCCAGCAAAATACCAAGTTAGCAAGCACTACAAACTACATTTACCATAATGCTAAGGGGCGAACTGTGCTGGGAGGTCAGCAGTGTGCTCCCACCCCTTCCTATTTTAGCATGTAACACACATATATGTTGAGTATGTGTATTTAGGTGATGTGTTGCAACCATTTTGTATACATTCTGCATTGCATCCCACCAACATACACACACCATGCAATGTATACCCACACACCATGAATACCTACCTTATGATCCATCAAAACGGGGTGCCGGTACATCACAGTCAAGATGCAGCATGACAGGGAGGACCTGGACAAAGGGGAGGAGAAAGAAACCGCAGCTTTAACCCCGAAAAAAGGTGAGTTTTCACTCCTTTTCGTCCTTTTCTGCCGACTCGAAGTAGGAGGGATTCCCGTCAGAATATCCTCTAAAACAGGCTGTAGTCCCACTGCCAATTCCTGCAGCCCATCCCACCATAGGGGCGAGGAGCGCAGCTCTGGAGTAGTCAGCAGGACCACGGCAGACTTCTCGCTTTTTGTCGGGCAGCGTCTTAATCGGTGGGCGGACCACCAGGTAGGCGGGCGGGAATACCGGCAAAAAAGCCCACTCGTCGCGGTCCAACCAACATCTAAATCAGGCCCTTAATGATTAGCACCAGTATGTATGACAGTCTGCCACATGGTGGCACTATCTGCCCAGTTTGGGTAGGAGCACAACAACAGCTGTTTATTAATGTAATATTCATTAACAATCACTACTACGTGCCACCCAAGCCATTCTTATAGCTTTGGGGGCCTTGAATAGTATGAATTATCACACTTGTAGGAGTGTGATGGTTAGAAGTTGTGATGGTTCTGTAATTGGCAGCGCTGGCAGGGACAATGGATGGTGCAAGCTGCTGTATCCTCCTGGTGAAGGCCCTGGCCCTTATTATTTTACAAACAAACCACTGGTGTGTAACTACAATTTGCATGCTACTTGTTCAGGGCATGGACACTGTTATCACTGCGGCACCTCTAGGCACAATCGCTGGGGACCAAGTTCAAGCTTTTCACTTAACCTCGCCACCATCTTAGTCCCCATGTGTGGCATATCCTCGGCACTGAAACAATGCTTCTAGCTGTGAAGGAGACAGAACATTCCTTGAGATACCTCACTGCCACACTGCTCACAACATCTGGGCGTGCACATCAGTTTCCCCCCTCAGTCAGCCATAGGATTAAGGGTGGTAGACTTGACATAATTGGTGTGATATTCCCCCAAAACCTTTTTACTTCACCCTCCTGTTAGCTGCATTAGTTTTTCCTGGATTTAGGACTGTTTACGCTAAACAGTGCTAAAGTGCTTGTGCTCTCTCCTTTAAACATGGTAAAATTGGCCTTTACCAAATTGGCACATTTAATGTACTTAAATGTACCTGGTAAATGATTCTACATTTACCCAGGGCCTGTAAATCAAACGCTTTTAGTGAAACGTCAGCACTCATTGTGCCACCTACTAAAATAGTATTTGAAAAAAAAGTGTCAGACCTGCCACTGGAGCCAATAGTGCAGTTTCAAACTGCCATTTCGACCTGACAAAATAAACCTTTTGCCAGGCCTACACCTTTCTTTTATATACTTATAAGTCACCTCTAAGGAAGGAACTAAAGGCGTATAATGCAGAGTGCACTGAATTTAAACAATAGGATATATGTATTTACGTTTTACATGTCCTGATAGTGAAAAACTCCTAGTGCAATTTTTCACTGTTGTAAGGCCTATCTCTCACTTTGACTAACACTGGGTTACCCCTTTACATTTAATAAGTGCTAACTGTACATTGGGAGCAGATAGAGATATGATGTTTACACTCAAAATAATTGCAATTTAACATTCTCTTTAATGGTCAGAACGGTGCGGCCGTGATTCTGAACATGGCAGCCTCTCTTTGCTGAACTCTGCTGCCTCTCCTCATAAATCCGCAGTAGATCTGACACCAATAGGTCAATGTGAGCGACGGGTGCAGGTGACCAGCAACAGTAGCCCTGCCGCACTGGAGATAGTCCCCTGGCTTTCGTGGTGTGTGTTCTTAGTGATTGGCTGGCCTGGAGGCAGGCGAGGACGGAGCTGGCCGCCCAGTGCCAAGAGACGCAGCAAAAAATGGAGGGGAGAGAGAGCTCTCTGTTCAGAGGAATCAGCAAACATGGGGGCTTGGAGACTACTGACCCCCCCTTGGTGAACACCCTTTGTTGTAAGCTCTTGCCCTTGTACAGCATCCAGTGAAGAGGGTGGCTGCCTCGGACCTAGGGCGGTCATGAGTGCCGCTGCAGTGATGAGATGGTGCACCTGACCGCTGGGGTTGGGCCCTTGTGCTGGCTGCGCTGCAGTGCTGGGAGGACTCGCCTGACAGTGACATAAGAGCACCTGGTATAGGGTAGACCCCCAAGGTCAGAACAGGAGGGGCTTAGAGCCCAGGACTCACCCAGCTGGCTGGCTCTTCAGCAGACATTGCTACCATGGATGTTTATGGCCAGTGAGGACACTTAATGAGGTGGGGCAGAGGAAGTGCGTGGCTTGTAATAAGTCAACTACTGCCAGGGGTCCCAAAGGCCACTCATTGCAAGACTATGAGAGTGGGTTAACTCCTGCCCAGGGATTGTGTGTCCCTGTTAGGTGGACTGAAACTCTCAGAGAGGGCTGGGGCAAGACAGGCTATACAAGGCACGTAGACCTGGAAGAGGAATCTGGGCATTCCAACATGGGGAAGGACAAAACCTCTGGAGCCACAGCAGCACAAGGGTGCATTGACAAATTCATGGAACCCAGGGCACCACAGGTGGAGAGGGCGTAGCCCTATCAACTAACGACTAGTCGGCAGCCATTCTGTAAGCCATCCAGGGCTCACAATCTTCATTGGAGGGGAAGTTTGGAGAAACTTCAAACAGATATTTCCTTATTGCGCCAGAATCTGTGCAACACAGCAGCTTCGGTCACGGAGACGGATGGGAGGATATGAGAGATGGAGGACATGTTGAAGTCCCTATACGCCATAGTATCAGATCTGAGATGGCAGGTGCATCAGTTGGAGGCAAGGACAGAAGATGCAGAGGGGCGCTCCTGCTGTAATAACCTCCAGATTGAAAGGATTACTGAAGGTTCAGAAATCACCTCTGTCACGTGTTTCATAGCAGACTGGATACAAACTTGAGTCCCCAAAGAGCAACTGTCCACTTGATTTGCAATTGAACAAGCCTATAGGTCACTGACCCAGAAACCCCCACTGGGGGTCCCTCCATCCCCCATCATTGCCAGAGTGTTTGCCATCCTGGACAGAGACACAATACTTAAGGTTTCCTCGAAAATGGACACCCTACTGTGTAACTCAGCCCTGGTCAGGGTATTTCCAGATTATGCCTGGAAGGTGCAGCAACAGAGACACTCATTCTGGAGGTGAAATAAAAACAAAGGGCCGTGCAATTCCAAACATGTTGTATTTCTCAACCCATCTGAAAGTGATTTTCAACAACAACACCATCTTCTTCGACACACTGGAAGCTGTCTGGTCATGGGCAGAAGAGAGACCTGCCATTTGGCGCACCTCGGCGACCTGGAACTAGGGGAGGCTTTGGTGGTCATAAGGAACAGAAATGGTACGAGAGTATGACCCGAATTAACCAGCGACTTCACCGCTTCACAGGCAGTTTGTCTGTAGACCCCAGTCAGGACCAAAAAACTCTGATGCCCTCAGATGATGGACCCCTGGGAGTCTGTCATACAAAGCCTTGACCTGAACTTTGACTGAGTGCCCGCTAGGACTAAATGAACCATTCACTATGAATCTGTTAAATGGCAGAGACCTACATCATGGCAGCAGCCCACCCTAACGGACATTTCTCTCTTGTTTTCTCTTTCTTTTCCGTGAACCACTGAGTTTGTTTGGTTTGTGTGATTGGGATGGGGAGGGAGAGTTTGGTACAATGGAACACAGTTGGGGTTATATACCCGGTTGGCAGTGTCCCCAATTATTTCCATGACAGATGCCTCCTTTTTTTGAGATGTTAGAATGGGGGTGAGGGAGTGGTTTTGTTTAATCATTATCTTACAAGCACTCAGACACGACAGCCCATGCACCATTGAATGTCCGTGGTTTAGGACTCCTGATGACCCTGACACAGCCACATGAGTTGACCCCGTATAGGCCCCAGTCTGACAGCCAACTACACCTCCTCACATGGTATGGCAATGAACCTTTATATCTGGTATAATGAGGAGCAGTCCTGTGAGCTGCTACATGCTACGGAGTGGAGGCTCTCCATTTGAAGGACAACAGATTTCCCTTTCTAGCCAGTTATTTCAAGCGGACTTTGTGAGGGAGTCTGGTGAGTGGCCGTGTTGATCCACCACGAGTGCTATTTAAGGTGACCAAACTATGGCATGACAGAGAGGGCTGATGTGAGGCGGTTGCCAGCCTTCTTCGACTGAATACCCCTTTTGCTTATTAGTATATATATCCCCCACCTCTTTCTGCCAATTACATACATACACTGGGAGCACTTGTTGCATAATTTCCAGCTGGACCCTGGATATGAATGGGGTATCAACCCCTAGCCTTGACAAATCCCTTGGGGGATGTTATGTGCAGGCCCAGGGGCCTCCACTTGCATGGTGCCTGGAGGGTCTAGGGCACTCAGGTGTATGGCGGGCCCTTCACCTCTTAGAGAGATGCTACACATTTTATTCAGGGGCCCATAATATTTTCTCGCAACTAGATTACTTCCTCATGCTGACCTCTGAAACACACAAAGTAATAGAAACACACATTCTCGCCACACTGTCAGATCACTCCCCAGTGGAGGAGGGGCTCCTTCTGGGTATTGTATTTTATCTGGAATTTCTAGAGCACGACTATCACAGAAGGAGTATCTTGGCGCTGTGCAGAAATAGATGAAAAAGGTACAGGGTAGTCTGAATTGCCTTGGGGAGACTGAAAAGGTGTTAAATGAGAGAGAAGAATAGAGAGTCAGGGGCTCCGAAAATCCACGTTTTTAGGGATTTCCTGAAAGAAGCTTCAAATTGGATGAGACGAAGTGGGCTGGGGAGTGAATTCCATGCCTTTGCCCCAGGACGGTTACTGATCAACCTCCTCCTATTTTAAGTTTGAAACAGGCAGGTTTTAAGAGATTGGCTGAGGTAGATTTAAGAGTACGTGTGGTGATATAGGGTGAGAATCTAGATCTTAGGTCCATGGGTCCAGTGGCCCTGAAAGCTTGAAAAGTGATGACACGTGTAGGAGAGTAGGATGTGCACTTATGTTGCCCCCCCCCTTTTTTCCTGATGTATACACTGGTTTCTGGCTATAGTCTGGCTGGGTCCCTGCTAATCAGGGCCCCAGTCTCTCTGTTTTCTCTAAACAACTTGGAGTGCATATTAGATGCACTAGTGATTGGATACTGTGGTACTTTAGGAGCCCCTATTATATGGTACCCTAGGTACCTAGGGCATAGGTACTTCACAGGCCTACCAGGGGCTGAAGCATGTATTATGCCACCCCTGGGAAGCAGACTAAATCTGACACCACAGGCCTGCTACTACAGCCTGGGTGAGGTAGTGTTAGCACTCCTCACTGAGGTATAGGTTCCCTATATCTCACCATACACACACATATAAACCTATCAGTCACCCCTAAGGCAGACCCTATCAATCCTGAGGGCAGGGTGCTTGGTTTACAATGTGAGGGGGTGCCTCTGCATGAGCAGGGCCCCTCTGCAGCTAGCAGAGTCTATTCTCTGTGGCTGTTTGCGGATGCCGTTAAACCATATACTCTTAAGTGCATTATAACCTACCGGTAAATGCCAACTTTGGAATGACTGCATCAAAACATGTCGTGTTTGGTGTCAAACAACTTGGAATCATACTGGGAGTATGATCCCACCCTTCTAGAAGGGACGACATGTACCCACTGTGGAAACACAGTAGAAATCTGAAAGAGCCCTGGCATAACAAAATGGATGCCACCAGCACAGACACTGGGCTGCCCTCCTGCTGCTGACTGAAACTCGCAGTGGAGGAGGCCCAACAATAGGCATCCTGTCACAGGGAGGTGTAACCACCTTCCAGACAGGATTTAGTGTATTGGGGCTGGGTGGGTGCACTCCTAGAGTGCTTTGAAGTCCTGCACCGGGGGAGCAGTAGGCTCCTCTGTGCATATGCCAGCTCAAACCGGTTCAGGGGCTACCTGTCCCTGCTTTGGTGTGAAACTCGACAAAAGGAAGTGGGTGTAACCACCCCCTACCCTGAGGAGAGGTCATAGAGCTGGTCCCTCCCTTTCCTTTAGTATAAGTTAGGGAAACCTTGCCATTGCAAGTTAGATATCCCTGGATGATGCTTTACAAGAAGAATCCTGGTCCTTCGATGTTCCACTACCTTTGGAAGACAGAAGAATCTCCCTTGGAGTCAAGGAGTGACTCCCCTGCTTGGCAGGCACCAAAAACTTGAATCAATGGTCGCAAACTTTCCTGCTCCTGCTAGAGCCCGAAGTCCCTGCAGCCCCGGAAGTGGATTTCCTGACTTCCCGACGGCCATTGTGAGTCTCCAGCAAAGCTGAGGCGAGTGAACCCCACGAGCGACGAGGAACAGCAATACCCGGGTACCGTGCACTATTGTCAAGTGCAACCCCTTCCCGACGTTCTACAAACTTGTGCGGTCCAAGCCTCCAGCAGGATTTTCCTTGAAAATCAGAGGCCTACCTTGTCTCGAGTGACCGTAGGCTCCTGTGAAGTGAATCCTCACAAGGCGTCTTTGCAATCCCTTGCTCCTTGGCTTGTGGGTCCCCTGAAGACTTTCTCATCAAACCAAAGGGCTCCCCTAGTTGCTCCAGGCTTCCCTCACTTACCCTCGCTGGGTGGGTTCCTCAGACCTTGCTGGTCTGCACTGCTGACTTGCAGTTGCCAACCCTTGTTGGCTCCAATCCAGTTGCTGACACCTCAGTAAGCTGCAGACGTTGTGGGACGCTCCGAATCCAGCTGCTGGTCATCATCGATGCCTCCTGGACCTCGTGGCTGAAGAGTTAAAACACCCTTGATCACCTGAAATCACCCGACTTCTGTGGGCATCCATCTTCCTGTCCCCGGGTCACTGGCAAGTGGCTGTGAACACTGTCCCTTCTGCTTTCAGGTCTTCTTCATCTTGAATCCAGCCTTGGATTCCACCGGACACTTCTCCAGTCTTCACAAGCAGCAAATCTTCTTGTCGGCTTCCATAGAAAACGACGACGCGACCCAACACCAAAAGACACCTATGCACCTGGCTTCCCTGGGTGAGGTAACTCGTGCACTCTGGTGCTCCTGTGCGTTTTGGCCCTCGAATTACTTACCTTGTAAGTGGCTTTCTTGAAGACTCCTTCGAAGTACCCTAAAACTTTAAAAATCCAACCGCGACTTGCTCCATTGAAATCAATAGGGAACCCGCGGCTGTGTTCTCAAACTGCACGCGTCTCCTGTGGGTCTTTTACTTACCTGCCTTGGGTGGATTAGTGAAGCCCCAGCGATTCTACGGGCCCTAGGCCTTGTCCCCTTGCAAGTCGACTTTCCTAAACCTCTTTTTTATTATATGGTCTGGTACGACCCTAGGCCCCAGCCCATATTTGTGCTTAACTTATTGTGAAACGTTGATATTTGCATATGTTCTTGACTTCTAATCTCATAAAGAGATTAGTAGAGTGTGTCTAGTAATTAATACATATATATTTGATATATATACCTGTGTGGTGTCTTTTCATTTGGTAATTCAAGAGATTATAAGGTAAAACAAGCTGCTTTACATTCCTCTGAGACTTAGCCTGAAGGTTGCTCTCCACAGCTACCACTAGGATAGCTTTCGTTAAAAGGTTGTCTTAAACCTATCTACCATAAGAGTCGAATTGGACTGGTGCAAGGTGGCCACTTTAACTAATGACCAGCATATGCCAGGCCAACTTCTCACAACATTTATCTTAAATAGCACTCTTTTGTGTATGGGCAACCAATGAAAAACTTTTAAAGGTGCGGATGCTGAGGAGCGACGTGGCAGCTTGAGTACCAGGCGGGCTGCTGCATGTTGAATGGTCTGAAGTTTCAGTAATTTATGGGCCGGAGATTAGAAAGGGTAGTATGGTCTGCCAACTGTTTTTTTCTGGAGGGGCTTGACTGCTGTGATTTTCCAGTCTGAGGGTACCTTTGCTTGTGAAAGTGATGTATTGATTATACTATTTATGAATGGGTTCACAGTGTCCACAATGGCATGAAAGATTTTCTGGGGGCAGGGGTCAAAGGGTGATCCTGGTTTGCAGGACAGGTTAGTTTGGTGGGATTGTTTTTATGAATGGGATGACGGTGAACTGGCATCTTAATGCCTGGTGGTTACGTGACGCTGAGTCCAGGGTGCACACCCACTCGGCTATTGATCAATACTTGAAGATAAACACTGGGTCGGTGGACTCCTCGGTAACTCTATGGGATGCAATGAAAGCCACCCTAGGGGGTGCATTATAAGTTACATCTTGGACAAGAAGTGTAGACGAAAATAAGAGGTGACTGATCTCTAGAATCGCATCCTGCAGTTGGAAAGGGAGTTTATGACTTCCTGTGAACCGACGCTCCCTAGGAATTTGCGTCACACACAATGCATACTTCAACAGACATTGTTACAGGAGGCCCAGACAGTGTGGCTCCCCACATTGAGTCATGTCTCTTGATGGGGGGCAAAACGAGCAAGAGCATTCACTGGCCAACACCGCCCAACCCAAGCGAGTTGCATATGTATTGGATGAGAGGGTACTGAAGGTGACCGGAAATGAGAACATCACCCAGTGCTTTGCCTCCTACAATGCAACACTATAGTCAGACGGGGTCGCTCTGATGAGATGGCCCTGTAGGGGTTTGTAAAGGACCTTACAGTGACCCCACTACAGAGGGAGTGCACTGTGGCACTAGAGGAAGACATTTCGCTAAACAACCAGCTCCAATTCGGGAAAACACTGGAACCCAACCAATTCCCGGCAAAATTCTTTAAAACAATATAGCACCCAAATATTTCATTCCTTCTTATAAGACATTTCTAGGAAATGGTTCCTACATGATACAAACAAGTTAATCCAGTTGTGGATTGAGGCCGAATTTTGTATATGTGTTAACGTTTCAAAAAAATGCTACAATTTTGTGCTATTACATTTCATCCTCCCCCAACAAAGATATCTGAAGAAGTCACGTGACGGAATGTAAACATGCTAAATACTCACCTTGCACATTTTTACCCAACAAAACGTTCCTATGACCTCTGCAGGTATAACCTCAGCAGATATTATTGCTTTATCTTGTTTGTCCATCTTCCTTCTTAGCTATCCTTACGGGGTGAGCTAAAGCTTTACTTCTTCTGGCACATATTGCCATACCATGCTTTCCTGGCTCTCACATCACAGTCTCTGGACACATGGGACTCATCACTAAGTTCCTCTACCTCCAAACCACTTTTCTGATGGTCAAGAACTGTTTCACATTCTCTGTGGTGTACTCTAATATTGGGACAAAAGCTGGTTTTCTATACTTTCTTCTGTCTTCTACTTTCCTCGACTATCGTTCTTGTACAAACCTCTAATGATCCCAGTTTCATCCCTCGCCTTTACTACGCTTAGTGGGCTTTAACGCTGGAAGAACCCAGTGCAGCAATCTTTTTCTGGTGCCCCCACCCCAATGACCTCCTTCTCCAAGGATTCCCTGAATACCATCCTCCAACAGTGCCCTTCATGTCACCCTAGCCCCTCCCTTACATGCATTTCATTAGTTTTATAGTGCTATTCATACCAGTGTAGGGTGTCAGAGCACTTTACATTACACACACATTAAACAGAGACAATGAATCATACATTACATTACACACACATTAAACAGAGACAATGAATCATACATGTGTAAACTAGCCTATAGGAAATGTTACATAAAACAACGAGGATAGCAAGATGTAGGAATCATGTAATCCATACTAGTAGTATATTTTAAGAGTGCTTGGTCTGGAGAAGGACAAAACCAGGATTCAAAATGTACCACAGTGGCTGGGGTTGTCTTAACTAATAGGAATGTATTTCTACCCAAATTAACCCTTTTAGCAACGTTAGGGTTGGGGGGGGGGGGGGGGGTTAACCCTCTAACCTATACCATGCAGTCTGCATGTAGCTCTCTGATTACACTTGATAGATCATTGTGGTATATTAGGATTGTAACTAATGAACTGCAAGTAACAAAAGGATCTCAGTGACGAAAGCAATAACCCACTGAGCTTTCCACATAAACAACATATCTGTGATCTGCATGGTACATGTTCTTTGCAGCAGGCATATTAACCCTCTTCGCTACTTTATGATGAGCTAAAAATGCCACTAGAACAACTCTGAGATCTCTCCAGCAGGAACATTAAACACCAGATATATCTTGCCATTGTTATTGTTGTCTGAACACTGCTGGACACACAAGGAACTCTGCAGCAAGAACATTTAAACCCATAAGTTATTTCGAAACACAGCGCTCTCACCAGCTCGGTGCCAAGTGCGATTGCATCGGTCGCACCACCCTAAAGCCGGCCTTGTTTGGCACATGTGCTCTTTCTCAATTGTCCCCCAGCTGACTTCCACCATCCTTTGAAAGCAAAGGGCTGCAGCTTTTTGTTTGCCTGTAACAAAAGGTATCTTTTTTTATTCTAGACCAAGGTCCTTCTCGTAGTCTTTTCCTTCTTGTGTGTTGTCAGCATTTGGTTTATTGTGTATTGTTTTGCTAGGGGAGTTAGTGAAGTTGTTCCTTCATGACTGTCAGGGACCGTTACTGTTCTACATCCTTAAAGATTTGTACGGAGTTCTCAATAGTTACTGATTGATATGCTCTTTTTTTCCTAGCATAGGGCACCTGTCCCCTGCATTCCAGGGCTGTGCTCTTGGAGAAGAATTCAGGTATCTCTGAGCAGAGCAGGCGAGTCAATACCACCTCGTTACTATTTTTTTTAAAAAGGCTATGCCCTGGAAATAATGTAAATTTGTATCCATCTTATTTCTGGCATTATCAGTCTTTGCAGATGCATGCTTCCTCGGTTATTCATGTGAATTTCACGTGTGTTTACAATGCCTGTGACTGTTCTTTATTATTGTATTTCCCTACCCCGCAGCCTTTATCATTGGATCCTGATGATGTGCCTTAGTTCACCCTTGTTTCCAGTCCAGGGAGGACCTGGCTTGGCAGTTCGGTCTGGACTATTCCCATGAGGCACAGGGTCAAGACTGTTCTGCAGATGGCCAGGTCGAAACTGGGGTGGCATGCTGAGCAAAAGAATGATGGATTTAACCCAGATCTCTTGACTGGGGTGAATGTTTTGATTTGTTCTGCATTCCGTCCATCAATTGTGTGTCTTTTGCTTTCTCGCCCTAAGTGTGCCAGGTATGCCCAGACGTGGGTCCTGGGCTCACTGTGCCACTGGAATCAAGCTATCCTGACTGAAGAGGGGGTGAAACGCTGAAACCGGTCCTAGGATGCTTGTTTCCTTTTCAGGGAGGACCTGGCTTGGCAGTTCGGGCTGGACTGTTCCCATGAGGCACAGGGTCAAGACTGATTTGCATATGGCCAGGTCGAAACTGGGGTGGCATGGTGAGCAAAAGAATGATGGATTTAATCCAGATCTTTTGACTGGGGTGAATGTTTTGATTTGTTCTGCATTCCGTCTATCAATTGTGTGTCTTTTGCTTTCTTGCCCTAAGTGTGCCAGGTATGCCTAGATGTGGGTCCTGGGCTCACTGTGCCACTGGAATCAAGCTATCCTGGCTGAAGAGGGGTGAAACCCCGAAACCGGTCCTAGGATGCTTGTTTCCTGTTCAGGGAGGACCTGGCTTGGCAGTTCGGGCTGGACTGTTCCCATGAGGCACAGGGTCAAGACTGATTTGCGTATGGCCAGGTCGAGACTGGGGTGGCATGGTGAGCAAAAGAATGATGGATTTAACCCAGATCTCTTGAATGGGGTGAATGTTTTTTGTTCTGCATTCCGTCCATCAATTGTGTGTCTTTTGCTTAGTTCACCCTTGTGGCACAGGTTTTTACATTGTTCTGCCTTTTTTTATGTATTGTCTGAGTTTGCAAGTTTTTTTGAGGGAGCTGCTGAACCCTTAAGCTTCAGGTGAAACTTGTCCTCGCTGGTGATGTCGTGTGAGTAAGAATGCTGCTTTCTTCACTGGCAGCACATGCTGTAGTCTTCTGCAGTTGGAATTTACAGGTTGGGCCGCTGAGCATTTTCCAAGAACATGGCCTAATTTAGAACCAATGATTATTGCATTTCTTCTTTGGGTGCCTACGGTACTTGCACTCAAGACTCTGGTGTAACCCCAGGAACCTTCATTTCAGAAACATGATCCCCAGTGCATACCTCCAGTATATGCACTCAGGAATAAGACGGTACAAGGTGGTTTTGGCATTTTTGCCCATGGCTGCTTTCAGTATTTGCATTTAGGGTTCAGTTGACAATATGGACTCCAGTCCAATATCTGGGGCTGTGTTGTCCTCTGTGGACACTTCCTATGATGTATATTCAGTTTTGTATTTTCCTTTGGGTGCGACTAGTATTTGCACTTGAAAACTGTATAAGCAAAGTTTTTATTGGTGGTTTCCCCCATAGGCGTCACTCAGTATTTGTTTCCAGGGTTCTGTTGTGTTTGAAAATTGGTTCTTGGTTGAGGGGAGTAAAATCCTACTCAAGCTGCAATCAATGTCCTTGTCAGGGTTAAGCTACAAGCAACCCCAAATTAACTTGTGCCTAACTCTCTGGTAGCTTAGCACATAGCAGTCAAGCTTAACTTAGAGGCAATGTGTAAAGTATTTATGCAGCTCTTCAAACAATGAAAACACAACACATGAAGAATTCCACACCAATTTAGAACAATTACTGTTTGAAGTGCTGCATAAATACTTTACACATTGCCTTTATGTTAAGCTTGACTGCTGTGTGCCAAGCTACCAGAGCGTTGAGCTCAGGTTAATTTGGGATTTGCCTGTCCCTCACCCTGACAAGGATTATGGCTGCTGCTTGTGTAGGGTTTCACCCCTCTCAACTAGTAACCCAATTTTTCACATTGGTGATCAGCGAAGAGGATTTGAACTTGTGATTGTGCATTGCCATACAGTGATTGTCAGGATTCCTGTCACAGCTCACCTTTCCTGACTATCGCAATATACGGGCATGACTCATATCTTTCCTCCCAACACTTATGAATGAACAAACGTCTTGTACCCTGACTTTTGTCCACATTACATGTTGTTGGTAATAGCTAGCTGCAGTTGGTGTTTCCCAGTTTGTTTGAAAAGGCTTAATAGCTTTTACAAATGTTTTACCATGCATATGCAAGGTCAAGTTCCAGGCGTCACAGGAACATCAAAAAAATCCACCAGGATAAGCATCAAGCAACCAGCATAGATAACCTCAATGTGAACATTCCGGAAGACAGCCCTCATCAAATTAATCACCTGTACCTGTTCCGTGCTATATGCTATAAGCAATTAGAATGTGACCTTTGTGAACATTCTAAAACACCTTCCAGAAAACAGCCTCATCAAATTAATCATCTGCACCTGTTCCTTGCTATAAGCAATTAGAACGCGACCTTTGTTAACATTCTAAAGCACCATCTAGAAGGCATCCTCATCAAATTAATTATCTGCACCATTTCCTTGTTACAAACAATTAGAATGTGACCTTTATGAGCGTTCTAAAGCAGTCTTATTTAAAAACCATCCACACGCCTACCCTTCGCGTAGCCTCTTCACCTGCCACTTACCTGTTTCCCAGCTTCTAGGACTCTGTCTTGCCAGCTCTCTTGATCCTCTTGGTTTGATCTCACTGCAAAGAAAGTCCTCCATTAGTCTTGAACCTGGATGGAAAAAAGAACAAGAAGAAAAGGAGAGACTCAATAACAGACTATGCACTGAGCTTGGTTGCAACATTGTGCTGCAAACAAAGGTAGCCAGTGTTTTTGTTCAACTTGTACATACTGTTGGTAGGGCTCTGCCAGAAGAGACATGGGTGAAGCTAACCCAGTCCAAATTTGCTTGTGGGTTTGATGCTGAAACCATACTCACTACAGTTTCGAAATGTTTGATTTAACCCGTTCCGTGCTCATGACGGAACCACTCCGTCATGAGCCACGGGCGCCGTGTGCTCATGACGGAGTGGTTCCGTCATGCTGCAGCCGTTGGCGGCCGCTCCGCCCACGCGGCGCTAATTCCCTGCCTGTGCGGGCGATTAGCGCAGTGGGCGGAGTCGTGACGGAACCACTCCGTCATGAGCACAGCTCACCCGTGACTCATGACGGAGTGGTTCCGTCACGAGCACGGCGGCGCCGCAGTGCCCCCAAACCCCCCCAGTGCCGCGGCGGAATTCGTGCCGCGGCGAAGGGGTTAAAGAACCTCTACAGACAATCTAAATGAAAACAAAAACAACAAAACTAAAGGTTGGTTGAGATTTGAAAATCTTTAGTGAGGTGATACCTTAAGAGATAGACTTAATACTAGACTAAAGCCTTATTATTTGTTTGTTTATAGGTACCATATCTGCCGGTACCATTCATCAGACCAGTGTGAATGCCTGCTACAGTGTTGCTGTTGAGTAGATGAGCCACAGCATATTTGATTCTACACACTCTCTCCATCCCAACACCCTCCCCCTTGGGATTTGCCACCAGAGCAGCGGCTCCTCCTGTAAACTGAGGGCAAGTCTCAGGAGGATTCAGGAATTAGCATTGTTGCCCCATTGGTATCATCTGGGATCCATGTAGGTGGCGTATCTCAGAAGGCTAAGCCACACACCTAACATTCTTTCCGGGCAGTGCCATGACCAATCAAGACCAAATATTCACGGACGGTCTAGCACGTATATGCAGCAGTTGCAACTAGATCTGAATAGGTTAAGTGCAGAAAATGCAACACTTAAGGAAGAGTTGCAGCAAGAGAGGACACATTACACACAATGGAGTGATAATAAACCCAAGGATAGTCACCCAATTTTGGCCCAGCCTGTGTTTGGAAAACCATTTCAGAGAGGTGTGTTTACAACTACTGACCAGAATCTGAATGTATCTGTCTCTACACCCAGTCCTGTGCCCTTAACAGCTCTTGAATGCTTTTGTGGCGACAGCAATACATTTGCAGCCTTTATGATTCAATGGCAATTAAATTTCCTATATAAACCTCCGGCATTTCCCAATGACGCTGCTAAAGTTATGTTATGTTAAGTAAGTTTGTATAACGCATGGCTATCCTAAGGTGTCCCAACGATGACTCATAGACAACAGCAGTATGGCCCCTGGCAGTATCTAGAGGTTGAATAACCAGGTTTTTAGTTCCTTTTTAAAGATGGAGAGACTGGAAGACGAGCTGATATGGACAGGCAGTGTATTCCAAGCTTTTCCAGTAGCCAAAATAAAGCTTTTTCCATCCCAGTTCACTTTCTTGAACTGTAGCGTTTGGAATCTCTTATTTGAGAGGTGTATCTGCTAACTGGGCAATTCCTTTAATAGAAACAAATCATCCCTTTTGTACAACTATTCTGCTTTTAAGGCTGCCATGTTTAAGTTATTTGCAAAACATGTTTTTATCCAAGAAAGTGAAAATTAAATATTAAACCTATGACAAGGTTCTTCGGACCTGTTGACTTATATCACTACTTTCGATCGACTGGTGACGGAAACATGCTAGTCGGAAGAGAAAAGAGCATCCTTATTCTATCGAGGGCGAAGAGATGACCTTTAAGATTCTCTCTCGCACATCGTTGATCTGCCCAATTACTGTGCAGAATTTATTGATCTCGTGGTTAAGCTAGATCACCGATTGAGCAAGCAACATGGTGACCGATCTCTCAGTGACACCACAGTAATTGTTCTCAAAACCGAGAAGAAGGCGTCAGACAGTAAGATTCTTGGTACTGAACCTATGCAGATAGGACGTATAAGGGGTCCACCATCTAATGAGGAAAAGGAACGTCGCAGCAAATTAAGCCTATGTCTTTATTGTGGTAAAAATGGTCATTTTGCTAGGGAATGTTCTGCAAAACCAAAGAAGACTAAGGCTGTGGTTAGTGTAGATGTCGATCAAGAACAGGGACAACTACGCTTTCAACCAGAAGGGAGATCATCTCGTCGAGAGAAGCCGTACAGATCTCACAATATCTGACTAATGTACGAACACAAATTCCACGGCATCTGCCGGTACCATTCATCGGATTGGTTTGAATGCCTTTATTTATTTTATTTATTTGCGGGTTTATATAGCGCTAGAATCGACTCCAATGGAGTATCTCTGCGCTCTGGAACGGGTTTGCCTTCTGCAGTGTTACTGTTGAGTAGACGAGCAACAGCATATTTAACTCTACACATTCTCTCCATCCCAACCCCCTTCCCCCTGGGATTTGCCACTGGAGCAGTGGCTCTTCCTGTAAACCGAGGGCAAGTCTCGGGAGGATTCGGGAACTAGCGTCACCACTCCATTGGCATCATCTGGGATCCGGTTGGTGGCTACTGACAGTGATTTTGTGTTACACTAAAATACCATATAAGTATTCTGAGACCAATTCAAGCATTTTTTAATTCTCCCTAGGTTTCTATTTGGTTGCTTTTCTTTTTTCTAAATTTAAGTTCCCTACCTCTTTGTCTCGTGCCATGGAAGTGGAGACGATCAAAGTAGATAACCTCATCTGTACTGAGTCGCAGAAACTTAGAATAGAACACAAACTGTGGACATGGGAACGTATTCCTCCGATTCATTTGTTCTTCCCTGTGGAGTTCCCCACAGGGATCCTCATTGAGTCCCACACTTTTTAATGTCTACGTGAAACCTCTTGCACCCCTCATACGATCATTTGGCCTTCTGTTAACCTCCTATGCTGATGATACCCAGATAGTGATATCCCTTCAAAAAGGGATCGAAGCGACAAAAGCCTCTAACTGCCAAGACTGTATGGCCGCCATCACCAGCTGAATGGCCGCTAATTGTCTGAAACTAAACGCTGGCAAAACAGAGGTAATTATGTTCGGGAATAATCCCTGTCTCTGGTCCCCGCCCTGGTGGCCCAGTGGGATGGGCTTCCCCTAGCAACTAAAGTAAAAGACTTGGGGGTGACTGTTGATAACAGGCTTTCCTTTGAGAACCAGGTAAACAAAGTGGTATCAACTTGCTTCTTAACCCTAAGGACTCTGAGGAAAATCAAACCCTACCTAACAACTGAAAGATTCAGGTCTGTAGTGTCTGCCTTAGCTCTGTCCCATCTGGACTACTGTAACAGTCTGTACTTTACAGTTCATAACAAACATCTAAGCAGACTCCAGATGGCACAGAACGCTGCAGCTAGACTTCTAACAAACACTCCCAAGTTCACGTCTATCAGCAAGGGCCTACGGGATTTGCATTGGCTCCCTATGAAACAACGGGTCCTTTTTAAGGCCTATGTATAGCTCATAAATCATTATATGGAGCTGGACCACAAGACCTTAGAGAACGCTTCCAGTGCTACATCCCGGGGAGAGCTCTTCGCTCTAGGGATGCTAAACTGGCGGTTGTCACCAGGGCAAAAAAGGCCAATTGGGGTGGTAAGAGTATTGTGCGTAAGGCCTCCTATGCCTGGAACGAACTTCCTTTTTTTCTCAGGTCCACCTCTGATCTCCTTTCCTTTAGAAAGGGCCTGAAGACCTGGCTGTTTTCAGTCTAGGCACGGACATCGCTTCTGGCTGTGAGTCCTGTTCATTTTCTCTCCAGACATTCTGCTATAGCGCCAGGACACCTTCGGGTATTAGTGCGCTCTATAAGCTGATATAACATAACATAACATAACAAACTTTGCAAGGAGAGGAGGCTACATACAGGAAAAAAAGCCACAAAGCTGGTCCTTCAGATACATCTCAGCACCTATCAGGGAGTCACCAGGATGCGATCTCAACCTGATGATTCTGAGAATCAGGATCCTTTTATGGTGTATCCTGATGAGGGGTAAATTGATTTGGGAATGGAAGGTAATCTGGCTGTGTGCCTTGAGCAGGAGCTCCCAGAGGAGGAAGGTCCTCTTCTCAGTGAGAGAGATCCCTGTGTGAGGGCAGAAAGCAGTATGTCTTCAATAGGCCTGTCACCAGAGGGGCAGGAGGACAGGAAGTCAAAAAGGGAGCTCAAGCTGCAGTTGGCTAAAATGAGATTGAAGATAGAAGAAAAGAAGGCTGAGAGAGACCAGGCAGAAAAGAAAACGTTGCTACAGCATGAGAGAAGCCTGAAAGAACTGGAGACTAAAGCTAGACAGTACAGAATACAGTAGCAATAGTAGCAGGTTGCCTGTAGTGTCTGAATGTGATAAGAAGGTCCTAAAGTCAAAGACCTGGTGCCCAACTATCTGGTCAGAGATTAAATTGAAAAATGGCTTTTACATATGAGGTAGCCCCAGGGGTGCGCAAGATTTCAGAGGAGCACTGAGGGGAGGAGGGGTGACTTGTGGAAGCACTGAATCTCCTGAGGCGGAAGCCGGGAGCAAGACCGCAAAAGCACATTTTTTAAATTTGAGTGTCACGATTATATTGTTTTTAATCCTACCTGCACTCTGTTTTCGGGGCTCTACCACGCTCCTGTCACACCCGCGCAGCGGATATTAGCGCTGCCGCGGAACAAACCCCAAAGTCCTTTGCCGCCATTCCCGGCGAGCCCACAGGCCACGCCCCTTACGAGAGGCCACGCCCCCTGACTCCACTATTTAAGGACGCTGATTGCAAGCGCCACTTAAAGCACTGAATCTCCTGAGGCGGAAGCCGGGAGCACGACCGCAAAAGCACATTTTTTAAATTTGAGTGTCACAATTATATTGTTTTTAATCCTACCTGCACTCTGTTTTCGGGGCTCTACCACGCTCCTGTCACACCTGCGCAGCGGATATTAGCGCTGCGGCGGGACAAACCCCAAAGTCCTTTGCCGCCATTCCCGGCGAGCCCACAGGCCACGCCCCTTACGAGAGGCCACGCCCCCTGACTCCACTATTTAAGGACGCTGATTGCAAGCGCCACTTAAAGCACTGAATCTCCTGAGGCGGAAGCCGGGAGCATGACCGCAAAAGCACATTTTTTAAATTTGAGTGTCACGATTATATTGTTTTTAATCCTACCTGCACTCTGTTTTCGGGGCTCTATCATGCTCCTGTCACACCCGCGCAGCGGATATTAGCGCTGCCGCGGAACAAACCCCAAAGTCCTTTGCCGCCATTCCCGGCGAGCCCACAGGCCACGCCCCTTACAAGAGGCCACGCCCCCTGACTCCACTATTTTAGGACACTGATTGCAAGCGCCACTTAAAGCACTGAATCTCCTGAGGCGGAAGCCGGGAGCACGACCGCAAAAGCACATTTTTTAAATTTGAGTGTCACGGTTATATTGTTTTTAATCCTACCTGCACTCTGTTTTCGGGGCTCTACCACGCTCCTGTCACACCCGCGCAGCGGATATTAGCGCTGCCGCGGGACAAACCCCAAAGTCCTTTGCTGCCATTCCCGGCGAGCCCACAGGCCACGCCCCTTACGAGAGGCCACGCCCCCTGACTCCACTATTTAAGGACGCTGATTGCAAGCGCCACTTAAAGCACTGAATCTCCTGAGGCGGAAGCCGGGAGCACGACCGCAAAAGCACATTTTTTAAATTTGAGTGTCACGATTATATTGTTTTTAATCCTACCTGCACTCTGTTTTCGGGGCTCTACCACGCTCCTGTCACACCCGCGCAGCGGATATTAGCGCTGCCGCGGGACAAACCCCAAAGTCCTTTGCCGCCATTCCCGGCGAGCCCACATGCCACGCCCCTTACGAGAGGCCACGCCTCCCTCGCTGTATAAAAATGTGCATCTTCCGGAAGCGCAGCGGACGAGCGCAGCGAGAGCGCCGTTTGCGCGCCGAAGGCGCGCCAAAGGAAAGCCCGTCTGCGCCCGTCCGCGCCAGGCCGGGCCCAGGGCCCGTAACCCCTAGAGGAAACTCCAGTATAGTTAACATCTATACGCCTGAGCTGCTACATTCACTGCGACCCCCTGTTAAACATAACTGTGAAATCTTACCCAACTATAGGAAAACCTGTATTGCATGCCCTGCATGCAACTTTCAACTTGACGTCCCGCAGCTCTGTCGGCCCGGATCCAATGGCCGTAAGTCGGCACACACATGGCGTCTTGGTAGCCTGAACTGCAGGTCACTCAGCAAACACAAAAGAGACATATTTGACCTCCTGTCTGACAACTCACTAGACGCCCTTTTCCTCACTGAGACATGGCTACACGTCAGCTCTGGCCTAGACATTGCTGAAGCCCTACCATCGAATTATGCCATCATCCGTAGAGACCGAACCACCGGCATTGGAGGTGGGATAGCAGTCATCTTCAAAAAATCGCTGCAATGTACTTTGGAACCCATTCCCTTAACCGCCTGTGAGATGGCCCTTTTTAAACTCCAACTCCACCCGAATTTCACTTTCACAGGTCTCCTGATTTACCGTCCACCTGGCCCTATACAACCTTGGGCCACCCAACTAGTGGATTGGACCGCTTCAGTAAGGGTAAACTACAACAACCTATCTATCGTAGGTGACCTGAACATTCATTTCGACGACCCAACAAACAAACCAGGAAACAATTTAGTTCATGACCTGGCCGCCATGAACCTCACCTTATGGAACTCGGGCCCAACACACAAAGGGGGCCACCTCCTGGACCCTATTTTTTCCAGCCTTCCCCTGCTACACTGCCAGCCTGCTCTGCCCCTAGATTGGTCAGACCACTTCCTAATACAATTCAACGTGGATGATCATACGACTTCTAGCCTTCCGAGCGGGACAAGCAAGTCCTTCACAAGAAATTGGAAAAAACTGGACATAAACCATTTCGCGTCCGTCCTAATCGCTGCCCCTCTGGATGAAATATTTGACACCGAAGACATAGAGATCGTAGCCACCAAAATTAACAAATGGCTCCTAGGTGCCCTAGACATTTGCCTGCCCCAAGCTCACAAAAAATCCACCCCTCATAACTCCCCTGCCTTATGGTATAATGAGCAACTGAAGGCTACAAAATCCAAATGCAAACGCCTAGAACGCCTTTGGAGGAAAGATTACTCCCCGGTTGCCAGCTCGAACTATAGAAATGAGCTCAAGCTTTATCATAAAGCCTGTAACACGGCAAGAGCCAACTATGTAGCCAAATCTATCTCTGAAGCTACAAACAAATCTAAGACTCTTTTTAACCTTGTAAAAGAGTTAGCAGGCTCGAATACATCAGCCAAACCTCTTCCTCTGAACAGTTTCCAGTGTGAAGAACTAGCGAAATATTTCACAACGAAGATTGAGACAATCTACCAGGAGATATTAAAACAGCACCAGGTTCATGCTAAAAGGGTGCAAGTCCCCGGCCCTAACAGAGAGGACATCTCCTCTCAACCTCATCCGTCCTATGAGCCAATTACAGCGTGGCCCGGGATCGATGTTCAGGGTCTGCGAGACATCTTAGGGAAAGTAAAATCTGGTTCGCCTGCCGACCCCCTCCCGATCTCAATACTCAGACTCCTGGACACCCCACTACTTGCCGTGATATGTCAAACATTGAACTTATCCCTCTCCATGGCTAAGGTCCCGTCATCCTGGAAACATGCCATGGTCTCACCTCTACTCAAGAAACCATCGGCTGATCCAAAAATCCTGGCAAACTTCCGTCCAATATCCCTCCTGCCCGTCTTCTCCAAAATCTTGGAGAAACATGTCCATGAACACCTCGCAAGGTTTGCGGAGGCTAACGACATCCTGCACCCCTCCCAATCGGGTTTCCGCCCCGGTTTCTCGAAGGAGACAACACTACTCGGAGTGATGGAAAATATCCGCCTACTGGTCGATAAAGGGGACTCAGCTGCGCTGATTCTACTCGACCTCAGCGCAGCGTTCGACACCATCTCTCACAACATACTGCTTGCCTTACTCTCCAACATGGGCATTAAAGGTAATGCACTAGACTGGATTGCATCTTTCCTGACTCTCAGGACATTTCAAATCTCCTCCAGCAGTGCGGCATCTAATGTGCATCTTTCCCCCTATGGAGTGCCACAAGGATCGGTGTTAAGCCCCCTGCTTTTTAACCTCTATGTAACCCCGCTCGCCCAGATCGCTGAAGCAGCTGGTCTCAAAATGTTCACATACGCCGACGACTCACAAATCGTATTTTCCCCTTCTAATAGTGACAACGATTCCCCCTCCCTCCTGCAGACAGGCCTCAGGAACATCGCCACCTGGATGAGCACTAATATGCTTAAACTCAACGGCAGCAAAACAGAGGTCTTAATAGTGGGTCCTAACCAAAACCTCTGGAATTCTAGACACTGGCCATCTGAAATGGGCCCCTTACCAACCCCGTCGCAACAAGTCCGTAATCTTGGCATTACCATTGATAATGGCCTAACTATGGAGCCCCAGGTCAACAACCTCACAGCTACCTGTTTTACAATTCTGAGATGGCTCAGAAAAATCATTTGGATGCTCCCGGACGATACACAAAAGACTGTGGTCAACGCACTAATCACTTCCCGTTTAGTTTACGGTAATGTCCTCTATTTAGGGGCATCACAGGCAGTCATGCGACGCCTCCAACTGGTACAAAACGCTGCAGCCAGACTGCTATGCAAATGCAATAGGAGGGAACGCATGTCCGGTCACATTAAAGCGCTCCACTGGTTAAGAATTGAAAATAGGGTCAAATTCAAAACTCTTAGCCTCATGCATAGAATAAAAAGGGGCAATGCCCCCGGATACCTCCAAACCCTCGTGCACACTTACACGCCTGCTCGATGCCTGAGGTCCTCCACTCAAGGCCTTTTCTGTGTCCCCAAAACACGCCGAGCGAGGATGGGAGGAAGATCCTTCTCCCTTCTAGGCCCCAAGCTCTGGAACTCCCTCCCGCAACCTCTCCGTTTGAAAACTCGCTACACTCATTTCCGCAAAGCCATTAAGACCTGGCTTTTCAACCAGTAACCTGCTCCGGTCTCTTTCCTGAGACTTTCTCTTGCCTTTATGGTTCAGTATCTTCTAGCGCGGGAAACCCTTTTTGGGTAGCTGTCGCGCTCAGTAAGCCCAATAAATAAATAAAATAAATAAATATGCCTACAGTGGGGAGGGAGGCACTACTCACACTAACAATAAATGACTAGACCAAGTGTGACCCCAGGAAAAACATCCTTGTCACCAAGTCTGGGCTGAGCCCTAAGTAATACCGCCAAAGGTTCAGGTACAGTCAAAAACTTCCAGACTGATTATAATGGGCTGTACAACCTGATTCTAAGGGGAGCAAATGCTTAATATTTTGTTTTACAGAGCTGCACCAGGACCTGATGGATAGCAAGTTGACTGGGCCCAGGAAGCTTGCTGATGATGCAGAGCATTGGGTTGGCACCAGGGTGTCCAAGAAGGCATTGGAGGGGGGACTGGCAAAAGGGTGGTCAGGGTTCCCAACAGTGAAGGCAGGGGGAGGTAAAAGCAAAAAGGAGTTCTCACAAGGGCCCCAAAATAGGTTGCACGGGAGAGGGAGCCCTTCCCAGTCTGGATAGCAAACAAAAGGCTTCATAGATCAGAATACTGGTAGATTTGTTCCTACGTGCTACTAGTGCTACCAGTATTGGTACATCAAGGGAGATACTAAGTGCTCCCTGGGTGATGGAGAGATAGGATGGGATAGGATATGTGTTTATAAAGCGCTCGAATGATGAGGCATCTTGCCGCTAATGTAAGTGAAAGTGGTGCAGCCTACGTTACAAAGACTATGTTGAGGCAAACAGCCAGGGCTTCAGTTCTTTCCTAAATGATTGTCTGTTAGACTGGAATCACATGGCTGTTGGCATTTTATTCCACAGCTTTGCTGCACAATTAGAAAAGGTTCTTCCACCCCATCTCACTCTCCTAATCCTATCAATGTGGATAAGACCCAAAGTGCTGGATCTTAGGGAACTGGCTGGGGTATAGGGCCTGAACATTTTTGGGATATCTTTAGCTCCCCCACCATCAAATGCTTTGTGGACCAGGCATAGCGCCTTGAATTCCACCCGTTGCTGAATGGGAAGCCAGAGGAGTGCTCTGAATCCAGCAGAGGTTGGTTGACCTCTAGGTATATTTAGTAGCAACCTCGCGGCGGCATTCTTCAATGACTGCAGCCTACTCATCTGGGTTTTGTTAAGGCCCAGCAGCAGGCCATTACAGAAATCAAGCTTAGATATTAGGAGAGCCACAACCACTGTCTTTTGTAATTCCTGCCCAATGAAAGGAAAGATCTTTTCAGAATTTTTATTAAGAAGAAGCAGGAGGAGGTAAGACTATTTACCTGAGCGGAGAAATTTATCTGGCAATCAAAAATAACTCAGAGGTGTCTAACCTTAGGGACAGGGCTGGGGCATTCTCCTGCTCTCACTGGCCACCAGGAGTCGTTCCACAGGGGTCACCCCTGACCAAACTCAATGACCTCCGTCTTGTCAGTATTGATTTTTAGGAAGCTATGGTTCATCCAGGTGATAATCTCAACAAGGCACGCATGAAACCTGATAGCTGTATCTTCAGGCTGTTTGGCTATCAAGATTATAAGCTGAGAATCATCTACGTATGACACCAGGGCAAAACCATGCTTCCTGATAAGTCTGGCCAGGAGCTTAACATTGATGGTACCTAAAGCCCACAGGCCTGCCACTTCATCCAAGTATAGACACTGAGTCAACATCCTTGGGCAGAGAGTAGAGGCTCAGAAAGACACAAGAGCCAGTATGACTACTGTCAGGTACCATCCAGTGTCCTCAGAACAGGTGATACCCAATACATTTCACCAGGTTGTAGTAGCAGAAATCCATGAGAGACTCTACCTGGTTTCTCTGGTTCCCTTCTAGTTGGAGAGAGTCTTAGGCTCTCTTTGGATAACTGTGAGCCCTTCCATGCCTGTGGAGTAGTTGCTCGGGAATTACATGAATTACACTGGCTGGAAGGAAGTGAAACTCAGGTTTCTCCTGGAAATATTGAGGTTGCCTGAATGGGTCTGCGCAACCACTCGGTCCATTGCTGCCTGAGCTGAGAATTAAGAGAGTCTGGAAAAATGGCCCAGGCAGCTGCAGAGAAAGGGAAGGACAGGAGGCATTGGAAACCAGTCTCTGAATTTCCCCCCGTACTGGTGGATGGGGTCCCAGAGAGGCGGCCCAGGAGCTGACAAGGGAGGACTTGCCTCTCTAGGTGACCTTCCTGAGCTTGCTTGGTGGCAAGTTGAGGGTTGGTCCACCAGGGAGAAGTTCTGCAAAGTGCAGAGAGTGTGCCTAACCCTAGAGGGGCTGAGGTGGCAGGCCGAAGCCTAGGCAGCAGGTGACACCTCTGGAGATCACATTATTTACTGGGAGAACAAACTCTTTTGCAGTCAGCCTAAGGTGCTTGTGCATGTTGTAGCAATTATGCTGGTGGTCCGTAAGTGTTACAGGGCCTGCCTACTGGGTCTGTCTCTCGAGATAACCTTGGCAGAACATCTGGGGCAGGATAAGACCATTGACAAGCTTCTTACCCATGTTTATTGTGCCTGGATGAGGACAACCCCAGATGCTTTCTGTAGGACTTGCCTCACATGCAAAGAAAGTAGGAAGACAGGAAAAAAGCTCAAGGCTCCCCTGACACCCATGCTTGTCATTGGCATCCCCTTTGTAAGGGTTGGCATAGATATTTTGGTCCATTGAACCCAAAACGACCTTGTTTGCACCTGCAGTGGCTAGGGCCCTGTTGGGGATTTATATCAGAGTGGGTTCCAACAAGGAAGTAGTGTCAGACAGGGACACCAACTTCATGTCTTCATACAGGAAGTCAATGTGAAAGGAATGTTGAGTAACAAATTATGCACAGCTTACCACCTCCAGACTAATGGGCTTGTTGAGAGGTTCAAGAAGACCCCAAAGGCCGGAGGTTGCTGCCTGCACTGTGAAAACACTGAGTATCTTTAAAGCAGCTGCTCTGTTTTTCACAGGAA
Source organism: Triturus cristatus (assembly GCF_964204655.1). Classification (NCBI taxonomy): domain Eukaryota; kingdom Metazoa; phylum Chordata; class Amphibia; order Caudata; family Salamandridae; genus Triturus; species Triturus cristatus. The sequence continues at coordinate 1,528,897,378 of NC_140591.1, forward strand.
TGCTCTGGCCCCAGGGCAGAGCAAGTTCACGGCTGCCCTGGGGGCAGTGCATTCACCATAATGCAGCGCATTTTTATTGTTTGCCTTGGGTGCACCTTCGGTGCAAACAATGAAAATGTGCCATGTGCATAATACGGGCCAAGGCTTGTTCTCACTTCAATGGTCATGGAGGATTACAGGTACTGTGCTACTACTGTTGTCTGGGGAGAGTTCTCCATATTTGCCATTGTACTGAGGAGTCCCAAATTATTATCCTCAGCTGTACAGTCAAAGTCCAGCTCACCTATTGCTGTGCCATGTTCCCTTGCTCTGACCTGCTCTCTCATTCTCTCTGCCTGCTTCTTTAAATCAGATTTCTCCTTTGAAGTGCATGCTCCCCTGAATCACTGAATAGGAGCCCATGCCATGCAGATGACCTAACTTCTCCCCTTAAGGACCCCTCTGTAATAGGAAGGCTGGTCTCAAATGTTTGTGAAATGCAGGGGCATAACATAGGCCACCACAGCCCCGCGGTGCGGGGGGCACCAAGCTCCTGGGGGCCCCATCAGCACAGCACTCTGGCTGCAGAGCTCCTGATTGAGCCCAGAGGGGGCCCCTCCACGTACCTTGCAGGGAGGCCCCCTCGAGTTTCATTACGCCAGTGGTGAAATGCATTTAATGTGGAAATAAATGGGACCCAAAGTTTAGGAATGGCAGATGCTTAAGGGCACATTTCCACATGTGCCAATACACAAGCCATGCAAAGAGATTGTAATAAGACTTCTATCAACAAGTTTACACTTGAAGGTTTTTGAAGACATGAAGAGTGTTGTAGGTGAATTCTGCATAGGTGATGCTGAAGAAATGTATTCAAATGCAGAACTGCATCCCCCTCAAAAAGATTCTGCAAGCAGATAATGTGTAACCTATATTAGCAGACGCAATAAATGAGCTACAGAAAACTATGTTTAAATCAGTAAACCAGAACATCAGGCTAGCAAGCATATCATAATGGAGTCACCAACATATCAATGAACATGAGGAAGCTGCAATACAAAGGCTTGAGCTAATACCACTGTGGAAGGGAGGAGCCCAACCTGCCTCACTAAGTTAGTATCTTGCAATCTATGGTTATATAACATTCACTGCAATGTGCAGATCGTAGTTGGACAGCAGCTCCGTAGTGTGTTGACAAAGGAACTCTGGCATAGGGATAGAACAATCCTGGTGTCAAGGCATACCTAGCCTCCAACCCTCCAAGGCAAGCAGAGCTACAGAAAACAACATGAAGCAGAAGGGTTATAGCCCCATGTGTCTGCGGCCAAAGTCTAACCAGCTCCCCCACTAAATGTCAGCTGATACAATATTCATGGCTGTGTGGACATAATAGATGTTTCATGGTCTTAGTCCAAGCCGGGTCTGTCTTGCCTCCACTCCTATTGGCTGAGTCTTTGAAAGGCTTAGCCAACAAGAGGAGGAGGCATCAACTTGGGGAATGGCCAAGTGAAGAGAGAGGAGGAGGGGCTAGCTTCACCTCACCCAATCAACAACTGACAATACTGTTACTAACCTATCCATAATCACCACACTTTATCTTCACTAATATAATTTGTTTTCACATACCGAATTGGTTGTGGTCAATGACTACACAAGATCTGGATCTGCATGCTAGAGTGACACTAGACCTTCATTATTAGGTCTGGCTAGACAATGCAGCTGTTGCCAGACCTTACGTGAGAAACAGAAACTGATGGAGTGCCTTTGGCTTCAAGTCAACCACATGTTGATTAATTTGAGTACGCCATTTATTTGGGCAGAAGCTGTGAGAATGCAGTCATTTAGTATATTTTTGTAATTTTATAACTATATGCCTGACAGTTGCGTTGTGGGAACGCCTATACTCAATCGATCAAGACAGTAGGCCTGAGTTGGTTATGGTGATGACATTTCTGCCTAGGTTTGGTAGGGTTCCTTGGGTAGTGCTCAAGCCCATGGGATAGGCTCAACATGAGGGCGATCGCCAACACTCTATGCTTTTTTTCCCAAAGCAAAAATTGCATGTCTAGTGTGCTTTATGCCTCCCAAGGGCAGATTGGAGGTAAAATCCATCAATCTGCCCCAGTGGGAGGATTATTGGATCTGTTCTGGGGTGGGGGCACAACCCAAGGTATGGGCAGATGGCAATACCACTTCTTTTTTATGGAGACCAGTTTTTCTCCTGGTGGTGTGATGGGTTTTCTGCCACTCAAGGGACAGAATGGAAGTGTACTCTCTAATGTACCCCAGAGGAAAAAAACGTTGTTCATTCTGGGGTGAGGGCACAGCTCAATGCCTGGGTAGCCCCACCACCACTTCTTTTTTGGGAGCATTTCTTCCCTGATGGTATATTGGACTGTCTACCCCTAGAGAGCAGATTGGGGGTGAACTCCACAAATCTACCTCGGGAGGGGGCGGGTGGGCAGGAAGACCGTCGGACCTAAAGTAGATGAAAATAAAATCTATGCCCATAAGGTGGCCCCTCTCCCCTCCCAAAAAAACGACAGCTATCATTCCCTGGCATCTAGTGGGCTTTCTGCCCTGGGAGGCTGACTGGAGGTAAGCATCCCCGGTCCACCCCCTAGGAGGGCAAAAAGATTGATATGGGACACTTATCGCTCACAGAAATATAGTGCCTCCCCTAAGGTCCTGAAGTCTAGTGGGATTTCTTCCCCCCCGCAATCACTATCCCTGCTGGTTTTGTGGTGTGAATACCTCCTTGGGGATCGCATGCACAGCGTGATCCCCAAGCAGGGATCCACTAGGGAAAGGCATAGCTGGAAATGGAACATTGTCTCCTTTTTAATGCTGCCTCTGCCATGGTGATACGTGCTCGGGCTACAGTTATAAGTTAGAGCAGTCTGCGTTCACTTTTGTTTTTGCTGTGACTTCAGCATGCTGTATGTGCTGGTGTTACAGCAAAATAAAAAAGTCAAACTCTGGATGCATGGGAAGCTGTTTTCTCACATTTTGACTGACTTTGAATAAGAAAATGCTTTTGATATTAAAAACAGAAGCATTTTCTTTTTCGGTGCCTATGATGACCTCAGCACTACAGAGGTAGTGCAGAGGATGTCAATGGTTTGTCATGAGCACTATCAATCAATTAAAAATCATTATTCGGCATTTAGAAAACACCATAAAAGCACATAGCAATAAAAAAAATAAAAAATGTCATTAAAATCCATGCTGATATACATCAAATACAGTACAAATTTTTTCTTCAGCAAACCCCTCTTGTTTTCCTTATTTTTAAGGCCATCTTCAAGAAATTCACCACACAAAACAGAGTCCGAGAGTCATTTACCATTTGTAGGTGTAGCAAGGCGACCCTGGCCTGCTTGAATTTAGCCTGTTTTAAAATACCAACTTAAAATCGACGTCTCGGCACTGAATAAAATGGGCATAACAGTACAAAATGAAGGGTATCCTGAGGAGATCGTAGATCGCAGCCACAGGGACCCTTCTGCTCAACCGAAACAGTAAAACCATGAGGCACAGATAACAAGTAATGTAAAAGATTGAGCCTAAAACGGATGATTAAAAACCTATCCTGAGCATTACACATAAGAGTCAAATACGGATCCATCCCCACCACCGTTTTCAACATATTGTAAGCTATCACAGAGTTCTTGCCCCCTTCTTTTGTTTCTCTCTGCAATTGGACATAGTTAAAATATCTTTTCATCACCAATTTCCTGTCCAAACGGGTAATTACCATGGGGGTACTAAAAAGGTTTTTACATCCAATAGACTCAAGAGATGACTTTACATATCTCATCCAAGGAATGGACAACCCTTTATCCCTACTGATGCTGTCCATAATTATTTGCCTGTTTAGTTCAGCCTCTGGGTTCGCCCATATCCTAATCCAGGCCATAATCGGCTTCAAATGAACCACATCCTCTATATAAGCCAATCCTAGTTCCTCATGGGTGACATAAGACAAGGTACTTTGGGGAATGCTAAGTAGGGATCTCAGGTATTTATTCTCCTCTGTCTGAAGCTGATGGATTTCTCTAGAGCCCCAAAGTTCAGCTCCATATAACACCTTTGCACAGCAAACTGAGGTGTACAATCTTGCTATCTGCTCCGGGGACCACCGTCCCAGCCTACGTCCATAATTCATAATGGAACCTGTGGCCGAGACTAACTTTGTGCATCGTTCCTCCAGTAAAATTTTAAAATTTAAACGCCCATCAAATAAAATGCCTAGATATGAGAAATGTTGTACTTTCCCTATACTATTGTCACCCATTTTATAAGTAAATTTCTTAATGGGTTTGCGTCCAACCTCCATGACAAAAGATTAAGAGAGATTGCCCGACAGATCCAGCGTGTCCATGAAATTAACAAAACCGTCTATTAGACGCTGCAAGCCCCTGGGTGTGAGTGCTAGAAGTACCGCGTCATCTGCGTAAAGCAGAACCGGGATTGGCCTAGATCCTACCCTGGGGGAATCCACCTTTAGATCAAGTAATGCTTGCTCCAATCCATTAATATATAGGGAGAACAAAAAGGGGGCCAAAATGCACCCTTGTCTAACCCCACTGGTGCATGAGAACGATGCTGATAGGTTCCCCTCACGGTTATATCGGACTCTAGCAGATGTGTTACAGTGTAGGTCCCTAAGTATATTTATAAGTCCCCCATCCACCCCCAGCCTACTTAAAAGGGCCCATAATTTCTCCCTGTTTACATGGTCAAATGCGGCCGTTAGGTCCATAAAGCCTAAATAAACCGACCCCTCACTTGCTAGTGTATATTTAGCCACTAGTAAATATAAATTTATACACTGGTCGGATGTAGATTTCCCCGGTCTAAAACCATATTGAACATCAGTAATGACCCAATTTTCCTCCGACCAATCCATCAATCGTGCTAAAATCACACGTCCCATAACTTTCGCTGTGACGTCGATCAAAGAGATCGGGCGATAACAGGATTGTCCCTATTCCCTTTTTTGAATATAGGGACAATTATCGCTGTGGACCACGAACTGGGACAACCAAACGCTACTGCAGCATTGATCACTCTTGTCAGTATGGGCGCCCACAACTCAATATTACTTGGAAAAAGATCCGGGGGAATGCCATCCGGTCCTGGCGCTTTATTAGGGGATAGACCCTGTATTCCCCCAATGATCTCCTCCAACGTAAACATAATTGCAGGTACCTCCCCTGCCTCCACCTCAGAGGGAATTGTACTATCCGCTACATAATTATAAAGGCCTTTGAAATGAGCTACCCAATCTTCCGGCAAGATATTGGTGCCGAGTGCGGGAACACTGGCATCCTGGAAACATGGATTATTAATTATTTTCCAGAATACGGATGTGTCCCTCCTTAAGGCAGCCTCCCTTAGGTCTTCCCAGGCCTGTGTTTGAATGGCTCTTTTCCTGCATTTAACGGCCTGATTATATATCAGCCTTGACTCTTTTACTTTCAACTTATCCCTTGGTGAGATTTTTAAACAACTTTTTAAATTTTTAAGGGCTGAGGTGCAGGATTTATCAAACCATCTTGGATTATCCATAGCTGGACCATGGTGGGTGGAGCACAACAACTTGTCCACTAAATGGGCAACTGCCTCAAAGCATTTAACTACTTCTGGACCCTCAACCACGGGGTCCAGGCACCTTTCTAGTTCTCTCTTGCCTTCTCTTATGAGTTTTTTATAAAAAGTACATCCATCCACTTTGGCCCATTTTAATCTTCTCCCCATGTCTGGTATTTTCTCTATGCTACCACCCCTTCCCTTCTTCTTAGATTTTTTAGTGACCACACCCTCAACCACCAATGTTAGAAGGTTTTGGTCACTAAAAGCACTTAGGTCAATATCAGCCCCACTTACCCGGTCTTTTAAAAATTTAGAGACTACTATAAAGTCAATGAAAGAAGAGCACCCCCTCCCCTTAAAAGTGGGATTAATCTCTCTCTCCCTCTCTTTGGTTATAAAATCCACTGTATGCTCAAGGGCGTGAACACCCTTCCCAGCTCATTGCCCTCAATTGAGTGCTCAAAGTGTGGTCCGATCCTAACCGGGCACGAAGACCAATTTCGTTGGGCCGGTCTCAGATCAGGGCAAAGATGACAATTAAAATCACCAACAACGGCTACCAACGGGGCCACCGCCCCCTTGTAGACCCAATTCCCTGCAGTGAACCTAGCATCTAACTCTTCCACACCAGACCCTGTCTTTTTTGTGACATTGGGTGAATACAGTCCCCTTAATTAGAAAACCTAAGGGCCTGCATACAAGCAGAGGACCATTTTAGATCGGTCCAAGTGCCTCCCAATTGTAGGTCCTCAAAAATACACAATCCCCCCATGGCTCTCCCTGAGCAGGACTTTCGGGCCGGGACAGCGATGCGCTTGTAACCTACTAAGTGAATATTACTACAATCTATTATCCAGGTTTCCTGTAAACATATAATCTGGAAACCCTGAATATATTGCAGCCAATCAGGGTCCTCTATTTTGGACACAAGCCCTGCAATATTCCAAGATTTTATTTTTATTATATTGGAATTTTTGACCTTGTGTACTTCCAACTGTGACGAGTTTACGGGGTCCTGTGCTACTCTTTCTGGTGTGATGCCCTCTTCCAGTGCTACCATAGTGGCAATCCTCCCTGCCATCCCTACATTTTTTTAACAGGTCCATGTTATCCCCACACCTCGCATCAACACCCTGTGAGACCCTACCTGATTCCTTTGTTTTGTCTAGCTGCTGTACCCTTCCATTTTTCTCCCACCGTCAATCCACCTCACTTAAAACTCTCCCACTAAGCAATGGGTCGAACCTGTTGCGTAAAGGGATATCTCTCACTCCCCCTGCTCCATATGCACATTCTAATGATCCCTCTCCATAATTGCTAACCTCCAATGCTAATCTTGCCGGCTTTCTATAAAAGAATTCCAGGGGCAACAAGCCTATCGCCAATCGTTCCTCCCACGCTCGATCTCTGAAGCAACGAAGTGCTTTGTCCACCAGGTTAGGGTGCCTGAGGGTTACTACAACACAGTCCCCTGGGTATACTTTTTTAGACTTCTCTACCCATGCTACTCGCCTCACCATTAAAATATGCCTAAGGTCTGTACCATTAAACCTCGCATTCTAACTTAGCCAGTGTGCCGTCTTGTTTATTAATATTTCTGTCGTTTCCCGGGTGTTCCCTTTGGGTGCCGGCACGCCCACGAGAACCAATGTGTATGGGCTGCATGCAGGAGGGAGATCTAGATGTATCAACCCCTTTGATCCCTGCACACAGCCTTCGCCCTCCGAGTCCCTGTTATATTCCTTACTCAAGATCCCCCTAGTAGCCTGATCCGGAGTAGGTCCCCGCCTCTCTGTCTCGCCCTCATTAATCGCTTGTCCTTGGTCCTAGTTTTTTCTAGTACCGGGCACTTGTTTGACCCTCTGTACTCCTAGTCCATTCTTCCCATCAGAAGGCCTTGTCTCTACCGCCACATGATCACTAACGGTCCTCCCTATAATATCCACACCTTTCCCACTTATCAAACTCTCCTGGTGCAACTCGGGACCCTTTCTCCAATTTCCCATCTCCATCAAGTGAGACTCAATCCGGTCTAATTTAGATAATAAGGATTTTAAGGCAAGGATAAGGAGATGCTCAATTTTGGCCCAAAGTGCGCTATTCCTAACCAATTCTAAATCAATCTCCTCGTGCACCACATTGGGACATGAAGCTACTTTGTTTGAATCATCTGCCCCCTCCTCCCTCGCCCAAGCTGCGCCAGTCGAGTGCTTGCTTATACTTCTTGGGGGGCCCCCTTTGTTTTTTTGGCCTGGGCTGTTTGGTTAATTTCGATTTTATTTCCCCCCACCCCCTTTCGCCACCGGCTCACAAACTGCTGGACTTGCTTTTTTCTGGGACCGTGTCATAACTGACCTATTTCCCCTGGCTAAAATCGGGTCCGCGGCATTTTCATTAACACCCTCACTCATACTCTCCCCCATTTCCTCATGGATCTCAACAATCACACTCTTGCCCACCTTAACTGAATTATGGGCCTCTTTACCCTCCTCCCCCTTTGACCCTTGATTATAGCTAATACTAATACCATCCTTGACTCCCCCTGGACACTGTGGCGGACTTAAAGGGCGTGACTGTGATTCTGTAATACAACACGGATCCCCCTCTGGAATCACAGACTGGCTCAGCCTACTCGTAATTGGTGATTTTGACAGGGCAATATGCCCGAGCGATGAGCGTCTCTGTGCCTGCGCCAGTTAAGTCGACACCCTTCTTTCCGTCAGCTGGATTTGATGTGACACCAGGGATTCTTCTCTTATGATGAAAGCGTCCAAAGTCCCTACAATGCTGCATCCTCCGCCCCGTCCCGAGGTTCTATGTTTACTCATAGTTCTCTGCTCATGCTGATGGTCTTCAAGAGGTAATTACCGGCTTTTGTGAGAAGTCCTTAGGGGTGTGGCCCTGCCCTGCCTCTACCGGCCCACTAACGACCACAAACGGCCCGCCCTTGGCCCGGGCTGAGCGGGTATCCGGAGCGTGTTTTTTGAGCACGAGTCAGGAATCAACTCCTCCCTCCAGGGAGTAAGGACCTCTGGGACTTAGAGTCCCTGATGGAATGCACTGCAGGCACTCACCAGATGCCAGGGGAGCCTGCACACTAATTAGGGAGCTCCGGCACAACAGCCACCTCCCAATTGTTGTCATCCAGCGCTACAGCTACAGCGCTACAGCATGCAGGGGCCCAGGTGGACAGATCAGGGACCAGGAGTGACGTCTGCTAGATGGCCAGCGCGCCACCGCCGCCACACTCCAGGAGCCACCACACATTAATTTGTCAGTCACAGCGGGACCATCAGCACCCCCCGGGCCCGACCGCGGCATTCAAACCTGCAGGGACATCCCAATTACCGCCGGTCAGGGCCCTACTGCAGTACATGCACCAGGCTCGCCGTAGATTCCGAGCCGGGAGCAGCCTGCTCTGTCGGGGTCACTGCCACCCAGGCCGCGGCCACAACGTGCACCCTACCTTGGGGGCCTCAGCTCAACAAGAGCGAAAAGCGCGAAAAGCGCGAAAAGCCTGCAGTGTTGGCAGTGTTGGCAGGGCGTCTCCGGTGCCGCCTCCCGGGGTTCGGATGTCTACTTTACAGCAAGGGCAGCGTTTTGTTACATGGAATCTCACAGATTACTGTAATAGGCGGGGATTCTGGTGTTTAATTATTACCCCCTCTGACAAGCCCTGGGAGGGAGGGAGGAAGGGTAGATGATTTAACCTGTGATAATCCTTGGTAGGTGCTCATACTATCATTTGTACATTGTTTTACTCACTGTACTTTTGGGTATATTTGTGATTATTTGTTTGTGTACTTAGTGATTGTTTTGTGAGAAAGCTTATTCTTAGTACTGTAGGCCTTAATTGGGTAGGTGGGCCAGCAGTGGTAAAGGCGATAGCCCTGATCAATTCACTGCAAAAAGTTATGTTGAATACTCTAGGTCTCATCTGTGTCTTATGAAAATTCATGTCAAAGGCAAAAGGTCCAACATACTTAATGTGAAAATCAATAGGCCTTTAAGATACTATTTTTCTTGCATTGAGTTAAAGGCTGTAGGCAGGAGTTTTTTTTTTTACATGAAATACATATTACTGTATTAGTTAGAGGATTTATTATTGGTTAGGTTTTCTGAAACTCTAGGTCTACAAGATGTTCACAGTGAAAATGCTTGTTGACCTCTTTCAGAAGGAAATATATATTATTTGGCCAACTGTGGTCATTCATCTAATTCTAATGTTATGACTATATATGCCTGACAGTTGTCTCGTGGCAAAGTTTGAGCTCAATATAGATGGCCTCAGTTGGTTATGGAGGCAATTATTTAGCCCTGACAAATAAATACACCATTTTTAGCCAGTCGGACATGCCAGAGGACATCAAAGAACTACCTGGGAAGTAGAAAATTCATGCAGTTAGTTCTATCCCACGTTTAACAAAAAGTCCCAAAGTACACTTGTATTAAAATAATGAGTCAGCTGCATATCATACAAGCGTGGACACAGAATAATGTTCAAGGTCAGGCAGACGAGTTAAAATGCATTGAGGCATAGAGCTGAAGGAACAAGAAAAACTAAAAATCTCACAGGAAAAGGGGATTAAGCGAGACCCATCACAGAATTTGCTAAATAAACAGTCAATAAAATGTTCGACAGGATGCTTAAGGTAAAAAGCATTTTTCAATTCATGTGACCATGCACAACAGTCTATTTAAATATAGTGACAGGATTCCAATATTCATGTTATTCATTACCTTACAGAATTAAACAGTCGGGTCCTGATGAGAACCCTAAAAGAAATGTAAAATCGAAACACAACAGGTCGACGACCAATCATGGGGAGTTATTTGTACTCATTGAGACCACCGCATGTAGGCTTTCCTGGAAAAAATACAATGGTAGCCTACTTTGATAAATTACGCTAGATCACTCCGACAGCTGGATCTGAAAAAAGAGGTCATAAAGGAGATTAATAAGAGAGACATCATTACCAATGAAATCATTTGACTGGTGTACATGTAACATGGATATGCGAATCCTTATGTTGGACGTATATTTTAAGATGTGGAATGTTTATCACTGATGCTTTTCACCCATATTTTGGTTAAAAATTATTTTGCAATTTAAAAAAATAAAGAATTTGTGTTGAAATGTAATGTGTAGCCACAGAGGGCTGTTGAAATATGCCTCATATACATATGTGGTCCGATTAATATGAAGAGGGATTTTTAGAATGTCTTGAATAGTTAGCAAAAATCATATAAAGATTAAGACAATTACATTTCTTGATCTTCCGAAAAAGTGTTTAAGGCAAGATTTTTGTTTTTGACTTTTAAAAAGATGACATTTTCTTGCCTAGCACATTTTGTGTCCGCACCCTGTATCCTGGGTCACATGACTAGGTGTATCTGGCAGTTGGCCTATGTGTATTCCTCCCAGGCAGTCACTCAAAGGAGTGCTTGTTGTTGGCAGGATGGGCCATCAGCCCAGGGTGGGTGCGGCTGAGTTTTTCACAGTTTCAATTACATGCCCAAGGGGTTGCTTCAGCACACAAAAAGCACTTCACGCTAGCCTATTTTGACCCCAGGCAAACTGAAGCCAGGGTAGGGAAGCAGGAAATTCCAGAACCAACTGTGGGAGGAGAACTCCAAACGTTTCTTGCACTTCATAGCTGGCACCAGGAATAAAAATAGGACCTTCAGACCAACTCTTCATTTCCCTTCTGGACCAGCGGAGGACTGTTAGAGGACTCTCCTCCTGCCTGAGGCCTGCTGTGTACTTCAGAAGACTGCTGTGCTGCTTGAGACCAGCTTTGTTGCTTGAACCCAGGGCTACCAAAGTGAATCCAAGGATAGTTGGCAAACCTTCCTTTCAGAGCCTCAGGGGTAGAAAAAGCTCAAACCATCTTGAACCCACACATGGCACCAGCCTGAGTGAGTCCTGGCCCTCCAAGTGGTACCCATCCAGTCCTGGACCTTTAGAAGTGGTACTAAAAGTGCTAATATAGCCCAAATCCAAAACTTAGGACTTAAAGAAATTCAGCCAAAAAGTACTCTGAGAAGCGACAGGAGACTTGGACCTAACTGCTCACAGAACCGCCCAAGGTACATGACCTGTCAGCCTGAATTCACAGTAGCTCCCCCTATGTTCATCTCTGCAGGAGAAAATCCTGCTCAGCTGCTCCTCACAGAAGGGGTATCCAGACTCCTGGAACTCTTGTTGGCTACAGTCTGAAGCCTCATCCTGCTGGAGATTTTCAACTTCAAAAAAAGTGACAAAGTCCAAAACGTACAAATTTTCACTACGACCTCTTCAAGCGCCACCTCCTCCGCTGCCGGTTGCCTTCCACCACTGAACTTTACCTTCTCAGACATTTTTTTGACAATTTCTTCAAAAGTCCGAAGGTAAGCTAAAACCAGGCACAATCCAACTTCGTGTATTAACCGCACTCCATCGCGGTCAGCCATATCTTTTGAATGCACCCTGTCTCATATGACTGGGTGTCAGCATTGGCACTTTGATCTCTTCTGCACTAAATTTCACAATCTTAACTCTGGTTCTATTGATGAATTTAATTTGTTTTGGTGTAATATTTGTGTGCTGCATAAATGATTTACAAATTGCCTCCGAGTTTAGCCTGACTGCCTTTGTGCCAAGCTATTAGATGGTTAAGCACAGGTTAATTTACTGACTTTGTGGAACACCCTGAGAAGGATTGTGGCTGTTGCTCGAGAAGGGTTCACACTGCCCTGAACCTGCTACCCAATTTTGCACACCACCCATTACATTTGCAGTGAACAGCACCCCATGTGTCCACTACTTCTAAACCCGGTGGTCATCTTGGAATAGCATTGTTCATAGATTATCATTTTAATACCATTCCAAGATCACCTCCATGTTTAGGAGCAGTTTGTCGGTCATCTTTGATTAGTGCAAAAGCTCTGCACAATACTTGGCCTGGCCGAAATTTTAATTAAGCCAGAGTAATCAGAGTAATTTTGGTAGTTTTTTGTTGCTCTGTTGACACAAAATGACAGAAAACAAGATTGCGCCTGTTTAGTATGAGTAGTTTGGTACAGAAATCCTACTGCAGGAGCACAGGAATGGTAAAATTACTGAGTGCAAATGGCTTCTGGCTGCAGCTGCTAGTGTTCTGCTGCATTTAGAGCTATTTTCGTAGCACAACATGCATCCTGGAGTCTATTTTGGACATGTGGGTGCATTTTGCTCTACGAAAATAATAGTAAATGTGGGTTACACTCTTCAAGTAATCTAGTGTAATATTTCTGTAATTATATGTAATTACGCTACAGCAAATCACGTATGTTATGCTCCCCATCACACAATGCCATCAAAAATGATCACCTAGTGTGAAGGTATTGAGATTGCATCTTGTAGTTCCCTGAAGCACCCATTAATTGATATTAAATCAACTGATTCAATGGAAATCTTCTATATTTATTTGTGCATGTCTGGTGAGCCCTCTGTCCATGGGGCCATTGTGAACAGAATAGGAATGCTAGCTGTCCTCAGACACTATGGTCCCCTGTGTACACTGCTGCGATGTGCAAACATTTGTGTTAAATTATAATCCAATGTTGACAAAAGAAATCAAAATGGAGAAGTACAGGCTTAGTTCTGGCAGCACAAAAGAGAGAAGGTGTCCCAAGATTTGGTTGTTACCAGCAAGAAAGAGGAAAGGTTTCATCCAGTCTTTGAGCAGATTGAGTCTGCATCAGAGCAGCAGCACCCACCAAAAAACAAATGTACTCAGGATGTCAAAAAAGTGACGCTGCGTGGCACAAATGTGCCACTTGGAGGCCTTGTAAATTAAGCCCATGATCTCTGAGATGAGTTGCAATATCCTTAAAAGGTAAGTAGATGGGGGTACATTATTCCATATATTTCATACCCTCATTAGGCATTGACATTTGCGAGATGGCGGGGAAACACTTGTGCGTAGACCTGGGACTCTGTTCTGCTGTAGGTATGAGAGAGCCCGCAGGGCTCCCAGTCCTTGTAGTATAAGCCTGTGGCTCCACTAACTGATGCTTTCTGAGTCCTCACAAAGCATGCCATGTTACCTTAGTGTACCTGCCTCCTTATTCTCGCAGGTGAGGTTGCAGAGGATGGTGATGACAGTGAAATATATGTGTGTTATTTATTACAAATAACTACCAAATGTTTTATAGATACGCTATGACATCAGAACGCGTCTGTAATTAGAAAATAATTCACACCAATGCATCATTGTACTCTTGCCTTTCCGCATGATTCTGTTTTTCCACAGTGATTAAAGTTGTAATGTGTAGTTAGTTTGTCTGCTTTTATTTTATGATTCATCTGTGGTTTGTAGTATTTACTGATGGATTCATATTAATTGGTTTACTTTCCACAGATTATTTGAGACCTGTGTTTTTGGGTCAGGATGAAAGTGGGTAGCCATATGGCTTTCCAAATTCTCTTGTTCTTTGAGGGTCTATGGTTGTCCTCTGTACTCTTAATACTGTGGTGTATGCTTGAGGGCACATGTAGACTGGTTGTATCCTACTGGCAACAAAGGAGTTTTTGAGATGTTCTGCATATTTGATGATCACCCTGCTGCCAATTATCTGACTTGGGCTGCCTCCACTGTTTAGTTGTGTGGGTGAACAATGGTAGGCGTAACCATTGATTTGTACTGCTGGACGGTGATTTAACTGGAAATGTTGTATTGCTGGTGCTCACTATCCATAGTACCTGTTTGCATCTAGAAGCTGCCAGTACTCTCCCCTTGAATGCATTGTAGCAGTGCTGAGAAGTGTAGCTACTCCCTCTTTGAAACTGAAGAAGTGCAGGCAGTCAAGTTCAGTTCAGTTCAAATATCTTTATTCGATTGTATTCTTTTCAATCATAAAAGTTCTTTTCACAAACATACAATCATAAACATGTTTCAGAAATATACAGTTAAAAAACAAATCATCCAAGTCCGTTGTGAGACAGCACAGTTATGAGACAAGATAAGTTACAAAATTATTATGAAACCAGAGCAGCAGACAGAATAAACAAGTTAAGAATATAAATAAATGTACAAAGTTAAAAATGATTAAAAAGTACAATGATAGAAGCAGCATGATTAACCCTCCATACTTTTCCTGAAAATAATGGCTAGTTTAAAAAACTGCATATAAATAAAGTGCAGTCGCAGTTCAGGAGTTGAAGGTAATAAAGAGCTGGTTTAGTCTGTGTAAAATTTAAATCTTTTAGACAAGGCTTTAAATATAACTTCCGCGCTACTGTATAATAAGGACAAATAAATAAAAAGTGCTCCAAATCTTGCGGAGACTTCCCGTCGCAGCCGCAAGCAGGTAACACTTGACCTCAATGGGCCCCTCTCGGTATTGCCAACAGGAGGTGAAATAAATCAAAGCGGAACCGTGTCAATAAATAGCGTTCATAGCCGGACATAGGCCATGATAGATATGGTTCCATACATAGACATGTTTTAAGTAGGGCATGTTTCCTAACACTGTCTTTCAACAGTTCGCCCTCCTCCCGGGCAAAATACCTAATAGACGAAAATGATTTTTTCACAAAAATAACATCAGCTCTAGTTATGGAGTTTGGGGCTGAGACCAAATCTGGCCATCCCAATTCAGTGAGACGGTCGTTAATATACCTCAACCATGGGACCTTGAACCTGCCATCCCAAGTTAAGGCTTCTTTTAATATATCATGTGTGAGATGTATGTCTTTGTTTAGCCAGGAGTTCAGCCAACATAATAGGGGATTTACTGCTAATCTGTCACTAAGAAAGGGTACACCTAGCTCCTCATGGACCGAAAAGTTTCCGGTTCCCCTTGGCAGCCTCAAAACCTTCTTTAAAAAATTATTTTCTGCAACCTCCAGGGCTCGCGTCTGGCTATAGCCCCAGAGCTCACTGCCATAACAGGCAGTGGCAACGCTCTTGGCTTGATAAAGTTTAAGCAAAGCAGCCACCGGGCTATTGCCCATTTTCCTAGCAAACCCAAGTATGGCTGCATTGGAGCGTGTTACCTCGCCCTTCTTTTTTACAACAGCTGGGCCCCAGGTTAATTGATCATCGAGGAGAACCCCGAGATATGAGAAGGTTTTAGAGTTTGGGATTTTTTCCCCATTTATGGTGAAAGAATTAGGTTTTTGCGACCCATGGCCTATTTTCATGACATAAGACTTTGAGTTATTAATGCTTAAGTCTCGAGACCTCATAAAATAATAAAATGAGTTTAGAAGTAACTGAAGGCCGATTGCTGTCCTTGAAATAAGGACGGCGTCATCCACGTAGAGCAGAACTGGGACGCCTTTTCGGCCGACGTAGGGGTAATCCGCTCCTGTTCTTATCAGGTAATCCTCCAGCTCATTAATATACAGGTTGAACAAAAATGGTGCTAGGATACACCCTTGGCGGACTCCCCGATTAATTCTAATGTCACCTGTCACTTTCAAGTCTTGGGTGTAACGGACATTAGCTCTTGTATCTGAATGCCAGTCAGCCAATACATAAATTAGATTCTGCTCGACGCCCATCTGTAGCATGATGTCCCATAGTTTACCTCTGTCCACACAATCAAAAGCGGACGATAGGTCCATAAAAGCCAAAGTCAAAGTCAAAGTTTGCTTTATTCGGTTAAAATATTAAAACCATCAAAGCACAGGACAGAAATTCATGATACAGGCAAATGCAATTACAGAAAAATTATTAACACAAAAAGATAAATACAATACAGTTTGGCGCGATATACAATAAAAGTATGTCTTTCAATTAATTCATTCATTCAATAATAAAACATTCTAAAAAATCATGTCTCCTTAAAAGACTCTATCTACAACAACATATTAAGAGCGGTGCTCATTGGCGGATAACTATATAAGCTGAGCCCTGTTTCTAGCTCTTAAGGCACCCACGATAAAGCAAGCAACCCCAAAACAAGTTAAAGGAGAGTCCAACATTTGTAAATAGGACAGTGCAGGCCTAGCTTGCTTAAATTGACAATTCTTCAAGATCGGCAAGATATATTTTTTACGCGGAGAAGAGTAAAATTTACAAAAGAATAACATGTGCAACAGATTTTGTTCAGAGATGTTGTCACAAGGACAGGGCCCCAAAGTTCCCTCTTTAAAAAATCCTTTTGGGTATGCCAAGAGCCAAGGGAGCAAACCATGCTTAAACCTTATTAGCAAAAACATATGGAAAGGTTTGTTAATGTAGGTTAAATAGGGCTGAATCTCACTACCTGTACTCAACATAACAAACCTCCTAACTGTCGGTTTCCCCAGCTCATCTCCTTCCCTTGACGACATTGCTCTGGACAAAAATTGGGTCTTAATGGCCTTGATTTGCTCTTTACTCAGTACACAAGGACTGGTAAACAATTCCAGACAGCCAAGTGATTTCAAGTTGTTTTTAATGTAGCATAACCATGGGATAGACAAGGCTTTTTCCAAGGACAAGCAATCTTCGATAATTTGTTGATTTAGGTTTGGTGACTGTTGTGCCCAAACCCTCAACCAACCTAATAGCGGTGCCACAGCTATTTGGTCAGTAACATATCCCATCCCCAAATCCTCATGAATGTTAAAAATAGGAGCAGAGGGGGGGAGAGACAACAATTTCCGAAAGAAATTATTTTCGACTACTTGAATATTAGGAGAAGCCTTGTAACCCCAGACCTCACTTCCATAAAGTGCCATGGGCAAACATTTCGCACTATAAATTTTTAATAGAGCAGGAAGCGGTTTACACCCTATGCGCTTTGCAAAGCCCAACAAAGCGCCAGTAGCTCTGGCTAGGTTGTTCTTTTTCTGAGCACGTTGTATAACCCAAGATGATCTGTCGTCAAATGCAATCCCCAGATATGGGAACGTCTGAACTTTGGTTAATTCCTGCCCATTACAGAAGAATTTCACCCTTTTTGCTCTCCCCGAGCCAATCGACATAGAATGTGATTTTTTAAAATTTATTAATAAGTCTAAAGAGACCATAAAATCATAAAATCCATTTAAGAGAGCTTGTAATCCTCTCGCGGTTCTAGCCAACAAAACTGTGTCATCCGCATATAGTAATGCAGGAATCATTTTGGAGCCGGCTTTCGGGATGTCTTTACTAACCATGGTTAAAACCGGTCCCAAATTGTTAATGTAAAGCGAGAAAAGTAGGGGTGCAAGAATACACCCCTGTCTTACTCCACGCTTTACCTGCCAGGCATCTGTCTGACTTCCGTCTTCACTTTAACGAACAACTGCGGTGGTGTCCTCATGGATAACAGCCAGGAAAGAAATTAGAACTGTGTCAAGCCCCAAAGCGGCTAGTAAGGCCCATAGTTTTTGCCGATTAACAAGGTCGAAAGCGGTGGACAAATCCATAAAGGCTAGATGGAGGTCCCCCTGCTTAGCGACCGTGTATTTTCCTATAATCAGATGCAAATTAAGGCATTGACCAACAGTTCCCCTTCCTTGTCTGAACCCATATTGTAGGTCAGAAATTATAGATTGCTCCTCCAACCACAATGTTAAACGAGCAAGGACAACTTTACCCATTACTTTCATGGCGGAATCCAGGAGAGAAATAGGCCGGTAACAAGCCGGGTCTTCTCTTGAACCTTTTTTAAAAAGAGGGACAATAACAGCTTTGCCCCATGATCCTGGAGCTCCGGCCTCAGAAGCAGCATTAAAAACGCGAGTTAAAACTTTCGCCCAAAACCCTGAGTCAGCCCTATAAAGGTCCGCAGGAACTCCATCCGGTCCTGGGGCTTTACCTATTGCCATTGCCTCAATGGCCTCCAGGACTTCCTCCTCCTTAAAAAGGGTTTTTGAGGCTAATGTGTAGTCTGCGTAATTTACTGGGTTAACATCCTGTATCTCCGAATATAGACCACTAAAATGGGCCACCCATTTATCTGGCGGGATAAAACATTCTTTATTAGTGTTCTCCAGCTCATTGAAAAGGGGACTATTAATCACCTTCCAAAACTGGCTACTATTTTTCTGGGTGCTTGCGTCTGACAAATCATCCCATGCCTTATTTTTTAACTCGCTTTTCCTGGCCTTTGTAGCTTTTTTATAGTTTCTTCTAGCCTCAGTTAACTTACTAGGGTTATTGCCAGGTTCTTTAAGAGCCGATAAAAGGGCAGAGTGAGCACTAGAACAGGCATGGTCAAACCAGTTTTTAAATTTCTTGGGCTTTGGTTTCCCATAATTGGTGAGGTTCCCCGTTACATGTTTAGTAATTCTGTCAAAAGCGCCCAGAATGACCCTCGGTTGAGCCGAAAGCGAAAAACACAAGCTAAAATCCTCTTTTTTACATTCATATAAGTTAACAAGGAAGTCGCCCGGGTTAATAACATCCCATCTCAGTCGTCTTCCCTGACTGGTAGACTCAAGATTTATGTTAGAAATCAGAGGCAAGAGAACGTCTTTCCTCAGTGCCTTAACTTTGATTTCCAGTGTAAGTGGGTTGTGGTCACTTAGGACATTTTGCGTGACACGAAAAGTACCCAATAGGTTCACCATTATACGTGGTACAAAAATATAGTCAATTGTGCTACGATGGCCTTGACCTGTAAACGTGTGAACCGGGACCAGCAAATCTTGAACAGGCATGTAAAGGTAATAGGACGATACCATATTCTCTAAGAAAATCCCACCCTTAGAGTGTTCAAAATGGATAGCCTCTTGTGAGCAAGAGTCATGATGATTATTTACAAAACAGTTAAGATGACATACATGGATATTAAAATCGCCAAAAAGTAAAAGAAAATAAGGTTTACCATTAATTGCATCATACTCGTCCAGAAAACTGCACAGTGCTTTGAGATGCTCTAACTCGTCCGACCTTGTGAATGAGTTATAAAAATTAACCACCAAGAATGATGGTAAATTAACACATTCCATTTTCACCGCTAAAATATGAGGAGAATTGGTTACTATCAGCTCAATACTATATAATAGCTTTAAACTGAATAATAACAAAAGACCACCTCGTGGTCTCCCCATAACAGAGGGCATAGCGTATTTAATAAAAGATTGGTACCCATCCAGGTAATAAGGATCTGTGGCCTCCCATGTTTCTTGTAAAGCAATTATATGATAAGTGGAGAGAAAAGCACTCCAATTTTGATCACCTCGTTTAGAGCGAAGACCAGCAATATTCCATGATAAAGCAGAAATTGAATCTATTGCTGGAGTGCCCATTACACACACTTGTTCTCTAATTAAACAGTTGTCCAATTCAAGTGAAGGGGGTAATGGATCAACCTCTACTCCATTAGAAGGCAATTCAACACCCAAATTATCAAAATTAAAAATAGGAGTTATTCCTCTCTTTACTACAGAGACTACCTCAGAACATCTCTGTGTGACATTAATGGCAGCCTCTGTCTGTAAAGATAAGTTATTAACTGTCGGGGCAGTGAAATTAACGTTGTAATCCACAACAGGTGACCTAGCAGATAAAAGCCCGAAAGGGTTAGAAAGAACTGTGCTGAAAATCTCATTGTGTGTATAAACTCCATTAACCCTGAGTCAATCATTTGTATCTAAGGTGCTAAGGGCTTCAAATCTGTTTTTTAATACCAGTGGGTTACTTACAGGGGCTTGCTGAAAGGGGCGCTCTCTCAGTCTAACCGGACCTAAAAAGGGTGGAGGGTAAAAAAAACCCAATGGAAGAACGTTAATGTGGTCCTGTTGAATTCTCAAAGACCCTGCTTGTCTTAAAATGTGATCAACTATGTCGGGAGAACTAAAATTCACAACAACACAATCACCCCTCAGAGTCTTGTTTGTTTTCCCCACCCACGGAACCCTTCTCACCATTTTAAAACAATCAAAGAGATGACTCCCCAGAACTGTCTTCCCAGCCAAAAAGTGAAGGGTTTTATTTTTCAAGGAAGACCAGTGCTCTTCCTTGCCATCACAAGTCTTCGGGACATTAGCCAAAATGACCGTATATGGGCATGCTTCTGGTGGCAAGTTTAATGGACGTTCCTTATGTGTCAACTGTCCCTGTACTAGTCGACTTTCAGTAATGTCCCTCCGCGCTGGGCTAACACCGCTAACGCTCCGGGCAGATGGTAAAGGGATTGTTGGGCCTACAACAGAAGTTGCCATAGAATTAACCATATCCGACACTCTGGAGGTGACTTCACCCAAGGGAAGTAAATCAGAAGGATTGGGCCTTAACACCGGAGCACATTGACCAGCGATGTGGCGTTCGATAAGAATAAGCTTTTTGTCAATCTCACTGAGTCTATCCAAGACTGGCAAAATAAACTTACTCAATCTCTCGTCCAACCGCTTAATCAAATCAGCTGACATGTCTTTCAAAGTGGCAGTGCTCCCTTGAGCAATAGACTCAGTAAACCCATTTCCTAAATGAGTGGTAGCCACAACCACTAAACTGCCTACCGGAAAAGCCAACCCCTCACCAGGATCTTTATTTCTAGATTGCTTAGCGTGTTGGCAGTTTCCAGTAGGGGCGTGAGTGGCTTTTCTCTTGCCCTTGGGTACTTTAACAGGGACAACAGAGGGGGTCTTTAATTGCCTAGAGCGTAAGGCTGGGGGGGACAGAGAAGGACTAGATACATTCAACAAAAGTTGATCGCTAGAATGACCAGACTCTAAAGCAGGCCCAGAAGAAATAGAATAAGGTGCCTGCGTGGGCGCAGATGTCAGGAGCTGGGTAAGAGGCTCTAGTGACAACCTTTTCTCAACAATCTCAATTTCTTTTGCGACAGCATGTTCAGCTTTCTTTAAAAAGGCGTCTAAAGTCCCTGAACCCGCCACTGTTGAGCCCTTATTGTAATTTTTTGCCATAGCTTGCACTGAATCAAATCTCTTGGGACGATTATGACCACAACTAGCACAACATATCAAACATTTGCTAACCAAACCTTACAACAAGCTTTATACAGCGACAGCTAGTCCCCGAGTGCAGTTGGAGCTGGTTAAGGGGGTGGCCCAGCCCAGCCCTGTCCAGCCCCGGACGGCCACAGACGGCCCGCCCTTTGCCCGGGCTTAGCCCGGCGCCGCCTGCGCGCGTCCCGCGACGCGAAGGAAGTGCCGGGTCTTTAAGCGCCTCCTGGCGCGGGAAACGCTGTCGGCGGGTCTCCGCCCGCTCGGGCTGCTGGGAGTTGTAGTTGGATAGTCCCCACTCAGCGGCCGCTGTTGGTGTAGGCGGCGGCGGAGGACGGAGAAGTCAGCAGGGCAAGGCGCACAGGGCACAGGGCACACCAGGTGAGACCAACAACGGGAGTTAGCAGCGCACCGCAGGTCAACAAAGGAGCAACCATGTGAATGGTTCCCTGCCGGGCCAAAGTGTATTTGCCTACAATCAAATATAGGTTCAGGCATTGAGTTATTGTTGAATGGCCAGGTCTGAAACCATATTGTATTGAGGATATAACATTGTTCTCTGACGCCCATGTTATTAGCCTATTCAAAATTACACCACCTACCACTTTTGCTACAGAATTAATTAGAGATATTGGCCTGTAGCATAGCGGACTACTACGGTCGCCCTTTTTAAACACAAGAACTATGGTTGATTGTCCCCAAGACTTTGGGCATCCGGAATTTGTAGCTGCATTTATCACCTTTGTGAGAACAGGGGCCCATAACTAGATGCGAGATTTAAAAAGGTCCGGAGGCAAGCCATCCGGACCTGGTGCCTTATTACCAGTTAACCCTTGGATAGCCTTTTCTATTTCATTGACTGAAAAACATAGAGAATTCTCATTTGGTGTTAAAAAGTCATATACTGTCTGTTGTTCATCACTTTTAAAAATTGCACTAAAATGAGTAACCCAATCTTCCTCTGAAATGTTTGTACCTAATGCAGTATCACTCGGGTTGTCAAACAAGGGTTTGTTGACAATTTCCCAAAATTTACTGCTGTTGCCCAGAACTGAGGGATCAAGCAAGGACTCCCAGGTGTAGGCTTTTATTTCCTTTTTCCGTTTAACAAGAGTTTTTTTATATATCAAACGGAGGTTTTTAATATGACCTGGGTCTCTGGGTTTAGTTTTTAACGCCTTTCTTAGATTTCTACTTGCCGAGGAGCATGTATGATCAAACCATTTGGGGTTGTTTTTAACTTGCCCCTTCACTGAGACTGATAACATCGACCCTACTGTTGTCACTATACCTTCGAAGATAGCTAAAATTTGCTCTGGGGGCGTACATGTTGATACACAATCCATTAGATCCCTGCCACATGTCTTGTTAATTTCTTTGTAGAAATTTTCTTGGTTTACCAAATGCCATTTCAGGCGACGCTTACCATTTATACATTTTAAAATACCCGCATCTTCACAGTGCTTTCGCTGTTCAAATACACCCCCGTTCAATTTAATAGAAAGGGGGTTGTGATCGCTGTAGATGTTTGTTTGGATGGTAAAACTAGAAGCCTGATTGACAAGGTCGGCAGATAATAGTATATGATCTATAAATGATCCAAGACCGGAGCCTTTAAATGTTGGAACATCATGGACTTTGGTCTCAGGGACCAGCGACATAGCTACAAACAAATTATTTTCGTTTAGCAAATCGTTTAAATGTGACCCATGCCTAGTATGACGAAAGTGGAATCCATCCATGCTGTTACACCCCAGGACACCCATGGGGGTGTCTCGAGGGTTACCGCAGGGATGTACATTAAAATCTCCTACAATCAATACATTACATGGCAATGTGCCTGGTCCTTCTTTCAACAATTCATTCAGTGACAGTATATTACACTCCCCTTGGTTAGTTATAGCATTATAAAAGTTAACTAGAGTTAGAGCATGTTTACCTCTCTTCAGTACAAGCATTTGAATGTTACAATTTACAGTTTGTTGGCTAGTTATGTCACAGAAAAGAGCCAAATTAACAAAAATAGCAAGACCCCCCTTTGCTCTGCCACTAGCTGAGGGGGCTGCTGGCCTAAGGAAGCTTTGATATCCTTCGATGAAGGCATTATTTCCTTCCATCCATGTCTCTTGGAGGCATATAATTGCATTTTTTTAACAAAAGCAAGCCAGGCAGAATCACATATTTTGTCAGCCAGGCCTGCTACGTTCCAGGAGACTAGACTCACGTTATAAACATCATCGTTCTCTATATCGATTGCAACCTCTATGACGGTGGGATCTAATGTCCGACTTAGTTGTTCAGTATTTATAGCTCCCGCAGTTTCTACTGTAGGAGGTTGTGAGTCTACATGGGTTGGTTGAAAGTTAAAAGCTTCAGGCTGATAATGCAGTGTACTAATGTGCTCAGAACCAACTAGTTCAGGACTAGCTAAAAACAGATCTGTGACTAATTCTATAGGGTTATTACTATCTGGTTTAGTAAAAGGGAGGGGAAAGTTATCAACATAGACAAAATTACTTGGCTTAGAGTCGGTGGACATAGATGTAACTGATATATCGTACAGTCAATCAACCCCCTCCAAGCCATTTTGCTCATAAAAGACATCGAACCTGTTTGAGGTAGGTACATTATAATGGATATTAGGATATGTTAATCGAGGTTGATTACGATTATTGTAGAATCCATTTGTGTGCTCCCATCTCTCATGATAAGTTGTTGGGTAGTTAACATTTCTGGACACACCTAATGTATCACTTCTAAGGTGACTTTGATCTTTTATAGTATAATGGTCGTAATTCCTTAAAGTTGCACCATTATAATTTAGATTACGCATAGCGTAATTTGCCTCGTCCTCAATGATGGGATGTGAATAGCTATATTTCTTAAGGGGTAAAAATAACTTAGATCCTTAGTAGGAATTAAACTGTGAATCAGATCGTCCTTCCAACTGGTAATATGCCTTACTGCACGGTTGTCATCAAAGGTAACAACAATGCAGTCACCCTCAGTTGATTTAAATCTATGGCCCACCCAGTCGACCCTCCTAACGTTTGTAATCTTGCCACTAATGTGGCGAGGGATCGGTCTGTGGGCGGTTAACCAGTGACTTACTTTGTTTTTCAGATCCCCATATCTCTCCGCCTTACCCATTTCTAATTGCGGTACACCTATCATCACTATGGTGTAAAGTTGGGATTCAGGAGGGAGATTAATGTGAATGGGTTTCTTATTTTGTTGGGGCTGCATGTATTTTTGCGCTGGTCGTGTGTTAGAGGTTAGTGATACTATAGGTGTAGGCCTATCAGGCTCAGCCTGAACATCAAGTGGGGCGGAAGATATACCTTCCGTGGCCCATTCGCTCTCGTCACTACCAGCTAAGGGGCCCGACGAAGTAGTGGTCATAGTCGAGGAAATTAATACATTTGTATGTATACTTGTATGTTGTTTTGGGTTAATCTGATCTTTAGCATTCGATAGAGTGGGGGATTTTGAATTATGGCCCACGGTTTCTAGGTTATCTGTATGGGTGAAGGTATTAATACATTTGGGCATACTAGTAGAATCCTTATATTGAAATTTGTTAAGTTTCATTAGGGTTTGTTCTATACTAATAATTTTCTCATTTATAGGCTGAAAAAGGGATCTGATCAACTGTTCCAGATCTGTCAGATATAGTTTATCTGTTACACACACCTCTTCAGTCTGTGTTGTCTCATTTATAACAACTTTGCTATTCTTTGGCGAATTTTCGGTGAGCAATGATACAGCTTGCTCTGTGGATGTTGTAATCTTATTAGAAGTACTGGTTATTGATTTAGCCAATCTGAAGTTTAGCCATACGTCTTTTGCTGAAGTTTTATGGTTGCCTATGGGTTTGTACGTCTTCCTCATAATAGATTTTGATTTTTTTTTCTTTCCATAACGCCGTTTCTCTATTTTTGGAGAGGGAGATTTATCTGCATCTAATGTGTTGGTTAAAGGGGAGCTTTCTGCAAGTACAACCCCTGGGGAATTCAATGTCATGTTTCCTGAGTGTAATGAACATGGGTTAACCCCACCAGTAGGAACAAATTGGGGACTTCCTTCAATGCTGATTGGTGGAATAAGTGAAGCTGAGGACATGTTATTTCTACAACTTTTACCATTAGGCAACCCCGAGAAGGACGGCAGTAAAAGTGAATCCTCTGCACTGATAATAGACTCCACAGTGTTATCCTGCACTGTAGTATGCATTGAGAGGTTTGGAAAACACAGGTTTGGGGTCAATGAGAGACGTCTCTCCGTGTTTTGGATTGCATCAGCAACCACACCAATGGTTTTTTGTAGCATTAGGTCTATGGTTGTGAGGGATGGTAGTGGTGTTACTGGAACAGGCTTATTTCTAGTAGTTGATCTAGTCGCCATGGTGGTCTTTCTAGCCTTCGTCATTTTATGCTAGTTACCCAACTCAGTAACGATACAATGTAATACAAATACCAAGTTGATACTAATTAGAATATACAAGACACACAAACTGCCAATAGACCTTTAGATATAACAATAATATCACCTCAATGTTTTGTCCCGACCTGATAATAGTTGTTAGGGGGATAGCCCGTCCCGTCTCCTTTGGTCCCCTGAGGGCCACAGAGGGCCCGCCCTTTGCCCGGGCTTAGCCCGGCGGAGACCGCGCGCGAGACCGCGACGCGGGGAGTGACTCAAGTTTTAAAGCGCCTCCTGGCGCAGCTTCCGGGTTGTTGGGGGCAAGGGAGGCTGGGTAATGTAGTTCTGTCCCCCGTTTCTCCACACAGCGGCCACGTGATAGAAGGCGCGGCGGCGGGAGGGAGGGGGCGCCAAAGTTAGTGGTCTCAACACCTCGCTGGCAAACACAGGATAAAGTTCAGCAGGGGCAGCCAGGCACGCTGCAAATAACGAGGCATCCGCTCCACCGGGAGTGACTCAAGTTTTAAAGCGCCTCCTGGCGCAGCTTCCGGGTTGTTGGGGGCAAGGGAGGCTGGGTAATGTAGTTCTGTCCCCCGTTTCTCCACACAGCGGCCACGCGATAGAAGGCGCGGCGGCGGGAGGGAGGGGGCGCCAAAGTTAGTGGTCTCAACACCTCGCTGGCAGACACAGGATAAAGTTCAGCAGGGGCAGCCAGGCATGCTGCAAATAACGAGGCACCCGCTCCACCGGGAGTGACTCAAGTTTTAAAGCGCCTCCTGGCGCAGCTTCCGGGTTGTTGGGGGCAAGGGAGGCTGGGTAATGTAGTTCTGTCCCCCGTTTCTCCACACAGCGGCCACGCGATAGAAGGCGCGGCGGCGGGAGGGAGGGGGCGCCAAAGTTAGTGGTCTCAACACCTCGCTGGCAGACACAGGATAAAGTTCAGCCAGTCAGTACTGGCCAGTGCCAGCCCATTTAAAGCGCTGCTGTTGAAGATCATTGTGTAGCCAAATATGTTTTGTTTTTGCTGTGTTGAATGTGCAGCGTGCAGGAAGGTCTGCCTAACATGTATTATTGGTTCTATTAAGAAGGGTTCTCTTGGCTGGAGAGCATTGCTTATCCAACCTTTCTGCTGTGGTGTCATGTTGGGCACATGAGGGCTTAGTGCAGTTTGCCTAATGGGTTCAGTTGAGACAGAGAGACTTTTTGTATGTTTCTGGAGACTCTAGAAGCACATGGGGTTCATCAGGATGATGCTTTGCATATTTTTCATTGTATTTATTACATTATATTATTCTACAAATTATTTTATTCAAATGAGTGGTTTCATGCTATTCAAATTTGTAAATGTATTAAAGACGACACAATTTGGTACAGTTCAGTACCATTAAATTGGGTTAGAGCAACACCACCAAGAATCTCCTTTCCTCTTTTTTGGTGTCGATATATATTTTTTACCAAGGATTATAGTTTAACAGATTCCTATACAGAATATAAGTTTATGCTTTGTAAATATAGTTGTAGAAATACCTTTCCTGTTATTCTTTGAAGCATAAAAATAGACATCTGGGATTCTCTATTCTTGTTAATATAATGAAAGATCAAAATTATCCACTTCATATTTTCCATGGAGAGGATATAATGAGTCCTTAATTTCAGGGACTCCTGGTGATATTTAAATGTAGTGTTATGTAAATAGCTGCCTCTAAGGAGATTTGCAATTCTTTTTGTGAGATAATTTTGGATCAAAAAAGGTCAAACAAATTAATTTACAGCACAATTTTTAGATTACGAATCTAAAAAGCCAGTGCTAAAGTGCTTGTACTCTCTCCTTTAAACATGGCAAAATTGGCTTACACCCTATTGGCACATTAAATTTACTGTAAGTCTTCAGTAAAGTGGTACAGCATGTACCCAGGGCCTATACATCCAACACTACCAGTGGCCTGCAGTGCTTATTGTGCCACCCACTTAAGTAGACCTCTAAGCATGTCTCAGAGCTGCCAATTGAGCCTGTGTGTGCAATTTTAAACTGCAATTTTTACTTGGCAGGATGAATCTCATGCCAGGCTATAACCTCCCTTTTTGATACATATGAGTCACTCTTAAGGGACGCCCTTGCCCATAGGGCAAGGAGCAGTGTATTTAAAAAGTTGGACATGTACTTTATATTTTACATGTCCTGGTAATGAAAAACTCTTACACTGGGGTTTCACTACTGCATGGCCTACCTCTCCCTTAGGGCAACATTGGGTTTCCTTATTACACTTAATAAGCCATGACGTTCAATTGGGAGCAGGTAGGAATGTCGAGTCCAGAATCCAAAGAATTGTAATTTAAAGCCCCCTTTAATGGTGAAGTTGGATATTAAGTCACAATTCTGAAAATGGCACTTTTAGAAAGTTGGCACTTTTTATTCTAACCATTTGGTATCTGCTGCCTGTATCCTTGCTCAAATGACTAGGTGCAGCTGGCAGTTGGTATTTGTATATTAATACAAGATAGTGAAACAAAGGGCCCTAGGTGTTGGTAGGATGAACTCTATCTGACTTGATGAGTAGGAGGAGCTATCACCTACCACACTTGCACTTCACAAATGCGTTGCCTGAGCACACTCACAAAGGGTTTGACACTAGTCTATTGTCACACCGGACAAGCTGGGGCTGGGGCTAGGGCAGGCAGGCAGAAATTTCCAAACACCTCTGGGGGTGGAAGCCTTCAGAATCTTCTCCTACTTGAAAACTGGCACCAGGTACAACTATTAGGCCCCTGTGCCCAACTCTTCAGTACACCTGTTGACCTATGGGAGACTCATAAGTACTGCTGTGCTGGTCTGCCCTGCTGCCCTACTGCCCTACTGTCTGCTGCCCTGCTGCCTGAGTTAATGACTGCATCTGCATCATAAACCCAGTCCCACCAGATTGACTCCAAGGGCCAGTTGTCTGGCTGTTGATGAGAAGCCTCAGGGGCAGAACAGGTTTCAATCATCTTGAAACCAGCACCTGCTGTGAGTGTTGTTCGCCAAGTGGTGCCGCCCCAGTCCTGGACCCTTGGAAGTGGACCTGGGGGTGCTCTGCCAGCCCAGATGTGGTCCCAGCAGAACCAGCACAGTGCAGTAATTCACCTCCCACAACTCTGCATCGGAACCGCAGTGTGATGCATCACCTCCAAAAACTCTGCATCAGAAGAACTGCTGCATGACACACTTATGACGCAGGACTTCAGATCACAGCCCGCAGCATCCTCAGAACTACCACTGCACAACGCATCCTTGAAACAGACCTTCGTATCGTAAGCCCCTCATCAAAGGCAACCTAGATGATGATGCAGGACTCTGCATTACATGCCCAGTAACTTCATAGAAACCAGCTGGTGCATAATGCATCTCTGACCAAGGACTTCACATCGCAAGCCCCTCATCAACGGCATCCATAATAAAGACGCAGGACCTCACATCGCAGCATTGATGCTCCTCGGAACCTTTGCTGCACAACTCATTTCCACATCAGGATCTCGCATCACCTCAGCTGCGCGATACATCCTCAACGAGGACCTCGCAGCACTCTGTTATATTTTCAAGTTAGGCCCATGTAGCGAAGCAGTTTATTTCTTACATTTTGCTCACAAATAAAATTTTTAACTGTGACCTTTTGCACACATTTGTGTGCACGACAATGTTGGATTTGTTTTCCTGAAACTAAACTTGTTTATACATCTAGCTTCATACAACATTATCACAAAGCCCTGTACATCATGTACAAGGTCTGGTTTTGCCCTATGTACAAATGTCATCACTATCTTCCTGCATGGGGCAACAAGACTAGCTACATATCCATAACATCACTAATCTGTACGCACATCACAAGTCTGCTTTCTATTATGAAAGATGAGCATTCCACTAGATTAGCAGAGGGGGCACTTCTGCTGAAACAGAGGTCCTTGCATGCTGAGAAATCATCACGCAGTGGTCTGACATCTCATGCGGGGTGTCCGGTTCGTGACCAAGGCTCGGTCCTTCACTCTATCCCATCAGGTAATGGGGTTGGTTTGTCCCTTGGGGGGGAATTCTTGGCTTTACACCTACACACACTCTAGGTACACTTAAAGTAGAGTTCACATCGTGGGAGTATGCTAGATTACTGCCTGCATATACACATTAGTTCATCACTATGGTAGAACTGTATCTACGATTTACGCTTTTGGTACTTGATGAACCTGGTATCATTGGCATGAGTCTCCCTTCCACTTTTTTACTGATTGCCTCCTCTGTTTTTGATCTTTTTTTCTGGTTAGATGCTTTGGGCACTGTGCCACTGCTTTTCAGTGCCACAGTGCAAGTGCTTCCTATGTTAAATTGATGCATTGATTAGTGACTTCGTGATTGGGTTATTTGATTTACTTGTCAGACCCTAGTAGAGTGCACCATGTGTGCCCAGGGCTTGTAAATCAAATGCTGCTGGTGGGCTTGCAGCACTGGTTGTGCCACCCACAGAAGCAGCTTGCAAAGTGTGTCTCAGGCCTGCCATTGCAGAGCCTGTGGGCAGTCTAGTACTGCCATGTTGACTGGGTACGTGCACCCACTTGCCAGTCCCTAAACCTTCCCTTATCTTCATATCAGACACCCCTAATGTAGGCCCAAGGGCAGGGTGCATTGTAAGTATAAGGTAGGACATGCCCTGGTGTGGGTGGCATGTCCTAATAGTGAATTATAGCCATTTTCGTTTTTCACTATTGCAAGGCAACCTGTCCCCCATAGGCCAGAATGGGCAGTTTGGTTATAACATCTTATAATCCTAACTGACTCCGGGAACATAGTAGAAATTCGAATTTAGTATGCCTGAACTCAGAATGATAAAATACATCTTTTAGTAAAGTTGGTTTTAACATTCTGTGTTTGAAAATACCACTTTTAGAAAGTAGGTATTTTCTTGCCTAACTATCCTATCCTGTATTCCTTGTCTGGAGTTTGAGTGACAGGGGCTGGGGGATTCCAGGAGACAGGGTGAGTCAGCACAGGGCTGAATAGAGAGATCTGCATGTAGATGGGTGGGAGGAGTTGCGCCTGGGACAAGAAGAGGGCTGTGCCTTCCCTCCACAATGCTCGCTCCACCTCCTGTGGTGTGTCTGATGTCACTGGCCTACACTGTGAAAGGAAAGAAGGAGTCATGTCAACAAAGTGCTCCAGGACTGACAAGAACTGGTTTGGACTAGGCAAAGGCCTCTCTGCCATCTCTAAGTCAATTTTAAGTACAGTAAAGTGGATTTTTGTCGTTTGCGGTCTTGTGTTAAGTCTATATAAAGAATACTTATTTTTATAAAACCTGTGTGGTGTCCATCTGTAGTGTTTTCACTGTATTACTGTATGTGTTCACAAATGCTTAACACACTGCCTCTGGAATAAGCCTGTCTGCTCATGCCAAGCTACCAAGGGGGTGAGCAGGGCTTATCCAGTAGTGTAATCTCCTTTACCTGACTTAGAAGCAAGGGTCACCATCTGGTCAAAGGTACCTACCTCTGCCAACTAGAGACCCCCAGTTCTAACAGTACTTGTAATCACGTTAATCTGCTTCTGTCTACTAATCATTGCAGCACACGTATTTTATGCAAGAATAACGTTGGTTCAAAAAAATAGAATTGAAAACGCCCCACTGTGTATTCTCTGTATATTTTTCTGAGAATAAGTGAGCATGAGTGACTGAGGGAAAGGTTCTGCACTGTTTCCATGATCCCTGCGGGGCAGGGTGTCATGTTCACGGATAATTGCGATAATTTGACATTTTCGCGTTCCGCGGAGAGCGCGAAAATGTCAAAACTTCCGCATTCCGCAGCTTAGCGATAATTTGTTTCTTACTCGCGCTGTAAAATAATACAATCTCGCGCGCGCGATCGCCTTACCTGAATCCCCGCGTTCGCCTACAAGTTTTCCCGATACGGTCGCGTTCTCCACGAGATGTTGGATTGTTGGTAGCCATTTGCGCTGTCTCGCGACAGTTCGCGCCCGCAGTAATGTCATTGGTCGTGCGATCACGTCTTTCTTCTCGCAATCATGCACCGCGAGAAGAGTGAAAACAAGATGGCCGCGCCCGCGAGCAACCACATGGGTAAGTTGGCGGGCCGCGACCATGCAGAAAATACCGCGAACGGGCGGGAAAAAAACTTCCGCATCTTCGCGATATTTCCGCGTGTTTGCGGAGATTTGTAACATTTTCGCGATAATTTGCGAAAGTAACTTTCGCAAATTCCGCCCACCCCTAGTTCAGTGGTTGCCAGAAAACCATTTGTTCCCTGATAGGTTAGGGAGGCTTACGGTGGCAGTGTGAGCTAGCTAGTCTCTAAACCAACATATCAGTCTAGATACCAAGCCTTTAGTTTATGTTGTCCAAACAATGCACAGATCCTACAGATTGGTAGGAACTACACAACATTGAGCAGCCAACATTGGTTAGGCTCTTATTTAATGGTCAAATCTGAGTAGCTGAGTCATGCTTTCTCAGACCACTACTCACATTCTAACTGGAGTCATCCGAAGTTGGAAGTGAAACAAATCAGCCTCAGCTGATTAGGTATTCCCTATGCATTGGGTGTATGTTAATCAAGCCTGGGGGATTAGAAGTTCCCACATTGTGCATACCATATCTCTTAAAAAACTTTGCTAAATACTACTTCTCCAAGAATGATGAACAAGCTGAGGATGTTGAAGAACAGGTAGTTGTAGTAAATATTTCAAACAATTGCAGAGGGAGCTGGTCTCTAGGCCAACATACCTTGCGGGGGTGTCTGGAAGCAGTCACCAAGCCCTTAATTTATGTTTTCCAAACAGTGCACAGATCCCACGGATTGGTAAGAACTACATAACAGCTCTGCAACCATGATTTAATGTATTTTTGCTCAGTGGGCCTAACTTGATCCATGTATTCGACCCTTGCTCCATCGCAGTTGGTCTGAACTTGAGACTTTGTACTGGTTCAGCGTAAAAAGACAACCTCAGTTGGCGCTTTGTGCTTTTAGGCACTGCTTTTACTTAAATTGTTAAAATTGCATATCTCCAGTTTTACTGATTGTATTTATGTCATTTTGATCTCAAATAATTTATTACAAATTAATCAATTTTTCTGAACTTGGTGTGGTATTTTTCTTGTGTTGTGTTTTACTTTATTACTGTTTTTAAGTATTGCATAAATACTTTGCGCATCGCCTCTAAGGTAATCCTGACTGCTCTATGCCAAGTTACCAGAGGGTTGAGCACAGGTTAACTTAGTGTTTGCTTGTGACTCCACCCTGACAAGGATTTGGGTTGCTGCATGAGTAGGGTTTCACACCCCTCAACCAGTAACCCAATTTCCAACATTGGTGTTCAGAGGTGATATTTGAAGTTGTGTTTGTGCAGTGCCATACGGCGATTTTGTGTTTCACTAAAATCCCAGATAAATGATTTTATTCCAAAACGTGTTTTAAAATTTTCATCGATTGGCTCTTTTTGCTTTTTCCACATCTACTCTCATTGCTACCTGACTTTTCTGTGACCATACCTGCAGGAATGGAATTTGAATTTTTGCTGGCCAACCTAGAAAGTTACTCTGTGGTTGGGTTCTAACAGTTCTGTAAGGAAAGGTACCAAGAAGTTGGAAAATCAGAAATCTCTGAGGGCCTGAACAAAGGTCCACCATTTACAGACAGCAATAGAGGTTGGGAATTTCGAGGATGATATGGGTGAGAAAGAGCAGGGCCTGGATGAAGCACTTAAATGATAAGGATAAGTCATCTCCTGAGTTTGAACTCCTTGCCAGAGTGGGGAGCAGTGCATCTCCTCATGGTCTGTCCCCTGAGTGGCTGGCAGAGAGGAAGGCAGAGAGGGAATTTCAGCTGCAGGTAACCAGTCTCAAGATGGAGGAAGAGCTAGCGCTGGAGAAAAAGAAACTGTCTGTGAAAGGAGATTGGCCCATGAGCACAGTCTCAGAGAACTGGACCTTAAATCCAGACAAGCAAAATCCAGCAACCACAAAAGCTGCATTCCCACAATGTCTGAGGGGGACAAAAAGTTCAGATATCTAAAGATATGATGCCCAGCTATGTGGTAAGGGATGACATAGACAAGAGGTTTTCTGCCTATGAGGTGTCCATTAGGATGCACAGTGTCCCAGAAGAGCTTTGGGGGTCATCACTCTGGAGACACATGCCAACAGTCAGAAAGGATACTTCTCTTACAGTGGAGGTGGTGAACCAGATGAAGTATCTCCCAAAGACATCAATCCTTGTCACCAAATTTGGATTCACCCGAAAAAAGTACCACATCAGGTTAAGGGATAGCCAAAAGTTTCAGAACCAGTCTTTGGTGGATTTTCTTGTTTATGGCAGTGAATGGTTAGGTGAGGGGCAGCAGAGTTTAATTTGACTGGGTTATTTATTTTGATGCTGAGAGGGTACATGCTCAATATCTGGTTTACAGAGTGGTACCAGCACCTAGTTGATAGTAAGCGCACTGACCTCAGGGAGCTTGCTAAGGAGGCGTACCTTTTGCTCAGCACCACAGTGGCCAAACAGGTATCTGGTGGGTGGGGGAGCTACCAGAAGGAAGGTCAGGGGTCCCACCACAAGAAAAAAAGGGAGAAATACTTAAAAATTAGGAGTTCTCTAAAGGTACCCAAAATAATTCCCAAGGGAACCAAAGTAATCAGTCCCAACCTGATCAAAAGACGAAGTGAATCTTTGATCATGAGATAGGGAGGTTTGTCCCCCAGTGTACTGAGTGCTCCAAGTATGGATATTCCGAGGGAGACACCAAATGTCCCAAGTGGGCACAGCCCTCCACTAGTGGGCAGACACCTGGATTGGCGAGTGTAGCGCTTGAGGAGGAAGTGTTCCCTGTTAGTTTGAGGAAAGGTCATAAGTTACCTTAGTGCCACTATAAGATGGAGAAGTGCTGCCAAAAACCCTTATGCCTTCTAATACTAATGAGTATAGGCAGTCGGTCACCATCAATAGGCAAAAGGTGCAGGTTCTGAGAGACACAGGTGCTAGTATTTACTGTAAAGTGCCATCTGGTGTCCTCGAAGGAGGTCCTCCCTAATACATTCCACAAGGTCATAATCACGGACAACTGTGAGGGTCTCTATCCAATGGCTCTGGTTCCCATTTAGTGGGGTGGGTCCGCAGGTACTCTAAAAGTAGCTGTGAGCTCTGCCATGCCTGTAGATGGTCTTTCGAATAATGATCTATAACACACTGTCTGGGAGGAAGTGGAGCTCAGGTCACACCTGGAGATGTTAGGCTTGCTTGAATGGGTCTGTAGAACTGCAAAGTCCATGACTGCCCAAAAAGGGGGCAAAGGAAGCTTGGAGCCTGGAACATTGGTCAGCTAGATGCCAAGAAGAGGAAGCGCAGGGAGTGTGGGAAACCCACCACTGACGTTCTCATAGTTCCAGTTGACAGGGCACTTAAGGAAGCAGTCCTTAAGCCTACTGGGGAGGACATTGTCACCTTGGGAGATCTACCTGAGATTGCTTGGTGGCAAGTTGAGGGTGGGCTATTAGGGAGGAAATCTGCAAAGTGAGGAAGTAGTACCCAACTCTAGAGGGCTTGAGCTGGAAAGTTGAGTCCCAGGCACCAGGTGATACTGCTGGAGATCACCTTATCTATTGGGAGAATGACCTCCTTTACAGTGAGCCTAAGGTTCCTGGAGCAGCCTGTGTGCTCTTGGTTCTGCAGAATTACAGGGCCTTCTTCCTGGGTTTGGCCCATGATATACCCCTGGCAGGACTATTGGGGCAGGGCAAGACCTTTGCCAATCTTATCCCCCACTTCTCTTGGCCCATCTAACGGACGTTCTGTAGGTCCTGTCCCACCTGCCAGGTGAGCGGGAAAGAAGGGAAAAAGCTTAAGGCTGCCAGACTCCCTTGCCTGTTATTGGCACCCCTTTTAAGAGGGTTGACTTCAATACTGTTTTTCCCTTGGGCCCCAAAGGAGCCCTGCACAATGGGATCATCCTGTCTTTGAGGACTATGCCACATGGTACCCAGAAGCCATCCCTCTCAGGTTGACAACTGCACCTGCAGTGGCTAAAGCCTTGATGGGAATTTTTACCTGTGTGGGGTTTCCCAAGGAAGTAGTGCCTAAGAGAGGCACTGACTTCATGTCAGCATACATGAAGTCCATGTGGGGTGAGTGTTGGGTAACCTATAAGATCTCCACAGCCTATCATCCTCAAGCAAACAGTCTTGCTGAGAGATTCAATAAGATCTTGAATACATGATTATGGGCCTGCCTGATCCCATGAGGTGGAAGTGGGAAGTCCTTGTACAATGTCTGCTGTTCGCCTACAGGGAGGTGCCACAGATGGGGGATGGGTTTAGCCCATTCAAACTCCTCTGTGACCCCTCTTTGAGGGTACCTCTCAGCCTTGTGAGAGAGGGTTGGGAGCAAGCTCTCTGGCAACCCCCTTAGGATGTCGCCAGCTAAATGCTGGCACTCCGCAACCAGATGCAGTGCATCCGGAGAAAGGCAAAAGATAATCTTGAGGCCAGTCAGGAAGTAATGAAACTCTGATCTTTTTATTGTTGGCCTTAGTACTCTGTGCACTTTTTCACTGCTAACCAGTGCTAAAGTGCTTGTGCTCTTTTTTTGAAAAAAGTTGGTGTGAGATTTTTCTTGTGTTATGTTTTCATTTTATTACTGTTAAAATTGCTGAATAATTTTTTACACAATGTCTCTAAGTTAAGCCCGACTGCTTTTGTGCCAAGCTACCAGAGGGTTAAGCATAGGTTAATGTAGTGTTCCTTGTGTTACACCCTGACAGAGATGGTGGTATCTGCATGAGTAGGGCCTCCCCCCACTCAACCAGTAACCCAATTCCCAACACCCATCCACTATAAAACACACAAATGGACTTGACAAGCATATGCAAGATAAATTTAACAAACACAAGTAGTACAAAAAATGCCATTTTCTTAAACATGATGAGCATAAGCTAGCAATAAAAAATATAATTATACATACCAACAGACCATCAACTTGCAAATGTCTTTTACGTAGTGCATTTTTGTTTTAGACTTCCAATATGGTTTTGACACTTAAAAGCAAGGTGTTAGCCATTTTAGGTTGGCAGAACAATGATACACTATGCACAATGCCATTTGAAGATGTACCCTCAGTAAAAATCGCATTAGGCACTGATCTTGAAGTAGTGTGCATAGTGAATTATTGCTGTAGCAATCTAAGATGGCTGATATAACAATTCTCAGTGAGGTCGCCATCTTGTAACAGTAAAACAGTGATTCACTATGGGCAATGCCCTTCCAAGTGGGCTGCCTGGTTTAGAAGCAGGGGATGCAGAGTAATCAAGGTGAAATGAGCGGCAAGCAGTTTGCTAGTTGGGTAGCTTTATGATGCTCTGAAATCCCAACAAAATGAAACAAGCATTTGCAATTCAATAGGTCTCACATTAGTAAAGGTTTGAGCTATTGGCTGTGCATTAATATTTGCAACACCAATCAAACTTTCAGTAATGCAAGACCTATTGCATTGGTTTTAGAAGGGGAGGAAAAGTCACTGTTCAACGCTGGGCTATGACTGTGGTGTGAAATGACTTTCACTGTGTTACGGTATGACATAACAACAGTGCACACCGACTTCAGTGTTAATTGATAGAAATCTCTCCATACACTGCTACTTAAGTTTGCAAAACGTCTTCCTTAAATCAAGACCAGGAAGTGTTTTTTTCCATTTTTTAAATGCAGTTGGCTAAAGCCCACATTCTTACTAAAGCAGGCAAGCCCATTTATTTGAATACAGTATTGAAATTGGGGCACTAACATGCAAAGAATCACTCTAGGATGGCTCCAGAGCCACACACAGCCCTTTACTGAGAACATTTAATAACTGGTCACTCAGGTAGATCAATTCGGGCATTATATCCAGTAGCAAGGAGAAAATCGGCCTATTACCTCCCCCCAAAATACATTTTATATTGAAAGACTGCAATCTGTTATAAAAGCTTGACTGCAATACTTTAAACAAAGATCATGCATTCATGTTCATATAAAGTACCAGTACTGGACATGAATGCAAAGATTCTGGCACCACACATTTGAACGACGTTTATAATTTGATAAACTCAAGGCTATAAAAAAATGAAACCCAATGCGAGCACTTAAGTTTACACTTCACTTATTCAATTCATTTCCAAAGGCACATAAGGAGTTGAGTAACAGCCAAGTAGATATTTGCTTAGAAAGTTACATGCGTTCTTGCAGAGGCCGCCTCGAGGACCGGCGCCGTAACGGACGCCAGGGCCCCGGAAGGATCCGGTTCTAGCCGCCGGTAAGCACCCCAAAGCAGGAGTGGTGCTTCCATTGTGGCAAAACTCGTGCCTGCGAGGCGCCTAGTCGCCTGGCCAATGTGGGGGCGGGGGGGGGGGGGCAGGTGAGGTTCGACCCTCCCCCAATAGCAGCAACCGACCGTTCAGGGTGGGAAAATTGTGGGGGGATTAGAAGACGCAGCTCCCCACTGCAGCTCATCACTACATCGTGGAGCTGGGGGAGCGGCTCAAAAAGTATTTTCAAGTCCCACCCAACCACACCTATGTACCAGCAGTGTCACAGTGCTGGCGGAAAAGAGAGGTACAGGGGATGGCTACGGAGGCACACCGACAGGGCGGTGTGTAGAAGGAGGGTCACTCACTTTGGGATGCCGTACGCCAGGGTGAGTAGGCCTGACGAAAGGGGGTAGCAAATGGAGACGGCGCTCGCAGCCCAGACCCAGCTGGACGGCAGGGCACAAAAAGAGACTAGCAAGGTAGCGAGTTTGCGCCTAACTCCGGGGAGTGGCTACCCCCCACACGCAAAGGGGCGTGGAAACCAACAGAACAAGTTGGACCCCAAAAGTGGCAAGAAAGGAGATACACCTATAAGAGAGCAGAATAACGAACTGTCATGGTGATTCACATTCTATAATATGCAAAGGAGGTATGACAAGCAGATGATTTATGACCAAGAATGATGGATGACAAATGATTTACGACAATGTAACGCAAATGATTATGATGTCCAAGTTATGGCTGTTCATGACACAAATGATTTATGGTACACGAATGATATATGACATGAGATGTACGATCCTATGATATGCAAATAAGTGATGACAAACAAATGATTTATGACCGACAAAATGATTTGTAACAAATGATATATGACAAGCGGCGGTAATTATTTATGGCGCCCAATTTAGGGCTGGCATGACACAAATGATTTATGACACACAGATGATGTATGACACATGATTTATGATAAGCCATGATAATGATTTATGACCCTGGTCACGAAAAGTTATGCCTAGGGGACAGAAAAATGAGTGGGTATATAATGGTAATAAAACTGCGGCCAACAACGACCACAACAAACTACAACTCGTGTTGGCTGTGTTTTTGGTAATACTTCTGTAAGGTAGCCGGGAGTGGGCCCTGTGTTATACCCACGTTAATTACTCAAATATATTTGCCGTATTCATAATCACAAGCATATACGATGCCAACTGCCACCTAGGCAATGAGAATTTTAGGTACTATAAGAACAAGCTCAGCACTTTTATAGCACTGAAAGTAATCGAAAGCTGGACGAAGATGTCAGCAGATTATTCATTGTAAAAAGTAATATTCCAAACTCAGAATGTAATAATTTGCCACCCCCTGTGAAGTCCACGTTATGCTTTTACCTCTAAATGCTTAATGCCCACAGTGCACACAATAACAAACGATTTGTCTCAATAAAAAATCGTCCAATAGTCAGACTGGGGATTTTTTAGGCTTTTTGTACGAGCACCCAAAATGAGATTCAAGTTTTGCCAAACGCATCAGGCCACAAAGACTTGTATAAACCCAAGACTGCAATCAAAAGTTTAAAACGAGTTCAAGATGACATGGAAAGCACTACTGATTGATTGTGAAGCACACACCTAGCAGAGGCGTACTGTACATGCTGTGCATATTTCAGCAACCCGGCTGCCAACGTTGATGCCGTATAAGTGGAAAGACGACTCACAGCATTATGCGACCCTCAGCATGCTGTGGAGAGGCAGATACGCGTGAAGAGCCACGCCATCCTTACCGCCTCATGGCAAGTTATTACAGTACAGTTAGGCTCCATCACAGCGGTAAGGAAGTGGTAGGTAGCGATAAGCCCCCTCAGGTTTTGCCCTGTTTTCACTCTAGAGAGCCCTGCTTCTTCGTCCGCCTGGCTCCGCTGCTCTGCTGTGAAGTCTGCACAGGCTAGAGCCCGCTGGCTGATTGGCTGATTGGAATAGAGAGGGAGCCAGAAGAGAGACAGCAGTGGTCGGTGGAAATTTGGCTTAAAAACAGCAGCGCTTGTGAAAATCGCAAACTGTATTTAAAAAAGAAAAGGCGGTCGCTGAAGGAAAGACACCGAAAACATGAGCAGATTCAAGAAAGAAGCAGCTACAGAGGGGAAAGGAGCATTTAAACAAGAGTTCTTCAAAACCTCAGATGAAGAAGACAAGCGTAATTAGACTGTACCTGGCCGGTGCTTCAGAAACTTTGATGGAAGTGAGGTATCAGCTGCCACAACGAGTCAGGATGTAGCAATTCCGAGGGGCACTGGAGGGAATCTATGGCAAGGAGCGGGCGGGTATAAAGCTGGTCTTGTACACAGCACATGTGTGCTGTAGGTGATCCAGCACAAAACCAGGGGGGGGCAAAATTTACAAATCCTCCCTGCGTCACACACTCGTCGTCACACTAACTCATTCAAATACGCATTCATTGGTGGGGCCCATAACACCAACACTTATACGTCTCTCTCACAGGTCTGCACACAGGAGGAAGGATGCGCTGGACATGTGGGGGGGTACCCTATTACCTATAGGGAAGAAAAGTCATTTTACAGAATATACATTTGCATCACCACCTATAGGATCTTAACCTTGAACATCAAGGCACTCCACCACTTGGTCGACGGACCAATTAGTTGGATTGGTTGATGGTGATTTAGAACCAGCTAAAACACATTTAAGCTTCAGAATCCTCAATTGTCCTTTTGGAAAAACCACAGACTCATAATATCTTGTTAATCAAATTATTTTATCTAAATCTTATTTGCAATTAGCATTTTAGTCAATCAAAGTTGAAATTTAGTCAATAACACACATCGCATGACATTTTATATTTACCTATTCTTTCTAATGGGGTATTTTCTAATTCAATTGGCTCTGCATAAACCGAGTCCTCTGCCCAATTTGTCCCAATAAAGCAGGCCAAACTCAAAGTTCGGAAAAGTTCTTTACTCAGCACGTTACAGTCCCAAAGATCTCCAAAGGACCATAAAACGTGCAAGCATCTGTCATCGCCTGTGGGGTCGGTAGGGGTGTGCGGTCATCGATCGATCTCCATTCTCTCTCCCTCTCTTCAACTAAACTCCTCACTATTCTACTGCCCTTTTTATAATAATTTCTGGGTAACATGAAACATTCTTTTACCAATACTTCAATCTGATTGGTCAATTTGAAGGAAATTTTAACATCGTCGAATTTTCACATACATTTGGTTCCCAAGGAATATGTTAAGTCACTTCCTCGGTCCTGGACGTGTCCATGATACAATGTATTCCCTTCTGGTTGTGGATGATCATTGTTCTTGAATTTGGTTTTTACTAACTGAAGTTTGGCAGTTCTCCATGTTCCTATCCTTGACCAGGAACACTATGCTCTGACTTGAGGTTGCCTGGAGGTCTACGGAGCCATCCGAGTCTGCGCAGTAGACATCGCGCTCACGAGACAGTGGCCACTTCCGAACTCCATTTTGGATGTCATGGTTTGGTAGGCCCAAATGCCAAATTAAGCAAAACAAACACAAAAGAGTAATTAATACACAGAAATGAAAATTCTAATGTTAAACCCTCACTAATCCCTTTATGTATTAGTAATTTCCTAGCCTTTTAGCTACATTTAAAGCAATAAAACTAACCATTCGGTCCAAACGGAAATGCAAACGTCACAAAAGCAACATATATCATGGAATATTCTATCACCACACAAACTATTATTAATAGGCGTACCACAGTTAGTTATTAGGGTTATTCTGCCATGCAAATAGCAATGAGTCCCACGTGTAATTGGTGTTTACTAAAAGTGCAAATGGTTGATTAATATAACACTGCAAACAGTTAATTCAAATTATAATATAAGTAGGTTATGTAATTAGTATTTTCATGCAAAAAAGAGGAGGTATACAAAATTTTTCTTTACCTGCTCCATCAATCCCCCCTTTGGTGATTTTTAATATCACCACAAATTCCATTAAAGTTGATAAAATTTGCAATAGAAATGAATTCAGTTCTCTTAAAGTTTTGTTAGATCACATGATTGTTTCCCCTGTCTCTTCCTCTCTTGTCTTTTTATACACATTCTCTTTCCATTCTTCCAATTCTATATCCTCCATTTCTCTTTCTTTCCTTTCTTTCTCTCTTTTCTTAGTAGCTTCTCTTTTTATATGTTTTTGTAATTTTCTCCTTTTACTACATAAACATCCTAGTCTCAGAATTAATGCTAAAAATATCACACATGTTACAGGTATTAAAATCTTACCAATAAACGTACTACCTAATTTTAGTAAAAAGTCCTTAATTTAATTTAATTTAAAAAATATTTCTAAAGCGCAGCGTACACCTTGCGGTTTCTTGGCGCTAGGGGGATTGGCAACTGAGGGAGAGAGACCAGAAGAAAAGATAAGAGGGGATATTAAAAGAGTTTAAGAGGGGAAGGCCTGGCTGAAGAGGAACGTTTTCAGATCTCTACGAAAGGGGAGGTACTGAGTGGCAGAGCGGAGATGGTCAGGGAGTGAGTTCCAGAAAGTTGGAGCCAGGGTGGAAAAGCTGGCCCCGCCCCACTTTTTGCGTGTGAAACGAGGGGTCTGAAGAAGGGACTTAGAGGAAGACCGAAGTACTCTTGCAGGTACATACGGATTGATTAATGAAGAGATAAAAGCGGGGGCAGTGCCCTGACGGGCCTGGAAGGCCATGCAGCCGAACTTTAAAAGGGAGCGTTCTTTTACAGGGAGCCAGTGAAGCTCCCTGAGAAGGGGGGTGGAATGGTGATAACGAGGAAGGCCATACACCAGCCGAGCTGCCTGGTTCTGGATAATCTGGAGTCTACGCAAGCTGTACGCGGGGATACCGTGGTAGAGAGCGTTTGCGTAGTCCAGTCGCGATATCACTAGTGCGGCCATGATGATCTTAAGTGCCTGGGGGGAAAAAAAACGGGAAACAGTGCGGATAGTGCGGAGAGTGAGGAAACAAGAGGATACCACGGAACTAATTTGTGAATGGAGAGTGAGCTGGTTGTTTATTTTGACACTGAGTGTTTTGACCGTGGTGGAAGGGGTAGGTGCGGGGCCGAGAGAGGGGGGCCAAAAGAAAGAGTTCCAGGGGCTGGATGAACCACCAGTGAGAACCAGCTCGGTTTTATCCGGGTTCAGCTTAAGGTGGTTGTGGTTCATCCAGTCCTTGATGAATGTCATAGTTGACTGGAAGTTAGAGACAGAGAGAGGAGAGGGGGATAGATCAAAGATGAGCTGGAGGTCGTCCGCGTAATTATAAACGGTGACCTCCAGCTGTTGGAGTGCGAAAATGAGAGGAAAGATATAGAGATTGAAAAGCAAAGGGGAGAGAGAGGAACCCTGGGGAACACCACAAGTGACAGGGAGAGGGGTGGCCGTGAAGTCGCCTAGCCGAACCGCCTGAGTGCGGTCCCTCAGAAAGGAGGAGAGCCAGACCAGAGCTGATCCCCCGATACCAGCCGCCTTGACACGGGTAAGTAAGATGGTATGGTCCACCGTGTCAAAGGCGGCGGAGAGATCAAGGAGGACTAGTGCCTGGTGTTTGTTCTCATCCATGCCCCTTCTGAGTTTGTCTAAGACTGCGACCACGACTGATTCGGTCGAATGCCTGGGGCGGAACCCGGCTTGGCGGGATGCCAGTCCTCCATTTGCCTCAACATGGGCGCTAAGTGCCGCGGTGACGTGGCGTTCCATCACCTTGCCCAGAAAGGGTAGCAGGGAGATGGGGCGGTAATTGGCCGAGATGGAAGGATCCGCGCCAGGTTTTTTCAGGATGGGCACTATTGTAGCTGCCTTTAGCACAGAGGGCACTACGCCCTGTGCCAGAGAACTGTTGAGGAAGGCGATGGGGGGGTCAGGGCAGCCGAAGTAAATTTGCTGCAGGACTCGTGCCGGGCAGACGTCCGCAGGAGACCCCGACTTCACTTTGGGAAGTATCTCTAAAAAAGAGTCCTGAGTGAGAGGGGGGATGGAGGTAAAAGGGCATAGGACGAAATGGGGGGAGGGATCGACGAAGGCAGACGAGGGTGGTGGGATGTTGGTCTTGATGGTAGCAATTTTCTCTAAGAAGTAGGTATTAAGTTGGTCGCAGAGAGGCTGGGAAGGAGGAATTTGGGACGAGGTTCGGTCTGAGAATGCCAGGTCATTCACTATGCCGAAGATTTCCCTGGGTTTGTTTTTTGCAGAAGTTATTTTTGAAGAAAAGTAGGAGGTTTTTGCGGCCAGGATTGCTGTTT
This sequence comes from Triturus cristatus, assembly GCF_964204655.1. Classification (NCBI taxonomy): domain Eukaryota; kingdom Metazoa; phylum Chordata; class Amphibia; order Caudata; family Salamandridae; genus Triturus; species Triturus cristatus. The sequence goes on from NC_140591.1 coordinate 1,528,941,797, forward strand.
TGTATTTAGCCAGTGCTGATAAGAAGTGGGTTTTTGATAAGGGGCTGTAATTTTTCCTCCATTGCCTCTCCGCCCGTCGGGCGCTCAGTTTGAGATCTTTTAGGTGGTCATTGAACCATCTATTGGAGTCCTTAGGTCGGCGGATGGAAATGCGGCGTAAGGGAGCCACTGAGTCGCAGCCTCCAGCCAGCCAGGTGTTAATGGCCTTGGCTTGAGAGGCAGATGATAAGCCCGCGAGAATGGGAGTGGAGTTGCAGAGTGAGGAGGTCAAGGAGGGATAATCCAGTCTATTCCAATTCCGCGCCCAGGTGTTTTTGGTGTGCGGGGTTTTGGACATCAGGTTTCGGAGAATGGAGAGGGAGATGAGGGTATGGTTGGACCATGGGCACGGCGAGACAGCAGCCGAGGCCACAGGGAGGTTAAGGGACCAGACCTGGTCCAGTGTGTGCCCATGGGAATGAGTGGGGACGGATATGTGTGACACGAAGTTGAGGGATGAAAGGTAATCTGTAAATTCTTTAGAGGCTGAGCACTCGTGTGGGTCTGAGGGCCAGTAATTGAAGTCCCCTAGCACCAAGACCGAGGCGTAGTTGACCACCAGGTTAGCCAACAGGTCTTGAAATGCCGGCAAGAATAAGGGCGAGGGCTGAGGAGGGCGGTACATAAGGAGGCAAGTTATGGGAGGGGAAAATGAAAGAGAGCGGACTGCCAGGAAGTCAGCAGGGGGAATAGGGGGAAAAGGGAGTGGTTGAAAGTTCAACTCCGACCGAGCGATTAGGGCGACCCCACCGCCAGCCTTGCCTGTCGGCCGGTCGGCCCGCAGGGCCACATAGGAGGGGGGTAGGGTGGCCAGGAAAACAGGGAGGGAAGAATCACAGTACCAGGTTTCGGTCAGGAGCAGTATGTCAGGTTTCTCTGAGTCGAGTAAGACAAACAGCTCGTGGTGGTGCTTGACCGCTGACCTGGTATTGAGTAGGAAGATAGACAATGCCGGAGAGCGGGGGGGAGGGGTCAAGGGGGGGGGGGCAAGGTGACGGGGGGGCGAGCTGCAGGGGATAGGGTGCAATGGGGGAAGAAGGAGCAAGGCCTAGTGAGGAGATCAGACTGCGGATGGGATCCGGGAGTGGCCAATGGCCTTGGAGGGCAATAAGGTCCTTGATAGAGTAAGACGTAGTTTTGGCATAGAATCGTGCCCCTAGCCCCGTCCGGCCGCGGACGGGCGCAGACGGGCATGCCTTAGGCGCGCCTTCGGCGCGCAAAAGTCGCGCCCGCTGCGCTCGTCCGCTGCGCTTCCTGGCAAGACACATGCTTTATGCCGGTGGGTCAAGAGGTTGGAGGGGTGTGGCCAGCCGAGGGGGCGTGTCTCGCCTCGCCCTCGGGAATGGCGGGAGAAGTAAGGGGATCGTTGCAGCGAGTAGCGCTGTTTGTGGCAAGCCAAGAGATGCAGGTAAGTAAAGATGGCAGTTAAAAACACAGTATTCAATCACAGTAAATTTTAAAAGTAAATAGCCCCTGCTCCCGGCTTTCCGCCTCAGGAGCCAATCATGAATGCGACGCCTGGCAGCGGCGCGCTCAATTTATAGGTATGGCGGGGGGCGTGGCCAGCCGAGGGGGCGTGTCTCGCCTCGCCCTCGGGAATGGCGGGAGAAGTAAGGGGATCGTTGCAGCGAGTAGCGCTGTTTGTGGCAAGCCAAGAGATGCAGGTAAGTAAAGATGCCAGTTAAAAACACAGTATTCAATCACAGTAAATTTTAAACGTAAATAGCCCCTGCTCCCGGCTTTCCGCCTCAGGAGCCAATCATGAATGCGACGCCTGGCAGCGGCGCGCTCAATTTATAGGTATGGCGGGGGGCGTGGCCAGCCGAGGGGGCGTGTCTCGCCTCGCCCTCGGGAATGGCGGGAGAAGTAAGGGGATCGTTGCAGCGAGTAGCGCTGTTTGTGGCAAGCCAAGAGATGCAGGTAAGTAAAGATGCCAGTTAAAAACACAGTATTCAATCACAGTAAATTTTAAAAGTAAATAGCCCCTGCTCCCGGCTTTCCGCCTCAGGAGCCAATCATGAATGCCTCCATAAAAAGTCCTTAGTAGTAGAAAACCCTTTGCCAATCTTCTCCCAAACACCTTCAACCTCCAGTGGAACAATCTCCTCGTGCAAATCAGTTATATTCTTTATGTATGTCTTCAAATCTTCACTTTCGTCAGGAATATAGGTACAACAATGTTGAACCTTCAGCATTCCACAGACTCCACCCTCTTTGGCCAAAATTATATCAAGGGCAAGTCGATTTTGCATCACCATTGCTCGCATGGCAACCATCTCTGTATTTACCAATAAAAATCCTCCAGCAGTGCTTGTTGATAAGCGATCTACTACTGTAGATAATTTTCTAATTTTATGTGCATTCAGAGATATTCCAACTGCTGGTATCAGTGCTCCAAAAATATCCCCTACAATTTCTGTCCAAGATTCCCTTCTTCTACGTGTTAGTTGTCTACCTATCTCATGGGCACCACCTTTTCCCCTTCCCACATGAAATATCTTTGGGAAAACCAGGCCTAGGTAGCATGTGCTATACCAATGGTCAGGTAATCGATAATAAGCTTTGTTCCCGCAGATAAAATATAATCCAGGGAATACCGGATCATTTCCTCCTTTAAATACCCATCCACCCATGATTCTATAAGTATCATGGCAGTCACTCGCACCTATGAAATAATTATCATACAGAGTTTGATTTCTTCTGATACACAATTTTCCTTTCGGAGGCCAATCTAAAGCCATAGCTGGACTAGTTTCTCCTTTCAAATGTTTTTCTCTTTCAACATCCCAGTATTTTCTTCTTTTTTCTCAGGTATCTTCTTTTTCATTCTTAGTCTCCTTTCTTCTACCATATCTAGGAAAGTCTTTTCTTCCTTCTTCAAACTACAAGTAAAATTATTCCTAAATACTGATTCTAAAATTAATTCTCTAGTTTCTAGGAAACATTCACCTAACACTTTACCAGGTATTACTCTATTTAGTTCAGGAACTACAGGTACTTGTGAAAAAAACGTTATCTACATCCAAAAAATAATATTCTAGTTTCCCTGTTTTATAAAACAAACTTGCTAATACACTACATGTTATTCCATATGTTACTGGAAGGTGATCATAAGTAACACCCTCAGACACTGATGCAGGCAACTGCATGCATACATAGAAGTCTCTCACATCCATTGTTTTTACATATTCATACAATAATTGTGAAAAAACATTGTTAGAAAAAACAGTTATGGACATATCTTTATGTAAATAAGTTCTATCTATTCCTCTAGTTGGATTAATAACATGAATCTTCTCTACATCAGTCTTATTTTCACCATGACTTTCTATCGTCTCAAATGCTATTTTATATGAAACTATTAAAGCTAACGCACTCCACAGAAGCATTAGTAATCCTGTACAACAGCAACACACCTTGCACCATCTTCGAAGGAACACACATGTAGATTTTCTACTTTCTGTGTTTGTCGTTTCAGAAAATGATCAGTGTCTTTTGACTTAGCCTCGTTCACACACAACTATTTTGTCTAAACCCAAGGTTCTAAGCGCCTACTTGGTTCTTTTCGGATATGTCTCTTGTACGGTATTTTCAAAATTCTCTTCTGGAGCACTTTTGTCTCCTCAATTTGGCATTTGATCGTCTTTCACTTTGTTCTCACAACCTTGATTCAGAATTTCCTGAACATCCATCTCGTCTCCGATGTCGGACAAGATAACTCTCAGGATTTCCGACTCTTCGTCTCCTCAACCACTTCTGGTATAGTCACCCCTAGATCTCCTTGGCTATCTGCCTCTTCTGGTACTTCAGGAAGTGCCACATACGACCATTCTGGTGACTTATACTTGTGGTTAGGCTTTCTAGTCCATTTGCGTTCCTCTGATGGTGTCTGTTTAACGTCTTTTGATTTCTCTTGGCTAGACACCTCATTCACTTGTTCAGCTCTGGATGACTTTACTCGTGTCAATCTCTTTATCTTGTTTGGCCAAACTTCTTCCTTTGCTGGCCTTTTCAATCTATTTCCTTTTTCACTTCTCTCAGTTCTCCATGCTCTTTTTCTTAGAACTCGACCTTCCGGTACTTCGTTGTCACTGTCCTCAGATTCAGTTCCACCTTGACTCTTACTTTCAGTAGTCTTTCTTTCCACCACTTCCTTTTTCTTATCTACTTCTGTCCCTCCTCATGTTTCTTCCACACAATCTTCCTGCTGACTAACTGTCCATTCTTCTACCTGGATGTATGGTTTCCCTACACCTCCTCGGGGGTCTTCCGCAACAATCTTTCCCTCTCTCTCTGTATCTGGTACCTCACCATCTACTTCTGTGATTTCAGGTAGAATTTCTCTTGTTTTTCCATGCGGAGCTTCTTTATCAAGAATTTCTTTGACAGTCTCTTCACTGTTTTCGTTTACTTTCTCATGTGCTTGTACCGGTTCAGTATCTGACTCTGAACTAGTGTCAGAAACTTGCAATCTCCTTCTTAATGGTTGATTCTCTGATGCTATAACTAGACTTGGCTCTAACTCCCCCCTTTCAGGAGTTGGTCTTGCTCTGGTTTCTTCTGTATCTGACTCAGAACTGGTTTCAGATTCTTCAAAGTATTCTTCTTCTCTGTTATCCACTGGATTTGGAATTCGCAAGGTGTGGCTAGCATGAATCCAATTCTTCACTTCTGCACATTTCACAGCTGTCGTCGTGGTCAGGATCACCTGACGTGGTTTACCCCATCTTGGGACCAGCCAATTTCTTCTTCAATGCACTTTAATTCTTACCCAGTCACCCTTAGATCATGAGCTGGCTTCTTTTCAAGAGTGGTTGCATCCGATCCAACCTGATCAAACACAGAATCAACGGAGTCAGCCAACCCCTTGCAATAACACAACACCAAGTCATCATATATAGGCAACAACTTGTTGACAGGAATGAAAACATGTCTCATTGCCCTCCCCATCACTATTTCATGGGGACTCAAGCCAGTATTCCTATCAGGAATAGATCTAACAGTCATGAGTACTAGAGGCAAGACATCAGGCCATTTCAAACCTGTGGCCAAACACATTTTTCCCAATCTGTTTTTAATGGTGCCATTTACTTGTTCCACCACACCAGAAGCCTCTGGGCGATAAGCACAATGCAGTTTCTGTTGTACATTCAATGCTTCACAAATCAGTTTCATGATTTCATTATGAAAATGCTTTCCTCTATCTGATTCGATCGTGACTGGAAAACCAAATCTGGGAATGAATTCTCTCAATAGTAGCTTTGCTACTGTAATTCCATCACTTCTTCTAGTTAGGTATGCTTCCACCCATCGAGAAAACAAACAAACTACCACTAGAACATACCTCAACCTATTGCAGGGGAGCATTTCAATGAGGTCAATCTGCATTCTTGTGAAAGGCCCTCCTTCTCGTCCTATCGTTCCTAGACTTACTACTGTTTTTCTTCCAGGATTGTATTGCTGACATATCAGACATCTCTGACAAAGGCTCTCAGCTACGAGTCTGAATTTCGCATTATACCATGTCTGTTTGAAAAGTCTGATCATAGCATCTCTTCCTACATGTGCTTGTCCATGATACATCCGTGCCATGGTAGACACCATGCTATCAGGCATGACTGGTCTTCCATCCCGATAAACGCACACATGATCTGTCTCCCGTGGTGCACATCCTACTTTTACCCACTTTCTCCTTTCCTTATCTCCTGCTTGCTCTTGTAACTGCCTCACTTCTTCCCATGTATTCACAGTGTTAGTAAACAGCAAGGGACATGAATTCATTTCTTTTTCTCTACCACGATTCACAGAGTTCGGATTTCGTGCACAATATTGTGCCATGTCATTAGCAAACTCATTTCCTGCTGATATATGATCAGCAGACTTCGAGTGTGCAGCACACTTTACCACTGCCACTTGCTTAGGCAGCTGTATCGCCTCAAGCAACTTTCCAACCACTTCAGCATTCCTTATAGGAGTTCCACTCAATGTCAAAAATCCGCTTTGGGACCAGATCTGCCCAAAGTCATGCACCACACCAAAGCCATACTGGCTATCGGTAATCACAGCCACTCTCAAATTCTTTCCCAACTTGCATGCTCTTGTCAATGCAAATAGTTCAGCAACCTGGGCTGATTTCACTCCTTTCAGACAAGATGCTTCTAGTACAGCTGCTACTGTACATACTGCGTACGAATTCCCTCATCCGTTCTCAGGCATGATCCATCCACAAACATCACATAGTCACTTACTGTCAAAGGTACATCTTTTATATCAGGATGTGGCTTAGTACAAAAATCAAGCACTTCCAAACAGTCATGATCCACATCATCCCTGACTTCCACATTCTCAGCATCAGGTAACAGCGTTGAAGGGTTCACATTCAGACACTTCACAAGGCTCACATGTGTTGCACCTAAAATGACTTTCTCATACTTATGTGTCATAGACTGAGTGTGGCTCCTAGTTAAAAGGATCGCCACATCATGAGGTACAAACACTCTCACAGGATATCCCATCACAATTCCTTCACTTTGTTGCAGACTCTTATAAGTTGCTGCTACAGCTTTCAAACAACCAGGCAATGCCACAGCTACAGGAATTAGCATGGCTGAAAAATATGCAATTGGTCTTCTCAATTTTCCATGTTTCTGTATTAATACAGAAGGTGCACATCATTTCTTTCGCTGCAATAGAGTTCAAATTCCTTCTCATAGTCAGGCATGCCAAGAGCTGGGCCTTCACACAAACCATCTCTCAATTGTTTAAAAGCCTTCAACTCTTCTTTATTTAATTCAATGGGGTCTTTTACATCACTCTTTGTTAAGCGTACCAGAGGTTTTGCAATTAATGAAAAATTACTAATCCACTTACGGCAATATCCAACCATTCCAAGAAACATTCTCACCTCTCTCTGAGTCATTGGGGCTCTCATTCCTTTGATTATCCTGATTCTATCTGCAGTCACTTTTCTTAGCCCCTTTTCAATTTTATGGCCTAAATACTGTACTTCTTTTTGACAGAATTGTAGCTTTGATGGGGATACTTTAAGTCCTCCATCTGCTAAATGATTTAGCAATGCAACAGTATCCACTACACAAGCCTCTTTACCAATAGGTCATCGATATACTGGACTAGTTCTGAAATTTCTGGCATTTTTAAATCTTCTAGGGATTTCTTCAATATCTGATTAAATATAGATGGGTGCTCTGTATATCCCTGTGGGATATGGCACCATGCCAAAATACGTTTGCTAAACCGAAATGCAAAAATCTGTTGGCTGTCAGGGTGCAAAGGAATGGAAAAGAAAGCATGACACAAATCAATCACTGTGTACCATTCTTCATCATGAGGAATCTGATATAAAATCAAAGAAGGATTTGGTACAATGGGACAACATGATACAATTTTGTTCACTTTTCTCAGGTCTTGTACTATCCTGAAAGTTCCATTAGGCTTTTTCAGACCCATAATTGGTACATTACATGGACTGCTCATTATTTCCCTCAAAATACCTTGTTTAATCATTCTGTCTATTATAGGAGTAACTCCTGCAATTATCACGGGTGTCAATCTGTATTGTGGAATATTTGGGTAACTTACTCCTTCTTTTACAGAAATCTTTACGGGATCTACATTTTTCATTAATCCCACATCTTCTCCGATGAAATCCCATACCTCCGTTCTCACTGTTTTCTTCAATTCCTGAGGCAATTCTTCGGGATCAAATACTGCAAATGCCTCAGCAATTTCAGGTTCCATATTAGCTATAGTCATTTTGTACAGTACATCCTCATCAGGAGTCTCAAAAGCTATACCATCAGGAGTACAGAAAATTGTGCAGTTCATCTTGCACAGCAAATCCCTTCCGAACAAATTTACAGGGCTGGTATTGCACACAACAAAACGATGCATGTAAGAAAATTTCCCTATTTTAACCTTAACTGGTTCAGTAAGATGCGCTTTTATCTGTCTGTTGGATACTCCAACTACTTGGATAGTTTCATCCGAGAGAGGAAGATTTTTAACGTCAGCTGATCTAACAGTTGAACGAGTAGCACCAGTATCTACTAGGAAAGTAATGTTTTCATCATTTATCTTTCCGTCCACAAAAGGGTCTGTCTGGTCTACTTCCAGAGTTGCGCCAAGTATGCACTCTTCTTCCCCTCCTCGGCACCATCAATAACTTTCTTCTGACTCACTCTCATCGCATTGTAGCCAATACTGCGAAACAGCACTAACGCGCGGCAGCTTAGTTACCTGTTCTTCGTTGTAGAATCCTGTCTCATTACTGTATTTCTGAGGATTTACGCTCTGTAGAAAAGGCGGTTTTGGCACCTGACACTGTTGGGCAACAACCTGCTGCTGTCACTACGTTTGACAACTCACCTCATTCTGCACCTGTGGATTCAATTATGCATTATCGCCATTAGCACTTGGGGGAAATTTACACTCGGTTCTCCAATGCCCTATCCTTCCGCAGTTATGACATGGCCACTTCAATTTGGTTTCTTCTATACTAATCTGTCCTTTCCCTTTCCCAATATTGGACTTTGGTTTTATGCTTATGCCATTTGCCTGTTCCATCAGTTGGGCTTCCTGTCTTTCTGCTACTTTTACTTGAGCCCACATGGCTTTTTCTTTTAATTTACGCTGCTTGGCTTCAATCTCATCACTAAAATATTTTGCATGTCTCAGTACTTCATCTATCCTTTTATTTTGCCAATCCACTGTATGTTGTTTAATCATTTCACTTACTTCAGGATGTAACCAATCCCAGCCTGACTTACACTAATGCACCAGTCCGGAGCGTCTACGTCACCCTGTAATTCTCCACTCCTAGCGCAGCGTACACTAATGCACCAATCAGGAGCGTCTACGTCTCTTACTTAAGAACTTACCTCTGCCCTACTACATAATTATTACACTCGCCGATAAAGTAGCACTTCCCTCTACCTTGCCCTTCTAACAAGCATTAGCTAACCGTTTCTCTGAAAATAAAACACCTATTGGAGACTACACTGCTCCTGAGAATTAAAACCAGAGTTTCACAATTAAGCCGAATGCTATTTCACTTACACACATTCATACGGAAAATGTAGTTCATTCACACAGAATCCGGTCTTTTTCCCGAGATCAGCGCTTACCTCTGCCCTACTACAGAATTATTTCATTCGTTAATAAAGTAGCACTTCCGTCTACTTTACCCTTCTATCAAGCTTAGGGAACACCTATTACCTTTCCAGTGATAAGCGTAATCAGAGCTCACAATGGAGTCCTGTTACTTAAGTCCAAAATTTCACAGGTGGCCTTCGCTATCCATACACCACTTTCACACAGAAATGTCCCTAATGATAACACATGGCGATGTTACCAATTCGAACCCAGACAATGCGTCGTGCAACTCCAATCGTCACACGTTTTCCCTGTGTAACTACAGGGCAACAAACAATTCACCATGTGACTTCACTTGCCACCGGGCATCCGACTTCCTACATCCCAGAAGTCTTCAAAAACAACATAGAACACAACGCAACTCAACATAGAATGTTAGTACATAAATCAAAACTCATCCCAACATCTGCAGTCAATAACCAATAATCAGATATTGAAAATCAATAAACAATAATCACCAAACTAGCCAAAAATAACCATCGTTCTGCTACCAGAAAAACTGATCCAGCGCAAAACCAGGGGGGGCGAAATTTACAAATCCTCCCTGCGTCACACACCCGTCGTCACACTAACTCATTCAAACACGCATTCATTGGTGGGGCCCATAACACCAACACTTATACGTCTCTCTCACAGGTCTGCACACAGGAGGAAGGATGCACTGGACATGTGGGGGGGTACCTTATTACCTATAGGGAAGAAAAGTTATTTTACAGAATATACATTTGCATCACCACCTATAGGATCTTAACCTTAAACATCAGATGGACGGACCAATTAGTTGGACTGGTTGATGGTGATTTTGAACCAGCTAAAACACATTTAAGCTTCAGAATCCTCAATTGTCCTTATGGAAAAACCACAGACTCATAATATCTTGTTAATCAAATTATTTTATCTAAATCTTATTTGCAATTTGCATTTTAGTCAATCAAAGTTGAAATTTAGTCAATAACACAAATCGCATTACATTTTATATTTACCTATTCTTTCTAATGGGGTATTTTCTAATTCAATTGGCTCTGCATAAACCGAGTCCTCTGCTCAATTTGTCCCAATAAAGCAGGCCAAACTCAAAGTTCGGAAATGTTCTTTACTCAGCACGTTACAGTCCCAAAGATCTCCAAAGGACCATAAAATGTGCAAGCATCTGTCATCGCCTGTGGGGTCGGTAGGGGTGTGCGGTCATCAATCGATCTCCATTCTCTCTCCCTCTCTTCAACTAAACTCCTCCCTATTCTACTGCCCTTTTTATAATAATTTCTGGGTAACATGAAACATTCTTTTACCAATACTTCAATCTGATTGGTCAATTTGAAGGAAATTTTAACATCGTCGAATTTTCACATACATTTGGTTCCCAAGGAATATATTAAGTCACTTCCTCGGTCCTGGACGTGTCCATGATACAATGTATTCCCTTCTGGTTGTGGATGATCATTGTTCTTGAATTTGGTGGGCATATGTTGTGGTCAAAAAGTTTCGCACTTTAGTGGTCTCAGGGGTAGATCCAGGGCGCTTCGTCAGGACTGAGTAAGAAAGTTGTATATACAGTGACCCGAAATTTTCGGTACCCCCGGATAAACAAAGGGAGTAGAACTTCCCTTAGTAGGTAGGGTAAGATCCCATGAGATCAGTGAGGGTCACTTGCGAGGGTTCTCTCAGTGCATCTGGGCTGTGTCACATTTGTGCCTCTCGCTGTCTCCGCCGGTCTAGTATTTATGCAACACATAAACAGTAATAAAGTGATAACACTACACAAAGGATATACCACACCAATTTAGAACAATAGAGTAAAAGTAAAGAAACAAAATGAGACCAAATGAAGAAAAGCAATCATTATAACTGGAGATATTGAATTTTAAAGGTTTGGATGAAAGTAGAGTCTAAAGGCGCAAAGCACCAACTGCGCGTATTTGGTGATGTTGGACCAGGACAAAGTCACAGGTTCAGGCCAATTACGTTGTAGCGCAGTTCGAGAACAGTGCCATGTTTGGCCTGCTGAGATCTGAACCTTATGTCCTGGGTGCAAGGTCTGCATGGCATTGCTTCTTGAGGATTCACATCATTGAGGCTTTGTGGCGAGAGTTGGCATTGGTTCTGATGACGTTTGCAGCTGTGCGGCAAGATTTTGTGGGGCTTCGCCTCCGTTCCGTTGAAGCATGCAGCTGTGCGACAAGGCGCCGGATCTGATGGAACCTTCAGTTAGGCCAGTAGTAGTTCTCTCTGATGCCATCCAATGGTCCAGGACTTGGGGAGGCACCTCTTAGGCATCAGGAACTCACTCCAGTAGAGGCCATCAGGTCTCAGGTAGGTCTAATTGCAGGACCAGCTGCAGCATGTCAGCTGCACAGTTGCAGTGAAGCCTCTGCATCTTGTTGTGTTCCGAAAAGGAGGTCAGCCTGCTGACCCTTGGAGTCACTTAGGTAGCCTGGGAACAAGGAGATGGTCCTCTCTCCTTCAAGCAGCAAGCCAGGTCTCCAGCAGAAAGGCAGTCCTCTGAAGAACAAGGTAGGCCCCAGTCAGCAGGGCCAGGCACATAGCTTAGTCAGTGAAATATGGGGATGTGAATTGCACATTTTACAACTAAAAAACAGTATGTCCAAGGGTGGAGGGATGAGATGACCAAGGTTGGGATACACTGGAAAACAATTAACAAGTTAAGATCTTTTAGTCTAAAAAGGCCAGAGAGAAAAGCAAAGGCATAGGAAACCCGTCTCAGGGCCTCCAGGCCCAACTCTCAGGCCAAGAATGTATTTACTTGAGGGTGTTACACCCCAAACACCCCACTGACGCTACACCCCTGAGCAGGGCATTTCTCTGGTAGCAGCAGGGCCGTCCTCTGAGAAACAAGACAGGCCTCAAGCAGCAGGGCAGTGCTCTGTGTACAAGGCAATTCTTCTGGGGTCTTCCACAGGTCTAGGAGTGTACTGAAAAGTTGGTCTGGTAGATACAATATTCATACCTGGTGTCAGCCTTTAAAGTGGGAGGAACCTCTAGACTCCCCCCACATATCTGGTGCTGGGGATTTCCTTCCTTCCCCTGCCCAGGTTCCAAGGGGCCTGGGGCGGCAATAGGCTGGTGTCAAGTTCTTTGTGTGTGTGTGTGCTTGAGGCAGCCCCTTTGAAATGTGGATTGGGCAGGAAACAGCACTGCCCCTCCCTTCCTGGAAGATTGGCCCATCCTGCCACCACCTAATACCCTTTGTCTCACTGTCTGAAAGGGATACAAAAAGGCCAACTGCCAGCTACAGCCAGTCATGTGACCCAGGACACAGACTGTAGGCATCAAAGGGTTAGGAGAAGAAATGCCAACTTTCTAAAAGTGGTTTTTCTGAATTGCGACCTAAAATCTAATGTTTCCATTATGGTGATTTTCAAATTACAATTCATTTGAGACCAAGCATGACTTTTCTACCTGTTCCCAATCAAAAGTTAGCACAAATTAAATGCAATTAGGTAACTCAATTCTACCCTATTGAAGAGGTAAGCCTTGCAGTAATGAATAACACATTGAAGAGTTTTTCACAAACCAGAACATGTAAAACTTAAAAGATACATGTCCACATTTTAAATACAATGCACTCTGTCCTATGGACTGTTCAGGACCTACCTTAGGAGTGACTTATATATATTAACACGCATTGGCATAGCCAATAGGTCTCGCCTTTGGGACCTTTTAAGTTTTTAGCCATGCAGCTGCAGTTAAGAGGACCAGGCAACACCCACTTTATGTGCCTGTGCTGCATTTTGTGGGACAGCCCACCTTAAAAGTGGGGTTATTTCAAGGAGCGAAGACTTAGAGACTGAAGTGTAGCGGGTATTGAAACCGGGCGACTGTTATTCCGAGGGAACGCTTCGCTCCATGGACACTACGGTTGAGGAAGACGATCTCCCACAGGGCAAAGGTTTTGACGTATGCTGTGCTGAGAAGACCATTGATTGAGATGTGGGGACCCAGGGCAGCCTTTAGGGTGGTGAGACCGGTGCAACTGCACCTGGCACTAACTTTGGTAGGGGGTCTGTGTTTAAAAATACCTTTTGGTTTAAAAGCACATGAACTTCCTTGTACACCAGCAATTTTCAGGCAATGATAACAATGACAACTATGGTGATTAATGTTCTTATCGGTGAGTGTTAGAAATGGGGGTCTCTAGTTGGCAATGGCTGGCCACTGTCCAAGTAGGGACCCTTCTTCCTAAGTCAGAGTAAGTAGGCTACACCCTTTGATAACCCCTGCTCAACCCTGTGGTAACGTAGCACGAGCAGTTAGGCTTATCTCAGAGGCAGTGTGTGAAGCATTTATGACCATACACAGTAACACAGTGAAGAACACTACAAAGGGACACCACACAAGTAGTTATAAAAAATAAGTATCTTTATATATATACTTAACACAAGACCAATTACTGTAAAAAGCCACAGTACTAGAAAATAGGGTTACTCTTAAAATGCTGCAAAAATAGTTCAAAGTGTGCAAAGAGGAGTTCAGTTCAAGGCAGTGGTCTCTGCGACCCTTTTACTCACAAACTACCTGGATTCTGTAGCAAAGCAACCAAAATGTCACTAAGGAGTTGTAGCGATGATTTTCCTCACGCGTGGCCAACGATGCGTTGAATCCTTGCCGCAAGGGAGGATGATGCGCTGATCTGTGTGAAGGACAAAGCGACAAACTTCTCCACGCTAAGCCGGCAATGCGTTGAAATCCTTGCCGCGAAGGGAGGATGATGCGCCGAGCCTGTTGCGTGTGCAATCTTGTTGCGATGAAAAGAAATGGCGCCCCGCGAGGGAGCGACGATCCTGATGTGATGTGATGAAAATGGCGAACGCTCAGCGTCCGCGCTGCCATGTCATGAAGCAATGAACTCGATGCAATGATCTTTGGTTAGCGAGCACTTGGAGGCCCGCAAACATGCAATGCGATAATCTTCGGGTTAGCGAGCATTTGGCAGCCCGCAAATGTGTGATGCGATGATCTCTGGTAGCGAGCACTCAGCGGCAGCAGCGCAATGATTTTCCTTATGCTCTTTAGCTGCGGCGGCTCGCTAACAGGCATTAGCGACGATTTTCAGCACTCTCTTCTCCACAGTAGAACTAGAGGCCCTGAAACTCACAGGAGCCTCACCTACAGATAGAAATCCTCGCTGGAAGGAAACAGGAGGCTGGTGGTGGAGTCTGATGAGCCTGAGACTCCAGCAGGAGGCTAGCTCTCTCCTAGCCCTTGGGTGATTGCTGTAGCAAAAATAAAAGTTCCTTCAAAGTCCTTTTCCTCTTCTTCCAAGTCCAGTAGTAATCACTGCAGGCCAGTTCAAGAAACAGCACACAAGCACAAGGACAATCCTCTCCTGCAGATTCCTTCAGTTACACGGACAGAGGTTCTTCTTGTTGTCCAGGAGCAATACAAATTGTAGGGGTTTCAGCACAGATATTTATACCCCAAAAGTCTTTGTTCTCAGAAGCTACAAGTCACTGAACCCAGCCAGAACCAGTTCTGCCCAGTCCTGGAGCACTTTGTTTACCAGGCTGCATCCTTCCTTTCAGAAAGAGGGGGGTCTGCCATCAGACGCACCACAGGAGGTGGAGCCAGCATTGTGGAGGGAAGGCACAGCCCTATTCAGGTCCCAGGTGCAACTCATTCCACCCATCTAGATGCAGATCTCTCTATTCACCACTGGGGCACCTCACCCTGTCTCCTGGAATTCCCCAGCCCTGTCACTCCAAAACCAGACAGCCAATACACATAACAGCAGAGCACACTGGAAGGCTTAGGCAAGAAAATACCTACTTTCTAAAAGTGGTATTTTCAAACACAGAATATAAAAATAAACTTCACTAAAAGATGTATTTTAATATTCTGAGCTCAGGCATACTAAATTTGTTTTTCTACCATGTTCTTTGGGTCAGTTAGGACTATAGAGTGTAATAGTCAAACTGCCCATTCTGGCCTATGGAGAACAGGTAGCCTTGCAGTAGTGAAAAACAAAATTGGGTGTCATTCACTACCAGGACATGCTACACACATCAGGGCATGTCCTACCTTATACGTACAAAGCACCCTGCCATAGGGGTGACTCACATGATGCCAAGGGAAGGTTGAGGGGCTGGGAAGTGGGTGCACTTCACAGCCAGGATGGCAGTTCTGGTCTGCACACAGACACTGCAGTGGCAGGTCTGAGATACACTTTACAAGCTGCTTCTGTGGGTGGCGCAAACCAGCGCTGCAGACCCACCAGCAGCATTTGGTTTACCAGCCCTGGGCACACACAGGCCACCCTACTAGGGACTAACAGGTAAACCAAATAAGCCAATCATGAATATACCAATTCACATGTCCTATTTACACAGGGAGAGCATGTGCACTTTAGCACTGATCAGCAGTGGTAAAGTGCCCAGAGTCATAAAGCCAACAAAAACAGGTTAGGAAAAATCCAGGAGGGAGGTCAAAAAGCTTAGGGATGACCCTGCAAAAAGGGCCATTTCCAACAGTGAGAGATCGGAATTTTGTCTAGTGGAGTTTTGACTCCTCATAAAGTAGCAGGGAGGGTTAATGTACCTGCTTCAAAGAACGTGTATCCTGTAGATCACAGAACTGAGTGTGAGTGAACTATGAGTAGTGCTAAAATAAAATGTACATCAGAGAGAGGCTATGTAGAGATAAAGGGTGCTGTTGGAGGGTGGTAGTGAAGGAATTCATGGAGAAAGAGGAAATGGGGGTGCCGAAAAAGATTGTTGCACAGGTCGCCACCAGCGCTAAAGCCGGCCCTGTGGGATCCGAACCCTACAGACCCTGTTAACCTTTGGTGATGGATGAAGACTAGTCTTGTGGCTCTACAAAACATTCTTATCAATGACCTTTACTGACCCCCAGAAGTTAAAAGGAGATGGGCAGACACGCTGGGCAGAGCCTTGCTAGTGAGGGAGGGATGCCTTAGAGCAAGTCTACAAGTGGTCTAGAAATACCCGATATAACTATACACAATCCAATAACCTGCACACCACTCACCTTACCCCCCATAATAATTGTTATGCAGCAGAGAGACTCAATGTGCTGCCCCCCAACCCCGATGCACCCTGCTTGATGCTGACTTTGTGCACATGGTGTGGAGTTGTCATGTATATAGTGCTTAATTTGTACAAAAAAAAAGTACGCGCCAGGGCCCTCGTCAGTAGGCCACTTCGGATCGCACCACATTGCCCCTGCCCGTGCTGCCAATGACGATAGAAACACAACTACTGACTATCATACGCCTACAAGTGTGATGGATCAGACTATTCCAGACCCCGAAAGCTATAAGAATGGCTTGGAAAGCGAGTATTAGTTATTTTTTTAATGTATACTAAATTTATAAACAACTGTTGTTGTGCTCATCTCTAAATTAAATAAACAGCGCTGCCATGTGGCAGACTGTTATAGGTGCCGGTGTTGACAATTTAATGTCCTTGTCGAGCACCGGAAACCACCGGCTCAAGTTAAGCACTGCCTTTACAGAGATATTATGGATGAAAGCTGCGGAGGACCTGGAACGCACGGCAGACAGGTAAAATTTACTCACCATGGAAAATGGAAATATGTCTACTGGGGCTGTATGCACGTAGGCTTGAGAAGAAAGTGGCAATAGATAACTTTCCAGTGCAAAACAAGTTTTGCACTGAAAAGTAAATAACAAAAAACAAACATATTTTGCTGGCACAAACACAGCGCAAAATGTTTGTAAATCTGGCCCAGAGTTTGTTAAACGTGTAAAAAATATGGAATTTATACGCAGTGTAAAAGATTAATAATGAATAGATTAAAAATTGAAAAACTAAGGATGCCATTTAAAACATTTGAAATGCGATGGCTTGAGAGGAAAGGTACAACCAGAAGGCTGGATATATTAAAAAGTTGAACACGGGGCGAACTGTCATCTACACCTGAAAGTTTTTAAGAAAGTTACGCGGCATGTATGGAATTCGCACGAGAAATGGCGTATCCATAGGTATAAAACAATGCAATGCATGGACCGGTGATGTGTACGGCTCTGTTTTGCGGGATGCACGGACTGAAAAGCACCCGCCAGAGACTGTAAAATCAAGCAAAGTTGCTAAAAGAAGAAAGGGCCTCACCTGCGCTCCCGGTTGTGCCACCTGAGGCCCCACAGCTACCAGAGGAATGCGGCGGGGGAGGGGGTGAAAGAGCAGTAAATGATCACATTCTTGCCTGTTTATCAGTGTGGGAGCTCCGAGTACCGACGGCCTGGCTGTGGGCCACTGCTTGCCTCCACCAGTACACCAGCTGCCGGGCAGTAGCATCAGACAGTGCGAAGGCCTCTCTGTGCAAGAACACGTCCACGGGGGAGGATTACAGACACAAATGTAATTTAATGTAAACTCTCTCTAAGCCCATAGTGTCAACAGCTGCTTAGGTGAGGGCGCCCACAGGGCTGCCCTGCGCCTTGTTTTTCACTCTCAATGAGGTCCCCCAAGCAGGTGTTCGGCCACTTAAGCAGGATGGTAAGAAATTCGGGTACAAAATGATTTTTTTGTATTTTTTATGCATATCTGTGGTAAAGGTACGCAGTTTGGTCCGGCAAAACGTGGGCATAATTATAATTACAATGTGTGTTTTATATAGCACTTGAGGCTAAAAGCTTTGCAGCAGCATCGGAAACCAAATGATTCTCATTTTACTGCCCGGGAGAGGATTAAAGTCTGAGCCAGCCCTAATGGGATTCAATCCTGTGACCTCAGGTTGCACCTGGCATAGGGGCAATAACTACTGAGCCATCTCTTTGCATAGTTTTAAGAACTCGGTGGCAAAGGGTGCAGGATGCGTGCAGGTGCTTGCGCCCTGATAACTGGGCACCAAGAATCTTTAGGAGTCACAAGAGTCAGTGGCAATGAAATATATCACCTGCAGGGGTTTTTCCCTTCTCTTTTTGGAAGGCAGTCTGAGTGCTGTGCAATGGGCATGCGATGTTTGTCACAGACATTTCAATAAACTTGCTAACTGCTTATGTACATTTATCTCCAATATATTAGTCGTCGACGGATGTTTGAATTTCTATTAGACGTTTGAGTGACAACTTTGACGGGAATTCCCCGAATATGACGTCAGTTTGACCAGCCCCCAGAGTGTTTGGGTCCTTTTGGGACAGGTCAGCCCTCTGCCGTCACTGCACCGGGTATGGAGCCCCCTCCTCACCCATAAATAAATGCTCGAGTCACTGCACAGCTTTTGCGGTGACCCGGCGGTCTGGTTTATTATGGACTAGTTTTAACCAGTTTCTCTGCATGCATCTCCTTTCGGTTGCTGCATCGTGTTTAGGTGAATCACTTCCAAGCTCCTCAGCCTCCCTAAAGTCGAGTTCTCAAAGCCTCGCTGGGTGGAGACTGGAAATGAATCCAGTGGATGCAGACAAATGTCAATATATTGCAGGGGAGCCCACTGTCTGTAACGGGCCTAAAAATAAACCATGTTGTCATTGCTGGTTGGGAGGAGGTCTGCTCTCATCGGTTCTTGCTTACTTAAGTTTCCATTAAGGACATTAATCCCAGCTTGGCATTTAACCAAAAACAAGCGCGCCCGTGGGGCAGCGAAAGTAAAAGCCCCAGAACAGATGGCACCCTGCGCACCGCTTCCGACATCTGTAGGCCATGGGAGGAATAATTTACTGTGCAAGGTAGGACATGCACCCGCCTTTGGCCAATTGTGTGCTTTCATTTTTGAAAGCCACACGTAATGGCCACTACAATGTGTGCAAAAAAAAAAGCCACACGCACAAGTTTGCTGAAAAGCTGGAGTGATTCCAAGAGGTCACCTCCTAGGGCAACGCATGTGTGCAGCTCTAGGCTCAACCTAAAAATGAAGATTTAGACTTGGCAAAATGGTTCTTTTGCCAGGTCGAACTGCCAGTTTAAAACTGCACACAGGCTGCTATGTAAAGCCTGAGACATGTTGTGAAGGGCAACTTAAGTGGGCGACACAATACGTGCTACAGGCCCACTAATACCATTTAATTTACAGACCCAGGGTACATGCCGTGCCAATGTACTAGGGACATATAAGTACATTACATGTGCCAAACAGGTTTAGGCCAATGTTACCATGCTTTAAGGAGAGGGTACAAGCACTTTAGCACTGGTTAGCAGTGGTAAATTGCACAGCATCCTAAAAGTCAACAAAAACAGGATCAGAAAAGAGGAGATATGAGGCCAAATGCTTGGGCGTGACATGAATTGATTCTGATTCTTGGAGCTAGAAAACAGTTACACAGTTCCTAGTGCATGTGTTCCGACTCCTTTACATACTGAAAGTTTAGCAACCTCAATTATCATATTTAATTTTTAAGTAAGACTGCTGTAATATGGTGTTGGTGGTGTATCAGTGTCATTAATGTTAAATGGTGCGTATGAGAAGCAGTGTGGAATTACACTGCCCTATGAGTAAATCCTTCCTTTGCAGCTCCGAGCTGCTGTCAGCAAAATTGCAGCAAGCACATGTCAAAGGAAACTGTTTTTGATGTTAACTAAATCACGTGTAAGTAGTGTTGCAGGGTGTTGGTGCAAATGTGCAAAAGTGAGACATGCCTGATACATAGATTAGTTTGTCCCTGCAGTGACAAGGTACAAAAGCTCTTTTTACTCCATCGTTGGCATGGTCCGAATACCACACATCTAATTTTCTGAAAAACTAACCAGGTATGCCTTGCCCTACTGAAGCATTTGGATGTGCATAAAATAGACTGACAAGGTAAAACTCTTGACTGGTATGCCCCAGTAGACTTACCACTAGACTTACCTGACACCATCAGCATCACAGTAGGATTGTAATCTCATCTAGATCTTGGTCAAGTACAACCATGGATGCTTGGAATTTTCTTGGCGCTTTTGGGCTTGAAAACTTAAAATAATCATGCCTTTGGTTCCCTTAATCATTTTGATAGACTTTTTTCTATTAATTTTGCTCTCTTTTATCATATACTAAATGGTTTGTTAAGTATTTCTGGAGCAATAACCCAACATTAATATTTAAGTCAAGAAATGAATCAAAATATTAACTCACGTTACACTGTTGGAAAAGCATGCTGATTTGTGCCATAGGTACCAGAAGTGAGGCCCAGGATGTCTCCATGAAGCTATACATTTTCCTAATAAGATACTAGATTACTAATTTGGTGGAAGCCTTACCCCATTTTCCTAATCCAGATTCTCATAATAGTATTAGACAGTGAAAAAAACTTAAAAATGTTCTTTCAGTGCAGAAACAACCGACCTTTTCTTTAGAATCCAGTTAAAAAGTTGATGTGCCTAAAGTGGCCAGTAGCATGATCTTACAATAGGTATGACCATTTACATGGCATTTTTTTGGTATATTTGGAACTTAGACGCCGCAGTGTAGCACGTCAATGAAACATGAGAAACTGGATGAAACAGCACATGAAATCACAGACACCACCTAAACTTTTTAAAGTGCATTTTTTTAAATGTACAACTTCTAAAATAGAGTAAAAAGGTATTATGGAGCTCAACACATTTTCATTAAGATTGAGTGGGATTTTAGCCAGTTACACTTCTCACTGTGGTATACAGAGGAAATCTCCCACACGACCTACAATACTTTCACTACGGCTAGAATTAACTCTTGTGGGCTTCCCTTTCTATATAGATTAACATATACTACATTTTTTCATTTTTGAATTGTATTCAAAATACATGTTTCTTATAATCCAGGCAATATTTTTACTCCATTATAAACTTTTTTTTTTAATACATTTTTAAACATTTTTTTAAAGTGAAAAATACATGTGTTATTAAAACATGACAGACATGAGAGCAGTACACTTCATAATTAGAAATACAATGCATATAGATAAGCTTTCAATAATGTAGAAATTACTTTTCATGTCCCCATCAAAAGAAAAAAAAGGAAATAATCAGATTACACCACACCTCCCATTCCATGTCATCCTCACCAAAACCAGACACACATGAACACATTCAAACTTTCATTCACTTCCCAGCTTGAATGGACGTGCTAATACGGCACATGGTAGAGATCCTTATCAGTTATCCATGGTGTTGCCGCCAGCCGGGAGTACATCTAGCCAACGTACGTTTCGGTGGATTAAATTAATTACTGTCCACCTTCCTCAGGGCCATCCAATTTATATTCTCATAATCAATGGCAGAGGTTCGATGGGGAAATCCTATATGATAAAACTGGAGGTTTTCCTTTCCTACAGTCTGCTATTCACGGGTGGACCAGGAATGGAGTCCTAGTGTTGTTGCTTCTTTCAGTACGTTAAGTTAGATATTAAATATAAGGCAATAATGTTCCTGTCTCAATACTGTAAGACTCAGACGCTGAGTTTTAATGCGGGAATGTCTTATGATCAACTCTTTGAAAGTGACACGAATTAAATCTTTAAAACAGGCTCTGGGCTCAGTCAATTAGGCTGTGGTTATCTTATGTGTAAAACTTTGCTATGTTTGCAAATAGAACTGCATGTACCCAATCACGGTGTTTTTGTGCGAGGTTTCAGATGCAGAAAGCACACGGCAATTTTGCATATGCGGCATATGCACAATTGCCCTGTGCTTTCTGCATCTGAAACCTGCAGTTCTATTTGCAAACATAGCAAAGTTTTACACATAAGATAACCACAGCCTGATTGACTGAGCCCAGAGCTTGTTTTAAATATTTAATTTGTGTCACTTTCAAAGAGTTGATCTAAAGAGATTCCCGCATTAAAACTCAGCGTCTGAAACCTCAGTTTTGTCAGAATTTAGTTTTAGGCAATTATTTTTCGTCCAAAGATTAACGTGTTGCATACAGCCAAGAAAATTAGCGGCCGATTCCTTCTGATTTCCAGATACAGAAACAACAATTTTGGTATCATCCCCATAGCAGACAACCAACAAAATTAATGTATTTATTAAGGTAGCTATAGGAGTAACGTATAAGTTAAAAAGGGTAGGTCTCTACGATGAGCCCTGTGGTACCAGGCAGGGAAGAGAGAACGAGCTAGAAAGAAATCTGTCTGTTGATACAAACTGTTCTCTCTCTGAAAGAAAGAATGTGAGCAATGCCAAGGCAGTGCCATGTATGCCCAAGGACTTGACACGGTCAATCAAAACCATGTGATTGACCATGTCAACAGCGGCTGAAAGAGTCAGTAAGATCAGCGCTGCAGGGTTTCCTCCGTCAATCCGATGTTATAATTTAAACGTGTCGCAAAGGCCACATTATAAATAAACACACTGTTTTGCATTTTGAAGAGACTTTATTATACATGTACTGAACTCTGAGCCAGTCAACAGCAGACCCCTCAGCCCTGTCTGCCCCAGAGAACCCTGAAGGTCTGCACTTCTCAGAGTGACTCTGCTGCAACCACCCAAAATGCATAAACCAATAGCCTTCAATCACTTTAAAACCATTTGCATTGCTTATTTTTAAAGTACCAAGTGCTGCAGGCAAGAAAATGGCCGGACCGCCCCAACTTCCTGCAACAAAACTGGCCTCCACCTGTCAGCCCCGACTAGAAAATGCCTGGTAGTACGATCCTGCGCGTCATTATAAAAGTTTGTACCTACTAAACAACTAGTGTTTATTTCCAAATGTTTCATTGTTGAATAGTATTGAAAAGACCAACCTAGCATGTTTGTAGGACTCTCTGGTTTAATGATGTTTTATTTTTTCAGACTATCCGGTTAACTAAAGTATACAGCCAGCAATATGGAAGCCACAATACCAAAAAACAGTGCAGTCCAAGAAAGAAAAACATGCTCCAAGAATCCCTTTTCTAGTATAAAGGTAAGACAGTTAATGAAAGGCAGTCATGTTATGGGTCGCACGTCAGGGGAACGACGATAAAACAAAAGGCTAAATGATAGTTTTTTTTTTAGCAATGTTTGACTTTCTTATTTCAGAAATTCCATTTGCATCACATGGCATGAAATGCTATATAAACAATTGATCAAACGAAAAGGCCATTGCAGACA
This sequence comes from Triturus cristatus, assembly GCF_964204655.1. NCBI lineage: Eukaryota > Metazoa > Chordata > Amphibia > Caudata > Salamandridae > Triturus > Triturus cristatus. The sequence goes on from NC_140591.1 coordinate 1,528,964,989, forward strand.
AACTGTCAGCGCTAAATTAAGCACAACACAATAGTGCAACCCAATAATCCCACAAGAGACTTATTACGATGTTTGACGGGCTCACGTCTGCCCGACACCGTTGCAGAATCGGGACTGACAGACCTCTGGTCAGCGGTCCCGAGTGCAGCTTTCCAATGCAACCGCACCTGGTGTGGTCGCATACTCCCATTACTCTATGGGAGTTTGTGCTGCGGCCGTAAACCGGCCGTAGCACAAGCTTCCATAGAGAAATTACAGAATCTGTTCATCCCTCCACTGAGTGGCAGGCACCTCAAAGTATGCCCAGCATCATATTAAGGCCCTCTGTGTTGTTAATGTTTATTCCCAGTCTCTTTTGGTAATATTGGTTAGCCCTATTGTGTTGTGCTTAATATAGCACAGACACCTTGCAGTGGGTGCCATGTGGTGCAGGGATGAACAGAGGGGCACCTTAGGTGACCCCTCGGCCCCCATCCAGATGCAGCAGGGATAAAGGGGCCCTGTTAGGGGCCCCCAAAGTCACTTTCTGATAGGCTTTCCATGTCGGAAAACCAATCATGGAAAGCCTGTCTAAAACCGACATCGTAATCCATATGGTGGAAACGTCGCCCACAGGGATTACGGTAAGACCTCCAACGGGTTCTTTGAACCTGTCGGAATCCAGCCAGAATGACTGGACGGTTTCACTTTCAACTGCCTGCATCGTAATGCTGTGATTGAAAGTCAAACCCGCGATGAGGCTTTCTGAGTCTCATCATAATGAGGCCCAAAGTGTCTCCTGAAGGAGAGAAATATTTTCAACTCAGTTACTCAATTGAGGGATATGGTAACTGTATAGTCATTCCTTTACACATAATGCTCATAAGGTAGCCAAGAACAATGATGTATACAGCAAAAATAGCAGCTAGGCACACTTCCTTATACAATGAAATTCATTTTATTAATCACAAAGACTGTCAGTCTTATGGAAACAGACTTTCTCACTGTCAGAATTAGATCACCAAACATAATCTATCTCAATTTTGGTAGTGATCGTAGACTAATCAGACCACCCAACCGTTTTGTCCTCCTAAAATTTAGGAAATTTATCATCAGTCAGATTGGAATCTTCCTTTTTCCGGCATAAATCTACTGTAGCCCGATTAGAGAAACTCACAGCATGGGTTCAGTATAGTTTTCATTGGCAGAATATCATTTATATATTTCCCAATATTCTTCTGTTTTGTCTCCATCACAATAGGTCTGAAATAAATTGAAATAAATAGATCTGAGGCTGTTTATCTCTCTCTCTCTCTCTCTCTCTCTCTCGCTATATATCTATATCTATATATATATATCTATATCTATATCTATTATCTACTGGCGGTCGCCAGTAGATAGTTATAGTTAGGACCGTGTTTCCATAGGAAATCTGAAAATTCTATTTTGAATAACTTTGGCGCCGGTTGACGGATCCTCGCGAAATTTTCAAAACGAATGGGGCGCTCCACTCAGCTCCTACCCTGGAAGTCTCGGGGTGATTCGTCAAGCGGGGGCTGAGAAAAAAGGGGGGTCCCAAAACGCATTTTCCCCATGCATTTTCCCATAGGACCTTTAATCGAAGGTACAGCCCGAACGGCTGAACAGAATTACTTGAAATTTGGCAAAGAGGTAGTCCTCAGGTCAGGGATGTGCCTTTTACATATATGGTGTCAATCTGTTCAGTAGTTCCTGAGAAAATTGCAGTTAAAAGTACATAAACATCTATATGCGCGCACCGTGCGCGCACGGTTCCGTGCGCAAGCGTAATTCTGACATGTAAGTCAACATTCGAATCGGTCGAAATCAGGAAGTGTTGTCCGCCATTTTGTGTGTGACAGTGAAAAAGAAAGGTGGAGAACGTGAAAAGGGGGCAGGGCACAGAGTTCCTGACCCAGCTTTTGTCAGGGGTCCCTGAAGGACCATGAAGGGTGAAAAAAACATTTTTTTTTTTTTTTTTTTTAAATCGAGGGGTGCGCGCACTGTCGCGAGGTGCGTACACAGTGCGCACACGGCAGAAAAAAAATCATTAAAAAAATAGAATTAAAAATCATATTTAAGTGTTTAGATGTTAGGTGGCTCTAAAAAGAGCCGTTGTGTTAATTGAGAAACAGAGGAACAAAAAAATGACAAAAATTATAGGGTGCCGCATGTGTGCTGCTGTATCTTGCTCTCTATTAGGGGAATGCTGGTGTCCCCATAAGAGAGAAGAGCATTGCACGCATTGCACCGTATATGCACCCTCTTAAACAGAGGGTGTATATCCAGAGGAACAGAAGCAAGTGAAGCTCCCGCCGCAGATGAAGTGCTCGGCTGAGCTGCCGATGATGTGCTTGGCTGAGCTGCTGCGGTTGTGCTCGGCTGAGCTGCTGGAGGGTTTTCTCTAGCAGCTTGAGCATAAGCCACAGGATGTACATCTCTAACGTGCCTGATCATAGTGAAGATACTAAAAGAGTAATTCTTTTTAGGATCTCCTCTTGATAAGACACCACCACAAATAGTGCAGGTGACTTTTGGAGCATTCGCCTTCTTCTGCCCCTCTGGAAAAGTGAAAAATTGCCATATAAGAGTTTTTCTGTTTCCTGTGGCACAAGGGTCTCCTGCTCAATCCCAGAAGATGACTGCTGCTCTGCCAGTCTCAAGTACTGGAGTGCTGGAAAAGCTGCTCAGCTCCTTCTCCCAGGGAATCAGAAGTAATAATGAGGGGAGTGGGTGTGGTGTTGGAAGTTTCTGGAACTGAAACTACTATAAACCAATGAAAAGTGTTGTTTCTTAATCACATGACCTGAAACTAGTATAAACCAATGAAAAGTGTTGTTTCTAAATCACATGACTTGCCGTGCCCGCACCGTGCGCACGCACGCATGCGCGCACGGAGCACGCACGCATGCGCGTACGGAGCACGCGCATGCGCGTACGGAGCAAGCGCGCATGCGCGTACGGAGCACGCGCGTACGGAGCACGCATGACATACGCATGCGCATGTGGAGCACGTACGCATGCGCACACGGAGCATGTACGCATGCGTGCACCGTGCGCGCACCGTGCGTGCACGGTCAAAAACACTTAAAAAATTTTTTTTTAAAAATTAAAAGTGTTTATAAGTTTATAAAAGATATTAACTATGCTGTTCAACTCTATCCAAATAAAAAAAAAATTAAAAAAACTGAGCCATTCCATATTACAGGATAAAGTTAATCTATAACTATATATAAAGGTAGCTTATTGTAAAATAAATATTTAAAAAATATAATAATACATTCATAATTAGCATTTAAGAAACCTTGCAAATTCACTGAAAAAACCATAGGTTTCACACACATTATAGTTAGGAATTTGCATTTAAAAAACCTTGCAAATTCACTGAAAAAACCATAGGTTTCACACATGTTATAGTTAGCTGGATATTTCACTCGAAAAAAACCAATGAAATTCCCCCGTTATAGTTAGTTCAGCTAACTATAACTCGCGCGCCCGCAATCCACTGCTGATGGCGTCACATATTACATCACTCATGACATGGTCAGTGACATCACTCATGATATCACTGATGACATCTCAAATGACATCATTGATGGTTTTTTAAGTGAATATATATATATATATATATAGATATATTACCTACTGGCGGTCGCCAGTAGGTAGTTATAGTTAGGACCCTCTTTCCATAGGAAAACCGCAACATTCTATTTGGAATAACTTTGGCACCGGTCGGCGAATCCTCGCGAAATTTTCAAAACTAATGGGGCGCTACGCTCCACTCCTACCCTGAAAGTCTCGGGGGGATTCGTCAAGCGGGGGCTGAGAAAAAAGGGGGGTCCCAAATCGCGTTTTTCCCATGCATTTTTCCATAGGACCTTTAGACACAGCTACAGCCCGAACGGCTGAACAGAGTTACTTGAAATTTGGCAGAGAGGTAGTCTACAGGTCAAGGAAGTGTAAATCTGTTCAGTATTTCCTGAGAAAATAGCATTTAAATCAATATATATATCTGTGGCAGCTTACGGTGCGCTTACCGTGCGCTTACGGTAAGCTTACCGTACGCGTACGGTGCCGTGCGCGAGCGCGATTCTGATTGGCTGTTAGATCTTAGTAAACATTCGAATCGGTCGAAACCAGGAAGTGGCGGCCGCTATTTTCTCTCTCGCACTCTGAGGGGGGGAGGAAAACCAAAGGTTGAAAACATGTAAAGGGGCATGATAGACAGCTGATAACCACCTAGCCTTGATTAAGGTGTCCCAAAACAACCCCCAAAGCCAAAAATTAAATTTTATTTTTTTTCGAAAAAACGCCGGTTACGCTTACCGTACGCGTACGGTAAAAAATAAGTATAAAAAAAACACTATCCACATTTTATCATCCCCGTGTGCAAATGGCGCCCGAAGGGCACCATTTGTGCATTGCCAAAAGTTTAAAAGGAACAATTAATAGACTACCTTTCATAACGAAGCGCATAATATGTCCTCCGTGTGCGGACGGTGCGCAAAGCGCATCGTGCGTACATGGCCCATCCAGCATAACGTGGGCACGCAGTGCGCGTAGCGCACCGCGTGCTCACCATGCGTGCACGGCACTAACTGCGTAAAGTGGGCGCGCGGTGCGTGAAGCGCACCGCGTGCTCACTGTGCGCTCACGGTGCGCGAAGCGCACCGTGCTCGCACGGAACGAACTGCGTTAAGTGGGCGCGCACGCCACGTACGGCGTAAAGTAACTTAGCATTTAAAAAACCGTACAAATTCACTGAAAAAACCATAGGTTTCACACACGTTATAGTTAGGAATTAGCATTTAAAAAACCTTGCAAATTCACTGAAAAAACCATAGGTTTCACACATGTTATAGTTAGCTGGACATTTTAATCATAAAAAACCAATGAAATTCCCCCGTTATAGTTAGTGCAGGCAACTATAACTCACGCGACCGCAATCCTCTGCTGATGCTAATACTGTATTTAGACACTTATTTGCCCATGTCTTCTTCCATTAAATTTTAGCTATACATATATTACAAATATTTTTTTTTCATAAAGACACATATGTCATCAGCAGAGGATTGCGGTCGCGTGAGTTATAGTTGCCTGCACTAAATATAACGGGGGAATTTCATTGGTTTTTTATGATTAAAATGTCCAGCTAACTATAACATGTGTGAAACCTATGGTTTTTTCAGTGAATATATATATATATATATATCACGATTATTCCTCCGTAGCTTTCCGAACTGACGGCTCTCCTGAAGAGAAAGGCACGGACCCAACTTGTAGTGCAAAAAATCTTTATTCCTCTGTCGCCATTACGCGTTTCGGCTCGCCTGAGCCTTGATCACTTGATCACATATATATATATATGTTATCTTTCGAATCCTCCCAACTGTTTAGGAAGAAAAAAAAGTCTTGTGCAGTTAAGCAAATTTATTCTCAATCAGCCACTTGCCAAACACGTTTCGAGTGCGCTGCACCCATGTTCACTGGCATAGAGATTTGATTTTGCGGCCATTTTACATTGCTACACACGTGATTTTCTAAACTACAACTTAAGTGCATGTGAAAACAGACTCGTAGTTTTTCATATCGACAATATCGTATGCCACTGACAATATAGTGTATAACGCTTATGACAAATATATAGCACGAATATGCATGTCATTTCATTATGAATTATATAAAGTATAAACATTCATAATTTCGCGTTAAAAATTAATTAATTGCAGGTTGCATTATCTATTTGTTTAGATTAATTATGCCCCAGTGGGCCATCATATATAAATGTTGTCCTTCTAGCCCTAGTGGGCATTTGTCAATTGCCTTACATAAATTTCAGAAAAAATACAAGTCCTAAAACTATGTGATTAAAACTTATTTCTCCTGTTTTGTTTTTCTTATACTTAAAACATTCCTAAGAACTAATTACTATAGATGCGTGTACAGGTCTTCCTCCATATTTAATCCATCTGGCTGTTTCGAATTCAGTTCTATTATGTATCGTGATTCAAGTCTCCTCAGCTTCTTTTCTCTGTTGCCTCCCCTTGGGTTTTTTTCTATCGCATCTATCACATAGTACATTAATCCTTCAACTCTTTTATTATGGAATCTCTCAAAATGCCGCGCGACAGGGTATGACCTGTCGCCATTTTTATGGCTCTCAAATGTTGAAGGACTCTTTTATGTACCTCTAAGATTGTGCTGCCTACGTACCTCAAGCCACAAGAGCATTGAAGCACGTAGACAGCAAAATCTGTTTTGCAAGAAAATGTTCCTCTTATTTTCTTCATCTTTTTGCTTAAACCTGGTTTATAGGTTTCTGTGTTAACACCATGTGTGCAAGCTTTGCATTTGGTGCATTTCACAAAACCTTGTCATTTCGTTAACCATGTTGTTTTTGGTTGGGGTTTTTTCAAAGTGTTTTTGACCAAACTTTGTTTAAGGGATCTTGCGTTACGAAATGTGATTTGTGGCCTGCGGGAAACAACTTTGTTTGTTTAAAAATACCTCTTAATTTGGCATGCTGTGCACTATAAGTTGTTATGAATCTACCTGGTTGATTCAAATCCATTTTTTTCTTTTCTTTTTTCTCTACTTTTTTCTCAAATAGAATATCCTCTCTCTTTTTTTCTTTCACTTTAAAAATTGCATCTTCGATCCATTCATCTGGGTATCCACTTGACTTGAACCTATTCTTTAACACTCTCATTTCTTTCTCTATCTCTTTCTCATTGCTGCAATTTCGTTTCGTACGTAAGCATTCACCATAAGGAATACTCATCTTTAGATTTACCGGGTGAAAGCTCTTTGCATGCAAGAGAGTGTTACTAGAGGTGAGTTTTCTATATAACTTTTTTTCTACTCTTCCCTTCTCAATATACACTGTTAAATCCAAAAAGTTTACATTAGTTTGACTTATTTCACTGGTAAACTTTAAATTAAGTTTGTTGCATTGTAAATCATTGATGAATAACTTAGCCTCCTCTTCTGTGCCTTTCCACACTAAGAACAGATCATCAATGAAACGACTCCAATGTAAAATGTTTTTTTCCCCTTGCTGTTGGTACTGCGACCGGACTACCTGCTCCTCCCACCAGCCCATATGCAAATTAGCATAGCTGGGGGCAAAGCAGGTGCCCATCGCAGTACCACAGATTTGATGAAACAGTTAATTGTTGAATAAAAAATAGTTACTTGTCAAACACTTCTCAATCATGGATAATAGCATTTGGGTATGGGACCACATTGTAATTTGTCTCGTTCCCAAAAAATATCTGACTGCTCTTAATCCATCCTCATGACGTATACTTCTATAAAGTGTTGACACATCAATAGTTATTAAAAGGTAGTCATCTTCCCAGGGTAGATCATAAATGCCTCTTAAAAAATCTCCTGTATCTTGAATATAAGATGGTAAAGTTTGGACAAGGGGATTAATGAAGGAATCTACATATTTGGATGTATTTTCTAGAGCACTTCCCATTGCTGAAATAATTGGGCGCCCAGGTGGATCTAAAATATCTTTATGGACCTTGGGGATTAGATAAAATACCGCTGTAACTGGTTGATCAATTTTTAAAAATCTATACTCATCATGATTAGGCAAACCTTGATCAAACTAACATTTTAACTGTGTGTTATAGTTTTCATTGCTGGAAAACATAGTTTTTTCATCCACTCTCACCATTTTCTGTTATTTAACTGTTTATATGCCTCTGTAAGATATTTCTGTTTGTCCCAAAGGACTATATTTCCTCCTTTATCTGCATTGCGCACAATGCAGTTCTCATTCTCTGATAGTTTTTTGATTAAAGCTTGATATTCCTTTGCTTTACATTGCCACATTTATTGTTTAAGTTATTTTCATTCATTTGACCACTTAACTTGCTCAATTCATTTGTAACTAAATCACAAAAAACATCAGTTCCATCCTTTGCTGACATAGGAATAAAACGTGAGGTGGGTCTAAAGTTAGTTGGTGCTCCTTGCGCGATGGATAAACCTTCTTCCCATGCCATTAATTCTGCACCTGTCTCATTTGGTCCAGATGTGTATACTGAATCCATTGTTCTGAATTCCATTATTAAGTTGAAGTCTTCAGCTTGTAATCCTCAAAATTAAAATTGAAAAAACACTTGTAAATCCAATACAAAGAACTGTGTCCAATATAGAGAGACCTATAGTTGGAGAAGGAGGATTACAAGTTGAAGACTTCAACTTAATGATGGAACTCAGCGCATGGCGAGGACACAAGTTATAGCTACCTTAGGGCATGAGTTATAGGACCTGCAGTCAACCCATACATGCGGCCAACCCCATGCTGCGCACAGCAGGGGGTTGGCCACATAGCCTGGACTGCGAAAAGTCCCTGTGGCCAACCCCCAGAGGCAGCCAACAAGTGGCCTCCCTGCTTGGCGAATATGAGCCACTGGAACCCCATCACCCGGGGCCCGGCCAGTAAACGGCGGGTGTCCTGGGGCTCATCCAGTGCTTCAATCATATCCTCATTGGTGAACACAGGGGAGCTAAAAACGCTGCTCCCTGCAGGTGGGAGCAGCATCCAGATCTGTTTCCCTGTCCACATGACTACGGGCAGGGAAACAGATCTGAGGTCCACTCCCAGCTGGCAAGAGCATTTTTAATGCTCCAGCCAGCTATGACCAAACTTCGTGTTTGCTCTTGCTTGTGGGAGCTTTGAAATTGCTCCTGCCAAGTGAGAGCAAACACAGACTTCCCTGCCAATGCTAGTGTGGGCAGGGAGACCAATGCGTCTTGCGAGTCAGCACCCTGGGACATAGCAGGAGCCAGCCCTGGGGAATAGGATCTCCACGGTCGATTTGGGCCGCAGGAGGGTGACTGCATGACCCTCCTCCCTTTCACTTTTATGGTTGGGCCCGGGGTCCCCTGGCTGAAATTGGCCCAGGGAGAGGGGCTGAGCTGCCCAAATCCCCATTACTATTATGGCCAGGCCCCATGGGATGTGGTCCGAGGGGCCGAGGTCAACCTAGGGAGGGGGCTGTGTGCCCAACTCTCCCTTTTTAAGCTCAGCCAGGCCCCGGGGATGCGGTCCTTGGTGCTGAAATCAACACTGCCCCCTCCCCTTCTAAATATCTGCTGGGCCCCAAGGGTACCTTGTGCCCCCCTCCCAGTTGTATTAAGGCCTAGTGCAGGATCATCCACAATCCTCAGAAAAGTCCTGAAAAATTAGGAAAAAAAACAGCACCAGGCCTAGCCAGTCAGGGTATTCCTACCCTGCCTCCTTTTGTGGTGTTTGTTTGCATTTTTTGGGACTTGGGCCAAGTACCAAGATGCCTGTCACCACTTCCTGTTTGACGCGGTGGCAGCTTATCAGAGCACACCAAATTAGAAAAAGAGATCTTTCTGTACCAAGTTGTAGCTTTCTGCCAAATGTGGCGTCATTCTGTTCAGCGGTTCGGGCTGTAGTTATGTCTAAAATCCCTACAGAAAATTGCATGGGGCAAAAGCGTTTTGGGACTCCCATTTTTCTCGGTCCCCTCTTGTCAAATCACCCTGAAATTTTCCAGACAGCAGCTCAGTGGCAACCTAGTTTGTAACATTTTGTGAAGATTAGTCAAACTGCGCCCAAGTTATTAGCAACAACAAAAAAAACGCTTTTCCTATGGAAACTAGGTTCTAACTACAACTACCTACTGGCGACCACCAGTAGGTAATATACAAATATCTTCAGTGGACCATTTGCTATTTTCCTCTTATTGACAAATGACCAATATTTTATTACCTAATAGGAGAGAGAGTGGTGACCATCCAATTCAGAATCATCTTGAATCGTACAAAATGTAGGACGCTTTGCAACTCCGAAGAGACAAAGGTCAGGACTGGAGCAGACAAAGGACAGACTCCCAAGTCTCTTTCATCTTTTCGCATTATTTTGTACTCTTGAACATGTTGTGTGATTAGGCCTTCATGAGACTACAGTGAGAGTTTCAGAAATAGAGACCTAATGGATTTTTGTTTCCGTTCTGGCTTGTAGAAGCAATTATGTTAACATGGAGTAGAAAAATTCAATCTTCAGACATGGGCATGCCTTGATGGAAAGACAAAGGCTGCTGGCATATGAGTGATTTATTTACCAACTTTGGATTAATCGAATTACAAAAGCAAAACAAACTTACAATATACACCTCACAAAGTACTTACATTATAGAAGCATACTAAAAACAACCAATGACACCTGGGACTCTCTACCAGACTGACTAAAACATCAAAGAGGCTGAAATTATTGTCCAACACTGAAAGAATAGGAACCCCATTTCCATACTTTATAAAGGCATAAGTAGCGATATTACAAAAATGTAAATATCTCTTAGTACCCTTATTGTGATGCTGAAGCGCTTGCCTACATGGATACCATGTTACACTGTGTAGGGGGCATTGTTGGAATTATGTTGTCTTTGTTTTAATCCTCTGTGGGAAGTGTTTCCATGTTGTGCGGGATGACCACCAAGGTGCAGTAATCATGTTATAGGGTGAAGTTTTTGGCAGTGTGATGAATAAAGAAGCATGAGAGAGATGCGCAATGTTTATGGTTTTTATTAAGCTGATCGCTTTTGGCAGTTCTGCAGGTCCCTCTATAGCATTTCTTATCATATTCCATTTAACTGTTTACTTCACTCGGTTGTCCATTCTGCAATAGCTTATTTAAAGTTTATGGAACTGAGGAGGAATACATTGAAGGGAGAAATGGTGGAGAGATCTGCTTGAATACACGTTGTTAACATCATCCAATGTCTGATTTTCATTGTGAGACCATAGTGTATAGCTTGTTGGGACCGGCAGTGGTGGACTAAATTAAAGTTCGCTGTTGGCCTGAATACCTGTTCAGTTGTTGGTGGGTGGTTTAATGAGGTTTACTAATGTACCACTGGGTGATGGACAGGACTTAAAGCAATTTTGTTTTTACTTATGTGTAAGAATGTCAAACCGTATATGGGAATTATTAAGGAGACTGTAAAAACGACAATCGACTGCCTGACGTCTGACTGCTAAGGTATTAGTATTCGTGTGGGCCAGGACTGTTATACATTGTATTTTATTGTAACTGCATTTACATAGCACTAACTACCCTTGACAAGGCATTAAAGAGCATTATGCTGGGTAGAATGTTGTCCTATAACCCAAGGTTAATTTTTTCCAGTTGTCTTTGATGGGTATTGGGATTAATCTTGTCCTCTTAAGGAATCAATTCCACGCATTAACTTCAGTTTCTATATGGGAGAGCTTAAATTAATAGAAGTTCTGCGTGATCTTAAGTTGGACATTGCTATGTGAATTCACACACATAATTAGTGGTATTAGAAGAGCAGCAGAAATTCCAGATGACAAACTGGTGAGGGTCAGTTTACCAAGGAACTTCAGAGACCTACCATGAACATACTTCAACATGACTTGGTCATATGAGTAACCAATATGGAGCTTTCTGTGTAGTGTTTGTACAATGATTTTTTTATACATTTAAAAAATATATATATGTTCAAAAAAATGTTTAGTGTATGCGTATAGTGCAGGAGAAGCTTCACCTGCTGGGTCTGCAATTTCATACTTACCATGTAGCAGGCAGTTGTTTTCCAAACTGACACTTGATGTGTGATCAGGTTATTCAGTACTCCCTGCTCATGCCTTGAGATTACCCTGTGCCTATCATGGGAACTCCCTTTGTGTACTATACGCTAATATAGGTCTTGGTGTTGTATGCAGTAAAAAAAGAGGTTTATTCACTTTCACACTGTGGTGGGAATCCGCAACAGGAATTCTTACCAAACTGCATGAAGCACAGATGTGAATGAATACCAAATTCTAGGTACCTGGAGGTTCAGCCTTCAAACACCGGTCAACTTGGTGACAATGTCTTTTAAGCCCAAATCCACTTTATCCTCAAGTACCTCCACTTCACCGTAAAAGTTGACATTTATTTTATGTTCACTACTAGATCATATTGGGTCCAAATGTTTTAACTTATTAGTGCATTTATTTCCAATTGGCACTTTGCCAAGGTTGCTGGGGCAATAATAAGAGCTATATTGAAATATTGTAATGCCTCATGTGCTGACTTGTCCACTCACAATGCGCTGTGGAGCCCAGTTTAAAGGCAACTACTGGACAACCTTTACGGTGGGGTGTACATATCATGTAATCTCAAATATGAGATTAAATGATATGTACAACCCAGTGTTCTCTGGTCAATAAATAAAGCTTGCAAAGGTCCAGAACACTGGAGCTGAAAGAAGGGAATTGAGGGACCTAGTCACAAAGGCATTTTGGAATATGTATAATACTCCTGTAGTACTGTTATATGGACTGTTACATGCCTTTGTGAATTGACTCTAAAACAACAACAAGCATTGGCAAATCCAATAGGTCTGGCCTTTCGCATAACTGCAGTACAACAAGAAATTACTGCATGTCCCTTTTAAGTCAGAAGCAAGAGCATAAGGTCTTTAACAAGCCAGCAGTCATCCAAAGCTTTACTAGGTGTCCCTCGCGAGTCTGAGTCAACTGCTTTACAAGTCTATTACAAAGCTGCAGTACATCAAGTCGAAACTAGATGCCCCTCTAAAGTCAGATCCAAACGCTTGAAGTCTTCAAAAAGCTGCAAGTCATTACTAGATGTCCCTCTCAGAGTAGATGCGACAGTTTCAAATCCCTTTTCAAAACTGAGTGGCGTGGCTTCAACATAAAAATGTTCATCTTGGTGCATAAAAGTGTACAATACAAATGCAGTCACTCAAAGTAAATATATCCCAGGTTGAATTGGGCTGACCAATAAACCTGTGTGCTTCAGTGAGACGGAGCATAATTTGAGAGACATTTTAAAAGCCAATGTATAACGATGGTTGTCTAATTAGCTCCATATATGTATATATCTTTAGTTTTAATAAATGTCTTAGTTGCTATAGAATACTTGGAATGACATTGATTTGCGGACATTTTACCATATGGCAAACACCGGCTCTCTCTCAACGCCGGTGTTTGCCCTGAGGTGATTGCCAATGTATTTTTCTTTTTTACATGCCACCCTCCATACCCCTGCTCCCCTTCCCACCTTGCCCATGGGCATTTCGCCACTTACTACTACAGCGCTGTTTAATTAGGTGCTGCAGTGCAGTGCATCCTGATGACATCCTAGTATACATGCATATTAGCAGTCACTAGTTAATTCAAGCGCCTTCAAACTTATTCTTATCAAACTGCTTTTTCAGTAGCACTGAGCTTGCCCCAATAAATGCTTTTGTTTATGTGAAAGTCTGCTGCCCTGTACTGTGGTAAGAAGAAGCAAAAAGTCAATACCATACAGCAAAGCAATATGTTGTGATAGGACGAAGAAAAATGTCAATGTAGGTATAGAAAAGCATTTTTCGGCAGAAAATTAACCACCTGTTCCTATTGGAATCTATGTCTTCTTAACTACAGAGGGAATAATTGCTTCTCTGAGTGAGCCTTTGACAAAACAAGTACCAGTGACATGAATGGAATCAATTCTGTGACGAACAACAATGTCCAGACAAGAGACTGCTTTCATGCCTTTCATCAGGTCTACCATATCATCTGGAACCGTGCACTCTCACTTCATACTTTACTTTTCCTATTCACATAAAATATATACCCTTTGTCTTATCACATAATTAAATAATGGGGTGTTCACTTTGTTTTCCCACTTTGGATAGCCACTTGCTCTTGACAGAGTAGTTTTCTATATGTTTCCAGGTTGTGAAACTACTTTCAAATGTTTGTGAATATCCACAGGTATGTCAGTTTTTGGGTGTTCACTTCATTTTCAAGATCACACTTGCCCTTTGCCCCAAAGTAACGTCACCTTTCCCTCCCCTGACTTTCAACCTCCCACAGTGCAATGTTCCATGCTGGTGGATTTTCTGTCACATTAAGTTCCCTTTCCCTTTCAAACACTTTGCTTACCATTTTACAGCACCTAAGTTGTAAATTGGGTCCTGTAGAGTATCTCATCTCTGTTCCCAGGGACTAGCTTGGGATCGTGTAATCACTGTGGTCCAGAGGTGGGGCCAGGTCTAGACTGTACTCCTGTCCAGAGCCCTTTCCTCTGCAATGGTTTCACCAGGTGTGCAACCTCACCTGGTGAATTGAGCCCATTGTCTGCAGGCCAGGAAATATTGGGCTCCGATTTTGCAGATTCGGGATTACCGGACCAGAAGACAACGGGTCATTAAAAATTGGCGAGTGCCAAATTCTACCTGGAGTTTCTAATCCCAGTGGAACACCCACCACTCACAAGGTGATTAGAATTGACTGGCCTGTGTATTTGCAGAGCGGGGACCAGTTTAGAAGGTCAGATGATCTCCCAGGGGCAGGCTTGATATCATGACCAGTAGTTAGTATCTGCCTGTGCTCTGCAAGAGAAGACGAAAATCCATTAATGAGAGGGAACTTTGATTTATTTACCCATGCTGATAAAGAAAGGAGGGTTCTCATTTTTGGTGAGTCTGTATCTGGAATGGAATACAAGGTCACTCATTTTGCTCACTGCTTGCACGTGGGCACTAAGTTCACACACGGAACTGGTGCAGTAAAGCTTAGACTCTGTGCTGATCGAAAAGTGCACCATCGCTTTCTTTTTTTTGTTTGCAGTTTTATTTAGCACAAACGTGATTCGAAGGTATTGGAGTCCTTTACATGAGTACCAGTTACATTTGTGAACTAATCATATGCCGTACTCCGTAAAGTGTAAAAGGCCATTTATTAGGACAGGGTTTCAAACATTTAAACCACATAAACAATATTATCATGACATCAAACATTTTTAAACATAATCCCTTTATTCACAGCATAGTCCTCCTTTCACCCCAAGTTTTCATCCCAGCACACCATCTTGCTTCACTCTTCCTTTCACCTTTCCCCCAATGACCTCTTTCCAATCCCAGTCTCTTTCTTACTTCTTTTACTCAAGCATTCTGCAATGAAGCCTCCTTATCCAGTCAAAGGCATTACGCACACTGTCTTCCTTTGCCTGTGCTCCCTTCCTCCCTCAAGGGGTGGACACGCCTGTATCTGACTCTCCACCCCCCCAACTACTGCCACCCAGGAAAACCTTGGAGGGCGTTTTACTGCCCCAATCCCCACATAATGCAACACAGTAACATAGCGCACTCCCAATGGGCTACCACCTTAATGTCTTTGCCAAACAAAAATCCCTCCTCACTCGTTGGGCTTCTTACTGGCCTTGTCTATGGCAGCATGTTAAGTCAACCCCTCCATTTCCACTGAGGCACAAATTCAGTCCATACCAAGCAAGTCCCCACCAACTTTTGTTTGACAAAGTTAGCCCTGATAGCTAGACCCGATCGTTTTCCTCCAAACATAATAAGCATGTCCGGACAAGCCCTCTTTGGTACTATGGTCGCTAAAAACTGCAGTAGATTGCCCCATCTCATCCCACTCTTCCCCCATCAGAGCACCTCATGCCTGCTGCTGGGAAATATCAGGTTCCTTCCATATATCTTCTGTTCCACATACTTAGCTGCCCAACCTACAAAAAAAGGAAAAGGTAGGGTGAGTTATGCACCCCCTCCCCTAAGCACAGACCTCACCCCTTATTTCTGCACATATCACTCACAGCACCTTGACATCAACCTGCCTATCCTGTGAATCTGAGCCCAAATGCATCCCAATCATGCAGTCGCCTTTGCTGCCCCAATTTGGAAGGAATACAACCCAATATTTCAAGGCCATGCACAGTCCTGCCAATAACTGGAAAGCAATGACCTCCGCCCCGCCTTCGTGACAGAATATTGCACCCTGTCTGAAGCCTGGCCAATTCTGGAACCTGTGCCATTCGTTTACTGGACATGCCTCTTCTCGTCAACTCTCTTGCAACCATATCCACTTGCCCCTCCCTGCCTGATCCATCTTGTATTCCGCAACCAAATACTCAGTTGACCCTGCTCCAAGCATATCTCACCATGCAACACCAGACTCACGTACCGACCCCGACAGCTAAGACACCCTGAAATCTCAAAAAAACATCCATATCATGCACAACCTGAACAATCCCACCTCAAACCTGTTGTGACAACACTCTGGCAAACATGTCAGAATTCTCAACAGCAACTCAAACCTGATGGCCTCACACAAATCCTTTCCCCTGTGCCCATCTCCCTGCCCTACCCCTTTAAAATCTTCCCCAAAATGTCATCCCTTGCTGGGTCAAAACCCTAATACAACTTGCCATACAAAGACACACATGCCAACTTGCCTGCTATTGTCGCCGGCGATAAACCTTTATAATTTAAAAACTTCACAAAATGTATCACCCTTCCTTCTCTGTCACTGTGATCCTGATTCAATGGTCTCCCTGGGTGCCCCCCAAAGTTCTCAAATTTGCTCCGAATCAGATGATAACTCCGCGTGGTAGACTCCACTAAAGACATCCCCACCAACCTATTCATTCTCAAGCCCCCCACACCCAAATCTCTGAAGGTACAGGTGTCTTGCTATCCTCTGTTCCTGATGCTAGACTGAAATCATGCCATTGTGAACGAGACATTAAATCAGCTATAGAGTTGTTCATGTCAGGCACATGTTTAGCCATGAACACAATATCCAACTGTAAACATAACAGCATGAAGTGTTGCAACATTTGCAAAACCCTCAAATTCTGGACCTTCTGTCTGTTCACCAACTTCACCACTGTAATGCTGCCCATGTTAAACATCACAGTACTGTTAGCCAACTCACCACCCCACACCGTGAATACCACCAGTGGTGGGAAACTTAAATGCTACGCTCAGTCCTTGCTGCAACCAGTGTATTGGTACACCATCATCCATCCCAAAAGAGGCCTAAACCCTGGGGCCCCGCTGTATCTGAATAAATTAGCACCTACCACACTATGTTTTCCTCCTGAAACATCATCGATACTCCACTGAATTCATCCAAAAAGGATCTCCACACACTTAGATCTGCCCTCACTGCTATGGGAATCCATGCCCTGTGGTGGGGTAAAACTACCCCAGACATGGCCATGCCCAATCTCCTGTACAAAGTCTGTCCCCCCATACCACTCTGCATGCAAGATTAAAAACCCCCAACAACTTCTGCACCTTCCTCAGCTCCAGTCTCTGTTCCCCAATCACATCCTCCAAAAAACTTTGAATCTCCTGAACTTTTGCTCTTGGTAATCTCGCTATAATATTGTCTGTGTTTGGATCAATATCCAAAAACGACAAAGTTAACACCGTACCGAGACCTTCCGTCTTTTCAGGTGCCAATGGAACTCCCAAGTCAGACGCCAGAAACTCAAAATGCCTTAGTGCCCTGTGGCAATCGTCTGACCTTGCCCTGCCAACAAAAAGAAAGTCGTCCAAATAGTGAGACACCTCACAGTGCCCGCTCTACCTAGTAAAGGCACACTGCAAACAAGTGCTGAAGGCACAAGAAATGGCACAGCCCATGGGCAATACTCTGTCAAGGTTGAATGACAGAAGAGCATACGGCTACACCATGCATACCTCTACATGGCCCAAGCAATGAATGCGGCTTAACAACGCATTCCTTTACCACGCATGCCTTTAGAACGCATGCTTGCACCATGCAATTTTGTGGTAAAGGCATGGTTGGTAAAAGGATATGTGTGGTAAAGATCACACCAAGCCCCCTTGCCCTGAGGCCTAAAAACAGGCCCCACATGCTAAAAACATACACGACCAAGACCCCCCTAAAACTGCCCTTTGCACGGAAAGCTGTCCCTTTCCCCGTCCCACCCTGAGCCCTAAATCTCACTCCCACGGCCTTAGAACTCCCCTGACCCCTGTCCCACCTGCCCTAAGCCCTAAAAATTGACCCCCCACCCCTAAAAACCACCTGACCCCTTCCGCCCTGAGCACGAAAACCTGGCCTCCTGCCCTAAAAACTACCCCCACCATTCCCCAAAACCCAGTCCGAGCCCCACTACCTGACTGCATCATGGAGCTTCCTCTCCCAATCCTTCCTCTTCATGCCCATCCATGCATTTAGACCGTCAAATTGCATGACCAGCAATGGAAAATCATCCGGTTGTAAGGGCAACAGCCGAACCGCTGACTTGATGCCACATTTCACCAACTCCACCCACTGTCCAAACTGCCTGGACAACCTGATAGCATCTTGTACTGAAGCATACATCACCCTAGTTTCATCAGAAGCAATAAAGTCATTCACAAAAGTGCCATCCGTCCATGACAAATGGTGGATCAAC
Source organism: Triturus cristatus (assembly GCF_964204655.1). Classification (NCBI taxonomy): domain Eukaryota; kingdom Metazoa; phylum Chordata; class Amphibia; order Caudata; family Salamandridae; genus Triturus; species Triturus cristatus. The sequence goes on from NC_140591.1 coordinate 1,528,983,230, forward strand.
CTGAATTCCCCTTGCAAATTCTTAGGTGCTTTAACTGACTGCAAATAGTCAGCCCACCTACATCCCCTGGGTCCCTGGTAACCAACCTGAAATCCCTCCCAGAATCCCCACTCCAACTTCAATGCTGTCTCTCTGTCTGGGTATTGTGCTTGCAAGGGTAGTAAACCTCCCAACTTAATTGGTGTAGGAGCCTTTTGACCCAGCAGGACCTCGGTGTCCTCACCCTCTAGATGCCTTTCACAGTTCGGACGGGCTGGGTAGTAAGTTCCAACAAGCCCCGACATTTGTACCTGTGGCCCTTGGCACATTACTCGCCTCTTGTTGGACGGCACGGGGTTCTAAGGGCTTATATTGGATGGGGAGGCCACTAGCCATAAGGGTTGAGGCTATTGATCGCGTCAATTAAATCCACTTCATCAGTAATTCTGAATCAACGACACCCCATGGTATGTCCAGGTTTACACTTAACCTGGCTCTGAACTCCTCATCATAACTGAGCCAAGCATAACCCCCAAAATGCATGTGTGCTTTTCTTATATTATCCATATATTTAAATAATGAAATGGCCCTGTTTGCATGTTTTTCAGAATAGATGCTGGCATAAATTAAGAATGCTCACGTCCAGTTCTCCATATTAATGGGCTCCCTGGGCCACCGAGCCAGCTCCCACTCTTGCTCTATGGACCCTTCCTTAGCCTGAATGTCCCTATGCAGGAGCTTAAACATGTCCACACATTTATGACCACCGCCTTCCTTGGTCTGCTCCCCTGCATCACCCATCCCCATCACGGAGTGCGTTTGAACCCCAGTTCCTTTTGACACCTATCTGCTATTTGAATCTGGTGGCTTCTCCTTCCCTTCTTTGGCATCCTTTAGTTCCTCTCCTACTCCTTCAATTACCACGTCACCCACTCCTACTGATTTACACACCTTTATGCCAATCCAACGCTGACCACTAATTCTTCTTACCTGAAGGTAAACATCCAGCTTCCTGCCTGTCTTTGCCACTTCTACCGCATGCATCGTCCCCTCTTGGCTTCTGTAAAACTGACAGGTTTGTTGTACCACCTCTCCTGGTTTCCTGCACCACCGGCAAACACACATCACCTTCCTCATGCAATTCACCTTCCTCCCACTCATCACTGCCCTCTTCATAATTCAGCTCCAACTCATCCTCACCCATGTTCGGTTCAGTCATGGTTTGGCCAAACATAGCACCACTCTTCAAACCAGGCACAGCTCTGCCCACCAGCATGGGTATTTCTGCATTTGTATTGTGTGAACGAGCCTGCGGTGTACAGAAGTCCACCGTAGACCCCCCTATATCTTCCAACCAACAACCGGGGGCCATCATGCACCTTGTTTGCTCCACCAACTGTCCACCAGCCTCACCTGCTGGCATCGTCATTCCGGCAACCGTCCAGCAGCGCCAATCAGACGGGTCCCCCACAATACCGGGCCCTCGAGCACCATGAGCTCCTGTGGTCTTTCACCCCTCCTGCTCCTGATCCTCATCTGGCACCCACAACCATCGCCCCCCCCCACTATGGCTTCCCAGCTGTTGCCACTGACCTCCCTTGTTCATGCCTTGTCTCTCACCTTTTTCACACGGTGTCCCTGCCCCCACTGCCAAATCTCTGCCCTGTAAAGGTGCTCCCATTGCTCTTCGGTTTCCTCTATGATCCTGCACTGGTCCCTTATGCTGGCCTCCAGGTCAACCCCCTGACACCTGTTACTGTGTCCCCTCCTCAGCCCTTCCGACCTGTGTGCAACCCCTTGAGAAGCTGTAGAAGTGGCCAGTCCCAGCCCTACCGGCCTTTCTACACTCCATGCATCCTCAGCCTGCATTATAGCAATCTCTGAACCCCCAGTCCCACTGTCTTGCATTTGGCCCTTGCACTGACTTCCCTTTCTATCTTTTTTTTCCTGGCATGACATTAGTATGCTTTGCTGTCATCTCTTGGCCCCTCGGGCTGCCTTAGCTGTTAAGTCTAGTGGCTTATCCAGAAACGGAGGCCCGACTCCACTCTGAGCCCCTGCAGACTCATCATGCACACACGCGTAGCCTCCTACTCCGAACCCATCCCCACTGCACTGTGCCTCTGAGGCAAGCCATTTGCTGATGCGGCCTAACTAAGCGATGCGGGGAGACTCTGCCGCCTCCCTGGAGTTTTCTTAGCTGACGCCTCAGGCAAGGTGCTACAGCCTCACCCTCCCCACTTACCTTTTTGCTCTTCCCAGTTGGGGGACAAGCCACGATCGTGGCCGCCACAACACCTGATGCCGTGCGTGTCGGGCGGCACGTGCTGACCCAGACCTGGTCAAATATGCCAGGCCCGAGCAGGTCAGCATACCCACTGCACCCAGGGTGCACAAGGTGATACGCACAACTTCTGACTTTGCTACGCTGCTCATGCTGCTGCGGAGCCCTGAAAAATAACAAATGTCTGCCCCCAAATTTTCCTTCCCCCAGTAGTGTGAAAGGAGTCAGGAAGAGGCTGTTCCCACCTTTCCAGACTCCTTATAGTATCTCCCCTAACTCCTGCACCTGCCCAGAAACCCACCCCTCCCGGCCTGACATGCCCTTCACGAAGTTTATTGGGGGAAGACTAGACTGCACATTCCACTTCCCCTGGGACCATCCTTTCTCAAGGACACATTATTTATTTTATTTTTTTGGTTAGACATGGGGAGATTAAGTGATTTGAAAAGAACCGCAGAATGTTCAGCCGACGCCAAAACTCAAACCTGGTTCTCAAGATCCAAAGTTGGCAGTTCCGACCATTTCGTTACATTCTCTACCCACACCCAACTCAAACGTTGTTTTAACAGAATTTTGCTAGTGAAAAGCAAAATAACATTTTGCTGCACAAAAGAAAATTAGGTTTCAAGTTGTCAGAAACTGTAGAGCATCTGTACGGATAGGGCAACGTTGGTAAATGGGGCAAAAATGGAGTTCAATTAACAGTAAAATTAACAGTGTGAAAAGCCCTGTTGAGAAAACGTAGAATACCCTAAACTTCATTCTGCTAAACATACTAACTCTAAGCACTGTAAGAGCAGGCCCCTTTTTGTCTCACTGGAGAAGCTTGTCCTTCTTTTTCACACACACCCTTTCAGACTTCAATAACAATTTTTAAGAATGGACAAAGAAAGGGGAATCTTTGCCCTTGTTTGTACTGACGATTAGATTGACACAGAAAAAACAACCCCTTGGTTGCATGAAGCACAATTGAATCTAACAGCTCCTTCAACATCACAAATATGAAACTGGGTATACCTTCAAATTCCAGTTTGAAATCCTTAATTCGATGTTATTGCTCCATAATCTGGCATCTACAATCAGAGGCCATTCTTTCTATTCACAACATGACTGCACTTGTACTCATCCAAGCTGTGATAGGCCCCACACATGAAGGAGGACACACACTGTATCTCATGGTCCCACTCCACATCAGGACAAGGTTCAAATCCAGCCTCTTTTCAGAGGTGAGAAAATACCTACATATCCAAGATGGCTCAATGAGTCAGAGTTTAACGAACTGTGCAAAGCAGCTAAAAAAGAACCAAGCTCTGTAATTAACAACAAGTACCATGACACCACCTCTGCTCTTAACAAGCTGACACCAAGAAGGCCGAGTAGAAACAAAAACATTGTCAACAAGTAGTTCTAGCACAGGAGGTACTGCAAAGCCAAAGACAAAACCTTAAACATTGATTACCTAAATCAGTCTTAAATAGACACAACTGACTACAATATTATCGGAAGAAATTATGAAGAGGTCACTTTATCATGTGTTCTATTTATTTAAAGGTGATGTTCCCTTAATGCAATAAGCATTCTCTTCCAAAATCAGATGTTTTATATTTAGTCATAAAATTGATCTACTAACTCTGAAACAATGTTTTGGGGAGTATAAAAAGAACACTACAGAAAATAAATTCAAAAACACTATTAAGATTGAATTCTAAAACAGCATTATTTCATGGAGGTTTGCATGTTATTACCCAATGTTCATAAACCTTCAATTATTGTGTCTTCCAGTTTTTTGTTTGCTGTCATGGACTTCTCCAGCTCTCCCAGCTCCTGGTTTCCGGATATCTCAAAAGCTCAATTTCAACAATAGAGAAGCGTTTCGGATTATCAAGTCAGATGTCAGGATTACTGGCTTCATTCAATGAGGTACATATGACATAGCTGCTTATCAACATCTATCAAGAAAGATTCTGCTCTACAATGTGTATTCACTTTGATGAACAATCTTTATCACACTTGTCAGAAATGATAGTAAGTAAACTGAAATGGAAACCTGCTACCTTCCTAGCCCAACAAACAGTAGGAAAGATTAGCAAGCTCTGCTATTGTCCTTGCAATGAAGCCAATTCTAAAGATGCACATTCAAATACTTCAATTACAATTTATCATGATCTGTTAAAGATTTCTGAAGAACTCTTACAACCTTATATTTGGAACATGCTGTGTTGTATATGGACTAAGCTCCTTAGGCAACGCCCTACTTTTAATTCTGTAAATCTGAATATGAGAAATAAAACTAATTGATGATTACATTTTGATTACATGTTTCTGGCCTGAATGGTGGGGAGAGATCTCTGAGTAAGTCCTCTAGATAGTTTATATAGTTTATTGCCTGGGTTGAGATTGACAAGTGAAGAAGAATTGTGGGTGCGAGAGGAGTAAGTTATTGGTTTTAACTATGACATTCTAAGCTTTTACGCACCACAGGCTTCTATTGGCAGGGCCTGATAGGGTTGTTGAAAAATACATGAGGTGCACCAAAGCTTACTGAGCGACAGTAAGTAAGCTTTATGGAATAAGTTGTTTAGTCACAAAAATCCTCTCCTTGCAGGAGTGAGGAACGTCCATTTAGTCTTGGCTAATACCTGTAGTTTGTAAACCCCAATTTCAGTCTTGGTACAACACTAAAGAACATTTATTTAATAGAATGTATTATTCTACACTACCACTTATCAAATACCACAGGGTATATTTGAGCATCTTCATTGTTTATGAATCATTATTATTGTTTACGCATGAAACACTTGTTATATGTTTTTAATATATTATTCAATGGTCAACCCAGCCCTTTAACTTCATGATATTGATTATGTTTGATGAATTTATTATACAAATAAATATAACATTGAAAGGTTGATGTTTTGATAATGATCTGAAAGGTTGACGCATAGTGGTAAGAAGGGAAGTTGTAATCAAACTTTGAGACTGGTGATTTCATTGTAAGTCATAAATGAGGAACAGAGAAAATGCTATTCAGGCCTTGTGTTTTATATCCACATATGTGCATATATATACTTAAACAATGAGCAGTAGTGTCAACAAGAAAGGCTATTTTGCCCTCCCAGATAAATGGTCTGGGTCTACACTAGGAGACATTGTATTTAGATCAAATTAGTGGTAACAGAATATTTGTATGTAGATTTGTGTCTCCTGTCTGCTACTTTTCATCATTTTCATTCAAATGTAATACATTTTCCAGTGAACTAGCCAACTGGAAGGGAAACAACCTTTACAACGCGGTCATTAGACCGCGATACCTTTACAACATGGTCGTTACAACGACCTCGTTGTTAGACCGTAATGCCATTACTACGCAAGTCATTACATCGACTTACAGTAGATGGCGCTCTAACATAAGGAATAGTACAGTTTACTATTCGAACACCTTCCCTACTGTTGCGTAGGCTGGAGTTGGAATAGTAAATTATACTATTCCTAATGTTAGAGCGCCATCTACTGCATGTCGATGTAATGACTTGCGTTGCAATGGCATCATGTTCTAACAATGTGGTTGTGGTAATGACCGTGTTGTTAAGGATTGCAATGTGATTGCATGCGTTGTAGCATGCTATATTCCTGATAAATTGTATTCTGCATAAGTTTGAGTAGTGTAGGTATCTGGTATGTTATGTCATTAACAATGACTACGCAAAATAATATTTTGCTACAGAGGGTAATCATCAATTTTCATACAATTCAGCGGTCTTATCAGAAATAACTTGTACAAAAATTTTGTGAGGTGTATTTTCTGCCCTAAATTGCAAGCAGAAGTGAAGAGAGGAATGAAAATCCTCCTCAGGGTGAAATATGGGGCAGAAGAAGAGGCGAAATACAGTTCTGCCAATATACTTAATATAGGTCTTAAATTTCCATTAGATATTCATATTATCTTGCATTTGCCTGTATTAGGCACCACTATGCAGTGTCTCAACAGTGTATTTTTCAAAATAAATTATAGGAACTGATAATATGTGGTCATAGTGGGATTCATAGCTGGAAGTGAGATACATATAATTTGTTCTAATCTTATTTTAATTTAATTTGCTTCATTGACCTTGCTATTAAGACTTTGTTTTCTAAATCAGCTGATAGAAAAAAAAAATTATGTTGGAAGACTGCAAACGTTGTGCTTCATCCATATTTAAGAACATGTATCAGCATAATAAATAGCTCACACATTTGTGTTGTAGACCTTTTGACATATACATTGTAAATAAAACATCATTTGTAGCTATGTATAGGCACAGAGTTAAACATAACAAAATGTTGCTATCTGAATGCATGCAGTTAATGCTTCTTAAACCAAAGGGCTGATCTACTAAAGATTGTACCTTAGTTACATAGAGGAAAAGTAGATAATATGTGTGCTCTGTTTTGTAGAGTGAGCGAGCAATTAGGCTTTTCAAAGGGCAGTGCTAAGCATTTGTTGAGACACTTACTCAAGAATGAATCCAAGAAAAATAACACTTCTTTTTATATATATTTTCAAACCAAGAACTTTGTTCAGAGGTAGGTACTGTTTTTCTTATTAATTATCACTGGTAAGTAAATAGTTCAAAGTTGTGCGTGTTTAGGCACAATTAAATCTTATAGAAGGAAAAAGCATGTATACATAGCATTCAGTACAGATGGTTTCAGGGGTTCACCTTCTGGATTTGGAGTAGTAGTAAACCAAGGTCCAAAGTTCTACCAGCAGTTCATCGAGAGCATCCCGGATTAGGCCAGGAGTAGGGTACTGGTGGAGTTGGTAGCTGGTGCTCTAACAAGGAGGGGGTCCACCTGGAAACAACCAAAACAGTGGTATTTGTAGGCAAGTCAGAGAGCTCCCAAACAGGGGCTTGGAATACAAGGGCCTTTAGGACAAGGGGGCACAGCTGGTTCGTCGTTACCCAGGACGGGCAGGCTAGGTGCAGAGCAGGTAGGTCGACCATGCTCTGTGTATAAAGGTGCTCCTCACGGTCAGAGGCAAACAGCTAGCAGGAGCAAAATCAGGACTGCTGGGCTACTCTAAAAGTGGGTCTCAGGGATGCTGATATCCCTTGCTTCCGGGAAAGTTGGAGTCCTGACTGGACTCTTTACTCTTGGTCTTTATTGCAGGAGGGTCCTGTACCTTAGGTATTGGTGCTGCATGGCTTTCGTTAGTCCTGGTGTCTTCACACTTGGTGGGGAAACAGATCTGACCTTCCAGAGCACGGGTGCCTCTTCCTGGTTCTCTGCAGCATCAGTCGGGCCAGGGAGCTGCGAGGTGGTGAACCGGACTCTGCTTTTCAGCGCCTGCGATTTCAGGGGAGTAGCTGCTCTACTCCAGGGGAGTTTTTAGGCAATTTGCGAAGGTCTGGTAGTCTTTTGGAGCTCCAAGAAGCTATACACCAGCAGGATGATACAGTTCACCACGTTTGTTGAGACTCGGTGCAGGCAGGCAGGGTTTTGCACCGAAACTCCACAGCAGGTTGTCAGTTCTCTGGTCAGCAACTCTTCTTTGTCCTCTTCTGCTTTAGATACATCGAATCTGAATTTCTGGGTCAAGGGGTGTTACCTAAATACTCATTTTAGGGGTGTTAAGGGTAGTGATAGGTAGTAGCTAAGAATAGGCCATGTCACATTGCATGCGTTTACAACGCATGCCATTATAACGTATTGTAATGGCATGCAATGTAACAACGCGGTAATGACCACGTTATATCGTATGTGTGGTAAACGATGTTTACCAGTAGCTAATGGGTTGCCTACCTTTAGGGTGTCTATACCCTCTATATGACCTCTCCCTGTGGGAAATGGGAATGACCCTGACCTTAATAGGCTAATTCCCACCAAAATAAGATGTAGGAAGCTGAAAAGTAGGGTCCACATCAGCTGCTCCACCTGAGGGGTGGTGCTGACTGATTGTGGGCACACCTCCCAATCTTACAAATTTTCCTGCCTGTCCTTCTGCCAAAAGTGGGGTCAGGACAGGAGATTGGCATCTTATATTAACTGGAGAGGCTTGGCTTGCATTTCAAAGGCTGCATGGCCTTTGAAACTTTATGCCCGAGAAGGCAATCTGCACTTGGAGAAGGTGTGAACACCTTTACCGAGAGTAGGCTTTGTTCCCGGCCTCTGAGAGCGAAGGCTCTCACCCCAGGAGGCCAGAACCGTGTCTAGAGTGGCAGGCTGGCTGAGACCAGTTGGTAACCACACTAGTAGTCTTTAGGTTTTCAGAGGGCACCTCTACGGTGTCCTCTGGGTGCATGTATTGATGAGCCCACCACTGGAATCATAGTGGGCTCATAAATATGAGATGTTTGATACCAAACATCCCTATCTTCAGTGAAGCCATCATATAACTGGAGAACTCATTTTCATCAGTGTCCAGTGCATGGTTTAAAATGGCTTTCCTGGTCACTTGGACTAACCAGCACAGGGGCATATCTGCTCATGCAGATATGCCCTCACATATAATATTAAGCACCCTGCCTTATGGCTGTTAGACCTGCTGTAGGGGTGACTTACAAATATCATATGCAGTGTTAGGGGACACGACACACAGGGATGTGTGACATGTCGGGTTTTCACTTTCATCTGCACCGAGACACACAGCCTCCAGTGGCAGCCTTGCATGAACTTGGTGAGGGTGCACAATTTGCGCAGCAGCCCTTAGGGACCATCTTTAGTACCTAAGGTTCTAAATACCAGGGTTACCACTTACTAGGAACATAAAGAGGGTGCTAAAGGTTTTGCCATTTGGGGGAAACAGTTGTATAGTTTTGGGAAAGAGGTCTGGCACTGGGGACCTGGTTAGCATGGACCAAGTGCACTTTCAGTCGAAATCACATCAAATATCAGACACAAAGTCAGGGTGACCATATCAAAAAGGGGCGATTTCCTACACAGATCTATTGGGAAGATGTGTGGTATAGAGGATTAGCTGCTAATCTCAATTATTCTGAAATGCATAAGTCTATTTTGAGCGATCCACTTTGAGTTCAACTTCTTCTCAGACATTTCACAGTGGGGGGGGGGCAAAAAAATCTATATTGGCTGTTAATTTGCATTTCAGTTTATGACATTTGTCTTCCAAATATATCTTTGACCAAGAGTAATACACATATTGAGAATGGAGTTAGATTGGTTCTGGTGGTGAAATTGTGTTTCAATGTGCCCAGTGGTGTGGAAATGTGGATTTTCCTGATCAGTTATGTCCCCTATCTTGGACCCCAACGGTTCTATATGCATGTTACAAGTACATGTATGTTCCCTCTAGTTCCAGTTTCTAAGACGCAAACATATGTGTGTCTACCGTCGACATGTTCTCTGTCAGATCCGCCATCGATGGGCTGGATATTCGATTCCTAAGTATGAAAGGCCACCGACTTTATATGGCTAAGTTACTCCATTTTTACAGTTCAGGCAAGTAGGCCCGATTCTGTCCTCAAAGCCTTTCCCTGCTCTCTGTCTTTGACAGCTTCAGCTTGAGCTCGCATCTGTATCCATGAACTTTGCCCTACTCCCTGTGCAGCTAACGGTGCCTGCCTCGGCCAGTTTTCGCCTGCCTGCCAAGAAGCTGTATTTCACCTTCGAATTATCTATTTTGCTCTTCAGCCGATGCATTCCTGTCTAGTGATTTAGGTAAACATTTCCTTTAGCTCACAAGCAAAGGACTCGGCCTTTCCGTCCTCCTGCAAATGATTCATAGCCCTGCTGCCATGGAAAGTTTTCTGCCCCTCGCATCTCATATAGACACTTAGGCGTTTGTGCACGCACACAGTCAGTATAGACTAGATTCTGTCCGAGAGTCCTTCCTTGTGGATAACATAGTTCTTTAAACATAGGATGTTAGATATGATTTGGGATTAGGTTGACTTGACCCCCCAGACTTCTCGTCTCCACATGTAGAGCTAAATGTCAAGTCCCCTTCACCCCCTAGTTGCACGTCAATCACACGTCATGCTGCTGCGCGCGCATCTATGCCAAGTATTATCTTATAGATCCACCTATGTCTGATAATCCTAACCAATCATGTTTCTTTTATTCCTTATTACGCCTAGTTTCGATTACGTACCTGTTTTGTCACTTTTCTTATCAAATGTTACGCCTTCTACATTCGTTTCATTGTAATGTACTTATTATAAAAATGCATGTCTGTCAATAAATTATTGTACTTCACTTCCTGAACCCTCGTGGTGACGGAACCTGAAGGCTGCGACTCGAGTCGGCCATTTTTTGATGGAATAAAGCCCATTTAGAAACTCTTATACCACGGATTCTGCCTCTTGTTATTCTGAGCTATTTTATTTTATTTCAAGATCCCGTATGAAATTCAGTCCGGTAAAGAAGATTTTTGTTTACCACATAATGGCGCCCGAATAGGGACACTTTCTCATCTCACGCGCCGGCGGTGCGTTGCAGGCCCGGTCTCCTGCCACAGCTGGACGGACCATAAACGCGTACCAGCAGGATTTCCTGTAAGCTCCCTCCGGTCAAGCGGGGGCGACTGAGGCTGCGATCAACCCAGACGAGGCGGTGAGAAGTGCGAAGTATCCCGACCAGAGCCTAGCTGAGAGAGCAAGATCCGAGGTATACAGAGGCCCACCAGGTTTTCGAAGTCCCGATGTCCAGAGGGTCCGCTGTCCGCAGTCATTGAGTCCCGTCCATTCTCTGAGGCCTTCCGTTTCAAGGAGCTACTCGGTGAGTACCATCGCCGGGGAGGCGTGTTGACGCGCACATAGGTTGTGCCGGTCAAGACGGATTTGGGTACACAAATCCGGTCTGCACTGTTTAGCAGTGTATATGTACTGTTTAGCAGTATATCAAGTATTCCGAAGTATGCAGTTATTGTCAAGAATTCAGCGTGGTGATTAGTTAGGCAGACTGTCATCATTGTCGGTCGTTGTTAAAATGTTTAATGTTTAATGTTTAAAGTGTTCAAATATTGTGGTATGAATGAGTGTTCATTGTTCACTGTTCATTATTGTGTTTTTCGTATTAGGTGAGTTCAAGAGTAAGTATCAGATCAGTTGTCAATATGCCGCTCTTCTCGAAGTTAAGACAGATTACTACCAGAAAAGGGGTGCTTGAAGAAGCAGTTCCTATTCCTCCTAGGGACACTCCAGGGCATTTCATGTACCATAAGCATGGCTTAGATGCCATATTGTTTCTTGATCTATGGGTAGACTATACCAAGGGATTGCCGGAAAGTCAAAGGTGGCCCGTAGCGGGAACCTGGGATGCAGAGTGCATCATGAAAGTGGAGGAAGAGTTATGGAAAAGAAAGGTCAGACAGTCACAGAAAGACGCTGTTGAGTTATGGCGTAAAGAATCTCATAGACGAACAGAAAAAGCACGTAGACAAGAAGAGAGGAGTAAAGAAAGTTCAAATAAAGCTCAAGAAAGTCTATTAATTGAGGAAGGTATCCGAGTGAAATCAGAACAAGTAAATAGACAAAGAAATGCTCTTATGAATGGTATGTATCCCCTTCTAGCCGAAGGACTACCTAAGGCTGCTCCAGAAATGCCAAAAGACTTGCCACCCCCATTATTTCCAATTAAGGTACATCCACAAGGGCATCCCAGAACCGCAGAAGATGTTTTTCTTTCCTCATATCTAGACGACGCAGCTCCCGAATATGCTAACGCCGCATCACATAGACCGTCTGGTGTAGGGGTTCAACGTCAGGATCAGGTATCTGTCCCCGTGCAACAGCAAGTCCCGACGCAAGCGTCAGCAAGCACATCTGTTTCCGCATCTGTTTCCGCAGTCGATTCTACAGGGGTATCGACACCCATAGTTGCTGTGTCACGTTCAACGAACCCATTCACACCCGACGCCCCAGATGGGGCCACGGGAGGTGCTAGCATTACCTTTACACCACCCAGAATAAATAAACTTGTTTTTCAAGAGTCAGCACATTCACGTACACCTAAATTCGTAAGTGAACGTACGCTTAAGGAACTCCTTGTAAACTGTAGATATGACCCAGTGGTTGGTAAAGAGGACGAAATGGTCCTGGCATCATTACGTATCAGGCGAGCCGCAGAGTATTTAGCAAGGTTACCAGGAATGACTACGCATCTAGATAACATATATCATTTTGTTCAAACAGGACGAGATCCAGGATGTATTAACAGAGCTATGGAATTCCAGAAAGTAGAAATACAGGGGGAACTGTTACGTTTCCTCATAAACTGTGTGATCAGAAATCAAGACCGCCCGGGGGTAGACCCGAATGCAATGCTTATTCTTACAAAATGGAGTCAGAATATATCAGAAGGGAGACACGATAAGCAAAATTGTATAATAGCCATGTGCCGAAAAATCCGTAAAGAAATAGAGCGTATTCATGAAGAGAGATTGGGAACAGACGAGTTTGAGCAAGATGAAATGTCCGAATCAGGGAATTCCGCAAGACAGTCAGAGACCATAGCTTATGTAGGCAGAGGAAGATCCTGTGAAAATACTAGATGTTTTTCTGATCCCATACACTCAGTATGCCCAAATAATAGCAGAACGTATCCGACGCCTATAATAAATCTGAAGTCTCCTGAACATTCGTTTCAAGCCGCAGATAAAATATTACGAGAACGAAGGGGTTACCACTTCCTCGATTCCATGGATGAGCAAGAGTTAGCCAGATCAGCCGTTCACTGGATTGACAGTCCTGAAAAATACGGTGATGAGACCGTAGCACACACGTTTTTTAATCTCAGTACAGATGAACAACGTTTAGCTGGAATCTATATGATTCAGCAACTCCTCATATTATATAAGAGCCAACATGCTGACCCTGGTCCTTTACCTGATATATTAACGGAACTACTCACAAACAGATGGAGAGGTTCTAGTAACAAGCTAATTAAAGAGATATTAGTGTCACGTAAGCAGTATGTCCTTTTTGTAAGTCCGGATTCTCTCTCGCTGCCCCGCAGAGAAAGAGCGCCGTACTATATGGATAGACAAAATCCCCTACGAGAAGTACACCCAATAAAAGGCGAGGACAATGAGTTTCACCGTGTATTTGTTTACACACCCATATCAAAAATGGAATTATTGGAAATGAAGAAAGTAGTACCTAGTCATGACAAAGACCCAGCAGGTTTCCACCGAGAAATTAAAGACATGTTACTGATGGGAGAGTACACCTTTCCTGATATTATGACGATATTAAAGGTGCTTTTGCCTGCTGGCATTTATGAAAAACTGAAAGAAAAAGAGTGGGAAGTGGGTGACCAAAAGATAGACTGGACAGCATTAGCAGAGGAAGAAAGGGGCCGAACTGCAGGTTCAGGGCTCGGGGATAAAGTTAAACTGTTACCAGGTTTACTAGTACAGGTACTGCCACGTTTATTAACTACAAAAAAGGAAGATTGGGGTGCAATCACAGCCTGCAAACAAAAGCAAGATGAAGACACAAGCGATTATTATGCTCGATTTGAAAAATGTTTTGGTATAAATAGTGGTATAAAAGCAAGTAGTGACTCATATCCACATTTATTTGTGACAAAATTAGTGGAAAATGCATTGCCTCCAGTAAAGAATAGAATATTGAAATTCGAGAGTACCTGGCAAAGTAACACTCCGTCACAAATGCTACAAATGTTACAGTATCATCACAATAGAATTAGGGATGAACAAGAACACGAGCATAGACGCATGAAGGATACAAAAATGAAAATGCTAGTTTCTCAGACAGTACCAGCAGATGGTCACAAAAAGGGTGTGACACATTCTGGTGATTCTGCAGTTCCTGTAAAAGGAAGCTGCAATTACTGTAAACAACTGGGCCATTATGTACACGATTGTCCAGTCCTGAAACGTAATATAGCTACAGGTATTGCAAAGGAGAGACCACGATTAGTTAGACAAGATCAGAATGAACAAGGAGCTATGCAGCATGGACAGTCCATGCCAGTTCAACAACAGTCCATGCCAGCCTCACAGCAACCCATACAGTTTGTGCCAGCTGCACCGCCGTTGCCTGCTACTGCCACACAAACCACAACACGACAAATGTATCAGACTGCACAGTATGAATACCCTGAGTATCAGCGTTACGCATGAACAAGCCTAGAGAGGGAAGTTGACTTACCGCTTATCGAGATTCCTGTAGATCAAGAAGGACCTTATGTACATAGTGAATTATTAGGTCAAGATAGAAAATTCTTACTCGATACAGGGGCAAGTCGAACAACCATAAAACGTAGTGAAGTTCCAGGGGCACCCCTCTCAGGCTCTCAAAATATTTCCCTTGGTTTTTCAGGAAAACCTATTGTTAATGAAGTATCACAGCCTCTACCACTTACGATAGGACCTTTGACACGAACTACAGATTTATTGCTTACTAAATCATGCCCAGAAAATCTGTTAGGAATTAAAACTCTGAAAGCACTAGGAGCCATAATATGTTGTTCTCCGGAAGGAGTAAGGTTGTTTTTACGTGATTTTAAAGGTCACTATGTGTCTAGAGACATGGATCCCCGACTACAGACTTTACCAGTACATCTATGGGCACAAGGCCCTACGGATGTTGGCTGCATGAACATTACACCCTATCGAGTCACCCTGAAAGCAGGAGTGGTACTACCACGAATGCGACAATACAAGTTACCGCATGATGCTGTAGTGGCTTTGCTGAAAATCATTGATGAGCTGATTGTCCAGGGAGTAGTTGTAGAAACAGACTCCAATGTATGTAATTCACCGATAATTCCGATTCTTAAACGAACTGATCCTACTGCCCCACCAGTGTACCGATTGGTTATTGATTTGCGTGAACTAAACAAGTGCATTGTACCACAATTCCCTGTGGTCCCTGATATATCATCATTGTTGACAGCAATTGATTCCGAAGCAACATTCTTTACTGTAATCGATCTCAAGAATGCCTTTTTCAGCGTCCCAATAGATCCGGAAAGCCAATATTTGTTCGGATTCAGTTTAAATGGGCGCAGCTTTAAATTCTCACGCGCTCCCCAAGGATTCACAGAAAGCCCCAGCATCTACAGCCAAGCACTGAAGAGAGAACTTGACAGTATCCACATGCCAGTCAATACTGCACTGCTTCAATATGTCGATGATCTGCTGATCACAGCGAGAAGCGAGCCAGAATGTGAAAAAGCTTCTCTGACAGTTTTACATTTCCTAGCCGACAAGGGGCACAAGGTGTCTCCTTCTAAGCTGCAATTCTGTGTCCAGCGAGTTATTTATCTTGGTCACTCGCTGTCCAAGGAGGGAAGGCAGCTTACACCAGATCGCATCCAGTTAATTGCTAACATGTCAATACCCCAGACACAAAAGGAGGTGCGAGCTTTCATAGGCCTCACTTCATATTGTAGGCAGTGGATCCCTCAGTACGCTTTTCTAGCAAAACCACTCATTCAGTTAACCACACAGGAGGCAGCCACATCGACTGTTCTCCCTTGGACTCAAGAACATACACACGCCTTTGAAAGCCTAAAGAAAGCTTTATGTCAAGCACCTGTTTTAGCAACACCATGTTATAGCAAACATTTTACACTCTTTGTTACAGAACGCGAAGGTACTGCCTTGTCAGTACTCACTCAGGATCAAGCAGGATCACGCAAGCCATGTGCTTATTTTTCCAGTACATTAGATCCCGTAGCTCAGGCTTTGCCTGCATGTCTGAAATCAGTGGCAGCGACAGCTTTAGCAATCAGACAAAGCGATGCCATAGTATTAGGACATCCATTGACAGTACAAGTACCACATGCAGTAGAGGTTCTTGTGAACCGAACACAAACACAACACTTGACCATAGCAAGACTTACCGGTTATGAATTGACATTGTTTCAACCACACATAGAGATCCGACGGTGTAATACATTGAATCCTGCTACACTATTACCTGTAATTGGAACAGACCCACTAGCTCATGATTGTGTTGAAATCATTGAAATAAAGACGAAACCTAGACAAGACTTGACAGACGTTCCGTTGTTAGATCCAGACCTGACGTTGTATGTAGACGGATCGTGCATGAGAACAAGTACAGGAGATTTAGTGGCCGCGTATGCAGTCACAACAGACACTGAAGTTATTGAGACAAATTGTATAGATACTTTGTCCGCCCAAGCAGCAGAACTTATTGCTCTAACACAAGCCTGTATTCAAGCCACAAATAAGAAAGTTAATGTATACACTGACTCACGTTATGCATTCGGAGTTGTACACGACTTCGGCGTGTTGTGGCGAGAGAGAGGTTATTTAACTTCCCATGGTGCCCACATTCAGCACGGACCCCTCATTCATGCTTTGTTAAACGCAATACATCTACCCACTGCTATATCGATTATGAAATGTAAAGCACACACGAAGGTTACTGATATCATTTCTCAAGGCAATGATTTAGCTGACAGAACAGCTAAACAGACTGCTCAGAATCGCACATTAGACATGACAAAGCCAATAGTTCAGACACCAACACAGTGTATGACAATTAAGGATCCCGCACTTGACGTAATTGATATACAGACACATGCCACAGCAGAAGAAATAAAGAAGTGGACTGAACTAGGAGGGATCCAGACAGATCAAGGATGGATGACGAAGGAGAAATCTGTATGGTTTCTCCCTGATTCCATGGTTCAAGCCATTATAGCTACAGTTCACAGTCCAGCACATTTAGGAGAGAAGGCTATGCTAGACAGCATTCAGCACATTTGGTTCAACAAACATTTACGAGCAGCAGCTAAACAAAAGGTTCGTACCTGTATGATATGTTGTCAGTTTAATCCAGGAAAGAGTGTTCCCGTAGAGCAGGGTGGATTTCAGCCTCCTGACCATCCTTTTGAAGTCCTCCAGATGGATTATATTCAGATGGAACGTTGTCGAGGATTCAAATATGTTCTCGTAGTTGTCTGCGCTCTCTCCCGTTGGACAGAGGCGTATCCCGTATCAGATTACACTGCCCCGACTACTGCCAAGCAGTTAGTTCGAGAATTCTTCCCACGGTACGGTTTACCACGTGTTGTATATTCAGATAACGGCCAGCCTTTCTCATCCGAATTAATGAAACATGTCTCACTTTTGTTGGGATATCAGTGGAAATTCCACTGTGTCCGACACCCCGAGGCAGCAGGTCTCGTGGAACGACATAATCAACTTTTAAAAATCAGACTGTCTAAGATATGTCAGGAGAAAGGTGTGGACTGGATAGTAGCTTTACCAGTTGCGCTATTTTACATGAGGATGGTAGCACACTCTCGAACAGGGCTATCCCCTTATGAGGTGATCTTTGGTAGACCACCGAATATGTGGGGGACGCCTATACCCCGTAAAATAACTGATGTTGATTGTAATATGCTGACAGATTACCTGGCTTCCTTGATGTCTGCACTACAATCTTGTCGTTCACAGGTAGTCGCAGCTTTTCCCGACAAAACCGAGGTGAAACCTCATGATGTAATTCCCGGCGATTATGTTCTCGTCAGGAATTTTGATCGGAAAACCCAACTGGAGCCAAGGTGGAGGCGTCCTAAGTTGGTCCTGCTGACGACCAGAACAGCTGTGAAGATCGAAGGGAGAAAAGGCTGGGTGCATTCCAGCCATATAAAGAAATTTCATGGACTTCCTCCTGACACAAACAGTACTCCCCGTGTGTCTTCCCCCATTGACTCAAAGCTACCTTTGGCTGAGGCCAGTAGCACCGAACTTTACAAGCAGAAACTCAGGTCCAGATCTAAACTGTCGGACGATCTGATTGTTTAAGTCCTCTCCAAGGTGAAGCGGTTGAATCTGTCCCGACATGTATCCCTTAGGTCTGAATCATGTAGAGTCCAGAATCATAATGAAACGACATGCTTATTGTAAATTACTGCGTAACCACTGTATTGTGACTTTATTAATTTTGTTTTTCTTGAGTTTTTTAGTTACTACAAGTATATTGTTGCATATGTATTATCCTGTTTCTAAACGTGCTTTCAATATAACTGATGAACATTCTTTTAGTGAATTCCCCCCACATGAGTTGTCCTATAGACTTGCGCTGCGCAATAACACATTCATTAGTATGTTACATCATTCCCATCAGACTAGTAATGCCACCAATTGTTGGGTGTGTGGCCGACTCCCTCCCTATCAGAATAACAAAGGAGTTCTGCCTTTCTTTCCACATCCGTTCACACACAATGGCTCCTGTGGAGCATGGTTTAGTTTATTAAATTCCATAGACCCAGACACAGCAGTTTATCAACAACATTGGATATGGGGAAATCTGAATCTAGTTTTATTCAAAGTCTGTCACCCTAATAAGGAGGGTCACCCCAGTAGAACAGGAACTGATTTAGAAAATGAAGTGTATAAATTAGGTAATTTTACGCCTAATCTTATGATTTTGAATGTCAAATCCGAAGTTGAACTAATTCTGCCCACTATGTCAGTATTTCCAGTTAAGGGTGAATTATGTGTGAGAAAAGTTGGTTCCATACACATGGGCCATAGCCAATGCGTTACTACAGTAGAATATAGTGATCAAGGTAAATCTTCATTTAGAGCTTCTCGCCATTCTTACTTTATATGTGGTCAGACTGCATATATGCGTTTGCCTCTAGATTGGGATGGTACCTGTTACATAGCATTCCTTCTGCCACCTGTTTTTCTAGCTCCCCCTGATTATTATCGAAATGTTCATTTAGTACACAATAGAGAGCGAAGAGATCTCCCAGTTGTCGATTATACTGAGACGGCATGGGACAAGTATGCAGATTTCAATAAAGGTATCTTTCCCTATATAGGTACAATATCAAATAGTAAGCTGATACGTAGACTCACCAAGACTCTTGAAGCTGTAGTAAATGAGACTATAGCCGCCCTAGGCAATCTGACAGAGGAACAATCAGTGATGAGAATTGTTGTTCTCCAGAATCGTCTTGTCCTTGACGTCATCCTGGCCGATAGGGGCGGAGCTTGCAGGGTCATCGGATCCAGCTGCTGCATATTCATACCAGAAAATTCGCCATCTGTATATCAAGCTATAACACGCCTTCATAAGATTGTAAGCCAGATACACGAAAATCCAGGCACTTGGACGTGGTCCGGGTGGTTTTGGAGTGTGATATCAGCCTGGGGATGGAGAGTTCTATCCTTCCTAGGTATTGGCCTTCTTATGCTCTTCAGTTGTTGTTTATGCCTACAATGTGGACCAGCGATTTGTGGTCTGTGTGCCACATCATGCATTCCATATCACAGTTCTCGTTCAAAATGCCGGAAGAAGAAGGAAGAAGAAATGATGCTCCATGAGCAAATCGATGGAATGATGAAGATTGATATCTCTTGAAGGGCAAGTAGGGGACAAGGAGGGAATGTGGAAATGTGGATTTTCCTGATCAGTTATGTCCCCTATCTTGGACCCCAACGGTTCTATATGCATGTTACAAGTACATGTATGTTCCCTCTAGTTCCAGTTTCTAAGACGCAAACATATGTGTGTCTACCGTCGACATGTTCTCTGTCAGATCCGCCATCGATGGGCTGGATATTCGATTCCTAAGTATGAAAGGCCACCGACTTTATATGGCTAAGTTACTCCATTTTTACAGTTCAGGCAAGTAGGCCCGATTCTGTCCTCAAAGCCTTTCCCTGCTCTCTGTCTTTGACAGCTTCAGCTTGAGCTCGCATCTGTATCCATGAACTTTGCCCTACTCCCTGTGCAGCTAACGGTGCCTGCCTCGGCCAGTTTTCGCCTGCCTGCCAAGAAGCTGTATTTCACCTTCGAATTATCTATTTTGCTCTTCAGCCGATGCATTCCTGTCTAGTGATTTAGGTAAACATTTCCTTTAGCTCACAAGCAAAGGACTCGGCCTTTCCGTCCTCCTGCAAATGATTCATAGCCCTGCTGCCATGGAAAGTTTTCTGCCCCTCGCATCTCATATAGACACTTAGGCGTTTGTGCACGCACACAGTCAGTATAGACTAGATTCTGTCCGAGAGTCCTTCCTTGTGGATAACATAGTTCTTTAAACATAGGATGTTAGATATGATTTGGGATTAGGTTGACTTGACCCCCCAGACTTCTCGTCTCCACATGTAGAGCTAAATGTCAAGTCCCCTTCACCCCCTAGTTGCACGTCAATCACACGTCATGCTGCTGCGCGCGCATCTATGCCAAGTATTATCTTATAGATCCACCTATGTCTGATAATCCTAACCAATCATGTTTCTTTTATTCCTTATTACGCCTAGTTTCGATTACGTACCTGTTTTGTCACTTTTCTTATCAAATGTTACGCCTTCTACATTCGTTTCATTGTAATGTACTTATTATAAAAATGCATGTCTGTCAATAAATTATTGTACTTCACTTCCTGAACCCTCGTGGTGACGGAACCTGAAGGCTGCGACTCGAGTCGGCCATTTTTTGATGGAATAAAGCCCATTTAGAAACTCTTATACCACGGATTCTGCCTCTTGTTATTCTGAGCTATTTTATTTTATTTCAAGATCCCGTATGAAATTCAGTCCGGTAAAGAAGATTTTTGTTTACCACAGTGGTTGCAATCACGTGTGCCTTCCTAAAGTATAAGTCTTGACGTACTTGGATCATTTCATGGTGAATATGCAACACAATTGAATCGATGTATAAACTGATGACACAATACGTATCTTGCAAAACAACTGGTGTGCATTCCTCACCCCAAAGTGGGGAAGTGCAATTAATGGTCACTGCAGATCCTTATAATATCAGGAATCACAATTTTGATTTATTGTGAAACAGGTCACGTTTTGAGCATGTAGGATGTAGACATAATGATGCACTTGTTTTACTAAGTAACCGTATCCATTTTCCTTTGCAGATTGGAAATGTGGGTCTAATTGTCTTCGTCAGTTACTTCGGAAGCAGAGTCCATAGGCCTCGGGTGATTGGTTGTGGAGCCTTGGTAATTTGTCTTGCTGCATTTATCATGTCCCTTCCTCACTTTATGGTGGGACCATATGAATATGACCAGTCTTTTGCCAGTAAGTAATTCATCTGTACAGATATTGTTTGAAATGCAAGTTACTCTTGTTTATTGACATTACTTTAGAAACACGACGCCAGAAACCTAGGACCTGAGACATACATCCATTTTTGTAGCAGAGTTAAACTTAAGAGGGCAATGGCTTGTGTTGCATACTTAAATTGATGGTATGTATTCAGAAATGAACTCATAACGTCAAATGAGGTTTACTCATATGTAGTTTCCCACCAGTAAATCTGCTCACTGGGGCACAGATAGGGCCTGGGTCTGATGACATTGAAAGTTAGTGAGTGCCCGTAAACTTGTGAATTCGGATGTCCACAACACTTTCAAATGGCAGGTTCTACCCACCATGCTGTCGTAGATGTACTGCTGTCAGTTGCAGGAGTTAATCCCTAGCCTACCTATCTCTTATCCCTGAACTGGTGCACAGAGGAAGTTGTACTCCACCGGGAAAATATTTTCCACATGGAAAAAGAGAAAAAGATAAGTCTTATTATGCAAACGCAGTTTTGTTAAAAATGCACAATTGTGTACATGTGTGCTAGTATATTAGCATGAGTAAATGCTTCTGTATGAGGCTACTGCTGGAAAGCTCTTAATTGCTTCTCTTTTTTTTTAAGTTTGAGTTTATTGAAACCACAAAGATATGACAATAAGTAACCATAATATACATGATAAGAAATAAACATACTGGTTACAATAAACATTGCATCCTAGAATAAAAAAGAAAAAGGAGAGGGAGGGGAATTAAGAACAGTATAAATCTCATTTGAAAGAATGCAAAGCAAAATGTAACAATAAAGTGAAAGCATTGCATGTAATAAAAACTTTTAAAAAAAATAAAAAAAAGATATACTAGATATAATTATGTGAATATAATATGTAAAACAGCATTAATTACTCAGTAAAAAGACAACGAAGCAAAATCATGGCGGTTTACGGACATCATCTGATGTTCTCACAATAGTAGTAGTTGAAGTATTTGAAGAGGCCGAGGCAGATAAATATGTCATGAGAGGGAGCCAAAGCAAATCTCTTTTAATTACTAATGACACAGGGGTAACATAATTAGTATCAAGTCTATGATGGAAGCAGAGGGCGTTCCACCAGGCTCTGTAAGTAACTTTATCTGCAAGTTTC
Source organism: Triturus cristatus (assembly GCF_964204655.1). NCBI lineage: Eukaryota > Metazoa > Chordata > Amphibia > Caudata > Salamandridae > Triturus > Triturus cristatus. Next base: position 1,529,005,638 of record NC_140591.1, read on the forward strand.
CAATTGGAGGTGATTAAATGTAAGGCTATAGCGAGTAGCAAATCAATTAGTTGAGAATGTAATGGGGATTTAGGCCAAGAGGGGGATAAAGAACCTAGAAAAATATTTAGGAGGGAAAAGGAAACCTTAGTATTAAATATTTTGTTAATTTGAGACCAAACTAAATGCCAACATTTTTCAATGTTGGGGCATTCAAATAACATGTGTTTTAAATCAGCCCTTAAGCATGGACAGGACCAGCATGATGATGGGGTGCTAGAGGAAAAGGAAGCTAAAGTTGCAGGTGAAAATAATAAACGTTGATATACAAAATAAAGTGTTTGAGTGGTGTTGGCCGCCCGTGAAGTTTTGTGAACATTTAACCATAATTTGTCCCATAGAGAGATAGGATAAAAGTTGAGAAATCCAGACCAGTCCTTTGGAATGCCATGATTTCCAATAGAAAGCACGATTTTTAATGCGTAACAATTTATTATGCCAGATGGGTTGTTGAGAAAGCGAAACAAGCGAAGGATAAGAAGATGGTAGAAGAGGAGATAAGAGTTTATGTGTATGAGAAATGACTGAATGACGTAAAAAAGAGGTATTAGCAGTGAAAGCAAGGGATTCTAGAAAGCCAAAGGGGGAAGTGAAATTTTTTTCCAAGTGCAACCAAATCGGGGGATAGGTAGGAGAGTCAGAGGAAAGCCAGTGAGAGGCTTGTTTTAAAGAAAACGCATAATGGTAAGATTTAAAATCTGGAAACTTAAGTCCGCCATTTGATTTATCTTTTTTAAGAGTGGATAAAGCTATTTGAGAGGGCTTGCCCTTCCAAAGGAATTTTAATAAAATGCTGTCTATTCTTTTAAAATAATAGCCCGGGATATGAACAGGAATCATTGAAAGAGAATATAAAATAACGGGAGCAAGCATCATCTTAATAGAGTCTAATCTACCCCACCAGGAGAGGAACAGAGGGTGCCATTTAGTAATTGAATCACTTAGTTTCTTAGTGATATAATCAAAATTCTGCTTCAAAGTTTCCGAAATAGATGGGAAAACCATAAACCTAAATATTTTAATGTTGAGGGTTGCCAGGAAAAGCCAGTTTGAGTAAAGTAGTGTTTGAGGCACAAGGCATTAAAGGGCAGAACTTCACACTTATCCCGATTTAGGCAGTATCCCGAAATTTTTGAAAACGCATCCACCTGAGAAAGGAAAGGGGGAAGAGAAGTATCTGGATTGGAACAATATCAAAGAATATCATATGCATAAACAGACATTTTGATTTGCTGGGAGCCCAGTTGAAAGCCCGTAATTTGAGCATCCTGCCTAATTTTAGTGAGAAATGGTTCCAACGCAACTACGAATAAGAGGGGGGATAAAGGACAGCCCTGACGTACACCTCTAGAAAGAGAGAAATATTCAGAAACCTTACCATTAGCAAAAATAGATGCTTTGGGACCAGAATACAACAGAGAAATCAAGGAGATTAATTTGGGAGGGAGTCCTATCCATTTCAGAGCATGGAACATAAAGTCCCAGCCTATCCTATCAAAGGCTTTTTCAGCGTCTAAAGCTAAAGCAGCAATCGGGTAATCTATGGAGGAGGCCTTACTAAGAATATTACTAAAAAACTCTAGAATTATCAGAAGATAAACGACCTTTTTACAAAGCCCGACTGCTCCGATCCAAGAAGCTCAGGCAAAACAGGGTCAATACGTAAGGCAAGAATTTTAGCAAAAATGTTATAATCTGTATTAACTAAAGATATAGGGCGATAGTTTTTACAAAAAGAAGGGTCTTTGCCTTCCTTAGGAATTAAGCAAATCATAGCATCTTGAAAAGTGTCTAGAGATGATCCATTCTCAATAAAGAAAGTGAATAAAAGAAGAAGTTGTGGAAGAAGAAGCTTTGAAAAATGATCATAAAATTCAATGGTAAATCCGTCGGGGCCAGGAGTTTTACCTCGCCGTAAAACCGACACAGCATGGGTAATTTCCGCCAATGTGACATCTATCTGTAACGGATCAAAATCAATGTGTTGTGAAGGGGGGGGGCACTAATGGATTGAAAATAAGAAGATAGGTCCGAGTAAAGGGGTTGGGTTTCAGGAGTATAAAGATTTTTATAAAAGGACACAAATTCAGACAAGATATCTTCATCTTTGAGAAGAGTATCACCATTAGAATTAGTCAGAGAATCTATCCTAATTCGATCCCGACGCGTTTTAAGATAATTAGCCAGTAATTTCCCCATTTTGTTCTGACCCCCATAGTAACGAGCACTACTCTTCAGTAGATACGAGGAAGCTGCTTCTGTGGAGAATTTATTAAAAGTAATCTTAGCAGTAATAAGGTCTTTCAAAGAAGTTTCAGAGTAGGAATGATAATAGGCATATTCTAGTTTTTTTATTTGGGCAAGCAATTGAGCCGAACGCTTCTCAGAACTCTTCTTCTTCTGAGAAACGAAATTGATAATGAAGCCTCTTGCAGCTGCTTTGAAGGAATCCCAAATCATAGCGGGAGAAGAATCATGAGCTGTATTTTTGGTGAAGAATTCTGAAGCGAAAGAACTGAATTGGCTAGAAAAATTAGGATCCATGAGCAATGAATTATTAAATCGCCAACGTCCAGCAGGCGAGGTGTAAGGAATTAGGTCAAAATCAACAAAAACCGGGGCATGGTCTGAAATTAAAATGGAACCAATCTCAGAGTGGAGAACATGTTGCGTTAAAGATTTGCTGAAAAAGAGGTAGTCAATACGAGACTGTGATTTGTGTGGGGGGGGAGAAGAAGCTGTACTCTCGTAAATCAGGATGACACAATCTCCAGACATCGACTAAAGGTTTTTGATGAATGGCAGAAGTAAATTGTGAGTGCATTTTATTATGCACAAATCTGACTGGGGAATTCCTATCCAAAATGGGATCACATATTTGATTACAATCACCGCCAAAAATAATATAATCATCATCAAGTGAGAGTAATTTATCAGAAATCTGCAACCAAAAGGTATTGTCAACAGAAACTGGAGCATAGACATTAAAGAAAACTAACGGTATCTTATCAATAAGTAACTTAACAATAACCCAACGGCCCTCAGAGTCAATTTCTTGAGAAATAACAGAGACATTAAACTTTTTATGGGATAGAATGAGAACACCATTTTTCTTACCCAAAGCTGGAGAGGAAAACACATTACCAACCCAACTTTTCTTTAATTTAGTCGCTTCAGTATCAGATAAATGGGTTTCTTGAAGGAAAGCAACACCAGTTTTTAATCTAGCTAGATGGGATAATACTCGCTGTTTTTTAATAGGATGATTCAATCCTTTAATATTCCATGTGGTAACTCTGAATTTAACTGTATATGAAGCAAATCATTAAACCATAAATATACAATGCGATAAACACTTATAGGAATAAAATCATTAAGTGAATGAGAACTAATAAACATATCAATAAAAAGGTAGGAGTGGAAAAAACTTGACAACAATAAAATTGATAAAATCAATAAGGAGAAAGATCAGTGAACAGAAAATATGGATTCGCAAGCAACCAGATAGAATGGAGATAGAAAAAAGGAGAGAGAATACAAAAGGAACAGAACAGAACATTTGAAAGAAAAGGAATCCAATTACAATCAAAGAAGAAATAAAAAGGATAAGTAAAAGGAAGAAAAGCAAAAAGGAAAAGAAAACAGAAATGATGGGTATACAAAAGGGAAACATACCTACATAGGGAGCAATCAAGCAGAGACAGGGAGGAGGGTGGAACCACATGGGGTGGACGACGCACCTGTGATCAGCAAAGCGGGAGGCCGGGAAGACATCACAAAACAGAAGTATGGAGCCTGTGGCGACAAAATTGAATCAGCGTTAGAATATTATGTACATAAAGACATTGATCGAATAGTTGAGGAACATGAAAAAACAAAATCTCAAAGGGGGAGCACAACAAAAACATCTACAAGAGAGGAACAACCAGCAATTTACCCAACATTTGAAAGAAAGAAACAAGAATTCAGTCAACCTGCCAGTGAAAAAACCATATTAAAAACTCAAAGAGCAGATGCCTAACCAGAGGAATCCATGGTGGCCGGCTTGCAAGCATTGATAAAACTTTGCAAACGCACAGGATCCTCATATGTGGTGGTTTTGTTATTATATTTGACTTTGAAGAGGCACGGATGAAAAGGACCATATCTGGCTCCTATTGAACGCAAGTCATCACTCATGTTCAAAAAGGCTTTGCGTCTGTTAGCAGTGGCTTTAGCGTAGTCTTGCGCAAAGAATAGTGACGAGCCAGACCATGTGACTTTAGGAGATGCTCTAACTGCTGAGAGAACCTTCAACAAATCTGTGTATTCAAGAAAGTATATGATGACTCTTCTGGGTCGTGGTGCGGGCGTAGAATGAACTGGGAGACGAGCTAGCCTGTGAGCGCGTTGGATTTTAAGGATCGTCCCCTCCGGCATATGAAGTAGCTTAGGAAGGAATGACTTGTCCCTTCAAGACCTTCCCCTAGGCCATAAATGCGTAGGTTGTTGCGCCTACTGCGATTTTCCAAGTCCTCAACTTGCTTTTGAAGCGTAGAAACTTGAGAGTGTAAATGAGATACAGTAACACAGGTTTCCTTAAAAGAGGATATATTATGCTCTACTGACGAGACCCTAGCCTCCAGTTGAGACCAATTGTCCGTTAGAACTTGTAGTTTGGCGTTTGTTTCTTCCATGAATGGTCGAAGAGCTCTAATCTCTTCCAATAGTAATTCCATTGATACTGGTGAGGTCGATTTAGGTGGCGATGGAGGATCTTTCTTTAGGCGTTTGGTGTTGGATTTCCCTGAAGCTGTGGATGGGGGCTCCATTGTTGTATCTGGATTTAAAGCTAAAGAGTTTTCTAAATTAGAAAGTTCTGAAAAAATATTGGAATTTTTTATAAAAATGCGTTTTGGTTTGGAGAAAGAAGGATGTGGTGACTTTGTTCTACCCATAAAATGCTATTAGCACATCCCGAGCCCGTGCTAGTGTGCTAGTAATCAGATACAACGAGCAGGCACAAAACGCAGAGAGCAAGGACAAGGTGGAGCAGGGAGAACTCTGTTCGTCAAAACATTCGTTCATATCCTGTCAACGTACCCTCTGCAGAGCATAAGTATGACACACATAGAAGTGCATAAATCAAAAAGCTGAAGAATGTGCCAAAAAGGGTGTACCACAGCCTATAACACCAGTGTTTGAAAAAATAAGAGCAATAAACTGAATGAAGCGCTTCAAAGGTTACCTATGAGAGGTTACCGTGGAGAAGTGTGGCTCACTGGTTAGAGTAGGCAGACCTGGAAGCAGAGGTCAGCCCGGGACCAGGGTTCAATTTCTGGCTCGGCTGGGTCTTGAGTCCATAAATTGTCCATGGACTCGATAATTCTCGCTCCAGTGCATACTCGATTCATGGGTTCACACTCTGCGACTCTGGGCAATAGCTTGCTTAATCTCCACAATGGCCCCTCGCGGCGGGATGCCTGGCTTTCACCTTGTGGATGCCCTGCTGGGTTATCTCACAGGGGAATACCAGGACGGGTTCCCTAAGCAAGCGCTTAGAGACCGGTTGGTGATTTGCGCTATATAAATATCTGCACATTTACATTTACATTTACATTTTTTCAATAGGAGCCTCCTTTAAAAAATCATGCTAATGGTAGAGGAAGAGAGGAGTTCTGCAGTGAGGTAATATTGCATCCTATAAACATGTTGTGGAAAACGAATGTGTCCCCATAAAAATTGCTGAAGGTAGGAGCTGAAAGGCTAAGGCGCTAAAATGCCTCAGTTCTCCCATAAAAGGTAGCTGCCATTGAGCTCAGTTAATATATTTAGCATGAAGCTAGTTAATGTAAAGGGGAGAAGTAGCATTCCGATGTTGTCTTTCTTTGTCGTTTGTTTTCTCCATGCTGTGAGGGCTCGCACGGTAACTACAAAATGGCGGCCGTGTCCGAAACGGCGCCGCACGAGCATTCCCTTCAAGGAAAAGAAAGACCCATTACCGCCAGAAAGGTCCACGAGGGCTGCAAAACATGCCTGGAATGTTCACACAACCATGGACGCTTTTCTCCGATCGGCAGCCGTCCTCGGAGCGCCGAATCTTCCCAACGGGTCCTGGAGCTTCACCCGGGCGCCGCCATCCACTCGGGCGCCAAGCCACGCCCCCTTAATTGCTTCTCTTTGAGTGTACCCAATCCTAGCCATTAGTTTTTCATAAAAGAGATCTTTGGTACTCTTCGTCTTTAGGTACATGTTACCATCAGCAACAACCACAAGGTAGAATGCTGCCTTTTGTGAAAAGATTGCTGGGCATATTTTCTATCTTTCATGCCATGCTGGGCAGCAACCAAAGATGCTGTTTTGCGTGAAAGGGAGTAAACAGAATAATGCTCTATATTTGCAAAGAAATGGAGCATTTCTGCTCTTTTCTTGCGATGGCACACTCTGTGCAGCCTGCAGGCACGCTGGCACTATAGTGCAGGGAAACCGTTTTGCACAAAAACAATCCTAAGAGAGAATTTCCTCTTTCTATGTATGCAGCAGAAAGCAGCACATGTGGAAAGAGGAAATAACAAGGAGAAATACGTAATTTCTCTTTATTGCGTCCCACTGGGGAAGGCATAGCATGTTGATGCGATCTCAGGTTTACTAGCTTTAGTAAATCTGAAATGCACCACAATACATGGGTGGATGCAAAGGAACATCCATGCTCCATCCATGGAACGCCTCCCAAGTTGAAAATCACCGTAATGCAGCACAAGCATCTGCGATGTGTTACATTTCTTTATAAAGCTATGCAAGGCCATGGAAATCAGGTCTTGCTTGGCATGGTAAATTCCAAATAAGCCTTTGCATTGCCCTAAGTTGCCTTGTGCTGCGCAAGGGTGAAGCTAAGACTTAGTAAATCTAGTCCTGCATTTGTATTGGAGGCATAAAAAGAGCTCATACCAATGTAACTTGCATGCTAATCAATTCTAATGTATGTCATATTTCCCTCACAAACAAAGGTTATGCTTATGATTTTATGCATGATCAACATTTCCAGTTGAACATACTAAGCTAAAAATCGATTTGGCTGAAGACTAGGTGTATCAGAGTGCAGGAATCATAACTGGGGAGTGGGACTGTATTATTAGTACCTGCTTCCCTGACCAGACCCTCCGTCACAGAAACGTCACACAATAATAACTGAGCACTAACATGATCAAATATGATGAGACTTGGAATATGGGTTTTAAACAGGCCAAAATCAACCATATATTTTATTAAATGAGAATTTGAAAGACAAAAATTCCATTAGTTAATCTATTGAGTGCTGCCATTGCTATAGTAAATGCTGAGTGTGGATGCTGTTGACGCTGCATTAACACTGGGTTATTTGTGGTGACCTTTATTAAAGTATCACACAGTGGCTGCACTGGGGCAAACGCTTTTTGACACAATTACACATTACCACTGCCCTGACTGTACAGGCATCATTCGGATATCTTGGTTAGGACTTTAATTTCATGGTTTTTCCCCTTATCCTGCAAAACTAAAGTACTTCACGCATCTTGCCACTTGCACAAATGATGTGCTCTTATATTGTTACTCTTAACATGACTGGGGGTATTAGTATTTCTTCTACACTAGTTTCTACACCAGGGGCCATATTATACATTGTGCCCTGGGGGTGCAATGGGCCTTTGTGTCTGCTTAGTGCATCCCCAGGGCACAATGGTATTACAGACGGGGCTGCATACGCTTGTGTGTTACCTTCTGTAATACTGACAGCGCTGGCACACATGTAGCTCTAGTGCTATCATGCGAGGGTGGTTCTTCATTTGCATGGGGATGAGGCCCCATGCAAATGAGGGAATCACTTTGTCTCTTTTCCGCACCGTATTATGGATGTGTGCACAGAGGCAGACATGCCCTCATTGAAAGTGCTCCACAAAGGGTGGTGCACCAAAAGTGTGCCTCCTTAAGGTGGCCCTCTGGAGGGGAGAAAGGGAGCCCCATGAACCCCCCAGTTATCCCCTTACAGATGGGTGCAGTCACTCAGTACACCTGCCTGCAAGTGGATCTCTCTGTCCTCTTCAAACCGCCTGCACTGTCAAACACGGAGTGGCTTTGAAGCAGCTGCTCAGTATTTCACTTGAATATGCTGCCCCCCGAGCAGCACCAGTTTGCAGCTGCCCTAGCAGTAGTGCATTCATTGTTAATGCTTGCACACAAAAAGCATACAGAATGGCTTGTATCCCTTTGTTATGCAATCAATGAGAAAATAACTCTTTTTGTATGGTCACCTCCATTTGTGCTGACTGGTATTGATGATCTTTGATCTTCGTAGACTGGGGTGCTGCTGACCAGGCCCCAGTGTATGTGCTTTGACATATAAATATTGATAAAATTGGCACATTCCCAACTGGCACGTTTAACCTGCCAATAAGGCCACAGAATAAGATGCAGATCAATAGTACAAACACAACACACACTTGTGCGATACAAGCCTGTTGAAAACGAACTATAAGTGAGTGAGTGACACAAAGAAGCATCCTCTTTACATGCTGCTAAAAAAAATACAAAAAGTTAATCTTGGCCTATTTAATGGTTTTTTAATTGTTTTACCAGCATTGGAAGGGTGAAAGCCTGTAATTTGAACACATGAACTTGTGACCACTGCATGTATTTTTTCAGTGTTAACACAAGCAGAGCCATCTTGCTGGCTCAGTCATTAGTGCATGTGGTTTGTGCCTGTTACTTGCATGACTAGCTAAGTCAAAGATGGTTTGATGGTGAGGTCTGCTGGTTGCATAACTTTTTGAGCGACTAGAGCTGTTTCAGAATCATCTTTATAAGAAGCCCAAGCCCACCTTGTTGAATGAGATGGTCCTTAGTCTGCATAGGTGTTTCATTTTGAGGTCCATATGATCAGCTTTGCCACTGTTGTTATGCTGCATTGTTAATCAGCATGCTGACCTCGGACATACCCTGAGGGCTGCGAGAGCACAAGCACTGAGTCTTAGCATGTCTGGACAGTGCAAGAAAAGAAAACAAATATGAGTGGTTGGCGGAGCAGCAGAGAATCTTCCAGGAGCGGCCAATCAGCATTAACCCCTTCGCTGTTAGGCCTTTTCCCCCCTGTACTAAGCCTTTTTTTTGGCTATTTGGGGGAGTTTGCGCTTAGGCCTCTGTAACTTTTTGACCACATAAGGTATCCACGCCAAATTTGGGTCCTTTTCTTCCAACATCATGGGGATTCTAAAGGTACCCAGGGTTTGTGGATTCTCCTGTAGGGGACCCAGAAATTAGATAAAATACAGCAAAATGTGTTTTTTTGGGGAACAATTTGAAAAAACAGCTGCAAATGAAAGCGTCTGATTTTTTCCCTGCAAAGGGTATCAAAAAAGGGTTGGTGAGGCTGAAATCACAATTTTCCCAGCTTTTAGGGAATTACAAACTTTTGTCAGAAAACCAAAATTGTGTTACACAGTTTTGGCATTTTTCTGGGACATAGCCTATATTTGCTATTTTTTGAGCTTTCAACCTCCTTTCAGTTAATGGTAGAAATGGGTATGAAAGCAATAATGGATCCTGGAAAGCTATACATTTTTAAAAGATAGACAACATTCTGAATCCACCAAGGGGTCATTTGTGTAGATCCTTCAAGGTTTCCTTATAGAAACTAACAGTTAAACATAGGAAAAATTGAAAATTACTTAAAAAAACTAGTCTTTTGTGTCAACGTTTTCACCTGTAACTACTTTTAATTGTGACAGCTCTTTGAAGGCAATATAGCGTTGCATCCGCTGGACCTTACTGGTTGTGGGGATATATAGGACTTGTAGGTTCACCAAGAACCGGACAAACCCAGAGGCAAAAACTGAGCAGTGACTTGCAATGGTTTTTTATTATGTACCGGGTACATAGAAATTATTCTGGGAAAATGTATACATGGAAAAATCGGTATGTTAGACACCTATGTATTTCTGAAATGGGAACAAAATATAAAGTTTAGAAACAGTAGATATTTGCACATTTCCGAAATTGGGAATACTCATACTAGCATGAGAATTATCGGTCATTTTTCAAAATGACTTCTTTTTTACACATTGTCTTTCATTTGGAAGGCAGAAATGCATCGAAAGTCAATAGGTAATAACATTTGCTTTACAAATCTGAATTACCCTAAGTCTCCCGATAAAAATGGTACCTCACATGTGTGGGTAGGCATAGTACCCACGACAGGAAACGGCTCAAAACGCAACGTGAACACACCACAATTTCACAATGAAAAATTACCCTATTTTTGCAAAGTGCCTAGCTTTAGTTTTTTAACCCTAGCTCTGCCGGCACCTAGGGAAACCTAGCAAACCTATAAATTTTTTAAAACTATACACCCAGGGGAATCCAGGATGGGGTGACTTGACTGGATTTCACCAGATTCTGTTACCCAGAATCCCTTGCAAACTGAAAAAATTGTCCAAAAAAACACATCTTCCTCATATTTCTGTGGTGGAAAGTTCTGGAAACTGCATGGATCCACAAATTTCCACCCACCCCACGTTTCCCAAAGTCTTCAGAGAAAAACGGTACCTCACTTGTGTGGGTAGGCCTAGTGCCCGCGACAGGAAATGGCGCAAAACGCAACGTGTACACACCACAATTTTGCAGTGAAAAATGACCCTTTTTTGGCAAAGTGCCTAGCTGTAGTTTTTGAACCCTAGCTCTGCCGGCACCTAGGGAAACCTAGCAAACCTATACATTTTTTAAAGCTAGACACCCAGGGTAATCCAGGATGGGGTGACTTGACTGCCTCTCACCAGGTTCTGCTACCCAGAATCCCTTGCAAATCTAAATAATTGTCCAAAAAAACACATTTGCCGCACATTTCTGTGGTGGAAAGTTCTGGAATCTGTGTGGATCCACAAATTTCCACCCACCCCGCGTTCCCCAGAGTCTCCCGAGAAAAACAGTACTTCACTTGTGTGGGTATGCCTAGTGCCAGCGACAGGAAACGGCGCAATTTCACTTACCCCGCGTTCCCCAAAGTCTTCCAAGAAAAATGGTACCTCACTTGCGTGGCTGGGTCAAGGACCCGTGACAGGCAAGGGCCCAAACCCTATTGAGGCAACATCATAATTACCCATCACAAATCAACCTGGTTTTGCAAGGAGGGTGCCATGAGTTTTTGGCCCTGGGCTCGGCAACCATCTAGAGAAACCTACCAAACCCACACATTTCTGAAAACTGGACACCCGGGGGAGTCCAGAGAGGTATGGCTGGTGTGGGTCCCCTAAAGTTTTCCTACCCAGAATCCCCTGCAAACCTCAAATTTAGCTGAAAGAATCACTTTTTTCTCAAATTTCTGTGTGGGAAATTTCTGGAATCTATGTAGATCCACAAATTTTCTCCCACCCAGTGTTTCCCCATTATCTCCCGATAAAAATTATACCTCACTCGCGTGGGTGGGTCAAGTACCCGCGACAGGCAAGGGCCCAAAACCTATTGAGGTGACATCAAAATTACCTATCACGAAACAACCTGGTTTTGCAAGGGGTGTCCGATGAGTTTTTGGCCCCGGGCTCGGCGGCCATCTAGGGAAACCTACCAAACCCACACATTTCTGAAAACTAGACACCCAGGGGAGTCCAGTGAGGTATGGCTTGCGTGGGCCCCCTAACATTTTCCTACCCAGAATCCCCTGCAAACCTCAAATTTAGCTGACAAAAATCACTTTTTTTCTCAAATTTCTGTGTGGGAAAGTTCTGGAATCTCCATGGATCCACAAATTTCCTTCCACCCAGCGTCCCCCCATTCAGGGCAGCCCCCACCCCCAGGGCATTGGGATGCCCATTCATAGCAGCCCCCACCCCATACATGAAAAAGGCAGCAAAATCGTTGGCGACCAGTGGGCTTTTTGCCCCCCTGGGGGTGCAGATTGGGGGCTAATGCCGCCATTTGCCCCCCAGGGGGGCAGAAATCCTACTAGATGCCAGGGATTTTTTTTAGCAAATATTAATTAGGGTGGGGGTTGGCAAAAACGGGTATGTCAATGCCCCCACCCTAATAAAAATGTGCCCAAAAAATCCCTGGTGTCTAGTGGGATTTTTGCCCCCCGGGGGAGCAGATTGGGGGCTACTGCCCCATCTGCCCCCCAGGGGGGAAGGAAGGCTGTAATTTTTGTGGGGAGGGGGTGGGGCCATGGGCATGCCCGTTTTGGGGCAGCCCCACCCTAATTCAAATTTGCCCCCAAAAAAACCCTGTTGTCTAGTGGGCTTCTTGCGCCCCCGGCAGGGCAGATTAGGGGTAATGCCCCCATCTGCCCCCCAGGGGGGCTGGACGTCCAGTAGACGCCAGGGAGCTTTTGTGGCAAATTTTGATTAGGGTGGGGCTGTCCAAAACGGGCATGCCAATGCCCCCACCCTAATTAAAATTTGCCCAAAAAATCCCTGGTGTCTACTGGGCTTTTTGCCCCTCCCCGAGGGGCAGAATTGGGGCTACTGCCCCATCTGCCCCCCAGGGAGGGCAGGAAGGCAGTCATTTTTGCGGGGGAGGGGGGTGGGGACATGGGCATGACCGTTTTGGGCAGCCCCACCCTAATTCAAATTTGCCCCCCAAAAAACCCTGGCGTCTAGTGGGCTTTTTGCCCCCCCGGCAGGACAGATTGGGGGCTAAAGGATCTCCCCTTTCCAATGATACCCCGCCCGTCTTTCTATGTGCCCGGGGGGCTGAGATAGCCCCCTGAGCACATAGAAAGTGAAACTGAAATGAGCCTAAAGGCTCATTTCAGTTTCGGTTTCTGTGCAATGAGGACAGCGCGATGTGCGCGCTGATCGTCATGGCACAGAAACCAGGGAGGGGGCCTCGGGAGCTGGGGAAGCTCTTCGCCAGCTCCCAGGGTCACAGGGGTGAAATAGAAATCCCTCTGCTGTTTGCAGCAGAGGGATTTCGTGCCCCTGGCCTCATGACGGAATGGTTCCGTCATGAGCACAGGGGTACCGATGCTCATTACGGAACCATTCCGTCATGAGCATCTAAGGGGTTAAAGTTTGGCTGTGAAGATAAAATTAAAGAAAACAAGTACTGGTGACAACATCAGAAAAGTGAATGCTACACTGGAAAATAAGGTTGCTCAATGAATAAAATACAAATGTCACATGAGTAACAGAATGTGGCAAAAACTGTGATGACTGACCATACTCTTGTTGATTTAAAATAATCTATTATGCATACCGAGGGAAATGGAAGGATACAGAAAGGGTATAGAAAGACAGCGAGACTAAAATATTACTGCGTGCTCATCCAAGATGTGATTGACAATGTCTCAAGCAATGGCTCAAGGATTCTGACCCAAAACAATTGCTCGATTAAGGAATGCCTACTATATGCATATGTCATATATATATTTTAAAGAAAATGAAAGGTCTTGGCTTAACCCAGACCAAAAAAGAGTAGTTGTGTATAATTAGTTATGTGGCAAAAGAGTAGATAATAACAGTTTTGTACTGTTTCTAGTGCATGATTAGCTGTTTCAAAGCACTGTACATAACAGGTGCTACTATTACCAAAAGTAATGCTTGTCAATGTATTTAACTAAAGGAAATCTGAGGTCCGCAGCAAATGTGTAATTCACTGAGTCATCTTGTTGGCTGTCAAAAGGCCTCTGGTCACCTTTACATTAACAAAGATGTCCCACTTGTAAGTACCCTACATGTAGAGTTAAAAACTAAGGTAGTAGGAGACAGAGTTTGAGGACTACAAACATTCCCAAATGTAATGGCATGATTTGAACAGAAGTGTAGCAAAGATGCTATGGGCCCTGGTGCAAACAAGGAAAATGCATGCAGGTCAAGAGACCCAATTCAATTTGAACACTCCCAGTTTTTTAGGTCAAGGTGGCTTTATTTTAGCTGTCTCCCACCTAAAATTGCCTCAGACTCAATTGAAGTAAATAAGTTAAATACATTAACTCAATTGTGTTTTTGTGAATAATTTAATTTACAACTCAACCTAAACCTTGGGCCTTGGCCCATGTCCATGTCTGCACTACTTTAATTAGTCAGTTATGAAAAAAGCATGCTGAAGTTGAATTGTGTTTTATAGTGCTATATCCATATTATGGTGCATATCTGATCTGGAAAGCTTTACTACAATAATTTTAATTTGTGACTATCTGAAAGATCAGTGGAATTGGGAAGATGTAAACAGAAACCAGATGCTCCGTTTTTAAACAAACATTAGCTTTCTCCTAAACTTTAACATAACAAACACCCATTAATGTGAAGTCGGTGTAAAAAACTCACTTCTCGACAGCCAGAAGCAAGAGGCAGATATGGAAAGGAAGAGGAAAAGACTCAAGGCCAAAATGGGCAATATTATAAAAAAGAAAATAGACTTTGACAATAGTTTTCAAAAATACCATATCAAGAGCAAGTCCACGACTTCCAAAGAGCAAAGGCACAAAGACCTTGAGGAACTAGAGCCTCCTCAAACCCCAAGCCTCAGGAAGAACAAGAAGAAATCTATGAGGAGGAAGGGGAAGAACCAGTTTTATTTTTATTTTATGGCATTATTCCACCATCTAGTTCTTGGATATGGAATCTTCCCAAAAATGTTTTTGTCCTTCTACTATGTTTGTGTTTGGTGTTGGTGGGCCTCAACCTACCTCCATATGGTACACCTTGTGATTTATTTTGTGCTTCATTCGGAAGCTTCCACCTTTGGTCGCCATCTTCAGATTATTATTTTTTTCCCTCATCTTCTTTGCGGAGGAGGGTGGGTTCGCTTGTGAATCCAGAAATTCTTCAAGCTGCAAAACTACACCGACAGGTAAAAAACTATATATTTTAGAGCATGAATCTTTTCTGGATTCATATGTTGTGCATTGATGATTTTGTAGCAGTTTTTACTACAGTGGTGGTTGGGTTGAAGATGAGTGTTGATTTAAAAAGAGATGTTGTAAGACATTTTGTCCTACTTGTGCTTCTTTATTCATCTGAATGTCCACACAGTAGTGTTTTGTGAACCTGTGCACTGATGACAATTTTGCTGCCATACAAATGTCTTGAAGTGGAGTATTAGCTAGGAAAGCCATAGTAGCTCCCTTCTTTCTTGTTGAGAGTGCACCAGGATTGCTTTACAGTGTCACACATGCCTGTTTGTCACATAATTGGATTGTTTGCGCAATCCATCTTGCAATTGAGTTCTTTGTTACTGGTCTTCCTAGGAAATTATTTGCAAATGACAGGAAGAGTTTCTTTGTCTTTCTATGAGCCTTTGTCCATTCTATGTAAACCATTACTGCTCGCCTTGCATCTAGAGTGTGTAATGTTCTTTCTGCGTGCGTCTTTGGTTTTTGAAAGAAACTTGGTATCTGAATACTCTGACTCATGTGGATTTGTGAGATCAACTTTGGCAGGAACTGTGAGTCTGTTCTCATGACAATTTTGTCCTCGCGTATCTGAAAGTATGTATCCTGTAATGTGAATGCTTGTAACTCACTATCTCTGCGTAGTCATGTAAAGGAGACTAAAAAAAGCAGTCCTTAGTGTGAGCATTTGTACAGATGTCTTATGTAATGGTTCAAAGGGTGCTTTCATTAATTGTGTGAGCACTATAATTAAATTCCAATTAAATTTCTTTTTGCTCCTTTCAAGAACTTTTTGATGACTGGTGACATGAAAAAATGTCTTCCAATGTGACCTCGGAGGCTGTGGCATCCTAATTGCCAGTGCGGGACCGCCGCACCACTGGCGGCCGGTCCCAGCACCACTAGGGTGGCGGGAGGATGAAAGTCTGCCCTCCATCCTAATAGGCCCCTTAGTCTTCAGGAGCCATGCTGTCAGACAAAAGGACTCTGGTCCTGGATGGAAAACCTATCCTTTTTGCATTGACAAGTCTTGTCTGATTGGTAGTCTGTAAATCCTCCCCTGTGACAGGTTTATCAGATCTGAGAAATAAGGCTGGCTTACCCACTGTGGTGCAATCAGCATAAGTGTCATGTTGCTGCTCCTGCATTTGCTGATCACCTTGTGGAGCAGTGGTATTGGAGGAAAAGAGTAGAAATATTTCCCAGACCAGTTTATTGACAGTGCATGCCCGAGTGATTGGTGATACTGTTGTCTAGATGTAAAGTGGTGGCATTTTGCATTCTGAGCAGTTGCAAAGAGATCCATTTCAGGTGTTCCCCATCTGTGAAAAATCTTTGAGAGTACAGTTTGGCTCAGTTCCCACTCATGAGACCATGAACCTTGTCTGCTTAGTCTGTCTGCTTCTGTATTGTCTTTCCCTGGTAGGTGGATAGCTACCATCTGCTTTTCTCTTTGGATGGCCCAGATCCATATTTCTTGTGCTAGTCTTGACAGTGATATCGACTGGGTCCCTCCTTGTTTGTTTATATAAAGCATGGTGGTTGTGTTGTCGGTTCGGATCAATATGGATTTCCCCCAGAGCTATTTCTCAAAGGCGTTTAAGTCTAGGAATACGGTCTTCAGTTCTAGGACGTTGATGTGTTGTACTGCATCCTGGTCCATTCAGACCCTCCTAACTGTGAGGTTGTTCATCTGCGCCCACCATCTCTTACACGAGGCACCCTTTGTTATGGTCAGTATAGGATGTGGCTGTGTAAAATTCCTTCCTTGTAGTATATGTGCTCTGTTCCACCACACTATTTCTTTTTCTATTTTCTGCGTGACAACCACTATATCTTCCCAACTCCCTGTCGATTGTGACCATTGACTCTGCAACCATTGTTGAAGGGGTATGTTTTCGGTATTAACGGGATGCAAGAAGCCATCATTCCCATCAGCTTTCCCACCATCCTCATGTCAGAGCTTGCCTCTTCCGGTAGAGTTGTGTCTCCTTCAGAAGCTCTATTGTTCTCTTCTCACTCAGAAGGCTTTCCTTAGTATTGTATTTAATCTTGCATCCAAGATAACCCTTTCCTGTTCTGGTTCGAGCAAGGACTTTTCCATGTGAATTAAAAACCCTAGTTGAAAAAGAGTTGTTATGACCAGTTGCATATGTTGTTTGCATCTTTCGTATGAATTTTCTCTTACCAATCAGTCGTCTAGGTAGAGATAGACGTGTATTCCCTGCCTCCATAGATGCGCTGCTACTATTGCTAGGCACTTTGTGTATACTCTTTGTGCTTACTTTATTCCACAGGCCAGAACCTTGAACTTGTAGTGTTCCTTGTTTACAATGAGTCTGAGGAATCTTTTGTGACTTGCATTCATTGTGATGTGTAGGTAAGAGTCTTTCAAATCTATCGTGGCCAGAAAATAACCCATTCAAATTTGTGGTATTACCCTCTGCAGTGTAGTCATCTTGAACTTCTGAGTTCTTGTGAATTTATTTAGGAATCTGAGATCGAGGATTGGTCTGAGTGATGCCTCTACTTTTGGACTTAAGAAATATGTTAAGTAGTTTTCCTTGTTTCTGTCCAGTCTTGGTACTAACTATATAGACCCTTTTGTCTGCAACTCCTCTACTTACTTGAGTAGGTGGGCTGTCTCTTGTCTTGAATGCACCTTTTTCTCTGGGGCTTTCTATGCATTATCCAAATTGTATTCGTTTTGACACCCATTTCTCTGTAGTGATTTTCTTCCATTCTTTGAGAAAATGTTGTAGACTGGTGTTGAGTGTAGAGTTATTGTGTTTGCATCCTTGTTGTTGCCCTCTTGGGTGTTATCAGGTAGCCTTTTGTGAACTGGGCAAAGTCACTAGCTCGTTGGGCCACCCCCGTGGTTGTCCTCTTCCCTGTGGACGTCCGCGAAATTACTGTTTGACCTGTTGGTACTGCCAGCTGATGGGTTGCTGCTACTGTCCTGACTGGTTACCTTCCTGAAATGACTGCTGGTTTGTTTGGTGATCTGTTGCTGATTAGTAGGATCCTCTTCCTTCAGGTATTCTTGATGGTATTGTTCATCCTCTGCGCATGTTACCGCTGAACGGTGGAGCTTCCATCGATTTTACTGTCTCGTGGAGTTACCCAAGACTCGGATCCTCTAGGGGCTTTGTGATCACTTCTCCAATCGGAAGCAAGATGGCACAGGAGACCACTGGGCTGTGGAGGACTCCCTGTGATGCAGGCATGACTCCATGGACCGCGGGCCTGCCGGAGCCTGAAAGACAACATAAGTGATGCAAGGCCTGTTATGAATGGGTGCTGCTGCCTCTGGGGGATGTGAGGCCTGAGTTAATGTGTGGAGTGCAGATACTCCTATTCCAGCCAGACTGATGTTATGGCTGATTGCATCACGGTGTATCCCCAGCGAACCCTGAAATGTCCTGAACAGCCATCCTGCTGCCTCTTCGGGGTAGGCACCTCACTTTTCTGTGTTTCCCTGCTGTTTCAAGGGTACCACCACCTTGGCGATTCCTCAAACTAATGCCTGACCCCAAAATGGCCACCTTTGGGACTCAATTCCCGATCCAGAAATGTCCCACTTTCTTAGTAGCGTTCTGGCTGTGAGATCCACCCTGCTGTCTCTTCAAGGTAGATACCTCAATACTCTGTCTTTCTGCTGTTTCAAGGGCACAACTTCCCTGGAGATGCCTCAAACCCCTGCCTGACTCCAAAATGTCCGCCGCTGGGACTCATGTCCTCCTCCTGGAATGTCCCACTTTCTTAGGAGCATCCCAGGTATGAGACCCAGCTCAAATACTTACCGTATAAGACGCTCACTTTTCTAAGACATCCCCAGTGGAGGAAAACCTGTATGCACTTGTGATCTAGGGTCCTCTGGCAGGGGTTTTTTAATTATTAGACTCAGACATGAACGATTCCAAATTGTTTGGACACTGCCCCTCACTATTTGGGGTATTTCCCTTTACTATTAAGAAGCCGCCCCAGCAAAGTTATAATTGATTCACCAAAAGATTAACAACTCTTCCAACAGCAACAGTAGAAAACCCTCCTCCAGTGAACAAACCCTCACCAAGATGGCCGCCTGAACCTGCTGGTCTGCATAATCAAGCGCTCCTGCCACCCGCCACACATCGGAATGCCAAATCTTGAGCAACCTCTAGAGGGACTACTGAGGGTTTATCTCCTCCATCTCACCACATGAGCCTGGAGCTGCCACAGGATCGGCCCGTTTCCTCGATCACTGTGTACTTTGCAAGGCTGTGGATAACCTCAGGAGGACCATCTTTAAACTTGCAATAGCTGCTTAGGTCAACTCCTATAACTTCCCAACAGTCATCAGCCTCCAACATGTTGTCGCCATCTGTTGCCACCAAGTCCCCCCCAGGGCCCCTCTCCAAATCCGGTGCAAATGTTTTCAAGATCAAATACCCCCCAAATCCTTCCAAACACGCAATGAAAAACGTGAAACACAGGACCTTGAGAGACTTCCCAGAAACTCTCTTTGCTGACAAATACCACTGCCAACGCAAAGGCTCCCTCAAAACTGACCTCCTCCTCTTCACACACAACACTGACCTACCAATCATATCCTCTTCTCTATCTAAGATCCCCTTTGGATGCAAACTCAAATTCTGCTCCCCCTTTGGCCTCTCGGGGAACCTTTCTATGCCCATTTACAACAATGAGAACATAATGTTGAATGCCAATGATACAATTCTGATTATAAGGAACAAGGAGACCCTAGGAGTCAGAAGGGACCAAGGGTGTAAACATTTTTATAAAGGAACAGTGGTCCCATTCAATTAGAGTAAATTAAGATGCCACAATTAGTACAATGAAAAATTGGGTTTTATGTTTGAAGACAATGCAGAAACTACTAGTAAATTACAGTAAATAGTGAGAAAAAATAAAACAGTGAGTGAGTTGGTGGCAGGGTAATAGGAAATCAGCCGATTTCCGGTAACCAGGCAAGTGATTTAAAAGGTGACTTTTTGGTGCTCGAAGGTAGTTGTTAACAAAAAGTCAGTAAGACATTTCATACTCCGACATTTCAATTTGCAATACAATGGAGTTTAGAAATGGTTGTCAACGACGTTTCGATCCCTTAGCGAGTGGTAGGATCTCTTCAGGACAGGAGAATGACAATTATTTGCCTGGGAGGAAGCATTGCCCGGAGCGGGAAGAGGATGATCCACACTGGGTGGTGTGTGATGCGCAATAGCGTCACATACATCAATGACGATTGAGAGTGTTAAAGTCCGGGACTCGTAGATGTTCAGAATTACGTGGAGGCGGGAAATTAAGCCAGACTTACGGTGAGCCACTAGGAGGAGAAAAAGGCCCGTCAGATATCGTCTCATGCAAAAATTCCGAACGATAATGTTGAAGGTCGGGACTCATAGGATGTTGAGAATCCGTGGAGGCGGAGAAGTAAACCGGAGTGACGGTGAGCCACTGGGAGGAGTAAAATGGCCCGCCAGGTACGAGTCAGGCCAATTCCTGAATACGTATGGAGTTCCGAGGGAGCCGGAACGTGCGTTTTGAAGCGTTAGGAAAACAATGCAGCCGTGGGGCGGGAGCCCGGATAACGACAACGTAGTAGGTAGCCGATAGTTCCGCGGCTGGGCGTGAAGGCACGGGCTGTGTTCACACAGCCCGCGCCTTCACGCCCAGCCGAATCCTCGGAAGCTCCCCAGGTTATTCGCGTTACCATACGCTCTGCCGCGGAACTATCGTGGTGGTACTGGTGGTACGGGCCGTACCCACTCTCTGAGGGCGTGGGTACGGCGCGTACCCCTCCATCACCACTCCAATGGTGGTACAGGCCGTACCCACGCTCTGGTGGCGTGGGTACGGCGCGTACCCCTCCATCACCACTCCAATGGTGGTATGCCCATACCCACACTCTGGGGGCATGGGTACGGCACGTACCCCTACATCACCACTCCAATGGTGGTACGGGCTGTACCCATGGCCTCAGAGCGTGGGTACGGCGCGTACCCCTACATCACCACTCCAATGGTGGTACGGGCCATACCCACGCCCTCAGAGCGTGGGTACGGCCCGTACCACCATTGGAGTCTGGATGTAGGGGTACGCGTGGTACGGACCGTACACACGCCCCCAGAGCGTGGGTACTGCTCGTACACCCCATGAATGTGGGGGTATGGTTCGTCCCACCCGTACCCCTACGGCACCAGTACTGAATGGATACAAGGCCTACACACGCCACGAATGTTGGCTTAGGGCCTGGTGCAGCATATAAGCAGTATATTGGTGTGTGTGTATGCACAGGACAGCAGTGTACTGCACCAAGGGGGCGGGTGGATGGCTGGGTGGCTGCAGAGGACTCCCAGCAGTGGACAGAGACATGTGAGGGGTGGGTGCAGAGGAATACCAGTAGTGGACAGAGACATGGGGGTGGGTGCACAGGACTCCCAGCAGTGGCCTGCAATATGAGGGGTGGGTGCATATCACTCCCAGCAGTGGACAGACATGTGAGGGGTGGGTGCAGAGGACTCCCGGCAGTGGACAGAGACATGGGGGTGGGTGCCCAGGACTCCCAGCAGTGGACAGAGCCATGTGAGGGGTGGGTGCAGAGGAATACCAGTAGTGGACAGAGACATGGGGGTGGGTGCCCAGGACTCCCAGCAGTGGACAGAGACATGGGGGTGGGTCCCCAGGACTCCCAGCAGTGGCCTGCAATATGAGGGGTGGGTGCATATCACTCCCAGCAGTGGACAGACATGTGAGGGGTGGGTGCCTATCACTCCCAGCAGTGCCCAGACATATGAGGGGTGGGTGCAGAGGACTCCCAGCAGTGGACAGAGACATGGGGTTGGGTGCCCAGGACTCCCAGCAGTGGACTGAGACATGTGAGGGGTGGGTGCAGAGGAATACCAGTAGTGGACAGAGACATGGGGGTGGGTGCACAGGACTCCCAGCAGTGGCCTGCAATATGAGGTGTGGGTGCATATCACTCCCAGCAGTGGACAGATATGTGAGGGGTGGGTGCCTATCACTCGCAGCAGTGCCCAGACATATGAGGGGTGGGTGCAGAGGACTCCCAGCAGTGGACAGAGACATGGGGGTGGGTGCCCAGAACTCCCAGCAGTGGACAGAGACATGGGGGTGGGTGCACAGGACTCCCAGCAGTGGCCTGCAATATGAGGGATGGGTGCATATCACTCCCAGCAGTGGACAGACATGTGAGGGGTGGGTGCCTATCACTCCCAGCAGTACCCAGACATATGAGGGGTGGGTGCAGAGGACTCCCAGCAGTGGACAGAGACATGTGAGGGGGGGTGCAAAGGAATACCAGTAGTGGAAAGAGACATAGGGGTGGGTCCCCAGGACTCCCAGCAGTGGCCTGCAATATGAGGGGTGGGTGCATATCACTCCCAGCAGTGGACAGACATGTGAGGGGTGGGTGCCTATCACTCCCAGCAGTGCCCAGACATATGAGGGGTGGGTGCAGAGGACTCCCAGCAGTGGACAGAGACATGGGGGTGGGTGCCCAGGACTCCCAGCAGTGGACAGAGACATGTGAGGGGTGGGTGCAGAGGAATACCAGTAGTGGACAGAGACATGGGGGTGGGTGCCCAGGACTCCCAGCAGTGGACAGAGCCATGTGAGGGGTGGGTGCAGAGGAATACCAGTAGTGGACAGAGACATGGGGGTGGGTGCACAGGACTCCCAGCAGTGGCCTGCAATATGAGGGGTGGGTGCATATCACTCCCAGCAGTGGACAGATATGTGAGGGGTGGGTGCCTATCACTCGCAGTAGTGCCCAGACATATGAGGGGTGGGTGCAGAGGACTCCCAGTAGTGGACAGAGACATGGGGGTGGGTGCCCAGAACTCCCAGCAGTGGACAGAGACATGGGGGTGGGTGCACAGGACTCCCAGCAGTGGCCTGCAATACGAGGGGTGGGTGCATATCACTCCCAGCAGTGGACAGACATGTGAGGGGTGGGTGCCTATCACTCCCAGCAGTGCCCAGACATATGAGGGGTGGGTGCAGAGGAATACCAGTAGTGGACAGAGACATGGGGGTGGGTGCAGAGGAACACCAGTAGTGGACAGAGACATGGGGGTGGGTGCAGAGGATTCCCAGCATTGTCCTGACATATGAGTGGTGGGTGCATCATCCTCAGATGAGCACAACTCCATGTTTAATGAACGCATCCCCAATGTGCGAAAATGTTGAGAGTGCCATATCAACACATCACTGACAGCAGTATCCCACTCCCATGAGGATGGATGTCTTTCCCCCACTGCATGACACACCACATGTGGGTGTGAGGACAAATGACACATGCATACCCACCCCTGGCGGATGCAGCACAATACACACACTGAGAACATGTCACAAGACTGCATAGTTATGTGAAAGCCTACTAAACTAAGAGAGCCAAAGGGAATACACACTGTCACGTACATTCCAGGACTGATAGGAATGTACAGGTGCTGGCACAGCCACCAAGTAGTTGTCTCCCATGGAAGGAATAGGGTGGACTTCCCACAGATACAATGACCACAAATGTCAGTCAGGTGACCAAATACCCTGCAGAACAAGTACCAATTGTGTGCTAGGCTGGGAGTACACACATGCATAGTACGGAAAAGGGACAAGTTCCACATGGAGGCATGACAACATACTCTATATACAAGTACAGTGACTACCAAGGATGGCACAGACGATGCAGCCGGAGACATTGCTGAGCAGGCATGGGCCTAGTTGAAGTGATCCGTCAGCCACCAAGGAAATGTAGACACAGGTCAGCACAACAATAGTGCAACTCCCTGCAGGGAAAATGTCAGGTGCCACAGAGGAAGGAACACTCCTTGGAACAATGTCTCCAAACAAAAAGAGCATACACGAGCAAAGAATCTTAGCAGAGACCTTGTGATGGCACGCAGATACCAGGGTCCACCCCATGAGCACCATACTACAACATTTCCCAGACACCTAACACATGATCACCACCCCAACTCATGGAGCATCAGCACCAACATCAATACCTGAAAAGCAATCGTGTTCAAAGGGAAAACAAAATGCTTTATTCAGCAGTCAAATAAAATGTATAAAAGGACACTATGTACAAAGGCCATAGGCCAGTCCAGATGCGATGTCCTGGGGGGGACACATGTCCACGCATATCCCCTAGCTTGCCTGCACATTAGAAACCTCTGGTTCATCGACTGGGGTGGGGGCATCATGTGGGGAAGGACCAGGCACCGCAGGGACAGGAGGGGGAAGGGTAGGTGTTGTGGGTGCAGGGACGGACGATTCCACCACAGGGGGTGGGGCAGCGCCAAAGGTGGAGGTTACTATGGTGCTGCACACATCGGCAAGCTCTTCCAGCGTCTCCCCTGCACCCGAATGAACCACAGGCCCCAAGGAGGGGGGGGGGCGGAGGGATGGGTTGCAGCGCTACTGGGGGAGGTGGTGGACAGGGGGGGGGACTCATCTCCCCTACCCGTGGAGTGCCTTGCCCATTTGCGCGATGGTGAAGCAGTGGGGCTGAGGCCCAGCACAGCCAAGTAGGTCTCCTTCTCAGACTGTGGGGCAGGGGAGCCGAGGGGAGTGACATTGGTGGGACTGGTGAGTGAGGCATGTGGACTGTGACTGTGGCTGCATGTCTGCCTGTGTGCCCTAGACCCAGTGAGTGTGCCTTCTATCCCCTGAGTGTGTGTGACTGGAGGTATGCGCTTGCCCTTCCCTGTTGGTGTGCTGGCTGTGTATGGTGTGGTGCCTGCATGGGAATGTGTGTGTGTGCTTGGGACAGGCATGGGAGTGGGAAGTGTGGATGGTGCAGGGATAGGTGGGGGGACCAAGTGCTGCAGGAGACCCACTGCTGCTGTCAGTGACGAGTCCATGGACCTCAGCAACATCCGTTGGTCAGACATCGCTGATGACATGCCCTCCATGTACGACACCATCTGTGTCAGCAGTGTGGTGTGGCCATGGAGGACAGTCAGGATCGATGTCTGCCCAATCTGCAACTGCCGCTGAATGTCCACAGACTCGGCAGTGAGGGCAGCAGGGGGGACAGGGGCAGGGGGTGTGGTGCCTGGCACGAAGGAGACACGTTGTTGCCCTACACGGACAGAAGGGACCAGAGCAACTGGGAGGGCGGGGATGGGAATGGAGGGGGCGGTGACAGTTTTAGTGCTGCTGCCAGCTGTTGGAGCAGCCTCCGCCCCCTTAGGGAGTTCAGCCTCGGACCCGTCAGCGTCGTGGTCTGTGTTGGTACTACCCAGGTCCTCCGCCGCACTCCCCTCGCCCTCCGTGCCACTTGATGCTGCCGACTCGCCAGGAGTGGTGGCACTGGTGCTGGATCCTTCCTCCACGTCCGTGCAGGTGTCTCCCTCGGTGTCCCCCGATGATGCTGTGGGCAAGGTGAAGAGACAGGAAATAATCAGTCACCTGTGTACATCTGACACATGAGTCCAAACATAATAGGTCACAGTGCATATAATGAAAAGCATCATGAGTAACATCTAGATGACTCCGCACATATGTAAGCCCTGCACTCCCCAGTTGGTTCACCTACCATGCCACCTTAAAGAATGAATATCAGGACACAACAGCAAATAACTGGATATCCAATTATACAGAGAAGCTATTGTCTGTGAACAGTGGAGCACAGTCAGACTATGAAGGCATGCCACCCCTTGGTCAGTGTGAATGAAACAGTATTGGTGCACCCAATGCCAAATAACAGACGCCAATGCTGAAGGTGTCCACACACTCATAGACCTGTGAGTACTTTAGAAAAGCCAAATAAATACTTCCTGATCCATTGGGAATCACAACACTTTACACAATTGACAAGTTTGGAATGTGTGAATGTTCCACTTGTGGAACAGAACACACATGTGCATGAATATCAGAAGTCACACAAGGAGGTGCACACAAAACTACATTTACACAGTCATTGTATGAGCTGCCAGCCTAATGCCAAGAAGCCATTGTAAAGAAGAAATGTGGTATCAGGAAGTACATATACATGGCACCACGGTGGTCCGGATGACTGGACACCGGTAAGTTGGCATCAGCAACAACCAAGGACTAACCCAAATGCAAACACACTGTGGGAACATGGATATGTATAATTCCTGAACAATTTTGGACAGAACTTTGCCTGTGTTTGAAATGTGCCAGCGTGTTCCCCCAAAGTGTAAAGGTGGTTTCTTGTGCACTTCCTTGGGAGACAACTGTCATGCAGGCACATTAATACCCTTCACAATAATCAAAGTGAAGCATCAAAACTATTGGGACATGTTGACCAGTGTAGTGAGTGCCAAGGTACAAGACTTCTTGAATGACAACTTAAAACATGCCACCTGTCACATGGCCATCTGTACCATGATGACACAGTTGGCAACACATCTGACACACTACCTGTCTTGTGGATTGGCACACATGTCCAGACACAGGACAATGCATTAGCTAATGGCCCTGAAATAGTGTTGGAATAAGGAGCACCTGCACTGAGGAGACACCCTGATAGGACCGAAGAATGTCCACACAGATGTCAGCACACACAGACCAAACCACATAGCATCGGGAGCACACACCGGTGCCAATAATGGATGAGCTGGAAACATGTATAGCAACTTTTGACACATGCTGCAAAGCACAAACATGACACCCTGCACAACATGTCTGGGTCACTGCACGTTGAGTGTCAGGCCAGACAATTAGCACACACAGGTCAGACCTGGCAAGGAGACATAAGGTTTTGACAAGTATGCCTTTCCCTCACAAACCCCCCATACATGTGACTATGTGATTGAGACAGAGCAAGTAGTTACACCTCTCAATCTGTGTTTACTAAAAGGGGAATCAAGAACTCCTAAATGTACTCAACATCACCTCGTGAGGCTGACCACACATATATCTGTGACAAACAACCATCAACTGATAGTTGTACATAGACACACAGGCACTGCCCAGTGTGAGTATGCACAAGCCTAATGGGTTCACCCTGTACAGTGGACACATGTAGCACAATTTACGTTAATAGAAATTAGGGCAGGGAACAATGCCACAGAGGCCAAACTATGCTGAACACACAGAGACTGGCCACAGTGTGTGATGCCACACATGATTCCTAGGATAAGGTGTCTCATGGGACAGTAGTGGGCACACTGCTCCATGGTCCTGGAATGATCTGACTGTAACTGGAGCAACCGTCCTGGCCCTATGTATATCTCCCACTCATGCATATCATGTCTGAGGCCACTACATTGGTCATGCATGCTGCAAGGGTGTGTATTTAAAACCTCACACTCCTATGTGGAGCCTCAGGACAGTGCCAACAATTATGGACCCCCAAATGAGTGGACAGGACAGGGCACTGGCAAGGTACCAACACATGTCACAGACCACCCCCACACATGATGCAGAAAGCATTGTGCACCGTGATGACCTTGCAGCCTAGATGACCATGTGCAATAGTGATTACACACAGACCAGGGAACACATGTCAAGGAGGGGAAGGGAGGAAGAACAGCAGCGGTTGACTAGGGGGAACAAGATATGCACTGCACATATAAACCCTGGCAGTGTATCCATGCGACTGAGCACTTCCAAAAGCTTGTGACACACAACAGACACACATGTACCTACCCCCTTGCTGCTGCTTCTCCTGTAACCGCCTATCCATGTCAGGGAAGACCACCACCAAGACACGCTTCAGTTGGTGGGTCAGGCGCCGGCGCCCGCCGTGTTTTCGTGCTGGTGAGTCCCCCAGCAGGACCCGGGCCATCCTCCTGGTCCAGCACCGGATGTCCTGCCAGCGTTTCCTCACCTGGGCCAGGCGCCGACTGCGACCCTCCACGGAGATCACGGCCCTGACGGCCCGCTTCCATATCTTCCCCTTCTCGTAGGCGGTTACCTGTGAGGATGACAAAGTGAGAATAGATCACTACACCTGCACCATGTCACAGAGACACACATTAGGACATCTTTCATTTGTTGAACAGGGCATAGCATGCTGCAAACTAATAGCACCTTCGTCATAGGGAATTTCGCCTCTGTGTAAGCCCCAATGCACTACATGGCATTGAAAGTACACAGGTGGCATGAGGGGTGCAACACACTCCCTGATCATGGCACACACTGTACATCACAAGCAACACAAGGCTGATGGACAGCACCTCCAAGCAGTCACATGCCCCAGGCCACTGACCCAACCTCAGCAGAGAACACAGACACACACAGGCACAGATAAATCACCTGCCAGTGGCAACAGCGGATACAAACATCACTCTGCACATGTGCCACTTGCCTTGGGGGTGTCACAGGCGTGGGGCTAGCCCAGCTAGTCAGACACACATCACGGCTTACTTCTTACATCAGATGGGTTGAGCAGTTGCCTCCTCCATGCAGCTGCGGTGCAACACTCCACATAGACATTCACCCACATGACAAGGAACATTCACATACATTAATGTCCAGGGGGCGTACACATCATTTGGTCACTCTCACCACAGCTCCACTAACCTCACACACATCTGTGGGTACAGTCACCTGTCACACCGGGGGGAACACTGAATCACCTCAGGACTATAGAACAAGAATGGCCAAGAGGAGTAGCCATGCTGAATGTGCCATGCACCATGCAGTGAATGTCACAGTAAGCACAATGCAAGTGAGGAGTGCACACATGAACCACATCATGCTCTGCATGACACACCTAAGCCATCCCCCCCCCCCCGGACCCACTCTAAACAACATTGCATGTCTGTCACACCTGGACACAATGCCAGAAGTGCCAGTCACAAAAAGAAGGGGCACAGTCAAAGGTAGCGGAGTCAGCACTCACCTGCACCCCTGGTCTACCATACAGGCTGGGGAACTGTGGGAGGATGATGTCCAGCAACGCCTCATTCTCCTCCTGGGTGAAAGGCTGGGCCCTCTCCACAGTCCTTGACATGGTGTCAGGGAAGCCAAACAGCAGCAGTGGTGTCGATGAAAGGTTGTGCAGGCAAGTGCCCTCTCATGGGTTCTGGCTGACTTATATCTGCCTTGCTGGGCTATTTCCTTTACAGGAGTACCGAGTGATTGGTCAGACTCATTTGCATCCTACGTTTCCTCCAATCCCTTTGAACATACACCAGTGACAGCATTAGCATTTTTTCAAATTTGCAGCATCATGTCAAGTCAACAACCACTTTGCAACAATGTATAAGCTGGCCAACTGCTTTTTCCAGGCCACATGATGGAAAAATTTGATCTTTAAACTGGGTATCCATGACAACCAGCATGCATTTAGGCCCTAATACTTGTCCCCTATGTGTTCCCATTGTAATTTTCAAATACCCACACCGGTACGGTGCGTTTCAAACGTAACCCTAGGGCACCACTACTCTAGTGATATGGCCCCTACACACGCGTGTAGGGGTCCTATCCCCATGGTAGTGTTGCCGTAGGCATACGCCATAGTGATACGGCCCGTACACGCGTGTGTAGGGGTCCTATCCCCATGGTAGTGTTGCCGTAGGCGTACGCCATAGTGATACGGCCCGTACAAGCGTGTGTAGGGGTCCTATCCCCATGGTAGTGTCGCCGTAGGCGTACGCCATAGTGAGACGGCCCGTACACACGTGTATACGGGCCGTATCACGATGGGAGTGTTGCCGTAGGCGTACGCCATAGTGATATGGCCCGTACACACGTGTGTAGGGGTCCTATCCCCATGGCAGTGTTGCTGTAGGCGTATGCCATAGTGATACGGCCCGTACATGCGTGTGTAGGGGTCCTATCCTCATGGTAGTGTTGCCGTAGGCGTACGCCATAGTGATATGGCCCGTACACGCGTGTGTAGGGGTCCTATCCCCATGGTAGTGTCGCTGTAGGCGTACGCCATAGTGATACGGCCCATACACGCGTGTGTACGGGCCGTATCATGATGGGAGTGTTGCCGTAGGCGTACGCCATATTGATACGGCCCGTACACGCGTGTGTACGGGCTGTATCACTATGGGAGTGTTGCCGTAGGCGTACGCCATAGTGATACGGCCCGTACACGCATGTGTAGGGGTCCTATTCCCATGGTAGTGTTGCCGTTGGCGTACGCCATAGTGATATGGCCCGTACACGCGTGTGTAGGGGTCCTATCCCCATGGTAGTGTTGCCGTAGGCGTACGCCATAGTCATACGGCCCGTACACGCGTGTGTAGGGGCCCTATACCCATGGTAGTGTTGCCGTAGGCGTACGCCATAGTGATACGGCCCGTACACACGCGTGTAGGGGCCATATCACTATGGCGTACGCCTACGGTGACATTACCATGAGGATAGGGCCCCTACACACGCGTAGTTTGACATTTACACACACATATGTTGTGGAATAATGCCAAATGACAGCAACATCTCATGACAAAATTAAGTTTTTATTTTTGGTGGGGTAAGTCTTTTGTTAGATGAACTAAGGTGCTCTACCGGGTGCATAGAATCCAAAGTTCACAGGGGGAGATGGCATCCTTGTCAGTTGGAGTCATCAGAGTCCAGACCACAGTGTTGGTCATCATTGGTCAGACTGTGACCAGCAAGTCCATGTGGCAGAGAATGTCATTGGGTGAGGTGCTGCTGTTGCGCCAGAGGGCCAGGTGCCAGGCCAGGTGACCTGGGAGATGTTGATGGTCCGCTGACTCACGGTCTTTTCCGTGGACGACCCACCTTCCTGGGGGGACCCTCAGGTGCAGGCCTTAACGATGTCTGTGATGCTCCGTCGGACGAATCCTCCTCCTCCTCCCTCCCTGTGGCTGGTGGTGGTCTTCGCCTGGTGGCACAGGGAGGGTTGCCCATGTTGTCGGCGATCCGACGGAGTGAACGGCTCATGTCCGTTTGCACCGCCAGGAGCTCAGCCAGTCTTGCCTCCATCCGTCCTTGGTGTTGTTGTTGACTGGCATGTTGCTCGGCCTGCAGGTTCTTCATCTCGTCGAGAGTCCCCTTCATCTCTGTGAGTCTCGACACTACATGGCTGATGCCCCTGGTGTCACGCCGGTATGTGTCCAGGATGTGGCGTATGTGTGACATACCGGTTCCCTCAGCTGCCTGGTCAGGTTCTTGCCTCCGCCTGCCTCCACTCCCACCACCCCTGCCCACACGAGCCTGGTCTGCCGTTGTGGGCACATCGGGTCTACGGGACCCCTGAGGGATGGCATTTGCGGGGTTGTCTGCCTCCTCCTGGGTGCCCGGAGAATCTTGTCCCTCCTGGTCAGACTGGCTCTGTTGTTCAGTGCGAGCAGGGCTCCTGGGTGTCTCCTGGGATGTGGCAGTAATGGGGGTGGGGGTTGGCACAGATGTACCTGACGCAGGTGCTGCAGGGGCTTGGGCATCAGAGGGGCCAGGTTGGTCGGGGTCATCCACGGAGTGGTGAGAGTCGTCGCTGCCAGTGGGCTCATCTTCACGCTGAGCCTGGGACTGTGATTGTTCCCCCCCATTGTTGGGGGGTGGTCGATGACATTGCCCTGTGTGTGAGAGAGAGACAATGTTAATGCTGTTTCATGCCACATCAATGTTTCATACATATTCAAGTTGTCACAGTTCCTCCAGGTAGTTGGGTGTGCCTAGCATTCCTCTCATGTCCACTTGGGGATGGGTATGTTGCGGGGGACAGATTGATATGTTCTCCTGAGTGTTTGACCAGTAGATTTTTGGCTAGGATGCTTATTTGGCTATGGATTGGTCTTGTTGTGTCACATGTCCATTGTGAGAGTGGGTAAATCCGTTGCCTGCCCCAGGGGTGTGTGCTTGTGTGAGGGGGGTGTGTGACCGAGCCTGCTGTTGGGTGTAGTGTGATTTGTCATTGGGTCTCCCAGGTGATGTGTCTGTCCCCTCATAGTGCATGCTGGCATGACAGTGAGTGTGAGTTCCTGTGCTAGATATCTGAGCTTGTGGAGTTGGTGTTTGAGTGTACAGTGGTCACAGGAGGGCCTTGTGCTGCATACAGCAGGGCCAAGTGTCAGCTACCTTGTCAGTACTTTGCCAGTCCCTGTGCATTGGGCATGGTGCATGTGTATGTACCTAGCCCATATGGGCTGAGGGCATTGGTGTCTGCTTCTGAGTTGCACAATGTGTTGTGTGAGCCCCACCTTTCCAGCATCCCGGACATCCAGTCTTGTGTTTGTGGTTGGTGTGGCCTGGGACATGGCATTGCCTTTATTTGTGAATGGGCATGGAGACGTTAGTGGCATGAGCGTGGTTTTTTAGTGTGGTTGTGTGCGGTGTGGGCTTGGGGGAAGTTGCGTGCATTTGGTGTATTTGTGGTGTGGATGCCATTCCCCCCATGTTACGTGAGTTGTTTGTGTACTCACCAGGCTCTGCGACTCCTTCG
This sequence comes from Triturus cristatus, assembly GCF_964204655.1. Taxonomy (NCBI): domain Eukaryota; kingdom Metazoa; phylum Chordata; class Amphibia; order Caudata; family Salamandridae; genus Triturus; species Triturus cristatus. The sequence continues at coordinate 1,529,037,866 of NC_140591.1, forward strand.
ACTCTGTGTACTCCCACCGGCAGAAGCATAGCCATCACCTTCTCCTCCCAGTGATGGTAATGTACGGGTCTGCGGGGCAGCCCACCTCCAGTGATGTTACTCTGGGCGTATTCCTCGTTCATTTTCCTCTTGACTGTCCTGCGCAGATCGTACCACCTGGCTTGGCATTCATGCCTGGTCCTTCGGATGGGCGCAACAGCATTCACCTTATCGAAGATCCTCTGCCACAGGCTTGTTTTTTGGGCTATGCTGGTCTGTCTGACCAATGTTCCAAACAGCTGTGGCTCGACTCTGATGACTTTGTTGACAAGGAGGTCCAGCTCCGCCCTTGTGAACTTTGGATTCTTGTCTGTGGGCATGGTGTGGGGAGTGGGTGTGGATGGTTGTGGGTGTGTGGGTCTGAATGTGATGGTGTGTGTGTGAATGTGAAGAGGGGGTGTTTGTGAAGGAGGTTGTGTGAAGGTGTGTGAGTTAAGGTGTAGTTAAGGTGTAAGTAAGGTGCTGTTGTTTGTCTGTGGGGTCTGGAAGCAGTGGGTCTGTTGCAAAGGCTCATGGGTTGTGTGTGTGGGCCCTTTTTATTGGTCCATTTGTGGGTGTGGCTGGGTTTGAATTTGTGGTGGGTGTGTTATAAGAGGTGGTTGTGATTTAGGGCCTCTGTTTGCCTGTTTGGATGTGCCAGGTCAGTCATTGAGAATAATTTTGTCATGTAGACGTGTTTTGTGGTGTTGTGCGAGTCGAATTGACCCTCCTTGTGCTGTTTTACAGTGGCCTGGTTCTGTACGAGTATTTTTCGCGTAGGTAAGGTCCGTACATACGCGATGCTGGGTGAGGGTGCTGTGGTACGGTGTTGGGGTACGGTACGTACAGGTACGGGGCTGGGGTAGGAGCCTGGGGTGCGGCGCATACAGGTGGGGTGCTGGGGTATGGTGTTGGGGTACGGTGCGTACAGGTGCGGGGCTGTGCTACGGTGTTGGGGTACGGTGCGTACAGGTGCGGGGCTGGGGTACGGGCCTGGGGTGCGGCGCGTACATGTGGGGGGCTGGAATATGGTGTTGGGGTATGGTGCGTACAGGTACAGGGCTGGGGTACGGTGTTGGGGTACGGTGCATACAGGTGCGGGCTGGGGTACGGTGTTGGGGTACGGTGCGTACAGGTGCGGGGCTGGGCTACAGTGTTGGGGTACGGTGCGTACAGGTGTGGGGCTGGGGTACGGTATTGGGGTACGGTGTGTACAGGTGCGGGGCTGGGCTACGGTGTTGGGGTACGGTGCGTACAGGTGCGGGGCTGGGCTACGGTGTTGGTGTACGGTGCGTACAGGTGCAGGGCTGGGGTACGGTGTTGGGGTATGGTGCGTACAGGTGCGGGGCTGGGGTACGGTGTTGGGGTACGGTGCGTACAGGTGCGGGGCTGGGCTACGGTGTTGGGGTACGGTGCGTACAGGTACGGGGCTGGGGTACGTGCCTGGGGTGCGGCACGTACAGGTGGGGGGCTGCGGTACGGGCCTGGGGTACGGTGCGTACAGGTGCGGGGCTGGGAGACGGGCCTGGGGTGCGGCGCGTACAGGTGCGGGGCTGGGGTACGGTCCTGGGGTACGGTGCGGAGGGGGGGTACGGTGCTGACATATGCGGGGGGAGGGGGGGTGTACGACTCATATCCGGGCACAAGTTTACCCGTGTACATGTGTGCTACAGCGTTCGCTCCGTACGGGGCCTTTTACATGCGGTTGTGTATTCGGACGGGCAGTACGGATCGTACTTGCGCGCTCGGACTTCTGTTTTACGATTTGCACGTAAAAATGTCCGGCTCCCATTCGTACACTTTTCCCGACGCTATTCGGACGTAAAAATTTCCGGCTCCCTCTCGTACCCTTTTCCCGACGCAATTCGTATGTATTTTTCACGTACAAATCGTACTTCGCAGTTTGTACGGTACTTGTACCATTCGTACATGAAAATATACGGATACGAGTCATACGCAATTTGTTTTTGCCGGATCGGAATCGGCACCTTTGTAGTGTCAATTGTGTGAACTAATTTAGTTTTGATTGTTTTTAATTTGCTTGTTAATTATTAGTTCATTAATTAATTGTTAAATAATTTTGTTAATTGTGTAATATTTTGCAATATTGGTGGTGACGTTTATAGTGGAATATAGTGAAGGTAAATTATTTTTGAACAATTAATTATTTGTTAATTATTTTGCAGGAGTGGGAATACTAAATGATTCCCCTCTGCTATCCAAAACTTTCCCTACTGTTGTACTCTCTGGAGTGGGAATAGTAATTTTTACCCACCCGCTATCAAACACTTTCCCTACTGTTGCACTCGCTGGAGTGGTAATAGTAATTTGTACCCACCCGCTATCCAACACTTTCCCTGCTGTTGCACTCACTGGAGTGGGAATAGTAATTCTTACCCACCCCGCTATCCAACACTTTTCCTACTGTTGCACTCACTGGAGTGGTAATAGTCATTTTTACCCACCCCGCTATCCAACACTTTCCCTACTGTTGCACTCACTGGAGTGGGAATAGTCATTTTTACATACCCGCTATCCAACACTTTCCCTACTGTTGCACTCACTGGAGTGGGAATAGTAATTTTTACATACCCGTTATCCAACACTTTCCCTACTGTTGCACACGCTGGAGTGGGAATAGTAATTTTTACATACCTGCTATCCAACACTTTCCCTACTGTTGCACTCGCTGGAGTGGGAATAGTACTTTTTACATACCCGCTATCCAACACTTTCCCTACTGTTGCACTCGCTGGAGTGGGAATAGTAATTTTTATCTACCCGCTATCCAACACTTTCCCTACTGTTGCACTCGCTGGAGTTGGTATAGTAATTTTTAACCACCCGCTATCTAAAACTTTCTCTACTGTTACGCTCTGAGTGGGAATAGTAAATTTTACCCACCCGCTATCCAATACTTTCCCTACTGTTGCGCTCACTGGAGTGGGAATAGTAAATTTAACCCCCCGCTATCCGACACTTTCCCTACTGTTACACCCGTTGTAGTGGGAATAGTATATTTTACCCACCCGCTATCCAATACTTTCCCTACTGTTGCACTCACTGGAGTGGGAATAGTAAATTATTCCCCCTGCTATCCAACACTTTCCCTACTGTTGCATTTGTTGTAGGGGGAATAGTAAATGATTCCCCTCCGCTATCTAACACTTTTCCTACTGTTGCCCTTTCTGTAGTGGGAATAGTTATTTTATCCCCTACACTATCCAACATTTTCCTACTTTTATAGTTAATGTAGTGTAAAATATTCTTTAAAAATAAATATAAAATTTTAATATTCTAATATATTATATATATATATATATATTTTACTTTTATATTTATATTACAGGTTTATGTATATATATGTATTTATAACTATTCTTATGTTTCTAACATGTTATAATTAAATAAAATAATTATTTATTAATATTATTGAGTTAATATATATTTAAAAAATAACATGTATGTTTAATTTTTTAATATCAAATTTATCATGTATCAGTTTTTAACATTTTTAAATAATTCTAACTATCATTTTATTAATTATGTTTATTATTTAATTATTTTTAAGACATTTAAAAAAAAGATATTTGAATCAACAATATTTTGGTTTAGATATTTTTGTACATACCATTGTAGAGATAGGCTGTTTATATTCTGTCCATCGATATTGTAGACTCGATATTCTTGTAGCTCGATATTCTGTCTGTCGATATTCTGTCAGTAATCCAAACCTACACCACAGAGGCACCATTCTTGATCTGATAGTCTCCACTTCCCCCTACCTAAAGATATATAACCCCATCCCAGTCGACTGGTCTGATCACATGCAGATACCATTCTCTCTAACCGCTCTTCCACCAAAACATACAGGCAACTCAAGAAAGAGAAAATATGAATTAGAGACACATCCACCCTTGACACAGAATCCATGGCCATCATGGCCTTTCCCCCCCTAATTGTGATTACACCTCATCTTGACATTAACAAGGCCACTGACAAGTACAACTGCATGGAATCCCTTATTGACAAATGTGCACCCCTAAAGTGCTATTTATCCAGACCAAAACCCTCTAGGCCATGGTTTTCAAAAGAGCTTTATGAAGAACGAAAGGTTATCAGAAAATGCGAGAAAGAACGGAGACAAGCAACATCTCACATGAGTATGACTAAGCTTCGCAAAGCGAGAGAACAAATACTCAGAGCCAAATCCTCCCATATCAGTGCCCTTGTGAATTCTGCAATAAATAGACCGAAGCGCCTAGTCAAGGTCATTGAACAGTGGACTAACCCCTCTATCACTTCGCTCCTAAGCCACCCGTGGCCCTTTGAAACGACTTTGTGGCTTTCTTTGATTAAAAAATGTAGAGACATCCATATATTTCTTCCTATCAACAACACCCTTGAAATGGTTGAGTCTTTACTATGCAAGGCACTATAATTATGGTAATCCTTTCCTCCTAGCAGGACATACAATGAACTATCTCCAAAGTAAAACTCTCAAACCATCATCAGGATGCCATTCCAGGCTCTATAAGCAAATCTCTTGCCAAACATCTACTCTCCATATGAACCACCTTGGTCGATTCTTCTCTCAAACAGGGCCTCTTCCAAGAATGACTAAAGATGGGTCAAATCATTCTACTCTTGAAAAAACAACCTCTTGATCCAAAGAACCTGAAACACTATTGTCCACACATCCAGTTTTAGGAAAAGTCATTGAAAGTTGCGTAGTGTCCCAACTAGCCTCACACATTCAAACAAACAACCTCCTAGGCACTCTCCAATCACGTTTCTGCCAGGGTCACATTACAGAAACTGCGATCCTCCAAATTGTCGATGACTCCCTTAGAGTCCTCGACTCCGGCTATTACTGCCTCCTGGGCCTCTTGGATCTATCTGCAGAATTCAACACTGTCAACCATCTTGACCTCCTTTGTATTCGTGAACTAAGCATAGGATGTGGAGGCACTGTCCTCAACTGGTTCTTCTCTTACCTATCAATAGGGGGTTCCTCAAGGTTCGATCCTCTGCCCAACCCTCTTCAACGTCTATCTAGAACCACTATGTGTGGTTCTCAGAAACTCTGGGATTCTCTTCCACCTCTACGCCGACGATATCCAAATATACTCGAAAATCTAATCCCCGTAGGGCATTGCCCTGCTTTCAAATACACTCTTCAAGATTCAAAACTGGATGTCAAACCACCATTTAAAACACAACCCAACTAAAACCGAATTTCTCTTGATCTCACCTCCAAAAGCAATGACTCTAGTGAAAGAATGGATGGCAACATTCCATTACAACCTTCAATGTCTGCCCCGCCATTGTCATGAGTGCCAGATCACTCGGCATCACCCTTGATAATCATCTCAATCTTCACAGCCTCATAGCAGCCATGGCCAACAGCACATGCCACCAACTTAGGCAGCTTTGAGGAATCAAACAATTGATTTCGATCAGAACCTCAAAACAGTGGTGCAGTCTCTCGTTCTATCTAGACTACACTTTGGAATTGCCCTTCTCTCAGGCATTCCCAAAGTTCACCTAGGCCCATTGAGAGCAACACTGCATGCTGCAGCACCCTTCATCTTAGACATCAAGAAATGTAACCACATTTCCCCTGCTATGCTAAGCCTCCAATGAATCCCCAATTCAAAATTGCATGCGTTACTCACAGAGCGCTGCACTCTTCCTCACCTCCCTATCTAATAGAGAAACTAAAAATCTCCGAAGCAAATTGAAGCTCCAGAAATGTCCAATCCCTGATCTTTGAACCGCCCACTTTTAGTGGAGAACAATACATGAATCAGTCTTTCTGTGGTAGCGCCACTAGAATCTAGAACTCTCTGCCTCCCTCAGTCCGTTTAACCACCTGCCTAGCAACCTTCAAAAAGAACATCAAGGTTCTATTTGACGGACATCTTGGTTAATCCACCCTCGACCATACTTAAGTACTTTCTCCACTGCGCCCTGATCTAACTTTGTTTAACTGTGTATGTCCTCCACCCAGCTGTTGGAACTATCTCTTGAGGTAACTTTTGTATGCATCCACTAGACGTCCGGGTTTAAATCCTAATACTGTAACCTGCTGTAACCCTGTATCCTGTGTATTGTAAAGCGCTCTGATGCCTTCGGGTTCATGTCCGCACTATATAAAGCTGCAAATAATGAGATTGGTCCTTGACCATTTGTTTTCCAATTTCACAGGTGCGTCCAGCAACTTGACTGACATTTGTCAGCTGGATGGGACCAGCCGGGCGCTGAATAATTCCAGCTGCGCCAATCAGTCCATAAAGGGGACTATGCACGTCATATCCTTCCTCTTCATTGGCCAGTTTCTCCTCGGAGTGGGTGGAGTCCCTATCCAGCCATTTGGTATATCGTACATTGATGATTTTGCCAGCAAAAGGAACTCGCCATTTTACATAGGTAAGTCGTTCATATTGAAGCTGCCCGTAACTTTCACCCTTGACAGCCATGCCTCTTTTTCTACTGTTCTTCGCAACATTTACAGTATCTTTGCATAAAGACATTTACCTCATACATTGGCACCTATTTTATGAAAATTGCATTTGACGTTGAAGGTCTTCTCCAGTCACTCCTGTAATATGAAACAGTGGGGTAAGGCTTCCCAAAATCTTGTGCAGGGTTCTGAAAGTAGAAGGTTGGACATGTGCTTACTGCTAAATTGTCTCCAAATCTGCAAGCCCGGATGTAGGAAGAGGCCGTGCAGAAGAACCAGACTTTTAGAGTATGCAGGAGGCAGGCACGTGACTGGTTGTGCATTAATAAGACTGCAAGGAATATCTTTAATTACATGCAGCAGTTTCCATAGGGCCTATCAGATGAGATCTCATTCAAAATGCAAACAATGTCCTTGGACATAATTCGAGGCAGTGCGTTTAGTGATATGGTGCCATCTAGTTGCGGCTGGCATTGCCTGCCTCATCATGAATGAATCACAAAAGCAGCCTTTGCTTTCTTTTGTGATATGTCAAAACATTCAGCAGTGACAGTGCGGGGCCCTGCAAAGAGTGAGGCCTAGGGCAAATCGCCACGCAGCAGCACCTTTCTCTGTGCGTTAGGCCCTGATTAGAAAATACTTGGGGGCAGATTTACAAGTCTCTTGCAACACTTTTTGCACCGCTGTTGCGTCACTTTTTGTGGCGCAGCGGCGTCGTAAACAATGTGCCACATTGCGGCCCATTTTGAACATGACTTATCTAGGGAGATGCGCCACATTGTAAAGGCCAGCGTCACATTATATCGGCGCCGGGTATAATGTATGCTGGGTGGGCGTTCCAATGTGGGAAAGTCTCATAGAAGTGAAGCAGTGAAATCTACAAGATTTCACTGCGCCACTTTTAGGATGCCACTGCGTCAAAACCCTACGCCTGCTTGGAGCAGATGTAAGAAGAGATGCAGTGTATTAGGAATAGGCCTCCCCATGCATTACCGGAGTTGCGTCGTGCTTGCGACACGACTCCAGAAATTCGTGACTTTTGCGCCGACAGATGTGCCAGAATTTCTGACGCATCTGTCAATCCTCGTGCCATGGTGCGCCGTATTGTAAATAAGGCGCATCCATGGTGGCGCAAGCGTTTCTATAAAGATGCGTCAGTTTCTTGTAAATAAGCCCCTTGAAATGTGTGTGCTTTAACACAAGATTCATACTCTAGCTAACTTAAGGAAAACTAAGCCTCAAACTCCATCCTTACTGTGACATTTCATTCTCCAACGTGAATAGATTTGCATTTTTATGTCTCACTGGAATGAAAATTAAATGTGTCTCACATAGAAGGGCTGTCCTGAGAAAAGGATTCACACGCCAGTTAAACTCAGCTGTTCCAGGGAGAATCACATGCTATGTAACTTTACTGTTCCTTGTGCAGATGTGTCATGTCTACAGAACAGAGTGATGTAAGTAGAATAGAATGATGTAGATAGTGTAGAGAAGTATCCGTATCCGATCCGAATAATAAGTAGGCAGGAAATGGAGTAGTTTTTCAGACGCGGTTTATTCATCAAAGACATGTCTGGTAAGCCAGTAGCTTACAGGTAGAATCATGAATCTAACCGCATTCTCTCCCACCTCCCAAACTTCTTGAAACACAACATCCCCGGCTAAACACGAGACAGTCACGAGCTGTGACACAAGTGCCACGCTCGTGTATGCCACACTACCATGCACTCGAAACACCATCCCCCTTAAAGAAAAGAAAAAAAAACATAATAAAAAAAACTAAAGCTATTTCATGACAAAATCTTTGAACCTCGCAGGGAGGCGATCATTTCGCACAATCCTAGAAGGAAAATTCTTGTGATTGATAAGGGAAGAAGCATAATTCCCTAGATCATTATGTTGCCCAACATCTAGAAACACATCACTGTTAGAATCTTCTTTTCAGTGATTACCACACCTTTAAACAGGGAGACTCTGTTTAGATTCCAGACACTGCCACCCTCGACTCTGACAGCATTTTTTAAAACCTCAATAACTCTTTTGGGAACTGACCAAACAGGGAAACCCTTGGCAACACCCTCTTTTTTTTATGCAAATCAAATCACCAACTGCAATCCCCTGTTTGCTTACAGAACCCAATTTCTTTCCCATGACTTGTTTCATTTTCCTTTTGTAGGCTTCAACTCTATGTCAAACTATTTCATAGTCTACATTAGTGAAATCTTTGATTTCACCAAGGTTCTTCTTCAACCACCAATGAGCTAGGTATGTGCTAGGTTTACGTCCTTTCAAAAGTTCAAATGGACTACCCAAGGTAACGGAATTGGGTGTGGTTCTGTACGCCAATACCATGGATTGCACAGCATTACGCTAATTCAAACCCCCCTTTACTGAAAGTTGAATAGCCTCCTTCACTACACGGTTGAAACGCTCAACTTGGCCATTGGCCTAGGGGTGGAAAACAGCTATTTTCCTATGAGTAATTCCACATTTCTCCAAAAAACATTCCATTTCCTTACTAACAAATTGGGGTCCGTTGTCAGTGAGGATTTCTTGGGGAATCGCTTCCCTACAAAAAACTTCATTTAGAAACTCTATACCACTTTGTGAAGTAACCTCCTTAACCATCTTGACTTCAGGCCTTTTTGAATAGTAATTAATGAGAACAATGCCAAAGGCTTTATGCTTGGGTAAAATACAAAATGGGCCAGTGATATCCAAACCCCGTTTGCTCCACGGACCAGAGGGTAAATCTACAGGATTAGGCTCAGGGCGTAAAACGACAGCCGACTTATCACTATTTGAGCATTTGGCGCAAGTGCGCACAAAATGCTCAACAGACACATCAATACCAGGTCACCAAAAATGTCTCTAATGCGTCTCCTGGGCAATTTCAACACTAGTGTTTCTCAGCGAATGAGGAGGAATAATTTTGTCACCACTCATAACTGAAATGTTCTCAATAGCCAACTCATCATGCACCCTGTTAGACATGGCACCTTGGCGTGAGTCTTCCTTCCACTTTTTGTCGCTGTGCCTCATGTGTTTTGCTGGTGTTGGCTGCACAGAGCACTGTGCCAGTGCCAACCAGTGCCACAGTGCAAGTGCTCCCTATTTAAAATGTATATGTTGGTTGGATTCCCTGATTGGGTTATTTGGTTTACTGTCAGACCCCAGTAAAGTGCACCAGGAGTACCCAGGGTGTGTAAATACAAATGCTGCTGGTGGGCTTGCAGCACTTGTTGTGCCACCCACAGAAGCGGCCTAGTAAAATGTGTCTAAGGTCTGCCATTGCAGAACCTGCGTGCAGTCTGGTACTGTCATGCTGACTGGGCAAGTGCACCCACTTCCCAGTCCCTAAACCTTCCCTTAACTTCATATTAGTCACCCCTATGGTAGGCCCAAGGGCAGGGTGCATTGTAAGCATAAGGTAGGACAAGCCCTGATGTGTGTGGCATGTCCTAATAGTGAATTACAGCCATTTTCGTTTTTCACTATTGTAAGGCTACCTGTTCTCCATAGGCCAGAATGAGCTGTTAGAATTGTTACATCCTATGATCCTAACAGACCCAGGGAACATGGTAGAAAATCGAGTTTAGTATGCCTGAACTCAGAATAATAAAATACATATTTTAGTAAAGTTTATTTTAATATTCTGTGTTTGCAAATACCACTTTTAGAAAGTTGGTATTTGCTTGCCTAACCATTTCAGCCCGCCTCTGCTATGATGTGTGTCTGCCTGTCTGCTTTGTGTGAGTGACAGGGCTGGGGAAACCCAGAGGGGCAGGGCTAGGTAGCCTGGTGGTGAATAGAGAGATTGATATCCAGATGGGTGGGAGGAGTGCACCTGGACTCTGAATAGGGCTGTGCTCTGCCACCACAATGCTGGCTCCACCTCCTGTGGAGCGGCTGATGTCTCTGCCCTGCACCCTGAATAGAAAGGCAGAGTCATGTCAACAAAGTGCTCAAGAACTGGTTTGGACTGGGCAAAGGCCCCTCTACCCCAGAGGAACAAAGGAATTAGGGGTATAAGTATTGGGACCCTGCTCCCAAGAAATTAGATCCTGCTTGACAAGAAGAACCTCTGCCTGAGGAGAAGGAACTGGGAAAGCTGTAAGGAGGAGTACTGTCCCTGACCTGGGGGATTGGCCTGCAGTGGTTGCCTTGCTGCTGAAAGGAGAGGAGAAAAGACTACAAAGACTTTATTTCAACTTGTGCTTAAAAGATCTCCAAGGGCTTGAGCTGAGCTTGCCCCTGAACATAGTCCCAGGACCAGTGGACTTCACCCCCCAGCTCCCCAGAGTCTTTTGGAAGTGCCTGCTGCTGTTGTTGGGCCTTCTGAGGGACTGTGTGTCGCAAGGAGCTGGAAGCGCGACTCAAGAAGGAGAAGCGTGCCTCCGTCGGAGCTGTTGTCGTCGCATCTCGTAAAGGGTGTCGCCGCTGCAGCATCGCATCGAGCGGAAGTGTCTTGCATCATTCCGGGAGTGTCTCGCAACGCCGAAGAAGCGTGTCGCCATCGCAGCCATCGTAGCTGACGCATTGCACCGCATCAAGAGAAGAGTCTCGCATCGAGGAAGAAGTGTGTCGCCATCGCAGCCATCGTAGTTGTCGCATTGCACCGCATCAAGAAAAGCGCCTCGCATCCAGAAGAAGCGTGCCACCGTCGGAGCTGCTGTCGTCGCATCGCATAAAGGGGTGACGCCGCTGCAGCATCGCATCGAGCGGAAGCGTCTCGCAAACGTTGGAGAAGAGTGCCGCTGCCAAGGCCGCTGTCATCGCATCGTGTAAAGGGGTGATGCCGCTGTAGCTGACGCATCGAGTCGAGTCTTCTCGCAACATCGGAGAAGCGTAACGCATCTGGAAGATCTTCACGTCTTTATTTCTTTGCACCAAAAACTTCATCGCATCAGCACCGTTGCAACACTTTTGTTGCCCTGCGTGTCGCATCTAAGGTACATTGACTTAAATTGTCGCATTTAAGAACTTAAGAGAGCTAAGCAAACTTCTACCATCTAAAGTAACAGTATTGTGTATTTTTGTCGTTTAATGGTCTTGTGGTAACTCTATATAAATAATCCTTATTTTTAATATAAAAACCTGTGTGGTGTCCATCTGTAGTGTTGTCACTTGGTTACTGTATGTGTTCACAAATGCTTAACCTATAACGCTCTGAGATAAGCCTTGCCTGCTCGCGCCAAGCTACCTAGAGGGTGACCTCACCCTGACTAGAGGGAAGGTTCCCTGCATGTCACAAGTACCTACCTGTGCCAACCAGAGAACCCGGATTCTAACAAAGCCTAAAATAGCTCATCATATCACCTGACAGCTTCCTTCTTTCGGGCAAACCTTGTACTGTGTACTTTTTGACCTTATTCAATTTCACATCTTTGCTGTGTTTAGGAGCCAAAAATCCTCACATAGGTTAGTTTGTTCACCATACACTAAATTGACATCATGTGTAGTGAACGCTACTTCACAATACTCCTCTTGAATCTCTTCCGAACTTGCTACCGGTAATCTAGACATGCAATCTGCGTGTATGTTTGCCTTTCCTTCTACATATTCTATCTGGTTCTGGAAAGATTGCAACCTGGTGGCTAGTCTAGCAAGGCATGCAGACATCGTACGTCCTCCTCCTGGAGCCATCAAGAAAACAAGAGCTTTATGATCAGTTTTGATGGTGAATTTGGTTCCCCATAAAAATGTCCTGCAATAATCAGCATACCCGAACACTAGCTAACAGTTCTCTTTCAATAACTGAATAGTGCTTTTCTGCGTCTCTTCAAGCTCTAGATGCATATGCTACTTTCCCTTTGTCTCTCTGTAACAGTACACCACCCAAACCAGTGTTACTAGCATCCACCATAATGATGCAGTTTTTCCCACACACAAATGGTTTTAAACATGGGGCATTCACTATAAATTTCTTCAAATTCTCAAAGGCTTTAGACATGTCATCGGTCCAAGAGAATTTTGCGTTTTTCTTGAGGCGGCATCTGAAAAGATCTACTTTAGACGCAAAATTGGGTATAAATGTGGCATAAAATTCAATCAGGTCAAGAAAAGCCAACAACTGTTCTTTGGAAATGGGAATGGGGGCATTAATAATGCTTTCAATATGGTTGCGTTTTGGTCTGATGCCCATTCCACTAATAGTATGTCCAAGATATTCTACCTCCATTGCCTTGATTTTACATTTATCAAGATGAAGGGTGAGACCCTTTTCAGACAAAGCAGCTATGACTTTTTTTTAAGTTGAGCTCATGTTCCTCATTGTTCTTGCCATATACAAGTATGTCATCCTGGAAAGCAATGGCTCCAGTTAAACCCTCCAAGGTGTCTCTCATTAGTCTTTGGAAAACTGAAGCGGCATGGGCAAGACCAAAAGGCATATGACGGTACTTAAAAAGACCTTCTGGAGTAATGAAAGCAGTTAGATTCATTGATTCCTTGGCAAGACCAACCTGGTGATATGTACTAGCTAAATCAATGCACAAAAATACTTGAGCACCAGCCAAAGTTGATACCATCTCATGCAGATTGGGTAGGAGATGAGCATGTACCCAGATGGCATTATTCAAGCTGCGTAAGTCCACACAAAGCCTAAGCTCGCCTGAAGATTTGATAGAAATAACAATGGGAGAAACCCACGATGAAGACTCGATGGGTTCTATAATGTCTTTTTCACACAAGTCCTTAAGGTTGTTCCTGTAAGAAAGTGGTACATTTCTCACTTTGTGACAGAGAGGTGCAACATGTTCGAAACCTTGGTATTTTCCTAATTTCCCTCTAAAACACTAGGAAATTGCTCAATTAAGTTATCAATGAAGCTTGTGTCTTCTTTATGAATGGTCTTATGGAATTCAACAGCAGAAACAGGAGGGTCCACTCTGGAATCAAGCCTAATTCCCAATTGCTCCTGGTGTGGCCATCCCAGGAGTGACTGCCCTGATCTTGCAACATATATCTTGCCAAATGTGTGACGCCCCGAAAAAACTAAATTAGCCCAGAAAAAACCTACCAAATCAATTTTGTGTCCTGTGTAACCCCCGGGTGAGACATCAGGAGGAGATAGAACTTTCTTAGGCCACTTGTCATAGAAAATATCTAAAGCAATAATGGAGTACCATGCACATGAGTCTACCAGAAATCTCAATTAAACATCATCAACAGTAATGAAACATGAAGGAAATTTGGTGAAACCTTCATCTCCGCAAACGTTATTAACAGTGTTAATATTTTGTATGTAATTCCCCCTTTTAGGAACTGATTTACAAAATTTTCCAAAATGACCCTTCTTGTTATATTTGGAACAGATTTTCTCGATAGCAGGACCACTCTTGGAGTTGACCAAATGTTTGTTGCTTCCACATCTGTAGCAAAGTAACTTGGTATTTCTTCTTTGACTCTTTGTACCCCTAAATTTACCTTCCGGATTTGGCAACATTTTAATTTCTGTGTGGAAATGATTTCTTTTGTTTATCTACTTCCTTGGAGATATTGAATACATTACCTTTATCATTACCTCTAATTTCTCTAACAAATTTTTCAGAATGTTCTATAGACTTAGCTATGTCGATGGCAGCACTCAAAGGCATATTGAATATAGTCCATAATCTTTCTTGTACCTTTTTGTTATTTGTCCTCATTAGTATTTGGTCTCTAAGGACTTCTTCATATGATATGTGCTCGAAATCACATGTGACAGCAAGCGATCTAAGTGCTGATACAAAATCCTCAATAGACTCATCAGCTTTTTGTTTTTGTGAGTAGAATATGAACCTTTCCATAACAATATTTTTCTTTTTACCATACCGTAAATTGGGTTGTAAAGATGCATATTCATAAACATTGACATTACCATGATTAGACAATGTAGGTAAGGTTTTAAATTATTTTAACCCGATTCCTCCTAAACAGTGTTTCAATAAGGCAAGTTTCCTTTCAGGTTTGCATTCCTCTCCCTCCAACACCTCCACATAAAAACAGGTTCCCACACTTCCCAGGCCATGGGGTTTCACCTGCTGAGGCCAAAAGGGAAGGGGAGGAAGAATTCCTGACATGGCTCAATAAGAAAAGAGAGCCAAGATAACAAAAGGATAATAAGATAATGTTAATAGTACACTGCTGTGAAGTGAAATGAATGAGAAACGGGAGAAAGAAACACAGTATACAATGTATAATTAATTGTAGCCAGCAATGGATAGAACCAAAGAAAAGTATTCTGAATTGGAGTAGAAATGGATGGTGTGCATGTCACCGTGAAATATTAAATGTACCTTCAGAGACACGTGGTGTGCGCATCACCGAAGAAATCCCTTCAGACACACGTTCTGTGTATCACTGTTAACTGTTGAAGACTGTACTTCCTTCTGAGTCAGACTCCGTGTGCGGATAAAAATGCAAGATGGTAGCACGCAAGGTCAGCGGCGTGACCTCACGTAGGTATGTCGTACGAGGAAGCATTAGCAGTTGCTTTTGGAACGTTGCCTAGGAGAGGATCGTGGAGTTCCGGTTTTCAGGATGCTTCCAGAATTCTGGTTGTCAAGGTGCTCCGAAGACTCCGGTTGCCAAGATGCGGACTCAACTGCAGGTAAGTGGAAAGAGTCAGCAGATTGAAAAACACACGATGACGTGCAAAAAAATAGATAACCGCAGTTAATCAGGTTTGCGATATTTATCCAGCACAAACGCATAAGACGTTTTGAAAGTAAAGTTCCTCTGAAGTTCACAAGTGGAGAAATCCTCTAGAAACCACTTCTGGAGAGGAAAAAAAACAATTCCAATAAAAATTAATAAAATATAATGTAGAGGGCAGTGGATCCATGCCCGCTCGTCGCTTGTGTAGAGAAGTATCCGATCCGAATAATAAGTAGGCAGGAAACGGAGTAGTTCTTCAGGCTCTGTTCATTCATTAAAGACACATCTGGTAAGCCAGTAGGTTACAGGTAGAATGAATCTAACCGCATTCTCTCCCACCTCCCAACCGTCTCACTTTTTTGAAACACAGCAACCCCCGGTAAACACGAGGCAGCCACGCACTGTGACACAAGTGCCATGCTTGTGTCTGCCACGCTCCCATGCACCTGACAGATAGTAATGCGTGATGTAGTGACAGACATGGAATGTTCAAGGTTGGAGCTAGGAAGGTGGTGGATAGATAGAGTAACAAGGAGTACTGTGTTGGTCATGTACCTGTCTGCTCTTTAATCTTAATAAAGTAATCTTCAGCTTATTCTGTGCGGAGAGATAAGAACATAATAAAAGTGGAGACGAGGATGGGAGGAGCAAAGCTACACTAGCTATACATTCCTACACATTACAAATATCTGATTCACATTCAGGCGACCTCTCAAATGTGCTCTTATTTTTCATTAATAGTTTAATGTTGTAAGTTCTAGCCAAAAAATTCAGAATGTACTTTGAACAAAATTCAGCCAGACCTATGAACAATCTTACTTCATTTTGCAACATGGAGCTGGCACATTTTGCATCTACCAGGGAAGGTTTTGGTTAGAGGCCATCACAATTGATTATATGTCCTAAGTAAGTGACACTACTTTCAGCAACTGTACAGTAGAATATTCGATGCCGAGCCAAATGGCATTCTTTTAAATTGATAAAATCCTTACAGTGTAATAAACGCATTATTTTCTATGCTGTCTTGCTGTCTTTAGATGGGGGAATTTGGTGGCATGCTGCAGATAAATCAATCATGGAAAACAACTTAGCTCCTTTCAACAAAGACAGCATTTCCTTTATTTTAGGTAGTGGGAGTTGATCCACAATAATACTGCTATTCAGATGATGTAAATCTACACATAGGGGGCAATTACAATCTCGGTCCGACCGAGATTGTTGGTTTCACTCCCAACCGCCTTCTTACAATTTAGGAGGTCAGAAGTGAAACCGCCCTTTTATTCCGGCTAGATTCCGACGGACTCAAAGAGCCCGTTGATCAGTCAGAGACCGGCTGGTAATCCATATGGACAACATTTTATGCCGTCCAAATTACAATGCTCAGTTTCCGGTAGGCTTTCCATGCTGGGCTTTCCGACGTGGAAAGCCTGTTGGAGAGCGAGTTTGGGGGCCCGTATAGGGCCCCCTTTTGTTTGCAATCTCCGGTTGGGGGCCGAGTGGATCCCTGCACCCTGAGGTGCCTGCCATGAGGTGCAGTGATGAACACCACCTCCCATTTCCCTATGGGAGCTTGTGCTACGGCCGGTTTATGGCACATGTTCCCATAGGGAAATGTGAGTATGTGACCGCACCATGTGCGGTCGCATCGTAATTAGGCGGTCGGGACCGCCGACCGGGGGTCGGTCATTCCCATTTCCGCATCCGCCCGACATCGTAATAAGCCCCATAGTCTCAGTTTGCCATTACTCCATTGTGCCACCGCCAGGGGTGAAACCAATGCAGATGCCTCTATGGGTTTATCCAGTTCCCTTGATACATCTTCTCTTAGCAAAACGGGTACATTCCTGACCTAATGTAATTTAGCTAAAGGTCCTTCTTTGAGCCAAATTTCAAGCTTGAATCCCTTTAATTTGCCAATGATTTTCTCAAATACAGAAGGAAAACTCTTCAACATTCTTTCACCTATTCTTATACCCTCATCAATTACCAGAACCTGCTCTTTGCCATTAGGCTCTAGAATAATGTGAACATTTTTCTGATCCCTCCATCCAAGGACAAACGGACCTTTGATTGAAACATATAACTTCTCATATGTATGCCGGTTCTTGAACTTAAACCTGAACAAGTGACATCCAACCATTTCGATCTTTTCTCCTCCATAACTCTCTGGTTCAATATCAGAAGGAAACAATTTGGTACCCCCTTTATTTCTGATGTTTTACCTCCATACTTCTTCATTTGTACTCAGCCTGAATAACATTTTTTTTAATGCTCTCTCCCCCAATTTTCATCCAACACTCAGGTTTTTCTCTACAAGCAAACATCCATGACTAACACTTAAACTAATTTTTTTCTTGAAATCCGAATTACATTCCGATTCTTCCTCATCAGTATTACTGGAACCACTTTCAATATCCTCACATTCCTGCATACATTTCACTGACTTGGATCTCCTCCTACACACCTTAGTATAATGAACCACAATTAGGCATGCGCCACACTTTAATTTACTTTGCAGGACATGACTTGGCCACGCAAAATGATCCGTGCTACCACACCTATAACACTTTGGTGGTTCTTTATATGCTTTAAGGAATATAAAGATTTTCCCTTCAAATCTCTGTTTCTCTTCAAATCCCAGTTTCGTATTGCCCTTTACCATAGCAACCATCTCTAAATCTTTTGGTTCTGTCCTTATTGCATTAGCACACCTACTAGATGTGTCAGCCTTGCATACAATTGCCAGTATATCAACTAAACATTCATCACCATTCATCCATAATTGTTCCTGAATAGCAGGGCTCGAGGTTTGCATTGCCACTTGATCACAAATTAAGTCCTCTAATAATCCTCCAAACGTCTAATGTATAACTTTCTTAACTCTTGGACATAGTAATCAATAGATTCAGATTCCAGTTTTTTCCATTGAAAAACCTTTTACTCCATGATAACGATACAAACCTTTGGGGCAAAATGCTTGTCTAAGTTAGCCAACGCATTATTAAAAGCATTACCAACACCCCCACCAGTAACTGGTTTATTCATCTGATTATGTGTTTTTAGCACTTTCGGTACTAAGGAGTGTAGTAAAAGGCGTTTCTTGTGTTCTGGGGACATTTTCTCTTCAGAATCTACCGTCTCGATATAATTAAAAAAATACTCCTTTCACTCTGTCCATCTAAATTAAGGATCTCTGTTGTCCGTTTTTACTAATTTTTAAAAGATAAATACATACAGAAAACATTTCTTTTCTTGTAGGTATTTATTTTTAAATGTGGATAAAAAAGAAAATTGAGTTGCTTTTTGAGTAATTCTAAATACTGTCTGCCATGACTGCCAGGAGAATAGTTGTGTGAATTGATAGTTAAGGGGATTAAAAAGAAAGGAGTTTTAGTAAAGAGGCTTTAATACCAGAAGATATACACAAGGTTGATATTGAAATGTGCATATTTTCATATAAGTGCATTGATTTATCTTCTGTGGGTGTTCACAGCATTGAAATCCAGTAGGGATTCAAGCATGAGTGCATATTTATCGGTTAAATAAATCTGTAAATATACTAATTTATCTTAATTTTTCCACAAAACCCAAAATAAATATGGATAAATGGAGATAAAATTAACAAAAAATAAATATGGATAAATACAGACGGAATGTAAAAAAAAAAAATACCATTAAACCGTGAGCCCTAATCTTGATGCTGGTTCAGATCCCACTGTCCAAAATGCTTCTGGAGGACATAAATAAAATGTCTGTTGACTCATTTTATTTTGATTCAATAAAATGTGGAATTGTTTAGTGTCTACAGTAATATGCAATTTCTAATCACTGTCCTTACTTCACCACTCTGTAGTAGAATTGTGAGAATCCTGTTAATTGTATTCAGTTGTAAATGTTTCACTTTTGCTCTATTCTGATTGGTTTCGAGTCTGTGAAACATGCACTACTGTATTGAATGTATGACATTCTTTGTTTTGAACCCTACATAAAAATGTGATTTCTTGATGTAGGCACAAGCCCTTTTCACCTGCTTAAGAAAGTGAATCTATGCTGGATTTCTTCTCCATCATTGGCTTGGTATTTTGATGAGCTGAACTTTACTGAGTTCATGATCGATTCTGTACTTTAACTGACCTTTGCATTCTGTTGTATTGATTAAGTTATTTTGACACATTGAAGTAAATATGAGGGTACACCTCATGCCTCCATGTGCGTCCAGACCTCAAGAGTGCTCTATACCGCTACTGTTAGTCCTCATTTCAAGGGGCTTCCGTTTGATGTTAGGGGTGCTACCTACCTTCTGCTCTGCTATATACCTGTAGTGGTGAGCTGCTCCTCTAGGACTACTCTGTTATCCTCACTTCCTTGAATGCTCTGTGTGTTAAGGATTTCTCACTATTTGGAGCCATCTGTACCTCATGACCCTCCTGTTCTTCCAAGGGAGCCCAGTGTTAGTCTGTAAGGCTGCTCCTTAGCTCATGGGTGCTCCTCATCTACTTGGGTTCTCTGTACCTCAAGACCCTTTTGCATTTCCAGGGATTTCCGCTGTATGCTTTAGGGTTGCTCCTCTCCTGGGGTGCTCTGTACCTGTGGAAGTGATTGTCACTTCCTGGAATGCTTTGTGTGCTAGTAGTGCTCCTTGGTTCCTTAGGGGCTCTGTCTATCGAGTGATGTTACTCACCTTCTAGTCTACCCAGTGGGTTAAATGTCCTCCTCAACTCCTGGGGTGCCCAGCCTGTCTAAGGGTACATCTCATCCCTGGGGATTATGAACCTGTAAGGATACTCCACAAGTCCCTTTGAAAGTGCTACACAATGGCTTTATGGGTGTTTCTCACCTGCACTGTCACTGCAACTGCCTGTCACTCTTTTGCTGCTCTCACTGTTTTCGTGGTAATTCAAACTGTCTGACGTTAAGTGAGAAGGAAAAGAGAGGCTCTTACTTCCAAGATGGGGACTACACACATAGACATGCTAAGCCCCCCTCCAAGCCATCCACCTATATTGCAGGCGGACCTCTGCTCATGATTGATAGTTTAATTAGAGAAGGTCAGGTCAAGGCCAAATATTATCAACTGCTGCAAATTTTCAGGTCCCTTATTTTCACTTTTAATGTTGTGTTGTTAGCATTTCATTGAGATTAGTATGCAAGCCTGGCAGGTTGGTGTCCAGAGGTGACAAACTACTAAGAGGTGTCCCTAGACACAGAAGCCCAGAGACACACTGGGGTAGGTTTGATGGCAAGTGTTACTGTCACAACTCGCTCCCTGCGTTCTCGTGCCCATTGCCAGGGGGCTGAATTGTGGGACTTTCCAGTGTTCTAATAAGCTTCCAGACCCTCCCCTGCAAGCATATACTGACTTCCAATCATTTGGACACCACTTGGAAATTGCCATCCATTCCTAATCCACTCCAGGTTTTGTGGAAACCAGTCTGCTCATGCTTGAAACTCCATTACCCATAGGTCCCCTGCTCACTGCTTTGTCTCGTCCCCTGCAGGCCAAAAATGGTGGAGGAATTCAGCGCGCCTGTGGCTGGCTGCTGCTAGCCTGTTCATG
The DNA here is from genome assembly GCF_964204655.1 of Triturus cristatus. Lineage (NCBI taxonomy): Eukaryota > Metazoa > Chordata > Amphibia > Caudata > Salamandridae > Triturus > Triturus cristatus. The sequence continues at coordinate 1,529,058,547 of NC_140591.1, forward strand.
TAAGAAAGTAGTATCTGCTTCTTATGGGTACCCCCACTTTTTGATGATGTCACACTGTTTTTGGCCTAGTCTGACTGGGATCCTGCTATCCAGGACCCCAGTCTATCTGCTTTCTCCTGTAAATTGCTATGCATGTACTTTAGGTACACTCCAGATTGAATTCCGGGGTACCTCATCAGCCCCTAGTATATGGTACCCCATGTACCCAGGGCATAGGTACTCCGGAGGCCTCCCATGGGCTGCAGCATGTATTGTGCCACCCCTGAGAGGCCATCCAAATTGACATGACCAGCCTGCTACAGCAGACTTTGTAAGCTGGTGCTTGCACCACTTACTTAAGATATAGGTTCACTATATCTATCTAAATCACTACACGTAAAAAACTATCAGTCACCCCTATGGCAGACCTTAACAATCCTGAAGGCAGGGTGCTGGGTTTTATGTGAGAGGGTGCCCCTGCATGAGCAGAGCCCCTCTGCAGCCTTCGGAGACCATTCTCCGGGGTTGTCTGTGATGCAGCCAGACATATAAGTGTAAGTGCATCATAACCTTGCGGTAAATGCTAGCTTTCAAACGGCTGCTTAGATACATGTTGTGTTTGGTGTCAAACACCTTGGAATCATTTCTCCCCGCCAGTAACTGTTGGTGAGGTATGATTCCAACCTTCTGAAGGAACATATGTGGGTCACAGGTATAAACGGTGCCAGCTTACTCGACCTGGGCAGCACAAAATAGATGCTGCCAGCCACAGACATGATTCTGCTCTCCTGCTGCTAAGCCAAGCTCGAGCAGAGGAAGGTATGATAATAGGCATCCTGTCACAGGATCTAGTGTATTGGGGCTGGGTGGGTGCACTCATAGAGTGCCAAAAAGTCTGCACTGGGGGCACATTTGGTGTCCCCGTGCATAGTCCAGCTCAAACCAGTTCCAGGACCCATTTGTTCCTGCTCTGGTGCAAAGCTGGACAAAGAACATGGGTGTAGCCACCCCTCCCCTAAGAGGGTACACAGAATCTTTCCAACCCCTTCCCATGGGTATAGAGTGGGTTACTTGATCACAGGACTTTAGATTTTACCTGTACAAGATTCTGCTCAGAAGAAACCAAGTACTTCGACTACCTTTTGAACTTCTGTTTGGACATCCAGTTAGGTGTCTCTTATGTTTGGTTAAGGAGGAATGGGAGTTACATTTCAAACCACCTAAACAGGACATAGTGGACTATGTACCTGGTCTCAGCTCCCGGATGCCTGAGTACACAAAGAAGGCACCAAAACCTTGAGGCTAGCCAGGAATTACAAAAGGCCTCGCATGACCAAAAGGCTGTTTTGGCTGTATACCAGCCAGGACAGAAGGTATGGGTGTTGGAGCCTGTGGCGCCAGCAGCTCTCCAAGACAAGTGGAGTAGGACCCATACCATTCTTGAGCAAAAGAGAGAGGTTACCTTCCTGGTGGACCTTGGAACTCCCGGTGCCCCCACAGGGTGATCCATGTGAACAGGCTGAAGCCATATGTGGACAGGCCAGATATGGGCTTGCTCATGGCTACTGATGTGGGGCAGGAGGAAGAGAGTGATCCATTCCCTGATCTCCTCTCACAGAACCCTGATGATGGTTCAGTTGATGCAGTAGCCTTGGCAGGTAGCCTCACTGAACAGCAACAAACTGATTGTAGGAAAGTCCTCAATCAGTACAGACATATGTTTTTACTGACTCCAAGTCAGACTACCTGGTGTACACATGAGGTGGACACATGTGACAGTCTGCCTGTTAAAAATAAGATTTACAGACAACCTGACCATGTCAGGGACAGTATCAGGACTGAAGTCCAGAAGATGTTGGAACTGGGAGTGTTTGAGCCCTCAGATAGCCCTTGAGCTAGTCCAGTAGTCTTGGTACCAAAACCTCACACCCAGGGTGGCAAGGGAGAGATGAGGTTCTGTGTTGACTACAGGGGACTCAATGCAGTCACTAGGACTGATGCTCATCCAATTCCAAGGGCAGATGAACTAATTGACACTTTGCCCTCAGCCAAGTTCTTAAGTACATTTGACCTGACATCTGGTTACTGGCAAATCAGATTAGCTTAGGATGCAAAACCAGCATTTTCAACCCCTAGTGGGCACTATCAATTTGTGGTGATGCCTTTTGGCTTGAAGAATGCACCTGCCACATTGCAAAGGCTGGTGAATAAAGTTCTCACAGGTCTGGAAGCCTATAGTGCAGCTTATCTAGATGATATTGCTGTCTTTAGCTCCACCTGGGAGGATCACCTGGTCCACCTGAGAAATGTAGTGGAGGCCCTGCAAAAGGCAGACCTCACTATCAAGGCCACTAAGTGCCAGATAGCCAAGAGTAAGGTTGTATACCTAGGCCACCTTGTAGGTGGAGGACAGGTTCAACCATTGCAGAGCAAAATCCAAGCCATCATGGATTGGGTTGCCCCAACCATCCAGACTCAGGTTAGTGCTTTCTTGGGCCTGACTGAGTACTACAGGAGGTTTGTCAAAGGTAATGGCTCCATAGTGACCCCTTTGAATGATCTAACTTCCAAAATAATGCCTAAGAAAGTTCAGTGGACAGTTAGCTGTCAAAAGGCATTTGATGTCCTGAAGCAGCCCATATGCACTATTCCCATTCTGCAAAGTACTGACTATTCCAAACAATTAATTGCTTAAACTGATGCATCTGAGTTGGGGGTAGGGGCTGTGTTATCACAACTGAATGAAGATCAGCCAGTAGATTTTATTAGCAGAAGGTTGACCGACAGAGAAAAACATTGGTCAGCTATTGAGAGGGAAGCATTTGCTGTGGTTTGGGCTCTGGAGAAGATGAGGCCATACATGTTGGGCACTCACTTCATTGTTCAGGAAGACCATACGCCCCTCTTATGGCTAAAACAGATGAAGGGTGAATACCCCAAACTTTTGAAGTGGTCCATTTCCGTACAGGGGATGGACTATACAGTGGAACACAGACCTGGGAGTAACCATGCCAATACAGATGGACTCTCCAGATATTTCCACTTAGAACATGAAGACTCAACTGGTCAAGGTTAGTTTAATGTCCTTAGGTTTGGGGGGTGGGCTGTGTAGGAAAGTAGTATCTGCTTCTTACGGTTACCTCCACTTTTTGCTGATGTCACACTGTGTTTGTCCTAGTCTGACTGGGATCCTACTATCCAGGACCCCAGTCTATCTGCTTTCTCCTGTAAATTGTTATGCATGTACTTTAGGTACACTTCCGATTGGTTTCTGGGGTACCCTTATCAGTTCCTAGTATATGGTACCCCATGTACTCAGGGCATAGGTACCCCAGAGGCCTCCCATGGAATGCACCATCCAAATTGACAAGACCAGCCTGCTACAGCAGACTGTGTAAGCTGGGGTTCGCACCACTTACTTAAGATATAGGTTCACTATCTCTATCTAAATCGCTACACTTAAAAACTATCAGTCACCCCTATGGCAGGCCTTAACAATTCTGAAGGCAGGGTGCTGGGTTTTATGTGAGAGGGTGCCCCTGCATGAGCAAAGTCCCTCTGCAGCCTTCAGAGACCATTTTCTGGGGTTGTGTGTGATGCAGCCAGACATATACGTTTAAGTACATTATAACCTTGCGGTAAATGCTAACTTTAAAACAGCTGCTTAGAAACATGTTGTGTTTGGTGTCAAACACCTTGGAATCATACCTCCCTGCCAGTAACTGGCAGGGTAGGTATGATTCCACCCTTCTGAAGGGACATATATGGGTCACCGGTATAACCGGTACCCGCTTTCTCGACCTGGGCAGCACAAAATGGGTGCTGCCAGCCACAGACACGATTCTGCTCTCCTGCTGCTGAGCCACGCTCGAGCAGAGGAAGTCATGACAATAGGCATCCTGTCACAGGGAGGTGTAACCACCTCACATACAGTATCTAGTGTATTGGGGCTGGGTGGGTGCACTCTTAGAGTGCCAGAAAGTCTGCAGTGGGGGCACATTTGGTGTCCCTGTGCATAGTCCAGCTCAAACCTGCTCCTGCTCTAGTGCAAAACTGGACAAAGGACATGGGTGTAGCATCCCCTCTGTCCTGCCCCTCCCCTAGGAGGGTCCACAGAATCTTTCCAACCCCTTCCCATGGGTATAATGTGGGTTACCTGATCACAGGACTTTAGATTTTACCTGGACAAGATTCTGCTAAGATGAAACCAAGTACTTTGACTGTCTGCACGATGCTTGACGACTGAAGAATCTCCCTTGGAGTAAAGGAGTTATTACCCTGCACAAGCAGGCTCCAAAGACGCATCTGACCGGTTTGCTGCTCCCAAGCTCCCATGGACTCCGAAGAATTCAGCAACACAGGAGGTGGGTTTCTGAAGGTCCCTGAGGTTGATCTGCCCGCTCAGCAATTCTAAGACCAGTATCCCTCGTGGGGACCATGCAACCTGAACCCCTGTGCACCGCGTACTTTTGCAGTTGCATGTGCTTAGTGACAATTCTTGAGCCTGTGCTTTGGTCTCTGTATAGTCCTGACACCAAGCAGTATTTGCACTGAAGATTTCCGGCCTCCACTCCACTAGTGTCCTGTGGGCTAGTGCTTTGCAGACTTGCTTGAGGTCTCCTTGCGATCCCTGGTCCGTCGGCCTGTAGGCCCTGGCGAGGGTCACCTTGCTAATTCGTGGGCTTACCTGGTTGCTCCAGACATGCCCTCACTCTCCATTGCTTGGTGAGTCCCCAGGACCTTGTTGGTCCTCACCGTAACCTGTTTCCTCTGACGGCATGGGTTGCAGTTGCCAAGGCATGTTGGTGCTCCAGCCGGACATTGACCCCTCAGCTCTCAACATCCTTTGTGGGACAGGTCACCTCCACACTTTGGTCATCCTCAACATCTCCCGGTCCTCGTGGCTGCAGAGTCAAGCAACCCTTCTTCATCCCTGAAGCACTTGACATCAGTGGGCATTCAACTACAGAGCCCCTGGTCAACTGAAGTGACCCAGTCTCTGGCCCCTCTGCTTTCAGGTTCTTCTCACCTCGAACCCAGGCTTGAAATCCACCGGACATTCTTCGTCCTCCTGGCAGCAGGACTTCTTTGCGGCTCTCCGTTGAAAACAACAAAGTTTTCCGACACCACTTGACCCCAATGAACTCGGCTTCTCTGGGATATGTAATACAGGTACTACGGAACTCACTGGTGGGTTGGCCTTAGAACCTCCAAAGAGTTTGTTCGAAGTCCTCTTAGAAGTGTCCTTAACTTGTAATTTTCCAACCGCGACTTTCCCATAGAGTTGCAGGGAGCACGCGTCTGTGTTTCCTCACTGCACCCATCCTCCGTGGGCTCCCTGTGTCACTCCTCTAGGTGGTTACTTGGGGTTCCAGCAATTCTAAGTGCTCTAGGCCCAGTGTCTATTGAAGTCGTTGTTGTTAGTATATGGTTTGGTCTACCCCTGGAGCCCGCTGTGTATTTCGCTATTTACGAATGCTCTATTTATTAAGTATTGTGTGTTTTGTGCCCCAGCCTCACAAAGAGACTAGTAGAGAGTGTTATATTAATAAATACATATTTGCATATAAACACTGTGTGGTTCTCCTTTCATTTAATCATTTAGGAGGTGATATTCTGGTAAAAAAAGCTGCTTTACATTCCTTCAAGATTAAGCCTGAAGGCTGCTCTCCATAGCTACCACTGGGATAGGTTTCAATAAGGTTACCTTTGACCTCAGAGATCATAAGTGTCGTGTGGCTTGGTACAAGGTGCCCATTTTAATTAGTGGACAGCATATACCAACCCACCTGCTCACAGTTCACATCTCATGCCTCATGCATGTATTTAGTGTGAGCTCTTTTAAGCCCCACCTCCCTTCAGTCCAGTGTTCACCAGTGTAGGTGTGAGACCGGCCTATGTTTCCTGAGCTTTTGATATTCCTGTTCTTGAGTTCCTGAGCTATAGTTATACCTTGATTCCCTGAGTTAGCACTGCCTTCAGTGCTACCTTGATACTTTGTTTCCCAAGCTGCAGCTATTCCTCGTTCCTGTACTAGCACTGCTTGCAGTGCTCTCTTGAATCCTTGCTTCCTATGCTGTAGCTATTCTTTGTTCCTGAACTAGCACTGCCTTCAGTTCTACCTTGACATCTGACCCTTAGCTATTCCTTGTTTCCTTGATTTCTGAATCAGTATTATGTACTGCACCCTTAAGCCTCTTTCTCTTTCATTTACATTTCTCACTCCCTGCTTTTCTTCCCATTAACTTTGTTCTTGTTCCTAGTTGGCTATTTTCCTATTCCTGCTGTCTTGCCTTGAGTTTCTTTGTATGTTTGTTACTTGCTTTCTGCCAAGTGTGCCCTTTGTTTTCCCTCTTTTCCTGTTAAGCACTCCTCCTTGCTATCTCCTTGTCTATCATGGCTGTGTATTTAGTTCTATCCCCTTGCTGTTACCTCCATGCATGTTCCTGTTTGATCACCAGGATCCGTGGGCTCAGCTGACAACCTAGGTGGTGTTTCTTGTTCACTGTGCGTATTGTTTTTGAGTTACTTTTATAACAGCACCATAGATATCAGCTTCAAATACCCTGCCTTTGCATATATATCCTATATATGGGTATTTGCAGTCAGTATCTGTAACAGCAATTGTGGGTGAGGAACTTATTGAACTTTAGTCCTACCGTGTGGAGCTCCCAATTGCTTTACCCCACATTCCCTTTATTGTTAATGTTATTACACGTGCCTTGCACATCAGTCCTGAGGGTTAGATATTCTGAAGGCTAAATCGCCCTTTGAGTGCCTGTCCTTTCTGTGTCTTAACCATTGAGAATGCTTTGGGCCAATCCTTTTTGATTTTCTTAGGTCAATGGACCTTAGTTGTAGCCCAAGAGGGAAAGGGGTTACTTGCAATTTTAAATCTCAGAGACAGTGTCACCAATCTGACCACACATTGAAAGTCTGAGACTGTATCTTAAAGTTGGAAAATAATTTATTAGAAACTCAAAGCCAGAGTAGTATAAATCAATCACAAAAACATACAGAAGACATACAACATTATTAGGGGAAGACCAAATCGATGTACAATATTGGTCCTCAGCAACAAAGAATAACTCAACATCTCTGTGATTGCAAGGCAAAAGATTCAAAATAAAATCTGGTGGGTGGACGAATGGTTTTGATCCTTCTCACAATACATGAAAAAGATTTTCAGCGTCTTCCAATTCCTACAGTACACTAAGAATAGAAAAAGCTCTATTGATCCAAAAGCAAGAAAAGGTGTTAGCATAAGAACCTCAGTAGAAGTCCTGTAAGCTGAGATCATGTATAGCATGAAGCCACACAATCAGAAGTCAGGAGAGATGTGCATCTCTCAAAGCCTAAAGGTATATGCCTAATTTTAAGGTGAGTTCACTAATAAGAAACACACAGAAAGTTCGAGACACATGACCCAACATCATTCAACCTTGTTATTTCAATATCCCATGAAGAGTCTTGGCACCTGGTATGATAATCCCATCTTCCAGTCTCTGCTTCTGAGGCGTCCTTGAAGTCCTCCCTATCGCCATCTAGTAGCACTATCTTGTTCTCTATTAAATGTAATTGACCTTGCCAGTTCTTCCTCGCCTCACTATCTTAACAATACAATGTTTCTTCACTAGTTAAGAATGCTTCAGTCTGCACCTGCGAAAGATGGAAAACATGTCGAAAACAGCTTTCACTGACAACGTTAAATGTCCCAACTGTAAGCTTAAGGCCCTTTAAGGCTACTTCAAAAAGCATGTACATTGTACAGCACACATTTAATCCTGTAAATGCATCAATAACATGCAAATTATTGATACATATATTGTACTTTCACACATGCATACACTTTTATTAATTGAAACAATAGCTGGTCACATGATAGGCCTAACATCAACACACACATGATTCATTCTTTTCTAACCCTTAGCGAATGCACTTCTTTAAAATGCAGTTTAGCGCTCCCCCTATACAATCTTAGCCTATAGATAAAGATTATCAGCAATCCAGTTGTGTCAGTAAAGGAACAACTGAAATAATGGTTCATGGTATAGCACACCATTACTGCACTATCTATACTAGTGCACCAAGTGTATTGATTATTATTGTATCACACAAATACAGCAGGCCAAAGGCACACAGATATATGTGGCCTTATCAATATAAAAGGGTGCAGTAAAATTATGCTATGCCACCATATTGATCCCTTGTGCAGGTTTCCCCTTTGGTTTTCTGTTCTCCGCAGACTCCATGTGTGATCCTGGGCAGCGCTGTACTCTTTCTGCTTACTTTTTCTACCCAGCTACCAGTCTTTGCCTAAGTCCCAGTCACGCACAGTCCTGACAGTTACGCCCTTTATCACTGGGCAGTCATGGCATTTGATGCCCACAATATCAGTGGCATGATATCAATTTGGACCCCTTTCCTGCTAGAGCAGTGGACACACCTGCCATTTTGTAGGCATCTTTAGCATCCATAGTGGTGCCCACACTTTGCTTAATGGTAGTAGTGTTTTGGGGTATTCTGAGCATCCAGCATATCCAGGACATGATGGTGCCCACTTCTGGACTAATGCTGGCCACCATTGACATATTCTGGGCACTGTGGGCATGCTTGTAGCCCTTCGTTGTTATATTGGTGACCTAAGCAAGAAGGTATTCATCGGTGGCATCCTGGTATAATTGTGGAAACCTCTGTTGGTATTTATTAGGCATCTATAACATGGGATAGTGATGCTTGGGCATGCAAGCCAGGATTGGTACATGTGCGGCAGTAGTGCACAAGTGATTGATGAAATACTGATGTTCAGGAACCAAATGTGAATGCGGTAAAAATCAAATGCTTGTATTTTGGGACACAAATTTTACTTTTAATCAAACTTACTTTTATGCCTTAGAGTAAATTGCATTTATTTATGTAGTTTCAAAAACTGACAAGTTGATGCTTGGAGACAAAATGATAGCATGTTCAATTTTCAACAAGCAATGGTAAAGCCAAGTAGGTCTTGCGTGTTCAAGAATTAGATAGGCTTTGTCAATATCTTTTAGCCATGCTGTACAGCAGTGTGGCTGTGCAGCATGGCTGAAAGAAAAAATATGATATAATGTGGCCACTGCTAGCACCTCATAGTGCTTTTTTCATAGCACTGTAATGTAGTACAGCGCTCTTTTTCATAACTTTAAGCCAGGCTGCACATCTAAAAGACATAGATGAGGGAGGCGTGTCCAAGATGGTGATGTGAGCGGTTGCTCTATGGCTTGCTCCCCGTTGCACCTCAAACTTTTTGTGCCCAAGCTACTATAATGCCACCAGCAACACATGAAAATGGCAGTGCCTTGCACCCCCCCCCCAACCCGGCACTCTACAATCACTGGGTGGCGCGGCACGGCCATGGCGGCCTGAACCAAGGGAACTGTGACCCTACTTCATCGGACTGCAGTGTAGCTATGGCCAGCTGCGGAGCGACTGTCCCGGCGCAGATCGCGCCTCCTAACAGCAGCCACAGACCTGCGGGAGCGTGGCGGCTCCCGGAGCTTGATGCCAAATGACACGGCCCAGCCCAGCTGAGTGATTTGCTGCCGCACACCAATGCAAACATGGCATGCTGTGAAGTTCGACAAATAGTGCCCTGAAATCTCTGAGAGAGAATAAACAACTAACTATCAAACCCTGTGAAAAGGGAGGGGGCATTATCATCTTTAAGACCCCCTCTTACATTGAAAAAATGGATATTCTTCTTTCCTCTACCAGGCACTATAAACGAATCGTTGGGAATCCTGAACCAGGTCTCAAGCAGTGAATTCTGTCTATGGTTGAGACCGCTGTTGAGGTGGGATTTATATGTTCTAAGGAAGCTGAATATCTGACGCCTAGATACACTCGAATGCCCATCATTTACTGGGTCCCCAAAACTCATAAAAATACTTTGGACCCGCTGCTCAGACCGATTGTGTCTACTATTTGATCGGCCACGGAGCCACTTTCCAAATATATTGATTGCTTCCTGAAACCACTGGTCAGCAAACTTGAGCCCTTTGTTAAGGACACAGGTCACTTCATCTCTAAGATCGAGAGGATGCCATATGATTGCAATAAGGAACTCCTGGTCACTTTGGACCTGGAGTCCCTCTATATGAACATCCCACAGGAAGGAGCAATGACTGTGCTCCAAGAGATTTTGTCTTCCGAAACAGGAATTACTAATGCTCCCTTTATCATCGAATGTCTTAAGGTGGTTTTGAGTGAAAATTATTTTGAATTTAACAGCAGTTATTTTCATCAAATACAGGGTGTAAGCATGTGGGCATCCTGTGCACCGAGCATAGCCTGCCTGTACATGGGACATTTTGGGCAGATCAATATATATAATGAGATGGCCCCTTTCCATGAAAATGTTCGAGCTTGGTCTCGATTCATTGACGACATCATTTTTATATGGGAAGGAGATCAGACATCCCTAGACAAATTAATTCTCTGGAATAATGCGGCTGATGCCAATTTGAAATTTAAGGCCCATTCCAGCAACTCCAAGGTGGAATTTTTGGATGAATGGATTGAGCACAATCAAAAAGAACTCTTTGCCTCTCTGTACACCAAACCGACTGCCAGAAACACCCTGTTGCAGTATGGAAGTTATCACCCGCGATGCCAAAGGGATAGTATCCCCTTCAGCCAATTTCTCCGCTTGCGGAGAAACTGCTCTGATATCAAGGACTTTCTGATACAGGCAGATATTCTCAAAGAGAAATTGCTGATTCGGGGTCACCCACATAAATAGATTAAAGATGCCTGTAAGAGGGCTAGATACTTTAATCGAGATGCTATGTTTGAAACCAACGAGACCAGACCTCTTGATAGGCTGGTATGTGTCACCAAACATTCAAATATTAACCACAAAGTTAGATAAACCATCAACTCATTTTGGTATCTGTTGAACATCGATAACGGCGATAGCAAAATCCCTAAACCTCTTTTTGCCTTCAAACGAAATGAGAATCTTATGAACCATCTAGTCAAAGGGAGAATCTTGGAGGCATCGGCCCCTTATCAGACTGCTATCTCTGGCCTTGAACCTGTGAAGGGGAGTCACCGTTGTGGCACCTGTCAGGCATGCCCCAATGCTATTGTGGGCTATACCATTAAGATCAATGAGTATTCCATCTCACTGCAGGAAATGACGAATTGCCGTACCCCTAATGTGATATATATTATCACATGCCCTTATGATCTCATATACATCAGAGAAACAGGACGAGAATGTAGAACTAGAATTGGGGAACACAAATCGAATATCCGAATCAAAAAAGCCTCTGCCCCTCTGGTGAGCCATTGGCTGGCTAAAGACCATACTGAAATGGACCTTAAGTGGTCGATCCGGGAGAAGATTCGTGCCACCCCTGGCAAAGACTCGAGCCTAATAAGAAAGAAAAGAGAGGCTCTTTGGATCTATCTTCTAAATTCTGTCAATATGGGTTTGAATGAACACTGTCCGTGGGAAAATGCCATTATATGACCCTAATTCCACCCTCATGTCCGAGCATGACCCTTCTTGGGATGTTATCTTGTAATCTCACCTTGTTGTCCTAGTGCATTGCTACTTCTCGGGATAACCTATCTGGTGCTTTAAATGACTATTGTTCAGATATCATTTGATGGCCTGAATCGTGTTTCCCTCTAATATATGGTATGAAACCTTGGTTAATGGTCAGCCCCTTTGGTTTATCAACCGAATGGGGCCTTGTATATATGTTCGAGCTTTTAACCTTGTCCAAGATGGCCGCTGCTTTTAGCCTGGAAATCCCTGCCAGGTAGTTTGCATTTTAGTCTGCTTTCCATTTCCATGTGCATCTGAGTCTGTCCCCCAATGGGAGGATCCGATAGATTTGAAACCCTTGAAAATGGCGGAGCCTCGTTGAGAATTTTTCCTCGGCTGGAAATCTCAGGCACCGTTTGAATACCACAGATCATCCCCCGTCGGCCGGTCGATAAAAACTACTAGGTAAGAATGCTCCCGCTGGTGTCAGTCGATATACTTTCTGCAGATAGTCGCCCCCCCCGTTGTCTATTTCGGCAGCGGGCTAGGGAACGCTACATATATGCGTGCTTGTTTATTGTTTTTTTCCCGATTGTTTGTAGTAAACCGCCCCCCCCCCGGGAGGTCTGAGGTTTCCTGTTGCTTTGGTTAACTGTTTACGGATCTCTTTACCAGATGTGAGGTACATTTTCCAATATATATTGATGCCCTCGCTAAGGCTTGTGACTAAGCAGGATCTCACAAACCCTGTTCGTTATTTTTCCATCCCTAGTCTACTATGTAACTTTTGTCTAGCCCAGCCCCAGCGTTTTGGTGATATCTTTGCCTATTCTCTTTTTATCCAGAATTGCAGACGCCTTCATCTCGGATATCGAGTGCTGCAATCCCGACTTCAAACCCGTTTTGTCGGATGTTTTCGACAGCTGATATGCCCTTCGAACATTGCTTAGTTTGGATCCTCATACCCCGTTGTGGATCTTGGGTAGGTTCCGTGCCCTGTTGTCTTGGTGAGAGTGCCCCTTTGCACAATCAGCCTACAGTCCTCCTGATTTATCTTTAATATTGTCCTTATTTCACCGAATTGTTGATTTCAGCTTAAGCCACATCAAGTGATTCTCCAAGTGGTCTCCTCGGACCTGAAAAAAATACCATCTCCCATGTAAAACTGTGGACTTTGGGTAGGTTTCTAGCTATGCAGTATTATCCCTTGCCATCTGATTAGCTTTGTACAACATTGACGCTTGAATAGATCTTAAATTGATTGATCTTTTTCAGATCTTGCATTCGCGAAGATGCATTCCTGACTTAACCTAGAGAAGCCCAGTGAATATTATTATTTATCAGGTAGACTTGAAGCATGTTTTAAGCCATAATTCTTTTATGTATATATATGGTGTTTTCACTATAGGTTTATTTTAATCTACAGCACGGGTGGATGTACTCGGTACTTCAAATCACAGAACTAGTATATGTATAAAGAAAAAAACTTTTCACGAATACGGGTGCGTCTATCTTTTCTGATCTATTATCTCTGAGTCCCCTCTTGGTGCTCATGATTCTGGCATTAGATTTTTCTTTTATATCCTGAACGAATATATCATGTTTTCCTGCTGGAGCTGATCTTTTGGATGCCTAAACCATATAATATATTATGCATATAATTATATCAATATACATGTTTATGTCATGTTTTTTTCTGCTAATTATAGGTGTGTCTGTGTCCCCCACATCATCTACCTATCTTGACCCTGATGAAGGTGTGGCCCTGCTCTGGGCCCTACACCGAAACGCATGTAGGCGTTTGAAACTTGTTCGTGTTTCTTGGACCTTACTCCCATATACCACCGGGATGACCCACGAGAAATCCTCCATCTTAACATCAGTTGGCAGTCTCACCACCTTGATTGATGTGTGATATTTTGTTTTTGCTGAATTTATGTATGTTAGTATGAATGAATGACAGTATGAATGAAGTTATGTGTGTGACACTAAAGAGTATTATTGAGATTTTCTATTTATTTAATGATGCATTTCTCAAACCTGCAAAGTTTGTTGTGATTTTATGTTAAGAAAAAGAAATATATTTTTTGCTAATCAAATTCGTGGTTATATGGCCTGAAGATATGTATGGGTCAGCTCCAGTTAGTGATACATAATTAAGGGACCCTTATTTTGGGCCGTTTATATTTCCTAATATAGGCAGGCGCTTCCTTTCTAGTCTTTGCTCGATTTACTTTCCCCTGTGCTACCTGCCTTTTATAGTTCTCAGGGGTCCCCCTTTCTTATTGGTAAGTTCGCCGCCTACACCAGGTAGGCTGCATTGCACTAACACGCGCTCAGACCCTTTCATACAGTGACTGGCTGTATGGTGTGTGGAAGACTGGCCCCCCACGTACAGGCACCCTCCACAACTCACAATCACCTGCATAGTAATAGCCCCACGAGGCCTACATGACCTAGCCAAGGACGATTATCCAGCACTGTGCCACATTCCTTCAATTCGCCATGGCCACACACAGCACACTAGCGCCACAGGACCTAAACAGCCTACCCACACTAGGGTAAACATCAGACTCTGCATGGGACGATCCCTCGATCGTGATTCAGTGCATGGCAGCCAACTCTCAGGACTCCACTGGAAGGTGCCTTTGCTGGGCAATGCAGACAGGCACTGGCACCCCTGCTCTGCCTCATCCAGACATTGCTTGTGCCCAAAGCCAACAAAGTGCCTTCAGTCTTGTCTTTTCTTTCTGTCCACCCCTAGTTAGCTTCAGTCAATATAACGCACTACTGTAAGGCACTGCGGGCTGCGTGGGAGTTGAAAGGACAGGTCGGGTGCCCCACACTGTGACATCGCCGTTCTGCATAATCGTGTGCCTCAGAGTGCATGGTCCGAGATGATTGCCCCTCTCCTCCTCCTGGAGCTTGAGCACCATCATCACTGCCAAGATGGGCAAACCAAGAACAGATAAACAGTAGACACACACCAATGAACCACATGGCCCACCACCTGGCACTCAGGGCTCGGAACATACATTGGCAGGACAGTCCATTCCCCAAGCAGACCTCCTACACTGCTTCGACGAACTTATTGTGGTGGTAATGGACATAAAATCAACTCTGGTCCCCAAAATGGATACGCTGTGCGCTGTGCTAGGATTTATGCGCGAGTACCATAAGAAATTGAAGGACAAAGTCGAAGACATAGAATCAATGCTAGCCTATGTTAAACCAGCAGTGTCCTCAACAGTGGCCCAAATCAAAACACTGCAAGAAGAAGTGGAATATCTCAGGAATCTTATTCACGACCAGGAGGGCAGATCACGCAGGAATAATGTACTACCAGAACGCATTGAAGGACAAAGTATGGAACTATACCTGGAGACCTGGTTCTCGGATGTTCTCATCCAAGGCAAGCACTCTAAATTATTTTCTGTGGAATGCACCCATAGAGTCCCAGGGGGCACCCCCGACCTGGCACCCCCTGCCCCAGAATTTTATACCACATACTCTACACAGTTGGTCCCCCGGTTGCTCACCATCCATACAAAATCATTTGATAGGGGCATATTGCCTCCCTCTCTCTGCGAAGCTATATTAGTGGTTCCCCAAAGCCTGTTAGAGACCATTTCCATATGAGCTCATACCGTCTGTTATCTTTACTAACCTTGGACTACAAAATCCTAGGCATGCTGCTAGCCAACAGGCTACTGGAAGCTGTCCCACAACTGGTTCACACTGACCAAAATAGGTTTATCCCTGGCAGAAGCACGGGGCTCAATCTCCGTTATTTATTTAAACTGCTCGAATGGGCCCAAACGACAGCTGAGCAGCATTGATTTGCCGCTTTAGATACCAAAAAGGCATTTAATACCCTGGAATGGGACTACCTACTGGCAGTGCTGGCATGGTTTGGCATAGGTCCTAAGTTCTTGCGTTGGGTGAAAATAGTACACACCAGCCCACGTGCCCGGGTGAAAACGGGTCGCATTGTTTCTCCGCCCTTTGACATCGAGCGAGAGCAAGGCAGGAATGCCCACTCTCACCAATCCTTTTTGCCCTGGCCATGGAACCTCTGGCATGTGCATTTCGTGGTCGGATCCTGGACTGGGGCATACGGGTACACGCACAGTGGCACATAGCCGCACTATACGCGGAAGAAGTGCTATTTTATCTCTGCAATCAGGCCGAGGCTCTCTGTGGTCTAATAGAATTATCGGATGCCCACACTCGGTTATCGGGCTTGAAAATAAACTGGGTTAAATCCACTTGGTTTCCAATGTCACCCATGCTAGCGGAACAGAGACAACAACAACCTTATGCCCCCCTCATTTGAGCATCTGATTCATTCAAGTACCTGGGAGTCTAGGTCTACCACTCCTCATAGAACTTGATAGACAGTAATTTTGGTAAGGCGATTGGCAGCGCTTGGGCCACACTCCAGTTCTGGATCAATCTCCCACTATCCCCCATGGGCCGGATAGCCATCACTTAGATGCTTCTTCTCCCTAGGCTTCTGTACTTTTTCACCGTTCTCCCTTATACACTGCCTCAGAAAATATTCAGGGATCTGCGGTCCCTGCTCGTGTCCTGAACCTTGATATGGGGCCATTCCATGGCAAGAGTAGCACTCTCGAAGTTTCACCTCCCTATATCGGAAGGCGGATTGCGAGCGCCCAACTATGAGTTATAATACGCAGCTGCACAGCTTCAGTGGCCCATGCACTGGTTTGCGAAAAATAACCTATCTGAGCTGAACTGTTGGGCAATGGCGTTGGGGCATATGTATGTGACATACACAGACATATGCCTCAGATGCTAGAACTCAGATGCCAATTTTTTAGACATGGTCTAGACATGCCCTCACATCATGACATACTGAGGGAAAGTTTCAGCCATATTATCGGCAGCAACAGGCACTCCAATCTTAGCACAGGCGCACACTACCTGCTTGGCATTACAAAACGCAAAACGCAATGCATGGCACAAGAACTTCAACAAATTTCTAGACCTAGCGCTGGTTTTAGCCAAGCATGAACTCCCTATGTCCTGGAAATCCCCGGCGGGCCCCTCCACCAGGGTTTGGTTGTTGGCCTTCGGACGGGTCCTTGTGGCCGAACATGAGAAACTGGCTTCTCAGGCTCCACAACCTGAGTCAAGGACACAACCCGTGGATTGGCAACATTATTTAACCACTATAGAATCTTGGCTTAGCGAAACATGTGCTAATCCGTAGCAAATAAGTGGCACCAACACCACAGCCCATGGATATGTCTGGGACACTCCGCACACTCACTCAGCTGTGTTTTTAAGCAAGGCGCTAACCTTAGCACACGCGCACATAGCACCCGGACTCAGCTGGCTCACACCTTTGACCAGGTCCAGCCACACTTAGAAATTGTACGGTAACTAAACCCTGCAATTCCCCCTCTGCCCCCCTACTATCATACTAAACACCGAAGCATTCGCCTCGCAGACTGTACTATT
Organism: Triturus cristatus; assembly: GCF_964204655.1. Lineage (NCBI taxonomy): Eukaryota > Metazoa > Chordata > Amphibia > Caudata > Salamandridae > Triturus > Triturus cristatus. The sequence continues at coordinate 1,529,075,546 of NC_140591.1, forward strand.
AACCAGCTGCACATATAGTGGTATCACATGTATAGTAAAAATAGGACAGGCACACTAGTTATGTAGTATTTTGTTCATTTTATATTATGATGTGTTACATTTCTGAAACGCAAAATATTTTGACAAATCCTGTGGTATATCAACGATGTTGGCATTATGTATGATCGTTCGCCCCCCATCAAGAGGGCACAAAAATGCACATTGAAATATACAAAAACATGTATACAATTGCGTCTAACATACTGCTGTAAGTTGGTTTGAGAAATATCTTAATAAATATTTTCACAAAAAAAATGATATTGACAAAGCCAATAACCCTTGCATAGGCCAGACTATTGGCTTTGCCAATGCTTGTTTTTCAATGCCCCCAACTCCATCCACCTCCCTCGTTAGCAAAATAGAGTTTCTCTTTCTACTTATAGTCTCAGAATGATTGGACACTTGATTTGAAAGGAGAGAATGCTGCCCCTTGATATCTGACAGAACTTCAGTAGGACAAACATAAAACAAATGGTGGCTGCATTAAGCAATACACTTTGACATGCTTCAACCAACTCCAACCGCCTCCACTCCCACACGATTATGAGTGATGTTCGTTCTGGATTGCAAAGACATGACTAGGCATATGTAGTGCATTCGTTTATGGGATCCATTGCGTTGTTTTACACATCTCTGCAACAAACAGTTATTCACTGTAAAGAGGGTTTTCCTGTCAAAAAAATTGCAGGAAAAGGGAACAGGAAAAGTGGACTGGAAAAATATTTGTGATGCCAATGGATTCATCACAGCGAGGTTTCTCTTCCACAGAAAAGGAGAGAGGCCATAAGCTCGTTAGTTAGTTCACCCTTGAATGTGCCTTGCCCTCACTTCGATGTTTGACCAACGGTGCGCCCTACCGATGTATCTCATGAGTTTCATCTTCCATGGGCATGTTGCGGTGTTGTCATTTATTGGCAGCACCACCGCTTGGTGATCTGACCAAATGATAACTGTGTGTGCCCCAGGTGGGTTTGCAATGTCTGTTTGGTGGCAACCCTTCCACCTTTATTGAACCCCGGTTGGGCCTCGTTGGTTATTTTGAAGAGAGCTGGCGGACTGGACCAATCCATCAGCTGTTGCTGACCAGAAGTGTTTTACCTTTTTTCCATTCACCTGCTCTGGAGTGGGTCCAATCTTCGTACCACAGCCCCCCCTGCTTTGTCTGTAAGGAGGGAAGTGGGAAGCAGCTGCCATTTTGCTCTGGCAAGAGGGCCACATCTGCAACTTGTCTACTGTTGACCCCTAGGGGCCCTCCACCAAGTTAAGGCCCATTGAGTCTCATGCTTCACATGCCCGGCCTTCAAAATTGTACTTTAGATTATAATGTAATACTTTATTAATGTAATAATATTATATATTGGCTGGTGGGAGGAGCATGTCCTCAGGAACCTCCACAAAACTTGATATGATGTTCATGTTCTCCACTGGTGGAGATTCATAGACGATGTCTGTGTGGTATGGTATATATAACCAATAACACAATTATTTAAAAAATATATTACATATTAAAAACATTAATAATTATAAATATTAACATTTTAATTGAACAAAAACGTAATAGTATACATTCAAGCAATATGAAGTAAACTTACAAATACAATTAATACATATACTAGTCCCTCCACAGTTTATACAAAAATAGGCAAAGTGTTGGATTCAGGAGGGTTAAAATTTACTAGTCCCGCTCCATGCAGTGCAACAGTAGGGAAACTGTCGGATTACACAGGGGTAAAATGTACTATTCCCACTCCAGTCAGTGGAACCGTAGGGTAATTGTTGGACTGTGGAGGGGTAAAATTTGCTTTACCCACTCCAGTCAGTGCAACAGTAGGGAACGTGTTGGATTGCGGAGGAGTTAACATTTACTATTCCCACTTCAGCCAGTACAAGATTAGGGAAAGTGTTGAATTGCGGGTGGCGGGGGAGGGAGGGGGGGGGTAAATGTACTGCTCCCACTGCAATAGAAAGGGCAGTGTTGCATTGAGGAGGGGTACACTTTACTATTCTCAATTCGGTCAGTGCAACAGTAGGGAAAGTGTTGGATTGCGTAGGGGTAAAATGTACTATTCCCACTCCAGTCAGTGCAACAGTATGGAAAGTTTTGGATTGCAGAGGGGTAAATTGTACTAATTCCACTCCATTCATAGCAACAGTATAAACAGACTAACTTGAAAGAAATAAAAAAATAAATTCAAAAACATACTAAATAACAAAAAAATGTACATATAAATCATTCAAATAGATTTTTAATGAAAACTAAATACATTAAATATGTTTTACAATGTTGAATACACATCTTAAATTACTAGAAATATTTTTATAATTAAGATACACAAATATATATTCTCAGAATAATATCAAGCAAGAAACACAATGTTATCTACATTTGAAAGGCACAACACAATTAACACATACTATAATAAACAGCATAATTACAAAACATTAATTAACTATGTTTAAATGTATTATTAATAACTTTCTACCCTATACTTCTACACAGTACACAACACATATCTTAATTTGATTCTTCAACTGTTATTATTTACACATGTTTCATAATTAAATATGTATTAAAACATTAATAACTACCTATTACTAAAATAGTTCTATTTAACTACCTCCCCATCCTTTATCCATACAAAACAAACAATACACACCTAATATATAAATTAAAAATTGTATTTACATAATCTCCTTAATTAATTGTTAATTAATTATTAAAAATAATCAACTATTAAAAATGAATTATATGTAATCAACTTCCAACCCTTTTCTTCTACAAATGCCACAACTCACATCAAAATATAATGTAAAGAATTTCTTGATTACCTATTTTATATATTTATGATTTCAATAATTATTATAAATTACCATTATTTATAAATAATTATAATCAATTTACTACACACCCTTGACCAATACAAAACAACACACACCAAAATGATATTACACAATTTACATAATTAATTAATAATGACATTATTCATATATATGAACATGTTAATTATTAATTATGATCAATTTACATCCTACCCTAGACCCCTATAAAGCACACAACTCACACATGAAACGTAATTATAAAAAAGATTATACAATTAAAATAATTAATTGTCAATTAAATAATTATATTTATTACAAAGTATGAATTAATTGATTATAATTACTCTATACCCCTACAAAACACACAACCCCAACCTGAAAGTGCATTGAAAAACAAATATTATACAATTAACATAAATAATTATCAATTAAATAAAAACTATTAATGATTAATTTTATAATAATTAATCATAATTAATTTACTTCCCATCATGCACCCCTCTATACCCCACAACCTGCTACGGCACTAAAAAATTTAAGAAATTCTAACAACTACTAACAATTAAAAGCTATATTGAAAAAAAACATTGACAACAATTAAACTGGTTATAACATGTAAAATTACAATTACATAATAAAATACATAAAAATAAGTAAAAAAATATATTTTTAACGACAATATATTTGTTAACTATATTAATGATTTCAATATTTTTTACAAATATATTAATGATTTCGATATTGTTAAAATCTGTGGGGTATATGCATCAACATTGGCATTTGCGATTCCTTATTAGCGAAAAATAAGGAATCGCTAATAAGGAATAGCAAAAGGCTATGCATGTAGGAATCGCTATTCAAATAGCGATTCCTTAACTTTCCTTAATTGCTACTAGCAAATTGTGAGTAGCAATTAAGGAATGCCATCCCAATCATTCCTATGGGCCTCCAGGCCCATAGGAATGAATTGGAGATTGCATGAGCAAATAGCGAGTACCAGTAGGTTCTCGCAAATTGCTCATGCAATTTCAAGGGTGCAAGGGTGTCAAAATGACACCCTATTGCACCCCTGAAATTGATATGTGCACATATGTTGCACACACACATGCTCTAAGAGCATGTGTGTGCGCAACATGAAACTTTGAAAAATGCACAAAAGTGCATTTTTCAAACTTTTAGCAAATTACCATGCAGTTCATCTTCATGGTAATTTGCTCCCCCTATTAGCGAATTCGCTAATTTTTTTACTTTCATGCATTGCATTTAAGGAATCCCAAATAGAGATTCCTTAAATTAAGGAATCTCAATTTGGGATTCCTTAAATGCTATCGCTATTTAAGGAATCGCTATTTAAGGATTCCTTAAATAGCGATTTTCGCTTTTGGGTTGATGCATTGGGATTGGGTATTTTTAACTCAATACCGGGAGCTATTAGCGAATCGGTATTTTACCGACTGGATTTTGGCTTGATGCATGAGGCTGAATATTTCTTACCTTAAAATCCATATTCTTGACAATGATATTCTTGCGCAGGCGATTTCTATTGGAATATATTTCAGACTCTATATTTCTGTCTGACAATATTTTAATTCTGATATTTTGTCTAAACACCCCCACCCATACCGCTCACCATCAGGCGCAAACCGTCAAATTGAAACTCACATCTCTTTCTATCCCTCTACACAATAATGCATAACATAATCAGTTGCACACACGAGACACATAGTTTGATTTAACACAAGAGTACACACATACACACTTTCTCATGTACAACGCCCTCACAGAGCACACACAAACACACACTATTGTTGACCACCTATGATGCTACTTCTGTTTCTTTTCTGTCAGATTTCTATAGCACAAAATCGACCTGAAGGTATTGGAGCACTTTACATGAGTACCGGTTACATTACACAAGGACACATTCATTTTTTATGCACAGGGACATTAGGTAATGCCCAGAATCACAGGATGTTGAGCCGACGCTGAGACTCAAACTGGCACCCAGTCCCAAAGTTGTCAGCTCTTTTCCTGACAGAATTACAATTCAAGAGTCTGATATTTTTGTCCTTATCTCAGACTAATAGCTTCCTGTGGTAAACCACACCAACTTGTCTATTTTTTACTAAGCGAGGTTCCTAATTATATGGCTTTTGAGCACTTGTAGAATGTTTGTTTTGAACCTGCACCCTTGTCTAAAATTGAGTGGAATTTGCACCTCACCATTTTTTACTAAATTCATTTTTTTTAAACAGATGCCAACTTGTGTTAGAAATTGGGTTAATGGTTGACTGGGGTGTGAGCCCTAGTCAGGCAGCAACCACAAACCTAAGTGTAAGGCACAAGCAAACCTCAAATTAACCTGTGCTCAGCCACCTGGTAGCTTGGCACAGAGCAGTCAGGGTTAACTTAGAGGTGATGTCTAAATTATTTCTGCAACACTGAAAACAATAAAACAGTGAAAACACCACAAAATAGATCCCACATCAGGTTGGAAAAATAGAGCAAAATGTAATAATTGCAGCAAGACCAAAACAACACAAATTTGATAACTAGAACCAAAGGTTTGTATTTTTAAAGATTAAACTGTTAAATAGCACCTAGAATCAGAAAATGCTTACCACGGCTATCTGGACACGCTAGAACGGGTCAAATTCAAGAGTTCAGGGCGACTTCGACGAGGCACAAGTCAGACACAGTCCCAGATTAGTCCAGTTGAAGGTTTACCTTCTCAAGTTTTGTGGAAAGAGTCCCGTTCACATTGAAGAAGGGTTCAGTAGCAAAGACAGGATGGGTGTCACAGATGGGCAAGTTGGAGTCTCGTGTTGGTGGTCCATAGTGGGGTGTATGATGCTTGCTGTGCAGAGAGACGGATGTGCAGCTGCTCATGCTGATTTTCCAAGCAAGCAGCGTGGTCCCTGTGCAAACAGGATTGAGAGCCACACCAAGGGCCCAGTACCTAAGAGGTGCCTCTTGGGGGTCAGGAGCTTACTGATGATGGGTCCTGGAACTGTGGGGAGCTTGTTATGCCCCATGAGGCTCAGTTCAGCAGGCCAGCAGACTAGCCCTTTGAGTCACTCTGGGGTCATGGGTTCAAGATGGAGATTGCAGGTCCATTTCTTCTTCCCCAGGCAAGAGGGCAGCAGGTAGCAGGTCAACACAATAGGGCAGCAGCTTCTTAAGGTTAGCAGCCCAGCAGAGTGGCAGTCCTTGTAGCAGCACAGCAGTCATTGTTTCTGGCAGAATATTGACAGTACCAGAAGTGTACCAAAGTGGTAGTGTCTGAGGTCCTTCTTTTATAAACGTTGTTCCTTTAAAGTGATGAGAAGATTCTAGAGGCATGCCTTTGAAGTGCACAGCTGCCCTGCCTACCCTGCCCAGATTCCAAGCTACCTTAAGTGACAATGCAAGTTTGTTAAGCCCTTTGTGTGGAGACAGGACATAGCCTATTCAGCTATAAAAGAGGCTGGGCCCAGCTCCGCCCTCCCAACCTGCCAGCGACGACCCAGCCAGTCATATCTAATCTCCCATTGTGTGTGGCTGTCTAGGAGACATGCACAAAGCCCAACTGCCAACTACACCCAGGAAAGTGACCAAGGCAGGCTTCGGGCACGAAATGGCTAACGGAAGATAGTGCAAACTTTCTAAAAGTGCCATTTTCAGAATTGTAATTTAAAATCAGACTTCACCATAAATTAGGATTTGAAATTAGGATTCCAGAGATGCCAAACTTGAAGGGGCTATCTCATCCCTTTTTGAAAATACAGTTACATAAGCTAATCAGGCAACTCCAATGTTAACCTATGGGAGAGATAGGCCTTGCAGTAGTGAACAAGTGTTTTTCACTACCAGGACATATAAAACTTAAAAGTACATGTCCAACATTTTAAATATACTGCACCCTGCCCTTGGGGCTGTCAAGGGCCTACCTTAGGAGTTACTTATATGTATTAAAAAGGAAGGTTTGGGCCTGGCAAAAGGTTTTCCAGGTCAAAATGACAGTTCAACACTGCTCACACAGGCTCTGCTGTGACAGACCTGAGACATGTTTAAAAGGCTACTAAAGTGGGTGGCACAATCAGTGCTGCAGATCCACTAGTACAATTTAATATACAGGCCCTGGGTACATGTAGTGCACTTTAATAGGGATTTATAAGTAAATTAAATATGCAAATTAGCTATAAGCCAATTCTACCATGTTTTAAGGAGAGAGCACATGCACTTCAGCACTGGTCAGCAGTGGTAAAGTTGAAAGAGTCCTAAGACCAACAAAAATAAATTCAGCAAAAAGAGGAGGTTTGAAGGCAAAACATTTTGGGGTGACTCTGCAGAGAGGACCATTTCCAACAATGAGCAGGATGCCCCTCAACTCTGAACATTTAGGACTTCTGCAAGAGTTCATGAAATCTAATGCAAGGCTGAAAGCCCAACTTTAGTTTAGCACCTCACATATAAATAAATCAGTCCAAAATTAACTCCTTTCACCTGTGTGTCTTGCGGCATGTAAAGTAGCCTGCTATGAAGAATGTTACAGTGCTAAATGTATAAACTAGGTAGAAACATACTTTCATCAGGATGGAAAATAAACATGCCTATGTACATGTCTGATTTCACTGTACTCATTCTTTGTGCACAAATGGATTGTCACCAATGTTAGCAATTGTAGTAATTATTGGCCTAACTTTTGCTTAGAGGGCTGTGGTTTTCTGTGACACAACATTATTGAGGCACAATACGAGTGCCCTGCATTTAATTCTCTGAATCAATCAAGCGCCAACTGGACTGTGGCTTCCTTTATGTTTTTCCTTTCAGCCCCACTATAACGTTTGAAATAGTTTAGCACCAGGCCTTGTGAGTTTAGTGATAAGCCTGGTGAACATTAGAGAAGGGGTGCCTGCCCTCCGTAATGGTTGCCCAAGATGTAAATTCCTCGGACACCATACACCAGACAAGCCCAAAGTATCATGTTACAAAACCTCAAGGAGTGCATGGGTGGCGAACAGGGCTGGTATTTTGTATGTGTGTAGCATTTTCAAAAAGGCTGAACCATTAAACAACAAAACAGGGTCAACAAGCAATGTGTTGGGAAAAATGACAGCATCAGTCCACTGAAAGCGGCGGAGGGATAGCGGCAACAACAGAAAAAGTTTGAGATATTGGCATTGTAAATGACAATGCCTTTTATTTATGTGTTAGAGGTGCAGTTAATTCCAGCCTTGCTTCTCTTAAGCGGCAACTATCAGTACAAAGTGTGTGTTTATGCAAAACACAAATAAAAGGCATTGTCATTTACAATGCCAATAGCTCAAACATTTGCAAATATGAGACTTATTGCATTGGAAAAGCTTGTTGATCTCTAAGACAGAGGCAGCAGCAGTCATAGGAAGGCAGGAACCTTGACACCAGGCTGTGCCTTTCAAAAGCAGGTCAATATAGCCAATATTAGCAGCGTAGTGTTACACATGGTGAAAATAGGTTACTTTCTATTATTAACACAACCACATAGACACAAGGGCACTGTTCATTTTGCAAAATTGCCACTCAAGGTGTCACACACGACATGGAAGTGTCAAATTTAAACACAATGCAAACAAGGGAATGCTATCCACATATGCAAATGCATTAGAATGTAGTAGCTCAGGTTGCGACAAGACTGGCCCTGCCACAGGCCTCACTGCCAAGGCCCCAGTCTAACTCGCCTCATCTGTGATCTCGGCGTTTGTTGGCAGTGTAGATCCAGAGTAGTGGAGACACCCATGGACTGTGGCAGTGAGCGCTGCTGAGAGTATTGTGAGTAGGGGTGCGCCTGCAAGGAGGTATGTGCTAGCCACCCAGGCAACCATCAAAGATACAGGTCAGGCTGTGCAAAAACACTGACACTCACCATACAGAGGGAAGTAAAAACCCAGCCCTCAGTTTCTGCAATTTTCTTCCCTGTAAGAGAACATGCTTCCATTGCAATCATTAAAAAGCACAGCGTCCATGTAAATTAACTTAGCACATTAATTAAAACAAGAATTGCCAAAGTCAGCAAGTCAAGCGGGCACCTCTAGTATATTAAGCGTGGCGCCCGTGTTGTTGTTAGAATGAAATTAGAAATCTCTTTTAACTGTACCTGTCCGAGTTCCACGGCAACAGTGGCTGTCAGTACTACCTTCTTGAACCTCACAGCAAAACCAATAGCGACCTCTGAAACACCTGACGCCTTTTAGGTAACACCTCCCCCACATCGTCCGGTTCATACAAGTCACTGTTGTGTGGAAATGGAGAATGGACATGTGTGCAGGCCATGCCTAGACTCACTTAACAGGGCTGCCATCTCAGACCTAATGTTTAGTAAGATGTAGTGGCTGAAGCGGAATGTTTCTTAAGAATTATACAACGGTAATTTCTAATCAGCAGTAGATGTACATTAAAAAATGTATTGCCACCCTGACCCTTACTGCCGTGGGGGCGGAGTCAGTGAGTGTAGAAAGTTTAGCGTGGTGCCAGGGAAATCGATGAAGTAGTCAGCAGAGTGGAAAAGTGGGCGCCCTGCTGAAACCTAAAGCTTGGCACTCGTGTTGCTGTTAATGCTAAACGTTTAGCGTGGTGCCTGGGGGCAGGACGGTAATGAGGAGCAAGCTGCTGCACTGCTAAAAAAAGCGAGCTCGGTACCCTTTAAGAGGAAGCCCAAACAAATATCCTACCAGAAAAAGCCCAACTGATGGTCGACATCGAAAAGTGCAAAAAGCCTAAAAAAAAATACAAGCAACAGAGCTGAAGCCACGATGGGGGAGACAGCAGCAAGAAAGGCAGCGGTAACACAACTGTGGCATTAAGAGGAGTTGGGAGGAAGAATGCTATATTTGAATGTAAACAGCTAGGGCACTAAAGCTAAACACAGACAAACAGTTACAGAGCAGGAAACCAGGAAAAAATAGTCCCCCAAAGAAAAGATAAAGAACCATAGCAGAATGAGACAGTACAAAGTCCCTGCTCTGTGGGAGGAAAAGAAGAGAGAAAGAAGGGACAAAAAATAAGGTCTGACCACTAGCAAGCAAGGGTTTTAAAGGACACTGACATAAACAAATGAAAAGCAATGGCAAGAAATGGGATGGACTTCAAGCCCACAGACTGATTACAGCAGGTCTCGAAGAGACAGTGCATGCGCTGTCTAGCTCGACTTAAAAAAACAAGGAAAAAAAGTGCTATGACACGGCCAGCGCTGATCGGGTCTCATCCCTTTTTTTAAAGCAATATTGTATTGCAGCCTGCATTGCTGTGCAATATGTTACAAAATAGTGCCTGAATTACAGCGTAAGCAGTAGATGGACAGCGGAGGGCCACAGTCAAACTAAATTAATGTGTACTTGGTCCATGCACCATAAAAATTAAAAATAAAGCGATGCAATCTTGCTGACTACTTAGAATGATGGCAACGAATGGTAAGCAGTTTATTGAGGGTGTGTCCTTCTTGCTGTCTTAGCCCTATAATTTCTCTGGAACTTGATCAGTAGCATTGTTTTAGATATCTGTAAGATCGGTTTCTTTCTTCTGTCTATGGTATAACATTGTGAGTTCCGTGTAACATACATTTTTCTAATCTTGTGAAAACTAGGATATTGTCTTGAAACGCGACCGCACCAGAGCCACCTTTCAAGGTTTCTTTCACTATGCACTGATACTAAGTCAGATGCTGTGGTTTCTAGGCCAAACTGCATTCTGTGGTATTTAAGTATACTCTCATGTGTCTAAAAGGTGGTTAAGTGCTTAGAGTCTTTTGCAAGTTTATTCCGGTGATAAGCAATCACCAAATTGAGTGCAGAAAATATCAATGCACCTGCCAAAGCTATGTTATTTTGTGCAGATTTGGCAATGAATACTTGCCAATCAATATTTTCTTTGTTTAAAAACATAAGGCAATGCATAATCTCATTTCAGCTGAGCTTTTGGACATCGCCATAGGAGACACGCAAGATAATGATTCGATAGGTTTGATAATCTAAATTAAGCACAACTCTTCCACCATGTCTTTCCGTTTCCACCTGTTTGTGAATGATAAATTCCAAACTTTATGTAAGATTGAAATTGCCCTAGCCTTTAAAATACTTTTGCGCTTAAACTCCTAAAATCTGCCCAAGTATTTTTTAAACACTTTGTAAAGTTTTTGTTTCAACAATGACATGACCTGTTTTCTTCGATCTTTGTCATTAATAGCATAAACAGGTGTAACAGTATTTGGGTGAAGACGTATTCCCAAGTCTTGTTGATGAGGCCACCTAAGAATTGGGTTCCACTTTTTAGCCACATAGACTTCCCCGGTAGTTTTTCTTCCCTTGAATTGTAACTCCACCCAAAAGTCACCAATCAACTCAATTTTATGGTCTATGTAACCACCAGGCTGGGCATCAAATGGCAACAGCTCTCACCGAACACATCGTACACTAATCACTTCCCAAGAATTGTGAACCATATGTACACATCAACCATCATCATACATGCTGCCCATCCATACGTATATTACATATGAGAAATCCTGTATGTTTACCATCCCCAACACATGCTCACATTCGGATTCAAGGTTGTGAACTCCTCGTCTTCATTCGTAGCACAAATAATTTTGTTGCTGTAATGCGCTTTGCACACTCTTGTACTGATTGTAAATTTTATCTATTGCAGGACAACTTTTGAAATTCCTCACATGAAAATAGCTCCCACATATATACAAAGTTAAGCCAATAATTTGCTGTTCCTCTATAATGCCCTTCCTTCCTATTTTTGCTACTCAAAAGTCACATCACCTAAAGTTTCATGATTTTCTATCAACTTACTGTGGCTCACTCATGAACTCCTCTTTCTTGGTCAAATCTTTCAACTAATTGAAGGCTTTTTGCAATATTTATGGTGGCACTCAAAGTTATCTCTGGCCCTACCCATATTCTTTCTTGCACTTTATTAATCTTTCTTTGCTTTAAGATTTGGGGCCATATGTAGGTAAATTACATTAACCGATTCTTAAATACCGAATTTTACCGATTCGGTATTTATGAATCGGTAAATGTAATGTAGGTAGAAAAATACCGAATCGGTAAGTGTCGGTATTTTAGAATCGGTATTTACCGATTCGGTAATGGCAACTGGCTTCCCATTCATTCCTATGGGCCTGGAGGCCCATAGGAATGAATGGGAAGCCAGTTGCCATTACCGAATCGGTAAATACCGATTCGGTAATGGGGGAGGCATCATCATGGGTGGCAGAGTGTCACATTGACACCCTGTTGCACCCCTGATTCGTCCATGTGTGCACATGTGGCGCACATACATGCCCTAAGGGCATGTATGTCTGCCACATTGCACACTGCAAAGTGCACAAAAATGCTTTTTTACACCTATTCGTCATTTACCACCAACTTTTAGTTGGTGGTAAATAACGAATCCACACACCACCCACACACTCCCCCTACATCTCATTTCATGATTCGGTATTTACCGAATCGGTAAAATTACCGATTCGGTAATTTTACCGATTCGGTAAATTACCGAATCATGAAATTATCCCCCTACATAGCAAAAGCCTAAATACCGGTCGGTAACGGTATATTTACCGAAAATCGTCCGTTACCAACCAGTATTAGGCTTCCTACATATGGCCCTTGGTCTTTTAATACTTGGTCACAACACATAGTTGTAACTTGATAGTTAATTGCTACAGCTCTAAAGTCAGAAACATACTCTTCAATTGTTTTATTATCATTTTGTGCCCTGAAATGAAATTGTAATCTCTGCATGACAGTATTTCTTTTTTTGCCATATCATAAATTCAACTTTCTTACTGTATACTCAAAACAATTTCTATTGCCAGCATTCCAAATTATTCTCTCATACCTGCCCCACCTAAGTTGTGTTTAGGCCAAAACAATTCCTTCTGTGGAGTGCACCTGTCCCCTTTAAGCTTACCATAGTTCCTGTTCCATGTGAAGGGTCACAAACATGTTGCAAAAAGAATGGTGGTGTTGAAATATTGTCCATTGTGCACAACTAAATGGCCAGGAAAATAAAATGTCTTCAGGAAATTATTGGGCTTATTTATGAGAGGCTTACACCATCGGAGCTTCACTTTTTTTGAAGCCATGGTGGCATAAGCCTCTCAATGATATCTATGAGGCGACGCAAAGCCACTCTGCATGGCTTTGCATGGCCTCATAGATATGGAGTAAGACAAAGCAGCCCAAGTCGCTGCCTTGCCTTACTCTGCGTCAAGGAGGCATTCCATGGGCATTGCAGTGGGTTTTCCCACGCAGCACCCATGGAGTTTAATGCTATCCCAAATTTACCCCAGATTTACTTAATCACATAAAACTGGGGCAACCTTACACCTCCCCAGAGCATTCTGCAGCACACATAGAAAGAGGAAAATGCCTCTTTGGATAGTTTTTGTGCAGGAAGTTGCCCCTTCCTGTACAGAAACAATCCTGCCTGCACCCTTGCACCATTGTGCAAGGGTGCCTACATTGGCACTAGGTAGGAAATTGTACTCCAGCGCAGGGTGAAAGGACAGGAATGTACTGTATTTCATAAATACGGTGCGTTCCTGCCCTTTTAAAATGGTGTAGGGCAGTGCAGAAAGAAGACTTGTGGTGCTGCCCTATGCCAATTCCTCATAAAGAAGGCCCTATAGTTCTATCATAAAGGAACAAAATGCTATGAAACAGAACCTGCAGACCTAAACTCACTGATATCATTGTGTTTGGACAACACAAAAATAAATACCTCTTACTTTCTATTAAATTTTGTCCCTGAGGATGGAAGAATAAACGTTTCATGCACTAGCAGCAGCCAGTACCTCTCGAATCTGAGGTCTCTTTATACCCCTCTTCTCAATTATTCTCCACAGATAGGTTTGGGGAGTGTTAAAAAGTGGATTATTTGTTGAAAGGGGTGAGAACCCACTTCAAAGAATAATCACATTCTTTGTCAGGGTGAACCACAAAAGTCACTCAATGAACCCTGAGTCCTCTGGCAGCTTGCCTCAAAAGCCGTCAGGCTTAACTTAGCAGCAATGTGTAAAGTATTCATGCATCACTCAGGACTAAGTTTGTCCCGCTGAAGGTTTTACCTTTTGAGTTTAATGTGGGTTCTGCATGCCATTGCTTCGCATGGCTCTGCATCACTCTGTGTTGGGTCTGGTGAGGCTTCCAGCTGTGCGGCAAGGCTCTACAGGACTCTGCATCACTTGGAGTTGGATCCAGTGAAGCCTTTGGTGAGGAGTGGCATTGATATGTGGGGTGTTGCTTCATGGTGGAGCCTGTAAAGCCTTTAGTGAGTAGAAACATGGGACTGCTGAGCCTTGCATCACTTCTCTTCAGAGCCAGTGATGCCTTTAGTCAGGATCTGTGTGGCATGGCTCTGCGTCACTCAGCAATGGATCTATTAATAACCTCAATGGGAAGCTGTGCTGCTGTGCTGACATTTGTGTCGCTGTGCGTTGGATGCTGTGAAACCTTCTGTATGACAAGGAGAAGTACATACTGACTCCAGCCAAGACATTGAGGACAGAACATTGTGTATCAGGACTCTCTCCCAGCAGATATGACCAAGTCAGATTCAGTTGGGTCTTGCCAACTGGAAAGCAGGAAAGGCCCCTGGAAGCTTGCTATGTCCCTGTCGCCCAAAGAGGAGTTCAGACAGCTGACCCTTGGAGTCACTTCTGGGGTCCTAGAGTCAAGGCAAGCAGACCAAGTCTTACTTATTCAGACAACAGCACATTCCTTCTTCTGCATCTTATGAGGTCTAGGAATATTCTGAATTCAGGTTCTGACACTTTGAAACTCAGTGTAAGCCTTTGGGTGGGAAACACTGTTTGTCTAACCCTAAAACTGGTTCTGGTCAGTTCGTATCTTTCCCCTGGGTTTACCTTTAGCTTGTCTAGTGAAACAAACTGAAGGCAGGCCCAGGTGTGTGCTACATCTGCCAGTGACAAGACAGGCTTCTTTTGAAGTCAGGAAGGGCTGGGTACAGACCCCAGACTACTCTTCGAAGTGTAATCAGGGTAGGGACACAACTGCTCCCCAGTCATCCTAACAGGAAGACCCTCACCTCTCCAAACCCAGGCCCTTTTGTCCACTATTCGCTCTTGTTGTCTACTTGATGTCACTCAGACCCCTGTGGTGAAATACATCCCCGTAATTCACTGTTACGCTTCTATAATTCTTAATGTTATCAGGGAACCCTTGCGTGAACAGCACATTCCCCAATCATAAGGTGTTTCCTGAAAGGTTGACTAACATTGAGTCCAAAGGAGGGCTTCAGCATTACAGCTCCCTACTTTACTCTCCTCATATTGTGAAACTCTCCACAGCCAATGGCGCTATTCTTTGCACCAGCAATGCTTGTCAGCACGATTTGAAAATTAATTGCAGATTCCATCACCGCGATGACGGATGCAAACTTTGCATGCTGCCACATGTAGTGCTCTGCAATCTGCTTCAAGAGAGTTGTTTGCTCCTTTCTCCAACTGTACAAAGACACACTTACTAAGGTGTGACTACAAAGGACTAGTGTATTTCTTGAACAGTAGCAGGAAAGGAGAAATCTAACACCCTTGCACTTCAACCATCAAGTAGATTCCCCTATTACATTCTATAATCCCCCAAAGTTCAACCCCAAGGACCAACTTAAAACACAAATAACACTCAGCAGTGCTCCAATGTAAATCCTTCTTGTGATATCAAAATTAGATTTTACTATATGCTTCAGTATGAGTGTTGCATTGCCAATTTATTTTTTACTGTCTATTTTTATCTAAACCTAATCTACGTTTGAAATGTCTGTAGAAATTATAGTCAAATGTTTTTGTTTTTTAGGTATACTCTATGCTGTGGCTTTCATGGGCCCTGGGGCTGCCTTCATGTTGGGATCTGCCATTTTGCGCTCTTATGTGGACATAGACAAACTCCCAGCAGGTAGGTTGACTGCTTGTCCTGGCTTTTTCATTATCTAGAAGGTACTTCAGTGGATCTTTGTTTGGCAACATAATTGTGATGCGTGCCATTTGTACAGAACAACATGACGTTGCCAAAAGAAATAAAGAAATTGATATTGGGGACATTCTTAGATTTGACAAGTTATTTTGAATTAGGAGAAACATAAGTGTTGTTTGCTCTTCATAAGTTTTCCTCCCAGAAATGTGAGGAAAATGTGTTTTCATGTTTGAGATTGCAGGGTATTGTGGGCAGCCCCACCCCTCGATTTTTATTAAAAAATAAATCTATGTTGCCTAGTGGGCTCTCTGCCCCCCAAGGGGGGGGCAGATTGGGGGCAACATCACTTTGATCACATGGACAAGGTAGAAGATTGTGTGACTAACCATTGCACTGGGGGAAGGTAACTAGTCTATGAAATAGGCTAAGTCATAACCTGAGTATAAGTGCTGATAGTGATGTGCATCATGTAACAGGAATGGTTGAATCAAATGTTCCTAAGTGGCATTAGGTGCATGTATGAGTCAAACAGAGGGGGACTCAGTTACCTTTGACCACCTTTTATCTTTCTTTTTTTTTTGATCCACCATAGAAAGCTTTCTTGACAGATCTTCGAACAAGTCCCGCCTGCCCAGAGTCATGGCCATATCCCTGATACCCCTAAGCCAGGGATACTCTAAGCCCCAGGACAGGGACAAACAGTCCTCAATTATCATTCTATTTAAATATATGGCCTCATCAGTCCAGAACCTACGCCACATCATTATTGTGTGTGTCCTTAAAATATCTTCAAGATATAAAAGCCCTTGCTCTCTATGTCAATAAAGGTGGTGGTAGAAGGTGGGAGGTCCAGTAAGCAGCAGGTAAATGTATGTTCTATAACCTGTAAGGATGGTGCCGCCTGTATACCTCAACCCTCCGCCCCTAACTTGCCGTACTGACACATTTTGCATTGTAAATGGCCAGCATGTGAGCAAACGATCTTTTACCCAATTTGGCAGCAATGGAGAAAAGGACATTAATACACCTTGCTAGTTTCTTGTTCCTAACTTCTAGCTGTGGAAGCCAGGAAACTCTGTGGTTAAAGGTTACCCATAGGTAGCTAAAATGATCTGTGTGTTTTGCAGGGATAGCATGAAGCTTGAAGGTTGGCTTCAGGTCCCTCCTATATCCAGAAGGCATTACAAAGGACTTAACAGTGTTGATCCTTCTATCGAGCCCCTCTATAAAGGAGGTGAATGCATCTAAGATCCTGCAACAGTAGCGCGGCCCATGATGACAGCATTGCCAGCTTATAATAAGGCTGTGATTGGACGCTTTCCAATCTGGTGCACATCCCGCACCTTAGCACTAACTCCCACTCCAGATGGTGAAAATAGAGGGAGAATAGGAACGGTGCAAGGACACACTCTTGCCTGACACCCCTACTTTCCCTAAATGTCTCTGAGTACTCTTTCAACTAACTACAGCTTTTGTGTCACTATATATTTTTCTGATGGTATTAATAATGGGTCTGTCAATGCCCAGGTCTTCCATTATGCTCCACAGTTTAGTGTAGGATACACAATCAAAGCCGCTGGACAGATCCATAAAACCCAGGTGCAAAGATCTGCACTTAGCGACTGTATACATCCCCCAAAGAAGGCAAAGGTTGAGACATTGATCTTCCATCTCCATCCCTCTCCTGAAACCGTATTGCATATTTGAGAAGGTACAATTCTCCTCTGCCCATGACTCAAGGTGACAGAGTAAGGCATGGACCAGAACCTTCACCATGGAGTCAAGGAGAGATATCAAGTGATAACAACTATGATCTTCTTGATTCCCTTTTCTTGAAGATCTGAACTATTAGCAAGTCGGACCATGATGGGAACTTAGGGGAAGATCTTACCACTCCAAAAAGGTGGCTAACAAGGGGGCCCACAAATCAAGGCAACTCTTGAATAGATCTAAAGGGACCCCATCCGGGTCAGGAGTGTTTGCACTGGGGCTATATCTAATAGCAGCTAGCACATCTTCCAGTGTGGGGCAGTACTTGGAGAGAAAATAATCCTTTACTGTTTATGAGGGATCACTATTACCTCCCATTTCTTTACTAATGGAGGAAACCTGCCCAAAAAAGTATCCTATTCATGACAAGATATGGCATATATTCAATCATAGGTTCATCAGGGCTTTTAAGGAATAGTTGATTTATAAAGTTCCAAAAAGCCTTCTAATCATTGTTGAACCATGTTTCCTGAAGGTCGTCCCAAGGCTTTAATTTAAGGGCATTTTTCCTTTATGTGTTTGCCATTTTATAGGCTTTCTTGCAACAAGCAACTTCAGGGGCAGCCCTAGGCTGTTTATGAAGAGAGGCCATTAACACTTTGTGGGATCTGGAACATACTGCATCACACCATCCCCTTCTCTTCTCAGGCTCCCCAGGACTACATAATGCTCCCAAAAGCTGCCTCTGAAAGAGATATGAATGCTTTCTTTATATTAGCCCCATTAGCCTCCGAGTCTAAACAGACAGCAAACAATTTACGATTGCCCATGACCAGTTGTGATATGAAAAAGTCAGCATTAGCAAAATCCCACTAAATGAGGGTACCCTTTTACTTTTGAGCGGAGATACCAGTGTCTCTCCTGGTGGGACAAATCGACTCCTGCCAGTAAGAGACGACTACAACTAGGCATTGAGGAAGGTAATCGCTCTTCGTAAGGTGGTAAAATAGGTGATCTCCCATCATAGTAGCTAGTTTAGCAGATAATGGGATAAAGTCAATTCTGGAACCTTCACCCTTACCCACAAAAGTTGTTCATTGTGCTGTATTCATTGCCGAAACACATCTTACATTTCATCATCAAGTGGTAAATATTGTTACCAAGCATATAATGGGAAAAATTCAACGTAAGATTCCCTTCAGCATCTTTTAAGCCACAAGCATCTGAATACACGTGAGGGGTCAGGGGGGGGGGGGGGCAAAGATGGACATTAAAATCACCTACACAGCAAACCCAGCTCATTGACACCTTTTGGTTTAATTGAGTCCAAATCAAAATCCATGCTTTTAAAAAACATAACCTATGTCTGCTATTAGAATGTTGTTTTGAAAGTTAACAATGCCCAATTGGAAGCTGGGCCCAAATTCAAGTCCAAAAATCTGGTAGAATGGCGTGTCAGCTGCTTAAAGGAAGAGTTTGGCGTTGAGCATGGTGAGATGTAAATCGACAAGCTCCCCCTGGGATGGCCGCACAAATTCAGGATAGCTGGTAAATGGAATGTTTTTAAGCAGTTTACATGGACCTTGTTTCCTGAAAACAGAGTATTAAAAAAGAACACACAAAATGGGATCATGTCTGGTTCCCAATTTTTTCTCTACACCAGCCATGTTCCAGGCTAAAAAGGAAAGTGTGTGAGCATTGCCAGTATTGTTAGCGTGGTTAGACCTTGGCTCACAACCACTTGAAGATTCAGTTGGTGCAATGTTATCCTCGACTCGTGACGGCCTTATATCAAAGTCCTAATTCTCCTGTGGGTAAGAAATACCTTGGACTTGCTGGGCGGAAAATGTAGTGGGAATACCACATTTAGTTCCTTGGATAGGAATTATATGCAGGAGTGGACAAAGTCCAGGTGACATGGATTGCTTTTCACCAGGATTAATGCAGGGGATGAAATTGCACACATGAGGGGGTACTTTATTTATTTATTTTTTATTATTTATAGAGTTTTATATAGTGTGAACTTGACCTGAAGATATCAGAGTGCTTCATATGGATGGTAGCGGCCACAAGAGTGTGATATGGGGTAAACGTCAATATATAGAGACTGTGTGCAAGGACAAAATCAAAGCAATTACAGGTGTTTCATCTACGATAAAACCAGGTACAGGAAAGAAAACATTAAACACGAAAAATGTCTGTTGGTGTAACGTGAGCACAGAAGAGGTTGTTTAGGATACTGAGTAGATGTAATCTGCAGTGTTGGGGTGAAGTGAGTGTGATACATATAAGTAAAGCATAGCATGCTACATAGCTGAGTGGCAACAATGCCTACCGAAAGTATAGGTGGCGTTACATATCTATGAGAAAATAACAGTATGGAACCTGTGGTGTAAAATAGTCCAAATGCATAATATATTCTCATGAAACATTGTAGGACCATTGCTGTCATAATATAAAAAGAAATACATCAAGTGGAAAAATGTGAGAGTACCAGAGTGTCCTACCCAGCTTAGGGTTATAGTGCTGAATGTTAGATACTTTCAGAATATATCCTGTATAGGTCTGAGGACCCCAGCCACTAGCCCCATTCCAGCAGCTGATCCACGGAAAAGGCTTGTCCGGTGCAGGGGGAGTGAGCCAGGCTGCAGTCCCGGTGTCTTAGATGTGGGGCCGTATTAGAGATGATGCCCCCGGGGCGCAAAGGGCGTTTGTGCCCACTTTGCACACCCCCTGGGGCCTTTTGGTATTATAGAAGGGGACACGGACGCTTGTGCGTCCCCTTCTATAATCACTATGTGGGCTGCCAAAGCACTTAAAATATCCACCTGCAGATCAAGTTTGTCAGAGTGATCAAATAAAGATGGGGAAACTGCCTCCAAGTTGTTGAGTAAAGCGCTCCAAATGTTAGCACTTGTGTTGTGTGAGAATTTCTCTTCAATCTAGCTACTGAGAGATTTTTTTTGAGAATCACATTCTTCCTATAGAGGCACTAAGTCCGAGTAGCATTAAGAGCCTATTTCATTAGTCTCGAGGTGCTCATTTAAGGGGGTGTTGATGGTCTCACCCATGACTGGGCTGGTAGTCAAGGGTTTATTAGACAATAAGTTTAGCTTGATTGGACATAATGGGGTAGAAGGGATCAAATGACATGTGATTGTAAAATTGCCTGTGGTAATATTCCAATTTGTCAATTGATCAAACGGGCTTTGCGTAATTGGATAAGTCACCTGATATACCATAAGGAGGTCAATGGTGTTATTATTGGGATTAGTTATGAAGTTTGATAATTTGCTATCTTTGGTATCTCCCACATTCTCGGTCTCTGCTTCCAATAGAAAAGAGGCAGAATGGTCAAATGCAGCCTCCAAAAATGATAAATTGCCCTCCTGGTGGTCTGCGGCCAATGCATGAACCTGGGCAGAGATAGTCAGTGTTGTACAGTGTGTACCAGGAGTACCAGGAGGGACGATGCCTCATTCACCTCTCAGTGGAGGAGGGATAAAGAGAGATATTGAGGTGGACTGAGACAGAAGAAGGCACTGGTAGTATCAAAGTCTCACCTACTAAATCGTCAGTGGCGGTGGATGTATCTTTCCTGTCAGACTTTGTCTTCCCTCCTGCCGCCCCCTTATTAATATGATGACCTGTCCCCGAATTCCTCCTGAACGCATCATAATACAAAGAATTTACATTGAAATAGACAACACCACCCTAAGGTGAGTTATGCGCAACAGTGTCACGCAGGTCAATCTGAAGAGTTCTCCCTGATGAAGCCAAGGATAGGATGGAGCAGTGTGCACACGGGGGGTTGCAATCACCCCCAGAGGAGCAAGCCACACTGACCTGATGCCAGCTGCCCATGCATATCAAGGGACCTGTAGCTTAGGCCCTCTCAACAGGCAGTCTCCAATGAGGCAAGAACCACACTGAAACCTTATTGGGACCAATGACAAAACCCTGGCGAAACTGCACAACTTTCCTACTGTGACTAAGGCATGGTAGAGGACAAATGTTTCCAGCACTCTTTCAATTTGATTCCAGCCACCAGCGCCGCCTTACATCCCCTATATTCCAGCTCAGCCCCAAAAAGATCAAGGGGGGCACGAGCTCACTGCATGGGGTTGTAGGCAAGATGAGGCTCTTTCCAAGGGCCAAAGAAATACATGTCAAGTGTCTCTCAGCAATTATTGTATCTTGCTTTCCTTTGACCTTGAGTCTGCTGGTACAGGATTAGAGATGAGGTAGTGGACACCACAAATCACAGACCTAAACCTAAACGTGCTGCATCTGCAGTTTCAGGGCTTTTGGAGCTCTACCAGAATGTGGGGGGCAAAGCCACCTGCCCCCGCCTCTCCCTAGCTGCTATTGTGGCTGCTGAAAGTGTCTCTCCCTGTGCCCTTCTTGCACCTTAGTTACTTGTTCATCAGTTCTGTGCACCTGCAGCCCCAAAACCAGGCCCAAAGACCAGGCACAGCTTCTCACCTCATCTGTCTCATCATTGTCACCCCTGAGGTTGCCAGCTGGTATTACAGGATCTTGCAGGGCTTCTTATTCACACACTCAGGTTGCTCATGTGCTAAGGGCAAATGCGGCTGTGGAGTATATCTCCGTCTCCACCTTCAATATCTATGGCCAATCGTTGTGGCCCCCCAGGGTCGGGCACTGCAAGCTGGATCTTTGGCCTTAACTAAGTCTTTTAGTAAAACCGTGCAGTATAGCGCAGGCTGTTTGAGCTGTCTCAGCCGCTCTACCATCAATCAGAATACCATGTGGCTGTGGCAGAACCGGGTGGAACAAAGGGCGGGGGGACAGGGCGGCCAAACCAGGTGAGCACGGGAATGAGAAGCACATTGCAGCCTTTTCTACCTCTCCCCCTCATTCAATCCTGTGTGGTCAAAGCAGCCTCGCTGCAGCCCTGCAGTGGCTCTGTGTCAGCCCCCTCAGCTGCGACAGCCCTCGCTTTCTCACATCGCCGACTAGTCGGCTGTGAGTGTCTCCCTAGCATGCCCCTTCCTGCCATCATGCCTCAAGCTCTATTATTATTTAATGAGAATCCTTTTTAGGTAGAATACGTTCTCATCCCTTCAACTTACACTGCCATAGATGCTTAGAAAAAGGAAAATTTGGTGACCTCAGCACACTGTTTCCCTTTTTATTAGGAGTACGTTCATGGTCATGCCCATTCAGGGCAGCCCCACCCCTGTATTATTATATTAAAATAAATCCCTGGTGCCTAGTGCGCTTTCTGCCCCCCAGAGGGGAGGGCAAGGGCAATTGCCTCCATCTGCTTCCCCCAGGGGTACAGAATGACTGCATTATAAATAAATTTCCAGGGGGAGCACAAGCGTTTGCCCAATGAGCTGTTCCCTCATCCCCTTTGGGTGAATCCCTGCTAGGGGATCTTACTCTTGTGGCATTCCAACGGTAGGGATCCACTGGGCAGAGGTACATTTGGAAAGGGGAGATTATTCTTCCCTTTCCAAATATCCCTCGCCCTTTAGAATCAGTGTTGGAAGGGCTGAGATAGCTCCCGATTCAGTGAAAGAAATACGAGACCATCGGATCGTTTTAATTTCACGTTTACTGCAATAAAGCCAGTGCTGCAATAAAGCCGTGCACCCTGCATGCTGATCGTCATCGTAGTAAAAAAAAAGAACGAGACTGCTTGGGAAGCTCTTTTCCAGCAGCCTGATAAAAAAAAACAAAGGGACTTTCTCTGGTGCTGAGCACCAGAGGGGCCTTTAAGTACCTCCCCAGTGTAAGCCAATGGCCAACACACTCCCAGAGGAAGTAGTACAGGTAGGTATCAGCCAATTTCTGAAACCCACCCTTACAGGGTTAAGCATGCGCAATCTGTGGTCAGGAGGGCCTGCTCGGTACTAGATTTTCAGGATGACCTTTTGCAAAATTCTGAAGGAGGTTCTCAGGTGCTGGTCCAGTCTCCTGGGTCTCTCTTCCTTGTGCGCTCAGAGCAGACACCGTTTTCTCCCAATCGAAAATGCTATTGTACATATATATCCCTTTTCTAAACTTTTTCTCATGTTCATATTGTTAACAACATTGTCCTTGTAGTCGGTGCAGTGGGCTGGATAGAAAAGTAACCATAATTGGTAGGTTTTGCAGCCTCTCCTGTACAATATATGAATTAAATAAATGTATTGTTTCATTTTCTTGGTAGCTGACATTGTTCTCACTCCAAAGGATCCTCGATGGGTGGGTGCCTGGTGGATGGGCTTTCTTGTGGCCGGCAGTGTGGTGGGGCTTTCTGCTCTTCCCATCTTCTTCTTTCCAAAAGAAATGCAAAAAGAGGTAAGAACTTGTATTTTTGTGCATGTGTTGTAGCGTCACTTAGCCCATTTACTATTTTAGCCCTTAATCTCCTGGCACTAAACTTTGGGTTCATTTACTTGGTCTTCCGATGGATCTTGAATTGTGCTGAAAGGGTTTGAATATAGGGGACTGTAGTATCCTATGGCAAACACTGATGTGCATTGTAAATCAGTGTTAGCCCATTAGAATGTTCCATTAGAATGTTGGGACTGCATATTGGTTGTCCTGTGTGATAGAATGTGTAGGCTCGAAGTTAGACAGTTACTGTGAGCCTAGAGCTGATCCTGATGACAGCAACTGCTGAGGCTGGAGGGTTAATTGATACTACTGAATACAGTATCATACTTTGTAATCTACCTGCTGCCTCCTACATCATTTCATTTCTCCCAAAGGATATGGTGGACAACCCATTAAACTTGTGGGGTATTTTAATGGGTCAATTCATTTAAAAAACAGGTTTACCGCAGGAAAAATGTATGTTTCCGTAAGGGGTGACTCTCTCATTAGTTAGATTCACCAAAAAGATTTAGGTGTGTACCTAGACCCCAATGAGAGTACCTCAGTCAAGTTAAGGCAAAACTTCCAAGTGAATAGTGTAGATTTCAACAATCCTAATTTTGAGGAAGAGTTTCCTGATGTTTTTGGCAAACATCTCGGTTGCATTGAGAAATATATAAACAAAATGAAAATTAAAGAAGAAGCCAAACCGGTTGTTAGCAAGGTTAGAAATGTGCCAATAATTGTCAGGGAAAAGATGAAAGCAGAGTTGGAGAAACTAGAGAGAAAGTGCATCATAGAAGAAGTGGAAGCTACCCAATGGTTGTCCCAAGTAGTTATGGTGAGCAAGGCTAATGGTGAAGTGCGCCTTTGTGTGGATCTGCGCGAGCTAAGAGGAATGTCAGTGTGGATTACTATCTCCTTCCGAACATTAATGGAATGCTGGTCTTGCTAAAAGGGGCTAAGTATTTTACAACTGTGGATCTCACCTCGGCATACCACAAAGTTAGACATCCCCATGAGTCTCAAGATCTAACGGCATTTGTTACTCCTTTCGGCACATTTACGTATGTATGTATGCCGTTTGGATTGATATCTGCCGCTGCTGTTTTCCAGCATGTAATGTAAAAAATGTTAGAAGGTGTATCAGGTATTAAAATATATCAAGATGATATACTCATTTATGGTGAAGATGTCACTGTTCACAATCACAGAGTACTTGAAGTGTTGCAGAGATTCAAAGATAATGGTGTTACATTGAAAGCCAGTAAATGCAAATTCAATTTAACGGAAATAGATTATCTTGGTCATAAAATAACTCCAAACAGTATTGAACCAAAAAGTGATCTGGTTGAGACCATAAACAATCTTGTTAGCCCGTCTTCGAAAGAAGTTGTTAAATTTTTGGGAATGACAGAGTCTTATAACAAATTTATTACCAGTTTTGCAGAGAAGAAAAAACATTTGAGGGCTCTTCTTTAAAAGGGCATTTCTTTTGTTTGGAGTGATGAGTGTGAGTTGGAATTTTGCATGATTAAGGATATGCTTAGAAAGGCTTCCAGTCTTCAGAGTTTTGAGCCAGGGCATGAATCTATAGTGATTTCTGAAGCCAGTTCAAATGGTATTGGAGCTGTCCTGTTACAAAGACATAATGGTGCTGAAAGGACTATTCTGTTCATTTCAGGGGGCCTTAGAGGTGCAGAACTGAACTATTCAGTCATAGAGAAAGAGGCCCTGGCTGTTTCCTGGGATATACAGAAACTTTGAAAAATTCTATGGGGATTCAAGTTTACTTTGAAAACTGATCATAAGTAAGCCTGGGCGAAGCACTACGCTACGCTTGCGTAGTTTGCGAAGTTCGCGCTACTTCGCATTACGCGAACTGCACGTAGCACAGTGCGAACACGCGTAGCGTAGTGTTGCGTAGTGCTGCGGTCATTTTTTGCTTGCTCGCAGTCCTCAACGTCAAGTTGGCGACCGCGAGCAAGCAAAATGACATCCCGGCGAGACTTTTTCCTTGTTCGCGATCAGCAACATCAAGTTGGCGATCGCGAGCATGGAAAATAAACCTCCCGGCGAGATTCCCAACGCGAGGAGGTCAGGTTTCTCATTGCGAGGGGTCGCGTATGCTCGCAACCGTTCGCGATGAGAAACTACCAGTTCGCGTTGAGAAAGCTGCCGCTCGAGTAAAAATCTACTCGAGCAGCAGAAAACTACAGCTCGCACTGTGCAAGATGCCATTTTCAATGATTGCACAGTGCCGGTTGCTTGTCGTGCAATCATTGAAAACAACATCTTGCACAGTGCGAACATGTAACTACGCAGTTCGCGAAGTGCTACGCGTAGCTCGCGTAGTGCGAACTTCACTTTGCGTAGCTTCGCGAAGTGCTACTTCGCGAACTACGCGCACCCTTAATCATAAGCCTCTCAAAGAGATCTTTGAAAGTAAAGGCTTGGATGCTATCTCTGCAAGTATCAGGGTTATTGGCCTACAAGAATTTCACTTTGAAGTGGAGTGTGTCCCAGGTTCTAGGAATTGGGTGGCTGATTGTTCTCGTTTGGTCAACTCAACTGATTCAGGTGAAATTACTTCTGATGAAGATGAGAACTTGGATTGTGTGAGATTAGAGAGGTAATCATTGAAGAAGATAAGTGGTTGACAGAAGTAAACAAAGATCTTGTACTTCAAACGGTATTAAGGAAAATAAGAGATACCTTTTCCTACATGGGCAAGAATGATAAAGCTTTACAACCGTTTTGGAGAATTAAAGATGAATTATCTACTCAGGGTGGATTTGTGTTTAGAGGAACTAGACGTATTCCTCCCCTCTCCCTGAGGGAAGGATTGGTTTCCTTAGCCCATGAGAGCCATCCAGGCATCTCAAAAACCAAAGGAAGATTAAGACTTATGTATTGGTGGCCAGGAATGGACATTCAGATCAAGCGTGTGATACGTGAGTGTGGTGAGTGTTGCAATGCAGATAAAACCTTCAAATGTAGAGTCCAACCCATGATAATAAGAGACATTCCAAAAGAACCCTGGAAAGAGGTATCCTTCGACATTTTGGGCCCCATCCGCCTTGGAAGTGTTGACAATTATGTATTAGTGCTCTTGGACATGTTTCCCAGGAGGCCAGAAGTTGCCATTACAAATTCTGTTGAGTCTCATGATGTTATAATGTTTTTTGATCAAGTGTTTGAGAGAGAGGGTTATCCAAATTCTTTATTGACAAACAAAGGGGTACAGTTAGTCTCCTGTGAAATGGAGGAATGTTTGAAGGAAAGACGCATTAGACATAAGAAATCATCCTAATGTCATCCCGAGACCAATGGTATGGTCGAAAGATTCAATAGAGTGTTGAAAGAAACCATCCAGCGTGCTGTTTCAAACAATCTTTGTTGGAAATGTGAAATATTTGATAAAGTGAAAAATGATAGGATAACTCCTCATTCAAGCAAAGGTTTCTCCCCACTTGAAATATTAAAAAAAAGAAAGGCTAATACTTTGGTATGTCCCTCCTGGGTAAATGACTTAAACAATGACAATTTGTCTATCGGTCAAAAAGAGGAGTTAAAAAAAAGTGAAAGAACACAAATTACCCTCTAGGAGAAATTTTTTATTTGTCACATGTAAAGCTACCAAGAAAATAGAAGTTCAGGTTGGTGATCTAGTCAAGATTAAGAACCCTTGTGGTACTGTCTGTGGTTTTGGTTCAAAATCTCCTGTGAGGGTTATCAAACTTTTTGGAAATGCTGTTAAAACGGAAGATCGCCTTATCTGGAATCTTTGTTGTGTAGTAAAAATTGTTCAACGAAATGGTGATGCTAAGCATATTGTAAATATTCATGGTGATGAAGATTTGGTTGGTGACAACACTGGAGTGAAAAAGTCTTCCAGGGTGTATAAGAGACCGTCTTATTTGAAAGAATATGTATAATTCTTTTGTTTTTGTTCTTGTTGTTGGCAAAGGGGGAAGATGTGTAGTATCCTATGGCTAACACTGATGTGCATTGTAAATCAGTGTTAGCCCATTAGAATGATCAATTAGAATGTTCGGACTGCATATTGGTTGTCCTGGGTGATAGAATGTGTAGGCTTGAAGTTACACAGTTACTGTGAGCCTGGAGCTGATCCTGATGACAGCAACTGCTGAAGCTGGAGTGTTAATTGATACTACTTAATGAAGTGTCCTACTTTGTAATCTACCTGCTGCCACCTACATCATTTCAGGAACCCAATCCAGTTAACCAATGAGGACCAGGAATTGGGTAACTGACCTACAAACTAGTAATTAGATTCATATATATAATTCTCAAAACTAAGCTATACAAATACAGTATTGTCACAGCTAGACCAGATCTCCAGATGAAATTCAGTCGAACCTCAGGTTTCAGGGTGACACCTCCTGGGTCACCTCATCTGGTCCAACCACTCAGTCCATTGGTCAGTTCGTAAAGGGTGATTGTCATGCAGCATGAAGAAGACACATATTATAGCAAAACGTTGGTGATCATCACGTAAGCTGTCAGACTATCTAGTATGTATAACTTCCAAACAATGGTCTTTTTGCACAAGCACCTGATTGAGTTCAAAAGGTCAGTTTCTCACGCACATGTTCCCAAAGTAACAAAATTGTTGCAAACAGTCCTAGTATGCGAATGGGAATTATTTCTATGAGACATAGTTTCTCTTCGCGTTGCAAGTTTGCGAAGCCTTTCCACGAGAACAGCATCAAACAAAGTGAGGAAGATCAGGCTGAAATTGAATTTGGTTCATGAAATACAGAATATAAAATAATGGAATTATGCATTTCATTCAGAGTCCTTTGGGTCCTTATATATGTGCCTGGGCATCTGTATGCGCTACCTATGTGGTGCATGTATACATGCTGTTTCTGTGTGCCTGTGTATTAGTTTGAGTTGTGCCTGCATGTTGGACTACATGTTTCCTGAGCGTATGTCCTCGGTACATGCCTGTAATGTTGGTGGTCTGTGCATGTACTGTAGGAAAGTTAAAACTGTTGGCTTTGCCAGGGCTTTAGCATTCTAAAGTATGCAAACACTGGCATGTACAAATGCTGATTGCATGCGGTAGGACATTAAAGTCAGTTCTTTTGGCTTTGGAAGTGCTGGGCTTTTCTTGCAGTGTACATTAGAGCGTGCATGTTCCATCCTCATTCTTCAGCCTTCAAGTGGTGCATGATACAGTTTTATCTAGTAGCATCCCATTGATGGTCCTAAGGTCAATACCAAGGGGAGTAGGATTGCATAGACAAACACAACAGAGTGTTGACATGTGTTTGCAGTCTGCTGCCACACCCTTCTACAGTTTGTATGGAGTTTGTGGTTGGCCTATATTTATTACCATAAAGGCAAATACACTGTCTCTGATAACATTTCCTAATCCTTTGAGACATTGAGGGGATAGATTTTCTTTCTGGAATTGGAGTGGTGCGCTCAAAGATGGTCATGATGCCACAACTTCTTTATTTCTTTGCAAATATATTTTTTTTATCATACTGAGTATAACATACAACAATTAGAGAAATACATTCTTTATTAAGTGAACTGATTCATTGTAATGGCAGGGGAAGGGTAACACTTGGTAAGCTTCAGTTACTCGTCCCTGCAAAGAACCTTGGAGCACGCGATTCTGAGCTTTGTTACTTAGCAGCTCAAGGACAATGGACTTTTTGGACCAAAAATCTGCTGATAACCTTGGTTGCCATCAGCTATGCCCTTACTGCTCAAGATCTGATAGTTCCTGAAGGTTGCATCAAGAGCACAAAGGAAACAGGGCTGAAAGAGCCCTGTTGACCTTTTTTGGTTTTCTATCCATGTTGTATTCCTAGCCCATTAGTAGGTCATAGGAGGCTGTTGATAGTTATACGGTGGGATAAAAAGTCAGCCCTGCGATTTCATTGGGAGTCACAGTGTGATGCCACTCCCTCCATCCTTTAAGTTTTGTTCAACTAAGTTTGACCCATAAGAGTGTGTTTTGTTGGGATTCTTGAGCCGATTTGCTGAAGGGATGACTCTTAGGATCTGAAACAACATCCCCCTATCTATTAGGATTGCCCCAATCCTGCTTAAGTTTAGGAAATTGCTGAAGTCACACCTCTTAAAGGACAGTACATCATGATGCAAATAATGTGTCCCATGCAGATTAAAGAAATTTATTTTATATGGATAGCTCAGTGGATTGCTGTTTTGGTCAAAGAGATCCTTTTGCTACTTGCAGTTCATAGGTTACAATTCTAGTACAGCACAGTGACCTATCATTAAAGAGCTGCATGGTATAGGTTGGAACATTGTGGGCCCGATTCACAGAACCAACAAGACAAAATCCTAAACTTACTACCATTTTGGTATTCACAGAATGCACTTACTGCTTTTAGTATTCACAGAATGCACTTACTACTTTTGGTATTCACAGAATGGATTTACGACTACTAACTTTACATCCGCACTCGGGCCGGAAATTCCGGCCCGGAGGCAGAGCTTCTGGCCCGGAGGCGGAGCTTCCAGCCCGGAGGTGGGGCTTCCGGGCCAGAGGCGGAGATTCCGACCCAGAGGTGGAGATTTTGGCCATGGCTAAATCTCTGCCACTGGCCGTAATCCCCACCTCTGGGTCGGAAGCTCCGCCTCCGGCCCGGAAGCTCCGCCTCCGGGCCGGAAATAAAGTTAGTAGTCGTAAATCCATTCTGTGAATACCATAAGTAGTAAGTGCATTCTGTGAATACCAAAAGTAGTAAGTGCATTCTGTGAATACCAAAAGTAGTGAGTGTAGGATTTTGTCTTAAGTTAATTCTGTGAATCGGGCCCTGTGTTTTCTCCAGTCTGCCATTAGCACATTATGGAAGAATTTGAATAACAGCTCTTTTCTTTATCAAGGGTCGAGGGAGGGGCAACCAGAGAGGAACACCCTAAAAGAGGCTTGCAGGAGTTCGAGCCCAGTATTCCACCCTACTACTATGGAAGATCACCAGCTGCCAACACTGTATGCAACCAACAAATGTAAACGGTATAATATGCCAAGAGCAAAAGACATAAAAAAATTAAGCATAGTACTCACCTTTAGGGTCTTTTACATGACATCCCAACTTTAAGAGCAGTGACTCTTTTAAGAGGAAGTGTCCGAGAAAGGGCTTTCTTTGCCATTTCATCTTGGCTTGCTGACAAAGGTGAAATTTCACAGTTCATTGTAGCTTCAGCACTGTCGCCATCTGGAGAGTCAGTGTTCTACTTCAGGTTGCTGGTCTTCCTTTATGTCGATTGCTTTTTCTTTTGCTTCAGTTTTCCATAATTTAGTTACCTTTGCTTAACATTTATTGGCGTTATCCTCTACCATACTATGTACCCAGGGCATAACGTATAAAGATGGGCAATAGCTGGCTACTGAACACTGCCTATAGTGCTTCTGTGCTGTACATCAGGTCTGATGCCAGCTCTGTGTAAGGTTCTAAATAAAAGTTCCTCATTATTTGTAGTCCCGTCCATATTGAGTGGGACATCTTGGGGCAGGAAATACATAGCCTTACAGCTAGAGTGGTTGACCACAAAGTTGGGGAACCCGGTTCAAGTCTCGGCAACAACGCTCAACATCCTATGATTATGGGCAAATCACTTAATCTCCCTGTGCCTAACAATAATGAATGTGTCCGTCTGTAACGTAACTGGTGCTCATTTAAAGCGCTCTGATACCTGACATCCTGAAGTCTAGTTTGCGCTATATAAAACTCGCCCCCAAAAATACTGGTCATAATTTCACCTTGGGAAAAGTGGTGCGAAATGTGCTAATTGGTTGTTTTTGCGAAGGGTGAATTTTTCTGACTTTGTGGGTGTTGTGAAGGGAATCCAAGACACTAAGTTACTTAAAAGGGTAGATTTAATTGTAGAAAGGAGAAGCCCATATCCAATAGTCCACCTTCTGTCGCTTCCAACTGTGACTGACTCAAATGTTTGTTGGAATCCACAGTGGGTGGAGCTGGAACACACAATGAAAGTAAACATGTTTACCAATGGTAAGTATTAAAGCAATTACAGAGCAATCTACAGACACCGAAAAAAGACTAAAGCTAAAATAGTTACACTAAATCATCTCTTCCCATGGCAAAATTTAAGTAAAATCATTACAATTTAATGTTACCATAAATGTTATTTGTCTAAATAAAATCAGTGCACATAAAGGTCTTTGACCCTTGTTGGTATGGGAGCATTCCGTAAGGGTCTAATGTCATGCCCAGGTTCTGACTGTAGCTCTGGAAAACTCTTGGTATTATGAATGTTGGTATTTTGATCTTCTCCCAATTCCGCAGAATCAGACATATTCAAGGTAGTACAAGAAGACGTATGCTCAGGAACACAAGAATTTATTTTCATTATGACTAACTTCAACTAGTAATGTGTGGGAGAAAGTTGTCCCTGACTTCTTGTTAATCACATCATCATTTATTGAGACCCATAAATGATCTAGAGATAATTGATCTTTCTGACTTCCTTTATGACTGATGATTTTTTTTGCTTGTTAAAGGGACAACTTAACTAAACATCCTTTTCTGAGAATTAAACGGAGCTCTTCAAGAGTTTAATTACTTGTACAGTTTCTATGTAGACAGACTCTCTTTTTGACTTTGATAGGGCATCTACCTAGGACCCAATCTCCAGGGAGAAAGCTCTGGTCTCTTACTCAATATTTCTTGCCAAAATGTGATTTGAGAATAGCTTGTTAACATTTCGTTCACTTAGCTACATCTTTGACAATTTTGCGATAGCATTCATCACTTTTTGCATTTAATCCGTTTATCCAATCAGGGCACACACTTGATCTTAGTTCTCTTTTTCATAGCAAAGAAAAAGGTGAAACTGGGGTGGTCCAATATGTCCATACATTTATTTAGAACCTCCTGCACTGGTGCTCCAATGGCTAAAGCAGATTGGATACCTTCTTACAAAAATGTGTTCATCCTCTCGACTACTCCATTTGCTGTCAGAGAATATAATGCCACTTTAAGGTGTTTAATGTGAAAGGATTTTATGAAATGTTTAATCTGCAGTGAGGTAAAAAGGTATACCATTATCGGGTCCTAGTTCATTTAGAGGACCTTCAATGTCAAAGACTTTCTGAAGAAATGTAATCACATCAGTAGTGGTGGGGGCAGATGCGGATTCAAAATATATCCATTTGGAAAAGTAGTCATTTAAGACTAATAAATAAGACTAATAAATACCTCATGTCACTGATGAGTGATTCAAATGGCCCCTTAAAATCTAACCCAACCTTACACTGGCAAGTTTTCCAATGTTTATCTGACATCAAACAAGTCCCACAGTTGGCTGCCCAACTGGAAACTTAAGTTTCCAGTGATGGCCATCAAAAATATTGCTGGAGATATTTGCCAGTTCCACTCAACCCAAGATGTCCTTCATGAGCTGTTTTGGTTAAAATGCTACAAATTCAGGTAGGTGGAATACAAACATTGTTTTGCATTAAAACTCCTTTTGAAATTGACAGTTCACTGTGTACTTCTGGAAAAGGTTTGAAGGGTGAAGGTAACAAACCTTTCTCAAGGCCATCCCTTCTTAACATATTCCATGGCTGAAACTAAAATATCATCCTATTTGCTTTCAACCAGTCTTGTAAAGAAATTAAACAAGTGGAGTCTAAACCATCTTCCAACAGAGACACCACACATTCCACCTCATCCTCAGCTGCCTCATTTTCTTGACTATCCAAAGCCATTCGCTAAAGGCAATCAGCTCTGATGTTTTTTCCTCTTCGAATTTGTTTCTTTGTAAAAATTTAATTCCTGTAGGTGTGACAACAGTCTGACTAACCTGAAAGATGCCTTCCAAGAAATATTTCCATTTAGCATAAGAATTAGTGGTTTGTGATCTAGCACATTTTTAAAATGTGTACTCCATATAAATGTTTACAATTTTTCTACAGTCCATGAGCATGCTAATTGGTTTGAGTTCAGTTGTGCTGTAATACAATTCTGCTTGTTTTTAAACAATGTAATGCAAATGGTACAGTTTGTTCTCTGTTAATAACCAATTTTGATAACACTGAACCTAATTGACTGGTATTTACAGTGAGTAAACACTTTTGACCAGGAGAAAAAAGCAACAGAGCTGGAGCCAAAACTATCAATTGTTTGACTTTTTCAAATGCCTTATTAACAGACTCATCCCATATACATTTCACACCTTTGATATAGATTCCTTAAATGCTGTACCACAAGAGCATGGCCTTAGATGAACCTAGAATAGTATTCACTCTTTCCTAGAAAAGATTTGAGGGTATCTTTGGGAGGTGTCACATCTCTTAATGACTGGATAAGTGATAACGTGGTTTGATATCTCTCAATCGGATACAGTGACCTAAGTAGTCCAATTCTTTTGCTAGAAATTGGCATTTCTCACATGTTAAGGTTATACCAACTTCTTTAAAAATGACCAAACGTTTCTCTAATATACTGCTGTGTTATTGAAGTGTGTCTGCAAATATCAATACGTCATTTTGGTATGCTTGTACTCCCGAGATGCTTGCTAATATGGTGTCCATCAACTTTTGAAATACACTTGCTGCAGATGCTAGGCTAAAAGGTAGACCCAAAACTGTATATGCCCCAAAAGGTAAAGGTGTTGTAAAAGTGGTTAACTTTTGCGACTCCTCAGCAAGTGGTATTTGATGGTAGGCAGCCCTCAGATCCAGGAGTGGGAAATACTTTGCAGTACTGATATTGGCTAGCAAATCTTGGCTCTTGGGCAGTGCATGATAATCTCTAATTATATTTTTGTTAAGTGTGCAGAAATCAGCAGATAAGCAAATGTCTCCCGCCTTTTGTGTACAATCACAATGGGACTAACCCATTCCCATGAATCAGTTGTTGCAATCACAGCTTCCAAATCCAAGTTATCTAACAGTTCTTTAACATCATGTTTGACACTCAGTGGTACAGGGCTAACTTTGTAAACCACCGGTATAGCATTTTGTCAGTCTGACTAAATGCTCAAACATTTTGATGGTTCCAATGTTTTTATTAAATACCTCAGGAAATGTTTCAATGATGTTAATTACATTACCATTACAGGTGTGTCACAGCCTGGGATCAACATTAAAGCTAACCTGGGCAGGTCTTTCTAACCATCAATATTTTTCCCTTTCATCAGCGGTAGGTTAAGGTTCTATGCTTTCTTATGGAGGCATTGTGCCCTTCTAGGAGCTATGGCTATACAGAATAGCGAAATGAATAATCACAATGGGGAGTATGCTAGAGCGATGACAGGGAGTCTTACTGTAGAGGGAGAGATCTTCAGAGAAGCAGGGTAAGGGGTGGGCAGAGACAGGACTATAGCGGAGAACAGAAGACAACATTTACCAGACAATGTCACTGTA
Organism: Triturus cristatus; assembly: GCF_964204655.1. Classification (NCBI taxonomy): domain Eukaryota; kingdom Metazoa; phylum Chordata; class Amphibia; order Caudata; family Salamandridae; genus Triturus; species Triturus cristatus. Next base: position 1,529,110,808 of record NC_140591.1, read on the forward strand.
TCATTTGGATGGATTATGTTGATATTTCATGTCGATTATTTCAAAAGTAGGAGTTCCTTCAATCTGTGGTTAAAAATGTAGAACTTTGGGTCTAATGTAATTTCTACAGGGATTTTATTTCACATACTGGAGGCAAACACTGAAAAGGAGTCGATTACAGTAGAGGCAGTCACACATTTGGGGGCATATTTAAAGGAATTCTGACACAGGGCAGCGCAGCAAGTTACCTTGCTGTGCTGCCCTGTGCCACAGGTAAAGGGCAGGAATGTATCAATTTTATAAAAATGCAGTGCATTCCTGTCCTTTCCCCCTGTGCTGGAGTCATTTCCGCAGCCTAGCTTCAACGCAGGCACCCTTGCACCATGGTGCAAGAATTCCTGTGTTGTAGGCAGGGTTGTTTTTGTGCAGGAACGGGCACTTTCCTGCACAAACACAGTCCATACAGGCCTTTTCCTCTTTCTAGAACGAGGAAGAAACAAGGAGAAATAAATATATTTCTCCCTGTTACACCTCAACTGGGGAGGCATATGTGTTTGCCACATTCCCAGGTTCATCAGGTTTGGTAAATCTGAGAATGCATCAAAAACAATGACTTTTATGTGGGAACACCCACCACAATGCCCATGAAATGCCTCCCTTGCACACAGTAATGGAAAGCAGCAACTTACGCTGTGTTGCATTACTCCATATTTTTGAAGCAATTCAAAGCCACGCAAAGTTTCTTTATGTAGCTTCATAAAAATGATTTGGATCTTTGCGTCATACATGTACCATGCTGCATGGTGTAAGCATGATGCAGGGCCCTCATAAATATGCCCCATGGTTTGTACAAGACAACCAGAAAGAGACAGAAAATGTGAGTTTATATCAGAGATATGTGCTTGTGTTAATTTGTATGGTTTTAAAAATAAAAAGTGGTGCCTTGAAGATGCATTGTGCTTTCAAGGAATGCAGTTTCATCTGTGAGCATGCAGAGGATGATTGGAGTGAATGGGTAATTGAGTAGAGTGAGTGGGTAATGCAGGCGTGTTAGGACAGATATTTCAGGCCTGGGGGAAGATGATTATGGCCTGGACACTTTCAGATTCATCATAGGGATGAAGGGTTTGATAGATAACTGAAGTCTCACCCGGTAGTAAGCAATTTTAACAGTGACATTTGTGTATATATTCCACTTAAGCTTGTTTTTGAGAATGACCTGATGGTCACTTGTTCCAATCCTGGCCGGCCCACTCAACATTCTCTTCTTCTGAGGTTGGTAAAATGAGTACCAGTTTGTGTAACAATAAACAACCATTATGTCAATATCACCACGAGACCCCTCAGAAGTGAACGTGCATTCTTCGAATATGTTACATTAATTGAGGGTGGCAATTCCTATTACTTAGAGATGAAGTGTTTCTAAAGAGGTGAGTCTTCTGATCCTTCCTGAATTGCAGGAGAGCTGGAAAGTTTTCATGTTGACTGAAAGTGAGGATGTACTAGGCACCCCAATTGGTACAACAGCTGAGAGACTTATGACTTTTATTTAATCATTAAGCACACACATACCACAATCCATGACAAAGTCTTTAATTGCCTTGTCTAGACCAGGTCACCAAACCTATCCCCTCATTCTCCAATTCATTATGCTCATGCCAATGCACCCTTCATGGGTGAGGTTCAGTGCTTTTATTGGTATTCCATCAAGTGGCACCAATATTCCTAGACATCTAATCAACCTACCATCATATATCAATTTTGATGTTCGTTCTGTGTTCTGTATCCTTAGACAAAAATATTTTTTTTCACAAGGCACACTCTGACTTACCCCACACACACACCACATCCTCCTCATTGTGAACGTCTTTCTCAACCACACAATTGGATATTTGTAGTTGGGTTGGTTTACCTACAAGGAACATTTTTAACCTCAGGAACATATTGTACCCAATACTGGAACACTTGCAATAAGAACTGCCACATGGCAACAGACTGTGTGGCCTTACTACCTCCTCCTTGGATGCTGAACCGGTTAATGAGAGGTTCATGATCAGTATTCAAATAAAAATATGTTCCTCCTAAAATATCATGCATCACACCACATAGCAGGCTCCTTTCCTTGTATTCTAGAATATGTAGGTTCAGCGCTCTGTAAGACATGAGAGGCAAAAGCCACAATTTCTTCTTGGACGTATTTCTTCTTCTGTAACCACAAAACACTCAACCCATCCAACATGATTATGTATTCATTATGTGTGTCATCAGGGTTTCAAAGTACGGGGTTGAGTACACCTGTTTTAATTTGTACAAATGCTGACCATCACCCCTTGCCTCAATTCTAACTCTAATTCTTTCTCAACAACTTATGCAAAGACTTTGCCATGCTTACAAAAAGTGGTACAAATATCCCATAGCACTCTTCCGACCTTAGGAACTATCTAAGTTGGCCCTTATGGATAGGGGAAAGGGTCTCTTCTATTGCTCTAGTGACTTACAACTTTGATTCTACCCTTTTACTCAACACATGGTGTACCAAATAATTGACAACGTTTCCTCCAAACCGACACCTGTCCATTCATTTAATATTAAAAACGTATCCTTCAACATTATGAACATTTCAGTTAGTCGCTCATCATGTTCTTTTTCATCCTTGCTATATAGGTTATGTTGTAGGGGCTTGTAGAGCACATAGCTGCACAAATAACGGAGTTTCCTGACACTGAACCCAGAGGGCATGTGAGCTGATACTGCTGGTGTTACATAAGGAGGGTGGGCTAGGTGGAAAGGAGCCATGTCTTAAGAAACTTCTGAAAAGCAGACAATTCTGGGTGTTCCTTGGGGAGAGAAGCAGTGAGTTCCAGAGAGAAGGAGCCAGGGCACGGAAGAAGAGGCCTCCCGCTCTTGCTCTCATAACTCAGTGTACAATGGCCAAGTTGAGGACAGCTGAACGCAAGGGTTGCAAAGGCAGGTATGGTGATATGAGGTTGTGAAGGATGAGGACAGCATTGGGAGTTCAGGGTCTTATGGACAAAGCAAAGGGTCTTGAAGTGAATGTGCTTGTCATTAGGGGGCTAATGCAGCTTACTAAGACCCACCCATTTGGTGAGGGAGAATAGTAGCCTAGCAGCGGTATTTTGAGGCAGAATTTTTGGCTCCTAGTTATAGAATGTTGAATTTATCAAAATTTAGTCTCATATAAATACCACCCCTTCCATATTCTAGATCAAAATCCCCATCAAATTCTGTAATATGAAGTAGGAAGACTCTAAACCAAAAGGCATGCGTTTTGATCCATAGGTACCATCCGGTGTGGCAAAGGATGTGGTGTAGCGAAAGTCTTGATGCAATTTAACTTAGTGATAATTGGCTAATATGTCTAGGTAGGTGAACATGACAGTACCCTTCAATGTGACTAATAATTCAGAACTATTCAGGAGTGGCTGGCAATCAACCCAGATGTTCTGTTTGAGGTTGTGCAAGTCAACACAGAATCGATTTTCCTGGTTTGCATGCTTAACACATCCACTAGTATCTATGGACTTTCAGTCTCCTTGATTATTTTTTCCCCAGTTCCTTCTTTAGCACTTCTTTTAGCCTCAGAGCATCTTACAACCTTTAGACACAATTCATTTAGCATCCGTCTTTAAAATTATTTTGTATCTGAAATCTTTCAATTTACGTAGTTTGTCAATAAAAAGTTCTCGATATTTTTCAACTCATTTAGTCTCTACTTTCAAAACCTGATTGACTAATACATTTAGATCATCGTAGTACTTTGCCATGATAATTTGGGTCTAGAACCATATTCAGTTTAACTTTAGCTTCAACATCACCAAATATAAGATCAGCATCGAACATTTCTGCAATTTTCACTCTTTAAATTCCACAGGTAAATGTTATAATTGTGGACTTTTGTAACTCAATCTGTGTAATTCTTAGAAGTTCTTTCTCACCTAGTGGTGTTAAAAGGGCTCCTCAATCTGCTATTACCCTCACCCTTTCACAATTAATTGTAATACTGCAGTCTGACATTTTTCAATTCCTTTCTACAGCACCTATTCTATCATCATCCCCATCATCCAATAGTAACAAAAATCCTTGATCCCCCTTCAAATTGGTCCTTTCCGTTTAGACATATTTCTCAAGTTGTATTTACAGCTCATGTTCAATTAGCAAACTCTAGTAAAAAATATTTGTAATTACATTCAAAGCAAACCTTTGACCATGATTTTGTATTACCCAAAGGTTCCTGCTACAACACCTCTCTTATGTCTTAGGTTCACAAACTAGTTTCAGATTGTATTATGCATACTGCTCTTGTATGATATTTCCTTTCTCTCCTCTGCTTATTTCTACTTGCAATCTTTTAGAATGCTTCTTCCTTCTGGGCCAAGATTGTGTATTAATAACGCTTTTCTCATGCTCTAGAACAACTGTGTATGCTTCATAAACCTCTCTGTATTGCTGGCAATTCAAGCTTGGTGTATCCTGAACAGCAGAATAGGTGTAGATGGTGTGCAATGTCCTACACTGTCCACTAATTTGGTTTGAACACATGGGTGGAAATATTGCTGCTGTTTTATGACAAGGAAATGTTGTCAACGTACATCACAGGAACAGAAAGTATATTTTTCAAAAGTTTAATTGTCTTTTTTAATGTATTTAGATGGATTAGTTGATAAACCGCTCGTGTGTGTCTAGCTTAAATTCCAGTCATTCTAGGAGAGAGGTCATCTTTTTCAGTACAAATTAGTTTTTACACAAGATGGCTCTGATGTTGAGTGCCAGTGTTGATGAAACAGCACTTTCAGCATGATACGTGGCAAGACTCAGACATTGAATCCTGATCAACACCTAGAGCAGGTCATGAGGTATGAAGCTGGCTGGTTAGGCTGATTAACACTTGTTTTTAGATGAAGTGCTCTTACCCAATGTGACTGTACTTGGTCCCAGGTAGATTGTTCCCCACCTTACTTGCTGGATTTGCGATATAGCTGCATGGTTCCAAATATAACAAAATGTTGGTGAGTGGTTTATGACAGGATCAGAGGTAGCCATTGTGGATCCACCAGTGGTGGTACCAGTAAGTAGAACTTATCATCATTAAGTTGGCCATTACATGAACTATATTCCTCTGAGATGAGAATTTGATGAGTATGCAGAATAGTACCATTATCTTTCCACCATAGGCAGCATCTACCAAAAAAAACCTTTCATTTTCAAAATGCCTTAGAAAATACATAAACACATTATAAAAGAAACATTCTGTGTGTATAAAAGCCAGACTGCAAATTTTGGTATGCCGTTAACACACCGGACTGCCTAATTTCTGGATTTCTCCTTTTTGCTGTCTTTAGTTTCTAGTCTGGTGATGGCATGTCTTCTAGAGTTTATTTTTGTCTTTCGAGGTTTCCTAACAGTGATGTTTCTGGTGAACTTGTAAGTGATACAACTAGTCTTGAAGATGATGTGGGCTTAAGGGGAGCCAGTGAATTAGGAAAGTGTTGTAGCAAGGGGATGACTTTTAGCGGGAACAGTGTTCTATCCATGACACCATTGAGCAACATGTGGAGAACTAAGGCTTGGAATATTGTAAAATGTTCCCATTACAACATTTGTTCTTGGATAATTATATAATAATAATGGTTCAGCACCCTTATTCAACAAAACATGTTACCTATTATTCATAATGGTTAAGCACAAAACTCATGAAATTCCACAAATACAGTTGATGTAATTCACAGTCTCCAATGAATATATTTTGAAGAAAGTTCTTAATTCATATATATATTCTTCTTCTTATAATAATCTCCTTAAAAATAGCAGGCACAGTAGCCACCGCATTTCGTCCTCATGGACTTCTTCAAGGCTGCAAAATACATATAAATACAAAAAATGTTATTTACAATGTATACAATCAATTCTAATTGTACAATAAATAAGACATACAAAAATAGAAAGAGAAAAAATTACATATTGAACTAACATTTTCATATTTTGTGACATGAACCCAAACAACATTAAAACCAAAATCTATATCAATTAGTTGCAAAATTACATAAGGTGCTAAGGGAGAAGACATGGGGTAGGTGCAACATCCAATGGTTTACTGCAGTGTGTAAGGCAGCCCAACGATGTAGGAGCAAGAAGCTTCAAAATAATCCTGGCGGAAGCTGGTGATGGCATGTAGACGGAAATACACCAGACGATTTTGGGCAGTGTTAACAATATCAAGCTTAAGGAGTCTAAAAGTAACTCTGATATTATTTCCATTAGCCCCGAGGACTGGGCTAACCACTTTAAAGCATTTTATGGTACTGAAACCCTTGTCCAGTAAAGTGAGGAACAGGTGGCTTTCCCCTTAGCCTTGGAAATTATGGTTGAAAAAGTCTTGGAGGATATCATCAAGTCTCCATCAAATAAGGACTCGGAGATCTGGGACACTTGCTGTGCAACAGTTTTAGGGCTTTTGTTATCGAGGGCCTTCCGGATTCTTGGCATACTGGTATTATAGTGACAACTGGGAAAAAAACCTAGGCAAGCAGCATTATACAGATATATGCAGGCAACCTACATATACAATAATGAAAATCAAATGTATCAAATAACATGCATGACTGCTTATGTTATTATTATCAAATTGTTTATTACTTAATATAAATTATCACACTTAAAATTACTAAATCATTTTCTGCATAAAAACATAGGTTGATACATGTTTTGCTGTACACTAATTGATATTTTTTCTTTCTTTTCTGTAAATTATATATATATATATATTACGTTAATTAATCGAACCATAACACAATAAGAGAAAAGTACAACATGCGGATGACTTCGATAGTGGGGAAGGCTGGTGGTATGTTGACTGGTATTATAGTTCTCTTTTTTAAAAAGGGCAATCCCCAATTAACTTTTTGTTAATGGCCGATATCACTGCTGGACTCAGCTGTGAAGATTGCAGAGAGAGTTGTCCTTGAGCATCTTAACACGGGTCAGGGAGTCGGGCATGCCATTGGGTGTCCAGTATGCATTCCCTGAGGGGCTTGGCATGGTAGAGCAATGTCTGAACCTGCTTTTATTGATTAGAAAATATACCATCACTCAGCAGGGTTCCATCTGCCTGGTCATCATGAATTTGTCCCGCGCCTTCGACATTGTAAGAGAGGGAACAAAACTGTGGGAGATATTAACTAATCTGGGGGTGGAATTCCTGAGAGCCCTATATTTGTTTCTTTCAGCCTCAGTAAGGTTTGGCCCAGTGGGTGAGCATTCTGAGTTTTAAGGGGGTGTGCAATGGCTGTGTCTTGGCCCAAATTGTATTCCTTTTGTATATTAATGGCTTCGGCACAGCCCTTTTAAATGCAACTTCAGATGTCCCCATTATCAGTAAAAAAAAAGCTCCCAGTAGTACAATATGCCAATGATGCTGTATTTGTCAACAGAACTTTCAATGGCCTTAATATGCTGTTTCAGGAGTTTGGTACCGTGAGGTCGCTTGGCCTTGCTACCACTCAGACTAAGATTTTCACCATGGTCTGTGGTTTCAATGTGGATTTCTCATATGAATGAATGAATGAATATATTATTTCTAAGCGCACAGTCACTCAGGGAATGAGCATCCCGGTGCTGTACTAAGCAACAGTGCAGACCTTGTCTGGAGCCTAAATGGGACGTTTTAGATGAGGGCCTGACAGAGTGCATCAGACTTGAACGAGCCACGTCTTTAGAGTCTTGTTAAAAGCATCTTCCATGTCTTGGTGCCCATCACCATGAAGAATATTCCACTGTGAATGTTTAGCCTGAACAAGGGGGCTTCAGCAGATTTGCATTGGAGGATCTCAGTGTTCTTAGGGTCTTGTGGTGGCTGAATCTGGCAGTGAGATATTTGAGGACCATAGCTTGAAAGGCCATATAACCTGCCAGCAGTGTCTTAAACAAGATTCTTTTATTATAGGAAGCCAGTGGAGTCTTATTAATGCAGCTGATGCTAAGCTCTGTTTAGGGAGCTGTAGCACCATACTGGCTGTTGAATGTTGGACCTTCTGAAGTTTAGATATTAGCTGTTTTGTACAACCTGCATACAAGGTGTTGCAATAATCTCGTCATGACGTAATGCGTGCAAATGCTACAGACTTAATAACATTTTGGGGGAGAAAGTGAAGACATTTCTTGAGGGATTTAATCAGGTTGAAACACATACCTGCTGCTGCCACCGCTTGAGGTTGAAAAGATAGTCCTGTATCAAATTTAACCCCCAAATTCTTTGCTTCTTTGACCGTGTCTGGTGGAGAGGGGACTGAGTTTGTCCACCAACATGTGGAAAAAAAAGATGATATTTTCCAAAGAGGAGCATTTCCGTTTTCTCAGAATTGCACTTAAGATGATTGCTTTGCATCCATAAGATAAATTTGAAGGACATTTTTGGAAATTCAGTTCTGGACCAGTTGATCCCTTGACTAGTGAAAGGATGAACTGGGTGCTGTCCGCATATGATGTAGTCACAATTCCATAGGATTCAATTAAAGAAATGAGAGGGGCAACATAGATATTAAAAAGAGTAGGTCTAAGCGATGTTCCCTGTCGTACGCCCTTAGTAATCAGTTTTTCTTCAGAATAAAGTAGTCCTAAGACAGGAAAAGGCTTTATGAGAGACCCCTATGTCGTGAATTTACTGGAGGAGAATGTCATGTGAGATAGTAATGAATGCAGCAAAGAGGTCCAACTGCATCATTCTCAGCATCCAGGGTCATTTTAATGGTCTCTGAAACCTCAAGTAGGGCCGACTCAGCAGAGTGTTTAGGCCTAAAGCCAGATTGGTTTTCTTGGAGGGAGTTGGAACTTTCCAGGAAGGTGATAAGTTGCTGGTTAACAATGTTTTCTAATATTTTAGTAAGTCGGGCAGTAAGGAGATAGGTATATATTTGGACAAGTTGGTGGGGTCTGCTAAAGGTTTTTTGCCAACTGCCAGTTTCCACACTGGGAGAACTTCCGCAGTGGCTAAAGAGGTGTTCAGAATTTGATTAATAAGTATATTTACCATGACAATAGCCTCCTGAAGGCTATCTGGTGGACAGGGATCATGAGGTGAGCCTGATTTGCCGTAAGGAATAGTTTGTCATGATAGTGACACAGAGATATTTGCAAATGTAGTCTGACTGACCTTAGTCCTATTGTCTGAGATGATCGATACTGATCCTCTTAAGGGATTAGTTATGGGGTATCAGTGAATCTCTGCTGTATGATCTGAAACTTCACCTCAAAAAAGGTTGAGATCTAGTCACATAGGGCCTGGGAAAGGGTATTTCTCTAGAAAGAGGCTTGGGCTGCAGAAACATTTTTTATATGTTGAAGATAGTTTTGGGATCCTGATTGGCCTCTTCGATTTTTGGGGGTAAAATACATTTTTTTTGTTGTTTTTATCAGTTTGTGGTATGCTTTCTGTGCCTCTCTAAAATGGAGCAGATCATCCATACTATAGGATAGACACCATTTACGTTCAAGGTGTTTGCAGCGGTGCTTCTGTTCAAGTAAAACCAGGGCTGGGAGGGTTTTGTGCGGCTGTTTTGAGAGCGAAAGAGACGTGCCAGGTCTAATACTTTATCAGTGATTCATGTGTTGAAAGAATTGGTATCTTACACCAAATTCCCTTTGAGGATCGGGACAGTGGTAGACAGGCGGGAAATCAGTCTTGGGTTTGATTTCATGGATTCCTATTTCCTTCAATTACGATGATTCTGTTTTTTGAGAGGGATGAATCTGTTTTTTGAGAGGTGGGATTTTGAGAGATAATTAGGCTTTGTTTTCATTGCAAGGGGGACCCCTGCCCCACTCAGGGCCGGACTGGTAACCAAAATCGACCCTGGCAAACTGTTCGGTCAGCCCCCCTGGAAGGGAGGGTGGGGGTGCGGCGAGCTGTTTGCCACAGATGTTTTCGGCCGATTTTGTTTCTGGGGGCCAAAATTGCCGCCCCCGTAACAAAAACGGGGCATCAAGGGCCCAATACCGGCCCCCACCCTTGCGGCCTACCGGGGAAATGCCCGGTGCCTGCTATGAGCAGTCCAGCCCTGGCCCCACTAAGTCACACCAAAGATGTGTTAGTGCAGCTGGGTACATTTATAATTTAGCCTCCCGTATTGGAAGAAAACCAGTGGCCCTCCTGATAGAGATATACAGGAGTAAATGCCCTCCTATTCTCATCTATGGGGTGGGCATTTGGGGATACTCCAATACTAACCTCCTACTGGGTGAACAAAATAGGGTCTTTAAGTGGCCTGGGGAGTTCCACCTGCCTGTGCAACCTCTGCTGTCCATCAAGAGCTTGGGGCTGAATACGTGGAAGACATTATTAAATTGGCCCCTATTGCCCTGACAGTCTAGACATGCCTCATTTAATTGGGAGATTATCTTAGACTGCCTCTAATGCGATAGCAGAATGAAAATTCACAGTTTAAAATACTTTAATGTGGAATCAGTGACCTTAGGTATGACAGCCATTTTTTCTATTCCTGCCTCCATGACCAAAACTGATGTGACCTGGTATAAGAAAACTTTTAAAGCATTGAGGCATTGCAAAAGGGAGGAAACCAAACTATCAAAATGTACTGTCAGGGATATGTGAAGCTCCAAACCGCACCAGCCTTAGAGCCCTACCTTGAGCGGGTGGATAACACCTGGGCCAGATTGCTTTTAACCAGTTTTAGGCAGGGTTTTGTGAGTTGACATCTCAGTTTCCCCCTTGGTCAATTAAACTCATCTAAAGTTTTAATATGTCCATGCAAATAATCTTCATCCCAGAGCCTGCTGCGTTGTATTTTCTTCTGCCATTTTTGTTCTGCCTTTACTAGAAGATTGTAAATACCAGTTTTAAAGGAGAGTGGCTTTAGAAGATGTGGTGCTTCCTTGGACTTTCTGCAACAGCTAAATTCTCCATCTTTATGTGTAAATATTGGCTCTTTTTTTAAATGTGCTAGCTCCAAAAGGAAAACGATGTTATTTTCGCTGATCTTTAATATAATTGCTTTTTATGATGTATGGTGTATAATGGAATGATTTTAAAGGTGCATCTGTCCCAGTAAAATCTCATGTTATCCCAGAACTTTAGTCTGCTGGATTTATGAGGGTTTTTATCACTTACTCTCTTAAAGTACCCATGCACTTTTTTTCAGCATTTAATATTCTTGCACTTGTAATGTACTTGTTTAACGGATTGAACTGGGATTATCTTTCTTTTTTTGAAGTTTATGGGCCAGATGCATCAAGCATTTCTCACCTCACAAACGGGCCGCATAGCAGAATTGGCCCATTTACGGGCCGAATCGCAAAATGGGTTTCTGATTCACTATTTGGAAGGGGCGTGTTCAGGGCATCCCTTCCAAATAGCGAATCCTAACGGTATGCATAAATGTTTTGTGACTGTGAATGCGGTTGCAAAACATTAGCATTTTACCACCTACTTTAAGTAGGTGGTAACCCATTCGCAAATGTGAAGAGTTCCCCAAGGGACCCCCTTCCCCTTTGTGAATGTTTGTAAAATAATTTTTCAAGAGCAGGCAGTAGTCCCATGGGCCACTGCCTGCTCTTATAAAATGAAAAGAAAGCTTTTTATTTTTGTTTTTGAAACACATCCCGTTTTCCTTTAACCCCTTCAGCGCGGCGCGTATTTCCGCGCTGTGCTGAAGGTTCTGTGCGCGGGCGGGGCCATGACGGAGCGGTTCCGTCATGCGCACAGCGCAACTGACGCGCATGACGGAACCGCTCTGTCATGCGCATCAAAAGGGTTAAGGAAAACAGGCTGCATTTCAAAATAAAAAAAAATCTTTATTTGAAGTCAATTACAGATATGGTGGTCTTCTGAGCCCAACAGGCTACCATTCCTGTGATTTTAGCAATTCCTAGAGTGTTGTAAATTGCAAACTACCGCATTCATATTCATGATGTAGGTCATTTGCGATCCCCTAGGAATCGCTAAAAACGTTCCACACACTTTCATGCATTCTGTTTTGCGATTTCCTAATTAAGAATCGCACAGATTCGTAATTAGGAAATCGCAAATGAGTTTCTTCATGCATCTGGCCCTTTGTGTTGTACTTTTATGGTTGCCTATGTAACTGAAATAAGGTTTTTTTGATTGAATGGAATTGAGTCCTATGTGGTGATCCATAATCTGAATGATGACACTTCAACAAAGCAATGGCTGAATCCTGCTGACCCAAAGCCCATCTCAGTGTAGTTTGTGTATTTTATTTTTTATTCATTACAGAATCTCTGGAGAGGTAGGCAAAGCTCTCCTTACCCTCGACCTAAAACAGGGGTAGTTTAAACTAAAATGGAAACTTTTCCTTCCAAGAGATTTTGCCTGAATTTATCAGCTTAAAACAGAAATCCAAAATACATACAGAGCTACTGGAATTATGCACTTCTGCTTCTGCAACACTTTCTGCATGATTATGGATGTGCCAAATAGACCGTCATCTGCTGCATAATCTGCATATTTTAACAAACACATTTGTTTGTAGCTTGCATGAATCAAACATTACTAAAGACATAGTGACATGTGTGCCCTTTCAGTGGAAGGCCCTTCGCAAAAGATGAATAGTCATCCTTCAGTTGCTTTGTCCTGCATGTTGTTGTTTAGCAGGTACTAGTGACGTGCCATGTTTTCCTGAGACAGTTTTACCATGAATTAACATGACAAAATAATGAAGTAATACTACCACAAAATGTACTGCATTGCGCCACATGCTTTGCTTTTTGTTAATTTAGTTAACCCCACCCATAATTAAGTCCTCCCCTGATGCATAGTTCTAGTGACCCTGAAATATAGAACAAAAATATAGACACTCATCTCATGTGAAATCTAAGAAGTCAACCGTGTACACCAGGCATAAAAGATAACATCACTGGGAATTATTTTGTCCCTTCCATACCTGAAATTCTCTATCCCCCTGCTCTTCAATAAAAGTTAGTACATGTACCTTTCTAATCACCTGATGAACTCATTTCTATCTCTCTGTCATTAGTGAATGATGCCAATGTTTTTTTCAGGAAGAAAAACTGGACAAGGAAACTGACAACAAACCAAAGACTGACCTGATTAGTGAATGCAAACCTAATCCTAAACTATATCAGCATCTTTCATTGATGGGCTTTATCAAGCGTAAGTGTATATGTACCAAAGGATATAGAAAGAATACGATTACATAAAAAGGATTATTTTTGTCTGTGTAGCTTTGCTCATGTTCTGAAGTTTGCCTTTAGTAAAACGTCCATAGATGTTCAGATCTCCTTCGTTCTGTGTAAGGCGAGATAATATTCATTTAATTGAGATAATGTTCCCACTCATTGAATGCAGGCAAGCTAGGACCCACGTGCATGATTTTTCTTTCTACGTTTGCTCCTTGAAGAGCATATATTCGCACAAGGATAACTATATTTATTTGTTTTCTCAGTAAGTTTCCCATTTATTCAGTTTTTCTCTGGCAAACAATATTACTCAGGAGAACGCAGTAATCGTTTGCAAAGTATAACTGATGCGGAACCATTTTTTTTATGTTGACTTGGGATAAATGGCACTGCTATTCTTTCAAAAATGTTTTTATAACACAAATGTTGCTTCCTAGCACCAGGACATGCAGAGGGGGCAGAGGGAGATGATAAATGAGGCAGTAATCATTTCTGGATGAAACCCTTGGAGCAGGAGGTGTGTAGTTGCGTTTATTTTGGACAGAGCTGATATTGTGGTCATGACACAGATTCAGTGGGAGAGCGCTCCAAAGTAGGGACCCTTGATGGCTCAGGGACTGTCTTCAAACTCCTAAATTTTAAATGACCTTGTAAGAGAGTATAGAGGGATGCTAACCTTGTGCATCTGTTTGGTTATTATGGGGTGAATAATTTGGAAAGTAGTCCAGGCTGTGTTGGCATATTTACAAGGAGATTGCACCACTGGAGAGTCTGGTGGTGCTATGCCCCGCCACTTATATACAAGGCAGCGCTACGCCACTTTTCGAGGCTTAATGTCGCCTTGTAAATCTGGTCCTCCTTGATGCAGTTTTCTGCAGGAAAGGGGGCGTGCAATAGGCGTTGCTGGGGGTGTTCCTCATTACAAGAATCTGTAAATCTGAGGCAGCACCAAAGCCGTACGCCTCCTAAGGGGAGGCATACGAGTGGCGCAATGAGGAGAAGAACTTTTATTTCTCCTCTTTGTTTGCTCTTTCTATGTGTCCTGCATTCTACCGGACACATAGAAGGAGTAAAACCCCATTGAGGATTGCTTTTGTGCAGGCAACGCAGATACCCTTGCACCATGGTGCAAGGGTGCATGCGCTGGCGGTAAGCTGCTTGTTTTTCACCAGCACAGGGGTGAGTACAGGAATGTGCCATACTGTAAATATGGCGCATTCCCACATTTATGAAATGATGCAGCTCAGGGCAGTAATATTATTTGCAGCATTGTGCTGCACCATTGTCTTGTAAATATGGAGTGATTTGTAAGTTCCGCTAATGTGGTGCATGCATTTTAATACATATAAGTCCTTCTGCAAGGTTTTGTGCTCTTTGTTGGTTGTGTAGTAATTTGCAAATGTGGCATATTACAAACTTAACCACCTTTGCAAAGTTGCAAACTTTAGCAAAGACCTTTGCAAAGGTTGCAACACCCCCTAAAAAACACTTTCCAACATCACACATCCATTATCCTGATGTCAGTCCTTTCCTTTCTGTTATCTCCTTCAGTTCTTTGGCCACAGGCATTGTTTTGAGGTGATTAGTGTAGGGTAAGATGGCAGAGGAAGTGATCGGTGTTGTCTATTGCAGGGAGCTACCATCAAATGTATTGTTGCGAGGGTGCATTGTTTTGGCCAAGTTCTGTGCACCATAGACAATGAAGGTTAGAGTGTCATTTTGTGTGGTGCCTTTGCTGCAATTTCAAGGACAGGAGAAACTTAAAAAATGTTTATTATATATACCTTCCTTTTCCATTTGTTGGGCTGTCTCACGAACTTTAGGGCCCAACTTGCTGCTTCCATTCGCAGCCAAGGTCATCGAAAAGGCCGTAAACACCCTGCTAACATACTTCATCGAAACCAACATCGTCCTAGACATTTCCCAAATTGGATTTTGCAAGAATCACAGCATCGAGACCGCCCTCCTCGCCGCCACTGATGACATCTGCTCCCTCTTCAACAAGAGCCAAACAGCTGCCCTCATCCTCCTGGACCTTTTAGCAGCCTTCGACACCGTCTCCCACAGCAAATTAGCCTCCAGGCTTCACAACGCCAGCATCCGAGGAAAGGCCCTAGACTGGATCCGATCTTTCCTCTCAGGCAGATCACAGAGAGTCAGACTCCGGCCCTACATCTCACAACCAACAGAGACTAGATGCGGAGTACCACCGGGATCCTCCCTCAATCCCTCAGCCCCACCCTCTTCAACATCTACATGGCCTCCCTCACAACCATCACCAGAAACCATGGGCTAAACATTGTCTCCTATGCCTATGACACCCATCTCATCCTCTCCCTCACGAAGGAACCCAACATCACCAGGCACACCTTCCAATAAGGGATGAAAGCTGTCACAACCTGGATGAAGAACATCTGCCTGACACTCAACTCAGAGAAAACAGAAGTCCTCATCCTCGTCTCCACCCCCTCAGCTTGGGACATCGCCTGGTGGCCCCCCGTCCTTGGAAACCCACCCACCCAGACAGACCATGCAAGTAACCTTGGCATCATACTGGACTCATTCCTCACTATGAACCGCCAAATCAATGCCATTTCATCAGCCTGCTTTAACACCCACTGCATACTCTGTAAAACCTTCAAATGGATACCCTCCGAATCCAGAAAAAGTGTCAAATGCCCTCATCACCAGCAGACTGGACTACAACAACGGCCTCTATACTAGAATCAACAAAAAACTCCTCTGCAAGCTCCCGACCATCCAGAATGCCGCAGCCAGACTAATCCTTGACATCCCCGGCACAACCACATCACCCAACACCCCTGCGATCTCTACTGGCTCCCCGTCGAAAGAAGGATAACTTTCAAGCTGCTTACACTTGCCTATAAGACCCTCCACAATATCGGACCACAATACCGTCTCTCCTTTCACGCCCCCAAGAGAAACCTCAGTTTAGCCGACCTCTTCCTGGCCACAGTATAACACTCTACAAGAACAGAGCGGGTGGAAAGTCCTTCTAATACCTTGTATCCGAGACCTGAAACGACCTCCCCCTCCACCACCGGCAAAGCCCTACATTGCTCTAGTTCAGGAAAGACCTCATGGCCTGGCTCTACAGATGGCCCCAATGGAGCTGCACACCCCTCCTCCCCCAGCACCGTGAGACACTAACGGGTGAGTGGTGCGCGTTACAAACCCGATTAATTGATTGATTGTCTGAGGTTCAGTGAAGATACCTGGGACACACAGTACACTGATTGTGGGCTGCTACTAATGTATTTTGGTTACTGGGTTAATCAGAATGCTTCTTACATGAGATCTCAGATTGGTTAGTAGTGGAGCATCAATTTTTTGTTCAATATTAGACTTCACTTGAAGCCAGGGGAGGGCTTTAATGGATGTTTCAGCTTGACCGCTAAAGAAACTAAAGGATAATTTGACAATGTCAGCTGTAACTTCTAAAATTGAAAGTATCTCCCTGTTCATAATTATTAGTATACATGTTTATGTTGTATATAGCACCCTCCTATCCTCCAACCCTTCCACCCGCACTCTTCCCAGATCTCCTCTCATGGACAAGTAAGTGGTGACAACATGGATTGGTAAACAGCCATGAAGTGTATGTTTGACAAAATGAAATGCAACTACATGCGCTGGAATATCACTACAATAGACAACCATAATGTTTATCAACTGCAGTAACAGTCACTGGCAGATACATATATTTATATTTTGGTTCACATACAAGTTAACAAAGAATGTGTCCAGCAAAAGCTTGGTTCTTTCATTCATTCATTTATTTATTCATTCATTCAGTAGTGGGTTTCAAGAATGTTAATCCAGAAGGTATTATGATCTGGGAAATTAGTGTCCCTGTTTCCTGATGCATTCCCACGTTGTATATTTGTTCTATACACTATCAGCATAGATTGAGATTGTGGTTCTCTGTTACTTCTGCTAACATGAACAATTAGGATTTGAACAAGTTTGGTTGGCAGTAGTAGTAATAAAAATGTACATTTTTTGTATTAATCAAAAAATTACAGTAAAAAGGTAATAGCATTGTCAAATCAAGGCATCAAAACAATCTGCTTGTATCTGAACTCAAATGGACCACAATTCAGAGTATAGGCAATATATTTAAATCACAGAGTTGATGATGTGTGCGCCTGATCTAAAAACTTCATTGGCATATTATTGCATTATTGTCCTTGAGACTATCACAGTTTCAATCGTATTAAATGGTAGATCTTGTTTTGTCCTCTTGAGAATCCCTGGCACAATGCCATTCCTTAAATACAAGTATATTATTTTTGGGGGATGGGGGGAATGCACAGAGGCATGTGATTTGCAAGCAGTATATAAGAACAGTTTGCATACATCTTGTTACAAGTATATTCAAGCAAATTATGGACACATGCATGTTTATGGAGGAGATGATTTATAAATCTCATCCGATAACATCATGCAAATAGGGCTTTGTAAGCCTGATCTGAAAATTTGGTTAGCATTAATATTGCACTGTTTTTCCAAACGCTAAAACAGTACCTGACAGTTGATTTTAATTTTCTCTTGTTGATCATAGGCCACCCATGCTTTTTTAGGTCTCGCTGAGACAGCGAAAGCTGTCTCTGAGACATTTTGTAAGTGAGTTTTTTAAGTGCTTCCCCTGGCATAGAGCTACAGTGCACGAGGCGTGCACGCGCGCAAAGCAGCCATATGGCTTTACGTCGCTCTCCCTCATAGCCCCTCTCCGCCCCCTTCCCTGCTGCTATTTCACACCAGTTTTCAACAGAACTCCTGCTTCTCTCCCCCACCCCCCACCATCGCGTCTCGCGTGTCCAATGCTTGTCTTTCCTATGTCCTTTCGTTTCTTACATGCAGTACCAACCTTGCTTTCACGCTCCTCCGCCCCTCCCGTCACATCGCGCAGCTTTCACTTTCGCGCGCGGCCAATGCTTGTTTCATTAAAGTGAAAGCATGATGGCGACACCTTGTTTCTTATTTGCAGGCACGACGTGCTGTGTTACTTTCAGCACGCCATGCCCGCTTTCTGCCCCGTTTGCCCGCCCCACCACCGTTCCGAGATCGTAACTTTTAATTTTTAAACTGATGCGGCTGTTTACAATGATTGCTGTGGTTTCTGTGCTCTGTGGGACACTGCGCTCAGTAAATACAACAAAAGGAAACGTTTACGCATCTACCAAGAGCTGCTTTTAATACTGTGCACTTAAATCACAACTCACATAAAACGTAGGCGCATACATCCATTTTGAAACGTCGAGATTAATAAACAGGCTAGCCATTTCTAGTACAGAGAGGTATTGAGAGCCATTTGTAATGCAGAGAGGTACTGAGACGTCAGCCAGAATCTAGCATCACCCTTAATGGAACCAACTTGCACGTTCAACCTTAGCACTCAGCTGCTACATCTATGGATAAGAGCTTGCTCAAGCGGTACATTGCAATGTAGCAAAAGTGATGCAAATAGTAAGCACCCTGCTGTTCAGCAGAGTTAATATTCGTCCAAGTGACAGCGTAAATGCAGGATACTAACCCTTTCACGCACTGTTGCTAGCACACACAACACAGCACACATGATGTGCACGAGCAGCGCAACATTCTAAACCAGAGATCCCTTTGCCAACACCGCCTGATGCTGTGCTGTTATGGGGGGGGTCAATGGAGATGTGGAGGTGCATGGGAGCCTGTATGGGACGGCACAGCAGAGCTTGGGAAGGCAGCAGTCACTGGTGAATCCAATCATCCTGAAGCCTCCTCCAGCGTATCCCACAGGTGTCCACACCAGCATCCAGTTCCTGGGCTTCATGGGATGCGGCTTTAATTCGAGAAAACATGCATGAGTGGTTGTGGTATGCATTACTCAAACCTATCTCAAAATTCTGGGTGCCCACCACCCTGGCTTAACCGTTGATATATTATAACATGAATGTACAAAAGCAGGAGGCGCACACAGAGCATGGAACAATATCTCTTTTTTTTAATACAAGCTACAAAAAGCCTTTCTAGTCCTTGATTCAAAAGCAGGCCCAAATGTATAAGCCATCGCATACGTATCATCAAAGGCACAATGACAACTAGTCTGTACAAGAAAACCTAGTTGGTACAAGCGCTTCAGTCTGAACACGTCTCGCTGAGGGCCCAAATTGTTGATCAGATCTCAATCTTTGTAGAACTAACACTTTGTCCCAGTGTGTCAGACATCCTGTATAGACTGCAAAAACGTCGATTTACTTTTACTTGTGTTCATACACACAAGAGTCCTAATCGCACAGACCCCTGCACCAGCAGTTTTAGCAGGGCATCTTTGTGACTGCTAGCAGGCCACAGTGGCACGATAACGTTCTGCTACAGGGGACTAACAGAACATAAAAGAGAATATAATACACTGACATAAAACATGATTCTTGTGCACATGCAGCTAACAAACCTTTAATGCACACACTCGACAGCTGCACCGGGATCTCTTGCAGATATAGCGGTCATTCAGTAGCACAGCCAGAAGCGACATGCTGAAAGCTGTTTCTATTAAGATTCGCCTTTTTATTTTAATGTGATATTCATTCAAATAGACAAATGTATCCATATATTAGGAATTACGAATTTCCACAGTTTGTTTTATAAACAAATAAGGACAGGGTTGGAACTATGGAAGAGATATTAATTAAAAATGGACCACGGAAGGGCAACAGTTTTAAAAATGTTAATTTACTTGCACCTTTTTTCTAATAAGTAGAGAGCGGAATCACAACCACCTATTTAATTTTCTAACCCCATTACTACATAGAATCATTGCCTAATCGTAAGCAAGGGCCATCGGAAACGGAGCAACCTTTCGGGTAAGGTCGGGAATGGGGGCAAGGACGTGGTATTTCACTAGCCGATGTACTTCTAGGCGCACGATCTCACTTCCAACGCAATTAGCATTTATACTCGGAGCAGAGCACTCACAAACCAGGAAGAGACCCTCCCCCCCCTCCCCAACGGATAGAGCCCGCTCACACCAGATGTGGCCACTAATACTCAGCCCACTGCTATCACATAACCAAGCACGACAAGCATGGATTATTTGTACTTCTTAGAACACGTTACCACAGAGCTACAAGTAAAAGCTCATGAATCGGGTTTATAAATGAAATAAACACTTTCGAAACATTGACTAAAAAGACAACCCCACAATTCACAGCGAAGGAGTTTGGACAAAGAGGAGCATTTCATGGCCCTCGTCCTTGTGGTGGAAGCCCAGGCCCGAAGGAGGCAGCAAGGGCACGAAGCAAGGTCTTCTAGCCGCTGCCTGCCTTGCTGCCTCTGGTGACGATAATCGGGAGAAAGAACCCTCCCGTCGCACCGACCCCCCATCGCACCGCCCTGGCCCCCCCTCAATCCTGCCTCCTCCAAAGAGATGCCATCATATTACGCTATTCCGCAGGGACACAATGGTCCAACGCGGAGACACATGTTCCTTTATCAGTGTTTGCAGGTGTATGAGACCAACTGGTTCAATTGTGAACCAGGAATGGAATTCCTAAAATTCACGGGCTGCTGAAGAAAGCGGAGGACTGCGAGCTTGTGTCCCTGATGACACGGAGTCATCAGGTCACCTTACTTGTAGGGCCCAGAACAGGTAACAAAACGGACAATCAGAGGGAACACCCCCTTATCGTTTCCACGACCACTAGCCAGCACCGGGTGAGCTTGGGGCAAGAAAGATTCAGGAGGGGCACAGACCCTAGTAGAAACTGCACATCAAAAAACAAAGATGTCCAAACTACAAATAAATCGATAAAAATACCAATCCATAGCCGTGCACTCTTATGCGGCTACACAAACAACAAGCATTTGCAATGCAAAAGGTCTCGCATTTGCAATGCAATAGGTCTCGCATTTACATGAGTTTAAGCTATTGGCATTGTAAATGGCAATGCCTTTCATTTTATGCTTTAAAAACCAACATAAATATAAGGCATTGTCATTAACAATGCCAATAGCTCAAACTCACGTAAATGCGAGACCTATTGCATTGCAAATGCTTGTCTTAAATGCAACACTTTAGGGCAGATACATAAAACATGCAGAAGGAATTCAATTGCATGCGCAGAAAGTCGACAAGCATTTTGGGGTACATGCATCAACCAAAATACTGGTTGCAAACGGGCGGATTCGCAGTTGATGGTAATTTGGAAAAACTTTGAAAAAACTTTGAAAAAAGTGCATTTTTCAAAGTGTCATGGGGCATGTGTGTGCGCCACATGTGCACACATGCCAATTTCGAGGGTGCATCACGGTGGCCTTTTGGCCTCCTTGCACCCTTAAAATTGGATGCACAATTTGCGAGTACCTATTTGTTACTCGCAAATTGCGCATGCAATTCCCGTTCATTCCTATGGGCCTCTAGGTCCATAGGTATGAATGGGAAGCTATTCCTTAATTGCGAATTGCAATTTGCTATTCGGAATTAAGGAATATGTTGGAATTGCTAATATTTTAGCGAAACCTACATGCATAGGCAATTGTGATTCCATAATTGCAATTCCTTAATAATCACAATTAAGGAATCACAATTGCCTACCTTGATGCATGTGCCCCTTTATCTTTAAAAACTGGGTTCCATTTGCCTTTGAATTAATAAATTGGGATATAAATCAATATGAACGCTATTACATACCCAGGCAAATTTGACCCTAGATATTCTTGCTTGCAAGGAATAGTCCATATGGTTGTATTGTTTGGCCTGTGCCAGATAACAGTACCTCTGTTTCAGAGTAAGCGTTCCACAGCGTAGGTTTTTCTGGCTTGGCCGATTCATCTGCGCCAGTGTGTGTAGATCAGGTGGATCGTAAGTATCTATGTTTGTGAGTAAGATATGCAACTCTAAGCCATTTTATGTAGTTTTGCTTACTTCCTGATACATCAGCTATTCTAGTAATGTTGGATCCACTTTTACACAGTCATAGAAGAAACTCATGGTGCTTCTGTAGTGGAGTGATGTTAGAGATTTTAGACTTAATTCTAGCCTTGTGACACTTTGGCGGGTGGCAGTACGGAGATGAAGCAGATTGTGTCAGGTTGCATACAAATTTTATCAAGGGTGAATATGGTCTTGTGGTTCCATGCAAGAGATGCACATAGCAAGTATGGAGTCAGTTTCATATTGAACGCTTTCAGTGATGGGCTAATTGCATTCCCGCCAGATAGATTTACCTATCTTGGACCGATTTGGTGATTATTGTTGACTTAAGCTTTCTGGTGGCTAGATGGCTGGACCATGAGATACCTTGCTGTCAAATGTTACCCTGAGATAATCGTATTGTAGCATCTCCTAGGACCCATCACATGAATTTAGTTTCTTGCCAAATGTCATGAGCTTCAGTGCGGAAAAATTAGCAATTAATCCATTCTCCAGGTTAAATTTGTGTAAGTGGTTTAACTGATGTTGTAGGCCACTACAGTGTAATGGATATATCACCTTTTGTAGTCACTCAACTTGAAAAAGTGGATGGGCCCATCATTGGATTTTAAGGACCATATCTATCAGACTCTTGACGATTTATGAACTTTTAAATGCAACATATAACCATTTGTGTTTTGTTTGGCATTTTGTAACAATAGGCATTTTATATGGAAGATCTCTTATAGTCCTGAAGAAGAAAATCCAAGTTAACCAACCAAACATGTTAGTTGGGCTAAATCTGAGGAACACAAGGATACAATAGATTCTTATCTTATGTACCTTTTTGGTTGATGTATACAGATTAGCAAATCAGAAAGACAAATGCACTAGTCTGGTGTGTTCTCCCTACAATTTTTGTAACTTTTTTCTTTTATTGTATATGGAATTTGGTATATTTTGCACATATGTGTTTTTAAGATTGACATTTTTAACTCAATGTGTATATATTCTTTATGCTGCTTGAAACATTATATAATATGATACGCCATTAAAGATGTATTATTTAGCTAACTTGTAGTATTTGATTTGTTCAGTTTCAAGGACAACATTGAAGCATGTATGAGATTATGGTGATGAATGTTAGAGTGAATGGTTGATGACATTTTGTGGTAACTAATTGAGTTTCCAAAGGGAATTTGTATGACTTTTCAGTCATGGACAGAGCCCTTTCCCTTTGGCCTGGGGCCCCTCCTTTTGGTGTTTGTGACAGAATCACCAAGTCATCGGCGTAGGCCAAATATGTTATTTTTGTACCTCCCAGCTCATGAGGAATGCCCTTCTCCAACTCTAATGTCTTGGCTAAATCGGCGATGTACAAGGAAAATAAAAATCAGGACAAAATACAACCTTATTTGAGGCCGTTCTCTTGTGAAGGGGCATTAGGACCAGAGCTGCACCCCGAAACGATTAAGCCTTGTGCAGCGCTCCCTCACCTGGCGCTGAGGGGCCCACCCAGTCTCAGAGACTGCACCGGTATCGCCTGAGCCCCAAATATTGAAGCACGGTATGGTCCTTGGCTCTACGCTGGAACTGCGCTGCGGCCTTTTATCCTGTTTGCTGGCCTGCGGGGGCCTCCCCTGTAGCTGTCACTAAGGGCACTGATCCCCGCTATGGGCCCCCTGGAGAGACTGGTGGCAATGGAATCTTCTACACTTTGCCTTGCAGGATTATGGCCTACTTCAGCGTCATTCCCTGGGTGCACCGTCCCTGACTCCTGCCCTTCTCCATTGCACCTGCCTCTGCCAAGATTGTTTCAGGGGCCACTATGACGATGATGCTCCAGTCACATGGGTGTTCTTAGCGAGCCTTTTTGGGTCTCTCAGGAACATTGTGGCCCTCAAACAGGAGACAGCTGCTGCTGTCAAGGACATCATGAGGAGTATTGGCGAAGTGAACCAATCTTATCCGGGACAAAGGGATCAGATATAAGTGGGGGCACCCAACCTTTGTATTGAACAATGAACCTGCAGTATACACACCCTGGGGGAAGCCTGGTCCCTGATGGATATGGACAGGCTGCAAGAGGATGTCCCCATCCAATCTCAGCAGAGGCATTCTGAGTCCTCCTTCGCTGGGGCACCTTACCTTCCCCGCTCATTGAACAAACATTTCTGCAACCTTCTGTACTGGAGCACCATCAGGAATGGGCTGCTCTGTTGACCCAACTTCAAAGGCATGATAGCACCTCTGAACCAGACAATGATTAGAAGGGACTGATCCCCATGCAGATTCTTGCTGCCCACAACCATCTGAGATGTGGCACTCCTCCCCCTCTTGCTAAGGGTTTGAAGGTGTTGGAATCCATATAGCCTTCTATTTTGGCTTCCTTCTATAGTGGTAGAACTCCCCTCCCCAGTCTCACCGAAAGCTAGACAAGATGGACCCTGTGATTTTAGATCATCAATGTGTTTCCAGGCAGGGAGCCATCCAGTTGTGTTGTTTATTGTTATCCACTCTTTTCCTTGTTCCGACAGCTCACATCTGGCTATGCACTAGGCAGCCATCCCAATGTCAACAGATCGCTAAACAGTCAATAATGTGGGGTCCAACTCACCTCCATGTCAATCCTGAGCCTCAATGTTCAGGGTCTCAATGCTCCAGTGAAACAACTAGCACGCCTCTCCTTCCTTCGGTATTCTAAATGCAAGGCCTGTCATATTCAATAAATACGCCTCTTTAAGAGAGACTGAAAGTGCTTACATCCAGATGGTTTGACCGCCAGTACTTCTCCCATGAGCTGGGGAAGAAGTCGGGAGTAGCAATACTACTGGGCAAACATTTTCTGGGGAGGGTGACCCAGACTCAAGTAGAGATACCAGGTAGACTCCTATCTTGGAGCATTGACATGAAGGGATACACATTTACACTTGCAAATGTTTACGCTCCCAATAATCACAGAGATGCCTTCCTTAAAAACGAGGTGGCAGCAGGTGCTAGCCACTCCAGATATAGTTGTACTTTTAGGAGGTGATTTTAATGTAGTCCAATGGATGTGGGATCAGTTGATGTATGGCGACAACACAAGCCGATTTTTTCCTTACCTCCCCGTGTCTAACTGCTGCTACCAGAGTGGTAGATATTGGGGTGGCCGCACTCTCAGATTATTCACCTATAAATATTACATGCCATCTTCTGGGTCCTCCACCGGAAAATCGTAACTGGCACCTTAATCTTAAACTCCTTGTATATGAGACCACAGTCACTGAAATAACAAATACCATCTGAGACTTCATACATACTAACGATACACTAGACACTCCTGTTGCAATGCTGTGGGACACTTTGAAAGTGGTAATTCAGTGCTGCTTTATCGCCATAGCAGTTGAGATTAAGAGGGACAGGAGGGACAGGAGGGACAAACGGTCACAGCTGGAGGATGTATAAGGGAATTAGAAGGGCGCATAAGCAAACAGGCCCCCTTAAAGCGCAGTGCCAGCTTACGGAAGCTGGTAGGCAACTCAAGGCCCTTGACATTGATAAAGTTGAGTACGCTTTGCTGCATACAAACACAAAATACTATGCAGGGGCAATAAGGTAAGCAGCAATAGCACACCAACTCTGTGCTCAGGCACTCCAATGCAGAATACTGGAGATTGAGGACTCACAGGGTACTAGGGTTGACCAGGATGAACACATGTCTCAGGAGTTTGAACACTTCTAGTCTATTTTGTACATGGCTCAGGCCCAGGACTTGGGGGGCACTGAACATTACTTGGCGCAGGCTCCCGTGGCCTATCTTTCCCCAGATGACTCGTCTAAACTAGACATGGCCATACAATCTCTGCAGCCAAGCAAAGTGCCTGGTCAGGATGGTTACACCTCAGACTTCTACAAAATGACTGCAACTATCTTACTACCTATTCTGGCCTGCTTATATAAGTCCTTTAGTACTACAGGCACACTTACTGACATGATGCAGCTGGCCCTTCACTATCATCCCTAAACCTGGCAAGGACCACGCATACTACTCCTCATATCTTTCCATTTCTTTGCTAAATGTGGATGCCAGCATCTTTACAAGAATCATGCTACCCGATTGGCTCCATATATGCAAGGACTTGTGGACCCTAAACAAGCTGGGTTCATACCTGTGCGTGGCTGGGGTATTAATACTAAGCACCTTTGCGACCACATTGACAAAGGCCAGCATTCTTGTTCCCGGCCCTCCTAATGTCTGTTGATGCCAAAAACATATTTGATCGGGTCCATTGGCCATATCTTTAACTTGTGGTAACTAAAATGGGCCTTCGTCCAAGGTTCTACTGCTGGATATGGTGCAGTTATGCACAACCTACGGCAGTAGTTAGGGTCAAGGGGCTGCTGTTGGGACCTTTCAATATTACCAAGGTCACTCGCCAAGGCTGTCCCCTATCCCCATAAATCTTTGCCCTCTACATGAAACCCTTAGCTAAATATGTACGCAGAAATGCTGACATAGTGGGCTTAGGAATGGGGGCAGGGAGCATAAGTTAGCACTCTATGCTGATGATGTTATGATAGCTCTGACAAAGCCTGTTACCTCTTTGTCTCCCCTAATGCACAATATGGAGGCCTTTGGAATAGCCTCTGGCTTCAAAGTTAACTTCCCGAAATCCCATGCCCTCAACCTTACTATCCCCAAGCCGACCATGTCCGATTGGAATGCCTCTTCCCCTTTTCCTGGACTGCCCATGTTGTGGGATATTTGGGTCTAGAGATACCCCCGACGCTAGGTCGGAACGCAGAAAGCAACTACGCTGCACTTCTTGCTGCTGGCCGATCTGGCCTTTGCTCATTGGAAGAGATTCACCCTTTCCTGGTTGGGGAGACTCACAGTGTTCAAAATTACACTCTTGTATGATATTCCTTATGTTATGCAAGTATTACTGTTCCAACCCGCTCCACATCTTCTTGGCAAGCTACACCATCTTATAGCTCACTTCGTCTGGGCAGGAAAGAAGGCATGCATGGGGAAAAATCAGGCTTACTTAACCCCAACTGAGTGTGAATTTAGCATTCCTCACTTAGTACAATACTACCACGTGGCACAGCTTCATTACATGGTGGAATAGTCCAGGCCACGCATGGAGGATCATTGGTGCTGCACAGATCAGGCAGTGGCTGGAATAGACACCTAGAAAATACCCTGGTTGCCTAAACTTCACTGACCTCCGAGCTACAATGGGAGTCTGGGACACAGCACAGGTCTCGTGCAAGCTACCTACTCACATATTGTCTTGACCCCATTTATAGAGAATCTGGAATTCCCCACGGCGGTACAGGGGCCTTCCTTTGCGCAATGGTAAGCTGCCAACTGTAAAAGGGTATGTGACCTTTTTGATATCGACAGGATTATGGAATTCATGCAACTCCAATCTAACTATGGCCTCTCATCCAGTGCTCATTGGTGATATGTTGCCCTTCGACACTGGCTCCTACAACCTCACATTCACCCCCACGCTAGCCACCCTCTGACCTCCTTCGAAAAATTGCTCCTCACTCGTTCTTCTAATAGGCGCATAGTATCTGACATATATAAGTTCTTAAACGCCACACTTGTGCTTTATAAATCACTAGCACAATGATGCTGGGAAGATGAGTGTGAACATACCTTCACTGCCAAAGAATGGGGGGACATTTGGCATAGGGCCTGCGCCTCTGCATTTTGTGCAGCAGGTAAGGAAATGATGCTCAAGATTGCGCACTACTGGTACTATATGCCGGCTAGGGTAGCTAAATGAAAGCAGGGTAGTGATGCACCATGTTGGAGTCAGTGTGGACAGACTGGCACACTTACAAATCTTCTTTGGCACTGCCCCAAGATACAACAGTTCTGGGCAGAGGTTTTGGCAGGTGTCACTGAGATTTAGGGCACAGACATTCCTAGGTTCCCCAGACAAATCCTTCTAGGACTTCTCAACCCCCTACATACCGACTGAAATCAATCAATCAATCAATCAATCAATCATGGAA
The DNA here is from genome assembly GCF_964204655.1 of Triturus cristatus. NCBI lineage: Eukaryota > Metazoa > Chordata > Amphibia > Caudata > Salamandridae > Triturus > Triturus cristatus. The sequence continues at coordinate 1,529,138,898 of NC_140591.1, forward strand.
CTTATATCGCGCACTACTCACCCGTAAGGGTCTCAAGGCGCTTGGGGAAGGGGGTCTGCTACTGCTCGAACAGCCAGGTCTTGAGCTGTTTCCTGAAGGCCAGGTGGTCCTGGGTCATCCGCAGGTGGACGGGTAGGGAGTTCCAAGTCTTAGCTGCCAGGTAGGAGAATGACCTTCCTCCAGCGGTGGCTCTCTGGATGCGAGGGACGACGGCGAGGGCGAGGTTAGCGGAACGTAGCCGGCGGGTGGGCGTGTAGAAGGTGAGGCGGCTGTTGAGGTACCCTGGGCCTAGGTCGTGGAGGGACTTGTGTGCGTGGGTGAGGAGTCTGAACGTGATCCTCTTGTTGACAGGGAGCCAGTGCAGGTCTCTCAGGTGGCACGAGATGTGGCTGCGTCGGGGGACGTCCAGGATGAGTCGGGCGGAGGCGTTCTGGATACGCTGAAGTCTTTTCTGAAGCTTGGCTGTAGTACCGGCGTAGAGGGTGTTTCCGTAGTCTAGTCTGCTGGTGACGAGAGCGTGGGTGACCGTCTTCCTGGTCTCGGTCGGGATCCATCGGAAGATCTTTCGGAGCAAGCGGAGGTTGTGGAAGCAAGCTGAGGAGACGGCGTTGACTTGTCTGGTCATCGATAGGGAGGAATCCAGTATGACGCCCAAGTTGCGTGCGTGGTCCGTCGGTTCAGGTGCGGTGCCTAGTGCCGGGGGCCACCAGGAGTCGTCCCATGCGGAGGGTGATGGTCCCAGAATGAGGACTTCTGTCTTGTCCGTGTTCAGTTTCAGGCGGCTGATGTTCATCCATTCAGCGACGTCTGTCATCCCTTCGTGCAGGCTGGCTTTGGCGGTGTCGGGGTCTCTGGAGAGGGAGAGAATCAGCTGGGTGTCATCGGCGTAGGAAATGATGTTGAGGTTGTGTTGGCGTGCGATGGCAGCGAGGGGTTTCATGTAGATGTTGAAGAGAGTAGGGCTGAGCGACGATCCTTGCGGGACGCCGCAGGTGACTTCGGTGGCCTCGGAGCGGAACGGAGGGAGGCGTACTCTCTGTGTTCTGCCGGAGAGGTATGAGATGATCCATTCCAGAGCCTTCCCTTGGATGCCGGTGTCGTTGAGGCGTTGGACTAGTGTGCGGTGGCAGACAGTGTCAAATGCTGCGGAGAGGTCTAGGAGGATGAGTGCCGCTGTTTCGCCGTTGTCGAGCAGGGCTCGGATGTCGTCGGTGGCTGCGATGAGGGCTGTCTCGGTGCTGTGGTTGGCTCTGAATCCGGACTGTGATGGGTCGAGGGATCCGTTCGTCTCGAGGAAGGCTGCCAGTTGCTTGTTGACGACCTTCTCGATGACTTTGGCCGGGAAGGAAATCAATGAGGGGTCGGGCCATCACTATTGCACATGGCACAGCCAAACAGGTCCTTCAGACCCATTGGGGCACAGAATTGGTGACGATGCGCCTGGATTGGTTACACATGTTATGGAATCTCTTGGGGATGGGGAAATTAACAGCAGCCGTGGCTAACATGTTTACATTCTTTGACAAAACTTGGGTGCCCTGCGTGCAATTCCTGTCAAATGAATTTAGGGAGATGAGTTTCCCAGCCTATTTACGGGTCCTTTGCCTTACACGCTTGGAACACGATACTCACCGATGTGCAGGAAGAAACCTTCACTACTCATACTTTTCCTCAAGTGCTGGCCGCTGTACATTTTTCCCTGCTATGAGCTGCTGAGGAATTTTGTACCCATCCCCATTTTTCTCCTCTTACCGTTTAGGCCCCTTCCCTCCCCTTTTTTGCCTTCCTTAACTATTATATTTCCCTGCTATCATTGTCTCCTTCTATTGTTCTAACTAGCCATTTGATGTATGTGGGATGAATGTTTTTATTAATTGCTTCTAAAAATAAATTAAACAGATGTATACCTAAAAGGGTTAAGGGTAGGGAAATGTCAACTTTCTAAAAGTGACATTTTCTAACTTGTAATGCAAAATCCGAATTACCATTAAAGAGGATTTATCATTACAATTTCATAGACACCAAACATGAAATATCTACGTGGTCCTAATTGGGAAATACAGCTTATTAAATGTCATAAGGAATCCCCAATGTTATGTTATCCAATGGGAGGTGTAGGACTCACTGTAGTGAAAAATAAATTTAGGAGTTTTTCACTACCAGGACATATAAAACTTAGAAGTACATGTCTAACCTTTTATTTTCACAGGGGTGGCATGTAATAAAAGGGGAGTTTAAGACTTGGCAAGGGGATTTTAATGCTAAGTTTACATGGCAGCTTAAAACTGTTTTCAGGCTGCAATGTTAGGCCTGGGACATGTTTTAAGGGGCTACGTAAGTGGCTGGCACAATAAGTGTTGCAGTTGCACTAATAGCATTTATTTTATTTACAGGATCTGGATACATGTTATACACTCTACAAGGGTCTTACAAGTAAATTAAATATGTCAGTTGGGTATAAATCAATTAAACCATGTTAAAGGAAGAGAGCACAAGCACGTTAGCACTGGGGAGTAGTGGTATAGTGCACAGAGTTCTAAGCCCACCAAAAATTAATTCAGCAAAAAGTGGAGGAAAAAAGGCAAAAAGTCTGGGGGTGACCCTGTAAGGAGGGCAAAGTCCACCAACACCCTTCACATCAGTATCATCAAGCAGCTGACTAGAAGACTTACAAACCATCCAACATGGCAGCCAAACTTATCCCTAACCTCCCATACAAAACTCACATCACACCACACCTCAAGGAACTATATTGGCACCCGATACAGAAATGCATTGAATTCAAACTCCTCACCCACAAATTCAAGGCAGTATACAACTCGGCCCCCAACTACCTGAACAGTCTCATTTACTTTGTCAACCACCCAGACACTTCGCGACAGAGGACCTACACATCACCAGATCAGGAGGATGTTTTTGATTTGGGACTCATGTTTTAAAGGCAGCGAGAGATAGAAGTAATCTCATTGAAATATAAGTAATCTCATTGAAATACCATAATCAAATTTGCAACCTAACTTGAGTGTTTACATTGCATGAAAAAATGCAGAGAGGTCATTGACCTTAGCAGTAAAGAAAATTAAGATTTTGCATTTGATATGTTATTGGCATGAGTTTCATAATTTTCATATGAAGTACCTATATAAATTTTTATAGATAAATTGCTCATGTTTTTTCTGTTTATTTTCTTTAGTCTTCCCTAAGGTTTTAGTGAAATACCTAAAGAAACCTGTCTTTCTGCTGGTGATTTTGGCTCAGGTGAATCTATCTGCAATGGTGGCTGGTATAATGGTATTTATGGCCAAATATATGGAGAGGCAGTTCTCTATCACAGCATCAATGGCTAATCTGATAATGGGTAAGATGAACAAAACATTGTAGAAAGTTACTGCCTTAGTGTCTCTTGCCATGAAAGAATCAAGCTGAATTTTCATCTGTACAATCTGGTGGTGATCCAAGCCACAGTATAATATGCAGATTAACTACAGCTGGGGCCACTGGACTTATTCAGCAATGGAGGTCCATATTATCCATCAGGGTTGACCAAATTATGTGGCAATAAGTGGTACATTTTGCGGGTTAATGTTCCACATTCTATAACAGTATTATTTTTAAGTTTCATCATTTACCTACACATTAATGGTGGATAGGCACAGATTCCCCCTGATTTGTATCAGTTTTACATCTGGATGCAGTTATGGGTAATTGCAAGATGACTAATTAGTCTTTGTAAATGTTTGCTGCCACTGTGTGGCAGCATGTAGTGTTTTTAAGTATTTTTGTATGTGTTTGAGCTAGGACCATTTTTTAGTTTTAAAATGATCCTTCAAATGGTGGATCAGGTAGTAAGTCATTTAAATCCATAATTATGTGGAAAATGCTGTAGCAGAAGGATCACATAATTCCCACAGCCTCGACTGCAGTATAGATCTGTTATGGCAATGTGAATAGAGCATGTAGCATGCCAAGATCAAAATATGATTCTACAATTAAAAGAATACTGGGTAAAAACAAAGCTTTCTTTAAGGAGAATGTGGATTATATAGTAATTATTGCTTTACATATATTTTCATAGCAAAAAAACTCTGCTTTTGGAAAACCTCTATTGACATCTCATGTAATGCAAAATGGTACAGAAAAACATATTTTCAGACACCTGCATACGTTATATATGGTAGTGCCAATAGAACAGCAGCCTTTCTGTTTCATTATCATAGTCTGGTTTTGAGAGTATCAGGGCCCGAATTGTCTGTTTGAACTCTTTGTCTGGAATCACTATCTGGAATTTCAAAGCAAACTAAGGTAGAATTTAACTTTGTTGGGTAGATTGTTTCTGTGATACTCTAGGGTCAGGTGCCTATCCAGTATGAAGCCCAGGAATTTGGTGCATTGTACAATGTTCAGCTTACTTCCCAATACTTATATCTCTTTAGAACCAGTTTTGTGCAGGAGTTTATAAGATGGGCTGAGAGAGATAAGTAGATATTCTGTTTTTAGCAGATTTAGTTATAGATGGTGATATGTCAAGTTTGGATTTTGCTGAGTACTTTGGACAGCCACTTGACATCTTTAGGAAGTAAAGCTTTGAAATCTAGTTGAGTGTCTTTAGGATAGTGGTGGTGGTCACTTTCAGATCTTGGTTCAATTTTAAAATTGATTATAAGTGACACTACATTCAAGTTGACAAATGTGTATTCAGGAATGGTGTTCCTGAATGTAGACAAACGCATAGGGTCAGCAGAAATATCATCGGGAAACCTCCCATTAAGTGACAGGAGCCCTATAGCCTCTAGCTCTTTCGAGAACAGCAACTTCTCTCCTTGATACTCACGTTTTTGTGGGGCATGAACTGCTGAGCAAATGCCCGGACTTGTTTGGTAATTGTCTAGTGACTCACTGAAATGTTGTAATCAAACACTTGTAGCTGATGAGGTTACTTGAAAACCTCTGCAGCACAAGTTGCAGTCAATGGTAAATGTTTCCACCGTTTGTTTAAGTAAAGAGTAGTGGTCATTAATTCCCACCTAATGCTCATCTCTATTGCTGGGGAAAATGTCTCTAATTGGCAGAAGATGGCTGTTGGCCTCCCCTGGCTATGCTGTGGTCTTCCAGCACCCTGGTGTCAGAGCAGGTCTTCAGGCAATGTTCCAGTGCTGTTAGCAAACACTAAGCAGAAGTAGATCATCAGTATGTTGGTCTATTTCTGGGTGTGGACTTCTATTTCAGTCCTTGGTTGGACAGTGATACCTGGTCTGAGAGAGAGAATCAAGATACGTCCTTTAAATAGCAGAGTTTGTCTCTTTTTTCCTGTTGTGCATAACACCCTTCCTTATCCGTAAACCCTTATGGGGTGTACTATAGAGTGAGGTGGAAACCTGGATAATCTTAGTTCATTCACATACTCCTGTCCTCAGGAGATAACAACAGCTCTCCCAGCAGGGAAAACCAGGAATATCTCCATATAACCTAACAGGGAGTACTGGAATGAACACCACTTCTTGTTTGTATGTGCCGCTTCTCGTATTAAAACACTATGCAATTACCCCTGTCTTGTGGTTGCTCTTCTCAGGTGCTATACACATTCCTACAGCCATGGCAGGAATAGTTGTTGGAGGGGCAGTCATGAAGAAGTTCCAGATGTCTCTTAAGCAGTGTGGAGCCATGTGTGCCATTGTGCTGGCCCTGTGCATCGCCATAGCCCTGCCCATCTTTTTCCTTGGATGTCCAACACAGACATTTTTTGCTCCAGGACATGTGCCGGTTGGAAGGTAAAACAAGGTTCTAGGACTGTCAAAATGTCAAAAACATCTGAAACTCTCTTTTTTTGTGTGTTAAGAATACTTTATTGGGATAATATACAAAGTTAAACATCAGTATAAAACCTACAAACAGGGGTCAAACAGTACCATAATCGAGATTAAAATAAAATGAGGTGAGATAGAGAAATAAGTTGAACCATAAACAGATAAGAACCATGTTAAGAAGTACATGATCGAAACCAATTAAAACCTTCTAAACCCATACTTAGACAAATGCAATTTAGTATTTTGAAGAAAAAGGGGTGAGACTAGGAAGGGGAAGGGGGGAGGGGCAGCTGAACAATAATGCTAAAATGACAATAAAGACTAAAAGAACATAATATTATTAAGAAGGTTCATGAAAATGTACATACAGAGTAGGTCGAACAAACCATCCTGGAAAGATATGTGGTAAGTGGTGACCAAAGTAAGGGGTCTATTAGGATAGCGGGCGGATGGTAGCAACCTTCGGACCGGTGGCGGACATTCACCCGCGATTGAAACCCTGAATACCGCCGGTCCGATTAGCATTGCGGTCGTGACCGCAGTGGTGTGATTTTCCGCCCGCCACTTTTCCGCCGGTTGCAGTCTGCTCGCTTACCTTGCGGGTGGAGCTGGACCGCTACAATTGTGACAGATCAGGGCCAAGCACCGCCGGCACGATTATGATGCCGGCGGTAGCCAGCCGTTCCGCGGCGGTGGGACCGCCATGGAAAGGCATGCGGAGAATGTCTCCGGGGGTCCATTGCGGGCCCCCAATGTGTTGGGTGTGTGTGGGTGCACTGGGGGTACCAGGTACCCCCTTACCCCTACATGTCCCTGTACCAGGTGGCAGGCACTGTGCAGTGCCTGCCACACAGTGCAGGGACATGCAGGACATGCTTTCTTGGACATCGCGGCGGTGCTGCTGGCAGCAACAAACCGCCAAAATGTTAACTGCCACGATCCGACCGCCGCGGTCAGATTTCGACTGCGGAGCATACAAATTGGACCGGCTGTTTTCCCGCGGTCCTAGCAGGTGGTGTTTTCCCACTACCATGGCGGTCGGAGTGATTTTCCGACCGCCATCCTAATAGACCCCTAAGTCTTTCTTAATCAATTGGGGTGTAGAGGTGGCATGTGCACGATCTAGTCTATGATGATGACATAGCAGGTTCCACCAAGCATGATATGAAATTTTAACCATATCCTTCCAATTGGTGGTGATGATCTGAAAAGTAATGGTTATAAACAAGTCAATACATTTAACCACGCTTCCCTGGGGGATCAGTGACAGAATATCGAGGGACATAATATCGACAGACAAAATATAGTCTACCTATCTACAAACAGGTAAGTGCCAAAATATCGATTCCAAAATATAGTTGTTAAAAATATAGTTTACTAAAATATCGAATTTTTAAAATGTCTTAAAATTAATATTAAATTATTTAATAAATACAATTAGGTAAACCATACTTAAAATTAATTTAAAAGTATTAAAATTAATGAATAATATATTTAATCTCCCCGAAAAATTAAACATACATTTTTATTTTTTATATATATTAACTTATTAATATTAAAAGATAATTATTTATTGTTAATTATAAGGGGGCCGGTTCCGATCCTGTATTTTTTTTCCCGTACGACTCGCATCTGTAATTTTCCCCGTACGAATCGTACAAGTCCCGTCCCACCCGTGAAGTACGATTCGTACGGGAAAAATACATACGATCGGCCCGATCCGTACGAATTCAATCAGGAAAAGTTGTACGAGACGGACCCGGACACTTTTCCGTATGAAGCCTAAAAATACAGTCCGACCGTACAAGTACGATCCGGACCGGCTTTCCAATTTAGAATTCGTACGGAAAACGTCCCGTACAGGGGGAATGACTTTACCCGCTACAAAGCAAACTTTGTACGACTCGTATCCCGGGAAAAGTAGTTCCCGGGGTGCGAGTCGTACAGGGGTACGAGTCGTACAGGCCCCCCCCCTGCATATGTACGCACCTTACAACAACATCATCGCATATGTACGGTGCGTACCCCAACATCACAACATCATCGCGTATGTACGGTGCGTACCACAACGTCGCGTATGTACGCAACCCACAACAACATCATTGCGTATGTACGGTGCATACACCAACATCGCGTATGTGCGTTCCTCACAACAGCATCATCGCGTATGTACGGTGCGTACCCCAACATAGCGTATGTACGCACCTTACAACAACATCATCGCATATGTACGGTGCGTACCCCAACATCACATCATCGCGTATGTACGGTGCGTACCCCAACATCGCGTATGTATGCACCCCACAACAACATCATCACATATGTACGCACCTCACAACAACATCATCGCATATGTACGGTGCATACCCCAACATCGCGTATGTACACACCCCACAATAACATCCTCACGTATATACGTACCTCACAACAACATCATCACGTATGTACGGTGCATACCCCAACATCGCGTATGTACGCACCTCACAACAACATCATTGTGTATGTACGGTGCGTACCCCAACATCGCGCATGTACGCACCCCACAACAACATCCTCACGTATGTACGCACCTCACAACAACATCATCGCGTATGTACGCACCGTACATAGGCAATGTAAAACAGCACAAGAAGGGTCTATTCGACTCGCACAACACCACAAAACATGGAAATTACTGACCTGGCTACATCCAAACAGGCAAACAGAGGGGCAAACTCACAACCACCCCTTATAACACACCCACCAAAAATTAAAACTGAGGCCCACCCACAAATGGACCAATAAAAAGGGCCCACACACACAAACCATGAGCCTTTGCAACAGACTCACTGCAGCTAGAGAGCACACACCAACAGCTGCACCCATCCACCTTAACATATACACCTTCACACAACCTCCTTCACACATACCCCCTCTTCACATTCAGACCCACAACTTCACATTCACACCCACACACCCCCAACCCCCAACCATACACACCCTCACCCCACACCATGCCCACAGACAAGAATCCAAAGTTCACAAGGGAGGAGCTGGAGTCGAGCCACAGCGGTTTGGAACATTGGTCAGACAGACCAGCATAGCCAAAAAATCACGCCTGTGGCAGAGGATCGCCGATAGGGTGAATGCTGTTGCACCCATCAGAAGGACCAGGAATGGATGCCAAGCCAGGTGGTACGATCTGCGGAGGGCAGTCAAGTGAAAAATGAGCGACGACTACGCCCAGAGCAACATCACTGGAGGGGGTGGGCCCCGCAGACCAGTACATTTCCATCCCTGGGAGTAGAAGGTGATGGCCCTGCTTCCGCCGGTGGGAGTACATGGACTTCAAGGACTCCCAGAATCCGGTGAGTACACAAACAACTTACGTAACATGGGGGTAATGGCATCCACACCCCAACTACACAAAATGCACACAACTACCCCAAGCCCTCACCGGCCACAACCACAGTAAAAACAACTCTAATGCCAATAACATGTGTATGCTCCATTGAGAAAGCAAGGCCATGCTATGTCCCATGCTACACGAAGCACCAACCCAAGAATGGATGTCCCGTATGCTGGGAGGGTGGGTGTCACTAAACGCATTGTTGAACTCCAAATCAGACACAATTGCCCTCATCCCATATGGCCCAGGTACATACCCATGCACCATGCGCAATGCACAGGGATTGGGAAAGTAATGACAAGATAGCTGACACTTGGCCCGGGTGTAGGCAGCACAAGGCTCTCCTGTGACCAGTGCAAACACCAAGACAACAAGGTCAGAAATCTAGGACAGGAACTCACACTCACTGTCATGGCAGCATGCTCCATGGGGAGACAGCTACATCACCTGGGAGCCCCACTGCCAAATCACACTACACCCACCAGCAGGCCTTGTCACACACACCCCTTACACAAGCAGACACCCCCGGGACACGCAATGGATTTACCCACTGTCACAATGGACATGTAACACAACAACACCAATACATAGCCGAAGAAGCATCCAAGCCAGAAATCTACATGTCAAAGACTCAGGAGAACATATCAATCTGTCCCCGCAAATACCCATCCACAAGTGAACATTGAGGAGAATGCTAGGCACATACAACTACCTGGAGGAACAGTGCCAACTTGAATGTGTATGAAACATGGATGTCGCATGAAACAGCATTAACATTGTCTCTCTCTCACACACAGGGCAGCGTGATGATTCTCCCCCCAACAATGGGGGTGAAGAATCACAGTCCCAGGCTCGGGAGGAACCTGATCCCACTGGCAGCAACGCCTCTCAACACTCCGCGGATGACCCCGACCGACCTGGACCCTATGGTGTCCAAGCCCCTGCAGCACCTGGTTCAGGAACATCTGTGCCAACCACCACCCCCATTCCTGCCACATCCCAGGAGACACCGAGGAGCCCTGCCCGCAGTGAACACCTGAGCCAGTCTGACCAGGAGGGACAAGGTGCACCGGGCACCCAGGAGGAGGCAGACAACACTGCCACTGCCATCCCTCAGAGGTCCTGTAGACCCGATGTGCTCACAACGGCAGCCCAGGCTCATGTGGGCAGGGGTGGTGGGAGTGGAGGCAGGCGGAGGCGAGAACCTGACCAGCCAGCTGAAGGGACCGGTATGTCACACATAGCCAACATCATGGACGCATACCGGCGCGACACCAGGGAGTTCAGCCAGGTAGTGGTGACCCTTACAGAAATTAAGAACCAGCAGGCCGAGCAACACGCCAGTCAACAAGAACACCAAGGACGGATGGAGGCAAGACTGGCTGAGCTCCTGGCGGTGCAAAGGGACATAAGCCATTCACTCCGTCGGATCCCCGACAACATGGGCAACCCTCCCTGTGCCACCAGGCGAAGACCACCACCAGCCACAGGGAGGGAGGAGGAGGAGGATTCGTCCGACGGAGCGTCCCAAGCATCGTCAAGGCCTGCATCTGAGGGTCCCCGGAGGAAGGTGGGTCGTCCACGGAAAAGACCGTGAGAGGCAGTGGACTATCCACATCTCCCAGGTCACCTGGCGTGGCACCTGGCCTCCATGTGCGACAGCATCACCTCATTGACTGACATCATCTGCCACATGGACTTGCTGGTCACAGTCTGACCAATTATGCCAAACACTGTGGCCTGGACAGTGATGACTCCAAATGCCAAGGATCCCATCTCCCCCTGTGAACTTTGGATTCTATGGTCCCTGTATTGCACCTTTTTCTGTGCACAAATCACGCCCCAGACCTATAATAAATACATTTATAATAGTAATTTTATGTTGCAGTCATTTAGCATGAGTCCACAACATATGTGTGGGGATATGTCAAAGTATGCCTGAATGTGGAACTAACTCCAGCCATCCATACACTTGGATCTGAGTCCGGTCGAGGACACACATGGGTCACAATGTATCACCAAATACAGACATGGAGCCCAATACTCACCCGTGATGGCCTAAAGCTGCTGAGGGGGGGGGGGGGGCTTGCAATACTGCTCAGACAGACCAATTTGCCAGAGTATCATGAAGGTGTAGAGGTCATGGGTCATGTTGAGGTGCCCGGGGAGGGAGTCCCAGGTCTGTTTTGCGAGGTGGGAGAACTATCTCCTGCATGCAGTTGTTCTGTGGATGTGATGAATGGTGGCCAGGGCAAGGTGGGCTGCACGAAGTTGGGCCCACCTTGCTTGAAGACAGACGTCCAAGGTCGGTTTTGGGTCTGGGGTTGTGGACTGCCTCCTGATTGTGGTTCAGGAGTCTGAAGGTGATCCTGCAGCAGACAGTGAGCCATTCTAGCTATCTCAGGTGGACGGTGTGTGGCTGGGGCGGGGGATGTTGAAGATGAGGTGTGCGGATGCACCCTGGATGTGGACAACTTCTCCTGCAGTTTTGCTGTTGTTCCTCCGTAGAGGGCGGTGCTGTAGTTGTCCCGGCTGGTGTCGTGGACCTGGGGGATGGTCTGTCTTGCCATGGAGTGGATCTATCTGTGGATCATTTGCAGCATGCGGAGGGTGTTGCAGCATGAGGTACAGATGTTGTTGAGTTGCATGGTAAGTGTGAGCGATGAGTCCATGATGAACACCAGCTTGCGTGCGTGGCCACTGGGTCCTGGTGCGGTGCCCAGGCCGGTGGGACACAAGGAGTTGACCCAGCCGTAAGGGGACAATCCTCAGATGATGACCTCAGTCCTGTCCAAGTCCAGCCTCAGGTGGCTGATGGTCAGCCATTCGTCAACGGATCTCATACCTTCTTGAAGGTTGGCTCTGGCAATGGCTGGGTCTTTGGTGAGGTTGAGGAGCAGATGGGAGTCAATGGCATACGAGATGATGATGAGGTCGTGTGCGCATGTGATGGTGGAGAGGGGGGTCATGGAGACATTGAAGATCGTCACGCTGAGAGATTAGCCCTGGGGCATGGGCCACATGACCCCAGTGTACTACATGCTGCAGGGTGGAGGCCGACTCCCTGGGCCTTGCTGGTGAGCTACTTGGTGATTTAATCCTGGGCCCTCCTCTGGATACCAGTGTTGGAGATGTGTGAGCTGACAGTGTGGTAGCACATGGTGTACAATGCCGTTGAGAGGTCAAGGGGGGTGGTCTCACCATTGTTGAGTAGGGCTAAGTTGTCGTTGGTGGTGGCAATGATGACGGTTGCAGTGGTGTTATTACTGTGGAAGATGTTCTGGTGCCGGTTGCCTGGAGCTGTTTGCGCGGAGGAAGTTTGTCAGCCGCTCGTTGAGTGTCTTCCTAATGACATTTGCTGGGTAGGGAAGCAGGGTGATGTTCCAGGAGATCCTGCGGTACTGCCATCCGTTGTTGAAGAAGGGCCTGGGTCTCGGAATGCCTCCAGCTCCCATGGAATGTGGCAAACTCAAATGAGACATTCAGGACGCCCTGGACGTGGGCTGCAAGGATGGGGAATGATGTGGTTGAGATGTTGTGTGGGAAGGGGCCTGATGGAGAGCCAGAGTGGGTGGTGCACATGAGCCAGGTGGTGTATTTGTTGCTGACGGGAGTCCAGAACCTGAGGGGGGTTTGTCACACGGATAATAGTGCTGTCTGCCTCTGTGTGCCAAGGCTGTAGTGTATGGCCATGAGCTTGCAGTGGTAGAAAGTTGCAAGGGATGTGATCTGCCTTGCAAGGGTGAGGTGTCTTTTGGATGGAGATCTGCTGTCAGTTCACTTACAATGCTGATGAGCTCCTTGATGTCGTGTGATTTGGTGCCTCGGCCCCATCTGAAGGATCTCCACTTGTCCTTGCTGATGATATGGTGATGACTGTGTGTGGCGTTTTCCAGGGCTGTAAGGTAAATGAAGGTACTTTGTGTTGCAAGGTTTGCACAAGAGTCCGGCTCGATCTGTATGAGTCCAGTAGGTCTGCCTTGTCCCAGGTGGCTTAATTGTTGTTGTGCTTCACAGGAAAGTCAGTCAATGTGGCAAGATTGTTGGATCAGTAGCTGATCCAGTGTGTGAGGTTGCAGGGTGTGGCGGTGGTGTTGGTTCGAGTGTCCCACACAGCTTGTCTGTGGTGACTTACATCAAGCATCTTTGGGGGATCGGTAGCGGGGTGTGGGCCAGTGTGTTACTTGTCGGAGACGTGGATGCAAATGTTGATGGACCAATGTTGGATGGTGGTGTGGTTCTCCTCCAGCAAGAAGTTACTGGCCCCCAGCCACATGTAGCCTGTGGAGGTGAGGGCATGCGTGCAGATGTACGTGTTGATGGCTTTGCGGAATTGTGGATGTAGGCCTGGAGATCTGTAGATGAGTGTTACTCTGAGGGTTGCCAGGTGGTTGGAGCAAAACCGGATTTGTGACTCAGAGGGTGTACTTGGGAATAAATTGCAATTCATCCTCCGGGACTGTTGTTGCCGTCCCTGCGGGTGATCTTGTATCCGTCTGAGATGGCAATGAAGAAGTTGTGTGCTGAGGATTCTTTTGACCAGGTTACTGTCATGAAGGTGATGTGTGGGGCAGTTGTGTTGAGGAGGTAACAGAGTCCAATGGCGTGCTTGTGGACGGAGCGGGTGTGGAGTAGGATGCACATGACCTGGTTGTTCTGACAGGGTCTGGTAGGCGGGGCAGCGCTGTGTAGGCAGTTGGAGTTGCACACTCAGCATGCAAAGGTGTCGTGTGTGCGCTTAGGGGTTGCCTGATAGCAGGCGGTTGATTGTCTGGAGGACATTGCATGGAGGGTGGCTGCAGCATGAGCCTGTTGTGTGACGTGGGTCATGCAAGGACCAGAGGGTCATGCACTGTGCACGTTGCAGGCACAGACGGTCCTGCCTTTGGCACGGCGTTGGTGCAACAGTGGCACAGACAAGCTGCTGGATGCATTTAGAATGGGTGGAGGGGGAAGGGAGGAGCATTTAGTAGGCGTGTGGGTTGCCGAATCAGGGCACTCGGTGGGGCGGTGCTGCAGGTGAGGCAGCAGCAGGCGGAAGGGGTGAGAAACTAGGCAAAAAGTAGCACACAAAGACACGGAGGTCAGAAAGGCACAGTGCAACAGGTGTAAAGGAAGGAGTGTCAGGTTACTCATGGGTCACTCCGAGAAAATGTATGAAGAATCAACAAAAATGACGGCCACAAGATCAGGCGACAAAATGCGGAGTTGCGCACAGGAGACACACCGTCAGCAGACGTTGACGTCCCGTCGTGGGGAGCAACCTGCACAAATACATACACAACCAGGTACTTCATGCACAATAGAGATTATTAGCCATGAAGAAATGAATGCATGTTGCCGAAGTACACATATACTCATATGCTCGATCTTCGACAATTATGCCATAGATTACGCATGCAAACTGGCAAGAGATATTCAGTGACAGAGATGAGGCACTTTGGATTGTGCAGAACACCTTTATTGCACAAACTCACACAAAGGGAAATGCATCCATACGAACAGACTCACAGGTCAGTTGACAGAACATGTGGGACATACGCTGGACCCCCCCTTCACAACACGGATGTTGGAAATCCCAATGAACTGGCATACAAGTCAAGGGGATGAGCCAAACACATCCTGCTGCACACGGAGATGCTGCAAATCACCATAGAGCCAGTTGTTGTGATGTCCCACACTATGTCCACCCGTAGCATCAGCAATGTTTCAGAGGCAAGGTTTACGCACATTGATGCCTTCATCAGACTCCACACTCCACTACAGATGACTGTCAAGAAGGGTGACTATCATGTCATGGGAGTGATGCTACATGTTATATGCTCCATGGTGAGAAGACATGTATGCATGGCACCACAACATGCACAGAAGCAGTCCCCACACATTCCCAACCCGTGCCACCACCAAAAAGCCTTGCTGCAATCCTTACCCAAACTGACATTTCCACATGTCCGTGCATGGAACGCTGATTCAGCACACGTTGCAATCCTCATGAGGAATAGCAGGAGGACAAAGATGACACAAGCAGACAACAGGCGCAAAAACCTGGGAATGACAGACACACAAGAAGTCATCTAAAACAAATCTCGCCGCACACATGGTCAGTTACGAAACATTAACAATGTTGGACACATGCAAATTTCAAAGAAAGTCTCTCCTCAAAACTGTGTGGCATGACATCATCACTCGAGGGACACATCTGTACACACATCAAAGTCACTTTGCATTCAGTCAGCTGGACACACACATTGCAACACATGCCACTCAATGCTACAAGCTTGCACACTCATACCCAGTGACTCACCATTATGAGAAGTAGTTGCGTATGAGCTGACTCCGGATATCATCCTCCTCCTCCTCATCACTTGCCTCGTGACCAAGCCCTGGATCCTCCTCGGGTGGGTGTTGCTCCTCATCAGGATCAAGGATGAGTGGCACTGCCTTCTCAATGACCATGTTGTGCAGCATGCAGCACACAATGAAGATTTTGCACACCTTCTCCGGTGCATATGGGAGGGACCCGCCTGTCTTGTCAAGGCACCGGAATCGGCTCTTCAGGAGGCCAAACGTCCTCTCAATCACTCGGCTAGTCTGCCCATGTGCATTGTTGTACCTGTGATCTGCAGCAGTTTTTGGGTTGCGGAGAGGTGTCATTAGCCATGGCATGTTGGGATATCCAGAGTCCCCTACATGGAAACATCATGTAAATAAGTGGGTCAGGAGATGCTGTAAGAGCCAAAGATACCGCAACACACAGGACCAACAGAGTATACCCACCAACAAGACATGCTCGTTCGTTGTGCAGCCGCAGCATCATTTGTGGCACCCTGCTATGCCTCATGATGTAGGCATTGTGTGCTGATCCTGGAAAACGTGCACAGACATGGGATATCAGCATGTTAGCAAGACACACCACAAGGGCATCTATTGAGTGGTAATGTTTACGGTTGCGATAGGCTTGCTCCTGTGCCTGTAGTGGTGCCAAAGCCACATGTGTCCCATCAATGGACCCAATGACATGGGGCATCCCTCCCAGGGCATAGAAATCACCCTTGACATCTGTCAACTCCCCAGGAGTAGGTAATTGGATGAATTCATCAAGGTGCTCCAACATGGCTGCCAAAACATCACGCAGGACACGGCTGAACATTGTCTGTGACATCCCACCAACATCAGCTATGGTCAATTGAAACGTACCTGTGGCAAAAAAATGTAGGGCTGCCATCCCCTTCATCTTTGGGGTCAGCGCAGTAGGATACCTGTGTCGCGGTTGGAGGTGTGGTGCCAGCCTGTCGGTCAAGTCCTCAATCAACTGTTGAGTGAATCTGTAACGTCGGATGCAGGCACGTTCCCTCATGGCAGCCAAGTCTGGCATTGTTCTTGGGACAGGCGGTGCCCTGCAAGACATTGTTAGGAATCATGAAGATTGAGAGTCTGCCAACATCAATGTCAATGAACATAGCACATGCTAAACTGCTACTGCACATCAGGTAACTATGGAGTCTGGTGTGTGCAATACATCCAGGACACATATGCCACCTTGCTGGCACTCCTACGAAAAGCCAGATACACCTGTTGATTGTCAAGTCTACATGACAGGCCCTGAAATGAGCTGGGGGCAAGTCTGAGTGAACAGCCAGAGAAATCACCGGAGTGACACACATCCACATAGCTGCATTGGAAGGATGTTATCTCATCCAGACAGTTGACTGCAAGGCACACGCACAGGTCACATGGAATGTCAAATGTACATATGACACACATTGCGATGAAGGGGTACACGTGACAACAATTAAACACAGCCAGTGAGACGACGCACACATGTATGCCTGGGAAAATATGATGTCCGATGCACACAGACCCTACAGCCGTGGGAATCCACATGTGGCATAGTGTGTGTAGATGTGTGCCATGCCCATCTCCACACAGACCCATATTGGATGCACCAACAGCAGATGCCATTGACGGAACACTAACAGCAAGCTCATGGGAACACATGACACACACCTGACATAGTCACATAGGGGCACGCTGATCGTGATATGTCAGTTGAGAGAGTGTCCCTGTCCCTGGCATCAGGAGACAGGTGCGGGTGGTGATGACTGTGCCATCCCACTGCTGCTGTGCATGACACAGTTGGACTACATTATAATAATCAAACTGGAGGGAGAAGGAAGAGCTGCTGATCCACTCAGCTTCCTTGTCACAAGTATATAATAAATCAAAAGGGAGTGGATCACTAGTCCCAAAGAACCAGGGTGTGCAAAGGCAGTAAAGGTACTGTTTAAAAAACCCTCAATCACGTTATAAACGTTTCGGATGTTAGCGGTATATTTTCGTTCTCCGCTTCGTTATTGGTAACGTGACAGCATCATCATTGGGTTTGTTGTAATGCTTTCTCCACCTGGAGATCGTACCACTGGTTTTGTTGGTAGTGATCGTAAATGAAAAAGAGTGAGTTTGGTGAAGTGTTCAGTGGTGAAAAAATGGAAGTATTTAAAATCCAACAGAGCTAGTAAAAAATCTTTAATTGTACTAGATGTTGGAGAATTATTGTAGATTCCTCAGTGTGCACTCAGGGGTGAGTTAGGACCCTGTGCATTCTAAAAGAGTGTCATTAAAAAAGGTCGACATGTTTCAGCCCTTTTTGTGCCCCGAAGGGTCACACGGGCTTTCTTCAGGACCTAGAAGGTGAGATAAAGACCTGAAAATTCACAGGATCTTTGGGGTGAAAGGATTTTGGGTTAATTAATCCCAAAAGTAACTGTTCATTTGAACCTATAGTTGTTGTTCCAAATAGTAAGGTGGGTAAGGAAAATAAGGGGAAGAGAAAACAGACCTTGTTAGAGTAAAAAAAAAAAAAAACTTATTAGTGAGGATAAAAAACAGTTTAAATTAACAATTTTCTTAAAAACAGACAGCAAACAGTCCGAAAATATTGATTTTTTCGACCATAAGAATGTCTGCAGCAACTGGAAAATGGCAATTTGTATTTGTTTGGAGTCAAGACACTAAGAAGCGTCCCGTCACTCATATGGCAAAATTCGTCCCTCCTTCAAATACTAGTAAGAGAATCCACATTCCATCTTGTCATGTATGGTGTGTTTAAACGCTCATATGCAATAGTATCATTTCTAATGGCAAAAATGCATCTGAACGCATCAAAATAATCATTATTGGAACAGGCTGGTTTGTATACGTTAATGGTGTCAACAATAAAATGGAATGGATAGCCTGTGAGGTCCAAAAATAGCTTACGCGCGTGAATACGACTTAGCATAAGGAAATGCAAAGAGCGCGTAATAATAGCAGTAGTTCTGTACTTATTCGAAACAGTAGAGCTTACGAGTGGCTTAGAAACGCATCGTATTTTTTAGCAGATAAGCTTATGAAACAAAGGGGGCGGCACAATATTTTTCGTAACTATGACAGCAGTTATATTCTTACGCAGAGCAGTAGAGCTTATGTGTTTATGAGTAATTCAGAAACTTAGATAGGCTCTTAAATCAAGGAGCGCGGCATAATATGTTCCATTTACATGAGCGTGATATTGTGATGATCTAAATACAAAGAATACACAAGTGGAGATGTTAAAAGCTGAAGCCCAAAGTAAAAAAATATATAGTTACTGGCACCAAATGCGATGTAAAAGGGGCTTCCATACCTGTTTCCCGTTTCTGTGGGCAACAGCGGGTGCAAAGTAGGGCGGTCGCTCGCGCTCTTCAGAAATAATAGAAAACAGAGGGAAAGGGAACTGTCAAAGTTTTGACCAAATAATACATTACGGTTCTGTCGTGAGGTTGAGTCCACCATCTTGCTAACCTCTTCGGCGCTGAACGAGGCTTCTGTGCTGACTCTGCCCTAGTTGACCCGGTACTGCCGGTAGGGCCTGGGAGCTCGCGTTATATGTGATGTAGAGCGCATGGAAATAGTGGAAGGACCACTACGAGATGATCAACGTTGAAAAAATACCTTTACGGTATGTAGTCGTCTTCAGCGATTCAGTAGAGACAAAAAGGTGGAAATGGTGACATAGAGGCAGGTTGTTTTTAAATGTATGCAAAAAAGTG
Source organism: Triturus cristatus (assembly GCF_964204655.1). Classification (NCBI taxonomy): domain Eukaryota; kingdom Metazoa; phylum Chordata; class Amphibia; order Caudata; family Salamandridae; genus Triturus; species Triturus cristatus. Next base: position 1,529,158,160 of record NC_140591.1, read on the forward strand.
GTTAACGAAAAAAATAGTTATTGAAAAAAATTGTTATCGAAAAAGACTATAATCACGCCTGATAGTAACCTGTACATTATTGTCAGCAGGAGGTATCCTCTGACAGGATAGTATATAGCATAAAATCTCAGAATGCATAGGTAGTGCCATGATTAGGTGTACCATCCCCTGAGTATTAATGAGGGTGGTAAATGTTTGGCATGGTTTTATATATAAGGGGTGTCTGTTTTTTGTCAATAAAGTTTTAGACAAAGAATCGGATCATCATTTTCTCAGTACGCTCAACCATGGTATATTGTCATTCAGACCTTGGGTATTCGTACAAAGTCGATGGACCCATCTTTGTTCTTTTTCGAACAATACCTTCTCAGCGTGGTTGTTCTTGATAGTAAGGGTTTCCAAGATTACCCAACGTAGATCGTTGACAGTATGTCCTTGTTCTAGGAAGTGGTTACTCATCTTTGTAGTGCTTCTCTTGCACTTGATGTTGCTGCGATGTTCGCAGAGTCTCTGTTTCACCTTCCTACAGGTCATTCCGATGTAGCGCAAGCCGCATGGGCATGTGATCATGTAGATAGCATGGGTGGTGTTGCAGTTAGTGTGCGTTCTTATGGTCCAATTCAGATTGGGTGATAATTGTAAGTTTTTGGTTACCGTTGTCAGGTGGCAGACTGAGCATGACCCGCATGGAAAATGTCCTGTAACCGGTGTGTTGTGCCAAAGGCCCTGTTGGGTCTTTGTGGCTGGTTTATCCAAAGGTCTCGTGTGTACGAGTATGTCTTTCAGGTTCCTTGTCCTTTTATTTGAGAATCTGGGTTTTGGCCATTTCAGGTTTCCAGAAGTGAGAGTTCGCCAGTTCTTGTTGACGATTTTCTTGATATCGTTTGTCACAGTACTGTAAGTGCTCACGCATGTCAGCAGATCCATAGCGGGTTCTTTCGGTGTGATGTCTAGGAGGGTCTCCCTTTGCTGGTTCCTTGCCCTTTTCTGGCATTTTTTAATAATGTGTATGGGGTAGTCCCTGGTTTGTAGTTTATCGCTTAGTTCCCTTGCTTGACTCTTGTAGTCTCTGATGTTACTGCAATTTCTTCTGAGTCGAAGGAACTGTCCATACGGGAGGTTTTCCCTCAACGGACGTGGATGGAAGCTTTTGTATGATAACAGGCTGTTTTTGGCTGTGGGTTTGAAATAGGTCTTTGTTTGTAATTTGTCCCCTTCGATGAAGATAGCGACATCTAGGAAGTCCAATTTATTTGGATCTGCTGTGTACGTAAACTTCAAGCAGTCATCCCTGGTATTGAGCCATTGGTGGAATTCATACAGATCTTCATTGTCTCCTTCCCATATCAGGAGGACGTCATCTATATAACGCTTCCAGAAGACGATGTGACTCAGGAAGGGATTGGAGGGGTCATGGATGTAGGTGGTTTCAAAATTGCTGACATAGAGCCCCGCTACACTGGGCCCTCCAATAATGTCTGACATGGGATCCAACTACACGCATAGACCGCCTTTTTTAGGGAGAGGCCAGACAACCAACAGGTCAAGACGCAAAGGGGTCACCTGGTCAGACCAGCAACACCAAGTCCACACGAGGAGCATGACGGGCGCAAAACCAGGGACAAGCACAGCAACCTGATCTTCAACCTCACTAATGCAACACTCACCAAAGAACAAGAGGATGTTCTTAATAAGGGTCTTAGTTACGTACCTACACCACCCGTAGACATCTTCAGACTCCAGTGTGAAATGGCGGAATTCTGCAGGAAGATCAAGCTGAAAGCCTTCTTCAATGGAAAAGAAGAAATAACAAAGGACGGTGACACGACGCTCCGCCGGAAATCCAACTTCTGTCCACTTAACCACCAAGTTCCAGTAGAAGTACTTGCCTTTGAACAGGCTATAATGAAAGAAGTGGGAGATCTAAAAGACCAAACTAGAAGACCTTTCATGAACATATCTAACGCTGAACAAAGAGCACTAGACACATTACGACAAGATGAAGAACTAATAATCAAACCAGCGGATAAGGGAGGTGGTATTGTGCTTCTCAGCAAAGAAGGGTACCATCAACAGTGCATTGAATTACTTTCTGACGAAAAGTTCTACGAGGTCATCAGGATAGACCCAACCCAACGCTTACAGAACACCATTGCCATCATGGTTGATGAAGCAGAAACCAACAATTGGGTCTCCAAGACTGAAGCAGAATTTTTGATAACCAAGACACCAAGAATGCCTTACTTTTATTCTTTACCCAAAATCCATAAAGAACGACGCCCGCCACCCGGACGTCCGATTGTTTCTGGAATTGGTTCTATTTTAGAACCGTTGTCACAATTCGCTGACCACTACTTGAGACCATTGGTGCAAAAAACTCCAACCTATTTAAAAGACACGAAAGACCTCCTGAACCTGCTACAGAATCTACAATACTCACAGAACAGTATGTTACTAGTGGAACTTGATATCGAAAGTTTGTACACGAGCCTCCCACAACAGAAAACTCTGGAAACCTTAGAGACACTTCTCTTCGACCAACAATGGGAACACAAGACACCGAGACATTTCGTACTTGAGTGCTGTAGGTTAGCACTGACAGAAAACCATTTTGAATACAATAAGATCATGTATAAACAGCGTCATGGTACTTCAATGGGCAGTACCTTCGCGCCGAGTGTAGCGGGGCTCTATGTCAGCAATTTTGAAACCACCTACATCCATGACCCCTCCAATCCCTTCCTGAGTCACATCGTCTTCTGGAAGCGTTATATAGATGACGTCCTCCTGATATGGGAAGGAGACAATGAAGATCTGTATGAATTCCACCAATGGCTCAATACCAGGGATGACTGCTTGAAGTTTACGTACACAGCAGATCCAAATAAATTGGACTTCCTAGATGTCACTATCTTCATCGAAGGGGACAAATTACAAACAAAGACCTATTTCAAACCCACAGCCAAAAACAGCCTGTTATCATACAAAAGCTTCCATCCACGTCCGTTGAGGGAAAACCTCCCGTATGGACAGTTCCTTCGACTCAGAAGAAATTGCAGTAACATCAGAGACTACAAGAGTCAAGCAAGGGAACTAAGCGATAAACTACAAACCAGGGACTACCCCATACACATTATTAAAAAATGCCAGAAAAGGGCAAGGAACCAGCAAAGGGAGACCCTCCTAGACATCACACCGAAAGAACCCGCTATGGATCTGCTGACATGCGTGAGCACTTACAGTACTGTGACAAACGATATCAAGAAAATCGTCAACAAGAACTGGCGAACTCTCACTTCTGGAAACCTGAAATGGCCAAAACCCAGATTCTCAAATAAAAGGACAAGGAACCTGAAAGACATACTCGTACACACGAGACCTTTGGATAAACCAGCCACAAAGACCCAACAGGGCCTTTGGCACAACACACCGGTTACAGGACATTTTCCATGCGGGTCATGCTCAGTCTGCCACCTGACAACGGTAACCAAAAACTTACAATTATCACCCAATCTGAATTGGACCATAAGAACGCACACTAACTGCAACACCACCCACGCTATCTACATGATCACATGCCCATGCGGCTTGCGCTACATCGGAATGACCTGTAGGAAGGTGAAACAGAGACTCTGCGAACATCGCAGCAACATCAAGTGCAAGAGAAGCACTACAAAGATGAGTAACCACTTCCTAGAACAAGGACATACTGTCAACGATCTACGTTGGGTAATCTTGGAAACCCTTACTATCAAGAACAACCACGCTGAGAAGGTATTGTTCGAAAAAGAACAAAGATGGGTCCATCGACTTTGTACGAATACCCAAGGTCTGAATGACAATATACCATGGTTGAGCGTACTGAGAAAATGATGATCCGATTTTTTGTCTAAAACTTTATTGACAAAAAACAGACACCCCTTATATATAAAACCATGCCAAACATTTACCACCCTCATTAATACTCAGGGGATGGTACACCTAATCATGGCACTACCTATGCATTCTGAGATTTTATGCTATATACTATCCTGTCAGAGGATACCTCCTGCTGACAATAATGTACAGGTTACTATCAGGCGTGATTACAGTCTTTTTCGATAACTATTTTTTTCAATAACTATTTTTTTCGTTAACCACTTTTTTGCATACATTTAAAAACAACCTGCCTCTATGTCACCATTTCCACCTTTTTGTCTCTACTGAATCGCTGAAGACGACTACATACCGTAAAGGTATTTTTTCAACGTTGATCATCTCGTAGTGGTCCTTCCACTATTTCCATGCGCTCTACATCACATATAACGCGAGCTCCCAGGCCCTACCGGCAGTACCGGGTCAACTAGGGCAGAGTCAGCACAGAAGCCTCGTTCAGCGCCGAAGAGGTTAGCAAGATGGTGGACTCAACCTCACGACAGAACCGTAATGTATTATTTGGTCAAAACTTTGACAGTTCCCTTTCCCTCTGTTTTCTATTATTTCTGAAGAGCGCGAGCGACCGCCCTACTTTGCACCCGCTGTTGCCCACAGAAACGGGAAACAGGTATGGAAGCCCCTTTTACATCGCATTTGGTGCCAGTAACTATATATTTTTTTACTTTGGGCTTCAGCTTTTAACATCTCCACTTGTGTATTCTTTGTATTTAGATCATCACAATATCACGCTCATGTAAATGGAACATATTATGCCGCGCTCCTTGATTTAAGAGCCTATCTAAGTTTCTGAATTACTCATAAACACATAAGCTCTACTGCTCTGCGTAAGAATATAACTGCTGTCATAGTTACGAAAAATATTGTGCCGCCCCCTTTGTTTCATAAGCTTATCTGCTAAAAAATACGATGCGTTTCTAAGCCACTCGTAAGCTCTACTGTTTCGAATAAGTACAGAACTACTGCTATTATTACGCGCTCTTTGCATTTCCTTATGCTAAGTCGTATTCACGCGCGTAAGCTATTTTTGGACCTCACAGGCTATCCATTCCATTTTATTGTTGACACCATTAACGTATACAAACCAGCCTGTTCCAATAATGATTATTTTGATGCGTTCAGATGCATTTTTGCCATTAGAAATGATACTATTGCATATGAGCGTTTAAACACACCATACATGACAAGATGGAATGTGGATTCTCTTACTAGTATTTGAAGGAGGGACGAATTTTGCCATATGAGAGACGGGACGCTTCTTAGTGTCTTGACTCCAAACAAATAAAAATTGCCATTTTCCAGTTGCTGCAGACATTCTTATGGTCGAAAAAATCAATATTTTCGGACTGTTTGCTGTCTGTTTTTAAGAAAATTGTTAATTTAAACTGTTTTTTATCCTCACTAATAAGTTTTTTTTTTTTTTTTACTCTAACAAGGTCTGTTTTTTCTTCCCCTTATTTTCCTTACCCACCTTACTATTTGGAACAACAACTATAGGTTCAAATGAACAGTTACTTTTGGGATTAATTAACCCAAAATCCTTTCACCCCAAAGATCCTGTGAATTTTCAGGTCTTTATCTCACCTTCTAGGTCCTGAAGAAAGCCCGTGTGACCCTTCGGGGCACAACAAGGGCTGAAACATGTCGACCTTTTTTAATGACACTCTTTTAGAATGCACAGGGTCCTAACTCACCCCTGAGTGCACACTGAGGAATCTACAATAATTCTCCAACATCTAGTACAATTAAAGATTTTTTACTAGCTCTGTTGGATTTTAAATACTTCCATTTTTTCACCACTGAACACTTCACCAAACTCACTCTTTTTCATTTACGATCACTACCAACAAAACCAGTGGTACGATCTCCAGGTGGAGAAAGCATTACAACAAACCCAATGATGATGCTGTCACGTTACCAATAACGAAGCGGAGAACGAAAATATACCGCTAACATCCGAAACGTTTATAACGTGATTGAGGGTTTTTTAAACAGTACCTTTACTGCCTTTGCACACAGTTGGACTACAGACACACATGTGGCAAGTGTCAAGGTGATGTGTGCCACATAGTGCCCCATCACACATGACATGTGTACACAGGTCATCACACATCAATTGTGCAACTAGATGAGATGACATGTGCAATATCACTGGCTGACACACCTAGGGCCTGCACATGAAAGTATGCAATGACAAGTACTTGATGGACATCCTTGTGCGACTCGTAGCCCTCCATTCCTGGCATGTGTACGCCTGTATTACCATTGTAAGCATGTGAAATGCACCGTACACCCGCAATCATCGCGTGTGTACGCTTCATTTCACCATTGTACTTGTGCCGTAGGGATACGTGTGAAACGCACCGTACACCCGCTATCATCGCGTGTGTACGCTTCGTTTCACCATTGTGCTTGTGCCATAGGGGTACGTGTGAAACGCACCATACACGTGCTATCATCGCGTCTGTACGCTTCATTTCACCATTGTACTTGTCCAGTAGGGGTGCGTGTGAAACGCACCGTACACCCGCTATCATCGCGTGTGTACACTTCGTTTCACCATTGTACTTGTGCCGTAGGGGTACGTGTGAAACGCACCGTACAGGCACTATCATCGCGTGTGTACGCTTCGTTTTACCATTGTACTTGTGCCGTATGGGTACGTGTGAAACGCACCGTACACCCGCTATCATCGCGTGTGTACGCTTCGTTTCACCCTTGTACTTGTGCCGTAGGGGTACGTGTGAAACGCACAGTACACCCACAATCATCGTGTGTACGCTTCGTTTCACCATTGTCCTTGTGCCATAGGGGTACGTGTGAAACGCACCGTACACCCGCTATCATCGCGTGTGTACGCTTCGTTTCACCATTGTACTTGTGCCGTAGGGGTACGTGTGAAACGCACCGTACCTGTGTGTGGATTTCAAAATTACATAGGGAACACATACGGGACAAGTATTAGGCCCTAAATGCATGATGGTTGTCATGGATACTGAGTTTTCAGTAGAAATGTGTCCATCAGGTGTCCTGGAACAGTCAGTTGGCCAAAAAATACAATGTTAAAGTGGTTGTTGACTTGACATGATGCTCAAAATTTGAACAATGCAAATGCGTGTCATAGGTGTATGTTTAAAGGGATTGGAGTAAACGTACGATGCAAATGTGTCTGACCAATCACTATGTACTCCTCACAATGAATGCCCCTCAGCAAGACAGATATAAGGCAGCCAGAACCCAGAGGGCACTTACCTGCACAACTTTCCAGTCGACCACACCGCTGCTGTCTCTGCTTCCTCTGGACCATGTCACGTACTGTGGAGAGGGCCCAGCCATTTACCCTGGAGGAGAATGGGGCCTTGCTGGACGTCCTCCTCCCACAGTACCCCAAGCTGTATGGGAGACCAGGGGAGCAGGTGAGTGCTGACTCCACTACCTTTCCCTATGCACCTGTTGTGTGACTGTCACTTCTGGCATTGTGTCCAGGTGTGACAGACATGCAATGTTGTTTAGAGTGGGTCCCGGGGGGGACATGCTTATGTCTCTCATGCAGAGCATGAGGTAGTTCCTGTGTGCACTCCTCACTTGCATTGTGCTTACTGTGACATTCACTGCATAGTGCATGACACATTCAGCCTGGCAAATCCTTGGTGGCTTTTTTTCCTATTGTCCTGAGGTGATTCAGTGGTCCCCCCGGTGTGACAGGTGACTGTACCCACAGATGTGTATGAGTTGAGTGGACCTGTGGTGAGAGTGTCCAAATGATGCGTACGACCTCATGGACATTGATGTGTGTGAATGTTCCTTGTCATGTGGGTGAGTGTCTATGTGAAGTGTTGCACCACAGCTGCATGGAGGAGGCAACAGATCTACCCATCTGATATGACAAGTAAGCCGTGCTGTGTGTCTGACTTGCAGAGCTGTACAAAAGGGAGTGGTGATGGACGGAGCATCAGAACCAATCAAACACTCACACCCAGTCAACAGATCTGGGTTTGATCCATCACCGTTCTTTAGCCCACTCTGCCATCCCAGTTCAGACATGGCCATATGCAAATGAGTCTGACCCTGTGCCTCATGGGAACAGTCCAGCCTGAACTGCCAAGCCATGCCTTCCCTGGACCGGAAACAAGCTTCCTAGGACCGGTTTCTGGCATTTCAGCCGTCTTCAGCCAGGCTTGCTTGAATCCAGTGGCAAAGTGAGCAAGGGACTCACGTCTGAGCATACCCTGCCAACTTATGGCGAACAAAGCGGTACAAAAGGGAGTGGTGATGGACGGAGCATCAGAACCAATCAAACACTCACACCCAGTCAACAGATCTGGGTTTGATCCATCACCGTTCTTTAGCCCACTCTGCCACCCCAGTTCAGACATGGCCATATGCAAATGAGTCTGACCCTGTGCCTCATGGGAACAGTCCAGCCCGAACTGCCAAGCCATGCCTTCCCTGGACCGGAAACAAGCTTCCTAGGACCGGTTTCTGGCATTTCAGCCGTCTTTAGCCAGGCTTGCTTGAATCCAGTGGCAAAGTGAGCAAGGGAATCACGTCTGAGCATACCCTGCCAACTTATGGCGAACAAAGCGGTACAAAAGGGAGTGGTGATGGACGGAGCATCAGAACCAATCAAACACTCACACCCAGTCAACAGATCTGGGTTTGATCCATCACCGTTCTTTAGCCCACTCTGCCACCCCAGTTCAGACACGGCCATATGCAAATGAGTCTGACCCTGTGCCTCATGGGAACAGTCCAGCCCGAACTGCCAAGCCATGCCTTCCCTGGACCGGAAACAAGCTTCCTAGGACCGGTTTCTGGCATTTCAGCCGTCTTCAGCCAGGCTTGCTTGAATCCAGTGGCAAAGTGAGCAAGGGACTCACGTCTGAGCATGCCCTGCCAACTTATGGCGAACAAAGCGGTACAAAAGGGAGTGGTGATGGACGGAGCATCAGAACCAATCAAACACTCACACCCAGTCAACAGATCTGGGTTTGATCCATCACCGTTCTTTAGCCCACTCTGCCACCCCAGTTCAGACATGGCCATATGCAAATGAGTCTGACCCTGTGCCTCATGGGAACAGTCCAGCTCGAACTGCCAAGCCATGCCTTCCCTGGACCGGAAACAAGCTTCCTAGGACCGGTTTCTGGCATTTCAGCCGTCTTCAGCCAGGCTTGCTTGAATCCAGTGGCAAAGTGAGCAAGGGACTCACGTCTGAGCATACCCTGCCAACTTATGGCAAACAAAGCGGTACAAAAGGGAGTGGTGATGGATGGAGCATCAGAACCAATCAAACACTCACACCCAGTCAACAGATCTGGGTTTGATCCATCACCGTTCTTTAGCCCACTCTGCCACCCCAGTTCAGACATGGCCATCTGCAAATGAGTCTGACCCTGTGCCTCATGGGAACAGTCCAGCCCGAACTGCCAAGCCATGCCTTCCCTGGACCAGAAACAAGCTTCCTTGGACCGGTTTCTGGCATTTCAGCCGTCTTCAGCCAGGCTTGCTTGAATCCAGTGGCAAAGTGAGCAAGGGACTCACGTCTGAGCATACCCTGCCAACTTATGGCGAACAAAGCGGTACAAAAGGGAGTAGTGATGGACGGAGCATCAGAACCAATCAAACACTCACACCCAGTCAACAGATCTGGGTTTGATCCATCACCGTTCTTTAGCCCACTCTGCCACCCCAGTTCAGACATGGCCATATGCAAATGAGTCTGACCCTGTGCCTCATGGGAACAGTCCAGCCCGAACTGCCAAGCCATGCCATGCCTTCCCTGGACCGGAAACAAGCTTCCTAGGACCGGTTTCTGGCATTTCAGCCGTCTTCAGCCAGGCTTGCTTGAATCCAGTGGCAAAGTGAGCAAGAGACTCACGTCTGAGCATACCCTGCCAACTTATGGCGAACAAAGCGGTACAAAAGGGAGTGGTGATGGACGGAGCATCAGAACCAATCAAACACTCACACCCAGTCAACAGATCTGGGTTTGATCCATCACCGTTCTTTAGCCCACTCTGCCACCCCAGTTCAGACACGCCCATATGCAAATGAGTCTGACCCTGTGCCTCATGGGAACAGTCCAGCCCGAACTGCCAAGCCATGCCTTCCCTGGACCGGAAACAAGCTTCGACTTGCAGAGCTGGCACGACGCCTGTGACACTCCACTGGCAAGTGGCACATGTGCAGAGTGAGGGTTGTATCCGCTGTTGTGACTGACAGGCGAGTGATCTGTGCCTGGGTGTGTCTGTCTAGTCTGCTGAGGGTGCGTCAGTGGAGTGGGACATGTGACTGCTTGACACGTGTTGGCCATCAGCCTGCTGTTGCATGTGCTGCACAGTGTGTGCCATGATCAGTGAGTGTGTCGCACCCCTCATGCCACCTGTTGACTTTCAATGCAATGTAGTGCATTGGGGCTTGCACACAGGCCAATTTCTTATTGTGAATGATGCAATTCCTGTCAGCAACCTATGCCCTGTTCAACATTTTAAATCTGTTCAAATGTGTGTCTCTGGGACATGGCGCAGGTGTATTGATGTTGTGTCACTTTGTCATCCTGACAGGTAACTGCCTACGAGAAGGGGGTGATCTGGAGGGACATCGTCAGGGCCATGAGATCTGCGGGGGAGCGTAGTCGAAGCCTGCCCCAGGTCCGCAAAAGGTGGCAGGACATCCGGTGCTGGACCCGGAGGATCGCCCGGGTCCAGCTGGGGATCGACTCTCCACGCCCCCATGGCGGGCGCCAACGCCTGACCCCCCACATGACCCGTGTCCTGGCGGTGGTATTCCATGACCTCGATAGGCAGTTACAGGAGAGACTGCAGCAACAAGGGGGGTAGGTACATGGCTATTTGTTGTGTTATGTGTCACCAGCTTTTGGAAGTGCTCTGTAGCCTGGATACACTCCCAGAGTTTATATGTGCAGTGCATTTTTCAGTTCCCCAATGTCACCTGGTGTTCTTTTTCATCCCTTCCCCTCCTTGACATGTGTCCCCTGGTCTGTGTGTAATCACATCTGCACATGGTCATCGAAGGTTCCAGTAAATCTAAGTACACATTGCTTTCTGCATCATGTGGGAGGGTGGTCTGTGACTTGTGTTGGTACCTTGCCTGTGCCATGACCTGTTCACTATCTTGGGGGTCCATTTTTGTTGGTACTGATGATGATTCTCAACATAGGAGTGTGAGGTTTCAACTGAACACCCTTGCAGCATGCATGACCAATGTGGTGGCCTCAGACATGATGTGCATGAGTGTGAGATATGCACAGTGCCATGACGGTTGCTCATGGTACAGTCAGCTCATTCCAGTAACACGGAGCAGTGTGCTCACTACAGCCCCCTGAGACACCCTGGCCTCCTAATCATGTGTGTCATCCAACACTGTGCACATTCTCTGTGGGTTCAGCATAGGTCTGCCTCTGTGGCATTGGTCCCTGGCCTAGTTTGTATTTTTCTAATGTGTGCTACATGTGTCCACTGGACAGAGATACACCATTTTGCTTGTGCATACTCACACTGGGCAGTGCCTGTTTGGCTATTCACAAAAATATGTTGCTGGTTGTTTGTCACAAATATATGTTGCCAGCCCCAGGAGGTGATGTTGTGTAAATCTAGCAATTTTTGCTGCACAGTTTTTGTTACCCTGAATAAGAGGTGTCACTTCTTGATCTGTATCAATCACATTGACTCAGGTATGGATGGTTGTGCGGGAGAGGCCTACATGGGCACCCCTGATTTTTCCTTGCCACGTCTGACCTGTGTGTGAGAATTGGCTTTACACAGGATCACCATGCAGTGCCGCTGTGATACTGGCCAGTGCCTAATGTTTGTGCTTTGCAGCCTGTGTCATTTTTCCTAAAACATGATTCCTGCTCATACATTTTTGGCACCTGTGTGTGGTTCAGATGCAACGCAGTTTGGACTTTGTGTGCTGACATCTGTGTAGACATTCTGGCTTGCCATGAGGGTGTCTCCGCAGTACAGCTATGCTTTTTAACAACCCAATTGCAGGCCCAGTAGCTTATGCATTGTCCTGGGTGTGGACATTGGTGCCACTCCAGATGACAGGCAGTAGGTCATATGTGTAGCCAACTGTGTAATCAGGTGACAGATGGCCATGTGACAACTGACATAATTCAAGTTGTTACTCAAAGAAAATTGTACCTTGGCACTCACAGCACTTGTCAACAGTTCTTTATGTTTTACAAGTGGTAATTTGATGATTTGTGTTGCGAACACTGATGTGCCTGCATGAAAGATGTCTCCCAAGGAAGTGCACACCAAACGACATTTCCACTTTCATGGAACACGCTGGCACCTTTGCAAAGTAGCCACTGTTAGAATTAAAAGGTGTTGCAGATACTCCATATACATGTTCCCACAGTGGTCTGGATTTTGTGATACTCCTTTGTTGTTGGTGATACAAACTAACAAGTCTCAAGACATCCAGACCACTGTGGGCACATGTATATGTACTTTCTGCAACACCATTCATTTCTAACAGTGGCTTCTTAGAAAAGGTGCCAGCTTCTTCAATGACAGTGTAAATGTAGATTTGTGTGCACTGCCTTGTGAGACATTTTCATGCAGGCACATGATTGTTCTTTTTGCGAAATGGTGAATTGGCACATTCCAAACATGTCGATTGTGTAAAGTATTGTGAGTCCCAAGGCACCAACATTTTTTCATTTTGTGTTCAAAAGTACTTACAGGCCTCTGAGTGTGGTGACACCTTGAGTACTGAGGTGTGTCAGTTTACGTTGGGTGCACCACTACTGTTTCTTTCAGGGTAAACAAGAGGTGGCATGACTTCATTGTATTGCTGTGCTCACCGGTTCACAGACACTAGCTTCTCAGTGTATTTCTCATTCAAGTAGTGGCCTGGTGTGTTCTTTTTTTCCTTGTGTCCAAGTGGCATAGTGGGTCTACCAACTGGGCAGTACCGGGCTTACATATGTGCGGAGTAATCTAGCTGTTACTCATGATGCATTGCCTGATATGCACTGTGACCAATTGCTTTTTGTGCTCATGTGTCAGATGTATACAGGTGACTGATGCATTTCGGTTTCTTCTCCTTGCCCAAAGCATCATCATCCGCAACGGAGGGAGACACCTGCACGGACCTGGAGGAGGGACCCAGCGACAGTGCCACCAGTGCTGTGGAGTCAGGAGGAGCCAGTGGCACGGAGGGCGAGGGGAGTCAGTCAGAGGACCTGCCTGGGCACGATACCAGCTATGACGCCGACGGGTCCGACGCTGACCTCCTGGGGGAGGCGGAGGCTGCAACACCACCTGACAGCATCCCCACATCTGTCCCCGCCTCCTCTGTTACCATCTCCGCTGTCCCAGTTGCTCCCGTCCCTTCCGTCTGTGCAGAGGCCCACCATGTCTCCTTCGGCCCAGGCATCGGTGCTGAATGTCCTCCATGGACACACTCAATTGCTCACACAGATGATGTCGTTCATGGAGGGCATGTCAGCAACGATGTCTGACCCACGCAGGATTCTGCGGTCCATGGACTCTTCCCTGACAGCAGCAGTTAGTCTCCTGCAGCGCTCCGTCCCCCCCTACCCCAGACCCATCCACACTTCCCTCTCCCATGCCTGTCCAACGCACACCCAGACAGTCACGGGCACGCACCCCACCAGACACAGCCAGCACACCCCCAAGTAAGGCAAAGCGCACACCTCCTGGCATGCACACTCAGGGGGATGTAGGCACACGCACAGGGTCTGGGGACAGACGACATACACGCAGCCACAGTCGCAGTCCGCAGTCCTCACAACCCTGTTCCTCCAAAACCACTCCCCTTGGCTCCCCTGCCAAACTCTCACCCAAGGAGATCTTTATGGGTGAGCTGGACCTCGCCCCCACTGAGCGACCATCCCACAAGCGGGTGAGCAAGTCCCCGGGCATGGGAGTTGAGTCCCCCACCATGTCGATCCCCTCCCCCAAGAGCACTGCACCCCATCCCTCACCCACCACACCCTCTGTTGACCCTGGGGAATCCTCAGGTGCAGGGGTTCGGAGGGAGGCACTGGCAGCGGTGTGCAGTGCCGAGCTCGCCCCCACCTTCGGTGCTGCCCCACCCCCTGTGGTGGAGACATCTCCCCTGCTCCCGCAACACCTACCCTTCCCCCTCCTGCCCCTGCGGTGCCTGGTCCTGCCACAGATGATGCCCCCCCCCCCGCTCGACAAACCTTGAAGTTCTTTAGTGCAGGCAAGCTAGGGGTAGACATGGTCCCCTACGTCCCCCCTTGGACTTGAATTGTGGACTGGCCACTGGCCACTGGCCTCTGTATATAGTCTTATTTTGCAAATCTTTTTTTGTGCTGAATAAAGCCTTTATTTTTACTTTCAACACTATTGCATTTCAGGTACTTGATGTTGGTGCTGAGGCTCCTGGAGTTGGTGTTCTGGTAATGTGTTAGGGTTCTGAGAAATGTTTTTGTATGATGGTCATGAGGTGTACCATGGTATCTGTATGCCATCACAATGTCTCTGCAAAGAATCATTGTTAGTGTGTGTTAATTCTGTTTAGAGACATTGTCCCAAGGATTGTTCCTTCTTCTGTGGCACCGGACATCTTTCCTGCAAACAGTTGCACAATTGTTGTGCTTACCTGTGTCAACATTTCCTTTGTTGGTGACGCATCCCTTCAACAATGGCCATGCCTGCTCACCGATGTCTCCTGCTGAATCATCTGTGCCATCCTTGCTAGTCACTGTACTTGTGTTTTGAGTATGTCGAAATGCCTTCATGGACAAATTCCCCCTTTTCAGCACTATGCATGTATGTAATCACGGTCTACCACACAAATGGTACTTGTTAAGCAGGGTATTTGGGCACCTGACTGACAATTGTGGACATTGTATCTAGGGGACTTCCACCCTATTCCCTACCGTATTCCTTCCATGAGAGACAACATCTTGGTGGCTGGACCAGCACCTGGGCATTCCTATCAGTCCTGGGATGTGCGTGACAGTGTGTGTTCCCTTTGGCTATCTTAGTTTTCTAGGCAGTTACATGACTATATAGTCTTGTGGCATGATATCAGGGTGTGTATTGTGCTGCATCCGCCATGGGTGGGTATGCATGTGTTATATGTCCTCACACCCACATGTGGTGTGTCATGCAGTAGGTGAAAGACATCCATCCTCCTGGGAGTGGGACACTGCTGTCAGTGATGTGTTGTCACAGCACTATCATCATAGTACAAAATTAGGGATGCGTCCATACCACCATGTAGGTGTGGTCATCTGATAATGATGTACACCCCCCCATATCTCTGTCCACTGCTGGGAGTCCTGTGCACCCACCCCCATATGTCTGGACACTGCTGGTATTCATCTGCACCCACCCCCATGTCTCTGTCCACTGCTGGGAGCCCTCTGCACCCACCCCCATGTTTCTGTCCACTGCTAGGAGTTGTCTGCACCAACCCCCATGTCTCTGTCCACTGCTGGGAGTCCTCTGCACCCACCCCCATGTCTCTGTCCACTGCTGGGAGTTGTCTGCACCCACCCCCATGTCTCTGTCCACTGCTGGGAGTCCTGTGCGCCCACCCCCATATATCTGGACACCGCTGGTATTCATCTGCACACACCCCTCATATTGCAGGCCACTGGTGGGAGTCCTGTGCACCCACCCCCATATGTCTGGACACTGCTGGTATTCATCTGCACACACCCCTCATATTGCAGGCCACTGCTGGGAGTCCGGTGCACCCACCCCCATATGTCTGGACACTGCTGGTATTCATCTGCACCCACCCCCATGTCTCTGTCCACTGCTGGGAGTCCTCTGCACCCACCCCCATGTCTCTGTCCACTGCTGGGAGTCATCTGCACCCACCCCCATGTCTCTGTCCACTGCTGGGAGTCCTCTGCACCCACCCCCATATGTCTGGACACTGGTGGTATTCATCTGCACCCACCCCCTTGTCTCTGTACACTGCTGGGAGTCCTCTGCACCCACCCCCATGTCTCTGACCACTGCTGGGAGTTTCTGCACCCACCCCCATGTCTCTGTCCACTGCTGGGAGTCGTCTGCACCCACCCCCATGTCTCTGTCCACTGCTGGGAGTCCTGTGCACCCACCCCCATATGTCTGGACACTGCTGGTATTCATCTGCACACACCCCTCATATTGCAGGCCACTGCTGGGAGTCCTGTGCACCCACCCCCATATGTCTGGACACTGCTGGTATTCATCTGCACCCACCCCCATGTTTCTGTCCACTACTGGGAGTCGTCTGCACCCACCCCCATGTCTCTGCCCACTGCTGGGAGTCCTGTGTGCACCCACCCCCGTATGTCTGGACACTGCTGGTATTCATCTGCATACACCTCTCATATTGCAGGCCACTGCTGGGAGTCCTGTGCACCCATCCCCATATGTCTGGACGCTGCTGGTATTCATCTGCATACACCCCTCATATTGCAGGCCACTGCTGGGAGTCCTGTGCACCCACCCCCATATTTATGGACACTGCTGGTATTTATCTGCACCCACCCCTATATGTGTGGCCACTGCTGGGAATCCTCTGCACCCATCCATCCACCCACCCACCCACTCCCTTGGAGCAGTACACTGTTGGCCTGGACCTACACACACACCAATATGAAGGTAACATGCAGGGCCAGTCCATAAGCCCACATTCGTGGCATGTGTACGCCTCGTATCCCAAATGTACTGGTGCCGTTGCATGTGTACGGTCCGTATCACTGTTCTACTGGTGCCGTAGGGGTACGCGTGGAACGCACCGTACCCATGCATTCATTGCATGTGTACGGTCCGTATGACTGTTCTACTGGTGCCGTAGTGGTATGTGTGGACTGCACCGTACCCTCGCCTTCATTGCGTGTGTACGGTCCGTATGACTGTTCTACTGGTGCCGTAGGGGTACGCGTGGAACGCACCGTACCAACTCCTTTATTGCGTGTGTACGGTCAGTATGACTGTTCTACTGGTGCCGTAGGGGTACGTGTGGAACGCACCGTACCCACGCATTCATTGTGTGTGTACGGTCCATATGACTGTTCTACTGGTGCCGTAGGGGTACGTGTGGAACGCACCTTACCCACGCATTCATTTCGTGTGTACGGTCCGTATGACTGTTCTACTGGTGCCGTAGGGGTACGTGTGAAACGCACCGTACCCACGCATTCATTGCGTGTGTATGGTCCGTATGACTGTTCTACTTGTGCCGTAGGGGTACGTGTGGAACGCACCATACCCACGCATTCATTGCGTGTGTACGGTCCGTATGACTGTTCTACTGGTGCCGTAGGGGTACGTGTGGAACGCACCGTACCCACGCATTCATTGCGTGTGTACGGTCCGTATGACTGTTCTACTGGTGCCGTAGGGGTACTTGTGGAACACACCGTAACCAGGCATTCATTGCGTGTGTACGGTCTGTATCACTGTTCTACTGGTGCTACACGTCCACTTCTGTTGTTGCGGTACGCAGGTGTTGCTGGCCACGCCCCCCAAGTGACCACACCCTGGTGGTAATGTATGGACTCCATATTATAGGTTTTGCTTTGGGTATGGGGTATGTTTCCTGCCCCTCACCCCCCCGGCCCATGGGTGTTGTTCTCACCTTCTGCGGCATGTGCATCGGGTCCGGTGCACCAGGTCGTAGGCTAGGAGGACCGGGATGACACGTATGAAGGGGGTCATGGCGTGTATGTCGCGTACCGGGGCTCCGATGCGTAGCGGTTCGCGTGGGACTCTGCTTTTCCGGCTGTGTTTGGCTCCCGTAAAAAAAGAGCCGTACGGAGTGACGTAGGGACAAATCGTACTTGCTGGGCCGGAAACCGCTGCTTGAATGCGTCCGGACGTCGCGTGCAAGCTGTTCCGGATCAGAATCGTTGTTTTTTTTTACCCGTACGGTGTTTTGTATGAAATGTACGGAAATAGGCTTTCTGTACGAATCGTACTTCCTAGGTTGTACGGACAGTTTACCGGGTACGAGTCGTACGGAAAAACGCTCCGTACAACGATTCGTACAGCCTTTTCCCAGGATTGGAATCGGCCCCAAAATGTTAAAGACATAATTTAAAATATAATTACATATAAATATAAATAAACATATAATATAAATATAAAAATATTTCAGATATAATAAATTAAAATATTAAAATAAACTTTTTTTAAAAAATATTATTTTACACTACATTATGGGGCCGATTCCGATTTTGGTCGGAAGGGCTCCGACCATCCGACCAAATCGGATCGTGTCGGCTGGATTCCTTTCTGACCGAACAATTCTGATGGGGTCGGTCGGAAAGAAATCCGACACGGATTTCCGGATTGCGGACGATAGTCTTGGAGAGCCCGTCCGCCGTCCGGAAATCCCTCAGTACTCCTCCGGGTGCCTCTTTGCGACCGAGGTAGTATGATGACAGTTTTTCACTCCCTTTTCGTGCCAGTTTTTCCGACACGAAAAGGCAGTCGGAAACTGTCTTTGGGGGCCCCCAGTAGGGCCCCCATGGGTGCGCGGCTGCCGTATGGTGACCTGGGGGCACCTATGGTGCCCCTCTGTGGATCCCTCCACCCAGTGGCAGGCACCGTGGGGTGCCGCCCACAGGGTGCAGAGATGAACTGCACCCCTGCTTTCCACGATGCATTCCGCTTGCATTGTGATGTATACGAGTGCGACCGAACCCTATTCGGTCGCATCGTACTAGCAGGGCCGTAACCGATGACAGCAGGTCGGTCGGTTACGGCTCCTGACCAATGTCGGACAGACCTGAGTCCGTCCGACATCGGAATCGGCACCTAAATATTAAAATAGTGAAAACGTTGCATAGCATAGAATATAAAATTACTATTCCCACTACATCAAGTTTAATAGTAGGGAACGTGTTGGATAGCGTGAAAGGAAAAATTATTATTCCCACTCCAGTGTGTGGAACAGTAGGGAAAGTGTTGGATAGCAGGTGGGTAAAAATTACTATTTTGACTCCAGCGAGTGGAACAGTAGGGAAAGTGTTGGATAGCAGGAGAGTAAAAATGACTATTTCCACTCCAGTGAGTGGAACAGTAGGGAAAGTGTTGGATAGCAGGAGAGTAAAAATTACTATTCCCACTCCAGTGAGTGGAACAGTAGGGAAATTGTTGGATAGCGGGAGTGTAAAAATTACTATTCCCACTCCTGTGAGTGTAACAGTAGGGAAAGTGTTGGATAGCGGGAGTGTAAAAATTACTATTCCCACTCCAGTGGGTGGAACAGTAGGAAAAGTGTTGGATAGTGGGTGGGTAAAAATTACTATTCCGACTCCAGCAAGTGGAACAGTGGGGAAAGTGTTGGATAGCGGAAGTGTAAAAATTACTATTCCCACTCCAGTGAGTGTAACAGTAGGGAAAGTGTTAGATAGCGGGTGGGTAAAAATTACTATTCCCACTCTAGTGAGTGGAACAGTAGGGAAAGTGTTGGACAGCGGAAGTGCAAAAAATACTATTGCCACTCCAGTCAGTGCAACAGTAGGGAAACTGTTGGATAGCAGGTGTGTAAAAATTACTATTTCCACTCCAATGAGTGTAAAAGTAGGAAAAATGGTGGATAGCAGGTGGGAATAATTTACTATTCCAACTCCAACATGTGTAATAGTAGGGAAAGTGTTGGATAGCATAGGGGAATAACTTAGTATACCCACTCTTGCAAAATAATTTAAATTAATTAACAATTAATTAATTAATAACAATTTATTTACCTCCCACCATGTTCCCCTATAAACGTCACCTCCAATATTGTAAAATATTAATCAATTAACATAGTTCATTAACAATTAATTAATTAGCTAATGTCAATTAACAATAAAAATATTAACCATCATATCTAAATTAATTCACACAATTAACACTATAAAATAACTTTTAATAAATATTATACAAAAAAATTGATTTAAAATTAAATTACTTCGCAGCCTACTCTCCCATCATTTAATATCTAATTACTAATTAATAATTTGTTTAACAAAAGTAACCTAATTAAAATTAATTATTACTTGTTATTAATCAATTAATATATAATTAAAAATGAATTACCTTAATTATCAATATAAATTATTATATATTGAATTATTAAATAATAAAATAATTAATTAATTACTTTCAATTAAATTACTTCCCACCCTATTCCCCTATAAACCCACAACCCGCTACGAAATTAAATTACACAAAAATGAATTTAAATATAATTAATTAATTCTAAATAAATATAAAAAAATATATTATAATTAAATTACTTCCCACCCTATTCCCCTATAAACCCACAACCCGCTACGGAAGTAAAATACTCAAAAATGATGTAACATAAAATGTATAACTTAAACAATATTCAAACATACATCACAAAAATAATATATAATTTTGACACATATACTAGCATACATAACACAAAAAAAAAAACTGATATTATGGAAAACGATATTTCTAAATTCGAAATTATGGGAAAACGATATTTCTTACCTCAAATTCGATATTCTACACAACTATATTTTGGGAATTTGATATTCTGTCCTCTTGATATTTTTGACTCTATATTGTGTCCTCTCGATATTTAATTTTGATATTTTGGGTGTTTACCTTCCCTGGGAACTCCAAAGGAGCCCCCCAGAAAAGCGTAGACAATATCAAAAGGAAAATTGGTGGATAAAATCTCATTTAGTTTCTTCCAAATGAGTAACCAAAAACTCTTAAACTGAGGGCAGACAAAGAACATATGAAGTAAATCACTATTTTAATGAGGACAAGACCAACATTTGTTAGTATCCAACAACTTGAACGTGTAAAGATCTGCAGGGGTGGGAAAAAGCCTGTTAGACAAATATTATAGAGTCTGCGTTGTACTTGCTCATCATAAGGAGGTGTGAATTTTTGCCCAAATGGATCCACAAGTCTGAAACAAGAGTTCCTGCACCAAGTCTTTTTCCCAAAGAAGTTCTATATTTGATTTGGTTCTAGGAGCAGTGGGGTGAGACAATATTTTATATCTCTGTGATGCCTTGAATTGAGTAGAGTGTGGGTGTCTGATTGTGTGGGGTTAAGGAAGAGTTCTGGGAATGCAGTTGAATAATAGATGATCTGAGGTGAGAATAATGATGAGCATGTGAGAGAGATATGCCATACCTCTCTTGGATCTCTGTGAAGTCCATAGGAGACTCATCGACCATCAGGTGCTCAAATGTAATAATGCCTTAATCGATCCATTCTTTCCAGAATAGAGCTCTGTTTTTAATCTTTAAGTATTTGTTGTACCAAACAGGTTATTTGCAAAGATGTCCGAGTGACAAAGATGAACCATAAACAAAAAGGCAACAACTACTGTAGAGTGCGTGAAAGTAGGCAATAAAAAATGTCTGGGAGGCTGGGATAAAAGAGTGGCCGCATTAAAAGAGAATGGTGCATATTGGGATTGTTCTAATGAGCTCCAGGCCATTGAAGGTGTGTGTGAGGAATCTGATAAAAAGATCCAAACTTGTTTCAGGGTGAATGAAGAGTGACAACGTCTAAGATTAAGGAAATTAGCCCTTCCTAATTCTTTTGGCTGCTGAATTCGACTAAGTGACATCCTTGCCTTATAATTATTCCGTACGAATTTAGTTAGGGAGCGATTAATAATATTAAAGAAAGAGAGTGGGAGAGTGACTGGGAGCATGGAGAGATAAAAGTTAATAATCGGGAGCAGCATCATTTTAATTGTGGCAAGTTGATCCCACCAAGACAAAAATAGTGGTGACCAACAGTCAAAAAAAAGTGCCGAAAGTTTTTTAAGTGTATCTGAGAGGTTGATTTTAATGGTTTCTTTGATACTATTAGTATGAAGGATACCCAAGCATTTAATACTCTTGGAGTTCCATGTGAACCCCGTATCTGGAAACATATGGGAAAAGCAATGTTTATTCAATGGCATAACCTCGGATTTATCAATATTAAGTTTGAAACCAGAGACTAGAATATACTCTTTTAGCAAAGAGAAAAACACCAGCAAAGAGGTAGTGGGGTTGAAGAGGTACAATAAAATGTCGTCTGCATATGCAGTAAACTTAATATCTGTATGTTTAAATAGGATTCAAGTATAGTATGGAGAATGACAATTTTTTTCCAAAAAGGCTTCAAGGGCGAGAATAAATAACAATGGGGATAAAGGGTATCCTTGTCGGGTTCCTCTGTGGAGTGGAAAGTATTTAGACTGATGTCCGTTCACCCAAATGGAAGTGGATGGTGCAGAATACAACAGCTGAATCTATCTAAGAATGGGGTGTTAAAGCTGTGCCATTTCAGTGCTCCAAAAATGAATTCCCAATTTATTCTGTTGAATGTCCTTTTAGCATCTAACGTGATGGCAGCAACTGGTGAATCCACCTTGGAGGCTAAATGGATAATATTGCAGAAAGTCATGGAGTTGTCTGTAATGGAACGCCCCTTCACAAACCCTGATTGATTTATATTAATTAGATCCGGGATTTCCTGTTTGATACGAAGGGTTAATAATTTGGCGAAGATCTGACAGTCCATATTAATTAGAGAAATAGGTCTGTAATTTTTGCAATAAGAGGGGTCTTTATCTTTTTTGGGGATCAAACACAGCATTGCTTGAGTGAGAAAATGATTAATGAGGACTAACATCAGAGGGACCAAAACTTGCTTGAAATTAAGGAAAAAACGTACAATAAAATCACCCGGTCCTGATGTTTTGTCCTTGGGGAGTTGATTAATAGCGTTTGTAATTTCTTGTTCTGATATAGAACTATCAAGTGATGTGAGATCAATGTGCTTATCGAAAGGTTTGGGTATGGATTGAAAGAATGAATCAATTTGAACAGCAGAGGAGGTCAACTCAGGAGTGTAGAGAGAAGTATAATACTCAGTGAAACACTCGAGAATCTTAGTATCTGTAATCTGTCTGCATCCTGCACTATCTGTGATGGCAACGATTTTGGACTTTTGTTTCTTAATTTTAAGATAATTGGCTAGAAATTTGCCAGACTTGTTCTGGCCACCATACATTTTAGCGTTAAATTTAAGAAGATTATTGCATGCATTATCCCAAGATTGTTTATTGTATTGCATTTTAGCTTTAATGAGGTTGGGCAAAGTATCAGGACAATTTGTGGTAAAGTATTTGTGTTCTAGGGCCTTGATTTGTTTTAAAATTAATGTTGCCTCAGTAAGTGCCTTCTTTTTCTTCTGGGAGACATAGTCTATTATGAATCCTCTAGCAGTGGGTTTGAAAACATCCCAAACAAAATAAAATTGTGCTACAGAGGAGAGATAATTATTAAGAAATTCCTGCATAAATTGTGTAAATTGTTCAACAGATTTAGTGTCCAACAAAAGGGCATTGTTAAAATGCTATTTACATGAGGTAGGTGTGGATGTTGGATAGTCCATATCTAACATGACGGGGGCGAGATCAAAGATGAGAATGGATCCAATCTCCACATTTGTCATGAATTGAAGAGATGATTCGGTAAGAAATATATAATCTATTCGGGAATAAGACCTGTGAACAGGAGAGAAGAAGGAAGCTTCAAAAACATGAGGGTGGGAAATTCTCCATAGGTCCAGTAACCCTCCAGATGAAATAGCTTCTGCATCTTCTTAGGAATAAATTTGGTTTGGGATTTCCGATCTATAAAAGGGTCCATTAGTTGATTACAATCGCCTCCCAAAATCAAGTTTTCAGAGACATGAGAAGAAAGGAGGGTGGAGAAGTCATTCCAGAATACAAAATCAATACCGTTGGGGCCATATAAATTACAAATAGAGAATGAATTATTGTTGACTTCACTATTCAATAAAAGCCATATACCGTTATTGTCTTGGACCTCATTTTGCAGGAGAACATTTAGTGATTTATGAAATAGAATTACTACATCATTCTTGTTATTATCTGCTAGGGAATAAAAAACATCGCCAACCCATAATTTGCAAAATGAGGACAAATATTGCTCTTTAAGGGGCGTTTCTTGTAATAACGCTACGTGACATTTCAATTTAACAAGATGGGATAATACACATTGTTTTTTAACTGGATTACGAATACCCTTAACATTCCATGAAACAATATATATTTCACTCAGTGGAGGATCTTATTCAGAATTAAGCACACAATTAAACAAAACTTAAAAAAAATGTAGTAGATAAGTAGCAAAAGGCATAATATCCTTAGGCAATACAAGAACTGAATGGAAGTAAATCCAAAAGAGAAAAAAACAGATAAAGGCCAGAAAATAAGGAAAGACAAGAATTGAAAAAAGAAAAGGAAAATAAAACAGATAGCCTGATGAACACAATAACACGTGTCAGATAGAGAATAATAATAAACCAGAAAAACAAACGCATAGAGATGAAGAGAAGCTGAAATAAAATAAGAGGCATAGAAGCAAGGAAAAAAGTGTAAAGAAAGGAAGGGAAGGAGGAGATAGGAAGGAGAAACAAAAGGAAAACACTGTCTCCTTTGGGAGGTAACCACAGAGAAGATGACAAAAAGCCAAATGACTTTAGTCATAACATTCACATACAAAAAACATTAATATAGAAGGGGGGCCAAAAAGGGACAGAGACGGCCCAGAGAGGGACACCGAGGAGAAAGAAATTAATGACAACAAGAAATGAGAAAACTGTAATCTAAAAACGTGAACATAAGCAACACAATGGAAGGGATCTTACCAAACATTGGGGAAGACAACGCAACGGAGTGAAGCATAAACAACAGACAAATGGACAATGCAGATAAGAACTTCAGCGCCGAATATGATACGAAGGGGAAACCTGTGAAACAAAAGAGAGAACATGTAAGAAAACATTTAAGATTTGCTTAGTTCCATAGCTTCTCCCTTGTGAACGTGGATAAACTTTCTGAGTTCCGCAGGGTCCTCAGAAGTAAACGTTCTGTCCTTGTAGATTACTTTAAAGAAACATGGATGGATAAGGCCATACCGGGCATTCAGGGCTCTCAGCGATGGCCTAAGGTCAAGAAACTATTTTCGGCAATTGGCAGTAGGCTTAGAGACCTCTTGACTGAAGAAGATTTTGTGGCCGGACCATAAAATCTGTTTATGCTGCTTAGCTGCATTGAGGGTCACCATGAGATCAGAATATAATAAGAAATATGCAATGATTCACCGTGGTTTGTTTGAGGATGATGCATTCTGAGGGCCAATCCTATGTGCATTTTGAATATTGAGGTCAATAGATTTCGGTAAACCAACAATCTGAGGGATGTGAATCTTCAAAAAGAAGATGATATCTGAGCCTTCTGAGCCTTCCGGCATTCCATAAACTTGTAGATTGTTGTGCCTGTTACGATTTTCTAAATCTTCTGTACTTTTCTTCAGTTGCGCTACCTCTCGTGAAAGAATGTCCACTTTGGCAACAACATCTTGTGCGTCACTAATCTTTCGTTCTACTTTCGAAAGCCTAGACTCTAAACCAGACCATTTCTCCTCAATTCTTTGAAGTGTTGTGGTGGTATCCATCATAAAAGGTCGAATATTACATAATTCGTCCATAATGTCTTCCAAAGTCAAAGGAAGAGGTGATTTTGTTGGGGAGGACAGATCTTTTTTAACTCGTTTGTTGGTATTGCAGACGAGTCTTTGCGACCACTGGTATTATAACTAGCAGCTCCTTGGGGCTTGTTTGGATTTATGTGATCCATGTTCAAGACAATGTATGTTTGTAGGACCTCAGAGAGAAAGCAAAACAAAAAAAAACCTCTCTCAAGACAGAAGAATCAGAGTCCTCGCAAACTATTACATGGCTAGAAGTTGTACTAACAAGCCAAACGAGGACCTGTCTGAAGATGCAACAGAAATAGCCTTAATAGTATATGAGGAGAAGGTGAAGGCACATAATGGTGAAGAGGGCCCCAATGGGCAAAAACCACCAACCACAGGACCATTCTCGCCGCGCCATCTTCTTTGGAAAGTGCGAGAATCAGGCACACAAAATGGCAGCTGCAGTGTGAGGCGACATAGAGGCAGAAGAAAAAGAAGAAAAAAGTGTCCAAAAAGACTGTTTGAGGTCTGAAAAACTTGCCTCAGCGCTCCACACCACTACTGACGAGGAAATCCATATTTATATCCCCGCACCATTGGGAGAAGAAAGCCCTTCAGCTCTGGCCATTCCTCGGTATTGTGGAGTTCCTCTACCAGGCGGCCATCTTGTTTCGCCGCCTCCGCGCACCTCGTAACTCTCTTTTTTTAAATAGTAATGTTGGGGCCTGTTCACAAATGTATTTTGGAGTATGTACTATAGTACTTCTCTAGTACTCTTTTATGGGCTCTAATAAGCCTTTGTTGATTGGTCCCAAAGATTTTGAAATGTGAATACACTGGGAACATTATCAGGGAATATTCATATAAAATTAGTAGAACTTGAAAGAAATGTGAATTCTTTGTGTTTCAGGGCTGAATCACAAAAGCATATGAGTACTTAAAAGAGTACTCCTACCTTACTCCTTCTCATATCTATAAATACTTCTATGAATCAGCCCCATCGAATTTACTATTTTATAAGAATAGACACTGACCCTTATGCACTACAGACAATTAGCACATCTCTTATGCACACTTTGTGCCACTGAGTATTGTGATATGCTTCCACCAGTGCCCAAGTCTTGTATTTACATGCAGGGCATCCAGAGTGGGAAGGGTGGGGGCACCCTTGCAAATGCTGTGCAGCCCAGGCCTCAATGCGCAAGAGACTATTGCTGCACGCCCAATCATGCACCGGCTCCATTGAGCTACCTGGGTTGATAGACTGGCCTGCAGATCTCAACCCAGAATGGCGGAAATATCCATTTCGAGGTACATGCCCATAAATACCCCTCCAGGCAAATAGAAGTGGTTTTAAATCTACTACAATAGGTTTCCCCATATAAATTCTGCCTTCTGCAGAGCCAAGCATAACCTGGTGCATGGTAAAGGAAGAGCAGGATGTGAGCGGGTGCAGGCACTTGGGTTTGTTAACGAAGGACATAAATGCTTCTTTATCTGCGAGTACCATGTACAACCTCTGCAAAAATTTCGTGTAAGGCTTACTTATATACGATCAGCAGATATTTTGCATATGCAACCGATTTCCTGCAAAGGTAGAAACAGTTTGGGAATTGTTCAAAATGCATCATCTTTATTAACCTGCATATACTTTTTTTTCACAGAAAGGTTAAATAACATTTTTGCAAACCTGGCCTTCTTACATTTGCAGCTCAGTTTCAATAAGCTCCTGATGAGGAGTGGTCTAGTATGTTGGTGTAATAAATACAACTTGTGGTATAAATTAAGCCAGGGGCATCAGTGTCGGTGATCACTAGTTGCTTTGCTGTAGGGCCCTATGGAGTGGAGACTTACATATAGAAACTGGCTTTATAGCACTGAATTCCGCAGTGAAAGTCATAATTCCAAGCCTTTTTACTGGCTTATATTCCATCTGGTTTTCGCAGGTAGATATGTATCTGGAAAACCATTTGGTATTACCTACCGCTCCCAGCAATACTAGTCAAAGTAATACTGCACGACTCGTAATCCTGTCTCTGCCTAAAACTCACACCCTCTGCCAAAATGGGAGCCGGGCAACTCGCTGTGGGGCAAAGATGTAGGAGCCAATTCACAGAACTAATCTGAGATAAAAACCAAAACTTACTACTTTTGGTATTCACAGAAGGCATTTAGTAGTAGTAAAGTTAGGACTACTTTACATCAAACGCTGGTGAAGGGTGGCACTGCTGCTAAGGTAAAATAATTCACCCTGAGAATGAGGCCAAAATTGAAGAGATGAATAGGGACCCGTTTTGGCACCTGCTTTTAGGAACTGCAGGTGGTCAGCACCGGCAGGACCGGGCCCGCCTTGAAGCCCGGGTTTTACCAACCAAAGAAGCGCACATTAAGCTCACCGGCCCACATCTCATCGAGGCCTGGGATTAGTTTGCGGAATTTTGCTACGTGGAACTCCAAGAAGTTAACGAAAAAACTCCGCGAAGTTCCGCGAGTGGCGGAGTGCAGTGCAAACTGTAGTTTGTGCTGGTATTCCTACAGCTCGGGTAGAAATTCTACCCGAGCAGCAGCTCGTGCTCGCAAACCTGCCATTCGCAATAGCAAACTTTCCATTCACGATCGCGAGCGGGGAAAAAACTCTGCTGCACATTCCGAAGTGGAGTTTTCTGCACTCCGCGAGTTCCGCGGAGTGCGGAGTGAAGAAAACTCTGCAAACTCCATGAACGGAGTGAAGTTCACTGCCCAGGCCTAGTCTCATCATACATTCAAACTTTTGGTCCCTAATTATGGAAGCCCCAAACTATCTGCCCTGGACACAGGCATCTACCATTCTATACCGGAAAACATTAGACCTAGCACACATCCCGCACCGCCCACAGGCTTGTGAAGACTGTCTGCTTGGCTGGAAATGTGTAGGATGCATGGGAACGGAGTTCCACAAGCAACACTGCAAACTCTCTCTCGTTGGTGAGCTCCCAGGGAAAATAAATTCCAGTTGAACCTAATTCTGTCTGTTAGCTCTCATTATTTATTTTTTTTGCCCTAATGTTTGAAGCTATTGTATGTGGGGTCATGCTGGGGCAACACAAAATCAACCACAAACAGAACCAAGAACAATCCACGCACACGTACAAGCATACACACTCATGCAAGCAGGCAGTAAAGAGGGGGAATACAGGCACCTAATCTGCAAGCCAGAGTCTGCCTCCAGCTCCTCATGCTGCCCAAGGAGAGCCCCCCGACACACTCTGCACCAGATGCCTTAAGCACGTCTCTTCAAAGGAAAAAAAACAAGGTTACAAAAATAAAAGAGAGATTTTTTTTAAAAAGGTGCCAAATAGGAAGGCGATGTAGGTGTCCAGGCAATGTGCCTCTTGTTGCCCGGGTTAACTGAATGCCAGTCATGGCCTAATGTTCGAGGGTGAAGGGCAGGGGGGCATTGGACATTGAAATCTGGGCTTTAGTGAGGGGTGGGGGTGTTGTGATGAGAAAGACAAAAATTGGGAAGATTTTGTTCATGCTCAATGTTTTTAAACTTTTTTAAATGAATGTCGCAAATTGCTAAACTGGCAACAATTGCCCGTGCTGGGGAGAGATCGCCATGCCAGGTGGGAAGGATTTTATTACAACAGTGACAAATCTTCTGCTGAAACAAAGAGGCCTGGTCTCCCTTAAGGGAAGAAGGAGAGAGTGAGATGGGTCTTGCAGAAGTAAGAGTCAGCGATTTCTGAAACCCCTTGTCCCAGTACTTCCCCTCCTTCCTCCTGCTCCTCATCCCATCTGTTACCCCAACGCTGACGCCCCTCGTGTATCGGCTTATCAGACAAACATTGGCAAAGCCAATATTTCCTGTCTTTTGGCTTTGCCAATGATTTTCACGGACTCTGTTCCGCATTTTAACAAACAATGGTGTGTTGCGGGGGGGGGGGGTGCACCTCACAAGCCACCGCAAGTGGGGAGGGGGCGGGAGCAAAGTGTATGCAGACAACGGGAGAGGGGCGTGAGCCTGAGGAACATAGACAATAGGGGTAGGGGGGTTACCTCATGGGCCGATGCAAGTGAGGTGAGGGGCGGGAACAAAGGGAATGTGGACAACAGGAGGGGGGATGGAAGCATGGTGAACACGGACAATGGGAGGGGGCGGGTGCAAAGCAACAGGAAATTAAACAAGCGGCCTCCATTGTCCCGCGCTGAATGTAAGCAAAGCACATCGTCATGCCTGAAGTAAGAGAAACTCAATAAAGAAAATAGTGCTTACAAGACTAAATAATACGTGCCATGTAACAACCAAAGTAAAGGGGCCAGTCGCCATGGGAGGTTACAAATGAAGACAAGGCGGTACTACGGAGGGACTAACAAGCCTATTAAGAAATCAAAAGCCAGTATTTACAAAGGACAATGACACAAGCCAATTACAAATATGGGCGGAGAGTGGGTGGGGCTTCTATTCCCCACTCCACTACAACAAGTCTCACAGAGCAGTGAAGGGCGCTGACTCTAGGCTCAACCTAATAAAGTGGATGTTGGGTCAGCCCTTGCACATGATTGGATGGCTTTTTTTGTCTCCTCTTGATTCAATGCCTATCTTCCCTAGTCTTGTGTCCTGCCCAGCAGCATTTAGTTATTGCAGTGTTCTGATTGATTGCCTTGTGTCCTTCCACTGCTAACATTCTTTGCATTCAGGAAATACATTTTTTAAGCACTCAATGGGAGTGCATGTATTTACTTGCTTGCTCTCCTGTATGCTGCTACTCTCTTCACATTGCTCCTGTCCCTTGCACACCATGTAGCTTCACCTGTGCCTCCCCCAGCTCATCCCCATCCTCCATGTTGCTTCTCCCAATGCTCCACATCTCATCCATTGCTTCTTCCATCAATCTTGTTTTTAAACATTCTCCCGCTCCTTCATTACTGTCTTGTGCCTCCCTCCTTGTTGCCCCCTTACCCTCTGCAACTTTATTTTACCTATATTTTGCTTTTCACATTTTTTTCCCACTGCATTTTCAACTGGTATTTCTCTTAAAATTGTTTTTTACCCATGTCAAGAAGGCTGTCTGTGCGCATGCTTGGTGAGGACCAGGAAATGGGTTTGTAATATTTGGACAAACCCATTCAAAGATGTTCACCAGCAATGCACGCATACATGACGGCCATCTTTAAATGCACTTATAATCTTTGAACACACCCATTTAAATATGTGCGTCTCCACATCATGTATATAAAAACAAATAAAACATTGGCAAGGTTTGTTATCAAATGATGTGAGAGCCCCCTAAAATTGAAAGGTTCTGGAATCAGGTTAAGGGCATGTTCATGAGTATCACCAATCTCAGTACACAAGATTTTCTAAATGCCTGCCTTCTAGTCATATCCCCTTACCCAAATAAGTGTAAAATGAAAAATAGAGGTACTATGCAATCACTAGTGCTGACGAGACGTAAAACTTTAATCCGATGAATGAGTGTAGAAGCCCCCACTATGAAGAACTGGTTGAGAGATGTTAAAGAATAGTCCTTATCATAGGAGGAACATATATATCTAAGAACTGATGAAAATCTGGCAGATGACCAGGTGAATAGGACAACATTTTTGTAGGTATTGCTCCAGCTCAAGGAAACCCTGCAAAGGATGTGATTTATAACCCCCCCAGTTTGGGTGGCGAGAGATATGTGGAATGATCTTGCATATTTTAGGTCTATGTTACATATGTCACATTAAATTGTGTAGATACCTTACAAAATGTTATGCAACCTAGCTGTCTCCAACTAGAATCTACACTTAGGTGTAGATTCCGATCCTGGAGAAACCGGGTACGAACCGTCGGTCGGAGCGTTTTCTCCGTCCGACTCGTACCCGGGAAATAAACATTACAAACATGGAAGTACGATTCCCACGGAAACACCATTTCCGTACGATTCGTAAAAAAGATCGACCGACGAAAAAATACATACGAATGTGATCCGGGAATGCTCCGACGTGACGTCGGGACGCATTCAGGCTGCGGTTCACGAACCAGGAAGTACGATCCGCACCGACGTCACCCCGCACGGATTATATTTTCCGGCTGCCAAAAACTGCTGGGAAATCAGGACGACGCGCACAAGGAGCAGCTGTACGCGACGGACAGCCATGGACCCGAACCTACGTGTCATCCCAGCCCTCATAGCAGTCCACCTGCTCTACAGGCACCGACGCAGACGCCGCAGAAGGTCAGAATAACACCCAGGGCAAAGGGGGGGGGGTAGGGGCAGGACACATAATCCCCACACAAGTCACAAATCACACATGCCCTGGACATACCTGACTTGCAGGACCTGGTCACCTCGAAGGGGTGGGGGCGTGTCCAGCAACGCAAGCGTCCGCCACAACGGAAGTGGATGTTGACGCGAACCGGCAACACAACAATACCGGTACGTACCGTCCCCAGGCCTTAAGAGCGTGGGTACGGGCCGTACCACGCCTACCACTACGTCACCCCAACAATGGCGGTACGGCCCGTACCCACGTAATAAAGGCCTGGGGACGGGCCATACCAGCATTGTTGGGGTGATGTAGGGGTACGCGTGGTACGACCCGTACCCACGCTCTGAAGGGCTGGGGACGGTGCGTACCCCTACGGCACCCCATTGGGGGTCTGCACCGTACCCAGGCCCTCAGAGCGTTGGTACGGGTCGTACCACGCGTACCCCCACATCACCCCAACAATGCTGGTACGGCCCATACCCAGGCCATTAGAACGTGGGTACGGGCCGTACCGCCATTGTCGGGGTGACGTAGTGGTGGGCGTGGTACGGCCCGTACCCACGCTCTTAAGGCCTGGGGACGGTACGTACCCAGGCCTGCAAACCGTCGGTACGGGAATGTATGGAGCGTACTCCCACCCGTGTATGAATGGAGCGTACCCCCACCCCACCAGTGTATGTACGGACCGTACCCCCACTTGTGTATGCATGCAGCGTACCAACTCCCCACCCGTGTATGTACGGACCGTACCCCCACCCCACCAGTGTATGTACAGACCGTACCCCCACCCGTGTATGAATGGCGCGTACCCCCACCCCACCCGTGTATGTACGGACCGTACCCCCACCCGTGTATGCATGCAGCGTACCAACTCCCCACCCGTGTATGTACGGACCGTACCCACACCCGTGTATGAATGGAGCATACCCACACATCACCAGTGTATGTACGGAGCATACCCACACCCGTGTATGAATGGAGCGCACCCACACCCGTGTATGAATGGAGCATACCCACACCCGTGTATGTCCCGACCGTACATGCCCATACATAGGAGGGGTGTGTGCAGAGTCCTCCCAGCAGTGCCCAGACACTGGAGGGGTGTGTGCATAGTCCTCCCAGCAGTGCCCAGACATAGGAGGGGTGTGTGCAGAGTCCTACCAGCAGTGCCCAGACATAGGAGGGGTGTGTGCAGAGTCCTACCAGCAGTGCCCAGACATAGGAGGGGTGGGTGCAGAGTCCTCCCAGCAGTGCCCAGACATAGGAGGGGTGTGTGCCTATCACTCCCAGCAGTGCCCATACATAGGAGGGGTGTGTGCAGAGTCCTCCCAGCAGTGCCCAGACATAGGAGGGGTGGGTGCAGAGTCCTCCCAGCAGTGCCCAGACACAGGAGGGGTGTGTGCAGAGTCCTCCCAGCAGTGCCCAGACACAGGAGGGGTGTGTGCCTATCACTCCCAGCAGTGCCCAGACATAGGAGGGGTGGGTGCAGAGTCCTCCCAGCAGTGCCCAGACATAGGAGGGGTGTGTGCAGAGTCCTACCAGCAGTGCCCAGACACAGGAGGGGTGTGTGCAGAGTCCTCCCAGCAGTGCCCAGACACAGGAGGGGTGTGTGCCTATCACTCCCAGCAGTGCCCAGACATAGGAGGGGTGTGTGCAGAGTCCTCCCAGCAGTGCCCAGACACAGGAGGGGTGTGTGCCTATCACTCCCAGCAGTGCCCAGACATAGGAGACGTGGGTGCAGAGTCCTCCCAGCAGTGCCCAGACATAGGAGGGGTGTGTGCAGAGTCCTACTAGCAGTGCCCAGACACAGGACGGGTGTGTGCAGAGTCCTACCAGCAGTGCCCAGACACAGGAGGGGTGTGTACAGAGTCCTCCCAGCAGTGCCCAGACATAGGAGGGGTGTGTGCAGAGTCCTCCCAGCAGTGCCCAGACACTGGAGGGGTGTGTGCAGAGTCCCCCCAGCTGTGCCCATGGAAAGAAAGGGGTTGAGTACACACAGATACAATGGCCACAATTGTCAGTCAGGTGCTCAAAGACCCAGCAGAACACGAAACACATGTGTGCGAGGCTGGGAGTACACACATGCATAGTGCGGAAAAGGGAACATGTACACATGAAGTCCTGTCAATATACTCCACTCACAAGTACAGTGACCCCCAAGGATGACACAAATGATGCAGGTGGAGACCTTGGCCAGCATGCATGGCCAAAGTTGAAGGGGACTGTCACACACCCAGCAAATGTAGACACAGCACTGCACAAATGTCTTCACAACACTCTGCAGTGAAGATGTCAGGGTCCACAGAGGAAGGTACACACCTTGGGACAATGTCACCATGCAGTAACAGTTTACATGAGCAAAGTTTGATCGCAAATACCGTGTGATGGCACACAGATAACAGGGTCCACCCCACGAACAGCACACTACAACATATTCCAGACACCTAACACATTATCGCCACCCCAAATCATGGAGCAGCACCACCAACAGCAATGGCAGAAAAGCAGTAGTGTGCCAAGGAAAATAAAATAGCTTTATTCAGCAATGTACTAAAATGAATTGTACGAAGAGTTCAAAATGCACAAGGCCCATAGGGCAGTCCATAGTTCCAATCCAGGTGGGGAACACATTGGCATGCGTGTCCCCTAGCTTGCCTGCACAGTTCAGACTACCTTGTCATCCGCAGGGGGGGGGAGCATCATGTGGGGGGGGAAGGACCAGGCACCGCAGGGACAGGAGGGGCAAGGGTATGTGTTGTGGGTGTAGGGACGGACGACTCCAACACAGGGGGTGGGGCAGCGCCAAAGGTGGATTGGAGCACGGCGCTGCACACTACTGCCAGGTCGCCCAGCGTCTCCCCTTCACCCGAAGGAACCACAGGCCCCAAGGAGGGGGGGGGTCGCAGGGATGGGTCGCAGCGCTACTGGTGGAGGGTGTGGACAGGGGGGGGAACTCAACTCCCCTGCCGGTGTCCTGCCTCCACCGCTTGCGGGGTGGTGCCACACTGGGGCTGATGGACACACTGGGCAGGACTGACCCTGTGTCCGACTCTTGGCCAGGAGAGATGAGGGGAGTGGATTTGGAGGGTGGTGGTCGTGAGGAATGTGGACTCCCACTCTGTCTTCCGTTTCCCCCCGACCCAGTGGGTGTGCCTACTTCACCCTGTGTGTGCGTGCCAGGAGGTGTGCACTTTGCCTTCCCTGGTGCTGTGGTGCCTGTGTCTGGTTGTGTGCGTGCATGTCTACATCTGGGTGTGCTTTGGACAGGCATGGGAGTGGGAAGTGTGGAAGGTTCAGGGGTAGGGGGGGGACATAGCGCTGCAGGAGACCCAATGCTGCAGTCAGTGTCGAGTCTATGGACCTCAGCAAGTTGCGTTGGTCAGACTGCGCAGCTGAAATGCCCTCCATGTATGCCTCCATCTGGTTGAGCACTTGGCTGTGGCCATGGAGGACATTAAGCATCGCAGTCTGACCAACCTGCAACTGCCGCAGGATGTCCACAGACTCAGCATTGGTGGCAGCAGTGGAGACAGGGGCAGGGGGTGCGGTGCCTGGCAAGAAGGAGACACGTGGTGACCTAGCACGGCGGGAAGGGACACGAGCAAGTGGGAGGCCGGTGATTGTAATGGAGGGGGCGGGTAGTGATAGAGTGCTGGTGTCAGCTGTGGGAGCAGCCTCCGCCCCCTCGGAGTGCTCAGCCTCGGACCCGTCTGCGTCATAGTCGGTGGTGGTTTGACTGGACAGGTCCTCCGCTGCACTCCCGTCGGCCTCCGTGCCACTCGATGTGCCAGACAACTCTGCACTGCTGGCACTGGTGCTCGCTCCCTCCTCACGGTCCGTGCCAGTGTCTCCCTCGTAGTCCCCCGACGATGCTGTGGGCAAGGTGAAGAGACAGGAGAAATCAGACACCTGTATACATATGTCACATGAGTCAACTCTACATAGGTCACAGTGCATAGCCTGAAAAGCAACAAGAGTAACATCTACAATACAAGGTACATATGTAGTCCCTGCAACACACAGTTTGTTGACCCACCATGCCACTGTTAAAATATGGAGAGCATGACACAATAGCAAATAACTTGATATCAAATTGTACAGAGGAGCCAGGCTCTGGGGACAATCTAGCACAGCATCAGCGACACACAGCGTAGCCAAGAAAGGGATGAGCAGGAACCATGACTAGCAACTCTTGGGACATGCTGCAAAGGTAATACTGAAAACCATGGCCAACATGACTGGGGCACTGCACCTTGAGTGTTTGGCCACACAAACATCACACACTGGCCAGACCGAGCAAGGAGACTTCAGGTTTGGACATGTAGGCCTTGCCCGCACCACCCCCCCCCCACCTGAGACAATGTGATTGAGACAGAGGAAGTACTTACACCTCTTAGTCTGGGATGAAAACACATGGCCTGCAATTAATCCTGATCGCACACAAACTACCCCTGGTGCGCCTGTCCACATATATCACTGACAAACAACCATCATCAGATAGTTGTACCAAGA
Organism: Triturus cristatus; assembly: GCF_964204655.1. NCBI lineage: Eukaryota > Metazoa > Chordata > Amphibia > Caudata > Salamandridae > Triturus > Triturus cristatus. The sequence continues at coordinate 1,529,194,365 of NC_140591.1, forward strand.
CACACAGGCACTGGCCCCTGTGAGTATGCACCAGCTAAATTAGGTCACTCTGTACAGTGGACACATGTAGCACAGTATACGTGAATACAAATGAGGCCAGGGTACTATGCAACAGGGCCCAAACTATGCTGAAGACACAGAGAATGTCCACATTGTCTGATGACACACATGATACCTAGGAAAAGGTGCCCCAGGGGACTGTAGTGGCCACACTACTCCATGGCCCTGGATGGATATGACTGGAACACAAGCCACCATCCCTGAACTATGCACATCTCACACTCAAGCACATCATGTCAGAGGGCACAACATTCGACATGCAGGCAGTAAGGCAGTACACATGAAACACACACTCCCATGTCGGGACTCAGCATCAGTGCCAACTAACATGGACCCCACAATGACAGAACTGGCCAGGGCACAGGCAACGTGCAAAAACCTGTTACACACCAACCCCACACATGATGCTGCAAGCATTGGGCACTTGGAGTAACTGCCAGCCTAGATGACCTTGTGCAAGAGTGACTACACACAGACCAGGGAACACATGGCAAGGAGGGGAAGGGAGGAAGAACAGCACCACTTTACTTTGGGGAAGAGGATATGCACAGCACATTTAAACCCTGGCAGTGTATCCATGCAACTGCGCACTTCCAAAAGCTGGTCACACACAACAAACACACATGTACCTACCCCCTTCCTGCTGCTGCTTCTCCGCTAGGCGCCTATCCAAGTCAGGGAAGACCACCGCCAGCACACGCTTATGGATGTGGGTCAGACAGCGGCGCCCACGGTTTTTGTGGCTCACAGGTGAGTCCCCCTGCAGGACCCGTGCAATCCTCCGCGTCCAGCACTGGATGTCCTGCCAGCGTTTCCTCACCTGGGCTAGGCGCCGTTTCCGACCCTCCGTTCTCCTCACGGCACTGACGGCTTGCTTCCAGATCTCCCCCTTGGCACAGACGCCCACCTGTGAGGATGCAAAAGTGACAATACATCAATCCACCTTATCAATGATACAGAGACACACATATTACAAATCATGCATGTTTGACCTGGCCATAGTATGCAGCCAAGTCATTGCACCTTTGTCATAGTGACATCATCCTCCTGGGAATGGGCAAATGCAGTAGGTGCCATTGAAAGTACACAGGTGGCATGAGGGGTGCAACACAATAAATGATGCAGGCTCACACTGTGCATACCAAGCTACAACATGAATCTGAACAGTACCCCTAAGCAGTCACATGCCCCAGCCCACTTACACCACCTCAGCAGAGTACACAGACACACACAGGCACTGAACAATCACCTGGCATTGGCAACTGGCGCTACAAACCTCACTCTGCACATGTGCCACTAGACTGGGGGTGTCACAGATGTGGGGCTGTCTCAGCACGGCAGACATCCAGCACAGCTCCCTGCTCACATCAGTTGGGCAGGGTGTATCCATCCCACATGCAGCTGGGGTGCAACACTCCACATATGCACACACCCACATGACAGGGGACTCACACACACACACCAATGTCCAGGGGACGAACACATCATTTGGACACTCTCACCACAGGTACACTGAACAGACACACATCTGTGGGTCCTGGCACCTGACACCCTGGGGGGAGCACAGACTCACATCAGGACTGTAGGAACAACATTTCCAGGAGGATTAGGCAGTCCCAAAGCGGCATGCACCATGCAGTGATCGTCACAGTAAGCACCATGCTAGTGCGTTGTGCACACAGGAACTACAGCATGCTCTGCATGGGAGACATGAACCCTCCCCCCCCCTGGGAACCACTATGAAGAACCCTGCATGTCTGTCACACCTGGACACAATGCCAGAAGTCACAGTAAATAAAAGGGGCACAGTTTAAGCTAGTGGGGTCTGCACTCACCTGCTCCCCTGGTCGACCATACAGCATGGTGTACTGTGGGAGGATCACATCCACCAACACCATATTCTCCTCCATGGTGAATGGCTGGGCCCTCTCCACAGACCTGGACATGGTGCCAGAGGAATCACAAGCAGCAGCAGTATTGTGTAATGAAGGGATGTGCAGGCAAGTGCTCTCTCAAGGGACCTGGCTGCCTTATATCTTCCTTGCTGGCCTGTTTCATTTACAGGAGTACAGAGTGATCGGCTCAGTCACATTTGCATCCTACGTGTCCTCCAATAAATTTAAAACTACCCCAGTGACAGGCTATGCATGGTTTTAAAATTGAGCATGATGTAATGTCAACAACCACATTGCAACAAAGTACATTGTCTCCAACCGACTTCTGCTGGCCACATGATGCAAAATTCAAACCTGAAACCCGGTCTCAATGACAACCAGCATGCATTTAGGCCCCTATACTTGTCCCTCATGTGTCCCCTATGGCAATCCTATGTCACAACACAGGTACGGTGCGTCCCACAGCCCTAGGGCACCCCAAATGCATTGCAACGGACCGTACACGCGTGTGTAGGGTCCCTATCACTATGGTGGTGCTGGCGTATGCGTACGCCATAGTGATACGGATCGTACACGCGTGTGTATGGTCCCTATCATTATGGTGGTGCCGGCGTATGCATACGCCATAGTGATACGGACCCTACACACGTGTGTACGGTCCCTATCACTATGGGGTTGCTCGCGTACGTGTACGCCATAGTAGTCCGGACCGTACACACGCGTGTAGGGTCCGTATCACTGTGGCCTACGCATACGCCAGCACCACCATAGTGATAGGGACCGTACACACGCCCTCGGAGCGTATGTACGGTGGGATTCACACCTGACAGTGGTGACAGGCGGCACACAGGAATGAATTGAGCTGTCATACATGGCCAAGGCTGGACATCAAGGCATCGTCTGTGCAGTACTACATGTGTCTGGCACAGGTGGGTCAGGCTGTGATGTGGCACCATACTCCTGAGGTGTGAAGCTAATTACAGTATGATGGGCTGTGTACACATGTCACGTGTGATGGTGCCCTATGTGCCACACATCCCCTTCACTCCTTTGACATGTGTGCATGTAGTACTGACTTGGTCACCGACACCCGCAAATGTCCCCTGATGCCAGGTACACGGAATGTTACCCCTGACAAGTGAATGCCCGCGTTGCACGCTGTAGCTATGTCATGTGTGTGTCATGTGTTCCCATAAGTTTGCTGTAGGTGTTTGGTCAAATGCATCTGCTGTTGCTGCAACCAACATGTGTCTGTGTGTAGATGGGCATGGCACACTGTTACGCACACCTGCACACATGTGTAAGCCGACGTTAGGTGTGTATGTATGCATCAACACGGAGTTCCAAAAGACGGACATATCTGCATACTCACAATGTATGTGTGATCAGTCTTGACATGTAATCCTTCATGGCAAGGTGTGTGGTGTGTCCTTATTCTATGACATGTGACCTGTGCCTCTAGTGTTCCGCAACCTGTCTGTGCAATAAACATCCTTCTTCTGCACATATTTGGATGTCTGTAACTCCCGTAATGCGTCTGCCTGCTCACTTACACTGGCCCACAGCTAGTTTCATGGCATGGCATATTGAGGTTGAGAATCAACGTTTGTAGCTGGCTCTTGGTAGGAGTGTCACATGCCTGGCATCTGTGTCCAGGGCATGTTGCACAGACCTGACTCTGTATGTAGCATATGTGTATTGCCTGTTGAGCATGTGCTCTGTACATTGACATTGGTGGTGTACTGTATTCACTCTTCGTTGTCCCTTCTAATTCACTGCAGGGCTCCGCCTCTCCTTCGACCAATGACTTGGCTGACATGCGGGAAAATGACTGTATACGCCGCTACCGCTTCCCCCAATGTTTGATTGAGGACCTGATGAGACGGCTGGCACCACACCTCCAACCGCTACACAGGTATCCTACTGCACTGACACCCAAGATGAAGGTGATGGCAGCCCTACATTTCTTGGCCACGGGTACCTTTCAACATACCATTGCCCATGTCGGTGGCATGTCTCAAACGATGTTCAGCCATGTTCTGCATGATTTTTTAGAGGCCATGTTGGAGCACCTGGATGAGTTAATTAAATTCCCAACTCCTGAGCAGTTGACAGCTGTCAAGCGTGAGTTCTATGCCCTGGGAGGGATGCCCCATGTCATTGGGTCCATAGATGGAACACATGTGGCTTTGGTACCACCACAGGCACAGGAGGTAGCCTTCCGTAACCGCAAGCATTACCACTCCATTAATGCCCTTGCGGTGTGTCTTGCCAACATGGTGATTTCACATGTCTGTGCTCGTTTTCCAGGATCAGCACACGATGCGTACATCATGAGGCGTAGCAGGGTGCCTGAAATGATGCTGCAGCTGCGCAACGAACGAGCATGTATTGTTGGTGGGTATACTCTGGCAGTCCTGTATTTAACGTCATCTTCCTGTCTTACTGCTCCTCCTGACCCACTCTTGTCCATGATGTTTCCATGTAGGGGACGCTGGCTATCCCAACATGCCATGGCTGATCACGCCTCTCCGCAACCCCAGCACGGCTGCCGATCACCGCTACAACAACGCCTATGGGCGGACCAGGCGAGTGATAGAGAGGACGTTTGGCCTCCTGAAGAGCCGATTCCGTTGCCTCCACAAGACCAGTGGCACACTCCCATATGCACCGGTGAAGGTCTGCAAGATATTCCTCGTGTGCTGCATGCTGCACAACATGGCAGTGGAGAAAGCTGTGCCACTCATCCTGGATCCAGATGAGCAGGACCATCCACCCGTGGAGGATGAAGGGCTTGGGCACAAGGCAAGTGATGTGGAGGAGGAGGAGGCGGTAGAGGACATGCGGAGTCGGCTCATACGCGACTTCTTTGCTTAGTGGTGAGTTCCAGTGTCTGAGTGTGCACGCATTGGGTTGTGTGTGGCATGTGTTGCAATGTGTGTGTCCATCTGCATGTCTTCCAAGTGAGTCTGAGGTGTGTTTGGATGTGTCACTCGAGTGATGGTGCAATAGAAGAATGTTTTTCCAGAGTCATCATTGTCACCTAGCATGTTGACAACCTAATACGTGTCGAGTACATGCGCATGCATGCGGATGTGCTTCTTTTGGCTGACTTCTGGTGTGTCTCCCATCCACAGGTACTTGCGCATGCTGTCTGCTGGTGGCATTGTTGTGCTCCTGCTATTCCTCATGAACACAGCAACATGTGCTGAATCATCGTTACATGCACGGACAAGTTAGAAAATCTTCTTCGGGTAAGGGATGCAGCACGGCTTTTTGGGAGTGGTATTTGTTTTGAATGTGTGTGCACTGCTCCTGTTCATGTTTGGATACTTTACATACATGTAGAATCACCATGGGGCACATGACCTCGAGCAGAATTCACCTGAATTGATGGTCAGACTTGGTGACAGTCATCTGTAATGGGATTGTGGATTGTGATGATGCCATCAATGTGTGTAACACTGGCCTCGGAAACATACGGGTTGCACCGGGTTGACATGGTGTGTGAATTCCCCATTAGGGGCTCAATGGTGTATAGCAGGCTCTCCGTGAGCAGCAGGGGGTGTTTAGCTGTAACCCGTCACTTGTGTGCCAGTGCCATGGATTTCCAGCATCTGTGGTGGTAAGGCGGGTGCCAGTGTTGGTCCCACGTGTTCATCCACATGACCTGTGTATGTGTTGACAGAGTTGCATTAGCATTCCGACACACATGAGTAATAAAGGTGTCCCTCTGCCTCCAAGGTGCCTCATCTCTGTCAATGGTGGTCTGTTGCCACTGTGCATGCGGCATGTCTGGTATTGTTGTCAGAGATGGTGCATATGAGTCTATGTGTAGAGTAGCAAGATGCAAGCTGTTTGTCAGGGATTAGATTCTGTATTGTGCATGATGTCCATGGCTGTGTAGGTATTGTGGCATGTCAGTCTCCACGACGGCCACTGTGCTGCATGTGAATCCATTGTGTGTGTGTGTGTCATGTTGAACCAGACATTCCTTCCTTGACATACACCTTTTGCATAGTTCCTTCCTGAGATCCTTGTCTTTGTGTGCTACTTGTGGCATTGTTTCCTTGACATAGCGCATGCTGCTGCAGGCCCTGCAGCAAGGGCACCCAGTTTCCACGCAAACGAGCTGGTGTTCATCATGGATTGCTTGCTGACATGTGCTATGCTGATCAGCAGCATCTGTGCCTCATGCGGCAGCACACTCTGCATTATGCACAAGATCCCCAGTTCCATCCACCTCAAGGCAAGAGGGAGACCATCCCCCAGGTCAACTACGACATCCGTGTCTAATCCTACTCTGCACTCTACGGACATGTGCGTTAGAAATCCGATGATACTTGTCCACATCCAGGGTGCATCTGCACAGCTCTGCTACTACATCCGGCGACCAGGCCACATCAACGTCCAACAGAGATGGGGGGAGTGGATCACTGCCAGCTGCAGGATGACCTTCTCAATCCACGCACACACTCAGGATGCAGCCCACAACCACAACACAACCTTGTGGCACTGTGCATCCAACACCCCCATTGTGCCATCTCCATGCATCCAACCTTGGCTGGCCCACCATTCTCCACATCCACCTGACTCAAGCATGCAGGACATGGTTCTGCCACGTGTCTACACATACCTGGGACTCCCACCCCAGGACACTCCACATGATCCCTGACCTCTGCGAATGACTGTTGCTCTTCTAAATATGTCTGTAGGCACAGTTGTGCGGGCACCCCCTCAGCTGGTTGGGCCCATCACGGGTGAGTATGGTGCTCCATGTCTGTCTTGGATGGTACATTGTGACCCATGTGTGTCCTGTGCCAGACTCAGACCCCAGGGTATGGATGTTTGGAGTTAATTCTGAAATCAGGCATGGTTTGACTTTACAACACACACATGTAGTGGAATAATGCAAAATGACGGCATCATCTTGTGATTGGGATGAATTTTATTAGTGCTGGGGTACGTGTTTGTGGGGGTGACAAGAGGTGCTTGGCGGGAGTGTAGAATCCAAAGTTCACAGGGGGAGTTGGTGTCCTGGCCATTGAAAGTCATCAGAGTCTGTGCACAGTCTTGGTCAACATTGGTCAGACAGTGACCAGCAAGGCCATGTGGCAGAGAATGTCCTGGTGCCAGGCCAGGTGACCTGGGAGATGGTGATGTTCCGCTGACTCTCACGGTCTTTTTCGTGGACGACCCACCTTCCTGCGGGGACCCTCAGAAGCCTGCCTTGACGATGCAAGGGACGCTCCATCAGATGAATCCTCCTCCTCCTCCCTCCCTGTTTCTGGTGCTGCTCTACGCCTGGTGGCACAGGGAGGGTTTGCCAGGCTTTGGGCGATCTGACGGAGGGATTGGCTCATGTCCCTGTGCACCGCCAGGAGCTCTGCCAGTCTTGCCTCCATCCTGGCATGATGCTCAACCTGCAGGCTCTTCATCTCATTGAGGGTCCCCACTACCTGGGCGATGCCTCTGGAGTCACGCCGGTATGCGTCCAGGATGTTTCTGACGTGTGCCATAGCCGGGTCCTGAGCCAACTGGTCAGGTTCGCGCCTCCGCCGTCCTCCACTCCCACCACCCCTGCCCACTTGCGCCTGGCCTGCTGTTGTGGGCACATCGGGTTTCCGGGACCCCTGAGGGATGGCATTTGCAGTGTCGCCTGCCTCCTCCTGGGTGCCCGGAGAACCTTGTCCCTCCTGGACAGACTGGCTGTGTTGTTGTGTGCGGGCAGGGCTCCTGGGTGTCTCCTGGGATGTGGCAGGAATGGGGGTGGTGGTTGGCACAGTTGTACCTGACGCAGGTGCTGCAGGTGGTTGGACACCAGAGGGGCCAGGTTGGTCTGGGTCATCCACGGAGTGGTGAGAGTCGTCGCTGCCAGTGGGGTCCTCTTCACGCAGAGCCTGGTCCTGTGAGTCTTCCCCCCCAGTGTTGGGGGGAGATTGATGACGTTGACGTGTGTGTGAGAGAGACAGTGTTAATTGTGTTACATGCGACATCCATGTTTCATTCCTGTTTGATTTGGCACAGTTCCTATGGGTGGTTGGATTTGGCTAGCATTCCTCACACAGTGCACTTGTGCATGGGTATGTCCCTTGGCCGCAGCTTTCGACACTTTACCTATGTGTGACACAATCTTAGTTGATGCATATTTTGGGAACGCAGTCAGCAGTGTAGTGAGCGGGCGTAGCAAGCCATGCCGAGCCGCCTTACGTGTTGCACTCTACGTGGCCAAATGGTGTTTATTCCATGCTATTTGAGAATGCAGGTAGGTAACTTAACAATTTGTGACAGGGTTCTGACGAACACAGTGGGTAGGTATACTGGGTGTAAGGTTCTGTTTGGGCCTGCAGCAGGGATGTACTCGTGCACAGATTGACACATGGCCTAGTGTTTATCAAAGGTTGAAGGGGGGTTCACGCACTGCAAAACCTTGTCTACATGCACACAGTCCACCTGCTGACGAGCGGACATGGCCACACCACCCAAGGGTGATTTGGTCTCCCTCTGTCTCCCTTTCTCCCTCCCTCTGTTAGCCTCCTCCCTCTGTCCGTCTCCCTTTCTCACTCCCTCTATCAGCCTGCTCCATCTGTCTGTCTCCCTCTATCTCCCTTTCTCCCTCCCTCTGTCAGCCTCCTCCCTCTGTGCGTCTCCCTCTGTCTCCCTTTCTCCCTCCCTCTGTCAGCCTCCTCCCTCTGTCTGTCTCCCTTTCTCCCTCCCTATATCAGCCTCCTCCCTCTGTCCGTCTCCCTTTCTCCCTCCCTCTGTCAGCCTCCTCCCTCTGTGCATCTCCCTCTGTCTCCCTTTCTCCCTCCCTCTCTCAGCCTCCTCCCTCTGTCCGTCTCCCTTTCTCACTCCCTCTATCAGCCTCCTCCCTCTGTCCGACTCCCTTTCTCCCTCCCTCTATCAGCCTCCTCCCTCTGTCCGTCTCCCTTTCTCCCTCCCTCTGTCAGCCTCTTCCCTCTGTGCGTCTCCCTCTGTCTCCCTTTCTCCCTCCCTCTCTCAGCCTTCTCCTACTTCTGTCCGTCTCCCTTTCTCACTCCCTCTATCAGCCTCCTCCCTCTGTGCGTCTCCCTCTGTCTGCCTTTCTCCCTCCCTCTCTCAGCCTCCTCCCTCTGTCCGTCTCCCTTTCTCACTCCCTCTAGCAGCCTGCTCCCTCTGTCCATCTCCCTCTATCTCCCTTTCTCCCTCCCTCTGTCAGCCTCCTCCCTCTGTGCGTCTCCCTCTGTCTCCCTTTCTCCCTCCCTCTGTCAGCCTCCTCCCTCTGTCCGTCTCCCTTTCTCCCTCCCTCGATCAGCCTCCTCCCTCTGTCCGTCTCCCTCTGTCTCCCTTTCTCCCTCCCTCTCTCAGCCTCCCTTTCTCACTCCCTCTATCAGCCTCCTCCCTCTGTCCGTCTTCCTCTATCTCCCTCCCTCTATCAGCCTCCTCCCTCTGTCCGTCTCCCTCTGTCTCCCTTTCTCGCTCCCTCTCTCAGCCTCCTCCCTCTGTCCATCTCCCTTTCTCACTCCCTCTATCAGCCTGCTCCCTCTGTCCGTCTCCCTCTATCTCCCTTTCTCCCTCCCTCTGTCAGCCTCCTCCCTCTGTGCGTCTCCCTCTGTCTCCCTTTCTCCCTCCCTCTGTCAGCCTCTTCCCTCCCTCTGTCTGTCTCCCTGTGTCCACCTCTGTCTCTGTCCCTCTCTCTGCCCCTCTCCCTCCCTCTGTGTGTCACCCTCTGTCACATCAGCCCAGCTTCCTGGGCACACACAGTTTGCAGGTCTTGCAAAGGCCATTGGCTTGTTCATGTGGGTTTGTTTCTTCTCTGCGGGCACCCATTGGGCGGAGTGTCTGAGTCTGCGCTGCTGCTGTGGCGGTGTGTGCTGACACTCTTTCAGTGTGCTGCGTCTTCATTGGCTGGTGTTATGTGCAAATTGTGCCTTCATACCCATGTCGTCCTGCAACGCGGCCACCATTAGCAGGCAAAACAGTACTGTGTGGGGACACACTGTTTGTATGGCTGTGCCCTAAGCCATATGGGCTGAGGGCATTGTTGTGTGCTTCAGAGTTGCTCTATGTTAGTTTTGAGGCCCACCCTCCCGGCATCAGGGACATCCTGTCTTGTGTTGGTGTTTTGTGTGGCCTGTGACTTGGCATGGCCTTGCTTGGGGCATGGGGCATGGAGGCGCTAGTGGCATGTGTGTGTTTTTGGAGTGTGGTTGTGTCCGGTGCTGGCTTTGGGGGGTTGCGTGCATGATTGGTATTTGGGTTGTATATGGCGTTCCCCCCATGTGAGGTGAGTTGTTTGTGTACTCACCAGGCTCTCGGACTCCTTCTAGTCCGTCTACTCCCAACGGCGGCAGCGTGGCCATCACCTTCTCCTCCCAGGGATGGTAGTGTACCGGTCTGTGGGCCGGCCCTCCTCCAGTGATGTTGGCCTGGTTGTGCTCGTCCGTCATTTTGCGGCGGACCGTCCTCCGCAGATCGTACCACCTGGCTTGGCACTCATGCCTGGTCCTTCTGGTGGCCCCAACAGCATTCACGGAATTGACTATCCTCTCCCACATGGCAGATTTTTCTGATATGCTGGTCTGTCTGACCAATGTTCCAAAGAGCTGTGGCTCGACTCTGATGATTTCGTCGACATGGGACTCCAGCTCGTCCTTTGTGAACTTTGGATTCTTGTTGGTGGGCATGGTGTGGGGTGTGGGTGGTTGTGGGGGTGGGGGTGTGGATGGGTGTGGGTGTGGATGGTTGTGGGTGTGCAGGTGTGTGTGTGTGAATGTGATGAGGGTGTGTTTGTGATGGTGGTTGTGTGAAGGAGTGCAAGTGTAAGGTGTATTGATGGTTGAAGTATGGTGCAGTGCGTTGTCTCTGGGGTCTGGCAGCAGTGGATCTGTTGCAAAGGATCATGGTTTGTGTGTGTTGGGCCTTTTTATTGGTCCATTTGTGGGTGTGGCTGTGTTTGAACTTTGGGTGGGTGTGTTATAAGGAGTGGTAGTGGTTTGGGCCTCTGTTTATCTGTTTGTCAGTTGCAGGTCAGTGTATAGGATGTATTTGGCCTTGTTGGATATGTTTTGTGGTCTTGTGTGCCTCGAATTGACTCTCCTTGTGTTTTTTTGGTTTGTCCTGGTTCAGTAGGAGTGTTTTTAGCGTCTGTACGGTGCGTACATGGGCCATGTTGTTGTACAGTGCTGTCCTTTGCTATGGCTTAGTACGACTCGTACATGCCCGATGTTGGGTGAGGGTGCTGGTGTGTGGGCCTGGGGTAGGGTGCGTACGAACACGGGCAGGGTGTTGGTCCGCACCGTCCATCGGTGGTGGTGTTTCGCACCGTACATACAGGGGGGCTGGGTGTAGGGTCCGTACATACACGGGTGGGGAGTTGGTACGCTCCATGCATACACGGGTGGGGGTACGGTACATACATACACTGGTGGGGTGGGGGTACGGTCCGTACATACACGGGTGGGGAGTTGGTACGCTCCATGCATACACGGGTGGGGGTACGATCCGTACATACACTGGTGGGGTGGGGGTACGGTCCGTACATACACGGGTGGGGAGTTGGTACGCTCCATGCATACACGGTTGGGGGTACGGTCCGTACATACACTGGTGGGGTGGGGGTACGGCCCGTACATACACGGGTGGGGAGTTGGTACGCTCCATGCATACACGGGTGGGGGTACGGTCCGTACATACACGGGTGGGGTGGGGGTACGGTTCATACATACACGGGTGGGGAGTTGGTACGCTCCATGCATACATGGGTGGGGGTACGCTCCATGCATACACTGTTGGGGGTTCGGCGCGTGCATCCGCGGCCGGGGGGCGTTTTGCGCGTACATGCGGGGTCTGTGGTGGGGTGTTCGGCGCGTGTGCGGGCACGTGTCTCCATGCTTGCTATGGGAGTTCGGTCCGTACTGTGTTATTTCCATACAGTTGTGAAATCGAACGGACGGGAGTGATCGTACTTGCGCGGTCGGACTTCATTTTTCCGATTCGTACGGTAAATCGTCCGGGGATGTGTCGGACACAATTTCCGACCCGAGGACGTGAGGGGAAATTTTCCGGATGTGATTCGTATGGAGTTTTTCCCATGCGAATCGTACTTGCCAGTTTGTACGCTACTTGGACGGAAAAAAGTCCAGATTCAATTCGGACGGGGAACATTTTTCCAGGATCGGAATCGGCACCTTAGTTGTTTGTTGTTTTTGCTCGGTAATAAAATCCATTATATTAGGAAAAATATTGTGTTTTATGTCAAGGTTAGGCATTTGAGGTATTTCAATGTGATTTGTAAAGCAAAGTCTTTCTTTTTTCTTAGTGAGGAAGTTGGACAAAACATTTCCAAATGTAACAGCAAGTGTCACTGTTCAGAAACAGCTTATAATCCTATCTGTGGTTACGATGGCATTGAATACATCTCTCCATGCTATGCGGGGTGCGAAGATGTCAGTTTTGCCTTCACGGAAAATAAAGTTTTGGTAAGTTACCCTGTTTTTGAAGGATGTTTATCGTGAGTCACTACCTCCTCATTCCAGTCCTTGCTCTAAGAGGGTGAGTAGCACCTTGGAGAAACGCAAACCCCACTGTTACCTCAGAAAAAGCTCTGCCAAATTGGCTATGCTACTTTTTATAATCCAACCTTTAGCTAAGGACACAATGCTGTTCCCAGTTCCTGTTTGTTTGTCACCGTCTTGCGATAGGTCAATTTGTTCCTCATTCTGCAGTGGCAGAATGGGGATGCGATTCATCCCACTCTGCTCTATCAGGCAGTTAGGTGTGGGAAGGTGCTTCACCTCTGATTTTCCTGGTAGCTTGTTACTTGACTTTTGTCGGTGCAGTTCTGGTGTTCCGGTCTGATGTGGTTGACCTCAAACTTGAGAGAGACTCTGCTGAAGAACGCTCAGGATCTGTCATGCCCCCATTTGTGCAAGACTTACTTTGAGCTTGCTTAGTTGCTGCTGGCATGGACATCCCTGGCCCAGTGCCATTTATAGTGCTTCCCTTTTGGTTGATTGGAAGTTTATGTGAGCCAGATTGCGCTATGGTTTAAGGGTCAAGAATTTACACCATCAAACTGACTCCAACACAGCTGGTTTGGTTTCCATGGGTTTATTTGACCGTCTCATGGAAACTTCTGCCAAATAGCTCCTGTCCCATGGAAGACCTTAGTGGGAGTTACATTCACATTGCCAGATTTCCCTTCTGGGTGTCTGATAATAGTTACTTTTAAATGCCAGTCCAACTGAAGATTTACCATTGTCAAGTTGGGTGTGAAGAGTTCCATTCATGTTGGAGGAGACTGCGTGGTGGAGGCTTTTGGTGTGAAGAGCAGGTCGCACTTTGCAGACAGTCATTGTTGTAGTGCAGAGCGCCAATTGTCGCTGGAGCTTTGCAGTGGTTGATCCGAGTGGAAGATCGCTGTTGGCTCAAAGTGCTGGTCTTGTGTTACCAGTCATCATAGATGGATGCTGTCAGCGCAAATAGCAGGTCTCACTGGAGCTTTGGGTTGATGGCCAGGAAGGGCCCAAACTTCAGGTTTTTCACTTTTTTGTGGAGGAGCTTCTTACTGATGCCAATCAAAGATCCAGGACCTGTGGGCAACTCTTGGGCATCACGAGTCCCTCTACCAGAGACTAGCAGCAAGAATCAGGCAGCTCCCAGCAAGTCGGGTTCGTGCTGGTCAACTTGGGCAGTTGCAGGGAGGCCTCTGGAATTTTGATGTTTCTTTGAGACTCACACAGAAGGTCAGCCAACTGACACTTGGACTCACTCTGGGTAGCCTGAAATTAAGGCAAGCAGGTCTACCTCTGCATTAGATAAAAAAAGGGGTTTGCTTGTGGGCACCACATGCACTTATTTTTGTTCACAAGGGCTCTTCAAGCTGACCATCCTGGTGTGAGAGCATTTGAGGTCCAAACCTGTCCTTTCCTTCTTGGCCCAAGTGTACAAATTGTGTCACTAGACCGGATGCCTCTGGGGCTTCATGTCATCTCCTGGTCCACCACAACTGGGCAAAGACTCCAGAACAAGTAGACTTGGGCAACATTAGCCATGCACAGGACACAGACATTTGCAGCACAAGGCATGTTCATGTAGCGTAGTGTGCCTAGGTCTTCTCCCTGGCTCCCCTACTGCTGCCTTGGCTGACGTGCTGTCCTGCCAGAGTGCCACAGGCACAATGCCTCTGCTTCAGATGACTGCCCACCTGTGCTGTGAGTGGCTGCATACAGGCTCAGGCAGCACCACAGGCGCGGGTAAGGATCTGCCTGCCCTTAGCTGTGCTGATTCTGCCGGCCCTCCTCAGTTTCAGCCTCTTTGCGGAGTTCCATCCGGGGAACCTCCTTCTGTACTACAGTGCTCTGCGTGGGCCATGATCCATTGTTAGCAGAAGCTACCCTGAAGCAGGAGCTTTGTCAAAGTTGTTAAGAGGGCCACACTTTCTCATTGCCGGATGTCATCAGGGTAGAATGCTTTGGTAGAGCCATGGGAGATGGCACACACCATTAGCACATGTAGGTCATGGCAGCGAGCTTGGCTAATCTGTGAAGGGGGAAGCATTCCATCACAAGAAGATTCATCTTATGTTAGGGTATTTTAACAGCAGTTCTGTCACAGAGATGTCTCTTCCATCGGGCCATGAAATGGGTTTCCAGACACTTCTGTTGACACAACTTAAAGCAGACCAGGTGTGAAGGAAGAGACAATGTGAGACAGAAGAGAGAAAGCAGGGAAGGTGAAAAGAGAACAAATTGAAGAACAGCTGAAACGTGAAGACATGAGACAGAAAAGAGCCAGGTTAGAGGGAATAGAGCAAAGCATGGAAAAAGAGGTAACATGCCATTGGTGACGAAGAAAAGAGAGAAAAGGGTAAAGTCGACTGAGGACAGATACTAGAGAGAGGGTATAGAGCCAAGCAGTGGCAAATTATAGAGGGGCCAGTGGTGCCACTGGGGAAGGTTGGCTACACCATAGTGAAATTTGACCACAGCCTCTTTATAAAAATTTTGAGGAACACTCATTTTTGGTACAGATGAGGCACTGGTTCAATACCTCCAGATGATGGAGTTTCCGCAGGTACTTGTGGCCACCCTGCACATAAGTATAAGAATGAGATCACCCAAAACTGAATTAGATGGCAAGTTAAGTATCATCATATTTTCAAGTAACCATGTTTTTCCTTTGTATTTTAAAATTGCACACACTTGATGTATCTAGATCGATGTATGGTTAAGCCTTGTGGGGCATATTTATCAAGGGTTTGCATCGCGTTTGCACCACACAATATGGTGCATGCGTGATGCAAAGCCTAAAATACAAACTTCTCAAGCCCACTTTGCATGGCCCTAAGTGGCTTGATAAATCAGGAGTAATGCACCACAGCGCAAATTGCTGCATTGCATTACTCTTTGCTAGGGAGGAATTCCCAGATTTACCATTACTGGTGGACCTGAGAATGTGCCAAAATGCTACACCTTCCCAAGGGAGGCATAACGAGGAGATAAATCTTAATTTCTCCTTGCTGCTTCCTCTTTCTATGCGTGCACCATTCTGCAACACACATGGAAAGAGGAATATGCCTCTGGATTTTTTTTTGTGCAGGAAGGTGCTCCTTCCCGCACAATCCTGAATGTAACGCAGGCACCCTTGCAATGTGGTGCAAGAGTGCCTGCTTTGGCGCTAGGCAGCTTATTGTGCACCAGCGGAGGGGAAAGGACATGAATGTGCAGTATTGTTATGAATACATCGCATTCCTGCTCTTTTCCTTTAACGCAGCACAGTGCAGCAAGTTAACTTGCTGCACATCGGTGCTTTTTCATAAATATGGCCCATATCTATTTTAGAGAGTGATTTGTAGTTTTTCTTTGTTTTATTAACAAATAGTTTCTTTTTTCTCGAATATCGACATTGAATATGTTGTACTGCATTTAGAGTGGTGATGAAGTTTTCATGAAGTATGGCTTTTGAATTATGCCTCATTGGCATGTAGGTTTACCTTTCTATGATAAAAATATTGATACACACCAGGAATTCAGGGGAGACTGTACTTCTCCCTGTCTGAATATAAACTCACTAAAAGTACATCTCAAAATGGCAAAAAAAGAGGAAAAAAGAAAAATCCCCAGAATGTGAAGTAGTGAAGGTATCAGGCACATAGTATGCCCTGTTCATGGGAAGAGACCTCTTTTAGGACAAAAACCCTCACTCACCCAAAGGTGACATGCTTCATCTTAGGGTTCCCTCCTCACACCAGGGCCACAAGGTCGCTGATATGGGCTACAATTTTGCTGGGCTTCAAGAGGAGCTGAGGTGTTTTATGGAAGGGACCAAAGGTAGGGTTGGTGAGCAGCAGAGTGCAAAGGAAGAAAGTTAAAACTGTTTACCGGAGGCCAATTATCTTTTATTTTTTTGTCTCTGTTGGTCAAGTGACTATAGGTGCTGACGCAGACCATGCAGTCCATGGGGCTTTTGGAGTATGTTTAAAGGAGGGCTTCTCTGTGGTTGTTCCTGGTCCTTCTTGAAGCTTTCTGTATGAGTTTGGTAGGGTAAAATCATTCTGATAGATTGACGCTAAGTGTATCAGGATGCTCTCTGTACTTCGATGCAGTTTCTGCGTATCTTTGAGGAAATGTCCCACCGGAAGGTTGTTTCTGAGAGCATGTGGGTGGAAACTGGTGTAGCTTTGTAAGGAGTTATGAGCCATATGTTTCCTATATAGCTGTGAGCGTCTGCAACCATCCTTAGGATACAGTCATAGGTCAAAAAAGGAAAGAGAGGTCCTGCTGAATTCACACATGAATCTCAAGTGGGGATTCCTTGATTTAAGCCAGGTAGCAAAGGTTTCTAGTGAGTTGGCCAAGACTTTCCATACCACCAGTATGTTGTCAATATATGTCCACCAGATTTTGAGATTGGCAGAATAAGGGTTGTCTGGCGGGTAGATATATTTGAACATTGTGCATGTAGAGGTTAGCCATGTTTGGGGCAAAGGTACTGCCCATCGAAGTCCCTGTGACCTGCCAGTATAGTTTGTTCCTGTAACTGGAAGACATTTTCTTTCATAGCGACAGTGGCACAGTCCATCACAAAGAGGTTGGAGTCAAAGCGGCCTGCCTTCTGTTGTCCAAAAGCTTTCTGACTGTTTGTAAGGACTCATCTTGTGGGATGTTGGTGTAGAGGGGTTCCACATCAAAAGACGCCAAAAGGTGTTTCTCTGGGTCAAAGGCAAACTCGGGGAGGACATTCAGTATGTGTTTGGTATCTTGTTGGTAGGATGGAATTTCTGCCACAATAGGGAATAGAACCATTACACAAATTGGGGAAGTGGTTCAAGCAATGATCCAATACCGGAGACAACGGGACTTCCTGGTCAGAGTCTGGTGGGGGTTTTGAGTATTTTTGGTAAGATGTAGAAGTACGGTGTTTCAAACTGTTTTTGTAGCAGAAACTCTGATTCACCCTCGATGTTCCAGCCCTCCTATTTTCCTTTCTTTCTCTACCATTGTCTTTATGGTAGCCAGTAGTCTAGGGGTGGGCTGCATCAGTAAGTGTTGGTAGTATCTCTCATCATTAAGTTGTCGATGGAACTCATCTTGATAGCTCTGCTGGTCCATGGTGACAGTGGCTTTTCCTTTGTCTGATGGTTTTATGACTATCTCATTGTCAGATTCTAGTTGTTGGTGACAGTGCAAGTCAAGTTTTGATAGATTGAAGAAAGGCATTTTGGCCGAGCATCTAAGTCTTTCAAATTCTATAATCACTGCCTTCTCAAAAGTTGCCACTTCTGATCGAACCAAGTGGAGAGGTGGATTAAAAGGTAGACGTATTCCTCATGTCTGTGTTGGTTTCTCTTACAAGGTCATTAGCTTCTGTATTGTCTGAGAAGGAGAAGGCCAATCAAACTTTTCTGACGAACTGGAATAGTTCAATCCGTGTGATGAAATTGTCACCCAAGTGGGTGGGGACAAAGCCCAGTCCCTTATTGAGGACATCTTGTTCTAATGGAGTCAGAACCTTGGGACTAAGAATGACTACTAGATTAGTGATTGTTGATGGGGAGGTAGCTCTCGTCATGCTCCGTTTCAGGCATTGTTCGATTGCCGGGTCCCACTGCACTCACTGAGTGTATTGTTGGTTCCCTGGTGTCAATCTGTCTCCTCTTCTTCTCCGTCCTCTTCAGCCAGGCCCTGTTCTAACAAAGCGGGGTAATTCGTAAATACAAATGGGGTTGGATGGAAGGATTGTAATGGGTATACCCAAGGTTGGGGGGCCCACCAGGGTCCTGGGAGAGGTTGTTGTAGAGGTCCGGTGTATCTGCCTCTTGGTTGTCTGTTCTTCATCTAACAGTAGTTATTGGACCCACTGAATCCGAGTCTTCCGAATTGCTCAATTTTTCTGAATTGGAGGTACATTTTCTGTCCCTTGTCTCCAGCCTCTTACACCTTTCCTGTTGGTCCTCTCGGAGGGGAGTGATTCAAATTAATCCACTAAGTACGGGTATACTTTGTCATGTGTGAATCTTGCCATGTCCTTCTTCAGTTTGTGGATCTTGTATTTTAGAATCCTTCCCTTGTCTCACTAAGGGTTTTGTTGACCTATTCTAGCTTCTGCTTGAAATTAGTCAGCTGGACAGTGACTTTGATCTGAGATTCCAGTTGTTAGATCACAGTGAGGAGTTGGTCTGCTACTTCTTTGGCTGTGTTGATCAGGAGGATCAGCCAGTCCTGTATGCATCTCCATGAGATCAGGGACCAATTCTTCTTAGAGATCTTATTGTCTAAGAACAGTCTCGGGCGTTAGTGGCTGCAAGGCCCCGCTGGGCTATGTTCCCTTGTAAGTACTCTGTAAGAATAGCCGCATGCATATCAGTCTGTAGTTGCTGTCTTTTAAGGTTGGACAATCTAGTCCATTCCTCTGCCTGATGGGATGATCATCAATAAAAGCCAAGCCTATTCTTTCTGTCATACTGATTTTGTGGGGGTTGTTACTGATGTGGTTTCCCTGGTATGAGAAGGTAGGTATGGGGAAATAGAGTGAAGGGTTGGAGGGCCCAAATGAGGGATCCACAGTTCACCAAATGGTCTATATTTTGATACACACTAGGAATCCAGGGGAGATGCCCTGCAGGAGAGACTACTACTCCCTGGATGATTATAAACTCACTAAAAGTATGTCTCCAAATAGTGAAAAAGTGGGAAGAAAGAAAAATCCCCGGATGTGATGTAGTGAAGGTACCAGGCTCAGAGTATGCCCTGTTCATGTAAGGAGGCCTCTTTTAGGACAAGAACCCTCCCTCACCCAAAGGTGACATGCTTCCTAATAGGATTTCCTCCTCACACCATTGCTGCAAGGTCACTGAAATGGGCTCCAACTCTTTGGGGCTTGAAAGAAGGAGCTGAGGTGTTTTAAGGAAGAGGCCATCAGTAAGGGTGGTGAGGGACAGAGTGCAAAGAAAGAAAGTTAAAACTGTTTACAGAAGGCCAAATATCTTTTATTCTGCGGTCTCCTGGGGCAGGATTAAAAAAATAGAAGAACTGGTCCCAGATCTCATGGAGATGCACATGGGACTGGCTGGTCTTCCTGATCAACACTTCCAAAGAAGTAGCAGACCAAATCCTCATTGAGATCCAACAACTGGAATCTCAGATCAAAGTCACTGTCCAGCTGGCCACTTTCAAGAAGAAGCTAGAAGAGGTCAACAAAACCCTTACTGAGACAAGGGAAGGCATTCTAAAATACAAGATCAACAAACTGAAGAAGGACATGGCAAGGTTCACATATGAGAAAGTATACTGTACTTAGCGGATGAATATGAATCACTCTCCTCCAAGAGGACCAACAGGAGAGGGGCAAGAGGCTGGAGACAGGGGACAGACAAATTGTCCTCCAATTCAGAAGAGTGGAGCAAGCCGGAAGACTCAGATTCAAGTGGGTCCAATAACTCCTGTCAAAGGAGGCACAGACAGCCGAACCTCCACAACAACCTACCCCAGGACCCTGGTGGGCACCCCAACCTTGGAGATACCCTACACAATCCTTTCATCCAACCCCATTTGGAGTCCCAAATTACCCCCCTTTTTTAGAACAGGGCCAGGCCAAAGGGGACAGAGCAGAAGAGGAAACAGATTGACACCACAGAACCAACAAGATGCTCAGAGAGTGCAGCGGGATCTGGCAATCGAAAAAAAACACCTGAAACAGAGCCTGACGAGAGATTCCTCCCCCATCAACAAGCACCACTCCGATCTAGTCGTGAATCTTAGTCCCAAGGTTCTGACTTCATTAGAACATGATGTCCTCAATAAGGGACTGGGTTTTGTCCCCACCCGCTTGGGTGACAATTTCATCACACAGATTGAACTATCCCAGTTCTACAGAAACATTCAAATGCCCTTCTTCTTCTCAGACAGTAGAAAAACTAATGACCTTGTAAGAAAAACTGATATGGGCAGGAGGAATAAGTCTACCTTTAATCCACCTCTACACTTGGTCCCATCAGACTGACTTTTAATGAGTTTATTATATGATAAAAATATGCCATTCATTTCCCTTTGCTGCATTAGCTGTAGGTATACAATTTGTAGAACATAACTAGTATTCTACAAGCATGCATGACACCATCACCCTATCTGAGACTCATTCATTGGTACAAGGTATGTTGCTTCTTGCAAGTAGCCTTGCAGTTATCTATCTGTTTCCCTATGGTACTAAGAGAAGTGGGACATAATTATATTTACTCTGGTCCCTATTCCGTCTCTAGCTCCCTTTTAGAATTGGAATACATTTTTTTTTACTTTCGTCTCTAAGAGGTCTCAAATTCAAAAAATAAAAAAGTAAAATGTTTTGTATATTCATTGTAATACACCTGATTCAGGACAAATGCTTCCTTACCAACATATTCCATGCTAACATCTGACATGTTTTTTTCTCATTACAGAATTATACTCAATGTAGCTGCATCCCTGGTTCTGGAAGAGAAGGATCTGCTCAACCAGGGTCATGTGGCAGTGGCTGTTCCCATCTGCTTGTGCCCTTTGTGGTTTTGTCCTGCATCGGTGCATTTATTGCAAGCACTACAAAAACACCATCTTTCATCCTCATCCTAAGGTACTAAGCAGTGCTTGCATATCGCTCTCCATCAAAGGAGCAAACTCTTCAGTTTCCTCAAGTTCGATAAGAAAAGCCTTGGCCAAGATTGATTGGATCATCAGCCTCTGCCCCCTTGTTGGAAATTGCCATTGTAGGAACATGCACTCGGATAAAAGATCCATTTCCTAAAGAACACAATGAAACTCCATCTTAGGTCCAGGACAGTGTTCTGACATGACTTAAATGCATCTTTGTCTTATTTAGTTCCAAACATTACTTCCCTACATCAAAATTCTGGGGACCCTGCAGTACCAATTTGGTGGCCAAGACAGTGTAAAGAATCTATAATGCTACAAGAACTTAAAAAAATATTTGAACTTTTAACATCCTATTCTTTGCCATGTTTAAGGCAAAGGACTCTTTCAACCTGGCTTACTGCATGCCAGTAAAGATGCATTAATTTAGACAATGATGCCTTTAAACTGCTATCAATACAAGAAATGATATGTCTTAATTTTTCTACTAGGCGATATTTAAAGGCCACACTCATTCCACAGTCTTTCACTTTGTTTTGGTAACATAGTATCTGTATTATCGTTACTTCATGGCTACAAACAAGGTAGATATTATTCTCCTTGGAGATCAATATTCCTCATAGAACGGAGTGGACAAGTATGGTGTATGGCATTACATGTGAAAGTAATGTATTGAATTGACTTTAATGCCATGTGCATCACTCAAAAAGGTTTCTAGAACCTGGGATCTAAGAACAATCAGGATCAAATTCATAGGTAAACTGCTGCCAGATGTTATAGGGCCAGATGTGCAAAGTTCTTGTGCAATGTGCAAAATTCACTCTTACGGAGGTGCTAGAGAACTATACTGTCTCACTTTGAATCGCAATTAGGTGGGGCGGGAAAGGGGTATCTACCTCCTTTATGCAAGTTTGCATACAGTGGATCAATCTTTTGTGACTACAGTTGTGGTCACAAACTATTGGTCCATTACAGACACCCTGATAACAAAAAGGGGAGGTTATCAGCCCCGAAAGAACAGAAAGTGCTCCAGGGCACCACCACAGCCTGTGCCTGTGACTGATGCCTCCCCAAATGTCATCATTTAAAAAACAAAATAGCCTCTACCCCTCTGCTGACCGGACATTGTGTACAAAAGTCAAAAAATACTATTTTGACATACATCCAGGTGATACAAACACAGAAATGATGGGCAGCTGGCCCACACTGGTCTCTAACTCTGCACATTCTCAGCAATTCACTTGGGAGATGCGGGGGCTACAAAATGCCACCTGCCCCATTAGTTTTAATGTTTCATTAATAATGTTTTGTGAACTGTGAAAATAGATTTTGTGATGCAACGGGTTAATAGCACTTCAATTGCAATGCTTAATGAAGCCATGTCCCCAGATGATGGGTCAGTGTACAATTCTCACATACTAGTTTGAGGAAGGCTTTGAACATCTGACCCTTACAGCCATATGTACTTACAGAACCAAAAAGCCAAAGTTTGTAGGTCTCACCTTTTTACTAGAACATCTTACTGTATGGACCGCTGTCTCAGAAGCTTTAAAGGAGACTAGATGCTATTCAGGAAGCAGGAGAACCTCTCCAAACACCTCTTGGTGAAGCACAGTAATTACACCTCCCTTCACAAAAGTGTGCTTGCTTCTTTGCCTCTGTCATCACCAGCCACTTAAGCATTCATTCACCTCTTAGGAAGCAGTAATTTTGAGTACGATCGTACAAATCATATTATACAGGACACCATAGTAAGAAGAGGTAATACATATTATTTTCATGTATGTTCACCCACTTCCTCCCTCCTTGCCAACATTCTCAGAATAAAAATACTCTACCACACATAGCTGTGCCATCCTATACCTGAAGTCATTAAAGTAGTTATAAAGTTGAAGTAGAAATTAAACTTCACGGATCAAACACTGGGCCCCCTTTTACATTTTCCTGCAGCTGCCACCACCCCATTCAATAGGCTGGCATCCTAGTCAGTCACTGCTCCACCAGGGAAGGTCTAGCTTGAAACACGCAATAGGACTCTCCCCAACCATTAGTCAGATTTAAAAGTATATATTGACTTTACACAAAGTCTATATATTCACAAAGTGTAAGCAAAAATTAAAAAGTTCATAGGCTAAATCAGGGCTATTCAGCATAGGTCCAGGATTGCTGGACCCATGCCACATTTCCAGGATATCCGCATATGTTTCATTTACATGCGGTGAATGTAAAGGCAGATCATTGATGTCGTCGCATGGAGCTGGCCTTCCTGGGTTAAGTATTGCACTTACCTGATGAGGCTGGCACTAGTGAAATTTGAAGAGGATGCAGAGTTACAAGGTGACTTGCTTTGTCTGAGGGTTGGCAAAAGGTGTCACCAATAAGCTAAAACGAGATAAACAATGCCTTTTTGTGGTGCACATTGGCTGAATTATTGTGTATACTGCTGTTAAGGCTAAAAGTGGCCGAATATATTGATGGACATGCAATCTACTTCCTATGGCACTTTCAGAAGTTTTTCAAGCATGTTATATCTTTCTCCTTTAGATGCTTTATTAAGTGCTTCATGCCCTGTAGGTGGAATCATATTTGGCTATAACCATCAGGATCAAGCTGCAATTTACTCCAAAGCTCTAATCTTTATCTTAAAATGTTTGTGTCTGTCGTGAGGTGAACCCAAAGCGTGGTAACGAACAGTGTGTCACATCAAATGTAGTTGTTTTTCTATTGCAGCAACCTAGATGGTTCTCTTGTAACAATTTTTTGGTTCCTTGTCTGGAGCAAGTCATTTATTTCTGATACTATGATTGTTTGCTTCCTGTTCACAGGAGCGTGGAGCAGGAACATAAATCACTAGCAATTGGAATACAGTTCATGTTGCTGAGAGTTTTGGGTAAGTTTTGTTGTTAAATACAATAACAGATAAATCTTAGTTTTGCTCTGGGTGCACTTCCTTAAATGTGAAGTGAAAGTGTGTGAAACCAAAATAAAAATAAAATGTGCAGCATTCTCACCTGCTCACAACAGTGTGGTAGAAATATATCTGTCTATACACAACCAGTGAATGAATGCTACCTTATTAATGTGACAACAATGTCTCACACATTGCTATCCATCAATTTACCCAGCACACAACCTAGGGCAAGCAAACAGTTTAAATTGATCTCTATAGGCCAGAACGTGTCATTTATCTGGATATTTGTCACCGCACCAGGGTTGAGTGTTGTGAAAACTTAGCTAAGTTCAGCATTTTCTGCTGTGCACAGGGGAGTTGATAAACAGATGTTCAAATCTAAGGACCTGGTTTTAACAAGTTTCTCGTTGTCTGCTAATTAATATGTTGGATCCACATCGTCTTTCTGTTCATATTGAAGAACCTCTTCCTTTATTGAATATGCAATTGAAGAAAGCTTCAAACAAGAGACTGGCAACATGGCCACAGAAGCCCAGAAGAAGTGCAAGTGTGACTTCTCATTAGCAGTACTCATTGAAAAAGTGATTTCTCATTATGCCACACAATGTGTGGTTCACATTCATACTTCCCTCACCAGTCCTCCTGCAATGCAGTAAGGTAGATGTAGTTTTATGTACTAGTGTTTTAATGCGTTTCATAGTTTTGGCCATACTTCAGAGAGTTTACCCCTTCCTTCCTTGAGTGCTCCATTTGATTTTCAGTCTGGTGCTAAGTCTCTGGGCATTTTGGTGCCTGCCACTAGCATGAAACTGCCCCCCTCACGATCTTGGCTAAAGTTATTTGCTTGTCATTGTACATGTGGACCCCTCAAATGACATCCAAAAGTTTGACCATGGGAGTCTGATACAGAACCCTTCTTCACATATAGCCTTTCATGCTATGATGTTATATAGCTTTGTTCTCTTTTTATGCAGCCTGGCAACATGATCTCTAACTGCACTAGAGTAAGGCAATGTTGGATGTGCATATGAAACTGTCCTCCATAGTGTAATTGTATCTATATATGTGGAGTTTATATAGCCTGAATGAAGCAGGAAGGCAGTGCAGCAATGTGCATGGTCAAAGCTAAAGATACATGCACGAGTGGTTAGGGAGGAAGCTGTGTTCTAATGTAGAAAAACTGGACTGTTACTGCATCTTTGGTGGTATTCTCTAAATAGTCAATTCTTCATCTCTTTCTTAAATTGTAGAAGCGTTGCAGCAGTCTTGATGGATACGAGGATGTCATTCCAATTTCTGGGTGCATAAATGCAGAAGGCCTGTTGCCTTTTCGTCTTTTTTGCACTTCGTTGACAATGGTGTTCTGGCTGCAGGTGTGCTGAGATGGTGAGCTTGTTAGCAAAATGGGTAGGGATGTTCCTCATGATTGCTTTGCAGATGATCAGCCTGGTTTGGAGGCTGCAACAGTTCAATAAGGGGAGCCTGTGGAGTTGTATCAGGGTGGGGGAGATATGGTCATTGTTCTGAAGGCCCTTGATGAGGCATGCTGCAGCATGTAGGTTGCCCTTAAGATAGGTCACTGCAGAGTTTACTAGGGTGTGGATCAGTATGTTGCCACCATCCAGAGGTGAGAGTACAAGGTCTTGAACAGAAATGTTTATTTCTCTTTCTGGGAGGAAAGCTTTTGTTTTCTTTAGTAGAGTGCTTGTAATACGCATAATGCCCTATTCATGGCAAGCAATAGTATTAGAACCATTGTATGAGGACATTGTAGGTGCAGCTCTAACCAAGCATACTCAACTCCCTGTGGCATAGCAGATTTTAAAGATATTGCTGCTATTTTCTGTATCTTGCATCAGTTACGAAGAGCAACATCTGGTGGACAGTATGGATGTAGAATGCACTAAATCCTACAAAATATGGACACATTGTACTTTTTTCCTCGGTGAACAACAAAGCACTGCATTGTGATTCCAGAGTCAGCAAATGTCCAATATATAACTTATTTAGTATCTTCTCCATCATCGTATGTTTCCACGGTATATGATGGTGATTGACTCTTTATGTGTTTAGTACTTTATCCATTAGTTGGGAATATGTTCTGTGATTCATACTGATAAGAATAGTAAGTATAGTATAATAGAATAGAGATCAATGTTAATGTATCAAAATCTGTTCTCTTTTAATTATGTATTAATTTGTGTTAAACTCATATGTATTTATGTGATGTAGAGGTACTTGTAAAGTGAGAATGTAGCTAGGTTGCTGTGGAGTGCGTGAACATAAGGCTAGAGTCCAAGGGTGCTTTGTAGAGGGTGACCGTTGAGCAAGGAGTTGGTAATTGCCTAACAAGTTACATAGTAGTCTTCTCCAAAGAGATAAGTCTTATGTTCCTTTTTAAATTGCAGGGCTTGTAGGATGGTCCAATGTTGATGAGGCATCTGTTCTAATCCCATATGTGTACACTGAGATGGCCTGCATTTCTTCTTTATCTCCAGTCTGATTCATTTGACATTCTTTGTGTGGTCTTGTCCACCCTCAACAGCTAACATTTCAGGCAGCTATGGAGAGGATTTTGTATTGCTGTGTAGGTTATACAGGTGGCCTTGTAGATGATGCAGTCCTAGTGGGGGTGAACAGAGAACTACCTTTTGTGTTGGGATTGATGAGGAAGATCAGATGCCTTCAGGCTGTGTGCACGTTGATTTCAGGGGCACTGAGGTACAGTCTGGCAGGCGCCTGCGAAGGGCAGTGCCATCATCCAGGTGGGAGAGGACTCTGGCCAATACTGTTGATCTGAAGACATTTTTGGGCTAGGATGGATTTCACTTTGTTTATGAGGACAACATGGTGGTGAAGATTTCAAACATCAGCAGCATGAAACATTTTGCTTATTTGAGTCACTTAGGATTGCACATGCAGACTGGAAAACGAGGGATTTTGAACATCAAGGAGACAAGGATAGTACTGCAGGAAAGTGTCTGTCTCTACCCTTACAACTCAGGAAGATTCTATGGAATATTTGGAGTTCTTTTGTTTGAAGAGCCCGTTACTCGATCCAAAAGGCCACTGCACTCGGTATATTGAAGTGGCTTCCATCAACAAATGTTTCATACATACCAGGCATGCTCTGCGTTTAATTTGTAGCAACATAGATCTCTGCGAACTCATTGTCATTTTCTTTGAAGAAGGTTGCGTTACAAATAGCCATTCGGTGTTGCTGCGTTCCAGAGAATCACTCTGTTGTTAGTCATCAAAACTTTCTTGGAGTCACAAGAGATATTGGCTGACAAGGTGTAAACCACATTTTCTAAACACTGCAGCACATTCAGACTCGGCTGAGAAATTTACGGTGAGGTGCATCAGAGCTACCTCTTCAGAAGGGAAGTGTTAAAATAAAGAGGAGAGGTACTGTGTATTAAGTTGTTTAAACTTTACCAATTCATCTTTGTTCCATTGAAGAAAATAATCTTTGTTTGATTTATCCTGATAAGGACACCAGAAGTCTCATTAGTGTACTGTGCTTGTCAGTTTTTATTTTTCATTGATAAGCATATCATTAATCCCTAATGAAAGGAATTTTATTTTTGTTTGATTTTCTGATAATGTACCAGGAAGACCACATCATACATCACATTGGGATTAGTGCTTGTCAGTGGTTATTCTTAGGTGACAATCACACCGTTTAGGTAACAGAAACTATTTTTCATTAGAAATTTCATTTTATTGTGCCTGTTGGTTAACTTCTCTGGAGAACACCAAATTACTACATGGATTTAAAGTGCTTATGCTTAGATATTTATCAGTGATGAGCACTCATGTTTTCCTTTATTATCTGAAGAACAGAAAATAATGTTGAACTTATTTGCCTGTGTCATTGAAAAATGGTTAAGTTGTTATTTGGGAATTATTTATTGATTCATTTCTAGAATTTCAGAAATTATTATTTGTATGGAGGTTTTTGAGGGACAACGATTTGCAACAATTATGCAAAGTGTGTCACCGCCTCTGTTTTTTTCTTAGTCTGCTAGAAGAGCCACCAATGATGTGGTCTAAATGGAAAAAAGTATTTTTGAACTATGCTAGGGTTTGTGGGACAAAGGAAAGGAAATGGTCTCTATATGCTTGGAGCTATAAGTAAACAGGAAACATTCTGGCGCCGATCACGATCAAGTAAAAACCGGGTACAAACCGTCGGACGGAGCATATTCTCCGTCCGACGCGTACCCGGTCGTCAAAATATACAAACATGGAATTACGATTCGCACGGGAACACCATTCCCGTACGAATCGTAAAAAACCCCGACTGAACAAAATAAACCTACAAATGCGATCCGGGAAAGCGCCGACCTGACGTCGGGACGCTCGCAGCCTGCCATTCACGAACCAGGAATCACGATTCGCACCAACGTCATCCCGCACTGTGAATATTTTCCAGCAGCCAAAAACTGCCAGGAAATCAGGACGACGCGAACAAGGACTACCAGTACGCGACGGACAGACAGGACGACGCGAACAAGGAGGACCAGTACGCGACGGACAGACAGGACGACGCGAACAAGGAGGACCAGTACGCGACGGACAGACAGGACGACGCGAACAAGGAGGACCCGTACGCGACGGACAGACATGGACCCGAACCTACGTGTCATCCCGGCCCTCATAGCAGTCGACCTCCTCTACAGGTTCGGACGCAGACGCCGCAGAAGGTCAGAACAACTAAGGGAGGGGGGAAAGTGGGGTGGGGGGGGGTGGCAGGACCTGGGCAGGCCACAAACCCCCCACCAAAGTCACACAGCACACATGCCCTGGACATACCTGACTCCCAGGCCCTGGTCACTACGAGGGGGTGGGGGCGTGTCCAGCTAAGCCAGCGACCGCCACAACGGAAGTCCGTCACGACGCGAACCGGCAACACAACCAGACAGGTATGTCCCGTACCCACGCCTGAAGAGCGTGGGTACGAGTCGTACCACGCCCACACCCACGTCACCCCAACAATGGCGGGACGGCTCGTACCCACGTGGCAAAGGCCTGGGTACGGGCCGCACAAGCATCACATAGCGTGGGGACGGATATGTACGGACCGTACCCCCACCCCGTATACATGGAGCATACCCCCACCCCAACAGTGTAAGTACGACCCGTACCCCCACCCGTGTACATATAGAGCGTACCCCCACCCCAACTGTGTAAGTACGACCCGTACCCCCACCCGCGTACATATGGAGCGTACCCCCACCCCAACAGTGTAAGTACGACCCGTACCCCCACCCGCGTACGTATGGAGCGTACCCCCACCCCAACAGTGTAAGTACGACCCGTACCCCCACCCGCGTACGTATGGAGCGTACCCCCACCCCAACAGTGTAAGTACGACCCGTACCCCCACCCGTGTACGTATGGAGCATACCCCCACCCCAACAGTGTAAGTACGACACGCACCCCCACCCGCGTACGTATGGAGCGTACCACCACCCCAACAGTGTAAGTACGACCCGTATCCCCACCCGCGTACGTATGGAGCGTACCCCCACCCCAACAGTGTAAGTACGACCCGTACCCTCACCTCGAATGCATGGAGCGTACCCCCACCCCAACAGTGTAAGTACGACACGTACCCCCACCTCGAATGCATGGAGCGTACCCACATCCGTGTATGTCATGAGCGTACATATTGTGAAATAGGAGGGGTGTGTGCAGAGTCCTCCCAGCAGTGCCCAGACACAGGAGGGGTGGGTGCCTATCACTCCCAGCAGTGCCCAGACACAGGAGGGGTGTGTGCAGAGTCCTCCCAGCAGTGCCCTGAGACAGGAGGGGTGGGGGCCTATAACTCCCAGCAGTGCCCAGAGACAGGAGGGGTGGGTGCCCATCACTCCCAGCAGTGCCCTGCGACAGGAGGGGTGTGTGCAGAGTCCTCCCAGCAGTGCCCAGAGACAGTAGGGGTGGGTGCACAGTCCTCCCAGCAGTGCCCAGATGCAGGAGGGGTGTGTGCAGAGTCCTCCCAGCAGTGCCCAGACGCAGGAGGGGTGTGTGCAGAGTCCTCCCAGCAGTGCCCTGAGACAGGAGGGGTGGGGGCCTATCACTCCCAGCAGTGCCCAGAGACAGGAGGGGTGGGTGCCCATCACTCCCAGCAGTGCCCTGAGACAGGAGGGGTGTGTGCAGAGTCCTCCCAGCAGTGCCCAGAGACAGGAGGGGTGTGTGCAGAGTCCTCCCAGCAGTGCCCTGAGACAGGAGGGGTGGGTGCAGAGTCCTCCCAGCAGTGCCCAGAGACAGGAGGGGTGGGTGCCTATCACTCCCAGCAGTGCCCAGACACAGGAGGGGTGTGTGCAGAGTCCTCCCAGCAGTGCCCTGAGACAGGAGGGGTGGGGGCCTATCACTCCCAGCAGTGCCCAGAGACAGGAGGGGTGGGTGCCCATCACTCCCAGCAGTGCCCTGAGACAGGAGGGGTGTGTGCAGAGTCCTCCCAGCAGTGCCCAGAGACAGGAGGGGTGGGTGCAGAGTCCTCCCAGCAGTGCCCAGATGCAGGAGGGGTGTGTGCAGAGTCCTCCCAACAGTGCCCAGACGCAGGAGGGGTGTGTGCAGAGTCCTCCCAGCAGTGCCCTGAGACAGGAGGGGTGGGGGCCTATCACTCCCAGCAGTGCCCAGAGACAGGAGGGGTGGGTGCCCATCACTCCCAGCAGTGCCCTGAGACAGGAGGGGTGTGTGCAGAGTCCTCCCAGCAGTGCCCTGAGACAGGAGGGGTGGGGGCCTATCACTCCCAGCAGTGCCCAGAGACAGGAGGGGTGTGTGCAGAGTCCTCCCAGTAGTGCCCAGACACAGGAGGGGTGGGTGCCTATCACTCCCAGCAGTGCCCTGAGACAGGAGGGGTGGGGGCCTATCACTCCCAGCAGTGCCCAGAGACAGGAGGGGTGTGTGCAGAGTCCTCCCAGCAGTGCCCTGAGACAGGAGGGGTGGGTGCAGAGTACTCCCAGCAGTGCCCAGAGACAGGAGGGGTGTGTGCAGAGTCCTCCCAGCAGTGCCCTGAGACAGGTGGGGTGGGTGCAGAGTCCTCCCAGCAGTGCCCAGACACAGGAGGGGTGGGTGCCCATCACTCCCAGCAGTGCCCATGGAACGCAAAGGGTGGAGTAGCCACAGATACCATGCCCACAAATGTCAGTCAGGTGCACAAAGACCCTGCTGTACATGTACCACATGTGTGCGAGGCTCGGAGTATACGCATGCATAGCGCAGAAAAGAAAACATGTACACATGAAGTCATGTCAATAGGCCACATACACAAGTACAATGACTACCAAGGATGCCACGAATGATGCAGGTGGAGACATCGCTCAACATGCATGTGCAAAGGTGAAGGACTACGTCACACACCCAGCTAATGGACACACAGCTCTGCGCTAAAGGCAGGGGACACCCTGCAGGGAAGAAGTCAGGGTACACAGAGGAAGGAATACACCTTGGGACAATTGCAACATGCAGCAACTGCTTACATGAATGGAGAAAGGTAGCTAACACCGTGTGATGGCACACAGATCCCAGGCTCCCCCCTATGAGCAGCACACTACTACATTTCCCACACACCCAACACATGACCAACACCCACAACCATGTAGAAGCCCCACCAACAGCAATGCCAGCAATGCAGGAGTGTTCCAAGGGCAAAAAATAAATAGCTTTATTCAGCATGAGCAAAAAACTAGTATGACGTAAGTCCAATATTAACAAAGGCCATAGGGCAGTCCAGGAGTCCCAGCTGGATGGGGGACACAGTGGGATGCGTGTCCCCTAGCTTGCCTGCACAGTTACAATCCGTTGTCTTCCACAGGGGTGAGGGCATCATGTGGGGGGGAAGAAACAGGCACCGCAGGGACAGGAGGGTGAAGGGTAGGCATCGTGGGTGCAGGGATGGAGGACTCCACCACAGGGGGTGGGGCAGGGCCAAAGGCGGAGGCCAGGATCTCGCTGCACACCTTAGCAAGGTACTCCAGGGACTCCCCTGCACCCGAAGGAACCACAGGCCCCAAGGAGGGGGGGGGTCAGAGGGATGGGTCGCAGCGCCACTGGGGGAGGGTGTGGACAGGGGGGGGACTCAAGCACCCTGACCGGGGACCTCCTTGACCGCTTGCGGGGTGGTGTCACTGTGGGGCTCAGGGACAGAGCGGCCATGAAGGAGTCTTTGGGGGAGATGTGGCCAGGAGAGCTGAGGGGAGGGGATTTGGAGGGAGTGGATTGGGTGGAATGCGGACTCCCACTCTGGCTGCGTGTCACACGTTTGCCCCCCGACCCAGTGGGTGTGCCTACTGCACCCTGTGTGTGCGTGTCAGGAGGTGTGCGGCGGACCTTCCCTGCTGGTGTGGTGCCTGTGTCTGTTGTGGTGGGTGCATGCTTATGTCTGGGTGTATGTGGGACAGGCATGGGAGTGGGAATTGTGGAAGGAGCAGGGGTAGGGGGTGGGACGTAGCGCTGCAGGAGACCCACTGCTGCAGTCAGTGTGGAGTCTATGGACCTCAGCAAGTTGCGTTGGTCAGCCTGCGATGAATGAATGCCCTCCAAGTATGCCTCCATGTTGTTGAGGACCTGGCTGTGGGCATGGAGGACATTAAGGATCGCAGTCTGACCAATCTGCAACTGCCGCTGGATGTCCACAGACTCAGCATTGGCGGCAGCAGTGGAGACAGGGGCAGGGGGTGCGGTGCCTGGCAGGAAGGAGACATGTGGTGACCGGGCACGTTGGGAAGGGACACGAGCACGTGGGAGGCGGCTGATGCCAATGGAGGGGCGGTGCCAGATGTAGGGCTGCTGTCAGATGGTGGTGCAGCCACCGCCCACTCGGAGAGATCATCCTCGGACTAGTCAGCTTCATACTCTGTTGTGCCAGTCGACAGGTCCCCGTGTTCACTCTCCTCCGCCTCAGTCCCACTCGAAGTGCCAGCCCCGATGTCACCGCTGGCACTGGTGCTCGGTCCCTCCGCGCCGCCTGTGTCCATGTCTCCCTCCGTGTCCCCCGACGATGCTGTGGGCAGGGTGAAGAGGCAGAAATTAATCATACACCTGTATGCATATGTCACATGAGTCAAATCTACGTAGGTTACAGTGCATAGCCTGAAACAAAGGATGAGTTACAACTACAAAACAAGGTACATATGTAGGCCCTGCAAGACACAGTTGTGTGACCCACCATGCCATGGAAAAACTATGGAGAGCATGACACAATAGCAAATGAGATGACATGGTATTCTGACTGAGGAGCAAGGCCCTGGGGACAATACAGCACTGCATCTGCACCACACAGCGTGGCAGGAAATTGGGATGAGCAGGGACCAAATCCAGGAACTAGAGGCACATGCAGCATAGGTAATACTGATAACATGCCCACCCTGACTGGCACGCTGCACCTTGAGTGTATGTCCAGACAACATCACACACTGGCCAGTCCGAGCAAGGAGATGACAGGTCTTGACATGTAGGCCATGGCCGCCCCACCCACCCCCTACATGAGACAAATCTGTGGAGACACAGGAAGCACTTACATCTCTTAGTCTGGGTGAAATACACATGGGATGCAATAATTCAAGATTGCACACCAAATACCCAAGGTGCGCCTGTCCAAAGAATCATGTACAAATGGGCATCATCAGATGATTGCTACAAGACACACAGGCAATGGCCACCGTGAGTATGTACTTGGAAAATCAGGTCAGGCTGGACAGTGGACACTTGTAATACATCTCACGTCAATAAACATGGTGCCAGGGGACAATGGCACAGAGCACAACCTATGCTGTAGACACAGAGATTGTCGACATTCTCGGATTACACACATGATACCTAGGAAAAGATGCCCCTGGGGACAGTAGTGGCCACACAACTCCATGCTCCTGAATGGAAATGACTGCAACACACGCTAACATCCCTGCACTATGCGTAACGCACACTCATGCACATCATGTCACAGGCCACCACATGGGACATGCCTGCTGGAAGGCCTCGCACTCAAGAGATTAACTCCCATGTCTGAAATCAGCATTAGTGCCAACTGACATGGAACCCACAAGTCCAGAACTGGACAGGGCACAGGCAAGGTCACTAAACCTGTTACACACCACCCCCACACATGATGCTGCAGGCATTGTACACTTGGAGAATGTGTCAGGCTACATAACTTTGTGATGGAGTGACTACACAGAGACCAGTGAACACTTTTGCAAGGTGGGGAAGGGAGGCAGGAGAGGGCTGCAACACTGTGGGTAACAGGATCTGCACAGCACCATAAACCCTGGAAGTGTATCCATGGAACAGTGCACTTACAAATGCTGGTGAAACACAACAAACACACACATGTACCTACCCCCTTCCGGCTGCTGCATCTCCTGTAGGCGCCTGTCCAAGTCAGGAAAGACCACCGCCAGCACACGTTTCTGGATGTGGGAGAGACGGCGGCGCCCGCGGTTCTTATGGCTCTCAGGTGAGTCCCCCAGCAGGACCCGTGCGATCCTCCGCGTCCAGTACCGGATATCCTGCCAGCGTTTCCTCACCTGGGGCAGGCGCCGCTTCCGACCATCCGCACTCCTCACGGCGCTGACGGCGTCCAGCCATATCTTCTCCTTGGCAGAGGCGTCTACCTGTGAGGATGGACAAGTGACACTACCTCAATACACCTGGCACATGTCACAGGGACACAGATCATAACACATTTGCTGTTTCCAACAAGGCATAGTATGCATCCAACGCATTGCACCTTTGTCATAGGGACATGATCCTCTGGGGGAAGGCCAAAAGCAGTACGTGCCATTTAAAGGACACAGGTGGAATGAGGGCAACTACACAAGCAATGCTCCAGGCTCACACTGTGCATCACACCCACCCCTCCTGTCTCTGGGCACTGCTGGGAGGACTCTGCACACACCCCTCCTGTCTCTGGGCACTGCTGGGAGTGATAGGCCCCCACCCCTCCTGTCTCAGGGCACTGCTGGGAGGACTCTGCACCTACCCCTCCTGTCTCTGGGCACTGCTGGGAGACATCAGGCATTCCCCCCCGGGACCCCCCCTACAGTACATAGCATGTGTGTCAAACCTGGACACAATGGCAGAAGTTACAGTCACAAAAAAGGGACACAGTCTGTGCCAGTGGACACTGAACTCACCTGATAACCTGGTCGCCCATACAGCATGGGGTAAGTGGGAGGATCACATCCACCAAAGCCATGTTCTCCTCCAGGGTGAATGGCTGTGACCTCTCCACAGCCCTTGACATGGTTCCAGGGAATCAGTAGAAGCAGCTGGCTCGTGGAATACAGAGATGTGCAGGCAAGTGCTCCCTCATGGGACCTGGCTGCCTTATATCTGCCTTGCTGGCCCATCTCATGCACAGGAGTACAGAGTGATTGGTCACTCACATATGCATCCTATGTTTCCTCCAATCCCTTCAAACCTAGCAGTCTGTGGGTTCTCAATCAGTTTTTTTCTCCTGCATGATGTCAGCCCCACAAACACATTGCAACAATGTAGATTCATTCCAACTGACTTCTGCTGTGCACCTTCCTGAACAAAATCAAAATTTGAACTTGGTCTCCATGACAACCAGCATGCATGTACGCCTGAATACTCGTCCCTCATGTGTCCCCTATGTAATTTGGAGCTTCACACATAGGTACGGTGCGTTCCGGGGCCCTAGGGCACCCCAAATGCATAGCAACGGCCCGTACACGCGTGCCTATGTTCACTGTCACTATGGGTGTCCTCGCGTATGCGTACTCGTAGTGGTACGGGCCGTACACACGCCTGTACGCTCACTATCACTATGGGTGTCCTCGCGTATGCGTACTCGTAGTGGTACGGGCCGTACACACGCCTGTACGCTCACTATCACTATGGGTGTCCTCGCGTATGCGTACTAGTAGTGGTATGGGCCGTACACACGCCTGTATGCTCGCCATCACGATGGGTACACATACGGCAGCACTCCCATAGTGATATGGGAACGTACACAGGCCCTCTTAGCAGCAGTAATGGTTTTCACACATCACAGTGGTGACAGGCAGCACACAGGAAGGAATAGGGCGGACATACTTGTCCATGGATGGACATACTTGTCCATGAATGGACATCAAGGCATTGTCTGTGCATTACTACATGTGTGGGGCACAGGTGTGACAGGCTGTGATGTGGCTCATTACTCCTGAGTCGAGAAGGCACCAGATGTATGACGAGATGTGTACAGATGTAATGTGTGACGGTGCAATGTGTGCCAGGCATGCCCTTGACTCCTTGGACATGTGTGCATGTCGTACTGCACACTTGGGATGACCGACACTGGCATGGCACGGACACCAACACACGGAAGTGTCCCCTGATGCCGTTACAGGGGTTACCACACCTGACTTGTCACTACCCACGGTGCACGATGTGACTATGTCATGTATGTGTGGGGGCTTCCCATTTGGTTGATGTTGGAGCACCCTCAAAAGCTGCAGCTGTTGCAGCAACCAACATGTGTCTGTGTGTAGATTGACATCGCACACTGTTCCGCACACCATGCCACATGTGGTTTCGGATGTGAGGTGCGCATGTATGCATGGGACACGGAGTAGCGTGACAAGGACATGTCTGCATCCTCTCAATGAATGTGTGGTGAGTCATGACATGTGCACCTTCATGGCAAGGTGTGTGGGCTGTCCTAGTGTAATGTCATGTGACCTGTGGCTCTAGTGTTCCGCTACCAGTCTCTGCAATCGGCCTCCTACTTCTGCTGATGTGTGGGTGTATGTCACTCCTGTCTTGCGTCTGGCTGTTCACTTGCACTGGGACACAGCTAATCCCATGGCATGGCATGGGGAGGTTCTCAATCTCCGTGTGTAGCTGGGTCTTTTTGTAGGAGTGTCACCTGGCAGGCATACGTGTCCAGGGCATGTGGCACATACCTCACTCTGTATGTAGCATATGTGTATAGACAGAATAACATGTGCTCAGTACAAATGATTTGTTGTTGTGGTGCACTCACTCTTCCTTGTCACTTCCAAATTACTGCAGAGCGCCGCATCTTCCCCGAGCAATGCCGGACTTGGCTGCCATGCGGGAGAATGATCGGATCCGGTGCTACCGCTTCCCACGACGGTTGATTCTGGAGTTGACGGCGAGACTGGCACCACACCTGCAACCGCTGCACAGGTATCCTACGGCACTGACACCCAAGCTGAAGATAATGGCAGCCCTACATTTTCTAGCCACGGGTACCTTTCAAAATACCATAGCTCATGTTGGTGGCATGTCCCAGAGCATGTTCTGCCGTGTGCTGCATTATTTCTTAGAGGCCATGTTGATTCACCTGGATGACTTCATCAAGTTCCCAACCCCTGAACAGATGACTGGGGTCAAGCGTGGATTCTATGCCCTGGGAGGGATGCCCCATGTCATTGGGTCCATAGATGGGACACATGTTGCTTTGGTACCACCACACGCACAGGAGGTAGCGTACCGCAATCGGAAGCACTACCACTCCATCAATGCCCTTGTGGTGTGTCTGTCCAACATGGTGATTTCACATGTCTGTGCTCGTTTTCCAGGATCAGCACACGATGCCTACATCATGAGGCATAGCAGGATGCCTGAAATGATGATGCAGCTGCGCAACGAACGAGCATGTGTTGTTGGTGGGTACAGTCTGTCTGTCCTGTATTTTGCATAGCCTACCAGCACGACCGCTTCACCACTTCTAACGATGTCCATGTGCTTCCCATGTAGGGGACGCTGGCTATCCCAACATGCCATGGCTGCTCACACCTCTCCGCAACCCCATCACGCCGGCCCAGCTCCGCTACAACACCGCCCATGGCCGGACAAGGCGAGTGATAGAGAGGACGTTTGGCCTGCTGAAGAGCCGATTTCGGTGCCTCCACAAGACCGGCGGCGCGCTCCCATATGCCCCTGCAAAGGTCTGCAAAATCTTCATGGTCTGCTGCATGCTGCACAACATGGCAGTTGAGAAAGCTGTGCCACTCATCCTGGATCAAGATGACGAGGACCATCCACCCGTGGAGGACGAAGGGCTTGGCAATGGGGCTAGTGATGTGGAGGATGTGGAGCCGCAAGAGGACATCTGGACTCGGCTCATACGCGACTTCTTTGCTTAGTGGTGAGTACCAGTGTCTGAGTGTGCACGCATTGGTCCCCGTGTGGCATGTGTTGTGATGTGTGTCTCCACCTGCATGTATGGCACGTGAGTCAGAGGTGTGTGTGGGTGTGTCACTGGAGTGATGGTGCCAGTGATGGTTGTATTTCCCCAGTCATAATTGTGACCTAGCATGTTGTCATCCATACATGTGTCGAGTAAATGCACATGCAAGTGGCTGTGCTTTTTGTGGCTGACTTCTTGTGTGTCTCTCTTCCCCAGGTACTTGCGCATGCCGTCTGCTGCTTGCATTGTTGTGGCACTGCTATTCCTCATGGACACGTCATCGTGTGCTGACTCAGCGTTACAGGCACGGACACGTTTGGAAGTCTCCATAGGGTAAGGGATGCATCAGGGGTGTATTGGGTGTGGCAGTTGTTCACGATGTATGCACACTGCCCCTGTCGATGTTTGGTTCCTCTGCAGACATGTAGCATCACCATGGTATACATAACATGCAGCTGGGTACACCTGAATAGATGGTCAGACTTGTTGACAGTCATCAGTGATGGGATAGTGGATTGTGATGATGGCATCAATGTGTGTAACACTGCCGTCGGTCACATACGGTTTGAATTGGCTTGACATGGTGTGGGACTTCTACATCAGCGGATCTATGGTGTATGGCAGGATCTCCGTGAGCAGCTGTGGGTGTTTAGCTGTTGGCCGACAATTGTGTGCCAGTTCCATGGCTATCACGCATTTGTGCTGCAGAAGGGGGGTGCCAGTGTTGGACCCACATGTTACTCCACATGAAGTGTTCATGTGTACTTCAAGTTGCCTCTGCAATCCCGAAAACATGACTAATAAAGGTGTCCCTATGCCTCCAAGGTGCCTCTTCTCAGTCAATGCTGGTGTGTTGCCACGGTGCATCCAGCATGTTTGGCATGGTTTCCCCTGATAGAGGCTATGTGTCTATGTGTTGAGTAGCAAGATGCAAGCTGTGTGTGTGGGCTGAGACTGTGTATTATGCATGATGTCCATGACTGTGTGGGTATTGTGACATGTGCCATCCCCATGCATCCAACGTTGGCCAGGCCCCCATTCTCTGCATCCACCGGACTCAAGCTTGCAGGACATGGTTCTGCCACCTGTCTACACATACCTGGGTGCCCCCCAGGACACTGGACTGAATCCCTGACCTCTGCGCATGACTGTTGCTGTACTCAATGTGTCTGTCAGCACGGTTGTTCGGCCATCCCCTCAGCTGGTTGGGCCCATCACGGGTGTGTGTGGTGCTCCATGTCTGTCTTGCCTAATACACTGTGGCCCATGTGTCCTGTGCCAGACTCAGGCCCCAGGGTGTGGATGGTTGAAGTCAAAAGAGAACTCTGGCATGTTTAGACTTTACAAGACACATGTAAGGTAATAATGCAACCAGCAGGCATCTTCTCTTCATGGTGTGAATTTTTATTTGGGGGGGGGGGGGGTATGACGTGTGGGGCTTTCCGGGAGTTTGGAATCCAAAGTTCAGTAGGGGAGTTGGTGTCCTTGCCATTGGAAGTCCTCAGAGTCCATGCCACAGTCTTTGTCTACATTGGTCAGACAGTGACCAGCAAGGCCATGTGGCAGAGAATGTCTCTTGATGCTGTGATGCTGTTGCTCCAGTGGGCCAGGTGCCAGGCCAGGTGTCCTGGGAGATGGTGATGTTGCGCCGACCCTCACGGTCTTTTCCGTGGACGACCCGCCCTCCTGCGGGGACCCTCAGAAGCAGGCCGTGACGACGTCTGGGATGCTCCATCGGATGTTTCCTCTTCCTCCTCCTGATCCCACCCTGTGGGTGGTGATGTTCTCTGCCTTCTGGCACAGGGAGGGTCGGCCATGTTGTCGCCCATCCGACGGAGTGTATCGTGAATTCCCGTGTACGCCGTCACGAGCTCAGCCTGTCCGTCCTCCATCCTCCGTTGGTGTTGCAGTAGACAGGCATGTAGCTCCGCATGTTGCTGGGCCTGCTGGGTCTTGATCCCCTCGAGGACGGACACAACCTGGGCCAGGCCCGTGGTGTCCTGCCGGTATGTGTCCAGGATGTTACGGACATGGGAAAATACCGGTTCCCCAGCCAACTGGTCAGGCTCGCGCCTCCGCCGTCCTCCACTCCCACCACCCCTGCCCACTTGCACCTGGCCTGCCCTTGTGGGTACATCGGGTCTCCGGGACCCCTGAGGGGTGGCATTGGCGTTGTCGCCTGCCTCCTCCTGGGTGCCCGGGACACCGTGTCCCTCCTGGCCA
This sequence comes from Triturus cristatus, assembly GCF_964204655.1. Taxonomy (NCBI): domain Eukaryota; kingdom Metazoa; phylum Chordata; class Amphibia; order Caudata; family Salamandridae; genus Triturus; species Triturus cristatus. The sequence goes on from NC_140591.1 coordinate 1,529,234,730, forward strand.
GCCTGGCTGCATTGTGGTGGTGGGGCAGGGATCCTGGGTGTCTCCTGGGATGTGGCAGGAGTGGGGGTGGGGGTTGGCACAGTTGTACCTGACGCAGGTGCTGCAGGTGGTTGGACACCAGAGGTGCCAGGTCGGTCGGGGTCGTCCACAGAGTGGTGAGAGTCGTCGCTGCCGGTGGGATCGGGCTCCCACAGATCCGGGTCCTGTGAGTCTTCCCCCCCAGTGTTGGGGGTGAACCACGACGTTGACCTGTGTGTGAGAGAGACAATGTTAATTTTGGTCCATGCAACATCCATGTTTCATCAGTTTCAAAGTTGGCACTTTTCCTCTTGGAATTAGGATCTGTCTTGCATTCCACTCACAGTGCACTTGTGCATGGGTGTGTCCCTTGGGCACCACTTTGGCCCCTTCAACTATGTGTGGCACAGTCTTACTTGCTGCGTCAAGTGTGACTGCAGTCAGCAGTGGAGTGGGCAGGTGTGGCGAGCCATGCATTGGCGCCTTCCGTGTAGCACTGTACATGTGCACATGGAGTGGATCCACACACTTATATAATGCAGGTAGCTGTCGTTGTGCTCGTGAACAGGTTGTGACATGGCCCTGTGTTTTGCCATGGAGAAGAGGGGGGGTTCTGGCACTGGCCACCCTTGGCTACATGCACGCAGTCTACCTGCTGACGAGCAGACATTCCCACACACCACACAGCTGATTTTCTCTCCCTGTGTCTCCCTCCCTCTCTGTCCCCCTCTCCCTCCCTCTCTGTCCCCCTCTCCCTCCCTCTGTGTGTCAGCCTCCTCCCTCTGTCCGTCTTCCTGTGTCTCCCTCCCTCTCTATCCCCCTCTCCCTCCCTCTCTGTCCCCCTCTCCCTCCCTCTCTGTCCCCCTCTCCCTCCCTCTCTGTCCCCCTCTCCCTCCCTCTCTGTCCCCCTCTCCCTCCCTCTGTGTGTCACCCTCTGTCACCTCAGCCCAGCTTCCTAGACACACACTTTTTCCAGTCCTTTGAATGGCCCTTGGCTTGTTGATGTGAGTTTGTTTCTGATCTCCAGGCACCCATTGGGTGTAGTGTCTGTGTGTGCGCTGCTGCTGTGGTTGTGTGTGCTGCCACTCTTTCACAGTGTTGGCTGTTCATTAGCTGCTGTCATGTGCAAAACAGTGCCTTCACCCCCATGTGTTGATGCAAGGCGTCCACCATTTGCTGGCGAGTCTTTCCTGTGTGGGGACACACTGTTTGTCTGGCTGTGACCTGGGCCATATGGGCAGAGGGCATTGTTGTCTGCTTCTGAGTTGCACTATGTGATTTTTGGGGCCCACCCTCCCACCATCCGGGTTACCGTGTCATGTGTTGGTGTCTTCTGTGGCCTGTGACTTGACATTGTCCAGCTGGGTGCATGGGGCATGGTGGCGGCAGTGGCATGTGCGTGTTCATGGAGTGTGGTTGAGTCATGCGATAGGTTGGGGTGGTTGCGTGCCTGTTAGTGATTTTGGTTGTGGATGACGTTCCCCCCATGTGAGGTGCGTTGTTTGTGTACTCACCCGGGTCTCGGAGTCCTTCTAATCCTTCGACTGCCTCCACCGGCTGTATGGCCATCACCCTCTCCTCCCAGGGCTGGTAGTGTACGGGTCTGCGGGAGGGCCCTCCTCCTGTGGCGTTGGCCTGGTTGTGTTCCTCCAGCATCTTGGCTCGGACCCTCCTCCGCACATCGTACCACCTGGCTTGGCATTCCTGCCTGGTCCTTCTGGTGTCCCCAACAGCATTCACAGCATCGATGATGGTCTGCCACATGGCTGTTTTTGCTGCCATGCTGGTGTGTCTGACCAATGTTCCAAAGAGCTGTGGCTCGACTCTGAGGATTTCATCGACAAGAACCTCCAACTCTCGGTTACTGAACTCTGGATTCTTGGTTGTGGGCATGGTGAGGGGTGTGGATGGTGGGGGGGGTGTGTGGATGGTTGTGGGTGTGTGGGTGTGGTTGTGCAGGTGTGTGTGTGTGTGAATGTGATGAGGGGGTGTTTGTGAAGGTGGTTGTGTGAAGGTGTGCAAGTGTAAGGTGTGGTGAAGCTTGTAGTATGGTTCTGTGGTGTCTGGCAGCAGTGAGTCTGTTGCAAAGGCTCATGGTTTGTGTGTGTGGGCCCTTTTTATTGGACCATTGGTGGGTGTGGCTGTGTTTGAAATTTGGGTGGGTGTGTTATAAGGAGGGGGATCATACCTTGCGGAGCAAACATCGCGCCACGCCAAATCTCTTTCTTGGCTCCAGGGCTCCAGGACAGAGAGTCGCCAGTAGTCTCCCTCGCCGCCTCCCACCACATCGAGGCCGCAGTGGAGGAGGACTACAGTCCCCAGCAGCCCTCCAGTACCCGCCCACATCCGCCGGAAAGCGCGCCGGAGGCGCTACTTCAGTAGAGGTTCCCCCCGCGTCGCGGGACGCGCGCGGGCGTCGCCGGGCTGAGCCCGGGCAGAGGGCGGGCCGTCTGTGGCCGTCCGGGGCAGGACGAGGCTGGGCTGGGCCCCCCCCCCTTTGCATCGCCAAGCCGTACAGGTATTCACATAAACTATGGGGAAACGCACGATGAAGCCTATAGCTGTTAATACTGCTACCCCTATCGAGCTGCCATCATCGATTGATGTATTACTGGCTAATGCCCTTACCATGGTTACCAACGAGATTGCGGACACCGAACGCAGGATGTCCTTTGGACTTCCTACTACTACTACCTTGTCATGCTCCCAGCCCCTTAATGAATCACCTACTTTGGGTCTCCCCCTCTCCCCTACAGTAACAGTTATTAAACCATCAGCCCAATCTGACATTGTAACTTCTATTACTGATACAACCAGCTTGGTGACTGTACCTGTAACTGTCCAATTAGCGGAATCCGCACCAGACAAAACAACACGTCCCATCACAATAACAAGGGAGAAACGTAAGAGAGGCCCAGTGAAATGTTCCATAAACAAAAGGAAGCAACCAAACCACTGTAGAAACCAACCAACCCCACAAAGTTTATGGAACAAAAATAAAGGAGATGACTGTGAAATAGTGTTATCAGGCTCCATTGTGGACTTATCATCGCAACTGTCACCATCGGATGAAGGAGCGGGAAGACCCACCGTCTCTGTTTGTAGACTAGAGTCTCCTGCCCGGGATAAGGGTATATGTGAGGCCCCTAGACTATGCGATGAGAGCTTTGACAATTCGGTCAGTACCCAGACCGAGCATACTGACCGTAATAACCAATTCAAAGTCAATGGCAATCTGATTGAGACTATCGTTGATACCATTTTTAAGCAAGTTGAAATTCAAATAGCTAAGCAATTTAATCTTGTTTTTAAAAGATTGGACAAAATCGAAACCCTTGTAAAAAAAGAGGAAATTAAAAGGAAAGGCACTATGAGTGTGGATGTCGCCCGGGGTGAAAAAATTATGAACAAATTAGAATCATTATGTAATGATCTGAGGGAGGGAGGTTTGGCCACTATTGATGACTCTGGCCACAGTTACACTAAAAGCTTAACAGCGGTTAAAGCCGTCCCATCTAGCAGTACCTTAACCAATATCCAACCCGCACTGACTAAGGGCCCAAATCATGACTCTTTTGGAGCAGCAGGAAGAGCTACTACTAATATTGTGAGCTCGGACGCTAATCCTACTATCACTCCATCAGTAACCCGAAAAGATAGGACAGGCAATAAATCGGAGAGTGTAAGCGCAAGCAGAGGTGCGACAGTAAGAAATAGCACCACTAACAATCTAGGACCATCACTCCACTTACCCCCAGAAGCCTGCCCATATGTTCTTGTGCTAGCTGGTGTACCAGCCCTTAATGAAAACCAAAGCGAGTCATGGCAACAATTGCACAATAAATGCATTGATTGGCTGACTAAACATAAAGGGGCAAGATGGAACATATCTAATGAGATTATATCAACCCGTCGGGTAAGCTGGGTGGGCCCACAACACAAAAATATCAGTGGTGACTGCATAGTGATTAACTTCCGACACCCGAGCTCAGTAAGATTCTTTTTAGACACACACAATACCTATGCCAGTACATCGACTGTCATAACTCTTCACCCACTGGGCCATTTTTATAGGCCCCCACACAGAATATTTCAAACGGCCCCTAACACAATTCCTTTATTCAACAGATTCTCCGCTCTATCTGAATTAGGTAGCTTAGATTGACCACTATTAACTTCCTCCACTACACCGGATAAGGTTACTAGTACAACGTCTTTGGAAAGGGCAAAATTTATAAACACTCCTGAGCCCTGTCCAGATGGATTAACTTCACCCCTTGTAGTATGCCCCGACCTTCCCATTGCCCACTCTTCTCGCACCACTATTCCACCAATTGACACTCTTAGTATCATTAGTTGGAACATTGCTGGGCTCTCAAGCAAGATGAAAATTAAAGAGTGGGTTACATGGATAAGTCACTTTGATGTGGTAATGCTGCAGGAAACATGGTGCACATGTCCTCAATTACTGGAGGGTTTTTTCGCCCATAATCTTACTGCTTTGCCCTCCGTTTCGGGGCGACCAAGTGGTGGTTTATCCATCTGGGCAAAAGTTTCTAAAGACGTGAAAATTGAACCTTTACATGTGGTCAGTAAACATCTGATAGCTGTGAAATATGTTGCAAGGTTAAGAATTTGTCTTATAAACTTTTATAATAATGATTTTATTAACCATCCAAATCCTACTTTTTTGGAATTGTTTAATTTTATTGATGAAGTTGCAAATGGGGAAAAGTTTGGCCAATTTGATGGCATTTGTGTTGGTGGAGATTTTAATGCCCACATCCACCATACATCCCCGCCCTGTAGACGAGGTGTTGAATTATTGGATTTATTACATAGCAGGGATCTAGATGATGTAATGAGCCTATGTGGATCCCCTGAGGGAATTGAGCCGGCCCCTACTTACATTGGCCGTGGTAGTTCAACTACGATTGACTATATGTTTACCTCTTCCCTCCTTAGTGAAGTGTTATTTAGCTCTGAGGTTGTTAGTAGCCCATATAGCGATCATCTGCCCATAGTAATCCAACTTAAATCTATTAATAAACCTATAGGCCCTTATGAGACAGGAGCCCAAAATATTACTGTTTCTACAGATGGGCTCAGGATTGTCTGGAGAGGGATCGACAACCAAGAGATCCTATCTACTGTGATCAGGAATAATCCTCTGTTGATCTCCAAATGTTTAGCATTCGGTGGCCCCGACATAATTAAGTCTTTTTGTGATTTATGCACCGTTATAAAAAGGGCAATATCTAGACCGTCAAAAGAACACAATGTAACCGATCAAAGATGGTTTGATACTAATTGCTCGAGGGCCAATAGAGAACTCAGAAAGGCCTTGGCAGTAAAACCTCGAGATGTGTCCCTTGTCAGTTCACTACGCTTTAAATATAAACACGCACTAAAAGTTAGAACTGAGGAGCTTTTAATAAGCCACTGGGATAATCTAACTAAATCTGCTGCCCTAAAAGATTCAACTGGGTTTTGGAGAAACGTAAAGAACTTGAGAGCCCTGGGAAGTAACATCACCCCGATTAACTGCAATATCACAGGAGACTCTTGGGTCACCCACTTTTCGAAATTATATGCGGAAGTTGGAGACCATACCGAGGATAGTTTCCCAGATAGCACCATAGCCATAACACTAGAGGAGGTAGAGGAAGCTATTGGAAATAGTGCCGGTAACAAGGCACCAGGCCCGGATGGTCTGTCTATCGACCAGATTAAATCCAACATAAGTTTCTGGGCCCCCTTACTCTGTAATCTTTTTAACAACTTGAGTAAGAAATCTATCCCCTCGACTTGGTCCAGTAGTACTATCGTACCTATTTTCAAAAAGGGAAATAGGTTGGACCCGGGGTGTTATCGACCAATATCATTGATCGATAATACCCTGAAGGTCCTTGGCAGGGTCTTATTTGATAGAATTAGCACATGGGCAGATGACAACTCTATCATCCACCGCTGCCAGTTAGGCTTTAGGAGCAAACTTGGCACGGTGGAACAATGTCTGAACCTCAACCTTATAATGGCTAAATACACAAGAGCTAAACAATCCCCTCTGTATTTTGGGTTCATGGACCTAAGCTCGGCATTTGATTTCGTAAATCGTTCCCGCTTATGGGTCATTCTTTTAAATTACGGCTTAGATGAACCATTAGTCCACTTTTTGGCCAACCTCCATTGCAACCTGAAGGCCCGCGTCCGAATAAATAATGAAGGCGAGGTCTCAAATGAAATTTTAATAGGCAAGGGGGTCAGACAGGGCTGCGTTCTGGCCCCCTTGCTTTTTATATTATACATCAATGAATTAACCCACTCTTTATGTAACCTGACAAAAGACGTCCCTATGATTAACAAGAAACCAATCCCGGCGTTACTTTACGCGGATGATGCGGTACTTATAGGCCGCACCCCGAACGCCCTACGTATTTTAATCTCGGGATTTGTTGACTACATGTCTGACTTAGGTTTGTGCACTAATTACAGTAAATCTTTTATAATGACCTGTGGTCCTAAAAACTACAAAATCCCAAAGATTGTGATAGGCCAAAACTCCCTAAAAAGCACTTGCACTTTCCCATATTTGGGCCTGCTATTTTCTAATAGCGGCTCGTGGCAACCCCACGTTGCAGTGGGGAGAAATAAACTCTCAAAATCGATTAACTCTGTTATCTCTCTCCGTCAACCGCGCCAGGCGGACGTGGTTTCCAGCTTATTACAAATTTATCGGAGCCAATGTCTCCCAACTGGCACATACGGGGCTGAAGTTTGGGGGTTTTCGAACTGTTCCGAACTACAGAGAGAAGAGAACAGATTTTGCCGGAAAATTTTGGGGGGAGTCATTAGTGCACCAACTAATGTATGCCATAATGAATTAAAACTACATTATGTTGAGGATTTTATAAGAGCAAGACCCGCACTGTTCTGGTTAAGGGTCTGGAAAAACCCGGCAGCTTCCCTGTCCCGCGAGATTATTTTGGACTGTCTGAATTGCGAGAATGTCGACTTAATTCCCTGGATTAATGCGGTAGAAAAGAGCCTCATGAGTGTTAATTATGGTCATCTTTTTACATACCCCGACCAGATTGATGGCTCCCACAAAAATGTAGTGAGAAGGGCACTCTATCAGCATTACCACAAAGAGAGGGAAAGAGTAGATTTTGTGAAACCATCTATTATCAATTATTTACAAATCCAGGAATCATCTCTTGAATTCTCGACGTTACCTCAGCCCTATTTACGTAAAAAATTGGGCAGATGGAAGAGGACCTTACTCTTCAGATTCAGGGACCGGAGTATTATTAATCTTATCTGTTTTCCATTGGGTTACATTAAAAATCTGGAAAAATTAAATTGCCCATGTGACCATGGTGGAACCCAGAGTATGTTACACTTTATCTTTGGCTGTGGTTTTTACATGAAGTTTACAAGGCACTATTTAATCCCCTATTGTAGAAAACATGATTTGACCGACCTCAATCATGCTTATAGACATTTTTTAATGTTGGGATCTGATGAATTAATTTTTAGAGTTAGCAATTTTCTTAATGCTATTGTATGCTCACGCAGGTCCTTGAGAATTGATTAATTTTATACCAAGATATGCACTTTGCACTTTAAAACATGATCTGCACTAACCTAATGTGTTATATTATTCAGAGGAGCTGAAAATCCAACGCTCTAAATGCAAAGCCCTGGAGAGGAAATGGAGGGTGTCCTATTCAGCTTCCTCTAAAGTAACTTACAAAGAAGAACTAAAACTTTATCATGCAAACTGCAAACGTGCTAAGGCCTCCTACACTATTTCCGCAATTACTTCAGTGCAAAACTGTCCCCGTACTCTTTTTGCCACAGTTAAAAAACTCACTGGAGCTGACACTATCCCCGCATTGCCGGCTCTAGATGCCATACAGTGTAATGCCATAGCAGACTTTTTTGTATCTAAGGTTGAAGGCATCCATCAATCTCTTGCTTCCCCTCCCTCTCCAACTGATTCCTCTCTACACGGTCTGTCCTGTAATACCCCCACCTCCCCCACTGAGTTCATCTACAACTGGACACCATTTGATGACGCTTCCTTCCTATCCTGCCTAAAAAGCATCAGGTCTGGATCTCCGCGGGACCCAGTCCCCGTGAAGATACTTAAACAACTTGACCTCGAACCACGAAGGTTCCTAATGAGGCTATTAAACGTCTCGCTCATCGAATCTCGTGTGGAACAGGGTTGGAAACATGCCATGGTCGTCCCTCTGCCTAAAAAATCTGGTGCTGACATCACAAATCTTGCCAACTTCAGGCCTATATCCCTGCTGCCAGTCTGTTCTAAAATCCTAGAACGCCATGTTAACACCCAGCTTAATGAGTTTGTTGAAAACCTGGGATATCTCCATCCGTCCCAATCAGGCTTTCGCGCTAATTATTCCACCGAATCCGCACTCCTAGGGGTAACTGAGCGACTCCGACACGGTATCGATGGCGGTGAGACCTTTGCGCTGATTCTTCTTGACTTAAGCGCTGCTTTCGATACCGTGTCCCATTCCATCCTACTGGAGTCTCTCGGATCCCTCGGTGTTGCTGGATCAGCGCTTGCCTGGGTGTCCTCATTTCTTAATGAGCGCACCTTTCAGGTTTTCTCAAACAAAGCGGAATCTGCGATTCATTCCTCTGCCTACGGCGTCCCCCAAGGGTCTATATTGAGCCCTCTGTTGTTCAATATCTACATTCGACCACTTGCTACCATCGTAGAGGACGCCGGTCTGTCTATTTACTCATACGCAGACGATACGCAGATTGTGTTCTCTCTGTCCAGCAGCAGGGCTCAGGACACCTCCGCCCTCAAAATCGGCCTCTCTCGCGTTGCAGCCTGGATGCAAATGCATCTGTTAAAGCTCAACGGAGATAAGACCGAGGTGATCATACTAGGCAAACAAAAAGATCTCTGGGGTTCACGACATTGGCCCAGTGACATGGGTCCTCTGCCTACCCCCGTGCCTGTTGCTCGCAACCTCGGTGTCCTAATCGACGACAAACTCTCGATGAGGCAGCAGGCAACTAGGGTCGCTGCGATCTGCTTTAACACCCTTCGCTGGTTGCAAAAGATCATATGGATGCTGCCTGAGTCCACTCGTAGAACTGTCGTACAGGCCCTTGTGATGTCCCATATCGACTATGGCAATGTGCTTTATCTAGGAGCAGATAGAGCTACAATCAATAAACTCCAGGTCGTACAAAACTCAGCCGCCCGCCTGCTGCGTAATGTCCCTAGGAGAATGTCCGCAATGCAGGCACTACGTGACCTCCACTGGTTAAAAATCTCGGATCGAGTGGCCTTCAAAACTCTGTGCATCCTCTTTAAAATTCGTCAAGGCTCCGCTCCAGCCTACCTGCATAATCTTGCACAGCCATATCAGCCTGGCCGCCTCCTGAGGTCATCCAACAGTGGCAATCTTGTGATTCCCAGAATCCGATTGGCAAAAATGGGAGGCCGTTCATTCGCATATCTAGGCCCCAAGATGTGGAATACTCTCCCATTGGCGCTTAAAACAGAACCCAGTCTTCTGGCCTTCCGCAAAAAACTGAAGACCCTTCTGTTCTAGTCCCAGATTCCTCCGGTCTAATGTCTCCCTCTTGCAATCGCTTGTCTTCTGATTTCTTCTCCAATCTATCCCTGGCGCCGGGAAACCCACTGCGGGTAGCTGCGCGCAATACAAGTTCAATAAAATAAATAAATAAATAAATTTGTCTTGTTTTCATAATATCTATGTTTATCCTTTGCTATACACTGCTATATATTGTATCTAAGGTGGTTTTATGCATTGTACAGTATAAAGGTCATTTGAGTTTTCATTGCTGTTTTTATAAATTATATTTGTAAATGATAAGTTGTGGCCCAAAATTGCAGTATTATATGTGTATTTTTAAAATTTATTTTGTGCTTTTATGGATGGTTTTTGAAATCCGAATAAAGTCTATTTGAATTGAATTGAATAAGGAGTGGTGGTGTTTTGGGCCTCTGTTTTTTTTTGGCAGTTGCAGGTCAGTGAAGGTGTTTTTTTAGTGTTTGTTGGCCATGTTTAGTGGCTTTGTGCCATTCGAATAGTGTATTCTTGTGTTGTTTTGTTTTGTCCTGGTTGTGTACGTGCGTTTTGAGCGTGTGTACGGTGTGTACATGGGCCATTTGGTTGTACGGTGCTGTCCTTGTGTGTGGCTTGGTACGACTCGTACATGCGGTTGTGATGTTGGGGCCTGGGGTGCGCTCCGTACTTAGGAGGTTGTGGTGGGGGTGCGACTCTGACGTACTGGGGTGTACATACACGGTGGTACGACACGTACAGGGGTGGGGGTACGACTCGGACGTACTGGGGTGTACATACACGGTGGTACGACACGTACAGGGGTGGGGGTACGATGCGAACGTACAGGGGTGTACATACACGGTGGTACGACACGTACAGGGGTGTGGGTACGACTCGGACGTACTGGGGTGTACATGCACGGGTGGGGGTTCGACACGTACAGGGGTGTGGGTATGACGCGAACGTACAGGGGTGTACATACACGGTGGTACAACACGTACAGGGGTGGGGGTACGACTCAGACGTACTGGGGTGTACATACACGGTGGTACGACACGTACAGGGGTGGGGGTATGACGCGAACGTACTGGGGTGTACATGCACGGGGGTAGGACACGTACAGGGGTGGGGGTACGACGCGAACGTACTGGGGTGTACATGCACGGGTGGGGGTTCGACACGTACAGGGGTGTGGGTACGACGCGAACGTACAGGGGTGTACATACACGGTGGTACGACACGTACAGGGGTGGGGGTACGACTCTGACGTACTGGGGTGTACATACACGGTGGTACGACACATACAGGGGTGGGGGTACGACTCGGACATACTGGGGTGTACATACACGGTGGTACGACACATACAGGGGTGGGGGTACGACGCAAACATACTGGGGTGTACATGCACGGGGGTAGGACACGTACAGGGGTGGGGGTACGACGCGAACGTACTGGGGTGTACATGCACGGGTGGGGGTTCGACACGTACACAGGTGTACATACAGGGGGGTGTGTACATTAACGGGGAGTGCGACTCGAACGTATGGGTGCTGGGGGGAGTGTTGGGCGTGTATGCGGGGACATGTCTCCATGGTTGCAATGGGAGTTCGGTGCGGACGGTGTTCTTACCATACGGTTGTGAGATCGGACGCACGGGTTGGATCGTGATTCCTCGGTCGGAATTGACTTTTCACATTTGTACGGTAAATCATCTGAGGACGTGTCGGACACATTTTCCGACCCGAGGACGTGTGGGGAAATATTCCGAATGCGGTTCGTATGGACTTTTTACTATGCGAATCCTGATTGCCAGTTTGTACGGCACTTGTACGATTCGTACGGTAAAAAGACCGTATACGAGTCGTACGGGCTATTTTTTTACCGGATCGTAATCGCCACCTATGTGTTAGGTTGAACCAAGGCTAAAATGTAGAAAACGTAGGCAATACATGTCAGTTAAGAAAACTGGACAATCACAGAACAGGACCAAATTGTTCAGTTAGGAGATGCTCTTTCCACAGTATAGTATCCTATATTTTAATTAATCTGAAACATGAAGATGCACAGGGAGGTCAGAGTGTAGATATAAAACAAGCAGAAGCAGAATGCAGAGAATGGCTTGAAACACAAGGCAAGAACAAGGAGAATAAATAAAAAGGTGCAAGAAAGTTATAGCATTTTAACCTCTTAGCTGTTAAGGCATCATCCACCCCCTCCCCTAAATACTGAGACATTTTTAATGTATGGAACACTTCTAACATAATCAGACACACCAATTAACCCTGTGTCATATGACAGCAGGAGAAGATGATGCTAATGGGGTGTCTCTTTTATAGGATGGTTTCCCTTACCCACCAGAAGGTGGCATGCTTCATCATTGTGTAAACTTCTTGCACTATGAACCTAGTCATAGTGCGGGCTACAACCCCCTCACTGAGAGGGAGGAGCTCAGGGATGTTTTGTTTGTTTGAAAGAGGTATACTAAATACCTTACGTGAAATGAATGTGGTGAAATAAGTGAAAAGTGACCATACAATTATGAGCTAATTCTAGGTCAGAGGCACACAATGAGTTTTATTCAGGCTTCAGGATTCAAAAATATTTTCCTGATGTTTTAGGGGCTTTCTGCCTTCCGACCGGAGTGGGGGATTTGGGGAGAAACCATTCACAACCTACCCTCTCCTCCGGGAGGTGGGAGGTGGTTTGAAACTCTGCTGTGGCCATTTGGGGGTGGGCATAGCTCAATTCAGGGGTGGGTTCCCGACCTCCCCCTTCTTTACTTTGTTGGTTTTATTTTCCATGGTGTGCTTCTTGTCCCTGATGTGGACTATTTGTGACAGTAAATGTTATGAAAATGAATATTATCTTATCAAATGTTTTACTTTTGTTCTCTACAAAATTACTGTTTCTCCATGTAGGCAAATCTCTCCCCATATATCCACAAAAATTGTAGGGGCATATTTACAAGCACTTTTAACGACATTCCTGTGGAGATAAGGATTATGCCTTATTTACAAGGCGGCGTTAAGTCACTTATCATGGCTTAACGCTGCCTAAATAGGGCACCCTTTCACGCTATACCTACCATGAAAGGGGTGGGCAATGGGTGTTGCGGTGGGCGTTCCACCGCAAGACCTATTGTTTTTGACACAGCCCTCTATTTACAAAGGTGATGTACATAGGAGGCAGCGCCAAAATTAAGACCAGCAAAAACTTAACATGGCAAAACGAGGAGAAATGCTTTATTTCTTCTCTCTTCTGCTATTTGTATTTGTGCAGCAAACACAGAAACAGCAACATGCCATGAATGATTGTTTATGTGCAGGAAGGAGTCCCTTCCTGCACATAAACAATCATTACGAAAATGCAAAACGAAAATACAATGCAGCACACATAGAAGTTCATATCACCATTTGTGATTGTTTATGTGCAGGAAGGGACACCGTCCTACACATAAGCAATTGTTCCCTTAATGCAGGCCGCCCTGCACTATGGTGCAAGGGGCCTGCATTGGTGCTAAGCAGTTTACTGTATACGCAGTGCTAGGGAAAATGCAGTTATGTGCTGTACCATTGTAATTGTGGTGCATTCTTGCATTTTTGGAATAAAATAGAAATTAGAAAAAACAAATCTTTAACTACATGATGCATACTTTGTAAACAAATGATATAACGTGCAGAAACATAAAAAACAAGGAATTTCCATGCTGTCATTGAGCCCCATAGGCTGTGATGCATCCAAGTTTCTTATCCAAAATATTTCCCTTTGTATTAAATGCTTATCTTCTGTGACTGATACCGTTTCAGGTCTTGAATTCTCAGCTGGCTGTTGTTATGTATTAGTTCATTGAAATCCATGGCTGTATGTGATTTTTGGTTGTTGGTACAAATGTTACTTTATGCTTTGTAAGTCTCAATTTGATTTTACTCTCAGTTTTCTCAATGTATTGAAGCCCACAAGGGCATTTGAGTTCATACATTAAATTAAAGGTATCACAGGCAGGGAAGTTGTGAAAGTTTTTTCCATTGTGTGGATGGGTTACACTTTCTCCTCTGACAGTATTGATGCAGCGTATGTAATTTAGACACTGGTGTGTTCCTACACTCTTTGTTTGAGTACATCAATAATAGCCTTTTCTTTGGTCACCAAATTATTTTTTAGTATTTTTGAGCATCAGTATGGAAAGATAAATTTGTCTTTGTTAAGCTCTTTAAATCCTCCTCAAACCATAGAATTCCTCATCTTTTATTCAAAATTCTTTTAATGCTGTTGCTAACTGGCAAGAATTTAGAAACAAAGGTAAATTGTGTTTTGTTTGATTTGTTTTCTTTTTCAATAAATCTTTGTTGTTCTTTGTTTATATTCCTTGTTGTTCTGTTTGTTCAAGAGTATGCATGAATTGCACTCTTCCAATATCCGGGTTTAACAAAATAGAATTTTCTTTTCAGCATGGTTGCCTTGCCCTTCCTTGTATGGCCGTGTCATCGATAGCACTTGTCTATTATGGGAAAGAAAATGTGACAATAATGCATCATGTCGCTATTATGATAACACACTCCTCCGAAAAAGGTACAACTTTCCTCTTTCAATCGTTTATCAATATTCCTTCTTTTGTCAGTAGCTGTTTTTGAGGTAGGACTAACTGAAAAGAGCAAGTCATAAAGAGAATCCGGCATGTACTCCTGAAGGGTCACACACGGAAATGTGAGTGTATAATTTCCAAATAAAGAAATGTTACTGGTAAAAAGCATTTTCACTTCCAAAGATTTTTTTTCGTTCTTAAAGACAATTTTTCGCCATGGAAGAACCCCTTCCCCTGCAGCCAACCAATGTTTGGGGTACCTCTCCCCATTCTCTTCTGGAAAATGGGCTAAATTATGATGTTAACAGGAGTAGATGTCTGCATGATTTGAGGCTGCAAATGTCCCTGTCCGAGGCAGGTCAATATCCACAGACTTGTGTTTTGGGGTTGTTCCCGTAATTAATTTTGACACTCCTGCTCTGACATGGCCACAACTAACTTCTGTGAGTAGATCTTATCCCACCAAAAAATTGCAATAGCAGAAACTCTACTGATTTTTCCCATAAATTAAGTATTTCCACAACTGCATCCTACATAGATGTGCAAATGCTTTTGGGATTACAAAGAGCTCCGGATTCTGAAACCATTTGTTTAATATGCACATTGAATTCCTTTTAACCTAGCAATTTACTGGCATTTTAATTAGCCTAGATATGTTATAATGAAATGACAGCTACAAGATATGGACTGATAATATATAGTGGGATGTGACCATTTGTCACTCAAATTGTTTATCTTTGACCCATGCGGAATATAGAGGCAGCAGACAATGTTTCCAATGCAGCCGCATTGTTTAAATGTTTAATTGATTAAATGTTGATTGGACGTTTCACACTGCCTACTGCATCCCCTCTAAGAACCTCTGTTTTATAGTTCCAGACTTATAGGCAGATATGTAATTATATTATCTCAGCATCATGTAAATTGGTCAAAGGTGAGGCTGGAATTTAATTTGAGGCTTCCTCTATGAGACGAAATGTAGCCACTTAAGTACTAAGGCCCATATTTATAATTTTTCATGCAGCGCACTGCAGCAAGCCACCTTGCTGCGCCGCATGAAAGGGACAGAATGCGCCATAGTTAACACTATACGGCACATGGTGTAAGGGTGCCTACGTTGTAGCCAGGAGGGTTTTTGTGTAGGAAGGGACACATTCTGACACAAAAACAATCCTGAGAGGCATTGTCCTCTTTCTACGTGTGCTGCAGGTTACATTTTATCTTTGGAGTGGGTATTTCTTTTTGCTAACTTCTAAAACCTATTTTGTTAAGTACATTTGTATAGCACACATTTAAGTCCGAAACATTTTCATAAAACCAAATATGTATGTCATTAGAATGGTAGCGAAATATATAATCTAGGTGCAATGTTTTACATTAAACAGAACAAATGAAATACCCCCCGAAACTGACATATTATAATAAGCATTTGCAATGCATTAGGTCTCACATTAGGGAGAGTTAAAGCTATTGGGACTGAAAATGACAATGTCTTTAACCCATGTGGTTTGGTTTCAACTGAAGTGGATGTATGTAGTTTGGAGTGGAATTATGTGGGTTGTATTGGAATTGCTAGTTGTGGAATTGTGTGTGGTGCGTGGTGTATTTGTGTAATGCAATATTATGTGGCATAGTGAATAGATAGCGGTCAGAGCTGCAGAGAATAGATGGAAAGGAAGAATGACAGGGATAGTTAGTTTGTGCACAAAGTGGTGAATGAACTCCAGAAAGAGGAGCAGAAAGAGTGTGCGAGAAAGAGAGAAAGAAGGGGAGAGCAGGCCACAGACGCATAAAGAGGGAGCACCTGTGTTCTCTGAAGTCACCCAAAGAAGAGGGGGAGAGTGTGAGTTTGAGGGACGCAAATGTTGGAAAGGCACAGTAAGGAAACTGTGCTTGAAGACCTGAAGTGAACTAATATGAAAGAGGCGGGAGGAGTGTGTGCAAGAACAAGGAAGAGGTATCAGAGAAAGTATGAGAGAGAGAGAGAGAGAGAGCGAGAGAGAGGGATGAGTTGGAGGGGCAACTAGGGAGCTGAGAGGTGAACTAGAGCACAGTGCAAGGTGGTACAGGAAGGTAGCATGTGTGAGCAGGCAGTATAAAGAGTATACAGGGAGTGTGAAGGAGAGATGAGAGGGGGCAGTGGAATTGCGAGATGAGAGGGGGTGGTGGGAGGGGGTAATACAGGGGCAATGGGTGTGTGGGGGAGAGATGTTAGGATTGGTGTAAGTGTAAGGTAGAGATGGGTTGTATTGCTATTATTCTCTGTGGAATTGTATGTTGTGGAATTGAGTGGTGTGGTGTGAAGTTGTATAGTGGATATGCATGGCATAGTGTGTATTTGAATTATGTGGATAGTAATTAATTGGTATTAACTGTAGTGGAATTAAGTAGAGTGAGATTGTGTGTTATGGAGGTATGTGGAATGGGATTGTGTGTTGTGGATTAGTATGTTGTGGATTTGAATTGTGTGGTGTGCTGTTACATTTTGTGGCATGTGGAAATGTGTGGTGTGTATTGGAGGTATGTGGTGCTTTGTGGAATTGTGTTGTGTAGTTGAAATATGTAGTCTGGTGTTGAATTATGTGGTGTGCATTGGAAATGTGTGGAGTTGAATTGTCTGGTGTGGAACTGTGTGGCGTTCAGTGAAACGATGCGTGTTGGAATTATGTGTTATGGTGTGCAGTGCTTACAGGTGGAATGCTGGTATGTGTTATCATGTGCATTTCTGTGAGGTATTTTTATGTTGCGTTGTATTGAGTACTGTAATTATGTGGAGTTTATGTGCGCTGAGTGGTATTATTTGGAGTGTGATTATGTTGTGTAGTGGATCAGAGTTGACTTATGTAGAGCTTATTTTATTGGTTTGTCATTATGTGGCATGGAGTGGAATGATGTGGAGCGGAAGTGGGTGCAGTTTATTTGTGTAGCCAATAGTTCTCACCTTTTGGATCCTATAAGTGTTCGGCCATGCGGTCCATTATCTTGGGTGCTGTGCCTCCAGGGATTGAAGAGCTATACAATCGCTACGTACTGGGTCATGCAGACTGATTCTGGAATACATGCTTGCCTCAGAAAATATTTATGGGCACATACCAAGGCTTTTTAACGCACAGACAGAAAAACAAGTGCCTTGATGCAAGTCAACAGCACTATACCATTTTGTGTGAGACTGCAAGTATTAAACAGCCAGAAGAATCAGCGTCAGGGGCAAGTAATGCTTTAAATAATAAGGTGACAGATTGAACACTCGTCCTGCTGTAAACTTTGCACTGAATTTACAAAAGCCAAATTATTTGAGCAGTGCATGAACCTTGCCATATGTGAGTTCAATCTGAAATAAATCAAAACGTTAACTGTGACCTCAGCCAGTTACAGTAAAAGTTACCTTGATTACACACAAGAGGACCTGGGGCTTTTATTGAACCCACTAAAATGACATAAAATATATCCATATGTGTTTAATTTAGGAGAAATTCGGCATTTGCTGCAAAAGTATTGTATGACTAGTAATTTAACCTTTCATTTTAAAATAATGTAAATCAAATAGCGTAAATGCTAAAGTGAAAGAAATGTTTTTTACTAGTGTCGACATTCTTGTTTGCTTACATCCCTTTCTGTTTTACTTGCTAAAATCTTTATTATTGGCCCATATAGAAACCCAGACTTCTAACTAGGCAAAGCCTTTGATTGCTCAGCCTTGTCCTTTCAGGGCTGTCTCCATCCTGTAGCACCCACACAACAAGTGAAAAGAGGTGTGAATGCTTCACAAAAAAGTATGCTTTAAATAGACAAAAGGCTTTCTGCCACAGAAAGGTGGCCTGCATATTCCTGCTCCACCTCTTTAATTCAAATGCAACTACTTAAACCTGGTCTTTGCAGAAAACTATTTGCTCATAGTAGACACAGTCCTGCATTTAAAAGCATAATTTGTGTAAAAATACAGTGTGAAAAACCATGACTGAAACTACCAAAGATCACATGAAAACACCAATACGTGAAGTTCCAAAAATAAAGATAAAGACAGAACAGATTTTAAAATAAAAATCTTAGCAGATAAGTGTGTTTTAATTTGAAAGCAAAAAAAATGTTTATAAAAGGCTGGTAAAATTAAGAAAATGCCCACAACATAAGAGACAGTTTTTTTGAGGGACTGATAGATTTGTAATACATAGAGTTAGTTTTATAAATCGTACGTAACTGATTTAAAACAAATAGTTACATTTGTTTAAATTAATAGCACTACCACTGCAACTATAAACACACAACTGACATTTTACAGTATTATAATCTTTTTGGTTTGCAGACAACTAAAAGGGCAATTTGGTCAACTGTAACCAACATCTCCCCAGCTTATATTACAGCTGCCTCTGCTGCTGTAATGTAAAGTTTCCCATAAATGTACTTTCGAGCAATTTAAAGATTGAAAGGGATGGAACGGCTGGAACTGTTGGGACTAAGTCAGCTACTTTTTAAATAGGGAAGCGTGTAATGAAAAAAACAAATATTTAATTATTAAATTCCAAAGAAAATTGGGATCGTGTTTATAATATGGGCAACAATATTTCTTAGAAGGGCTGGTGGGGTTGACACGTTGAGGATTCCGGGATTCCCTAGCAATACTTCAGTGAAAAGAAACATGTGAGCAAAGACACTCTGAGTGTGGGTACGTTTCCAGATAAACTTTATTAGGGGCATATTATCAAGCACGGCGTTAAAGCGGCGATAATGGGCTTGATAATATGCCCCGGAGAATTCGAATAGAAGCCCATGTTGACTCCAGAACATGGGCTTCTATGGGAATTCTCAAGGGCATATTATCAAGCCCATTATCACCGCTTTCGCGGCAGTTTTCTGCCGCTAAAGCGGCGATAATCTTAACGCCGTTTCTTGATAATATGCCCCCAAGTTATTTGTTTTTTACGAAGTTTTAACTGCAAAACGGGCGGGTCAGGGGAGG
This sequence comes from Triturus cristatus, assembly GCF_964204655.1. Taxonomy (NCBI): domain Eukaryota; kingdom Metazoa; phylum Chordata; class Amphibia; order Caudata; family Salamandridae; genus Triturus; species Triturus cristatus. Next base: position 1,529,253,871 of record NC_140591.1, read on the forward strand.
GATTAATACAATGTGGCCAGCAAGAATAAGCACACATCTGAATCAGGAATACTAGGGCCACAAAGAATCACACAGAGCAGTGGGCTATATGAGCGTGGGAGAGTTATGGGGGAGCAAAAACAGATGGCGAACAGTAAAGTGCTGAGGTGCAGAGAAGATGAATGGAAGCATACAAGGGAGGCCACTGCAAAACACGCAATATCCTTTTGGCAAATCACATAATCTCTCCCACAAAAAATGAATGCAAACTTAAGTAATGTGATTGGCGTGCACGTAAAGCACTCAGATTCCTTCAGGTCTGCTTGAGTTTGTGCCTAACCCGATAGATCAGGGCAAAAATAAATGTTGGCATAAACATGTTTATTTGCAAGCAAGGGTGGGGGTGGGCGGCAAACTGAGGCTGCCGGCGTCCCGAGGAGGTCAGGATGTCCCGCACTTAGTGGTAGCTATGGAAGGCAGCAACCAGCTCCAATCCCTATGTGCCGGGTACAGAGCAGTAGCAGCGACAGGCATTGCCCTGCACTGCAGCTCGTTGTACCGGTAACAGCCATGCGCACAGGCCCAATGCCCTTGCTCCAGCAGCTGAAAGTCCCGAGCACACTTGCGCTCAAAAACAGATGGTGAACAGTAAAGTGGAGCTCTCGGGTGCAGAGAAGCACATAGTGCTTCAAAGTGACATTGAGAATGTGATGAAAGAAGCACGTAATCTCCCCCCAAAAAAATGAACATGAATTTAAGTACTGAAATTGGTACTCATGTAAAGTGCTCTGATACCTACAACAATCAAAACGCAACATAAATTCCATCCAATTTTTGCGTCTTTTGTTAAAGACTGAAACACAGCAAGCAGAAAACACGATCCAAAGCAGACCCAAAGCAAGCAAGCATTTGCAATGCAATAGGACTCGCATTTACGCAAGACCTATTGTATTGCAAACGGTATTCATCACGGACAATGGGAGGGAGGGCGGAAGGCAGGGGGGGAAGTAAACAAACAGGAGTGCGGGCAGGGCTGGGGGAGAAGGCACGGACAACGGGAATGCGAGCAGTGGGAGGGGGAAGAAGGGGGAGAGAAGGCACAGACAACTGGAGTGCAGGCAGGGGGAGAAGGAGAAGGGGCAAGAAGGCACGGACAATGGGAGAGCAGGCGGGAGGGAGGGGTAGAGAAGGCAGAAGGAGAACCTCATTCACAGTCTAAATAACACGTACTGTGTAACACTCGAGTAAAGGGTCCAGTAGCCTTGGGAGGATACAAAGGATGACATGGCCGTAATAAGGAGGGACTAACAAGCCTATAAATGAATCCAAGGGCAGCATTTACGAAGGACAAAGACACAAGCCAATGAAAAATATGGGCGGGGAGTGGGCGGGGCTTCCCTCAAGTAATGAACTACAGTCAATAACCGCCAAGCGGCGCTTGTGCTCTGACTCTAGACTCGACCTAAAAATCATTATGTTTTCATAAAAAGGAGTTTTCAAAAACTTTTTTTGTGTAACTGTAGCCTCCAAATGTTTTACATTTATATGAGTGTTATCCTCTGAGCTTAGTTGAACAGAGGATGGTCACACCTTTTACATTACATTCTTAGCGGGTGGCCAATCTTAAAAGATGTCACAGTTTCAACATGTCTGCTCTTAGTTGGTAAAAAGTGAATGCTGGTGGCCTACAGATTTCTGACATCTGAGTAAAATTCTCAATTTAAAAAGGCTGTAAAATAGCACAATGTTGCAAGCACCGCTTGTATCTCTGGTACAAATGAAACTTGGTTGCAAAAGTAAATGTCCCTGGGTTAGAAATTCTGTATAGGGACTTGAAAGAATTTTTGCATCTTGAAGGGCTTGAGCTGATGGACTCAGAAACAAGAAATGATGTGGCTGACTCAAAAACTGAAATCTTTCTTTCTTAATAAATAAAAACCGAGTTTCTTCAGATTTAACTTCCCTATCATATTCTGCAGTTTAGCATGTGGTAACTAGACTTAGAAAATTATCAATACATTTGTAAACGCAGTGAAGCGTGCAGTATTTCCCACGCAACCTCTAAAGAGAAGTTGTCATTGCCATCGTTTAGTTAGTATGGCATTTTAGAGCAAACATAATTTTATACACTTCAACCATATAAATGAAGGGTGCTCTTGGTGATGCTACAACGCAGTGCTCAAGTGAGTAAGATGTAGGGAAAATGAAAAGATTTGTGAGAGACATGCTTAAACATAGAAGAAGAAGAAATATCTATAGTTACTCAAAAAATGTGATGTGATAGATCAGGTTTATGCTAGTACTGTCCATTGTGGAAAGAACAGTCCTCAGTGAGTCAATAATATGTTAGACTTCACAAAATACATTAAGCGGGTCTTTATCAGAACTAGGGTTTCGGACAACTTAGAACAGCAGCTCTCAGGAAAATTAGGCTGATGTCAGATAGTATGGTAAACTGTCAGTTACTAAAGGGGCAATGGATACCAATGTCCAACAGACACTCAGGACAACTGTGCCCGCAAATAGGCCAGGAGTCAGAATCTTATTATTTTTTTAAAATTACATTTTTATGTTCCAAAAAGACATCACAAAAACGTAAACAACAAATGAAAAAAATATACATATAACATATCATCAATATGCGTGAATAATCATAAACAAATCTTTCCCACAAATTAAACCAAATACATAAAAACACCAAATTATAATACCAAGACAAATAAACCTCCACATCATTCCTGAGCGATAATCACAAAGTCGCGGTGGAATAATAGAGCACATCCCTTCCATTCACTCATACCACACATCCAGGCCGCACACTACTGCACACCATAATTATTAGCCCGCGTCATTCTGCTCTGCTTCAGCTACCCTTTTCAGAAGAAAAAGTCTCAGGGGCTCACAAATATCTTTTGGTCTTGAAATCATAGGTAATTCTCCTGCATATGTCTCCATGTTATCTTTGCAGTAGACCAGGTCCTTTATCCAATGATCTACTTTAGGAATACGACTCCCACCCCACGTAATTGCTACTCTCCATGTAGGCATAAGCAGTGCCAGTCGTACTAATCTACCACTCACTCCCTTGACGTGGGGCACACAACACAACAAACAGACAAGCGGAGTGCACTGAAGCTCCACACCTGCCATGGCCTTCAAGTCTCTCACTACAAGTGTCCAGAACTCAGCTACCTTCTTACATCCCCAAGCGAGGTGCAGAAAGTCAGCATCTGATTGTCCGCATCGCGCGCAGCAACTAGACTCACGCAACCCAAATCGATACAACCGTGCCGGCGTATAATACACCTGGTGTATATATTTGAAATGTATAATACGTAAGTTTCCATTCATGATAAGGGTGCCCGTTAGTTCACATACATATTTCCACTCTTTCTCCGATATCGGAGCAAGTAAATAGTCATTCCATCTCTCCCAACTTCTGTCCCGCTGACTCATGCATTTTTCCTTTATTAGCCTATATAGCCTGGAAATCAGTTTTTTATTAGTGGGAGTAGTAAGCACAAATTGTAGAGACATCAACGTGGGAGGTTCTAGAGGATAGGTATCGTAGTGAGCCCTGACCGCGTGTCTAAGTCTGTGCATCGCGAATCGAAACAACAACGTAGGATTACTGATATAGTGCAGGGTGTTTGGTGTGAGAAACAACCATTCTGGATAGATATCCTGCATTAGCTGACAGCCTGCCTCTTGTAACAGCCGCATCGACGGCGCCTCGTGGGTCACCGACAGTGCCGCATGATGTTCTATTTGCATGGCTGGCACGTACAACGGCAGCTTATACGCCAAACGCCCTGTCTCCTGCCAGGCAGCTATTGTCGTGTCTACTGCATTGATCTCCATCCTTGGGATTCCACATGCCCGGTGCGTGATCATGCTGTGTAATGGAACTAGATATACGTCCCCTCCTCCACCGCGACATGCAGAGTAAACGCATGCGGCCTCATCCAATAATATGCATATTGGGCCTGCGCACTGAGATAATAAACATAGAAGTCCGGTGCCCCAAACCCTCCTTTATCATAATCACTAGTTAGTACCGACCATTCCAACGGGAAATCCATTTCTGGTCGTACTGTGGACTCCGTCAGAAGAATAACAACTGATTTTTCCCAGTTTACCACAAAGCCCGACAAATCACCAAACCTTACATACTCCCGCAGCAGCTGTGCTAGGTACCTAGAAGGTTCACAGACGAAAAGCACCATATCATCAGCATATAGCGAGATTGCTACTGGATGGTAGTTAAAGTTTAGCGCTGTTTCCCTGAGTCTCTGCCTGATAACACACACCAGCGGCTCCAATACAATTGCAAAAAGCAGTAGAGATAGAGGGCAGCCTTGACGAGTACCCCTCTGGGTATCAAATGGGTCTGATGTTAAACCGCCGATACACACCCTGGCCGATGGTTCCGCATATAGCACCCTGATCCACTGTATAAATATAGGTGGAAATCCCATACGCTGATGGATAAAAAACATATATTTCCACTCGAACGAATCGAACGCCTTAGCCGCATCCAGCATTACTGCCGCGTCCGACATGCTTGGATCTAAGATATGGAACATGGAAAATATAGTCCGCAAATTGTGGGACGTGGATTGGTCTGGTATAAACCCCGACTGGTCCGGCAGCACTAGGCACAGCATCAGGGGTTGTAATTTAACAGCTAAAATTTTGGCAAGGATCTTGGCATCTATATTAATCAGTGAAAGGGGTCGATAGGAGTCACATTTATCTGGGGGCTTGTCTTTCTTGAGCAGCGTTATAATCAGCGCCTGCCGCAGCGACGGTGGCAATACCCCCGAATCATGCACCTCTGCATATTCTTCCAACAGATATGAAGCAATCAAATCCGCATATGTTTTATAAAATTCGACCATAAGGCCATCTGGCCCCGGTGCCTTCCCATTGGGTAGAGCTAGAATTGCAGCCTTAATATCCTCTGCTTAAACTGGCAGGCTTAGATATTCCCTTTGGGCATCCGACAGCCAGGCGCACGCCACATCCTCCAAGTATCCCATCATCTCAGCCTCTGTCACTTCCCCCCTAGATGTATACAGATCCGCGTAAAAGTCTCGGAATTGCTCGGTAATAGCGAGTGGGTGATAATGTTCCTTCCTGTGGGAGTCCGCTATATTATCTATATGAGGTTGCTCCATACGGTCTCTAATCTTACGTGCTAGTGTGCAGCCTGGCCTCCCCCCCTCTCCGTGTCTTGTGCCGTATGCCTAAGCGAGATGTATCGTATTTCAGTGTCAGCTAAGGTGTCATACTCCAAGACCAGCTCGTGTATGCGGGCCAGAGTGTCAGCCGAAGGAGCCACTGTGTAGCCACGTTCCAGTGCTTGAAGCACAGACTCAACTTTGGAAAGCTGCTCTCTAATATCTGTCAATATGCCCGCTGCAGTACCAATGCACACCCCCCTAATCGTTGCTTTAAAAGCCTCCCATAAGGTGGAAGCACTGTCCAACGAGCCCTTGTTGAGTAGAAAGTATTGTTCTATGACATCCCTCACAGTAGCTTCAAACACCGGATCAAGTAGTGCCTCTGAGTGCAGACGCCATGTGTAGGGGCGATGCACGGCCGTCGGAATCTTTATGTCTAATTGTACCAGATTGTGATCTGATAGAGTGCGCAGCAAGGTCGCAACCTCCAGTACTCGAGCGCATCGCCACACACCAACCAAGAGTCCAATCGCGACCAGCTGTTGTGTAGCGGCGTCGCATGCGTTCCCTCTTTTACCAGGGCATTTCGCACTCTCCACACATCACTCAATCCAAATTCAAGCATAGCACTTCTCAAACACTGGGCCACTCTGGGAGTTCGGTGCGACATTGGATTAGACTTATCGAAATCAGGGTTCAAGTAAGTGTTTAAGTCATCTCCCCACAGAATATCTTCTTCTGGCCATACCCTCAATTTGGCATACATGCGTAAAAAACACTCCGGGTCATCTACAATGGGCCCGTACATGCTGACTATAGAGACCAGGGATCCTCCCAGCTTCCCCTGTAACATTGCACATCATCCTTCCTCATCTACATATGTCCAGGCAGGCCTAAATGAGATGCCCCATCTAATCAGGATCATCGAGCCTCTGGCATACGATGAATAAGGAGATGCCAGCTTAAATCCTGCCCATCTTCCAGCAATAGCTCGCTCTGCATGCTTAGTAAAATGTGTCTCCTGTAATAGAGCGATATGTTTATCATGGCGAGTCAAATAGGTCAACACCTAGTGTACTTTCTTTGGTGAATTGAGACCCCTCACATTCCAAGTCAATAATCTATATCGCTCACCCAGAATAAAATTTGGTGGTCCCTGACAGCCTAAACAGTCAATGCGATTAACAATAGAAGGGCAATTCCAGTGGCACACGCGACCAACTTGCCATATCGACCAGCTCTCACTCCAACCAACAACAATGCAGCAATCACACAAATAAAATACAACACATACTCCCACCACCCCACCCACAACCCACCACCCACACCAACCTCCCAATTAGGTCAGGACCATTTCCATCCCTCCTCCCTCACTTTTACCCCAACTTCCATACAATACGTCAACAGGGGAACACCCGCTAGGGGGGAGGGAATGGCAGCGAACACTCACTCCGTGGTGAGATTTGCCAGACTTTTAACTGTGTGGCTCACCTGTGTGCATGAACCATGAATGCATTCAACGTCCAAGATGCCAAACTAGTGCAATATGTAATAACTACATGCAAACATTTTCAAGAGATATGGGGGAGACATCCCCCAGCTTTGGCAGCTCAAACAGATGAAATCAGATCAACAGCCACTCGCACCCTCATCATAAATCCACTCTCGCCCATCCAAGTAGACAGTGACACCATTACTCTAATCTGTGTCCTCTAGATTCGGTGAGGCTGATGGGCTCCCCAGCCCACCCTGTCGGGGCCTAGATTTGCAGATATATTTTGAAAATTTCAGGGCTGACTTTGAGTCAGTGAAGAAGTGTGCCTGGCCCTCATGAGAAATTTTCAATTTGGCAGGGTACAACATTGCATATGGTACAGAGGCAGTCTCAGCAACTTCTTCACCGGCACAAACTCCCTGCGTGCTGCTTGAACCGCAGGGTTGTAGTCTGGAAAAAGGACAGGTTGTCACCCATAAAATTAATGGGACTCCTAGCCCTAGCCTCCAGTAAGATTGTATCTCTGTCTGCATAGTTCAGTAGGCGCGCAATTATGGGGCGCGGCGGCGCACCCGGCTTAGGTCTAGGGCCCAAAGAACAATGTGCTCTCTCCACAATCATTACTGTCAATAACACGGAGCCAAATAATTTGCGCAGTAGGCCATCAATGTAAGTCTCCATTTTGGAAATGGCTGTGGACTCTGGCAGGCCAATTATGCCAAGATTGTTGCACCTAGACCTCGCTTCCAAATCCTCATTCTTCGCTTTTATGACCTCTCGAACCTTCTCCATCTGTAAAATTTGGGTCCGGGATTCCGCTTGCGAGTCCTGCGTGTCCGACAGTCTATTCTCCAAGACATCAAGCCTATGTTCATGCTTGTCTACTTTCGTCTTTACCACATCTAGACTGGTCGCTAGCCCATCTATTTTACTGTCTATCGATTTCATCCCAGAGCGCAGTTCTAGTAGGATAGTCTTGGTGTCGTCCTCACAGTCTTCCACAATCTCCGAAGTGCCCTGCGTCCCAGGCTGGTCCCTCATGGCTTCGCTTGCGCGTGTATTCCGCTTACTTTCAAACTGGAGTTTCGGCTGTTTGGGGTCAGATTTTCCCATAATGGTGGAGGTATATGAGTAGTGTATTGTATTCCTTCCCCACCGCGACTCTCCATGTGGTCAATTCACTAGTGTTCAAATCCGCTGTGTCAGCGAATCAGCTCTCCAGTATTGTAACAAGATCTTGGTGCCACTCAGCAGCCAAGTAATTGGAGCAATCTGTGGCGATGCGCACCCTGGTCAGTCTCAGTGGGTCAGTGTAATCGTGGAAAACACCCCCAGACATCTCCTGCAATCCCAGCCACCAGGGAAGTAGCCAAACAGGCCTCGGGAAACGTCCCCACACAAGATAAGCCTATGGTAGGACTGTGATATGTCCTGTAAAGCCACCACCAGGTCCAATGGCTTCCGGCGCTGTTCACCCCCTGGCAGCGAGGAGCACGGTTGGAGCCTGTCGTTCGTTCTGCCAGGCAGGAACCGCCACTAGTGCCGCAGCCCGCACCCCCAGGGAGCACTCAGGTCGCACCAGCACCCTCACACAGGCTCGGGGTTTGCACATGACCCCCCGCGGCCCAGAGGCACCAGCAGTGCCTTGGCCACCCTCGCCCGTGAACATAGGCTTGGTAATGTACCAGGGCATACAGACTGGCACCGCCACACCCCGGGGCGCCAAGCCAGTACGTCTTCCCTTCAGGCAAGCAGCGGTGCTACCATCACACTGCGCCCGGCACAATCAGCATGCCCTGGCCCGTCCAGACAACACCCGTGCACTACAACGGAAGTGCAGAGGCAAGCCACGCAGCCCGATCTGCACTCAGCACAGCATGCGGCCCTTACCTCTCTTACCGCACCTCTTCCAGGTATTCAGGTGCACCAGGCTCTGTCACAGGTCGGGTCCGCAGGCCGCTCTCGGTAGGGCTCCTCCAGCCTCGTGGTGGTAGCTCCAGGTCTCCGAGGTGATCCCCGCCGCAGAAGTCTTGCGTACCTCAAGGGCTTCAGCCCCCGCACAGGAATCCCACACTGCTGGCAGTCAGCTATTCCACGCGTTGCACAATGCTGTTGTAATTTACTCCCGAAACCAGCACTTCAGAGGCGCGCAGCGCGCCCTCTCCGCTCCGCTCCTCAGTAGTCCTCTCACACCGCAAAGCTGCAAGCAGGCGCCATTTTCTTGATGGACGATCAGCGCTTTCAGATCCGCTTAGAGAGGGTTCCGCTGTTCCATTGAGCCCAAATATCTCACAGATCGTGGTAGGATGGAATAAATACCACTGCATGTAGTTTTCAACAGCACAGGTGTCCATATACCATGGTATTTATCGGATGTTCAGGTCTGGCGTGCTGAGCTCCCTCAAGAGGCAGCCATTCCGCCTGGCGCCGTAGCCACGCCCCCAGGAGTCAGAATCTTAAATGAAGGCTACCATCCCTATCAAACTTTGTGGGACCCACTCTTTTTTGACATTTCATAAGACCATCTTTGCTATCTACTATTTTCTGTGAATTAGCTGACATTAGGTTATAGCCATCACAGTTTGTGGCCATGTCTTCTTGAGATATTGCTTAATTAAAGAACTTCCAATCCTCATTCAATTCAAGCTTCTTGCCTCCTCCTATTCACTCAAGTTCACAGTATAGACCAGTACCTGTACCCTTTTCTACTCTTACATTACTGCCTTGGTCACTAAAAGTTTATCAACGCCTGCAATGAATTAAGTCCTTATCCTCCACAGTACAAAAAGACACCATCCTCCATAAAGAAACCATGGCAGGGGCAATGTATAGAGGACAAAAATCACATTCTGTCATATATAAAATCAACACACCACCTGGACTCTCATCTAAAAAGTGTGCTGTTTAATGTCCAGTCTACCAAACCAAGGCCGGTGAGATTGTAAAACTAGTACCAGATGATGACTCTGGAAAAAAAAGTGGATTGGACCTGGTTGTCATATGTAAAAAGAGATTATTCCCCTCCTTAATGCTTTTGTCAGGATAATAAAAACGAATGCACAAAAAAACCATATCAACATCCCTGCTGCTCATTTTCCTAGATAAAAATCATAAGCTACTTGTTTCAGCATCAATTTAATGCACAACTAACATCTTACTCTGAGATTTCATCATACCTGGAATCTCATTAGGAGGCCACTATCAACAACACGAAAAGAAGCTTTCCTGTCGTCGCTCAACTTGTCTCTTCTTCGACCTGTCAGCCTTAGGATATTCGTTCCCCTCAAACGTTTTGCCTTACTCCTCCGTTTTTGCTGATCGTGTTTTATTTGCATTAGGATTCTGTGTACTTTACGAGCGCTGCCCACTGCTAAAGTGCATACGCTCACTCCTTAAAACATGGTGCAATTCACTTATCCCCAATTGTCTTATTTAATTTATTTATAAGTCCCTAGAAAATGGTAGTACACGTACACAGGGCCTTTAAATTAAATGCTACTAGGGGGCCTTCAGCACTTATTGTGCCACCCACTCAGGTAGCCTTTCAAATATGGCCCAGTTCTGTCACTGCAGCCTGAATGTGCAGTTTTATACTGTCATTTTAACCTGTCAAAATAAGCCTTTTGGCAGATCTAAACCGCCCTTTTTAATAAATATAGGTACCCCTATGGTAGGCCCTAATCAGTCAACAGTACAGTGTATTTAAAAAGTTGGACATGCACATTTAACTTTTGCAAGTCCTGGTAGTGAAACACTCTTAAACTTATTTTTCACTACTGTAAGGCCTTCCTCTCCTATAAGATAACATTGGGTTACCTTCTTACATTTAATGGATTATAACTTTTAATTGCAAGCAGGTAGGGATGTTGGGTTTGGTGTCTAAAGAGCTGTAATTTAAAACCCTCTTTATTGGTAAAGTTGGATTTTAAGTAACCCAGGGCGTAGTTCGCATAGTAGCACTACACGTAGCTACGCAAAGTGCACTTCGCACTACGCGAGCTATGCGTAGCTACGCAAACTGCGTAGTGCACTGTGCAAAATGCTGTTTGCACTGATTGCACAGTGCTGGATGCTTGTCCGCACTGTGCAATCATTGCAAACGGCATCTTGCACAGTGAAAGCGGTCGTTTTCTGCCGCTCGAGTAGATTTGTACTCGAGCGGCAGCTTTCTCAGCGCAGACTGGTAGTTTCTCATCGCGAGCGGTCACGAGTATAAGCGACCACTCGCAATAAGAAAACTGACCTTCCCGTGTTGAGAATCTCACAGGGAGGTTTATTTTCCACGCTTGCGATCGGCAACGAGGAGAAAGTCTCGCCGGGATGTTATTTTGCTCGCTCGCGGTCGCCAACTTGACGTTGAGGGCCGCGAGCAAGCAAAAAATGCCTGGGTCACTTGACTTGGTGTAGCTGGAATTGGTCTTGTGTACACTTACAAAGGGTTTCAGACTTTTGTGCCCCCAGACAAGCTTGGGCCATGACAGTGAGGAATGGAGGCATGGGGGAAGCTCTAGACATTTAAGTGGTTGTAAGCCTCTAGGAAGTCTCCTACTTCAAAGTTTGCACCAAGGATACATAGAGTACCTCAGCCCCAACTCTTCAGTACACACCTGGACCTCTGGGAGACTCAGAAAAAAGACTGTTGCACTGCTCTGCTGCAATAGGACTGCTACTCCTCTGCCCTGCTGCCTGAGTCAGAAGGACTGGACCTCGACACAGGACCTCACATCCCATCCCTGCAACCGCCGGAACCGACGCAGGACCTCTTAACGCTCTTGCAACCAGGATTTAACATAATTTGTTCAGTGGGACTAAATTGGTGCCTGTACCAGAGCTACGCTCCATCAGCTTAACGTGTTACTTTGTCCCGATCAGGCTCGACCAGATAAACAAAGTTGTTGCTTGGTGCTTTTAAGCACCAGTTTTTCCTTAAACATTTATTATTGCACATCTCCAGTTCCACAATTTTGATTTTTGTAGTTTTCATCTCAAATATTTTATTGCATTTTATTACATTTTTCGAAATTTGTGCGGGATTTTTCTAGTGTTATGTTTCCACTTTCTTACTGTTTGAAGTGCTGCATAAATACTTTACACATTGCCTGTAAGTTAAACCTAATTGTTTATGTGCCAAGCTAACAGAGGGTTAAGCACAGGTTAATTTGGAGTTTGCTTGTGTTTCACCCTGACAAGAACTGTGGTTGCTGCGTGAGTAGGGTTTCACCTAGGCCTGGGTAAAATTTGAATCATGCTTGAGTAAGCAGAGTCATTTCAGTAATTTCACATTACTCTTGTGATGCGAAATTATGGAAATTATGCAATTACACCTGCTTAAATAATTCAGACAAATTTGCGGCAAAAGTCCTACCGCAGGAGAACGGGAACTACGAACTCAGAGAGAGTGAGTGGCTGCTGGGCACTGCTGTTCATGTACTATAATATTTTGTGGTATTTTCATAGTGCAAAATGCATCCTCTTGTCTATTTTGGACGCATGGGTGCATATGCTGGTAATGTAATTACTCTTAATTATGAGTAATATTGGAGTAATTATGCTAGAGAGTATTATGCCAGTTATGCCCACCCCCTAGTTTCCCCCCCCTCAACCAGTAACCCAATTTCCTGCATCTCCCTATCACCATCAAACTGAGGAATGCCTAGGATCAGGGTGCACAGCAGCTCTTTGAAGAACTGAGAAATCCGAGGACATCCTCACATACAACTAACAAAAGGCTCGCTTCTGACTGACACCGGCTGGGCATTCATTTTGCAGAGGACTTTCACTGTGGCTGCTGCTACTTATGACGCCACACTGCTCCTGGGGGTAACACGGAGGAAACGAAGGCTGAATCCTAAGCCTATTACCATCGGGACTGCGAGGACCAGGGTGCCTTTGTGATACTAACCTGCCGTACCTGGTTCCTCTTCCCGGCTCCACCTCCGTTAGCTTCTTCACGCCTCGTGGCCCCCGATTCGCGGGAGCCGCTCGCAGGCTCGCTTCTGACTGACACCGGCTGGGCATTCATTTTGCAGAGGACTTTCACTGTGGCTGCTGTTACTGACGACGCCACACTGCTCCTGGGGGTAACACGGAGGAAACGAAGGCTGAATCCTAAGCCTATTACCATCAGGACTGCGAGGACCAGGGTGCCTTTGTGATACTAACCTGCCGCACCTGGTTCCTCTTCCCGGCTCCACCTCCGTTAGCTTCTTCACGGCTCGCGGACCCCGCTTCGCGGGAGCCGCTCGCAGGCTCGCTTCTGACTGACACCGGCTGGGCATTCATTTTGCAGAGGACTTTCACTGTGGCTGCTGCTACTGACGACGCCACACTGCTCCTGGGGGTAACACGGAGGAAATGAAGGCTGAATCCTAAGCCTATTACCATCGGGACTGCGAGGACCAGGGTGCCTTTGTGATACTAACCTGCCGCACCTGGTTCCTCTTCCCGGCTCCACCTCCGTTAGCTTCTTTACGCCTCGCGGCCCCCGCTTCGCGGGAGCCGCTCGCAGGCTCGCTTCTGACTGACACCGGCTGGACATTCATTTTGCAGAGGACTTTCACTGTGGCTGTTGCTACTGACGACGCCACACTGCTCCTGGGGGTAACACGGAGGAAACGAAGGCTGAATCCTAAGCCTATTACCATCGGGACTGCGAGGACCAGGGTGCCTTTGTGATACTAACCTGCCGCACCTGGTTCCTCTTCCCGGCTCCACCTCCGTTAGCTTCTTCACGCATCGCGGCCCCCGCTTCGCGGGAGCCGCTCGCAGGCTCGCTTCTGACTGACACCGGCTGGGCATTCATTTTGCAGATGACTTTCACTGTGGCTGCTGCTACTGACGACGCCACACTGCTCCTGGGGGAAACACGGAGGAAACGAAGGCTGAATCCTAAGCCTATTACCATCGGGACTGCGAGGACCAGGGTGCCTTTGTGATACTAACCTGCCGCACCTGGTTCCTCTTCCCGGCTCCACCTCCGTTAGTTTCTTCACGCCTCGCGGCCCCCGCTTCGCAGGAGCCGCTCGCAGGCTCGCTTCTGACTGACACCGGCTGGGCATTCATTTTGCAGAGGACTTTCACTGTGGCTGCTGCTACTGACGACGCCACACTGCTCCTGGGGGTAACACGGAGGAAACGAAGGCTTAATCCTAAGCCTATTACCATCGGGACTGCGAGGACCAGGGTGCCTTTGTGATACTAACCTGCCGCACCTGGTTCCTCTTCCCGGCTCCACCTCCGTTAACTTCTTCACGCCTCGCGGCCCCCGCTTCGCGGGAGCCGCTCGCAGGCTCGCTTCTGACTGACACCGGCTAAGCATTCATTTTGCAGAGGACTTTCACTGTGGCTGCTGTTACTGACGACGCCACACTGCTCCCGGGGGTAACACGTTACACGGAGGAAACGAAGGCTGAATCCTAAGCCTATTACCATCGGGACTGCGAGGACCAGGGTGCCTTTGTGATACTAACCTGCCGCACCTGGTTCCTATTCCTGGCTCCACCTCCGTTAGCTTCTTCATGCCTCACGGCCCCCGCTTCGCTGGAGCCGCTCGCAGGCTCGCTTCTGACTGACACCGGCTGGGCATTCATTTTGCAGAGGACTTTCACTGTGGCTGCTGCTACTGACGACGCCACACTGCTCCTGGGGGTAACACGTTACACGGAGGAAACGAAGGCTGAATCCTAAGCCTATTACCATCGGGACTGCGAGGACCAGGGTGCCTTTGTGATACTAACCTGCCGCACCTGGTTCCTCTTCCTGGCTCCACCTCCGTTAGCTTCTTCACGCCTCACGGCCCCTGCTTCGCGGGTGCCGCTCGCAGGCTCGCTTCTGACTGACACCGGCTGGGCATTCATTTTGCAGAGGACTTTCACTGTGGCTGCTTCTACTGACGACGCCACACTGCTCCTGGGGGTAACACGGAGGAAACGAAGGCAGAATCCTAAGCCTATTACCATCGGGACTGCGAGGACCAGGGTGCCTTTGTGATGCTAACCTGCCGCACCTGGTTCCTCTTCCCGGCTCCACCTCCGTTAGCTTTTTCACGCCTCGCGGCCCCTGCTTCGCGGGAGCCGCTCGCAGGCTCGCTTCTGACTGACACCGGCTGGGCATTCATTTTGCAGAGGACTTTCACTGTGGCTGCTGCTACTGACGACGCCACACTGCTCCTGGGGGTAACACGGAGGAAACGAAGGCAGAATCCTAAGCCTATTACCATCGGGACTGCGAGGACCAGGGTGCCTTTGTGATGCTAACCTGCCGCACCTGGTTCCTCTTCCCGGCTCCACCTCCGTTAGCTTTTTCACGCCTCGCGGCCCCTGCTTCGCGGGAGCCGCTCGCAGGCTCGCTTCTGACTGACACCGGCTGGGCATTCATTTTGCAGAGGACTTTCACTGTGGCTGCTGCTACTGACGACGCCACACTGCTCCTGGGGGTAACACGGAGGAAACGAAGGCTGAATCCTAAGCCTATTACCATCGGGACTGCGAGGACCAGGGTGCCTTTGTGATACTAACCTGCCGCACCTGGTTCCTCTTCCCGGCTCCACCTCCGTTAGCTTCTTCACGCCTCGCGGCCCCGCTTCGCGGGAGCCGCTCACAGGCTCGCTTCTGACTGACACCGGCTGGGCATTCATTTTGCAGAGGACTTTCACTGTGGCTGCTGCTACTGACGACGCCACACTGCTCCTGGGGGTAACACGGAGGAAACGAAGGCTGAATCCTAAGCCTATTACCATCGGGACTGCGAGGACCAGGGTGCCTTTGTGATACTAACCTGCCGCACCTGGTTCCTCTTCCCGGCTCCACCTCCGTTAGTTTCTTCACGCCACGCGGCCCCCGCTTCGCGGGAGCCGCTCGCAGGCTTGCTTCTGACTGACACCGGCTGGGCATTCATTTTGCAGAGGACTTTCACTGTGGCTGCTGCTACTGACGACGCCACACTGCTCCTGGGGGTAACACGGAGGAAACGAAGGCTGAATCCTAAGCCTATTACCATCGGGACTGCGAGGACCAGGGTGCCTTTGTGATACTAACCTGCCGCACCTGGTTCCTCTTCCCGGCTCCACCTCCGTTAGCTTCTTCACGCCTCGCGGCCCCCGTTTCGCGGGAGCCGCTCGCAGGCTCGCTTCTGACTGACACCGGCTAAGCATTCATTTTGCAGAGGACTTTCACTGTGGCTGCTGTTACTGCCGACGCCACACTGCTCCCGGGGGTAACACGTTACACGGAGGAAACGAAGGCTGAATCCTAAGCCTATTACCATCGGGACTGCGAGGACCAGGGTGCCTTTGTGATACTAACCTGCCACACCTGGTTCCTCTTCCCGGCTCCACCTCCGTTAGCTTCTTCACGCCTCACGGCCCCCGCTTCGCGTAGCCGCTCGCAGGCTCGCTTCTGACTGACACCGGCTGGGCATTCATTTTGCAGAGGACTTTCACTGTGGCTGCTGCTACTGACGACGCCACACTGCTCCTGGGGGTAACACGGAGGAAACGAAGGCTGAATCCTAAGCCTATTACCATCGGGACTGCGAGGACCAGGGAGCCTTTGTGATACTAACCTGCCGCACCTGGTTCCTCTTCCGGGCTCCACCTCCGTTAGCTTCTTCACGCCTCGCGGCCCCCGCTTCGCGGGAGCCGCTCACAGGCTCGCTTCTGACTGACACCGGCTGGGCATTCATTTTGCAGAGGACTTTCAGTGTGGCTGCTGCTACTGACGACGCCACACTGCTCCTGGGGGTAACACGGAGGAAACGAAGGCTGAATCCTAAGCCTATTACCATCGGGACTGCGAGGACCAGGGTGCCTTTGTGATACTAACCTGCCGCACCTGGTTCCTCTTCCCAGCTCCACCTCCGTTAGCTTCTTCACGCCTCACGTCCCCCGCTTCGCGGGAGCCGCTCACAGGCTCGCTTCTGACTGACACCGGCTGGGCATTTATTTTGCAGAGGACTTTCACTGTGGCTGCTGCTACTGACGACGCCACACTGCTCCTGGGGGTAACACGGAGGAAACGAAGGCTGAATCCTAAGCCTATTACCATCGGGACTGCGAGGACCAGGGTTGCTTTGTGATACTAACCTGCCGCACCTGGTTCTTCTTCCCGGCTCCACCTCCGTTAGCTTCTTCACGCCTCGCGGCCCCCGCTTCGCGGGAGCCGCTCGCAGGCTCGCTTCTGACTGACACAGGCTGGGCATTCATTTTGCAGAGGACTTTCACTGTGGCTGCTGTTACTGACGACGCCACACTGCTCCTGGGGGTAACACGGAGGAAACGAAGGCTGAATCCTAAGCCTATTACCATCGGGACTGCGAGGACCAGGGTGCCTTTGTGATACTAACCTGCCGCACCTGGTTCCTCTTCCCGGCTCCACCTCCGTTAGCTTCTTCACGCCTCGCGGCCCCCGCTTCGCGAGAGCCGCTCGCAGGCTCGCTTCTGACTGACACCGGCTGGGCATTCATTTTGCAGTAGACTTTCACTGTGGCTGCTGCTACTGACGACGCCACACTGCTCCTGGGGGTAACACGGAGGAAACGAAGGCTGAATGCTAAGCCTATTACCATCGGGACTGCGAGGACCAGGGTGCCTTTGTGATACTAACCTGCCGCACCTGGTTCCTCTTCCCGGCTCCACCTCCGTTAGCTTCTTCACGCCTCGCGGCCCCCGCTTCGCGGGAGCCGCTCGCAGGCTCGCTTCTGACTGACACCGGCTGGGCATTCATTTTGCAGTAGACTTTTACTGTGGCTGCTGCTACTGACGACGCCACACTGCTCCTGGGGGTAACACGGAGGAAACGAAGGCTGAATCCTAAGCCTATTACCATCGGGACTGCGAGGACCAGGGTGCCTTTGTGATAATAACCTGCCGCACCTGGTTCCTCTTCCAGGCTCCACCTCCGTTAGCTTCTTCAAGCCTCGCGGCCCCCGCTTCGCGGGAGCCGCTCGCAGGCTCGCTTCTGACTGACACCGGCTGGGCATTCATTTTGCAGAGGACTTTCACTGTGGCTGCTGCTACTGACGACGCCACACTGCTCCTGGGGGTAACACGGAGGAAACGAAGGCTGAATCCCAAGCCTATTACCATCGGGACTGCGAGGACCAGGGTCCCTTTGTGATACTAACCTGCCGCACCTGGTTCCTCTTCCCGGCACCACCTCCGTTAGCTTCTTCACGCCTCGCGGCCCCCGCTTCGCGGGGGCCACTCGCAGGCTCGCTTCTGACTGACACCGGCTGGGCATTCATTTTGCAGAGGACTTTCACTGTGGCTGCTGCTACTGACGACGCCACACTGCTCCTGGGGGTAACACGGAGGAAACGAAGGCTGAATCCTAAACCTATTACCATCGGGACTGCGAGGACCAGGGTGCCTTTGTGATACTAACCTGCCGCACCTGGTTCCTCTTCCCGGCTCCACCTCCATTAGCTTCTTCACGCCTCGCGGCCCCCGCTTCGCGGGAGCCGCTCGCAGGCTCGCTTCTGACTGACACCGGCTGGGCATTCATTTTGCAGAGGACTTTCACTGTGGCTGCTGTTACTGACGACGCCACAATGCTCCTGGGGGTAACACGGAGGAAACGAAGGCTGAATCCTAAGCCTATTACCATCGGGACTGCGAGGACCAGGGTACCTTTGTGATAATAACCTGCCGCACCTGGTTCCTCTTCCAGGCTCCACCTCCGTTAGCTTCTTCAAGCCTCGCGGCCCCCGCTTCGCGGGAGCCGCTCGCAGGCTCGCTTCTGACTGACACCGGCTGGGCATTCATTTTGCAGAGGACTTTCACTGTGGCTGCTGCTACTGACGACGCCACACTGCTCCTGGGGGTAACACGGAGGAAACGAAGGCTGAATCCCAAGCCTATTACCATCGGGACTGCGAGGACCAGGGTGCCTTTGTGATACTAACCTGCCGCACCTGGTTCCTCTTCCCGGCACCACCTCCGTTAGCTTCTTCACGCCTCGCGGCCCCCGCTTCGCGGGGGCCGCTCGCAGGCTCGCTTCTGACTGACACCGGCTGGGCATTCATTTTGCAGAGTACTTTCACTGTGGCTGCTGCTACTGACGACGCCACACTGCTCCTGGGGGTAACACGGAGGAAACGAAGGCTGAATCCTAAACCTATTACCATCGGGACTGCGAGGACCAGGGTGCCTTTGTGATACTAACCTGCCGCACCTGGTTCCTCTTCCCGGCTCCACCTCCGTTAGCTTCTTCACGCCTCGCGGCCCCCGCTTTGCGGGAGCCGCTCGCAGGCTCGCTTCTGACTGACACCGGCTGGGCATTCATTTTGCAGAGGACTTTCACTGTGGCTGCTGCTACTGACGACGCCACACTGCTCCTGGGGGTAACACGGAGGAAACGAAGGCAGAATCCTAAGCCTATTACCATCGGGACTGCGAGGACCAGGGTGCCTTTGTGATGCTAACCTGCCGCACCTGGTTCCTCTTCCCGGCTCCACCTCCGTTAGCTTTTTCACGCCTCGCGGCCCCTGCTTCGCGGGAGCCGCTCGCAGGCTCGCTTCTGACTGACACCGGCTGGGCATTCATTTTGCAGAGGACTTTCACTGTGGCTGCTGCTACTGACGACGCCACACTGCTCCTGGGGGTAACACGGAGGAAACGAAGGCTGAATCCTAAGCCTATTACCATCGGGACTGCGAGGACCAGGGTGCCTTTGTGATACTAACCTGCCGCACCTGGTTCCTCTTCCCGGCTCCACCTCCGTTAGGTTCTTCACGCCTCGCGGCCCCCGCTTCGCGGGAGCCGCTCACAGGCTCGCTTCTGACTGACACCGGCTGGGCATTCATTTTGCAGAGGACTTTCACTGTGGCTGCTGCTACTGACGACGCCACACTGCTCCTGGGGGTAACACGGAGGAAACGAAGGCTGAATCCTAAGCCTATTACCATCGGGACTGCGAGGACCAGGGTGCCTTTGTGATACTAACCTGCCGCACCTGGTTCCTCTTCCCGGCTCCACCTCCGTTAGTTTCTTCACGCCTCGCGGCCCCCGCTTCGCGGGAGCCGCTCGCAGGCTTGCTTCTGACTGACACCGGCTGGGCATTCATTTTGCAGAGGACTTTCACTGTGGCTGCTGCTACTGACGACGCCACACTGCTCCTGGGGGTAACACGGAGGAAACGAAGGCTGAATCCTAAGCCTATTACCATCGGGACTGCGAGGACCAGGGTGCCTTTGTGATACTAACCTGCCGCACCTGGTTCCTCTTCCCGGCTCCACCTCCGTTAGCTTCTTCACGCCTCGCGGCCCCCGTTTCGCGGGAGCCGCTCGCAGGCTCGCTTCTGACTGACACCGGCTAAGCATTCATTTTGCAGAGGACTTTCACTGTGGCTGCTGTTACTGCCGACGCCACACTGCTCCCGGGGGTAACACGTTACACGGAGGAAACGAAGGCTGAATCCTAAGCCTATTACCATCGGGACTGCGAGGACCAGGGTGCCTTTGTGATACTAACCTGCCGCACCTGGTTCCTCTTCCCGGCTCCACCTCCGTTAGCTTCTTCACGCCTCACGGCCCCCGCTTCGCGTAGCCGCTCGCAGGCTCGCTTCTGACTGACACCGGCTGGGCATTCATTTTGCAGAGGACTTTCACTGTGGCTGCTGCTACTGACGACGCCACACTGCTCCTGGGGGTAACACGGAGGAAACGAAGGCTGAATCCTAAGCCTATTACCATCGGGACTGCGAGGACCAGGGAGCCTTTGTGATACTAACCTGCCGCACCTGGTTCCTCTTCCCGGCTCCACCTCCGTTAGCTTCTTCACGCCTCGCGGCCCCCGCTTCGCGGGAGCCGCTCACAGGCTCGCTTCTGACTGACACCGGCTGGGCATTCATTTTGCAGAGGACTTTCACTGTGGCTGCTGCTACTGACGATGCCACACTGCTCCTGGGGGTAACACGGAGGAAACGAAGGCTGAATCCTAAGCCTATTACCATCGGGACTGCGAGGACCAGGGTGCCTTTGTGATACTAACCTGCCGCACCTGGTTCCTCTTCCCAGCTCCACCTCCGTTAGCTTCTTCACGCCTCACGTCCCCCGCTTCGCGGGAGCCGCTCACAGGCTCGCTTCTGACTGACACCGGCTGGGCATTCATTTTGCAGAGGACTTTCACTGTGGCTGCTGTTACTGACGACGCCACACTGCTCCTGGGGGTAACACGGAGGAAACGAAGGCTGAATCCTAAGCCTATTACCATCGGGACTGCGAGGACCAGGGTACCTTTGTGATAATAACCTGCCGCACCTGGTTCCTCTTCCAGGCTCCACCTCCGTTAGCTTCTTCAAGCCTCGCGGCCCCCGCTTCGCGGGAGCCGCTCGCAGGCTCGCTTCTGACTGACACCGGCTGGGCATTCATTTTGCAGAGGACTTTCACTGTGGCTGCTGCTACTGACGACGCCACACTGCTCCTGGGGGTAACACGGAGGAAACGAAGGCTGAATCCCAAGCCTATTACCATCGGGACTGCGAGGACCAGGGTGCCTTTGTGATACTAACCTGCCGCACCTGGTTCCTCTTCCCGGCACCACCTCCGTTAGCTTCTTCACGCCTCGCGGCCCCCGCTTCGCGGGGGCCGCTCGCAGGCTCGCTTCTGACTGACACCGGCTGGGCATTCATTTTGCAGAGTACTTTCACTGTGGCTGCTGTTACTGACGACGCCACACTGCTCCTGGGGGTAACACGGAGGAAACGAAGGCTGAATCCTAAGCCTATTACCATCGGGACTGCGAGGACCAGGGTACCTTTGTGATAATAACCTGCCGCACCTGGTTCCTCTTCCAGGCTCCACCTCCGTTAGCTTCTTCAAGCCTCGCAGCCCCCGCTTCGCGGGAGCCGCTCGCAGGCTCGCTTCTGACTGACACCGGCTGGGCATTCATTTTGCAGAGGACTTTCACTGTGGCTGCTGCTACTGACGACGCCACACTGCTCCTGGGGGTAACACGGAGGAAACGAAGGCTGAATCCTAAGCCTATTACCATCGGGACTGCGAGGACCAGGGTACCTTTGTGATAATAACCTGCCGCACCTGGTTCCTCTTCCAGGCTCCACCTCCGTTAGCTTCTTCAAGCCTCGCGGCCCCCGCTTCGCGGGAGCCGCTCGCAGGCTCGCTTCTGACTGACACCGGCTGGGCATTCATTTTGCAGAGGACTTTCACTGTGGCTGCTGCTACTGACGACGCCACACTGCTCCTGGGGGTAACACGGAGGAAACGAAGGCTGAATCCCAAGCCTATTACCATCGGGACTGCGAGGACCAGGGTGCCTTTGTGATACTAACCTGCCGCACCTGGTTCCTCTTCCCGGCACCACCTCCGTTAGCTTCTTCACGCCTCGCGGCCCCCGCTTCGCGGGGGCCGCTCGCAGGCTCGCTTCTGACTGACACCGGCTGGGCATTCATTTTGCAGAGTACTTTCACTGTGGCTGCTGCTACTGACGACGCCACACTGCTCCTGGGGGTAACACGGAGGAAACGAAGGCTGAATCCTAAACCTATTACCATCGGGACTGCGAGGACCAGGGTGCCTTTGTGATACTAACCTGCCGCACCTGGTTCCTCTTCCCGGCTCCACCTCCGTTAGCTTCTTCACGCCTCGCGGCCCCCGCTTTGCGGGAGCCGCTCGCAGGCTCGCTTCTGACTGACACCGGCTGGGCATTCATTTTGCAGAGGACTTTCACTGTGGCTGCTGCTACTGACGACGCCACACTGCTCCTGGGGGTAACACGGAGGAAACGAAGGCAGAATCCTAAGCCTATTACCATCGGGACTGCGAGGACCAGGGTGCCTTTGTGATGCTAACCTGCCGCACCTGGTTCCTCTTCCCGGCTCCACCTCCGTTAGCTTTTTCACGCCTCGCGGCCCCTGCTTCGCGGGAGCCGCTCGCAGGCTCGCTTCTGACTGACACCGGCTGGGCATTCATTTTGCAGAGGACTTTCACTGTGGCTGCTGCTACTGACGACGCCACACTGCTCCTGGGGGTAACACGGAGG
This sequence comes from Triturus cristatus, assembly GCF_964204655.1. Lineage (NCBI taxonomy): Eukaryota > Metazoa > Chordata > Amphibia > Caudata > Salamandridae > Triturus > Triturus cristatus. Next base: position 1,529,276,528 of record NC_140591.1, read on the forward strand.
AAACGAAGGCTGAATCCTAAGCCTATTACCATCGGGACTGCGAGGACCAGGGTGCCTTTGTGATACTAACCTGCCGCACCTGGTTCCTCTTCCCGGCTCCACCTCCGTTAGGTTCTTCACGCCTCGCGGCCCCCGCTTCGCGGGAGCCGCTCACAGGCTCGCTTCTGACTGACACCGGCTGGGCATTCATTTTGCAGAGGACTTTCACTGTGGCTGCTGCTACTGACGACGCCACACTGCTCCTGGGGGTAACACGGAGGAAACGAAGGCTGAATCCTAAGCCTATTACCATCGGGACTGCGAGGACCAGGGTGCCTTTGTGATACTAACCTGCCGCACCTGGTTCCTCTTCCCGGCTCCACCTCCGTTAGTTTCTTCACGCCTCGCGGCCCCCGCTTCGCGGGAGCCGCTCGCAGGCTAGCTTCTGACTGACACCGGCTGGGCATTCATTTTGCAGAGGACTTTCACTGTGGCTGCTGCTACTGACGACGCCACACTGCTCCTGGGGGTAACACGGAGGAAACGAAGGCTGAATCCTAAGCCTATTACCATCGGGACTGCGAGGACCAGGGTGCCTTTGTGATACTAACCTGCCGCACCTGGTTCCTCTTCCCGGCTCCACCTCCGTTAGCTTCTTCACGCCTCGCGGCCCCCGTTTCGCGGGAGCCGCTCGCAGGCTCGCTTCTGACTGACACCGGCTAAGCATTCATTTTGCAGAGGACTTTCACTGTGGCTGCTGTTACTGCCGACGCCACACTGCTCCCGGGGGTAACACGTTACACGGAGGAAACGAAGGCTGAATCCTAAGCCTATTACCATCGGGACTGCGAGGACCAGGGTGCCTTTGTGATACTAACCTGCCGCACCTGGTTCCTCTTCCCGGCTCCACCTCCGTTAGCTTCTTCACGCCTCACGGCCCCCGCTTCGCGTAGCCGCTCGCAGGCTCGCTTCTGACTGACACCGGCTGGGCATTCATTTTGCAGAGGACTTTCACTGTGGCTGCTGCTACTGACGACGCCACACTGCTCCTGGGGGTAACACGGAGGAAACGAAGGCTGAATCCTAAGCCTATTACCATCGGGACTGCGAGGACCAGGGAGCCTTTGTGATACTAACCTGCCGCACCTGGTTCCTCTTCCCGGCTCCACCTCCGTTAGCTTCTTCACGCCTCGCGGCCCCCGCTTCGCGGGAGCCGCTCACAGGCTCGCTTCTGACTGACACCGGCTGGGCATTCATTTTGCAGAGGACTTTCACTGTGGCTGCTGCTACTGACGATGCCACACTGCTCCTGGGGGTAACACGGAGGAAACGAAGGCTGAATCCTAAGCCTATTACCATCGGGACTGCGAGGACCAGGGTGCCTTTGTGATACTAACCTGCCGCACCTGGTTCCTCTTCCCAGCTCCACCTCCGTTAGCTTCTTCACGCCTCACGTCCCCCGCTTCGCGGGAGCCGCTCACAGGCTCGCTTCTGACTGACACTGGCTGGGCATTTATTTTGCAGAGGACTTTCACTGTGGCTGCTGCTACTGACGACGCCACACTGCTCCTGGGGGTAACACGGAGGAAACGAAGGCTGAATCCTAAGCCTATTACCATCGGGACTGCGAGGACCAGGGTTGCTTTGTGATACTAACCTGCCGCACCTGGTTCTTCTTCCAGGCTCCACCTCCGTTAGCTTCTTCACGCCTCGCGGCCCCCGCTTCGCGGGAGCCGCTCGCAGGCTCGCTTCTGACTGACACAGGCTGGGCATTCATTTTGCAGAGGACTTTCACTGTGGCTGCTGTTACTGACGACGCCACACTGCTCCTGGGGGTAACACGGAGGAAACGAAGGCTGAATCCTAAGCCTATTACCATCGGGACTGCGAGGACCAGGGTGCCTTTGTGATACTAACCTGCCGCACCTGGTTCCTCTTCCCGGCTCCACCTCCGTTAGCTTCTTCACGCCTCGCGGCCCCCGCTTCGCGAGAGCCGCTCGCAGGCTCGCTTCTGACTGACACCGGCTGGGCATTCATTTTGCAGTAGACTTTCACTGTGGCTGCTGCTACTGACGACGCCACACTGCTCCTGGGGGTAACACGGAGGAAACGAAGGCTGAATGCTAAGCCTATTACCATCGGGACTGCGAGGACCAGGGTGCCTTTGTGATACTAACCTGCCGCACCTGGTTCCTCTTCCCGGCTCCACCTCCGTTAGCTTCTTCACGCCTCGCGGCCCCCGCTTCGCGGGAGCCGCTCGCAGGCTCGCTTCTGACTGACACCGGCTGGGCATTCATTTTGCAGTAGACTTTTACTGTGGCTGCTGCTACTGACGACGCCACACTGCTCCTGGGGGTAACACGGAGGAAACGAAGGCTGAATCCTAAGCCTATTACCATCGGGACTGCGAGGACCAGGGTGCCTTTGTGATAATAACCTGCCGCACCTGGTTCCTCTTCCAGGCTCCACCTCCGTTAGCTTCTTCAAGCCTCGCGGCCCCCGCTTCGCGGGAGCCGCTCGCAGGCTCGCTTCTGACTGACACCGGCTGGGCATTCATTTTGCAGAGGACTTTCACTGTGGCTGCTGCTACTGACGACGCCACACTGCTCCTGGGGGTAACACGGAGGAAACGAAGGCTGAATCCTAAGCCTATTACCATCGGGACTGCGAGGACCAGGGTGCCTTTGTGATACTAACCTGCCGCACCTGGTTCCTCTTCCCGGCTCCACCTCCGTTAGTTTCTTCACGCCTCGCGGCCCCCGCTTCGCGGGAGCCGCTCGCAGGCTAGCTTCTGACTGACACCGGCTGGGCATTCATTTTGCAGAGGACTTTCACTGTGGCTGCTGCTACTGACGACGCCACACTGCTCCTGGGGGTAACACGGAGGAAACGAAGGCTGAATCCTAAGCCTATTACCATCGGGACTGCGAGGACCAGGGTGCCTTTGTGATACTAACCTGCCGCACCTGGTTCCTCTTCCCGGCTCCACCTCCGTTAGCTTCTTCACGCCTCGCGGCCCCCGTTTCGCGGGAGCCGCTCGCAGGCTCGCTTCTGACTGACACCGGCTAAGCATTCATTTTGCAGAGGACTTTCACTGTGGCTGCTGTTACTGCCGACGCCACACTGCTCCCGGGGGTAACACGTTACACGGAGGAAACGAAGGCTGAATCCTAAGCCTATTACCATCGGGACTGCGAGGACCAGGGTGCCTTTGTGATACTAACCTGCCGCACCTGGTTCCTCTTCCCGGCTCCACCTCCGTTAGCTTCTTCACGCCTCACGGCCCCCGCTTCGCGTAGCCGCTCGCAGGCTCGCTTCTGACTGACACCGGCTGGGCATTCATTTTGCAGAGGACTTTCACTGTGGCTGCTGCTACTGACGACGCCACACTGCTCCTGGGGGTAACACGGAGGAAACGAAGGCTGAATCCTAAGCCTATTACCATCGGGACTGCGAGGACCAGGGAGCCTTTGTGATACTAACCTGCCGCACCTGGTTCCTCTTCCCGGCTCCACCTCCGTTAGCTTCTTCACGCCTCGCGGCCCCCGCTTCGCGGGAGCCGCTCACAGGCTCGCTTCTGACTGACACCGGCTGGGCATTCATTTTGCAGAGGACTTTCACTGTGGCTGCTGCTACTGACGATGCCACACTGCTCCTGGGGGTAACACGGAGGAAACGAAGGCTGAATCCTAAGCCTATTACCATCGGGACTGCGAGGACCAGGGTGCCTTTGTGATACTAACCTGCCGCACCTGGTTCCTCTTCCCAGCTCCACCTCCGTTAGCTTCTTCACGCCTCACGTCCCCCGCTTCGCGGGAGCCGCTCACAGGCTCGCTTCTGACTGACACTGGCTGGGCATTTATTTTGCAGAGGACTTTCACTGTGGCTGCTGCTACTGACGACGCCACACTGCTCCTGGGGGTAACACGGAGGAAACGAAGGCTGAATCCTAAGCCTATTACCATCGGGACTGCGAGGACCAGGGTTGCTTTGTGATACTAACCTGCCGCACCTGGTTCTTCTTCCAGGCTCCACCTCCGTTAGCTTCTTCACGCCTCGCGGCCCCCGCTTCGCGGGAGCCGCTCGCAGGCTCGCTTCTGACTGACACAGGCTGGGCATTCATTTTGCAGAGGACTTTCACTGTGGCTGCTGTTACTGACGACGCCACACTGCTCCTGGGGGTAACACGGAGGAAACGAAGGCTGAATCCTAAGCCTATTACCATCGGGACTGCGAGGACCAGGGTGCCTTTGTGATACTAACCTGCCGCACCTGGTTCCTCTTCCCGGCTCCACCTCCGTTAGCTTCTTCACGCCTCGCGGCCCCCGCTTCGCGAGAGCCGCTCGCAGGCTCGCTTCTGACTGACACCGGCTGGGCATTCATTTTGCAGTAGACTTTCACTGTGGCTGCTGCTACTGACGACGCCACACTGCTCCTGGGGGTAACACGGAGGAAACGAAGGCTGAATGCTAAGCCTATTACCATCGGGACTGCGAGGACCAGGGTGCCTTTGTGATACTAACCTGCCGCACCTGGTTCCTCTTCCCGGCTCCACCTCCGTTAGCTTCTTCACGCCTCGCGGCCCCCGCTTCGCGGGAGCCGCTCGCAGGCTCGCTTCTGACTGACACCGGCTGGGCATTCATTTTGCAGTAGACTTTTACTGTGGCTGCTGCTACTGACGACGCCACACTGCTCCTGGGGGTAACACGGAGGAAACGAAGGCTGAATCCTAAGCCTATTACCATCGGGACTGCGAGGACCAGGGTGCCTTTGTGATAATAACCTGCCGCACCTGGTTCCTCTTCCAGGCTCCACCTCTGTTAGCTTCTTCAAGCCTCGCGGCCCCCGCTTCGCCGGAGCCGCTCGCAGGCTCGCTTCTGACTGACACCGGCTGGGCATTCATTTTGCAGAGGACTTTCACTGTGGCTGCTGCTACTGACGACGCCACACTGCTCCTGGGGGTAACACGGAGGAAACGAAGGCTGAATCCCAAGCCTATTACCATCGGGACTGCGAGGACCAGGGTCCCTTTGTGATACTAACCTGCCGCACCTGGTTCCTCTTCCCGGCACCACCTCCGTTGGCTTCTTCACGCCTCGCGGCCCCCGCTTCGCGGGGGCCACTCGCAGGCTCGCTTCTGACTGACACCGGCTGGGCATTCATTTTGCAGAGGACTTTCACTGTGGCTGCTGCTACTGACGACGCCACACTGCTCCTGGGGGTAACACGGAGGAAACGAAGGCTGAATCCTAAACCTATTACCATCGGGACTGCGAGGACCAGGGTGCCTTTGTGATACTAACCTGCCGCACCTGGTTCCTCTTCCCGGCTCCACCTCCATTAGCTTCTTCACGCCTCGCGGCCCCCGCTTCGCGGGAGCCGCTCGCAGGCTCGCTTCTGACTGACACCGGCTGGGCATTCATTTTGCAGAGGACTTTCACTGTGGCTGCTGTTACTGACGACGCCACACTGCTCCTGGGGGTAACACGGAGGAAACGAAGGCTGAATCCTAAGCCTATTACCATCGGGACTGCGAGGACCAGGGTACCTTTGTGATAATAACCTGCCGCACCTGGTTCCTCTTCCAGGCTCCACCTCCGTTAGCTTCTTCAAGCCTCGCGGCCCCCGCTTCGCGGGAGCCGCTCGCAGGCTCGCTTCTGACTGACACCGGCTGGGCATTCATTTTGCAGAGGACTTTCACTGTGGCTGCTGCTACTGACGACGCCACACTGCTCCTGGGGGTAACACGGAGGAAACGAAGGCTGAATCCCAAGCCTATTACCATCGGGACTGCGAGGACCAGGGTGCCTTTGTGATACTAACCTGCCGCACCTGGTTCCTCTTCCCGGCACCACCTCCGTTAGCTTCTTCACGCCTCGCGGCCCCCGCTTCGCGGGGGCCGCTCGCAGGCTCGCTTCTGACTGACACCGGCTGGGCATTCATTTTGCAGAGTACTTTCACTGTGGCTGCTGCTACTGACGACGCCACACTGCTCCTGGGGGTAACACGGAGGAAACGAAGGCTGAATCCTAAACCTATTACCATCGGGACTGCGAGGACCAGGGTGCCTTTGTGATACTAACCTGCCGCACCTGGTTCCTCTTCCCGGCTCCACCTCCGTTAGCTTCTTCACGCCTCGCGGCCCCCGCTTTGCGGGAGCCGCTCGCAGGCTCGCTTCTGACTGACACCGGCTGGGCATTCATTTTGCAGAGGACTTTCACTGTGGCTGCTGCTACTGACGACGCCACACTGCTCCTGGGGGTAACATGGAGGAAACGAAGGCTGAATCCTAAGCCTATTACCATCGGGACTGCGAGGACCAGGGTGCCTTTGTGATACTAACCTGCCGCACCTGGTTCCTCTTCCCGGCTCCACCTCCATTAGCTTCTTCACGCCTCGCGGCCCCCGCTTCGCGGGAGCCGCTCGCAGGCTCGCTTCTGACTGACACCGGCTGGGCATTCATTTTGCAGAGGACTTTCACTGTGGCTGCTGCTACTGACGACGCCACACTGCTCCTGGGGGCAACACGGAGGAAACGAAGGCTGAATCCTAAGCCTATTACCATTGGGACTGCGAGGACCAGGGTGCCTTTGTGATACTAACCTGCCGCACCTGGTTCCTCTTCCCGGCTCCACCTCCGTTAGCTTCTTCACGCCTCGCGGCCCCCGCTTCGCGGGCGCCGCTCGCAGGCTCGCTTCTGACTGACACCGGCTGGGCATTCATTTTGCAGAGGACTTTCACTATGGCTGCTGCTACTGACGACGCCACACTGCTCCTGGGGGTAACACGGAGGAAACGAAGGCTGAATCCTAAGCCTATTACCATCGGGACTGCGAGGACCAGGGTGCCTTTGTGATACTAACCTGCCGCACCTGGTTCCTCTTCCCGGCTCCACCTCCGTTAGCTTCTTCACGCCTCGCGGCCCCCGCTTCGCGGGAGCCGCTCGCAGGCTCGCTTCTGACTGACACCGGCTGGGCATTCATTTTGCAGAGGACTTTCACTGTGGCTGCTGCTACTGACGACGCCACACTGCTCCTGGGGGTAACACGGAGGAAACGAAGGCTGAATCCTAAGCCTATTACCATCGGGACTGCGAGGACCAGGGTGCCTTTATGATACTAACATGCCGCACCTGGTTCATCTTCCCGGCTCCACCTCCGTTAGCTTCTTCACGCCTCGCGGCCCCCGCTTCGCGGGAGCCACTCGCAGGCTCGCTTCTGACTGACACCGGCTGGGCATTCATTTTGCAGAGGACTTTCACTGTGGCTGCTGCTACTGACGACGCCGCACTGCTCCTGGGGGTAACACGGAGGAAATGAAGGCTGAATCCTAAGCCTATTACCATCGGGACTGCGAGGACCAGGGTGCCTTTATGATACTAACCTGCCGCACCTGGTTCCTCTTCCCGGCTCCACCTCCGTAAGCTTCTTCACGCCTCGCGGCCCCCGCTTCGCGGGAGCCACTCGCAGGCTCGCTTCTGACAGACACCGGCTGGGCATTCATTTTGCAGAGGACTTTCACTGTGGCTGCTGCTACTGACGACGCCACACTGCTCCTGGGGGTAACACGGAGGAAACGAAGGCTGAATCCTAAGCCTATTACCATCGGGACTGCGAGGACCAGGGTGCCTTTGTGATACTAACCTGCCGCACCTGGTTCCTCTTCCCGGCTCCACCTCCGTTAGCTTCTTCACGCCTCGCGGCCCCCGCTTCGCGGGAGCAGCTCGCAGGCTCGCTTCTGACTGACACCGGCTGGGCATTCATTTTGCAGAGGACTTTCACTGTGGCTGCTGCTACTGACGACGCCACACTGCTCCTGGGGGTAACACGGAGGAAACGAAGGCTGAATCCTAAGCCTATTACCATCAGGACTGCGAGGACCAGGGTGCCTTTGTGATACTAACCTGCCGCACCTGGTTCCTCTTCCCGGCTCCACCTCCGTTAGCTTCTTCACGCCTCGCGGCCCCCGCTTCGCGGGAGACGCTCGCAGGCTCGCTTCTGACTGACACCGGCTGGGCATTCATTTTGCAGAGGACTTTCACTGTGGCTGCTGCTACTGACGACGCCACACTGCTCCTGGGAGTAACACGGAGGAAACGAAGGCTGAATCCTAAGCCTATTACCATCGGGACTGCGAGGACCAGGGTGCCTTTGTGATACTAACCTGCCGCACCTGGTTCCTCTTCCCGACTCCTCCCCCGTCTATTTAACTCACACGTAGTATCGCGTAAGCGGGACGCGTGCGGGGCGTAGACCGGGGCGAAGCCCGGGCAAAGGGCGGGCCCGTCTGAGCCCGTCCGAGCTCGGCAGAGGACGGGACGGGGCACTACTCTCGGTTGTTTGGGTTTGTGGGACCTCATCCAGTGTACTCTGTTATTGAAGGTCTGTCTCATATTGTATACCTTTGGTAACTGTTTGTAAGGCTGTTAGAAATCCTGTGTGTGTCTGTTTGCCCACACCATTGGAACAGTGGTTATGGCTGCTGCAGGTTTGGGGAAGGGGAGGAAGTCTCTTACTGGGCCAGGAGTTGTTGGCACATTGGATAATTTTATTACTAGGGCTTCCTCTGTTTTACAGAGGGAAATTGAGCTAACGGAAAAAAGGCTTTCGCTTGACCAAGATTTTACAAAACGGTCTTCATTGGGCAATATTGCTTTAGCGAAGTCACCTATTAATTACTGCATTGCCAGTCAAGCTCCATTCTCTAATTCCCAAGGCAGCCTACCCATAGCTGTAAATTCCATTGCCCGCAGTCCATTTGGGCCTGGTGACCTTAATGGCCAAGATCCCTCCATATCCGTAACTAATGTCGGAACAACTAGATCTGGCTTGCCAATCCGCATAGAGGAACCTATCGCTAAAATGACAGAGCAGGTTTTTAGACGCAAGCGGAGAGGCGCAGTCCTGTCCAATAAAAGATCGAAAATATCAAAACGGACAAAACCAGGAAGTTCAGATTTTGCAGTTAATACAGACTCTGTCCACCTGGTGACACAAAGTACTGAGTGTGCTTTGGGTTTGGAAATTGGAGGAGAATTCTGGACCAAAATGGAACAGTTACTTACTGCGACTTGCCTCCCTTTGCGCAGCAGACTTGATTCAATTGAAAAAAAAAAATCTAAATTTGAAATACTGTTTGCTGCTCTACCGGGGGTCAATGAGTTAAGTGCAGGGGAGGGTCCTAACACTGATTCTGTTTTATTTATCGAAGATATAGTAGGGTCAAAAGGCATTGCCCCTAAATCAATTAACACACGGCTAGACTCAACAGACCAATCCACCTTGCAGTGCGACAGACCAGGAACCACTGCCCAAATAGCATCACACAGCCCAACTCCACGGGCCCCACCAGAGAACATAATGAGTAAGAAGAAACATGTAATTGCTAATCCTCCAGTAGATTCGAGGAAGTTTGACTCCCCCCAAAACATACTCAGACACCCAAACTCAGAAACTCCAGCTACATGTAAGTTACCTTGTTTGGACCTGCCTCCTGAATCAGCTCCATATGTGGTGGTCCTAACGGGGGTTCCCACTCTAACTCACGGTACAAGGGAGGACTTTAGCAAACTTAAAAATAAGAGTATACATTGGCTGAACTGCCACAAACCCCTTCCCAACCAGTGCAGGAGCGAAATACTCTTTGCAAGACGGTTAGATTGGGTAGGACCTAGAACCAAGGACATACAGGGTGACTGCGTTGTAATTAATTTCAGAGATTCTAGAACAGTCAGATATATCTGCAACATGCAGTCACGCAGTTTTGGTAGTTCTGAACCAACTATAAAAGCCCTTCCACTTACTTATTTTTACCTGGGTTCCTCTTTCCCTGGGTGTGAAGTTCCCTGGGGGGGTTGGGCGGATGGTTTGGGAAAGACACAGGTAGGTTTTTCTCTCCACCCAACCACTGGAACCCAAATCTATAACCAATTTTGCCCACCTAATCTTGAATCATTCTACCATAGCAATAGATACAGTGTTCTGGATCAGGTGGATTGACGTTTGGGCCCCAGTGTTGCTACCATCTTGGCCGGAGTCCAGAAAGGGCCACATAACATCAAGGTTGGCCCTAAGGATAGGGGGAATAATCTTTTACAGCCTGTGTCATCTGATCTACTGTCTAGTCCAAATGCCAAAGAAGATCTATCTTCGGAATATCACATTGTATTACTAGAAGATCCACCTGTATCGACACTGCTGAGTGGGCCGGAGTTTGAACATGACCAGGAAAGTTTGGGTAGGGAATGTACTTCCCCAAGTGACCTGACCACCAAAGGAGAGTCTAAGACTGATATTAATCTCATTTCTTGGAATGTAGCGGGTTTAAAGAATAAATTGATTTGTGAAGAGTGGGGCAATTTCATAGATACCTTCGATATTTGTCTATTGCAAGAGACATGGGCTCTCGAAAACTATCAACGGGCGGGTTTTGTTTCTTACGACATTCTTGCATTATCAAGTGGTAGGGGGAGACCCTCTGGAGGACTTAGCACCTGGGTTGCAATTCACCTGGGTGTTATAGCAAGGCAGCTCCAAACGGGTTCAGATGATATCCAATGTGTTTTATTAGATCTGCCCGGAAACAAACATCTAGTTCTCCTGAATGTCTATTCTAGACCCTCTCCGGGTGGACGGGAATCCAAGGTCATATTACAGTTGAATGAGTTTATTTTGACTTTGGATTCTGAATTTTCTGTGATAGTGGGTGGTGATTTCAACTGCCAATATGAGCCACTAAGCCTGCTGGATTTAGATGACCCAGCGGCGGAAGACACACACTGGAATATCCCTGAGCCTTTGACTCCTATGGTTAAAGCTTGGACCCCATTAGTGTTACAAATCCTCGCTCTTACTTTTTCTTTATCTCTGAGGGCCTGCAACGGCAGATTTAAATCTGACTGCCCTGGACAAACCACCTTTAATAGAGCGGGACAAACGTCGATTTTAGATTATATCCTCATTGAAATGAAATCCTGGGACAAGGTGCTTGATTTTAGGGTGATAGTTCGAGATGATAGTGACCATAATGCTCTCACTATGAAATTGAAATCAGGAAGTTGGGGATTCACAAGCTACGATACTGTGGCGTCCATATCTTCTCAACCCCTAATTCTGCATAATAACAGACGCAGAGTCAGGTGGCCCAGTATCCTCGCCTGCCCGAACAAACTGGCGGAAACTTATAGACAGGCATTGCCATGTCTTAATGATATGGCCGAAGCAGTGTCAAACTGCACTCCTATTGAGAGTGCATCTAGACCTGTTAAAATCCATAACCAGTTAGTAACCCAACTCTTGGATGTTTTCTCTCGGGTTGAGACCACGAGGCCCCATGTGCCTAATAAACAAATGTGGTATACTCCCGAGTGCAGGAAACTAAAGGGTGAGCTGATCCTGGCAATTAAAGCCAAGGATAAAACTAGGACCAAATTATTTCGGGCACAGTATAAGCTAACGATCCAAAGGGCAAGGAAGTCATGGGAAGATGATAAGTGGGAGGAGTTAAAACTAGCTCTGCAGAATAAAGATTTCAAAATCTTTTGGGCTATTGTTAGCAGTGGTAAGAAAGATCCTGATACTATTGCTTGTTCCAACATAGCCCCTGCAGTCTGGGAAGAACACTTTGGGGGTTTATACTCAGATATAATCTGTAATATACCCTCTTTAACTGTTTCCCCCCCCAAGATAGCTTTCGGAGCCGAGGACATCCCGATAATCACGATTAGGGGGGTTGAAAACGCCATCCATTTGCTCATACCAAATAAAGCGCCGGGTCTGGACAAAATCCCAGGAGACCTTTTTAGGTCAGAACCCAAGGTATGGGCACCGTATTTGTGTGTCTTGTTTAACTCCATCTTGTCTGGCGCAGAACCACCAGAAACCTGGCGAGGTGCCGAGATTGTGCCAATTCACAAAAAAGGCTGTCCACTTCAGCCCTCGAATTACAGGCCGATTAGTTTGATCGACATGACCCAAAAGTTACTCGGGCGCATAGTTTTGGATAGATTACAGGCGTGGGAAGCAGAAAACAATATCTTAAGTACCCTACAGGCGGGCTTCAGAAAGGGTATATCAACCCTTGACCAGATCTTTCGCCTCCAGGTCATATACTGGAAGACTGTGAGTGTGGAGGGTGGCAGCCTGTACCTCATTTTTGTCGACCTAAGATCAGCATTTGATCTGGTCCCGCGCGAAAACCTGTGGAGAGTTCTCCAAACACTCAATGTTCCCATCTATCTCCTGGATGTTTTGAAGAGCCTCCACACGGGTAATTTCGCACAGGTCAGATGCGGGAAATTTGGCGAATTATCTGAACGTTTTCCTGTTAATAGAGGAGTCCGTCAAGGATGTGTACTAGCGCCCACGTTGTTCTGCCTATATATTAATGGGCTTATAAAACATCTCGAAGGCATAAAGGACACTGATATCCCTAGATTGGCCACGGGTAAGGTACCAGCTTTAATGTTTGCTGATGATACCTTGTTGTTGTCGCGCACCTCATGGGAATCCAGCGTATCCTAGATGGTTTTGTAGACTTCTGTGGGGAAAGGGGTCTTGAGATCAATCTAGCAAAAACGAAATTTATGATCCTTAATCCTCCCAAACACACTCGCCCCAACCCAGCACTGAATGGTATCCCCCTCGAACGGGTAAAGACGTTTGGATACTTGGGGATTACACTTCAAGAAGATCTGGGATGGGGGGGTCAAATTGCTAATTCCACTCTAAAGTTGACCCAAACTACAGGAGGTATGGCTAGATTGTTTAAAGGTTCGGTTTTTAAACCAGCTGCACCAGTGATAGAAATTTTTAAATCACAGGCAAGAGCTGCTACTACCTATGGAGCGGAACTCTGGGGCCATTCCAAAACCGACTGTTTATCAAGGATTGAAAATTCCTTTTTGAGGAACTTGTTGAGTCTACCATCTAGTTCCCCGCTGGTCCCTATCAGGTTTGACTTGGGTCTGCTCCCTATGGAAGAGGTGGTGGCCGTGCGGCCTGTCTACTACTGGAAGAGACTTTGGTCTAACCAGGACTTGGAATCCTACAAAAATGAATTTATGGGGGTCAGGCCAACAATTAAAGACAAGAACATCCCTTGGTTAATGTATGTGAGGGACACTTGTGTCAAGATTGGCTTCCCTGAACTATGGGGCACTCCGGAAAGCTCATGCCTGGCTGTCTCTAAAACCAACTTGGCCGAACAGTTTAGATACTTCTATTTATTGCGCCTACACACGAACCCAAATGTTGGTAGGTTGACTGCCCAGTTTCTCCAGATCAAACCGAACTACGGGAGGGAGCCATTTTTAGATCTGATCTTCCCCCCTGTTGCTAGGAAGCTGTATTTTCAGCTGAGAATGGGAACTCTTCCGCTTAGGTCCTTTACTTCAAGATGGGATCCTAACAAAAGCATTTCATGTCCTGCATGTGGTTATAAACTGGAGGATGAAAATCATGTGTTTTTCTTTTGCCCAACGTACCATCTGCAAAGAAAACGCTGGGTAAAACCTATCTGCAGAAACCTTGGTTTCAGAGAGTGCGAAAAAGCTCTGCGAGTTTTGAAATATGACACCCATCCCCCAATTGTTTTTGCAGTTTCACGTTTTTTAAATACTATGTGGTTGCAACGTAGGAAATTCTGCACTAACTAAAGCTTAATTTTATTTATTTATCTTTTATTTGATTCTGGTGGTTTTACATTTGTGATCTGATCTTGATGTGACCTTTCTCATCATTACATTGTTTGTAAAATGCTGTTGCTTTTATGGCCCTAGTGGCCGAAATAAAGTTATAATGAATGAAAATGTTACAACTAAGTCACCTTAAACATCATGAATCTAATTCCTTTCATTCACAGATCCATGAAAGATAAAGTCTCTGCCTTGGTATTCCACAGTCTATAATGCAAACTGATAATTTGAAAATTGGGAAAAAACTAGGAAGACCCTACAAACACCTATGTGCAAGGCATGAAACAATACATTAAGACATTATTTGCCACATGAAAGCTAATTTCTTTAGAAATCATATTATTGAGGCAAGAAGCTGACTCACAATAGTTTTCCAAACAGTCAAGCTACGAATAATCCTGAGGTGAAAAGCCACTGTTCAATGCTAAGGTAAAACTGTGGGAAAAATTGCCAACACCATCTCAGAGAAAATTCTAAATATTCACAAGAAACCTAGCAAAATTCTTTGAAGTGGTGCTCCAAATATTTCACAAAGAAACATTTCCAAAAAAGTCATTATTCCAGGAGCTGGACCTCACACTTTACTACAGATCACTGTTTCTAGAAGCCCCTCAACATTTATTGATGACCTCTTTCAAATGATCCTGTTAATATCTCTGTGCCTGAACGTTTGGAAAAATAAACTCTTCGATCGTATCGCCAGCTCCTTCACAGGTAAGATGACACTTCGGACATCCTCTTACCTGGTTCTTTAGACAGGAGGCTTCTTGTTTACTGGTGCTCCATCTGGGGATCTCCGTGGGCCGGGAGTCCGCACTCAGCAGGGACCTTTAGGACTCACCTGGAGTGCATCTATCGCAGCCCTCATCCACCCGCCCCAGCTCGCCTTTGCACTTTTCTGGGTCTCATGCCCCTGCCTTGCCTGGAGGGAGAGGCGATCCACGAATCTGGTTGCAGATCTCACCTTGGAAGACATTTGTGAAGTGCTCCAATAGCTACCTCATGGCAAGTTCCTGGGTGGCGATGGCCCACCAGCTGAGTTTTACCTGGCTTTTTTCCCCTCCCTTACCCAGCACCTGCTGGAAGTATATCCAGAGGCTATTAGTGCCGGGCTTCTAACTGAAACTATGCACAAGTTGTATATCTCCATAATGCCTAAACCAGGTTCTGATGGCTCGGATCCCTCTTCCTATAGGCCCTTGTCCATGATTAATTAAGGCATCAAAATCCTTTGTAAGGCTCTCGCTCTCCAGCTGGGTCCATTCGGGTCCCACTTGGTCCAAGAGGATTGATGTGGATTTGTCCCTGGACGCAATACCACTATGAATTTAAGGCAGTTGACCCATGTCTAACATGAGGTGGACCATAGAGAAGACGACCTTGCCATTATTTCAATAGATATTGCGAAGGCCTTCCACACTGTGGAGTGGCCATACCTGATGCAGGTCCTGGGCGCTATGTGGATTGGTCTATGGTTTTGCTGCTGGGTTTGGTTGCTATACACACGGCCTGTCGCCAGAGTGCGGGTGTGTAAAATCTGTTTGGACGCCTAGCCCATCAGTAAGTATATATAAACAATGGTTCCGAAGGGAAAGCAATTACTTACAGTGAAATAAATCAATTTAACACAACACACAGCATTAGTTGATCCAGCAAATAATTAATATTAAACAATGAATATTAATTCAAAAGAACACAAAAATTTATTTTTTGATTTTCATATGAATTTCAAATCATTTATCAACTTCTTTAGATATGAGCACAAATGAAAAAGGCTGTATATACAATAATATTTGCAAAAAAGCGACGCAGTGACAGAGTGAATAAGGTGACTAGGTGTAATAGTGAAAATGTGAATAATTACAATGTATGTACATGATTATCAATAAAATACACAAAAAGATTTTGCAGAATTTTTGCAAAAAAGTCCTCAGCTGAATTATGGATAGATAATAGACCTTGTAAGGCACAAGTCCTAACTTTTCTGTATATACAAGGAATTCCAATTGGTACGGGACTGTGGAACCGTCAACGTTTCGACCCTATATCAACCAGTTGTTGTATACAGTCATATCGGGTCTTCTTCAGGACACAGGAGGTGTATAACAGCCTAATTGTAGGTGATAGGACACCAGTATGACGTAGTTGCCACTTGATTTCAATCAGAAGGGACTACCAGTGTCGTAGTAGATCTAGATTTGTCTTCGTTTAGTTATTTAATCTTTTCATCTCTTTCCATTCTGATTATCGAGACATGTTGTGCATCGCTGACTTCAGGGTAGATACTTTACGTATAGTGCTTCGGAACCATTGTTTATATATATTGATGAGGCCCAGGTTCCTTGGGTTATAGGGTTACCCCTGTGTGCTTAACTCTAGCCCATCAGTAAGGGCACATGCCAGAGCTGCCCAATGTACCCGCACCTCTTTGCTCTGGCCATGGAGCCAATGACCATCTGGATTAGGCTTCTTGTGGGATTACTGTGGGAGCCACCACTCATCTTGTATCCTTGAATGCTGACAACAGGCTCTTTTATCTATCTATGCCGCAACATTCACTTTCATGCTGATTGGACCTTCGACAGGTTTGGGGAGGCGTCAGGTCTTCCCAATAACCATCAAAAGTCCTTGATCTTCCGACTAGGAGTGCTGTGGTCCTTGGAAGCTACGTTCTTACTGGTTTTACCCTTGCATTGGAATGCAGACAGCTTCTAGTATTTGGGCATGATGGTCATGCATGAGGTTGCAATACAACATCTCCAGAATTCTTGGGGGGCTTCTGTCCTTCATTCCATTTTGGAACCCTCTCCTGCTCTCCCTTCAGCTTGTAGCAATTTCTAAATAGGTCCTGTTACCGTGCAGTCTTTACTGCATTTAACACTCTTTTGACCGAATTCCCCCAACCAACTTTCATCAACTGGACTCCATGATCTCTTCTTTGGTTTGGGCAGTTGGCTGATTTAGGGTTGCTCAACGCATCCTGTTTCACCACTTGGAGGAGAGAGAATTGACAGTTCCCAATTTGAAACACTATTATCTGGCCTCCCAGATTCAGCATGCAGTACATAGGCTCGCTGCACTGGTTCTTAATGACTGAGGGTGGAGGGATTGGTTTGATCCCCTTCGCGGTGTGACACATGACACAGTTGTGGGAGCACACGGTTAAAATGGTATTAAAAAGGTCCCCATTTGCCAGGGACATACATTTTTGGGTTCTTCCTTCATTCTGGGTGCTCACTAATTTAGTTGACATGGCCCTGTGGCATGATGGGGGCTGTGATACCTTGTGGATCTCTTCCCTAACGAGGAATTGATTTCCTTTGAGGCAGCCTGGGATGCTTTTGCTTTGGAGCAGGGGCACTTCCTTTAGCATGCCAGCCTTTTGGCGATCCCTAGGGACATCTGGATCTCTTTTCAGGCAGTCCCTCCCATGTCACATACTTTTCAGGCCTTGTTGGAGAAGGGTGGGGGGACCGCATCTGGTCACACGCTTGGATCCGGCCATGACAGCCGACGGAAAACAGGATACCTTTTCCCCTAGGGCAGCCTGAACTGGAAAATTGAGGATTGAGATAGGGGATTCACAATGGTCACATATGTGTGGGTTGGTTTGCACTGTTTCAAGTAAAGCTAGATTTAAACTTACTCCCTTTCACTATCTCCATCGCAGACACAGGATTGATCCCTCCTGGCCCCAATGATGCCATTGATGCAGTTATCCAACAGCATCCTTTTTACACCTTGAATTGCATTGTACCCTTGTTGGTGGATTCAGGAACCAGGTGGTCGAGAGGGTGACGGCGGTAGTGGCGATTCATTGTCCACCAGACACCGTTCTTTGCTTATTGAGGATGTGCATCATGATAAGGGCTAGATGATGGCTTTTAAGTTCGTACACCTGCTTTTGGTTTTGGCCAAGTGATCCATGGCAATCCCTTGGATGGGTACGGCTGACCCAAGTCTGGAGTACTGGAAGCATGAAGTGGAGGAATGGGCAGTGGGTCAGGAGGTGATCTTGAAACAATGTAGGACTGACGACAATCTGGGTGAGGACCTTCACATTTTGGGTTGACTGTAGCCTACCTTCTTAGACCCTCCGAGCTCCTCTTTCACATCTATTTCTGATGACCGCCAAATGCTCACTCATTTGTTACTTGGGTCTTTGGTCTCTGTGGACTTCTGGGGCTAGCTTTTACATCTCATGACATTCAATTATTACACCTAAATTGTAGTCCGACTCTGGAACTGTACATTTCTGTACCAAGGTTTTATATGGTATTTGTTTATGGTACAGGAGACAACAGTAACTACACTGACAGGCACTACGACATCCGCAGAAAATGGAGGCCAATGAAACGGGGAATATTGCATGAAGGGTAATCTAGACAAATGCAACCAACGTGCCGAATGGCAGGTATAAGATAGGACGGGTGTGATGAGTCAGGCTTCAAGCTGTTTCTCTTTCTGATTATCGTGTCTTTTAACTTTATTGTTTTATAAGGCCTCACCTGCTCACACTTTGTGGAGAACAATGCACGTCTGTATTACTTACTGTAATTGTGCACATACATGGATGTACAAAACTTGATGTATGGATTGGAAACTGGCATGTTGTTTGTAATGTCTATGCCATTGTGTGAAAATACCAATAAATATTTTTTTTTTAAATGACCAATGAAGAATGTTTAAAAAAATGTCCTTGTGCCTCCACTGTACCTTTTGTAATCCTCAAAATGATTAAAAGCTCCCTGTAAGAGGACACTTTCTATTCAGTTCCTAATATCCTCTAAAAATATTTTCTAAAATAAAAGCATAACCTAGACCCCCTTGGATGTCTAGAATGGGTGGTCATTCATTACCACGTTGGGCTCGCTGAACTTTACTTTCTCAAATTTGTGCCAAGAGTTCTACTCGCATTAGAGAGGGCCTCAAGAAGCAGGGAGATTGTCCGCTTAGCACTCAGAGCCAGTTGCTGGAACTTCGAGTTGGCAATCCCCCAATAGACATCCTTGCTTTAGTGTGTTGAGGTGGCTGCCGGAGTTTCACTTTGAATCCGAGGCCTCATGAGCCTTTAGAAAAACACGGGGGACCCTGTGCTAATTAGCACTCTGTGAAGAGAAAAGTTGCATTTAGCAAAATGCTCGACACTTACTTGGTATGAGCAGTGGTGGTCTCGTAGAAGCAGCTGTGCCGTACTTACATATGTGGGGATAATACCTCACTCGATCGTCCCCTTCGCGGCTCCGTGGTTTGTGAGGAACCGGGAAATTATTTACAAATAACAAATTATAGGAACAGTCCTACATAGTGTGTGTGCTTTATGTTACATGTTGTGTGTGTCTAGTCTTCGTCCTATTTTTTTACAGGAAACTGCACCAACACTATTTAGTTTTTGGGTTTAAACTATATGTATCACCTTTACAGGTCACGATCTTCACGTCTGGAATAATCCTATCCAGCTAATGTACCTTTTATACTTTTGTGTTTCTTTTCAGGTGGACATAAAGGTATTACCTTGTCGCCATATAAAGTGACCATAATAGGCACTTTTTACATTAATCAACACATGGTGTTCTCTATATTTTTGACGGTATTATACTGTCTTTTGTGAATAGGGTAGGGATCTGTGTACCCGTCCTGAAGAAGAAGCATCACGCTTCGAAACATGTTGACACAAACACACGCAGGAGGCTTTGTACATTAATACATTAAACCTCCATCTCACTGTTTTTAACAATACCAGCAGGGAGGTTTATTAAAAATCCTTCTAGTCCTCACTTGCCAGGTATTTTTTAACATTCACTCACTATCCACTCCTGACCCTACCCCTCACACCCTCACACACTACACATAGTGGTTACATCAAGTGCTCCCGCGTACCCGTTGGTTAGTAGCACGCCGCGCTCCGTAGAGGGGTGCGAAGACCCCTATGATGAAGCATGACACCAAGGGCCCTTTTGGTGTGTGACGGGTATTTAAAGAACACAATGTGTTTCCCACCATTGTAGGAAACACTTCCCACCCAAGACCATATATCTTGTTTCACCTATTCCTTATGGGTGGATTCCATTTGTAAGTGGGGCTGTGCCCGGCTCTTTCCTCCCAACCTGCCAGTGACGACACATCCAGGCACTCCTAAGCTCCATATTCTGTGTGGCTGTCCAGGAGAAATACTCAAAGCACAACTGTCAGTTACATTCAGTAATGTAACCCGGAGACAGGATGCAGACATCAAATTGGCTGAGGTAGGAAAATGACAACTTTCTAAAGGTGGCATTTTCAAAATTGTAATTTAGAATTCCAGAGACACCAACCATAAACTGCTTACCTATTACCATTAGGAAATTACACTTAGAAAATGTAATACGGTAACTCCAATGTTAACCTATGGGAGAGATGAGCCTTGCAGGAATGAAAAATGAATGTAAGAGTTTTTCACTACCAGGACATGTAAACCTTAAAAGCGCATATCTTACTTTTTAAGTACACTGCACCCTACCATTTAGGCTACTTAGGGCCTACGCTAGGAGTGACTTGTGTGTATTAAATAGGAAGGTTAGGGCGTGGCAATAGGGTTCATTTGCCAGGTTGAAATGACAGTTTAAATTGCACACACAGGGTAAAATGGCAGGCTTGAGACATGTTTAAAGGGATACCTAAGTGGGTGGCGCAGTCAGTGCTGCCGGCCCACTAGTAGCATTTAATTTAAAGGCCCTGGGTACTTTCTTGGGGACTTATAAGTAAATTAAATATGCCAATTGGGGATGAGCCAATGTTACCATGCTTAGAACAGAGAGCACAAGCTGGTTAGCAGTAGTAAAGTGCACAGAGTCCTAAGCCAACAAAAGCAAATTCAGCAACAATAGGAGCAGTGAAAGCAAAATATTTGGGAATTACCCTACATGAAGGGCCATTTCCAACACAACTCCCCTCCAGCCAAAAGCCAGGGTAGACACTAATCAATAACTTGATGGGTATCCTTGCTTAGGCGATAGAACATGGATGAAGGCCTTGTTATGCAAGGGCACTTGTCAGTTAGATGCAGACAGTACCACCAGGGCCAACAGTGTGTTGTGGCCCACGCCAACCCTTGGATCAAACGTCTGCACCCTGAGACCAAACAGAAGGCATTCATGAATCTTCCCTCATCCTGCCGCTCCATCTGGTCTCCCATACCCTCCGTTTGGAAGTTGTACCCCCAGAACACAGAACTGTCAGGGTGCGCTGGGAAGACACCCTTCTCAGTTCTCCTGGCACCGGGGGCAACTCATTTACTGGAATGCCGTCAATGGGCATCCAGGGGACTAACTATAACCCTCCTTTGGGTCACCTCCCCACCCCACGCCAAGGATACCAGTGTAGAAAGTCCTGCCCATGGGTGTGAGTTACCATACACACCTGGCCGGTGTACTGTTCTAGATAAACTAGCCTTTCAATTATCATAGTCTGGCTGGCCCATGTGCCCCTCAGAGCAGTAACAGGCACCCCATTCACTTTCACCTGGTGGAAGTGACAACTCCCACCCTCAGGGATCACAAGTTTACCCTCTGAGTCTATCCCTCAGCTAAGGGAGATCATGACACGGTCAATGACCTACCCCAGGGGACTACTAACCCATAAGCCCATATTGGCCACCCCTGTAGAGGTCCTACCTGTGGGTGGTTTCTTTAAACAGACCAATTACCCCTGCTTGTGTCATAATTGTGAACACTCAAAACAGCAGGGTTTGAAATGGGGAGCCCTTTGCCACCACTTGCCAGAACCAACCCGTTGTTTCTCGGATGGGTCATGGGACCCCTTTCCCCCTTACCCTGGGACTTGTCTGGGTCATCTCTAACCTCCCCCTCACTCTGCTGGGGGAACCTGAATCACCCTTTTTAGGTATCCTCCCAGATATCTTCATGGACATTCTTCTACTGAACCGGAGGTCCGCCTCATCAGCAGGCTTCCTGGAGTCAGTCAGCTTGCTTTCAACTAGATGCTGTAGCAGTTTTGTAAAACATGTACTGAGCATGTGCTCTCTTAGAATCAGATTAAACAGCCCAGTAAAATCATCAACTTTGTTGCCCATACTTAACCATTCAGTGCTCTGCTGGCATAATCCAAGATGGTAAAACTTCATACTTGTAGAGGTGGATTCAGGCACACAGTTAGACAGAAAATGTAGAAAAATCAAAAAGGCCAATCTGGGAGAGTTTAACTCAAATTTCTCTTAGATTATTTATGTGGGTTGGTAGAGTGACACAAGATTCCTGTTAGGCACTGCACAAACAAAAGTCCAAATCCTCACAGCTGAATACCAGTGTGAGAAATTGGGTTGTTAGTAGGGGTGGGCAGAATATTTTATTCCACCGGCAGAATTTGTGGATGTAGCCTAAGTGACATGAAAAGTCCCTGCCATAAAGAGTGTAAAGCAGCGGTGCATGTTAGCCCCCCTACATTTCAACTTGTTTATTTCTGATCTGTCTAAAGCTCTCAACACCATCAACACTCACTACCCAAAGATTGGTGGGGAACATATCAGCAATCTGCTTTACGCAGATGACCTTACCCTGTTTAGCTACACAAGAGTAGGGTTGTAGAGATTGTGAAACCTGCTGCACTCCTGCACCTCCACCAACAGCTTAAGGGTCAACCTAAAGAAAATGAAAGTTATAATGCTCGGAAGGAAGTCATATGAGGGGGGTGGTTATCTCTACAAGGACATTGAGATCACAAAGGATCACTCATATAAATAGCTGGGTGTCCTCACTGATGCAAGATACTCCCTTGCTCAGCAACAGAATGAAGTCAAATCGAAGGCCCTGGCCCTTCAGATGACTCTGTCAAAATGATCAAGTACAACATTGGGGCCAAGTCTCTACCCCCTCCAGGAAGATATGAGGGCAAACATTATACTATCATTGACCTACGGTAGTGAAATCCTACTGGGAAAAGATTTCAAACTACTGAACAAACATGTCACAAGGATATATAAATTGGTCCTCCGACTGCTGAGATTCGTGTCTGTCGCTCAGATCAGGCTGGAACAAGGCCTCTACGATCATCCGGCCACCATAGCTGGTGCCTTTCTAAGTCTGTGCCCCAGACTCAGAGGTGCCAGGGGTGGCTGCTATGGGATGAGGCCCTGGGCAACCACATCATCTGTACCTTGAGGCCTGCCTTAGTACCTTGAACTTGAGTGAGCTCTGTTCTTCCAATCTGAGTCAACTTGCCTTTAAGCAATGCATTAAAAAATGTGTACGCCTCTGTTCATATCACTCTGACAAGGCCACTCTAGCTAAGCGCAAGCATGCCTGGGCAGTCATCAGCTCCTATCAGCCAGAGGCTCCTCCATCCTACCGGTCTTGTTTATATTCTAAACTCCAGGAGGCGCGATTCATGGCCCTCTGGCTTAGGGAATGGCTTTTCTTTTTTAAATGTGCCAGATGGCACCTGCCCTCGGAAGGAATAACATGCTGCTGTTGTGGTCTGTGAGAGGAATCATTTGAACACATCTCCTGTCTCTGCCCAGCCTTCCTAGGAGAACATAAATCCCTTTTGAAACGAGAGTAGAACAAACTGGGCATTTGGTCACGCCGGCAGGCTATTATTGCCTCCCTTAACCCAGGCAATACCATCCTAAACATTCTGCTGACCAAGTTTGTTGCTTTAGCCCTCAATAAACCTGCTGCTCTAGGCCTTCTCCGAGCGGGTCTGATCCCTCACTCTTAGCAGACCCCTAGCTAGCACCCTATTCCAAGTGCTGATTTACCGGGTGGAAGTGTCACAGGTGTGCCCACCTCTGAGCAGATCATCATCTATGAAACCTCTGTCACTGTATGCTGCAAGACTGTACCTCTCATCCAATAAAAGGAATTTTACAGGTCCCCCCCACCTTATCTCCCTACCTTTAGTTTGATGTCATTACAGTGGTTGCCAAGTGTACTTTGCTCCCTGTTGAACAATTCATTGGCCGGATACCCCAGATTTGTCTGTGAAAAACTGCTACCACCCAGCCCCGGGTGAATGTCCTAGGTCTGACTGTGAAACACTGCTGCTATCACCCTTCCCTGCACAGGAACTTTGCTGTAAATTTATATTCTCTTCTTATTTATCCCTTCAATTTGATGATGGTTTTAAATGCTCAGAAAGCACTTATATTGTCCTTGCTGCTTTATCTTGGCGTTTGACTCAATATGATTGCAAATGGTTTTTTAATTTGTGTGTATAAGCTTTATTCGAGACAATTCTCATAAAAGCACATAAAATCAACACAATTATACAATAATACATTATTACGGATTAAAAATTCATTAAACATAGAGTACAGCTCATACAACATTTGCATATAAAAACCATATTTACAAATAGTATTACATTAATCATTGTTGAGAGGAATACCTTGTTACCTGCTTCCCCCCAGGGACCGTCTTCTAATTGCCCATGCCCAACCCAGGTATTTAGCTACCCCTATGACTATCGAATCCTGAGTTGTTGTACGTAGGATTCTTAGAGCCACTGTGCTGTCTCGTGTCCCCAAGTTTTTGCATACCGGCGAGAGTTATTTTCTCCTCGGATTCACATAAGCGTGGCATACGAAAAGAAAATGGCCTATGCTCTCCTCGGCATTTTCGCATGCTGGACATAAGTTATTGGTGGGTCTGTGCCAGCCAGATGTCAGTTTCTTGAGGGGGATAGATCCTGATCTTAGCTGAAATACAAGTTTCCTGTCCATTGGTACCGTGATGTTGTCCCAGTAATTTTCCAGGGCAGGAAAACATTTTATCTCCAGGAAGCGACCAGTCATAGAGTCGGCCCTGGTGTCATTCAGCATCTTACCGCCAACCCAATCCCAGTATTGTTCTTTAAGGGATTCTTTGCTAGGGAAGATCTCTCCCTCAGGGTTATTCCAAAGATTTGAAAACCCTAAGTTTACTAACATGGACTTCAGATGTTTTAGCCATTTTATCTTATGGAAGGTATCTTCCTTGATAATCCATTGAAAACCCTCCGCATATTGTCTTATTTCTGGAGTCGTCCAGAGACGTCTCCAGTAAAGGACTGGGCGCAATCGGGCTCTATCTACAATGGTGCGTCTACCTAACTCCAAAAACAGTGGGGTTAAGGGGGTACTCTGTGGGAGTCTTGTAATCCCTCACATAAACTTGTTCTCTGAAGTCTGAAGAGCCGCTAAACCATCCCAGGCCCATAGCTCCGCGCCATATAATGTGGCACCCAAAACCTTCGCGTCATACACTATTAATGCGGGTTTTATGGGTTTTGTTTTGGATTTGCGGTGTTCCCCCTTAAAGCACCAGAAAGCTGCTGGTGCTTTAAGACCACTTTATCTACATGATGCGTCCAGCCAATGCCCTCTGCGATCTGTACACCCAGGTACGTAAATTCTTTGACAATGTCTAACCTACTACTGTTTAAGGTTACCTTGGGGTAGTTCCTGCGTCCGGGGGAAAAAGCCATTAGTTTTGTTTTTCCCACATTTACCTCTAGCCCATGCTCAGTGCAAAAAGCATCAAAAATGTTTAATGCACGTTGCAGCCCCATGGGGGTCTTAGACAAGATAAGAGTGTCGTCAGCGAACATCAGGATCGGAACCCTGGTGTCCGCTAACGATGGGGCATCAACACTAGCCTTCAGCATCCTCTCAACGATTCCGTTAATAAATAACGAGAAAAGTAAAGGGGCCATGGAACAGCCCTGTCGAACACCCCTTTCCACTGGGAAATCCTCTGTTGTCTCTCCACTTCCACCCCACTGGACTCTAGCGAAGTTGGATTCGTGCAGTCGCATAATTAATGTTAGCAGATCAGCAGGGATCCCCAACTTTTGCAAAACCAACCATAACTTAAACCGGGGGACTAGGTCGAACGCCGTCCGCAGGTCGACGAACGCGACGTACAGGCAGCCCCTACCCAGTACAACGGTCTTCCACCTTGATATGGTAAAGCGGAAGACCTGATCAATGGTACTGGTTGCTCGCCTGAATCCCGCTTGGTATGGAGAAAGGGCGTTGTTGTCTTCAACCCAGTCCATAAGCTGGTTTGTTACCATTCTCCCAACTACTTTCTGTATGGTGGCTATTAAGCTTATGGGCCTATAGTTTGCAGGCAGTGAACGATCTCCCTTCTTGTGGATGGGGATAATGGTTGCGCCTTTCCAGAGGTCTGGGACCACTTCCCCCTTGGCTAGGGCATTCGCTACAAGGAGGGTATATCTCGCCCATCTGGTCATATCGTATTTAAAAATATCAGGTGGAATACCATCTGGACCTGGCGCCCTCCCACATTTCGCGGAACCAATGGCAATTTCCACTTCTCTAAGGGAGAACAAATCGTCGGTTGCATAAACCGGTGTTATACTATCAGCTGCCACAGGATGGTTAACTTTCGCGTACTGAGGTCTGAAGTAATCAACCCAAGCTTCCTCTGCTACATTGTTGTCTGGCTTCGCAGGACCGGCTCCACTACCCCACTTGATGATTTTCCAGAATGCCCTGGAGTCTTTACTATCAGAGGCCTCTTTTAGTTCGGCCCAGTGGCCTTCATCCCAATTCTTTTTTGCACGATAGATGGCCATCTTGTACAGTTCCCTATTCTTTGTCACAGCGGCGCGGTCCCTATTCCTTATGGCTTGTCCCAGGGCTAATCGTGCTGATCTACAATGACTATCAAACCACCTTCCCACTTCTTTAGATTTCTTCCCTTTCCTTTTTTTAATGAAGAAGCATGGTCTCAGGAGGGAGAATAACTTATTGTGGATTTCGGTGATTCCACTATCCCCTGGAACCACTGGAACCGCTGTTTCCATCGCGGAAATTGCACAATCAACAGCATTATTGATGTAAGTCATAGTGGCCTCGTTTGCCAGTACCTTGGGCCATTTTAACCTGCGTTCATCATTACTCATAACAGGGGTTTCATCGTATATCACTAGAGGGTTACCCGCACCAGTATTCCACCACCTATGAGTCACACAGAGGGGGTTGTGGTCACTTTCAACCCGGGGCCTAACTGTCATGTCAACAACCCCTTTCCACAGTTGGAGACTGCACAAAATGTAATCGATTCGGCTCCTGTTGATGCCATTGTCAAAAGTGTAGCTGCCCTCCTTGTCCCCAGGTGTCCTCCCGTTCAGTGCTCTTAAGCCATGTTCCATACAAATTCCATTCAGTGATAAGATCTCTTTTGTCCATCTCCTTACAGGTTTTAGGCATAGAGGTGGTACTCCCCAGAGATTGTCCTCTTCGCTCTCCAAGAGGTCATTTGTACAGTCCAGAGGTTCAAAAGTCCTGTTGAGGTCCCCTACAATTATCGTTACACTTTCCTGGGACTTGGTCTCAATGGCAGTAGACAACAGCTCAATGGTGGGTAAATTGGTTACGTTGCTACCTCTCACGTAGACATTGTACAAATCTATTAGTTGACCCTTTGCTACGGAGATTCTTAATAATTGCAAATCACAATTTCCCAGGTCCAACATTTTGATGTTGACCTGCAGGTCCTGTCTAACCCAAACAGTTAAGCCTCCCTTGGGCCGCCCTCTTCCCCCTTTTGACGCTGGTATACAATAGTTCAAATAACCAAGACAGAAAAGGGGATCACAAGCCCAGGTTTCTTGGAAGCAACAGATGTCATACCCACTTATAAAATCCACCCAGGATTGGGAATCCAATTTACTTGCCAGCCCAGCGACATTCCAAGATAAAAGCGTACCAATGCTAGCATCTAGCCCATCTCGGGTGTTAGTCAATGGAAATACTTGGGCTAACATAGGGCTTTCAGTAGAATTAGTCTGCCTTTCTTGGTCATCTGTCGGATCCACTGTCGTATTGGCTGGGTATGTTATCTTGGCATTTGTATTTAGGGTTCCCAGTCTAAAACCACCTTCTTCGACCAAACCCCCCGTCTCGATGTAATTGACCAATAAGTTTGTAACAGTTGTATTACCATGAACATCACATTGCCCTTCTGGCTCGTTAGTGTTCCCTCCTAAACTGTCAGTACTGGTTTGTCAATATCCCCATCCCGGCTCCTGCCATCCTACATGAGGGTTGTAATATGTGTAAGTGGTATGATTATGACCTACAGGAGGAGGTGGTAAGGGATTGACTGGCCATGATACAGTAGGGGGAATAAGGGGTTCATTGAGTAAACTAGTCGTTACGCTAGTCGGTCGGGGGTAAAAAAAGGTAAGGTCTACAATTCCGATACCTCCCTTATTTGTTCCCCATCCCTGCCTTGTTATCCATCCCGCCACCCTTGGGTCTTGGAAATTGACCACTATGCAATCCCCACCCAAGGTTTTCGATGTATATCCCATCCAATCTATTCTCCTTACCCCTATGATTAGCCCGTCGAAGTCACCAGGCAGAGGACGGTTTTCCTTTAGCCAGTGCATGATCTTGTTTTTGAGCATCTGGAAAGTTTCTCTCTGTCCTGGGGGTAATGGTGGGACGTTTATAAGAACTGCTACATAGGGAAAGGAGTCTGGGGTGAGATTAATTGGTGGTTTTCTGTAGGGTTGTTTTGCCACGGGCGGTGGGATAGATTTGGGAACTTGGGGGACATATTGGGGGACAGGCTTCAACGCCTGTTGTTTGTTATTTATTTGGGACGGTACTGAAGTTTTACCTACCAACAAACCTGTGTTAGCCCTATTCCCTCCCACCGGAATATTCTGAGCTTTCTGCGTGCTATTAGTTACGTTTGCGTTTGTTGGTACTATTCCCGCTTGGTGACGCACTGTAGCCTCAGCACTCGTTGCGATTGGTGGATTTTGTGTCGGGGGGGATTGTGGGCTGTGTAGGGTGTATTAAGGTCGACTGAGGTAAATCAGGGCCAACGTTTGCTCTCTCTGTTCTGTCTGAGGATTTTGTAATGGCTTTAACTGTAGGTTTGCTCAGTTTGGGAGGTAAAGGAGAGCTATTTCGGGGATTTCTTCCCTTATCCTGAATAACAGGGTTGTTTAGGACCTGAGAGTTTGTGCTTACTTCCACCCTATTCGCTTTAATCAGTGATTTTGTGGAATAAAAATTGTCTAAGGTAGTCTGTTCAAAATGGTTTAGCCTATCTACAAGCTTTGCAATTCTATCCTCAATGGGGGTGAGTAGTGATCTAAACAATTTTTCCAGTTCAGGGAGAACAATTACAAGTGATTGCTCCTTATCTTTACATGGTACAGTGGAGTCGGTACAAGGATTGTCATCTCCGTCCTGGCTGTTCAAGGAGACAAGATTAGTAGGTGTAACACTTTCTGTGCTTTGAGTTTCGTTAGTAGCTACCTCTCCTGTGTTCACGAGTTTATGTAACTTCCTGAGTTTTTGAGGGGGTTTGACCACCCTTTTACATTTTCTTACAGATGCTGGTCGTTTCCGTTTGGACCCGATTTTGGGTTGGGCCAATGTAACCTGGGCGCCAGAATCAGTGAGCGGTGCTGGTAGGATTTTGCCGCCACAAGGATTATTTAGTTCTATCACAACATCCTTGTTTGGTTTTTGGGCCTGGACCTCAAAATGGTCGTTTACAACTGGCAGGCTCACTGATGACAGAGGAGTTACCAGGGTGGGGTAAGCTAGATTTGAAAACTTATCCGTTGAATTCTTAAGTATTTCGATTGACAGCCTACGCTCTGCGCGCTTCTCTGCCAAGGTCAACTCTTTGTCTATTACCAGTGAACGATTAAAGAAAAATTTATCTAAGGGGCCAATTGCCAGTGGACCAGACTCTACAGGAGGAGTTATTTGATGGCTATTTACAGAGTTTGTTGATGTAGACGTTGCCATGTTAAACACTAAACAAATCCAACTTTTCTAAGCCACTTACTGGAGGTGATACTATATGTCACTGGTAAGGGGGGTGGCCCAGCCCGGCTTCCTTCGGCCCCGGACGGCCACAGACGGTCCCGCCCTTGTCCCGGGCTTCTCCCGCGCGCTCTCCCGCGCTGCGGGAGTACTTGTGGCTTAATAAGGAGTATGAACACAATAGGTGGAAGGGGTAGGAGGGGTCGGGGAGAGCGGCCCAGGTGTAGCTGATCAGGGCTGGCGGGTGCTCCTGGGAAATGCAGTCCCAAGGAGCTCACGCACTCGCTCGCAGCCCCGTGCAAGTACTTCCCTCGGTGTCCCCTTCAAGGCGCTGCGGTCAACACTCCTCACGCAGCGGGACCCGCGGAGCGGGTTCCGCAAGAAGTAGGCTGGCAGCAGGCGATTTCCAAACGGGCAGAAACAAAAGCAGCAAGGCGTCCCACTCGCCGTCTCAGCGAGAGCAGATGATAAGGGCTCGGTGGAAGGGTAGGAGGGGTCGGGGAGAGCGGCCCAGGTGTAGCTGATCAGGGCTGGCGGGTGCTCCTGGGAAATGCAGTCCCAAGGAGCTCACGCACTCGCTCGCAGCCCCGTGCAAGTACTTCCCTCGGTGTCCCCTTCAAGGCGCTGCGGTCAACACTCCTCACGCAGCGGGACCCGCGGAGCGGGTTCCGCAAGAAGTAGGCTGGCAGCAGGCGATTTCCAAACGGGCAGAAACAAAAGCAGCAAGGCGTCCCACTCGCCGTCTCAGCGAGAGCAGATGATAAGGGCTCGGTGGAAGGGTAGGAGGGGTCGGGGAGAGCGGCCCAGGTGTAGCTGATCAGGGCTGGCGGGTGCTCCTGGGAAATGCAGTCCCAAGGAGCTCACGCACTCGCTCGCAGCCCCGTGCAAGTACTTCCCTCGGTGTCCCCTTCAAAGCGCTGCGGTCAACACTCCTCACGCAGCGGGACCCGCGGAGCGGGTTCCGCAAGAAGTAGGCTGGCAGCAGGCGATTTCCAAACGGGCAGAAACAAAAGCAGCAAGGCTTTTGTTTTTTGGTTTTTTAATGTTCCTGCATCTAGGTCTGTGGACTGATCTTCTTTGCACATTAGTCTTCCTGCCATGACGCTAAACCTTTGCGTTTTCTTACTAAAATTGTAATGGTTTATAACTAACCACACAATAAAGGTTTATTATTCGGATGAATTATTTGTTCCTTGTTACTCTTGGCAAATAGCAGGAATTTTGTCTTGGTTTCAGACCTGGTTGTAAAGCAGCTCAAACAAACCAAAACAGAATTCCTGTTATTTGCAAGATACAGTACATACCAGGCTCAATGGTATGACTCTTGACAGCTTCTCACTGAATTTCAAACCACTTGGATTCACCCTGGACCCCAACCCTAACCTCACATTGCCAAAAAACAAAGACAGCCTCTGTTACCAGTTCTCTCTTCTAAAGAAAGTCAAGCTCTTTGTTCTAGAATGTGACTTCAAAAGTGTTGTTCAAGCCCTCCTGCTCTAGCACCTGGATGTTAGTAATGTCCTACTCCATGACCTCCCAGACTCCACAGTGTTACCTCTGAGGGGCATCTTACATGCCACAGCACGTCTCATCCAAGGCCTGAAGAAATACGATCCCTCCCCCCCCATCCTGATGGCACTCAGTGGCTCCCCTTGCCGGTCTCCATCAACTTCCAAACTTGCTACATTTACAAAGCCATCATAACCAGCATCCTGCTTATCATGCAGACAAACTCACCATCGCTGGTAGATCTCAGTACACCCTGAGCTAGAACATCATCAGAATACAGACTAAGAAGAGGAAAAAAGGAAAAAACAAGACAACAGGTCTTTCGATCTATGGACAAACAATCTGAAACAGCGTCCCCATATCCATCAGGACCGACTCAACGGTGCTCCAATTCAGGAAAGAGTTAAAGACTCACCTCTTTAACTCACAATTTCTGAAGTATGTACAGGTGGCCCTCTGTGACAAAAACAGTAATCCACTAAGCTATCCACATAAAATACAGATCTGTCAGTTGCACGGCATGCATTATTAGCAGCCATACATTAACACTCTGTGCTACTTTATGGCGAGTCAAAACTGACACCTGACAAAACTCTGATCTCTCTCTCTAGCAGGAACCATATTCACAAGAGAAATCTTGACAATATTATTGCTGCCTGAAAGCTGAACGCACAACGAACTCTGCAGCAGGTGTTTTTGAATCATCAGTTATTGCTAAACACAGCTCCCTCTGAAGTCAGTGTCCCGCTCCCCAGGTCAATGCCCAGTGCGGGTGCACCGGTCGCACCCCCCTAAAGCCGGCCATGCTACTGTCCATCAAGCAGCGTTAACTAGTGATACCTCTTGCCTTTTGTTTGTTTTAGCTTGAGGACCAGGACACTCTTGTCTGTGTGCCACTATGGAAGCAGGAATGAATTTCATTTGCATGCACGAGAAAGAGAAACGTCACCATCAATAACATTACAATGAAGCCTTTATATGATGGCTGCTGTCTTGTTATGATGATATGGATACATCATACCATTAGCTGTTGCTTTTTGTCTTTTTTCAGTATTCGTTTTTAAAACCTTAAAAACATTAGATGTACAGAAAGATCAGAAAAAATGCCTTATCATTTTTGTCTTTTAAAACTATCTTTCAGCAGATACCTTACTATTTTCTTCTCGTTTCACCTCTTCACCCTCTTGTATCAGAATAGTAGCATCACCTTTAACAAAACTCTTAAATTCTTTAAAGCATTTCATGATTTCCACAAAGTTCAGAAACAAGCGGTTCAATAATGTAGTCCAAATTCAATGTTTTGGTTCTGTTCTGTAAATGTCAACTCTCCTTCTCCAATCCTATCACAATTTATATCCTTGAAGGCCTTTTAGCCAACCACAGTGCACTATTCACACAACAACAGACCTAGCACAGCGCAGCAATTTATGTTGTCATCAACCAATCACAGCGCAACAGTACGCCGACCAACCAATCCCAGCACGACACTATGATGTACGATCTCACTCCTTGCAGCAGTATACCCTTCTTTACAATTCTGCAACTTTTAACAACTGAAAATAAACAATCTTTGTCTACTCCTCTAATGAAAATCAAAGGAAACTCAACAACCAGAATATTCCACATTCCTACTTTTTCATACAAAACTTTTCACATTCGCAAGCGAAAACTCGACCAGTGGGAAATCACCCTAGTCAATGTAGCGTCACCGTTTGCGCAATCAGGTTCTACTAACATCAATTGATATTAGTACAATCACGACAGATCGTTATTATCCCTATCTCAACTGTGTAGTCGGTGGTACCTCAGGATCTACACCACAAGCCTTTAGCACACAAAAATATCAATCTCACCCGCTTTTTATTGTTGTCTACACTTATCTCAATATCCCGGATCTTGGGCTACTCCGAGCCTAATAACTATTCTAATTATCAACAATAAACATATAAGTCCATCCAATCACCCACCCACGTATTCTGAATTACTTCTCAATAAAACACAACAAATAATCACAATTCATAACCATCACCATATTAATATTAATACTTTCAAAACAGCAACCGCTTTCAATATCTTTGGCAATTATTGTATAGCTCCTCTTCCCAAGACATAAACTGTCACCCTGCTACCAGAGTCTGCGTGCGGGAATCAGTATAAATAAAACGGCTTCCCATCTTACTCAAACATGGTTGATCCCCACTTGGTGGTGTTGGTGCTTCCCTGGGACAGACTTTTGCTGTAATGTGTGAGAAGATCAGGAGCTAAACAATACAATATCATAATCACAATTCTATTTCTAAGTTCAGTCAATAATGAGAGTTTTAATTAGTTTTAAAGTTTATATTGTTATTAAAAGTTTGGTAAAATCTCTGTAGTCAGTTAATAATAAAAATATAGTTAGACAAAAGTCATAACATCAATGTATCATTACATTCCATGAAAGGAAAGAATCCCATTCTAAGAATGGGGCAAAAACTGTGTTAGCTTGAACCCTCAAGGTTAGGATAGAGGCTAGAGTGAGATAGAGTATGTTAGATCTGGGGGTCTCTAGTTGGCAGGGTAGGTACCACTGTCCAAGTAGGGACCCTTGCTTCTAGTCAGGGAAAGGGGGATACACTGTTAAGATACCGCTGCTCACCCTCTAGGTAGCTTGGCCTGAGCAGTCTAGGCTATCAAAGGCAATGTGTAAAGTATTTGTACCAACACTCACAGTAACACAGTGAATACACCACAGATTTACTCCACACCAGTTTTAGAAAAATAAGGTATCTTTACTAAAAACTTCACAAGACCAAATACTACAGAAAAACCAACATACAATTTAAAAGGTTACTTTAAAGATAGTTCAAGAGTTTGTAGAAAGTACTCCAGGATGTAAAAATCAGTGTCCTGCACAATGCGACTCTCAATGCACAAAATGCGACACTCTCGTGCCAAACAGTACCTGTAGTTGCGATAAGGTTCCCAAAAGCTATAACAAGGAAGATGGCAAAGGCGATGCGATACTCCTGAGACCTTGGGGAGGCTTTGCAGCAGCCCTGCTTCATGCAGCAGAGGTGGATGCGCCGGCTCCGATCTGTAGGCGGAGGATGCGATGACTTTGGCTTTCGTTGCGTAGGTTTCTTAGGGGGAAGCTTCATGCACAGGTACGATGCGACGATCTTCGGTGCGGCGCGATGCGCGGCGTTGACTTCTGGCGCCGTAGCCCTCGATGCGTCGCGGTGCGCGGTGCAGCGTTGACTTCGGGCGCCGCAACCTTCGATGCGTCACGGGACGGGACTCTGCGTCGACACACGCAGCGACTGGATACTTTCACGCACCGGCAGTGGTGCGGCTCTCAACTGGTTCTGCGACGACCCTCGCAGTCAGGAATCTTCAAGCACCGGGACGATGCTCGACGCACTCGGCGATGCGGGGACTCCGGGTGCTGCGATGACGCCGCAATGAAATTCTCCTCGCACTCTCGGTTCTGCGACTCGCAAACGGATGATGCGTTGGGTACCAGTTACTCTTTTTCACGCTTCTGCTTCCCAGCTCCCAAACACAGCAAAACGACCTCCTGAGGCCCCAAGACTGGCCAAGCACTCCAAGGCAGGTCAGAACTCCCTCAGCAGAGTTCCAGGGGAGCTGGTGGTGAAGTCCTTTTGTTCCTGGGACTTCTTAACAGGGAGCCAGCTCTTTTCAGGCCCTTGGAGATCAGAATCAAAAGAAGGGGCCACAGCAAAGTCCTTCCCCTCTCCTTGGCAGCAAAGCAAAACAGCAAGCAGGCAGTCTTCTTCCTCTTCAGTTCTTTTCAGCTTTCTCCTTGGCAGAGGTTCCTTCCTAGTTCCAAAGTGATCTAAAGTTTAGATGTCTGGGGTCCTCTTCTTATACCCCTTCAAGTCTTTGTCTCTCTTTGTTTCAGTGGGGGGATTCCCCTGCTCAAACCGGTGCCTGGGTGTGCTCTGTCCTGGAGCACCTGGTTCCTTTCAGAGTGAGGGGCAGGGTCGTTAGACTCTCAGCAGGAGGTGGAGCCTTCTTTGTGCTGGCAGAGGCAGAGTCCTCAGCCTGGCCAGCAGGGGGTGGAGCTGGCATTGTGCTGGCAGAGGCAGCCCTACTCAAACCCAGGGGCTACTCCTCCCACCCATTTAGAGCAGATCTCCCTATTCACCCTGCTGCTGACTCATCCAGACTCTTGGAGCCACCTAGCCCATCACATGACACCAGTCAGCCAACCAGCACACAGGCACACAGGAAGGTTAAACAGGAGAATAGCTACTTTCTAAAAAGTGATATTCTCACACAGTGAATTTAAAAACCATCTTGCTAAAAAGATGTATAATTAAATTCTGAACACAAAGATACCAAACTTGGATTTCCTATCTTGCCTTTAGGGGAAGATAGGCATGTAAACAGCCTCCCCCATTCTGTCCTATGGGCAAGATAGCCTCTCAGCAGTGAAAAACGAAAATGGTTGTAATTCACTACCAGGGCATGTTACACACCTCAGTACATGCCCTACCTTTCAGATACACTGCACCCAGCCCAGGGGGTACCTAGGGCCACCATAGGGATGCCTTACATGTACAGAAAGAGAAGGATAAGGCCTGGTCAGTGGTTGCACTGGCCAGGTCGACATGGCAGTCCTGGACTGCACATAGGCACGGCAAGCAGGCCTAAAACATCATTTTAGGGCTACTCCTGTGGGTGGCACAATCAGTGCTGCAGCCCACTAGTAGCATTTGAATCACCAGCCCTGGCACACTCAGTGCACTTTACTAGGGGCTAACAGGTGAAACAAATATACCAATCATGGATAACCAATCAATATAACAATTTACCTAGGGAGCACTTGCACTTTGACACTGATCAGCAGTGGCAAAGTGCCCAAAGCATCTAAGCCAGCAAAAACGAAATCCAGCATAGCATCAAAAATACAGGGGGTAGAGGCAAAAAGTCAGGGGTAACCACGCCAAAAGATGCCAGGTCTAACAGAGTATGAACCTCAAATTCAATCAATATCAGCAGAACTTTCCCTAAAGAGCTAAGACAAAATTAATCAGGCAGTAGCAGTTGCAAACTGCAATCAGCAATGAGTTTGGAAAAGGATGACAAATCAGCATTCAGCCTTCAGCATTAAGTCGTGAGCATATAGTTTCAGATTGGGCACGGCGTACGGGCAAGAGCAGAAAGGACACCCCTGCTTTAAAGGTAGTGGTTCCTAGGGCAGACCAACAACTACAAATAGAGTAATCTTCCCCAGCAACCTATCTGTACACATGCACCACTCATCATAAAATACAAAAATCGGCCCAGAAAACAAAATGTGATAAACTATAATATCATATTTCTTTATTTATTATTCATTTATTCTCACAAAGTTATTTATATATTACAATGAAAAGTCATGATTCAATAAACATCTCTTATCAAGACCATACAAACAATAAAAACATATTGTTACTATCTCTAATGAACTATGTGAAATAGAAACAACAACTGCAGCAAACAATTATTTAGCATCACATCTTCTCATTATAAAAGAAGAAAATTCTGTTAAAAGGTTCAACATTTCTATTCAGGCATTGCATTCTGGGGTGCAAAACGTTGTTATCACTCAGAAATATTTTGCAGTGTTACATGAAGCTTTCATTAAAGACATTGTCAGGTTATGGTCAACTTTCATACATTTTATTCACATCTCAGCACATATGGTTAAGCCACTAGTAAAGAAAAGCTGCTTTAGGCATTTTCAGGCCCAGTACTAACAAGTATAGCGACAGTGGTGTAACATTATCCCCCGCAGCCCTGCTGCGCGGGGGGCTCTGAGCTCCAGGAGACCCCCTCAAGATAGTACACTGACTGAGTCAGGGTCCTGTGAACAGTAGTTTGATTATATGCTTGTGGCCTCATGCACGCAGTCATGCACTGGCCACCACTGTGCTCTGCACTTCACACAGTACATGCTGGGCTTACGTGCCTCTGCGTGGTCTGCAGGATGGACAAAGGGTCAAGTGTGTTGTGTGGACCATAAGTATCGAAGCTGCAACTTGGAAAGTACCATTCTTCTTCTACAGTTAGTTTAAAAGGTACTAAAAATGCAGCAACATGTATTGTTGCCCAGTGGAAGGCCACAAAATGTGCCAAATAATGCTACATAATTTGGCTTTTCTTACCACATAATTTAATCAACACTGATGTATAATTTGGCCATCTCTTGCCGCATAATACCAGTGGCCCTTAATTTAGGCCGGTGACAGATTTGACAAGAGTAGAGGGGCAAACAAAATAATAGTAAGACAGGATCATAATGCATTTCCTAATGGGCTCTTTCACAGCTGTATACACTGATTTCCTTTCTCTGAAGCCCTCTATTGTTTATGAGGCCTGTAGGTATATTTTTATGCCTAACTGGGGACATTGGTAATGGCTGCCATATCCGTGTTTAAGGACCTGCACAAGATTAGGTTAAGTCTTTTAAAGCAGTGAGCATTATTAAATTATAATATGTCAAGGTTAACAGACTGCTTTTTCTCAAATTTTAGACTTGCGTGTTTTTGAGCTTTAAATGACAAACACATCTTGATGTTGGAGCACTTGTTGATGAACACACTTGGTCAGTTCCAAAATAGTGTATACACTCATCCAAATAAAGTAAAGTTTGTTGTGGTTGAGTAGGCTATTGATGCTATGGGAGCAGAGTATTCAGTATTGGATATGGTTCTATTTAGATATCGTAGCAAAAATATCGACTGCCAAAATAGTGCTTATAAATATAAATATGTTTATGGTTTTCTAACATTCATTTATCATCTAGCCTGAGCTTCTCTCATAAGCAATTAAAGAAAAGGGTGAGGTTGGGGGCATGCATTAGTGGGGTGACATTACCCTACGCTGTCCATGCGGTGCGTGGGGGCCCCTGAGCTCCAGGAGTCCCCTTCCAGCACTGTATGCAGGCTGAGGGCCCCTGACCTAAGAGCTCCTGACTAGGTCTGGGGGGGCCCGCCATGTACTTTGCAAGGGGGCCCTCTCTAATTTTGTTACACCACTGATAGCTACATACTGCATTTTGCACATTTTAAAAGTTGTGTCAGTTCAATATAAATTGCATGCTAATATTGCTTATATGATTTTAACTATTTTAATAAAACTCTCTTTCACTGATTGGGGCAAAAACATCTTTTTTAGCATTAAAGTGTAGCTTCCGACAACTTCACTTTCATTACACGTGCACCGTTCCATCAATTCCCATATACCAATTTCCCAGGACACCTATCCTTACTAACGTCTGATACCTTACAAGGTGCACCAAATCTCTTTCTTTCACCACTCTGGATGATGGTAGTTTCACATGAACCCAATCACCTATTTCAAAAGACAATGCTTTAGTGCCCTTGAAGGCATCATATCTCTCTTTAATTTCACCTTGACTTACAGACATATTTTCCTGCATTTGACCAACATAAGTCAGTCAAGTAGATGGGAATCTGGATAAATTAGTCAACCAGGCTGGCCTCAAATGATCCTGAGTGACTCTACCTCTCAAAGCGACAAATGAGAAACACCAGTCGCACTATGCAGTGAATTCCGGTACGACCATAACATGGCATGGACGGCACCCACCATGTCTACACCATCCAAGGACATCTCCGGATGTACTCACCCACCGCCCTGTTGTCTCTCTCAACTTGGCCATTGCCCTGGGGATTATAAAGATTGCATCACTTATCTTTGCTCCACACAAGAACTCTTTCATCTTAGATTAAACAAATTGTACAGCATTGTCAGAGATTAATTCAGAGTGACAACCGTCCCTAGCAAAGACATTCATAAGAAACATGATGATATTATTGGTCTCCTGAGCAAATGTAGCTTCTATCCTCTTCGACAAATGATCAATCAAAACAATTGCAAAATTTTGAATACTGGGCAATGCATGAAAAAAGAACCAAAAAAATCTATGTTCACTCTTTCTGACACCCTGTTTGGACTCTCTGAAGTACTCATAGGTGGTGTAGCACATTTCAGACCTTTGTCATTTTTTGCCCATGACTAGGGGTGGGAAAACAATTCCACTCTGCCAGTGGAGTTCGTGGAGTTTTGCCTACTCTGCTTTCAGCTTGGAGCGTGGAGTTCATGTAAAACTGTGCCAACGGCCACGAGGTGGAGTTTTTCCTTACTCGTTGCTCGCCAATGTTAAGTTGACGAGTGCAAGTGATAATTTGCATCCCCTGGCATGAATTTTGGTCACTAGATTGCCTCCAAATATTTTTAATGCGGGTGGTTGTGGCAGGTCGCGGCCGTTCGTGTTGAGAATGCTGCCGCTCGACTAGAAAATCTACTCAAACAGCACAGAAAAGCAGCGCGCTCTGGCACACTGCGTGGTGCCATTCGCATACATTTTACTGAGCGGAACAAGCTTCCAGCACTGAAATTCAGCGCTAGCTGCATGACCTGCTGAATTCCGCCCCCTCCAGAACTCCGAGGAAACTTGCTAAGTTTTTATGTAACTTCCAGTTCCGAAAAAATTCAGCCAATCTTATCCAGCTTCGCCGTAGGTACAAACCCTAAACCTTTGTTTAGTACTTGTTCTACACTTTCCGTCAGGGAATGTGAAGAAAGGTTAGTGATTAAGTTCTGTGGGTGCTGGGGCCTGCCTATTGTTCTTTGGACTTGCTGCGGGTATGTGCTCCTGGATTTTAGTCTTCTTCCCAGTGGACCTGGCTCTGTCTGCGTCTCCTGCCGCGACCTCTGCGGCCACATCCTAAAAAAGGAAACCTGGGGTTTTGGTTCATTAATGGCATTTGTGGTGGGGCAAAAGCCGGATTCCATCCATATTGCATATGGGGATTCATTGGAGGATATGGGTTAGGATAGTGCATCAGGCCCCCTTGTGGAATCTGGGGCCAGGGTTGTTGCCAGTTGGTATTGTGACCTCTCCCTCTCTGCTTGTTGAGATAGCTGCCCCACTAGAGCCACACGGACATCGGTGCCGGCAGGATCCCATGAAGCCAGAAGTAGGTGTTTACAAGGGAGGTTCTCCTTGACGAAGTAAGTGCACAAACACAGAGTAGCCAGCAGCGAACATCGAGCGGTATGAAATTACATTTTATACTGCTTGTTCAACTTCTGTTTTCTAGTGTGCGACTACAGGAGTCCCCCATCTTTAGGGATCCGTTTGAGCTATACTATGTAACATACAAAGTAAGAACAAGTTTTTCTTTCCTGTACTTCTGCCCATGTTCATAATCTTTCCCTGCAACACCAGGACAAGCATAGAAATCGAAATCTGAGCAGTGCTTACGAGCAGATACGAGCGCGCCATTTGCATAGCCTACAATAGATTCTAATCAGCATCATTTTTTGTAGAGCACTTTCAACAAGATAATGCGATCTTACTGCACATTTTGGTGATCGACACATGACTAATCAAATGAATTCCGCTCACATTGTGTCACTCATGCGCATACTTGTGACTACGCAAGGTGTTCAAGCATCAGTTATTTTGCATGCTAGCATTATATCATGCACAGAATTGGACGTGGGGTGCTCACAGTATGGCTGCTTAGATTTGTCGGTGTATTGAGACACCTCACTTTATTGTTCCGATCACACATAAATACAAGAGAGCACGGGATATACAAATGTATGGTGATGCCAAGCAAGGGGCACGGTACGCCTTCCTATGTGTAAATGTTTGTCAATTTCCCTTGTATGTCCCTTTCTTCCTTATAGATTGTTACCAGCCTGTGAGCCCGTAAGTACGGTCATCACATTCCTCACAGCACACCTTAGCGTGTGTGCTGAAAACCACTTACCCACTCACGTGGCAAAAACATTTTTCACTGCCAATTCAGGATTCACATTTCACTGTCTTGAAGAAAGCCTCATTTATTTACAGCGAGGCTGAAACATGTCAACTTTTTTTAGACTGAGTCATTGAAGATCATTTTTTCTTCATAATATCTCACCTTGATTTTAATATGCCCAAAGGCCCTTTAAATAAAGCACCACTTGTCTGGGCACTTTAGAGCCATTTTTAACTAAGATACTTCTTCACACTCACACCTTCACAAAAAAACCCGCACCACTGTAATCAGGTGTTGTAGCACAGCTGGGTTGTCCTCGGCAACCCAGCTGGGAACCCAATGATGAAGCATGCCACCAACTAGGTTAGTAAGTGAGTGTTCTTTTAACAACCTTAATGGTTTCCTGCACTCTAGTATCCAGTAGCCAGTAAGACACTCCTTATGGAATAACCTACGAGCTCGTCCAAGTTGTTATATTCATTTAACGTGTGGGGAAGAGGACGTACTCTTTTCCTTGCTTGTTCTCTCCATTGTTCTAAGCACATTTAATATCTATCCAAAACACTGCAGCAACCATGTATTCAACATCTTGTTCATTCAAATCTTCTTCATCTTCCTCACCTCATGTCAGTAGGCGAGAAAGGCAATCAGCTTATTTATTTCTTCCACCTGGTATATATACCACAACAATTCTTTTACAAGTAGCTTAACACTCAATCTAGTGGCCTAGCTGTAGCTTTCAAGGAAAGCGCACTAGATCCACTCAAAATGGGCATTAAGGCTTTTAAATGGGTATAAAGGTTTTAATATCAGAAAGTAAGACAAACCTTTTAGCCATATGCTTTAAAACGCTCCACAGCACAAACACACACAAGCATTTCACGATCAATAACAGAATACTGCTGCTCCTGTGTCTTGAGGGTATGTGAGGCAAATGCAATGGTGCACTCATTCTCTCCACTGCCCTGAGACAAAGTAGCCCCAAGTTTAACAGCACTGACATCAAGAGTAACAGTCAAATATTCTGCACGGGCATATGGACAGAGCAATGGTTCTTTTGAAAGTTCACTTTTTATTTCCTGAAAAGCCAACATTTGCCTTCCATCCCACACAAATTTAACATTTTTTTCCAACAACGCTCTGGTTTGGTGGCTGATTAATAGCTTGTATATTTAAAAAAGTAACCACAAACAAACCAACAGTAAAAAAAAAAAATGTGTTCCAAACAAATGCAGCAATTAATACCATCATGTTGATTTTATAAATATATGTATCTTGCTGACACATGAAAGTCTGACTTATGTTCAGTAACCAGGTTTCATATGGACAGTTTCCTGGTCCCTAACACAATTTCCGGTCAATACAGGCACTCCCAAGATGGCTGCTCACAAATGACTACTGAAGAAAAAGTCTGACCCAGTTTCGGGACATGTGCAAAATGGCCGCCAAACATGTGCATAAGTGTGACTTGTTGATGACTGAGGAACAGAGCATGGTGCCTTGGAATGTTGCCAAGAGACAGTCTTGCGGCACTGCTGAGAAAATGCAAAAAAGGTGCCTCCCTGCTTCTGAGTGCCAGAATTCTCAAGACGATAAGTCGTTGGGCAATGATTGAAGAAAGTAGAGTGCTGAACAATAAACTGCACTCGCTATGGAGAGAAAAAGATGCCAAAGTAACGGTGGGCTCATAAAGTTCGTTGTCAGAGTTAAATGCAAAGTCGTTGAACGTGGTGGTTTCCAAATAAAAGGATTTTTTTTTGCTTAAGTCCTTATGGATATGCAGGCAGCTGGTCACAACACGTCTCAATTCCCCAACCATCTTCACCTTTGCCAAATACCATGCATCAGGGGTTAGACTAATGCATTTTAGCGCTGGTGTCCGCATCACCTCATTTAAATGCATTAATCATGCATTTGTAGCCCCTTGGGACCATGAGGTGCTGTGCTGAATATTAAAAGCATCTTCTGCACACTGCATGCCTACGCAATAATTTACAGCTAATTCTCTGCTGCCAGCCAGAGTTGGGTATATATTTTTCCAGCCGCACGCAGGAAAAAACTAATTGTGCTCCGAAGGACCACCTCTTTGGGAGACACACGTATGGTACTGTACCATGGGCAGTGTGCGTTGTGCAACAAGAGAGTCTGGAGTGTTAGTAGTTCTGAAGCATCCGTTATTTTTCCCACTGTTGCTTGGATATGAATTTACCTTATATGAATTAAAATATAAGAGGCATTTGGAAAAACAGGAACACGTTGGTTTACTTAAGCGCTGAGACCAGGAGAGGCTGGACAGAATGTGTCTGCTCAGAGTCTCTCAATGTACAAAGTTTTTGCCATCAACTTATACAGTTCATGAGGTACAATAAAATGTTCTCTGAATTTCAAAAGAGCATCTTGGTCATAAATCAATCACGTGAGCACATCTGATAAGGACACAGGTGGCTCTCGCCCTCGGGGAGAGCTTAATGTGTGCCAGTGTGTATGTGTTCTGATGTGCGGTGTGAGGGACGCGTGTTCGCTATGTGCAGTGTCCTGATTGATTGAGTGTGCCTATCTACATGTGGTGTCTGGCTTTGTGGTATTTCTGGGGAACGCAAGCCTTTGGCCAAATGGGTTTTATTGGGGCCAATTATCTCAGATTTGTTTGTGGTGTAACTATCTATCTGTGGAATTTATTAGGATTTTCTGTGTGTGTGTCTTTGCCAGTTTATGGGGGACTTGTTACTTCATAAGCATAGGCATAGGTCGCAGGACCTGCCTGACCATGTATCTCTGGCTCAGGGTTGAAAGGGAGGTCACCTTAGGTGAATCTGAAAGCAATGGTGTAAGTTCACAGGAAAGCATAAAAATAATACGGCAGCCATTGGTAACAATTGTATAGACATTATCATCATTACACATAAGGTTGTCATTTTTTACATTGATATTGTTTGTACTGGTATTAATGGGAATGTGTATGCTCTGGTCTGAACATACATTTACTTTGGTCTTTCTAGCAACAACAAAATTATTATATGAGCATGGATTGTTACATACATTGGTATCACTGTTGCTAATGTCGGTGCTCCTGTGCTGGCACAAGTTACGATATACATTGAGATTGCACTGACAGGCATTGTGCGGGAACAAGGAATAGCATACGTTCACAATGCATTTACTTGTATTGTCGCTATCGGGCATGCACATATCACGACATTCATTTACATTGTATTCACCCATCCCAAAACCACAACAAAAGCACTTACATGCAGCAGGGAAAGTGCTTATAATGTTATATATGGCGTTTCGGACCAATCGACTAGAGCGAGTTCCTGAGGCACGGCAGAACACTTAGCGCCTCCTCCCCACCACTCTGACAACACAGGCCGGCAGTGTGCCTTGCTGAACCAGTGGAACTCTACACCCTGGACTCAGCCCACCGAAGAGCTGCACCACACCAGTCTGGCCTGGAAAGGTAGATGGTGAGGACTTGTGAGGCTGCAGCCCATACGGAGCAGATAACGGCAGGCGTGCTGCTTTGCAGAAACCCATAAGAGGTGGAAAATGTCTGTATCATATATGTTTTTAAATAGTAAATTGTATTGTGCAGTCTGAAAAAGATAAATGCAGGTTTTGAACTAAAAAAAAACAACATTAGCACAGGCATAGCAATGAGATCTGTAGCACTTTGTGCAAAGTGTGGCTAAATGCCCCACGTCCGCCCAGTGACTTCTGCGCAGGGCTATAGACTGTACCCACTGTGCTGCACTCTGTGGGCACTCCATCCCTGGCAAAA
The DNA here is from genome assembly GCF_964204655.1 of Triturus cristatus. NCBI lineage: Eukaryota > Metazoa > Chordata > Amphibia > Caudata > Salamandridae > Triturus > Triturus cristatus. The sequence continues at coordinate 1,529,321,074 of NC_140591.1, forward strand.
AAGTTCCTGGTACATAGCAAAAGGTCAAGAATAGCTTGCAACGGTCAGTGACCCCAGAATATGTCCTCCGGCCAGCCCTTAGCTAAGAGCTCACACAGTCTTCACACAGTGGGCTCTGAGCTTGTGACTGCATGCACTTCATTGCCCTGTGTATATACGCCAACAGACCACATTCAGGCGGGAGAGTCCCATTTCGTTTAAGCCAAAAAATACTTCATTTTGTCTGTCTCCCGCCTGAACCCGCTTCTGTTTAGATAGCAGTCAATGGGGGAAAAACATTTCACTACACTTTATACTCTGTGTTGGCTGCCCCCTGATGTAGGCTGCGCATGTGATTCAGCTAGCATGGAAAAACAGAACAGAGCGGCCAAAACCCAAGCCTGGGAACATGCCCATTTTGTAAGGTCAAAGTGCATGAATATTAGATTACAGGAACAAAAGAACCAGGCATAGGGCACCATCAAAATACTTGTCCCCACCCTATGCCTGCTTCAAAGAGAAAAAAGCTATCTGAGTACATAGAGACGAGGGGCTGTTCATGATCTGTGGCCTCAACCTTAAGAGTGTGCCACAGGCTGCACCCAGTGGATACTTCGCCCACACACCAAAGAATGTTGAAACAAAATCACACTGTGGGCACTAGCAATGAGGAGAGTCCGCTGGAGAGTACACTAGACCCGAAGCTTGCCTTTCAGCTGCCCGCAGCTTACCACTTGCGGTGCCTGTTCAGGTGGGATCTGTGCTTCTACGTACTGTCCTTGTCTGGTATCACATATTTCTCCAATGTTTTTCATTTTTATTTTTGGAATTAAAAACATTATTGAGGTCTAAAAGCATTACAAATGACATTTTGGTACATGTATAATATTTATGTAAATGCTTATGGGAAGAAGTTTATATAACAGTTCTTGCCGCAGGGACTTAGTGGTTCACAGGAAATATATACAATTTACAAGGTAGATGACCTTCCTTATTTTCTCCTTCAAAACAATGAAAGCACTCTAAAAAAGACAAAGTTTTAAGTGGAGTGTGGAAGTTTATGTGATTGTGAGTGAGTTTGTATTTTGAAGGAATACAATTACACAATTTGAAATAAGCACACACATACTCACAACTGTCCTTTGTGATGTAAGAGTTGATAATCTATTCTAAGTACTGCAATACACAAATGCCTTTCTGTGTTGTCTCATACACATTTTGTTGCTAACTGCTCTCGATAAAGTGGCAATCAAGGTTTCAAATATGATAAACCTAAATGTCACTGATAGGCAGAGTGAAAACATAGAACTGTCACTCATACGCATGCCGAAAAATTGCCTGCTGTTAGTCATTCGTGCAGGGTCTTCTCACATCCTGTTCGGTACAGTCGGGTCCACAGTTCCCTTCTATTTCTGGTGCTTTGCAGCAGTTTTAAGATCTTGGAGATTCTCGTTGCTCAAATAGGTGTAATTTCTGATATTTGTATGTTTTCCTTTTCTTCATTTCTTGATTTAGCGTGCGAGAAAGTGTCACTGAGTCTTTGAATGTCACTCATAATTACACTAAAATTATAAAGTTGCCACGCATAGGCAGTCTGGAACCTTGGCAGCTATGCATCTTCTTCCCTCGTCCCTTTTCCCTTTCGCTCTCATCGAATCCTCACCAACATTCCAAAGTTTGGTGGAGATTTAGAAGAAGGAGCCAAGGAGCCTCCCTTCAAGTCACAACAGTCTCCCTCCTGAATCTGGTCTTGAGGCAGAAATGCTGAAGCAACAGCAACCTCAGCTCTTAAGCTGTTGTTTTTATTCATTTAATATCCTTGCAGGTCAGACAGGACCCTACAATCCCCCTTCTGAAATGTGAAGTGTGGGGTCCACCTGCAGTGGCTGCTGGGTATTTTCTTATGCCTTTGTTTTAAAGTGTTGAAAGTATCTTTCATCTTCGTTTAATAGCAGCTGAGCAGCTTCTGTATTCTCTGTCAAAGTATCCTTTATGAATTCTATTAGTCTTGATTATATTCAAAGGTGACCGAGTACTACGTTTTGCAAAGAACGTTTAAAAACACAAACGCAAGATCTCGGCAGTTCAGGAGTTGACTTGGTTTCCTAGATCTGATCATACTTAACTGATAAGAGCTAATGGTGCATGGCTCTGTGATTGAAAAACGCTCTCCCACTTTCAAGAAGGAAAGATCGATGGCCCAATCCTTTTCAGGCAACGCGGTGAGAATCTGGAACTCACTTCCGCCTCAGCTTCGGACCACCAGCTCTTCCCAGGCCTTCAAAACTGACCTCAAAGCTCTGCTCCTCCAAAGACACTTCCGAATTTAATTCACGCCCTCTATTTTCTGAAGGAAGTCCTTCCATTATAGGAAATTCTGTTCTCCATGCCTATAGAAGTGCCTTCCCAGAGTGTTTTTGTGTTTTGAGTGTCTGCCATTTATTGCAGTATTATACTTGTACTTGTTTTTTGAACTCTTTTGTAACCTGCACACTTGTCACTTTTTCCTTTTGTAACGTATCGTTTGCTATCTCTTGTATTGTGTGTGCTTTTGATACATGCACAACGGCCACCACTGCCTCATGTAACGTAACCTTCGTTTTAGTGCTTTGAGTGTCCGCCATTCATTGCACTTTTTCTTTTTTACCTCTACGTGTACTTTGTATGCTATTGTAACCTGCACACGTCACTTTTTCCTTTTGTAACGTATCGTTTGCTCCCTCTTGTATTTTGTTTGCTCTTGATGCTTGCACAATTGTCACTATTGCCTCATGTAACGTACCGTTTGATTTTGTAACATGTTCACTTGTAAGTTTTCTCCTCATGTATCATTACTGCTCCTATTGTGAAGCGCTCTGACACCTTCGGGTAAAGTCAGCGCTATATAAAAACGCATTAAATAAATAAATAAATTAAGCACTAACTCCACAGCTTTTACAGTGGGAGCTTGGCTGAGAACAGCTGACAGATGCTGGGAGGCGGCTGCCGCAGCATGTACGCAGGGCCGTCCTGGCCGTCGCAGGCACTGGGCATTCCCCCAAAGGGATGGAGGGGTGGGGGTCATTTTGTGCCCGTGGCGGCTGGTTTTGTCAGTGGGGGCTGGTTTTGCAGCAGTGCTGTAATATCGGCCCCTGTATCAAAATCGGGAGCGGTGCTTCTTGCTAGCAACCCTCCCTCCCCCGCTTCCAGGCCCGGTCGAGCATCAATCTGCCAGGGACAGTTGCTGTTCCCTGTCTGGCTCAGCATTTGCGATGCTACGCATGCGTGCAAGTAGGACAACCACCAGCACTACTTCCTGTTGGTCATGCTAAACACCAGCTGGTGCCCTCCTGGTCTTCTCTGAAGCTGGCACTACTGACATATGTTGCATGACACAAGCTTAGTAGAGAACAAGACACTTCCAGAGAGTGAGTTTGCTTTCATAGCAGAAGTGGCAATGTTTCTCTTCAAGGCCACAATGGTAAAATCTCTAGAGTGGCGAATCTGTAATGCAGACTTTTAAAGTAACACTCGGAGTGGACAGAAAATAGGCCTTGGCAACAAAATACCAGTGCCCCCATTAGTGAATTAAATAGCTAAACAAGTGGGTATGTTTGCAAATTGGGGCAGCTTTAAACTTGTAAAGACATGATGTATGACTGTTTTACAATGAGTGGAAGTCTGCATGGATTCTTGCTTACTGTAGGCAATTTTTTTAATGCCAGGGAAATCATGAGTGAAACCCGATTCAGTAGACCATAAAAACCGGCAAACAAACATAAAAGAAGCATTTGCAATGCAATCCGTCTCACCTTTGGGACCTTATATGTATTTAGCTATGCAGCACATTAGCCTGGGTGCTGAAACATCTACTGATCTTTTAGATGGAGGGAAAGTAAGCACCAAACTGTGTGACATGCCAGGTATGGGAACACATGGAGAGAAATATTGCCTTTCAGCGGGAAATGGTATAGTCCAAAGCTCTGTTTTTAATATAAAAGCAGGGCCTTCAGTGGTCATATCACTGACAATACAAGATTTGAAAAATATATTAGTGTCTACGGATGCTCGTGAAAGACAATTACCATGGACCGGAATCTAGAGAATGCTAAAGTGATTTTGGTATTTTACTGACCTCTGCTGGTTGTTTTCTATCAAGAAAGTTAAATAGAGGCAGTTGCCAGAAAAATAAAAAAAGAAAGTCCCTTGGCAGAAAGCAATTCTGGTATTTTACTGACCTCTGCTGGTCGTTTTCTATCAAGACAGTTAAATAGAGGCAGTTGAACAGAAATAAAAGTCCCTAATCGGAAGCAGATAAGTCCTAAGACTGATCTCCAGAGCCCACAAAGTACATACACTTAAAAGTATATAATAAGTATATACTAAAGTATATACAAGAGGTCTCGAATGCTCGACCTAAAAACACAGAATGCCAGAGCAGCTCTTCGGCGCTGCTTGATTGCCCTATAGGCGAGTCTGACTATGCAAATCTACTGATAGTGAAACCTCAAAGCTTCTCTGTGCAAGTCAAGCACAGAAAGGGAGGAAAGTCACCAATAATAGCAGAGTCACTGAGATTGTCATGAAAGCCATTTAATCATGAGACAGGATAGACGGGAAGGGGTATTGCATACAGTGCCCTCTGTGACAGACTGCTTGTAGTGAGTCCGCAAAAAATGGGAAATGTACACCCATAGTACAGTAAGAGTAAAAGATCTGTTCCCTGTGGACATCTGTACATAGCGGTCCTTTGTCAGGTTCACTGGAATTATGTGGTAATGGAAAGTCAAATTATGCTGCAGGAAATTATGGAGCACATTCCATGCTGTTATTATCTCTATGCTGCAAACAGTTACCTTCCCAAAGTCAGTTAATTGGTGATGTTCATTCTGCCTGGGCAACATTTTCACATCTTGACTTCATTTTGATACCCTAATCAAGAACTATATAAATATACACATACAGAAAAACACTGTACCTCGGCACTCTTAATGTCCTTAAGTTAGTCTTCACCAGTGAGCATAATCCTCAAAGTATCCAGAAAGCCGCTCACATAAAATATCAATCTTAATAATTCATTCCAAGATAGTTTTAATTATCCAACGTCACTGCTCCACTTAGCAATAAGAATTCATATCTCAATGATTTACATAAGTCAGTCCAGCATAGTAACATAAACAGTATACAACAGATGGAGGTCGTGTTCCTGATGCCTCCTCCGTGTCAAAGGATGATGGCAGCCGACACGTGTTTCGTTACTTACTGTAACTTCTTCAAGGCTTCAGTCCTTAAGTACTACCGCTATTCTACGTAAAGAACAGCATATCAGACTATAATGAGAAAATTCAAGGGACCCTTATATTAGAAGACACTGGGATTTCAAGAAGTCATTTGAATGACTGACCTGAAAACAAGGTTGGTCCCTGGAGGGTTCCAGGAAAAGTATGTCCAGATCCCAAAATTCAATCTGTATACCACTGTTATAAAAGTATTTATCAAGCCTTACGTGGGAAAGAAGTGTCTGTGTTCAGACAACAAAGTTAGTCGAACAACACCTTTAATTTGCACTATTAAAAGTAGAGTGCACAAGGGCTGTGATTTGTGATAAGTAGAGTACACAAGGGCTGTGATACAAGGGCTGTGATATGCCCTTGCAATATTTAAGAGTAGAGGGCACAATGGCTGTGATATGCCCTTGCAATATTTAAGAGTAGAGGGCACAAGGGCTGTGATATGCCCTTGCAATATTTAAGAGTAGAGGGCACAATGGCTGTGATATGCCCTTGCAATATTTAAGAGTAGAGGGCACAAGGGCTGTGATATGCCCTTGCAATATTTAAGAGTAGAGGGCACAATGGCTGTGATATGCCCTTGCAATATTTAAGAGTAGAGGGCACAAGGGCTGTGATATGCCCCTAATCCTCGGCGATCCCGCCGTGTATTACTCCGTCCAGCCTGGTCCTGCAAAGAAAAAGTTTTCACATGAGGACTATCTCAATATACACATACCAGAAAAGTAATTAGTGTTCCTGAGAAGAGCCTGGTCCCCCACCCCACCTTCTTTATGTCAAGAGGCAATGAGCCAACCCCCCATCTTGCACCGCTTCTTATAACACTAAGACTTCTGCTGTCCAAGGCCTCAGCCATCAAGGAGGCTGGAACTTGTCTGTACCACACCGTGAACTTACTCACACATTCATTCAAAAAATCATGCATTCATCTATTCATCCTTGCGTTCACCTGCTCATCCATTCACCCATGAATGCATCCTTGAATCCATGCTCTGTCACTCACCTTTTCATTCACCCATTTAGTCTCTCATCCAACGCTTGACTCATTCGAAGTCACTTTTCGATAATTATGCACGCAAACTTGGCAAACACTGGAGGGGCACTTCCTTCATAAACTACTAGACCGCCTGGATTTTCAAAATCTTGCTTACTTATTTTTATCACCACAACAGCTTTTAACCATTTTTTAAATCTTTTTGTCCTCACAGGTATCTGGGCCTTCAGTTAGTCTTTGAAGTGGCATCGTTCGTTTGTTTCTTCATAGTCTTCCTCATTCTACGAAATCAAGAAAAAAGAGCTTTGAACAAGTGCTCTCCAGAAAACCTGAGACTCACCACCATGGTGGATCATGGCCAAGGTGCCTCCGCATGAATGGAAGATACTGACCATGAACATTGCGTGTGCTCGCTCATGATGCCATCCTCCTCACTGCACTGACCAGAGGACTCAATCTCTAGCTATGAGTGTTTACCTGGAGTTTTCTGAACTACTTCAGCACCTGTTTGATACATTTCAAATCAGGGATTTTATCTTTTTTTTTCAAGAAATCAAATTTCATTTCATGTTAAAGGAATATTTTCTAATGCCATGGGCCAGGGTTTCATGCCTTTATACATACCCTGTCCCAGTCTCATGCACATCAGTGTAACAAAATCATGACATTGTCATGTACCTAAAGCACTATAAAATACAGGCTAAAGCAGGGCTCTGATCACTCACCATAGAGTCACAAAGAACCAAGATTACTTCACGACAGAAACTCCTTAGCACACCCAGCAGTTTGTCTATTTATTATACTTGTTATAAAACACTTACTTGCAGTCTTAGGATATAACAGCTGTGCACATACATGTAATAATTTGTTTGTTGCCCCCAAGGTATTTGGGTTTTTTTCAGTGTGAAAGGTCATTGCGACAAGCAGTGTTGTTTACTCTATTACTTGCTCCTAGAAAGAACACCACCCTAAAACGTGCTTAGAGCAGCAAGAGAGTTTTTAGCTGGGACTTAGGTCAGAATTAATAGCAAACTAAGAGACACATCTTGGCCAGTCATCCAGCTCTCTGCTGTACATGAATCGCTGTGAGCTCATGCACTACGGAGGAGGGGTGTGGGGCTGAAATAAGTGTAAGTACATCTGGAAAAAGAAAAGATAATCACATAGTTTCTCTCATTGAGTTTTCTGAAAAGAACCAAGTAGACATTCTTACCATGTATGACACCTGCATATCAAAGGTTATCATAAATATCTGACTCACTGTTTAGGAGGCAGCAGGTCTAAGGATGGGTATGGTCACAAGCCTACTTGCCACTAAATAAAATGGAAGACACTTAGGGGTGTCCAGTAACTGCAGCATGAGGCGGGAAGGGGCTCTGGTCTGTGAGGGGACCTGTATATGTGGAACCGACCTGAACGTTTATGTACCCCAATATACCCCAATCTAAGCCTGATTAGCTACTCAACCTTTTACCTAAATGTGTCCTACCTTGCTCTGCATAACGATTCTAACACTGTCCTTTTACCTAGTTATGTGCTGAATAAATGTCAATCAGTTTCCTTGAAACTAGCCTAATTCATTTAGGATTTTTAGAAAAGTCCCTGCACATGACTCACATAACAGGATTAACATACTCTGTTTAAAAGTCATGGTCATCTTCATCCTAGGGCGAAAGAACTACTTTGCATAACTGCAGGTATTGATTTAGGCTCATTTATATAATCGTACTCACCACATATCGATTGTGTAAGGAACCCCGAGGCTATCTTCATGGTATAAAATAACCATACCAACACTTGATAGACAGAGAAGCTTCCATTCTGACACTAGACGCTGAAGTCCTGGCCTACAGAAGCTACAACACACAGCGGTCTGACATCCCTTGCAGGGTGTCCAACTCGAGACCAAGACGGGGTCTTTCGTTCTCTCCCATCAGGTAATGGGGTTGTCTCTTTCCTAGGGGACTCTTGGCTTTACACCCACATACATGTTAGATACACTTAGGTACACTTGGGTAGGGTTTGCATTGTAGGACTATGCATAATTACTGTCATGTATCTATATGCCAGCATATTTTTACTCTTATAGCAACATGGTAGAATTTTACCTTTTATTTACTCTGTTGGTGCATGTCACACTATACATTTGCTTCTGTCTAATGATTGCCACAGCACATATGTTTTGTAATAGAATGACGCTGGTTCAATAAATGCTTATTAAAAATGTCCCCATCGTTTATTCTGTGTATCTCTCTTTGACTAAGTGAGTACGATTGACTGAGTGAAAAGTACTGTGCTGTTTCCACGATCCCTGAAGGATCAAGGGTTGTCATGTTCAATAGTTGCCAGAAACTATTCACTCCTTGGTAAGGTTAGGGGGCTTATGGGGGCGCTGTGAGCTGGCTGGTCTAAAGGCTAACATATCCTTTGGGGTTGTATGGAATCAGTTTGGACACCAATCCCTTAGTTTATGGTGGCTTAACATGCAGATCCTATGCATTTTTAGGAACTACACGACATGGTTCCACCAACATTGGTTTGGTTCTTATTTAACGGTCAAATCACAGTTGTTCAGTCCTGCTTCCTCAGAAGACCCCTACTCATATCTTATAAGAGACATCTGGAGTGGGAAGGGGAAATCCGCCGCAGCTGAGTAGGTATATCCTATGTATTGGCTGTAGGTGTGTTCAAGCTTCAAGGAATAAAGTTCCCCACATTGTGCAAAACCTTATCTCTTTCTCAATACTTCCTTCCATAATGTCTAACAACGGGGACGCTGGTACAAGTGGTGCTAGTGCAGAGAAAGCTGAACAGGAAGGTGCTCGCAACATTTCAGAAAATTGCAGACATGCAATTACTATGAAATTAATAGAGTATGGCCTCCCAGCAATGGGTGGACATGTTACCTTAGTGATTGAGGCACACAAGGCATTCAGGACAGAGGTATTCTATTTGTGGATCAAAGTTCTACCTGCAGATGAACGTACAAAGTTATTTCACGCTTACATTGATGTTGAGACTCATGAAGAATACACTCCATATGTGGACATAGAAGTCCCATTAACTTACCAAGAACAAATTAATTGGTTTAAAGGCGGCCTCTCCCACACCACAGGAAATGTGAGACTCGGTCCGCTCAGCAGAGAAGGAGTGAACTTGCTCATCCTAGCTGCTTACACGCCCTATCCTGAGGTTGATACTTTGTACACTTTACAAAGAAATAATAAAACTATACAGAAACCTTGCACTGTTCGTAATGCGAACACTTACAATTCAACCTACAAGGGTCACTCAAGCTGGTCAACTGCAATGGACTTTGACACAAATAAGCCCACAATGCTAATGCAGTTATGGGACAGATGCCCACTAGGCGTGAGCAGATGCCGTTCTGGATAGCACAGAAACTAGAACAGCTTGAGGCAACGTTTCCCCACACATGCCAGCGGAAAAACACAGAATGCTAACAATTTGGTTGCCAATGTGAATAGCTCTCCAGATAGAGGATTATACCACATGGGGTACAGTTTTCGCTGCTGTTCACACCAGAACTCATGGTACCCCCTCAATAGCAGTCATACGAGAAGTATTGAAACAAATACAGAATGAGTATGGGGCAGAACATGCCTTGGCTTGGGGATGAAATTGATAGGCAATTAGCTCAGGTATCAACAATTATGTTAGGAAACATAAAAGGGGAGGCAGCAGTGGTGGCTTTATGCCAACTCCTGAGGGAAGTCACTCCTGCACAACAGGAGCGAGAACTACCTAAGATTATCGAAGAAACCTATGCTTTGCTGGGTAGAGATATCTTGGGAGCTGGACCTGTGAAACCACAATTAATGAGCAATCCTGAAAAGGATAAACTCAAAGCAAGCACCTGTCCCAAACTTCTTTTATAACTCTTTGTATTCTCAATGTCAGAAGGAGTTTGATATCTGTTTAGGCTGATTTGATTGAGGCTAGTACCCTGAAAAATAGCTCCACATTTTGGGGTATTGTCAATAGTCCTTTTTGATGTAGAAGCTGCTGCTTTTTTTGGAGACCCATATCACTGAAGAGAGCTGGGTTAGCCATTTTGAGGATATTTATAATCCCCCTTCTTCCATTTTCAGTGGTGGATCCGGTAACATTGGAGGGACGGCGGATTTATCCTTTTCTTTCAAGGAGGTAAGGATGGTAATATTGAGTCTGTCCAAGAACAAGGCCCTGGGCCCTGATGGGATCACACCTGAGCTCTATGCGTCTGATGTAGAGGTCTGGGTACCCATCCTCACGTCTATCATTAACGCATCAGTTATCACAAGTTCCCTAAGGTCATGGGCAAAGTCGATCATCGTAGCAGTCTTTAAGAAGGATGACAGAGATAGCACTCACTGCTACAGGCCAATTTCTTTGCTTGATTCTATTGTAAAGGTGGTGGGGTATGTCTTTTTGGACAGACTTTCCACGTGGGCCGCTGAAAACAATGTTTTATCCGATGTACAGTACAGATTCTGTCCTGGGCGCTCAACGATTTATCAATATTTGAATTTGTACTTGATATTACCCAAATATAGCATTGCTCGCTGTGGTTCTATCCATCCGCATCCATGGATTTGCCGTCTGCCTTTGATTGCGTCAACAGTTCCAAACTTCGGCAGATTATGCTGTCCATAGGGGTAGACCAAGACATTGTTCTTTTGTAAAGTGTTCTGCACAATGATAAGGTAACTGCAGTACGTTACTCAAAATATTTAAAAATCACTTGTCAATTTCTGATATCAAGGGGGGTCCGGTAGGGCTGTATTCTGGCCTCATTTCTTTTTAATCTTTATGTTAATAACTTGTGGCATGTTTTATAGGACCTAAAAGTAGATTGTCCACAGGTGGGGCAACGATGCCTGCTGGTATTATTATATGCAGACGATGCGGTCCTCATGGCCCAGACCACCAGGGGCTTGCAGGCCCTGTTGAACTAATTTTTCCATTTTATGGAGGATTTGGATTTATGGATCAATGTCAAAAAATCCTATGTGATCGTCGTGGGACGCCGACCCACCAAATCTCAGACTTTTAATGTTTGGCACACCCTAGTACCAAAGACATGTGTATTCTCTTATTTGGGAGTACTTTTTGATTAAACTATGAATTGGCATCCTTTCATATAAAAAAAGATTTTAACAGGACAAACGGCACTGGTTTTAACTTTGCCTCACGGCTGGGTAGCAGACCAACTGGGGCCCTCTTACAGATAGACAGGGCTAAGTGTATCTCCAAAGTAATATATGGGAGTGAGATCTGGGGATACATCACCCAGGATGAGATTCAAATTGTTGAAAATCTGTTTTTAAGACAGTTTTATCACATTCCACAAGGTATCCCATCATTTTTAGTGCATTAAAAAATGGAGGTGTCCTATCCATCTGACATAACGGCTTTTCACTCTCTTTCCCTCTGGCTGAAAATTTGGTCTAGCCCTGAGAATCATCTCAGCAAACAGATCCTTCTGGATTTTCTGAACCTTGATCACTTCTATTATATTCCCTGGTTTAAATACATCAGAGATTGCTTCCTGAATCTCGGTAGGGGTGACTCAGTGATCCATTCTGGACAACATTTGCAAAAAGGATCTCATTTTGGCGAAGGGTAAGTTTTTTAGAGGGCAATTGCTGAAGAGGGAAGAAGGCGTTCTTATGAAGACTAGTGTCGATAGGCCATGCTGAAAACCGTGCTTACTACAAAGCCCTATCTTTTATATGTTAAAGCAGATATGACTGTTCCTTATTAACCAGGTTCCGGCTGGACCTTTTTGCCTTACTTTTAGCCTACCCTAGTGGGATGAATAGGAGCCATACTTTCTTGCCCTGTGGCTGCGAAGATAAGTATCTACAAGACATGTTACATTTTATCATGTTTTGCAGTTTATATGCCATGCCCACAAAGACATATATTCTTCCCATCGTAAAAAGGAGCATTTTAATCCAGGTCCACCTGGCCCTTGTTTATTTACAAATACTTTCGGGAGATATTGTTCTCAGTTTTTTAAAAGTTGCTTTTAGGCTGAGAAAAAGTTCTGATCAATTATACTAGCCATTGGAGCAATGTTTATAGCTGTTAAATCTCCCTGGGATTAACTTTATTTCAAAATTATATAGGTGGCTTTTTTATGGATTCTAATTCAATTTTATCTATTTTATGCAATCTTTCAACTGATGTGTATACTGTAATTTGTTGTAATATATATATAACCAATTTTCCCCTTACGGTAATGAAAGCCGCACATGCTCAAGTTTTCAAGTTCAAAAGTGATTTATTAATGCAAATCAAAGTTCTGCTCATCACGGGATGCTCATCCCGTGATCAAGGTCCATGTTGGGTGGACCGAAATGCATTGGGCATGGCAGAACTTTGAATTGCATTAATAAATCGCCATAAAACTTGAAAACTTGAGAGTGTGCGGCTTTCATTACCGTAAGGTGAAAATTGGTTCATAAATTACCGTCTCGACCCTGCCGGAGAGCAACGCACCGCCACTAAAATGAGTGCCGGCGTCCACATTGAGGGTTGCAACTTGGAGAAATATATATATATATTTATACATAAACAAAGGTTTAAGTAACGTTATAGATAGGTGAATATACACACAGAGATACTCTTCAATACAAAGATTCATAACATGTTCAAAAACTCTAAACAACTATGATGGACTAGAAGCCCGTGTATTATGTAAGCACTTACACCGGTTATCTGGACACAGGCTGTACAAAATTGGGTAGAACAGTAATATTGTAGCTACCCGTTACTATGTAACAAAAACACTCAATGGATGATGTCATCAATGATGTTGTTTGAGATGTTATCAGTGATGTCATAAATGATGTCATAGATCATGCCATGAGTGATGTAATATGTAAGGTAATAAGCAATGCATGGTGGTGGCGCAAGTTATAACTGGTTAATTTCTGTGCTTTATTAAGTTCAAATGTTGTCACTGACATATTCACCTAACTATAACGTTACTTTAACACTCTTGGGGGCAGCCAACCCCTCCGTATAGCCTATTGTCATGTACAATGTGGACTTGGCATCGGGCAGCCACAAGGAAGCATTCAAACCCACACCACGAATGGCCTTTGGTTGTGCATGGCACAGGTTTAGCTGCAGGGACTGTCTGGCAGCTAGGCCATGCTTCCAACTCCCCGCAGCCAGCCAACCCCATTCTGTGTACAGCCTTTGGCTGTGAGCAATGGGGTTGGTCACAGGGCTTGGTCTGCCACCAGGGCCTTCGACTAAACCCCCAGCAGTCTGCCAGCCCCACATTGCACACAGCCTTTGGCGTGCACAGCATAAGGGTAGCCTTCAGGCCCTGGGCACCCCATCCCTGGGGCCAAAACATATATATGAAGGAGAGGGGGGCATGCAGTCTCCTTCGTGGACCTTAATTTGCCCCAGAGACCTCATCCCCAGGGGTGGTTCCAATAAAAAGGGGAAAGGGCCATGTGGCTTTCCTCTCAAGCCTTAGAAACCCCAGGCACCCTGTCCCCCGCTACCAAATACAACTAAACAGGGTAGGAGGGCAAGCAGCCCCTCCCAAAGCTTTAATAGACCATGGGGACCATATCCCAGTGGCCAAATATAAAAAAAAGGGGGAGGGGGCTCTGTGGCCCCCCTTCCTGAGCCTTATTCGGCCCTGGGGATTCCATTCCACAGGGCCAAATACAATAAAAAAAGGCAGGGGTGCAGGTCCCCTTCCCCATGTCTACTTGTCCCCAGGGACCCCATCCCCAGGGCCAAAGCCAAACAAAAAGGGGAGGGGACATGCAGCCCCTCTCCCCGAGCCTTCTTGGCCCACAGGGACCCTTAATTCCGGTGCCATATTTAATAACAATTGAGAGGGGATGTGTGGCGCACCTCTGCAAGCTTGTTAGACCCTGGGGCTGAGTAATTATTAAAGAGAGGGGGGTGCTGAGTGGGGGATGCTAATCTCCTATCCCTGAGCCTAATTAGGCCCAGGAGACCCCAGCCCTGGGGTTGAAATGTAAATAAAAGGGAAGGGGGGCCCTTTCCCAAGCCTATTTTAGCCCCACATACCCATACCCTGGGGCCCACATCAGCAATAGATGGGTTTCCTGGTGCCCATCATGAGCACATACAGACCAACATGTTGGGGGCTGTGGGGAGCCCCATAGCCCAAGTCGGCTCCCAGCATGGTGCCGGTGCTGGCATTGCTCCCACCCGGAGGGAGCAGCTATTTGTGCTGCTCCTTCCCAGCGGGAACAATATATTGTTCTGTTTCCCAGACCGCAGCAGTATGTGCAGGCAAACAGAACATAGCTGTGCTCCGAGCCGGTAAGATCATTTTTAAAGCTCCCGCCCGGCTAGGAATAGACTTAGTATGTGCTCCCAATTGACAGGAGGTTTGAAAATACTTAAACCAGGGAGGAGCAAACACATGTTTTCCTGTCTGCTGTAGTGCGGGTAGGGAAACTACTGTGTCCCTATTCTGGGCTCCCCAGGCCACAGTAGGTGAGCCAGCCCTGGGCGATGGTGTCCCTGGGGCCCCTGAAGGCTCAGGGGGTGGGGGCACAGCCCCCTCCCATTCAATTTAAGTTATTGCCATGGGGGGTGGTATCCCCAGGGCCTTTTTAAGGCTAAGGGAGGGAGGTCATGTGGCCCCCTCCCCTTAATGAATGAATTGGGCCCTGGGGATGAGGTCCCTGGGGCCAAAAACAGCTTGTGTGCAAAACAGCAAGCAAGGAACCTTGGGTAGTTCCCACGTTTCGGCAGAGAGCCACTCCTGTATTTGGAGCATCCTAAAACACCACCGACACTCTAGATATGCTCCCCTCAAATGTCTGCTTTTCTAGCAGAGTTTTAAGCATAGGATTAGCACTGTGCCATTCATGCCATGCTGAAAAATAATTAAAGCCATTTACCACAACAGGCACAGTGTTACAGCTTCGGAGTGATAAAATTCCATCCAAACCTATCTGAAATGAATAATAGCAGTCCTTGAAACGTATTTTGCTCTAGTTAGAATAAATTATGCAAAACAGGAAGTCTGAAAGGGTATTTTATTTACTTATATTGTATGTTTCCTTGTGTGTGGCCAAAACTGTACCTCTCTGATAGCTCTAACTAGAAAGAAACATGTGTCATGGGTTGCTTTTATTGACTCTGTAAAAATAGCTATTTTTCCCTTTCTACCTCAGTGTCGATGGCCATGCTGAGTGATGTTATCAATGATGTCATTTCAGTTGTCATCAGTGATGTTCTCAATGATGTCATAGAAAATGTAATGAGTGCTGTAATATATGAGATCATAAACTGTGCATGGCGGTAGCTATACGTACTGGAGTTAAACATAACTGATGAGTTTCAGCAGGTTCTTGTATCTAAAAGGTAACATGTGTACTGACATTTTCATCTAAATACAATGTCCCTTTATATTTGTTTTTTAATTGAATTACTAGTAGTTTTTTTTAAATGTAAAGTAAGATTTTATTACTATAACGAACTATGCCAACCCCTTACCGCACACGGCTTCGCCAAACACATCTACATTAACTTACAGACGCACATATGCAGGTACATCCCTAAATAACCCCATATCTGTGCACTCAATAATATGCACACAACTACAGTTACATATCCAGATACACATATTAATGCAATGAATAACTAAAGATACATATACAGACATAGCTATGAACATATATTCACAGATACATACAAATCACAGTTCCATCCCTGTACAAAGTGTGAACCCATAGACACACACATATGTACATACCCACTACAATATCCTTTTAAATATATATATGTAAATAGGTAACATACAAGTATACATGCATTTTTACATACATAGGAGACGTAATTCGTTTTGTCTTCTTCATATTATTGCTATGGATGGTTGTGTTGTGAACACAAAACATAAAAGGCAAGGTTTGCCCTACTTGAATCTTTAAGACCACTTTTAGGCTCAAAGTAATCGATTCGTTTTTTATTCTTCTATAACATCAATGTGCCATCTTCAGGCACTTAACACTGTTTTAGGTGCAAACTAGATATCAACTAATAGTGAGATTTCTGTGAGTAGCTATTGGCATGTCAACCCCAAAACTGAAAGCAGCATCATACCATGTTCGGCCTTTCTTGTAGGTTGAGTGAATCAATGTTTACAACTTTTTTTGGAAGAGGCAGAAAACTGCTTAGACCTAATGCATTCCAGATGAATCATCGCTTTGAATGCAGACAATAGTTTTTTTGGTTACTTTATTCATTGTCTTAGAGCTACTGCAGTGATCTTTGACTTCTAGTTAGACATAGAGGGGCCAGGGCATGTGCCCTGACCCCTTGCCTTAGAGCAGATTCTCTACTACTGGACCGGAAACAAGCATCCTGGGACAGGTTTTGAGGCATCGCCCCTCATCAGCCATGTCCGGGGAGGACCTGGTTTGGCAGTGTGGTCTGGAGTGGTCACATGAGGCACAGAGTCAAGACTGCTTTGCATTTGGCTGGGTCTAAACGGGGGCGGCATGATGAGCAAAAGAACAATGGAAATAACCCAGATCTATTAACTGGGGGAGAGTGTTTGATTTGCTCTGCATTCCATCCATCATCTGTGCGTATTTTGCTTTCTTGCCCTAAGTGCGCCGGGTATGCCCAGATGTGGGTCCTGGGCTCACTGTGCCACTGAATTCAAACTAGTTTGGCTGATGAGGGGTGATGGCCCGAAACCGGTCCAAGGATGCTTGTTTCCGCTCCAGGGAGGTCCTGGCTTGGCAGTTCAGTCTGGACTGTTCCCATGAGACACAGGGTCAAGACTGATTTGCATACGGCTGGGTCTAAACTGGGCTAGCATGGTGAACAAAACAACAATGGATTTATCCCAGATCTATTAACTGGGGGAGAATGTTTGATTTGCTCTGCATTCCGTCCATCATCTGTGTGTCTTTTGCTTTCTCACTCCAAGTGCGTCGGATATTGCCAGACATGGGTCCCGGGCTCACTGTGCCACTGGATTCAAGCTAGCCTGGCTGATGAGGGGTGATTCTCCGAACCTGGTCCCAGAGTGCTTGTTCTTACCAGTTGGCAGAGTTCCATTCATGTTGGAGACTTTTGGTGCGCAGAGAGCAGGCGAACATCGTGGACTGTCATTGCTGTAGCACGAAGATCTGATCATTGCTGGAGCTCTGTGGTTGTGGATCGTTGTCGATGGTTGCTGTTGGTGTGACATGCAGGTCTTGTGTGTTCAGTAGTCATGGGTGGTTGCCATCAGCACAAAGAGCAGGTCTCGCTGGAGACAAATAGAATAAGTAGAATTATGGAAAGGTTTCCTTGTCTGTTTTGTTGAGATACATTAGCATAAAAGAGTCAGAAAAATGAAGTTATTTCAGAAAATAAAGAATTTCTTTACAAAAGACAAACCAATAGTGACTAGAGAGAGAATTCCTATTCCACGTCCAAGAATGCCTACTTCCTATATGATGTTGGAGCAAGGATATCATACGTGTACACGGTTAGAGAATTGGATGGAATATACAATGGATGATGGTGTTATAGATTCCCCCCAGCATGGTTCGTTTAAAATAAGGATTTTACAGAATTGGAGAAATCAAATGAATTCACTAGAGCCAAATCCCAGACCTACACAGTATGAAGCATTAGAGGAATAGGAAGTAAAGGCATTCGAAAGAGAGAAATTTCGAGGCGGTAGGAGATACAGAAATATAATGAGCAGATATCATTTTGAGAAAAAGGAAGTTAAAATGAAGAGATGAAGGAGTGCTGTGATAACTGAGTGCTTGTACCCAGTTTTAGTTGCTGAAGAACAGACAGGAGGCAACTGTAAAGAGAAAAACAATATATAGTGACTTTGAGTTTAAGATATGATCTGAACGATTTTGATGATGAGTTGTTAGAGGACATTATGACCAAAAGACCTCCACCATATGAAGAAAATTCAGGTGAGGTGACTCCAACTGCACCACAAATGGGAACCCCATTAACGCCACAAGTCACGGAAATGCTAGGGTAGTATGAGAAAATGAAATTAACTTGTTGAATAAGGCAAGAGTAGAGCAGGTCCAGAAAATAAATCAATTAAGTCTGAATGCGTAAGCACTGACGGTACCGGTAACAACTGGTCCTGTAGCTCTATTGTATGGAGAAAAACATATATCAAAAGTACATACGTTAGCAGTTCTAAGAACTTGTGTCAGGAGTGGAATGGTGACGGTAGCGAATGAGGATGGACAGGCTGACATGAATAATACATTGTTAGATATTCTGGTTTGTGAGATGATAACAGAAACCCCTAAAAAAGGTATACAAATAGACCCAAGAAGAATAGGGCCGAGCGTCACTCCAATGACAGAGAGTCAGCAGGTCCTTTACCAGAGGAATTAAATGATTGTATAAAGGGAATGGTAGGGCAAAAACCTCAACCACAAAGTATAAATGTGAGCCAATTGAAAGTAGATTTGGAAGAGATGATTATTCGTACAATAAGTCCAGACAGAAAAATCTTCATGAGAAAATAGCAGAGGCTACTAGTGAGTATGGAATAGACATAGAGAAGTTAAAGATTAGCTTTTACTGAAAAGGATTTAGAGAGTTTGAATGCATCTGGAAAGAGGTTACAGATAAAGGAGTTAATTAATATTTTGAAGAAGTGGGGAGATGTAGAACGGTGAAAAGGTAGATGGACAAAAAAGAAATAAGAGGCAGCTGTAAAAGGAGTGTCTATGTTTCCGTTGAGAGAGACTGAACAAGTTGAAAGGGCGAGTCCGATGAGTGAAGTTACGGGTAGCGGATATGTTCATGTTCCCTGGGCAAGACAGGATCTATTATCTTTTTAAAAGATTTTCCCAGACTAAGGGAGAAACCAGTTGAGTGGTACAAACAGGCAGAGAGGTTTGTGAAAGTTTCAAAGGTGTTGCTAAAAGATTTAGATGGTTTGTTTGAGATTGCTGTTCCAGCTGATTTATGGACAGAGTGTAAGATCACTGTCAATTGGCCAAAAGAAGAATATCCTAGAGACCCTAAAACAGGTGCACCATCAGAGGAGGTAATGAAAAAGTATAATCAGGTAATTACCTACTTAAAAGGGAAAATGTCCCCATAGGAAACAGATTGGGTTAAAATAGACCGAACAACGCAAGAACCAAAGGAGTCAGTACATGCCTACTATGAAAGGTTGTTACAGGTATTCAAACAGCAGTGTGGGGTTGAGAATATTGGAGACAAAGCTATGGGACATTTTATGTATCATTTTGTGTTTGGATTGATACCAGTGATTAGTAACATGATACAGCAACATGCTGCCAGAGCAAAACAGTTGATAACATTTTAAGGTATGCGAAGTATTGTAGTGACAACATTGAATCAAGACATAAAAAGTTAAAAGAGAAAATTACGTGGGCACAAGTGAAGGTAGCAGAACAGCAAGAAGGGAACAGTGGTTCTCAAACAACTTATCAAATGAATGGCCAAAACCAAAATGGCGAAGTCCCCACTGGAGGTAGAGGTAGAGGTAAAATGAGTCGAGAGGAGGCGAAGAAGAATTTTCCTTGTCATGCATGCAGAAGGTATGGACATTGGAAGAACGAGTGTAGAACTGGTCAAAAGAATAAGGGGGTCAATCAAAATTTAATTCCACAGATGCAGAATGAGGTGGGTGTGAATCAACAGCAGCAGCAGGTAGTTACTCCACAGTTACAGGTGCCACAAGCTCCTATGCCAAATAATGTGAATGCTCAAGTGCAGAGGTACAGTGCGAACACTGAATTTCACTGAGGTTTTCAAGTTGGTAAGAATCAAAATGTGCAAACGGTTCCACCATACTGGTTGCAGTGCAATGAGAGTGATTTATACTCATCTCAATGACGGTGCCTGAGGGGGGAGGAAAAGTGCATGCTTGGCGCATCTTTAGCAGTAGATCAGTCATGTCCATGTTTTGTTGGAAAAGTGGAAGGTAATGATATTACATTCCAGTTGATACTGGTTCTACCTGTTCTACTGTGCGAGCAGCAGAAATTCTGAACCTACCCCTCTCAGAAGAAACTATCCAAGTTGTAGGAGTCTCCAATAAGCACATTAAAACGCCAGTTTAAAATCCAATAGAAGTGCATATTGAAAGTTTCAGAGACATGCATCGCTTTGTGGCATGTGACACGAGTCCAGTCAATGTCTTGGGAAGAGATTTATTGTGTAAAATGAATTGTACCATCTATTGTACGCCAGATGGTATTGCATTTCAGACACCTGGTGAGGATGTCGAATTTAAGGTGATGTTAGCGAAGTAAGGAACAGAAGTGGATGAGTTCTTTTCACTTCTCACCGAAGAAAATTTGCCCGAAGAGTTAAAAAGTGCAGTAAGGACAGATGTATGGGATTTTACAGGACAAGAGATTGGTCTAATGACAAATGTATATCCTACTCAGGTTACAGTGAAAGAGGGTGCCATATATCCAAACACCCCTCAATACAAAATGAGTCCAGAAATAATTGCAGGAGTCGCTCCTGTGATTGACCAAATGATTGAGCAGGGAATTTTGAAAGAAATATTGAGCAGTCCTTGTAACTCGCCTATCTAGAGAATTAAAAAGCCAAGTGAAAAATACAGAATAGTGCAGGATTTAAGAAAGATTAATAAAATTGTAGTGCCCTGTTGTCCAATAGTGTCAAATCCAGCAGTGATTTTATATCAAATTCCTTGTGATGCTGAATGGTACACAGTGATTGATTTGTGCCAAGCATTTTTCTTGATTCCTTTACACCTAGAAAGCCAGTATTTTTTCACATTCCGGTACGGAGACCGTGTTGTGGCATGGTGCCAAGTTCCTCAAGGGTACACAGAGAGCCCTTCAATTTTTATTCAGATACTGAAAAAGTGTTTGGAGACTCTGATTATGCCACGAAAGTCAGTTCTGGTTCAATACATTGATGACCTATTGGTGGCATCAAAGACATGAGAGGCATGTGTGACAGATACTACTGCCTTACAGAACCATTTAGCAGAAGGTGGAGTCAAAATGTCACCAGCAAATTGCAATTTTGTAAACAGGAAGTTCAGTACCTAGGACAGAAAATAGAAAAAGGAGTCAGGAAGGTGACACTGGGGCAAATCAGTGCGATTAGGCAAAGGACCCCACCTAAAACTCAGAAAGAAGTTCAAATGTTCTTGGGAATGGTTGGATAATGCAGGCACTGGATCAGTCGCTTTTCACTAATTGCAAAACCGCTACAGCGGTTGACCCAAAAAGATGTGAAAGATCCCATTGTTTTAGATGATGAAAGTATGGAAGCTCTTACAAAATTGCGAAACAGTCTTTGCTGAGCACCTGCGTTGGGAATGCCAGATTATGCAACTTGCCAACCCCACCAACTCCAAGGAAATCTTCAGTTTCATCCAGGACTTCACCAACCCCCACAGCCAAGGCACAGACATCACCCCATCCCAAGACCTCTGCGATAAGCTCGGAACCTACTTCAACCTCAAGATCAAAAACCTCTACGACAACTTCATCGACCATCCACCGGACGCCAGACACACCAGCCAGCCCACCATCTCCTCCTGGATGCCTATCACAACCAAAGACACTGCCTCGACCATTGAAGGCATCCACTCAGTGGCCCTCACTGACCCCTGCCCTCCACACATCTACCACAAAGCTGCCACCGCCATAGCATCCAAACTGCATCCCATCATCAACACCACCTTTGAAACAGGCACCTTCCCAGCCAATTGGAAACGTGCAGAAGTCAGGCCCCTGCTCAAGAAACCCACAGCTGACCCTACTGACCTGAGAAACTACTGGCCATCTTGCTCCTCCCCTTCGCAGCCAAAGTCACAGAGAAAACAGTCAACAGGGAACTGGCACGCTTCTTCGAAGACAACACCATCCTTGACCCGTCCCATTCCAGATTCCGAAGCAACCACAGCACCGAGACTGCCCTGCTCGCCACCACAGATGACATATGCTCCCTCTTGGACCAAGGCCACTCCGCAGCCCTCATCCTACTCGACCTATCAGCAGCCTTCAACACAGTCTCTCACTGCACACTTGTCGCCAGACTACACAACGCCGGCATGCAAGGAACAGCCCTAGCCTGGATCCGATCATTCCTCACCGGAAGAAGCCAAAGAATCAGACTGCCACCCTCCATCTCCGAGCCCACGGAAATCACCTGCAGAGTCCCTCAGGGGTCATCACTAAGCCTGACCCTCTTCAACATCTACATGGCCACCCTCGCTATCATTGTCCTATAACACAGCTTCAACATCGTATCCTACGCGGACGACACCCAGCTCATCCTCTCCCTCACCAGAGACCCCACCATTGCAAAACTCAACTTCCAGAAAGGAATGCAGGACGTCGCAGTCTGGATGACCTACAGCTAACTAAAGCTCAATGCCAAAAAGACAGATGTCCTCATCCTCGGAACCAACCCTTTCAGCATGGGACAACACCTGGTGGCCAAATGCCCTCAGAAGCCCAACGACCCCCTCGGACAACATCCAAACCTCAGCATCGTACTCAACTCATCCCTCACCATGAACCGACAGGTCAACACCGTCACCTCCAGCTGCTTCAGCACCCTCCGCATCCTCCGCAAGACCTGCAAATGGATCCCCCCGAGTCAAGAAAGACGGTCACCCACACACTCATCACTAGCAGACTGGACTATGGAAACGCACTCTATGACGGCATAAGCAAATCCCTACTCCGCAAACTCCAGACCATACAGAACACCGCCGCCAGACTTGTCCTCTGCATCCCCCGGTATGAACACATCGGCAAACACCTACGAAGGCTCCACTGGTTCCCCATGGAGAAAAGAGTCACCTTCAAAATCCTCATCCACGCCTACAAATGCCTACACTTTATCGGACCTGAATACCTCAATGACAGAATCAACTTCCATCTACCCAAAAGAAACCTCTGATCCTCCAACCTCACTGTAGCAGAAACCCTTTGCATCCACAGAGCCAGGGCAGGTGGAAGATCCTTCTCTCACATTGCGGCCAAAACCTGGAACAAGCTCCCAGTGGACATCAGACGCACCCCTCCCTGAGCATTTTCAGAAAGACCCTCAAGACCTGGCTCTTCGGCTAAGCTGATCTGTGTAACCCCCATCCAGCACCTTGAGACCCTCATGGGTGAGTAGTGCACTTACAAACCCCTGATTGATTGAAAGGATTTTGCGTTGTACTGCTGCAAACGAGGTGGGTGTGCACTTTCAGTTTTAACTCAGAAGCGTGGAATAGCACAACGTCCAGTGGCATATTTTTCTGCTACTTTGGATTCAGTGGCTGCAGCATTGCCAGGCTGTTTGAAAACAGTAGCTGCTACTTGTGTAAGTCTGAAACAGAGTGAAGCAATTGTGATGGGACATACAGTCAAGGTATATGTGCCACATTCAGTTGAGATCCTTTTGACACGATCAAGGACTCAATACATGACCTATAGTCGACTGACTAGGTACGAAACAGTGATTTTGGGTGCTGAAATTGTGACCGTGGTGAGGTGCACAACTATAAATCCAGCAACCCTATTGCCGAATTCATATTATGAGGAAGTAAGAGACAAAGCAGATCACAATTGTTTGGATGTGACAGAATTGTGTACAAAACCAAGGCCTGACATTGAGGACAGTGCACTAGAAGAATAAGACTGTGTTATATTTGTTGATGGATCATGTTTGAGGAATGAGAAAGGTGAATTGTGTTCTGCCTATGCTGTATGCACCATAGCAGGAGTTTTAGAAGCATCCCTTCTAAAAGGGCTAAACTCTGCACAAACTGCTGAATTGATCGATTAGAGCATGCAAAATTTCCAAAACCCTGAGGGTAACCATATTTACTGACAGCCACTATGGGTTTGGCGTTGCCCACGATTTTGGCCAGCTATGGATGCAAAGGGGATTTCTGACTTCTTCAGGTTCCCCAATCAGGAACAGCAGAACTGTAAAAGATTTATTGGGTGCTTTGCAATTGCCAAAAGGGATTGCAGTGGTCAAATGTTCCGCACATAAGTCAGGAGATGATTCTGTGACGAAAGGCAACAGATACGCGGATCAGGGAGCGCATTTTTGTGCTCGACATTTAATAGCCCTAAACAGAGGGATGGAAAAAGAAAATACCAATTGTCATCTAATGTTCTTTTCTTCATTTGAAACTTGGGACGAGACTAGACAGTTGCAGGAAGAGGCAAGTGTAGAGGAAAAGGAAATTTGGAGAAATTAAGGTTGCAGAAAGAAAGCAGAAGACGAAGTGTGGGTTTATCTAGACAAAAGACCAGTCATGCCAGATTCTTTACTTTCCCAGATGGCAAGGGTATACCATGGAATTGCACATGTTGGGAGAGATGCAATGAGTAGACTCTTCAAGCAGTCATTGTATAGCCCAAAGTTCAGGGTCATTGCAGTGAGTCTATGCCAGAGGTGAACCATCTGTCAGCAGAAAAATCCAGGCAGAAAGACAGTTGTTAGTTGGGGACGAATTGGAAAGGCAGCAGGGCCATTCACCCAACTCCATTTGGATTTTATCAAGCTTCCCCCATGTAATGGACTAAAATTGTCTTGGTTGTTGTTTGCTTGTTCTCTTGCTGGGCAGAAGCCTATCCAACGAGAAGAAACGACAGTCTAACAGTAACCAATCTACTTTTAGGAAAGCTGATCCCTAGATTTAGATTTCCAATCACTTTAGAGACAGATAGAGGATCTCATTTTAATAATGAGGTAATTTGGATGATTTGTACAGCATTACAAATTGAACAGAAGCTACATTGTGCCTATTGACCCATAGCATCTGGAGTGGTTGAGCAGATCAATGGCACAATAAAATGTAGGTTAGGGAAGGTGTGTGCATCCACAACACTGAAATGGCCTGATGCTTTAACCCTTGTATGGATGAGTCTTAGAAGCATTCCTGATAAAAAGACTGGATTAAGTCCTCACAAAGTCCTGATGGGAAGAGCAATGA
This sequence comes from Triturus cristatus, assembly GCF_964204655.1. Classification (NCBI taxonomy): domain Eukaryota; kingdom Metazoa; phylum Chordata; class Amphibia; order Caudata; family Salamandridae; genus Triturus; species Triturus cristatus. Next base: position 1,529,346,287 of record NC_140591.1, read on the forward strand.
GACACGCGATTGTACCAGCAAACAAACTGATTAATATATCTGATGATCTAGTGCTTGATTATTGCAGATGATTGGCTGATCTGGTACGTTCTGTGTCTTACCAGGTTGGAGAAAATGCAGCTACAACACAGCTGAATCAAGCTCATGATCTGAATCCTGGAGAGTGGAGAAACATGTAAGGAAGTCGTGTTTAGAACCCAGGTGGAATGGACCTTATCAGAGCAGTGAAGTGTGGTGGCTTGCCAAATTGGATTCATACGAGTCATACCAGATGAGTCCCAAGTCCTCTTGAAAGACAAGAAGAGCAGCGACTTGTAAACCAAAGACAAACACCAGAAGCTGAAGTGTGTGAAGTTGAAGAATCTAAAGTGACAGATTCTGAAGAACCAACAGATGATGAACAACCAAGCACAAGTCATGATGAGGGGGCACCAGCTACTGGGTCTCATGAGACTGCTGTTGAAATAGAAGAAAGGGAAGTTACTGAAGGTCCAGAAGAAGAACAAATAAGAGAAGGGCCAAGTAAAAGAGCCTGTGAGCCAGAGAAAGAAGGCGAAGAAGCAGTTCAAGCTAAGAGAGCAAAAAAGGGTAACGATTGGCCAGGTGGAGTGAAAAGGCTGAAATACACTCTTGTAAAGAGAAGGTCAAAGAGAAGACCAGAGCAAAATAGTGAGGTCTCAAGTCAAACGTTCGATTCCCTCCTGAGGTGGAAGCAGGGAGGTAGCTGTGCTGCTTAAAACTATTGTGTGCATTTTGTTTTAATATTGTTCCGTGCAACGATTGGCTTGATTCACAAAGCCCTTTTACTTTGCACCTATATATTTTGTCATCCCCCACCCTGCTTGGACCTCTTAGCGCGGTCTCAACCCCTCCTCACCTTCATACTTGCACGCTTGCCGGGTCCATCCGAGCCAACTTAGGCGCTGAGGACACTCTCCATCCCCGGGCGTGATCGAAACCGCGGCGGCCACTTTAAGTTGGGGAAAGCGTCAGACGCTCCCCAGTGGACAGTATAAAAGAGGCACCTGAGTTGGGCCTTTCCACTGGGCGTTCGATTCCCTCCTGAGGCGGAAGCCAGGAGGTAGCTGTGCTGCTTAAAACTATTGTGTGCATTTTGTTTTAATATTGTTCCGTGTAACGATTGGCTTGATTCACAAAGCCCTTTTACTTTGCACCTATATATTTTGTCATCCCCCACCCTGCTTGGACCTCTTAGCGCGGTCTCAACCCCTCCTCACCTTCATACTTGCATGCTTGCCGGGTCCGTCCCAGCCGACTTAGGCGCTGAGGACACTCTCCATCCCCGGGCGTGATCGAAACCGCGGTGGCCATTTTAGGTTGGGGAAAGCGTCAGACGCTCCCCAGTGGACAGTATAAAAGAGGCACCTGAGTTGGGCCTTTCCACTGTGCGTTCGATTCCCTCCTGAGGCGGAAGCCGGGAGGTAGCTGTGCTGCTTAAAACGATTGTGTGCATTTTGTTTTAATATTGTTCCGTGTAACGATTGGCTTGATTCACAAAGCCCTTTTACTTTGCACCTATATATTTTGTGTGCATCTTGTTTTAATATTGTTCCGTGTAATGATTTGCTTGATTCACAAAGCCCTTTTATTTTGCACCTATATATTTTGTCATCCCCCACCCTGCTTGGACCTCTTAGCGCAGTCTCAACCTCTCCTCACCTTCATACTTGCACGCTTGCCGGGTCCGTCCCAGCCGACTTAGGTGCTGAGGACACTCTCCATCCCCGGGCGTGATCGAAACCGCGGCGGCCATTTTAGGTTGGGGAAAGCGTCAGTGGACAGTATAAACAGCAAAACAGCAACTTCCGGGTCAGGATACATTGTGCTGCTGACAGGGAGGCCATCTTGCTTGTTTTAGGATTGTGACCAACCTGTTTGCTTTGATGATCATGACGGTGTTATAATCAGAAAAGTTTCCATACCGCCAAAAATATACAAATTAAAATGGCGAACTTCGGGGACATAATTAATGTGCAAGAAATCACAGCGTATCAGCCCTTAGCAATATTTCATCATTTTTTCTTGCCTGCTGAATCTATGGACTCCTTTGAAGAACAATATTAAATTAATGGTGGTCACAGCAAACACAACTTCCCTAAACTGGCCTCTAATATAATAGAGATTTTATTTTCAATAAAAGTGGCACATTCTCAGCCCTTAATTACGAGAAGATTCCTTGCACAAATTATAAATCTACCATTTTGAAAACTGTCCTGAAGAAGGTGACAAATCAAAGACTCACCGAAACGCAGCGTCGACTTTTTCTGTTTTCTAACAACTTTACAAAATATGTACTTTTATAATGAAATGTTTTTCTTTTTAAATTTGAATTGTATATGGTAATTTTATGAATTTTTATTGTGTAATATTACTGAATAAATTCTATATCATTTTTAATAAGGTTGTTATTCGCTCTTTGTGTTGCACTGACCAATTGTTGTTGGTTTATGAACTGTATACTTATATCTATTTGGTCCTTTGTGTTTATTACGGTTATTACTCTAGTGTATAACACGATAACTAAAAAAGTATATAGGGACTTTTTGTTTGTTTCCTGTTTATATTGACCCTGTTCCTAACAATAAGTTTAGGGTACCTCCCTTTTTGTTTTTGCTGTCTGTCCTGAACGGTCATTGGGAGAGAGAGATAGATGGGAGATCGTCGCTGTCTGTCTGTTTGAGGAGAGGCCTAGCTGTTACTTTCTCTGTCTTGTTCCTATATCCTAAAATCTTTGTTCCCTGGCTATATTTCAGGGCCCTCAACGACCGCCTTGGCCAGGGAGGTGGTATTTTCAATGATTCTTTGAATTAGTATATCTTCATGATTCGTACTTTACATAATCATTTGCAATTGTATTTTTGTCTCTGAAACTTATGTCTCTTCATCTATTCTCTCCTTCATATGCATTTTGTTCATTGATGAGTGTGACACTGTTTGCATTTTGCTGATTTTTTTTCTTTCCTCTTGGTGAAATGTTCTTTGTTTGCTTTGCAACCTGTATGCGAATATGCATTTACTTAACAAATTATTTTGAGATAAACTTTATTATTCTTACCGAGAGTCTGTGTTTATTTAGTCAACTGAATAGATGGTTAGATAGTTCTATTATTACGATCAACTTCTCAACAAATGGTCCATCGACCAGAGGAAAGAGAGTTGATATGCAGGTTCCAGTTTTGTATTTAGAAGTGTCAGAGATGAGCCTGTATAAAGAAAACAACTGAACATCGTCATTAAAACTTGACCCCGGGCGCTTCAGGGATTTGGGTGAATGTTTATGGGTCAATTGTATGTGAAGTTATTGAGTATTGATCCCTGATTAGGTGTTGCGCTGGATCAACCAAATGGATGCTCTTATTGTGCGAAGAGTAGTTTTAGTGAAAATGTCAATTCTACCTCTTTTTTATTTAGTAATGCTCGGATTAGAATTCCATTAAACTTTTTTAGTCTGGTGAATACCTTGATTCGTGATTTTGTTTGGAATAATCAACGTCCCTGGTTGAGGCTTAGTAGTCTTAAGCTAATTTAAGAATATGGTGGTATGGCTTTGCCGCATATAAGGGCATCTTATCAGGCAGCTTGGATATATAGGATATCCAGGGTTGGTTAGGGGCTACTGTTACCTTCTTTTAATAAGATTTTTAGGCTGCACTAAATGACCCATTACAAAGTATTGAATGATTTTGCATATTGATGTATTGAAGTATTTAAGGAATATTACCTACCTGAATGTCATGATTATCTGGCTATAGAGGATTCTAACGGTTTGGATTTGACACTTCCAAAGAAAGAGATTAGAAAATGGAAAGGTTTGAGGTATAGTTTGGCAGTGGACTTTAAGTTTAACTCAGATGGAAGTGGTGGGATCAGTTGGAAATCCCTCAAGGTGGGCACAGTAGGGGATTGTGGTTCTGTTTTATGAAATCAGAAGCATTCCCTGTCAATATTTTTCTAAACTTAATGAGCTCCCAGCGATGATTTTAAGAAGTCTATTTCAGCACAAGATGTGGGTTATTGGTATTTAATTCTTAGTTACAATAAAATACATCGCTCCTTTCTCTGCAGAGGGGTAAAATCAAAAAGGTAATGGGTAAATTTGGCCTTGAATGAGTGGGGTAAAATCTCACAATTTAGTTATAAGTTGTTTAGAGCAGCAAATCTGAGAAGGATGATTATGATTTGAGATGGATTCTTTCCTATACCCGAAAGTGGTAAATACATTTTAACCCTCTTTGTCAAATAAATATTCAGATGCCAGCAATAAGGGCCTGGCAACTCGCAGCATGCAATAGCCACCTGCTCACATAAAAATGCTCTTTTTCTTTGCATTGATAAGATGGAGGGAACTTCTACCTATTTTTTGTAAATCAAAAATGTTGGGAGTGAATGGCAGCTCTTAAGCACTTTTATTGGATTCTGTATCTTCTTCCTTTTATTATTGTACTTAATCACTTTACCTTATTATAAAAAATGATCAATGAATGTAGCCTAATTTATGGACTTAGTCAGATCTTCTGGGAGGAGATAATTCTCATGATCAGTCATGCCTTGCTCTGATACAGGATTTGCAGCTGACCAAAGAGAAAGCAACTGCAGTCCTGTCAGTGCCAGCTATTATTGCCTGGTCATCCAAGGTCAGTGAACGTGTGGCTGAAAAACTGAGAAAGAAAGAAAAGTTTGGTGCCACATGCCAGTCATAGGGAGGGAAGGAACAAGAATGGTGACCATCAAGTTGGAAATACTGTGAACTGTTCAACCCAGAATGTTAAAGTCAGGAAACCCAATAACCAACTCTAAGCACAGATCAACAAGCGGTAGGCACTGTAATGATTGATAATACTGTATTAATACCATGTTCACCACCACCAATATCTGTATCATAATATGCCAAACACTCATTGAGTCAAACACCAGAAACCCTTCTGATTCTGAACTGTCAAAGTATGAAACATTCAGTATCGATCAATTGATTGCTGATTAGCAAAATTATAAATTTGAAGTAACTGTAATGGAGAACCCATTCCTGTAATAGGGGCTTATGCAAAGGCTCCCTTTACATATGCTTGGATAGCATTGACATTGATCGCATTTTTAATTTAGCTGACAAGGGTGGTTTTTCTTATCCAAATAGAGCACTGAGAGCACATTCCAGATATAAAAGATTTAAATTCAGTAGCAATAAAGTTAGGCAAGCAATAAGAACTATACAGAGTTACTAGAAGTGTATTGAATGAGTCACATTCAAGATAATAGTCACCCACTGCCACATGGTTTCTATTCAGAAGAGATGATTAATCAAATTGTAGGACCAGAAGAGAATGTACAAGTTCCACACACCTTTTGCCTAAAACTAGATAACATTTTATCGTCCAGACTTTTTGCAAGTGACTGGGGAAGGAGTGCCATAAAAAACTTGCTTGAAGACCTACAATAACATGCTTCCATGTCGGATGCAGACCTTCATCTCAATATGAATAGTTACACAGACTTGCACTGCTATAATCGATATGCCGATTGGTTTTAACATATTTCTAATTCCACCCGGATTATGTTTCTGCACAATCAGTGGCAACACTGCTCTGTACCAATTTGGGAGAGTGAATTTGAACTTGTTGCAAAAGTTCCCTATTTCAAAACACCTTTAAAATACTGGTTTACCCATGACTGTTAAATCTAAAACTAGAATTACACAAAACTGTCTCACATGCTTCCTTCCCGACACAAAACAACAAGCATACTAAAAGGAGATTTATAATATGGAAAAAAGAAAGATTCTTTTATAGGGAGCAGGTGAAACTGAAGGATGGCAGATTAAGAGAACAGACACTAATTCATGCATGTCACTATCCCAAAAAAATCATTTTCTAAAGGACGTTATCCAGCAGACAAATTTTATTTTTCTTATAAAAGAATTGATCATTCCTAATGCTCCTAGACAGACTTATTCACACTTTCTACATTTCAAGAGGAATAGAGTTTTAAACAGTCTTAAGATGAATCCTGTAGGTGCTAGTGGCGCTTTAAAAAATTGGCACATTAATCTAAGTTTATATGCATTATTTGCTAAAGGAAATGCAGGACCACTGGCATATAAAGCTGATCCTCGATATGCTAAGAGTCTTGTCAGCAAATATTGACATTTGGTCAAAATGGTTTAATGAGTATCTTCAGGCTGTAATAACACAACATAGTCAATCATTTAAATAATGAGTGAATGTGAGTGGTTTTCTAAAAGGACCACAACGAAAGAGTAGGTCGAAAAAAAGAGATCTAATATCATGGGTAACCATAGCACTAAAAGAAAAAACATCCAATTTCACATAGAAAGTAGCCACAATCATTATGGAAATAGATACCACAAATATTAGTGGTACATTCAGAATAATAAATGAAGACGTTGAAATGCTGAAAGAAAAGATATATTGTATTTCAGAACTTACATCATCTACTTTGAAAGTTTTGAAAGAAATATTAGAATAATATAAGCAAGAGCAGGAACAATACAAGTCTATATTTGCATTGCAATCTTCTTACCTGATGCTGAAATCACACAGGGTTCTTGCCTCTGCATCCGAAGTCTGCTTTCCACCTCCATCGGGATCCAGCATTGCTCCCGCACACAAAGAACAGCAAAAAAATGCTGCTCCCTGCGTGCTGGAGCAATTTTTTCATGTTTTCTGTTTTTTTTATATGGGGCAGAGAAACAGAAGAAATGTCCACTCCAAGAGGGCGGGAAGATTTTTCTTGCTCTACCTGCTGGAAGCAGACCAATTGTTTGCTCACGCTTGATGGGAGCTTTAAATTGCTCCCGCCAAGGAAGAGCAAACAGAGATTTCCCTGCATGGATTAATGCGGGTAGGGAAACTACTATGTTCCAAGGGATGGCACCCCAGGGCATAGCTGATCCTAGCCCTTGGGGATGGGGTTCCAAGGCCATTAATGGCTCCAGTAAGGGGGCTGTGCCCCCCCTCCCTTTTGAATGCATGGCTACAGGAGTTGGAGTCCCTGTGGCCAAAAATGGTATGGGGAGGGGAGCTGAGTGGTCTCACTCTCCCATATGTGTATTGGTGGGCCCAAGGGGGGGTGGCAATCCCCAGGGCTAAAATTGGCCCTGGAGGGGGCCACATGTGCCCCACTCACACGATTATAGCCATACATCCACCCCTGGTACTTGGCCCACCTGGAGGCATATACAAAACAAGCACAGGAGACCGCCTTATTTCTGTTTAATTTTGCCACGGATCCTCTGAAAATTGTGGCGAAATCGAACAAAAATGACTTTGGTCCCTGGTTGGGTCGCTTTGGGATCCCACCACCACGCCTAGAGGGTCAGGGTTTTCCTACCCTGCCCTCTTCTTTTTTCCCCCACCATTTTCTTGGTCACAAGATTGCTGCTATCAGTTCTTGGTTGAATTATTGACAGCCAATCAAATCTTAGCACAAGATCTGTTGGATCCGTGGAGGATTTGTATCCGTAAATATACAAATTTATTTCATCTTCAATAAATCCAAAACTACTAAACAGATTCACACCAAATCAGAAAAGGAGAACTTTTTGGATCAAGATCTAGCTTTCTGCCAAATTTGGTGTAAATCCCTCCAGCGGTTCGGGCTGCACTCGTGTTCAAAATCTGTATAGGAAATTGCACAGGTAAAATGCGCTTGGGACCCCACTTTTTCCTCAGCCCATGCTTGATGGATCACTCCAAAACTTTCCAAACAACAGCGGAAGTGAGTTGTGTAGTTTTAAAAACTTTGTGAAGCTTTATCAAAATGCCCTAAAGTTATTAACAAAACAAAATAGGCATTGTCTATGGAAACTAGGTCCTAACTTTAACTACCTACTGGCAACCACCAGTATGTAATATATATATAAATATATATAGATATGTGTGTGTGTGTGTGTATATATTAAGGGTGGGCGTAGTTCGCGAAGTAGCACTTCGCAAAGCTACGCAAAGTAAAGTTCGCACTATGCGAGCTACGCGTAGCACTTCGCGAACTGCGTAGTAACATGTTCGCACTGTGCAAGATGTTGTTTTCAATGATTGCACAGTGCGGACAAGCAACCGGCACTGTGCAATCATTGAAAATGGCATCTTGCACAGTGCGAGCTGTAGTTTTCTGCTGCTCGAGTAGATTTTTACTTGAGCGGCAGCTTTCTCAACGCGATGAGAAACCTGACCTCCTTGCGTTGGGAATCTCACCGGGAGGTTTATTTTCCATGCTCGCGATCGCCAACTTGATGTTGCTGATCGCGAACAAGGAAAAAGTCTCGCCGGGATGTCATTTTGCTTGCTCGCGGTCGCCAACTTGACGTTGAGGACCGTGAGCAAGCAAAAAATGACCGCAGCACTACGCAACACTACGCTACGCGTGTTCGCACAATGAACAAGGTGTGTTATGTGTTTTATATTATTGATTAAGTATTTGAGGTGATGTTTTTAATTCTGAAAGTATTTTTTATTTCAATGTAATATTGTGTTACTAAAGTGTGGCGTTTGATATTGCTTATGAAAAATCCATAAAATGTGAGCTGTTGTTATATAAGTATTTTATAAATGTTTAGGAATTTTCACAGAGAAGAAGTGTAGTTTGTCATCTTTATAGGACTGTATTGTTTTGAAAATGAGGTACAGCGTTAATTTGAGTTTGTAATTTATTTGGGGAGATAAATAAAATGTCGCACGTTTGCAACTGATACTTTTTGTGGAAATAGTGTGGTGGGGATGGTGGTAGGAGACGTATGTGTTATTAAGTTAAAAGCGATAAAACAAAATGCAGAAATGTTATGTGGGCAGCTTGTGGTCTTATTTTTTACTCTGAGAGGTAGGTTTGAATGTAAATCAGGGTAGGTTGTTGTACAGTGGGGCCGTGTACAGTGTTTGGAGATTACATGGAGAGGAGATGGCGATAGGAAAAGTGATACGTTCCTTTTATACGTACGCATAGTTTGAATCATGTGATCCTAAGTTGAGATAAATATGAATATGGTTTCTGGGTTGCATTTGGGTATAGTAAATAGTTTTTGTTGTTTCTGACTAGTTAATAATAAAAAGGTAGATATACTAAAATATATGGTAGTAATTGTATTAATTATTGTCTGTTCTTATGGAATAGAAGTAGTTGGGAAGTGCTTCTTTAGAAGAGATATTTTATAAATGTGTGAGAGATTTAAAAAAATGCAAATGTGTGGCATATTTTCTATATGACTTTGTTGACATTAGAGAACTACATGTGATTATAAGTGATACCATTTGTCAGGCTGTGTCGCTGTGGTGGATATATGTAGGCCTGGGCCAAAATTCCGTTCCGTTCGTGGAAATTGCGATATTTTGGCATTTTCGCGTTCCGCGGAAAGCGCGAAAATGTCAAAATTTCCGCATTCCGCAGCTTAGCGATAATTTGTTTCTTGCTCGCGCTGTAAAATAATACATTCTCGCGCGCGCGCGATCGCCTTACCTGAATCCCTGCGTTCTCCGACAAGTTTTCTTGACCCGGTCGCGTTCTCCACGAGATGTTGGATTTTGGTAGCCATTTTGCGCTGTATCGCGAGAGTTCGCGGCCGCATTAACGTCATTTGTCACGCGATCATGTCATTTGTCGCGCGATCACGTCTTTCTTCTCGCGATCATGCACCGCGCGAGTATGAGAAGATTGAGATCTCGAACATGTCATTCTACATCGCGAACCAGAGGATGAGGACGCGGGCACGTGTAATCGAACGCGAACAGGAGAAAGAGACCGCGAACACGTCATATCCAACGCGACAGGGACAAAGAAGAGAACGCGATCATATCGTTTTCGGCACGCCGGCGGAAGTAATGTGAAGCTCTCGAACTCAACAACGTAACATTTACAATTTGGAGAGGAATATCGGCTCTAGCAGCATGAAACCATCTGCAAATGCTGATTTTGGATGAAAAGAACTCCTTACATTGACATTTTTGTGCAAGGAGTCATTTTTTTTAAAGGTGGAGAGAGGGAGGAAGTGACACAGAATCTCCAACTTCCTGTTCCTGTCCAGCAGGCTCCTCCCAGTGCTTTGTCCATCTCCTGCTCATTCTGTCTTTGGATTTGGAGCTGGAAAGATCACTCTTTTTGTCTGCTGCATCGTTGCAATTGGATTTCAGGATTTTTGGAATAGGATATTTTACAAGTAAGTGGTTGTTGTGTTTGATTGTGGGCATTGCAGTTGTTGTAACTACAATGTATTATTGTTATTTACTTAATTATCATCATTCCTTTTTTTGTTTTTTAAATTTTGTGGGTTGTAGTAGTAGGCCTGAGCTAGCCATGGGCATGGCCTCATGGGTGTGTGTGCATGATGAAGCAACTGTTCCTTTTGTTTTTTGAATGTATTTCATTTTCAAGCACATTTAGGGCATGGATGGCATTGGATTGAGTTGGGGATGTGTGTTTTTTGGGGTGGCCTTTGTGATGTTGTTGGGCCTGGCCATGTGGCTGGTGGCCATTTTGAGGCCTAGGCCTGCAAGCTTGCCTGGCCTTGTCTGTCAACAGGCCTGCTTTTTCATCCACTAGGATCAGAGCAGGTAGCCACAGCTTTATTGATCAAGTGTTTTCTATGTGATCTGTTGAATTAGACATCATTTAGGGCATGGATGGCATTGGATTGAGTTGGGGAAGTGTGTTTTTGGGGGTGGCCTTGCTGATGTTGTTGGGCCTGGCCATGTGGCTGGTGGCCATTTTGAGGCCTAGGCCTGCAAGCTTGCCTGGCCTTGTCTGCCAACAGGCCTGCTTTCATCCACTAGGACCAGAGCAGGTAGCCACAGCTTTATTAATCTACTGTTTTCTGTGTGCTCTGTTGAATTTTGACTTCATTTAGGGCTTGGATGGCATTGGATTGAGTTGGGGAAGTGTGCTTTTTGGGGGTGGCCTTGCTGATGTTGTTGGGCCTGGCCATGTGGCTGGTGGCCATTTTGAGGCCTAGGCCTGCCAGCTTGCCTGGCCTTGTCTGCCAACAGGCCTGCTTTCATCCACTAGGACCAGAGCAGGTAGCCACAGCTTTATTAATCTACTGTTTTCTGTGTGCTCTGTTGAATTTAGACTTCATTTAGGGCTTGGATGGCATTGGATTGAGTTGGGGAAGTGTGCTTTTTGGGGGTGGCCTTGCTGATGTTGTTGGGCCTGGCCATGTGGCTGGTGGCCATTTTGAGGCCTAGGCCTGCAAGCTTGCCTGGCCTTGTCTGCCAACAGGCCTGCTTTCATCCACTAGGACCAGAGCAGGTAGCCACAGCTTTATTAATCTACTGTTTTCTGTGTGCTCTGTTGAATTTAGACATCATTTAGGGCATGGATGGCATTGGATTGAGTTGGGGAAGTGTGTTTTTTGGGGTGGGCTTTCTGATGTTGGTTGTCTTAAAGACATGCTTTTGTTGTGTGTGTCTGGTGAGTGTTGGTGTGTGATGCATGCTCCCTGCAGACCTTTTTGGGGCCTGTGAATGTTCGTATTTGCATTTTGTTGCATTAAAAAGGCAGAGCAGTGTGCTTCAGCATGCATCCTTTACCTGACTTTTATAGGCCTTTTGTCAGCTCCTGGTGTTTCCCAGGCCCCCTGCTTGTTTGTGATTTGTGAGTGTCCATGTGGCTGGTGGCCTTTCTCTGTGTTGGGAGTTATTAGTGTCCTGCTTTTGCCATATAGGCCTGCATGGTTTTCCTATTGGCTTACTGCTTCCATCCATCCACCCCCTTTGCCAGCAGCAGCTCCATGGATGCTGAGATGCTCAAATAATGCAATGGTCCACCCCACTTCCATTAGTTTTTTATTTTGTTGTTTATTATTAACTTTCCTATCCTAGAGTGTAGTGTGTGGCTGTACACAGTACTAGTAGTATAACATAGCTCTAGTTAAAAAAAATAGTCATAAATGGCTAGACTATCTTTTGTTTGCACTAGTACAGTACTAAGTAACTGAACCACAAAAATAAATGCAACATTTCACTGATGTTCTTCTCCTGTCTTCTTTGCTTTTAGGTGCACAAAAGACAGAGTAGGAGGTGTCATCGGCATCACCTGGCTACCCGTTGTACTGCCAGCCAGACAGAAGTCCTGCTGCGCATCACGCCCACGTGTGACCAGAACTTGTTGTGCATCTGCCTCCTGCCTGACATCGGAAGAAGATGGCCCCAAAGAAAGGTACCAGGTCCAGTACCAAGAAAGTTGCTGGTGAGAAGAAGGAACAGAAAAAGGAAGTGCCATTAACCACGACTGGTGGTGTGCCGGCCAATGTTTTTTTTGGCACCAAAGCGTTGTCCGGGAACCAAGCTGGGAGCAGCACAGCGGTCCAACCCCACCAACCTAGGCCCAAGGGCTTTAGTGTCGCAGAGGTAGCCAGTCTACTAACGAGCAGCGATGTTGAAGAAATGTCATTACCGCAAAGTAGTACACAATCAAGTTCTACGCAGGGGCAAACTCAGCAGATCAGTGTCAAGCCGCCGCAACCAGAACAGCAGCAGCCACCGCAACCAGAACAGCAGCAGCGGCCGCAACCAGAACAGCAGCAGCCGCCGCAACAGCCCACCATAGTAGTTGTTGCTCCTGACGTAGGGGCATTTCAGGAAATCTAGCTTCCTGCAGACAAAGTGGAGCGAAGTCAAACCACTGTTTCAGAAGATCAATTGTCTTCCAGACCACCAGCAAGGAAAAGGAGGCTTAGTCCATCATCTTCTTCTTCAAGCCCCGCTTCTGATGATCGTGATGACACTTGGGTCCCACCAGCTCGGTCTGAGAGTGAAGTACGCCACAAGACATTGCTTCTGAAAAGGAAGGTCCCAGAAAAACTTAGAGTTATGGAGGTAGATGTAGAAGAGGGGGGTGATGATGTTGATGAAGACGAGCCAGTCATCACGCACATTACTCCCGCCCCAAAGGGATTGGAGACCGACATTCTCACCCTATCCAGAAAGGCTGCTACTGAGCGGGATGTAGCACGGATCTCACCAACACAGGTTACACCACCACTACCTCCAGCTGCCATATTTTCCAAGGCCCGGCAGGGACCTACATCCAGCTCAACCATCTCAGTAGGAAGTGGTAGTAAAAGTCACAGTGTAGGTGGACAGGGTCACATATTTTCAAGCACCCCCTCAAGTTCATCTGGTGTTGAAAGTGGCACATCCAGCAGTGCCAGAAAGTTCTCCTCCCCAGTTTGGGACTTCTTTTCTGTTAGCGCCAAGGAGGAGAACGTTGCTATATGCTCAATTTGTCGGCAAGGTGTTCGGCGTGGTAAGCTTGGTACAAACTATGGTACCGGAGGACAAGCAAGTCATCTAAAAATACACCACAATATCGTGTGGGAGGATCACCTACGTAAGTTAAAAGAAAGTAGGAAAACTAAACCCTTTGAAGTTGGTCAGGAATCAGGGAGCGATATTATTGTGGTGGAAGGTGAAGAACAGGGAGGCATTTCTAGCCCTGTCTCCAGTAGTGCAGTCACTGCAGTGGTAACGCCCACATCCTCCTCAGTAACATCAGAGTGGCACCGCAGTAAGAGCCATACTCAGAGTGTGGGTGAGACACCAAGGCGACCGGCGAGTACCTCAATGAGACAATCTGTGTCGTTGAGCCTTAGTGGGTTAATGAAAACAGCACCACTAAGGAAAGTAAGCCAGCCTACCATTGAGAGCATGTTTAGGTTGGAGGGGCAGTTCCAACGCAACCACTCAACGGCACGATTGTACAATGCGAAGCTGGCTAAAATGTCAGCGCTGGACCTTCTTCCTTTTTCATTTGTGGAAGGGGTGGGTTTCCTTGAATTTGTGTCTGCCATCTGCCCGAAATGGAAAGTTCCCAGCCGGTCCTATTTCGCAAGAATTGCTGTTCCGGCACTACATCATGATGTGCTGGAATTGGTTGGTCACGGTTTGCAGCAGAGTGCTGTGCACAATATCCACCTGACAACAGACATGTGGAGCAGTTGCCAAGCCACAGATTACATGTGCATCACTGCACACTGGATCTCTTTTGTGGGGGTTAGAGATAAACTATCTGCACGAGGTGTTGTTGACACAGCTGCGATTTTTGAAGGTACTCAGAAACATGCAACTGTAGCCATGTTCGCCATGGAGAAATCTCATACGGCTGAAAACATTTTAGAAGAGTTTCGCACCAAGGTTTTGGAATGGCTGCGGCCCAGAGGGCTTGGTATTGGTTTTGTTGCCACAGACAACGGCAGTAATGTACTTAAGTCCATGGAACTTGGTTCCTATTTCAGGGTTCCGTGTTTGGCACACTACATAAACATTATAGTGCAAGACTTTCTGAAAAAAGAACCCATAGTAAGCAATTTACTGGCCATCTGCCGAAGAATATGCACTCATTTCAGCCATTCTTTTAAAGCTCGGAAGCAGCTGAGGATCATCCAACGTGAACTTAGGATGCCAGTCAAGGCACTCATCCAGGAGGTGGCAACACGTTGGAACTCAACGTATTACATGCTTGATCGTCTGTACGAACAGCACAGGTCACTCAATGAATATGTCTGGTACAGAAGCAGTGATGCTAGTGTTAAAGGCATGACCCTTCAGAGGGAGCAATGGACCCTAATTCAATGCCTGACTGAGATGCTGTCTCCTTTTGAGGTCTTCACACGTGAAGTCAGCAAGGAGGACTGTACAATGGGCCAAGCTATCCCATTGTTGCAAATGCTAGAGCATGAGCTGAATAATGTGTCTGAATCCTACAAAGGTGTAGAGGACAGAAGGCAAGCCCATGACTTGGTGGAGAGCTTATCCAGGCGCTTATCAGAAAATGTAAGGATACAAAATAAAATTTTGTCACAAGAACATTACATTTGTGCCACAATTCTGGATCCACGTGCAAAATTAGGACTATTCCTTTCTTTTTCCGACAATGATGTTGCCCGCTACAAAAGTTGTATAGCTGAAGCAGCCATCAAGTTTGAAAACAAAGGGTTGCTAATTAAAAGCCCGCCACATCAACCCACAACAAGTACTGATACTGAAGCAGGCCATGCAGAATCAAGTGCAACTTCGTCGTCTGAGGGCAGTGCGGTTGGCTCACAATCGCAACACTCACCATCACCATCGACTACAAAAACAATAACTGGATCATTCGGCCGAGTACAATCATTATCAGATTGGTATGTAAAGATGGGCCTTAAGCACAGTGCTGATGCACAGAAAAAACAGCACAAAAGCTTACCAGCAGCAACCCTGAAAATTGAGCGGATGGTCCAGGCCTATCTGGACGACCCAACAGAGGTGTACGTTGATCAAAACCCAGTGCAGTATTGGTATAGGAAAAGGTCTGATTGGCCACAGCTCAGCAGGCTGGCGATAAGCTATCTGGCTTGCCCTGTCGCAAGTGTCTCTTCCGAACGTGTTTTCAGTGCTGCTGGTTCCATTGTAACCTTGAGAAGGACCAGTCTATCTCCCAAAAACGTGGAGAGGTTAACAATGATCAAAATGAATCAGCACTTCATACCACCGAATTACACAATGCATGAATCAACAGAGGAAGATGAGGACAGCGGCTCAGGTGACGGAAGTATTGTGTCAGATGATTACCTACTACTGGAAGATCCCCCAGAGTTTGAGGACGAGCTATACTTCCCTGACAATTAGGCTCGCACTTACTGTCTTCCTCCCTTTTTTCCCCCTTTGTTTGTGTCTGTCGTTCCGGTTATAAACTTGTGAATCGCAACAAATGCATTATCACCGTCTTCTACTCTTCTAATTTAAGATACAAGTTTCAGGTGTCTGCCATTTGACACTACAGTCCTCAGAATCCAGCTCCTCCGCTCGATCATACTGCATCTACTGGTCAATTCCATTTCCCTCATGAATGATGATTGGATGATGGTAACAACAAATTCAAACTTTCCTCGTCCTTCCAAAACAAGTGGACCATGAATCTGATGACTTCTATAGCTATCCTCCTTCAGAGCCGAGAGAGACTGGCCATTAACTGAAAATAAGATGCAACAGGTAATGATTGATGCCATGCATTGGCCGCAGAATGGCAGACTGAATGATGTAGATTTTGCTGTGTGTGTTGCGCATGAATTGATGTAATTGTGCACTGCCACTAATCAACTTTCTACAGAACACACTAATTTTCCCCTTCTTGCAAACAAGAAATGTGTACTTCTCCTGCTTCTTGGTGATACATTGCTTTTAATTCAATACAGGAAGGGGACTCACTCAATCTGCGCAATGCAAATGACTGACTTAACAGCACCGTCCATCATGATGATGGCGAAAGAGACGGCCCGTTAACTTAAGATGAGAAGGAACAGGTAATGAATGATGACAATTAATGGCATGCATTGGACACCTGACTCTGAGCTATTGGTCTTTGTGTTTGCGTTGTTTGTTGTGCACAAAGTGACGTCAAAGTGTACTAGTAGTAATCTATCGTTCTGTACACAATAAAGAATGACTCAAGTCAGTAATATTTATATTTCTACTCTGGGTGATTCATAAAAATTATACTTATACTGCAGGCCGATCTTCAGTCAGTAAAAGTATCAGAGATGATGATGAAGTCAGGAGGAGGATGTTTCAGGAGTGGCATAAAACGGAAAAGCCTAAAGGTAAACACGTCAACAACAACCACAGCAGACCCAAATGTCTGTGTAGAAGTTGAATAGAGTGTAGCGGTGGGATGACTGCAGTGCATTGATTTTACTAACTTTAACTGTAAAATGCTATGTTTGGAATGGATAATGTGCTTTGCGTTTGTCCAACTCTTTGAGAGAAAAAAAAAGGACTCTAAAGTGTTAACGTAGGATGTGCTAATGGTAAGCACTGTGGGCCTGATCTCTCCTGTTACTGTTGAAGGTCAATGCTGGAAACAGACGAGAGTAGAGATGATGCATATGCATACATGCCACCTCGGAAAGTGTTCTTGTTGCACTACACCATCACTTGTGCATTTGTTTTCACTTTCTTTCTCAATATCCCCTTTGGTTTTCAATCTAAAATTACAGGCCGGGCCTTGGCCAAAACTTTGTAAAACATTACAATGCATATTAATTACCTTACCAATCAATCACCTTTTTTTTCCAGCCGGGCAGTGGCGAGTGGCGAGGCGACACACCCAAGATTGATGGACGAGAGGAGCAAGAGGAATGCCGAGATGCAAAAAACCAGTCCACATTTTTGACCAGGATAAGACAGGATAAGACAGTAACAGTATCCACTTAACTTCTTTTAAATAATTTGATTACTATCTTGTATACAATCTTTACAACAGTGTGTTCTTGGAGTTGTTATTATCAATCATCATTACGTTTGCTCTGTGTTTACGATTCTTCACTACCAATATTTAAAATTTCTATTTGCTATCTGTTAAAGTATTAAGGCCAGAACAGAACAAGAAATAGAAGTGTATGTAATCCGGGTCTCATCATCATGCATGCATTGCCTTTTTCTCCCTTAACATATGGAATGGATATGTATGGTAGTCTTCAATGATTGTCGTTTGTTTGTCTATGTATGCATACTGTTTTTCTATGTCAAACCTTTCCCAAAATCCCCCTTCCCATCCATTCAACAAACCCTAACCCTCTTACCCCGGGCTGTGTGACTTATTGTCGAGGTGTAACTAAATTAAATGTACACCAATACTTAATCACACACCTGCTGGGGCAGATGTGGTGAAAGCAACACTACTTCAATTTCAATGCACAGCGATGATCTTCTTCTGCTTGCCCACCCATGAGTAGGATATTTCAGAAGTTATTTTATTTAACAAAGGAACATATACCTCAGCATGAATTGCCGGCATTGATTGGCTATCCTCATAATAACCACCATTCAGTTTTTTTGTCAAATATTTGAGCATATAATTGTTGCTCGGTAAATTCTGTGATGTACTTCATTCAACTACTCCTCTAACAGTCTCTCAAAGGCGATTGACTATCTCCTTTTCTTTTTTTGGAAATGCTGCCACCCTGCCAGTGTATACTACTACTACTATACTACCACCACCACCACCCCAATCATGGCATGTATGAAAAAGGAAACCATCTTCACCATGCAGCCAGTGCTGTGCCACAGTTGGACATAAACATCAAGCACCGGTAAGAGAGAAGTTTGGGGGAGGCAGAATTAATAATGGACATGTTGTCAATGATTTCATTTTCAAACACCACTCCAAAGAATGCATAGACTAGAGGACAGACTGAAAGTACTAGAAGGACCAGTCAATGAGTGAGGTGTGTCGCATCTATCTGTTTGTGTCTTATACAGTCAGCAAATTATTGAAATCAAACACAGGCTATGGGCGGCCATGCACCAGCAAGGAAACAGTGTGATGTAAAACAGTTACCCCACCTACAAAACATTAACAACATTGCATGTAACATAGAAAAATATATTTAATTTACCCTAACAAATAAACTAAACCCACAAAAGCTGACCCACCCACCTCCCTAACCCCAACCACTGTCCACAGTAGAAAAAAAGTCAAACGCCAAACGAGTAAAGAACAGGAATTAAAAAAGGGGCAGTGACAGGGACTAACTGGTTGGGCGGGACTGGAGGAGGACACGCATCTGGCGCATCTCCTCCTCTAAATGGGCGACGCGGCGTCTAAGGCCGCGGCAGTTGCAGCCACAGTGGGGGGTGGCACCGGAGATGACACGGTGGCGGCGGGCAGCTGCCAGGCGGTGGCGCCGTAACGCTGGAGGGCGGTGGCTGGGCCCGGGGCACTGGAGGAGGCTTCAATAGCTGCTGCAGTTTCCTCCTCCTCCTCGGCTAGGACCACCAGCCGCCGGTATTCATGCTGGATTGCCTCCAGCTTCCGGCGCCGTGCCTTGGCGGCCAACTCCTTCCGGTTGAGTTTCGGAGTTGCTGTGTATCAAAAAGAAAAAAACAAGACAATTGTAAAATATAGTCTTAATAAAACAGTAGGACAAGGTAATTATTTATACACATAGTGGCATGGTAGAGTAGCACTATAAAATAAAGCACAGTAGTACATAACATTTTAAAAGGCGCCTGTCCTTTTTCCTTCCACCTGTCCACCTTTGTCCGCCCGCCATCCAACTGCTAAAAAGGGTGGGGGTCCCGTGGGGACAATGAATTAGGATGATGCGCCCGGCACAGTGGCGGACGCACCCTGTTTTTTAAAATTTAAATTCTGGTTGGCTTTGCTGAAAGCAATGCTAAAATGTTGTGCTGCTTTTCCAAGCACAACATGACGGGCCCCGCACGGAGCCTCTCACGTTTTGCTTTGAAAGTCGGGGGGGTACCATAGCATCGGTAGGTACCCTCCATGGGGGCCCCCAAGCATGCTCTGCAATGTGTGCATGCCTTTCCGTGGCGGACGGCAATGCCGCCACGCAAAGGCATTCCAAAATGCAGATTATATGGCTGGCGGTGTGGTGAGAGAGACACCACCGCCATATTGAACCCTTTTCCGCCTGGACATGTCTGAATATTTTCTACAGGGATGGCGGGAGGTTTGCCCCTGCGGTGACGGCAGTGAATTCCAGCCGGCCCGGCGGGGGCAATACGCCCACCATCCTAATGGTCACAACTGTACAGTATACATATACATACAGAACACCCTTGCAGTGAGTGTGCTGTCAAGTTCAACAATAGTTAAAGATTATGAATCTAACTTACCACCGCCTGCCACTGGTGCTGCCACTCCCCCTACCGGTCCAGCGTCGGTATCGGCAGCAACTGCCGCATCCTCTCCCTCCGCGTCGCCTTGTTCACTGGCCCCAGCACTGGTGGTCGGTAGTGCGCCTAGAAAACATTACACATTTATTAGGCGTCATATACACCTCCCCCCTATTGATCAGTAGCAAGGTTGAAAAATGAGTTAATACTAACATACATCACTAGTACAAATCAGGTAGTAGTAGAGTAGACACTAATAGTTATATGATCATTGTAGCCTTTGCTTGATTAGCCCTAGCCATGCACATGTGACGCTACCTTTACCTTGCAGCTTCTTAAGACACCTTTGAGCCCACATGACCTGCCTCACACTGCTACTGTCTAGTCTACGCGCTGCGTACAAGCGGTCAACAAACATTAACAAGCCACTTTTTTAGGAAGAACTGGTGTACTACTGTTACTGTTAGTCCATATTGCTTATCCATAGATGCTACACTTTTTGGCACGGCTGAGAAATGCTTGCAAGTTGCAATATACTAACGCACACCATTTCTTTTTTCGCATTACAGACGCAAGATTCCCTTCTACGAACCAGAGCTTCTGAATGATGCACAAACTACCAGTACTAGGTTCTTCTGAGGTGAGGGGTCCATTCACTCACATCTTCATTTATAAATGTATATAAACTAAATTGCTATGGGATGGTGGTGCTGCCTTCCACCACTGTTCAGTTATCATGATTTAATTCCCAACTGTATAAGTGTAACAATGTATATTGTTTTAATGTTATTGATTTGCCGGTTGGTGCTGCTAAGAAAACAGTGTACAGACCTTCTCAAATTGAAATAAACATTTTAAACTTACATAGACTTCGTGGTATTTGGTGTGGAGTGGACTAAGTTACACGAGTGAGCAAATGAAAGTAAGGGTGTGCATGTGAATTGCTTCCACGACAGAGGTTGGGTGTGTTATGTTCTGGGTTGTCTACTTGTTGGTATCTTGAGGGGAGGGTTCCGAGACCTAATAGGTATGACAAGACAGTACTATAGTCAAGCAGTGGAATTGTGGTGGGTGCGGAATTTCTGATTGAGGTGTGCAAGGTAGGTCCAACCTACCATCACCAACATCCTATTTTCTGGTGCAAATGTATGTGCAAGATCCCTACAACAGTGGTATGTCCTATAGGGTATCATATCAAAATATTAAGAAATCTGGTAGGGCTGTTGCTGTGAATTTTCAAAGCCTCAACATCAATAAGAGTAAAAGTAGTACAAGACAACGACCCAACGGATTGTACGAGCTACTGGTGAATATGAGTTTTATATTACAACCTTTCACAAAGAGTGGCACTGGCCAACTGGGCAAGACTAGCTACTACAGTACAGACAGATCGATAGGATGTAGTAGTACTCAGAGTCATCATAGCGGAGGCAGGGATAAGATTTTTGAAACCGTACAGATCGAAGGATAATTGGTGGTAAAAAAATAGCATTTGGAAACACACTATAGTTCGGGAGAAATGGGGCAGTAAAAGTTATGGAATAAGAAATATTATTAAAAACAAGAAGACTTACTGGGGCCAGCAGAGGAGCCCTCAGCGGTGTCCTCCTGGTGGTGTTCCTGTCCCGCCGACTGCCCAGTCCCTGTCCGTCTGCCCCTGGGTGCTGATGAACAGGAAAGATATAAGAAAGAGACAAACATTGATGGATGGTGTTTTATGGAAACACTTATGTAAACAACAATTGCAATAACTACATTGACCAATCTCATCTGGTCAACATGTAATATCGGGGGATTCGCAGTTCGACTACTTAAGTTACTATTTATCAACAGTAATCCAGTCTTCCATTCTGATTCCAGAAAACAAAGTTACAACTAAGCCTAAGTAGTAGTACAACGTACCACCCAACCTAGCCCACCTATTCCAGGCATGCCAATTGTACATTAAGTATGCATTTCCACTGTATTCCTCAACAATGTGTATGGTCCAATCATGGAGGACACATGAACATGACTACATTTTTTGTATACACCAAATTTTGGTTTGATTCATGCTGATCTGCTACTGCTAAGTAACTGCTAAGCCTACCTCCACTCATTGAACAAACTAGAAAAGGTTCTAAAGACTGCCGTAATAGCAGCACGTCACGTAACTGAGTGAGGGGGGGCATCACGCATACCACTAACCAATTAGAAGCTCATACAAAGTCCCTAAACCTAAGTATCAATCCGCCCCTCTCTATTAGTGACAGGACAAAGTAAGGAGTGGACGTGAGTCACTGTAGCATTACGTAACTTAATTTTTCTAAAATAAACTCGTAAAGAATCACGCTAAGCAAGCGCAAACGCAAAGCTGCAAACAAGTAAGATTAGTAGTAGCGCAGAAGAGCACCTGTGTCATAATCACAGAAGACTTTTAAACGTTATTAACCTGGAATGTATTGTAAGCAGCAACATTCTAGCTGGTTGGAAGGAAAAAAAGATATTCGCAATATATAACATAGAGCAGAAGAACAGACACAAAGTTGTAATAATTATGCTCCCGGAGGCCGTACCCGGACCCAGGCCTGCCACCTCCTGCCAGGGTTGAGGGGAGGTGGCGCTGCACAAAGAAAATGAGTGCAGCCAACTCCACCTCCCCAAATAAGGCCCGTGCCTGCACCCCTTGTGGGCGCCGCCTTCCACATGGAAGGCGGTCGCGGCTCTGGCTGCGGCGAGCCCTACCCTTTGACATGGTTCTGGGGATGAGAGACGGGGTGGGAAAGAAAAGGTAATAAAATTAAAAAAGTAAGTAAAGGAAATAAATAGGCAATAGAAAGAGTGAAAAAGTAGCTAAAAAACAAAAAAAAAGTAGACAAAAACCAAAAATATAGAAGCAGGAAAATAGTTAGAGAAATAATAAGTAATAAAGATCCAAAAAAAGTGGCTATAAACAAAGGATTGAAAAGATTTAGGGAGGATTGAAAATCAGGCCCCAGAACCATGCAATAGAGTGAAAAACAAGATGGCCGCGCCCATTGCGACCACGTGCGCAAGTTCGCGCGATATTTTCTCCCCGAGCAAGCAAAAAGCAACGCGATCAAGTAAAAGCGGTCGCAAACAGGAAATATCGACCGCGAACAGGCGCGAACATGCATTGCGCGACCCGGAACAGGAAGTAAGCATCGCGAGAGGGCGGGACAGGTGAAAACAAGATGGCCGCGCCCGTGAGCAACCGCATGGGTAAGTTGGCGACCCGCGATCACGCAAAAAATACCGCGAACAGGCGGCAAAAAAACTTCCGCGTCTTCGCGATATTTCCGGCGTGTTTGCGGAGATTTTCTGCATTTTTGCGATAATTTGCGGAAGTTAATTTCGCAAATTCCGCCCACCCCTAGATATATATGTTGAAGTGGTTCATGTTTTACTGATGGTGAGCTTCACTATCCCTTTTGAGACACTCGTCAATTTATTAATTCCATTTAATATCTTTAATACAGATACAGTAAAGGGACGGTATAGCAAAAGTTTGGGAATTAGAACTTTGTTTACTCTCCCCATGCCCTACTATACACTCTACAGAGTGTTTAAACGACTTTCGTAACATATAGATGTCTAGCTAGTAAAGGTGGTGTAGTTCGACTGGGCCCATTTATAATCCGTGCTATGGGATGGTTTATGTTTTACCCGCCAATTTGCATGTTTGAATACTTTTTGCTGATAAGTGTTCCGGCAGACACCTGTTAAAATATACGTTGTATATGGGTATAGTGGCACTACAGTGAATGGTGGGGGTTTCTGTTTGATTTCGTACCGTTAAGCAAGGGCAGGGGTGGGTGTGGGGGAGGTGGTTATGTTACTGATTGAAACACAGAATATAGTAACGTGCAGATGTTGAGCTACTAAAGGTGATCTAGTACCACTGGGAGCACTTATAAAGTGCCCTATGGCATGGGATATCTTTAGTCGCAAATTTGCATGTTTTAATAGGGTGGGTGTTGAGGTGGTGTAGTTGTACTGTGACTATTTATAAACCGTCTTATGGTATGGTGTATGTTTGAGTTGCAAAATTGTAAGTTTTAATAGCTTTTGCTGATGAGAGTTCCGGCAGACACCTGTTGACATTAAGTCTATCTATGGCTATAGTGGCGGTAACGGGAGTGCAGGGGCTCGTTGTTTGATTTCATAAGGTTAATCATGGGTATGGGTGGGGGTGCGGGATGTGCATATTTTGCTGATTATAAGACGGACATTTGTAACGTGGGCATGTGTAGTTAGTAAAGGTAGTTTGCGTGGGCCTATTTATTAACCGTGCTATGGTATTGTTTATGTTTTTCCTGCGAATTTGCATTTGAATACTTTTTGTTGATAAGTGTTCCGTCACAAACCTGTTAAAATTAAGCCTGTGTATGGGTATAGTGGCACTACTAGGAATGGTGGAGGTTTCTGTTTGATTTCGTACAGTTAAGGAAGGGCGGTGTGGATGTGGGGGAGGTGGGTATGTTTCTGATTAAAACACAGAATTTACTAACGTGCCGATGTCGAGCTACTGAAGGTGATGTGGTACCGCTGGGAGCACTTAGAAAGTGCCCTATGGCATGGTATATGTTTTACCCGCAAATTTGTATGTTTTAATACTCTTTTCTCATGAGCGCTCCGGTAGACGGTTGTTGAAATTAAGTTCTTGTATTGGTATAGTGTGTTTACTAGGTTTGGTGTGGCTCTTTCTTTAATTTTGTGAAGTTAAGGAAGGATGGGGAAGAGGCTGGTGCAGTGGCAGTGTGCCCATTTATGAATCGGTTTATGGTATGGTATATGTTTTTCTGGCAAATTCTCAAGTTTTAATACATTTTGGTGATGAGTGTTCCAGCAGGCAGGTACAGAAATTACATAACATTTCTGTGGATAAGACATCTTCGTGCTGATAGACACTCTTGTACTGTGAAAGAAGGCTGATAGCGTTGATGGAAAATTATGAAACTTGGTGCCATTGTAGATTTTAATGGAAGGTTACACTGTTTGTTTGTTACTATGGTGTAGTTAGGGTTCTAAGTGGGAGAAAAAAAAGTGGGGGTGCTCTAAAACGGGGGGCAAAGCTCTTAAAGGGGTGTGGGCTATGCAAGTTGGGGCGTAGTCTAAATCAAGATAAGCATTATTGTGTGCTTTAGAAAATCCTCTCCAATTATCGTAGGTTTGGAAAAAAACATTGTTTAAAGGATTTCCCTTTCTTCTACAACATGGGTAACCTAGCGTGATGTCTCCAGTTCTCAGTATTGAGCAAAATAAGCATGCGTACATCGATGTGCATGCTGTCACTGCAGTGTAATAAAAAAAAAATGACTATCTTTGTGAGGGCCAAAATAGAGCCTGGTAGAGAGTCGTTTAGAGGCCGCCTGAAAATAAGTGCCGGTCCCCAGACCCGGCCCAATTAAAGCACAGTATCCATGCTAACCTTGGCCGTAGTTCGCGAAGTAGCACTACGAGAAGCTACGCAAAGTGCACTACGCGAGCTACGCGTAGCACTTCATGAACTGCGTAGTATCTTGTTCGCACTGTGCAAGATGCCGTTTTCAATGATTGCACAGTGCGGACAAGCATCCGGCACTGTGCAATCATTGAAAACGGCATCTTGCACAGTGCGAGCTGTAGTTTTCTGCTGCTCAAGTAGATTTTTACTCGAGCGGCAGATTTCTCAACGCGGACTGGGAGTTTCTCATCGCGAGCAGTCGCGTGCATACGCGACCACTCGCAATGAGAAACCTGACCTCTTCGCGTTGAGAATCTCGCCGAGATGTTTATTTTCCACGCTCGCGATCGGCTACTTGATGCTGCTGATCGCGAACAAGGAAAAAGTATCGCCGGGATGTCATTTTGCTTGCTCGCGGTCGCCAACTTGATGTTGAGGACCGTGAGCAAGCAAAAAATGACCGCTGCACTACGCAATGCTACGCTAGTAGCGCAAACTTCGCAAACTACGCGAGCGTAGCGTAGTGCTTTGCCCAGGCTTAATCCATGCATCCTAAGCACTGCGCCATTCAACTATCTTTTAATTGATGCATATATTCCTACTTATATATATACATAAATCTGTTTGTCCGCTTATCTTAAGCATCTATGAGCGCACTCGCCTATAGTAAGTACTGTGCCATTCATGCAGCGATATATCTGTCCCAGAATCAATCCTAAGCATTTATCAGCCCACCCGTCTATCGTAAGTACTGGTCTCTGCATTCATTCATCCTTTCATCCATCCATACATTGATACATTGATCTATGTATCTATCCATTGATGCATCTGGCCATGCATCCACTCACCGTTTATTCAACTATACGTTCTTATTTCTGTGCATCTTCCGGCCCGATCTTAAATACAACGTATTATACTCATCCAGCTACTCTCCTAAGTTGTTGAAAATGCTTGCGAAAATCATTGACAGGCAGATTTTTTAATAAAGAATAACAAAGCTTTGAGTTACTCTTTGTGGAGCATACTTCAACACCCTTCTCTGGTGGTGTTTTAAACAAGGGTACATCTAGCGAAAGAAATGTAAAGGAGCTTTTAAGTGTAATACGTTGATTTAGAAACAAAACGTTTTGTCGAGTTGTTTACAGGTACACTGTTTTAAAGTGGCCGTGACTGACAGATACTGAATACCTGTACTTCTTATATTTGAGAAAGTATACCAGAGAGCGAAATTGTGGTGGTGAGAACCTTGAGTTCTATATTTCCATGTGAAGTACAGTATAGGAATATAAAAGTAATTGGAAAGCTTTTATGTTCATATTAAAGAGGGGGAGTGAGAACTTAGTGAGGCAGGCAAAGTGTGTGTTTTCGTAGCACTAAAACAAGACCGTGTGTAAGGTGAGAGGAGGTTCGTGCTGGTGTTGTCTTGTTGTGGCCGTTTGCAGAGGCGCAACCAGAGGGAAATTTCGGGGGAGCCTAATTATTTCAGCAATAGGCAGAGTGGGCATGTAGGGGTTGTAAAAAGGGGTGAAAAAGAACAGTCTCCTTTACAAAAAAATGATGTTTTGAAGACGGTGAAGTACTCGGGTGCGGCTCTGTATGTGCGCCCGGGAAGAGTCCGGGGCAATGGGCATTGCACACCTGGTGGTCTGTCTGCTATTTACCCCACGATGATGTTGCTGGTGCGTTGCAAAAAGAGAAGGGAAATACCGAGAGAAAATTGGTCTTTTTAAAGGATTTCCCTTCTCCTACAATGCGAGTCACTTGGCATGATGTCTGCAGTTCTAAGTAGTGAGCAATGTGCATGCTCTCACAGTGTCACTGCAGTGCAATAAAGTAAACAAAAACAGATTATGTTTGTGAGGTCGGAAAATAGAGCCCTATAAAGACCCGTTTTGAGGCTCCCAAAAATAAAGTGCTGGTGGTCACATCCCCACAGACACCCCCTCCAGTTAAAGCCCTGGGTTACGTTTGCGAAGTTGTTGATAAAATTGTTAGGTAATAATGGACATTTGTATGTGTGCTGTTTGGTTCATAATATCATTCTAAGTACATAGATTCAAATTTTTAAAAATACTATTTATAAAGTTGTGTGCGGTGGGTTTCAGAGAAAGTGGTGTGGGGTGGTGGGGTGTAGAAGAGAGGTGAAAAGTTTGAGGTAGTGCAGTTATATATAAATTGTAAAGTAGTATGTAAAAAATTAAATAAATACTTGCTGTATGTTCTATGGCACCACTTGTCATCCTAGTGCTCATCTGTCATGCTCCATCACGTTGTAGCACTGGGTCTGGAAGTTGTTAGTGGAAGTTTTGCAATTGTATGTTATTATTTTAACATAGTAAAGAAATGTGAAAAATAATTGAATCTATTTTTTGTTTTTCAGAAAGTTATTTTGTTTGGATTGAAATTTGGAAATGACTACAAGAAGTGAAAAAAAAGAAAAGAGAAGAAAAATATATATTTTACGAAAAGGAAAGATCTTGAAGTAGAAAAAAATGCGAGTTTGTTTGAGTAAAAGCAAAAGACAATTTTTGAAAAAAATGTTGCTAACATTTAATGAGAAAAACATCACACAAAGCAAAAAGAAGAATTTTTCAAGTAAGGTGAAGCAGAGTTCAATTTCAAATACGAGGAACAGATGATAAAGGAATAGTATCTGGTACTCGGAGACAAAAACAATTTCAAGAAATTTGTCAGAGAATTTGTTAGATCTAGAGTGATTCAGAATTTATTGAAAACATGCTGCAAATATAAAAGAAGAATGTTCCAAATCAAAGAGAATCAGCGTATTGAAAGTATAGTGTATACTGCTTTCAATTTGAAACAGAAGTTATTCATTTTGATTTTAAAGAGAATTCAAGTATTGGATAAAATAGTCAAAGTATTGAAAGACAAAAGTAGAAAAAAAAGACTTGTGAACAGAACCAACTTTTGTGAAATCTTTAGTGGACATTGGAAACATACTTCTAGTACTGAGCCTTATTTTAATGAGGAAAGTTACTTCCAGGAAAATAGTTTATCATTTGCAGTTGATACTGGAGGTCGTTGCTAAGAAGTTCAGGATGGTGTTCCTCTTCCAAAGGGGAAAATGGTTGGTAAAAGTGCAGAAGAGTTAATAGCTGAAGAAGTGCAAGGGAAACGTCCATGAGCTCCTTTGTATAAGTGGAATTGTAGTAGCATTTGTAGTATTCGACAGGAATCCATTGATATAATGCGAAATTTGCTACAAGAATATACTCAGAAAAGTATCAAACAGAAGATTAAGTTGTTACAAGGACTTTATCTATGTAATGTAAGAAAATATACTGAGAAGTATGGGCATTCTCTGGCTTGTCTTTCAAGAAAAGTTTGTAAAAGTGTTTTTCATCATTTGAGGATGTTAGCAGTACACCATTCAGAAATGCGGAACTTTGTAAAGAAACTGTACTATATAAAAAGTCCTGCATTAAGTTTAAGTGAACTGAATGGAAGTCTTTTATATGGTTCTTTATCAGATGTTCAAAAAAAGTGTGATGATATTGAAATGCGATATTTTGGTTCAGAAGAGCAGTTCATAGAAAGTGAAAGTTTGACAATTACAGATGTTGGAGGAGATGAGAAAGTGATTAGCACTGATCCGTTTGAAGAAGAAATTGGAAAGTTTAATGTAGTGTGCTCTGAAATACCAAACTATGTTTGAGTTTGTTGTCGGCGTACTTATTATAAAAGTCAAAGAAGGAATGTTGATTTGTATTTGAAAAGTGAAAAGGAGAACAATGGTAAGTGGGAAGAATTTGCAGCTTACTTGTTTGTTGAAGGTCGATTTGAGTTAGGTAGTGATCAACGTATATGTAAATATTGTTACAACAAATTTGAAAAGAACAAAATGCCTGCTAGAGCAGTGCATAATAAGTTGGAGTTAGTAGCTAATTCGCAGGAGCTGGCCAAATTGGATACATATGAGTTGGTTCTAATTCAATCTGTTCATCCTTTTCAATCTATAATTCGAGATGGAGGCTAAAACAGGTAAACTGCCACCAACGGACTTGCAAAGAGGGCTGAAAGGAAGAGTGGTATACTTACCTTTTGATTTTAAGAAAAACATTTAAACTATTGCTGGAGAGAAAGAGGAAGATGAGGCAGTAGTTATTTTAGTAAATGGTGTACCCACAAAGAATCAGAAAATATAGCAAGAATTTGTGGATGTTAATAAAGTTGAAAAGGCTACCTTATATCTTATAGAGAACAATATTTATTACAAAAATGTAAATGTGGATGAACAGGTAATACGTTTAGAAGATGATTTTGAAATTTCAAGTGGTCAAATAGAGAAAGTGGACAAGTCAAGGACTGAAGAGATTCATGAACATTAGACAATATGTCCTTTGCATTCAAAAGAAGTAATAGGAAGTAGAAAAAAGCACAGGGAACTCCAATGAGTGTATGGGAGAAAAGCTTGGAAGCTCATTGTTTTCCACAGTTGTTTCCTACTGGAGAAGGTGGACGATATGATGACCGACCTGTATGGATTCCAGCTTCAGAATATCGGTCAACAAGATTATGTTCTGAAGATCCTAGATTTCAACAGTGCATTTATACATATTTCACCTTTTGTTTGAAAGTGATCTGTCTTCTCCCTCATATGCAGTGAATTACATACTTAAAACTGGAGTTCATGAATCACTTCTTTCTGCAAAAGAATTTGTGGATAAAGTTCAAGAAACAGATGAAAATTTAGAAGCACAGTTAATCAATTTGATGGCATGTCAACGTGGAACAAATGAGAATTGGTATCATTGTCATGGAGAACTCAAGTGTATGTTACGGAACATAGGTACACCAACATGGGTTGTCACACTTAGCTGTGCAGAGTATGTATGGGAAGATTTGCTTGAGCTTTTAAGAGAAGAGAATTCTAATATAAAAAATGTTGAAATAAAGACTCCTGGTGAACTGTGTTCATTGGATCCTGTATATGTGTGCAGATATTTTATTCATGAGTTTCAAGGTATGATGTCTTTTATCTGTAATAAAAAGAATCCACCTCTTGGAGAAGTTACCGATTTCTTTTGGAGAAAGGAGTATCAAGCAAGGGTGCACCTCATATACATATGTTAGTATGGATCAAGGATGCACCTAAATTTGGAAATGATTCTGATGAAACAGTATTGTCTTTTATCGAACAGTATGTGACATGAGATTCCAAGAGAAGGAGGAGATAGAAGATTGAGACAGCAAGTTTTACATTTCCAAAGTCACCGTTGTGGTAAGTATTGAAGAAGAAAATACAAGTCTAAAGGAAACTTTTACACCAAATGTCGGTTTGGTTTTCCCCGTCCAGTCATTTGTAAAGGAAGAGTAAATTCTTTTTTTTCTTCTGTGAGGCACACAATAACTCGCAAATCTCCAAAGAATACCTACAACTTAAAAAGAACAGAAGTGTCAAAGTATATCAATGACTACAATCCAGTCATTTTAAAAATGTGAAATGCGAACATGGACATCCAGTATGTTGCGGATAACTCAATTGCTGTTGCACGTTGTGTTACATCGTACATAACAAAATCTGAAAAAACAGAGATGAAACAAATGTGGGAAGAAATTGTACAAGAGAATTGTCTTAGCAAAAAATTGTACAGCTTTAGTTTGAAAATGCTTTCCCACTGAAAAATTGGATTGTATGAATGTTCAGACTGCTTATGGTCTTCAAGTTAATATTCAAAGTCACGAGGGATCATTTGGGTAAGTTTAGTTCTTGCCTGCAAATGAAATAGAGTGTTGAAATCATTGGAAGAAATTGAACAATTAGCAGCAAATGTGCCAGATAGTACAGACATTCTTAAAACTAAAATGTTGGACACATACTATCCGAAAAGGAGTCAACATCTGGAACAGCTATGTCTGTATGTACTTCAAAATTACAGCTTCAAAAGAAATGTTAAAGAGAATTTAAAAGAAGGAAAGTTTGCAGTACTTGGATGTCATGGTTGTTTAGTAAAACATGCAAAGGGTAATCTTATAAACCACAAGAAACTTAGTTGTGAAACTCCAGATAAGCGAGAATTTTACTATTTAGCACTTCTGCAGCTGTTTAAACCATGATGTAGCAAAAGTGAATTACTTGGAGAGTTTGACTGCTACGAAGATTCTTTTAATGCTTGTAAAGATAGCATTCGATGTCCAATTTTCCCTACATATTTAAAAATGTTGAATGATGAAGTTGAACAGGAAAAGACTATTATAGCTGAAATAGCTCATGAAAGTTCTCAACATAGTCAAAGTAGTGGTCCATGTAGTCCAGATCCTCTTGGACAACCAATGGTGGAAAATGAAGCAGCGATTGCTATGCATGAAGTCGAAATTGCAATGCAACAAGCACACAAGGAGAATATAACATTGGAAAAGTTAGAAGAACAGGTAAATGTTGAACAGAAAGAGATATATGTGCAAGTGAGAGAACGGATAGAACATGGTTTGATGCATGAAAGAAAAGAATGTCTGTGTTCATCTTTTAAACCTCTTCCGATGTACATCAGTGGTCAAGCTGGGACAGGTAAAAGTTTTTTCATTAAAGTTTTGACCACTTATCTTCAAAAAACTACTGGTTCACATCTATGTTGTGTGGTAACAGCCCCAACTGGATTAGCTGCACACAATGTTAAAGGAGTTACTGTGCATAGATTATTGATGTTACCAGTGGAGCATGATAATAAATTAGAATATCATATGTTGTCTGGAGAAGCTTCTTGAGAAGTGTCAAGAGTGCTGAAGAAAATGAAACTTAATTATTGAAGAGGTGAGCATGGTCTCAAACTTAATGCTTGCTTTTGTACACTTAAGAATGCAACAGATATTAAAAACAGATTACGACGTTCTCTTTGGGGGAAAACATTTAATTGTATTTGGAGATCTGCTACAACTAACCCATGTAAAAGGAGAACCAGTGTTTAAAACTCTTCTACATGAAGACACTAAGAAATCTTTGGAAAGTATTGGAAATGTGAATCTGTGGTTACATTTTGAATATAAAGAACTCACTCAGAATATGCGACAAGCAAAATATGAAGATTATGGAAATATTCTAAATGAATTAAGAATTGGTGTTCTAAGCAAACATGGTAAACAAGCTTTTCAAAGTCGTCTACTAAAGAACTTGTTTACAAATGAAAACACACCAGCAGAAGTAATGTACAAGAAAAAAGTCTATAGTTTGCTTAATGCCTACAGTGGAAGAGTGTTATACATTTAATAGAGAGCTTATGAAATTGGAAAATCAAGAAATAGTTCACATTGAACCTATTGATAAAATGGAGCATCAAAGAATAACAATTGTTCTTTCAGGAAAAACTACAGGCTAAATTGGATTCT
The DNA here is from genome assembly GCF_964204655.1 of Triturus cristatus. Taxonomy (NCBI): domain Eukaryota; kingdom Metazoa; phylum Chordata; class Amphibia; order Caudata; family Salamandridae; genus Triturus; species Triturus cristatus. The sequence goes on from NC_140591.1 coordinate 1,529,378,714, forward strand.
TTGGAAAAGTCTGTATCAAAAACTGCTGGCTTAGAAAAAAACGTAGATGTATGGTTAAACTGTAGGGTAATTTTGAAGCGTAATCTAAATGTAAAAGAAGGTTTAGTGAATGGAGCAATGGGGAAAGTTGTTGATTTTGTGAAATATCAAAATAGAAATGGAATTGAAATTTTGAAAGTTAAATTTGATCAGATTGCAGAGGTAAGACAGATTGCACGTTCTGCCGCACGTTTTTGGCTTGTGAAAGACTTGTATGTTCTTAGAAAACAGTTTCCCTTCTGTTTAGCATATGCAATAACTATTCACAAATCACAAGGTTTAAGTGTAGATAATGCTTTGGTAAATGTTGGAAAAACTGTGTTTAAAGAGGGAATAGTATATGTTGCATTATACCGAGTTAGAACGTTGTCTGGTTTGTATTTAATTGATTTTGATGAGAACAAGGTTAGTGCTGATGTGAATTATGTAAGAGAATATAATCGTTTGAGAAAGCTTTATGCTCCCCATTTAGGTGAATATCCTATGTATGAGAAACGTGTTGTGTGTTCAAAATGCAAACATGTTGAAGAGTTAACTATGGTTGAAAAGTAGAAAGAAAATCAACAGAAAAGAAAAGATGTAAAGAAGCAGAAAATACAAACAAGTGATGATGTTGTTGGAAACCAATTAGAAAATGCTTCTGGTGTCAACTGCTATGGTAATGTCATTCTAAATGTTATATTTTATCTTGAAGATGTTTGTGGTGAAATTATGGAAAGTTCACTCTACACATTACTTCAAGAATTGAGAACTGATAGAAGTAAGATTCATTCTGCTTCTGGTATTCGCCAACTGTTGGATACATGTACTGGATCTTTAACGTTCAGTGCTAATATACAGCAAGATGCACAAGAATTTCTGATGGTTATGCTTGGAGTACTAGAAGATGAAGGAATTCAGATTGAGAGTTTATTTGGACTCAGTTACAAATGGGAACATAAATGTTAAAAGTGTTTATTATCTTCAAGTACTATAGTTGACAGAGAACGATTTTTATATTTAACAATACCTGACTGCAAATCTGTACCATTTTCCAAATTAGTAAAAGAAGCTGATCATGAGATGATGTGTTATCGTTGTAAATCAAGAATGCTATCTGCATTATGCCTACAAAGATATGGAAAATATTTGATTATAATGCTGCAATGCTGTCGACCAAATGGAAGAAAAGTGGAAACCAAAATTAAAAATGTTGTTGCTAATCAAGTATCTATTTCTGGAAGAACTTTTGCAACAGTAATGATACACACTTGGAAATGAAACCGAGATTGCCTTATGAATTACCCAACTCATACTTAGTTTTTCTGAAACAAAGATTTTAGATACACTATTCGGCTTTAATGGGAAGGTGTATAGATCTTTAAGAAAATCATACTGGATGCTTTCAAAGCAAAATTTTTGATACATTATCTGGCGTATTGGGAAAATGTGCAGAGAAACTACATAAGATCTTTAAGGAATTCATACTGGATGCTTTCAAAGCAAAGTTTTTGATACATTATGTGGTGTATTGGAAAAATTATGCAGAGAAACTACGTAAGATCTTGAAGGAATTCATACTGGATGCTTTCAAAGCGAAATTTTTGATACATTATCTGGCGTATTGGGTAAATTTGCAGACAATCTACGAAGTAAAGGTAAGCTTTGAACATTTGAAGTACTATTGGATGTGTTATTTGTGTTGATTTTGTATTATATTTGTGAGAATTAGGGATTTGGGTTTTTTAACAATCTAGTTGATTGTTTTTTTTTCCTGCTGTTTATGATGAAACTACACTGGCATCACTGTGAATAGTGAAGTTAAGTAGTAGCTTTTGACAGCAAAAAAAGGGAGAAAAATTGTTATCATTGTAATTTGTGAAATGTATTACGTTACATAGTACTCTTGCAGTTTATTTCATGTAGATGAAAAGTTAGAAAAAAAAATATTAATGACAGATACACAATAGTAGTTCGATATTTAAAAAACCTTCGAAATTCACTGAAAAAACCATAGGTTTTACAGACGTTATAGTTAGGAATTAGTATTTAAAAACCTTAGAAATTCACTGTAAAAACCATAGGTTTCAGGGACGTTATAATTAGTTGTACATTTGACTCATATAAAACCAGAGAAATGTGCCTGTTATAGTTAGTTGAGCTAACTAAAACTCGCGCGCCCGCAATGCACTGCTGATGATGTCAAATATTACATCACTCATGACATGGTCAGTGACATCACTGATGACATCTCAAATGACATCACTGCTGACATCACTTATGACAATCTGATGCACATACTGATGCACTAATATAAACTTTGATACACCCATTGTAAAATGCTGACTACTATTTTTGAAACCATACACAGAAGAATGCCATATACTACCTAGCACTCACTATTTCCTAGGTCTACACACACATCCAGTCACTTATACATGTAGTTACTCATCAATAGACGACTATAATATGCACTCATACATCTATACATATAGTCACACGCTGCCACTCATCCATAGAGATACTCACACGCCTAGTCAGTAATGCAAAGAATGAATCACATACCCATTTAATCATGTATACAGTTATACAGATCAACTTCGTTATTTTTAGACATACCACATCACTCATTTATACAGATACTAACAATCACTGATAGAAGCAGACACGTATTTATACACCCACTCTTGAAATAACTTAGTCTCACATATACTCATTTATATACTCCAACACTCACATATAGTGGATTAAAACATATGTAGTTAGTCACAGATATACCTCTGAGACATTTATTCACTCACCAACACACCCATGGACACACTAACTCACCCATACAGCCCTTTCCAGATGCACTTTTTAATCCATACAACCACTGAATCACCCACTCAGACATCTATGCACAGACTCAAACACCCACCCACCCACACAGACACTCAGGGACCCATACAGATACTCAGACAACAAATCAATAACCTATATAGACACTCATATTGGTATTCAGCAACCCATGCAGTTGCTTACACACCAAATGGAGAGACTAATACAGACTTTTACACAGTTTAGTCACTAACCTATGCATTCAGTAAGACACGTCCAATCACTCACTTATACAGTCAGTACGAAATAATTCCTTTAGGCACTTGTAAGTGCATTCATTCTTCAATACACCTTGGCATGTATATATATAAAACATTTTAACATTTTATAGAAACACGCATTCACTGGATGATGTCATGAGTGATGTCATCAGTGATGTCATTTGAGATGTCATCAGTGATGTCATCAGTGATGTCACTGACCATGTCATGTGTGATGTAATATGTGACATCATCAGCAGTGCATTGCGGACGCGCAAGTTATAGTTAGCTCAACTAACTATAACAGGCGAATTTATCTGTTTTTATATGAGTCAAATGCCCAACTAACTATAACGTCCCTGAAACCTATATTTTTTTGTGTGAATTTCTAAGGTTTTTTAAATGCTAATTCCTAACTATAACGTCTGTAAAACCTATGGTTTTTTCAGTGAATATATATATATATATATATATATATATATATATATATACATATACATATACACACATTACCTACTGGCGGTCGCCAGTAGGTAGTTATAGTTAGGACCACGTTTCCATAGGAAATCCGCAACATTCTATTTTGAATAACTTTGGCGCCGGTTGACGAATCCTCGCGAATTTTTCAAAATAGGTGGGGCGCTACGCTCCGCTCCTACCCTGAAAGTCTCGGGGGGATTCATCAAGCGGGGGCTGAGATAAAAGGGGGGTCCCAAAACACGTTTTTCCCATGCATTTTTCCATAGGACCTTTAGACACAGCTACAGCCCGAACGGCTGAACAGAATTACTTGAAATTTGGCAGAGAGGTAGTCCTCAGGTCAAGGAAGTGCCTTTTGTAGGTTTGGTGTAAATCTGTTCAGTAGATTCTGAGAAAATAGCATTTAAATCAATATATATATCTGAGCCAGCGTACGGTGCGCTTATGTCAAGAATTCCTGTCATACAAGGGAAACACGCCCTTATGTAAACAGGAGAGCTGTTACATAACTCAAGGAAAACACGCCCTTATGTAAACAGGAGAGCTGTTACATAACTCAAGGGAAACACGCCCTTATGTAAACAGGAGAGCTGTTACATAACTCAAGGGAAACACGCCCTTATGTAAACAGGAGAGCTGTTACATAACTCAAGGAAACACGCCCTTATGTAAACAGGAGAGCTGTTACATAACTCAAGGAAAACACGCCCTATAAAGGGAGGAACCGGGAGGTACAACGCTGTCGGATATTGTGTTCACACCGACGTACCTGCTTCGTGAAGAGCAGTGTTCCGGAGTGGTGCTCCAGTAAGGCAAGAACGGAGGTAGGTCGAGTCGTTACTCCCTGGGCCGTGTCTTGCCCCATCGTCACCTGTGAAAGACCCGGAAGCTCTACCGGTCAACCATTGAGCTTCGCTTTTTGACTCGGCTGAGTCCAAGCGCAGTGGCGCTTTTGCTGGTTGGAGTCGTAACTCCCAGCCCGACCAGAGACTCAGGGACTGCCAACTGTAACGCACACCAGGAGGTGTTTGCCGCGTTACAGACTCGGAAGTCCACAGGATCGATCGAGCGGCTGCTCTCGGTTCAGTCTTCTTGCTTGTGATTGGGGTATCGGTGACGCATCACCAGGAGGTGACTCCGCGTCCCGGTGCAGTCTGAGGAAGAGGTTGAGCGGCTGCTCCCTTCAGGTAGAGACCCCGGCTGGGTGTTTCCCTGACTCCTCGATTCTCCCCAACACTCTTCGTGCCCCTCACAGCCTACCGATTGGCATTGTCGGCCATTTCATTTCTGCCCTCTGTTGGCATACGCCGGGACCGGCGTATATGCAGAGGACGGTTAGGACCATCCGTGCTGTGGGCTGGTAACGTACTTAGCCTGGAGGATTCCAGTGACTATAACTTGTTTATTCTTTGTATTATATTTGCCTTCATTAAAACAACTAACCCTTCACTAGTGGTTGCGTCCTCATTGTCGTGTCTGTTAAACGATCCTGAGACGTTCAGGGCGTTACAAAATATCCGACCTTAATAACACTAACTGTCTCCCGGTCGATAACAGACATGGCAACACTTGATGATGTGCTGGCTGCTTTAGCGGCCATGCAAGTTGAAGTGGCTGCCTCTAGGCAAGAAACAGCCGATGTAAAAGCCAGACTGGATGCTATCCAATTGGACCCGCTCACGCCCAGCACCCCCCTCACGAATCAGACCCCTGCGGTAGTAGTGGAAATGCCGGTAGCCATCCCCTTGGCGACACCAGAGAGGTACAGTGGGGATCCTAACACAGTGCAGGTATTCCTCACACAAGTGGCGCTACATTCATCGTGCACACCAAAGGCGTTCCCCACGAGTCAGGCTCGTGTGGCTTTCCTTATATCCTATTTGGCTGGAAACGCGGCACAATGGGCCGTACCTCTGGTGAGCAGGGACGACCCCCTCTTATGTGATTGGGGTGCTTTTCGCGAGGAATTCCTGAAGGTATTCGACAGAAGGGCTGACTCGTACACGGCGGACCGTGAAATGCTTGAGTTGAGACAGGGATCCAACGACCTGGTGCAGTATCTCAACGCGTTCCGAAGGCTGGTTGCGGAAACCAAGTGGCCTGTTGCTAAACAGACGGCGCTCTTCCATCAAGGGCTGTGCGATGAGCTCAAGGACGCCGTGGCTCATATTGACCCTCAACCCAAGACATGTGAGGGCCTTATCAACCTGGTATTACGGCTGGAACATAGGCTAAGTGAAAGAAAGGGGGATCATGGGAGAAAAGGAAAATCCCTTCCATCCTATGTGACGGTGGGAAGTCCTGAAACTTCCACCGCATCCAAGGGAGAACCCATGGACATCGGCGCAATACGAGCGAGCCTCACAGCCACGGAGAAAGAGTCACGCCGTAAACAAGGATTGTGCCTATATTGTGGCAAACCGAAGACGTCACGTTATCGGGCCAACCGGTCGGTAACAGCCGTGGTGGACATACCGGCGGAAAACTAGAGGACTCCAAGACCAGAGAAGGGGCATCTCGGAGTCACTCATCCATCCCTTCACTTTCCAACTCGGTCACTAAGGGACAACGACACCTGTTTATCACGGTGCACGTGGGAGTGCATGACCAGTGGATACCCGTGGCATGTTTATGGACCACAACGAGGCATGCAGGCTAGGGCTAGTGCTTCTTCCCAAAGCTGTACCCGAAGACGTCTATGCTGTAGACGGAAGGCGATTGGTGACGGGGCCCATCGGGCAGCACACGGGGGTCCTTCCGATGAGATATGGGTGGAACCATTTGGAACAAATCGATTTTAACATCATCCGCGCGCCCCAATATGGTGTCATATTGGGATTGCCGTGGCTACAGAAACACAACCCCTTTGTGGATTGGCCAACACATCGCATCGAAATGACGTCACCGTATTGCATCCTGCATTGTGGAATAAGAACGGAATCCCTTGACGCAGATGAGAGCGGGAGTCAGACGGTGGCTACAGCGGCAGAAAAATATGTGGCTCTCCCCCAGGCTTATCACAGTTTTGAGGATGTATTTGATGGGGTGAAGGCGGAAGTGCTACCACCACATAGACAGTTTGACTGCCAGATCGACCTGGTGCCAGGGGCCAGCGTTCCCAGCGGCAGGCTGTATGCCCTGACGGAGCCTGAAAACGTGCATCTCCGGGGGTACCTGGATAAACTCCTCAAGCTAGGATTCATCCGCCCGTCCAAGTCTCCGGCCGCCTCGCCACTCTTCTTCATCCCGAAGGCTAATGGGGAGCTGAGAGCCTGTGTGGACTTTAGGGCATTGAATGCGATAACCATAAAAAATCGGTACCCCTTGCCTCTCATCAGTGTACTTCTGGAACAGGTCAAGAAAGCTCGTATCTACACCAAGTTGGATTTGAAAGGGGCATACCATCTGGTGCGCATGAGGGACGGAGACGAGTGGAAGACCGCCTTTAAGACCAGGTTCGGCCTTTTTGAGTACCTCGTCATGCCGTTCGGTCTGTGCAACGCCCCGGCAGCCTTTCAGTACTTTTTGAATGAGGTATTCAGAGAGGAGTTGGATATCTACGTGGTCGTATATATCGACGACATCCTCATCTATTCGTCCAGTGTGGAGGAGCACGTACACCACGTCAAAGCTGTGCTCCAAAAGCTGAGGGAAAACATGCTGTTTTGTAAACTCAGCAAGTGTGACTTCCACGTCACATCCGTGGAATTCCTCGGAGTGATGCTGAGTCCAGAGGGACAGGAGATGGCAGAACGAAAGATCAAGGCGGTGAAAGAATGGCCGGTGCCCCAAAGCGTGAAGGACGTCCAAAGTTTCATTGGCTTCGCCAACTTTTACAGGCGGTTCATAGATGGATTTTCAGGAGTGGTGGCCCCAATCACACAGCTACTGAGGAAATCCAAGGAGTTTGTCTGGTCCCCTGAAGCGAACAAAGCCTTCGAGGCCCTGAAAAGCGCCTTTGGTAAGGCGCCGGTGTTGGCTCACCCCGATCCGGATCTCCCCTACGTGGTGGAAGCGGACGCGTCGGATGTGGCGCTGGGGGCTATCTTGTCCCAACGCAACCACGACACAGGGGTGCTTCATCCCGTTGCGTACATGTCCCGCAAACTCAACGACGCCGAACGCAACTACCATATTGCGGAGAAGGAGCTTCTCGCAATCAAGGACGCCTTCACCGAATGGAGGCATTGGTTGATGGGGGCAAGACATGTGGTATCGGTGTACACGGACCATCGGAACCTACAGTTCATGACTGCCACTAGACACCTTTCTCCCAGGCAGCTGCGGTGGATGATCTTCTTTGCGGGGTTCAACTTCCGCATCACATATCGGCCGGGGACGGAAAACCGAAAGGCGGACGCCCTGTCCCGTCAATCTGCAGTTAAGGAACCATTGCCTGCGACCGAGCGTTCCATCATTTCCCCGAGGATGGTATTGGGGGTTATCCAACCGGATACTTTCCTGAGGGGAATAAAGAGAGGGATCAGGTCATTCGCATGGCGGAGGTGGCTCCTCAGTCACAGAGAATGGCAGCTGAAGGACGGGATACCCCTGAAGGGCAGGTGCCTATTGATACCCACGCCTAGGCTAAGGAAACAAGCATTCATCTGGTGCCATGACTCTCCATGCGCAGGTCATTTGGGCTTTGAAAAAACGGTGGCTAGCATGGGACGGCATTTCTGGTGGCCAACCATGAGAGTGGATGTCAGGAGGTGGGGACAGGAGTGTCCTACGTGTGCTACCATGAAGGCCGACCATGGCCGAACCCAAGGGCTCTTACATCCACTTCCAACCCCGGATAGACCATGGGATAGCATATCACTGGACTTCGTGGTGGGCCTACCGGTAGACCAGGGGATGACGGCAATACTGGTGGTGGTGGATTACTTGACGAAAATGGGGCACTTCATCCCCTGCAAGAGAGTCCCTACGGCCGGGGACTTGGCGTCACTACTCCTAAAGAATGTGGTACGACTGCATGGATTACCTGGGGTGATCGTGTCGGACCGGGGGTCGCAGTTTACTGCGCAATTCTGGAAGACTTGGTGCACTGCGCTGCATGTTAAGACCGCCCTGTCCACCAGCTACCACCCTCAAACGGACGGCCAAACCGAGCGCCTGAACCAAACGCTCAAACAGTATCTGCGATGTTTTGTGGACCAGGGCAGGGAAGAATGGGTCGACTTGCTATGGGTTGCAGAGATAGCCTATAACAACGCCACTCACAGCTCCACACAGTCATCTCCGTTCTATAGCAACTATGGCCAACATCCCAGGTTCTTGCCATTTCTACATCCGTTCAGAGAGGACAGGATTCCCGCCACAGCGGACAGGGTGGCACACATAAAAGACACATTGATGCGCTCAAGGGCTGTCCTAATAGAGGCCAAGAGAAGATACAAGGCTGCGGCAGATAGGAAGAGAAGGCCCGGGCCACTGTACCGCACTGGAGACTACGTCTGGATATCCACAAGAAACATGAGGTTTCGAAAGAACAGTGTGTTCCATCCCAAGTATATGGGCCCCTATCGAATTACCAAGTGTATGGGTTCCGTGAACGTGAAGGTGTGCTTGCCCCAGTCATTGTGGATACACCCTGTCTTTCATGTATCATTGCTCAAACCAGCACCCTCCAAGCCGTCTGGGACACCTCGGCCGGTATGCGTGGAGTCGGAGGTGGAGTATGAAGTGTCGGGCATACGGGCGTCCAAATGGCGCAGGGGGAAGCTGTGGTACCTGGTTGCGTGGAAAGGCTATGGCCCGGAGGAGCATTCATGGGAACCGGCTGAAGGGGTTCATGCTCCGCGCTTGGTCTCCTTGTTCCATCGGCGTTTTCCTGCCAGCGCTGGACCCGTGGGGAGCCGCTGAAAGGGAGGATGTACTGTCAAGAATTCCTGTCATACAAGGGAAACACGCCCTTATGTAAACAGGAGAGCTGTTACATAACTCAAGGAAAACACGCCCTTATGTAAACAGGAGAGCTGTTACATAACTCAAGGGAAACACGCCCTTATGTAAACAGGAGAGCTGTTACATAACTCAAGGGAAACACGCCCTTATGTAAACAGGAGAGCTGTTACATAACTCAAGGAAACACGCCCTTATGTAAACAGGAGAGCTGTTACATAACTCAAGGAAAACACGCCCTATAAAGGGAGGAACCGGGAGGTACAACGCTGTCGGATATTGTGTTCACACCGACGTACCTGCTTCGTGAAGAGCAGTGTTCCGGAGTGGTGCTCCAGTAAGGCAAGAACGGAGGTAGGTCGAGTCGTTACTCCCTGGGCCGTGTCTTGCCCCATCGTCACCTGTGAAGGACCCGGAAGCTCTACCGGTCAACCATTGAGCTTCGCTTTTTGACTCGGCTGAGTCCAAGCGCAGTGGCGCTTTTGCTGGTTGGAGTCGTAACTCCCAGCCCGACCAGAGACACAGGGACTGCCAACTGTAACGCACACCAGGAGGTGTTTGCCGCGTTACAGACTCGGAAGTCCACAGGATCGATCGAGCGGCTGCTCTCGGTTCAGTCTTCTTGCTTGTGATTGGGGTATCGGTGACGCATCACCAGGAGGTGACTCCGCGTCCCGGTGCAGTCTGAGGAAGAGGTTGAGCGGCTGCTCCCTTCAGGTAGAGACCCCGGCTGGGTGTTTCCCTGACTCCTCGATTCTCCCCAACACTCTTCGTGCCCCTCACAGCCTACCGATTGGCATTGTCGGCCATTTCATTTCTGCCCTCTGTTGGCATACGCCGGGACCGGCGTATATGCAGAGGACGGTTAGGACCATCCGTGCTGTGGGCTGGTAACGTACTTAGCCTGGAGGATTCCAGTGACTATAACTTGTTTATTCTTTGTATTATATTTGCCTTCATTAAAACAACTAACCCTTCACTAGTGGTTGCGTCCTCATTGTCGTGTCTGTTAAACGATCCTGAGACGTTCAGGGCGTTACAGCTTACGGTGCGCTTACCGTACGCGTACGGTGGTGTGCGCGAGCGCGATTCTGATTGGTTGTTAGATCTTAGTAAACATTCGAATCGGTCGAAACCAGGAAGCGGCGGCCGCCATTTCGTGTGTTTCACTCAGAAAAAAAAGAGTGATATCTTGAAAAGGGGGCAAGGGAGAGAGTTACAGACCCCCTAACATTTGTAAGGGGGTCAAAGAAGGACAGAAAAGTACAAAGAAAACATTTATTGATTTTAAAAAAAATCGCGGGGTACGCGTACGGTAAGCTCAACGTACGCGTACGGTAGAAAAAAAATAAAATAAAAGAAATGAAATGCAGATTTAAGAGTTTAGATATTAGGGGGCTCTAAAAAGAGCCGTTGTGTTTATGAAGTGATTTTTTAGTGGTACCTACAAGTAAGTACCGATGCAGAGTCTAAGGTTCAAGAGGAAGTCTCTGTTCCCTTCATCAGTGAAGTGCACACCATCTCCTCTATAAATGTCTTGCATGTCGTAACGCAAGTTGTTGTGGTAAATAGAACCCATACCATAGTCACGGAGGAAAGCAGAAACAGATTTGTTGACGTGCTTTCTTGCTTTGTCAATCTGCGGACAGAAATGATTGGACCAGTTCCATTTTTGCCTTTGGCATATGTTAGAAAACACAAAGGCAGTTTTAGGGAAAAGTGAAAACAGTTGTGCAAAGGTGTCCTTCATAAGCATTTCCAGACCTACCCCAGTCAAAGTGCCTAGGTCATTGCCACCACAGTGCACTATTATGAGGTCAGGGTGTTGGATTTGCATGAAGGATTTCACCAATGGCATCAATTGGTGCCACTTTAACCCTCTCTGACCAATCCATTTAATGTCTACATTTGGCAAAGCAAGGTCTCTCACCATATCTGTTTTCTCTGCATACTTTTCACTCCAGAAGACATAGCTGTGCCCTACAATCCACACTGTGAACATCTTCAAAGGAGAACTGGATGCACTCAGGAGGTGTAATTCAGTAGAATGGTAAAAAGAAATGAAAGACAGTTTGGAAATGGGGGCATACATATTTTTTTTATAAAAAAAAGAACTGATTGGCTGTTTCATACCATTCTACAATAAAAACTAGGCTGTATGTGTAAATTAATAGAAGCATGTTTTGTATTGGTACAGAAAAATGTGTTACCAAAGAACAGTACTATGGATTTGCTGTTAGGTTTGAAAAGTCAAGCACTCTTGCTCTTAGGAAATGAAACATTGTGTGGCGAACTTCTGACCTAACTCAACAAAGCAGTGTTCCATGAGCTGTTGCTATGGTAGCAGGCAGAAGTCAAGTTGGGGGAGGGGTACTAGGCAGAAGTCAAGTTGGGGGAAGGGTACTTTTGGAAAAGAGTTGGTTTTCAACCAATAGAAATGTGTGATTACATTTGAAAAAAAGGGGGAAGCACTGAGATTTGAAATTAACATGTATACGTGTGGAAAAAGAGAGGGAAAGTTTGCCATTATCTGGTTCTGCTGAGAGGAGAGAGGTGTAAAGAACAGAGATCCTGGCTCTGATAATCTGCTGTTTGAGTGCCACATTTCTTTCACAACTACCTAATTTTAAAGGTGAGTTTAGAGTTTGAGAGGGGATGTATATGGTAAATTAAGAAATGAATAATAGAAATGGAATTCCTTTTGTTGAAGTTGTGTTTATCATTTTCTGTTTTGGGAGAAATTTAAATGTGAGGAACATGTAAAATAATATGGACTATGTGTTCACGATAAATTAAGGTGTACTGGTATAAATAAGGAATACTTTTAGGGTTTGAGGTTGCACTCAGTAATGCAAATACATTCAGCATTACTAAGGCTGGTTGCCCTTGCTGGAGTGTAGTCAGTCACCCAGGTTACACATGTTGCTGGTCTCAGAAAGCTGTTTGGTATTGCTCTGGTGATTTTAAATTTGCATTAGATGGAAAGGGGGAGGTATTTTGTTATGCAGAAGCAGACTCTTAGCACACAGCCAGCTGCTTACCCTGTGGAATCATGCACAGTATTCACAAGCGAGTGGGGTTTGAGGTTTCAGTCAGTAATGCAAATACATTCAGCATCACTAAGGCTGGTTGCCCTTGCTGGAGTGTAGTCAGTCACCCAGGTTACACATGGTGCTGGTCTGAAAAAGCAGTTTGGACATGTGCTTTTTTAAGAATCTGAAAAGTGGATTCAAAATGTGTCAGTCTGTAAAAGTGTTTATCACTTGCCAAAAAAAAGAGTAGTAAGTGTGCTTTCAAATTGGCAAAGAAATTTCGTTTTGTGACTAATATGAAAACATGACTCTGTGTGCAAAAAGGAATTACAGGCAGAGATTTATTGCGTATTGCTCTGGTGATTTCACAGTTGCATTAGATGGAAAGGGGGAGCGATTTTTTGGTGCAGAAGCAGACTCTTAGCACACACCCAGCTGCTTACCCTGTGGAATCATGCACAGTATTCACAAGCGAGTGGGGTTTGAGGTTTCAGTCAGTAATGCAAATACATTCAGCATCACTAAGGCTGGTTGCCCTTGCTGGAGTGTAGTCAGTCACCCAGGTTACACATGGTGCTGGTCTGAAAAAGCAGTTTGGACATGTGCTTTTTTAAGAATCTGAAAAGTGGATTCAAAATGTTTCAGTCTGTAAAAGTGTTTATCACTTGCCAAAAAAAAGAGTAGTAAGTGTGCTTTCAAATTGGCAAAGAAATTTCGTTTTGTGACTAATATGAAAACATGACTCTGTGTGCAAAAAGGAATTACAGGCAGAGATTTATTGCGTATTGCTCTGGTGATTTCACAGTTGCATTAGATGGAAAGGGGGAGCCATTTTTTGGTGCAGAAGCAGACTCTTAGCACACACCCAGCTGCTTACCCTGTGGAATCATGCACAGTATTCACAAGCGAGTGGGGTTTGAGGTTTCAGTCAGTAATGCAAATACATTCAGCATCACTAAGGCTGGTTGCCCTTGCTGGAGTGTAGTCAGTCACCCAGGTTACACATGGTGCTGGTCTGAAAAAGCAGTTTGGACATGTGCTTTTTTAAGAATCTAAAAAGTGGATTCAAAATGTGTCAGTCTGTAAAAGTGTTTATCACTTGCCAAAAAAAAGAGTAGTAAGTGTGCTTTCAAATTGGCAAAGAAATTTCGTTTTGTGACTAATATGAAAACATGACTCTGTGTGCAAAAAGGAATTACAGGCAGAGATTTATTGTGTATTGCTCTGGTGATTTCACAGTTGCATTAGATGGAAAGGGGGAGCCATTTTGTGGTGCAGAAGCAGACTCTTAGCACACACCCAGCTGCTTACCCTGTGGAATCATGCACAGTATTCACAAGCGAGTGGGGTTTGAGGTTTCAGTCAGTAATGCAAATACATTCAGCATCACTAAGGCTGGTTGCCCTTGCTGGAGTGTAGTCAGTCACCCAGGTTACACATGGTGCTGGTCTGAAAAAGCAGTTTGGACATGTGCTTTTTTAAGAATCTAAAAAGTGGATTCAAAATGTGTCAGTCTGTAAAAGTGTTTATCACTTGCCAAAAAAAAGAGTAGTAAGTGTGCTTTCAAATTGGCAAAGAAATTTCGTTTTGTGACTAATATGAAAACATGACTCTGTGTGCAAAAAGGAATTACAGGCAGAGATTTATTGCGTATTGCTCTGGTGATTTCACAGTTGCATTAGATGGAAAGGGGGAGCCATTTTTTGGTGCAGAAGCAGACTCTTAGCACACACCCAGCTGCTTACCCTGTGGAATCATGCACAGTATTCACAAGCGAGTGGGGTTTGAGGTTTCAGTCAGTAATGCAAATACATTCAGCATCACTAAGGCTGGTTGCCCTTGCTGGAGTGTAGTCAGTCACCCAGGTTACACATGGTGCTGGTCTGAAAAAGCAGTTTGGACATGTGCTTTTTTAAGAATCTGAAAAGTGGATTCAAAATGTGTCAGTCTGTAAAAGTGTTTATCACTTGCCAAAAAAAAGAGTAGTAAGTGTGCTTTCAAATTGGCAAAGAAATTTCGTTTTGTGACTAATATGAAAACATGACTCTGTGTGCAAAAAGGAATTACAGGCAGAGATTTATTGCGTATTGCTCTGGTGATTTCACAGTTGCATTAGATGGAAAGGGGGAGCCATTTTTTGGTGCAGAAGCAGACTCTTAGCACACACCCAGCTGCTTACCCTGTGGAATCATGCACAGTATTCACAAGCGAGTGGGGTTTGAGGTTTCAGTCAGTAATGCAAATACATTCAGCATCACTAAGGCTGGTTGCCCTTGCTGGAGTGTAGTCAGTCACCCAGGTTACACATGGTGCTGGTCTGAAAAAGCAGTTTGGACATGTGCTTTTTTAAGAATCTGAAAAGTGGATTCAAAATGTTTCAGTCTGTAAAAGTGTTTATCACTTGCCAAAAAAAAGAGTAGTAAGTGTGCTTTCAAATTGGCAAAGAAATTTCGTTTTGTGACTAATATGAAAACATGACTCTGTGTGCAAAAAGGAATTACAGGCAGAGATTTATTGCGTATTGCTCTGGTGATTTCACAGTTGCATTAGATGGAAAGGGGGAGCCATTTTTTGGTGCAGAAGCAGACTCTTAGCACACACCCAGCTGCTTACCCTGTGGAATCATGCACAGTATTCACAAGCGAGTGGGGTTTGAGGTTTCAGTCAGTAATGCAAATACATTCAGCATCACTAAGGCTGGTTGCCCTTGCTGGAGTGTAGTCAGTCACCCAGGTTACACATGGTGCTGGTCTGAAAAAGCAGTTTGGACATGTGCTTTTTTAAGAATCTAAAAAGTGGATTCAAAATGTGTCAGTCTGTAAAAGTGTTTATCACTTGCCAAAAAAAAGAGTAGTAAGTGTGCTTTCAAATTGGCAAAGAAATTTCGTTTTGTGACTAATATGAAAACATGACTCTGTGTGCAAAAAGGAATTACAGGCAGAGATTTATTGTGTATTGCTCTGGTGATTTCACAGTTGCATTAGATGGAAAGGGGGAGCCATTTTTTGGTGCAGAAGCAGACTCTTAGCACACACCCAGCTGCTTACCCTGTGGAATCATGCACAGTATTCACAAGCGAGTGGGGTTTGAGGTTTCAGTCAGTAATGCAAATACATTCAGCATCACTAAGGCTGGTTGCCCTTGCTGGAGTGTAGTCAGTCACCCAGGTTACACATGGTGCTGGTCTGAAAAAGCAGTTTGGACATGTGCTTTTTTAAGAATCTAAAAAGTGGATTCAAAATGTGTCAGTCTGTAAAAGTGTTTATCACTTGCCAAAAAAAAGAGTAGTAAGTGTGCTTTCAAATTGGCAAAGAAATTTCGTTTTGTGACTAATATGAAAAC
This sequence comes from Triturus cristatus, assembly GCF_964204655.1. NCBI lineage: Eukaryota > Metazoa > Chordata > Amphibia > Caudata > Salamandridae > Triturus > Triturus cristatus. Next base: position 1,529,394,570 of record NC_140591.1, read on the forward strand.
ATGACTCTGTGTGCAAAAAGGAATTACAGGCAGAGATTTATTGCGTATTGCTCTGGTGATTTCACAGTTGCATTAGATGGAAAGGGGGAGCCATTTTTTGGTGCAGAAGCAGACTCTTAGCACACACCCAGCTGCTTACCCTGTGGAATCATGCACAGTATTCACAAGCGAGTGGGGTTTGAGGTTTCAGTCAGTAATGCAAATACATTCAGCATCACTAAGGCTGGTTGCCCTTGCTGGAGTGTAGTCAGTCACCCAGGTTACACATGGTGCTGGTCTGAAAAAGCAGTTTGGACATGTGCTTTTTTAAGAATCTGAAAAGTGGATTCAAAATGTGTCAGTCTGTAAAAGTGTTTATCACTTGCCAAAAAAAAGAGTAGTAAGTGTGCTTTCAAATTGGCAAAGAAATTTCGTTTTGTGACTAATATGAAAACATGACTCTGTGTGCAAAAAGGAATTACAGGCAGAGATTTATTGCGTATTGCTCTGGTGATTTCACAGTTGCATTAGATGGAAAGGGGGAGCCATTTTTTGGTGCAGAAGCAGACTCTTAGCACACACCCAGCTGCTTACCCTGTGGAATCATGCACAGTATTCACAAGCGAGTGGGGTTTGAGGTTTCAGTCAGTAATGCAAATACATTCAGCATCACTAAGGCTGGTTGCCCTTGCTGGAGTGTAGTCAGTCACCCAGGTTACACATGGTGCTGGTCTGAAAAAGCAGTTTGGACATGTGCTTTTTTAAGAATCTAAAAAGTGGATTCAAAATGTGTCAGTCTGTAAAAGTGTTTATCACTTGCCAAAAAAAAGAGTAGTAAGTGTGCTTTCAAATTGGCAAAGAAATTTCGTTTTGTGACTAATATGAAAACATGACTCTGTGTGCAAAAAGGAATTACAGGCAGAGATTTATTGCGTAGTGCTCTGGTGATTTCACAGTTGCATTAGATGGAAAGGGGGAGCCATTTTTTGGTGCAGAAGCAGACTCTTAGCACACACCCAGCTGCTTACCCTGTGGAATCATGCACAGAATTCACAAGCGAGTGGGGTTTGAGGTTTCAGTCAGTAATGCAAAAACATTCAGCATCACTAAGGCTGGTTGCCCTTGCTGGAGTGTAGTCAGTCACCCAGGTTACACATGGTGCTGGTCTGAAAAAGCAGTTTGGACATGTGCTTTTTTAAGAATCTGAAAAGTGGATTCAAAATGTGTCAGTCTGTAAAAGTGTTTATCGCTTGCCAAAAAAAAGAGTAGTAAGTGTGCTTTCAAATTGGCAAAGAAATTTCGTTTTGTGACTAATATGAAAACATGACTCTGTGTGCAAAAAGGAATTACAGGCAGAGATTTATTGCGTATTGCTCTGGTGATTTCACAGTTGCATTAGATGGAAAGGGGGAGCCATTTTTTGGTGCATAAGCAGACTCTTAGCACACACCCAGCTGCTTACCCTGTGGGATCATGCACAGTATTCACAAGCGAGTGGGGTTTGAGGTTTCAGTCAGTAATGCAAATACATTCAGCATTACTAAGGCTGGTTGCCCTTGCTGGAGTGTAGTCAGTCACCCAGGTTACACATGGTGCTGGTCTGAAAAAGCAGTTTGGACATGTGCTTTTTTAAGAGTCTGAAAAGTGGATTCAAAATGTGTCAGTCTGTAAAAGTGTTTATCACTTACCAAAAAAAAGAGTAGTAAGTGTGCTTTCAAATTGGCAAAGAAATTTCGTTTTGTGACTAATATGAAAACATGACTCTGTGTGCAAAAAGGAATTACAGGCAGAGATTTATTGCGTATTGCTCTGGTGATTTCACAGTTGCATTAGATGGAAAGGGGGAGCCATTTTTTGGTGCAGAAGCAGACTCTTAGCACACACCCAGCTGCTTACCCTGTGGAATCATGCACAGTATTCACAAGCGAGTGGGGTTTGAGGTTTCAGTCAGTAAAGCAAAAACATTCAGCATCACTAAGGCTGGTTGCCCTTGCTGGAGTGTAGTCAGTCACCCAGGTTACACATGGTGCTGGCCTGAAAAAGCAGTTTGGACATGTGCTTTTTTAAGAATCTGAAAAGTGGATTCATAATGTGTCAGTCTGTAAAAGTGTTTATCACTTGCCAAAAAAAAGAGTAGTAAGTGTGCTTTCAAATTGGCAAAGAAATTTCGTTTTGTGACTAATATGAAAACATGACTCTGTGTGCAAAAAGGAATTACAGGCAGAGATTTATTGCGTATTGCTCTGGTGATTTCACAGTTGCATTAGATGGAAAGGGGGAGCCATTTTTTGGTGCAGAAGCAGACTCTTAGCACACACCCAGCTGCTTACCCTGTGGAATCATGCACAGTATTCACAAGCGAGTGGGGTTTGAGGTTTCAGTCAGTAATGCAAAAACATTCAGCATCACTAAGGCTGGTTGCCCTTGCTGGAGTGTAGTCAGTCACCCAGGTTACACATGGTGCTGGTCTGAAAAAGCAGTTTGGACATGTGCTTTTTTAAGAATCTGAAAAGTGGATTCATAATGTGTCAGTCTGTAAAAGTGTTTATCACTTGCCAAAAAAAAGAGTAGTAAGTGTGCTTTCAAATTGGCAAAGAAATTTCGTTTTGTGACTAATATGAAAACATGACTCTGTGTGCAAAAAGGAATTACAGGCAGAGATTTATTGCGTATTGCTCTGGTGATTTCACAGTTGCATTAGATGGAAAGGGGGAGCCATTTTTTGGTGCAGAAGCAGACTCTTAGCACACACCCAGCTGCTTACCCTGTGGAATCATGCACAGTATTCACAAGCGAGTGGGGTTTGAGGTTTCAGTCAGTAATGCAAAAACATTCAGCATCACTAAGGCTGGTTGCCCTTGCTGGAGTGTAGTCAGTCACCCAGGTTACACATGGTGCTGGTCTGAAAAAGCAGTTTGGACATGTGCTTTTTTAAGAATCTAAAAAGTGGATTCAAAATGTGTCAGTCTGTAAAAGTGTTTATCACTTGCCAAAAAAAAGAGTAGTAAGTGTGCTTTCAAATTGGCAAAGAAATTTCGTTTTGTGACTAATATGAAAACATGACTCTGTGTGCAAAGAGGAATTACAGGCAGAGATTTATTGCGTATTGCTCTGGTGATTTCACAGTTGCATTAGATGGAAAGGGGGAGCCATTTTTTGGTGCAGAAGCAGACTCTTAGCACACACCCAGCTGCTTACCCTGTGGAATCATGCACAGTATTCACAAGCGAGTGGGGTTTGAGGTTTCAGTCAGTAATGCAAATACATTCAGCATCACTAAGGCTGGTTGCCCTTGCTGGAGTGTAGTCAGTCACCCAGGTTACACATGGTGCTGGTCTGAAAAAGCAGTTTGGACATGTGCTTTTTTAAGAATCTGAAAAGTTGGTTTAACATGTGTCAGTCTGTAAAAGTGTTTATCACTTGCCAAAAAAAAGAGTAGTAAGTGTGCTTTCAAATTGGCAAAGAAATTTCGTTTTGTGACTAATATGAAAACATGACTCTTTGTGCAAAGAGGAATTACAGGCAGAGATTTATTGCGTATTGCTCTGGTGATTTCACAGTTGCATTAGATGGAAAGGGGGAGCCATTTTTTTGTGCAGAAGCACACTCTTAGCACACACCCAGCTGCTTACCCTGTGGAATCATGCACAGTATTCACAAGCGAGTGGGGTTTGAGGTTTCAGTCAGTAATGCAAAAACATTCAGCATCACTAAGGCTGGTTGCCCTTGCTGGAGTGTAGTCAGTCACCCAGGTTACACATGGTGCTGGTCTGAAAAAGCAGTTTGGACATGTGCTTTTTTAAGAATCTGAAAAGTGGATTCATAATGTGTCAGTCTGTAAAAGTACTTTTCACTTGCCTAAAAAGTAGTAGAAAGTATGCTTTGCAATTGGCAAAGAAATTTCGTTTTCTGTCTAATTTCAAAGCATGACTTTGTGTGCACACAGGAATTATTTTTAGATATTTAATTTGTGAAGGTGTTATTGTGATTTTCATTTATAGGAAAGGGGTTTATAGTATTTTAAGATTTCTAAAGAACATCAAAAATGTAGTAATATATTTAAATAAAATAAAGGAATTTTTTTTTAGTTTTTTTCAGGTATTGCTGAAGAGCAGTGAACAAAATTTAAGATGCCTACAAAATCCAGAGTAAAGAAAGACCAGAAAAAAAACCTATATTTGAAGACAACTGGAGGACCTAAGTTAGTTGGAGATGCTCATGTTGGGAAAAAGAAAAAATCTTCTGGTAAGCAGACAAAAGATTTTTTAAAGAACATATTCAAAAAAAGGAAAAATGTACAAAATGTCTGTACTGGAAAGAATGTTTTCAATAGAAAAGGACAGGAAAAAATTGAGAATTTAGTTAATGCAAATATACCTTCTGCAACTAAAAAGATTAACTTAAACAGAAAAACAGCGTTTAAAGAGATACGTAGAAAAATGTTTCAGAGAAGAGTTATGTCCAATTTGATAAAGGATGTGAAGAAATATAAGCAAAAGGCTAAATTTTACAAGAGAAAAAAAGAAATTGAAGCCATTGCAGCAAAGGCATTAGAATTAAAAAGGAAACTATTCATTTTAATTTTGAATAGGATGCGTACATTAGATAAAATGGTTAATGTACTGAAATCACAAAGCAAAAGGAAAAGAGTAGTGAACAGAACAAACTTTTGTAAAGTGTTTTTAGGAAAATGGATGCATAGTTCAAGTAGTGAACCTTTTTTTAATGAAGAGAGCTATTTTCAAAGTAATAGTTTGCTGCATGCAGTTGACACCAGAGGTCGTGCTTACGAAGTGAAAAATGGTTGCATAATGGAGAAGGAGATAATGGTTCCAAGAGATGAGGTACAAGTGATGGCGGATGAGGCTATGGGGAGACGTCCTAAAGCCCCAGTGTACACTTGGAATTGTAGTAGTATTTGCACTGTGCGTCAGGAATCTATTGATAAATTTCGTGAGTTTCTAAGAGAATATAGTAAAAAAAGTGTAAAACAGAAGATTAAGGTGCTTCAAAGTCTAGATCCATGCAGAGTGAGAGAGAATACTGGTTTGCAGGGTCATTCTCTGGCTTGTCTATCTAGAAAAGTGTGTATTAGTGTTTTCCATCATTTTAGAATGCTGGCTGTTCATCATACTGAAATGAGACAGTTTGTGAGACGGTTGTATTTTGCTAAAAGTCCAGCAATAAAGTTAGATGAATTGAATAGGGCTCTGTTCCGTGGGTCAGTATCAGATGTAGAGAAGGTTGTTGATGAAATTCAGTTTTGTTACTTTGGTCCTGAACAAAACAGTGCAGAAAAGGACACAGTAAATGAGGAAGAAGTGGAAGAGAATGTACAACCATTTGTAAGTAAGACATTTAATGATCACATAACAAAATTTGAAAAAATCTCTAATGAAAGACCAAATATTACTTGTATTTGTTGCCGCAGAACTCATTATAGAAAACAAACCAGGTATGTTGATCTCTATAGAAAAAGTGAAAATGAAGATAATTATAAGTGAAAGGATTTTGCCACATATATATTTCTTGAAAATTGTTTTGAATTGGGTGAAGTTCAGCGTATTTGTAAATACTGTTACAACAAATTAGAAGAAAATAGAATGCCGACCAGAGCTGTACATAATAATTTAGAATTGGATGTTATTCCTGCCGAACTTTCTGAATTAAATACTTATGAGTCTATACTTATTCAATGTGTTCATCCGTTCCAGACCATAGTACGTATGGAGCCCAAAACTGGTAAATTACCTCCTTCAGATTTACTGAGAGGTTTAAAAGGTAGAGTGGTATATTTGCCCTTGGATTTGAAAAAAAATATGGAAACTATTGATGCAGATACTTTGGAAACTGAACCATTAGTTATTCTGGTTAATGGTGTACCTACAAAGAATAAGAAGATTTGGCAGGAGCTGGTAGATGTACGGAAAGTACAAAGAGCAAATTCTTCGCGCACTGTAGTGCCTGCTTAAGGAACTTTTAACCCTCCCGGTTTTGATATTATTTCATTTTAGTTCGTTTCCCCTGCTTTTAGGAAAGCTGCGCCCCCCCCCTGGCCCTTGCTCGCATCATAATTGTTTACATCACCGCATTTTGCGGGTCCTGGGGTCACGGGGTCACGTGACGCGCCGCCGCCATCTTGCTGAGGGCGAATTGCACATCCTGGGCTCTGGGGTTAGCGCTCCAGCGCCGCTGCTACGCCTCTCTGCCTACTTAAGGTGAGTGAGGAGGTGTGTCTGCCTTCTAAAGGTAACCACCACGCTGTGCGAGGGCTTCGTGCTGCGCGCACTGTAGTGCCTGCTTAAGGAACTTTTAACCCTCCCGGTTTTGATATTATTTCATTTTAGTTCGTTTCCCCTGCTTTTAGGAAAGCTGCGCCCCCCCCCCTGGCCCTTGCTCGCATCATAATTGTTTACATCACCGCATTTTGCGGGTCCTGGGGTCACGGGGTCACGTGACGCGCCGCCGCCATCTTGCTGAGGGCGAATTGCACATCCTGGGCTCTGGGGTTAGCGCTCCAGCGCCGCTGCTACGCCTCTCTGCCTACTTAAGGTGAGTGAGGAGGTGTGTCTGCCTTCTAAAGGTAACCACCACGCTGTGCGAGGGCTTCGTGCTGTGCGCACTGTAGTGCCTGCTTAAGGAACTTTTAACCCTCCCGGTTTTGATATTATTTCATTTTAGTTCGTTTCCCCTGCTTTTAGGAAAGCTGCGCCCCCCCCCGGCCCTTGCTCGCATCATAATTGTTTACATCACCGCATTTTGCGGGTCCTGGGGTCACGGGGTCACGTGACGCGCCGCCGCCATCTTGCTGAGGGCGAATTGCACATCCTGGGCTCTGGGGTTAGCGCTCCAGCGCCGCTGCTACGCCTCTCTGCCTACTTAAAGCTCGTACTGGCGCGCAGCGGTGACGCGCAGCGGTAGCGCCTGCCTCGCGCCTGAGTCAAGCCAGAGTCCTGCCCGTCTGCGCCCGTCAGCGCTAAGGAGGCGCAGGGCGCGGCAGACTCTTCATTTTAACTATGGCTACTTCGTCCTATAGGTATGGTAGAGCTGACCTATTGGCCATTCGTGACCTCTGCGTCGTCTGTCCTTTTCCGCCTGTAGCACCATTAAGGGGTCCTTATCGGTGTACCTGTTGTTGCTGGCGTTTGTCGCCCCCAGCTCGCATTCGCTCCAGCCTTATTTCAGCTCGGCAATTGAGCGCGCTGGAGGGGAACACGGCCAGCATATACAGCCTAAATGTCAGATCTCTGGTTAAACATCAGGCGGAGATCTTTGACATGGTCACCAATGACTCCCCTGACGTGATGTTTATGACGGAGACATGGCTACAAGACGACGACACTTTGATTTTAAATCTTGCCTTCCCCCCTGAGTATACCGTGGTAACGCTCAACCGCGGTTCGAGAGGCGGCGGGATTGCTATGGCAGTGAAACGGCGATTTCCATGCGAATGGAAAGCATTAACACTTCCAGGCTGTGAATGTGCTCGTTTCAGAATTTCGCTATCTCCTTGTTTTAGCTTTTCAGGTCTGTTAATATACCGGCCTCCGGGCTGCGATGCGGCATTTAGGGCTGCTCTCCCGGACGTCATTAGTATAGAAGCTCTCGGCTGTGCAAATTTTAATGTGGTTGGCGACCTTAATTTGCATTTTGATTGTTCCTCCCAAGCCCCTATTAGGAGCTGTCTTGCAGATCTGGAAGCTTTGCAGCTTACACAGAAAGTGATGTCCCCCTCCCATTCTGGGGGTCATATACTGGACCCGTTTTTCACTTCCTTAGAGGAGATTACTCTAGGTCACCCCGTCCAGCTGGCCTGGACAGATCATATGTTGGTGAAAGCAGTTCTCCCTGTGGCAGACCCTCTGTACGTGACTCAGAATAAATCATCTCTGTCCCGCCAGTGGTGTAAATTAAAGCTTGATGATTTTTATAGTTTTTTAGAAAATAGTCCTCTACCCCTCCTTGCTGACGTGGACAGTGGGTATGATGCATTCTGCACTTGGATTGGTTCGGCTTTGGACTCTCTAATTCCCTGTGTACGTTCCAATTGCCGGACTAAGGCCCATAGCCCGTGGTATGATGAGACACTGGCGTCTCTCAAGAGAGAATGTAGGCAAGCGGAAAGGCGATGGAGGAAAGCCTATGATCCCGCGCTTAAGATCTGCTACCTTACTGTCTCTAAGGCATACCACAGAGCGGTGTGTCGTACACGCGCAGCTTTCTATGCGCAGGAGTTTCGGAATAGCCCGAACCCCTCCAAAGTAATCTTTAAGGTCCTAAAGGACCTTATAACTAAGAGGACCCCTGCGGCTGAAATATGCACAGACTCCCATTGTGAGCGCCTGGCTTTGTTCTTTGTGCAGAAGGTGCAAGCTATCTATCAAACCTTCCCTACCGCCAAGCACGGTTTGATGCCAGTTGATTGCCCCGAGTTCAAGGATGTGATCTTGGACTGTCTAGCCCCCCTATCAGAGGAGGGCTTTGACTTCTTGAGCCAAAAAATTAAATCTGGCTCCCCGGCAGACCCCCTCAAACCGGCCTTATTTCAAAACCTGCAGGATACATGTCGTGCTCCCTTGCTTTCCCTTATTAATATGTCCCTGGGGTCAGCGATTGTTCCTATCAAGTGGAAGGAAGCGGTAGTTACTCCCATCTTGAAAAAGCCCACCCTCGACCCCACTAAACCTGAGAACTACCGCCCCATCTCCTTGTTGCCGTGGGCTGCCAAAGTCATCGAAACTCATGTGAATGGGATCCTGACGGACCATCTGGATAAAGCTAATATCTTGGACCCCACGCAAAATGGTTTCCGTAAAGCCCACAGCACGGAGACTGCCTTGCTATATATGGCTGAACATCTGCGCTCCGTGCTGGACACACAGCGGCACTCCTTCTGTTAGACCTGAGTGCCGCCTTCGATACGGTGTCCCATGACATCTTGTTGTGGCGGTTAGAGGAAGCGGGGGTTAGGGGTCTGGCGTTAGGCTGGTTCCGCTCCTTTCTCTCCAACAGATCCTTCCGGGTAGCAATACCACCCGGTAAGTCCACCTCTCACCAGCTTACGCTGGGGGTCCCTCAGGGTTCATCTCTGAGCCCCACTCTTTTTAATCTTTATGTGAGGCCGCTGGCTGCTATTGTCAAAAGCTGGGGCCTGACAATGGTTTCCTATGCGGATGACACGCAGCTGGCGGTCACACTAAGTGGGGACTCAGCTATGGATGCCCGCAACTTCTGTGAGGGGATGCGTTCGGTGGCCAATTGGATGAATCAAAACTGTCTCCAATTGAACACCAAGAAGACAGAGGTGATGGTGTTTGGTTCGCGTTCTGGCTGTTGGAATGAAAGTTGGTGGCCCTCCGAGTTAGGTTTGATCCCCTCTCCTGTAGTTGAGTTAAAGAACCTCGGGGTTTGGCTGGACCCGGCACTTAGTTACACCTGCCATACGAAGAAGGTAGCTGCCTCTTGTTTTGGCATTATCAGGAGCATTAGGCCGGTGCTCAAATTTTTCGACGCCAGTACAAGACAGCTGGTGGTCCAGGCCTCGGTTCTTTCCAGAATAGACTATGCCAGTTCGCTGCTTGCTGGCACGAACAAGGCTGAACTTGCGCGGTTACAACGAGTGCAGAATGCTGCCGCAAGAGCAATATTTGGGTTGCCCAAACGCTGCTCAGTGTCCGGAGTACTGTACACTCTTCACTGGCTACCTGTTGTGCGGCGTATTGAGTTTAAGGTGTTGTGCCTGGCCTTCAAAATTTTAAGAGGCTTGGCCCCTCCTATCCTTATGAATCTCCTTACCCCGTACATTCCCTCTCGCTCGTTGAGATCCTTGGGCCAGAACTTGGCTGTTGTTCCACGCTTTCGGCTGAATAGGACAGGTGGCCGCTCCTTCCGAGTGATAGCGGCCCAGCTCTGGAACGCCCTTCCCGTTGACATCCGTGCTGTGGAAGATTTAACCAGGTTTAGAGGGGCTATTAAAACGTTCCTTTTTAATAAAACAAAGTAATCCCTTGGCATGCTGTGTTGTTGTGTTCACCTTTGGCGCCAGGACGCCCCTTTGCTGGGGCAGCTGTGCGCGGTACAAAAATCAGTAACATAACATAACATAACAAAAGGAATAACAAATGGTATGAATCAATTTATATAGAAGAAGAAGAAGAAGAAGAAGATTTACAAGAAGACACAGAAACACCAACTAGACAAATTGAAAAAGTGGACAAGTCAAAGGAAGAAGAAATTTATGAACATTTTAGCATACATCCTCTTCATTCAAAAGAAGTTATGGGAGACAATATTGATCTGTTTCAGATGAAGAAAGCAAAAGGAACTCCCGTGAGTGTATGGGAGGAGAGCTTGGAAGCTCGATGTTTTCCCCAGCTGTTTCCTAAAGGAAAAGGAGGACGATACGATGAACGTCCAGAACAGATTCCAGCTTCTGAGTATCGGACTATAAGACTATATGCAGAAGATCCAAGATTTCGACAAAGTATTCCGTATTTGTTCCATCTTTTATTTGAAAGCGACTTGTCTGCATTATCATATGCAGTAAATCACATTTTAAAAAGTGGAGTACATTTACAAAATGTGTCTGCTAAGGATTTTATGGAGAAAGTTCAGCACCGAGATGATCATTTGGAAACACAACTGATCAATCTGATGGCTTGTCAGCGTGGGACTAATGAATATTGGTACCGACGCCATGGTGAATTAAAATGCATGTTACGGAATTTAGGAACACCAACATGGTTCGTTACCCTAAGCTGTGCTGAGTAAGCTTGGGATGATTTACTGGATTTTTTACGAGAGGCAAATTCAAACATTAAAAACATCGAATACAAGACAGCAGGAGAACTGTGCTCATTGGATCCGGTTAATGTTTGCAGATATTTCAATCATAGATTTGAGGCTATGATGTCCTTCATCTGCAATAAAAAAAATCCACATCTAGGAGAAGTAGTGGATTTCTTTTGGAGAAAAGAGTACCAGGCAAGAGGTGCTCCTCATATTCATATGCTGTTGTGGATCAAGGATGCCCCAAAGTTTGGAACAGATGCTGATGAATCAGTGTTATCTTACATTGAAGAATATGCAACATGTGCTATACCAAAAAGCACAGAAGAGAAAAAGTTAAAGGAGCAAGTTTTACGTTTCCAAAGTCATCGGTGTGGAAAATACTGTCGACGGAAATACAAGAGCAAAGATAAATACTACACTAAATGTCGATTTGGATTTCCTAGACCTGTTCTTTCAAATGGAAGAGTAAACAGTTTTATGTCATCTGTGAGACATACTATCACAAGAAAATCACCTAAGAATACCTACAACCTTAAAAGAAAAGAAGAATCAAAAAATATAAATGACTACAACCCAGTCATTTTATCCATGTGGAATGCTAACATGGATATACAGTATGTAGCTGACAATTCCATTGCTGTTGCTCGATATGTAACGTCTTACATTACGAAATCAGAAAAAACAGAATTGAAGGAAATGTGGGAAGAGATTTCTCACGAGAAGACTGTCAGCAAGAAGCTGTACAGTTTCAGTTTAAAGATGTTATCGCATCGAGAAATTGGATCCTACGAATGTTCAGATAGGTTATCTTCTGCAAGTCTCTACTCGAAATCAAGAAGAATAATGTGGGCAAGTTTAGGCCTTGCAGCAATGAGAAATCGGGTACTGAAATCTGTTGGAGAAATTGAATATTTGGCCGAGAATGACCCAGAAAGTACAGATATTTTTAAATCAAACATGTTGGACACATATTACCCAAAGAGAAGTCATCATCTGGAGAACATGTGTCTTTATGAAGTGCTGCAGAACTACATTTATTCACGGAAAGCCGCAGAAGACATCAACAATGGAAAATATAAAGTCATTGGTGAGGAAGGATGTTTGGTGAAGCAAACAAAAGGAAGTTTGATAAATCACAGGAAGCTGAGTTGCGACAGTACTGACAAAAAGGAATTTTACTACTTGGCTCTTTTACAGCTGTTTAAACCATGGCGTACAGAGGATGAACTACTGGGAGAATTTCAAAGCTATGAAGATTCTTTTAATGCTTGCAAAGACAGCATACAATGCAGTACATTCTCAACTTATCTGCAAATGTTAAATGAAGAAATTGAACAGGAAACTACAATTGCAGCAGAAGTAGCTAGAGACAGTTCTCAGGACAGCCAAAGTTCAGGAACACTCAGTCAAGATCCCCTAGGACAACCAATCGTTGAAAATGAAGCATCAATAGCCATGAATGAAGTGGAAACGGCTATGAATCAAGCTCAAGAAGAATTTATAGACTTACAAAATTTGGAAAGACAACTGAACGAAGAGCAGCAACAAATTTATGAAGAGATCAGAAACAAAATTGATCACGGATTTCTACATGAAAAAAAAGAGTGCTCATGCACATCATTTCATCCAATCAGGATGTATGTAAGTGGACAAGCTGGAACTGGAAAAAGTTTCTTAATAAAAGTCATCAGAAGCTACCTACAGCAAAAAACGGATTCTACTTTGTCTTGTGTGGTTACTGCTCCAACTGGGTTAGCAGCATATAACATAAAAGGAATCACCTTACATCGTTTGCTAATGTTACCAGTGGAGCATGAGAACAAAATACAATACAACAAGCTAACTGGAGAAGCATGCTTGGAAGTTTCAAGAGTATTGAAGAAGATGCAAGTTCTCATTATTAATGAGGTGAGCATGGTATCAAACTTAATGCTTGCCTTTGTGCATTTAAGAATGCAGCAAATTCTAAGGACAGACTATGACGTGTTATTTGGTGGAAAACATGTCATAGTTTTTGGGGATCTTCTACAGCTTACTCCAGTTAAAGGACAACCAGTGTTTAATACTGTGACACATGAAGACACAAAGAAGTCATTGGGAAGCATCGGTAATGCAAATATTTGGTCCTTCTTTGAGTACAAGGAACTCACTACCAATATGAGACAAGTAAACGATGAAGAATATGGAAGTATTCTGAAAGATATCAGAATTGGACTACTCACTGAAGCTGGCACAAAAGCATTACAGAGTCGGTTGCTACATAATTTATTTCCAAAGGAAGAAATAGTTGCAGAGAAGATATACAAGAACATTGCAGAAAAGAAAAGTGTCATCTGCTTAATGCCAACTCTACGTGAATGCTCAATATTCAATGAGGAGCTTTTGAAATTGGAAAAGGAAGATATCAGGAAATTGGAAGCAGTGGACAAAATTGAGGATGGAAGAATTACTATCACATTAACAAGCACACTGAAAAATAAATTGGATTCACTAGAGAAGAACATTTCCAAAACAGCTGGATTAAAAAAAAATCTATATGTTTGCATGAACTGTAGAGTATTTTTAAGGAGAAATTTGGATGTTGAAAAAGGTTTAGTTAATGGAGCTATGGGAAGAGTTGTGGGTTTTATTAATTATCAGAAAAAAGATGGAATTGAATGTTTAAAAATAAAATTTGATCAGATAGAAGAAGTTAAAGATATTTGTCGTTGTTCAGTTCGTTTCATGCTTGTGAAAGACTTATATGTACGTAGGAAGCAGTTTCCGTTTTCTCTAGCATATGCTGTAACTATTCACAAGTCTCAAGGATTGACTGTAGATTGTGCATTTGTGAACAGTGATTCAACTGTGTTCAAAGAAGGTATGGCATATGTTGCTTTGTCACGAGTGAAAACATTATCAGGTTTATTCATGATAGACTTTGATGACTCAAAAGTTAGTGCTGATACAAATTGTGTAAAGGAGTATAATAGATTAAGAAGAAGCTATGCTCCTCATTTAGGTCAGTATCCTGTGTTGGAGAAACGTGTAGTTTCTCGTAAAAGGAGAAATGAGAATATCTGTAATGAAGATGTAGAGAGGAGGAAAAAAAAGAGGAGTGATGTAATTGCAAGCAAAAAGAAAAAGGAAAATGAAGAACAGGTTGTAGGATGTCATTTTGAAAATAGGTCTGGTGTCAACTGCTACGCTAATGTAGTGCTGAATGTTGCATTTTATCTGGAAAGTGTGCAAGAGCAGATAATAGTAAATCAGGGAAAAAGATTCTGTTCTGAGTTGAGTCTCCTTTTTCAAAAGCTGAGTAATGATAAAACTCAAATAGAAAGTGCTACTGAAATTAGAAAACTTTTAGATGTATGTTCAGGACGAACACAGTTTTCTCAAAATGTACAGCAAGACGCACAGGAATTCATGATGTTTTTTCTTCAGGTACTGGAAGAAGAAGGGGTTCCCATTGAAAATTTATTTGGTCTCTCTTATAAATGGGAACATAGTTGTGAAAACTGTTATAATATATGTGGCTCTAATGTTGATTCTGAAAGGTTTATTTATTTAACATTGCCAGAAAGTAAAACAGTCACTTTTGCTAAATTAGTTAAAGATGCTAATCATAGCATGGAATGCAGTGAGTGTCAATCTGACATGTTTTCAACGTTAATTTTAAAAGAATACGGACAGTATGTAATTTTAATGATGCAACGCTGTAAAGCTGATGGTTCAAAATTAGATACTTTAATAAAGAAGTTTACAGGACAGCAATTATCAATTTCAGGAAAAACTTTTGTAACAGTTGCAATAATTTTCCATGATGGACCTACTGTAACTTCTGGTCATTACACAGTTTATCTTAAATGTGAAAAAGGCTGGACACTGTGTAATGATTCCCAATTGATTTTTAAGCAACGTTTGCCTTTTGATTTAGCAAATTCCTATCTAATCTTCCTGAAACCAAAATTTTAGAGAGACTTGGCAAGATCTGTACAAAACAATTTTACCATTTTATTGGATTACCATTGGAATTTTCAAAAAAAATGATTTTACAAATTATCATTTGGCCTAATGGAAAGGTAACCAATTGTAATGTGGACTTTTTCAATTTTTAATGAAACTTTGGAAAACCAAAAATTTAGAAAAAATCGGTAACATCTGCACAATTTAAATTTTGGAATGTTATTGGATTGCCATTGGAAATTTATTCCAAAAAGATTTTTAAAATTACTATTTGGCCATGCGGAAAGGTAAACAAATCTATTGTGGACTTATTTAATTATTAATTAATCTTTCGGAAACCAAAATGTTACAGACAATCGGTGAGATCTGTACAATTTAAACTTTAGATTTTTATTGGATTACCATTGGAAATGTAATCAAAAAAGAATTTTAAAATTACTATTTGGCCTAAAGGAAATGGAATCAGATGTATTGTGGAGTTATTTGAGATATATTTTTGTGATTATACTTCTGAAACAAAAATGTCAGACGGTATTTTAAAGAAATAAGTATTGATATTAGATGATATTTTTTAAGAATATTATGCATTTCTATAAAGTTATGTTTATGCAAAAAGAGATTGTGGGCTTTTTTAAAACAATCTTTGAGATTGTTAATTTTTTTTTTGCCCGCTGTTAAATGATGAATGCAATTGCTTTCACAATTTATAGTGAAATGCAATATATTCTGAAAACAGCAAAAAAAAGGCAAACATTTTTTTTGAAAAATATGTAAATATGTGTACTGTATTATAAAATGTTTTATTAAATATTAATACTTTTTTCTTTTTTTTCAGATTGAGATAGAACATTTTCGAAAACTAGAACCATTTTTAAAGCAATTAAAATTAAATTTAAATTAATAAATATTTTTTTGAGTGGGTATGGTAAGTCAAAAATTTCATGGTCCCTTTTTTCCACTTCTCCACAATCACATTTTCAGTTTTTCATTGTAGTCTCTCAAGGACCTTGTAATGTGATAATTGATTTTTAGTGTTTTTTTAAAAAAAAAAATAATAATTACGCGTACGGTAAAAAAAAAATCAAAAAAAAGTTTTAAAAACATATATAAAAAATAGATGAAAGGTAAGGTTGGCTCTTACAAGAGCCGTTGTGTTCATGCAGGGACAGAGGAAAGAAAGAATGGGAATATTAGTCGGTACGACAAATGTGCTGATCTATTTTATTGTTCACTAGGGAAACACTGGTCTCCCTATGACAAATTAGATCATGACAAGTGGCGCACCGTATTTCAACCCTCAAAAAACGATGGTTTGTTTCCAGAGGAGAAGAAAAAGGAGATGCTCCCACCACAGATGAAGGGCTCACCTGACCTGCAGAAGAAGGACTCGGCCCTGCAGATGATGGACCAGGCTGAGCTGCTGTGGATGTGCTTGGTTGACTTACTGAAGGGTTACCTTCAGTATGTCGAGCATGTGTCCTTCTGTGTACATCTTTAAGATGTCTCAACATGGTGTGATTCCCGAAGGAATACTTCTTGTTGGGATTCCCTCTTGAAAGTACACGGCCACACAGCTTACAAGTCACTAAGGGTGCATTTACCTTTTTCTTGCCCTCTGGAAAAGTAAAATACTCCCATATGAAAGAGGTCTTTTCTTTCCTCCTTCTCTGCCTCAAGGTAGTGCTGCTAGCCTCACTCTCAGAAGAGCTCTGCTGTTCTGCCATCGTATCACAAAGACAACCCAGCTCCTTCTCCTAAGGGATCACAAGCAGAAATGAGGGGAATGGGTGTGGTGTAGGAGAGTTCTAGAACTGAAAGTAGTTTCAACCAATCAAAAGTTGTGTTTCATGATCACATGACCCACCGTGCGCGTACGTTACGCTTACGGTGCGCTTACGGTGCGCTTACGGCAAAAGTACGCATGCGCGTAAAAAAGACACGCGCTCGCGCGCATGCGCATAACAGTCACTCCCCAACACTTCCGCGTAACGTGCGCGTGTAGCGTACACGCGTACGCACCCCACGCGCAGTACGCGCGGCTACGCAAATTGCGTAACTATACGCAAACAGCGTAGATAAATTACGGACATTGCGTAAACCGTACGCTTACCGTAAGCTTACCGTACGCGCACTAAAAAAAAAAAAAAAAAAAAAAAATATTTTCAAAGTTATACTAATATATCTTACATGTTTGGTAAAAAAAAAAAAAGAGAAAACTTGAAATATTGCAGATTTTTTAGAAAAAAAACATAGTGTTTTAAGAGAATAAAAAGTTTTAACAAAACTTGTTTTTTTTTTTTAAAAAAACACATTTAATATAAGAATTTATAAAAAAAAATCATAAAAAATCAATAAAAAAAAATATGGGAATCACATATGTTATAGCTAAGAATTAGCATTTCAAAAACCATACAAATTCACTGAAAAAACCATGGGTTTCACACACGTTATAGTTAGAAATTAGCATTTAAAAAACCTTGCAAATTCAGTGAAAAAACCATAGGTTTCACACACGTTATAGTTAGCTGGACACTTCACTCATAAAAAACCAATGAAATTTCCCCGTTATAGTTAGTTAGGCTAACTATAACTCGCGCGCCCCCAATGCACTGCTGATGACGTCACATATTACATCACTCATGACATGGTCAGTGACATCACTCATGACATCACTGATGACATCTCAAATGACATCACTGATGACATCACTGATGACATCATCCATGTGATAGAGTGGCAGACCTCCTCTCACCCTAATATAACCTTTGATACACACATTCAAAAATAGAGACTGAAATTTTCAAAAAAATGGACATACCAATACCAATTACAACAACATCTTCAATAATTCTAAGATCCACATAAACATCCACTTATTCACCAACAGTCCTGTACAGTCACTCATTCGTGTACTCACACATCATATGTACTCATACACCTAAACATCCTGTAACACAATGCCACTCATCCATAGAGTTACTCACACACATAGTTACTCATGCTAATAAAGAATCAAACATCCATTTACTTGCATATACAGTTATACACACACCACCACACTTACTTCTACGGAAACTTACACATACTTAGTCTTTTAAACAATCACTTATTGAAACACATACTTATTCATACAGGAACTCTTTCAATCTCTCACTCTCACATACACTCACTTATATACACCAATAGTCACATATACTAGTTTAAAACATATGTAGTTACTCATAGAGACACTATTGAGACAGCCATTCACTCACTAACACACCCATACACACACTCTTCCACCCATACAGTCCTGCACATATGCTGTCTTCAACACATACAAACAGTGAGTCACTCATTCATGCACTTATGCACTACGTAATACCCCCCACTGAACCATACAGACACTCAGACACTCATACTGATACTCAAAAAACCAACTAATAACCTATATAGACACTCATGTTGCTGCTCACCAACCCATGCAGCCACTTATACACAAAGTGAGAGACTGATACAGGTATTTACACATTTAAACATTACTCACTTAGCCATGTATTCAATAAGATACACTTAATCAGTCAGTAATACAATCAATTTTTCAAAAACAAATCATCCATTTAGACACTTATATACTCATTTATTCTTCCATCGACCTTGAGATATATAAAACATATTTAATTTTCAGAAAAACACACATTCACTGGATGATGTCATCAGTGATGTCATCAGTGATGTCATTTGAGATGTCATCAGTGATGTCATGAGTGATGTCACTGACCATGTCATGAGTGATGTAATATGTGACGTCATCAGCAGTGCATTGCGGGCGCGCGAGTTATAGTTAGCTTAACTAACTATAACGGGGAAATTTCATTGGTTTTTTACGAGTGAAATGTCCAGCTAACTATAACGTGTGTGAAACCTATGGTTTTTTCACTGAATATATATATATATATATATATATATATATACACACACACACACACACATATATATATATATATATATATTTCATGTCAGTGGTCTTGTCACAACCACAAATAAGTGAAGTGCACACCTGGAGCTAATGATTATTTTCTCTTTATTGCCAACACGTCAAGAAAACACTGGACAGGCGCGTTTCGGCACGATCGCCTTCCTCAATGTCAGTGTGGCTACATTTTTTCATCAATTTAAAACAAAAGAAGATGGGGCAGTTTATTGCTTTGATCAGGCATTTAAATCAACAAAGGGCAAAACAGCTAAACAAAACGTACATTTTCTTAATACAAGTGAAACTGTTATTCATTATAACATCCCCATTCAACATGATTCATTCCATTATATTCACAATGATTACAGGGATTTAGTTGTATTACATACATGATTAAAACGTCATCAATATTTTTCATTATGTCTCTAATTCATTTTTGTTTTATA
The DNA here is from genome assembly GCF_964204655.1 of Triturus cristatus. Classification (NCBI taxonomy): domain Eukaryota; kingdom Metazoa; phylum Chordata; class Amphibia; order Caudata; family Salamandridae; genus Triturus; species Triturus cristatus. The sequence goes on from NC_140591.1 coordinate 1,529,413,689, forward strand.
AAGTCTGCTGTCATTCCCATAATTGCGCCCTGAATGTGCTTTGGTGCAAAAGAATAAGAAATTAATTTTATTTAAGCAACATGAATGTTCTCTCTTTTTGGTGGATTTACTCAATTATGGGAAAGGTGCATAAATCGAATCTACCATAATAGATGTTATCTCGACCTAGATGATGGGAAAGCGGAGGTGGAGGGGATTTCTCTGGGCTACAGTTTATCCTATGTGTATCCACACTTCTTCCTCATTGTTTAATCCTTTTTGATTTTTTGTTTGTAACTCAATTATATTTTTTTATTCTCGAACCCTCAGCCCTTTAGTTCAGTTTCCTCCTCTTTCTTCAATGGGCACCTGGTCTATACAAAAGTCTTTGTGAAAATTGCAGTTGCTTTTATGTTTTTCCTCAAAATGATTGGCCAATGGATATGTGTGTCCTTATTTTTACTTGTCGCATGTGTCAAGCACTCTTTTTTTCACCAGATGTATGGTATTTCCCGCATACTGCTTTCCGCATGGACATGTGAGGCAATATTCACTAAATTCGGAATTGCAGTTAAGCAATTTTTTTATTCTTGTTTTAGTTTTCCTGCCAGGTATTTGAAGTTTGCAAATGTGTTGACTATTTCTTTCTATCTCATACACGGTTAAAACTTGTGACCAGATCTTTTTTTCTTCTTCCTTACAAGAAGTGACTTCTTACCAAATGATATTTTAAAGAACGGCCCTCTCCAATATGTGATAAGGAGAGATTATGGGAGATGTGATCCTATTACTTGATCTTTCTTGAAGATACGCCAATTTCTGCGTAATATCTGATACACTTTTTGAGGAGTTAACAGTGTAATCAGTGATAGTTCTTATTTTTATTCTGCTCTTGATTCACTTCAGCTGTTTTGTCTCTCTCTAATAGCAATTGTTACCTTTGTATTTTATTTGCCTTTTTGGCCGCTTCATGTAGGATTTCTTCAGAGTAGCATCTTACTCTGAATCTATCGAGAGCTAGGCCTGGCACCTTTTGTGCACATCTGCTGTAAAGCAATCTTGTTTAATACGTAAAAGCTCTCTTTGCAGATGGAAGCTACCTGCGTGTAAAATACTATTCCCTGCAGTTGGCTTCTGAAAAAATGTACTTTGCAATTTCTCATTCTCTGCAAATAGTCAGGTCTAGGTATGCCACCTGTGTGTTATTGATACATTCCGTGAAGTGTAAATTAAATTTGTTTTAGTTCAAAACAGAGACATAAAAAAAAATAAGAAAAAATATATATATATGTACCACAGGTTTCAGGGATGTTATAGTTAGTTGGACATTTCACTCATACAAAACCAGAGAAATTCGTCAGGTAATAGTTAATTAAGCCAAATATAACTTGCGCCCTCACAATGCACTGCTGATGACGTCACATATTACATCATTCAAAACATGGTCATTTACATCATTGATGACATCACTAATGACATCTCAAATGACATCACTGATGACATCACTAATGACATCACCCAGTGACTGCGTGTTTCTGTAAAGTTTAAATATATTTTTAGCTATATATGTACATATATATGTGTATTTCTTTCAATGTGGTTTTGTTACCGGATCGCTCAACAGCGGGTGCAGGCGTAGGGCCAAACCAATACCCAACATCAATTTTATAACAAAGGACGCCGCACTCTGGAACTTGTCTTTTTGTATTTTATTCCACAGAGCCCAGTCTGTCACACCGACGCGTTTCGGCCTGACGGCCTTTCTCACGATCGTGAGAAAGGCCGTCAGGCCGAAACGCGTTGGTGTGACAGACTGGGCTCTGTGGAATAAAATACAAAAAGACAAGTTCCAGAGAGCGGCATCCTTTGTTATTAAAAAAAAATATATATATAGATATGTGTATATATATATATATATATTACCTACTGGCGGTCGCCAGTAGGTAGTTATAGTTAGGACCCTGTTTCCATAGGAAATCCGCAACATTCTATTTGAAATAACTTTGGTGCCGGTCGGCGAATCCTCGCGAAATTTTCAAAATAGGTGGGGCGCTACGCTCCGCTCCTACCCTGAAAGTCTCGGGGGGATTCGTCAAGCGGGGGCTGAGAAAAAAGGGGGGTCCCAAAACGCGTTTTCCCATGCATTTTTCCATAGGACCTTTAGACACAGCTACAGCACGAATGGCTGAACAGAGTTACTTGAAATTTGGCAGAGAGGTAGTCTACAGGTCAAGGAAGTGCCTTTTGTAGGTTTGGTGTAAATCTGTTCAGTAGATCCTGAGAAAATAGCATTTAAATCAATATATATATCTGTGGCAGCTTACGGTGCGCTTACCGTGCGCTTACGGTAAGCTTACCGTACGCGTACGGTGCCGTGCGCGAGCGCGATTCTGATTGGCTGTTAGATCTTAGTAAACATTCGAATCGGTCGAAACCAGGAAGCGGCGGCCGCCATTTTCTCTCTCGCACTCTGAGGGGGGGAGGAAAAACAAAGGCAAAAAACATGTAAAGGGGCTGTTTAAACAGCTCCTAACCACCTAGCCTTGATGAAGGTGTCCCCAAACAACCCCCAAGGACAAAAATTCAATTTTATTTTTTTTTTAAAAATCGCCCACCGTGCGTGCACGGCACTAACTGCGTAAAGTGAGCGCGCGGTGCACGGAACGAACTGCGTTAAGTGGGCACGCACGCCACGAACGGCGTAAAGTAACTTAGCATTGAAAAAAACGTACAAATTCACTGAAAAAACCATAAGTTTCACACACGTTATAGTTAGGAATTAGCATTTAAAAAACCTTGCAAATTCACTGAAAAAACCATAGGTTTCACACATGTTATAGTTAGCTGGACATTTTACTGATAAAAAACCAATGAAATTCCCCCGTTATAGTTAGTGCAGGCAACTATAACTCACGCGACCGCAATCCTCTGCTGATGACATATGTGTCTTTATGAAAAAAAAAATATTTGTAATATATGTATAGCTAAAATTTAATGGAAGAAGACATGGGCAAATAAGTGTCTAAATACAGTATTAGCATCAGCAGAGGATTGCGGTCGCGTGAGTTATAGTTGCCTGCACTAACTATAACGGGGGAATTTCATTGGTTTTTTATCAGTAAAATGTCCAGCTAACTATAACATGTGTGAAACCTATGGTTTTTTCAGTGAATATAGATATATATATTACCTACTGGCGGTCGCCAGTAGGTAGTTATAGTTAGGATCTATTATCCTTAGTAAATCTGCAACATTCTATTTTGAATAACTTTGGCGACGGTTGACGAATCTTCTCGATATTTTCAAAACTTGTGGCCCGCTCCGATCCGCTCCTATCCTGAAAGTCTTGGGGTGATTCGTCAAGCGGGGGCTGAGAAAAAATGGGGGTCCCAAAACATGTTTTCCCATGCAATTTTCTATAGGGACCTTTAGTCGCTGCTACAACCCGAACTGCTGAACGGAATTGCACCAAATTTGGCAGAAAGGTAGACCTTGGTTCAGAGTCGTGCCTTTTGCTTAAATGGTGTAAATCCGTTCAGTAGTTCCTGAGAAAATCAAAAGTAAAATCAAATATATATCTGGGCGGAGCCTAACCACACATCTCATCGTGAGATCTGATTGGCTGTCAGCACTTCATCCAAGAAGTGTTGGCAGCCATCTTGGGACCAATATACATGATAGCACCTCATTAAAAAGCATTGCAGTTAATAGAAGGTTTTAAGACTTTAGTTACAATATAAATCATTTGTTGATGGTACCATACTCATTTTAGAAACTGTGGTATGTTCTAAGGTGATTTTACCATGTGAAAAAGCCTTCTGCTGGGATATCATGAATCATGTATGAAAGAAAACTATTTTCTCATGCTTTTCCCACAGAGGTTTGGAAGGTGATCTATAAGCTAAACTGAGAGCATATTTTCTGTAAATTCACATTATCTTTCTCAATCATGTGAGAATTAAGTCTGACATTCTCAGTAAAACATGTACATCCAACAAGGGCAGAGACTGTCAGTTGATTCCTTTGTGTTCTACTGCAGCTTCCCAGAGTGTTCAAAGAACAACTAGAGCACTAACAGTCCTACTTATGACAAACGTATGGCACACCTGAAGCCATCTTGATTGGAATAAAGTGGTAACTCGCAAAACATTCAATTCAAAAAGGAACAAAATGAGGGGGTTCATTTTGCCATAGAAAGTATGATTAGTGCTGCAGAAAGAAAAAATTAGGGCACATTTTGAGTGACTTCTCAAATCCTCTTCTATTTCATTAAAAAGTTCTGACATGCAGACTGAAACATGCACTTTCAATACCAGCAGCAGACTTCCCTGGTGAGCAGTAGCTTTACTACAGTGATCTAATGAGCAACTGGAGTGCTAACATTCTGAATTTATGGCAAACGTGTGACACATCTGAATGCCTTCTTGATGAAATCAAAGTAAAAAAACTGAAAGTATTCCTACTGAGGAGACTGTAGTAAATGAGGAAATTAGGAAACTTCATAACAAATAAGTCTCCCAAGATGGCCACCAGAGACAAAAGAGCCCAAATTTAGCAGAAATATCACCCAGATGTAGCCCAAGTATAGCCCAATGACAAAATGTCCCAGAGTGTTCTAAAGAACAACTAGAGCGCTAACAGTCTTACTTATGACAAAAGTATGGCACACCTGAAGCCATCTTGATTGGAATAAAGTGGTAACACTTAAAACATTTAATTTGCAAAGGAACAAAATGAGGGTGTTCATTTTGCCATAGAAATTATGATTAGTGCCGCAGAAAGAAAAATTAGGGCACATTTTGACTTCTCAAATCCTCTTCTATTTCATTAAATAATTCTGACATGCAGACTGAAACATGCACTTTTAATACCAGCAGCAGACTTAGGTGGCTTTTTAGCTTTGCTTTTATTAGTGTTTTTCAAACTTTCATGTACATAACATGCATATGTATGCATATATGTATATGTATGCATGCATTTATATTTTTATTTATATAAATATGCAGATTATATATATGTTTATATATGTATGTATATATATATACACCTACATATATGTAAATGCATATGCATATATATGCATATATATGTGCATATGTGTGCGTGTAGAGAGAGGTAGAGAGGTAGAGGTGTAGAGGTAGAGAGGTAGAGGTAGAGAGTAGTAGAGAGAGAGGTAGAGAGAGGTAGAGAGGTAGAGAGTAAATAGTGAGTAATATAGAGTAGAGAGTGAGTAGTAGAGAGTAGTAGAGGGAAGTAGACAGAGTAGCAGAGAGTGAGTAGTAGAGTGAGTAGTAGAGAGTGAGTAGTAGAGAGTAGGAGACAGTGAGTAGTAGAGAGTGAGTAGTAGAGAGTTAGTAGAGAGTAGTAGAGAGAGTAGCAGAGAGTGAGTAGTAGAGAGTAGTAGAGAGAGTTGTAGAGAGTGAGTAGTAGAGAGTGAGTAGCAGAGTGAGTAGTAGAGAGTAGTAGAGAGTAGTAGAGAGTGAATAATAGAGAGTGAGTAGTAGAGAGTAGTAGAGAGTGAGTAGCAGAGAGAGAGTAGTAGAGAGTAGTAGAGAGTGAGTAGTAGAGTGAGTAGTAGAGAGTAGTAGAGAGTAGTAGAGAGTGAGTAGTAGAGAGTAGTAGAGAGTGAGTGGTAGAGAGTGAGTAGTAGAGTGAGTAGTAGAGTGAGTACTAGAGAATGAGTAGTAGAGAGTAGTAGAGAAAGAGTAGTAGAGAGTAGTAGAGAGTGAGTAGTAGAGAGAGAGTAGTAGAGAGTGAGTAGTAGAGAGTAGTAGAGAGTTAGTAGAGAGTAGTAGAGAGTGAGTAGTAGAGAGAGAGTAGTAGAGAGAGAGTAGTAGAGAGTGAGTAGTGGAGAGTAGTGGAGTAGTAGAGCGTGAATAGTAGAGAGTAGTAGAGAGTGAGTAGTAGAGTGAGTAGTAGAGATTAGTAGAGAGTGAGTAGTGACTAGAGAGTAGTAGAGAACGAGAAGTAGAGAGCAAGTAGTAGAGAGTGTGTAGTAGAGAGTGAGTAGTAGAGAGTAGTAGAGAGTGAGTAGTAGAGAGAGTATTAGAGAGTGAGAAGTAGAGAGAGTAAGAGAGAATAGTAGAGTAGTAGAGAGTGAGTAGTAGAGTGAGCTGTAGGGAGTTGTTGAGAGCGAGTAGTAGAGAGTGAGTAGTGAAGAGTGAGCAGTAGAGAGTAGTAGAGAGTGAGTAGTAGAGAGTGGTAGAGAGAGAGTAGTAGAGAGAGAGTAGTAGAGTGAGTAGTAGAGAGTAGTAGAGTGAGTAGTAGAGAGTAAGTAGTAGAGAGAGAGTAGTAGAGAGTGAGTAGTAGAGTAGTAGAGAGTGAGTGGTAGAGAGTAGTAGAGAGTAGTAGAGTGAGTAGTAAAGAATAGTAGAGAGTGAGTAGTAGAGAGTAGTAGAGTGGTAGAGAGTGAGTAGTAGAGAGTGAGTAGTAGAGAGAGTAGTAGAGAGTAGTAGAGTAGTAGAGAATGAGTAGTAGAGAGTGAGTAGTAGAGAGTAGTAGAGAGCGAGTAGTAGAGTGTGAATAGTGGAGAGTGAGTAGTAGAGAGTAGTAGAGAGCGAGTAGTAGAGAGTGAGTAGTAGAGAGTGAGTAGTAGAAAGAGAGTAGTAGAGAGTGAGTAGTAGAGAGTAGTAGAGTGAGTAGTAGAGAGTGAGTAGTAGAGAAAGAGTAGTAGAGAGTGAGTAGTAGAGTAGTAGAGAGTGAGTGGTAGAGAGTAGTAGAGAGCAGTAGAGTGAGTAGTGGAGAGTAGTAGAGAGTGAGTAGGTACAGAAAGAGGCAAGACAGGTGCAGAAACGAGCAGGAAAGGTGCAGAAATAGGGAACAGGGGTGCAGAAAGAGGCAAGAGATCTGCTGAAAAAAGCAACAGAGCTGCTGAAAGAGGTAAGTGAGGTGCAGAAAGAAGCAAGAGATGTGCAGAAAGAGGCAATAGAAGTTCAGAAAGAAGCATCAGAGGTGCACAAAGAGGCAGGAGGGGTGCAGAAAGAGAAGAGAGAAGTGCAGAAAGAAGCAACAGAGGTGCAGAAGGAGGCATGAGGAGTGCAGAAGGAAGGAAGAGGCCCCCCCAAGCCCCAGGGGCTACCACCTCTCTGGGGATTCCATCAATAATTAGGGGGCCTCGCAGGCCATCCCAAGCCCCGGGTACCACCACGTCCCCGGGTTTTCTATCATTAATTAGGGAGGGGGCCTCACAGGGCCCCCAAGCCCCGAATACCACCACCTCCCCGGGGCTATGCACACTTAGGGAACGGGCCATGTTCCCCCCTCCTCAAGCCCTCGATGGCCCTGGGGACCACCACCCCCCAGGGCCGGCCCCTGCAATGTCTTGGGATGCCGACCCCGGGACATTGCTGTTTGCAATAACAGGGCGGAGCCGTGTCGCTCCACCCTGTCATTGCAAAAACTGGTTTGGTTTTTGGAAGCCGGGGCAAGAAACCTGCTCTAGCTTCCAAGAAGCAAAGCAGTATTGCTTTTGGGCAAGGGGAGCTGCATATTAGCAGCTCCCCTTGTCCAAAAGCAATGCCGGCTCCTGCAGGAGGCAGGGAGCCGGCAGGGACTGTGGGGGCATTGGGGCTCCCCCCACGGTCCCCAAGGGCATGCCTCAGGGGATGGGGTCCCCGAGGCAGAATTAAACTATTTAGAATAGGGGGCATTTTTTTTCTTTTGCGCGTTTGGAGTCGCGACTCCATCACGTCCAGCACAGCCCCCAGTGTAAAAGTGATGGGTTCGCGACTCCAAGCTAAATTTTTGAAAAAAGAATATGTATGTGTTTAATAGGTAAGATTCACTGTTGGGTTATAGGGTGGCTTTTAAAAGAGCCCTGTGTTTATTTTGAGTTTGTTGTAGCTACATGCAAGTGCGGATGCAGAGCTTTAGGTTGTTGAGATATACTCTTTTTCCCTGATCTGTAAAGTGTACTCCATCACTCCTGTAGATGCCTTCCATATCAAAACGTAGATTGTTATTATATATGGAGCCCGTCCTATGGTCTCTAAGGTAAGCAGAAACAGCTTTATTGACATTCTTTCTAGCTTTCTCAATCTGTGGACAGAATTGATTTGACCACTTACATTTCTGTCTTTGGCATAGTATACAAAGACACTTTGAGGTAAAAGCAACATCAATTGTTCAAAGGTGTCCTTTATTAGCATTTCCAGACCTACTCCAGTCAATGTCCCTAAATCATTGCCACCGTAGTGAACAATCATGAGGTCATGGGGTTGGCGATGCAAAAAGGTGTTAACCAAAGGGATCAATTTGTGCCACTTTAATCCTCTCTGTGCAATTCATTTAATATCCACATTTTGCAAAGCTAGGTCTTTGTCAATACCTCTGCGTTCAGCATACCTTTTGCACCAGAAAACATAGCTCTGTCCAACAATTCACACTGCAAGCATCTTGGAGGGATGTCTGGAAGTAGTGAAAAGATGTCTGTAGCTGAGGTAGTCAGTTGGTAGAATGAGAGCTATGTAAAATGGTGGACAAGATGCTATTTTTTTTTTAAGTAGACAGTTGGTTGGCTGTTTAAGAACATTGTATATTCAAAAATAGGGTGCATAATACTGACTTTAAAAAGCATGTTTCTTATTGGTTACTAAAAAATGTTTGAAATGTACCATAGATAGGATAAGCTTATATTTTGGAAATGACAACCACACCTGCTGTTTGCATTTGTATCATTGTGTGGTGAAGTTGAAAATATGGTGAACTTGTGACCTGTCAGTTGAGTTGAATGTTCCATGAACTGTTATAATGGAAACTGGCATTAAGCAGAATGGGGGAAGGGTTGAAACCTAACTGTGTACTTAAAATGTGAAATTGTAATTTATATATAAGTGAACTCTTATTAAAGTAATATTTCCCAAATCAGCAGTACCTTTAGAAGTGGTGTGTCGTTAAAAAGTAGTTGTGTTTTTATCTGTAATATATTTTGACCTCCTGCATGGATTCGCGGCTCTATCGCTGTGCTGCATGGTGGAGTCGCGACTCCAAAAATTCCAGAACCAGTTTGGGAACTTTTAGAAGTCAGTTGGTAAGGGTTAATATGTCTAACCAATAGAAATGTGTTTATGAATTTGAAAAAATGTAGCAAGCAATGTTATTTGTACTTACATTTATTTGTGTAGAGAAAGAGAGGGAAACTTTCCCATTACTGGTTTTGCTTTGCTGAGGAGTGCATTATATTAGTGGTGTTTATAAGATATGATGAACGATCCATGCAGATTCCAGCTTCAGAATATCGTACAACAAGATTGTACTCAGAAGATCCAATATTTCGACAATGTATTCCATATGTATTTCATCTTCTGTTTGAAAGTGACGTATCTGGACTTTCATATGCAGTGAACCACATATTAAAAACAGGAGTTCATCTTCAATATGTTTCTGTAAAGGAATTCATGGACAAAATTCAACAAAGAGACGATCATTTAGAATCGCAATTGATCAATTTGATGGCGTGTCAACGTGGTACTAATGAGTATTGGTATCATCATCACTGAGAACTTAAATGTATGTTAAGGAACTTAGGAACCTCTACATGGTTTGTTACTCTAAGGTGTGCTCAATACGCATGGGACAATTTACTTGAATTTCTACGAGAAGCAAATTCAAATATTGAAAACATTGAATTCAAGACAGCCGGAGAACTGTGTTCCTTGTATCCTGTAAATGTCTGCAGTTATTTTAATCATAGGTTTCAAGCTATGATGTATTTTCTCTGCAATAAAAATAACCCACCTCTTGGAGAAGATATTGATTTCTTTTCGAGAAAGGAGTACCAAGCCAGACGTGCTCCTCATATACATATGCTATTATGGATAAAGGATGCACCTAAATTTGGAACTGATTCTGATGAGACTGTTTTATCTTCCATTGAAGACTATGTTACATGTGGTATTCCAAATACAGGAGACAAAAATACCTTAAGACATCAAGTTTTACAGCTTCAAACTCATCGATGTGAGAAATATTGTCGACGGAAATACAAGTCAAAGGAAATATTTTATACAAAATGTCATTTTGGATTCCCACGTCCAGTAATTTCCAAATGAGGGAGTCAACAGTTTAATGTCAGCAGTGAGGCATACTATAACTTGAAAATCTCCAAAGAATACTTGCAATATAAAAAGAAGTGAAAATTCAAAGTATATTAATGACTACAATCCAGTGATTTTGATGATGCGGAATGCAAATATGGATATCCAGTATGTTGCAGATAATTCTATTGCAGTTGCTCGCTATGTTATGTTATACATAAAAAAATCTAAAAAGATGGAGCTGAAAGAAATTTCACAAGAGAAGACTCTTTGTAACAAATTGTACAGCTTTAGTTTGAAGATGCTTTCCCATCGAGAGATTGGATCCTACGAATGTTTGGATCGGTTGACATCTGCAAGTTTATATTCAAAGTCAAGAGGAATCATTTGGGTAAGTCTAGGTCTTGCTGAAACACGAAATCGAGTATTGAAATCTGTACACAAAATTGAATACTTGGCATTAAATGAACTGGAAAGTACAGATATTGTTAAAACAAACATGTTGGACGCGTACTATCCTCAAAGAAGTCCACATCTGGAAAACAAATGTCTCTATGAAGTACTGTAATATTACAGCTTTAAGAGAAATGTTACAGAAAATATAAATGAAGAAAAATATGCAGTGATTGGAAGTGATGGATGTTTGGTAAAACATACCAAAGGAAATATTAATCACAGGAAACTCAGTTGTGATACTGCAAATAAAAGGGAATTTTTCTAATGAGCACTTCTGCAACTCTTCAAGCCTTGGCATACTGAAATGGAGTTGCTTGGAGATTTTGAGTGCTAAGAAGATTATTTTAATGCATGTAAAGATGGCATTGAATGCACAGTTGTTCCAAATTATCTACAAATGATAAATGAAGGGATTGAACAAGAAACTACTATTGCAGCTTAAATTGCTAGAGACAGTTCTCAAGATAGTCAAAGTTCTGCTCCACAGAGTCAAGATCCTCTAGGAGAACCAATTCTTGAAAATGAAGCAGCAATAGCTATGGGTGAAGTAGAAACAGCAATGCAACAAGCACAACAGGATATTATGGAGTTGAGAAACTTGGAAGAACAACTAAATATTGAACAGAAAGAAATATATCAGCAAGTTACATAACAGATAGCCCATGGTTACTTCATGAAAAAAAAATGCAACTGCTCTTCATTTAAACCTATTTGAATGTATATCAGTGGTCAAGCTGGTACAGGAAAAAGTTTCTTAATTAAAGTTTTGACCAGTTATCTACAGAAAACCATTGAATCATATTTATCTTGTGTTGTAACCGCTCCAACTGGGTTAGCAGCACACAATATTAAAGGGATTACATTACATCGTTTACTAATGCTACCAGTTGAACATGAAAATAAGTTGGAATATCACAAGCAATCTGGAGAAGCTTGTTATGAAGTTTCAAGAATACTAAAGAAAATAAATCTTCTGATCATTGATGAGGTTAGCATGGTCTCAAACGTAATGCTTGCCTTTGTACATTTAAGAATGCACTAGATTTTAAAAACAGATTATGATGGGTTTTTTTTGTGTCCCCATATATGCCACCAGTATATACTCTAGATGGGAGCCCCGTGTGCCTTTCACATTGTCAAGTTGATACCACCCTGGACTCAATGTGTAGCAGTCAGGGGTCACCCAGAGGTAGGCTGTTTCCTTGTCCCACTCCCCTGTCCTATGATGGAATACCTCGGACCTGGGGAGGACAGGACAGACATAAACCTCTGGCATAATCATCGGATCATTATATCGACAACCAGGCCACCAATTCCGACCACACATTGTCTGTATTCTCTACTTGGCACGCCATGTCCATCTTACTGACTTCTATAATGTTTCGTAAACAATCAGTAAACCTGGGGGGGGCCGCTGACTTCCATTCTTTACAGATCTCTCTCCTTGCTATAACCATAACATAGAATATAAATTGTGAGGAATAGTTATTAACGTTGTAGCCAGGTGGTAAGCCAAAAAAAACTAACCTCGGAGAGCATGTAATAGTGGTTGTTAAAACCTTCCCCAGGACGTCCACGATCTCCTTCCAGTATTCAAGAATCTTTGGACATTCTAAGAATATATGTATATCGTCGGCTGCCAGGAGTTTACAGCGTGGGCAACAATAACTCTCAAGTGTGACCCTGGACAATTTAGCAGGGGTCCAGTACACCCGATAGACAGTGTACAGATGGTTTCTCCTTAGATTGGCTGGTTTTATTAGGTTCTGAGACAAAGAGAAAGAATCTGTCCAGATCTTACTAATTGCTTCGAGACTATCTGATATCAAATTACCCCAAAGACTCGCCAGCTCACAGTTTAACATTTCTGTTGCCCCCATTAAAGCCCTATACCAAAATGAAACCTCTCGTTTCCACCCTCCTCCCCTGCAGACCGACTCAAGGATCTCAAGGTGCCTCTCTCGCTGTAACATCTGTCTAGACCACCAGACGGAGAGTTGGTAAAACTTAAATCTCGTTAAAGATCCATTTGTCAGTGACACTAAGGAATCCCAATCCATGAGGCCCGAATTGCCCCAGAGATCTCCCCATATCCTCACGCCAGCTGTTTTTAGAGGCTGGGACAGCCGGTCCCGAAGGCACTCCGGAGTGCCCGGGGAGTCCCAAACTGGGGCATTAGTATGGTAATATGGGATTCCCAGAGCTCTCCGGACATATACCCAGTTCCTAAGGGCAGCCTGCAGGATCTTCAGGCGGACTTTTTTATAAAATGTCTGGTCGCCGAATTTGAATAAAAAAAACTCCTGTCCCTGTGGTAAATCGTGGAGCAATGCCTGGAATAGGCGGCCCTGCGAAGTTGAGTCCAATTTATTGGTCAATAATCTAAAATTTTTAAAATGAAAGGCATGACAATACATGAGTAGGTCTGGTAAGGCTAGACCCCCGATTTTTAACCCCCTCCTTAGCTTTTTCCAGGCTATCTGGGAGATTTACATGCCCAGATAAAGGAGCCGATCTTACCTTGAAGGCTATTAATCTCTTTCTGTGGAAATGATAGGGGGATGGAGTTATACAGAAACGTTAATTTGGGGAGTATAGACATTTTAACGAGGTTAACTCGTCCATAGATATTTAATGGCAGATTACCCCATCTTGTTAATGTTTTTGTAATTTGTTTTGCTACTGTCTGCCAACTAACTTTTGATATATTTTTCAGTTCATGGGTTAAATTAATTCCCAAGTACCTCATTTTATATTTTACATTTTGTATAGGCGTAGTATTATTCCAGCCCATTATTTCAGTCTTCTCCCTATTTATTTGATATCCCGAAAGCCTTCCAAATTCCTCAGCGAGATGAAACAGCCTAGGTATGGCGTCCGCATGATTGGAGGTATATAAAAGAAGGTTGTCTGCATACAGAGCGGCCTTAAGCTCTAGGTCTGCTATTTTAAAAGGTTGAATTACATGATCAGCCCTAATACAACAAACAAAAGGCTCAATATAAATGTCAATCAAAAGGGGGGATAGGGGGCAGCCCTGTCTCGTGCCGCGAGATATTTGGAACCAATCGGACAGGCCGTTATTAACCAAGACTTTGGCTCTAGGACCCTGATATAAAGATTTAATTCCCTCTATAAAAATTGGAGGAAACCCAAACCCAGCCATAGTGGCCCACAGATATTTCCAGTTTACCTGGTCAAAGGCCTTGGCCGCGTCTATTGCAATTAAAGCTAACGGTAGCCCTCTGTCTTCAGCATAATCTATGGCTCCAATCACCTGGAAGGTCAGCTCATTCAGCTGCCTCCCCGGGATGAACCCTCTTTGATCCGGGTGGATTATAGATTTTATAATTTTTGCAAGCCTAGTTGCCAGGATCCCCGAGTAAAGTTTCAGATCTGAATTTAAAAGAGAGATGGGCCTATAGGACTCGATTTTTTTTGGGTCCTTATTGGGTTTTGCGAAAAGAGTAATCGTAGCTTCAGCCCAGGTAGGGGGGATGCTGTGGCTGTGAATCAATAAATGGTTAAAAAGTAAAGTAAGCACAGGTACCAATTGCTCTGAATAATCATTATATTCTTTGCTTGGTAACCCGTCTGGGCCCGCCGCTTTCCCCCGCTTTATTCTCTTAAGTTGAGCTATTACTTCCCCTTCCATGATCTCACTCTCTAAATACTTCCTATCTATTTCTGAGATTTGGGGTAATTTCTCTGACTTAACCAAGACTGAGCTTCCTCTATCTCAACACTCTCATCTTCCATATATAGGCCTTGCATGAACCCTCTTGCTTCCTCCCTAATGTCCGCATCCTCCATAATTGATATACCTGTCTCCCTTTGTGTTAAAACTTTAATATTGTTCCTAGATCTTTCCTCTCTAGCTTTCCAAGCGAGAAGGCCCCCACATTTCTCCCCATACTCAAAATTCTTCAGCTTACTGGTTTCCCATTTTTTCCTAATGTTCTTTTCGTCACTGACTTTAAGAGATAGTTGTAGTTCGAAAAGCTCCTTTTCCAATTCAGAAATCTTCTCTCTATCTGATACAATGGCCACTTGTAATTCAAAGTCTTTTTCAATAATTGCTTTCAAATCATCCTGCTTTTTTTTTTAATAATCTTTCTATTGTGAACCATTAAAGAACTCAACACGCCTCGTAAAAAAACCTTATACGATTCCCACACAGTCTGAATGGTGGAGGAGCCAATGTTGATATTTAGGAATTCGATTGTTTTTTCCCTCACTTCTACCTTTACTCGATCCTCTAAAAGCAGTGTCCTCTCTAGTGTCCATCTAATAACCGGAAATCTAGAACTTAATGAAAAAACCATTTCAACAACCGCATGATCTGATATCCCTACTGGGATGTGGGAAAGGGAGGTTATGTCTGTGAGCAAATGTTGGTCTACCAGGAAGTAATCTATTCTCGAGTAATGTTTATATTTCTTACTATAAAATGTAAACCCCCTAGTAAGACCAAATTTAGCCCTCCAAACATCCAACAAATTAAAGTCTTTCATCATAGATCCCAGGACAGAAAGTGATTTAGTAGGGGCATGGTATTTAGCCTTTGAGGTCCTATCCAAATTAAAATCAAAAATAAGATTAAAATCCCCCCCCAAGATCACGGGACCTGAGGTCACTAGTAGACCTGCTATCAATTTCAATAGAGGACCAGGATTGTCGTCATTTGGGCCGTAATATACTGCACATATGTAGTGGATGCTATAAATGGAAAGGGCTGCCGCAATCCATCTACCAGTTTGATCTGTTTCAGTCCTTATCAGCCTTATCCCCCTATTTGCCCTAACAACTATCGCAACCCCCCTAGTCGCCCCCTTCTGTCTGGAGCACACTATCTCCTTCACCCACCCCAGTTTCTCAAAGAGTGGCTTACATACATTCAACTCAAGGTGTGTCTCTAACATAAGGTGGGCATCGGTGTTTCTTAAAAATTCACAGACCCTAGATTGTTTCCTCTTTTCACCCATTCCATTCACATTCCAGGAGAGGGTTTTAAAACTTATTGACCTACTCATGACCATCGTTTTCTCTCATCCTGAGCTTGTGATTTTTCCTATATATGAGGACTATTTTTTTTGCTTTTTCACCCACTACCCAACACCCCACCCCTATCCCTCCCCTAAGGAACCCCCCCGACATACCTGACGATGAAAACCGCCTTTAGGACTCCGGGAGAGCTGCATTTGAGTCTACATACATCAGCCGGATATTTTATTATTGCTCCAACTATAAGAAAATTTAGTGAATAAATGTAAAAGTGCTACGTGACAAATTAGGGTTTAAATTTTTATTTTAGAATTTTTTTTTTTATTTTTTTATTTTTTTATTTTTGCTTTTACAATTCCTTTCTTTTCCCCCCTTTTCCTATTAGTTGCCTAGGCTCCATGTCCCACGTACCCCTATGTATCCCAGTATGCAGGGCTCCGGGGCTGCAGGGCTCCGGGCCTGCAGGGCTCCAGGGCTGCAGGGCTCCGGGCCTGCAGGGCTCCGGGCCTGCAGGGCTCCAGGGCTCCGGGCTGAAGGGCTCCAGGGCTTTGGGGCTGCAGGCCTCGGTGGCTGCAGGGCTCCGGGGCTGCAGGGCTCCGGGGCTGCAGGGCCCCGGGGGCTGCAGGGCTCCGGGCCTGCACGGCTCCGGGCCTGCAGGGCTCCAGGGCTCCAGGGCTCCGGGCTGAAGGGCTCCAGGGCTGCAGGGCTTTGGGGCTGCAGGGCTCCGGGCCTGCAGGGCTCCGGGGCTGCAGGGCTCCGGGGCTGCAGGGCTCCGGGCCTGCAGGGCTCCGGGGCTGCAGGGCTCTGGGCCTGCAGGGCTCCAGGGCTCCAGGGCTCCGGGCTGAAGGGCTCCAGGGCTGCAGGGCTTTGGGGCTGCAGGCCTCGGTGGACGCCCGGGGGACCCATGGAGCCCGTCCTGGGCACTTTGCCTCGCCGCGGGCTGGAGGAGGGAGCACCGGATGCCCCGGGGAAGTGTCGTCCGGGCTTGGCCCATCTGGTCCCCGCCTGAGAACCGCAATCCCCAGGAGGGGTGTCCCGGCATACCCTGCCCCTACTAATCCGGAGGAAAGCTACCCACCTTTCTTGTAACCCTCGCGCTTCGAGTGACGGAGGGGACCCTAGGCGCGGACGCGCCCGGCCTCCTGGAGCCCTGGCTGGGATCCGCGAGGCGAATGGACCCTCATCGGGACTTCCAGGCCGGCCCGGCCATCTGGTCGCCCCATTGGAAAGCATTGCGCGCGACCAGATGGCCGAGGGAAAGGTGCGACCAGATGGCCGGGACCGAAAGGACTCCCAGTTGCCCACACCGAGCCATAGCGGTAGGGCTCCTGCCTGCCCTTGCAGGGCTCCGGGGCTCTGCACCAGGGTCCCTTGTCCCGGGCAGATGGACACTTCGCAGGCCGCAGGACGTGGGATCCCAGGCCCTGACCAAACATCAGGAGGCCCGGGGCCGGTCACTGCTTCTCAACGCAGCCAGGCCGGGGAGATAGGGAAGCCTGCCCAAGCACGAGGGACCCCAGTCCCGGGCACACGGTCCCTCAGGTTGTGCGCTCGTTTTCAACAATTTTTTTTTCAAAATTCCGCGAAGAGGCATTCCGTAAATTCCGCCCAGCCCTACTCATGCCTACTTGTATTTGTTGGTTTTTCAATGTAATACATGATTCTTGAAGCCTTCTGAAATCTCTCAACTTTAAAGAAAATAAGTAATGGTGCTCTGTTGTGAAGTGCTGCAGGTGTGCCCACCTGCACAGTCAGTCCTACTCTGTACCCATATCTGATGTTGGTATCATCCAGTGCTCCAAAGCTCCGCAGGTCGTCTGCTTCTTCACCTGCTGTTCTTTGATCCCCTCTGCCCTTGCTGTCAGTGGTATAACCCTGAGTCATCTGAGCTGTGTAAAGTGTACAAGGTCGATAAGTGGTGCCACTAAACTCCATGCTATTATGAGTGGAACTGGAGACTGCGTGTTTATTGTGGCGCTACTCTTGCCTTGTCGGGATCCCCCAGTCCAATGCTAGCTAGATATGTAAAAATACACTCTTGTAGGTAGGACGGGGGCTGGGTGAGTGCAGAGAACCTTCAGCTGAGATGTGAGAATGGAAATACCTTTTATGGCTGCATGTGAGGGAAGCATGCACTGCTGCTGTTCACAGTCCACTTCTGCCTATCCTGGACCTGTCCGTTCTATAATGGAAGCTTAAGCTACTGTGGCTGCCCTGTCCCTTGTCTATGCATAAGTGAAGCTTGCACTATTGCTGTACATGCTGTATATGTTCGGTATCCTGTGCAGGAAATGGGCTTCTACTGTCCATATTGTGCCCTATTTGCGTATATGTGAAGCTTGCTTAACTGATGCTCGTCAGTGGCAGCTGGCTTATACCGAGTGAGGTGGGGTGCGGGTACAAACAAAAAATGTAAATAGACTTGGTGAGTTATAGCTTTACGACCTTATTTCCCCCCCCCCCCCCCGTCTTCACAGAAAGCTCTGACACAGGAAGTTGCACTTCCCAATCCTGCGCTGCTTTCACAGCATGAAAGCAGTGCCAGGATTGGATAGAGTGGCTTATCCCAGCGCTCCTAAGAGCACTGGAGGCCTGTGCATTCTGTTGTTTACACAGCTGGGTTAGACAGCTTTAAACTGTGCATGTCTGTCTGGCCTGCCCAAGACGGTCGGCCAAATAGACATGCACATTTGAAAGCACATAGCTCTGTGCTGCTGCTACTCTGCAGCGTTGGCCCGGCCCCATCCTGTCCTGACACTTGGTTCAGGATGGGTGGCTTAAAAATAAAATGGTAATAAATAAACTTTATTACTGTTCTATTTTTCAGCTGTGCGGCTTGTGGGGCGACGCACCTCCACTCAAATGGAGAAGCCGCCCCTGCTGCTTGTGAGAAGTTGGCCTGGTATATGCTGTCCACTAATTATAGTGGGCACCTTGTACCAGTCCAAACAACCCCTTGTTGGTTATAGGTTAAAGACAACCTTTATTGAAAGCTATCCTAGTGGTAGCTATGGAGAGCAGCCTTCAGGCTAAGTCTTGAAGGAATGTAAAGCAGCTTGTTTTACCAGTCTATAATCTCTTGAGTGTCTAAATGAAAGACAAACACACCAGGTATATATATATAAAATATATGTATTTATTACTAAACACACCCTCCTAGTCTCTTTATGAGACTAGGGGTCAAAACACATAAGTTACACTTCAAATAAGACAGTAAAATAGCACAAATGCATGTCAGGCCCGAGGGGCGAGCCAAACCATATACTAAAATAGTGGTATAAGAACCACAACGTGACTAGACACAAGGCCTAGAGCCTGTAGAATTGCTGGGACTCCGAGGAACCACCCAAGGTAGTGACACAGGGGACCCACGGGGGCAGTGTGCAGTGTGTGAACACAGCCACGAGCTCCCGTTAGCTTCTATAGGGAAAGTCGCAGTTAGATTTTTAAAGATCAGGAACACTTAGAATTGAGTCAGGACCAAACCCTTTGGAACTTAGGAAATTTTAGGGCCAACACCCATGGGAGCACCGGAGTACTTGTGTTACCTCACCCAGGGAAGCCGGGTGCATAGGTGTCAAATGGGGTCGGGTCGCGTCGTCGATTTCAATGGGAGCTGGCGAAAAAGTGCTGCTACCGGGAAGATGAGACGTGTCCAAAGAGATCCAAGCCTGGATCGAAGATGAGAAGAACCTGAAAGCAGAGGGAACAGAGTCGGGGTCACTAGCCAGTGACCAGGAAGGCGACAGGCAGATGACCACCGATGTCGGGTGATTTCAGGTGAAGAAGGTGAAGCTCGACTCTTCAGCCACGAGGACCTGGAAGCGTCGAGGACAACCAGTAGCTGGATTCGAGCTGTCCCACAAAGGATGTCGAGGACTGCAGCATCGGTGCCTGGATTGGACACAACAAGCCTTGGCGACAGCAACCCATGCAAAAACGCTTTCCCCCGCTTTATTCTCTTAAGTTGAGCTATTACTTCCCCTTCCATGATCTCACTCTCTAAATACTTCCTATCTATTTCTGAGATATGGGGTAAATTTCTCTGACTTAACCAAGACTGAGCTTCCTCTATCTCAACACTCTCATCTTCCGTATATAGGCCTTGCATGAACCCTCTTGCTTCCTCCCTAATGTCCGCATCCTCCATAATTGATATACCTGTCTCCCTTTGTGTTAAAACTTTAATATTGTTCCTAGATCTTTCCTCTCTAGCTTTCCAAGCGAGAAGGCCCCCACATTTCTCCCCATACTCAAAATTCTTCAGCTTACTGGTTTCCCATTTTTTCCTAATGTTCTTTTCGTCACTGACTTTAAGAGATAGTTGTAGTTCGAAAAGCTCCTTTTCCAATTCAGAAATCTTCTCTCTATCTGAGACAATGGCCACTTGTAATTCAAAGTCTTTTTCAATAATTGCTTTCAAATCATCCTGCTTTATTTTTTAATAATCTTTCTATTGTGAACCATTAAAGAACTCAACACGCCTCGTAAAAAAACCTTATACGATTCCCACACAGTCTGAATGGTGGAGGAGCCAATGTTGATATTTAGGAATTCGATTGTTTTTTCCCTCACTTCTACCTTTACTCGATCCTCTAAAAGCAGTGTCCTCTCTAGTGTCCATCTAATAACCGGAAATCTAGAACTTAATGAAAAAACCATTTCAACAACCGCATGATCTGATATCCCTACTGGGATGTGGGAAAGGGAGGTTATGTCTGTGAGCAAATGTTGGTCTACCAGGAAGTAATCTATTCTCGAGTAATGTTTATATTTCTTACTATAAAATGTAAACCCCCTAGTAAGACCAAATTTAGCCCTCCAAACATCCAACAAATTAAAGTCTTTCATCATAGATCCCAGGACAGAAAGTGATTTAGTAGGGGCATGGTATTTAGCCTTTGAGGTCCTATCCAAATTAAAATCAAAAATAAGATTAAAATCCCCCCCCAAGATCACGGGACCTGAGGTCACTAGTAGACCTGCTATCAATTTCAATAGAGGACCAGGATTGTCGTCATTTGGGCCGTAATATACTGCACATATGTAGTGGATGCTATAAATGGAAAGGGCTGCCACAATCCATCTACCAGTTTGATCTGTTTCAGTCCTTATCAGCCTTATCCCCCTATTTGCCCTAACAACTATCGCAACCCCCCTAGTCGCCCCCTTCTGTCTGGAGCACACTATCTCCTTCACCCACCCCAGTTTCTCAAAGAGTGGCTTACATACATTCAACTCAAGGTGTGTCTCTAACATAAGGTGGGCATCGGTGTTTCTTAAAAATTCACAGACCCTAGATTGTTTCCTCTTTTCACCCATTCCATTCACATTCCAGGAGAGGGTTTTAAAACTTATTGACCTACTCATGACCATCGTTTTCTCTCATCCTGAGCTTGTGATTTTTCCTATATATGAGGACTATTTTTTTTGCTTTTTCACCCACTACCCAACACCCCACCCCTATCCCTCCCCTAAGGAACCCCCCCGACATACCTGACGATGAAAACCGCCTTTAGGACTCCGGGAGAGCTGCATTTGAGTCTACATACATCAGCGGGATATTTTATTATTGCTCCAACTATAAGAAAATTTAGTGAATAAATGTAAAAGTGCTACGTGACAAATTAGGGTTTAAATTTTTATTTTAGAATTATTTTTTTTATTTGTTTATTTTTTTTATTTTTGCTTTTACAATTCCTTTCTTTTCCCCCCTTTTCCTATTAGTTGCCTAGGCTCCATGTCCCACGTACCCCTATGTATCCCAGTATGCAGGGCTCCGGGGCTGCAGGGCTCCGGGCCTGCAGGGCTCCAGGGCTGCAGGGCTCCGGGCCTGCAGGGCTCCAGGGCTGCAGGGCTCCGGGCCTGCAGGGCTCCGGGCCTGCAGGGCTCCAGGGCTCCGGGCTGAAGGGCTCCAGGGCTGCAGGGCTTTGGGGCTGCAGGCCTCGGTGGCTGCAGGGCTCCGGGGCTGCAGGGCTCCGGGGCTGCAGGGCTCCGGGCCTGCAGGGCTCCGGGCCTGCAGGGCTCCGGGCCTGCAGGGCTCCGGGCCTGCAGGGCTCCAGGGCTCCGGGCTGAAGGGCTCCAGGGCTGCAGGGCTTTGGGGCTGCAGGGCTCCGGGCCTGCAGGGCTCCGGGCCTGCAGGGCTCCGGGGCTGCAGGGCTCCGGGGCTGCAGGGCTCCGGGCCTGCAGGGCTCCGGGGCTGCAGGGCTCTGGGCCTGCAGGGCTCCAGGGCTCCAGGGCTCCGGGCTGAAGGGCTCCAGGGCTGCAGGGCTTTGGGGCTGCAGGCCTCGGTGGACGCCCGGGGGACCCATGGAGCCCGTCCTGGGCACTTTGCCTCGCCGCGGGCTGGAGGAGGGAGCACCGGATGCCCCGGGGAAGTGTCGTCCGGGCTTGGCCCATCTGGTCCCCGCCTGAGAACCGCAATCCCCAGGAGGGGTGTCCCGGCATACCCTGCTCCTACTAATCCGGAGGAAAGCTACCCACCTTTCTTGTAACCCTCGCGCTTCGAGTGACGGAGGGGACCCTAGGCGCGGACGCGCCCGGCCTCCTGGAGCCCTGGCTGGGATCCGCGAGGCGAATGGACCCTCATCGGGACTTCCAGGCCGGCCCGGCCATCTGGTCGCCCCATTGGAAAGCATTGCGCGCGACCAGATGGCCGAGGGAAAGGTGCGACCAGATGGCCGGGACCGAAAGGACTCCCTGTTGCCCACACCGAGCCATAGCGGTAGGGCTCCTGCCTGCCCTTGCAGGGCTCCGGGGCTCTGCACCAGGGTCCCTTGTCCCGGGCAGATGGACACTTCGCAGGCCGCAGGACGTGGGATCCCAGGCCCTGACCAAACATCAGGAGGCCCGGGGCCGGTCCCTGCTTCTCAACGCAGCCAGGCCGGGGAGATAGGGAAGCCTGCCCAAGCACGAGGGACCCCAGTCCCGGGCACACGGTCCCTCAGGTTGTGCGCTCGTTTTCAACAATTTTTTTTTCAAAATTCCGCGAAGAGGCATTCCGTAAATTCCGCCCAGCCCTACTCATGCCTACTTGTATTTGTTGGTTTTTCAATGTAATACATGATTCTTGAAGCCTTCTGAAATCTCTCAACTTTAAAGAAAATAAGTAATGGCGCTCTGTTGTGAAGTGCTGCAGGTGTGCCCACCTGCACAGTCAGTCCTACTCTGTACCCATATCTGATGTTGGTATCATCCAGTGCTCCAAAGCTCCGCAGGTCGTCTGCTTCTTCACCTGCTGTTCTTTGATCCCCTCTGCCCTTGCTGTCAGTGGTATAACCCTGAGTCATCTGAGCTGTGTAAAGTGTACAAGGTCGATAAGTGGTGCCACTAAACTCCATGCTATTATGAGTGGAACTGGAGACTGCGTGTTTATTGTGGTGCTACTCTTGCCTTGTCGGGATCCCCCAGTCCAATGCTAGCTAGATATGTAAAAATACACTCTTGTAGGTAGGACGGGGGCTGGGTGAGTGCAGAGAACCTTCAGCTGAGATGTGAGAATGGAAATACCTTTTATGGCTGCATGTGAGGGAAGCATGCACTGCTGCTGTTCACAGTCCACTTCTGCCTATCCTGGACCTGTCCGTTCTATAATGGAAGCTTAAGCTACTGTGGCTGCCCTGTCCCTTGTCTATGCATAAGTGAAGCTTGCACTATTGCTGTACATGCTGTATATGTTCGGTATCCTGTGCAGGAAATGGGCTTCTACTGTCCATATTGTGCCCTATTTGCGTATATGTGAAGCTTGCTTAACTGATGCTCGTCAGTGGCAGCTGGCTTATACCGAGTGAGGTGGGGTGCGGGTACAAAAAAAAAATGTAAATAGACTTGGTGAGTTATAGCTTTACGACCTTATTCCCCCCCCCCCTCCCGTCTTCACAGAAAGCTCTGACACAGGAAGTTGCACTTCCCAATCCTGCGCTGCTTTCACAGCATGAAAGCAGTGCCAGGATTGGATAGAGTGGCTTATCCCAGCGCTCCTAAGAGCACTGGAGGCCTGTGCATTCTGTTGTTTACACAGCTGGGTTAGACAGCTTTAAACTGTGCATGTCTGTCTGGCCTGCCCAAGACGGTCGGCCAAAGAGACATGCACATTTGAAAGCACATAGCTCTGTGCTGCTGCTACTCTGCAGCGTTGGCCCGGCCCCATCCTGTCCTGACACTTGGTTCAGGATGGGTGGCTTAAAAATAAAATGGTAATAAATAAACTTTATTACTGTTCTATTTTTCAGCTGTGCGGCTTGTGGGGCGACGCACCTCCACTCAAATGGAGAAGCCGCCCCTGCTGCTTGTGAGAAGTTGGCCTGGTATATGCTGTCCACTAATTATAGTGGGCACCTTGTACCAGTCCAAACAACCCCTTGTTGGTTATAGGTTAAAGACAACCTTTATTGAAAGCTATCCTAGTGGTAGCTATGGAGAGCAGCCTTCAGGCTAAGTCTTGAAGGAATGTAAAGCAGCTTGTTTTACCAGTCTATAATCTCTTGAGTGCCTAAATGAAAGACAAACACACCAGGTATATATATATAAAATATATGTATTTATTACTAAACACACCCTCCTAGTCTCTTTATGAGACTAGGGGTCAAAACTCATAAGTTACACTTCAAATATGACAGTAAAATAGCACAAATGCATGTCAGGCCCGAGGGGCGAGCCAAACCATATACTAAAATAGCGGTATAAGAACCACAACGTGACTAGACACAAGGCCTAGAGCCTTTAGAATCGCTGGGACTCCAAGGAACCACCCAAGGTAGTGACACAGGGGATCCACGGGGGCAGTGTGCAGTGTGTGAACACAGCCACGAGCTCCCGTTAGCTTCTATAGGGAAAGTCGCAGTTAGATTTTTAAAGATCAGGAACACTTAGAATTGAGTCAGGACCAAACCCTTTGGGACTTAGGAAATTTTAGGGCCAACACCCATGGGAGCACCGGAGTACTTGTGTTACCTCACCCAGGGAAGCCGGGTGCATAGGTGTCAAATGGTGTCGGGTCGCGTCGTCGATTTCAATGGGAGCTGGCGAAAAAGTGCTGCTACCGGGAAGATGAGACGTGTCCAAAGAGATCCGAGCCTGGATCGAAGATGAGAAGAACCTGAAAGCAGAGGGAACAGAGTCGGGG
Organism: Triturus cristatus; assembly: GCF_964204655.1. Classification (NCBI taxonomy): domain Eukaryota; kingdom Metazoa; phylum Chordata; class Amphibia; order Caudata; family Salamandridae; genus Triturus; species Triturus cristatus. The sequence continues at coordinate 1,529,438,286 of NC_140591.1, forward strand.
TCACTATCCAGTGACCAGGAAGGCGACAGGCAGATGACCACCGATGTCGGGTGATTTCAGGTGAAGAAGGTGAAGCTCGACTCTTCAGCCACGAGGACCTGGAAGCGTCGAGGACAACCAGTAGCTGGATTCGAGCTGTCCCACAAAGGATGTCGAGGACTGCAGCATCGGTGCCTGGATTGGACACAACAAGCCTTGGCGACAGCAACCCATGCAAAAACGAGAAAGATGCTTCGGTGCAGACCAGCAAGGTCTGTGCGACTCACCACTTGGTATGGAGTCAGGGCACATCTGGAGCAACCAGGGAAGCCCAAGGAAATTTCAAAGTTACCTCCTCAGGGACCCACCAGTTGACAGACCAGGGATCGCGAAGTGACCTTGAGACAAAACTCAAAATGGTGGCCCACGGGTCACTTGAAGTGACCAGGCCAACAATCTTCGGTGGATTCAGTGCTCATGTGGGGGCTACAAGTCAGTCCAAGCACGACTTCAGGAGACGTCGAGAAGTCAATGCACTTGCAAAAGTGCACAGTGACCAGGAGTTCCGGTTCCACGCTACTCACGAGGGCTACGGGTCTCAGCTTTGCTGGGGACTCAGGTTGGCCTCTGAGATGTCTGGAAATCCTCTTCCTGGGCTGCAAATACTTCGGAGTCTGGCGGGAACTTCGGAAATGCAGACCAGCAAATCGCTTCGTTGGTGCCTGCCAAGCAGGGGAGTCACTCCTTGACCCCAAGGGAGATTTCTTCAGTCCTCAAGTCTTGAGTAGAGCGTCGAAGTTCCAGGATTCAGCTTCAGAGTTTTGTCCAGGGATATCTAAAGTTCTGGTTACAGGGTTTCCTTACTTATACCTAAAAAGGGGTTGGACTAACTCTGGGGACCCACCTATGGGAGGGTTTGGAAAGAAGGGTGGCTACACCAATTTCCTTTGTCCAGTTTCGTGTCAGAGCAGGGGCTGGAAGCCCCTGAACCGGTTTGAGCTGGACTATGCAGAGGGACACCAAATGTGTCCCCAGTGCAGGACTTCAAAGCACTCTGAGAGTGCTCCCACCCAGCCCCAATACACATCAGCCTGTATGGGAGGTGGTTACACCTCCCTGTGACAGGAAACCTATTGTCCAGGCCTCCCCTGCCAGAGTTTCGGTCAGCAGCAGGAGGCCAGACTTGTGTCTGTGGCTGCAGCATCCATTTTGTGATGCCACGCCTCTATTAGATTTCTACCGGGTATACCAGTGCTGCCATGTCTCTCCCTCTAGAAGGGTGGGATCATACTCCCACACCAGTTACTGGTGTGGGGTATGATTCCAAGGTGTTTGACACCAAACATGACATGTTTCCATGCAGCCAGTCCAAAGTTAGCATTTACTATTTGGTTATAATGCACTTAAGAGTATATGGTCAGGCTGCACCACTGACAACCCCGGAGAAGAGGTTCCAAAGGCTGCAGAGGGGCTCAGCTCATGCCTGGCACCTTCTCACATATAACCAAGCACTTTGCCTTCAGGATTATTAAGGCCTACCATAGGAGTGACTTATAGGTTTGCAGTGTTAGGTGAGGTATAGTGAACCTATACCCCAGTGAGGGGTGCATGCACCACCATACCCAGGCTGCAGTAGCAGACCTGTGGTGTCATTTTGGGTGGCTTTTCAGGGGTGGGATAATACATGCTTCAGCCCCTGGTAGGCCTCTGGGTACCTATGCCCGGGGTACATAGTATATCATATACTAGGGACTCACAAGGGTACCTCAGGATCCAATCTGTGGTGTGCCTACAGTACATGGAATCAATTTAGAGAGGAAGCAGCTAGGCTGGGGCCCTGAATAAAATGATAATGACTGTGTTTTCCCCTTTTCACTGCTCTAGGAGCATTAGGGCGACCGTCGTTCACCTCAGCGGAGGAGCCACCACTGACATGGGTGAACGTTAGCTTTCACTGATCGACAGGCAAGCTTTCACTGCTCTTTCTTATATGCTGCATAGTTTTTGAGTGAGACAACCTTACACAGTTTCTGTCTGTGCTGAACCTGATCTTTATGTAGCAATAGCTTAGCTTGCACTGCTGCTACCCACACTGTACCTAGGGTAGCGTACCCAAACACCAGACCAAGATGCTGTAATAGAGCAGAGCTCCCACCTAGGAGGGCAAAAATGCATAGAAATTCTGAGGTACTGGGACAATAAGACTGAATTCTGCCAGGGTGGGAGTGGCGCTGAGTTTTGAGATGCTAAATACTGCTTATTAAATTAGATTTGGAGATTAGAACCGTGGAGGCCAACTGGAGGGCCGCAATGCAGGAACACCCAAATCTCTAGCTGAAAAACGAACGGAGTCAACAAGGCTGCAACCACATAAACCTGTTGAGGTTGTGTGTGCCTAGGAAAGACCCCACCAGGGGCAAGCCACAATCCAGACAGCTGTTCATAGAGGGGAAGGGACAGAGTTCCCAGGCATCAAGCAGTAGCCTGGAGACACACTGTGGAGGCCTACAGACATGCCGAGAGGTAGGAACAACTGCACTACTCACCAATGAGAGGACGGAGGGGACCACAAAGGCCTGGTGAAGTTGAGGGCACAAAGGTGAGAATAAAAGCCCACAGTGGGTCCCCCAACATAAAATAAAACGGACTAAAAAGTGCTAAAGAGGGGTGAACTTATATAGGTGAAAATAGCCTGGCACCAGAGTGGCCCCTATAAGCTATACAAGACTGCGGGATGGCTATGCACCTTTGACCCTGTTTGCAAGATAGAGGCTTCGGGCTACATGCTCACCAACCACCCCTTAGAGGCACCCATCACTGAGAAAAGGACCACAGTGGTCACAAGACAAGGGACCCAAAGGCACACCATCTGACAAATTTAAAAAATATGCCTTCTGTGCCTCTGCACAAAGTGATGATAGGACACGGAGACTAAATGCAGTCGCCGATGGCGGGAGACACAGAACCTTCGATGAGAGAGCTACTGCAAGCAGTAAGAGATACCAAAACGGACCTGGAACACAAAATAGACACTTTAGCCCTAGATATTACTCTCATAAATACGGACCAGAAAAATATCTAGGTGAATGTGGGGATACCATAAGTCGCAGTGGTGAAACACAGCAGAGACATTAAATAACTACAAACAGAGCTCATCCAAATTTAAGAGACTACTAATCTGTCCATGCCAGAGCAGAAGACTCAGAAGGCAGAACCCGAAGAAACAATGTGCATCTGGTAGGCATCTGGAGGGTAGAAATGCTGAAGAATACATTTTTTAATTTGCTTGAAGCGATCCTACAACCACAGCAAATATTTGCCCATTTTGCTGTGAAAAGGGCACATGACTGTTTGAGGGCCACCGAAACCCAGGGCATGATACAGGCTGATGATCACAAGACTCTTTAATTACAGGGATCACTTTATTGTACTGAAAGCAGCTAGACAATAGGGCCCGATGAGGATTTTCCCAGACTATACGCAAGAAGTATAATCCCAACACACATCATTCGCCAAGACAAAAGCAGAACTACGGAAAAGAGATCTACAATACATGATGTTGTTTCCAGTGAAACTTAAAAGTCCTGTCAGAAGGGAAATCATGTTTCTTCACATCTCTGGAAGAGGTCTGGGACTGGCTGGAGGGATGAAGACCAGTGATTCGGGGAAGGCACAGAACGGATATGACAGGAAGAGAATCTCCAGATCGCCACTTCTACCAGATCCAGGCACGGAGCAACCTCCCGCATCACCAATTGCAAAAGAGACACAGATTGAGGTTGAAGCTGCAGAGACAAGTAAGAGGGAATTCACTGGATGCGAGGGGTAACACTCTCTAGAGCCATGCAAACCCTGCACATAAGACACCCATAAAAGGGACTAGAGTGTGTATTATCACTACTTATAGCTGAATAGATGTTAATGACACATGGGTGACACAGGTAGTTCAGAACCTGACACATGGGGCAGTAGGGAGAGACGGAGATGGGAAGGGATGGGGTGTTGACAATGGCATTTGGGGGAGGGTGGTGGACATGGAGACTACAGTCATGAGGTTTCAATCGTGATAGAGGACACAAGTGGTATGGCTGAGACACACACACAGGAACGTGAATCCCTAAGTCTTACATTTCTATTCTGTAATGTCAATGGGTTGGGTCATAGGGTAAAAAGGGAAATGGTTAGGAGATTTGTAAATAGACACAACCCTGACTTGCTCCTTCTACAGGAAACACACTTGAGGGGCAACAACTTTACTTTTCTGGGCCAGGGTAGGTAAAAAAGTCCTGGCCCATTCTGGGTTTATGTCAGACTCCGGGGCAGTGGGTATTCTGGTGGGGAAATTCAGTCCTCTGTCGGTCACTCAGACATGGATGGTCACAGATGGCATGTTATTCATCTATACTGGATACATTGGATGATTAGAACACTATGGTTGTGTCCTGGTATTTATCTATCTCTAAGATAACTAGGAAACATAAGAAGACAACTAAATCAGAGGGAAACAGAGCAACATCTAATGCAATGGGAGGGGAATACCAGGCATCCCCAACACTGACACTAGTGCACTGTATAGTATTGGAGCAGGACGAATACAGACAAATAGAGGTTGACGAGGCACGGAAGGGCCTCAGGACCTTGTAACATAGAATGGGTTCCAAGAGTAGACATTGGTGCTCATTGGGCTAACAGCGAAACTTCAAATTTAAACCAAAGGTGAATGTGAGCAAAAGTAGAAATTAATTAGTGAGAAAGGCATGATCTCACTGCCGGTAGCAGAAGTCTTGAAGAAGAGCGAAGTACAGGGTGATGAGAGTATAATTGAAATGCTCACGAAGCTTGAACTGCGTTGAGAACTTCTAGGAATTCACACTTGCCACACTTAGTAAGAGCAGGAAAATCAGAGAATAATATCTGCAGGGAGATAGCTGTATTTTTGCAGGGTCCTGAATAGTCTTTTGAAAAGAAATAAGTGACCATATAGCTGGAACGTGCAGAAGTAGGTTCTCAGGAGCTAACTGCGTCTGCTCATCACCAATTCATGTTGTGCCTTAAATAAATGAAGTTCACACAGTGGAAAGGGTTGGAAGAGTAAGTTTATTCCCAAGGGTTGAAAGTCAGCACCAAGGACCCTCACAAAGCAACTCCCATCATCAGCCACCAGGAAACAACTGACTCAACCTGGAGCTTCCAGGAAACCAAATTTCCAATTTGCTAGGCAAGCAAGAATAACTAATGATACAACATGCACCATGACAGAGGGAACAGTAAATACAAAATAAACAGAGAGAACATAAGGATATAACACCTTCATCCCCATAGCAACATGCAAAAGCATGTTAATGCCATTAAGTAATTCACCTACTTGATTTATAAACTAGCTAGATTTTTGGCTTTACCAGTGCTTTTAGTTTCTTGCTTTTTACATCTCACATACAGCTGCAGGTGCTGGTCAGCCTTCTTTATCGTTTGATCACTTCAGTAGCATTCGAGTGTAGCTTCTGCCCACCACAGGATAAGGTGAGGGGCAACGGGTCAGTGCACTTCAGCCATTGACTCATTTTACAGGGAAGTAACGCCATTTTACTTTTGCACAGCCGACTATGAAGTAAACATTTCAGTGACTCAGCTGATGAGCAAATCTGTGCTGTCCTTACATGTTTTTTTTTTTTTTTTTTGCAAAGGTATTTGTTTTACTTTTATTTTGGAAACATGGACACAACTTTTAGATAAGCCTTTTTAGGTCGAGCCTATAGCAGCACGCATGCGCTGAAATAGGAAAACGACCTCTTGGAGCTCACCACAACTTTTCACATGTTTTTTTTTGGCTTACAGCCTATTGGCCTTTGCGTGCGTCTTCCTAAGAAAGACAGCACGCAATTGGGTAAAGGTGGGCGCATGTCCCGCCTCTCCCAGCCAATGTAACTGCCCACAGCCTAAGGCTTGCAGTTACGCACACGGGCCACATCTGTTTTCAATTATCGTGCCCAGACGCGGGTGCGATAATTGAAAACAGATGAGCTGCTCGCTCACCCAAGAGCGCGCGCACTACTCGCCAGCTTTTTTCATCCTTGCCGCCCTCGTCACCCGACCCCTTTGCTTGTATTTCTGAGTTAGCAGCACTCGATCGAAATGCATGCATTTCCCAGCTCTCGCTCCGTTTCCATCTCTCTCTTTCTACTGCTTCTCTACTCACCGGTTCTGTGTTGCTCTCCATTGTTTGCCTTGCTTGCTTCCAACTGCAACGTTTTGCTGTCCCGTTTGCTCTTCTGGTGTCCCCAAGCTTCCCTCTATACCCCAGGCCTAGATCTCCCTTGATCTGCTATTCTTGCCACCAACCGCTTCATATTCCTGTTCCATCTACCCCAATGACCGTTGTCTTCTTCTAGGCTCTGCATTGCTCTCCCTGTTGTGCTCCTGTCACCCTATCACCTCCTCCTTCTCCTCCCCCTAACTTCACAATGCACAACCAAGCTACTATTTATATGTTTTGTTACATGTGCTGATCCATCTTGGATCAGTACATTAAAAAGCGCCAGTTTGGAATGCAAGGACTTGCGTCATCAAGCATGTGAATGCATGCAGAATAACGTGGCTCGGTTGGTACTTCAAACTTTTTTTTCCAATTTAGAAATACTGCACAGTGTCAGTGACCAAAGCTGTGCAGCATTGCCAAAACAATCGCCAAAGCCAATAAGTCTCTAATGTCTGACGGTGACCTACTGTCTTTGCCAATGCTTGTTCTCCTATGTTGCATACAACATCACCTCACATCATGCCCTCACACCTTGAATATTGTCCAAAATTGCCAGCGCTTTTGTAGAGAAGTCTGGGAAAGGCACGGAATAGTGGTGCTGTTAGCGAGTAATGCAGTTGTTGCCCCAGGCAGGTGCGTGATGTTAAATGTCGAATTGAAATAGAAGTTATACTTTGATGTGTGTTATTTTGGGTGCCTAGTGATGGGCAGTGCCTCAGCTCAGATTCGGGGTGGGCAGGCTCACGGAGTGGAGGCCAAATAAGGGGGTGGGTGGGCAGGCCTGCCAAGGGCACCGTACAGCTAAGAAGACGGAAAGACGTGGGCTCGGGAAAGGCTTGTTAAAGCCAGAAGGGGTGGGGTTGCGTAGCCAGTGGTTAGGTAACAATTAATGGATTTGGACGGCGGCTAGGGTTATAAATAGCTTGTGTGACAAAGGGGCGGTATTTTTCTAAGCCCGAGGCCGCTAACACTCATTGACAAATGAGTTCTTGGGAGATAAAGGGGGGGGGAGGGGCGAGAAACAAAGAGACCAGTTTATTGTGTGTGAAAAAGGCCGCTTTATTGAAACAGGTGCATATCACAATTTCATCCCTTGGCCACTGCCTTACAAAACTAAACACCTCACTATAGAAGAATTTCCTGACCCCTTGTTCCTCCCCCCACCCCTACGATCCCCACATCAGTTCCCCCATCCCACAAAATACAACATAACATTCCATAACCATAATATAACCCAATCCTACACAATCTAGCCTTTCCAAATCCTAAAGCCCCCTGACCGTAATTCCTACCTGCCTTTGTGCTTCTGTAACTAACCAACCTCTAATCTAAACTTATCCTACCTGGTTACCCTTTCCCTGCTCCTGCTCACAAACTACCAAACATATAACAACAAACTCCAGCCAATCCCGGCCAACTGTCAATCACCCCGCCTGCACCTGTTCCAAGCGACAATACACCACGTCAACCCTTATGTACCTGTTCCAACAAATGCAGCCCACAAAAAACTCCCAACGCCAAAAAGGCTAACCAGCCAAAAATTACGCCCCCTGAAACCCCTGGAACTATTACAAAAAACCTGCCCTGCCAAAGCGCTCCCAGCCACCAGGTCACCAAACCTAAAATGGTGGCCATTATATCCCCTTTGGGCTATAATTCTATAAATTGGGCTACCTTTGGGCTATTGCCAAAGTAGCTAAAATCCTGCAAAATGGCCGCTCCGGCCACTCCCCCCTTCCCCCTCCCAATCTGCCTGGGGGGCAGACCTCGCTCTGCTCGGCTGCCCCCCAAGCTCCCATTTTAATGAGTTGTGTTTTTGTTTGCTTCGCCCCATGCACAACGCTGATTCTGGGATCACCACAGCCCGGTAGGTAGTGAGCTGAACTGTTGCAAACTCGTCTGGCAGCCCGCACACGTTTGTAAAGCGCCTTTAGGGAGATCCTAGGGAGGCGAGACACTGCTTAGATAGAACTTACAGAATGCCTTTACCCCGGAATATACCAGACTCTAAATAGGTGTATCTCAGCCAAGGCAATATAGGGGTACATCTATCCACTTGGACTCTCTTATTAGGAACGTGAATGTGATTATATGGAGAACACCACAAACTGAATTGTTTCTTGCTGGGTAAAGATTAGGCATTGCAACATCACAAAAGAAAATGATGGACGGTGTGTTGAAACTTTTCAAACACTCACTCTCAGTCACATACCTGGGTTAAGCCCATTGTTACTTTGATCGCCATGCAGCGGTTAATTTGTAAAAAAAATATAAGTGCCGGGGCTCTCGTCAGAAAGCAGCTTGCACCAGACCATTTTTCCTGTTAGTGCCGCCTAAAACAGAACCAACTACTATCCATGAAAGTGGGGAGAAGATTTTGTGTAATGGCCACAGCTGCCGACTTCAGAGCTGGGGAACCAGGTTGGAGTCTTGTGGGCTCATCATCCTGTGATTCTGGGCATATCACTTAATCGTCCTTAACTGGTGCTCATGAAAATTGCCAGTGTCGATGATTACGTGTCGGTGTTGAGTACTGGAAACCACTGGTTCAAATTATGCACTGTCGCCACGTCACCCCAGTTTGGACCCAGCCATATGCAAATCATTCCTGACCTGCACCTCATGGGAACAGTCCAGCCCGAACTAGAAAGCCAGGTGTGTGGGGATACTCTTGGCCACTAAGGGTGAACATGGCAACATGCCAAAATAAAATGAAAACAATATAATAAATAATAGGCATTAACATCACCTAAGTAGACTGAGTCTGTCTGCAGAGTACACACAGACTCCTGCAGTGGGTTCTAAAACGAGTTATCTATTGTAACTCTTTCATTAATAATATTTTACAAACTATCATCTATTTGTGGGGGACACTTAGCAGTCAAGAGCAATTCACCTTGATTGAGGTTGACAGACGGTCTGAGCTTCCATTACCAATGCTGTCTCCCACAACAGTTTCTGCTTGCAGTTATTTCCATTTTATTATATTCCAGATGTTGAAAGCGATACAAGCTGTGCTGCTGGATCGTTTGTGGACTATACCACCCAATATTACCATAGAATAATGTCTTATGAACATTATCTATCAGCGTCAGTGTTGGAACAGTAATTAATAACAGGGATGTGTTAATTATGAAGTGTGTTTGCTTCCACAACCTTGTGGCTTCGTAACACTGTAAAAGAACAAGTGTTACTGTCACCTAGCCCTATACTGCTCCTGAAGTCAACACTTGAGACTTGTGGCATACATACAGACTTCTATATGAGTGTGTGTGTCCATGAACATACTCACACACGCATACATTTCCATGGCAGAAAACTACTTAGGTATACTTAATGGAGCTGACAAATGTTTGGGTTAACTTGTGTTCCCATCGAATGGGCTACTTCTTTTGGGGCTGTACCAACACTGATTTGCGCATGATCAGTCCCTTTCTCTAATGAAAACATATGCGCTAAAACCATGGCGGGAAATGCTCCCTATCGGAATTCCTAGTGGTTAAAGGCTAATAGAAGTGTTTGTGCTGCCTCTGCTTGATCTGTGAGCCTGGCCAATCTGTTAAAATGATCTAAAACAAGCATTGGCATAGCCAATAGGTCTCGCCTTTGGGACCTTATAAGTGTTTAGCCATGCAACACTTGATGTTGGTGCACCAAGGATATTGTGCTAGATAACTAAACACTTATAAGGTCCCAAAGGCGAGACCTATTGGCTATGTCAATGCTTGCTACTGTTTACTACTTATAGCTTCTGAATACCGATTATATAGGATCGCAAAAAAATGGGAAAATATTAAGGTTTCCCAAGGCCATAATACTGGCTTTGCCGATATTTGTTATCATTGCCCTCAATGCAAGCTATACTGTTTTGGGCAGTCGGCTAAAAGACATATTTCTCTGACACAGAGGGCATTTTGAGGGGAATGTGTCCTTCAGGATGGAGACAGACAACCAGTGACTCCGCCCTGGCACACAAAAGGATGCTTTATGTTTGTATGGGAGGGACTGTGGCTGTTTTAGTGTCCGAACGTGTTGCTTTGTTTGTGCTCCAATAGACCATGCAGAAGCCAAGCCATAAAAATATTTAGCTGGTAAATCATGCAACAAAATTCAAGTGAAAATATGTAAAAAGGTTTTATTAGCATGTAAACGTTTACCCTTAGTACATGAGATTCTATCACTGAATTTATTAAAGTGATAGTATTTAAACATGAACTTAGAAATACTCCTCACTCCCTCCCCATTGACGAGAGCACTATTAGTTAATTAAGAAGCAAGACAATTGTCATGTACCCCATGTACCCCATGTGTAGCCTAGAATCTAATAATAGGTTGTGCAAAATTACAAACCAGTAAATGAAACACAAGAGATATTTGCACAGAGCATATCTTGAACTCACACATTTTAAGGAACTCTTATATGTGATATAGAAGAAAAAAGAGGCTCGGTCTAACAAAATATTCGCCTAGGATCATGCATGTTGTTGAGTGGGGAAGCAAGGATGGATCCTTGGTTCTCTGGTTTCACGTTGTGCAAATCAGCCATTAGATGGCTAGCCTTCTTCATCCATTGGTCTGTTGTTATGTCATTCACATTTTAATTCTGCTTATCACAGTATGGGGCAGTGGGTCAGCCCATTTCAACAATCAGCTAACTTCACTGTGAGTGGTAGCATTCTGTCCCTTCACAATGAGCATAATCTTAAATAACATAGTTCCCTTAAATTTTAGGGACTACTATGGTTATGTGTTTTTGAAGCCAAAAGAATATTTTTTCTTTAGCCAATAACATTTTTGGATTGATCAGGACTGTATTCATGAGCTTCCCTAACAAAGATTTTCAAAAGCCTTGACAAAGCCAAAAGGTTGGTGTCTAATGGCAGCCCTATTAGCTTTGACAATGCTTGCATACTTTGTATTTTGCCGACTAGAACTTTAATTGAGCACTGTTTTTGAACTGAGCTTTGCACTCTGATTTATTGATTAATTAATTCCAACAATTTAATTGATTTTTACATGACTAAATAAGAAAATAAACCCTTAAGGTTTAGTATTTATCTTTCTATCACTTTTGGAGGACCTCCACTTTTAATTCCTCTTGCTCATTTTATATTGTCATTTAGAATGCTTAAAATGAGACACTGGACCAGCGAGGACCACCAAACCCCATAAAGAGATTAACACTGCTCCCGGACCATAAGTTGCACAATAGAACAGGGTAGAGAACAACGCCACCTATCAACATTGACACTGAAACACACTCCATTTCAAATAATCTGCAGAAGTGATCAAGCTAAATGCCATCACTCACAGTGCAATAGAGCCAATAACTGAAGTAGGATGATCCATTGTGCCGTGCTGTTTGCTGTCATAGGCAATAGAAGAATGTGAATGACTCAACAATGACAGAATAGGGGTGAGCTAAAGGCTCGCTATATATGTATATGGATGTGTTTTTAAGGAATTGGTTTTTAAGAGCCTTGCAAACAGACAAATTGTCTATGCCCAGGAATAACCAAAGGGTTAAACAGCACCAAAAACCTTGACTACTCGGCCTACCAGACTGTGAAATAACAATCCACACTTAAATGCTGATTGGCTTTAACATATGCTTGTGGCAATAAATAAATAAGGCTTACCGACTTTATTGTAACTTTTCTTAGATCTGACCTACGGTCTCCTTGATAACATTCCCCAATAAACTAATCATCCAATCAGATATATCAGTGTCTTGTCACCATAACCAACTGACGCCCACAAGGGAACCCCACTTAAGAGGTCCTAACAAGGATTACTACTGTCAAAATCATCTACCTCCTGCTTTTGTCAGAGGTGGTAACCAACGGTGAATCCCTTGCCTATTATGGTAAGCTATGGTTTTCAGTGTAACAAAAACAAGGCTTCCAGGATTTAACACAGTTTAATACAAATCCACCTTCAAAGCAGACCATTGGCTTGGCATCATAACCAACTAAGACATGTTGTCTTGCACATAAACTTTCCCACAAGACAAACATCAGGCATGCAGTCTCAAAATTGCAAACATCAGACATGCAGTCTAAAATTGAAGTTGCCAAAAAGTATACACCCCATTTATCAGGTTAACGAGAATTATCAAAGGGAAAATCTTCTTTCCCCGGGGTTTGTGTAAGTGGTCAACTAATAACCAAACCCTTGTCTGCTAAGGTAATCAGTGAGATTTCAAGAAACAAAATACCTCTTATTGGACTGGTCAGGCCAAGGGTGGTCTTCTCCCACACCTTTTTCCTTCTCCCCTCCTGTTTTGATGAAATAAATGTTTGTGGGACTTAGAACTCAGTGTTAAAGTGCTAATGCTCACTCCTAAAAACATGGTAAAATTGGCTTAAACTTTAGTGCCATACCTAATTTACTTATTTATTAGTCAATAGAAAAGTGGTATACCATTTACCCAGTAAATTAAATGTTACTAGTGGATCTACAACACTAATTAAGCCACCACCTCAATTTGCCCCTTAAAGATGTCTCAGGCCTCCATTTGCAGCCTGTAGTGCAGTTTAGACTGCAATTTGATTTGGTAAAAATAACTCATTTGCCAAGCCTAAATATCCCTTTGTAATGCATATAAGTACCCCTATAGTAGGCCCAGAACAGCCCAGACAGGGTGCTATGTATTTAAAAAGTTGGACATTTGCTTGTCCTGGTAGAGAAAAACTCACAAATTATGTTTTCACTACTGTGAGATCAACCTCTCCCATTGGATAACATTGGGTTATCTTACTATTCCTAATAAGTGAGAACTCGGGTTTGGGAACAGGTAACATGACAGGAAATATGAGAATAAAATAGGCAGTACACCACAAGTAGATGCTTCACCCTCACTGTTATCTGCTCAAAACATTTTTATGAAAATAAGGGTCTATTTAGAAATGTGTGCACTCTCTATAGACACCCTCTGCCCAAAGAATTCCAATCTAGATCAGGAAACCCTTATAAGTATAGAAATAGCGGTGCACAACTTTAGCAATTTATATATTAATACAAAGTGTATCCACAAATTTCTAAAATTTTATGAACAATCTTCTCTTTATCATTTCTTCATGAATATGTGCCAAGGAAAACCTGCCAACACATTTCATCCACATGCAGTTGGACTTCTTCAGAGCAATAAAAGTCTCAAAGCCAAGTCATCATCCAACGTAAAGGATTTATATGTAGCCAATAGTAATCTCATGGATCCGAGTTCAGTTCCTTTGAAGGTCCATCCAATACAAAAAATACAAGAAGAAAGTCAGTGAAGAACTTTTCATCTTGCATCCGTAGTGCAAATCATCAAACCTGTGTCTTATGCTGTCCAATAAAATATATACAAATCTGTCCTTTATCCAGCATTCCAATTAGTGCTACTCAATGGTGAATGAGACTATCCTCGCGGTCCCAACGGGAACACAAATTGCCTACTTTGTGGTGTTGTCCATAGTGGAAAGTTCAGACATAGGGTATTGTCTTCCCATCTGCAAGTGCATACCTCCTCTAGCACCACACGGCTACTTTCAGCTGCACATTATTAATGCCTCTCTAGGATAGGGTACCCAGGGACCAGTCCCGTAGTGAGCGTCTGTCTAGCTCAGCTTGTACCGTAGCAGGTTTGGGGTTCGGTAGCCCTCCCAGCCAGCACATTGACCACTAGAGTTGTGATGATGTCTAGCAGTTCACATAGTTGGGGGGGCCCAATCCTCTCTCTAGTAGTGGGGCACAGAGTGTATGAATTGCCACCCTATATCTCCCAGTGCTCCATATAATCAACATGAGTAGGTGCTTCAGGTCAGTGGAGAATGGTCTCTTAAGTATAACTGTTAGCACTGCAAAGTTATAAAAGAGTCTGGGAAGGACTAACAGTTTTGGAATGGAAATCCTACCCAGTGGGGATAAAGGTAACTGAAGACAAGAAAGCAGAGATTGTCTGATTGATGTCAGTGCGCACCACAGGTTGCCATCAATACGATCGTGCTTTGCACTCCAAATATCTCTGGTTGCTGTAGTTTGGGTGATCAGAGCAACAAGAACAGGTGAAACTTATCCTCATTGACCCGTAGCCCAGATATCCAGCTGGACTCATCCAAAAGTGCCTTACATTCGGAGGCACGCCATGGTCCTCTCTGAGATATATTAATGCATCATCCATGTATAGTATTTGAAGCTGCCCTTCTACATGGATAGCCCGTGGTGGGCCTTGTGCTTGCAACAGATAAGCCAGTGGCTCCATTGCTAATGTAAATAGCAATGGAGAGAGGGAAAACCCTGCCTGGTGTCCCTCTCTATTAATATCCGATCTGAAAAGATCCCACCTGTGTGGACCCTCGCCAATGGGCATTTGTGCAACATTGGAACTTCGGCCCTTTGCCCAGTACTCCTTGTAAGTATATCCACCCCAGGTTATCGAAGGCATTCTCAATATCTAAAGAGGCCACCCAGCACTATGTGTCCATCCTGCTTGCCCAAGCCATAGTCCAGTACAACCATCAGAGATTCTGGAATGTATTTCTGATGAGGATAATGTTGTTTTGATCTCAAGAAAGAGTAGTATTGGCAAAGGAAGTGCGGCAAAGGTGTTATTGTTCCTAGTGTACAGATACAGCTTTCAACCACTCTATGGCCTGACTGCTCCAAGACCATACCCAATAACAACATCCTATGCTAAAAGTAGGGCTAAAAAGAGTCTGAGAAGGTTCTTGTGAATATTAAAAAAGAGACTGATCTGGAAGAGGTCTCTTTAGCCCATGTACAAATATGCAGTCCTTCTTAGATGTCCAAAAATGCAGGAGCCTTGAAATTGTGTTTTGATCAATCCAAAGATTTCTTTTATTTATTCTTACAGTAGTCATCCAAAATAAGCCCAGCCAATGTGTTTTGTCCCCAGAATGTGACTTCATCCAGGTTTTGATTATTCACAAGAACTTCTTTGTACTCTTTTTAGCACTTCCTTTTTGTATAGGATTCTGTTTTGATCTCGGTGCACAGCTGTCAGTAATAGGGGGTTAAACCTTTAGCTAGCACCTTCCCTATGATTTTGTCGTCAAGATTTAGTAACAATAAGGGATGGCAGGATGTTACATCTAGCGGATCCTGCCCTAGTTGCAGGAGTTGCAGCATCTCTCTCCTAGAATCAGACAATATAACATGTTACAACATATGTTATGGGCACATCAATAGATCTGACATCATGGGAGTAATGTGTGGCCCTCCCCTAAAATCCTCTGGGATCTCCTCCATCAGCACATATATGCAGCAACAATGTTTCCAAGTTGGAGTCTCGGGTATTGGTCCCTGATGCGCCAGCCTTTTTGATCACAGCTAACACCTGGGCTCTCTCAATGGGGGCTTGTTCCTTTGTAGGTTTGATACATGCAATCCGGTTTTTGGGGAACTTTCACACATCCTCGGTATTCATGAAGGAGTGTGGTACAGTATCTCTTTTCACTTCCAGTCAGGTCCATACCGCCTTTAGGGGAGCAAAAAACAAAGCTTTGTGCCCATCCATTAATTTCAGTTTTGCTGTGTATAATAGAGTGTACTTAACATATAGAAGGATAAAGTTGCTGTTTCATTGTGTAAAAAGACTCTTGTTTTCTTCGTACATCTGCTGTGTAATCTGGGAATATTGTGACCTTCCTGTTTTCCACTCTCTGTGGGCCAATGGCTCTGGCTATCTGTCCTAAAGTTAAAAAGCCTTACTACTACTGGTCTCGAGGTGCCCTCGATTTAGGTGGTCTGCCAGGTACCCCATGTGCCTGCTTCACTGAAAAGAAGGTAGAGGTTCCCCCCCCCCAGTACTAGCTCCGTCAGCCAGGACTCTAAATAGAGTTACGGTCCACAGGTAAAAACATGGGAATTTGACTTCCAATTTCAAAAATTCTCCTTGACCAATATGTTCGCCTCTCATATCAGTAACCTCTTCCCCCTTTAATGCTATCATCATATGCCATAACCAATGAGCCAGCTGTAAGATACTCCACAACCTCAAGCAAAAAGCACACCAGCCAAACGCTTTCATCAAAGGATCTAATTCCCACCTGTTCATAAATAGCCCCAGCAGAAATCCAATCTTTCACATGCCAAGATTGCTTTAGAGAATAAACCAGCACTTACCCTACCATACTCTCCAACTTTCCTACTACCTCCCATTCCACACCGGCAGCCCCCTACAAAAGAAATCTATTCCTGGCCCAGCTCACTCTCATTGAATATACCCTGCCTTAAGAACGTTTCCCGCAACGCCAGCCTCATTAGTATATCAAGTGAACATATTCAAATTCTGGTGAAACACCTAAAAAGAAGAAACAGAACCTCAAACCATCTGACATCAGAGACTAATAGGCCCAACTAGACATACAAATTTGTAAAACAGACAAATGTCCTACACTCAGCACCCTAGAAGCCAAAATGGAAGACTTTTTATGGAATGCAAAATCTGTTGCAAGTACCCTTAAAATGAGTTTGCTACTGTAAATGTTCTCAAGACCATGGTGAAGCTGAAGTTACATCCTCCCATATCTGGCCCTTGAGGCCACAATACAAAAAAGATCCTCACACTTACCGATCCGCAACCTTCCTAAAAAAACAGGTATGTTAACACCTTGCTTTGAGACTGACAAAGATGCAGACCTTCTGATCTCACAGGTACTCATGCATTCTCCACATTGAGTAAAAAGTACTACAACAGATAGGAATAAAGATTTCACAATGACTTATTAGACGTTACAACTACACTCCCTTCATAATCTAGATTATAAATTCCTGCCTCAACTGCCTGTCACATGATTGCATTTTGGCCATGGCACATTACAGTGAGATCGGTGATCTGGTCATCTTCAATAATCTGCATATCCAATTCACCATAGAAACATAGCTGAATGATTCATTACAGCCAATACAAGAACTTCTTTTTCCCTGGGATACTTTTTTATCCATCAGGATTGATTAGGAAAACCTGGGAAAGCTGAAATTGTTGACAGAGTTTCCATTAAAAACAAGGATATAAATGTCAAATGTATGTCACTGAAGGTCTTTCAATTGAAGTCCAGTCAATCGACCTAGAACCTGGTAAAATTCCTCGCATCTGTAACCCACGGGGTAACATTTCATTTGTAGATAAAAACATTAATCTCATAACAGATCACTCTACTTCATCAGGTAAAAATATTTTTTGTGGCGACTTCATTTATAATGAGAAAATCCAAATGAAATATCAGTCACTGCATGCCCCGTCCTTAGTAAATAATAACTGTGTGTGAGTCAATGATTATCCCTTGCATGTTACACGTTCAACCCTATACTTCCTTGTTGTCAAAGAATGGATAATCCAATTTGCCAAGTCAATCAAATGGTCTAACCATTTGCTTATCCCTTTTGCCATCCTGCCTATATACGTCCAGCCATTAGAGCATCCAACAAGACCGTAATAGTGGGTCAGAGACCTTAGGACTATTGACTGGGGAAACCAGGCTAACAATATAGCCTTCTATTGAAAGGGCAGACCCTCAAACAAAAAATTCAACAGTCTATTAACCAATGCTCAGATTCCATGACAGATAATGAATGCAACTTCTGCCTTGAAGATTAAAAGAGTAAGACCAAAATATCACCACACTAGTACTCCAAAGAGCAGAATGTAGAAGGTTAGGCCCTCAGAACTACAGAACGCATTTGGTGTAAATGTTCCTCTCCTTTAACACTTGCAAAATTGATGATGGAGAGAAAGAAATACAAACAACACATCTTCAAAGCTTCATAATTCCAGCTTCCAGCCTTGGCTTGGCTCTACTATCTTCTCGATACACAACAAAGGACCTGTTCACAGGGTGATTATAATATTCGAATCCCTAGTTAACTCGTTGTCATACTTTTGGACAATCTGTGAAACCAGAGGTTATATATATACCATCTGTACTAGTAGGGATTGGATCACCAAGTTTTAGAAACATTAAAATCTGTCTGTTATGTTGGTAGTAACCCGTGTCTCCCAAGTTCCCTTCATGTGATGAACTATGGCTACTATCGCCAAAGCACAAAATAAACAAAATGTGAAAATGTGAAAAAATGTGAACAAGGATTGGTGGTGCCTCACGGTAGTAACACCATGGGGGTAAGCAGGAAGGTACTCGCCTGCTACCTCAGGTTCTCATCATCAGCTACCACCAATCCAAAGCAAAAGTGTATAGAAAACCATAAAGACAAGGTGCTTGGGTGTGTTGGCAAAAAATTACCTGTGCACCAGTTGGTGCGGCAAGTAAGACCCCACAGTTGGAACAGAGGAGTCAAACAGTCACTCCACCAGTCCCAATCTAAAACCGAGCTAGATCACACTGGCTATCAATATTTATTCATAGCTGTGTGTCTGCTCATTAAAAACCGACATGTTTCATTGCCAAAGGGAAAAATTCACGGCAATTTCTTCAGGGCGTGGGTCAATCACTCCACCCTGCACCAAAACTTGTCTATATTATTAATATTCCTATGGGAGACACAAGACAGCAAACAGACATACAGAACATAAACATATTTAGTTGGCATCTGAACTCATTTAAAACCCATTCTTAAATGTGGAAAACCTCCCCCACAAATTTGTCACACAATTTACCGGGATGTTGCCCACCATGGGCATACCTGTACCATCAAGCACTTGTGAGTGTGTATGCAATCACTCTTTCACTGGCTTTCACAGTCACTTCCCATCGTCAATCTGAAAAACATAGCGAAGTGTCGTAAGGCTCTAAATTAAAAAAAAAAACAGTTTCAATATCGTTTCACCCAGTGTCATGTTCTGCCAGTGATTTCATATGGCGATGGCAACAAATAGGTGGATATCCTTATTACAATCAACCCCCCCATCTTGAGCATCTATATCCACTTTATTATTTCAAAATTTGGGTCAAATCTGTCATTATTAATGCTAGGAGAGAAAAAAGAGAGTTACCAATACTCGCATTGTGCCTTCCTCCCACGCTTCATGTATTAAAAAGCCCTTCTCCACCCAGCTTACCATGACCGCATCGGTGTCAGATATTAACTCAGCACCACATCTGCCTGGTTTGGACTCGAGACTTTTACCGGTCTTCGGCGCGGCGTCATCGCGCGTGCCCAGCCCCTATTTACTTTGCCTGCTCATTCACTGATTGTTGAATGCCAGAGCCGGCGCCATTATTAAATGGAGCTTGATACGCTATCCTGCTGTTTTACTCATTATTATTGCGGAAATCAAGAACTTGCTGGCACAATACTCCGGCTGTTATTGTGCGTGGTGTCTAAGCATATTGATTTATGCATATTAAATGGATCCTGCATTGAATTTAATTTTACCATTACAGGTTATGCACATATGAACTAGCGCAACTATGCGGGTGCTAGTATTGATATTGACCCGACTATAACGATTACAATTTCTAAAGCTGCTAACAAGTTCTTCCTAATTACTCTCACTGGGGAGTTGATCTTCATCAATTGGAAACACGAAAGCTTTATTAAACCCAGGGTGAACACACATACTTGTTCGAAGACTCATTACTAAATATCTATATTACTGACATCCTCAATGCTGAGCAGGGGCTCAGGGTGATCATACCATCAACCCCAATAAACAAGAAAGAAACTGCATATTCTGATGCCAGCCGTCAATATGTAGATTTAATAGTTAGCACAGTATGTTTAGCTGCAGTCTGAACCACTTCATGTTGCAGCAAAGAGCTTCATTTATTTGTCAGGAGAATATGTGTAGAACACCTAAGGGACATCAAGACACCGTTCCTGGTTTACACGTTAACCTAATTCCATTCAATAAGGTCGTTCAAACCAACCTGATCTGCCCCCTCTTGGTAGATCCAGTGTGCCTCTCTAGTACTGAGTCTAGTTTCCATATTGTAGTGGTCTCCCACTACCCTCTCAGGAACAACCCAGCGAACATCCCTAGGTGCATGTTTAAAAATTTGAAAGTGCTGCACCAATTTTGTTGTAAGTTTCCCTGCACGCAGTGTGCTCAAATGTTCTTGTATCCTTATTTTAACCTTCCGTGTCGTAAGGCCAATATAGTGTAGGTCGCACGGACACGTAAGTCTATAGATGACGTTGGTGGTGTTACAATTGCTAAATACCAGGTTTTTTTTACTAACAAGAGTGACAATTTTTGTCGGGGATGTGAGCTCACAAACTGAACAACTACCACATGGGTAATGTCCCTGCGGAACACCAGTATCTCTGAGCTCCTGTTTGGGTCTGGTATGCACCAACCGGTCACGGATATTGGCTGATCGCTTGAAAGCAAAACGAGGCTGTGGCATGCTCATGTTGGAAGTGTTTAGCAAATGCCAATGCCTCCTAATGATTTGTCTAATTTTCGTTGAGAGTGGACCAAAAGTGGTGACCACCGGAATACACTCCCCACTTTTCTTGGGTGTCCTTTCCAATAGAGCAGCACGTGGAGTGTTATATGCTCATTTTCTTGCCTGTTTGATGACCTTCTGAGGATAGGCTCAATTCTCCAATTTTCTGGATAATTCAACTGCCTGTTCTGAATATATTTGTAATGAGGAACAGTTACGGCGATACCGTAAAAACTGCCCCACAGGCAAATTTTCTCGGAGAGCCCTGGGATGGTATGATCTGTAGTGTAATAATGAGTTTTTAACGGTCGGCTTTTGGTGCACATTAGTCACTAGCTTGTTGTTTTCTGCTTGAATATCAAGATCAAGGTATATTGCTGAAGATCTGTTAGCAGACCAAATGAACTTGAGACATTCATCAAGACTATTTAGCCATGCTAGAAACTCGTTGAGTCTCTCTTCAGTACCCAACCATATGCACAACACATCATCTATATATCTCTTCCAGAGGACAGTATTCCTCTGGAAGAGATTGGTGTCAGGATAGATATAATGAGCCTCGAACTGGCCTACATAGATGCAGGCCAGACTGGGAGCAAATGTTGCCCCCATCGAAGTACCAGACACCTGTAGGTACATCTGGTCCTTGAAGGCAAAAAAGTTTTGAGTCAGAGCAATCTCTTTGCATTGTAAGACAAATGTCTGGGGTGTATCATAAAACCATTCGCATTCCCCCAGGGCGCGAGCTGCCGCCACCAGTGTTGCTTCCTGGGGGATGCTCGTGTACAACGATTCAATGTCTATAGTGACTAAGAATTGATTGTACGGATCATATATTACATCTTCTAGAATTCTTAGCACATCAGTTGTATCTTGGACGTAAGATGGTTGTGTGATGACACATTCTCTCAAGAAATAATCTGAGAACTGCGTTAAAGGTTCCAAAAGTGACTGGATCCCCGAAACTATCGGGCGCCCCGGTGGTGGTCGTTGGGCTTTGTGAATTTTGGGTACTATATAAAATGCCGGTACCCTAGGTCTCATATTGATCAGGAATTCAGCCTCTTTATATGTCAAGCATCTTTTCTCCTTTGCTTCTGTAACCAACTTGGTAATGGTTGCCTGCAAGTCTTTTGTGGGGTCCTTCACCAAAGGTCTATAATTGTGGCGGTTTCCCAACAATCTAGCAACCTCACTCTCATAGTCCTTGGTATCCATCACCACCACCGCCCTGCCCTTATCGGCCGGTTTGACGGCGATGGCCGAATTACTCTGTATGGTCTTTAATGCTTGCCAATCCCGACTACTCATGTTGCTATGTGTAGTGTTCTTCATGTTGTGTTCCAACCCTGAAATGTCATGAAGAACTTTCTGCTCAAAAACCTGCACCTCTGGACCTATCGTGTTATTAGGTGGACAGAACAGTGAGGGGCGACGCAGATTAGTCAAGAACATAGAGGGATTGTCCTGTTCTTTACCCTCAAAAAACTTTTTAAGTTTAATTCTTCTCATAAGGCCATGTAGTTCACCCCGGAGTTTAAAACCATCATGTTTAGGGGTAGGGACATACCCCAAACCCTTATTGAGCACTCTTAGTTCATCTTCAGTCAATTGATGTTGTGAGAGATTGACCACTATATTACTGTCACTCGAGATCATAGGGGTGTTCTACCCCTGCTGCGTGTAATCCTTGGGGAGAACGTCTGCCATGTTGAATTCAAATTCTGGCAGGCACGGCCCCTCCCCCTGCCCCTGTGACTGGCCCCTCTTTGGTCTGTGGGGTGTTGGGTTTGCTGTCCTAAAAAACCCTAAATAGAGCACCCAGGTCCTCGTTGGTTCTATCTTGGGGATTAAATCTCACTCTTTGGTTAGAAGTGGATGGTTGGGCAACGTACTAATCATCCTCGCTGCTCGTATTCTCAAAGACCCAATTATTTGGGGTCCTCCTACCCTGTCGACATCCACCCCTGACGCCCGTTGGGAATGATGTCTGTTCTGGGGCTTGTTGGTAATACTGATCTTCTATGTATGGAAAAGCCCACTCGTGGCTAAATCTGTCTAGGTTCCTTCTTAATCCTTAATACTATCTTCTCACCAATAGAACTCAAACAGTCCATCTCCCACCCATCCACTCCTCCTCTTTCCCCACCATTTGTGAAGTCCCTCAAGGTTCCTCCCTCAGTTCTACCCACTTCAACATCTATATTAATTCTCTTGCTCCTTTGAGTTGGTCCTTTTATATTCAGTCTCATGTCTTATGCAGACAATACTGAAATCACTTTCTCCATCAGTGATAACATCATCTGCAATCAAGAAACGTTTTCCTCCTGCAGGACTGCTGTCACCGGTTGGAACAACAACTGCCATAAGCTAAATGGTGACAAAACTCAGATTCTCATCATGGATGCACAGACCACCATCTGTTCATCTTTTCGGTGGTCCTCAGAATTTAGCCCGATGGCCAGTACTATTACCACTGCCAACACTGTGGGCATTTTCTTTGATTCCTCTCTATCCTTCAGAAATCCATTTGGCCCTTTAGTTTTCTCATGCTTTTTCTATTTCTGTGTGCTTAAGAAAAGCATTCTTCTCCATTTAATGTCTTCAAGGAAAACTGCTGTCCAACCTCTTAATCTACTCCAGTTAAACTATGAGAACTTGCTTACCTTGACTATCCTACTTACCTATGCCAATGTGTTCACATCACTCAGAATGCAGCTGCCCATTTTATCTTCTGAATCTTCCGTATGCCACCATTTTTAATCACCTCAAACTTCTCAAATGGATACCTGTTGCTAAACCCTCACTTTTTAAAGCTATTTGAATCTAACATTGGGCTCTTTGAAACACAGGCTCACCGTATCTCAAGAGCAGATTCTAGCATTACACTCCTGGCCTCTCATTGTGATTCTCTTTTCCAATGTCCTTAATCTCTCTCAAATAAGGCACACCCGAATCAATGGCTGAAATTGTTCCTTCTTTATGGACTAACATTGGAACTCTTTGCACTCTAAGCTCTGTAACCTTGACAATGACATGTCCTTCAGAAAACACCTCAAAACCATGGTTAGTCCAGCTTTCATTAGTTCTGTTTTGTGTCTGGTCTTTTTCATGCCAAGACTCCCTAAAGGGTATCAGCTTATGCTTTATAAGGTTAATTTATTCCATCCTTCAGCTGTTCCATTCAAGAGAAATTAGCTAAGCAACTTACGGGACCAATCTCCTGAACTTAAGGGCATGGTCCAAGGCAGGTTCCAAGAGGTCATGCTGGTAGGCACTGGGAGGGCCGGGTGCAGAGGTGCAATTCCTCGTCGGGTGCCCAGTATTGTCCTATGGGGATTGGTCAGGTTAAAAAGAGGCTGCAGGCGTGGACTGGGAAACAAGTTGGGTTGAACCAGCAAGTGGGCTCAGCTTTCAT
The DNA here is from genome assembly GCF_964204655.1 of Triturus cristatus. Classification (NCBI taxonomy): domain Eukaryota; kingdom Metazoa; phylum Chordata; class Amphibia; order Caudata; family Salamandridae; genus Triturus; species Triturus cristatus. The sequence goes on from NC_140591.1 coordinate 1,529,462,293, forward strand.
GCTGCTAGGGGATATGGGGACACCTTCGATCCTGTTCTCCATGGGCATGGGGCAACTGGTGCAGAGGTGTCAATAGGCATCGTGTTTTTGCCACCAGGAGGACTCGCGGGCGGCATGGAGGGGTCGCCTCCTGGCAAACACAAGAGGGGCTTCTTCTCTGGAGGGTTGGGGGACCATGCTGGAACCGTTGGACCTCTTCAACTCGGCCTTGGAATGACGGGTGCAGTGATACCTGCCGGTGTCGGGTTTTTGCAATCTTGGAGTCCTCTCAGGTCTCTTTGGGTGCCTTCAGGATGCAGGGAAGCAGTTCTGCTGCTCCACTGCAGTTCTTGAGTCTTTATTGAAGGTAGGCAGTCCTCCCAGGCTTTGCAGGTACTGCAGCTGCAGGACAAGACGTCTTTGGTGCAGTATTGACAGGGAACTGCAGACAGGTCGTCAGGGCTTCTGCAAAGTCAGTCGCTCTTCTTCAGTCTTCTGCTTTCATGACTCTTCAGTGTCCTTCTTCTTCGTAGGTTGTCAGGATCTGATCTCTAGTGGGTTACCCTAAAAAATAGATTTGGGGGTTTTAGGGGCGTCTAAGGTAGTAGCCAATGGGCTCCTGAAACCTCGGATCACTATGTCCCCTTTATAACCACTTTCTGTTGGACGTGGGCATAACCCTATCCCAGAATTCCGAAGTATGCCATCACAATGATGGCTACTTCTGAAAAGTTGCGTCCACTTCAGTGTAGCCCACCTTAGGGTAGGTACTAGCCTGAGGGTGGCAGCTCTACCTGACTAGCTAATTTTTCCACCTGTCCAGGTGCCAGAGAAGGCTCTGGACAGGGGGTGTTAACTTTCTCTCTTGTGAGGGGGAGCAAGATTTCTATTTCAAAGGCAGCAGCTGTTTGAAGCTTGCTGGCCTAGGAAGGCTAATCAGCAGATTGTCCTGTGGGAGGGTGTGTGACACCCTCTTCCTGGAAAGGATTTTGTATTGAGCAAAAACCTCTCACCCTAGGAGGTCAGAACTGTGTCTTGAGGTGGAAGGCTGGCAGTAACCAGTCAGTGAGCACACCAAAGGCTGGTAGGTTTTCAGGGGCCACCTCTAAGGTGTCCTCTGTGTGCATGTATTGGAAAATCCAACAATGGCAGCAGTGTGGGTTTGTATATGAGATGTTTGATACCAAACATTCCTATTTTCAGTGAAACCATCATGTATCTAGGGAACTCATTTTCACCAGTGTCCAGCACATGTTTAAAAATTGCTTTCCTGATCACTTGTACTGGCAGTAATAGGACTGTCCAGCACAAGCCTATCTGCTCATGAAGGTATGCTCTCACATGTAATATTCAGCACCCTACCTCAGGACTCTAAGGCCTGATGGTGGAGTGACTTACAAATATTACATGCAGTGTTTAATGGACATGGCACACTAGTGTGTGTCATGTAGTGTTTTCACTATTTAGAGCACTTTGTCACACAGATTGCAGTGGCAGTCTGTGAGAGTTTGGTGCTGGGTCCCTTAGAGGATGCAATTATCAAGTGCCTCTTGGACTATAAATATTCAGATCTTACTACGCAGGTCTTCTATTGAACCTACAATTATATTCACTTAATGGACTTTAGTTACTTCAATTCTTATTTTTAAAGCAATAAGCCATCATGCATTCATTTATCCAAAAATCTAAACAGTTTAACAAATTATTTATCATATCAAAAAGTGCATTTTTGACTTTTTTCTTTTTGTTTGTTTTTCCATTAGATCAAACAATCATTCAAGCACAATAGTATTTTCTTCAGCAAATACTATGCATATAACTCTATATACATTACATCCACTAGGCTACCAAATCGGAAAATTTACAGACAATACAAAAACATCTTAGTGTGAATCTAGATAGTCCTACTATATTTGGGTGTATCGGGCCCAGTTTACCTATGACTCCTTGATACTTATTTTCTGTTGGGTCCAAAAAATAGAGGTCAGAGAACATCTGTGATAGTCCATAGCTAAGCCAAAACGGAGATACTCAACGCATTTCGACCTTCGACCTTTGTGTGGGGACCGTGAGGATTTCCAGAAGGTCTTCCTCAGGGCTGGGAAATTCTGTGTAGGACACTGTGATTGGGTAGGGAAGGGGCAGGGATTATTGTCACTAATCAGACATAAATCATACTCGAATGTGCTTGTTTACATATCCTCATTACCCATACCTAGTATATGCCATGGTGTGTCTTGTCCTGGCGTAAAAGTCCAGAAGACGTGGCACAACGCCTGGTTTATATATTCTCCTTGTTTGTGTACTTTTTTCTCTGGAGGTTTAAACATGAGGAGTGTTGCTTTAGACAGAAAGCTAACTGGGAAATATGGTCAAATTTATCGTGCGCAGTCACGTGTCTTTTTACTGTGTGTGGGGGGTTCATTCAATTCACTGTGGAGGGAGAAGTTTGTGTTACTGATTATGTTAGAAATGCAGTCCATTGTGATTTAGAAAAAAGACCCATACTGTGGTGCTCTGACCGCATGCAGGTGCTCCCCTGGGGGCGAAGTCTCTTTTAGGGTCTGCGAGGGCATTCCAGGCTTACGGCAGTGCATGCATTGCAAGGCTGCCCGGGGGGGGCCGCCTTAGTTCCACAGGAAGGCACTGGAGTCGCCGGTCTAGTCCCTGGGCCACGGCCAGGGAAGACGTTCGGCCGACCCATTTCCGGGGAAGGGGACAGGGGTATTTAGGCTGTCCCTGCCCATCCTTCGCCCTCTTGTCCCTCGTCGTATCGCCTTGCCCGCCCCTCCGCTTACCAGGCAGCCGGAGGTACAAGGTGTGAGTGGGTGTTAGGTTTTCTAACATGTTATTTTGTGTTGCAGGAGGAGTTACAGGGCGATCCAGAGTCTGCAGATACCAAGGGGTACTTCATGCAGCAGCACAGTGTGGTGCTAAGCCAGGATACCCAGGGATGCTTAGCGTTGTTCCCTGGAAGAACTACGGCGCCCCGTTAGTCCTACGGGCGGTTGTGGGTCTGAGCAACTGGGGGCTGCCATTATACGCTCCGCCCACCTCTTTCGGGGGGGGGCGTGAGTAAGCAAGTGGACTGGTGGTCCACTGATGGGAGGGGTGGTCCCTCCCAAGATTTGGTATGCACCAATTGGCGACTGCCATGGTGTAATTTAGGCTTATCAGACGGGCAGGCGGCATAGGGGTTGGCCTGCCCTGGGATCGCCCGTAAGATAACCCACCATGTTTGCATATTGGTTATGCTAATAAACCTGCAGCAATATTTCTCCACTTACAAAAGTGTCATGTGGTTTATTGATGTATTATGTGTGTGATGTGACTACAGTTGCCGATATTGGCACTATGCTATTACCATATGATATCCTGTGGCAGATTTGCTCCTACGCATCCCCTTGTGTCTATGCTGGTAAAACAATATGAGCACGTTATCTGTTTACCTTGTCTTGCTTAAAGTTTAGTTATGATGCCTGGGATCCATGCTGCCCGGCTTACGTCTCTTCTTTTGGTCTCCGGCGGCGTTGAGTTGCCTGCATATCGACCTCGTCCGGCTTCATAGTTTAAACAAGAGTGATGACGTACGGCGTAGGCAAGCTGAGTACCTGAGTTTGGTGCCTGACTTCCGGTTTTAGTTACCATGGCTCTGTGTTATAGGACAGCCACAGTTTCTTGAATTCCTCATTCCTATTGTTTCTGGCAGGAAATGCCTCCCTAGGTAGAAACTCTTGTATAGCTGGCCATAGTCCCAACAGGGAATTCGTCCCATGATTTTAGATGGAAATGTGGAAGACATTTGTTCTTAAAAACAGTGCATGATCTCATTCATTTCATTTAACCCGTTTTCGGTTGTCCCCAATTTTAGAATAATTTTGACTTCGAAACGGGCCAGAAGTGTATCTGAACCTTTGCCCCTCACATGTTTCAACACTGTCCACTGCATATCTTGCAAGCCATGGTCCTTTTGAAGGCAATGTTCCACCATTGGTGCATTTGGCATTCTACATTTTATTTGCGATCTATGTTGCGTGATTCGTTTCTTAACTTGTTGAGTGGGTTTTCCACTATATGCCAGCTGGCCGGGACAGACAACACAGTATATCACATTTGTAGTGTTGTAATTAGTGAATTCATCATGGCGGATGCTTTTATTTCCATAGTCAAATTGGCTTCCTTCTATAGTGCTAGAGCATGAATTACAATTACCGCATCGGTGGTGCCCTTTTACAGGATGGAGGGCTAGCATAGTTTGTATCGTAGCCTGGTTTCTTTTCTTTTTAGTGTTTGACCGCACCAAATGGTCTTTAAAACTTCTGTTCTTCTTCAACGCAAATACTGGCATTTCTTTAAAGATGTCCATGCCTTTCACAGTGTACTAGTTCCTTTTTACAATTTTTTTGACTTCATTGGTCATTACTGAAAACGTGGTCACACAGATCAAAGGCATTTCCTTTGCTTTTTCTTTTGGGGTTAGGAGTGACTCTCTAGGTGTATACCATGCCCTTTTCATCGCACGCTTTATCAGTTTTCGTGGGTAGTTTCACTCGACCAGCTTTTCCAGGAGTATTTTTGCATTGTCAAAGCAGTCTTCTTTTTAAGTGCAATTACTCCTGATTCTTAAAAACGGACTGTAGGGTGAATTCTGTTTTAGGTTGCGTTGATGGAAGCTAGAAAAATGTAACAGCGTGTTTCTGTCTGTCTGCATGGCATACAACATCGTATAGATGGTGCCTTTGTCATGCTTCACAATAAGATTGAGAAAATTGAGTTCTGCATCGCTCAAATTCAATGTAAATTGAATGTTGGGATTCCTCTGGTTGAGCCAGAATTGAAATTCTTCTAGCTTTTCCAGTGGGCCTCTCCAAAGCATGAAGACGTCATCTATGTATCTTTGCCACATTATTATATGCCCGTCATATGGGTTGTTGTTGTATACCCATAGTTCTTCGTAGAATGCCATAAACATTACCACCCTTTCTGGGGCAAAGGGACAGCCCATCGCGGTTCCTTTTGTTTTCAAATACTGTTCATCATTATACTTCAGGCAGACTTCAGTCATTTCCAGCAAGCAATGCGCTGAAATATTGTGCGATCATGTCCGTTTTTCCAGGAAATAATGCAAGGCTTCCAAACCTGCTTCTTACGGAATGTTCGTATATAGACTCACTATATCTAGGGTGACCAAGAGTTCTCTTTGTGAGTCAAAAGGATGCCCTTCCAGAATGTTAATTGCGTGCAGAGTTTCTCTAAGGTAGCTTGTGGTAGAGCCAACTAGCGGTTTAAGGAAAGTGTCAACATATTTTGCAGGTCTCTCAAGTATAGAATTCACGCCCGAAATTATTGGTCTCCCGGGGGGATTAACTGAGTCCTTATCAATCTTAGGGAGGACATACATCAGTGGCTTCCTAGGATTCTCATTGAGAAGGTATTTAGCTTCTTTTTTGGATAACCATTCGTTGCCTTCTCCTGTTTGGATCAATTTTATCAACTTGTTTTGTACCATTTTTGAGAGATCTTGATCTATTTTTCGGTAGTGTTCTTTGTTTGCAAGTTGTCAATTAATTTCCGCTTTGCACTGTCACCTCTCCATTAGGAATATTGCTCTGCCTTTGTCGGCCGGCTTTATTATAATGTCTTGTTTGTTTTTAATTTCCCTAGGCCTGCTTTTTCGGTCTTGGTCATATTCCCACACACAAGATATGCTGCAGCTCTTAGGGACCCCCTTTAGTACCAATGCCCCAGGTACCAGAGGTACCATTTAATAGGGAGTTTCAGAGGTGCTAAAGATCTGATCACTTTGGGATCAAGTGACCAGTTGTTTTGTTTTGGGGAAAGAACACTAGCACTGGGAACCTAGTTAGCAGTAACCCAGTGTACTTTAGTCAAAGTTGCTTCAAATACAAGGCAAAAAGTGGGGAGTACTGGAACAAGAACCCAGTTTCCTACAAACATTATGGCCACTCAGCAATGTTTTGTGCCTGTAATAGTACTCTTGCTGAAGACAGAGTGATGTCCGCCTGCCTATCAGAGGTCTCTCAATAAAGGGGGTGGTCTTCTATAAGGTCAGCAAAGTAAATCTCTCCCCTGCCTTGATGCACAAATGGATTGGCTGAGAAGCTGGCAAGTATTTATTCATTCACAATACCTTAGAATATTCTGTATATTACCAATTATATCTTTCATTTAATCTTGGGATATGTAGTACAGAGAGTCCTCTCCTAGATCATACAGGAATGGTTCAAAATAGGAATCTATACTCCTTAGACCCTGCTTCGGCTTCATTGTGCTGGTGTAAAGTGCTCTGTTATCCTCTGGTTCTAATCAGCGCGATATAAAACTGCTGATAAAAAAACTGCTGATGAACACATTTATAAAATAAAATTAATGCGATAAAAAGGTGTGAATAAACTGTTTTGGCAGAGTAGGAGTGTTAAAGGAACCCCTGGTTAAACAAACACACATACATATATTTCATGAGGGCGTGGTACTCGGATTTCTTGGAAAACACTTCTAGGGGAAAAAAATGAAAATTCAAGCTTGTTTTAAGGGAGTTAATCAAAATGGAAAACAATGTTATGTTGACACCATAATGAAGTGAGCAGTTTCAATCCTGAACTACTTGTTGAAGATATGTGTTAGTGTGACCATTGAACAAGGGGTGATTGGTCACCAGAGATAGGCTTGCTTTAGCATCAAAGAAGATGTTGGATCAGAGTAAGTGTGTGGCGCTCTGGAATGTGGCGCCCACTCAGCATGTGGCTTCTACACGTTAGGTTGAACCACAGATGTTCATAGGAATGCTCCTGTCCCACACTGTGCCTACTATGGAGGGAGCCTAACCACCTGCTAACCAGTCCTGGGTGCCCCCGCGCACATTTTTTCAGTACTACAAGTTGATATTGCAGCACCCTACCCAGGTGCTCCCCTCATCTCGGTCATTGATGGGGTCTGATGGTGCCAAAGAAATTATATACTGTGTTGGACTGATACCACCCCTCAGGATGCTCCAGGTTGCACATCAGTGGTTTGTGCTCATCTGCAGAAAGACATGGAATATTTCATGCATTGCAGAGATAATTTTCTTTTGATAATGAAGCTCATAATCGTATGCTCAACTCGATTTTGGCTTGCTATTCCCAATCAACCAACCAGCATGATCACTAATCACATTTAATTTCATTATTACCAAAGCCGAAATGTCAAGAAAAGGTAGAAATGCCACTAGATGCAGACTGTATAGGCCTGAATGCACTACTGCCTGTAGACTAATTCACGGTCAATTGAAGAAAGCTAAGAACCTTTTGGCAGACGACCCGTAGTTCCATTAACTCCGTCTCCATGGCAGAGGGACAACCTGCCAGATTTATAAATGACTGCCAAGCAGGTGGATATTTATAATGTATTGACAGGAGCCGTGTTCACGCCGGTTCCTGTCACTGCACATCGCTGTTTGTTGCAGGGCTGTGTCAAGCTCATGCAGCCTTGCAACAAACAGTTTTCGTTTTTCATTTTCAAAAAGAAAATCCCATAACTGGATTTTTTTTGGTTGAAAATTTGAAAATGTAATGCTCCCCTCGACATGAGAGTTATCTCTGAGTACCATTTTTCTGTCCCTCACCGCCTGTGTTTGCCTGCCGGTGACAGACTGTAAAGAAATGGCTACATTTCCTCCCATCTTAAAATGATGAGCAGACGTTTAGCCTTTACTCCAAAGGTCTTTGCTTCTTTGGGCAGTCGGGGAGGTTTGGCTACAGCAGTGGCGGGATAGTCACCGCCATAGTCAAACCTATAGTGCGTCTGCATCAAAACTGGGTGGATGGACCATTATATTGACGTTATGTAAGCTCTTTTTTTTGCATCTTTTATATAGCGCGAACTCGACCCGAAGGTATTGGAGCGCTGTACATGGGCACCGTATTTACATTACATATTCAGGCACGGGGAGATTAAGTGATTTGCCCAGAATCACAGGATGTGGACGCGACCTCGAGGCTCGAACCCTGGTTTCCTGCACCAAAGTCGGCAGCGGAGCCGACGGACCACATCCCCTCTCTTTCACCATTAGGACGGAGTATACATATCGCCACCATGTAAATTAAGCCCTAGGGTATCATTTTGAGCATTATCCCACCAAGAGATAACGTCAGCTTCTTCTTTCATCAAATGTTCCTGCAGTTTGCATTGTGGACCCCATCAGAGGCAAGCTATTCTTTTTACTGAAATGTGGAACAGGCAGAATCAGCCTTTTTTCTTTAGATCTCTTGCAGAGCACTATTGCTGGCCTGAATTTGTTCTGCAGCTAGATGAGAACAAGCATTCACAATGCTAATTCGTCTAGGTTCAATGTGCTAATGTAGAACGAGACACACTTGAGTGGACAGGGAAGGCTGCAATTTTAAAGTGGTCCCTCATGCAGTGCAATGAAAGCACTCAAGTGAGGCAGAAGGATACACCCACACAGTCAAAAGCATTTGGTGAGAGATAAATACTCCACTGGGCTGAGCCAAGATATGATTGACAAAATCTAAAAACAATGGTTGAGAGAGACTGGATGAAGAAAGTCAGTGGTTGAAAGGGGCAGACCCAAAGCTCACTGGATGTGTACAGCTAGAAATCAATCTGTGTGATAGCTGTGCTTTCAAACCCCAAACCTAAAAGGGAGAGGGTTCATTTCTGGAACACAGTGAAATCCCCATGTTCAGGTACTGTGTACCATGTGGAACTGTAAACATTTTAAGTCGTTTTGTGCTGTGCTTTGTTGTTGTAAATGTATACCGTGTTTTTATTCACTGGTGGCAGTCCATCTGAATTGCTGAAATAGTCTTCTGTTTAAGGCTGTTTCAGCAATTTTGGTTGGCAGCGATAGGCCTATTTAGATCAGGCTTCAGAGCCTTCTGAGTGACAAAAAGCATCCTATTCATTAACTAGCCTGAAGTGGCTGCCCACTTACAACATCACAAATGATCCATGACTAACTGGTTGAACAGTGGGAAAGTAATTTCATCGAAAAAATGCTTTTCATTGTGAGATACCCCCAGCCTTCCACTGTTTTTCAGTTTAAGTAGCCAGAAGAAAATCAAAGCATGAACCTATGAATTCTGAGGGATTCATAGGTTCAATAAGTAAATATATTGTATTTTAGATGCAGGGGAATTCCTTTTTTAAGCGGGCTCTCAGATTTTTCTTTTTGTTTTTCTGGAATTGTATGAATTTGGGGTGTTAATTGGGGGTTGACGACGTGAAACCCTTCGCAATTAACAACCACAATCCTTGTCAGGGTAAACCACAAAAGTCACTAAATTAATCTATGCTTAACTGTCTGGTGGCTTGACACAAAAACAGTCATGCTTAACTAAGAGGCACTGTATTAAGTATTTATGCAGCATATAAACAGTAATAAAGTGAAAAACACTTTGCAAGGGATATCCTACAACGCTTTAGAAAAACAGAGTAAAATTTAAGAAATAAAATTAGACCAAAATGACAAAAAGGCAATTATTAGAATTAGAGATATTTAATTTTAAAGGTTTAGATGAAAGTAGAGCCAAAAAAACAACAAAGGCAAAGGAGATCTGGCTCAGGACCCCTAGACCCAACTCTCAAGCCAAGAACGTATTTTTGGGTAGTGTTAAACCCCAAACACCTCCCTGAAGCTACTCCCCTGAGCAGGACATTTCTCTGGTAGCAGCAGGCCAGTCCACTAAGAAACAAGGCAGGCCTCAAGCAGCAGGGCAGTGCTCTTTGTACAAGGTTATCCTTCTTGTGCCTTCCACAGGTCCAGGAGTGCTTCAAAAGTAGGTCTGGTAGATACAATATACCTGGTGTCAGTCTTTGAATGGGAGGAACCTCTAGACTTCCCCCACACATCTGGTTCATCTGGTTTTGTGAATTCCCTTACTTTCCCTGCTGAGTCTCCAAGTGGCCTGGGGCGAGAGTAGGCTGGTGTCAAGTTATGTGTGTGTATGCGTGAGGCCCTTTGAAATGTAAGTGGAGCAAGGAACAGCACTTCCCCTCCCATCCTAGCAGGATGGCCCATCCTCCCAACACTGTTTCCCCTTTTTCTCATTGTCTGTAAGGGATACAAAATGGCCAACTGCCAGCTGCAGCCTGTCATGTGACCTAGGACACAGACATCAGGCACCAAATGGTTAGGGCAAGAAAATGCCAACTTACGAAAAGTGGCCTTTTCCGAATTGTGACTTATACTCTAGCTTTACCATCATGAAGATTTTTCAATTACAATTCACTTGAGACCAAGCATGACTTTTCTACCTGTTCCCAATCAAAAGTTAGTGCATAATAAATGTAATAAGGTAAATCAGTGCTACCCTTTGGGAGAGTAAAGCCTTGCAGAAATGAATAACAAATGTAAGCGTTTTTCACTGCCAGAACATGTAAAACTTAAAGAAACATGTCTACATTTTAAATACAATGCACCCTGTCCTATGGGCTGTTTAGAGCCTACCTTCAGAGTGACATATATATTAAAAAGGAAGGTTTTTGGCTTGGCAAAATGGTTATTTTGCTATGTTGAACTGCCGAGTTAAAACTGCACATAGGCTTGTATGGCAGGCCTAAGACATGTTGTGAAGGGCTACTTAAGTGGGTGACATAATAAGTGCTACAAGTCTACTAGTAATATTTAATTTACAGGCCCTGGGTACATGCAGTGCCAATGTACTAGGGACATCTAAGTAAATTAAAGGTCCAAATCAAATGTAGGCCAATGTTAACATTTTTTAGGAAGAGGGTGCAAGCCCTTTAGCACTGGTTAGCAGTCAACAAAAACAGGTTCAGAAAAGAGGAGGCATCGAGCCAAATGTTTGGGGGTGACCCTGCATAGACTCCAACAGGATTTGATTCTGATTCTGGGAGCTAGAAAACTGTTACACAGGTCTTAGTGCATGGGGCCTGACCGCTTTACATAGTGAAAGTTTAGCGACCTCAATTGTCAAATTTAATTTTTAAGTAAGACTGTTGTAATATGGTTCTGGAAGTGTATCAGTGCCATTTTAAATGTTGCATATGAGACGCAGTGTGGAATTAAACTGCCCTATGAGCAATTGTATATGAGTGCCTTCAGTCCTCCCTTTGCAGCTCCGAGCTGCAGTCAGCAAAGTTGCAGCAAGCACATGTCAAAGTAAACTGTTTTTGACATTAACTAAATCACATGTAAGTAGGGTTGCAGGGTTTTGGTGAAAATGTGCAAAAGTGAGACATGCCAATAGATTAGTTTGTCCCTGCAGTGACAAGGTACGTAAACTCTTTTTACTCCATAGTTGGCGTTGCCCGAATATCATATATCTTTTTTTGTGAAAACCTCACCAGGTATGCCTTGCCCTACTGAGGGATTTGGATGTGCATAAAATAGATTGACAAGGTAAAACTCTTGACCAGTATGTCCCACTAGACTTACCTGACACCAGCAGCCTCACAGTAGGATTGAAATGTCATCTAGATCTTGGTCAAGTACAACCATTGATGCTTTCAATTTTCTTGGGGCTTTTGAGCTTTAAAACTTAAAATAATCATGCCTTTGGTTCCCTTAATCATTTGGATAGAATTCTTTTCTTTTAATTATGTTCTCTTTTATTATATACTAAATTGGTTTGTTAAGTGTTTCAGGAGCAATAACCCAACATTAGTATTTAAGTTAAGAAATTAATAAAAAATGTTCATGTTTCACAGTCGGAAAAGAATGCTGATTTGCGCCATAGGTGGTTAGGCCCAGGACTTCTCCATGAAGCTATACATTTTTCTAATATGATACTAGATTACTAATTTGGTGGAACCCTTCCCCCATGTTTCTAAACCAGAATCTCATAACAGCTTAGGGGAGTGCAAAAAATGAAAAATGAAAAAAATAATCTTTCAGTATATAAACAGCCGACACTTTCTTTGGAATACAGTTTAAAAGTGGCCAGTAGCATGATCTTACAATAAGTATGACCATTTAATTTTTTTTTTTTTGGTATACCTGGAACCACAGTGTAGCACATCGAGGAAACGTGAGAAACTGGATGAAACAGCACATGAAATCACGGACACCTCCTAATCTTTTCAAAGTGCATTGTTTTAAATGAACAACTTCTTAAGTAGATTCAAAAAATATTAAGGAGCTCAACACATTTTTATTAAGATTTATTAAGATTGAGTGGGATTTTAGCCAGTTACAGTTCTCACTGTGGACCTCATTAATGCAAGCCATACAGTTCAGGCACCCCCAAATCTTCAAAAGAAAAAAACCAAGAACAAAAAAAGTAATAACACAACAACCAAACAAGGGCCCTGGGTGGGGGCTATTGGCTACACCTCTGTGCCTGCTTGAGGGCTGGGGTAAAATGTAGATGACAAGATGTCAAGCATTTATCCTTTTTATTTTACCCAAAAACTTGCAATGATTTTGTGGTCACCAACATTCACTGAACAGGGAAGACACAGTGTTAGCTGAATGAACTCTCCTCAAACTTCCTAATCCTTACACCCAGGATGCTATGCAAAAATATTACCCTAACAAACACTTTCTGTTTTCATGAATGATAGTCATTCATCTTATGTTTTGTTATTAACCAGTGTTTCTAGGCCTGCTTCAGACAGCAACCCTTTAGAACATTACTCAATTGTTCATCAGTAAATCACAAAAGCTTGCATTGAACTTTGACCGCTTCTTGGTTGGACTAGAGGCCAAAAGCAGTCCTGGCAAATTTTGTCAAGCCAGCCCAATACTTCATGTAGCATGAGAGCACAGAGTGTGAGCCTGCCTACTGAAAGGTGGATTTGGGGGCAGAGGAGGCTTCCCCAGAAATGTTAGATAAAAGTGCAAACATGGTGTGTTTTGCAACACATCTTTTATTATAGAACCTTTCTCTGTAATTAAAGGGGTAAATTAAGAGTGGAGACAGGGCTGCATGGCTCAATTAATGAATAGTTAGATTGTGAGGAGGTGGGCGTATTGAAATGAAATGAAAATACATTTTGTAAAGCGCTTGATTGCCCATGGGTGTCTTGGTGCTGGTCCAGAAACAGACAAATGAAAGAGACTACGAAAGCAGCCTAGATAAGGGTCTACAAATTAAACAGTCAGGTTTTAAGGTTCTTTCTGAAGGAGGACAAGGAGGGACATATTTTTAAGTGGAGTGGCAATGCATTCCAATGTTCGGTTGTCTCATAAATAAAGCTTCTACCGCTCGAACAGGCTCTTTTGACTTTGGGGACGATCAGATTGAAAGCTAATGAGGAACAAAATGGCCTAGCAGGAACATTTCTAATGAATTTCTTTTTAAAAATAGTCTGGTCCTACATTATGCACAGCCTTGTAAGCAATACACAAAGCCTTGAAGTCGATTCGCTTGTGAACTGGCAACCAATGAAAATGGTCCAATGCCTTAGATGCAGACTGATACTTAGGTATTCCAAGCAGCAGCCAGGCAGCAGCAGCCGCGGGCCGTACAGGTAAGAGCGGTGGGGTGGTGGGACTGGGTGAGAGGGGATTTCGACCGACAATGACCAGGGAAGATTAAATAAATCATTAATTTGCCCTGGTCATCGTCTGTCAAAATCCCTCCTCACCCGGCCCCACCGCCTCACCGCTCTTACCTGTATGGGCTGCCGCTGGGCAGCAGTATTCTTTCTGCAGGATCTGCAGCTTATTCAGTAAACATTTCTGAAGATTAACATACAAGGAATTGCCATAATCAATTTTAGAGCGGACAAGAGAGGTTACAACTAGTTTTCTAATTTCTATTGCAATAAAAGGAAAGATCTTTCTCAAAAAATTTCAAGTTAGAAAAAGCAGAGGAGGTAACTGCATTCACCTGCTTGTCAAATGAGAGGTGGTTGTCAAAGACAAGTCCCACATTTTTCACTTTTGCTGCTGGTAAAAGAACATCACCTAGCTCAGACGGCCACCAATTTGGAGACCAAAAAGTAACTTCATTGCTTAACAACGAAACCTCACTTTTGTTAGAATTTGGTTTTAGGTAATTATTTTGCATCCAAAGATTAACATGTTGCTTAAAGTTAAGAAAATTAGCAGTTGATTCCTTCTGATATCAGGATACAGAAACAACAATTTGGGTATTATCTGCACAGTGGACAACCGACAAACCAAATGTATTTATTTAGTTAGTTAAAGGAGTAACGTATAAGTTTAAAAGGGTAGAGCTCAAGGATGAACCCTGGTGTGCCCCGCAGGGGAGAGAGAACGAGCTAGAATGAAAGCTGTCAGTTGATACAAATTGTTCTCTCTCTGAAAGAAAGAATGTGAGCGATACTAGGGCAGTACCATTCATGCCCAAGGACTTTACACGGTCAATCAAAACCATGTGGGGCTGAAAGATCCAGTAAAATCCGCGCTGCAGGGTTTCCGTTGTCCAGACTTGCTCTCAATGCCTCCGAAGCAGTAATCAAAACAGACTCAGTGCTATGCTGGCCATGAAAACCAAATTGAGATGGTCTAATAGTTTACTGGATTCCAAGGAGTAAGTCAATTCTCCGTTAATATCGTTTTCCACGATCTTCGACGGGAAAGGAAGACCCGAGATGGGACGATAATTACTTGTGACCAATGGATTAATGTGCACATTTTTTAACAGAGGTAAAATGTAAGCGACCTTCCATTTTGTTGGGAAGTATTCTTGCTGAAACATTTTATTAAACACAAAACATTAAGCTTTGATTTAAAATAGGAGAGAGTATGAGATAACCAGGAAGTGGCTGAATTGCAAAACATGAAACCAGGAAACATTACATCAATCCTGAGTTGCACTTGACAACATTGGGTGATCCTGGGTAATTACTTCACAGTGCCTTCTTTGCCTATCATGACACAAGAGCACCTTGAACTACATCAGTTTGGGATGTGCACCATACAAAAAAGAATTACTATAATGTTGCTTTGTCCATCAAAATAAACTAGGCCACAAATAGGGGCAAAATACAGGTGACCTTCCTCTTGGTTCGCTGATAACTTGATAGTCAGAGCAGCCTTGATAGAAGCATACATGTTTCTAAGTTCATGAATAGAATCGTATTTTGAAGAGACTTTATGATACAACTCTCTGAGCCAGTCATCAGCCCGGCCTGCCCACCAGAACCCTGAAGGTCAGCACTGGTTGGAGGGACTCTGCAGGAGACAGGAACTACCCAAAATGCAAAAACAAATGGTTTTGAATCACTTTCAAATCATTTGCATTGTTTATTTTTAAAGCACCAAGTGCTCAGGCAGGAAATGTGGCCGGATTGTCCAAATCCAACTGCAACAAAACTGGCCTCCACCTGTCAGCCCCCACTGGAAAAGGCCTGGTAGTGTGATCATGGGCCTAATCATAAAAGTTTGCACCTACTAAGCAACCAATGTTTATTTCCAAATGTTTCATTGTTGAACAGTATTGAAAAGACCAACCTAGCATGTTGGTAGGACTCGCTGGTTTAATGATGTTTTATTTTTTTCAGGCTATCTGGTTAATTAAAGTATATAGCCAGCAATATGGAAGCCGCAACACCAAAAACATGTGCAGACCAAGAAAGAAAAACATGCTACAAGAATCCATTTTCTAGTATAAAGGTAAGACAGTTATTGAAAGGCATCTTTTGGGTTGCACGCCAGGGCAATGGCGATCAAACGAAGCGCTGCATGATATTATTTTTAGCACGGTTTGACTTTCCTACTTGAGAAATTCCATTTGCATCACATGGCATGAAATGCTATATAACCAATTGATTAAATGGAAAGACCAATGCAGATAAACTGTCAGGGCTAAATTAAGCACAACACAATAGGGTGACCCAATATTCCCACAAGAGACTGTGTAGAAACATTAATAACACAAAGGGCCTTATTACGATGTTGGGCGGGCTCACGTCCGCCTGACAAAGTTGCGTATTGGGACCGACCAACTTCCGGTCGGCGGTCCCGACCACAGCATTACAACGTGATTGCACATGCTGAGGTCTCATACTTCCATTTCTCTATGGGTGCGTCTGCTGCGACAGAAAACCAGCTGTAGCACAAACTCCCATAGAGAAATGGGAGAATCTGTTCATCCCTGCACTGTGTGTAAGGCACCTTGAGGTGCAGGGATGAACAGGGGGGCACCATAGGTGACCCCTCTGCCCCAACTGGAGGCCACAGGGTTATGGGGGCCCTAGACTTTCTGAGTCTCATCATAATGGGGCCCAAAGTGTCTTCTGAAGGAGAGAACTATTTTCAACTCAGTTACTCAATTGAGGGATATGGTAACTGTATTCCCATTCCTTTACACATAATGCTCATAAGGTAGCCAAGAACAATTGTTGGACCCGGCCCTTCTGGCAGGTTCACCCCGAAACTTTTTTTGCTTTTTGTTGGTGACTTGGTTTAGTGATTTTTGGGTTTCTGCGCACTTTACCGCTGTGTCCCAGGGTAAAGTGCGTGCGTGTTGTGAGGTTGGCCTGCCCTCCCATAGGAATGCATGGGGGAATGTATGTGTCCTGGTAGTTCCTGATGCGTGGGGTGTGCAGGCCCGAGTTTGGTATGTGCGGACTCGTGTGATTGAATGCTGCGCGATGATGTGTGCGGCGTGCATGTACCTAGTGTGGAAGTGCCACTTCTAGAAGTGGGCACTTCGGTGTGCAGTATGAAATGTGTGGCTTGTCTGGCGATTGGCTGGTGGAGGTCATGTGACGGGCTAGGGATTCCCCAGAGTCAGGAGGAGTCACCCAGTGGTGAATGGGAGGTTAGCATACTGATGGCTGGGGAGGAGTACACCTGGGTCCTGAATAGGACAGGGCTTTCCCCACACAATGCTGGCTCCGGCCCCTGTGGTGCGTCTAATGACCCTAGCCCTGGCAGTGAATAGGGAGAGGGGCTGAGCAAAACAAAGTGCTCAGGAACCTGTTGTAACTGGTTCGCCCCTTCCCTGCACCTTCAGACAAAGACTTTTACTGTATAAAAAGGGGCTGTGTCCCCTTACAATTTGTTCTCTTCCAGGATCCACTTGAGGGGGGGCCTGCTGCTGCTGGGCGCCAGCAGAGACCGCCACTGGGGACTGCCTCCCTGCTGGAGGGCCCTGTGAGCTGGCTCTGGGCCCAGTCTTTGCCCCCCTGCCGTTTGAAAGACTTTTTGGCGGGACTTGATATCCCTAAGCGCCTGGGAGCGCCTGTATTTACTTGTAGCGCCTGGGAGCGCTTTTTGGGCTTTATAGCGCTGAGAGCGCTGTGTGGCTTTGTAGCGCTGTGAGTGCTTTGATTCTGCTGCGGGTGCCCACCCCGCTTATTTGAGTACTCTTACGGCGGGTGCCCACCCCGCCGTACATCGCACCTATCGAGGGAGCTCACCCCTCGTATCGCCGGGAAGATCACCGCCGCGGCCCCGGTGAAACAGGAAGTCAGGCGGCTGAGGGCGGGCCTCCGGGACAACCGGAACTTAGAGAAGGAGGGCGGGAGCCTACCCCGCCTCCTACCGAACGCCGCGGTTGCAGCCTGTTCGGAAAAGTCAAGATCCAGGCGGGAGCCCACCCCGCACTAGACCGTGAGGAGGAGGGTGGCCAGAACTTGTGCGGAGAGGGCGCGAGGCACGTTGTCGGTGCCTGCCCCCTCCGCGGTGCAGGAAAAGTCTCGGAAGCCTTTCCCCCCCGCTGGAGCAGAGAGAGAAGTGCTGCGGGAGTGTTGCCGGTCCCGTGACTCAGACGACGGAGTCTGGAGGTGAGTGGGGGCCGCAGGAGGGCGATCCTTGTCTGTGAGCCCCGTGAGGCTCCAGTACAGAGCCCCGTATGGCTCCAACGAGCGGGGGGCATTTTTCGTAGTTTCTGGGCGCGAGGGCTCCACCGACGTCTGGGGGCATTATCCTTTTGAGTCCAGGAGAAGGACTCCAACGTGGGGGACATTGTCGTTTCTGAGCGCGTGGCGCTCCAACGGGTCCACAGTGTGCCTTGAGCCCCGTGTGGCTCTAACGTGGTGGCAGGGTTTGGTCGAGCCCTGTGAGGCTCCCACGAGTGGATAAATACTGGTCTAGAGCCCCGAGGCTCCATTCATACGGGGGCATTTCTTGTCATAGAGCCTACGAGGCTCGAGGGGACATTTGGTAGGGACAGAGCCCAGAGAGGGCTCCAGAGGCACGTCGGTGCCTGAGTTTCGTTCCACAGCTGCCCAGCACTTAGTGGGCAGCTGCAACATTTAGGTTGGGGATAATTACGTTTTGGCTTGCGCAGCAGGCGCAGCTTGACTGGGACAGAGCGTCCTAGCCCCGACAAGGCCAGTTGGCCTAGGGACTGCCACAGGTGGTGGCTCATGAGAGTTTCTCACTAATGTTCCTAACCTGCACCTCTGAATGTTTTATGCATCATGTGTTTTCTTTCCTAGCACCTCTGAATGTTTTATGCATCATGTGTTTTTCTTCCTAACACCGCTGAATGTTTTATGCATCATGTATTTACCTGCCCGGCACCTCTGAATGAGTTTATGCGTCATGTGCCATGTTCTACACCTCTGAATGTTTTATGCATCATGTGTAATGTGCGTTTACCCCTACAGGTATTGTGATACTTAGGTGGTTGTTGTTTGTTTTCTCCTAGTACAGGTGGTGCTAGTGAGATTCTAGTTCCCTGCGTGACATTTTCCTAAGGTGGTTAGGGTTGCGTAGGTGATGCTTACATGATACCAGTAAGTACTGGGTATGTGCTATATATGTTTTTGTACTACAATTTTATTCCTATGTTCTAAGTGCTATTTCTAAAAAGTGCTAATTCCGGACAGTGGTCCATGTGGCCCTGTCCCCTGTACATATAATCCCTTGTAAATTCTGCCCGTGCCTGTTGGCACATTGTAAAGTGTGTGTTTTTATCTAATGTGTTTTACTATAATACAAAGGCTATTTTTATAGAATACCTTGTGTGGAGTTTCCTTTGTGGTGGGCCTTGGGTGTTGTTGCTGGGTGCACGCGCAAACGCTTTACACATCGCCTCAGAGATAAGCCTGACTGCTCGTGCCAAGCTACCAAGGGGGTGAGCAGGGGTTATCTTTGGCGTGTAACTTCCTTGCCCTGACTAGAGTGGTGGTTTCTGCCTGACTTTGGCGCAAGCCTTAGCCAACCAGAAATCCCGGTTCTAACAACAATGATTTATACAGCAAAAATATTGGCTAGGCACACTTCCTCATGCAAAAACATTATTTTATTGATTATAAAGACTATCAGTCATATCAGTCTTGTGGGTCAGATAAAACGTACTTTCCAGCTGTCAGAATTAGATCACAAAATGTTATTTCTCTCAATTTTGGTGGTGATCCTAGACCAAGGATCCCCAACTGTACTGTCCTCTTTACATTAATGAAATGTATCATCAGTCGGATGGGAATCTTCTTATGCTCCGGCATAAATCTACTGAAGCCCTACTAGAGAAACTCATGTTATGGGTTCAGTTTAGTTTTTCATTGGCAGATTATCATTCATACATGTTGGATATTCTTCTGTTTTCTCTCCAGTTCAATAGGTCTTAAATAAGTAGATCCTATTTGTGTGTGTATGTGTGTGTTTGTATATATATATATATATATATATATTCACAAAATAGGTTTCAGGGACGTTATAGTTAGTTGAACATTTGACTCATGTCAAACCAGAGAAATTCACCTGTTATAGTTAGTTGAGCTAACTATAACTCGCGTGCCCGCAATGCACTGCTGATGATAACGCATATCACATCACTCATGACCTATATTTTTTCTATTATATTTTTAAATATTTTGGAACTCTATTATACTTCTTGTTTTTAACGTTAAAAATCATGTAATGTTTTATATCTTTCCCCAAAGATATGTATATATATATTTTTTGGGGTGGAGAAATCTGCACTCCCGTACCACTAGCGTACGAAGCTCCATCACCACACGAATCCTATCCGCCATATTGCTAAACTCGTAAATGATGCGCATTTCTTATCCGACGAGTTCCTGGCACCGCGTAACATCATATACGCATGAAGTCACCCTAGGTACTACTTTGGTATCCGACGGGTACGCAGTACCAAGCCACGTATTACGTCATGTACGTATGGGGTCACACATGCTGCGCGTTGTGTATTCGACGAGTACACGCTGTCAGGCCCTGTGTTTCGCTATAGACGTATAGTATCGCGCCGAGTACGCCATTCCCTTTTTTTTTTGGCTCAAAAGTATATCTAAATAACTTTAAACAGTATATGAGAGCACGCGAAAATCTAAATTATTTTAAACATTTATACATTTCTAACTGTAATAAACGTATATTATGATAAATATATTTTGTCAAAATCGCGTTGGGTGCAGCCTCCTTGCGCGCTCGGTGCGCGATTGCTGTGTGACCTTTAAAAAAAGCATTTGATTGGTTCATAACATTTCCCATTGTAACAGTGTATGACCCCACCCATTTTACTCATTCCCTCTACAGCGTTTGATGAGAGACACCTCTTCTGCCTAGAAAGCTTTTTTGAAAAGTGTTTTCCTGTATACACATATCTTATACTACACACAACAAGGAACGATCATCTTGATCAATATTCATGCTCTGTACATTAGCCTTCCACGTGTGATTGCCATGCATCTCAAACGTTCCATCAAAAAACAAATATGTGTTACACGATGCCCCTGGTGTGTGTGTCTGCACATTATTGTGCTGTCTTTCAGCCTGAGTATTGCTGGCTCTAAGGAGCATCATCAGCCAGGTGCAGACTTTACATCCTAGATCACATGCCATCTCATTAACAATAGTTTCCACCCTCCCGACACATGCTACATTAATCTAAATTGCACCATCTGCGAGGTCAAAACTACAAAAGAAACACACATAAGTACACTTCCTGGCCAGGCAGGAAATGAACAATGCCCAAGTCCCTGGAATAATTATTCACACCCCTACGCTGGCCTGGCATACGGAAGCCCACTTTGCGTACGTATAAATACGATAACCAGGACGTCACACGTCCCTTTTCTTCCACACTACCTCAAATGATTTGCCGCAATCCACCTCGCAAATCACAATGCGCAATAAAAAAAAGAAATGGATCCATGAGGTGTACTCCATCCTGGCAATCAACACGGGCTCTAAATTGTGAGCCCTACTGCCCGTCATCTACGAAAGGGATCCATGGAGTGTACACTCTCCTGCAGTCAACACTCCATCTGAATTGTGAGCACTGCTGACCATAGTGTTTGCTCACACAGCAATGACAGCAGGTAAGCAAAGTGGCCTGAGTGCACAGGGCCTCCTATTGAGCGCGCTGCGGCGAGAGTGGTGGGGTGCTTCAGCCTAGCTGCGCAGGTCCGAACAAATTATATTGCCATGTGTTATGATGTGATCTTTGACCTCATTCAGTCACATCTCTGTCTCATTTTAAAGACCTGATGGACTGTACTGTAGGCCTGAGCCAGCGGGCAGCGCTGCTCTACAGGCACCTCTTCAATGCGGTGCTGCGGGGGGGATGGGATGCATCAGCCAGACTGCGCACGTGCGAATAAGCGATATTGCCATGTGTTATGATGTGATCTTTGACCTCATTCAGTCACATCTCTGTCTCATTTTAAAGACCTGCTAGACCATAGGGTAGGCCTGAGCCTACGGGCAGCGCTGCCCTACGGACACCTGTTGAGGGCAGTTCTGCAGGAGAATAGGGGTGCTTCACCCCGAGTGCGCACGTGCGAAAAAGCGATGTTGCCGTGCATAATGATGTAATCTCTGACCTCATTCACTCACATCGGTCTAATTTTAAGGACCTGCTGGACCGTACTGTAGGCCTGAGCCAGCGGGCAGCGCTGCCCTACAGACATGTGGCGTTGGCTTTTCGGACACTGTAGTGAGCTCCTTACTAAGGGTACATGCACACAGGCTCCCGCCACTGCATTACACGCGCACATTATGCTTCTAGCATGCGCTCTGTTCCTTTGTATGTGAACGTTGGCATAACATATTATTATTTAACCTTCTGTATTCTCTTGCACTCCAACTCCTCTTTGAACCACGATAACCACTAACAGTTGGTAGATCGTACTTCAAAAACTAAGGATGCACTCAACTCCTATTTTCTATCAAGCTTGAAATAAACCTTCATTTACCTCCAGACGTTTCCACTATTAAATTGTTAATCCCTTTTCAGACATTCCATTGATTGCCACAAGAAGGGCGGAGTGGGAGCTGACTCCGCAATGATGCCCTGGCATTCTGACACCTTCCATCGTGGTATCAAGACACCATCCCCAACCGGACACCTGGTCTATCGCACAAATATACCCCGGACTAGGAGCTTGCACCAACACGTCGTGGGACACACCAGTGGTGGCAGGTGAGCAGTGAAGCCTCGGTGTGCAAGACCTACAATTGAGCACAGTGCAGGGGAAGGGGTTGGGGAGCAGCACCCTGGGCGCACAGGTGCATGCAAGAGATTTTCCCGTAGCTAATAATGTAGGACTATATTATCAAACAACGGCGATAACATTGTCACCACTTTAGTGACAGGAAACTGCCGCTAAAGCAACGATGAGGCGTTGATAATATGCCCTTGTAAATTCCCATAGAAGGCCAGGTTCACACCAGAAACTGGGCTTCTAAGGGAATTCACAAAGGCATATTATCAACCCCTTATCGCCGCTTTAGCAGTTTCCTGCTGCTAAAGCGGCCATAATGTTATCGCCCTTCCTTCATAATACGGCAAATAATGTCTGGCCTCATGTATTTAATTGTAAGGACTTGCTGAACCACACTCTTTCTCGCAGACCCCAGCGTCCTAGACAAATGGGTGACGGAGGGTAAACACTAAGGGCTGGGTGCAACAGGCCGACACTCTGTCTCCTCCTCACTCTCTTCTTTTGACTCTGCCTCCCCTTCTCCCTTCCACCCACTCCCCCTCCCTTCCATTCTCACTATGGTCCTTTCTTTCGGACTACTTTTCTTTACCTCTTCCACATAGCACACATACTTATGTTTCATTTTTGTCTTGCAGGTTTCCTCCGCTGCTTCCGCTGGAGTCCAACCCACGTTTTTTTTTATTATACTGTTCTATTAAAGTTACGTTTCTATTTATTTCTGTTTTAATAAAGGTTACTTATTTTTTCAAATAAATAACTGAGTGTATAGGTATTCTTTTTCTGACGACACTTGTCTATTGTTTATTGTGAAAATCATCTGTTTATAGGAGATTTTAAGGACAACATTATTTAATATTAGAGTGCACCTACCAAACATAATCTAACTATTAGACAAATGACGCCTGAGTAATTGAACAACTGTAGGAGTTCTATGATTGTATCACTTTATAACACCATAAGTTCTGCCCGTGTGATTACAGAACAAATAAGGCATTGCCTAGGACCACCGAGGCTTCAGGGAATGCCGAGGCCCACCCTGCATATTTAAATAAAGACCCGGAGTGTGGCGATCCCCGGACTTCAGTTGGCCTCGAACCACCCGAACAATTAGTAAACAATACCCGGGAAGGTGGCGCTCCCCTAGGCTGCAAAACGTCTCTGTGCCCTTCCGCGCCTAATTTACATGTGACATTAAGATCCCCAGTCCTACAGAGACCCCCGCAATATAATAATTGGATTGGCCACGGAACATTACCCACCCACCAGGGGCCTCATTTAAAAGCATGGGTGAGACCCCGCTTTTTTTTTTTGTTCTTTTCTCTCCATTTTTACCATCCGCATCCCCTCTATTACAGCGATACGAGGTTTTCCTCCTCTTGCTTCAAGTAGTCGAAGAAGTATTTGCTATCACAGGGTGGAAGCCATGCACCACCCTCTAATAGCAAACACAAATGTCCGGCGAATGTACACCCCGGGACATTGTATGAGCTGCGCCTGAGATCGCCCTCCCTCAAAATATTGCTGAGTGGTGCCTTCTTTTTGCCTTCTCCCACTCGTCGCCAAATTTATGTAGTGAAGAGGCAGACAGCAATGAATCCAATAAGTAGATTTATTGCAAGAAAACAAGACACCTGAAACAACCACCAACAGGAGCAGACAGCCAAGCAACCGTCTAATTCAGCACCGTGTACAAACTCCGCAAGGTTCCCCTCATGACAGCCCTACATTCTAACAGAACATACTGAGGGCCATATTATCAAGGAATGGCGTTAAAATTATCGCCGCTCTAGCAGCAGGAAACTGCCGCTGAAACGGCGATAATGGGATTGATAATATGCAGAAGAGAATTCCAATAGAAGCCCATGTTCTGGTGTTAACATGGGCTTCTATTGGAATTCTCTACAGCATATTATCAAGCCCATTATTGCCGTTTTAGCGACCGTTTCCTGCCGCTAAAGCAGCGATAATTGTAACGCCGTTCCTTGATAATATGCCCCTTAGATAGTAGAATTACATACCAACATTCGGCTATAACTTACAATGGAATATTACACAGAGCACATGACTTTACAACAATGAGCTCATAGTTTCATCCACAAGTCTTGACACCGGTAGGGGTCAGACTTTCGCTTCCCACTCCCTATATTGTATATACGTAAACTAACACTTCTTCCACAAGTATGCTACAGCGCCCAGAGCACATCACTTTACAGCAACGAGCTCACAATTTAGGCTCACAGTTTAATCCCCGAGTCTTCACACCAGTAGGGATGAGTAGTTCGCTTCCCACTCCCTATATACTATAAAGACATACTAACACTACTTACACACTTATACTACAACGGCCAGTATCTTACACTGCCCAGAGCCCATCACTTTACAGCAATCAGCTCGGTTTCACCCCCAAGTCTTCACACCGGTAGGCGTAACTACTTCGCTTCACACTTCCGGTACACTATCAACACACAGTAGCGGTCAGTAGTTCGCTTCCCACTCCCTGTATGGTATAAATGCCTACTAACACTACTTGCACACATATGCTACAAACACCAGACCACGTCACGTTACAGCAATGACCTCACGGTTTAGACTCTCGGTTTAATACCCGAGTGTAGCACCATATCATATCACCACCATGCCACTCTGAGCAACACCGCACTTTCAGACCGTTAACAGTGATAACTACCTACTGGCGACCGCCAGTAGGTAACCAAGAACAAATTACAATAGTTTATTGATTCTTTTAGCTTTCAAAAATTCTCTCTATTACTGTCTTTCTACTTTTCCATATAAATAGTTTTTTTAATATTCAAGTACACATCGAAGTCAGAAATGCAACATATTCTATCAACACACTTTCTAGAACATTCTACAACACGTGGAGGTTAAAAGTTCATCGATTTTTTCAAACCTAACGATATTTTTTTACAACATTTTCTCGAACATTTAACGGCACGTGCAGGTCAAAAGTTCATGATTGTTTTAAGTTCGAACAGTGCCTTCCAAATGCAATAGCAGGTGTGGTTGAGTTGAGCAAATTTTATCCTATAATATGTACGTGCAAACTGCTTTTTCTTAACCAATCACAAACATACTTTTCCACAAAACGAATGTGCACCCTAATTTAAAAAAAAAATGTTTTCCATCTCCCAATCAGGTACCGTTTTGTATGCGAAAATAAACTATTTCCCCATCTTTAAACATATCTCTTATTCTAAGAAGGAACTGCATGAGCTACAGACATCTTTCCATACCTTCCAGCCATACCTTCTAAATGCTAGTGTGAATCGTAGTGTGAATCGTAGGACATAGCTATGTTTTCTGGTGCAAGAGGTATGCAAAACAGAGACATATTGACTTAGACCTAGATCTACAAAATGTGGACATTAAATGGTTTGGACAGAAAGGATTTAAGTGGCACCAATTGTTGCCTTTGGTTAAAACCTGTTTGCATCTCCAACACTCATGGTGGAAACGACCTAGGCACAGTGACTAGGGTAGATTTGGAAATGCTTATGAAGGACACCTGTGGACAATTGATGTTACTTTTGCCTCAAACTGTGTTTGTATATTCCAATATATGCCAAAGACAGAAGTGGAAATGGTCCAAACAATTTTGTCCTCAGATTGAAAAATCTCGGAAAAAAGTCAACAAAGCTGTCTCTGCATACCTCAGAGACCACAAAATGGAGTCCATATACAACAATAACATACGTTTTGATATGGCGGATATATACAGAAGTGATGGAGTACACTTCTCAGATCAGGGAAACCAAGTTTTCCTGAATAACTTGAAGCTGTGCATCCGCACTTATATGTAGCTCCAACTATTGAACACAAGGGCTCTTTTTAGAGCCACCCTATAACTTACAACTTAGGCCCCCTATTTTAGGGCCATATAACGCCAACTCCCGCACCCTCGCCAAAATTTATTCGCCACACAGCTGTGGCACAATGGCCAGACCATCTCACTTTGCAGCACAGACCTCTCGCTTTGATCCCAGCTCTACTCACCCATAGTGGTGAGTAGTTTGCGCTCTACAAATACCATATTGATTTACCTTCGCACTCCGTATACAACACCACCTAAGCACCATACACAACCTACAATGTTCTAAACAACAGTTTATCCAAGTACCTATAACTACATGCTGAGACTACTTGCACAGATGTGGCACAGCGGCCAGAGCACATGACTTCACAGCATATGACACACAGTTTGGGCTCACGCTTTAATCCCCGACTCCGGCAGCAGCTCAGCTTAGCAACATGAGACTCTAGACAATACCTCATATATGTTCCGTACCCCAGGACTTTCATACCAGTACGGGTCAGTAGTTCGTCCTAGTAGTTATAAACACATCTGGACACTACTTCCACAACTGTAGTGCAGCGGCCATGGCACATGACTTCACAGCATAAGACACACAATTTGGGCTCACGCTTTAATCCCCAAGTCCCGCACCAGCTCACCTTACCCGTATCAGACTCTACCCAATACCTCACTTAATTTCCGTAGCCCACCACTTGCACACTGGTAGGGGTAAATACTTCACTTCGCACCCCCTCTATAGCACACCCTAAACACTCGCCAGAGGTTACAGTGCTCCT
Source organism: Triturus cristatus (assembly GCF_964204655.1). Classification (NCBI taxonomy): domain Eukaryota; kingdom Metazoa; phylum Chordata; class Amphibia; order Caudata; family Salamandridae; genus Triturus; species Triturus cristatus. Next base: position 1,529,489,200 of record NC_140591.1, read on the forward strand.
ACCCTCCTATTTCCCACTTTTTCCCCCTTTTTTCACCTTACTCGCTTCAACGGAATCACAAAATGGAGGCCAACACTTCCTAGTTGCAACCGCTCACACCGCTCACAGCCAATCAGCAACAAGCTCGTTCTCGTAACGCCTCAGCCAATCAGATGGCTGAATTCCCAAAAATCGATATCCGTAAATTTCGATATTTCTCAAAAACTACTGAATGAATTTACACCAAATAAACAAAAGCGTGCTTTCTAGACCAAGACCCTTCTCCCTGCCAAATTTGGGGTAATTCCATTCACCCGTTCGACCTGTAGCCTTGTCTAAAGTTTCCTATGGAAATTAACATGGAGAAAACATGTTTTGGGACCCCCCTTTTATCTTGACCCCCCCTTGACGAATCCCCCCCAAACTTTCAACATAGGAGCTGATCTCAACAAAAAATTAGTTTTGAAAAGTTTGCGAAGATTCATCAATCGGCGCCAAAGTTATTGGGAATTGAATGTTGCCATTTTCCTATAGTTACTAGGTCCTAACTATAACAACCCACACACATATATATATATATCTATATACATTTATATATGTATATACATATACAGTTTCACTAAAAAACAAAGGTTACAGGGATGTTATATTTGGGTTCACACTTTATATGCACAAAATCATAAACATCCAGAAGTTATAGTTATAGTTATCGCAAGTAACGATAACTTGTGCCCCCACCATGCACAGCATTCTCATCAACAAATTTACAGCAAATGTTGCAGTGATATTACCAATTATGTCATTGAAGATGTCATTAGTGATGTAATATGTGAGGAATTAGCAGTGCATGGCAAGGGCGCGAGTTATAGGTACCTTAGGACATGAGTCCTATGCTCAAAGATTTTGCTGTAAAAATGGGACTACATTACAATTTTTCCACTCAGTGGGCCCCTAAAACAGTCCTCTGGGCCCAGGTGCCACTGCACCTATGGAAGGTGCACCCACTCAGCAGTCAGCCCTCAAAAGATACAACACCACACACAAGCGAGCAATAAGTTCGCTTTCAATTAGTACACAACTAACAGACTTTGAGATACAACCACAGGGCTCCTCCACAAAAGCCATTGTGATTGGGACTCTTTATTTCTGAGAGCAATATGGACTACAGGTGTACAGTCGACCTTAGTAAAGCTCCGGACCTTAACCTAGACTGCCGGAGCAGAAACACAACTGGAGACACCACACAGGAGTCCGCGTGGGACAACACCATCTCCAAAAAATCGAAAACTCCCTATCACTGACCACTCAGAAGCATGAACTGTGAGCAACCAAATGCTAAAGCTTGCCCCAACTCCAACGGTCATCAGCGCAAACCCTCAACCGCAGCCTGCCCGCACCCCTTCTTTCAGGAGCTTTGCCCCAGGTTACTACTTAATCCACAAATCACTGTCAAATTCAACTGTGTGCCCTTTCCCCAAAGAACACGTTTGCTGAAGCCAGCCATAAATGCTACTCGATCTGCCCTTCTCGCCTTCAGTCGGAAACCAGCCCCTTCTTTCTAGAGTGGCACACGCAAGCTCCCATATAAATAAAACAGGCATTTACAATGCAATAGGTGTTGCATTTACTCTGGACCTTTTGTATTGTAAATGATAGGCATCACAACAACAGGAGGGCAGGAGGGGGGATTTGAGAAGGCACAGACAAAGGAAGGGCGGGGGTGCGAGAAGGCACAGACAATGGTAGGGTGGGTAGGGGGAAGGCATGGACAACGGGAGGGTGGGGGTTCGAGAAGGCATGGACAACGGTAGGGTGGGGGAGGGGGAAGAAGGCATGGACAATGGGAGGGTGGGGGTAAGAATGCATGGGTGACAGGAGAGAGGGCGGGGTTTAAAGAAGGCATCAAAGCATGTTGTGCCTGAGGAGGAGACCCTCATTAAAGAAAATAGTGCTTACAGTGTAAAATATCTTGTACCGTGTAACAACCGAAGTATTGGGGCCAGTAGCTGTGGGAGGATACAAATGATGACATGGCCATACAAAGGAGGGACCAACAAGCCTCAGAATGAATCAGAAGACAGCATTTACAAACAACAAACACACAAGCCAATGAAAAATAAGGGTAGGAGAGTTGGCATAGCTTCTCTCTCTACTCAACTACCACAGCTCTTCGCAGAGCAGCGCTTGCGTGCTGGCTCATGCTAGACCTACAAATTAAAAATGGAAATAAATGGGGGCACGTCGCCCTTGTTTGTTCTGACATTTTGACTGACACAGAAAAAATAACCCCTTGGTTGCAAGAAGCACAATTGAATCTAACAGCTCCTTTAACACCACAAATATGATGTCACCTTCCTTATGAAATTCACCTTTCTCCCACTCATCACTGCCCTCTTCATAATTCAACTCCAACTCATTCTCACCAACATTCACTTCAGTCATGGTTTGGCCTGACACATCACCACTCTTCAAACCAGGCACAGTCCTGTCCACCAACATGGGTATTTCTGCATGTGTATTTTGTGAACGAGCCTGCAGTGTGTGGAAGGCCACCGTAGACCCACTATGTCTTCCAACCAACATTCAGGGGCCGTCATGTACCTCATTGGTACCACCAACTGTTTGCCAGCCTCACCTGCTGGCATCGTCATTCTGGCTACTCTCCGGCTGCACCAACCAGACGGGTTCCCCGCTATACCCGGCACTCGAACCGCATGAGCTCCTGTGGTCTGTAACCCCTCCTTGTCCTCATCTGGCTCCCAAAACCATGCCATTGACTCCCCAGTTCCTGCCTTGCCTCTCACCATCTTCACCCGGTATCCCTGCCCCACTGCCATCTCCCTGTCCTGTAAAGGTGCTCCCATTGCTCTTTGGTTTCCTCTATGATCCTGCACTGTTCCTTTATGCTGGCCTCCAGGTCGACCCCCTGCCACCTGTTACTGTGTCCCCACCTCAGCCCTTCTGGCCTCTGGGCAACACCTTGACAAGTTGTGGAAGGAGCCAGTCCCAACCTCACCAGCCGCTCTACAATCCATGCATCCTCAGCCTGCTCTATAGTCATCTCTGAACCCCCTGCCCCAGTGTCTTGCATGGGCCCTTGCACTGACTCTCCTTTCTTTTTTTTTACTGGCATGACATTAGTATGCTCTGCTGTCATCTCTTGGCCCCTCGGGCTGCCTTAGCTGTTAAGTCTAGTGGCATATCCAGAAGCAGAGGGCCAACTCCACTCAGAGCCCCCGCAGAATCATCATGCGCACACATGCAGCCTCCTACATCGGGCCCCCCCCACTGCACTGTGCCTGTGAGGCAATCCGTTTGCTGATGCAGCCTGCCAAAGCCATGCAGGAAGACTCTGCTGCCTCCCTGGAGCTTTCTTACCTGGCGCCTCAGGCAACACGCTGCAGCCTCACCCTCCCCACTTGCCTTTTTGCTGTCCCCGAGGTGGGGAATAAGCCGCGATAGTGGCCGCCACAACACCTGATGACGTGTAAGTCAGGCGGCACATGCCGATCCAGGCATGGTCAAGTACGCCAGGCCTGAGCATGTCAACACTCCCGCTGCACCCAGGATGCGCATGGTGATACACACAGCTTCTGACTTCTCCGAGCTGCTCATGCTGCTGCGTAGCCCTGAAAAATGACAAATGTCTACCCACAAACTTTCCTTCCCCCAGTAGTGTGAAATGAGTCATGAAGAGGCTGTTCCTACCTCTCCTGACTTCTTATATTATCTCCCCAAACTCCTGCACTTGCCCTTAAACCCACCTCTCCCGGCCTCACAAGGCCTTCACGAAGTTTCCTGGGGGAAGACTAGGCTGCACCCTTCACTTTCCCTGGGACTCTCCTTTCTCAAGGACACATTAATTTGTTTTCATTTTGTTAGGCATGGGAGAGTAAGTGATCTGAAAAGAATCACAAAATGCTGATCTCATGCCGAAACTCAAACCTCAAACCTGATTCCTAAGATCCAAAGTTGGGAGCTCCGGATCAATAGTTGTTTTAACAGACCGAGAACAGAGAATAATGAATTCATATTTTAGCTCTGAAAATGATCTAGGCTAACCAGCCATATTTGGTGAAAAACATATTGGCCAAATTAATAAATAAATTGTACACCAACTGAGCAAGCATTTTAAAGTATGTTCTAGAGCAGTGCGTTCCAAACATTTTAGAACCTCAACCCAGTTTTTAATAGCAACAGACATTTACGACATTTATGTTTTACCAGACATGAGATGGGGGTAATTTCTTAATGTAGTAGTAGACACGCTCTCAAAATGTTTAACTCCCAACATAACATACTCTACACTTGTTTGCGTTCCTCTCTAGCAGAAATTGTTTGAAAATGTCACAACCTTGATCATGCCCTTCCATATGTCTTTATCAGACTGTGGCCAAGATATTGATCTGCCCATAAAAGTGACAGATGGTATATTGAACTGGCTCTGGGACACTTTCGCTTTCAGAATGGGGTGCTGGCCTGGAGTATCTGTTCACTAATATTACAAGGCTTCTGAAAAATCTTGATGTTAATACCTGTGATTTTGGCACATTTGAAAAACCCTTTCAGCAGCAGAGTATGGTGGTAAGGCCTCCTATCCATTTTTAGTGTTAAAACAATGCCTAGCAATGCATTTTAGATTGTATCTGTCTGTCTGTCTGTCTGTCTGTCTGTCTGTCTGTCTGTCTGTCTGTCTGTCTGTCTGTCTGTCTGCCTGCCTGCCTGTCTGTCTGTCTGTCTGTCTGTCTGTCTGTCTGTCTTTCTGTCTTTCTATCTATCTATCTATCTATCTATCTATCTATCTATCTATCTATCTATCTATCTATCTATCTATCTATCTATCTATCTATCTATCTATCTATCTATCTATCTATCTATCTATCTATCTATCTATCTATCTATCTATCTATCTATCTATCTATCTATCTATCTATCTATCTATCTATCTCTCTATCTATCTATCTATCTATGTTTTACCCAGTGGTAGTTATGGTTAGGTCTGCCTTTCCATAGGAAAGGCTTTTGTGGTAAAACTTTGGCACTATTTGAAGAATCTTCACAAAGTTTCCAAAAATAACTCCTTCCTGGAAAGTTTCAGGGTAATGGGTCAAACAGGGCCAAGAAAAAGAAGGGGGTGTCCCAAAACACAAAATCTCAATGTATTCTCCATAGACGTTTATGGAATGGGCTAACACAGAAACTGCTGAACTAAATTACACCAAATTTGGAAGGAAGTGTTGTGTTTTTCTTGCATGGCCCATTGTCTTTCCCCTATGTTAGCCTAACTATGCACCAGTAGCGGCTGCTACGGAATGGGAGTGGTGGTTGGGGGGGAGTATATGGGGAAATAAAAAAAAATCATAAAAGCACTTACCTGATTTACCGCCGGCCACCGCCTCTCCTCCTTCCTCTTCTTCGCAGCAGAAAGCACACTGCCTCCCAGCATCCCCTAGCCAATCACAACACTGCCTTACGGCAGCTTTGTGATTGGTCTGAGCACTGTGGTTCGGCGCTCAGAGTGGGACTGGGAGGCTGCGCATGTTCTCCACCCAGGCTGTACAATACAGCCTGTGGAGAACATGCAAAGTGTGCATGCCGGTTTGGCCGGCCCAGGACGGTTGGCCAAACCATCATGCGCATTTAAGGTGCAGGCACCACTCCTCCTCCCTCGATGTCAGAGAAACCGTGCCCACCCCACCTTAACCTAATATGTCTTCAACTGCAAGCTCAATACAAAAAGAAATGATAACAACAGAACCTCATTATCAATTTAATTTTTTGCATTGAGTTCGCAATTGAAGCAGTGGGGCGGCGCTCCTCCGCCTTTGCGGAGGAGCCGTCGCTGCTATACACATTGTAGGCCACTTTTATTTTGCACTCGTTACTACAAGACATGCTTGTTTTTGTGCCTTATAGTATTTTCACACAGAACCTGCACATGTTTTCATATTTTGTTATGTTCCCGGATTTAGTCTGAACACAGTAGACAAGGTCAAACAACAACGCCCCTTGTTATTTTCTTTGGTCACACACTAGCACCTAGACATAACAAGAAAGTGCAGCTGCTGTTTGTGAACACACGTCTTGTCTTATAACTGAGGACAAGGGTTCTGAAGAAACTCACACTGAGAGAGGTCCTGAAGCAAGAGTGAGGCATCAGCTGAGATGTAGAACACTCACCTATTTGTGCTAAGGTATGGGGTCCGCCACTTATCCCATAGGTCATTAATATGTAATCATTTACCTTCAGTAGAAAGGGCGGGGGATTGAGGCTATTGTGTCTTTTAATATGACGGGGCTTTTTATGATCTATGGTTTGTTAACCATGCTAATGATATTTGTGGTATGCATTTGTTTTCTATTGTAGCGGAAATACTGAATCGTAGAGCATGATAATTTAAATAAACATTGCAAACTTCCTTCATGTCTCTTGTTTAACCTATTGTGGACAAGTTCGAGTGAGAGAGTGAAAGGGTGTGTCCTGTTACCGTGAACCCTGAGAGGATCGAGAGTGTTGTGCTCTGGGGTGCCAAATCACTTGTTTCTCTGAAAAGGTTAGGAGGGCAATTGAAGCACTATAGCCAGTCAGACTCAGGCTCATAGATACTGACGTGGTATGGTGACTCAGTCCCTACTTGCTGATGTTCTATGGTACCAAGTATCGTTCTGTTCCTGAGCCTAATCCCTGCAACATGGGGCCACCAATGTTTTGGTCAGGTACTAATTTGTGGGAACCTGAGTAGTGCTTGTGCTTGTCCACAATACCCTCACACCATTTACCAGAGACATCTGTGGTGCTAGGGATTAATCCTCCAATGTTTTTAGGGATCACTTGGTTCTGTTTGTTTTTCAAGCTTGAATATTAAAAGGTTACAACCCAGCTTGTGTTGTGCTTTAAAACCATTAATAATTACCTATGGCACAACCTCTTGCTATTGCGGCCAACTGCCAGCGGTCTATGCACATTTAGTGCAACATGGAGTCCCTAATGTGGGAGCTCCTGTATTCTTTGTAGTAGAAGCGGACGATGCATATCACTTTGAAGTTTTCTTTGGGTCACATTCCCAGCTGTTGATGCTAACACAAACACTTTTCACAAATATAATGTCCCACAGGCACCTGCTGCATATAGACCATATGCTCTTGTTGAAATACCTCTTAGAGCCTGAAATCACTAGACTTGGTTTAATGGACCCTTCCCCATGTGCCTGACCAGTTCGAATGGGTCCTCTCAGTAATGAGCGAGCAACTTGGCCAGCATTAGCTGGATATACCCCTTACCCTAAATCTAGTGCAAACCCGAGGTTTGTACAATGTTCTTTGCACCTTGTACAGACGCCTAACTCAGTTTATTTTGCATACTTTACTAGCTGGTCCAGCTAGACTTGGCCTGCAAGTGCAAGATCAGTTGCCTGCAGTGCCTGTTATTAGTCCTATAATTGTTAATTCAGTTATGGGCAAACAACCCACTGATTGGGAGGAAAATCCATTTTGAATTGCCCAAAAAAATGTATCAACTTGAAGCTGTGTTTCCCCTTACGGGACCACAAGACAAGCACAGAATTTTAACTATGTGCTTACCCACTGGAACAGTTCCCACTCTTAGAAACTGCAACACCTAGGGGACTATTTTTGCAACAGTCTATACTCTCTGTCGTGGCACTCCTTCAGTGGTCATTCTATTAAACGTCCTCTAACAGATACAGAATGAACATAGGGCAGATCCTGCCCTGAATTTGCGGATGAAACAAATGGGTAATTTTCCTGTAGTCTCCGAAATTACACTCTCTAATTTTAAAGGTGAAGCAGCATCCCTGGCTAAATGGTAATGACTTACCCAGTGGCAGTAGCCGACCGCAAACGTTAGTTACCTATCATCATAGCCAATGTATATACATCCTTAGGACACAATAATTTGGGAACCAGACGTCCAGTAAAAGCTCTTGGCAAGCCTACACTGATATTGATGCCAGACCACCCTGTGAGTTTGCTAAAAAACCAAGGGATAAATCTAAACAGCAACAGAAAGGTAAACCTCACAAAGGTTTTCCACCCTCGGAGTCCTCTGAGAGATGGTACGATTTTCATGATCACACTAAAATCAAGACTGAGCTTGATACAATCATGTGTTAAGTGAGCCAGTGTATCAGGGCAAATTCGACCACTGAATGTGCACAGGTTTAACCCTAAAATTAAGAGGCCTGAGTTCTATTCGCAACTTCATACATTTCGGTAAAATTGTATAGTTCCTAAAAACTGGTGGTACACCTCTGTTAAGTACTGTCTGGAAAAACTGTATCATCATGTAGTTCAACCTGGAAGCATGCTAAGCCTGTTCTTCCTGTAGCATTGATTCTACACTGGAGGTGCGCAGAAAGTGCCAAATAGATATCCTGAGTATATGATCATGACTTTTAAAGCAAGGGAAGATGACCCCTGAGGGTGAAAGTAGCTCAAAGTTCAATAAATTTAGCCACATTAAACATGATGCAGATTTGCTATTGTCCTTTTTTTCATTAACTTAAAATTCATTCAACTTTTAAACATATTCAACTTTGAATAAGTTAGAAGAAAAAAAATCAAAACTGCCATGAAGTACACAAAACAACAAACAAAATAAAAAGGGATTATGCATACTACCGGAACACCTCACTATCCATATCACCTTCTACAGTATTAACTATGTAACAAGTCACAATCCATAAAGAGCATCTGTCATTGTATTTTTCGACACACCATTAAGCATTAGTATTGCAAGAAAATTAAAAAAGAAAGCCAACATTGAGTCAAATGTATTTATCTAGTCTCCAAATTAAAAAAAATAACTCTTGCCATCAATGCATGTCCTGATTATGACCTCAACTCATTGTTTGATATTAAATTTTAATAGTCTATCAGACCTATATGGATCAATTCCCTTGCAATAACCGTACAATTCCAAACTTTTTTTCACAAAGGGAGACAACAGAGTGGTCTTCCATCAAACAGTTTGTCTTTGCCACTCATGTTTTGCTGAAATTACTTTTTGTTGGGCTTAGAATTCTGTGCACTTTACCAGTGTTAACCATTAACAAAGTGCTTGTGTTGACTCTATTAAGTACGGTAAAATTGGCTTGCTCCACATCAGCATAGGTATTTACTTATAAGTTGCTAGTACAGTGGTAGACCATATACTCAGGACTGGTAAACTGAATGGTACTAGTTAGCCTGCTCCACTTCTTGTGCCACCCACTTACAGTAGCCCCCTAAACATATCTCAGGCAGCCTGTGGGCATTTTAAAACTGCCAATTCAAATTGGCAAAATAACCCCTTACCCAAGACTAAACCTTCCTTTTCAATACGTATAAGTCACCCCATAGGTACGCCTTAGAAAGCCCTTAGGGCAGTGTGCAATGTATTTAAAAAGGTGGACATTTACTTTTACGTTTTACATGTCCTGGTAGTGAAAAACTCCTAAATTTGTTTTTCATTCCTGTAAGGCCTACCTCTCCCATAAGATAACATTGGGTTAACGTAATACATTGAAAAAGTGATAACTTGTGCTTAGGAACAGGTAGAAGTGTTATGTATGGTGTCAATTTTGTTTTTATTTTACTCAATTTTTCTACATTGGTGTGGGATTTTTCTTGTGTTGTATTTTCACTTAACTACTATTTGAGAGCTGTATAAACACTTAACACATTGCCTCCAAGTTAAGCCTGGCTGCATTTGTGGCAAGCTAACGGAGAGTTAAGCGCAGGTTAATTTGGTGACTCTTTATGAGTTCACCCTGACAATGATGGTGACTGTTGCTTGAGAAGGGCTCACTCCCCCCTTAACCAACAACCCAATTTATGACAGAGACATTTTCCAGTCTTTAAATTTCATGTGTAGCTTGTGGAAATATGGATTTTTCTGATCAGTTATGTCCCCTATCTTGGACCCCAACGGTTCCATGTATAAATCACAAGTACATGTATGTTCCCTCCAGTTCCAGTTATGAAGACGCAAATACATGTGCGTCCACCGTTAACATGTCCTCTTTCAGATCCGCCATGAATGGGCCGGATATTCCATTCCTAAGTACGAAAGGCCACCGGCTTTATATGGTTCACTTATGCCATTTTACAGTTCAGGCGAGTAGGCCCTGATTCTGCCATCAAGCTTTTCCTGCCTTCTGCCTCTGAGCCTGCATCTGTATCCATGAACTTTGTCCTCATTCTCTGCGCGGCTCACGGTGCCTGACATCAGCTCGCTGCCTGCCAAAAACTGTATTTCACCTTCGAAATTATCTGCTCCGCTCCCTGCCCAATGCATTCCTGTCTAGTAGTTTAAGTAAACATTCTTCCAGCTACCGAGCAAAGGCCCGGCTTCTCTGTCTTTATGCAAGGAATTCATAGCCTTATTATTATGGAAGACTTCTGCCCTCGCATCTAGTGTAGACACTTAGACGCTTGTACACGCACTAACAGTCAGTATAGTCAGTATAGAATAAGATTCTACTCTAAGAGACCTCTCTTTTGGATAACATAGTTCTTTAAACATAGGATGTTAGATATGATTTGGGATAAGGTTGACTTGACCCACCAGACATCTGTCGCCACATGTAGAGTTAAATGTCAAATCCCCTTCACCCCCTAGTCGCACGTCAATCATACGTCATGCTGCGCGCGCATTTCTGCCAAGTATTTCTGCTAACGTTGCGAAATTCTTTCATGGAAACACCCTATTATGACATCACACTTAATGACGTTCTTTAGTCACACCCAGTTACGCCCACTTTTGCTACGCATGTATGTTTTATCTACAATATCAATTGTTACGCCTCTTGCATTTGCTTCAATGTAATGCCTATTGTATAAAAGTAATTACTTATCAATAAAGTATGTACTTCACTTCCTGAACCTCCGTGGTGATGGAACCTGGAGTCAACGATTCGAATCGTCCATTGGAATAAAGCCCATTCCGAACCTCTAATACCACGGATTCTGCCTCTTATTTTACTGAGCTATATTTATTATTTTTCTGTATCAAATTAAGTCCCGGTAATTAAATTATTTACCACATGAATGGCGCCCGAACAGGGACACTTTCTCATCTCACGCGCCGGCGGTGCGTTGCAGGCCCGGTCTCCTGCCACAGCTGGACGGACAACAACGCGTACCAGCAGGATTTCCTGTATCTCCCTCCGGTCAAGCGGGGGCGACTGAGGCTGCGATCAACACCCAGACGAGGCGGTGAGAAGTGCGAAGTATCCCGACCAGAGCCTAGCTGAGAGAGCAAGATCCGAGGTATACAGAGGCCCACCAAGTTTCCGATGTCCCGAAGTGTCCGAAGTTTTCAAGTCGAGTCCAGTCCGGTCCAGTTCAGTTCAGTTCCGTTCCGAGGCCTTCCGTTCCGAGCTACCCGGTGAGTACCATTACTGGGGAGGCGTTCTGACGTGCACATAGGTTGTGCCGGTCAAGACGGGTTTGGGTACACAAATCCGGTCTGCACTGTTTTAGCAGTGTATCTGTACTGTTTAGCAGTATATCTAGTATATCAAGTATATAAATTCAGAATAATTCAGTTAATGCCGAGTATTATGTTTAGTGATTAAGTGTCCTTAGATCGTCATCATCATCGTTGCTCAGTTAAATGTTAAATGTTAAATGTTTTTAATACGTTCTGCATATTGTGGTGTGAATGACTGTTCATCACTGTGTTTATTGTATTAAGTTTGTTCAAGATCAAGTCTCAATATGCCGCTCTTTTCGAAACTAAGACAGATCACAACTAGAAAAGGGGTACTCGAAGAAGCTGTTCCCATTCCTCCTAGGGACACTCCAGGGTACTTCATGTATCATAAACATGGCCTAGACGCCATATTATTTCTTGATCTATGGGTAGACTACACTAAGGAATTACCAGAAAGTCAGAGGTGGCCCGCAGCTGGGACCTGGGATGCAGATTGCATCGTGAAAGTAGAGGAAGAATTATGGAAAAGGAAAGCTAGACAATCACAGAAAGACGCCATTGAATTATGGCGTAAAGAATCGTATAGACGTACAGAAAAAGCACGTAGACAGGAAGAGAAGTGTAAGGAAAATTCAAATAAAGTCCGAGAAAATCTATTAATTGAAGAAGGTACACGAGTGAAATCAGAACAAGTAGACAGACAAAGAAATGCCTTTATGAATGGTATGTATCCCCTTCTGGCCGAGGGATTACCTAAGGCTACTCCGGAGATACCAAAAGACTTGCCACCCCCATTGTTCCCAATAAAAATGCATCCTAAGGGGCATCCTAGAACAGCAGAAGATGTTTTTCTTTCCTCATATTTAGATGAAGCAGCTCCCGAGTATGCTAACCCCGCCCCACATAGACCGTCTGCCGGGGAGGTTCAACGCCAAGATCCTGTATTTGTATCCCTACAGCATCAAATCCTGACACCAGTTCCGGCAAGCACATCTGTTTCCACGTCTGTTCCTACAGCTACTTCTATAGCTGTGTCCACACCTATAGTTGCTGTATCGCGTTCAACGAATCCTTTCACGCCCGATACCCCAGACGGGGCTACCGGAGGTGCTACTAACATTTTTTCTACGCCACCCAGAATAAATAAACTTACTTTTCAAGAATCAGCACATCCACGTACCCCCAAACTCATAAATTCCCGCACGCTTAAGGAACTTCTTGTAGATTGTAGATATGACCCTGTGCCCGGAAAAGAGGACGAAATGATCATGGCATCACTACGTATCAGACGAGCTGCGGTGTATTTAGGAAAGCTACCAGGAATGACTATGCATCTAGATAATATATATCATTTTGTCCAAACAGGGCGAGATTCTGAATGTATTAACAGAGCTATGGAATACCAGAAAGTGGAGATACAGGGGGAACTGTTACGTTTTTTCATAAATTGTGTAATCAGAAATCAAGACCGACCGGGGGTAGATCCGGAAATAATGCAAACCCTTACCAGATGGAGCCAGAATATATCAGAAGGGAGACATGATAGGCAAAAATGTATAATAGCCATGTGCCGAAAGATCCGTAAAGAAATAGAACGCCTACACGAAGAGAGATTAGCGGTAGACCAGTTTGAACAAGATGAGGAGGAGGAAGGATCAGGACTGCCCACAGGACAGTCAGAAACCATAGCCTATGTAGGTAGAGGAAGATCTTGTAATAGTACTAGATGTTTCACTGACCCGATACGTCCGATATGTTCAGATAATAACAGGAATTTCCAAACACCTATAATAAATCTAAGGTCCCCCGAGCATTCGTTCCAAGCCGCTGACAAATTACTCCGAGAACGAAGGGGTTATCATTTACTCGATTCTATGGATGAACAAGAATTAGCCAGGTCAGCCGTTCATTGGGCTGACAGTCCCGGAAAATATGGTGATGATACAGTAGCACACACATTTTTGAACCTCACCCCAGATGAGCAGCGTTTAGCTGGGATTTATATGATTCAACAACTTCTTATACTTTATCAAAGTCAACATTCCGATCCTGGTCCGTTACCTGATATATTGACTGAATTACTCACGAATAGATGGAGAGGTTCAGGTACTAAGTTAATTAGAGAAATACTAGAATCAAGAAAGCAGTACATTCTTTTTGTATGCCCAGAACATGTCTCACTGCCCATCAAGGAAAGAACGACGTATTACATGGACAGACAGAATCCCTTACGAGAAGTACACCCAATAAAGGGCGAGGACAATCAGTTTAAACGTTTATATGTATATACGCCCATATCGAAAATAGAATTGTTAGAAATGAAGAAGGTGGTACCCAGTCATGACAAAGACCCAGCGGGTTTTCACCGAGAAATTAAAGACATGTTACTCATGGGAGAGTATACCTATCCCGACATTATGACAATATTAAAGGTATTAATGCCTGCTGGCATTTATGAGAAACTCAAGGAAAAAGAGTGGGAGGTAGGAGACCAAAAGATAGACTGGACAGCATTAGAAAATGAAGAAAGGGCCCGAGGTCCAGGTTCGGGGCTTGGGGATAAAACTAAAGCACTACCAGGTTTACTAGTTCAGGTACTGCCACGTTTATTAACCACGAAAAAGGAAGACTGGGGTGCAATCTCAGCCTGTAAACAAAAGCAAGATGAAGACACTAGTGATTTCTATGCCCGATTCGAAAAATGTTTTGGTATAAATAGTGGTATAAAAGCAAGTAGCGAGTCATACCCACATCTGTTTGTGACAAAATTAGTTGAAAATTCCTTGCCCCAGGTGAAGAATCGAGTATTAAAATTCGAGAGTACCTGGCAAGGTAATACCCCATCACAAATGTTACAAATGTTACAGTACCATTACAATAGAATTAGAGAGGAACAAGAACATGAACAGAAACGCATGAAAGACACAAAAATGAAAATGCTAGTCTCTCAGACAGTTCCAGCTGAAGGACATAAAAAGGGTACGACACATTCCGGTGATTCAGCAGGACCTGTAAAAGGGACATGCAACTATTGTAAACAACTAGGTCATTACATACACGATTGCCCAGTCTTGAAGCGTAATATCGCCACAGGTAAAACACAAGAAAGACCACGGCCACCTAGACAGGATCAGAATGAACAAGGAGCACTGCAGCATGCACAGTCCATGCCAGCTCCACAACAGTCTATACAGTTTGTGCCAGCTGCACCAGCGCTGCCTGTTGCTGCCACACAAACCACGACACGACAGCTGTACCAGACCGCACAGTATGATTATCCTGATTATCAACGATATGCATGAACCAGCCTAGAGAGGGAAGTTGACTTACCCCTTATCGAGGTCCCTGTAGACCAAGAAGGACCTTATGTACATAGTGAATTATTAGGGCAAGATAGAAAATTTTTACTTGATACAGGGGCAAGTCGAACAACAATAAAACACCGTGAAGTTCCAGGGGCACCCCTCTCAGGCTCACAGAATATTTCCCTTGGTTTTTCAGGAAAACCTATTGTTAATGAAGTATCACATCCTCTTCCACTTACGATAGGACCCTTGACCAGAACTACAGATTTATTGCTTACTAAATCATGTCCAGAAAACCTGTTAGGTATAAAAACACTGAAAGCTCTAGGAGCTATTATATGTTGTTCTCCGGAAGGAGTAAGATTGTTTTTACGTGATTTCAAAGGTCACTATGTGTCTCGAGACATGGATCCCCGACTGCAGACTTTACCTACACATTTATGGGCACAAGGCCCTACTGATGTGGGTTGCATGAATATTACACCATATCGGGTTACATTAAAGGCAGGAGTGGTACTACCACGAATGCGACAATACAAGTTACCCCCAGATGCTGTAGTGGCTTTACTGCAAATTATTGACGAGCTCATTGTCCAAGGAGTGGTTGTGGAAACAGACTCCAATGTATGTAATTCCCCGATAATTCCGATTCTTAAACGAACAGATCCAAAGGCTCCGCCAGTATATCGATTGGTTATTGATCTGCGCGAATTGAACAAATGCATTGTGCCACAATTCCCTGTGGTCCCAGATATCTCGTCATTACTGACAGCTATTGATTCTGAAGCAACATTCTTTACTGTAATTGATCTCAAGAATGCCTTTTTCAGCGTCCCAATAGATCCGGAAAGCCAATACTTGTTCGGATTTAGTTTAAATGGGCGTAGCTTTAAATTTACACGCGCACCTCAAGGATTTACAGAAAGCCCCAGCATCTATAGCCAAGCACTGAAACGAGAACTTGACAGTATTCACATGCCAGTCAACACTGCCCTACTTCAATATGTCGATGATCTGCTGATCACCGCTAGAAACGAACCTGAATGTGAGAAAGCATCACTGACGGTATTACATTTTTTGGCCGAAAAGGGGCACAAGGTGTCCCCTTCTAAGCTGCAATTCTGTGTACAGCGAGTTGTTTACCTTGGTCACTCGCTGTCCAAGGAGGGAAGGCAGCTTACACCAGATCGCATCCAGCTAATTGCAAATATGCCAATACCCACGACACAAAAGGAGGTGCGGGCTTTCATAGGCCTCACTTCATATTGTAGGCAGTGGATCCCTCAGTATGCATTTCTAGCAAAACCACTCATTCAATTGACAACACAGTAGGCAGCCACATTGACTGTCCTCCCTTGGACTCAGGAACATACACACGTTTTTGAAAGTTTAAAGAAAGCTCTATGTCAAGCACCTGTCCTAGCAACACCATGTTACAATAAACAGTTTACACTCTTTGTTACAGAACGCGAAGGTACTGCCTTGTCAGTACTCACACAGGAACAAGCAGGATCACACAAACCATGTGCCTATTTTTCTAGTACATTAGATCCCGTAGCTCAGGCTTTGCCTGCATGCCTAAAATCAGTGGCAGCAACAGCCTTAGCAATCAGACAAAGCGATGCCATAGTATTAGGACATCCATTGACAGTACAAGTACCACATGCAGTAGAGGTTCTTTTGAACCGCACACAAACACAACACTTGACTATAGCACGACTCACCGGTTACGAATTAACATTGTTTCAGCCACATATAGAAATCAGACGTTGTAGTACATTGAATCCTGCCACACTGTTACCTGTAAATGGAACAGATCCACTTGCACATGATTGTATTGAAGTTATCACTATCACGACGAAACCCAGACAAGATTTAACAGACGTTCCATTATCAGATCCAGACCTGACGTTGTATGTAGATGGTTCATGTATGAGAACAGGTACAGGAGAGTTAGTGGCCGCTTATGCAGTCACAACAGACGCTGAAATCATTGAAACAAATTGTATAAATACCTTGTCCGCTCAAGCAGCAGAGCTCATCGCTCTGACACAAGCCTGTATTCAAGCCACAAATAAAAAAGTCAACATATACACTGATTCACGTTATGCATTCGGAGTTGTACATGACTTCGGCGTGCTGTGGCGAGAGAGAGGTTATTTAACTTCTCACGGTGCCCACATTCAGCACGGACCCCTCATTCATGCCTTATTAGATGCAATACATCTACCCACTGCAATATCAATTATGAAATGTAAAGCTCATACGAAAGTTACTGATATCATTTCTCAAGGCAATGATCTAGCTGACAGAACAGCTAAACAGACTGCTCAAACTCAAACATCCGACATGACAAAGACAATAGTCCCGACGCCAACACATTGTATGACGATTAAAGATCCCGCTCTTGATGTAATTGACATACAGACACATGCTACTCCAGACGAAATAAAGAAATGGATTGAATTAGGAGGGATTCAAACGGACCAAGGATGGATGACGAAGGAAAAATCTGTGTGGTTCCTTCCTGATTCAATGGTCCAAGTTATTATTAACACTGTACATAGTCCAGCGCATCTAGGAGAAAAAGCTATGCTAGACAGCATTCAACACATTTGGTTCAACAAACATTTACGAGCAGCAGCCAAACAAAAAGTTCGTACCTGTATGATCTGTTGTCAGTTCAACCCAGGAAAAAGCATTCCCGTAGAACAGGGTGGATTTCAGCCTCCTGATCACCCTTTTGAAGTCCTCCAGATGGATTATATCCAGATGGAACGATGTCGAGGATTCAAATATGTTCTCGTAGTTGTCTGTGCTCTTTCCCGTTGGACAGAGGCATACCCGGTTTCAGATTACACTGCCCCGACTACTGCCAAACAGTTAGTTCGAGAATTCTTCCCACGATACGGTTTACCACGTGTTGTCTACTCAGATAACGGCCAGCCGTTCTCATCCGAACTAATGAAACACGTTTCACTTTTGTTAGGTTATCAGTGGAAGTTTCACTGTGTCCGACACCCCGAGGCAGCAGGTCTCGTGGAGAGACATAATCAAACTCTAAAAATTAGATTGTCCAAAATATGCAGGGAGAAAGGTGTCGACTGGGTAGTAGCGTTACCAGTTGCACTCTTTTACATGAGAATGGTAGCACACTCTCGAACAGGGCTATCCCCTTATGAAGTGATCTTCGGTAGACCACCAAATATGTGGGGGACGCCTATACCACGCAAAATAACTGATATTGACTGTAATATGCTGACAGATTACTTGGCTTCCTTGATGTCTGCACTACAATCTTGTCGTTCACAGGTAGCTGCAGCTTTTCCCGACAACACTGAGGTGAAACCCCATGACGTAATTCCAGGAGACCTGGTCTTAGTGAGGAACTTTGATCGGAAGTCTCAGCTGGACCCTAGGTGGAGGTCGCCTCAGCTCGTGTTATTAACGACGAGGACAGCCGTGAAGATCGAGGGTCGAAAAGGCTGGATACATTCAAGTCATATCAAGAAATTTCATGGACTACCATCGGATGTAAATACCACACCTTGTGTGTCTTCACCCATTGACTCAAAACTTCCTTTGGTTGAATCAAGTAATCACGAACAATATAAACTGAAACTCAGGTCTAACCAGTCAGGCAATTTGATTGTTTAAGTCCTCTCCAAGGTGAAGCGGTTGAATTTGTCTCTGACATGTATCCCTTAGACCTGAATAGAGAAAAAACCCGAAAAATGTTGAAACGACATGCATACTGTAAATCACTGCGTAGTCATTGCACAGTGACGTTATTAATTTTGTTTTTCTTAAGTCTTTTAATAATTACTGCAAGTATATTGTTGCACATATGTTATCCTATTTCTAGACATGTTTATAATGTTACTGCCGAACATTCTTTTAGTGAATTACCTCCGCATGAATTGTCATATAGATTTGCGCTGCGCAATAACACTTTTATTAGTATGTTACATCATTCCCATCAGGTTAGCAATGCTACAAATTGTTGGATATGTGGCCGACTCCCTCCCTATCAGAATTATAAAGGAATTCTACCTCTCTTTCCATACCCGTTCACACACAACGGCTCCTGTGGAGCATGGTTTAGTTTAATTAATTCCCAAGATTCGAATTCTGCAGTTTATCAAGACAACTGGGTATGGGGACATTTGAACTTAGTTTTACTTAAAGTCTGCCACTCCAACAAGGAGGGATTTCACAAAAGAACAGGAACTAATCTAGAAAATGAAGTATATGGATTAGGTAATTTTACGCTTAATCTTATGATCCTAAATGTCGAATCCGAAGCTACTCCAATTTTGCCCGCCATGTCAGTATTTCGAGTAAAAGGTGAATTATGTGTAAGAAAGAATGGTTCCATACATATGGGCCATAGTAGATGCACCACTGTAATAGAATTTAGTGATCAAGGCAAGTCGACATTTAGAGCTTACCGCCATTCCTATTTTATATGTGGTCAGACCGCATATATACGCCTACCTCTAGATTGGGATGGTACCTGTTATATAGCATTCCTTTTGCCACCTGTTTTCCTAGCTCCTCCTGATTATCACAGAAATACTCAGTTAGTACACAATAGAGAAAGGAGAGATCTCCCAATAGTCGATTACACTGAAACAGCATGGGAAAAATACACAGATTTCAATAAAGGTCTCTTTCCCTATATAGGTACCGTTACTAATAGTAAGCTGATACGTAGATTAACTAGAACCCTTGAAGCAGTAGTGAATGAAACTATTTCCGCCTTAGGCAATTTAACAGAAGAGCAGTCTGCTATGCGGATTGTTGTGCTTCAAAATCGTCTTGTCCTTGACGTCATCCTGGCCGATAGGGGCGGAGCTTGTAGGGTTATCGGATCAAGTTGTTGCATTTTCATACCAGAAAATTCGCCATCTGTATATAAAGCCATAACCCGCCTTCATAAGATTGTAAGCCAGATACACCAGAATCCAGGCACCTGGACTTGGTCCGGTTGGTTTTGGAGTGTATTATCTACCTTTGGATGGAAGGTCCTATCCTTCCTAGGTATTGGCTTTCTCATACTATTCAGTTGCTGTCTATGTCTACAATGTGGACCAGCGATTTGTGGTCTGTGTGCCACATCGTGTATTCCACCACCAAGATTTCATTCATCCCGGAAGAAGAAAAAAGAAGAACAAATGATGCTATATGAACAGATCAACGGATTGATGAAGATTGATATCTCTTGACGGGCAAGTAGGGGACAAGGAGGGAATGTGGAAATATGGATTTTTCTGATCAGTTATGTCCCCTATCTTGGACCCCAACGGTTCCATGTATAAATCACAAGTACATGTATGTTCCCTCCAGTTCCAGTTATGAAGACGCAAATACATGTGCGTCCACCGTTAACATGTCCTCTTTCAGATCCGCCATGAATGGGCCGGATATTCCATTCCTAAGTACGAAAGGCCACCGGCTTTATATGGTTCACTTATGCCATTTTACAGTTCAGGCGAGTAGGCCCTGATTCTGCCATCAAGCTTTTCCTGCCTTCTGCCTCTGAGCCTGCATCTGTATCCATGAACTTTGTCCTCATTCTCTGCGCGGCTCACGGTGCCTGACATCAGCTCGCTGCCTGCCAAAAACTGTATTTCACCTTCGAAATTATCTGCTCCGCTCCCTGCCCAATGCATTCCTGTCTAGTAGTTTAAGTAAACATTCTTCCAGCTACCGAGCAAAGGCCCGGCTTCTCTGTCTTTATGCAAGTAATTCATAGCCTTATTATTATGGAAGACTTCTGCCCTCGCATCTAGTGTAGACACTTAGACGCTTGTACACGCACTAACAGTCAGTATAGTCAGTATAGAATAAGATTCTACTCTAAGAGACCTCTCTTTTGGATAACATAGTTCTTTAAACATAGGATGTTAGATATGATTTGGGATAAGGTTGACTTGACCCACCAGACATCTGTCGCCACATGTAGAGTTAAATGTCAAATCCCCTTCACCCCCTAGTCGCACGTCAATCATACGTCATGCTGCGCGCGCATTTCTGCCAAGTATTTCTGCTAACGTTGCGAAATTCTTTCATGGAAACACCCTATTATGACATCACACTTAATGACGTTCTTTAGTCACACCCAGTTACGCCCACTTTTGCTACGCATGTATGTTTTATCTACACTATCAATTGTTACGCCTCTTGCATTTGCTTCAATGTAATGCCTATTGTATAAAAGTAATTACTTATCAATAAAGTATGTACTTCACTTCCTGAACCTCCGTGGTGATGGAACCTGGAGTCAACGATTCGAATCGTCCATTGGAATAAAGCCCATTCCGAACCTCTAATACCACGGATTCTGCCTCTTATTTTACTGAGCTATATTTATTATTTTTCTGTATCAAATTAAGTCCCGGTAATTAAATTATTTACCACAAGCTGCTAACTGAAAGGGGATGTGAACAGATGTCTTCCCTAAAAAAATAATCCATTTCTAATGCTGGAAGACCAGGACTGGTATTATAAAAAGTGACCTGTGTCACAACAGGTGTGTGTGTGTGTGTGTGTGTGCGTGTGTGTATGTATGCACCCACTGTTTGCTCCCTGGTATCACAGAAGGGGCGGAAGATGGTTCTGCATCCCCTTTTATTAATACAGCTTGCACGTTCTCAGGTGGGACAGTCCATTACCTTCTTAAAATGGGCCCACATCACAGCTTTGAAGCTCATTCTTCATATTGCTTGTTGCTTGAAAATATATCTAGCTTATGTTAACCTATGTAATCTCAACCTCGAGCATGTATCATGTGTTCTGTTTATTTACAGTGATGTTCCGTTGATGTAATACGCATAATCTTCCAAACATTAGGGTGCCGATTCCGATCCGTTAAAAAAAATTACCGTACGACTCGTATCCGTATTTATTTTACGTACGAATCGTACAAGTCCCGTACAAACGGCGAAGTACGATTCGTACGGTAAAAATACATACGAATCGTATCGGGAAAAGTCTACGAGACGTCCCCGGACAGTTTTACGTACGAGTCGTAAAACTGAAGTCCGAGCGCACAAGTCCAATCCGCACCGGTGTCCCGAATACACAAGCATATGGAAAACGTCCCGTACGAAGCGAACTTTGTGCGACCCCTACCCCAGGTACACTTGGGCCCAGGGTACAAGTCGTACGGCCCCCCCCAGCCTCCCCCCACCCGCGCATGTTCACGCCGTACCCCAGGCATACCCCTCACCCGCGTATGTACGCGCCGTACCCCAGCACCCGCATATGTACGTACCGTACCCCAGGCGTACCCCAATCCTCGCGTATGTACGGACCGTACATACGCGAGGATTGGGGTACACCTGGGATACGGCGCGTACATATGCGGGTGCTGGGGTACGGTGCGTACATACGCGGGTGCTGGGGTACGGCGTGTACATACGCTGGTGCTGGGGTACAGTGCGTACACACGAGGGTGGGGGGTACGCCTGGGGTACGGCGGGGACATATGCAACATACATACGCACTGTTGGCCTATGTACGGTGCGTACCCCAACAGCGCGTATGTCCGCACCGTACATGATGACACGTATGATGTGGTTGATGGCGTGTACGTCACGTACCGGGCCCCCTTTTCATCGTGCATCGCAGTGTACTTGGCTTTTCTGGCACTTTTAGGCTCCTTTAAAAAAATTGCCGTACAGAGTGCTGTAGGTACGAATCATACTTGCTGGTCCGTAAAACGCTGCCTGACTCCGTACGGACGTCACGTACACGATGTCCCGGATCAGAATTGTGGGTATTTTTTCACCGTACGGTGTTTTGTACGATTCGTACGGAAATGGTATTTCTGTACGAATCGTACTTGCTGGTTTGTAAGGTGGATTTCCCGGGTATGAGTCGAATGGAGAATACGCTCCATACGACCATTCGTACCCGGGTTTTACAGGATCGGAATCGGCACATAGGTGTTTTATATTTAGTCATAAAATTGATCTACTAACTCTGAAACAATGTTTTGGGGGGTATAAAAAGAACACTACAGAAAATAAATTAAAAAACACTGTTAAGATTTAATTCTAAAAAAGCATTATTTTCATGGAGGTTTGCATTTCATCACCTAATGTTCATAAAACCTTACATTTTTGTCCTTCCAGTTTTTTGTTTGCTGTCATGGAATTCTCCAGCTCTCCCAGCTCCTGGTTTCTGGATATCTCAAAAGCTCAATTTCAACAATAGAGAAGCGCTTCGGATTATCAAGTCAGATATCCGGATTACTGGCTTCATTCAATGAGGTACGTATGATATAGCTGTTTATGAACCTCTATCAAGAAATATTCCTCTATAAAAATTTGTATTCACTTTGATGAACAATCGTTATCACACTTGTTAGAAATGATAGTAAGTAAACTGAAATGGAAACCTGCTACCTTCCTAGCCCAACAAACAGTAAGAAAGATTAGCAAGCTCTGCTATTGTCCTTGCAATGAAGCCAATTCTAAAGATGCACATTTAAATACTTCAATTACAATGTATCAAAGATTTCTGAAGAATTGTTACAACCTTATCTTTGGACCATACTGTGTTTTATATGGACTAAGCATCCTCTACAACGCCCTACTCTTAATTCTGTATATCTGAATATGAGAAATAAAACTAATTGATGATTTAATTTTGATTACATGTTTCTGGCCTGAATGATGGAGGGAGATCTCTGAGAAAGTCCTATGGATAGTTTAGATAGTTTATTGCCTGGGTTGAGGTTGAAAAGTGAAGAGGAATTGTGGGTGCGAGAAGTGTAAGTTATTGTTTTTAACTATGACCATGTAAGCTTTTACGCACCACAGGCCTCTATTGGCAGGGTCTGATAGGGCTGTTGAAAAAGACATGAGGTGCACCAAAGCTTATTGAGTGACACGAAGTAAGCTTTATGGAGTAAGTTGTTTAGCCAGAAAAATCCTCTTCTTGCAGGAGTGAGGAATGTCCATTTAATGTGGTCAAATACCTGTAGTTTTGTAAATCCCAATTTCAGACTTGGCAGATTACTTAAGAACATTGATTTAATAGAATTTAGTATTTAACATGGGGCATGGCCAATACCACTTATCAAACACCACAGGGTTTGTTTGAGCACCTTTATTGTTTATGAATTAGTATTAGTTGATACATAGTGCTATGAAGTGAACTTGTAAACAAACTTTGAGACTGATAGTTTCATTGTAAGTCATATATGAGAAACAGAGGAAATGATATTCAGGCCTTGTGTTTTTGTCCACATATGTGCATCTGTACTTAAACAATGAGAAGTAGGGTCCACAAAAGTGGCTATTTTGACCTCCCTGATAAATAGTCAGGGTCTACACTAAGCTAATGAGACAGAACATCGAGGGTAAAAAATTCGACCTACCATAATATCGAATGAAAAATATCATGGAATGGAAAGATCGAGTGAAAGAATATTGTTGTCAAGAATATCAATTTAAAGGTAGGTAATATCGATGTAATTTTTTTAGTAGTTATTAATATTGTTTGTATGTTTATAGTTGTTTGAAATATTGATTTTCTAATTAGTGTTATGTATTTTAGCATATATTTTTTATGTATGAGATGTCTTTTTTCGTATGACTATTGTGTATGTCTTTTAATATATGTGTCAATGCTTTAGCAGTTATTAATTTTATTTTAATTATGTTTTTTGTTTTTTTGTTCCATAGCGGGTTGCGGGTTTATAGGGGAATAGGGTGGGAAGTAATTCAATTATAATAAATATTTTTAATTTATTTAATTGTTATTTTATCATATTAATTGTGTTTTGAATTTGTTTTGGTATGATTTAAGTGTGTGTTATGGGGTTCATAGGGGTAAAGGGTGGGAAGTAATTTTTTTAAATTATTTAATAACTAGTTGTTAATTAACATCAATTAATTAATTGGCAATTAATTATGGTAATTTTGTAATTAATTTTAGGTGAGGGTTGTGGGGTTTTTAGGGGTAAAGGGTGGGAAGTGATTTATTTTTAATTAATTAATATGTAGTTGTTAATTAACATCAATTAATTGACAATTAATAATCATAATTGTGTAATTAATTGTAGGTGCTGGTTTTGGGGTTTATACGCGTAAATGGTAGGAAGTAATTTATGTCTAATTAATTAATAATTAGTTGGTCATTATTCTAAATTAATTAATTGATATTTAATTTGGGTACTTGTTTATTTTGTGTGTTTGTGGGTTTTAGTTTAATAGGGGTAAAGGGTAGGGAGTAAATTCACTTTAGGTACTTTTAGTTGTTAAAAAATACTATCAGTTTTTTAATTGAAAAAACGTTATATTTGTGTAATTAATTTTTTTACAATTTTAGCTGTGGGTTGTGGGGATTAATGGGATAAAGTGTGGGAAGTGAATAATTTGTATGAGTTTAATTTGTTTTAACAATAATAATATTTCTTTAATTGGTAAATAATTATTTAAATTATGGAAGTACTTTTTAATGTAGATCATTGTGTGGTGTTATAGGGTAGGAAATAAAAAAAAACTAAATGTATGCAATATTTAGGGGTCGATTCCGATCCTGGAGAAACCGGGTACGAACCGTCGGACGGAGCATTTTCTCCGTCCGACTCGTACCCGGTTCAAAAACATTACAAAAATGCAAGTACGATTCGTACGGAAACACTATTTCCGTACGAATCGTACAAAACACCGACCGACGAAATTATACAGACAAATGTGATCCGGGAAAGCGCCGACCTGACGTCGGTACGCATCCAGGCTGCGTTATACGAACCAGGAAGTACGATCCGTACCGACGTCACCCCGCACGGATTATATTTTCCGACTGTCAAAAACTGCCGGGAAATCAGGACGACGCGCCCAAGGAGCACCTGTACGCGACGGACAGCCATGGACCCGAACCTACGTGTCATCCCGGCCCTCATAGCAGTCCACCTGGTGCACAGGAACCGACGCAGACGCCGCAGAAGGTCAGAACAACACCCAGGGGCGAAGGGGGGGGGCAGGGGCAGGACATATAACCCCCACCCAAGTCACAAATCACACATGCCCTGGACATACCTGACTTGCAGGACCTGGTCACCTCGAGGGGGTGGGGGCGTGTCCAGCAACGGAAGTGGATGCAGACGCGAACCAGCAACACAAAAATTCCGGTACGTACCGTACCCAGGCCTTAAGAGCGTGGGTACGGGTCATACCACGCCCACCCCACGTCACCCCAACAATGGCGGTACGGCCTGTACCCACGTCCCAAAGGCCTGGGTACAGGCGGTACCAGCATTGTTGGGGTGACGTAGGTGTACGCGTGGTACGACCCGTACCCACGCTCTGAAGGCCCTGGGTACGGTGCGGACCCCTACGGAACCCCATTGGGGGTCCGCACCGTACCCAGGCCTTCAGAGCGTGGGTACGGGTCGTACCAGCATTGTTGGGGTGATGTAGGGGTATGCGTGGTACGACCCGTACCCACGCTCTGAAGGCCTGGGTACGGTGCGGACCCCCAATGGGGTTCCGTAGGGGTCCGCACTGTACCCAGGCCTTCAGAGCGTGGGTATGGGTCATACCACACGTACACCTACGTCACCCCAACAATGCTGGTACAACCCGTACCCACGCTCTGAAGGCCTGGGTACGGTGTGGACCCCTACGGCACCCCAACAATGGGGGTACGCACCATAACCACGTTCCAAAGGCATGGGTACGGGCCGTACCCAGGCCTGAGGAGCGTGGGTACGGGATGAACGGAGCGTACCCCCAACAGTGCATGTACGGAGCGTCCCCCCACCCGTGTATGTACAGAGCGTATCCCCACCTGTGTATGTATGGAGCGTACCCATACCCCACCAGCGTATGTTCGGAGCGTACAAGGCCAGACACAGGAGGGGTGGGTGCAGAGTCCTCCCAGCAGTACCCACACATAGGAGGGGTGGGTGCCTATCACTCCCAGCAGTGCCCAGACATCTGAGGGTTGGGTGCAGAGTCCTCCCAGCAGTGCCCAGACATAGGAGGGGTGGGTGCCTATCACTCCCAGCAGTGCCCAGACATAGGAGGGGTGGGTGCAGAGTCCTCCCAGCAGTGCCCAGACATAGGAGGGGTGGGTGCTTATCACTCCCAGCAGTGCCCACACATAGGAGGGGTGGGTGCCTATCACTCCCAGCAGTGCCCAGACATAGGAGGGGTGGGTGCCTATCTCTACCAGCAGTGCCCACACAAAGGAGGGGTGGGTGCAGAGTCCTCCCAGCAGTGCCCAGACATAGGAGGGGTAGGTGCCTATCACTCCCAGCAGTGCCCAGACATAGGAGGGGTGGGTGCCTATCACTCCCAGCTGTGCCCACACATAGGAGGGGTGGGTGCCTATCACTCCCAGCAGTGCCCAGACATAGGAGGGGTGGGTGCCTATCACTCCCAGCAGTGCCCAGACATAGGAGGGGTGGGTGCCTATCACTCCCAGCAGTGCCCAGACATAGGAGGGGTGGGTGCAGAGTCCTCCCAGCAGTGCCCAGACATAGGAGGGGTGGGTGCAGAGTCCTCCCAGCAGTGCCCAGACATAGGAGGGGTGGGTGCCTATCACTCCCAGCAGTGCCCAGACATAGGAGGGGTGGGTGCCTATCACTCCCAGCAGTGCCCAGACATAGGAGGGGTGGGTGCAGAGTCCTCCCAGCAGTGCCCAGACATAGGAGGGGTGGGTGCAGAGTCCTCCCAGCAGTGCCCAGACATAGGAGGGGTGGGTGCCTATCACTCCCAGCAGTGCCCACACATAGGAGGGGTGGGTGCCTATCACTCCCAGCAGTGCCCAGACATAGGAGGGGTGGGTGCCTATCACTCCCAGCAGTGCCCAGACATAGGAGGGGTGGGTGCAGAGTCCTCCCAGCAGTGCCCAGACATATGACACATGCATACCCACCCCTGGTGCTGGCAGCACAATACACACAATGAGAGCATGCAACAAGACTGCATACTCATGTGCCACCCTACTAAACTAAGAGACCCAAAGGGAACACACACTGACACGCACATTCCAGGACTGATAGGAATGTACAGGTGCTGGGGCAGCCAACAAGTTATTGCCTCCCATGGAAGGAAAAGGGTGGAGTACCCACAGATACAATGCCCACAATTGTCAGTCAGGTGACCAAAGACCCTGCAGAACACGTAACACATATGTGCGAGGCTGGGAGTACACACATGCATAGGGCGTAAAAGGGAACATGTTCACATGAAGTCATGTCAATATACTCCATGCACTAGTACAGTGACCACCAAGGATGCCACAAATGATGCAGGTGGGGACATTGCTGAGCAGGCATGGCCAAAGTTGAAGGGATCCGTCACACATCCAGGATATGTAGACACAGCTCAGCACAACAATTGGGAAACAGCCTGCAGGGAAGATGTCAGGGTCCACAGAGGAAGGAACACACCTTGGAACAATATCACCATACAGTAAGAGCACACGTGATCAATGATTATTTGCAGAGCCCTTGTGATGGCACACAGATACCAGGGTCCACCCCATGAGCAGCACACTACAACATTTCCCAGACACCTAACTCATTATCACCACCCCAAATCATGGAGCAGCACCACCAACAGCAAGTCCAGGAAAGCATAAGTGTGCAAAAGAAAAACAAAATGCTTTATTCAGCAGTCAAAATAAATTGATTTAAATGTCCACTATTTACAAGGCCCATGGGCCAGGCCATCAGCAAAGCCCTGGGGGGGTACACATCGGGACGTGTGTCCCCTAGCTTGCTTGCACAGTTCACATGTCCATTTCATCCACAGAAGGGGGGGGCATCATGTGGGGGGGAAGGACCAGGCACCGCAGGGACAGGAGGGGCAAGGGTAGGTGTTGTGGGTGCAGGGACGGACGACTCCACCACAGGGGGTGGGGCAGCGCCAAAGGTGGATTCCAGCACGGTGCTACACACTACTGCCAGGTCACCCAGCGTCTCCCCTGCACCTGAATGAACCACAGGCCCCAAGGAGGGGGGGGTCGGAGGGATGGGGCGCAGCGCTACTGGGGGAGGGTGTTGACAGGGGGGGGACTCAACTACTCTGCCGGTGTCCTGTCTCCACCGCTTGCGGGGTGGTGCCACACTGGGGCTGATGGACAGACTGGGCAGGACTGACCCTGTGTCCGACTCTTGGCCAGGAGAGCTGCGGGGAGTGGATTTGGAGGGAGTGGGTCGTGATGAATGTGGACTCCCACTGTGGCTGCGTGTCTTCCGTTTGCCCCCCGACCCAGTGGGTGTGCCTACTTCACCCTGTGTGTGCGTGACAGGAGGCGTGCGCTTGGCTGACCCTGGTGGTGTGGTGCCTGTGTCTGGTGGGGTGCGTGCATGGGTGTGCTTGGGACAGGCATGGGAGTGGGAAGTGTGGATGGTGCAGGGGTAGGGTGGGACACAGTGCTGCAGGAGACCCACTGCTGCAGTCAGTGTCGAGTCTATGGACCTCAGCAACTGGCGTTGGTCAGACTGCGCAGCTGAGATGCCCTCCATGTATGCCTCCATCTGGGTGAGCACTCGGGTGTGGCCATGGAGGACATTAAGCATCGCAGTCTGACCAACCTGCAACTGGTGCAGAATGTCCACAGACTCGGCATTGGCGGCAGCAGTGGAGACAGGGGCAGGGGGTGCGGTGCCTGGCAAGAAGGAGACACGGGGTGACCGAGCATGGCGGGAAGGGACCCGAGCAAGTGGGAGGCCGGTGATGTGACTGGAGGGGGCGGGTAGAGATGTAGTGCTGCTTTCAGCTGTGGGAGCAGCCTCCGCCCCCTCTGGGAGCTCAGCCTCGGACCCGTCAGCATCATAGTTGGTGGTGGGACTGGACAGGTCCTCCGCCTCACTCCCCTCGGCCTCCGTGCCACTCGATGTGCCAGACGAGGCAGCACTGGTGCTCGCTCCCTCCTCACGCTCCGTGCCAGTGTCTCCCTCGGAGTCCCCCGACGATGCTGTGGGCAAGGTGAAGAGACAGGAAAAATCAGACACCTGTATACATATGTCACATGAGTCAAATCTACATAGGTCACAGTGCATAGCCTGAAAAGCAACATGAGTAACAACTACAATACAAGGTACATATGTAGGCCCTGCAACACACAGTTGGTTGACCCACCAAGCCACTGAGAAACAATGGAGAGCATGACACAACAGCAAAGTCCTTGATATCAAATTGGACAGAGGAGCCAGGCTCTGGGGACAATAGTGCACAGCATCTGCGCCACACAGCGTTGCCAAAAAAGGGATGAGCAGGAACCATGTCTATTAACTCTTTGCACATGCTGCCAATCCAAAACATGAAACCATGGCCAACATGACTGGGTCACTGCACCTTGAGTGCATGTCCAGACAA
This sequence comes from Triturus cristatus, assembly GCF_964204655.1. Classification (NCBI taxonomy): domain Eukaryota; kingdom Metazoa; phylum Chordata; class Amphibia; order Caudata; family Salamandridae; genus Triturus; species Triturus cristatus. The sequence goes on from NC_140591.1 coordinate 1,529,519,271, forward strand.
ACATCACACATAGGCCAGACCTACCAAGGAGACTTCAGATTTTGACATGTAGGCCTTGCCCGCACAAACCACCCCCTACCTGAGACAATGTTATTGACACAGAGGAAGTACTAACACCTCTTACTCTGGGATGAAAACACATGGCCTGCACTAAATCCTCATTGTACACAAACTACCCCTGGTGCGCCTGTCCACACATATCATTGACACTCAAACATCATCAGATAGTCGTGACACGACACACAGGCACTGCCCACTGTGAGTATGCACAAGAAAAATTGGCTCACACTGTACAGTGGATACATGTAGCACAGTGTTCGCAAATACAGATGAGGCCAGGGTACAATGACACAGAGCCCAACCTATGCTGAAGACACAGAGAATGTTCACATCGTTGGATGACACACATGATACCTAGGAAAAGGTGCCCCAGGGCACGGTAGTGGCCACACTCCTCCATGGTCCTGGATGGATATGACTGCAACTGAAGCAACCGTCCCTGCACTATGCATTACTCCCACTCATGCACATCATGGCAGAGGGCACAACATTGGACATGCATGCTGTAAGGCAGTACACTTTGAATTTGAATTTAAAAACATTTATTGAGCGCTCTTTTACCAAGCGGTTTCATGGCGCTATGTGTGATGCAGTGGACGGCAGCAGCTGGAAGGGCTAGGCAGTGTAAGCTCGCACAAATAGGAAGGTTTTGAGATCCTTCCGAAACTGTAAATAGGAAGGCGATGTGCGAAGGGCAGCAGGAAGGGAATTCCAGAAGACTGGAGCAAGAACAGCGAACTTCGCTCCACCAGACTTCTGTTTCTTAAAACGGGGGGTAGCTAAAAGAGCCATATGAGTGGAGCGAAGTTCTCTGCCCGGAAGGTAGGGCTTAATAGCTGAGCATATGAACTCGGGGGCAGTACCCGACCTAGCCTGAAAAGTGAGGCAGCCAAGTTTGAAAAGGGCGCGCTCTCTCACCGGAAGCCAGTGTAGTGCTTTGAGCAGTGGAGTGGCCCGATGGTATTTAGGTAGGCCATGGATCAGGCGAGCAGCCTGGTTCTGTACCAACTGCAAGCGGTGGATCGCATAGGGAGGAGCCCCCATTATAGATTATGTTGCCATAATCGATACACGATAATACCATGGCCAGCACAATAATTTTTAAAGCAGAGGGAGAAAAGAAGCGGGAGACTTTCCTAATTATTCTAAGGGAAAAAAAACAAGAAGAGACCACTGAACCAACTTGTGAATGAACAGAAAGTTGTGAGTTCAGGAAAATCCCAAGAGTTTTAACTTTAGGTACGGGGAGTGGGGGGGCACCAAGTGACAGGGGCCAACAGGAGGGAGACCACGGACTGCAACCACCTCCGGTCAAGACCAGCTCGGTCTTGTCCGGGTTGAGTTTGAGGTGGTTGCAGTTCATCCAATCCTGAATGAACGTCATGACTGTCTGAACATTTTGGGCGGATGAAGATGAGTGGGAAAGGTTGAAGATTAGCTGGAGGTCATCGGCGTAATTAAACACAGTGACTTCCAGCTGTTGTAACATAAAAATAAGGGGGTAAATGTATAAATTAAATAGAAGAGGGGAAAGTGATGAGCCCTGAGGGACCCCGCACTCCACCTTAAGGGAGGCCGCAGTGAAGCCAGCCAGATGGACAGCTTGAGCTCTCCCGGCCAGGAAGGACTCAAGCCATGAGAAGGCCAAGCCCTCTATGGAAGACACACTCCTATGTCGGGACTCACCATCAGTGCCAACTGACATGGACCCCACAATGACTGAACTGGCCAGGGCACAGGCAAGGTCCCTAAATCTGTTCCACACCACCCCCACACATGATGCTGCAAGCCTTGGGCACTTGGATTAACTGCCAGCCTAGATAACCTTGTGCAAGTATGACTACACACAGACCAGGGAACACATGGCAAGGAGGGGAAGGGAGGAAGAACAGCACCGGTTCACTTTGGGGAGCAGGTCATGCACTGCACATTCACACCCTGACAGTGTATCCATGCAACTGCGCACATCCAAAAGCTGGTGACACACAACAAACACACATGTACCTACCCCCTTCCTGCTGCTGCTTCTCCTGTAAGCGCCGATCCAAGTCGGGGAAGACCACCGCCAGCACACGCCTATGGATGTGGGTCAAACGCCGGCGCCCACGGTTCTTATGGCTCTCAGGTGAGTCCCCCAGCAGGACCCGTGCAATCCTCCTCATCCAGCACCGGATATCCTGCCAGTGTTTCCTCACCTGGGCTAGGCGCCGCTTCCGACCCTCCACCGACCGCACGGCACTGACGGCTTGCTTCCAGATCTCCCCCTTGGCACGGACGCCTACCTGTGAGGATGCAAAAGTGAGAATACATCAATACACCTGAGCAATGACACAGAGACACATTTCAACAATTCCGCTGTTTTGGAACAGGCCATGGTATGCAGGCAACCCATTGCACCTTAGTCAAAGGGACATTATCCTCTGGGAAGGGCCAAATGCACTACGTGGCATTGACAGTACACAGGTGGCATGAGGGGTGCCACACAAACAATGCTCCTGGATCACACTGTGCATCACAAGCTACACCAGGATTATGTACAGCACCTCAAAGCAGTCACACGCCCCAGCCCACTGACGCAACCTCAGCAGAGTACACAGACACACACAGGCACAGGACAATAACCTGCCATTGCCATCTGCGGGTACAACCCTCACTCTGCACATGTGCCACTAGACTGGGGGGTGTCACAGGTGTGGGGCTGGCTCAGCACGGCAGTCACACAGCACTGCTCCCTGCTCACATCAGATGGGCAGGGTATATCCATCCCTCATGCAGCTGGTGTGCAACACTCCCCATATGCACTCACCCACATGACAGGGGACTTACACACACACACCAATGACCAGGGGATGAACACATCATTTGGACACTCACAGCACAGGTACACTAAACAAACACACATCTATGGGTACTGTCACCTGTCACACTGGGGGGACCACAGAATCACATTAGGACTGTAGAAACAACATTCCCAGGAGGAGTAGCCAGGCAGAATGTGGCATGCACCATGCATTGATTGTCACAGTAAGCACTATGCAAGTGAGGAGTGCACACAGGAACTACAGCATGCCCTGCATGGGAGACATGAGGCCTACCCCACCCTGGGACCCACTCTAAACAACATTGCATGTCTGTCACACATGGACACAATGCCAGAAGTCACAGTCACGAAAAAGGGGCACAGTCTAAGCTAGTGGAGTCAGCACTCACCTGCTCCCCTGGTCGACCATACAGCATGGTGTACTGTGGGAGGATCACATCCACCAACGCCATATTCTCCTCCATGGTGAATGGCTGGGTCCTCTCCACAGACCTGGACATGGTGCCAGAGGAATCACGAGCAGCAGCAGTGTTGTGGAATGAAAGGATGTGCAGGCAAGTGCTCTCTCATGGGACCTGGCTGCCTTATATCTGCCTTGCTGGCCTGTTTCATTTACAGGAGTACAGAGTCACATTAGCATCCTACGTTTCCTCCAATCCCTTTAAACCTACCCCAGTGAGGGGCTTTGCATGGTTTAAAATTGAGCATGATGTCAAGTCAACAACCACTTTGCAACAAAGTATATTGTTTCCAACCGACTTCTGCTGGCCACCTGATGCAAAAATTCAAACTTTAAACTCGGTCTCCATGACAACCAGCATGCATTTAGGCCCTTATACTTGTCCCTCATGCGTCCCCTATGTGATTACAAAATGTACACACAGGTACGGTGCGTTCCACGGCCCTAGGGCACCCCAAATACAGTGAAACGGACCGTACACGCGTGTGTAGGGTCCCTATCACTATGGGAGTGCTGGCGTATGCGTACGCCATAGTAATACGGACCGTACACATGTGTGTAGGGTCCCTATCACTATGGGAGTGCTGGCGTATGCGTTCGCCATAGTAATACGGACCGTACACGCGTGTGTAGGGTCCCTATCACTATGGGAGTGCTGGCGTATGCGTACGCCATGGTGATACGGACCGTACACCCGCGTGTATGGTCCTTATTACTATGGCGTACGCATATGCCAGCACTCCCATAGTGATAAGGACCCTACACACGCGTGTACGGTCCGTATTACAATGGTGTACGCATACGCCAGCACTCCCATAGTGATAGGGACCCTACAACCGCATGTACGGTCCATATTACTATGGCGTACGCATACGCCAGCACTCCCATAGTGATAGGGACCCTACACCCGCGTGTACGGTCCGTATTACTATGGCGTACGCATACGCCAGTACTCCCATAGTGACAGGGACCCTACACACTCGTGTGTACGGTCCGTATTACTATGGCTGTGTCGCCCTAGGCGTACGCCATGGTGATACGGTCTGTACAGACGCCTGTACGAACCGTATCACCATGGCTACGCCTGCGGCGACACAGCCATAGTGATACAGTCCATACAGACGCCTTCAGAGCGTGTGTACGGTGCGTTTCACACCTCACACTGGTGACAGGCGGCACACAGTAGGAATTGAGCTGTCATACGTGGCCGAGGCTAGTCAACCAGTCATCGTCAGTGCAGTCCTACACGTCTCGGGCCTAGGTGTGTCAGGCTGTGATGTGGCACATATCTCCTCATGTCTGTACCCATGAGATGTGTGATGTGCTGTGTACACATGTCATGTGTCAAGGTGCACTATGTGCCACACATCCCCTTCACAGCTTTGACATGTGTGCATGTCGTACAGACTTGTTGGCCACCGCGTCACTGGCATGGCACAGTCGCCAACACCCACAACTGTCCCCTGATGCCAGGTACACAAATAATGACAACTGACATGTGACCACCGGCGTAGCACGATGTGTGTATGTCATGTGTGTGTCATGTGTACCCATGAGCATGCTGTTGGTGTTCCGTCACATGCATCTGCAGCTGCTGCATCCAACATGTGCATGTGTGTGGATGGGCATGGCACACCAACATGCACACCAGGACACATGTGGAAACAGAAGTAACGTGTGTATGTATGCATCGGACATGGACTTGCGAGACAAGGACATATCTGCGTAGTAGCAATGTATGTGTGCACAGTATTGACATGTACACCTTCATAGCAAGGTGTGTGGTCTGTCCGTTTGTCAGGGACATGTGACCCGTGCGTTTACTGTTCTGCAACCTGTCTGTATGATACATCTCCTTCTACTGCACACATGTGGATGTCTGTCACTCCTGTCATGTGTATGACTGTACACTGACACACAGCTAGTTTCATGGCATGTCATGTTGAGCCTGTTAAACCACGTTTGTAGCTGGCTCATGGTAGGAGTGTCACCTGCCTGGCACACGTGTCAAGGATATATTTCACAGGCCTGACCCTGCATGTAGCATATGTGTATTGGCTGTTCAACATGTGCTCGGTACATTGACGGTGTTGTTGTACTGTACTCACTCTTTGTCGTCCCCTCCAAATTACTGCAGGGCTCCGCCTCTCCCCCGACCAATGCCAGACTTGGCTGCCCTGAGGGAACGTGACTGTATACGCCGCTACCGCTTCACCCAAACGTTGATTGAGGACTTGACAGCAAGGCTGGCACCACACCTGCAACCGCTGCACAGGTATCCCACAGCACTGACACCCATGATGAAGGTGATGGCAGCCCTACATTTCTTTGCCACGGGTACGTTTCAATATACCATAGCTGATGTTGGTGGCATGTCCCAGACCATGTTCAGCCATGTCCTGCATGATTTTTTAGAGGCCATGTTGGTTCACCTGGATGAGTTCATCCACTTCCCCACTCCTGAGCAGTTGACAGGTGTCAAGGGTGACTTCTATGCCCTGGGAGGGATGCCCCATGTCATTGGGTCTATTGATGGGACACATGTGGCTTTCATACCACCACAGGCACAGGAGGTAGCCTAGAGAAATAGGAAACATTACCACTCCATTAATGGCCTTGTGGTGTGTCTTGCTAACATGGTGATTTCCCATGTCTGTGCTCGTTTTCCAGGATCAGCACACGATGCCTACATCATGAGGCGTAGCAGGGTGCCTGAAATGATGCTGCAGCTGCGCAACGAACAAGCTTGTCTTGTTGGTGGGTATACTCTGTTACTCCTGTATGTTGCGTCATCTTTGTGTCTTACTGCTTCTCCTGACCCACTTCTGTCCATGATGTGTCCATGTAGGGGACTCTGGCTATCCCAACATGCCATGGCTGATCACGCCTCTCCGCAACCCCAGGACGGCTGCCGATCACCGCTACAACACCGCCCATGGGCAGACCAGGCGAGTGATAGAAAGGACCTTTGGCCTCCTGAAGAGCCGATTCCGGTGCCTCCACAAGACCGGCGGTGCACTCCCATATGCCCCGGTGAAGGTCTGCAAAATCTTCCTCGTGTGCTGCATGCTGCACAACATGGCAGTGGAGAAATCTGTGCCACTCATCCTGGATCCGGATGAGCAGGAACATCCACCCGTGGAGGACGAGGGGCTTGGTGACGAGGCAAGTGATGTTGAGGAGGAGGAGGAAGAGGACATCCGGAGTCGGCTCATACGCAACTTCTTTGCTTAGTGGTGAGTTGCAGTGTCTGAGTGTGCACGCATTGAGCCTTGTGTGGCATGTGTTGCAATGTGTGGGTCCATCTGCATGTATGGCAAGTGAGTCAGAGGTGTGTTTGGATGTGTCACTCGAGTGATAGTGTCATAACAGTATGTTGTACCTGAGACACTATATTCACCTAGCATGTTGACAACCTTATACGTGTCGAGTACATGCCCATGCATGCGGATGTGCTTCTTATGGCTCACTTCTTGTGTGTCTCTCATCCCCAGGTATTTGCGCATGCTGTCTGCTGGTGGCATTGTTGTGCTCCTGCCAATCCTCATGACTACAGCAACGTGTGCTGAATCAGCGTAACATGCACGGACGTGTCGACAATTTCACCTTAGGGTAAGGGATGCACCACGGCTTTTTGGGTGTGCTATTTGTTTGGAATGTGTGTGCACTGCTCCTGTTCATGTATGGTTACTTAGCATACATGTAGAATCACCATGGGTCACATGACATGGAGCTGGATTCACCTGAATTGATAGTCACACTTGGTGACAGTCATCTGTCATGTGACTGTGGATTGTGACAAAGGCATCAATGTGTGTAACACAGCCCTTGGAAACATACGGGATACACCGGGTAAACATGGTGTGGGACATCCCCATTGGTGGCTCAATGGTGAATTTCAGCCTCTCCGTGAGCGCCACGGGGTGTGTGCCTCACACCCGTCGCATGTGTGCCTGTGCCATTGGTTTCCTGCATCTGTGTTGCAAAGGGGGGGGGCAGTGTAGGTTCCACATGTACATCCGCATGACCTGTGCATCTGTGAACATGGCTGCATTTGCCTTCCGGCACACGTGACAAATAAAGGTGTCCCTCAGCCTCCAAGGTGCCTCATCTCTGTCAATGCAGGTCCCCTGCCACTGTGCATGCGGCATGTCTGGCATAGTTGTCACAGATTGTGCATATGAGTCCATGTGTAGAGTTGCAAGTTGCAAGCTGTTTGTCAGGGATCATGATATGTATTGTGCATGATGTACATGGCTGGGTGGGTATGTTTGCATCTCAGGCCCCACAACGGCCACTTTGCTGCATGTGCATCCATTGTCTGTGTGTGCCATGTTGAACCAGACACTCCTCCCTTCTCATGCACCTTTTGCAGTAGTCCTTCCTGACATGCCTGTGTGATTGTGCAACTTGTGGCATGGTTTTCAGGACATGGCGCATGCTGCTGCGGGCCCTGCAGCAAGGGCACACAGACTTACAATATGTGGCCTCCCACACACGCCTCTAAGACGCACCCTCCTTCCTCCCTCCACCCAATGTGTTCTTTGTGTGATCTGCTCGTGTGTGACACAGTTGCGGTGGGAATGGCTGGACCGTCTGCATATGCTACGTGCACATTGCACGTGCCTCATGTCCTTGCATGTGCCACATCACGCTACACCGTGATGTTGAGGCCACCCACCAAGCGATGTCCATCCCATACATCTGTTGCATGCACTCAGGCAGGACCTCATTGCCCACACTACACCTTTGCATGATGAGTGTGCAACTCCAACTGCCTACACGCCGCTGGCACGCCTTCCAGGCCCTGTCACGCCAACCAGGTCATGTCCCTCCCACTCCCCACCGGCTCTGTACCCCAACATGGCCATGTGAGTGGTACTCCAGGCCTCTGCATGTAGTATGGTGTTGTTGTGGGACACATGGCACAGGTATCATGTCTCAGCGTGTCAGTCTACAATGTGTCCAGGATCCCCCTCTACACCATCACATGTGCACTGCAACTCAGCATCATATGGTGTCCCTTTGACAGGCAGGTGTTCCTCACCCTCCTCACAGCCGCACTCCTTGCCAGTTCTCATGTTGAATGATGCATGGTTTCCATTGGCAGATGGCTGCACGTTGGCCACCTGATGCTGGACTTGTACTCGACCGAGGTGTTCATCTGCGTATTGTCCCCTTACAGCTGGGTCAACTGCTTGTGTCCCACCCACAAGGGCCCTGCACAGGCACACAGTGTCCACGCACACAGGCTGGTGTGCATCCTGGATTGCTTGCTCACATGTGCTATGCTGATCACCGGCATCTGTAGCTCAGGCTTGAGCACACTCTGTATTATGCACAAGATCCACAGTTTGAACCACCTCAAGGCAAGACAGACCATCCCCCAGGTCAAGTTCAACATCCGTGTCTACTCCTACCCTGCACTGTAGGGAGAGTACGTTACGACTCCCATGAGACGTGTCCACATCCAGGGTGCATCTGCACTGCTCTGCTTCAACATCCGGCAACCCAGCCACATCACCGTCCAACAGAGATAGCTGCAATGGATCACTCTCAGCTGTGGGATGACCTTCTCAATCCACGCCCACACTCAGGTTGCAGCCCACGACCACGCCCCCAACACAACCTTGTGGCACTGTCATCCAAGACCCCATTGTGCCATCTCCGTGCATCCAACCTTGGGCTGGCCACCATTCTCCACATACACCTGACTCCTGCTTGCAGGACATAGTTCTCCCACCTGGCTACACATACCTGGGACTCCCACCTCAGGACACTCCAGATGATCCCTGACCTCTGCACATGACTGGTGCTATTCGAACTTGGTCTGTCCGCACAGTTGTGCAGGCACCCCCTCAGCTGGTTTGGCCCATCACGGGGGTGTATGCTGATCCATGTCTGTATCGGGTGATACATTGTGACCCATGTGTGTCCTGTGCCAGACTCAGGCCGCAGGGTATGGATGGTTGGAGTTACTTCAATACTCAGGCATGGTTTGACTTTCCAACGCACACATGTAATGGAATGATGCTACATGACGGCATGTTCTCGTGCTCACAAACATTTTTATTGGTGGTGGAGTACGTGGTTGGGGGGGATGTGAAGTGGTGCTCAGCGAGTGTCTGGAATCCAAAGTTCACAGGGGGAGTTGTGATCCTTGCCATTGGAAATCATCAGAGTCCATGCCACAGTCTTTGTCAACATTGGTCCGACAGTGACCAGCAAGTCCATGTGGCAGAGAATGTCATTGGATGGGGTGCTGCTGTTGCGCCAGAATGTCCAGGTGCCAGGCCAGGTGACCTGGGAGATGGTGATGGTCCGCTGACTCTCACGGTCTCTTGCGTGGACGAGCCACCTTCCTCCGGGGACCCTCAGAAGCAGGCCGCGACGATGTCTGAGAAGCTCCGTCGGACGAATCCTCCTCCTCCTCATCCCTCCCTGTGCCTGGTGGTGATCTACGCCTGGTGGCACAGGGAGGGTTGCCCATGTTTTCGGCAATCCGACGGAGTACACGGGTCATGTCCGTTTGCACCGCCACGAGCTGTGCCAGTCCTGCCTCCATCCGTCCCTGGTGTTGCTGTTGACTGGCATATTGCTCGGCCTGCGTGTCCTTGATCTGATTGAGGGCCTCCACGGCCTGGCTGATGCCCCTGGTGTCACGCCGGTATGTGTCCAGGATGTTGCGGAGTTGTCTCATTACCGGTTCCTCAGCTGTCTGGTCAGGTTCGTGCCTCCGCCGGCCTCCACTCCCACCACCCCTGCCCACTTGAGCCTGGCCTGCCGTTGTGGGCACATCGGGTCTCCGGGACCCCTGAGGGATGGCATTGGCAGGGTCGCCTGCCTCCTCCTGGGTGCCCGGGGTACCTTGTCCCTCCTGGTCAGACTGGCTGAGTCGTGTGCGAGCAGGGCTCCTGTGTGTATCCTGGGATGTGGCAGGAATGGGGGTGGTGGTTGGCACGGTTGGACCTGACGCAGGTGCTGCAGGTGCTTGGACACCAGAGGGGCCAGGTTGGTCGGGGTCATCCACGGTGTGGTGAGAGTCGTCGCTGCCGGTGGGATCTTCCTCACGCAGAGCCTGGTCCTGTGATTCTTCCCCCCAGTGTTGGGGGGCGATCGACGACGTTGCCCTGTGTGTGAGGGAGAGACAATGTTAATTGTGTTTCATGCGTCATCCATGTGTCATACATTTTCAAGTTGGCACAGTTCCCCTGGGTAGATGGATCTGCCTATCATTCCTCTCACAGTGCACTTGTGGATGGGTATGTTGCGGGAGACAGATTGATATGTACTCCTGGTAATTTGGCCTGTGTAATGAGTATTGGTATGCTCATTTGGCTATGGATTGGTCTTGTTGTGTCACATATCCATTGTGGGGGTGGCAATTAGCATTGGCTGCCCCGGGGTGTGTGCTTGTGTGAGTGGGGGGGGTGTTTGTGACCAGGCATGCTGTTGGGTGTGGTGTGATTTGTCATTGGGTTTACCAGGTGCTTTGTCTATCCCCTCATGGTGCCTGCTGGCATGACAGTGAATGTGAGTTCCTGTGGTAGGTAGGTGGCATGTGGAGTTGGTGTTTGAGTGTACAGTAGTCACAGGTTTGCCTTGTGCTGGCTACAGCAGGGCCAAGTGTCATCTACCTTGTCTGTACTTGGCGAGTCCATATGCATTGTGCATGTGTGTGTCCCTTGGCCACGGCTGTCAACACTTTTCCTATGTGTGACACACTCTTTGTTGTTGCATGGGTTTTGAACGCAGTGGGCAGTGTAGCAAGCTGGTGTAGCGAGCGCTGCAGAACCGACTTACGTGTTGCACTGTACGTGGCATAATGGTGCCTTGTCATGTCTATTGAAGACTGCAGGTGGGTAACTTCTGCATTTGTGACTGGGTTCGTACAAACACAGTGAGTGGGTATACTGGGTGTGAGGTTCGGATTGTGCCTGCAGCAAGGATCGACTCGTGCACAGGGTGACACGTGGCCCAGTGCTTTCCAAAGGTATGAGGGGTGTTTCACGCACTGCCAGACCTTGTCAGCATGCACACAGTCCACCTGCTGATGGGCGGACATGCCCACGCCACCCAAGGGTGATTTTGTCTCCCTCCGTCTCCCTCTATCCCTCCTTCTGTCACTCTCCCCCATCTGTCTGTCTCCCTGTCGCCCTCTGTGGCCCTCCCTCTCTCTCCCTCTCCCTCCCTCTGTCTGTCTCCCTCTGTTGCCCTCTGGGGCCCTCCCTCTCTCTCCCTCTCCCTCCCTCTGTCTGTCTCCCTCTGTCGCCCTCTGTGGCCCTCCCTCTCTCTCCCTCTCCCTCCCTCTGTCTGTCTCCCTCTGTCACCCTCTGTGGCCCTCCCTCTCTCTCCCTCTCCCTCCCTCTGTCTGTCTCCCTCTGTCACCTCAGGCCAGCTTCCTGGGCACACACAGTTTGCAGGTTTTTCAAGGGCCATTGGCTTGTTCATGTTGATATGTTTAGAATCTCCCGGACCCCATTAGGCAGAGTGTCTCTGAGTCTGCGCTGCAGCGGCGGTGTGTGCTGACACTCTTTCACAGTGATGCGCCTTCATTAGCTGGTGTTATGTGCAAATTGGGCCTTCATACCCATGTCATCCTGCATGGTGTCCGCCATTTGCAGGTGACACTGTACAGTGTCGGGACACACTGTTTGTATAGCTGTGCCCTGGGCCATATGGGCTGAGGGCATTGGTGTCTGCTTCTGAGTTGCACAATTAGATTTTGGAGGCCCCCCTCCCTCCCGGCATCACGGACGTCCTGTCTTGTGTTGGTGTTTTGTGTGGCCTGTGACTTGGCATGGCCTTGCTTGGTGCATGTGGCATGTAGCCGCTAGTGGCATGTGCGTGATTTTTGGAGTGTGGTTGTGTCCGGTGATGGCTTTGGGGTGGTTGCGTGCATTATTGTGAGTTTGGTTGTTGTTGCAGTTCCCCCCATGTGGGGTGGGTTTTTTGTGTACTCACCAGGCTCGGCGACTCCTTCTACTCCATGTACTCCCACCGGCGGCAGCGTGCGCATCACCTTCTCCTCCCAGGGATGGTAGTGTACGGGTCTGCGGGGCGGGCCACCTCCAGTGATGTTCCCCTGGTTGTGTTCCTCCGTCATTTTGCGGTGGACCGTCCTCGGCAGATCGTACCACCTGGCTTGGCATTCATGCCTGGTCCTTCTGATGGGCGCAACAGCATTCACCCTCTCAACGATCCTCTGCCACATGGCTGATTTAGCTGATACACTGGTCTGTCTGACCAATGTTCCAAAGAGCTGTGGCTCGACTCTGATGATTTCGTCGACTAGGATCTCCAGCTCCGCTGTTGTGAACTTTGGATTCCTGTCTGTGGGCATGGTGTGGGGTGTGGGTGTGGGTGTGGATGGTTGTGGGTGTGTGTGTGTGGTTGTGAAGGTGTGTGTGTGAATGTAATGAGGGGGTGTTTGTGAAGGTGGTTGTGTGCAGGTGTGCAAGTGTAAGGTGTAGGTAAGGTTGTAGTATGGTGCTGTGGGTCGTCTGTGGGGTCTGGCAGCAGTGAGTCTGTTGCAAAGGCTCATGGTTTGTGTGTGTGGGCCCTTTTTATTGGTCCATTTGTGGGTGTGGCTGTGTTTGAACTTTATGTGGGTGTGTTATAAGGGGTGGTAGTGTTTTGGGCCTCTGTTTACCTGTTTAGCTGTTGCAGGTCAGTGCATTGGATGTATTTGTACTTGTTGGACGTGTGTTGTGGTGTTGTGCGATTCGAATTGTCTCTCCTTGTGGTGTTTTGCAGTGTCCTGGTTCAGTACGTGTGTTTTTGGCGTCTGTGAGGTGCGTACATGGACCATGTTGTTGTACAGTGCTCACATTTGCTATGGCTTGGTACGACTCGTACATGCGTAAGGCTGGGTGAGGGTGCTGGTGTAGGGGCCTCGGGTAGGGTGCGTACAGGCATGGGCAGGGTGTAGGGGCCTGGGGGTACGCTCCGTACCTATGGGGGTGGTGGTACGCTTCGTCCCTACGGGGTGGGGTGGGGGTACGATGCGGACATACGGGGGATGTGGGTATGTGTACGAGGATGGTGCGTACATACGGGGGATGGGGGTACGGAGCGTACCACCACCCCGTAGGTACGCCGTGGACCCCCCACCATACATACGAGGGTGGTGGTATGCTTCATACCTACGGGGTGGTGGTACGCTCTGTACTTACAGGGTGGTGGTATGCTCCGTACCCCCATCCCCCGTATGTATGCACCGTCCTTGTACACATACCCACATCCCCCGTATGTATGGTGCGTACCCCCACCCCGTACCCCCACCCCCGTATGTACGGTGCATACCCCCACCCCCATACCCCCACCCCCATATGTACGGTGCGTACTCCCACCCTCGTATGTACGGTGCGTACCCCCACCCCCGTACTCCCACCCCCATATGTACAGTGCATACCCCCACCCCCGTACTCCCACCCCCGTATGTACGGTGCGTACCCCCACCCCCGGTCCCCCCATGTACGGTGCGTACCCCCACCCCCGTATGTACGGTGCGTACCCCCACCCCCGTATGTACGGTGCGTACCCCCACCCCCGTACTCCCACCCCCGTATGTACAGTGCATACCCCCACCCCTGTACTCCCACCCCCGTATGTATGGTGCATACCCCCACCCCGTACATACGGGGGTGGCTGGGGGTCCGGCGCATCCGTCCGCGGGGGGGCTGGGGGTCCTGCATGTCCGTCCGCGGGGGGGGCTGGGGGTCTGGCGCGTATGCACATGTTTGGACATCTCCATGGTTGCTATAGTGGTTCGCTCCGTACGGTGTTTTTACCATACGGTTGTGCATTCGGACGGACGGGACGGATCGTACTTGCGCGTTCGGACTTCGGTTTCCCGATCCGTACGTAAAACTGTCCGGGGACGTGTCGGACACTTTTTCCGACCCGAGGACGTGTTGGGGAATTTTCCCAATGCGATTCGTATGGAGTTTTTTACATACGAATCGTACTTGCCAGTTTGTACGGATACGATTTGTACGGGGAATATTTTTAACGGATCGGAATCGACACCTAAATGTTTTAGTTTCTAAATATTTTTTAATTAATAATATTTGTTTGAAAATGATTTTGTAGTTTATTTAATATAATATTTGTCATATGTATTTAACATTACAATATGTTTTTATTTTTGTAATTTTTAATATTAAATATATTTATATTTAAATTTAAATTTTAGGTTGTTGTTAATATTTGGTTTCTTTTTCATTTTGAACTGACTGGAGTGGGAATATTAATTTACCCCACCGCTATCCAACACTTTCCCTACTGTTACTCTTATTGGAGTGGGAATAGTAATTTTTACCCCTCCACTATCCAACACTTTCCCTCTTGTTGCACTCACTGGAGTGTGAATAGTAAGTTTTACCCCTCTGCTATCCAACACTTTCCCTACTGTTGCACTCACTGAAGTGGGAATAGTAATTTCTACCCCTACGCTATCTAACACTTTCCCTACTGTTGCACTCATTGGATTGGGAATAGTAATTGTTACCCCTCCGCTATCCAACACTTTTGCTACTGTTACACTCACTGGAGTGGGATTAGTAATTTTTATCACTATCCAACACTTTCCCCATTGTTGCACTCACTGGAGTGGGAATAGTAATGTTTACCCCCCCCCCCCCCCCCCCGCTATCCAACACCTTCCCTATCATTGCATTGACTGGAGCTTAACGTTTTTTAAATAGGTTAATGTTTTGATTCATAACAGGATGATTTTTTAAAATTAGATTAGATTTTATGTTATTGGTATATATATATATCCAGACCTGTGCTATCGTCTATCACACTTGAACGTCGCCGTTCCCTTTCCTCTTTCGACAGCGGTCCGTGACGAGGAGGTGAGCCTCGTAAATCAAACCAGAAGTTGTCTTTCATACAGTAACAGCAGCCACGGACAGCAATAAACTTTCAGCAGTTAATTTATGTAAGCAGAGTTACAGCAACTCGACGCGTTTCGGGTACACCACCCTTG
Organism: Triturus cristatus; assembly: GCF_964204655.1. Lineage (NCBI taxonomy): Eukaryota > Metazoa > Chordata > Amphibia > Caudata > Salamandridae > Triturus > Triturus cristatus. The sequence goes on from NC_140591.1 coordinate 1,529,534,607, forward strand.
ATCACGAGTATTGTTGCTAGGTGATAGAAAGTCAATTAATAATCATGTGACACAAAAACTAATAGAACGTGAAAACAAACTATCGTATTGCAAAAGAATTCCTTCATTCTTGCATTGAAGCTGAAAATTGCGCTTTGCTTTTTAAATAATCTGGAGAAACAAATAATCCTCTAGTAGTATGATATTAGCGGTTTACACGGATAATAAATCTTAAAATTAGTATCGTCCGAGGTTTTGTCTATATAAATTAAAGTCTTTCTTTTCACTGATTCCCAAGTGGGCATTCATTTCATAGACCACATTATTCTTCAAATTTAACATCCGTGATTGTTTTAAATCAAGTCTACCATCCAAACCCAAGTGGGCGTCTCCATTTATTGAAATACTTTAACTCTTAAGCGTTTTCTCCATTTTAACAGCTATGACACTGTCTGTAATGTAAACAAAAAAAGAAAATTAATTACAAAATTATAATTTAAATGAACCTATTACCACACACAACCATAGTGACAATAAAACACAATAGCTCTTAAGCAGTATAAAGTTTTGCAGATATCAAAAGATAAATGATAACATTAAAAACCAACAGAGCGCATGATTGGGATGCAAATTAATTGTCTTCAAGGTGTAATTTTGAAGAATCAATAAAGCACAGCGGACACATATTTTTACCTTTAAAAACCTATTTCAAATTGATAAGATTCAAGTCCTTTAATTCACCCTCGGTGTACTGCAAGTTCCTCATCGCAGTTGTGGCCTATAGGTGCAAGAGTTATGTACTGAATAATCAATTTTGATTCAAGACGTCGAAGATTTTGTACCCTGTTGCCACCTCTTTCATTGTATTTCACAATGTCTAATACACAGAAGCTCAAAAGATTGCTGTTTTGCCCATGATGACTCTAGAAGTGCCGGGCCACGGGATATTGTTTACGGACCAAAATAAGTGGTGGGAGGCCACGACCCTTCAGAAATATATTGATGTTGGCATAATACCAAGAGGACTGCGGATTTTTATCACACCGACATTTAACGATCCTGATCCAGAACTAGTAAGTGAATGGGCAAATAATAACCATCAGTGCTCAACAAACATGTTAAAAATGCTGGTTAAACATGCAAGGAAGGACTGTGAAAGATTAAATGGAGTGATTGAAGAGATTACGCAACAACTGAAAATACTATGTGGGGCAGATGAATTTCAAAGGTAAAAGGATAAAATGGAGAAAAGCCTTGATAGAATTGAAGAGGAAATTAAAATTAAGAAACAGCGAACATTTCAGAGAGATCTGGTTGACTACCAAAAGGGGCAAATTTTTACTTTTGCAAAGAAATATGAGCAATTGCGAAATGGAACAACAACAACAGCTCCTAAAATTGTGAATCCTTCAATTGTCATTGATAATCAGGGAGATCAGTCCAGTATAGAGACTGCAACGGATGCGAGTATTACCAGTGGTAGCGATTTCTCTAACATCGGAGAATATGAAGGTGTAAAAGACAGCATTTTAACGGAGTTCAATCTAGTTGCAAGAGAGAGACAAGTAAGCAACAAACAAGGAGGATTTCAAAGTCGCAGAATAGGAAAGAGAGGCGGACGAGGAGGAGGCGCATCTGCGCTTGGAGAACTGGGAAGCCCTGTGGGAAGGCGTACAAGGGGCCAAATGAAAACAAAATAATGGATAGGAAGACTGTTATCAACCTATCAGAGCGAACACTGGGTGAAATCGAGGTAGAGCTTTTATCCTTGGGTCTCACGTTTTGTCCTACAAATGTTTTTAACTATACACAAAGTCGTATAGATCTGTTCCACTTCACGCGTAAATTACGCATAAAAAAATGGTTTGCGACTAAAGTTTCAAATGAATCCGAATTACAGAGAGAATGTCCCAGCAATGTTAGAATCGCTGATGTTGAAATGTTGCATACTTTGAATGTTTTGCCTGATGTAGAAAATGTAGAGAGTGACCCTTTTGTTAATTTAATCAATGAAGATGTTACACTTGACTTAAGTGCACGAAGTAATTTTAAGCCTAAGTCCATTTTTTTACCACAAATTAAAAATGCGCCGATTGATATCTTTGAGAAAGGTGTAACTCAGGAATTGTTGAAACTCTCAAATAACAACAAGAGATGGCAGGGATGGAGCAATGTTACAAAAGTACAAAAAGAGGCAATTGAAAGTTTGAAAAATGATAAAACAATTGTGATAAAAAAATCTGATAAGGGGGGCAATGTAGTGGTTCTATCTAAACAAAAATACATTGCTGAAGGGCTGAGACAACTATCTGAAAAGGATAAATATGATAGAAGCAACAGAATGGAATACGAAAATTCCATTAAGACATTTCAAATACAGCTCACAGAATGGAAGAACAAAGGGTTATTAGAGCAAGAGGAGTTTAAATTCTTAGAATGTAAATTTCCTATTTTACCCGCGCTTTATTTGCTTCCCAAAATTCACAAGAATTTACAGGATCCCCCAGGCAGACCTATTGTGTCTTCCTGTGGAAGTTGTCTAGAAAACACCTCAAAGTACGTGGACTTCTTTTTGCAGCATGCAGTAAAGAAACTGCCCTCGTATATAAAAGACACTGGTGATTTTTTAAGGTGTCTCGAAAAATTCCAGTGGAGAGATAGCTATTCATTACTCTCACTTGATGTTATGAGTTTGTACACCTGTATTCCTCATGATCTCGGTCTCATAGCGTGCAGGCATTTTCTCAACGAGAGATCTATTTCATTTCTCTTTCATACAGAAATGTTAATTGAGATGATGTCTGTATGTCTGAAGTAAAACTACTTTCTCTTTGACAACAAAATCTTTAAAAAGATCCTCGGTACTTCAATGGGGACTTGCTTTGCTCCCTGCTTTGCGGGTCTCTATTTGGGGTACTGGGGGGAGAACGTAGTCAGGGAATCAAGCATCTTCAAGGACAAGGTGGCCCTATGGGTCCGCTATATTGATGATATTTTTTGTGTATGGGAGGGCACAGAGATCGAAGCCAATGATTTTGTAAAGAGTTTGAATGACAACAGCTATAACCTACAATTCACAAGTAATTGGTCGAAAGAATCTTTGGAGTTTTTAGATCTTGAACTCACAATTAACGGAGACTGTTTAAATATTTCTTTATTCAGAAAAAATACAGCAGGAAATAGTCTCCTACATGCTCGAAGTTGTCATCCAAATACACTCATCAATAGCATACCTTTAGGAGAACTACTTAGAGCAAAGCGTAACTGCAGTACAATTGAAAAATTCAAAGAGGAAGAGAAAAGAATGACGGTAAGATTCCTGGAAAGAGGTTATCCTCTCTCAGTCATCAATAAAGCTAAAATTGAAGTATCCAAAAGAACAAGAGCCTCCCTACATATTCAAAAAGCAGAAAAGGTTGAAGAAGTCAAGACAGATGAAAAGATTAGATTCATTACTCCTTTTAGCAAGCAAGCTCGAGAAATCCGCAAAAGCCTTAATAAATTTTGGCCAGTTTTGCGGACTGATAAAGATCTAGCAGAGAGTGTAGAAAGTGTTCCACAGATTACCTTCAAAAAAGCTAAATCTCTGAAAGACACTCTCTGCAGAGCAGTAGATCCTGCAATCGCAAGAGATGTAGGGATACATGGATTCTACACATGGAGAAATTGCAAGGCATGCAGAAATAGTAAGAAAAAAAAAGAAGTTATACTTTCCCCTAATTGCAAACCATTTAAAATCTCAAAACACACGTCATGCAACACTGAGTTTGCAGTGTATGCTTTATTCTGTCCATGTCAAAAAGCATATATTGGAAGTACCATCCACAAAGCAAAGAAAAGGGTGCTTGATTATCTTCGAGCAATAAAAAACGGGGATAAACAATATCCCGTGGCCCGGCACTTCCAGAGTCATCATGGGCAAAACAGCAATCTTTTGAGCTTCTGTGTATTAGACACTGTGAAATTCAATGAAAGAGGTGGCAACAGGGTACAAAATCTTCGACGTCTTGAATCAGAATTGATTATTCAGTACAGAACTCTTGCACCTATAGGCCACAACTGCGATGAGGAACTTGCAGTACACCTAGGGTGAATTAAAGGACTTGAATCTTATCAATATGAAATAAGTTTTTAAAGGTAAAAATATGTGTCCGCTGTGCTTTATTGATTCTTCAAAATTACACCTTGAAGACAAGTCATTTGCATCCTAATCATGCGCTCTGTTAGTTTTTAATGTTATCATTTACCTTTTGATATCTGCAAAACTTTATACTGCTTAAGAGCTATTGTGTTTTAATGTCACTATGGTTGTGTGTGGTAATAGGTTTATTTAAATGATAGTTTTGTAATTAATTTTCTTTTTTTGTTTACATTACAGACAGTGTCATAGCTGTTAAAATGGAGAAAAAGCTTAAGAGCTAAAGTATTTCAATAAATGGAGATGCCCACTTGGGTTTGGTTGGTAGACTTGATTCAAAACAATCACGGATGTTAAATTTGAAGAATAATGTGGTCTATGAAATGAAGGCCCATTTGGGCTTGGAAATCAGTGAAAAGAAAGACTTTAATTTATATAGACAAAACCTCGGACGATACTAATTTTAAGATTTATTATCCGTGTAAACCGCTAATTTCATACTACTAGAGGATTATTTGTTTCTCCAGATTATTTAAAAAGCAAAGCACATTTTTTCACCTTCAATGCAAGAATGAAGGAATTCTTTTGCAATACGATAGTCTGTTTTCACGTTCTATTAGTTTTTGTGTCACATGATTATTTATTGACTTTCTATCACCTAGCAACAATACTTGTGATCAAGGGTGGTGTACCCGAAACGCGTCGAGTTGCTGTAACTCTGCTTAAATAAATTAACTGCTGAAAGTTTATTGCTGTCCGTGGCTGCTGTTACTGTATGAAAGACAGCTTCTGGTTTGATATATATATTCCAGACGACGGAGCCCCTGTGTCCAGGGACAAACAAAAGCCCACCAGCCGGTTAGTAGCATTTCATTCTTTTAATTGCAGAAAGTTACAGCATGACCGGTTTCAGCCCCATTCGGGCCTTAATCATATGCATCATGTGACCTCAGCAGTTCATCTCCTTTTAAATCCATAGGCTTTGCAACACTACGAACGGACTAAGAGTAATGTTCCTTTTTTATTGTTTTAAAAACTTTAGAAGTTCAATTTCCCGTGTTACTTTGGTCAATGGTAGGCTTACTTTTCATTTCAATGTCATTTCACCCGGGATTATTTCATTGCATTATTCACTTTCTTTAAAGTTCCTCAGGCCGCAGCCTCTGTAATTTATTCCAACAATTAGTTGCACTCAATTTATAGTAGTAAAACCTTAGTAGTTTATTTCCATTACGCTGTGATCACTGTAAATCATTCATTTACATTTACATGATGTCATAGCCACCCAGGTTGTTTTCGTAACTCCATTGACTCTTTCTTAATTTCTAAGACCACAGTACCCATCATGCATTTTATTAGTCAGTTGCACTTGTTTAAGACAAATTATATTTTATCATCCATGCACATTCTAAACCCAGGGCTACTCTGAATTACAATTCATGATTCAGTAAATATAATAAATTCATGACATAAGAATTCCCATTGCAAACAAAATATTATATGTACGTAATGAAACAAGCTGCCTAGTGCCTTGTTTAAATAGGTGTGTCATACCTCCTCAAAGCAGCTCTATGTCACACGTAGTTGGGAAAGAGACCAACACCATTCAATGTTTTGCTCAAAATTGATCTAGTGGTCTACACACATGGTAGCCACCTGCCGTACCAGGTCAAGTTACCTCAAGTGCCCAACAAGTAGCAAACAGTCAATATAAACTGCTAGGACAAAGAAACACCTACTTTAAATAGTAACCTCAGGAAAGGGGAAAGAAAAAGGAGAAAACCCACACCCTTGCCTGAAACAATGCGGTAGAACATAGTTCAAAGTACAAGGAGGAGAGGCCCCCCCTGCAAAAACAAAGAGAAAGAGAGATACAGATTCAGCGGGCTGTCCTGGAGAACACTGAAGGAGGAAAGCAGTGGCTTCACAACTTCAACCCAGGTGCAGATGAAGCTCCTCATCCTGGTTGAGGCCACCTGGCTATTTACTGCATAGACGGATGATGTACTCTGACTTTAACCTCCTCAGTGCTCGTTCTCTGTCTCCCCATTTTGTACGTGCCGGTACCCCGTCAATACAAAAGAAGGAGATCTTGAGATCCTCAGTGTTAGGGCCATGTAGCATATTGCCGTGTCTTGTCATGGGGTAAGATGCATAATTTTTCCTTATAGCTCTCAAATGTTCCAATATTCTCTTATTCACAGGAAAACTATTGCTACCCACATAGTGCAAACCCCAAACAAAGACCAGAACATATACAACAAAATCAGTATTACAATAGATAAAATTCCTGATTTTCCATTTTCCGCCTTTAGGTAATGTCACCATTTTCACATTGTTACAATATGTGCATGCTTTGTACTTGCTGCACTTGTAAAAACCTAGGAGTTCCCGCAACCAGGTGATTCCAAGCGAGTGCCCTGTATCTTCATATGAGTGCACCAGATTATCCATGAGTGACCTACATCTCCAATAAGGTATCTGTAGGCTGGGGCTAACTAGCTTACCAATGGTTAAGTCAGATTTCACAAAGTGCCAATGTTTCCTCACAATAGCCCCTAATCCAGCAGATTTGGAGTTGTAAGTGGTGATCAACCTCACTGTTTGCTTTCCTTTTCCCTTGGGTTTGGCCTTCAAGAGACTACTCCTGTCCACTCCCCTTGCTTTTCTAACTGCTGCCTCAACCACTTTGTGTATGTACCTTCTGCTCAAAAATCTCTCCACCATCCTCTTCTCTTCTGTGTGATAGGATTGTACAGTACTAAACTTCCTCTTAGCTCTCAGGAGCTCCCCATATGGGATGCTCTATTTAAGTTTAAGGGGATGATGGCTGCGGGCATGCAAAATGCTGTTTCCTACATTGGCCTTCCTATGCAATCTAGAATGTATCATGTCCTCTTTCACTTCCACCAAAACATCTAGGAAATATATTCTGTTGGTGTAAGTTTTGCTCGTAAACCTCTGATTGAGATCATTTTCAGAAATCTTGACCAAAGCTGTCCAACTTCTTCTGTGGACCATCCCATATCAGAAAAACGTCATCGATATATTGTGTCCACAAAATTAGATGTTGTGAAAAATCCTCAAACTTCCCTGACCAGATGTACTCAGACTCCCACCATTCCATGAACATGCAGGCATAACTGGGGGCAAAGCATCTTCCCATGGCTGTCTCTGTAATTTGTTTGTGCCACTGATTACCAAATAAGAACCGATTATGTCCCAGACAGAACTGTAACATCTCAATCAGAGCCATGGTGTGGTCATATGTTGCTAGTGGTCTGTGCCTAAAGAAGTATCTGGAAGCCTTCAGCCCCAAGTCATGCTTTATACACATGTACAGGGAAACCACATCTACTGTCGCCAGAATATAGCTAGATTTCCAAGGGATGTCAGTAACCTTGGAAATAAAATTCATGCTGTCTCTGCAATATGAAGGAAGGCTGCACGCATATGGGAACAGAAAATAGTTGAGATAGATGGAAGCATTCTCAAGAAGACTATTCTTGGAGGAAATAATGGGTCTGCCTGGTGGCTCTGTACTGTGTTTGTGCACCTTTGGTAACATGTAAAAAAATGGTGCTACAGGTTTCTTAACAACCAAAAATAAAAATGTATTCATTCTCCAGATGCCCCTCTCATGCCAACTGGCCACCATGCTATGACACAAATCAATTGTTAGGCCATATTCAAAAGCCTTGGACTTCTTGTAACAAGCAGAAAAGTCCAATTGTCTTCTGGCCTCAGCTGTGTACTTCATCGCATCCCACAGCACAACGTTACTCCCTTTGTCCGATGGTTTGATGACAAAGGACTTGGCTTTCTGTAGTGATTTCAAGGCTGTTTGTTGGCCTTTGTCAAATTGCTTGCAAACTGGTTATTATCCCTCAACCACAATTTCATGAGGTCACGTAGGACCACCTCATGGAAGGTATTGATGGAGTTATATGGTGTTATCTGGTTAAATTTAGATTTGGGTTCTCCTGTTAACCTCCAAATCCATGTTTTACAGGAGTTCTATTTCTTAAGGTAATAGTGCACAGTGGGCATTGTTTGGATTGCTTTGACAAACCCTTGGTGGTTGAAACGCATCAGCTTGCATTAATCCGTGTTTAAAAAAACTACCCCTGGAGTGCAGGCTTTCTTTCTTGCGGCGTGGCTGTGCCGGCATTATTGCTACATTTAGAATGGGTCCTGCGTCCATATATTTATTTGTACATTTTTATATAATTTTAAAAATGATATATATATATATATATCCACAAACAGAAAAGCTCCTTCCGGATCTGCTGGGACCCTTGAGAGGTGGTGCACACGCCAGCGGAGCACGCCGGCAAAGTTAATGTCCACACAAAACGAAATATATTTCGTGCGCTCTCAGTAATAAACAGGTGAATCAACGAGGTAAATAATCCAAGAGTTTTAATTCACACTACGCGTTTCGGCGACAAGCCTTGATCACGTGTGAAAATCTGTTACCAAACAGTCCTAATAAAGCATTGAAATTACGCGGTCATCACAATAGAAAGAGTTTTAGCCAAGGCAGCGGCCATCTTGGAATGGTAAAAAACAGTATTAATACAAAAGTAAACATTGCATGCTCAGAATAAATCCGAAAATCAAAGTTATAATTATTAATCAATGATGCAATATGGAACGTCTCCACAAGTGCGGAACGTCCCTATGGCTGCTGGACCAAAGAAATTATAAGGGTAGCATATACAGAAAAGAGTGGTTGCCATAGCAATGATGCCCCACACTAATAACACGAAAAATACGTGAGCTAAAAAATGGGTCATGTGGATAACAATCTCCGGGCAAATGCCCAGGCAACTACCTGGTTATGTTTATGTCTCGCGCTAAATAACGAGAACAGTTAGCATAATACTGAAATAGTATAGCTCTTCAAACATAAAATGTGTAAGTGATGACTAGGTCAATAGGACTTATCTTTAACCAAAGAGCGTGCTCATATGCTATATCAAGGAACCGTCAGTGGAGAAGATTGAAGTGATGAGCAAGTGAAGAGTGAAATCATGGAGGAAAAGGGTAGGATGCCCGTGCCGGTGAGTCAAGGTGAAGGGCTCCTTCCTTCTCTCCTGTAAATAATACAAAAAATGAACATGTCAGTGCAACGAATAACATAGCTCATAAATTATTCGTTGCAATCTTCTCCACTGACGGTTCCTTGATATAGCATATGAGCACGCTCTTTGGTTAAAGATAAGTCCTATTGACCTAGTCATCACTTACACATTTTATGTTTGAAGAGCTATACTATTTCAGTATTATGCTAACTGTTCTCGTTATTTAGCGCGAGACATAAACATAACCAGGTAGTTGCCTGGGCATTTGCCCGGAGATTGTTATCCACATGACCCATTTTTTAGCTCCCGTATTTTTCGTGTTATTAGTGTGGGGCATCATTGCTATGGCAACCACTCTTTTCTGTATTTGCTACCCTTATAATTTCTTTGGTCCAGCAGCCATAGGGACGTTCCGCACTTGTGGAGACGTTCCATATTGCATCATTGATTAATAATTATAACTTTGATTTTCGGATTTATTCTGAGCATGCAATGTTTACTTTTGTATTAATACTGTTTTTTACCATTCCAAGATGGCCGCTGCCTTGGCTCAAACTCTTTCTATTGTGATGACCGCGTAATTTCAATGCTTTATTAGGACTGTTTGGTAACAGATTTTCACACGTGATCAAGGCTTGTCGCCGAAACGCGTAGTGTGAATTAAAACTCTTGGATTATTTACCTCGTTGATTCACCTGTTTATTACTGAGAGCGCACGAAATATATTTCGTTTTGTGTGGACATATATATATATATATCTAGCACCAGCCCTTTATGTATTAGCAATAGGAACAGCAAACATTTTCTCTACCATACGTTGGGGTCGGATATTGGCACATGGAGTTAACCATATTGACTGGCGACTTGTAACATTTTTAGAGTGTGTACAAACCAGGAAATGTACTTGTCGCAGCTCAGTAATATTTATTTCTCCCTTTTTTAGCTTTTTAAAAAAACAACATATTTTTTTAACTGCTTTGCCGATTTTTAGATATTTATACAATGGTAACTATTTAACTAAATTAGTGCTTTTACATTTTAGTGAAAATCATTACAATAATCAAATGTGTTTATATGGTGCTTTGTGAAAAACTCTTCCATATCTATGAATATGTTTGTCACATGTTATTGCACTTGCACTTTAAATATTGGGAGGCACTGCTCATGCATGTCATGTGATCAAGGCCTTTGGAAGGCCGAAACGCGTTATGGCGGCGGTGCAGGGCGTCTAATAAAATCCTTTGCACTTATCAATGGGTCTACCTTTGTTTGTTCCTGAAAACATGGATTTTGGTTGGCGAGATCTCCAGCATTAGTCATACCGAGAGTGCGTCATCGGAAAATGTGGACCCCTCCTTCGAAACTGGGCCGTGCGGCAGGTAGCAGTTCTTTCTGGTGTGAATCGGAAGGAGAACAATTCTCTTTCAATGAGTAGCTGCGGCAGTACCCGGACAGTGAAAATTTCCCACCAGCAGCGTGGATGACAGAGCCCGTGTCGAACAACAGGAGTAACGCTTGATGTCTCACGAAAGGTAGGGATTCTCTGAGAGTCTGGTGAAGAAGTGTGCCCAGGACAAGCATCGGCAATCATCCGAGTGCCTGTTTTGGATTTGAATTGCCCATACTTTCGCGCCATGTCCACCGACACGCTCAGGAGTCGTGAGGTGGCAGCAAGTGAAATGTTTGATGATTCCCCAAGCGGGGAGTCTCAGAATAGTGAACAATCAAGCAGTGTATCAAGGGGAATCTTAACGCAAGGGACCTGTTTAAAAGGTTGGAAAAAACAATGAAAGCAGAACAGTCAAAATGGTGGGAACTGAGGGCCCGATTCACAGAACTAATTTAAGACAAAATCCTAAACTTACTACCATTTTCGTTTTCACAGAAGGCACTTTACTCATTTTGGTATTCACAGAAGACACTTACTCACTTCGGTATTCACAGAAGTTAGGAGTCCTAACTTTAGGACTCCTAAATGCCTTCTGTGAATACCGAAAGTCTTAAAATTAGGATTTTTCTCAGTTTAGGAGTCCTAAAGTTAGGACTCCTAACTTTACTACTACTAAACTGAGAAAAATCCTAATTTTAAGGCTTTCGGTATTCACAGAAGGCATTTAGGAGTCCTAAAGTTAGGAGTCCTAACTTTACTACTACTAAATTGAGAAAAATCCTAATTTTAAGACTTTCGGTATTCACAGAAGGCATTTAGGAGTCCTAAAGTTAGGAGTCCTAACTATACTACTACTAAACTGAGAAAAATACTAATTTTAAGGCTTTCGGTATTCACAGAAGGCATTTAGGAGTCCTAAAGTTAGGAGTCCTAACTTTACTACTACTAAATTGAGAAAAATCCTAATTTTAAGACTTTCGGTATTCACAGAAGGCATTTAGGAGTCCTAAAGTTAGGAGTCCTAACTATACTACTACTAAACTGAGAAAAATCCTAATTTTAAGACTTTCGGTATTCACAGAAGGTATTTAGGAGTCCTAAAGTTAGGACTCCTAACTTCTGTGAATACCGAAGTGAGTAAGTGTCTTCTGTGAATACCAAAATGAGTAAGTAAGTTTAGGATTTTGTCTTAAGTTAGTTCTGTGAATCGGGCCCATAGATCCCCATCAAGGTATTTAGAGGTTGGCAGAATTCCTAGGGGGTTACGTATAATGTTGGCGCCCAGCTATGAAAATCCAAACCCCAGGATGCTTGCGGAATGGGCAGACTGCAACCTCGAGTCATCATGCAAACTGGTCAAAATACTTGTTAAATATGCTGAGAGTGACCGCGCTGCACTACAAATCAGAATTGATGAGTTAAATGATGAAATTGGTAAAATGGAAGTCACGGACATAATAAACAAATACCATGAGGATATGTTGTCACGACTACAAGGGGAGGAGGAAGTGATCAAGAAACACAAGGTGTTTAAGTTCCAAGTTGGATTATCAAAATGGCCAAGTGATTACGTTCTCTAGGAGATACGATTCTGTAAAACCCTCAAAAAAAGAAGGACACTCCCTTAACATGCAAGCTAATGCCAGCGCGACTGAACCAATGTCGACTTCAGCCTCGGACCTGAGTTCCGCGCTCGAAAGCGGCTCTGATAACAAGCAGGCACGATCCGGCACAAGGCTGGGGTTTCCAGGGCTTTCCCTAGTGCAAGAGGTGGACTACCTCCACCAGGACAGGTGTCAGACTCTATGCCCCGTGCACAAAATGCCGGTGTTGTGTAATATCTGGTATCCCCACGGTATCGTGTATCCCCTGCACTTCGGGACTTTTCGGAAACGAAACTCAGCCCGGGCAGGTTCAGACAGAAGCAGCTGATCACTGCTCGGGCTGAGTAAGGGGATACAGGGGATACACGATTGAACAGCATGTCAAACTCGGCTCAGGCGATAAATCACCTGAAACTTTTGCATGAAGAGAGACAAACGGAAATAAATGGAGCAAATGAATCGTAATGGAAATAGCAATTAAGTGAATAAACATTGTGAAAGCAAAGAAACTATTGCTGAAGGATATCGAATCGTAACGAAATAACATGAGGGGAAGAGAATATAAACAACAGGGGTTTCAAATAAGGGGAAAAATAAAATCAAAACGAGCGAAAGATTAAAGGGTAAAGGTAAAAAAAAGGCAATGAAAAAGGCAAAGTATTAAAATGGGGAAAGAGTTTTGATTTTCATATAATGAATATGTTACAAGGTGTTAATGACAAACATATAACTTGCACAATAAGTTGAATAACAGTGCATGTTTAGTTTGACTCATATAACATACTTGTCATTTTACCAGCTGCCCTATCTTTTTGGGCCCATGCTAATTAAACAAGCATTGGCAACGCAATCTGTCTCCTACTTTTGTGAAAGTTAGAGCATATTGGCGATGTAAATGACAATGTTTTTTACTTATTTTCTAGGTCGTGCCTGGGCAGCGCAGGCGCTACTCTGTGGCATGATGTATTGAAGCATGGCATAGAAGCCCCGTACACTCTCCTCTCATATTTGCCATTGGCTTGTGTCATTGTCCTTCGTAAATGCTGGCTTCTGATTCGTTAATAGGCTTGTAAGTTCTTCCTTAGTACCGCCTTGTCTTCATTTGTAACCTCCCATGAGGACTGGCTCTTTTACTTCAGTTGTTACACGGTACGTCTTTTTTAGTCTGTAAGCACTATTTTCTTTATTGAGTTTCTTCTACTGCAGGCACAACATGCTTTCCTGCAACATTCAGTGCGCCATGCGTGCTTTCACTTTCCGAGCAGCCTGGGATAACGGCGGCCGCTTCTTTGAATAGGTCTCGCATTTACAAGAGTTTGAACTATTGGCATTGTAAATGACAATGCCTTTTATTTATGTGTTGATTAGCAAAACAGATAAATAAAAGTCATTGTCATTTACAATCCCAATAGCTTAAACTCTGGCAAATGCGACACCTATTGCATTGCAAATGCTTGTAATACATGGCTCCTGGTGCACACTGGTGGGACACATTCTGTTGTTTGTTTCTCACATTGCTGGTTTTCGTACGCAGATACTGGTGCACGCTCGTGTCTCAGGCTACACAGCACACATTCTGGAACTAGTTCCCTTACTGCCTTTGTTCGTACACGGATCCTGGTGCATGCTGGGGGCTCACGGCATACATTCTGGTGCCAGCTTCTTACGTGGTAGGTTTTTGTACAGGAATTCTGGTTCACGCTCATGTCACTCACTGCACAACACACCCTAATGCTGGTTTTCCACATAGCAGGGCAGGTTTTCCTACACAAATGCTGGTGCGTGCTTGTGTCGCATGCTGCACAGCACACTCTAATGCTACTTTTCCACATGTCTGTTTTTTATGCACAGATTCTGGTGCACGCTCATGTCTCATGCTGCACAGTACACACTAATGCTGGTTTTCCACAGGGGCATTTTTCATGCACTTATCCTGGTGCACGCTCGTGTCTCACATAGCACTGCACACATTTTGATGCTGGTTTTCACACATGGATCCTGGTGCATCCTTGTGTCTCACGCATCACAGCACATTCTAATGCTGGTTTCCCACATGGCTGGCTTTCGCGCACAGATCCTGGTGCACGCTCTTGTCTCACTTTGCACAGCACACACTAATGCTGGTTTTTCACAGGGCTGGTTTTAATGCACAGGTCCTGCTGAATGCGCATGTCTCGTGCTGCACAGCTAACTCTAATGCTAGTTTCCCACATGGCTGTTTTTCGCACACGGATACTGGTGCACGCTCATGCCTCACGCTGCACAGCAAACTCTAATGCTGGTTTCCCACACAGCTGGTTTTCGTGCATGGACCCTGGTGCAAACTCATGCCTCACGCTGCACAGCACACTCTAATGCAGGTTTCCCACACAGCTGGTTTTCGCACACGGATCCTGGTGCACTCTCATGCCTCACGCTGTAAAGCACACACTAATGATAGTTTTCATATATGGACCCTGGTGCACGCTCGTGTCTCATGTGGCACAGCACACTCTAATGCTGGTTTTCCATAATACTGTTTTTAAGGCACAGGTCCTTGTGCACACTTGTGTCTCACACTGCACAGCACACTTTAATGCCGGTTTCCCACATGGCTGGTTTTCACTCACAGAACCTGGTGCACGCTTATGCCTCATGCTGCACAGCACAATCTAATCTAAAGGTTTTCAAATGGGGGCGCTAGAGGGCGTCTGGCAAAATGGCCACACTGCTGTGAGGCTCTGCCCGGCCGAGCCACAAACCGCCAATTATCTGCTGCATCTCGCACGTTTGATAGCTGACAATTACCTGTGCGAATTCCTGGTATTCTGCGGTGTCCCTCGGTGTTGGATTTGCCTCTGACGATTCACTGCTTGCGGCTCGCCGAACCTGTGCTGTCTCGCTACCGTGACGCTGCAAATGGCGGCCGCCATGCTGCTTTAGGCCGTACTTAGAGGCGGAGTCTGGTGCTTGACCTGGATCTATGTGCGGTGTCTCCTGCTCTATTGAGGCAGAACGACTACCTGCTGACGCTGCCTGCCTTGCTCCGATCCTGAGGGCCGGGCGCCGGAGAAGTGAGCCATTGCCCGTTTGCTGGTGCGGGTGCCGGGGGCTGCTCGGATCGTGAGGAGCAGGCCCCCGGGGCTGCAGTCATCATCCTCCCCACGTCTTCTGCTGGTGTGCGGTGACTCTAAATTCCGGACGCCCGTCGGCGCCGGCAGCGGTGAATGGGGCTGGGGTCGGGTAGAGGCACGGGCTGCGGCAGCGGGATCGGGCCTTAATCCAGGACCTTGGCCTGCTTGCTGCAGCTGGCACGGGGCGCGATGTTGCGATTAGGCTCCCGCGTGTCGCCTTCGGCTTATTTGGAGATCCCCTGGGCCTTTCAGGCGCCGCTTCCCTTGGGACTCTTGAGCGGCCCCCGAGCCTGTGGACAGTGCTGCACCGACGCTTCAGCCCTAGTCACATGACAGCTTCTCAGATACCACCATTGAAGGACGGGGGCCTGGGGGCATAACTTCTCAGCTCTGGGACCTTGGCTGGTGTGCTGAGGTGACTGCGGAGCGCAGCGCTGTCGACCTAGATCTAGAACCATTGCACGACCACCTGTGCTTCTATCCTTGGCTCAGGTGTATACGACCGGGCGAGCTAGGTCTGGGGCCATGGGGAGAACTGACAAGTCGCAGCCGCGCCTGACTCGAATCGTGGAAGACTACCAAGACCATGCAGAAGGCTGCGTCGGACTCTGAGGCTGACTCCTCAGCGTAGGGCCCCCCCACGCTGGAATCCACGTTGATGGATATGCAGCGCTCACTGCAGACTATTGAATGCACGATGGCTGCGGTGAATACCCGTCTTGATCACGTGTCCTTCCAACTTGAAAAACAGAATGCCCGGGTGAATGAAGTGGAACAGAGGGTGTCAGCGATGGAGGACGACCTTAGTTCTGTAGCAGGCAAAACCTCCAGCATGGAGAAAGTTCCTCCCTCATTCAGGCAAAGAACGAGGACTTAGAAGCGCGGTCCCGGTGCAACAATATCCGTATTACTGGGCTGCCGGAGTCCACAAATGTGGGTAAAATGGAGACTTATATTGAACGCCTAATCATAGATATCTTTGGTTCGGATCAATTATCCAGCATGTTTAAAGTGGAGCGTGCCCATTGTTCCTTAGCTGCTCACCCGGTCCCAGGTGCGCCTCCTCGCCCCCTTATCGCTAGAATGTTGAATTACATGGATCGTGACACTATCCTCCGAATGGCCAGAGAGAAAGGCGCTATCGTCCATCAGGGTAACACATTGGCCATTTTTCCTGATTTCACGGTGGCTGTCCAGGGGGCCCGCCAAGAATTTGGTGGTGTGAAAAATGTTTTGCAGGCTGAGGGGGTCTCTTATGCGATGTTGTACCCGGCCCGACTCCGCATCGGGGTGGATGGCGACAGCAAGATATTCTCATCCCCAAGGGCCGCGATGGACCACGCCAAGCAGCTGAAGCGCAGGAGATGGGACTCTACTACTGCTCCTGCGGCAGAGGAGTAGGGGTGGGATGTATCGACAAGCTTGGGGCTTCTTGTTTTTCTGTGACTCCCTTTTATGTCTGCTGTCGCTTTCCTTTTGCTCTAATTTCTAATGTTGATCATTTTTATGTAACATATTCTTCTGTGCAAGCACTGATGCGCCTTTGTAACTTCCACGTGGCTGTTCACAGACTCTTATTGCCAGTTGGCCCTTTTCCTTGTCCTGTGGCTACCTTATGTGTGGTTGGAGCGTGGGTCCCATAAGGGTTCATGGCCATCGGCATTTAGTCATGGGCATGGTGGCAGGCTCATCTTTAGAATCACTACCGTCCAGATGCCTTGGAATTCTGTTTAAGACTGTTTGCCACAGTTGTTCTATGCATGCAGTTCAATGTGTTGGACAAGCTTGGCCACCTCCCACCTATGGGAGGCTAGCAGCACTCTGTGCCCCCTGATGATGGGTGTACCCCAAATGTACTCTTTAGTTGTTGGGTTGTGGGGGGAGGATGGAGTAGGGTATTGGGATGGCTTTGGCATGTTGGGGCAGCTGAAGTGGGTGGGGGTGGTTCTTTTTTGGGAAGGCAGAATGTAGTTAGCATTTTTACAGATAAACTTCATAAGTGGTTGCACGCGAAGCTTGGATGCCATCTATTAGATATATATATATATATATATATATATATATATATATATGGGTCCATATATGTCAGGTCCTTCATGATGACTAGTGGGATCCAGTTCCTTACTTGGAATGTTCGTGGCCTAAATACGCCTAAAAAAATCAGGGCGGTGTTTGCATACTTAGATCGTATGGGAGTGCAGGTTGCCCTCCTACAAGAAACTCACCTGACTGGGGAATCAGCTATCAAAGTGGGCTCTCGTTGGGTGGGGGTTCGGCTCTTCTCCTTTTTTTCATCCTATTCTAGGGGCGTGCTGACCCTGGTGAAGAAAGGTGTATCCTTCACTGTGATTAGATCTGAAACTGATGCTTGTGGTCGGGTTGCGATTGTGCATGGCCGTTTGTCTGGAGAGAGTGTGTTGATTGTGAATGTTTACTGACCGAACGTGGATGACCCTTCGTTTTACTCTGATGTGTGGCGTCAGATATTGTCGTTCCCCCCGGCATTGGTCATATGGGGGGGATTTTAATCTGTGTTTAGATGCTACCTTGGACCGAACTGACAGTAGTGTGGCCCGACCCAAACGTGCGGCAGATGTTTTGCTGGGGCTTCTAGATACTGGTCACTTACATGACGTCTGGCGTAGACGTCATCCTTCAAGTTGGGAGAGCACGTTCGCTTCCTCAGTGCATGGGTCATGGTCCCGCATTGATTTTTGGTTGGTATCGGAGACGGTTTGCACCTGGACGACAGAGGTATCACATGGGGCTCGCACTTTATCGGACCACTCCCCGGTATTTCTAGCGTTACAGATTCCTATGTATCAGACGCCACCTTTTGCTTGGTGGCTGCAGCCTTCGGAGCTCAAGGACCCAGTATTCAAGCACACTATAGCAGACGCCATCAAACATTATTTTAGAGAAAATGAGGGGACTGTAGAAAGTGCGGGAACGCTTTGGGAAGCGTTTAAAGTTACTGTACGGGGGGCTTGCATAAGTGTCCAGTCCGGGGTATTGTGGGATATTCGGCGTCGGATAAAGAAGCTAGAATCTGACATCTCCAAGTTGGAGCGGGACTATGACTCTGACCCAACCACTGCCAAACTGGCCGCCATACGGGAACTGGTTACAGGCCATAATGAGACTGTTGACCAAGAGCTGTTACATTGTTCCCGGCGCCGCACAGCGCGTTACTATGGTGAGGGTGGCCGCCCTGGCCATTCGCTGGCGCAGAAGGTGTCTGAACCGAGTAGCCAGGAAACCATAACTGAGCTCCTGAATGAGGCGGGGGAGGCCCGGCACTCGACCACTGATCTCTGTGACATTGTATTGCAATTCTATACTCGCCTATACGCCGCTAGAGAGTCGCCACCAATAGAGGAGATTCATGAATACCTCAATGATATAGCGCTTGGGTGGCTGTCCGTTCGACATCGAGAGTACCTTTTGAGACCGTTCGACGAGGAGGATGTTATGGAGGCTATTCTGTCTCTACCGACCTGCAAAGCTGCAGGTCCTGACGGACTCTCCAGCGAGTTTTACAAGGCATATGCGACAGACCTCGCTCCTCGGCTTTTGGCAGTTTATGCGGAGGCCTATGAGACCAGGACCCTGCCGCCTTCGCTCCGGGAGGCCCTACTGGTCACGCTACTGAAACCGGATAAACCGGCAAATCAATGAGGATCGTATCGACCACTTTCTATTATCAATATAGATGCAAAGATTTTGGCAAAAATGATAGCTTTTAGAATACAACCACTGGTTCCACTATTGGTATTGCCAGATCAGTCTGGGTTTGTCATGGAGCGCTCCACCATGCATAATTAGCGCACGCTTTTTTCCACTCTGCATTACTTTGAGTCAGACTTCCAAGTGGTGGCTGTGCTGCTAGACGCAGCTAAGGCCTTTGACTCTCTACTGTGGCCTTTTATGTTCACAGTATTGATTAGAATGGGCTTTCCCCCTTTCTTCTTGCAGTGGCTAAGGGTTCTGTAAAGTGACCCGGTTGCCCGAGTGCGGGTTAACGGATGGGTGTCATCATTGTTTCCCATCAGGAGAGGCACAAGGCAGGGGTGCCCATTGTCGCCTATGCTATTTGCCTTAGCATTGGAACCCCTTGCCTGCAAGCTGCATCAAAAACACGCTGCAGCTGCACTGCGGTTCCGGCAACGACCATTGATAGTCTCCCTTTATGCGGATGACATGCTGCTTTATGTTCGCAAACCTGCTGTCCACCTATCTGCGCTCCTCAGGGAGTACGTACAGTTTGAGCGCTTCTCTGGCCTAGGGATCCACTGGTCCAAATCTGTGGTGTTTCCGCTAACTGCAGGTACTAAAGAAGTGGAGCTGGACTTTCCCTTGTCATGGACATCTGACCCTGTGAAATATCTGGGGGTCTGGGTCCACAGGGACCCGGATATGGTTGTCACTGAGAATTACGGCCGCAAGGTTACCCGTATTTCTGAACAGGCTATGAGATGGGTGCACATGCCCCTCTCCCTGGCGGATAGGATTGCGGTTGTAAAGATGGTGTTCTTGCCTAAATTGTTGTATTTATTTGTCAATATCCCTATAAAATTGAATGTGTGGGGAGGTAAGAAGCCCAGGTGTAGATGGGATCTGTTAGTGCAGCCTTTTGATCGGGGAGGTTTCGAGGCTCCTGACCTTCGCCTCTATTATCTGTGCGCTCAAGCGCAATTTGCGCACTATTGGTATTTCCCACTGCGGTTTCAGCCCCATGTGGCTATTGAGGCAGATGCTGTACTTCCTGTTCCATTGCTGGCAGTGACTCTCTCGGGGGGGTCGGGTGGTCCACGGTCTGAGATCAACCCCACACAGTGCACGGTGTGGGCCTGGCGCATGCTGGCTATGAGGGCGCATTACGCTACCTGTATGCCCCGCTGCTGCCTCTAGCATCACACCCAGAAATCTCTGCGGCAAGGGCGGGGCCTGACCTACGGGAGTTGGCTGCAGTTGGCATCTCTCGGCTGGGTGACTTATACGCGGGGGGATGCTGTCAAACGCTACAAGAGGCACAGAATGGTGCAGAGCGCGGTTTTATGTTCAACTTCACATACGTCCGGGTTCGTCAAGCTGTCCGTGCGGCGTATCCGGCTTATCCTGCTGAGCCCACCATTCTACTAGCACTGCAGGTGCTGCTGACGGGAGAGAGTCGAAAAAAGCTATTCACAAGACTCTATAATGCCTCATTGCGTGAACGCGATCTGGAGGAACGTCCCTCTTGCGTGCGTTGGCGGCTGGTACTGGACACTCCTATTTCACCTGAGGTCTGGAAAGCGTGCTGCCAGCTTACGGGCCGCCTCACTGCCAATTGCAACCTCCGAATTATCCATTTTAAGTTCCTGCATCAGATATATTACTCCCCCCTACAGTTATATAGATATGGTCTCAGAGAGACCGCTGACTGTGTGAGGTGTGGGGCGGCAGACGCAGATTTTTTCCATGTTGCCTGGCTATGTGCGAGGGTGTATGCTTTTTGGACTGCGGTGGTGACTATTCTATCAGAAGTGGTGCTGGAACCTGTGTGCTGTACCCCTGAGTTATGCTGGGGTATGTTAAGCGCCTTAAGCCCTGCAATAGGCACATTGTTGCAGTCTCCACTCTTCTCGCAAAAAGGGCAGTGGCGCAGTGCTGGGGAGCAAAAACGTCGCCTACTATAAAAAAGTGGCTCCATGATTTGGTGTACTGTAAGAACCAGCTTCAGATATATGAGGAGGAACTGCCGGAATCATCTCGACCTAAAGATTTTTGGGCCCCCTTGACAGAGTATCTGGGGTCCCACCCGGACCTACTGTGAGCGTTATGCGGTGTGACTTCTTTAGGCTCCGGTTCTCCTTAGTGTATAGGCTATAGGGAGGGGCTGGCCTGCTCAAAGGGTGATTGTCGATTGAGGTTGGTCCTGGAGTTGGTCTTAGTACTAGGCTCTGGGTTGAATAGGGGGAAGAGCTTTCTTTGGATTTGTTCTTGGTATAATTTTGCATAAATGGATGTCTTGTTGTCCGAAATGTACTGTAATTCTGCTATTGTTCTGCCTGCGTGTGGGTGTGGCAGGGGGTGGGGGGGAGCTGTGGGTTTGCAAAGATTCTATTGTTTACTATGGCTTGTACTTTGATTGTCCAGCTTGTTTTAAAATCAATAAAATAAATAAATAAAAAAAAGGTTTTCAAATGAGTTTCTCCTACTGCAGGCAGACAGGCTTTCCAGCAACATTCTGAACTGGGGTGGTGGTGTGAACTAAAGAATGATGATGGATTAAACCCAGATCAGTTGACTGGGGGTGAGTGTTTGATTTGCTCAAACGCTCTGTCCATCTTCCCCTTTGGTATCGCTTTGTTCGTCCTAAGTTGGCAGGGTATGCCCAGACGTGGGTCCCTTGCTCACTTTGCCACTGGATTCAAGATAGCTGGCTGATGAGGGTTATGAACCCGAAACCAGTCCCAGGATGCTTGTTTCCGGTCCAGGGAAGACATGGCTTGGCAGTTTGTGCTGGACTGGTCCCATGATTGTCAAAAAAGCAGGGGTTTAGCCCAAAGGATTAGAGGGTAGGTAGGGCTTATATAGGACTGTTCCCATGAGGCACAGGGTCAGACTGATTTGCATATGGCCATGTCTGAACTGGGGTGGTGGAGTGAGCTAAAGAATGATGATGGATTACACCCAGATCAGTTGACTGGGGGTGAGTGTTTGATTTGCTCAAACGCTCCATCCATCATCCCCTTTGGTATCGCTTCCTGCAACATTCAGCGCGCCATTCGTGCTTTCAATTTCCAAGCAGCCCGGGACAATGGCAGCTGCTTCTTTGCAAGGAAATAGATCTCGTATTTACAAGACTTTGAGATATTAGTATTGTAAATGACAATGTTTTTTATTTATGTGTTAATTACAAAACAGATAAATAAAAGACATTGTCATTTACAATGCCGATAGCTTAAACTCTAGCAAATGCGAGACCTATTGCATTGCTAATGCTTGTTTTTGTTTGCAGTGGAGTGATCAGTTAGAAAAAGAGAGTTAAAGCTATTGGCATCGTAAATGTAAATATTTATATGTTATAGAGTAGAGTCGGTGTATGTGGTGTGTAGTGGAATTATGTGGCTACCATCCAGATAATGTGAGCATTTAAGAAGCAGAGGTGCAGTTAGGATGGATGGGTTGGTGGAATGATAGCTATTTGTATGAATGCTTGAATGGATGGATGGCTGTACATGCATGGATGTCTGGGTGATCAGTTGAATGAAAAGATGATAGATGATGCATGGGTAGGAAAGTTACAGATGGTTGGTATGGAAAAGAAAAAGATGGACACATAGGGAAAATATTTATAAAAAGGAAAGTGTTGTACTTTATTGGACCTTTGGTCAAGACTGGATGATATATCAGGCTACATGGTGGCCCAGATCTCAATAAACATAAAATCCCATTTACAATTCAGAAGTTGGTGGTGGTTGTGTGCCCTTACCCTGAAACTAAGCTTCATTGTCAGCTGCTTGGATGCCTGCCTAATCTGCAGTTTTCCAACACAGTATTACACTTGGACGCTGGTTTAACCCATTCAAATCTTAAATGCTGTGTTCCATCAAACCTTACAAGAGACAGTTACTAATTATGACTGATGAAGGAAAAGCCTGATGACTGGTCCCATTTATAGCACTTGCATGTGGTGTTCTGCACGTTGCAAGGACACGTTGACAATGCCCTGTTGAAGAACACAATTATGCCACTCTGTGGCATTGAGACTGCCAAATATAGGTCTATTTGTAAACTCTCTGGTGCATGACATGCACACAAAGGGCATGCTACATGTTTCCGGAGTCTTGCAACTTGTAACCGTGTGAGGACAAGGAAGGGATGACATGACTGGCACAGCAGGGGCAGCATTACCGTCTTTTTGTTCTGAGGACTGCAACATTTCCCAGTGAGCCTTCACAGCAGCAGCTTCCCAGTATCTCTGTTGCTTACTTGATTGGAAGAACAAACAGATGATATCATATTCTGAGGCCGTATTACAGATGACTGCGCTAGCGCTAATTGTCACTGTGCGCCAGATTGTGCGCCCAACGGTATTACAGAGGATCAGTCTGTAATGCGCCGTGGTGTTGGTGAAGACTTTGAACTTTGTGCTTATAAGCGTTTGCGTCTGTGTGCATATTGTATTAGCGCACAGACGCAAATGCATATAAGCACAGACATACTCTGGTGCACAGCGACAATTAGCGCTGGCGCACTCGTCTGCAGTACGGCCCCAGAATGTTTAAGATACTGCTTTAGTTGATGGGTCTAGGTGAAAGTCCTTATTCTCTCACCAAACACCTGACCCATACATTCATTGAAGCACTACGAAGAACAAATAAGGCTGCACTGCGCTCTGAAAAAACAATAGCCTCACAAATCAGAAGTATAACTATACCCAAAGCACGCTCCAGAAACATTTTGTATGCCTTGCAAAGTTGCAGATAACAGTTTCAGGTGTTCAGCATGTATTGTATTAAACAGCACTCCTGCCGAAGTTGTGATGCTGTACCTGCCCGGACAGCCCACCACCCCTGCCCTACCTGAACAAATGGAGCTCCAAGGCCATGCGCGTTGCCTGCTCCAGCTTTGCCAGGCCCAGTTTCACCTGCTGCTGCTGCAGCAGCCTGGACCCCATGGTCTCGTTGCTGTCTTCCAGGGCCTCCAGCAGTTCAGCCAGCACCGGAGGCAGAAGGAAGACAAAAACTGGATTATTTTGACCAGCGCAGCACCTTTACTTTGTCACCCTAAGGGCGCCATATTAGTTACGGTACTTTCAACGCTGAAGATAATCTGTTTAGGATGCGCCATCTTGGTTAAGGGATCGCAAACTGCGTAATCATGGTTGAGGGCTCGTGAACCTAATACAGCGGCAGCAACACAAAACAAGTACTAGCGAAAGAAGCAAGACGGCTCTTAGCAGAGGCACTGTCACACGGAGGGCAGACTTCATGCATTTAAGTTCGCAGCATCCAGGCGAGCCACCACTATTTTATTCTCACCACTGACTGATGAGAGAAATGGGGGGTTGTGGGCCGGTAATGAGAGAAATGCAGGGGTGGGCGGCTGTACATATGAACTGGGCTTTACATTTGTTGCACAGTGATAAAGCATGGCATGCCGCGCTGCCACAATAAGAAAAAATAGTTCTACCCAACAACAGATGAAGAATGCAAGCGGAAAGAAACTGTATTTAGGCGGTGCTCCTCTGTGAAAAACTGAAGTGAGGTATAACTGCATGAACCACTTAGGAGACAACAAAGAAGAGCGACACTGGACTGAACCAATGTTAAGCAGCAGACTCCTTTATCAATATAACAGGTCTTCCAGACAGCACATGTGTGTTCCCTAGGCTCAACCTAAAAAGCAATACAACTATGTATTTTTTTTCCTTTTGACATTTACACCTAAAACAAGAAGCACACAAAGCAGTCCTTTAAAAATATGCATTTCTTCTATGATTGCAAGAAATTGGATTCATATTTGGTGTGGTCAACTATGCATCTCAAGAAATATTCACAACTCGAGACAGCGTGGACCTTCATAGTCACTAATTAACCTAAGCTCCACCCGCTGATAGGAATGGTGTAGATAAGACAGGCTTAATTTAGGGCAATGTGTGACTTATTTATCCACTGTCAGAACAGTAATAAAGTAAAAAACACCAAGCAATAAAAATACCAAACCGAATTATAAAAATAGAGTAAAATGTAATAAGCCAAATGACACCAAAACAAGACTAATCCATTAAGGGATCCATCAGATCTGAATTTTAAAGATTAAAGTGATAATAGCACTGAAAAGGATTACACACCATTGATAGTCAATGGCCACAGTAGAGTTTTTCCTTGGGACTGAGTCTCTGAAATTGAAGTCAAAATCCTTCAGTGGGTCAAGCCCCCAGGCTGTATCCGACGGTCAGCTCCATGAGGCCTGGTACCTTATCGATCAGGGCCCACTGATTTGCTGCTGCGGCGAAGCTCCAAGTGGGAGAAACCACTTTCTTCAAACTAGCGTGGCTATGCCGTGGGTGGAGAGAATGGGTTTGTGTGTTCCGGTCCTCTTGAGAACTGGAAATCTAAAACCTTGTAGGTACCAACTTTTCAGAGGTGGTATGACAAGTGCAGTTAGACACAGCTCAGGTTTCCAGGACCTGAGAAACAACAGTTGGAAGTCAAGACTCACTCCAGGAGAGGCCATCAGCAGGTATCAAGTCAGGTACAGTTGTTATTAGTCAGCTGGGCACTTCATGGAAAAGTCCTCTTGCATCTTGTTGTGGCCCTATAGCTATACAGGTCAATAGGCGTCTACTTTTTTGTCCCGGTTACAAGGGAAAGCAAGCCCAATCCTTCAAGGCTCTGCTCTAGTTACAGAAATCAGCTCTGGTCCTCTTCTCTTCTTCCACAGGTCCATAAAGTGTGATTAAAAAGTGTGTCTTGAGGTTCCATATTCACGCTTGGTACCAACGAGTGTATTGCTCCTAATGGCGCTCAAAGCGAATGGGTAAAAGTTCCTAGGGTTAACTCTACCCGCTTTTGAAACTGTTCCTGTTTGCCCTTCTGTAAACAATCCCACAGTGCCCCCTCACTCTCAAATTCCAAGATGGAGAAATCCTTTTCTCTTTATGCAGAGTCTGTGTGCACTGCCTTCCCAGATGTATGACCAGAGAATTCAGCACTCTCCTTCTCTGAGGTCACCCTACACCAGTTCTGGAGGTAGCATTTGGGGCCAGCCTAATAAGAAGGACATAAACCCGGACCTCTCCAGGTGTTACCAAACATTTGCATGTTACAGGGGACACCCCTTCGAAGTAAATTAAGTTTCTGGGCCAACCCCACTGGTCTTTCTGCCAGGGGAAGGGAAAAACAACTCCTGATTCCCAAGCCCTATGATAATTTTTCATACCATTCATCATGGCTTATTCCTGGCTGTGCCACTGCTTATGAGAGAATGCAAATTAGCCTTAGCAGCTTCAAGCAGGGAAAATTTTACTTTCTAAAATATACCGTTCCCTAATATTCATTAAAAATGCGACTTCACACCATTGAATTGGGATTTTAATAACTAATAGAAAATAGTTGTTTCATCATTTTTGTAGCTGGACCCTAACTGGAGAGACCAACATTTATTTTTACAATCGCTTCCCAGTGTTTCCCTTTGGGATAGCAAGAGCCTTCTCACAGTAAAGATTTTGGGTGCAAGTCACTATAAGGGCATGTTAACTGTATATTTCTACTGTTAACTGTATATTACTACTGTTCTACTTTCATAAACCCTGCACACTGCCTTGTGGGCTATGCAGCCTAAACAGGAGTGACTTTTTGATATTCAAAAGAAATGATTTTACCTAACAAAAACTTTTTGTTGAATGAATGCACAGTAAATGTTTACAGTGCAGCAGTCAGGAATACACAGGGGAGGCCTGAAGCCATGTTTGCCCTGCTGCTGTAGTTGATGGCACTATAGGCACTGCAGTCCTCTAGTGCCATTACATTTCCGGACCCTGTGTTCACTTTCTTCATCATATAGTAAGGACATCCAAGCAAGTGAAATATTCCAATGAGAAATAAGCCAAATTAACCATATCTAAGAGGGCACACAGGCACCCTACTAGCAGGGGTAAATTGCACAGAGTTGTAAAGCCAGCAAAGCAGATATGGGAAAAATCTGGAGGGACGCCACACAAAATATGGTCATTTCTTACAATGATTATTAAAAGGAAGCATAATTGTTACAAATGAATATAGGGCATTTTACACAAAAACCTTTTCATGTGCCAACACTTGGCTGTTTCAGAATAGTAAACATAACCAAATGATATTTGTTTCTGGTGCAGCCCCAGTGTCAGGTCTCTCTTTATTATGAGAGATGTAAATCTTCACTTTAGTCTACATTGAGCATTCTGGGACTTTTAGTTACTCTTTTAAGATTGCCAGTATGGAGGAGACTTACTGGCTTGGGAACACAGAGGGCCCGATTCACAGAACAAACTTAAGACTAAATCCTAAACTTAGTACCATTCTGGTATTCACAGAATGCACCTAGTACTTCTGGTATTCACAGAATGAACTTACTACTTTTGCTATTCACAGAATGAACTTAGTACTTTTGCTATTCACAGAATGGATTTACGACTCCTAAACTTACGTCCGCACTCGGGCCGGAAATTCCGGCCCGGAGGCGGAGCTTCCGGCCCGGAGGCGGGGCTTCCGGCCCGGAGGCGGAGCTTCCGGGCCGGAGGCGGAGCTTCCGGGCCGGAAGTGGAGATTTCAGCCATAGCTAAATCGGCCGGAATCCCCACCTCTGGGCCGGAAGCTCCGCCTCCGGCCCGGAAGCCCCGCCTCCGGCCCGGAAGCTCCGCCTCCGGGCCGGAAGCTCCGCCTCCGGGCCGGAATTTCCGGCCCGAGTGCGGACGTAAGTTTAGGAGTCGTAAATCCATTCTGTGAATAGCAAAAGTACTAAGTTCATTCTGTGAATAGCAAAAGTAGTAAGTTCATTCTGTGAATACCAGAAGTACTAAGTGCATTCTGTGAATACCAGAATGGTACTAAGTTTAGGATGTAGTCTTAAGTTTGTTCTGTGAATCGGGCCCTAAAAGTGCTGTGGGAAAATGAACAGTGTAATGGTCAACGACCCAAAGAGAATCCAGACATTCAAATACCTGCAGCGCAAGCTTCACTTTAACAAATAAAAGTTACGGTCAGAGTTTATAAGGTGTACTAGGCGGTTGCTTCGGGTGCAAAGTGAAGGGCATGCCAAATTCAAGGGGAAACATTGCAAATTTAAAAAAAAATTGAAAGCTAAAAAATATCCTTAGTCTCAATATGTTATTTGGTTTTAGGTGGTGGATACTCCCTCTACTTGGTCTGGTTAGTGACTAGCAGCCAATCTTGGGTGCTACTGGTTACAGCACATTCTTCCTTTGCTCAATAGCATTTTGTATTTCACATTTAGAAAACATTTGAAATGGGTAAGTAACAAGACATTTCCATATTGGTTAAGTGAACACAATATTGTTTTCTAACAATGTGTACCAATCTTTCTGTTTTCCAAAATCTTTTTGTATGGGGGTAGCAAACAAAATTGCTCATGCATTAATATATCTTTGTCCCCACTTTTCAAAGTTTCCTTTGAGCCACTGACCAGTTTAAATGGCCTTTTATTTTGTAGATGCCTACAGTCTTGTTTTGCATTTAATTTCACAGCTTTCACATCTGCTTTCTTCGGAGTATACTAAATATAATGGCCTGTACAGCCTATAATATTTGGTAGCCCCTATTTTTCTGAAGATTGAACTTGCCAGGATACAATTTGACGTGGCCTTATGTTGGCTGTATGAACACATTACTTTTTCTACCAGATAGAATCCTTGCTTGAGTTTTCAAACATCTTTTCCTAAAGTGATACCACATATTACAGCTCATGCATTTCTGTAAAATCTGATTTCCCCTACTTTTCAACTCAAGTTGCCTTTTTTTATACCAGATTGCTGTATCTTTTCATATTTGTGATTTCATTCCACACGCTTTCACATCAGGGTCCTTCTGGGGATGTTAAATATAATGCTTTATAAGGGCTGTAATATTTGGTGTTCCCTATGTTTCTCGGGTTAGAGCTTACCAGGATTCAATTTGACATGGCAAACTTTGGGCTCCATGAACACAGTTTGGGGCATATCAAAAACGAGTCGATAGAAAATTATCGCCGCTTTTGCGGCAGTTTTCGGCCGAAAAGCGGCGATACTTTTATCGCCTAATTAGCAAGGTCACGCTAACGCGTGAAACCTTGCTTTAGCGTACGAAATCTTAACGCCCAGCTTTGCATCTCTAATGAGATGCAAAGTGGGCGTTCCTGACCTGACATGACAGGAGAAATGTTGCTAAGTGACATTTTCCTATCATCAAGCCCCACGCTATGAAGCATAGCGGCAGGAAAAGTAGCGATAACCCCTGTTATCACTACATTCCTTACGCCTGCTTCAGGACTGACTTAGCCATGATATCGTATGGAAGGAGGATATGATGGCTAAATTTGTGAGTCCCTATCAACAAGCTAACGCCACATTTCGTGAGATTATCGCTCGGTTTCCAGCGATAATCTCACGTTAGGCAGTTAGTGCTAGGATTTTTATCGCTTTTGAGATAAGCGTTGCTAATAGCACGCTATCTCAGCGATAAAAATCCATGCTAGCCGGCGATAATTATCCTAGCGCTACAGTATCTTTTCACATTTAGTACATCATTCCACAAGATTTTGCCCCCTATATTCCTGCCAAATAGCACCGGTTACTGTGTTTTCCAACATCTTTTACTGTGGGGATATCTCATATTACTGCTCCTGCATTGCTGTAATTTCTAATATCCCCTACTTTTCAACGGTTACCTTTTAGCCACTGACCAATTCAAGTTACCTTTTATATGATAGTAGATTACACTAATTCTTTGCATCTTTCATTTGATTCCACAAGCGTTCACATCTGGTTCCTTTCGGAGATACCAAATATAACGCCTTGTTTGGGTTATAATATTTGGTATCCCTTATATTTCTTGAGTTAGAGCTTACCAGGATTCAATTTAACATGGCATTCTGTGGACAAATTATTTTCCTGCCAAATAGCACCCTTACCTGTGTTTTCCATAATATTTTACTGTGGGATACCACATATTATGGCTTCTGCAGTGCTGTAATATCTAGAATTTCCAACTTTTCAAGCATTACCTTTTAGCCACATATCAACTTAAGTTGCCTTTTATTTGCTAGCAGACTGCTATATCTTTTCACATTTTTGAAGTCACTGCGCAAGCTTTCACATCTAGTTCCTTTGGAGGATACCAAATATAATGTCTCATAAGGGCTATAATATTTGGTTCCCCAATGTTTCTCGGGATAGACCATACCAGGATTCAATTGGACATGACATTCTGTTGTCTGGGTGAACAAAGTATTTTCCTGCCAAATGGCATCCTTCCCTCCGTTTTCCATAATATTGTATTATGGGGATACCACATGTTACAGCTTCTGCATTGCTGTAATATCTGGTACCATATATAATGGACTCTACCGCCTATAAAATTTGGTATCCCTTGTGTTTCTCGGGTAAGAACTTACAAAGATTCAATTTGACGTGGTCCAATGTTGGATGGCTTACCACAGTATTCGTTTGCCAATAAGCGCCCTTCCTTTTGCTTTCCAACATCATTTACTATGGGGATACCAAGTATTTGGGCTCACGCATTGCTGTAACATCTCGTATCCCCTACTTTCCATGGGTTACCCTTTAGCCATTGACCACTTGAAGTTGTCTTTTATTTGGTAGCAGATTACAGTATCTTTTCACATTTTTTACATCATTCCATAGGAATTTACATCCAGTTCGCTTAGGGCAGAGGTCTTCAAACTTTTGGATGCCGAGACCCCCCTGTCAACATTTTGAGGCGTAAGGACCCCCTCTTGACAAAAATGTCTAAACCTGTTGACTAAATTGCGTGGGATGAAAATGTAAATAAGGTTATGTGATGCCGCGTATTTTGGGATAGCATTGCTTCATTATTTTGATATTTTTTACACACAGTAACGCTGAGGAAAGATTTCACCCAATCAGTACCCATTTATAACCAAAATACAGCAATTATCATCAGAAAGATTTCAAGTCAACCTTTGTGAAGGGCCTTCCACTCTGCAGGAATACGTGCTGCCACATTAGAAGCTCACCTGGCCCTGACCGGAAGAAGCAGGGGTCCCTTAAAACCCTGGCGGTTTTGTGTAGAGTTAAGCCTTTTACCCATGCAGCTTTCCTCTCACCCCCTCCCTTCCATCCCTCTCTCCTCTCCTAACCCCGGATCCCTCTCTCACTTTGCAGGTCATTTTCTTTCACCCCTTTTTACAACTTCTGAACTCTCCCCATTCAACCTCTCACTTCACCTTTAATCACCTCTTGCCATTCTGTCCTTTCACTGCCCTCATCTCTAACAGTCTCTCACATTTATCTCATGGCCTCTCTGGCCCTGTCCCCTCCCGTGCCCCTCAGCACTTCTCATTCACCTCGTCTCTTCATTCAAATTTTTGTCTATTTGTATCTTACACCTCTCCAGTCCTCCCATTCCTCTTTCACATCTCCCCTTTGTTCTAACAGAAGCCCTCACCTTTGGATCACACTCACTTCTTGCGTGTCCACACTTCTCTTCGGCAATTCACATTTCTCCTCATCCCTGACCTCTTCAATCAAATTCTCTCACTCCCTTGCTGTCCTCTCTCATTTTGGGTGCGGATGCAAGTTCAGAATGGGATGAATGAATGTATGATTACTGATGGGCTTGTTTGAGTGAGTTGCATATTGAGTAGTGAGGGGGACAGGTGAGTGAAGTGTCACATGAGTGCAGGATGAGTAGTGTACTCTTGTGACTGCAGGTTGAGGTATAGTGTGAGCAGGACAAGTGCATTTTGAGAGCAGAGTGATCACTTTGAGTGCAGGGTGAGCGGGTGAATGGTGCAAGTGCATGGTGATCAGTGTGAGTGCATTGTGATCGCTGTGAGTGCAAGGTGAGCGGGTGAATGGTGCAAGTGCATGGTGATCAGTGTGAGTGCATTGTGATCACTGTGAGTGCAGGGTGAGCGTGACAATGAAGGGCGAGAATGAGGAATGAGTTGTCTGAATGCAGGGTGCATTCCCAGACCCATGAAGTAACTCAGCATGTTATTGACGGGGCGTAGACTTTAAGATCTAAGTTAAACTATTGCGGCATTAATCGGGGATCGAGGGTGAAGGAAATAAATAATGTGCTGATCCTGCAACAAACTTCCAGTCCTATGGTTAGGGTTGCCAGCAGATTATTTTGGTGGCCCAGTCGGTACAAAAAAAAACAGTCACCTAAAGCGGTATTTTCAGCGCTTATCTGTGCATACTTCCCAGGGCCGGCTTTAGTGCTGGTGGTGCCCTGTGCGACCATGTTTGTTGGTGCCCCCCACAATGACCACCCCCACCACGGATTCTCTCACTAGCACCCTTTAACAGTGACCAAGTCTCCATAACCCCACACTCTCAGATGCATTGAATTAGTTATATAGTGCCACTCATACCAGTGTAGGGTGTCCGAGCACTTTGCATCACACACACATTACACAGAGACAATCAATCATAAGTGTGTAAATCAGTGTATAGGAAATGTTACATAAGCCAAAGGACTAAAAGTATAGGAGTCACATGTCATCCATACTGGTAGGCAGTATAGTTCAAGAGTGCTTGGTGTGGAGAAGCACAAACTCAGAGTCGAAAAAGAAACAGCATAGTTGGAAGTTTCCTTTAATAATAAGAATTGATTTCTAGCCAAATTAACCCTTTTTGCAACATTAATCAATGGTCTAATAATGTATTCTTTGTAGTGTGCATGCTGTTCTAGGATGAAAGTTAATAGCTCACTATTCTCTATTAGGACTTTAAGTTATAAATTGCAAGTAACAAAAGGATGTCTCTTTTGAAAGCAGTAACCTGCTGATCTCTTCACATCATACGCACTACATTCTGATCTCTCTCCAGGAAGATAATTAATCACGCCAGTTATCTTGACATTTATGTGAGGCCTGGTAATTGCCGGGAAAGAAACGCTGCAGCAGGTGCTTCAAAAGCACAATAAACTTTCACTCACGGCGCCCCCAGGAAGCCAACTTTGTATTCCTTTCCATGAAATGCATTCTCACACTATGGCAGTGAATGTAAAATCCAAATGTAAGGAATAGGCACAGTGGGGACCCAGGGGGTACTGGAACCAGCAAAAAAACCTAAGCCTCTGTAAGCAGTTTACAAAGGCATGTTAAAATGGTCTTTAAAGACCTGTGAAAAAACACGGGGGTGCCGGAGATAGGAATCCAGACACTGCCCAGCTGAGCCCCCAGCAGCTCAAGTTTCACTGCAGCAGCCCGGGCTGAGACACAGGACGGGGGAAGGGGGGGGCTGAAGCCCTTGGGCCTGGGCAGAAGTGTGACTGGGAAGGCGCGACCCCCTTTGCATCACTCCACGGCCCCCCTGGGGGTCGCGCCCCACAGTTTGAAGACCCCTGGCTTAGGGGATACCAAATATAATAGCCTATATGGCCTTTAATATTTTGTATCCCCTGTGTTTCTCGAGTTGGAAATTACCAGGGTTTAATTTGATATAGTCTTATGTTGAATGGGTGAGCAAATTGTTGCTATGCCAAGTAGCACCCTTTTTTTTCGCTTTAAAACATCATTTAGTATGGGGATACCAAATAATATGACCCACATATTGCTGTAATATCTTTTATCCCCTATGTTTCATTGGTTACCCTTTAGCCATTGACCAGCTGAAGTTGCCTTATGTTTAATAATAGACTTCAATACCTTCTCACATTTTTACATCATTCCACAAGATTTTACATCCGGTTCCCTTAGGGGATGCCAAATATAATGGCTTTACCGGGTACAATATTTGGTATACCCAGTGTTTCTCGGGTGAGAAGTTACCAGGATTCAATATGACATCACCTTATGTTGCATGGGGGAGCACAGTATTTCTATATCAAATATCACCCTTCCTTTTGCTTTCCAACGTCATTTAATATGGGGATAACAAATATTATGGCTCACTCATTGCTGTAATCTCTTGTATCCCGTATGTTTCATGGGTTACTCTTGATCCATTGAAAAGTTGAAATTGCCTTTTATTTGATAGCAGCTACAGTATCTTTTCACATTTTGTACATCATTCCACAAGATTTTGCATCTGGTACCTTTAGGGGATACAAAATATAATAGCCTATACGGCCTATAATATTTGGGATCCCCAGTGTTTCTCGGGTTAGAAGTTACCAGGATTCAGTTTGACATCGCGTTATGTTGGCGGGGAGAGCACAGTATTTCTATACCAATATCACCCTTCCTTTTGCTTTCCAACATCATTTATTAAGGGGATACCAAATATTATGGCTCACGCATTGCCATCATAACTTGTATCCCCTATGTTTCATGGGTTACCCTTCAGCCATTGACCAATTGAATTTGCCTTTTATTTGATAGCAGACTACAGTATCTTTTCACATTTTGTACATCATTCCACAAGATTTTGCCTCCGATACCCTTAGGGGATACCACTTATAATAGCCTATACAGCCTATAATATTTGGTATCCCCAGTGTTTCTCGGGTTAGAAGTTACCAGGATTCAATTTGACATTGCCTTATGTTGGATGGAGGGGCACAATATTTCTATACCAAATGGTACCCTTCCTTTTGCTTTCCAACATCATTTACAACAGGGATACCAAATATTATGGCTCCCGCTTTGCTGTAATATCTCGTATCCCCTATGTTTCATGGGTTACCTTTTAGCCATTGACTAGTTGAAATTGCCTTTTGTTTGATAGCAGACTACAGTATCTTTTCACATTTTTGTACATCATTCCACAAGATTTTGCATCCGTACCCTTAGGGGATAGCAACTATAATAGCCTATACGGCCTATAATATTTCGTATCCCCAGTGTTTGTCGGGTTAGAAGTTATTAGGATTCAATTTGACTTTGCCTTATGTTGGATGCAGGAGCAAGTTATTTCTATACCAAATAGCACCCTTCCTTTTGCTTTCCAACTTCATACACTATGGGGATACCAAATATTATGGATCACGCATTGGTGTCATATCTCGTATCCCCTATGTTTCATGGGTTACCCTTGAGCCATTGAAAAGATGACATTGCCTTTTGTTTGATAGCAGACTACAGTATGTTTTCACATTTTTGTACATCATTCCACAAGATTGTGCATCTGTACCCTTAGGGGATACCACCTATAATATCCTATACGGCCTATAATATTTGGTATCCCCAGTGTTTCTCGGGTTAGAAGTTAACAGTATTCAATTTGAATTTGCCTTATTTTGGATGCGGGAGCACAGTATTTCCATATCAAATATCACCCTTCCTTTTGCTTTCCAACATCATTTAATATGGTGATACCAAATAGTATGGCTCACTAATTGCTGTAATATCTTGTATCCCGTATGTTTCATGGGTTACCCTTGAGCCATTGAAAAGTTGAAATTGCCTTTTGTTTGAATGCAGCTACAGTATCTTTTCACATTTTATACATCATTTCACAAGATTTTGCATCCGGTACCCTTAGGGGATACCAAATATAATAGCCTATACGGCCTATAATATTTGGTATCCCCAGAGTTTCTCGGGTTAGAAGTTACCAGGATTCAGTTTGACATCGCCTTATGTTGGTGGGGAGAGCACAGTATTTCTATACCAAATATCACCCTTCCATTTGCTTTCCAACATCATTTATTAAGGGGATACCAAACATTATGGCTCTTGCATTGCTGTAATATCTCGTATCCCCTATGTCTCATGGGTTACCCTTTAACCATTGACCAATTGCATTTGCCTTTTATTTGATAGCAGACTACAGTATCTTTTCACATTTTGTACTTCATTCCACAAGATTCTGCATCCGGTATACTTAGGAGACACCAAATATAATAGCCTATAGGGCCTATAATATTTGGTATCCCCAGCGTTTCTCGGGTTAGGAGTTACCAGGATTCAATTTGAATTTGCCTTATGTTGGATGCGGGAGCACAGTATTTCTATAGCAAATAGCACCCTTCTTTTTGTTTTCCAACATCATTTACTAAGAGGATACCAAATATTATGGCTCACGCATTGCCATAACATCTCGTATCCCCTAT
This sequence comes from Triturus cristatus, assembly GCF_964204655.1. Classification (NCBI taxonomy): domain Eukaryota; kingdom Metazoa; phylum Chordata; class Amphibia; order Caudata; family Salamandridae; genus Triturus; species Triturus cristatus. The sequence goes on from NC_140591.1 coordinate 1,529,570,647, forward strand.
GTTTCATGGGTTACCCTTTAGCCATTGACCAATTGAGTTTGCCTTTTATTTGATAGCAGCTACAGTATCTTTTCACATTTTGTACATCATTCCACAAGATTTTGCCTCCGATACCCTTAGGGGATACCACTTATAAAAGCCTATACAGCCTATAATATTTGGTATCCCAAGCGTTTCTCGGGTTAGAAGTTACCAGGATTCAATTTGACATCGCCTTATGTTGGATGGAGGAGCACAGTATTTCTATACCAAATGGTACCCTTCCTTTTGCTTTCCAACATCATTTACAATAGGGATACCAAATATTATGGCTCACGCTTAGCTGTAATATCTCGTATCCCCTATGTTTCATGGGTTAGCCTTTAGCCATTGACTAGTTGAAATTGCCTTTTGTTTGATAGCAGACTACAGTATCTTTTCACATTTTTGTACATCATTCCACAAGATTTTGCATCCGTACCCTTAGGGGATAACCACTATAATAGCCTATATGGCCCATAATATTTAGTATCCCCAGTGTTTCTCGGGTTAGAAGTTATCAGGATTCAATTTGACTTTGCCTTATGTTGGATGCAGGAGCAAGGTATTTCTATACCAAATAGCACCCTTCCTTTTGCTTTCCAACATCATTTATTAAGGGGATACCAAATATTATGGCTCACGCATTGCCATAATATCTTGTATCCCCTATGTTTCATGGGTTACCCTTCAGCCATTGACCAATTGAATTTGCCTTTTATTTGATAGCAGACTACAGTATCTTTTCACATTTTTTACATCATTCCACAAGATTTTGCCTCCGATACCCTTAGAGGATACCACTTATAATAGCCTATACAGCCTATAATATTTGGTATCCCCAGCGTTTCTCGGGTTAGAAGTTACCAGGATTCAATTTGACATTGCCTTATGTTGGATGGAGGAGCACAGTATTTCTATACCAAATGGTACACTTCCTTTTGCTTTCCAACATCATTTACAACAGGGATACCATATAGTATGGCTTACGCTTTGCTGTAATATCTTGTATCCCCTATGTTTCATGGGTTACCTTTTAGCCATTGACTAGTTGAAATTGCCTTTTGTTTGATAGCAGACTACAGTATCTTTTCACATTTTTGTACATCATTCCACAAGATTTTGCATCTGTACACTTAGGGGATAGCAACTATAATAGCCTATACGGCCTATAATATTTAGTATCCGCAGTGTTTGTCGGGTTAGACGTTATCAGGATTCAATTTGACTTTGCCTTATGTTGGATGCAGGAGCAAGTTATTTCTATACCAAATAGCACCCTTCCTTTTGCTTTCCAACTTCATACACTATGGGGATACCAAAGATTATGGCTCACGCATTGGTGTCATATCTCGTATCCCCTATGTTTCATGGGTTACCCTTGAGCCATTGAAAAGATGACATTGCCTTTTGTTTGATAGCAGACTACAGTATCTTTTCACATTTTATACATCAGTCCACAAGATTGTGCATCTGTACCCTTAGGGGATACCAGCTATAATATCCTATACGGCCTATAATATTTGGTATCCCCAGTGTTTCTCGGGTTAGAAGTTAACAGTATTCAATTTGAATTTGCCTTATTTTGCTTGCGGGAGCACAGTATTTCTATATCAAATATCACCCTTCCTTTTGCTTTCCAACATCATTTAATATGGTGATACCAAATAGTATGGCTCACTAATTGCTGTAATATCTTGTATCCCGTATGTTTCATGGGTTACCCTTGAGCCATTGAAAAGTTGAAATTGCCTTTTGTTTGAATGCAGCTACAGTATCTTTTCACATTTTATACATCATTTCACAAGATTTTGCATCCGGTACCCTTAGGGGATACCAAATATAATAGCCTATACGGCCTATAATATTTGGTATCCCCAGAGTTTCTCGGGTTAGAAGTTACCAGGATTCAGTTTGACATCGCCTTATGTTGGTGGGGAGAGCACAGTATTTCTATACCAAATATCACCCTTCCATTTGCTTTCCAACATCATTTATTAAGGGGATACCAAACATTATGGCTCACGCATTGCTGTAATATCTCGTATCCCCTATGTCTCATGGGTTACCCTTTAACCACTGACCAATTGAATTTGCCTTTTATTTGATAGCAGACTACAGTATCTTTTCACATTTTGTACATCATTCCACAAGATTTTGCATCCGTACCCTTAGGGGAAACCAAATTTAATAGCCTATACGGCCTATAATATTTGGTATCCCTAGTGTTTCTCGGTTTAGAACTTACCATGATTCACTCTGACTTTGCCTTTTGTTGGATGGGGGAGCACAGTATTCCTATACCAAAGACCACCCTTCCTTTTGCCTTCCAACATCATTTACTAAGGGGATACCAAATATTATGGCTCAGGCATTGCTGTAATATCTCGTATCCCATACATTTCATAGGCTACCATTCAGCCATTGACCAGTTGAGGTGGACATTTATTTGATAGCAGACTACAGCAGATTTCACAGTTTATACATCATTCCACAACATTTTACATCCGATTCCTTTAGGGGATACCATATATAATGGGCAATGCCATCTATAATATTTGGTATCCCCGGTGTTTCTCTGGTTAGAACTTAACAGGATTTAATTTGACATGGTCTTATGTTGGATGGGTGAGCACAGTATTTCTATGTCAAATAGCACCCTTCCTTTTTCTTTTCAACATTGGCTACTATGGGGATACCAAATATTATGGCTCAGGCGTTGCTGTAATATCTTCTATCTCCTACATTTCTTGGCCTACCATTCAGCCATTGACCAGTTGAGGTGGACATTTATTTGATACAAGACTAACGCAGCTTTTCACAGTTTATACATCATTCCAAAACATTTTACATCGGGTTCCTTTACGGGATACCATATATAATGGGCTATGCCATCTATAATATTTGGTATCCCCTGTGTTTCTCGGGTTAAAACTTACCAGGATTCAATTTGACATGGTCTTCTGTTGGATGGGTGAGCACAGTATTTCTATGCCAAATAACACCCTTCATTTTGCTTTCTAACATCGGTTACTATGGGGATACCAAATATTATAGCTCACGCATTTCTGTAATATCTTGTATCACCTACATTTCATGGGCTGCCATTCAGCCATTGACCAGCTGAGGTGAATATTTATTTGATAGCAGACGACAGTAGCTTTTCAAATTTATACATCATTGCGCAAGATTTTGTATATTTGTATATATTTGCGAAGTAAAAACATGCACACTAAAATCATGCGTAGTAAAGGTATTTGCGAAGTAAAGACTTCGAAGTAAATACCCCCGAAGTCCCCTCATATTGGCCATTCTCCCTATTAAACGTAGACTATAAGATATTAGGGAAGGCCCTGGCTCATTGGCTGCTCCCTGTTGCTAACACCCTAGTGCACGTAGATCAATGTGGGTTTATTCCAGAATGCAATTCTTTTTTCAACATACGATGACTACTTAATCTGATGAAACTTAACTTGAGTGAGACGGGGGAACAGTTGGTGGTGACGCTTGACTTAGATAAGGAGTTTGACATACTGGGTTGGGATTACCTTCTGGCGACTCTGGAGGAAATCGGCGTCGGGCCAGGATATCTTAATTGAATCTGCACCCTCTATAAGAACCCGAAAGCAAGAGTCAGGATGGTACAGTTAATAATTGAAAGGTAGAGAAGTGTGAAAAGTGGCACAGAGAGGATGAAAACGGGGGAGAAGAGACCCAAGTATTGAGAACAAACTATTCAAAAAAAGCAAATGTGGACAAAACCTCTACATGCATTTGTCCCTGTGCTAATAAAAAAAATTGACCAAGGTAAACTTGCAGGGAAAAGGTCTGCAACATTTTTCCATCTGAACCACATTTTATTAATGCATTTGGTGAATGAGGAAGTTTAGCTGGGCAGAAACTTTGCAAACCTTATGAATTGTAGCAATAGGGAACGTCGCGAAAATTACAGTGGTATAAAAAAAAACTTGGCAGCCCTCTTCATCACATGCCGACTTTGGGGCAGATTTATAAGCCCCTTGCGCCACTTTTGCATCACTTTTAACATGGGAAAAGTGACGCAAAAGTGGCGCAAGGGGCTTGTAATTCTGCCCCTTTGTCTTTGCCTTGACCTGTGTTGAGAGATCCACTACCTTTTGGTGCATCATAAATACCACATACATACATATAAAATAAATTTCTCTACTACTTGAAACTGTGTGACTCACTGACTTGTTTGATACATATTGATGCACCAATAAGAAATTAGTTAATATGGGGTGACTAATTGCTAAATATCAAATGTGTTTTCCCTTCTGTATCTCTCTCAGGACTATATCAAGAGTGAGCTGATAATTAAAATGTGTTCACAAATTGTGGCGGTTTGCTATCGTCGTGATTTATGCAAGGTGAAACCTGCTGCAAATTGTGGGACCAGATAAAGCACATGCCATGTTTGTTCACCCCAGTATGGAATAGCATGAGCTTTTCACATGACATTCTACAATTCAAGGTGCCTTACTCGTACCATGCACAAATTGCATACCACCTCAGTGCACCCATTTTGTGCAGCCCTATCATAATTGAGGCCTTAATCTTTCTTCTTCTCTTTGTGTCTCGGCTAATCTAACTGAATGAGGGCTGGCACATGTCACAGAGTAGCCATTTGGTCACGTGGGTATGAGCAGGACCAGCCCCAAATTCCTCATAGATGATGGGCTAATTCCACAGACCCATGTTCCGCACCAAAGCTACGCTGCTGTCTGCCCTTTGATTCACTTCTGGAGCTGCTTCTCCTTTTTCAGAGAACCTAATAAGTTGTATATTAAGCTCTGCTCCTGCAGCCCTTCCCTCTTTTCACTACCCTTGTCTCTGGTTCATGTCACCCCTGTACTTTACACCCAATTTCTCTCGGCTTTGCCCACCTCTCCTAAAACTGATACGTCACCTATAACTCTCATGTCCTATTAACACCAATCCTTCTGCACATAACCATCTTTTCCTGTTTGTGACCAAACAGCAAGCTGTGGATTTTGAAGCCTTTTTGGAAGTTAAAGAAAAGCTCATGATTTATTTTAAGTAAGTAAATCTTTAATTCATGATTAATTAAAATCTTTGCATCAAAATGCATGATAAAACACCTATACAACACACATAAAATGACTAATTTGATAGGAGTAAGGTCAATAAAAATCTATTTTGAAAGCATTTAATGTTACTTTAAAAAGTAAAATAGAAGATCTGTACTGATGCGGGCATTAGTAAGCAATAAAACATTAAAGTGCAAGATATCAGTTCATAAAAACCCTTTTTCTAAAAATTAAGATAAAAGTTAATTGCTGGAAAAAAGGCGTAAGTAAACCGATAGAGCAGTTGTCAAGGGGGTCGAGGTGGTGCAGTTCAAAGTTGAAGTGTGATTGTTCCCACCTTCGAGTATTGTGCCTTTGGTTTGAGCCTAGCTACAGGCAATCACAAGCGTTTAGGAGTGTTAATGCCCAAGTGGTGACTTCTCAAGTAGCTCTTGCATCTCCACTGGCTACTTGCTCCTTAGTCGCAGCCCTCTATTCAAATCTCTGAAGGAATTTGATCATGGCACAGTTCAGACTGATATCTGTAGGGTCAAAGCAGGCTAGCACTGTCTCCCTGCATGACCTTAAGACAGGTTTCTCCACTTCCTGGACAAACGCTCACGTAGATCCCCTATACTGGTGTGGCACAGGCATAACCGGCAACTGGCTTGCCCTGGCCTTCTTCTCCATGGGAGGAGTGCTTTAATAATGGTTATAAACCCAGCCTGTACTTCAGGAAATGCACCTTGGCCCAATTGCAATAGGCTTTGTCAAGGTAGCCCTGTGATTTAAACGTGGTGTAGTTTTGAAGTGTCATCCACCCATAACTATGTTTAGACAGTTTATCTTTATCCTCAAACACTGATGCCAACTGTGCTCTAGATTTGGTTAGTTTTCTAAGCTCCCGGTGGACTAGAGATAAGCCCCAAACATTTGTTAAGCTTTGTGAACTCAATGCCTGGTTTACATAGACATGTGTGGGGAGCTCGGCCTGAGTTCCAGTTCTTGCCAGAGGTGGCCACCCAGAAAGCCCTCTGAAGCCTTCCTAAACTTGTGGCAACAGGACACACAGGCCACCTTCCGAGCCCTTGACTCTTTGGGAAAACCAAATTCCAGCCTTATTTGAGCAGGCGATGTGTTCGGAGATAGTTGGAAAATTCACCCGTATATTTTGAGAATCATTCTGTCCAGATTTGCACTGTCCTGGCCCTGAGAGCCAAGAGCCTCCCTCCCATATGTCAAGGTGGGAAGGATCTTAGTTTGTGCTACCTGTAAGATGGGGGTAAGTGTGGGGTCTTTAAGCTTGTTGCAAAGAGACCTAAAAAAATATGCCAACGCTTTGCCCTTCTTCCTGATTTCCTCCAGTTGGTCGCTATAGCTTCCATTCCCATTGAAATAAACTCCAAGCTACTTGAAGCTTTTTAATGATTCAATTATTTTATTCCCCAGACGCCAGGTATGCTTCGGTTTCATTTTTCTTTGCACTGGTAACATTTTTGTTTTTTTTCTGTTATTCACCGTAGGCGAGGGTTTCATTCAACAAGCGCTGTAGGTCGAGCTTGGCTCTGTTTGCAAGGACTAAATGATCTGCATACAGTAGGTTTGATAACTGGAAGCCCACCACTTTGGTGAGTTCACTTCATTTAGTGAGTGAATGAGGTCTGCAAGGAACAGGTTAAACAAGGTTGAGGCCAAAACACATCACTGTTTCAACCCTGGCGTGGTTTTTATTTTCCTTGATAAATGGGAGCCATCCCCTACCTTGATCATGACCCAGGTGTCTGTGTGCAGTATTTCCAGGGATCTTAACAAACCATTTGGCATTTTTAGGTTTGCCAATTTCCTCCAGAGCCTACCCCGATCCACTGTATCAAAAGCATATTTAAAATCAATTAAACAAAGGTGGACAGGGTTTGTATTAATTTTTGTAGAATCAATCAGCAACGAAAGCACCATGATGTTTGTTTTGTTCCTTGTTTGTTTAGTAAAGCCGGTTTGATTTACAGGAACAAGTAAGTATGCCTCAGCCCAATGTTAAAATTCCTCCAATAGGTCACCTGCATAGTATTTTACATTATTATCAATTAAGGCTATTAAACAGTAATTTCTGGGGTTGCCCTTACATCCCCTTGTATTTTGAGGCAAGATTTGCTCTCCATGAGGAAGGAATACTATGGAGCTAAATGGGGCAAGTTGAGCTGTCCAGAACAGTGGGTCCTCCCTGTAAATGGCTGGTGGAATGCCATTCGAGCCCAGTGCCCCTTACCTATGTCCCCTTGCAATTTGCCTCTGCACATCGCAAGGGCGGATTGGGCACCTGGCTAATTCTGGGGCCCTCTCCCTTTGTGAGGTTTGAGATGTGCTTGCTGGGTCAGGGTCATCTAATTTGCACCTTTGTTGTTCCTCCAGTGCCCCTTGATTATAGTGATAGCTCAAGAAATGATACCAGATTGACTCAGAGTTGTTGGATGCTGCCACTCTTGGGAGGGGCCGGTTGATTCGTTTAATGTTTGCCAAAAGGAGGTGGAGTTGTTTTCTCTTATGTCATGCAGCAGCTTAGTCCAGAATGAATCCTGAGATGCCCTTTGAAGCTGCCATTTTGCTCTTTTTAATTGTTTCCTTGAAGCTCCGAGATCTTTCAGAATGACAGGGTCCATAGGTGACCTTTTGAGGGGTTGGCAGAGGCGGTTGGCTTCCTTTTTGGCCATCCAGAATCGGGGTTACACTCCCTCCTCCCCTCTCCAGGGAGTTGACCTTAATCTCTTGATGTTGCCTGTTTATTAAGATTAACTTGACTGGTTTTGCAGTCAGATCTGTGAGTTTTATAGTGAATCTTTCCCAGCTGATCAGTGGGTTTTCACCAGAGGCGAATGTGCATTTTATGCGTTTGAGGTTGATCATGTAACCTGGAGTTCCATTATCCTTTGCGGGTACGAGTGCTTCTAAGCCTAAGTATAGAATTATTTCTTGGGACCGGAGGTCATTTTCCAATTTCTTGCCATACTCATAAGCACTAACAGCTTGCAGTAGTGAGAAACTTACAAATGTGTAGTCAATGAGTGATGAACCAGATCTGGACAGAAACGAAGGCTCAGGTGGTTTGCCGGGTTTGTACCGACCGTTTAATGCTCAAAGGCCTAAATTATCTAGGTTTTCTTGTAGGCTTTGACTTCTCCTATCTTCTTTTTGCCACTGGGGGCCACCTGAGTTGGCATCATCCAAAGGGCTTCTTGGGCTGTGACCTCATTTTTCGGTAGCTTGCTCATTAGCCACATGTTGAAGTGGCCTGTAACTATCATTTCACTCTTGTTCATTTAGCCTTAGAGTCAGGTTTGTCTTAGTCAGCTTCTCTGTTAGCACAGCCTTGGTTGCGGCGTTGGGGTGAATGTAGACGTTTACCATTATAATTTTCTTTGGCTGGCTGTTGGTAGTCGTGACCGTCATTACTACGATTTGTAGGCCAGCTTCATCAGTTTCTTGCTCTAGGTTTTCAATATTGCTTGAAGCTCAGACTCCTATTGCCAGACCACCCTTACTGCAGCCATGTTTGTGTGCTTTGACTGCAGGAGTATAAAAGCTTGTAAAGCCCTCTAGATGAGCCCAGGTTTCTTGGAGGAGAATTACATGGAAGGTGCGCAGGTATTGGTAGGTGTCTAGTCCTTCAAGCATATTAATATTCCAAGAGCAGATCCTAAGTGCTTTGTCAATACCAGTAGTAAGAGCAGTGTCTTGTCATTGTAAAATTCCGGTTCTGTTCAAGGCACCAGACAGCCAACCCCACTCTGTGCCACGTCTGGTTCTGTGGCATACCCACCACAGGGCCGTTCAGCCCATTCAATTTGCTTCTTGCGCCTCTCAGGACAGAGTAGACAGTTCTCGGTCAGGTCGATGTTAAGGCAAACTTATATCCTGTTCCCTTGAATGGTGTAATGGTAATCCCCCCGCCCTGGAATATATTGGCTGCACTCAGGATCTTCTCAGCAATCTCAATAGATCCCCACACTACCTTAGTTGATTCATTTCACTGACCAGCGCCTGGGTCAATACATTCAATTGATACTATATTATGTGAGGTGGCCTCCCCCATCTCATCCATTGTCCGAATGAGCTTGAGAATGTTACCTCTATCTGTTCGCAGGGCTGGTTTATTTAAAAGTGGCCATTAATGTTGGAACATCCTCCCTGCCCTGAGTTGTCAGTTTCTCATAGAGATCTGCATCCCTGGGGGTGGAGTGTGGCCTGAGTCTTGTATTGAAGACTGGGTGGCTGCCAGCCTGCTAGGCCGTGGGGGCTTTTTGTTACAACCCTTTCTCTTTCTTGCTCCCTGCTGTTTTGGTGGTTCGTCCATGTTTTATTGGGTCCTGTCAAAATCTGGTGAGCCTGCCATTGGAGAAGGTGCCATCCCAGTGTTGGATCCAGCAGTCCCCGGCATTCATTGTTGCAGCAGGAAAGGTGACCACACTTCAGCCCCTCTGGCTCTACTGGAAGTGGTGCCTCTGAGTGGTTTGCCTTAGTGTTCAGGGGTCCTATGCTCATTTGGGGCCTGTCTTTATTCAGGTCTTTGAGGTCAACCAGTAGACTCGACATATTCACCGGAAGTGTTGATAGCTTGTCTAAGACAGGGGAGCAACCGCACCTCTTTCCTATTCCCTGCATGTCAGCCTGTGCTTTCTTTTGGTTTGCAATTTTCGGTTCGCAATTTTCTCATCAATGCCTGACACATACATTGCTAGAGTGTTCAGTAGGCTAATTTGTATGTCCATTTGCTTGTTTGCTTGAAAACTGAGTACCTCTTCTGAGCCCTGCAGAATCCTTAACATGGTTGACCATAAGGCTCCTTGTGAGTTCTTGCTTCCTTTTGGGTTTGGGCTGGAGTTTGTTGGTGCCTCAATGCCCTATGAGACAAGCATCCTCTCCCATTCCTTCGAGTAGAGATATAAAGTATGATTCACAGCTGCTAATGAGTCCTCATTGTCAGTACCAGCCAAATTGTCAGCTGTTTCCTGAGGGCTCAGCACAGTGGGGGGGATAGTCGCAGCCACAGCACGACCCAGTCGAGTTGAACAGTTGCTATGGGATCCCATTCCTAGCCCTGGCGGTGAGTCAGTCATGAGTGTTTGACATTTCCTTTCTTCCTCCTTCAAGTTGGTTTATTAACTGTAGCAGGTCGTCCCGCTCCCCAGTGGTTGACCGAATGTTGGCTGCAAGAAATGTTCTGCTGTCAGGGGGATATAATTTTTCATCACTGTTTCCTCTGTCTGCTCAGAGTGTTCTAAGAGCTCTAGGCATAAAGGGTTGATTTTGACTCTCAGGCTGGCTCGAGCTACCGGCATCATACCCTGGTTATCTAAATTATTCTGCTTAAAAGGGGATCTATGGATTTCTTGAAGTATCATGGTGCCATCGCTAGTTGTGGAAGCCACCGCCTGCCGGGGGATAGCTGGTCCTCTAAGAGGGTTTTGTGCCAGTACTGTGGGGCTTAGGGAAACAGTAAACCCTTTGATGTTCAAATTGCTTGACTCCCCCAGCGTCTTTCAAGAAGGTAAACTTAAACGTAATCTTTGGCTGTAGCAGCCCCTCATTGGCCTCCCTAGGGAAGCATGAGGAGTCCAGGAGTGAAATTGTTGCAATTTAGTGTGGAGATACCAATATAGGTGTTAGTGTCAGTGGCTATATTGGCTGCTTTGGCGCCTTCCTTTTCCTCTTTAGGGTCACCACTGGAGCCCCGGATTTACCTGATCACATGCTGGGATCTTTTTCCCCAAGTTATTCCAATGAGCATCAGGAGGCCCCACCTCCTGTTGATTTATGCTGCGCCCAATCTCAGTCGTCTCACAGTAAAAGCTAGAGCCAATGTCTCCTTCCTCCTGTGGCTACACATAACCCTTTATCACTCACTGCCTACTGGGTGAGGTACGAGCACACCACTACCCAATATGAGTTGAGGCTTGTGTCCTTGTTAGATACTTTATGGTGTCTTAAAAGTATCGGATCTTACTACAATGGTTCTCAGTTGGCTGTTTTGAGCACTTGTAGCCAATTCTCAGCATGTGGCTGCCTAGTAGGGATGCCCTGTGTATCCCAGCAGGGATTGCAACCAAAACTGAGCTTACTGGCTGAGATCAAGGGGGAGGGGATAGTGGCAATGTTGCAGTAAAAATGGTAAAGGCGGAGCTGGTATGGGATTCTAAAAAGGAAGGCACAAGCTGCACTGACCTAAAGCCGGCCACCTCCGCACCTACCAGTTGTGTGCCACAGCACTATGGCCTTACCTTAGGTCATATTCCACCCTCCACATCAGAGCTCAGCAATCTCTTCCATCCTAGTTTCCTTCTTCCTTGGAGCTTCTCTGGACATTGACTTGCATCGCCCTCGATGTGGGATTCGCCACCTTCTCCACTCGCAGCCCTGTTGTCATGCAGGCTCAGTATCTTCAATGCCTGCTCTGCTGACCTTCAAGGCAGATGCAGGCCTGCGAACTATGCGGGAGGTCCTGGTAGTTCTGGCACTAACCTCCCCTTCCTGGGAGCTGGCTGCAGCACAGTATGTGTCTTTGTCTTATATCGCGCCTCCGTGCTGCAAGGAGCGATCAGCACCCCACCAGCTGGCATGGTGCGTAATGTTTGGTGGTAACGCGGGGGGCAACTGCCCCAGAATGCTAAGTGCTGCTGGGTTGAAGGGGTGTCTGTTTGGCAGGTATATTGATCACTGGCATTATCAACCCTCAAATACTGTGGAAACTTGTGTACTCCCCCAGTGATGTGGCAGTCAAGAGCTGCGAGGGACTGGTGTCAGCCGGGCCGCAGTCTGGGGGCCACAGCTCCAGAGGCCCGTGTGGACTGGGAGCCCCGGGTTGACCACCTGTGAGCTTCAGATGTCTCTTGCGCTCCACTTGCTTCTCGTGGCACCGTTCTCCTCAGCCTCACCTCAGAGGCTGTAAACCACAAAAGCTTCACGCTCGAACTGCGCCCTCCAAGGTCCTGCCTTGGCTTCTGCATCCTACATCCTGTGTGATACTCTGCACTGCTAACCATGATCTCTTGATTCTGTTGTGTAATGTCAGTGGTACAATATATATAATCTATGCCTATTTCAAAGTCCATCAGTACTCTTTTCTCTTCCATTCATTTTTCCTTTCTGTTTATGAGATTATCTGTCCTTACTGTTCAGTCGACACATGGAGTCTCCCCACTGCTTGGATGCACTTATTTTTAGGGACGAGCATTTATTTTTCCTCAACAGGTTTTGATCCAGAGCAGGGGAGAGAAAACCCCCAAAAGAAGGGAAGGAAGAAGAGAAAGGCAGACAGTGACACAGCGACAAAGCAGGGATAAACAAGCACCTGCAAGAGTGAAATAAAGAGGCAGGGAATGAGGTGGAAGCAAGACAATGCAATGTTGAATTTAACACACCGCCATTTAATAATGACAGCCGCGGGCATCTGAGCAAAACTTTGGTTACAGAAAAGGATGTCTGGACAAGTTTTTGTGTTTGTTCTGATTCAGGAAAAAATTCCAGTAGGCTGAGTTCAAGGTGAAAATTCTTTATATAAAGGTTATTTAGGAATTCTATATAGGTTAAATAACGAGTGAAAAAACAGCCAACTCGTGTTTCGCCCCCTTACATGGCCATCCGGCCTGGGGCTTCTTCAGGGTGTATCAGATAATCAATTAAGCTTACGAGTCTTCTAGAATTAATACAGTCGGAGATTCTAAGTCGATCTATATGTCTCGGGCATAATCCCACCGGCGTGTCTTAGAAAACAATGCAAAACATTGGGCCCTGGGACTTATTCTTTTACAAATTAAGCAATGCCTATTGCTCTTCCTTCTGGAAATCTATTCACCGTTTGTCTCCTTTCCTACCTGATTCTTTTTATTTACCATCCTACTGCTAATGCATGTCTCACTTCTTTTCGCTATCTGAGTTCAACAGAAACCTAATTTCTCAACTTTTCCTCTGAAACCCCCAACGCATCATGTTTTGATTCCTTTATAAATTGTGCCCTGCTCACATGTGCACAGTGGATGATTTCTAATGATGCCTTACTACTGAAAATTATAAACATAATACAATCCTGCAATTAGGAGTATACTAATAATATGCTAAATTAATAGCAGGTATTCTCTTAGCTGAGACACACAGAATCTTATTTAGAGTTTCTCAGATGTGAAACTTTAACAAAACGTGACGGGTATCCACTCTACCGTATTACAAGTGCCAAACAAAGGCTGTAATGCTCTTTGCAATAAAGTGAATGAGAAATCCTCCATGGCTGTCATTTAATTGTAATTGTAATTATATAGTGCCTACTACGAGGCGTCAAAGCGCTTTACATCAAATAGCACACTACGTCGGAACGATTAGTGGTTAGTCCAGTGGTTATTGTTGTTTATTTTGATTAGTTGTGTAGTTTCCGGTGAACTGTTGGGTGGGATAGATAGGCTGGCAGATATTAGTTATTGTTAGATCACAGGGATAGGGATTTAAAGATAAAAGGTTGTGATCTATGAAATGAGGTATCAGCCAAATGCAGAATGACAATAAAAAGGATTGAGGCAGACAGGCAAGAGACAGAGGAGACTATTGTTTAATTAAACTACTATTCTCAGAAATAGAAGATATGCAGAGGATGGAAGCCAAGCGGAGGGGCATTCTGAAGAAAGAAAGGAGAGGAATCAAGCAAGAGTAAATGAATGACATTTTTTCAAGCAGTGTTTAGGAGTATAGTAGGAGAAGGCTTTCTGTGTTCAAGTAGTTAGAGAATGTCAGCTGTAGAGAGTAACATTATACATAGTGTTCTATATCCAGGGCAAACAGTTTAAACATGTGATTGCAAGTGTATACATCATTTCAACATTAAGAGCCCTAGATATTGCAGAAAAAAAGTGTGATGCTCATTTAAAGTGCTCTAGTGCCCCCGAACCTGGGGGCATTAGAGCACTTTAGTTAGCGCAATATAAAACTGTAAAACAATATCAGTATGCCTTGTAATGCCTTCTTTCATTCACGCTAAGAGAGGGTGTGAGGCAACGGACAGAGATGCTGAATCCAGAGCCGGGAAACAAGGCTCGAGTCTCCGCGTCGACCCAACATCCCTTGACTACGGGCAAACCACTCCATCTTCTCGTGCCTACAAAATCGGTGTGTTCCTATGCAATGCAACTGGCGTCCATGCAAAGCACTCCTACACTGCCTGGTGGAGCTCACGTAACACAATATGAAAGACAAATGGAGGCTGAACCCATGGCTATGCAGATCTGGGCCAGAGGCTTGTTGTTTACGAGGCTGATAGGAAGACCCATTTGTTGGGGGCTTCTACAGGGAACGTCCTGGAGGGTAGGGGGTGAGATGGCATCTGAGTTGATTCTCCTGTTCCTCCCTCCGGTCTGATCCTGGTTCAACCCCCTACCCAGGGAGAGGAGGCCATGACACCCATGCAAAGAAACAGGGAGCTAAGTGGGAACAGGAAAAGTGGGCAACACTCCCATGAATGCTGCATATTTATAGCCTCTGGAGTCATAGGGGGTCTTTAATCCTTGCAAAATGGAAATGAACGAGGACCACAGAAAAGAAAGGCAGACAACTGAATTGAGGGGGGAATGGGACACAGGGATGGAACTGAGGCAGAAAAGATCAAGCAATGCAGGAACTGAGTGAGAAGAGAAAGAGATGACAGAGACTAAAGCAAGTGGGAGAGAGCAAGATGGTGCTTGTGTAACCTACCTCACTGCGTATCGCCCCACCCCATTTCGATAGCTCGGTGGTCCATTCCAGTACCTGAACAGCGCGAGGAAGTCCGGCGGGAGGGTGAGCCGATGGTGGTGAAATGTGAGAGGAGCTCTGGTGACTCACGTTATGGATGCTTTAGACGCGGTCTCCTCAAATTTGCCGTGGATTATAATTTGGCTGTGAACCTTATGACATTGAAGCAACTGGCTAATGTGCTACAAACACAGGCCGTTACGGTAACCCTAAAAGAGGAGTGGCTGGCAAAGATGGCAGACAGAGGGGCAAAGTCCACGAAAACTAAACCTCCATCGTCAACCGTCACGGCGGCTCTGTTAATGTTAATGTTAATCATAGATTTATAGAGCACACAGCTACTTGACAGAGTGTCCCGGCACTATGACAGAAGAGACAAAGAGCTAAGACTCAGAGACCAATATTAGTTATGGTAATAAGTTATGGTAATTGTTCAACCGGATGGGCCAGGACAGGTGCACCAACTTCAGCTCAAGTTCCAAGCAGCCGAGACACAGCAATGGAAGGAAGGATGGTGAGAAAAAGTGACGATCAGACAGCTAAAGGATAAGGAAACCCAGATGTTGGCAACAAACAGGCACAACAGCTGTCTCGTGGTATTAACTCCATGGAAGCTGGAGATGGCCAGCCATCACTTGTTGATATGTTTTCTGCTACAAGGAACAAAGAAATGAAAAAGGCAGTTATCCCAGCGGTCCAGTTGGATTTGGACACCCCTGTGATGTCATCAGAGGAATTTCCAATTACGATGCAGAGCGAGGTGGATGAAGAGACAGTAATCCTGGTGCCCTCATCAGCACTGCAGTCGGATCCATTAAAGTTGGCACCCCGGCGGGGTCATATAGAGCGGAAAAAAAAGTGGGGTTGAGATGTCAGCGGTTGTTGTGTCCTCCAGTAAGGCGAGTCCTACCCAGATAATCCAAGGCAGTTTAACGGGCCCAATAACTTTAGGCTCCCCCAAGCTTTTGGGTGGAAAATTCTTCTCGTTGATGGATGACTCGGAATCATCACCACCAGGAAACAAGTCCTCCACTACTACCTTTTCGGACCTAAGCAGCAACAGCCCATTGGAGGAATCAGTGGTGGCTGTAGGGAGAAAAAGTAGGTCCGAGGGTGGGGAGAGAGAAAAAAAAAGCCTCACTGCAGAAGAGAGGGGAAAGAAAAGGAAATGTGAGAAAAGAGAGCTCTAGACAAGATGGATTGAGTCGGGGGAACTCACCCAACCTAAGATTTGATTATCCAGACACACAGTTGCTGCCTCAGGAAAATGAGAAACCAGATAACGGAATAATAGAGGGTCCCAGCGGCACAGCTGATTCAGAAGTACAGAGCACGGGAGAACCTTCACCCTCTGATATTTTATTTTCTATAAAACAGATGCAGGAGGAAGTGACAAGTGACAATCGTTGGGCATAGCAAGCCTCTAAAAAATTGCAGGGTGCAGTAAGGGGGATCAATAAAACATGCACAGACATATCGGAGAGAATGACAATGGTTGAGGCCCGTACAGAGTTTCTCGAATGAGAGGCAGCAGAATTAAAGAAGACAAAGATATCTCAAGATCCCAGATAACTGACATGATGCGGAAATTGGAAGAGAAGGAGAACAGGCAAAGAAGAAATAACCTCAGACTCCTAGGAATACCTGAAGGCCATGAAGGGGGGATGCAAGAGGGTATAGAATAAAACTTTTGGAGGGGGCCTTCCCAGATTTGATAGGGTGGGACTGGGAAAATGAAATTCAAAGGGCCGATCGTGTTCCCTTAACTCTTAAAATTCATCATGCAGGCAATCAAGAGCAACCTCAGCCAATGCTTGTATTTTCAGGCACATTTTTTCTGAGGGAATGTATATATGCGCAAGCACGGCCAAATGCAAAAAAGGAGTTTGAAGGGGTTTCATTTTGTGCAAGACCTGACTTCACCTATGCCACAGTGGAGAGGAGGTGGCGTGTGAGGCAATTATTCACACAATTCCAGAAATTGGGAGCGGAGGTATATTTACAGTACCCTGTGAAACTGAAAATAGTTTTTAAGGGTAGTGTTCGTAGCCTTACCTGATTGAACTGTCGGGGGAGATCTGAAAGGCCTCAACAGAGAAATGGAGGGAGGGAGCCGAGTAGTTAGATGCAGCTGTTGAGGAGAGAGATTCCCCAATGATTTACAATGAGATGGGACCATCAAGCTTATGATGCTTTGAAGCAGGACAAAATATGGAGAGGTTGTAGCAGATGGATAAGGTGGGGGGTGGAGAGAGCAGTTATACAGATACCCTCACACAGGCTAGGCTTGATTGCTCACATGTGTGGGGTGGGCGGAGGGAGGAGGTGTGGGGGTTTGAAGGGAAAGGGGGTTTTGGGTGATGGGTTATAAATGTAAATGTAAATGTCAAGGTACTTATAGAGCGCACTGTCACCAGACGGCCACCTTGCGGTGTCGCCTTTGCGGTTTCCTGGCGCTGATACTCATACCGCTGTGGAACCCCTCCTGGCTTTCCCTGTGAAGTGTCCACTCCTGGGCACCCCCAGGGTGAAGCCAGGCATCCTTAGCGCTGTTGGGGCCGGTGTGGAGGCTAAGCAAGCTATTGCCCAGAGTTGCAGCGTGGGGCCCGTGATTAGAATAGGCACCGAGGCGAGAATAGACAGGTCCGAGGAAATTGAGCCCGAGCCCCGCTGAGGCGGGAATCGAACCCTGGTCCCTGGCCAGAACTCTGCTTCAGGGTCTGCCGCTCTAACCATTGAGCCACACTCCTCCACGGATGGGGTGGGGTGAGGGGGAGGATAGGGGGTTCATACGCTCAGAGGTGTAAAAGTTGGAAATTAGGACAGAGCCATTTTTGTTAATTGTATCCATGTATAAGAGCTATAGTCGGGCTATGAAAGGCATGTAGTGGGTGGACAAGGAAAAGTGTGTATGTGTGGGTTGAATGATGCCAAAAAAGAGCGAGAGTGGCAGTTTGTCAGCAAACATTGAAAGCAGATGTGGTTTACTTGCAAGAGACCCACATTGAAGGCTCACGTAGAGATGTCCTAAATACTCTTGGCTATAGGTTGATTGTGGGGATCTCTCAAAGTGTTCGAATAGGGGGGCTGGCGATTTTGGCCAAAGGTAATAAAATACAGTTCACGCAAGTTCCAGCTGATAAGGTAAATTGGTGATTGTTGGATGTCATATTAAAAACGGAGGCGTACTGTCATTATGTTCTGTGTATGGGAGTATTTTGGACATCCCACATATTATTAACGACTTATCGAATTAATCAACTCATCAGCCTCTGCCAATAAAGGTATGTGGGGATCTGAATATCAATCTGCCCAGTGGTTGGGATAGTGGGTAGTTTTTTTTATCTCAAATACATTGTTGACGAGCTGTAGAATTGAATGATACCCGTGTTTTTTGTCAGATCATAATCCTTTAATGCTGGAAATTCAGGGTCGGGGAGACTGAAACTAAAACAAAGTGGAGTTTTGAGCGGGCCTTATTAACAAATGTGGATTATCGCAGCCATATGAGGAATTGATCCCAATATTTTTAAAGGGAAAAGTGGTAGTGCATCAATAGGGGTAGTTTGGGACACACTGAAGATGTGTTTACGTGGGGGGATGCTGGGGTTCTCGTTGGATAGAGAGAAGGAAGAAAAACAACTCATTCAGCGTAAACAAGATATGTTAGCCACTGCTGAGGAGGACCTGGTTGGAATAGTCAAGCAGGGAGGGGAGATAGGGGAGGCTCACCTAGGGGTCACTTTAGCTAGATCAGCACTTAATCAGATTTTTGCAGATAGAGCTGCAGAAAAAATGGCAGCCCGGAGGGAGGAAGTGTATGAATGTAGCGAGCAAGCCGGGCATCATCTGGCTGCAAGTGCTAGACAGAAATCTCAGCAAATGAAGTGAGAGGAATATGTGATCCCACTTTCGGGGCAGTTTCTGAGCCCAGGAAGATCAGGGAGGCATTTAGGGCATATTATCAATAGCCAGCTCAGATCAGATAGCCGATACTTTGAGAGGAGTGCCGCTAAGGATATTGTCCCCGGAAGATAAAGAGTCCCTGGAAGGGGACATATGTTGGGAGGAGATTTATACGGCATTAGCTGGTATGGCTACAGGTAAGGCCGCAGGGCCTGATTCGATCCCAGTGGAATTTTATAAAACGTTTGCCCCCCAATTGAAAGTACATCTGACTGATTTATTAAATCAGATCTATAGAGGAACTCCCCCTCTAGGATCGTGGTCTACAGCAAATATGGTTGTTTTCTTAAAAAAGAATAAACCAGCCACAGTTCTTAGTTCATATCGACCAATAACTTTAATGAACGGGGATGCAAAGGTTTGTCCTAAGATTTTAGCTGCACGGTTGGCACAGGTTATGCCACAGATAGTGTCCAGCCGACAACATGGCTTTATAGCGGGCGGGACATGACAGATCAGATCAGAAGAGTGGTCACACTGCTCGATGCAGTACAAGTGTCATGGGACCCTATGGCTCTGGTCTTATTGGATGCAGAGAAAGCCTTTGATAGGGTCTTCTGGCACTTTCTCTGGCAGATAATGCAGATTATGGGCATTGGACATTTTACAAGTGGTTAAGACCCTATATTACAAACCAGGAGCTAATATTTTTGTCTCAGGTGATTTGCCTGAAAATATAGAGATCACACAAGGGATACGGCAATGGTGTCCCTGCTCCCCCTAGCTGTTTGCACTGTATATAGTCCCTCTGAAACGTAAATTCAAGCTAAATTCAGCAATTACACCACTGGTAGTACAAGGGTATGAGAAGAAAATCTTAGCGTATGCAGACGATATAGCCATGGTGACCCCTAAACGTAAAATGGCCCTTAAAACAATTGAAAGGGAGGCAGTACTCTTTGGGGAGGTTTGCGGATACTCGTTGAATATGGATGAGACCCACATGGTGATAAATGATAAGATAACGATGGTGGATAAAAGAATGATAAAAAAGCTGTCTATATGGGTGTTAGCATCAACTCGGAGGTGGACTAAATCTGGACCCTCTCATAAGAAAGATGAAAAAATATCTAGGCAGATTAGACAATTTCCATCTTACAATTGTGGGGAGGTGTAATTTAATAAAAATGATTTTTTTCCCTAAAATTCTTTATTTGTTTAGGTCAATCAATTTAGAATTCTCGAACCATTGGTTGAAGACGCTTGAGGCAGTGTTCTCAAGGTTTTTATGGGCCTACTCCAAACCAACAAAGGCATTGAAATACCTTTCACTTCCAAAAGAAAAAGGAGGGGGGGCATTACCAAACCTCAAATTGTATTATTGGCCTTTATGTTGCAATATAGCTCTACATTACTTGGACAACAGCACATTAATAAGCCTCAAGAGGCTATATCTTCAACATATGAGTTATTGATTGGCAATGAAGCCTGGGGTTGCTTCTGGAGACAACTAGAGTTTAGCTATTACTAAAAAGTTAGATTCAAGTGCATTTTGGGTGCCTATAAAGTCTGGGCCGGGGTATGCAAACTGCTGAAAATAGGAAGAATGAACTTTTACAAACCGTTGCTGACTAATGAAAATCTTCCCTTAATTTTTGGGGTTTAGTGTATACAAAGATGGTCGCAATTAGGTATCAACAGTCTACGGGCTTTTTATTCCTCCACTGGGATTGTCTCATTTGCGGAGTTAAAACATAAGTTTGGTATTAACTATAGAGACTTTTTTAAATATCTGCAAGTCAGGGACTATCTGCAGCATAAGGGGGGTGGCTCAGTGGGCTTTGGCATAATTGAGCTGGTCGAGAAATAACCGCACGATGCGAAAGCAGAATCGAGAATTTATATAATATTCTGAATTTAGAGATGAAAGGTGATCTCGTAAAGTTCTCGGCAAAATGGGAAGAGAATGTATTGATATCGGATTTGGATCTCTATAAAGCTCTTAATTTCTCGCAATCTGTTTTTATGTCAGCTAATTTGCAAGCTCACTTCTTTCAGACCTGCTTTATGTTATACCACACGCCCACTAGTATAGCAAAATGGGGCAGGGCTGAGGTGTGAACTGTCCTCGCATTTCCATGTGTGTGATGATGTAGTGCATATGTTTGCACCTTGTAGTGCCCTGAGCACTGTAAAAGACTAAATCGCCCGTTTTCTTGAATATAAACTAGAGATAAAAGTCAGTCTGACCACACATCGTATTTTATTGGGAGTTCAAAAAGAGGGACGGTTATGAAGGCAAAACCTTTTTTGGCAGTGGCAATGGCTTTTTTAAGACTGACTATAGCATCGGCCTGGCTAGATCCGAATTCCCCAGTGTTCCAACACTGGTTGAGACAGCTATTGGTGAACCACAATCTGGAGAAGGCTATTTATGCTAGGAAAGACAGACAAGCAAAGAAAAGGGGAAGTAAACTTTGGGCACCCCTAAGTGGTTGGGTAAACAACTAGATATGTAAAGGGCTCTTGGGGGATTTGTATTTAGTATATATGGCAGTGGGAGACCCAGGAGGTCGGGCTATAGCCTTTTCTATGTCTTTTTAAAATAGCCAAACTATCTTTAAAGGTTACATTGTGTGGCTAGCAAGACGGTTAGGAATTTGTATATGTATATAAGGATTGCTCAATTGTTTGTATATCCTGTGGGCAAATTGAATGCAAATGGGGTATGAGACCCTCAGGTTGAGGGGGGTCTGTCACTTTTATTGGTATTTTTGGAGGGATTTTATTTAATGTCAATGTTTATTCTTGCACAAAGCACTACAAAGTAGGACAGCTGACTTTGTTAGGGGTAAATCTGCCGCCTGATTGGTCAGCTCCAACTCTATGTTGTGGTAAAATAGAAAAGATTGTATTTTTGGTTATATGGATGGTTTTTTTTATACTCTTTGTGTATAGTGATTAACTCTGAGTGTATGGGGCAGGGCATGGGGGGGTGGGTATAGGGTGTTTATATTGATAGAAAATGTGCAATAAAAATATTTACAAAAAAAACCAGACAAAAGCAAGTGGGTGGAGGGGCAAGCAGTAGAGGGGCCAGGGTGGGGCAAGGAAGCAAACAGATGTAATGAATGAAGGGAACAGGGACAGGACATGCAATAAGCGGATCTCCAGCATAAGTTTCACTGTGCAACCACGCAAAACATGCATCTGCTCGACCGATAAAGTATGCTTAACCCCCAACACATGTACACATGCACAGATCTCCCTGTGAAACTGGAACACAATCAGCAAGGCTGCTATTACACTGTCCATCCACAGCTGACTCCAGAACACCTAATCTGCACTACACAATAGGATTGTACGCCACATAGACGCACAAAGCAGAACTGCCCTGCAAAGCTGCGGATACACAAAACATGACAGTTCACTGGCATAAAAAAAACCTGCATACATTACAAAAAATGGTCACTACAACAATTTGGCGAAATTATAAAGTAGCATAAAAACACTGAACCCCCTCCCCCCCATAAAGGGATATCATGTCGTTTTCATCCAGATTTAGGAAAGGTTGAGCTGCTGCTCTCCATGTGGTATTGCGTTATGAAGCTTAGTATTATACTTTCCACTACACAAAGGACAAAACTATTTATATTGCCTATGCTTGTTTTAATGCATGGTGTGAGTAAACCCTCACAAAATACATGGGCAGAATTTACCTTTGGTTTTATGTGTGAAACAAACAGATTTTAAGTTATCTAGATAAGGCCGTCATAACCTTTTGACTTCTGTGGACTCCCACTGAGTCATTACTGGAATGTGGTGGCCCGAACTGAGTCATTATTGGAAGATGGGGTCCCCCGAGCCTAAGCAATTTTCATAATTTGAATCTCAAAACAATGCACAAAAATACAAAAACAAACATATACCAAACGAATGCTCAAATATTGAAATATTTTGTTTAATTCACAATCAATATAAACTTTTACATTTTCAATTTTGCTTCCTTTTTTGTATACACTTTATGATGTTGAATGTATTCATTTTAATATTATCTCATTTTGTAACACAATCATGGACCCCTGAGTTTGCCTCACTGACCCCCAGGGGTCCTGGGACCACAGGTTAAGAACCACTGATGTAAATTGCTTTGATTTGATTTTTAAACATAGCTGACAAGTGTCTCATGGGGATGTATAAAACGCCAGGCCAATTCTGGCATTTTAGTCAGCAGCACTTTGAATGCTAGGATTATGAGCCCTTAATGAAAGTGTAAAATGGAAAACTACATGGCCCGCAATGCTGTGGTCTTAAAAGCCAGGAATGGCTGATAGTATCAAATGTCATAGTGCTACTTGGCAGGCTTGTGAAATGCGAAAAGGAAAATTACATCCTGACTGACTTTTTTCTTGCAGGGCATCAACAGCCAAGTAGGTGAGAGGACAGAGATAGCCTTTCAAAGGCAAATACAAGCTACTCACTGCAAATGGGTTAACATAAACACTCATTGGAAATGAACATGCTAACAAAGGATGCTATTTATCAGAACAGTGCAGCAGTAGCGGAAGCTAGACATGTCTAAAGACACATTTGGAAAGAAAAAACAATATGCTGGCACCATTCTTCCCGAGGTTAATTTCACGTGATTTAGATGGGGCAGCTGCATCTCCACTAGGATTGATGTAATCTGCCTTGAACAGGTGCGCCACTTGCTGCAGGTGTGCCATGACTATCTCTTGTGCTGATGACACCCCAGTGTTATACCCTCAACAGGGGTCATAGTTCACCATGGACGAGGGTGAGGCTGGTGGTCATTGGGACGCCTCTATTCTTCCTGTACAAGCACTGTCACTGTGCATGAGGCCCAGCCCATGCAGCCTTCTAGTTCAGTAGTAAAATTAGGACCAATTTAAAATGATGATTTTAGTTTTGTACTGCTCTGCTGTGCTGTCAATCATTAGGGGCCTGTGTGCCAGCTTGCATCATATCCACTCAACACCAACAGACCAGTCATCTCAATCGCCAGGTGCGGCACAGACATGCACTTGGGCTCAGCCTTGATTTGCTGAGTGAATGTTATGATGGATGGTGGCACTCGTTAGGGACGATGACAAGTGTCAATGAAGGTAAGTCACTTGTGCCTTCTGGGAAGGCTGAGGGAGCACACATTGGTGTCACATGTTATAGTGCTTGAGGAGGGTCAGCAGGAATACCTGTACTTTCCCGCCTATGTAAGCGACACCAGCAGTCATCACATGACCACCATGAATGGATGACTGTGGGTAGTGCAGTTCCAACTCTATCCAACCAGTCTGACAGCAAGGAATTGCGTATGGACAAAGCAGGTTCCACTCTTGTTGGCCAGTCAAGCAAAGTACTGAATTACTGAGTCTGAGCCCCTCTGCAAGCAAGACAAATAGGACATATATCATTTTATTTAGTTATGGAAGCGCAACTAAAGTGCAGATGTGTTTATGCATTTAATAGTTTTACAAAGCTCTTAGGTGTTGCCCTATGACTACTTTAGAGCACTGTGGAAGTAAAGAAGGTGAAAGGAATAGAATTATATGGTGATGAAAAGGAATTGAACCACCTGGATATGGTACACATAGGAGACACGTAAATGGTCATCCTAGAAAAAGGTCTTGGAGGACATTTTTGCCTGGTTTTTATATTGACTATGTTTTAAAGTGTGAACATTAAATGCATCTCTGAAAAGGCAGGTTCTAAGGTGGTTTCTGAATTGAAGGCCCTTTACTAGGTTTCTCATAAAAAGGGTCCGGTCGTTACCAAAGTGAGGCCTCACACACATCAAGCACCTTCCTCATTTGTCAGTGTTCTGGGCTTTTGATGAATGAGCTGTGGAGCACTGTCCGATCATGAGGTTTTCATAGGTTGGTAAGGTGAGGCCAGATGCTTGACTGTATGATAAAGAGTGACTACTTTCATGTGAGTGCGGATGAGTGACTGAATGGATGAAAGCATAGAGATACTTTTAGTTGTAAGCCAGACTAATTGACTTAGACAATACCTTCTCATAGTGCAGACACCTCGATACAAGGTTTAGTAGTTACAACTTGATTCTAATTCATTTTTTGTTTATTATACACAGGTTTCTTTTGCAGGTGCATTAGCCCACCATATCGGATTGCAACAGGTAGCACTACCTTTGAATATCTAGTTTCATATAAAGCACCCAACTCCTTGGGGCCGATTCACAGAACTAACTTAAGACAAAATCCTAAACTTACTACTTTTGGTATTCACAGAAGTTAGGATTTTGTCTTAAGTTTGTCTTAAGACAAACTTAGGACAGACTTAAGACAGACTTAAGACAGACTTAAGACAGACTTAAGACAAACTTAAGATAGACTCAAGACAGACTTAAGACAGACTTAAGACAAACTTAAGACAAACTTAAGACAAAATCCTAACTTAAGTCTGTCTTAAGTCTGTCTTAAGTCAGTCTTAAGTTTGTCCTAACTTCTGTGAATACCAAAAGTAGTAAGTTTAGGATTTTGTCTTAAGTTAGTTCTGTGAATCGGGCCCCTTGGCTCTGCACATGCCCAAGGAAGTCCAGGTTCACACCTGCTCCCACCATTCTGAAATATGAGAAAGCTTTGTGCAGCATGAAAGGGTTTTCTCACTAATTCCTCTCGCATCTTGTAAATAGCTGGGCTTTGCTGCCCTGTGGACCTCTTCTATGGCCCACATGTGGAGGGGCACTTAAGATGTGACAGGAGCAAGGCTTTCCCATGGAGACTTAAGACAGAGGGGCTGATTCTGATTCCATCTGTAAAACATACCGACCGACACGGACCGGGAACGGAGACTGACCGACACGGACCGGCGCCGTACGACCCGCGCAGTACGATGCAACGCATGTGAATTACAACCCACTCGCACGGAACACGAGCCGAACAACGGAAACGTACGAAAAATCTGTGATTCGCCCGTAAAATGATCGGGAATCCTAACGACCGACACGCACTAGGAATTGACAAGACTGAAACGTACCCACGATGCACGAGCCGCGCAGTATGATGCAAAACGTATGAATTGAGACCGACTCGCACGGAGCACGATCATGAAAACCGAGACGCACAGCAAATAGTGACTAGCAAACTACAGACCCCTCTGCGTCCAACGCATACGACAACATCAAAAACAGCAGAATGTCAGTGTGACAGACTCGGGTTACCCCGCGCGAGCCTCTGGCAGCGTCCGACACAGTCAAACGACGTCTCCATCATGCGCAACAAAAGCAAAGGAAAAGTCACAACAAAAAGCCCCAAAAAACAAATGACAAAGCCAATAAATAAAAAATAAAAAAGGAACCAAGACACACCCACAACTCCACCTGTATAATGGCAAGAAATCCCTACCATGATCCTTCGCAAACTACAGGCATAGGACAGCAGACACCACCACCACATTGCAGAGACACACCACAATGCACACAACAACTACACCATTTGCACCACTTAAAAACTAAATCACATATTCACTGACAAACTCACACCTACCACACTCACATACACCCCCCCATCAATCCCCACAACCACCCACCACCTTGCCCCCAAGAAGAATCCAAAGTTCACAGATAGTGAGTTGGAAGTCATGGTTGATGAAATACTCAGGGTAGAGCCACAGTTGTTTGGCACATTGGTCCAACAGACCCCCATGTCACAGAAAACCAAGATGTGGAAGAGGATTGTTGACAAGGTCAACGCACAAGCACCTTGTTTGCGCACAAAGGACAATATACAGAACAGGTATTATGATGTGCGCATGAGGGACAAGAAGCTCATCGACAGGGAACACACCCTGAGCAGGCAGACTGGCGGTGGCCCTCCTGCCAAACCAATGCACTTCAGCTCCTGGGAGGAGAAGGTGCGGGCCATCCTACCACCGGAAAGCATACATGGATTAACAGGAATACCAGAGCCTGGTGAGTACACATCCAATACACTCATAATTGTGTGGCAACACACATATAGCACTGTCAAGGGGACTGTGAAAAAAATTACCGCCAGCAAAGCCATAGCAACGGAAAGGCAAGTATCCTGTGTGGTGTATATCAGTTATACAAATACAATATCTGCCATCCCACAGTAAGATGGAACTACGTCCTAACATGTACAAACCTAATGACCAATACTGCAAGGCATGACCATAAATAACCAACAAACACTGTCATCCATTTTGCCACCACTGTCACACCACCTCACAGGAAAGCTGAGTCAAAATGAAGGAAGGTTGGGCTGCTGGGAATGTGCATGTAGCAGAAAGCATGATGGGAGTTGCAGTCACAGCCACCAGTCCCCCACCCACATGTCCCTGCAGGCTCACACTGAACCATGCTCACCTCACAGGGAGTGCAAAAGTACTACCAAGATGGCTGACACTAGGCCCTGCTGTGGGAAGCACAAGACCATGCTGGGCCTTGACCTCTAACTGACAACAGGACACTAAGACCAGACATCCTGAACATAAATTGTGACTCCCTGCAATGGAAGCAGGACACATGGGGGATTCGCTGGCCTCTGTGGGTGAAGGAGGTCCTGCAATACCATCAATGTCGCCTCAAAGCACACCTTCTCAGCCAGAACAAAGTGCACCCTTGGGACCAGTCACTCCAAAAGTAAATGTCTTGGCAAGATGAATGACACATGGTCATGATGTATGAATTGTCTGCAAGTCACACCTATGCACTGGCCAACTCAAACACATCTACACTCACACCCATTGGAACTGTAGGTATCCTCCCACTCTCTGGAGATGCAGTGTCCCTGTGGAGTCCCCTGACCTGGCTGTGAAAATGTGTCTTGTAGATGACAATTGGGGAGATGTAGACATAGTACATAGCAACAAGCACACACAATGTCACCTATACATCATTGACAGTGGACACCTGACAGTGGCTAGAATGAACACACACATAGCTGACACTGTAGCATGGTGTCATTCAAAGAATGTGCAGTTGTGAGCTGCATTTCAATCCCACATCGGTCTGCATTGTACGCAATGTTCATGCAACACATTATTCACTGTCATGGAGACCCCAAACACAATGACTAACCTGGACTGTATCTGAGGAGGCATACAACTCACAACAGCTGAACTGTAACACACACACCTCTGCCCATCACTGTAATGAGCATTGAAAAGCAAGAGAGCTTCTGTGCCCAATCCCTCTCACTGTGGAGGAATTTGACAAGATAGAAGGCATTAGCACATACAAAACTCAGCACCAACTTCATTAGCTATGCTAACACCATGACTTGTATGAAAAGAGATGTGAACTAGGAACACAGACAACAAATTAGTGTCTCACATTGGATCTCAGGCATACCATACTGCAACCATGTTGCACAGACACACCAATGTGACACACAGAGGAAAGAGAAGAATCACACAATACATGCCCCAAGCTCGCCACATACCCCAAGTGTAATTGTACGTATGTCATTGTTAAAGCACAAATGCGGACAGTGATAATACAGCAGTGTCAGGTATGTAATGGAACCTGAGTGGCAATCTGCATCTACAGACAATTGGTCAATACATGAGCTGGTCATGCACACAGCTTGACGTGCACATCAAAATGCTCCAGGTTGCCATCACAAAGTGCTCCAACAATATCAACCTCTGTCTGTCACAACTTAGGAAAATGCAATGTACAGACTCTCATAATGATGTTCAGTGTCAAATGTCATGTGTGTGAAACATTGAGGTCTGTAAAAACATAACATACATTGTGTGTCTCCTTCAAACACAGGGGATGCTAGGGACACAGCAGGTCCTGAGGAACAGTCCCAGTCCCAGACTCTGCCGGACCCTGAGCTCCCCTGCGTGGATCACTCTCCGTCCTCTTCGGACGACGACCTTGACCGACCTGGCACCTCTGGCGTGAGTTATCGTGCAGCCCCAGCAGCAGTAACATCAGCACCCCCCTCAACCACTCCTGCCACATCGGACACCAGACAGAGTCCCCATGCCGACACGGACAGGCCCAGGCCCCAGAACAACAACCGGAACAGGTACACAGGGCCCCCCGGAAGCAAGGGACAACACAACCGGCGCTAACACTCAAGGGGGCCCAGTGTTGGCTGGGCCGGCCATGGCAGGTCCTACCCCTGTGGGTCGGGGTGGTGCGAGGGTGGCCAGGCAGAGGACACAGCCTGACGATGGAGCTGGACTGCATGATGAGCCACACCTGGAACGCATCATAGATGCGTACCAGGAAAGTACCGGAGAGTTTGGACAGGTCTTGGGCATCCTCAAGGAACTCAAAGAACAGCAGGCTGCCCATCATGCCCGCTTGGACTCCCACATGGCCCGGGTGGAGTCCAAGTGGGACAAATTGGATGAACTAACAGCAGTGCATAGGGGCATACTGACATGCCTACACCAGATCAGCACCAACCTGACCACACCTTCATGTGCGCCCACAGCATCTGTTGCCAGAACATCCGCAACAGTCACAGGGAGGGAGGAGGACTCTGGCGGAGAGTCCTCGGCACCGCATCAGCCTACACATGAGGGTCCCCCGAGGAAGAAGAGGGGTCATCCGAAGAAGGGCAATTAAGATGCTGATGGCCATGCATATCCCCCAAGCACCCAACACCTGCTCCTGTTAACATCCTTTGTGTGCAAACGAGTTGACCTTGTCGACCTACATCTAAATCACCCACTTGACATGGAGGGTTAAAGTTGTGACAATGCACCAAATGACTGTGGATTCTACTCTGGATATTTCAACTACCAAGACTACCAACTCACCTGTGAACTTTGGATTACCATCACATTGTACAACACTGCAAATTCCGTTCACCATCCTTACACATGTTTGTAAATAAATTCACAATCACACAATACTTGCCTATGTCGTGATTCCTACTTGCTTTGTGCCATGGCGATGATGAGCAGCTAAGGATCACTGTGCATGCAAACTAATACAGCAATGTGAACACAGTATGTGAGTCATGTGAATGTGGCACATATGAGGGAGACACACCACTAGGACAACACAACACAATCTCACCAGGGCCCCTAACTCCTCGTCAACACTGATGTCAACAGGAAACACAGTGGAATGCACACACACAACACCCATCCGGGATCATTGGCAAGCAGCCCACAGGTACAGGATCCGAATTACTGTTAGATGTGTGGACACACACGGAGCACATCACAAAGTGAAGGGCAGGTTTATTAAATATTCACATTGTGAGAATTCCACAACTGATGCACGTTAACCTAACGTGACAGTGATCAGAAAATGAAACATGTGGTGAACGATGAAAGTCCAGGGGTGTGTAGCACATCATTGGTTGGGACTTGCACTCTGGAACAAGGATCTGTGTCTTGGGGTTCAGACCGCACCACACAGCATCCAAAGTACCCTGTGAAGGACAGGCAGAAAACACAATCAAAAACACAGATTTACAGGAGACAACAACAATATACATGCCCAAAACAAAACACTAACTACCCAGACACATCCTAACAATCAGGTAAACACTGTTTGGGAGTACAGACTACCAGAATGGACACATCACAGCAAGCATCCTGACAAGTAGCATACAGCCACACTCAATCGGCACCAGTGCACCGCCAACATAGGTCATGCCGACACATTACTTTAACAACACATACCTGTATACTGACATTCATGAGAAGAATTTCTGGATCAGCTGGCTTCGAACATCACCATCACCCTCATCATCACTGGCATCATGCCCCAGGCCAGGATCCTCCACGGCTGGCGGAGGTTGGTCATCGTCATCCTGGATGAGAGGCAACCGCTTGCGCACTGCCAGGTTATGTAGCATGCAGCACGCAATGATGATCCTGCACACCTTCGCAGGTGCATATGGGAGGGCCCCTCCTGTCTTGTCCAGGCAGCGGAATCTGCTTTTCAGGAGGCCAAATGTCCGCTCAATCACTCTCCTGGTCCGACCATGTGCCTCATTGTAGCGCATCTCCGCTGGTGTCACAGGGTTCCTGAGGGGTGTCAGAAACCACGGCATGTTGGGGTATCCGGAGTCACCTACAGAGAGACAATTGCACATTAGTTGAGTGTGAAAATAGGGTGCGAATCTACTTTAGCAAACACACACAATGATAAGCAGTCAGTACACACCGACAAGCCAGGAACGCTGGTACTGTATCTGTGCCATCATCGTTGGGATGCGACTACTCCTCATCATGTAGGCGTCGTGCGCTGTGCCCGGGAACCTTGCACACACATGGGAAATGGTCATGTCCGCCAAACAAACGACAAGAGCATTTATAGAGTGGAAATGCTTCCTGTTCTGGTACGTCTGCTCATGTGCCTGCGGTGGTACCAAACCACATGTGTCCCATCGATAGAGCCAAAGACATGTGGCATCCTGCCCAGAGCATAGAAGTCCCCCTTGATGTCAGCTAGTTGTTGTGCTTTGGGGAAATGGATGTACTGGTCAAGGAAATGCAACATTGCCTCCAACACATCCCGAAGCACACGGCTGAACATAGTCTGTGACATCCCACCAGCAGTAGCAACAGTGTGCTGGAAAGTACTGGTGGCAAAAAAGTGTAGGGCTGCCATCACCTTCAGCTTGGGGGTCAGCGCTGTAGGGTATGTCCAGCCAGGTTGCAGATGTGGGGCCAACTGCTCCGCCAATTCTTCGATCAGTGGCCTGGTGAAGTGATACCGTCGCATGCAGTCACGTTAACCCATGGTTTCCACGTCCGGGAACGGTCTGTGGACATTTGGTCTCCTGCAGTACAACGGAGAGCAAAGACAGTTTGTCATTCCCCCTATCTATGTGCCAATGTACATGACAAATAGCACATGAGACCACATTACAGGACACAAGAACATGATGTGTGTGCTCTGGGTATGGACACACATATCAGATACATGCCCATCATCTGACATCTCAGCACTGCAGGGCCACACAACAAGGTCCCTGTTGTGCTGTGAGCAATCAATGGACTCCGTCACAGTACATCAGTACGAGTGTCACATACCAGACACACACCACAGAGACTAGTGAGGACAGATGTCTACCCCACATCACAGGATCCTGACAGACAGACACAGGAACCTTGTGTCGCAACATGGACACCATCATGATGTGGCTTCTCATATGCACAACACAAAGCACACATAACACACACATGTAGTGCCCCCTGATTTCATGCCAGCTTACACATGGATGTTTGTGACACACAGACGCAACATCAACTCACATTGACAATAGACAGGGATGTTGTGAACGTTTGACATTGAGCACATTAAATCATCTCTGCATGAAAATGCACACATACTGTGGATGAACATCACATATGTGGCACTGTGTCACCCTGTGAGGCACCTACCATTCCACTGAAGAGTCAGGGTGTGTGTCACATGACATACACAATGTACACCGGGAACTGTGTACACGCCTCATGCACTGAAATGCACTGTTGTCAAACACAGTGGTTATGTGTCCAGCCAACAATTGTATCTGTCCCCATGACAACCTGCCCTGCCTGGGAGTGGGTGCCACTAAGTTAAACATACAAAATCACATGTTTATCCACATACTCACACAGGTAATACAGCCTGACATGCACTTTGAGTTACTGTGTCACAGACTTTATTGTTGTTGTGCCCATGGGTCAATGGCAAGCTATGGTGTGTTGCACGCCTTCAACAGTTACTTCTATGGTGACTGACGCGGGTGACCAATGCGAAAGACGCGTTGGACACCTAGGGATGGAGCCACATGCACGCCTTGCACGCACGCGTTGCACAATCTCTTCAATGGGGACTGACACGGGTGGACGGAGCCGCACGCACGACTTGCACACACGCCTTGCACAATGTCTTAAATAGGAACAGATGCGGATTTGAGCCTGGTACAAATCGGTTTCTTGAAAATCTGTTGGCTGCCTGCAACAATGTTTCAGACTCGTCATTGCAATGCTTTTGAATATTTCAAATGATGCGGATGGCGTGTACGAGGCGTGCAATGCGATGGATTTGCCAGATTCATAGGATGCAAACGTGTTGGACCTATCGCTTTTGACACATGGGACTGAATCTGCCTCTGCAGCACAGATATAAGTCTGTCTGTTCACCTGGGAGCTCACTTGACTGCAGTACATGATCAAGATTGACATCTCTGCTACCACTGCTGCTGTCTCTGCATCCTCTGGCTCCAAGAATGGCACGTACTGCGGAGAGGGCCCCAGCCTTCACAGTGGAGGAGAACAAGGCCCTGCTGGACAGCCTCCTTCCACAGTATAGCAAGTTGTATGGGACACCAGGGAAGCAGGTGAGTGTGCACTCCACATCCATTATTCATTGTGTATGTTGTCTGACTGTCACCAATGAAATTGTGTTTATACCCCCAGGGTGTGTAGGTTCCTGTAG
This sequence comes from Triturus cristatus, assembly GCF_964204655.1. Classification (NCBI taxonomy): domain Eukaryota; kingdom Metazoa; phylum Chordata; class Amphibia; order Caudata; family Salamandridae; genus Triturus; species Triturus cristatus. The sequence continues at coordinate 1,529,603,797 of NC_140591.1, forward strand.
TGGACAGGTACTGTGCATGAAAAGTGCCTTTTCACACGGTTGTAATACTCAGGCGATGTTTCCCTGTTGGAACTTCAGGACAACTGTCAATCACCATATCTGCACTACCTGTGTCCATCATATACCCTTGCGAGACATGTATATCCAACTGTGTGATGCACAAACATGTGGCATGTGTGGTAAAGGACTTTTTCTTTCCTTGTCATCCTCACAGGTTGATGCCCACCAGAATTAGGAGATCTGGCTGACCATTGCCCGGGCTGTTCGTTCTGTGGGGGCCCACAGACGCCGCATCCGCTCCTGCCAGAAGAGGTGGCAGGACCTTCGTGGCTGGACCCGGAGGATTTCCAGAGTCCAGCTGAAGCTGTTGCCTCCTCGCAGAAGGTTCGGACGATGGACACTGACCCCCCACATGCTCAAGATTCTGGCGGTGGTCTTCTCGGACCTGGATGGGCAGTTAAAGGCCACACAGCAGCAAGGAGGGGGTAAGTGCATGCATTCTCTGTGTCCAATGTCTCACATGCTCTTTGCACTCCCACATCCTGGTTTCACTTCCACAGATCTCCTGTCTGATTGTACAGGAGTCGTGTGGCAAAAATAGGTCATGTCCCATTCTCATCTGATACACAGGTGTGCCCCTTTCAGTCTGTGACTTGTGTAACTTGGGTTGTGTGTTCCTGCTGTTGTACAAATGTAACGTTGTGAACAGCATCTACGACCGGTGCATTGTTTGGTCTTCATGAGTGAGGCACAAGATTTCCATGTGTCTGCACATTGCCAGAAAAAAAGACATGTACTCTGTGTGGGCAATTGATATGTGTTCCAGTTGATGTTTTGGCACACCATATGTGCCAGGGGTATTTGACACACAGCCATGTAGCAGCAACGACAATTTATGGGCATCAGAAAAATGTACATCATGTGTTTCACACATACATGGACACATGCCTGGTGTCCAGGGTAATCCCATGTTGCACATGTTCCTGGACAGGTATGGCTACTCCGGACATGAAGTACACTCTGTTCTTCTACTCCTGTGTGTCAGCCTAACATTAGTGCATTGTGAAGTGTGCTATATGGTGTCTGCATCGGTGTCATTGTGAGGTGGCCTAGCCTCTTAGACTCCTGTGGTGTTGGTCATTTTGGTTTGTGCAGCTAGCTGGGGTGTGGCCAATGGATCATCACAATGGGTTCATGCATAGGTGTGGAATCACTTGACGGTGCATAATGTTGTATTGTACATCACAGTGCAGGCAGTCTCAATTCATTCTCATCATGCTGTGATGTCATCATGCTTACAGATTTGTGCTTGCAGTCAGTCATCTGTTGCATTTTTTATTACGTGTGATCATCAGATGCCTGAAGATGTGGCTAGCATTGGGTGTACCTGTGCACTTGACATCTGCAGGGCTTAAATTCTCATATATGTTAATGGTTGTGACACAGTGCAGTGTGTTTAAATTTGGATGCACTGCCCCTGAGACAGAAGCCAGTGCTGGCTGCTTAGCCATACTGGGCCGTAGCATGGTATCCCACTTGCTGATGTGCATCCCACAGTGATATCAGTTGTACAGCATGCACTCTATTGTGGCCTTGACCATCAAAACATGTGCACATCATGGTATTTTGTGAGTGATGCATATCCATTTTAGTGACAATGAATTTGGCCATCCCTTTGCATGACACATATACTGAGTCAGTGGCAGGAGATGGCATGTGTTAGTCCTGGCAGATTAAAATCATGAGTCCTGCAGTTCTGAGATATGTCCATGTGGTGCTTGTGCACAAATATGAGAAGTGGCATACAACATGCCCCAGACAGATGGGTCCATGGAGGGGCAGGATATGAGGGGCATGGTTGACTGACAGGTGTCATTTCCCAAAAATGTCTCCACTTTTCGCAATATCTGGCACTTGATGCCAAGGCGTACTTTGTGATGTGCTGTACTGACTGTGATGTGTCAGGTGAAACAGGTGACTGATGTGGATCTGTTTATCCCGATTGACTGCGGATACATCTACGGCTACTGGAGGAGACAGTCTATTGACCAAGAGGAGCCTCAGAGCCAGACTGGGTCAGCTTCAGAGGATTTTGAGGGACCCAGTGGCACTGAGGGTGAGGGGAGCCACACAGAGGAGACCTCAGCTACAAACACCTCTGCTGAGGAACACAGCATCTCCAGTGAGGATTCCCTTGGGGAGGCGGGTGTCAGCAGACCCCAGACAACACCTAGCGAGTCTGTCCCAACCACCACCACCACCATCTCCACCCTCCCAGATGTCCGTGGAGGCCCCCGTGTGAGGTAACATGTCTCCTTTGGTCCAGGCACCGCACCCCCTGCCCCTGTCTCCCCTGCTGCCCTGAGTGTGGAGTCTGTGGACTTACTGAAGCAGCTCCATGTAGGGCAGACTGCGATGCTGAGTGTTCTCTATTCCCACACCACTCTGTGGACTCAACTGGTGTCCTTCATGGAGGGCATCTCATCCAACATGTCTGCCCTACATCGGACCATTCAGTCCATGGCCTCCACACAGACAGCAGCAGTATCCCTCCTCCAACAGTCCCTCACCCCTCCTACCTCTGCCACACCCACAGCCCCCACTACCCTACCTGTCCAATGCACACACACACCAGCACCGGCACGCACCACAACAGACCCAGGCAGCACACAATCATGCAAGTCAAAATCAAAATCCGCAGGCACGCACACTCCAGGGACTGATGACACACACACAGGGGATGGGTCACAGACGCACAAACAGGCATCCACGAGCACTCTACAGACCTCAGATGCTTCTCCCTCCAAAAGCACTTCCTCTGCCTCACCTGCACCCCCCCCTTCCAAGCAGCTCTTCCTCTGTGACCTTGGCCTCTTCCCCACCGATCCATCTGCTCAGCTGCACAAGGGGAAGAGGAAGTCACCACGCACAAGGGCGAGTTCCCCTGCCACACAGACACCCACCCCCAGGAGCCCGGACACTGAGGCCCCCATCCGCAAGTTCCCCCAGAGCAGGAAGAGCAAGACCCCCCCAATCCCGCAGTTCAAAGTCACAGTCTACATCCTGCAGCCCCCAGGCCACCACTCCACAGGTCCCCCACCACACCCTGCCCCTGGTTCCCCCACACACCGATACCGCATCCCCAAAATGCTTAGGCCATCCCCTCCTACCACATGCACTTCCACCCCCACCTCACATGCTCAGCCTGTTCCTGCCACTGATGTGGGGACCGTGTCCCCCCCCTCTGTCCTGCCAACCTCACCTGAGCCCCATGACACTCCCTTGGAGTTTTGCACTGCAGTGGAGGCCCTGTCCCAACCATCTGACCTCCCCACTGCAGTGCTGCCAGTAACAACCCCATCTGACTTGGGCCCTGCATTCGTGTCAGCACACACCCCATTGGACTTGGGCCCTGCCGTGGTGACGGCTCCAACTGTGTCAGACACCTCTGCTGCAGTTGCCAGTGACACTCCTGCACCCACCAACCTTCCCCTGCCTCATTCTGCTGTCCCCTGATCCTGTTACTGCGGTGCCTGGCCTGCCTTTGTGTATGCCCTTCCAAGGGGAGATGTCCCCTGCCTGTAGCAGTGCAGGCAAGCAATGGTTGACGACTTGTCACATCTCACCCTGTGAGGACTCCAGAAATGGACTGGCCATTGGCCTCTTGACATTGTGGCTAAACGGTTTCAAAGAGTTATGTTCCCAATAAAGTCAATTGTTGTTATCCAGTGTTGTTGCATCAAATGTACATGATGTTGATGATGAGTGTCATGGACTTGCTACTGTACATGTGTTTTAAAGGTATAACAGAATATTTTTTGATGGGATGTACTCCATGTGGTCCCTGAAATCTGTGTACTTTTCAGATATGTATCCATGACATCCTCAGCTGCAATTTCAGGGTGTGATGTTGGCTACATGTTGTAGGCCAGATTTTCTCTTTGGGGTTGCAACTTCGCATCTTTAGCATACACTGTTGCACATAGGTTGTGCTTACATTTGGGCACATGGAAAGATTCCCTGACTTGGACAATCTCCACTGGACAGGCATGTTTGTGCATCCATGTTACACAAGTCATCTGTGTCATCAGTCCAACTTGGTGTACATGTGTATTGCATATGTGCAGATGACTGAGGGAGGACTCCCGTACACAAGCTTCTGTGACATAGCTTTTCTTGAGTTGTAATAGTTGGATCACTGTGCAAGTGTTGTGCTGGCGCGACAGAAGCCTGCACAGACTACATTTGGCACAGCTGACCTTCCCCAGGAGTGCAGTACCCTCATGGCATTGATTCATTCCATGACATTGCCTGGGTACATGGTGTGTGTTGTGTGAGCATGTCTGTATGTGTTCACTTCACGTTTTTGGATGCAGCCTGTGTTCCAGACAGATGTACCTGTTTTGTGGACTTGCAGACTTGGCCTGTGTTCATCTAACTTCTTTGCCATGCCTTTTGTGGGATGTAGGTGCATGACAAACTAGTGCTCATAAGGCTGGCATCCCTGGCTGTTTCAGTAGTAAATTCCAGGGATGTTGTCCAACGCACGTGGGACACATTCTGGATTACCATTGGCACTTATGTGTTACCAACATCATGTTGTTTTTCCTTTGTGATATCTGTCATTGACAAGCTCACTTGTGTGTGTGTGTGTGAGACTACTCCCTATCATCAGGGTCATTGCTGCTATGTTGTAAGGTGTCGACCTTTGTGCGTTGTGGCTCTCCTTTGGTTCAACATTGGTGTAGGTGTGTGGCAGGGTTCCGAATTAATTGTGTAGTTTTCACGTAATGTCGATGTGCCGCATGCTGTGCAGTGTGGCAGACCTTCACAGGTGTTGTTGTCAGCCCATGTGTGAGGATTTGTGGGTACCTTGGATCCCCCCCCGGGATTGTCATGTGTGCACGAGCAATATCACTAGTCCCTGTGTGCCTAGCTGATGCACAATGGGAGTTGTTTCATGTCTAGTCAATCATGTCTAGGCCCATGACTACTTTTTGCCCATTGTTTGCATGCCATGGCCAGTGATTTGTGTTTATGGAGGTGTGATGTGAGTTTGTGATCCCGGATACATGACGCAGGACGCACATCTGACTGTTCTACACAGTATGGGGAAAAACTTGCTTTATCATAACAGTGGGATTGGCCTACAGGCTAATGTCACCACAAATTATGGTACTAAAGGGTAGTGCTGTGTTGGGTCTGTCTCATGCTGTGTTGGTTGCTGTTCCACCCACCTTGTGTCACATGAATCCTTTGTGATCCCGCTCACCTGACAATGCCTGCTTGCCCCCCAAAGGTGTGCCCAGTCAAAGATTTACTTTTGTATGGCACTGTGTACACATGTGTCATTGTAGTTCAGCTCACCGTCATGTGTTGTGCACTAGCCTGGGGACACTGTGACACACACATGCGTTGTGTACGATATGCAGTGTGTGGCTGCCTGTCTGTGTTTGTGCATCTGCGCCTCTGCATTGGTGTGGCTTTAGCGTTCCATTGGGGGGATGTTGTTTGGAGGTTTGTCCCTAGTGTCCAATGGTTCTTGTAGCTCATCATCCTGCACATTGATCATGTTTGGTATGGCCCATTGCTGCCATGGTATGTGACTTTGTCACCTAACATTGCCAGTCTCCACAGGATTCCGCAGTTTGTGTGTCTGTTTGTAGAGATATGTGTGTATGCATCATGATGCTCACTTTTCACACAGTCTAATTGTACACTGTTGGTATTGTCAGGGGTCATGGCCAATGCATGTCTGCACATGAAAGTTCTTGTTATACACAGCATTCTTTGCCTCTCATATCTATGTTTGTAAGTGACACAACCACCACATTGCCACTACGTTGGTTGCAGTAGTCACAAGTGCTGGTCTGGTTATGCCGCTCTTGTTATGTCCACACTCACCTTTTGGTCACTTTAGTGATGGTGGGTTTGTACCTCATTACCACATTGATCTGACAATGCTGGTTTTCTGGACCCCACACTCACTTTTTGTGACTTTTGGGCAGGCATGTGATGTGAGTCACATTGTATGTTCACTGTCTGGATCTGGCTTGTGGCCATTTTGCACACACAAACATATGATCTTGCCAAGATGTTAAGGGGATGGTTTGCTTGATCAACCTATGAGTGGGGAGGGGAGTGGTGCAGGACATACAGCCCCCTATGAGTGGGGAGGAAAGTGGTGCAGGACATACAGCCCCCTATGAGTGGGGAGGGGAGTGGTGCAGGGCATAATCCCCCTATGAGTTGTGGGCAGTGGTGCAGGACATACAGCCCCGTATGAGTGGGGAGTGGAGTGGTGCAGGGCATAATCTCCCTATGAGTTGTGGGTAGTGGTGCAGGACATACAGCCCCCTTATGAGTGGGGAGGGGAGTGGTCCAGGACATACAGCCCCCTATGAGTGGGGAGGGGAGTGGTGCAGGACATAATCCCCCTATGAGTTGTGGGTAGTAGTGCAGGACATACAGCCCCCTATGAGTGGGGAGGGGAGTGGTGCAGGACATACAGCCCCCTATGAGTTGTGGGTAGTGGTGCAGGACATACAGCCCCCTATGAGTGGGGAGGGGAGTGGTGCAGGACATACAGCCGCCTATGAGTGGGGAGGGGAGTGGTGCAGGACATACAGCCCCCTATGCGTGGGAAGTGGTGCAGGACATACAGCCCCCTATTAGTGGGGAGGGGAGTGGTGCAGGGCATAATCCCCCTATGAGTTGTGGGTAGTGGTACAGGACATACAGCCCCCTATGAGTGCGGAGGGAAGTGGTGCAGGGCATAATCCCCCTATGAGTTGTGGGTAGTGGTGCAGGACGTACAACCCCCTATGAGTGGGGAGGGGAGTGGTGCAGGACATACAGCCCCCTATGAGTGGGGAAGGGAGTGGTGCAGGGCATAATTCCCCTATGAGTTGTGGGTAGTGGTGCAGGACATACAGCCCTCTATGAGTGGGGAGGAGAGTGTTGCAGGACATACAACCCCCTATGAGTGGGGAGGGGAGTGGTGCAGGACATACAGCCCCCTATGAGTGGGGAAGGGAGTGGTGCAGGGCATAATTCCCCTATGAGTTGTGGGTAGTGGTGCAGGACATACAGCCCTCTATGAGTGGGGAGGGGAGTGGTGCAGGACATACAGCCCCCTATGAGTGGGGAGGGGAGTGGTGCAGGACATACAGCCCCCTATGAGTGGGGAGGGGAGTGGTGATGGGCACCCCCTAGGTGTGGTGACTGCTGCTAGTGGTGCGCATGCTACCCCTGTTGTTTTGCTGTTGCTGGTGGAAGGGATTTCACCCCCTATGTGTGTGTAGCATTTCGCGTGTTCGTGATGTTAATTTGTGGGGGTGTCTGACTGACCGTCTGCGTTTTGCGCGTCTGTTCCTGATCCAGTCATTGATGTACAGTACTGGGATGACCTGCGCGATGGGATTCATTGTTGGTTCAGCTCGTACTTGCTGCTCGTTGATCCGTCTCGTACACGTTGAGAATTGGTCCGTCTCGTAGCCGTGGATCGTTTTGAGACGCGAATTGGACCTGATATGCAGCTCTCCCGGATTCTGTGACGTGCTGCTAGTGGTGACCCATCTGGCGCGTGGGATTTGCGCATCGTACTTGTCCGGCCGGAAACCTGCTGTGGGAACTGCTTCCGGGCGACTCGAATCAGCATTCGGAGGTACGGCTCGTACTGGAAATGCTGCTGGAATCGCAGCCTATGTGTCGGACGGAATTGTGTCAGTTATGCGCATCGTACTTCATTGCCCGGACGGACCGGCTCCCGGGTCGAGTCGGTCGCAAGGTAAGGGTACGGACAGCTCTCGGAGGGCTGTCCGACCCGGATCGGAATCGACCCCAGAGAGTGAAAATCGGGGCAAACGAGTTTATCTGTGCTAGCAGGCTAGAAAGGCCCTCATTACAAGTTCATGGCTAAATGCCAATCACTTCACAAGAAACTCTGTGAGCACAACACCTAGAGCCACTAACATACTTGATAAAAAAGGAAGCTCTCTTTTTTGACTCTTTTCACACTAATCATCTAAATCATTTCCATATGATACATTTAATATGCACCTCATTTGGTTTTGTGCGGAACAGCACCTTTTCAGGATAGCAGGAATCTGCTTGTCTCCATCCATTTCAAAACTTTAAATAAGACTCATACTGTTTAGACTGTTGTATTTGCTCTTATTTACCAGACATTGACAGTACAGAATATAAGTTAGTATCTTATATCTTAACTTTGAAAGATACATTGCAGCAATCAAGTCTGTACACGAGGAATACATGCAATCACACACGCACTCACATTGCATGCCCACACAGATGCAAACACAAACATGAGCACAGAGAACTGCTTTGGAAGTTAAGGGCACACACACATACACTCACACAAACAAAACAAAAGCATACAGGTGCCCAAACACATGCACATCCACATAATGCATGCCCTCACAAATGCACCCACAAACATGCACACATGCAAACACACAAACTTGCCATGAAAGACAAAGCACAGGCACCGAAGCTTACAGAAACAAGCAAAGGCAGGTGTTTGCAGCCCTGCCAAGTGCCACGCATCACGCGTGATCCTAACGCATTTGAAGGCAAGTCCCCGCATCACCGCATTAAAAATAATCATCACGCATTATAGCGCTTCCTCAGTGTCAAGCAGGAGCACTGCAATATAGTAATTCGCAGTGTCTGTATGAGCAAATCTCGAAGTGCTGGTTCGTGCTGCTCGCGGCTTGGGGCAGACTCAGCTGTGCTCCGCTCTGGATACATTTGACCTGGTCCCAACATTCTGATTCATGGGACCCAACGTCATGAGAATGACTGTAAGAATTTATCCAAAGACTGTGCAGCCACGAGGGGACACGTAAAGGCAGGCCATAAGCAGGCCAGCTGACGACACTGACCTGAGGAGTTCGAGGTACTCACTGTTTTATGCTCAGCCCTCTTTCCTTCAGGTCGGATGACTGTTCTGACTGAGAGCAGTGACGCAGCGGCAGCCGAGCTCGCACAACAACTAACTGTGCAGCAGGGACAGTGGTTCAGTGTAGCCCCTAAGGTAATCAATGTCAGGGACAGTTCAGTTTACATTTCACATTTAACTAAATATTGTATTACATTGAATGCGGACAGCAGCAGCTTTCACCATTCCACAAGTGTCCTGGGCTCCAGTCTGGCACTTAAATCCACATTACCTTTACACGAAAGGAGTATTCCCACCCATTCCCCAAAGCTCAAATAAATTACACTAAATTATAGAAAAGAGTAATGACAAACACCAGCAAGCATCAGTCGAGGGGAGGTGAGACGCGAGAGTGTAAATATGGGAACGAGGCTAGGGATCCTTAGTTCCTACAAGTTTATTATTTTATTTACCCCAACAAACACGAATAAAGGAACTATGAATGATGTCACTATTACACGTAAGATTGACATTTAACCAACGGGAGGGTTCTTGTTTAGGTTATCAAGGGATGCTTTGTGATAAAGTTACACCAGTGCAAAAACAACATAGCATCCATTTCCATCACTGGCAAAAAGCATGTGCACCAATGCCCTTCTGGCGCTGCCATACTGCCCTACCCAAAAGAAAAGCAAAGTATTATTCGAAGGCGGCCACAGTCTTTAATATGTTACAAGTTCCGTTTGCATAACGCGCCTGCCTGTTGCAGCAAAAAATGTCTGCTTCGTGTGAGTGCATGTAAATCAGAGCCACTTCTCCCAGCTTTGGTCGTGCAGGCAGCATTTCCTCCTCCAATTATCTTCTCTCTGTAATAGAGCAGCCTCCTACAAGCAGCTCAGCTGTATAAGCTGTGAGTTGTTCTTGTCTATTTCGCATGTATCACTTATGTTGTGCAAAATACTACTTTTGGTAAGTGGGCTGAATGTAACAATTGAGTTGATACTACTATACTGCAATATTTTTGATCGCTTACAAAGTGATGGAAACTCAATCTGAGCAAAAAGTGGACTTCTTGAACTAGCGTCGGAATAGAATTTTTCATGAATTAGGTAAAAATTATTTAAAGGGCACAAAAACTGCGAGTTTGAGTAAGAATGTAAGTGAACACAGGCACAGTGAATGAGTAGAAGTGTTTAATTGTAATGCATATAGGGTGACAGGCCATAGATCCTTTGCATAATAGCTTCCGCTCAACATTCCAAACTAAAGCTGGCATACAAATTGACCTTTTATACAACTGTGAATATTGTGTACGACTATGCTTATGACTCTGGTACTGTTTCTCATACTATACAAGTTTATAATTCCTTTTTGTTGTATGTAAGTTCTTCTTTGTGACTGCTCCTTAACCTATGCATTTTTGTGTGCATCACTATGCTACTATCCCTGAAATTGTGATAGTCGGGTATTCTCACTGGGCGTCATAATTTAATGTCTGTCAGGGGCCCGTAGACGTTCTCGCTGCTCAAATGGGAGTAATTTCTGATATTTACATGTTTTTCATGTTTTAATTGATTGATTTTGCGCGCGAGAAAGTGCCCCTCACAGTCATTGAATTGTCACTCATAATTACACTAAAATTATGAAAATGTCACACATAGCAATCTGAAACCTTGCCAGCTATGTGCTTGAACTAAAGTAAGTATATACAAACATGTGTGCCCTCCACAGCTCAAGATGAAAGTGGCACAAAGGCATACATGATGTTTCTCAGACACACAATACATATTAGCGCACATAAACTCGAATAACATTTCAATAAAGATTTTACTGTAAATCACTTTTTAATCGTGCTTCCTAAAAGAACTCTGCATCTGCGAACGTAATTGTTTAGCCAGCAGTTGGAAATGGCCCAGAAAAGAATTGTAATATGAGCTAATTTCAGAACCATGAATTATTTTCTCTCCTGTCTCCAAGACGTAAGGGATTCAATGGCTGTTTAAGAATCACCTAACTGCAATGCGTGCGTTTCTATCTGCAGCTCTGCTCGGCGCGCAGCTCCTTCTGCCTGCTGGAGCCGAGGTTCCTCTCTCCTGGGGTGGGCGGGGCTGCTGGGGGCTCGTCCGAGCTGCCCAATAGGCAGGACGTCCGGAGAATTCCGAAGAGCAGGGGATACCAGATCTCGAGGGGATACCAGATATTACACAACACCGGGGCTTGCAAGGGCAGTCTGGTGGCACCGTGGCAGTCAGGATTCAGGACTGGAGAAGCAGGCCGGGACTGGAGCCACTCTATTATTAATATTCAAATGTTCCCTCTAGAAATGAAAATGCCCGCCTTTTTCCGCTATCAGAGTGACGTCAGGATCACTGTAGGGGCAGGAAGCAGAAGCAGAGAGGCGGGCGAAAGTTAGAGACTGGGGGGAGGTGCCTTTTCGAGAAGGCTGACCTGCTCTGGTGGCTGCGCAGCTTTTCAAGCAGCAGGGACTGTACGTGATTACAGCCGGAGAGAACAATGTATGTTCATCAGCCTTACGCAGGATCATTAGCAGGCACTGCTCAGCTGTGTGCTCTTGGGCAGTCCCTCCCAGAGTGGCGGAATGTGCTAAAAATAAGGCATGCGCCTATGCAGCATCCAATTTTAAATGTTTTACGGCGTTCACCGGGAAGACCCATGTGAATGAAAGAAGGGCAATATGGAGTGTAGACAGGCCCTAAGAAATAGCACCGGCACAAATTAAGCACTACATGTTTCTTAAACAAGACCTTTACTGGAGGGATTAATCACGTGGCTGTTGGCCCTGCAGGACTTTGATCATACACATCATGTAGCATCCATAAAGTTTTTTTTTTTTAGTGTAACCAGATTTCACATATTCAAAACACGAAAGGGTCAGCGAGATTATTTACAATAATATTTGTCAGCTTCTGTATTACAATATTGAAAACATACCTCACTATCCCTGAATATTAGATGAAAACACATTTAGAATTTGGACGAGTGTGCTTGGGCCCCTGTCTGTAACTTGGCTGAGGAGGGCATGAAAGAGCTGAAACTGGATCATACAATCCAAACCTGTTCTGAACAGGGTCCCACAAAATTATTTTGGCCCAGGGACCGCAAAATCCTTATATTGTTCCTGATCTGTCCTTCCCAAAACTCAAGCCTTCTCCCATCATTTGTATAAGTATTAAGTGGGAGTGTCAAGTTGAATGCAGCTGGGAGGCTCCGTGTTTTGTCCAACACGTTCAAACACTCACTTTTGTCATTTAGGTAACCTGGACGTCATAAAACAGCAGCTCCTTGCAACCATGGACCTGCGCTAAAATACACGTCTGTTAAACTGATTAAATAGATAAAATGCTTAGGAATGTAACGTCACAAATGAATACAGTTTTGACATTAAAATGCACAAGTCATTAAAAAGAAATATGTATTGCCTTTTACAAATCAGTGGTAGGTCATGGCCACATACAGATTAAATACAAGAAAGAATTATGGCAATCGGAGCATTCTTAAAAAGTATGGGAACGGTAAAAATGTTCACAATGGGTGAATGTTACTGGAAGAAGTGCCATTCTCGCTTTAGCTTAATCAGTGTGATAATATCTTCTTTTTTAGGTACGCCTAAATTGATAGCAATTTTAACTGGGGAGAGGATGGGGCCTAACCGCCAGCGCTGCCGACCTTTGTGCCGGGGAACCAGGTGCAAGTCTTTGTGTCAGCTCAATATCCTCTGTTTCAGGGCAAATCACTTAATCTCCTCCACGACCTACCAAAAAATTAATGCGTCCTTATGTAACTTTCGGGTCGAGTTTGCACTATATACATCTGCAAAACAAAACAAAAAAACGATATCCTCCTACCCTTTCTCCTGTACTGATGACGACTGCAGCAGAATATATAAGGAAATGTTGATGAAAAGCATGACCGTTTTTCGCACCGATTGCAGTGTTGATACAAAAGGACGCTGTGCTGCAAGACTTCAGAAAGCCCTGAACTCCAGGATTCAAAGAGCGAAAGTGAAACTTCACGACGTTCTGCGCAAACATCTTTCTATGGACAGAGACGTCATAGAGTGATCCTCGCCCTCTCTCTGCTGCAGGCATGGACGATATTGCCCACTGCATGTCCCCGCAGTGCCAAAAAACAATATCCGGCGGGGTGGCCAATCTCATCACGTGTGACAGTGACGGCCAATTGGTAGTATCCTACGGCACAACGCACATGCAGACTGCGCATGACACAATCTAGTCCAGATTGTGCCTGGACCTGGACCTGGAACTACTAGGCAGATATGCAATCGAACCGGGACAGGTAGGTACATTTATTTTTATTAATTACTGGGCCCATCGTACAAGAGGGGAAAATTCAATAGCCCCGGCCCTATTAAATAAGTGCCGGTGCTTAGCACCGGAAAGCACCGGCACAAATTAAGCACTGGTTTTACTGAGACCGAAGATGCTTGAGAAGGCTCAATTTGACTCATAGAGGGAAGCTACTGGACACACCTTTTTAACTACACCAGATTTCTGTCAGATTGCAGTGAAAAAGAGATGGGGACCTTGACAGATGATTTTCCGATTTCAGGAAAAGTGGACAAAGATGGGAAGGTTCAGTTTTTCAATTCTGAAATGAAGGCAAAATAACTTTTGCAAAAGCTGTAATTTTATTTTCGGTGTAAAATATAAGGGATTTGGGTCTGGACATGGTGGATATTTTGTCAAATAGTTTTTTGGTATGCACGAATAATTGAAGAGCTTGGATTATTGGACTTTGATTGGGTGACCTCTTGGGTAATGAGGAGAGAGTGACCATTATAGACACATCCAAGAATGGCTTGGCGGCGTGAGATCTGCCACATAAGAGGGATAGGGGATAAGAGGGGAGTGGGTAGAGTTGAGACTAGGGAGCGAGGCTAGGGGGCAGGGTGCACATACATACATTTTTTCCTCACTGAAAAAAAACAAAGGTTAAAGAAACGTTCTATAGGTTAAAGGTTAAAGTAATATTATCTATCTATCTATCTATCTATCTATCTATCTATCTATCTATCTATCTATCTATCTATCTATCTATCCATCTATCCATCCATCCATCCATCCATCCATCCATCCATCCATCCATCCATCCATCCATCCATCCATCCATCCATCCATCCATCCATCCATCCATCCATCCATCCATCCATCCATCCATCCATCTATCTATCTATCTATCTATCTATCTATCTATCTATCTATCTATCTATCTATCTATCTATCTATCTATCTATCTATCTAACTTCACTGAAAAAAACAAAGGTTAAAGTAACATTATAGTTAGGTGAATATGCACACAGAGATACTCTTCAATACAAAGATTTATAATGTGTTCAATATCTATACACACCTATGATGTATTAGAGGCCACTACATATGTAAGCCCATACACCATTATCTGGACACAGGCGGTACAAAAGTAGGTAGAAAAGTAATTTGGTGGCTACCCTCCACTATGTAAACTATAAAACAAATGAAAACACTCAATGTATTATGTCATCAGTGATGTCATCAATTATGTAGTTTGAGATGTCGAGAGTGGTGTAATATGTAATGTCATAAGCAATGCATGGCAAGGGCGCAAGTTATAACTGGTGAATTTCTGTGATTTGTTTATTTCAAAATGTTAATGTTGTCTCTGGCATATTTACCCAACTATAACATTAGTTTAACACTCTAGGAGGCAGCCAATCCTGTGCTGCGCACAGCCTTTTGTAACGTATGTTATGGGCTTGACCGCAGGGAGCCACACACAGGCATCTAGCCCCATGCCTCGCACAGCTTTTGGTCGTGTGTGATGTGGGGTTAGTTGCAAGCCTGTCTTGCAGCCAGGCCCTGCTGCCAACTCCCTATAGGCAGTCAACGGCATGCTGCACACAGCCTTTGGCTGTGCACAATGGGGGCGGGCACAGGCCTTGGCCTGCCGCAAGGCCCTGTGGTCAAACCTTACCTCAAATAGGATCCTCCACTATGAATAACAGTGATTAAGGAGAGTGAGAGATCTATACTCCACCGCACTTAAAGGTGAGAAGAGGAGAAAACCTTTTTTTTATATATAACCCTCTCCCAGTGTAGTAGTGCATGCTTCATCATCGGGTTCAGGGACGGCTTTAGCACTGGTGGGGCCCTGTGTGACAATGTTTGTCGACACCCCCCCCCCCCCAATGACCACCGCTGACACAGATTCCCTCACTACCACCTTTTAACAGTGCCCCTCAAGCCTCCATAACCAGTCTCGCAGATTCATTTAGTTTTCATAGTCCACTCATACCAGTGGGAGGCGTCAGCACTATACATCACACACACATTTAACAGTGACAATCACACGAGTAAATCAGCGTATACGAAATGTTACGTAAGACAGAAGATTACATGATGTAGGAGTCACATGTCATCCATACTGGTAGGCAGTATAGTTGAAGAGACCTTGGTCTGGAAAAGCACAAATTCAGAATTTAAAACAGAACAGTAATTGTCGGGGGTTCACTTTAATATTAATAATTCATTTCCATCTAAATTAACCCTTTTTGCAAGGTTAGCTTAAGGAAAGACCGAGCAAAAAAACATTTAGGTCTAAGATACACCTTGCAGTTTGCATGCAGCTCTTTGATGACTGTTAATAGCTCATTGATCTATATTACGTTTTTAACTTATAAACTGCAAGTGACAAAAAAGATCTCTCTGACAAAAGCAGTAACCCATTGACCTATTAACATTATATGCACTTTGTGATCTGCCTGGCAAACGTACTTAGCAGTAGGCATATTAACCCTCTGAGCTACCTTATGAAGAGTCAAACTTTCACTAGACATACTCAATCTCTCTTCTCTAGGAAGTACATTAATCACCGGAGTTATCTTGACATTTTTATTGGTCTAAAAGTTGCTGGCGGCAAGGAACGTGGCAGCAGGTGGTTTTCAAGCCATAATATATGTGCAAACAGGGCGCCCCTGCCCCAAGTCAACGCCTGGTGCGGTGGCACAGATTGCACCGCCCTAGAGACGGAACTGATCGGGTTCAACCTGACTCCTAAAGGTCAGGGTGGGCTCCACCATGTTCCAGGGAGCTCTTTAGAGAAGTTTTGATTTTTTGGGGGGTGCTTACGTATAATAAAAATCCCTCATTCAGCACAAGGTGTCCCTTTATTGGTGGGGTGAGTGGGAATGATTAAAAACTATGGGAATGGGCAAACATGATTTTGTGGTCATATGACCCTAATCTAAAAGTGCCAACATATTTCGGCCCTACTCTACTGGCCTGTATAGGTCCTGGGCCTTCTTAAGTGCGGTACTAAAAAAAATCATCTACATCTTTGTCATATGTTGCGCCTTGTTGGAATAATTCTCTACAGTCTCATCATTTCATATTTTGCTCTATACTTTTTTGTGTGTTCGACGGTGCAACCTATGACAAAGATAGGGAAGATTTTGATCTGCAACTGTGTTATGATTAAGGAGTCACGCGTACTTGCAAACATAACTATGCTGCAATGTATCTGGTGCTTTCTGTCCACAGGTAAATCCGAATTACAGCAAGTAAATGTTCCTTGTTTGCATGCTGAAGCTGGTCTTTGGAACATTAATCATCTACCTGTATAATTTGCAGGTATCCATCATTGGGGGATCGTTTTTCTCTAGTATCTCCCTTAAAAATGCCCAAGACCCATAATTACTTCCATTCCTTGATTTGATCTTTCACTTCAAATGCCTTTGCGTCTTTATGATGCCCATGGCTGACCTAAAACAAACTTACAATTATCAAAAAACAGCCATGAACCACTTATAGTAAGTAACGACGAGCAAATGATCAGATTTTCAAGAGCTTTTTCGGTCTGGTTTCATGAATTACATAAGTGGCTTTCATTTATATAAAGTATTTAAGGATGCAAAAACAAAGCACTCTGATGCTATTTGGAAAGCCTGGTTCTGTAATTGGTTGAGCAAGAGTGGTATGCAAGTGGAATTCTTCAAATTAGTGAAGCTTGCTGCTGTACTGCCTGAAATGCCCTGTCTTCAGTGATGCAGCAGGTGAAAGCTGCTCTGGTCGTCTCTGTAGTTTGTTCTCAATCAATCACAGCTGTCATCTGCCTTCATGCCATCACACAAATTCCTGACTCAAAAAGCATGCGTTTGTTTTTTCTTTTAAAAAGCAATTTTCGGCCCATAGAAACGAATGTAGTAATATTAGCTAGTAGCGATTCGCATTTTACAGAATCGCTATCAGGCAATTTTAAGGAATCACAACATCTTTACCGATTCCTTACATACATAGGGGCAGATGTATGTTTCCTGGCGCATCCCTGCAAATCAGCAGGGATGCGCCAGGAAAGATGCGTCACGCAAGTTTACCCTTGCGCCACCACAGATGCGCCGCATTTACAATGCAGCGCATCGTGGCGCAAGGATAAACAGATGCATGATGCATCTGATGGCATAAGGGCGGCACATTGCTGGAGTCGTGTCGCAAGCACGACGCAACTCCAGCAATGTTGAGGGGCTGCCCATACCTAACATGCTGCGTCATGGCTTACACCTGCTTCAAGCAGGCGCAGGGTTTTGACGCAGCAGCGTCGGAAAAGTGACTCAGTGAAATCTTGTAGATTTCACTGCGTCACTTTTCCGAGGCTTTCTCCGACGGAATGCCCACCCTGCATACATTAAACCTGACGCAGGTTTAATGTACCGCAGGGCTTTACAACGTGACGCATCTCTCTAGATGCGTCACGTTGTAAATAAGGCGCAACATGGCGCATGGTTTACGCCAACATTGCATCACAGAAGTGACGCAACGGCGGCGTAAATGTCTCGCAAGGGGCTTGTAAATCTGCCCCATAGCATTTTGCGATTACCAAAAAGCGATTAGGTAAAAATCACTATTGGATAATTGCAAAATGCTTATTTGATACTTGTGGCCCTTAGGCTCAAAGCACCGCACTCTGACACACTTCCGGGTCAATCGTGGCAACTGGGTATTTAGACTTGACTAACACTTAGCTCTCTAGTCTCACAACAGCAGTTGCTCTGACTCCAAGCTATTCACATTAGTTTGCATCAGGCTTGTTCCTTCACCCTGGTTATTTTAGCGCTGTTTGGTTCAAAATATTTTTGAGTTCTCACCTGTTGTGATTCATTACCTGCTGCTTACCCTTTTTGTTACTTTATATTTCCTGTCCGGACCTCCTCCCTCCCAGTCCAGCAGTAGTGTTCATCTTCACTTCCAGGGATGGTTCACAGTACACAGGGGACTAGTTTCAGCATGCCATCTGCTTGCATCAGATAAGTCGAATCTGTGTTAATTACTTGCCTTAATTTGCACCTGTTGTGTGACCCCCTTAGTAATTCATGTTATCTCCCCCTTATATGGAGACCAAACCTCGATAAGTTTGGACTTGAGACATTGTGCCTAAGCATCTATTCTTGATCTCCCAAATATACACGTGAGGAGTCTCTCTCTCTCTCTCTCTCTATCTCTCTCTCTCTCTCTCACACACACACCCTTTTACCTTTATTCCAGTCTTTCATTACCATTGTTAACCGAATTTAAGGGAGAGTGTCAGTCCTACGGGGATATGGAAGGTTTGGCCTCAACATCCTATAAAGGTCCATGACATGAACATTGCTCCTAAGTGGCCTATGTCAAGGGTAAAAATTCCAGCCACTTCTGTCTGTGGGGGCAGCAGAACTTTACATTCTTGAACTTGTAGTTTTTTGTTTCTAGTTCTAAATACAAGAGCGCAAAAAGTTTGGGAGGCAAAGTTCTGATGCTCAAAAATCTAGAACTAAGGGCCTCACACATCATTCAGGCTAACAATTGACACTCTGCTACCTTTGTGTTGCCATTCCAGTGAAAGTTTTTAAAACTGTACCTCAACATATTATTTTTGAGCCTAAGCAATGCCTTTCAAAATTGCTCTAGAGAAAGAAAACAACTCTAAGTATGCACATTTGAAATCTTTAATGTACAGCCCTTAACATAAATGGTGCCACATTTTACACATTTTAATAAACAATATATACTCTCTAGCGAAAACAAACCTTTATTTTTTGTTTTACTAAATTTTCCAGAATTTTATTTGTATAGCACACAATATAATTTTGCATGTATCTCAGAATGTTTCTATTTACCCCACAATATCATTCCAAATTAGTTTTATACATCATACAGCAATTCATCCCAAAATCTTCTTCCACCTCTACCTACCTACCAGTTAACTCCATATGGTTAGTTTAAGAAACTAGAAAGTTAGCCCCACTTAGGCCACAATCATAGTCCTTGCCAGGGTGAACCTCAAAAGTCACTAAATTAACCTGATCTTAACTCTCTGGACCCTTGGCACAAAATCAGACAGTCTTAACTTAGAAGCAATGTGCAAAGTATTTATAATAAAGTGAAAACTCAACACAAGACAAATCTAAAAACAGTTTATAAAAATAGAGCGAATTTCAATAAAATAAATGATACCAGAATAATAAAACTCCAAACAGTAGAACCTGAAAACAGTGCCAAGAAGCATAAAGTGCTACTCACAGTTATCTGTTCGCACAGGACCAAGGCAAATTCTCAAAGGGAAACGACGGGCAGGGATAGCGATGGACCGAGTAAAGTCACAAGTTCAGCCCGTGGATGTAACATGGGTTTCATTCAAGTTAGAGGGGTCCTCAAGGAAGAGGCTTTTGGCACGCAGAGAGGAGACCGAACGTCGTGGACTTTCGTTTCTGAAGTTCTGCGGTGGTGGATCGGCGTGGACGGTTGCTGAAGTTGTAAAGTACAGGTCCTGTGTGCCCTGTCATCATGAGTGGTTGCCATCAGCACGAAGAGCAGGTCTCGCTGGAACTTCAAGTTGGCTGTCATCGTGGGCAGCAGAGTCTTGGTGCAAACTGAACCATTTGCGAGGAGCTAAAACTTCAGGATTTTGACCTTTTATTCTTCAGAGGAGCGCTCAGTCATGCCAGCTAAGGGTCCAGGACCCGGAGGGGGGCAAGTCTTGGGTATCAGGACTCAAGCCAGCAGAAGGTCTCAGGTAGGTCCAGTTGCAACTGGTCAGCTGTGCATTTGCAGAGATACCTCTGGAAGCTTGTTGTGTCCCTGTAGCTCACACTGGATGGCAGCCAAATGACCAATAGAGGCTCTGTAGGTAGAATGAGATCAAGGCAAGCAGGCCAGTTTTTCTTCTTCAGACATCAAGGCAGGCTTCAAGCAGCAAGGCAGTCCTTCTGGCAGCAAGGCAGCCCTTTTCTGAATCTTCCACAGGTCCAGCAGTGTTTTGATGTGTGGTTTTGAAGGTCCTAATTTAAACCTGGTGCCAGCCTATGTGTACGGAATTCCCTGGCCTACCCCTAAAACTGATTCTGGTCAGTTCTTAACCTTTTCCTGGACAAGGCTCCAAAGTAGGGGAAACGCTTCAAGAGGTTTGCCTTTGAAGTGCTCAGATGCCCTGTCCTCTCTTTACTCAACTCCAGACTAACTACAAGGGGTATAGAGCCATTTGTGTCGAGGCAGGACACAGCCTATTCAGGTGTAATTGAGGCTGTGTTCAGCTCCTGCCTCCCATTCTGTCAGTAATGGCCCATCCAGTCACACCTAAGCTCCCATTGTTTGTGACTGTCTAGGAGAAATACACAAACTTTAACTGCCAACTACACCCTATCATATGACCAGAGAGGTCATATGACCAGACACTGGCTTAAGGTACCAACTGGCCAAGGCAAGAAAATGTAAAGTTTCTAAAAGTAAAAGACACACAAATGATGGACAAAATGCAGAATACATCAAAACAATCACCTCCAGTCAAGAGATCTGGGCTAAATCCACCGTTCTTTTGCTTCTAAAAGTGGCATTTTAACAAAATTGTAATATAATCCAACTTCACCAAAAATTGGATTTTAAATTAGGATTCCAGAGACACCAAACATGATCTGGTTATCTCTTTCCATTTGGAAATTACACTTATAAAATGTGATAGGGCAACTCCAATGTTATCCTATGGGAGAGAGAGGCCTTGCAGCACTAAAAAACAAATTTGAGAGTTTTTAACAACCAGCACATGTGAAGCTTAAAATTCCATGTCCTTCTTTTCAAATATATTGCACTCTGCCCTCTGGGATTTCTAGGGCCAACCCTATGGGTGACTTATCTGGATTAAAAGGACGGTTTGGGCCTGAAAAAAAGGTTTATTTTGGCAGGTCAAAATGGTAGTTTAAAACTGCACACACAGGCTTTGTAATGGCAGGCCAGAGTTATGTTGAAAGGCATACTTAAGTAGCTGGCACAATCAGTGCTGCAGGCCCACTAGTAGCATTTAATTTACAGGCCTGGGTACATGTAGCAGCATTTTATTAGGGACTTATAAGTAAATTAAATGTGCCAATTGCCAATAAGTCAATAAGACCATGTTTAAGGAGAGAGCACTGATTAGCAGTGGTAGAGTGCCCAGAGACCTAAAGCCAACAAAAACAAGATCAGCAACATTGGATACAAGCAGGCAAAAATTTTAACTTTTATTTGCACCAGGAAATGCTATGGCATCACTCAGTTGCATTGGCAGAAGGCATGGCTACCGGGTGGCAAGGGGGCGGGGGAATCACGCAGGAGGGTCATGGGGGGGTCATGCATGGTGCAAATATACAAAATAAAATTGAAAAATAAGCATACCTTGCCGCCGGCTGGGTCCCTCGTCTCTGATCCTGCTCTCTTTGTGCACATCGAGGAACAGGAATCAGGCCCCACTGATCAATCCCAACGCTGCAATGCAGAGTTGTGATTGGTTTTGAGCGTCCTGGTTCGACGCTCAAACAGGGAATGGGGGCCTGGGCATGTTCTTCATGCAGGGTGTATGGCAGCTTGTATGGGAACAGGGAAAGTGCACATGACTGGTTTGGGCAGCCCGAAAGGGCTGACCAAACAGTCATTGCTCACATAGGAGTGGGCAAACCACTCCTCCTCTACACTGCTCCAAGAGCAGATCTGCAGCCCGCCGACCCACCCGCCCGCAAAGCAGCAGGAAGCTGCATAAAATGATGATAAAAAAATGTTTTTATCATTTTATATATCTGCTTCGCACTGCTTGAAAGCAGTGGGGCGACGCTCCTCCGCCATAGCCGAGTAGCCGCCTGAACGTAGCCTACGGGGGCTAGGTACTCTGAAGACAGGGCGTGATTTGAGGTGGAAGGGGTTATAGTGTTGGGAGAGGTTGGGTTCATTGGAGAGGTGTGACGTGGACCACTTAAAAAAAGAGGTAGAGAACAGTTGTGCTGGCTGTTATCTTATTAGGCCTTGGCTCTATTCAAATTTTTTCAATTGTATTTTCTTTAGCATAATGGGGTTAATTTAAATTACATTGTGGTATGCATTGTGCTGATCATAGGGAGGTGCCATTTAAAAATACAAATAAACTTACAGTAAACTGGGAAATGATCTGTACCCACTTAGATCCAGTGGGTCAATTGGATTATGGGCTGTAGTGTAAGTTAATACATTGTATTCTTATAAGTTAGTATGTGCCAATGGACAACGAAACTCGGGCATTGTAGATATTTATAAAATAACAATAAATTGTGAGGGTCCTATAGCTATGGGAGGGGAGTTAATATTTATACAGGTGCCAGATTGCTATGCCTCTAGGAGGGCAAAGAAGCAGACTAAGAGTAGAGCAGCAGCCGTTATTGCAAGCGTTAATTCAGATTTCAGCTTGATCAAAACTTTGAGAGGAGTTTTAATGTTAAGGAGTATGCCTTTTTTCAGAGAAATTTAAATGTGCTTCTAGGATAGACTTTTGTTGAAATCTCAGAGATTAGTTAGAAAGATTCTTCAATTGTGGAAAATAGTATCTCTGATCATGCACAGGCTTCAAGAATTTTACTCGTCCACTCGCTATGGTGAGTCAGATTTTATCAGGGTGAGGTATTTCAGGGGCAGACTGGAACCCTCCAGTATGCTGAAAAAAGCAGGTGTTCTGTACATTCAGAAAGAGAATGAGCAATAAAGAGGCCTTTAAATCTTTTTTTTACATCACATTTGCTCTACATTCAAAGACAGAGGTCAAATTTCAGCTTATGTCTTCTTACAATTTGCTGCTTATCTTATCCAGTCTTTACTTTTCTTTCTCTGACTGCAAAGTTGGAGGATTTTGTAAAGTGACTATCTGACAATCGTGCTGTATGACTAACATGAAAGGCTCAAGGATGTCAATTGTTTTTCTAACACACAAATAGATTGTAAATAAAATGTACACATATTTCAAATATTTTTTCAGTAATTAGTAAAGCACAATATTTTACTTCTATGTGATGAAAACAAAGATTTTAATAGGATGAAAAAAAATAAGAACACTGCGCAAATGATAAAAAACGTTTGGGCTGAAACTCAATTCCTACACTGTGGGCCAGATGTACGGCCAAAGAATTTGCGACTAGCAAATTGTGTCACGATAGCAACTCACAATTTGTGACTCACAAATTGGTATGTACAACAGTGTCTGCAACATGCATATTCATAAGGCACTCGCAATTTGCGAGCCCCATTGGGAATGGCTGGCCCTCCTAGGTATAGGGGCCTGTCTGGGACTGCTTTTAAATAAAGCAGTTTTTTTATACAGCCTGTTTTCCTTAAAGGAAAACAGGATGCATTTAAAAAAGAAAAAGAAAATGTTTTAGTTTCATTTTTTAAGGGCAGGTAAACTGCGACTGTTTTGCGACAGCAATTGCGGTCTCAAAACAGTCATACATGGCATTTGAGGTCCCTATTAGGAAGTGAACGCCCCATCCTAATAGCGAGTCGCAAATTCTATTTAGCGACTAGCAAATAAATTGGGACTCGCTAAATAGGGCTTGTACATGGCCCTGTAGGTTTTTGCATGTGCAAACGGGTCGCAAACCCATTTGAGCATGCAAAAACGGGTCGTACATCTGACCTTACATTGTTTATCCATGTTCATACTTTAAAAAGATTTCCAGTGGCTCCCATTGAGGTCAAGGAGAACTCCTATTGAGGCTCCCATTATGAGTCACCTCAACTACAGGAATGCGTTGCTGGTATTGGCTAATGAATCGCTCCCTTCCAAACTGCAGTTTGTCCAAAATATGGCTGCACGCCTGGTCTGTAAGCTTCCCGCTGGTTCCCGGTCAGACCCTAATCTAAAAGTTCCTCACTGGCTTCAGGTGAGATAACGGTCCTTGTCCAATCTTCTCCGTCTCATTCACAAATCCTTGGTTGGCAAGGCACCGGCCTACCTAGTGGATAAACTCACTCAGTACTGCCCTAGCAGGACCCTTTGATCCAAGGACAAATTGCTGCTATGTCCCTGCCATATTTGTACTTCAAGATATGGTGGTTGGTCTTTTTCCTACCTTGCCCCTCACTATTGGAACAAGCTTCCCTTTCATATTAGTTCCTGTTCAGATTTCTGGTGGTTTAAATAACTTCTGAAGACCTGGCTTTTCTGATTTGCTGTCTTGTCCTGATTCGGTGAAGTACCGTGATACCCCTTCAGGACTGAGTCGTTTGCGCTATAATAAGTTCTAGTAACATAGTATACACTATGTAGTTTAGGTAGTAATACTTCATGTTAGTGGGAAAGTTTGTGGGTATTTTAATGGAAAAGGTCTGTCTTTCAATAACAGCGCTACCATATCATACTTTAGTAATATATCTATTAAAAGTGAGAGCTTTTAAATATGAACTAAGAAACATTCCTGAATCCGCTGTGATGACCGCACTATTGGTGAACTAAATAGCAAGTTAGGCCTCATGTGAACCCAATATGTGGATAGATTTTTATTATACATGGAGAAAAGCTTTAGTCTAGTAAATCAAGCAAAAGAGAATTTTGTACTGCGGATATGCTGAACTCACATATTTGAAAGTGCTCTTAGACGTGACAATGAAGAAAAAGGGGCCTTAGTGAAATTGTGTATTTCCCTAGTATCACACGATTTGAGACCAGTTTATGGGTCAAGAACATTACAGTTAGGTTGAATAGATTATTCAAGTCACTAGACCTGCAGGTCTGGTAACATTTTAATGATTTTTCGAGGCCTGATGCACTTATTTTTAAGATAGAATTTAATCTTATACCTTAATCTTATACCTAAAACTAGGTTTTCTTGCAACAGAACCCTAATGCAGGATGTAGATTGGGTATCTAAGACTCACATTTTTATCAGGGAGTTTTTTAAAATTGATCCTATGGACTGCTTTCCTATCAGTAGTCTAGGATATATCCAATGCCGCTTTTAGGGCTCATGCTATTGCAAATTTGGTTAAATTATCAAGAGATAAGAAACATATGTGTATCTCTCTTCAACCAGCATTAGAGACTGCAGCATAAAGAGTTCAAATTTCTAGCTCCTCAAGAAATTCATATTGTTTGGCAAAGGCCAAACCGGAATTAAGGGAATATTAGCATGCAGAGGAGATCTTGGATCAGAGACACAGTGAGCAGAAGTGTTATGAACAGAATGGGCATGTTGAGAAACTGCTGTTGTAGGTTATGAAATCTAGGGTGAATAAGAATTTTATTAGAGAAGTTGTTCATCCCGAAACTAGTTTAGTGTTTTGTGAGCAAAGCTCAGTCCAAAAACTTTTCGGGAGCATTTTAAGAAGATTTATCAAAGCCATGTTGAACTTCAAGTTGATTTATTAGTGCAATATTTAAGGGAGACACAGATTCCTAAGCGCAAGCAAGACCATAGAGCAACAGTGATTAAACCTATGTCCTGAAGAGATGTTAAAACTGCTTTGGATAGCTTGGCTAACGTTAAAGCTACAGGGAGTGATGGAGTTCCTACAGAGCTTTTTCAAAACATTTTACTCTGCTCTAGAGCAGGTAGTGGTGATGCTTTTAAAAAATATTTTACAGGGAGGAAAGGCTCCTGTATAATTTTGTATCTTAAATTGTTAGCATTTTTAAACATGGTAAACCACCAAGGGACTGCAGATCATATTGTCTGATAAGTTTATCAACTGTAGATTATAAGCGTCTTAATAAAGTTTTGACAAACCTCATTACATAAGTTGTCTCCTTATTAATGCATTTTGATCACAGTGGATTTCTGCCAAATAGGTCTATTTCAGCTAAAACTAACTATCTTACGCAGGCAATTGAATACTTTTCCCAAAATGAAATCACTGCAGTAATAATTACATTAGACGCTGAGAAGTCTTTTGACTTCGTTAATTGGGAAGCGCCATTTCAAAATATTGAAGCTCATTGTTTTCCAGTTGAATGAATAATGGTTTTAAAAAAATTTCTATAAAGAATCAACAGCAACAATTATAAACAATTCTGTGGATGTAGGTAGAGTTAAAGTGTACAAAGGGACTTGCCCAGGATGTCCCTTGTCCCCAATGGTATTCCTTTTATTTATAGAGCCCTTGGCAATTGCAATACATGAGGATGCAGGTATTTGCCCTAACCCTGGTTTGGTTAAACTTAAAATGTATGTGGACCATCTTATATTATACTTAAAAGATAAAGAGATTAACCTGCAAAACTTAGGGGAGGAAATTGAGGCTTTTATGCAGCTTGGAGGATGTAAAATCAGATAGGTGAAATCATAGGTTCTGCTTTTTTTGAAACCTCCTTGAATAATCTTCCCGTAGGCCTTAGGTTGAGACATAAGCCCAGGTCAGCTATTAGATATTTAGGAGTTTATGTCTTTACTGATTATGCTGATATGTTTACATTGGATTATGAGACCATTTACCAGAAAGTAAAGACTCTCTGGACGAGATGGAAGCTCTTACCCCTCTCTATCGTGGGAAGAGCAGTGTTGGTGAAAATGTCAATTCTACCTCTTTCTTATTTAGTAATGCTCTGATTAGAATTCCTTTAAACATTTTTAGTCTGGTAAATACCTTATTTTGTGATTTTGTTTGGATTAATCAATGTCTCTGGTTGAGGCTTAGTTAACTAAAGAATTTGGTGTGATGGCTTTGCCACACATAAGTTCAAATAGGTATAATCCCTCTAGACCTATATTTCTTCTTCAGGACCTATTACACGACAATGTGGGGCTGCACCGGGTGAGATGAATCTTTAGACGAAAGCAGAGACAGCAAAAGAAGCGAAAACCGAACACGTCACAGGCAGTCACCTTTTGCAGGCGGTGTAGCAAAAGTAAAGAGATCCCAATCATATTATTACGGCGAGATACTGAGCAGTAATTTGAATTATAGGATATGCAACAAGCACATTAAAGAACATCAGTGAAGCAAAGCCCACCTTGGAAAAATGATTTTTGAAAAGTTGAGAAGTAATGCAAAGTAATAGTGGATATATTGTACTAGAAAAACGAGGCCATGAAAACACAACCGTATGCTGTGTAGATACATCTATTGATGTGTAAAACATAACATTTTCTCTCCCCTTCATCCTGCCCGTTATAAGTCCACAAAGTAATAGGTCCTGAAGAAGATGGCAATAAAATTAGAATAAGCCATTGAAACGTGCGTTGACCAGTCTGAGTGATACACCCCAGCTCTCAGCACAGCGTTCGAGGGTTGAGCCCTTCACCCCAATGGTTCCATCTATGCATGTAGTCAGGTTTTGGGGTGTTTAGTGTGAGTGTATAGAGTGCAAGTGACATGGATGCGGAGTGAGTAGAGGTGTGAATGAGTATGGGGGAATGTAAATCTGGATTTGTCAATTAATTGTCAATATTTAAATGTTGATTTCAACTGCTATATATATTCTGCAAACATTTGTCACAAGTTTTGTATAAGAAAGATGGTTATACTTTTGTAAAGTTTGTCAATTTTAACACTATGTGGTTTTGTATGTAACAATGTAATAGATGAATGATTAAAAAATGGGAAAAAAATGAAATAAAATGTAAAGAAAGAAATATTATCAGTTCTGTTTGTAGAAGAGAGTTCTTTATGCCCCAGTAATGAGCTTGTTAAAGCCTTATTGAAAGAATAGGTCTAGAGGGATTATACTTATTTGAAGTTTTGGTTGTGTCTTTCCCCCTTTTCCCTGACCTCAAAGTTATTTTCATTCTAGGAGGTCGCCTTACCTATCCTTGTTTGCCACACATAAGGGCTTCTTATCAGGCAGCTTTGATAGATATGATATCCAGATTAGAGACCACATTGATTGCTCCTATTTTTGATTTTTTTTTCTCCATAAAATGATTTTAGGTTTGGGGTTGCATTTGCCTTCTTTTATTAGGATTTTTAGGCTGCACTAAATGACCCATTACAAGGTATTGTATGATTGTGCATGTTGAGGTATTGAAGTATTTAAGGAATATGACCTACCTGAATGTCATACTTATCTCACTATAGAGGATTCTAAAGGTTTGGATTTGACACTTTCAAAGTAAGAGATTAGGGGATGGGAAGGTTTGAGGTATAGCTCTATAGTGGACTTTAAGCTTAACTCAGATTGGGCACAGTAGGGGATTGTGGTTCTGTTTTATAAAATCAGAAGTATTCTCTGTCAATATTTTCCTAAACTTAATGAGCTCCTAGAGATTATTTTAAGAAGTAAATTTAAGCATAAGATTAGGGGGGTAGGGTGTTGGTATGTAATTCTTAGTTACAATAAAATACACCACTCTTTTCTCTGCATAGGAGTAAAATCAAAAAGTAAATGGCTAAATTTGGCCTTGAATGAGTGGGGTAAGATCTCACAATGTAGTTATAAATTGTTTAGAGAAGCAAATCTGAGAAGGATGAGTATTATTTGAGAGGGCTTCTTTATTATACCCCTAAAGTGGTTAATACAGTTTAACCCTCTTTGCCAAATAAATGTACAGATGCCAGCAAAAAGGGCCCGGCCACTCACAACATGTAATAGCCAAATGCCCGAATAAACATGCTCTTTTTCTATCATTGATAAGATTATTGATATAGGGATCTCTTAGCTATATTAGTGAAAATAAAGGAAGTTGGGAGTGAATAGTAGCATCTAGTCATTTTTATCAGATGCTGTATCTTCTTCCTTTTATTATTGCACTGAAGGGCTTTACCTATCATAAAATATGATCAATTAATGTGGGCTAATTTATGGACTTAGTCTGATCTTCTGGGAGGAGAGAATTCTCATGATCAATCATGCCTTGCTCTGTTACATGATTTGTAGCTTACCAAAGAGAAATCAACTGCAGTCCTGTCAGCGCCAGCTATTATTGGCTAGTTAGCCAAGGTCAGTGAATGTGTGGCTGAAAAGCTGAGAAAGAAAGAAATGTTTGGTGCCGCAAGCAGGCAGCCAATGTCAGTCATAGGGAGGGTAGGAACAAGAATGGTGACCACCAAGTTGGAAATACTGTGAACTGTTCAACCCAGAATGTTGCAGTCAGGACACCCAACAGCCAATTCTAAGCACAGATCAACAAGTGGTGAGCACTGTAATGATTGATAATACTGAAGTAATACCATGTTCGTCACCACCAATAGCGGTCCCATAATATCCCAAACACTCATTCAGTCAAACACCAGAAACCCTTCTGATTCTGAACTTTCAAAGTGTGAAACATCCATTATTGATCAATTGATTGCTGATTAACAAAATTATAAATTTGAAGTAACTGTAATGGAGAACCCATTCCTGCAATTGGGGCTTTTGCAAAGGCTCCCTTTACTTATACTTGGATGGCATTGACATTGATCACATTTTTAATTTAGCTGACAATGGTGTTTTTTCTTATCCAAATAGTGCATGGCAAGTGCATTCCAGATATAAAATATTGAAATTCAGTAGCAATAAAGCTAGGCAAGCAGTAAGAACTATACGGAGTTACTAGAAGTGTATTGAATGAGTCACAGCCAAGATAATAGCCACCCACTGCCACATGGTTTCTATTCAGAAGAGCTGATGTACCAAATTGTACGACCAGAAGAGACTGTACAAGTGCCAAACACCTTTCGCCTAAAACTAGATAACATTTTATCATCCAGACTTTTTGCGAGTGACTGGGGAAGGAGTGCCATAAAAAGCTTGCTTGAAGACCTACAATACATACCTCAATGTAGGATGCAGACCTTCATCTCAATATAAATAGTTACATAGACTTGCACTGCTATTATCGATATGCTGATTGATTTTAAGATATTTCTAATGCCACCCTGCTCTGTACCAATATGGGAGAGTGAACTTGAATTTGTTGCAAAAGTTCCCTATTTCAAAACGCCATTAAAATACTGGTTCACCCATGACTGTTAATTCTATAACCAAAATTACACAAACCTCTCTCACATGCTTTGTTCTGGACACAAAACAACAAGTATACTAAAAGAGATTTGTAATATGGAAAAAAAAAGATTCCTTTATAGAGGGCAGAGGAAACTAAAGGGTGGCAGATTAAGAGAACAGACACTATTTCATGCATGTTACTATCCGAAAGAAATCATTTTCTAAAGGCCGTCATCCAGCAGACAAGTTTGTTTTACAGATGTTAGAGAATGTATAATTTCTGCAGCTCCTGGACAGTCGCATTCACTACATTTGAAGAGGAATAGAGTGTTAAACAGTCCTAAGAGAAATCCTGTAGGTGCTAGTGGTGCTTCAAACAATCGGCAAATGAATCTACGGGTATATCAATGATTTGCTAAAGAAAATGCATGACCACTAGCGTATAAAGTTGATCCTTGATACAGTAAGGGTCTTGTCAGTAAATATTTTAATTAGGTAAAAAATTGAGTATCTTCAGGCTGAAATAACACAAAATATTCAATCTTTGGAATAACGAGTAAAGGTGAGTGGTTTTCCAAAAGGACCACAACAAAAGAGCAGGTAAAAAAAAGTTGTTTCTAATATAATGGGTAACCATGGCACTAATCAATCAATCAATCAGGGAATTGTGAAGCGCGCAAGAGTCTCAAGGTGCTGGGGGGGGTGCAGCTCCGGGTCAGCCAAAGAGCCAGGTCTTGAGGCTCTTGCTGAAGGTGTGCAGGGTAGGGAAGCACCTGATCTTGACCGGGAGCTCATTCCAGGCTTTAGCCACGATGTATGAGAAGGCTCTTCCACCCGCTCTGGTTCTGAGGATGTGCGGGGTTTCTGCTAGGGCGAGGTCGGCAGAGCGGAGGTTTCCATTTTTGGTACGTGGATGAGACTCTTTAGTTGGGGTATTTGGGTCCGGTGTTGTGGAGAAACTTGTAGGCGTGAGTGAAAGGCTTGAAGGTTACTCTCTTCTCGACAGGGAGCCAGTGGAGGTCTGGCTGGTATTGGGTAATGTGCTCATGTCGTGGGATGCTAAGGGGGAGTTTGGCCGTGGTGTTCTGGATGGTCTAGACTAAAAATTAAAAAAATACAATTCCACAAGGAAAGTAGCCACAAGCATTAGGGTGATAGATACCAAAAATATTAGCGGAACATTCAGAATAATAAATGAAGTCATTGAATGCTAAAAGAAAAGTTATATTGTATTTTATAACTGACATCATCTGCTTTTAAAGTTGTAAAAGAAATAATCAAATAATATAAGCAATAGCAGGAATAATAAAAGTCTATATTTGCAGTGCAATCTTCTTACTAGATGCTGAAATCACACAGGGTTCCTGCCTCTGCAACCCCAGCCTGCTTTCCCTTTCCAGCAGGATCCTGCATTGCTCCCACATGCAGGGAGCAGCAGAAAATGCAGCTCCCTGCGTGCAAGAGAATTATTTTTATCTGTTTCCCTGCCTGCTTGATGGAGGGGAGGGAAACAGAAGAAAACTCTACTCCAAGAGGGTGGGAGCATGTTTCCTGCTCTTGCCACTGGGACCAGACTTATTGTTTGCTCTTGCTTGGCAGGAGCTTTAAATTGCTCCCGGCAAGCAAGAACAAACAGAGATTTCCCGCTATGTCCTGGGAGTTGGCACCCCAGGGCATAACTGTGCCTGGCTCTTGGGGATAGGGTTCCAAGCCCATTAATAGCTCCAGGAAGGGGGGTGTGCCCCCTCCCTTTTGATTGCACTGCTCCAGAAGTTGGAGTCCCTGTGGCCAAAAACGGTACCGGGAGGGGAGCTGCATAGTTTCCCTCTCCCATATGTGTATGGGTGGGCCCCAGGGGGTGGCGGTCCCCGGGGCCAAAACTATCCCAGGAGGGGGCTACACACGCCCCCCTCCCTTTATTACTTAATGGCCTGGCCCTGGGGGTTGGTGGTCCTCGAGGCTGAAATCGGCCTGAGGAGGGGGCACCACATGTGCCCCACTCACCTGTTTATAACCATAGACCCATCCCCAGGACTAGGCTCACCTGGGGGCATATATGAAACAAGCACAGGAGACCACCCCCATTTCTTTTTAATTTTGCCACGGATCCTCTAAAAAAGCTGTGGCAAAAGAGAAAAAAAGGCTTTGGCCCCCGGTGGGGTCCCTTTGAGATCCCCCCACCAGGCCTAGAGGGTCAGGGTATTCCTGCTCTGGCCCCTTTTTTCCCACCTTTTTTCTTGAGACTCAAATGAGTCAGAGTCACAAGATGGCTGCCAATAATTCTTGGTTGAAGTATTGACAGCCAATCAGATCTCAGCACGAGATCTTTCGGATCCGTGGAGGATATAAAAATGTATTTTTTTCTTCAATACTACTGAATGCATTTACACAAAATTAAAAAAAGGAGATATTTTTGGATCAAGATCTAGCTTTCTGCCACATTTGGTGTAATTCCCTCCAGCGGTTCAGGCTGTACTCGTGTTCAAAATCCCTGTAGGAAATTGAACGGGTAAAATTAGTTTTGGGACCCCCCTCTTTCTTGGCCCCTGCTTGACCGATCATCCCAATACTTTCCAGACAACATTGTAATTGAGTTGTGTAGTAGTTTCAAAAAACTTTGTAGAGATTTGTCAAACGGGGCCAAAGTTATTAACAAAACAAAAAACGCATTGTCTATGGAAACTAGGTCCTGACTTTAAATGACTAATGGCAACCGCCAGTGGGTTTTATATATATATATCCCCTATTTTTCAGTATATATTGTAGCGTGATATTTTTAAGATATATATTTTATATATTGTATAATGTATTATATTTTTTCGCTTATACTGTTTACAGGGGTTTAATAGAATATTAGAATAACAATTCAA
Source organism: Triturus cristatus (assembly GCF_964204655.1). NCBI lineage: Eukaryota > Metazoa > Chordata > Amphibia > Caudata > Salamandridae > Triturus > Triturus cristatus. The sequence goes on from NC_140591.1 coordinate 1,529,636,743, forward strand.
TATTTTAAATCTATTGTTTTAGCCTGTTGGTTCAATTTTAGAATGTATGGATGAGAATTCCCTCGCAAAATATTATCTCAGACCTATAATGATTTTCTGCTAATAGTATGTTTTCTATTTTTATTTTGTGTTTAGCAGTTTTGGCGGCATTCTACACGCTATTTAAACTCTATGATCTTTGTACATGTCATGTGATGAAGACCGGGTTCCCCGGTCGAAACGCGTCATGCTGCTGTTAGAAGAATAAAGCACTTTATTTTGTAGCCACGGAGTGGTCTGTTCCTGCTGCTTGCATTATTGTGCATTGTGAAGGACTTTGGAAATCATTGAATTTCGGCGGTTTGGCTGTTTCCGCTTTAAACGGACCCTTACCTCGCAAAGCGGCTGGTTATTTGCAGTCAACATCGGTTTCGATTTTTGAGTGATCCAGAAGGATTCTTGTATACCAGCCCCCTGCATTCAGGAAGGAAAAGAGGATTGGCAGTTTCAGTGCGGCGTCATCGGAAGGTCCTAACCGGAGGATTGTGAGGTTTCGGAGGTTACCTACGACCCTTCGTTTTTCGATCGAGGTGAGCCGTTCCTGTTTCAGCTACCTCTAATACTCCACGGACATTAGCGGGTGAGGAGATTGTGGCTTTGAATATCTTTGGAGCTGTTGGTATTTATTTATTCAACTTTGATAACGATTTTTAGTGCATAACTTTTGTACTTCTGAATATTGCCGGTATGGCAACAGCAGCTGACGTGCTCAAAGATCGAGAATTAGTAGCAGATGCTTTATTTTCGAATTTACCTGATGTCAACACTGTGATTAAGGGCGGCATTGTTACAACTGAGAAAAGTGACTTAACATCCAAATTAAAAAGACTTGAAAAGCAGCTCCGCACAGAGTTAACTAAATGGTGGGAAAACAAATCCCTGGAGAAATATAAGGAGGTTGGGAGAGTACCACGAGGGTTAAGGGTTCTCATTGCTCCATCTTTTGAGAACCCCAACCCCCTTATGCTGAAGGAATGGGCTTCCAATAATCTAGAAGCATCGATGAATATGGTCTGCATCCTTATTAAATATGCTGAAATCGACAGGTCTGACATTGTTCATCAAATTGACGCTTTGAATACAGAGTTAGATGCTAGTGATCAGCAGGAATTAATAACCAAGACGAGAGATGAGATTAAAAAACGTCTTGAGAAGCATGAACAAACAATCAAAACGCGTAAAGTTTTTAAATTTGCACGCGACAAAGCTGATTACGAAAATGGCCGCATCTTTACTTTTTCAAAAAAGTTCGAATCTGTGAAACGTCAGGCTATGAGCAATAAAGCATCAACTATTCAAGTCCAACAAACCAATATTCCAGCAACATCTGATACTGACCTAAGTTCATTGATCAGCAGCATTGAATCTGATGATAGTCTAGGTGCGGATTGCCAACCAGCATTAAGTGGTTTTACCCCCTCTGAAGAATTGGGGTTTATAATAGAGGACAGACAACACACTCTAAGGCCGAGAGGACCATCACAGATGAAAGACGGCGTAAGCGGAACAAAAGTCGGAAGAGGCAGAGGCGGCGCAATGAGGAAAGCGAGAGGGAGAGGGAATCCTCAGGTGAATTAAATGAGACTGCAACTACTAAAGAGACTAATACTGTTATTAACTTGACTGATTTAGACCTCAATACTGCTGAAACTCAACTTCTATCTTTGGGTTTGTCTTATTGTCCCAAGAACAATTTCAAATACATACAATCTCGTATTGATGTTTTTAAATTCATACGTAAATTGAAATTGATGAAATACTTTAAGTTGAATAAAATTACCAATGTTGCTAGCAATATTATCACTGACTCCCTTCCTAGTAACAATATCCTTATCTCTGATGTGTCCACCCTGAAAACCTTACACTCTCTCTCCAATACTGGTGATAATATCTCTTCCAGTACTCAGGAAGAACTGACTTCTCTGGGTATACAAAGTAGTAGTGCGGGATTTAGTCCTTTCTGTCCCCGCTCCACATTTGTTCCTATGATGCCCAGGGACGCTATTGATGTGTTCAGCGACCGTATGATTGATGATCTTAAACAACTAAACCGCTCCACCATTTTAAATCGTAAACGGCGGAGCTATACAGAAATACAATATTCCAAACGTATTCGTAAGATTAATGACCGTGGTGACATTGTTGTTAATAAAGCAGATAAAGGGGGTAATGTGGTCTTATGGCCACGGGATGTGTATATTACTGAAGCGGAAAGACAACTTAATGACTCCCAGTGTTATAGAAAGGCCTCCTTTTCTGAGCTCAATCGAGTTAAAGAACAAGTTCACAGATATTTATCTGAATGGAAAGGACAGGGTTTAATTAATAAAAAGGAGTATTTATTCTTGAAAAAAGATCACCCTATTACTCCAACCCTTTATCTCTTGCCAAAATTACATAAAGGTGTGTCTCTTATACCTGGGCGTCCTATTATTTCTACACAGAATGGGTTACTTGAACCCATTTCTAAATATGTCGATTTTTTCTTACACAGCTACATGGAGTCCCTCCCTACTTACATCAAAGACACTGGTCATTTTCTGTCTAAACTGAACAATGTTCTTTGGAATCCGAATTACTATTTCATTGTCATGGACATTTGTTCCCTTTACACGTCTATCAACCACCGAGATGGACTGCGTGCTATTCAATACTATCTGTCTGATAGAAACATCAGTCATTATGAACATAGTAAGATGTTAGTCCAAATGATTGAGATTTGCCTTTGTAACAACTATTTCCTCTTTAATAATGAGGTTTTTCAGCAGTTGCGGGGCGTGGCTATGGGGGCTTGCTTCTCCCCCAGTTACGCATGTTTACATGTGGGCTGGTGGGAGGAGCATGTCCTCGGCCACGCCTCAGTGGCCCTAGATTATGGCATTGTTCATATGTGGCGTTTCATAGATGACGTGTTTATTATCTGGAACGGATCTAGAGAAACTGCCGACAAATTTGTGGCTGACATTAATATTAATGATCTCAATTTAGAATTCACTGCTTCCATTAGCAAAGAAAGAGTGGATTTCTTAGATGTTGAAATCTATGTTGCCAATAATGAAATCCAAACCAGATTGCATAGAAAAAGCATGGCAGGTAACTCAATCCTTCATGCTTCAAGCTCTCACCCCCAACATCTTATCAGAAGTATCCCTTATGGGGAATTTTTAAGAATTCATAGAATTTGTAGCAATGAAATTGATCGTAAAAAATGTCTTTATGAATCTTTTCAAACATTCTTGGCTCGTGGTTGTAAAAGAGGTGTTCTTTATGATGCTATGGATAAACTGAGGAGCATCATAAATGACTCTTAACAGGTTTCACACACTAATGTTACGATCTCAAGGGCCACTAGACCTTCTAATAATGAAGACATGACCATACGACTAATTACTACCTATAGTTGTTATGACAAAAGAATTAGGAATATTCTTAAGTCTAATTGGTCTATCTTGAAAACTGAATTAACCCTTGCTCCTCTTATTTCTGAAATTCCTGGCATAACTTTTAGAAGGGCTCCTTCTATGCGAGATGTTTTAGTTAAAGCCAGTCCCGAATCTTACAAATTAACTAATTGGCTTTCCAACCGGAAAGGTTTTTTTAAATGTAGCTTGTGCAGGGCATGTAAATTTGGTGTTAATACTTGTGAATATAGTGACGCCTTTAGTCAAGATGTCAATAAAATTGAAGGTTTTTTCACCTGCAAAACAGACCATGCAGTCTATGTGCTTCAATGCACTTGCCATCTCCGCTATATAGGCAGCACCAAACTTCAAGTTTTTAATCGTATCCTGCAACATCTCAGAGCTATTGTTAACTCTGATACAAGCTATCCAGTGGCGCGTCATTTCAAATTAGTTCACCAGAATAACTTGAAAGATCTTAGCTATTTTGTTGTTGACGCTGTCCCGATCTCCAAGAAAGGTGGAGATAGAGAGAAAAGACTTAGACAGTTGGAAAGCCACTATATTTTACTTTTGGACACCAAGATTCCTAACGGATTAAATACTGGGGAAGACCTTCATAATTTCCTATAATGAGTAATGAATTGATCTTTCCTTATTTAACATCCCTGACTGATTGAACCGATTAATGATTATGATTCTGTAGACTTTTTTTGTTATTGCTACTCTATATAAATGTTCTTCTTGTATATTATATGCTATATTAGATTTTAGACCTTTCTTTCCACCAAGCTGTGTTTTATTTCGATCATTTTATACTCCTTCTATGTCGTTTTTAGCCGGTTTTATCTTGTGATTTTACCGGTTTTATTTTCGATACTGATGGGGTGTTTGTGATTGGATTGATTTTTAGCTGGTGGTTATTAGATTGGGAATCATGGTATCCCACCATTTTTTCTACTCTTCTGTTTGAGATATATTGTATACATTGTAGGTATTTGTCCAGTTCGTTGCTCTCTCCATTAGGATTGTTTAGTACATAATTTATATAATAGAATTTATTCTGTACTGTTTTTCATAAATGAATGTATATATTTATGAATTTACTTATCTTAATTTTGGAATTTGCTCTATGGACAAACTTTCTACTATGGTGCATTATCTGCTTGCACAGTGCTGGGCTCGGGTTACATTTGCTATTTTATTGACAATCACTTCATTAGTTTGTTACATTTGCACTATTTTGCTCACAGAATTTTTTCTCTGTTCATCATCGAGTATGATTTAATATTCGTCTGTTGATTTATTTATAATTTTTTATGTGAATTTATTATTATGCGTTGAGCTGTTAACTGAATCAGGTTTACAGGTCTGATCTGCTTCACATGCAACCCTATCTCTACCAAGAGTCTATGGGCACTTGCCCAAGATATTTTTATCCCCCTATTTTTCAGTATATATTGTAGCGTGATATTTTTAAGATATATATTTTATATATTGTATAATGTATTATATTTTTTCGCTTATACTGTTTACAGGGGTTTAATAGAATATTAGAATAATAATTCAATATTTTAAATTTATTGTTTTAGCCTGTTGGTTCAATTTTAGAATGTATGGATGAGAATTCCCTCGCAAAATAATATGTCAGACCTATAATGATTTTCTGCTAATAGTATGTTTTCTATTTTTATTTTGTGGTTAGCAGTTTTGGCGGCATTCTACACGCTATTTAAACTCTATGATCTTTGTACATGTCATGTGATCAAGACCGGGATCCCCGGTCAAAACGCGTCATGCTGCTGTTAGAAGAATAAAGCACTTTATTTTGTAGCCACGGAGTGGTCTGTTCCTGCTGCTTGCATTATTGTGCATTGTGAAGGACTTTGGAAATCATATATATATATATATATATATATATATATATATATATATATATATATATATATATATATATATATATATATATATATATATATATATATATATATATATGAATATATATATATGAATATATAGAGGATAATGTGTGATATTTCGTGTGTATCTTTTCATTTTTCTTTCCTCCTTTGTTTAGTCTTTGTTCCCTCTTGTGATGTGGTGTTTTACCTTGCGTCCCTTGTTTCTAGACTATTTCCTTCAATTGTGCATTATTGTGCATAGTTGTTTACATTTTTGTATGATTTCGCTTATTTTCAATTTTAAGGGGAGAAGATATGTGGTATCTTCCTGTTGTGTTTAAAACGTTCCCTTGTTACTTGGTTCCTTGCTGCTTAGCCAGTATGAGTGTTCTGTGTGGAATGTTGGTGTGATGGACATGAGTGGAATGCTTGGGTGCCTGGTGTGAGTGCTGACAGTTGAAGATGGGCTGAGCAGCAGGCAGGCTGCTCCTGGTGGGGCTGCTATCACTGATGTTATGGACTTAATAAATAACTTACAAAGACACTAATCAGCTACGTCTACTTCATCACCTCTATGCTTGGAACGTCATCATTACACATTGTTTTAGGGTTTAGCAGTGGATGAAATATTGGTTGGCTTGAGTACTATTAGGGTTTAGGGTTGGTGAGGGTGTTTGGGCAAGGGTAATTTTCTGGTTTAGGGCGGGTAAGGGTATTTTTAGGCGTTAAAGTGGGTAAAGGTTTTTTGGGTGGCAAGGGAATTTTTAGGGTTTAGGGTGGGTAAGGGTATTTCAGTGGCAAGGGGATTTTATGGTTTAGGGTGGATACATGTATTTGGATGTCAAGATTATTTTTAGGGGTTAGGCTGGGTAAGGGTATTTGGGAGGCAAGGGTATTTTTAGGGTTTATGGTGGGCAAAGGTGTTTGGGTGATAATGATGTTTTTGGGGTTTAGGGTGGGTAAGGGTATTTGGATGCTGTTCCTGTGTGGGAGATTAGGGAGAGAGACAATGGGGGAGGGGCCTTTTGTGTGGGGAAAGAACAGGTAAATGTGCAATAGTAAGGGGGTTACACCAGGTGCTAGAAAGAGAGAATGTGTAGATGTAATGGGATAGCTTCAATAAAGAGCAAGGGCCCTCACTCACCCGAAGGGTGTCATGCTTCATCATAGGGCAGCTCCCGTCGGGCCAGTGCTGCAATGCCCAATGGGCCCCTGAGGGGGCTCTGTGCCGGAGGTCTTCTCTGGTTGCTGTTGTGAAGCTAAAAGTTATTGGAGGGGGCTTATGTGTAGTGAACAGAGGTGGGATAGAGTGAGTGTGATTTAAAAATGGCTACAATGATCTCCAAGGGTAGTTTATTTACTGTGTTATTGTGCCATGAGTAAAAACACCGACTGGTACGTCGTGGAACGGAGAGGGGGAGTTATACCCACTTCAGTTCAAAGGAATGTGTAAGGTGTGCAGGGGGTCAAAATGTTTCATGCCCTATACAGTCCAAGCAGATCTAGGCATTTCATCAGGACCTAAATACCATCTCAGGCTCATAAGTGACGGTTTTGACTCTGTGAAACTAAAAAAGGAAGCCACGTCCCCTGAAGTCTGGACTCAAACTGTAGTCCTGTTAAGTGTTGAAAGCATGAGAGTAAAAAATATACCTTCTGGGAAAAGGCACCTGGAGGGAATAAAACAAACATACATTGGTTGAGTAGCCACAGTAACAAAGCTAGTGGAACCATTAGGCTGTGGCGGGAGGGAAAGGCAAAGAGAGATCATTTGCATTGGACAACATATAAACACTATTGGTGTAAATTAAAATTACTCTTACAAAAAGTGAGAGGGACCCTTTTGCCACCCAGAGGCCTAGGGTTCAATCAGAAAAAAACTAAGAAATGTCCTCTGGAGATTACTTGACCACCAATGTTCTCTACTCAAACACTTCAAGCAACATACGTACAATATTGAGGGTTACTGTTCTGACCAAAGAAACAGTGTGCTGACACATGAACAAAAATTACAAATTTGTAAAGACAATTTATTAATTAAAATACACAATTTAAAACTTGTTCATGCGAAATGTATGATAGTTGAGAACAATGACATCAAATTAATATTCCATAAAGGTCTGCATCAAATGAATTCACAATATTAAGTTAAAAACTACATGAGAGTTAAAAAAGACACTACTCTTTGTCATAGGAAACCATATCCATATCACAGAATGTTAGAGATGGACCCTGATGTACCGCAATCCGTCAAAATCTAGAGTAACATCAAACTGAATGGATTTATGGTGTGCAGGCGTCGACGGGTTTCGATGGCTTCCTGATTTAGACCATCTTTCTCAACACTAAGGGGTGATTAGGATGGCGGGAGGATCGCCACCGCCGGCCCTACGGTGGTGATTCACCCGCCATCCTAACCTGAATTACCCCCGCCATATTATAATGGTGGGAGGGTATCGCGGCGAACCCAAAGTGCGGCCGCCACATTTCCGCTGGTTGGCAATCGTTCCGATTGCTGGCCGGGCCGAGTTGGGGTACAATATGGTGGTGGTGCCTAGAAGGCACTGCCATCCATATTATGATGCATTGTTTGAAAGGCCTTTCCATGGCGGCAATGCTGCCATGGAAAGGCTGGTGGGGAGGTGCTTTGGGGGCCCGTTACGGGCCCCCAGAGGGTGGAGGGGTGGGGGCTGCACTTGGGAGGTACCCATGGTACCCCCGTGCAGTTCCATGCACAAGGTGCCTGTCATGTTGTGCATGGGAATGCACAACATATTGATTTGGCATTGTGGCGGGTGCTGCTGCAAGCAGCACCCACCGCAATGTCAAATATGCAGAATGCGACCACCAGGGTGGCGGTCACATCCAAATTAGCTGTGCAGGACCGCTGCATGTCTGGCGGCCGGTCCCAGCACTGCGAGGATGGCGCATCCTAATAGGCCCCTTAAAAGTATATACACTCTCAGCTGTTAATGTATCTAAAACAAAAATACGAATGTTATACAGAAATATATATTTTTTTAAACCATAAAAATTGTTATATCTAGACATATCCAATATTACTTCAGTTCACAATCCAAAAGATAACACCACTGTTTGGTCAATTTAATAGCATGAGCATTATTGTACCTAAATATGCACTATATCCCTTCAGTTCACAATAACATAATAATCAAAAATAGCACCACTGTTTAGTCAATCCTCACAGATCCCCTCTTTACTCGTAACACTATGTAAAGACAATTTCTTAATTAAAATATACAATTAAAACTTGTTCATACAAAATGTATGATATTTGATAACAATGACATCAAATTAGCATTCCATAAAGGTCTGCAACAAATTAATTCACAATATTAAGTTAAAATCTAGACAAGAGTTAAAAAAGACATTACTCTTTGTCAAAGGAAACCATATCCACATCACAGAATGTTAGAGATGGACCCTGATGTACCGCAATCCGTCAACATCTTGAGTAACATCAAACTGAATGGATTTATGGTGTGCAGGCACCGACGCATTTGGATGGCTCCATGATTTAGACTATCTTTCTCAACACTTAAAGTATATGCACTCTCAGTTGTTAATGTATCTAAAACAAAAATACAAATGTTATACAGAATTATATTTTTTAAACCATAAAAATTGTTATATTTAGATATATCCAATATTACTTCATTTCACAATCCCCGGAGATAACACCACTGTTTGGTCAATTTATTAACATGAGAATTATTGTACCTAAATATGCACTATATCCCTTCATTTCACAATAACATAATAATCAAAAATAGCACCACTGTTTAGTCAATCCTCACAGATCCCCTCTTTACTCGTAACACTATATCCCTTCATTTCACAATAACATGATTCTCAAAAATAGCACCACTGTTTAGTCAATCCTCACAGAGCCCCTCTCTTTTACAGCATACTTACACCACAATCATCACACATCACCTCCTGTTACAGGGGTCCAACTACACCATGTATACAACAAAGTGGACAAAGTCTCACATTCAGATAGATTATACCTAAATATAAGGGTCCTATTTGGGGGATGATTGTTCCAGCTCCCAATGTCAACGTATGAATTAAGTATTATCACCTAGATAAAAACACCACACAGGGAACTCAGTGACTGCTACTCCGTTGTTAGAATATATAATTACTTTATATCCCAAACTATAGGCAATCCCACTAATAGAACGGTTTGGAAGAGTATGAACCTTGCTCACCTTGTTATGAGGTTTATAAATCCCTGCGGTCTAAGCCAGGTATCCTCTCGCCAAACCAGAAGCCTTGGGTCTTAGGTTCTACATCAATAGAACAAGAGATAAGGGCAATAAGAACACTACCTCAAACAATCTGATTTACCCTAAACTACAATCCACAACTTGTTCTAACTATAGTAACTACATCCAACCTACCTCCTATTAATATTGGTGCTCTCATCCAATACCGTCGTGGGTTGACTTGTAGTGGTTAAATATTAAATAGGGTTGCCAACATAGACATCTTTTCTAATCCCTCCAATTGATGGGGTTTCTTCCTTAGAAAGTGATAACATAATAATAATAATAGATATAAATATATATATGGAAAAACGCAGCAGTGTGTCGCCTACCTCCATGTCATATATCACCCTCTCCTTCGTAACTTAAATTTCAATAGTAATCTCCACCAGGTGAGAATTCAATGTGGAAATGCCCCTCCTTGCGTATAAATTCATGGGATCAATCAATGACCTCTACGCTGTGTAATGAAGAAGTGTAAAAGCAACAAATGATAGACGGAATGCTGAATGATTCAAACATTATCCCCCAGTCAAGAGATCTGGATTAAATCCATCATTGTTTGCCCACTACACCACCCCAGTTTGGACCCAGCCATATGCAAATCAGTCATGACCCTGTGCCTTATGGGAACAGTCCAGACGGAACTGCCAAGCCAGGTCCTCCCTGGACCGGAAACAAGCATCCTGGGACCAGTTTCAGGGTATGTCACCCTTCATCAGCCAGGCTAGCTTGAATCCAATGGCACAGTGAGCAAGAGACCCACGTCTGGGCATACCCATCCCACTTAGGATGAAAAGTGTAACTGCAACAAATGATGGACGGAATGCTGAATGATTCAAACATTCTCATCCAGTCAAGAGATCTGGGTTGAATCCATAGTTTTTTGCCCACTACGCCACCCCAGTTTGGACCCAGCCATATGCAAATCAGTCTTGACCCTGTGCCTCATGGGAGCAGTCCAGACAGAACTGCCAAGCCAGGTCCTCTCTGGACCAGAAACAAGCATCCTGGGACCGGTTTCGGGGTATGTCACCCTTCATCAGCCAGGGGGTCAGGGTGTTTCTACCTTTCCCCCTTTTCTTGCTTTTTCAATGTTTTATTGTGACTCACTTTACCGAGTCACAAGATGGGTGCCAACACTTCCTGGTTTGGAGTGTTGGCAGCCAATCAGAAGTCAGCGTGTGCACAGGAGGAGTCGTGACTGTTCCTCCTCGGTGCTCAGATATCGAAACTTTTCTTTTTTTAATTTCTCTGGAACAACTGAACAGATTTACATAATTTTTTAAAAAAAGGGTGCTTTCTGAACCCAGACCTGCCTTTTTACCAAATTTGATGTAACTCCGTTCAGCAGTTCGGGATGTAGCTTTGTCTAAAGTTCCTATGGAAATTAACATGGGGAAAACGTGTTTTGTGACCCCCTTTTTTCTCGGCCCCCGCTTGACAAATCACCCCAAAACTTTCAAGACAGGAGCTGACCGGAGAACCCCAATAGTTTTGAAAATATTGTGAAGATTCGTCTTACGGCGCCAAAGATATTGGCAAAAGAACAGAAACAAGGTCCTAAATATAACTACCTATTGGCGACCGCCAGCAGGTAATATATATATATATATATATTCACTGAAAAAACCATAGGTTTCACACATGTTATAGTTAGCGGAAATTTTACTGATAAAAAACCAGTGAAATTCCCCCGTTATAGTTAGTGCAGGCAACTATAACTCACGCGACCGCAATCCTCTGCTGATGCTAATACTGTATTTAGACACTTATATGCCCATGTCTTCTTCCATACATTTTTAGCTATACATATATTACAAATATTTTTTTTTCATAAAGACACATATGTCATCAGCAGAAGATTGCGGTCGCGTGAGTTATAGTTGCCTGCACTAACTATAACGGGGGAATTTCACTGGTTTTTTATCAGTAAAATTTCCGCTAACTATAACATGTGTGAAACCTATGGTTTTTTCAGTGAATTTGCAAGGTTTTTTAAATGCTAATTCCTAACTATAACGTGTGTGAAACCTATGGTTTTTTCAGTGAATTTGTAAGGTTTTTTAAATGCTAAGTTACTTTACGCTATTCGAGGCGTGCGCGCCCACTTAACGCAGTTCGTTCCGTGCACGGTTTTTATCAACTTTAATAAGCCCTGTACATTTGGTGGCCTTCGGCCACCAAAAGCACAGGGGGTTGGGTCAATGTGGATAGTGTTTTTTTTATTTCAATTTTATAATTTCATGTTGCCAAAATTTAGTTTTTTTTACCTATTAATAAGCCCTGTACATTTGGTGGCCTTCGGCCACCAAAAGCACAGGGGGTGGGGTAAGTGTGGATAGTGTTTTTTTTATTTTTATTTTTTTACCGTACGCTTACGGTAAGCGTACGGTAAGCGTACCCCGCGAAATTGCCGAAAAAAAAATAAAACCGTTTTTGCTCTTGGGGGATGTTTGTGGACTCCCTCAACATGACTATGTGGGAGGGAGTTGTCAAAACAGCCCCGTAACATGTTTTTGGCCATCATGTTTGATAAACAACACTCAGTGCGAGAGACAAAATGGCGGCCGCCGCTTCCTGGTTTCGGCCGATTCGAATGTTTACTAAGATCTAAGAGCCAATCAGAATCGCGCTCGCGCACGCCACCGTACGCTTACCGTAAGCGTACGGTAAGCGTACCGTAAGCGGGCTCAGATATATATATTGATTTAAAGGCTATTTTCTCAGAATCTACTGAACAGATTTACACCAAACCTACAAAAGGCACTTCCTTGACCTAGGGACTACCTCTCTGCCAAATTTTGAGTAATTCTGTTCAGCCGTTCGGGCTGTAGCTCGTTCTAAAGGTCCTATGGAAAAATGCATGGGAAAAACGCGTTTTGGGACCCCCCTTTTATCTCAGCCCCCGCTTGACGGATCCCCCCGAGACTTTCAGGGTAGGAGCGGAGCGTAGCGCCCCACCTATTTTGAGAAATTCGCGAGGATTCGTCGACCGGCGCCAAAGTTATTCAAAATAGAATGTTGAGGTTTTCCTATGGAAACGTGGTCCTAACTATAACTACCTACTGGCGACCGCCAGTAGGTAATATATATATATATATATATATATATATATATGTATATATATATATATATATGTATATATATATATGTATATATTATCTACTGGCGGTCGCCAGTAGATAGTTATAGTCAGGACCGTGTTTCCATAGGAAATCCGCAACATTCTATTTGGAATAACTTTTGCGCCGATTGATGAATCCTCGCGAAATTTTCAAAATAGGTGGGGCGCTCCGCTCCGCTCCTACCCTGAAAGTCTCGGGAGGATTCGTCAAGCAGGGGCTGAGAAAAAAGGGGGGTCCCAAAACACGTTTTTCCCATGCATTTTTCCATAGGACCTTTAGTCGAAGGTACAGCCCGAACGGCTGAACAGAATTACTTGAAATTTGGCAGAGAGGTAGTCCTCAGGTCAGGGAAGTGCCTTTTTCAGGTCTGGTGTAAATCTGTTCAGTATTTCCTGAGAAAATAGCATTTAAAACCATATAAATATCTATACGAGCGCACCGTGCGTGCACGGTGCGCGCACGGTGACGTGCGCGAGCGCAATTCTGAATGGATGTTAGATGTCAGTAAACATTCGAATCGGTCGAAATCAGGAAGTGTCGGCCGCCATTTTGTCTCTCGCAGTCTGAGGCAGTGAAAAACAAAGGTAGAAAACGTGAAAAGGGGGCAGGATGGACAGTTCCTGACCCCCTAGCCTTTGTCAGGGGGTCACTGAAGGACCCCAAGGGTAAAAAAAACAATATTTATTTTTTTTGAAAAATCGCAGGGTGCGCGCACCGTACGCGCACGGCACGCACAACGCATCGTGGGCGCTTGGTGAAACCATAGGTTTCACACACGTTATAGTTAGGAATTAGCATTTAAAAAACCTTGCAAATTCACTTAAAAAACCATAGGTTTCACACATGTTATAGTTAGCTGGACATTTCCCTCATAAAAAACCATTGAAATTCCCCCGTTATAGTTAGTGCAGGCAACTATAACTCACGCGACCGCAATCCTCTGCTGATGACGTCAGATATTACATCACTGATTACATATGTGTCTTTCTGAAAAATAAATATTTGTAATATATTTATAGCTAAAGAATAATGGAAGAAGACATGGGTAAATAGGTGTCTAAATACAGTGATGTAATATCTGACGTCATCAGCAGAGGATTGCGGTCGCGTGAGTTATAGTTGCCTGCACTAACTATAACGGGGGAATTTCAATGGTTTTTTACGAGGGAAATGTCCAGCTAACTATAACATGTGTGAAACCTATGGTTTTTTAAAAGAATTTGCAAGGTTTTTTAAATGCTAATTCCTAACTATAACGTGTGTAAAACCTATGGTTTTTTAAGTGAATATATATATATATGAGACTTTTATATATATTTTTGGTCTGGGACACTGTGGGTGGTCAAATGTAACTTGGTTCAGAGTGACAAATATTGTGGCATGAGACTCATGGTAGACCACGTAGTTTTTCAGTTACAGAGCGTTCCACCCATGTGAGCCACTGAAAAAGCAAATGGCATATCAAATAGGTCTCGCCTTTGGGATCTTATAAGTGTTTAGCCATGCATCATATTATCATGGGTGGTGTGCCACCAGGGTTTGAAGAGCTATATAATTACTTGACACTGGGTCATGCAGTGTGATTCAGGAATACATGCTTGTCGTGAATGTGCTTCGAAATTAGAGCTCTGAGAAGAGGAGGACAAAAGTAAGAGGCAGCTGGGCAGGCATGCAGCGACATGGGTGGGACGAATGCTTCTCCCATTTGTCTGGTGGGGAAAATAAGATATAAACAAGGGGGGCATCGACATCACTTAATCTATGCACACCTAAAAACGAAAATCATTAGTCTGAACTGATGTAATTGGCGCATTTGTAATATGCTTCAATATCTTTGGGACAGTCAAGTCTGCGCTCTATTAAAATGACCCCAAAAATGAATCTGACATTGTGTACTGTACCTAGAGCTTATGTTAACTTGAGTCCATATTCTATAAATATACAAGCATCAGAGAAAATGCGATGGGAGTTGCCCAAGCCTTGTCCTTAACAGTGCTTCAAGGTTGGGCTGCTGAAGGTCCAGTGACAAAGGCTCGCTAAAGCCACAAGCAGCAAAGCTGAAGGGCTTTGGGGGAAATCCTTGGACTTTGAAGTCAGAGAAAATTAAAGAGGTGATATTGAAAACAGTGTGTGATATTTCATCGCGGTATTTTAACAGGACGGGGAGATTAAGTAACGGGTGCCGCAGCTGAACCACCAAAGAACGGCAAACGGTGACATGAGCAGGAATCAAAGAAAAAAATATTGCCTCAAATGAACACATAAAACACAGAAGAGTAATGTTAACAGTAATTGGGCGGTGCTCTGTGGGGGGAAACCAAGCACAAAAAGGAGTGACAAGGTGGAAGTATTAACCACCAGCAAGCAAGCACTTTTTGAACAACAATCAAAAGGGACGAATAAATAGGGACTGGAAGCCCACAGAGTGGATACAGCATGTCTCAAAGAGACAGCGCATGAGCTGCCTAGGCTCGACCTAAAAAAGGCGAACAATATGCTCATACGCGATCTGATTTTAACTCTGCCTATGAATTTCATCTTTATATCACAGAGGTTGAGGTTGCTAGTGGTCTCATGCAGGGAGTGTGTGCCCTAACTGATGAAGTTCAGATCTCCCTGTTTTCACAGGGATATGAATGCCTGCATTTGGTTGTTTCCCTTTTGCAATGGCAGATAACCCTAAACAAAAGATAAATGGAGCGCTGCCCAGAGGAATTCCTAATCTTTTAGAATCATTGTCTAAAACATTTTCACCCATCACTGTTTTGTTAACACTAGGTCCTGACCTCCCCTGGTGGTCAATAACTGCAGGTGGATAATACAAGAAAACAAATGAATACAAATCATATGAATTTTAAATGAAAAGAAAGTAAAAAATTAAACTAGGAATGTATCTATTCTACAACAAAATTCAGTAAATGGTGTCCCTTCCCATTTTTATTATAGCACCATTAAAGATATTTATAAGTCAAATTAAATGTGTCACTGTTTCAAGAGCAACAAGCCACATGCAAAGCAAATCAGGCTTGTGGCTGTTGAATATTTCAACCACAAACCTGGTATTTCTCTGCTGAATTATACTTGCTTCTCTTCTCACGTGGGATGGCTGCTTGTGTGGGGCCTGCCCGGGGTATCTAATGTGGGTTTTGTGGTGGATACTGCCTGTTTTTGGTGTTTACCTCTTGTTTGTCCCGGATTTTTAGCTTAATGTTGTTGCTATGTTTGTTTGTTTCATGTGTTTGTGTACTATACATGTTTTACATGTTCTTGTGTAGAGTCTGTTGAGCTTTCCCATCTTCTACTACTTGGACAGTGAACAGCCGATGCAGAATGGGCCTTTGCTAAAGATATGCTGAATGTTGATGATATGCTTAATGCTTGTTCCTTTGAGTATCATGGGTCCAACTGCATGATTCTATGCATGACTGATTCTTGTTTTATGTCAGCTTTATTAGGAGTGATGATGGCACTAGTGAATGGCTGACCTTATTTGTTGAATATCCAGGGTTTGAATAGACCCATTAAGAGGCAAGGTTTCTTGAGTTGCCTCTACTCCAAGGACATAGACGCCAGGGCTGAATTAGAGGTGTGGCCCAGGGGCACATCGAGCATGTGCGCCTGTTTCTGTGTCAGTGCTTCCCTTGACAATGGCCAACTTTGTCCGACTATGACACACATGCAAGTTAATAGGGAATTCTTCAAACTCATACTTCTCTCTAGAGATCATTAAAGTTCAGATTAACAATAGAGTCTCAATCACTCTAATATAAATGGATCAGCTCCAGGGAGTGGGGTGTATTTTGCGAATCATATCTTGTGAGTTCTAAAACCCTGCAGCTTCTCAGTCTGCTTTGGTGGAGGAATTAGAGAGTTATCTCAGAGTGTCCTGTTTTAAACCTAATTATGCTAAATCCCTGCGGGAGGCTCAGTTCAAGGAGCTATATAAGTGAGGGGAGTTACAGATGACATGGCTCAGTAACATAAACAGTGTAAAGAGGTTTGTTCTTCCCCGTCGTATTATATCTGAAACAGGTTTAAAGTTACCCGAAACAAGTGTAGTGTGATATACAAAAGCATCTACTGGAATTCCTATGGGGTGGCAACAAAAGGGAGTCTGTGGCCCCCAAAATATGATTTATCTTTGGTAGGGAAAACCTAACTTATTTGACTAACAATAGGGTGTCCTGCTTTAAAAAGATATGGCATCCTTTTAATACTTGCTTAAAGAGTCATCAGGGAGGTTGGCCAGTAACGCCTTCTGTAACTGAGAGGAGAGTTGGCTTGAGTCTGACAGGGAGTCCATCCATTGACTCAACAGCCTGATCCTCCTTGTCACTGTTCAAATGCCTACTGAATTTGATCTGATTTTCTAAATTCCCTGGGTAAAGGCTACAGGTAACTGAGTGATCCAGCTAGTCCACTCACCATCCTAAATGCACAACATGTCGTTGTTCTCACTTCAAAATTATTGTAATGATGGTCTTATTAACCGCCGACTGCACTGCTGTTTATTTTGTATTTTATTTTGAAAAACTTGCAAAAATAAAGTGGTTGAAAAATGTCATGCATTTATCTGTGATTCAATGGAAGCCCAAGTCTATGAT
Source organism: Triturus cristatus (assembly GCF_964204655.1). NCBI lineage: Eukaryota > Metazoa > Chordata > Amphibia > Caudata > Salamandridae > Triturus > Triturus cristatus. Next base: position 1,529,654,108 of record NC_140591.1, read on the forward strand.
CATGCAAAGATTTCTGACTCCATTTATGAATGCGGCACTTTAGGGTTGCCTGTCCAACCCAATGGCATGACGCCCTATTGCCCTGTCTGCACAACCCCGGAAGCAGCTCTCAATCTTATCGCCATTGAGGCACAGTGAGTTGTCTTGTATGTGGGACTTCACCACACCAAAATATTCCCCCTCTGTTGGCAGCATTAGGTGTTCCATATAGATCCAGGTGTATCTGTGTGACGTCAGCTTAATCTGCACAAATCAGTGCCCTTGTATTTCACTAATGCGCTCTCCTCAGCACAGGCACCAGCTGTCAGAGTTCACACCGCCACTGAGGACAGGACATCTGTGTATAACTGGGCACATAGCCCAGGTCTACACTGAGGACACCTAGGTCAGGGAGCACCACGGCGCCCCTGATTTGTAACTCAGACCCGAGTAATGAAGCAGGCTGCCCTGGACTGCAGCAGCAAACCCTCCTGAAGGATTCATCTATTGGGATCAGTGCAGTGGACACTCCTCTGCCCCTCAGTCATAGTCATCCCACAGGGCCCCTAACCTGCTTTACAGACATTTGAAGAATTATTTTGTGTGCATTTACAATTTAACCATGCCTGTGATATATTTTACCAATTATACGACGTTCTTACATTTTTAAAAAGAAAACAACCTGAAACGGTCACCCTGCTGGTGTAAAATCTTGGCTCAAAGCCCACGCTTAAAGTTTTCCTTATGCTCTGAGAGTTTTCTCTTAACACTTCAGCAACACTCTGGTGTGGTTCTCCGTTAGCCTTCCTACCTGGTGGTGGTTGTCAGATACACAGGAGGCGTCAGGGGAAATGATGCCTGGTGCTCCGGCCTATTTTAGTATCTCGCAATTATCTACTGGAACCCACTCTGGTCAGATGGAACTTTTTACTTGCCTGATAGCATGGAGGGAAAATCACCGTTATCACAATTACAGTCTGCAATTTTCCGTAATCAAAGACTCGAAACTTAATCTCTTGGCTCTCTGGTTTTTATTATCAACATAAAGATTTGGAGATACAAAGTCCTCAACACGAGGCACAACAAGTACATAGGCACTAAAACAAATGCTACTCTACGAAGAATCCGCATCCGGCTAAAAATAACTAAAAGTACAATCTCTAAAAGCATGAGGTAGAACACTACCAAGCAAATGTCGATACTAGGGACACTGAACCATACCATCTCTGTCCCTACTCTGTACTAGGTGACATCCCTACATAGCAATCCCTTGAGACCCTCATCAGAATAAAAGGTGTCAGAGCGAAACTTCCTAAGAAGTCCTCACTTAGAGAGCTTGGTCTAAGTTGCCCCCTCTACCCTTCGCCTAGCCGTCCTCTGCTTTGGGCTGCCCCGCTCTGCTCTGCCTCCACCCTCGGGGCGCTGTCCCTAATACAGTACCCCAAGTCTCCGAACACGCCCTTTGCGCCTCCTCTCCTTCCGGGGTCGTCTTTCAGTACTTTTCCACAGAGCGCTGTCCAGTTCCATCGTCCATCGCTTGGCCTTGAGTCCCAGACGCCATCCGCACTAGGAGTTACGATTGGCACATTCCAATACACTCCCATGTCTGGCTTTCTCTACATAATTCAAATTATGAACAAAGAGCTTCTCTACTAACGAGCAACTGTCCTTGCACCTGGGGTGAGATCATGCAAAGCAGACATTCTTCACATCTTTTAAGTTGCAATTTACTACAGCCTAAAACCTCTACTGGAATAAATCCTTTTTGGCCTATTGCCCTTGGCTAACATAAGAAAATACCAGGCCTTTCGCCTCAACGATATATGCGAATTCTGGCCACTACTTCGGTTACACAAGCAGGTTTCAATCACAGTATTGACATTTACGTCTTTCTTTCATGTGTGGTCAACCTAAACAACCTACAGACACGAAGTCTGGGGTACACATTTCTAACACCACATTGCATTTCCCGTAGCTAAACACTATACATTTCTCTAATACGTTTACCATGTGCTTGTACATAGCTAGCACTTCTACTTAAAATCGATATAGGTTATACAGTTGTAATACATTGCACACGAAATCCCTGAGTACACATTTGGTTATATACGGGTGCCGACTAACAGTGAATATGACGCACCCCTACAATTCTCAAACTTTTAAACGCTACATCAGTTCCCCCCTTTGATGACATCCGTCATCACACCATTACATTTCCTTCTTCAGAACTGATTTAAACCGTGCTAGTCATAACATTTCCATGTCGGACTCCCTCCAGTTTCTTAAGACTCTCATATTGCTGCTCCTGGAGCTTTGCCAACCTCCTCTCGTTTGCCTTTAGAGCTCTTTCAACCTTGCCTCCTTGATACCACTTCCATGCCTTCACACATCCCCACAAACAGATCACACAAACCACGGCAATAATAATTGGTTTCAACACTGAACCTAGAAATCCCCTTCCCAGATTCGCAAACCAAGTTCCCACTCTTCCAAATCCTAATCCAATCTTCTCCCACACATTCACCTCCGTCAGATCCGTAATCTCCTTGTGAATATTCGTTATGTTGTCTATGTACTTCCCTATCTCCTTCGAGTTGTCTGGAATATACGTGCAGCATTCCTGAACTTTCAATAATTTGCAGACTCCGCCTTCTTTTGCTAACAACACATCTAAAGCAAGGCGATTCTGCAAAACCATATTCCGGATCGACAACATCTCTCCAGCCACCAATATCAAAGATCTCGCCGTGTTCATAGACAACTCATCAACTACAGTCGCCAACCTTCGGATCTTCACATCATTCAACACCACACCCATACTAGGTATCATTGCTCCGTATATGTCCCCAATCACTGCACCGGCATTTGTAGCCCTACGTTTCCTGGGCGGTCGCTTCGTCTCTAACAACTCCAAGTCCCTTGTGTGATAAATCTTCGGGAATATGATAGCCAAATAGCATACTCCATACCAATTGTCGGGTAGTCTGACATAAGCATTCGTCCCACAAACATAATACACTGTCGGGATTACTTCTACTGGACCTTGCATAAAATTCTTAGCATAAGCTTCCATTGTAAAAGTCTGAGAACAAATGCTATGTCCTACTACGACCTTCTCCGTCTTGGATTGAGGCCGTGCAATACACAAATTCCCTCTCTGTGCCTCATCCAATGCTATTGGTCCATAACTTCCCTTAGATCTGTGAGCTCTCTCCTCGTCCGTCCAATCTACTGGGCTCTCTCCGGTGTGTCGTGTCTCGGTCAACTTTCTATACCTGTCCTCTACTTGGTCTATGAATTTCTTCTCTATCTCTGATAACGCACATGTCAGGTTATTCCTGTGAGCATGCGCCGTATCCAGTTTCACAGTCGGTCTAAAATATTTCAGGAGTCTGTCCTCTTTCTTATCCAGGTCATATCTATTCAAATGCTTGATTGCTGGCACCTCGGGAAGTACCGTGTCAAAATTTGAGAAGAAATACTCGAACTGTCTCCTGTCATAAAATAAACTGAGCCATATGCTACAAGAAATCCCATAAGTCAATGGGAGATGATGATACTTGATACCCTCATCCACTGAAGCAGGCAACTGCATGCACACATAACAATCCTTCACATCCATCGCATCAACATACTCATACAGCAACCTTGCATACGCGTTAAGCTTAAAATCACCCTTTGACAAATCCATGTGAAGTCTGCGAACATCTCTCAACTCCGATGATTCCTGTTCGCTAATACTAACACCACTCTGCCCTGGGGTAATAGGTGTGGGTGCTCCCTGAACCTTCCCCTCTTGCCTGTGAGCCACCATGTAGGAACTGATCACTACCGCAAATATGGTGACTACTACAACTCCGATCAATGTGCCTATTATCAGTTTAGCCCTACGATGTGGGTTTACAGGATCTGCCATCTTCGGAATATGCTCAATGTCCAATGCAGTCTCTGAAAGGATAAGTCTCTTTCTCATTAATGTCTCTTTCGTGAACTTAGACAAACCTCCCTAACTTTCTTCGTTCTACAACGGAAAAATCCCTAATTTTGTTCTTCTTCCGCTCGGCTCTAGGTAATCTTCTTTTTAGCTGGCAACCTTTCTCAAATCAATCTAACATAAGCGCCGGTCCCAACTGCTCCAAGACTCCCTGCAATATTTCGAGCTTAAGGATAATCAGTTCTTGTGGATCTGGCAATGCTGTGAACGTCGGGAACTCTAAATTGTCCAAGATCATACCTCGAATGGTACTCAGGAATGGCGGACTTGGGATATGAATCGTCAGAATCCCTTCGATCTCCAATCCCGGAACTTTCAGCAACACTTCCACCCTCTGGAGCGGGACACTGTTGACCAATGTCATCAACCTCAATCTTCCCGTGCTCGGTAACCCTGGCATCAGTCACTTGGTATGCCCACTCCGGGGAAGCGTACTTCCGACTTGGCACTCGAGTTCTCTTGGACCTTCTCACACCACCTTGAGGATTTTCCTCGTCTCCCGATTCTTCTTCTGGTTCTTCCGAAACTGGTGCAAGGTCGGTGTCTGGGGCCAACCTCAGGTTTACCCGGTTCTGCTTTGCGGGCCAAACCCTTTCCGCTTCGGTGGCTCCCCCAGTCTTCTCTCCGATACCCTGTGCACTGCCTTCCTCTTCTTCGGCAGAACTCGATTCTGTACTACCCACTGCACCTCTCGCTCCTTCGCCGGTTTCTGGGTCAGTACTTTCTTCACGTCCTCCCCCAACTCGATTCAGTGCACCATCAGCCGCTTCAGCAACCCTTACAGCTTGACTGGCCCTCTCTGGCGATTCTGTCGGCTCACTGGGATCTTGGTTCTCGAGAGGGGCTGTATCTTCCAAGGGTGCTGGAACTCTGCGGGTATGAGAAGCATGCACCCAGTTCGGTAACCCTCCGCACTTGACAGCAGTGTTCGTAACAAGGATTACTTGGAAAGGGCCACGCCACCTAGCATCCAAACAACTCTTCCTCACGTGCTTTCGGACCAGGACCCAATCGCCTGGGTCCAAGTCGTGGCACCTGTCACTCGCAGCTGGAACCGTTGCTGTCTGCACCTGCTGAGACACAGAACGGACCACGTCAGCAAGGCCTTTACAATAGTCCAGGATCATATCATCAGTGATATTTATCAGAGCAGTAGCAGGTATTGCAGGCAAACGCATCGCTCTTCCCATGAGGATTTCATGGGGTGACAACCCAGTTCTTCTATCAGGCACACTTCGAAGGCTCATAAGGACCAAAGGTAATGCGTCAGGCCATTTCAGAGACGTAGACGAACACACTTTCGCCATCCGAGCCTTCAGAGTTCCATTCACCTGCTCCACTATCCCTGAAGCCTCTGGTCTATAGCTACAGTGTAACTTCTGATCTATATTCAAAGCAGCACAAAGCAATTTCATAACTTCGCTGTGAAAATGAGTTCCTCTGTCCGATTCAAAGGACGTCGGGAACCCGTACCTTGGAATGAGTTCTCTCAATAAGAGTTTCGCTACTGTGAGTGTGTCACATCTGCGTGTAGGGTACGCCTCCACCCACCTGGAAAAGACACATACTATCACTAATATGTACCTCAACCCATTACACTTCGGCATTTCGACAAAATCCAACTGCATCCTATTGAAAGGTCCCCCTGACCTCCCTATGTGGCTCAATGTCACAGCAGTTCTTTTCCCTACATTCATCTGTTGGCAAGTGACACATCTCTGGCACACAGTTTCGGCCACGGCACGAAACTTCGGATTGTACCAAGTCTGACGAAACACTCTCATCATGGCATCCCTACCCAGATGTACAGCACCATGTATCAACCTCGCCATGGGATTCAACAAACTTTCCGGCAACACTGCTCGTCCATCATTCGAAACCCATATATCCACATCTCCCTTCTCACATCCAGCTCGTATCCAGCTGTCCCGTTCCTGATCTGAGACCCCTTCCTGAAGCTGCTTCAGTTCCTCCCATGTGTCAGCCACTGCTAACATCTGACCATACACCACCTCTTCCCCAGTTTCCTCAATGTGGATCTCAGTAAAGTTGCATCCCTGCTCTGCACAAAATCGAGCTACTTCGTCTGCATAGTTATTTCCCAACGAGACAAAGTCGCTTCCCTTCGTGTGGGCTGCACATTTAACAACAGCAATTTCATCAGGACCTTGCAATGCTTTTAACAATTTCCGCACATAATCACCATTTCTTATAGGAGAACCTGAAGACGTCATAAACCCTCTCTGGGACCATAGCTGTCCGAAGTCATGAACCACACCAAACCCGTACTGGCTGTCCGTGTAAATAGTTACACGGATCTTGTCGGCTGCCAAACAGGCACGAGTCAGAGCAATGAGCTCAGCCACCTGCGCGGAGTGTACTCCTTCTAAACAAGCGGCTTCAACCACACCCGTAATGGTGCATACAGCAAACGCTGCTCTCAATCGACCGACACTGTCTCTTAAACATGAACCGTCCACGAAGAAAATCTCATCTGACACCGGGAGCGGTTCGTCGACAATGTCGGGTCTCGGTTTGGTGCATAGTTCAGTCACATCGAGACAATCATGGTCCTCACAATCTTCATTATCATCTATTTTTAGAACAGGTAACAGTGTAGCAGGATTTAAAACAGCACACCTCTTCAATGTCACATTATCTGCTGCAAGAATAACTTGCTCATAACGAGTCAGCCTATTATTCGTGAGGTGCTGCGTTTTAGTCCTAGTCATCAACAATTCAACAGAATGTGGCACATGTACCGTAAGTGGATGACCCATCACAATGCTCTCACATCTCTCGATGCTGACACCTGTTGCCGCAACGGATCTGAGACATCCGGGCAACGCAGAAGCTACTGGATCTAGAGTAGCTGAGAAATAAGCAACTGGTCTACGGACACCTCCATGATTCTGGGTTAACACTGCTAATGCGCAACCTTCTCTTTCGCAGCAGAACAATGCAAATGCCTTGTTATAATCCGGCATTCCCAACGCAGGAGCGCTACATAAGGCTTCTCTCAGCCTCAGAAATGATTTCAAACAATCGTCGTCCCATGGTACCGGATCACTTACATCCTTTCGCGTCAGCCGCTGCAAAGGCTTCGCTTCAAAGGAAAAGTTTGGGATCCACTGGCGGCAATAGCCCACCATTCCCAAAAACATTCTAACTTCCCTCTGCGTCGAGGGAACTGGCATCCTCAAAATCGCATCAATGCGATCTGGATACACCTTCCTTTTACCCTTTTCAATTCTGTGCCCCAAATACTGTACCTCAGGTAAACAGTATTGCAGCTTGTTTGGAGACACCTTGTGACCGTTCTCTCCCAGGAAATTCAACAACGCAATGGTATCGATCCTGCAAGCGTCTTCTGTCTCTGACGCGACAAGCAGGTCGTCAATGTACTGCACCAAAACAGAGTTTTTCGGCAACACAAGACCTTCCAGATTCTTCTTTAACAGCTGATTGAAAATCGATGGGCTCTCCGTATACCCCTGTGGGATACGGCACCACGTTAATATACGATTTTCTAGCCTAAAGGCAAAAAGAAATCTACTCTCTTCATGTAGGGGAATCGAAAAGAATGCCTGACACAAGTCAATCACTGTGAACCATCCAGCTTCGCATGGGATCTGGAACAGTATCACAGATGGATTCGGTACCACTGGACAACATGGAACAACTATGTCGTTTATTTTCCGCAGGTCTTGCACTATCCTGAACTTCCCACTCGGTTTCTGCAGTCCCATAATGGGTGAATTACATGGACTACCCATGATCTCCACCAGTATTCCCTGCCTAATCATAGACTCAATCACAGGTTTGATCCCAGCAATCGTCTCAGGCGACAGTTTATACTGAGGGGTTCTCGGGAATTCCGCGTTTGGCTTAACCTGTATCTTCACTGGTTCCACTCCCCTGACTAAGCCGATCTCCTCTCCGCTTAGATCCCACACATCGGTCGCAACTGACTCCCTCAAGTCCTGTGGAAGCTCCTCCACTGTCAGAGCCGGGTACACTTCCACGCACCCCTGCTGATTTGCAACCTTAAAGGTCGCGTCGTCATCTCTGGTCTGTACCTCTACTCCCCTCGGGGTACAGTAAATTGTGCAATTGAGCTTACACAATAAATCTCTTCCCAACAGACAAACAGGACTAGAATCGCACACCACGAACTGATGTCGATCCCTAAAGTTTCCTATCCTGACGGGAATCGGTTCCGTCAAGGGGCTAACTAGTCTCTTGTTCGCCACTCCAACCACTTGTATACTTTCTCCCGAGAGGGCTACCCCCGGAACTACTGCTGATCTTATGGTTGACCTGGTAGCCCCCGTATCTACCAAGAAGGTAGTAGGGCGTCCATCGAGTTCGGCTTCCACAAAGGGTCCCTTCTGATCTACTTCTAGTATGGCCCTGAGCAGGCAATCATCGTCCTGACCCAAACTTAACTGCGCCAGCAAATCTGCATCCCTCTCCTCTTCCACTTCGAACATGGGCATCTGCAAATAAGTCCGAGCTCCCTGCTGTATGTTCTGCATCCTGGGTGGCTGGGGAACCTGCACCTGCGAGACGCCTGTCCCCCCTTGCATCGTTCTCGGTACAGTCACCGTCTGTACCTGCTCCGCCCCAGGGACCTGACCCATTCCTCCCTCCATCTGCGGCTGATTATAGGGGTTCAAGGGACACTCGCGCCTCCAGTGTCCCACCTGGTGACACTGGTGACAAGCAGTCGTCTTCTTCAAGATCGCTACATCTATTCCTGTCCTAGGGTCTACGGGTCTCGGCCTTCCCTGACCCTGCATATTCTGATTCCCTGTCTGATAATTTCCCTGTCTTCGCCCCACTGGACCCCCATTCGGCGGTCCCTGAGCCGCTTGCATCTGAATGAGCAATAAGTTATCCTTCATCTTCTTGTGCTTTGACTCAATCTCATCCGTGCAGTACCTGGCGTACCGCAAGATCTCGTCTACGGGCTTATTCTGCCAACAGATCAAATGCTGCTGTATCATAAGACTGACCTCGGGCTTCAAACCCAGCACGAACTTAGACACAAACTGTCCCATGTCCTTTGTTTCCAGCTCATCTAACCCACTGTACTGCTTAAAAGCTTTCAAAAGTCTCTCATAGAATTCATGTACTGTCTCCTTGGGCTCCTGCACTGTCCTGTCTATCTTCACCCAATCGATATCTTGGGGTGAAACCTTCGATTTCAACCAGGTAATTACCTTATCGTACAGCCTCATTACCACGGGCGACGGACCATTAGTAACTATGTTCCTATCAGGCTCATAGTCCGGCCAATCAACAGCAATTTTACATGCGTTCCACAGATCTCCCGGAACTACGATATCGAATAAGGTGTTCAGATCTATCCACAACACCTTCAAAATCTTAACGAAACGCTCAACTTGCTTGTACCACTCTGCAGGCTTCTCCCTGAGCCTGGGAAAATCATTCGTAAATGATGCCAAATCCCCCCTGCTCCATGGTACATGCACATATCCTCCATTCGCCACCTCTCTCAAAGGAAGGATCTTTACCTCCTGCAAATCTCCTTCAGAGCTCCCTCCTTTCGCTCCCCTAGAATTCTTTTTCCTAGCCCATTTCTCTTGCCATTTGTCGAGCATCAGCCATATTCTCATAGCTACAATCAATTCCTTGGTATGTGACCTTAGACCAACAACCCTTTTCTCTTCCAATTCCCGCTCGGTACAATGCATCCTATGGCTCCCTTGCAATGCTCTAGTCTTGGATAGATCCACCCCATATTCTCTAGCCAAACCCGCCAGTTTCTCATGTGCCATTCGTGCTTTACGAGTCACATCCTTTGCCACAAAAAGCAATTCATCGGGAGTATAGGTCAATACTCTCTCCAGAGGTAGATTCCCATATATTATTTCATCCGCCTCTGCTTTAAGTCTTACTACATCTATCATTCCTGCCTTCAAGGCTCCTTTCAACACCTGACAACTTGCTCCACGTCCCTCATCATACTCGCATTCCGATTCCTGCTCTCTCCTTTCCTCCGGTAGTTCTATGGGAGCAGAATGGCTCTTAAAGGCAACTGGGGTTGTCCCCGCTCGGCCCATATTCCAGCTCATTTGCTTCTTGGGTGATACCCATGACCCTAAATCTGGTCTCGACTCCATCAGAGTCCTCGGCCTCACCGGTCTCTCGTCCTCTTCGCCCCTAGATGTGTCCGACACCGCTGCTAATGGTGTACTCCACTGCACAGGGCTTGGAGGTCGGGCCGTTGCCCCTTCCAACTCACTTTCCCCACTTTCTCGCCTAGTTCTCTCTGCCTCTCGTTCGGACCTCTCTCTCGCCTCTGATTCCGGGCTGTATATAGACACAATCGGTCCAATGGTGACCGGTACCCTCAATGCATCCGGTAACCTCATCTCTCCTTCAATCCTTCGGCTAGTCCCCGACTGACCCTGTGAACTCGCTGTATCAAACGAGACCAACCCTTCCACTCGGGTCTCGGGCTGGATCGTTACCCTTCTAGTTTCCTCTCTCTCGCTCCACCTATCATCTGCCTCATCCGGGTTATAAGGGGGTGGTCTCTCGTCTAGCAATCTTTGCAATATATCATCATCAGAATCACTATCCTCTTTCTGTGCTTTCCCATTCCTTATCCCCGTCTCCTCCATTATCGCGGGATACAGTTTCGCTTCCTCAATTGTCTGCACTCTCCATCTTTTCTCTGCTGCGTCCCACTTGGCATCCTGAAATGCCCTAATCGACTTCCTCATCCTCTCCTGACTTCTTCCCTTTTCCTTATCATGCGCTGCTCTAATCCACGCATGTAACGCTTCAAACTGTGCTGGTCTTGGCAAGGGTTTTAAGGACCCCATCACCGTCTTCAGTTGGTACAGCACCGCTAATCTAAATGAGCCATACCTCGGGAAAGCTAGTTCCCCTTCGCCTTGTGTAACCTTGTGCCAATTCTCGATCCAAACTATAGTATGTAACCCCACATTCTGTGCCATGTAATGTGCCGGTGTATCCTCGGGAGGAGCTTCTTCTCCCCCGCGGACAACCACATGCCTATCACCTCTACACAACTCTCGCAAAGCCCTAAGACACTTCATAATGAGCAAATTCGATCTCGCGCTCTATTTACTTCTTATTCTCAAATCCTCCAATAACAGCGCGACTCACACCAACCGGCCTATCACAGCGCGACACCCTCTGACGTCACCTTCCTTCGTTCGCAGCAGTTCCCTTCTCCAAACTCGTTTCACGCTTACTCACGTCCCATTCATACACTGAAATAACCAATTAAGTTATTTCTCTGGCTGTCCGTCCACAGCCTCTGACTGTCCGTCCACAGTCTCTCGACCTTGTTGACCTCGATTGGCGCCCGTCTGCCCCCGTCCGGCCAGACAAAAACGCCTCTGATAGGTTACTAACACTCCGATCTGCTCACCACAACCCACGACCAGCGTTAAGTTGCCATACACACACGCATTCGCTCCCCCTATCTCGGTCCAGGTGATCGATGGTACCTCACGATCTCCTTTGGGTGGTCAACAAAATCTATCTCAGGTGTCTTCTACACCACAATTCCCGGGCTGCGCGCGCTCACAGCCTGATCTCACAATCACACGACATACACAACAACTCCGCAAGACATCACACAACAAATCAACACCGCAATCTACAACCACTCATTATGTTCATACTCACTCCTGGAACTGCTGCTTTCTGCCGCGCTGCTACTCGCCGTCGATGCTCATCTGCCGCCGTCTGCTGCTCGCCATCTGATGATTCAGCATCACTTATCGTCTCTTGGGCCTCAAGGGTCACTTATCCTTATCTAATCTTCCCTCGCTATCAGTAAGAAACCATCCTCGTTTGCTACCAACTGCTCCGGCCTATTTTAGTATCTCGCAATTATCTACTGGAACCCACTCTGGTCAGATGGAACTTTTTACTTGCCTGATAGCATGGAGGGAAAATCACCGTTATCACAATTACAGTCTGCAATTTTCCGTAATCAAAGACTCGAAACTTAATCTCTTGGCTCTCTGGTTTTTATTATCAACATAAAGATTTGGAGATACAAAGTCCTCAACACGAGGCACAACAAGTACATAGGCACTAAAACAAATGCTACTCTACGAAGAATCCGCATCCGGCTAAAAATAACTAAAAGTACAATCTCTAAAAGCATGAGGTAGAACACTACCAAGCAAATGTCGATACTAGGGACACTGAACCATACCATCTCTGTCCCTACTCTGTACTAGGTGACATCCCTACATAGCAATCCCTTGAGACCCTCATCAGAATAAAAGGTGTCAGAGCGAAACTTCCTAAGAAGTCCTCACTTAGAGAGCTTGGTCTAAGTTGCCCCCTCTACCCTTCGCCTAGCCGTCCTCTGCTTTGGGCTGCCCCGCTCTGCTCTGCCTCCACCCTCGGGGCGCTGTCCCTAATACAGTACCCCAAGTCTCCGAACACGCCCTTTGCGCCTCCTCTCCTTCCGGGGTCGTCTTTCAGTACTTTTCCACAGAGCGCTGTCCAGTTCCATCGTCCATCGCTTGGCCTTGAGTCCCAGACGCCATCCGCACTAGGAGTTACGATTGGCACATTCCAATACACTCCCATGTCTGGCTTTCTCTACATAATTCAAATTATGAACAAAGAGCTTCTCTACTAACGAGCAACTGTCCTTGCACCTGGGGTGAGATCATGCAAAGCAGACATTCTTCACATCTTTTAAGTTGCAATTTACTACAGCCTAAAACCTCTACTGGAATAAATCCTTTTTGGCCTATTGCCCTTGGCTAACATAAGAAAATACCAGGCCTTTCGCCTCAACGATATATGCGAATTCTGGCCACTACTTCGGTTACACAAGCAGGTTTCAATCACAGTATTGACATTTACGTCTTTCTTTCATGTGTGGTCAACCTAAACAACCTACAGACACGAAGTCTGGGGTACACATTTCTAACACCACATTGCATTTCCCGTAGCTAAACACTATACATTTCTCTAATACGTTTACCATGTGCTTGTACATAGCTAGCACTTCTACTTAAAATCGATATAGGTTATACAGTTGTAATACATTGCACACGAAATCCCTGAGTACACATTTGGTTATATACGGGTGCCGACTAACAGTGAATATGACGCACCCCTACAATTCTCAAACTTTTAAACGCTACATCACTGGCATCTGTGCATCACGATTCTGTGCAGTTGGATACAAATGATTATAATTCAGCATGTCAAAACACACTGAGTAAGGTCTATTTCATCTCCCCTTACGAACACTAATGGCCGTGCAACACTTATCAGCGGGCCCCTTAATAATATTTAGCCACAGTGTCTATGAAAACAGATGAATCTGTGTGTTTGGAAAGGGTGTGTAACATAATTATGGCACCCGGGTTTATGGTATTTTATTTTTTTACATTTCCGTCTGTATTTATCCATATTTATTTTTTGTTAATTTTATCTGTATTTATCCATGTTTATTTTGGGTTTTGTGAAAAAATGAAGCTGATATTAGTATAGTTCCACATTTATTTAACCGGTAAATATGCACTCATGCTTGAATGCCTACTAGGGTTCAATTCTGTAAACACCCGCAGAATATAAATTAATGCACTTTTAAGAAAATATGCAAATTTCAGTATCAACCTTTTGCCTATCTACTGCTGTTAAAGACACTTTACTAAAATTCCTTTCTGTTTTTAGCCCTCATACCGATCAATCCACACAGCTATTGGCCTGGCAGTCATGGCATACAGTATTTAGAATTACTCAAAAAGTAACCCAATTTCCGCTTTTATCCACATTTAAAAATAAATACAGACAAGAAAATAAATGTTTTTTGTCTGTATTTATCTGTAAGAATCAGTAAAAACGGAAAACAGGAAACCTTAAACATAATGCACTTCAGCCACATTGAAGTGCCAGCACCTGTGATGCCTTTAAGTGCTGTCATGTGGAAGTGTATTGGCTATCAATAAAAAAAGACAGTTAATAATAAGGTGATTGGTGATAAGACTATCAAAAATTAATGAGTTGTAATCAGCAAAATTGTTATTAGATTCAGCAAAAACTTTTTCTTCCTGTGGGCATCTTATTTTACGGTAATGAAATTGGAATACACATTTTGCAAAGTTGTGCACCGTTGGAATCTACTCTTTGTACAATAACCACTCAGATTCCAATTGACTGACTGACTGCACCCCGCAGCTGGCTCTGGAGCTTGAATTTTTTGGTTGACATTCCGGTAAATAGACATAGAAAACAGACCAAAATGGAATCATTAATGTATATACCATCAGAAGTTCGGTTTTTGATTGAGTAGCATTTCAGACTGACTCCACCCCCTAATAACACCTGTAAAGAAAGAGAGGCGCTGCAGATGTTTTGGTTCCCGAATATGGGGTTGTAGTACATGGAAGGCTGTGAATTCTCCTGAATGTGGGGTCTTTTGATCAGCTTCAGGCATTTCCCCCAATACCCCACAGGAGGCAATAACAGATGCTTATTACACTGGTGGCCTTCTCTAACTAAGTGATACCCGAATGATTATTCCAATTGAAAGAACGCGTTAATTTGGCGGAACTTTCCTGTTAGGAGCAGAATAAAAAAATGATTAATCTAGGGAACCAAGTTCCTTGCTTCACTGCACCTGTTTACAGTGCTTCGAAGACCTGTGCCCAGAGTCAAAAGTCTTCCAGAGGCAGAAATTTCCTGGGTCACACTCACACGGCCTGAAAAGTGACGAAGCAAAACCTGATGGAACGGCGTGCTGCGCTAAACAGCATGAACTGAAAGCAAAACATAGGAGTGGGGGCACAAAGTACAAAGAAACAGCAAAAAAGGGTTAATTATAGCCTCACACAAAGGGGCTTATTTACAAGCCCTTTTGCGCTGCCGGCATGTCCCTTTTTCCAGCCGTGGCCGCTGAAGGTAAGAGCGGTGGGGCCGGTGGGGGGGATTTTCGAGACGACCTCGAGGGCAAAGTAATTATTTATTTAACCCCTTCGCTGCTGCGGACATTCCCCTGCAGCGCTGTGGGGGGCAGGGGGGCAGCGCGGTGGGCCTGTGCTCATGACGGAGCTGCTCCGTCATGAGCCACGGTTGAGCTGTGCTCATGACGCAACGGTTCCGTCATGACTCCGCCCATTTGCGTTGTCCCCCCGCACAGGCGGGGAAACAGCGCCGCGTAGGCGGAGCGGCCGCCTACGGTCGTGTCATGACGGAACCGTTCCGTCATGAGCACACGGCAACCGTGGCTCATGACGGAACGGTTCCGTCATGAGCGGGGAAGGGGTTAATTTTCCCTTGTGGTCGCCTCTCGAAATCCCCCCCAGCCGGCCCCACCGCCCACCGCTCTTACCTGCAGCAGCCGCGGCTGCCTTTTTCCCATATTAAAAGTGGAGCACAGTTTCTTTTATTGGTTATAATTTTCATGACTTGGAGGATCGTTGTGTTTATTGCCTGAGTTTTCCTTCTTGGTGCATAATGTCACTTCTTGATTTTTAGTTTTATTACCTAGAGCACAGACTTCGTCATTTAGTGTGGATCCCACCCTTCGCAATCCAGTCTGTCAATGGGTGTGTGCTGTACATCTTTGAGCACAGTCTCCTGTGCCATTGCCATTCATTCCAGTGACTCTGCCGCAGATGTGCATTGGGGATTTGAATCCCAAACTACTCAAAAGTCCTTCCTGTGAATATTTGATAGCGTGAAAAAGGGCGGAGGAGGACTGAGGTGACACCGCACCCCCGCCTCTCCCCTCAGGTGAGCCTACGAACGGGCAGCTGCGAGCGGCTGCAAGCCTCGTGAAGCAACTTGCTGTGAGGGAGTGGGGGGGTTTGTGTCATGTGCGGAGCCCCGTGCGGGTGCCCGCAATGGTCGCGACCCTCGCTGGCCCAAGGAAACCATTCACTTACCTGTGGTCAGGGGGGGGCTGGCCCTCGGTGACACATCAGAACGGCTTTGCTACTGGGCCAGGCCTGCGTCATCACCGAGGTGCAGGGACTCTCCTGCTGCTCTCCGGGCACCACAGAGATGCTAGGGACTCTACCCCTGACGGAAACTAGAATCACTCCATGGTCCCCTGGCTGCATGGGCGCCACCATTTTCATTTAATTACAGAAGACCTGCACCATTTCCAAGGGATCCAGGAGGAGGAAAACCCCCTCACCACCTAGATTGAGGATTCTGGGAGACTAACAAAGGACTAAGTCCTCTCCCACAAGCCAGGCTCAGAATCTGGACACAGGAAACTAAAAAGGACTATCTCGTCTCTCTCAAGCCTGGCTGAGAAACAGGAAACAGAAAGAGGACTCTCACCAAGAGGGAAACAAAATTACGGGGCAATCAAAAAAAGGACTAATTCCTCCCTCACAGGACAGAAAAATACAAGGAAAACCAACTCTTCTACCACACCACCTAATTATCGCGAAACCTGTCTCTCCCCAGCTATGTATGAAGATTCTAAAGGAAGTCAAATAAAAATAAAATAAAGAAATAAACTACTGGGTAAACTCGCACACTCTCAACCACTATGGCCTGGGATAGTTCTAGACCACCTCCAGCACTTCCTAGCTTGCTCCTCCTATACTAATAGCCGGGTTAGTCCCCCTGGTGGAAATCCGCCTATCTACGCTCAAGCTACATCAGGACACCACCTACGGCAAGGTGCTACCTGCCACATCAACTTCCCTCTGCCCCTGAATGCCAAAGTGCATGAAACCCCATTGCCCTAACTCTTTCTCCCTTATCTTCCCCCCTAATCTCTCACTAAAGGCGAGAAAACCCTTCAAACATAGGCTGATTAGACAACACCCTGAAAGACTCATCACTGATATATACCACTGCTCCTCTAAAGGCCAACAGAAAATGGATCTCATTTTCCACACCCAGTGACCTGCGAAATGGAACACCATACTTAGGACCTACCTTCACATATCCAAAACAACTAGCCCCCCTCTCAGCTGCAAACTGACGATCTCTAACTCGAAGTCTCCTACGCTCAGTGGCAACACTTCTGCTACCATCTACAGAAACTGAATAGTCTTGATTCAAGCCAACAACGCCAACCCAGACTCATTTGAATCCCTATTCCCCATGCTATGGAACGCTATCACTCATTTGCACTTTACCCACTCGCACAACTCTCTATCCCCCAACCAACCGCCCCTCCTGTGACAACATAAAACGATCCCACGACTCACTACAACAACCTCAAATTTACCCGCTCTGCAACCACTCTCTCTTCCTCTACCACTACCCCTCACCTGCACACTAAAAACATCTTATCCAGAACAAGTCAGAGGAATGACTCTACTAAAACTCCCCAAACCCCTTGCGACCCCCCCACCATTCCCTTACCACGGCTTTCTTTCCCACAGGCAACTCGTGAAGGAGACCCACAAATAAAGCATCCCAACTCTCACCTTCCATCATCACGCAACAAACTGCTGTGCTCACACCACATGTCCACAGTAAATATCAGGAACAACATTGTTGCCAATGACACCGTGAACCACACTCTCACTGACAGACTCTCTTCATCTCTGGACTGTCCCACGCAGGACATATTGAACCTAAACACACTTACCCCCTCCTCACTGAATATGACTCAGAGACTTTCTCTGTTGGAAAGCCAACTGGAGATCGTGATACAGGGTATAAACAAAATCTTATTGAACCTTACCACAAATCCGGAACCTGCCCAACGCTTACACCTTACACCCACAGGCACCAACAATCAGCACCCAAGTCTTCCCAAGGCACAGTCGCATAGCTGGAATTCAACTTCTTTCATAAACCAGCCTCAGAGACCCAAAAGAACAAGTGCTGCAATGTCCCTGAGAGAGGCGACTGATCTTGCCAACTCTTACAACTCGAAGAACAATCTCGGGTTTTGGCTGAATGGCAGCAAGGTAGAATGTAGAAGGGAACAATGGTTCTGGATGGCCTATGAAGGTCCAGAACAGAGAGAAGCCCTTAGGAGGGCGGATGGCAGCAAGGCCAAGCCTAATATTATCCAAAAAACAAAACGCTGCCAGTGCTGCACTTAACTCTATTAGAAATTGGACAATGAACTGAATGAAACAGTATCACTGACAACCACTTTTTCCATTGGGTTTAATCCAAAATATTTTCATACATTACATTACATTTATCTTTTCTCTGCTATCAAAACATGATTTCAGCATATCAAAAGAGAAACCAACATTACAACATTAACATCCACATTTTTATATACTGATTTTTTAACATTAACGCGACACCAACACTTACATACAACAGTCACCCGTATATACTCATCAAACACACTCATCAAACATACTCAGTAGACATTATTTATGACAGAAAAAATAATTAAATGATTGACCTTTCCGCTTCTGGCCAATCATTTCTACACAATAGAATGCAGTGTACCACAACTGTGTTAATTTATGTTTGTTGATGGCCTTATGTCCATTTACTGCATTTAACTATTTTTTCTGTCATAAATAATGTCTACTGAGTATGTTTGATGAGTGTGTTTGATAAGTATATACGGGTGACTGTTGTATGTAAGTGTTGGTGTCGCGTTAATGTTCAAAAATCAGTATATAAAAATGTGGATGTTAATGTTGTAATGTTGGTTTCTCTTTTGATATGCTGAAATCATGTTTAGATAACAGAGAAAAGATAAATGTAATGTATGAAAATATTTTGGATTAAACCCAACGGAAAAAGTGGTTGTTAGTGATACTGTTTCATTCAGTTCATTGTCCAATTTCTAATAGAGTTAAGTGCAGCACTGGCACCGTTTTGTTTTTTGGAGAACTCTTACAACTCATCATCAACGATTGTCAACCCAGCTCCACAATGCAGGTAACCACTGGATTTGGGAGAGACCGCATCATAACAAGAACGATGAGGCCACCAGCTAAATATATCAATATTCCCATGGCACCTACCCCAAAGAAACTCAACAACAACGGAACAACCAACTGCATGCTCATAAACTGCAGATCTGCAACCAAACATGCAACAGACCTGACAGAAACCATCCTGAACCACAACATTGGTTTCACGTTCATCACAAAAACTTGGTTGAATGAATCATCCTACCCAATCATTGACATGCCTGTGCCCCCTGGGTTCTCAATCATCAAGAAAGACAGAGAGAACCATTGTGGTGGGGGCATTGCAATCATCCACAAGAGTAGCATTACCATAATTGCAACTGACACCTTCACCTACAACACATTTAAATATCTAACCTCCACCATTAACTCGAATGACAACAAAACGCTATACTGTCATCTCCTCTACCATGGCAACACACTCACATTCAGAGAATATCTATCCGACCTGATAACACACTGCTCACTCTTGGACTCCCACAACATAATACTAGGTGACCTCAACCTTCATTGGAACGACGAAAACAATACTCGGATCCAATCCTTAAACAAAACTTTTACTCAATAATAATCTTACCCAACACTGCACAGAGCACACCCACAACAGAGGCTCAATCCTTTACGCCATTATAGCTCATGAAGATACAGTTACTATCGACCTCATCCTTCCTGTCGACTGGTCAGACCACCACATAATTCTATTTCACATTAACCCTTCGTTGGGTGAGAAATATAAGACAGATTCCGCTTGCTGACCTGGAAGAAAGGGTGAGGACACTACTTCCCCCCACTGCGAATGACCTCTCTACGACCGAACTTACTACACATTACAACGCAACGATGACAGCCATACTAGACCAAGTAGCCCCCTTGAAACAAAAAAGAGTCAGTAACAACCCATCGAGATCCTGGTTCAATATAGACCTAAACTCTGAAAGAAGACAACTCAGAGCTGCCGGGCTACTTTGTCGGAATAACCCGTCTGCAACCACCTTGACCAGCTCAAAACAGAATGCAAGAAATATGAAAAACACATCAAGAATGAAAAAACGACATTTTTTCGTAGCGCATTAGACAATGCTAAAAACCGTCCCAAAGAACTCTTCAATATCATTAAACAATAAACATCCATGTCTCCCACAATAACCGTGCAGGCCTCCAAAGATCTATGTGACAACTTTGCTAATTTCTTTAATGAGAAGATCACCAAGATTGAGCTCTCCCTTGATGACCACATCCTGTCACCCAACAAAAGCCTGCCCCACAGCAAACCCCCCCACACAACCACCTAACTGCTGGAAGACATTCAACCCCACCTCTGAGGCAGACATCACTGAAATGATTAACAGGTCCAAACCCACATCCCACATAGCTGACCCTATTCCTGCTCAACTGGCAAAAAAGCTCAACCTCGCCCTAGCCTCTCTCTGGGCCAAGGTTATAAATAGCTCCCTGTGAACCGGAGTCATGCCAGACTGTCTTAAAATCAGCCAAGTCACGCCATTACTAAAAAAAAACGGGCACAGACCCAAACAACCCCAACAACTTCAGGCCTGTCTCCAATCTCCCCTTCTGAGCCAAAATCCTTGAAAGATGTGTTCTCCTCCAACTTAACCAACACATTGACAGCAACAACCTTCTGGATACTCATCAATCGGGCTTCAGAAAAGGATGCAGCACCGAGACAGCAATCCTGAATGTTATAGATGATATCTACAAATCACTTGATGTAGACCGATGCTGCCTAGTCATACTCCTTAACCTATCGGCAGCCTTCAATTTGGTTGACCACAAACTACTCATAAATGCACTCCGAGAAAGGATTGGAGTATATGGGGTGGTCCTACAATGGTTTACCTCCTTCCGACAAAACCATTCTCAACGAATAAAAATTAACAACTTCACTTCTGACCTACTCCCCATAACCAGGGGTGTCACACAAGGGTCAGTTCTCTCTCTATCACTGTTCAACATAAACATGAAGCCCCTCACCGCCATACTCCAAAAAGTCAACATCCCCTTCCACCTCTAAGCGGACGATACCCAGATCTACCTAGAAACTTTCTCAATTGGAGACATACAGAGACTAAATGACACTCTAAGAGAAGTCCAGCACTGGCTATCTCACAACCACCTAAAACTCAACCAAGATAAGACGGAAATCCTTCTCATATCCAACAATGAGTAGACCCCACCCCCCAAGTCACAGAATGGCTAAAATCCATTGATGCTCTTAACTGCAATCGTACCCTGTCCGACTCTGTAAAATTCCTGGGAATCACTCTGGATCCAAGTTTAAATATGAGCAAACATTTTAAGAGCACTGCGAAGAGCGCATTATACAACCTAAAACTACTCAACAAAATCAAACCTTTTAACCTCCCAATGACCTTAAACAGTCCACCCAATCTTTGCTTCTGTCCAGATTGGACTACGGGAATGCAACCCTCACAGGCACGGCAAAATCTCACGTAGCTCTCCTCAG
Source organism: Triturus cristatus (assembly GCF_964204655.1). NCBI lineage: Eukaryota > Metazoa > Chordata > Amphibia > Caudata > Salamandridae > Triturus > Triturus cristatus. Next base: position 1,529,675,469 of record NC_140591.1, read on the forward strand.
GACAACTCTAAATGCAGCTGCTAGGATGGTCACCGGAGTAGAGAAATACAACCACATCTCTCACACTCGAAGAGAACTAAAATGGCTCCCGATTGAAGCGATTTCCAACTTCAGAACTGCATGTCTCACACGCAAAGCTCTTCACACCGGTAAACCTGCCTACCTGGCTTGCAAACTTAAAAAGGCAGGCCAGACGAGGAATCTAAGGAGCACTAACACACTACTTCTCATTCCTCCCAAAACTCGCAAACAAAAAACCTTATCACGCTCCATATCTGGAAATGCTCCTAAAATGTGAAACTCCATCCCAGTCCATATCAGGATCAACCCCTCGTTCATAAACTTCAAGAGAGCTCAAAGACCTCTTCCTGAACCGAACTCATCCAACTGGATAGCTTCCACCCAAGGAGACAGAGTTCCTCTGCCACAGGAATCTCGTCCAGCAGATAATATAGCCACCTCAATAAGAAGGCATTCACATCGCCTGCCTTTTGATTCGCTTCTATGATCCCCTCGAGGCCTTAACAAGATTCCAGATGATACAATGCTGTTTATTGAAATAATGTGTGTCCGATTGCATCATGATAAATGTTGTAAAGCGCTCTGAAACCTTCGGGTCTGGCCAGCGCTATATAAGACTCTTAAATAAATAAAATAAATAAATAAATTGTGCATTATTTGCAGCCCACTAATAGATATATATATTCATATCTTAAATATGTATTTTGTGCTAGGTCCTTTAGAGCAAAATAAGTTCAAATGGACATAATTTACATTCATCCCACAACAGAAACACGTCCGAAAGTTCCAAAAGTGAGCCCCAAGAATCCACAACTTCAAGCTATAGGCGCCTCTTGCATGGGGCCTCTGCAGTGATGCTAAAACCTCCAGAGAGACTGCAAATTCAATGTATTTAGCCATTTGGATCTCTGCAAATACTTAGAGCATATTTATCACACAGTTGCATCACCTTTGCACCTCTCAATGGGCACAAGGGCGATGCAACAACTAAGTTAGATTTATCAAGCTACGCAAGGCCACCTTCGGTCTAGGTCCACTCTCTCCCCGCAGCTCCGCTGTGCCGGCTCTTGCCTCCAGACCCAGACCTCCTCCTTGGGAGGTTCGAGGCTGCTGCCCGCTCCTGCGCCTGCTACCCGCTCCAATTGGGACCAGACTGCCTGCAACCACCGTAACCTTTCTCAGCCGTTTTTTTTCTTCATTTTTCCCTGTTGTGCCTCTGTTATTGTGCCCATCTGTGTCTTGCTCTAATTCCACCACTGTTTTTATTTTCTCATGCCTCCCTGTTCCTTTCGCCTTTCACCGCTGCTACCCTTGTTGCCTGTTCCCCCACAATTCTCCCCCTGGAATTCCCCCGCTCCCGCCTCCCAACCTCTCCTCCCTCCCACCTCCCCCACTTAATGGTAGCCGCTGCACAGTTGCGCCGCTGGCACGCCAAAAGCACACCAAAGTCAAGCCCATCTGTACCCATCCGCGACCCGACTGCGGCCATCGCCAGGAACTATGGACCCCCACTACCCATCGCTACGACACCACCACCCTCCTCGCACTCAACCCTGGAAGACTTAGAGAATGCCAACAGGCCTCGCCGAACACGGCCCACGGCCAGTTCTCCTGCCTCCACTGCTGCCAGACCCTCACCACCACCCCGGCCTCCAGCACCACCGACGACAGCACCGGCGACACTCTAAAATGCATCCTTCTCAACGTACGCTCCATACACAAACAAGCCATGGAAATCTGCAACCTACTTGACTCTCTCTCACCCGACATCACCTTCTTCACAGAGACCTGGACCAACGCACCCTTCGCCCCCGACATCAGCACCGCCATTCCAGACAGATACAAGATCCAGAGGAAAGACCGCCCCAACCACCCAGGAGGGGGCCTCCACATCGCCCACAAGAGCACCCTCTGCCTCACCACCTCCAGCGAAACCTTCCCCTCTGCCGAACACCTGCACTTCCAGATCCAGACCACCCCCAAAGCCACACTCCCAAGAACCCTACAGACCCCCGACCTCCGAACACCCTTGGCCACCACCGTCACTGACTTCATCACACCTCACGCCATTGTCTCAACAAACTACATACTCATTGGAGACCTGAACTTCCACCTCGACAACCCTAGCGACCCCAACTCCACTATCCTTCCTGACAACCTCGCCAGCATTGGCTTTAAACAACTCGTCAACACACTGACCCACAGAGCAGGACACACCCTCGACCCCATCTTTGCAGCAGGAAACAGCGTCCAATTCAGTCACACAACGCAGCCGCGATGGACCGACCACAACTGCGTACACTTTGCCATCAACAAACCCAAGGTACCCAAACCAGCCCCATGCCCATCACAAAGGAACTGGAGCAAGGTTACCAACGAGCAACTTAACTCCACCCTCACCCGAGACAACCACACCTTGGCACGCACTGCAAACTACACAGCCAGAGAACTCCACACCTGGATTTTCAGCTGCGCATACGAGCTTGCCCCACTATGCAACGCTGACAGACAACGCCCCAGAAAAGATGCCTGGTTCACCACCACTCTCCAAGAAGCCAGATGCACCTGCCGATGCCTGGAGAAGAACTGGAGAAACACCAAGACAACTGAAAACCACACCACCTACAAGGAAGCCATGACGGACTACCACAACCAGATCAGAGCCACCAAGAGGAACTTCATTCACAACAAAATCCTGGCCAACTCCACCAACTCCAAGGAACTTTTCAGTGTCATTCAAGAATTCACCATCCCACGCTGCGAAGCCACAAACATCACCCCATCCCAAGACATCTTGCTTGGAACCTATTTCCACCTCAAGATCAAAAACCTCTAAGACAACTTAATCGACCATCCACCAGGTGCCACAGATGGCCCCCCGCTACCCAGAAACACCAGCCAGCCCACCATCTCCAACTGAACACCGATCACGGCCGAAGACACCACCTCAACCATGAAAAGCATCCACTCGGGGGCCCCCACCAACCCCTGCCCCCATCACATCTACTACAGAGCAGTGACGACCATCGCACCCGAACTACAACACACCATCAACACCACCTTCAAAACAGGCCCCTTCCCAGACTACTGAAAGCGTGCTGAAGTCAGACCCCTGCTCAAGAAGCCCACAGCTGACACCACTGACCTCAAGAACTATCGGCCCATCTCGCGCCTCCCCTTCGTAGCCAAAGTTGCAGATAAAACAGACAAAAGGAAACTGACACGATTCATTGAAGAGAACGCTGTCCTCGACCCGTCCCAATCCAGATTCCGAAGCAACCACAGCACAGAGACTGCCCTACTCGCCGCCACAGACGACATCCGCACCCTCCTGGACCAAGGCCACTCCACAGCCCTCACCCTGCTCGACCTATCAGGGGCCTTCGACACCGTCTCCCACCGCACACTAGGCGCCAGACTACACAACGCAGGCATACAAGGAACAGCCCTGGACTGGATCCGATCATTCCTCACCGGAAGAAGCCAAAGGATCAGACTCCCACCCTTCGTCTCCAACCCCACGAAAATCACCTGCGGAGTCCCACAGGGTTCATCACTGAGCCCCACCCTCTTCAACATCTACATGGCCCCCCTTGCAGCCATCGTCCGACAACACGGCCTCAACATCGTATCCTACGCCGACGACACCCAGCTCATCCTCTCCCTCACCAAAGACCCGACCACTGCCAAACTCAACTTCCAGAAAGGAATGCAAGACGTCACAGTCTGGATGACCAACAGCTGCCTGAAGCTCAACACCGAGAAGACAGAAGTCCTGTCTTCGGTACCATCCCTTTTGCATAGTAGAGCACATGGTGGCCGACTGCCCTAGGAAGCCCACCTACCCTCTCAGACCACGCCAAGAACCTCGGCATTGTACTGGGCTCATCACTCACCATGAACCGACAGGTCAACTCCGTCACCTCCAGCTGCTTCAACACCCTCCGCATCCTCCGCAAGACCGTCAAGTGGATCCCCCCTGAGTCAAGGAAGACAGTCACCCACACACTCATCACCAGCAGACTGGACTATGGAAACGGACTCTACGCCGGCATTAACAAGTCCCTACTCCACAAACTTCAGACAATACAGAACACCGCCGCCAGACTCGTCCTCGGCATCCCCTGACACGCACATATCAGCCAACACCTAGGAAGTCTCCACTGGCTCCACGTGGAGAAAAGAGTCACTTTCAAAATCGTCACTCACGCCTACAAATGCCTACACAACAACAGACCCAAATACCTCAACGACATAATCAACTTCCACGTACCCAAAAGAAACCTCTGATCTTCCAACCTCGCACTGGCTGAAACCCCACCCATCCACGGAGCCAGAGTAGGCGAAAGATCCTTCTCTCACATTACATCCAAGACCTGGAACGAGCTACCGGCCGACATCAGATGCACCCCCTCCCTGAACACCTTCAGGAAGACCCTCAAGACCTGGCTCTTCGGCTAAACAGATCTGCGGACCCCCCCTCAGCGCCTTGAGACCCTCACGGGTGAGTAGCGCGCTTACAATTCCGATTTATTGATTGCTATATATAGAGTAAGGCAATGCAGCGCAAATCTCTGCGTTGTGTTACTCTGCCCCAGGGAGGCATTCCAAGGGTGGAGCATGGATGTTTCCACACATACACCAATCCATTTTGACGCATTCACAGCTTTACCATTACTGGTAAACCTGGGAATGCATAAAAAAAATATGCCACCCCAGGTGATGCATAAGGAGGAGAAATATCTTTATTTCTCCTCGTTACTTCTTGTTTCTATGCAAATGCTGCAGAGGATTGTTTTTTGTGCAGGAAGGAGTCCCTTCCTGCACACAAACAATCTTGCTTCCAACGCAAGCATCTTTGTAAAATGGTGCTTGGAGCTAGGCAGAAAGTTGTGAGCCAGTGCAGGAAAAATACAGGAATGTGCTGTATAATGTTAAGTATGGTGCATTCCTTCCCTTTTCCTATCACGCAGTGCAGCAAGGTTACTTGCTGCACGAGTTTTTGATAAATATGCTGCTTAGTGCTTTGCCTCGCCATGCGAAAGTATTTTGACTTCTAGAAAACAGATAAAAGTGGTGATTTAGAGTCGGCTGGAGGACCCAAATCTACGATCACTGAATAAACTCCCTGAATCAGAAATGAAAACACTTGACTGGAATCATCTGCTAACTGTTGCCCAACCACCCTTTATCACCAGGATATCTAGGACCCAGTCAAAGATACTCATTGGTTTTCATTGGATTTTGGTTTTTGTTGTTACCTAAAGATTTGTACAACTCTTGACCCCAACATCCTGTGTTTTGTAATTTTAAGCATTGCATTTATTGCTATTAACTAACATGGTTTGGGAATGCTAAGATTTGTTTTTGTTTATTCTGTTATGGTGTGTCTGTTTATTCATCTTTCCTCTGAGGACGGCCTTGCTGCTTATACCAATCTACCAAGAGTAAGCCAGATTTTTTTTAATTGGGGTACCCTAGCTCAGTTCATGCTGACTTCTTTGTGGTTAAAACATAATCAGTTCTTGTTTTTGAGGGTACCACGCTTACCAAGCAGCACCTTTTATGGGCATCTTTTCAAAGGAAGTGTGAATCAACAAGTAGCAGGAAGTTTCGTGCTGTTTTGTAACTGAAAGCCATCCTCGTGACAGCCGTGCAGGTGACGGCGTACAGCAGCTGCATACGTAGTGAAAACATGAATTCCTACAAATGAAAGCGGTACTGATAAAAATGGACTCGAGACACTTAACCTTAAAATACTGAATTCTGCTTTGAAAACAAATGCACCAAACACTTCTTTACTATATGTTTCATGCAGGTCATCTTTCAGATTGACTTTCCAAAATCCCTGTGAAAGTTCATGTGGTGCTGTGCAATTCCGGGCCATCCATTCAGTTGGCATTTCCCCTGCCTGCCAGCACTCCCTTCCCATGTGTAATGAAGGTGATACATCATCTCCCATCACGATTACTGTATCCTGCTGTAAAGCAGGGCACATCTGAGCCGCTCTCTTGTTTCAGGACTTCCTGAGGGACAGGTGAGCACAATTATAAGTACAGTCCATTACCTCCTGCCATCTTTCTGCTGTTCCACTTGAAGTTATCAGTCATTTTGACAAAGAGAGCTGCCTGATTTACGAGGATCTTTCATTCCTGGACCTTCAAGGCTGAGCTACCTAAAAGCACTAGGACACTTATAGAATAGAATATTTGCATGATAAGGTGATCCATATAATGAGGTCATTACATGGGCCAATTTGATAATTGTTCTTTTACAAAATGGAAGCAGGACATTGTGAAAGCTATTTTAGTGAGAGATGAACTTTGTGAAAGGGGATAACAAATACATTCTAGCAAAAACCGATAGCAACCCCCGCCCTATGACCGACAATCAGAGCAAGTCAAATGCAGACCTGCTTTCTGTTGGGAAAAGCCTTTACAACGCAGCCCATACCTCGCAGCACCTTTACAATGCTGGCATTACAACACAGGACATTTACCATGTAAGACACTTACAATGCAATACTTTACCAGGTAGGTGAGTATTTTTTTTAAATAACAAAATTATAACATGAAAATAAAATAATGGTAAAGGTTCGGATAAAGGGAGCTGAGAATAATTTAGGGTTTGAGGGTGGGTAAAAGTAAAGATAAGTAGGGGTAAATATAGGGTTTAGGGGTGAGTAGAGGTAAAGGGAGGTGAGGGGGATTTTAGGTTTTAGGAATGTTTAGAGGTAAAGGGAGGTAAAGGTACTTTAAGAGTTTAGAGGATGGATGGGGAAAGGCAAAGAGGTAATGGTAATTTTAGGGTTTATGGTTGGGTAGAGGTAAAGGGAGGTAAGGCTAATTTTAAGGTTTAGCGTTGGGTAGAGGTAAAAAGAGGTAGTGGTAATTTTAGGTTTTAGGGGTGCGTACAGGTGTTTAGGGTTTGGTAGCGTTAAAGGAAGGTAAGGGTAATTATAGAGCTTTAGGATGGGAGGTAAGAGTAATTTTAGGGTTTAAGGATGGAACTTTAAAAGAAGAAGTCAAGCAAGAGTACTTAATTTCCCATTGCCCATCAGCACCGGGAGTGACATCACTGAATTTCCCATCCTCCATCTACACAGGAAGTGGCATCACTGATTTCCCACCAAATCTGCTTTCAAAAGAAGAAGCTAAGCAAAAGGAATACATTTTCCATTGACCATCTGCAAAGCAAGTGATATAACAGGTACTCCTATCATCCATCCGGATAGGAAGTGAGATCACTAGATTGAATAGCTGGGTCCAAACTGGGGTTGCATGGTGAGCAAACAAATTATGGAGTAAGCCCAGATCTGTGACTGGGGGTGAATGTTTGCATTGTTCAGCATTTCCTTCCATCATCTTTTCATTTTGCTTTGTCACCCTAAGTGGGAAGGGTATGCCCATACCTGGGTCTTGTGCTCAACTCGTCACTGGATTCAAGCTAGCCTGGCTGATGAGGGGTGACACCCTGAAACTGGTCCCAGAATGCTTGTTTCCAGTCCAGGGAGGACCTGGCCTGGCAGTTTGGGCTGGACTATTCCCATAAGGAGCAGCGTCAAGACTGATCTGCATATAACTTGGTCCAAACTGGGGTGGTATGGTGAGCAAAATAACAATGGCTTAAGCCCAGATCTGTGACTGGGGGTGAATGTTTGCATTGTTTAGCATTCCGCCCATGTTTGTTTTGCTTTTATCACTAGATTTCCCATCATCCATCTGGATTGGAAGTGACATCACTGGTTTTGCACCAAAACCATCATTAATAGAAGAACTTAATTTCTCATTGACCATCTGCACAGTACGTTACATCACTGAATTTCCACCCACAGTACCCTGTGCTCCTCCCTTCTCCCAGGAGCTATTTAATGGCAGCTACAGCATAAGCACACCAAGGCCATGCCCTTTTTTTCCGAGGCTGCGCCCAGCACCAGTAACCCAGGTTCTGCTCTCACCCATCAATAGCCTGCTGCGCTCCTATATGATCTTAACCTTGGCTGCCGTTTGCTGCACTGCTGCAGCACAGCACCACACAGCACAAAAGGAGCATTCACATGTGCCTCCTGAAAATGTTCATGCACTCTCAACACCCCACACCCACTAATTAAACACCAATCACTTCACTCACTCACACTCACTCAAACTTGCCACCCACTCACACTCATACAGACCAAACACCACCCAAAAAACACTCCGCACTCACCAAACACACCACATAGATGGGACCTACTGCACAACCATGCTCCGGACCTGCTCTTTCTGGTGTATTCATGGCTAAACCAGTGATAGCTGCCAGCAATCGCCAGTGGTGAGGTGGGTAAACCACTGCGGGAACGGGAACATACACTACACACAAAATATACATAACAATATATAAATATGCATAACAAAAATATTTTTACCTAAAAGAAAAGAAAAAAGCCAATTATGGGACCGGGCTTCTCACTCCGGACCCGATATTCCTCTTTCCTGCAGCGTGTGACCAGCTAACTTGCGTGACTAATCATGGCACTGCTCTGCAACACCAGGATTGGGTAGAGCGTCCTGGCTGGATGCTCCTTCAGGCGCTTTAGGCCTGTGCTTGGTCTCCACACAGCTGTCTAGGACAGCTAGGTGGAGAGCTTCAAAATGTGCATGTCACTTTGGACGGCGCAAGACAGCCATACAAAGTGATATGGGCACTTTGGAGCATCCAGCCTGTCACTGCTTCTGTCCTTTGCTGCCAATCGGCAGTAGAGGACACACCTCCTATGTCCCGGGGCTCAGGGCAGGCTGGCTGGTACAGCGTGCACCATGCTAAAAAAGAAAATAGCAGTGAAATCTTTTCATTGCCATTTTCTCTTTTTGCTACGCAGCTCGTAGCGGGCGGGAGGGGGTTGGTGTTTCCTTGCTCAAGTGAAGAAACCGCCGCTGGGCTAAACCCAACCTCGGCATCAGACACTAGTACAGCCATCCCGCAAGCTACAAGATTATTAGGCCCCCAATTTTGGGGTCCCCAAAACACCATTAGGGACTCAGACCAAGTTGACAGGGTGCCCTGGTCCATAGCATGGATCAGGGAATGGGGGTCCGAATCCACCTCCACTCACCTCAATGCATGTCCTGATGGTGGTGTCTTGATGCTGACTTGAAGATGTATTTTTCTGCGGTGTCGCGACTTGCTCTCCATTTGTGCTCCAGTTGCTTTCAGCACCATTTTGGCACCCTGAGTTCTGTGCACCAGCTGGCATGTGGTTGGGTAAATGGCACTCAGTTGCACTTTAGGGGAGCCACAGTGTTGGTGCATGCAGTGATTCAGCTGTTGAGATTTCTGGTGGATTTCAGCAAGTCGCTGGCATGCCCGGAAAGGGCGGAAGCCCACCCCTCTTCTGAGGTGTTTTTCCAGCTGCAACTGGCAGTTCCAGTGGTGGCAGGTCTCTGATAGTGCGGGATGAATATTCTGAATCTGATGAGGATGCGGTCGGTCCAGGTCATAGTTGCTGGCTTATCGACGGCGATGTTGCTAATTGAGGAGAAAATCAGGTCCAATAGGTGATCCACGGTGTGGTGGATTCAGTAATGTGCTGGGTGAAGCCAAGGTTTCCAAGATTTTCTAGAAGGGGTGTAGAGTTTGGATCAGTGCTGTGTTTTAGGTGAATGTTAAAGCGGCCAACTCTGTTGTTCGGAAAGCATTATGACTGAATCGGTTCCGGAATGCTTCCTGAATGACTCAGATCGGGGGAGTCCGACGGAGCGATTTGGATGCATCCGGATGCTTCCAGATACAAGTCGGTCGGACTCCCATTGAACTTCTACGGAAGCCTGTGTTCCGAACGAGAACACAGGCTCCCATTGAAGAAAGGGGTGGCTGGGGAAAATCATGCACCCTGTGGCAGGCGCCCCATGGTGCCTGCCACACTGTGCGTGGTTGGAAAGGGGTGTTCCTTGGGTACCCCCACGGGCATGATTCGGAGCTGCCCTGGGTTAAGCCAATTTGTTCCGGAGAAACCGAATCGGAACGGCTGTCCGAATCGGTCATCGTACTCGCTCGCTCGGTCCATAGAGCTGTATGATTCGGCTCCAAAAGACGCAACCTGTCCGAATGCCTCTCAGAACCAATTCGGACAGCCCTAATGGTTTCGAGGCATTGGAATCGGTTGTTGGGAAGTGTGTACGATTCGATCAGGAACAAGGGTTCCGGATCGGATTCGGCAAACCCGAATCTGATTCGGAGCCCCTCCGAACGACATCGGAATCGGCCCCAAAGTCTCCTAGAAGGATGAAGATGTTTACATTGATAATGAGGAGTGTGACAAAGTCTGTGATGTTACTGGTGAATTTAGCGCAGGATCGGTATATGATGATTCCACCCAGGAAAAAAGTTGGCTGTGATGTGTAGCTTGAATGTGAGTTGTTCCATGTAGCTGGTGGGGGTGTCTGTGTAGGTGACGTAGCTGATGGTATCTTTAATTATTATGGTGACGCCACCTCTGTGCCTGTGTTGATTATGTTGCCTAGCAATTATAATGCATGCCCATGCTAAAGGAGTAATCTTAGAATGCTGTTTCATAAAGAAAACATCTTCCAAGATGGCCACAGCACATGTAGATGGTATTTAGACAGAATTCCCAAAACAAAATATCATCATGCCAACATATCAAGTCTAAAATATTGTGATATGGAAATATCGTCAGCAAGAATATTGATGTCAAGAATATCAATTTCAAGGTAAGTAATATTGATTTTTAAAATATAGAAGTCATTAATATCATTTGCAAACATATGGTTGTTTAAAATATTGTTTTTTAATTAACGTTATTTATTTCAATTTTATGTGATGTAATTTTTTTGTATGTGTTGTTTATGTTTTTTAATATATGTGTTAAATTTTGTAGTTATTAAATTCAATTTAATAAAATGTTGTGTTTTTTTAGTTCGAGAGCAGGTTGTTGCTTTATGGGGGAAAAGGGTGGGAAGTAATTTAATCATGATAAATTAATAATTATTTTTTGTTTACTAATATTTATTTAATTGATATTTAATTGTGTTAATTGTACTTTTAATTAGTTTTTTGGTAAATTTTATGTGTGGGTTGTGGGATTTATACGGGTAACGGGTGGGAAGTAATTTATTTTTGATTAATTAATAATTATGGGCCGATTACGATGTTGGTTGGAATGGTTCCGAATTGGATTTGGATCTGCCAAATCAGATTCGGAACCCGTCTTTCCGACCGATTGGTAAAGCTTTAAAAATGACCGATTACGATGCTCGGAAAGTGTTCGGACTTGGTTCCAACTCGGTTCCGGATGGCATTTGGAGGAACCAAGTTGTTCGGAACCGACTCCAACCGAGCGATTACGATGTCGGAATTGGATAGCCTTTCCTAATCGGTTTGTCCCACATGGATCAGCTGTCGGAATCTGACTTTGGGGGCCCGTAGCAGTGCCCCCTTCACTCGGAGCCTTCCGAATGGAGCCTGTAGCAGTACCCCAGGGACCCCCCTTTCAGACCATGCACAGTGTGGCAGACACCAATGGGTGCCCACCACAGGGTGCACGATTTTCCCCACACAAACCCTTTCTTCAATGGGAGCCTGTGTATTCGGTTGGAACACAGGCTCCAAATGAAGTCAATGGGAGTCCGACCGAATGGTATCCGGAACCATCGTAATTGGTCGGTCGGACTTCCAGAATCCGATTCGGTTGGAAACCATTCCGAGACCGATTCGATCTGAATGCTTTCTGACCAACATTGTATTCGAATGTTAATTAATATTAATACATTAATTGATAATTAATTATGATAATTGTGTATTTTTTTTTAGATGCGGGTTGTGGGGTTATAGGGTTAAAGGGTGGGAAGTAATTTATTTTTAATTAATTATTAATTAGTTGATAATTTATATTAATTAATTGATAACTAATTATGTTAATTGTTTACTTTCATTTTTTTAGGTGTGTGTTTTGGGTTTATAGGGGTAAAGAGTGGGGAGTAAATTAATTTTAATTAATTATAATTAGTTGTTAAATACTATTAGTTTATAAATTGAAAATACATTTTAATAGTGTAATTAGTTTTTTTTAATTTAATTTTTTGTGCGGGTTGTGGAGATTACAGGGTTAAAGAGTGGGAAGTTAATTAAGTTTAATGATTTATAATTTGGTTTCTAATTAATAATATTTGCATAGTTGTGAAATAATTATGTCAATTGTGCAAGTGATTTTTTTTTTTTTAGATTTTAGATGTGGGTTGTGGGCTTTGTAGGGCTATGGGTTGGGAAGTAAATTAAGCAAATAATAATTACTTTTTAAATTATTAATAATTGTGAATTTAATAATTAATTATGTTAATTGTGTAAATCATTTTTTGTTAAATGTTATGAGTGTGTTGTGTGCTTTGTTGAGGTATGTTGTGGGAAGTACATTAATTATAATTAACTAATAATTTATATTTAATTAATGAGAATGTGTTTGTTGATGAATATTTATATTAATAGTGTAAAGAAGTTTTTTAGGTACAGGTTATGAGTTTTGTGGTGTTATAGGGTGGGAAGTACGTAAACTAAATACATATCATGAATATTTTTTAATTATTAATATATAATATAATACAATATGTATAATATATTATAAATAATGTTTCTGTTAATAAAGAATAAATAATTTCTGAATAAAATATGTGTATGGAAATTATTTTTGTATTTTATTTATAATAATATTTGTAGGTATTTGTGATATGTATTTAGCATTGTCATATTTTTTTTTAACACTAAATATATTTTGATTTTATTTTTCAACATATTTATATATTTTTTATTTACTTTTTTTTTTTAATAAGTTAATTTTGTTGAAGATATTTTATTTGTTTTCAATGTTGAACTGACTGGAGTGGGAATAGAAAATGTTATCCCTTCACTATCCAACACATTCCCTACTGTTGCATTTATTGGAGTGAAAATAGTAAATTTTACCCCTCTGCATTCCAACACTTTGCCTACTGTTGTACTGACTGGAGTGGGAATTGTAAATGTAACCCCTCCGCTATTCAGCACTTTTCCTACTGTTGCACTTAGTGGAATGGAAATAGTACATTTTACCCCTCTGCATTCCCACACTTCCCCACTGTTGTACTGACTGGGGTGGGAATAGTAAATTTTACCCCTCTGCTATCCAACACTTTACATACTGTCGCATTTATTAGAGTGGAAATAGTATATTTTACCCCTCCCAATTCCATCACTTTCCCTACTGTTGCACTTATTGGAGTTTTTACCCCTCCGCAATCCAACACTTACCCTACAGTTGTACTGATTGGACTGGGAATGGTAACTGTTATCCCTCTGCTATCCAACACTTTCCCTAGGAAGTAATGGATGAGTTGGTGGAGTGGGTGCAGCTAAGCTTATGGAGAAATTAGTGAAGAGTGCGAGAGCACATGAGAAAGCAAGAGGACAAGGACAAGATGTATTTTTTACCCAGCAGCCCATACAAACCTCAACCATTGGCTAAAAATACACATTACAGGAACTAAATCTGCGGGGATCCCCTAATTTCCTATCACCCAGCATTCTCGCACATCTTCTGATAAAAATGGTACCTTGGGTATGTAAGTGAACCTAGCACCTGTGATAGGAAAGGGTCTAAAATGCAACATGGACAAATCACATTTTTCCACTCAAAACCTGCAATTTTTTGGCAGTTTGTGTATTTGTGAATTTTTGGCCCTAGCTCATCTGGCATCGAGCAAAATGTACCAAACCCAGACATTTCTGAAAACTAGACATCCAAGCAAATCCAGGGCAGTGTAATGTGTGTGGCTCTCATGTTTTACTTTACCCAGAACCCCTTCAAACCTCAACCTTTGGCTAAAAACATACATTTTCTTCACATTTCATTCCCAATTACTGCAGCTTCCCTGTTGCCAAATCAGGACATATTTTGGCAGAAAATGTTTATTGTCTCCACATTGCTTTTTGCGGCTTTTTCTGTCATAGGAGCTAGACCTACACACACAGTGCAGTACTGTTTTTTAAGCAAGTAGGGAACCACTGGGTGGATGGAATTTTACAGATCCCTGTTGATTTTGGAGGTTTATGTCACAGATGTGTGATTATATTTTATTTAATTTAAACAGTTTTATATAGCGCTGGCTAGACCCAAAGGTATCAGAGCGCTTTACATAAGGTCAACCAAGTCACAACAATGATATCAATTACACGTTACATCAAATATAAGAGACACATTAAAGGGAGAGAAGGAGAGACAGGTAGAGAGGGAAGGGGGAGAGGAGGAGTGAGAAGGTAGGGGCAGAGGGGAAGACGGAATAAAAGACAAAGGGAAAGACAGCCCAAAGACCGAATGGGTAGGTGACGGCCGAGGAGGTAATCCAAAGCCAGTCTCCCCTATAGCTCTCAGAAACTGTGCCCAAGGTCCGGCTGGGCAGGTGACGATCAGGGGATGAACCAAGGCCGATCTCCTCATTAGCTGAACAGAGCAGCTCCACCGGGCGTCGGACATAATGCTCGGACTCCGCTGTCAGGATATAGATCAAGTGTAATCAGGGATTGTCAGAATAGTGCGGGGGGGGAGCCATGGTCCAAAAGAATTCCAGACGTCCTCTTGAGGTCAGGCATAGTCCTGGGAGGGCTGTGTAAGTAAAAGTTCAGCAAGGGGGAAAAAAGTCACAATTGGTGGCCATGTTGGGGTCAGGCATCCTGGAATCCTTTTCCACACTGTGAGTTAAATTAACCACAGTCTACTGCAGGTGCCATTTTGGAACCAGGCGCATTTCTTAAGAGGCATGGTCCTGCATAGTCCTTGTTTAGCTGCCATTTTAGGGTCAGGCACTATTTTCGAGGAGATCGTCGAGGAGATAAAAACGGTCTCACAATGAAAAGCTCCTCACAATTAGCTGGCAGCATCAGCGCAATTGATTAAAATCGCCCAGACTTCAGTGACGAGGTAGCGCGCCCCTTCCCACCGGCACCAAGGAAGATTTCACCTCTGTTGGACTCAGTGTTCCCTCTAGGTGTCCCGCTTGCCCTGCTGTTAGTTACCCGCAGTGAGTAGCCCCCCGCTCAGGAGGTGGACCCAGGGAGGGGTAACTGCTAAGTGGGCGAACACGTAAACTGGCGGCCACACGGTGCAGCTACTATGGCACTGGGAAAGACCTTTCTGCTTGGCAGGCGCCATCTTAGCCGTTTTGTCAGCGGGGACGTCGAGGCTCATTTTAGGCAAAGTTTGAGGTTTGAGGAGCATTATGGGTAAGAAAACTTTGTTGGATGCACACGAGCCACTCCACCCTACACTCCCCTGGATGTCTAGTTTCCAAGAATGTGTCAGTTTGGTAGGTTTCACTGGGTGGGTGGCGACCCCAGGCCAAATTATTGTAGCTATCATTTTGTTGATGTCTTCACATTGTGCTTTGGGCCGTTTGTGTTGCAGTTACTAGGCCGAGCCACACAAGTGGGGTAAGGCTTTCTTCAAGACAAGTGTAAGAATGTTGGGTAAACATTTCCAGGATCACTGTGAATTCCATAAGTTTATGTCACAGAAATACAAGGAAAATTTGTGATTTTAGGCAAAGCTTAAGATTTGCAAGGCATTTTGGGTAAAAATTAGTTATGGTCTTCTGGCACACCACCCTGGCTAGCTGTTGGTGTCTAATTTTCAGAAATGTCTGGATTTGATGTATTTCCATAAGTGTTTGCTGACCTGAGCTCTAAAAGTGCAACCATTCAGCATGACAAATGGGGTAATATTTCCAACATGGTCAAGCTGGCAATAACGCAACAGAACACAGAGGGACATAACTGTTATCAGGTCTTTTGCTTAACTGCAGGCGAAAACCGATTTATTTTAATAAATCTATACAATAATATCCCGAAGGAAGATTTGAATAAAGAATTTGAAGATCTAAATAATTTAATAGCCCGCACAATTTGCTTGGAGCCAAATGATGTGTGTATCATTCTGACAGGGGATTTTAATTGCCACTTGTGCCCCTATAATAGCTCTGGTATATGCGGAATGGTCAACCTAACTGGCGATCCATGTACACATTTTGAGCACACTCCACTGGGAAATATGTTTAATAACTTAATTTCTGACTGGGACTTGGGATTTGCAAATGAATTGTGCACGCCTCAGGTTTATTTCCAGCCTACCTTTAATGGTCGCGGTCTAGAATCTGCCATAGATTACACTATGGTTAGCACCACTCATAATCGCAAAGTCCTGTTGTTTAAAACATTAGACACTGCAATGAGTGACCACTTCCCGATCAGCTCAATCTTTGATATTGATAGGGGTGCTAGATCTGCCCAGAGCGTAGTGGAAAACCTTTCCCACTATGCTATTTCTTTGGCAAGACAAAATGGCTATGCCATAAAATGGAAGAAGGTCGACCCATCAAACTTTCTCCAGAACTTGATTCTGGATCAACATGAAAATGTCAGGATCTGTCTAGAGATCAACCCAGACCCTAGTTTGATTATCTGTGCCTTTGACCAGATTTCCTCATTTATTGCCAAAAAGTTAACAGGAACTCTACGAGACAAGGCTAATCAAAAAACTATCGGGTGGTTCAACTCGGATTGTTCCAAAGCACACTCTAACTTAAAGCAGATCTTAAAGAAAAAACCTAGGAACAGGTTGGAAGTTGGAGCTGCCAGGGCAGCTTATAAAATATCGTTAAAAAAACGGAAGCAAGAGCTCAAGGAGAATGCGTGGAATGCATTGGTAAAGGCAAGCTCCTTGAGAGATAACACTGCATTCTGGAAAGCAGTAAACGCCCCCTTCTTCGCAGAAAGAAATTCTGATAAGCTGGAACCTGAGATAGAAGAATCAATCTGGGTGGATCACTTTACCGAGCTTTACAAAAAAGATACTTCGCTCGTTACAGCCTCTAAACCCCTAATTCAGCAGGCTGATATTGAACCTACTGTTCCTGTTTAATTTCCCTTGGGGATTGTCTTTTCTGTCTCAGAAGTAGAATTGGCCCTACAGGAAAGTGCCAGAAACAAAGCCCCTGGGCCTGACGGGGTCCCTACAGACATATATAAAGATACTCTCCCTTTATGGGCCCCTTTGTTGACTAATGTGTTAAACAGTTTTAATATTAAGGAGTTCCCATTGACCTGGCAGGAAGCCATTGTGGTGCCCATTTTTAAAAAGGGAGATCGAACCGATCCCAAATGTTATAGGCCTATCTCCCTGCTCGATTCATTGATGAAAGTGGCAGGCAGAATTATTTTAAATAGATTGCACATCTGGGCAAAGGAACACGATGTTATTTCTAAGTTCCAGTATGGCTTTAAGGCTGGCTTAGGTACTATTGAACAAGGGCTCAACCTGGCCTTAATAACCGGCAAATACACGTTGGCAAAAAAGGGTAACCTTTTCATGACCTTTGTTGACCTTAGCTCAGCATTTGATTGCCTGGACCACGATGTACTTTGGGATTCTTTAATAGGTTTGGGCATAGATCTAAATATTATTAATTTTATTAAAGCATTGTATAGAGAGGCAGGGGCCAAGGTGCGTTTTGGCAACAAAGGGGAGTGTTCTGCCAAGTTTCCAATTATGAAAGGTGTCAGACAGGGTTGTATTTTGGCACCTTTTCTTTTTAATCTGTATATTAATGAAGTGGCAGAATTTTTAATTAAACAAGAGTTAGATTATCCTCAAATTGACGGCACGCCAGTCCCCATTTTATTATATGCTGACGATGCAGTTATCATGGCTAGAACTCAGCTGGGTCTTCAAAAGGCTTTAACCAGCTTTTCTTTTTTTATGAGTTCCAGGGGTTTAAAAATAAACATAGGGAAAACCTTTACCATGTGCTGCTCGTCAAAGAATAAACTCTCTTGTAAGACTTTTATTGACAAGTCTAAGATAGAACTTACTAGCTTTTTTTCATATCTGGGGATTGTTTTTAATCAAAAAGGTACTTGGAAAGCAGCAATCAGGGCTAGGAGTCTTGCTTTTGCCCGTTCGTTAGGAGCAATCAGACAGTTTGCCAATAAATTAGGAGGCCGACCTGTACGTATTCTACTAGACATCTATAAGGCTAAATGCACATCAACTGCTTTATACGGATCTGGCATATGGGGTATCGCAGACTCACAGGAAATCCAAGTAAAAGAAAACACTTTCCTACGCTATCTGTTAGCGGTCCCTAAATCGACCTCCACATATATATGTCACAGGGAATTGGATTTGGTCTATATTTCGGATCTCATTAAAATCAATCCATTACTCCTATGGCACAAGATATGGACCTCAGAAGCAACCGTTTTTAATAGAACTATTCTGAGTGACTGCCTTAAATTAGAGAGATGGAAAGATATTCATTGGATCTCCTATGTAAAGGAGTTCATGACTAACATGGGGCATGAACCTTTTTTTGATAATCCCTCCTCGCTATCTCTGATCTCTAGAAAGGCTTTTAAGATAAGTTGCCTTGCTTTCCTCGAGAACAAAAGATGCCTCGAGGAGAGGACTAAGACATCAGTAACCCAATATAATGCACTTGTTCAGAGCCCCGGTTTGCAGCTTTACCTGTCCCCTGATTACCCTGCTTATGACAGAATGCTGCTATCGCGATTGAGAACTGGTACTTATCATAGGTTGATAACATTTCCAGCCAGAAATGATTGGTCTTCAAAATTAATTAATTGTCCCTGCGATGATATTGCTCTGCAATCTTCGATACATTGTGTTCTCTTTTGCAAGTATTATGCCTGGGGAAGAAAGAAATACCTGATTCCCCTTCTTAAGTTCTGGGGCCTAAGACGCTGCAGACCTGCGTATTTAAAGTTACTCCTATTAGATGACGAACTAACAATTAGTGCTGTATCTAAGTTTCTAAAATTCGTAATTCGATGCAGATCAACCCTGGATTAACTTTTAATGTTTGTTTTTATCTCTGCCATTTCTTTTTTTCATGATGAATATAACCTGTATGTAATTTGACTTTGTTTTTAATCATGTTTTATTGATTGTGCTTTTATGATTTTAATTTTAAAATCGAATAAAGCTATCTTTGACTTGACTTGACTTGACTTGGGTAAACATTTCCAGGATCACTGTGAATTCCATAAGTTTATGTCACAGAAATACAAGGACAATTTGTGATTTTAGGCAAAGCTTAAGATTTGCAAGGCATTTTGGGTAAAAATTAGTTATGGTCTTCTGGCACACCACCCTGGCTAGCTGTTGGTGTCAAGTTCCCAACTTCTTCACGGAGACAGAACGATGAGAGTTCCCAACGCCCACTCCCCAGAACCCACTGCAACTCAGGCAGCTGTTCCAGGAAGGGGGAAAGGGGAATTGGACAGAGAAGAGACACTCCGACTACTCCTGGACTTCCTCCGCCTGCCTGCCAAGTCTTCGTTTGGTTATTCTATTGGCTGGAATTGGAGTTCACCTAATGCACACAGGAGATAACACCTTGGTAACACTTAAACATAAATATATATTTCCGTTCACTGTAGGACTTGTTCTAAACCCTTTTCTTTACCCTA
The DNA here is from genome assembly GCF_964204655.1 of Triturus cristatus. NCBI lineage: Eukaryota > Metazoa > Chordata > Amphibia > Caudata > Salamandridae > Triturus > Triturus cristatus. The sequence goes on from NC_140591.1 coordinate 1,529,694,999, forward strand.
CCAGGTTCTGACGGAGTCTTGCTTCTCTTCTTTCACTCAGTAGCCTCAGTTATATTGGGACTGAAGACTCCTAATACACACAAGGGAAAATATCTGGGGTTAACACATTGCCTTTCCCTCCCCGCATCAATGACTAATTTTACCTCACAATTCCCACCTGCTATATGCCAGTAGGCTATTGTAGAATATGACTTGGTGAGCAGTTAGTCAGTTGAAGGCAAATTGACTTTATCCCTGCAGATAGCTCAGTTCCTCATAAAGAGTAATGAAGGAGATGTTCACTGTTACAGGTTCTTTTGATGCGCGCAAAAGGGAACAAGGAAGGAAAAATAGGTAGGAGAGAACAGGAAAAGCGCTAGGACACTGGGGTTCAACTTTTCATTGTAGTCACAGTCAAACGACGAACGGGAATCCTGAGACCGGAACAGTCTTACTTGTGATGCTGGAAATGGTGTCCTCTCCGAAGACTTCTCAGTATTCTTCTAAGCTGAAGGAACTCTGGAAGGGTCGAGGATGAAGAGCTGAAGTCCAACTACTGGATACAGCCGTATCTTACCACATAGAAGGTAACTCCGACACCCTTCCCGAAGTGGCACTATGGAAGCCAAAACGTCCGACTGACTGGACGTAACACTGCAGGATAACTCTAGAAGTCTGACATGAGAGAATTACTTCCCACGGCAGCGAACTTACGAGACTCTCTCAGAACAACCACTCGTCTCCTCATACAAATTGAAGTGCGCAGATTCGCGCGCCGACTCGCGACTCGGCACCTAAAGTCTCGCGATAACTTAGACTCCCATAGACCCAATGCCGCGTAAATGGGAAACCAAGCGGCCATCTTAAAACGTGCAACTCTTCTAGACATTCAACCACAGGTTGCACAAGGAAGGTTTTACAAAGATTCTAGGTCTCTTGTAGAGTCTTCTGCATGTCGCAGTGACCTGATTCCTGACAGTACCCCCTCTCAATGACCGATTCATCGGTCTTGGCTTGAAAGGGTGCTGTAAATGAAATCGTTTAATTAACAAGGGAGCATGAACATTCTGTACTGGCTCCCAAGATCTGTCTTCAGGGCCATAACCCTTCCAGTCAACCAAATAGAATAATTTCTGGTGTACTCTTTTTGAATCCAAAATTTCTTTTACCTCATACTCTGAGTGTCCCTCAATGTCTAAAGGAGGTGGTGGATCACCCAATCGAATGTGAGGGACCGTCTTCTTCAATAGGGATACATGGAAAACTGGATGAATACCTAAACTAGAAGGAAGTTTAAGTTTCACTGTTACTGGTCCTAGTACTTTCTCAACAGGATAGGGACCTACAAAACGGGGTTGAAATTTCCTATTTCCCTTCAGACGAAGGTTCCGGGAGGATAGCCAAGCTAAATCCCCTATGTGAAATATTGGTGCCTCTTTTCGATGTTTGTCTGCTTGTTTCTTGTAATTGTCTTTTGCTTTTATCAAGTTAGCTTCTGCTGATTTACGGACTGAGGATAGGTTCTCTAAAAGATCCCCTACAGCGGGTACCCCTAAATCCCCCTGAAAGCTAAAAGGATTTGGATGCAACCCAAAATTCAAAAAGAAGGGGGAGTACCCTGTAGAGACATTGGTAGCATTGTTGTGTGTGAATTCTGCCATCCACAAAACATCCGCCCATTCACCACCCCGATCCAGAAGAAACAAACGAATATATTGCTCTAATTCTTGGTTTACTCTTTCAGTCTGTCCATCTGTTTCAGGGTGGTAACTGGTCGAGAGTCGAATTTCTACTCCCAAACCCTGCAGAAATGCATTCCAAAAGCGGGACACAAATTGGGGTCCTCGGTCCGAGATCAAAATCTTAGGAATCCCATGAATCTTTACTATATTCTCACTAAAGAGTCTAGCTACTTCCTGGGCTGAGGGAACCCCTTTTACCGGGACAAAATGGCTCATCTTGGTGAAGGCATCTACTACCACCAGTATAGTATCAAACCCTCGGCTCAGGGGCAGGTCAACAATTAAATCCAATGTGACTGTGTGCCATGGATGTGTAGGAGTGGGCAAGGGTTGTAACAGTCCCCGGGGACCCTGTCTACTGGATTTCCCCCGTGCACAAAGCTCACAAGATTCTACATAGCGTTTAATTTGGGAATTCATACTGGGCCACCAGAAATAGCGTTGAATCAGGTCTTGGGTCTTAAATATGCCTTTATGTCCTGCTGGGGGTAGATCATGGCAGTCTCTCAATGCTCGTTCTTGGATTTCTTTGGTGGGTAAATATAGAGCTCCGTTATGATAAGGCAAGGAGTTGATAATGTCCCTGCCACTTTCCAATTGCGCCCATTCCTTCATCTCCTCCTCAGACATCAATTTTCTGACTTCTTCTTGATAATTGAGCACAGTCAAGGAACATACAAACTTAGAGGTTGGAATAATAGGTTGGGGGTCCACCGAATGTTCTGTGGTCTCGGTTTGTATCCTTGACAGAGCATCCGCTTTTCCATTCTTGCTCCCTGGGCGGTACGTGATCACAAAATCGAAGTCTGCAAAATATAGGGACCAACGTAACTGGCGAGGTGTTAAAGTCTTTGCGGATCTCAAAAATTGAAGATTCTTGTGGTCTGTGAACACCGTGATCGTATGCCTGGCTCCAAGCAGATAGTGTCTCCATTCTTCAAAGGCATCCTTCACCGCCAGTAACTCCTTCTCAGCAATCGTATAATTGACTTCTGCAGCATTTAACTTCCTAGACCGGAAGGCCACTGGATGTAATTGCCCCGTGGATTTGTGTCGCTGAGATAACACACCTCCAATTGCTTGATCAGATGCATCAGCTTCCACAAAGAAGGGTTCAGCTGGGTCCGCGTGAAGCAGGATCGGAGCCGAAGTGAAGCTCTTCTTTAAAAAAGCAAAGGCTTGCTCCGCTTCTTCTCCCCACTGAAATTTTACTCCCTTTTTGAGGAGTCTCGTAATGGGGATGATTTTCTGTGAAAATCCCAAGATAAATCGCCTGTAGAAGTTGGCAAACCCAAGGAACCGCTGAACCTCTTTAACATCTCTTGGAGAAGGCCAATCAATGACTGACTGAACTTTCTTCATATCCATAGTGATTCCCTCCGGATGAATCCCAAAAATTCCACAGACTGCACGCTGAAAGCACATTTCTCCAATTTAACAAAGAGCTGATGTTGACGAAGTCTTTCTAGGACTGATTTGACATGTTCAGTGTGCTCTTGCGGATCTTTGGAAAAGATTAAGATGTCGTCTAAATAAACCACAGCTATTTTGTCAATCAAATCTCCCATGATGTCGTTGATGAAATGCTGAAAGGCGGCTGGGGCATTACACAGGCCAAATGGCATCACCTGGTATTCGAACAGCCCATATTTCGTTCGAAATGCCGTCTTCCACTCATGTCCTTCTTTCATTCGGATAAGGTGATAGGCACCTCGAAGATCAAGTTTGGTAAAAATCTGAGCCTCCTTAATCTGATCCAACAGAACTGAAATCAAAGGAAGAGGATAGCGATTTTTGATTGTTACTCTGTTTATGGCTCGGTAGTCAATGCACGTTCTCAAAGATCCTTCTTTCTTAGGGATGAAAAATAATGGAGATGAGACCGGGGACTGAGATGGTCGAATAAATCCATTGGCTAGATAGCGGTCTAAATATTCTTTAAGATAGGCATTTTCCGCTTCAGTCAAGGCATATATTCTACTGCAAGGCAGCACAGCACCTGGTTCCAAATCAATTGCGCAGTCATATGATCGATGCGGTGGCAGTCTTTCAGCTTCTCGCTCATTAAAGACTTCTTGAAATTCTCGGTACTCTTTCAGAATCTCTGTTGCTTCAACCACTCCAATAACTCCAGGACTGAATGACAACAAGGCGGCTTGAGAGGGTTCAATATTCTCTTCAATATTCTCAGGGGTCGCAGGGAAACAATGCTCCAAGCAGAATAAGGAATCCATCTCCACCGTCCGATTCTCCCAATCAATGGTAGGATTATGTATGGTTAACCAGGGGAGCCCCAAGATGATTTGGAATTGAGGGGCATCAATGAGATTGAATTGGATTAGTTCTCGATGTCCATTGGCTTGAATGAGTTCCACAACTTCAGTATGATGAGTGATGGGGCCGGAAGAGAGATTAGTCCCATCCACTGCCCGAACAGATTCTTTTTTGTCTTTTAATACTGCTTGTATTCCGATCCTCTTTGCGTACTTAATGTCACAAAAATTGCCTGTGGCACCTGAATCAATCATTATCGCCACTCCAGTAATTTCTTGTTCCCCAAACTTCAGGGTCATTTGCAATATTAAATGGGGCGCTTGCGTTTGAAGGGTATTCATAACTTGATGGAAGGTTGGAGTCTCGTGTTCCCCTTTCGCCATCTGAATGACTCCTTCTACAGATGGTTTTGCCCGTTTCCCGAAACTGGAGTCTTAGGTCTCTTCGGGCATTCCTTCACAAAGTGCCCCGAACCACCACAATACATACATAATTTCTTCGCTCTCCTTTGTTCCTTCTCTTCCTTGCTCAACGGACCACGTACCGAGCCAATCTGCATTGGTTCACTCTCAGCAGTCTTTTCTGAGTTCTTGCCACCCTCAGAACGTACTTTATCAAATCGAGGGTAGTTCCATCGAAAGTCTCTAAATTTCTTTTCGCCTTTTCTTTCGGAGCTGCGAAAATCAATTTCCAAAACCAGATCCACTAACTCAGAAAATTCAGTTGGTCGGTTCGGAATCTGGGCCAAGGTATCTTTAATCTCATCTTTCAAACCACGATAAAACAAGGCTGCTCTCTTCTCCTCCGGCCAATTAGTCTCTACTAACAATTTATTAAATTGCGTCAAATATGCAATTAAATCTTTATTGCCTTGTCGCAGCTCTAGCAGTTCGTTATCAGTTGCTTGAGAGATCTTGCGTCTGTCAAAAATCCGAAGGAATTCAGCCTTGAATTGATCAAAGTCATATAGCAGCGGATCATCTTGAGTAACTAAAGGCATCGCCCAATTAGCTGCATCTCCACTTAGATAAGAGAGAACGAATGCCACTCTAGACTGTGCATCTGGAAATAGGGTGGAGCGACACATGAAGTGTAGGGAGCATTGTGTGAAAAAGATTTGGGCTTTCTGGGGATCCCCACTAAACTTCTCTGGAGGGGCCAATGGGATAATGGGTGAAACAGAATGGAGAACCTGCGTGACAGTGCGTGTATTATGTTCAGGGACGGAACTCGTGGGAACTGTTTGAGAAGAACTTGATGCTCCCCCTGTAATCTCACTAACTCTTTGGGATAATATCAAGGTCTCCTGACGAGAAGCCTGAATTTCTTGCCTCAAATTTTTATTTTCCTCACTAAGGGCCTCATGTAGGTAAATAAATTTTACCGGTTCTTAAATACCGAGCCGTACCGAATCGGTAAATTAGAATCGGTAAGTTACATGTAGGTAAAAATTCGGTAACAGTTACCGATTCGGTAACAGTCGGTAAATACGAATCGGAATACACCGAATCGGTAAATACCGAGGTGGAATCCACCGATTCGGTAAATACCGAGGTGGAATCCACCGATTCGGTAAATACCGAGGTGGTATTTAGCGATTCGGAAAATACCGAGGATACTACCACCTACCCTTAACCAAGTAGCCAATATCACAATCATGCCATCATAGAAGGTCTCTCAGGCTTGAATAGGGGACCCCATACCTCAAAGATCAGCTCAGTGAAATCACATCACAGGAGCATCAGGAGTCTCCTCGCAGGAAGGCTCGCCTTCGGTCTGAACAACAAACATGATGTCTGTGATATTAAAAGCACCAACTTACAGGTATGTGCAGCTGCGCGTGTGCCATGGCTAAATCGTGGGTCGAACAACCCAGAGTGGAAAACATGCATTGTGTAAAATTCCAGACTGTGTGTCACAGCATGTACAGACCAAGGTCGCTGCGCAGTGCTTGGGATGGGAACAACATAATGCACTCGTCTGAAGGAATTTTCGAGTCATCAGTTTATTCAAGAAAGAACATGTAAACGCAGTGTCGTGTGCACAGACACAAATATGGCTACATAACATTCAACGCGGTCATGCCAACTGAACAATGCATGTTCGTATGCAGGGAGAACTCATTACACGCCCCCTTGAGCGAAGCAATATGTAATAGGCAAGAAAAGAGAGAAAGCAGAGTTCAGTTTGGTCAGAGCAGGACAGGGCATAACCAATGCAGCGCCAAAGTCCTACAGTCCAATTAATTGCAGCATACAATTGTAAAAAACACAATGCATATATAGTAAACGACTCAAGCAGACCATCAGGAAGAGAAAAACGAGAAATAAAAGAAATGAATGTCGCGCCAGGGTGCTGTCCAGTAGCACAGGCGCAATGGACGACTATCCAGTCAATCCATGAATGTATAGGCAGCATATGTGGCCACGGCTTCCAACAGCCAATCGTTTTCAGGGCCACTAAAAGTCTCAGCCATCCAATTGAGTAAAGAAAAGGAACATACGTGTGCTCCAACCAACGGAGCCTCTAGCACAATCTGAGGGCACCCGGAATGTTCCTCCAAATAGCTCATGGACAAGAAGTCGTAGGCTGCCGCTGAGATGTCCCAATTACCCAGGATACCAAGCGCCGCTCCACACTCCATGATCCGGACACCATAACAGGACAACTCGTGAGACACTAAGGGCCGCATCAGTCGATCGAAATCCGGCACCGGAGACAGCATGTTGGTCAAGCACAAATCCAGAGGCCATTCAAAGGGACAATCCAGGCAGTGCAATACAGGTTGTACGCAGGTGAAGTAGGAATACCTGAAGGATAATCCATAAGCCAGGCTCAAAGTCGCCAATGGCAAAGTACCATAGAAGTCAAGCATCCTATCACGAAGAAGATGCAGACGGGACAGGCGCTCGTGTGGCACAGAAGGAGCAGCCATTCCGTAGTATGAAAAGTAAAAGCAGCACACCTTCCACCAGCGCCAGATGCAGCGGAACACCTCCAAAGATGCTCGGGAACAGTGAATGTAAAATGCCGAAATTACACAAATAATAGTGTGGAAGGAGGTCACGAGACCCGAGCCCCACATGTTCACACAAATTGAGCCAGGCCGGTCGTGGACGAGGCATTGATAATACATTGGATCAAAGAGCCGAAATGCAGGGGGAGGTCAGTATTCAGAAGCGCCTGTTCCTCAGTGCGCGTAGTAGCAACGTGAAGGACAAATATTTCACGAGGGAAGTCAAAGGCACCTGTTTGTGGGACAATGGCGCTCTATTCCGCTCAACTAGTTGGACTCTGCTTTCAAGGTTGGAATCGAAGGTCAGATGGAAACATCCCGCCGCCCATGCGGGGGTGGAATAAGAACAGTATTGCAGCAGACAACTTCATGCGAGACAGTTATGTACGGGATTACCACTCACATCCCGCAGCAAACATCATTTATCATATTGAAATGAATACCGTTTGCAAGCAAAGTGAAAGAAGGTGTAATCACAGGCACTGGGATACCTCGTAGGACGCACGCCGAAATCGGGGCTTGTACATTGCATGCGCCGTGTACTTGCATGTGCCCATTGTCTCATGCATGAATCCTAGGAGTGAGAGTGCTAGTGCTAATATCTATAACGGCTTAGGCCTTCTCCATGTTCGCTTGGTCAATGGCTCTCAGTCTGGAGGCCGCCTCACTGTGCGACAACTTGCAGACCTCGTTGTAAATAGCATACGCGCACCTTTTGGTTCTGCCACCCACGGGACCTTTCACAATAACATTCCATTCGGTATGCACATTGATGGAGTGGGTGGACTTCCTGATCCTGTAGATGTGCTCTGTGTCAGCTGGTGGACAGAGTGGGATGTGTGTCCCATCAATGCAGCCAATGTAATGGGGGAATGAATTCCTGAAGGAACGGGACAGGCAACTCTGGGATACACCACCCACCGCAGCTGTCACCACCTGCGAAATGCCGGATGCCAGCAGATGTGGGCTGCAGAGCACCTGCACATGTGGGGGTATGGCGTGCGCCCTTCTTATTGGCTGGTCCAGGAGTGGGTGTAGGTCCCTGCTTAAGTCCATGATGGTTTCGGGGTGTAGCCTGTACCTCTCATGTATCTCTGCATCAGTCAGCTGGAATGGTGTGATGCGCTGTCTGTGGATGCGTTCCTTCCGTCGCCAAACCCTCAGTCCTGCTGCCTGTAGACGTAGGCACATTGCAATGACGTGCATGGCTGCCAGGCTGTCCACGCTGTTGCATTTTGGGATTGCTGAGCTGCACTGCTGTTGGTTACCACCTGCTTTCAATCCGTGTTAATTACCGACTCTTATTTACCGATTTTCCTGGATTTCTTATTTACCGAGTGCTCCTACATGTCATTTTAATTATTTCCACTTCATATTTACCACTTCATGTTTACCGATTCGTTAATTATGTATTCGGTAACTATGAATCGGTATTTACCGCCTCATATTTACCGAAAAGTGGTTTTTGGACTCCTACATCTCACTTGTCTGAATACCGGTCGGTAACGGCATATTTACCGAAAATCGGCCGTTACCGACCGGTATTTGGCTACCTACATGAGGCCCTGAGGGTTCCTAACTCTCGTTGAATCCCTATCAACATTTCTCCTACAGCCTTTAAGTTAAATCCCTCCGTCATTCTGTCTGGGTGAAAATACTTCGTGGGCACTTCAATCTGTCAAGTTCCCAACTTCTTCACGGAGACAGAACGATGAGAGTTCCCAACGCCCACTCCCCAGAACCCACTGCAACTCAGGCAGCTGTTCCAGGAAGGGGGAAAGGGGAATTGGACAGAGAAGAGACACTCCGACTACTCCTGGACTTCCTCCGCCTGCCTGCCAAGTCTTCGTTTGGTTATTCTATTGGCTGGAATTGGAGTTCACCTAATGCACACAGGAGATAACACCTTGGTAACACTTAAACATAAATATATATTTCCGTTCACTGTAGGACTTGTTCTAAACCCTTTTCTTTACCCTACCAGGTTCTGACGGAGTCTTGCTTCTCTTCTTTCACTCAGTAGCCTCAGTTATATTGGGACTGAAGACTCCTAATACACACAAGGGAAAATATCTGGGGTTAACACATTGCCTTTCCCTCCCCGCATCAATGACTAATTTTACCTCACAATTCCCACCTGCTATATGCCAGTAGGCTATTGTAGAATATGACTTGGTGAGCAGTTAGTCAGTTGAAGGCAAATTGACTTTATCCCTGCAGATAGCTCAGTTCCTCATAAAGAGTAATGAAGGAGATGTTCACTGTTACAGGTTCTTTTGATGCGCGCAAAAGGGAACAAGGAAGGAAAAATAGGTAGGAGAGAACAGGAAAAGCGCTAGGACACTGGGGTTCAACTTTTCATTGTAGTCACAGTCAAACGACGAACGGGAATCCTGAGACCGGAACAGTCTTACTTGTGATGCTGGAAATGGTGTCCTCTCCGAAGACTTCTCAGTATTCTTCTAAGCTGAAGGAACTCTGGAAGGGTCGAGGATGAAGAGCTGAAGTCCAACTACTGGATACAGCCGTATCTTACCACATAGAAGGTAACTCCGACACCCTTCCCAAAGTGGCACTATGGAAGCCAAAACGTCCGACTGACTGGACGTAACACTGCAGGATAACTCTAGAAGTCTGACATGAGAGAATTACTTCCCACGGCAGCGAACTTACGAGACTCTCTCAGAACAACCACTCGTCTCCTCATACAAATTGAAGTGCGCAGATTCGCGCGCCGACTCGCGACTCGGCACCTAAAGTCTCGCGATAACTTAGACTCCCATAGACCCAATGCCGCGTAAATGGGAAACCAAGCGGCCATCTTAAAACGTGCAACTCTTCTAGACATTCAACCACAGGTTGCACAAGGAAGGTTTTACAAAGATTCTAGGTCTCTTGTAGAGTCTTCTGCATGTCGCAGTGACCTGATTCCTGACAGTTGGTGTCTAATTTTCAGAAATGTCTGGATTTGATGTATTTCCATAAGTGTTTGCTGACCTGAGCTCTAAAAGTGCAACCATTCAGCATGACAAATGGGGTAATATTGGGGTTTATCCCTCCTGTTCTGGCCCACAAGTAAAAACGATGCCCAAAAGAATCACAATTTCCTTTAAGTTGGCATTGGGATGGGGATGCTTTAGTCCTAGAGAAAAATACATACTATTGAGTCTTTAGGGGTGGGGCTAGGCCTGATGGCAGATGGGCAAGACACCACCCCATAAAAAATGTTTTTAAAAATACGCCGCGGTCAGCGAGAACTGTTTGGATTTGTTTGTTCATGACACCGTGATAGCCCCGGACGGACCTATCGACTTCAAGGAACTGTATTTCAAGGTTATTCTGATAACTGAAGATTTCTAAGTACTGTACTGTGGATTTTTATTGTTTTTGGTCTTGTCTTGAGCATATAAAAATATTGGATATTTTTCTCAACTGGTGTGGTGTCCTTTTGTAGTGCTTACACTGTATTATTGTTGGTTATGTGCAAATGCTTTACACACTGCCTCTAAGATAAGCCTGACTGCTCATGCCAAGCTACCAAGGGGGTAAGCAGGGGTTATTTTAGGAGTGTACCTCCCTTTTCCTGACTAGAAGGAAGGGTTCCTACTTGGACAAAGGTGCAAACCCTTGCCAACTAGAGACCCCCATATCTAACAATGCACATGATATTAATCCTTTTTTGCTGCCTTCAGACACAGTGAAAGGCATGCCCAACAGTGCTTGTTGCTGATGACTGTGATACACACGGTGTGCATTCTCCATACCGTTTTTTTTTTCCTGCCGTGCCTATTTCATTACGGTGATAGGCACACCTTTCATCCACAATAAGGTGGCCTCCTCTGTTACAGCGATAGGCACACCTCCTGATTACTTTACAAAATGCTTTGTGTCTGTCGTTTGCTGTGACAGGCATGCCTTGCCGGTAATTAACATTTCTCATTGCTTTGTGTCTGTCATTTGCGGCGACAGGCACACATTGCCAGTAATTAGCACTCCAGCATTCCAGTGGTTCTGTCATGCTCTGTTTATTTTGTTACGGGGACACTCATGCCTTTTCTAGTACCTGTCTCCCCTATTTTACATTTACAAGCAGCAGATTATGTCACTTTGTACAACTAAGAGAGAGTACCAGTTTTGATTGTATACCTCAAAGTTGACAATTCTTCCATGCAATATCATCCAAGCCAATATGGCAAAAGCACTATTCCACACTGTAAAAAACTTTAGTTGGTTTTGGGATTGCATCATTAATGTACTGTGAGTTTTATTAGTGGTTTAATTGTGGACTTAAGGGCGCTCAACAGGTGTGTGATTAGTATTAATTTCCCTATGCTCTACATCACCAAGATTGTTTCCTTGCTAAATTGTGCTAACTACTTTAGCACCTTGGATTTAACAGTGGCGTACCACCAGATAAGGCTTCATCCTGATTCCAAAGACTATACCTTCATAACACCGTATGGTGCCTATCGGTTTGTGCTAAGTTAAGTTGTTCCAGGACGATATCTTGATTTATAGCTAGCACCACCAAAGAAATACATAATATGAGGGTCATAGAGGTATTCCATATTTTGAAGGAGAATGGATTAACACTCAAGTTGAACAAATGTGCATTTGAGAGTGGAAACATTCATTACAACGCAGTTATTACATCACACTGCTTTTTCAACGCAGCTGTTACAATGCAACTGCCTTTTCATCGCATGCCATTACAACGCATGTCACTACAACGCATACCATTACAACGCATACCATTACAATGCATGCCATTACAATGCATTATAAGGTAAGTAATAGAGATTTTTTTGTTTTAGGGTGGGTATGGGTTTTGGGGTAGATGGGAATAGTAATTTTTACTCCTTCAGCAGTGGTTTCCAAACGTTTTTGGCACACGGCTCCCTTGACCCATTAGCCATTGCCCGTGGATCCCCACTTTTAATTTTTGTGGAGGGTGGGGGTGATGTAAGCCCTACCTCGGGCGTACTTGCATTTTTCTCCCCTTTCAAACCTTTTGTCCCACTTACAGTGCTAGATAGCACCCCTTTGCATGTAGGCCCTATTGCCAAAGTGTTTCTGCGCTTGAAGAATATTTGCATGCACTGGCATTTCTACCCATGTCATACGTGCCAACACACCTCATCTCAGCAGGGTGACTCACAATTTTTTAAACCACATACAGCTTTATTTATGCCGTCTCCTCCCTAAAATTGCCTTCAGATCAATATGAGCCAAATAAATTCTTCTGATTTTGGCGGTTGGATTTTTTCCGTCCGTCACCGTTGCGTTGCCCGGCCCATGGTAATATGATGTGACCGCCGCACGCATGGCAGTGATTGGGTCCGTCCGCCATGCTTCCAGCGGTCCCGCCCGTTGTATTATGATGGGCCCGCCATCGCTGCGGTCGGATTCCGCAGCTTCAACATTGTGGCGGGCGGTGCTGGCAGCAGCACCACTGCGTCGCGAAAACGAGCATGTTGTGCATTTCAATGCACTACGTGGTAGGCACAGCACTGTGCCTGCCACTTGGTGCAGTGAAATGTAGGGGTTTACCATGGGTACTCCCCCAGTGCACTCACACCCCACAACATGAGGGGGGCCTGCAACGGACCCCCAAACACAATACCCGCCAGCCTTTCCATAGCGGAGAGACCGCAGCGGAAGAGCTGGCTTCCGCTTACATCCTAATCTAGACAGCGGAAAAAGCTAGGCACCAGCACCATTTTAGCAGTGCAGTCCATCTCCGCCCGCCAGGCCAGTGGGCAGATTGCTACCCGCGGAAAAGCGGCGGACGGATTTTCACATCGCCGCGGTCACCATAGCCATCATAATCTGACCAGCGGTTTTCAAGGTCCGATCGCAGTGCGGAGGCCACCGGCGGCCCGGCGGTGGTGATCTACCCACCATCATAATAGGCCCCTTAATGTGTTGAATAGCCAGGCAACTGTACTTGCCTGATAACTTCTATTGGTGTAAAATGCATGGAAAAAACAAAACTATTAACGAGTCTAACAAAATAAATCAGGCATCTTCCGCTTACTTTGGGAGTGTTGGTACACGGAATCCAGTGAAATATGGAGGTCATCCCCCTCGACATGCCATCAATTAAGCACTACATATACAGCTTTAGGTATGTCACTTACAAATCATCAACATCCTAAGTTTAAGTCTAATTAGCTTAATTAAACCAACAGACCCTTCAACATTAAATGCATTAAAGTGCTTGGTGCACGGCTCCCTTGGCTAGGTTTAATGGCTCCCCAGGGAGCCACGGCACACATTTTGGGAGCCACTGCCCTACACTATCCAACACTTTCCCTACTGTTGCACTCACTGGACTGGGAATAGTAATTTTTACCCTTACACTATCCAACACTTACCCTACTGTTGCACTCACTGGAGTTGGAATAGTAATTTTACCCCTACACTATCCAACACTTACCCTACTGTTGCCCTAGAAGTATTATGCGTTGTAATGGTATGCGTTGTAATGGTATGCGTTGTAATGGAATGCGTTATAATGGTAGTTTTTAAAAATGCATTGTAATGGCATGCGTTGTAATTGTTTGCGTTGTAACGTCATATATTCTTTGGGAAACCAGAGATTAGGTACTTAGGGCATGGTGTGAATGCATATTGTGTGTATCACCAAAAAGATTTGATTACAAATATTGTGATCCTGCAAATTCCATAGAAAAAGGAGGAGTTGCTTTCCCTTCTAGGAATGGTTGAGTTTCATGCCAAGTTCATTCCAAATTTGTCTTCCAAGATCTTAAATATGAGGAAGCTGTTGAGAAAGGGAGCAGAGTTTGTGTGGGATGCTGGGTGTGAAAAGGGGTTTGAGGAAATCAATGAAGAGCTAATGAATGCAAACAGTCTTAGTTGTTTTAATCCCACTAGAGAATGTTTCCTAATGACAGATGTCAGCAGAAAGGGCATTGGCACTGTTTTGATGCAGAGTAATGATGATGAAGTAGAACTTAGGACCATAGCGCATGCATCCAGGGCATTACGTAGAGCGGAGGTAAAGTATTCCACCATTGAAAATAAACTTTTTTGCTGTGTATTGGGCAGTGAGGAAGTTTTGGAATTTTGTTTGGTTTAGGAAATTCACCATCTGCACTGACCACAAACCCTTAGTTGCAGTACTCACAAGAAAAGGTTTGGACATATTTTCCATGCACATTTGCACATGGTTAGTGGGTCTCCAGGAGTTTTGTTTTGATGTTGCTATGTCCTTGGACCCAGGAACAAGATTGCAGATTGTCTGTCAAGACTTAGCCCCATTGAGGAAGAAGTGGATCAGGAGTTAAATTGTATAGTATTACAGAGGGTTATGTGACTCAAGAAGAGTAAATTGGTGCTGTTGTTGATGACCCTGTTCTGCAACAGGTTTCTGATGCTTTGTACAATGGATTAAAGACAGAAATGGGGAAGGATCCATTGCCATGCAGGTTTTGGAAAGTGAAGGATGAGTTGTCAGTGGATGGTGGGGTGCTATAACGTGGTTTGAGACCGGTAGTACCCGCAATGCTGCGAAAAAAAGTATGAGCTTGGAACATGAGGGAGATCAAGGTATGAGCAAGACTAAGGCGAGAGCGTGTTTTAATTACTGGTGACCAGAGATGGACTTGATGATGGAGGGACTGATCAGAGATCCGTCCAATCCATGGGAGGTTGTGGCTGTGTATATTGTAGGACCATTACAATCTAAGGGAATTTCTAACTACATACTGGTACTCATTGATCAATTCTCTCGTTGGGCAGAAATTGGGATTATCAGCAGTATTCAAACTAGGAGAATAACAGAATTTCTGAGTGAGATGTTCAACCATGAAGGTGTGCGTACTACTGTCCTCATTGATAACAGGCCTTAGTTTGTGTTGTTGGAGATGGAGGAAATTTTACACAAGAGAGGTATTCAGCATAGAAAATGCTCTTTATGTCACCGAGAAGGTAATTGTATTGTTGAAAAATGTAACCGAGCAATTAAAGAAACTATTCACCGAGAAGTGAGTGCTGGAAGGTGCTGGAAAGAAGGTCCGAAAAAGTTTTTACTGGCTTATAGATTTTTGCCACTTACCACCACATTGTTGCGCCTGCCACAATCTGTATACCGGATGTGGCAGGGGCGGAGCACTTCTGGCATAAAGGCGGCCTCACCCGGCAGGAAGCTGCTTGGCATTCATGCGTACGCGATTGCAGTCTTCCTGTGTCCGACCACTTACCTTTTGCTTCTGGGTCACTGCATGCCATGTTCGGCATTTTCTGTGGTGTTTCTCGCCAGTTCTCTTCCATGCTGAATGGTTTCCTTAGTATCCTGCAGTGCCACTTCTCCTCAGCTCTGGAATCTTCACTGCAACAAAGAAGGAAAACCGGACATTTAAAAATGACCTCAATTCTTCAAGCTACTTGGTGGTAACACGCTCTGCGCTTATTTACTGCCTATTATTGCATAAGACTGTACCTATCTGCATTCACGATCAGAAGTCCACTTCTCTCTCATATGGTGTTGTTAAGACTAAGGACAGGTCTTCTAAGGCCCTATATATTTTTGTATTTTGTTTTTGACCTTTATTTTTTTTATAAGAAGAGTTATACAAAAGGAAATTGTATGATGAAGTTCTTTCATTTTACATTTTGCTTCTTTACTATTCTGGTCTGAGTTTGGGCTGTCGTTTGTCAACCAGTACAGAAAGCTGTAAAGTATGCTTAATTCACACACATGTGGATCGGGACAGGCTGTGCTAGATTCTGGTTGCCACATAAAACCCTTACTCTTTATTTTGTTTCCCTAGATTGAATTATACTTCATTAGATTCACTTTTGTGACTAATTTAAGGAATATGGAATTTACTCAGATATGCTTACACCTGTGATGAAGTAATATACCACATGCTGCATGAAACCTATCATTCTAACAGATTCACTGATTCCCACTTTCTTTTCTATTTTACTCAGGGGGTGCATAGAATATGTCTGTGTAACACATATCACTCTGCACAGACTCCGTGGGGCCTGTATTATTTCTCTTCCCATCCCCTCTTCCCCCATTTAACGTTGGGGGGGTCCACGCATGCCATACCTCGCAGGACTTCCCCGGGTGTCTATTTTTCGGAAATGTATGGATTTGGTAGGTTTCCCAAGATGGCCGCCGAGCCCAGGGCCAAAAACCCAGGTGACCCTCTTGCAAAACCAGGTTGTTTTGTGAGAGTTAATTTTGATGTCTACTCAATACATTTTGTGCCCTTGCCTGTCCCGGGTACTTGAACCACCCACGCGAGTGAGGTACCATTTTTATTGGGAGTCCTGGGGGAACACTGGGTGGTAGGAAATTTGTGGTTCCATGCAGATTCCAGAACTTTCCCACACAGAAATGTGAGAAAAATTTGATTTTCGTAGCTAAATATTAGGTTTTCAGGGGATTCGGGGTAGGAAAACACTGGGGGGCCCATGCAAGCCATAACCCGCTGGACTCCCCAGTGTGTCTAGTTTTCAGAAATGTGTGGGTTTAGTAGGTTTCCCAAGATGGCCACCGCGCCCGGGGCCAAAAACCCAGGTGACTCCCCTAGCAAAACCAGGTTGTTTTGTGATAGGTAATTTTGATGTCACCTCATTACGTTTTCGGCCCTTGCCTGTCGTGGGTACTTGACCCACCCACGCAAGTGAGGTACCATTTTTATCGGGAGACCAGGGGAAAGCTTGGTGGTAGTAAATGTGTGGTTCCACTCAGATTCCAGAACTTTCCACTACAGCAACGTGAGGAAAATGTGTTGTTTTTTTTACAAAGTTTGAGGTTTGCAAGGGATTCTGGGTAACAGAACTTGGTGAGAGCCAGACAAGTCACCCCATCCTGCATTCTCCTGGGTGTCTAGTTTTTAAACATGTATAGGTTTGCCATCTTTCCCTAGGTGCCGGCAGAGCTAGGGTTCAAAATCTACAGCTAGGCACTTTGCAAAAAAAGGGTCAGTTTTCACTGGGAAAATGTGGTGTGTCCATGTTGCGTTTTGGGCCGGTTCCTGTCATGGGCACTAGGCCGACCCACACAATGAGGGACCATTTTTCTCGAAAGACTCTGAGGAATGCGGGGTGGGTGGAATTTTGTGGATCAACGCAGATTCCAGGACTTTCCTCCACATAAATGTGAGCAAAATGTGTTTTTTTTAACTAAGTTTGAGGTTTGCAAGGGATTCTGGATAACAAAACCTGGTGAGAGACACACAAGTCACCCCATCCTGGATTCCCCTTGGGGTCTAGTTTTCAAAGATTTACAGATTTGCTAGGTTTCCCTAGGTGCCGGCTGCGCTAGGGCCCAAAATCCGCAGGTAGGGATATTGCTAAAAACAAGTCTGTGCCTAATGGGCTTTCTGCCGCCCTGGGATGGGGGAATATGGGGGGACGGGTGGTTTGCCCCAATATGCCCCCAAGGGGGGCAGAAAGACTGTGGCTATTTTTATGGGGGTGGGGCATTGGTATGCCCTATCTGGGCAGCACCAACCCACGCATAAAAAAGCGAGCCTAATCGCTCGTGCGTAGTGGGCTTTCTGCAAACCCGGGGGCAGATCAGGGGCCACTGCCCCCATCTGCCCCCAGGGGTGGCAAAAAGACGTTGGCATTTTCTTTGGGGGTGTGGGCATTGGCATGCCTATTCTGGGCTGACCTGACCCCTGAATTTAAAAGAATAAATATTTTCTGATGCCTAGTGGGCTTTCTACCCCCCCCTCCCGTTTCCAATCATACCGCTCCTGACTTTCTACATGCTCAGGGGGCTGAGATAGCCCCCTGAGCACGTAGAAAGTGAAACTAAAATGAGCTTATTGGCTCATTTTAGTTTCTGTTTTTGAACAATGAAGTCAGCGCGGCATGCTCGCTGATCTTCATTGCACAGAAACAACAGAGATAGCCTCGGGATCTGGGGAAACCCTTCCGCAGCTCCCGAGGCTGTTAGTGCGAAAAGGAAATCTCCTGCCATGTGGGAGGATGGCCGGGAGCCATCCTGCACACACGAGCACTGTGGCCAGGGACGGCTTCCGGCCATCCTGTGCATGGAAGGGGTTAAACAAAAATTGAGGTATCAACTGTTGTTGCAAGAGCTGGCAGATCTAATGCTGACTATTCTGCTGTAGGTGTGTATATTTTTCTATATGTACGTACATCAACCTAGATGCTATTACATCCACATTCATCACATTCATCTGCATCAATTCCTTCAGTACAAGATCACCTAACTGAACTTCAGAGAATTCAAAGGTCTGCACAAACGTCTTTAGAGAAAGTTACAACTAAATAAAAGTTCCTTCATTTATAAAAAAAAAAAAAAATCTATGCTGGCAGGAAGAAAATGCTAGCATCCAAGTATATGGTCAGTGAAAAAGTATGGTTATTCTCAACAAATGTGCGTTTGAAAAAAAGTTCAAAGTTACCACGCAAGTTTGTTGGTCCATTTACCACTGAATGAATTGTGAATCCTGTAATGATGCAGTTAAAATTGCCAAACTCTATGGAGATTCATTCCATGGTTCATGTATCTTTAGTAAAATCTTGTTCTGCAAAGACACATCTTGCTCCAAGCCTTGCTACTAGTCAGGTGGATGCTGAAAATGCATAAAAAGTACTAAATATCTTAGACGCATGAATTGTTAGAAGACAATTGTAGTTTTTAGTGGAATGGAAATTATATTGCCTTGAGGCGAGATCATGGGAGCCAGTCTTTAATCGACTTTCTCCGCGTTTATTAATGAAGTTCTACTGAAATCATTCAGGTAAGCCTGGATCCCTGCCTCAAGGAAGTCGACCCTTGAATGGAGAACTGTCATGATCTATGGGCCACGCTCACCTGTGCTTGCTGGACAGGTGTGGAGGCGCATGCCTCCAAACTTCAGAGGTGCTCAAATCTTCCCCTTCAGAGAAGGCCAGTGGTGGGTGCAAAGTGTGAGCGCCCTTTGATGTGATCATTGTGGCTGTGATGGTTGTATTACACGAAGTTGGACAGACAAGCTACATTTACCAGAGAGACATGTGACCCACTCAGTTAAGCATCAATATTCTATCTAAAATATTGGCAAACGGACTGTGTACCGTTAATTGATCTCAGCTAGACTTCATCTTAAGTTAATCATAACAGATCATCTTCAGAAATCTTTTGCATGTTTTATGACAAATGAAGGGCATGCAGACTGAGCTCTGGCTATCTACTGATGCAGAGAAGGCCTTCAGATATGTAGAGTGGGAATACCTTTGCTGCTCACTTGAAAGGGCTTATCTGGGCAGTATCTAATCTCCAAAGTCTGCTTGCTATATGAAAACACCACAACAAATATCAGTTTGGATGCATATTATTCTCCTGTCCAAAAAAGGTTGTTCAGGGCATGTGACAGGGATGCTCGCTATCAAACCACCTCTTTTTGGCCTTGCAACCTTTGTCAATCATGGTCTGCTGAATAGAAGCGATACAAAGAATACCTATGGCTGCGGGCCCTATAAGAGCATTCTTCTATTGAGATGACATTTTTCTCTCATTCACCGCTCCTAAATCTCTCTCCCCACAGTAATGTCCTTTATGCAAATATTCCCACAATTTTAAAGCAACAAAATGATGTGAAAGTGTTGAAGCTCTCCCTGTGGACCACAGTAGTGGCTGCTACTGGACAAGGCTGGAGGGCCAGGGATGGAGGATCAAATGGAGAAATATTTTTTTTAACTTACTTGAAACGGACGACGGACGCCTCTCCTCCATCATCTTCATCTTCTGGTCCCAGTACCAGCCGGCAGCAGCAGAAGGAGCCACCCAGGCAGCAGGCTGTCCTGAGCCAATCACAACGCTGCGATGCAGAGTTGTAATTGGCTCCCCATAGCCAATGACAGCACGGCAATGTAGCATTAGGATTGGTCTGAGCGCCGTGGTTCGGTATTCAGACGGGTACAGGGAGGCTTTGCATGTTCCTCACCAGGCTGTGCAATTTATCCTGGTGGGGAACATGCAAAGGGCGCAGGACTGCTTGGCCGGCCCAAGAGGAATGGTCAAGCAGTCATGGGCACTTAGGAAGTGCAAATGACTCTTCTCCCTGGACTGCCTAGCCCCACCCGCCCCACCCGCGAGCCACTAACTTCCATAGGAAAAATACAATGATAATAACAATACGTTATTATCATTGTATTTTTCCTTTGGAGCAGTGGGGCGTCACACTTCCACCTTAGCAGAGGAGCCACCACTGGTGGCCCATATCACTACCAAAACAAGTCTTCCTGGATAGGAAGTGTAGTAGATGGCCCAAGGTTTTTTGAATTATTGGGTATCCATCTCATTAGAGGTCTGGAGAGAATTGTGGTGAAGTACTGGGTATTTTAAGCCCAGCGGTGCAGGGGAACACACCCTATGACTTCGGGGTTCTTCCTGTTTCAGACCTACAGAAACACAGAGTCTTCTGGGTGAAGTCAAAGATCAGTTTATTGGCTGCAGACCAATTATAGGCGTCCTAGAAGTACAACAGCGTGTATGTTCTCAGGAGACTGCTGAAAATCACAGAAACAAGCTTCTTCTTAAATACAGATTTTCCTGCCTCAGGCATACATTCCTAAGTTTATGGTATGGTCATATAAAGTGTACATTACAAACGAAAAAGCAGAGTCATGATGACCATCCCACATTCCAGTGGAGCCAGCCCGCAATTATTTACACAGCAAGGTTCAGATCCCACATTAGATATCGATAGGCCCCAATAAACATGAGCATCTCCTGTTTTGGGAAACAAGCCATAAAGCAGGAACAGCCAGGTGTGAAAGAGATTAGCTGGGGGCTTGTGTAGGATGAAAAGACTTTATGGTGTGTCAAGCCCTGATGCTAATCACAGGTGGCCAGAGGACGGGGAACTCGTGAGACCAGTTTGACCTGGGGCAGCGGAGCCAAGCTGCCCAGGTCACAGAGGAGTCAAGGAAAGGCACATGTGCTCTAAAAGACCCGTTTTAGCTTCATACTATATAGCCTATGTTATGGCAACCATAAGATGGCCACCAACACAAAATGGAACCCACGCAGTGATGTGAAATAGCATATACGCAGTGCATTCATAGCTAAAACGTTACAGAAAGCACTCGTACATACCGCATTAACCATTCGCGGTTCACTATTACCGAGATAGACAGGGGTAGGGCCTAATCTCCTACGCGGTCCCAAATTCTAAAGTACGACAGACCCTCCTTTTGCCCTTACATAGGCAATAACTATGCTCATTTCAATCCGAGTCTAGGTCAATATTCACGAAGTCATGGAGATGTTGCTGTAGCATCATACTATTACTTAGCTCGTCCCTCGATACAGGTTTCCTTACACATAATGTAGCACAGAGGCCACATATCGCAGGAGCACACTGTATGCAAAGACAGAACAGGAAAAGAATGGCTAAGATCATTCCAATGACCATCAGAACTTTCCAACCCCATGCAGATATCAGTTCCCAGAACCATCCCACCAGTGACCAATCTCCTTTATCCACGTGTATGGACTCAGATATTTTATGCAGTTTGGAGATGGCTTGATAGACTGTTGGAGCGTTGTCTGGTATGAAAATGCAACAACTGGATTGGATAACCTTGCATACCCCACCACGGTCTGCAAGTATGACGTCTAGAACCATGTGGTTCTGCAAAGTCATGAGGCGATCCGCTTGGAGCTCAGCGGTCAAATTACCAAGGGCACCGGCCGTAACATTAACAGTGGATTCAACCACACGAGTCAGCTGTCTCAGGTTCCTACTATTAACCATAGGTCCCCAAAACGGCAGGAAACCCAAAAAGAAATCTCCCGCTTCCTGACCGGCAGTATCCTCCTTACTAATCACGCCTCTCACAACTCTGGTTTTGTGATAGTCGGAGGAGGCAGTAAATGTTGGCGGTAGCAGATTTGCAATATAACATGTGCCCGAGAAATCAGGGGGCAACCATGTATATGCTCGGTCATTGCAGATAAAATATGTACCCTTGGCAGCCAAAAACGCAGGGGAAAACTGCGATGAAAAGTGTACGTTTCAGTACAGTCACTTCTCCCAGTTGAGCTCTAGGATTCTGACCATTACCTTGCAAACAGAACCGACCTATGTGGGGTATGACCGAGATTGGGGATGAGATTTTCCGCTGTCTTTCACCTAGACTAATACTATACCCCGTCGCGTTCCACCCTACATAAGCTCTCAGCTCTTCTTTGGGAATGGATGAGTATGCATCGATATCTCTACTCATATCGGCAATTCCTTTCACTAAAGCTTTGTTATTCGTGCTAGGTCTGATGGAACGTGGTTGTCGCGGGGAGTATGCTTCTAGAGCATAGAGAAACATGGTCTGGAATGCCCATGACGATCCATTGTAACTATACGGCAGCACCAGATAGGGAATACCCTTATTAATGGTATGTGGCATTAAACCACACACCCAACAATTGGTTGTATTCATGACTAGCTGGTGTTGGTGCAGGAGCTGAATAAACGAGTTGTTTACAAATTCTGATTGTCTAGCTTGTTCATGTTCAGGCAGAGGGTGAAAAGAGTGTGAGGAGATAGTAGGAGGAGGCATAGGCTGTACAGTGGGGGCAATAGGCTCTTGAGAGGAGAAGAATACAAATCCTACAGTAAACACTGCCATACTACATAATACACACAGGCATAATAATACAAAACGTTTGCGTGTCATGATTTTACACATTCTTGCATTAAAGTTCATTTCCTCAGTGAGTCTCTCCATCTTACAAAACTCCATCCTCTAATCGTGCCGCTCGCGGCGGATGAGTATCTTCTGCTAAGGAGTACGTCTGTCAGTCCAGGGAACGCCCTAGACCAACCAGAACCGTCGACCTAACGTCTTCGGCCTGTACCCCAAAGTCTTGGCACCGCGACCTTGCGGCTGAACCCGGATGGTGGTTCGAAAAACAACAAGAAAGTCCTTCAGATGGGAGAGCTCTGGTTATCAAAAAATAAAAAGGTAAAAGAAAAAGAATATTTATTTGTCCGTGGGCCTTGGCCTCAGATTGTAACGAAAACGGCCAGGCACTGTTTGATCTTGAAACAAGAGTTCAGGCTCTGTAGTGTCCAATCGAGCAAACGGTGGCACAGCTTCTTGTAAAATATCGTCACTTTCCTGCGCTGAAGCTGTGCCTTTTATGCGTGCATCACTGAACGGCACAAAACGAGGTACAGTGTCTGTTTCAGAGTCTGCAATACCCTCCTGGACCCACTGGTCATACGGCAGAGGCAAAGGGATCCTTTTGATGTGGGCGCCGTGGATCCAGTTTTTCTTCCCCTTCACTCGAACCGCTGATCTCGTAGATAGGAGCACGAGATGAGGGCCGATCCAACGAGGCTTATCGTTGCTCTTGCGCTAAAATTTTTTTACCAAGATCCACGTGCCGGGATCGATAGGGTGTCCTGGAGCCTCGGAAGCCGGGGGGAGAGTATCATGCACCTGTTGGTGTAAAACACGCAGTTTAACCGTCAAATCATACAAGTAATCAAGTAACACTGGATGCTCGATCTCACTGAATTTCGTCGGTCTTGGCACACCCCATACATTGGCCGGGCGGCCAAAAACGACCTCGTAGGGACTAAGTCCCACCCGTGAATGCACGGTCATTCTAGTGGACAGGAGTGCTAAAGGCAGAGCGTCAGGCCATTTAAGACCTGAGCTCGCTTGGATTTTGGCCAGCTTAAGTTTGAGAGCGCCATTGTAGCGCTCTACTAGTCCAGCTGATTGGGGGTGGTTTGCAGCGTGAAATTTCTGCCTTATACCTAGTCCCTCACACACATTCTTCATCACTTGGCCCACAAACTCACTTCCATTATCACTCCACACCATTCTTGGCATTCCAAACCTAGGGAAAAATTCCTTCACGAGGGCTTTGGCTGTGGATAGAGCAGTGTTATCTTTTAGAGGGTAGGCCTCTATCCATTTTGAGAAAGCGCAAACAACCACCAATACATATTTCAGGTTGTTGCACCTTTCCATGTGGAAAAAATCCAACTGCAAAACTTCAAATGGATATGATGGAGGTGCAAAATGACCAGCTGGAGTCGGGGTTCCCCTACCAGGGTTGTACTTCAAGCATACCATACAATTCTTGACCACATTCTCTGCACACTTAGGAATTCCAGCATTCTGCCATACTGGAGCCAACAACTTACAGATTCCTTTCGTACTGATGTGTGCCATTCCATGTGCCATAGTAACCACTGGAAGCACATATACATCAGGCAACAACCATCGCCTATGTTCTGACAAATCAATCCAACAACCATTCTCATCCAACTTACCCATACTTTCTCTCCACTTGCTCAATTCTTTCTCTGTGGCTTCAGCTTGAAGGGACTTTACACTTTCTATTGTGTTTTCACACATTCCAACATCATCAACTCATCTGGCAGGGCCTGCAACATACATTCGAGTCTTTACATCTTTTGCTGTTTCTTTCGCGACTTCATCAGCAAACGCGTTACCACGACCAACATCATCAGTGATATTCTTGTGCGCACTGCATTTCATTATCGCAACTTGTAACGGTAGGGTCAGTGACTCAAGGAGATCATTCACCAACTTGCCATTCTGAATCTTAGCTCCATGCGAAGTCAGGAACCCACGTTCCTTCCACAATCGCCCAAAACTATGAGCCACGCCAAAGGCGTACTGGCTGTCTGTATATATATTCACTCTCATTCCTTCAGACAACACGCATGCTCTCGTAAGGGCAATCAATTCTGCTGCTTGAGCCGAATTTTGTGGCACACGCGCAGTTTCAACAATCGTGTACAAAGTCGTGATAGCATATGCAGCAGTCGTATCACCATTCGGAAGCTTGAAACACGAACCATCCACCCATAAAGTACCATCACACTCGGTTAGGGGAGTATCTTTGAGATCTACTCTCCCTTTCGTTTCTTCCTCTGTTCTGAACAGACAATCATGTTGCTCAATCTCATCTAGGTCTGCTGGAATTGGTAAGAGTGTAGCTGGATTCAATGTATTGCATCTCTTTATGTGTATGTGATTTGCTAACAGTGTCAGCTCATAGCCAGATAATCGCGCACTAGTTAAGTGTTGTGACTTGGTCCTGTTTAACAATGTGTCCACCGCATGTGGAACCATAACAATTAATGTGTTATCCATTACTAAGCCAGCAGACTGTCGAATAGACATGGCTGCAGCGGCTGTGGCTCTCAAACAGCTTGGCAATGCCCTCGCTACAGGGTCCAAGGTTGACGAAAAATACGCACATGGACGCGGTCTGTCGCCAAAAGGCTGTGTTAACACTGATAATGCACAACCATCTTTCTCGTGAACATACAATGTAAAAGGCTTGCTGTAGTCAGGGGTACCAAACACAGGAGCTGAACACAATGCGTTCCGCAATTCCCAAAAACTTTTCTGACACTCTTCAGACCATGGGATAGGATTCGGTGTGTCTTTGCATGTTAATGCTAACAAAGGTTTTGCCAACAAGGAAAAATTAGGAATCCAATGCCTACAGTATGAAGTAATGCCCAAGAAAGCACGCACTTCTCTCTGTGTTCTTGGCACACTCAACTGTGCAATGGCTTGAATTCGTTCTGGGGTCAGTTTCCTTCCCTCCTTCGATAAGAGATGACCTAAATAGGTCACCTCCTGTCGACAATATTGCAATTTTGAGAGAGACACTTTGTGATGGAAGGCAGACAAATGACGCAACAATGACAAGGTAGCATGTTTGCAAATCCTTTCAGTATCCGCGGCGATCAGTAAATCGTCGACGTACTGAATGAGGTTAGCGCCACCAGGTAAAACAAGTGCATCAAGCTGCGCTTTTAAAGCCTGACTGTATATTGATGGACTCTCACAGTAGCCTTGGGGAGCACGTTTAAAGCGGAAGCTGCGACCTCCTAAACTAAAGCCAAAAATGTCTCTGCTCTCCTCTGCAATTGGGATGCTAAAGAAAGCATTCTTTAGGTCGATCACTGAGAACCATGCAGCCGAGGCTGGAATCATGGTTAACAAGGCAGTTATATCAGGGACAACTGGAAACTGTGGTACAACAATCTTATTAACCTCTCTAAGATCAATCACAAATCTGTAAACAGGTGGCTGTGAAGGGTCCGTTCGTTTTAAGACAGGTAAAACAGGACTATTGCAAACGTTGCCTCTTGTCTCTTCAATTACACCCTTCTTAATCAAATCACTGACAATTGCTAACAACGCTTTCTGACCTTCATTGGAGATCTTATACTGGGGAATACGTGGCAATCTGACATTGGCTTTTAAAGTAACCACATATGGCGGTATCTCCAGGAGACCCACATCATTGGGACCAATAGCCCAAAGGGCATCCGACAGGGATGACAATTCAGGTGGCATTGTATTTTTAGACAAATACATCGGGGAAATCACTTTCTTGCCTAATGTAAGTTGTACTCCTGAAGGAGAACAATATAGCGTGGCATGCAATCTTTTTAGCAAATCTAAGCCTAGCAAATTTTCACCACAACCTGTCGTTAGAATGAGGGGTGCTTTTAGCTCGCAAGGTCCAACAGAAAGTGACATAGGACTAGAAATCGGGTTCCTAACTGGGGCGCCAGAAAAACCTACTGAGACATTCATTTCGCCAGACAAAGGCGCGCCAGGGAGTTTTGAATGCATGATTGAACTCTTTGCAGCCCCAGTATCCAGCAGAACGGGCTCCGTTACATTTGCTGTAGTTACTTTAACATAAGGTCCGCTCTGATCCACTGGCACTGAAACAACTCCCTCTCTCTGTCTACGGCTGTCCTAGTAATCATCATCTTCTACATTGTCATCTTCTGCATAATAATCATTATTGTAATACTGAGCTTTATTACCAGTCGCGTTGGCTTGCTGATCAAAGCTATTCATGGTATTTTGAGGCGGAAGAGGACGCGCGTTCTGGAGAACGTTTCCACGCCCTCTGCCTCTAGGAGCTTGCTTACCACCTCTACCTCTTGCGCCATATGCATTACTGTTACGCTGCATTAATTTAGGGCAACTATATTTGAAATGTCCTTCCTCTTTGCAATAGGAACATTGGTTGGGACCTACAGGGATTCGTGGTTGATAATACCCATTCATTTGCTGATTATTCTGAAACTGTTGGGGCTGGTGATAGACACCTTGTGTTTGCCTATAATTATTCTGTCCTCCACCTGGCGGGTAGGCCTGCTGCAAAAGGACCTTTGTCTTTAGTTCCTTCGTTTTCTTATCTGTTCTATCCTTCTCATCTTTGTCTCTATTCTCATAATACTGTGCAGTAGCCAGTATTTGTGCTGAAGAGGAAACAGCCCAAGAACTTTCTGAGTCTTTTAGTTTCTTACATAACTCGGGGAGTAGATTCTGCACAAATTTATCAACGAATAACCGTTGGCCACCTTCAGTGCTCATGTCTTGGCCACTGTGGTCGATAAACGTTTCTTCAAACCTGGTGAAGAAATCAGACACTGTTTCATCTTTCTTCTGCTTGCATGCGGATAGTTTGTCCCAATTTACGCGTATCGCGGGCATTATGGTCTTCATGTATGTAATAATTCTACCAGGGAGCGCCGCTATGAGGGGCTCAGGTTTTGCGCCACCAACTTGTCTAGTGTCTGCGGCAATGATATTAGCCCATGTGTCACCTAGTTCTGCAGCGTGATCTACATTACAAATGGATCCCCATAAAGGCTGTGGAACCACATTCCCAAACAGCATATCTATGTCGGCTAGATTCATTACACATGATTCTGCAGTTTGTGACAACTCCTTATAATATCCTGCAGGGTTTTTACGGGGATCAGGCAATGTCTGTTTAAGTGCTAGCACCTCAGATCTCTTCCATGGGACATGTACCCAAACACGCTGAAAATGTGCTGGAGCAGCAACAATACCTCGAGCGGCATCAGCCGCAACAGCTTCCTTCCATACCGGAGGTACTTCTCTCATGGGGTATTGACGCGCTTTTCCCTCCTTCCCCACAGGGAAATCCTTGTCAAACAATGATTGCTGACAATCGCCATTTCTGAGGGACAGTAAAGTCGCAACTGCTTTATCCACATTGGGGCCCACAATTACACCTGTTCCGAAATCAAATCGCACTCGACACAGTTCCTGTGGGTTTGGGTTTGCACCCTTATCCTCCAATTCCTCACAGAGGAATTCACACATTTTATCAAAAACATACCTCTGTTTTGGGGCATCCCATTGATGAAAAACATTAACAACCGATTCCACATCATAGCATGAAGGGAAACCAATCCACCTACGCGCCAGATGATCTAACACCTCTTTCTCGTCAGAATCAGGCAGTTGACTACGCAATTGTTTACGCTGTAAGGCAGGAGTCGTACTAGGTGACCCAAAGAGAGGCGACATTAAACTAGTAACTACATTAGCCAGTCATTGTCGTGCTGAAGGAGAAGTTGAGGCGAAAACGGGGGGATAGACAGAGGGAAGGAAAACAGATTCAGATACAGGTACCGGAGCAGTGTAAGAAAGAGCGCCAGGGGAAGCTGCTGGCGCGCTAGGCAAAGTCGCAGGAAGCGCAGGGGTAACAGGTAGCAAAACTGGCAGCCCTTGAGAGGGCTGCACTGCAGGAATAGGAGCCAGCTGAGGAGGAGCTGGCGGCTGCGGGAAGGCTTGCGGCATATTTACTAGGGGCTGCGCATTTACAAGCTGTGGAGGTGCGGTGGCATTTTGCGCATATGGGGGTGGTGAACTTAACAAATGGGACATTAGGGGATCTTTCTCATTCTCTTTTGTCTCATCTTGCACAAGGGGTGACAAAACAGGGTAACATTTATCAATCCCTAGTTTGCGCTGTCTGTGCAACTGTTCCTTCATTTGTTCCTCCTCGTTATCTTTAAATTGCACAGCTGCTTGCATCACTGACATACCTCTCTCTCTCTTATCCCTTTTCGCTAGCTTTATTTCCTTCTGGTTGGCTTCCTTTCGCCATAGGCGGAAAGAATCAAACATCGCCGGCCGGGCTTTCTTTTTAAACAATTTTACCTCCAAATTATCTAAGATATCTGTATCGAAACTACCATTTTGGGGCCATTTTAAAACACCGTCCTTTCTGGTGTATCGGATCCATATCTCATTATAGGCAATGGGGCCCACGCCATGTTTTACATAAAGCTCATAAGTAGGAGTTCCAATTGGAGGAACCGGACATGAATCCTCTAACTGGAAATCCCTTCCACAACCCAAACAAAACAATCTACAAAATACACTAGAACCAGGCACCTTCGCTCACTAGTCTAGTTTCAAACGTCAAAGGTTTATCGAATATGATAGTCTCGTGAATACACGAGTCCTCTGGCTTTGGGACTTGCAAGCACCAAATCGAAATGATCCCGAAGGATACCAAATTCAAACTGGGAGACGCTCCACTTATACTTAACTGAATATTGATGATCGATGGCGTCACCAGAAGACTCTCTCGACTGTTTCGCTCTACCAAAAATCGTCAAGGGTCCAAAACAGGGCGATTAATCAGGGCAGCAGTCCTTCGTAGCCGTCGGGACGCGGAGAACCTCGCAGAAAAGACTTTTGGACCACGTCGACATGCAGGGGTCGATGAAGTGGCAGCCTTCCTCCAGAATTTCCACACGAAGCTCCTCACGGACCTCTGGCTTGGACCGGTACCGCTGAAATCGTCCCGAGTTGGGCGCAACTGTGCAGGGGAACACACCCTATGACTTCGGGGTTCTTCCTGTTTCAGACCTACAGAAACACAGAGTCTTCTGGGTGAAGTCAAAGATCAGTTTATTGGCTGCAGACCAATTACAGGCGTCCTAGAAGTACAACAGCGTGTATGTTCTCAGGAGACTGCTGAAAATCACAGAAACAAGCTTCTTCTTAAATACAGATTTTCCTGCCTCAGGCATACATTCCTAAGTTTATGGTATGGTCATATAAAGTGTACATTACAAACGAAAAAGCAGAGTCATGATGACCATCCCACATTCCAGTGGAGCCAGCCCGCA
This sequence comes from Triturus cristatus, assembly GCF_964204655.1. NCBI lineage: Eukaryota > Metazoa > Chordata > Amphibia > Caudata > Salamandridae > Triturus > Triturus cristatus. The sequence continues at coordinate 1,529,724,992 of NC_140591.1, forward strand.
ATTATTTACACAGCAAGGTTCAGATCCCACATTAGATATCGATAGGCCCCAATAAACATGAGCATCTCCTGTTTTGGGAAACAAGCCATAAAGCAGGAACAGCCAGGTGTGAAAGAGATTAGCTGGGGGCTTGTGTAGGATGAAAAGACTTTATGGTGTGTCAAGTCCTGATGCTAATCACAGGTGGCCAGAGGACGGGGAACTTGTGAGACCAGTTTGACCTGGGGCAGCGGAGCCAAGCTGCCCAGGTCACAGAGGAGTCAAGGAAAGGCACATGTGCTCTAAAAGACCCGTTTTAGCTTCATACTATATAGCCTATGTTAGGGCAACCATAAGATGGCCACCAACACAAAATGGAACCCACGCAGTGATGTGAAATAGCGTATACGCAGTGCATTCATAGCTAAAACGTTACAGAAAGCACTCGTACATACCGCATTAACCATTCGCGGTTCACTATTACCGAGATAGACAGGGGTAGGGCCCTATCTCCTACGCGGTCCCAAATTCTAAAGTACGACAGTGGAACATAGTCCATTAAACCATTAAAATGACTATAGCTTTCAGGTACAAAAATGCTCTAGGAACGTTGCTGATACTGATACACACACTGATGCTTCTGACATAAAAACCTATGTTTTCGGGAGTAATGAGATCAGAATTGAAATCTGTGACACTTTGGATGCATGCCGCATCCAGAGGACTGAGACTAATCCGCATGGAATTGTATTACCAAGCCCATTATCTATCTCATCTGTAATCCATCGCTCCTCAGGCACCACAATATGAAATATGGGTTGACATTGAACCCCAACAATTACTATTATTAAAACATGTTCAAAACCGATTTTAGAAAAAACCTATCACCATCTATAAATAATTCTGTGTTACAGTGCATGTTTTCTGAATGAAAAACTTTGCATAAGAAGGCTGAAGTTGATCCTCTTTTCTACAACTCAGGGTCCTATGGTGTAATTCAGGCCTCTAAATAGCCAGTGACTCCCTGGTGTGGATGAAATAGCATGACAGATAACTTTCTCTTCTGGACCATCTATTCCTAAATGTGATGCCTAAAGACTTCCAATCCTAAATTGTGAACGCCACTAGCATTATACACAGTCGATATATTGTTTGAGATGTTCGTTGTAACCATTCATGACCGACCTACCTGAAACCATGATTTTGAACTAACTAAAGACATGGGGGCCTCTATTGGGGTGTGAATTGTGGATTATATGGAGTTCTTGCTAAATAACTATTCTCCAAATCCATTAGAAACTCAACCAAATAAACGTAGCAACATACCTTAGGTAGTGAACACTCCGCTGAGGAATTTTCTGCAAGACTGTTGGACCTAGCCCTCTCTGCAGAGTCACCCCCTAACATTTTGCCCTTACCCATCTGTTATGGTAAATTATTTTTGGTCAGCTTTTATTTATTTATTCATTTATTTATTTATGTGTTTTATAGAGCGCGAACTTGACCCGTTAGGGTATCAGAGCACTTTCCAGGAAAACATAGGCATGTACAGAATAGGCATAGCATCATCCAGTTATGAATCGAATGAAAGAGGGCAGGGTGCAGGATACATAACGGGAGATAGGGCAAGGATTTACAGATTAAATATCCAAATACTCAAGACGAGATAACATATTTACAGATTGCGTTAATCAATGTTCGTGACAAGGCCCCAAGTTTCTGAAGGGGTGAGGTAGATATTCCGAAGGGAGGCAATAAATGGCCATAGATCAGGGTCATAGTGGTGGTAGAGGAAAAGTTTAAACGAGAAATTTACCCATAAGGAATGTTGTGGCATCCTTTTTGAAGCAAGACAAAGAGGGGATTCTTCTGATGTAAGGAGGGAGAAAGTTCCATATTCTTGGAGCAGCCCCGGCGAAAGCCCGGTTGTACGGTTTTCTTTTCGAAAGCGTGCAGGTTGGAGCATGAGACCTCTGGCAGATCGGAAGTTTCTGATTCCTCCAGAGATCACAAGTTTCTGCCTCAGATACGCAGGGGAGTTAGAATATAAGGCTTTGTGCGGATGCATGCTACTTTGAGCTGTGTTCTTTCTTCCAGAGGAAGCCAGTTGAGAGCTTTCAAGTGCGGGGAAATATGGTCATATTTCCTCGTGCCGGTGAGTAGTCTGGCGGCCACATTGAGGCAGGCTTTTAGAGGTGCCAGGGAGATCTTGGGTTGACCCGAGAGGGTAGAACAGCCATATTCCAGTCTAGATATGACAAGTGCTTGTATACTTTACCACCACCAACCGGTGCTAACATGCTCATTACCTCTCCACTAAACATGGTAACATTGTTTTACACCAAATTCGCACATTTAATTCCCATATTAGTCCCTAGCAAAGTGGTACTACATGTGCCCAGGGCCTGTAAATTATATCCTGCTAGTAGGACTACAGCACTCATTGTACCATCACTCTGCCACCCCAGTTCAGACATGGCCATATGCAAATCAGTCTGACCCTGTGCCTCATTGTTACAGTCCAGCCCGAACTGCCAAGCCATGTCTTCCCTGGACCGGAAACAAGCATCCTGGGACTGGTTTCTGGCTAATCAGCCACCATCAGCCAGGCTAGCTTGAATCCAGTGGCAAAGTGAGCATGGGACCCACGTCTGGGCATACCCTACCAACTTTGGGCGAACAAAGCAAAACCAAATGGGATGATGGATGGAGTGTTGAACAATGCAAGCACTCACGCCCAGTCAACTGATCTGGGTTTAATCCATCATCATTCTTTAGTTCAGACATGACCATATGCAAATCAGTCTGACCCTGTGCCTCATGGGAACAGTCCAGCCCGAACTGCCAGGCCATGTGTTCCCTGGACCGTAAACAAGCATCCTGGGACCGGTTTGTGGCTAATCAGCCGTCATCATCCAGGCTAGCTTGAATCCAGTGGCAAAGTTAGCAAGGGACCCACGTCTGGGCATACCCTGCCAACTTAGGGTGAACAAAGCAAAACCAAAGGGGATGAGACCTGTCGATGTACACGCGCTATACAAGAGTAAATTAACATAACATAACATAACATGATGGACGGAGTGTTGAACAATGCAAGCACTCACTCCCAGTCAACTGATCTGGGTTTAATCCATCATCATTCTTTAGCTCACTCCGCCACCCCAGTTCAGACATGGCCATATGCAAATCAGTCTGACCCTGTGCCTCATGGGAACAGTCCAGCCCGGACTGCCAAGCCATGTCTTCCCTGGACCGGAAACAAGCATCCTGGGACCGGTTTCTGGCTAATCATCCGTCATCAGCAAGGCTAGCTTGAATCCAGTGGCAAAGTGAGCAAGAGACCCACGTCTGAGCATACCCTGCAAACTTAGGGTGAGCAAAGCAAAACCAATGGGGATGATGGACGGAGTATTGAACAATGCAAGCACTCACCCCCAGTCAACTGATCTGGGTTTAATCCATCATCATTCTTTAGCTCACTCTGCTACCCCAGTTCAGACACGGCCATATGCAAATCAGTCTGACCTTGTGCCTCATGAGAACAGTCCAGCCCGAACCGCCAAGCCATGTCTTCCCTGGACCCGAAACAACCAACCTGGGACCGGTTTCTGGCTAATCAGCCGTCATCAGCAAGGCTAGCTTGAATCCAGTGGCAAAGTGAGCAAGGGACCCACGTCTGGGCATACCCTGCCAACTTAGGGTGAACAAAGCAAAACCAAAGGGGATGATGGACGGAGTGTTGAACAATGCAAGCACTCACCCCCAGTCAACTGATCTGGGTTTAATCCATGATCATTCTTAAGCTCACTCCGCCACCCCAGTTCAGACATGGCCATATGCAAATCAGTCTGACCCTGTGCCTCATGGGAACAGACCCAGCCCGAACTGCCAAGCCATGTCTTCCCTGGACCGGAAGCAAGCATCCTGGGACCGGTTTCTGGCTAATCAGCCGTCATCAGCCAGGCTAGCTTGAATCCAGTGGCAAAGTGAGCAAGGGACCCATGTCTGGGCATACCCTGCAAACTCAGGGCAAATAAATCAAAACCAAAGGGGATGATGGACGGAGTAACAAGCATCCTGGGACAGGTTTCTGGCTAATCAGCCGTCATCCGCTAGGCAAACCACATGTACCTTAGGGCAGGGTGCAGTGTATTTAAAAAAGGTTGGCCATGGACGTTTAGGATTTACATGTCATGGTAGCGAAAAACTCTTAAAATTGTTTTTCACTACTATTAGGCTTATCTTTCCCATATGATAACAATGGGTTACCATATTGCATTTAACAAGTGATGACTTTTTATTGGGAGCAGGTTGGTATGTCAAATTTTATCTCCAATGAATTGTAATTGAAAACCCTCTTTAACTGGACAGTTGAATTTTAAGTCACAATGCTGAAAATCCCACTTTTAGAAAGTTGGCATTTTCTTGTACTAATCATATGGTGCCTGTGGCCTGTATCCTGGGTCACATGGCTAGGTAAAGTTGGCAGTTGGCCTTTGTGTGTTTGCCCCTAGACAGTATCACAAAGAGAGACTGAGTCGTGCCAAACCCCATGGAGCCAGGGCAAGGTAGATTCTACAACCATTTTTGGGAGAAAGTCTAGGAGTTTCACCCACTTCAAAGCTAGTGCCAGGTATATATAATGGACCCTCAGACCATCTCTTCAGTGCAATTCTGGACCTGTGGATACTACAGAAGAAGGCCTGCCCCACTGCCAGAGGACCACCCTACTGCTGGAGGCCTGTCTTGTTGTCTGAGAAGGTAGACTGGACCTGCTCCCTTCCTACCAGGCTCCCTGAAGTGACTGCAGGAGTCAGATAGCTAACCTCCTGTTTAGAACTAATGGGGCATAACAAGCCTCAGAGGCCTCTCTGCAACTGTCCAGATGACCTGCTGCACTGGACCTTCCTGGACCTGCAACTGGGCCTGCCTGAGCTGTGCTGGCCTCTGCAAGAGTGGGCACCAAGAGTCATCTCCCTAGGTCCTGGGACCTTGTTTGACATCAGAGTGCACTCCTCTGATCCAGAAGGAGGAATCTTGAAGCTATGGGCTCTACATGACTGCAAACAGGCCAGTTTGCAACAAGTTCTTTTCAGCCACGCCGACCGCCAACGGGCAGCTCCGGTGAACCCTACTCTTCATGCTACAGCAACTGTCAATGACGACCAGCAACAAGAGATCTGCTCTTTTGTACAACAGCATCGACAGCCTGCTGTAACCGCCAATGCAAAGTTGTAGCATGACCATCTGTGGTGCCTGGCCTGCTCTTCTTGGTACAGCGACAACCATTGGTGACACTCTCCTTGCTTCTCGTGGCCTTCTCCACCATGAACGGAACTCTTGGTGCTGGACTTTAGAAGGTAATTTTTTCAGCTGGACTAACTTGGTCCATGTATCTGGACCATCCTCCATCATGTCGGCCTGAATTTGTGACTTTCCCCTGAATTAGCACGGCTAGATAACCTTGAGTGCTACTTTTGCTTTTAGGTGCTATACTTACCTTTTTGTCGTTTTCAAATAATTTAGTAAATTGTACTCTATTTTTCCTAAATGGCTGTTGGATTTTTCTTGTGTTGTGTTTGCCCTTTAGTACTTTTTGTGTGCTGTATAAATACTTTAAGTGTTGCTTTTAAGTTAAGCCTGACTGCTCTTGCGCCGAGCTACCAGAGGGTTTTGCATAGGTTATTTAGTGACTTTTTATGGTTCACCCTGACCAGGATTGTGGCTCTTGCTTGAGAAAGGTTTCACCCCCCCCCACCCCAACCAACAACCCAATTTTCACAAAGACTATAAAGGAGGTGAGATTAACTTCTGATATTTTAAAATTCTGCGTGGCTGCTACTGGTCCTATTAAAATTGCACAGAGCATGCCTTTGAGCGCATGCAAAATACTGGAGATGCAATCAAATAGGTTATGATCTATCAGACATGCTGCGGGGTTGAGGGTTGCTCGAGCCTACGTTCGTATTGGGCATCCTCGTGGACAGAAATGTCCCACACTGAGACTTTCCACATTCCCTATACAGCTTGCATGGCAATTGTTCACATTACTGACATCTCATGCTTGACCCACAGGTAGTTTGTGACATGTCAGGAGGCTACAAAGATATGTATGCTTCATCCCTGGAGGCAAGTCTCTGACCATGGATGAATGGTTCATAGAACTAATCAAGAACACATAACCCACATCTGATCCACTTACCCGCAACTTGCTGAATCGCCCAAATTGCATATGCTTCACACGTCAGAAGCCTAGACTATGGCCCTTTGACATCCAAGTGCTCTTCAAACAGAAGGAAAAACCTCACGTTTTCTATCCCACAAAACACTTCCTCAGTCAGGAATCGCCTGAAATAGATTTAGATTGCAGTCAGGTCTTCTCATTTACTCATTCATGGACATTGGAAGAGTAAACAGCCAGTTATCAGTTCAGTTCCTGCTTGCAAATGTTCTAGCCGGCTAATGATGATTATGTAAACATTTAGAACCTGCTGGTAGCAATTTCATCTGACCCTTTGAAAAACCCTATATAATTCCAGCAAAGCACTGTCCTGCTGCTTCAGTCATGCCATGCTCCATAAAGAGAAAATGGATTCCAGCCTCAGGGTAGAGCTGACGCACTTTGCAAGAGGGTAGGAGGGAGGCATGGTAGCAAAAAATAAATTACCGCTGTTCTTTCCTCTCCAAAACAGATTGTAAGTGCTATTAACATGCTGGTGTTTAGTTGTTTTGGTCTATTTCAGGGTCTGTTAATGCAGGAAACCTAGTGTACTGTGTGTTTGTAGCATCGTGCCACTGTAATGATCACTTTGTAGAATGGAACTTTTTCCATGTTTTAAAATGTTCTTCTTTTGCAGTTGTGTTGTTGTGAGTCGGGGAGCACAGCAAGTATATTACATTTGCTGAGTTGTTTGCAGTCAATGTGAAGTGCTGCTGTCCCAGCGAGTCCCAGTATTTTGTGTAGAAAGTAAAATAAATATCTAACAAAAGAAAATGGGCGCATGATTACAATACAGGAAACTAATTAAATAACTAGAACTAGATGCCAACTTACAAAAGCATTTGTGAGTGTTGAAAGTACCACAACAGGAGTACTCTTTAAAGCACTTTTAGATGCCTTTGTGATTTGGCACTGAAACGTCCAGATCCCTGTCAGGAATAGTCCGAATTGGGCGCCTTCCTTTCTATTAGTACTAATTGTATGTGACTATTACCTGAATGTTCCCATTTTATTCCTATTGTTATGGTTTGTGAAATGTTCATTTGCATCCAACTATGGGGCATATTAACAAGGGCTTTATCTCCGCTTTTTTGGCTTTAAAAGCCAAAGAAGCGGAGATAAAAATATCGCCCTATCAACAACAGGGTGCTAACATGCAAAATCGCATGTTAGCACCCTTTTTCACTACGCTTCCCTTTGCATCTCTAATGAGATACAAAGTGGGCGTTCCAGAGCAAAATAATAGGAGAAATGTCGCTAAGCGACATTTCTCCTATTATCAAGCTTCACGCTAACCCTGTTAGAGACAAAAAAGCAGCGCTAACCACAGTTAATGCTGCTTTTTTACGTCTGCTAATTTTCAGACTTAGCCATATAATCCAATGGGAGGTGGATTGCATGGCTAAGTCCACCATGGGCTATCAACAAGGATATTCCTATCCTTGTAGTTTTATCGCTGCATTACCAGCGATAACCTCCCAAAATGCCGCTATCGCTGGATTTTTTATCGCCTAGGCGGTCAGGGTTGTTAATAGCGCGATAACCAGGCGATATTATCCAGCGATAGCGGGCATTAAAAAAATTAACGCTAAGCGCCCTTAGCGTTAATTTTCCCTGTTCCTTGTTAATATGCCCCACAGTGTGCGTTGCACATTGCGACATTTTTTCAGTTAACTCTCACAAAATAAGTATGTAGTATAAGAACTGCATAACAGATATGTGTTCTATACACTAACAATGGTTAGCTTTCATTATTTTGGTTACAAGACCTTAACGTATTTTTAAAACTACCACAAAAACTCATGTGAAAACACACAGTGAAAAATGTAATTCAGGTTACAAAACAAAACCTAAAAAAACACCAACATTTGTGAGTTATGTTTAGGTAAACTAACCATAACTTGTAGCTCTTTCTTGCACTTCGTATGAGCTTATATATGACATCACTCATGACATTTTAAATAACATCTTTGATTATATCATAGATATTATCTGAAATGACATCACTGATGATCTCATACAGTGGTACTGACATTCATGCATAGCAGTGAATAGCCAAATGCCAGGCCCTGTCCCAACCTTCTGTAAGGGAGCAATCCACACTGTGCATGGACTCTGGCAGTGTGTAGCGGGGTTGGGCAATGTACTCTGCACACAATCTTCAGCTATATGCACTGGTGGTCAGCAAAGGGCATAGCCCACAGCCAGGCCATGAAGCCAACTCTCCAGAGGTGACCAAACCCTGCTGCTCACAACCTGTGGGCCATGTGCAGCAGGGGTTGGCCAAACCTTGTGTGCAGCACTGTGCTCCGAACGGCAGCAAGTGAAGTTGGTGGCAGGGCCTGGTCTATGGCTAGACCCTGCCCCTAACCCGCATTGGTCAGCCAATGGCCATAGCTCATGACCTTCGACAATGCACAATGGGGGTAGACTGTAAGGCCTGGCCTTTTGGCAGGAACTTTGCTGAAACATTTGCAAACAGCCATTCCTCCGCTGTACACGACCTTCAGGCAACATTTGTGGGGTTTGGCTGCCATGCTTGGGTGAGGGCCAGGCCCTATGCTTAACCCTTCCTGGGAGGCCAATCCCTGCAGCGCATAGCCATAGGTCCCCATTTTTAGGTTTCGACTGCACAGCGCTTGTGCTGTGTTTGTGAAATCTATTGTTAATATATATCATAAAAGGGGCTTACATCCCACGCCCTTGCTTTTAAGTTTAGAAAGCTTTATTTAATATAATAGACATAGTAAAACATCAGTACAGAGAAAATTGTAATAAAATTGCAAGAAACTTGTATACAAAATAAGTCCCAAAAAGGGATATAAAAGGTATACCAATCACAAAAAGCTTTTGAAGATCTTTTTCTTTTTTAAGAAGGAAAAGGAAAGAGAGAAAAAAGAAAAAAGAAAAAAGAGGAATGAGAGAGAGAGAGAAGAGGAAGAAAGCAACATATCATACACATTCAATATGGAATAATTGTAAAGAACATAAGGATAAGAAAAAGTTAAATGTAAAAACAACTGGGAACATATAGAGAGAAAGGGCAAAAAATTCAAACAACATGTCTGGAAAGAAAATCAGTCAGTGGTAACCATAACAAATCCTTTTTTATTATTAGAGGTAAAGAGATGGCATAAACACGATCAAGTCTATGATGATGACATAACAAATTCCACCAGGCATTATATGAGATTTTTGAAGTGTTCTTCCAGTTGGTTGTGATGATCTGAAAGGAAATAGCTATAAACACATCTATAAACTTGCGTACATTACATGAAACATTCCAAAGAGGTGAGGAGCCACCCAAAACAATATGTACAATCTCAAAAGGAAGATCTGTATTTAAAATATCATTAAGCTTAGACCATATGTGAGACCAAAGGAACTTAACCAAGGGGCAGTGAAAAAACATGTGGAGGAAATCACTATCAACATGTGGGCAGGACCAACATTTTTTGGATTCAATTAATCTAAATGTATGAAGATCGGAAGGGGTGAAAAAGAGTCTATTATAGAAGAAATATAAAGTCTGTGTAGTGCTTGCAGAGCGAAAAGCTGTGTGTATTTTTGACCAAATAGAATCCCAGATTTGATAGGAAAATTCCTGAGCTAAATCCTGTTCCCATAAGAGTTCTAGTTTAGATTTGACCCTGACAACTTGTGAAAGGGAGAGCATTGTGAAGGTGAAGAGGTGAGAGGGTCAGAGTAGTAATGGGCTGAGGAATGTTTTGAGAAAGAACTGAGGCTAGAGCATTTTTTAACAAGGGGTATTGGGAAGAATATGTATCGGAGACGTGAAAAGAGTCGCGAATGTCTGAGAAATCCCTCGGGAGATTACCCTAGAATAAGTGGTCGTAAGCAATGATGACTTTATCAATCCACTCCTTCCAAAATAACACCCTGTTGTTAATTTTTAAGGATTTATTATACCAAATCGGAGTCTGGGAGTAAGAATCAATATGTAAAGTAAAGAAGCGAGACAATGAAAGAGCGAGTGCTTTGGAGTGTTTAAATATGTGGGTGATAAAGCGTTTTGGAAGCTGAGATAAACGAGACGCAGTAAGAAATGAAAGGGTGAGATTTATGCCAGCTCGATTGAACTCCAAGCTGTTGAGGTAGGGCAAGACGAGCCTGAATGAAAATGCCAAATCTATTTTAACGTGAAAGCGGAATGGTATCGGCTAAGGTTAGGAAAATTGAGTCCTCCTAGGTCTTTGGGTCATTGAAATGGGACAACGAAATCCTGGCTTTACGATTGTTCCATAAAAATTTATAAGGATTCGATTGATAGTTCTGAAAAAAAGGAGCGTGAGAGAGATGGGAAGCATGGAAAGATAAAAATTGACAATGCGAAAGAGCATCATTTTAATAGTTGAAAGTCTTCCTCTGAGATACAAAAGCAATAATAAAGCCTTGAGCAGCAGCCTTGAAGGAATCCCAAACAAAATGAAATTGTGAGGTGGAGTGAAGAATGTTATGGAAAAACTCTCCCATAAAGGAAGTAAATTGTTCAACAAATTGGGAGTCTAAGAGGAGAGAATTATTAAAGCGTCAACTACGGGAGGTGGGTGAAGGTGAAGGGTAATCCAGATCTAAAATGACGGAGCGTGGTCTGAAATAAGGATAGAGCCTATTTCTGAATTAGTCATGAATTGCAAGGCGTGTTGTGTAAGGAAAATGTAATCAATTTGGGAGTGGGATTTGTGAACAGGGGAAAAGAAGGAGAATTCTAATGTGTCGGGATGGGAAATTCTCCATGTGTCTATTAGACCTCTAGAGGAGATGGCTCTATAAAAGGATTTTTACATCTTATTGGGAACATATCTGGTTTGTGATTTCCGATCCAGAAAGAGGTCCATGAGTTGGTTACAGTCACCACCCACAATTAAGCTATTAGCTGCATGTGAAGAGAGAAGAGTAGAAAATTTGTTCCAAAAAGCTAAATCAATGCCATTAGGGCCATAAACATTACAAAAGGAAAGTTGTGAATCATTAACAGTAGTATTCAAAAATAACAGCCTACCATTGTTATCGTGAAACGCATTTTGTAACTGAACATTTAATGACTTGTGAAACAAAATAACAACACCATTTTTATTATTTACTGCCAGAGAACAAAACATTTCTCCTACCCATTGTTTACGCAGTGAGACAAATCCTGTAGTTTGAGGTGTGTTTCTTGCAAGAATGCAACTTGACACTGCAATCTCGCCAAATGAGATAAGACTCGCTGTATTTTAACAGGGTTGCAAATACCTTTAACATTCCAGGAGATAAATTGAAGACCCTTCATGAGTAAATGTTAAGTAAAGGTAAGCAAGAGGCTAAAAAAAAGTAAGAGAGGGAAGAGAGTGGGGAATGATTTAGCGAAGAAAGGGGTAGAGAGATAAAGATAGCAGAGGACAGCCCAGGAAAAGGTGTTCGTATCAAATGGCCGCAGTAGGAACAAGATAAGAGAACAGTACGAAGCAAAAGGTTGAGATGAAAGAGAATTGTTTTTAGAAGAAAGTAAAAGAGAGAATAATGTTGCCAGGAAAACGATAGAGAAGAGGAAAGAAGTTGTGTGAGAGGAAATAAAGAAGAAGAGATGACAGAAAGCCAAGGGGCTCTAGTCATGGCAGTGAAAGAAAAAAGAACAAGTAACATTATTGAGGAAGGGGGAATCGCAAAGGCCAAAACAGCCACACCACTGGGGGAAGCACCAAGGAACAATTATCAATTATACAACATCACATGAAAATGAAAGGATGAAATATTCCTATAAGGAAAAAATAAACAAATGAGACAAGGAAAAAGGGAGCTTACCAGAGACAAATCAACTGGATACGTCAAACAAACAGACAGATGGATGATGTATGCAGGAGTCTTCAACCACAGCACAAGAAAAACCTAAAAATGGACAAAAGGAAAAATTAACAATGACACACACCAAATGCAAAACCTAAGGAGTGAATTAGAAGACATAAAAAAAAAAAACAATTAATGTTTGCCAAGTTCCATGTGCTCCTCTCGATGTGTATGAATAAACTTCCGGAGATCAGCTGGGTCCTCAAATGAAAATGTTCTGTCCTTGTAAGTCACTTTAAAGAAACAGGGATGTATAAGGCCATAGCGAGCGTTCATGGATTTTAAGGCTGGTCTGAGATTCAGAAATTCTTTGCGCCTACTAGCAGTTGGTTTGGACACGTCCTGACTGAAAAAAACCTTGGGACCTGGCCAGAACATCTGTCTGTGTTGTTTGGCAGCCGTAAGGATTTCCATAAGATCAGAGTATAGCAGAAAATAGGCGATGATAGCTCTTGGTTTGGTGGCAGAGGATGCATTTTGAGGCCCTAGTCTATGCGCTCTTTGAATATTAAAGTCTACTGATTTTGGGAGGCCAACAATCTGCAAAACCTGAGTTTTCAAGAAGGAGATCATATCGGAGCCTTCAGAACCTTCCGGAATTCCATAAATACGAAGATTGTTACGTCGGTTGCGGTTTTTCAAATCATCCGTAGATTTTTTGAGTTGGTGAACTTCTTTGGTAAGGTTCTCGACTTCGGCAACGACATCATGTGCGTCGCTCACCTTTTGTTCAACATCAGATAGTCTCATGTCAAGGCCAGACCATTTTTCCTCAATTCTTTGGAGGGTGGTGATAGTGTCTGACATAAAAGGGCGGAAGAGACGCAATTCATCCATGATGTCCTCTAATGTGATGGGAAGAGGGGACTTAGTTGGAGAGGAAGGGTCTTTTTTAAGGCGTTTGCTGTTGTTGGCTGTAGAGACCTTCCGAACTCCAGAAGAAGTCCCAGCAGTTCCAAGCGACTTATTAGAGAGCGCAAGATCCATGAAGAGTTGAGCAAGATAGTCAGATAAAGTCAAAGTCAGAAACCAAAAAAAAGCCAGGAAAAAGCCAGAGACAATGATGCTATTGAAGCAAGAACAAGGAAAATTCAATCACTGTCAGGAGAATGACTGGTAGAGAGAGAGTTGCTGTCGTCACAACGAGGATTCAGAGCACAAAATCCAGGTAAAGAGCAAAGTATCAACTTAGCAAGCCCCCAAAAGCTGCATCATAATCAAACATAATATGCATAGAAGGAGAGCCGTTCTAGAAGGCTCACCGTGTTGTTGATATAATGAACAGCATGACAGCTATATACAGGGTGATGCAAGCGCTAATACCATGGCAGCCACAATGCTATTACAACTATGCAGAGTTAGTTGCGCAGTTACGAGTGCATGTACAGTGGCAGCTGCAGTAATACTGAATCTGATGCAGAGATGATTGCGCTGTTATAGGTATAGTCTCAGTAGCAGCCATGATGTAATTGAGCTGAGGTAAAAGTAAATGCGCATTTATAAGCTCACACGCTATGGCAGCCACTATGCTGGAACACCTGAGGAGAATAAGATACAGAATCCAAAGCTTATATATGGAGACAACTGCTATGCTGATAAAAAAAAAAAAATTAGGCAAGTTTACTTGCATTGCGAAGGTCGCATACAATGACAGTCGTGATGCGGGTCATGCTGAAGAGAATTATGTTGCGCCGCTCTGGGCGCAAACAAAATGGCGGCCGCGATATCGAGGAATCACAGGAGAGTCAAGTACGTGCTAAAAACGGGTCAAACCATTCTCAGTGAAGGTTAGAAACTCGCCTCCGCAATCCTGCCGGTTTCCGACGAACTCACATTTGCTTGTGAGCGGATACGTTCCCGTTAGGAGGTCCCTTCGTGAGGAAGTTTGTCTCTGTGCTGCGGAGCCTCCTCAGGGTGCGGCCATCTGGCCGCAGCCGTGGGCTCACCCACCTCCTTGCTTTTCATTGCTTCCTGTGCTGGCCAGTTACTTTTCCTCCATTTCTATTGGCTGTAACATACTATTTCCTTTTCTCCCTCCTGTGTTTGCTCTTATTTGTGTCCAGAGGCCCAAGTACTGTTTACATCTTCTTTTGGGGAACTTTTTTCGCTCTCCCTTGTTCTTATTCACTTTCACTTTGGCCAAAGTCTCTAGTGCAGCAGAGTCACATCGCAAATTTTCAACACACCTGCTACTACAGGTGCTGACTTCTTGTCGTTTAGTCTGTAAAACGGGGCTTTATCTTATCCTGGCCGGCTTTTGACTTCAACTCCCATCGTCCCCTGGCTGTACACATTTCAAGCATGCTTATCGACAAACGATAGCTAATTTTCTTTATTCTAGAAATGACTGTTTTCCTAAGCTACGGCACCTTGCAACAGTAGGTACCACATGGGGGTTGAAAGAGGGTGAGTGCTGCTGACATCTTGGGTTGCTCACCTTAGTGTAATTCATTTCTTCTTCCTGATTACAGAGTGCAGAGCTTATGTAGACCTCTGCTTGACATAAGAGTGTTGGGCTGGAGAGCCAATCGAACGTGAAGACAGTGGAGTCTGGCAGAGACTACAATTCCAGAATGCATGTTCATTTCTTTATTTTATATTTTCCATCTGTCTACCCCCAACATGGCCACATTATGCACTATGGAGATTTCTGGTGGTGGAGAGCAGGTAAGACAGCATGAACTTTAGTGTCTTCGACGCAGAACTTGTGAGTTAAACACACTTTTGAAACACATTCTGCAGGAACTTCTCAACATTCATCCTCTAGCTTTGGGCTTTTGTATGCCAGTAAAAATGATGAACCTCAATGAACCCATGCACACCACACTCAGAACTCTGTCATAAGAATACTGGGACTGTACCTGACCTGCTTTCCAGGATGCCTAAGATGTCCAGGCATGCTGCGAAAGAGCTCTGATATCTGTCCGTGACTTGGGGAAGATGAAGCCATGCACCTCTCCGGATGAAGTGGGCTCAATCCTGCTTCTCTTACACATGGGCTCCTTGTGGCGCGGTGTCCTGCTGCTCCTCTCCTGGAGTTTGCGTCTCATTCATTTGGTATACGCATGGTCTAAATAATGGTAAGCTGTTTCAAAAATTCCGGTTTATCTCTGTGTTAGTTTTTAAAGGTTGGAGAAATATTCGTATTTAATGAAAGGTTTCAACTACCCCATACTCACTGGGTTTGCAATATCCTATGTGTTATTTGCCATATTATTTTATATTCGGAGAGCATTTTTATCAGACTTCGGTTTGCGGGCTTTCTTTGGAGAGTCTTTATTGAATTACACATTTTAAAAGTGAACCTTTATAAATGGCATTGCAGTTTTTCAATACAAAAATAAATTACATTTGTCATCTATTTTTTTTTCTAAATACAATCGAAAGCTGGTAATTCTCATCCTGTCGGTTCTTCCTTGGGGATTTCAACTTGCTTATTGCGTAAATTAGAAAGGAGTGGACATTGAGAAAAGTTGCTTGAGTGCGGTGTCGTGCTGTTTATAATTAGCTAATATAGTTTTTGCTATAGTGCAGTTAATGCGCGAGCTTGGCTTTCTGCAAACAACTTCACGTGCACTACAGGTGTCAGTGTAAAATTATGGATTTTACCCATATTTTCGAAATTGTTTCTGAATTGATGAAACATTTTAAAAGTTTTCCTACAGACGCAGTTCTGATTATTAACCAACAATAATTTTGCATGCTTGTCGATGTAAGTGCATACTTGTTATGAGAGATGCAAAAGTTCGGCCAGGTAGAAGATGTCAGATATTACATGGGGTCACTTAACAATTATGTCATGCAAGCAGGGCGAGCCTTGGGCATGAGTGAGCTGGGCCCAGGCCAGGGATGCCATTATTCCGAGGGGCGAAACCAGGAGCTGCCTGACTTAATTTTATGCACACAGCAGCGCGTCCATCCACTTTAAAGACTTGTAATCAGCCCTTAATGTACCTCAGCATAACTGTTAGCACCCCATTAACCCTCTGACCTCCTCTTACCTTCTTCACACCTCCTGCCTTCCCACCGCAATGACCCCCTCACAACAAACACCAAATGTTCTTTCTGCCCAGGGTGCTCTCCAAGTCAATCCAATTTGATGCCGGCCCTTCAGGCAACTCACCTTCTAAATACACTTACTCCGGTACGTATAGCAGTGGTGAAAATACATCATGCACTCTTTCATATCTTCCATTGTATAATATTAGCTATTTTTAGTTCTCTTTTTGTTTTTGTCGTCAATGTATGCATGGGTGAGGGATACAGTAAAATTCTGAGGCGTACGGCAACAACTTTGAGACAGTAGTGCCAACATGTCTCTAATTGCCAGTAACCTTACTACTGAAACCTGCAAGTCCCTTTAAACATGCATAAAGATAACTTTAATGAACAGACATTCATGACTTTCGTTGCTGAAATCACACTGTACTCCACTCTACGCCACTTCAATCTATGCCACGCTTCTCTACACCACTAACTTTTAGCCATGCTGAAAAGACACCCGCTGCTGTACAAGAGGGCTAAAACATATTGCATGGTCTGGGAATGCAGGGTTGTTATGGTGTTTTATTTGGTTATAAATCACTACCTTTTATATAGTGCGAACTTGACCCAAATCGGGTACCAGAGCGCTTTACATAACACCAGTTGCATTACATGAGGACACATTCATTTTTGTTAGGCACGGAGAGATTAAGTGATTTGTGCAGAATCACAGGATGATCAGCGTCATTGCCGAGAACCCAGTTCCCCAGATTCGAGGTCAACCGCCCTAGCCGTTAGGTCATTTCCTCTCCCCAATATTCAAACCTGATTCTAACAATTTTATTTTGGAGTCAGTTTTATATAGCACCAATGTCACCCGAAGGTACAGGAGCACTTTATAGTACCACCATTTACTACACAAAATATTGCCTTTCTCAATAAACAAGTCATACCACTTTTACAATGTTTCTTTAACTTATATTGCACAACTGCTCACCAAGCAAAAACGTTAAAAAAAATATTAATCACATAGGCCGAACCTAGAGCATTTGCCAATGCTTGTTTTATTTGCTTTAGGTTCACAGACTCATGTCAATAGCAGTATCATGAGTGATATCATAAATTATGTTATTTGACATGTCATTAGTGATGTCATTATGATGTAATTTAAGGCTTCATAAGTGATAACATATATAAGGCTATAAGTAGTGCATGATGGACGTGACTACAGATTAGTAGTTACTTTATATGGTCATAATTACCAATTTGTTTTTAGGTTTTGTTTTGTAATCATAACTGCACTTTGACAGTGTTTTTTCAGTTAATTTCTGTTTTTTTTTAGCATACACCTCTTCCAACTGTTCCGCGCACTTAATCTGTTCTCTGAGTTGCCTTCAGATGTAGCATGGGTCTATTTTTATAGGTATTTTGGGCCATTTCCACAAAGGTCTTGTCGTTTTGAATACAGTTATAAATGTGATCAGTTGTTAACAATGGGAGCCAGTGGGGTTGTTTTTTGATCAATGAGATGTGGTTGGAATTTTTCATTTTGAAGCAAAATCTTGCATTCTTTCTGGATTTCTTTCTAAATTCAGGGTTCATTTTTTAGTTCTAGAAATTTGGAATATATTACAATAGAATATTTTTGATGGTATCAGTAGAAGATACTGTGCCGGGATTTCAGTATTACAGGCAACAACTCAGACTTTCAATCTACATTGTTCCCAGAAGTTTACTGTTTCTGTCTGGTGTAGACTATAAATAGAGGTATATAGATTTTGCCACATATATGGTAGTAGTTGACATTGATCAACCCTGAGGATCCTCATCTACCTATTTAACTAGTTGATAGATTAAATATGCCCGGATTAGAGCTGCAGATTGAGACTTTGAGGCGAAACAAACACAACACATATTTGGTTGTATTCTGATTGTTTTCAGCATATAACTGACAAATTGTGAAGGACTCCCCAGTCATACCATGTAACAACCTCATGGCTAGACTCGGAACAGCAACCAGCTCTGGCAGGTTGCTCCTTGACTGGCCCTGCGAGTGGGTAGGAGGGTGGAGGGGGGGGGAGGGGGGTACTAGCAAAAAGCACCACTCTCGCTTTTCTTACAGGTGGGCGGCCCCCAGTAAGAGAAGCGGCCAGCATGCTCAAAACCGGCACCCACTCGTCTGGCCCATGGGGGAAATGCAAGGTGCCCGCTACGGCAAGTTTGGCCCTGAACAACCTTGACTATTTTGATGTTAAGCAATGGTATATTCAAGTTGATGCATGGTTACTGAAGTTCTTTTCTTGCCACAAAGAGAGACTTTTGAGTGCATTTGTTTGTGTTCTGTTTATATATGTCGATTTTTTTTATATTGGTTTGCTATGTTTGTAAAAAACATTTCTAATCAGTATTACGGCACCATTGCACCATGCTGCTATTATTTACTAGAGGTGGGCCAGCCAACAAATTAACAGGGAGAGCCAAGGGCCCAGCTTGAATTTCAGAGTCCGTGCATGAGCCGAGCCGTGAAAATATTTGCTTTGTAAATCATAGACCAAATATCACATTAAAAATGAAAAGTCTCTTCAAAATTCCAAAATGTTTATTTCTTTAGTGTCTAGAAGTTTTGACATTAATACGCCACATTATAGCACCCTAATGAGAAGTACTTTATTAAAAGTAATAATTGTTAAACATGAACCTTTAGTGTACTAAGAGGCAAGACAGTAAACCCTGTACTGGCCCAGGCTATTAAAGATACCATTCTTTATGTTGAGGCTATGTTTTTACCTCTTTATGCACCTAGCAGCACTTTTTATATAGTGCAAACTCGAACCTAAAGAATTGAAGCACTTTACATAAGCACCCAATAGATTACACAAATGTCACCGTTCATTGTTTATAGGAATGGAGAAATTAAGTGACTTGCCGAAAATCACAGAATATTAAGGCAAGGATGCACTTGAACCCATTCCGCCAGGTCCAAAGTCAACAGTTCTGGCCCTCTACATCACTTCAAGGGTACGGAGAGGGAGGCAGAAGCCACATGAAAGCTCAGCTCATTATGGGCTTGAGGTCCAACAGAACCTCGAGCTGAGCCACAGCCAGGTGTCAGACTTGAGCCTGGCCCAAGCTTTTAGTGGTTCGCCTCCCCCCCTATTCTTTACCCTGGCTCCGTTTGGGCAAAGGTGTTAGTTCTGTTTTCTGTACTAGATGCCCAGAGCAGCAATTATTCACAGGAAAAGAATGAATGCCATGAATCAGAACTTTCAGAATTCATGTCATTCTCCATGGATGCCACAGCAAAGGACGTAGTTAGCATGGCACGCATCCCTCCTGAGGAGGTCTTTCGGAGCCATGAAGCAGTGATGTGTGACTTTTGCTACAAAAGTCCACGGTGTTCCCTTCCAACAGGCCTCATGCAAAAGTTTAAACAATTTGGCACACCCTTCCAACATTTTGGCACGAATGCCCGTATGGATAAAACCCGACTCTTTCCTATTGCTGCCCAGGGCTGTTTATGGCTTGCGTGTCCATTTTTAGGTCGAACCTCGATCGACCTGTTGTATCCTCTTCTATGGGCTCTGGCAAACCCACAAATTGCCATTGGCTGTTCTCTGTGTCATTTACAAATGCTGTCTTGTTATTGGTGCATTTTTTAAATGTCCCTCATTTGTGGACTTAGCTCCCCTGCTGGCAATTTCACTAAGAGAATGTTTTGTTTGACCATCACACTGTACAGGGTATGATGGCCTCTCCTTCCTCCTCCTATATGGGCATTACAGCCTAACACAGCTTGGTTCCCTCCCATCTCGCTAAAATCCTGTCCCATTAGATTCACCCCCTCCCCGGCCTCTCACCCACCCACCCCCTCCCCGGCCTCTCACCTGCCCATCACTTTTTGCCCTTGTTTACTTCATTTTTGTGTCCAGCAGCACTTTATCTGTAATCATAGTGGCTGCGCCTTTTGCCACACTTTGTTTAACTTTTATTCTTGTGTTGCGTTACTTGTTTTCTGTGCGCCACTTAACGCCTGCAATCAATATGCCTACACTGTTGGAATGAAAATATACTAAACGGAAATCGACTGAGGGGAGCAATAAAAAAAACATTATTCAAAATGACATGGCATTATTTGTCTTGTGGTTTGATAACAATATTCAAAGCGTTTCGTGGTTGTTTAACATTTGCATAAGTGAGAGTAATATTTTGTTTCTAATAATGCTAGCGCGCATGTGCGAAACTACTGAGCCAACTTAACATGCAGAGAGGGTACTTTGTCAGTTTGTAGGCATTGCCTCTGTTTCTGTAATAGAATGTGAACAGCAACCAGCGATCCACGCATCTGTGTGCACCGCGGGGTCAGTGCTGAATGCCTGTGTCCGCTTTCACCTGCACCTTGAAGCCACACAGCGCTGCTCCAGTCCTCTCCCCACAACCTGTGCTGCTCTCCCAAGGGACAGCTCCAGTAACTGGGAGCGAGGGCTGTGTAATGGGCGCTGCACGCGGGTGATTAATTAGCGCTGCGGCGGCCATAATAAAGACCTGACACACACTTGTGGTCTCACCGCGTGGTCCTCTCTGCCGGAGCCGGGCCACGCCACTTTATTTATTACACGTGCATGGTGTCACACGCCAACGCTCGTGCGTCACCTCCGGGCGTGGGTAGACTAAACCGCTACCCCGCCGGAGGACATTACATTCCTTCCAACCTTTATTAAACAATAAACAAAACATCAACATGTAGATCTGTTACCATTTTGGGCGTGCCGTCTGTTCTCAGCTCCTACTCAGTCACAGGTCACAGTCCGCTGAGAGTCCTTGGTTCTTCACACCAGGAACCCCGCCAGGCGGGAGGAGGGTGCCGTATTGCTCCTCATGCCATATCTGGAATTCTCTCCCCGTGAGGATGATAGGGATGGGGTCACTTCCTGCGAAACCCAACCCTCCGGGGATCTCACTGGGGAGCCCGGCAGTACTCTGTCTGGAGTTCCGAGCGTTGATGGTGTTCCTCGGTCAGATCTATCCGGATCATCCATAGGAACAGTCCCCTGGCCATCGTCCATCTCCTCATCCACTGTCTGTTGACTTGGCCCCGCTTCCCTACTGTCCGGTATTGAACGGTCAGGAGTTCCAGCATGGACCATTTTGAAGAAAGATATATTGCATGTGAGTTCTTCTGTTCCTCTCCGGGCTGTTACCATCGTGCCAGTTCTGCAGATCACTGTCCACGGGCGCTGCTCAAATGGGAGACAGAACTTGCTCCCTGGGTGCCTGTCTTTGACATAAACCATGTCCCTTACGTGAAAGGTCGCCGCTTTCGCTCTTTGGTTGACGCTGGCTTGGTTGTTGGTGCTGGTCCTTTTGGCTAGGACCTTTGTGGTGTCAATCTGAGAAGGGGCCCAATTTGGGTGATGAGGGATAGTGTCTCGCACCCCTCGACCCATGCTTGCTGGTCCCTGTGCCCTCTCTGTCGTGTGATGAGGCGTCAATCTGTATTCTCTCAGGAAAGTGTAGATGGCTCTCTCCAGGGGTGCTTCTTCGGCATGCGCAATGAATATGACCTTGTTGAGAGTGCGCATGAATCTCTCTACCTCTCCATTTGCTTGGGGCCAGTGCGGTGTCACTTTCTGATGTTGAATTCCCCAAGACTTGAGATAGTCGTCAAACTCTTGCCCCTGAAAGGGCGGACTGTTATCCGTCTTCACCACCTCAAAGATCCCGTGAGTTGCAATGATCTTCTCCACTTTGGTGATTACCTCCGTGGCTGTTTGACCTCCCACAATTTCTATCTCGGGGTACTTCGTGTAATCATCGATGACCACTAGGGCGTAGCGCCCATCCAGAAGATGCCCGAAGTCAATACTGATGCACTCCCACGGTCGTCGGGGGTGTCTTCAGTGATGACGGGGTGAGGACGATCCGATTGGTCTGATACCTGGCACCATGGGCACGTTCTGACCGTCTGATCGACCATTGGGTCCATCCCTGGAAACCACACCTTTGCTCTTAGCCGATCCTTTGTCTTTACCATGCCTTGGTGCCCTCTGTGTGCGAGGTCCACGGCTTTTTGAGCAAGGCTTGACGGGATCACCAGTCGCGGACCTCTGAGTAGGCAACCACTGCTGTCGACAGAGAGTTCGTCCTTGATCCGCATGATCGACTCTAGTATGGCCTTCGCTTGGGGAGTCCGTCGGGTCATCGTGGTCTGAATGGGGCGCCAGTCATTCGCCCGAACTGCAGTGATGGCCAGTTGCAGACACTCATCATCCCAGGTGACCTCCACCATAGCTTCAAGGCTCATCGGAAGTGGTCGGGACCTTTCCACTATGAATCGGACGTATTCTTCAGTGTCCTCGGCATCCTCTTCTTCTGCTTTAGTTGCGGCCCTCGGATGTCTCGATAGGTAGTCCGCAGGGTTGGATGAGCCTGGCTTGTATTCCGCCCGGTAGTCATACCCTTGCAGTTGAAGGATCCATTTCACAATCCTCGAGGGGGGGGCTTTGATGCAGACCCTTGAAACAGTGGGATGAGGGGCTTGTGGTTGGTGGAGACTGTAAATGGGTGGCCATACACGTAGACATGGAAATGCCGACAAACCCAATGGATGACGATTGCCTCTCTCTCTTTCTGAGAGTAGCGCTGTTCCGTGTCCGTTAGGAAGCGGCTCGCATATGCAATCGGAGCCCATTCATCATTGCGTTGTAGCTGCATAAGCACTGCCCCTAGCCTCAACGGCGACATTGGTGGGCCGGGCTGGGTCAAAATACGATAGCGTGGTGTCCGCCGAAAGGGCTACTTTAGTGTCTTTGAAAGCTTGTTCTTGGTCGGGGCCCCACTGCCACATGGTGGTGGACTTCGCCAGCTCCCTGAGGGACTTTGTGAGGTTGGATAAATCCAGGATGAAGCGCCCACAGAAGTTTACCATCCCTACAAAACTCCGTACTTCCGAGATGTTGGAGGGTGCCAGGGCTTCCTGAACATCTCACACCTTGTCGGGGTCTGGGGCTACTCCTTTGTCTGAGAACATGTAGCCAAAGAAACTGACTTTGTTCTTCATGAACTGGCACTTTACTTTGTGCAGGGTAAGTTCGGATTCTTTTATCCGTTGGAGAACACTGCGAAGTCTACGGTGGTGGTTTTCCATTGACAATGCATATACCAATAGGTCGTCACTTACATTGAAACACCTCAGCGGCACTTGAGATCCCGAAGTTGAGACGCCTGTATCTCCTGAGGCCGACGTGTGTAGAGAATGTAGTGATGTATCGAGAGTCCGGATGTAGGGGCAATTGGTGATATCTGGAACATAGGTCCATCTTTGAGAACCACACCACGCCGTTCAGTTCCCGTAGGATGTCGTCGATGGTCGGGGTTAGGTGGCGTTCCCTTTTTACAGCTGCGTTTGGCAGGCGCATGTCGACACAGATGCGGTCTGCCCTGGCTGTTTTGGCTTCCTCGCCACCACGATCGGGGACACCCACGGAGTGGGCCTGCTGACCTTCTCTATTATCCCTTACCTCTCCAGTGCTTCCAGCTCTTCTTTGACCTTTTGTCGCAGGTGGAATGCAACGCGCCTGTGCCTCAGCGCTACCGGTTGGACTGACGGGTCAATATGGAGAGAGACTTCTTTCCCTTTTAGGCATCCAATGCCCTTGAAGACGTCGTCGAATTCCTCCATGATGGCCGCCATTTCCTCTTCTTGCACCGCCTGGACAAATGAGTCCAGTTTCAGCTCTTCTTCTGTCTGTCCACTTACCAGCATTCCACTTCCCTCTTTGGTCACATACACTGTGGTGGGGATCTTGAGGTCCTGGTACCTAAGTTCCGTTTTGAAGCATCCCAGGAGTGGGATGGGTGTCTTCTGTCCGTAGGCAAATACCCGAATCTTTGCTTCGCGTAAAGGTGGGCGTGGGCTCAATTGGTTGTATACATTGGCTTCCATGAGTTCGATTGAGGCTCCTGTGTCTATGGTGGCCCTTCCGTCTTGGTGGTGAATCTTGAGTCTGCACCTTGGAAGTCACCGTCTCTTCCGTCATGGTTGGTCCACCGCAAATACATAATGGACAGGGTAGTCTCCCGTGTCGTCATCCATATCTTCCCTATCTTGAGCTTCGGCTACCATCTGTGCTGTTTCTTTCCGGGGCTTTGGCAACCTGTATACCACCGCAAAATGGTTCATCCACCCGCAGGCTGTGCACCGCTTCCCTCTCACTGGACAGTCCTGCATGCGTGCGTTGGGGCATGCCTCCACAAGCACATTCTTTTTTTTGTCTTGCGGCCGTTTTTCCGGGCTTTGGCATGACTTGGCTTTCACCACGTTCACCTTCTCCGCCACGTTTACCTGTTACGTCTTGATGGGGTGGTGGAGGTCGGCCTCCATGTGGGATGCTCTGGCCTGCAATAGCTCTTTTGACCATCCCAGGGTGAGGATATCAGCCAAGGATTTACCGGACTCCTGGAGGATGTTCACTCTGAGCTTAGACGAGTAGCACCCCTGTATTATTTGGCCCCTGATCTCCTCTTGTTCGTCCTGGAAGCCGCACGTGCTAGCCAGTTCCTTCAAACGCCCATGGAATGCGTCCAAAGACTCTTCTGCTTCCTGTTTGGCCTGGCGAAAGATGAACCTTTCATAGTCTCTGTTCGCCATTGGCTCGAAGTGCGCATTAAGAGCATTGAGCAGCATCACATACATCTTGGGTGTGACCTTCACTAGTGTTTTGTAAATGCGGTGTATGTCCTTGCCCCCTAGGTGGAGGAGTAGGGCTCTGCGCCTGTCACAGGCTATACCTGCCCCTTCAAAATAGATTTGGAGACGGTCAGTCGAGTCCCTTCATCGAGGGGCGAGGGAGGAGGGGGCACCATCCATAACAAAGGGCTCTATGGCCGGGATCGACGCCATCCTGACGCAGTTGTGGTCACACCTCGCAGCATGTGCACTGCCTCCCTACTGGACGGGATGGCAGCCGCCTGGCCGAGAGTGACAGTGGTGCAGTTGGGATTTGATTCCTGCGTACCGTGGGTACTTAGCTTCACTTCCACTCCTACCTTCTCCAGAGCGTTGGGGACAATCACGTGTGTGGGCTCCGGCAGAAGGGGGCTGAAGGTGGGTCACTTGCTCCACACAGGTACTCCCAATGGCTGCAGGGCCTCCACAGGTGGCAGCAGGCTTGCAAGAGGTGACAACAGGCCTGCACAATCTAGCTGGTTCCTCACGTGGCTGCAGGACCTGGTCTGAAGGCACAGGCCAATCACAGACACCAGCAGATCACAGAGAGCGGTTTGGGCTCGTTACCGCCTCGTGGCAAGTGTAATGGGCGCCGCGCGTGGGTGATTAATTAGTGCGGCGGCGGCCGTAGTAAAGACCTCACACACTTGTGGTCTCACCGCGTGGTCCCGACTGCCGGAGCTGAGCCACGCCTCTTTATTTTTTTCACGCGCCAGCGCTCGTGCGTCACCTCCGGGCGTGGGTAGACTGAACCGCTACCCCGCCAGAGGACATTACAGGCTGACATTGTGCTGCTTGGGTCTCCCGCCGTCTCCCCCTCTGCAGAGAAGCCGAGAGGGATCGTATTTTAAAACGGAAAGTGAAGCTTGCACAAATGTGTTCCAGCGGTAGGGCTTGGGTTTACTTCGGAATCATCACCCCTGCAGGAACTTGCGGTTAACCCCTGGGAAACAGGGGTGGGGTTATTTACCTATAAGCATTTCTTGCGGGGTGTTGTTTTGTTTACAGAGACCTTTCCAAACAATCCCAAAGGCAGCGTGTTTATTTAACACCATTCGGCAGGTCAGTGCATGTTGAGCACTGGGTAATTAGTGTGACAGTGCAGCGAGGTGGGTGTTCATCGTTTCACCCCTGCAGCTTCGCTCTGGTCTGTGCTTGTTGATGCTGGCACCAGGTGCTAGTGCATCCTGACGGACAGGTAGAGTTCAGCATCAGAGGGTATTTCTGGCGCTGCTTTGTCTGGCCTTTGTTGGCATTGACTTTATTTGGACGGAAGTGCGCTACGCTTGATTCACTCCTCTTCTAGAAAGATGCTGGAGGATCAGGATGCATGGGCGTAGGAAGTGTGGGGGACGCGGGGGATATATCCCCCCCAGATTTTGGAGTGGGGGGGACACGGGGGACAAGGGTGGGGGGGACGAGGGGACAAAGGAATTTCCCCTCTCCCTTCTGTTATCGCAGGGCCATTAGCACGCGAAAGCGCTACCTAATGGCCCTGCACTTGACCTGCCTGGAGTCAGAGGCCACCCGCCCTCTGCCTTTTGTTCTGCTGCAGGAAGGCTCAGCCGTTCTGGGAAGGGCAGAGAACGGGGAAAAAATAAACGCTGTCTCTTTTCCTTTATGGCAAGGACCGTGTCCACTACTCCTGACCCGCCTCTGGCGGCTGCCCTCCTCTCTTTATTCCTCCATCTCTTTCTGTCTCTGTCTCTCTCCTGCTTACGTGCTGATTTCAAGAGGCAGCTCTTAAGGTACTCTCGCCTCTCCTTTTCTTTATTTGTTCCCCTGTGAAATTGATCCAAAAAAGGCTGAACACTTTGGCTATAAATGTCCTCATTTTCTGACCGTTTTCTATTGAAAAGAAAAACCTCGGAATAAATAGTTAAATACCTAAATAAAGCAATACAGAGTGGACAGCAGACAGGCCAGACTGTTATTTACACCCACACACATTAGCGCCACTTTACAGAGTTTGCCAGTGAAAGCGCTACTTTCTGTTTATCTTCTTTCTTTGAACAACATTGTTTTCCCAGGGTGGGTAAGTGCGCCATTCCTAAAGGGACTGCAATACCTGGTTGATGGGTAGAGTGGAAACGTTTAATATGATCGTTTTCAACTTTTTAATTATTTTAGCTTATAAAATGCGGCTCTGTGTTTGGGGATGTGGTCTTTTTTAAACCAAACTGCATACATTTTGAAAGGATATAAACAATTGACATTGAAAGGGGTCCCTTCCTGGTCCTGTAGCCATGTCTTGAACTTTTCAGGCAAAATCACTTACCGATTTCTGAATAATGAGTTTAAAACCGTTAAGGTAACCATGTTTTTTTCTGATTACAGTTCACATGCTTTGCTTATTCCTGCATTCCCTATGAGTGTTTGCTTTTTCCAGGGTGTTATTCATTTTTTACAACAAACAAATGATGGACGGAATGCTGACAATGCAGACATTCTCCCCCAGTCAAGAGATCTGGGTTAAATCCATCGTTCTTTTGCCCACTACACCACCCCAGTTTAGACATGGCCATATGCAAATCAGTCTTGACCCTGTGCCTCATGGGAACAGTCCAGCCCGAACTGCCAAACCATGTCTTCCCTGGACCGGAATCAAGCATCCTAGGACCGGTTTCTGGCTATCAGCCGTCATCAGCCAGGATAGCTTGACTCCAGTGGCGTAGTGAGCACGGGTCCCACGTCTGGGAATACCCATCCCACTTAGGGCTAAAAGCGTTACAACAAACAAATGATGGACGGAATGCTTTCCAGTCCAGGGAGGACCTGGCTTGGCAGTTCGGGCTGGACTGTTCCCATGGGGCACAGGGTCAAGACTGATTTGCATATGGCTGGGTTCAAACTGGAATGGCATGGTGAGCAAAAAAACGATGGATTTAGGCCCAGATCTCTGTACTGGGGTGAATGTATGACATTGTTCTGCATTCTGTCCATCAATTGTTGTTTTTGCATTCATTTTTTTTCAGGCAGCATTTTACTGTTGTCTAGTGCATAATTTGAATTTAGTTGCAGCACAATTGAGTTGTGCTGAAGGCAGTGCGAGTTTCTCTCAGTGGGGCAGTATGGTGTTCAGTGTGGGAG
Organism: Triturus cristatus; assembly: GCF_964204655.1. NCBI lineage: Eukaryota > Metazoa > Chordata > Amphibia > Caudata > Salamandridae > Triturus > Triturus cristatus. The sequence continues at coordinate 1,529,752,837 of NC_140591.1, forward strand.
AGAATGTGGCACTCTGGCCAGAGCTGCTGAATTTGGAACTGGAGAACCATGTTCAGACCTTCATGACCAGTTCACCATACCACACTCCTGACAGAGCTTATTCCGATGCTACACCTTAGAAGGCCCGATAGACCTTAGAAGCCCAGGTGTCTTAGCACCCGCAGGTGGACCTGTCCACCACAATCCATACTGCAGTTCACTTCCAGTCTTACGGGCAGGCATATGAAGAAGCACATCCTAGATCGACAGTGAATCTGTCACTGAGGTCAGAAGATCCTTGAGGCCAGTCCACCTCACCCATTGGTACCTCCATTGGCCTTTTTCCAGCACTAGCAGTGCAACTTGCCAGGGGTTGGCAATGTAGGATTTGCATGCACACCAAACTTAGGGGGTGATTATAATGGCAGTGGGACCACCACGTCACCCCGTCGGTGGCGGTCCCACCGCCATTGGTGACTGCATCACAGCCCGCCATATTACAATGGCGGGTGGTTACCTGGCGGTCGGAAAGACCAACCACCACGCACCCGACGGGCTTCTTGAGCCCGCCGGTGTGGTGGAGGGGCTTGTGGTTCCTACAATGCTGGTGGTGCCTACCATGCACCGCAGCAGGGATTACGATGTCCCTTACCCGCCAGCTTATCAATGGCGGTTCACCTGCCATGGAAATGCTGGCGAAAGGGACATTGGGGGCCCGTAGCAGGCCCGTATACCCCTGGCCCTCAGACATGGGTCTTGGGGGGCATCTATGATGCCCCACAACATATCACTGCACCATGTGGCAGGCACCGATATATTTAACATGTTCCTTTTTTTTTTACTTTGCGGCGGATGATGCAGCCAGCAGCACCTGCTGCAATGTAAAAGATAGGCACTGCGAACACCGTAGTGGCAGTCGCATTGTAATGCCTATCGTGGGGCATCCACCTTGAAGGCCAGCGGTCCCATTCCCCGATCGATGGCGGTGGTACTGAAGTCCGCCTGCCATCGTAGTCAGCCCCTAAGTTTGCCTTTTATGAATATGATTCAGCGGGAAATAAATTGATGTTTGCAATTTAATTGACTTTGGTTGGCCTCTTATCTATGAGATTTCCCTGTTGAATGTGCCTTTACATTATACATTTTTGGTTGTTTGAATTGATTGCATACTACACTCTCCTACAGGTATTAATTTGAGTGTCATTAGGAGTGTCTGGGACCAATTGTTTTCTTAGGAATTGTTTTCTTTACTAACCTTTGCAAAGGGCCCTAAACTTCACAGCAACACAAGTCACATTTCTTTTAGTAATTTGGGATTTGTTTGAGCTACAAAATTGTTTTGGAGGAAATCGTTAGATTATGCAGCAGATGATGTATTATGTGGCAAATATGATACAGCCATAGTTAAGTGGAAAACATTTTTCCACTTAATTTTGCCCCAACATTGTAGTTGATCAATTTGTAAGTTCCCCAAACCCAAAAGTCGAGTTTGGGCACAATTTGCATTTTAAAAGCAGCCCTATAACACAGGGCTACTTTTTAAACTGACCTCAGGCTTCAGCAGTGCACACATGCAAGCGCAGAAAGGGCTGCTGGCCTCTAAACTGCCATGCCTTATTATATTCTAGGGACTTAAAAGTAGTTCTAATCCCCCTGCCCTATTATGTATTAGGGCCTTATAGGAGAGGTCATGCCAATCATAGGGGTACCCTAACCCATAGTGCACCCTAGTGTATGTAGGTGTTTTCACTGTATTTTTAAGTGCCTCTTTCAGAATAGCACTGGCTGTTTAGGCAGAGGCCAGGGTCAGTCAGTCAGGTACCACCAGTACCAGTCAGCAAAAAGTTGGGGAGTGCCCAGGGCGGCTTTGCAACACTAGAGAAACACAAACTCAGAATGTAAAACATAACACCATGGTTGGGGGGTTCTCTTCAATAATCAGAATTGATTTCTATCCTAATTAACCCATTTTCCAACATTAGGATAGGGAAAGACTGGGGAAAAATCATAACGTTCTAATCTATACATTGAAGTTTTTATGCAGCTCTTTGATGACGGTTAATAGCTCACTGTTCAATGTTAAGATTTTAACTTATATACTTCAAATACCAAAAGAATATCTCAGACAAAAGCAGTAACTCACTGACCTATTGAATTAAAACTTTCACTAGACAAGCCTTCGATCTCTCTCAAAAAAAGGACATTAATCACCAAAGTTATCTTCACATTTTTATTGTTGCCTGAAAATTGCTGGAGACCAGGAATGCAGCAGCAGGTACTTTTCAAACCCTAATGCACTTGCAAACACGACGCCCCCACCCTAAGTCAGTGGCCTTTGTTTGCTTTGTGCATTAAGATGCAAGATTCATATATATTTTTTTTTAAACATTTGGTCTCATTACTATATGAATGTAAATATTTCACTTCGAAAGTATGCAATTGTATTTGTTTAACGGGCGGTGATTTGTATAGGGTCACTGGAAAGTGCACAAGGTTGTCCCTGACCCCCCCGGAATTTTAGTGTCTCCTACGCCCCTGTCAGGATGCACAATACGGTAGAGAAAAATGAGGCTAAACCTATCACTGTATGAACTGTTAATATAATATAATATGCTTAAAGCGCCTGGCACGGCAGGGTGCTCGATGTTTGTTCTGCGATCAGTGTGTGGGAGGCTCGCAGTGAAGTGGATACCTGGCTTGATTCGTATGATTTATTGTGCAGTAACCCTGTTGCGAATTGTCACACCGCACGGAGGAATTCCATCCACACACCCGTGTAGAGGAGAGCAAGGACTGTGCATTTCCCTCCATTATCTATTCAGAACAAAGTGATACAGGAAAACCGAGCCGTGCCTCAGCTTAGCAGCCTGTGAAGATGAGGCCAAGTGTTTGAATGCTGCTGTGACGTGTCAATATGGATTAAGCTTATTCTACAGGAGCATTTAGGGACCCAACACATTACATATTTCAACCTCAACAGTGCAAGCGATGGCACCTCAGGCGCTTTGCCGTTGTTTGTTGTGCTACCAGTTGGTAGCTCCACACCTGACTCAGTTATTGCAATGTATAACCAAAGGGAGGGGGAACTGGATACATTTTAAGCCTTTAAATTTCAAACAATTTTCCATTATGCTGATTTTATGCATTGGCTGCTTTCCCTACACCTTGCACAATTGTAACACATGAAATGTTTCGTTGATTTGAAACGGGGGATTGCATGGAAATTAGAAAACTGGATTGGCAATCCATGCCTTTCTGCTCCATTTCATCTACATGGAGATGGTGGAGAGGTGTGGCTCACTGGTTAGAGGTGGCAGACCCATAAGCAGAGAATCGGCCAGAGACCAGGGTTCAATTCCCGACGTGGCAGGGTTGTGGACCAGGGTCAAAACGGACTCAATAATTCTCGCCTCGGTACCTACTCTAACCAGGAACACTCTGGGCATTAAGCTTGCCTCATCTCTACAACGGCCCCCCCACAGACGCCGGGGATGCCTGGTTTCACCTTGGAGATACCCAGAAAAGGACCATCTCACAGGGATAGCCAGGACGGGTTCCCCAGCGGTCTACAGCGCCGGGACGCCCCGTTGCTGGGGCAGCTGTGCGCTTTACAAGTCTACAACATTTACATTTACATTGCTTTTTTCTGTTTCGCTCTGCCTTCGTTTGTTATTTTCTCCTCCTGTTTCTATTTGTTCATTTCTATTTCTTGCTTTCTTTACTTCGTTAATTTTTGGGCATTTTTGCTTTCTTTAATTCTCTTTTTTATCATTCTATCTTTATTGTGCCGTTTCCATTTTCCCCTTTATTTGCTTTTCACCCCAGTTGTCCGATTTCCCCAGATTCGCTGCATCTCTGTTTCATTTTCTCTAGCATCCTTTCTGTGTCCATATTCTGTCCTCTTTCATTTACAACGCCAATACCTCTAACTCATTAATGCGAGACCAATTTGCATTGCAAATGCTTGTTAGTTGATAGCAGTCTCCTTTCACGGCTATCGAGGGTGGTTCCTCTGGGAGAGGGAAAAGAAGATGGTGCGAGAAGTGGCAGGTATTCTGGTTTTCCATTGCCACTTAGGTGACACCGGGAAGCACAAACAGTTCTCCTCCCTGTTCAGGGTGGTATGCAGCTGAAGGGACTGGGCAAATTTAGCAGTGCTTGTCTGGCAAATAGGGAACACTTTACCTTTTTAAAAGTGCAAATTTCACCAATGACGCCTGAGTATGAGCGGAATTAAAAGTCGACCACTTTAGTCTTAAATGAGAAATGCGGAAGCGTGAACCCCCTTCACCGGCCGACGTACACGTTGCACATTTTGTACCAAAGAGAAAAGTTAAACATTTGCAGAGTAACATACAGATGCAAGAATAAACCTCCTTGGAAATGTGGGGGATTTCCTTCGTGGAGCAACTTACTCACTTTGGGGCATATCAGCAACGAGGCAATAGAAAATTATAGCCGCTTTTGCGGCCGCTTTCGGCCGAAAAGCGGTGATAATTTTATCGCCTAATTAGCAAGGTCACGCTGACGCGTGAAACCTTGCATTAGAGCACGAAATCTTAATGCCCAGCTTTGCATCTCTAATGAGATGCAAAGTGGGCGTTCCTGACCTAACATGTCAGGAGAAATGTCGCTAAGTGACATTTCTCCTATCATCAAGCCCAACGCTATGAAGCATAGCGGCAAGAAAATTAGCGATAACCCCTGTTATCGCTTCTTTCCTTACGCCTGTTTCAGGACTGACTTAGCCATGATATCCTATGGAAGGTGGATATCATGGCTAAGTTTGTGAGGCCCTATCAACAAGCTAACGCCACATTTTGATAGATTATCGCTGGGTTTCCAGCGATAATTTCATGTTAGGCGGTTAGCGCTAGGATTTTTATCGCTTTTGAGATAAGCGTTGCTAATAGCACGCTATCTCAGCGATAAAAATCCACGCTAGCCGGCGATAATTATCCTAGCGCCCAAGTGCGCTTAGCGATAATTATCGCCGGTTGTTGTTGATATGCTCCTTTGTTTTTCAGGCCAGTGATTTATGATTACTCTAGTTTTTGAGCCAGGTGCACTTTTATATAACCTCCATCTTTGGAATCAGTCCAAACCTTCATAATAATTCTGAGGCTCACTTTGATTAAGAACCATTATTTGTCCATTACTTAGGAAACACTATTGGGGTTAGCTGTGAGTTTTCAAGAAAGGTTTGCAAGGTGCATGCCATGACTTGAATTTCATAGTGTGTTTGTACAGGCTCTTTTAATGACCGAGAAGCTTGTTTTGTTCTGAGTATTTCATTTGAATGATAAATATAGCACATTCTGCTGACTGGCAGATCCCAGCTGCTTTACCAGAACATAGGAGGTTTCCCTTCACAACAGAGGCACACAAAATGCCCCTGCAACCCAAGGATGCCAACTAGGGGTAGTAGCAGTTAACCCAGACTTGCCCATTGGCCCTCCTGGCACTGACCTTGAAGGCAGCAGCGTGTCCTCCCTCAGCCCATCATCAGTAAACAAAATGCTTTTGATGAGCTAACGGTGAGGGATCAACCTGTGATGTCATCAGAGGTGAAAAGGAGTATGATGTCATTCCATTATCCCATGCCTATTGGTAAATTGCTGTTCATGCAGATTAAGTGCCTATCAGCCCCTTGCCCCCCACCATGTGGGGCCCACGTTTTGATTTAAGGGCCCCTGCTCCATTTTTGGTATGCTTATTTTAGGGCAGCAGTGGGTCAAACAATTTTAAAATAACAGAAAATCAAGTACTGTCAGCAACTAGCAATCTTAATTGTAATAACTGCTCGAAGGAAGGGGTAGTCCCAATTATTCATGTCAACTAAGCTCCCGGCGAGCCAGTCCATGAGTACTGCTCCCTCTGACTCCCCTACCCAACATTCGCGTTTAGCTGCCTATGACTCTGCGCCCTGTAATTTGTCCATCTCCAATCCCAGTAATACCAGGTCTATTGAGCCATCAGGTCGCCCCCTGTCTTCTCTTTGTGAATCCATAACTTCTAGTCAGTTCGAAGAAAGTATCGATTCTAATAACTTGCAGTTCATTTCATGGAATGTAGCAGGACTGAGATCAAAAATTTCCATCCCAGAATGGAATATTTTAATGGACAAATACAATATTTGTCTTTTACAAGAAATTTGGTCTGTCGATACTGTCCATAGGCAAGGCTATCTTAATTGTTTTGTTCCTTTCATTCCCAGTCTGAGGGGTAGGGCAGCAGGGGGTCTGTTAATCTGGATTAGGAGTTCCTTAAATTGTACGGTGTATATAAACTCAAGCTCGATTCTCCCGATTTTCCGGGCATGCAACTAGTCCTGGCACGTGCACCAAGGTAATCATTCTTAATATTTACGCAAAGGGGGCCAGTAAGGGCTCAGTTTCAAGCACCCTGCAAGCTCTTGATCACGTTCTCGACTCATTCTCCCAACAACATTATCTTATTATAGGGGATGACTAGAAGACTACATTCAGACATCGGATGACCAAAATGTGGCTGCAGTAGAGGATGAGGACGCAGCCTGGGCAGTTCCTCTCTTCGAAATTCCACCTATTCATATCTAGGCTCGTTCTGCAGTCTATCTAAAGGCACTCGCTATCGAGTATGGCTTGAGAGCACGTAATGGTTGCACTAAATCCGATACCAAGGGTGCCCATGCCTATGACAAGCCAACCCACAGAAGTTGTATAGACTATATTTTGGTTGATTTGAGGTTATGGTCAACAATCATCGATGTGACGGTCCTAGAAAGAACTGACAGTGACCACAATCCCTTAGCTGCAACCTTCACGGCCTTTTGCGAATTCATAAACTCAGACTGCAAACCAACCACATATACCAGGGAGGCCGCCCTTACAGGAGACAAATGGAATCTGAAATGGCCCGAGATCATTGCTCGTCCACAGATTTTGGCTGCGATTCAAGCCAACCTTAAAGCAGTCCTCATGCAGATTGAAGAGGCCTGCGATAGTGCATATGATCAAGTGGCCACGATCCATGAGGCATTTTTCAAACAAGTTTTATCTCTCTTATTAACCCCCAATGTATCGCTTATAAGAACAAAAAAGCAGCATTCATGGTACAACAATTAATGTCGAGTCATCAGTTACCTAGTAGTTAAGGCCGTAAAATTAAAGACGGTCCGTATACCAACTCAAAGAAAAGCATTCAAAAAGGCTATTATGCATGCTAAAAAAGAGTGGGACGAACAGAAGTGGAGGGCCCTTTTGGACACATGCTTTATTGGTAATTTGTCCAAATTTTGGGCCTTGGTGGCACAGGATTGCTCAAGAGCTACACAAACTCTGGCCAATAATGTGGCCGCTTTTGATTGGGTAAAAAACTTTGGTAATCTATATGCTGGCAATTCTGTGGACCCTCTAGCACCACTAGATTCTATAGTACCCCACACAAAATTCAGCACGATGCCGATGTTTGAAATTGCAGATACCTCACAGGCCTTGAATTTCATCTCACGTGGGTGAGCTGCCAGCCCGAATGGTATTCCAGCCGACATCTTCTTAGGCAACATAGAGTCTTGGTCTCTTTACATCCTAGCCTTGGCCAATGCTATTGCAGTGGGGGGTCCCCCATCCCTGACTCATGGAAAGGTGCTATAGTTTTATGCATATAGAAAAAAGGTGACCGTTATTTACCACTCAACTATAGGCCAATGAGCCTTATAGATTGTATCCAGAAAATCTATGGCCTGTGCCTACTTTATAAGATACAAAACTGGATGGATAAGAACAAAAGCCTTAGTTCTTTTCAAGCAGGCTTATGCACCAGGGTATCAACTATCAACCAGGCTTTTCAATTTATGTTAATTTATTGGAGAACTTTGCTGATTCGTGGAGGTAGTCTTTATGTCGCGTTTGTCGAGCTAAAATCGGCTTTTGACTTGATTTCAAAACCCAAACTTTGGAGTATCCTGGCCCATTTGGGAATGCCCCCTAAGATCTTATCTCTTTTAATATGCTTGCATAAAGATAATTACAACTTTTTTTATCACGCAACTTACAGGCACACAACGTATTTATACAAGAACATGTGCACAGATTAGGAATGGAGGATTACCTATTTGGAGAATCGAAATGCCCATATCCTACGCTCTCTCTGCCTAGCACTTTAATGCTTGAGAAGTCTAGACCACATGAACTGCTGAAAAGGTTTCTTCCTGTGGCTATTCCACGACGTTTGAAAGAGATTTCAAACAGCACATATAAGGATTTATTTCTTGACTACTCTTTTTCATTATAAAGACGACACGACATTGGTGGATTCTCTATGAACATTTGAGGATTGCCCCCTTACGTAGCTAAGCCTTGAAGAATTTACGAATGTAACAAAACACGTGTCGGCTGTGATGTTTCTATTTCACCGCGCTATTCTGTTCTTCCAGCAACAAGAACTGGACCTTGAAAAAATAACTGTATAAACATGAAATGTTTCTGAAAAAATATTTTTTTTGTATGAATAAATGTACAGTATGTATTGACTAAATGTCACACTGTTTAATAAATTTGAGAAAACCCCAGTACAACTCTAAATATTGTCGTATCCTGTGATTTGAGTGATCGATAGAACACATAGATCTTGTGTTTCAATTTTAAAAAGTTAATTTTGAAGTAATATTGTTGAGTGCCGAGGTACATCTGTCTAAAGATAATTACTTACGCATATGATGGGGAGGGGATCAGACCCAGCTGACAGATAGAGTAAAGGAGTTTGTCAGGGTTGCAGAATGGCACCCACCCTATTTTCACTTTTTATTAATGACATAGTTCCCTTTCTGGCACAATTGGAAGCAGATGCTCCATCTTTGGTGGTCTTGAAAACTCCTATTCCTTTATTTTCTGGCAACACCTTGCTGATTTCAAAGACCCCGACAGACCTCCAGAAACTCTTGATTCGTTTTAATGAGTTCTGTGAGGACCAGGGCTTGGATATCAATACCTTGAAAACCAAGGTGATGTCTTTTAACCAGCATAGATATTTTAAGAGTAAATTACTCCTGGGAGAAGCCCCCTAGAACAAGTCGATTCCTTTGCATACTTGGGGATTACCATTGTGGAGGGTATGTTCTGGCAACCCCATATTAGTAAGGCCTCCACCAGGCTTAAGCAGATTTCTGATGTAATACTGAAGGAGTTTTCAACATCTTACCCCAAACCCATCTCTCCTGGACTTAAAATCTATGAGGCCAAGGGTTTGGGGTCAGCTCTTTATGGGGCTGAGTTGTGGGGGTTCTCAAACATAATGATATCTCAAAATCTGAGAACGAATTCCTTAGGAACTTGACATCTCTCCAAATTAGTACTCTGTTATATCCACTGTTTTATGACCTAGGTGACAAAGTTTGTCCATGGCCCTTGTTGCACTGGAGGCGCCTGTGGACCGCTCCCGGACTCGCCCAATACCCTGACAGTCTGAAGGATGTTATGAAGTCTGACTAATTAAATTAAATTTCATGGCTCACAAATATGAAGTCAGTCTTGTATTCATTAGGGCTCCATGATTTGTGGGACCCACCGTACACATCTGTATTCCATCCAGGGCTGAGATGAAAATGAAATACTTGTGGTGGCTGAGGATGTTCGGAAGTCAGCCACTGCTAAATTAACCAGTAACTACATGGACATTAAGTCCTTTCGGGGGTAGGAGTTATTTTGGGATGTAGTGACCGTTCCACTGCATAGAAAACACATTTTTCAGTTTCGCAAAGGCACTTTTGCCTTCAGAACGTATACATCAGACTGGAAGGGCAAAGGAGGCACAACTTGTCACATTTGTGACCACCCGAAGGAAAGTGTCTCCCATGTCTTGTTCGTCCTCCCAGGCTATTTATCCCCCTGGCAAAAAATTGGTTGGGGACGACTTGTAGGTTAATAGGTGTACAGAACTGTCAGGAAGCCCTTCACATTCTCAGATCAGATTCTTGCTCAGTTATGGTTATCTCTATTGCCAAATTTTTTATTTCTATGTGTGCTGTGCAGAAAAGCCCTTTGTCGTTCTTCCGCCTGGCGTCCTATATCCAAGTGTGTTGAATTTGGGATATTTTATTAACATTTTGCTTTTAATGTTATTGTTCACTTTTTCATAATTGTGTGTACATATGTATATTTTTATATGTTTTATGCTACTAACCGATTCATTTTTTACTATCTATTCTGTGATGCATGTTGTATAGTGCTATGAATTATACTTTTTTAGTTAAGTAGTTTTTATTGAAGATAAAAACACACAGGATAAGAAATACAAATTTAGCCAGTAGGAGTAAGTAAATTGTAAAACATGCCAGCAAATATAGAAGGTGCCTATACAATAGGCTAATACTACGAAAGGAGAAAACAGAGTTTAAACAGTATAAACAGTAAAACTTAACAGTTTGCTAAGAACAGGCAATAAGAAGCAAAGCATAGTATACCACCAAGAAATATAAAACTCCTAAAAATGTAATAATGCGAATATACTATTTAAATAGAAGAGCGAAAATTTTTATGAAAAAGGAGAGAATGGAAGAGAAAGAGGAAAAGGATAGGTGGAGAGAGAAAAGAGAAGTACAGGAAAGAGAGAGGACAGAAAGAAAAGAGAGAAGAACAAGATGTTAAGAGTAGATAGAGACTATGATGTTGATGATAAGAAGGATGTAAAGGGTAGCCATAGTAGGTCGGACTTAATTTGTACGTGAATGGAGGATTGAGGGATAAAGGCAATTCTATGTTCGTCACAGATATAATTCCACCAATGAAGAAAGGATAATTTAGAATTGTCTTTCCAGCAAGTGAGTATGACTTTAAAGGCCACAGCAAGGAATAAGTCTAACAGCGGAGAGGCAGGAGTAGCTAGATCAAAATCTGGTGAAACAGTGCCCAAAAAAACATTTTGAATATTAAGTTGTACATTATTAGGAAAGATCCGAGTACATTTTGACCATATCTCCTTCCAAAAGGCATAAACTTTAGGACAATAAAATAATAAATGTATTAAGGAGCCTTCAGCATTAGGGCAAGACCAACAAGATGGTGTGACAGAGTGATTGAATTTATGTAACAAAAGAGGAGTAATGATGACTCTATTAAAAATAAAAAAGAGGAATTGTGTGAGATTTGCAGCTTTGGAGGTTTTGAATAGTTTCTGCCAAAACTTATCCCATTGTGATACTGATAGAGTCAAGGAAAGGTCATGCTCCCACTCTAGTTCGACCTTAGATTTAACCCGTGTGCAGATAGGAGTAGATAGAGATTTATAGATATAGGAGGCACTAGGAGTAGTATCGGAAGAAGTGTGAAATAATGAAGAGTCAGAAAGAGAGGAAGGAGGAGTTGGAGGAGAAGAGAATTTCTGTAGACACTCCTGCAGAATTGGGGCTAGCGTATCATATTGCAGAATACAGGAATCAGGAAGATTGAAGGTAACTTGTAACTGATGGAAAGAGAAAATTACATTGTTGACAATTAGTTGATGTACAAAAAGAAGGCCCTTTTCTTTCCATTGTTTGTAATAGAATGACTTGTGGCGAAATTTAATGTACTTGTTAAACCAAAAAGATGACGCTAGAAAAGATTCATAATTATTCAGTGTGTGTAACAACATATGGGAATGTTTCAAAATAGGATATTTGGAAATAAAAGTACAGTTAGACATGTGTACAACATCTCGTATTGAGAAATCATTAAGCAAGGAACATTCAACATTAACCCAAGAGGGTTTAGGCAAGTCTTGATAATCCCTAGACAAAGCAAAAAATTGACGAATCAAGAATGCATTATGATACAAATTAAAATCAGGGAATCTTACACCTCCTTCATTTTTAGGACGAATCAATTTAGCCAGAGCAATACGTGCATGCTTGCTATTCCATAGAAACTTTGTGCATAGCGAATTAATCTGGGAAAAATAATATTTAGGAATTTTGAAGGGTAACATAGACAATATAAACAAAATCTGAGGAACAATCATCATTTTAATTGTATCAAGTCTGCCCCACCAAGAGAGGAACAACGGAGACCAGAGATTCAACAAATTAGTAATTTTAAGTTTTAAGGCAGAGAAATTTTGAGCAAGTGTATCACGAATGGTGGGGGTAAACCATGTACCAAGGTATTTTATTTTCTGGGGACACCATGTGAAATTAGACAATTCAAACATATATCTGTAGCATGAAGGATTTAAAGGTAAAATCTCAGTTTTAGAGAAGTTCAATTTGTAACCTGAAACCTTAGCGAATGATGCAATTTCCTTCAAAAAGGGGGGTAGGGAGGATACAGGATTAGACATATAAATAAGAACATCATCAGCATATGCGGACAGTTTAATTTGTTGAGATTTAAGATTGAAACCAGTAATGAGAGAATTACTTCTGATACGTTCCAGAAATGGTTCTAGACATAACAGGAAAAGTAATGGAGAAAGAGGGCAGCCCTGGCGTGTACCTCTTTGAAGGGAAAAATAAGGGGAGAAGAGACCATTAACAAAAATACAAGCTTTGGGGTTGGTGTATAACAATTTAACATAAGAAATAAACTTTGGACCAAAGCCAAACCATTGTAAGGTGTGAAGCAGAAATTCCCAGTTAACACGATCAAAGGCTTTTTCAGCGTCCAGGGATAAAGCCGCTAATGGGGAGGGATATTTTGTACTAAGAGCAAGGATATTGGAAAACATTCTGGCATTATCAGAGGCAAAGCGACCTTTAACAAAACCAACTTGGTCAGGATTAATGAGATGGGGAATAATTTTCTCTAAACGAGAAGCCAATATTTTTGCAAAGATTTTACAATCATAATTAATTAATGAAATAGGACGAAAATTTTTACAATAGGAGGGATCTTTATCTGGTTTGGGGATTACAATGATAAGAGCTTCCAAAAAAGAACCACAGGCTTGGGAATTGGAGATAAAAGAATTAAAAAGCACTAATAATTTGGGTGCAAAAATTGAGGAGAAAGCAGAAAGTAATTCAATTGAAAAACCATCCGGGCCAGGAGCTTTTGCTTTCTTCATAGATTTAAGTGCATCAGATAATTCTTGTAAGGACACTTCATCTTCAAGGGGTTGAAAATTATCTTGGGAAATTTGAGGCTTAGGGATATCCCTGAAAAAAGTAGCAAAATCATCTTCAGAGGGATTGGTGGTTTCTGTGTATAGGAGCTTGTAATATGATTGAAATGTGTCAATAATATCTGAATCAGATGAGAGGAGAGAGTCGTCAAATTCTGAATGGATTGGGCCAATAGCTTTTCGTTCTGATTTAATTCTTAGATAGTTTGCCAACATTTTCCCGGCTTTATTTTGGCCTCCGTGATATTTCGACTTAACCTTGAGGAGAATATTACAGGCCTCCGTTGTAGCAATCTTATTCAGGGTGGATTTAGCTTTGATTGACTCTTGTAGAGATGATGAGGATTTGGAAGAGTAATACTTATGCTCTAATGTTTTTATGTGGGTTAAAGTTTCTTTATATTTAGCATGCAGCAATTTTTTCTTCTTTGAGGAATAGGCAATAGTAAAAGCTCTGAAAGATGCTTTAAAAGCATCCCAATTGTTGTGTAGGGAGGTATCTAAAGATTTATTAAAAGAAAAAAATTCCTTAATAAAAGAGGTCGCTTCTGAAATAAAAGTGCGATCTGATAAAAGAAAGTTATTAAAACGCCATCTACCTTGTTTGCAAGTGGTGAGAGATAAGTCAATATGGGTGGAGACAGGAGCATGGTCAGAAATAAAAATAGATCCAATCTCAGATGACTGGAGACAAGGTAGCAGTGATTTGGAAACAAGAATATAATCAATAAGAGATCTAGTATGATGTACAGGTGAAAAGAAAGTAAATTCTGAGGTATCAGGGTTACAAGTTTTCAAAGTATCGAATAGCGGGCGAGAGGAAATGGCTGTTTGAAAGGGTTTGTGGGATTTGTCAGGTTTGAACTTGCATTTGGATTGCCTATCAGTGAAAGGGTCTAACCAATTATTAAAATCACCACCAATCACAATATTAGAATTGGGAATTGATAATAATTTCAATTTTATAGGATTCCAAAAATCAATATCTGGTTTAACAGGCCCGTAAATATTGAAAAAAGTCAGTTGTCGTTTATTAATGATAACCTCAGCCAATATCCATCGACCATTCGGATCACACTCAGATGATAGGATTTGAGCATTAATGGATTTATGAAATAAAATAGCGACACCACCGTGTCGGTCATTGGCAGGAGAAAAAACAATCTGGTTGACCCATTGACGTTTAAGTTTAAGTGATTCTTTATCATTGCAATGAGTTTCCTGTAAAAAAGCAACCTGGGTGTTAAGTTTAGCTAGATGAGACAATACCTTTTGACGCTTGACGGGGTGGCCCAGACCACGAACATTCCACGACACGACATTAACCATATTTCCGGGAACAGGGGAACGTACGAACATAGGACCATAAAACTGCAGGATTGACAAGAGGAAAAAAGGAAAGACATGTTACAATCAGTAAAACATAAAGACAAGTCTTATGAAATAAGCCAGACCTAGATAACAAGAGTAAAAATGAGGAAGAACGAAGAAAAGAAAAATAGAAAGAAGGAAGAAGAAGAGGAAGGAGGTGTGAAAGGGGGAAGAAGAGAAAAGTAAACAGACCAAGGACGAACATCCAGATCTGAAAAAAAGAAAGAAGATCTAAGAGCAGGGAAACGTGGTGACACCGAAGGACGCGGACCACAGTGAAAGCAGGGGCAGAGGAAAAAAATAAGAAATGGGCTATAAGCCTCACAAGAATAAAGAAGGACAGAAAATCAACATAAGAAAACAGGCAAGTCAATGAAAACAATTAAAGCAGGAACAATCCAAAAATGTGAATGAAATCAAAAGCCAGTATCCATGCCATGCGAAGAAAAGTTATGAAGAAAAAGTTTGAGTTTATCCGGATCCTCAAAGGAGCGAGAGCGACCCTCATGAGTGATTTTGCAGAGGCAGGGATGAAGGATTCCATATTGAATGTTGAGTTGTCACAATTGAGGCCGAAGAGCAAGGAATTCTTTGCGTCTGGCGTTAGTAGCATTAGATATATCTTGAGAAATGAAAATGTTATGACCAGACCAAATAAGGCGACGTTTAAATCTGACAGCCTTCAAAACTTGCATGAGTTCGGTGAATTCCAAGAACAACATTATAATACCACGAGGTTTATTAGCAGATGGCTGAAGCCGACCCAAGCGGTGCGCTCTTTGTATGTTGAGAGGATTAGACAATGACTGAAGGTCCAAAAGCTCTGGAAGAAATTTCTGTAGAAATGAGACCAGGTCAGACCCTTCAACATGTTCTGGCAGGCCAAAAAGGCGTAAGTTGTTTCTACGATTGCGATTTTCAAGATCCTCAGTGTGGAGTTTTAGTTTCGAAATTTCTTGTTCAAGAAGAGGAATCTTAGTAGAGATATCTTGAATGTCACTAACTCGTTGCTCAAGATCAAGAACTTTACTTTCTATAACAATCCATCTTTCCTCAATTTGCTTAAGCTTGTCATTGGTGGCAGTCATGAATGGCTGAAGGCCTCGAACCTCATCCAAAATGGTATCTAGGATTGGATTTTGCGATGATAAAATTGGTGAAGGTGGATCATTTTTGTGCCTTTTCGGTTTTGTGCCAGAAACCGATGGTCTGGACAAGTGGGGGTCACTAGCCATCATCAAAAACAACAGCAAGTCAAACCAAAAAGACAAACGAGAAAGTAAAACCAAAGCAGCAAAATGTTGACGGAACTGCAATGTAAGGAGGTAAGTACGCCACTCACACAGGTGCACTGAATCAACTCAGGGATTGGCGACTGGAAATGGACTTGAGCTTGGGCTTGAACCTGACCGAGGTACCCCAAGGACAATGCACTGATGTATGTAATAAAAAATAATGTACCCAAGCCTGAATGAAAAAAGTCCATCAATAATAGACAAAGAGCACCTGGTAAAAGCAGCAGAAGTTGGAAAAAAAACACTAACCACAAAGGCACCTCATGAAGTACAGCACATGTGAGGAGAAGCACTGCATATTGAAGTAGGAGGCGGGCCAGAGCACTGCATTATCAGGAAGAGGTGAAAAAACGGCTAAAAATAGCAATAATAAATCCAGAGGTGGGCTTCAGGCATCACAAAGGAATTGGTTGGAGGCAACACAGCCTCAATTGAGCAGTCGACAAAGACTGAAGAGGAAAAAGCGAGTGCTGCAAAAAACGGAACAAAATGGCGGCCGCTCGCATCTCTGAGGGAGAGAAACCGCCGATGCGAGTAAAAGCTGCCAAATGTGTTGAAAATTGGAGAGGAGGCGGTCGAAAGACTCACCGAGATGTCCCCATTGCCTTGCAGTCCCTCAAAGCAGCCCCACTGCCAAAAAGACGGTAATAGCAGGCTCCGAGTCCCGTGACGAAGCGGAGCTCAAGCAGGGTCCGCCATCTTCCCTCGGCGTTCAAGCCACGCCTCCCATGAATTATACTTTTATAGCCCTGGTGGCTGAAATAAAGTGTTTGTGACTTAAGTACTTTGGTAGTTTGATACATGCCTTCCCAAATGAAAACTGTTAAAACAGAAGGATGTCTTTCTTTTCCATAATGAGGGCAGAAATACAGACTAAATGCTATTTATTCTTAAAACCTATAACTAATTCAGAAAAATAAGCTCAGAATCGAAGTTAATCCGTCAGCAAAGATCACTGTACCATCCATTCATATTTTTGCCTTGAAAGTGGTGCTGAGGTGCTTCTGACACATACACAAACCCACACATGCATGCATGCACGCATCCAAGCAGTGGAACCACCTCCAAGTATGACGGAATGAGGGACAGGACCCTTGATGGCTGTTTGACTACAGGGCTACCCCGCAGAGCGTTGAGTTTCCACTAGGAGTTGAAACCCCTCCCAAAACGGGATGGAGTGATTACATGAGACTAATTTGTCCTAGAAAAGTGATAAGGAGCAGCTATCTGCCCTTATAATATGTAGAATAGGGAAATTCTCTGTACTACTCATACCAGGGGGCACACAGTTTTCGCCCTGAAGAAAGTCCAGCACCCTTTATGGGGCGTACATGGACTGAAACATGTTGGCTATAGGGTCTTCGGACCATAATATCCCTACTGACCCTTTCTTTATATTTTATCATTACCCCCAGCAGATCCAAGAATAAAGGGAAACTGGGATCTGTTGGTGGGCTTTGAATCTTTATCCCCCTGGCCAAAAACATCTTCCTAAGAGCGCCCTGAAAGACGGTTGAGCCCACCCTGACTTTTAGGCGTCTGGGTGTCCCAATGATGAAGCATGAGACCACTAGGGTGTGTGAGGGAATATAAAATAAAAGGATTTGCCTCCTTTCCCACCTAGTAGTGGTGTTCCTGTAGTAGCTTCACATAGGGATCTCCACACGATCAGAGTTCTAGGATTGTTCAAATAGATCCAACCACTCATTAGTGAGTCGGTAGTGGGGAGTACTTTTTGGTAAAGCAGTGTTAAAACACGGGAGGATTCAGTCCCCTCTTTAGTTCCTCTCGGCCCCCCCACCCCATAAGTCTGGAAGTTTTTCCTGCTTACATTGTGCATTACGTTATGCACGCACGCACACACACACTGCATGAACTCAGACACACACACCCCTCTCATAGATATACAACCACAACTCCAATCTATGCAGTGCATCTTTGGATGTATATAAACAATATCCTGATAATAATAGCGCATGTATTTTGTGACAACTTAGAGTTGTTGCAAAGTCTCCACTTGATATTGTTATGGAAGCAAATGTTTTCATGTAACAATGCAGAGGTCACTCTTGCCTGTTTCACATTTCTAAAGTTGTCTTCTCAGAAGCCAGTCTTTCTTAAGTCTGTTTTGACAGGGCAGCTGTCCCATGAATTTATGTGATCAACATAAGAAAATCAACCTATAAGAGAGAGGAACTTTGGCTTAGTGCACATGTTCATTTCACAAAGTATAGCATTTGATTGGGCAGAGGTTGTGTACTTCCTCTGAAAGAGTGCTTGTATTACAATTTCTGACTTGTGGAAAATGTATGCTCAATACCGCAGGATTTCGTTGGTTATAGTGAAAAGCCAATGATAAATGCTATGGGCCTAATCTGTTTATTATGTAAAAGGTATGACAAATACAGTAGATCTGACATATTATTGTGGAAAGCACTTGTAACACCAGTAGGCATTCAAAAGTGGATTGTTATGACACTGTGTTAAAGCCTGTAGACAAGTAGTGGAATCTCACAGATTACTGGAGTAGGCAAGAGTTTTGGTGTCAAACAAACCCTTCTGACAAACCTTGGGGGTTGAAGATATGCACTTTCAAAATCCCTGTTACCCCTTCTTAGGTTTTTTCATTTTATTCATATTGGCAATTCTTTGATTGTATGCCTGATGGTTGCCGTGGGAGAAGGCTTATGCGCAATACTGTAGACTTGAGTTTATTATGGTGACAAGCTAATGAAAGAGTTTATAGCCCTGTTTGGTTCATTGTATAGTGGCATTAGATTCCATGAGTCTGATCTGGTTATAATGAGATGTAAAGTCAAAGGCCGAAGGCCTGAATTATTTTTTGGGAAAAATATATGCTAAAGCTAATTGACCTTAAATGGCGGATTGTTATTCCACTGTGATAAAGATCGCGGACAGGTATTTTGTCACGCTTAATCTCACAAACTTCCATACTGAGCAAGGGTTTTTATTAGAGGTGGGTGGTAAATTCTGCTCGGCCGGCAGAGTTTGCAGAGTTTTGGCCACTCCGAGCTCCTCTCCGAACACAGAGTTCGAAAAAAACTCCGCCAACCCACCGGCGGAGCAGAGTTCAGTGGCACACTCATCCCTAGTCTGAGCTGTGGGGGACTTACTTGTGGCAACAATAGGGTTTCTTCACCCCCAACGACCCTCAGCAGCCAAAGGGACTACATCCCCCAACCAGTAGTGCATCAGGAGGCCCCTTTGAAGAGTGGTTGAGAAAGGGGGCTGGCCTCCAACAGCATCCCAGCAATCCCACAGTGGGGTACTTACTTGTGACAACAAAATAGGTTCCTGGCCCTTAACAACCCTCAGCAGCCAAGGAAACTTAATTCCCAACCAGTAGTGTGCCAGGGGCCACTTTGCAGAGTGGCTGAGAGAGGGGGTGGGGCCTATGACAACATCTCAGCAATCCCGTTGTGGGTGACTTACTTGTGGCAACAATTGGTGTTCTTGGACCCCAACGACCCTCAGCAGCGAAGGGGACGTCATCCACTAACCAGTAGCGCGCCAGAAGGCACCTTTGCAGAGTGTTTGAGAAAGGGGGCTTGGCCTCCAACAGTGTCTCAGCAATCCCGCTGTGGGGGACTTGCATATGTCCACAATAGGGATTCTTGGCTCCCAACGACCCTCAGCAGCCAATGGGACGTCATGTAGTGCGCCATGAGGCCCCGTTGCAGAGTGGTTGAGAAAGAAGGCGGTCCTCCAACAACGTCTCAGCAATCCCGCTGTGGGTACATACTGGTGGCAACAATAGGGGTGCTTGGCCACCAACGACACTTAGTAGCAAAGGCGTGACTGCACAATATTCCACCTGCTCTCGGAACTCTGCGGAATATGGCAGAGTTTTTCGGCAACTCCATGGAATTTTGCAGAGTGAAACTCTACGAGCTCCAGCCGGGCCTAGTTTTGATGTTGATTAGCCCCTTTGATAAACCCTGGAGGTGGAAGATTTGCATTGGAAGATTTCTTGTTAACCTCTCTTATAGGAGAATGTATATTACTTTTTCAGCTATAATTTTTAAAATATTTGCAATTTTAAAATAGTATGCCTGATGGTTGCCTTATGGAAAAGCTCACACTCGAATCAGTAGCTCTGAATTTGGTATGGTGTACAGACAATGATCAAGGCTATAATATAGGCCTGATTGGTTCATTACAAAAAGTCATGTCAGATACCTTAGGTCTGGGCTGTTTATAATGAAAACTTATGGCAAAGGCAGTTGGTCTGACTTTTTATGACAGGGTATGTTAAAGTCAATTTTTGTTAAGGGTTTATTATTAAACTGTGTAAAAATGTTTGTGCTACATGAATATCACAGATTACTGTAGTAGACAAGGGGTACGGTGTTGGTCAACCCCTCTGACAATCCTTGGATGTAGAAGATTTGTACTTTGCTAATCCGTGTTAAACTCCCTTAGAATGGTTTTGACAAATCTAATGATGTTCATATTTTACATTTTATGATTGGAATCACTTAAGGTTGCCTTGTAATACTGCTTAACTGCAAGTCAATTCTAAGAATTACAGGCCTGTTTGGTTCATTTGGCAAATGAATGTCAGATGCCCTAGGTGATCTATTTATCATGGAACATTACAACAAAGGCATTAGGCCTGGTTGTGAAGAACATACCTGCAAACAAGTACTTTGTCATTTGGAATGTTGCAGACTACCATCGTAGGTCAAATTTGTCGTTATCCCCCTCCTTTTGAATCCAGTGGCTAAAGGATTTGCAGTGTGATAATCCTTTCAGGCACTTCAAAAGGAGCACTATCTGGTTTTGACAATTTTAATTTTGTATACATTTTGGATGTATGACAGTATCCCTGATGCTTGTCACTTGGGAAAGCCTGTGCTCAATTCAGTAGGCATGAGTTTATGATGATGGCATGCCAATTATAAGCCTGTAGGCCTGATTAGTTTAATAAGAAAGCATATGTCATATGCCATAGGTTTGTTCTGATTACCATGAAAAGTTATTACAAAGCCAGCAAGCCTGACTTGCTTATTATAAAGAGCATATGCTAAAACCAATAGAACTGCGTGCATGGATTGTTATTACACTTTTTTTAAAGCCAAGAGACAGGTATTGTGCTACTTGGAGCCTCACAAATTAATTTAGTAGGCAAGGGTGTAGGTTTGGTTACCTACTTTGACAATCTCTGTGAGTATATGATTTGCACTGAGATCATTTTTGTCTGGCTCTCTTAAAAGGGTCAATATGTGGTTTTGCCAATTTTAATTATCTGTAAATGCAATTTCATGATGGTATGCCTTGTGGAGAAAGATTACATTCAAACCAGTAAGTCTTTGCTGCTCATGGTACCAATGATAAGGCTGGACGCCTGATTGGCTGATTGGGAAAGATTATGTCAGATGTCTTAGGTCCAATGTGGTTATTTTGAAAAGTTATGAAAATAAGAAGTAGGCCTCACCTATTTAGCCTGAAAAGCATATGATAAAGCCAATAGGCATTTGAGAGTGCATTGTTATCACACTGTGTTAAAACCTGTAGACAGCCGTTGTGCTACATGACATCTCTGAGATGTATGTAGAAAAGGGGCTTTTGTGTTGGTCACTCATTCTGACAAACCCTAGGAATAGAAGATTTGCACTTTGATATTTGTTGCTAACTCCTCTAAGAAAGTTTGAATAGTATGTTGGCAAGTTTCATTTTGCATATATTTGCAATTTTATGATGTATGCCTGATGGTTGCTTTGTGGTAATACTTAATCATAATATAGTAGGCCTGAGTTTGCATGGTGTCAAGTCAATTTTGGTGCTATAGACCTGATAGTTTCATTGGGAAAGACCATATTAAATGTCATAGGTTTGTTCTGTTTATTATGAAAGGTTGTGGCAAAGGCAGTAGACCTGATTTTCTTATTATAAAAAAACATAACCAATAGGTTCAGTCAGTCACTCATTTATTTGATCAAAATTGACAAAAAAAGCACACATAAAAACATAATCACAATACCGTTATAAAAACAGTAAATATAAAGCAAGCCATTGTTGTCCTGTACAGTAAAACAAATACTAGAAGCACTCGGGTTAATAGAGATGTCTGAATGCAATGTGACAAGCAACCTGTGCACGATCCATTTAACAAAATCCCCAATTAATGTGCACTATGTTTAGCGGGGAAAAGTTTAGGGCATCTCATCTCAAGCAAGTAGACTATACTGATATAAAAGTAAAATGTTTGTCTTAAATAAAATTAATGAGAAGAAAAGTAAAATCTCAAACATTAAATCAGTTACATTAATTTTTAAATCAGGTGACCATCTTGGAAAGTACTAATCACAGTGCATCATTGTTTTACCCTTAGAAGAGGGCCACCATCAAGCATTATGTCAGCTATCTTGGATGTTTTTAACATCTCTACACTATGCACAACACTATTCCAAGAGGCCCAGCCAGTGCAGTGCTTCCTGAGTGGCCATCCTGGATTAATATTTCGCATTGTGTATAAGGATTTTACTGCTACAAGGTGGCCAATACATTGCTTCTAAACCTTGCAGCCCTGTGTAACTATATACTAATGATACACTATGTGCAAAACTGTTAGAAGGTGGCTGCACACTGCTATGTTCAGTTTTAATTGTTATTGCAAGCTGATGCTTGCCATTTTTAGTCAATGATATGTTTTTTTTCTACTTTTATTCTTTTAATGTATCTTACATGTGGTTGTTAAGTTTGGATGTATTCTATATAGTGATTGGATAAGTGAGTGAATGCAAGAATGAGCTAGTGGTGGATGACTGGTTGCATGAATACAAGAGTAATTGGCAGACTGCGTGTGTGAAAAAGACTATTGAGGGCCTAAACTCACTAGCCACTAAAAAGGCAGTTTCAGTTAAGAGTCAACCCTAATGGCATTGCTAATGCTTGGTTTTGAGAAGTAGACGTTTGGAAGTTAACTGCAACTGCTATGTGTTTTTTCCATCATAACATGAGGTATTAGAGTCAAGATGGAAGTCCAGAAACTTTGCACAGGATACAAAGGGTTATTACATTTGACACATCAAAGGGCAAAAGTGACCCCTGATAGCTCAGTGCTATTTCTAAACTCCTACAATCATCTAGACAAGGACCATTCCCTGCGTAAATAAAAGAAAACCCCACAAGTAACCTTGTCTCTCCCTTCCTTTTAGGAAATGTTGCACACAGATACAACACATTACACAGCAATGAATTTCAAGAACAATTAATAAAAGCCCCAAAACAAGTTCACACAAATTAAAACATAATCACCTAATAACCAAACATATAAGAAGAAAATCAATAAACTACTGTGTCTGACAAGCCAGATCAACCTCTTATTGAATTCTTTTTCTATGGAGTTGAACAGCACAGAGATTAAATGCTCCCAAAAATGAGAGAAGCAAGAGCAAACACGTAACACAAACATGTAAAGATGAGATTATATAGGTAGATAACAAAGGGGTTTCTGTTTTTGTGATATGTGTTATGGGAGACTACATATTGACAGTAAAACTGCATATGTTGAAATCTCATTCTCCCATATAAAGCACTATGCTACTCAGGTGGGTATGGTCTGCATTATTTAAATAAATGATAACTGATACAATTTAACTTTGCAGAGAAATTCACCTCTATTATAGTCCATTCAGGGGTATCATGGGCACTGAAAGGCTACTTGACCTTTGTCACGGAGGCTAGAGTTCTTTGTCATCCATGTCCTGGGGTCTCTGCTACTATGCTCTGAAAAAATTGGCAAAATTCAAACCTTTCTGCACTGGATTCTGAGTGGTAGTGATGGCAAGCAGTCACAGGGTTCTCAGGTTCAAGTATTGGGGGGGTTCTCAGGTTTATGTATTGGGGGGGTCTCAAGCTATGTAATCAACAATCACCCATCAGCGGAATAACTGGTTGTCCAACCCAGTGCCATGGTTTGATAAAGAAAAGTACTTTAATAAACACAGAAAACTCAATACTTCAAAGAACAGGTTACAGATACAAATGCTTCACTGTCACTAATGAAATTTCATTTGGGGTCCATGGTGCCTCCTCTCTTTCTTCCCTTCTTCCGGGTTAACTGCTGTGTAGTGTGTGTAGGCCCCCCTTTCTGGTTTCAAGTTCGTTCTGGACAGGTACAGACAACCCCTTTTTACTACTTTGTGCACTCAGTTGTTTCAGCAGTCCCAAAGTGTTATTTCTCAATCACAGAAGAGGCACTCAGTCCAACTTGGGTGACCAGTGAGGACCAGTGAGGACCAAGAGCATTCATCTGGCTTGCTCCCTTTTCCATGAGGAGATGTACCGGTCAGAGGTTCACCTGCACTCAGGCCACAATCACAGAAAGATGCAGTGCATGCTGCAGGAGTGCACAGCTCAAGCGCAGATGTAGCCAATGGCTGACGATGAGCTGGCTTCTGGGCTTCAGGTGAAATGGGGACTTGGGACACAGAGTCAAATGTCATAATCCTCTTTGGAGCAGTGCAACCCCACCACAGGCACAGTTTGTTCAGCGGCACAGCCGCTTGAGCAGACTTTGTTGATGTAGAGGCCCAATCTGCTTGGGCACAGATAACAAAAGTTTTTTTTAGAATTTCTAATATAATGATAAGCTAATTTAAATGAAACTAATAGAAACACTCTGGACTAAAAAACAAACTTTACTAAAAGCATCACTAGACGTTCTCATGAACACCACATATTCACTAAAGGACTTCAGTCGGCCAAAAGTGTGCCAGATGTTTTAACAGGAGTCACTACAGCAGGGTGAAGACAGGTGACTATGTACGTGCATGCTGATTTGCTATGGCATTGATGCAGAATTTCAAATCGTTGTATGCTGGCACAGGTAGGAATGGGAAAATCTGTAAGCTTCAAAAAGAGCTATGCTCCCTGTGTTTTGTAGTTCTTCTGAGATCAGATGAAGCCAGTGGCGGTTACCAAAGAATAGTAAGGGTGGGCAGGATTAGGTCAGGTAGAAAACAAATTCACCTACCTGGCTGCCACCTATCCTTTGTTGATGCATGACACACACAGGCTACTAGACTCCCCTAAGCCAATCACGATGCTGCCGGCCAAACCGTTGTGCGCACTTTAGTGCACCTACCACTCCTCACCCTGCTGGCTGTGACGACAGCCCAGACTCGCCCAGGCCCACCCGATAAGGTAAATTAAACTGCCTCAATATGGAAAAATAAAATTATAATAACATTGTGTTATTATCGTTTTATTTTTCCTTTTTGCACTGCCCAAAAAGCTGTGGGGTGTCAGTCCTGCACCTTAGCGAAGGAGTCACTTCTCAATGAAGTATGCGCTAAGAGTGAACTCTGGATAACTTTTAGAAAGCAGACTTTTTCATGCTGGTAGTCAAATACCAATGCATTGAGGGCACCACCACTGCTTAATATGAGGCAGTGGTTGATGGTGCCGACACCAGTACTTAATTGTCAACACCAGTCCTTATGGCGGTCTGCCACATGGAGGCTCTGTTTGTCTAATTTAGAGATGAGCACAACAAAAGTTGTTTACTAATTCAATATATGTTAAAATTACTAATACCTGCCTCCCTTATAGTTTTGGGGCCCTGAAATAGTCAGGATTGTCACACTTGTAGGAGTGTGATGATTAGTAGTTGTGCAGGTATTGTAATTGGCAGCATTGGGAGGGCAATGGGTGTTGCAAGCTGCAGCGGCCTTCTGATGAGGGCCTTGGCAATTACTTTTTTGCAAATTAAGCACTGGCAAAAGGATGGGTGTCACACAATTCCTTTTTACTTTAGGTTTAGGAAGAAGGTTAATCTAGGGCTGGCTTTAGGGCAGTGCAACTGGTGCAGACACACCTAGTGCTGACCTCAGGGAGGGGTGTGGCTGTGTTTAAAAATAATGTATGGGTCTAAAGGCACCTGCAGATGACTTCCTTGTGTGTCCTCCAGTTTTCAGGCAATAGTAAAACTGTCAAGATTACTCTGGTGATTAATGTTCCTGCTGGAGAAAGATGGTGCTTTGCTTAGTGGCAGTTTGGACTCATTGTAAGGTAGCACAGAGGATTAATGTGCCTGCTGAAAAGAGCATGTACCAAAGAGCGTGTACCATGCAGATCACAGAACTGAGTGTGAGTGGACTATGAGGACCACTATAAAAAATCAAATGTATGTCCAAGAGAAGCTGTGGAGAGATGAGGGGCACTGTTGGAGGCTGGTAGTGAAGGAATGTGTGGAAAAGGAGGTCATTGGGTGGGTGAAAAAAAGAGTGTTGCACTGGGCGCCACTCACACTAAATCCAGCCCTGGGTAAAGTACAGAACGAAGGTAAACATATTTAGATGTTTAGAAACAAATTTACATATTTAGCTGCTATTCGTTGGTTCATTTAGGTCCTTGCAATTGCTCAGGTACTCAGGCCTTACTGACGTGTACTTCTTTTGCAGCAATGAAAGCAGAGCGAAGTATACATAAAGTTCTCCAGTGGATGGCTGGTTCATCTTGGGTAGACAGCTTCACCTCAATATTCATTTTCACACAGGACACCGAGATCATTCCTGCCTGTGGAATTAGGAATTGGGTCCAATTTACTCAGTTTGCTGCAGCAAAGATTTATATAGAGAAATTCAGGGATTACTGTTGAGTCATTGTATAAACTGATCGAAAATCAATAGATCCTGAAAATTAGAAAGTGAACATCCAAAAATCTTGGAAGCATTATCCTCAGCTGCAAAAATCTCATGTGTAGTTTATGTAATTTCATTTTCGAATGTACTCAGTAAAGTAACACAAGATACACTGGACTCTAGGCAAAATGTGTTGTTTCTTGTTTGCCAGCATTTTTGTAACATTCGCTGTAAAAGTGACGCACTGTTGCTCAAGCAACTTAAAAGCAGCAGTTATGTTAAAAAGAAGTACTTGGTGTGTCTTTTCAACTCACCCGCACATGCGCGCACCTACACCTCATACATACACATTAGACCTACAATGTGATGTGCACCCGATAGAAGGAAAGGGCTAGGCCACAGGCCTCATAGAAGTTCTAAAAACAAGGAATTTAAAACATTTAGGGACTATTTAAACAAATGTTTGCTCAGTTTGATTTTTCTGTCCTGTTGCGTAAGTGTTCCTACCTTCACTGTGAGCTCCCTTGCAGAGTTATGTTATGCTGCCAGATCTTAGGCACTGCTGCCCAGAGAGTGTACACAATGGGCCTTATTTACAAGATTTTGCCGTAAGGCGGTGCCGCAGGCCTTCCTACAGCGCTGCCCTACCATAGCTGCCAAGGGTATGTGTGACATTTTCATAATTTCAGTACAATTATGAGTGACATTGAATGACTATGAGTGACCCTTTCTTGCAAGCAAAATCAAGCAATGAAGATAAGAAAACATATAAATATCAGCCAGACCAGCGCCTACCAGCGTGCCGTGTTCTCCCGCTGCTTGCTCAAATATGACTGCTAAGTCACTTAGTATTTAGTGTAGCCAGGTGCTCGGGTGGCTCTATAATGCGTGACTTTACATTTTGGTGTGGTGATGTAGACCACCACACCAAAATGCGTTAGTCTAATGCCTGAAGCGTGGTATTTGGCAGGGCTGCCCTATGGCAAAAGAAAGGGGCAGGAATGCACCGTAGCTATCTGATACGGTGCATTCACGTCCTTTCCCCCTGCACGAGTGCACAATGGGCTGCCATGCGCCAATGCAGGCAACTCTGGCCATGGTGCAAAGGTGCCTGCATTGCAGCACAAGAGGCGTTTTCACCTTTCTATGTGTGTTACTGAATGCAGCACACATAGAGAAAGGACAAACGAGGAGAAATAAAGGTATTTCACTTCTTTGTGCCTCCCTTACACCTCCTCTAGGGAGGAGTATGCTTTTGGCGCTGTCTTAGAGTTATGATTCCTCGTAAATCTGGAGCATTGTTAAAAAGACATGGGTGTTGCTGGGAACGCCCACATCACCACCCATTGCACGCCCCTTTAACACAGAAAACTGCATTAATGAGAATTATATTTACAAGGCCACATTAAGCCACTCAAAGTGGCCTAGTGCTGCTTTCTAAATGTGGCGCAGACCCCTGCACCACCAGTGTATCACAAAAAGTGTAAATGAGGCCCAGTGAGTGCCCCAACCATAGTCGGTGTGACAGCTGCCCCCTCATCTAATGGTTAGGCGCACTGGTGACAGCTGTTTTTATTACCAGAAGCACAGGTCATGCACTCCTCTAAACGGGGTCCTTCTTTCCTGCTGTGTGGCACACAGCAAGGAAACTATGCTCATTGAATCATAAAATGTTTTGAATAAAGAGGTATGTTCTTTTGAGGGTTTCCCTAATGAAATCATACTAAAACAAGAATGAGAAAGCTTGAAGTGCTGCAGCATATAGCATGTACCTGCGGAATAAAAACAAGGACCAGACATAGGCACAACACGATCATGATGTCATGTCAGTTGACTGAAAGGAAGTCTTTCTAAGCTGAATCACCATGGGGACTGGGTGCTGCATCCTAATGGATAACACAATTAAGATCATTAGCCTGAAAGTGAATGGCTTAAATAATAGATGAAAGTGCACTCCATTTTGCCCTGGATTGGCAGTGTCATCTATCAAGAAACTCATTAATACAGGCTGAATGAGGTAACTTTAATGTTTCTCCTTAATTTTTTTTCTTCTATGTGGAAAATGTATTAAATAAAGTGTTAACTGGTGCATACAAACCACCCACTGCCGATTCACAGGGGCGCTGAGTCCTGGCACCCCTGTGAATCAGTGCATAACAAAAAAAAAGTGGTCTGGTCCCATTACTTACACTCCTAAACCATTACATGGATTGGGGTAAAAGTTGCTACATATTAACGGGTTAATAAATGTAGGTTTATATTTAAATGGTTTATATTCTGTTGAGTGAGGTTCTCATTTCATTTTCTGTATCATGGCTTAAGATCGATTGATCCCTCGCGAAAGGATAATCCCAATAGTCAGTTTTAATCACTGGACCTAGAGTGGTATATCAGCCTGCATGTTGTTTGGATCACTCAGCGGTAGAGCTCGAGTTTTCCATTTACCGGGACATAGTCCTAAGGCTGCAAAGTGCAGGTGAACAACGTCATCTATTACAGAGAGAAGTCGATGAATGCACTAACAAGCAGCAGTCTGCTTTCTACCTGGTTTTTGAATTCCCTCCACTGGCACTGAAACCCACCTACATGATTGTGATCAATATTTTACAATGATTGACAGAGATGTTGCTAATAAATGGGCTTAACCAGTGGAGATACAAAAGCAGAAGACCTGTACATGGGGAGTCAGAAGAAAGAGTTTGCTAGTCAACAGTAAATCTATAGAAAGACTAAAGTATGGTTACAATTTCAATCTATTCAAAATTCCACATCAATTTAGGTCAATTTTGGAAGTGCAGATGGAGAGAAAAGAAAGCAATGGTAGGTTGTTTGATCTCCCCATGTGCATACTGATCCAGATTGAGAGAATGGTAAAGATCCCTGTAGAGTAGGCCAGCTAAAGTCAGTCTTGACTTTTGAAACAACAGGAAAATTCAGACGGCAATGAATTGGAAGCGTAAGAATGGTGTGCATTGGAAATTGGCCTACTGGTTGAGCGTGCTGAACCCTATTCAATCAGTAACCACAATTCCTGTCTGGGTGAAGTCACTAGCAAACCCAAAATTAATATGTGCTTAACCCTCTGGAAGCTTGGCAGAAAGCAGTCAGGCTTAACTTAGAAGCACTGTGTAAAGTATTTATGCAGCACTTCAAACAATAATAAAGTGTAAACACTACACAAGCAAAACACCACACCAATTTAGAAAACTAGAGTAAAAAGTAATACATTATTTGAGTCCATAACAACAAAAATTCAATCAGTAGAAACTTGAAATATGCAATTTCAAGGTAAATCTGTGAGTAAAAGCACAAAGTGCCAAATGTGGTTATCCGGTCACACTAAAGGACGACAAACTTACAAGTTCAGGCTGACTGCAATGGAGTGAGGGCCGAATACAGGGACCAAGTAAGGCCGCTGAATAAAGTACCTAAATCCTGGCTTGTGGAGTGTTGCGTGATTTCACGACAAAGATGCGTTGTGCAGCGGTGATTCTGAGGGGCTGCAATGTAGAGTCCTGCATCATCATCAAGCATGCCGTTGATGAGGGGCTTGCAATGCGAAGTACTGTGTTGAAGGTGCGCTGCATGTCAGCAGTTCCAAAGAAGTTACAGGGCTGCAATACGAAGTCCTGCATCATTATCAAGGATGCCATCAACGAGAGGCTTGCGATGCAACGGACGGCATCAAGGACGTGTCATGCAGAGGCGGTTCTGAGGAGACTGCACGCTGCAATGCGAAGTCCAGCATCGGGGATACCTCATGATGCAATGGATTCGAAGCACAGCAGCGAGCAGATGTGTCCCACTGCATCAGTTGTCCCCACAGGACCACAGCTGGACTGGCAGAGTACCTTCAGACCCACTTCCAAGTGTTCAGGAATGAGGATCCACTACTTGAGGGGGTAAGACTCACAGCAGTAAGAGTCTAGGTGCTGTTTTCAAGGTGGTTGGAGCCTTTTCTGTCCCTGAGGCTTGAATCAGGAGGCCACTGAACTAGCCCTTAGAGTCAGTCTGGTGATCCTGGGTTCAAGATGCACAGACTTTTTCACTCGGCAGGGCAGAAGAGCTGTAGGATAGCAGAGTAGCCGTCCTTATTGCAAAGCAGCACAGCAGTCCTCCTGAGACTTACACACGTTCAGAGGTGTGCTGAAGAGTTGGATTGTGGGCCCAACAGTTATACCTGGTGCCCTTTTGAGGAAGGAGAAGGTTATGGAGGCTTCCACTCTCGGAGTTGGTTGGAATTTCCTACCTCCCTATCCTGACCCTAGCTTCTCTGTGGTCACAAAAGACTACTGTCAAACCCTTTTTGAGCGTGCTCAGGCAAAGCCATTGTGATATGCAGCTCCTCCCCATCATCAAATCAGAGATGGCCCATCCTGCCAGCACCTATTCTCTTTTATCTCACTGTGTATGAGCAATACACACAGACCAACAGCAAACTATACATAGTCATGTGACCCAGGATACAAGCTGAGGACACCAACTGCTTCAGGCAAGAAAATGCCAACTTCCTAAAAGTTACATTTCCAGAAATGTGACTTAAAATTCAACTTTATAATGAAATAGGGTTTTCATTTGCAATTCTCTAGACACCAAACTCAACATTCCTATCAGCTTCCAATTGAAAGTTATCACGCAATAAATGTAATCATGTAACCCAATGTTATCCTATGAGAAAGGTAGGCCTTACAGTAGTGAAAAACAAATTTGAGAGTTTTTCACTACCACAGCATGTATAAGTTAAAAGTACGCAGCCAACAAGTGTCTGGATTTCGTTCTGCACATTAGAATAACCGCTCTCAACAGAAGCTAAACCATTTAAACATAAACCTGAATTTATTAATTCATTAATTTGTTGCAACTTTCACCCCAATTCATGTAATAGTTTAGGATTGTAAGTAATAGGATTGTCGTAACCGACCACTTTTTTTAATACACTGAACCCTGCCCTTCGGAATATTTAGGCCCTACTATGGGGGTGAATTATATGTATCAAAAAGGAAGGTTCGGGCCACGCAAAAAGTTTAATTTGCCAGGTCAAAATGGTAGATTAGAACTGTACATACAAGCTGCAATGGCAGGCCTGAGACATGTTTAAAGGTCTTTTTAGTGGGTGGCACAGTGAGTGCTGCAGGCCCTCTACTAGCAATAAACGTACAGGCAATGGGTACATGTAGTCTCACTCTACTTGGGACTTACAGAAATGAAATATGCCATTTGGGTGTAAATCAATTCGATCATCTTTAGAGGAGAGAGCACACATGTTAGCAATAGTTAGCAGTGGTAAAGAGCTGACTCCTAAGGCCAACAAAAACAAGATTAACATAAATGGAGGAGCAAAGCAAAAAGTTTTGGGGAAGACCACACTAAGGTTGACAGGTCTAACAGTGTGAAATTAACCGGTTAATGTATGTAGTTTTACCAGGAATTAATTTGCACCACAAGAGGTTATGTAATAGATGGATGTTTTTAAATGGATGTTGCATGACCCCATTCACCCACCAACAGTTTGGAACAAATTTCCTCTCATATCGCTTTAATGGGCTTGCACAACTAAAGCAATTAATTGGATGTTTAGAAACCGATTGTGCACAAGGTTCCATAACAGTTGTATTCAGTATGTTAGAGATGTGATAGGAACTCTGCTACCACCATCCAAAAACTGTACCGGGGTATTATTGAAAATAAGACGGCATGACGAATGTAGAAAAAAACCTGGTACTTTTGTTAATACTTATGGCCTGCATGATTATACCCACATCTTGATAACTCCTTATAACCTCACATTAGGTTAGTGGCATTCTAAAATGAGATGGTAGAAATACTGATATGAATCAATAATTGTAAGAAATTGTTATCTAACTGTGGGAGGTTTGAGTGAGATGGGAAGATGAGATGATATAGATAGATACCTTTTACGGTTGCCATCTGGAAAGTGAGTTTAATCATGAAATGCAAGACAGAGCTTAGACAGTGAACAGACTGATGTGTTAATGCTATGATTCATGCATAATATTTTGGATTAATTGCTGTATTTGCCTAGTTGGAGTTGATTTTGAATGTGCCTGTTAATTGACTTGTCCCCATTTTGGAATATACCTTTCTAATTTTTAGCATTGATTTAATAAAAACTAATTTATAATTTTTGTAATAAAAATTATGATCATTGCATAAATGCACATCATAAATGATGTGGGCGCTTTAGTGCAAAGATTGTCTATTCAGGGGTTCGCACATAATCAGGGGTTAGCCAAACATATTGCCTTTTCTTAAACTCCTTCTGCAATACTTCCACCACTTTGTATTGATAGTCCTTCTACCATCATTACAGCTGAGTACACAGGTAGTTTTCAATGTTCAGTAATTGATTTTGCCAAATTCTCTAATTTACCTATGAAGTGGACGTGATAGGACGGGGAGTGCCTGCCAGCAGATAGACCGTGATCCGAGCTGCCTCTTGGACACCTGAGCTCACGGGTACATCCGGCTTCACCGAGGAGGACTGCATCCCATCTCGGCTCCCGGCGTCCTGGACATCCTACTTCTCTCGCACTTGCTGTCGGATCCCTCAGCTGTCCGCAATATGCGTGACTCTGCGTTAGGACTAACTGTAACCTGCGTGTCTCTGTTCTCCTTGTAAGTGCGCGACTGTTGTGCACAATTTCGAGCTACCCAGAAAAAAATATCGAAACTTCTTAAAAGCAAAGATTGGAATCTACTCTTGCAATACAGCGCCTAGAAGCACCAGCTACAGACTCAGTAACATCTGCAAAACAGCACCTTGCAACATGGCCATCAGTAGCTCAGCACCCACAAATCGGAGTCACGCGTGGATGGCAAGGTGCTAACAGCACACGTTAACCATATGTCCAGGCCTTCGCGACTTGGTGCCTAGAACCACGAGGGACCTTCGTCAATTACACACACGAGTGGCAGGATTTCGAATTGGACACCGCTGGGGGAGCGAGGAGGCAGACGCTCTCTTTATCCTGTGTGCTTGGGCGGGTGCTGGAAACTTACCTCGCCGTAGCTGCTGCAGACTTGCCGCCATACGTTGGGAGCATAGGACTACGGCTCCCAGGAACCTCAGTGACTCCGCCCCCACCCGGCAGCACTTCCGCGCACGGAGGCGCTAAATTCAAACGGCTCCCTCCGCGTCGCGGGACGCGCGCGGGCGGCGCCGGGCTAAGCCCGGGCAAAGGGCGGGCCGTTGTGTGGCCGTTAGGGGGCCGGAAGGGGTCGGGTCGGGCTACCCCATTAAGCACTTACGTAAGGCATTTTTTATTGTTGTTGCAATGTGCTACCCATATGTTCGTATTTGGTAATATAATTGCAGAGCTCCCTGTTATATTCTGTCATACGGTAGCCATAGCAAAAGTCATATTAGATACAGATACCAAGTAGAATTTTGTTATTACTATCACCTAAAGTTATAGGCCCTTTTGCTTACCCGCGTGTGCAATTCTTAGCTTAATTTGTCTTCCTTCTTGCATATAATGGCCAAATCTAAGTCGACCATGGATAACTATTTGGTCAAAATGGTACGCAAGATTAATAACGACAGAAGGAAATCGCTGGGTAGAGAAACCTCCCCAGAACCCATACATTCAATTTTGGATGATGGTAATAGTGTTTCTATGGACGAACCCCTTGATATAGATCCCTCGATGGAGGGGAATGTAGTAACTATAGATGCGTCACAAGATGACCCTGACCAGGAGCCACAAACTGCCCCAACACCACATTCTCCTGCTAAGAGGGTAGTAAGGAAATGCAGGACAACCCAGGTGAAGGATAGGAATATACATCTGAAGGAAGCAGGACAAAAAAGAAACAAAAAAACTAAGGAGATCCAGTCGAAGAGTGATGATATGGACCTAGTTTCTATGAGCCATATAGCTAAGTTGTTTGAAGAAAAACTAAATAATACTGTAAAACCCCTGGTGGAAAAGATTGACTTTCTCACAGCTGAAGTATTAAGACTAAGTGACCTTTTAAATAAAAAGGATAGGGAACAGAGCAATAAACTACCAGAGCTACTGCTCCATGCAGGTCCTACTGTAACGGCTAATGCGATAGGTGGAGAGATATCCCCCAATTATAATCCTGAGATAAGGGCGTTACCATGTGCAGCTAAAGGTACCACCCAGACAAAAGAACACACATCCAGAGTTGGGAGTCATACTATTGAGAAGGGAAACATGCGATATACTGACCTTCCCCCTGATTGTGAACCCTATGTTATAGTCCTTTCAAATGTGCCACCAGTAGACCACATGACATGTAAATCCCAGGAGGAATCGCACGACTCGCTAAAAAGGAAATCTTTAGCGTGGTTGAACAAAAATTGTGGATTTCCATCTAATTTTGCTGAGCAAATACTGTCTACTAGACGAGTCCCCTGGATTGGTAATTCTAGGAAAAAATGTAAGGGAGACTGTGTGATTATAAATTTCAGAAACCCTCAGCACGTTATTACTGTTTTACTTAGAGCAGCCTCCCTTGACCCAGGGGAAAATGATGTGACTGTCCACCCGCTGGGTTATTTTTACAGTCATTTAGATAAAACAGGCCAATTTAGGACTATTACTAAGGGGAACCAAAATACCACTAAACATCCGGTTTTCCAAATCTCCACTAAAAATCGATATCAGGAATTGAGTACCCTGGATCAAAATGACTGACTCGTACAGGATGGGGACCTAGTTGTAGAAACATCTCTGAATACTCAGGCATTAGGACAATCAATGAATAATGGAGAAGCTATTCTTAATATTTCAATGAATTTAACCTCTAAAGTTATGGTACCAGGCGAACTGCCATTTAGTGGAGGATCATACAAGAGTACCTTGGGAGAGGGTGTCAGGGTGGCCGAAGTATGCAAGGAAGTTATAACAAACCAAGGTTCTACCATGAATACAGAAGAAAGGGAAGAGAGAATTAGTGCAAACAATATTGAAACTGAAATCTTAAATTCTCCACTTACACCTATGGCTAATACACTACCTGCCATATCCCAACCTAATGTAAAAAATAATCTAAGTACAAGATTGATATCCTGGAACATCGCAGGGTTAGCTAGAAATTTAAAAGATGCAATATGGTGCTCCTATATAGATGATTATGATTTTATTCTTTTACAGGAAACTTGGGCTATAGAAACCCCCCATATGCTAGGGTATAAATCATTTAGCCTGAATGCAATTCCTTCAGTAAGAGGTAGAGCATCAGGGGGACTGGTCACATGGGTGAAAGCAAAATTGGATATAGTTGTTACCCGATTGACCATTCCCTCTCCAGATATATTATGCTTAAAGATTGTGACGAGGGGAAATGCAATTATGTATTTAATAAATATATATAACAGACCATACCCAGCAAATAAGGAATCCAAGGTGGTAGAACTCCTGGACTCTTTTTTGGATTCATTGGGCACGTCTGCCCACGTAGTAATTAGTGGGGATTTTAATTGTAAGTTCGAACCTGTTTTGGGGTTGGAAACTTTATTTGACGAACAAGATGTTGCCAATGGAATTTTGCCTTTAGATTCTATGGGGCCAGTCAAAAATACTATAGCTGCCATTCAGATTCTTCAGTTTACTGTGGCTCATGATCTGAGGGCTTGTAATGGTCGTTTTAGATCTGATAGACCTTCGGCCCCAACCTTTTCGAAAGGCAATTGTAGATCACATATAGATTTTGTTTTGGTCTCAATGTATCTATGGTACTTAATTATTGATTTCAAGGTAGACTTTAGATCAGAGAGTGATCATCTCCCTCTTCAACTATGGCTATCTCCTCACCCCTTCTCATCTAGACCAGCTGGAGAAACATTATTAAGTACTATTGATGATGAGCCACAGATAGCGAATAATAGGCGTGACCTGAAATGGCCATCTATTCTGGGAAAAGAAAAATCACTACAAGATATTTATACTACATTCTCTGATACTATTGAAGCTTCACAGAAGCCAATAATGGGCTCTAAGGAAGTCCTAGTTCTACATACCAATTTAGTAGATGCGCTATCTCCCTTTTTAAGTAAATTGTATAATAAGGGTGCAAACTCAAAAGGGAACCACCATGAACAAACGAACCCATGGTATAATAAAGAGTGTCGGATAGCAAAGTCCAGGTTGATACAGGCAGTAAAATCTGAAAATCAACAGGACATAAAAAATGGTAGACAGGTATACAATAAAACCATGATAAAAGCAAAAAGCGATTGGGACGGTAGACTCTGGGATGATCTCCTAAGTGCGGCAAAACTAAGAGACCAGAGTACATTCTGGAATTTAATTGTAAAGGGAAATAAAAAAGGTAGATCACCAAAGGATATCTTTTTAGACGAGAAAACTTGGTGTGATCACTTTTCTAAGCTCTATTCTAGTGATGAGGAGGGATTAACCCCAGGGTATCCGGAGATTACCCCAGAACCGAGCATTGATCCCTTACGATTCAGTCTAGACGAAAAAATTCTGGCACTACAGGCAGTCAAAAATGGAAAAGCGCCTGGTCTTGATAAAATTCCTGGAGACCTTCTAAAGCATGATGAAGAAGTGTGGGGGCCGTACATTAATTTTCTATGCAACTCAATAGTGTTAGGAACTCCAATCCCCGATTCTTGGAAAGGGGCGGAAATCATAACAATTTTTAAAAAAGGTGATCGTTACGATCCGAGTAATTATCGCCCAATAAGTTTAATTGATATTTTACAAAAAATGTTCTCCAGACATATTTTAAATAGACTTTTAGATTGGATCGAGGACACGAAGGTTTTAACTAAATTTCAAGCAGGGTTTAGACCTAAAATGAGTACGGTTGACCAGGTGTTTAGGTTTATGTGTATCTGTTGGAAATACATAAACATAAGAAAGGGTAGCCTGTACGTAGCATTCGTTGATTTGAGAGCCGCCTTTGACCTTGTTCCCCGCAAATTGCTGTGGAACACACTTAAGAATATGGCGGTTCCGGGCGAGCTTCTTAAGGAACTTATCAAACTACACACAGGGAACTTTGCGCAAATAAGATGGGGAAAAGGTGGAGAAATTTCAAGGCCCATACCCGTGGAACGTGGCGTGCGGCAAGGGTGTGTGTTAGCACCCACATTATTTTCGCTGTATGTAAATGATATTCCCAGTTATCTAAGTAATTGTGATCACGACTCCCCAAAGTTAGGTGGTGAGGCGATTACGTCTTTATTGTTTGCTGATGACACCATTCTTATTTCACAGACCCCGAGGGGGTTGCAAAAATTGATGGATTCATTCCAAAACTATTGTGTGGAGAAGGGTCTTGAAATAAATCCAACAAAAACTAAATATATGTCCATAAAACCCCAAAAGTCATTTAGGAAAAATCTGTTCTTAGAAAAGCAAAAATTGGAACATGTGGACAGTTTCAATTACTTAGGACTGATGTTGGATAACAATCTTACATGGAAAGGCCAGTTAGAAAAGAGTAATCTGACCCTTAAGCAGAACTCACTGCCTATATTAAAAGTGCACGGTGCAAGCCACTCCAAAGCAATTACGCCGGCAATCGAGGTCTTTAAAGCTAAGGCCCAATCGGCGGCCCTATATGGAGCTGAGCTCTGGGGATGCAGCTGTAACAACAACTTTGATAAGGTTGAAAATCATTTTATACGTAGGCTGCTTAAAATTCCGATTAGAACCCCATTAGTACCTGTGTTCCTTGACATTAATTTAAAGAGGACAGCGAATCATGCCATACTAAGACCCTTGTTGTATTGGGTCAGATTATGGACCACCCCGGAGTTGGGAGATTATAAGAGTGGGTTGATCGAAATACTCCAATTTGATGGATATATGAAAATACCGTGGTTAAAACACATTTTCAAGTGGTATGAGAGGTTAGGACTCTCACACTTGTGGGATGCTCCTCATAACATGACTTGCTCCTCCAAAAAACTTGTAAAGGATTCATTTTGGTCTTATGTCAATTTTGATGTATTAAATAGTTCTTCAATTGGCCCAATGACCCAGAAATTCCTGAACATAAAAGATACCCCTTCCTTTGAGCAATTTATGGATGAAATAGGTCCACCTTTAGCAAAAACACTGTATTTGCAATTTAGATATGGGATCCTACAGATCTCTGCAACCACATGTAGATGGAGGGAGGCAAACGGCACTGATCTATGCACTCTTTGCGCCCTGGGGGCAAAGGAAGACGATGTTCATCTACTCTTCTTTTGCCCGGCATATAAGAAACCGAGAGCCTGCTGGATCAGACCTCTATGTAAAAATATGGGGGTTAGATCCTATAAAGAGGCAGAGCGCATAATCAAGTCTAATACCTCGCAACTTGTGGTATTTGGTACAAGCAGATTTTTATTTAATGTGTACCTTATTAGGAAACGGGCTGGTTATAAATTGTGAATGTTAGATTGTATACTGCTGCCCAGTCTTACCCTGTATAGAATGATGGTGCCATTGATCCTCTTAATTTTAAGCAATATTTTTATTTGTCTGGATTTTAGCTAATTTAATAATTGTATTTATGATCTTAAATGCGATAAAAACTTGTATATGATTATATCTAATGATTTTCTCGCCCTATAACACGGAATGTATTTAACTGCTGGATTATGGCTATGTATGAAAGGAAAAAAGATGCGATTGTGTTTTATTTACTGTATTCTGCTTTTAAGGCTATAAAGCCGAAATAAAGTTTAACGAACGAACGAACGAACGAGTAGTAAAATTATTGAAGAGAAATAAACGTAATCTTCAGTAGCTAATTTGTGATGGTGGGTGCTGTGGGCTGCAATGGCACTTAATTTAGGGGACCAGTACTTTTTCGGTTTCTACCAGGGTGGCTTGCAGCATCAAGCCATTAAAATTTCAGTTGTCTGAACATACATTCACCCAGTTCAGTAATTTATTGCATGCTGTGCACCATAGGCAATGCTGACATTGAGTGCAGTCTCTCAGAGCTACATGGACAACAGCTGCAGCTCAGTGGTTATGTCTTTTTTTAGGTCGAGCTTAGACAGCACTTGCGCTGTCACTTAGTTGCCTGCTGTATATGGTTTGTGAAGTTAAACTCCGCCTATTGCTTGCCATTGCTTTTTATTTGTCGATACCAGTGTCCTTTAGAAATCCTTGCTTGCTATTGATCCATCCTTTCTCTTTTCCCTCCTTTGTGTTTCCACTTTTTCTTCCACAGAGCACCGGCCAAGTACTCCCTACACCTTCATTGTTTATGTGTTCCTCTGGGGACTACTTTTTTCTTTCTTGCCTGCTCGTGTTTCGCGCCATCTTAATGAGTGAAAGTGGTGGAACCACTTACACCCACGGCTTAGATGGTTTCAGTGTTTATCCGCGAAAACACTTGAGGTTTGTGTGTGTGGCTGACACTGCAAATCTACAGCTGTTTTAAAAAAATATATTTTCTGCTTTGACAAGCCTCGGTCAAAAGTGCAAAGCTTTTACATGACTTGGGAACCATATGTCTGGTTCAAACAAGGTTGCTTGTCAGGACATATGTCCTGCTTCGCCGGACATGTGCAGGCCAGTTGTTGTGATTTCTTTAATCGGCCAGTTACTTCACGCCTTGCTTGTCTCTGTGTCTCCTGCCTCGGAAACAAATGCTTGCAGTGTTGGAAAGGAAAGATCCTTTGGTTTGATCGACTTTCCGGCCAGTACACTCAAATGATGTCTCGTTCCTTAGAAATGTTATTTTCTTTGTGAGGGACATTCTGGGTGAGGCAGCAGCAGAGGAGGTATGGTTATGCTCACCTCTCTGCATCTTCCACCCCAGTCCCCGGCCTCTCTCTTGCCCTGCTTTCATGTTTTATTTGGCTTCCTTGGCCGAGTCAGGCATAGGCAGAGTGAAAGGACATGTTGGTTTCGCTGACTGTGCTATGAAATTCCTAGGGCTACTTCAACAATAAAACTAGAACATAATTATATTAATAATGGTAGTGACACTAGAAATAGAAAGATACAAAATTGTTTATTGTGAGATAAATTCATTATACATTTTTTTTTAAAGCTTCATGTGCATTTTGTTACAGAAAAAATTATGTACACAACATACTAACTAATATCATTCATCCATACCTCACTCTACTGTTTTGTACACATTGTCAGCATAATAAATAGATTGAGTGTCTGACAAAAGACATTACAGTACTAGTGATAATTCAAGTTATATAATCTCATGGATTAATGTAATTGTAGGGTGGTGTCCAAGATGTCTCGCTGACTGTGCAAGCAGAGAGGCTCGTGAGAAGTGGCTGCCCTTTTACCACAGTCTAATTACTTTATCATTAGCCAGTAAACATGGCTGTTTTCTAGAGACCTGGACTTCAGTCTGACCCTACATTGAAGAACGGATTCCTGCCTGCATGGAAGGATTGGGCTGCTGCTGCAGTTGTTGCAGAAACATTAAAATAACTGCAATGGGGTGTACCAGGTAGGCGTATGTTTACATGTCCTCTGACATACTTGCAGAGGGGTCGGTGAGAGATTCCCCCGTGGATTGCATACGTTTTTATGGAATTGTCCAATTTCCAAAACAATTGCCATGTTTTAAAATGTTGCATTGTAAAAATGAAAGCTTCACCATATAAAACGGGATAGGTCCCAGGTGTAAAAAGTAGTTTTTTTAGGTAATCTTATGTCAATATAAGAGTCAGTTTTTTTTTACGTGTCAGTTTGGGATTAGGAGGAGGGTCCTTATTTATGTTGGGAATTAGAGGGTGGGGAATGGGTCGCTCAGATTGGTGGTTTTGAGTAGATCTATGTATACATTAAGATATTTTTACTGGGTATTTATTACATGATTTTCCACTGTCCTTCCTGGTCTTGTTTGTCAACTAGTAAACCAAAGGAAACAAAATGCCAATTGTATTTATGTTTACTGCATTTCTGTTTGTTTATGAAGCCAGCACAAGTCTAACCCTACTTAAACTGTTTCTGAAAGGTACAACATGGTTTTCTTCTGAAAAATTCAATACACAGGTTTATATTTACCAAGATATATATTCTGAAATGTGCACTTGTTTTTGCTTTTCTTGCCCTGGGTTTCCTCCCTCTTCTTCTTAACATTTGCTGTAAACAATTACTTGGCATCTCACGTTGTTACAATCTCTGTATTCTCCTCTATTCCTCCCAAACTTTCTACGTTACCTCCTCTCTGTCCTCTGTCCCTTTTTACTGCCTCCATTTGCCTTCCCTGCTGCCCACACTGCCCCCATTTGCTGACGCTGCTCACATTTTCCCCCTCTCTGCCCTTCTTTGACCCTTTTCTGCCTTTTTCTATTTCCCTCTATCCACAAATGTCCAATTCTTCTTTCAGCTTCTTTTTCCACATGAATTATTTTGCCTCTTCATCCTTTTGTCTCCTCTCCACCCCTTTCTGCCCCCTCCCTTTTACTTCCACCTGCCCTTTTAAACATTTCTCCGCCCTCATTTTGGCATTCACTCGGCCACCGTTAGCTTTATCCCTCCCACCCATATGCCTCCTATCCTACACCTAGTACTTTCTCTCTACCTATGTCTAATATTTGCCATTCTCTTTGCCACTCTTTCTCCTCAGCTTCACCCTGTTCTCACTCATCTCAGCCTCCTTTTCCTTCTGTACACATTTTCCTCATATCCCTTAATTCCCTAATGTCCTTTCTCCCTGCTCAGTCCCATATTCCTGTCACATAGCAACAATCCTCATAAATACACTGCAGTCTATGCCACATAATTCCAGTCAGCATAATTTC
The DNA here is from genome assembly GCF_964204655.1 of Triturus cristatus. Classification (NCBI taxonomy): domain Eukaryota; kingdom Metazoa; phylum Chordata; class Amphibia; order Caudata; family Salamandridae; genus Triturus; species Triturus cristatus. The sequence continues at coordinate 1,529,794,911 of NC_140591.1, forward strand.
ACTCAATGCCACACGATTCAACTCCTCATATTTCCATTCCACACCATATAATTCAACACAAAATCACATAATTCAACTCAACAACACAATTACACAACACACCACATAAATTCAATCCACACAACAAAATTACATATCATGCCACAAACCTCAACAGCACAACACATAATTAAACTCCACTACATACCACTTCACAATACAAAATACCATTAAACATAATTACACTCTATAACACACAACCCCCCTCCATAGAATTCCAGTAAACTCAATCCCACATAATTACTATCCACATAATTCCGCTGCACATCATGCCACATAATTTCACTACACAATGCCACAACTAGCAATTCCAAATAATTTCAATACACACCACATACATACACTCTATAATGCAAAAGTAAAAGACATTGCCACAACGGCAATAGCGCTAACTCAAGCAAATGCAAAACCTATTGCATTTCCAATGCTTGTTGTATTTTAGATGGCCTTCCTATGGTGGGCATTGAATTGTTTTTAGTAATTCATTGCCTCCAATGAGTAGCGCTCTGTGGGTATCATTTGGAATATGTGCATGTGGCTTGAGGCAATTAATTGTGTTTATTACCTGCGGGGGATCTCTGCTGCCATCGTCCCCAGGAAAATACTTGCAGCTCTCCTCCTGTGGATGTACACAAGAGCATAAATTAATTGGCATTTGGGTGTGAAATATTTTTTTCACACCTAAGAACTAAACATTTTAGATCCATGCAGTAAAGCATTGATTTCACTCATTTTGTACAATATAGTTACACCCTTAAGGGCAGCCACAGTACAAAGATAACAAAAAATTAATTATGCTCATAATTGCAAGACATGGAAACAGGAAACCACAGCATTGAAGGATTAGAGGTAATCGCGCTTTTTACGTCAAAAGGGCTGATTAATGGATTTGGGGCTATGTGTGAGGGCCTAAGGATGAGAACACTAAACTTAATTTCATGTAAACCCAGAGAAATCATACTGGAAAATTCACACAAGATAAGGTTTTAAGGGCCATATGTACAAAAGCATTTTTCTTTCACAACAATCCAGATTCACAGAAAAGAGCCATTTCTGACTGAAAAAATGCTTTTTCATATCTAGAAATTGCAATTTGATGAAATTTTATAGAATCGCAATTTGTGTTTAGCGATGTGGTATTTGAAAGGGATGTGTTGAGGGCGTTCCTTCAAAATACTGAATTGCAGTGCTATGTATGAATGTTTTGCCACCGAATTACAGTAGCAAAACATTCATTTTTTACCGACACCTCAAAGGTGGTGGTAACCATTCATAAATGGGTAGGGGTGTGCACAGGACCCCTACCCCTCTGTGAATGCTGAAATTAATGCATTTTAAGAGAAGGTAGTGGTCCCAAGAACCACTACCTATTATTAAAAATCAAACTTTAACTTTCTATTTTTGTTTTTTAAATGCAGCCTGTTTTCGCTTTAGGAAAAGAGGCTGTATTTAAAAAGCAATCACAGACATAGTGGTCTGCTGACTAACCCTGGGCGTAGTTCGCGAAATTGCACTACGCGAAGCTACGCAAAGTGCACTTCGCACTACGCGAGCTACGCGTAGCACTTCGCGAACTGCGTAGCACCCTGTTCGCACTGTGCAAGATGTTGTTTTCAATGATTGCACAGTGCGGACAAGCATCTGGCACTGTGCAATCATTGAAAACGGCATCTTGCACAGTGCGAGCTGTAGTTTTCTGCTGCTCGAGTAGATTTTTACTCGAGCGGCAGATTTCTCAACGCGGACTGGTAGTTTCTCATCGCGAGCGGTCGCGAGCATACGCGACCACTCGCAATGAGAAACCTGACCTCCTCGCGTTGAGAATCTCGCCGGGATGTTCATTTTCCATGCTCGCGATCGGCAACTTGATGTTGCTGATCGCGAACAAGGAAAAAGTCTCGTCGGGATGTCATTTTGCTTGCTCGCGGTCGCCAACTTGATGTTGAGGACCGCGATCAAGCAAAAAATGACCGCTGCACTACGCAATGCTACGCTACGCATGTTTGCACTGTGCTACGTGCAATTCGCATAGTGCGAAGTAGCGCAAACTTCACAAACTACGCGAGCGTAGCGTAGTGCTTTGCCCAGGCTTACTGCTGACCCCAGCAGGCCACCATCCCTGTGATGGCTGCAAAGTGGGAAAGAAGGGCCCGATTCACAGAACTAACTTAAGAGAAAATCCTAAACTTACTACCATTTTGGTATTCACAGAAGGCACTTACTCATTTCGGTATTCACAGAAGTTAGGAGTCCTAACTTTAGGACTCCTAAATGCCTTCTGTGAATACCGAAAGTCTTAAAGTTAGGATTTTTCTCAGTTTAGGAGTAGTAAAGTTAGGACTCCTGCATTATTTACGAAATATTTTAGTATATATTTTAACACTACCGTTTTGCAATGGATAAGCTCTATGAATCATAGGTGTTGCCATTGCACAGTTTAATGGCAGTCAATTTATAGATCTGGAAGAATGGAAGGCAGAGTTGACCTGTCAGCTTTGGAATTTTAAACCTGTAGACCACACCAGATGTCACCAATCAGTGCTTAAATCATTGAAGGGACTTTACGCCACACTGGAAGCAAACCTAATACCAGCTGTTGCAGAACATGAGCTACACAGAGCACGATGCTAACTGAGGACACAAAAGCGTGTCACTACACACCGTAGGCTGAAATGCTGTCAAATCTTAAGCTTACCTGTGAGCACATATTTTACAAGAGCTATGACTGATAACAGCCGGCGGGTGGGGGTGCAGAAAAATCCGTCAGCTCAATTCACTCACTACAGGGTAGCCCCTCACCGCGAGTGATGCGAAAGTAGAACGCTGAGATCACGTGATCCTGCCCTAATCACTGTCTCTCTCTTACTAAAATTGTAAATGTATGTGAAATGTTATGCAATTTGAAGTACGTGGAATAATAAAATTGTGCTTAGAAATACAATGGCATGAAGCCTCAATTGACGTGCAAGACCCTTCATCATCTCCCAGTACCCTCAGGGTCCACCCATTAAAGTTCAGTGCTCTCAGCCGAGTCTATTATTTAAATACCGACATATCGTAAACGTTATGTATTTCTCTATATATAGATACACTAGAGCGCTGTCTACAGATATAGATAGCGAGACATATACAGAAAACTGTAGTTAACTAGATCAATGACTACTGTTTAACGCAGCTCAATCCCAATCAGCCACTAGATGGCAGTAGAGATCCACAATTGGTTAGTCCTCTTTAGTGCAGTGTAGAACTGAACTAAGTGTTGTTTTTACTATGTTGGTTTATCAGGAATATGTTCTTATTGTTGGAAAGTTGGTCCGAGATGAGGCGGGGTGGGGGGAGGGGTGGAGGTGTGTGTTTTTATATATATTAAGCGTATTTGTGTAATACATCTGAAAACTGAGAGACACTCAAAAGTTCTCAAAAAGATACTACTTCCCTCATATGTTTCTCCTTGCTCAATTTTGCGCCCCGTCGCATTGCATTCCCTTCATGGCTTTAATGTCAGGTTGGTAAAAACTATATGCGCTCAGTGGACTAAGTGCATTAAAAACAAGCATTTGCAATGCAATCGGTCTCGCCTTTGGGAACCTATATGTATTTAGCTATGCAGCACATTAGCCTGGGTGCTGAACATCTACTGTTCTTTAAAATGGAGGGAGAGTAAGCACCAAACTGCGTGACACGCCAGGTATGGGAACACATGGAGAGAAATATTGCCTTTCAGCGGGAAATGGTATAGTCCAAAGCTCTGTTTTTAATATAAAATCAGGGCCTTCGGTGGTCATATCACTGAAAATACAAGATTTGAAGAAAACAAAATGTGTCTACGGGTGCTCGTGGATGACAATTTCAATGGACTGGAATCTAGAGCATGCTAAAGTGATTCTGGTATTTTACTGCTCTCTGCTGGTCGTTTTCTATCAAGACAAATAGAGGCAGTTGACCAGAAAAAAAAAGTCCTTAAGCGGAAGCAGACAAGTCCTCGGGCTGATCTCCAGAGCCCACATAGTACATACACGTATAAGTATATAATAAGTTATATACTAAAGTATATACAAGAGGTCTCGAATGCTCGGCCTAAACACACAAAGGGGAAAGAAGGAGGATGAGAAAGACTTAAGTACAGCCTCAAAGGGAGACAGCAGGAACCAGCAAGAGGAATAAACGAGCCAAGGGTGTCAGGTACTGGATTAAAGAGGCCTGGGGTGGTTTCAATTCTAGAGAGCCCTGGTATTCGGCCCGCCGACATTTATTTAATAGGGCTTCCGGGCAGAGCTTTGGGCACCGGTACTCATTATTTGACAAATTAAGCACTGACGCATCTGAAAAATACTTTTCCTTCGACGATGCACACAGCACTCATCCCACTGTGGCGCAGTGCTTTCCTATTCACATTCCACTTTCAGTCTCCCGCACCCCGCGTGTGGAAGTGCTTTGGGCTCGTGCTCCAACCAACTGGCTCCATTAATGGACTGTAATGGAAGTGAAGTTCCTTGTGCGCTGCATGGCTCGGGGTTTACTGCTCCGGTGTCCCGGTGGGAGAAACACCGAGCAGCTGAAGCACGAGGCAGGAAACACGGAAATTACCCGAGAGCATAGCTGCCAAGGTTTTAGATTGCTATGTGTGACATTTTCATAATTTCTGTGTAATTATGAATGCCATTAGAACCACTATGAGACAGACTTTTCTTACCAGCAAAATCAACCAATAAAAGATGAGGGAAACATAAATATCAGAAATCTGACCCATTTGAGCAACGAGAAACTCTAAGATCTTAAAACTGCTGCAAATTCATGAGGAGTCTGAGTCATAATTACAACGAAATTATCAAAAGATCATACATACCAATCTGAAACCTTGGCAGATATGAAAGAGGGCGACCCTCACTTCACATGACATAGCATTGAAGGCCATGCCAATACTTCTGTTCTTGACACAGAGTCTTGTTTACTTAAGTATTTCATAAAAGTGATAGGAAGTATGTGTTTTATTCTATTACTGTTGTATTGCTTCTCTTGTACAATGCTGATCATATAATAAACTTGTGAATATTGGTTAGCATAATGTATTGACTGATAAGAATAAAAAGGCAGAAGCAATGCCAATTAGATAAAAAGAAAAGAAAAGGAGCACGGTAAAACAAGGAGAATAAAACAAATGACTTTTACCAGGTGGTGTTTGTTGTCCAAGACGAGGCCATGCAAAAAATTTATGTGATGGGAAAAGGTTTTTCACTTGGAGTGGGGTGAACTAAGTTGGTAAAGCTGTCACTTCAGGGGCCACCTTATTCATAAGCGAATGCTGTAAGCAGGAAAGTAAGACTTGTGAAGTAACTACTAATATTAGCCTCAGATGTCACCACTAGGAAGGAAAAAAAAAGCGGACAGCTAGAAAGCAGGTCACATGGCTCCGCTAAGAATTAACACTAAAAGGAGCAAGGACTTGCGTTTATACTGCAGAACCACCTAACAGGGTGTGAGAGGCCCTAACATAGAGCCCAGCTGCCTCGGGGCCTATAGCATACATTAATTACAGTCAGCTGACTCGCGGACTCCGGCTGGCGCAGTTAGCAGTGTCATGACAGCATGGTGCTGGGCAAGCATCAGGAGAGGCTGGGAGATACACACAGCGGTCACAGCAGGCTGTATTATTTCAAAATGTAACACCAGTGAAGTGACCAGTCCAGGGGTGTGGTGCACCACAGCTACACAATTCACTTACTTGAACGAGTCAATAAACTAAGAGAAATGCATGTACTCTGTAGCAAAGAGAAACCTTTTAAGTCATTTTTAAAACATACCTACTGCATATTTGCTATGCAGTGGGTTTTAGAACAAGCTGCACACGGTTCACCCTGCAGCAGAGCCTCTCTTCCTCCTGCAGAGTACATCTTCTTGCCCGCGCTGTGATCTGGGAAATGTCTGGGAGCCCCAAGAGAATGTCAAATACAGGAGACTGGTCGGGCCAGAAGAAGTAGGGGACACGTTTGTACTCAGCAAGGAATGTCTGCGTACTTAAATCTCAGATTTTTTTTTATTGAATCCCGGAGGTTTATTTTCCAGTGTAAAAAACACTTTAGCCTCTCTTTTTAACGAATGGATAACCTTTCCTCTTGAAGCAATATAGTGATCGGAACGAGAGGACAATACTCCCTGGGGGACACAATTGAAAATGTCTGAAACCAGTTCTTAAGTGTGTTTGATTGCTGTATTTTACTTAGCCCATGTGTATGGAAATGGAGAATTTTCATATTCTGCAGCGTACATTGAAATGATGGTTCTGAGATGGACAGTTTAATTGTCTTGAAAATAAATTGCTGCAAAGTCATTTTGTTTGGAGCTCTGCTGCCCTCTTGTGGGCTCTGTCGGCACTGACATTGGCGCGGCGAATAAGGGAAAGTCGGAGGGCATACATTTTCTTTCGTCTAATTGCTGAACCGAGGATATTGTCTCATCTACAGGGTAGGTTATATAATGTCGTGACCCTAAAGCACTGCGGGAAACAGATTAGAGTAATACCAACAAGCATTGGCAAAGCAATAGGACGCGCATTTACGCGAGACCTATTGCTTTGCAAATAGCAATGCGTGCGGGCAACGAGGCATGAGGGGGCGGCAGCGAGAAGGCATCAGACTGCGGGAGGGGGGCACAGGAAGAAAGTAGTCTGTGCTGTGAAGGGGCCAGTAGCCATGGAAGGACACAAATGACTGACATGGCTGTTATGGGGAGGGACTAACAAGCTTAAAACCAATCGGAAGGCAGCATTTAGAACCTAAGCTAATGAAGAAGATGGGCCGGAGAGTGGGCAGAGCTTCCACAAAGATTCCACACTGTAGTGTATACTGCATGCATCGCAAAGGGATGGCAGCGCATTTGCGCTGCAATGCTAGGCGAGACCTAAAAAGTATGGGAATGTGAGGCTGAGCGCAAGGTGACTGAGTGTGGTCACAGGTGTGCCTGAAAAACCCAAAATATGCTGTCACTTTTTGAGTCTTTCACCTTCAGCTAACTACATATAAAATAACGCACAGATTAAATGAAAAATAAATGCAAGATAAGGTAATCAGTGGGAAATGCACTATTGTACATTATGAATCCTCTATTAGTTAATGCACTGCAAAGGTCTGTGTCTGTAACCAGAGAGCCACAGAATTGAACCCTGGTTAGTGCAGTGGGGAATAATGAATTGTGTATGTTTAGTGCCAGGCGGTCCCAGTCTGTGACATAAACACTGTAATCAGTAGGGCATCAGTGGTGAGGGGGGGGGGGGAGGAATCTGGGAGGTTAAAGAAAACAGAGAGAAGTGAAGAAAAAAACACTATCCTTACTGGTGGCCGCATCTCTTCCGTCCTTCTTGCATAAGGAGGAACAGGAAGCACCCAGGCTCCCTCCCCTAAACCAATCACAACTCTGCAATGCAGCGCTGTGATTTGTCTGAGAGCCGTGGCTGGGCATGTGTATTACAATAGGCTGTTTATTAGAGCCTGGTGGGGAACATGAACAGTGTGCAGGACTGTTTGGCGGGACGCCACTGCTGTGAATATGTGAGTCATAATTTTAAACTTGCATTACACACAGTAGAAGATAGGCTGCTATAAAATGCACAAAAAGCTTTAAGATAAGAAAGGGGTTTCAAAATAGATTTTAGTGATACCCAGTATACATGACTTGCATTTTTTAATTATAACTGTTCTTTAAAAGCTCGCACTTCACCCTTGCAATACCACTCAAAAAGAATAAATCTGTGTTATCTGGAAGCTTCGAGTGATTCCAGCAATTAAGGCCAATACCGACTTCCAGGCACCCTTTAGATTTACAGATTACCAGTTGTTCACATTTACAATTCTTTTGGGCAAGCAGGCACCCTGGCAAAAAAAGCCTGTTTAACTGCCTGCCCCTCCCTAAGTTTAACAGCACAGGGGACTCCTTGCTTTACACTCCAGTTGAATCATTTCAACTGTTGTAATTAACCGTTCTGAGACAGTTGCATTTTCATGAAAAGCAGGGGAACAGTTTTTCTTAAATTAAAGAAGTATGGGCACGTTGTGCCCCTCAGATTCCACCCACTTTGACCTCTATATGCAATACATGAATTACAGTAGTTAAAAAACACCAAGTTGGAAATCCTCTCTCTAGCACAACAGAAATATACAAGCATTACCAAAGTTGTTTGACCTGGCTTTTTCTGCAGGGTCATCCCCAGACTGTTTGCCTTCCTCCTTCTATTTTTGCTGAGTTTGTTTTTGTTGGCCCTAGGACTCTGTGCACTTTACCACTGTTGACGAATGCTAAAGTGCTTGTGCTCTCCACTCTAAACATGGTGGAATCAACTTACACCCAATTGGCATATTTAATTTACTGATATGTCCCTAGTAAAGTGGCACTACACATAGCAGGTCCTGTAAATTAAATGTTAATAGTGGGCCTGCCGCACTGATAGTGCCAGCCACTTAAGAAGCCGCTTACACATATCTCAGGCCTGCCATTGCACAGCCTGTGTATACATTTTAAACTGCCATTTCGACCAGGAAAAATAAACATTTTTGCCAGGCCCAAACCTTCCTCTTTAAATCATATGGGACACCCATAGGGTAGGCCCTGGACAGCCTAGAGGGCTGGGGGCTGTGTATTTGAGAGGTAGGACATGTACTTTTAGGTTTCACATGTCATGGTAGTGAAAAACTTGTTTTTCATTACTGCACGGCCTATCTCTCCCATAGGATAACATTGGAATTGCCTTATTACATTTTATATGTGTAATTTTCAAATGGGAAGGGATGGGCAGTTCATGTCTGGTGTCTCTGGAATCCTAATTTAAAATCCTAATTTATGGTGAAGTCAGAGTTTAAATTGCAATTCAGAAGATGCCACTTTTAGAAAGTTGGAATTTTCTTGCCTTAGCCATTTATTACCTGCAGCTTGTCTCTGGTCACATGACTGGGTGTAGATGGCAGTTAGGATTTGTGTATTCTTGCTAGACAGCCACAAACAATGGGAGCTCAGGTTTGACTGGCTGAATGTAGGATGTTACAACACATACATTCACCACGCATGGCTTTACAATGCAGTCGTTACAACGACCCCGTTGTTACCACGCATGCCATTACATCGCAAGTAGTAACAAAGACTTTCTGTAGGGGGCACGCTGGACTTAGGAATAGTATTAATTACTATTCCTACTCCAGTTTGTGCAACAGCAGGGAAGGTGTTGGATTTAAAATCCAACACATTCCCTGGCGTTGCACGCCTCCTACAGCAATCTATTGTTACAACTTGCGATATAATGGTATGCGTGGAAAAAACACGGTCGCTGTAACAACCACGTTGTAAAATTACCACGTTGTGTTTAGAGCGTTGTAAACGCTGTTTCCCGACTGGATGGGCCATCACTGGCAGGATGGGATGGAGTAGCTAGGCACAGCCTAACTTACACCTGATTAGGCTGAGTCTTGCCTCTACACAAAGGGCCGCATATCCCCTGTAGTTAGTCTGGAGACAGGGATAGGAGGGCAAGGCATCTGTGCACTTCAAAGGCATGCCTCTATAAGCCTCATCCCAATTCAAAAGCACAAGGTGTAGAGAAGAAGGAGCACAGAGACCAACTCTTCAGTACCTTCTGGGCCTGTTTCTCTGCCAAGAAGAAAGAATGCTGTGCAGCTACAAGGACTGCCACTTTGCTGGACTTCTGCTCTAAAGGAGCTGCTGCCCTCTTGCTTGGGGAAGAAGAACTGGACATGCAACTTCATCTTGAACCCAGGACCCCAGAGTGACTAAAAGGGAAACTGGCCTATGATCTGAGCCTTGGGGACATAAAAGGTTCCCCAGCAACTCATGGACCCATCTTCTGGAAGTTTCTGACCCCCAAGTGCTGCCTCTCAGGTCCTGGACCCTTGGTGTGGCTCATGGGCTCATTTAACCAAGCTTTTGGGCTCTCCATGACTACAAATGGGCCAGTTCGCACTGGAACTGCGTCGCTCAAACCAAAATCCAGCACGAACCTCTGACAGCCTGTCTGTTCCCGCAAAACACACAAGATGATGGACGGAATGTTTCACATTGGCAAAACATTCACTCCCAGTCACACATCTGGGTTTAATCCATCGTTAATTTGCTCTCCACACCACCCCAGTTCAGACATGGCCATATGCAAATCAGTCTTGACCCTGTGGCTCATGGGAACAGTCCAGCCCAAACTGCCAAGCCATGTCTTCCCTGGACCGGAATCAAGCATCCTAGGACCGGTTTCAGGGTTTCTCCGCTCTTCAGCCAGGATAGCTTGACTCCAGTGGCGTAGTGAGCACGGGACCCACGTCTGGGCATACCCTTCCCACATAGGACGAACAGCAAAACACACAAGATGAAAGACGGAATGTTGCACATTGGCAAAACATTCACCTCCAGTCACAGATCTGGGTTTAATCCATCGTTATTTTGCTCACCACGCCACCCCAGTTCAGACATGGCCATATGCAAATCAGTCTTGACCCTCTGCCTCATGGGAACAGTCCAGCCCGAACTGCCAAGCCATGTCTTCCCTGGACCGGAATCAAGCATCCTAGGACCGGTTTCGGGGTTTCACCCCTCTTCAGCCAGGATAGCTTGACTCCAGTGGTGTAGTGAGCACGGGACCCACGTCTGGGCATACCCATCCCACATAGGGTGAACAGCAAAACACACAAGATGATGGATGGAATGTTGCACATTGGCAAAACATTCACCCCCAGTCACATATCTGGGTTTAATCCGTCGTTATTTTGCTCACCACGCCACCCCAGTTCAGACATGGCCATATGCAAATCAGTCTTGACCCTATGCCTCATGGGAACAGTCCAGCCCGAACTACCAAGCCATGTCTTCCCTGGACCGGAATCAAGCATCCTAGGACCGGTTTCGCGGTTTCACCCCTCTTCAGCCAGGATAGCTTGACTCCAGTGGTGTAGTGAGCACGGGACCCACGTCTGGGCATACCCATCCCACATAGGACGAACAGCAAAACACACAAGATGAAAGACGGAATGTTGCACATTGGCAAAACATTCACCCCCAGTCACATATCTGGGTTTAATCCATCGTTATTTTGCTCACCACGCCACCCCAGTTCAGACATGGCCATATGCAAATCAGTCTTGACCCTGTGCCTCATGGGAACAGTCCCGAACCAGCTTCGACAGTCTGCTAGGGACCACCAAAACAAAGCTCTAGCCTGCCTGTCCCCAATGCCCAGCCTGCTCTTTGCACCATGCCAACTGTGCCTGCGACACCCTCCTTGCTACTCGTAACCCGCTCCAACCCAAACAGGACTTTTGATATAAAACTTGAGAAGGAAAAACGTTGGCCAGACTAATCTGAGACTGTATCAGAACCGTGCTCCATCGCAATCGGCCTGAACTTTTGATTTTGAACCGGTCCGGTGCAACCAGACAGCCGCGGTTGGTACTTTATGCTTTTAGTCGCTATTTTTCTGTTTCTTTTTTAACATATCATTACTCCGGTTGTACAGATTGGATATTTGTTGTTTTGGTTTTCATTTATTTCTTAAGTTAAGCTCTATTTTTCGGACCTGTCTGTGGGGTCATTTTTGTGTGGTGTTTTTTACTGTTTGAATTATTGCCCAAATACTTCACACATTGCCTATGAGTTACGCCTGATTGCTATGTGCCAAGCTACCAGGGGGTTGAGCACAGATTAATTTGGGGTTCGCCTGTGCCTTACCCTGACAAGGATTGTGGTTGCCCTTGTTGATCACTGTGGTGGGAGGAAACAAACTGTGCATGACAACTGAACAAACCAACTGATGAAGAGTTGAACAATACAAGGTGGAAAAAGAGGATGGAGCTCAGCAGGATAGCATACTCGCTAACCGAAATGAAAACAACACACAAAGATATCTTTGTTTCTATCTATCATCCAATGGAATTTCCCTGATAGTGGGTTCCAGGGATAGAACCTGTGAGTCTGTCTGGAGTCTCATGAAAGATATTGACAAATCCACACCCACAAGCGTAGGCGGCATGCTTCATCATCTGGTTGATATGTTTGCCTGACAATTTTGTGGTGGGGCAGACTGGCTACCTATCAAGACAGGAGGCACCTTAGCGATGGTGGAAGTTTCCACCAGAAATTAGGTTATGGATTAGTGTGATTAAAAATCCCTTGCAATAGATACCAATATCCTTGATTTATTTCATGGTTTTCTGAGAGAGTAAAAACCATAATTGATAGACACTGGGGATAATTATTGTGCCTCTATAGCAATACCACGGAAACGTCAACATAAAATAACTAAATAGCACTGAGGAAAACAGAAAACAAGTATTTACGTGTTACGGTTGAAACAAGCATCATAAATAATTATTGAGGAATTATAACAGCCCCGTATGTCAAACCCCAGCAATTAATTAATGCACCTCTTCTGGTCTTCTTTCTACCAGGAGCATCTTGGATCTTCGTGAGGACTTGGCCAAAAATGTAGACTGCGAACAGCCCAGTGGACATGCACTTGTGCAGAGGTGTACTTGTTTACAGGAAAATGTCAAAACAGGCTGGTCCCTGTGAGAGGCTGGGACAGAGTCAGTCACTTCAGACGATGACGGGCACATGACCAATTCTCTAACAAGATGGTGTCTATGTAAGACAGCTACAGTTGTTACACAGGCAGTCAGTCACCTTATGCACAGTCTAACATGTGAGTGCAATGCCAAGATTATTTACTAACAAGCTGGTGTCTATGTGAAGCCTGTAGGGCTTGGACTACATCTGGCTTAGGGCTAACTCTGGACCAGGACGCTCTGAAGGCCTGTCTGGGAATTGGCTGGTTTCTCTATGAGTCATTTCCCCTTAGCACCTGTTGAGATATGTATTGTTCGAGGGTGGGCACTGTGTATGCACAAATATTTATACTTGCCCTCTCACACCCAGATGACTCATCACGGTAGCCACACACAAGCTGTACGCAGTACAAAAGTTCTGACTTAGGGCCAGATATATCAAGCATTTTTCGGGTCGCAAATGGTCCCATTCACAGACTCAGGCTGTTTGTGACCAGAAAAAATGCATTTTGGTATGTATCATTTTCAATTTGCGATTCGGTAACATGTTACTGAATCGCAATTTGGTATTGCGAATACCTACTGATTCGGTATGTAAGAATGTTAAGAGACTGAAATCCGGTCGCTAAACATTCACATTTTACCACCTACTTCAAGTAGGTGGTAACCTATTTGCAAATGGGAATGGGTCCCCAAGGGACCCCTCCACTTTGTGAATGATGGTGCTAACATTTTTTAAGAGAAGGCAGTTGTCTCATGGACCACTGCCTACTCTTAAGAAATGAACAGAAAACTTTACGTTTTCTTTTTTAAATACACCCCATTTTCCATTAAGGAAAACGGGATGCATTAAAAAACATAAATAACTGCTTTAGTTAAAGGCAGACACAGACATTCTGGTCTTATGATCCCAGCAGGCCACCAACCCTGTGATTTTAGCCATTCCTAATGGGTTACAAACTGCGACCTACCTCATTATTATTCACAAGGTAGGTCGATTTGCAACCCACTAGGAATCGCTAAATGAAACTCTATTACTTTCATACATTGCGAATAGCAATGACCTAAGAGTGATTCAATGCAAATCGCAATTAGGTAATCGCTATTCCCAATATTGATACATTGGGTCCCTCCCTCCTAAAGGACAGCTCACTCAGGGCCCGCCAGAGTACTTTTTAAAAGTCACAGACCTTTCCTAGATGTGGAGTAGAGATTCCCACACTATCTGCTTTCAGCCACTCTCCCCTTGTCTACTCAGCAACGTATCGATATGCACATTCAGATGACCTACGCCCTCTACCATGCTCTTCCAAAGCTATAATCAATCAATCAACTTGGATTTGTAGAGTGACTAATCACCCGTTAGTGTACCCATGCGCTGGGATCAGTTGAAGAATAGAAGGAAAAAACAAGGAGAAAGAAATGAAAATGAGGGAAAAGCAAGGAGAAAACAATCAAAAACAGGGGGGAAAAGCAAGGCGAAAGCAGTGAAAATGAGGGTAAAACAAGGAGAAGGCACTCAAAAAACAGAGGGAAAAAATGCAAAATCAGTGAAAACGAGGGAAAAGCAAGGAGAAAGCAGTGCAACAGAGGGAAAAGCAAGGAGACAACACCCAGAAAACAGAGGAAAAGCAAGGGGAAAGCAGGAGCGAGAGGGATGCAGCAGGATGGGGAGCTGAGCATGGGGTATTGCACTCACATGGACAGCAGATATTGGTCTGTGTTGTTGAGACAAGATAATGAATTTAGAAACCAGACACTTGTATCTTTATCCTGCCATCAGTACTTAACTAAACTTTGTGATCCTGGGCAAATGATCTTTGTCTTTCATTTTGGAAGTGCCCGCCTGTCTTTAATGCTGCGCTGTGCTCTTGATTTGAAAACTTACAAAGATTGAACATTCGATAGAGAAGCACGAGGCTCAGAAGCTTTGAAGTTGGAAAACATTAGGCGTTTCCCTGCTTGATTTCCAATTGTCTTGCTGAGGATTCAGCATTGGTCTGTGATGTCATGGTGTACTTGTTGTTATTGATGATTCTGAGGTTTCTGGCTTGGTTGTGGACACTGCAGGTGATCTCCTTGGGTTCAGAGGTGAATAGTGGATCCTCAGGGTTCTTTGGTGAGGAAGGATGTGATCCATCTGAGCATGCCCCCTTGGATGCCAATGTGGTGGGGCCTTTCGATTAGTGTGCTTGTTGGCTCTTTTTCGACTACAGTCCGTCCCTGCTGCAAAGGTGACATGCACACGCTGTAAGGACTGTCAGAGAAGTTAGCATGTGGGATGCATAAGTTAAAAAAATCAATTAAACATTTTTTATAGTTCAATAACTAACATGGCAGCCATACAACTGTACATCATCTCTTAGCTGATACTGAACAGCCACTGGTCGGGTCCTGAACATCCCAGCTCTGTGATTCCCAGCCCTTCTCGAACACTGCCTCCAGAAGAGGACATCATAACTTCACATTTTTATATCTCAGTGATATAGTAGAAAAGGCAAATTATGCAACATTATTCGGCACATTTTGTAATAGTATTACTTGATTATTTTGTCAATTTTAAACTTGTTAACACTGTCTGGGCATTAGTTGCACCTCTTTAGAACCAGTTTAACACACAAATATAGCAAGAAGCAACAAAAAAGTGACCAGTCTTACTTTGCAAAGGGCCTTCCACTGCACAGCATCACATGTCGCTGCATTTTTAGTAACTTTTGAACCATTTTAGCTATGAACAACATTTGTTTTTTGTTAAAACCTGCTGATTATGCAGCAGACAATGGATTATGTGGCAAATGCGGCAAATCTCTAATTATGCAAAAATCGCAGCAGCCACACAGTCGCATAATTCCAGTGGCCCTGCCTATTGGTAGTGCTTTAAATGGACATACAGAAGAGCTTGTAATCACTATCCAGAGTTTCTACTTGCTCCTTTAGAAGTGCCTGTACTCTCCCATTAAGTGTATGGCAGCAGTGCAGAGAAGTGCAGGTACTCTCCCTCTGAAATTGAAGAAGAGCAGCAGGGGCGTAACACAGGCCCCCAGAGCCCCTGCGGTGCGGGGGGTGGCCCAGGTACCCCATCTCTGGTGGGGGGCCCCAATCCACTTCCGAAACCTACTCGCAAAGGCTGCAAAACAAAACACAGCAGCTGCTGACTGACTGAAGCCTGCTGTAGGGGATGGGATATCCCAGCACAGTGAAACACTCATAACAAACTTGCAAAATCACTCGTTGTTGGCAGAGGAGGCCCCGGGAAAACACGCCTCCATGTCTCGTTATGTCAGTGAGGAAGGAATCTACGCAGAGCCCAGGGTGAGAGAGGGGAAAGACAACACAGGGAAGGAGAAAGGCAAATGAGAGATAGCGGACACTCAAAAAGGCACAGTGGAGAGAGGGAGAAAGAATCAGAGAGAAGTGCGAGAATGAGTGTGTGGTGATAAAGAACACTTTACAGAGAAAGGTGGAAACATGTGGGTGAGGTGACAAAAAGACAGACGAGAGAAGAGACAGATGTGAGACAGAAATAGGCGAGAGACAGCTGCCAGAGAATGAGAGTAGAGTAGAGATGTGATAAAGAAGCAGGCAGGTGAGAAAGGAACAGGGTAGAGAGACCGAGAAGAGACAGGTGTGTGAGCGACAGACAGATGATACACCATGGAGAGAGGCAGACGAGAGGCCAGTTAAAAAGGTGCAAAAGAGACTGCGAGAAGAAAAAGATGAGAGAAAGAGAAAGAGAGAGACAGAGAGTAAGTGAGGTGGGGGTTGGTTAAGAGACAGCTATGTTATAAAGGACAACTGAGGATAACAGTGTGTAGGAGACAGATGTGAGAGAGAGAGATAGATGACAAGTGAGAGACGGTTATAGATAGGAGGGGGCAAAGTGATAGAGCTGGAACAGTAAGAAAGGGACAGTTGAGAAAGAGAGAGAGAGAGAGTTGTTGGGATGGAGATAAGTTAAACACAGCTGAGATATATGAAGGGAGAGATGTGTGTGATAGAGGTGATAAACACAGAAGCATATGGGAAAGAGACAGTTTAAAGGACACACAGCGTGGGGCATGGGAGAGGGAGAAGGCTGTGAGGGGAACACTGGTAAGTGAGATAGAGTGGGTGTTTAAGAAAGAAAAATGAAAAAAGGACTGCAGAGTAGAAGAGACAGACAGCGTGAGATAGGGAGGAGACAGACATTGAGAGAGATGAAGAGAGGTGAAGGACAACTGAGAGAGGTAAAAAGGGCAGTATATGAGAGAGGTGATAAAGAGACAGCCAAGAAAGATATAGCCTTGAGAGAGCATAAGTAGTCACAAAAGAGAGGGATGAGAAAGAGACAGACTGGTTAGTGAGAGAGAAGTGAGAACGGGACAAGCTAAAAGAGAGGATTAAGCAACAGACAGGTGAGAATGGGGCAGCAGAGTGGGATCAAGAGACAGCTGACAAAGAGACAGTAGGGAGAGAGAGTGAGATAAATCAAGAGACAGATACAGATGAGAAAGAACTGAGAGGGAGGCAGAGAGAACAGGGAGATAGAAGAGAGCAGGGTGATACGGAGACAGGTTGGAAAGAGAGCAGAGGTCGTGGGGAAGATAACGAGTTGATAAAGAGGCAGACATGATATAAAGAGACAGGTAAGGAGAAGGGGTAATAAAGAGGTAACTAAATAATAATTATGTGAGTGAGATATAGTTGAGCAAGGGTGGGGAGAAGGGTGAAACAGGTAATAAAGAGCCATATATAATCAAGGAACAACTGATAGAGAAAAGGAGCTGTGATGATAAAGAGACATGAGAAAGAGACGAAGAGGTGAGAGAGAAAAGCAGGTGACACAGAGACGAGTAATTTGGAAGGGGAAAAGACCGACAGCCCAGTGGAGGAGAGATGAGGAACAAAAGCATGAAAGAGAGGGCAGAGGAGAGGGGTGAGATAAGAGGCAGAAAGGGAGAGGAGAACCATAAGACAGGGAAGGTGACAGTAAAATGAGAGGGCCACATGAGGTAGACTATTAGAAGGAGACAATGGATGGTGCTGCTTCCTCCCTCAAATCTCTGCTCCCTCAACCCACACTCTCTGTATTGCTCCCCTTTGAGGCCAAGTGACTGACTTACTCAGCCGCAGCACATGTAAGGTGACTGGAGTAGCGCCATCAGACATTGCCACGCTTGTCATTTATCCGAGCCCGCCGTGAGGGGAACGGCCAGCTCAGGTTCTTACCTGCAACGTTTTTTCAGCGTTTCACACCGCCGTGAGGGGAACGGCCCGGCAAACTACCACCCCCAGCATCCCCAGCGCCCGACGCCTGCCGCCACTGTCATCAGGCAGCGCCGGGGCACTATTTGAGGCGGGGAGCTGCCTCGCTGCGCGGGACGCGCCATCAGACATTGCCACGCTTGTCATTTATCCGAGCCCGCCGTGAGGGGAACGGCCAGCTCAGGTTCTTACCTGCAACGTTTTTTCAGCGTTTCACACCGCCGTGAGGGGAACGGCCCGGCAAACTACCACCCCCAGCATCCCCAGCGCCCGACGCCTGCCGCCACTGTCATCAGGCAGCGCCGGGGCACTATTTGAGGCGGGGAGCTGCCTCGCTGCGCGGGACGCGCCATCAGACATTGCCACGCTTGTCATTTATCCGAGCCCGCCGTGAGGGGAACGGCCAGCTCAGGTTCTTACCTGCAACGTTTTTTCAGCGTTTCACACCGCCGTGAGGGGAACGGCCCGGCAAACTACCACCCCCAGCATCCCCAGCGCCTGACGCCTGCCGCCACTGTCATCAGGCAGCGCCGGGGCACTATTTGAGGCGGGGAGCTGCCTCGCTGCGCGGGACGCGCGCGGGCCGCGCCCGGGCGAAGCCCGGGCCAAGGGCGGGCCCGTCCTTGCCCGTCACTGACCGGTGTTGGCCGGGGCGGGGCCACCCCTCTAAACTGTGTCTTTCAACATTGGTATCCCCAAGGTACTGTGGACTTTGTTTCTTAACCTTTTTAACCTTTTATGTGTCATTATCCCTGGTTGTTAAACCCTGTTCCTTCCTGCAACAGTTCTGCAGAGCTCTGCGGCAGTCGGCCCCCCTATGCTGGTTGGCTCATCTCGTCCTTACCCTGATAGTGTATTGTAGCCACTGTCCTTTGTCTATTGTGCAACAGGGTCTATTTCGAGAATTTGCAATTATACCGGGCGTAGCCTGTGCCTGCCTGTGTTTGGATAAGGCTGAGTTTGTCTACACTTTCTGGCCTTTCGCTCACATTTCATTGTGTTCGTTACCACTGCAGGCATCCATTTATTACAATAGTCCGGGGTTTGACAAAGGTATTGCCGTTCTTATTCCATTTTAACATGCCTCTAAGGTCAGGTAAAGACCGTACTGTTCAACTACAAACTTCCAAGGGAATAGTTTCTGGCCCACTAGATGCCTTTATAACTAGAGCTACCGGGATCCTAGAAAAAGAAATAGCATTGACCGAGAAAAGGCTCTCTCTAGATTTAGTCAGTGGTAAGCGTTCCTCTATAGGAGCCCTGGCTTTAAGTTCTAGCCCTGCAGCCCAAGCTCCGTCTAATCATTTACATTCCATAACGACAGATGCACTGATACATGTTGTGGGAGATGGGGCGGATTCTCTACATTTGTCACATAATCTTGATTTGAGCCCCGATGCTATCCAACACAATGGGTCAAATGCTAGTGGCATGGACAGAGGGGACACAATTAATAACTCGGTGTCGAAGCAACCAGAAGTGTCTGACCCTGTTATAAAAAAAACCTGTAAAAGGAAAAATACCCAAAGCAATCATGGGGGGAGAGTACAGAAGCTGCCTAAATTAAATGCTTCTAATCAAACCAATGTAGCAGCTCCACAGTCTTACAATGCTACACACCCCCCCATGGTACATCCCAATGTTTTGTGCCCCTCCTTAACCACTATTGGTTCATCAGACCCTTGCCCCACTTGCTTTAATAGCGATGAAATCCTCCTGGTAAAAATGGAGGCCATGTTCAAAACTCTTCTGCGCCCCGTCTTGGAGCAAACAAGGTTGATGTCCATCAAAATAGAAGCCTTGGAATCTGTCGTGAACTCGAACATGCGCCTACTCCATAAGCTAACTGCCCCCCCCTTAGTAGCGGGGGCCCCCATTTCTCAGCCAAATATAATTAACAACACAGACAATGTGTGCCTGGGTACAACAATGGGGGTTGTAAAAATATCTTCGGCACAGGTGGTTCCCAAGGATATAGACAGCACCGCTGGTGCTGATACCCTGGCGCAGGAATCTAGAAAAATCGCCTCCATGACAACAGTGCAACGAGCTCAAACCAGGAGGGTGGACGATAGGGCAACAGTTGCACATAGCACCCCATCCCTGCCCCTTTTAGGAAAGCCAAATACTATCCGTAACCCCACAATTCATAACGGGAGAAACATTGTTAAGGGTGTTCACCCTCGTACTGACCTACCCCCAGAATCCAACCAATATACCATTGTGCTAACTGGGGCAGCGCCCGTTAAGGAGGGTGTCAAAGAGACAGATAGGGATCTACGTAATAAAGTAGTATATTGGCTGAATAAAAATCGCCCTCTCCCACCATCTATTTCAACTGAAATCCTATTAGTGAGGAGAGTTGATTGGGTGGGTTTTGGGACCAAAGATTTAGAGGGTGACTGCATTTTAGTATCGTTTAAGGATCCCTGGGTAGTAGAGTCTATTCGAAGGGAAGCAAGGTTTGCAAGAATGGGGGATGTACAAACACTGGATCTTGCTTATTTTTATCCCGATAGACATTCTAAACCTACACCAGGCCCCCGCCATAAGCGATTATTAGACAAGAGGCATCTGATTGTGAGAACACCATGCCACTCCCAACATCTTCAACTTTCCAATCGATACGGCCCTCTTTCTGATCTTGAGGCTGTCGATTGACTATATTTATCAAGTAAGGAGCACAGCATTGTGGAGAGCCATAGGAATGTAATATCTGTGCCCGGCGGGGTGGAACTTTCTATGGGGCATGTTGTTGGGGGGGGCCCACTGTTAAATCTTATGGAGGGGTCTGTTGAAGCTACTACAGAGGATATTTCAGAGGAAATCATGGGGGCGGTTGGTGCTTGTTTGACCCCAAGACTTGAGTTACGGGCTGAACCTGAGAAGGTGGTGGAGATCTTAGTCCCCACTGCGCCAACGATCCAACCATATAAAAAAAATGCCACGTCACCCCATGACTTTCTAAAGGTGGCTTCCTGGAATGTGGCTGGGATCAAGGGCCGGCTACTCTCCGAGGAGTGGCTGGAATTCATAGATTCCTTTGATATTATATTACTCCAGGAAACCTGGGCTACGGCCCCAATCCACAGGGTTGGGTTCATTAATTTTTTCAAACCTGCAATCAGAGGTAGCAAAGGGCGCGCTTTAGGGGGCCTATTGATCTGGGTGAAGCAATCCTTGGGAGTCCAACTAACAGAAATTTTCCTGGAACATCAAGACCTCATGGGCATCAAGTTGAGCAAAGCCGCCCACCGGGACCTGTTCATCATTAACATCTATGCACGAGGCCTACCCGGAGGCCGCTGCCCTGGCATTGTCGATGTAGTTGATAGGTATCTTGACAGTTCAGGAAGCAATAATTTGTTTATCCTTGCGGGCGACCTGAACTGTACCTTTGAGCCGCTCCAGGCAGTCGGGGACAGTTGGGGGTCCTCTGAGGATGCAGTTTGGAACATTCCTGACCTATCAATAGATAAAATCGCCAAAGGGACAGAGGCAGCTTTGAATTGGATGGCCCTATGTTTGATCAGGGGCTTAAGGGCAGTCAATGGCCGCTCCTTATCAGATCAATGTGCCTGCAATACCTATGACAATGGTTTAAGGAAAAGCCGTATAGATTATATCTTGCTAAAGTTGGAACTTTGGCATTATATGATCGATATGGAAGTGGTATCCCGCCCAGAAAGTGACCACAACCCCTTGTCGCTTAGTTTAAGGTTCCTGGGATCTGATAGATCGAAGATCCCAGATAATGTTACCACAGGTGATCTCACCTTGACCAATGACAGAAGACGGCTGAAATGGTCTAGGATAGTGGGTGATGCCACCCTCCATGAAAGTATTACACAATTGGTTACCCACTCGGTGAATGAACTTATGGCCATTGTGTCTGAGGGGGTTGGCCTCGATCATGTTACCAAGATCCACGAAGGTTGTTTTGAACAGCTTAAAATTCTTTTATCCAGTCCATACCTGGCAGTCCCGCCAAAAAAACTAGGTTCCCGTCAGAAATGGTATAACGGGAAATGCAGGGAGGCTTATAGCCAATTAGTCAAGGCGGTCAAGTCACGGGTTATGATAGATGTCAAGTTAACCAGGGCCCAGTATAAAAAAAACCAGTGGGAGGCCAAAAGAGAGTGGGAAGATAGGCATTGGTCCGATCTTCTGGATGCATCGACATCCAATAACCAGACAAAATTCTGGGAATTGGTCAAATGGGGCAGGGACCCAGATTCGCAAATACCATCTAATCATGTCCTCCCCGGAACTTGGGTGGATTTTTATGCAACCCAATTTAGGTCTGAGATCTCGGTACCTTCTACCTTGCTAAGTGACGAGCACACACTGTTGGACCACGGTGGGGTCCTGTTCTTCTCTGAACAGGAAACAGAATTAGCATTGGGTTTGACTGAGTGGGGGAAGGCTCCTGGGATGGACCTAATCCCCGTTGATCTGTTCAAATCCAACCAAGGACTCTGGATTCCGTATATTACTAGGCTAGCAAATGCAATTGCCCAAGGAGCTAGAATCCCAATGAGCTGGAAGGGGGCTGAGATCCTCCCAATATATAAAAAAGGGGATCGGTCCAACCCGGGCAATTACCGCCCGATCAGCCTTATTGACTCTCTCCAAAAGGTCATCGCTCGAATGATCTTAGGTAGAGTTCAGGGATGGATGGTTTCAGAGTGCATTTTGTCCTCTATGCAAGCAGGCTTTAGAGTTGGTATCAGCACCATCGACCAGGTGTTTAGATTTTGTCTGATGTACTGGAAGGTGGTGCTGTTAGGCGGGGGGAAAATTTTCGCCGCTTTCATTGATCTAAAGGCTGCTTTTGACATGGTTCCGAGGGTCAAACTGTGGTGCGTCCTGAGAGACCTAGGTTTACCCTTGGAACTCTTGGATTTAATTGTTAAATTGCATGAGGACAATTTTGCCAGGGTTCGGTGGGGCAGCCAAGGACAAGTGACGGACAGTTTCCCAGTAACACGCGGGGTTCGTCAGGGTTGTGTCCTGGCGCCCACTCTCTTTTTGCTATTTATTGACCAGGTAGTAAACTTTTTCAATACTTTTCCAACAGACGCTCCCTCCCTGGCCGGGAAGAAGTTCCCCATGCTCATCTTCGCTGATGACACTCTGCTCCTCTCTAAGACCAGAAGCGGTTTACAACGGGCATTGAACCGCTTCGAGGAGTTTTGTGTCATCAACGACCTGAAGGTAAACGTGAGCAAAACTAAGTTCATGGTATTCACAAGGAATACTTCGGTTCGGAGCTCGGTAATGATGGGTGGTGCTAACTTGGAACAAGTAGATCATATGTCCTACCTAGGGGTTACATTAGATTTTCGCCTGCGATGGAAGGAGCAGGTAGTTGAACAGCAGCTTGAACTGGCCCGCTTAACTGGCTGTCTCCTTAGGGAACAAAAGAGATCCATCACTAAACGAGTGCACCCCGCGCTAAAAATCTACGATGCAAAAATTAACGCTGCTATTTTATATGGAGCGGATCTTTGGGCGTACACGGATCTATCTAGCCTGTTTAAAGCACAGTGCAAGTTCCTGCGGAATTTAGTGGGGCTTCCTCAATCAACTCCATCTATACCCCTTTGTTTGGACTTAGGGTGCAATCCAATCAACGAGATGGCGAGGTACAGATTGGTTGCCTTTTGGAGACGGATTTGGTCTTCCCCTGACCTTGTCTCATTTGCTAAGGAGCTTGCCGAAGTTAGGTCCCTGGAGGGATCCGGGAGAATTCCATGGCTACGTACGGTTAGAACCATTTTGGTCCAAATGGGTCTGGAACAGCTGTGGTTGTCTCCTGGAACTAATGTGTTTCCCTCCAAACTAGAATTTAAAGCACTGTACTGGGCCTCGGTCCGACAAACCCTAGTGTCTGCTTCCAGCTCCACTAGTTTAACTGGCAGGTTCCTGGCTAACAAGCTGGACCCTTCCCGCGAGAACTATTGGGACATTATTACCAGGCCGCTGGATAAGAAACTCTACCATCAGTTTCGGGTGGGTTCTTTGCCCCTGAATACATTTGTTAAAAATTGGGGCACAGGAATAACCGAATTTTGCAAATGGTGCCCTGGCCACAAAGAGTCAGAGGGCCACCTTTTATTTGCCTGCCCCAAGTACCACGACCCTCGTAAAAAATGGTTAAAACCTTTGCTCCAACGCTTTACTTGTGGTAGGTCCGCAGAGGCGATTCGGGCACTAAAGACCAATACTTCAGAGTTGTTTGTGGTGAGCACAGCGAAATTTTTGGGCTGGGCTTGGATTATTAGAGCCCATAAATAGTAGGAATTGCTTGATCATACGATTCATACTTAAAAGTTTTAACCTAAAATTGGATATTGCACAGTATTTTAAGATGGTTTTATTTATTGATTTTATGTTTTAATAGAAACTGTATACATAAACGGATCGTATAAATATAAATGGGATGTTCAACTAGGATTATTTTTAAATGTATAGTTTTCATTCTGTGTAAATTGGTCAGTATGTGGTGTTTATAATGTATGACCTTAACTGTTTGTGTAAACCTCGTTGTCTTTTATGATTTTATTATCGAAATAAAGACTTTAAAAATCTGAATCTGAATCTGACTGACTTACTCAGCCGCAGCACATGTAAGGTGACTGGAGTAGCGCCAGAAGAGCTTTCATATGCTGAGCACTCGGTATACATTTTCGCATACAAAATACATTGTCAGTATGAATGATACTTTTGTTTTTGCTGGGCACACACTGCATTTCATTTTTAGAAAAGTGAGATTTCTCCTTTTTTGTGTGCATTGCTGATATGTATATGTGTCATTCTGTATATGTGTAGGTGTGCTCTGGCAGCAAATTACATTAACATTAGTTGTGTAACGAGAACCTGCACTCATTCACCCGCCATTTCCAAGATGGCCTCCATCTTGATAGTAAAGCTTGACCGACTTGGCAACTGTGTGTACATTGCAGATTTGAATGCATATCATGCTTAGTTTTATGGAACTACTGTAGAAGAAAATGATGTGTGCACACTGTGATGCAAACTTGCATACAAGTCGGCCGCCATCTTAGTAGTGGGAATTGGCCTGCTGGGCGTACATTCCTGTTAGTAGTTTATTTATTGTATGCGAATGCTAATAGGGATGCATGGCATGCTTTCCTTATTTAGGAATACTCTAGCAGAACATTAATTCATTTCATAATAATATGGCCGCGATGTGTGTGGAATCAAACCTGTATACACGGTCGGTACTCTGACAAATATTAATTAATATTTTTTAATTCAGCATACTGCCTGGTATTTCTATTTGTTGACCGCTTTTTCATTATTATTTCCTTTATAAGCTTTACAGATAGTGTTGTGCATCATGCTTTTTTTATTATGTGTCCATACCGTGGCACCTGAATTAACTTCATATGTGGAGTGCAGACCTGCCTGCACTTGACACATGCTTGTTAGCAAGCACGTTTCACTTCCTTCCGTGTTTGGGCTTCTGAAGTGCTCTGCCTGCCTGCCTCTGCTTTTCCATAATTAGGGCTACCAACGAATGTTACTGGTACCATCAGTAAATTGTGCTCCAAGACAGGTACCGGTAAATATTACAAATGATTTTGTAATGTAGATGTCTCACACATGTGAACACTGCCACCAGCTGCACTTTGCTGCATTGAACCTTTAATCCTACACTTAATTGTGGTTGGAGTTTTTCACTCAAGCAGCCGAGGCCGGTGGAGCCCATTAGCTAATTAATACAATTGCTTTCTTTTGTTGCTTAAAAAAAAATCTTTCTAGATGGGGCCTGTGAGAATTTCAGCCTTTAGTGAGTAAAGACAGAAAGCCTGGGCAGGTTGAGTGGCGAGGAAAGCAGCGTCACAGGACTGGCCTAGATGTCATGGCTCTAGTGACTCATTTGAGGGAAAGGATGGCAGATGGGGCAGAGAAAAGAGCGAAACTGAGATACAAAAAGATGCTGAGGGTGTCAGCGCACCGGATGAAAAGAGGAAGAAGAGGGGTATATAGAAAGCGAGGTAGAGGGAACGGAGAGAAACAGGGAGTGTGTGGGATTGGGAGGTGGAGAGGAAAAGCAGGTGTAGAAGAAACAATGGAACAGCTAGAGATAGGGACGGAGAGAGAAAAAGAAGCCATAAAGATTCCGAGCGGGTTCAATTTGTAATCTGCAAGTTATAGTTTTTAATCCCAATAGCATACTTTGCCAAGGGAGCTGAGAGGGATAATGCACATGCTGCAGATATTTGTGCAGAACTCTTCTTGAGGGTCCTGCACAGAGGTCAAGGTGGGCAGAAACCACAGGGAAGGATATTCCCAAGTCTTTTAATTTCACCAGAGCAGTTCCCATACTTTCTGTTAAACAACAACCATGGCTGACTGGTCAATGCAGATCTGGAGTTGCTTCACCCAGAAAAGGAAGGAGGTGGTCTCCTGCAGTTCAATGAGAGGTGCGACATGCAGCTAAAGAAGTAACAAGCCCCATCTCCAGGGTCCTTGCTGCCTGAAAGAAATATAAATGTGTGCAATTAGTGAATCAGCAAGTTTTAAAGATACTGAGGAACCTTTCTTATACTGTGTCTAATGCATATTTATATTAATTTTTATGAAACTAAAGCTGACTATCTCATCCTGAATATGAAATTCCTGTAGAAAATATTAACTGACACATTTGCAGTCCTTTCTTTCATAGTTTGGGACTTCTTAGCACTTTATTTATATATTGATGTCATTATTACTCAGTGCATCAAACAGGATTTAAATCAGTGACCATCTAGTTAGACAGACACACATCTGGAGTGATCACATTTACCAAGTAAGCTTTTCTACCAGAAAAACGTAATTCCCACATATTCTTTTTCTAAGTAGCTTTTGCTTTTCGTTTAAAGTCTGTGCAATATATTTAGTTCAAGGGGTGACCAATTAGTTACCAAATATCTTTCTCTTTTTCCCCTAGCCTCACCTATACATGTTTATACTAGTCCTGCAGCAGTAAAGCCGAGCTGCCCGGTGCAGAATTCGGGGGTCGTTGCAGGGAGCAGCAGCAGATGGACCTGGCCCTCTTCCTTTTCTCCTCTAAGAAGTGGGCACTGTGTCACTGTTCACAAGTCGGACTGGTCCCTGGACTGCCACTGCTCACTGCAATTATCTATAATTACAAGGCATCTGTAAAGGGGATATTCACAGACAAAGGACATGAGCAATGATAATCAAAGTTCACCCGGGGGCCCCATGCAGCCCTCCTGAGCTTTACAAGTGGACCTCTGGTCAACAGCTGTTTACTCTATCTAGCACTAACATTAAAAAGAAGTTAAATAAAGGGCAAACATGTATTTAAGGGCCAATTGAAAATTAAAAAAAGAAGTAACTTAGGTGTCCTGCACCCTTAACTTTATGGGCAGGCACCTTCATCTTTTAGACATCTTCCAGCAAACGTGTAAAAATATGATAGTCTTTTAAAAGTCAAAAAGTACATTTCATTAACATTAGGCCTGGACGGTAAACTCTGCTCTGTTGGCAGAGTTTGCAAAGTTTTGCCACTCTGAGCTCCGCTTGGAGCGCAGAGTTCATAAAAAACTCCGCCAACTTCCAATAGAGCAGAGTTTACTGGTGCACTCACCCGAGCGACACCAAAAACTCATCAGGAAGTGAAGCAGAGGCCACATGTTCCCAGACTGCACCAAAGAAGAGCATTCTTAAGTTTGATGTGGCCTCACAGCTTTAATTTTAGAATGGACCACAAATCCCACCTTATTCTCCAGCCGACTACCAAACTCTGAGCAGTCCCACCAACATCCAGCTGAGTGGTCCGACCACCGCATTACGATGCGGTCGGTCGGACCGAATCGGTCAGAGGGACCAAAGGATGCTTCCGATGGGCTCAAAGAGCCCATCAGACCATTGGTCAGGTCGTAGTCCCTACAATAGGGTCGGTGGCTGCTCAGGCACCGCCGTAGGGATTACAATGTCCCTTTCCGACATCCTTTCCATGGCAGTCCAACCGCTATTGAAAGGCTTTCAAAAAGTGAATTTGGGGACACCTAGCAGTGCCCCCATGCCCCCTGGGCTGGTGCTATGAGGCCCAGGGGGCACCGGTGGTCCACCCCCAACATCCATGCCCCGTGTGCCAGACACCATGTGGTGTCTGGCACACGGTGCAAGGATGTTTGTAAACATGCCTTTTGCCATTGGGGCTTGTGCTGTGGCCCCACATTGCAAGCCGCAATGGCAAAAGACATGTTTCCGACTGCCTACACAGCGGTCAGATCGTTACTTGGCATTTGGGACAGCCGACAACCTGTCGGCTGGTTCTGTTTCCGCAACGATGGCGGTCGGCCACTCATCCAGTCTCCATTGTAATCAGCCACTACTATTATGTTAGAAATTGGATTACTGGTTGACTAGGGTGTGATCCCTGGTCAACCAGCAACCATAATCTTTGTCTGGGTAAGGTACAAGCAAACCACAAATTATCCTGTGCTCAACCCTCTGGTAGCTTGGCACAGAGCAGTCAGGCTTAACCTAGAGGCAATATTTATTTGTGCAAAACTTCAAACAGTAAAAGAATGAAAACACCACACAAAAAGATTCCACACTTGGTTAGAGAAATAGAGCTTAATTTCATAAATAAAACAAGACCTAAACAACAAAACATCCAATCAGTAGGCCCAGAGTTATGGACTTTTAAAGAATAAAGTGCAAAATGGTGCCTAAAGCCACAAAGCACCAACTGCTGCTATCTGGTCACACTAGATTGGGTCAAATTCAAAAGAGGGTGTTGATTTGTTTCTCCCACATGCTCAATTTTGTTCCCTTTGATTACACAAGATTACTCTGAAACTTTGATGAGGTATACACTGAAAAGTATTTTTGTGTAATTTCAAAAGAAAGGTTGTTTAATGTGATCAGTGTTAGTTTGATTTTGTGTTTCAATTCGTGTATTGTTTTATGTGTATTGTTTACCACGTGAATTAATTCGCTGATTATTTTTGATTATTGGATGTAATCTTCCGGAGACAACAGTGTGTCTTTTTCTATGAATTTTCAGAAAAGGTATGAATTTTTCACAAAATAATAAGAGTTAATAAAAACCTGATCAAACAAAAATAAAGGTGTTGATCATTTCAGCCAACCAATCACATGCTGAAAGTAGTATAAAGGTTCAGGTCACCTTCTTTTTTCTTCAGCTTTCTAAACAAGGCATTTTCCGAATTTCTATTTAAATTACGACTTCACCATAGGTTAGAATTTTAAATTGTGAATCCAGATACACCAAACATAAACTGGCTATCTATTCCCATTTTGGAAATTACTCTTAAAATGTAATACAGTAACCCCAATGTTACTCTATGTGAGAGATAGGCCTTGCAGAAGTGAAAAATGGATATGAGTTTTTTCACTACCAGGACACGTAAAGCTTAAGAGTACAGGTCCTTTTTTAGGTCGAGCATTCGAGACCTCTTGTATATACTTTAGTATATACTTATATGTACTTTGTGGGCTCTGGAGATCAGCCCTAGGACTTGTCTACTTCCTCTTAAGGACTTTTTTTTTCTGTTCAACTGCCTCTATTTAACTGTCTTGATGGAAAACGAACAGTATATGTCAGTAAAATACCAGAATTGCTTTCTGCTTAGGGACTTTCTTTTTTTCTGGCAACTGCCTCTATTTAACGTTCTTCGCAGAAAACGACCAGCAGAGGTCAGTAATATACCAGAATCCCTTTAGCATTCTGTAGATTCCAGTCCATAGAAATTGTCTTCCACGAGCACTCATAGACAATAATATTATTTTTCAAATCTTGTATTTTCAGTGATATGACCACCGAAGGCCCTGATTTTATATTAAAAACAGAGCTTTGGACTATACCATTTTCCGCTGAAAGGCAATATTTCTCTCCATGTGTTCCCATACATGGAGTGTCATGCAATTTGGTGCTTACTTTCCCTCCATGTTAAAGAACAGTAGATGTTTCAGCACCCAGGCTAATGTGCTGCATAAGTAAATACATATAAGGTCACAAATGCGAGACCGATTGCATTGCAAATGCTTGTTTTAAATACATTGCACCCTGCCCTCTGGGTTGTCCAGGGCCTACCTTAGGGGGTGACGTATATGTATTTTAAAAAAAGGAAGTTTTGAGCCTGGCAAAAGGTTTACTTTTCCAAGTTGAAATGGCAGTTTAAAACTGCAGACACAGGCTCTGCAGTGGCAGGACTTAGACATGTTTAAAGTGCAACTTAAGTGGGTGGCACAAAAGGTGCTGCAGGCCCACTGGTAGCATTTAATTTACAGGCCCTTGGCAGATGAAGTGCCACTTTGCTAGGGACTTACAAGTAAATTAAACATGCCATGGGTATTAGGCTATGTCACCAGGTTTTAGGGAAAGAACACACGTACTTCAGCACTGGTTAGCTGTGGTAAAGTGTGCAGAGCCCTAAAGCCAGCAAAAACAGGAGGTCTGAAGGCAAAAAGATAGGGGGGGACCATGCCAAGGATACCAGATCTAACATTTTCCAAATGATGGCCTTCATGTCAAATTATTTATAGGTAATTCAATAAGTTTAACGCTGCATTTCTATTTTACTAAGTCTGTATTGTATCTTTGAAGTTTATAATAAACCTTAATGGTTTTTATGGTCTTGCTTGACAGCACAGCTATCACCAGACAATTATATGAAAATCAAAAGGAAAGGATGCTTTGGCTCCGCCCACCTGCTGGGAGCCAGAAGTGCATGTTGTGATCGGGAAGAAATTGTGTGCTTCCACAAAAAAAGTGTTTTTTCCCCATACTGCTATGATCATTTTGTTTATTTATCCAGCTGCCTGAGCTTAAACTTTGACGGTCACACAAGACATTGTAATGCGATTAAAGTGTCTTAGATAACTAGAAAATTTATGGGTTTTTTCCTCTGGCACCAGCACAGATGAGAGGAGGGCAGTCATTAACTTACATTGATTGTTAGGTCTGGCTTGACGCCGCAACTGTCACTTGACCTTGTAGCCTACATCAATATTATTGTACAGTTTGTTGCTTCCACTCATATATATATCCATTCCCATGCTAAGTACGTGTAATGCTTCACATTACCAGACAATATTCCTTTAAAGTCAGGCATATCAGCCATGCCAATGTATGTTCTAAATTCAAATCTTAATCTCCATTTTCGAGTCAGTCCTTACTTCTGTATTTTTTAAATGCTGTCTTGAAACTTTTCCCTGGAGACACATTGCCTCATAGACATTGAGGTTAACACCATCTCGATCCACCCAATATTTTGCTGCATCACTTTAATGCAGCACCCACACACAGGTACTGTAGCCAACACTGACATCAGTGACATGTCTTTCAGTCCTATGCCATGTGAGTGCCAAGGAAAAACACAGAATTCAAGGATTCCAACCTATTGGAGCTACATAGAAGAAAGCCTAAAACAAATAAAAGTTAAAGTAGCAAAAACAAAATACATACAAATATTTCCAAATGTGAGAGTCTAAAAACTGGCTCCGAGCGATGCTTCTCAAACCCAATTCACATGTTCAAAGGACAAGTGCTTATAGGACCAAGCGCCTTGATTTTTGTACATTCTATACAGAACAGAAATTAATTCCTTTTGTTCTAGCAAAGACCAGGTTGTCATTGACAAAAATTTTTGATGGATTGAACAACATCCCCTGAAGCTTATGTCCACCTGCCAGAGTCCGTGGCAGAGATGCGACCACGAGTCAGACTTTGGCAGTGGATGAACTTCTCATAGGTCAATAAATTGCCAGTTCCCTCCTCCTTAATATTTACTATCTTTTTTCCATCCTTCTATTGATGTCATCTTATGACTGTAGCTGTTGTTTTCTCATTTTGGTTATGTAATAGTTGAGCTTATTCAAAAATCTCTTTTTAAGCACAGTGTGGATCCTTGTGCTTATTATTTCATCATATTTGTAGAGTAATACTAGGCACGACCGCTCATTCACTTAGATACCCACTTTTAAGAGTTAATTTAGATAGGGAAGGCTCAGCTTTTTATCATTTTCAATGGTGAGAAATTCAGTGTGAAAATTCAGAACATGTATTTATGTGCTAAGAAGCTGCACATTTCCAGGGCCAAGAACTATCTAGAAAAACAACAAACAGTGTAAATATTACTTAATCTTGCATTGGTCGATACAAGTGTTTAATGGCTTACCCAAGGATGTGGCTGCACATATAATTAAATAACCATTTCTGATTATTCTGAAAAAGCTAGACCTTGTGATTAATGATGCAAAATGTAAGAAATGGAATACAAGTTCTTTTGCACATTCTCTCAAATCTGTTACATGTTATATATAGTTCATATGATTCATGATACTTGAGTGATTCATGATCAAACTATAATAAAGAAAACGCTATATGGTGTACATGTGCAAATATTGCTAAATGAAGTATACATTTTTAAATGAGAAATGTGCTCTCAAATACAGGTGTTAATGAAATGCAATGGGGGTACATAAACAGAAAGCATAAAACACAGGTAACATCCAGCCTTGTGTAAAACCAAGCCTTTTTCACTCATACAAATGATTGGCAAAAATTAATTTACACTTGAGAAATTATGAAATGGATTCATCTTTAGAGGAATTCAATATATATAAACCCTGGGGGCTTATCTGCTCTTTTTAAGGTGTACATTTCTTGCAACTGTGCAAGCAGAAGCTCAACATTTACGGTAATCTAAGGGCAATCTCAACAAAACAAACACAACTCTTAAATGAGATACTTCCAGATTAAGACTATTCATTGGGGTATATAGAATCAAAGGTCTGAGACTAGCATAGTAGCCATACTATCCTTGGCAATTCTCCTTCCTTCCCATGTGTTCCCATTGTTTTTTGCTCTTTGGCAGAGTTTGTGGAGTTCATCATTCTGAGAGACCCCTTCAGCTGCACATTCTGGTCTGTCAGAGATACTCTTGGTATTTCCAAGGAAAGTCCTCTCTTGGAAGATCCTATGTGTGTACAGCTACCTCCTATACTGATTATCAAACTGGATGGCGGTACACTACATTTCTTGACCAACCTTAAGCATTGCATAGTAACTTTCAGCCAGTGGATGAGCCACAACTGCCTAAAACTAGTGAATTATTAATTTTACAGAGGGATTGACTCATCAATTTAATTTGGTATTATCTTGCAAGTTTATAATACGTATCACTGAAAATCTATTGCTGAAAGAATTTCTCTGGGGATAAATGTTCACCTGGTTCAAACAGTAACATTTCATTCAGGAAACAATAAAATAATATTCCCAAACCAATAGAGGAAGATCGAAAAAGTGTCAAGAAACACAAAGCACCAATTATAGACATTGATTGCAGTTAATTGGCCTCTATGTACCATTTCAGGCCAACAGCAAGGGAGCAGGGATATTATATTTTAGAAATTATGTATACATGAGGTGAACTGTGAAGATGTATTCAAATAAAGGAAAGAAACTTTTCTTTATTCAATTGGTTTATATTTTTGTTTGCATATACATATATTTTTACATGGTATAGAAGAATGATTTTGTTGATTGTTTCTAGACACATCATATTTCATAGAAGACTTTATTAAATATATGACATTTGAGTTTTTTACATAGCCAGTAATGATGAAGTCAGAAGATTGACCCTGGTTAATCTTTGTGAACAAATAAAGGGAAGTGATTTTGTAAAAGCAATACAATGGCAACCTGGTCATAATACAGGGAAACGGACAGAGGACAACTGTGGGATGCTACCCCTCTCTTCTTAAATTAACTTTGGGACTGCAATAATGTGATTGAGTGCCTGGGTTACTATAATTAAACTATGGAAAGTAATTTGTAACTATGTCATGTTTGTTAAAGAATTATGGTAAGATGTAGACATACATATCTGGATAAAAAATTCTGTTATGGAGAACCATTTTTATATGATGACTACTAAATGATTAAAGAAGCTAATGATTCTTCCGTAAATTTAATTGGAGGATTGTTCAATGGATTTAGACTATGTGAGTTTTGTTGGTAACTGTAAAAAAGGATTGGAGACATCTATATGAGATGTTATAGAGAGGCCCTTACAACTGCAAATCTGCCCTGAAAAGAGACCTGTACTATAGGATAATGTAGGTATCATATAAGCCTTGAAGATCACACCAGTCAGAGGTTTTACCTTTGAGTTTAGTCATCTCCTCGGAAGTCACACTTCTCCAGCTGGGAAAGGCAAGATGCAGAAGCCAGTAAAGGTACCTCGAAGTTGAATATGCTGGACTTCCGTTGTAGCCTTCGGTTTTGGCACTAAAAGCTCTGAGCAAGACAAAGCTGGTTCTCATAGTCTTTTAATTGGCTCTCAGGAATCTTTACTGGGGTAAGGAAGGAGACTCTAGCCAATGAAAGCTCTCCTGGGTTGGAGACTTTTTTAAATCACTCCTAGAGTAGCCTTGAACGCTGCTGGAAAAAGCTATAAGTTGAAAAGAATTTCAATTCAAAGCCGAATAGCTTGAAACTTTTTCCGGGAGCATCTGTGCATTATCCCACTCCTCCACGGTCCACACAGATGACTACCATTTGCAGATGCTAGGACAGTCTCTCCTGGTTTCTCCTAAAGCTCCCTGCACTGCAGGAAATGTTCCTAGGGTCCCGGTCTCTCTCCAGGCGGGGCTACCTCTGGGTCCACTGCAGTACTCTCCCACCTTGGTAGCTGGTTCTACTGCACAGGAAGAGTTGTTCTTCAGCATTATTTGTTCTTGTGGCAATATCGGGGCTCAGCCAACTCATCTAACTTCTGGAGAGAATTTTCAGTAATTGTTCAAGTGGAGAGCAGGAGGCACCAAAGGCTTCTTCAAATGCAAGTCAGACAGGGCTGTCCCTTCTTGTAGTGATTTTTTAATTTAGCATTTTTATCTAGTACTCTAGACAGTGATTGGTGACATTCCACAGACCCGTCTATGCAAAATGGGTGGTCCCACTTTATCAGAACTAGTTGGCTCACTTAAAAGAAAATTGTCTACACAGCCTTTGTTCAAAAAGGTAGAAGCCAGGCTCTTCTCTCCAATGGATTGTAGTCCACTCCATGGTCCAGCCCTTTAGAACTGAGAAAACACCACAGCTTACTGTTCCAGAAAGAGGTTTCTCCCTGTTTGGGAACAGAGATGAAGAGCTTGAGAGGGTTTCCTTGATGAAATAACTGTGTCAATTCAGTCACCTAAGTCTCCTTTTGGAATCATCACATCAAAAGCACCTGCTCCTATCTAATAACAATATAAAATTTGACATTTATTCATAGCCTTGCCTCTCCATGGAAAAATACCACTTTACCTACATAGTGAAAGCAGCAGTTTTTCTTATTATATAGCACGTACTGTTTGATCCATAGAGCACCCAACACTGTGGG
Source organism: Triturus cristatus (assembly GCF_964204655.1). Taxonomy (NCBI): domain Eukaryota; kingdom Metazoa; phylum Chordata; class Amphibia; order Caudata; family Salamandridae; genus Triturus; species Triturus cristatus. Next base: position 1,529,830,141 of record NC_140591.1, read on the forward strand.
CTACAGGGTGCACTCATTAGTTACTTATGCAATCTAACTATGAGAGGATTTTTTTTAAACTGCAGTGTAATACTTGATGTTTTACTTCAGTGTTTTAGATAACCTGCCCAAAATCATGAATCTGGAGCCATGCTTTTCTACTCATACAAGTGAGTGGAGTAAATCTACACTGCAGCTCATATGTGACATTTACCTTCCCCCCCCATTTGTGCACTTTCTGCAGCATAATACAATGGTCTTACTGGAGAGCAGAATAAGCCAATTGACTGTAACCATTTTAGGTTGAGCTAGACAGTGCATGCACTGTCTCTTCGAGACCTGCTGTAATCTGTCTGTATACTTCTAGCCCATCCCCTTTCATGGTATTGCTGTTAATTTGTCAATGTCAGTGTCCTTTAAAAGTCCTTGCTTGCTTGTGGTCAGTCCTCCCTCTTTGTCCTTCTTTTCTCTCTTCTGTTCCACCCACAGAGCAGGGACTTCGTACTGTCTCATTCCGCCATGGTTCTATATCTGTTCTTAAGGGGACTCTTTTTTTTCTTGGTTTCCTGCTCTGTTACTGTTTGTCTGTGTTCAGCTTCAGTGCCCTACCTGCTTACATATAAATATAGCATTCTTCCTCCCATTGCCTCTTAATGCCACAGTTGTGTAACTGTGGCCTCCTACCCGATTGCTTGTATTAATTTTAGCTTTTTTTAAAAAAAATTGGATGTCGATCAGTCATAGGGCTTCTTTTGGTAAGATATTGGATTGTTTTTGGGCTTTCTTATAAGGGGGATTGGGCTTGTTTCTATGTGTTTACTTTCGTTACACTGCGGCCCCTTGATTAACCCAGCCTGTGAAAGCAGCCGTTCCGCCCACCAAGCACCCTCTTCAGACTTGTGTAAGTTAGTGAAGGAGACTCCATTTCATGCTTACTGTTGTCAGACAGACATTATCGCTTATTGCGTAACAAAAAGACACTCCCACCAGCGGCTGACAAAAAGCTTAGCACATCAAATCCCAAGTATTTGTGAATAATAAGAGTCTTGTGCAACCACCTCCAGAGCTTGCCTCAGTTCAGCTCCACTGGAAACCAGAGAAGTAATCTTTGTACAAAAGGAAAGGTGCACCAAAGTAGAGTCAATTTCCTCCAAATATATCCAAAATATCTCTTTATTGTTGTTGATAGTAAAAAATGTACATCAGCCAACGCGTTTTGTTCCACAGATGGAATTTCATCTGGGCTCATATGGTAGAGAAAATACTGCTGTCGACTGTGGATGTATCTTATTAAGGATACTGGCCATCTTAATTGCTTCCATTATTGTGGGGTGTACCTGTTTAGGACGATACTTTCTGTACTTGTATTCGCTTGTAACCTACTTTTCAGGTATTTGGACGTATTCTATTTACACCCATTAAGATATCCTTTGTTCTAGAGCACGGGCACAATTTGCCATTAATTATCATAGGAGCCCTGATGAAGTTCAATCTGTGGAACGAAATGCGTTTGCTGATGTCCATTTTTTACTATCAACAACAATAAAGAGATATTTTGGATATACTTGGAGGAAATTGACTCTACTTTGGTGCACCTTTCCTTTTGTACAAAGATTATCGCTTATTGCCTCTGCCTGCTTCCTTCCCCGCGTCCGCATTTGATCAAGAACAAGGCATTCCCTGCAGTGCCAAGTCAGCCAAAGAGCTGGCTTTCTTGCCCATATGCACATACAGGTCCCAGTTTGCACGAGTCTTTGTGCTGTTTTATGATGCTGGGCTCCGAATATCGGCGCCAGTCAATGATGACAACACAAATTGTTTGGAGCAGCTGCAGAATTAAATAGCGAGAGGTAGTGCTTTTGAGAAGTTGCACACCTTTAAAGGAAAATAAACAGCTTATCACGAAGAATGTGATGAGGCTGAAATTACAAGTATTCAGATAGATATAGGCTGGCTATTTGAGGCAAACAAAATCTTTGGATTAGCAAAATAATACTATTGCGGTATGGTGAAGAATGCGTAAAGTACTAGAACTCTAATTTGCACTGCCTTGCGTTTTTTCACTTGTTCATACTTGAAACACGTGCGATGCCTCGATGCTACTAAAATCACTTTCACTTTATGCGCACAAATATAGGACAGACATTTCAATGGGGAGAAATGCTAAATCGAATCATCGTAGTCAATGATATCCAATGGTGCTCTTTCTTTCTAAACATAATTTCACTCCTATTCCTTTAAACTCGAGTTGCGTGTGCTTTCGTGCCACTGGTACATTTGCGGAAGTCACAGAAAAAACAAGCATTGGCATAGCCAATAGGTCTCGCCTTTGGGACCTTATAAGTGTTTAGCCATGCAACAGTTGCATAACTAAACACTTATAAGGTCCCAAAAGCGAGACCTATTGGCTATGCCAATGCTTGTTTTAACTGCTGCAATCTATTGAAGCCTCACGGAGAACATCAAAGCGGCGTACGGCTGCGAAAGTGATCGCGATCAAACATGAAAGCGGCCGCGAAAGTGAAAGTAATCGCAGTAAAGCGCGATGCGTGCGCCCGCGCGCATGCACGGAAGCTCTAGGCTGGCCTGGTAGCACTTTTTGGAGCCCTCACAAAATGTCTCGCCAGACCAGCGCATGCGCTGGGTCAGGCGAGACCTAAAAACATGAACAAATATTCCTGCTGAGATTTAAGTAATTCCACAATAAAGGTACTTATGTCACTTGTAATAATTAAACAAGCATTGAAAATGCAATAGGTCTCGCCTTTTATTAAGTTAAAGCCATCTGCTTTGTTATACAATACCATTAGCAAAGCAAATGGCTTTCACTTAATCAAAGGCGTGACCTATTGCATTTTCAATGCTTGTTGATAGAGTGCCATGGTCACACCCACCCGATAATACTGTTTTGTATGGGAAGGCGGATAAATGTATTGCCCTCATGAGGGAATTGGTTTCCCAGACAATTCCAGTACTTGAGTGTTTTGTGCCTCCACTTTCCTACTGATAAATCAACCTGTGCCACTGATGTTCGGAGTCACCTGCTGCCACTTTTGACCAGGTCTGTGGGCGGTTGAATAGTAGCGTCCAACATCAACAGTGAATGATCAGGAGCTGAGAGTTGTATGTTCTTGTCCAGATATGCATTTCTGTTGTCCTCGTTGGATCCCTGTAATTGTAGGACGGGAGCTAACCAAAGCATCCACTAACTACAGACATGCCAACATGCCTTCCACGAACCAATTGAAGCTCTCTGTTCACTGAATGGCTTTTGCTGCATTCTACGAGCTAAATTTTAAATTACGTTGATATCCAAGGAAAACTTGCTTTAAGGTGATCCCAAAGGAGGATTCCTCACTGGTTTTCAGAGGACATCTCTCACCAAGAGATGTGATCCGATTTTTTATGCTCTTTTGTGTAGCTCCACCAAGAGAGCATCTGTTCAGGACGCCTAAAAGATGGTTGGGAGTCAATAAGCCTCCAATTTCTGAATAAGTGCTAAATCTGAAAGACGCCAGCAGTGCATAGTATGATGGAATATATTACGGAGGCAGACTAAAATGGGAAGATTATCCATCACCTCTCCCCTTTAATCAAGCCGCGTGAATACCTTCTACAGAGCGGGAACTCTTGAAACGCTGAACATTTTAGCACTGCTGTTTGCAATCTGTATGATATTCTCTGTGTTCTTTTACATTTGCATAACTATATAAAAGAAGCTATATTTTCCCATTTGCATGTGTTTTTTCATATAATATTTTTTTATTTTAATCCATTTGCTTGGGCATTACATTATTTATGTGTCAGGGTATAAGAGTTGTTATGACTTTAGCGGTTCGCACAATATTTCCTCAATGGAAACCAGAACACTCTGTTAGATGCTACAGAGGACAACAAGGTATTAGATGCTACAGAGGATAGCAAGGTATTGGTGACACTGGAAACATTCCTTTAACAAATTAGCAAATCCTCAACTTGTATTATGTTATACCTTATATGTAAATACCTTTGTGGTCTAGTGTCTTTGGAGAACAGCAGGTAACCTCATGAGAGGAAATAATGGATTTTGCATACAGCAAAGTTCTACACCACAATTAGGTGGAGTAGGCACAATCAGACAGAGCATGCTCTCGATGAATGGCCTTCTCTTCTTGCCCTTGAATTTGTGTGTGAAAGAAATGGAGGAATGCATCAAAATATCGGTCTTCAAGGCTCTCAAGAGTGAGATGAATATGGACACCTGAGAACTGTTGGAATTATCAGACTCTACAAAAGATGAGCGTAGCTACAAGAGATATCGCAGCAGCAAAACTACAGTCCCACCATTTGTCTCAGGACCAAATCCACCATACACATTTAGCACATGATAAGGCACAAGAAACAGAGGCAGATCTTTAGGGTGCACCCCCCTGGACCTCAGCACATCTTCAATGAATAAAATATCAACCTAAATATTCTACAGAAAGACGTGTCACTGCTTCAAAGGGATTACCCTTCTTTTTTGCAGAGACAAGCCACGACCACCAACCAATCAATTCTATACACTAGCTGAGCAAACAGGTACCCAGATGGATAAAGCGACTAACCACCAGCCTCATACGACACCAGCCTTTGACTAGTCTCGGCTGGAAAAACCTGATAACTATTGAACTCATTCGGCACCACTTTGGACATGCAGCATTTCATTTGCATCAATCAATCATTTTGATATTTGCCTATACCAAAGTGTTTTAAAATCAAACAATAAGCAAATTACTTAATATTCACTTCAAAACATGCTTCAACGCATACCATGGCTCTCAATCCAGTGAAACACAACATTGATAATCTTAGAATATACGTCAGATAGAGAAAGAGTTCAAATCAAGATACACAATCATAATGTGAAACGGTCCTAAAGAAACTGAAATGGATATGGTACCACTATATTCAAAATGCAAACAAATTAATTAGATGACTTCTTGGCAAAACGTAAGACCCTCTTTCCATGGTTTGCACAGAAATCAGTCTTTGTCTATAATTTGAGGTCAAAATGAGATCAAACTTTTTGGAGGGAATAATTCTCAAAGCTGTGCCCCAAACGTGATAGCCACTCTGCAAAATGAGTTGTCATTACTACCACACCAGGGGCACTCAGGTGAACCTGCACTACATGTTTGGAGTGTTTTCTGGTTATGAATGAGGAGGATTCTGGTGTTGTCAAGTCAGAAACAGTTTAGAATGTCAATTGAGTTTGAGAGTGTTCTGTGACTGCTGTGGATAGGAGATCTGTGGAATGCAGTGATGTGTGTGTGTGTCAGATGGCTACAATATTGTATGGTGTCAAGTAAGACCCAGGTTCGGGCTTTGGCGTTGGGTATTCAGTAAAATATTAAGGGGCATATCAACAACAACCGGCGATAATTATCTCTAAGCGCACTTAGCGCTAGGATAATTATCGCCGGCTAGCGTGAATTTTTATCGCTGAGATAGCGTGCTATTAGCAACGCTTATCTCAATAGCGATAAAAATCCTCACGCTAACAGGCTAACGTGAGATTATCGCTGGAAACCCAGCGATAATCTCACGTTACCTTGTTGATAGGGACAGATAAACTTAGCCATGATATCCTCCTTCCATTGGATATCATGGCTAAGTCAGAAAAATACCAGATGTAAAAAAGCAGCGTTAACCGCGGTTAGCGCTGCTTTTTTTGTCTCTAACAGGGTTAGCGACATTCTTGATAATAGGAGAAATGTCGCTTAGCGACATTTCTCCTATTATTTTACTCTGGAACGCCCCCTTTGCATCTCATTAGAAATGCAAGGGGAAGCGTAGAGTAAAAGGGTGCTAACATGCCAATTTGCATGTTAGCACCCTGTTGTTGATAGGGCGCTAGTTCTATCTCTCCTTTTTTGGCTTTTAAAGCCAAAAAAGCAGAGATAAAGCCCTTGTTGATATGCCCCTAAGTGTAATGCTGAGAGGTTTCAAAGGGGGTTACCATGGTATGGTTGCTGAGAGGCCTCCAGAGTCCAGCCGTGCGCCTCCAGGCACATTCACGTGTCCCACGAGGATCTGCAGCCGAAGTTTGAAAGTCACGCCCGGATCGGAAGGTTTAATCTCCTTGGATCAACAAGCGCGTCCGAAAACGAAAAAAACGAAAGAGGATCGCGCCGGAGCTTGTCTTTATGGGGCCATGTGTTTGAAACACATGGCCCCATAAAGATAAGAAACCTTTTGCGACGCACGGAAAGCAGGCGAGCCCGTCCAAGTGGGCCGTCTGAAAAAGCCAAAGGGAGGCACCATCCAAAGCTCTTTTCCAATGGCTGGCCACCGTTTAGCATAAAAGGTGACGCCAGCCAATGGAAAAGAGGGGCGGGGCTTAAAGCCCTTTACTGAAACTCCTCAAAATCATTAAATCTCGCTAAGCCCGCTGACCATGTGCGCAGCAACGCTAGCCGAGACCTGAAATTCCTAGTTTATCTGAAACGTGTTTTTTTCCTGTTTCTAAAAAACGTTGTGGCCTAAGCTGAATCAAGTTCCATTATAAAAAGGAATCATTATTATTTCTCCTTTTCAAACCCTGGTCAGCCTTTCCCAAGTTTCCTTCCTCTGAAGAGACACTTTATTCATCATTAACTCCGTTTGTTTAATTCCAAGGTGGGGGGCCCTTCACAAAGGTTTCAGTATGGGGCGCCATCACAGGTTGGCAGCGCCAAAGCTTATATCTTAGCCACCCCCTTCAAAACGTGAGATGACCTCTTAGTAAATAACCAATTAAGAATCAGAATATGTTTTTCTTCTGTTAGATTTATTGTTCCCTCAGACCATGATTGTGTCCCTGTGATGCCTTTGAGACCTAAATAAGACAGCATATACACACCATCTGCTCTCACCTGCCCCTGTTCGCAGGCTCATTCTCCTGTCTCTCAAAAACGTCCGAGTGGGAGGTACCGGAGCAAAACATAAACTCTGCCATGATGCCAGCGTTTCTCTTAAGAGATATCGGTCTATGTGGTTTATGTGCCTAGACACCACAGGATAAAGCATTTCATGGCGGTGGCAGTTACCTGTGGCCTTTATCTCCGCTCTTAGTCACAACTGGACAAAGTTGTTCCATGAGAAGTCATGATAGTTTCGTTTTGTTTATTTTATTTAACACAGTTACTTAAAACCATTGCTACAAAATATCTCATTGCATATCATCAATTTTAAAGTAATAAAACCAGTTTGCTAAAAATCAATTAAAATCAGTTAAAATCGGTGCAAACTAATTGATCTTTGCAATACATTTGTAAAATAAGCAGTTATTTAGCAGCGTCCGACTTTTGCTTTTCAGCTATATTGATGTTCTGGCCGGAGATCAGTATCTCTATGTTGTGGCATTTTCTTCTCCACTTGTTTCAAAGATTTTACAAAGCGGCAGTTCAGCTGCGTATCCTCAGGTGCAAAGCATGCCAGCACAACCTGCCTCCGTGTGCGAATGCCTCTCTGATTAAAAAGTGGTTTTAAAAGCTGTTTCCTTCCCTGTGTTAGTTTTTTACACATACTGAGAAGGTGCTGCTTATCTTCTTGCACTGAACCACATAGGCGACCGATGGAGTCGGATTGGTTTTTCAGCCAGTGCAGAAAGTGCTTTGTGCATGGCAGCAGGCCTAATCTGTATTTTAAGAATTGAATTTTAGTGGATTTGGTAAACCCCAAGGCTAGATATTTTTGTGCAGCAAGGGAGGAATAGGAGCTCAAAATCATCCAGCCGTGCGACCTTCTAGATAGGGCTACCTTGTCTTCAATCCAGGATTGTTTCTTTACTATTCTCTTTGTTACCTTTTTGAGAAGGCAATGACTTGTAGAAGTTTCCCAAAGTTCAGTGAGACCTAGAGTGGTCAGACTATTTGCTAAGTATTTTGCCGCTGGTGATGATTCTTATGTTGCAATTCTGACCACAAATGTCAATTTAAGGTGCATGGTTTGGATTTCCTTACTTTATCCCAAAAGATAACTATTGCACCTTTTCTAGCAAAAGTCTATTTTTGAACACCAAACTCGAGCCTAATCTGTGCTGGGGAGACTCTTGTTGGTAGACCAAAAATTATTCTATACACTTTTGCGACCACAACATCCAGGAGCTTCGAATCCCTTCCCCTCTGTGCCTCGCTTCCGTAAGTTATTGTAGGTAGAAGTTGTGCCCGTATAACTTCAACCAGCGGGGCAAGTGAGGGGACGTTCAGTTTAGAATTGAGGTTTCTCATAGAGGCAGCTAGGGCTGTTCCCTTCCTTTTGATTGTGTCCCTTTGGGGTACAAAGTGACCACCTTTGTCGATAATCACCCCCAGTTATTTATACTCTGTTGCTGAGTCTATGCGTGTCTTGCCCCAAAACCAGACCGATGGTTTCTTAAAGTTCTTTTTAATTGTCATGGTTTTGGTTTTCTCCAAATTAGTATTTAAATTATTTTTATAGTACTCAAAAGTAATATCAAGAAGACGCTGTAGAACCACCTTCGTTTGGTTATCAAAACTAAGTTGCGAGCGTAAAGTAAGCATGGTAGTGCTAGGTTCCCGATATTTGGAGAATGTGAGTTACTGGCATTTAGTAGCGGGATCAGGTCTGCAAGAAACAGGTTAAATATCATCGGGGCCAGTACACAGCCTTGCATGAGGCCTTTCGTTGTTGGTATCGTCCTTGATCAAATTGACCTATACCCCAACTTTACTTGAACCCAGGTCTGAGTGTGCAGATTAATTAACAGATTTAGCAAAGTCTGGGGTATACCCCAGCCGACCAGTTTTAACCAGAGTCTGTTACGGTTTACATGATCAAAAGCCGCATGGTAGTCGATAAAACACAAGTATAACAGCATTTTTGTAATCTCAGCCTTATCGATTAACAGAGCCATAGTTGTCATGTTTGTTACAGTCCTTGATTTAGGGGGATGATCGAGTTGTCTTCCGCCTAAAGTTGCAATTTGTCCAGCAAAGTGCCCGCAAAGAGTTTTGCCTCATTGTCCAACAGGGCAACTAAACGATAGCTCCTAGGCTGAGTCTTGTCTCCTGACTTAAAGATTGGCGAAATTATTGAAGTCTGCCAGGATGGAGGGAGTAGGCCTGTCAGTCTTATTTCCATAAACAGAGGGTTGAGTGCTTTTGCCCAATATTCTGCATCTTGTTTATAAAGACCAGGTGGTATTCCATTTGGTCTCGGTGCCCCTTCTTGCCTTCCCTTCTTGATGTAGCTTTTGATTGTTTTAAGGTAATCATTTGCGGGTATAACTCCTGGTAGTTCTCCATTCCATTCCTCTGGTGTTGCATTTTCCTCATTGGGTTGGTGCTTCATAGTGATAGGCCACTGTATTGTGTCTATGCTTGTTTCTGTGTGCGATAAGATTTTTTCTTGATGAAAATGATTTCCAAGGTAGGTAGCCCAGTCCTCCTCGGATATGTTTGAAGACAGACCCTCATGCATTGAACGGGTGAATATTTTTATTGTCTCCCAGAATCTCACACTGTCATTCCTCTTAGTGTCTGCATGCAGTTTCGCCCATAGGGTATCCTCATTTTCTCTCCTGTCCTCCCAAATTGCTTGCTTTAGCTGTGTTTTCTGCTGTTGCAATACAGCTAGTTTTGAGATGTTGGTTGGAGACCAGCGCACCTGCTGCAAAGAATAATTAATGCTATTTTTTATGGATTTCATCTTACTCTTTTGCGACATGGTGAAGTTAGAATGGCCTCCATAGCCCTGCTGCGACTTTGATTTAATTGGGGCGAAAAAAGGTGTTGCCAAGGCATTTGAATAGTTTATCCATTTCTCTATTTCATTGCCCCCTTCACGTGATTCAAATAAAAGTATTGCAGCTTCTCAAGAAACCCTCGAACAGACGCACCGACAATAAAAAAACCTTCAAACAGACCCACCGACAGAAAAGCCATATGGTTCACCGCCGACCTCCAGGCATCCAAGCAGGCCTGCCATAGGCTCGAGAAGAAGTGGCACCACGAACAGACACCGGACAGCATCACAGCCTACAAGAGCGCCATCGCAGACACCACCAACTCATCCGAACCGCCAAAAGGACCTCCTTCAAAGAGCGCGTTGACAACAACCCACACAACAGCAAAGAGCTCTTCAACATCATGAGGGAACTCTCCAACCCCAGCTCCAACTCCAACGACATCCAGCCATCACAAGACCTCTGCGACTCCCTATCCACCTTCTTCTACCACAAGATCGCAGACATCCATGTAAGCTTCAGCAACCAGGCCTCCCCGACAGACACAGCCACCTCAGACGCACCGCCCCCCAGCCACATCAACCCCCTGCTCTTCTGGACCCACATCAATGACGAAGACACCATCAAAATCATGAACACCATCCACTCCGGCTCACCATCTGACCCCTACCCGCACTACATCTTCAACAAAGCTAGCTCCACCATCGCACCCCATCTCCGCAAGATCATCAACAGCTCCTTCAAGACCGCCACCTTCCCGGAGAGCTGGAAGCACACCGAGATCAACGCCCTACTCAAGAATCCCAAGGCAGACCCCAAGGACCTCAAGAACTTTCGGCCCATCTCCCTCCTCCCGTTCCCATCGAAAGTCATCGAGAAGATTGTCAACAGGCAACTGACCTCCTTCCTTGAAAAGAACAGCACCAAAACAGCCCTCATTGCTGCACCAACAACATCAGGGCCATGCTGGACAACGGAGAAACCGCGGCCCTCATCCTAATGGACCTCTTGGCCGCCTTTGACACCGTCTGCCACCACACCATCCGCACACGCCTCCCCACAACACAGGGATCCTTGACAAAGCACTGGACTGGACCACCTCCTTTCTCACCGGCAGAACCCAGAGTCCACCTCCCGGCATTCCGCTCTAAAGACACCAAGATCATCTGCGGCCTTCCCCAAGGATCGTCCCGCAGCCTGACACTCCTCAACGTCGACATGGCACCGCTCGCCAACATCATTCGTTCGCACGACCTCAACATGATCTCATATGCCAACGACACCCTACTGATCCTCTCCCTCACCAAGGCCCCCACCACCGCCAAATCCAACCTCCACGAAGGAATGGAGGCCAGCGCAGAATGGATGAAGAACAGCTGCGTGAAATTGAACTCAGACAAGACGGTGGTCCTCATCATCGGATCCACCCCCTCCGCCTGGGATGACTCATGGTGGCCGACCGCACTGGGAGCTGCACCAACGCCCATCGACCATGCACGCAACTTGGGAGTCACCCTGGACTCCGCGTTGTCTATGACCCAGCAAGTAAATGCCATCTCCTCCTCCTGTTTCAACACCCTCCGCATGCTCCGCAAGATCTACAGATGGATCCTCACCAGAACCAGAAGGACGGTCACCCAGGCCCTCGTCAGCAGCAGACTGGACTACGGCAACGCTCTCTACGCAGGAACCTCAGCCAAACTCCAGAAACGACTGCAACGCATACAGAACGCCTCGGCACGCCTCATCCTCGACATCCCCCGCCACATCACAATCCACCTGAAAGACCTGCACTGGCTCCCCATCAACAAGAGGATCAACTTCAAGCTCCTCACACATGCTCACAAAGCAGTCCACAATACCAGACCAGCATACCTCAACGAACGACTCACCTTCTACACCCCGACCCGCCAGCTTCGCTCCGCTGACTTCGCCCTCACCACCGTCCCCCGCATCCATCGAGCAACCGCCGGTGGCGGATCGCTCTCCCACCTCGCCACAAAAGCCTGGAGCACCCTCCCCATCCACCTACGACAGACCCAAGACCTGCTGGCCTTCAGGAGACTCCTCAAGACCTGGCTGTTCGAGCAGTAGCAGCCCCCCCAGCGCCTTGAGACCCTCACAGGTAAGTAGTGCGCTCTACAAATGATTGATTGATTGATTGTGTCATATTCACAAATTTTATTTTCCGGTAATTGATTATAGTGGTTATGACTGGTGGCCCTTCCATTTCATGAGTCTTGGCATATTTGTACGAAGTATAAGCGCCTGGGGTCAGTGATCACCGTCAGTTTTGTCTCCAATACTGAATGAGAAAATGTTGTTGAAAAGGGTTAGAGACACAAAGATATAGTCCAGCGTTGAATTTTTGGTTGATGAGTGATAAGTGAACGCAGGGGGCGTGTCACCTATACTTCTGCCATTCGCAGCTCTGAGGTTGAGATTTTCAAGATCCTCTATAAGGCGCTGGCTGATTTTTGTGGGTTCAGCTGATGAATTGTTGCCTTGTGGCGGGATATTCCATAACTGGTTATGTATAGATACTTCCTCAGCTGTCGATGAGCCCAGTAGATGTAGATTAAAGTCCCCTGTAAGTATCATATCTGGTGTATTAACCTCACTCATGCATAGCTCTACAAAATTGACCAGTTGTTTTGCATCGTTGGATATCCTATTAGGATGTATATACGTATTTAATATTACTATATCCTTGTGCCCATTCCCTGGTGACCCATTTGAAGTAGAGATTTTTATGGCGATGGATTCTGATGTTGTCAAACCAACTGTATGAACTGAGATTGTGCAGGTGTTATTTACATAGATCACCAGGCCTCCCTGCAGGTGTCCAAATCTTGCCCTTTTGAGTGCCGGTGCAAAGAAACATAATTATCCTTGTAAATGCGGTGGATCTATCAACCATGTCTCCTGAAAAGCAATAATGTTAAATGACTTTTGATAGTCTACGAAGACCTGGTCTGTCAGCTTACTATTTAGCCCGTTGATGTTCCATGAGCATATCCGAAGTAAATTGATTTCACTTCCTGGCGAATTGTACCCGCTGTCCTGTCAATTGTTTCTTGCTTGATTGGTGACTGCCCTCGTGGCCCATCTTGGGCCCTCAGGGCAGAAACCTTGATATGAGTAATTTGGGCGCTATATTCCTATATCCTGTGACTATCTTATGGTGGCCGGCTAGCGCTCTCTTGCCCCTTTCAGTACTGACTTAGAGGTGTTGGTCCGTTCTGTTAGCAATCATTCTGCATGCCGCTGTGTTAGCGGTGCGGGATAGCTGGGTGTGTTGATAGGTGTTATCTTTATACCCCAGTTTTCAAATGTCGATCTTTCCAGTAATATCTTTTGTACAATGCTTGCCCGTATCCATGTTGACCTTGTGGCCTCACCCCCCTGAGGGTCACCTTCACTGACAAACTCTACTGAGTCCAAATCTGTAGAAGTTACCTCCGATAACGAGGGTATATGTGACAATAGATGTAGAATGTTTCCTCTGTTTAATATATCGTGGGCCCCTCTTGATCTATATACTGGTTTAAACTCCAGTATTTTCCCGTCCTTGTTGAGGTCATTCACTTGGTTATCTAATTGTAATGGACTCATGGTTATTAGTGCTTGCTTGGGCTAGTGTTGTTGCTGCTTCTGCCCTGTTTTGGTCGCTGAGAGTTATATTTGCGGCTGGCCCAGTGTAGGGCAGCCTAGTGCTGGGCAGGTGCTCCATGGCTTCTGCGGAGGCGGGCTTGATTCTTATACTACCGTGTTTTGAATCTATATAGTTAACTATTCGCTCGTCCCCTCCAGCAATAGAGACTGTGATGAACGGGTAATTAAACACCCTTTCTGCTTGATGATCTGGCTGGACGGTAGAGATGGCAGTCTTGGGGAGTTTGTCACCTTCGACAATGAGTCCTGCTGTTGTTCGATTGGAAAAGTGATGCTGTATGGTGATTTCTTCCAGTTTCGTTCTACACGGCAGTATTTGATGTTCACCTTCCTCCCTGGCTAATTTGAAATCCTTGTGGATACAGGTTCCTACTTCTTCCCCTGGCGGTGTTTGCCATAAGGAACCTGTGGTGTCATGTAGTTGGTTAGACTTTGGGACCAACCCTTGTCCAGGACACAATATAGTTGACTGAGTTTTGCCTGTTTTCACTGGAGATGGTTGATTTGGAAGGTCAAGCGTTTGAGGCAGTGTCTGTCTAAACGGGCAAAGTCCTCCTTTTTTGAGATACGTTTTTGATTTCGATCCTTTCTCCTTTGGGTTCGCCTTTGTTTGGCATTTGATTTTGCTCCTGGGTCAACCGACTCTACCTCTATCCCCAGGGTGGGTTCGGATGCTGATGCCTGTGTCTTGTTGCGTCCATCGTTTTTGGCCTTGCCTCTTGTTGTCTACTTTGGAATGGACGGCATGGGACCTGAATTTCCCGCGACATATGTGCTTGTTCCATTCTTATCCTCAGTAGAGTAGGTTCCCTTTTGCTTAAGCTCGGTGGAGTTCCATGCTGAGTTTTTGATTTGGGCGCACAGGTTACTCAATATTGAGGGGAGAGAGGTGAGTTTGACGACTATTGGGCCGCAACCACAGTTTAACTCCCTTTCTTGTAATTTTCCATGTGAGCTCTGAAAGAGCAATTTCAGGGCACCAAGTTTTTCATCTATAGCCACCACGAACACTGCCAATGTGTTTAATGAGTATCTGGGTGTCCATTTTATCTGATTGATACTGGAGAGCTTCCACTAGAAGTTTCACTGTTTTAAGTAAACTAGCCCAGGCATTTTCTGAGTTTAATTTTTGCTGAAGACTGGTTGAATTTCCTAAGTCGGGCATCAGTGAGAGGGCCTCCCTTCCCTGGGTACCGTGGGTCCCTTTCAGCTCTTTGCTCTTTGGTGTGGGGGGATTTTGAGGGTCCAATGTGGTCCTCACTGGTGTTTGTTGTGTTGGATTTAACAGTAGTTCATCCCATTCCCAAGCGTCAATATTGGAGAGTTCCTTTGAGTTGTCCGACTCTTGTCCTAGTACTATTTCCGTACTGTGTGGCGTTGATGACAGTAACAGATGAGGCTCTGGCAGTGGGGTCAAGTTGGTCCTTGCTTTTTTGATGGCAATAGGTGATGTGCCTAACTCTGTTATAGTCAAGTCCTTGTCTGTGGTACAGTTATTCCTTATATTCCCACTACGACATCCCTCTTCCTGCTGGTCTATGTGTTCTCTTCCAGCTCGTCCAGGAGGCTTTGCCAGCTTCATTGTTATTTATAGATTGCTGGGTGTGTTTGCTTTTGACGTTCCTACATCTGAAAAACCCTGGGGCCCTTGTGGCAGTGATTTGGCATTACTTTGCGGAGGTGATATTGAAGCAAGTGCACTGTGTGTTCGGTGTGGGTAAGATGGTGAAACATTCGACTCAGGGTCACTTTTTGTGCCAGGTATTGTGCGTTGGTCATTGATTTGAGTCCTGTTCATCCCACTATCCAATAGTTTGAGGGGTAAAATCGGAGTTCTAAGACCTTGTGCTGCAATTGAGCTTGATGAGAGGGCATCCCCGGGTTTTTTTAAAACTGAAATTTTGAGTAAATCTTAGGCTGTGTCAATTTATAGCAGTTCTGAGTTGGTCCTGTCTCCAGTTTGTTATCCCTTGTGGTTGGGCCCATGTCAGGGGAAGTATCGCCTGCTCTAGTTTTAGGGTGGGGCTCAGCCATGCAGCCCTTTGGCGACAAGGATCCTCTTTTGCGCTTACTCGTTTTTGTTTGTTTGTTTGTTCTAGTCAGGCACACTCTTATCCTGCCAGATCTCATTTCCTCTTTGGCTGAATTGTTGGTTGTCCTCTTGGGCCTCTTTGGGTTCTCTGGCCTCCACACAGCCCACGCTGACTGCCCAGCCACTTGCAGCCTCTTGCCATTGTAACCGGCCTCTACTGGGACTGCTGGGACTGCTCCGGGACTGCTCCGACTGCTAGGGTCACGGGATACTAACTGCTGTCTGCTAACTGCCGGCCACCCCTCCTCTCACCCCTCCTCTCGTGATGCTTCTGTAGCCTTCTTTTTCTCTAGTAGACCAGGTACTCAGCCCGCATCCTCCTTTGCGTCCCCCGCAGCACTGTTTAGCTCCGCACTCCAAGTCAGTTTCCAGTCCTTGGTTTTGTTTTTTGCCACATACTCCAAGAGGAAGGGCTGGTTGCTGATACACAGGTACACAGGTGCACAGATACACAGGTACACTGCAAGGGGTCAGATAAGGTCCCAGGGGCTGCTGTTCAACACCGCGCTCACTGTAACTGGAGCTGGTGCCGGTCCAACTTGTGGCATCAAACGCACAGCACAGCGCCAAGCGAGACGAGGAAAGCAGGCTGTCGAAAGTGAAGTGGAGTAAGTTGAATAAACACCATACACTGACATACACCCAAGGCCGGACTGGGAACTAAAACCAGCCCTGGCAAAGTGCTCGGCCAGCCCCCCCCACCCAACACCACCCCCCCACCCCAACCCCCCCCAGGCTTGGGGGTGCCGCCGAGATCTTTGCTAAGGCCGGTTTTCGACCGATTTTGTTACAGGGACGATTTTGCGGCTATGCTGCAAAAACGGCCCTGTAACAAAAACGGCCCCCAGGAGCCCAAAACCAGCCCCCACCCGTGCGGCCCACCGGGGGATTACCCGGTGCCCGCTACGGCCAGTCCGGCCCTGCATACACCACAACAAGGACCACACCACAAGCCACACCCACCTGGTTCTAACAGGACTGCAGATCTCTCACCAGACGATTCTCCGTCGCTCTGGGCGGGTTGCAGGTTGCTGGTAGCGAGTGGTGGGTGGCGGGTGGCGGCAGGTGGTCAGTACCGAAATCGCCGGCAGGACCAGTCCCCAAGCCCACCTGGCCGCGGCCGCCGCTCCGTAGATTTGGGGTTTGTTTGGTTGGCTGGCTTGCTTGGTTGGTTTTGGCTGCTTGGAAGCCAGTCTAGTGTCCAGGCGGAGAGATCAGGTGAGTGCACCCGCGGCTCAATGATTTCAAGCCACGGCACTGCTCAGCCACGGTACTGCTCCCATCGCGCAATAATCAGTCCACGCCAGGTAAGTTAGCGTAAAAGGCCATTTTATTAGGACAGGGTTGGACAATCATAACCAAACATAACACAAACCCTCCAACAATCCCCAACAACATAACTTCTCACTTTCCATACTCTCCCAGACTCCAATTACTCCATCCCCACTTCACACAGCACCTCCTCACTTATCCCATTCGCTTCCTCACTTCTCTTCCAAACTTCTCCATCATCTCCATTCATCGTACACTGATCTGACGCACCCCCACCTTTCACCAGTATCCCCCTCCCCGGAAGGGTGAGTATGCCCGTCATGGACTCCTCCCCCTCCCCAATCCGCTCCGCACTCTCCCAACCCGTCCTAAACTGGCACGCTGATACAACTTAACAACCCGAAATCGAGTCCCACAACTGTAGGGTGGGCGGGTGGCCAAAGCACGACTAGCTGCTACCCTTAGGCGCTGGGGAAAGGAAGAGGAAGGACTTCCTCTCGCAGACCCCTTTAACCTTTCCCCACTGACCCCACCCCTTATCCCACCCCTTCCTCCCCTGTCCTTTCATTGCGCGAAATCCCCGGGGGAAGACTAGTCCGCTGACCTTTCTTCCCCCGGGGGCCGCATCGCGCAATAATCAGTCCACGCCAGGTAAGTTAGCGTAAAAGGCCATTTTATTAGGACAGGGTTGGACAATCATAACCAAACATAACACAAACCCCCCAACAATCCCCAACAACATAACTTCTCACTTTCCATACTCTCCCAGACTCCAATTACTCCATCCCCACTTCACACAGCACCTCCTCACTTATCCCATTCGCTTCCTCACTTCTCTTCCAAACTTCTCCATCATCTCCATTCATCGTACACTGATCTGACGCACCCCCACCTTTCACCAGTATCCCCCTCCCCGGAAGGGTGAGTATGCCCGTCATGGACTCCTCCCCCCTCCCCAATCCGCCAACCAGGGAACCCCCGGAGGGCGGTTACCTGCCCCACCCCTCACTAGTGCACCTTTCGCCCTCACTCTCTCCGACACCAGATCGACTCATTCCACAAACCACTGATGAAATCCCTCAGCTCCATCATATAGTACGCGTTGCCTATGTGCGAAAGGTGCACTCCATCGTCCCTAAAAAGCAGGGCTCCTCAAGCCGCAGTCCGGTGTGCGCCAGCACTTTGATCCCAGTGTTCTCACAAAAAACCCGCATTGCCCTATTCAGTTTCCTCCGGGCTCGTTCCACTGCTGCGGGCTTCAATGCCCCCCTCCAGATCCGTCGAGGAATGAACTCAGTCCACACAATACAGGCGCCAGCCAGATTGCGTTTCATCGCCTCCAAGTCCCGTTGCATCAAATAAAGCAGTGACACCCCCGATTGCTTCACCAGATCATTCTCCCCCAAATGGATGACGAGCAAGTCCGGACAGCCCCTCTGTGAAACTTTCTTGGTCAGCCAGGGCAATAGCTCTCCCCAGCGCATCCCACTCCTGCCCCACCAGAATACCTCGTGACTGCTGCTTCTCAGGCCCAGGCTACGACCATACACCTGCCTGTCGGAATACTTGGACGCCCAATGCACAAACGAATGACCAACGATCCAGGTAACCGTCTTGGCTCCTGGACCCCCAACACAACCTACAAAGAAAAAAGGAAATTAGAACACGAAATACAACAGACACGCTTCAACAGCCAACGCGCCCCTTCGCCCTACTTCCTGACGTACCGCTCGCAACAGCGCGATCTCCATCTACCAATCCGCCGGATCTTGTCCCAGGACCACCCCAACCGCGCCGCTGCCGTCGCCGATACGGAAGGAGTGCGTCCCATACCCAGCCGGGTCCCTACCGAGGCGCTTCAATGCCATGCGCAAAACCGCCAGCAGCTGGAAAGCCGTGACCCTCTTCCCGGAGGCATGACAGAAAATCTCACCCACACTCCGGCCTACCTGCCCATAAAAACTGCCCCATTCTCGCACCGGGCAAACCCCCACGCCCCCCGACTCACACAACCACACCCATGTTCCCCTTCCAGCCTGGTCCGTTTTCGACCGTCCCAGCCAGAGTCCCAAGCGCGTCCCGTCCAAACGAACATCCTCAAACCTCATCCCCGCCGCACCCCTACCCCCCAACAACTCCGAAACCCGGAAAGCCCCAGAGAACATCCAAGTCATGCACAAACGGAACAACGCTAACTCAGCCACGTCGTAACAACAACTCAATTCCGCCAAGATATCCCCCAGCAACTCAAAGGTGATTGCCGCACGCACAGGCACACTCTCCCGCCCCCCCCGCTCCCTGCCCCAGCCCTTTAGTATCCTACTCAGCAACTCACTCCTGGCTGGATCAAAACCCAAATAAACCATACCGTAGAAAGAAATCCCCGCCAATTTCCCCGCAATCGTCACCGGCGACAAACCCTTGTCCATGCAATGCAACACATACCGCATCACCCCCTCCTCACACTCCCCTTGAGACATACGCCAAGCATCCCGTGACCAACCCAGAAAAGCACCCAGTTCCACCCAAGCCAACCGGTACGCCCGCCTTGTGGACTCAGCGACAGACTTCTTCACCAAATGCACCACTCTCACTCCCCCCAGCTCCAGATACCCTCTGGCACCTTGGTCTTGACAACCTTCGGAAACGCTGCCACTGCGAACAAGACAATGCATCCGCAATGTCATTGCTAGCGCCCGGCACATGCTTCGCGCGAAACAGCACATTGAAACGCAAGCACAGCAGCATGAAACTTCGCACCAAGCGCAGCACCCGCAGGTCCCTTGCCCTCTGATGATTCACCAGGTCAACCACCGTCCGGTTATCCACATGGAACAGTACTGATCTGTTCCAGAATTCCTGTCCCCACACCTGCAGCGCCACCACCAGCAGAAAGAACTCCAAAAACGCAATACTCCTGCCCTGCGACAACCAGTGCGCCGGCCACTGCTCCGCACACCACCGCCCGTCCCAGAAAACTCCCAAACCGCGAGCCCCAGCCGCATCCGAAAAAATCTGCACCTGCCACACCATGTTGTCATCCGCAAAATCCAAAGAGACCCCATTGAAGTCGCTCAAGAACCCCCGCCAAATCCGCAGATCCCCCCGACACCCATGGAAATCCGCACCCTGTGGTGGGGCAGCACAGCCCCCGACATGGCCAACCCCAGTCGCCTGCAAAACGTCCTGCCAGCCCGCACCACGCGGCACGCAAAATTCAGCAAACCCAACAACCTCTGGACGGATCTCAAATCAATCTTGCGCTGCAACACCACCTGGCCCAAAAACTCCTGCATCTCCTCCGCCTTCTGCTGTGGCAGACGCGCCACCCACTCGACCGAGTTCAATTCGATCCCCAAGAAAGCCAGACTACTGCTGGGCCCAGCCGTCTTCTCCGGCGCCAAAGGAACCCCAAACTCCCCCGCCATCCGTTGAAACTGCCTCAGAGCCTCCCCACACTCCCCCGACCGTCCGCGCCCGACGAACAAGAAATCATCCAAGTAGTGGGACACCAGCCGGTGCCCCTCCCTGTCAGTGAAGGCCCATTGCAGGAAAGAACTGAAAGTCTCAAACAACGCACAGGACACCGCGCAACCCATGGGCAAAACCTTTTCCACAAAGATCGCCCCCCCAAACTGCATCCCCAGCAAAGGAAAGTCCGTCGGGTGAATGGGCAGGAGGCGAAACGCCGACTTGATGTCACACTTAGCCAGCTCCGCCCCCCGCCCACACCCCCTCACCAGCTCAATCGCATCATCCACCGACGCATACAGCACCCGGGAGTCCTCCTCCGCGATAAAATCATTCACCGACAACCCCTCGGGCCACGACAAGTGGTGAATCAAGCGAAATACACCCAGTTCCTTTTTTGGCACCACCCCCAAGGGGGATATGATGAGCTCCGGCAATGGCCACGTGTCAAACGGGCCTGCGATCCTCCCTTTCAGAACCTCCTTCCGCAACTTCGCCTCAACCACCCCCGGCAAATCCTGCGCCGACCTCAAATTCTCTGCCCAGCTGCACTCCCGCGGTCCCTGGTACCCCACCCGAAACCCCTCAGTGAACCCCCAGTACAGCTTCAACGCCGCCTCCCGATCAGGATAGCGGGAGAGCCAAGGCCCCATGGCCTCCACACTAACCGGCGTAGGAGCCCTTTGGCCCAGCCTGACCCCTGCCCTTGGTAATCCACCACTGTTCGGAGGGGGTGGCCAGTGTAAAACATTGTGTGACCGGGTGCCGCCCCCCACACTTAGAACACTCGTGCTTGAACTTGCACGGGTGGCGGGTGCAGAAACCTTTGTTAAAGTTCCAACAGGCCCCTGTGTTGGCTCCCCCACTCTTGGCCGGCTGTCCTGTTGCACCTGCAGCGGCAGCCTGCCCCCCGGCACCCCCGGCTCCACTGGATCCCCCTCCCGCCCCCGTCGAGGCGGGACGGGACTGAAAAGGCCGATATGACACCGGCAGCCCGTTAGCCGTATGCGTGGATGCGGAGGATTGCGTCGAAGACATCCACTGTACCCACAACTCCTGGTCTACCTCACCCCAGGGCTTGTCAGGATTAACGCTGCTCCGAGCCCGAAACTCCTCATCGTAACTGAGTCACGCGAAACCCCCGAAGTGCATCTGCGCCTTGCGGATGATATCCATATATTTGAACAACGCAATCACCCTATCCTGATGTTTCTCACAATAGATGCTCGCGTAAATCAAAAAGGCCGACGTCCAATTCTCCATATTCACCGGCACCCGCGGCCGTCTCGTCAACTCCCACTCCTCCTCCTTAGACCCCTCCTTAGCCTGGATTTCCCGGTGCAACAGTTTGAACACATCCACATACTCATGCTTCCAGATCCTCGCCCTCGTTTTTTCAGACAAATGCGACCCCAAAGGCATCGCCAGGCCCATATATGGCAACTTCTTCTTATGCTTCTCCCCCCCTCATCCTTCCCCTCCTTCTCTACCTCCTTGTCAGTCTGCACACCGGCCCTCACGAGCCGTTTCACGTCCCCCTCCAGGGCCGCCGCCTTAGCCGGAACCGTCAGCTTCGCCGCCTCTCCCTCCACCCTCACCGACCCATCCCCCACCCCCACAGACCTGCAGGACTTCCGACGCCCCAACCTATCACCCCATCCCACGCCCCCCACCATGCTCCCTCACCTGCCAGAGTGCGTGGCACCTCCGGGGCCCGTCTGCCGAGATTCGGGGCTTTCTTCTTCACCGCTGGCATCGTGCTGCAGCTGGCTTTGTGCGCCTGTAAAACACCAAACTTCCGCGTTGCCTCCAGCCCCGTCACCTCTCGCACTTCGCCCTCTTCCAACTCCTCGCTTTCCGACTCATAATCCAGTTCTTCCTCCAAGTCATCCGTACCAGGCTCCATCCGTACTTCACGCGCCACACGTTTCACACCCTTGCCTTCCTCGCCCTGCACAAACTCATACTCTGGCGCCGACGATGCCCGCTCCCGCGATGGAGGGCAGGCCGCCGCGGACCCCCCTGCTGCTTCGCCCCGGCGTCTGGAGGCCGTTGTGCGCCCCGCCGGCCCACCCTGGCCTCTGCCAGCAAACAGCACTGGCTTGGATCCCCCCCCCCCAGGACCGGCATAGTCCGAGGGGGCCCCAGCGCCACCAGGTCTCTGAGACGTCAAGTCAGTCCCTGCCTCATCCACCCAGATCCACCGCCCATGTCCCGCCGCCGGCCCAGCACCCCTACCGCGTGCCGTTCCCCGGTCGACCGCCCGCGCCCTCCCTTGGGGCCCCCCATCCCTGGCCGCGCACATCTCCTCCCACCGCCGCTCCGTCTCCTCAATCAGTCTGCGCTGTTCCCGTATGCGCGCCCCCAGCGACATCCCCTCCCACCGGTCCTCCAACCGGACCTCACACCGCCCGCCACCTACGCCAGGCGGCCGCGCCCCACACCCCCAGAGTTGCCTGGCGCCTCACGTTGCCCCCCGGGCCCCCCCACCGCCTTCGCCAGGCCTTTGCCCTTGCCCCCCCGCCCCACAACCTTCCGCTTGCCCCCACCCGAGCCACCCGGGGGCTGGTCCCCACACCCCCCTCCCTCCCCCCAGCCGACACACTGCCAGATAAGTACAGGGAAAACTCCTCCCTCACCGGCTCCTCAAAATCCCCCTCCTGCTCACTGTCTTCGCTATAATCCAACAGGACCACCCCACTCCCCTGCCCAGTCGCCACTGTCCCCCCCCGGGCCCTCCGACCCCCCGCCAAGGCCACCACCGGGGAACCCCCCGCCCCCTCCGAGCCCGCGCCCGCACCCCCCCGCTCCTCCCCCCCACGACCACCCACCGACCCCAGCGCAGGGAGGCTCAGACGCCTGTCCCCAAGCTTGTCCCCCGTGCCCGCCCTCCTGGCCCCCCCCGCGCCGCCGCTGCAAGTCTCTTGGGAGGGGGTTCCTCCAGACATGCTGCCACTGCCGCCGCCACCCCCGCGGAAGCCGCTCGCGGTGCCCTGGCCATGCCCACCCACGCCTGCTCCAATACCCCCGGCCTCAACAAGTCAGCCCTCCCCGCGCGCCCAAGGAGCTGCAACGCTGCGCGCACCGCAGCGTCATCGGGTACCTGACCCCCTCCTACCTCCATTTCCACTCGACCGCCTCCGCTGACGCCCGCTCCGCCTCCGCCGACACCCCACCGCACCTAGGCCGCCACTCATCGCCTGACGAGGCCGCCTCGCGTCCGCTGCTCCGCTCCCGCAGACCCGCTGCCAACCGCCGCTCCGATGACGATGTTCAGCTGGTACAAACAAGTGCCCAAAACTCCAGCTGATTGTGCATGCGGCTGCGCCGTCCATTCAGATGTTTAACTTCACGCACAGTTACTTTAGTTCACTTTAAAAAGGATCTACTGTAAGAAAACAACAAAAGTGTAGTTTCCCATGTCCGTATTTAAATTGCGCCAATGACTTCGGCGCGGGTTTGAGCTACAAACACCTGCCCCAATAAATGCTGTTCAAGCCCCTAACACCAAAGTAATTTCACTGCACACCATACCCCATAATTCCTCTACACACGACCCCTACATCCACTCCACTCCAAAAGACATGCATAAAAACATTTACAAAGCCAATAGCTCTAAAGCTCGCAAAAGCGAGACTGATTGCATTGAAAATGCTTGCTAATTAATGCAATGGCAACAGCGCACACGCACTGAGACTGGATGGCAGTACAACAGAGCTCATGATCAGAACACCGGGAAAATCTTGCTCCTAGACCACAAACACCCGTCGAGACAACACATTATTGGCAAATTGTCTTGGCATGCTTCAGACTGCTGTGGGGAAAGTAATACCGAAGTTGTGTTAGACCAGAAGGCTCCCTTGAATGCCCGGATCAAGGCAACGGGAGCGCGTGAGAAACAGTCCTCCCCGTCTCCTTCCCACAGGCAGGCACGCGCTGCTAGCTGCAGCCCATGTTTTATTCACTATCGATTACCGAAAACAGCTTGACTCTGGGCCAGCCTGCTCGCTGTCTGCAGGGGACTCGGAACACTGTGCGCGGTAAGACTCCCTCCGCATGTTTGAAATTGTATCAGAGAAACTCATAAGTTTGCGCCGCTGACAGTATTTCGATTCAGAAGCCTGTGTGTGGCTCCTGGGGCGGTTAACGGAGCGAAGATTCAGAATTCACCCAGTTGTTGATATCATTTGGCCTTTTTGCTCTGGACACTCTGAAAATCAGCTCTGGACCCACATAACCCACATTAAGAAAAAAATACAGTGCTGTGAACTCATTTTGCTAATTAACTCTAAAATGTTGTATGTCTTGAAAACCTAAAAAAAGAACATTATCTAAGTTTAGCATGGTGATTCTGTTAGTCCTTTTTCTTCATTTTTAATGTATGTGCTGATTGTTGATCTGTTTTGGTCCCCAATCTTCCCATTTTCAGCACAAGGAAGCATTTCAGTAAAAGTGTGTTAAATACATCGATTAATTGTAAACTACAACTAACATTAATGGGTAGAACCTTCTCCACGGGTAATATCTGGGGGTAGCCACCCTAGACACCGGCCACACAAGCCCTGGGCGTTGGCATCTGATTCTAGTTTGGGGGTCCTTGTCTGCACCCTTGGGAGCAGCCCACTGACCTGACTGTGTAAATTGAAGTTCAGAGGCTCGAGGCAGGCTTGGGCCCCGCCCTGTGTTTATTTACTTTTAATAAATGGAATGTTCATTAACATTAGATGAAGCCATCATTAATATTACCCTTTATGGACATTACTTTGAGGTAATAAGTTAAAAGGCTTTGCAATCATTTCTTGTGGACATTTACTTTCCAGTAAGAATAGCGCCTGCAGGGCGGAGGATGAGTTTGGCCACAAAGGACAATTCCAACTCAGACACCGTCTGCTCCTCTGTAGCTGGACAAATGGATACTGCAAAGAGTACTATTCCATAGATTCCTTGGGAAGGAATACCCTGCTTTAGTCTGATTGACTAAACCTTTAAACTTGGGAGATGCACCGGTTACCGGTTACCGGTTGAAAGTGGGCATGTGTTCAGCTTCCCAATTTTGGAAATATAGGCTGCAGCTGTCCTGTAGCTCAATAATCATCTCCCACTCAATCCTAAATGGATGGCGATACAGTTCATTGCAGACAGAGTATGGCGCTTGTAGGTTACCCACTCCTGCCTGGCTAGGACGTAGATTGAAGGCCATGTTTAAGCTCTTCTAGCATGCCTTGCTGCAGCCATCCTTGTGCTTTTAGGATGCTCTCAGCCAACCTAAGGAGACCCAAGATGCCAAAGAGGGCATTGAACCCTGCTCTGTCCTTCATTACAAACTGGAGGCAGGCAGGTGAAGAATTCATCAGTGACCATCTGTGGTTGCAAACATCTGCTAAAATCTTCCAAGCCATCCTCATTTTCGGAAAAGGTGTTCTCATTTGACTGGAGTCCTGATGTTGTAAAAGAGGGGCGAAGGCAAGAAATCTATGAAACTGTCCTGCTTCCATCAGGACACATATAGAGTCCATGCTTCCCTCCCTATGCCATACACAAGTAAATCATGGTACTGCACGTCTGCTGGGGAAGTCAGGACGAGACCCTCCCCAGTGAGATATGCACTTTGGGAGAATATGATGTCAATGGTGTTGTGACTGCCAAGGAATTAAGGCTTCTTATGCGTGAACGATTGTAGATATTGGCTTCACTGCAATCAAATCTTTACATACTGGGTCAATGTGGAAGCTTATGATCTTTACCATGTGTAAGCAATGGGGAAGTTGGTCTGGCTATGGAGTTTAATGTACCGGAGCAATGTGAATGTGGCAGGCATGTGGATTTTTAAATGCTGAACTTCGTGAAGCCTGGTCTGAATAGAATAATTTTTATAATTTGACAATGTGTATACAGCCAACGTATGAGGCCTTAAATGCTTGGGTGTTGCAGAAAATGACTGTGCCTAATGACATACGTTCTAGGGCAGTTTATTTGTTGATGGGGATCCCATCCTTAATGTACTTGAGCAATGTAGAGCTGGCTTTGGTATTTCTCTTGATACAGGTGAGAGATGTTGATATGACCTGGTGATGGTCCTTTGCATGGTATGGCATTGTGGAATCTCTCTAGAGTATGCTTCTTTATGCAGCTTGGTACTTAAGAAATGGCCTAGTTGCACATCTAGACAATTTAGAAGCTAGCCAGACTTTGATGATTTACCCACTGGGGGAAGGAGGACATTGGCATCCTGGAAGTATATGTAACTAGATAAGTATTTTACACTATTCCTGTCATGCATCTGAAACATCAGTATGCTCTGAATACTATATACCCTACACCATACTTAGCAACATCCTTAAGGTTTGACCAGGCCCCTGGCAGTGTGCAACCCTAACCAAATTTAACTTCAGCACTTCAGTATATATGTATTTTAACCAAACGGCAGCACTGCTGTACAAGTTTAAAGGCAAAGAAACAATCAATGTATTATTGGAGCATTTGTTGATTACTAACAGCAAAAGTGGACTGTTACTGCATTTTGTTTCCTTATGTAAAGAGGGGCGTCTTCAGCTATTACCTACATTGGAGCTGTGTTGATCAGTATGGATTAATACAGGGGTGCTTTTGAGATCCTGGGTGCTTAGGGAGCCTGTTGCCTTGTTTCTTTTTTTGCACTTCTTTGTTTCCAGTCTGATGGAGTACTGATAGGAATTGTGCTGAGAGTCATCAGAAATGGTAAGATTGTCAGCCAGATAGGCAGGGTGGGTGGAACTAAATCAAACCGAACCTCACAATGGTGCACATTGAGCAGAAATATTGCATATTTGAGCTGCACCCAATGCACACTGATACATTGGGTATAATTCTGCATTAAATGCATCATTTGAATCAATTTATTTTCCAATCCACTGACAACAGTGTCCTCTCTTCTTTTGTTGTTCCTCAATCCCTACCAACTTCTCCTCCAAACCCATACATTCTACAAACTAGAAATCCACATGACATTTACTCTGTTGATGAAGAAAACTTAAGCAGGAAACATGTGGAGAGAGCACAAGGCATAAGTCACCACACTCCCCCGTTCTACACATACAAATAAAAAAAGAACAGGAACAATTATCACGTATCTACTCAAGAAAGCATAACAAAGAGAATAATGTGAATGTCCTCTCACAAGGAGAGGAATGAACATAACAAAGCTGAAACAGTCATGGTCTTCCAATTTACTTGGAGTTTTTATCTGCCTGCCAAACCCTCTCACTCGTTGCTAAATGGGTACAGCAACTATGGCATACTCCTCCATTTGATTGACATCAAAAGTTGGAGGAATTGCTCCTTACCAGGCATTGCAGTCTACATTGTCCAGTTCATCTACAGCTCCAAGTGCCTCTTGGTTATTTGACTAGGAAACCATGGCTCACCTTCCTTCTTCACCATGTCCATCTTGTACCACTTCATGCTCATCTTTATCTCTACCTGATTTCATGTCTAACCACTAATAACTCCTGCTAACATCATCATCTCCACTCATTGCAATATGCTACAACTCTCCTACAAAAGCTAGCTGGCTCATGTACTACAGATTACCACCCTCCAACTTAACACCATTTCTGATCAACTTGACCAACCTTTTTAATATAGACTCTGGTTTTTCCACTTTATGCCAATGCTTCACAAATAGTTATACCATGTTTGGCATCCAAATACACCTCATGCTTATTTTAAGGTTTTTTTCAATGCAAACTTTCACCTTTTCACATTTTCAATGAATTGCCTTAATTCTATCAACTGTTCCAGAATACAACTTTGAATATGTTACTGACCCCATGACACGAAGAGGAATTTGAGTAACATGAGAGGATGAGTTACATGGCCGGATGCCACTTTCTTATGCTCTTCTTCAGATTCAACTTCCTGCTGTGTTCTCCAATATGCCCACACCATACTAAACAATTGACTCTCCGTGTGTTTTTTGCTAATGCATGCCAACTAAATGTCTTTGTTCTCCACTCAATACAATCTTTCTAGAGCTATGTACCCCCTGGGTGGTGCAGATAATTCCACTTACTAAACATGCACACCCTTCAAACACTTTAATATAACTTCTAAGTTCAACTGTATTTCACTGTCACTCAGGATAATAGCCAGGAAGCCCTCTTTTAGGAACACTTCATTTAGAAATTCAAGTAGTGCTTTTGTTACAAATGGATGGTCTTCAATTGGGCACAGTAGAGGCCTCAGTGTCTTGTAGGACTTTTCTGAATTTCCACAATTAATACAAATGTCACATTCATCTTAACCTTCATGTCTTTTCCTGGCCACCAAAATAAATCCTAAACTTTCATCTTAGTTCTGTTAATACCCATGTTTTCCTGATATACAGAAACTATCATCATTCTCAGTTCTTTATTTAGAAAAACCTTGCCCTCGCCCAACAAAAATATTCTTCTTTTTATAGTTCATCAATGTGTTCCCATTATGTGTAAATATGTTTCACTCTATAGAATGCTGTTTTGGCCACCTGTGCTTCTTGTGTTCTGTAGATCTCACCAACTCCTCATTACATCATATGCTCACACTCATTCCTCCTTTGATATTGATTCACTCATTCCCTCATTCACATCAAGAACATGAGAAAGACTTAACTCATTCTTCTCATCATCGCTGCATACCCTTATTGGATTTAGCACTGCTCAAAAATCGTAGGAATTTTTTTTGCAGGAGGTAGATACTTCACTTCATACATGAAATCCTGGAAATACATAGATAGCCTATGCATTCTGGCAGAAATCATGTGCATCTCATTGGACGTGAAGAATTTAGTCAAAAGCTTTTGCTCAATGTGTTTTTATCCCAAATAAATCTCTAGGAGTTGGTATTTTCCCTCACCCGGTGATAGAGACTTAGAGGCAAATATTATCATATGCCCCTTGCCTGTGCATTCAACTTGGCTCAGAACTGTCCCGAACCCTCTGCTATTTGCATCTGTGTTGCTCGAATATGAATTTACCCTGAAAAAAGAAAAGACAAGAGGCCTTTGGCAAAAAAGGAACGATTTGTTTAATTAAACGCTGTGGCTGGGAGTACAGTTACAGAAGCGGGTCTGAGGAAGGTCTCCAAGTACAATCAATCTGAGCGTGGGTTTATACAATTTTGGGGTATCATAAAAATACATTCAGAGAGCCTTGTTTGGTAAAGGAATGTGGGCATGTCTCTGGAGTCGTAATTAAGGCCCCTGATAACAAATTCAGTGGACCTCAACCTTGCGTGTACACAATGTGGGTCAGTGGGTAACGTGTACAGATGTCCGGCATGAGGGGCATGTGATCACTGCGTGTACTATGTGTGCTGTGTCCTAATTGGCAATGTGTTCCTAATTTTGTGTAGACTCTGACTGTATGATGTTTTAAGAATGCATGCACCCCTCCGCCATGAGTGCCTTATTGGGGTCAATCTCCCTGGACCATTGTGGTGTTGCTGCGCTCATCTGGGGGATGGACCTGAGTGTACTGTTTGCGTGTTTGTCTACTGGCTACGTGTCATCCCGCCTTTGACCTGTCAATCAGTTACCTTAGACTGCAGAGCCTGCTTGTCCATGTATTTCTGAGTCGGGTTTAATGGGAAGTTCATGGTGGGCAAATTTGTTAATAGTGATGAGATTTTGCTCATATATGCAAATGTATTGTTATAAACATTGCCATTGATGTTATCAATATCAATCTGTGATGAGAAAGGTTTTAGCCTAGGGGTCCTAACCCTGTAACAAAAGTGCATTGCAAATGGCTTCCTTGATCTCAATAAAAGTCGTTTGAGGATCATAAGACCAGTCAAAGTTACTTTTATTTTTCAAATAATTGCCTCAATTGGTATGTTTTTTCGAAGTCCTTGTCTACGATTTCAGGTAGAACTCCACTAAGTCTAGGAAATGCTGGAGATCTTTAGTTTTTGGTACTGGTGAATCTTTTAATGCTCATAACAGCCTATGTTGGGGTGTCATTCCTTCAAAGCTCACAACACACCCCAAGTAGGTGACCTCTTGTTCTGAAAACTTGTATTTACTTGCTTCCGCGGTGAGCCCCTTCTATTCTAGGATACCCACTTAGCTCTGGCCCATCCTCTTGAAAATACCATCTTGAAAATGTATAAACCACTGCACATTACTCTACTATTGCCTTGAAAAATGGCAGCAGCTTAGGCCAGCCCAAAAAGCATATGACAGAACAAGAAACAGCTGAATTGGGGAGCAAAAACAAAGAAACCTTTGCTATTGGTATGCAGGGATATCTTGTGTTAGGCTGATGACAGATCTAAAAGTGGATATCAATTAAGACCATTTTCCATGATCAACATTTCATCATTTTTTGGTAATGGTATTTAATCAACCATAATATTGTCATTCAAATCTCTGAGGTCAGTGCAAAACTCCACTTTCCCATTGGCATGTCTTTAAACAAAGAGGGACGCCTTCTGTTCCCAGTGGTTAATTTATAAAAAAAACAGAAGCACTGGGGCTCTCATCAGGAGGCAGCTTTGCCCAGCCCATTTCTTCTGTTAGCGCTGCCTAACACAGAAACAACAAACTCTACAAGTGGGGAGGGGATGTGGCATAATGACAAGAGCTGCTGACTTCGGAGCCGGGCGATCAGGTTCGAGTCTCGGTGTCGGCTCAACATCCTGTGATTCTGTGCGAATCACTTAATGTCCCTGTGACCACCAAAAATGAATGTGTCTTTAACTGGTGTTCAGATGCCGGTGTTGATGATTAAGTACCAGTGCTAAGCCCCAGAAACCACTGGCTCAAATTAAGCACTGCCTATTACAGACTCAAAGGGTTCAAATATTTTAGCTTGTAGTTTCTCAAGCTCTGCTTTCATTCAACCCTTACCATAGAGAGTACACTACTTGATTTGTGAATTTTAGGAATAGTATAAGTTTTCAAAACAATCCTACCTGAAAACATTTCAACTCCCCTATTTCACCATTAAACACATTTGGAAATGTATTTCACACTGACTTCCCTGTGTTCTTGCTTTCACCCAGGAACTGATCAGCGCTATTGGGATCTAAGATGATGTCTAACAATCTCTGAACCTCCCACCCTAAAACAATTGGGCCCTCCTTCGCTACATAATATTTACGCAAGCTTTTATGCCTCTGAACCTGAACATGTACTCTTTGATAAATCTTCAAATGCACTAGTGTAAGGGGAACCGGAGTCTGTTACAATGTGTAATAGAACTTCTCCAATAGTCATTAAACAATCCATGTATTCTGATTCTGTACATTACAGCAATTATTCAACACAATGTCCTATTTTTTTATAAAGACTGAACTTTCCGACTCATATTCACTACTAAAGTATTTGAATTATCTTTATTTTTCAATTCTTGCAAAATGTCCAATGATTCTACATTCTAAGCATTTCTCGTTTTTCTCAAGACACTTCTCAAATTGAGCATTGTAGTTAAAACTCACACTCTAATAACACGATTTACCACCATCTCTGTTTTAAATATGTCTTACTATTTCAATACTTATTCTAGTGTTACCAGATTTCTTATCTGAAATCCTCTTTCCTGCATCCTTTTTTTCCTGTTTTCACCGACCAAAGTTGTTTTAGTAAACCAGCTAAATAGTTTGGCTTCAGTTACAATTTTCATGACACTTTAAGCATCTCTGTTCATCCATAGATGCTCTTGAATACTAAGATTATTTGTGTGCATTGCAGTTTGATCTCAGATAAATTCATCATAAAGCTCCTCAGATTTGCAAATGATTCCAAGATTTATTTTTGAGTTAACATATACTTATATAGTTTCTTCTCTCGTTTGCATTGAAAACCTTTGAACCTAGTGACAGCAACACAAACAGCTGAAGAAAAATACTTCTCTAAACGATATCTCATTCACAGGCATCTCTTAATTTTTTTAGGCATTTTGTGATATACTCATATGTCTTCAGGACGCAAAAATATTTTTTAATTTTCTCTCATCTTCAATAGTTGATATTTAATTAACAAAATATGTGTCATTGATAGCTCACCAGATTCAGGAAAGAAAGTTTGGGGAAGTGTCAATGCAAATGTATGTATGTAAGCCATTGTCATTAAGTTTGACTATAACATTTATTACTGAAACTAAAGTGTACAATTTTCAGTTGCCAGAAATATAATGCTTCAGGAATATTTTTGTTACTGGTTCATCACCAGGGCCAAAATGTATGGTTCTCAAGCTT
Organism: Triturus cristatus; assembly: GCF_964204655.1. Lineage (NCBI taxonomy): Eukaryota > Metazoa > Chordata > Amphibia > Caudata > Salamandridae > Triturus > Triturus cristatus. The sequence goes on from NC_140591.1 coordinate 1,529,862,555, forward strand.
GTCAAATTAAATGCCGAAATTTGCCTTGTCCGCATGGTTTTGGATTTCAAAATGACCAGACAATTTTGTTTTATTTCAAACCAATTTTATTAGCAATATATACAATATATACAATGTAGTACATGGTCATGATACAAAAAAAATTGATCAAACATACATAATGTAGAGCAATATATGACAATTAAGTCATTGGATTTACAGAGCTAATTAAGAAGCATATATTGTAGTGGTCACCTTGTGAATAAAGATGTCAGGCATGGTTCAAAACATTTGAGTCGAATTCTTTACATCAACATAAGAATGTTTATAGTGTTTGATGATATTCTACTGCATTGCTCATTAAGTGGTATGTAACAAGCATTTGCAGTGGAATAAGGCTCGCATTTTGAGAGTTTGAGCTATTGACGTTGTAAATGACATTGTCTTTTACCTATGTGTTTTGGTTTAGAGTACAGTGGATTTATGAACAGAGACTCAGGTGCTGAACCGTCTACAGGACTAAGAATGGGGAATTACCACTGGAACCAGAGAAGCAGCTGCAGCACTGTCTAGAGGCCTTAGAATGAGGAATTACCAATGTGCCCAGAGACACAACTGCAGCACTGCCGAGAAGACTTAGCATGTAGGAGTTACCGAAGGGACCAGAGATGAGCTGCAGCACTGTCTAAGGACTTAGAATGAGGGAGTTACTGACGAGACCAGATAAGCAGCTGTAACACTGTCTGGAGTACTTAGAATGATGAATCACCACTGTGACTAGATACAGAGCTGCAGCACTGCCTAGGACTTAGAATGGGAGAGTTACTGACGGGACCAGAGAAGCAGCTAGCAGGACTGTTTGGAGGACTAAGAATAAGGAATTACCACTGGGAACAGAGACGCAGCTGCAGCACTGGCTAGAGGACTTAAAATGTGTGAATTACCACTCTCCCAGAGACACAGCTGCAGCACGGCCTAGAGGACTTAAAATGGAGGAGTTACCGGTGGGACCAGAGAAGCAGCTAGCAGCACTGTCTAGAGGGGTAAGAATGTGGAATTACCGACGGGACCAGTTTGAAGTAAAAAGAAGGTTAAATATTTGGTACATGTATTTGTAAAACACTATAGTGTGAGTGTTACTGATGAGACAAGGGTAGCAGCACTGTTTAGAAGACTTAGAATGAGGAATTACCGATGGGTCCAGAGTTGCAGCTATCAGCACAGTCTGGAATTTTTAGAATGAGGAATTACTGACAGAACCTGAATAGCAGCTAGCAGCACTACCTAGAGGACTTAGAATGAGTAATTACCACTGGGACCAGAGAAGCAGCTAGCAGCACTGTCCATAGGACTTAGAATGAGGAATAACTAATGGGACCAGAGAAGCAGCTGCAGCACTGTTTAGAGGACTTAGAATAAGGAATTTCCGATGAAACCCGAGAACCAGTCAGAAGCACCGTGTAAATGACTTAGAATGAGGAATTACAGATGGGACCAGAGAAGCAATTAGCAGCACTGTTTAGAGGACTTAGAATGAAGAATTACTGACAGGACCAAAGAAGCAGCTGCAGCACTTCCTAAAGGATTTAAAATGTGGGAATTACCGACAGATCAAGAGAAGCGGCTGCTGTACTGTCTTGAGCACTTAAAATGTAGGAATTACTGACAGGACCAGAGGAGCAGCTGCAGTACTGTATAGAGGACTTAGAATGATGAATTACCGATGGGACTAGACAAGCAGCTAGCAGCACTGTCTAGAAGACTTAAAATGAGGAAGTACCACTGTCAACCGAGACGCAGCTGCAGCACTGTATAGAGGAGTAAGAATGAGGAAGTACCTCTGGGAACATAGACCCATCTGCAGCACTGCCTAAAGGACTTAGAATGAGTAATGATCACTGGGACCAGAGAAGCAGCTAGCAGCACTGTCTAGGGGACTTAGAATGAGGAATTACCAACGGGACCATAGAAGGAGCTAGCAGCACTGCCTAGGGGACTCGGATTGAGGAATTACCACTCAGACCAGAGAAGCAGCTAGCAGCACTTCCTAGAGGCCTGAGAATCAGGAATTACTACTGGGAATCAAAATGCAGCTACAGCACTGTCTAGAGGAGTAAGAATGTGAAATTACCACTGGGAAAAGAGACATAGCTGCAAAACTGCCTAGAGGATTTAGAATGAGAATTTACAGACGGGACCAGAGAAGCAGCTAGCAACGCTGCCCAGAGGACTGAGAATGAGGAATTACCAATTGGACCAGAGAAGCAGCTAGCAACACTGCCTAAAGGCCTAAGAATGAGGAATTACCATTCGGACTAGAGAAGCATCTAACAGCACTGCCTAGAGGTCTAAGAATGAGGAATTACCACTGGGAACCGAGAAGCATCTAACAGCACTGCCTAGAGGCCTTAGAATGAGGAATTACTGATGGAACCAGAGAAGCACCCAGCAGCACTGCCCAGAGGACTGAGATTGCGGAATTACCACTGGGAACAGAAACACAGCTGCTGCACTGTTAAGAGGATTTAGAATGAGGAATTACCAGTGTGACCAGTGAGGTTCTGGACTTTTTAGAGTCCAGAGGTGTCAGGGAAACAACACCCAAAAGACCCCTGAGTTCCTTCCTGCCTTGGTGCACAAATAAACAGAGACACGGGCTTCTCGATGGTGGCGTCAGACACAAGGTTTATTTACTGCAGGGACACAGAAGTCGTAGGAACCACACAAAGGCAGAATCTAGGAGACTGTTCGAATTGTATAAAGTGGGTCGCTCCTTAAATACACCAAATGTGTCCTCAGGCAACGTTGCAAAAATATCTTTCATGCCTAGCCCGGTATCCCAAACAAACAATAAACATATATCAAACGATAACTATTTGTAAGTTTCCAGTGTTCGATCAAGTCTTCATGTCAGTTTCCCATTCTTCGATGATCCTCCCCATCATAAAAATTGTATCCTCCCCATAGTAAAAGCCCAGAAGGAGAGGAGCAGAGCCAGGTGGGAAAGATTGATAAGTAGGATAAGAGATGCTTGTGGGTCATAAACGGGCATGGCTACTGGCTTCGGCCTCCTAATCGTGATCAGGCCAACGAACACAAGAACCAGTATAGCACGATTGGCCTCAGGCGAGGGAGGTAACTTCTGCCTAGTCATGCAGCATCAGCTTCTTTGGACTAACGCTTACGTGTCCTTAACAAGGTGATTCAGCCAGGGTCATTGCTTTGTCCATTGACTATGTGAGGGCAAGAAACAAGATGGATGCCGTATCTAAGATGGATGCCATGAAGTGACAACGGAATGCCCTATTTCTCAGTGAATCCATGCTCGTAGCACAGCGAAAACACTGTCACATACTATATGGATCATTTACGGTTCGCTGGTACCAAGATCGTGTCAGTGCTACGATACCGAACACACGGGTTTGGATCGAGACAGAACCTCAGACCGTCCTTTTGCCCTTACATAGGCAATAACTTGCTCTAGTCAGAATCCATTTCTATATTCATCTGGTCACTGATATGTTGTTGGAGCATTATTCTATCCCGTGGCGTATCTCCTAAAACCGGTGGTCTTCTTACGCAGGTTGCAGCGCAGAGGCCACATAAGGCAGGACCACACTGAATGATGAGACAGCATGAAAATAGAAATACCAACAAAACACCAATGACTATCAGAACCTTCCGTCCCCACGCAGATAACAGATTCCAGAACCATCCCATCAGTGACCAATCACCTTTGTCTACATGAATAGAGTCAGTGATCTTGTGTAACTTAGAAATGGCCTCATATACTGTTGGCGCATTATTTGGGATAAAGACACAGCAACTCGATTGGATCATCTTACATACTCCACCTTGATCTGCAAGTAATACGTCAAGGACCATACGGTTCTGCAACGTCATGAGGCGATCCGCTTGAAGCTCAGCTGTCAGGTTACTAAGGGCACCAGCAGTTTCAGTAATGGTGGATTCAACTACCCGTGTTAGTTGACGCAAGTTTCTACTGTTGGCCATGGGCCCCCAGAATGGAAGGAAACCTTTGAAAAAGTCTCCTGCTTCTTGGCCAGCTGTATCTTCCTTGTCGAAGACACCTCTCACAACTCTAGTCTTGTGATAATCCGGTGCGGCAGTGTATGTCGGAGGTAATAGTCGGGCAATATAACATGAGCCTGAAAAGTCAGCAGGCAGCCATGTATATGCTCTGTCTTTGCAGACAAAATAGGTACCCTTAGCAGCTAAAAATGCAGGGGAAGACTGTGATGGAAAAACGTACGTTTCAGTACAGTCACTCTTCCCTAGTCGAGCTCTCGGATTCCTCCCATTTTCTTGTAAACAGACCTGACCTTGGTGAGGTACGACCCAAATCGGAGTCGAGCTTTTACGCTTGTTTTCACCCAAACTAATGCCGTACTCCGTAGCATTCCAACCCATATAAACTCGTAACTCATCCTTGGGAATAAACGGAGTGTCATTGACATCTCTAACCATGTCAGTAATTCCCTTTACCAAGGCTCTATTAGCAGAGTTATACCTAGTGGAACGCGGAGGCCGCGGGGGATAGGTCTCTAGAGCATAGGCGAACATGGTCTGAAATGCCCAAAATGATCCATTATAACTAAAGGGCAGAACCAGATAGGGGATACCCTTGTTCATGGTATGTGGTATCAGACCACACACCCAGCAGTTCGTTGTATTTACTACTAGTTGGTGTTGGTGCAAGAGCTGAATGAAAGTGTTATTTATAAACTCAGAGCGTCGCGCTTGCTCGTGTGCAGGAAAAGGGTGAAAAGAATGAAGAGAAACAACAGTCGGAGAAACAGAAACAGGGGGAGGCACTGTAGATGTAACAGGTGCAAAAATCAGTTGGATACCAAAAACGATTCCGCCTACCAAAGTTATTAAAACAATCAGAAAGGTTAGAGCGCATTGCATCATGAAACATTTGCTATGCAAAATTCTATACAGTTTTGTCTTACGAGCATTTATGACGTTAGCTCATCGCAGTTCAGGAAGCTCCATCTTCTACAACCGTTCGTAACGAATGGTTTGTACCTGGTGAAAAATTGCCTCTGCTTACCCTGGGAGTTCCCAAAATAAACAGAAGAGACCGACCTTGTGTCTGGCCCCCTGCAAGTTAAAACAAGGCACACGTTACGACCCTATGGTAACCCAGATGGCAAGGCGAGAGAACAACAAAAACAAAAGGACAAACATTATAGAGCAAACTTCCTGACTGAATGCAACGTGATAAGATCAAAACAGTTTTTCAAACGGAAAGGTGATTATGCAATGTTATTGGTTCATGGAATGAGAACGTAGGTTATATCTGTACTTTCCGGGTCTTGTCTGATCTTGAAACAGCGGATCCGCAGGTGCAGTAATGTTCAAATCCGCAGGTGGCAAATGTTCACTTTGTACAACACTCTGTTCAGGGTTCAACGGAAACGTTCCCGGTGCAGTATCAGAGTTCTGTATTTCAGATCGTTTGTCCGTCATGCACTCTGCATCACTGAACGGGATAAGCCTAAGAACAGGTTCTGTTTCGGATACACCAAATCCCTGTCTAACCCAGTTATCGTAGGGGAGTGGGAGAGGCACACGCTTCGTATGGGTGGCGTGCGCCCAATTTTTCCTGCCAGCCAGGCGTACAGCAGTTCTCGTGGCCAGGAGCACCTGAAACGGACCCACGAATCTTGGCTGGAGGTTCCGGGTCCGTCCAAAGTTCCGCACCACAACCAGATCACCGGGTTTCAATGTGTGACCTGGACTCTGGCAGCTTAGGCAAGGATTCAAATACCTGTTGGTGAATAAGACTCAATTTAGCAGTCAGGTCAAAAAGGTAATCGATCAACATTGGATATTCGATCTGTTTGAACTCCTTGGGCCTAGGGACTCCCCAGACATTAGCAGGGCGACCGAACACAATCTCATATGGGCTCAGCCCTACTCGAGAGTGTACAGTCGCTCTGGTGGACAATAAAGCCAAAGGCAGTGCGTCTGGCCAAGATAAACCAGTGGAAGCTTGGATTTTAGCAAGTTTCAGCTTCAAGGTACCATTGTACCCCTCAACCAAACCTGCTGCCTGTGGGTGATTCGCGCTATGGAATTTTTGCTTGATTCCCAAACCCGTACACACACTCTGCATAACTTTCCCTACGAACTCACTTCCATTGTCCGACCATACAATCCGTGGCATACCATACCTGGGGAAGTACTCTTTGAGGAGGATTTTGGCAGTGGACATAGCAGTGTTATCCTTTAACGGATACGCTTCAATCCATCTTGAAAAGGCACAGACTACCACTAGGACATATTTGAGATTATTACATCTGTCCATGTGGATAAAGTCCAACTGAATCACTTCAAAGGGACAAGAAGGGGGAGCAAAGTGACCAGCTGGGGTTGGGGTTCCCTTGCCAGGATTATGCATCAGGCATACCATGCAATTTTTCACCACTCTCTCCGCGCACTTAGTAATTCCATCGTTCTTCCATACTGGAGCTAACATCTTACAGATCCCTTTCGAACTGATGTGCGCCGCTCCATGCGCCATAGTGACTACCGCAAGTACATACGCGTCAGGTAGCATCCAACGCTGATGCTCAGACAAATCAACCCAACATCCACTCGAATCCATTTTACCCGTTTTCTCCCTCCATGCATTCTTCTCATTTTCAGTTGCTTCATTCTGGATTGCCTTCACACTTTCAATCGTGTTCTCACACATTCCTGATTCAGCAATCCATCTTGCAGACGTTGCAACGTACATTCGGCTCATCATGTTCTTGGCCGTCTCTTTGGCGACCTCATCAGCGAACGCATTCCCTCGGCCAACATCATCCGTAATCTTCCGGTGTGCACTGCATTTCACAATCGCAACTTCATTCGGTAAGGTCAGAGATTCCAACAGGTCATTGACCAACTGTCCATGTTGGATCTTAGTCCCATGAGACGTGAGAAAACCTCTTTCTTTCCACAAGCGACCGAAACTATGTGCTACGCCGAAGGCATACTGGCTGTCAGTAAACACATTCACTCTCTTTCCCTCAGCTAGAATACACGCTCTTGTCAATGCAATTAATTCTGCAGCTTGGGCAGAATTCTGACTCACTCTTGCAGTCTCGACAACCGTACTCAAAGTCGTAACTGCATATGCAGCCGTCACATCACCAGTCTGTAGCTTGAAACACGATCCATCGACATACAAAGTACCATCTGGATCCGGTAACGGAGTATCTTTTAAATCAATCCTACCTTTTGTCTCTTCCTCAGTTCTAAAACAACAGTCATGGGGCTCTGAATCACTCGACTCCTGAGTAGTCGGCAACAGCGTTGCTGGATTCAATATGCTGCATCGCTTGATCTGAATGTGGCTTGCCAAAAGTGTCAGCTCATAGCCTGATAGTCGAGCACTGGTGAGGTGCTGAGTTTTCGTTCGATTCATGAGTGTATCCACAGCATGTGGGACCATGACTACTAACATGTTGTTCATGACCAATCCAGCAGACTGTCGAATAGACACTGCAGCTGCTGCTGTAGCTCTCAAACAACTTGGCAACGCTCTGGCTACCGGGTCTAATGTGGATGAGAAATACGCACAAGGTCGCTGTTTGCCACTAAATCGTTGCGTCAAGACACTCAACGCACAACCCTCTCTTTCATGGACATATAGTGTAAACGGCTTACCGTAGTCAGGAGTACCTAACACAGGAGCTGAGCATAACGCATCACGCAATTCCGAGAAGCTCTGTTAACATTCATCAGACCATGGCAAAGGACTCGGAACACCTTTTCCAGTCAGAGCCACCAATGGTTTTGCCATGAGAGAAAAATTTGGGATCCATTGTCTGAAATATGACGTAATACCCAAGAACGCCCGCACTTCTCTCTGTGTGCTTGGTACAGTCATCTGGGAAATTGCTTTGATTCTCTCTGGGGTCAGCCTTCTTCCCTCCTTTGACAAGAGATGACCTAAGTAGGTCACTTCTTGGCAACAATATTGTAGTTTAGAAGGTGAAACCTTGTGATGCAAGTCTGATAAATGACGCAGCAAAGAAATTGTAGCTATTTTGCAAGTTTCCTTTTCGTCCACAGCTATTAAAAGATCATCTACATATTGGATCAGAGCAACACCAGGTGGAAGTACAAAAGCATCTAATTGACTTTTTAATGCTTGGCTGTAAATTGAAGGGCTTTCACAATAACCTTGTGGGGCGCGCTTGAACCTGAAACTACGGCCACCTAAGAAGAAACCGAAAATATCCCTACTTTCCTCGGCTATCGGAATGCTGAAAAAGGCATTCTTCAAGTCGATCACTGTAAACCATGTAGCTGATATCAACGTCAATAATGCAGTGATATCTGGGACCACCGGAAACTGTGGAACCACTATTTTATTACCCTCTCTGAGGTCAATCACAAATCTGTAGATTGGAGGTTTGGAAGGGTCAGTGCGTTTCAAAATCGGCAGAACAGGACTATTGCAGATGTTTCCTCTAGTTTCTTCTATCACATCTTTCTGTATCAAATCTTGCACGATCAGTAAAAGCGCACGTTCACCTTCATTTGAAATCCGATACTGTGGGATTCGTGGGAATCTAACATTTGCCTTCAGACTCACTACATAAGGGGGGATTTCCAGAAGGCCTACATCATTAGGACCAGTCGCCCAAAGGTTATCAGGGAGAGAACGCAGCTCCGGTGGGAGCTTATCCATCGACAAGTACATTGGAGAGATGACTCTCTTGCCCAACGTGAGCTGTACTCCCGAAGGAGAACAGTACAATGTTGCATGCAGGCGTTTCAACAGATCTAAACCAAGCAAATTCTCATTACAACCGGTCGTCAGGATAAGGGGTGCTTCTAGTTGACATGGCCCAACAGAAATTGACAAAGGACCAGAAACGGGGTTGTGAACAGGGGCGCCTGAGAAACCTACTGAAATGTTCGTTGAGCCAGACAAAGGTGCGCCAGGGAGTTTCGCGTGCATAATTGAACTTGTTGCTGCACCAATATCCAACAGAAACGGTTCAATCACGCCTGATGTAGCTACTGCGACATAAGGTCCACTCTGATCAACTGGAACGGATACTACTCCCTCTCTCTGCCTGTGGATGTCCTAGTACTCACTGTGCTGAACTTCTTCACTACCTTCATAGTAATCCTCGACATGGTATTGGGGAGATCTACCTGATTGTGTAGATTGTGCATTTCGCTGATCGAAATAATTAGATGGGCGATCAGTCTGTGGAGGCATAGTACCACGTCCTCTACCTCTAAGAGCTTGCATAGACCCACCATGACCTCTCTGAGCTGGGACACCACTAGTTTGTGAGTGCAGAACTGGACACTCATTCTTATAGTGACCCTCCTTTTTACAGTAGGCACACTGATTCCAAGCTAACTGTTGTCGGGGAAAACCATAGTCAGATCTTTGGGACATCCCTTGCTGGAATTGTGGCTGTTGCTGAAACTGAGGTCGTTGCTGCGAGTCTGACTGATTCGAGCGAGACGGATACGCTTGTTGCAAAAGAACTTTAGTTTTCAAGTCTTTTGTCTTCTTTTCTGACTTTTCCTTCTCTTCCTTTTCTCTATTTTCGTAATACTGAGCAGTTGCGAGTATCTGTGCTGTCGTCGATACCGCCCATGCACTCTCGGAATCCTTCAACTTGTTACTAAGCTCAGGCAATGAATTAAACACAAACTTGTCGACAAACAGCCTCTGACCTCCCTCAGTACTCATATCTTGCCCACAGTGGTCTACGAAGGTCTCTTCAAATCTAGTGAAGAAATCAGAGACGCTTTCGTCCTTCTTTTGCTTGCATGCTGATAATTTATCCCAGTTGACCCGTAACGCTGGCATCAGTGTTTTCATCAAATTGATTATTCTGCCAGGCAAAGCAGCAATCAGAGGCTCAGGTTTAGCACCACCAACTTGTTGTGCATCTGCTGCTACAATAGCTGGCCAATCACCCCCTAAAGCAACTGGGTGATTCTCGTGGCGAATTTTGGCCCATATAGGCTGTGGCACTACGTTGCCAAATAGCATTTCGATGTCTGCCAAATTCATGACGCATGCTTGAACTGTCTGAGTTAACTCTTTATAATACCCAGCAGGATTCTTACGCGGGTCCGGCAACGCCTGTTTTACTGCTAATACTTCGGCCCGCTTCCAAGGGATGTGTATCCACACTCTATGGAAATGTGCTGGAGCAGCTAAAATATTATTAGCCGCATCAGCTTGAACTGCATCGCGCCATATCGGCGGAACTTCCCTCATCGGATACTGACCTCGCTTCTTCCAAGTAATCGGAGAACCATCAGAGTCCCTTGGTGCTCGAAGAGGAGAATCAGACCTGTATGCTAGAATCAGTTCTATCGCTTCCTTTACTTCCGAACCTATTACCATTCCTGCAGCGAACTTTCTCTGAATATGTATCAAGTCAGTGGGAACGGAATCTAAGTCATCATCATCCCATTCCTCACGCAAAAGGGAACACATCACGTCAAAGACATAACGCTGAGTTGGTTCATTCCATTGCATAAATGTATCCAACACTCTTCGTGCATCATACTTTACAGCTTTCGACATCCACCTAAGAGCTGTCGAATCTAATATTTCTTGCTCATGGGGACCAGGAAGCTGACTACGTCTCTGTGTAGAGTCAGAAACGGGTGTCTTAATTAAAGACCTGTAGAGAGGAGTTAAGATATTAGTTACAGAGTCGGTTATTTTCCGACGAACAGAAAGCGGAGTCAGAATGTCTACAGGGTTCGGGGACAAGGAAGCTGGAGCAGATGAAATTGTAGGGGTAGAAGTAGTAGAAGTAGTAGGTAAAGCAGTTTGCGAAACGGCAGGCAAAGGCGGAATAGGCAACCCGGGCAGAGGGGGTGCCGAAGGAACATTAACCACAGGAAGAATAGGAGCTTGAATCAAAGGAAACGGAACAACTATTCCAGGCTGACCAGCAGCTGGTTGCACAACGGGTGGTAACTGGGGCGCTGCAATACCCTGTATGTACGGTGGAGGTGATCTCAATAGGTAAGACAACAGGGGATCCTTTTCACAGTCCTCTATTGGCTTAGCAGGACACGATGGCAAGGCAGGGTAGCACTTGTCAATCGCCAAATTATGTTCTCTATTTGCTACCTCTGTTGCTTTTTCAGTTTCGTTGACATGCAACTGCCTAGCAGACTGCATTAAAGTCAACCCTTTCTCTTTCTGTTCCTTCTTTATTTTTCTAATTTCTCTCTGTCTAGCTTCTTTTCGCCAAAAGCGAAAAGAATCGAACATTGCCGGCCGGGCTTTCTTTTTAAACAACTTCACTTCTAGATTGTCTAGAATTTTAGTTTCAAAGCTACCATGTGGTGGCCAACTAAGGACACCATCTTTCCTGGTGTAACGGACCCACACTCCATTATAAGTGATAGGACCCACACCATGTTTACAATAGAGCTCATATGTAGGAGTTCCGATTGGAGGAACCGGACACGAGTCCTCCAACCGGGAATCCCTGCTGCAACTTAACCAGGACAAGAAACAATTACTACGGTTAGCCATTACGAACTGAAGACAAATTTTAACCAAAATGCGCAAAGAACTTAGGCCTATCAAATGAACCAATACCAAACCAAAGTTTATCTTAACAAGAGCAACCAGTGATAATCTACAAGAGCAACTAGGAGCAATCAGACTGGGCGCGACCCACTTAATACTTAACTGAGATGTCGAAGACGTCACCAAGGAGAACCCGCCTAAGTCTCGCCGTACTAAGGTCTGCACCTCGGGTCCAAGACAGGGCGACAGTCAGGGCAGCGGTCCTCTGTAGCCGTCTGGGAGCGGGAACCCTCGTGGAAGAGATCGTCGGGCCACTTTTACGACATACAGGGATCGATGAAGTGGGGTACCCCCCTCCGGAATCTTCACACGAAGCTCCTCGAAATCTTCAGGCTTTGGACCGGTCCCGGTTGATGTCGCCCCAAGCTCGGCGCCAAATGAGGTTCTGGACTTTTTAGAGTCCAGAGGTGTCAGGGAAACAACACCCAAAAGACCCCTGAGTTCCTTCCTGCCTTGGTGCACAAATAAACAGAGACACGGGCTTCTCGATGGTGGCGTCAGACACAAGGTTTATTTACTGCAGGGACACAGAAGTCGTAGGAACCACACAAAGGCAGAATCTAGGAGACTGTTCGAATTGTATAAAGTGGGTCGCTCCTTAAATACACCAAATGTGTCCTCAGGCAACGTTGCAAAAATATCTTTCATGCCTAGCCCGGTATCCCAAACAAACAATAAACATATATCAAACGATAATTATTTGTAAGTTTCCAGTGTTCGATCAAGTCTTCATGTCAGTTTCCCATTCTTCGACGATCCTCCCCATCATAAAAATTGTATCCTCCCCATAGTAAAAGCCCAGAAGGAGAGGAGCGGAGCCAGGTGGGAAAGATTGATAAGTAGGATAAGAGATGCTTGTGGGTCATAAACGGGCATGGCTACTGGCTTCGGCCTCCTAATCGTGATCAGGCCAACGAACACAAGAACCAGTATAGCACGATTGGCCTCAGGCGAGGGAGGTAGCTTCTGCTTAGTCATGCAGCATCAGCTTCTTTGGACTAACGCTTACGTGTCCTTAACAAGGTGATTCAGCCAGGGTCATTGCTTTGTCCATTGACTATGTGAGGGCAAGAAACAAGATGGATGCCGTATCTAAGATGGATGCCATGAAGTGACAACGGAATGCCCTATTTCTCAGTGAATCCATGCTCGTAGCACAGCGAAAACACTGTCACATACTATATGGATCATTTACGGTTCGCTGGTACCAAGATCGTGTCAGTGCTACGATACCGAACACACGGGTTTGGATCGAGACAGAACCTCACCAGAGACACATCTAGCAGCACTGTCTAGAGGAGTAAGAATGGAGAACTACCACTGGGGGAACACAGACACAGCTGCAGCCCTGCCTAAAGGACTTAGAATTGAGGAGCTACCAATGGGACCAGAGAAGCAGCTAGCAGCATGGTCTAGAGGAGTAACAATGTGGAATTACCTACGTTTGAAGTAAAAAGAAGGTTCAAGATTTGGTACATGTATATGTAAAACACTATAGAGTGTAGCTTTTGGACAACTTATAGCAAAGTGAACGCTTGTCACCAATGCAAACCTTTTGTCCGAAGCAGGCGCCAGGATGGAAGCCAGCGATGGCCTAATAAAGAAGAGTACACACCGTCTGTGTTTTGCCTCTGACCTGCTTGAATATACGAGGCACTACATTAGCATGCCTGTAAAGATTGCTATCGCAGTTGAAAGCTGCATTTGTGTAAGGCACAAAATCATAAAGTGAACTACCTAGTGTGACGTCACACAACATATCCCTCAATTATTTGTAGTCTGTAATACTGACAGAGACAACAACAAAAACAAGATTGAAAAAAGGCACACATCCTCCCAAAGCAGACATATTGATGGGTATAAGTAACTAATTCAACATGAAGTGCGCATTCCGTGAAGCGTGCGGCGCGCTTACAATTTTGAAATTTGGAGGAATAGAGTCAGCAAGGTTGAGTTTTTAAAATTTAGCAGTCTAGTGCGAAGCAATAAAATACCACTGCATTCCACTAACAATACCCCAACAGTAGTATGTGAGGAAAAAACGGTAAAGCCTTAAGGCGGCTACAACAGCACCTCTGTATTGAATTCCTTCTGGATAAACGGTATAAAAGCAAAAAAATGTGTAACCCATGCATGCTACATAAATCAGGGCAAAACTACTATGTACTTTGTAAAATAGAAAACGTGTGTGTTTACCTGAGAAGTGACGTGAGAGAGAGAGATTTTCTACGCTCTCATCTAGTGGGCCTTGTGGACTTTAGAATTGTGAGACATGGATTTGGGACCAAAATCCTGGTTGTTTTTGAGCAGCTGTGAAGTGTGTACTGCAGGGAGTGTAATGTGTTCGTTCCAATTTTGATGCAAAAATAGCATTGTTTTCTATGAAGTGCACAGCCTTTGTTTAAATAAAGTTGTAAATGTTGCCTTCTGACCTCAACTCCACCTCTGTACTGTTTTTCTTTTGCTGAAGCTCCCAAGCCATTAAATACAAAAACTATGCTTGCTGAAGAACAACAGGTGACAAATTCCTTTTATTTTTCACTGTCGAAAACGTGTGTATTCATTTGTGAAGTGTTTTTTGCTTGTTACGAACACGTTGGTGGGCGCTTATTGTTGCCAACATGCAGAATCAAACGGAGAGAAGCTCACAGTGTTCCATGGCAACCGCAGTGATGGAAGTTGAAGGGCCGCAGCTGTGAAGCCAGATCCATGCTGATCACACGAAGCAAAAGTTGCTCGGTTGTGGGAAAAGCTTAAAACACAGAGTCAACCAAAAAAAAAAACGAAATGAAAACAAAAGAAAGGCACGTATCCTCCCAATGCGGCTGCAATGACAGAATAAAATGAAGCAGGCTTCCCTGAAGTGTGTGCAGCGCTTGTTCCCAATTTGAAACCCAACAAGCAACCAGCAGTCCGATTCCCCGAGGAGGCATTTCAAAAGAAAACCAGCTATTCTAAGAGAGAGGATGTGGACTAACATGAAACTGGGGAACCTGGTTCTAATCTAGCGTTAGTTCTCCCGTGCATACCACAGAAATGACCCAAAGTAAAACGGAACAAGCATTGGCATAGCCAATTGGTCTCGCCTTTGGGACCTTATAAGTGTTTAGCCATGCAACAGTTGATGTTGTTGCACCAAGGATATTGTGCTGCATAACTAAATACTTGGGGCTCGATTCACAGAACTAACTTAAGACAAAATCCTAACTAACTACCATTTTGGTATTCACAGAAGGCACTTACACATTTTGGTATTCACAGAAGGCACTTACTCATTTCGGTATTCACAGAAATTAGGACTCCTAACTTTAGGACTCCTAAATGCCTTCTGTGAATACCAAAAGTCTTAAAGTTAGGATTTTTCTCAGTTTAGGAGTAGTAAAGTTAGGACTCCTAACTTTAGGACTCCTAAATGCCTTCTGTGAATAACGAAAGACTTAAAGTTAGGATTTTTCTCAGTTTAGGAGTCCTAAAGTTAGGAGTCCTAACTTTACTACTCCTAAACTGAGAAAAATCCTAACTTTAAGACTTTTGACATTCACAGAAGGCATTTAGGAGTCCTAAAGTTAGGAGTCCTAACTTCTGTGAATACCGAAATGAGTAAGTGCCTTCTGTGAATACCAAAATGGTAGTAAGTTTAGTATTTTGTCTTAAGTTAGTTCTGTGAATCGGGCCCTTAGAAGGTCCCAAAAGCGAGACCTATTGGCTATGCCAATGCTTGTTTCTAGCCTAAAGAACATGTCACATATTTTACCACTCACTCTCTGCCTGATTCGTACCGGCACACCCTTCCTAACGGACCCCTCCTCGGTGATTCACTCGCCTCGGCTAAATCTTCCTTATTGATTGACCTCCGTCCCCCTCCTGACCCTGAATTTCCACGGACCCTTCTAACATTACGTGGTCCAGCGTTGCCGTTTCATTCGGCTCGTCCTTTTAGAATAATTTGGACTCCCCCGGACCCGTCTGACTCCTTCTTGCCGATTCACCTGGCTCGCCCCTTCCACGCGACACTGTTCAAAATATGTGTAACCAGTCCTGATGATGGCCTTGATTGTCACGGGCCGAAACGCCGTCGACTTCAACAGCGTTACTGTTGGCGCATTTACAAACATGGGCATTTGCTTTACTGTCCTTTGAATTCCCATACATTTACTGTGTAAATGCCCTAATTTTGGCATATTCAAAATACCATTGTTCTCTTGCTGCGCCGTTTCACCGCTGTATATACCACTTTATGTGTCACTTGCGCCGTCACAAACTGCACGAGCACTTGTGCACAGTATCTTTTCGGTTACACTTTCACTAAGTGTCACGCAGTGCTTTTTTAACCTATATGATATGTACATATGACGCAATATGTTCATCATGTGTTGAAAATACAATCTTTCCTACTAACTTGGTCTCCTGTTGTCCTCTGTGTATGGATTCATTCCCCTGATACTGTAACATACAGCTCACCTTTAATTACTTGTCCTTCCATTGAATTCCACGTTGAGACATTGTTGTTTGATATTACATATTTTACCTCAGTTGGTTATCTTGTGGATCGCATGGTACTTTTCTACCTTCTTTATTGATCGTTAATCTCATGTCTTGTACTTCTTTCTTTGAATCTTGTGTACATCAGTGTTGTCATATAGATTAAAGACTCTTGCTGTCCAATTCAGGCCTGGTCTGCTCTTTTTCTTTTTGAGGGCTGTTTTCCAGGCTGCACAGTTTCTTTGTAATCCTCACGCTGCCTTGTATATTTTGGTATTCTTTGCAGAGTGTTGTATGTGCCCTGAGATTTTGCTATTTTAACAACATTGAATTGTATTATCTAGTGACATGGACAGTATTATGTTTGAAAGCTGAAAGGTAGTCAGTGGCCAGATGAAGTTTAGAGTTATACCACAAGGTTGGCTACATCTGCATTGTTTGTCGCGCGTTATTGGAGACATGTGCTCAATTGGTTATCCCCTCCAGCTTTGAGGAGGCCATCGGACATTTGAAGGCAGCAGTAGCTCTATTTTCTGAATAGTGGGTGATTGGGTAAGGCCTTGACAATTAGTGGTATGATGGTGGTCTCATAACCTAGACACTTTAGAGGAGAAAGAGGCGAGAACCTGCCCTTGGAAATTCAATGAGGTCCTTTTGTTGCAGCGAGTGGTTGATGAGTCTCTCTGAATACTCCCATATGGTGAATGGTAGGGATAAAAGGTGGGTCAGCCTTTTGTCTCTGTTCCTGCTCACTGTCAGGTGTGGCTATGATAGCCTGTTACAGAATGCTTATACTTCCTTGCGCCTCTGTTGCAGGTGCTGCTGCCTCGAGGGGACCCTGCTGTAAGGAGCATCACTGTAGATCAGAGGATTCTATCCTTCTCTGTATTGAAAGGTATCTGCCAGACAGGAGGCTCCCCAGAGGTGAGGGGGACATCACCTGGATTCTGACTTGGAAGTAGAATTGTTCCTTCTCCAGGAACATGTATATGACCCTGCCTGAGGAAGAGGGAAGGAACACGTCTGCTCTCCATGAGGAGTGGACTAATGTTGTGGGAAGGTACTCTGGTGCTTTGGATCCGTCTAACTGAGACTCGTCGACGTGTGACTTACGTGCTCTGTCCGCTGAACCGGTCACTGTCATCGTACTATAAGATTTGTGGAATCACTGAAGTGTACCTGATTAAACCGCTCCATCAACTGTACTGTCACGTCTGTGGTACTTGCCCCACAGTGTGCTTGGCAGTCTGCTCCACTGAAAAAAAGCCACGAATAAGCCAGCCAATGGCAGTGCCCCAAGTGTGCCAAACGGACTCCTATAGTGGCTAGACCCGTGGCACTTGTAAATCGTGTGCCTATGTGTACTACAATGTGAGAAAGGAGCTGCTGCCTCAAGGCCCTTGCTGGTGTGTTCCCGAAGTGGCTGTGCAGCGCTGAGACGCTGATAGAGGTACACATGATCGGAAGTCAACTGTTGCAGAGCTTGTAAGCAGCGCAGCAGCCATCCCCAGACCTGCACAGGAAGCAGCCAGGGAGGGTCAAGCTCCTGATCAGACCTACTCACCCAGTTTCAGAAAGAGACTCTGACACAACCTATGGGCCCATCCTCTGGCAATAACTGAGTGCCAGAATGAGGACCGCTGTCTGAGGAATGCTTGCTGCCGCATCCAGACACTGTTGCAGCCTATGTCTGCATCGAGTTGGAACTCAGCTGCACCATGCACCTACATCCATGCACATAGACAGTTGATTGTTCGAATCTGATTCCACGCTGCTAGTCGCACAGTTGCATAGCACAGAACAGCGGGGAGCAGCAGCGGCGTGTGGAGCCGTCGGCGTCTGTCCCATCCTCAGCCAGAGCTAGGGGTGAGGAGTGGCACAGGACCAAAGCGCCCGGTTCTGCCAGGCTCCCTTAGACGCTCTGAGTCATCAAGAGTGCTCTGCGCCATGCTGCAAGTGCGGGAGCTGTACTCGGCTCCCGCAGAGAGTGAGCCCCGGGCGATCTGCGGAGGTGGCCCTGCTAAGACCCGGTGTGGCCTGAGGACCATTCGATGTTCCCCGCTCACGGTACGGCGCGTTGTGTCCACTAAAGGAGGCCAAGGGAGATGGTAGAAAGTGGAGCTTACAGCCAACAGCTCCAACAGTTTTATGTCAACAGTAGTGGCCTCAACCTGGGCCACTACGATTGGCGCCTTGAGCCCAACCCCTTTACTACTTGACCCAGTGCCAGAATCTATTAAGGAACCGACATCCCGCTCTCCAACTAACTCTCTTGTACCCCCCTTGCACATCGTACCTTGAAATGAAAACCCCCTTAGGTGCTCTGTCTGTACTGCCAGCACCCCTTTAATAGCCCCTTGCGCACCCTCCCCAAGGGGTTTATAAGGGGCATAGCAAGGAAGTCTCAGTACCACCGAGTCAGAGTTGAGAACGGGGGGGGTAGAGGAGGTTGACCCAAGCAACCCAGGAAGCAACAATGGAAAGGGGTGAGTTCTCGGTCCCTCCTGAAGTGGCCATGCCAGGCCCTGTGTAGCCTGTAGGAGAGCCTGGTGGAGAGCTTGCGTGCCGGGTGCTGGGCTCCCCAATCAACGAGGACCATCACTTGCAACTGGCATTTATTAACTGCTGTGCCAATGGTCCCCTTGCAGTGCTACCATGAGATCTGGTAGGACCAGACAAGAGACCAAACCAGGGGGAAAAAACAGCTTGAGGAAGAAAAAGAGAGCCATAGAGCCACTCGCTGTGGAGACCCAATCAGCTCCTAATCTTGAATTCCAAACAATAACAGCATGAGTAGCAAAAAAAAAGCTGTCGGGTAGGAAAATGAAAATTACTGACTTTTTAACCTCTCCAGGTCACCAAACCACAGACTTTGCAATATGTCGCCCACCTGCCTCGCTGACCAGCAAGCTGCCAAAGGACAACTTTAACAACTCTTTAGTCATCAAGTAATTGTGAAAGCGCAAGCAAATGCATGGGAAACTAAAAACAAGCGCGCACGCCTCGCACAAGTAGGGGGCGGGGGAGGACTGCGGCCGAGAGCAGGCAACGTTTCCCTTGCGGAAGTGAGCGCGGTAATTGCTACCAGTTTGCGCCGCTCGGTCCCGCAAGGAAATCGCCAAATGTGCACGTGTTGCCATTCAAAGCAGTGCAACGCGTGCACGTTTTTACCTGCAAAACCGGACCGATTTCTAAAAGTCTCTTCCTATGCAGCGCATGCGCGCTGTGTAGGCTAGACCTAAGAAGGAGTGCAACCAAACAAACAGAAATAGTTAAAGGGGCAAAGATGCTTGTAACAGGGTCAGTCGCCAGGGGCAAGAACCCCCGCGGAGATGATGGACAAATGAGATCATTTAGCCACAGAAAGGAAAGGAATTTTGAAAAGCACACCCAGGAACAAATGGCAACTGAGGGGTGTGCTGCAAGCCCCTCTGAGGAGATACACCATGTCTCGATATGCGAGACCTAAAAGGATATGAGAGAAACAGGGGGAAAGGAAAAATGTGAGTAAAGAAAGCACAAGTATTTAGGGAAATATAGAAGACAGGTTTTTGGGAAGGCTAATTTGACATCAGGTAGTGAAAATCAACAAATTGTGAATTAAGAGGAAAAATCGTGAGAATTTTGGAAGAGTGGAGGGACATGTGAGGAGGAGATTTTGAGGATCATGGAGGTTTAATCTTTTTGAGATAGATGTCTAGTTTGTTCCATAATAATCTAGAAGAAGTTCAGTGAAAGTTGTGGTTGTCTGAGTGGTTCTCAGCACTTCCAGAAAAACAGACTTGGGACCGCCAGAAATGTTGTTGTCATTCTTCCAACTCGAAAGAATAGTTTTCATACCTATGGTTAGTAGGAGGTCTGGCAAGGATAGGTGCGATATGCTAAAGCCAGAGGATGGTGTTTAAAGTGTTTCACTCCCTCCATAACCGACCCCACCACACACACATAAAGCAGATGTTTCAAAATGGCTGTACACACAGTATGACCTGAAAACTTCTGCACTGCTGTGTGTTGGTTTGTCACACGTGACTCAGATACTGAGGAATCTGATATGCTGGAATCTTGGCAATCAACGCAGGGGTTGTTCCCCCCTAAAGGACGGAGGAACATTGCCCCACCTGCTGTGAGCTCAGCAGGTAAACAAAGTTGAATAAAATGGTATGGTAATACCATTTTACTTTTCCACCGGCTCACGCTGTTTACAGTACTGTTGGACTTGGCCCTTTTTGGCAGGTTCACCCCTAAACGTTTTGCCTTTCCTGTGACCTGGTATGGGTGGTCCAGTGTAAAGTGTGAGCGCGCTCTGAGTGCATGTGGTGAGATTGGCCTGCCCTCCCATAGGAATGCATGAGGGATATGTGTGTCCATGGTAATTCCTGGTTTGAGAGGGGTGCAAGGTCGAGTTTAGTATGTATGAACTCGTGAGAATAAATGCTGCGCAATGTTGTGCGCAGATTTATGGTGACTGGTGGAGAAATGCCACTTTTAGAAGTAGGCATTTCTGTGTGCTATGTGTCTGCCTGCCTGATGTGAATTGCATGTCTGGCTCGTGAGTGACAGGAGCTGAGGGGGGTGGGTGGCTCCTGGAGACAGGGTGAGTCAGCCCAGTGATGAATAGAGAGATCTGCATGCAGATGGGAGGGCGGAATTGCACCTGGGACCTGAATAGGGCTGTGCCTTCCCTCCACAATGCTGGATCCGCCCCCTGTGGTGTGTCTTATCACTGAGTCCCCACCTGACAAAGGGGAGAGGAGTTGGGCAAAACAAAGTGCTCCAAATCCCCCCAAACCACTTCTGATTGGTATCCCCATGCCCTGCGCTTTTACAACAAGGGAAATGTAGTATAAATATAGGGGCTGTGACCCCATGAAGTTGTTCAGTCTTGGTGTGCTGTTCCTGCCGAGGAGTGCTCCTGCTGGGGCCCAGGGAGGGCTGCCATGAGGGTTTGCTTCCCTGGGCCCTGCATTGCCCCCTTGATGCCTTAAGGACTTTTTGGGACCCTTGTACTTATTCTTGTTTCTACAGGACCCATACCTGCTTCTAGCACCTTGTGAGCGCTTGACTTTGGAGGAAAGGAACTTCTTGCTTGGACCCTGTACTTTTTCTTTCATAGTCCAAGACCTCCAGAACTTTGACTGCCTGTGCGACCTGGGAGCGCTTTGCTTTTTTTATCCCCCAGGACCTTGGCTGCATCCTAGCACCCTGTGAGTGCTTTATTTTTATTTGCCAAGAAGATGAGCATGTATGCTCCGCAGCGCTCAGCTGCCGTCTGTGATAGAGGGCATCCCCGTTGTAGGGATTCCCCCATGGTGCCGGAATCACGGGTGCCCACCCCGCTTATTTTTATATTTTCATTGTGGGTGCCCAACCCACATGGCTGCTTTATATTTGTTTTGATATGTGGGTGCCCACCCCGCGTCTTCTACCTTGGTGGGAGCCCACCCCGCGTTCTACTTTTGGGTATCACCGCTGCAGCCCGGGCGAAAAGCGGAAATCAGGTGTAGTTGCCTGGCTTTGGGCGGGATAAATACAGGAAATCCCGCCCGCCGCCGGGAAAGCCGCCTGGAGCCTCGCGGCTCCACAGTGAAGTCCCGGGTCCCAGGAGGGGGCCCGGGTGAAGTAGAGAGTGCGGCCGGAACAGGCAGCGACCGTGCCACACTCCAGGCGGGGCTCCTGTGGTAAGGAAGGGGCCCCGCGTGCAGCAACATGAGACCGTGTGATGAGCAGAGTCCCGGACGAGACAGAGGATCCTGCAGCCGAGGCCCGGTGAGTGGGGGACTATTGGGAGGCAGCCTTTTGTTGGAAGTTAGGAGTCCCCGGGGGGGGCTCCCGACGCACATCGTGGTGCCTTGTGAGGCACAGAGTCAGAGCGGCCCCGTCTGGCAGCGGGCCACTCCAACGAGAGGGGCAGTGTTTATTTAGTTACGGGCCCATGGGGGCCGGAGGGCACCATAGTGCCGGGCTCCTATTTCCCTTTGCAGCTGCCCCGCTTGCTAAAGGGCAGCTGCCATGCTTCGGGACATGTTGTTTGGAGAGCACGTGGGCTCCAACGAGGGGCCTGATTTTTTTCCAAGGGCCCATGTCCCTACCAGTTTGGCCAGTCTTACAGCTGCCCCCTTGCTAGAGGGCAACTGCTACGTTTTGCATATTGAGTCAAAGGGCACATTGAGTGCCCAGGCCTTTCCTTCATTTACAGCTGCGCAGCAATTAGTGCCAGCTGCACCGTTTAGGCTATTCTTTCTTCAGGGGCATTTTGTGAGTTAGGAGTAAGATGCACTCCTTTGCCCCATACATTCACAGCTGCACAGCACTTATTGCCAGCTGCTACGTTTAGACCTGCGGAAAGTGCGGACCCTTGACGTTGGCTGCATAGGCAGCAGCCCTGACTTTTGGACAGCGGGCATTTGAGCTCCTTTTGAGATGGCCAGTTGGCCAGGGAGGCTATTAGGTTTATAGGGCACCAGGTCCTAAGGTGATTATGTGGTGCTAGGAAATGTAATTTATATACTATGATTTAGGCACCCTGATTTATGCCTCTAAATCTGTTTTTATGATTATGAGGTTTTCCATACTGTGTTATGTTGGAGTTATTCTCTACTGTGGTTCAGGTATGATTTATTCCCTACTGCGGTTTATGTCATTAAGAGTATTTCCTAATGTGAGTTATGCTTAGGAGGTTATGGTCTAATATGTTTAGGTTTAGGAGGTTGGCGCAGAATATATTTCTCGCCTAATGTGATACTGTGCATAATATGATTTGTGTTACAGGATGATGCGGAGTATAGTGTTTGCCAGTAATTACTGGTTGTGTTCTACGTTTATGATAAATCTTACTTTTACTATTTCTACTAAGTGATGATTCTGATTCTGTGGCCCTGTCATGTGTATAAAATCCCCTGTAAATATTGCCCAGTGCCAGTTGGCACAGTGTATATTGTGTGATTACCATCTAATGTGTTTTATGATAATACAAAGGCTATTTTTGATATAACCTTGTGTGGAGTTCCTTTTGTGGTGTGCCTAGTATGTTGTTGCTGTGTGTGTTGCGCAAATGCTTTACACATTGCCAGCGGGATAAGCCTGCCTGCTTGTGCCAAGCTACCAAGGGGGTGAGCAGGGGTTATCTTTGGCGTGTAACTCCCTTGCCCTGACTAGAGTGGTGGTCTCTGCTTGGCTTTGGCGCAAGCCTTAGCCAACCAGAGATCCCATTTCTAACATTGGTTGTCAGCGGTGAGGATAGGACTTGCGTTTGCTCAATACCGCAGTGACAACTGGCTGCACTAAAAGCTCTGCATTTTAGATAGTCACATGATGGGGATTATTGTCTCTGGACCCTAGCCTCAAAATGAGTGCTGGGTTAACCTGATTCAACCAATCCTGCAGCTGCTCTCATGCTGAAAGCAGCCGCAGGATTGGTTGGATTCACATTTCACGAGGCAGGAACAAAGTTTTTCCCTTTCCTGCTTGTCATCCAACTGTGTCACTCAACTGGCGCGTGGAGAAATTCAGCTCTAATAGGGCCGGTCCAGTCCCTGTCTGCTGCTGCAGCGGCGAGATAGAAATTTCCTGCTTATTATGCTGGCACCATGCCACTGAGAAATAACCCAGGCACACTCAGGCCCCTTGTTAACCGTAAACCAAATGCTTCTTGCGACCAGTTCTTTATCTGAACCCCAGATTCTATGGTGGCTCCCGGAACATGGACAGCCAGGTCTCCTGCAACCAGCTGAGAAGTATAATTCCTTAAAGTGCGGGTATGGCCAAACATGTGCCACTGCACTACATGCCCCTCCACTATTGCCAGCCTTCATGAATCCAGTATCTTTAATGGATGCATGTCGGTACCTCCAACATCCGATCGCCAGGATCCTGCCTGGAGATGAGACACACTGGATGGCACGGAGGGCTAGCAGCATAATTGGTGAGTTTTTCGGCATTGTGCTGAATGTTGCCAACCGCCACTAAATCAACATGAGAACTAAGAAGCACTTGACAATGCAGGCATTACTTTGCGCTTCAACCTGAGGAAATTGTTATCCTTACTATAAACAGATTGCATTGAGTTCGAGTTTTTAACCTGAGTAGGCTTACCCCCATGATATTTTGGAAGTCTATATATCTGAATAATCTAGTGTGATGTATGATATTAGAAACACGATATTGAGGTAATTTACAGATGTAGAATGTCCAGTCCTGCAGGTATTGAGCACTTCCAGCTTCCTGCCCAACCAATGCTGAGTCAGTGCCTGAAACATAACACAAAGCAGCAAGAATGCCCTTTACTAGAGGTCAGGCGGAAGTCAAGGTTCCTGTTCCAAGCGCATGCGCAGGCATCCCCACAGCTACCACTACCGTATTAAGGAACCCAGCTTTTTTCCTTTGATCTCAATGAGGACAGCGACTTTCTCTTGCAATTTGTGTTTTCTTTTAACATAGAGCTGAGGGTCATTCTAGATACAGCACCTAAATAATGGACGTTTTATCAACAGAACAATACTGAATGTCATCGATGTGACCAGGACCTGGTACAAGTTATCTCACACTACTTTCAAATATGAGACTACAGATGTGTGTGTCTGGACTCTAACTCCTGCCATATTGGGTGCTATTCATTCACCCCGCTGTCAAGTGCACTAATATCACTGTATCTGAAACTTCTCATCAACAAACAATGAATAAAAACACTGGGCCTCATCGACAAGATGCTGGCACATCAGCAGTGATGCGTCAGTTTCCTTGTGCTTGCGTCAAATGCCCTTGCAACACCATGGATGCGCTGTTTTTATTATACAGGGCTCCATGGTGCAAGGATTAACAGTTAAAAATTCTGGCACTTCTGTTGGCACAAAAGTGACGCATTGCTGGAATTGGTCGTAAAACGGATTTAATGCCAGCAATGCGAGTTCCAATGTAAAAACCCTGGACCTTAATTATGAGGCCCTAGCGTTACTTTTGTGCCGCCGGTACGTCACTTTTTTTATGCTCCGGTGGCGCAATGTGCCACTGCATATTTACAAGGCCATGCATGGCCTTGAAATATGTGCCCTTTTCATGCAGAACACTACCTGAAAGGGGCGTTTTATGGGTGTTGCTGTTGGTGTTCCCACGCAACCCCTATAGAATCTGAAGCATTCCCAGATCTACGAGGAATCGTAAACCTGTAAATGGGTCAGAATCCTACGCCTTCCCTGGGGAGGTGTAGGAGTGGCGCAGCGACGAGAACTAGTTTTACTTCTCGTCTTTTCCTCTTTCTATGCATGCTGTGTTCTGCAGCATGCATAGAAAGGGGAAAATTCCATCAATTTTTGTTTTGTGCAGGAAGGTGTCCCGCGAGCGGCTTGTAAATAAAGCCCACTGTTTTCAAAGAACGCAAAGATGGACAGGCACTATACTACCTGTCAGCTTGTGACTCTATCAGATACTAAAATAAGTAAAACTAAAGTGCAGTAATTATGTTACGGCAAAGCTGTTACAACGTATGTACCAAACAATGAGTTATGCTTGTAAAAGTTTGTTGAATTGAAAAACTGATGCAAGTGCAGTTCTTACAGAGGTCGCGTGAGATAATATACAACACTGGCTCTGATGCTGAAGGAGAGATATAATATATTGCTTTTCCTCTGGCATCTTAAAGCTCGGTTTGTTTAAATAATTCTCTGACAGCCTGTGCTCTGCTCCTTTGCATATCCTTTCTCCAGACAGCTAGGGCTGAGCTATGTAAATAAAGCAAGAGCTGACTCGCATGGCGTCTGCAGTTTACTCAAACTTAATCCCAGACTATGCATGGAGTGAGGCATGCACTGGGTGCTTACAAACCAGCCGCTGTCTTTTACCCCATGTAGTAACACCACAGCAGATACTGCCAATACCATGGTTCACGGAAATATTGCATTACAGTAGTAGGTACTGTCGAGACAGGCCTTGCAGGGTCCTATTGAATGGGCATAAGATGCGGAAATGGGCGCTTATGCCACATATGAACCCAATTTGACCTGGAGAATTTATCCTCCTACAAAATGCACTATTACTGCATGTGATATTACCACGTGTGATTATTATGGCAATACCGTTTGGAGCAGAAACTATTGTTTCCACCTGAAACCGTATACGAAAGCCACTGATAATGGTGGCCTATTTCTTTTGTATTTTGGTATGGCGTGAACTCGACTTGAAGGTATTGGAGCGCTTTACATGAGCACCAGTTCAATTACAGACAGACACATTCGGGCCATATTTACAAACCTTTCACGCACAGCAGTGTAGCACGGCAACTTGCGGCACTGCATGAAAGGGAGAGAACAGAAATGTGCCATAATTGATAGGACATGGCGCACTGCTGCTCTCTCATAGTGCAGGCTCACTTCAGGCAGCCTGGTGCCCATGCAGAAACCCTTGCAACATAATTCAAGGGTGACTGCATTACAAGGAGAATTGTTTTTGTGCAGGAAGGAATACGTTCCTGCACAATAACCATCACTTTAGGCATTACCCACTTTTAACGTGTGCTGCAGATCGCAGCACACATAGAAAGGGGAAACAATAAGGAGAAGTATTTTTTTCTCATCCCTACTTAATCCTTTGGGAGGGGTAGCGACTTCACGCAATCCCAAGGGCTCATTTATGAAGAAGTCACGCTGTACAGCACAGCAAGTCATCTAACTGCGCTGCACTGCATGACAGGGAAAGGGCAGCAGTGCGCTGTACTTAAAGCAATGTGAAGCATGCCTGTCCTTTCCCATGCACTGGTGCCATTTGGCTGCTTAGCGCCAATGCAGGCTCCCTTGCACCATGTGTTCAATGTTGGATTGTTTTGTGCAGGAATGGCCACCGTCCTGCACAAAACTAATCCTGGGAGGCATATTCTTCTTTCTAGGTGTGCTGCAGAATGCAGAACACATAGAAAGGGGGAGGTACAGGGAGAAATAGAGATATTTCTCCTAGTTACGCCTCCTCTGGAAATGTATTAGATTTTGGGACATTCCAAGGTTGAAAAGTTCTTGTAATATGGGAATGCATTAAAATCTATGGGAGTTGCATGGGAACATCTACGCAACACTTAAGCAATGTGGAAGTACCCAGAACCTGAGTAGGGAGAACTTGGACTCACTGGAGATTATCTACAGTGCCAAATAACTGTTAGATTATTATAGAGGACCCCTCACACACCAACCTGGTTGGTCTCATGCTCCTTCATTGGGGTCCCAACCGGGTGGCCGAGTGCCCCCCGGTTGTGCTACAACGCCTGATTACAGCGGAGCTGGTGTGGTGCGAAAGTGTGATGAAGTGAAGTGCTTGTTAAAAATACCTCCGGGGATCCTTACTGTGTACGTTTTATTCGTGGTGGCCCAGGGTATGTTAAAAATGTAAAGGTAGATAACTAATGGAGTGATTTGTCTCGTAGTTGTCAAGGATAGTCTAAATGTTTCAGCCCCGTGAAAAGATAGATGGGGCTTTCGTCAGGACCTAGTGCAAAAAAAGTGAACGTGAATGGTAAAATTACACCACGTTTGTAGCACAATCACAACACACTCGCTAAGGTGTGTTGGAAAAGGAGTAGTTGGTGAACACTGTCGGCCCTTTTGTCGATACACTAAATTGTAGTGTGAGGCAGCGAATCGGGGGCCCGGGAGAGGAACATCCACATTGTTTAAGTGATTCTTACTGGGGATAGGGACGTCTTCCCCTTTTTTCCTTGCTCTCCCCCAAACATCTATGCAACACCCAAGGAATGCCTTTCCAGGGCAGAGTAACGCAACACAGCAATTTGCACTGTGTTGGTTTTACTCCAGATATATGGAGCTCCTCAGAGTCATGCAAAGTGACTTTGCGTGCCTTCAAAATCTGATTTAGAGGTTTGCCTCATGGATGTCCATGTTACACGGTGCAAGCACGATGTAAGCCTCTTATAAATTTG
This sequence comes from Triturus cristatus, assembly GCF_964204655.1. Classification (NCBI taxonomy): domain Eukaryota; kingdom Metazoa; phylum Chordata; class Amphibia; order Caudata; family Salamandridae; genus Triturus; species Triturus cristatus. The sequence goes on from NC_140591.1 coordinate 1,529,890,547, forward strand.
GGATACTTTGCTCACTTACCTATATATGTTCCTGCGGCCTTCTTTGTCAAACTCACTACACTACTAAGGGACTTTGTCTGGGGGAACAACTGACACAGAATGGCACTAGTAAAACTATACCTGGCCACCAACCAGGGGGGGGGGGGGCTTGGCTGCGCCATGTTTTGAGCACTACTACTTGGCTGCACAACTGCAGTGGATAGCCCGCTGGCTTGCTGATAGGGGCTATGATGACATGGCATCCACACTACCCCCATGCTCCTTGGAACAAATAACTAGACTCTTCCACCCAGCCACCAAAGCAGCAATGCCGAAACCGCTTCTATTGGCGGTGGCGTACAGATGTTATCGCAGACACCTATATCTCACTAGAGCTCTGATCCCATATGCACCGGCCATACCATTGGAGAGTTCCCCTAACGGGACCGGGGCACTCACATCCCTTGCACTCATGGACTGGCGAGAAGCACTTATAACATATGAGTCCCTGGTTGAAGATGAGGGACTACCGCCGGGGCGATTCCTAATGCATCGCTCATTGACCGATAAATGGGTGGACATGTCTACAGAACCAAGTCACCACCTCACCATACAGTACCTCCATGTTATGGGGCGGGGTAGACACCTGGTCCGCTGGTTTGCGGTGTCATTCCGAACACATGCACTGATCAGTCTGGATCCCCTCCGCCACAAATGGGAACTAGATCAGGGGCGGCGACTGGAAGATAGAGAATGGAGTCCAGTGAACATACCCAGAAACATGAGATTTCGACAAATACAATTGTTCATTGTACACAGGGCATACCTCACACCCGAAACAATTAATAGGTCCTTTCACCGTACAGACGCAGTATGTCCTAAATGTGCCGAACCAGGGTCTGGGCTAATACACATGCTGTGGAGTTGCCACAGATTGCACACATATTGGCACACAATCAGCGAGTTATTATACGCATGAACAGGCCACAACATACCCTTTGAATGGACAGTTTACTTACTGCACCACTTTCGTAGAACTCCGACCACGAAAGTGACGTCCCGGTTCCTTGACCTAGGACTAGTGGTCGCCAAGCTGCTACTAACCAAGAGGTGGAAGGGGCAGGAACCGCCACACACGTGAGCGTGGAGACACTCGCTCTCCGCAAGGGCGGAGGGAATTGCCATCCGGCGGGAAGAAACGCTAGGATTGCGGAGGGAACCAATAGCAACCCAGTGGGAGGAACTGTTTCAAGCATTACAGTAAGCTGAGGAGGTAGACCCCAGGGGACAACCCGAGGGAGAGGATGGCAAACCCGTAGTAGGTGCCGTGGGACCCGCCCGTGGACAACCGCAATGTTCCATGTACACACATATACTAATAGACACTACGGGTGGACACAGCTGAAGCCAATGAATGGGGGCAACTGTCAGGTTGATGAAAGGTGGTGAGACGATGGGGAAATGGAGGGGTAATGGGAGATGGGGATATTCACGTTTAAGCCGGTCAATGTTGTGGTTGTTGGTTCTGTTTGTTCATAAAACACTACATCTGTTCAGAAGCCCAAACCGATTCATCTGAAAGGACTTTATATAGTGGGCTAATGAAACCATGCTACTATTGAACTGTAACCTCTATCATTTGTGAAATGAATTGAGCACTAGAGTCAAATTCGCTCCCGAACAGCGGCCACCATATAGGTATTTGAAATGCTTTAAATTCATGTAACAATAGTATGATTCAAATGTTGGTAGGTGACCTAATGTATAAATGGCTTTCAAAAGCATGTTGCCTTTCATGAATATGTAAACTTAAAAATCAATAAAAACAGATTAAAAAAAAATCTGGGATTGTGTGGAATCCATGGGTGGATGCATGAGAACACCCATGTTTCACCCATGGAACTCCTCCCAGAATTAAATGTAACACAATGCAGTGCAAGCCACTGTATTGCGTTACATTTGTTTTACAAAGTCATGCAATGTGGCGCAAATCACCCCTTGAGTGGCTTTGTAAACATTTACTAGCATTTTGCATCATGGATGCACCACAATAGTGCAAAATGTTAGTAATTCTGGCCCATTCATTATTAGGGATGGAGAGATTGAGTGATTTGCCCAGAATCACAGGATGTTGAGCATCCTGCCAAGGTGGTACAAAAGGGGGTGGTGATGGACGGAGCATCAGAACCAATCGAACACTCACACCCAGTGAACAGATCTGGGTTTGATCCATCACCGTTCTTTAGCCCACTCTGCCACCCCAGTTCAGACATGGCCATATGCAAATCAGTCTGACCCTGTGCCTCATGGGAACAGTCCAGCCCGAACTGCCAAGCCATGCCTTCCCTGGACCGGAAACAAGCTTCCTAAACCGGTTTCTGGCATTTCAGCCGTCTTCAGCCAGGCTTGCTAGAATCCAGTGGCAAAGTGAGCAAAGGACTCACGTCTGAGCATACCCTGCCAACTTATGGCGAACCAAGCGGTACAAAAGGGGGTGGTGATGGACGGAGCATCAGAACCAATCAAACACTCACACCCAGTCAACAGATCTGGGTTTGATCCATCACCGTTCTTTAGCCCACTCTGCCACCCCAGTTCAGACATGGCCATATGCAAATCAGTCTGACCCTGTGCCTCATGGGAACAGTCCAGCCCGAACTGCCAAGCCATGCCTTCCCTGGACCGGAAACAAGCTTCCTAGGACCGGCTTCTGGCATTTCAGCCGTCTTCAGCCAGGCTTGCTTGAATCCAGTGGCAAAGTGAGCAAGGGACTCACGTCTGGGCATACCCTGCCAACTTATGGCGAACAAAGCGGTACAAAAGGGGGTGGTGATGGACGGAGCATCAGAACCAATCAAACACTCACACCCAGTCAACAGATCTGGGTTTGATCCATCACCGTTCTTTAGCCCACTCTGCCACCCCAGTTCAGACATGGCCATATGCAAATCAGTCTGACCCTGTGCCTCATGGGAACAGTCCAGCCCGAACTGCCAAGCCATGCCTTCCCTGGACCGGAAACAAGCTTCCTAGGACCGGTTTCTGGCATTTCAGCCATCTTCAGCCAGGCTTGCTTGAATCCAGTGGCAAAGTGAGCAAGGGACTCACGTCTGAGCATACCCTGCCAACTTATGGCGAACAAAGCGGTACAAAAGGGGCTGGTGATGGACGGAGCATCAGAACCAATCAAACACTCACACCCAGTCAACAGATCTGGGTTTGATCCATCACCGTTCTTTAGCCCACTCTGCCACCCCAGTTCAGACATGGCCATATGCAAATCAGTCTGACCCTGTGCCTCATGGGAACAGTCCAGCCCGAACTGCCAAGCCATGCCTTCCCTGGACCGGAAACAAGCTTCCTAGGACCGGTTTCTGGCATTTCAGCCGTCTTCAGCCAGGCTTGCTTGAATCCAGTGGCAAAGTGAGCAAGGGACTCACGTCTGAGCATACCCTGCCAACTTATGGTGAACAAAGCGGTACAAAAGGGGGTGGTGATGGACGGAGCATCAGAACCAATCAAACACTCACACCCAGTCAACAGATCTGGGTTTGATCCATCACCATTCTTTAGCCCACTCTGCCACCCCAGTTCAGACATGGCCATATGCAAATCAGTCTGACCCTGTGCCTCATGGAAACAGTCCAGCCCGAACTGCCAAGCCATGCCTTCACTGGATCGGAAACAAGCTTCCTAGGACCGGTTTCTGGCATTTCAGCCGTCTTCAGCCAGGCTTGCTTGAATCCAGTGGCAAAGTGAGCAAGGGACTCACGTCTGAGTATACCCTGCCAACTTATGGTGAACAACGCGGTACAAAAGGGGCTGGTGATGGACGGAGCATCAGAACCAATCAAACACTCACACCCAGACAACAGATCTGGGTTTGATCCATCACCGTTCTTTAGCCCACTCTGCCATCCCAGTTCAGACCTGGCCATATGCAAATCAGTCTGACCCTGTGCCTCATGGGAACAGTCCAGCCCGAACTGCCAAGCCATGCCTTCCCTGGACCGGAAACAAGCTTCCTAGGACCGGTTTCTGGCATTTCAGCCGTCTTCAGCCAGGCTTGCTTGAATCCAGTGGCAAAGTGAGCAAGGGACTCACGTCTGAGCATACCCTGCCAACTTATGGCGAACAAAGCGGTACAAAAGGGGGTGGTGATGGACGGAGCATCAGAATCAATCAAACACTCACACCCAGTCAACAGATCTGGGTTTGATCTATCACCGTTCTTTAGCCCACTCTGCCACCCCAGTTCAGACATTGCCATATGCAAATCAGTCTGACCCTGTGCCTCATGGAAACAGTCCAGCTCGAACTGCCAAGCCATGCCTTCCCTGGACCGGAAACAAGCTTCCTAGGACTGGTTTCTGGCATTTCAGCCGTCTTCAGCCAGGCTTGCTTGAATCCAGTGGCAAAGTGAGTAAGGGACTCAAGTCTGAGCATACCCTGCCAACTTATGGCGAACAAAGCGGTACAAAAGGGGGTGGTGATGGACGGAGCATCAGAACCAATCAAACACTCACACCCAGTCAACAGATCTGGGTTTGATCCATCATCCTGCCAAGACTGGAACCAGGTTCCCCAGCTTCAAAGTGGGCTGCTCTGGCGATTACACAGCATCCTTTATCCTCTTCTCCTCTTAATCAGATAACCTATTCCCAAACTGCACTGAGTGTTTTTTGTGTTAGTGTGTGTGTTCTCAAGCACGTGCTTGACATTCTATGGATTAGCAAATAATGGCAACACCGTTGCTCATTATGATTACAGTGCAATATACTACAGTGCTCTTGGTGCAGATGGGGAAGAAGGAAGGGAATGGGTGTTAAGTGGTAACGTGTGAGTGGAGGACAGGGAGAAGGTATTTGTGACATATATACATCAATTCTGCATGATGAGAACTTTTCCGGTTTGCGATAGGTCAAGTGTTCCTAAAAATACACATAGGTCTAATGGACAAACACTTTTTTTAACTTTGTCGCCAGAGTTTGTGTTGTATGATGTCTGTGTGTTGTCGACGTTTCCACCCCTAGGTGCAGTATTGAATGGTATCCTCATTATGGAGTGTTCATCAGGACTGGACTGAGAAGAGCACCTAACTACAGCGACGGGGGATGTCCGCCGTGTAAGTGGGAGGCGTGGGCTTGAGGTAGCTCTCATCCATGAATAGGTAGAGACATGCAGCAGTAACTCAACAGCTTGCAATGCGGTGGGAACCAATCCCGTGGAATCTTATGTCTCATATACCCGGCACCTCCTGTTCAAAAAGTAAATAAATTGGACTTTTGCCATTGCTACTATACATTATCTGAATAGAATTCTTTTCGCTACCGTGACCACATCTTTCTGTCCTGTATTACTGACCCAGGTCGGATAGTATTTATGGGTTACCCCCTTAATAATCAACGACATTCTATGGGGCAGCGGTGGCTCTACCACTATGGCGGAGGAGCGTCGCCCCACTGTTTTTAAGCAGTGCAAAGTGAAGGAATCATAAAATGATAATAACTTTGAGTTATTACCATTTTATATTTCCCTGCTGCTTTGTGGGCGGATGGGTGGGGCTGCACTCGTAGCAGAGCAGGGGAGGAGTGGTTTACCCTCTCCTAAGTGCGTCTGACTGTTTGGACGGCCCTCTCGGGCCGCCCAAAACAGTTATGCGCACTTTCCCTTTTCTCCATGCAGGCTGCATTACAGCCTGCATGGAGAACATGCCCAAGCCCCCATTCCCTGGCTGAGCGTCGAACCAGGATACTCAGACCAATCACAATGCTGCATTGCAGCACTGTGATAGGTTAGGGAAGCCTGGGTGCTTACTAATCACAATGCTACAGTGTTGTGATTGTTCACGGAAGCCTGACTGTGCTTCCTGTTCCTCGAGTCTGATGAGGAGAGCAGGAGCAGAGACGCAGTACCCGGCGGCAAGATAAGTGTTTCTTTTTTAATTTTTTTACATTGCGCACCCCCGCACCTATTCTGCCACCAGCGGGCCATGCCGGCTGCCACTGCTAAGGGGTTGCCAACATTCCCTTTCTCCCCCCTTTACATATCTTTTTTTTCTTCCTCAGCAAAGGGGGGATAGAGAGGAATTTTGTTCAGTCCAGCACACATCCTCTCTAGACATACTGAAATCACAAAAATAAAATTAGTATGCTTTTCTGCTGAGCAACTCCGTCTCCATTAGACAGACCGGGAATTATACAGTCATTGAGGCATCCTATTTATGATGCACAAGCCCTCACCCACCTCAGTGCAAGCTTCAGCATCAAGCTGTGCTCGCTGCAAAACCCAGCGGATGACATTCAAGGTTTCTTTGCAACAGATCTTTTTCTTATTTATGCCTAGTGTTGTCTGCGGCATAAGATGGTGCCCTATTTAAAAATCATGAAGGGAGTGTGGTAGATTAGGAGTGAGTGCCATTTAAAATACTCTATGGGCAACCCTGACAATGGAATTTATTCTCAGAGATTGTCCATGTTAGGATTAGAGAATAGTGTGAACCATCTGGGCGAGATGATGTGCCTGATGCTTTATGCCCTAATAGCCGGTGATGGATGTGACATAACTGGATTTCTCATCATCCATCTGCACAGGAAGTGACATTTTTCATTTCCCACCCACAGCATCCCGTACTCCTCCCACACTGCAGGACCTACTTAATGGAAGCTGCAATGCAGACGTACAGCCTGTCTGCACCCATCCGCCCTTGGACCATTCCCAGCGGCAGGAATCCTGGCTCTTCCCCTATCCACCATTACCTTGCCATAGTTCTCCGTGCTCTCAAACCCAGTCCCTGCTCGGGGCACTGCTGCCACACCACACAACTCAACAAGGAAGGAGCATTCACATGCATCTCAGGCAAGTTCTCATGTAGTCTTCCACCAGCCAGATCCACCACTCCTATGTCAACTGCACCCAGCATCCCACTTGCTCAGACTCACACAAACCAGCTACCCACTCACTCAAACCAGACACTACTCACACAACATGTCACACTCTCATGTATGCTGGGGGGTATGGCCAAGCAAGATGGCCAAGTAGACGCTCCTCACCGAGCCCCACCAGCAAATTATTAATCCTGTCTAAATCCTGCAGCATCCGAGGCACTATATGGCGGAAATTTGCTTGGAAACCTGCACAAGCAGGGACTTTTTCAGCTGCCAGTGATTAATTTTAGACAGGCGACAACGGGACTGAATAGAGCATGCAGCTGTGGTGTCTGTCATTCCTAATCTGCAGAGGCCGCCATTTTAACTGCATAAGGCCATTGGTTGTGGTGGCTCTCCTGCACTGGGGCACTGTGAGTGGCACAGGAGACAGACTGCTGGAGGACCCTGTGGAGTGGTGCCGGGGCCACGGCCAAGAAAGACATGGTTGCTGGTGCTTGGATCAGTGGATTGACAACCGCGAGTTGGGAGTGGCTCCCAGGTCAAGTGTTACAGGCTTGAGGGTGCGAGCGGCCTGTCGGCAGTGCCCAACAAGTGCATCGGTGCCATAACAAGGTTGGAGACAGCCCGAGGGACACTCAGTGGCAGGCCAGGTGGCAGCATATTGTGCCTTTCCATGGGTGTGGGTGGAGGTAGCCATTGGAGCGTGGGTTGAATTTGAGGCCAATAGAGCAGTGGCTGGTCCGAATAGGGCCTGAGTGGAACAAGCACCTGTGGTAAAGGATCCCCCTGAAGTGAGGACAGTGGCTGGGACTGTTAGCACGGTCACCCAAAGTAACCTTGTGCAAAGATATGGTAGATCCATTGAATGGTGTGGCTGGATCTCGGAGCCCCCAGCTTAGTGGAATGGTGTGTCTAACCTACAGCCTGGGGACCCTGGGAAGTGAGATCCAGTGCCGGTGGGGGGTTTCCGGCCAGGGGAGCTTTGGATGCTGGGCCCTGGGGGACTCCCCCAGTCGTTACACAGCAGATTGAGATCTGCTCTTGAGATAGTCTTGAGAGGTGAATGTGGAGACCAGGCCATGGAGTGGAGAGACATTGGACTGCTGTGTGGATACATGTGTACCATACAGGCCTGGACTGCAGAGCACAATTGGGAAAGAGAAAAACACTAAACCGGCACAGACCAACAAGATAGAGAACTACATCAATGCAGTGCACCCAGGGGAGGTGGCTGATAGCCCCAGGGACCAGTGGTGTCGACATAAGCTGTGGACCCCACCATGGCAGACCTGTTGGCTGAAATCAAGGGTTCACAGGAGGAAATATGGGTGAAAATTGATTCCATGTCCATATAGATCAATCTCCCAAGGGCTGATCTTCGGAAAGTGGCAGAAAGAGTCAGAAGGGCAGAGGAACATGTAACGGAATTACAACAACAAGTGACAGCGCTGAAGGAGATGGTATCAATGCTGAGACAAGTGATAGAGCACCTTGAGGTATGACTTGAGGACTTGGAGGGTAGGTCAAGCCGGACCAACCTGCGGTTTATTGGGTTCCCGGAGAAGATGAAGGGACAATCCGCAGAACTTTTTCTAGACGACTGGATTGCTAGCACACTTTGACCTTAACGACTCCCAAAATCTTCCACTAATGGGCGAATGCCCCAAGACTTTGCTCCACCACCGGGTCCTGGTGCACCCCCAAGAGCTTTAATAGCATGGTTGTTCAATTTTCAGGACTGCTATGCCATCCTGCAACATGTCCAGTTGCGGGGACCACTGAAGTTTGAAGTCAAGAACATTTCCATTTTTCCCTGACTGTTCTAAAAGGTGAAGAACCTATGCAAGAACTATATGTCTGTTAAAAAAAGGTTTCTGGACCTGAACTTGAAATATAGCTTGATATATCCCACAAAGCTGTGAGTACTACATGGGGAGGAAGGCTTTGTTTTTACCTCCTCCTGAGAAGGCGAACAACTGGGTGGATACAGTAGCCAATGTTCCATGCTTGAGCGACTCAAGTCAGAAATTGACAACGCCGAATATGGGGAAACAATCTACTCACCTATGCAGTCAGAACTTACGATCAGCCAGCCTTGATAGCTCTCTGCAGTCCGGAAGGATTGTGGTCTGTTCTTGCTGGATATAAGAGAGTCATTCTAGCGGTGGAGAATTGATCCTGGATCGTCCAGTGACAGTACTGATGTGGGATTGCCATGACCCTGCATTGAAAATGTGTAAATAAATTTGGAGATTTGGGGATGTCCAATATCACTGATATATTGAGGGAGCCCTCAAGGTTTGGCTGAATCTATCTGCCTGAACTGTATATTACTTACTTTCTGTAAAACTAGCCCCCACCCCTGTATAACACACTAGTTTACAACTCAGTATGAGAGCTTCGTAAATAGTATACAGTGCTAATACTGTGACACACGTATAATATGCATGCAGGTGCAGGAGGCAGGTAGGCAGTATTTGGGGACCATTTCGAGCTCTTTTGGCCTTGAGGCTTCCCCTGAACGGCAGCCCTCTTACAAAGCACAAGTTATAATTGTGGGAGGGCTTTCTTTTTCTTGCAAGGGGGATGGGGCGGTGGGTGCTATTTCCTAGACTGCTAGTTGCAGTGTTGGGGTGTTTGAATGTCCTGCCCATTGGGGGGTGCTGGCTGTGGGTAAACTGTTCTGGGGAAAGCTGAACTGCTCTTAAGCGAATATACACCAATTGAAACTGCACCTGTCACTCACTCATCTGGTTGTCTGGTAGGAGGGTGAGGGGGACAGGTTGCTGATTGTACAGATCATGTGCGATGATGGCAGGAAATATATTGCAATTATTGACATGGAATGTCAGACATTTGGGCAAGCTGAGAAAAGGCACAGTTTGTATGCTTACTTGAAAAGGTGTGGACTCTCCATCTCCTTCCGACAGGAAATGCACGGATGAGGGGACTGCGTGGTCCATTTATGGAAAAGGTGGTGCCCTCCATGCCACTACTTACTCTCGGTTTACAAGGGAGGCAATGATCTGGATTGCCCCACAGGTTATGTTCTAACACAAGGCCCATAAAATAAATGCCTAGGGTTGATATGTGGTCCTATACAAGGCATTGGATGGCAGAGATATTTCCTTGGTGTATGTTTATGCACCTAACATTGATTGCTCCAACTTTTATGGACAAGTGACGACTGTGACGACTGAATATCTTGATGAGGACCTCATCCTGGTAGGTGACTTTAACTGTGTTATGGGCATTCTGCTAGAGAGTGAACTCCCCAGACTTAACACTGGTGGACATCTGGAGGGAGAGACACCGAGAGAGAAGGAGTACTCATACTATACAACTGCTGCTTGGACCTATAGCCAGCTGGATTACTGAGTTATGTCTGGGTTATTTCTACAGCTGTTGCACAGAGTGTGTAGGTAATATCATATTTGGCCCGTTATTTGTCTGATCATTCTCCTCTGTTGGTGGGCTACATGGCAGGGAGCTGTCAGCTAGCACTTCCACTTTTGAGGCTCAGGCGGAAAGCGCCGTAAGATCCAGTATTCACGCAAGAGGTGAACGAGACATTGACCCATTATTTAGAGGAAAACTGGAGCAGTGTAGGGAGCAGGGACATGGGCTGGGATGCCATAAAGGTGGTGCTTCATGGTGAGTGCATAAAAATCACTTATGAAGTTAGGAGTCAACTGGAATGGAGCTTGAAAAGGCACAAAAATGATCTATGCAGTATTGAAAAGTATTTGCCCACAGACCCTAGTAAAGTACCAGACTGGCAGCAGTGTAAGAAAGAGCTTTTTTAGATAACCGGTGATAGCTGGAGAAGTTTGTTTACACCGTCTATCGTCAGAGGCTGCATGCGAAGGGGGATAAAGCCGGGGCACTATTCACTCAATTGATTAAGCAAGACATCCTACATACCACAGTTATTTTTGTGGGAAAATAGCACAGATGTGCTACTATGCATGCAGTTAGCTATTAATGAAGCATTCATGACCCGCTTACATAAGATTTGTGCAGCCCAACTTCACGGTTCCTGCCACAAGGTGTGGCAATGTTTACAAACTTCCATTTTTCAGTGGCAGCTTGTGCTGCAGGCGGTTTCAGCCCACCACACAAGCTCCCATTGAAAAATGTAAGTTTTGGTCGCATCCTAATTGGGTTGTCAGAACCACCGACCTATGTAAGGGTGGTTGCCTCCCCAAAATGATGTCAGTCGGAGGCAACTCTGACCAACATCGTAATTAGGTCCATTGTGTTTTCGACGTCGACGCTTGTTCCATCCAAGGTACTTTTTCAGCTGGACCTCCATCAGTCCTGTAGCCTGCCTGCCCTCTATCATGGTGGACCTGAACTTTGGATTTACCCCGGACTAGCACAACCTCAAGTAACCCCAAAGCGCTATATGTTTCTAAGCACTACTTTTTGATTTGTTCTTCAAAAATTCATAACTCGGGTTCAACTTAATGGATTTTTGTTGTTTTGTTCTTGTTTTACTCATAAAAATGTCATCTATATTTCAATGTGTTACTATGGGAGTGTGTTTCACAAATATGTTACACATTGCCTTTTTAGACAAGCCTGACTTCTCTGTGCCAAGCTACTAGAGGATGAGCATAGGTTATCTTTTAATGTGTATCCAGTTTACCCCGACTAGAGTGGTGATTCCTGTTTGTACAGCGTGCTTACACTGACAACCAGAGACCCCATTTCTAACAATTGGGGAAACCAATCATATGATCTCTCTTTATGCAGATGACATTCTTGTGTATCTCACGACAGCCGTAATACTTTGTGCCCATACTGTTAAGCAAGATGACTGAGTTCGGGGAACTCTCAGGACTCCATGTCAACCACAAGTCCGGGCTCTTTCAATTGGGGGCACTGACGGATGTTCTGGATAGTGAACTGCCGAGAATGGGACTGCCCTGAGAGATGAAGAGTGTGCAACATCTGGATGTCATAGATGCCCATACCCAACATGACTCTACAAATCTTAATATTGTCAGGGTGGTTGACAGGATGGTACCGGCCATTAGGTTCTGGAAAACACTGCCCCTGTCAATGATGGGCAGAGTTGCCCTGGTGAAAACGATACTGTTACCAGGATCCTTATACATCTTGCAGGGCAAAATGTAGGGCATCCCTCCCTCCTACTTCCTGGAGATCATCAAGCACATAATAGAGCTGATATGGGCGAATAAGACACACCGGATTAGTCTCTCTACACTCAAAAGGCCGTAGCGAAAGGGGGAGTGGAGATTTTTTATATGGAATTATACTACATGGTGGCCCATTTACAGCATGCGATACACTGATTAGACCTGGAGGATGACGAGGAAAAGGGCCTCTTACGAGGCACATAGGGTGCAGAAAAGCTAACTATGCTATTGATGATGGGAGCAGGTATGCCATCTAGCACGCCATATGTAGTGCAACAGGTGTGTAGAATATGGGAGATAGCGGTGAAGCTTGTGATCCAGCGACCACCATCCTGAAATACATATCTGATCACTGCAACCTTTTGTAAAAATGGCAAGGGCCAAGTCATTTGAAAAATGGCAGAGTGGTGGCTGTGATACACTGGGCGCTCTCTACTCCAATGGTCGGTTTATCACCAGAGAGGATGCTATCGAGTCCTTTGCTCTGGGCACCAGACAATATTTACAATATGCAAACATTTTGGCCATTGATCGCGTGATATGGCCTTTTTTCCTAGAAGCACAGCCTCCATTGCAGACACTATCGGTGATGATGGCCATGGCGGGAAGAAGGTGACTGATATCAATTGCATATAGGGCACTGCAAGATGATCTTCCAGCGCCACTACTTAAAATAAAGTGCAAGTGGGGAGAGGCAGCGGTGGACTCTAACACTACTGCAGTATGGGAGACAGTACATACGGGGTGCGGACGATGTTTTCTAATGCCCGTTTCAAATTGATGCAATATAATTATATTCATCACACATATCTTACACCCAAAACCCTGCGTGCCATTTACGCATTACACGTGGCATGCTGCACCCGATGTGGGGAATTAGAAGCAGACTTACTGCATACAGTTTAGTCCTGCCCGTTACTGGCACCTTACTGACGGATAGTCCTGGACAAACTAATTGGGGCCACTGGCTGGAGTGTACAATTTACTATCAAACAAGTCCGGTTGGGTATACTCCCATCCATGCCAAACAAAAAGGTGTTGTTAACTAAACGCTGCGTTGCTATTAGATGGCTGGCACAGAAGAATGTAAGATGTTACAATGCAAACATTTACAAAGCATGCCTTTACAACGCAGTTTTTACATCGCAACATCCATTACAATGCATGATTTTACATCACATGCCATCACAAAATATTTTTAGAAACGACATTTACAATGCATTTCATTACAACACATACCATCACAACACATACATTACAACGCATATTACTTTTAGTGCAACGGTAGGGTAAGTGTTGGATAGTGTAGGGGTAAACATTACTATTCCCACTCCAGTGAGTGCAACAGAAGGGTAAGTGTTGGATAGTGTAGGGGTAAAAATTACTATTCCCATTCCAGTGAGTGCAACAGTAGGGTAAGTGTTGGATAGTGTAGGGGTAAAAATGACTATTTCCCATTACTTACCTTATATGGCATTGTAATGACATGCGTTGTAGTGACATGCGATGTAATGGCTGCGTTGTAATGGCATGCGATGTAAAGGATGTTGGGTTGTAATGATTGTGTTGTAAAGGTAGTGCGATGTAATAACTGCGTTGTAAAGATTGTTTCCCGCACAGAAACCTCCACGCTATGGAGACAGGCTCAGAAACATTTTAGAATGGGCACTGGCTAAGGAAATGCATATAAAACACACAAGGAGGTATGAGAAACTGGAGGATTACCTACAGGCAAGGTCATACTGGCAGCATTTAGGCCCCCCCTAATGTGCGACCGCTGTTAGGGTCTAAAGTATGGAGAGGAGTTCGATACATGCTGTGATATCCTGTGATTTGATGACTGAATTACAGTGCCTCAGAAAACCTTTCAAGCTGTAGCTAGTGGTAGAGTGCCTATGCTCTGCCTAACAAAAGGTCTTATTTATTAACGTTAATTTTATGGAAATGCTTGGAATGTGAAACGACTGACTCTGCTGATGGCAAAGTCTACTCAACTAGGGTGCACACTGATAAGAGCAGGGGAGGATAGAGGGATGATGGGGAACTGTTCGATAACATAAACATATTTGACATTGAGACTGTACTTAATGTATTCTGTATGTTACTGTCAAATCAAATAAAGACTATATTAAAAAGAAAAACACTCTCATGCATGCTCATCAACAGCTGATCACCTACCGAACACGCCACAGAGATGTGGTCCCTACTGCTAGACCACACTCTGGAACTGATTTTCCTCACTGAAACTTGGCTAAACCCAACCTCTGCCCTGTACATCGCTATGGCCATCCCCACTGGCTACAACATTGCCAGGCATGACCATCAGCCAATGCCCACAGGAGGAGGTGCCATTATATTCAAAGATACCGTAAGCTGCACCACCTACATGTACAGCCCCACAAGCTACATGGAACACCTCACATTCAAGATACTCATCACAGCCAACTTCTCTCTGGATGGAACCCTCATATATAGACCAACAGGACTCTGCACCAATTTCACCAGCAACATTATAGACTTCATTACAACCTTCATCATCAGCATCAGCACCTTCATCCTCCTAGAAGACCTTAACTTCACAGCCATCTAGGGAACCTTGCAAACCTTCGGCCTCACCCTGCGTTTTAATGGACCCATCTACACCCCAAGAATCCTATTGGATCTGATTTTATCCCCAGCAACATCACAGTTGACCAGCCAGCAACTATGACCTGGACAGGACACACCTTTGCCATTTTCAGCATACTCATCCCATACCACCACAGACCTACCACCACCGAAACTGCTGGCTGCTGCTGGAAAAGCATCACACAGATATGAAGTGGGTTTCGTGCCCTCTCTGCGCACTGGCCCGAGCACACCAGCAACTTACCGAAAGCTATCATGAAACTCAACAACTGGATCAATGCATTCACCAACATCCTGGCTCCTCTCAAGTACAACCCAATGGCAAGAGCCCGACCACATGCCAGTTGGTACACAGAGGAACTAAGGCTGACGAAATGCTACTACAAGCAACTGGATTACAAATGGAGAACAAGTCAAGACATCACTGATAAAGGCATCTTCAAATCAGCCCTAAGACACTAAACTAGCAGATACTAAACACCAAGTGCACATTTCTTGACGATAGCATCTATTCCAGCATTAACAGCAGAAAATAAATCTTCGCCATCATCAAGGTTTACACTGCACCTTCTACAATCTCCAGCAGCATCACCCCCACACAAAACCTTTGCAACAAGCTCTCGGGAATTCTTCTTTAAAAGAAATATCCTCCATACACAGCATAGTTGACCCTCAACTGCACCCTGTCACCGTCACATTTCAACTTTCTATCATGGCTGGAGAGTGAACCCTGACCTTGTGGTCTGCCATCACCACCATCGAAATTGCTGCTACCATGAAGATCATCTGCTTGTTGGCCCCCTCTGACAATTGCTCCCACCACTCTTTTACCAAATGGCTCTCTCTGATCAGCCAATCATTAACACCCATCCTCAAAGCCTCCATCGACTAAGCCACATTCCTGGATACCTGGAAATATGCCATCGTCATGACCCTATTCATGAAACTATCTGACCGAGCCAAGCTTTAAAACTACAGACCTATTTTCCTTGCACCATACCTGGCAAAGGTCTTAGAGAAAGTAAGCAACCAACGCCTCGCCAACCACCTCACCAACCATCAGTTCCTCGATGCCATGAGGTCCAGATTCAGGCTCAACCACCATACAGAAACAAAACTCATTGTCTCTATAGATAACATTTGCATGATCCTTGACAGAGGAGACATGCAGCTCCCATTCTCTCTGACATCTCTGCAGCATTTGACATGGTCTCACACCCCATCCTCATCAGACATCTGGGCGAGAATGGCATTGAAGGACTTGCTCTCCGCCGGATCTGCTTCTTCTTTAACGGTTGGAACACAAGGGTCAGCCTGGCACGTTATTCCTTGGAAGCCCTCAAGCTCACCTGTGGAATGCCTCGAGGTTCAGAGCTTGGCCCCACCCTCTTCAATGCATATCTGATTCCTCTGGCCAGCGTCATCCATGTACACGACATCAACATCCTCTCTTAAGCCAACAACACGCCACTCCTACTCTCCCTGCAAACTGGATAAGAGCCAACTGACTCAAAGTAAACATCAACCACAAATAATTAATGATCTTCAGCAAGAACACCTCACCATGGGACTTCAACTGTTAGCTGGATGACCTCAGACCCAAATTCACATCCAACAACCACACCAGGGACCTTGGAATAATCATCAACCGCAAACAGAACATAATAGCACAAGTCAAGGCTGTCACTGCATCTTTCTTCTACACCCTAAAGATGCCGAGGAGGATCTTCATTGGCTCCCAAGCAACACTAGAAAAGCAGTCATGCCCTAGTCAGGAGCAAGTTATACTACGTAAACACCCTCTGTGCTGATATCAACAACCAACACAGTAGAAGACTACAAACCATCAAGCACTTGGCAGCCAAACTCATTCTCAACCGCTCACAAATAACTCACATCACACCTCAGGGAGCTTCACTAACTCCTGACACAAAAACATGCTCATTTCAAACTCCTCACATACACATTCAAGGCACTACACAGCTTAGGTCCCATCTACCTGAACAGTTGCATCTTCACCCAAAAACCACCTGGATACCTCCTCTTTGCAGGACTCCTACTTGCAAACATTCCATGAATACACAGAACTGGATCAGAAGGATGGGGGTTATCTTAAATCACTCCTAAAGAGAGGAACTGCCTCCTCTTTACATCAGAGGCTCCTACTTCGAATTCCGCAGAAGCTGCAGAACTGACTTTTCAATTTTACCAATGTGCCATAGGCATGGCTAGGCACACACACCTGCTTAGCACCAGGATACCCTCACAGTTTATAGTGCACTATACAAGCACAAATACATTACAAAATAACAAGTTTGCAGGGAACAGAGATGGTGAAAATTGATCGCCAGCACCCACAAGGTGACAGGCATCCTGTGTTGCAATTTGCACCCATTGCCCAACATCCTAGTGACAACCACAGGCTAAGTAAGCACCTAGCACCATAGCACATGATGAGGAAAAAGCAATTAAAAGTTGCTCTTAGAAATGGGGGGTCTCTAGTTTGCAATTGTTTGCACCATTGTCCAAGTAGGGACCCTTCTTCCTAGTCACAGTAAGGGGGGTACAATTCCAAAATAACCCCTGCTCACTCCCTTGGTAGCATGGCACGAGCCAACAGGCTTATCTCAGAGGCACTGTGTAAAGTGTTGGTGCATGCATACTGTAACACAGTAGTGAAAACACTACAAATGTACACCACACCAGTTTAGAAAAATAAGTACTGCTTTATCTAAACCACACAAGACCAAAAATGACAAAAATCCCCAATACAGTTCTGACAAATATGCAGTGTTGCAGGAAAACCTCAAAATTGTAGAAAAGTCCACAAAACACCATCCGGTGCTACAGCAATGCTGGAAATTAGTCTAACAATTCCAGCCAATTGCATCTGTACGGGTCAGCTAAAGAGTCAACGGACTCATAAACAGTACTTTTCTTGTTGCGGCCGACGCATTGGTGCAATTCGATTAGGGCAACAGTCGCGGTTGCATTGCAAAAACGGGAGCGGTGCAGGGTGCAGTGCCCTCACGACGCAGTGCAGGCAGTGGCTCGATGACGATCATCCAGACGGCATCAGTGAGACCAGTGATGCGATGCACGGTGTGGCGGTGCCTTCTGCGGTGCCTTAAGGACACGAAACTGGCGCCGGACTCGTGATAGAGTCGGCTGCTCTTTTCTTCTGTGGTGACTGAAACCAGCGGTTCCAGAGACGGTGCCCAGAAGGATGTTGAGGTCTTTGTTGTTCATGAGATCTTGTGAACAAGGGGCAACCTCCACTTCAAGCCCTTGGAGACACTTTGCAAGCAGAATACACACTGTGTCACTCGAACCAAGCTATACCTGACCGATGAGCCCTAATCGTGCAAAACCATCCAGGCATTGCTTGTGTTCCAGTTCAGGGAAGGCTTAGCCTGGCCATTTGGGCTAGACTTTTTTTAATTGGAGCAGGGTTAGGACTGATTTGCCTATGGCTGGGTCCAAACTGAGGTGGCATTGTGTGCAAAATAACAGTGGACTGTGATGAGGCCCTGCGCCATTACCAGTGGCTGAGATGTAGTCAAGCATTCCATCCAACACTTTTTTGTATATTTTAGTGTGTCACCCTAAGTGAGACGGGTATGCCCAGACATAGGCCCCATGCACATTGTGTCACTCGAATCAAACTATACATGGTTGATGAGCCCTAACCAGAGTGAAACCAGTTCTAAGTTTCTTGTATTCTGGTTCTGAGAGGACATGGCCTGGAAGTTCGGGCTGTACTGTTCTCATTGGAGCAGGGTCAAGATCGATTTACATATGGTTGGGTCCTAACTAAAGTGGAATGGTGTGCAAAATAATTATGGGTTGGGATGCAGCCTGAGTGATTACCAGTGGTTGAAATGAATTCAAGCATTCCATCCATCAATTTTTATCTCTCAAGATGCGCAAGAGCCCGTGGCATATTGGGAAATGTAGTTCACTCCACCATGCAGTACATTTCCAAAGTGTGTGCAGCTTGAATTAAGTCAATGCCGATATTCCATGCTGGCCA
The DNA here is from genome assembly GCF_964204655.1 of Triturus cristatus. NCBI lineage: Eukaryota > Metazoa > Chordata > Amphibia > Caudata > Salamandridae > Triturus > Triturus cristatus. Next base: position 1,529,909,242 of record NC_140591.1, read on the forward strand.
CAAGCATTCCCTGTACTCGAAGGCCCTTAGTGTAGGTGATCTCTAGATGCAGCTTCCTTGCATTTGAAGCCAAAAAACTGATAGGGGACACTTCTAGTCTTGCATCTCAACACTAGCCAGGTCAAGCAACACCCACACACTGTCAGTCACGCAACATACATATTTGCGTCATAATTCAATGCGGGAAAATGTAGACAGAATATATCTTTGCTAGCTTGTATTTTGCAGCACTTTTAATATGCAGGTGCCATTCTGACAGGGCTAGTATTTGATTGTGGTAATTCAATCCCGAGTGGTACAGTGCCACGAGGTTAGCTTTTCTCCAGTGCTACACTCCAGTTTTGGGACATGTCGATTAAAAGAAGGGGTTAACTCTGTAATACCACATTTTCACCCATATAGAGCTGCAAAACTATAAAAATATTGTGAATAGTCACACAAACGTTTACCAGATTTTAACTACCAAAAAGCATAAATTGGAAATCGCAGGATGTGTGCTCTAATGTTGCCAAGTTGTAATGCTAATGCAGATCTAACCTTGTTTACTCTGTGTTGGACTTGGCCCTTTTTGCAGGGTCATCCCTGAACTTTTTGGCTTCCTCCTGGTATTGTTTCTGACCTGGTGTTGGTGTTTTAGGACTCTGGCCACTTTATTACTGCTGTCCAGTGTAAAGTGCCTGTGCTCTCTATGGTAAAACATGGTAAGATTGGTCTACACCTGTTTGGCGTATTTAATTTACCTATCTGTCCACTGTAAAGTGGTATCTCAGATACCCAGGCCCAGTAATTTAAATGCTACTGGTGGGCTTGCAGGGCTGCCTGCACCACCCACCAAAATAGCCTTTGCCATGCAGGGCCTGCGTGCTCAGTTTACTGCCACTGTGACGTGGCACATAAAGTGGTTGCCACATCTGTGACTCCCCTTTTACTTCATGTCAGTCACCCCAGGGTGCATTGTAGGTAAAAGGTAGGGCATGTGCCTTAACTGTGTGGCATGTCCTAGTAGTGACAAACAGCCATTATGTTTTCTTACTACTGTGAGGCTGCTCTCTCATAGGAATGCATTTGAGATTCCCTGATAAGTGTTTCAGTGGTAATTCTAGATCTGAGAGGAGTAGCGGAATCAAGTTTGGTATGTTTGGAATAGTGGTAATCAATGCTGCTTAATCGTGTACGCATATTTATTATCACTATTTTAGAAATGCCACTTTTAGAAGTGGGCATTTCTATGTCTCTTTGTGCCTGCCTGATGTGAATTGAATGTCTGGCTCTGGGGTGATAGGGGCTGAGGAGGTGCAGTGGCTCCAGAGCGGATGGGTGAGTCAGCGCTAGGCTGAATAGGCCCATCTGCATTTGGAGTGGTGGGAGGAGTACCACCTGGGCCTAAATAGGACAGGGCCTGCCTCACACAATGCTGGCTCTGCCCCATGTGGTTTGTCTGGGGCCAGAGCCTACACTGACAAAGGAGGGTGGTTATGCACTCTAAAGAAATGTATAAGTGCCACTTGAGCTGGTTTAGACCGGGCACCAAGCCCTTTGCCAGGGAGAGGACAAAGACAGTGCAATGTATAAGTATTGGGGCTATGACCCCATGAAAAGTGTGCTGCTTGGTGTTTACTTAGAGCCGGCAGGCTGCCGGACTGTCAGGAGGCACCACCGCCAGGGGACTGACCTGCTTCCCTGCTTGGCAACTGGAGCATCTGCTGTTTTGCCCAGGAGACCCGGTGTGCTGCCCTACCTGTGCACTTCTTGAAGGGAAGAGCTGCTTGCTCCTTGCTGGCATGGGGAGCGCTGTGTTCATATCCCCTACTGCTTCGGGCATGGGAAAGAGCATGTAGTGCCCTGTGATTGTTTTCTGGATCCGCGCTCACGAGGACTGAGCCTGCAGGAATCGGCCCGCAAAACCGGAAGTCAGGCAGAGCCTGATTGTGGCGGTAAAGCAGAAGCCAGGCAAAGGCTTTGCCTAGTGGAGGCATGGCTCTCACAAGGAAGAAAGACGCCGTCAAAGTCACCCTTCAGGTGGGAGCCCACCCCGCGTTCTTGGGCATCCAGGGCCCCAAAGAAGAAGTCAAGTGATTGCGGCATAGTTGGGGGCCAGTCGGAGGAAGTGCAGCCAGAGCGGGAGTCAGGCAAGGTCTGTGTCTGTTGGAAGGCGGAGCTCCCGTGTCCGGGGAGTCACCCGCGTGTTGCCTAGTCGGTGTGGCAGCAAGAGGAGTCGGAGCCTCGCGGACTTCATTTCCGCAACTTCCCACCGCCCCCTGGCAAGGTAGAGGGAGAGGCGGGTCACTAGAGATCACCGGTCACAGCGAGGAGACCTGGCGAGGTTAGAAGAGATCCCGTGAACGGGGCCTGCAAGGCACACTGTATTGCCTGATTTCGACCATATCTTCGAGCCAGCTGGGAAAGCAGAGAAGTCCCGGTGAGTGGGGCTCAGGAGGCATCCTGGTACCTATTTTGTACACAGCTGCACCGCCAGATCGCGGGCAGCTACAACGTGGGGCACATGGTTAGGGAGGACAAGGATGAGTTGCACCCCCTCCCCTCTTGTTAGGATTGTGCCCAGAACTAAGTGCTGCATCAGCAGCCAGGAGAGCCCTAGCTTTTGGGACAAAGGACATCTGGGACAGCCCAGGACAGGATCCCGAGGAAGGCAAGTCGGCCTGGGGTCCATCCAGAGGTTTGGTGGGGCGTAAGGCCCTAACATGAGGTGTGTACCTCAGGAGTGTACTGTGGTGCACTGATGATTTAGGATGATGCCTAATGTGATTTATGCATAATGTGTTTATGCTACCTGTAATGATTATCAGTAGTTACTGGTTATGATTTTTACTACTTGTGTGTTCTAAGGGTTCTGACAGTGGCCCCATTGGCCCTGTCATGTATATAATCCCTTGTAAAGTAATACCTAGTGCCAGGTGGCACAGTGAATATATGTGATTGCATTCTAATGTGTTTTATGAGTACTACAAAGGCAATTTTTTATAAAACCTTGTGTGGAGTTTATTTTGTGGTGTGCCTAGTGTGTTGCTGCTGTGTGAGTGCGTTGTGCAAACGCTTTACACATTGCCACGTGCCAAGCATAACCAAGGGGGTGAGCAGGGGTTATCTTCAGCATGTAACTCCCTTACCCTGACGTATAGGACATGTTACAATGCAAACTTTTACAATGCATGCCTTTACAACGCGGTTTTTACATGGCAACATTCATTACAACACATGATTTTACAACGCATGGCATCACAATGCATTTTTAGAAACTACACTTACAATGCATTCCATTACAACGCATACCATTACAACGCATACCATTACAAGCCATAATACTTTTAGAGCAACAGTAGTGTAAGTGTTGGTTAGTGTAGGGGTAAAAATTACTATTCCCACTCCAGTGAGTGCAATAGTAGGGTAAGTGTTGGATAGTGTAGGGGTAACATGTACGATTTCCTATTACTTACCTTATAATGTGTTGTAATGGCATGCGTTGTAGTGACATGCATTGTAATGGCATTCGTTGTAGTGACATGCATTGTAATGGCTGCATTGTAATGGCATGCGATGTAAAGGATGTTGCGTTGAAATGACTGCGTTGTAAAGGTAGTGCGTTGTAAAGACTGCGTTGTAATGGTTGTTTCGCGCCCTGACTAGAGTGGTGGTTTCTGCCTGGCTTAGGCGCATGCTCTAGCCAACTGGAAATCCCATTTCTAACACCTTGGGAGCGGGATCCCCAGCATGGTTAGAATGAGAGCCTAACTGTTTCCTGCAACGTAGATCTTATGCAGAGCCATTTGTAAGTTACACACGAATACAAGAGAGGTGCTTTTCCTAAAAATCATGATTTTCATGAGTAGGTGCTGGAGTGAGTTACTTTGCTCTTTAAGTAAAACTGCAGCGATTTCCATTGATCTTTGTGAATATTTAATAACAATCTGTCCAACAATGCACTCTTAGTTCTACACTACATACAGTAATTGCATTGTTCCATATGAGAATGTATCAGATACTTAGTGGTATGTGGTCTCTGATGTGGCTGTAGCCTTATGATGCTTATCTTAGAAATGTGGCGCCTTATATTGTATGTCAAACTCACGCTTCCCTCAGCGAGACCTTAACACAATAGATCATTCTCTTTGAAGGTTGTTGGCCTCATTTCTTTGTTGGAACTATTCCTGCTAGTTTCCAGGAAAAAGTTGAAACACAGTGCTTTTCAGGATTTTTTTAACTTGTCTGTCAGTCTGAGTGATGGCTGTCTGGAGATCCCCTGTGGCCCACTTAGTTAGTTTGATCTCTGGCACGCACATTGCACATTTTCTCATTCATACATGGGAGAAATACATAACCACGTTTCACAACTTAAGTAAGAAAACTAGGCTGACAGTGAGTGAACACACTGAAGTTCATGTAGAATTAATTTTAATGTGTTAGCATGTGACTCGACTTTAGGGACCGTAGAATTAATTACATGCTAATTAGTGAAATGCTTTATTAATTCTCTATGAAATTTATTACTACTTCATAATTTAGAATACAGTTTACATAAATTATTCCTAGCAGTTAACGCATAAATTAAAGTGAGTAATCAATCACACTCGTATTCCAGATCACCCAGTACTTTTAAAATATATATTATGCAGAGGCGTGCCAAAAATACATTTTCAATTATTATGTTTGTAAAAACTGTCTTTTTCTTTGCACACAACGGTTTTCAAATGTAATAAGTTAAAGTATCCCTCTAAACAATGTCATCGGTTTATTGAGTTGATTAGATAAAATGATAGCACTTACAGCTTTTACAATAAACACATATTTGAAACTAAAAGCATATAGCTTTGGACCAAAAAAGTATATGAGGTTGATCCATGTCAGTTTTCTAGCATATAGACACGACATAAACTTTCATATGAATTTGTGATTTGTGTAGCGCAGAACCAGTTTCTAAGCTATGGTGGGCTGTACGGAGAAAGGGGGGGGCATAATGTAGAAACAACGGGTCAAAGTAAATCTATGTGTGACATTATCTTCACACTATGGGTCCTATTCACAGAACTAACTTAAGACAAAATCCTAAACGTACTACTTTTGGTATTTACAGAAGGCATTTAGTAGTAGTAGTAAAGTTAGGATTTTGTCTTAAGTCTGTCTTAAGTCTGTCCTAAGTCTGTCCTAAGTCTGTCATAAGTCTGTCTTAAGTCTGTCTTAAGTCTGTCCTAAGTTTGTCCTAAGTCTGTCTTAAGTTTGTCTTAAGTTTGTCTTAAGTCTTGGGGGTCAGGAACTCACTGCATCTGGGTCCAGGGGCTTTATGTCCCTGAGGCTCAGATCAGGAGGCCAGCAGACTAGCTCTTGGAGTCACTCTTGTGTCCTGAGTTCAAGATGAAGTTGCAGGGCCAGTTCGCCTTTCTCAGGCAAGAGGACAACAGGCCGCAGGTCAGCACAATAGGGCAGCAGTTCATTTAGAGGAGCATTCATGTAGAGTGGCAGTCCTTTCTGCAGCACAGAAGTCCTTCTTCCTAGCAGAGTATCCACAAGTCCAGAAGTCTACTGAAGTGACCAGTATTCATACACAGTTATGCATTTGAAGTGGGGAGAAGCTTCTAGATGCATGCCTCTTAAGTACACAGATGCCCTGCCTTCCTGACACTGGCTTCAGACTAACTGCAGGGGGTATGCTGCCTTTTGTGTGCATGGTGAGAGGTTTGCTACCGGGCCCGGCCTGCGCCATGGCCCTGCAACCAGCCCCCTGTGGGCAGCCCGCAACTGCACAGCCTTTGGCTGTGCATGATGGGGGGTTGGCCATGGGCAGCCAACCTCCCACAGCACATGTTTTTTGGCCTTGCATGGTAGGTGGCTGGCCCCAGGGTATGACCTGCAGCCAAGCCTTACAGCTACCACATATGAGCAGTCAACCCTACACCACGCAGAGTCTTCTGCGACACCAACATATAAAGGCTGTGCCTATTAGCTTTATCAAGGGGTGAGCATATTAATATAGATATAAAGCGGATCTATTATCTTTCTCCGAGAATCACCAATAAATGTAATCAAATGTATATTTCAGTAATTCACACAATGCAATATTTATTGATATTCATTATTGTAAAACAAATAATGTTTAAGAAAATACCTTGTCTTTGACTGTTTCTTTTTGCATAGTTTGCAGTACTACATTTTGTGGGTTAATACTGTCGAAATAAATAGTTAAAGACATATGGTTTTTAAAAAAACCTAAAAGTTTTCTCTGAACATTTTTCGGCCCAGAAAATGTAATCATAAAAACAACCACAAGATGGCCTTGCACTCCAGGTGAAGTTCATAAGCTTCAGCTAAAAGTGCTTGAAAAATGTTGCAAGTTCTCCAACAATCATGGGTTTAATGACCCAGGAGACTTGCTGGTTATTTTTAATGGTTCTAGGGAGCTTCTGGGCTCCATCCAGCCCCCAACAACATTGAAAAAAAGACTTGACAGTGCCCCCCCTATTCTAGGGGCAACGCCAAGCTAAAATATTATAAAAAATAAAGCCCTTGCAGGGCATTATGGGACACTTCTTCAAAGGCACCTGTCGCTCATGTATTATTCACTTAAAAAAAATAATTGTGTCCAGGTCCTTTTTTTAAAATAAGGGGAGGGCGGACCCCCCTCCCTCTCTGACCAGGCATGGGCCCCATGGGTCCCATCCCGTGGCTTTTTTCATGGTATTGATTGTTTTTTGAGGGTGCTCTGGCCCCTTCTCTGAGCCTTTTCAGCCCTGGGTACCCCATCCCCTGGGCTTTTATTTAAATAAGAGGAGGGGGCACATGACCCTCCTCTCTGAGCCAGCAAGGACCACAGGGTCCCCATTCCTGGGACTTTTTCTTAAAATTAAGAGGAAGGGGCATGCAACCTCCCCCCCCCCCCCCAAGCCTTAAGGACCCTGGGGACCCCATCCCCTTGGGCATCTTGTGGCTTCCCCTGTGCCCAGCCGGGGAACCCACCAAGTATTATATTGGGAGTCATGGTGGAGCCCCAGCTGGCTTCCCAGCCAGCGTTTTCATACTAGGTGCAGGCTGGAAAGTATCTAGTATGCCCACACTCTCCAAACAAGGAACCACAGTTTCCTGGAGTGGGCATACCGGGACACTGCGTGGTATCACGCCCTAGGGTTTGGGGTCCCTGGGGTGGAGAGCAGCACAGGGAGTGGGACTCACGGCCTCTCCCCTTTTTCTACTTTCTTTGGTCCTGGGGGATGGGGGCCCACCGAAGGCTCGGGGAAGGAGGTTGCATACCCACCTCCCTGTCTTAGTTAATTTTGTCCCAGACGAAAGGGGCCCAAAGTGGCTATGGGAAGGGGGTGCAAACCCACTCCCCTTACATTTGTATTTGGCCCCGCATGTTGAAATCCCCGTGACCCAGCTTGGCTCGAGGAGTGGGGCCTAATCATGCGCCTCTCCCTATATTTAATCAACTATTTAAAAGAAAAGGCCAGCTGGTGTTTTCCGTTTTTTTGAGTCATGATCCTGTGAATGTCAGGATAAAATATACATTCATTGTGGCTCCCACAACGTCTACAGTGACAAGGTGCGCCTACCCTGCCCCCTTATATATTTTGTATTTTTTAAGCTCAGGACTGGGGAGTACCTGAGTCTGTAATGGCTGCCTGCAACATTTTGATTCATGTTGCAGGCAGACAATCAGGTCCCTCGATCCTGAGGGATCCTGTCTCCCATGGGAGCGAATTGGCCTCAAACCCAACCTTCCAGATATACAAATATTTTCGAACTTCAATATCTCTAAAACTATTGAACGGATTTTCATCAAAACACAAAAGGCATGCTTTCTGGACCAAGATCTAGCTTCCTGCCAAATTTGGTGTAATCCCATTCAGTAGTTTCTGTGTTAATGCTGCCTAAAAAAGTCTAGGGAAATGCACAGGGAATTTGGTTTTAGGATCCCCCTTTTCCTTAGACCCTCCTCCCCCCCTTCTTGACAGATCACCCTGAAACTTTCCAGGAATAAGGTGGACAAACATTTTTTATGGAAAGTTTCATGAAGAACAGAGACAAAGGTATAAGCAAACCCAAAATACGCTCTTCTTATGGAAACACAGACCTAACTATAATTAGAGACTGGCGACCACCAATGGGTAATAAATATATAGACATATATATATATATATATATATATATATATATATATATATATATATATATATATATATATATATATATATATGTTTGTGTATGCTTTTGTATACACAGTAGCAGTCTCAACTGTGCAGTTATAGTTAGGTCAGACTTTTCATAGGTGGAGCATTTTTGTTTTTCTAATAAATTTGGCACTATTTGACGAATCTGTACGAAACTTTCCAAAATAAGTTTATCCACCTTGGCTCCATTTTGGAAAGATTTGGACTACTCCATTGTGCGAGGACTAAGAGAAGGGTTTCACTGTATCATTTGCCTAATACAGATTGACCCAGACTGCGCCCTGGTAGGAAATTACATTTGGTGTTTTTGTTGTGGGGGCAGGAGGTCATTATGGTGTGACGCAAGAGGTGTGAGGAAGATGAGAGGACCCGATTGAGAACAGGAGGGATTGGTGAACTTCTGTTTGCATAACATTAAGTCAGGCAGCTTCCTGCTGCACCCTTCACAATATTGGCGCCCAAGGCCTGAGCCCTGCTCGCCCAAGGCCAACCCTGATCTCTGTGGTCTGCACTTGAAAACATTTGTATGAGGTTGTCCAGAGGAGGAAGGCACACAAATGCATTCTTTTTTTTTATTCTACCATCAATTACAAGGGTCCCCTGCATGGATACTAACCCTCACTGGGTGCCCAGGTGATAAAACATAAAGTACAGAAACTAAGTCCCATTATGTATGTATGAAAGCTCAAAACAAAGAAGTGAGTGTATATTAAACAGCCCTCTAATACGAAAGTCAGTTGAGACGAACATTCACCGATGGCCAGCAGAAGCACTCATAGAGCAGAGTGCTGTTATCCATTTATACTGTGTTGGACTTCATGCTCTAAATTCTTACAAATGCCATACAGGTCATTGATCAAAATTCTAGGGAAAGCGGAAGTGGTACTTGACTCTTGTATCACTCTGTGTCCCTCAGCAGCCCCCTATTTGCTGCTGAGGAGCTGGGTTAAGAGTAGGGAGCAGACGATATATAGTGTTTACTTTTTATGCCTTTCTCTACTTTCTTGACCCAAGAATAAGGACAGTCACATGGGTTCAAAATGTCCAACCAAGGGCAGAAGTTACATCCCTGGTCATTGCGGTCTCAGCTTTATTGGATTCTGTAATATCTCATCTAAGCCAAAGTTTACTGGAGTTGATGATCCCATATGGGCTGTGGAGTTAGAAACTGAATTTCTAAATTTGTAAGTGTTTGAATTGACAGTATTGTCCTTAAGGTGTGAAGCATTGCTTCTTCCCACTATCGGGGTTCAGTGTGCCACGCTGGGTAGAAAGTAAGTAATGTCTTCACGGAAATCATGTGAGTCAGGCATTGCAAAGCTTGACCATGGCTCCGAGAGTCTATTGCACTCAGATCCCATTGCAAGGATTTATTGCATGTGAGCTTCATACTTATAGTGAAGTGAATGGAAGGAAGTTAAATTGCTGCCGAAGACACCGAAAAACAGAAGACTTTGAAGAGGGAATCGGAAAACAAGTCCTTTTTTCACATCTTGGACAGAGAAAAAGGTTTCTGTCTTATTTTCCATTCATCTATCCTTCTCAGCAGGCAATTGGTCAATGTGTGGGCGAGTCTGTCTGGCAATTCATGTTTTTTTAGCCACTGAACGTTGCATTTTGGTGCTTGCATTTTTTCTTTTAATGTTACACGTATAAGTTCAAAAGTCCCAGCATGACAAAGACTCCTAAGTAAAAATCGATGAAAGGCTGAAGGTGTCACACATGACTGAGGCATCTTGCAGCAATGCAGGTGTGCTTGCGTGTTGTGAGCGTCTGTGTGTCTCACCTTGATTTATCTTTGGACATGGGTGTAAGTACGAAGCAGAGCGTTGTAAATACGGTATCTTCCATGTCCTTCAAAAATGCACTTGCCTGCATTAGGAAGGGACAGTGAATGCCTTTGTATTTCTTTTAATAATTGAATTATGTGTAGCTTTACAGGCAACCCCCTCACACCTCCTACATATTTTCTTTGCATTCTGGTACCTATAATCCTTTGTGTATAGAAAGAACACTATTAGGTTCATAATGCATAGAGTATATATATACTGGAGAAGATGCTCCGACCTGGCAAAGGACAACATGAGGCCCCTTGGACTTGCCTCTGCACCCACTGGGCAAGGCAGAGCGCGATCTAGCGCGTGCTGCCATTATGGCATGTTGCGCCGGTCCCCAGGGGGGGTATGAGTAGGTGGGGGTTTGCGCGCCATCTTTTGCACCCCCAACAAACATCCAATGAGGGCGTCAGCAGGTCCGTGAACCGGAAGCCCTTTAGAACTTCCGGTTCACACGAACACCGGACGTTGGGGAAGGCCGGTTTAGACCGGCCGGCCCTGTGCCTCCCTTTTAAAACGGGGCAGTGGGAACAGGAACAATCTCTTGTCCCTCGCGCTCCCCCCGAGAACGGCACCCGGGCCATCAGCGGACCGTAATTTGTTTTCCTATTGTATCTCCCTACAGGTCTGTGGCGGCGTTCGGGATTGCGGAGGTGTGGCGACGCTTTTTGAATCACAAGAACTTTGTCAGCCTTTTAGATCAGCGTGAGAGGTGTGGCGGCGTTTCGGAAGAATTTCCGTTAGAGCCTTGGACAGGAGGACAAGCAGCCGTTGGATCTGCAGGATCGTATTGTGACCGGCGGCAGTGCGCAAGGACAGGAGCTTGGAAAGTTAAGTACACACGCGCTGGCTGTACTTTTTTTGCCGCAGGATTGTGTGGGTCTGAGCCATATTCTAGGACGAGCACTGAGTGGCAGCAGTTAGCCCCGGTGGTGAGCGGGAGGCGCAAGCGTGAGGAGCTGGCAATCAGCTGTTTGTGAACACGACAGGTGAATGCGCGCGAGTCCCGAGACGAGCGAGTGCTGAAGGCGAGGGTTTTTGGGGTCAATCTCTGACCAGCAGTGCTATCATTAAACCGCCTATGTACAGCGGCAGCAAGTAGCCTGGGGCGATTTTGCAGGGAAAAGCATTGAGGGGTAACCTGTTTCAAAGTTTCACAAGGTGGTGAATGAGCATAAGGTGGTAGCAAGAGTGTGCTTATGCTTAGTTCTAAACTAAAGTGTTTAAGGCGCCGCAGCAGACCTGGCATCGGAGTTGCCAGGTAATGGTCAACTTTCTTCTGTTTTTAGGCACATCTCGTTGGGGTACGACCAGGACGGGTCCCATTCGCCACTAACGGATGAGCGATTTGTTGGATCAGCATGGCAAGACTGTCCACGGGGTTTATCATTGACTGTAGCACTGGCAGGCCTGCACTTTCATTGCTTCTGGGAGCCATGCGGGTTTGAGTTCATCACCTGACCCACTGGACTAGCTGGTGGGCGTGGCTCTGGTTGCATGGGTGCTGTGGTCGGCTGGTGATTGCTACTACTGTCAGGTAAGGGCTTGGGCTGTGTCTCAGGCCGGTGCGCAAGGGTGATTTTGTGCCATCCCCAGCAGTGATAGTTAGACGCAATGGCCCCTAAGGTGAGACGTAATGAGAAACGGTCCCGCAAAGATGTTATGTTGGAGGCACTAATGCAACAAGTACAGGTTATGGGGCAGGCATTGACACGATTACAGGAGAAGGTTGATGGTCCTGAGGGAGAAAGGAGGCCCAGGCGACCTATAGTACCTTCTAGAACCTACTCTCTGCCTTTATCTAAAAGAAGTAAGTCCAGGGCGGGTGGAAACAGGCCAAAGGGTGCCACGGGGCCAGCCCCTAAGGAGGTGATACCGCAGCCTGCGGTTCCCATGCTAGGGCCGCTGGACAACAGGGAACCCACTACCCCAATAATTACGTTACCAGTAGGAGACCAGCCACAAGCTCCAGCGGTCCCTCCAGTGCAAGGTACGGGGGGGCTACGCCTGTCCAGCCAGACATTTTGGCCAATCTGGCGGCAGTGCATCCATGGCTTGAGACAGTGGGAAACTGGTCCCCAGCAGCAGGGGCATCAGGCAGCGGGGTGATGCCATGGAAAAGGCAAAACAAATAATGACACAGCTGGGGAAAGCCAAATCAAATGAGGAGCAGGCAGTACCGGCGGGAGGGGCAACACCTGTGGGCACAATGCCCGTAGTTGCTGGTGGAGGTCCAGAGGCGATATGCACACCAGCGGATCCAGAAGCACCGAAGGTGGCTGACACAGCGGCATCAGCAGGTATAAATAAAACACTGCCATCTCTAGGTTTGGGGGAATTACGCTCATCCAGAGAACAGTTGGGCTGGCATTTGTTGCAAGAAACAAAAGAAAAGATCTGGAAGGGGACATATGGTAAAAAGAATTCATTGTTGATAGATGAGGAGGAAAGGGAGGAGGCTAAGAAAACCAAAGAGTGGATGCACCCTAGGGAGTGGTCGAACGTAACCTTGAAATACAGAGTGGACGTAAATTTGCCCAATTGGGTGCAGGGCTTTACCATCTACATGCCAATCATGCTAGAGCGTTTTCCAGCCATGGGGTCAGGGATGGCGTGCTACCAGAACAGGATCACTGTAGCTCAGGCAACTCAGGTGGGCGACGGGTGGAAGGAGTACGATAAGGAATTTAGAAGGGCAAAGGCACAGGATCCAACATTAGGATGGAATCAGACAGACATGTTTAATCATTTAAAACACTTGGTGCAGGGGCCATCTGACAGCTTCCAGGGGCAGGCGCAGGACAGAGTTAGGTTTCAGCCCTTTTGTGCGGGCCCCTTAGGAACTGCGGGGGGCACCTTAGGAAGGACGGGGAACACGGGAAAAAAAGGAGTGTGTTTTGATTTCAATAAACAAACCTGTAACAGAGCCCCAGGCACATGTAGGTTCAACATAACTGCGGTTTCTGTGGTAGCGCATCACACCCCGAATCTAAGTGCATCAAGAAGTCCAGGGAAAAAGGAACCAAAAAGCAAGAATGAGAGAATGTCACTTGAAAAGGCTAGATCCCCCATAAACACCAGCGCCATGATCCCTTGGTTAAACATGTATAATTGCCCAGAAGCTGCAAGAAAGATCAGGGAGCGGTTTCTGGCAGGTTTCAGGATCCCAGCGCAGGGTTACTATGGGGTGGCACATTGCAGGAACCAACTTTCAGTCCAGGCCAATGAGAGTATAGCAACAGCAAAAATTGAGAAGGAAGTAAAACTGGGTTGGGTGGCAGGCCCATTTGACGACATCCCAATAGAAGATTTTGTTTGCTGACCACTAGGGGTGGTTCCCAAAAAGGTACAGGGCGAATTCCGCTTAATCTACAACCTTTCAGCGCCAAGGGGGAATTCTGTGAACGAGGCAATTTCAGACACATTGTGTAGTGTAAAATATGCATCCTTTGACCAGGCAGTGGACATGCTGAGAAGTCTGGGTCAAGGAACATTATTGGTGAAGTCCGACATTGAGTCTGCTTTCCGATTACTGCCAGTGCACCCTCTGGATTTTCATCTTCTGGGTTTCCAATTTCAGGGGAAGTATTATGTGGACAAATGTATGCCGATGGGTTGTTCAGTATCCTGTGCCTCCTTTGAGAAGTTTAGCTCCTTTTTGGAGTGGGTTTTCAGGCGGGACACAGGTCACCAATGGGTGTTACATTACCTCGATGACGTTCTCTTCTTGGGGGTACCAGGATCGGAGGAGTGCAGGACAGCATTAACAAAGTTCTGCGCCCTCATGCAGGAGTTGGGTGTCCCATTGGCATCCAGTAAGACAGTGGGCCCTAGCACAAAGATCGAATTCATTGCGATTGAGCTGGATTCTGTCCAAGGGGTGTCAAGCTTACCGGCAGGAAAAGTAAATGATTTCAGGACAGCTTTGCAGCACTGCTTGAGTAAAGAGAAAGTGACTCTGCATCAGTTACAGCAAGTAGTGGGTCAGTTGAATTTTGCACTGCGCATAATCCCAATGGCACGCCCATTTTCCCGCACCATTGCACAGGCTATGTCCGGGCTCAGAGAGAAGCACCATCACACTAGACTATCCAGCGAGGTGAAGCAGGACATGCTCATTTGGAAGGCATTCTGCGTGATTTCAATGGTAGGGTGGTGCGGCCTAGCCCGCCCAGGTCCAGTCCCGAGTTGGGACTGATGACCGACGCGGCAGGTAGCGAAGGTTTCGGTGCCATTTTGGGGTCTAAATGGATTGAACAGCGTTGGCCGGTTTAGTGGAGAGACTCTGGGCTCACAAGTAACATAAGCTTCCTTGAGCTCATACTGGTGGCATTGTCCGTTTGGCCCGAACAGTTGAGAGACCAGTCTGTGATATTCTGGTCAGATAACATGGCGGTGGTGGAATGCATTAATAATCAAGCGGCAAAGTGCAGCATGATCCTTCGACTGTTAAAAGAGATAGTATTACAGTGTATGAAATTAAATGTACTTTTTAGAGCCAAACATGTGCCGGGTATATTAAATCATGCTGCTGATGCATTGTCTCGTTTTAAAATGCAGGCATTCAGGTCCCAGCTCCCAGAAGCAGCAGTGCACCCAACACCTTTCCCAGAACAACTTTGGCAGCTCGGTGCCCCCAGTTATCGGACCTCGTGGCGGCTAGCCTAGCACCCAGTAGCAGGAGAGCTTACGAAGGGGCGTTTTTGGTCTCTTTGACAGTTCTTGGGGGATAGTTGGGAGCAAAAGTGGCACGACCCAGGGTCGGTGGTCATTTATCTGGTTTTATGAAGGATAAGGGTCGCCCAGTAGCAGGGGCCAGGCGTCACATTACGGCATCTCCTTTTTTGAAAAATCGAAAGGAAAAGGAAATCCAACAAGGAATTTTTTAGTGTGCCAAGCTTTGAAGGGCTGGCAACGCTTGCAAGGGGTGCAGCCTGATGAAAGGAAACCCATAGGGTTGGAAACACTAGCTAAGTTGGTGGTAGCCTTGAAGCGGGTTTGTAACTCACCAAGGGAGGTGACTTTGTTTCAAGCGGCATTCTGCCTCGCATTTTATGGCGCTTTCAGGGTAGAAGAACTGGCACCAAGGAACAAAAAGGACTGGCAGGGGGGCCTACAGGTGGAACATGTGAAGATAAACGGGGACTCCATGCTGATCTCCTTACATAGGTCCGAGACTGATCAGGGAAGAAGGGGTGAGAGCATAGTGCTCCACAGGGCTAGAGGTAATACATCCTGCCCCGTTGCCAGACTGGAGACCTTTATGGCACAGCGGACGTGGGCCACAGCTTGGCCACTTCTGGAACATGGGGACGGGTCACCCCTCACTATCTTTCAGTTCAAAAGAGTAATGGGTTTGGCAATGCAAGTTGCTGGTTTAGATTCAGCTAACTTTGGGACCTACTCCTTTAGGATTGGGGCAGCCACGGAGGCAGTGGCCATGGGTCTTAGGGAGGAACAGGTCAAGAGAATCGGCAGGTGATCCTCTAACTGCTATAAGCGCTACGTGCGGCTGCACATGCTTTAGCTTGTTGGTTCCGTTTCATGTTAATTGAAATTTCTTCATTCTGTGACTCAGAGAGAATCTTGCATCGGTACACGGTTACATAGTGCTATGTGCTGTTGTGTATGTTTTAGTCTGTCAGTAGGGCGGTGCACTGATGATTTTTCTTTTCACGTTGGACTGCAGTTTCTTCATCCTGTGACTCAGGGGAGATGTCTGCATCGGTCCACCATCGCGACAGGAAGAAGCCACCTTGTCACTCAGAGGAACAGCGGTCAACAGTCCAAGAACGAACTGCTCAGGTGATGGCCCAGGTTCACTCTTGGGCCCCGGTACAGCAGGAAATCTGGGTCGTTGGCCACTCATATGTCTGTTGTTTAAAAACTTTCTTTTCAGGGGCCCATGAGGCCAGGACGCGTAAGTTGGGAGCAAAAATAGTGTTTCATGGACAGGGTGGACTGTACGTGGGGCAATTCAGGGAGCTGGTGAACCGCGCTTTAAAAGAAAGTAAGGGACCACCAGCAATCTGGATCCTGCACCCAGGGGGTAACGACTTGACTCGCCTGGGACAGAGGGTACTAGTGGAGGAGCTGCTCACCGAGGTGGGTTGGTTGGCAAAGAGGTGCCCCAATGCTGTGATCGTCTGGTCTCACATGATCCCAAGGTTCCAATGGAGAGGGGGGGAGTCAGTGCGAGCATTGAATCACGTGGTAAAGCGGATCAACAATGAGTTTGATAAGCTGTTCTGGACCCCGAAACTGTCATCCAAAGGGAATCAGGCATTTATGGAGGACATCTTAGCATGGTTGGAGGGCATGAGACGAAGGTCATGACCTCATAGTGAGCTCAGGGGGAGACCAGATAGTCGGGCAACTATGCTGGCCTGTGGCAGTAAGGTCATGATTGGTAAACATAGTCTTCGGCCCTTAGCGGCCAGCACCATGTAACTCCAGGGGCAGCCGGTCAGTAGGCTGTCGGGGTGCGGGGGCCAGGGAAGTCACTCTTTCCAGTAGGCCTCCGGCCACCCTCGCACACGCATGCGCATCAGGGCGCAAGTATGCAGAATTGGGGACTTAGGCAGTACCAGCCCATATGGGCAAGGCAGAGCGCGACCTAGCGTGCGCCGTCATTATGGCAGTTGCGCCGGTCCCCGGGGGTATGAGTAGGTGGGGGTTTGCGTGCCATCTGATGACGTGGCGTCCACACCCCCAACAAACATCCAATGAGGGCGTCTGCAGGTCCGTGAGCTTCCGGTTCACATGAACACCGGGCGTTGGGGTAGGCCTGTTTAGACCGGCTTGCCCTGTGCCCCCCCTTTAAAACGGGGCAGTGGGAGCAGAAACAGTCTCTTGTTCCTCGCGCTCCCCCCGAGAACAGCACCCGGGCCATCAGCGGCCCGTCATTTGTTTCACCCACCATCCCCTGGGGCAGGGAGTTTGGAATGTGCGTTACAGTAATAGGTGTTTTCCTAGGTTTTTTTTGCTTCATTTTATTAAAATCTGTTGCAGGTATCTCTGGTGATATGTTCAATGTAAAATTGTGATGAGTTTGATAAATTTGTAATAAAAGTGTAATTATATGATGATTTTTCAGTTGCAGGTAATTTTAATGGAAATGCGTTTGGTAATGTGTAATAAAGTGTCAGTACAATGTCGTTGTAATATGTAATAAACGTGTCAGTTAAGTGTTGTGGTAATTTTGCATGGCATAGCAGTTGATAGGTCTTTGTTGCAAGAATTTTGTCGTATTTTAGTAGTGTATCCCTGGTCAGCCGTAAGGTCATGATTGGTAAGCATAGTCTTCGGCCCTTAGCGGCCAGCACCATGTAACTCCAGGGGCAGTGACAGCTGGTCAGTTGGCTGTCGGGGTGCGGGGGTCAGGGGAGTCACTCTTTCCAGTAGGCCTGTGGCCACCCTCGCACGCACATGCGCATCAGGGCGCAAGTACGTAGAATTGCAGCCCCCGTTATGGAGTTTAAGGCTCTGGGCATAGAGGGCCCCGGGGGAAAGTATCCGTCCGATAAGCTGTACCCCCTATGCAAGCTTACTCCGGTGGAGCAGTATTTGTAGTTTACCGGGATCTGGGGCTGCCAGTCATTGACCTTGCCGTAGGCTCTAGAGGGAACACGCAGAAAATGAAGTATCTACATTTTTAGATTACGGTAGGAGTTGAGTTTTATTAGGGCATGTTAAGATTAGACAAGTGAAATCAAGTATCTATCTATCAATGTATCTGGACTTTCTGCGTAAAGTGTACATAATGTAAAATAATAATCAATGTTTTTTAATATATAAATACGGCCGGGGTCATTCCCCTAATTAAAAAAACAGTGTGGTTTGAAATGCTTGCCTTGGGGGCAGGAGGGAGCACCCATCCATCCAAGGGCGGCCTTGGGGTTTTACGGAGTAAGGGGACTTAGGCAGTACCAGGTCATATTCCAGTACATACCCCAGTCTTCCCCTTATAGCATCTCTCAGTGCTTGCCTGCAGGGTCGCCCCTAGAGCTTCCCTGGTGGGCCTTACAAGGGGCTCTTCTGCTGTTCATCTTCACACATTCCGCTGCTCTTCATTACCATGTCCTGCTGCATCATTATCTTGTAGGTTCTGCTGCAGTGCACCGCCTCCCCTGCAGCACGGAATTATGCATGACTGCTGATATGTGCGCACTGATGCCTATTCTGTTTCTGGTCTGTGTTTGACTCGGAAAATGTGTGTTTGTAGGCGTGTTTGTCTGTTTGTGCAGACGTCTTGTGCCTCTGTGTGCATGTACAATACAATAGCCCAAATGTGGCTTTGTTTATGTTTGTTAAAGTTGTTACTGTGGGCCAACACACACTGCTCTTTATCTTGCAGCTGACGAGCACAGAGGTCATGGCTGCAGTGGACCAGGAAAGTGCCCTGGTTCAAACATTATGCAGAAGTCCTGTCTGCTACAAAATAAGGGGATCCCTTGATGGCAGATATTGGTGAAGGGCCACAGATGGGACCGCAAACTATATCCCTGAAATCATAGGTAACACTCCTTTTCTCAGCCAACGTCCTTCCTCCAGGACAGGAGTAGGCTGATGCCTCTGCCCCCCCCAAAAGTTGGGTGCTCAGCATCCCACCTACCAAGGGCACTTTCTAACCCAAAAGTAACCATTAAGAAATTAGAACCAGCAGGGCTCTGGCTTTAGTGCTTGTGGTGCCTGGTGCGGAAATCTATTTTGGCGCCCCCATGACCTCCTCGGATTCCCTCACTCCCAACTGGCAAAAGTGCCCCTGCTCTCTCCCTAGCCCCTCTCTCACATGCATTTCATTTGTTTTATAGCGCTGGTATAGGCTGGATTTACTAATCGGCTCAGTTATCCATACAACGTACAGATCTCTTCTTTGCAGCAGGCATATTAACCCTCTGTGCTACTTTATGGAGAGTCAAAATATCCACTTGAAAAAACTCCGATCTGTCTCTCCCTCAAGCAGAAACATTAATTTGCATTTTTGTTGCTGCCTGAAAGCTGGACGCAAAAGGAACCCTGAATCAAGTGCTTTTAAATATTAAGTTATTGCTGAACACAGCGCCCCCAACTGAGGTTAGTGCCTCCCCTCCTGGCAAACCGTCAGCGCCCAGGGCGGCCGCACTGGTCGCACCGCCCTAAAGCCGCCTCTGAGAACCAGTCATTTACCGCATCAGTTGAGGCATAATATGGCATGTGTGTGACCTCTGTCCCTTCGCCACTCTGAACGCCGGGGAATCCCCGTCAACACTGCCCCAAGAGCATGTAACCTCACAGGCTTGTGGACTGTCTAAATCTGTCTGTGGAGGGACGTTGACTCATGTAAGGGGAGGGCACCTGGCAATGGTTTTCACACCTGCGCAGACACCAAAGATGGCAGCCGTGGTGCCCAGGCTACAAACAAGTACTCTCCATGGTCGCGTGTGGGTTCGGACCAGTTATCCTTGCCCCCGGCCAGTGTCTGCCCCCCTGTTGTGGTACTCCTCACCCACTGACGTCAAACACCCTGATAAAGCCAGGTAACGAATGACTGTCTCAACCACTGCCCATGCTATTTTGCTAGGACCTATATTAATGGGCACAGCAGGTTACTGGCTTAGTACATGCCACTTCCAGGCCCTCTTCTGTTGCACAATAATTCCATTGGATTGAGGTCTAGGCTGTCAGGTGACCTACACAGAGTTTCGTTACACCTGCAATGCTATTTCGCTGCTGCTAAGCGCTAAAACATGCGCCCAGTGAAAAGAAGCCGCTACGTTTTCAGATAGAAACGCGCTCCCCTCTCCTCTGCGGGGCCGGAGTGTTGAATGTTACTTCCGGGTCTGTGGCTCCCTGTAGGCCGACCTTAGCGCTTGGAAGGTTCAATCGCTTCCTCTCTTCTCGCTTCGGTACAGCGACACTCCATGTTCCTTCATATGTAGCAAAGCCTGCATTGCCCTTTTCCACATTCTAATATTTATTTCTCAGGTTCCGTTCTCTTTTTTTTTTCGTATCCCCCTAACCTTTACTTCTTCTGCAAGGCCCAATTCCCCAATGAGCAAAATTTCAATCGGAATTGCGCCCTATTTTTAGCCGCGTGCATAAGTGAGGTTTCACGCCGCCCGACCTTTGCAGGGCCTCTGTGAAAGGATATTAGACAGCCCGGCGCCACCGTGCATCTTAAGTGTAAATGGAAGGCTTTTATATGGAGCTGTAAATATTTTTTTGCGCCGGGCAGAGTGCTCTGGGGTTTGTGTGAATATGGCTACGCTGAGAAGAAGCAACCGCGCGCGCTGCTTCCCATTAAAACTCCCCTCCATGGCATTCAGATGGAAAACTATAAATGCGCTTTATATGCATTCAAATCGTAGCTGAAGACGAGCATCCATAAAGTCAACTCCGTTTATATACATCTTGCTTTAAATTTTACATATAATGAATACTGAGTGGTGTTTACATATTCCTCTCCAGTGTTCCTTCGGAGGCGTTCAACAATGGCCCGAACAGCAGACTCCATCAGTTTTCACCCAGTGACTAGCAAACAACTGGAAAGATCTGCATTGAAAACATAAGTAGTTCTTTTGTGTTCTCTCGCCAAGAGCTGCTCCCTCCCTCCCTGCCTCTTGCTGTTGAGTTACAATAGCAGCTTCCGGATTATAATATAAAACTTTTCTTGACTCTCTTTGCACAGCTCTGTTGGAGGCTAAAAAAGCAAGGAAGGCAATTCCGAGTCTTACATACTGTGTTCCCTAAAGTTAAGAAACATCACAATCAGAAGAAAAAAATGGCATTGTGAAGCACTCTAGGTAAATCGATTAATATTCTCCTTTTCATAATTACTGATTTACCTTATTATTAGCATCATTTTTATTTATAGAGAGGTTATTGGTATTTTGTATGTAATGAGCACTTGGTGTGGCCTGACCATTAAACACCAGGGGTCATGTTACTGACAGGCGCACTTTCCCTGTTTGCGACACGGCTCACCTTTCAAAAGGTGCGCTGGGCCGAAACAGGGAAAGTGACCCTATTATGGCTAATGCATTGCCCTCGGGGCAGCCGCAAACTTGAGCTGCCGTGGGGGTTGTGCATTCAAGTGAAATACGGAGCAGGTGTTTACAAGCTGATCCATGTTTCTCTGTGCAGGCGGCAAGAGAGAAGAGAGATCCCCTGCAGGCGGATACAGTGAGTGACTGCACCTGCCTGCAGGGGTGTGTCTGGTGCGTCCATGGGATCCTCTTTTCCCCCTCCTGAGGACTGCCCTCTGGGGGCGCACTGACAGTGCACCTCCGTTTTGTGGTGCGCCGTCAGTGCACCTCCTGACAGCTTCTTTACCTTTGCACTCATGTCCATAATACAGAACAAACGCAGAGGCAAAGAGATTCTCTCATTTGCATAAGCCCACGCCACATGCAAATGAGGGCCCCTTCTGTAACACCAAAGTGCTCTGGGGTGCACAAAGTGGGCACACACACCCGTTGCACCCCCTGGGGACTTTGTGTAATAAGGCTCCGGTCCAATTGATTGGCTGCTGGCTGCAGGAAAGCTGCCAGGACTGGTTTCATGAAGATTGAGTGCTCCCTTAGTAGAGACATGTAGAATCATACAGGGCCGGCTCTAGGGCAGTGCGAACGGTGCCACTGCACCGGGCGCTGAATTGGGGTGGGAGCAT
The DNA here is from genome assembly GCF_964204655.1 of Triturus cristatus. NCBI lineage: Eukaryota > Metazoa > Chordata > Amphibia > Caudata > Salamandridae > Triturus > Triturus cristatus. Next base: position 1,529,930,904 of record NC_140591.1, read on the forward strand.
CATGTTTATTGTTTTCAAAACACCAGATGCCCCGTTCATTGTCCCAGCAATTTTCAAGCATCAATAAAAATGTCACCATAACTCAGGTGATTAATGTCCATCCGGGAGACAGCCCGGAGCTTTGTCTGGTAGTGGAAGTTTTGACTCATCATAGCTCAGTAGGTTAATATGCCTGTTGCAAAGAACGTGTCCAATTCACATCACAAAGTGCATATAATATAAATAGGTCAATGCGTTATCGCTTTTGTCAGAGAGATCCTTATGTTACTTCCAGTTTAAAAGTTAAAATCCTATTATAGAGCAGTGGGATATATAACTGTCAACTGCAAGGAATATATTACAGCTACATGTGCTTTTTGCCCAGTCTTTCCTTAGCCTAATATTTCAAAAAGGGTTCATATGGGTAGAAATAATTTGTATTATTAAAGAAAACCCCTAACAATAATGTTACATTTTAAATTCTGAATTTGTGCTTTTTCAGACCAAGGACTCTTAAACTATAGCGCCTACAAGTATGGATGATGTGACTCCTACACCTTGTAGGCCTCTGTCATATGTAAAATTTTCTATACACTGAGTTATACACGTATGATTGTCTTCGTGCAACGTACGTGTGATGTAAAGTATTCTGACTCCTTAAACTGGTAGGAGTGGCACTATAAAACGAAATGAATCTAAGAGACGGTGGTTATGGAGACTTGGGGGGCATTGTCAAATGGTGATAGTAAGGGAATCCGTGGTGAGGGGGTTATGGGGGGGGAAGGCGGGGGGCGCCAGTAAGCATGTTCCCACAGGCCGCCACCAGTTCTAAAGCCGGCCCTGGAATCTTAGATTAGTAACAGTGAATTACGGGGGAACCTAACGGTTCTGAACGACCTGAAATAGATGACGAAAGAGAAGCTTGAGTTGTCTATGATACCACTCAGAACCCACAGGTGAAAAACATCCCCATAATTCACTTTTTAACTATCTATAATTTCATGTTATGTATGGCCCACAAAATCATCTGCCCTTGCTAGGTTGAGGTAAAGGAGTAATGGGGAAGCAACACATTACACAGCCTCTCCTCTTTGGTCCAAATGTAAAAACACATACCTTAACTGCTGACCTTAACCATCCCTCACCACCTTCCCTTTGCCCTCCTCCGGCTGTCCTTTCTGCGTTCAGATAAAGCAGACAAGCAGCACTTCACTGACAGGCTATCCCTGTCAGCTTGGCCTGGAAGGCCTTTTTGATGTAGAAACAGTGGGTAACAAGTTTTGCTTTCAAGTGCTGCAACGTCATAGCAGTGAAGTACCAGATTTAGAATGTGGTGCAAACTTAGAGGCTCACTGTGACAGCCATCCATAACAATGCAATCAATGCTTTATTAGTGTGACCAAACACAACATTATTGCTAAATCTGAGCTATACATGAGGTCCACAGTGCTGCAGCTCCTCGCTCCCAACCATACCCATATGAATAAGGGACTTAACATCTGTGTTTTGCCAGACTATCCATAAGTGTTGACAATTTAACCCATGCACGTGGAAGGGAGCATGTTATGAGTTTAAAACCTGGGCTGCATCCAGCCTGGGCCGCTGGTAGCATCTCAGTTCAACCCCATATCAAAGTAATGGAACCACCAAGACGAGCAGTATTATCTGATTAAGGGCATGAAGAACCAATATAATAATGCATATTGCTTACATTAAGGTCAAACTGGGCCTGGCCTCTAACCCTAATCCACTTCTGCTATCAGAACATTTTTTAACATGTCCATAAATTGCATAATTTTACTTTTCATTTTCCTTTATACCAGGGCTATTGGCTCTTCACATTGTCCGGAATCTCTTTTAATCTTCCATTGAATACAGCTGCTGTTCTATGTGTTGGCCTGTAGCAGAAGTCAAGGCTATTAATGACACTTGACACCTCCGGAGAAGCCAATGTCTGGACTGCTTGCATGCTGTCAGCCAGCCACAGCTGGCACAGGTAAACGTGGTGAGGCAGCGGGGAGGGGTGGGGGCAGAGCAGGGAGTGAGAAAGGGGAAGTCGATAGACAACGTAATAGGTATAATTAAATAAATAAATAACACCTATTTCCATCGTCTGTTGCTTCCCCCCCTGCCCGGCCCACCGCGCTAACCTGGGTCTCACTATTCCACCCACTCATTGCCACTCACCAAGAACAAAGATGATATTTGTCATACACTGTATGCCCATGCTTGTACAGCATTACATCTACATTTGCTCTCAGGGTGCACAAAACTAGGCTCACCTTGTTCCTTCAAATGAGCATTTGTCAGCAATTTCTGGCAATGCCACTCCCTGAAGTCAGCTATACAGATCAACCTTCTTGCTTCCCAAGTGGATAAGCCCATTTAAGTAGTAATGTAATTCTTCTGCTGATTAGAATAGGGCATTTCATCACTTGTGAGGAAACATATAGATCAATCAGTAGCAATTTTGTTAGAACTACACATACTACAAATTCTTGGACTACATACATATGTTGTTCAGGGCTGGACTGGGAACAGAAACCGGCCCTGGCAAACTACTCAGCCCCCCCCCTGCGGTGAGGGGGAGTTCAGCCGAGCAGTTTGCGAGGGCCGGTTTCGGCCAATTTTGTTACTGGGGTTCGATATTGCCAACCCCCGGTAACAAAAACGGCCCCCACCCTAGCGGCCTACCGGGGAAACGCCCGGTGCCCCCTATGGCCAGTCCAGCCCAGATGTTGTTGCAGATATAAACCTGCAATCTGTGTCCATGCCCAAGTACTGGAAGGAGATCTGAAGACAGATGGTTATGGAAGTGATATTATTACTAGCCCATAATCCACAGATGGCTGGGCAGATAAAGAGAGTTAATCAGTAACTAATACATTACATGCTTTGGTTTTTGACTTAAGATACAGAGGACTGGGTTGCTCAGTTAATGGTACTCTGTTTTTTGGACATAATTTCCAAGCCCTTCCCCTTGATACGCAACATCCCATGCCCACTGCCCTGCCAGTAGCGCAGTAATTGACATGCACTGCAATGGCACTATTTGCAAGAATCCCAACAGCATCTACTGCGCCCAAAGACACCAGTGTGTGCCCTAGGAGAGTGCATGCATATTATGATGATTAAAAATGCAGATACATTGAGGTGGTGTCGTAGCACTGAGACTCATTTTAAGCTATCTTTGACTATCCCCTCCTCCTTCTACATCTTTAAGAGGCTAGAATGTATTAAGCAACCCTGAATTTGAAAATTAAATTAGTCTCTGCACTTACCAAGACTCTTAACATAATATTTTAGAATCTTCCGCGGTTCATCACATCTTTGTATTTATGTAAACTTGTGATGAGGTGTTGGACGTGGCCCTTTTTGCAGGGTCATCCCTGAACTTTTTGCTTTCCTCCTAGCCTTTTTTCTGACATGGTGTTGGTGGTTCTAGGACACTGGGCACTTTAGCACTGCTGTCCAATGTAAAGTGCGTGTGCTCTTTGTGGTAAGGATGGTAAGATTGGTCTATACCTGTTTGGCATATTTAATTTACCTGTCAGTCCCTTGTAAAGTGGTATCGCAGATACCCAGGGTCAGTAAATTAAATGCTACTGGTGGGCTTGCAGCGCTGATTTCGCCACCCACCAAAGTAGACTTTCAAACCTGTCTCAGGCCTCTGCCATTGCAGGGCCTGTGTGCGCAGTGTTACTGCCGCTGTGGCGTGACACCTAAAGTGTGTGCCACATCTGTGACCCCCCCTTTTACTGCATGTCAGTCACCCCTAAGGTAGGCGCTAGCTAGCTCTATGGGCAGGGTGCATTGTAGGTAAAAGGTAGGACATGGTACCTTAAGCGTGTGACATGTCCTGGTAGTGACAAACAGCCATTTTTGTTTCTCACTGCTGTGAGGCTGCCCTCTCATAGGAATGCATTGGGGATTCCCTGATAAGTGTTTCAGTGGTAATTCCTGATATGAGAGGAGCAACGTGGTCAAGTTTGGTATGTTTGGAATCGTAATAATAAATGCTGCGCAATGGTGTGCGCACATTTATTATCACTGTTTTAGAAATGCCACTTTTAGAAGTTGCTCAAAAAGGTACCGCAATTAGCGCTCCCTGCTGCTGCACTGCTGGAAGGAGGAAGTGCTCCATTATGAACCATATTGTCTAAAGTAAACCAAGTAATCCAAAGTACACCAACTTGTAAATGTCACTTTTAACCATGTTCTTCATTTGTTTATAGAATCACTCCGGAGACATCAAATTAGACCAGAATGTTTTATTCTTGCATTTTCAAATGCATTGTGTCGCCAATCCAGGCTTTTACATCGGCACGTGTAGTCATCCAAATTGCATGGCAAACACCTATTTAAAACCCAATGCATTTCGAACCTATAGGTTCTTCATCAGGGGTCACTGTGAAAGATTAGAAAACAACAGCTTTAACCAGCAGCTCAAGAATAGAACTCTTTCAAATGATACTACACCCCTTTTAAATTCGCTAACAAATCGCTTATGCTAAACAGTGAAAAGTAGAAAGTGAAACCTCCCCTTTCCGTTTACAAGAATCTAATTGTGCCCATTTACCTTGTGAAAGCCGCAACCGGCATGTTAGACCTCTTCATGCCTCATAAATATGTTGAAAAATGTTCATCATTTTCCCTCCCGCACAAACCGTGCTTAAATACAACTCACACGTGTAACCAATTAGATGACGTAATCAGAAACAAAGCCCGAACCCTTTTGAAAATGATACCTTCTCAAAAACCCATAATGCACTTCCCTCGCTGTATCAAGCTAGAAACACAACCTGAATAAATCCAACCGGAAACTAAACATTCAATAACACATGTGCATGAAACCATAGACATAACAAGATATAAGCGTAAAACAAAAGTTAAAAAAACAGTGGGACATCACAATGTCAAAACAGCACTGACAAAAACCATTAGAGTTCATAGGACCAATAAACGTCACTCAAGATCTCAGTTCAGAGTGCTCTCCAAACTGCTGGTATATGATGCCATTCAAAGAGTCCGCTAGAAATCATGTGATGTTCAGACGTCTCCAAAGTGATGCTTTAAATGTTCATGTAAACTTCTTGACTAAACATCTGGGGTGCAATCTCGCATGGTGGCCTGCTCGGTCCAGCTTTGGCCGTTGAAGATCTTGGACTCCAGTCCTGCAAAGAGAAGAGGAGCGCGTGGGCTCTGCAGCGCTTGGCTGCATCGTCTCCAGATGAAATCCTGATGTGGGGTTTCCCCTGCAGTTCCAGAAGACAGCGGGAGCCTACCCCGCATAGCTGCCCTTTAGGAGCAGGAGCCCACCCCGCATTCAGTGTTTCTGATCGTGGGAGCCCACCCCGTATTTTTGTGCTCCTTTAACAGCGGGAGCCTACCCCACACTTCTGCGATAAAAAGAGGAAGGAGCGCCAAGAACGGAAGTCAGGCGGCGACTTTGCCTGACTAGGGGCGGGGCCTGTTCCAGAGGAAGCCCCACGGAAGCAGCATTGTGTTGAGAGGAGGCGCGGTGACTTGATCCGCAAGGGAATCCTGAGGCGTTGCCGAGTCCCGCGTGTGGCCAGAAGGAGCCAGAACCTGGTGGGCTCCATTTCCACCTCCCTGTGTGCCCAAGGAGAAGAAGGCGTAACTCATGTGACTACAGGTCACTGATTGCAGCGGATGGCTGCTCTTGACCTGCAACAGCCTCCAAAGAAGTGGTGAGTGAGGCTCATTGGGCACACTGTTGGTGCCGCCTAACTCCACGATCGGAGGAGTATGTGGTCCCGGTGAGTGGGGACCTAGCAAGGCACATTGTCGTTGCCTGGAGCCTAAAACGACCTGTCCCAGTGAGTCGGGCTGGTGCCGTGAAGCAGTATTGGTGCCGAGTGAGTGCACCAGACGGAGCCCAGTGAACGGGTCTCTCAGGGCACTGAGGTGCCAAGGCTATTTTTCCAGCTGCACCCCAAGAGCGCGGGCAACTGCAACGTTGGGCAATATTGTTTTAGAGTCCCAGTGGGGGCTCAGGAGGCACGGCAGTGCCAAAGGTCATTTTCTCAGCTACACCGCGAGAGCACGGGTAGCTACAGCGTGGGGACAGCTCTTAGAAGGTGATAAGAATGGGGTGAGACGCATCCCACGCCCCCAGCGCATTGCGCACAGTGGTGTTTGCTGCATTGGCAGCCAAGAGGCTAGTGGTAGGCCCCAGTTACGCCCTGACATTTTGGACAAAGTGCATTTGAGCCCCAGTGAAAGGCCATTAGTCCTGGGGTCAGGTTTGGTACTTGTTTGTGCCAGGAGGGCATAATGCCCTAAAGAAAGGTGATGTATGCACCTGGGGAGTGTCACTAAGGTGCCCTCCTAATTGTGATTTATGCATAATGTTTTTTATGCCTAATGTGATGCAGACATAATGTGTTTATGTTGCAGGTGATAAGGCTTAATACAGTATTTTACCAGTAGTCACTGGTTGTGTTTTATATGTGGTATTAGTGCTTTCTACAGGTTTTGACAGTGGTCCAATTGGCCCTGTCATGTATATAATCCTCTGTAAATTATGATCTGGTGCCAGTTGGCACAGTGTATATGTGTGATGATGATTCTAATGTGTTTTGGATAATACAAAGGCTATTTTTCATATAAACTTGTGTGGAGTTTCTTTTGTGGTGTGCCTAGTGTGTTGCTGCTGTGTGTGTGTGTTGCGCAAACTCTTTACACATTGCCTCTGGGATAAGCCTGACTGCTCGTGCCTAGCTACCAAGGGGGTGAGCAGGGGTTATCTTCAGCGTGTAACTCCCTTGCCCTGACTAGAGTCGTGGTTTCTGCCTGGCTTAGGCGCAAGCCGTAGCCAACCAGAAATCCCATTTCTAACATGAGGCATAGACATTTTTGGAATGCTTGAAATTGCAATACAATATATAATGTGCAGCCCAGTAAGGGAATAGGCCATTATTTAAAGTATGTTAGACCTTCACAGTAGAGCCACTGTTCCATTATGTGCGTTACTGAAACAGGCAATCATCTTATTATTGCTTATTAGAATCTCAGTTTGGAATAATATGTTGAAATACTGTTTCAGAATATTTTACTGCTTTAAAGGTTTAGAGTTTCCATGAGGGGTGTGCGGAATATCATAATCTTTTTCTGTGTAATTTTACATAATGTCATATAAATTATGCAAAGTTACATAAAAGACAGAAATTGCTTAGAAAATGTCCAGGGAGCAATACATCCTGTGAAATTTGCATAATGTGACATTTTGAGAACTTTGCTTCACATGACAGTTGTAAATGTCAAGATTATAACTAGCAGTTGCATGAGAGTAGTTAGCTCCAGCTTTGGCTGGTGGTAACAAGCATAGATCAATTATGCAGGAAACCAGTATTACTGAATTTCTAGATGTAGTCAAACGTTCCTATAAATATACCATTAATGTTAAATACACAGACAACCATCTGTGCATGGTAGCATCTAAGTCACAGCGATCTCTAAATGAGGGCCTTAGTTGCTCCACTTACAAAAAGCATTAGCTAAGACAATAGGCCTTACTTTGCTACCTCCAGATGCCCACCAAGCATACATGCAAATTCATGGTGGCCATCTAGTTTTTTTATTTTTAACATTGTTTTGTAAATCCATTACAAGATGGCCTCCATGCAGGCAGGCATGTGCATTCACCGTGGCCATCTTGTAATGACTTTTGTTATATTTTTTCAAAAACATTGAAAGATGGTTGCCATGCATGTGCACACTTGGACAGCTGCAATTTGGAATAGTTTGGCTTTGCCAATATTTGTACCGTGATTCCACAAGCTTTGGCAAATCCAAACCATGTGTGATGCAGTGCAGTGCCTGGTTCCGGGTGATGGATGGTGGCAACGGGTGGGGGGGTCCTTCCGCTCTGTGAGGTGCGGGGGCATAGATTGTAGTGGTAGCATGTGTCTCCAACAGACAACTACAGCTGTCTCTAGCTACAGCTGTCTGTAGGCAAAACCTATAAACCATATAACAGTTACTTCAGTAGGGATTGTATCCCTTCTATCTAATTGATGGTTACTTTTCATGAAATGTAAACTTTGTGAATTTCATTAGTGTCCTTAGAATGTTGCATGAGCCTAACGAGCACCAGTGGTTACTGCTGGTAATTAGCATGGGACTTGCAAGCAGAGAAGCAATATTATTGGATCTCAAGATATGGTAAAACTCTGATCTCTCAATAACATTCATGTTAAATTAAAAAACAACCATTGTCTGCAGGTTTACAATTATTTTTTCAGCATTCACAGTGGTCTCTAAATGAAGACCTTATTTTTCCATTTAGAACAAGAACTAGCAACTTCAATAGGTCTTTAATTTTCTACGTCCAGACGGCTGTCGCGCATGGATGTCCAAGAATGGACAATTTCAAGATGACACTGTCCATGCAAGCGCATGCGATGGCGGCCATCCTGTAATGAATTTTCTTATGCTTTTTGAAAATCCTTTGAAAGAAAGCTCCTGTGCCTGTTCACACAACTGTCATTTGGAATTATATGGTTTTGTTTAATTTGTGTGATTCAGTTCAACAAGCATTTACAAAGCCATGAGTGGTGCTGTGCCAGACACCAGGGGCAGAAGGTGGCAGGAGATGGCAGTGAGGTTCAGATCTTGCTCTATGCGGTGCTAGGGGGAGCACAGGATGTATTGGTAATTTGTGTTTCCAACTGACAAGTACAGTCGTCTGTAGGCAAGAGCTAACTGCATTCAACAGCTACTTGTGAAATATTTGTATGTATTTCATTTAATTGATAATTTGTCTTCTTCCAACAAGCGGCTGTTGTGCATTTTGCTTCCAGCAATAATGTTTGCATAAGGCCAAGCATTCATGTAAGGTTTTCACATCATAATTCATCACTCTGGCTCTAGAGGAAATTAATAAATGAACAATTGATCTGTCTATTTGTTTAATGGATGTAACATAAGATGGTCTTTCAAGGTAGCCACCCAGCATGCTTGTTTGGCTTAAAAGGCCCTCACGATTAGAATTACTTTGGTAATTAAAAAAACACAATGTTGTTGTATTACTGCCCCGGTTCTCATGGTAATTCTCAATTTTTTTCCAGTTGCTTAACCGGGAACTTGTCCAGGTTTCAGCTGGTGATATGCCCGAGTAGGAAAGACTGGACGTGATTAATTCCTGCATCTCTTGTAATTCCCAATCAGCAGGTTGACAGTCGGATCAGGAATTGCGAGGCGCTCAGCATGAGTGCCCACAGCATTTGCACCATTTATAGAGAATATGGAACTGCTGACTTTGGAATTGTTTACACAAGAGAAGTATGTTAGACTTGGCAATGGAGAGTAACTTAATCACATGACAGTGCAATCTGTTTTCTTTCATTGGGGGCCCACTGATGGTGGTAGAAACAAAGTACAGTTCGTGCAGAGATCACCCTGAGGCAAGCTTTTGTTGTTATAGTTGTCTGTAAGAAAAGGTTTCTTTTTATTTTTAAAGTAGGCAATGCATGCTTCATTAACTCTTCTTTTCCAATGTTTTATTGCACGGAAACCAGTGCTGGAAGAATACGGATGTCAAAACACAGGTAAATATTCATAGAGATATTAAGATTTGCTTTTCCAATCTCGTTTCTAAATGCAATTCATTTTTTGGCAAGCCAAAATACATAAATAAAACATCATAAACTCAAAATGTCTATTTATCACCCTAAAGAAGTTATGAGTTGGAGTACTGTGTGGATGTTTTCATCGTGTTTCCAAATGCCTATGCGCTTTTAATTAGTTTGAAAGCAGGAAGGAACATACAAAGTACATATGGTGCAGTATGCTTCATGTAAGCGAGGCGCCATGTTTTAATAATGGGCTTTCATTTAACAACTCAGTTCATTCAAAAAGAGTTGTAGATCCCATTGCCATAAATTGACGTGCACCACTGATGATAACAATATGAAAAGGCAATGTTCCTTGTTGTATACAAGGTGTTTCACAAACATGGACCTGTACGGAAAACCTCAGTGTGTTTCATGTCAGTTTTAAGAAAAAATGATACTGAAGCGCACTGCGTTATGTCAGGGACCAAGGGCGGCATGGACAAGCAGAGAGCCGTGCATGAGTACCGGCAGGTAATCATTCCACCAGGGAAAGAATTGTTTGGGCTTAGAGACTGAAGTATTTGCTCACTAGATGAATATGATTTCTTTAGGGAGAGCTAAAAATAAGATCGGGATTGACATCACTATTTCCTCTGCCTCAGTTTTGCTCTTGTTCACAAAAGAACTAAAGATTAGGGGTATCATTTTCATAGAGTTGGGTCACAATGGGGCGCAGGAGCGGCGCAACTACTAAGTTAGACTTTTCAAACCACGCAAGGCCACCTTGCATGGCCGTGAGTCGCTTGATAATTCTAGAGTAACGCAACGCAGCGCAAATTGCTGTGTTGTGTTACTCTGCCCCAGGGAGGCATTGCATGGGTGGTGTGTGGGTGTTTCCATGATTTTTGATGCAATCTCAGATTTACCATTACCATTACTGGTAGACCTGAAAATGCTTCAAAATGCTCCACCTTCCCAGGTGAGGAGTAGTGAGGAGAAATATTTTTATTCCTCCCCATTTTCTCCTCTTTCTATGTGTGCTGCATATTACAGCACTCATAAAAAGAAGAACATGTCCCAGATGATTGTTTTTGGAAGGAAGGTGTCCCTTCCTGCACAAGAACAATCCAGCTTACAGTGCAGGCACCATTGCACCGTGGTGTAAGGTCTGTATTGGTGCTAGGCAGCACATTGTGCGCCAGCACAAGGAAAAGACAGGAATGCATCATATAATGTTATATGCTGCCCTTTCCCTATCATGTAGCGCAGCAAAGAGCTAGCTGCACTGCGCTGCACAATTTCTTGATAAAGGTGCCCCTGTGGGTGTCAGAACGTGACAGATTATCCCATCCTCCAAACTCTAAATAAGGACTAAAATAGACAGGATGCCTCCATAAATGTGTCCAGCCACCATCTATTTATCCATATCTCTCTCCGTTTCACTTGGTCTCCCTCTAGATGTGTCTGTTATCTGACTGTGTTGAAGTTGTTTAGAGTAACAGCTGATGTCCCATAGAAATAGTGGGGCAGCTCGGCCTTGGAAATATCAAAAACAGAAAGAAAAAAAATCCACTTAATTTATGGTTGGTGCACTTCTCCTCGCCGCTATTCTGCTCCTCTGGGCACAGGCTCCCAGACTCCCCTGTGGGCAAAGCCGACTCTAATCTCACCATGAGGGCAGTGTTGGGATTGGGCGGAGCGCACTGGTTTTGCACTCCATTGGGAGCTAGGTGCGTGGGCCTGTACCTGCTGGTCTCTCAACCAAGCAAGGCAGCTGGGTTGGAGAGAAGTCAGTGCGCATGGTGGATTGTCCATCCTAATGTTGCCAGCTAAACCATCATGCACACTGACAGCAGTACCCAACACTTCCCCTCCCCCTGCTTCAGTGTTGTGGCCCCGCCAACAAGTCTCTGACGGACAAAAATAAAATTATAATCATTTTATTTTTCATCTGCCTCTGCAGGCGATGTGGCGACCAACTCCGCCATAGCGGAGGAGCCGCCACTGGTTCTTTATGATTGGATCTATGTCTTTATGCTTTTATCAATGTGTCAGCCTCAGTGTGCTGGTTTGTATGCATCCTTTCCAGAACCTTCCTGACTGGTCCTGGCATTTCTTCAATAAGGATGGAGTACAGAATAACAAATAGGGTATATTGAGATACCAGAATATCACACCCAAAACATTGAGGTCCAAAATATTGACAGGTAAGTATATATAGATAAGTATGTTTACTATTTAATTCCAGATATGTACCCTGGCAATATATACATATCTTCAAGGTATGTAGATGCAGAGTTCAGAATAGCAAATCCATACTTACCTATATAACCTTACCTCCTCAATATTTTGAGTATGATATTTCAGTGTCTCGGTATTCGAGACTATAACCTCTAGAAGGCTGCTTAATTTCGTACTTTTGTGTTAGGCTACGATTTGTTCTAGTATTCCTCTGACCCCCTTGATTTCTACCCTCTTTCCTCTCCTGCCTAACCTATTTTCCACTCCACTTTACTCTTTTGCTTTCTCCTTGTCCACCAGACAACTAAGGGCCTGATTTAGGATTTGGCAATCTTTTCTGCGTCTCTGAAAGTTGTGGAGGAGAGGGATGAGGAGGAGATTGCATCGGCCCCCCAGGTGGAACTGAGGATCGCCGTATTTGAAGATCTTCTCTAGCGCAGAGGTGATCTCTGTATCATTAGGGGGTCACACTGGTTCCCCTGAAAGCACCAAATATTCGGTGGATGACCACTATCGGTTTTGATAGCCATCCACCAAACTTTTAATTTTCAGAAACAAATTCCCAAAGCGGGAGTTTGATTTTGAAAAACAAATAACTGATGACCCAGACATGCAGGTAGTGTTCCCTGGGTGTCGGGGTGATTATCACGTTCTCCAATGCTGTGACGGATCGATAAAAATGACATCAGACCATCACCCCTTAATACGGTGGGCAGTGTGATGCACTTACTCCAACTCTGTGAGGCTGCAGAGTAAGCTTTCCCTTGACAGAGCCAACAATGGCTCCACTGATGGAAAGGTGACAGTCTGCCCGAGTTACAATAGGGCTGGTGGAACAAGAGTTTGCTGGACAAGGTACTCTGTCACACTTGTGGCAGAGTAACCTGTTTGCCAAACTCTTAATCATGCCTTAAGGTTGGCAAGCTCCTACTTTTTCATAACAAAACTAAGGCTGGGTAGTGATCGCTTTACTTGGTTGCACCACCACTTGGAATGTGCCAGTATATTTGTCAAGAATCACATAAACAGTACTGTGATAGTGGTGCTAAGAGGTACAGATGCATTGACTACCCAATATGCTTCAAATACATTGGTGAGGCACCTCCGTACACTTGAAAAACTAAAGTACCAAAGCACTCAACAAAATGTCAAACTCTGGTATTTGTCACCATGCATATTATTGTGCAACACACCAAAATTAGAGAACAGGAGTCATAGATTCATTGTAGAAACTTGTGTTGTAGTCCAGAATACAGCCGACACATGTTTCGTCACACAAGTGACTTTTTCAAGGCTAACTGTCATAAAACTGTTGTCATGATCCCATGGGTCAACAGGCCTGGATGAGGACAAAGATTTCAAAAGGTCATAGCCTGGAGCAGAGTAGCATCCCAGGTCTTTGGAACGTGTCCCAGTGTTCCACACCATGAACGGATCTTTGAACTCATCCGTAAATTGAACATACTGTGTCAGGAGAAGTAGAAATTAATTCCAATATTATATCAAGTAATTCCGCTAGACCCAGTTCTTCCAAGGGATTCAAGGTAATCCAGAATATGAAGGAGGCGGTATTAATATGTTCTAAAGAATGACCTGTTGGGCACTGAGACAATAAATTATGTATGTAGTACAAAATTACGACTTTTTCGTGTTGGGATGATTATTCCAGACAAAAGGCTCCTTTCTCATTTCCTTTCTTCTTCCATCCTTTTCACTCTCCTGTCACCTCTAGCACTTTGAAGAAGCATAAGCGTAGCATAAATATTATAAAAGCACTGCCATTACATATATATCTGTTGGTCTGTATGCTTGGGTGACTGCATGCCAGATGGTCTGTGTGCATGGGTGCTTGTGGGTTTTTACTTGTAGGTACCTGTTTGCATGCTCTGTGCGTGAGCTGGTGTAGACAAATTGGTCCGTGTAGGTGAATTGGTCTGTGTCTGCATGGATGTCGTATAGGTTTCATTTGTGCTATTGTGTGTGCGGGTGTTGTGCATGTATATACCTGTGCCATACAAAGTCAAGTTTTTTCATTCTTGTTTCATTAGGAAATAAGGGAACCTGTTCAGTTAAATTATGAAGGAAGTGGATGGGTGTATGGCTTCAGTATGGATAGGCTCAATGTCTAGTCGTGCAGAAAGGTCTTGTTCAAAACAGAGAAGTCTGGTGATGGTGGCTGCATGGCATACAATTAGTTTCCTAAGGCAGTTTCAGGTGTAAACCAGTTTGCTTTAAACTACCGACAAGTCTAGCAGAGGTGCCTCCACATAGCAAAATAATTTTGACCCCCACTTTGAAGGCAATTCTGGGCTTGCAAATGTCTGTCTTCATCTCCACCAATCTGGAACTTTTTACCCCATCTATCAGGGGCGTAGCTGCAGGGGCGTGGGGGTGTTTGGAGTGTTGCACTTTCTCCAAAAATTTATTTCCTGATAAGTCGTTGGGTACAGGTGCTTTCAGTCATATATTGTGGGATGTCAGTCGGATTTCAGCAGGAAAGTTTACATATACACAAACACACAGGCGCACGCACGCACACTCACACACACACACACTCTAACAATAGTGTGTTTTCTCTTTTAGTACTGGTGCCAATCCACATTCCTTTCCCTTTGCACTACCCCTTATGCTCCTCTCATGCAATTGTTGTATTGTTGTATAATGTATTTAAACATTATACGCCAGCCTGATTGTCAGAAAATCTGAAGCCGCCCCCCCCCCCCGCCCCCCCTCGTCTTACTGACCAAGCTATGCCACTGCCATCTACGCCTGATGTGAAGGTTGTTTCTTCTCAGTCGATACAGCTTCCGGTTAACATATTCACCTCGGGCTCGGTCCTGACTCCATAATGATTTGTCGCAGACCTCTTTTCATGGAACGCCTGCGGCAGTATTTTCATGATTAATTATCGTTCCCTCAATGATAATCAATGTATTTAATCAATAAGTCGACTGCAGCGGAATCCGTGAATTCCCTGCTGTGGATTCTGGGAGCCCTGGCTGGTATGCGACACTTCTGTGCACCTCTGTCCCCGGCTGCCTGTGTGACTTGTCTGTGATGTGTTTGCAATGATCAGTCCCCCTTTAGTGGTTCCAGTTGCAGGTTTTCCTCTTTCCGGCTCGTGCCACGTCTTTTCTCTTTGCTCTGCAAACACCCACCTGTTGAATAATAGATGCGTGCACTCCGTGCCAGACTGACCACACGTTTCGCATTAGCCTTTGAAGAGTCCTTTTTCCCACCTTTCATCTCATGCATTTCTTTTGCATTATTAACAACCCCAGTGAAGTGTCAACAATGCACCTCTACGCAGGCCTTGCGTTTTACACTGATGCATTTTAATTTAGGTTTTTGCTATCAACAAAGTATGACTGGTAGAAAAAATATATATCTTTATCAGTCAGTCAAAGCTTTTATTTCGGTAGAATACCATAAAAAGACATAAATAAATATGTACAATAAAACATGATTAAATAGACATTGCATAGAGCATAATCCATCAAAACATTAAAATGTATGTAGTAAAAAATTACACGGACAAATGAGAACAAAATTTTTCCACATAAGAACATATTGTTGGAACTGTATCCAAGGCCCAAAATGTTCTCACTACACCACAAGCTTCTATAGTAACAGTAGTAACAATGCTAGGATCAAGAGAGTTGTGTGGCAAATAGCATATTTTTTGACCTGGTGAACCACATATAAAGCAGATATTTGGCCATCGCAAACACTATCAATGGGGTAATGTCGTACTTCAGAATTCTAAACACCTCCTGATAGTCCCTGAGACCCCTAGACTTGCAGAGCTGGATGATCCACTTCTTCCTTGCCTTGTTATATCGGGGGCAGAAAAGAACAACATGCAGCTCTGTTTCACAAACATCAGTACATACAGGACACGTGCTTAAGGGATCAGATGCATTAGACCATCTACATGTAAAGGCCCTCAGTGGTAACGAACCGTGTCTAAACTGAATGTAAAGTTTCTTTGCCAGAGGTGGTTGGATAACATCCAAGAAAACTTCGAACTGGGGACTAATCTTAATGTCCAGAAAGGTGTCAGTAAGCCTACCCAGAGAGGAATGCAGTAAAATTTCCTTCCGATACAATTGCAAAGCCTCCCGCAATGATTTCTTAGATAGTGAGCGGCTTGTCTCTTCCGGTGCGGACCATAGGTCCCCCATCCCTATGAAATAACAGAGGTTCTTTACAAATGTTAACCAAGGAATTTTTTCCAATTTTCCCCTTGACAGTATATCGCCGAGATCATTCCTATAGCTTGCAAGCTCGGGCGTTGACCAGAGTCGTCTCCAGAACAGGAGAGGGCGATTCAGGGCAATCTCTTCTATAGGAACTAAACCTAGATCCCATCTCAAGGGAATTAAGGGGGTACTTACAGGTAGTTTCAGCAGTCGCCTAATAAAAGAATTCTCAATTGACGATAAGGAAGCAGGAGTACAATATCCCCAGAGTTCAGCGCCGTAAAGCGCACCCCTTCTTGCTTGGGATTTGTAGATTTCCATGGGGGGGCCCAGAGGTTTAGAAGAAGTGTTATTAAAAACCTTCAGGATACCCCCCACTGATTGTGCTAGCTTCAAATTTGCCTTCGCCATATGAGACCCCCATTTCATTTTGTCATTGAGGGTCACCCCCAAATAATCAAAAGTGGAGACCCTATCCAGCTCTACATCTCCCATCTTAGGGTGGGGACAGTTGGTTGAATTAGAGCCGAAAACCATAAATTTTGTTTTAGATAGGTTCAGTTCCAAATCCCTTTTTTTGCAGAAGGTGCAAAAGGCCTCTAATGTACGCTGGATGCCCATGTAAGATTTAGACAACAGGAGCGTGTCATCCGCGAACATTAGGGCCGGTATCTTACGCCCCGCTAAGATAGGGGAATCCAGATTAGCGGCGCACAAGAGATGCTCAATCAACCCATTAATGAAAAGGGAGAAGAGAGTGGGGGCCAGGACACAGCCCTGCCTCACACCCTTTTCAACCGGAAATGGCCCTGAAATTTCCCCGCATCTCCCAAATCTCACCCTTGCATAAGTGCCTTCATGCAGACGTTTGAATAAATGGCAAAGGTAGGGGGGAACACCCATCTCTAATAATAAAACCCATAGTTTTTCCCTTTGGACCATATCAAATGCGGACCGAAGGTCCACAAAAATCAAGTAAAGATTGCCTGCACCCATGCTGACTGTCTTCCAATGAATCAACTGTAGCCTAAACAATTGATCAATGGTAGAAACCTTTGCTCGAAACCCCGCCTGGAGGGAGGTTAGGATTTGATGGTCCTCCATCCAGGTCTGCAGTCTTGTTAAAAGGACTCGGGCAAACAGCTTCTGTAGGACATCAATCAAACTTATGGGGCGATAATTGGCTGGATCCAAAGGGGAAGATTTTTTATGAATGGGTATAATTTCTGCTCCCAACCAGGTATCCGGGATCTCAAGGCCCTGCAGAATGGCATTAAAGTATACCCGAATGTAAGGGGCCCAAATTTTTAATTCGCTTCTATACAGGTCACCAGGGATCCTGTCGAGCCCCGGAGCTTTCCCTACTGATAGGGTACTAAGGGCCAACTCTATTTCTGAAAGGGAGAAGGATCGACTCACTAAATCTTCCTGGTCCATTTGATTCATTACAGTATCGTTAGGCGGGGTTACCGGGTCGAATCCTCCCC
Source organism: Triturus cristatus (assembly GCF_964204655.1). NCBI lineage: Eukaryota > Metazoa > Chordata > Amphibia > Caudata > Salamandridae > Triturus > Triturus cristatus. The sequence continues at coordinate 1,529,948,391 of NC_140591.1, forward strand.
TAGGGTTATTGAGAGAATAAAGGGGTTTAAAATGGGCAAGCCAGACCTCCTCGCTGAGATTGGGGATAATAGCGGGGCTGCATGCTGCCGTACCAGTTCGTACAATGTTCCAAAAAGCCCTCGAGTCACGATCTGCTAATGCTTGCTTCATATTTTGCCACCTTAGATCCTCCCACTCAGATTTTGCCTCCTTAATCAGATTTTTGTAAAAGGCCCTCGCAGCCTGGATACTAGACTGTGTACCCTTTTTTACCTCTTTAATCAGGGCAGTCTTGGCCAGCCTACAAGAACCATTGAACCAATGCTCAGGCCTTGTAGCCCTTGGACTTGAGACAGTAGAACTGTAGAAAAAGCCAACCAGGCCGCCGAGGAGTTCCTTGTGAATATTCTGGAAATCTAGGAGATGGTTCTGCCGGATATCCCCATTGGGGCTCAAAAGGTGGGAAACCGCCTCCAGGGAGCGAGTGACACTGCTATATAATGCTGCAAGCTTTGTCTCATCGGTCACAACCCTTGCCCACCTAATCCGTCTACCTCCTGCAGCTAGCACCAAGTTCTCGCTATTTGATGGTGTTAGGCCCTGTGGGACTCCACTGCCACCAATATTATTTACCAATTCCAATGACAATAGGTTGTGATCACTATCGACCCGCGGAATAACAGAAAAAGCTGCTAAATAGCCCCAAAATTCCACGTTCACCAGAATGTAGTCGATAGTCGAACAACTCCCGGGTCTATTAAAAGTGAAAGAACCCGGTACATCAGGACAAAGTCTACCATTGCAAGCCCTCAAGGAATCTGCAATGGCAAGCTTGTTGATCTCAAGGGCTAGTGGGAGGAGGCGTTTGGCAGGATAGATGGTAGGATCTGGGATTTTATAGTTTTCGTCCTCATCACAAGTAGGGGAGGGGATCCCAAGGAGGGGTTCAAAGTGACAGTTAAAATCCGCACCTATTAATTTACGAGACGCAGAGGGAAGGGAATGTAATACATCATCTAGGGCACCCAGAATCGACAGACCCAGCTGTACCGGATAGGGACGCAGGTAGACATTTAGTACTACCAGTGAATAACCGGCAGGGAAGGTAAGTAACAGACACAAGATATCAGGGGATTTTGAATCTATGGGCTTTGCAGAGCAACCTAAGTGGGTTGCAACCCAAACAACTAACCTCCCCGAAGGTCTGCCCCTGGCACCTTGGACCGCAGGAACAGAAAAAGATGCGTAGCCCGCCCTCACTGGAATGTGCCGTAGCCATGTTTCTTGGAATAGACAAATATCATAATTGTCCATTAACTCTCCCCACTCAGGGTCAGAGAGTTTGGACTCCAATCCAGCCACATTCCAAGACCCTACTAAAGGTCTGCGTGTATGTATGCGGAGGGAACTGGCCACCAGGGGGAGAGAGATGGGGGAACAGTGAGAAGCAATATGCTCAGGGGGGCCCAACTCAGGGCGCCCTTCCGTGGAGCTGTTGTTCAGAAGCAAAGAAGAGGTGGAAGTGAGTCCTCTCCCGGTACCAAGTACAGCCAAGGAGAGATCCATCTCCACACCATGGCCATCCCTGCCCAAACTCCCCCCGTATGCATGTGCCTTCCCTTGTTATGTCTCAGGGGTGATGGTCAATCCACGGAACTGAGCACATCAAAGTGGTTGACAACCGGGATATTGAAGTAGGAATTATAAGAGGCTTGGTGGAAGTAGGGAAGTTCCACAGGGTTCAGAACATTGGGATGGGGGTAAAAATACCCCAAATGAGAAGTGTCAATGGATCCTAGTTTAAACTTCCCACCCAGATCCAATATATGTCCGACTACTCTAGGGTCCCTAAAATTAATCAGGACACAATCCCCACCGATATCCTTTGGTCGAGTCCCTAGCCAGCTAACCCTGCGAACAAAAAGGATCTCCCCTCTACCAACTCCATTCAATAGTCTATTTTTAGACAACCAGTGAATGACTTTATTTTTTAGTTCATAGTATGTTTCCCCCTTAGCATTTGTTAGTGGGGGAACTCCTGTAAGCACGATCACATAGGGTGCTGCCTCGGGAGGGAGCTGTACAAGGGGAGAGGAATCGGCCAAGCTCCGTGGAGCTGAATTCCCACCCATATTAGAGGGAAGCCTACCCCCACCAGGGCTCCGTGGAATATGATCCTTATTACTGTGGGACTGATCACATGCTGATGAAACAATAGAGACTCGGGGGATAATCGGGGGCATAGGGGGACCAGCAGGGAAAGGAGGGGCAGTTAGCAGCGCCAAGGGTGGCTGAGCTAAAACAGAAGGAGTAGGGTGCGAGGGGAAAATAGACTGACCTTGTGGAGTAGGATTGTTACTCGTGGCTTGGGTACCAACACCCTCCATACTACCAGAGTTATGCAGTAGATCGTGAATTGGCTGCTTCTTCCCAATACCTTTGGTATTGATTAAGGATACCAACCTGTCGATTTTAGATGACAGGGTTTTTAAAAGAAGGTTTAGGGAGTGGTCTATATGTGACTGTAGGTCTATTAATAAATTAGAAGCCCAGACCGGTGGGTTAGAAATGGGAGGGTGTTGGGCCAGAACTGGAAGGGCAGGCCCAGCTGCAGGGGGGGCAGGATGTATACTCCTTTTTTTGGATTTCTGTTTTTTTTTCCTTGGCTTTACCTGCTTCTTGGGGGCCACTATAGAAACAAAGGAGGATGATAATGGGCCGACTTCCGCTTGCTCAGACTCGTCTAATATCGCCTGTGCACAAGGTAGATGGGTAAAGGAGGGCAACATAGATGACATAGCTTCCATGTCCACCTGATATGAAGACGAATCAGCCAATCCATCAGAAGGGGGTGCCATAGTAAATGCAGGGGTAATGGACAGCCGTCTTTCCGTGTTTTCAATGGCTGTAGCAACCACCCCAATTGTTTTCTGCAGCATTTTATCTATAGCTGTAAGACTTGGGAGCGGCGGATTTGAATTGGCTAGTTGTCTAATCATAGGGCGACTCGATGAAGGTTTAGAGTGTTTCCCCATAGTTCAGGTGCAGCCTAACAAGCTGGTATATTGCAGGAAAGAACACCTATACATAAAAATAGCTAAAAACTAAACAGTATTTGTTAAAAGATAGAACACTCTATGCACAGCTTATGACTGAGTGCTAGATGTAAAAATAATCTAATGACCAGTGGAGATTAGAAGTCCAAACTAACCCGGTGTCCGCGACCAAGAGATGTGGCCCAACCCGGCCTCCTTCGGCCTATGACGGCCACAGACGGTCCCGCCCTTGTCCCGGGCTTGTCCCGCGACGCGGGAGGAGCGACGGACCTTTAAGCGCCTCCGGGTGCGTATGCAGCGCAAAGCACTGTGGGGGCTGTGGTCTCCGGCCGCGAATGGTGGCAGCAGCGGCGAGGAGGCACCCAGCGAGAAGGCACCCGGAAGCGGCGGCAGCAACACCAGCACCAAGGCGCTCAGGAAGTGTCACCAGCGGGTAGGCAAGTTTGAAAATGAACAGGTTTCCCGCTCTGCAGGAGGAGCGACGGTCCTTTAAGCGCCTCCGGGCGCGTATGCAGCGCAAAGCACTGTGGGGGCTGTGGTCTCCGGCCGCGAATGGTGGTGGCAGCAGCGGCGAGGAGGCACCCAGCGAGAAGGCACCCGGAAGCGGCGGCAGCAACACCAGCACCAAGGCGCTCAGGAAGTGTCACCAGCGGGTAGGCAAGTTTGAAAATGAACAGGGTTCATCAGGGTATATCTTTATCTGTGTCCTCTTATATTATGATTTCCTATGACACGGATTTCGCTCATAAAAGTGGAATAGTCAATTTTTCTGAACTTTTGAAATTGGACGTAAATATTTAGGACAATTGTGAGTGCAACTTAGCTAGGGGTGTGATAAGTTATTCTCTCTTGAACTTCCTATCAATTTTGTAAATACTATGGCCTCTGTTTACAAAGGGTTGTGCAAGCGATTGCGCAGTGCGGCACAATTTTACACTGCGTCTGTAGACTTTAATAATAGTGAGTATTTCGAAAAATGCTTTGACCCACCCGGGCAAACTTTTACTAAACAACCCCCTATGATTACTATACATACTTCAGTTAATTTTTAGGTCTGGATTTAGAAATTTAAATGGGAACTTTCTTATAAGGGGTTATAAGGTGTTATAAGGTGTTGTAAAAGAAATATTGCCAACATTCGTCCAGTTTCAACATATCATGGAAACAGTTTTAAATTAAACTTTGAAGAAAGGGGCAGCTCTATTTTCAGTGGTATCAGCACTCGTGAGCAGTGCGTAGATATCCCGAAAGTTGGAGACTCATCAAACTACAGGTAGACTTACCTGAGGCTTTGCATACGTAATACAACCTTTGACAGCACCTTTGCATGACACTCTTGTCCCTTTTCAGCAGCAAGAGTAATTTATTGCAGAACTGCCCAAACCACCTTAGGTGTGTTTTTCAATGTTAATATGATATAAATGTATCATTTCCATCCTGCCCCCTGAAACCTGTAGTTAGAAGCCCACTTTTACCCTCCCCACTCGTGCATGCCAAAAACCAGCACATGTATGATATGGAACAGAGAGGGGCAACTAAGAGCACAGAAAGAAAGCACATGTATGAGAAAGTACAAACGTGAAAGTAAATAAACCTGCATTATTATAACAGAGCCATAGCATCTCTGTAGTTTTCGATCAAAATATTGAGAATGTAACATTCACCTGCCAAAATATTGTGGTAGTAAAAGCACAGACTAACACAATATTGGAGATATGGAGTTAAGAATATTATATGAGATAAAGTACCCGCTGCCGTACATATTGCAAATTACAGAGGAGTTCAATGAACATACAGTGGAACGAGACCTAGGGGTTGCAAAAAATAAACATGTTGCTAAAAATATCTATTTTCTGCTTGCCATTGTACAGCTAGAAAAGTAGAGCATAAGAAAAAACAATGTCTTGTTTTTGTTCTTTACTAGCTGCTTTAATTATGCTCTGTAACATGACCTGCCTCACCCATCCCCTGCTGGCTCAGGCAGTAGATATTGTGATATCAGAACTCACCTGTAATTAGTTATTACAGTTGAGTTCTAATGTTATGTCCTTACAATAGGTGACTGGGTGCGCCACATGTCGCCTAATACAAAGAAATGAGAGATGGGTTTTTGTACAGGGATTGACGAATCCCATGTATTATAAATCTATACTTACCTATATATACTTACCATTACAATATAGTTGCAGATAATATTTTGGCCATAATATTTTGGCAGGTTGATATTTCTGGCATCAGTATTCAGACATATACCTCTGCTCTGCCTGTCATATAAATGGACATATGTTCTTCAATTAAACCTGAGGCTGGGAGTGTGGAGAACAGCTTTCCTTGGCATATGTTTGTATGTCATCTGTACCTGACCCTAGTGCAAGGAAAATAACAGCGTAGTCATGTATCCTGACTCCTTAGGTGCAGCTACTATTTCAGAATATGCCGAGGTAGCTCACAGATGTCCCTTACCCGAGAGACCCTTGCCCAGAGCTAAGAGATGTGGTGGGAAATAAATCACACCAGGGCGCTGTTGCAATGCTCACATAGTCACCCATTGCATTGCTTTAGCATCTAGCAGCCCGCATTGTGCCCCGCCCAGTGGTAGGTAAGGCCACCATAGACACGCTGCCTCATTAATCAAAAGCCGGCTGTGCAGATGCGGAGTCCTCTGCGCTAGAATCACAGGCCATCACCAACACAAGCCATGTGGCCAAGTCTAATTTGCATGCGGCTGTCCCCACCTTTTTCCGGCCTTGTCTCTGCCCGTAGCACACATACAATTATTATTATATTATGATGATGATGACGAGGATGATGATGATGATTGTTATTATTATTATTATTTTCAGAATGAACTATAGCCAATGAATTTGGAGACGAGGAAGGCAACTGGGGATAAATGAGAGCAAAAAAGGGGCATATTTACTAGTAAAGTGGCAAAGCTTGTCGTAAGCCAAGAAGGCTAACGACACGCTCCGTTACTTTAGAAAGCACGACTGCACCATATATACAAGAATATGGTGCAGCCCTGTGCTTCCCCCTGTGCTGGCTCTAAATATAGCTGCCTAGCGCCAACGCAGGTACCCTTGCAGAAGTTCATAAAACCTGAGTCATAAGGCTGGAAGAATCTTGATGGAAGCAATAAAGGGGGTAGAGGTGGATTATGCATAGAAGTGCATTTTGAACAGACTTCCGGTGTTTCCTGATAGCAAGTTAGAGGTAAGTCTCAGCGTTTTGTAGGACCTTTAGGAAATATATTGCTGGGGCTGACATGACAACAGCAACAAAGAGAAGACAGCCTCTTGGTTGTTTTTCTTTACGTCTGTATGTGGGGTGTGGGGATGCAGCTGACCCCTCTGACTCTCACTGGCAAAGGGGAAGACAACATATGACTTCCCTCTGCTCAGCAGTGATATTTCTAACCCAGGTAAGTATCATGGGCAGATCAGCTTACCTCCTATCTAGTCTGCATTGGCCGAAAAAGATTATATTTGATGTGAGTGACAGTGGCGTAATGAGACTTGAGGCGGCCCCCCTGCAAGGTACGTAGAGGTGCCCCCTTTGGACTCAATCAGGAGCTCTCAGCGCGGGTGACTGTGCTGAGGGGACCCCCTGCAACTTGGGCCCCCCAGCACCGCGAGGGATTCCTGGGCCTGTGTTACACCAGTGGTGAGTGATGCTCGGTGAATCAAAAATACTATTGTGGATGGTAATGTTATGTAAAGAAGTAAAGAAAAGCAAAGAAGCTCATTATGTTTATTAAGTTGCTGACTCCATTTCTAGAGTTTTATAGTGCTTAGAAGTAGACTCCAGCAATATATTCATGCTGAAAGATAGGCTATCACAGATCTAAGGCATGCTCATCTGAGCTCGTCTGCGCACGCCCGAGCCCGAACGGGCCCTGGGGCCAGGACCCCTCCACAAGCAAGGTTGGATTTTATGACCTTTACAAAAGAAAAACTGAAAGTGCTGCGGCCAGTTTTTCGAGATTGTTGCAAGGCGTCATTGGATCTATCTCATAGTAGGCAAGTTTATCCCTCTAGCAATTTTTCACTTAAGCCAAAAGAATATTGCACGCAAATTGAGATTGGCAGGGTAACTCAACGAAAGACATCAGGGGACTACGGGCTCGTCAACCCAAGTAATGGGAGGGAAAGGAAGTTTCAATTCTTCATTATTAATGTACGGTTGTTGCCCAGGCACTGTGAGTTTTCTAATGACTTTGTGCTGGACCATACACTAGATGCCATGTTTCTAACCGAGACATGGTTGCATGAGGCCTCCCTGCCGGATATTGTTGCTGCTTTACCTCTGAACTATTCAATAGTGAGAAAAGATAATACAGGGAAAACGGGTGGAGGAATTGCTATTGTTTTTAAAAATTATTTTAAATGCATAGCTTAAGACCTTATGATTCCGAACTGCGAAGCAATGCTTTTCTCACTAGAATTGACACATAGATTTACATTATCAGGGACATTAGTATATCGCTCTCCGGGCTACTCAGGGAATTTGGAGACATTGCTCCTGGAATTAATGGCTCCCTACATCCTGAAATCTGCTAATTGTGTTCATCTGAAAGATCTGAATATTCACTTTGAAGACAGATCTTGTTGTGTTGGCTAGACCTTAACTGAGGACCTGAAAGCTGTAAATCTGGAGCTAATTAATTCAGCACCTACACAGAAAGCGGGACATCTGCTAGATCTGAACCTGGCCAATATACAAACACGGGTCTCAGCTCCCTCGTGCCCCTAACATGGTCGGACCATTACGCCAAACCATTCTCGGTCAGAATGGGCCTTGGTCCGGCAGGATCGAGGGGGGCACGGTTTAAGAGCGGGACCTGGTCAAAACTGGACACAACAGGTCTGAACAACCTACTGAAGAACTCAGTGTTCAATTTAATACAAGTTGCCAAGCTTGATCAACCCAGGATTGAGGAATGGTTGTGGATGCGCTGGACACAGTTCTACCAGCAAAAATAAGTCACCAAGTCAGAAGCCATACTCAGACCCCACGGTTCACGGTGGATTTAAGTGCAGAAAAATCTAGATGTCAGGGCTTGAAATGACCTAATGATCGAACTACAATGAAGAGATTAAACGCATATATAAAAATTAACGTAGAACATACCATTGTAATTCTATGGTGGCCTGGAGAATATACAACTCATAACAAGTTACCTCTGCTCAAATCACCAGAAAACCTTGTTTAGAGTGGTCAAGGACCTATCAGATCCCAGTAGGATTTCAACAGCAGCTATATTGTCTCAAACCCAATGCTAGGAACTGGTTTTTATTCGTCAAGAAGTGTCTGATATTCAGATCTCTCTAGAGAAAGGAGGAAAGGAAAGATCACCAACAAAGGTACTGGCGGGTTCTGCAGCTTTTGTTGACTCAACAAAAACTGAGGGGATGCAAGTAAGCCAGAAATTAAATATCTGGGACTTCATGTATTTGCTGGAATTTTTGGCAACTCAGTCATCAACTAAGGTGGGCTCACCAAGTGATCCTCTTCCTCCTTCCAAGTTCAGTACATTAGATCCGGAGATTCTTCAACTGCTGGTGGAACTTCTAAACTCCTCCTTAACAGAGGGGCTGGCCCCACAGGCATGGAAACATGCCTTGGTTTGGGCTCTTCTGAAGAAACCCAACCTAGACCCCCGACAGCTGGGGCAACTATAGACCAGCCTCAATGCTGTCTATTTTGGCCAAGGTCATGGAGAAGTATTATAACAATCAACTTTCTGGTTTTATTGAGTCCCAGGGTTCTCTACACCCTTCGCAATCAGGGTTCAGAAAGAGACGCAGAACTGAATCCACCCTTCTAGGAGTCACAGAACATTATAGATGGCTCCTAGATAAAGACGAGATGGCTGCACTAATTCTTCTTGATCTTAGCACGGCGTTCGATACTGTGTCTGATGAGACACTTTTGGTCAAATTGGCGGCTGTGGGAATCCAAGGCACAGCCTTGGCCTGGCTGTCATCTTTTTCAAAGGAGCATTCATTTCATCTGATCTCAGCCAGTGCCTCCTCCAAGCCACAAGCCCTTACTTCAGAAGTTCCTCAAGGCTCAGCCCTAAGTCCTGCACTATTTAATATCTATGTGCGGTCACTGGCAGACTTAGAGGACAGCTGTGGACTCGCTTTATTTTCTTATGCAGATGACATGCAGATCATCCTTTCCCCGTCATCTGCGAAGAGTCATAACTCCGAGGCACTGAATGCATGTTTGGGTGCGGTCGCGGGGTGGATGAATAAATATTCACTCAAATTAAACGGAGGTAAGACCGAGGTACTGGTGTTGGGAAAGGATCCACCATTGTGGGTTCCCCAACATTGGCCCGCAATCCTGGGTCTCGTACCGGAACCAGCAACCTAGGTTAAGAACCTTGTCTTTTTTGTTGGATAATGAGCTTTCCATGAGGCCTCAGGTGGCGAAAGTGGCAGCCAACTTTTTCGCGATTTGGAAATGGTTAAGGAAGATCCTCTGGCTGCTGCCATTTACTCCTCAAAGGACAAAAATTCAGGCACTTGTCATGTCAAGACTGGACTACGGTAACATGCTTTATCTAGGGGTGGATAAAGTCTCTATGAGACTGTTACAAGTGGTTGTGAACTCAGCAGCCAGAATGTTATATAGACTTCCAAAAAGAGTGTCAACCTTTCACCTTCTCCGTGAACTTTATTGGCTCAGGGTGGAAAAAAGAATTAATTTTAAAACCCTGTGCTATAGGTATAAAGCAAGATCGAAGGCTGGCCCTAGATAGCGTCTTGAACTTGCCAGACCTTATCATCTGGCACTTTCCTAGTGCTCCAGTGGTCTTTCCCTTTGTGAAATTCCCAGAGTGAATCGTAGTTGGATTGGAGGCCAATCATTTGCGTATCAAGGCCCCAATGTGTGGAACGCCCTTCCAGAAGCACTGAGAGGTTGTCCCTCACTAACGACTTTCCACAAGGAACTGAAGACCTGTGTTATATCTGCGTGTGAAATCGATATAAAAGAAGATGACTGAAATTTAGTTTTATCCAGATTATAGATTTATTCCAAAGTTAAGTCATGACAGAAACATACGAGTATCAGGTAAAATAGCCCCACCGGGAGCAGCATCCCTGCTGCTCAGCCTACATACATCAACTGACAAATCCACTCAAACATACACACAGGGAACATTATATGACATCACTAAGACTGGCTGAGCAGCAGAGCACAAGACACAGAAAAGAGACTAGATAGAGAAGAGAGCAAGATACCACACTGCTGCTCAGCCAGTGTGACTGGGGTTGCGGTATGTTGGTGTGTGGGGATGCTGTGGAATATTGGTGAGTGAGAGAGTCAGTTGGAGTATGAGCTGAGCAGCAGGAAGGCTGCTCCTGGTGGGGCTCTTGATGATAACATTTATTGGACAAATTTATCCAATCAGTAAAAGATAAGGGCATTTTGATTGTTGCGGGTGATTTCAATTGTCAATTTGAGCCCCTACCGGGGCTCATTGACCCAATTACTAGGGAGGAAGACGAACAATGGTCCATACCGGCCCTTCAAATCCCACCTGTCAAGGCTTGGACACCACTAGCCCTGCAAATGAACTCCCTAACATTATCTAACTCACTTAGAGCCTGCAATGGGCGCTCTTTGTCGGATCTTGAGGGTAAACATACTTTTAATCGTCCAGGCCAGACTTCGCGTATTGATTATATTATGGTTGAGGCCAAAATGTGGACGAGGGTTATGGATTTTATGATCCATCCTCGCCATGATAGCGACCACAATGCGCTGACCCTTGATCTGACTGTAGTGAGGGAAAATAGTCCCACGCAAAATAGTGGTACGCCCCGACCCTTACATCTCTCTGGCGACAGAAGACGCCTTAAGTGGACGCTGATCCTTAAATCCCCTGATAAAATCAGCCTTATCTACTCGGCCACATGTAATGCCCTTGCACAAATGTGCCAAATCTTAGACCAGGACAGTGATACCAGGAAAAATCATGTGTCCGAAATCCATACTGGGCTAGTTAACATGTTGGGAAATTACTTAAATCCCTTGATCTCCAGGAAAAAGAGAACTGCAATGGCACTCTCCTGGTTTAACCATGAATGCAGAAAGGCAAAACTAGCCCTATTGGCCACATTAAAATCTGGCGATAGGAAAGCGGTCGCTATGAGTAGAATTAAATATAAGCTGACCGTAAAAGTGGCAAAGCAGAATTGGGAATACGATAAATGGGAGGACATTAAAAGAGCTCTTATTAAAAAAGACATGAGAGAATTTTGGGCAATTGTCAGATCAGAATCAAAGGAAGGCTGTATAGCCGATGATCCCAATATTGCATCGAGCCAATGGGTTGATCACTTTCAGAGTTTGTATGCTCCGTTGGCCCCCACTACTGAGGCTCCATCCCCCCCGATACGATTAACGAAGGCACTGATAGTATAACTCCCAGGGAGGTAGAAAAGGCCGTAAACAGACTTCCAGTAGGAAAGGCTCCTGGCCTTGACAAGATTCCTGGGGACCTTTACAAGCATAAACCCGAGGTGTGGATACCATACCTTTGCTTACTTTACAACGCAATCCTTCACGGTGCCCCCATTCCGAATACCTGGGCAGGCGCAGAGATAGTCCCGGTTTTCAAGAAGGGCTCCCCCCTCTTGCCTAGCAATTACCGCCCGATCAGCCTAATTGACGTCAGCCAGAAGCTCTTTGCACGTATTATTCTAGATCGAGTGCAAGCCTGGATGGACGAAAAACGAATACTAACCCCCTACCAGGCTGGCTTTAGAGAGAAGACATCCACGGTGGACCAACTTTTACGAGTACAACTTCTTTATTGGAAAACCGTGAGGGTTGAGGATGGCAGCCTCTACCTTATCTTCGTCGATCTCAAAGCAGCTTTTGACCTAGTCCCTCGGCAAACTTTGTGGGCGGTTCTGGCTGAGATGGGGATGCCTGCCTGCCTTTTGGAGATTATAAAACGGCTCCATAATGACAATTTCGCCCAAGTCAGGTGTGGTAAGGGGGGCAACTTGACTCCAAAGTTTCCAGTTAACCGTGGAGTAAGACAGGGATGCGTCCTGGCCCCAACCCTATTTTCTCTTTATACTAATGCATTAGTGCCCCACCTGAGGGGAGTTAAGGACATCGATGCCCCCAAACTTAACAACGAGCAGGTGGTCGCACTAATGTTTGCTGATGATACCCTCCTGGTGTCTAAATCCCCTATGGGGATTCAACGTGCCCTTGATAGTTTCTCTGATTTTTGTCCCCAGAGAGGCCTTGAGGTTAATTCCTCAAAAACAAAATTTATGATATGCAACCCGCCCAAAAACAATGGTCCAAACCCTTCTCTCAATGGTGTTACACTGGATAGGGTTTCAGTCTTTGAATATCTTGGTGTCATACTCTCGGATAGGATGGAATGGGGTCCCCAGCTAGCAAAAGCTAAATTACGACTCACGCAGACTTGCGGTGGGATCCTTAAAATATATAGAGCTTCCATCTCAAAACCGATAGCACCCACCATTGAGATATACAAAGTACAAGCACGGGCTGCATCTCTCTATGGGGTTGAACTATGGGGGCACTGCCTAACCGGAGACATTGGGAGATCAGAGAACTTGTTCTTAAGGTCGTTACTCTCCTTACCACCCAGCACTCCCCTTATTCCACTTAGAATGGACCTGGGAGTAAGGTCTATCCAAGACGAAATTGCTTTAAGGCCACTACTGTATTGGCGCAGGTTGTGGGCAACTCCAGAGTTAGTGGATTATCAAAACGATTTAAAATCGTTAATGACCCCCCGTGGTATAGATAATATACCGTGGCTTCTTTATATCAAAAGGGAGCTTATTAGATTAGGCTTTCCTGCACTATGGCACCATCCTGAAACACACGCCCCTACACTCTCTAGAGCTGAATTGGTAAATGCATTTTGGTTAAATAAAAAAAATATGATGCTAACCAATAATAAATTAGGCTCTTTGACCACAGACTTCTTTAATATCAAAGAAGATTTCAAAATAGAGCCAGTTCTAGACCTGATGGAGCCTAATGCCTCTAGAAAACTATATATGCAATTCAGGTATGGAACATTGCCACTGAGAGCCTTCACAGGGAAGTGGTCAATAAATAATCTCCCTGACTGTCCAACCTGTGGAGCCCCTAGCGAAACTGAACTACACGTTCTCTTTTTCTGCCCAACATACAAATCACAACACATTTTTGACACGCACTTTACTTGCTCTTGCAGGTTGCCATCGTTTATTTTAATGTCCTGATGAAGACCCTGCATGACGATTCAAAGTCGCTTATATTGGGTTGAAACGTCGACGAAAATTGTTAGGACCAGTGCGAGACCTGTTTTTCATACAATTTTTGATTTATCCATGAAACAGTGTCATTGTTTGTCCTCGATACTGGCCCTCCTCTTGTATATTTTGTATATAAAAAGTCTTTCCTGCATTCGTTCACTGTATATATTATGCACAATTTGGTCACTTATGTCACCTTGTCACAAATTCACTGACTCACTTTACAGTCTACTACCTTGGTAATCCTGCATTTCCAATGTCATTTGTGCTTCTTCATATAAATGATGCAATTTATATATAAAGAATGACATTACATCTTTCAAAACAAGCCTGATCTTGATTTGTACTTTGAGATTGTGTGGTCAACTTGATTGATTCCTCCTTTTTTCCTTGATTCATTCTTTCAACAAAGTGATTGTTTTACCCATACCCGACAGAACCATTGTTTTCCTATAATAATCCTACCCAGGTTCTGAGGGACACAGGGTCACCCCATTGTTTATATACTATACGTGCAGATGCTGATCTGCGAGGGTATTGCTCTTTCATTTGTTTGTCTTTCATGAATGTGCCAAAAATATTTTAAAAATGGAATCCTGTGCTTGAACATTATCTGTTATTGTATTATGTCTGAAAAAGAGACATTGTCCTATACTGAGGAGTATATAGCCAACCTAATAAAAGAACAGGGGAGCTCTGGCTTCCTTTTAGGCCCAGACAGATTATCGGTAGATGTGGGCCTTAATGAGAAATTGGCTAGACTAGAGCGGTTGGAAAAGAAATTAGTGCGCTCTAGACTACATGGCCATGTATTGACCAAATATCTTGAATCCAACATAATTCCCAAGGGTTTACAGGTTCGCAATGAACCGGCAATATTCATAGACGTACCTAAATTCAGGGAAGGATTTAGTTTTGTGGCGAATAATTGTTCCAGGCACTGGATGGTGCTTGGAATAGAGACTGCTATAGAATACGTGAAAAAACTTACACAGGAGATTACGGAACTTAAAAGGGAAATCTTGGGGGACAGCACCCTAACAAATGCCAAGGAGGCTCTGGAAAGGGCCGAGAAAACTTTAGTGGAGTTCAATACGACAACTTTGAATAAAAAGCTGGATAAGCTGTCTAAGGACATTAGAAATTACGACAAGAAATCCACTTATCCTTACTTGGCAGAGGATTACTATCAACAGGATAGTCAAGGTTTCTTTTCCAATAAAAGCAGACAAGGCCCTAGAAGATTTAAGACCTTCTCTGACTCTACAGTTGGCAGTGGTTCAGACTCGGATCTGGATAGACCTTCCACCAGCCACCAGGATAACCAATTGTCCCTTTTTTTAGGGGAGGGCCCGCGACAATCAAACAGGGGTGGAGGCCAGGATCAGTTCTGGGGTCGCTCAAGAGGATGGAACAACCGAAGAGGAGGGAACAGCCGGCGCACCAACTCGCGTGTCCGATTCTTCCAGCCGGAAGCCCATGGGGAGATCTCGACCCGCAGACAAACATATCGTTGGTGAATTCACATTCTGATGATATAATCGCCAATTATGCATTACCTCCTGTGATGTTGTCACTACCCTCACAGCATGACACCTCAACTCCAATGGCTGATCAAAAATCTCAAGCAACAGTCATGAATGGGATACCATCGGAACATCCTGTTGAGATACCGATATCAACTGCACTGCTAGAGCAACCGACCACTATTGCCACTGTAATTGACATTTCCCAGCAAGTACCATTGCATCAAGCCAATATCAACCTGGCTTTGACTCAAGTTAACACTGACTCTATGCCCTCCGACACTCTAGATCCCATAATCAATCTTTCTGATTATGCACTAACAAATGAAGAAAAGATGGTCTTGTCCAAAGGGTTATCATTTGTACCCACGGCTGTTCCTGACTCTTTCAATGTCAAGGTTGAATTGCAACGTTTCTTCAGGAAAATCCGGTTGAAATATTATTTTTCAAAAAACATCTATGTCCCAGCCACCACAGCAACACCTTTCCGACCTATCTCAACATTCACACCAAGTGCATATATGATGAGCGAAAAAATACTCGCTTATGAAAAGATTGTACTTGAGGAGATTATGGACCTACTCCGGAAAAAGGAATACATCAGATATAACATCAGTAAACCTGAAAAACTGGCTCTCTCTACTTTGGGAACTAATGAGGCCATTGTAATAAAAGCCGCCGATAAGGGGGGAGCAGTAGTTCTGCAGAACACACAAGACTATGTTGCAGAAATAGAGCTCCAATTGGCATGCAGAGACAGTTATCGCCTGGTACCTAGAGACCCCACATCTGAAATCAAATCGTTGATCGAGAGGATTACGACTCATGGAGTATCACAAGGCTTCCTCAGTCAATCTGAATGTGATTTCCTGAACAAACGTGAGGCCAGGATTCCGACCATATATACCCTTCCCAAGATCCACAAACGTCTTGACAAGCCTCCAGGCAGACCAATTGTCTCGGGATGCGGTTCCATACTTGAACCGCTTAACCAATTCATAGACCACTTTTTACAGCCATGGATACCACAGACTAAATCATATGTTCGTGATACGATGCATATCATCCAATTGTTGGAGGGACAACCATTTGATACGCAAACCCAACTGTTGGTCACGTTAGACGTATCCTCGCTTTATACCTCCATTCCCCAGACGAGGGCCCTTGAAGTTATCAAAGAAATCCTTGACAAAAGAATGAGGCCGCACTGGATACCTACCGATTTTCTGCTGGGCTTGTTGGAAATTGCCATGAGACATAATTATTTTATTTTCATGAAGCAGTTTTATTATCAATGTAAAGGCGTGGCGATGGGAGCTACCTACGCGCCGAGCCTGGCCAATATCTTCATGGACGCATATGAGGAGGAACATCTATATAACCACCAGAATCCGTTCATTGACAACATTACCGTCTGGAAACGCTATATAGACGACGTTATAATGATCTGGTCTGGTACTAAGGACGAACTCAATCAGTTTTATAGCTGGCTGAATGCCAGATCCAATGATATCCAGTTCACCATGTCAAATGATAACAATACCATCGATTTCCTGGATCTTACCTTTGAAGTGGATGATGGACAACTAATTTGTGACCTCTATCGTAAACCAACGGAACGGAACACCCTCCTGAAGTATGACTCTCACCATCCACGCAGCCTAAGGGATAACCTTCCCTATGGCCAATACCTTAGACTGAGGAGGAACTGTACACGCAGAGCTGATTTCTTTAAAGAAACTGAGATCCTTACCGCTCGATTAAAGGAACGTGGGTATCCATTGGGTCTCTTGAAACGCGCACGCAAACGCGCATGGTATTGTCCGAGAGATGAACTCTTACAGGTCAAAGAAAAGAGATCCAAGAGTGAAAACATTGTATGTGTCACATCCTTCAACACGAAGAGCAATGGGATGAAGAAAATCATCAAGAAGTACTGGAATCTTGTTGCCAGTGAACTCCCGACCATCGAGGAACCCATCTTCGCGTTCAAACGGGCCAAGAATGTAAAAGACAGTGTTGTTAAGGCATACCTTGAACCACCAAAAAC
Source organism: Triturus cristatus (assembly GCF_964204655.1). Lineage (NCBI taxonomy): Eukaryota > Metazoa > Chordata > Amphibia > Caudata > Salamandridae > Triturus > Triturus cristatus. The sequence goes on from NC_140591.1 coordinate 1,529,965,313, forward strand.
ACGTGGTCTCAGAGAACAGCTGGGGCTACCTTCCATCGTGGGCCATTACAAGTGTGGCCAATGCAAAGCCTGTCCGTTGTCAATAGAGGGCTCTTCCTTCACCCATAATGACAGAACTTATAACTCATCAACTTTCACGAATTGCAACAGCTCCAATTTAATATATGTGATAAGATGTCCTTGTGATCTCTTATATGTGGGACAAACAACACAAAAAATAAAAGTGAGGATACTACAACACATGAGCCGTATCAGATGCAGAACGCAAGGGGCCCCCATGGTGGATCATTTTCTGGCACTTAGCCATTTACCTGAAGAATTGAAATGGTGGGTGCTAGAGAAGGTCAATCTTGCGCCAAGAGGGGGATCAATAGCGGTGAATCTGAAGAGAAAAGAGTGTAGATGGATTCATTTCCTCAATACTGTCCAGCAAGGGCTTAACAGCCTCGAGGAAACATCCAGGGAGATGGGGCAACTATGACACTTCTCCTTGCACCCCATGTCGCACAACCGTAGGTTCATCTGCAGTGTGTATATATGAGTTGTTCATGTTTTCATTTTGTACCTTACCTTGTGATTTACTGGCACTCTCACATGGGACTCTAAGACAGATCTCAAATTGTGCTTAAATTGTGCTCGATTTATGTCTTCATACCTGCCCTATTAGGCACATGTGTTGTAAATAATAACTTATGTGTTTGTCATTCTGTACCAATTGCATCTCGATGTATACATGCGTCTGTACACAAGTGTTGCGTTGACTACGTATGATCTAAGTTGCCAAACTCCTTCGGCATACCGCTTTACTTCCAATTGCCTCATCTCCTCCCACGTGAGAGAGCAGCCCGCAATACTGCACAAAAGCACACGATCTGTTCACTCCGTAATCTTGCTATCCCTGTTGTTGGACACATTGTTTGTCGGTCCACGTCACTATAGCGCGCGCCCTGCCTCAGCTGCTTCGGCTCACCGATGCGACCGTGGTTGCTATGCAACCTTACTTACACACCACTCTGCTGACTTCCGATAGCGAGAGAGTAGCCCGCAATACCACACAATTCCACATAACTATTTCTATAGCACACGATCTGTTCATTCGCTTAGTTTCCATGCTAGTAATACACGATCTGTTCATTCGCTTAGTAATTATGCTGATTGACATGTCAGCCACGCCCCAGTTGCCGTAATTCCCTGATGCGACCATGGTTGCTAGGCAACGCCCCTTACACGTCACCATGTCGACGTCAGACAGGACAGCCCGGCTCACCTTTATGTAGCAGCCTGCCTGTCAGTTGCGGCTTCTCCCGACTGGTACAGGAGGTGCTGCAGCGTGAGTCGTTACCGCTTTTCTTCCCAAGTAAGACATCGTCCCCATAACCAGTGCCCCCGGCCCTGCCCGGTCGTGAACAATCCTGATTGAATATTTATCCTTTCAGATTAAAATAGGAATTAGAACTCGGATCGGTTCCGACGCGATTTATTCACCGGAGTCGGCCTCATTTAATGAACTACGCCGTCTAAGGTGAGCGTCTCTTTTAGCACTGAAGTTGTTTTCCTCTTCCTTAAACGGATGATTGAATCGCTTAATTTCCTGAACTGGTCCACACAGAGGCCATTACTTTTAACCATTATTCCTAGCCTCACAACTTCCGTAAATGTTTGAATCGCTTAATTTCTTGAACCGGTCTACATAGAGGCCATTACTTTTAACCATTATTCTTAGCCTCACAACTGAATAGGCGCAGACCTTATGTTGTTTACTGACGGCAACACGCGTTTTTACTTTGACTTACAGAGACCACATTTGATGAGGCGCTCTGTTTCTCTACGCATGAACGGTTGTCTGCCAGGCCATCCTAGATCACTGGCTAGGTGAGTGATGGCCCTTATCATTCGGGATCACACAATTAAATAATCACAACACATTTTTGACACGCACTTTACTTGCTCTTGCAGGTTGCCATCGTTTATTTTAATGTCCTGATGAAGACCCTGCATGACGATTCAAAGTCGCTTATATTGGGTTGAAACGTCGACGAAAATTGTTAGGACCAGTGCGAGACCTGTTTTTCATACAATTTTTGATTTATCCATGAAACAGTGTCATTGTTTGTCCTCGATACTGGCCCTCGTCTTCTATATTTTGTATATAAAAAGTCTTTCCTGCATTCGTTCACTGTATATATTATGCACAATTTGGTCACTTATGTCACCTTGTCACAAATTCACTGACTCACTTTACAGTCTACTACCTTGGTAATCCTGCATTTCCAATGTGATTTGTGCTTCTTCATATAAATGATGCAATTTATATATAAAGAATGACATTACATCTTTCAAAACAAGCCTGATCTTGATTTGTACTTTGAGATTGTGTGGTCAACTTGATTGATTCCTCCTTTTTTCCTTGATTCATTCTTTCAACAAAGTGATTGTTTTACCCATACCCGACAGAACCATTGTTTTCCTATAATAATCCTACCCAGGTTCTGAGGGACACAGGGTCACCCCATTGTTTATATACAACATACAAATCCATCAGAAAACGTTGGCTTTGTCAACTCTGTAGGAATTTGGGGAACATACATTGTAAAGTTGCCTACAGAATCTTGAAGACAGACACAGCATTACCTATAGTCTTTTCGCTATCACGCTTCTGGTATGCTGTGTGGCGAAGGAGAAGTTCCCTTTTATGCTCGAACTTGTCGGTATAATGTATTGTTTTTATGACATTTTAATCTTTTAAACTTTTACCTACTGTTTTAATGAATTAATTGGCAACCAATCTAATCTTTATTGTACTCACTATCTATGTACTGTAATAATTTTTTCTTTTTTCTTTATGATTGTATGTTTTTGTGGATTGTTTATCTTTTATGGTCTATGACCGAAATAAAGATTATTTTGAGTTGAGTTGATAACATCTGTCTCAATAAATCAACCGACATAATCTACATGGACCAGGTGTCTTTCATTTACTACAACCTGGTTGTTTTAAAGCGACTCGGAAAAGACCCTACCTAGCGTTGAAATAAATAAATCTGTAGAATAAAAGACAAAAGAGTTTTTAAAAGTCTAAACTCTTATAAAGAAAGCGTAATGTTGAAGACCAACACCAACGTCCAAAAAAGAATATTTGTATTCATAGAACCTCTGAAGAAAACCCTTAACGCCATTGTGGTATAGTAAGCGTCAGATGGTTTTTATGCAGCCGTCCGGGCGCAGGACACCTCCAGCTCCTGCCACAGCTTGTCCTGAAGCGTTTCCCGCCTTCGTGAAGAGAAAGGTTAAGCTTTGCTACCTGTGTGCATGGATCTTCGCCCTTTGTTCACGAACCCATAACACTAAGCGGCCTCCTTAGGTTACCAACCATATCTTAAGAACAACAGTATAAAACACTTCACTGCATAATGGGACACTCACATACCACACTCCAATGCATCCTCGTGACTTGGACCGAGCACAATGCTGTGCATCTTAGGGTCACCCAGCAATCTACCTCAGTCATCATCTGAGTGACAAGTCAGTCACAAACTTCCCTCTGACCTTTCCCCACCCTGGAAATGATACAGATTTGCTTCTGTGAAAGACTTGAAATAAACCCGTCCCCATCATTAAAAGGGCAACAGAGCATCTCCAAGCTTTGCAGGGGAGTAGGGGAAAGTTTCTTTATTTAGGGGTAAAATATTTTCCTCCTGGAAAAAAATGAATTGAGTGTATTTGCAAAGAGGCTCGCTTCGGATGGGAATTGTACACAAAGACCACATTTAATGAACCCTCACATACTGTAAGGAAGTTTTGTAGGTTTCCTAAAGTCGTAAATCCAGACCTGTGTTTAGGAGTACACACATACAGGAGTACAGCTACGACTTCCTCTCGTGAATCATGCGCGTATGGCCACGCAAGGGAGGGGTACAGAAGTGCTCAGAGCCAAAGTATGGGAGAATTTCCATCCGCTCTTCGCATACCTGGCAAGCCCTGTGGCATAAGGACTAGCAAGTTCCTGTTCTTTAAAACCAGTGAGTGGCTATTTAATTCATTTTAAATAAGCTTACAGTGTTGTATGTGAGAAATAGATTTTCTAGGCAAACCTGGCAAGAACTGATGAAAAATGAACCTCCACTTCATGCAATTAAGAGCAGGAGTCATTGAAAGGGCAGGCCCTGCTAATTCTCTTTTGTTCTCATTGGAGCTGGAGACCGGCTGCATGTGATTAGATTACTGCAATTAACTGTAGCTGTTCTGTCTGGCATATGGAAGTGTAATTCAGTTGGATCCCTGGAAATGAGGTTTGCCTTGCTGTCTCACTCCATTAGCCTCTCTTAGTTTCATTGTGTAAGGATGACCACGTCACTGGACATTCAGACACTTCATCTTAATTCTTGGGGTAATTTTGTAGAAACAGGATATTAATGGAGACGCTAATAAGCAAATCCATGCCGATAATCTCTATTTACACTTTGCTTACAGTGCAGCAGCTAAAACACATTTTGTATTCTGTTCATATTGCTGACAGAGGTGAGTCACCCTGTCCCAGACCTTCACATGAGTGAGCCACAGATGCCAGTGATAGACCACTGGAAATAAAGGTCTTCTGTAACCTGCAGCCACTTTCTCGTAGGGTGAATGATAGTATACAACAGATCTCCAAAGCTCGACAATTGCCCATCTTAAGGTAAATTTGTCACACTTCATCCTGTCCTACCAGCCAGCGCCCTCCAGTATTTTGGGTTTATGTTGTGAGACCATCCCAATCACCACTGCACCTGCAGGTCTCCCTCGGTAGAGTATGTAATTTGCCCTTAATTCAGGTTTTTAAGGAGTAATGTAGCAGGAGTGCTTTCTGGATGACCTTTTAACCATATCCCCATGCAGAGCATCAAAGGGTTTCAATATGGATGTTGGTCAATCTCAAAGCCACTGATAGAAGTGGCATCATGAACACTTCGACTCCCAGTACCATCACACTACTGAACCTTTCTTCTAAGCTTAACCTGCTACTAGGAAGCTAAAGGGAGTGCGTTAGAAATTGGGTCACTGGTTGGCTGGTTGGCTGGGGTGTGAGCTTTAGTCAAGCAGCAACCACAATCTCAGTCAGGGTAAGGCACAAGCATACCCCAAATTAGCCTATGCTCACCCTCAACCCCCTGGTACCTTGGCACTGAGCAGTCAGGCTTAACTTAGAGACAATGTGTAAAGTATTTGTGCAACACTTCAAACAGTAAAACAGTAACAACACTCCACAAAAGAAGTCCACAACAGATTTAGAAAAGTAGAGCAAGTTTTAATAAATAAAACAAGATCAAAAAGATAAAAATCTAATTAGTAGATCCAGAGATATTGAATTTTAAAGACTTTAGGTAAAATAGCGGCATAAAGCACAAAGCGCCAACTGTGGATATCTGGTAGTGCTGTACCAGGACAAAGTCACAAGCTTATGCCGATCACTTTGGAGCACGGGCTGGCTACAGGCACCCAGTTAGGCTCAGTGAACAAAGTACCATAAGTCCTGGCTTGGGGAGCGTTGCGTGGATCCGCGCCGAAGATGTGTCATGCAGCAGAAGCGATGCATCTGTTCCTAGATGTGGCATGGCTGCGATGTGAGGGCCTGTGTCATCATCACGGATCCCGCCAACAGGGCTTGTGATGTGAAGTTCTGTGTTAAGGATGCCGCACGCAGTCAGGGTGATGAGTTGATTGCAAAGAGCTCTGGGGCTGTGATGCAGAGTCCGGCATTATCAGGGGTGCCACTGACGAGGGGTGTGTGTAGCCTTTGCTGAGAATGCGTTACACACAGACGGTTCCAAAGGCATTGCAGTTGAGGCAGCAATGCAGGTCTTTGCATCCAATCCAAGCAGCAGTAGAGATGCGTCGGTTCTGCTCAGGGTTGTGTTGCGCAGCAGAGGAGATGCGTTGGTTCTGCTGGATCCACAGAGGCTGGTAAAGCACCATATGCCCACTTCCACTGGTCTAGGACTGGTGTGGCATCAATTGGCAGGGTAGACTCACAGATGGCAGAGTCCAGGTGAAGCTGAAAGGTTGTTGGAAGCCTGTTATGTCCCTGAGGCATCAGATCAGGAGGCCAGCCAACTAGCACTTTGAGTCTATCTGAGTTAAAGAGATGCAGGTCCTGTACTTCTCAACCAGGTAAGAGGGCAGCAGGCTAGCACAGCAAAGCAGGAGTCCAGCAGAGAGCAGTCCAGCAGAGTGGCAGGCCTTGTAGCTGCACAGCAGTCCTTCTTCCTGGCAGAGTTTCCACAGGTCCAGAAGTGTACTGAAGTGATGGTGTCTGAGGTCCCTCTTTTATGCATAGTTGTGCCTTTGAATTGGGGAGAAACTTTGATTGGTATGCTTTTGAAGTGCACAGATGCACTGCCTTCCTGGCTCCAGACTAACTACAGGAGGTACCTTTGTGTGTAGACAGGACTCCTCCTATTCAAGTGTAAGTGAGGCTGGGTCCAGCTCCTCCCTCTCACCTCGCCAGTGATGGCCCATCCAGTCACACCTAAGCTCCCATTGTGTGTGGCTGTTAACTAAGAATACACAAAGCACAACTGCCATCTACACCCAGTCATGTGATCAGATACCGGCTGCAGGCATCAAATGGTTAAGGCAAGAAAATTCAATTTTTCTAAAATGGACATTATCAGAATTGTAGTTTAAAATCCGACTTCACTATAAGTTTGGATTTTAAATTAGGATTCCAGAGACACCAAGTATGAACCAATTTTTGTGTTTTGTTTTTTGGGAGTTTTATATAGCGCAAACTCACTGTATTAGAGTGCTTTACATGAGCACCAGTTGTGTTATAGACGGCACTTTCATTTTTTTTGTTAGGCACGGGGAGAATAAGTGATTTGCCCAGAATCACAGGATGTTGAGCATCCCTGCCGAGACTCAAACCCAGTTCCCCAGCTTCAAGGTTGACCAATCTAGCCATTAGACTACATCCTCTCCCCTTTGGAATTACACTTATAAAATGTAATAGAGCTACCCCAATCTTTTCCTATGAAAGAGAGGCCTTGCAGTAGTGAAAAATGAATGTAAGAGTTTTTCACTACCAGGACATGGAAAACTTAAAAGTACATGCCCTACATTTTAAATACATTGCACCCTGCTCTCTGGCCAGTTCAGGGCCTAGCCTAGAGGTGACTTCTATGTATTAGAAAGGAAGGTTTGGATCCAGCAAAAGGTTTATGTTGCCAGGTCGAAACAGTAGTATAAACTGCACACACATGGTCTGCAATGGGAGGCCTGAGACATGTTTAAGGGACTACTTAAGTGGATGGCACAATCAGTGCTGCAGGCCCACTAGTAGCATTTAATTTATAGTCCTGGGCACATGTAGTGCTACTTTACTATGGTCTTCACAAGTAAATTAAATATGCCAATAAGGTTTAAGTCAAAGTTAACATGTTTTAGGGAAAGAGCAGAAGCATTTTTGCACTGATTAGCAGTGGTAAAGTGTGCAGAGTCCTAAGGCCAGCACAAACGAACAGAATCAGCAAAAACAGGAGCTCTAAAGGCAAAACGTTAGGGGGAAACCAGCCAAGGATGCCAGGTCTAACAAGAGGAAATGATAGAAAGTAAAAACTGGGTTCTTTGTACCCTAGTTTGATGTATGACCATTAAGAACAACACTAGCAAGGACAGAGCCAGGGATACCAAATGGCAAACCAGATGAAGCAGCTGTTTACCATGGCTAACAGTAACTGACATACATGGGAATCCTTCGGTGTTTAAGATATCCTACTTCTTACCTTCCCGTAAGTGACAATCCTAATTGACGATACTATGAATGATTGTGTTCAGCATGCAACCCAATTCAAGATGGTTCCAAAAGGGCTTTATCATAAGACCTTCTATAATTCTCACCAACATGATTGTCCACATGGGAGACTATTATATCATAGCAACCTCAATGAGGGTAATGCAGTGATTCTGTTCAACAATGTCATCTTCATTTAAACTATAAACTAGCATTGTCACTGCCAAAAGGCCTGTATGTACTTTCAGTTATAAGGCACACCTATTAATTTTGCCTACACTTGCAGAGTGTGGTTTTGCCTAAACTTGCAGTGTATGGTGTGGATCCCATGAGAGTAAGACAAACAAATATCAACTGGAGGCCTCATCTTTTAAGGGTCTACCCCACTTACCCACTAAGATCCTCTCTCAAGCACATTAGACACACTCATACACTTCTTCACTTTCTCACCAAACTAGGGCCAGGAAGGGATTAGCTCTCATTCAATGGTGAGCATCAGCCCAGTGCTGGAGTCAAGATGCAGACACAGAGAGGTTGCAGCTGAGAACTACATGCTGTGGTAGAGGTTGGGGACAAGGACTTAAAATAGGAAAATCCCTTGTGTTAGAGGCTGCTGTGCTGGGTTCTTGCTAGTGGGTTTTGGATGAGTTTAGCATTTAGACAGCTATGGATGGTGTGCTGCTGAGGTCCACAGGGTTAACCCAGTTTTGGAGGTAGTTATTGTTATAGCATGGTGCCCATAACCAATAAGAGAGACTCGGGACAGAATTGGCCTTGTACTGGGGCCTGGAAGGGAAGGCTCCCATTTGGACACTGATGATCTGCCCAGTGCCAGAGTCTAAATGCAGACATGAAAAAGCTTTGATCAGCAGCTAGATCACGAGCCTCCAACCTCAGTTATAAGACCAACTTATGTTCAAAGAAAAGCATCCTGAGCTACTACTATTATTTGAATTGGCAAATGTGATCACATCAGAAAAGAGTACATTAGTGGCCACAATTTGCACAATAGCCAGTAGTAATCACATTAATGCATCAGGCACGGTTGCCAGCATTAAATTAAAAAACGGTTCGAGAATGTGAAATGTGGAACGACTCTATATGGGAAATATAGAACATCCATCGCCTCAGTACTCCTGGAACCAACTTAATAATATTAGTAACAAGTCTCCCTAAGGCTGCATGATGTATCACTCAAATAACCTAAAATATACTTTGAAAACTCAAACCATTTTTCTCCACACATAATCAAAGTCTGTCCTGAATACACACTTTTCAGTTTTGGTATTCATATTTTAGTGTAACCAGAAAAAACTTCTAATTTAGTTCACTGGGCTGTGCATAGGAGAGATACTGACAGTTGGCTGGAGAGCTACCAGTTGCTCATGAGCCACTCATTAGAGAAGCCTGGGCTAGATGCTGTGGAGCCGCCTGGAGACAGGGTTTTAGGATAATAGGCTGGGCTTTGCGATGGAGTTCTGGATCAGTTTGGCACTGAGGTAGTTATAGATGGGTAGCTATTGTTTTGCAGATGATTGACCCAATGCCGGAGGTAATTATTGCAGGGAAGATGGTTAGGCCCATCATTGGTAAAATGACGTGGACGAGAATGTGCTTTGCACTGGGAACAGGTAGGGCTGGAACCCTTGTGACAGCCGCGGCCCGTGGAGGGAGTTCCGTGGGGCGGTAAGGCGGGGCGGGGGAGGGGCAGGGTGGGAGGTTCTAAAAACCGGAATATGGATAATTACAGGTAAGTAAACAATTAAATAAATAAAACGAATTTCGTAGCGCGCGCTGCATCGCATTTTGATCAAGAATAGGACAATGTAGTGCGATATACTCGAGTGAAATGGACAGGCTGTTTTGGGACTGGTTTATACATGTTTTTCATAATTACACAATGTCTTACAATTTTGGGCAATGTCGCAGCCACTTTCGGTGGGTTCTCCTATCTTGTACGTGTGCTCTAATGCGAGGGGCAGCTACCTACTACTACTAGCTCTGTGCCTGGGCCAAACATAATTTTCTTAATCGTTTAATTTTCTTTTTCTTAGACACCACGGCGCACATCTGACACATGTGTGACACTGTTATTCACAATTTTTGAAGCACACGCATCTTATAACACAGTAAGTACAGTAGTATAAAAGAACAAGAAAGTAGTAGGTTGGGCTTTTTGTTTTTTTAGGGAGTGGAAGACCCTGTTACATTAAAGAAGAAACAAAAAGCCCAACCTACTACTTTCTTGTTCTTTTATACTACTGTACTTACTGTGTTATAAGATGCGTGTGCTTCAAAAATTGTGAATAATTTGTTCAATCTGTGTTTGAGTTTTGGGGAATTAGGGTGTTGTCCCCTTTTGGATGCACCGCAAGGAAATTGGAGACTATGGGGCATATTAGCAAGGAATTGTGATACGTATCGCAAAACGCGCTTAGCGCGTTTATTGTTATCGCTGCCTATCGCTGGATATGTTAGCAGAGAAAACATGCTATTAGCAACGTTTATCTCCATTGTGCTACTATATCCAGCGATAGCGGTGAAAAGCCTGAATATCGCTGGAAATCCAGCGATATTCACACATTAACGCCAATGGGGACCTAACCTGACAATCCACCTCCCATTGATAACACAGGTAAGTAATGTTTTGAGCAGGTGTTAGATTCTGCAGATAATCGCGCTTAGCGCGACTCTTTTTTATCGCACAGCCTGCGTTGCTCATAGGCGATAGCTCTGTTAGCGACTGCTTTTAGTCGCTAACAGTTTGGGTACGCCCACTTTGCATGTCATTAGCGACAAATATCGCTGACATGCAAAGCGGGCCCCAAACCGGTCGCTATCGCCTGAAAGCTGTCGCTAACTGCTGTGAGCGACAGCCTGCTAATAGGGCGATAAAAAAATCACCACTTTAGCGGCAAAAAGTGACGCTAAAGCGGCGATGAAGCCCTTGCTAATATGCCCCTATTTTCTTTATTTACGTTGTTGTGAATACTATAGGAGCGCCTGATTACCCTCCAAACCCAACTGAGTGAATACATGTGTGACACTGCTGGTCACAGCAGTACACTTTTCCAGTATCTCCACTGACACATAACAATAGGTTGAAGGTACTGGCAGATCTTACTGGTTGTTTGGGGCGGGCCACTGCTGCAGCATTTGTGTGATTTCATACATACCTCACAGGACTCCTTAATGACCCTCAGCACCTGTGTGAATTGTAAAAATGTCGACCTCTGAGATAAGCCTTCAGTAAGCCAATGTTCAAGTAAGTGAATGGCTGAAGAGGGTTGACTCAAAGCCACATTCTTAATGTTATGTGTCTTGTGTGTCAACGAGACTTCTATCCAAACAGTGGATACTGTCTGTAGCCCGACCTAAAAATACTTAATCAGTTATCTTTAGGCCTTGAAACACATACTCTCTTGCTTTTGTCCAGAAACCTGCTTTGGGCATGGCTTGTTCCTGCTCATTTCATCATATTGAACTTTACTAGGGGCCTTTTTATGAGTATGGTAGTCCCCCAGACCGCCGAACTCGTGATGGCAGTCAGACCACCGCCACCACTGCGGGCCTGCCTGCAGTATTCTGAGTGTGGTGGTCGGACCACCACAGGACCACCTCCTCCGCAGGGATTCAGGATCCTGCGGTGGTGGCGCAGTAGTCAGGAGAAATAATATGTTGGTGGTGCCGCGGCGGCACTGTCAAGTATATTATGAGTTGCCTGTCCACCGCCCCATTTCATGGCAGTGAACCCATCATGAAAAGGGTGGTAAAGAGGCAACTATGGGGGCCCTAGCAGGGCCCCTGACAATCTGGTATTGCACATGTGTTCCTGCACAGTGAAGTATGCATGACATGATGCATGTCACACCATGCAGGAACGTGCAGTCAATGTTCTCATGGCAGTGGTCTGCATGTTAGGCTCTCCTATGGCCTTAAGAGACCCCTGCTGTGAGACCGCTGCAGCACCGCCCACTCGCCATGGCTTACATTTGGAATCTAGCGGACGGACGCACTACAGGCTTGGCAGTTCTCCTGTCGGCGCAGCGGTGGCGGGCCGACAGGAGGGCCACCCAACTCATAATAAGGCCCCTAGGTCTTTTTCCATAACCTGTCCCTGTATATGTACAATCAGAGGCATGCTTCAACAGGTTTTTGACAGTGTTTTGGCAGGCCTATTGCGGGTTTCCCCACACCAGAATCATTGAAAATCCATTGTCATTCTCATCTTAACAGCTCCTAATTGTGTAATATCCTGTGTACCCCTGAAGCAGATCCCATGGCTATGATGCCAACTTTTCAGAGGAGCTTCAACTGGTTACTAGTACTTGTGCTTGCACCCAGTTCTCATGGGACAGGTTTGGAGACAGAGGGCCAACCCCACTCCTTCATCTCCACATGTCAAAATATCTAACCTGGCAAAACTCCAGAATAATTGTTGCAAATGGTTTCTTATGCACGTGACTGCAGCATATGTGTCTTGAAATTTGGAAAATATGAGAGAAAAAGATAAAATGAAGAACACATAATACCCTAAGAACTAGATTCAAAACGCAGACAAGATCAGCAGAAATAGTTTCTAAGCGATTTCCGAAAGCCCAAATACTATTGGCTAGATCCTGAATAAGCCATAGGGATCTAGCCAACTCAAATTCCCTCCATGGAAGGAAATTTTGAAATTATACTGTGTAAACAGATATGAACGGAGTACACAGAAAGCTAAAGCCTCAATAAAATATAATATGCATTTTTTAAATTGTAGTTGTTCTTGACCACAGGCTACACTTGAAACAAAGCTAATGAGTATATATTTTTTTATTATTTCTATTATTTTATCAAATCAATTCACATCAAAAGTATTTCTGAATAATTACAAATGCATAGTCATCAATATTCTAACTCAGCTGTAACTTTATGTTCGGTATAATGAAACCAGTCGCTGAAATCAAGAGTTTCAGGATTTTCCAAAAAGCAACTAATCATGGAAACACAAGAACGAAATTTCTATGCACTTAATTTGCCCTTTAGACACCCTTTAATACTTATATTCAATATAAAAAGCCAAAATGCCTTTATTGTTTTAAAGTTCCCTAACTGTACTCCGTCACAACTCAATGTGGCTTGCATTGCTTGTCAAGTCTAACTTAGATGTTGGTTTACCCTTGCGATACCATGCAAGGGTAATGCAATACCATGATAAATCTACCCCTAGGTTTTGATTTTCTACACTTCAGGCCAATGCCTTGTAAGTTGTCACCTTGGATTTCTGAACTTTAACAACAGAAAGGGGTAATCCTCTTTCCTAGTGGAGCCCCTATTATTTACATTTAACTGTCCCAATTGACACCTTGGAGGATATGTACAATGAAGTGGTGGAGTGTGTCATTAGCCTCCTGGGCTTAACGACACTCTCCGCCACTTCGGAAACGCAAGGCTGCACCATATTTGCAAGAATGTGGTGCAGCCCTGCGTTTCCCCCTGCAATGACGCTAAGTTTAACAACTTAGCCCCAACGCAGGCACCCTTGCAACAGAGAGCAAGGGTGTCTGTGTGCAGGGGAGGATTGGTTATGTGTAGGAAGGTGCCCCTTCCTACACATAAACAATCCTAAAATGCCATTTTGTAACTTTTCATGTGTGCTGCTTCATTCAGCACACATGAAAAGTGACAAAATGGCATATTTTAAAAAGGTTTGTACAGGAAGGGACACCTTCCAGTACATAAACAAACCATGGCATTTTGCTTTTTCCATGGAAAAAGCAAAAACAAGAAGAAATAATGTGTTTCTTCTTGTTTCAACAACTTAAGACCAGGATTTTCCTGGTCTTAATTTTGTCGCTGCCTTCTATGCACCCCACCCTTGTGCATAGTGGGCAGCGTCAAATACAAAGGGTGTTGTGGGGGAACGCCCATCACAACACCCACTGCACATCCCTTTGACGCTAAACATAGCGTGAAAGGGTATCTTATGTACAAAGCAGCGTTAAGCCACATTAAGTGGCTTAACACTACCTTGTACATAAGGCAAGGCCCTGATCACCACGGGAACGTCACAAAAAGTGACGTTCCTGTGGCGATAGGGGCTTGTACATATGCCCCATAATCTCCCTTGGGCTACAGGACCAAATAGCTTAATGCAATGGCTGTTGGAAGAAACAGAGGGAACTCTGCTTCTGCACTCCGTGTTACATCTTCACAACATGGATGGGAGCAACTGGGAAGTGAATAAATGAATACTTTCTACGATCCTTTAAAAGTTTAAACCAAATGGCCTTTTCTTGATCCTTAAGAGGAAGAACCGGTTCAGTCTCAAGAGAAGCTTGGAGATATGTGGAGAGGGAATAAAGGGAATCAGAAGTCTAGCATCTTGATTTGCAATGTATAGAAATGGCTCTTGTATAGCATTTGAAGCAGAGCGCCATTCTAAAACATGAACAGCGTCAAGTTTCTGAAGACATTAGGTAGCAACTGCAACAACTTTATCTTGATTTTTTTGAGCAGTGGTCAACAATAACAGACTGCTTTCTCTTTTTAAACCCTCCCCCGCTTCCTCTCTGACAAAGTGCTGTCCGGTACAGAAGCTGTGAAGAAGACAGGCCTGATGCCTGCTGGAATAATGCATATATGACTAGTGAAGGACAGTGGGGAAAACTGTGTCTCTAACTTGAAGTTGCATGGTCGAGTCTGGAAAGCTGTTCCACGATGAAAGGAATATAGCGTCTTGCTGATATACAGGACCAGAGACGTTCAGGTGCTGTTCAGTGGAGCCTGTTTGCATGTACAATGCTGGAGCTGGAGGTTGCAGAACTGCATGGAGACAGAGGAAATCGTGTTAGACTGGAAGAGAACCAGCACAACAGTGGCAAATTTACTTTTTTATGCCAGCCAATGAGAAATTGCTCCACTATTGAGATGAATTTGAGTTTGGCGGTCTGTGGACCACCAAACCTGGGGTGACGCAGCAGTGGCGGTGCAGCAACTGCTGCACCATACGTCCCACCGCCGTATTCTGACTTTGGAGGTCGGATCACTAAAGGACTGCTGCTACTGCCAGGGATCCATGATTCCTGCCGTTCTTGCGGCAGTCTGAGGCTCACAATATAGTGGCAGTGCCACTGCAGCACCGCCAACCATAATACGAGTTTCCTTCCAGCCATGAAAAGGGTAGTGGTGAGGAAACTAAGGTGGCCCTGCCGGGCCCCCTGTTCCATCAGAGCCCATGATGCATGCAGGGGGACCCATCTTTTGCCCACCTGTGTGCATGCACCCCCTGTTCCTGCACATCATGGACTGCACTGTCCATGCCGTGCAGAAATGGGCTTTTGCGGTCAATTGGTGCTGCTTTTCTAAGGCCCATTTATGAGCCTTAGAACTGCATAGCCACAGGTTCGCCAAAGGACTGCCCATCAGACCATGAGAAAACTTCTAATCTAGCGGGTGGGCATCTGTCGAGTTTGGCAGCCAGCTCCCTCACCACTAAACTCGTAATAAGGCCCTTAGTCTGGTGTATGGAGACGACCATGAATTTAGAGAGTCGGAGGTGCTACAGAGGAAATACTGAAAGTAGTTGTAACTGAAAGGTTTGCTGTAGGTCTAAACTGTAGTTGTGAGCATATTCCTACAACTCAAACCTGTGGCCTGGTGTCCAAGAACTATTTCCTGAAAAGTTGAGGACTCTTGGAGAACTTAAAACAATTATCGAATGTCTTCAAACTTATTCTTCATCCCTTGAGGACATGGACAAGGTATCGAGCCTAGCAGAAAATGACATTGTGTCCTTGACTATCTTTTGTTGGTTTCTTATGCTCTGAACTAGTGATTGAAATGTTTAAGGGACCTTTGTGACCATTAAAAAAGAGCATATCATCTCATAGAGCCTTGTCAGCCTAGAGCTTTATGCTTTGTCGCACCAACGATTTTTGGCCTCCAGAAGACCTCATGATTTTGAAGGTTTCACTTTTTACCAGGATGAACCACCAACTCGTTCCTGGCCTTGCTCCTTTGACCGGCGTACATAAAGGATGCTCAGATCAAGGTAATTCCAGAATGTTTGACTGGGGTAAATTACCTTGCGCTCCATTATCGCTCAGTCGCAGAGGGCATCTAGGTCTTATTCTACTACAGTACATTAACCAGCATTTATTTTTCAGTCCCCATTGCTCCCTAAATACCTTTTTTTTAAATACCTCCTGTTAGAAATGGGATTTCTGGTTGGCTAGGACTTGCGCATAAGCCAGGCAGAAACCACCACTCTAGTCAGGGCAAGGGAGTTACACGCTGAAGATAACCTCTGCTAACCCCCTTGGTAGCCTGGCACGAGCAGTCAGGCTTACCCCAGAGGCAATGTGTAAAGCGTTTGCACAACACACACAGCAGCAACACACTAGGCACACCACAAAAGAAACTCCACACAATATACACTGTGACAACTGGCACTAGGCAATATTCACAGAGGACTATGTACAGGACAGGGCCAATCGGGCCACTGTCAGAACCATCACAAAGCACAAGTAGCAAATGTAAAAACCACAACCAGTACTTAGCATTATCTCCTGCAACATAAACACATTATGTCTGCATCCCATTAGGCATAAAACACAGTATGTATAAATCACATCAGCATAAACCTATTAGGCCACCTCTGTAGGCATAAACACATTATGCAACAGGCATCGCAAGCACAAACACAGTATGCAATAATCACATTTAGGAGTGTACTGTAGTAACACTCCCCAGGTGCATACATCACCTTCACTTAGGGCCTTGCGCCCTCCTGGTACACACAGGTACCAAACTTGACCCCAGGCCAACTGGCCTTTCACTGGGGCTCAAATGCCCTATGTCCAAAATGTCAGGGCCTTTAGCTGCCACAGCAGTGGTGTGCAGGCCCAACAGGCCAGCACCAGTAATCAGGGCGGGGGTGTGATCCACCGGATCTCTCCACAGACCAGAAACAATGCCCCCTCACATGGCAGTTGCCCGCGCTCTTGCAGTGCAGCTGGAGGAGCTTTAGCTTTGGCACCACCATGCCTGGGAAACCCCACTCCGGGACGTCTAAATACCACTGTGCCCCGTCGTTGCAGCTGCCCTCCAACAGGCGGTACAGCTAGGCGCTTCCCGAACCGAGCCCCCACTCCGGGACTCAGGAAGAAATGCCCATAGTGCTGGGAGAGTCTCCTTTACCGGAACTCTCCTAGTGCCACTCATGGCACCACCAATGCGCTGACTTCAGTCCCACTCACCGGGGCTGATTGTAGATTCCTGCACGATCTGCAGGAGTTGTGCAGGGAGCCCGCGAGGCTCCAATCCCACTCCGTGATCGCTGGCCTGGCCCTCCCCGCCCAGACCCAAACTGGCCAGACTCTACCGATGCAGAGGAGTACACGCGGGGCTCTCCTCGAGCACACGGGAATCCCCGCCTTCAAACAGGCTGATGCTGCCTGGCTTCTGGGTCGTCTTCTCCCTCTCCAAGACGGGGGAGGGCGGAAGGGGAGCCCACGAGGTTCTGGCTCAGCTGACTCAGCAGTCCCCGCCCCCAGTCAGGCGGCGCTTGCCTGACTTCCTGTTTCGCCGATTCTCGGCGGCTCCTCTTCTCCTTCAGCACAGAAGTGCGGGTAGACTCCCGCCATTGCAGGACCACAAATCTTGGGTGGGTTCCCGCCAACAGGAGCACAAATGCATGGTGGGCTCCCACTTCCAAAGCACAAAACCAGCGCGGTGGGCACCCGCTTCACTCCTCAGCAGCACGGGGGAATCCCTACGCCGGGATTCCCTCTAAATATCTCGCAGCCCAGCGCTGCACGGCACCCACGCTACCCCCGTTCTGGAGCTTCTAGCTGGGCCAGGAAAAGTGCTCACCAGGGCTGTATCTCTCCCCTCCAGGGGAGATAGGAAGCAAGGCACAGGCAGGCCAGCACACAGGATCCCCAGTGGCGGTACCTCTAAGTAGTCCAGCAGCCTTCCGGCTGCAAGTCTAAGCACAAGAAAAAGCACGCCATTTTCATGGGGTCACAGCCCCTATATTTATATCCCATATTTGCTTTGTCTGCCCTGGCACAGGGTCGGGGGAACTAGCCTAAACTGGTTCTGGGGGGTTTTGGAGCACTTTGTTGACAAGGCTCCTCTTCCCCTTTGTCAGGCGGGGGCTCGTCATCAGACACACCACAGGGGAGCGGAGCCAGCATTCACATAGGCAGGCACAGCCCTATTCAGGGTCAGGGGACTACTCCTCCCACTACTCCAAATGCAGATGCTCTGTTCAGCCTAGCACTGACTCACCCTTCCCCTCCTGGAGCCACACACACCTCACCAGTCCCTGTCACTCCAAAGCCAGATAAGCAATTCACACCAGGCAGGCAGACACATAGCACACAGAGATGCCAACTTCTAAGTGGCATTTCTAAAATAGTTATAATAAATCTGCACACACGATTGCGCACCATTTTTTATCACTATTCCAAATATACCAAACTTGACCATGCTGCTCCTCTCATAAAGGGAATTACCACTGAAACACTTATCAGGGAATCCTCAATGCATTCCTATGGGAGGGCAGCTTCACAGTAGTGAGAAACCAAAATGGCTGTTTGTCACTACCAGGACATGTCACACACTTAAGGTACATGTCCTACCTTTTACCTACAATGCACCCTGCCCACAGGGCTAACTAGGGCCTACCTTAGGGGTGACTGACATGTAGTAAAAGGGGGGTCACAGACATGGCATACACTTTAGGTGCCACGTCACAACAGCAGTAACACTGCGCGCACAGGCCCTGCAATGGCAGAGGCCTGGGATAGGTTTGAAAGGCTACTTTGATGGGTGGCACAATCAGCGCTGCAAGCCAGCCAGTAGCATTTCATTTACCAGCCCCTGGTATATGAGATACCACTTTACAAGGGACTGACAGGTAAATTAAATATGCCAAACAGGTGTAGACCAACCTTTACCATATTTATTACAGAGAACACACGCACTTTACACTGCACAGCAGTGTTAAAGTGCCCAGAGTCCTAAAATCACCAACACCATGTCAGAAAAAAGGCTAGGAGGAAAGCAAAAAGTTTAGGAATGACCCTGCAAAAAGGGCCAAGTCCAACACCTCCTGATATGTACCTTTGATTTATTAATTATTGCCTGTTTGCAACATGGTAGTTTTCTCTTTTTAACTAAATTGATTACTACATTTTAAATAATTCGATTTTTTATTGACATTTGTTTTGCCACTGTTGCATATTTAGAGCATACTTTTTTTCTGAGGATGACTGCTGCTTGTACACAACTATCAAGGGTGAGCCATGTATCCCTCAGACAAACCATCAACTTTAATGGAATTAGGTTGTTTTGGTTATGTGGGAGCTCAGTCACAGCTCATATCAGGTTTGCAGCCTGGCTCTCCCACAGGTTTATGATTTATGAATTATATGATGAAATTGTTGTCAGTGCTCACCTTCAGCTAATTCCTTTTCACAGAAAGGCAACACACTAGTACAGCACAAGGTTAAAGTGATTTAGAACGTGCAGATGGTGAAAAAAACAAAGAAAATTGGTATCTAAATACTGTAAGAAGAACTGCATATACTCCTAAACATTATTCCTAAACCTGAATGGCTTGACGTGGAAAACAAGTTAATGAATAAGTACAAAAGAGGTAATTTGATTTTTGCCAATTGCAAAGTTAAAATGTCTGATGTTGCAGTTTAACACATAGAACTGTAAAATGGTATATATTACATTGAAAACAGATGTTTGTATAACATTTAAAAGATGATTTATGAAGTAATTATGAGCTTCACTTGGGAGGCTCTCCCATCCATTTGGAATGATTTGGAAAGTATGGTGTGTATATTTAATAAAAAATAAATGTGGGAAGAAACAAATAACTCCTGGTGATCTCTCTTTCAGCTGAGGTAGTTAAAAGACACAATAACATGTAATTACATGTAATAGCCAAGAAAGTACCAGAAACGTTGCTTGCTGGTGAAGGCTATTGGAACTGCAAAAGAACATATAGCAGTTCTGTTGAATTAAGATTCCTTTCACATCTGTAGACTCAATTGGGAATTTGTATTATTGTTTTATCAAGTCACTTCTTTTAGTTATTCTCAGTTCATATATAGAACATATACCGAAATTAGGCACAAATGCAGTTATTTAACTGTCGTGAAAAATGCTGCGCCATGAGAAGTAGTGTGTAGTGGTGATGACTAGCAATTCTTGAGTGAACTAATCTCCTTTCTGGGTGATGCTGGATTTGTATCTGTGGTAGCCTGGAGCTGCCATGATACTTATTCACCTATGGGTCTCAGCAATGGCAGAACTGCACCCAGAGAGGCTCTTTCCCTCTTTGGCGAGGAAGATGCAAACCCAGAGGTTTGAACTGGATGTGAATTAGGCCTGGGCAAAATTTCCGTTCCGTTCGCGGAATTTGCGATAATTTGTCATTTCCGCGTTCCGCGGAGAGCGCGGAAATGTCAAAATTTCCGCATTCCGCAGCTTTGCGATAATTTGGTTCTTGCTCGCGCTGTAAAATAATACATTCTCGCGCGTGCGCGATCGCCTTACCTGAATCCCCGCGTTCGCCGACAAGTTTTCCCGATCCGGTCGCGTTCTCCATGAGATGTTGTATTGTTTTAGCCATTTGCGCTGTCTCGCGACAGTTCGCGTCCGCAGTGACATCATGCGTCGCGCGATCACGTCTTTTTTCTCGCGATCATGCACCGCGAGACAACTGAAAACAAGATGGCCGCGCCCGCAAGCAACCACATGGGTAAGTTGGCGACCCGCAACCATGCAGAAAATCTCGCGAACATGCCGGAAAAAAACTTCCGCATCTTCGTGATATTTCCGCTTGTTTGCTTAGATTTTTAACATTTTCGCGATAATTTGCGAAAGTCGCTTTCGCAAATTCCGCCCACCCCTAATGTGAATACCTCTTTGAAAATGTTTGCCTTTGCTCCAGTACTAAAACCTGCCTACTTCAGTAAATTAGTAGGATCTGGACACAATGGGCTCCTGCATGTTGGGCCACCTGCAGAGGTGCTGAATTCAAATTTGTCTTGTTGGATATCATGTTTTCATTTGGGTGTGTAGTTTGGTAAAAATACCTGAAGGTATGCTCGGACAGAGCCCTTCAGTGCTTTTAAGATGGTACTAAATAGTTAGGATTTTACTCTCTGTTCATGGAAGCGAGTAAAGGTCTTTGAAAGTCAACTTGAAATTAACAAATTTCATTAGCTTAAGATTAGATGAAAACCTAGCTTTTGTAACCTTTAAAGTTTCAATACCTCTTTTGTCTAGCCTCAGCTATGGATAATGTTTCAATAATCGAGTCTCGATTGAACCAGGCGTGTGGTTAGTTCAAGGAGATGCCATCAAATGGAGTCTTCTCAGCAACATACAGTAGCACTTAGCATTTTCAAAACAGATGTGATTTGTTGAGCAAACAACAGTTTATTGAAGACCTTTACTTTGAAGTTCTGCACTGTTTGAGCTGGAGTCAGCATGACAGATTACTCACTTTACATTGATGCATACAATAGCAAAATCCAAAATGATTGGAAAATAAATATTGTTCACAAAAATATGAACTTCCTATACTTAAGTAGTAAAACCACAAATATCGAGAACACAAATATTGTTCTAAAAATATCAATTTTTCCTTATATAGAATATACAAATATAGGAAACAAATTATTGTCACCTTTAAATAAGCATACAATAAATCATAAATATTGATCCACACGATATCAACTACAATAATATCACCAAAATAATTGCATTATCATTAATAAATAGGAAAAGAACACTTTTTACATCAATCAATTATCTAAAATAAACCTAAAACGTGTTAGACATGTATTAAAATTAAATACAAATATATTACATCAACAAACAATGTGCAATTTATTCCAATAAAATATAGAACAAAAATCACACAACAATACAATTGAAATAAATTTGCATTAACTACAAACATTAGGACAACAAGATAAAAAATTATATATATGTATATATATATATATTCACTGAAAAAAACCCATAGGTTTCAGGGGTGTTATAGTTAGCTGGACTTTTCACTTGTACAAAACCATTGAAATTCCCCCGTTATAGTTAGTTCAGCTAACTATAACTCGCGCGCCCGCAATGCACTGCTGATGACGTCACATATTACATCACTCATGACATGGTCAGTGACATCACCCATGACATCACTGATGACATCTCAAATGACATCACTGATGACATCACTGATGACATCATCCAGTGAATGTCTGTTTTTCTGAAAATTAAATATGTTTTATATATGTATATCTCAAGGTCGATGGAAGAATAAATGGGTATATAAGTGTCTAAATGGATGATTTGTTTTTGAAAAATTGATTGTGTAACTGACTGATTAAGTGTATCATAGTGAATACATGGCTTGGTGAGTAATGTTTAAATATGTAAATATCTGTATCAGTCTCTCACTTTGTGTATAAGTGGCTGCATGGGTTGGTGAGTAGCTACATGGGTGTCTATATAGGTTATTAGTTGTTTTTTTGAGTATCAGTCTGAGTGTCTGCATGGTTCGGTGGGGGGTATTACGTAGTGCATAGGTGCATGAATGAGTGACTCACTGTTTGTATGTGTTGAAGACAGCATGTGTGTAGGACTGTATGGGTGGATGAGTGTGTGTATGGGTGTGTTAGTGAGTGAATGACTGTCTCAATAGTGTCTTTATGAGTAACTACATATGTTTTAAACTAGTATATGTGACTATTGGTGTATATAAGTGAGTATATGTGAGAGTGAGAGATTGAAAGAGTTCCTGTATGAATAAGTATGTGTTTCTATAAGTGATTGTTTAAAAGACTAAGTATGTGTAAGTTTCCGTAGAAGTAAGTGTGGTGGTGTGTGTATAACTGTATATGCAAGTAAATGTATGTTTGATTCTTTATTAGCATGAGTGACTATGTGTGTGAGTAAATCTATGGATGAGTGGCATTGTGTAACAGGATGTATAGCTGTATGAGTACATATGATGAGTGAGTACATGTATGAGTGACTGTATAGGACTGTTGGTGAATGAGTGGATGTGTATGTGGATCTTAGAATTACTGAAGAGGTTGTTGTAACTGGTATTGGTTTGTCCATTGTTTTGAAAATTTTAGTCTCTATTTTTGAATGTGTGTATCAAAGGTTATATTAGGGTGAGAGGAGGTCTGCCACTCTATCACAAGGATGATGTCATCAGTGATGTCATCAGTGATGTCATATGAGATGTCCTCAGTGATGTCATGAGTGATGTCACTGACCATGTCATGAGTGATGTAATATGTGACGTCATTAGCAGTGCATTGCGGGCGCGCGAGTTATAGTTAGCTGAACTAACTATAACGGGGGAATTTCAATGGTTTTGTACAAGTGAAAAGTCCAGCTAACTATAACACCCCTGAAACCTATGGTTTTTTCAGTGAATTTCTGAGGTTTTTTAAATGCTAATTCCTAACTATAACGTGCCTGAAACCTATGGTTTTTTCTGTGAATTTCAAAGGTTTTTTAAATGCTAATTTCTAACTATGCCTACAGAGATAGGACATGTGAAGAAAGAAGAAAAAATGCACAGAAAGAAAAAAAAGAAGTGCAGAAAGAAGCAACAGAAGTCCTCAAAGACGAAGAAAAGTGCAGGAAGAAGGATAACGTGCAGAAAGAACAAAAGAAGAGCAGAAAGAATCCTTGTTGCAAAATCATCCTGTACCCTCAACTTTTTCAGACGGATACTGGTGGTAACTGAGTCTGACTAACCAGTCCTAGAGCCAGTGCTATGTTAAAAGACACTTAGAATACAGTGAAAACACCTACATACATTAGGGAACATTATGCGTTGGGGTCCCCCTGTGATTAGCAAGACCTCCTCTGTAAGCCCCTAGTATATAATAGGGCAGGGGGATTAAAACTACCTCTTAAAACAGGCCACAGGGCGTTTTTGCACACGTTAACTCAGGCCCCGTCCCCTCCCTTCACCACTGTGTAAACACGCCCTGTGTCCGTTTTTAGTTGGGAGATTAAGTTCATTTGAATCCTGAGGGTCCCTAGGGTCCAACTAGCCCACTAGGTACCTCCAGTAAGTGCCACAGAGCTGCGTTGCAGAGAGGTGTAAAAAGTGGCACGGCCTGGACCACCTCTCTGCAATGCAGCTCAGTGGCGCTTACTGGAAGCACTTGGTGGGCTAGTTAGCCCCCAGGGGCCCTCAGTATTGAAGGGAAATTATATCCCCAATTTAAAACGTGCCATAGTGCGTGTTTGCACACGTCACCTCAGGCCCAGTCCCCTCCCTTCACCACTGTGTAAACGCGCCCTGTGGCTGTTCTAAGTTGAGAGATTAAGTCCCCTTGAATCCTAAGGGTCCCTAGGGTCAAACTAGACCACTAGGTACCTCCAGTAAGCGCCACAGAGCTGCATTGCAGAGAGGGGCTTGGCCTCAGAACACCTGTCTGCAGCTCCGTGGCGCATACTGGAGATGCCTTCAGGGACCCTCAGTATTGAAGAGGAATTAATTCCCCAACTTACAACTCGCCAGGGGGCGCGTTTGCAGAGTGCTGCAAGGAGGGGGCGTGGCCTCCAGCATGATGCCAGTCTTTTATTTATTTTAATTTTTTAAGAAGGGGGGCTGTGTGGTTCCCCTTCTTATTCTAATTTATTGGCCCTGATGACCCCATCCCCCAGGGCCTGTCTCCTAATTATATTTTTTTGACCCCAATCCCCAGGGCTGGCCACTGTTTTTTATTATTTTTAAAAAATATATATTTATAGACACACCTAGGACATGCTGGACAAACCGTACGTACCTATCACCATGACGATTTGCGTGATATTCATTAAAAGGCGACTATGCATACAATGAATCCACGTGGAATGTATTTACACCACTAGTGAAGCTCTGACATGTCTGATGCCCTACTGTGCCTAATCCCGGTAGACACCCTTGTCGTTTATTTATACAAACATGGGTAGCTATTGACGGGCACATTTGATACACATGCACACCAAGCCATTCAAAGGGGATTCGACAAAAATTCGACCAAAACTATGCTAGAAACCCCCCTACCGGTTAATAAAACACACATCCACTGCCGGATGTGTAATACTTTTTATTTTACTCTCTGGAAAGGGGACGAACATCACTTGAGAGTCACAGCGCGCTCCTGGCAGAGCCCAATGCTGTGTTACACCCACCATTGCCTGCCGAGTGCCACCCACCTCTGTGTTGTATTCCACCAGCTAGTGCATATGCTATGACACTCTCTAGCCCATGTGCACTGTAACACCACCCCGTGAATATGTCATGCCACACTTGTCTTCGCACGGGTTATATTGCCCCATCTAACATGCCTTCCTCGATGCCTATGTTATAATGCACAGTGCTATGCCATACATATTACAATCTGGGATCCATATCTTTGTCACAGTGCATATGCAACGTTACACTCCCCAGCACATATTTTATATTACAACTTTAGAGACTAGTTAGGTTACACAACACTGCCCTGTGCATATTACACTCCAAGGTGCATATCGCATAGCACGCGCTAGTGCCTGTGCTATCTCGCGCTCTCCAATGAATCTGTCATTGCGCACAATGTATTGCATATTATATTTCACGCCCGGTTCATCTTATATCATACTTTTTGGTGCATAGTTTATACCATACACTATATCTAGTTTTCATTTTCAATCGTGCTCTCAGGACTATGTTCTATATAACACTGTGTTCACCTACCCTTTTCACGGGCATTACATTTTGCGATAGGGGGTGGAGGGTCAGGGGGTGTTTCTGCCAAGTGAGCCCGGAGTCACAGTCACAAACGTCCTCTTCTTCCTGAATAAAAGTGAGATTATGCTGCATACTTGTTCATATTTTAAGTAGTTCGCACAGACACACGTTTTAAAAACAATAAAGTTCCTAATACCCGCCTTCTCTGAACAGTTAGCTTGCTGCCCCATCCCCCTCCTCCCTATCCTCTGTTGTGTGAATCCATGGACTAGCCTCCTCCCTCCTGCCATGCATGGTCTGATGTGCTGCCACTGCCCTCAATTTAGTATGATGTACCAGTCCACTCCTCCTGCCCTCCATTGCCCAATTCTATGCCCCATCATTGACCTCCTGCTTAAACTCTGTGCTTAGCTTGCTGCCCCTATTCTCCTTCCCCCTGCCCTCCGATGTCTTTGTGCATGCCCCTGCTCCATCCTTTTTGCCCACCATGTTCCATGGACCTGCCACTCCTATCTACTCTGAGTGTTCTGTTGAGCTGCCACTCCCCTCCCACCTGCCTAGCATTGTCAGATGACTGTAACCTGTCCCTGCCACCTCCACCCTGCCTGTCCACATGCCATGCCCCTATCCTCTTCCTCCTGTCCTACATGGTCCATTGTACTGCCACACCCTTCTGCCCTCCCTGGTCTGTTGTGCTGCAACTGCTCCTCCTGCCTGCCCCGTGCAGTCTGTTGTGAGGCCCCTTCCCCTGAACTTTCTTGTCTGTGCACAGGTCCTGACCCTCCCTTCTATCCTCCATCGTCCTTTGTGCATGCACCTGCACCCTCCTTCTTGCCCATAATAGCCATTGTGCTGCCACTAACCCTCCCACTTGCCATGCATGGTCTTCTGTGCTGCCATGGCCCCTCCCACCTTCCCTGTGTGGTCAGTTAGCTGCCCCTGACCCCGTCCCACCTTCTCTCCATGGTCTGTGTGTATGCCATCACAGTCTCACTGTTGCGCTTCATGGTGTGTCTTGCTTCTAGTGCCCAACCTGC
This sequence comes from Triturus cristatus, assembly GCF_964204655.1. Lineage (NCBI taxonomy): Eukaryota > Metazoa > Chordata > Amphibia > Caudata > Salamandridae > Triturus > Triturus cristatus. Next base: position 1,529,991,876 of record NC_140591.1, read on the forward strand.
CTGACCTCCATGGCTATCTTGCTGCTCCTGCCCTGCCCCCTTGCCCCCAGCCCTCTGTTTACATGTGCAGACCCCTACTCCCTCCCTCCTGGATTGTCTGTTCCATTGTAATGCCCCTGATCCGTCCCTCCTGCCCTTTATGGTCTGTTATGCTGCAGCTTTTTCTCCTGTCTGTCCATTATGGTCAGCTAGCTACCATTGCCTCTTGCCCCTCTGTTCTCTCGTCCATGTGCATGGTCCTGTCCCCTCCCTCTTGCTTTCTATTGATTGTTGTGCTGCACTCCCGTCCTGCATACCCTGTGTGGTGTATTGTGCTGCTGCAAACCCTGATGCCTGCCCTTCAGGGTCAGTTTGGTGCACCTCTCCATGTCCCTCCTGTCCTCTGTTATCCAAGTCCATGTCCCTACCCCATTTCCTTCCATGATCCAATGTACCATACTTGCGAACATTTTGAACTTGGTAAGAGGGAGATTTTGAAAAAAAACTGGGGTATTGATTTTCCCCTTTGAGTTACATTGAAAAAGAGGAGATTGTAGACAGGAGACAGATCAAATAAAGCCCATTTGAGCTTAAAAACATTGGACGTTTCCTGGCTGAATCGGGTCTGTTGGCATGTATGGTTGTACTACCATTGCCTCTTCCTTCTGCCCACAATGGTCTATTACATTGCCACAGCCTCTCTTGCAAGTCCTGTATTGTTGGTTTGTTGCCCCTGCCCCCCTTTCCACTGCCCTCCATAGTCTGTTGTGCTGCCACGGCCCTTCCTGCCTGCTCAGTGTGGTTAAATTGTTGCCTTTGCACCCTCCTACCTGCCTTCAATTTTCAGAGTCCGTGCCCCTGGCCTCTGCCTCTCAACAGTATCCTAATGAAAAACTAGATTGCTAACATTCTATATTTATTACAAAAGTGTGGAACGCTTGACGTCATCTTGATGTAATCAAAACTGTAATACCTAGAGCATTTCCTTTAGAAATTACATATATGAGAGGGTCTTATTGGCATCAAAATTATGGTTAGTGCTCTAAAACACTAAAATAAGGACATATTTTCTGAGTTTTCAAATAGCGACAAAGCACTTTTAAATTATTTGTTATCTTTATGTTTTTTTATCCAGTTGACCACTTGATTAAATGTTGCACTTAGGGGAGAGGATGTGGTGTTACTTCCAGAACTGCAGACTTTGCAACTGGGGAACCAGTTTGGAATTTCTGCTTCAGCTCGACATTCTGTGATTCTGGTCAAATCACTTAGTCTCCCCATGTCTACAACCAAAATGAATTTGTTCTTGTGTGATGTAACCAATGCTCATGTAAAGCACTCCAATACCTGACAAGTCTGCACTATATAACACTGCAAAAACACAAAATAATAAGTGTTTTGCACGCTTCTGTCATTGGGCTATATTCGGGCTACATCTGGGTGATTTTGGGCTACATTTGGGCTCTTTTGTCTCCGGTGGCCATCTTGGGAGATTTATTTGTTATGAAGTTTCCTAATTTCCTCATGTACTGCAGTCTCCTCAGTAGGAAATGCTTTCAGTTTTTTACTTTGATTCCATCATGAAGGTATTCAGATATGTCACACATTTGCCATAAATTCTGAAAGTTAGCACTCTAGTTGCTCATTAGATCACTGTAGTAAAACTACTGTTCACCATGGAAGTCTGCTCCTGGTATTAAAAGTGCATGTTTCAGTCTGCATGTCAGAATGAAATAGAAGAGGATTTGAGAAGTCACTCAAAATGTGCCCTCATTTTCTTTCTTCAGCATTAATCATAATTTCTATGGCAAAATGAACCCCTTCATTGTGTTCCTTTTTAAATTAAATGTTTTAAGTGTTACCAGTTTATTCCAATCAAGATGGCTTCAGGTGTGCCATACTTTTGTCATAATGAAGACAGTAAGCGCTCTAGTTGTTTTTAAGAACACTCTGGGACATTCTGTCATTGGGCTATACTTGGGCTACATCTGGGTGATATTTGGGCTACATATGGGCTCTTTTGTCTCTGGTGGCCATCTTGGGAGACTTATTTGTTATGAAGTTTCCTAATTTCCTCATTTACTGCAGTCTCCTCAGTAGGAAATACTTTCAGTTTTTTACTTTGATTCCATCAAGAAGGCATTCAGATGTGTCACACATTTGCCATAAATTCAGAATGTTAGCACTCTTTTTGCTCATTAGATCACTGTAGTAAAGCTACTGCTCACCAGGGAAAACTGCTGCTGGTATTGAAAGTGCATGTTTCAGTCTGCATGTCAGAATTTTTTAATGAAATAGAAGAGGATTTGAGAAGTCACTCAAAATGTGCCCTAATTTTTCTTTCTGCAGCACTAATCATACTTTTTATGGAAAAATGAACCCCCTCATTTTGTTCCTCTTTAAATTAAATGTTTTAAGAGTTACCACTTTAATCCAAGCAAGATGGCTTCAGGTGTGCCATACGTTTATCATAAGTAGGACTGTTAGCGCTCTAGTTGTTCTTTGGAACACTCTGGGAAGCTGCAGTAGAACACAAAGGAATCAACTGACAGTCTCTGCCCTTGTTGGACGTACATGTTTTACTGATAATGTCAGACTTCATTCTCACATGACTGAGAAAGATAATGTGAATTTACAGAAAATAAGCTCTCAGTTTAGCTTATAGATCACCTTCCAAACCTCTGTGGGAAAAGCATGAGAAAATATTTTTCTCTCAATCATGATATCCCAGCAGAAGGCTTTTTCACATGGTGAAATCACCTTAGAACATACCACAATTCCTAAAATGAGTATGGCACATCAACAAATGATTTATAATGTAACTAAAGTCTTAAAACCTTCTATTAACTGCAATGCTTTTTAATGAGGTGCTATCATGTATATTGGTCCCAAGATGGCTGCCAACACTTCTTGGATGAAGTGATGACAGCCAATCAGATCTCAGGATGAGATGTGAGGTTAGGCTCCGCCTACATATATATATGATTTTACTTTTGATTTTCTCAGGAACTACTGAACAGATTGACACCAGACCTGCAAAAGGCACTTCCCTGAGCTGAGGACTACCTCTCTGCCAAATTTCAAGTAATTCTGTTCAGCCGTTTGGGCTGTACCTTGGACTAAAGGTCCCTATGGGAAAATTGCATGGGGAAAACGCGTTTTGGGACCCCCCTTTTTTCTCAGCCCCGGCTTGACTAATCCCCCCGAGACTTTCAGGGTAGGAGCGGAGCGGAGCGCCCCACCTATTTTGAAAATTTTGCGAGGATTCGTCAACCGGCGCCAAAGTTATTCCAAATAGAATGTTGCGGATTTCCTATGGAAACACGGTCCTAACTATAACTATCTACTGGCGAACGCCAGCAGATAATATATATATATATACATATATATATATATATATATATATATATATATATATATATATATATATATACATATATATATATTCACTGAAAAACCCTAGGTTTTACATACGTCATAGCTAGAAATTAGCATTTAAAAAACAACTGAAATTCACTGAAAAAAACATAGATTTCAGGTACGTTATAGTTAGAAATTATCATTCAAAAAACCTTAGAAATTCACTGAAAAAAACATAGGATTCAGGGACGTTATAGTTAGCTGGACATTTCACTCTTACAAAACAATAGAAATTCCTCCGTTATAGTTAGTTCAGCTAACTATAACTCGCGCACCCGCAATGCACTGCTCATGACATCAGATATTACATCATTCATGACATGGTCAGTGACATCTCTGATGACATCACTGATGATATCTCAAATGACATCACTGATGACATCACTGATGACATTATCCACGTGAAAATCTGATGCTCCTCCTCACACTCTAATATAACCTTTGATACATTCACTGTAAAATACAGACTACCATTTTCTAAATCGTTGACACACCAATACCAGTTACTACATACGCACTCACTGATTGCTAGGTCTACACACACATCCACTCATTCATCCATACAATCCATTCATCATACATGCAGTAACACATCAATACAACACTATCATATGCACTCATACACCTATACGGACAATCGCACACCACCACTCAACCATGCAGTTACTCACACACCTACTAAGTCATGCTAAGAATCTGTCACAGTCCCATTTACTCACCTATACAATTATACACACACCACCTCACTTATTCATACAGATAGTAACACAAACTACGCCGTTTCCTGCTGCGGACACTAGGCCCACCCACACAAGTGAAGTACCATTTTTCTCGTAAGACGTGGGGAATGCGGGGTGGGTGGTATTTTGTGGATCCACACAGATTCCAGAACTTTGCACCACAGAAATGTCAGGAAAATTTGTTTTGTTTTTTTACACATTGTGAGGTTTGCAAGGGATTCTGGGTAACAGAACCTGGTGAGAGCCAGTCAAGTCACCCCCATCATGGATTCCCCTGGGTGTCTACTTTTAAAAAATGTATAAGTTTGCTAGATTTCCCTAGGTGCCGGCAGAGCTAGGGTTAAAAATCTACAGCTAGGCACTTTGCAAAAAAAGGGTCATTTTTCACTGTGAAAATGTGGTGTGTCCATGTTGCGTTTTGGGCCGTTTTCTGTTGTGGGCTCTAGGCCTACCCTCACAAGTGAGGTATCACTTTTCTCGGAAGACTTTGGGGAACGTGGGTTGTGTAGAATTTTGTGGATCCACACAGATTACAGAACATTTCACCACAGAAATGTGAGGAAAATGTGTTTTATTTTACAGATTCTGAGGTTTGCAAGGGATTCTGGGTAACAGAACCTGGTGAGAGCCAGTCAAGACACTCCATCCTGGATTCCCCTGGGTGTCTAGTTTAAAAAAATGTATAGGTTTTCTAGGTTTCCATAGGTGCCGGCAGAGCTAGGGTGAAAACTCTACGGCAAGGCACTTTGCAAAAAAAGGGTCAGTTTTCACTGTGAAAAGGTGGTGTGTCCACGTTGCGTTTTGGGCCGTTTTCTGTCGCGGGCACTAGGCCTACCCACACAAGTGAGGTACTGTTTTTCTCAGAAGACTTTGGAAATGCGGAGTGCGTGGAATTTTGTGGATCCACGTAGATTCCAGAACTTTCCACCACAGAAATGAAAGTAAAATGTGTTTATTTAGACAAATTTTGAGGTTTGCAAGGGATTCTGGGTAACAGAACCTGGTGAGAGCTACACAATTCACCACATCCTGGATTTCCCTGGTTGTCTACTTTTCAAAGATGCATAGTTTTTCTAGGTTTCCCTAGGTGCCGGCAAAGCTAGGTTTCAAAATCTACAGTTAGGTACTTTGCAAAAAAAAGGGTCAGTTTTCACTGTAAAAATAAAGTGTGTCCACTTTGCGTTTTGGACCATTTCCTGTCGCAGGCACTAGGCCTACCCACACAAGTCAGGTACCATTTTTATCGGGAGACTTAGGATAACACAGAATTGTAGAGCAACTGTTATCAACTATTGACTTTTGATGCATTTCTGCCTTCCAAATGAAAGACAATGTGTAAAAAAGAAGTCATTTTGAGAAATGACCTATGAGTCTCATGCTAGTATGGGTACTCACAATTTCGGAAATGTGCAAATATCTACTGTTTCTAAACTCTATATTTTGTTCCAATTTCAGAAATACATAGGTGTCTTTCATACCAATTTTTCCATGTACATATTTTCCCAAATTAATTGCTATATACCCGGAACATATTGAAAAACCATTGCAAGACGATGCTCAGTTATTGGCTCTGGGTTCGTCGGGTTCTTGGTGAACCTACAAGTCCTATACATCCCCACAACCAGAAAGGTCTAAAAAATGTAACGGTATATTGCTTTCAAACAGCTGTCACAATTAGAAGAAGTTACAGGTGAAAACGTTGGCACAAATTGCTGTTTTTTCAAATAATTTTCAATTGTTCCTATATTCAACGGTTAGTTTCTATAAAGAAACCTTGAAGGTTCTACACACATGTCCCCTTGCTGATTTCAGAATTTTGTCTACTATTCTAAAATGTATAGTTTTCCAGAATCCATTATTGCTTTCATACCCATTTCTACTATTAACTGCAAAGAGGTTGAAAGCACAAAAAATTGCCAAAATAGGCTATTTCCCAGAAAAATGCCAAAACTGTGTAAAAAATGTTGGTTTTCTGACAAAAGTCTGCTTGTCTCTGAAAGCTGGCAAGATGGTAATTTCAGCACCACAAGCCCTTTTTTGATACCATTTGCAGAGAAAAAAAACAGATGCGTTCATCTGTAGCCCTTTTTTCCCATTTAAAAAAAAAAAACCTGTATTTTGGCTAATTTCCAGGTCTCCTCCAGGGAAATCCACAAACCCTGGGTACGTTAAAATCCCCATGACGATGGAAAAAAAGGACGCAAATTTGGCGTGGATACCTTATGTGGTCAAAAAGTTACAGGGGTCTAAGCGCGATTTACCCCAAATAGCCAAAAAAAGGCTTAGCACGGGGGGGGGGGGGGGAGGCGTATCAGCGAAGGGGTTAAATAATGTATATATCATTATTTTTATGTATTGTATATGGAATGTTCAGATTCTTACATGTAATATTTATTTTTTTCTTTCATTTTAATATTTTTTTTTTTTTTAAGTTTCAAATAATGTCTTGTTGGTACATAGTTTGAGCAAACATTTTTGGTTCCATGATAATTTTAAAATATTTACAAATGTGCCTGTTGATGGAGTTGCTGCTTGTGGGTCTGGTGTATGTTTCGCAAGTGTGGGTGTGTCTTTTGTCCTAGGTGTCTGTTGTGTGTATGATTAGGTGTGCCTCTGTTTCTTAGGTGTGCACTCTAAGGATGTTGTGTATGTGTTTGCTGTGGATGTGATGGGGTTTGGCTGATGACTGTGGATGTGTGCTTTGGATGATGTGATGGGAGTGTGGCTGGTAAATGTGGGTGTGGTGGACTCTGTGTATTTGATGGCTGGTGTGGTGGTTACTGTGGGTGTGGTGGTGCCAGTGTCATATCTGGATGTGATGGTGGTGTGGCTGCTGAATATGAGTGTGGTGGAGTCTGTGGATGTGATGGTTGTTGTGGTGTTGACTGTGGGTGTGGTGCATCGGTGTCATCTGTGGATGTGATGGTGATGTGGCTGGTGACTGTAGGTGTGATGGAGTCTGTTGATGTGATGGTTGTTGTAGTGGTGACTGTGGGTGTGATTGTTTTTGTGGTGCCCACTATGGGTGTTGTGGTGTCATTGTCATCTGTGAATGTGCTGGTGTGTGGGATGGTGAATGTGGGTATGGTGGAGTCTGTAGATGTGATGGTTGTGGTTGTGACTGTGGTGGTTGTTGTGGTCGTGACTGTGAGTGTGGTGGTGTCAGTGTCATCTGTGGATCTGATTCTATGTTGGATGGTGAATGTGGGTGTGGGGGATACTGTGGATTTCATGGTTGTTGAGTAGACTTTGGGTGTGGAGGTGTCAGTGTCACTATGTCTGATAGTGCTCAGGTGTCTGTTGTTTGGTTTGTGTGTTTGCCTGTGTGTTGTTCTAGTGTCTATTTGAGTGGGTGCATGCAAATGTGTGTGTGTGCTTTGGTCTGGGAATAGGGAATTGGGATGAGGAAGGGGGTGATGGCCATGAGGTTGGGGTGGATGGGAGGCTGCCGTGAGGGAGGAGGCCAGAAAATGAAAAAAACTCTATAGGCCAGACATTGCACTGTGACTGGCATCCAGGGGCGCTGTCATCTGTTGCAGATGGCTGCCTTGTCCCTGGATGGCATTCAGTACGTCAGTCTGACCAACAGAGATATTCCCTAGGAGGTCAATAGCCTTCTCACTTAGCTCAGCGGGGGACAGGGGCAGGTGGGGAGGTGCGTGGAGCGAAGGAGATCACAGCCCTCTTAGGGCTGTGGGCCTAGCCAACTGGGTGGGGAGCAACAGGGAGGGTGGGGATGGTACTGTGGGTGGTAGACAAGGATGATGTTGTCAGAATCCTCGTTGGGTCCACAACCACTAAGGAGTGTCCACTGGAAGATGCATCAGATAATGACGTAGTGGAACTTGCATCCTCCATAGCACTCCTCTCGCCCTCTGGGCCACTGGCTCCTTCAGTTTCTGTGGTGACAGGACCAGAACTGCTGTAGCCAGCTACTTCCCTGCCATGGTCAAACCTTACTCCTTTGCTTGCCCTGGATGATGCTGAAATTACATGTTAGGACATAATTCTGAATCAATTGAAACTGTGTTAACACAACTGATCCTGACCTGTGAGAAAAAAACTATTTCTAAATTTACAAATTTCAAATGCTTCAATACTCCCAATCTTTGATTCCCCAGTAGTACTAGGCCATGCATGTTTGCAACATAATCTGAAGACATTTGGTCACAGTGTTGTCACAACTCCAGATAGCTCCAAACTCATGTATGAACTTGTCTACCTCATCATTATTTATCTCCTGGAACAGTGTTACCCCTTCAATACTCTGCCCTTTGTAGTTCAGTATAGTGAGCTGATGTCACCAAAAAGGATACACACCAAAAATGCCTTTATACAGTGTCTCCACAAGTCCTTAAAGACTGCATACTGTACATTTTTCAAATTTGAAATACAGCAATGTTTTACCAATGGTTGCTTAAACTTTGACAATGTGGAACACTCATTCCAAAACACTAAAGTATATGCCTCCTGTCAAAATTGACAGTCAAATCAGTACTGAAGTACCTTAGCAATGTATCACATATCATATACATACCTGGGATGTTGAAGACAGTAATAAACAAATATTAGGCGGGTTGACAAATGACTTTTACTGCAAATTAACGTATATAGCCCCAGAAACCTTCCCAACACACTTCAGTACAGTGCAAAGTACATTATCAAATTGAACTCCCAAATGCCTATTGTTAATAGACGTCTGTGTTGTCTAAGTGAAATGGTTTCACTACTAATGGTGGATTGCACTGTTGTTCTCAATGTTCTCAATGTTCATGAACATCACATTACTTGTTTACATAATACACCCTGATATTTTTTAACATTTGCCTAATGACTCACGAGTTTGCCCTGAGTTATGGTCCACCTGATTACCTCCGTCTACATATATGTAATGGGAATTCCAAACCTGCACAATCCCTGCAAGTATGCCATTTATCTCCAGCACCACTTCATCATGTCAAAGGACATAGTGGTATGTGTTTTATCACCAATGTGCATCCATTCCTGCCTGTGTTACCACAATAACTGAATACCTATCACCATTGTTTGCCATAAAAGAAACTGTCTGACACACATATTTCTGAAGGAGTGAGATTTCATGCTAATCTTACACTCTAAACATTCATAATATAGTATTTCTGATGCCAAACACCTTTTGGGATATGTATTAAATCAAATATTGTTTGAGTAGAATCCCAAATCATCTAAGTCAGGGTTGGTTCATCAACTGCATCATAAGTGCCCAATATGCTATGTCAAATGTAGTAGAGCTACCATTTCATCAACTATTTTAGTGAAGGACCATCAAACCTGACACAATAAAGACTAGTGGCCTGTTTTGGTACAACTGCCCCCATAATATTAAACAACTTGAGGTATATGTAGAGTTGAGGCAGAACTGTGTCGACTCAGAACAGCCTATTGGTTGTGGACAGGAATCATGTGGCATCTTGTCCTAAAAATAATAGACAAAGCATCATCATACATCTTGTACAAAACTTACACCTTCAAGGACTCTCATACACGTTGGGAACTTCCCTAGCTGGACTTCTGTGATCATTTAGGTCCTGTGTTTTAGGTCCTCCCACCTCTTGTGTCAATGGACACTACGCTGATTAGAGACCTCCATGGTCCACACCTTCCTGTTGATGACCTTCCATATGTTGCGCTTCTGATGGGAATTGACCTGTATGGATACAAAGATGGTAAAGAAAAACATTTGAGATTTATTTTTTTGTTTGTCTGTAACTTATATTTTCTATAGATATCAGTTCCATAACTCATGCATTAGCATACAACATGCGTATTGTCACATACTGGCCTAAACCAATATCCTCATACCCACTTTTGTCTTGATCTGTTGCCCATCATCATCCCATGTCATGGTTTAAATGTACTAATCCAGGCCTGTGACAACATCTAACCCAGGGGCCTCTACATAATCTGTGTTGAGACCTACTTCTAATCAGTGCTTAAGATTGATAAATAATGAAGGATAAACATTTGTAATCATGTCACAGTGAATAGTGGCCACTGTGGATAAGGGCCATGCAGTGTGGACACTGAAGTCATTGACGCGAGTCAAATGAGGAAGTGTTAACTGAAGAAGTTCGTTAAACTCTCCTTTTCAACAGGTATCCATTTAAATTTTAGCTGCAAAGATTTTATGTTCTAGACAGCTGTACCTCAGTGCTTCAGTTGTATGACCTTGTGACTCAATCCCAACCTGCCCCATTATTCTGACGGAGCTCTGCTCCTTGTCAGGCTGTGCTATCTGCAGCCTGATGATCATGATGTCACATGAACACCGTTGTACACCTACTCTTCCATTGAAAGGGTCACGTTATGCCCATCCAATAAGTCACTTCAAAGCAGTGTGGTACTCTGAAGTGGTCTCGGAGCTTCAGGTAGCTCTTGTTTTCCATTGATGATGATGATATTTGCCAACGTCTCCCACATATATCAATTATATGCATGCATAGAACTCTACATATACCCAAAAATGGCATCTAGGGCTCATTACATACTACCCATATTATTGGTGTTGTGTTGTCAACATTGCAGATTGTACTGCTCACCAACATAATTGTCCTATGTCAGGACCACAATATGTGACACTTGACATCAATCACCATTTTTTATTTATTTTTTAGATTTGGTAAACGTGTAGCTGCCCTAAGGCTTCCCAGCGCTAAGAGACAGGTTTGCAGACCGAGTCTGGAGTAGGATTAGAAATGCTGCAAAAACAACCAGGTTTTTATTGATTTCCGGAATGCTGGTTCCTTGTCTAGGGTCCTACATTCCCTTGGTAGGGAATTCCAGAGTTTGCAAGCAAGGTGAGAGAATGATCTCCCCCCCACTTTACTTTCTTAATTGATGTTGGTTTTAGAAGTCTTTCTCCGCTCGATCTCAGGTTTCTATTTGGGACATGTGGGGATACCAGATTTTGGATTTTCCTAGGGCCCTTACTGTGTAGAGCTCTGTGCATTATAATCAATTACTTAAACTTGATTCTGGCCTCCACCGGGAGCCAATGTAGCCCTTTAAGGTGCTTTTTGGTGGATTCCAGAGCTAGGGTCTTTCACAGTATTCTGGCTGCCGCATTCTGGACCACCTGGAGTCTGTTTGCCACATATTTCGGCGCACCCAGAAATAGCGAGCTTCTATAATCCAGGCGTGATGTGACCAGGGAGTGGACTGCAGTTTTCCTAAACTGTGTTGGAATACAATCTAAGATTTTCCGAAGACTTCTAAGTAGTTCAAAGCATGTAACAGCTACCTTCTTCGCTTGGGTCATCTTTGAGAGGTCTAGCCAGAAGACTAAATTCTTAACGTGGTCCTTAGGCGTAGGTGGGCTACCTAGACAGTCCGGCCAGCTTATAGATGGCCTAGGGATTGTCCTTTTTCTGAGGATCATTAGCTCCGTCTTGTCCCCGTTTAACTTTAGGCAGCTTTTCGTCATCCATTACATGACTTTTTCCATGCAGGGTGATAACCTATCGGAATCCTCGTTGGTTTTAGGGTCTAAGGAGATCACCAACTGCGTGTCATCTGCATAGGACATCATCGAGATATCAAAGCCGAGGGCAATCTGGGACAGTGGCTCCATATACACATTAAACAGCATAGGGCTCAGCGAGGAGCCTTGTAGCTCCCCACACTTTAATGACAATATTTTCGACATAATGGAGTTTTCCTGGACTTGGAACGTTCTTCCCTCCAGGAACGAGGTAAGCCATTGTAACATCGTGCATCGTACCGGATGGTCGAGAGTCTGCTTCGCAAGGTGTGGTGGTCCACCGTGTCGAAGGCCGCACTCAGGTCCAGTAGAAGTAGGGCTGCTGAGTTTCTCTGATCCAATGTAATTCTGAGTTCATCCACCACTGTCAAGGAAGCAGACTCTGTGCTATGTTGTGCACAAAATCCCATCTGGGTGGGATGGAGACAGTGATTTGTTTCAAGGAACTCAGCCAGGGATTTATTAACGTGTTTTTCTACGAGCTTGCCTACAAACGGCAGCAAAGATATGGGGCGGTAGTTTTCTAGTTTTGCTGGGTCTGCAGTGGTTTTCTTTAGCAGCGGTTTGATTATCACATGTTTCCAGGCTGCAGGGACCACACCCGTCTCCAGAGACTGGTTAATGATCTTGATTAGTGAAGGAAGAATGACAGGTGTGACTGTTTTAAGGAAGTGCAGCGGGGCTGGGTCAAGAGGTGATCCGGACTTCACTTTGGCCATCAATGTTTCTACCTCTTTTGCTTCTACTAACGGGAGGTGAATGATAGAATTTAATAGGGATTCTGTTGCCTGATCTTCATCCCCCCTTGTGGTTCTTTCATCACCTGCCCTGAAGGAGCTTTTAAATGCTCATGATTTTAGAGACTTCACTCTAGAACTCAAAGGGGCATTGTAGCCTGTGAAAATGTAAAATTGGCAGTTAGACAGATTCACATTGGTATTTCAGATATGTACCTGCTCCTCTGGTGAGCCATAGAGCTACCTATACAAAGAGAGGACCTCCTCAGCCAGCAAATACAGCTCCTCTGGTGAGAAGGCACAGTTCCTGCCACCTGTCTTGCCAGGCATCGTTGGTCCCAGAAGTCAGCAACAGTAGCCAAAGTGGAGGAAGTCTTGATGGTAGCCAGTGCCAGAAGGCAGGTGAGATTGTTTACAACCACCATGTACATGTACGCTATGAATTCACTCATCGGGCTGGACTGTTCCCATGAGGCACAGGCTCAGACTGATTTGCATATGGCCATGTCTGAACTGGGGTGGCGGAGTGAGCTAAAGAACGATGACGGATTAAACCCAGATCAGTTGACTGGGGGTGAGTGCTTGCAATGTTCAACACTCCGTCCATCATCCCTTTTGGTTTTGCTGTGTACGCCATAAGTTGGCAGGGTATGCCCAGACGTGGGTCCCTTGCTCACTTTGCCACTGGATTCAAGCTAGCCTGGCTGATGACGGCTGATTAGCCAGAAACCGGTACCAGGATGCTTGTTTCCGGTCCAGGGAAGACATGGCTTGGCAGTTCGGGCTGGACTGTTCCCATAAGGCACAGGGTCAGACTGATTTTCATATGGCCATGTCTGAAATAGGGTGGTGGAGTGAGCTCAAGAATGATAATGGATTAAACCTAGATCAGTTGACTGGGGGTGAGTGCCTGCAATGTTCAATACTCCGTCTATCATCCCCTTTGGTTTTGCTATGAATGCACTCATCAGCAGAGACGGACACAGCTATTGTCCTTCGTACGTTGCTTTCACCAACTTTAGCCAATATCTGGGTCCACCATGGAGTTCACAACTCAATACGTGCTCAACTTCCGCAGTGGCCATCTGATTCCAAATGTCCTGATGATGGAGAGGTCATTTCCTAAGGTGTAATCATGTGTTTGTGACTGCTAGGAGTGTCTCCACCAGTCAAAATGGTGGCTAGTTTGTTTATATGTTCTAACTATGAGGAATACTCCTTAAAAAGTATTCATTAATTTGTGGTGCATTACTGGGGATGAATGTGAAAGTGGGGTGGTGTTGCCAACACCTCCCTTAATGGCATTTTGGGTGAAAAAAAATGCATATTGCATGTGAAATGTATTATTTACACATTTTATTTCTTCTGTGATAATTGAAGATGACAATTTTTCATTTTTGAAGAATGAAGGATAAAACGTGTAGTCAAACCTTATATTATATTTGGACAACATGACATAGGTGTTTTATTTCATATGTAAAAATGTTTAAAATGATTAATAGGTTCAAATGTTTGCACAATGCAGACATTTGATCCCTGAGAGAGTGAGGAGACGACAGGCTCCGGTGTACCAGCCTTTTCCAGACCTTGCCACCATGGAAGAAAGGGATGTCATCAAGAAGTACAGATTGAATAGGCAAACTATACTGGTTTTATGTCAACAGCTGGAGCCTGATCTTCTGCATCATAACAGGAATCCCACATCTATTACACCAATTGTCAAACTCATGGCAGTACTCCATTTTGTGGCCACAGGATCCTTCCAATACACCGTGGCAGTATGTGGTTTATGCCACAATCATCTGTCAGTGGTGTGCTACAACAAGCGCTTCCAGAAATGATGAGACACATGGACAGCTACATCCAGTTCCCACAACATCAGGATTGGGCCAACGTGATGGGAGATTTCTACACTTTTGCATGACTACCACATGTGGTTGAAGCTATTGAGAGCACCCATATTGCCTTAGTGTCACCACAGGCCAGGGAACACGTGTACTGGAATAGCAAGAACTTCCTTTCAATCAATGTGCTAGTTGTCTGCTTACCTAATTTATACATGACAAGCATCTGTGCCTGGTTCCCTGGTTCAGCCCATAAATCCTTTGTACCATGGAACAGCACCGTACCCCTGCAAATGTCCCAACTTGGACCTGAGAGGGCCTGGCTTGTTGGTAGGTACAATCTGTCATAATATTGTTAAGGCAATTTCATGTTGTGTAATCTAAGATATGAGTTACATATTTGGGCTCTTTTTTTGTCTTCTATCTAGGAGACTCCGTTTATCCCAACCGACCATGGTTGTTGGCATTGCTGAGGAATCCAACAATGCCTGGGTAAATTTGCTTCAGTGAGACCCATGGAAGAACACGGACGCTAGTGAAGCGGGCTTTTGGGCTCCTGAAGGCCAGATGTTGGTGTTTGGACAAAACTGGTGGAGCCTTCCTCTACTCACTCGATAAGGTGTGCCAAATCACTGTGGTCTGCTAAATGCTCCACAACATCGCCCTGTGGCAGGAAATCCCTTACATCCCAGAGGATGCAGACCATGAAGAGTCACCGGGTGAGGATCCTGAAATGCCAAATGAAGATGATAGTGGCGATGAGGAAGGAGCTGGCTTACGACAAGACGTCATTGACAACTTTTCTCATGACTGTAAGTATCTCTATACATTTACTCATTTTCATCATTGCACAAACTAATAATGTGATGATGAGTAAAGCATGTGGTGTTAATTTGTTAGAAAGGGCAGGCTCAAGGGAATCCAGGTACAAGGAGTTTGTTGACCAAAGTTTTGACATATTGACTACTGTACATTGTTTTGTGAAACTGTGTCCTCCAAAGTGGACTTTGTAATGGGTCTAGTCTGTAAGGTTTGATTGGTAATCTTTTTGTTTTGATCTGTTTCATGTTTAGACACCATTGTCATCTTCATTTGAACATTTCACAGTTGTGACGATTGCTGCTATATGTTGCCGTTTCAAAGTACAAAGGGAACATGAGTTGATCCTGGGAAAGACAGGCACAAGCTTTGGGTGTACAGATTGTGTACATTGACAACTTGCCCACTGTTTGAATGGAGGATTTGAGGACTCCATGTGTTGGCACTAAGGCAAGATGTGTGCTATCATTAGCTCAAACCACATGTGGTGGTGGAAGCAAATCATGTCTCCCTTCACATTGGCTAAATCCTCATTGGATGTAAAGTGTATGTAGCTGTTGGTGTGTCTCATCATTGTAGGACATACTTCTTGTGACACACCACTGCAACTTGTTTGTGGCATTCCAACAGATACTGGAACAGTACAATTACATTATTCTGTGGCACAAAATGGACTTCTGCCATGTTTTTGTCTATTGGTATATTAGATGTGGTATTCATATTGTGAGACACAAATCTGTCTCCAGCTATTAATTTAAATAAATGATAGTTTGCCTATTGAATCTGACTGTTTAGACTCTATTCCTTTCTTCCATGGTCCCATTGTCTGGAACTGAAGAGTACAAATGGCAGAGGCTATTTGGGTTATGCATGTGCGGTAATGTTTTGGAACACTATGACAACCAAATATTTGTTATAGTTCTATAAAATACTAGTGGTTGAGTTGTGGTTTGCATATGTCATTTCTGACATATGTGTGGAACATTACCTACAGGTAAATCATGTTGGAATAGACAAACATTGCATTGGTTGATATCACAAAATGTGTGATAGAAGGTAAACTGACAAAATTGAGAAAAGGCAAACAACAATCTTTGATGTTGGTATCTTGGGGGTTTATTAAACAATTCCAAAACAACTGAAAGAGGGTGAAAAGAAATAACGAAACAAGATATGTAATTGTCAGTCGTGGTAGATGAAACTTTCATTGTGGAGCCAGATTTATTTGAAGTCCAATGTCCAATATGCACCTGCCATCAGAAAAAGTAAATGTGTCCATAAATAGGCCACAGAGTGAATGGTGGGCATACACTGCAGCAAATTAGATGCCGAGTTTATTACTGGTGGTGGAGGACTTGCCTACCCCTCCTTCTGATAGTTTGGGTGGACGTCCCCTCTGCGGCAGGGGGCAGGGTGGGATCGACAGCTGCTGTGACTGAGATGGTTGCAGATAGATTCTCCAGTGGCAGGGCTGCCCTTTCTGTGGTTGCCGCAGATGTATTTTGGCTGTGGGAAGATGGTGTTGGGCCACAGAAAGGGGTAGATGGTGCAGGGAAAGCCAGCACACATGGGTGAGGATGTCCAGCAGCACCCCAGTCAGGGAGGCCAAATTGGAGTTGTGTTTCTCCATCTGGAGACTCTTTAGGCCCATGTGGTCTTGCAGCTGGACCAATTGAATATGAAAAACACAACATTGTAAAAGTCTTGACTTTACAAACGTTTGTAGCTAATACCTACAGCAACCTAAAAGGGAAAAAATGTAATGAAGATTCCTTTCAGTGGTATTGCATTGTTTTACACTGACAGTTTGAATTTCACGCAAAAACGTTACATCAACAGGTGAGAAGATGTCCTGAAAAGGAACAGTGGTAGTTAGAAAGTATACATGATGTATACCAAATATTGGACACTACACGGTTAAGGTGAGGAGTGTGATACTATATTCATAGGCCTAAAAGTCTACCTGTCTGTCAGAGACACAACTTAGAAGAATTTTTGTCATTGGTCATCAGATGAACATTGAAGAGTACAAATTTGGGGGCCTCCAATTGTATTCAGCATACCAAAAGACATGCTGTAACATATGTAGCTCAACACAGTTTGATTAGTGAGACAAATAAATTCTAATATATTCCATAACAAGGTATGGATGACATAATCAATTGAACCCAAACACATTTCATGGGAGAGCATCAGATAGGACTTGATGAATACTTGTCAGTTTTACAGATGTGGATAAATGGAGGTAACGTTGCCATAGCTTGCTATCCTGTAATTTTACCATACCCAATGATAATGTGCAGTAAAATGAGTAATACAATTTACAAGAGGTAACAAGAGGTGAAGCTTGTTATCTGGTGTAGACGCACTTACAAGCAGCCTTGCATCTTGTGGAATGTGATGGAGATTGAGGCTTGTAATCTTAATCCAAACAAAACACATTCCTACCAACAAGTGAGCATACACTACAAATATATATATATATATATATATATATATATATATATATATATATGCTCCATAAGGTATCCCACCTTTGAGGACAAACACGAGTGAACCAGCGGATTCTGCATCTTTAAACAGCATTCCTTTATTCTTAAAACCGGAACACAAAAGCGCTCATTTAAAATGTCCAGCCCTACGCGTTTCGGAGCTCCCGCTCCTTGCTCCGGTTCCGGTTTTAAGAATAAAGGAACGCTGTTTAAAGATGCAGAATCCGCTGGTTCACTCGTGTTTGTCCTCAAAGGTGGGATACCTTATGGAGCATATTTCACGGCCAGTCCCGGTCGTGAGGACGAACTGCCACGAAAAGGAAGTGGGCTGCTGCACACAGACTGTCTGTGTTTGCTGATGCAGGTTTGAACTGGTATCATTTAATAGCCGGAATCGGGTGCTTGTAGCTCACTGGAGAGCTTAAATTGGGCAGCACTGTTTGTTCAAAAAGGTGGAATCCACTGGAGGAATTAATTATTAGCATGGGGAAAACTACGAGTCCCAGAACTCTTTCACTAATTAAGCCCACTAGGGGGCGGGGCCTACAAAAGTATTGAAAATGGTTCTCCATGCTAAAATCTGCCTGTGAACATTGCCGGAGGCCCGTGAGCAAGGAGCAGGAGCTCCGAAACGCGTAGGGCTGGACATTTTAAATGAGCGCTTTTGTGTTCCGGTTTTAAGAATAAAGGAATGCTGTTTAAAGATGCAGAATCCGCTGGTTCACTCGTGTTTGTCCTCAAAGGTGGGATACCTTATGGAGCATATATATATATATATATATATATATATATATATATATATATATATATATATATATATATATATATATATGTGTGTGTTTCTATGTTTCAAAATGTGGGAAACATTGGCAGGCGCTACAGTAAAAACAATAAGTATATTTAGGTTTAGTGATACATTTATTTATTTGTTTATATAGCACTAGAATCGACCCCCGAAGGGGTATCTCTGCTCTTAGAGCGGACTGTGAGGGTATGCAGCAGTTCCAGCATATATCAACAAGCGCAGAACAGGGTGGTCTTAAGCAGCTTCCTGAATTGTAGGGGATCTAGACACTGTCTCAAAGACAAGGGGAGCTCGTTCCAGTAGCGGGGGCCGAGATGGGAAAGAGCTCTTCCTCCTACTCTTGCCTTTCTTACTCGAGGTACCACCAGGAGATGTTTAGCACTCGAGCGGAGGGATCTTGATGGTACATAGGGCAAGAACTTCTCAGAGAGGTAGGATTGAGCCAGGTTCAACAGTGCCTTATGAATGGTGCAGCAGATTTTAAATTTGACCAGTTGGCGGATAGGGAGCCAATGCAGCTTCACGAGGAGAGGGCGGGAGGGGGTCCTGAAGGGGGCATTAAGGACCGTGTTCTGAACTACCTGCATTCTGCTAAGTGAAGCATCATTAGCAGAGACCAGCAGGCCATTGCAATAGTCCAGGCGACTTAATACCAGCGCCTGGACTAAGGTTTTGTGGGTAGAATCAGGAAGGAGAGAGAAAACTTGATGGAGCAGGCCTATTACATGAAAACATGAACCAGCTGTCTGAGCAACGTGCTCCTTCAGATTGAGGGCTTGATCTAGGCATATACCTAGGTTTTTAACTGTAAATGTGATGGGGACCTAGGTCGGTCGGCCACCAATCTGGTGTCCATAGGAGGGGGGCCTCTCCAAAGAGCATTATCTCTGTCTTTCCCACATTACACTGGAGGAAGTTGTTCTTCATCCAGCGTGATATGGCTCTCCTCCCATTAGAGAAGGCCAGCCGCACCGCCAAAGTAAATTTTTTAAATGGGAAGAGTAGCTGGGTATCGTCGGCATATGATATGGGGATGAACCCATGTGTCCTCAGAAGATTAGCCAAGGAAGAAAAATAGATGTTGAATAATGTAGGGCTCAAACATGAGCCCTGAGGTACTCCCTTGGTCAGTTCCATAGGGGTCGAACGATAGGGGCCTAGGTTGACAACCTGGGAGCGATCAGACAGAAAGCTCCTCATCCATAGTAAGGCTGATTTTCTTAGCCCAACCTCTTCCAATCTTTTGATCAAGATACTATGGGAAACTGTGTCAAACGCTGCAGATAGGTCTAACAGCACCAGAATCATAGAGTGGCCCTTATCTAGAGTCATCCTGATGTTATCTGTGACTACTAGGAATGCTGATTCGGTGCTGTATTTGGGCCCAAAACTGGACTGGGAAAGATCTAAACATCCAGTCAGTTCGACATAGTTGGAGAGATGGGTGTTGACATGTTTTTCCATTATTTTGCTCAGGAATGGAAGAAGTGAGATAGGACGGAAGTTAGAAAGGTCCGTCCACGGAGTTTTAGTATTCTTACGGATTGGTCTAACCTGGGCAACTTTCCACTCCCGCGGTACATGGCCCTCTGTTAGGGAAAGGTTGATGAGAGATTGTACCGAGGGAGACAGATGTTTAGCTAGAGACAGAATGACTTTAGCTGGAATGTGGTCAGATGGGGACCCAGACTTTATCTTGTGGATCAGGGATTCAACCTCTACCAATGTAGTAGCTGGGAAGTTCTCTAACAGCTGTGAGTTTGTTATATTCAGTTGGTCCAAGGCCAAAGGGATCTGATGCAGATTTCCTGCTGCAGTAATTGTTCCATAGATAAGCTCTATCTTTTGTGAAAAATATAGAGCAATATCATTACACAGCCGTTGGGAGGGGGCCTCTGGGCTTTCACATGCCTTGGGATTAATGAAGGACTGAAGAATTTGGTGCAGGATTTTCGAGGAGTTGCCTGCCTGGGTTAACTGAGATGTTATGTGGGTTTTCCGTGTTGTTTTTATGTTTTTATGATAGCTGGACAGAGTGGAGTAAAACCGATCTCTGTCCACCTCATTATGAGAAGCACGCCAGATTCACTCCAACTTTCTGCAGAGTTGTTTTTGAACTCGCAGATGAGTCAAGAACCAGACTGCCTGTGGGTGCTTGGAGTGACTCAAGAAGGATTTCAGAGGTGCAATGTGATCGATGGCTATAAAGACAGCTGAATTATATTTGGACAGTGCTTTCTCAATATTGTCAGATGCAGAGTTTTGAGGTCTCAAAAAACAGTTTGAAAGTTTTCCGCAGTGACTTTCTGCCACTGCCTGCAAGAATAGAATGTGGCTGGTTTAGAAATGTTAAGATCTGTGATGTCCTGAATAAGAAATTCAATAGCTGAACGATATGACCAGGTAAGTTGTTGGGGGGGTTTGCACTGAATCTTAGAGGATTTCGAAAACATAATGTCCAAAGTATGACCAGCTGCGTGAGTCGGGCCTTCATTAAGCTGGGATAAGCCTAAAAGGGATAGGTCAGCCAAAAGCGTCTGAGCATCTAAGTTGGAAAGACATTCACTGTTGATATTGAAATCTCCTAAGAGTAGGAAATTTTTACATACGTTCACATACGGGGCTAATAGTTGGACCAATTGTAGGGAGAAGTCTGCTAGGGGTCCAGGGGGGTGATAGATTAACACCCCTTTCCAGCTAGACTGCAGAGAAGAATCTATCCTAAAGACCAACATCTCCATGGTAGCATCACTACGTTGGTCTAGGACAGAGATACTGATTCCATATTTATGCACAATGGCAATTCCACCCCCTGTCTTCATGGTTCTGTCCAGTCTAACCATTTTTTACCACTCTGGTATGCCTAATGCAATAGCAGGTAAAGAGTGGGGCTTAAGCAAGGTTTCGGTAAAAAAGCCCAATTCAGGTTGAACCGAAGACACTAAGTCCCATACCTCAGTTGAGTGATTGGGCAAGGATCGAATATTACACAACAAATTTTTCCACCCCTTCCGTGAATTATCCACAAAGGCGTTAATAGCCCGATCAGGAGAGTTAGAGTTCGCCTGGAATCGGCATACTCGGCACTAGAATGGACCCTCTGGACAAGGCTAGACTTCAGTTTGACAAGTAGGGGTACGTTGGTCTGTACATCAATGAGCTCTTTCTTGTCTGGTATAGTGTATTTGCATGGGGGAGCTATGGTTGGCAGGAAATCGACCAGGTATCTGGCTCCTGGCGACGTCCTGGCGTGGGGGGCGCAGAAGGGCTTGCCTTTGGCGCGCCTTCGGTTCGCCCCCGGCGCGCCCACTGCACGCGTCTGCTGCGCGCTCCGCTCTGCATGCCTATTTATGCTAAAATCAGGATGAGGACTAGACTATCAACCGAAAATTGCTTCCCTCCACACAATCAGGATTAGGACCCGCGGTGGACCTGGGAAGTGAACCGGAAGTGAGGCTCAGGAAGAAAGACGTCGTAGCAACAGGTATTTCCCTCGTTATTTTAAAATATATACAAAATGTGTGCACATTGTTGAGTGTAATTTACCACTCTCCACTCCACCAGGGATTTCTGTCAAGCCTTCAGCGTAAAGGATCTGGAAGACCTTCTCCTCCTAGGGGTGCAGATTTAAAGGGGGCCTGGGAGAACCACCACCAGTCTGCCTGGCCTGCAGATGGTGCTTGCAGACCAGGGTACAGGCCCTCCCTGTAGGTCATTCCACCGCTTCCTAATCTCCTCCTTTGTGCGCACGTCGGTAGCCACAGCATTCACTCTGGCAACTATTCTGGCCTACATTTGCCTTTTCTTCTAAAAGGTTGTATATTGGACTTGGGCTTCAAACAATTGTGGCTCTTCTCTGATGATTTTATCTGCCATGACTGACAATTTCACCTCTGAAAAACATGGGTTTTTCTGCCCTGATATTTCTAACGTACCTTAATTAAGTAAAATAACTGGATCAAAACTGGAAAAACGTAGTGAAAGGAACAAGTAACAGGGAGAAAATAATACTTTCGGTTCCTGTGTTCTTTTGGCCATCTGCAGGGTAGTGCTGCTGTGTAGTGACAAAGGATCATGGTCTTATATGGAGTGTGTTTTGTTGGTTAGTATGCAGGTGAAGGGAATTAGCCAACAGCCATCAGGTGTGTGTATTTTGCAACAATAAAATGGCTCAGGAAAAGTACATTTGGACTGCGTCCCACAATGGCATCCCTCCGCCAGGAGATAGCCTCCAGGACATTGCCAGTTCAACTGTGAAACCTAAATATTCTAGGAACAATCCTGCTGCCCTGACTGCGACAGAGTACTAAATGCCAGCTGAGGAGTCAAACGCGTTGGCTATGCATGAGATCTAAATATGGCGGGGGAACAATATAATTGCAATATTTAGTGGTGTGTTAAAGTGACACAGTTTTCTTTTGCAGCTTTGAAATCCCGTAGAGTAATGCTGTTCTGCTGTAATTGTTTAACAAGAGGTAT
This sequence comes from Triturus cristatus, assembly GCF_964204655.1. Lineage (NCBI taxonomy): Eukaryota > Metazoa > Chordata > Amphibia > Caudata > Salamandridae > Triturus > Triturus cristatus. The sequence goes on from NC_140591.1 coordinate 1,530,014,710, forward strand.
TTTCTTGTGCATTATGATGGCTTTTTATACCGTTTGGTAATTGGAAGACATTTTCTATTTATTAATTGTTTTTAAATTTTATTTGATTGGTTGGTTAAAATCTAATTTGACTTTTTATTTTATTTGCACCATTTTTGGTAAACGCTAATTTGTGTTTTCCTTATTTATTTATGTGTATGCAATATTTGTTATTTCTTTATTTTTGTTTATGATATTGTTGTGTTTTAGATTTTTTTCTGCAATATTTTGTCATTGATATTTTTGGGTTTACTGCTTACTCATAGGGTTGGGATATTTATGTCTTCAATATGTTTTAGCAATATTTGTGTTTGTCAATGTTGTTTATCATGATATAGTCTCATATGATAAAGGCATGTGGCATTCAGTCTTTAAAATATGTGCTAAGGACAACAACAGCTATGAATGGTAACACAAGGAAGTTGCCACAGGCTGTACCTCCAGGGTTGTTGTCAGGTAGATGCGTCCTCCAAGACTGGGAGCATAGGGGGGGCTGAGACTGAGACCAGTGAAAGGGAGACCTGAGCAGCAGCAAAGCTATGATACACCACAAATGTCCAGAAGACTGGGACCGCAACTGACCAATCAGCTGTGTCTTATACCTCCACTCCCACTGGCTGCTCCATCGTAACCAGTGGCCTTTGGCCAAGTGGCGCCTTTTTTTTTAATCCTTATTTTGAGTCTTAGGTCCAGGTGTTGTGCAGTTATCAAGTGTAGTATGTGCTTTGCTGTTCATGGCCAGCTCATGGTATAATCTACACATAGGCATCGCGATTACAAGTACATTGCATCCTTTTTGCTTATGGTATGGTTTCTTTCAGGTCAGTGATCTTTCTGAAAATCCTTGCGTTAAGAGTTTTGTTTATGTTCTGCCAATTTTAGATTATGTTCTGTATTAGCTTATGTAATTTACATTTTGTTTGCAGCAGACTGCATGACTTTTTGATAGTGTGTGACTATTATCTTGATCTCAGGAAGTACAGACTTCTAATGAGAGAACCATCATTCTTTAGCCTGTCTGCGAAGTGATGAGCCCAAGAGAAGGCCAGGCAGTAACAACATTGTAGCTAAATCATAAAACAGTTGGGGGGGGTGTAAAGGGTCTGCAGGGCATTTGGCTGACGCCTATCAGCAGTCCTAGAGTTCTGAGAAGTTCTTTGTTGTGGATGTTTTATCTCACTGGCAATGAACCACAAGGTAAACTTACATATCCTCTAGAAGCAAAATAGGCCACTAGGCTTTCAAATAATTTAAAGATATTACTCATATGATTACTTTTTTTCCCTGCCACACGAGATGGAAGTGTATTTAAACTGAATATCATAAAAAACACTTAGGGCTTGATTCACAGATGTAAACTTACACTCCCTGAATACTGAAAAGTAGTAAAGTTAGACTTGGTCTAAGTTTAACTTTGTGAATATAGAAAAGTAGTAAAGTTAGTCTTTTGGTCTACGTTTCCCTGTGTGAATACCGAAAAGTAGTAAAGTTAGACTTTTGGTCTAAATTTACCTTTGTGAATACTGAAAAGTAGTCGACTTACACAAAAGTGTTAGTTTACTTTTATTAATCGGGCCCTTTGTGTGTTTAATACAAAAAAAGTCCAAAGCTTGTTCCAAGCATTACAAGGTCACTGGCTGTTAGAGTTCCAACACAAAAGGCAAGGAAAAAGCACTTAAAGAAAAAAGATGTGTTTGTACAGTCGAAAGTCTTTTGAACATTACAAATATGACAAAGTGGAAAGAATAAAAGACAAGCACCTGATTTTTAAAAAAAGGCCTGCAAGCCTACATGCGAAAAGAATTGCAGAACTGATTCTTTACAAAGGTCGCATAAACAAAACACTCAACTACCAAGATTGCAGCTGAGAATCCCAAAGGATTCCATTGTATCCTGAGCACTCAGTGCTCCAATTCAAGGTCACTAGAGTACAACAGCACAAAAGGCAATACAAATATAATGAAAAGAGAATTTACATACTGATGTTATTTTAGACATGGGATTTTAGGAAAGAAAGGTGAATAGCCGATTTTGCAAAGGATTGTGGGGAGTAATATATTGTTGAAAGAAACGCAGAATACATCTATACAGAGTTCTGCAAGGTAGCTTTCAACAATAAAAGCCACTCATGTAAACAAAGAAAGCAAGCATGCTTCAAGTATCATCAAAAAGGCATGTAAACATGTTATCAAACTTGCTAGGTCTAATTTTTCAATGAAATCATTTGCTGTATTTTTTTAATATCGCTTTTTTCACAAAAATACGTTCGTTAATAATAACAATTGACCAGCATTGTAGTTCATTGACATAATTATATGTCATTTTTCAAGTAGGCGTTTGACAAACTTGCACTATGTGCTGCTTTTGGTGAGAGAAGCTTTTTTTTGAAGCTATGTTCATTATTTGGTTTACGTTTTTATGTAGTGTGCCGTCTTCTGAAATATGCACTTTCTGAACAGCAGAGATCCACTACAGACAATCAGAATAGGAGTTACATCGAGTTGCAGAGTTATGTAGTAGTCCAAGTTTCATAGAAGGCTTAAGGTATGAGGTAGAGGAAAGGAGTGGGAGGTTGAGCACAACAAAAAGCATTAAAGGAGGCTTATTGGTTAGTCCTGGAAAGGACAAAATAGATGTGTCTCTAGCAGCTTCCTGATGAAGAACAGGGATGGTAGGGTTCTAATTGTGAGTGATAGAGAGTTCCTGGCTGATGGTGCAGTTCCTGTAAAGGAACAGTTTTAAGCAGATGAGGTTTTGGATGCCTCAGTCATTAGAGCATTCTGGTTTTCATGGTTTTTGGACCCCAAGAGAGAGGTATAGAGGAGCAAAGAAGTTTGTGGCAAGGGTGTGGTTCGAAGTATTACCTTAATTGTAAGGCACCAGAGTCTGAAGGTGATCTTATCATTTAATGAAAACCAACAGAGTTTTCTCAGAACAGGGTAGGTATGGTTGAATATTTTAGAGGTGGAAAAAATTCTCTCTGATGAATGAAAGATGCCATTGAGCAGGACCGAATAATATTTGAGTATGGAAATTACAAAGGCGTGGAATAGCAAAAATTCAGTCTGGAGATTACCACAGTGTTAATTACCATTGTATTTGCTTTACATAGAGGAAATATTTTACTTTTTTGAGTGAGTGGAGAATGCTTCACCATGTTGATACATAGTGGAAGGGGCACACCAATGGTTTAGTGTCCTATCAAACAAGAAGTCCAATCATAGCTCCATTTTAATGATATCACCAATCCAGAAGGTTGTTAGAAACATCTTCTTTATTTCATTTTTATTGTATTTACTGCAATTTGTATTTGGGTCTTCTATACGGTTGACCTAGGTTAATGGAGCACCCATTCTTTAGGAACTACTTGGGGTGCGGCGACACATATCACAACCATCCTTTTTGTTAATTTTAAGTTCACCTTACTTTTGTTGTGTCGAGTAAACAAGATGGTGGAATTCATGATGAAGTCTGTTGATTGCACTTGTATTTGGAGCACGTGGGATTAAAACCAAGTTTCGGGGGCTTTGAGAGATAGTATCCCGCTTGCATTTCTGTGAGGAGTAGAAGAGGCTTCAGTGCTCACCAAATATACTCTCCCCATGAATTACAATGAAATAAGTCTCTTGAAGGCAGAAAAATGCATGTAACAGCCAGTAGCATGACAATGAGAGTGAAATATTCATTTGGGCTTATCCATAGTATAAACAGTGGCAGCTCGCAGAGGGAGTGCTGCGGGATGCTGGGGAGGAGCAGGGTGGGGGGTAGTGGAGTCAGACATACGAAGGCGTGGAGCAAGGTAAGTAAATAAATAAATAAAACTATTTACCTTGTGCTCGCTGCTTCGCCAACTCGGCGATGCAAAAAAAAGTTCTTCAGGTTATCCTTCACTTCTGAATACTTCTTTACAAAAATAAATCGCAAACTTTGCTTTAACCTCCCTACCAAATGTAATTTCAGGCCATTTTGAATAATAGTTCATAAGAACTATGGCAAACCTCTTCTCACTGCCCAAAATCTTGAATTGTCCACTCACATCTATTCCAACCCTCTGCCAAGCAAACCTCGGTAACTCCGTGGCTACCGCAGGTAACCCTTCGACCACATGGGATTTGTCACTACAAGTCAAGCTACACATCCTCTCGCCCATCTCTCCACCGCATGATCTACACCTGGCCATCGGGATGATGTTTTGATTTGGGATCGCAACAAATGTGAACATGATGACATTTTGAGACAAGTGTTGAGAAAGTTAAATGACACTGGTTTAACAGTAGAATTGAGTAAATGCAAATTTGCCTTGAAAGAAGTCAAAAACTTGGGTCATACCCTTTCTGCCCAGGGTATTAAGCCCAGATTAAAATTAGTGGAGGCAATTGAGAATGCTCCAAACCGTTAGATAAGGATCAGTTGCTGTTATCTCTCGGACTGGCAGAATTTTAGGCAAATTCTTTTGATCATTTTGCTGATAAGGTTCCTCCTATGAGAGAAATAATGAAGAAAGGAAATGTTTTTATTTGGTCCATAGATTGCCAGAGAGCATTTTCTGAAATTAAAAACTGTTTAAGCAAGGCAGTAGCATTATCTCTATTTGACACCCGTGATCAATCCATAATTGCAACTGATGCTAGCATGTGTGGATTGGGAGCAGTGCTTCTGCAAAGAGGGAAGAATGGACATGAAAGAGTAATTGCTTTAACTTCCAGAACATTGAAGGGTGCAGAAATGAATGATTTGATCACTGAGAAAGAGTCAGAGTCCCTGGGAAGGTTTCCACCAATCGCCCTGTCATAGCGAGCATTCTTGGAGGAAAGATTCCAAAAAGACACAGGTACCTTGGCAGTGTAGGGAAATGGAGGTCAAGATGTCGGCATTGGAAATCCAAGATGTCCGCCAGCTTGCCCCTTTCTGTAGCACTCTAGCTGTTATTCAAAAAGACATGATTAGAATGTGAAACGCGCGCAGGTTCTAAACTGTGCACTTCACCTGAAGAGTTTTCTGAGATGGAGGTTCCTGAATATTCTCAGTCGGTTAATGCAGTTAAGGTAGAAGATGACATCTTGATCTATTCAGATACCGAGGAGGAACATTAAAGGCAAGTGAGGTCAGTACTACAACTGTTGAGTGAAAATGCCTTGTATGCTAAATTGGAGAAATGCTCATTCAATGTAACAACTGTGGAGTTTCTGGGATTTGTACTCTCACCTTCTAGAATAACCATGGACAACCACAAGATTCAGGCAGTTACTGAGTGGAAGTCACCAACGACAGTTAAAGAAATTCAGAGTTTCATCGGGTTCTCAAATTCCTACAGAAGGTTTATTCATAAGTTTTCTCAAAAGATTATCCCCTCACTAAACTGTTAAAGAAAGGAATAACCTTCAAATGGCCAAAAGAAGCAGAGGAAGCCTTTTGCTCTTCAAAAAGAAGTTTCACCACAGCTCCAGTTCTTCTGCACGCAGACCCGACTGAGCCATTCTATCTAGAGTTGGTTTCAGAGTTGGCAATAGGAGGGATTCTTTCGGAAAGACACAAGGAAACAGAGCAATTGCATCCAGTGACCTATTGCTCTAAAAAACTGAGTACAGCAGAGGTCAACTACACCATTACTGACAAGGAACTTTTGGCCATTAAAGACGCCTTCAAGGAGTGGAGGCATTATTTAATGGGTGTAAGGCACACAGTGACAGTCTTCACAGACCTTCGGAACTTAAAATTTTTGAAGTCGGTATGTACCCTAAAGCCTCGACAACTCAGATGGTCCTTGCACTTTGCTGATTATGATTTTGTCTTCACCTACAGACCAGGAGCTAAGAATGGTAAAGCGGATGCCCTGTGCTGATTAGACACTGAAAATCGGAAAAAGAAAATTGAAGATCAGAAAATAGTACCTCAAAGAAGTTTATAGGAGCGGTTTCTAAAGATGCCTTTGAGGAACGAATTTGTCAATCGCTAAAAGATCCAAGAAGAGAAATCTGAGATGAACTACCTTATCTAGTGGAAGCCTTGTATGTGCCTACAAAAGAATTACAGACCCAAGTAATGTATGAATGCCACAACAGCCGTTTAGCTGGACATAAAGGAGTTCAAAACACTTAACACGTGATCAAAAGGAGGTTTTGGTGGCCACACATGAATCAGGACATTCAGCAATATGTAATTGGATGTGAGATCTGTGCTCAAGGAAAATCTGAATGGCAGGCTCCTAAGGGGTTATTGCAACCTCTACCAACCCTGGCACACAGTTTCTCTAGATATAATAGTTGATCTCCCTTCAAGTCAAGGCTATACCAAAATCTTAGTTTGTGTAGACACCTTCAGTAAAATGACACATTTTATGTCCCTAAAAGGAATCCATACAGCAAACCAATTGGCACAACTCTTTAATCAACATGTCATTCAACTTCGTTGTATCCCAAAAAATGTTGTCACTGACAGGGGCTCTCAGTTTGTATCCAAATTTTGGAGAGCTTATACCGGCAGTTTTACACATCGAAACTCGATATTCAACTAGTTTCCATCCAGAAACTGATGAACAAACTGAGAGAACTAACCAAGTGCTAAAACAATACCTCAGGCTCTTGTTATTAGATGAAGAAAAGCATTGGCCAGAATACTTGTGGACAGCGGAGTTTGCTCATAGTAATGCTGAGAGTGTTTCTACAGGTTTTACACCTTTTTATCTGAATTTTGGCCGAAACCCAAATTCTTTGATCGAGTGTTGAGAAGTTGAGGTGCCAGCAGTAAAAGATTTTATAAAACACTTAACTAAGATCTATCAAACAGCTGAGCAAAATCTGAAGCATGCAAAAGATGGTTATAAATATTTTGCTGATAAAAAGAGATGAAAAGAACCTGCTTTCCAAGTGGGTGATAAGGTTTGGTTAAGTACAAAAAACGTGAGAATAAAAGGTGACCGCAAATTCCAGCCACGCTTTGTGGGTCCATATTCCATTGAGAACATGATTAATCCTGTAACTTTTTGTTTAACACTTCCAGACCACCCAAAGATTCACCCAGTTTTCCATGTCTCCTTGTTAAAGAATATTTCATCATATTTGAGACAATCTACACCTCCAGAATCTTTAGAAGTTAAAGGTGGAGTTGAGTATGAAGTTAAAAGAATTCTAGATTCTAAAAAAGATAGAGGTGACCTGTATTACCTAATAGACTGAAAGGGTTTTGCACCAGACAAAAGATCTTGGGAGAAACATATTGACGTCCATGCTCCACTACTGATCAAAGCTTTTCACAAGAAATGTCCTACAAAACCACTATCGGAGGAAACCTCCTTGAGAGGGGGTACTCTCAGAGCCCCTAGAAAGGTTTCCACCAATTGCCCTGTCATAGCAAGCGTTCTTGGAGAAAAGATTCTAAAAAAGACACAGGTACCTTATCAGTGTAGGAAAATAGAGGTCAAGCTAGCGGCATTGGAAATCCAAGATGTCTGCCAGCTTTCCCCTTTCTCTAGCACTCTAGTTGTTATTCAAAAAGACATGATTAGAATGTCAAGCGCGCGCGGGTTCTAAACACCTCACTTCACCTGAAGAGTTTTCTGAGAAGGAGGTTACTGAATATTCTCCATCGGTTAGTGCAGTTAAAGTAGAAGCGGTGAAGTCATCATTTACTTGTTGCTACTGGACTTCTGTGTAAATTATTGAAACGTTCTGTGCATGTTCAGAGTTTTAGGAAATATCTCTCAAGCGAGCAAGTCCTCCCGCTTGAGAGAAATGAAAGTTACCAATAGTTGCGGTAATTAAATCTTGTTTAACAAGAACTTTTATGGACCTCTTCCTACCCAGCGCGCTCTGCACTCTGCAGCATTCCTGAGCCTAGGTCAAAAGGCTTAGTTAATTATTTTAAGCCTGACTCACTTGCGTCAGGGTTTAGAAGATAGAGTCAGTTATATAAGTCACTCGGTCTAATTAAAAAACTCAGAACAACCTTCCCAAATTAAAATAGAGCTGAATTAGTTCCTGAAGAGTAGTGGAATAATCGGCACAAATTGAGGAACGAAGGAATCTTACCTGGACACGTGACAGAGACATTCCAAGTGAACAGCTGATCCAGTCTCCGTTTTTTTCCAACTGCTTCACGCAAGTACTTCCTCTGAAGTGAAAGACATAATAGAGTTCTTTATATCGAAGTTTCATATAAGTATATACATCTTAGAAGGAAAGTTATTTGAAAGATAACAAATCAAATAGAAGAAGAGCAATTGCCAATAATGTATTGGGTAGGAATGAATATCAGTCCAGACACATTCAATTACAGTGACATAATGTCATAGAGAATTTGAACATATAGTTATACTGGTATTGTTTTTATAATTTTCAGATGCAAAAAGGGTTCAGACTATAACCAAAGAGTCAGAAGATGGTGATGCACATACAAGACTCTTTGGAGTGAAAACCACAATCTTTTTGCTGTGTCTTCTTTCTCCTCACCCCGATCCCCCATTGGCATACTCCTGCAAGTAGTTATATAGAATTTCTGCGGAGTTGTTCTGAGAGAGGTAGTGAGAAATTAGCATTGTTCTGCTTCTGCGCAAATTGGAACATCTGAGCCTTCGTGACAGAAAGAGACAATGGCCTGTTGGTCGGGAATCCAGCACTTTAGAAATTTTGTGTGGGGTATAGAATTTGAACTATGGACGGACCATAAACCATTGATCGATGTTTTTACAATACATTTCACGGCTGACATGCCCCCATGTCCTTCATGTAAAGCATAAAGCAGTTTTACACGTAAACTCCTAGGTACAATTAACTTACCACCCCTTCATAAATTCCATCAATACAAGACAATTCAGACCAGACATACTTGTAATTCCGCAATTCTTCCTACTTGTCCCATTGCATATTTCAGCCAACAGGCAAATGATTCATGATTTCCTGACTAATCCCATCCTTGCCGATCTCGGATTTCCATTCCTGTTCCGAAATAGCCTTAAAAACATATTCTCTATATCCGCAATCATCCAGTCCTTCTTACATTCATCACAAACCCCTTGCACTGCAAAACGTGGTAAGAAATCAGCATTTACATTCTTTACCCCTGACACGTATTTTACCTTGAATGTATGTTCTTGTAACCTAAATAACCATTTTGCAATGCACAGAGTAGCATTCCCTGCCCCTTCGGTTGTAAAAACATTGATCAATGGTTTGTGGTCCACCCATAATTCAAATTCTTTACCCCCACACAATTTCTAAAGTGCTGAGTTCCCCACCAACAGGCCATTGTCTCTTTCTTCATGGTGTAATAATTCAGTTTTGCACCCTTCAATGTTCTTGAAGCAAAAGCAATTACTCTTTCATGCCCATTTTTCCCTCTTTGCATAAGCACTGCTCCCTAGCCACACATACTAGCATCAGTTGCTATTATGGATTGATCACGAGTGTCAAATCGAGATAAAGAGATAACACTACTGCCTTGCTTATACACTTTTTAATTTCATGAAATGCTCTTTGACACTCTGTGGACCATTCCCTTTCTTTATTTTTTCTCTCATAGGATGAACCTTATCAGCAAAATGATCAACAAATTTCGCATAAAATTCTGCCAGTCCAAGAAATGACCGCAACTGATCCTTATCTAATGGATTTGGAGCATACTCAATTGCCTCCACTAATTTTAACCTGGGCTTAATACCCTGGCCAGAAAGGGTATGACCCAAGTATTCCACTTATTCCAAGTCAAATTTGCATTTACTCAATTCCACTGTTAAACGAGCATCGTTTAATTTTCTCAATTTTTTTTGTGCATGTTCACATTTGCTGCAACCCCAAATCAAAACATCATCCTGAAAAAACCTTACTTGACGTAAATCTCCCAACAGCTTGTGCATCACACGCTGGAAGACGGCAGAAGCAGACAGCAAACCAAAAGGCATCCTGATAAAGTGATATGCTCCTTTCAGCATAACGAATGAGGTTAAATGACGTGAATCATTGAGCAAAAGCACTTGGTGGTAAACACTGGATAAGTGTATTGTGGAGGAATACTTTCCACTTGTTACTCTAGCTAATAACTCTCCCATCTGTGGTAGAGGATGGCGATCGACCCCAATGTTACTATTTAAATCTTGCAAACCCACACACATTCTGATCATCCCATTAGGCTTGTGCACAATAATAATGGGACTCAGCCAATCGTCAATATGTTCAATTATGTGATCTTTACACAAACTTTCCAATTCCACCCTCAATGGAGCTCTTAAAGCCAAATGCACACTTCTTACTTTATGTACAACAGACGTTATGTTCTCTTTCAGAATGACTTTATGAACACACTTTTTTTAGGCATCCCAGTTTCTGACCAAAAAGTCTAGGAAATGTACTTGCCTCACCACCTGTGGATAACACCTGTTCAACAGCATTTGGATCTAATTTTATCCCTACTGTCCGCTGTTCCCTCCATCCTAATAACAATCTACCCTTTTTCACAACATACACCCTACAAGCCATGCGTCTATCCTTAAACTCAACCACAGTTTGTAAACAACCAATGATGGGTAACTTGCCCCCACAATATCCTTCTGGTTCAATGTGGGTTTTACTTAGGCTCACGCGGCCTATCTTCTTCCAAGTCTCCTTATTGATCAGTGTATTCAATGAACAGGAATCAGCCCACATCCACACATCCATCCCACACAAATTTGCTTTACATTTGGGGGGTCGGTATTCATCATCAGACTTAGATGATTCTCTATTTACAGTACTCACACATTCTTGTAACATTAAAACTTCAAGCTCCTCCTCAGTCAGATGGCTTCTCCACATTTTGCCTTTGGCCACATCAGCGCCCCCAGCAAAATTCATGCACCACTACTCACTTCAAACAGCTCCTACTCACTTCAAACGGCCCCTTCACCTCGCCAACCCTCCTGAACAGGATCCCTGGCAGGTGCTGTGACTGCCAACAAGAACATAACCCTGTGTTCTTCGATGCTGCAAACCTCCTCAATCAGACACGTCATGAGAATCGGGCTGGCAACACAAATTCACAAAGCCCATTGATCGTCGCCACTGAAAAGCCCCTCCTCAGGAAAACAAAGCATACAAGTTGATATTTGGGGAAAGAGATTTATTAGGACGAGATGTAGGAACCAGCCCGGAGCCAGGCAGCCACCAAATGACCCTAGGCCACATGAACAGGGGTCCGCATTCCAACCCCTCTAATACATCACAGCCCCCCACAACAGTCCAACACGTTTAACTAGATGCAACAGATATGATTTGCCTTGCTTCCACAACTAATCATCAAACATTACAACAAATGACACAGTGCCTTATGGCACACAATCCAGGTCTAAAGAGGTCCCAGGGCAAACTTGGGTATGTGTGAAAATTAAAGCTCTTGTAGAGGAAAGTTCTGGCACACCTGAGGCTGTCACATTCCAAGTCTTAATTTTCTTGGCAGGCCATTGCTCTTAAAAAGAAGATGGTGGAGCAAACACTGGTGTAGGCCACTTGCTGTCAACCTTCCAATGTCCTAATCTGCAACTTTGACATTTCCACTCCCTTTCTCTCCAAGATATGTGGATTGTAGGAGAAAGAGGGAGACAGAATTTGTGACTAAAGGCAAACAGTGAGCTTCCTTTTCCCCCTACCCCCTCAGCTCAGAAGGCGGGGGGATTCTCAGCTCAGAGGTCAGTCTTGGTTCTGCCAAACAAAGAAATGCAATTTGACTGATCGGAGGGAATCAGGGACTCACTGCTGTCCACTTTCACAGCAATTACTGTTCATATTTGACACTTAACTACTGTGACCATGGGGTGATGAAACCCTTTAGGTCTCACTGAAAGTAATTTTTTTAATTAAGCTATACCAGCCATTATAGCACTGCTCCTTTATTATATATAAAGCTGGTGTGAGCCTTTAGAAGCTGGGCTGTAAGGCAGTAGCTAAGAACCTTAGAACCTTACTGATTCTTGAGCTGTGTCAGCTTCATAAAACATGAAACCTAACAAGGCTTAGAAAATGAAGAGATTGGGGGGAAATAAGGACTCCTGCATAGCAGCTGCTTACTTGCTGAGCCACAGCTCTTTTCTCTCAGTTCATTAGGGCTTAGGGCAACCCTGAGCACTATATAGTAACAAATGCAGCGCTGAGGTAGGAGGGAAGAAGAATTTATTAATTACACATGAAGGCCAGATCACAGAATGGCACTTCCCAATCCTCTCCATCTCCCCCCCCCCCCCCCCCCCCCAGAACGTTTGCCCTCCAATATTCTTACAGAGTGCATTCGGGACAGGACATGTACAGTAGCCCAAGGGAAGGGGAAGGGAAGAAAGAGGAAAGCCATCTAACACATCAAAAAACATTGCATGGCTCTTAAAATAAGATATTACCTAGTAGCTGACTTGAATCTGATTTAGAGTTTAGCGTACGGGTTACTCCATTATAAACGTGATGGATAGCCCGTCCGCCGTATTACAAGTGCTTAATAACCAATGTCACTTGTAATAATACGGTGAACTGAATATCGGTCATGTTTGTGATGGAGTAGCCCGTCCACTGAACTTTAAATCAGGCCCTAGTTGCTCTCATAAAATGTCCCTCCTTCCAGATGTCGTGCCCTTAGAGGGGTTAAGATGAGGATGGGGAAAATCCTCACCTGTGGTGGACGAGCAGCCTAAGCTTTGCCTCAGGTAAATCACGGCAAGTGAAGTTGGGAAGAATATTTTACCTACATTCTCAAAAAAAGAAGGTTCCCTACGTCACCCAACTTAGAGATCGATGCTTAACGATTTGCACCCCTCCCCCCACCATTTGAAGATTGTACATCCATGAACAGATCTGCCCCATATCTCTGCTCAAATGATTAGAATGTATCTTAAAATTGTTAGCAGATAAGCACAGCTATTGTGGACCACCCTTTTAGGCTCCTGTTTATTTTACACCAAGAAACCAGAGGTCACGTGTGAGCCAATGTTTTTGCACGTGATTGAATTTGCCACCCTGTCTGCTTTTAACTACAATGATGAACAAAATACGTCTATGCTTAGAAGCGTGGGCAAACTTCTGACATCAAAAACTTATTTCCCGTTTCTATTTAAAGCTGAATTTAGAATTTTCTATTAAACTAATTGCAAAACAGTTGCTCTTCGCTTGTGAACTGTAATTTTCACATCCATGTGTAACTCTTTCTACAAGTCGCATTTCCACATGAAATACAATTTGTTGGCGAAATGTGATTGTTTTGTGGCAACGCAATAGAGTTTTGCAAATTCACTTACATTCTAAGCTCAAGCATTTGTGTACAACATGTAATCAAGCCTCTGGTGTGTTATCTCCCGAATAAGTGGTGTAGCACAAGCAAAATACTATGTCATGTAAATTCAGATACATATTAGTGTATGATATTAGGAGTGTGTGTAAATTGCTGTCTCTTCATTACGCAAAATGTAAGGACAAATATACACAACTACACAAAATGCTAATTTTATAATTGTAATTTAGAGCTATATTTTATTGTATAATCGTACTTGCCTCCATTTTTAAAGCAAGAACGTATTTCATGCTGGAAAAAACAATGCACAAAAAACACAATTTCCGCAAAAGACATCCACTCTTGTGTATGTTGCTTCCACTCTCCTACACTATAAATGTGCCATGACCGGTGGTGTATTTGCGTAACCTGGCGTAATTCATGAAATAATTACGCCGACGAATTTTGCGTGGAACCGATGCCTACATATCACGCAACCTTTTACCTAGATAGCGTGCCATTTTTTTAAAACATAATAATTTTTGGGAAAAGTCTAGGATGCAGTGTGTTTGAAAACAACGATTTATAACAAGCACAAGTAACCAGCCTCCCACAATTACCAAAGGCTTAAATTAAATAAATATTTCTAAAACAGAAGTAGCCAGTTTGTTTAAATCAGCCCTTAAGGGTGTGCGTAAGTGCCTCTCCTCGATGCCCCTGAGCGTTTTTGGCGCCAGTTAATTGAAGAAGCAAGCTGGATGTGATTGGCGGGATCGGGCGTGCAGACGTCTTTTACGCACATCTCGGAAGCACTTGTAAATGCTTTTTTTGTGTTAACGATCAACCCATCTCTGTATTTGAATTATGCCCCTCGCGGGACAATTAATCTTGGTAATTAACTGTCATCTCCTCAGCCGACTGCCCACCCACTCCCTGAATTCAGTTCTTTGCGCACCAAAAAGGGGCTTGAAGAACATTCGTCAGCAGAACAAGGGGAAACGAGCTGCAAAGCTGTTATAAACGAGTCCTTGAGGGGAACTCTGACAAGGTGACGCAAGGAACGCACACTGCCGGGCTGTCAATCAAGAGCTGAGATCCATCTTAATTCCGAGTCGGCGGTCACTGGAGGGGGCAGCAGGATATGCTTCCAATGCAATCTGAAGTGAAGCTGTGGCGGCCACAACACGGCATTGTACAGACAACATCTTTACAATGTGCAGGAAAGACGCTGTTATTTCAAAACAGAATGTTCAGTAGTGATGGAAACATCAGTTATCGCCGCTGAATAATTTATCAACTGAGCTTTTTCACTTTGGGACCAAAATAACATGTTCCCCGGGTGAAGGTAGTGAGAGCGCTCTGTTAAAGAGACCTGAGGCCGGGTTTGAAATGTAGGACTTCTCATAAATGGTCAATAGTTGCTGAAATGTAGGCCGAAGTGCAAAAAGGTAATATGATAACATTATTAAATATAAAAAGAAAATATTGATGGGAATGTGATATTTCTATAGAGCAATTCTGGTGACTTTGTGTGAAGGTATATTATATGTTATATTATTAAATGCAATTTAATGATATGTTATTCTATACGTTCTTTTCTTTTATACTTTTTATTTTTTATGATGTTTTGTTAACTTATGTTATATGTAATCGAGTTTTTATTTAGACTAACAGCCACAACTTTCAATATCACTTTTTGGAGTTTGCCAGTGATGGGTTGGCCCAGGGTTGCTCTTTTTCAACTTTGGGTCTCTCTGGATTCCAACATCAATCCATGGGTTATTTGCTAAAGGTTGTGCAGACACTCCTGCACTATTGTGCTTTCTTACCCTGTGCCAAGGGCGTTTCTGATGGTAAGTATTTTTACGCGATCCAATGCGTTGCTTTGCTTCATGGTATTGCTCAGCCAAAACCTTACTTCCCACACAACACCCCTAGTTTTTTATCCTGCCAAGATCTGAGAGATGTTGCTTCTTTTATCCTAGTTGATAGCTCTTGTCGCTGTTGAGACAGGCATTGTGCTCATCTGTTTCCACCCTGGTTCTGATGACGGGCTGCAGTGACTGATGTAACATTGAGAGATATGGTGTGATATGGTAAAGAATGGCGTGATCTATAGCTGCAGTCTTCTATAAAGCGAAATTATGTAAAAATAGTGTGGAAGATGACGGTTTGCTAGGACACGAAATTGTAGATGTGGTGATGCAGTACAGCGCACTTGGGTTGAGGGTGGAGTGATGTGGCATAGTATACTGTGATGAGTGTGTTGTGCTATGGTGGATTGCAATGTGTGATGTTGTGTGGGATGTCCATAGAAGATCCTTCCTTTGCTTATTTATTCCTTCCGGAGGACAATTGTACAGACTTTAATAGCCTCCAGACTGAACTACGCCAGTGTAATTTACTTGGGTTTGCCGGCCTATCTGTTGCGTAAACTACAGATTGTCCAGAAGGCAGCAGCCATGCTGATCCTGAAGATCCTGGCTAGACAAACAAGTTCACAATACTTAAAGGGCCTACACTCGCTACCTATAATACAGGAGATACATTTTAAAGCGGTTACTGTCTATGAAGCTGTTAGAACTGGCCCTTTTTGCAGGATTATCCCCAAACATTTTTCCTTTCTCCTCCTATTTTTCTGACCTTTTTGTTGTTTTGAGGACTCTGGGCAGTTTACCACTGCTAATCAGTGCTAAAGTGCTTGTGCTGTCTGCTCTAAACATGGTATGATTGGTTTACACCTGCTTAGCATATTTGATTTACTTGTATGTCCTTTGTAAAGTGGCATCCCATCTACCCAGGGCCTGTAAATTAAATGTTACTAGTGGGCCTGCAGCACTGCTTGTGCCATGCACATAAGCACCCTTTAAATCCTGTCTCAGACCTACCACTGCAAGGCCTGCATGCACAGTTTACTGCCACATTGACTTGGCATTTAAAACTACTTGCCAAACCTTAAACTCCCCTTTTATAACTCATAGGTTACCCCTAAGGTAGGCCTTAAGTAGCCCTAGGGGCAGGGTGCGGTCTAAGTATAACGTAGGACATGTGTCTTAATGTGAGTACATCCTGGTAGTGACAAAAAGCCTATTTTGTTCCTCAGTGCTGTGAGGCCTGCTCCTCTCATAGGCTAGCCTTGGGAATTCCCTTATATATTTTGCAGTGGTAATTTCTGATCAGAAAGGAGTGGCGTTTCCATGTTTACTATGTTTAAAATAGTGGTGATAAATAGTACTTGCTGGTGTAGTTGTATTTTACATTACTATTTTAGAAATGCCACCTTTAAAAAGTGGATCAAGATAAGATAAACATGCCTACAAGGAATTTAGTTATAGAAAATCTTTAGATTCAAAGAACCATATTGAAAAAAGCCCTGATTAGTGACTTAAAGCAAACAAATTAGCAAAATCTCTGATATTCATTCAAAGCAAGTGTATCAACAGAAGAAAAAGGCAAAACAGGTGTATTCTTATGAAAGTACAAATTTATGTTGAAAGGTCCCTTGATAAATAAGGGTAAAAAATGCAAATCACATAAATACAAAAGTGGCTGAGATAGATTTTTTATACATCCGCTAATTTCCCCTAAACACTTTTGTTGTAGCCCATTTCATATGTTTTCTAGTGAGCAAAACATCATTGAATAAACAATGAAGATATCCAAAACGTTTTTCTTTATGCATGAAAATGGGTTGAGGTGTTGACATTTTGGTCATATTTAATACTTTTATCTGTAAGATCATCTTCAGGACAGAATGTTCATAAGTAGACTGAAGACCCACGATCAATGAATGAATACAATCTGATAATGATTCTTAGACTTGGAACAAGAATGGCCATCGGAGTCTAAACTGATACTATGGCAGTAATCAAATTGTTCGTTGTGTGTGCCCAGCCCGGCAAGGCTGGGACTGGAAGAAGTGGGCCCCATCCCTGAGTCCCGCCGGTATGCCTACACGCATCTCATAGGGGGGCGGAGCCTCTGTGGATGCCGGCAACAACCCCTAATGAGGGGCTGCATCAGCAAAGGAAATTGCCGCCTCTGGTTTCACTAAGGGGGGTAACCGGACTACAGTGTGTCCTGCTCACCTTCCAGCTGGAGGGCCCCAGTGAGACAGGGCCTGCTGCAACACCAGGTACTGTTCCTCTGTTGTCTGCCCTTTGAGGGGTATATTGTCTGTTCTGGCCCTGGAAGGCTTTGGACTTGCCAGAGTTTGGGGTAGAGCTGCACTGTGTGTTTAGCAGCTGCATTGTGCACTCGCAGGCAGCTGCCTTTGCCCTTTCTGCACAGGGGAGACCCAGTAATGTCTCCCCCCCGAATTCTACATTGTGTGCACCCCCGGTTGAGATGTGTGAGAAGTTGGCCTGGTATATGCTGCCCACTAGTTAAAGTGGGCACCTTGCACAAGTCCAAACAACACTTATTGATGATTAGATCAAAGACAACCTTTATTGAAAGCTATCCTCGTGGTAGATATAGAGAGTAGCCTTCAGGCTAAGTCTTGAAGGAATGTAAAGTAGCTTGGTTTACCAGATGATAACCTCCTGAATGACCAAATGAAAGGAGAACCACACAAGGAATATATAAAATATATGTATTTATTACTAAACACTCTCTACTAACCTCTTTATGAGATTAGAGAACAAAGCACAATATTAAGGCACTAGAACGACAGTAAATAGCACAATACACAGCGGGCTCCAGGGGGAGACCGAATCATATACTAAGAAAGTGGTATAACAACCCTGAGTTGACCAGACACCGTGCCTAGAGCACATAGAATCGCTGGGACCCCAAGGTAGTGACACAGGGGACCCACGGAGGACGGGTGCAGTGTGAGAACATAGCCGCGAGTGCCGTACAACTCTATGGGAAAGTCGCGGTTGGAATTTTAAAGATTAAGGACACTTAGGAGAGGACTTTAGCAAACCCTTTGCAACACAGAAGGTTCTGAGGCCATCACCCTTATGAGTACCGAGGTACCCATTTTACCTATCCCAGAGGAGCCGGGTGCATAGGGGTCAAGTGGTGTCAGAAACGCTTGTGGATTTCAATGGCGTAATGCAAAGAAGTGCTGATGCTGGGGAGATGAAAAGTGTCTGGTGTGATCCAAACCTGGATCGGAGCTGAGAAGAACCTGATAGCAGAGGGGACAGAGTCTGGGTCACTTCACAGTGACCAGGGGCACGCTAGACGAATGCCGATGGATGTCAGGTGTTTCAGGTGAGAAGAGGTGAAGCTTGACTCTTTAGCCAAGGGGACCAGGAGATGTTGACGATGACCAAAGTCTGGAGGTGAGCTGTCCCACGAAGGATGTCGAGTGCTGGGGGGTCAGTGTCTGGATTGAACACCAACAAGCCTTGGCAACTGCAACCCACGCGGTCAGAGGAAAGATGCTTCGATGAGGACCAGCAAGGTCCTGGGGACTCTCCAAGCTATGGAGAGTCAGGGCACGTCTGGAGAAACCAGACCACGGAAAGTCAAAGTTACCTTCACAGGGACCCACAGATCGACGGACCAGGGATCACGAAGGGACCTCGAGCTGAATCACAAAATACCAGCCCACGGAACACTCGTGGAGTGTAGGCTGGATATCTTCAGTGGAAAAACTCCTCGGTGTCAGGACTAACAAGTATCCCAAAGCACAGCCTCAAGGGTCATCAAAAAGCATATGCTGCTGCAAATGTACGCAGTGCACAGAGGTTCGGGTTGCATAGTCCCCACGAGGGACACGGGCCTCAGAATTGCTGAGAAAACTGATCAACCTCAGAGACCTCGGAAAACCACCTCCTGTTTTGCAGAAATGTTCAGAGTCCTCAGGAGCTTCGGAGATACAAACCGGTCAGATGCATTTCAGGTGCCTGCCTTGCAGGGGAGTAACTCCTTTACTCCAAGGGAGATTCTTCAGTCATCCAGTGTCGTGCAGATCGTCGAAGTACTTGGTTTCTGTAGCAGAGTTTAGTCCAGGTAAAATCTAAAGTCTTGTAGTTAGGGGTTCCTACTTTATACCCAAGGAAGGGGTGGGACAAACTCTGGGGACCCACCTATGGGAGGGTCAGGACAGAGGGGTGGCTACACCCATGTCCTTTGTCCAGTTTCGCGCCAGAGCAGGAGCAAATGGCTCCTGCAACCGGTTTGAGCTGGACTATGCACAGGGACACCAAATGTGCCCCCAGTGCAGACATCAAAGCACTCTCAGAGTGCACCCACCCAGCCCCAATACACTAAAGCCTGTCTGGTAGGTGGTGACACCTTCCTGTGACAGGAAACCTATTGTCAGGCAGTCCTCTGCTCGAGTTTCGTCCAGCAGCAGGAGGGCAGACTCGTGTCTGTGGCTGGCAGCATCCATTTTATGATGCCAGGTTCTGTAAAGCTGGTACCGGGTGTACCGGTGTTGTCATATTTCTCCCTCTAGGAGGGTGGAATCATACCTCCCCGCTAGTTACTGGCAGGGGAGGTATGATTCCAAGGTGTTTGACACCAAACACGACATGTTTCCGTGCAGCTGTTTTAAAGTTAGCAATTACCGCAAGCTTATAATGCACTTAAGTATATATGGTTGGCTGCAACACAAACAACCCCGGAATATAGGTTCCAAAGGCTGCAGAGGGGCTCTGCTCATGCAGGAGCACCTTCTCACATAAAACCCAGCACCCTGCCTTCAGGTTGATAAGGCTTGCCATAGAGGTGACTGATAGGTTTAATTGTGCAGTGATATAGGATAGATATGGTGAACCTATATCCAAGTAAGGGGTGCACGCAACACCTTACACAGGCTGGTGTAGCAGACCTGTTGTGTCATTTTGAATGGTCTCTCAGGGGTGGCATAATACATGCTGCAGCCCCTGGGAGGTCTCTGGGGTACCTATGCCCTGGGTACATAGTATACCATATACTAGGGACTGATAAGGGTACCCCAGAATCCAATCTGGAGTGTTCCTAAAGTACATGCAATACCATTTTAGGGAGAAAGCAGATGGACTGGGGTCCTGATTAGCAGGATCCCAGTCAGACTAAGTCGAAAACCACCAAAACACCAGGAAAAAAAGTGGGGGTAACCATGCAGTCAGATTCCACCTTCCTACAAGATGTTCCTGGGGGCACCTGTTATTTGATTTAGCCTCACAGGGCAGATCCTCGACGGAGGCCCCTGTCAACATGGGGAGGTGTTTGGAACTCTTGTGCATTGCCATACAACCAGGTAGGAGTGCGCAGGTGCTTGTGTGCTCTGCGCTTGGATGCCGGATGACCATATAAAATGTAGTAGGATTGTAGGTGTGCTGCACCCTACGTGTTTATGGTTAAATTTTGTGATCCAGGTACTTATGGTGACATTTGGTGATTCATGTGCTGCTCCCTAAACTAGCTGGCCCTATATGCACTAATGTTTCTGATGTATGTCGTTTTTGCCTTTCAATGTTCAGGATAACGAGTACCATCTGAGTAACTCCATATTATGTGCAGTATATATGATTCATGCAGTTTTGGTCTTATTTTATGTACAATATACTATATATGTTTTCATATAATCCTGTAGGAGTCACTTTTGTGGTGTATGCATTGTGTTTCTGTGTGAGGGTGTTGCGCAAATGCTTTACACATTGCTTCTGATGATAAGCCTGCCTGCTCTGCACCAAGCTGCCAGAGGATGACCACAGGTTATCTTTGGTGTGTATATTACTTGCCCTGACTAGAGTGGTGGGATCTGCCTGGCTTAGGCACATACTCAAGCCAAACAGAAACCCCATTTCTAAAAAGAACCTTTTATCATCTGTACCTTAGAGAGAGGTTGCTGCATTACACACAAGACAGATTTTTGTGTTCCATTACACACCTCCTATTGCAAGTTCCTAGAGTCTGCGGGCCGCTCTTTCTCTGTGCTAGCAGCCAACCACTTGAAAAATCTTCCTTTTTCACTCAGGAAAATAATCACAGATGAGCTTTTTAAAACAATGTTGAAAACCCATATTTTCAGCACTTAATTCTGCACTTACCGTAGTGCTGGTATGCCTCTATGAAGGCAGCTGCCACTCTTTAGAAATTTTATTTCATTATAAAATTTTTCATAGTATGCCAGGGTGTGACATGGTCTGTCATGATGTTGTAAAGTATGTTGTTTGAGATGAGGGTCGTCGCTGTGCAGCATCGAAAAGGGATGTGTGAAGAGATAGGATGTGATTTAAATTTGAGGGAGGTGTGATTTCAGAGGGTGTGGAATTTTAAGATGAGGTATAGTTTGGTTCCCTTTTGTCTCATATGGCGTGGTGTAGTCTGAAGTGTTTTGTTTTGCCGTAAATTTAGATTATGTGATGTGGCATGATGAGATATTGCATGGTGTGATGTGTTTAGACAAGGCATATTGTAGTATGATGCAATGTGGCATGGCAAGGTGTGATGTTTGGTGGAGTGGGGTAGTGTAATGCAGTGCAGTCTAATCTGGTGTGCTATTTAGTAGTATTGTGTGGTAATTCTCTGCTTAGACAAAAGCTACATGGTATTAGTGGATGCTCTGTGAGATTTTGTAGTTTAATGTGATATAAAGTTGTGCAAGTAGAGTGCTGTTGAATTGCAAGGATGTTATCATCTGAAATGGTTTGCATGGTGTTGTGTGACATGTTAAGAGTTGTATTGTTATGTGATGTAGTTTGGGTTAGGGATACGTGATTTCCGGTTGTTTGGTGGTATTTGCTGTTGCAGAGGTAATTGAGGGTTCTTGCAATTGACATTTCTTGGAAAGGATTATTGTAATTTTTGCACAGATTACCCTTAGCCTCAATTTTTTCCTGCTGTCAATACATGTCTCTATTGTTTTAAAGAACTTAATTTGGGCATCCCATTGCTCTCCTGTTTCTAAGTGTAAACCTTCAACCATGGCTTATGCCAATTTAGACAAGAATAAAAAGTCTACCATTATAGTGTGGTGTTAACTCAAATCATTGAGGGCTAAAATAACTCCCAACCGGTGAGGTGAATTTCTAATGCAACTGCACAGTGAAATGCAGGCACCTATTTTATTGCAATTCAGTAAAAGATATTTCAAAGGCTACATGGGCAAAGGTAGATGTCACTGAACACAAAGGCTCTTTCATATATGGGTGTGCAGAGTTGTTTCATTCTCGACAGGAAGTTCTGAGCAGTTTCCTATTTTCAGCCTTCAGCAGTTTGCAAAGATTCCTGGTTTGCCTTTGACATCTACTGGACAAAGATTTTTACTTCATTTTTACTGCATAACGATATAAGTTTCACTTTAATCCACAAGAAGCAAACTGGAAAATGAATGTAGAAGTTGTCTCAGTAAGCTTAATCTGTAGATATCTAGTGAACTGTTTTAGTATCAACCAACCCAATGGTACCCAGTACTGTGACCTTAAAGTGATGAAAGGCACTGGCAGGTCATAAATATCTCAGCAGAAATTGGTGAACTCTATTTTACCAGATTCAATTGAAAGCTACTTTTCACATATTAATTAATTTGATTCATACCTGTATGTTTGTCCTTTATGATTTATCAGACTCTTTGGTAAACTTTAAGTCTGTTTGTATCTTTCTTGATTGCTGTGTTGATTAACACTTTTGCAGACTCTGCAACATGTTAAACACATGCACACAATATTGCTTTTTATCATGAATCTGTGATCCTTTTCAAGGCTTCTGCTTTACACCGTGGTATTCTCACTAGAGTCACCTTCTCCTAGCTTATCTTAAAAAGTTGTATGTATCGCCCTCTCTTGCAATCAGTTTGGAAAGTATTGTTGTCAGTGTCTTGGAACAAGTTTGTGGAAGACAAAAATATGTCTATAGATAATGTCTCTGCGAGTCCTTCTTTTGCTCTGTCATGATATCAGGGTGTATCTTTTGGAAGGAGTTTATGTATTCCAGTTGATAGATGAGGAAATGTTCTATCTTTGCTGTTTTTCAACTGATGCTGACGTTTGCATCTCCAGTAACAAATCATCTGTAGGTTTTCTAAGTGCACGAGTGCAGAAATGAAAAATTGTTAAAAAAATAAAGACCTTTAAGCTGTGTTCGCAATATATACCAATATATACAATTATCATCTTCTCCTCTGTCTCACAAGGTGTCTCCTCGAAGTATACTTGATAATCTAATACGATTATTTTGCTGGAGGAGTATTCTAAGAAAAACAGATCAAATTTGAGTGGATCTGATTAAATAAATCCCAGCCTTTGATAAATACTCGAGGCTGCATTGTAATCCTTCATTTCATTTTTGCTCCTTGTGCCGCTGTAGACAGGGACTAACACTTTGCCAATCAACCTCTGTCCTGGCCTAGTGTGGCTCGATCCACCAGGTCACGTCCTTTCTGGGTGGGAACACAAGCAAGCCAAGACCTGGTATAGCCTTGCTGGGAGTCATCCATGATGCACTCAAGCTGTACCATAGCTTGAATACTATGACATAGCAAGCACGGGACCCACGCAGGACTCTTTTTGTTTAGCACATCTCAATAAAAAAGCACTGTAAAATTTTGTCTGGCTTGCATTATCAGCTGTACAACAGATACCTTGGCTTTGCCAAAGAATGGCAGCAGAGACTCCAGGAGTGCTGAACTCCAGCAGTGGTCCAGAGACAGAAGGAGATGGAGCTGCTAGGCTTGGTGAATGGGCAACATCGGAAACAGCAGAAGAAAACCTACAGGGTGCACCAGGTACCACAAAAGCCATGTACTAATGACATGATAGTAGTCAAGTTAGAAACAAATAGGAATGTTGGTAGATTGGATGCCCAGACCTCAGGATGGCCAGCTGAAGCCTTTTGTAATCAGGCACCCATCTTGAGTTGGGGCTGATCCGATTAAACCGCTGCAACCTTAAGAAACACGGTTGGTCTTTGTGAGGACACCAGTCACGGTTGTCAGGAAGCTTTCTGATCCAATTAGTAACTTGCAGCTACTTTAAGAAAATTATTTTTCCAAATCAAGGAACCCACACTAACCTTAAGGGCCTCACAATTTTTCTGACTCAGATTATGAACAAAAAACTAAAATACAACAGTCACGATTTCGTTCTTAAGAGGACCCCTTACATTCTTTTCTTGGAAAAGCCCTGTACTGCAAACAACTATGGGGTCAAATAATTTTTGGTTGTAGACGTCTGAGCCAGAACTAAGGGCCCGATTACGATGCAGTTTGGAAATCATTCCAACCAAATCAGTTTGTGAATGGTTTTCGACTGACTCGGATCAGAAGAGTCTGACCGACCAAGTACGATGTATCAGAATGCTCCCAGATACAATTTGGTTGGCCTCCCATTGACTTCAATGGGAGCCTATGTTCCGACCTAATGCATAGGCTCCCATTGAAGAAAGGGGTGGCTGGGGAAAATCGCCTGCCACACTGTGCATGGCTGGTAAGGGGAGGGCCTTGGGCACCCCCACGAGCCCGATTGGGAAGGCTATGGGTGCAGGGGTGCCCGCTACTGGCCCCCAAATACTGATTCCGACTGCTAATTCGAGTCAGACGGCACGATTCAGAAATGCTGTCTGAATCCAGCATCGTAATCGGTCGTTCGGAAACGCGGCCCGTAGAGACGTACGATTCTGCTCCGTACGGCTCGGTCATTCCGAATGGCATCGTGTCTTCGAATTGAGAAATTCCTAATGCCTAACTCGCATCGTACTCGGTGGGTCAGAAACCTTTCCGATTCAGTCAGAAAGGCGCGTTGCCTATCTGATTCGGACTGAGCAAATGCTGTTAGGAAGCCTTCCTAACTGCATCGGAATCGGGCCCTAATAATTAAAGAACACTACAAGCTGTCCACCTGCATATACTCTTCATTTCTTTGAGATAATATTTTCCTTTGTGATTAATTATTTATTTATGTGAAATATAACAAGGTAATATATACTGTGCCAGTATCTCCAACTCAACCCATATACTACTCAAACCTGTGGGAAGGGCTCTTACCCATATAATAGGGATGCAGAAAAGGTACACTGAATAAAAATACCTTTTCCTAGTGCAATATAAGGCATTAAATAGAATTAATGAGTCCAGAGGCCCTACTATATTTTCAAACACATTTTAAGAAAGCCAGCTGAAGTAAAAAACTGTAGCAAGAGCTGTTTGCCTTAAACCAGAATATGAGTATGACATAAATAATTTAATGTGTATTTAGATAATTGTCCCTTATGTATTGCAGTGAAAGCACCCTATAGGAAGTAAAATGATACACCAAATAGCCGATAGCATTTGGTGGGAGAGATATCAAAATATAGCTGTACGCCAAGCTCCATGTGTGTGTTTTTCTGAATTATAAATTAGCTCAGTGGCAGACATCTGAAGCTGTCTGTAGCCAAAACCTAAAAAGTGTTTGGTGAAATGCTTAAATTATTCTCAAGAATTGTAAATTCTCTGATCCTGATCTATATTCTAGTCAATCATCTTTTTGCTTCCTGTGCCACTTGAAACAGGGACCATCTTACGCAACTAATCCTATTCACCGAGAAGGAGAGAGAATGAAATAGGGAAAGAAAAAGAAAGAGGAGACAGAAAATGGAAAAAGATGATAGAGCAATATAGAGGAAAATGAAAGTTAACACAATGAATAACAGAGAAAGACAAGTGGAGAGAAACACGGAAAACATGAGACAATGAAGGAAAGCAAGACAGAGGAAGACTGAAGGAGAACACTAGAGAAAACCAGATACTGAAAGCGAAGGGATGAGCAAGGAAAATGGAGACAGACTGAGAAGATGAGGGAGAGCAAAAAAAAGATAGAGAGAGAGGACAGAAGAGGTCAACATGGATTCCAAGAAACTCATCCACCCCCAGATCAAGTGAAGATTGGAGTCAAATTGTTTATACTTACATTATAAGCAATCCATAACAAGAACAAGAGAAAAACACCCTCACCACAAATCTGAAAAAAACCACAAGAATACACTGTTCAATCAAAATACCTTGGAAACCTATCATATGAGACATAGGGCCTTTTTATGAGTCAGGTGGTCCACGGACTGCCAGACTCACACTGGCAGTCTCCTGACCACCATATTATGACGAGGGCAGTCGGGCAGCCCTAGGACCACAATAACCACTGCAACCACCATTCCCTGGCAGTTGCATGGCACTCCTGAGACCACAATATGTTTGGTGAGACCGCTGCAGTCCTGCCAAAGAACTGCCCTCCAGACCAGGAGAAAACTGTGGCATGCGGTTCGTTCACAGGTTTGGCAGTGCGGGTGAGGGGCGGTTCCACTCCCTCACGCAAAAATCGTAATGAGCAACATAGACTGTAGCACTTCTTAAATGTAAACATTACAACACATGGTTCTACTGCATTGGTGGCACTCCTGATTGACTGCATGATTCCAAACAACCTTCCACATACCAAGAAATGACCAAGGAGGGGTTCTGGCAGACAGCTTACGCGTATGTAACCAGATCTGAAAAAGGATGGATGAATGCTTGTATTAATCTCAACAACTGATCAAACCTCTGAACAACACCCAAGCCAATTATTGTTTTGCTTTCTTTGACCCTTTAGAAAGGAAACACATTAAGCAAATATTATTACGCACTGTAGTGTCTTCTCTCTGGTCTAATAGCAGTATAATAAAGCAGTTGAGAAAACTTCCAAACCATTCATACTTTTTAGATGTCTCTGAAGCAGAAATGCTTGCTGTTGAATGGTGTTTCTGAAACATTTGAGAAAGTCAGATGCATCGAAGGGTAGAGATATAGGTAGTGATCAAGTAGATCACAGGAAAAGGAGAAGATAACAGCAAGACAATGAAAGAAAGAAGAGGTGAGTGGACTGAAAAGGACATGGATTCCTAAAAAACCATACCTTGGAAAATTAAATATCAACAAGCCCTTCTACCCTAAGGTCAAGTACAAATTATAATCAGGTAACTTTATGCATGCAGTGTGAGCATCCTGAGACAAATAAGACATCCCCTCAACAAACATTATAAGAAACATACCAGCGAGCTAGATCACAACTACTTTCAAATCCATTACATCAGCCAATAGAAACTGAAAGGCGCTTCTCAAATGTAAAATTGACATCTTCATGGAGGAGAAGACAACCCTAGAACGACAGACAATACTGTCAGAGGAACACAAGAGCCACACAATTCATCATAGAAAATCTACATGGAGTTCTCCAGCATGACAAGTAGAGCAATCAGCAGATGAAAGATAAGATGCTTGACCAAGCTGGAAACTCAAGAGAGAAGTTGGGGGTAGGATACCAATGAATCGCCAAGGGACCGTACATGATGCTTTTTTTTAAAGCAGCTTAGAGCCTGCGCCTGTGTTGTGTGCTTGCAGTGTGTAAAGTGAATTTTGCTTAATCCACTGTTTCTCAGAGTTAGAGTTTTATTTTTAGAAAGGACGGATCTGAAATAGTGGGCAAGATTCACCTCTTTCTGTAACTGAGCTTTTCTGTTTGAAAATAAAGCAAAAATCTAGAAACATATCGGGTTAAATGGATTCACTTTATGCCCTGCAGGAAGGAGCATAAAACTGGATATCAGACTTGCACTGCTCCAGAAAGATTGCAAAAGCACAGAATGCACTGATACCTGCCCAACAAAGTAAACAAATCTGTCCAAATAACTCAACATGTGCAGCAGCATATATTATTTTCATGCTTTACATGAAAAAAGACATTACTATCAATCCTTATGTATCTCAGAAGGCTTTCCTTTTTACAGTCGAGTAATGAGGTGAATCACCTGTAACAAGAAAATGACTTAGCTGTGCAATTGTAGTAAGTTACTAAAGTTGAGCTGTGACATCATAAATCCTGCTGCTAGATTCTGCAGCCAAGGTGAAATTCAGGCCACACAGCATAATTACAGCTTTAGTTTAAAAAGGTGTCAAAACTGGCTTTTAATTCTTTGCTTTTGTTTTTCTACAATGAACAGTGATCATCAGAAAGGAGATATTTATGGCAACCTGTTTATGTCTGGGCTCTATAGGTTATTACAGGAAAGAAAAAATCTCTCTGCATGTTTCTACACATTCTAAACTACATAATTTCCTAAATCTGAATTATGTTATTGAATTCTAATATGTCTTTGCAACAAATTACTAACTGTTTTATTGATGTTTTTAATTTTACACTACAAACACCAAAGATTTTAATGTTTTGTGGGAAGGTTGGTGTATGTCTCACCTCGCAGACCCATAAGGAACCCAGCCTTTGACCTCATTCCTCCTCCCCAGCTTGCAACATCATGATAATGTACAGCTGTGGCTGCAATATCATCACTTGTAAAAACACTTTGAATAAGGTAACAGGTCCTGTAGGAAGCAGAACAGTTTACTAAAATGTTCCTCCACAACATATCCATCAATATCAATCAACTAGGCAATCACTGTGCATGAAAATATTGTAAGGATGACAGCTAGCAAGGCATTTTACAACAATAAACAATACTGGAGTCACTTATGATTCAAGCTATTTAATGTACTCTGCCAACAACAGACAAACATTGACTGCTGTACACTATACATCTCACTGTTCAACATCTCCTTCTAAAACAAAGAAACCTTCTACAACATAGCAGCAGAGTGCCTCCTTTTCTGAACCAGACAGAGTATTCTGATATCAGGAGATCTTAGTACAAGAAAATGCACAGAAAATAACTACAAGCCCACTAATACGGATAGCACATCAACCGCACACTGCAACCCTAAAAACCTTAAACAAAGAACCAGCCCAGATACCAAAACAAAGTCATATTTAAAGGATAAAGGGGGTAATTTGGATGGCAGACGGACTTTCGTGTGTCCGCTATCGAATCATATTTGTTACCGCCCGCATATGAGGTGGTGGTCTGACAGGGCTAATTAGGGTCATATTGCCTATGTTTTGCATTGTGGCGGATGCTGCGCTCTACAACACCCATCACAAGCCAAAACAGACACCCCACACAAATCCCTGCACTGCGTGGCAGGCACCATGTGGTGCCTAACACATGGTGCAGGGATATGTAAGGAGGCACCATAGGTGCGCCCCAGGGCCTATGTCCATGATCTAGGGGCCCGCTACAGGCCCCCAAATATGTTTCTGCCTGCCGTCTTGCTGTGGGTCGACCGCCACAGAACGACCAGCGGAAAGGTATATTGTAATCCCCATGGCAGTGCCTGATTCTGGGATCCCAGGGATGTCCGACATGCGGTCGGACTCAGACCGCCTGTCGGGACCATGGCCACCTGTCAAAATTCCATTGTGATATGGTGGACAGAAATCCCTGGTGAGATGGCCGAAAGACCGCCACCGACATCCTGTTGGTGGCAGTCCTTCGGCCATTGTAATGGGGTCCAAAGTTACTGCATCAAAGAACCAGTCGAATAAAAATTGGGGAACGTGATTATATTTAGGGGGTTCATATTTACTGTTCTAAGTGTAGTCCAACTATCATTAGAGAAAGCTAATATAATGAGGAAATGTATGTTTAATATTTTAACTCCAGTGCAATAAATATTGAGGTAAGTACATTCAATTGGGCAGAGGCATGTTTACTATTCTAACTCCAGTCCAACAAAAATTGGAGAAAGTGCATATATTTAGGGAGCTCAGATTTACTATTTTAACTCAAATCCTACTTACATTGGAAAAAGTGCTTATGTTTAGGGGAGGCATGTTTACTACTGTAACTCCAATCCAACAAAAGTGGTGTAAGTGCATATATTTAAAGAGGTCAGACCAGCTGATCCAACAAGCATAGGGGAAAGTGCATATATTTAGGAAAGGCAAGTTTACTATTCTATTTCCAATCCAACAAAAATGGTGTAAGTGCATGTATTTCGTGTGCCAGAACTGCTAATATAGCTCCAGTCCAACTAACATTGGAGTAAGTGCATATAATTGGGCAGAGTCACATTTACAATTCTTGCTTCAGCCCAAAAAGAATTACAGAACGTGCATATATTTAGGGAGGTTGGATTTACTATTCTAACTCCAATCCAACCAACATTGGGGAAAGTGTATATATTTAGGTGAGACATATGTACTGTTCCAACTCCAATCCAACAAATACTGTGTATGGGCATATATGAATATCAGATTACCTATTTTAACTCCAATCCAACTAACATTGGAGAAAGTGCATATATTTAGGGGATGCATGTTTACAATTCTAACTCTAATCCATCAAAAATGGTTTGAGTGCATGTATTGGGGGTGTCAGAATTGCTATTCTCATTCCAGTCCTACTAACATTGTAAGTGCACATGATTGGACAGAGTCATATTTACTGTTCTTACTCCAGCCCAAGAAAAATTACAGAATGTGCATATATTTGGGGGGTGGAGTGGAGGGGGTCAGGGTGGTCTGATTTACTATTCTAACTCCAGTTAGACTAATATTGGGGCAAGTGCATTTAATTGAGGGTGGAGGGGAATTTTTACTGTTCTAACTCTAATCCAAAACTAATTGGGGTAAGGCAGAGGGGGATATATTTACCCTTCTAATTCCAGTCCAACAACCATTGGAATAAGTGCATGTAATTGGAGTGAGGGATGTTTAAAATTTTAATATTTTTAACTCCAGTTCAACAAAAATTGGATTAATTCGATGGGAGGGCATTTATAATATATTATTCTAACTTCAGTCTAACAGACATCAGAGTAAGTAAATATAATTGGGACTGTCAGAAATAATAAAATTGAATTGCAAAAAGCACTACTTATAGAAAACATATTTTTAAAAGTTGACATTAAAAATCAAAATCCAATCCTACACATACTGTTAATTTCCATTTAATTTTAAAATATAACACATGAATTTAAAAATGTAATATGTCTTAATATTTCATATAACTTTATTTTTAAATTGTTGTAAAATTAAATAAAATTAAATACATTGATAAAATTAAATTAACGTTCACATTAAAAATCAGGAACATAATTACTATTGTAGGTATTTATTTTTTAATTATTTAAGAAAAATGTAAATATAACTACAAAATATTTGAATATTTCAATATTTAATGTTTAATCTATTTTAGAAACTGAAATATATGATAAAAATCTGTTGATTTACTATTACCTAATTTTGTATTTTAAACACTACCCACCCAACACACCAGTAAAACCCAGAGGCCCCCCAAAAATGTTTAAAAATCATACAATCTTTGAATATGTTAATATAAAATAATTCTTATGGTAGATAAATACTTAAAACATCAAAAAACACACTTACACACTGCCCATCTAATACAATCTATGAACTCAACAGCTCAAACAAATTAACATCTATTCTTTTAATGCTACATTTTATTTGATGATTAGCAATATAGCAAAAAATCGACCTTCTGGTGAAAGTTTTTCATGATATATTACAATATTTTAGTAATCAATATTTTAAATGTTAATCTTATTCTAGTCCTTATGTTTTGAACTCGATATTAAGCCCCATCAGTATTCTAGAGTCAATATTTAGGATCTGCACCCTCACAGACTAGCCACCGGAATTCTTCAATCTAATAGTTTCAAACCTCCATGGCTACTTAAATAACTATGAAAAATAGAAAAACACGATTGCCCAGAAATTTGAAAAAATGGTTATGGATTTAATGTTGATATCTAGAAATGATTAAAGTAATGTTCTTCAATGCAACTCAGATACCTGTAGATGAAAAAATATGGAAGAGATCAGTGAATTATACCAGCAAGTGTAGGTTGTTATGCTAATTATCCTGGATGTTATTCAGCACTCTGTTATTTACATTTACAAGCAAGTGTAGATTTCCTAAAGTTTTTGAATTTATGAACTCCTCAAGGAATCATCATGGAAATCTCACTTGGTGAGGTGCCCTTGTGGAGTCCTTGGAAATTCATGTGATGTCTTGGAAGAGGATGACTCTGTATGTAGGGATTTCAATATGATGGAAACCTTACACAGAGAGAATAGATTCCTCTACTAAAGAGATAAATAAAACAAATCTCTGTGCGGACTAAATCGTTCCTTGTGGAGATACCCTTTACCTTTCACAACCTCCAAATGATGGGTTAATATTGTCTTTCCCGTCTTGGAAATACATTTACAACACCCTAGGCTGAAGCTAAAATTCAACCATCTTTCCAGGATGGACTGAGTAATGAAAGTAGTTTGTGAATGCCCTCAAAAGTACTTGTTTGTACAATATCCCAACCTTCCTATGCGCACCACATCTTGAAACCCATTTGAGGGGAGTTTATGGGTTTGGAGATCTCCAAACCCATATAGGAGGTCTCCTCTCTCATAACTGGGTTTATGACTGCCAGAAATACCATTGTGAATTTCTGGCAGTTATAACTGAAATATTTCCTTCCAGATGTAGGTATGCATGTGAATTCCCATTGTAAAAATAATTAGAAGCGGGCATGTCATTTTGATTTGATGTTTTAACTGATCTGTAATGCCTTAATGTTAACACTGTATTACAAAAGGCCTTGATTTTGTAAATATATATATATATTCACTGAAAAAACCATAGGTTTCACACATGTTATAGTTAGCTGGACATTTTACTGATAAAAAACCAATGAAATTCCCCCGTTATAGTTAGTGCAGGCAACTATAACTCACGCGACCGCAATCCTCTGCTGATGACATATGTGTCTTTATGAAAAAAATTTGTAATATATGTATAGCTAAAATTTAATGGAAGAAGACATGGGCAAATAAGTGTCTAAATACAGTATTAGCATCAGCAGAGGATTGCGGTCGCGTGAGTTATAGTTGCCTGCACTAACTATAACGGGGGAATTTCATTGGTTTTTTATCAGTAAAATGTCCAGCTAACTATAACATGTGTGAAACCTATGGTTTTTTCAGTGAATTTGCAAGGTTTTTTAAATGCTAATTCCTAACTATAACGTGTGTGAAACCTATGGTTTTTTCAGTGAATTTGTACGGTTTTTTAAATGCTAAGTTACTTTACGCCATTCGTGGCGTGCGCGCCCACTTAACGCAGTTTTTTCAGTGAATTTGTACGTTTTTTTAAATGCTAAGTTACTTTACGCCGTTCGTGGCGTGCGCGCCCACTTAACGCAGTTCGTTCCGTGCGCGCACGGTGCGCTTCGCGCACCGTGCGCGCACAGTGAGCGCGCCCACTTTACGCAGTTAGTGCCGTGCACGCACGGTGGGCACGTGGTGCGCTACGCGCACCGCGTGCCCACGTTACGCTGGATGGGCCATGTACGCACGAGGCGCTTCGCGCACCGTGCGCACATGGAGGACATATTATGCGCTTCATTGTGAAAGGTAATGTTTGATTATTTATGAGTATATAGAAATGCCATGCTCAAAAGTTGCCCTTCGGGCACCATTTGCACACGGGGTGTGGAGAGTGTGGATATTTTTTTTTTTTTTTTTTTTTTGTTTACCGTACGCGTACGGTAAGCGTAATAGGCGATTTTTAAAAAAAATATAAAATTGAATTTTTGGCCTTGGGGGTTCGTTGGGGACACCTTCATCAAGGCTAGGTGGTTGGGAGCAGTCTAAACAGCTCCTTTACATGTTTTTTGCCTTTGTATTTCCTCCCCCCCTCAGAGTGCGAGATAGAAAATGGCGGACGCCGCTTCCTGGTTTCGACCGATTCAAATGTTTACTAAGATCTAACAGCCAATCAGAATCGCGCTCGTGCACGGCACCGTACGCGTACGG
Source organism: Triturus cristatus (assembly GCF_964204655.1). Classification (NCBI taxonomy): domain Eukaryota; kingdom Metazoa; phylum Chordata; class Amphibia; order Caudata; family Salamandridae; genus Triturus; species Triturus cristatus. The sequence continues at coordinate 1,530,048,570 of NC_140591.1, forward strand.
TAAGCTTACCGTAAGCGCACGGTAAGCGCACCGTAAGCTGCCACAGATATATTTATTGATTTAAAGGCTATTTTCTCAGGATCTACTGAACAGATTTACACCAAACCTACAAAAGGCACTTCCTTGACCTGTAGACTACCTCTCTGCCAAATTTCAAGTAACTCTGTTCAGCCGTTCGGTCTGTAGCTGTGTCTAAAGGTCCTATGGAAAAATGCATGGGAAAAACGCGTTTTGGGACCCCCCTTTTTTCTCAGCCCCCGCTTGACAAATCCCCCCGAGACTTTCAGGGTAGGAGCGGAGCATAGCGCCCCACCTATTTTGAAAATTTCGCGAGGATTCGTCGACCGGCGCCAAAGTTATTCCAAATAGAATGTTGCGGATTTCCTATGGAAACGTGGTCCTAACTATAACTATCTACTGGCGACCGCCAATAGATAATATATATATATATATATATATATATATATATATATATATATATATATATATATATATATACATTATCTACTGGCGGTCGCCAGTAGATAGTTATAGTTAGGACCCTGTTTCCATAGGAAATCCGCAACATTCTATTTGGAATAACTTTGGCGCCGGTCGATGAATCCTCGCGAAAGTTTCAAAATAGGTGGGGCGCTACGCTCCGCTCCTACCCTGAAAGTCTCGGGGGGATTCGTCAAGCGGGGGCTGAGAAAAAAGGGGGGTCCCAAAACGCATTTTTCCCATGCATTTTTCCATAGGACCTTTAGACACAGCTACAGCCCGAACGGCTGAACAGAGTTACTTGAAATTTGGCAGAGAGATAGTCCTCAGGTCAAGGAAGTGCCTTTTGTAGGTCTGGTGTAAATCTGTTCAGTAGTTCCTGAGAAAATAGCATTTAAATCAATATATATATGTGGGCGGAGCCTAACCACACATCTCATCCTGAGATCTGATTGGCTGTCAGCACTTCATCCAAGAAGTGTTGGCAGCCATCTTGGGACCAATATACATGATAGCACCTCATTAAAAAGCATTGCAGTTAATAGAAGATTTTAAGACTTTAGTTACATTATAAATCATTTGTTGATGGTACCATACTCATTTTAGGAATTGTGGTATGTTCTAAGGTGATTTCACCATGTGAAAAAGCCTTCTGCTGGGATATCATGATTGAGAGAAAAATATTTTCTCATGCTTTTACCACAGAGGTTTGGAAGGTGATCTATAAGCTAAACTGAGAGCTTATTTTCTGTAAATTCACATTATCTTTCTCAGTCATGTGAGAATGAAGTCTGACATTCTCAGTAAAACATGTACATCCAACAAGGGCAGAGACTGTCAGTTGATTCCTTTGTGTTCTACTGCAGCTTTCCAGAGTGTTCCAAAGAACTACTAGAGAGCTAACCGTCCTACTTATGATAAATGTATGGCACACCTGAAGCCATCTTGCTTGGATTAAAGTGGTAACTCTTAAAACATTTAATTTAAAAAGGAACAAAATGAGGTGGTTCATTTTTCCATAAAAAGTATGATTAGTGCTGCAGAAAGAAAAATTAGGGCACATTTTGAGTGACTTCTCAAATCCTGGCATGCAGACTGAAACATGCACTTTCAATACCAGCAGCAGTTTTCCCTGGTGAGCAGTAGCTTTACTACAGTGATCTAATGAGCAAAAAGAGTGCTAACATTCTGATTTTATGGCAAATGTGTGACACATTTGAATGCCTTCTTGATGGAATCAAAGTAAAAAACTGAAAGTATTTCCTACTGAGGAGACTGCAGTAAATGAGGAAATTAGGAAACTTCATAACAAATAAGTCTCCCAAGATGGCCACCAGAGACAAAAGAGCCCAAATGTAGCCCAAATATCACCCAGATGTAGCCCAAGTATAGCCCAATGACAGAATGTCCAAGAATGTTCTTAAAAACAACTAGAGCACTTACTGTCTTCATTATGACAAAAGTATGGCACACCTGAAGCCATCTTGATTGGAATAAACTGGTAACACTTAAAACATTTAATTTAAAAAGGAACACAATGAGGGGGTTCATTTTGCCATAGAAATTATGATTAATGCTGAAGAAAGAAAATGAGGGCACATTTTGAGTGACTTCTCAAATCCTCTTCTATTTCATTAAAAAATTCTGACATGCAGACTGAAACATGCACTTTTAATACCAGGAGCAGACTTCCATGGTGAACAGTAGTTTTACTACAGTGATCTAATGAGCAACTAGAGTGCTAACATTCAGAATTCATGGCAAATGTGTGACATATCTGAATACCTTCATGATGGAATCAAAGTAAAAAACTGAAAGCATTTCCGACTGAGGAGACTGCAGTACATGAGGAAATTAGGAAACTTCATAACAAATAAATCTCCCAAGATGGCCACCGGAGACAAAAGAGCCCAAATGTAGCCCAAAATCACCCAGATATAGCCCAAATATAGCCCAATGACAGAAGTGTGCAAAACACTTATTATTTTGTGTTTTTGCAGTGTTATATAGTGCGGACTTGTCAGGTATTGGAGTGCTTTACATGAGCATTGGTTACATCACACAAGAACAAATTCATTTTGGTTGTAGACATGGGGAGACGAAGTGATTTGACCAGAATCACAGAATGTCGAGCTGAAGCAGAAACTTCAACCTGGTTCCCCAGTTGCAAAGTCTGCAGTTCTGGAAGTAACACCACATCCTCTCCCCTAAGTGCAACATTTAATCAAGTTGTCAACTAGATAAAAAAACATAAAGATAACAAATAATGTAAAAGTGCTTTGTCGCTATTTGAAAACTCAGAAAATATGTCCTTATTTTAGTCTTTTAGAGTACTATCCATAATTTTGATGCCAATAAGACCCTCTCATATATGTAATTTCTAAAGGAATGCTCTAGGTATTACAGTTTTGATTACATCAAGATGATGTCAGGCGTTCCACACTTTTGTAATAAATATAGAATGTTAGCAATCTAGTTGTTCATTAGGATACTGTTGAGAGGCAGAGGCCAGGGGCACGGACTCTGAAAATTGAAGGCAGGTAGGAGGGTGCAAAGGCAACAATTTAACCACACTGAGCAGGCAGGAAGGGCCGTGGAAGCACAACAGACTATGGAGGGCAGTGGAAAGGGGGGCAGGGGCAACAAACCAACAATACAGGACTTGCAAGAGAGGCTGTTGGAGGGAAGATCTATTACGGGTCAAGGAAGCTAGGGGCGGTCCCCAGAGCCCCGGGAGCCACCACAGAACTGAGCAGGAGAGTGAGTCAGGGACAAAAGGGGCACCTTAATTTGAGCCGGGGTGCCTAGGAACGCTTGCTCCAAAAATGAAGAAAACAGACATATGAGACATGGAATTGGAGGCAGAATACAATGGCAGTTTAATGAGAAGATGCAACTTCAAAGAAACCGCAGAATAGAGACATAAAGTACAAAATACAGAATCCAGATAATCATACAGCTGTCATGATATTCTCTGTATCTCAATTGATGGACTGACAGAGAGAGAGAGAAAACACATCTATAAATGCATCATGAGAAACAAGTTACACCAAGGAAAATGTTACCTAGGGACACTCACATTTACTCTTAGAGCAAGCATTCCTGCAATTACAATACAACATCTTTTAAATGCAAAAGTAAAGAGAACAATGGTTAAACATAACATGACATTTCATATAGGTAAAATAGAATAAGATACTTCAAGCAAAGCAGAGCAAGACATTTTAAGCAAAGGAAGACAAGAGCTCCCAGTTCTTGGGGAAAACCTGCACAGCCTGTTAACCTACATACAGACGGCGAGGTTGTCCGTCGATATCTGTGGGTGCTCCCTTTTTATATCATTTTGTGGGCTCCTTTGCACGCTACATCTACCTACGTATGCTACCCAAAAGCTTTGTCTGCAGATTTTACCAGACATTTCGTCATTTACCCACTTAATGCTGACAATGGACTGGGTGAAAAGGTCAGTCTCTCAGGCCAATCGCTTATCGAAAGTTCCATAGAGCAAGCAGAAAATAATGGGTATTGTACAGGAATTCAATATATTCATGTATAAAATCTCCTCAGTTCTCCTAACTTGACGCTCTGCGGTTGCCACTTCCTTAAAAGCGGGAAACCTGCCCAGGAAGCAAGTACCAGTCCAGGATGCAGCCTACTGTATGTCGACAGCTTCAGGGGGATGTTGAACTTTGATACCGAGCACGGAGCACTCGGGTAGGGTGGGGGCTACTAGTTTGGAGCAGAAGGCCTCGCAGACCTGCCTTCAGACTGCTATACACTAAAATTGCAGAGCTATGGTCAATTTAACAAAGAGGCCTACATATTGAACAGAAGGGCCTACACAGGGGTTTTATGCTGGCTGAGTGGTAAGGATGTCTCAGGATAATTATATAGCAACACAGGACCCGCTGGTCAATTTAATACGGCCTACAAATGCGGCTGGCAGGGCAAGGACAAGGGTCTCATACTTCAGGTGTGGACAGAACGGGCCAGGGGCCCCCTGTGATACAAAATCTACCCTCCTTCAAGGCTGTGGCAATGTAATAGACCATTGTGGGCAGAAGGAAGAGGCAATGGTATTACAACCATACATGCCAACAGACCCGATTCAGCCAGGAAACGTCCAATGTTTTTAAGCTCAAATGGGCTTTATTTGATCTGTCTCCTGTCTACAATATCCTCTTTTTCAATGTAACTCAAAGGGGAAAATCAATACCCCAGTTTTTTTTCAAAATCTCCCTCTTACCAAGTTCAAAATGTTCGCAAGTATGGTACATTGGATCATGGAAGGAAATGGGATAGGGACATGGACTTGGATAACAGAGGACAGGAGAGACATGGAGAGGTGCACCAAACTGACCCTGCAGGGCAGGTATCAGGGTTTGCAGCAGCACAATACACCACACAGGGCATGCAGGACGGGAGTGCAGCACAACAATCCATAGAAAGCAAGAGGGAGGGGACAGAACCATGCACATGGACAACAGAGAACAGAGGGGCAAGAGGCAATGGTAGCTAGCTGACCATAATGGACAGACAGGAGAGAAGGCTGCAGCATAACAGACCATAAAGGGCAGGAGGGACGGATCAGGGGCATTACAATGGAACAGACAAGCCAGGAGGGAGGGAGTAGGGGTCTGCACATGTAAACAGAGGGCTGGGGGCAAGGGGGCAGGGCAGGAGCAGCAAGATGGCCATGGAGGTCAGGCAGGATGGGCACTAGAAGCAAGACACAACATGAAGAGCAACAGTGAGACTGTGATGGCATACACACAGACCATGGAGGGAAGGTGGGAGGGGGTCAGGGGCAGCTAACTGACCACACAGGGAAGGTGGGAGGGGCCATGGCAGCACAGAAGACCATGCATGGCAAGTGGGAGGGTTAGTGGCAGCACAATGGCTATGATGGGCAAGAAGGAGGGTGCAGGGGCATGCACAAAGGACGATGGAGGATAGAAGGGAGGGTCAGGACCTGTGCACAGACAAGAAAGTTCAGGGGAAGGGGCCTCACAACAGACCACACGGGGCAGGCAGGAGGAGCAGTTGCAGCACAACAGACCAGGGAGGGCAGAAGGGTGTGGCAGTACAATGGACCATGTAGGACAGGAGGAAGAGGATAGAGGCATGGCATGTGAACAGGCAGGGTGGAGGTGGCAGGGACAGGTTACAGTCATCTGACAATGCTAGGCAGGTGGGAGGGGAGTGGCAGCTCAACAGAACACTCAGAGTAGATAGGAGTGGCAGGTCCATGGGACATGGTGGGCAAAAAGGATGGAGCAGGGGCATGCACAAAGACATCGGAGGGCAGGGGGAAGGAGAATAGGGGAAGCAAGCTAAGCACAGAGTTTAAGCAGGAGGTCAATGATGGGGCATAGAATTGGGCAATGGAGGGCAGGAGGAGTGGACTGGTACATCATACTAAATTGAGGGCAGTGGCAGCACATCAGACCATGCATGGCAGGAGGGAGGAGGCTAGTCTATGGATTCACACAACAGAGGATAGGGAGGAGGGGGATGGGGCAGCAAGCTAACTGTTCAGAGAAGGCGGGTATTAGAAACTTTATTGTTTTTAAAACATTTTGTCTGTGCAAACTACTTAAAATATGAACAAGTATGCAGCATAATCTCACTTTTATTCAGGAAGAAGAAGACGTTAGTGACTGTGACTCCGGGCTCACTTGGCAAAAACACCCCCTGACCCTCCACCCCCTATCGCAAAATGTAATGCCCGTGAAAAGGGTAGGTGAACACAGTGTTATATAGAACATAGTCCTGAGAGCACGATTGAAAATGAAAACTAGATATAGTGTATGGTATAAACTATGCACCAAAAAGTGTGATATAAGATGAACCAGGCGTGAAATATAATATGCAATACATTGTGCGCAATGACAGATTCATTGGAGAGCGCGAGATAGCACAGGCACTAGCGCGTGCTATGCGATATGCGCCTTGGAGTGTAATATGCACAGGGCAGTGTTGTGTAACCTAACTAGTCTCTAAAGTTGTAATATAAAATATGTGCTGGGGAGTGTAACGTTGCATATGCACTTTGACAAAGATATGGATCCCAAATTGTAATATGTATGGAATAGCACTGTGCGTTATAACATAGGCATCGAGGAAGGCACGTTAGATGGGGCAATATAACCCGTGCGAAGACAAGTGTGACATGACATTTTCACGGGGTGGTGTTACAGTGCACATGGGCTAGAGAGTGTCATAGCATATGCACTAGCTAGTGGAATACAATACAGAGGTGTGTGGCACTCGGCAGGCAATGGTGGGTGTAACACAGCATTGGGCTCTGTCAGGAGCGCGCTGTGACTCGCAAGTGATGTTCGTCCCCTTTCCAGAGAGTAAAATAAAAAGTATTACACATCCGGCAGTGGATGTGTGTTTTATTAACTGTGAGGGGGGTTTCTTGCATAGTTTTGGTCAAATTTTTGTCGAATCCCCTTTGAATGGCTTGGTGTGCATGTGTATTAAATGTGCCCGTCAATAGCTACCCATGTTTGTATAAATAAACGACAAGGGTGTCTACCGGGATTAGGCACGGTAGAGCATCAGACATGTCAGAGCTTCACTAGTGGTGTAAATACATTCCACGTGGATTAATTGCATGCATAGTCGCCTTTTAATGAATATCACGCAAATCGTCATGGTGATAGGTACGTACGGTTTGTCCAGCATGTCCTAGGTGTGTCGATAAATATATATTTTTTAAAAATAATAAAAAACAGTGGCCGGCCCTGGGGATTGGGGTCAAAAAAATATAATTAGGAGACAGGCCCTGGGGGATGGGGTCATCAGGGCCAATAAATTAGAATAAGAAGGGGAACCACACAGCCCCCCTTCTTAAAAAAATAAAATAAATAAAAGACTGGCATCGTGCCGGAGGCCATGCCCCCTCCATGCAGCACTCTGCAAACGCGCCCCCAACAGGCATCTCCAGTATGCGCCAGGGAGCTGCGCTGCAGACAGGTGTTCTGAGGCCAAGCCCCTTTTTACACCTCTCTGCAACGCAGCTCTGTGGCGCTTACTGGAGGTACCTAGTGGTCTAGTGTGACCCTAGGGACCCTTAGGATTCAAGGGGACTTAATCTCTCAACTTAGAACAGCCACAGGGCGCGTTTACACAGTGGTGAAGGGAGGGGACGGGGCCTGAGGTGACGTGTGCAAACACGCACCATGGCACGTTTTAAATTGGGGATATAATTTCCCTTCAATACTGAGGGCCCCTGGGGGCTAACTAGCCCACCAAGTGCTTCCAGTAAGCGCCACTGAGCTGCATTGCAGAGAGGTGGTCCAGGCCGTGCCACTTTTTACACCTCTCTGCAACGCAGCTCTGTGGCACTTACTGGAAGCACTTGGTGGGCAAGTTAGCCCCCAGGGGCCCTCAGGACTCAAATGAACTTAATCTCCCAACTAAAAACGGACACAGGGCGTGTTTACACAATGGTGAAAGGAGGGGACGGGGCCTGAGTTAACGTGTGCAAAAACGCCCTGTGGCCCGTTTTAAGAGGTAGTTTTAATCCCCATGCCCTATTATATACTAGGGGCTTATAGAGGAGGTAAGGCTAATCACAGGGGGACCCCAACGCATAATGTTCCCTAGTGTATGTAGGTGTTTTCACTGTATTCTAAGTGTCTTTTAACATAGCACTGGCTCTAGGACTGGTTAGTCAGACTCAGTTACCACCAGTATCCGTCTGAAAAAGTTGAGGGTACAGGATGATTTTGCAACAAGGCTTCTTTCTGCTCTTCTTTTTGTTCTTTCTGCACGTTATCCTTCTTCCTGCACTTATCTTCGTATTTGAGGACTTCTGTTGCTTCTTTCTGCACTTCTTTTGTTTCTTTCTGTGCATTTTTTCTTCTTTCTTCACATGTCGTATCTCTGTAGGCATAGTTGGAAATTAGCATTTAAAAAACCTTTGAAATTAACAGAAAAAACCATAGGTTTCAGGCACGTTATAGTTAGGAATTAGCATTTAAAAAACCTCAGAAATTCACTGAAAAAACCGTAGGTTTCAGGGGTGTTATAGTTAGCTGGACTTTTCACTTGTACAAAACCATTGAAATTCCCCCGTTATAGTTAGTTCAGCTAACTATAACTCGCGCGCCCGCAATGCACTGCTGATGACGTCACATATTACATCACTCATGACATGGTCAGTGACATCACTCATGACATCACTGATGACATCTCAAATGACATCACTGATGACATCACTGATGACATCATCCTTGTGATAGAGTGGCAGACCTCCTCTCACCCTAATATAACCTTTGATACACACATTCAAAAATAGAGACTAAAATTTTCAAAACAATGGACATACCAATACCAGTTACAACAACCTCTTCAGTAATTCTAAGATCCACATACACATCCACTCATTCACCAACAGTCCAATACAGTCACTCATACATGTACTCACTCATCATATGTACTCATACACCTATACATCCTGTTACACAATGCCACTCATCCATAGAGTTACTCACACACATAGTCACTCATGCTAATAAAGAATCAAACATACATTTACTTGCATATACAGTTATACACACACCACCACACTTACTTCTACGGAAACTTACACATACTTAGTCTTTTAAACAATCACTTATAGAAACACATACTTATTCATACAGGAACTCTTTCAATCTCTCACTCTCACATATACTCACATATATACACTAATAGTCACATATACTAGTTTAAAACATATGTAGTTACTCATAAAGACACTATTGAGACAGTCATTCACTCACTAACACACCCATAAACACACTCATCCACCCATACAGTCCTGCACACATACTGTGTTCAACACATACAAACAGTGAGTCACTCATTCATGCACCTATGCACTACGTAATACCCCCACCGAACCATGCAGACACTCAGACTGATACTCAAAAAACCAACTAATAACCTATATAGACACCCATGTAGCTACTCACCAACCCATGCAGCCACTTATACACAAAGTGAGAGACTGATACAGATATTTACATATTTAAACATTACTCACTAAGCCATGTATTCACTATGATACACTTAATCAGTCAGTTACACAATCAATTTTTCAAAAACAAATCATCCATTTAGACACTTATATACCCATTTATTCTTCCATCGACCTTGAGATATACATATATAAAACATATTTAATTTTCAGAATAGCACACATTCACTGGATGATGTCATCAGTGATGTCATCAGTGATGTCATTTGAGATGTCATCAGTGATGTCATGAGTGATGTCACTGACCATGTCATGAGTGATGTAATATGTGACGTCATCAGCAGTGCATTGCGGGCGCGCGAGTTATAGTTAGCTGAACTAACTATAACGGGGGAATTTCAATGGTTTTGTACAAGTGAAAAGTCCAGCTAACTATAACACCCCTGAAACCTATGGTTTTTTCAGTGAATATATATATAAATATATATGTATATATATATATATCGATCAAAAAGTTTCTTCAAATGACGATGCACACTCAGGAGCCCATTGCATCCACAGGTATTTATTTCAAACAATCGCTACGCGTTTCGACACACAGAGTGTCTTGATCACACGATCTCATAAGAAGTTCATGACGTGTATATATTAACAAGCAACATAGAAAAGGCACTTCCTGTCAGGTATACACTCTCGCCTCATTAATTGGCATCCATCTTGCACTAGTTTACATATAATGAAATACATCCCTATTTCTTAGGTTTGCAAGTCTATAGAATGACAGAAGATTGGTTTCGGCATTAATATATCATGTATTCCGTAATCATACATAATGTAGTCATTTGAAAACTGGTGATGTTAAACATTGCGATATACCAAGATAATCGTACATCAGTGCTATAAGGTTGGTTCGATTGCACAGTAAACAAATATGTGTGTTGTACTCGCGAACTGCAAGTGCAGAAAATTGCAAAGTAACTCATCAGCCGAAAACATCTAAAAGCAATACTGACAGCTGTGTGAACTCGTGTTGTCATTGCCAGTTGTCAATAAAGTTTACAACCAAAAAATAATAAGAAATTTATATATAATGCGACAAGTGTCCAAAATAATACAAGACTCAGTTTGTTTCTTGGTAAGTTATTACTAGTGTTGTGCTTACAGGCTATTGTAGCAGAACAGATGGAATGCATCCTATGATTAGACAGCTTCTTCGGCCATACTAAAACATGTGCGATCTAGTGTCCCAATTATTTAACGTTGGTGAAGTATAAGCATGGCTTGAAAAGGCAAGTGCCCTACAAAAACTGACTTGTTATTAGGGAAAGGAAAGTGAGATGGACCGTATAGAAATTAAACGCCACAGTGGCTATGATCCAGGCCTTTAGACGTGGTTCAAGGTAATGAATTCCAGGTAAGTGCATATAATCATACAAAATAGTATCAGAAAAGTGCTGTACATAATCTAATGTGTTTTTACTTCTCTTTGATGGTGAGTGCCCAGATGATTCTGACGAAGGAAAAGGGTAGGGTGCCCGTGAAGTTGTGCCCGCAAGTGCCCGTGAAGGGTCCCTTCCTTTCCTCCTAAAATTCAACAAGAAAAAAACTTAGTTAAAAACACATTATTTACAATATAAATATAAAGTAAGCAATACATTTATCACAAAATTTCTGTACATACAATTTCATATTTCACACAGTTTGTATCCAAGAGAGGGGGGGGGGGGTTAATCTTCATGTAGATGACTTGCTAGTTCTTCATCGAGATTATGCCCCCCCCCCCGGAATCTGGTTTCTAATTCTATAATCCATCTGGATTCCTTCTTTCTAAGGGCTGCCTCTCTGTTTCCGCCCCTCTTACTTGTGTTGACCTGTTCAATGGCAAAAAATCTGAGAAGGGAGTTGTCTGATTGATGTTTTGCTCCGAAATGACGAGCTACGGGGTAATGCTGATCTTTATTAGTAATAGCCCGTAAATGTTCCTGCACTCGTTTCTTAACCATGCAGGTTGTGCTCCCCACATATCTTAATTTGCAAGGGCATTCTAGAACATATATTATGAAGTTAGTGCTGCATGTTAGGAATTGCTCTATCTTTCTGTTGTGTTTTGTCCCTGGGACCCCAAACTCTTTCACCATGTGGCTAGATTTACACGCCCTACAGTGCCCGCATGGGTAGAAGCCTTTGAGGTTATGGTTCTTTTTAAGAATTTCAGTAATGTCTCCTTTAACTAAGATATCCTTTAGGCTTCTGCCTCTCCGATACGTGATCAGGGGTCTGTCTCCTATATTGGGACCTATCACGCTGTCAGTTTTTAAGATTTTCCAGTTGTCAACTAATATTTTCTTAATCTTTTCAGAATCATGATTGAATGTAGTGATTACTCTGGTGTCCGATACATGTTCAAGTATCCACGGTACTCTCAAATTGGATTCAGCACCAGGAACTGCTCACGTGGGGCAGGGGAGCCAGCACAGTACACAGGGATTAAAAGAAGCGGAGATCTACAACCGCAATTTTCTTTCAAATCGTGACGTGTATAATCTATGGTAAAGTACACATAACTCTGTGTGTTTTATACACGGTTTTTCCAATATGGATGAGGAAGATGCAAGGCGAAGAGAAGCACAAACTTTATTTGCCAGAGCACCGGGAAGAGGCATAAAGAAGGTTACAATGGCAGACAAATCGGAAGGGAGTCTGATTAATACTAAACTCAGAAGATACGAAAAATTGAAAAAACAAGAAACCTCTAAGTGGTGGGAGGCAATCTCCCTACAAGACTACATGGAGAAAGACATGGTACCACGAGGATTGCGCATTTATATTACTCCTTCACATGAATCACCCAACCCCAAGATGCTTGATGATTGGGCAGCAAACTCAGCGGCCAGCTCGAAAAATATGTTAGGCATACTGGTGAAGTATGCATGGGAAGATCGGGAAGCCATCATGAAGGAACTTCAACAGCTAGATGAAGAATTTAACAACAGCACTGAACAAGAAAACATCAAAAAATTCAAAGACGAATTGAAAGACAAATTGAAGAAATATGAAGATGATATAAAGTTCCGGAAACAAAGGAAACTTCACAGGGACTGTGGTGACTATGAGAGCGGCTGTATTTTGACATACAGCCCTAAATACGACCACCTATATAATCAGGAAGGAGTTCGTGTAGATGAAATCATCACTGATGAAGTTCCAACAACTATACAAGATCATGGCCTGATTAGCGATACAGACACTGATGTGTCAGCAACAACTATAAGCAGTACCTCTGATGTAGAAATCACCTCCAAACCAGCGACTTTTTTAGACGAGTTTCGGGTGTTGAGAACACGTCGACAAAAGGAACAGTCACAATCAACACCCCAGTCATACCAAACAGAGAGAGGACGAAGCCGGGGGAGAGGAAGAACAAGAGGCAGGGGCGCTCAAAGAAGAAACGCCTCAAACAACAACAGAGGAAACGGAAGGAGAGAGCCAGTGGGAACCAGACGTGGAGGCTACAGAGGAGCAAAGTGGACATGGATATGTCAATGGTAAATCGTACTATCATTAATTTATCATCGAGAACACTGACTCAAAGCGAGAAAACCACACTATGTTTAGGACTTACGTTCTGTCCCACTGAACTGTTTAATTACACTAACACTAGAGTAGACATTTTTAAATTTATTCGTAAATTAAAATTAAAAAAATGGAACTCTATATTTAACAACGAGCGACCCACAACCATGACGGACATATGTGAGGAAGCTAGTAATCTTCCCATGTTGACTGTAGGTGATGCAATTATGTTACAAACTGTGTACAATTTGGGTGACATAGAAACGAATAATGAAGATGGGGTATATTCACAATATACCAACACAAATAGAGCAGCATGTACCCCTTTTAAACCCAAATCTGTATTTTGCCCGGTTCTACCCCACGACTCACTAGATACTTTTCATGAAGTTGTAAACAGAGAACTGAACAAACAGAAATACAGAGCAGTTAAATATAAGAACGTTAAATTTAACTTAACTAGACAACAAAGAGATTTCATCACCACATTGGCCAAAGACACTAATGTGATCATTAGACCATCAGACAAAGGTGGCAACATCGTGCTTTGGGGTAGGCAGATGTACATTGAAGAGGCTTGCAAACAACTCAATGATAGCAACTTTTATGTTGTCAGCAATACTACAGAATACAACCAAACCATTACTGACACATGGGAAAAACTGGCTCTATGGCAAGAAACTGGTCTACTGACTTGGCCAGAGTACTGTTTTCTCAAAAAGGACTATCCTAAACTACCCATAATATACTTGCTACCTAAAGTCCATAAAGATGCAAACAAACCACCAGGCAGACCCATTGTTTCTTCGATAGGAAGCGTGAATGAAAATATATCCAAGTATATTGATTTTTTCCTGAGAGAATATGTCACACTTCTCCCTTCCTACACTAAAGACACGAAAGATTTTCTTAACAAAATCGAAAATGCAAAATGGGCCAAAGAGTATCTTTTGATCGCAATGGATGTAAGTTCACTCTATACAATTATAAACCATGACCAAGGTATAGAGGCTTGTTTTCATTTCTTACAACAACGGGATATATGCTATCTTGAACATACGAACATGATTATTGAAATGTTGAGAATATGCCTTACTAACAATATTTTTATGTTTGATGGTGACCTCTACAAACAAGTACGCGGTACCACTATGGGTTCTTGTTTTTCACCGAGTTTTGCTAATTTATTTTAGGCAAATGGGAGGAAGAAATCCGCAAGGACGATAATCTCAAATCTGAATTTAATTTAGTAGTGATGTGGATCAGGTACATTGATGACCTGTTTGTCATCTGGAAGGGTACGGAATTAGAAGCACATATCTTCATTGAGAAACTTAATTCTAACCCATACAACATTTCACTGACTTCCAACATCAGTAAAGAAAAGTTGGATTTTCTTGACACTCTTATTGTAGTGGAAGAAGGCAAGCTAGTCAGCAGTCTCCACAGAAAAGAAACAGCTGGGAACAGTCTCCTTCATGCCCTCAGTGCTCACCCGGAAGCTCTCAAATGGAGCATCCCTTTCGGGGAATTACTGAGGGCAAGGAGGAACTGTAGTACTGAAGACTTGTATTTACATGAACAGGAGAAAATGCTTGCTAGGTTCAGAGAACGTGGCTACCCAGAATGGGCCCTTAACAGAGCAATTGATAAAATCAAGGATGCCACGAGATCAAGTACCCTGGAAACCAAACAACCAATAGTGAGTGAAGAAGTTGACACCAGAGTAATCACTACATTCAATCATGATTCTGAAAAGATTAAGAAAATATTAGTTGACAACTGGAAAATCTTAAAAACTGACAGCGTGATAGGTCCCAATATAGGAGACAGACCCCTGATCACGTATCGGAGAGGCAGAAGCCTAAAGGATATCTTAGTTAAAGGAGACATTACTGAAATTCCTAAAAAGAACCATAACCTCAAAGGCTTCTACCCATGCGGGCACTGTAGGGCGTGTAAATCTAGCCACATGGTGAAAGAGTTTGGGGTCCCAGGGACAAAACACAACAGAAAGATAGAGCAATTCCTAACATGCAGCACTAACTTCATAATATATGTTCTAGAATGCCCTTGCAAATTAAGATATGTGGGGAGCACAACCTGCATGGTTAAGAAACGAGTGCAGGAACATTTACGGGCTATTACTAATAAAGATCAGCATTACCCCGTAGCTCGTCATTTCGAAGCAAAACATCAATCAGACAACTCCCTTCTGAGATTTTTTGCCATTGAACAGGTCAACACAAGTAAGGGGGGCGGAAACAGAGAGGCAGCCCTTAGAAAGAAGGAATCCAGATGGATTATAGAATTAGAAACCAGATTCCCGGGGGGGGGCATAATCTCGATGAAGAACTAGCAAGTCATCTACATGAAGATTAACCCCCCCCCCCCTCTCTTGGATACAAACTGTGTGAAATATGAAATTGTATGTACAGAAATTTTGTGATAAATGTATTGCTTACTTTATATTTATATTGTAAAAAATGTGTTTTTAACTAAGTTTTTTTCTTGTTGAATTTTACGAGGAAAGGAAGGGACCCTTCACGGGCACTTGCGGGCACAACTTCACGGGCACCCTACCCTTTTCCTTCGTCAGAATCATCTGGGCACTCACCATCAAAGAGAAGTAAAAACACATTAGATTATGTACAGCACTTTTTCTGATACTATTTTGTATGATTATATGCACTTACCTGGAATTCATTAACTTGAACCACGTCTAAAGGCCTGGATCATAGCCACTGTGGCGTTTAATTTCTATACGGTCCATCTCACTTTCCTTTCCCTAATAACAAGTCAGTTTTTGTAGGGCACTTGCCTTTCAAAGCCATGCTTATACTTCACCAACGTTAAATAATTGGGACACTAGATCGCACATGTTTTAGTATGGCCGAAGAAGCTGTCTAATCATGGGATGCATTCCATCTGTTCTGCAACAATAGCCTGTAAGCACAACACTAGTAATAACTTACCAAGAAACAAACTGAGTCTTGTATTATTTTGGACACTTGTCGCATTATATATAAATTTTCTTATTATTTTTTGGTTGTAAACTTTATTGACAACTGGCAATGACAACACGAGTTCACACAGCTGTCAGTATTGCTTTTAGATGTTTTCGGCTGATGAGTTACTTTGCAATTTTCTGCACTTGCAGTTCGCGAGTACAACACACATATTTGTTTACTGTGCAATCGAACCAACCTTATAGCACTGATGTACGATTATCTTGGTATATTGCAATGTTTAACATCACCAGTTTTCAAACGACTACATTATGTATGATTACGGAATACATGATATATTAATGCCGAAACCAATCTTCTGTCATTCTATAGACTTGCAAACCTAAGAAATAGGGATGTATTTCATTATATGTAAACTAGTGCAAGATGGATGCCAATTAATGAGGCGAGAGTGTATACCTGACAGGAAGTGCCTTTTCTATGTTGCTTGTTAATATATACACGTCATGAACTTCTTATGAGATCGTGTGATCAAGACACTCTGTGTGTCGAAACGCGTAGCGATTGTTTGAAATAAATACCTGTGGATGCAATGGACTCCTGAGTGTGCATCGTCATTTGAAGAAACTTTTTGATACTTATTTACCGGCTTGGGTTTCTGCCGGTCGACGCATCACCTGGCAAAGGGACTGATCCCGGAAGGACCCGTATTTCTCTTGGTATATATATATAGATATATATATATATTCACTTAAAAAACCATAGGTTTCACACATGTTATAGTTAGCTGGACATTTCCCTCGTAAAAAAACAATGAAATTCCCCCGTTATAGTTAGTGCAGGCAACTATAACTCACGCGACCGCAATCCTCTGCTGATGACGTCAGATATTACATCACTGTATTTAGACACCTATTTACCCATGTCTTCTTCCATTAATCTTTAGCTATACATATATTACAAATATTTATTTTTCAGAAAGACACATATGTAATCAGTGATGTAATATCTGACGTCATCAGCAGAGGATTGCGGTCGCGTGAGTTATAGTTGCCTGCACTAACTATCACGGGGGAATTTCATTGTTTTTTTATGAGGGAAATGTCCAGTTAATTATAACATGTGTGAAACCTATGGTTTTTTAAGTGAATTTGCAAGGTTTTTTAAATGCTAAGTTATGTATTTATTAATATTTTTTTTCCAGGTTTTTCACCGTGCGCGCGCCGTGCTTTTTCGAAAAAAAAAAATGTTTTTTTCACCCTTGGGGGTCCTTCAGTGACCCCCTGACAAAGGCTAGGGGCTCAGGAACTGTCCACCCTGACCCCTTTTCACGTTCTCCACCTTTGTTTTTCACTGCCTCAGAGTGCGAGAGACAAAATGGCGGCCGACACTTCCTGATTTCGACCGATTCGAATGTTTACTGAGATATAACAACCAATCAGGATTGCGCTCGCGCATGTCACCGTGCACGCACCATGCGCGCACGGTGCGAGCCTATAGATATGTATGTACTTTTAACTGCAATTTTCTCAGGAACTAATGAACAGATTGACTCCAGATATGCAAAAGGCACATCCCTGACCTGAGGACTACCTCTTTGCCAAATTTAAAGTAATTCTGTTCAGCCGTTTGGTCTGTACCTTGGACTAAAGGTCCCTATGGAAAATTGCATGGGAAAAACGCGTTTTGGGTCCCCCCTTTTTTCTCAGCCCACGCTTGACGAATCCCCCCGAGACTTTCAGGGTAGGAGCGGAGCGGAGCGCCCCACCTATTTTGAGGATTCATCAATCGGTGCCAAAGTTATTCCAAATAGAATGTTGCGGATTTCCTATGGAAACACGGTCCTAACTATAACTATCTACTGGCGACCGCCAGTAGATAATATATATATATATATATATATATATATATAGCACTTGATGTAACTGCACTCTATACCAGTATTATACACACAGATGGCATAGCGGCAGTGAAACACTACCTCACACGTAGACCTGAACAATATCAAGACCATAACTCTATGTTGTTGCAGATGCTGGAATTTTGTTTGTGTAATAACATATTCATGTACAACAATCTTCTGTACCGTCAACTGCAGGGTGTAGCCATGGGGGCCAGTTTTTCTCCAAGCTACGCCTGCTTACACATGGGGGCTTGGGAAGAACTGGTCCTCAGGGTCCAACATAAGTCAATCTTCAGTACCAACATCATTGCCTGGTACAGATATATCGATGATCTTTTTGTGGTTTGGAGGGGTAGTAAAGAACAGGCAGAGAATTTCATCTCCATGATCAATGATAATCAATTTAATCTAAAATTCACTGCAACTATGAGTCAATCAAGTATAGCATTTTTGGACACTGAGGTATTTATTTTTAACAACACAATCATACCAGGCTATACAGAAAACACACTGCAGGGAATACCATCCTCCACGCAGGGAGTGCACATCCTAATCATCTTATCCACAGTATCCCATACGGTGAGATGCTTAGACTAAGGAGAATATGCAGTAGTCAATCTGACCTAGAGCTTGCACAACAAGCAAGTAAAATCCGATTTTTGGAGAGAGGATATAATGCACGAGTCATCAACAGTGCTATTATGAAAAGTATGCAAGTAGACAGACAAAAACTGCTTGATACCTATAGAACCTTTGATTCTACGGTACCCGTCAAAAAGAATACTTTGCTACCACCAACAGCTAGTCCATTCAGGATTATCACGGGATACAGTAGTCAACACTCAGATTTGTACAAAATCATCAATAGAAACTGGCCCATTATCCTCAGTGATCCAATCATAGGCCTTACTCTTCCTCACAAAGCTTCTATCACCTATAGCAGGGCCCCCTCCATGAAGGACCGTTTGGTAAATACTAGTCCCGAAACTATTGAACGAACCACATGGCTTCAGACCAACAGCGGATTCTTTAATTGCAAAACTTGCAAATCTTGCATCCATGGTTCTAACACGAAAACATACAAAGATGGCTTTAGTGACAGGGAGCACCTTATTGACAAGGTCTTAACCTGTAAAACAGAATTTGCCATATACGTTTTACAATGTCCCTGCCAACTTAGATATGTCGGCAGTACGAAACTTGCCGTACATAAGCGCATTTTACAGCATCTCAGGGCTATAACTA
Organism: Triturus cristatus; assembly: GCF_964204655.1. Lineage (NCBI taxonomy): Eukaryota > Metazoa > Chordata > Amphibia > Caudata > Salamandridae > Triturus > Triturus cristatus. The sequence continues at coordinate 1,530,067,714 of NC_140591.1, forward strand.
ACGAGGATAATACTTATCCAGTGGCCAGACATTTTAAGGAGCACCACCGTAGTGACAATAAGGGCCTAACATTTTTTGTCATTGATACAGTGACAGCGAGCAGACGTGGAGGAGATAGGGAGCATAGACTCCGCCAACTTGAGACACGATACATATTGCAGCTTGATTCGAAACACCCTGGGGGATTGAATATCACAGAGGATCTTTACACTTGCCTACCTTAAACACCTTCTAATAGTAGGCAGACTGCAGTCCCTTCATCATAGATTCTATTACATCTGGCAGGACTTAGAGGTAACCCACAGTTCCTCCAATTCATTTATATCTATCTATTTATTTATTTATGCATTTTAAATAATCTTACAATCTGATGTAGGAAATATGACCCCTTTTAGATAATGATTCAATATGTACCCCCGGGGTTGCTGCCAGTCTCCTCAGAGTGCAATCTGAACTTACCTGTTCTTGATTTACAGTCACTCTAGCACCCTTAATACATATGGTGCTCTTCTCCATTTTTGTCTCACGTGTTTTCTCATGACAATATACGCCATGGTGAGGGCTCTCACAAATGGGTGTCTTACCTTGAGAAAACATTGCACAGTCTCCTCTTATTTCGATGGCTACTGGACTTGCCTTCCCCTGAGATCTGTTCATTGTGTCCAGTGAGGCAGAAAATATCAAGCAGATTTATAGGTCTCCGTCTGTCTGTTGTATGCTCTTTACATGCTTTTTACTAAGATTTTTAACATCCTGCTTAAATTTTAGTCACCAGGTATACAGGGCCAAGTCCTTTTATACATTCAAGTTAAATCTTGAATCGAATATACCCCTTAATATGTGATTAGCAGTTAATTATTGCTACTAAAATCACACTTGCATACATTTAAATATCCAATTTTATTTATTTATCTCACAGGTTCACACATTTTATTTTGCACATTTGCACAAAAAAAAAAAAAAACTTTTATCTTGTGACTGTACTTATGACATGAGTTCTAATTTAAGCAGACTAGCTTACAGCGTTACCTTTAGGGATTTACCCCGTAATATGTTAATACAGTTTTGAACACTAGGATGTGAGACCATGCGTTTATAAAAATGTGTCATCTTGATTCATTCAGATGGTTACGCAAAGCATTCAAAACAGCGATTTTTTGCACAAATGAAAGTATATATATTTATTTATCCTTTGTAAAATTGCTTGTTATTTGCACATACATTGATTTTAAATATATTATATATTTATTTATTTGATGTATATCCTAACATTGTTTTTTTTAAATTATTTATAATTTAATTACCGTGTGTTCACTACTTTTAAATGCGCTGTTTTGCACTAATATATCAGTTAAGTCTGTTGTCTATATCCTTTTAGAGGCAGTCACATGATCAGTTGAATGTTAGCACAGTCACTTTATAAACCAACTCTCTATTGGTTCATGTTGTCATGTGATCAAGGCTCGGAGGAGCCGAAACGTTATGGTGGCAGAAAGGCACAAAATAAAATAATCAGCACTTCAATTTTGGTCCGTGTCCATGTATGCTGTGACGGTGTGGAGTGGCATTCGCAGCAAGCCCACTGCTTCTCTCATATATATATATATATATATTACCTACTGGCGGTCGCCAGTAGGTAGTTATAGTTAGGACCACGTTTCCATAGGAAAACCTCAACATTCTATTTTGAATAACTTTGGCGCCGGTTGACGAATCCTCGCGAATTTCTCAAAATAGGTGGGGCGCTATGCTCCGCTCCTACCCTGAAAGTCTCGGGGGGATTCATCAAGCGGGGGCTGAGATAAAAGGGGGGTCCCAAAACGCGTTTTTCCCATGCATTTTTCCATAGGACCTTTAGAACGAGCTACAGCCCGAATGGCTGAACAGAATTACTCAAAATTTGGCAGAGAGGTAGTCCCTAGGTCAAGGAAGTGCCTTTTGTAGGTTTGGTGTAAATCTGTTCAGTAGATTCTGAGAAAATAGCCTTTAAATCAATATATATATCTGAGCCCGCTTACGGTACGCTTACCGTACGCTTACGGTAAGCGTACGGTGGCGTGCGCGAGCGCGATTCTGATTGGCTCTTAGATCTTAGTAAACATTCGAATCGGCCGAAACCAGGAAGCGGCGGCCGCCATTTTGTGTATTTCACTCTGAAAAAAAAGAGTGAAAACAAGGAAAGGGGGCAATGAGGAGAGTTACAGACCCCCTAACATTTGTAAGGGGGTCAAAGAAGGACAGAAAAGTACAATAAAAACATTTATTGATTTTAAAAAAAATCACGGGGTACGCGTACGGTAAGCTTACGGTAAGCGTACGGTAAAAAAAATAAAAATAAATAAATGAAAAGCAGATTTAAGAGTTTAGAAATTAGGGAGCTCTAAAAAGAGCTGTTGTGTTTATGAAGTCATTTTTTTAGTGGTACCTACAAGTAAGTACCGATGCAGAGTCTAAGGTTCAAGAGGAAGACTCTGTTCCCTTCATCATTGAAGTGCACACCATCTCCTCTATAAATGTCTTGCATGTCATAACGCAAGTTGTTGTGGTAAATGGCACCCATACCATAGTCACGGAGGAAAGCAGAAACAGATTTGTTGACGTGCTTTCTTGCTTTGTCAATCTGCGGACAGAAATGATTGGACCAGTTCCATTTTTGCCTTTGGCATATGTTGGAAAACACAAAGGCAGTTTTAGGGAAAAGTGTAAACAGTTGTGCAAAGGTGTCCTTCATAAGCATTTCCAGACCTACCCCAGTCAAAGTGCCTAGGTCATTGCCACCACAGTGCACTATTATGAGGTCAGGGTGTTGGATTTGAATGAAGGATTTTACCAATGGCATCAATTGGTGCCACTTTAACCCTCTCTGACCAATCCATTTAATGTCTACATTTGGCAAAGCAAGGTCTCTCACCATATCTGTTTTCTCTGCATACTTTTCACTCCAGAAGACATAGCTGTGCCCTACAATCCACACTGTGAACATCTTCAAAGGAGAACTGGATGCACTCAGGAGGTGTCTTTCAGTAGAATGGCAATAAGAAAAGAAAGACAGTTTGGAAATGGAGGCATACATATTTTTTACAAATTAAAAAGAACTGATTGGCTGTTTCAAACCATTCCAGAATAAAAACTAGGCTGTATGTGAAAATTAATAGAAGCATGTTTTGTATTGGTACAAAAAAATGTGTAACCAAAGAACAGTACTATGGATTTGCTGTTAGGTTTGAAAAGTCAAGCACTCTTGCTCTGTGGAATTGAAACATTGTGTGTCGAACTTCTGACCTAACTGCACACAGCAGTGTTCCATGAGCTGTTGCTATGGTAGCAGGCAGAAGTCAAGTTGGGGGAAGGGTACTAGGCAGAAGTCAAGTTGGGGGCAGGGTACTTTTGGAAAAGGGTTGGTTTTCAACCAATAGAAATGTGTGATTACATTTAAAAAAAGGGGGAAGCACTGAGATTTGAAACTTACATGTATATGTGTGGAAAAATAGAGGGAAAGTTTGCCATTATCTGGTTCTGCTGAGAGGAGACAGGTGAACACAACAGAGATCCTGGCTCTGATAATCTGCTGTTTGAGTGTCACATTTCTTTCAGAACTAACTAATTTTAAAGGTGAGTTTACAGTTTGAGAGGGTATGTATGTGGTAACTTAAGAAATGAATAATAGAAATGGGAATTGTTTTTGTTGTAGTTACACATGGTGGTTTCATAATGTGTCAGTGTGTAAAAGTGATTTACATTTGCCCCTGAAAAAATAAAAGAGCAGTAAGTGTGCTTTGAAATTGGCAAAGAAATTTCGTTTTGGCACTAATGTGAAAACATGACTCTGTGTGCATAGAAGAATTATAGACAGAGATTTATTGCGTCTTGCTCTGGTGATTTCACAGTTGCATTAGATGGAAAGGGGGAGCGAATTTTTGGGGGAAGAAGCAGAGGCTTAGCACACACCCATGTCCTTGCCGTGTATAGTCATGCACAGTATGTACAAGCCAGTGGGGTTTTCAGGTTTAAGTCTGTAATGCAAATACATTCAGCATCACTAAGGCTGGTTGCCCTTGGTGGAGTGTAGGCAGTCACAGAGAATGCACATGGTGGTGGTCTGAAAAAAAAACAGCTTGGACACGTGCAATTAAATAAAGCAAAAATAGTGGTTTCATAATGTGTCAGTCTGTAAAAGTGATTTCAAATTGTAAAAAGAGATTTTCACTTGCCCCTGAAAAAATAAAAGAGCAGTAAGTGTGCTTTGAAATTGGCAAAGAAATTTCGTTTTGGCACTAATGTGAAAACATGACTCTGTGTGCATAGAAGAATTATAGACAGAGATTTATTGCGTCTTGCTCTGGTGATTTCACAGTTGCATTAGATGGAAAGGGGGAGCGAATTTTTGGGGGAAGAAGCAGAGGCTTAGCACACACCCATGTCCTTGCCGTGTATAGTCATGCACAGTATGTACAAGCCAGTGGGGTTTTCAGGTTTAAGTCTGTAATGCAAATACATTCAGCATCACTAAGGCTGGTTGCCCTTGGTGGAGTGTAGGCAGTCACAGAGAATGCACATGGTGGTGGTCTGAAAAAAAAACAGCTTGGACACGTGCAATTAAATAAAGCAAAAATAGTGGTTTCATAATGTGTCAGTCTGTAAAAGTGATTTCAAATTGTAAAAAGAGATTTTCACTTGCCCCTGAAAAAATAAAAGAGCAGTAAGTGTGCTTTGAAATTGGCAAAGAAATTTCGTTTTGGCACTAATGTGAAAACATGACTCTGTGTGCATAGAAGAATTATAGACAGAGATTTATTGCGTCTTGCTCTGGTGATTTCACAGTTGCATTAGATGGAAAGGGGGAGCGAATTTTTGGGGGAAGAAGCAGAGGCTTAGCACACACCCATGTCCTTGCCGTGTATAGTCATGCACAGTATGTACAAGCCAGTGGGGTTTTCAGGTTTAAGTCTGTAATGCAAATACATTCAGCATCACTAAGGCTGGTTGCCCTTGGTGGAGTGTAGGCAGTCACAGAGAATGCACATGGTGGTGGTCTGAAAAAAAAACAGCTTGGACACGTGCAATTAAATAAAGCAAAAATAGTGGTTTCATAATGTGTCAGTCTGTAAAAGTGATTTCAAATTGTAAAAAGAGATTTTCACTTGCCCCTGAAAAAATAAAAGAGCAGTAAGTGTGCTTTGAAATTGGCAAAGAAATTTCGTTTTGGCACTAATGTGAAAACATGACTCTGTGTGCATAGAAGAATTATAGACAGAGATTTATTGCGTCTTGCTCTGGTGATTTCACAGTTGCATTAGATGGAAAGGGGGAGCGAATTTTTGGGGGAAGAAGCAGAGGCTTAGCACACACCCATGTCCTTGCCGTGTATAGTCATGCACAGTATGTACAAGCCAGTGGGGTTTTCAGGTTTAAGTCTGTAATGCAAATACATTCAGCATCACTAAGGCTGGTTGCCCTTGGTGGAGTGTAGGCAGTCACAGAGAATGCACATGGTGGTGGTCTGAAAAAAAAACAGCTTGGACACGTGCAATTAAATAAAGCAAAAATAGTGGTTTCATAATGTGTCAGTCTGTAAAAGTGATTTCAAATTGTAAAAAGAGATTTTCACTTGCCCCTGAAAAAATAAAAGAGCAGTAAGTGTGCTTTGAAATTGGCAAAGAAATTTCGTTTTGGCACTAATGTGAAAACATGACTCTGTGTGCATAGAAGAATTATAGACAGAGATTTATTGCGTCTTGCTCTGGTGATTTCACAGTTGCATTAGATGGAAAGGGGGAGCGAATTTTTGGGGGAAGAAGCAGAGGCTTAGCACACACCCATGTCCTTGCCGTGTATAGTCATGCACAGTATGTACAAGCCAGTGGGGTTTTCAGGTTTAAGTCTGTAATGCAAATACATTCAGCATCACTAAGGCTGGTTGCCCTTGGTGGAGTGTAGGCAGTCACAGAGAATGCACATGGTGGTGGTCTGAAAAAAAAACAGCTTGGACACGTGCAATTAAATAAAGCAAAAATAGTGGTTTCATAATGTGTCAGTCTGTAAAAGTGATTTCAAATTGTAAAAAGAGATTTTCACTTGCCCCTGAAAAAATAAAAGAGCAGTAAGTGTGCTTTGAAATTGGCAAAGAAATTTCGTTTTGGCACTAATGTGAAAACATGACTCTGTGTGCATAGAAGAATTATAGACAGAGATTTATTGCGTCTTGCTCTGGTGATTTCACAGTTGCATTAGATGGAAAGGGGGAGCGAATTTTTGGGGGAAGAAGCAGAGGCTTAGCACACACCCATGTCCTTGCCGTGTATAGTCATGCACAGTATGTACAAGCCAGTGGGGTTTTCAGGTTTAAGTCTGTAATGCAAATACATTCAGCATCACTAAGGCTGGTTGCCCTTGGTGGAGTGTAGGCAGTCACAGAGAATGCACATGGTGGTGGTCTGAAAAAAAAACAGCTTGGACACGTGCAATTAAATAAAGCAAAAATAGTGGTTTCATAATGTGTCAGTCTGTAAAAGTGATTTCAAATTGTAAAAAGAGATTTTCACTTGCCCCTGAAAAAATAAAAGAGCAGTAAGTGTGCTTTGAAATTGGCAAAGAAATTTCGTTTTGGCACTAATGTGGAAACATGACTCTGTGTGCATAGAAGAATTATAGACAGAGATTTATTGCGTCTTGCTCTGGTGATTTCACAGTTGCATTAGATGGAAAGGGGGAGCGAATTTTTGGGGGAAGAAGCAGAGGCTTAGCACACACCCATGTCCTTGCCGTGTATAGTCATGCACAGTATGTACAAGCCAGTGGGGTTTTCAGGTTTAAGTCTGTAATGCAAATACATTCAGCATCACTAAGGCTGGTTGCCCTTGGTGGAGTGTAGGCAGTCACAGAGAATGCACATGGTGGTGGTCTGAAAAAAAACCAGCTTGGACACGTGCAATTAAATAAAGCAAAAATAGTGGTTTCATAATGTGTCAGTCTGTAAAAGTGATTTCAAATTGTAAAAAGAGATTTTCACTTGCCCCTGAAAAAATAAAAGAGCAGTAAGTGTGCTTTGAAATTGGCAAAGAAATTTCGTTTTGGCACTAATGTGAAAACATGACTCTGTGTGCATAGAAGAATTATAGACAGAGATTTATTGCGTCTTGCTCTGGTGATTTCACAGTTGCATTAGATGGAAAGGGGGAGCGAATTTTTTGGGGAAGAAGCAGAGGCTTAGCACACACCCATGTCCTTGCCGTGTATAGTCATGCACAGTATGTACAAGCCAGTGGGGTTTTCAGGTTTAAGTCTGTAATGCAAATACATTCAGCATCACTAAGGCTGGTTGCCCTTGGTGGAGTGTAGGCAGTCACAGAGAATGCACATGGTGGTGGTCTGAAAAAAAAACAGCTTGGACACGTGCAATTAAATAAAGCAAAAATAGTGGTTTCATAATGTGTCAGTCTGTAAAAGTGATTTCAAATTGTAAAAAGAGATTTTCACTTGCCCCTGAAAAAATAAAAGAGCAGTAAGTGTGCTTTGAAATTGGCAAAGAAATTTCGTTTTGGCACTAATGTGAAAACATGACTCTGTGTGCATAGAAGAATTATAGACAGAGATTTATTGCGTCTTGCTCTGGTGATTTCACAGTTGCATTAGATGGAAAGGGGGAGCGAATTTTTGGGGGAAGAAGCAGAGGCTTAGCACACACCCATGTCCTTGCCGTGTATAGTCATGCACAGTATGTACAAGCCAGTGGGGTTTTCAGGTTTAAGTCTGTAATGCAAATACATTCAGCATCACTAAGGCTGGTTGCCCTTGGTGGAGTGTAGGCAGTCACAGAGAATGCACATGGTGGTGGTCTGAAAAAAAAACAGCTTGGACACGTGCAATTAAATAAAGCAAAAATAGTGGTTTCATAATGTGTCAGTCTGTAAAAGTGATTTCAAATTGTAAAAAGAGATTTTCACTTGCCCCTGAAAAAATAAAAGAGCAGTAAGTGTGCTTTGAAATTGGCAAAGAAATTTCGTTTTGGCACTAATGTGAAAACATGACTCTGTGTGCATAGAAGAATTATAGACAGAGATTTATTGCGTCTTGCTCTGGTGATTTCACAGTTGCATTAGATGGAAAGGGGGAGCGAATTTTTGGGGGAAGAAGCAGAGGCTTAGCACACACCCATGTCCTTGCCGTGTATAGTCATGCACAGTATGTACAAGCCAGTGGGGTTTTCAGGTTTAAGTCTGTAATGCAAATACATTCAGCATCACTAAGGCTGGTTGCCCTTGGTGGAGTGTAGGCAGTCACAGAGAATGCACATGGTGGTGGTCTGAAAAAAAAACAGCTTGGACACGTGCAATTAAATAAAGCAAAAATAGTGGTTTCATAATGTGTCAGTCTGTAAAAGTGATTTCAAATTGTAAAAAGAGATTTTCACTTGCCCCTGAAAAAATAAAAGAGCAGTAAGTGTGCTTTGAAATTGGCAAAGAAATTTCGTTTTGGCACTAATGTGGAAACATGACTCTGTGTGCATAGAAGAATTATAGACAGAGATTTATTGCGTCTTGCTCTGGTGATTTCACAGTTGCATTAGATGGAAAGGGGGAGCGAATTTTTTGTGGAAGAAGCAGAGGCTTAGCACACACCCATGTCCTTGCCGTGTATAGTCATGCACAGTATGTACAAGCCAGTGGGGTTTTCAGGTTTAAGTCTGTAATGCAAATACATTCAGCATCACTAAGGCTGGTTGCCCTTGGTGGAGTGTAGCACTGTGGACATGGGCTTTTTAAAAAATCTGAAAAGTGGTTTCATAATGTGACAGTTTGTAAAAGAGATTTTCACTTGCCCAAAAAAAAGAGCAGTTTGTGTGAATTCAAATTGGCAAAGAAATTTCGTTTTGTGACTATTGTGAAAAGAAATTTAGTAATATATTTAAATACAATAACAGATTTTTTTTTTAGTTTTTTTCAGGTATTGCTGAAGAACAGTGAACAAAATTTAAGATGCCTACAAAATCTCGAGTTCAAAAAACGCTAAAAAAAAAACTATATTTGAAGACAACTGGAGGACCAAAGTTAGTAGAAGATGCTGATGTTGGGAAAAAGAAAAAATCTTCTGGTAAGCAAAAAAAACAATTTCTAAACAAAATATTCAAAACAAAGAAAAATGTACAAAATGTCTGTTCTCGGAAAAATGTAACAAAAAATAGAGAACAGCAAAAAATTGAGAATTTAGTTAATGCAAATATACCTTCTGCAATTGAAAAGTTTAACATAAACAGAAAAACAGCATTTAAAGAGATACGTAGAAAAATGTTTCAGAGAAGAGTTATGTCCAATTTGATAAAGGATATAAAGAAATATAAGCAAAAGGCAAAATATTACAAGAGAAAAAAAGAAATTGAAGCCATTGCAGCAAAGGCATTAGAATTAAAAAGGAAACTATTCATTTTAATTTTGAATAGGATGCGTACATTAGATAAAATGGTTAATGTACTGAAATCACAAAGCAAAAGCAAAAGAGTAGTGAACAGAACAAACTTTTGTAAAGTTTTTTTAGGAAAGTGGATGCATAGTTCAAGTAGTGAACCTTTTTTTAATGAAGAGAGCTATTTTCAAAGTAATAGTTTGCTGCATGCAGTTGACACCAGAGGTCGTTCATACGAAGTAAAAAATGGTTGCATAATGGAGAAGGAGATAATGGTTCCAAGAGATGAGGTACAAGTGATGGCAGATGAGGCAATGGGGAGACGTCCTAAAGCCCCAGTGTACACTTGGAATTGTAGTAGTATTTGCACTGTGCGTCAGGAATCTATTGACAGATTTCGAGAGTTTCTAAGAGAATATAGTAAAAAAAGTGTAAAACAAAAGATTAAGGTGCTTCAAAGTCTGGATCCATGCAGAGTGAGAGAGAATACTGGTTTGCAGGGTCATTCTCTTGCTTGTCTATCTAGAAAAGTGTGCAATAGTGTTTTCCATCATTTTAGGATGCTGGCTGTTCATCATACTGAAATGAGAAAGTTTGTGAGACGGTTGTATTTTGCCAAAAGTCCAGCAATAAAGTTAAATGAATTGAATAGGGCTCTGTTCCGAGGAACGGTATCAGATGTAGAGAAGGTTGTTGATGAAATTCAGTTTTGTTACTTTGGTCCTGAACAAAACAGTGCAGAGAAGGACACAGTAAATGAGGCAGAAGTGGAAGAGAATGTAGAACCTTGTGTAAGTAAGACATTTAATGATCACATAACAAAATTTGCAATAATCTCTAATGAAAGACCAAATGTTACTTGTATTTGTTGCCGCAGAACTCATTATAGAAAACAAACTAGGAATGTTGATCTCTACAGAAAGAGTGAAAATGAAGATAATTATAAGTGGATGGATTTTGCCACATATATATTTCTTGAAAATTGTTTTGAATTGGGTGAAGATCAGCGTATTTGTAAATACTGCTACAACAAGTTAGAGGAAAATAGAATGCCGACCAGAGCTGTACATAATAATTTAGAATTGGATGCTATTCCTGCTGAACTTTCTGAATTAAATACATATGAGTCTATACTCATTCAATGTGTTCATCCGTTCCAGACCATAGTACGTATGGAGCCCAAAACTGGTAAATTACCTCCTTCAGATTTACTGAGAGGTTTAAAAGGTAGAGTGGTGTATTTGCCCTTGGATTTGAAAAAAAATATGGAAACTATTGATGCGGATACTTTGGAAACTGAACCATTAATTATTCTGGTTAATGGTGTACCTACAAAGAATAAGAAGATTTGGCAGGAGCTGGTAGATGTGCGGAAAGTACAAAGAGCAAATTTGTATTTGAAAAAAAATAACAAATGGTATGAATCAATTTATATAGAAGAAGAAGAAGAAGAAGAAGAAGATTTACAAGGAGACACAGAAACACCAACTGGACAAATTGAAAAAGTGGACAAGTCAAAGGAAGAAGAAATTTATGAACATTTTAGCATACATCCTCTCCATTCGAAAGAAGTTATGGGAGACAATATTGATCTCTTTCAGATGAAGAAAGCAAAAGGAAATCCCGTGAGTGTATGGGAGGAGAGCTTGGAAGCTCGATGTTTTCCCCAGCTGTTTCCTAAAGGAAAAGGAGGACGATACGATGAACGTCCAGAACAGATTCCAGCTTCAGAGTATCGGACTACAAGACTATATGCTGAAGATCCCAGATTTCGACAAAGTATTCCTTATTTGTTCCATCTTTTATTTGAAAGCGACTTGTCTGCACTGTCTTATGCAGTAAATCACATTTTAAAAAGTGGAGTACATTTACAAAATGTGTCTGCTAAGGATTTTATGGAGAAAGTGCAGCACCGAGATGATCATTTGGAAACACAACTGATCAATCTGATGGCTTGTCAGCGTGGGACAAATGAATATTGGTACCGACGCCATGGTGAACTAAAATGCATGTTACGCAATTTAGGAACACCAACATGGTTCCTTACCCTAAGCTGTGCCGAGTACGCTTGGGATGATTTACTGGATTTTCTACGAGAGGCCAATTCAAACATTAAAAACATCGAATACAAGACAGCAGGAGAACTGTGCTCATTGGATCCGGTTAATGTTTGCAGATATTTCAATCATAGATTTGAGGCTATGATGTCCTTCATCTGCAATAAAAAAAATCCACCCCTTGGAGAAGTAGTGGATTTCTTTTGGAGAAAAGAGTACCAGGCAAGAGGTGCTCCTCATATTCATATGCTGCTGTGGATCAAGGATGCCCCAAAGTTTGGAACAGATACTGATGAAGCAGTGTTATCTTACATTGAAGAATATGCAACATGTGCTATACCTAAAAGCACAGAAGAGAACAAGTTAAAGGAGCAAGTTCTACGTTTCCAAAGTCATCGGTGTGGAAAATACTGTCGACGGAAATACAAGAGCAAAGAAAAATACTACACTAAATGTCGATTTGGATTTCCTAGACCTGTTCTTACAAATGGAAGAGTCAACAGTTTTATGTCAGCTGTGAGACATACTATCACAAGAAAATCACCTAAGAATACCTACAACCTTAAAAGAAAAGAAGAATCAAAAAATATAAATGACTACAACCCAGTCATTTTATCCATGTGGAACGCTAACATGGATATACAGTATGTTGCTGACAATTCCATTGCTGTTGCTCGATATGTAACGTCTTACATTACGAAATCAGAAAAAACAGAATTGAAGGAAATGTGGGAAGAGATTTCTCACGAGAAGACTGTCAGTAAGAAGCTGTACAGTTTCAGTTTGAAGATGTTATCGCATCGAGAAATTGGATCCTACGAATGTTCAGATAGGTTATCTTCTGCAAGTCTCTACTCGAAGTCAAGAAGAATAATTTGGGCAAGTTTAGGCCTTGCAGCAATGAGAAATCGGGTACTGAAATCTGTTGGAGAAATTGAATATTTGGCTGAGAATGACCCAGAAAGTACAGACATATTGAAAACAAACATGTTGGACACATATTATCCCAAGAGAAGTCATCATCTGGAGAACATGTGTCTCTATGAAGTGTTACAGAACTACATTTATTCACGGAAAGCTGCAGAAGACATCAACAGTGGAAAATATAAAGTTGTTGGTGAAGAAGGATGTTTGGTGAAGCAAACCAAAGGAAGTTTGATAAATCACCGGAAGCTGAGTTGCGACACTACCGACAAGAAAGAATTTTACTACTTGGCTCTTTTACAGTTGTTTAAACCATGGCGTACAGAGGATGAACTACTGGGAGAATTCCAGAGCTATGAAGATTCTTTTAATGCTTGCAAAGACAGCATACAATGCAGTACATTCTCAACTTATCTGCAAATGTTAAATGAAGAAATTGAACAGGAAACTACAATTGCAGCAGAAATAGCTAGAGACAGTTCTCAGGACAGCCAAAGTTCAGGAACACACAGTCAAGATCCCCTAGGACAACCAATCGTTGAAAATGAAGCATCAATAGCCATGAATGAAGTGGAAACGGCTATGAATCAAGCTCAAGAAGAATTTATAGACTTAGAAAATTTGGAAAGACAACTGAATCAAGAGCAGCAACAAATTTATGAAGAGATCAAAAACAAAATTGATCACGGATTTCTACATATCAAAAAAGAGTGCTCATGCACATCATTTCATCCAATCAGGATGTATGTAAGCGGACAAGCTGGCACTGGAAAAAGTTTCCTAATTAAAGTCATCAGAAGCTACCTAAAGCAAAAAACGGATTCTACTTTGTCTTGTGTGGTTACTGCTCCAACTGGGTTAGCAGCATATAACATAAAAGGAATCACCTTACATCGTTTGCTAATGTTACCAGTGGAGCATGAGAACAAAATACAATTCAACAAGCTAACTGGAGAAGCATCCTTGGAAGTTTCACGAGTATTGAAGAAGATGCAAGTTCTCATTATTGATGAGGTGAGCATGGTATCAAACTTAATGCTTGCCTTTGTGCATTTAAGAATGCAGCAAATTTTGAAGACAGACTATGACGTGTTATTTGGTGGAAAACACGTCATAGTTTTTGGGGATCTTTTGCAACTTACTCCAGTTAAAGGACAACCAGTGTTTAATACTGTGACACATGAAGACACAAAGAAGTCATTGGGAAGCATTGGAAATACAAATATTTGGTCCTTCTTTGAGTACAAGGAACTTACAACTAATATGAGGCAAGCAAACGATGAAGAATATGGAAGTATTCTGAAAGATATCAGGATTGGACTACTCACAGATGTTGGGAAAAAAGCATTACAGAGTCGGCTGCTACATAATTTATTTCCAAAGGAAGAAATAGTTGCAGAGAAAATATACAAGAATATTGCAGAAAACAAAAGTGTCATCTGCTTAATGCCAACTCTACGTGAATGCTCAATATTTAATGAGGAGCTTTTGAAATTGGAAAAGGAAGACATCAGGAAATTGGAAGCAGTGGACAAAATTGAGGATGGAAGAATTACAGTCACAGTAACAGGCAAACTGAAAAATAAATTGGACTCACTAGAGAAGAACATCTCCAAAACAGCAGGATTAGAAAAAAATCTTTATGTTTGCATGAACTGTAGAGTGTTTTTAAGGAGAAATTTGGATGTTGAGAAAGGCTTAGTGAATGGAGCGATGGGAAGAGTTGTGGGTTTTATTAATTATCAGAAAAAAGAAGGAATTGAATGTTTACAGATAAAATTTGATCAGATAGAGGAAGTTAAAGACATTTGTCGTTGTTCAGTTCGTTTCATGCTTGTGAAAGACTTATATGTACGTAGGAAGCAGTTTCCGTTTTCACTAGCATATGCTGTAACTATCCACAAGTCTCAAGGATTGACTGTAGATTGTGCATTTGTGAACATTGGTTCAACTGTGTTCAAAGAAGGTATGGCATATGTAGCTTTGTCACGAGTCAAAACATTATCAGGTTTATTCATGATAGACTTTGATGACTCAAAAGTTAGTGCTGATACAAACTGTGTAAAGGAGTATAATAGATTAAGAAGAAGCTATGCTCCTCATTTAGGTCAGTATCCTGTGTTGGAGAAACGTGTAGTTTCTCGTAAAAGGAGAAATGAGAATATCTGTAATGAAGATGTAGAGAAGAGGAAAAAAAAGAGGAGTGATGTAATTGCAAGCAAAAAGAATAAGGAAAATGAAGAACAGGTTGTAGGATGTCATTTTGAAAATAGCTCTGGTGTCAACTGCTACGCTAATGTAGTGCTGAATGTTGCATTTTATCTGGAAAGTTTGCAAGAGCAGATAATAGTAAATCAGGGAAAAAGATTCTGTTCAGAGCTCAGTCTCCTTTTTCAAAAGCTGAGTAAAGATAAAACTCAAATAGAAAGTGCTACTGAAATTAGAAAACTTTTAGATGTATGTTCAGGACGAACACAGTTTTCTCAAAATGAACAGCAAGATGCACACGAATTTTTGATGTATTTTCTTCAGGTAGTGGAAGAAGAAGGAGTTCCCATTGACATTTTTTTTGGTCTCTCTTATAAATGGGAACATAGTTGTGATAATTGTTATAATATATGTGGCTCTATTGTTGATAATGAAAGGTTTATTTATTTGACATTGCCAGAGAGTAAAACAGTCACTTTTGCAAAATTAGTTAAAGATGCTAATCATAGCATGAAATGTGGTGAGTGTAATTCTGACATGTTTTCAACATTAATTTTAAGGGAATACGGACAGTATGTAATTTTAATGATGCAACGATGTAGAGCTGATGGATCAAAATTGGATACTTTAATAAAGAAGTTTACAGGACAGCAATTATCAATTTCAGGAAAAACTTTTGTAACTGTTGCAATAATTTTCCATGATGGACCTACTGTTACTTCTGGACATTACACAGTTTATCTAAAATGTGAAAAAGGCTGGACACTGTGTAATGATTCCCAATTGATTTTCAAACAACGTTTGCCTTTTGATTTAGCAAATTCCTATCTAATCTTCCTGAAACCTAAATTTTAGAGAGATTTGGCAAGATCTGGACAAAATAATTTTACCATTTTACTGGATTACCATTGCAATTTTGTAGAAAAAAGATTTTTAAAATTATCATTTGGCCTAAAGGAAAGATAACCAATTGTAATGTGGACTTTTTTAAATTTTAATGCAATTTTCAAAAACCAATAATTTAGAGATAATCGGTAACTTCTGCACATTTTAAATTATGGAATGCTATTGGACTGCCATTGGAAATTTTTTCAAAAATGATTTAAAAAATTACTATTTGGCCATGTGGAAAAGTAAGCAATTCTATTGTGGACTAAATAAATTATTCAAAAAATTTTCGTGAACCAAAATGTTACAGAGAATTGGTGAGATCTGGACAGATTAAACTTTAGAATTTTAATGGTTTTCCCTTGGAAATTTATTCCAGGAAAAAAAAAAAAATACTATTTGGCCTAAAGGAAATAAAATCAGATGTATTTTGGAGTTATTTGAGATATAATATTGTGATTATACTTCTGAAACAAACATATCAGACGGTATTTTAAAGAAAAAAGTATTGTTTTTAGATGATATTTTTTTAGAATAATATGCATTTCTGTAATGATAAGTTTAAGTGAGAAGACATTCTGGGCTTTTTTAATACAATCTTTGTGATTGTTAATTTTTTTTGCCCGCTGTAAAATGATGAATGCAATTGCTTTCACAATTAATAGTGAAATGCAATATATTCTGAAAACAGCAAAAATAAGGCAAAAATATTTTTTTGTAAAAAATGTAAATATGTGTATTGTATTATAAAATGGATAAAAAATATTAATACTTTTTTCTTTATTTTCAGATCGATATAGAAAATTTTCGGAAACTACAACCATTTTAAAAACTATTTTTTAAAAAAACAAATGAATAAATATTTTTTTGAGTGAGTATGGTAAGTTAAAAATAAAAATTGTAGTCTCTCAAGGACTTTGTAATGAGATAAATGATTTTTAGTGTTTTTTTTTAAAAAATAAAAAAAAGGTACGCTTACCGTACGCGTACGGTAAAAAAAAAAAAAAAAAGTTTTTAAAAAAAAAGAAAAAAAAAGATGAAAGATAAGGTTGGCTCTTAAAAGAACCGTTGTGTTCATGCAGGGACAGAGGAAAGAAAGATTGGGAATATTAGACGGTACGACAAGTGTGCTGATCTATTTTACTGTTCACCAGGGAAACACTGGTCTCCCTATAAGTAATTAGATCGTGACAAGTGGCGCACCGTACTTCAACCCTCGCAAACCGAGGGTTAATTTCCAGAGGGCCAGCAAAAGGAGATTCTCCCCCCACAGATGAAGGGCTCACCTGACCTGCAGAAGAAGGAGTCTGCCCTGCAGATGATGGTCCAGGCTGAGCTGCTGTGGATGTACTGGCTCGTCTTTCTGAAGAGTTACCTCCAAAAAGATGACCATGTGTCCTTCTGTGTACTTCCTGGAGGTGTCTCTTCATGGTGTGATTCCCAAAGGAATACTTCCTGTTAGGATTACCTCTAGAAAGTACACGCTTACACAGCTTGCAAGTAACTAAGGGTGCATTCACCTTTTGCTGGCCTTCTGGAAAAGTAAAATACTCCCAAACGTAAGAAGGCTTTACTTTCCTCGCTCTCTGCCTCAAGACAGTGCTGCTGGTGCTAGCCTCACTCTCAGAAGAGCTCTGCTGTTCTGCCATCGTATCCCAAAGACAAACCAGCTCCTTCTCCCAAGGGATCACAAGCAGAAATGAGGGGAATGGGTGTGGTGTAGGAGAGTTCTAGAACTGAAAGTAGTTTCAACCAATCAAAAGTTGTGTTTCAAGATCACATGACCTACCGTACGCTTACGGTACGCTTACGGTGCGCTTACGGCAAAAAGTACGCGTGCGCGTAAAAAAGACACGCGCTTCCGCGCATGCGCATAACAGTCACTCCCCGGCACTTCCGCGTAACGTGCGCGTGTGGCGTAAGCGCGCACGCGTCCCACGCGCAGTACGCGCGGTTACGCAAATTGCGTAACTATACGCAAGCAGCGTAGATAGATTACGGACGTTGCGTAAACCGTACGCTTACCGTGAGCTTACGGTACGCGTACTAAAAAAAAAAAAAAAAAAAAAAAAAAAAAACTGGAAATACATTTTACATGTTTATTTTAAAAAATATATATAAAAAAAATATTTAAGGATTTTAAAAATTTAAGCATAGTCTTTATAAAAGATAAGAAAATTAAATTAAAAATATGTTTGAAAAAAATGAAGAATAAAAAAAAAAATAGCATTTAAAAAACCTTGCAAATTCACTGAAAAAACCATGGGTTTCACACACGTTATATTTAGGAATTAGCATTTAAAAAACCTTGCAAATTCACTGAAAAAACCATGGGTTTCACACACGGTATAGTTAGGAATTAGCATTTAAAAAACCTTAGAAATTCACTGAAAAAACCATAGGTTTCACACACGTTATAGTTAGGAATTAGCATTTAAAAAACCTTAGAAATTCAGTGAAAAAACCATAGGTTTCACACATGTTATAGTTAGCTGGACATTTTACTCGTAAAAAACCAATGAAATTGCCCCGTTATAGTTAGTTCAGCTAACTATAACTCGCGCGCCCGCAATGCACTGCTGATGACGTCACATATTACATCACTCATGACATGGTCAGTGACATCACTCATGACATCACTGATGACATCTCAAATGACATCACTGATGACCTCACTGATGACATCATCCAGTGAATGTGTGTTTTTCTGAAAATTAAATATGTTTTATATATGTATATCTCAAGGTCGATGGAAGAATAAATGGGTATATAAGTGTCTAAATGGATGATTTGTTTTTGAAAAATTGATTGTGTAACTGACTGATTAAGTGTATCTCTCACTTTGTGTATAAGTGGCTGCATGGGTTGGTGAGTAGCTACATGGGTGTCTATATAGGTTATTAGTTGTTTTTTTGAGTATCAGTCTGAGTGTCTGTATGGTACGGTGGGGGGTATTACGTAGTGCATAGATGCATGAATGAGTGACTCACTGTTTGTATGTGTTGAAGACAGCATGTGTGCAGGACTGTATGGGTGGATGAGTGTGTGTATGGGTGTGTTAGTGAGTGAATGACTGTCTCAATAGTGTCTTCAGGAGTAACTACATATGTTTTAAACTAGTATATGTGACTATTGGTGTATATATGTGAGTATATGTGAGAGGGAGAGATTGAAAGAGTTCCTGTATGAATAAGTATGTGTTTCTATAAGTGATTGTTTAAAAGACTAAGTATGTGTAAGTTTCCGTAGAATTAAGTATGGTGGTGTGTGTATTACTGTATATGCAAGTAAATGTATGTTTTATTCTTTATTAGCATGAGTGACTATGTGTGTGAGTAACTCTATGGATGAGTGGCATTGTGTAACAGGATGTATAGATGTATGAGTACATATGATGAGTGAGTACATGTATGAGTGACTGTATAGGACTGTTGGTGAATGAGTGGATGTGTATGTGGATCTTAGAATTACTGAAGAGGTTGTTGTAACTGGTATTGGTATGTCCATTGTTTTGAAATTTTTAGTCTCTATTTTTGAATGTGTGTATCAAAGCTTATATTAAGGTGAGAGGAGGTCTGCCACTCTATCACAAGGATGATGTCATCAGTGAGGTCATCAGTGATGTCATTTGAGATGTCATCAGTGATGTCATGAGTGATGTCACTGACCATGTCATGAGTGATGTAATATGTGACGTCATCAGCAGTGCATTGCGGGCGCGCGAGTTATAGTTAGCTGAACTAACTATAACGGGGCAATTTCATTGGTTTTTTACGAGTAAAATGTCCAGCTAACTATAACATGTGTGAAACCTATGGTTTTTTCACTGAATTTCTAAGGTTTTTTAAATGCTAATTCCTAACTATAACGTGTGTGAAACCTATGTTTTTTTCAGTGAATATATATATATATATATATATATATATATATATATATATATATATATATATGTGTCCACCAAAGTACTCGAGAGCGCACACGACCACAAATGTAATTATTTTCGACACGAAAAACGAACTGCAGCATTCCGGTGTCTTTTATTCTTTTAAGCCTGACGCGTTTCGAGGCTTTGAGCCTCTTACTCATAGGCAGCTTTAGAGAATCTTACACAGTGCTCTGATTGCTTTTTTAATTGCATGCTACTACTTTGCATATTTCCCCCTGTGGGCTTTGCATAGTGCGTTGTCCTTCTGTTGCATGCTGGTACTATTAGTCCAAATCAGAGTCAGTACTACCCTTAGTGGGTTCTGTTTCTCCATTCCCAAATTTCAAGCATGTCTTTTGACCTCAATAGGTGCAGGATGCCGAGGAGGTTTGTATTTTTCCATTTGCAGTGCTGCTGAATGGGTTAAGGCAAAGTTCCAACCATGCAGCCTTTCCTGTTTTCGAAATGGTGCAGCTCTCAACGGCAGGGCAGCCATTTCTTTTATGTCCATCAAAGTACCCGAAAGCTTGAGAGCGCACACGACCACAAATGTAATTATTTTCCACACGAAAAACCAACTGCAGCATTCCGGTGTCTTTTATTCTTTTAAGCCTGACACGTTTCGAGGCTTTGAACCTCTTACTCATAGGCAGCTTTAGAGAATCCTAAAAAGAGTGCTCTGATTGCATTTTTAATTGCATGCTACTAATTTGCATAATTCCCCCAGTGGGCTTTGCATAGTGCGTTGTCCTTCTGTTGCATGCTGGTACTATCAGTCCAAATCAGAGTCAGTACTACCCATATATATATATATATATATATATATATATATATATATATATATATATATATATATTATCTACTGGCGGTCGCCAGTAGATATTTATAGTTAGGACCGTGTTTCCATAGGAAATCTGAAAATTCTATTTTGAATAACTTTGGCGCCGGTTGACGAATCCTCGCAAATGTTTCAAAATAGGTGGGGCGCTCCGCTCAGCTCCTACCCTGAAAGTCTCGGGGGGATTTGTAAAGCGGGGGCTGAGAAAAAAGGGGAGTCCCAAAACGCGTTTTCCCCATGCATTTTTCCATAGGGACCTTTAGTCCAAGGTACAGCCCGAACGGCTGAACAGAATTACTTGAAATTTGGCATAGAGGTAGTCCTCAGGTCAGGGATGTGCCTTTTGGATATCTGGAGTCAATCTGTTCAGTAGTTCCTGAGAAAATTGCAATTAAAAGTACAGATATATCTATAAGCGCGCACCGTGCGCGTACGGTAAGCATACCGTACGCGCACGCTGCCGTGCGCGAGCGCAGTTCTGATTGGCTGTTAGATGTCAGTAAACATTCGAATCGGTCGAAATCAGGAAGTGTCGGCCGCCATTTTGTCTCTCGCAGTCTGAGGCAGTGAAAAACAAAGGTGGAGAACGTGAAAAGGGGGCAGGGTGGACAGTTCCTGACCCCCTAGCTTTTTTAAAAGCGCGAGGTGCATGCACCGTACGCACACGGCATGCACAACGCATCGTGGGCGTTCGGTGCGTGAAGCGCACCGAACGCTCACCGTGCGCGCACGGTGCGCGCACCGCGAAAAATCTGAAAAAAAAAATATTAATATATACATAACTTAGCATTTAAAAAACCGTACAAATTCACTTAAAAAACCATAGGTTTCACACACGTTATAGTTAGGAATTAGCATTTAAAAAACCTTGCAAATTCACTTAAAAAGCCATAGGTTTCACACATGTTATAGTTAGCTGGACATTTCTCTCGTAAAAAAACAATGAAATTCCCCCGTTATAGTTAGTGCAGGCAACTATAACTCACGCAACCGCAATCCTCTGCTGATGACATCAGATATTACATCACTGATGACATATGTGTCTTTCTGAAAGATAAATATTTGTAATATATGTATAGCTAAAGATTAATGGAAGAAGACATGGGTAAATAAGTGTCTAAATACAGTGATGTAATATCTGACGTCATCAGCAGAGGATTGCGGTCGCGTGAGTTATAGTTGCCTGCACTAACTATAACGGGGGAATTTTATTGGTTTTTTACGAGAGAAATGTCCAGCTAACTATAACATGTGTGAAACCTATGGTTTTTTAAGTGAATTTGCAAGGTTTTTTAAATGCTAATTCCTAACTATAACGTGTGTGAAACCTATGGTTTTTTTAAGTGAATATATATATATTCACTGAAATATATATATATATATATTCACTGAAAAAATCATAGGTTTCACGCCTGATATAGTTAGGAATTAGCATTTAAAAAACCTTTAAAAAACCTATTTAGTGAGACACTATAAATTAGTCAAGTAAACAGTCAATCACACTGCTACTAAATCCTCCATCCAGATATTTATATTTATATATCCACTCATTCTTCAATGCAAATTGATACATATATAATACATATTTAAATAACGAACCAAACCACATTCACTGGATGATGTCATCAGTGATGTCATCCGTTATGTCATCAGTGATGTCATCAGTGATGTCATTTGAGATGTCATCAGTGATGTCACTGACCATGTCATGAATGATGTAATATGTGACATCATCAGCAGTGGATTGCGGGGGCGCAAGATGTAGTTAGTACAACTAACTATATCGGAGGAATTTCAATGGTTTTGTTCGAGTGAAATGTCCAGCTAACTATAACACCCCTAAATCCTATCTAATTCCTAACTATATCAGGACTGAAACCTATGTTTTTTTTAGTGAATTTCAAAGGTTTTTTTAAATGCTAATTCCTAACTATATCAGGCCTAAAACCTATGGTTTTTTCACTGAATTTCAAAGGTTTTTTAAATGCTAATTCCTAACTATATCAGGCCTGAAACCTATGGTTTTTTCAGTGAATTTCAAAGGTTTTGTAAATGACAATTTTTAATGTATTGATATACTGATGTTTTTGATACTGATTTACTACATTGTTTAAATTGTTTATTTTTAGATATTTTATTTTTTTAATTACATTATACATTACAATACAAAATATACTTTCTCAGAATGAATTACTTTAGTTTAAATACTTTGAAAATAGGCAATAGACTTTTAAGTACAGTAGTTACAGTTGTTGCAATGGGCAACACAATTTCAAACACAAAGCAACATTGAGCTCAATGTGAATTTCTAGTCAAATGCAATTAGTTACTTTATGGATTACTTTTCTAACCACAGGATTGGATCCTAGATTCAGTCCTTGGACATCTCCTGTAAACAGTTGAGTAAAAGCGTTTTGGTTACAGTAATGATTTTTAAGGATTATTATTGTATTTTAAAAGTTGACACTCCGAAAAAGTTTCACATAGAATCACCAATGTTATCCTACGGCAGAAAATTCACTTAGCAGATAAGTAGTGTTATCGTTACTTTTTCTTACTCAGTGGTGGATCCTGGAACCCGCACTGACCAATCTCCTGTAAACAGTTGAAAGAATGTGTTAAAGACATACAGACAATTTTTTAGGAATATGTTTAGTTTGTGAAAATAGACACTTGGAAACTTTTCTGCTCAAAACCACACAATGGATTCCAATGGAAGGAAATACAAGTGACTGGTAAGTACGCTTAGAATTACTTTTCAGGGTCAGTGCTGGGCTAAAAGATGAGCCCTGGGTTCTCTCCTGATAACGGGTGAGTAAATCGGAATTCGTAGTTCGGCTGATTTTAGAGGAATATTTGTACAATGGTGAAGGAAGGGGGCGGGGCCTGAGGTGACATGTGCAAACACGCCATGTGGCGCATTTTAAGTTGGGGAATTAATTCCTCTTCAATCCTGCGGTCCCCTGGGGGCCAACTAGCCCACCAGGTACCTCCAGTATGCGCCAGGGAGCTGCATTGCAGAGAGGTATTCAGAGGCCACGCCCCTTTTTACAACGTGGCGCTTACTGGAGGTACCTGTTGATGTCATTTGAGATGTCATCAGTGATGTCATGAGTGATGTCACTGACCATGTCATGAGTGATGTAATATGTGACGTCATCAGCAGTGCATTGCGGGCGCGTGAGTTATAGTTAGCTGAACTATAACGGGGGAATTTCAATGGTTTTGTACGAGTGAAAAGTCCAGCTAACTATAACGCCCCTGAAACCTATGGTTTTTTCAGTGAATATATATATATATATATATATATATATTACCTACTGGCAGACGCCAGTAGGTAGTTATAGTTAGGACCTATTTTCCATTGGAAATCCGCAAAATTCTATTTGGAATAACGTTGGCGTCGATTGATGAATCTTCACAAAATTTTCCAAACTTTTGGCCAGCTCCCGTCCGCTCCTATCCTGAAAATTTCACGGTGATTCGTCAAGCTGGGGCCGAGAAAAAAGGGGGGGTCCCAAAACGCGTTTTACCCATGCATTTTCCCATAGGACCTGTTGACACAGCTACAGCCCGAAGTGCTGAACGGAATTACACCAAATTTGGCAAAGAGGTAGTCCTCAGTTCAGACTCATGCCTTTTGCTTAAATGGTGTAAATCCGTTCAGTAGTTCATGAGAAAATCAAAAGTAAAATCACATATATATCTGGGCGGAGCCTAACCACACATCTCATCGTGAGATCTGATTGGCTGTCAGCACTTCATCCAAGAAGTGTTGGCAGCCATCTTGGGACCAATATAAATGATAGCACCTCATTAAAAAGCATTGCAGTTAATAGAAGGTTTTACGACTTTAGTAACATTATAAATCATTTGTTGATGGTACCATACTCATTTTAGGAATTGTGGTGTGTTCTAAGGTGATTTTACCATGTGAAAAAGCCTTCTGCTGTGATATCATGAATCATGTTTGAGAGAAAACTATTTTCTCATGCTTTTCCCACAGAGGTTTGGAAGGTGAACTATAAGCTAAACTGAGAGCATCTTTTCTGTAAATTCACATTATCTTTCTCAGTCATGTGAGAATGAAGTCTGACATTCTCAGTAAAACATGTACATCCAAAAAGGGCAGAGACTGTCAGTTGATTCCTTTGTGTTCTACTGCAGCTTCCCAGAGTGTTCTAAAGAACAACTAGAGCGCTAACAGTCCTACTTATGACAAACGTATGGCACACCTGAAGCCATCTTGGTTGGAATAAAGTGGTAACTATTATAACATTTAATTTAAAAAGGAACAAAATGAGGGGGTTCATTTTGCCATAGAAAGTATGATTAGTGCTGCAGAAAGAAAAATTAGGGCACATTTTGTGTGACTTCTCAAATCCTCTTCTATTTCATACAAAAATTCTGACATGCAGACTGCAACATGCACTTTCAATACCAGCAGCAGACTTCCCTGGTGAGCAGTAGCTTTACTACAGTGGTCTAATAAGCAACTAGAGTGCTAACATTCTGAATTCATGGCAAATGTGTGACACATCTGAATGCCTTCTTGATGGAATCAAAGTAAAACATTTAAAGTATTTCCTACTGAGGAGACTGTAGTAAATGAGGAAATTAGGAAACATCATAACAAATAAGTCTCCCAAAATGGCCACCAGAGACAAAAGAGCCCAAATGTAGCCCAAATATCACCCAGATGTAGCCCAAGTATAGCCCAATGACAGAATGTCCCAGAGTGTTCTAACTAACAACTAGAGCGCTAACAGTCTTACTTATGACAAAAGTATGGCACACCTGAAGCCATCTTGAATGGAATAAAGTGGTAACACTTAAAACATTTAATTTACAAAGGAACAAAATGAGGCGGTTCATTTTGCCATAGAAATTATGATTAGTGCTGCAGAAAGAAAAATTAGGGCACATTTTGACTTCTCAAATCCTCTTCTATTTCATAAAAAAATGCTGACATGCAGACTGAAACATGCACTTTGAATACCAGCAGCAGACTTCCCTGATGAGCAGTAGCTTTACTACAGTGATCTAATGAGTAACTAGAGTGCTAACATTCAGAATTTATGGCAAATGTGTGACACATCTGAATGCCTTCTTGATGGAACCAAAATAAAAAACTGAAAGCATTCCCACTGAGGAGTCTGCAGTAAATGAGGAAATCGGGAAACTTCATAACAAATAAATCTCCCATGATGGCCACCAGAGACAAAAGAGCCCAAATGTAGCCCAAATATCACCCAGATGTAGCCCAAGTATAGCCCAATGACAGAATGTCCCAGAGTGTTCTTAAGAACAACTAGAGCGCTTACTGTCTTACGTATGACAAAAGTATGGCACACCTGAAGCCATCTTGATTGGAATAAACGGGTAACACTTAAAACATTTAATTTAAAAAGGAACACAATGAGGAGGTTCATTTTGCCATAGAAATTATGATTAGTGCTGCAGAAAGAAAAATTAGGGCACATTTTGAGTGACTTCTCAAATCCTCTTCTATTTCATTAAAAAATTCTGATATGCAGACTGAAACAAGCACTTTTAATACCAGCAGCAGACTTCCGTGGTGAGCAGTAGCTTTACTACAGTGATCTAATGAGCAACTAGAGTGCTAGCATTCAGAATTTATGGCAAATGTGTGACATATCTGAATACCTTCTTGATGGAATCAAAGTCAAAAACTGAAAGAATTTCCTACTGAGGAGACTGCAGTAAATGAGGAAATTAGGAAACTTCATAACAAATAAATCTCCCAAGATGGCCACCAGAGACAAAAGAGCCCAAATGCAGCACAAATATCACCCAGATGTAGCCCGCATGTAGCCCAATGACAAAAGTGTGCAAAACACTTATTTTTTGTGTATTTGCAGTTTTTTATAGTGCAGACTTGTCAGGTATTGGAGTGCTTTACATGAGCATTGGTTACATCACACAAGATCACATTCATTTTGGTTGTAGACATGGGGAGATTAAGTGATTTGACCAGAATCACAGAATGTTGAGCTGCAGCAGAAACTCCAACCTGGTTCCCCAGTTGCAAAGTCTGCAGCTCTGGAAGTAACACCACATCCTCTCCCCTAGGTGCAACATTTAATCAAGTGGTCAACTGGATAAAAAAACATAAAGATTACAAATAATTTAAAAGTTCTTTGTCGCTATTTGAAAACTATATGTCCTCATTTTAGTTTTTTAGAGCACTAACCATAATTTTGATGCAAATAAGACCCTCTCATATATGTAATTTCTAAAGGGAATACTCTAGGTATTACAGTTTTGATTACATCAAGATGATGTCAGGCGTTCCACACTTTTGTAATAAATATAGAATGTTAGCAATATAGTTGTTCATTGGGATACTGTTGAGAGGCAGAAGCCAGGGTCACGGACTCTGAAAATTGAAGGCAGGTAGGAGAGTGCAGAGGCAACAATTTGACCACACTGGGCAGGCAGGAAGGGCAGTGGCAGCACAACAGACTATGGAGGGCAGTGGAAAGGGGGCAGGGGCAACAAACCAACAATACAGGACTGGCAAGAGAGGCTGTGGCAATATAATAGACCATTGTGGGCAGAAGGAAGAGGCAGTGGTAATACAACCATACATGCCAACAGACCCGTTTCAGCCAGGAAACGTCCAATGTTTTTAAGCTCAAATGGGCTTTATTTGATCTGTCTCCTGTCTACAATCTCCTCTTTTTCAATGTAACTCAAAGGGGAAAATCAATACCCCAGTTTTTTTTCAAAATCTCCCTCTTACCAAGTTCAAAATGTTCGCAAGTATGGTACATTGGATCATGGTAGGCAGGAGGAATTAGGGTAGGAACATGGACTCGGATAACAGAGAACAGGAGGGACATGGAGAGGTGCACCAAACTGACCCTACCAGGCAGGCATCAGGGTTTGCAGCAGTACAATACACCACACAGCGCATGCGGGACGGGAGTGCAGCACAACAATCCATAGAAAGCAATAGGGAGGGGACAGGACCATGCACATGGACAACAGAGAACAGAGGGGAAAGAGGCAATGGTAGCTAGCTGACCATAATGGACAGACAGGAGAGAAAGCTGCAGCATAACAGACCATAAAGGGCAGGAGGGACGGATCAGGGGCATTACAATGGAACAGACAAGCCAGGAGGGAGGAAATAGAGGTCTGCACATGGAAACAGAGGGCTGGGGGCCAGAGGGCAGGGCAGGAGCAGCAAGATGACCATGGAGGTCAGGCAGGATAGGCACTAGAAACAAGACACACCATGGAGAGCAACAATGATACTATGATGGCATACACACAGACCATGAAGGGAAGGTGGGAGGGGGTCAGGGGCAGCTAGCTGACCACACAGGGAAGGTGGGAGGGGCCATGGCGGCACAGAAGACCATGCATGGCAAGCAGAAGGGTTAGTGGCAGCACAATGGCTATGATGGGCAAGAAGGAGGGTGCAGGTACATGCACAAAGGACCATGGAGGATAGAAGGGAGGGTCAGGACCTGGGCACAGACAAGAGAGTTCAGGGGAAGGGGCCTCACAACAGACCACGTGAGGCAGGCAGGAGGAGCAGTTGCAGCACAATAGACCAGGGAGGGCAGAAGGGTGTGGCAGTAAAATGGACCATTGAGGACAGGAGGAAGGGAATGGGGGCATGGCATGTGGACAGGCAGGGTGGAGGTGGCCGGGACAAGTTACAGTCATCTGACAATGCTAGGCAGGTGGGAGGGGAGTGGCAGCTCAACAGAACACTCAGAGTAGATAGGAGTGGCAGGTCCATGGAACATGGTGGGCAAAAAGGATGGAGCAGGGGCATTCACAAAGACATCGGAGGGCAGGGGGGAGGAGAATCGGGGCAGCAAGCTATGCACAGAGGCTAAGCAGGAGGTCAATGATGGGCCATAGAATTGGGCAATGGAGGGCAGGAGGAGTGGACTGGTACATCATGCTAAATGGAGGGCAGTGGCAGCACATCAGACCATGCATGGCAGGAGGGAGGAGGCTAGTCCATGGATTCAGACAACAGAGGATAGGGAGGAGGTGGATGGGGCAGCAAGCTAACTGTACAGAGAAGGTGGGTATTAGGAACTTTATTGTTTTTAAAATGTGTGTCTGTGCGAACTATGTAAAATATGAACAAGTATGCAGCATAATCTCACTTTTATTCAGGAAGAAGAGAACGTTTGTGACTGTGACTCCGGGCTCACTTGGCAGAAACACCCCCTGACCCTCCACCCCCATCAAAAATTGGAATGCCCATGTAAAGGGAAGGTGGACGCAGTGTTATATAGAACATAGTCCTGAGAGCACGATTGAAAATGAAAACTAGATATAGTATATGGTATAAACTATGCACCAAAAAGTGTGATATAAGATGAACCGGGGCGTGAAATATAATATGCAATACATTGGGCGCAATGACAGATTCATTGGAGAGCGCGAGATAGCACAGGCACTAGCGCGTGCTCTGCAATATGCGCCTTGGAGTGTAATATGCACAGGGCAGTGTTGTGTAACCTAACTAGTTTCTAAAGTTGTAATATAAAATATGTGCTGGGGAGTGTAACGTTGCATATGCACTGTAACAAAGATATGGATCCCAGATTGTAATATGTATGCCATAGCGCTGTGCGTTATAACATAGGCATCGAGGAAGGCACGTTAGATGGGGCAATATAACCCGTGCGAAGGCAAGTGTGGCATGACATATTCACGGGGTGGTGTTACAGTGCACATGGGCTAGAGAGTGTCATAGCATACGCACTAGCTGGTGTAATACAACACAGAGGTGTGAGGCAATCGCCGGGCACAGGTGGCAGTAACACAGCATTGGGCTCAGCCAGGAGCACGCTATGACTCTCAAGTGAGGTTTGTCTCCTTTCCAGAGAGTAAAATAAAAAGTGTTATACATCTGGCGGTGGATGTGTGTTTTAATAACAGTAAGGGGGATTCTTGCATAGTTTGGTCGAATTTTTGTCGAATCCCCTTTGAATGGCTTGGTGTGCGTGTATATTAAATGTGCCCATCAATAGCTACCCATGTTTGTATAAATAAACGACAAGGGTGTCTACTTGGAGAGTACCCACCGGCGGGGATTAGGCACGGTAGGGCGTCAGACATGTCAGAGCTTCACTAGCAGTGTAAATACATTCCATGTGGATTCATTCTATGCATAGTCGCCTTTTAATGAATATCACGCAAATCGTCATGGTGATAGGTACATACGGTTTGTCCAGCATGTCCTAGGTGTTTCTATAAATATATATTTTTTAAAAATATTAAAAAACAAAGGCCGGCCCCGGGGGATGGGGTCCCCGGGGCCATAAGTGGCCTGAGGAGGGGGGCAAGGCGGCCCCCTCCTAAAGAATAAAAAAAAAAAATAAGGCCATGACCCAGGGGCTGGGGTCCCCGGGGCCGATTAAGGCCTTGGGAGGACCAAATTTATTTTTTTCAACAAAATAAGTAGGGGGGCCACACAGCCCTCCTTCTTAAAAAAAAAAAAAAAGAAAGACTGGCATCGTGCTGGAGGCCACGCCCCCTCCTTGCAGCACTCTGCAAACGCGCCCCCTGGCCAGTTGTAAGTTGGGGAATTAATTCCCCTTCAATACTGAGGGTCCCTGAGGGCCAACTAGCCCAACAGGTATCTCCACTATGCGCCAGGGAGCTGCGTTGCAAACAGGTGTTCTGAGGCCACGCCCCATTTTACACCTCTATGCAACGCAGCTCTGTGGCGCTTACTGGAGGTACCGAGTGGGCTGGTTTGACCCTAGGGACCCTTAGGATTCAAGGGTACTTAATCTCTCAACTTAGAATGGCCACAGGGCGCGTTTACACAGTGGTGAAGGGAGGGGATGGGGCCTGAGGTGACGTGTGCAAACACGCACTGCGGCGCGTTTTAAGTTGAGGAAATAATTCCCTTTCAATCCTGAGGGACCCTGGGGGCCAACTAGCCCACCAGGTGCTTCCAGTAGGCGCCACTGCTCTGCGTTGCAGAGAGGTGGTGCAGGCCGTGCCCCTTTTTACACCTCTCTGCAATGGCGCTACCTGGACGTACCTAGTGGGCTATTTTGCCCCTAGGGATCCTCAGGATTCAAGGGGACTTAATCTCCCAACTTAAAAAACGGCCACAGGGTGTGTTTACACAGTGGGGAAGGGAGGGGACGGGGCCTGAGGTGACGTGTGCAAACATGCCCTATGGCGCGTTTTAAGTTGGGGAAATAATTCCCCTTCAATCCTGAGGGACCCTGGGGCCAACTAGCCCACCAGGTGCTTCCATTAAGCGCCACTGAGCTGCGTTGCAGAGAGGTGGTCCAGGCCATGCAACTTTTTACACCTCTCTGCAACGCAGCTCTGTGGCGCTTACTGGAGGTACCTAGTGGGCTAGTTGGACCCTAGGAACCCTCAGGATTCAAATTAACTTAATCTCTCAACTAAAAACGGCCACAGGGCGTGTTTACACAGTGGTGAAGGGAAGGGACAGGGCCTCAGTTAACGTGTGCAAACAAGCCCTGTGGCGCGTTTTAAGTTGGGGAAATAATTCCCCTTCAATCCTGAGGGACCCTGGGGGCCAACTAGCCCACCAGATGCTTCCATTAAGTGCCACTGCGCTGCGTTGCAGAGAGGTGGTCTAGGCCATGCCCCTTTTTACATTTCTCTGCAACACAGCTCTGTGGCGCTTACTGGAGGTACCTAGTGGTCTAGTTGGACCCTAGGGACCCTCAGGTTTCAAGGGGACTTAATCTCCCAACTTAAAACGGCCACAGGGCGTGTTTACACAGTGGGGAAGTGAGGGGACGGGGCCTGAGGTGACGTGTGCAAACACGCCCTATGGCGCGTTTTTAGAGGTAGTTTTAATCCCCTGCCCTATTATATACTAGGGTCTTACAGAGGAGGTCATGCTGATCACAGGGGGACCCCAACGCATAGTGTTCCCTAGTGTATGTAGGTGTTTTCACTGTATTCTGAGTGTCTTTTAACATAGCACTGGCTCTAGGACTGGTTAGTCAGACTCAGTTACCACCA
Organism: Triturus cristatus; assembly: GCF_964204655.1. Lineage (NCBI taxonomy): Eukaryota > Metazoa > Chordata > Amphibia > Caudata > Salamandridae > Triturus > Triturus cristatus. Next base: position 1,530,098,972 of record NC_140591.1, read on the forward strand.
GTATCCGTCTGAAAAAGTTGAGGGTACAGGATGATTTTGCAACAAGGCTTCTTTCTGCTCTTCTGTTTGTTCTTTCTGCACGTTATCCTTCTTCCTGCACTTTTCTTCGTCTTTGAGGACTTCTGTTGCTTCTTTCTGCATTTCTTTTTTTTCTTTCTGTGCGTTTTTTCTTCTTTCTTCACATGTCCTATCTCAGTAGGCATAGTTAGAAATTAGCATTTAAAAAACATTTGAAATTCACTGAAAAAAACATAGTTTTCAGGCACGTTATAGTTAGGAATTAGCATTTAAAAAACCTTAGAAATTCACTGAAAAAACCATAGGTTTCAGGGGCGTTATAGTTAGCTGGACTTTTCACTCGTACAAAACCATTGAAATTCCCCCGTTATAGTTAGTTCAGCTAACTATAACTCGCACGCCCGCAATGCACTGCTGATGACGTCACATATTACATCACTCATGACATGGTCAGTGACATCACTCATGACATCACTGATGACATCTCAAATGACATCACTGGTTACATCATCCTTGTGATAGAGTGGCAGACCTCCTCTCCCCCTAATATAACCTTTGATACACACATTCAAAAATAGAAACTAAAATTTTCAAAACAATGGACATACCAATATCAGTTACAACAACCTATTCAGTAATTCTAAGATCCACATACACATCCACTTATTCACCAACAGATCCATGCAGTCACTCATACATGTACTCACTCATCATATTTACTCATACACCTATACATCCTGTTACACAACACCACATGTCCATAGAGTTACTCACACACATAGTCACTCATGCTAATAAAGAATCAAACATCCATTTACTTGCATATACAGTTATACACAAACCACCACACTTACTTCTACAGAAACGTACACATACTTAGTCGTTTAAACAATCACTTATAGAAACACATAGTTATTCATACAGGAACTCTTTGAATCTCTCACTCTCACATATACTCACTCATATACACCAATAGTCACATATACTAGTTTAAAACATATGTAGTTACTCATAATGACACTATTGAGTCAGTCATTCACTCACTAACACACCCATGCACACACTCATCCACCCATACAGTCCTGCACACATGCTGTCTTCAACACATACAAACAGTGAGTCACTCATTCATGCACCTATGCACTACGTAATACCCCCCACCGAACCATACAGACACTCATACTGATACTCAAAAAAACAACTAATAACCTATATAGACACTCATGTAGCTACTCACCAACCCATGCAGCCACTTATACACAAAGTGAGAGACTGATACAGATATTTACATATTTAAAAATTACTCACTAAGCCATGTATTCACTAAGATACACTTAATCAGTCAGTTATACAATCAATTTTTCAAAAACAAATCATCCATTTAGACACTTATATACCCATTTATTCTTCATTCGACCTTGAGATATACATATATAAAACATGTAATTTTCAGAAAAACACACATTCACTGGATGCGGTCATCAGTGGTGTCATCAGTCATGTCATTTGAGATGTCATCAGTGATGTCATGAGTGATGTCACTGACCATGTCATGAGTGATGTAATATGTGACGTCATCAGCAGTGCATTGCGGGCGCACGAGTTATAGTTAGCTGAACTAACTATAACGGGGGAATTTCAATGGTTTTGTACGAGTGAAAAGTCCAGCTAACTATAACGCCACTGAAACCTATGGTTTTTTCAGTGAATATATTTATATATATATTACCTACTGGCAGTCGCCAGGAGGTAGTTATAGTTAGGACCTTGTTTCTATTCAAAAAGCGGTTTTTCTTTTCCCAATAATGGCGCGGGTTGATGAATCTCCGTGAAATTTTCAAAACGTTGATCCCGCTCCGGTCAGCTCCTATCCTGAAAATTTCGGGGTGATTCACCAAGACGGGGCCGAGAAAAAAGGGGGCATAAAAAACGCGTTTTCTCCATGTTATTTCCCATAGGAAACTTTAGACACAACTACAGCCCTAACTGCTGAACGGAATTGCACCAAATTTGCCAAAAGGTAGCCTTTGGTTCAGAAAGAGACCTTTATTTTAAATGGTGTAAATCCGTTCAGTAGTTCCGGAGAAATTAAAAAAATAGAGGTAATAAAATCAATTTCCCAAAGGAAATTTTAGACACTGTTACAGCTGAAACTGCTGAACGGAATTACACCAAATTTAGGAAAAAGGTAGTTCTTGGTTCATAAAGCAACCTTTTTTCCAAATGGTGTAAATCCATTCAGTAGTTTTCGAGATATTAAAGGAAAAATATCTTTATCTATCTGGGCGGGACCCAACTACACAAGCACGAGCTTGGCTCTAATTGACTGCCAACACTTCAATCCAGGAAGTGTTGGCAGCCATCTTGGTGCAATGCTTTTTAGGCCTCGCCTTGTGATGCAGCGCATGCGCTGCACACTACACAAACACCACTGCACTGCCCTGAACCCTAAAACACTACACCAGCATGACTCCCTACACTGCCCGAACACCACTGCACTGCCCTAAACCCTGAAGCACTTCCCCCAGCATGGCCCCCTACACTGCCCGAACACCACTGTACTGCCCTAAACCCTGAAACACCACCCCCAGCAAGACCCCCTACACTGCCCGGACACCACTGCACTAAACCCTGAAACACCACCCACAGCATGACCCCCTACGCTGCCCGAACACCACTGCACTGCCCTAAACCCTGAAACATCACACCCCTGCACAACCCCCTACACTGCCTGAACACCACTGCACTGCCCTAAACTCTGAAACACCACCCCCAGCAAGACCCCCTACACTGCCCGAACACCACTGCACTGCCCTAAACCCTGAAACACCACCCCAGCAAGACACCCTACACTGCCCGAACACCACTGCACTAAACCCTGAACCACCACCCCCAGCAAGACCCCCCTACACTGCCCGAACACCACTGCACTGCCCTAAACCCTGAAACACCACCCCCAGCAAGACACCCCACACTGCCCGAACACCCCTGCACTGCCCTAAACCCTGAAACACCACCCCCTGCATGGCCCTCTACACTGCCCGAACACCACTTCACTGCCCTAAACCCTGAAACACCACCCCCTGAAGGACCCGTACACTGCCCGAACATCACTTCACTGCCCTAAACCTTGAAACACCACCCCAGCACGACCCACCACACTGCCTGTACACCAATGCTCTGCCCTAAACCCTGAAACACCAGCACCAGCACAACCCCCTACACTGCCTGAACACCACTGCTCTGCCCTAAACCCTAAAACACCACCCCCTGCACGACCCCCTACACTGCCTGAACACTACTGCACTGCCCTAAACCCTGAAACACCACCCACAGCACGACCCCCTACACTGCCCGAACACCACTGCACTGCCCTAAACCCTGAAACACCAGCCCCAGAACGACCCCCTACACTGCCCGAACACCACTGCACTGCCCTAAACCCTGAAATACCACCCCCGCATGACCCCTATACTGCCTGTACATCACTGCACTGCCCTAACACCACTGCCCTAAACCCTGAAACACCACCCCAGCACAATCCCCTATACTGCCTGAACACCACTGCACTGCCCTAAACCCTGAAACACCAGCCCCAGCACGACCACCTACACTGCCCGAACACCACTGCACTGCCCTAAACCCTGAAACACCAGCTCAGCACTATCCCATACACTCTCCGAACACCACTGCACTGCCCTAAACCATGAAACACCAGCCCCAGCATGACCCCTCTACTCCCCGAACACCACTGCACTGCCCTAAACCCTGAAACACCTGCCCCAGCATGACTCCCCACACTGCCCGAACACCACTGCACTGCCCGAAACCCTGAAACACCACCCCCCTGCATGACCCCCCACACTGCCCGAACACCACTGCACTGCCCTTAACCCTGAAATACCACCCCCGCACGACCCCTATACTGCCTGTACATCACTGCACTGCCCTAAACCCTGAAACACCACCCCCGCACAACCCCTACACTGCCAGAACACCACTGCACTGCCCTAAACCCTGAAATACCACCCCCGCACGACCCCTACACTGCCTGTACATCACTGCACTGTCCTAAACCCTGAAACACCACCCCCAAACTATCCCCTACACTGCCCGAACACCACTGCCCTAAACCCTGAAACACCACCCCGCGCACGACCCCCTACACTGCCCGAACACCACTGCGCTGCCCTAAACCCTGAAACACCACCACGCGCACAGCCCCCTACACTGCCCGAACACCACTGCGCTGCCCTAAACCCTGAAACAGCACCCCCCGCAAGACCCCCTACACTGCCCGAAAATCACTGTGCTGCCCTAAACCCTGAAACACCACCCCCAGCAAGACCCCCTAAACTGCCCGGACACCACTGCGCTGCCCTAAACCCTGAAATACCACCCCCAGCAAGACCCCTACACTTCCTGAAAACCACTGCGCTGCCCTAAACCCTGAAACACCACCCCCAGCAAGACCCCCTACACTGCCCAAACACCACTGCACTGCCCTAAACCCTGAAATACCACCCCAGCAAGACCCCCTACACTGCCTGAACACCACTGCCCTAAACCCTGAAACACCACCCCCAGCAAGACCCCCTACACTGCCCGAACACCACTGCGCTGCCCTAAACCTTGAAACACTACCCCCTGCACGACCCCCTACACTGCCCGAACACCACTGCACTGCCCTAAACCCTGAAACACCACCCCCTGCACGAGCCTCTACACTGCCCGAACACCACTGCACTGCCCTAAACCCTGAAACACCACCCCCTGCACGACCCTCTACACTGCCCGAACACCACTGCACTGCCCTAAACCCTGAAACACCACCCCCTGCAGGACTCCCTACACTGCCAAAACACCACTGCACTGCCCTAAACCCTGAAACATCACCCCAGCACGACCCACCACACTGCCTGTACACCACTGCTCTGCCCTAAACCCTGAAACCCAGCACCAGCACAACCCCCTACACTGCCTGAACACCACTGCTCTGCCCTAAACCCTGAAACACCACCCCCAGCACGACCCCCTATACTGCCTGAACACCACTGCACTGCCATAAACCCTGAAACACCACTCCAGCATGACCCCCTACACTGCCCCCTACACTGCCCGAACACCGCTGCACTGCCCTAAACCCTGAAACACCAGCCCCAGCACGACCCCCTACACTGCCCGAACACCACTGCACTGCCCTAAACCCTGAAACACCATCCCAGCACGACCCCCTACACTGCCCGAACCGCGCTGCACTGCCCTAAACCCTGAAACACTACCCCCGCACAACCCCCTTCACTGCCCGAACACCACTGCACTGCCCTAAACCCTGAAACACCACCCCCGCATGACCCCTACACTGCCTGAACACCACTGCACTGACCTAAACCCTGAAACACCATCCCCTGCATGACCCCTACACTGCCCAAACACCACTGCACTGACCTAAACCCTGAAACACCACCCCCCGCACTACCCCCTTCACTGCCCGAACACCACTGCACTGCCCTAAACCCTGAAATACCACCCCCCGCATGACCCCCACAGTGCCGAACAACAATGCACTGCCCTAAACCCTGAAACACCACCCCCCGCACAACCTCTACACTGCCCGAACACCACTGCACTGCCCTAAACCCTGAAACACCACCCCCTGCTCTAACCCCTACACTGCCCGAACACCACTGCCCTAAACCCTGAACCACCACCCCCGCACTAACCCCTACACTGCCTGAACACCACTGCCCTAAACCCTATAACAGCACCCCCAGCAAGACCCCCTACACTGCCCGAACATCACTGCGCTGTCCTAAACCCTGAAACACCACCCCTAGCAAGATCCCCTACACTGCCCGAACACCACTGCGCTGCCCTAAACTCTGAAATACCACCCCCAGCAAGACCCCCTACACTTCCCAAACACCTTTGCGCTGCCCTAAACCCTGAAACACCACTCCCAGCAAGACCCCCTACACTGCCCGAACACCACTGTGCTGCCCTAAACCCTGAAATACCACCCCCAGCAAGACCCCCTACACTGCCTGAACACCACTGCGCTGCCCTAAACCCTGAAACACCACCCCCAGCAAGACCCCCCACACTGCCCGAACACCACTGCGCTGCCCTAAACCTTGAAACACCACCCCCTGCATGACCCCCTACACTGCCTGAACACCACTGCCCTGCCCTGCCCTACCCTAAACCCTGAAACACCACCCCCAGCACAACCCCATATACTACCTGAAGACCACTGCACTGCCCTAAACCCTGAAACACCACCACCAGCACGACCCCCATGCACTACCCGAAGACCACTGCACTGCCCTAAACCCTGAAACACCACCACGCGCCCGACCCCCTACACTGCCCGAACACCATTGCGCTGCCCTAAACCCTGAAACACCACCCCACGCACAGCCCCCTACACTACCCAAACAGCACTGCACTGCCCTAAACCATAAAACACCACCCCAGCACGACCCCTACACTACCCAAACACCACTGCACTACCTTAAACCCTAAATCTACCCCCAGCATGACCCCCTACACTACCCAAACACCACTGCACTAACGTAAACCCTAAATCTACCCTCAGCATGACCCCTACACTACCCAAACACCACTGCACTACCCTAAACCCTAAAACACAACCCCCAGCATGACCCCTACACTACCCAATCACCACTGCACCACCCTAAACCCTAATACACTACCCCAGCACGACCCCCTAGACTACCCAAACACCACTGCACTACCTTAAACCCTAAAACACTACCCCCAGCACGACCCCTACACTACCCAAACACCACTGCACTGCCCTAAACCATAAAACACTACCCCCAGCATGACCCCCTACACTACACAAACACCACTGCACAGCCCTAAACCATAAATCTACCCCCAAGCACGACCCCCTATACTACACAAACATCACTGCACTACCCTAAACCCTAAAACACTACCACCAGCACGACCCCCTACACTACACAAACACCACTGCACTACCCTAAACCCTAAAACACTACCCCAGCACGACCCCTACACTACACAAACACCACTGCACTGCCCTAAACCCTAAAACACTACCCTCAGCACGACCCCCTGCACTACTCAAACACCACTGCACTACCATAAACCCTAGAAAAGTAGCCACCACCCCATGCCCAATCCCCCTTACCTCTCACTCCTCGTGGTCCTCTCTCCTCATGGTTCCTGCTTCATGTCGACTCTCAGGGGTGGTGCACGTCGTTGTGAGGAATCGGAACAGCCTCTGTTTTCTTACAACGAGGTGGATCGTCTACATTTTTTTAGAACTCATGGTCATTTACCGTACATACCTTTACAACAAAATTTGTTGTAAAGGCATGCGTGGTACATGACTATACATTCTAAAAAAATGCATAGTAATGACTTTGCGATGTACAACGCATTCGTGGTAATGCATACATTGTAATGGTTTCGCGAAGTAAAAAATTTGTTGAAATGGCTGTTTACCGATCGAAGCTGGCCTCTGTTCTTCAGTGAGTCTTTTTTTGATAAATTAGGAGGAAGGACTGTGTTTTTTTCACCGAAAAGTGCATTCCCGGCTGTTGCATTGTGAAAGTGTCCACGTGGCCTGGTTTCATTTCCGGTGAGAGAATGGAATAGTCTGTTTGAATCTAAAGGGGCTCTGCTGTTGGATGGGGCTGGCGCGACACGTCATCAGAAAAAACTGCTAATGGAAAGCGTTGTCCCCGAAGTGTGGAGCAGTGCCACGAGAGGTCAACGAGTGTGCGTCCCACTGCAGTATGACCATAACGCGTGACCCTTGTGCCGCCTCCTTTGTACGGAAGGCAGAAGCGACATCCATCGCAGGTCCTCTTGAAGACCGTTGTAGCACTAATTATACATTTTGGAACTAGGACATTTTAACCTTGTTGTTCCTGCCAGATACAAAGAGAAGATCCTGTGTTATTCAGTGCCCACGTTACCTTTTCTGTGGGTAGTGGTGCTTGTCACTTCGCTGACCCGCCGGTGCACACAACTGGGCTCCCCATCTCATGTGCCATCTGCAGGGTCTCTGCCCTCGGATCACTGGTTTTGGTTCCTGGAGTGGTAACATAAACAGTTGCTCCCAAAGGCCTAGCCTGAACACTTAGGTGAATATCCCCTGTGCCAGGGCTCCGCTCGCGACACCGTATGATGTCATAGGAGCCATAAGGGGACCTCGTCGGCGTGCTGACGTCAGTTCCACCCATATCTTCCGTGCCACCGAGGTAAACAGGTGGACCGACAAATTTTCACATGTATACATATTATACTAAATATATATATGTATATATATATATTTATATATTATCTACTGGCGGTCGCCAGTAGATAGTTATAGTTAGGACCGTGTTTCCATAGGAAATCCGCAACATTCTATTTGGAATAACTTTGGCGCCGGTTGACGAATCCTCGCGAAATTTTCAAAATAGGTGGGGCGCTCCGCTCCGCTCCGCTCCTACCCTGAAAGTCTCGGGGGAATTCGTCAAGCGGGGGCTGAGAAAAAAGGGGCGTCCCAAAACGCGTTTTCCCCATGCATTTTCCCATAGGACCTTTAGTCCGAGCTACAGCCCGAACGGCTGAACAGAATTACTTGAAATTTGGCAGAGAGGTAGTCCTCAGGTCAGAGATGTGCCTTTTGCAGGTCTGGTGTAAATCTGTTCAGTAGGTCCTGATAAAATAGCATTTAAATTAATATATATATCTGTAAGCGCGCTCCGTGCGCTTACGGTAAGCTTACGGTACGCGTACGGTGCCGTGCGCGAGCTCAATTCTGATTGGTGGTTACATGACTGTAAATATTCGAATCGGTCGAAATCAGAAAGTGTCGGCCGCCATTTTCTGTCTCTCGCACTGAAAAACAAAGGTGGATAACGTGAAAAGGGGGCAACGAAGAGAGTTGCAGACCCCCTAGCGTTTGTCAGGGGGTCCACGAAGGACCAAAAAGTACGAAAAATACATTTAATAATTTAAAAAAAAAATCGCGGAGTGCGCGTACGGTAAGCTTACCGTACGCACACGGCAAAAAAAATAATTTAAAAAAAAAACGAAATAACAATCACATTTATTAAATAAATTAAAGGACCCGCAAGGGAGAAAAAAAAATTGTTACTGTGTAAAAAAAGGCGAGGCGCGCACGGTGCGTGAAGCGCACCGTGCGCGCAGGGTGTTCGCACGGTGAAAAAACCAGAAAAAAATAAATAAATAAATACATAACTTAGCATTTAAAAAACCGTACAAATTCACTGAAAAAACCATAGGTTTCACACACGTTATAGTTAGGAATTAGCATTTAAAAAACCTTGCAAATTCACTTAAAAAACCATAGGTTTCACACATGTTATAGTTAGCTGTACATTTCACTCGTAAAAAACCAATGAAATTCCACGTTATAGTTAGATATATAACTTGCGCGACCGCAATCCACAATGTGTCATTTCAGATGTCATCATTGATGTGAAGAGTGATGTCACTGACCATGTCATGAGTGATGTAATATGTGACGTCATCAGCAGTTTATTGTGGGCGCGCAAGTTATAGTTACCTGATCTAACTATAACGTGGAATTTCATTGTTTTTTTACGAGTGAAATGTACAGCTAACTATAACATGTGTGAAACCTATGGTTTTTTAAGTGAATATATATATATATATATATATATATATATATATATATATATATATATATATATATATCTATATATATATATATATATATATATATATATATATATATATATTATATATATATATATATATATACAAATGCATAACCAATAAAGGCATAAACAAATAGCAACAGATCAAGCATTTCTCACTATTAAAACATAAACATGATTAAGACATATTAAAAACATTCATGTCAAACAGTAAAAGCATCTTTTTGGTAGAAAGAGGTGGACAACGGGGAGGCGGGTGGGACAGTGAGGAATCCACAGGCAGAAGGAATCCACAGGCAGATACTGTATCCACCAGAAGAAGCGTTACCGAAGGTAAGTAACTTTCTCTTCTGATGGATACTTCTGCCTGTTGATTCCTCACCTTTTGAATAGAATCCTCAAGCCGTACCTCACCCGGAGGAGGGTGTCCACCTGACTAGACTAAAAAATCTTGCAAAACAGATCGAGCAAAATGGCCATCCCACCTAAGCTCCGAATCGAATAATAATCAAATAATTTTTAGTCGAAGTTATATTGAAAATAATACTTTAAAAATACTTTTATTAATAAATTTAGACAAACACTTAAAGAAAAACTTTTATTTATAATTAATTTAAAGATATTTCATGCTTTACAAATTGCGCCAAAGTCGGGAACCCAGCGCGACTTTTCAAAATGGCTACCGGAATGCACGCAGCCATCGTGTAGAGTGCGTGAAGGGTGCACGACTTCTGTATAATATTTAAAAAAAAGAATGAATATAGTTTTCCTTACTAAAAATTGTTCACAATTCTTTTAAATATATATATATAACGCGTCTGGGTCATTTTGGAATACATTTATCTTTCTTTGGCAATTAATCCACGGAGTCAGCGCCTGCTTGATTTGAAAGTTTGGACTGGTTTTTGATACCGGTCTGATTTTGGGACGCCACTTGGTGTATGGAGAGACCCCTCACTGAATGGGTTACCACATCGCACTACGATTACCAGCATGCAACGAGCCTCAGGCCAGCGCGAGGATCAATGCAGCGCACCTGTTAACATTCTGACCTTGGGAGGGGCTACAGTACCAACTTGTGATTATAAACAGCCCCTGGTGTAAGAACTGGCGTAGAAACGAGGCACTGAGGAAAGCCTATGCTGAAACGCGTCTGCCACGGCGTTTCTACATACATGCATCCCACGCGCTGTAAAGAAATTTTGAAATAAATCCAGTTGTTAAATTCCTGGCGTGTCGGACTCATTCGGATGTGAGTGAGTATTGGATTTATGTTTTGACCAGCACGCAGGCGCCGGTCTCCGACACCCCCTCACGGTCTGGAGTGACACGTAAAGCCAGCAACTTTGGACTTTGGTATGTTCGTACAACGTGACACCCCCCCAAGCGGAGATATTGCCACTGTGCTTCACTGTCTGCACGGGGAGTGAGGCAGTAGATTGCACTACTGAGGAAACAACTGGTCTCAAGTTTTATCTATTCTCCTGGGATTCGAGGCTGGAGGTGAGAGAAGTTGTGATGCCAACTGATTTTGGGATGCCACTTGGTGTATGGAGAGACCCCTCACTGAATGGGTTACCACATCGCACTACGATTACCAGCATGCAACGAGCCTCAGGCCAGCGCGAGGATCAACGCAGCGCACCTGTTAACATTCTGACCTTGGGAGTGGCTACAGTACCAACTTGCGATTATAAACAGCCCCTGGTGTAAGAACTGGCGTAGAAACGAGGCACTGAGGAAAGCCTATGCTGAAACGCGTCTGCCACGGCGTTTCTACATACATGCATCCCACGCGCTGTAAAGAAATTTTGAAATAAATCCTGTTGTTAAATTCCTGGCTTGTCGGACTCATTCGGATGTGAGGGAGTATTGGATTTATGTTTTGACCCGCACGCAGGCACTGGTCTCCGACACCCCCTCACGGTCTGGAGTGACACGTAAAGCCAGCAACTTTGGACTTTGGTATGTTCGTACAACGTGTAACCCCCCCAAGCGGAGATATTGCCACTGTGCTTCACTGTCTGCACGGGGAGTGAGGCAGTAGATTGCACTACTGGGGAAACAACTGGTCTCAAGTTTTATCTATTCTCCTGGGATTCGAGGCTGGAGGTGAGAGAAGTTGTGATGCCAACTGATTTTGGGACGCCACTTGGTGTATGGAGAGACCCCTCACTGAATGGGTTACCACATCGCACTACGATTACCAGCATGCAACGAGCCTCAGGCCAGCGCGAGGATCAATGCAACGCACCTGTTAACATTCTGACCTTGGGAGTGGCTACAGTACCAACTTTTGATTATAAACAGCCCCTGGTGTAAGAACTGGCGTAGAAACGAGGCACTGAGGAAAGCCTATGCTGAAACGCGTCTGCACGGAGTTTCTACATACATGCATCCCACGCGCTGTAATGAAATTTTGAAATAAATCCAGTTGTTAAATTCCTGGCGTGTCGGACTCATTCGGATGTGAGTGAGTATTGGATTTATGTTTAGACCAGCACGCAGGCACTGGTCTCCGACACCCCCTCACTGTCTGGAGTGACACATAAAGCCAGCAACTTTGGACTTTGGTATGTTCGTACAACGTGTCACCCCCCCAAGCGGAGATATTGCCACTGTGCTTCACTGTCTGCACGGGGAGTGAGGCAGTAGATTGCACTACTGGGGAAACAACTGGTCTCAAGTTTTATCTATTCTCCTGGGATTCGAGGCTTGAGGTGAGAGAAGTTGTGATGCCAACTGATTTTGGGACGCCACTTGGTGTATGGAGAGACCCCTCACTGAATGGGTTACCACATCGCACTACGATTACCAGCATGCAACGAGCCTCAGGCCAGCGCGAGGATCAATGCAACGCACCTGTTAACATTCTGACCTTGGGAGTGGCTACAGTACCAACTTTTGATTATAAACAGCCCCTGGTGTAAGAACTGGCGTAGAAACGAGGCACTGAGGAAAGCCTATGCTGAAACGCGTCTGCACGGCGTTTCTACATACATGCATCCCACGCGCTGTAATGAAATTTTGAAATAAATCCAGTTGTTAAATTCCTGGCGTGTCGGACTCATTCGGATGTGAGTGAGTATTGGATTTATGTTTAGACCAGCACGCAGGCACTGGTCTCCGACACCCCCTCACGGTCTGGAGTGACACATAAAGCCAGCAACTTTGGACTTTGGTATGTTCGTACAACGTGTCACCCCCCCAAGCGGAGATATTGCCACTGTGCTTCACTGTCTGCACGGGGAGTGAGGCAGTAGATTGCACTACTGGGGAAACAACTGGTCTCAAGTTTTATCTATTCTCCTGGGATTCGAGGCTGGAGGTGAGAGAAGTTGTGATGCCAACTGATTTTGGACGCCACTTGGTGTATGGAGAGACCCCTCACTGAATGGGTTACCACATCGCACTACGATTACCAGCATGCAACGAGCCTCAGGCCAGCGCGAGGATCAATGCAGCGCACCTGTTAACATTCTGACCTTGGGAGTGGCTACAGTACCAACTTGTGATTATAAACAGCCCCTGGTGTAAGATCTGGCGTAGAAATGAGGCACTGAGGAAAGCCTATGCTGAAACGCATCTGCCACGGCGTTTCTACATACATGCATCCCACGCGCTGTAAAGAAATTTTGAAATAAATCCAGTTGTTAAATTCCTGGTGTGTCGGACTCATTCGGATGTGAGTGAGTATTGGATTTATGTTTTGACCAGCACGCAGGCACTGGTCTCCGACACCCCCTCACGGTCTGGAGTGATACGCAAAGCCAGCAACTTTGGACTTTGGTATGTTCGTACAACGTGTCACCCCCCCCAAGCGGAGATATTGCCACTGTGCTTCACTGTCTGCACAGGGAGTGAGGCAGTAGATTGCACTACTGGGGAAACAACTGGTCTCAAGTTTTATCTATTCTCCTGGGATTCGAGGCTGGAGGTGAGAGAAGTTGTGATGCCAACTGATTTTGGGACGCCACTTGGTGTATGGAGAGACCCCTCACTGAATGGGTTACCACATCGCACTACGATTACCAGCATGCAACGAGCCTCAGGCCAGCGCGAGGATCAATGCAGCGCACCTGTTCACATTCTGACCTTGGGAGTGGCTACAGTACCAACTTGTGATTATAAACAGCCCTTGGTGTAAGAACTGGCGTAGAAACGAGGCACTGAGGAAAGCCTATGCTGAAACGCGTCTGCCACGGTGTTTCTACATACATGCATCCCACGCGCTGTAAAGAAATTTTGAAATAAATCCAGTTGTTAAATTCCTGGCGTGTCGGATTCATTCGGATGTGAGTGAGTATTGGATTTATATATATATATATATATATATATACATATTATCTACTGGCAGTCGCCAGTAGATAGTTATAGTTAGGACCATGTTTCCATAGGAAATCCGCAACATTCTATTTGGAATAACTTTGGCGCCGGTGGACGAATCCTCGCGAAATTTTCAAAACTAATGGGGCGCTACGCTCCGCTCCTACCCTGAGAGTCTCGGGGGGATTCGTCAAGTGGGGGCTGAGAAAAAAGGGGGGTCCCAAAACGCGTTTTCACTATGCATTTTTCTATAGGACCTTTAGACACAGCTACAGCCCGAACGGCTGAACAGAGTTACTTGAAATTTGGCAGAGAGGTAGTCTACAGGTCAAGGAAGTGCCTTTTGTAGGTCTGGTGTAAATCTGTTCAGTAGTTCCTGAGAAAATAGCATTTAAATCAATATATATATCTGTGGCAGCGCTCCGTGCGCTTACCGTGCGCTTACGGTAAGCTTACCGTACACATACGGTGCTGTGCGCGAGCGCGATTCTGATTGGCTGTTAGATCTTAGTAAACATTCGAATCGGTCAAAACCAGGAAGTGTCGGCCGCCATTTTCTCTCTCGCACTCTGAGAACATTTAATAGATAACCTTTCACAACGAAGCGCATAATATGTCCTCCGTGTGCGGACGGTGCGCGAAGCGCATCGTGCGTACATGGCCCACCCACCGTGCGTGCACGGCACTAACTGCGTAAAGTGGGCGCGCGGTGCGCTTCGCGCACCGCGCGCGCACGGAACGAACTGCGTGAAGTGGGCGCGCACGCCACGAACGGCGTAAAGTAACTTAGCATTTAAAAAAACTTACAAATTCACTGAAAAAACCATAGGTTTCACACACGTTATAGTTAGGAATTAGCATTTAAAAAACCTTGCAAATTCACTGAAAAAACCATAGGTTTCACACATGTTATAGTTAGCTGGACATTTCACTCGTGAAAAACCATTGAAATTCCCCCGTTATAGTTAGTGCAGGCAACTATAACTCACGCGACCGCAATCCTCTGCTGATGACATATGTGTCTTTATGAAAAAAAAATATTTTTAATATATGTATAGCTAAAATTTAATGGAAGAAGACATGGGCAAATAAGTGTCTAAATACAGTATTAGCATCAGCAGAGGATTGCGGTCGCGTGAGTTATAGTTGCCTGCACTAACTATAACGGGGGAATTTCAATGGTTTTTCACGAGTGAAATGTCCAGCTAACTATAACATGTGTGAAACCTATGGTTTTTTCAGTGAATATATATATATATATATGTATATCCACACGAGCAGGAAAGCCCCAAAGGAGTTCAACCACACGAAGATCAAGTTGTTCATGCCGTTTATTTGAAAACTTGCAAGCAGGCAGAAAACAGGCTTCAAACATCGGTAAATCAAAAGTGCCAGACGCGTTTCAGGAGTCAAATATTCCCTTCTTCAGTGGCAAAGCATAGTGACTAAGAGCAAAGTTTCTGACGCACCTTTTATATTCATGTCCCCTGCCTCAGTGGGCGTTGCCTTTCTCAAAGCCTTCTGGTACACGTAGTGCGCTGCAGTGTTCCACAGTGGGTATACTCTTGTGCCTGTGCAATGAATCAAAGTTATTACCCCAGTGGGTTTGTGCTCTGTCCCGTTCATGTGCCTGCCCCGCTTTACAGGATCCAAAATGAACATAAGCTGACACCAGTCCTGCAAAGGCGCCAAACTCCTTCGTTTCGTTCCTCGCAGCACCATCGTGGCGCCGCTCAAACCCGCTCAGAAGCGGTGGGTCGAAGCTCCGCGGCTGGGCAACAGCCGTTATAAATCCACACGAGCAGGAAAGCCCGAAAGGAGTTCAACCACACGAAGATCAAGTTGTTCATGCCGTTTATTTGAAAACTTGCAAGCAGGCAGAAAACAGGCTTCAGACATCGGTAAATCAAAAGTGCCAGACGCGTTTCAGGAGTCAAATATTCCCTTCTTCAGTGGCAAAGCATAGTGACTAAGAGCAAAGTTTCTGACGCACCTTTTATATTCATGTCACCTGCCTCAGTGGGCGTTGCCTTTCTCAAAGCCTTCTGGTACACGTAGTGCGCTGCAGTGTTCCTCAGTGGGTATGCTCTTGTGCCTGTGCAATGAATCAAAGTTATTACCCCAGTGGGTTTGTGCTCTGTCCCGTTCATGTGCCTGCCCCGCTTTACAGGATCCAAAATGAACATAGGCTGACACCAGTCCTGCAAAGGCGCCAAACTCCTTCGTTTCGTACCTCGCAGCACCATCGTGGCACCGTTCGAACCCGCTCAGAAGCGGTGGGTCGAAGCTCCGCGGCTGGGCAACAGCCGTTATAAATCCACATGAGCAGGAAAGCTCCAAAGGAGTTCAACCACATGAAGATCAAGTTGTTCATGCCGTTTATTTGAAAACTTGCAAGCAGGCAGAAAACAGGCTTCAGACATCGGTAAATCAAAAGTGCCAGACGCGTTTCAGGAGTCAAATATTCCCTTCTTCAGTGGCAAAGCATAGTGACTAAGAGCAAAGTTTCTGACGCACCTTTTATATTCATGTCACCTGCCTCAGTGGGCGTTGCCTTTCTCAAAGCCTTCTGGTACACGTAGTGCGCTGCAGTGTTCCTCAGTGGGTATGCTCTTGTGCCTGTGCAATGAATCAAAGTTATTACCCCAGTGGGTTTGTGCTCTGTCCCGTTCATGTGCCTGCCCCGCTTTACAGGATCCAAAATGAACATAGGCTGACACCAGTCCTGCAAAGGCGCCAAACTCCTTCGTTTCGTACCTCGCAGCACCATCGTGGCGCCGCTCGAACCCGCTCAGAAGCGGTGGGTCGAAGCTCCGCGGCTGGGCAACAGCCGTTATAAATCCACATGAGCAGGAAAGCCCCAAAAGAGTTCAACCACATGAAGATCAAGTTGTTCATGCCGTTTATTTGAAAACTTGCAAGCAGGCAGAAAACAGGCTTCAGAAATCGGTAAATGAAAAGTGCCAGACGCGTTTCAGGAGTCAAATATTCCCTTCTTCAGTGGCAAAGCATAGTGACTAAGAGCAAAGTTTCTGACGCACCTTTTATATTCATGTCACCTGCCTCAGTGGGCATTGCCTTTCTCAAAGCCTTCTGGTACACGTAGTGTGCTGCAGTGTTCCTCAGTGGGTATGCTCTTGTGCCTGTGCAATGAATCAAAGTTATTACCCCAGTGGGTTTGTGCTCTGTCCCGTTCATGTGCCTGCCCCGCTTTACAGGATCCAAAATGAACATAAGCTGACACCAGTCCTGCAAAGGCGCCAAACTCCTTCGTTTCGTACCTCGCAGCACCATCGTGGCGCCGCTCGAACCCGCTCAGAAGCGGTGGGTCGAAGCTCCGCGGCTGGGCAACAGCCGTTATAAAACCACACGAGCAGGAAAGCCCCAAAGGAGTTCAACCACACGAAGATCAAGTTGTTCATGCCGTGTATTTGAAAACTTGCAAGCAGGCAGAAAACAGGCTTCAGACATCGGTAAATCAAAAGTGCCAGACGCGTTTCAGGAGTCAAATATTCCCTTCTTCAGTGGCAAAGCATAGTGACTAAGAGCAAAGTTTCTGACGCACCTTTTATATTCATGTCACCTGCCTCAGTGGGCGTTGCCTTTCTCAAAGCCTTCTGGTACACGTAGTGCGCTGCAGTGTTCCTCAGTGGGTATGCTCTTGTGCCTGTGCAATGAATCAAAGTTATTACCCCAGTGGGTTTGTGCTCTGTCCCGTTCATGTGCCTGCCCCGCTTTACAGGATCCAAAATGAACATAGGCTGACACCAGTCCTGCAAAGGCGCCAAACTCCTTCGTTTCGTACATCGCAGCACCATCGTGGCGCCGCTCGAACCCGGTCAGAAGCGGTGGGTCGAAGCTCCGCGGCTGGGCAACAGCCGTTATAAATCCACATGAGCAGGAAAGCCCCAAAGGAGTTCAACCACATGAAGATCAAGTTGTTCATGCCGTTTATTTGAAAACTTGCAAGCAGGCAGAAAACAGGCTTCAGACATCGGTAAATGAAAAGTGCCAGACGCGTTTCAGGAGTCAAATATTCCCTTCTTCAGTGGCAAAGCATAGTGACTAAGAGCAAAGTTTCTGACGCACCTTTTATATTCATGTCACCTGCCTCAGTGGGCATTGCCTTTCTCAAAGCCTTCTGGTACACGTAGTGTGCTGCAGTGTTCCTCAGTGGGTATGCTCTTGTGCCTGTGCAATGAATCAAAGTTATTCCCCCAGTGGGTTTGTGCTCTGTCCCGTTCATGTGCCTGCCCCGCTTTACAGGATCCAAAATGAACATAAGCTGACACCAGTCCTGCAAAGGCGCCAAACTCCTTCGTTTCGTACCTCGCAGCACCATCGTGGCGCCGCTCGAACCCGCTCAGAAGCGGTGGGTCGAAGCTCCGCGGCTGGGCAACAGCCGTTATAAATCCACACGAGCAGAAAAGCCCCAAAGGAGTTCAACCACACGAAGATCAAGTTGTTCATGCCGTTTATTTGAAAACTTGCAAGCAGGCAGAAAACAGGCTTCAGACATCGGTAAATCAAAAGTGCCAGACGCGTTTCAGGAGTCAAATATTCCCTTCTTCAGTGGCAAAGCATAGTGACTAAGAGCAAAGTTTCTGACGCACCTTTTATATTCATGTCACCTGCCTCAGTGGGCGTTGCCTTTCTCAAAGCCTTCTGGTACACGTAGTGCGCTGCAGTGTTCCTCAGTGGGTATGCTCTTGTGCCTGTGCAATGAATCAAAGTTATTACCCCAGTGTGTTTGTGCTCTGTCCCGTTCATGTGCCTGCCCCGCTTTACAGGATCCAAAATGAACATAAGCTGACACCAGTCCTGCAAAGGCGCCAAACTCCTTCGTTTCGTACCTCGCAGCACCATCGTGGCGCCGCTCGAACCCGCTCAGAAGCGGTGGGTCGAAGCTCTGTGGCTGGGCAACAGCCGTTATAAATCCACACGAGCAGGAAAGCCCCAAAGGAGTTCAACCACACGAAGATCAAGTTGTTCATGCCGTTTATTTGAAAACTTGCAAGCAGGCAGAAAACAGGCTTCAGACATCGGTAAATCAAAAGTGCCAGACGCGTTTCAGGAGTCAAATATTCCCTTCTTCAGTGGCAAAGCATAGTGACTAAGAGCAAAGTTTCTGACGCACCTTTTATATTCATGTCACCTGCCTCAGTGGGCGTTGCCTTTCTCAAAGCCTTCTGGTACACGTAGTGCGCTGCAGTGTTCCTCAGTGGGTATGCTCTTGTGCCTGTGCAATGAATCAAAGTTATTACCCCAGTGGGTTTGTGCTCTGTCCCGTTCATGTGCCTGCCCCGCTTTACAGGATCCAAAATGAACATAAGCTGACACCAGTCCTGCAAAGGCGCCAAACTCCTTCGTTTCGTACCTCGCAGCACCATCGTGGCGCCGCTCGAACCCGCTCAGAAGCGGTGGGTCGAAGCTCCGCGGCTGGGCAACAGCCGTTATAAATCCACATGAGCAGGAAAGCCCCAAAGGAGTTCAACCACACGAAGATCAAGTTGTTCATGCCGTTTATTTGAAAACTTGCAAGCAGGCAGAAAACAGCCTTCAGACATCGGTAAATCAAAAGTGCCAGACGCGTTTCAGAAGTCAAATATTCCCTTCTTCCCTATATGTATATATATATATATATATAAGAAAAAAATTGGATTGAGATACATTAGACTTATAGATTTTCATTTAAAAAACCTTTGAAATTCACTGGAAAAAGCATAGGCTTCAGGGACGTTATAGTTAGAGATTTGCATTTAAAAAACCATGGAAATTCACTGAAAAAAACATATGTTTCAGGCACATTATAGTTAGAAATTAACATTTAAGAAACCATAGAAATTAACTGAAAAAACCATAGGTTTCAGGAACGTTATAGTTAGTTGGACACTTCACTCGTACAAAACCATAGAAATTCCAGCGTTATAGTTAGTGCAGCTAACTATAACTCGCGTGCCCGCAATCCACTGCTGATGACGTCACATATTACATCATTCATGACATGGTCAGTGACATCACTGATGACATCACTCATGATATCACTGATGACATCATCCATGTGAAAATCTGATGCACCTCCCCACACCTGAATATAACCTTTGATACACCCACTCTAAAATACAGACTACTATTTTAGAAAAAATAGACACATCAATACCACTTACTAAATACGCACTGACTGATTCCTAGGTCTACCCACACATCCACTCATTCACCCATACAGTCACTCATACATGCAGTCACTCATCAATACAACATTATCATATGCAGTCATACACCTATACAGACACTCACACACTGCCACTTATCCAGAGTTACTCACACCCTTAGTCAGCCATGCAAAGACTCAATCATACTTCCATTTACTCACCTATGCAATTATACAGACACAACCTCACTTATTCATACAGATACTAACACATAATTACTCTCTTATAGAATCACTGATACAAATACACACTCATCCATGCAGCCAATCTCACAATTACTGACTCTCACATATTGTAATTTATATACACTATTACTCACATATACTGCCTTTTACATATGTAGTTACTTGCACATGTACCACTGAGACATCCATTCACTCACCAACACACCCATACACACACTCACCCACCCATACAGCTGTATCCACATGCACTCTTGAACCCATACACACAGTGAATCAACCACTCACACATCTATGCACAGAGTCACACACCTCCCACCCACCCACACACACACTCAGGCAGCCATACAAATACTCAGGCAAGCAATCAATAAC
Source organism: Triturus cristatus (assembly GCF_964204655.1). Lineage (NCBI taxonomy): Eukaryota > Metazoa > Chordata > Amphibia > Caudata > Salamandridae > Triturus > Triturus cristatus. The sequence continues at coordinate 1,530,119,774 of NC_140591.1, forward strand.
CCATATAGACACTCATGCAGCTACTCACCAACCCATGCAGCAGCTTACACAACAACAGACAGACTGATACAGACTTTCATACAGTTTAGTCACTAACCCATTTATTCAGTAAGACACATTTAATCACTCATTTATACAGTCAGTCACATACCTACTAAATCCTCCATACAGACACTTATACACCCACTCATTCCTCAATACAGCTTGGCATATATATATATAAAACAAAATTAAACTTTATAGAAACACACAGAAAAACCATAGGTTTCAGGAACGTTATAGTTAGTTGGACACTTCACTCGTACAAAACCATAGAAATTCCAGCGTTATAGTTAGTGCAGCTAACTATAACTTGCGTGCCTGCAATCCACTGCTGATGACGTCACATATTACATCATTCATGACATGGTCAGTGACATCACTGATGACATCACTCATGATATCACTGATGACATCATCCATGTGAAAATCTGATGCACCTCCCCACACCTGAATATAACCTTTAATACACCCACTCTAAAATACAGACTACCATTTTAGAAAAAATAGACACATCAATACCACTTACTAAATACGCACTGACTGATTCCTAGGTCTACCCACACATCCACTCATTCACCCATACAGTCACTCATACATGCAGTCACTCATCAATACAACATTATCATATGCAGTCATACACCTATACAGACACTCACACACTGCCACTTATCCAGAGTTACTCACACCCTTAGTCAGTCATGCAAAGAATCAATCATACTTCCATTTACTCACCTATGCAATTATACAGACACAACCTCACTTATTCATACAGATACTAACACATAATTACTCTCTTATAGAATCACTGATACAAATACACACTCATCCATGCAGCCAATCTCACAATTACTGATTCTCACATATTGTAATTTATATACACTATTACTCACATATACTGCCTTTTACATATGTAGTTACTTGCACATGTACCACTGAGACATCCATTCACTCACCAACACACCCATACACACACTCACCCACCCATACAGCTGTATCCACATGCACTCTTGAACCCATACACCCAGTGAATCAACCACTCACACATCTATGCACAGAGTCACACACCTCCCACCCACCCACACACACACTCAGGCAGCCATACAAATACTCAGGCAAGCAATCAATAACCCATATAGACACTCATGCAGCTACTCACCAACCCATGCAGCAGCTTACACAACAACAGACAGACTGATACAGACTTTCATACAGTTTTGTCACTAACCCATTTATTCAGAAAGACACATTTAATCACTCATTTATACAGTCAGTAACGTACCTACTAAATCCTCCATACAGACACTTATACACCCACTCATTCCTCAATACAGCTTGGCATATATATATAAAACAAAATTAAACTTTATAGAAACACACAGAAAAACCATAGGTTTCAGGAACGTTATAGTTAGTTGGACATATCACTCGTACAAAACCATAGAAATTCCGGCGTTATAGTTAGTGCAGCTAACTATAACTTGCGTGCCCGCAATCCACTGCTGATGACGTCACATATTACATCACTCATGACATCGTCAGTGACATCACTGATGACATCACTGATGACATCTCAAATGACATCACTGATGACATCACTGATGACATCATCAAGTGAATGTGTGTCTTTCTGAAAAATAAATATTTTTTATATATGTATATCTAAAGGTTGCTGGAAGAAAAAATGGGTAAATAAGTGTCTAAATGGATGTTTTTTTTTGTAAAATTAATTGTATAACTGACTTATTAACAGTATCTTAGTGAATAGAAGTATTAGTGAGTAATGTTTAAATATTTAAATATCTGTATCAGCGTCTCGCTTTGTGTAGAAGTGGCTGCATGGGTTGGTGAGTAGCTACATGAGTGTGTATATGGGTCATTAGTTCGTTTTTAGAGTATCAGTATGAGTGTCTGTATAGTTCAGTGGGGGATGTTACTTAGCGTATGGATGCATGAATGAGTGACACACTGTTTGTATGTATTTTGAAGACAGTATGTGAGCAGGACAGTATGGGTGGATGAGTGTGTGTATGGGTGAGTAAGAGAGTGAATGACTGTCTCAATAGTGTCTTTATGAGTAAGTCCATATGTTTTGAACTAGTATATGTGAGTATTGATGTGTACAAGTGAGGATATATGAGAATGAGAGATTGGAAGAGTTCCTGTATAAATAAGTATGTGTTTCTATAACTGATTGTTTTAGAGAGTAAGTATGTGTACGTTTCTGTAGAAGTAAGTGTCCTGGTGTGTGTATAGCTGTACATGCAAGTAAATGGATGTTTATTTGCATGTGTGAGTATGTGTGTGAGTAACTCTATGTATGAGTGTAGGTGTGTAACAGGATGTATAGGTGTATGAGTACATATGATGACTGAGTACATGTATGAGTGACTATATAGAAGGGTTGATGAATGAGTGGATGCGTATGTAGATTTTGGAATTACTGAATAGGTTGTTCTAACTGGTATTGGTATCTCTATAGTATTCAAAGCCTTAGTTTGTATTTTTCAATGTGTGTATCAAAGTTTATATTCGGATAAGAGGAGGTCTGCCACTCTTACACAAGAATGATGTCATCAGTGATGTCATCAGTGATGTAATTTGAGATGTCATTAGTGATGTCATGAGTGATGTCACTGACCATGTCATGAGTGATGTAATATGTGACGTTATCAGCAGTGGATTGCGGGCGCGCGAGTTATAGTTAGCTGAACTAAGTATAACGGGGGAATTTCAATGGTTTTGTACGAGTGAAATGTCCAGCTAACTATAACATGTGTGAAACCTATGGTTTTTTCAGTGAATTTGCAAGGTTTTTTAAATGCTAATTCCTAACTATAACGTGTGTGAAACCTATGTTTTTTTCAGTGAATTTGCAAGGTTTTTTAAATGCTAATTCCTAACTATAACGTGTGTGAAACCTATGGTTTTTTCAGTGAATTTGCAAGTTTTTTTAAATGCTAATGCCTAACTACACCGAGTGTGAAACCTATGGTTTTTTAAGTTAATTTGCAAGGTTTTTTAAATGCTAATTTATGAATGTATTATTATGTTTTTTAAATATTTATTTTACAATAAGCAACCTATGTATATAGTTATATATTGACTGTATCCTGTAATATGGAATGGCTCAGCTCTTTTTTTTTTATTTGGATAATGTTGAACAGCATAGTTAATATCTCCTATAAACTTATAAACAGTTTAAAATGTTTTTTTTTTTTTGAAGGGTTTTTCACGGTGCGCGCACCGTGCGCGCACCAGCAATTTTTTTAATTAAACAAAATGGTTTTTTTTGATTTACGAGGTCATTTAGGGACCCCCTGAGAAGGTCTAGGGGGTCAGGGAGTGTCTTCCCTGACTCCTTTTCATGTTTTAGAAATCGGGTTAAAAGTAATTCATTTCTGAGGCGTGCGTGCACCGTGCGAGCACCATGCGCGCACGGCAAGTCATGTGATTACGAAACAACACTTTTCATTGGTTAATAGTAGTTTCTGTTCCAGAATCTTCAAACACCACACCCACTCCCCTCACTATTTCTTCTTATTTCCTGGGACAAGGAGCTGAACAGCTATTCTAGCACAATTTTACTTTGAAATGGCAGAACAGCAGTCTACTTCAGGGAGTGAGGAGGAGACCTTTATGGTACCACCAAGGAAGACCAAAAAAAAAGGCTCTTTCATCTGGAAATACTTCACCTTTCCAGAGGGCCAAAAGAAGGTCAATGCCCCGAAGGTGACATGCACTATTTGTGGAAGTGTCTTATCCAGAGGAGATCCAGGCAAGAAATACTTGTTTAGTATTTATTCAATGTTGAGACACTTCAAGACAGTGCATCCTGTACCTTATGCTCGAGAGACAACTAGAGCCCTAAGAGACAACCCTCAACCTGCTCAGCCGAGCACATCATCTGCGGCCGCAGATTCTCCGTGTACCAGGACACTGGAAATCCGCCCACTTTTCCAGAAGGTGCACATACATTGTAATGTGTGCAATGCTGTTCTTTGCTATGGTGAGAGCAGTATTAACGTGGTCGAAAACAAAATACAGCAGCACACATGCTCCAGCCCATAATTTTTTTCATTTATTATTTTTGTTCCTGTTGAACAGTTCTTCATTACCAGTTGTATTTTTTTTTAAGGGTTTTTAACCGTGTGCGCACGGTGCGTGCATTCGTACGTGCTCCGTGTGCGCATGCGTACGTGCTCCACGTGCGCACTGTGCGCGCACCTCGCCGCGCACGGTGAAATAAAATGGTTTTTTCACCCTTCGGGGTCCTTCAGGGACAACCTGACAAAAGCTAGGGGGTCAGGCACTCTGTACCCTGCCCCCTTTTCACATTCTCCACCTTTCTTTTTCACTGTCACACACAAAATGGCGGACGACACTTCCTGATTTCGACCGATTCGAATGTTGACTGACATGTAACCACCAATCACAATTACGCTCGTGCACGGTGCGCGCACCGTGCGCGCACGGTGCGTGCATATAGATATTTATGTACTTTCAACTGCAATTTTCACAGGAACTACTGAACAGATTGACACCATATATGCAAAAGGCACATGCCTGACCTGAGGACTACCTCTTTGCCAAATTGCAAGTAATTCTGTTCAGCCGTTCGGGCTGTACCTTCGACTAAAGGTCCTATGGGAAAATGCATGGGGAAAACGCGTTTTGGGACCCCCATTTTTTCTCAGCCCCCGCTTGATGAATCACCCCGAGACTTTCAGGGTAGGAGCTGAGCGGAGCGCCTCATTAGTTTTGAAAATTTCACGAAGATAAGTCAACCGGCGCCAAAGTTATTCAAAATTTAATTTTCAGATTTCCTATGGGAACTCGGTCCTAACTATAATCTACCGGCAACCGCCAGTAGATAATATATAAACATATATATATATATATATATATATATATATATATATATATATATATATATATGTATATATATTAATCACTGAAAAAAACAAAGGTTTCAGGGACGTTATAGTTAGGAAATAGAATTAAAAATCCTTAGAAGTTCACTGAAAAATACCAAAGGTCACAGGGATGTTATAGATTTTATTATTACAAAACCATTGAAATTCGTCAGTTACTTGAGCTAATAACTTCATATATTACTTGACTCATGACATGGTCAGTGATATCACTGATGACATCTCAAATGACATCACTGATGACACCATTCACTGATTGCATGGTAAATGCAGGGACTGGAAATGTTGCAATGATTTTTAATGAAGGAGTAATTAAATAGCGAGATTAATTTTACCTGGAAAGTTAACATATACTAACAGAGAAAACGTACACTCAAGAGCCAGAACATCTAGTCTGACTAGTACAAATTTATACCTAAGGTTAAACTTGGTGCCATTTTGAACTCCTCACTATAGTCATTTGGTAAAACTCATAGGGGTTGGTGTAACTCCTAATTGTCCATGTTTTTCGTCCATCAAACCAAAATGTTTGATTCAAGCTGTTCTAGCTTGTATTATAAATTCCCCATTTCTATTTCCCACAAGAAAATTGTGGGAATAAAGCACTATTTTTGGAATTAGATGGGTTAGAATACATGGGACTTAATATGTTGCCAAAGGATATAGATTTTTTTTTAAGTTATCATTGAATAAATAGTATTTTTTATGCAAATCAACATCATAGAGCAACAGGAGACTCTGTATCTTTAAGATATCATAAGATTGATAGCTGAGTATAAAATGTTTGTTTTGCTACAGTTTACATTGCCATTTCCTTTAATTAGGAATTTGTTGCAGAAGGGTAGAGATATTAAAGAACTGAAAACCAAGTTCACTGGCTTTGAAAAATAAAACGAAATTAAATGAAAAAAGAATTTTTAAAGCGCACTACAATCCGAAAGTGTCTAGGCACTGGCCTACAGAAAAGAAGCAGACTAGAGAAGCTTTCACTAAAATGCTTTCCACTCCCGCTTTCTCCATGAGCAATGCAAACAAATTGTAGGGCATGTGGAGTAGCATTCACTCTTGTTCTGCACAGAACATCAGAAATTCACTAACCATTGCGCAGATCAGAACAAAGCTGAAGAGACATCTCTTCAGAGGACACTATCTATTCAGGTGACGGGATTCAACACAGACAAACCTAATGCTTCATTGTAAAAGATCATAGATCATACCACTGGGCTCTCTCCCAAGCTCAGCACTCCCTTGGCTTTAGGCCTGGACAAAAATTAAATTACGCCAATGTCAATCGAGTAATTTGGGAACTTTGCATTAGTCTTGTTATGCGAGATTCCTAAAATCACAAGATTACACCACTCCTCATAATTACAAGCTACTGTGAAACACAGCATTTTTATAGCGAATGCACTTATAAACAATGGCGTATAAGCAGCTGTTGGTTGTGGTGCTTTGTTTAAAGCTATCCTCGTGGGAAAAAATGACCAAGGATAGATTTCACTCTAAAGTATAATGCAAAATGATAGATTTGCATTTTGCATACTATAGCCTTATAACCAGGCTATACTGGCTATTAAAGGCATTCTGCAGCGTTAAAGGCATGAGCCGAAGGTGAGGGACTTTAACAAGGGAGCGATACATTAATAGCCAGTATAGTCCAGATACAAAGTGCTAAAAGGCTATTAGAACATTCTGCCACTAGAGGGCAGAATGTTCAAATTAATTAAACATAGGCCTCTCGGAGTTCGAGGGGTTTTAAATCCCCTCGGGCTCCAAGAGGCCTTTGTGAAAACAACATTGGAATGTTGCTTTGCGGGCCTTTACCGGCCTGTAGAAGCATGAAGCACTCTATTGTCTTCAATGGAGTGTGCCACATTCCAATGTTCTAATTACACATACATTTGCAGAAATTTCGTGTAATGGCACAAAAGCAAATTAAACAAATTTTGCACACCCCTACTAGGATTGCACTCTACAGATACCTATACCTGCATACCTGTATATTCATTAGTATTTTCAATTGCTTTATTGTAATGATTTTTCTCTCCCTTTTTGTTCTTGTGAAAGTCTTGTAGATGGTCTCTTGTGTCCTCCTTTAACAACCTGTTCATTATTATTTAGGGCATAACAAAGATTGCTGACAGTAGGATTTTGGAGTGCATGCTTCAACTCTTTTCACTTTTTAATTCAGCTGGTAGAGCCAAAACCGCTTGGCATAAACACTATTGTCATCCCGCTCCACATTTCAACATCCCAACATGTTTTCATCTGCAGTCACAAGTCACTTGACAGGGGTTCTAACCGTTTGGATGTTGCTACCAATAGTGTCCTAGACTCTCTTGGGGTGTAGAGTTACACCCCTAGCAGTGCTAGTTTGATCTTGGGTCACTACAGTCCCTATGATCAAGCGATGAACTAAACTCAACACATTACCAGATTATCCAACATCTAAAGCATAATATATAGTTTCCAACAAAAAAACTTGCCTCTAGCTGGGGTGTATTACATCTTGCTAAAACGACCTGCATGTGAGGCATCGCAGCAAGCCTTTTCTAAAAATTAATTGGTCACATTTGATTTCCCGGTTGCTATATTCAGGAGCTAAACTGGTGCTAATGAGCTGAAACGTTTCCCCAGTCAGTTTTAATGAATGTTAAAAAGAAAAAAAATAACTGTGGAATATTACTGTCACAGCATGTGCCGTATAACATCACAAAATGTGCCTTTACTTCCTGAATTCTAAGATCGTCAGTTGCCGCATAATTACTGAAGTCCTGACCACTACCTAGAGAGAGAATGTTTACCTGGACTGTGGCTTTACACTCAATATGAGAGAAAGGTCTTGTGTCCCCTTTGGTAATAAACACAAGTGCTGCTGCGTTGCAATGTTGGACTGTCCACACTAGCTGTAATGTTGTCACACATCTCACAGCTTCTCTTGTTCTCCCTTTAAAAATTGCTCTGAATTTTATGTATTTTAGATACAATTAAATCGTTGCTAGGATACACAAACATACGCTCACACGCACAGAGTTATTGTTAATGAAAAGAAACCCATTTCACAAAATATCTTGATTAATACAAATGTAAATTAGAAAAGAGCCTGTGAAGGATTGCAGAAGATTGATGGCTAGGGACCGTATTCTTTAAATCACCAGGGAACAGCACACACTGAATGGAGGTGCATAAGGATGTATGCGTTAACCTTGCATGCAGATTATTTTACTTTGGTTCTGAAATTCATGTCTCACTTTCAATTACAGCTTTGCACGCTTCCTAGATTTTCAACTTAAGATGACTGATTTACCTCTGATGGAATAATCAATCTACCTAGCAGAGGTGAATGATTTATCATTGTTTAATCAGGATGAGCACTGGGGATAGCATTTAATTGTTTCTGCGTGAACAGGTGTGCCGTATATTAAGGCCAGAGATAAAAGTCTGCACTTTGTTTTTTTTTGTTTTAGGAAAGTGGAAGTTGGAGCCTGTAAAAGGAATACGGCGAAACTTTCAGGTGAAATGACATGCAGGAAAAAATACAATTGTCGACATAATCATTTAGCTAGGGGCATATCTATTTGAATGTATAGCGGGTATTCTGTATGAGCTGCTTCTTGGCAAAGTAATCTAACAATTCTTAAATCTTTACCTGATTGCCTCCTTTTGTAGCATTTTGTCATACAGCCATTGTCAGAGACTAAAGTACTCAAACCTACTCTAAAGGGTAACCTTTCAAAACAGAAGGCTACAAAGTCAGTATGCAAGACTGTGTCAAAAATCAGCTCAGCTCATATGATTTGCACACCATCTGCTTTTATTAAACTATCTCGAGATGAGAAGACTTTCCTCAGTGGCGTCTCTAGAAATGATTTTTAGGGTGAACACACAATAGGCCACAGCTAAAATTGTTGGGACCACCTACAATGGGCAATCGTGAACTATGTATACGTGTCATTTATTTGTAACTTGTGGCATGCCTTAGGCACAATTTCTTCTGGGCTTTCCTACCACACCCTAGGTTTTTGAGCTCCATTAGCTGCCCATCTTGCCCTTCCTCTCTCTTAATGTCTGCCCCAGTAGACGAGGCTGAACCGCTGCTTGAAACTCCTAACTGCAATCTTCGTGTCCGTCCTACCTACACCACCTCACCCTGTTTTACATTATTTCTCTGATGTTCATGATACACATGCACCACCTTTCTTATTAATGTTTGTACCCCCCTATCTTTATTAATGGACTTCCTGGGCAGAAGGTACCCCCTTTAATTAAACCAGATCAGTGGGTGGATTTTTAATCTGTTGTCATATGTGCGCCTAAACTTTTCCACCTCCACTAAATGTGTGATGAGCTCCAAAAACTTAATATTCTATCTTATATCTTAAATGTTGCTCTCCCTGCTGCTAGACAATTTGTATCTGATGTTAAATAGCTATTAGATGCATTTAACCTAACACGCTACGTGCACCCAAATTGATCTACCTCATTTGGTGACTTTTTACCTTAACCGTTTCTTTATTAGCTGCTTGATAATCTGTATTTCAGCTGGAAATGCTCCAAGATGTTTTGTACTTTATGCGCTATGTATCCCAAAAGTACCTACCTCACTGTGATATTTTATATTTTATATGGTTCCTTACCCGTTGTTAGACAATTCTGTAATTTTGTTTTTCAGAATTGCTGCTGGTCGGTAACCTAATGCACTATGTGCTTCCAAATTGTTCCTCATCATTGTAATGCTCTTATTTCAAATGTTTCCTTGTCCGCTGCTAGGCCATCTGTATTGTTAATCTAACATGCTATGTGAACCCAAATTAATTTACCTCATTGTTAACCTAATATGCTACTTGCACCCAAAGTAATCTATCCCATCTTGAGATTTTCTATTTCAAATGTTTTTTAGCTTGCTGCTAGTCTATCTTTATTCTATTTGGAATGGTGACTAGATCTTTTAACCCATACTACTACATGCTCCCAAACTGTTCTTCCTCATCCTGATTTTAACTGTCTTGAACGACGTTGATCCGCTCTGTCACCCTAATTCACTCCATACTACCCACCTCTATCCCACAGACCGGACCCCTAACTTCCCGTGGGAAGAAGATCATTGGGATCCTGCATTTCTCCCCGGTCTCCTCGCAATCTTAATCTCTCCCCTCTCGCTCAGGCCTATTCTTCCACCCGCTGGTCTATAACAGGGACTCCCCAAGTCACTCGTATCACTCTTCATTTCCCCTCCCATCCTCACCCCCATAATCTCCCCACTTCCCAACCATGCCACCCCCCCACACCTCCCTCTCTCCTCCTGATCCTGCACTTTATAGACATGGCCCCAACTCATGGAACATCCTATACCCCTCCAACCTTTCAAAAAACGGCAAGAAAAACTTCAAGCATAAATTTCTCACTCGTCTCCCAGAAACCTTAATAGCCGATACCTATCTTAGTCTCACCTCTCCCATTAAATCGAATTACATTTTCTTTACCAAACGCCCCTCTAAATGGAAAAGCACCTTCCTCCGCCACCTTCAAATCTCTAAATCTACTAACATTCCTTATGGTTTTAAACTGTCTACCTCCCCATCCCCAACCTTTCCCGGTGAAATTGACATTTCCATCTTCAAAACTGGCAACATCATCATACAAGCCTCAGACCACCACCTCACCCTCCTTGACAAACACTTTAGTACCTTGACGTACCAACTCTCTCTACCCTCTCCTAACCCCACCCAGACTCAACTACCCGACGACCACATTCGGTCCCCTCCCCACTAGATCTCCCTCTCCCATCCCTACACATCAACCCAGTACAAACTGTCATACCTACTTTCCCTCTCACCCACGACCAACCGTCACCTACCCTTCTGCCTGCCCTTAACCTCTCTCCTCTCACCCTTCCCCTACAACTTATACATCCTGCCCCACCTCTCCCACTGCTAATCTCTCCCCCCTGAATGGCTCCCCCCTCATTCGGAAGTAACCATTCCCAATACCCCCAATCCCCACTCTCCGCCTTCCTCTGCCCTGAATTACCCTACTTCCAACCGTTCTCTATACACGCATAACATCCTGCAAAACAGCTGGAAGGTCCTTCCACCGGCACCTCTGGATCCCCCTTCCCCTCCACACGCTAGATGTTCTCCAAAGACAAGAACGAAACCTACTGCATCCCCCTCTCCCTTTCAACTGAACCCTCACCTACTCTTCTAACTCAGACGCTTACCAACATCGAGCGATGTCTCTCCATTGTGACCTCTGAACTCTCAAGGTTCACAAAGGACTACAACTCCCTCAAATCCATGGTCCTCCCTAACTACAAGGAGGCACCCTGTACCGGCACCCGAAGCATGCACCTACACAATAAGTATTAAACGACATCCTCCCGTGACCGAGCTCGCAGGCCTATGCGCACTGTTAACGACTTATCCTCTTCTGACCTCAGGGACCTCTGTGACTCCTTCCTCCCTTATTTGTCGGTTCCCAACCTTCCCCCAACATGCCAATGATCACGGGTATCAACAGAATCCCATCCACATTCCCTTCCCCCGACCCCCTGCTCAACTCACCTCCATCCAATGCATTACTACATCAGATAGCCCAAACCCCTCTCCTACATGCTAGTAAACTGCCGCTCGGCGGTCCGACCTGCAACCGAATTATCCGAAACTATACTCAGCGAAGACATTGACATCGCCTTCCTGACAGAAACCTGGTTCAAGGACCATTCGACGGCTTTTCTGGACCTAATCATCCCACCCGGCTTCTCTAGCCTCGGGAAAAATAGGCCTGTAAAGAACGGTGGCGGTCAAGCCATAATATATAAAAACGTTCTTAATCTCTCCCCTCTAAAAGACTCTGACCACCAAACCTTTGAATACCTTGGTGCTGAACTCTCAATACAGGGCGCCCCCCCATCCGACTGCACAACATCTACCACCCGCCGGGCGAACCGCTTCTCTTTGCCGAAGAACTGTCTGACTTCATCTCACTATCCTCTCTTTCAAACTCCAAAAATCTCTTCCTAGGTGACTTCAACATCCATTGGAACAATTTAGAGGATCCTATTGTCATGCGCCTCAGTAACCTCCTAGAGATTAATGATCTCAAAAAACTATGTCAAAATCCAACCCACATCAAAGGAGCAACTCTTGACGCTATCATTTCTGACAGTGACCTTACCAGCATCACTCCCACTGACTGGTCGGACCATCACCTCATCCTTTTTCAGATCGTAACTAATCCCATTTAACAAGACAGTCAATGAGGTGCTGGATCACTTAGCCCCTCCCAAACTAAAAAAACAAAGAAGCATCCCATTCAACTCTTGGTTCAACTCTGATCTGAATATTGAAAGACGTTCTCTTAGACAAACTGAAAGAACATGGAGACAACACCCCTCTCCCTCCCATCTAGCACTCCTCAGATCAGCAAGATCGAAATACAAGAAACACATCTTCAAGGAAAAGGCTAGTTTTTTTCGTTCCCAGCTTGATCGCGCTAAAAATAGGCCCAGAGAACTGTTCAATATTGTGAGAAAAAAACATCTTCTGCCCCCCCGGAGCTGATTGCCTCCTCTGAGAGATGTGCAGAAATTGCCAACTTCTTCTCTGAGAAAATCACAAAAATCGAGCAATCTTTCCTCACTACTCCTGCCTCGCCTACCCTTCTACCTGCGAGTGTTATCTTTTCAGCCCTCTCGCCCACGTCGATCCCGCACCTTCATCTCAGCACTCCAACACATAGTCCTTTTTCTGCCTCTCGTGTTTCCTTCCCCTCCATTTTACAGCTGAAAAATAATGCCTTCAGGCAAAATTTCCATCTTGTGACTGAACAGGAAGTCCTCAACATCATCTCTAAACTTAAACCTTCTTCGCACTCCAAAGATCCCCTCCCCCCCAGCCTCGTCCAGGGCCTCAAACACATCATCGCCCCTTACTGGACTTCAATCATTAACTCCTCCTTTGCCACGGGGTTTGTCCCTGTCTCTCCCCAGCTCGGTCAAATCACTCCCATCCTCAAAAACCCATCAGCCGACCCGAATGACCCTTGCGCCCCATTTCAAACCTCCCACTGCTATCTAAAGTCCTGGAAAAATGTGCTCTCCGACAACTCGACAATCACATCGACAATTTCCAACTACTTGACCCATTGCAATCCGGTTTCAGAAAAGGATGCAGCACGGAAACAGCCAGACCTTCACCAGTTCGTTGACAATGGGGAGTCCTGCCTTCTCATTCTCCTTGACCTCTCCGCTGCCTTCGATACAGTTAACCACGACTCGCTACTTAACTCACTCAAAACACGTTTTTGCATCAATGGTCTAGCCCTCAAATGATTCTCCTCCTTTCTCCAACATAGAACACAACAAATCAAAATCAAGGACTGCCTCTCCAACCCCACGCCGGTCTCCCTAAGCGTACCCCAGGGGTCCATTCTCTCTCCCTCCCTCTTCAACCTCTTTATGGAACCCCTTACCCTCATTCTGAAACAAGCAGGAATTAACTACCATCTCTACACGGACGACACCCAACTGTACTACAAGATCAAATCCCACTCAGATATTCTTCACCTTAACAATGCCCTGAGTATGATCCAATCCTGGTTCTTCTTCAACCACCTCAAACTTAACCCTAATAAAACCAAAATCATTCTCTTCTCACCCAAAAACAACAAACTCCCTGCCCAAGATTGCCTCTCTGACCTCAATGCCCTGAACTGCTCGCTCTCCTTATCTAACTCAGCAAAATTTCTTGGCTTCAATATTGACAATAAACTCACTCTTAATAACCACATTAAGAATGCGGCAAAAGGAGCTCTCTGCACCCTTCTGACGACTTTAAATGGGTTGTCCAATCCCTAGTCCTCTCCAAAATAGACTATGGTAATGCTATCCTCACTGGAATCCCCAAAACACACCTCGCTCCCCTCAGATCTGTGCTTAACTCACCGATTGCAAGTACTTCGACCACATATCCCCAGCCCTCAAGGCCCTAAACTGGCTACCCATTGAGGGAAGATCAGCATACAAAACTGTTTGCATTACACACAAAGCCCTCCACCAACAAACCCCACTATATCTCTCTGACAAACTTGAAAAAGCGGGCTGTGCCTGGCAGACGAGAAGCTCTAATGCTCTTCTTCTCGTCCCCCCCTATCAAATAGGTGCTCCACACAATCCCGTTCCTTCTCGGGAAACGCCCCGAACATCTTGAATGCCCTCCCCAGAGACCTGCGCTGCCACCCCTTGTACCACAGCTTTACAAAAGACCTCAAATCCCACCTTCTTTGCAAATACTGGGGTCCGTAATCGCTGCATTCTACCCTTTATTCATCCCCCGGTATTCATTTCCCCCTGAAAGTCTTTTTCTGTCCGACTCCTCTCCCCTCTCCCCTCTCTCTCCCTCCTTGACTTTTTTTCTCCACTCTAATGCTACCCTCCCTCCATTTAACACTTACCTCTAGCTCCTCCTCAATTCTCCCCCAAACTCGTTGCTCCCTTCTCCTCTCTTTTGCTCCTTCCCACCCTATTTCACTTGATTCTTCTTCTCTTCCTCACTTAACAGACCCAATCTCTCCCTCTCCCCCTTTCCTAATTTGAGCGGTGCTGCATGTTTCGGTCAATGTACATCTGATCAGCCCTATCCCATTTAACTGCATAAACGAAAGCCTTGTCCCGGGTAAACTACCCTCCTTTACCTTCCTTGCCTTTTTTATTGTTTCTGTGTTAATTGTCTGCAGTGGCATTTTCATTCTACTCATGGCCATATCTGTTAGTTTATTTTGCTTATTTAAGAAGTGTTTTTGTTAAATGTGCAATGTCTGTATACTTTCTTCGATCCCGCTGAATCTACTGTACCGACTGGAATCTTAATGCTCATGTAAAGCGCTCTGCTACCCCCGGGTCTTGTTGCACTATATAAAACTTTTCAAATAAATAAAATAAATAAATACATTTATATATATATTCACAGAAAAAACCATAGGTTTCAGGCACGTTATAGTTAGGAATTAGCATTTAAAAAACCTCAGAAATTCACTGAAAAAACCATAGGTTTCAGGGGTGTTATAGTTAGCTGGACTTTTCACTTGTACAAAACCATTGAAATTCCCCCGTTATAGTTAGTTCAGCTAACTATAACTCGCGTGCCCGCAATGCACTGCTGATGACGTCACATATTACATCACTCATGACATGGTCAGTGACATCACTCATGACATCACTGATGACATCTCAAATGACATCACTGATGACATCATCCAGTGAATGTGTGTTTTTCTGAAAATTAAATATGTTTTATATATGTATATCTCAAGGTCGATGGAAGAATAAATGGGTATATACGTGTCTAAATGGATGATTTGTTTTTGAAAAATTGATTGTGTAACTGACTGATTAAGTGCATCATAGTGAATACATGGCTTAGTGAGTAATGTTTAAATATGTAAATATCTGTATCAGTCTCTCACTTTGTGTATAAGTGGCTGCATGGGTTGGTGAGTAGCTACATGGGTGTCTATATACGTTATTAGTTGGTTTTTTGAGTATCAGTCTGAGTGTCTGCATGGTTCGGTGGGGGGTATTACGTAGTGCATAGGTGCATGAATGAGTGACTCACTCTTTGCATGTGTTGAAGACAGCATGTGTGCAGGACTGTATGGGTGGATGAGTGTGTGTATGGGTGTGTTAGTGAGTGAATGACTGTCTCAATAGTGTCTTTATGAGTAACTACATATTTTTAAACTAGTATATGTGACTATTGGTGTATATAAGTGAGTATATGTGAGAGTGAGAGATTGAAAGAGTTCCTGTATGAATAAGTATGTGTTTCTATAAGTGATTGTTTAAAAGACTAAGTATGTGTAAGTTTCCGTAGAAGTAAGTGTGGTGGTGTGTGTATAACTGTATATGCAAATAAATGTATGTTTGATTCTTTATTAGCATGAGTGACAATGTGTGTGAGTAACTCTATGGATGAGTGGCATTGTGTAACAGGATGGATAGGTGTATGAGTACATATGATGAGTGAATACATGTATGAGTGACTGTATAGGACTGTTGGTGAATGAGTGGATGTGTATGTGGATCTTAGAATTACTGAAGAGGTTGTTGTAACTGGTATTGGTATGTCCATTGTTTTGAAAAGTTTAGTCTCTATTTTTGAATGTGTGTATCAAAGGTTATATTAGGGTGAGAGGAGGTCTGCCACTCTATCACAAGGATGATGTCATCAGTGATGTCATCAGTGATGTCATTTGAGATGTCATGAGTGATGTCACTGACCATGTCATGAGTGATGTAATATGTGACGTCATCAGCAGTGCATTGCGGGCGCGCGAGTTACAGTTAGCTGAACTAACTATAACGGGGTAATTTCAATGGTTTTGTACAAGTGAAAAGTCCAGCTAACTATAACACCCCTGAAACCTATGGTTTTTTCAGTGAATTTCTGAGGTTTTTTTAAATGCTAATTCCTAACTATAACGTGCCTGAAACCTATGGTTTTTTCTGTGAATTTAAAAGGTTTTTTAAATGCTAATTTCTAACTATGCCTACAGAGATAGGACATGTGAAGAAAGAAGAAAACATGCACAGAAAGAAAAAAAAGAAGTGCAGAAAGAAGCAACAGAAGTCCTCAAAGACGAAGAAAAGTGCAGGAAGAAGGATAACGTGCAGAAAGAACAAAAAGAAGAGCAGAAAGAAGCCTTGTTGCAAAATCATTCTGTACCCTCAACTTTTTCAGACGGATACTGGTGGTAACTGAGTCTGACTAACCAGTCCTAGAGCCAGTGCTTTGTTAAAAGATACTTGGAATACAGTGAAAACACCTACATACACTAGGGAACATTATGCGTTGGGGTCCCCCTGTGATTAGCATGACCTCCTCTTTAAGCCCCTAGTATATAATAGGGCAGGGGGATTAAAACTACCTCTTAAAACAGGCCACAGGGCGTTTTTGCACACGTTAACTCAGGCCCCGTCCCCTCCCTTCACCACTGTGTAAACTCGCCCTGTGTCCGTTTTTAGTTGGGAGATTAAGTTCATTTGAATCCTGAGGGTCCCTAGGGTCCAACTAGCTCACTAGGTACCTCCAGTAAGTGCCACAGAGCTGCGTTGCAGAGAGGTGTAAAAAGTGGCACGGCCTGTACCACCTCTTTGCAATGCAGCTCAGTGGCGCTTACTGGAAGCACTTGGTGGGCTAGTTAGACCCCAGGGGCCCTCAGTATTGAAGGAAAATTATATCCCCAATTTAAAACGTGCCATAGTGCGTGTTTGCACACGTCACCTCAGGCCCCGTCCCCTCCCTTCACCACTGTGTAAACGCGCCCTGTGGCTGTTCTAAGTTGAGAGATTAAGTCTCCTTGAATTCTAAGGGTCCCTAGGGTCAAACTAGACCACTAGGTACCTCCAGTAAGCGCCACAGAGCTGCGTTGCAGAGAGGTGTAAAAAGGGGCTTGGCCTCAGAACACCTGTCTGCAGCGCAGCTCCCTGGTGCATACTGGAGATGCCTGTTGGGCTAGTTGGCCCTCAGGGACCCTCAGTATTGAAGAGGAATTAATTCCCCAACTTACAACTCGCCAGAGGGCGCGTTTGCAGAGTGCTGCAAGGAGGGGGCGTGGCCTCCGGCACGATGCCAGTCTTTTATTTATTTTAATTTTTTAAGAAGGGGGGCTGTGTGGTTCCCCTTCTTAGTCTAATTTATTGGCCCTGATGACCCCATCCCCCAGGGCCTGTCTCCTAATTATATTTTTTTGACCCCAATCCCCAGGGCCGGCCACTGTTTTTTATTATTTTTAAAAAATATATATTTATAGACACACCTAGGACATGCTGGACAAACCGTACGTACCTATCACCATGACGATTTGCGTGATATTCATTAAAAGGCGACTATGCATACAATGAATCCATGTGGAATGTATTTACACCACAAGTGAAGCTCTGACATGTCTGATGCCCTACCGTGCCTAATCCCGGTAGACACCCTTGTCGTTTATTTATACAAACATGGGTAGCTATTGACGGGCACATTTAATACACATGCACACCAAGCCATTCAAAGGGGATTCGACAAAAATTCGACCAAAACTATGCAAGAAACCCCCCTCACGGTTAACAAAACACACATCCACTGCCGGATGTGTAATACTTTTTATTTTACTCTCTGGAAAGGGGACGAACATCACTTGAGAGTCACAGCGCGCTCCTGGCAGAGCCCAATGCTGTGTTACACCCACCATTGCCTGCTGAGTGCCACACACCTCTGTGTTGTATTCCACTAGCTAGCGCATATGCTATGACACTCTCTAGCCCATGTGCACTGTAACACCACCCCGTGAATATGTCATACCACACTTGTCTTCGCACGGGTTATATTGCCCCATCTAACGTGCCTTCCTCGATGCCTATGTTATAACGCACAGTGCTATGCCATACATATTACAATCTGGGATCCATATCTTTGTCACAGTGCATATGCAACGTTACACTCCCCAGCACATATTTTATATTACAACTTTAGAGACTAGTTAGGTTACACAACACTGCCCTGTGCATATTACACTCCAAGGCGCATATCGCATAGCACGCGCTAGTGCCTGTGCTATCTCGCGCTCTCCAATGAATCTGTCATTGCGCACAATGTATTGCATATTATATTTCACGCCCGGTTCATCTTATATCACACTTTTTGGTGCATAGTTTATACCATGCACTATATCTAGTTTTCATTTTCAATCGTGCTCTCAGGACTATGTTCTATATAACACTGTGTTCACCTACCCTTTTCACGGGCATTACATTTTGCGATAGGGGGTGGAGGGTCAGGGGGTGTTTCTGCCAAGTGAGCCCGGAGTCACAGTCACAAACGTCCTCTTCTTCCTGAATAAAAGTGAGATTATGCTGCATACTTGTTCATATTTTAAGTAGTTCGCACAGACACACGTTTTAAAAACAATAAAGTTCCTAATACCCGCCTTCTCTGAACAGTTAGCTTGCTGCCCCATCCCCCACCTCCCTATCGTCTGTTGTGTGAATCCATGGACTAGCCTCCTCCCTCCTGCCATGCATGGTCTGATGTGCTGCCACTGCCCTCAATTTAGTATGATGTACCAGTCCACTCCTCCTGCCCTCCATTGCCCAATTCTATGCCCCATCATTGACCTCCTGCTTAAACTCTGTGCTTAGCTTGCTGCCCCTATTCTCCTTCCCCCTGCCCTCCGATGTCTTTGTGTATGCCCCTGCTCCATCCATTTTGCCCACCATGTTCCATGGACCTGCCACTCCTATCTACTCTGCTGTGTTCTGTTGAGCTGCCACTCCCCTCCCACCTGCCTAGCATTGTCAGATGACTGTAACCTGTCCCTGCCACCTCCACCCTGCCTGTCCACATGCCATGCCCCTATCCTCTTCCTCCTGTCCTACATGGTCCATTGTACTGCCACACCCTTCTGCCCTCCCTGGTCTGTTGTGCTGCAACTGCTCCTCCTGCCTGCCCCGTGCGGTCTGTTGTGAGGCCCCTTCCCCTGAACTTTCTTGTCTGTGCACATGTCCTGACCCTCCCTTCTATCCTCCATCGTCCTTTGTGCATGCCCCTGCACCCTCCTTCTTGCCCATCATAGCCATTGTGCTACCACTAACCCTCCCACTTGCCATGCATGGTCTTCTGTGCTGCCATGGCCCCTCCCACCTTCCCTGTGTGGTCAGTTAGCTGCCCCTGAACCCCTCCCACCTTCCCTACATGGTCTGTGTGTATGCCATCACAGTCTCACTGTCGCTCTTCATGGTGTGTCTTGCTTCTAGTGCCCATCCTGCCTGACCTCCATGGCTATCTTCCTGCTCCTGCCCTGCCCCCTTGACCCCAGCCCTCTGTTTACATGTGCAGACCCCTACTCCCTCCCTCCTGGCTTGTCTGTTCCATTGTAATGCCCCTGATCCATCCCTCCTGCCCTTTATGGTCTGTTATGCTGCAGCTTTCTCTCCTGTCTGTCCATTATGGTCCTGCCTCTTGCCCCTCTGTTCTCTGTTGTCCATGTGCATGGTCCTGTCCCCTCCCTCTTGCTTTCTATGGATTGTTGTGCTGCACTCCCGTCCCGCATGCCCTGTGTGGTGTATTGTGCTGCTGCAAACCCTGATGCCTGCCCTGCAGGGTCAGTTTGGTGCACCTCTCCATGTCGCTCCTGTCCTCTGTTATCCAAGTCCATGTCCCTACCCCATTTCCTTCCATTATCCAATGTACCATACTTGTGAACATTTTGAACTTGGTAAGAGGGAGATTTTCCCCTTTGAGTTACATTGAAAAAGAGGAGATTGTAGACAGGAGACAGATAAAATAAAGCCCATTTGAGCTTAAAAACATTGGAAGTTTCCTGGCTGAATCGGGTCTGTTGGCATGTATGGTTGTACTACCATTGCCTCTTCCTTCTGCCCACAATGGTCTATTACATTGCCACAGCCTCTCTTGCAAGTCCTGTATTGTTGGTTTGTTGACCCTGCCCCCCTTTCCACTGCCCTCCATAGTCTGTTGTGCTGCCATGGCCCTTCCTGCCTGCTTACTGTGGTTAAATTGTTGCCTTTGCACCCTCCTACCTGCCTTCAATTTTCAGAGTCCGTGCCCCTGGCCTCTGCCTCTCAACAGTATCCTAATGAACAACTAGATTGCTAACATTCTATATTTATTACAAAAGTGTGGAACGCCTGACGTCATCTTGATGTAATCAAAACTTTAATACCTAGAGCATTTCCTTTAGAAATTACATATATGAGAGGGTCTTATTGGCATCAAAATTATGGTTAGTGCTCTAAAAGACTAAAATAAGGACATATTTTCTGAGTTTTCAAATAGCGAGAAAGCACTTTTAAATAATTTGTTACCTTTATGTTTTTTTATCCAGTTGACCACTTGATTAAATGTTGCACTTAGGGGAGAGGATGTGGTGTTACTTCCAGAACTGCAGACTTTGCAACTGGGGAACCAGGTTGGAGTTTCTGCTTCAGCTCGACATTCTGTGATTCTGGTCAAATCACTTAGTCTCCCCATGTCTACAACCAAAATGAATTTGTTCTTGTGTGATGTAACCAATGCTCATGTAAAGCACTCCAATACCTGACAAGTCTGCACTATATAACACTGCAAAAACACAAAATAATAAGTGTTTTGCACACTTCTGTCATTGGGCTATATTTGGGCTACATCTGGGTGATTTTGGGCTACATTTGGGCTCTTTTGTCTCCGGTGACCATCTTGGGAGATTTATTTGTTATGAAGTTTCCTAATTTCCTCATGTACTGCAGTCTCCTCAGTAGGAAATGCTTTCAGTTTTTTACTTTGATTCCATCATGAAGGTATTCAGATATGTCACACATTTGCCATACATTCTGAATGTTAGCACTCTAGTTGCTCATTAGATCACTGTAGTAAAACTACTGTTCACCATGGAAGTCTGCTCCTGGTATTAAAAGTGCATGTTTCAGTCTGCATGTCAGAATTTTTTAATGAAATATAAGAGGATTTGAGAAGTCACTCAAAATGTGCCCTCATTTTCTTTCTTCAGCATTAATCATAATTTCTATGGCAAAATGAACCCCCTCATTGTGTTCCTTTTTAAATTAAATGTTTTAAGTGTTACCAGTTTATTCCAATCAAGATGGCTTCAGGTGTGCCATACTTTTGTCATAATGAAGACAGTAAGCGCTCTAGTTGTTTTTAAGAACACTCTGGGACATTCTGTCATTGGGCTATACTTGGGCTACATCTGGGTGATATTTGGGCTACATTTGGTCTCTTTTGTCTCTGGTGGCCATCTTGGCAGACTTATTTGTTATGAAGTTTCCTAATTTCCTCATTTACTGCAGTCTCCTCAGTAGGAAATACTTTCAGTTTTTTACTTTGATTCCAAAGGCATTCAGATGTGTCACACATTTGCCATAAATTCAGAATGTTAGCACTCTTTTTGCTCATTAGATCACTGTAGTAAAGCTACTGCTCACCAGGGAAAACTGCTGCTGGTATTGAAAGTGCATGTTTCAGTCTGCATGTCACAATTTTTTAATGAAATAGAAGAGGATTTGAGAAGTCACTCAAAATGTGCCCTAATTTTTCTTTCTGCAGCACTAATCATACTTTTTATGGAAAAATGAACCCCCTCATTTTGTTCCTTTTTAAATTAAATGTTTTAAGAGTTACCACTTTAATCCAAGCAAGATGGCTTCAGGTGTGCCATACGTTTATCATAAGTAGGACTGTTAGCGCCCTAGTTGTTCTTTGGAACACTCTGGGAAGCTGCAGTAGAACACAAAGGAATCAACTGACAGTCTCTGACCTTGTTGAATGTACATGTTTTACTGAGAATGTCAGACTTCATTCTCACATGACTGAGAAAGATAATGTGAATTTACAGAAAATAAGCTCTCAGTTTAGCTTATAGATCACCTTCCAAACCTCTGTGGGAAAAGCATGAGGCTTTTTCACATGGTGAAATCACCTTAGAACATACCACAATTCCTAAAATGAGTATGGTACCATCAACAAATGATTTATAATGTAACTAAAGTCTTAAAACCTTCTATTAACTGCAATGCTTTTTAATGAGGTGCTATCATGTATATTGGTCCCAAGATGGCTGCCAACACTTCTTGGATGAAGTGCTGACAGCCAATCAGATCTCAGGATGAGATGTGTGGTTAGGCTCCGCCCACATATATATATGATTTTACTTTTGATTTTCTCAGGAACTACTGAACAGATTGACACCAGACCTGCAAAAGACACATCCCTGACCTGAGGACTACCTCTCTGCCAAATTTCAAGTAATTCTGTTCAGCCGTTCGGGCTGTACCTTGGACTAAAGGTCCCTATGGAAAATTGCATGGGGAAAACGCGTTTTGGGACCCCCCTTTTTTCTCAGCCCCCGCTTGACGAATTCCCCCGAGACTTTCAGCGTAGGAGCGGAGCGGAGCGCCCCACCTATTTTGAAAATTTCGCGAGGATTCGTCAACCGGCACCAAAGTTATTCCAAATAGAATGTTGCGGATTTCCTATGGAAACATGGTCCTAACTATAACTATCTACTGGCGACCGCCAGTAGATAATATATGTATATATATATATATATATATATATATATATATATATATATATATATATATATATATATATATTCACTGAAAAAAACATAGGTTTCACTCACGTTATAGTTACGAATTAGCATTTAAAAAACCTTGCAAATTCACTTAAAAAACCATAGGTTTCACACATGTTATAGTTAGCTGGACATTTCACTCGTAAAAAACCAATTAAATTCCCCCGTTATAGTTAGTGCAGGCAACTATAACTCACGCGACCGCAATCCTGTGCTGATGACGTCAGATATTACATCACTGTATTTAGACACTTATTTACCCATATCTTCTTCCATTAATCTTTAGCTATACATATATTAAAAATATTTATTTTTCAGAAAGACACAGATGTCATCAGTGATGTAATATCTGACGTCATCAGCAGAGGATTGCGGTATATATATTATCTACTGGCGGTCGCCAGTAGATAGTTATAGTTAGGATCGAGTTCCTATAGGAAATCTGAAAATTCTATTTTGAATAACTTTGGCGCCGGTTGACTTATCTTCGTGAAATTTTCAAAACTAATGGGGCGCTCCGCTCAGTTCCTACCCTGAAAGTCTCGGGGTGATTCGTCAAGCGGGGGCTGAGAAAAAAGGGGGCTCCCAAAATGCGTTTTCCCCATGCATTTTCCCATAGGACCTTTAGTCGAAGGTACAGCCCGAACGGCTGAACAGAATTACTTGAAATTTGGCAAAGAGGTAGTCCTCAGGTCAGGCATGTGCCATTTGCATATATGGTGTCAATCTGTTCAGTAGTTCCTGAGAAAATTGCAGTTAAAAGTACATAAATATCTATATGCGCGCACGGTGCTCGCACGGTGCGCGCACCTAATGTCCGCGAGCGTAATTCTGATGGGTGATTAGATGTCAGTCAACACTCCAATCGGTCAAAATCAGGAAGTGTCGGACGCCATTTTGTGTGGGACAGTGAAAAAGAAAGGTGGAGAACGTGAAAAGGGGACAGGGTAGAGAGTTCCTGGCCCCCTAGCCTTTGTCAGGGGGTCCCTGAAGGACCCCGAAGGGTGAAAACAACATTTTATTTTTTTTCAAAATATCACGGGGTGCGCGCACCCCCCAGCCGCCATTTTGAGTTTTAGAGGCAGAAGAGAGCTAAAAACACAAGTGGAGAACGTTAAAAGGGGGCAGGGTAGAGAGTCCCTGACCCCCTAGGCCTTCACAGGGGGACCATGAAAGACCCGTAAGGTCCCCAAAAAAAAACAATTATAAATATTGCGCGGTGCGCGCACGGTGGCAAAAAATTCATTAAAAAAATAGAATTAAAAATCAAGTTTAAGTGTTTAGATGTTGGTTGGCTCTAAAAAGAGCCGTTGTGTTCATTGAGTGTTTTTTTGTACCAACAAGTAAGTACCGATGCAGAGTCTAAAGTTCAAGAGGAAGACTCTGTTCCCTTCATCTGTGAAATGTACACCGTCTCCTCTATAAATGCCTTGCATATTGTAACGCAAGTTGTTGTGGTATATAGAACCCATACCCTAGTCTCTGAGGAAAGCAGAAACAGACTTATTGACGTGCTTTTTTGCTTTCTCAATCTGCGGACAATATTGGTTGGACCAGTTCCACTTTTGCCTTTGGCATATATTAGAATATACAAAGGTAGTTTGTGGAAAAAGTGACACCAATTGCACAAAGGTGTCCTTAACAAGCATTTCCAGACCTACCCCAGTTAAAGTGCCTAGGTCATTTCCACCACAGTGCACAATTATAAGGTCAGGCTGTGGGAGATGTAGAAAGGATTTCACCAAAGGCATTAATTGGTGCCACTTTAACCCTCTCTGACCAATCCATTTAATGTCTACATTTGGCAAAGCAAGGTCTTTCACAATACCTCTTTTTTCCGCATACTTTTCACTCCAGTAGACATAGCTATGACCTACAATCCACACTGTGAACATCTTTCAAGGAGATCTGGATGCACTCAGAAGGTGTCTTTCAGTAGAATGGCAATATGAAAAGAAAGATAGTTGTAAAATGGAGGCTTACATACTTTTTTTTAATAAAAAGAACTCATTAGCTGTTTCAGACCATTCAATACTAAAAACTAGGCTGTATGTTTAAATTTTTAAAAGCATGTTTTGTATTGGTTCAGAAAAATGTGTTCCCACAGAAGATTACTTTGGATATGCTGTTAGGTTTGAAAAGTCAAGCACTCTTGCTCTTTGGATTAGAAACATTGTGTGCTGAACTTCTGACCTCTCTGCTCACACCAGTGTTCCATGATCTGTTGCTATGGTAGCAGGCAGAAGTCATGTTGGGGGTAGGAATCATTTGGAAAGGGTTGAAATTTGCAACCAATAGAAATGTGTTTTTCCATTTAAAAAATGTGGGAAGCAATGTGATTTGAAGTTAACATGTATATGTGGGAAAAAAGAGAGGGAAATTTTGCCATTTAGTGGTTCTGGTGAGAGGAGTACAGCTCAGAGATTCTGGCTCTGATAATCTGCTGTGTGAGTGGCACATTTTTTTCTCAACTAACTACTTTTAAAGGTGAGTTATGAATTTGAGAGGGGATGTATGTGGTGTATTTTGATATAAATAATAGAAGAAATGTGTTTCTTCTTTTAAAGTTGTGTTTTACATTTTATGTTTTGGAAGATATTTAACTGCCTTGAACTTGTAAGCTATTGTGGAGTATGTCTTCACCATAAGTTAAGGTGTACTGGTATCACCCAGGAATACGGTTTTGTGCCTAGAATCACATCATGAGTCTGTGTGCACACAGGAAGTGTTGTCAAAGATTTAATTTGTGTTGCTCTTGTTCTGTAAGACTTGCACTCGTAGGAAAGGGGCAGCTTGTTTTCTTGAACTGTGATGGTTAGCATTCAGCAGAAATCACTATCTCACAGATGAGAGGCAAATGCTAACACATTTGAAAACAACAGGGTAGATTTTCCTTCCACTCCTGCAATGGGTGAGGTAGTTCCTACATGTTCAAAACTCCAATTAACCCTTACCACAGGTGATCTTACATACATCCCTGCAGTCTTCATGCAGTTGTGCAAGCGTCCATGCAGATCTCTCTTGCACCTGACAATACACAGTCTCCAGAAACACACTTTTAGCACACAGGCAGCTGCTTCTCCTGCACTCTCATGCTTACTGTTCAGCACTGTGGGGTATTTCAGATAGCAGTGTGTAACGCTAACACATTCAACATCACCAAGGCTCATTTCCTTTGCTCTAGTCTAATCACTCACCCAGGTTCCACATGCTCATGGTCTCAAGTAGCTGTTAGGACATGTGCTCTTTTCTGCCTCTCTAAACTATAAGGAAAATGTGTCAGGCTGTTACAGTAATTATCACTTGCTCTACCACAGTAGTAAATGTGCTTTGAAATTGCCAATCAAATATCGTTTTCTGCCTAGAATCACACCATGAGTCTGTCTGCACACAGGAATTGTTGTCAGAGATTTAATTTGTGTTGCTCTTGTTCTGTAAGACTTGCACTCATAGGAAAGGGGCAGCTTGTTTTCTTGAACTGTGATGGTTAGCATACAGCACACATCACCATCTCACAGATGAGAGGCAAATGCTAACAAATTTCAAAACAACAGGGTAGATTTTCCTTGCAGTACTGTAATGAGTGAGGTAGTTCCTACATGTTCATAAGCCCAATTAACCCTTACCACGTGTGCTCTTACATACATCTCTGCAGTCTTCATGCAGTTGTGCAAGCGTCCATGCAGATCTCTCTTGCACCTGAAAATACACAGTCTCCAGAAACACACTTTTAGCACACAGGCAGCTGCTTCTCCTGCACTCCCATGCTTACTGTTCAGCACTGTGTGGTATTTCAGATAGCAGTGTGTAACTCTAACACATTCAACATCACCAAGGCTCATTTCCTTTGCTCTAGTCTAATCACTCTCCCAGGTTCCACATGCTCATGGTCTCAAGTAGCTGTTAGGACATGTGCTCTTTTCTGCCTCTCTAAACTATAAGGAAAATGTGTCAGGCTGTTACAGTAAATATCACTTGCTCTACCACAGTAGTAAATGTGCTTTGAAATTTCCAATCAAATATCGTTTTGTGCCTAGAATCACACCATGAATCTGTGTGCACACAGGAATTGTTGTCAGAGATTTAATTTGTGTTGCTCTTGTTCTGTAAGACTTGCACTGATAGGAAAGGGGCAGCTTGTTTTCTTGAACTGTGATGGTTAGCATGCAGCACACATCACCATCTCACAGATGAGAGGCAAATGCTAACACCTTTGAAAACAACAGGGTAGATTTTCCTTGCAGTACTGTAATGAGTGAGGTAGTTCCTACATGTTCATAAGCCAAATGAACCCTTACCACATGTGCTCTTTCATACATCTCTGCAGTCTTCATGCAGTTGTGCAAGCGTCCATGCAGATCTCTCTTGCACCTGACAATACACAGTCTCCAGAAACACACCCTTAGCACACAGGCAGCTGCTTCACAACACTGAAATAAATTAAACATGCCTATAAAATCAAAAAAGAGAAAAGAACAGCAAAAACATCAATATTTGAAGACAACTGGAAACCAAAAATTAGTTGAAGAACCTCATGTTGGAAAAAAGAAAAAGTCTTCTGGTAAGCAGACTAAGGATTTTTTTTTTAAATATCCTCAAACATAGAAAAAATGTACAAAGTATATCCACTGCAAATAGTGTTTCAAGAAGAAAACAACAAGACAATAGAAAGAAAATACTAAATGCTAATGTACAATCAGAAGCAAGAATGAATGACTTAAAAAGAAAAACAGAATTTCAAAACATTCGTAAACAAATGTTTCAGAGAAGAGTGGTGTTCAATTTGCCAACGGATGTGAAAAAATATAGGAAGAAAGCAATATTTTATAAGAAAAAAACCATATAGAATCAATTGTTGCAAAGGCTTTGGAATTAAAAATAAAACTATCCATTTTAATTTTGAACAGTATCCGTACATTAGATAAAATAGTCAATGTAATGAAGTCAAAAAGCAAAAGGAAAAGAGTAGTGAAAAAAAATAACTTTTGTAATGTGTTCTTAGGAGAATGGAAGCATAGTTCAAGTACTGAACCATTTTTTAATGAAGAGAGTTATCTTCAAAGTAATAGTTTGCTGCATGCAGTTGACACCAGTGGTCGAACTTATGAAGTTAAAGATGGTTGTGTAATGAAAAAGGAGAAAATGGTTCCAAGAAATGAGGAAGAAGTGTTAGCTGATGAGTTTATGGGGAAACGTCCTAAAGCCCCAGTGTACACTTGGAATTGTAGTAGTATTTGTAATGTACGACAAGAATCTATTGAAAAATTACGTCACTTTCGAAGAATATAGTAAAAAAAGTGTTAAACAGAAGATTAAGGTGCTTCAAAGGCTAGATCCATGCAGAGTGAGAAAGAATAATGGTTTGCAAGGACATTCTCTGGCTTGTCTTTCTAGGAAAGTTTGTCAAAGTGTTTTTCACCATTTTAGGATGCTGGCAGTACATCATACTGAAATGAGAAAGTTTGTGAGAAGATTGTATTTTGCTAAAAGTCCAGCACTAAAGTTAAATGAGTTGAATAGTGCTCTGTTGCGTGGATCTGTATCAGATGTAGAGAAGGTTACTGATGATATTCAGTTTTGTTACTTTGGTCCAGAACATGAAAGTGCAGGAAATGACACAGTTATTGAAGAAAATGTGGAAGAGAATGTAGATCCCACTGTTAGTAAAAATTTTGAAGATCAAATGACAAAATTTACTATCATCTCTAACGAAACACCAAATATTACTTGTATTTGTTGCCGGAGAAGCCATTATAAAACTCAAACAAGGAATGTTGATCTCTATAAAAAAAGTGAAAAAGAAAATAATTATGAGTGGAAGGATTTTGCTACATATTTGTTTCTGGAAAATTGTTTTGATTTGGGTGAAGATCAGCGTATTTGTAAATACTGTTATAACAAGTTAGAAGAAAATAAAATGCCAGCTAGAGCTGAACATAATAATTTAGAATTGGTTGATATTCCTGCGGAACTTAGTGATTTCAATACGTATGAGTCTATACTCAATCAATGTGTCCATCCGCTTCAGACTATAGTTCGTATGGAGCCCAAAACAGGTAAATTACCTCCTTCAGATTTACAAAGAGGTTTAAAAGGAAGAGTTGTCTATTTGCCATTAGATTTGAAAAAAAATATTGAAACAATTGATGCAGATAGTTTGGAAACTGAACCATTAGTTATTCTGGTTAATGGTGTACCTACAAAGAATAAGAAAATTTGGCAGGAGCTAGTAGATGTACGAAAAGTACAAAGAGCAAATTTATATTTGAAAAGAAATAATAAGTACTATGAATCAATTTATATGGACGAAGATGGAGAAGTTTTACTAGCAGACACAGGAATACCAACTGGGCAAATTGAAAAAGTGGATAAGTCAGAAGAAGAAGAAATTTATGAACATTTCAGCATACATCCTCTTCATTCTAAAGAAGGTATGGGAAACACTATTGATCTGTTTCAGATGAAAAAAGCAAAAGGAACTCCCGTGAGTGTATGGGAGGAGAGCTTGGAAGCTCGTTGTTTTCCCCAGCTGTTTCCTACAGGAAAAGGTGGACGATATGATGAACGTCCAGTACAGATTCCTGCTTCTGAGTATCGGTCTACAAGATTATATGCAGAAGGTCCAAGATTTCGTCAAAGTATTCCTTATTTGTTCCATCTTTTTTTTTAAAGTGACTTGTCTGCACTATCTTATGCAGTAAATCACATTTTAAAAACTGGAGTACATCTACATAATGTGTCTGCAAAGGATTTTATGAACAAAGTGCAACAGCGAGATGATCATTTGGAATCTCAATTGATTAATCTGATGGCTTGTCAGCGTGGAACTAATGAATATTGGTACCGACGCCATGGAGAATTGAAATGTATGTTACGGAATTTAGGAACTCCTACATGGTTCCTTACCCTAAGCTGTGCTGAGTACGCTTGGGATGATTTACTGGATTTTCTTCGAGAGGCAAATTCAAATATTGAAAACATCCAATACAAGACAGCAGGAGAATTGTGCTCATTGGATCTGGTTAATGTTTGCAGATATTTCAATCATAGATTTGAGGCTATGATGTCCTTCATCTGCAATAAAAAAAATCCACCTCTTGGAGAAGTTGTGGATTTCTTTTGGAGAAAAGAGTACCAAGCAAGAGGTGCTCCTCATATTCATATGCTGTTGTGGATCAAGGATGCCCCAAAATTTGGAACAGATTCTGATGATGCAGTTTTATCTTTCATTGAAGAATATGCAACATGTGCTATACCTAAAAGCACAGAAGAAAAAAACTTAAAAAAGCAAGTTTTAAGTTTCCAAAATCATCGGTGTGGAAAATACTGTCGATGAAAGTACAAGAGTAAAGATAAATTCTACACAAAATGTCGATTTGGATTTCCACGACCTGCTCTTTCAAAAGGAAGACTAAACAGTTTTATGTCAGCTGTGCGACATACCATTACAGGAAAATCTCCGAAAAATACCTACAACCTAAGAAGAAAAGAAGAGTCAAAATATATAAATGACTACAACCCAGTCATTTTATCCATGTGGAATACTTGGTATGTCACATCTTACATCACTAAATCTGAGAAAACGGAATTGAAAGAAATGTGGGAAGAGATTTCTCACGAGAAGACAGTAAAAAGCTATACAGTTTCAGTTTAAAGATGTTATCGCATCGAGAAATTGGGTCATACGAATGCTCAGATAGGTTATCATCTGCAAGTCTGTACTCCAAATCCAGAAGAATAATTTGGGTAAGTTTAGGCCTTGCAGGAATGCGAAATCGGGTACTGAAATCTATTCGAGAAATTTAATATTTAGCAGAGAACGAACCAGAAAGTACAGAAAATTTGAAAACAAATATGTTGGACACATATTACCCAAACAGAAGTCATCATCTTGAGAACATGTGTCTCTATGAAGTGCTGCAGAACTACATTTTTACACGGAATGCCACAGAAGACATCAACAATGGAAAATATAAAGTCATTGGTGAGGAAGGATGTTTGGTGAAACAAACAAAAGGAAGTTTGATTAATCACAGGAAGCTGAGTTGCGACACTACTGACAAAAAGGAATTTTACTACTTAGCACTTGTACAGCTGTTTAAACAATGACGTTCAGAGGATGAATTACTTGGAGATTTTCAGAGCTATGAAGATTCCTTTAATGCATGTAAAGATAGCATAGAATGCAGTACTTTCACAAATTATGTACAAATGTTAAATGAAGAAATAGAACAAGAAGCTACAATTGCAGCTGAAGTAGCTAGAGACAGTTCTCAAGACCGTCAAAGTTCTGGTACGCTCAGTCAAGATCCCCTCGGACAACCAATCGTAGAAAATGAAGCTACAATAGCCATGACTGAAGTGGAAACAGCTATGAATCAAGCTCAGGAAGATTTAATAGACTTAGCAAATTTGGAACAACAACTGAATGATGAACAACAACAAATTTATGAAGAAGTCACAAAACAAATTGATCATGGATTACTACATGAAAATAAAGCGTGCTCAAGCACATCATTTGAACCAATCAGAATGTATGTGAGTGGACAAGCTGGAACTGGAAAAAGTTTCTTAATTAAAGTAATTAAAAGCTACCTACAGAAAAAAACTGATTCAACTTTGTCTTGTGTTGTTACAGCTCCAACTGGGTTAACAGCATATAACATAAAAGGAATTACCTTACATCGTTTGCTAATGTTACCAGTAGAGCATGAGAACAAAACAGAATACCACAAGCTAACAGGAGAAGCATGTTTTCAAGTTTCAAGAGTGTTGAAGAAAATGAAAGTTCTCATTATTGATGAGGTAAGCATGGTATCAAACTTAATGCTTGCCTTTGTGCATTTAAGAATGCAGCAAATTCTAAAGACAGACTATGACGTGTTATTTGGAGGAAAACATGTTCTAGTTTTTGGGGATCTACTGCAGCTCACTCCAGTTAAAGGACAACCAGTATTTAATACTCTTGCACATGAAGACACGAAAAAGTCATTAGGAAGTATAGGTAATGTGAATATTTAGTCATACTTTGAGTACAAAGAACTCATTACCAATATGCGGCAAGCAAATGATGATGATTATGCAAGTATTCTCAAAGATATCAGAATTGGACTACTCACAGAACATGGCAGAAAAGCTTTACAGAGTCGATTGCTATGTAATTTGTTTCCAACAGAACAAATAGTTCCAGAGAAAATATACAAGAAAATTGCAGAAAAAAATACTGTAATCTGCTTAATGCCAACACTACATGAATGCTCTATATTCAATGAACAACTTTTGAAATTGGAAAATGAAGAGATTATGAAAATGGAAGCCGTGGATAAAATACAGCATGAAGGAACAACTATTATATTGACAGGCAAATTGAAAACTAAATTGGATTCTCTAGAGAAAAACATATCGAAAACAGCTGGTTTGGGAAAGAATCTTCATGTATGTATGAACTGTCGATTAATTTTAAGACGTAATTTGAATGTAGAAAAAGGTTTAGTGAATGGAGCTATGGGTAAAGTTGTGAGTTTTGTTAATTACCAGCAAAAAGATGGAATTTAATTTTTAAAAATACACTTTTATCCATTGAAGAGGTTAAAGACATTAGTCGTTGTTCAGTTCGTTTTTTGCTTGTGAAAGACTTATATGTACGTAGGAAGCAGTTTCCGTTATCTCTAGCATATGCTGTAACTATTCACAAATCTCAAGGATTAAATGTAGATAGTGCTTTTGTAAGCATTGAATCTAGTGTGTTTAAAGAAGGTATGGCATATGTTGCTTTGTCACGAGTGAAAAAATGATCTGGTTTATTCATGATAGACTTTGATGACTTAAAAGTTAGTGCTGATGCAAATTGTGTAAAGGAGTATAATAGATTAAGAAGAAGCTATGCTCCTCATTTAGGTCAGTATCCTCTGTTTGAAAAACGTGTTGTTTGTCGGAAAAGGAGAATTGAGAATATCTGTAATGAGGATGTACAGAAGAGAAAACAAAAAGAGAGTGATGTGATTGCAAGCAAAAAGAAAAAGGACAATGTTGAAGAGGTTGTTGGTTGTCATTTTGAAGATAGCTCTGGTGTCAACTGCTACGCTAATGTAGTGCTGAATGTTGTATTTTATCTTGAAAGTTTGCAAGAGCAGATAATACTAAATCATGAAAAAAGATTTTGTTCTCTGCTGAATTTCCTTTATGAGAAGTTGAGTAATGATAAAACTAAAATAGAAAGTGCTTCTGATGTTAGAAATCTTTTAGATGTATGTTCTGGATGTACACAGTTTACACAAAATGTCCAGCAAGATGCACAGGAATTCTTAATGTATATGCTTATGGTACTGGAAGATGAAGGGGTAGAAATTGAAAATATGTTTGGTCTCTCTTATAAATGGGAACATTGTTGTGAAAACTGTATGAACACATGCAGCACTAATGTTGATTCTGAAAGGTTCATACATTTAACATTACCAGAGAGTAAATCAGTGACTTTTAGTAAATTAGTTAAAGATGCAAATCACAACATGGAATGTTCTCAATGTAAATCAGAAATGTTATCAACGTTATTTTTAAAGAAATATGGACAGTATATAATTTTAATGATGCAACGTTGTAGAGCTGATGGAACAAAATTGGACACTTTAATAAAGAAGTTTGTAGGAAATCAATTATCAATATCAGGAAAGACTTTTGTTGCAGTTGCAATAATTTTCCATGATGGACCTTCTATAACTTCTGGTCATTACACAGTTTATCTAAAATGTGAAAAAGGCTGGACACTGTGTAATGATTCTCAATTGATTTTCAAGCAACGTTTGCCTGCAGAATTACCAAATTCCTACTTAATTTTTCTAAAACCAAAATTTTAGATACAAATTGCAGCATCTGAAGAAACCATTATTTCGATTTTATAGGATTACCATTGGATATTTCACCTAAAAAGGATTTAAAAATTACCATTTGGCCTCATGGAAAGGTAAATGTTTCTATTGTGGACTTCTTTGACAGATATTATTTTGGTGTATGTGCTTAAGCAACAAGATTTACAGACGTTATTTATTGCAAATAGTTATTGTTCTTAGAAGATATTTTTAATATATATGTTATATTTCTATCAAGGTATGTTTTACTGAGGATAGATTCAGGGCTTTTTTAAGCAATCTTTCAGATTGTTTATTTTTTTGCCCGCTGTTAAGTGATGAATACAATTGATATCACTATTTTCAGTGAAATTCAATATATTCTGAAAACAGCAAAAAAAGGGCAAAAAATTACTTTGTTATATATGAAAATATGAGTACTGTATTCTAAAATGTATTGTTAAATATTACTACTTTTTTTCTTTTTTTTCAGATCTAGAAAGAAAATTTAGGAAATTGAGTCCATTTTTCTTGTAATTAAAAAAAACCCATTTATTTCTAATTAAGTTATTTTGTTGGTCAGGTAAGTTTAAAAAATCTGTATTTCTCACCCCTTCACTTTCATGCTCCCTTTTCTTCACTTTTCCTCACTCTGCTTCTCTCATTCCCCTTCCCTCTCTCTTCTTCCTTTACTGCTCTTTCGTAACTCCCTCACTCCTTCTCTACTACTCCCCTAGGTTTACTGCCTCCATCACTATTTTTTCAACCATGTTTCTCTCCCTGTCTCCATATGTCTCAGTCATTCTAACTGCCTTACTCCTTCTCAGTTCCATGCTCTCTGTCTCTGTTTCTGTCTCTCTCCCTTTGTCTGTCTTACCCTTAATTTCCTTCACATCTCTGTTTCTACCACTCCTCCTCTCTCCATCACTCATTTTCCATCTATGTTCATTTTTTAACCGTCTCCGTCATTCTCCTTCCCTCACCTTCCCTAACTGTCACTATCCTTTACTCATAGTCACTCCTATTCTCCTACTTCACTTCCTCCTGTCTGTATCTCACACCCCTTCACCTTTTCGCATTCTTTCCTTCACTCTCCCTCACTCTCCTTTGCTCATTGAAATCCTGACTCCCTTTCTCTCACTCCAGTTTCCTAAATCCCTCCATCCCCTCACTCCCCATCTTTCACTTTCCCTTACCCCCTTTTCTAATCCTCATACCCCTTATCTCACCATCACTCCACTTCTCTTACTTTCAATCCCTTTATCCTGCTGTACTTCATCTGCTTCATCTGTTACTCCCTTTTCCTATCTCCGTCCCTTACTCCCCTTTTCTCACTCCCCCTCCATCACTCTCCATTACTCACTGCCATTCCCTTACTCATTCACTCTTTTTACCTGTATCCTCTACCCTTAGTCCTTTTGTTGCAGTCAGTCTTTCACTTCCCTTTCATGACTGATCATACTTTCCTTTTCTCACTCATTCTGTCTTTCCTTTCCTCCTCTTCACTCAGTCATTTCAATCATTTCAATCATTCATGTATACACTACACATTCATTCAATAAAATTACAACACAGTATATTAGGAATATAGCTCTTCTTGGAGAAGTGAAGTAAGTTTTGAAAAGAACTGTTTTTTTTGTCTTTTTGTTTTGTATTGTTTTTTTAGTTTTTTAACAATTTTGTAGTTTTTTTAGTTTTTTAGAGCACCAAAAAAAAACTGGTAATGAAAAACTGTTCAACAGAAACAAAAATAATATATGAAAAAAATTATGGGCTGGAGCATGTGTGCTGCTGTATTTTGTTTTTGATCAAGTTAATACTGCTCTCACCGTAGCAAAGAACAGCATTGCACACATTACAATGTATGTGCACCTTCTGGAAAAATGGGCGGATTTCCAGTGTCCTGGTACACGGAGAATCTGCGGCCGCAGATGATGTGCTCGGCTGAGCAGGTTGAGGGTTGTCTCTTAGGGCTCTTGTTGTCTCTCGAGCATAAGGTACAGGATGCACTGTCTTGAAGTGTCTCAACATTGAATAAATACTAAACGAGTATTTCTTGCTGGGATCTCCTCTGGATAAGACACTTCCACAAATAGTGCATGTCACCTTCAGGGCATTGACCTTCTTTTGGCCCTCTGGAAAGGTGAAGTATTTCCAGATGAAAGAGTCTTTTTGTTTGGTCTTCCTTGGTGGTACCATAAAGGTCTCCTCCTCACTCCCTGAAGTAGACTGCTGTTCTGCCATTTCCAAGTAAAATTGTGCTAGAATAGCTGTTCAGCTCCTTGTCCCAGGAAATAAGAAGAAATAGTGAGGGGAGTGGGTGTGGTGTTTGAAGATTCTGGAACAGAAACTACTATGAACCAATGAAAAGTGT
Organism: Triturus cristatus; assembly: GCF_964204655.1. Taxonomy (NCBI): domain Eukaryota; kingdom Metazoa; phylum Chordata; class Amphibia; order Caudata; family Salamandridae; genus Triturus; species Triturus cristatus. The sequence goes on from NC_140591.1 coordinate 1,530,156,100, forward strand.
TGTTTCGTAATCACATGACTTGCCGTGCGCGCATGGTGCTCGCACGGTGCACGCAGGGTGCACGCACGCATCAGAAATGAATTACTTTTAACCCGATTTCTAAAACATGAAAAGGAGTCAGGGAAGACACTCCCTGACCCCCTAGACCTTCTCAGGGGGTCCCTAAATGACCTCGTAAATCAAAAAAAACCATTTTGTTTAATAAAAAAAATTGCTGGTGCGCGCACGGTGCGCGCACCGTGAAAAACCCTTAAAAAAAAAAAACATTTTAAACTGTTTATATGTTTATAGAAGATATTAACTATGCTGTTCAACTTTATCCAAATTCAAAAAAAAAGAGCTGAGCCATTCCATATTACAGGATACAGTCAATCTATAACTATTTACATAGGTAGTTTATTGTAAAATAAATATATAAAAAATATAATAATACATACATAAATTAGCATTCAAAAAACCTTACAAATTCACTAAAAAAACCATAGGTTTCACAAAAATTAGCATTTAAAAACCTTGCAAATTCACTGAAAAAACCATAGGTTTCACACACTTTATAGTTAGGAATTAGCATTTAAAAAACCTTGCAAATTCACTGAAAAAACCATAGGTTTCACACACGTTATAGTTAGGAATTAGCATTTAAAACATCCTTGCAAATTCACTGAAAAAACCATAGGTTTCACACATGTTATGGTTAGCTGGACATTTCACTTGTACAAAACCATTGAAATTCCCCCGTTATAGTTAGTTCAGCTGACTATAACTCGCGCGACCGCAATCCACTGCTGATGACGTCACATTTTACATCACTCATGACATGGTCAGTGACATCACTCATGACATCACTGATGACATCTCAAATGACATCACTGATGACATCACTGATGACATCATCCAGTGAATATGTGTCTTTCTGAAAAATAAATATTTTTTATATATGTATATCTAAAGGTTAATGGAAGAATAAATGGGTAAATAAGTGTCTAAATGGATGGTTTTTTTTGTAAAATTGTATAACTGACTTATTAACAGTATCTTAGTGAATACAAGTATTAGTGAGTAATTTTTAAATATTTAAATATCTGTATCAGTGTCTCACTTTGTGTATAAGTGGCTGCATGGGTTGGTGAGTAGCTACATGAGTGTGTATATGGGTTATTAGTTTGTTTTTAGAGTATCAGTATGAGTGTCTGTTTGGTTCAGTGGGGGATGTTACTTAGCGTATAGATGCATGAATGAGTGACTCACTGTTTGTATGTGTTTTGAAGACAGTATGTGAGCAGGACAGTATGGGTGGATGAGTGTGTGTATGGGTGAGTAAGAGAGTGAATGACTGTCTCAATACTGTCTTTATGAGTAAGTCCATATGTTTTAAACTAGTATATGTGAGTATTCATGTATATAAGTGAGGATATATGAGAGTGAGATATTGGAAGAGTTCCTGTATAAATAAGTATGTGTTTCTATAGGTGATTGTTTAAGAGAGTAAGTATGTGTACGTTTCTGTAGAAGTAAGTGTAGTGGTGTGTGTATAGCTGTATATGCAAGTAAATGGATGCTTATTTGCATGTGTGAGTATGTGTGTGAGTAACTCTATGTATGAGTGTAGGTGTGTAACAGGATGTATAGGTGTATGAGTACATATGATGACTGAGTACATGTATGAGTGACTATATAGAAGTGTTGATTAATGAGTGGATGCGTATGTAGATTTTGGAATTACTGAATAGGTTGTTCTAACTGGTATTGGTATCTCTATACTTTTCAAAACTTTAGTTTGTATTTTTCAATGTGTGTATCAAAGTTTATATTAGTATAAGAGGAGGTCTGCCACTCTTACACAAGGATGATGTCATCAGTGATGTCATCAGTGATGTCATTTGAGATGTCATCAGTGATGTCACGAGTGATGTCACTGACCATGTCATGAGTGATGTAATATGTGACGTCATCAGCAGTGGATTGCGGTCGCGCGAGTTATAGTTAGCTGAACTAACTATAACGGGGGAATTTCAATGGTTTTGTACGAGTGAAATGTCCAGCTAACTATAACATGTGTGAAACCTATGTTTTTTTCAGTGAATTTGCAAGGTTTTTTAAATGCTAATTCCTAACTATAACGTGTGTGAAACCTATGGTTTTTTCAGTGAATATATATATATATATTATCTACTGGCGGTCGCCAGTAGATAGTTATAGTTACAACCTAGTTTCCATAGGAAATCTCAAAATTCTATTTTGAATAACTTTGGCGCCGGTTGACAAATCCTCGTGAAATTTTCAAAACAAATGGGGCACTCCGTTCAGCTCCTACCCTGAAAGTCTTGGGGTGATTCGTGAAGCGGGGGCCGAGAAAAAGGGGGGTCCCAAAACGTGTTTTCCCCATGCATTTTTCCATAGGACCTTTAGTCGAAGGTACAGCCCGAACGGCTGAACAGAATTCCGTGAAATTTGGCAAAGAGGTAGTCCTCAGGTCAGGCATGTGCCTTTTGCATATATGGTGTAAATCCGTTCAGTAGTTCCTGTGAAAATCAAAAGTAAAATCATATACATATCTGGGCGGAGCCTAACCACACATCTCATTGTGAGATCTGATTGGCTGTCAGCACTTCATCCAAGAAGTGTTGGCAGCCATCTTAGGACCAATATACATGATAACACCTCATTAAAAAGCATTGCAGTTAATAGAAGGTTTTAAGACTTTAGTTACATTATAAATCATTTGTTGATGGTACCATACTCATTTTAGGAATTGTGGTATGTTCTAAGGTGATTTTACCATGTGAAAAAGCCTTCTGCTGGGATATCATGAATCATGTTTGAGAGAAAACTATTTTCACATGCTTTTCCCACAGAGGTTTGGAAGGTGATCTATAAGCCAGTCAGTCAGTCAGTCAGTCAGTAATACTTTATTCGATAAAAAAATGTCATCATAAAAGTAGTATACAGTATTCATGACCTATTATGAATCATCATTAAAATTTTACAACAAAAGTCACATAAAAATCTCAATACAGAAAATATAGTTTAAAATTCATCAATTACTCTACAATTAACGGCATAAATACTTGTTTCCCCGACTAAATAAGTAACAGGGGTCTCTAACCCAGCCCATGAATCATTCCTTCAATATGACGTCCCGGCCTGCAAGGTAAGTAGGAGCTTTAGTCTCCTCAAACGGATCACCCAAGCACTTCCGATAAATTTGGCAACACCACATACCAAGGAAGAGGAAGATGTATCAGTACAGAGCACTCGCAGGGCCATTACGTGACATCGCAGGCCCAGGCCCCTGCATAGCGGTTTTAGCCATATCCTTCTAGATACTCTGTAAGCCGGGCAAGCAAACATAAAATGCGCCACAGACTCAATAGGGGCTGCACAGCACGGGCACCCCTTTGATGAACTACCTTGTGCATTCCACCCGAAGGTAAAGGCATTTACAGGGAGGGTTCCATACCTAAGTTTTAAGTATAGTGATCTATCCAATGGTTTCTCGATGTAATCAAGGAGTAATTCAAATTGGCATAACCCCTTTATTTCTAGAAACCGCTCGGTGAGGGAACCCACACCACCTCTGGACAGGCTCTCCATCTTAACCCACTCCCAATAAAGCTTCTTGATGACTAATTTAGGTGGCGGGGAATGACTCTTCCATAGATCACTTAGGCCTATGAGTCCCACCAGCTGACCTAAGTTACTCAGCCACTTAATCCTATTACCTTTATCCAACAGGATAAGTTCATCCAATGCCGCAGCATAGTTCTTGAGCTCCTCAGTCCTTCTCAGCCGTACCCAGAAAAGTAGGGGGCGAAGGCGCACTATTTCCTTAAGGGGGCGCCTGCCCATATCTAAACGTAATGGTAACACTGGGGTAGAGGTTGGTAAGGTGACCAGGTCTCTCAAGAACTTGTTTTCTAAAATGATTAAATCCTGAATATTCTCAAACCCCCATAGTTCGGAGCCATACAGAGCACTTGGCAAAATTTGACCTTCATAGATGGCTAGAGCCGGGGCCACAGGTTTACTCACTGACTCCCTATGCTCGCGTATTACCACCCCAGCAACTCTTTTGAAATTTAGTGACATTTTAGCCAGATGGTCATTCCAGCGCATCCGGCTATTCACCCTGACACCCAGGTAGTCAAAGGACTCCACCATGTCCAGAGACTCCCCATTGAGCGAAAAATTATTCCGAAATCTTCTGGACGGGGAGAGGGCCATCAATTTCGTTTTCGTAGTATTAATTGTAAGGCCCCTGTCATTACAGAAGTCACTAAAGCGATGTAATAGCTTTTGAAGGCCTGCCGGGGTTTTTGAAATCAGGATGGTATCGTCCGCGAAGAGGAGGGTTGGTATTTTTTCCCCAGCCAGGGATGGCGCATCCGCCGCCTCAATCCTCAGGTGGTCCACCACACCATTCACAAATAGGGAGAATAGGGTCGGCGCCATGACGCATCCCTGGCGGACTCCCCTCATCACGGGGACCCTCTCAGTCAATTGGCCTTGGGTACCCCATCTGATTCTTGCATAGTTCCCTTCATGGAGCTTAACTATAAGATCCAAAAGGTATCCCGGCAAACCCATCTCCTCCAAAACTTCCCATAGCCTAGCTCGGGGGACCAGGTCGAACGCCATCCTGAGATCTATAAACGCCAGGTAGAGACTACCCTGGTTAATTAGCACAGTTTTCCAGTAGATCGCAAAAAAGCGGAAGACCTGGTCCATTGTACCCACTTTTTTCCGGAACCCGGCCTGGAAGTGAGAGAGGACCTGCTCCTCCTCCATCCATACACCTACTCGCAAAATGATGACCCTGCCAACCACTTTCTGAATTACGTCTATCAGGCTAATTGGTCTGTAGTTGGCAGGGTCATCCCTGTCACCCTTTTTAAAGACTGTGATCAATAAGATAAACTGGGAGCATATTTTCTGTAAATTCACATTATCTTTCTCAGTCATGTGAGAATGAAGTCTGACATTCTCAGTAAAACATGTCCATCCAACAAGGGCAGAGACTGTCAGTTGATTCCTTTGTGTTCTACTGCAGCTTCCCAGAGTGTTCCAAAGAACAACTAGAGCGCTAACAGTCTTACTTATGACAAAGGTATGGCACACCTGAAGCCATCTTGATTGGAATAAAGTGGTAACATTTAAAACATTTAATTTAAAAAGGGACAAAATGAGAGGGTTCATTTTGCCATAGAATGTATGATTAGTGCTGCAGAAAGAAAAATTAGGGCACATTTTGAGTGACTTCTCAAATCCTCTTCTATTTCATTAAAGAATTCTGACATGCAGACTGAAACATGCACTTTCAATGCCAGCAGCAGACTTCCCTGGTGAGCAGTAGCTTTACTACAGTGATCTAATGAGCGACTAGAGTGCTAACATTCTGAATTTATGGCAAATGTGTGACACATCTGAATGCCTTCTTCATTGAATCAAAGTAAAAAACTGACAGTATGCCTACTGAGGAGACTGCAGTAAATGAGGAAATTAGGAATCTTCATAACAAGGTTCCCAAGATGGCCACCAGAGACAAAAGAGCCCAAATGTAGCACAAATATCACCGAGATGTAGCCCAAGTATAGCCCAATGACAGAAATCCCAGAGTGTTTTAAAGAACAACTAGAGCGCTAACAGTCTTACTTATGACAAAGGTATGGCACACCTGAAGCCATCTTGATTGGAATAAAGTGGTAACATTTAAAACATTTAATTTGCAAAGGAACAAAATGAGGGGGTTCATTTTGCCATAGAAATTATGATTAGTGCTGCAGAAAGAAAACTTAGGGCACATTTTGACTTCTCAAATCCTCTTCTATTTCATTAAAAAGTTCTGACATGCAGACTGAAACATGCACTTTGAATACCAGCAGCAGACTTCCATGGTGAGCAGTAGCTTTGCTACAGTGATCTAATGAGGAACTAGAGTGCTACCATTCAGAATTTATGGCAAATGTGTCACATCTGAATGCCTTCTTGATGGAACCAAAGTAAACAAGCATTGAAAATGCAATAGGTCTCGCCCTCGTTTAAGTTAAAGCAATTCTGTTTATAATTAGGTGGCTTTTTAGCTTTGCTTTTAGTAGTGTTTTTCAAAATTTCATATACATACCATGCATATGTATGCATATATGTATATGTATATGTTTGCATGAATTTATATTTATATAGATATGGGAGATGTAGTCCGTAATTGCTTATCCATAGATGGTTGCTTCCTTAGTAATTGCCAGCTCATAGCTCTACATTGAGCCCCAAGGAGTGAAGCCGCGCTCAATCCATGCGCCGTGCTCCACATTGAGCCCCGTGCTTCGGAACTCGTGGCCCCCTTCACATGGGGTGGTGCTCGCTCAGCGGCTGGTCTGCCGCTTGTTACATCAAGGCTCATAGGGGTGACCAAAGGGCAAGCAGCATTCGAACACGACACTCTTTTCCCCAGTAAAAGCATTTATTTGGTATGCTCTACTTCGCTTCTCAGACTATTAGCATACGACTGCCACCTGACACGTTTCGTAGTTCACTTCCTCAGAGGCACCGCAGTCGAAGGAAGCAAGCCAGGCCACATCCTCCTTTTTAATCCAATCGTCCGCTGATCTGCAGCTGCTCTGGATGAGACAAAACGCAATGATTAATGGGAGATGTAGTCCGTAATTACTTATCCATAGATGGTTGCTTCCTTAATAATTGCCAGTTCATAGCTCTACATTGAGCCCCAAGGAGTGAAGCCGCGCTCAATCCATGCGCCGTGCTCCACATTGAGCCCCGTGCTTCGGAACTCGTGGCCTCCTTCACATGGGGTGGTGCTCGCTCAGAGGCTGGTCTGCCGCTTGTTACATCAGGCTCATAGGGGTGACCAAAGGGCAAGCAGCACTCAAACACGACACTCTTTTACCCAGTAAAAGCATTTATTTGGTATGCTCAGCTTCGCTTCTCAGTCTATTAGCATACGACTGCCACCTGACGCGTTTCGTAGTTCACTTCCTCAGAGGCACCGCAGTCGAAGGAAGCAAGCTGGGCCACATCCTCCTTTTTAATCCAATCGTCCGCTGATATGCAGCTGCTCTGGATGAGACAAAACCCAATGATTAATGGGAGATGTAGTCCATAATTACTTATCCATAGATGGTTGCTTCCTTAATAATTGCCAGTTCATAGCTCTACATTGAGCCCCAAGGAGTGAAGCAGCGCTCAATCCATGCGCCGTGCTCCACATTGAGCACCGTGCTTCGGAACTCGTGGCCCCCTTCACATGGGGTGGTGCTCGCTCAGCGGCAGGTCTGCCGCTTGTTACATCAAGGCTCATAGGGGTGACCATCCAACCACACACAAACTCAGTGTCCCATACAAATACTCACCCAACTAATCAATAACTAATATACACACTCATGTAGTTAGTGACCAACTGAGGCAGCATGTTATACAACAATAGAGACAGTGCTGCACACATTCACATAGTTTCGTTACTAATCCATGTATTAAGTGAGACACTTTTAACTACTCACTTAAAAAGACAGTCAGACAGCTACTAAATCCTCCATCCAGACAGTTATATATCCACTCAATCTTCAATACAGATTGGTATATATATAATACATATTTAAATTTCAAACTAAACCACATTCAGTGGATGATGTCATCAGTGATGTCATTTGAGATGTCATCAGTGATGTCATCAGTGATGTCACTGACCATGTCATGAATGATGCAATATGTGACATCATCAGCAGTGCATTGCGGGCGCGTGAGTTATAGTTAGCAGAACTAACTATAACGGAGGAATTTCTATGGTTTTGTACGAGTGAAATGGGCAGCTAACTATAACACCCCTGAAACCTATGGTTTTTTCTGTGAATATATATCTGTGTAGGCATTTTTTTGTGTTGCTAATAAGTTTGGGTCCATTTGATGAAATAGTGTTATTTTTGCTTACTTTGTGTAAGGAAAGTTTGGGGTGCTGTTTGTGATTTGGTGTAAATCCATTCAGTGGTTTTTGAAAAACTAAGGTTTCAAAAAAATTATTTATCTGGATGATTGGGTCTGCAATAGGCTCACAAGAGTTTAGTTGGAGCGGCAATTTAAAAATAGAGCTTTCTGGTTGTCCCAGGGAGCTTTTTTCCCTTGGGCCATTTCGCTTCTGTGGGAGTAAGACTCCTGTGGGAGTGAGCACTCCGACTGGCTGCCAGCAACATGAGAAAAACGTTGCTGGCAGCCATTACAGGACTCGGGGACATAGTAAAAATAAACAAGCATTGGCATAGCAAATAGGTCTCGCTTTTGGGACCTTATAAGTATTTAGTTATGCAGCACAATACCCTTGGTGCAACAACATGAACTGTTGCATGGCTAAACACTTTTAAGGTCCCAAAGGTGAGACCTATTGGCTATGCCAGTGCTTGTTGCATTTCTGTTTACCCCTTGCAGGTGGGAGCTGTGGGCAGATAGACTGTACTACTTTGTACTGTTGCCCATTTGTGTTATGCCTGCTTTGGGCAGCACCTCTGTCGCAGGAGGGCAGAGGAGAGGAGTGGAGGATTGCACAGTGAGGGGTACGATGACGGGGGGGTGCTGAAGCCACATGAAGAATCGGCTTACTTTAGGCAGGTCATACTCTGGCGTCGCCTTGAATACCATGCTGATCTTCCATTTCCTCTGTCACGGCCAGGCCTCTCTTGTATCAGAATACCTACCCCACCCCGGGCGGGTGCACAATGAAGGTGGAACTCAGATGAAGCCTAGCCTCTGCCTAAACGTCTCTTGGGCTGTCCAAGCTCTGAATCTTCGTTTGCTTGAGCAGCATGTAAAGAATCCTCGAGCCTACATAGTACGTGCAGTGAGGGGGCACAGGAAAGTAGACAGTGTGTGCACAGATTCGCCTGCTTTCGCTTGCAGGCAGATCTAGAGTCAGAAATGGTTTGTTGAAAACTCTGCCCTGCCGTAGGAGCTCTCTGCCATTCAGTTCCCTTGAAGGGAAGTCTCAAGGCATCCATAGCTGTGAAGTCTGCCTGGGCTGAATAATCAATCGTAATCGTAGCAATTAATATTGAGGGTTTCTTGGAAACTCTAAACCTAAATTTCCTCACAGTGGTGCGTGAAAGAGCTGCGATGCCTGTGAACACCAAGGTGCATAGGCTAGTGCAGTCTTTTCTTCATTCTCTTCCTCGGATCAGCTGATGGTGCTGCCAGGCGAGAAGCAGAGAGAGAGAGGAGTACCCATGATGAAACAGCCTTCTCTAACAAGTAAAGTCAAGTTTAGATGTTAAGGGAACTAATTCCAAGGAATCACATTTTGCAGCCTGTGTGCATTGTATTTGTGTTTTTGAATAGGGAAATCCTCTTCTACTTGTGCATGCAGCTAAACTATATTCGAAGTGACCTGCTTACACTGGAGTTTCAAAAATGATCATGTTTGGTTATGTACCATGTTGGAAATACCCACTCCCACACCGGAAGGGTGGTGGTGGTCTTCCCGAACACACTGTGGTAGCTTGGCTCGAGTGGTCAGGAAACAGGCACCGTGCTAAGCATACGTTATACCCATACAATAACCATGCGTGCATCCGTTCCAAAAACGACTCTACACCGTAAAAATTATGAAAATATCTTTCTTTATCTTTTTCTCTCAGTTGCTGATTGGAAAAATAAATAAGACAATCACAATGTACAAATTTTAAATAGTGCAGGTCAAATAAATACTGTCTGAAGATTCAATAAATAGGGGTGATCATAAATATAAGGGACATAAATATAAGTGCAGGTAATACAGGCAATTAAATATTCTGAGGCAATAAATACTGTACCAATAAATATTGTGCACCAACAAGTCCTGTGGACCAATAAATATAGTGAAGTAATAAATAGGTAAAACTCAATAAATACAGTGCCCCCAATAAATAATTAACAGTATACAGCAACACTCATGTAATCAGATCACTTTTCAATTCCTAAGGGCTGATTTGGCCCAGGCACAGCTTGTAGGGTTGTGGAAGGCTTGAGGGGGGGGGTCTACTCCCTGGCTGGGACAAGGCTGAGGCCTAAACTGAGGTAGATCAAGGGGGGAATACCAGTGCCCTGGCTTTCTCTCTCCACACAACCTCTCTAGGTTAGTCCCAGTTCACCCCTGGCACAGTCAGGTTGGTTTCAGCACCTCCCTAGCCCCTTAGAGCAGTCTCTCAGGTCTCCACAGGGCCTTAGGCGCCCTCTACTCCACTTACTGCCCTTTTTCTGATGTTCCGACGCCGCTGGAGTCGTGTCGATGCCGTGAGGCGGTTCCGGATCGATCTCGGCGGCCTCGGCACAATGTCAGTTCTTTGTCGACGCCGGTAGGCGGTTCCGGTCCGATGTCGGCGGCCTCGGGTCGATCTCGACCTCCGATTCGACGGCGTCGGGCAGTCTCTACTCGATGTCGACTCCGGGTGGCTCCAGTCCGATGGCGCTCTCGGCTTCGATGACGTCAGCCGGCCTGGCCTCGATGTCGACTTCCGGCGACTCCGGGGTGCGATCCTCACCCCCGACCTCCGGTGCTCCTCTCCTCAGGTTCCGGCGACTCCGGAGTGCGATCCTCACTCCCGACCTCCGGTACACTTCACCTCGGTCTCCGACGACTCCGGAGGGCGGACTTCACTCCTCCGATGACGCCGCTCGCTCGACCTCGGTTCACTTCCTCCTCGACCTCTGGTATTCCTCACGACCTCCGTCGGCGCCCTCTCACGACCTCAGGCGGCTCCGGGTACGACGTCTGCTTCTTCAGTCAGCGCCGCTTCTCCACCTCGGGCTCCAGATCTCAGGCTACTCGACGCCGGACTCCAGGGAAACCAGTTTCCAGGTCAGGATCTTGCTATCTTCTGTTTCTAAGGCCTGTTCCTGCTGTCCAGGTCCTTAGGATGAGTTTTTCTGGCTTTTTCCCACACAGGGCTCCAGGCTGGGATCCGTCAGTAGGGACTAGTATCAAGGGTGGGTTTATGGACCCCACTCCAGGCACAAGTTTCCACCCCTGCTGCTTCACTCCTTCCTCCTTCACTGTTGTGCTGCTCACTCTTCACCAGTCAGGTGCCAACTGCCAGCTCCAACTGCCAACACTCTGTCTTAACCTCCCAACATTCTAAACCGCCTCCAACTGTCACAGAGTTCTGGAATGTTCTGGAAGGTGCTGGTAGGTTCCAGTGGATGCTGGTGATGTCACAGGTGGCCACCATTTTGTGCTCCAGGCCCTCAGACAGAAGTTTCAGGGGTAGCTAAAATGGCTCCCTGAATCTGCAGCAACACTAAAAAGTCTGGTGGTTCCCAAAAAGGAAAAATTCAAACAGGGTTTGAGGCAAAAGTGGGACAAAATAAATAATGATGAGGAGGGACCACCCAAAGGGCTGACAGGTCTAACATACCAGTTTTACCTCTCTTGAAAACCTTGGTGCATGATGTAATGTTTTCTTGGTAGTTGGCGTTTATTTTTCTGTGTAGTAGCTTTGCTTTCTTTCTTCTTGATATCTGCTTGCTAATGCCATTATTTGGGCTCCACACGACTTGAACAACTCCTCCAATCTACCCTGCAATATGTTAAATGTGTTTTGAAGGGATTTCAGTGCATTCGTAGATTGCCTATTTGCCACGCAGAACGGCTGCATTTCATTACAATGCACATAAAGGTTTTCGGAAGCGTAAACTATTGTAATTTATTGGACAAAATAAAACGCAGAGGAAATGTTCTATGAAAGAGATTGTTTACTGTGAGTAATAACATTTTCGGGATTTGCCTGAATCTGGGCACAAAGATAATCACAAAGACAGTTACAGTTATTTTGTCCATAATGCCTCAGTTCTGCAGAAGTAGAAACTAAATAGTTGTAAGCTTCAACAAGCGCGCGTGCCTCGCGCTGCAGCGGGAGAGAGAGGCGGAGGGGTGCACCCGCGAGTGGTGCGCGCGCGCTGGAGAGAGCGTCTGCTCTTTTTCAAAGCACGTGCTTGTAGCACGCTGCTGCACACTCCTGCAAGCTGTATGCTGCCTCAAGCACGAGTATGTGCTTGGAAAAAGAGCTGCACGATGGCTAAAGGTCTCCTATGCAGCGCTTGTGCGTTGCATAGGCAAGACCTAACAAACATAATAGACACAAGAATGTCACTGAAGAAGGAAAGGCATAGCGAGCATTGGAGAGGCAGAGCGAGGCGCTCGTGCTTGTGCGCATAACCGCAAGCTCTAGGTCGCCACAAGCAAAAGCGTGTGGTAGCATTTTCTGGAGCCACACACTAAATGCCTCGCAGTACAGCGCATGCGCTGGCTCAGCGAGACCTAAAAATGATATAAGGGGGCAAGGTAGGGATACCCTGCCCCGTAGGATCCACAGGGGGACCAAAATGAAGAAAACAAAATCAGTGTGTATTGCCACAATCCCTCAGGACTCCTACAGAATTGTGGCAAAAACAACAACAAAAATAAAAAGATTGGCCGCCCAGACGAACCCTATGGAAGAGGGAAACCGTCACCTGACGTAAGGTGGCGGATCGCAGCGGTCTATTAGGAGTATAGAAGGCAAACCGCTTTTGAATGTAGAGAGGACCCGTATTGTGCAAGGCACGGTGGGCCAAAATCAGGGATTTGAATTGCACTCTTTGGAGGACTGGCAGCCAGTGTAAATCACAGAGGTGTTTTTTGACGCTAGATCGACCTGAGATTTTAAACAGGAGTCTAGAAGCGGCATTCTGAATGGTCTGTAGTTTGTTAATTAGGTATCTAGGATTAGGTATCTAGGGGTACCCAAATACAGAGCGTTAGCGTAGTCAAGCCGAGAAAGAATAAGGGCACGAATCACGGCTTCCTTGGCTGACTGAGGCAGTAACGGGAGAAATCTTCTCAATACCTTGAGAGTGCCAAAACACTGACCAACCAGTTTAATAATTTGATAAGTAAACCGTAAGTCCTCCGTGAACCAAATCCCAAGATTGTTTGCAGGAGAGCCCTCAGAGTGAGGGCGGGGCAGATTAGAAGGCCATAAAGATGATCTAAAATCAGAGGGGAACCGTCCATACAGGAGAACTTCAGACTTGTCCTCATTACATTTTAGATGTGCAGCGGCCAGCCACTTAAAAACTGCCGAAAGGCAGTTCTGGGCGGACGCAGTAGACCAATCTGAATCCATCCATGTAAAAAAGGAGTTGTGTATCATCCGCATAGGCCATTATTTTTGCACCAAGTTCCTCTGCCAAAAAAATCAAAGGTGTAAGATAGATATTGAAGAGCAGGGGACTCAAGGTGGATCCCTGCGGGACGCCCATAGATACCTTCCTCACTGTCGAGGACAAAGGCGGCATCCACACCTGCTGGGACCGGTCCTCTAAGAAAGATTTTAGCCAGTTCAACACATGGCCACCGACACCAATGTTAGCCAGGCGAGAAAGAAGGAGCTGATGAGGAACCGTATCGAAGGCGGCAGAGAGATCGAGTAGCACTAAAGCTGCTCTGCCGCCCGCATTAAGGCACCCCCGAATAGCTTCGGCCACCTCCACCAGCGCAGTCTCGGTACTATAGGCGGACCTAAAACCAGACTGTGCAGGGTGTAATAGGCCGGAGGATTCCACGAAGGCTTCCAGTTGCCGAAAAACAACCTTCTCACAAATTTTAGCCATGGCAGGGAGAAGAGAAATAGGACGATAGCTAGTCAGAATAGAAGGGTCGAGTGAGGGTTTTTTCAGGAGAGGAAGAAGTTTAGCCTGCTTCCAGCTACTGGGAACCGTAGAAGTCTGCAGGGAAAGATTTATAATTCTGTTGACCTTCAGAGAGATCACCTCAGCAATACCAGCAAACACTCTGGCCGGAGCGGGGTCAGAGGGAGACCCTGATTTGAGAGTTTTAAGATAGCCAACGTGTCACATTCCTCAACATACGTGAACATGGAGAAGGAAGAGGAACAGACAGGAAAGGTCGGGAGAGTCAGGGAAGAGGAATCAGTCGGAGAAGAAGAATCCTGACCAAGGCTGTCCTGAATCACTTGGATTTTATCGATAAAGAAAGACGACTGTTCCTCACAACGCTCTAAGAAGGCTGGAAGGGGAGATTGTCCTGCGGCAGGAGATAAGAAACTTCTGACGATCGAGAAGATCTCTTTGCTGTTGTTTTTGGCTTTGGCTATACGGGCAACAAAGAAACTGCTCTTAGCTGCGCTAATAGCTGCGTAATAGTCACGTTGGGCCTTACGCAGAGTAGCCTTGGCTGAAGGACAGTAGGCCCGGTGCCATATGCGCTCCAATGCCTTACAAGACAGTTTAAGAGCTCTAAGCGAGGGCGAGTACCAAGGTTTGGGTGGAATGGCCCTAGGTCTGCGAACGTGGTGAGCTTTAGACACTGTTTCCACACCACGAGCAATCCATGAGGAAAAATCGGCACATTCAGTCTCCAGGATGCTGGTACGTGAAGGTTCCGACCGAGCCAACGTATTTGCATGAGCCGGAATGTCGATCCTGCGAGACTGTGAGTCATGAACAGGACGGGCACTAGGCGAGAATTTACCAATAAACCATGAGAAATGAAGCAGATAATGGTCAGACCATGAGATCGGTAGCGGGTCAGGAGTTAAAATATCAAAATTGGAGCAGATCAAATCAATCAAATGCCCCCCTTGATGGGTAGGTGATTTGATCCATTGGGTCAAGTGAGCCAGGTCACACAAATCATTTAACTCCCTAGAACCCGGCGCATCAGGACAATAAAGATGTATATTAAAATCCCCTAGAAGAAGAAACCTTGGGAATCGCAGGGCACGCGGAATGATCACATCATCCAAGACCTTAAGAAAGCCACCCGGGGAACCCGGGGGCCGGTAAACCAACGTACCACCCAAGGTAAAATGGGGGTACAAAGCAATAGAAAAATCAAGGGCCTCACCGTCTACAAACCCCACCGAGGCTTCACAGGAGAACGACCAAATGTCTCGGAGAACTAAGGCAATACCACCTCCTCTCCCAGAGGATCTATCAAGTCTAACAATTTTAAACCCAGGTGGAATAGAAAGTGCGATCGTAGGGGCACACGACTCATTTAGCCATGTCTCGGTTATGAATAGTAGGTCCAAGCCCGCATCAGAGAGAAGTTCGTATATATCAGGGGCATGTTTCACCATCGACCGAGCATTGATGAGTGCAGCCTGAATAATAGCTCCACAATCATGGTGACTAGTACCGCCCCTTAGGCCGAGACAAAAATTACAGGCAGGGCAGAACGAAGTGAGGTCCTGGATCACAGCCCAGTTCTTACAGCCCTTGCGGCATGGCGTGTTCAGGGCCAACAATTGACTTTTACTATATCTCTTACCTCCTAACACCTCCCCACTCAAACCGGCAGCATGGCACGCCCCTTGCACGTCCTTGGCGCGGACGGGCGCAGACGGGCCTACCTTTGGCGTGCCTTCGGCTCACCGCCGGCGCGCCCGCTGCGCCCGTCCACTGCGTGAACGCAGCATCCGGTTTTTGAAGGAAGGGAGTGGGTGGAGTCAACGAGACTAGAATGCTGACACAAGCGAGAAGCGCCCTCGAGTGTCACACGTCAAAAGTGCAAAGTGGCAATAAATAAGCACGGGCTAAAAGCAGAATTCAGTTCTTATTCTAAAAAATACCATAAAAATCTGACTTTTTGACCAGTAAAATACATACAAGAGCACAGAAAACGTTATTTGAATTTTTACAAGGATTACAAAAGTTCAGAACACACTTATGCCCCCCACAACGTAAAGCAGCAACAGTGCAAACACAATTACCGGCGCGAACGCAGCATCCGGTTTTTGAAGGAAGGGAGTGGGTGGAGTCAACGAGACTAGAACGCTGACACGAGCGAGAAGCGCCCTCGAGTGTCACGCGTCAAAAGTGCAAAGTGGCAATAAATAAGCACGGGCTAAAAGCAGAATTCAGTTCTTATTCTAAAATATACCATAAAAATCGGACTTTTTGAACAGTAAAAAACACACAAGAGCACAGAAAACGTTATTTGAATTTTTACAAGGATTACAAAAGTTCAGAACACACTTATGCCCCCCACAACGTAAAGCAGCAACAGTGCAAACACAATATATGGGGAGGGACGCACATGGCTCCCTCCCCAAGCCGTTTTTCCCCAGGGCCTAATCTATTTAATAAGGCGAACGGGCCGTGTGAACCCTCCCTCCCCTTTATAATAAATAAGTCTCTTGGGGATGGGGTCCTCGGGGCAAAATGAGGCTCTCAGCTCCCCTCCTCTAAAAAAACAAAATAGATGCCACCACTGTATGTGGTCCCTGATGCCAGACAAGGTGGCCCCTTCCCCTTTACAATAAGACACTGCCTCAGGGGATGGGGTCCTCAGGGACTATAAAGCATTGGGGAGGTAGCCCACTGTCCCACCCTCCTTTTATTGAAATTTCGGCCCCTGAGATGGGGTTGTGGGGGCCTAATTAGGCTCAGGGAGGAGGGCTTCACCCCCTTCCCATTATTAAGTACTTGGGATTGGTTCCCTGTGGTCTATCAAGGCTCAGTGGAGGCCCCCTTTTAACATATAGATATTAAACAAAATACATATTACGTGGAGGGGGCATGTTGCATGGCCCCACTCCCTAAGCCTCATTAGCCCCTTTGGACCCTATCCCATGGACTGTATTTTTTTTAAAGGGGGGTGCATATCCCCCCTCCGGGGCCTTATTAGGCCCTGGAGACCCCATTCCCCAGGGCTTTAAATATATATATACGCACCGCCAGCAAGTGCGCAATCATTACCCAACCCTGGACCAATTTTAAAAATCTTGTGAAGACGATTGTGGGTAACGGACGCTGCCATATACCAGATATTGCTTAAAATGCAATTGTTGTTTGTGGCTCGTAATCGGTTCCTGCTGCCTGCGCTTACCTCGGAAGAAGTTCAAGGATGAATGAAACGCGTCAGGACTGCCCGTAGCTGCTCAATAAATGCCTTTAGCATCAGTGTTGCGTGTGCGGCTCATGCCTTTCCAGCAATGTGGAGAAAAGTGTTTGAATTGTTAGAGGTTTGGTCCCGCCGCAGAGCTATGCACCGCCAGCAAGTGCGCCATCATTACCCAACCCTGGACCAATTTTAAAAACCTTGTGAAGACGATTGTGGGTAACGGACGCTGCCATATACCAGATATGGCATGGTTCCTTGCAGCCTCGAAAATAGGACTGCAAACGGAGCAACACTGACCTGGAAATCAAATCGTTCCGGTGAGACAGCAAAAAAACGAACATTGGCACAGCCCACTGGAGGGTTTTCATTATGACTGATTCACGAAACCACAAATCCCAGCATGCATCAAAAAAACACCCACCATGGTGTCCACTAGAGGGCCGAAATTGCTTAAAATGCAATTGTTGTTTGTGGCTTGTAATCGGTTCCTGCTGCCTAGGATTACCTCGGAAGAAGTTCAAGGATTGAAACACGTCAGGACTGCCCGTAGCTGCTCAATAAATGCCTTTAGCATCAGTGTTGCGTGTGCGGCTCATGACTTGCCAGCAATGTGGAGAAAAGTGTTTACATATATATATATATAAATATATATATATATATATATATATATATATATATATATATATATATATATATATATATATATATATATATATTATCTACTGGCGGTCGCCAGTAGATAGTTATAGTTAGGACCGAGTTTCCATAGGAAATCTCAAAATTCTATTTTCAATAACTTTGGCGGCGGTTGACGATTCCTCGCGAAATTTTCAAAACTAATGGGGCGCTCCGCTCAGCTCCTACCCTGGAAGTCTCAGGGTGATTCGTAAAGCGGGGGCTGAGAAAAAGGGGGGGTCCCAAAACACGTTTTCCCCATGGATTTTTCCATAGGGACTTTAGTCGCAGCTACAGCCTGAACGGCTTAACATAATTATGTGAAATTTGGCAGAGAGGTAGCTAAAAAGTCCATGAAGTGCCTTTTGCAGGTTTGGTGTAAATCTGTTCAGTATTTCCAGAGAAAAAAGCATTTAAAACAATATATATATATCTGTAAGCGCGCAGCGTACGCGCTGGGTGCGCGCACTCGGCAGTGCGCGAGCGAACTTCTGATTGGTTGTTAGAAGTAAGTAAACATTCGAATCAGTGGAAATTAGGAAGCGGCGGCCGCCATTTTGTCTCTCGCATAAAGAGGGGGTGAGAAACAAAGGGGGAGAACGTGAAAAGGGGGCAGAGTGGTGAGATATTGACCCACTAGGCATTGTAAGGGGGTCACAGTAGGACCTTGTAGGGCAAAAAAAAAAAATTATATTTTGAAAAAAAACTTTTTAAAAAAAAGAATAAAAAATCGCATTTAAGTGTTTAGATATAAGGTGGCTCTAAAAAGAGCCCTTGTGTTCATTGTGTGTTTTTTGGTACCTACAAGTAAGTACCGATGCAGAGTCTAAAGTTCAAGAGGAAGACTCTGTTGCCTTCATCAGTGAAGTGTACACCATCTCCTCTATAAATGTCTTGCATGTTGTAACGCAAGTTGTTGTGGTATATAGAACCCATACCATAGTCTCTGAGGAAAGCAGAAATAGATTTGTTGACGTGCTTCCTTGCTTTGTCAATCTGTGGACAAAATTGGTTGGATCAGTTCCACTTTTGCCTTTGGCATATATTAGAATATACAAAGGCAGTTTGTGGAAAAAGCGACATCAATTGCACAAAGGTGTCCTTAATAAGCATTTCCAGACCTACCCCAGTTAGAGTGCCTAGTTCATTACCACCACAGTGCACAATAATAAGGTTAGGCTGTGGGAGATGTAGAAAGGTTTTCACCAAAGGCATTAATTGGTGCCACTTTAACCCTCTCTGACCAAACCATTTAATGTCTACATTTGGCAAAGCAAGATCTCTCACCATACCTCTTTTTTCTGCAAACTTTTCACTCCAGAAGACATAGCTGTGACCTACAATCCACGCTGTGAACATCTTCCAAGGAGATCTGGATGCACTCAGGAGGTGTCTTTCAGTAGAAAGGCAATATGAAATGAAAGACAGTTGTAAAATGGAGGCATACATATTTTTTTAACATAAAAAGAACACATTGGCTGATTCAAATCTTTTAACAGAAAAAAGTAGGCTGTATGTGTATATTTTTAGAAGCATGTTTTGTATTGGTTCAGAAAATTGTGTTCCCACAGAAGATTAGATTGGATTTGCTGTTAGGTTGGACAGGTGAACTACTCTTGCTCTTTGGATTTGAAACATTGTGTGCTGAACTTCTGACCTTTCTCCTCACAGCAGTGTTCCATGAGCTGTTGCTATGGTAGCAGGCAGAAGTCAAGTTGGGGGAAGGGTACATTTGGAAAGGGGTTGAAGTTTTCAACCAATAGAAACGTGTGATTTCATTTGAAAAAAAGTGGGAAGCACTGAGATTTGAAATTAACATGTATATGTGTGAAAAAAGAGAGGGAAACGTTGCCATTTACTGGTTCTGGAGAGAGGAGAGAGGTGTAGAGCTCTGATATTCTGACTCTGATAGTCTGCTGTTTGAGTGGCACATTTCTTAAACAACTAACTAATTTTAAAGGTGAGTTATGAGTTTGAGAGGGGAAGTATGTGGTGATTTTTGATATAAATATTAGAATTGTGAATCTTCTTCAAAAGCTATGTTTTACATTTTGAGGTTTGGGAGATATTTAACTGTTTTTAACTAGTTAAATATTATGGAGTATGTTTTCACCATAAGTTAATGTGTACTGGTAACAATGAGGAATACTGTTTTGTGCCTACCATCAAACCATGAGTCTGTGTGCAGAGAAGAATTGTTGACAGAGATATAAATTGTGTTGCTGTTGAAAAGTAAGACTTGCAGTTGAAAGAAAAGGACAGCTTCTTTTTAATTGTGATGGTTAGGATTTAGCAGAAATCACTTTGAAAGAAAAGAGAGGAAAATGGCAACACATTTGAAATTAGCATTAGTTCTGTAAGAATTGCAGTCCCAGGAAAGGGGCAGCCTGTGTTTTGTGCCTACCAACACAGCATGAGTCTGTGTGCATATAGGAATTGTTGTCTGAGATTTAATTTGTGAAGTTGTTGTTCTGTATGAATTGCAGACCCAGGAAAGGGGCAGTCTGTTTTCAAAACACAAATTAACTCTTACCACACATGCACTGTTACATACATCCCAGCAGTCTTCATGCAGTTTTGGAAGTCTCTTTGCTCATCTGTCTTGCACCAGACAATACACAGTCTCCAGAAACACACTCTTGGCACACACGCAGCAGCTTCTCCAACACTCCCATGCGTACTACTCAGCTCTGTGTGCTGTTTCAGATAGCACTGTGTAACGCAAACACATTCAACGTCACCAAGGCTCATTTCCTTTGCTCTAGTGTAGTCACTCACCCAGGTTGCACATGCTCATGGTATGAAAAAGCAGTAAGGACATGTGCTCTTTTCTGCCTCTGTAATCTACAAGGAAAATGTGTCAGGCTGTAACAGTAATTATCACTTGCTCTACCACAGTAGTAAATGTGCTTTGAAATTGCCAATCAAATTCTGTTTTCTGCTTAGAATCACACCATAAGGCTGTGTGCGCACAGGAATTGTGGCCAGAGATGTAATTTGTGTTGCAGTTGTTCTGTAAAACATGCACTTGCAGGAAAGGGACAGCTTGTTTTCTTCAAATGTGGTGGTTAGCACTCAGCAGAAAACAGTAAATCGCAAATGAGAGGCAAAAGCTAAAACATTTGAAACCAACAGGGTAGATTTCCCTTTCAAAATAGCAAAGGCACAGGTAGTTGCCATATGTTCAAAACTGAAAATAACCCTTAGCACACATGCACTGTTACATACATCCCAGCAGTCTTCATGCAGTTTTGGAAGTCTCTTTGCTCATCTGTCTTGCACCAGACAATACACAGTCTCCAGAAACACACTCTTGGCACACACGCAGCAGCTTCTCCAACACTCCCATGCGTAGTACTCAGCTCTGTGTGCTGTTTCAGATAGCACTGTGTAACGCAAACACATTCAACGTCACCAAGGCTCATTTCCTTTGCTCTAGTGTAGTCACTCACCCAGGTTGCACATGCTCATGGTATGAAAAAGCAGTACGGACATGTGCTCTTTTCTGCCTCTGTAATCTACAAGGAAAATGTGTCAGGCTGTAACAGTAATTATCACTTGCTCTACCACAGTAGTAAATGTGCTTTGAAATTGCCAATCAAATTCTGTTTTCTGCTTAGAATCACATCATGAGGCTGTGTGCGCACAGGAATTGTGGCCAAAGATGTAATTTGTGTTGCAGTTGTTCTGTAAAACATGTACTTGCAGGAAAGGGACAGCTTGTTTTCTTCAAATGTGGTGGTTAGCACTCAGCAGAAAACACTAAATCGCAAATGACAGGCAAAAGCTAAAACATTTGAAACCAACAGGGTAGATTTCCCTTTCAAAATAGCAAAGGCACAGGTAGTTGCCATATGTTCAAAACTGAAAATAAACCTTAGCACACATGCACTGTTACATACATCCCAGCAGTCTTCATGCAGTTTTGGAAGTCTCTTTGCTCATCTGTCTTGCACCAGACAATACACAGTCTCCAGAAACACACTCTTGGCACACACGCAGCAGCTTCTCCAACACTCCCATGCGTACTACTCAGCTCTGTGTGCTGTTTCAGATAGCACTGTGTAACGCAAACACATTCAACGTCACCAAGGCTCATTTCCTTTGCTCTAGTGTAGTCACTCACCCAGGTTGCACATGCTCATGGTATGAAAAAGCAGTAAGGACATGTGCTCTTTTCTGCCTCTGTAATCTACAAGGAAAATGTGTCAGGCTGTAACAGTAATTATCACTTGCTCTACCACAGTAGTAAATGTGCTTTGAAATTGCCAATCAAATTCTGTTTTCTGCTTAGAATCACACCATAAGGCTGTGTGCGCACAGGAATTGTGGCCAGAGATGTAATTTGTGTTGCAGTTGTTCTGTAAAACATGCACTTGCAGGAAAGGGACAGCTTGTTTTCTTCAAATGTGGTGGTTAGCACTCAGCAGAAAACACTAAATCGCAAATGAGAGGCAAAAGCTAAAACATTTGAAACCAACAGGGTAGATTTCCCTTTCAAAATAGCAAAGGCACAGGTAGTTGCCATATGTTCAAAACTGAAAATAACCCTTAGCACACATGCACTGTTACATACATCCCAGCAGTCTTCATGCAGTTTTGGAAGTCTCTTTGCTCATCTGTCTTGCACCAGACAATACACAGTCTCCAGAAACACACTCTTGGCACACACGCAGCAGCTTCTCCAACACTCCCATGCGTAGTACTCAGCTCTGTGTGCTGTTTCAGATAGCACTGTGTAACGCAAACACATTCAACGTCACCAAGGCTCATTTCCTTTGCTCTAGTGTAGTCACTCACCCAGGTTGCACATGCTCATGGTATGAAAAAGCAGTACGGACATGTGCTCTTTTCTGCCTCTGTAATCTACAAGGAAAATGTGTCAGGCTGTAACAGTAATTATCACTTGCTCTACCACAGTAGTAAATGTGCTTTGAAATTGCCAATCAAATTCTGTTTTCTGCTTAGAATCACATCATGAGGCTGTGTGCGCACAGGAATTGTGGCCAGAGATGTAATTTGTGTTGCAGTTGTTCTGTAAAACATGTACTTGCAGGAAAGGGACAGCTTGCTTTCTTCAAATGTGGTGGTTAGCACTCAGCAGAAAACACTAAATCGCAAATGACAGGCAAAAGCTAAAACATTTGAAACCAACAGGGTAGATTTCCCTTTCAAAATAGCAAAGGCACAGGTAGTTGCCATATGTTCAAAACTGAAAATAAACCTTAGCACACATGCACTGTTACATACATCCCAGCAGTCTTCATGCAGTTTTGGAAGTCTCTTTGCTCATCTGTCTTGCACCAGACAATACACAGTCTCCAGAAACACACTCTTGGCACACACGCAGCAGCTTCTCCAACACTCCCATGCGTAGTACTCAGCTCTGTGTGCTGTTTCAGATAGCACTGTGTAACGCAAACACATTCAACGTCACCAAGGCTCATTTCCTTTGCTCTAGTGTAGTCACTCACCCAGGTTGCACATGCTCATGGTATGAAAAAGCAGTACGGACATGTGCTCTTTTATGCCTCTGTAATCTACAAGGAAAATGTGTCAGGCTGTAACAGTAATTATCACTTGCTCTACCACAGTAGTAAATGTGCTTTGAAATTGCCAATCAAATTCTGTTTTCTGCTTAGAATCACATCATGAGGCTGTGTGCGCACAGGAATTGTGGCCAGAGATGTAATTTGTGTTGCAGTTGTTCTGTAAAACATGTACTTGCAGGAAAGGGACAGCTTGTTTTCTTCAAATGTGGTGGTTAGCACTCAGCAGAAAACACTAAATCGCAAATGACAGGCAAAAGCTAAAACATTTGAAACCAACAGGGTAGATTTCCCTTTCAAAATAGCAAAGGCACAGGTAGTTGCCATATGTTCAAAACTGAAAATAAACCTTAGCACACATGCACTGTTACATACATCCCAGCAGTCTTCATGCAGTTTTGGAAGTCTCTTTGCTCATCTGTCTTGCACCAGACAATACACAGTCTCCAGAAACACACTCTTGGCACACACGCAGCAGCTTCTCCAACACTCCCATGCGTACTACTCAGCTCTGTGTGCTGTTTCAGATAGCACTGTGTAACGCAAACACATTCAACGTCACCAAGGCTCATTTCCTTTGCTCTAGTGTAGTCACTCACCCAGGTTGCACATGCTCATGGTATGAAAAAGCAGTAAGGACATGTGCTCTTTTCTGCCTCTGTAATCTACAAGGAAAATGTGTCAGGCTGTAACAGTAATTATCACTTGCTCTACCACAGTAGTAAATGTGCTTTGAAATTGCCAATCAAATTCTGTTTTCTGCTTAGAATCACACCATAAGGCTGTGTGCGCACAGGAATTGTGGCCAGAGATGTAATTTGTGTTGCAGTTGTTCTGTAAAACATGTACTTGCAGGAAAGGGACAGCTTGCTTTCTTCAAATGTGGTGGTTAGCACTCAGCAGAAAACACTAAATCGCAAATGACAGGCAAAAGCTAAAACATTTGAAACCAACAGGGTAGATTTCCCTTTCAAAATAGCAAAGGCACAGGTAGTTGCCATATGTTCAAAACTGAAAATAAACCTTAGCACACATGCACTGTTACATACATCCCAGCAGTCTTCATGCAGTTTTGGAAGTCTCTTTGCTCATCTGTCTTGCACCAGACAATACACAGTCTCCAGAAACACACTCTTGGCACACACGCAGCAGCTTCTCCAACACTCCCATGCGTACTACTCAGCTCTGTGTGCTGTTTCAGATAGCACTGTGTAACGCAAACACATTCAAAGTCACCAAGGCTCATTTCCTTTGCTCTAGTGTAGTCACTCACCCAGGTTGCACATGCTCATGGTATGAAAAAGCAGTACGGACATGTGCTCTTTTCTGCCTCTGTAATCTACAAGGAAAATGTGTCAGGCTGTAACAGTAATTATCACTTGCTCTACCACAGTAGTAAATGTGCTTTGAAATTGCCAATCAAATTCTGTTTTCTGCTTAGAATCACATCATGAGGCTGTGTGCGCACAGGAATTGTGGCCAGAGATGTAATTTGTGTTGCAGTTGTTCTGTAAAACATGTACTTGCAGGAAAGGGACAGCTTGCTTTCTTCAAATGTGGTGGTTAGCACTCAGCAGAAAACACTAAATCGCAAATGACAGGCAAAAGCTAAAACATTTGAAACCAACAGGGTAGATTTCCCTTTCAAAATAGCAAAGGCACAGGTAGTTGCCATATGTTCAAAACTGAAAATAAACCTTAGCACACATGCACTGTTACATACATCCCAGCAGTCTTCATGCAGTTTTGGAAGTCTCTTTGCTCATCTGTCTTGCACCAGACAATACACAGTCTCCAGAAACACACTCTTGGCACACACGCAGCAGCTTCTCCAACACTCCCATGCGTACTACTCAGCTCTGTGTGCTGTTTCAGATAGCACTGTGTAACGCAAACACATTCAACGTCACCAAGGCTCATTTCCTTTGCTCTAGTGTAGTCACTCACCCAGGTTGCACATGCTCATGGTATGAAAAAGCAGTAAGGACATGTGCTCTTTTCTGCCTTTGTAATCTACAAGGAAAATGTGTCAGGCTGTAACAGTAATTATCACTTGCTCTACCACAGTAGTAAATGTGCTTTGAAATTGCCAATCAAATTCTGTTTTCTGCTTAGAATCACACCATGAGGCTGTGTGCGCACAGGAATTGTGACCAGAGATGTAATTTGTGTTGCAGTTGTTCTGTAAAACATGCACTTGCAGGAAAGGGACAGCTTGTTTTCTTCAAATGTGGTGGATAGCACTCAGCAGAAAACACTAAATCGCAAATGAGAGGCAAAAGCTAAAACATTTGAAACCAACAGGGTAGATTTCCCTTTCAAAATAGCAAAGGCACAGGTAGCTGCCATATGTTCAAAACTGAAAATAACCCTTAGCACACATGCACTGTTACATACATCCCAGCAGTCTTCATGCAGTTTTGGAAGTCTCTTTGCTCATCTGTCTTGCACCAGACAATACACAGTCTCCAGAAACACACTCTTGGCACACACGCAGCAGCTTCTCCAACACTCCCATGCGTACTACTCAGCTCTGTGTGCTGTTTCAGATAGCACTGTGTAACGCAAACACATTCAATGTCACCAAGGCTCATTTCCTTTGCTCTAGTGTAGTCACTCACCCAGGTTGCACATGCTCATGGTATGAAAAAGCAGTAAGGACATATGCTCTTTTCTGCCTCTGTAATCTACTAGGAAAATGTGTCAGGCTGTAACAGTAATTATCACTTGCTCTACCACAGTAGTAAATGTGCTTTGAAATTGCCAATCAAATTCTGTTTTTTGCTTAGAATCACACCATGAGGCTGTGTGCGCACATGAATTGTGGCCAGAGATGTAATTTGTGTTGCAGTTGTTCTGTAAAACATGCACTTGCAGGAAAGGGACAGCTTGTTTTCTTCAAATGTGGTGGTTAGCACTCAGCAGAAAACACTAAAACGCAAATGAGAGGCAAAAGCTAAAACATTTGAAACCAACAGGGTAGATTTCCCTTTCAAAATAGCAAAGGCACAGGTAGTTGCCATATGTTCAAAACTGAAAATAACCCTTAGCACACATGCACTGTTACATACATCCCAGCAGTCTTCATGCAGTTTTGGAAGTCTCTTTGCTCATCTGTCTTGCACCAGACAATACACAGTGTCCAGAAACACACTCTTGGCACACACGCAGCAGCTTCTCCAACACTCCCATGCGTACTACTCAGCTCTGTGTGCTGTTTAAGATAGCACTGTGTAACGCAAACACATTCAACGTCACCAAGGCTCATTTCCTTTGCTCTAGTGTAGTCACTCACCCAGGTTGCACATGCTCATGGTATGAAAAAGCAGTAAGGACATGTGCTCTTTTCTGCCTCTGTAATCTACAAGAAAAATGTGTCAGGCTGTAACAGTAATTATCACTTGCTCCACCACAGTAGTAAATGTGCTTTGAAATTGCCAATCAAATTCTGTTTTCTGCTTAGAATCACACCATAAGGCTGTGTGCGCACAGGAATTGTGGCCAGAGATGTAATTTGTGTTGCAGTTGTTCTGTAAAACATGC
This sequence comes from Triturus cristatus, assembly GCF_964204655.1. NCBI lineage: Eukaryota > Metazoa > Chordata > Amphibia > Caudata > Salamandridae > Triturus > Triturus cristatus. The sequence continues at coordinate 1,530,182,746 of NC_140591.1, forward strand.
ACTTGCAGGAAAGGGACAGCTTGTTTTCTTCAAATCTGGTGGTTAGCACTCAGCAGAAAACGCTAAATCGCAAATGAGAGGCAAAAGCTAAAACATTTGAAACCAACAGGGTAGATTTCCCTTTCAAAATAGCAAAGGCACAGGTAGTTGCCATATGTTCAAAACTGAAAATAACCCTTAGCACACATGCACTGTTACATACATCCCAGCAGTCTTCATGCAGTTTTGGAAGTCTCTTTGCTCATCTGTCTTGCACCAGACAATACACAGTCTCCAGAAACACACTCTTGGCACACACGCAGCAGCTTCTCCAACACTCCCATGCGTAGTACTCAGCTCTGTGTGCTGTTTCAGATAGCACTGTGTAACGCAAACACATTCAACGTCACCAAGGCTCATTTCCTTTGCTCTAGTGTAGTCACTCACCCAGGTTGCACATGCTCATGGTATGAAAAAGCAGTACGGACATGTGCTCTTTTCTGCCTCTGTAATCTACAAGGAAAATGTGTCAGGCCGTAACAGTAATTATCACTTGCTCTACCACAGTAGTAAATGTGCTTTGAAATTGCCAATCAAATTCTGTTTTCTGCTTAGAATCACATCATGAGGCTGTGTGCGCACAGGAATTGTGGCCAGAGATGTAATTTGTGTTGCAGTTGTTCTGTAAAACATGTACTTGCAGGAAAGGGACAGCTTGTTTTCTTCAAATGTGGTGGTTAGCACTCAGCAGAAAACACTAAATCGCAAATGACAGGCAAAAGCTAAAACATTTGAAACCAACAGGGTAGATTTCCCTTTCAAAATAGCAAAGGCACAGGTAGTTGCCATATGTCAAAAACTGAAAATAAACCTTAGCACACATGCACTGTTACATACATCTCAGCAGTCTTCATGCAGTTTTGGAAGTCTCTTTGCTCATCTGTCTTGCACCAGACAATACACAGTCTCCAGAAACACACTCTTGGCACACACGCAGCAGCTTCTCCAACACTCCCATGCGTAGTACTCAGCTCTGTGTGCTGTTTCAGATAGCACTGTGTAACGCAAACACATTCAACGTCACCAAGGCTCATTTCCTTTGCTCTAGTGTAGTCACTCACCCAGGTTGCACATGCTCATGGTATGAAAAAGCAGTACGGACATGTGCTCTTTTCTGCCTCTGTAATCTACAAGGAAAATGTGTCAGGCTGTAACAGTAATTATCACTTGCTCTACCACAGTAGTAAATGTGCTTTGAAATTGCCAATCAAATTCTGTTTTCTGCTTAGAATCACATCATGAGGCTGTGTGCGCACAGGAATTGTGGCCAGAGATGTAATTTGTGTTGCAGTTGTTCTGTAAAACATGTACTTGCAGGAAAGGGACAGCTTGCTTTCTTCAAATGTGGTGGTTAGCACTCAGCAGAAAACACTAAATCGCAAATGACAGGCAAAAGCTAAAACATTTGAAACCAACAGGGTAGATTTCCCTTTCAAAATAGCAAAGGCACAGGTAGTTGCCATATGTTCAAAACTGAAAATAAACCTTAGCACACATGCACTGTTACATACATCCCAGCAGTCTTCATGCAGTTTTGGAAGTCTCTTTGCTCATCTGTCTTGCACCAGACAATACACAGTCTCCAGAAACACACTCTTGGCACACACGCAGCAGCTTCTCCAACACTCCCATGCGTACTACTCAGCTCTGTGTGCTGTTTCAGATAGCACTGTGTAACGCAAACACATTCAACGTCACCAAGGCTCATTTCCTTTGCTCTAGTGTAGTCACTCACCCAGGTTGCACATGCTCATGGTATGAAAAAGCAGTAAGGACATGTGCTCTTTTCTGCCTTTGTAATCTACAAGGAAAATGTGTCAGGCTGTAACAGTAATTATCACTTGCTCTACCACAGTAGTAAATGTGCTTTGAAATTGCCAATCAAATTCTGTTTTCTGCTTAGAATCACACCATGAGGCTGTGTGCGCACAGGAATTGTGACCAGAGATGTAATTTGTGTTGCAGTTGTTCTGTAAAACATGCACTTGCAGGAAAGGGACAGCTTGTTTTCTTCAAATGTGGTGGATAGCACTCAGCAGAAAACACTAAATCGCAAATGAGAGGCAAAAGCTAAAACATTTGAAACCAACAGGGTAGATTTCCCTTTCAAAATAGCAAAGGCACAGGTAGCTGCCATATGTTCAAAACTGAAAATAACCCTTAGCACACATGCACTGTTACATACATCCCAGCAGTCTTCATGCAGTTTTGGAAGTCTCTTTGCTCATCTGTCTTGCACCAGACAATACACAGTCTCCAGAAACACACTCTTGGCACACACGCAGCAGCTTCTCCAACACTCCCATGCGTACTACTCAGCTCTGTGTGCTGTTTCAGATAGCACTGTGTAACGCAAACACATTCAATGTCACCAAGGCTCATTTCCTTTGCTCTAGTGTAGTCACTCACCCAGGTTGCACATGCTCATGGTATGAAAAAGCAGTAAGGACATATGCTCTTTTCTGCCTCTGTAATCTACTAGGAAAATGTGTCAGGCTGTAACAGTAATTATCACTTGCTCTACCACAGTAGTAAATGTGCTTTGAAATTGCCAATCAAATTCTGTTTTTTGCTTAGAATCACACCATGAGGCTGTGTGCGCACATGAATTGTGGCCAGAGATGTAATTTGTGTTGCAGTTGTTCTGTAAAACATGCACTTGCAGGAAAGGGACAGCTTGTTTTCTTCAAATGTGGTGGTTAGCACTCAGCAGAAAACACTAAAACGCAAATGAGAGGCAAAAGCTAAAACATTTGAAACCAACAGGGTAGATTTCCCTTTCAAAATAGCAAAGGCACAGGTAGTTGCCATATGTTCAAAACTGAAAATAACCCTTAGCACACATGCACTGTTACATACATCCCAGCAGTCTTCATGCAGTTTTGGAAGTCTCTTTGCTCATCTGTCTTGCACCAGACAATACACAGTGTCCAGAAACACACTCTTGGCACACACGCAGCAGCTTCTCCAACACTCCCATGCGTACTACTCAGCTCTGTGTGCTGTTTCAGATAGCACTGTGTAACGCAAACACATTCAACGTCACCAAGGCTCATTTCCTTTGCTCTAGTGTAGTCACTCACCCAGGTTGCACATGCTCATGGTATGAAAAAGCAGTAAGGACATGTGCTCTTTTCTGCCTCTGTAATCTACAAGAAAAATGTGTCAGGCTGTAACAGTAATTATCACTTGCTCCACCACAGTAGTAAATGTGCTTTGAAATTGCCAATCAAATTCTGTTTTCTGCTTAGAATCACACCATAAGGCTGCGTGCGCACAGGAATTGTGGCCAGAGATGTAATTTGTGTTGCAGTTGTTCTGTAAAACATGCACTTGCAGGAAAGGGACAGCTTGTTTTCTTCAAATCTGGTGGTTAGCACTCAGCAGAAAACGCTAAATCGCAAATGAGAGGCAAAAGCTAAAACATTTGAAACCAACAGGGTAGATTTCCCTTTCAAAATAGCAAAGGCACAGGTGGTTGCCATATGTTCAAAACTGAAAATAACCCTTAGCACACATGCACTGTTACATACATCCCAGCAGTCTTCATGCAGTTTTGGAAGTCTCTTTGCTCATCTGTCTTGCACCAGACAATACACAGTCTCCAGAAACACACTCTTGGCACACACGCAGCAGCTTCTCCAACACTCCCATGCGTAGTACTCAGCTCTGTGTGCTGTTTCAGATAGCACTGTGTAACGCAAACACATTCAACGTCACCAAGGCTCATTTCCTTTGCTCTAGTGTAGTCACTCACCCAGGTTGCACATGCTCATGGTATGAAAAAGCAGTACGGACATGTGCTCTTTTCTGCCTCTGTAATCTACAAGGAAAATGTGTCAGGCTGTAACAGTAATTATCACTTGCTCTACCACAGTAGTAAATGTGCTTTGAAATTGCCAATCAAATTCTGTTTTCTGCTTAGAATCACATCATGAGGCTGTGTGCGCACAGGAATTGTGGCCAGAGATGTAATTTGTGTTGCAGTTGTTCTGTAAAACATGTACTTGCAGGAAAGGGACAGCTTGTTTTCTTCAAATGTGGTGGTTAGCACTCAGCAGAAAACACTAAATCGCAAATGACAGGCAAAAGCTAAAACATTTGAAACCAACAGGGTAGATTTCCCTTTCAAAATAGCAAAGGCACAGGTAGTTGCCATATGTCAAAAACTGAAAATAAACCTTAGCACACATGCACTGTTACATACATCTCAGCAGTCTTCATGCAGTTTTGGAAGTCTCTTTGCTCATCTGTCTTGCACCAGACAATACACAGTCTCCAGAAACACACTCTTGGCACACACGCAGCAGCTTCTCCAACACTCCCATGCGTACTACTCAGCTCTGTGTGCTGTTTCAGATAGCACTGTGTAACGCAAACACATTCAACGTCACCAAGGCTCATTTCCTTTGCTCTAGTGTAGTCACTCACCCAGGTTGCACATGCTCATGGTATGAAAAAGCAGTAAGGACATGTGCTCTTTTCTGCCTCTGTAATCTACAAGGAAAATGTGTCAGGCTGTAACAGTAATTATCACTTGCTCTACCACAGTAGTAAATGTGCTTTGAAATTGCCAATCAAATTCTGTTTTCTGCTTAGAATCACACCATGAGGCTGTGTGCGCACAGGAATTGTGACCAGAGATGTAATTTGTGTTGCAGTTGTTCTGTAAAACATGCACTTGCAGGAAAGGAACAGCTTGTTTTCTTCAAATGTGGTGGATAGCACTCAGCAGAAAACACTAAATCGCAAATGAGAGGCAAAAGCTAAAACATTTGAAACCAACAGGGTAGATTTCCCTTTCAAAATAGCAAAGGCACAGGTAGCTGCCATATGTTCAAAACTGAAAATAACCCTTAGCACACATGCACTGTTACATACATCCCAGCAGTCTTCATGCAGTTTTGGAAGTCTCTTTGCTCATCTGTCTTGCACCAGACAATACACAGTCTCCAGAAACACACTCTTGGCACACACGCAGCAGCTTCTCCAACACTCCCATGCGTACTACTCAGCTCTGTGTGCTGTTTCAGATAGCACTGTGTAACGCAAACACATTCAATGTCACCAAGGCTCATTTCCTTTGCTCTAGTGTAGTCACTCACCCAGGTTGCACATGCTCATGGTATGAAAAAGCAGTAAGGACATATGCTCTTTTCTGCCTCTGTAATCTACTAGGAAAATGTGTCAGGCTGTAACAGTAATTATCACTTGCTCTACCACAGTAGTAAATGTGCTTTGAAATTGCCAATCAAATTCTGTTTTTTGCTTAGAATCACACCATGAGGCTGTGTGCGCACATGAATTGTGGCCAGAGATGTAATTTGTGTTGCAGTTGTTCTGTAAAACATGCACTTGCAGGAAAGGGACAGCTTGTTTTCTTCAAATGTGGTGGTTAGCACTCAGCAGAAAACACTAAAACGCAAATGAGAGGCAAAAGCTAAAACATTTGAAACCAACAGGGTAGATTTCCCTTTCAAAATAGCAAAGGCACAGGTAGTTGCCATATGTTCAAAACTGAAAATAACCCTTAGCACACATGCACTGTTACATACATCCCAGCAGTCTTCATGCAGTTTTGGAAGTCTCTTTGCTCATCTGTCTTGCACCAGACAATACACAGTGTCCAGAAACACACTCTTGGCACACACGCAGCAGCTTCTCCAACACTCCCATGCGTACTACTCAGCTCTGTGTGCTGTTTCAGATAGCACTGTGTAACGCAAACACATTCAACGTCACCAAGGCTCATTTCCTTTGCTCTAGTGTAGTCACTCACCCAGGTTGCACATGCTCATGGTATGAAAAAGCAGTAAGGACATGTGCTCTTTTCTGCCTCTGTAATCTACAAGAAAAATGTGTCAGGCTGTAACAGTAATTATCACTTGCTCCACCACAGTAGTAAATGTGCTTTGAAATTGCCAATCAAATTCTGTTTTCTGCTTAGAATCACACCATAAGGCTGTGTGCGCACAGGAATTGTGGCCAGAGATGTAATTTGTGTTGCAGTTGTTCTGTAAAACATGCACTTGCAGGAAAGGGACAGATTGTTTTCTTCAAATGTGGTGGTTAGCACTCAGCAGAAAACGCTAAATCGCAAATGAGAGGCAAAAGCTAAAACATTTGAAACCAACAGGGTAGATTTCCCTTTCAAAATAGCAAAGGCACAGGTAGTTGCCATATGTTCAAAACTGAAAATAACCCTTAGCACACATGCACTGTTACATACATCCCAGCAGTCTTCATGCAGTTTTGGAAGTCTCTTTGCTCATCTGTCTTGCACCAGACAATACACAGTCTCCAGAAACACACTCTTGGCACACACGCAGCAGCTTCTCCAACACTCCCATGCGTAGTACTCAGCTCTGTGTGCTGTTTCAGATAGCACTGTGTAACGCAAACACATTCAACGTCACCAAGGCTCATTTCCTTTGCTCTAGTGTAGTCACTCACCCAGGTTGCACATGCTCATGGTATGAAAAAGCAGTACGGACATGTGCTCTTTTCTGCCTCTGTAATCTACAAGGAAAATGTGTCAGGCCGTAACAGTAATTATCACTTGCTCTACCACAGTAGTAAATGTGCTTTGAAATTGCCAATCAAATTCTGTTTTCTGCTTAGAATCACATCATGAGGCTGTGTGCGCACAGGAATTGTGGCCAGAGATGTAATTTGTGTTGCAGTTGTTCTGTAAAACATGTACTTGCAGGAAAGGGACAGCTTGTTTTCTTCAAATGTGGTGGTTAGCACTCAGCAGAAAACACTAAATCGCAAATGACAGGCAAAAGCTAAAACATTTGAAACCAACAGGGTAGATTTCCCTTTCAAAATAGCAAAGGCACAGGTAGTTGCCATATGTCAAAAACTGAAAATAAACCTTAGCACACATGCACTGTTACATACATCTCAGCAGTCTTCATGCAGTTTTGGAAGTCTCTTTGCTCATCTGTCTTGCACCAGACAATACACAGTCTCCAGAAACACACTCTTGGCACACACGCAGCAGCTTCTCCAACACTCCCATGCGTACTACTCAGCTCTGTGTGCTGTTTCAGATAGCACTGTGTAACGCAAACACATTCAACGTCACCAAGGCTCATTTCCTTTTCTCTAGTGTAGTCACTCACCTAGGTTGCACATGCTCATGGTATGAAAAAGCAGTAAGGACATGTGCTCTTTTCTGCCTCTGTAATCTACAAGGAAAATGTGTCAGGCTGTAACAGTAATTATCACTTGCTCTACCACAGTAGTAAATGTGCTTTGAAATTGCCAATCAAATTCTGTTTTCTGCTTAGAATCACACCATGAGGCTGTGTGCGCACAGGAATTGTGACCAGAGATGTAATTTGTGTTGCAGTTGTTCTGTAAAACATGCACTTGCAGGAAAGGAACAGCTTGTTTTCTTCAAATGTGGTGGATAGCACTCAGCAGAAAACACTAAATCGCAAATGAGAGGCAAAAGCTAAAACATTTGAAACCAACAGGGTAGATTTCCCTTTCAAAATAGCAAAGGCACAGGTAGCTGCCATATGTTCAAAACTGAAAATAACCCTTAGCACACATGCACTGTTACATACATCCCAGCAGTCTTCATGCAGTTTTGGAAGTCTCTTTGCTCATCTGTCTTGCACCAGACAATACACAGTCTCCAGAAACACACTCTTGGCACACACGCAGCAGCTTCTCCAACACTCCCATGCATACTACTCAGCTCTGTGTGCTGTTTCAGATAGCACTGTGTAACGCAAACACATTCAACGTCACCAAGGCTCATTTCCTTTGCTCTAGTGTAGTCACTCACCCAGGTTGCACATGCTCATGGTATGAAAAAGCAGTAAGGACATGTGCTCTTTTCTGCCTCTGTAATCTACTAGGAAAATGTGTCAGGCTGTAACAGTAATTATCACTTGCTCTACCACAGTAGTAAATGTGCTTTGAAATTGCCAATCAAATTCTGTTTTTTGCTTAGAATCACACCATGAGGCTGTGTGCGCACATGAATTGTGGCCAGAGATGTAATTTGTGTTGCAGTTGTTCTGTAAAACATGCACTTGCAGGAAAGGAACAGCTTGTTTTCTTCAAATGTGGTGGATAGCACTCAGCAGAAAACACTAAAACGCAAATGAGAGGCAAAAGCTAAAACATTTGAAACCAACAGGGTAGATTTCCCTTTCAAAATAGCAAAGGCACAGGTAGTTGCCATATGTTCAAAACTGAAAATAACCCTTAGCACACATGCACTGTTACATACATCCCAGCAGTCTTCATGCAGTTTTGGAAGTCTCTTTGCTCATCTGTCTTGCACCAGACAATACACAGTCTCCAGAAACACACTCTTGGCACACACGCAGCAGCTTCTCCAACACTCCCATGCGTACTACTCAGCTCTGTGTGCTGTTTCAGATAGCACTGTGTAACGCAAACACATTCAACGTCACCAAGGCTCATTTCCTTTGCTCTAGTGTAGTCACTCACCCAGGTTGCACATGCTCATGGTATGAAGTAGCTGTTAGGACATGTGCTCTTTTCTGCCTCTGTAATCTACTAGGAAAATGTGTCAGGCTGTAACAGTAATTATCACTTGCTCTACCACAGTAGTAAATGTGCTTTGGAATTGCCAATCAAATTCTGTTTTCTGCTTAGAATCACACCATGAGGCTGTGTGCGCACAGAAATTGTGGCCAGAGTTGTAATTTGTGTTGCAGTTGTTCTGTAAAACATGCACTTGCAGGAAAGGGACAGCTTGTTTTCTTCAAATGTGGTGGTTAGCACTCAGCAGAAAACACTAAAACGCAAATGAGAGGCAAAAGCTAAAACATTTTAAATTATTGAAAAGCTAAAAAAAATTTAAATTAATTATAATTACAAAAAGGTATTTTTTTTACAGTTTCTTGCAGGTATTGCTGAGCAACAGTGACAAAATAAAAAAAATGCCTTTAATGACAAGAAAGAGGAAAGAAAAGCAACAACAACTATATCTGGAGAAAACTGGAAAAAAAAAATAGGAGGAAAAGCTGGTGATGGCAAAAAGAAAAAGTCTACTGGTTAGCAGAGTGGAGATTTCTTAAAAAAGATCTTCAAAAAACAAAAAAATGGAAAAAATAAATGTAAAACAAACAGTGTTTTAGGTACAAAGCAACAACAGAGTCAACAGCAAAAAACAAAAGCTAATGTACATCAGAAGTAAGTAAAAGTGATTTAACATGAAAATTAGATTTTAAAAACATTCGTCGAAAAATGTTTCAGAGAAGAGTGATGTTAAATTTGCTAAAGGATGTGAAAAAATATAAGAAAAAAACTAAATTTATTAAGACATTTTTTTTTATAGAAAATATTGTAATTAAGGCTTTGGAAATAAAAAGAAAACTTTTTATTTTAATTTTGAATAGGATGCGTAGATTAGATAAATTAGTCAATGCAATGAAGTCACAAAGCAAAAGGAAAAGAGAAGTGAAAAAAGTAACTTTTGTAAAGTGTTCTTGGGAGAATGGAAGCACAGATCAAGTACTGAACCATTTTTTAATGAAGAGAGTTATCTTCAAAGTATTAGCTTGTTGCATGCAGTTGACACCAATGGTAGAGCATATGAAGTTAGAGATGGTTGTGTGATGGAAAAGGAGAAAATGGTTCCAAGAAATGAGGAAGAAGTGATGGCTGCTGAGGCTATGGGGAGACGTCCAAAAGCCCCAGTGTACACTTGGAATTGTAGTAGTATTTGTACTGTGCGTCAGGAATCTATTGATAAATTACGTGAGTTTCTAAGAGAATTTAGTAAAAAGAGTGTAAAACAGAAGATTAAGGTGCTTCAAAGACTAGATCCATGCAGAGTGAGAGAGAATACTGGTTTGCAAGGACATTCTCTGGCTTGTCTATCTAGGAAAGTGTGTCAAAGTGTTTTTCACCATTTTAGGATGCTGGCTGTTCATCATACTGAAATGAGAAAGTTTGTGAGAACATTGTATTTTGCTAAAAGTCCAGCAGTAAAGTTAAATGAGTTAAATAATGCTCTGTTCCGTGGATCTGTATCAGATGTAGTGAAGGTTACCGATGAGATTCAGTTTTGTTACTTTGGTCCAGAACAAGAAAGTGCAGAAAAGGACACAGTTAAAGAGAAAAATGAGGAACAGAATGTAAAACTCATTATTACTAAAAATTTTGAGGATGAAATGACAAGATTTTCTATCATCTCTAATGAAAGACCAAATATTACTTGTATTTGTTGCCGCAGAAGCTATTATAAAATTCAAACAAGGAATGTTGATCTGTATAAAAAAAGTGAAAATGAAGATAATTATAAGTGGAAGGATTTTGCAACATATATATTTCTGGAAAATTGTTTTGAATTGGGTGAAGATCAGCGTATTTGTAAATACTGTTATAATAAGTTAGAAGAAAATAGAATGCCGACCAGAGCTGTACATAAGAATTTAGAATTGGATGCTATTCCTGCCGAACTTTCTGATTTAAATACATACGAGTCTATACTCATTCAATGTGTTCATCCGTTCCAGACCATAGTACGTATGGAGCCCAAAACTGGTAAATTACCTCCTTCAGATTTACTGAGAGGTTTAAAAGGAAGAGTGGTGTATTTGCCATTGGATTTGAAAAAAAATATGGAAACTATTGATGCAGATACTTTGGAAACTGAACCATTAGTAATTCTGGTTAATGGTGTACCTACAAAGAATAAGAAGATTTGGCAGGAGCTGGTAGATGTACGGAAAGTACAAAGAGCAAATTTATATTTGAAAAGGAATAATAAATGGTATGAATCAATTTATATAGATGAAGATGAAGAAGATTTACAAGAAGACACAGAAACACCAACTGGGCAAATTGAAAAAGTGGACAAGTCAAAAGAAGAAGAAATTTATGAACATTTTAGCATACATCCTCTTCATTCAAAAGAAGTTATGGGAGACACTATTGATCTGTTTCAGATGAAGAAAGCAAAAGGAACTCCCGTGAGTGTATGGAAGAAGAGCTTGGAAGCTCGATGTTTTCCCCAGCTGTTTCCTACAGGAAAAGGTGGACGATACGATGAACGCCCAGAACAGATTCCAGCTTCTGAGTATCGGACTACAAGATTGTATGCAGAAGATCCAAGATTTCGTCAAAGTATTCCTTATTTGTTTCATCTTTTATTTGAAAGCTACTTGTCTGCACTATCTTATGCAGTAAATCACATTTTAAAAAGTGGAGTACATCTACATAATGTGTCTGCTAAGGATTTTATGGACAAAGTGCAGCACCGAGATGATCATTTGGAAACACAATTGATCAATCTGATGGCTTGTCAGCGTGGGACAAATGAATATTGGTACCGACGCCATGGAGAATTAAAATGCATGTTACGGAATTTAGGAACACCAACATGGTTCCTTACCCTAAGCTGTGCCGAGTACGCTTGGGATGATTTACTGGATTTTCTTCGAGAGGCAAATTCTAACATTAAAAACATCGAATACAAGACAGCAGGAGAATTGTGCTCATTGGATCAATCAATCAATCAATCAATCATGGAATTTATATCGCGCACTACTCACCCGGAAGGGTCTCAAGGCGCTTGGGGGAGGGGGTCTGCTACTGCTCGATCAGCCAGGTCTTGAGCTGTTTCCTGAAGGCGAAGTGGTCCTGGGTCCTGGGTCAGCCGCAGGTGGACGGGCAGGGAGTTCCATGTCTTGGCCGCTAGGAAGGAGAAGGATCTTCCTCCGGCGGTGGCTCTCTGGATGCGAGGGACGACGGCGAGGGCGAGGTTTGCGGATCGTAGCTGTCGGGTGGGCGTGTAGAAGGTCAGGCGGTCGTTGAGGTACCTTGGGCCCAGGTTGTGGAGGGATTTGTGTGCGTGGGTGAGGAGTCTGAACGTGATCCTCTTGTTGACAGGGAGCCAGTGCAGGTCTCTCGGGTGGCTCGAGATGTGGCTGCGTCGGGGGCGTCCAGGATGAGACGGGCGGAGGCGTTCTGGATACGCTGAAGTCTTTTCAGAAGCTTGGCTGTTGTACCGGCGTAGAGGGTGTTTCCGTAGTCTAGTCTGCTGGTGACGAGGGCCTGGGTGACAGTCTTCCTGGTCTCGGTCGGGATCCATCTGAAGATCTTGCGGAGCATGCGGAGGTTGTGGAAGCAAGATGAGGAGACAGCGTTGACTTGTCTGGTCATTGATAGGGAGGAGTCCAGGATGACGCCCAGGTTGCGTGCGTGGTCCGTTGGCTTGGGTGCGGTGCCCAGGGCCGGGGGCCACCAGGAGTCGTCCCATGAGGAGGGCGACGGTCCCAGGATGAGGACTTCTGTCTTGTCCGTGTTCAACTTCAGGCGGCTGATGTTCATCCATTCGGCGACATCTTTCATCCCTTCGTGTAGGTCGGGAGAGAATCAGCTGGGTGTCATCGGCGTAGGAAATGATGTTGAGGTTGTGTTGGCGTGCGATGGCAGCGAGGGGTTTCATGTAGATGTTGAAGAGAGTGGGGCTGAGCGACGATCCTTGCGGGACGCCGCAGATGACTTCGGTGGCCTCAGAGCGGAACGGAGGGAGGCGTACTCTGTGTTCTGCCGGAGAGGAATGAGATGATCCATTCCAGAGCAATCCCCTGGATGCCGGTGTCGTTGAGGCGTTGGACTAGGGTGCGGTGGCAGACCGTGTCAAATGCTGCGGAGAGGTCAAGGAGGATGAGTGCCGCTGTTTCACCTTTGTCGAGCAGGGCTCGGATGTCGTCGGTGGCTGCGATGAGGGCGGTCTCGGTGCTGTGGTTGGCTCTGAATCCGGATTGCGATGGGTCGAGGGATCCGTTCGTCTCGAGGCAGGCGGCCAGCTGCTTGTTGACGACCTTCTCGATGACTTTGGCAGGGAATGGAAGGAGCGAGATTGGGCGGAAGTTCTTGAGGTCGGTCGGGTCCGCTGTTGGTTTCTTCAGTAGTGCGCTGAGCTCGGCGTGCTTCCAGCTCTCCGGGAAGGTGGCTGTGTCGAAGGAGGCGTTGATGATGTCTCGGAGGTGAGGTGTGATGGTAGAGGCGGCCTTGTTGAAGACATGGTGGGGGCATGGGTCGGTCGGAGATCCGGAGTGGATGGTGTTCATCATGCGTGTCGTGTCTTCGGGGGTCACTTTGGTCCATGTCTGGAGGATAGCGGCGGGGTGTGTAGGTTCGGTCGATGGGTGCGGGGGTGGGGCGTTCTTGTCCAGTCGTTCCTTCAAAGATTTCTTCTTGGTGGTGCGGATGAGCTGATGATGTCTGCGGGTGGCGAGTTTGAGGGCGGTCATGTTGTCGGTGGTCTTGTCGAGGCGCCAGGCCTTCTCGAGGGTGCGGCAGGCCTTCTTGGAGTCCTTGAGTTCGTCAGTGAACCAGGGGGCCTTCTTGCTTCTGGGCCTGGTGAGTGGGTTCTTCAGTGGGGCGAGGTCGTTGGCACAGGAGGTCAGCCATTGCATGAGGTCGAGGGCTGCTGTGTTAGGGTCCGTTGTCCTGACCGGTGGGTTCTGGCTGAGGGAGGTGGTGAGCTGGTCGACGGTGATCTTGCTCCAGTTTCTGTGGGGAACCTGCTTCGGGTGGTGGTGGACCGTGTTCTTCTTGAAGCTGAAGTGGACGCAGCTGTGGTCAGTCCAGTGGAGTCCGGTGCAGTGGCTGAAGGTGACGTGCTTGCTGGATGAGAAGAGGGGGTCGAGCGTGTGGCCGGCGTAGTGGGTGGGGGTGTTGACCAGTTGCTGGAGTCCGAGGTTGGCGAGGTTGTCCAGCAGGGTGGTCGTGTTGCGGTCGTTGTTGTTCTCCAGGTGGAAGTTGAGGTCCCCGAGGAGGATGTAGTCGGCGGAGGGGAGGGCGTGAGGGCTGATGAAGTCCGTGATGTCTTCGCAGAACTGTGCGCGTGGTCCCGGGGGTCTGTAGATGAGGGTGCCTCTGATGGTAGTCTTGGGGTCGGTGTGGATCTGGAAGTGCAGGTATTCTGCGGTGTTGAATGCATCGGTGGAGTCAGTCGAGATGCGAATGGTGTCTTTGTGTACGATGGCGATCCCTCCTCCGGTCTGGTTGATGCGATCCCTCCTGATGATCTTGTAGCCGTCCGGGATGGCTATGGCGATGTCGGGGGCTGAGGAGGCGTTCATCCAGGTTTCCGTGAGGAAGGCGACGTCTGGAGATGCGGTGTCGAGGAGGGTCCAGAGTTCCACGGCGTGTCTGTGGACGGAGCGGGTGTTGATCAGGATGCACTTGAGGTGGTTGCTGTTGTCCGTCTTGGTGGGCGTGGTGCTTGTTTGGAGGCAGGAGAAGTTGCAGGATCGGCAGACGAAGGGTCCATGGGTGTGTCGCGGGGACGCTCGGTAGCACCCGGGGGCTCGGGCGGTTTTGAGTGCGATGAGTGTTGCGAAGTCGTAGGTCCTGCGGGGGGGCTGGCGGACGCGGGGGCCAGGGGGTCTGGCGCTGGGCGCGGTCCAGGCGCGGACGGGCGCAGACGGGCTTACCTTTGGCGCACCTTCGGCGCTCAGTCGGTGCTCCCGCTGCGCGCGTCCGCTGCGCGGTCGCTGAGGGGGCGTCATAAATAAGGAGCCGGGAGGGAGGGTCAGCTGGGAGGCGGGAGCGGGTTGTCCAATGGGCAGAGGGGGGAGGCGGGACTGCAGGCGGGAGCAGGAAGGAGGAGAGCGGTCAGCGGTGGCGGAAACGGCGGGAAAAACGGAGCAGAAGTCACCGGGGCAGCGTCGGAGGTCAGCGGGCGAGGAGGGGCAGCAGCGGCAGGAAGCGACAGGCAGGAGGCAGGAGGCGGCGGCGGCGTGAAACCAGGTGAGTGGCGTCAGGCGGAGGTTACAGGGTGGGCAGGTGCCAGGCAGCGACAGGTAGGCAGAGCAGTGAAGAGGAGCGACCGGCTGTGGGGGCACAGGGGTCACACTGACCAGCCCGCTACTGTCCCTTTAAATAAGGAGCCGGGAGGGAGGGTCAGCTGGGAGGCGGGAGCGGGTTGTCCAATGGGCAGAGGGGGGAGGCGGGACTGCAGGCGGGAGCAGGAAGGAGGAGAGTGGTCAGCCGTGGCGGAAACGGTGGGAAAAACGGAGCAGAAGTCACCGGGGCAGCGTCGGAGGTCAGCGGGCGAGGAGGGGCAGCAGCGGCAGGAAGCGACAGGCAGGAGGCAGGAGGCGGCGGCGGCGTGAAACCAGGTGAGTGGCGTCAGGCGGAGGTTACAGGGTGGGCAGGTGCCAGGCAGCGACAGGTAGGCAGAGCAGTGAAGAGGAGCGACCGGCTGTGGGGGCACAGGGGTCACGTTAATGTTTGCAGATATTTTAATCATAGATTTGAGGCTATGATGTCCTTCATCTGCAATAAAAAAAATCCACCTCTTGGAGAAGTTGTGGATTTCTTTTGGAGAAAAGAGTACCAAGCAAGAGGTGCTCCTCATATTCATATGTTGTTGTGGATCAAGGATGCCCCAAAATTTAGAACAGATGCAGATGAAGCAGTTTTAAGTTTCATTGAAGAATATGCAACATGTGCTATACCTAAAAGCACACAAGAGAAAAAGTTAAAAGAGCAAGTTCTACGCTTTCAAAATCATCGGTGTGGAAAATACTGTCGGCGAAAGTACAAGAGCAAAGATAAATTCTACACAAAATGTCGATTTGGATTTCCACGACCTGTTCTTTCAAAAGGAAGAGTAAACAGTTTTATGTCAGCTGTGCAACATACTATTACAAGCAAATCGCCAAAAAATACCTATAACCTAAGAAGAAAAGAAGAGTCGAAATACATAAATGACTACAACCCAGTCATTTTATCCATGTGGAATGCTAACATGGATATTCAGTATGTGGCAGACAATTCTATTGCTGTTGCTCGGTATGTCACATCATACATCACTAAATCTGAGAAAACAGAATTGAAGGAAATGTGGGAAGAGATTTCTCATGAGAAGACTGTCAGTAAGAAGCTATACAGTTTCAGTTTAAAGATGTTATCGCATCGAGAAATTGGATCCTACGAATGTTCAGATAGGTTATCATCTGCAAGTCTTTACTCGAAATCCAGAAGAATAATTTGGGCAAGTTTAGGTCTTGCAGGAATGCGAAATCGGGTACTGAAATCTATTCGAGAAATTGAATATTTAGCAGAGTTCGAACCAGAAAGTACAGACATTTTAAGAACAAACATGTTGGACACATATTACCCACAAAGAAGTCATCACCTTGAGAACATGTGTCTCTATGAAGTGCTGCAGAACTTTATGTTTAAACGGAATGTCACAGAA
Source organism: Triturus cristatus (assembly GCF_964204655.1). Lineage (NCBI taxonomy): Eukaryota > Metazoa > Chordata > Amphibia > Caudata > Salamandridae > Triturus > Triturus cristatus. Next base: position 1,530,199,001 of record NC_140591.1, read on the forward strand.
GATATCAACAATGGAAAATATAAAGTCATTGGTGAGGAAGGATGTTTGGTGAAGCAAACAAAAGGAAGTTTAATAAATCACCGGAAGCTGAGTTGCGACACTCCTGATAAAAAGGAATTTTACTACTTGGCACTTTTGCAGCTGTTTAAACCATGGCGTTCAGAGGACGAACTTCTTGGAGAATTTCAGAGCTATGAAGATTCCTTCAATGCTAGGAAAGACAGCATTGAATGTAGTACTTTCACAACTTATGTTCAAATGTTAAATGAAGAAATTGAACAAGAAGCAACAATTGCAGCTGAAGTAGCTAGAGACAGTTGGGACATTCAGTCAAGATCCTCTAGGACAACCGATCATCGAAAATGAAGCAGCAATAGCTATGAACGAAGTGGAAACAGCTATGAATCAAGCTCAAGAAGAATTAGTAGACGTAACATATTTGGAGGAGCAACTGAATGAAGAACAAAAACAAATTTATGAAGAAGTCAGACAAAAAATTGATCACGGATTACTACATGAAAATAAAGAGTGCCCATGTACATCTTTTGAACCAATGAGAATGTATGTGAGTGGACAAGCTGGAACTGGAAAAAGTTTCTTAATTAACGTAATTAGAAGCTACTTACAGAAGAAAATGGAATCCATTTTGTCTTGTGTTGTTACTGCTCCAACTGGGTTAGCAGCATATAACATCAAAGGAGTTACCTTACATCGTTTGCTAATGTTACCAGTAGAGCATGAGAACAAAATACAGTACCACAAACTAGCAGGAGAAGCATGCTTGGAAGTTTCAAGAGTATTGAAGAAAATGAAAGTACTCATTATTGATGAGGTAAGCATGGTATCAAACTTAATGCTTGCCTTTGTGCATTTAAGAATGCAGCAAATTCTGAAGACAGACTTTGACGTCCTATTTGGAGGAAAACACGTCATAGTTTTTGGAGATCTTTTGCAACTTACTCCAGTTAAAGGACAACCGGTATTCCATACTCTTACACATGAAGACACGAAAAAGTCATTAGGAAGTATAGGCAATGTAAATATTTGGACATATTTTGAGTATAAGGAACTCATTGCCAATATGAGGCAAGCCAATGATGAGGACTATGCAAGTATTCTGAAAGATATAAGAATTGGACTACTCACAGAACATGGCAGAAAAGCATTACAGAGTCGATTGCTGAGTAATTTGTTTCCAACAAAACAAATAGTTCCAGAGAAAATATACAAGGAAATTGCGGAAAAAAATACTGTAATCTGCTTAATGCCAACACTACATGAATGCTCTGTATTCAATGAAGAACTTTTGAAATTGGAAAATGAAGAGATCATAAAACTGGAAGCTGTGGATAAAATAGAACATGAACGAATAACTGTTATATTGACAGGCAAATTGGGTACTAAATTGGATTCTCTGGAGAAAAACATTTCAAAAACAGCTGGTTTGGAAAAGAATCTCTATGTGTGTATGAACTGTAGAGTAATTTTAAAACGTAATTTGGATGTAGAGAAAGGTTTAGTGAATGGAGCTATGGGAAGAGTTGTGGGTTTTATTAATTACCAGAAAAAAGTTGGAATTGAATGTTTAAAAATAAAATTTGATCAGATACAAGAGGTTAAAGACATTTGTCGTTGTTCAGTTCGTTTCTTGCTTGTGAAAGACTTATATGTGCGTAGGAAGCAGTTTCCGTTTTCTCTAGCATATGCTGTAACTATTCACAAATCTCAAGGATTAACTGTTGACAGTGCTTTTGTAAACATTGGATCTACTGTGTTTAAAGAAGGTATGGCATATGTTGCTTTGTCACGCGTGAAAAAATTATCTGGGTTATTCATGATAGACATTGATGATTCAAAAGTAAGTGCTGATGCAAACTGTGTAAAGGAGTATAATAGATTAAGAAGGAGCTATGCTCCTCATTTAGGTCAGTATCCTGTGTTTGAAAAACGTGTTGTTTGTCGGAAAAGGAGATTTGAGAATATCTGTAATGAGGATGTACAGAAGAGAAAACAAAAAGAGAGTAATGAGACTGCAAGCAAAAAGAAAAAGGACAGTGTGGAAGAGGTTGTTGGTTATCATTTTGAAAATAGCTCTGGTGTCAACTGCTACGCAAATGTAGTGCTGAATGTTGTATTTTATCTTGATTTTTTGCAAGAGCAGATAATACTAAATCATGAAAAAAGATTCTGTTCTTTGCTGAGTCTCCTCTATGAGAAGCTGAGTAATGATAAAACTAAAATAGAAAGTGCTTCTGATGTTAGAAATCTTTTAGATGTATGTTCAGGAAGTACACAGTTTAGTCAAAATGTCCAGCAAGATGCACAAGAATTCTTAATATATATGATGATGGTACTTGAAGATGAAGGAGTAGAAGTAGAAAACTTATTTGGTATCTCTTATAAATGGGAACATTGCTGTGAAAACTGTATGAACACATGCAGTAGTAATGTTGATTCTGAAAGGTTCATATATTTACCATTACCACAAAGTAAATCAGTGACTTTTAGTAAATTAGTTAAAGATGCCAATCATAACATGGAATGTTCTGAATGTAAATCTGACATGTTTTCCACGTTATTTTTACAGAAATACGGTCAGTATGTTATTTTAATGATGCAACGTTGTAGAGCTGATGGTTCTAAATTGGATACTTTAATAAAGAAGTTTATAGGACAACAATTATCAATTTCTTGCAAAACTTTTGTTACAGTTGCAATAATTTTTCATGAAGGACCTACTGTAACTTCGGGACATTACACAGTTTATCTTAAATGTGAAAAAGGCTGGACATTGTGTAATGATTCCCAATTGATTTTCAAACGTTTGCCTTATGATTTACCCAATTCTTACTTAATTTTTCTGAAACCTAAATTTAAAAAAATAAAAACTGCATCTGAAGAAAGCATTTTTTGAAATTTTAAGGATTATAATTGAAGATATCACTTAAAAAGGATTTTGAAATTACTATTTGGACTAAAGGAAAAGTAATAAAAGGATTTTGAAATTACTATTTGGCCTAAAGGAAAAGTAATAAAAACAATTGTGGACTTCTTTGATAGATATTATTTTGCCATATGTGCTTTTGCAACAAGGGTTAAAGACGGAATATCTAAAAAAAATGTATTCATCTAGAAAGGTATTTGTAATATATATGTAATATTTGTAACAAGGTATATTTTAGTGTGGATAGTTTTGGGGCTTTTTTAAACAATCTTTCTGATTGTTTTTTTTTTGCCCGCTGTTAAATGATGAATAAAATTGTTTTCACTATTTTAAGTGAAAATTAAAAAATTCTAAAAACAGCAAAAAAAGGGCAAAACATTGCTTTGTAAAATATGTAAAAACATGTACTGCTTTATAAAATGTATGATTGAATATTAATATTTTTTTCTTTTTTTTCAGAACTTGAAAGAAAAATTAAAAAATGAAATTCTGTTTCCTTGCAAATTATTAAAAATGTTTTTTATCAAAATAAGTTTTAAAAAAAATAAGATAACTAAAAAATATTTGTATTTCTTAATCCTTCCTTTTCATGATTCCTTTTCTTCACCTCTCTTTGTTCATTAAAATTAAAAAAATATATATTTTTTTTTAAAAACCTCCTTGGGTGCGCGCAGAGTGCGCGCACACCAAAAAATTTTTTTTTTTAAAAATCCCCCAAAAATATTTTTGGGTTTAGTTTTTAGGTGGCTCTGAAAAGAGCCCTTGAGTTAATGTAGGGAAACAGGAAGAGAAAAACGAAAAAAAGAAAAAACATCTATGGCCTAGAGCAATGATGCGCATCAAATTTTCGCTGAAGGAGATCAAGACTGGTCTCCCCCACAGAAATAAGACTACCGCAATCAGTGCACCGTGTAGACAACCTCGCCAAACAAGGTGGACCAACAAGAGGTGTAGAAAAAGGTGAAGGCACCATCGCAGTAGAAGTGCTTGCCTGAGCTGCCGAAGATGTGCTCGGCTGAGCTGCTGCAGATGTCGTCGGCTGAGCAGGTGGAGGGTTTGCTCCAGAAGCTCGACGAAAAGTCACTGGATGCATTTTGTCAACATGCCTCAACATAGTGTGAATACTAAAAGAATACTTCTTGTTAGGATTCCCACGTGACAAGACTTTTTGACAAAGTACACAAGTAACTTTAGGTGCATTTACCTTTTTTTGTCCCTCTGGAAAAGTGAAAAACTGCCATATAAAGCTGTCTTTCTGCTTCCTGTTCCTCTGTCTCTCAAGAGTGTCCTCATCACTCTCTGAAGATGGATGCTGCTCAGCCATTGTCTCTCAACAACAGATTAGCTCCTTCTCCAAGGGAATCAGAACTAATAATGAGGAAAGTGGGAGTGGTGTTGGAAGAATCTGGAACTGAAAGTACTTCAAACCAATCAAAAGTGATGATTCTTGAACACATGACTTTCTATGAGGGGATTGTGTGTGGTGTTGAAACAATCTGAAACTGAAAGTAATGAGAACCAATTAAAAGTGTTGTTTTATTCATCACATACCCCGAGGTGCGCGCACCGCGCAAGCTCCCAGCGCGCACGGTGCAATTACACATGCGCATACGTACTATTCGCGTACGTAACGCGCATACGCGGCACGCACGTATACGCGAACGTCAGCGCACGGACTCTACGCGTATACGGAAGTGTACCGCGTGGAGCACGTACGACGCACGCACGCATGCGTACGTGCGCATGCGTACTGGGTGCGCGCTCCGAACGCGCACGAAAACATATGTTTGCGTACGTAAATAACGTACGCCGAAATTCACAAAAAACGTACGCAAACGTACTAGGAGCGCGCTACGAGCGCGCACCCCAAGAATGTATAAAAAAAAAAAAAAGTGAACACAAGTTAATAGAAGATATTAACTATGTTGTTGTACTTCATCCTAATTGAAAGTAAAAAAAAAAAAGCCACACCAAATTAAAGGATACAGATAATATATAAATGTATACATAGGGAAATTTTTGAAAAACAAATATATAAAAAAAATAATACAAAAATACAAAAATTAGCATTTAAAAACCTTGCAAATTCACTGAAAAACCATAGGTTTCACACACGTTATAGTTAGGAATTAGCATTTAAAAAACCTTGCAAATTCACTGAAAAAACCATAGGTTTCACACACGTTATAGTTAGGAATTAGCATTTAAAAAACCTTGCAAATTCACTGAAAAAACCATAGGTTTCACACATGTTATAGTTAGCTGGTCATTTTACTCGTAAAAAACCAATGAAATTCCCCCGTTATAGATAGTTCAGCTAACTATAACTCGCGCGCCCGCAATCCACTGCTGATGACGTCACATATTACATCACTCATGACATGGTCAGTGACATCACTCATGACATCACTGATGACATCTCAAATGACATCACTGATGACATCACTGATGACATCATCCATGTAAAAAATTACCACATCTTCTCACACCCTAATATAACCTTTGATACACCAACTAAAAATTTAAGAGTTCCATTCTCAAAACCATATATACTGCAATACCAATCATAACATACCCACTGATTAAATCTTAGGTCTTCATATACCTCCACAAGGTCAACTGTACAGTCACTCATACTTACAGTCACTCGGTACAAAACTATTATATACATTTAAACACTGATATAGACACTCACACACTAACAAGTATCCATAGAGCTACTGTTACACCTACTCAGTCATGCAAATAATCACACTCCCATTTTCTCACCTATGCAGTAAAACACACTCAAGTTCAATGACTCATAAAAATAGTATCACAATCTTACACTCTTATAGAATCATTGATACAAGCACTCACTCATCCATACAGTCACTTTCACAATCACATACTCTCATATCTACCGACTTATATACTCTTACGCACACATATACTGGCATTCACATATGTAGATAATCACAAATATACTACTGAGATATATATTCAATCCCTAACACACCCATACAGTCCATCACAGATGCACTCTTAAAACCATGCACCCATAGAATCGCCCACTCACACATCTGTGCATAGAGTGACACACACCCTACCCACACAAACACTCAGGCACCCATACAGATACTCAGACAACCAATCAATTACCCATATAGAGACTCATATAGCTGTTCTCAAAACCATGCAGCCACTTATACACCAACATACACACATACACACATTTACACAGTTTAGTCACTAGTCTGCAGTAAGAAACATTTAATGACTTACTTAAAGAATCATGTTATGCACCACAGAAAATCATCCATTTAAACACTTGTACACCCACTCATTCTTAAACAGGCCTTTCCGTATATATATTAAATATATTGAAATTTATGAGTAACACATACTCACTGGATGATGTCATCAGTGATGTCATTTGAGATGTCATCAGTGATGTCATGAGTGATGTCACTGACCATGTCATGAGTGATGAAATATGTGACGTCATCAGCAGTGGATTGAGGGTGCGCGAGTTATAGTTAGCTGAACTAACTATAACGGGGGAATTTCATTGTTTTTTTACGAGTAAAATGACCAGCTAACTATAACATGTGATAAACCTATGGTTTTTTCAGTGAATTTGCAAGGTTTTTTATATATTTGTGATTAACTACATATGTGAATGCCAGTATATGTGTGTGTAAGAGTATATAAGTCAGTAGATATGAGAGTATGTGATTGTGAAAGTGACTGTATGGATGAGTGAGTGCTTGTATCAATGATTCTATAAGAGTGTAAGATTGTGATCCTATTTTTATGAGTCATTGAACTTGAGTGTGTTTTACTGCATAGGTGAGAAAATGGGAGTGTGATTATTTGCATGACTGAGTAGGTGTAACAGTAGCTCTATGGATACTTGTTAGTGTGTGAGTGTCTATATCAGTGTTTAAATGTATATAATAGTTTTGTACCGAGTGACTGTAAGTATGAGTGACTGTACAGTTGACCTTGTGGAGGTATATGAAGACCTAAGATTTATTCAGTGGGTATGTTATGATTGGTATTGCAGTATATATGGTTTTGAGAATGGAACTCTTACATTTTTAGTTGGTGTATCAAAGGTTATATTAGGGTGTGAGAAGATGTGGTAATTTTTTACATGGATGATGTCATCAGTGATGTCATCAGTGATGTCATTTGAAATGTCATCAGTGATGTCATGAGTGATGTCACTGACCATGTCATGAGTGATGTAATATGTGACGTCATCAGCAGTGGATTGCGGGTGCGCGAGTTATAGTTAGCTGAACTAACTATAACGGGGGAATTTCATTGGTTTTTTACGAGTAAAATGACCAGCTAACTATAACATGTGTGAAACCTATGGTTTTTTCAGTGAATTTGCAAGGTTTTTTAAATGCTAATTCCTAACTATAACGTGTGTGAAACCTATGGTTTTTTCAGTGTATATATATATATATATTTATATATATATATATATATATATATATATAATATTTTCTTTCTTTACTTGAAGGCAAACACATCCATAAAAGATACGATAATACAATCATGCAATAGAAAAATCATTATACACAGTTAAAACATTGCCAGCTTTTAAAACGATACAGATTAATATTACTCTGAGGATCTAAAGCTATACACACCTTCATGCTAACGGTGGCCTCATGAGTGCAGGACATTCAGAGACCAATCAATTCTAGACAGCCTAGATCGGTGAGCTGTCGGTAAAACGTTTATCACTGCACAGAGGGTATAGGGGTTTGGTAACAACTGCAAGTGCAGAAGTGCCACTTAAGCCTGCCTAAACTTAATACTCTTGAGCAGGGGCCAGAGGAATTCTTCTCTTGGCTGTGAGAACAGTTTACACATTAAGACAAAGCGAAGCATGTCCTGTGGAAAAATGAGATCGCAGCCACAAGGGCCTCTTTGAGTTAAAGGAAAAATCCAGCCGGTGATGCCAAAAAGTGGTGAAGTTGAGTAAATCTAAAACGTGTAATTAAAAAACTGTCATGAGACCTAGAAAGTGCAAAAAGATATGGTTCCATACCCGACACAGATTTTAACATTGCATAAGCCCTCACTGTGGGTTTACTGAGCTCAATATTTTCACGCTGTGCAGTGGAACATTTATGGTGTAAGTCTTTTGCGATGTTAACATCGCTGGGGTTTAAAGTGTTATGTGCGAAAAAAATGTCTACACCTGGAAGTATTCCTTTATAGGTATATAGGTCGCCAGTAGGTAGTTATAGTTAGGACCTCGTTTCTATTCAAAAATAGTTTTTTCTTTTGCCAATATCTTTAGCGCTGTTTGACGAATCCTCGCAAAATTTTCAAAACTAATGAGTCGCTCCGGACAGCTCCTGTCATTGAAGTTTTGGGGTGATTCGTCAAGCGGAGGTTGAGAAAAAAGGGGGGTCCCAAAATGCGTTTTCCCAATGTTAATTTCCATAGGAAAAATTGGAACAGGCTACATCCTGAACTGCTGAATGGAATTATACCAAATTTTGCAAATAGGTAGTTCCTGGTTCAGAAAGCCACCTTTTTTTTAAATGGTGTAAATCCGTTCGGTAGTTCCTGAGAAATTAAAAAAAGAAAACTTTCGATATCTGAGCACCGAGGAGAACCTCCCGGGCATGAGCGTCACTCGGATTGGCTGCCAACACTCCAAACCAGGAAGTGTTGGCAGCCATCTTGTAACCAAGTCACAAGAAATCAGTGAAAAAAAGGTTAAACAAGAAAAGGGGGCAGGGTAGAAACACCCAGACCCATAGGCCTGCTCAGGAGGTCCCACAGGAACCCCAAGGCCCCCAAAAACATTAAAACAAATAAAATAGTTAGAATTCGCGTTGGGTGCGCGAATCCTGCCGAGAACATTTTTAAAAAACAAAGTGCGGACTCCCGCGCTTCGTTCTCTGTGCGCCCCCGGGTGGGCCAGGTTATATAGCAGGGCCCCCGCAGCCCCAGGGACCGCCACCTCCCCACGGCTATACTAATTATATGTGGGGGGACATTGCCCCCCAGCAGTCCAGGAGACCGCCCATTCCCCGGGGCTTGTTTTAATAAGATGCGGGGTGTCTCTCAGGCACCCCAAGCCCCGGGGACCACCACCTCCTGGGGCTAAAATTTGCATTAAAAATGTGGGGGGGTCTCATGGACCCCCCCAAGCCTGCCACCTCCCCGGGGCTTTCTACAATTATTTGCGGGGGCCTCACGGGCCACCACTACCTCAGCTGGGCTATAAAAACATTGGGAGGGGGGCAGCGCTGCCCCGCTCTAGGAGCCCCTGATGGCCCTGGGGAACGCCACCCCCAGGGCAGGCTCCTGAATAGTCCCAGGGCCCCCCTCCTGCAAATAAAAATACATTTAAAAAAACGCAGACTGGCCCTGGGGGATGGGGTCCCCTGGGCCAATAGTGGCCTAGAGAAGGGGGGCCACGCGGCCTCTTGGTGCACTGCTGCTTGGGGATGAAGTCCAGTTGTGTCCTGAGGGCCTCAGGACACAAGAGAACCTCATTGCCCCACCAGCAGTGCACCAAGAGGCGTATTTGCTGAGTGGTGTAAAAAGGGGCATGGCCTTGGACCACCTCTTTGCAATCCAGCTGTGTGGTGCTTACTGGAGGTACCTGGTGGGCTAGTTGGCCCCCAGGGACCCTCAACATTCAAGAGGACTTAATCCCCCAACTTAGAATGGGCCAGGGGGTGTGTTTGCAGAGTGGTAGAGAAAGGGGGCGCGGCCTGTGTCCACCTCTCAGCAATCCCACTGTGTGGGGCTTACTGGAGGTAAGCAGTAGGCTAGTTGATCCCTAAAGGACACCCAGCAGCGAAGGGAACTTCAATCCCCATCCACCAGTGCACCAGGGAGCACGTTGCAGAGTGGTGGGCAAAGGAGGCGTGGCCTGTTTTGAGAACTTAGCAATCCTGCTGTGTAGGACTTACTGGAGGTAATAGGAGGGATAGTTGGCCCCCAAGGATGTCATTGGGGGCCAACTACCCCTCTTGTTACCTGTAATAAGTCCCACACAGTAGGATTGCTAAGACGTCTAAGGAGGACAGGCCCCCCTTTCTCCACCACTCTGCAAACGCACCTCCTGGCAGACTACGGGATAAGGGATGAAGTCCAATTTACTCCTGAGTGACTTTGGGGGCTAAGAAGCCCTCTTGGTACCTCCTCTAAGTCCTCTGCAGTGGAATTCCTGAGCTCTGGTCGGAGGCCAGGCACCCTTTATCCACCACTCTGCAAACGTGATTACTTCTGCACCTCTGACTTACAGGTAGTTTTAATCCCCCTGCCCTATTATGTACTAGGGCCTTACAGAGGAGGTCATGCCAATCACAGAGGTACCCCAACGCAAAGTGTTCCCTAGTATATGTAGGTGTTTTCACTGTATTCTAAGTGTCTTTAATCATAGCACTGGCTCTAGGCCTGGTGAGTCAGAGTCAGTTACCACCTGTACCATCAGCAAAAAGTTGGGGACACAGGATCACTTTGCAACAAGGCCTCTTTCTGCTCCTCTGTTGGTTCATTGTGCACTTCTCTTGCTTCTTGCTACACCTTTCTTCATCTATCTGGACTTCTGTTGCCTCTTTATGCATTTCTCGTGCTTCTTTCTGCGCCTTTCTTCCTCTTTCTACACATGCCCTACCTCTATAGCCATAGTTAGAAATTAGCATTTAAAAAATCTTTGCAATTCACTGAAAAAAACATAGGTTTCAGGGTCGTTATAGTTAGAAATTAGCATTTAAAAAACCTTTGAAGTTCACTGAAAAAACCATAAGTTTCAGGGACGTTATAGTTAGAAATCAGCATTTAAAAAACCTTTAGAAATTCACTGAAAAAACCACAGGTTTCAGGGACGTTATAGTTAGTTGGACATTTCACTCGCACAAAACCAGAGAAATTCAGCCTTTATAGTTAGTTCAGCTAGCTATAACTCGCGCCCCCGCAATGCACTGCTGATGACATCACACATTACATCATTCATGACATGGTCAGTGACATCAATGATGACATCTCAAATGACATCACTGATGACATCATCCATGTGATAATTTGATGCCCCTCCTTATACTCTGATATAACCTTTGATATACCCTCTTAAAATACAGACTATCATTTTTGAAACCAGACACACCAATACCAGTTACTATATACCCACTCACTGATTCCTAGGTCTACACACACATCCACTCATTCACCCATACAGTCACTCATGCATGCGGTCAACCATCAATACGGCCCTATCAGTCAGTCAAAAAATATGTTTATTCAGATCATAATCTTTAAACAGGTGCAAAGAAATAATTACTGATTTAAAATATTCAACAGAAAAACAGAGAAAATAGTTACAGGTTAAAATATTCTACAGCAAATTTATAAAACTTCCACACACCAGATACATGTCTTAAAAGCATATACCAATAAAACACTTTCTTAGGATAGTCCTTACCCTTTGAGAATTATTGTTACATTAAAAACAGCCTTTTCTGTTAGACAAGCTATATAATACATTTATAATAACATTTCTAAAATTTTACTCCTAACTTATTAGGGATCTCTGTACTACCTTTATATAATTCCCTAGAGCAATTGCAATTTCGATAGAAGGCATTTCCGTGAGAAGGTTGACCGCCTGTGCCCGTGTTCTTATATCATATTTTAAAAGTATTGGGCGCAGACATAATTTACGCTGTTTTAATATAGTTAAGCAATTAAGCAGGATGTGCACTAGATCCCCTTTTGTGCACAGCCTACACTTGCAACACCCTTTGTGATCTAACATTTTCGATTTGGTTTCTTTGTTTATCAGCCACGGATTAATCCCAATTCGCATCCTTAGTATCTCCTGTCTATACCAACGATTTGGTAAGGTATCCAAATAAGGGGACCAGTTTTCCTTTGACCAAGAGTTCAACAGGAACTCTACTGATTTTTTCTTAGCCAGATATTCCATATCGGTTCTTCTAGAGACTTCTTGCCCGTTAAACTTCAGATCACTTTTAGTACAGTCTATTCATTGGGATTCTTGGCACATGACCACCTTTAAACGCTCACAGGCCTGCACCATTTTCTTCCTACAAGTTTTTGCCCATTTTAAGTTACTAAATTGGATCTCTTTTCTACACCATTGTGCAACTTTTTGGCCTTTTTCATTTTCCAAGCGTTTCCAAAATCTAATCACTGCTATTTGTGCTTGTACCCCCCAGGTCGTTGTTCCTAATTCAGTTCTTATTGCTTGGACCATTGATGATGGTGGTAGGGACAAAAGGGTTTTCAGGCATTTCCCTTCCTCCAGGTCCCAGACTCCCTTACCGCTCAAGTAAAGGATTTCTACGCCGTAGAGTACTTGCGGGAGTATCATTGCACTGAAAGCCTTTAGTAATGGACGGTGAGACATATCCCCGTAATCCCGATTAAACATTTTTAAACCAGAGATTGATGTGTGTGCTTTCGCTTTTTGGGCTTCCAGGTGTGTATGCCAGTTTAGTGTCTTATCAAACCACATCCCTAGGTATCGATATTCGTTAACCTATTCCAATTTAAGATCGCCTAAGAACCAATTAAACTTAATTGCCTTTTTCCCAAAGCATAACATTTTTGTCTTGTCTAAGTTGACTGTTAAAAATTTCCTTACACAGTATTCACTAAAAGATTTCAACTTTCTTTGGAGGCCTGATTCAGTCTGGTCTACTATTACCAGATCGTCCGCGTATAGAAGGCAAGGCACCTTTTTTCCATCCATTCTTGGGCTTGCACTACCCTCAACCTCTAGACAGGTGGGTAGATCAGACAGAAATATAGAGAATAACTGTGGGGCCAGAACGCAGCCCTGTCTCAGGCCATTTGCAATAGGTATTTTTGGCGTTAATGACCCCTCAGTATCCCTAATTACTTGTGCCCAATTACCTCGGTGTAATTCTTTTATTATAGCCAGCAGGTCATTTGGTATATTTTTCTTAATAAGAGTTTCCCAGAGGCAGTCCCGGTCTACTGAATCGAACGCTGCTCGAAAGTCAACGAAACAGCAGCAAAGATTACCATTTTGTTCCGTTGACTTCCTCGCCATTGCCCATAATGCAAAGCAGTGGTCTATCGTGGAATGCCCCTCTCTGAATTCTCCCTGTTCAATGGGTACGATTGAGAACTTGCCGACCCAAGCATTTAGTCTATTTAACACAATTTTTGAGAATACCTTTTCTCCTATATCTAGAAGGTTAATCAATCTATAATTTTGTGGTGCGTCCATGCTACCTTTTTTATGGATTGGCCTGATTACAGCGCCCTTCCAATTCAATGGCATTATGCCTTCTACTAGAGTTATTTGAAACATCTGGGAGAGGAATCTTGCCCACCACTTTATCTGTGACTTTAATATTATTGCAGGGAGGTTATCAGGCTCTGCGGCACGGGTTAACTTCAGCTTCCTTATTATGTTTTCTACTTGCTGTTCGTTAAAATCTAATTTGAGTTCTTCCGATATTTCCTGCCAATGTTGGGGCTCTATGTCTACTTGGGGTTCTCGAGCCCCATACAATTCCCTTAAGTACTTCTCCCAGACTGTCTCACTAACGACACATTTAATTTCTCCGTCTGTAGGGGCGGATGCTGCTTTTACCAGTTTCCAAAATTGTCTTAGGTTTTTAGCTTCAATTGATTCTAGCAAATTTACCCAACATTTCTCTTTGTACGACCTTTTTGCATCCGTAACCATCTTTTTAAACTCAGTTTTCAGCTTCTTAAGATATTTTTGTCTCTCTTGGTTGAACTTTTTCCTTTGGCTTCTTAATACAGTCCTTATCTCCCTTTTTTGGTTTGACAGTCAATGGGGAACCATTTCAGTTGGCTAACCAGGATTATAGTACCCTTTCTTTTATCCTTTTTTAGTTCTATCCTAAGGCACTGAACTACTTGGGCTATCTTCTCCACAAACCATCCCAAGTTTTTACTCCCGAGGTCTCCTAGTTCGACCTTAAGTTGAAAGGACTTTAATTTTTCCTGATACTCCTCTGTTAGTCTTCTCGTCGCACATTTGGGGTAGTCAACCTCTTGTGGGATCACTTTCTCTCTGGGTTCCATCCTGCCCGCATATATTGTTAATTGCAACGGGTTGTGGTCACTCCTTTCGCTTTGGTGTAACTTAAATTCCCGCACTAGAGAGAAGTTCCAGGCTAACATAAAAACTTAATCAATTGGACAGTTTTGTGAACCTATTTTGAAGGTCTTCTTTGCCGGGCAGTCTGTTTTAACTCTGCCATTTAGGCAGAAGAGACCCCTCCCCCCTAAATAATTTACCAATTCCATATCCTGTTTCGAGGGATCACATACTGGGAAGCTGGCATAGTTAATTCCATAAGCATCCAACAGTTCTCTATTCCAGAGGTCGGTCTTCTTCGGGTGCAGTTTATGGTTGAAATCTCCCATAATTAGCAATACATCTGAAGCATACTTTTCTAATAAGGAGTCTATATCCTCTTTGAAGCTCCCCATCTCAATTACATACTATGCCACATTATCCCACTGCATATATACATTTATAACAGTCACCATTTCATATTTCTTATCCAGGGTCAGTAGGTCTAATCTACAAGCCAATAGCCATTTACATTTCACTTTGAACAGGGTTACATCTCTTAATACTTTTGTTGATACGAGAGTCATGATTCCCCCCGATGGGCGACCAAATCTTTTTCTCTTGGCCGGTCGATTTAGTTGAAGGTAACCCTCGATGTTAGGGGTTTCGTCGCATACCCAAGTCTCTTGTAGGCAGGCAATTTCCACTTTATTTACTAATTTCTTTATGTGCTCTTGTTTTATCTCATTGCCTAAGCCATTTACGTTCCATGATAAGAGACTTAGACTGTACGACACCCCCCATCCTATTCTACCTCACTTAGACCATCATCTTCAGCCATTCCCTCCATGTACCTCTCGGAGGGTTCTCCCAGGTAGCTTCTTTGGCTCCAATTACCCCATGAGTCTTCCTTTACTGTGTTATTTACCACTATGTTTAGGCGGCTACCCTCTTCTTCATTATCTCTTAGTAGCTTCACCTGTCTCCTCCCTAGACCTGCATGGCACTTTAGGAAACTGCTTCCTGAGTGCACTTTTCCCTTTACTTCCCTCTCTGGGATTAACCTTATTCCCACATGGATTATCTCACTAGCTGCTTCTACAATTGCCATTTTTACCAGGTCCGCGTAAAGTAATACTCTTGTTATTTCCTTGCCATTTGTATTTTCTATGAAGGCCACCTGTCTCAGATCTTTCGAGCCAATTCCACTCAGACTTGTGCATTTAGAAAAGGAAGTCAGAATTTGTGCCCTATTTAGTGGGTTAATTTTCCTCAATTTCTTTCCCCTTTGACCTGATTGCGCTGGTTCCAGGTACACACATTTGTTATTATCCACCTCTAATACTTTCTTGGGGGTTTCTGGTTTTAGCTGTCTACCCTTTGCCCACCATGGGGGTCTCATTTTACTTTCCACTTCTACTAGATCTTGAAGTTGTGGTGTTTCATCTGGGTTACCATACCTCTGGTGGTTTTGGGTTTGCCCCCCTGAGGATGGGTTTACTCTCTGATTTGCAAATTCAATTTTTGAAAATTTCTCATTTAAACCCTTACTACTCTGGCTCTTCCTTTGTACACTTGGGGTGTTTCTTTTGCTCTTTGATAGCGGGGATCTAGTGGGTACGTGAGTCAGGGCAGAGGCATTTAGGCTTAGCTGTTCCTCAGCCTCCATTTCCTTCCTTTTTCCCTTTATTTTTGTTTTAGGGGCCCACTTCTTGCTTGCCCTACTTTTAGTGAGAACCCTTACGTATTCACATCACCTTTTTATCAGCATTAGGCGCTTGGATAAATATACGTTATCTAATGCAGCTGCCTTTTCACTCGCAATACTTTGTTCTGTGGGCTGGGGAGTAACTACTGATCTTAACATGTGTGGCATTTGACCCTTAATTCCTACCAGCTCCTCTTCAATTTTTTTTTAAAACAACTTTTGTGATTTTAAAACTCCATTATTCAACATTGTTACTTCTAGAATTCCCTGAAGGGTTTTCTGTAACATCAATAATAAGTCCATCATGGAGGATGTGGGTGATACTGATAGGTCTGGGTCCTGGGGATTGTTTCTCTCGGGGGTAGCTTGACTTCCTGTTCTTGAAGCGTCCTGCTGGTTTATGTTTTTTTGCCCATTTAAGTGTTGCAGTACTTGGTTGGGTGAAGCCCCCCCAAAAAAACTTGGGCCCTGACTTTCATTTCCCAGTTGCCCTGCATTCTCCGAAGTTTGCAAAGAAAAAAGTTTTGGGGATGATGAAAGACGTGGTGCTGGTATTTGTAGATTTTGGCTCAGGAAGGAGAGGTTTATTAGTAGGGGATCCCCCAATTTTTCTTCTATTTCTTCTTCTGGGGGCACTCCCATGCCTTTCTCCGTCTGGTGCTCCTCATCAGTTTCCAAGTTTTTTTCGTTCTCAGTCCGGTGCTCCTCCTCAATTTACAAGTTTATTACAGACGGCTCTGTAATTGTATAGTGTTTCCCTACAAAGTCCTTTATGGATTTAGAGGCTGCAGTGCTATCTTTCGGGATAGATGTTGAGGTGCAACCCTTTTTGGCTTGCGGGACTTGTTTGGTGGCTCTTTTATCTTTCCTCTTCTTTCGTCGTCTCTTACTATTGTCCTCGGGGGAGGCCTGGCTTTCCTGGCTCCCTTCCAGTGTCCCTGATCCCTCCATTAGCTCGCTCCTCCCTGGACTGTCTTCAAGAGCTTCCTTGCGTAATTTTTGCTTTCTTTTAGGGGCCATCTTCCTTTACTTTAGGGCTACTTTCTGGCTCGGGTGTTGCTACAGTTATCCCCTGTATACTCCCAGTTCGCAATTTGTATATGCTTATTGGGGTGGTAGGTTACTACAATTATAATATTTCTTTTACTCACACACTCACTTACCTCTGTTGTGCCGATTGCCCGCCAGCCTGCCTTGCCGCTCTTTTGAGACACTTTTACTAGGCTCTGGTCAAGTGGTCTCTCTTTTTTTCTACTTTTCGTCGGGGGGCAGCCACTCGGAGTCTGCTTCCCTTCGCAAGCTCCTTCCCCTTCTGGGGTCGTCTCCCCGCTGTACCTTGAGGTTCTTTTCTTCCTCAATGGGCTCATTCGGCCCCTCCTTCCCTTCACCGGGGCGAAATACTGCTGGCCTGAGTTTTGTCACCCAAAGCACGTTTGAGCTCGTTTGCGCTCTTTTTGCTCCTTGGGTGCCGCCTCTCTGCTGCAGCACGCCTGCCTGTCCCCCCCGCCGATCCGCTATGCCGCTCGCGGTTGGATCTGACGGTGCAGGCAGTTCCAGACAGGTTCCAAAAAGCTCCGGTGACTCTCGGAGACAGGGACGGGGTCTATTCACCACGAACTTCTCGCCACGTACTCCGCGTTCTCCTAGACGTTTTTGCTGCCATGACGCCCGCGGTCCTGATCCTTGCTCCACAATTAGCTCCACGATCAGCAACCTGGGCTGCGCACGTCTCAGCTCGGCTGCTCGGCTCTCCTCACACGTCGGCTGGCTGGCTGGCTATTCGCTAGGCAACAACAAAGGCCATGTCTAGAACAACCTCCTTCTCTCCAACTACCATCCAACAAGTGTCTGTTTACCAAACACCATGGCACTATCATATGCACTGACATACTTATACAGACACTCACACACCTCCACTCATCCATAGAGTTACTCACACACCTAGTCAGTCATGCAAAGAATCAATCACACTCCCATTTACTCACCTATACAGTTATACACACACCACCTCACTTATTCAAACATATACTAACACATACTTATACTCTTATACAATAACTAATACAAGCACACACTCATCCATACACCCACTCTCACAATCACTCACTCTCACATATAGTCATTTATATACTCCAATACTCACATATACTGGCTTTCACATATGTAGTTACTCACACATTTACAACTGAGACATCTAAACATTCACCAACTCGCCCATACATACACTCACCCATCCATACAGCCCTTCACAGATGTACTCTTGAACATATACACCCAGTGAATCACCCACTCACACATCAATGCACAAAGTCAAACACACAGACACTCAGGCACCCATACAGATACTCAGACAACCAATCAATAACCCATATAGACACTCATTTAGCTACTCACCAACCCATGCAACCGCTTACACACCAACTGACAAACTAAACTGTGTGAATGTCTGTATCAGTCACTAAAGCATGCATTCAGTAAGACACATTTAATCACTCACTTATACAGTCAGTTATGCACCAACTAAATCATCTATTCAGACACTTATACACAAACTCATTCTTCAATACACGTTGATATATATATATATATATATATATATATATATATATATATATATATATATATATATATATATATATATATATATATATATATATATATATTCACTGAAAAAACCATAGGGTTTTAGGGAACGTTATAGTTAGTTGGACATTTCACTCGCACAAAACCATAGAAATTCCCCCATAATAGTTAGTTCAGCTAACTATAACTCGTGCCCCCGCAATGCACTGCTGATGACGTCACATATTACATTACTCATGACATGGTCAGTGACATCACTGATGACATAACTGATGACATCACTGATGACATCACTGATGACATCATCCAGTGACTGTGTGTTTCTGTAAAGTTTAAATATATTTAATATATATAGGGAAAGGCGTATTGAAGACTGACTGGGTGTATAAGTGTCTGAATGGATGATTTAGTAGGTGCGTGACTGAGTCTATAAATGAGTGATTAAACGTATCTTACTGAATGCATGAGTTGGTGAGTAAACTGTGTGAATGTCTGTATCCATCTGTCTGTTGGTGTGTAAGTGACTGCATGGGATTGTGATTAGCTACATTAGTGTCTATAAGAGTTATTGATTGGTTGTCTGAGTATCTGTATGGGTGCCTGAGTATTTGTGTGGGTGGGGTGTGTGTGACTCTGTGCATAGATGTGTGACTGGGTGATTCACTGGGTGCATGGTTTCAAGAGGGCATCTGTGATGGACTGCATGGGTGGGTGAGTGTGTGTTTGGGTGTGTTAGTGAGTGAATGTATATCTCAGTGGTACATGTGCGAGTAACTACATATGTAAAAGGCAGTATATATGTGTGTTACAGTATTTAAATGTCTATAAGTGAGAGTGTGTAATTGTGAGAGTGGCTGTATGGATGAGTGTGTGCTTGTAGCAGTGATTGTATAAGAGCATAAGACTGTTCTAGTATTTATATGTGTAAGTGAGCTGGTGTATGTATAACTGTATAGGTGAGTAAATGGATGTGTGATTATTTATTTGCATGACTCACTAGATGTGTGAGTACCTCTATGGATGAGTTGCGATGTGTGAGTGTCTATATCGGTGTATGAGTGCATATGATAGTCCTGTACTAAGTGACCATAATATGAGTGACTATACGAATGAGTGAGTGGATGTGTGTGTAGACCCAAGAATCAGTGAGTGGGTATGTAGTTATTGATATTGGAGTGTCAATGGTTTTGAGAATGGCCGTCTGTAATTTTGAGTGGGTGTATCAAAGGTTATATTAGGGTGTCAGAAGATGCATCAAATTATCACATGGATGATGTCATTTGAGATGTCATCAGTGATGTCAGAAGTGATTTCACTGACCATGTATTGAGTGATGTAATATGTGACGTCATCCGCAGTGCATTGCGGGACGTGAGTTATAGTTAGCTGAACTAACTATAACGGGGGAATTTCTATGGTTTTGTAAGAGTGAAATGTCCACCTAACTATAACTTTCCCTAAAACCTATGTTTTTTTCAGTGAATTTCTAAGGTTTTTTAAATGCTAATTGCTAACTATAACGTGCCTGAAACCTATGGTTTTTTAAGTGAATATATATATACATATATATATTCACTGAAAAAACCATAGGTTTCACACATGTTATAGTTAGCTGGACATTTTACTGATAAAAAACCAATGAAATTCCCCCGTTATAGTTACTGTAGGCAACTATAACTCACGCGACCGTAATCCTCTGCTGATGCTAATACTGTATTTAGACACTTATTTGCCCATGTCTTCTTCCATTAAATTTTAGCTATACATATATTACAAATATTTTTTTTTCATAAAGACACATATGTCATCAGCAAAGGATTACGGTCGCGTGAGTTATAGTTGCCTACAGTAACTATAACGGGGGAATTTCATTGGTTTTTTATCAGTAAAATGTCCAGCTAACTATAACATGTGTGAAACCTATGGTTTTTTCAGTGAATTTGCAAGGTTTTTTAAATGTTAATTCCTAACTATAACGTGTGTGAAACCTATGGTTTTTTCAGTGAATTTGTACGTTTTTTTAAATGCTAAGTTACTTTACGCCATTCGTGGCGTGCGCGCCCACTTAACGCAGTTCGTTCCGTGCGCGCACAGTGAGCACGCGGTGCGCTTTGCGCACCGCGTGCCCACGTTACGCTAGATGGGCCATGAACGCACGATGCGCTTCGCGCACCGTGCGCACATGGAGGACATAAGATGAGCATCGTTGAGACAGGTAAAATATAAGTTTTGCTTTTGTAGTGATATGCCATGCGCAAATGGTGACCTTCGGGCACCATTTGCACATGGGGTGGGGAGAGTGTTATTATTTTTTTATTTGTTTTATTATTTATTACCGTACGCGTACGGTAAGCGTAATCGGCAAAATTTTCGAAAAAAATAAAATTGCCTTTTTTCACTTGGGGGATCGTTGGGGACTCCCTCAATATGGCTAGGTGCTTGGGAGCTGTCTAAACAGCCCCTTTACATGTTTTTGCCCTTTGTTTTTCAATCCCCTGTCAGAGTGCGAGATAGAAAATGGCGGCCGCCGCTTCCTGGTTTCGACCGATTCGAATGTTTACTAAGATCTATCAGCCAATCAGAATCGCGCTCGCGCACGTCACCGTACGCGTACGGTAAGCGCACCGTAAGCGCACTGGAAGCTGGCTCAGATATATATATTGATTTAAAGGCTATTTTCTCAGGAACTACTGAACAGATTTACACCAGACCTACAAAAGGCACTTCCTTGACCTGAGGACTACCTCTCTGCCAAATTTCAAGGAACTCTGTTCAGCCGTTCGGGCTGTAGCTGTGTCTAAAGGTCCTATGGAAAAATGCATGGGAAAAACTCGTTTTGGGACCCCCCTTTTATCTCAGCCCCCGCTTGATGAATCCCCCCGAGACTTTCAGGGTAGGAGCGGAGCTCAGCGCCCCACCTATTTTGAAAATTTGGCGAGGATTCGTTGACCGGCGCCAAAGTTATTCAAAATAGAATGTTGCGTTTTTCCTATGGAAACAGGGTCCTAACTATAACTATCTCCAGTAGATAATATATATATATATATATATATATATATATATATATATATATATATATAGGTTTCAGGCCTGATATAGTTACGAATTATCATTTAAAAAACCTTAGAAATTCACTGAAAAAACAATAGATTTTAGGGGTGTTATAGCTAGCTGGACATTTCACTCGAACAAAACCATTAAAATTCCTCCGATATAGTTAGTTGTAGTAACTACATCTCGCGCGCCCGCAATCCACTTCTGATCTCACATATTACATCATTCATGACATGGTCAGTGACATCACTGATGACATCTCAAATGACATCACTGATGACATCACTGATGACATCATCCAGTGAATGTGGTTTGGTTCGTTATTTAAATATGTATTATATATCTAGCAATTTGCATTGAAGAATGAGTGGATATATAAATATAAATATCTGGATGGAGGATTTAGTAGCAGTGTGATTGACTAATTTATAGTGTCTCACTAAATATATTGGATAGTGACTAAACTGTGTGAATATCTGTATCACTTTGTCAGTTGTTGTGTAAACTGCTGCACTAGTTGGTTACTAGCTACGTGAAAGTCTATATTATGTATTGATTAGTTAACTGAGTCCGCTTAGAATTGCTTTTCAGAGTCAGTGCTGGTCTAAAAGATGCAGCACTGGGTTCTCTGCTGATAACAGGTGAGTAAATCGGAATTCGTAGTTCGGCTGATTTTAGAGGAATATTTGTAAGTTTCAAAAATGGACACTTAGAAACTTTTCTGGAGAAAACCACACAATGGATTCCTATGGAAGGAAATACAAGTTACTGGTAAGTACGCTTAGAATTACTTTTCAGGGTCAGTGCTGGGCTAAAAGATGCAGCCCTGGGTTCTCTCCTGAGAACAGGTGAGTAAATCGGAATTCGTAGTTCGGCTGATTTTAGAGGAATATTTGTAAGTTTCAAAAATGGACACTTAGAAACTTTTCTGGAGAAAACCACACAATGGATTCCTATGGAAGGAAATACAAGTTACTGGTAAATACGCTTAGAATTACTTTTCAGGGTCAGTGCTGGGCTAAAAGATGCAGCACTGGGTTCTCTCCTGATAACAGGTGAGTAAATCGGAATTCGTAGTTCGGCTGAGTTCAGAGGAATTTTTGTACGTTTCAAAAATGGACACTTCGAAACTTTTCTGGTGAAAACCTCACAATGGATTCCTATGGAAGGAAATACAAGTTACTGGTAAGTACGCTTAGAATTACTTTTCAGGGTCAATGCTGGGCTAAAAGATGCTGCACTGGGTTCTCTCCTGATAACAGGTGAGTAAATCGGAATTCGTAGATCGGCTGATTTTAGAGGAATATTTGTACAATGGTGAAGGAAGGGGGCGGGGCCTGAGGTGACTTGTGCAAACACGCCCTGTGGCGTGTTTTAAGTTGGGGTATTAATTCCTCTTCAATCCAGAGGTCCCCTGGGGGCCAACTAGCCCACCAGGTACCTCCAGTATGCGCCAGGGAGCTGCGTTGCAGAGAGGTGTTCAGAGGACACGCCCCTTTTTACAACACTCTGCAACGCAGCTCCATGGAGCTTACTGGAGGTACCTGGTGGGCTAGTTGGCCCCTAGGGGACCTCTGGATTGAAGAGGAATTAATTCCCCAACTTAAAACGCACCACAGGGCGTGTTTGCACACATATCACCTCAGGCCCCGCCCCCTATCTTCACCACTGTGCCAGGGGGCGCATTTGCAGAGTGGTGTAAGGAGGGTGTGGCCTCCGGCCCGATCCCGGTCTTTTTTTTTTTCTTCTTTTTTTTTAGAAGGGAGGCTGTGTAGCCCCACCACCCCTTCTTTTTTCATTTTTTTGGCCCTGAGGACCCCATCCCCCAGGGCCTGCCCCCAATTTTTGTTTATAAAAAAAAAAAATCGGGAAGGGGGCCGCGTGGCCCCCCTCCCAAGACCAAAATTTGCCTCGGGGACCCCACTCCCCGGGGCATGGCCCTTTTTTCATTTATTTTTTATGGAGGGGAGCTGCGTAGCCCCCCTCCTCAGGCCCCGCCCCCTATCTTCACCACTGTGCCAGGGGGCGCGTTTGCAGAGTGGTGTAAGGAGGGGGCGTGGCCTCCGGCCCGATCCCGGTCTTTTTTTTTTCTTCTTTTTTTTTAGAAGGGAGGCTGTGTAGCCCCACCACCCCTTCTTTTTTCATTTTTTTGTCCCTGAGGACCCCATCCCCCAGGGCCTGCCCCCAATTTTTGTTTATAAAAAAAAAAAATCGGGAAGGGGGCCGCGTGGCCCCCCTCCCAAGACCATAATTTGCCTCGGGGACCCCATCCCCCGGGGCATGGCCCTTTTTTCATTTATTTTTTATGGAGGGGAGCTGCGTAGCCCCCCTCCTCTGGCCACTTTAAGACCCCATACCCCGGGGCCAGCCATTGCTTTTTTTGTGTTTTTTTTTAATCTGGGAGGGGGGCCGCGTGGCCCCTCTCCCAGGCCACTTATTGCGCCGGGAACCCCATCCCCCGGGGCCTGGCCTCTGTCTTCTGCCTATTGAGATTCACCCTCTTGACCAGTATGAATTTATAATTTATACTGACGGATGAGCACAACCCGCTACGGAAAGTAAGCAAGCTTACAGTGCAGCATGTGCAATCGATTAAAGGTCACATGCCCAATGGTAAATTCCAACCAATGGTCACCAAAACACAATCTCTAGGAGATTGTACAGCTCAGCGAGCTGAACTACAAGCATTAAAATTGGCACTTGAAAATACGGATCCCGAATTCCCCACACTAGTTTGCGATTCTTTTACTGTGTTCAATCATATAATTAATATTTACAGAATTGACTTCAAAATGGTTTCAAAGATGCAAAAGGTAGCACAATAAAGCATAAAACGCTTTGGGAACAAATAGTTCAGTTGCAAAACAGACTACAAAACACTCATGTAATACACACGCTGAGTCATCAATGTGATTGCGTTCACGTTGCAGGGAATTCATTGGCTGATGAAGCCGCAAAGGGGGCTGTGCAAATGGCTTCCGTAGCTGCGATCACTCGTTCAAAAACAAAAATAGACAGTGAGATATTGTTGGCTTTCAATGCTTCAAGCAAAGGCAGTGGTGCAGCGTTACCTAAAAAAATTTCCACTCAAATACTCGTATAGAATTGATGCGAACAACTTTACGTTTGCTCAAATCCCTGGAGTGGGGGATAGGGTAATTCCAAACATGGAATGTAGAGCAGCTTTGATTTATGAAGCACATCTGGGAGAGGGTCTGTCACATCAGAGGATCTCTAAAACAATATTAACATTAAAAGAGATGTGCTGGTGGCCTGGAATGAATACACTGATTCACATCTTCATCAATAACTGCATGGACTGCAATAGAGACCGCAGTGCAGAACGCCACCAGACACCAGACCACAAAGTAGCCTGCCCAGTACAGACACCATTGTTAGACAGCATTAGACTATCTACGTGCAGACGTCCTTTTGGACAAATGAAATCCCACAAACACTGACGCTCGAACTGTTATAAAAGATTTCCGAGTCTTTATCGGCCCTTTCGCAATTGGCACGCTACACTCTGACCAGGGCCCTGCGTTTAGCTCTCGGGCTTACAAAGAAGCCATGGCCAGTTCGGGCGTTGCATTGCGGTACTCCTCTCCTGTAGTGTAGTTCCTATATCCCTGATAGGCTCTGCGCATTGGAATAACATACACTATAGATTTGACATAGGTCTAAGGTCAGTATGTCTCTATCGAGTATATTAAACTTAATTACTTGTGTGTGCCAGTTAACTCTGAGGTCACTAGAAACTTCTTGAATATCCAAGAAGGGATAAGTCTCTGACAACCGCATAAACATGACAACTTTGTTTCCTTTTAGATTCCGAACAGTGTCAGAATCGTGGAAACAATAGATAACAGTTTCACTTAGTCAGTCGTGCATGCTTCGTTTCTACAGAGTTGCACAGAAATAGAGAGGCGGGCGTTTCAATAAAAGGGTTTATTAAACAGTCTTATTTCTCATGCAAGAGATATGAATTGCTACAATCGTAAGACAGACTGCGAAGTACAATATGTATGAGGTTAGCAGTAAGATAAAATAATACTGCAATAGCATGGTTTGTAGCTATGACATATATTAATCAAAATACATACATAAATAACATAAGCTAAGATACTCATCTGATCCTTCTAAATTGTTCTACTCCAGTGTACTAACCTAAGTGCAGTATGAGGTTTGAAGTAGGTGCCATTTCTAAAGTATAGCTAGCTATATTTTAGTTTAGCCAAGAGTTGCCAAAAGTTTCTCTAAGTTCTAGTCAGCTCCATACCTTAGAATTAGAGAGGTTGGAATCTCTTTTCTGGACTCGATAATCTAACCACCCGCAAGGGAAGTCAGAGAGCACTGGAGCTGGATTCTCTGCGAGGAGGATGGCAGCGTCAGGTCAGTGCATCAGGCTGGAACTCGATCTCCTTCCGAACTTGCTGCGGCGAACCGCGTAGTCTGGGTTGGATCGAATCCTCCGGGAACCACAATTTGCCAGGGCAAGTGCTGGTATATTTATACCTTGAAGGTGTATAGGAATGTCAGTATTGATGTAAAAGTTGGGCAAAGGAACGTCATGAATGAACCCCTAAGGAATAGATGTTCATGCATACTTAATGAGTTCTTGGAGAAATCAATATTCAAGCTGAGGGAAATTCCTAAAGGCTTAAGTGCCTGGTTTTCCAAGAATTTGTTGTGACGTGGATGGACGGATGTAGGTGGCCATGCCTGTATTTGGTTTGTACGGACAATGTCTAAATAAGGGCCGGATTTCTAAGTCCAAATAAGGGCAATGTGAATTGTACCTATATAAGGGCATAAATAGGGAAACCTATATACGGAATCTAAGTCTGCATACAACACTCCATTCCATCCTGAGGGAAATTCTGTTGTGGAAAGGAAAAACCGGGACATAAAGCGGTCTATAACAGCTAGAGTATTAGGTTTGGGTGATGGGTGGGTCAAACATCTTTATGGGGTCCAACGCTCATTAAACAATTTGCCAAGAAGTTCTCTAGGGGGGGGTCACTCCATATGAGGTCCTATTTGGGACAAGAATGTGGTTTTCTGATCCCGAATGTAAAGGCACAGTGGTGGAAAATAAACAATATGATATCAAAGATCGTTTGGCTGTCTTACAGGACTTAAATGAACTAAGATTGAAACAAAGTAACGTGTTCATGAAGTCAACCACCACTGGGCGAAATCCAGCATTCCCAGCAAGGCCTGTCTGGATCTCAAAGCTTGGGGATCTAGTCAGAAAGAAGATCACAGACAAGAAGGAATTTGGGCCTTCTTACAGACAACCAGTACCTGTCCTAGACATCCACGGGACAAGAACATTACTTCTGCCGCCCCTTGCTGGTAAAAAGGAGAAAAGATTTGTGTCCATCGACCTCATCGAACCACACTATGTGGCCAATACTAAGCTGTAGGCTGTGTGGACTCCGACCAAGTAGCAGACGCACTCCTCTAGCTACTATCCAAGATGTTCAAACTGAAAGTCTTATCACCATTGAGAGTTCAACAGTAAGAAATGAAGGACTAAGCAACAATGCTATGGAACTCATTCCTCTTGAAACCAAAATAACAGTTTGTCCTGATACACATGTCTACACCAACGTAACACGTGATCAACTGGTTCCAGCGATTTCAACAAATCCTGATGAAATTTCAACCATTGACAGAACTGCCTCTGGCTATTTCATTAACTTTGATACGTTTTCTGAGGATCCAAGCGAGCCTGAAACGACGACAGTCAAAAGAACTTTTAAAGAACAAGCACAAGACTTCTTTTATCACGTAAAAAAGACTTATCTGGTTTTACCATGGATTGATTTATGGATTACATCTGGAATATTTTACTTTCTGCTTTGGCTAGCTTTAGTAATGACTCTGGGCATGCTGATAAATGAAAGATATATTCACTTGGACACAGAAAGTAAAAATGTGAACTTACTTTTGAAACCACACAAATCATCGCATCGTGAAGCAAGAGACTTGTCAGCAGTGAGCATCACAGCAATTCCTATAAAAGATGGTATAGTTTGTGACAAAACAGATTATGATATATTCGGCCCGTCGGAGCTCTTGAAGATTCCACACTTATTTAAAATTTCATTAAGTGACTTTATTACCTCCAGTACCTATTCTGATGATTGGGACTTTGAGACTGTTAATACCATTATGTCTCATCTAGAAAGATCTGCTGCATTCTCTAACTTCGAATACTTAGAGGGTTCAACAGATTATGAGCAGCTTTTTTGTTATAACCACTATGGTCATCATTTCTTGCATTAATCTGCAACACCTAGAAATGTATTTATGTATAACCAATGGGAACATTGTCCTACACCACCAAGGGGTAGCTCAAAAACGTTTGCAATAAAGTTTCCATATCCAATCCAGAAACGTTTTAAAAATGTGAACAAAACAGAAACGGAAAATATGTTAACCAATACGAAACAGATTTATTCTGCAGCCTTTATAGCCCAACTCTCTAGAAAGGGATTTGATTTTTGGAAAAACACAATTGACACAAAATCTGTCTGGGGTACAAAAGATTGGCAAGTGCAGGGAATTGAAGCTTTGTTTAGAGCCTGCATCATTCCACAGCAAATAATATTTTTCAATGACACTGTCCAATAAACGTCTTGACTTGGGTTGGCCAAGATCAAAGACATGAACACACTTTCTGTGCCAACTCCAGCTAGTAATAGCACTGAACAGGGAGCGGTGACAGTAGACACACTTTTACAAAACAACAGATCAGATTCCGAATGGAAAAAATGGTTGCTCTTGCCCACAGACACAAACATCTGTCAAGAAAGGTTCCTGAAGAAAATACAGGGTTTTACTACCAATAGGCCAAACCCACGTTATGTTCAAAGACAGCATCCAGGGGTAGTAACAACATACAATGTAGGAAAATTATGCCTTGATTCGCTACAGATATCTACACTAGAGGATGTGAAACAACACTTATCTTTACTTAAAGATGACACAAACCTTAGGAATTTCTTGCTAGGTCCAAGAAAACCGCGTCAAAAAAGTTTCATATATGCCGGCATCTATGCTGCTTATAATGAAATATGGAAGGTTACCCAAGCAGACGCCGCAGAAAGAATACGAGAAATTGATCGTATTCATTTAGAGAAATCTCTCACTGTGGTCGACAATGCGTTAACGACTCTGCCATCCAGGATTTATTCACTAGGCAACATTGTATGCTCTGCTATAGACATTGTAGAACACGATTTGGTCCTGCTGCGACAAGGCCAGTCTCAATTACGTTATATTCTGTTATTAGGCTGGACGCTACAAAACTTGCATGCAGGCTATGTGCCTTGGTGTTTCATCAACACGTTGTGTCTGTTTTCAGATTGCAATCTCACTGATAAACAGATCAAACTGTCACAAAGGAGAGCAAAGTATACAGTGATGAGCACTGAAAAACTGGAAAAATTGCCATTTACGATAGCAGAAAAACCGGCTACAGAATGGATAATTCATGGGAAAATAACTCTGTCTGTTACAACTTTCCATTTTCAGTATTGCCTCAAACACATGCCAGCAGGCAAATATGAAAGGTTGGGTAAAGAATACATCCGGACATCCTGGGATTTACCTTACACACACAGATGTTGGAGTGGGGGGGTTAAGCGTTTCTTAGCGGTAGACACTGTGAAAATGCACTGAGCGGTTCACTCATATGTCGGGATATTAGTTTACACGTGGCCTGTAACGGTTCTGCTGCAAATTTGTCCTGCCGCCTGCAAGGTTCACCTGCTGCTGTGATTAATCCAATGTTTGGCCAACTTTCAAATGGGAGTTACCTCATGTTGAATGATCAGAGCTGTTGTAGCATGTTGCCAGGTATCCCACATCTAGTAGCGGTTAGTTCCAGGGTCACTTGCTGCATGCAAGTCTTGTTCCCCCAAATAGACACAGTCAGGGAGTTGCCTTTATGGCCTTCACTGAACATCTCTTCTATACGAATTGATACTTTAAGCAGAATAAAAGCCATTGTTTTACAACAAACCGTGCCTTTGACCTCGGCTAAAGAAACCTATGATCTACAAGTTGCAAGGACTTCGGCTGAGATACAGGCTCTGTTAAGGACAAACTGCCCTACGCATTTTACAGAAATGTTTGGACGTTTCTTAAACATGTCTGATACGAGCGGTGTTGTGCTTGTATTTAAGACCATATGTTCAGGACTGTTAACACCTTTTCAAGCAGTCCTCGGAATCATTCCAAACTTTGTGCACTCGGCGTTTGGTGGTCTGCCGCTAATTCTGGCACTCGTTGCAGGAATCCTGTTTTTATTCCTACTACTACGCTATGGCAAGCCAATCCACCAGTGTCACTCCCTGCGACTTGGAGAAAGCTCTCCTGGAGAGGGAGTGTCGTGAGCGCATAGTACAGCTATTGGGTTTAACTCATCTACAAGAACTAAATACCACATGGTTTCTGTCATTCAGACCAATCTGGCAAGATTGCATCTTACCTGTTCTACGCTGCCTGCTTTGCGGTGAAGAATTTGTGCTAGACATCTGTCTAACACTCCCATCAGTCGTCCCAATGGATATCGATACTCTGCTGGACCCGATGACGGCCCATGCTCTATGTTGTCCCCAGAGGCTACCAATCCTGATGACGGCATTCATTGAGATCTCACAGACGCAACATGCTACTGCTGAGGTACGAGATGGATCAACAGGCACACAGGTAACATCGGTAACGAAAGTTGCTACTGACGATGTGTCACATCTATGTGCAGTTAGTCTTCTAAAAGAGGTAATCGACCTATCACTGACATCGGTCGACGATTTTTTGTCTACAGGATTTCATGTTTTCACCGGCATCATACATTGACTTTTGATTCGGATCACAGTGTACCGGATAATCTATGAATATGGCCTTCTTTTTTCAAAACAAGAGACTAATTTTGGAACTTTTTTTTTTCTCTTTTTACGGCTAAAACAACTCTGCTTAAAGTAGAACTATTCATAGAGAACAGACTTCTTTGAACACTTCCAGGGACACATTGTCACCTTTTCTTCGCATTTATGTAATCATGACATGAATTGGCTCTGAACTACTTTTTTTCCTTTCTGTAAAAATGGACCATTTCATTGTATATGTGTATATTTCTGTGCATACATTTAGCATCCATTGTAAACATATGTTTCAGATGGAAACGTTACTTAAAATATGTACAGCACCTTTGCATTCCATGTTTACTTGAGAGTTTTTAACATGAACTTATTTTTTAGCATACTTTTACAACAGTTTTAGCGAACATGTGATACTCAATTTTATGTGTTTAGCATTTTTAGCATTTAGTAATATCGATCATTTGTCAATGGAGTGAGTGTTGTGTTTCGATTTAGATGTCTGTACATAGGTTTCCCTGAATCATGTCCTTATATAGGCACCATTCGCATTGCCTTTATTTAGGCATAGAATCACAGTCCTTATTTAGGCATTAGCCATCCTATCTAAATACAGGCATGGTCACCTACATCCGTCCATCCCAACGTCACAACGAGTTCTTAGAAACCAGAACCTTAAGCCATCAGGACTTTCCCTAGCTAGGATTATTGATTTCTCCAAGAACTCATCTATTATGCATGAAGTATTATTCCTTAGGGGTTCATTCATGACGTCTTCCTCTGCCCGACTTTACGTCAATGCTAGCATTCCTAAGTACCTTCCAGGTATAAATATACCTTCCCTTACCATGGCAAACCACAGCTCGGCTACACAGCTCGATACGGCTCGCAACGGCAGGTTCGGAAGAATTCGAGCCCCCACCTGACGCACTGACCAGACACTGTCATCCCTGCTCGCAGAGAATCTAGCTTCCAGTGATGGAGTTCGAGATTCGGAAAGAGATTCCCACCTCTCTCATTCTAAGGTATGTTGCTGACTAGAACCTAGAGGGACTCTTGGCATATAAACTTAGTATATACCATACTATAGAAAACAGCACCTACTTCTTACCTTGTACTACACTTAGGTTAGGTACACTGGAGTAGAACTATTTATTAGAAGCCTCAGATGAGTATTCACTTTTTAGCCTGTGTTATTTATGTAAGTATATATGAATATATGTCATAGCTAAAAGACAATGCTATTGCAATATTATTTATTTTTACTGTTTACGCTGTGCGTATTATATCTTGCTTACTGTCTAATGATTGTAACAGCTCATATCTCTTACACGAGAAACAAGACTGTTCAATAAATCCTTTTATTGAAACACCCGTCTATCTATTTCTGTGTAACTATGAAGAAACTAAGCATGCACGATTGACTGAGTGAAACTGTTATCTATTGTTTCCACAATTCTGAGAAACGTTCCAATTCTAAGGGAAACAAAGTTGTCATGTTTATGCGGTTCTCAGAAACGACTCCTTTCTTATTTATTCTAGAAGTTTCTAATGACCTCTGAGTTAGCTGGTACACAAGTAATTAAGTTTAATGTACTCGATAGAGGCATACTGACCTCAGTCCTATGCCACAACTATAGTGTATATTATTCCAATGAGCAGAGCCTATAAGGAAAATAGGAACTACACTACAGCATAGTCGCGCTGTTACTATGATGAGCGATATAAAAGAGCTTAATCCAGAGTGCAGCTCTGTCTTATAGCCAAGCATACACTCTTTTTCCATATATTGTATGTCAATCTTCAAGCGATCGCCTATTATATGCATAACATCTTTCCAAAAGGCTGTCAAGTCTAAGCAAGTAACAAACATGTGTAAGCAGTATGCGGCAACCAATCCACATTTAGCGCATTTACCTTTATCGCTCATATTAGTACCCTTAGTAGATGCCCACCTAGCGATTCGTTCTAGAGCGTAATAAAGCATGCATATGGTTTTCAACTGTTGCAATTTTAGATTAGTGGAGTGTACCGCCTGATCGACAGTCTCTAGCGCATCTTCAATATCTCCAGAACTAATACCTTGACCCAGTTGCTGACTCCATTTAGATGCCAATATTGAACCAACATTCTCCCAAAATTGAGAGACTAACTGATAGGTCTTACTGATAGTCAATTTTGCATCTGAGTGCAGATAAGTCAATATATCTGATCCCCTGGGTTTTCTTATATCCCTGCGCACCAATAAGCAGTCTCTAATCTGTAGGTATTTGTAAAACATATTCTTGGGGATACCGGATAGCATCTGTAAATCTTCAAACATACGAAACCCGTTGTTATTATACAAATGCCTAAGTTGGCTAATATCATATCTATCCTACAATTTAGCTTGAGTGTCATGAAATATTTCCGGAAGCAGGGGATTGCTCCATAATGGTAAACTAAGGTGCATCAATGTCGAAGAGCATTTAGCTGTGATCTCACACCAGATATATACTATGTCCTTAAGAGTCTTAAACCATTCACTTTTGAAGTAATTTGGATCATTGATCCTACATAAAAACATACTACTATCACTACCAAAAGCAAGGCTATAGCAGCAATGTTGTATGCTAGGGAAGAGAAGATCCCATAAGCGACCTTTGAAAGAAGCCCAAAAGTAAAGTTTAAAGTCAGGTAATTAACCCCTTCGATGCGCATGACGGAGCGGTTCCGTCATGCGCATCGGTTGCGCTGTGCATATGACGGAACCGCTCCGTCATGGCCCCGCCCGCGCAATAGAACCTTCAGCACAGTGCGGTAATCCGCGCCGCGCTGACGGGGTTAAAATCCTCCGTTTTTATAGAGAAGGTTTAAGTATCTCAGGGCGTGTCATGGTTGTTTATAGCCCCATATGAAATTGCTAATAGCCCCCTGAAGTTTAAAAAAAAGTAATTGGGGACTCTCAATTGTATTGCCCTAAATAAATAAAGAAATGTTGGTAAAACAATCATTTTAATAATGTTACAGCGCCCTAGGATACTAATAGGCAAGTTATGGCAATTCTTCATATTGGAGATCATAAGTTTTAGAAAGACATCATAATTCAACTTTATGAACTGTCTCAAGTATGAGGTAATCCGTACACCTAAGTAAGTTGCTACTGAGCAGACTCCAATTACTTCCCTATTGGTTTGATAATTGAGGATAGTCTGTGTCTTATTTACATTCAATTTGTAACTAGAAAAATTCCCAAATGTCCTAGCCTCAATTTGAATTGCCTCTATAGCATTGACTGTGTCTATTGAGAAAACAGCTATGTCGTCAGCATAAGCCGTTATTTTTAGTTCACCGGAGCCTAAAAAAACTGGCAGAATGGATGAGTTGGCAAGCAGTGATCTTATAAAAGGTTCTTTATATAAGGTGAAAAGTAATGGGGAGAGGGGACAACCTTGCTGGGTGCCCCTGAGTATCATAAAAGAAGCAGATTGGTAATGTAAGTAAACTAAATTAGCATTTATATAAGGCTCAAATCCATCCATAAAACCGACCATGGATGTTATACGCAGTAAGTATGGCCCATGCCACATGGTCAGATGCTTTTTCAGCATTAAGCATGACCATCCCCATATCGAAGTTCAGCTTAAAGGCAGCATTAAAAGCAAGTACAGCAGTGTTCACGTGTGCAATCGTATCCCTGCCGGGTATGAAGCCATGTTGTTGATCAGCAATTAATTGTACCATATAGGGTGCAAGGCGCATTGCCAGTATTTTTGCAAACATTTTTGCATCAGCATTTATGAGTGAGATCGGACGATATGACCCACACTCTTCCTTCGGTTTGTTCTTTTTTAAAAAGAAGACAATGTTTGTATCCCGCGAGCTAGGCACCAATCCAGTCACACTGATATAGTTCATGATTTCGCATAAGGGCATCAAACTTGTCTTAAACGTTTTATAAAATTCTGCCGGTATGGTATCCTCGCCTGCTGCTTTTCCAGAAGGGAGATCCCCTATGGCACCAGCTATTTCTTCAGCTGTACTATCTAGGTTAAGGGAATTTGCCTATTCTGCTTCAAGCCTTTGCATAGAATTACGAAAATTGCAATTTTCTATGTAATCAAAAAAAATGTTTTCATCAAACAAATTGGGGCTACTATATAGTTTCTTAAAGAAGCAGAGACATTGCCCTATTATCTTCTTTGGATGTGTATAAAGTGCCCTCCCATCGCCTTTTATGCCCTTTATTTTTTGTTCCTCCCTTTTATCCGAGAGTTGATGTGCAAGAACTTTGCCTACTTGTTCCCCATACTCATATTGAAGAGTGCGGTTTTTATTGTAGCTAGCCGTCCTAGTGTGGCCCGTTTCTCAATTAAAAGTAAATATATTTGTGAATATGTTGACGCTGTCGAAGTAAGTCCTTGTCTAATTTCACCGGTATGTGCAATTTCTAATTGCCGAATGGTCTCCCTAGTGGCCTTAGTTGCCAAGTTCTTGCTGCCATTCTGCCTAAAAACATATTGTTAAGTGGCTCTTCTTCTGTAAGCTTTAAGTGAATCCCAGATAGATAAAAGGGAAGCAGAGTCTTCATTGTCTAAAATAAAATTCCTAATGCTATTCTTCATGAATGCTATAAACTCCATATCCGTCACCAGATAGCAAGGAAAAGAAAACTGACGTGTTTGTTTATTACATGGGCTGAGCATAAGTGTCAACAATATGAGGTTATGATCTGATACTATCGTAGGACATATTTCACATTTGACTATATTCAAAATTGTATCATTAACCAAAAACATATCAATTCTTGAATACTGCAGGTGAGGTGCACTATAATAAGTATATCCAGGTTGTAGGGGGTGCAGAGCATGCCATGCATCTTTAAGACTATGCAGTTGAGCCATTTCCATAATAGCAGCCCTTACTTTCATCATTCTGACTGAGGCACCTCGATTAGTTGAATCTATATTCGGATTCATAATGCAATTAAAATCTCCAATAATGATTAAGTCTCCC
The DNA here is from genome assembly GCF_964204655.1 of Triturus cristatus. Lineage (NCBI taxonomy): Eukaryota > Metazoa > Chordata > Amphibia > Caudata > Salamandridae > Triturus > Triturus cristatus. The sequence continues at coordinate 1,530,234,247 of NC_140591.1, forward strand.
TGCCAGTCAAAAAGATCTAATGATAATGTCTCAAACATAAATAGCTCATCTGAATTTGGGCCATACAGGATGCACAATACAAATTTATGGCCATTAATAAGTAGCTGTACAATTAGCCACCAGCCGCGATTATCATGAGAGGCTTTAAGCAGTGTGTAGTCAAGCTGTTTGTCCATTAAAATGGTAACCCTGATAGAGACTGTCTGGGAAGTGCATTCAATTATATTATAGCCCAGTTGTTTTAACAGCTGTCTATCGTTATATGCAATATGCGTCTCAATGAGAGCAACAATGTGAGGTTTATAATTTTGCAGCTCTTCACGTACCATCTGACGCTTACTGGTGGAGTATAGTCCAGACACATTCCAACATAAGCACTTGATTAACCCCATTTATATAATATATATAACATGTAGTATCCTAGATGCCACATTCCATTTCTCTATCTATTTTCCATATTTTTAATTGTAGCCAAGCGAAAAAATATTTTTAAAAACATATAGAGTCCTGATCCAAAAGAAGTCAAGAAAATCAGAACCATATTCCTGCCTGTATCATCATATAATCATACATATAATCATAAGTGAGTTTCTACCAACATCTTATCTTATCCAGTTTTCATCCCCAGAAAAAATAAGAGACACAATAAAGAGATGGATTCGACAAGAAAACTAAATAGCACAAGATGAGATCATATATATAAAAATCCATCATATATATTCAGGTTTTAAATAGCCTTCTTCTCTGGTGCCCTCCAGGAATTGAAGGTCTGCTGAGCTTCGCTGGCCACATGAAAGGTCCAGGTATGGCCCCCACATATAACTTTAAGTCGTGCTGGTTCTTGAAGAAATTCTTGTGCACCAGCTGCCTTCATAGGATCGATCAATTGGCGCAGCTCCCAACGCCTCTCCATGGTTTCTTTGCAAAGATCTGACCTAGCAGAAAATGTAAGTGCATTAGCCGGGCCTGTGCGGCCTCGGAAGAAGGCTGCCTGTCTTAGTAAGACATTTCCAAAGTAGATTATCATAGGTCGAGGGTGTTGCCTACTAGCTCGTGACTCTAGATTTAAAAATAGTGGAAGTCTATGAGCCCGCAAGATCTGGGAGTCCCAGTCAGAGAGATCTGGGAATGACTTCTGGAGCAGCAGAACAATATAGGCCCGAGGGTCAGCACCCTCTTTTTCCTCAGGAATACCAAAGAGTCTTAGATTATTCCTACATTGCCTATTTTCAAGGTCTTCAATTTTACTTGTGAGAGACAGGAGTTGGCCATCATGTATTTCCGTTGTTTTTGCCGTTGTTGCTACGATGTCTTCCGTGTTCGACAAACGCTGCTGTATTTCTCCTATTTCTTTGGCTAAGCCAGCTACTTTGACCGATACCTCAGACAATCCTTGCTGTACCAAACCACGATCTATTCTAGCTTGGTTAAAGCTGGTTTGCATCTCAGTTCTCTATTTATGGAGTGCTTGAAAAATAGTAGATAGTGATGGTTCCTTGGCAGTAGCAGTTATATGCCCTACATCCTTTATAAGGGTAGCTGAGGTAACAAAGAAAGAATCTGCAAAGGTACCTTCCTCGCTACCCACCGAGTGAAGACCACTAAAAGCTTCACAGGATTGGGCGGCTAAGTCAGGGCTCACAATAGCAGATGTTTGCAAATCATTGCTAGATAATGAGCCAGACAGCCTTGATATGATGGCTTTAACTTCTCCTTTAGCCGTGACCCATTTTCGAAGCGGGCTGACCTTACTAGCACGCCCACCAATGTCTTGTGATTTTACCACATTAGAATATGTTGAAGAGTGCTCCCTAGTTTTCTGTTTCTTTTTCAGTTTTGTCCTCCTATTGGGTTCAGTGGTTGCAGCTATCTGCTTATCTTTCTGAGCGCCTACAGTTCGGACTTCCCATAATGACTGTCGTAGCAGGTATAGGTGGAGAAGTGAACAGCATAGGCTTATCAGCGCATTCATTTTCTATTAAAGTAATGTCACAATCAGAAGCGTGGTAATCTGATTTCCTCTCTGCTGTGCCATCAGCTTCTCTATCCCCTTCATTCTCAGAGTCCTCTTCCCTTTGGTTATGAATTTCCTTATCACCGTTTGGCTCCATTTTCTCATGCAGCAGTGTAGCCTCCACTTGAGCATTATTGTTCATCATTATTGCAGGGTTCTCATTACCATGTCCACTACTAGTGTTGCTAACAATGCATGGAGCGGCAATTATTGATTCCAATTGAGGCGTGATTAAGGCAAGGTTTACAGAAGAATTATGCGAAGCAGTATCATTTATAGCCTCTTTAACCATGCTATTTGCTCCCTCTGAGCCAGATCCAGATTGTAAAGTTGGCGGGTTACCTTGGATCGGTGCAGCGTTTGTCTCATCCTCACTCTGACCTTCGAGAAAAAAAGAGACTGCTACATTGTCTCGATCCGGCTGCTCTGCCTCCATCAAAGTCGCCGCCATGGTCTGCTCAAGCAGGGGAGCGGCACACGTTTGAATAATGCCTGCCGCCTTTCTGGTCTGAAAAAATTTAAGAACGGGTTTACCAAGTTGGAAGCTCCCTCTCAGATCTCCAGATATGCAGCGTCCTGCGGTCTCAGTGAGTTTGCATCCTTTGGGTTCAATATGAACGGCGGAAGCTTGTACTGCTGCGGGCGTACGCTGATTTCGGGCCCGTGGTTGAGACGTACTCGTCCGCAAACCTTGCGGACCTTTCGGTCTCTGCATTAAAGAGCGGCTTTAGTGGGATATCAGGCAATTTGCCCGGCATGCCACCGTGCAGCTCTAAAGAGTCGAAGAGAGTACTGAGGAGCGTAAATTTGCATCAATAGCTTTCCAGGCGTCTCTTGTTCAGTGGCTACAAAACATCCAGGATAACATCAATTGGAGGAGCCGAGGTTGCGAACTCTCTATGGCGGAATCAAACCGCCATCTTCCTTCCCCCTTTTTCAGTGAATTTCTACTTTTTTTTATTTTTATTCAAAAGCAGATCTTATTATCACAGCTAATTATAACATCACTTTAACCTTAGGTTTTTTGAGTGAATGTCAAAGGTATTTTTAAATGTAAATTAAGATAAAATTATAATTCCTAACTAAAACGTTACATTAGCCATTGTTTTTTCTGTGAAGTTCTAGGGTTTTTTGACATGAAGTAATATTAAATTACCATATCTAAAGCCAAAGCCTGTGCTAGGGGATGGTTGCGGGGCGTGGCATGCGATCAGGCCCTAGGGTCAACCTCTTGCAGTCAACCTACCCCACGCCGCGTACAAACATTGGGAATTCTTGGCATGGGATTGACCACAGGGCCAGGCCTGAGGCCAGACCAGTAGTCCAAATTGCCCCAAGCAGCCTATCCCCCACAGAGTGAGGGTTTTGTGAAGCACCCTCCCCACTCCACTATTGGGCACAGGGACCCCGGGGCTCTTTGTTTTTTTAAATGAAAGGGAGTGTGAGCAGCCTACCTCCCCAAGCAACTATTGGCCCGATGACCACATCCCGGGGCCCAAAAAATATGCTAGGGGAGGGGGATGCATGCCCCCCAATCCCCAAGCATTAAGAGGCCCCCAAAAACCATCCTCTGGGTCAAATACAATAGCATTCGGTGAGTGTCATAATCCTCCATGGAGTAAAGGGCACATGAGGACTGCACAAACTACAAGTCCCAACATGCCACAAGGCAACCATCGGGTTTTCTCAGGGTTTTCTCTGCCTTTATAAGCCCTTCCCTCGGGGCACACCGGTGCTTGTCAATTTTGCTAGTGATCCTTTGACCTTGGGTTCCCCATAATAATCTTGCCGCCAAGAATTTTTATCGCGCTCTGTAGATTCAGAGCCTTCCTGATCTGTTTAGAGCATCTGCTGACAGTGGGAGTTGTCGCTGCGTTGTTGCCTGTAATCGTTTACCGCGCTCCAAGGACTGGAGCCTTCTGCACAGGTTAGAGCGTCTGCAGGCAGTGGGAGCTGCCGGCTTGCTGTTGCTGGTGCTCGCACACAGCGCTCCAAGGAACGGAGCCTATCCACACTGGTTTGAGCTTACCCAGGCAGCCTCTCTGTTGTTGATACCTCCAGGATTTTTGTAGTCAGGACAGAGAATTATTTAAAGGACTCTAGGTAAGCTTGCTTTTGCTTGCACTTTAACTGAATTGTGGCCGATACCGCTCTGTGATTAGGAGCATCAGTCTTTCCACGATTTCTGCATCATGATAGATATATGTGCATCCAATTCTGGCACGTGTCTGTGTTTGGACCGTGTTGCCCTTTTGGATTGTGGACCTTTCCCTGCTCAACATGAGATTTATCACGCCCTGGCTGGGATATATTCTTTTCTACTCATACTTCATTTGTTTCCGTGCCTTACAGACATCCTACCAGTTTTGTTAGAGACTATTCTTGCAAGGCTAGTGCGCACTCTCAAAGAGAGTGACCTACGCACATATATTTCTTTTTTGGGGACCTTGTATTTCTGGACTGTCTGTACCTTGGATTCCAGGATGAATTCCTCATTCGCAGCCCACCTGATTCCCTATTAATTCAGCAAGGTACAACTTGTTAGTAGTATAGCTGGGGTGGTAGGGAGTTGGTACATCTTCCTAGGACACATTTGATAGTCTGATGGGATTAATTGCTGTCCTTTCTTCCATGTGCAGGGTATCTCCAGTGGCTGTTGGATTCTTCGAATAAGAATGTTCGCTTCTATACAAGAGGATCGAAAAGGCTCTTTAAGTAGTGGACCGCTACCTTTTTTTGTTTTATCCCTGCCGAGAAAGAGCTTACAAGTTTCCTAGGTGAGGTAGTGCAGGGGGAATAGGGAGCTATACATCGCCCCTGCTACATTTGTTCCTGAAGGTTAGTGGCTGTGTGTTGTTAATCAGTCTGAGATATGACAGAGAGGAGGTTGTGTGCCCCATCTCCTACACCTACGCCGAGGAGGCGTAGGATTCTGATGCATTCCCAACTTTACAAAACTTTGTAAATCTGGTAATGTGTCAGGTTCCATGGATGTTGCGTGGGACACCCGCAGCAACACCTATGAAATGTCCCTTTCATGATGAGTAATGCGGGAAAGGGGCCCATATTTACAAGGCCATCAAAAGTCACACAGGGTGACTCTACATGGCCTTGAAAATATCGGCAGGCACACTGCGCAGCCGGGGTGTCAAAAAAGTGATGCATCGGTGGCACAATGACCTAGTAAATGAGGCCCTAATTTTCTTTAAATTGGGTTCGAGGGACTCTTGCCAGAGCCTCTCGAACCCAACCATTGAGCCCCAACGGTCCAGATATAGAAATATATTTCAACCTTAGTATCTCAAAAACTACTGAATGGATTTACATCAAATCACAAAAAGCACAACACCATTGCGGAAGGTAACCGCCTGACTTCAGGTTGGTGATTCCGACTGCAGTATTTTGATGCGACCGCCCATAGTGTACTCATACCAACATCTTGCTCCATAGGAGTGGAGTTTCCTTGAGGACCGCTAATGAGATTTCGTTTGGAACCAGGAAAAGGGAAGGGCAACCTTTGCTGATTACTAGCATGATTTCTTTGCTGGTGATAGAATAATTGGTTGGCATCTCGACTTTATCAGAGCTAGTAGGGGTACTTGTCAGTGGTGGCTCGCATAGGGCGTGCTGCGGGGTGGTGGGGTAGGGAGGGGCAGGGTGGGGGGTAGTAAACTCAGACATATGAGGGAACGGAGGAAAGTAAAAATTACTTTCTTCCGTTCCGTCGTATGTCCAAGTTTACTAACCCCCCACCCTGCCCCTCCCCCCGCCTCACCACCCCGCAGGACTCCCCATGCGAGCCGCCACTGATACTTGTAGCTTCTACAAATGTAATTCCTATATCTTATCTGTGATACAGTAATCATGAAACATTTCAATGCTAATTAAGGTCAAGAATTTGTTTGTGTCTTTTTATTGATTAGTGCAAACTAATGCAATCTTCCTTTTGTGTACAACAAATCACAGTTAGGGATTTTTTTAATTTGACTTTTGGCACCTTGATTTTATGGTACCGACTATTCAGAGGAGGATATTTCAATAGGGACCTTGGGGGCTCTTGTATTATTATTCCATTTGCAAAAATATTCATTAGGCAGGTCGTAATTTGCAACCCCCCATCGATGGCCACAATCTCCGGGATGGTAGACTGCAAGGGTAGACTATGGTTGTGGTTAAATGCAGCCTGTTTTCTTTTCTTTTTTTTAAGTTTCAGTGTGAGTTGGGAGTGATCCTTGCCTCATGCCATACAAAATATTATGCCTAGGCAAACAATAAAACTTTTCTCACTATGTATGTGTGATGTACAATGCAAAAGTTGGAAAAGTGTGGAAAAATAAAATAATTTCTCCAAGTTAACGTCAGTGTCAAAGAGGCATTATTTTTTGGCACAGAACCCTGTATCCTGTTGTTAGTAGACAGGTTTTTACATCAAAACCCAATAAACACCCCATGATAAAAGGTTATACAAAGTGCAGCTTTGGGTTATTTCAGGCAACCATCCAACAAACACATTTTGTGCTGCAAAGTAACTTTCAAATATCTTGTGTTGGTTTGCATAACCTTTTTGATCCAAACCAGGTGCAAAACGTTAGTAAATCTGCTCCCAGGTCTCATAAATATGCAAACTGTAATACTTTAATTGGAACTAAGCTTGTGCAAGACTGCAGGATTTTCAGCAGTGCATATCCCGCGGTTATGTGAGAACCTTCACAAACTTAAGCCAGGCAATTTTTTTAAAACGTCGTAAAAAAGACGAGCACATATGGATTTTTGGAAGAAATACCCCCTCAAATTGGAGTTTTGCAGACTTAACTTTCAGCAATATAATTGTAACGCCCTTAAATATCCTTTCCCTTATTTTGCTGAAAATAAACCGTCCAAAATCCTGTCACTGTACACTCTGGGCCAGATCACAAAACATTTTTGACTGGTGCTATTTCATGTCCTTGGTGGTAACTGAGTACTTGGTGCAAATATAAATATGGAGATGGTAATGTGTGACAAGAATGTTTGAGCATATTTGTTGTGTAGCATTTCGTTGTAGAGCAGACGTGCTTCATTATTTCAATGCGATGTTGTGTTCACAATTTGTTGTGTAGCATTTGTGTTCACATTTTGTTGTGTTGTTAATATTGCTTTGCATATGTTAATATGATGTGTTCTGTTTTCTACTTTAGAGCTTTCAAAACAATTTTAGGACTGTCTAAGGTGGTAAAATAGTGCTTTCCCATATCTTCACTTATTTAACACACCAGCCAGCCCAAAACTGTGTCAGACACCTCTCTTACAGTAGCACTTTCAATGCTCACTTGATGTGAAACAGCCCTCTATGTCCTCAGTCAGATATGAAGGTCTTGGCTCCAAAGGGCTCTGTGTTATCAAACCTACCACAGTACCTTAACTGAACTTCAGAATGTTTTGTGCCAGGATATTGTGAGCAACCATTAGACCTTGTTCCAAGGAAGCACATCACATAAATGGACTGAAATGCATCCTGCTTTTAACAGTAAACACAGCTCTGATGGCACCACTAGGACCATGAGCAAGTGGAGGGCTTGGAGCAGCACAGGATGCCATTCCTGTGCCCTTCTGCTCTCCTCCATGGCACAGAGACTCTGAGAGGGCCAAGCTCTCTCCCACTGTCATTGATCGCAAAGCATGAATTATTAACCGGTTTTTGTCAGCCTAAGAGATTAGATAAAGATGTCTTCATCGTTAATGATGTTCAGCATTATGGATCCTGTCGGCAGCACTATTTACAGGAGGTACTTGTTTGTCGATATTATGAAAGTGTCCTGCTTGATTGCCTCTGCCACAGTCAGATAGATCCGGCATTCATTAGGAGTGCCTTAGAAAATCATGGAATTTATACACGCATTCACAGGGTGTGTTCGGAGGCTTTCTCCCATAATGTAAAGGTATGCAGCTGATGGATTTTGAGGCATTGACTCTTGTTCGCAATGCAGCCTTCTAACTCTGCCACAAGTGCGCAAAAAAAAAGCTCAAACAAACTTAGGGCGAGATGTACAAAGCATTTTTCCTGTCACAAACACCCCAATTCACAGAATCGTGCAATTTGCGACCGGAAAAATGTTTTTTCTGATGTACAAAATGCAAAACACAATTTGGTAACTTGTCACCGAATCGCAATTTACATTTGCAATTCGGTATTTGGAAGGGGTGTGTTTTGGGCATCCCTTCCAAATACTGAATTGGTATGGTATGTAATACTGTTTCACGCCCAAATTCCAGTCTCAAAACGGTAATATTTTACCACCAGTTTAAAAGTGGTGGTGACCCTTTCGAATATCAGAAGGGGTCCCTTTAGGAGCCCTTCCCTTTTCAGAGTGCTTGAAAAAATATTTTGTTAGGAGCAGGCAGGAACCGATGCCTACTCTTAAAAAATGAAAACTTACACAAATCATTTTTTTCTTTTTAAAGGCATCCTGTTTAAAGGAAAACGGGCTGTGTTTAACAAATAAAGATTGCATTATTTAAAAGCAGTCACGGACATGGTGGTCTGCTCATTAATGAGTTTCATACATTCAGAATAGGAATTTCGTAATTGCAATTTGGAAAAGAATTGCATTTAGGAAATCGCTCGTCCTAATCTTCATACATCTAGCCCTCAGATTGGAAACCAATCCAGGCTTTTTAGCATTTTCCCAAGGTAGTGTGGTGAGTTCTATTTGCAAACAAACTTGGAAGATAAAATGCTGCATGTATCTATTTGTTTATTCATTCATGGGGTTGCTACCGACCGCTATTTAGCCCTTTCAGAGCGCTTGAAGGAGCAAGTTGCAGGAACTAGATCGATATTGTAAAAGAATTACCCCCCTAACCTGTGTACTATCTTCGGTGGACAAATGTGCCTGCAGAGTAAAGACACTCTGCTGTTGGACATCCTAAAATTCTCTAGCACTGTAACAACCCCTTCCCCTTTCCTCCACTACAAAGAATACGAGTAAGCCCACTTATTTAATGACAATACATTTTTTTATCTTCTCTGGAACAGTATTCAGTTTCATATGGAAATAGTTGCTTTATTGCAAGCAAGTAGAGCTCACAATTTCTGCACGCCTTCAGCTTAGCAACGCATTCTAATCACCGATCTATGAGCCATAAGTGCAAAACCTTTTTTGGGGGTTGCACACGGCCAGATTCTGTTTACGACCCTAAAAACGGTTTATAAAATGCATAGAAGACAAATTGCGATTCGGTAACGTTACCGAATCACAATTTGGGCTTGCAAATCAGTATTTGGAAGGCGCGTGTTTAGGGCCGAATCGCAGTGGTATGTATGAATGTTTTGTGACCAAATTATGATCACAAAACATTCATTTTTTTATCGACACCTCAATGGTGGAGGTAACTATTTGCAAATGGGAAGGGGTCCCCAGAGGATGCCTTTCCCTTTGTGGATGCTAAAAAATATTTTTCCGAGTTGGGAGTGTCCCTTCTGCTCTTAAAAAAATTAAATTTCCATTTTCTTTTTTTAAATATTTTAAAACAAATCCCATTTTTCTTTAAGGAAAATGGCCCGCATTTATGGAAAAAAAAGATTGCTTCATTAAAAATCAATTACAGACATGGTGATCCACTGACCCCAACTCGCGACCATCCCTGTAATTCCTAATGGCTGCAAAAAGCGGCCTACCTCATTTATAATCACGAGGTAGGTCTATTGTGCCTCCATTAGGAATCACTATTTCCAACTTCTCTATTTTTGTATATTAGGAATTGAGATACCACTATAAGGTACTACAAAAACCCAAGTACTGGATCCCACTGCAGCCACCAATGTAAGAAATTGGGTTGTTGGTTGAAGGGGTGAAACCTTACTCAAGCAACAACCATAATTCTTGTCAGGGTGAACCACAACAACTCAATAAATTAACCTGTTCTTAACCCTCTGCTAACTTGGCACAAAACAAAATCCCACACCAATTTGTAAAAATAATGTAAATGAAAAAAAATGACTTGCCACCAAAACAACAAACATCCAATCAGTAGAACGGAAGTTGTGAATTTTTAAAGATTAAAGTGGAAAATAGAGTCTATAAGATCAAATCACCAACAATCAATATCTAGTCGCACGATACCTGGGCAAATTGAAAAGTTATGGCGACTTCTATGGACTACAGATACACAAAGTGGATTGTGCCTGTCTCTCCTTACCTTCGGACTTAGAAGAAAGTTTAGAGAAAAATGTCGGAGAAGGTGAAATTCAGCGGGGCAAGGAAGCGGGCGGTGTCCGATGGGAGGCTCCTGGACGAAGTAATGGTGAAGATTTCAACGTTCAGACTTAGGGGCATATTTACTGGAAACTGGGGGAGCACTCCGTCAATTTCGAAATGCAGGGATGCGCCATATTTACAAGAATGCGGCGCACACCTGTGTTTCCTCTAGCGCTGGCACTAAAGAAGCTGCCTAGCGCCAGCCCAGACACCCTTGCGCCATGTTGCAACGTTGCCTGTACTGCAGGGCTGATTGTTTATGTGCAAGAAGGGACACCTTCCTGCACATAAACAATCTTTACAGTCGATGTGCTGTTTCTAGCACACATGGAAAGAGCAAAATAAGAGGAGAAATGAAACATTTCTCCTCATATCGCCTGCTTAAGACCAGGTATTCCCTGGCGATATTCTTGGCGCTGCCATATACCTTGTGTATATGGGGCAGTGTCAAAAATCAATAAGGGTTGTGGCAGAACGCCCACTACAACACCCATTGCACACCCCTTTCACGCTAAGTGCTGTGTGAATAGGGACATTTTTTACAAGGCAGCATTAAGCCACGTTATGTAATAAGGCAAAGAACTTAACGCCACCAGAATGTCAGAAATAGTGACATTCTGGTGGCATTAACTCCTTGTAAATATGCCCCTTAGTGTCTTTTTTAAAAGTCGAAAATCTCCAGTGGGTCAACTCTGCAGACTGTATCCAGCGAGAGTTCCTGGAGGACGGATATACTTCTAGGTGGATGCATAAATGTGATCAGAAAATACAACCATATAAAATTCCTACTAATAGAGTCTAATAAGGATTACCATGCTGCAAATCTTCTATCCCCATGGTTTGTTCGGGCGGGTCACCAAATCCAAAACCTTTGCCTTCTACAGTAATCTGTGAGATTCTATGTAGCAAACAATTCCCCCTTTAAAGTTAGTTGCCTTTAACAGATGTTTTGTTACAATAAATAAGGCCTTCTTGCTTTGTCATAACTTTCCACTTTACATAAATCACACCTAAGGAATCTGACTTAACTTTTGTCAGTGAACCGATAAGACCTCTATGGTTTACCAATGGCATGACACAATATATACAACACAGGCCTACTGAAGTATGCATAAATTGGCAATGTACAAAATTACAGTTGTCAAAACAATATACAACCGCTCTCAAAAAGGCCTAGCAAGAATCATCAGGGTGAAATCTTAGGGCTTTTCAGAGTGGGTGACCAACACCAAAACCTGTGGGGGCCCCTTGCGACAACTTTACGCCACCTTTGCGTCACTTCTGTGATGCAGCGGCGTCGTAAACAATGCACCACGATGCAACATATTTACAACGTGACTCATCTAGGGAGATGTGTGACGTTGTAAAGCCCTGCGCTGCATTATATCTGCGTCAAGTATAATGTATGCAGGGTGGCCGTCGCAAGGAAGCCTTGTAAAATCCCTAGCTTCTTTAGTGCCAGCGCTAGAGGAAACACAGGGGTGCGCCGCATTCTTGTAAATATGGCGCATCCCTGCATTTTGAAATTGACGGAGTGCTCCCCCAGTTTCCAGTAAGGGAAATCTACAAGATTTCACTGAGTCACTTTTACGATGCCACTGCGTCAAAACCTTGAGCCTGCTTGAATCAGGCAGGTGTAAGGAGTGATGCAGCACAATGGGAATAGGCATTCCTGACCATTGCTGGAGTTGCGTCATGCCTATGACACGACTCCATAAATGCGCTGCCTTTCCGCGAAAAGATGCATCACGCATCTGCCTATCCTTGTGCCATGGTGCACCGCATTATAAATGTGATGCATCCATGGTGGTGCAAGGGTTTTTTTTCCGTCACGCAATTTAGCTGATGCATCTCTGCTAATATGCAGAGATGCGCCAGTTCTTGTGAATCTGCCCCTTGCCTACTAAGATAATCTGACAGATTTCTTTAACCAAATATCTACCTACAGGCTTTAGCACAGTGTAATAACAATTCACCCTTAAAAGCCTATTGCCTTTAACATGCTTTTCACAATAAATTAGTAAGGTCCACCAGGGCGAAACAAAACCTTCTTGTTTTTCCAGTTTATGTCTTTTTTCGGTCTTCCTATCCGAGGGCCAGGACACTTCCTTCTGGGAGTATCCGTTTCGCAATTTATACATTACCAAATCAATCAATCACTCAATCAATCACTTTACATTATAAACAGAACATGCCTACGGAATCTGTAGGATTTAATTCAAAGTAATAACAATCCACCTATAATATTAACTTTGGCATATGCTTTTCCCAATCAATATGCCAGGCCTCCTGTCTTTATCATGTCTTTCATGAAAAACCAATCAGGCCTACAGCCGCTATCAGTGGCTTGTCACCATTAACAATTCAAGCCTATTGCACTGATTGTAAGCTTTCCAAAAGGCATTCATTCGGCATACAGTCATAAAAGTACAAATGTACACAGAATTACAGTTGGCAAAGCAAAATACAATCTCTTATAAGAGAGCCTAGCAATTATCATCTTAGTGCATATATTATATCCCCACAGTTTGTTTGGGTGGATCATCAATACTGAAAACCTTGTCTATTATGTTAATTTGTGAAATTCAATATATCAAAATACCTGGCTATGGACATGCAAGCCATCCTTAAAAGTCAATTGTCTTTAACCCATGCTTTTCACAAAAAGTATGCCAGGCCTACTGGCTTTGTTATAATGTTTCTTAATAAACAGACCAATCCTATGGCACCTGGCCTGACTTTTCCCAATAAAGTGATAAAGCCTATACCCTTTACCATTGGCTTTAGACCTTATCCAACACCGGTCTATTCAGGTGCACAAAAAACGGCCGCCATTATGCACACAGATATAAAATTACAAATATGTAGAAAAACACTGCTTGCAAAACAACATACAATCTCTAGCAACAGGGCCTAACAGGAATCATCATAGTGAAGAGTGGTTGGCCAATACCAAAACCAATGCCTATTATGGTAATCTGTGAGGTCCCATGTAACAAAATACTTGTCTATAACATGCAGCACAATGCAATAATAACCAACTGTTAAAGGCTTACTGGCTTTAACAAATGCTTTTCACAATTAATAACCTAGACCAACTGCCTTCGCCATAATGTTTCATAATAAGTAGACCAGATCGGTGGTTCTAGACACAGCAGATCCTAGTGTAACAATCAGGCTTATAGCTTCTCACCGTAATCAGCTCAGTCCAACAGTTTTGAGCGTAAGCTTTCCCACAACGCAACAATCAGACACAAAGTCTAAAATTGTAATGGCATACACAATTAATTAGCTAAGAAAAATACTATCTCTCCCATGATGGACTAACATGATTCTCACTAAACAAACCTTCTATGTCCAAGGTTTGTCACTCGGGATAACCAACACCAAAACCATTCGCTACTGGGGAAATCTGTGAAATTCTATGTAATAAAATACTTATCTATTGGCTATAATATAGAGCAATGACAATCCACACTTAAATTACTATTGCCCTTAACATATACTTTTTATAATAAATATGTCAGGCCTAGTGCCACGACCTTAATCATAACATTTCATAATAAACAGATCAAGCCTATCGCTATGATCATTGGGTGACCACCACAACTAACTCAGTCCTACTATGTCGAGTATAAGTTTTACCACAAGCCACAAAGTGAAATACATGCATTATGTTTAGTGAAAGCATGCAAATTCAGCCAAGTCAAATCCCGTACACAGGGGATCCAACGTGTGAGTGGAGCCTAAGACCCTCTTTCCGTAATAGTTTGAAAGGTATGTTTTGTTGATCAAATAAGGTAAAGCCGCAGCTGCAGTATCAAGCCAGACCTAAAACTGCATATAGTGAGCATCCCATGCTGCTCTCAAACACAAAGGCGCACACTGAAGTCTAAAGTTAATGATGAAACTGAAGGTTGCTGGCCTGTATCAGAGAAAACCAAACGCCATATATTACCAGCTCATCTTAGTCACTTTCACAGCATTACAATTCAGTGTGCGTGACCCTGAAAGTTCTAGCTCAGGCAGCTGGATAAACAAACAAACTATTCACCAGTAGCAGAGGAGTGTGGTGGGGTGGGGGGGGCAGTATTTGCCTGAACGCCAATAATTTGCGCTTCCAGGGTGACTAGGAGCCTGTGCTTTACTGTCTCCAACCCAGCAATACAGCTGGGTTGGAGAGAGCTTCAGTGCGCATGATAGTTTGGCCGACCTGAGACGGCCGGCCAAACCATCTTCCCATGAGTGTCTTTCATCCCCCTGGGCCCACCCCAAGACTCCAGGAAACAACACAAAACAATAATAAACCAAGGTTTATTATCATTTTCTTTTTTTTTAACCTGCTGGCAGGAGGAGCTGCGCCCCTCTGCCGTAGCAGAGGAGCCGCCCTGCTAGTCACATGTACGTGGATGGAAAACACTTTTTTCAGTGTACGCACACAATGTCTGCTTATAAAAGCATGTATTCCTGGCTAAAACATGTGGGGGAACCCAAAGCCCCTCTTTGTGATACTCCTGAAACCTCTCTATGGTTGATCACATTATGTCTGGCGAAGGCTGCATTGTGAAGCCAGACCTAAAAAAAAGCATTATGCAGCTCACTTGCTGCATGTTATTCTGCATTTTGAGCCCAAAACTACTATTTGCCCAGTAATGGAGTAATAATATCACTTGGCATAGGTCCGGTACTAGCACTCACTGTAGTAACACGCTGCACAAATGGAAGTTAAATAAGCTCCTTTATTATGCACCCGGGTGCTCTGAGTCTTCCAGCAGCTGATTTCTGCCTACTTTCTCAATTCTAACTTCATCAATCCACATGCTACTGATGTCATGACTGCCATTACATCACCTCTACACTCATTTTACCAACTCACTGGTAATGAGAGCCTTACAATGGGCAGGGACAGAAAATCTTTTTGAGAAAGTGTGACCTACTTAAACGAATCCTAATCATGTTTTATGGTGCTTGATGTTTTAGGTTTGTCAAGAAATTGCACTGGAAAATAGAAATTAAATTGTTTATTTTCTCATCAACATTTTTATTTCCTTTCCAATTATTTTCTGAAAAGATTTTGATCTGGTGAGCTCTTGGGCACAGAGTGTACTTTTCAGAAGCTCGATCTGTGCCCTCTGGCAGATGACAGCCAAGCAGAACCACTTTCATGCCTCTGCAAGAGTAATAGCATTCTCTTCCAGCAATTACTCCTCAGCCATGGGGTACTGTGAAAATGCTTACCTACGGGCAGCTGTTCGTTAAGAACTGGAATACTTACTGTAAATTGCCCTGTCTAAAGCTAGAGTTTACTTTGATTGAAATATGTCGCATATCATGCAGAGTCTGCATCTGCTGGCTTGGCAAAGACAGTGTTTGGTTATAATTAAACACCACTTAGCATTTTTTTTACTGCAGATATTTGCATTAGATGCCTCATAAAATGGGAAAAAGGCAGGAGGGCTTGCAAGGACTCTCTCTGTGCCCCAAGGCAACCTGTCGAAAAACATCTAATGCCAGTTTGTGGAGCAATTAAACAATCCTAAATGGATGACTGCCATAATTATTTTGAACAAGGTTTCCCAGCTATTAATTTTGAGTGGTAAGTAAATCCTTTTGAACAAAGTACTGCTAATATAATTGTCAGACCATTTGTATTAATTTACTAGAGAGACAATTCAGAAAATATTTTGAATAGCTAAGTATAAATGTCAGATTTACAAAGACGTTTTCCCCTGAAGTTGAAATTGACAATAACAAAATATTTGGGGGTGGCCAGATATTCTGTGAGCACAAGTATAGGAATAGCAGAAGAGGATGGGCATTAGGAATTTCAGGAATGCCAATACATTCGGAACATACTGCATCTTTCCAACCTCCATGCATGTCTAAGCCTACTGTATAAAAAAGCTGACGTAATAGTGCATTTAGGGCTCAATTCAGAAATGGAATTTATACATGTATATTTCATCACGTGTATATTTACTACCATGCCTATGTGTAACTCTCCTCTTTTTCGGTTCACCATTTCTGAGTGTACAGTTACATCAAGGTGTAGCCTTACGTTTTTCCACCCACTCAAATGAGGTGATGGAGTCTCCTATGAGTGTATTTAGGACCATGAACTTAGTACACATAACTTTGCATATTTATTTTATGTTCCCCTGTTTGGCGGTCATGTCCGCCACTTGGGAAGACTCCTCTGCCAATGAGATGGAGATCTCCTTCTTGGGGAGTTTAGGGAAATGTATAATATAAATGTAATGCAGTGTTTTTTGTGGACTGCAATTTATTTTCTTACTATTCTGTATCATTGTGCAATTATCATACCTTCCTTAAATTTTCCTAATCTTCTCCTATTTAGAAATACGTATTCCCTATTTTCCAACCACTCCCCATTGCAGCTCTCACATATCTCTAAATATGTGGAGATATCTGCATATGTGGTGGAGACCAACACACAGGTCAGTATAGAAGAGGCAGGTTTGTGAATTGCATTTTGTAGCATGTGAGTAGTACTGCTGTAGTAACACTTTACATACTACAAAATGCAGTTTGTGACTCAGGTCCATAGTATAGAAAAGTGACCCAAACATCCACATATTTTTAGGAGGTGTATAAGAGGGGGTTTCCCCACATCAGAAATTCTATGTAAAGAAAAATAACTATGAAAAAATGTGTCCATTCAAGTTACCTCTTATTTTAAACTGTCATATTGTCCAGGGGAGTCTAAAATTGTTACCTTCACTTTCTGAAAGTAGTATAAGGGACAGCGAGTGGAAAACAGAAAAACCTTTAAATTGCAAAAGTGCCACTACTGGTATCAATACCTTCGTGAATGTTTGGGCAGTGATGAGAGGTGAAGGGCAGAGGTTGAAATTGAAAGGATTCCCATCTACACAGAATCTTGGCAATGTCTGGCTTTTGAGATAGATGGTAACATGGAAGTAAGCATCCCCTAAATCCAATGTTGCCAGAAAGTCAACCTCTTTAGTCAGTGGGATTATCGTTTGCAATGAAATCACATCCAAAATTGAACCAACTGAACAAACTTGTTTAGCGTCTTGAGAGCCAATACCGAACAGAATGGCCCATGTACTTTTGCCACCAGATACAGGATTGAATAAAATCCGTCCCTCTCCTGGTGCGTAGGAACTGGAATAATTCTAGTTTCTTGATAGCATTGCTTCTCTCTTTACTTGGTCCTTTGATATTGGTGTAGTTTTGAAAAGCAAGGGAGGTAGCAAGTGTGTTTGAAAGGAATGTGATAACACTCATTAATAATTGCTAGAACCCAAACATTGGTTCTACATGCAGCCCGTTATGGAAGAAAGTATTTCAGTCTCGCTCCCACCTCTTTATAGTCATTCCTGGGAAGAGTGTTTATGAGATTGGCCTTGTGGCCGGGACATCTTGGCAATTGCAGCTCCACAACCCCTAGCCTGGTACTAAAGGGAAAGGGATGTTTACTATCTTGCAATTACTGGGTTTGCATTTGCAGAAATGACTTTTTGCCCTGAAACAACTTAAAGTGCTTTAGCATTTTCTTTTCTTCCGCTTCTTTTTTACCATGCCATAAAGCCCTTCCCTGAAGAGGATCTCTCTTGAGAATGGTAGTTTCTGTTCCAAAGTTGTACGTGCACTTTTCAGTTTCCACAGTTTCATTCAGTGGGTTCTCCACCCTATTTGTTCTACACCAGCGGAAGATGCAGAAGCCCACAGATTATCAACATCAAAAAGGAACTGAGACAACAGTTCCATCTGGGCTAGGATTGTAGTAGGATCTCCATTTCTTTGTTTACAATCATATGTCACCCCTATTCTGAAGAAACCCGCCTTGGATCCCCTAAATTGGAGAATTATCGCCCAATCTCTCTTCTCCCTTGGGCTGCCAAGGTTGCGGAGGCTTATGTAAACGGTATTCTGACTCAGCATCTTCAGACGGCTAATATCTTGGATTCCTCCCAGAACGGGTTTCGAGCAGGTCACAGCACAGAGACTGCTCTTCTCGCGATGACGGAACATCTTCGCACCGTGCTTGATTCCGGTCAAACTGCGGACACACGAAAAAAGTGGCTGCTGCTTGCTTTGGGGTTTTGCGGGGGGTTAGGCCAACCCTGAAATTTTTCGACGCCCCCACTAGACAGCTGATAATTCAGGCCACCATACTCTCGCGGCTGGATTACACGAGTTCGCTCTTGGTGGGGGCCAATCAGGCGGAAGTTACTTGGATGCAGCGAGTACAGAACGCGGCGGCCAGAGCCCTGGTGGATTTACCTAGGTTCTGTCCTGCGAGGGAGACTATTCGGAAACTACATTGGCTGCCTGTGGCTCAAAGGATTGAGTTTAAAACTTTATGTCTCTCCTTTAAGATCCTTAAATTGTCCTCTCCTCCGATTCTGGAGCAACTTCTTACTCCTTATGTTCCTGCTCACTGTTTGAGGTCACTGGACCAAAATCTAGCAGTAGTTCCACGGTTCAAACGCTGCAGAGCGGGAGGACGTTCCTTCCGCGTTCTAGCGGCTAGGCTTTGGAACTCACTACCTGCTCATATTCGTGCCCTTGATGATCTGCTTATGTTCAGGAGGGCTATTAAATCCTATCTCTTTCCCTCTGTATGTCATCTTACTACATAGGATTTTATTCCTCGGTCCCGCTTCTCCCTCTCTCTGTTACATCCTGTTCTATGTATCTTTTCGTTCTGCCGCTCAAAGCGCCGGGACGCCCCTTTGCTGGGGCAGCTGTGCACTATAGAAGAACGAATAACATAACATAACATAACATATAGACTTTGGAAGTCCTTATCAATACTTGACAGCATACACAGAATATGAACTTGCTTGCATACCATAATTAGCTGCTGCATGGGATCTCTTAAGTGCAGAGTCAACTTTGCTGTCTACTGGATCTGACAGAGTAAACTCTTCTGAAGAGAGAGAAAAAGAAAAAGCCATAGATGAAAATATTGAATGAACTTTTGTGATTTGAGGGAATTTCACATCAAACTGCTCAATTAAATAGCTTTTATTTAAGAATCATGGAATATCATGTTTGTCTACATCTTTGCACTCTTTCAATACAATGTTCTTTAATACAGCATTGAAAATAAGACTTGTCCACTATAATGGGCATAGACTACTTCTTTAAACTGGGGTTTCTTCTCAAAACCCAAAGCATCCCTTACATTTTTTAGCACATCCAAAAAGGATTCTGTTGTATAGATATCCCTCTCTGCTCCAGTGTCTGCCTCTTGACTGATGATCTGTTGCTGGTCCCTCTAACTTCAACAATCCACATGCTACTGATGTCATGACTGCCATTACATCACCTCTACACTCATTTTACCAACTCACTGGTAACGAGAGCCTTACAATGGGCAGGGGCAGAAAATCTTTTTGAGAAAGTGTGACCTACTTAAACGAATCCTAATCATGTTTTATGGTGCTTGATGTTTTAGATTTGTCAAGAAATTGCACTGGAAAATAGAAATTAAATGGTTTATTTTCTCATCAACATTTTTATTTCCTTTCCAATTATTTTCTGAAAATATTTTGATCTGGTGAGCTCTGGGGCGCAGAGTGTACTTTTCAGAAGCTCGAGCTGTGCCCTCTGGCAGATGACAGCCAAGCAGAACCACTTTCATGCCTCTACAAGAGTAATAGCATTCTCTTCCACAAATTACTCCTCAGCCATGGGGCACTGTGAAAATGCTTACCTACGGGCAGCTGTTCGTTAAGAACTGGAATACTTACTGTAAATTGCCCTGTCTAAAGCTAGAGTTTACTTTGATTGAAATGTGTCGCATATCATGCAGAGTCTGCATCTGCTGGCTTGGCAAAGAGAGCGTTTGGTTATAATTAAACACCGATTAGCATTTTATTTACTGCAGATATTTGCATTAGATGCCTCATAAAAATGGGAAAAAAGCAGGAGGGCATGCAAGGACTCTCTGTGTGCCCCAAGTTGACCTGTTGAAAAACATCTAATGCCAGTTTGTGGCGAACTTAAACAATCCTAAATGGATGACTTCCATAATTCTTTTGAACAAGTTTTCCCAGCTATTAATTTTGAGTGGTAACTAAATCCTTCTGAACAAAGTACTTCTCATATAATTGTCAGACAATTCATTTCATTTACTAGAGAGACAAATCAGAAAATATTTTGAATAGCTAAGTGTAAATTTTAGATTTACAAGACATTTTCCCCAGAAGTTGAAATTGACAGTAACAAAATATCTGGGGGTGGCCAGATATTCTGTGAGCACAAGTATAAGAGAAGCAGTAGAGGATGGGCATTGGGAATTTCAGGAATGCCAATACATTTGGAACATACTGCATCTTTCCAACCTCCATGCATGTCTGAACCTACTGGTTAAAAAGGCTGACGTGATAGTGCATTTAGGGTTCAATTCAGAAAATTGAATGTATACGTGTATATTTGCTCACATATATATTTGCTACCATGCCTAGGTGTAACTTTCCTCTTTATTCTATTCACCTTCCCACTTTTTTCAATTCACCATTTCTGAGTGTCCAGTTACACCAAACCGTGTAGTCTTTTTCTACCCACTCAAATGAGGTGATGGAGTCTCCTATGAGTGTATTTAGGACCATGAACTTAGTACACATAACTTTGCAAATGTATTTTATGTTCCCCTGGTTGGCGGTCATGTCCGCCACTTGGGAAGACACCTCTGCCAATGAGATGGAGATCTCCTTCTTGGGGAGTTTAGGGAAATGTATAAACGAAATGTAATGCAGTGTTTTTTGTGGACTGCAATTTATTTTCTTACTATTCTGTATCTTTCTGCAATTATCATACCTTCCTTAAATTTTCCTAATCTTCTCCTATTTAGAAATAGGTATTCCCTATTTTCCAACCACTCCCCATTGCAGCTCTCACATATCTCTAAATATGTGGAGATATCTGCATATGTGGTGGAGACCAACACACAGTTCAGGATAGAAGAGGCAGGTTTGTGAATTGCATTTTGTAGCATGTGAGTAGTACTGCTGAAGTAACACTTTACATACTACAAGGTGCACTTTGTGACTCAGGTCCATAGTATAGAAAAGTGACCCAAACATTCACATATTTTTAGGAGGTTATACAGAGGGGGTTTCTCCACATCAGGAAATGATTTCTATGTAAAGAAAAATAACTATGAAAAAATGTGTCCATTCAAGTTACCTCTAATTCTAAACTGTCATATTGTCCAGGGGTGTCTGAAATTGTTACCTTCACTTTCTAAAAAGGGTATAAGGGACAGCGGGTGGAAAACAAAACAACCTTTACATTGCAAGATTGTCACTACTGGTATCAATACCTTCGTGAATGTTTGAGGCGGTGATGAGAGGCGAAGGGCATACGTTGAAATTGAAATGATTTCCATCTACACAGAATCTTGGCAATGTCTGGCTTTTGAGGTAGATGGTAACATGGAAGTAAGCATGCCCTAAATCCAATGTTGCCAGAAAGTTAACCTCTTTAGTCAGTGGGATTTCGTTTGCAATGAAATCACATCCAAAATTGAAACAACTGAACAAACTTGTTTAGCGTCTTGAGAGCCAATACCGAACAGAATGGCCCATGTGCTTTTGCCACCAGATACAGGATTGAATAAAATCCGTCCCTCTCCTGGTGCGTAGGAACTGGAATAATTGCAGTTTCTTGATAGCATTGCTTCTCTCTTTACTTGGTCCTTTGATATTGGTGTAGTTTTGAAAAGCAAGGGAGGTAGCAAGTGTGTTTGAAAGGAATGTGATAACACTCATTATTAATTGCTAGAACCCAAACATTGGTTCTACATGCAGTCCATTATGGAAGAAAGTATTTTAGTCTCGCTCCCACCTCTTTATAGTCATTCCTGGGAAGAGTGTTTATGAGATTGGCCTCGTGGCCGGGACATCTTGGCAAATGCAGCTCCACAACCCCTAGCCTGGTACTAAAGGGAAAGGGATGTTTACTATCTTGCAATTACTGGGTTTGCATTTGCAGAAATGACTTTTTGCCCTGAAACATCTTAAAGTGCTTTAGCATTTTCTTTTCTTCCGCTTCTCTTTTACCATGCCATAAAGCCCTTCCCTGAAGAGGATCTCTCTTGAGAATGGTAGTTTCTGTTCCAAAGTTACTTGTGCACTTTTCAGTTTCCACAGTTTCATTCAGTGGGTTCTCCACCCTATTTGTTCTACACCAGCGGAAGATGCAGAAGCCCACAGTTTATCAACATCAGAAAGGAACTGAGACAACACTTCCATCTGGGCTAGGATTGTAGTAGGGTCTCCATTTCTTTGTATACAATCACATAGCCTTTGGAAGTCCTTATCAATAATTGAGAGCATAATAAGATCTTGCTTGCATACCATAATTAGCTGCTGCATATGATCTCTGAAGTGCAGATTCAACTTTCCTGTCTAGTGGATCTGACAGAGTAAACTCTTCTGAAGAGAGAGAAAATGAAGAAGCCATAGATGAAAATATTGAATGAACTTTCGTGATTTGAGGGAATTTCACATCAAACTGCTCAATTAAATAGCTTTTATTTATGAATCATGGAATATCCTGTTTGTCTACATCTTTGTACTTTTTCTTTTTTGAGTTTATAAAGCTTTATTGAGATGATAAACCAAGTAAAACATCAGTACAAGTAAAATGATGGGAGGTAGAAAAATAAAATGTAAGCATAACAGTAAAAATACAATATTAATCACAACCTCAAAAGATAAATCCGTACAAAGTAAAAATGCATTTTAAGATTATAAGAAGAAAAGAGGAGAAGAAAAGAAAAGGAAAGAAAGAAAGAAAGAGAGAGAGGGGGAGAAGAGGGAAAAGAAGAAAAGAAGAGTCCAATACAAGAAGAAAAAAACAATCTAGGTAACAATGAATAATAGCAAAAGCAATAACACAATAATAAATGCACATACAAAGTCAGTTGATCGACCTAGAGAGAAAAGAAGTTAAAGGCGACTGTAACAAATCTTTTTTAATCAACAAAGCAGTAGAGCTAGCAAAAGCGCGATCAAGTCTGTAATGATGACACAGTAAATTCCACCAAGCTTGAAACAAAATTTTTGAAGTGTCCTACCAGTTGGTAGTAATAATTTGAAATGTGATAGCTAAAAATAAATCAATAAATGTACCCACATTGCTATAAGCATGCCAAATAGAGGAGTAACTTCCTAGAAAGACATGTGAGATATCAGAAGGAACATTAGACAATAAAATGTCATTCAATTTCAACCAGACTTGAGACCAAAAAGATTTAACTAAATGGCAGAGGAAAAACATATGAAGAAAATTGCTGTTGTCATTAGAACAAGACCAACACTTTGGGGAGTCTATTAATTTAAATATGTACATGTCAGAAGGGGTAAGAAAAAGTCTATTGTAAAAGTAATACAAGGTCTGAGACGTGCTAGCAGAGCGTGAGGAAGTATGAATTTTAGATCAAAGGGAATCCCAAGTGTGAAGGGGAAGATCTAGGGCCAGATCTTTTTCCCATATGAGTTCTAAACTAGATTTTGTCCTGACATTTAAAGGGTGGGATAATATTTTATATATAGTAGAGGCTTTAAATTGAGTGGAGAAGTCAATGGAGGGAGAGAGAATATGGTCAAATTTAGTCGTGGGATATTCCTGAAGAGAGAGGCGAGTGAGAGAGTCCTTAAGCAAGAGGTAGTGAAGGGAGTGGGAAGTGGAAACACTATAGGAGGTTTGAAGATCCGAGAAGCCCATAAATGACCCAGCTTTCATTAAGTGCTGAGGTTTAATAATACCCTTATCAATCCACTCTTTCCAAAACAGAGCTCGATTATTAATCTTTAGATATTTGTTATACCAAATTGGAATGTGTAGAAAAGGATCTGCAGAATGGAAGTGAGAGTTGAGCAGAGAAGTAGTCAGTGCTTTGGAATGAACAAAAATAGGAGAAGAGAAGCGTTTCGGAGGTTGAGAAATGCGGACGGCGGAAATAAAGGAAAAAGGAGAATATTGAGCTTGCTCTAACGAGCTCCACGCTGTTGTAGGCGGATCTGTGGTATCAGATAAGGAAGTCCAGATTTGCTTTAGGGTGAATGCTGAGTGAGATTGTTTGATATTAGGAAAGTTAAGTCCACCCAGTCCCTTAGGTAACTGAAGAGGAGCCAATGAAATCCTAGGCTTACGATTGTTCCAGAGAAACCTGGACAGATAACTATTGATTACACGAAAAAAAGAGTTGGGAAGAGAGTGGGAAGCATAGATAAGTAAAAATGTATAAAAGGAAGAAGCATCATTTTAATTGTGGCTAATCTACCCCAACAGGAGAGGAATAACGGAGACCTGCCTTCAGTCAGAGCGGAGAGTTTTTTAAGTATATCTGCAAGATTAATTTTGATAGTTTCCTTTATGCTGTTGGAGTAAAGAATGCCAAGACATTTAGTATGTTTGGAATTCCACTCAAAACCTGTGTCTAGAAACATGGAAGAGAGACAATATTTATTGAGAGGCAGGATTTCAGATTTATCTACATTCAATTTATAGCAAGAAACTCTAGAGTAATCGTTTAAAAGTGAAAAAAAAAGCAGGCAAGAATGTGGATGGATTGGAAATGTACAAAAGAATATCGTCTGCATATGCAGTGAACTTGATATCGAATGAATTACATTGAAAACCCGTATAGTGAGGTGAGCGTCTAAGTGTTAGTAGGAAGGGTTCCAAAGCAAGGATAAAAATAAGGGGGGAAAGAGGACAACCCTGTCTAGTCCCTCTAAGAAGGGGGAAATAACGAGATTGGCAACCATTTACCCAAACAGAAGTGGTCGGAGCAGAGTAAAGTAATTGAATGTATTGAGGAATGGGAGGGCTGAAACCATCCCATTTTAGGGCACCAAAAATAAATTCCCAATTAACCCTGTCAAATGCTTTTACAGCATCTAATGTTATAGCGGCTACGGGAGAATCAAGTTTGGTAGCCAAATGAACGATGTTAACAAAGGTGCGTGAGTTATCTGTAATAGAACGACCCTTGACAAAGCCAGATTGGTATATATTAACTAGGTCAGGGATAACTTTATTAATACTTATGGCAAGTAATTTAGTAACATTTTTACAATCTGTGTTTATCAAAGAGACGGGCCTATAATTTTTACAAAGGGAGGGGTCCTTATCTTTTTGGGGTATTAGGCAGAGAACCAAGCGATGTACCAATGCCAAAGAAATGGTTAATCAAAGAAAGGAGGTGAGGAATCAATAGTGATTTGAATTGGAGGAAGAATCGAACGGTAAAAGCCATCAGAGCCCGGTGTTTTATCTTTAGGCAAAAGGGTGATTGCATCAATGTTTTCTTGTTCGGAGGTGGGAGCATTCAGAGATGAGAGGTCAACCTGACTCCTAGGGGATTTGGGAATATTTTGAAAAAAGGAATCAATAAGATCAGGAGAAGGGGAAGATTCCGGGGTGTAAAGAGAAGTGTAATAATCAGTAAAGCAATCAAGGATCTTGGCGTCTGAAAGATGTAGAACTCCCGAATAATCTCTAATAGCAGCAATCTTAGATTTTTGCTTTTTAATTTTAAGGTACTTGGCTAAGGATCTGGCGGCCTTGTTCCACCCACCATACATTTTTGCATTAAATTTGAGAAGATTATTACAGGCAGAGTCCCAAGACTGTTTGTTATATTGAAATTTTGCTTTAATGAGATTGGATAATGTGCCGGGGCAGTTAGTGGTGAAATATTGATGTTCCAAAGTTTTCATTTGTTTAAGGAGAGATGTTGTTTCCAAGAGAGCCTTCTTTTTCTTCCGGGACACAAAGTCAATTATAAAACCTCTGGCAGATGCTTTAAAGGCGTCCCAAACAACGTGAAATTGAGAAACAGAGGAGAGATTATGAAGAAAAGATTCTTGAGCAAAGAGCAAAAACTGCTCCACAAATTGAGAGTCCAAGAGAAGAGAGTTATTAAAGCGCCAGCGCCGAGATGAGGGTGTAGATGAAGGATATTCTATATCTAAAATGATAGGGACATGATCGGAAATAAGAATAGAGCCAATCTCAACATTGTTCATGAATTGTAGGGTATGGTGTGTGATGTAAATGTAGTCAATACGGGAGTGGGATCTATGAGCAGGGGAAAAAAAGGAAAATTCAAAAAACATCCGGGTGGGAGGTTCTCCAAGCATCAAAAAGACCTCTTGCAGTAATAGCCTTATGAAAGGTTTTTTGCATCTTGTTGGGGATATATTTGGTTTGAGATTTTCGGGCAAGGAAAGGGTCCATAAGCTGGATGTAGTCACCACCCACAATCAAATTGTCAGCGGCATGGGAGGAGAGGAGAGTGGAAAAGTAAGACCAAAAGGATGAGTCATTACCATTCGGGCCATAAACATTGCAGTAAGAGAGTTGGGTATTATTAACTTTAACATCTAAGAGAAGCCACCTACCATTGGTGCCTATAAATTTGTCTTGTAAAAGAACATTCAAGGACATATGAAATAAAATAACAACACCATTCTCCACCCAATGTTTACTTAATTAAGGCAAATCCTGTAACTTGAGGTGTGATTCTCAACGCAACATGACATTTCAATTTATCAAGGTGGGACAACACCCTTTGTTTCTTAACAGGATTACGCATACCTTTTACATTCCATGAAATAATGCGGAGACCTTTCATGGGTAAAGCTTATAGAAAATTAAACAACAGGAAAGTATAGCAGGTGTAGAATAGATTGTAACTAAAGTATGAGGAAACACCCAAAGAGGGGGTGTGACGAGCAAAAGAGAAAACAGATATGGAATAAGGAAGACATACAAGTATGAACAAAATTTGAGAAAAAGAAAATAGCAAAAAGGAAGGGGAATAGAAAACATAACTTGGTAAAACCAAAGAAGTAAGCGAAAGGATGGAAAAAAAAATACTGTAATGGAAAAGTAAGAAAAACACAATGCAGAAAAGGACCCAAGAAAGGAAAGGAGGAAGATAAAAGAGTAAGGAGTGGACTCAAAAGAGAAGGAGAAGGAGATAAAGGAAGGGTAAGAGGAGATGAAAGTTAGATTACCTTCTGGCCGTGCGCTGTGAGTGCCGGTCCGTTTTTGCTGTGCTTTTTAAAATGTATGTATTGTAATTCTATGTTCTAATTCTGTGTTCTTAAATAGAGTGTGGTAACTTTTTTTAAAAATAAACGTACTCGCCTTTTTGCTCATTAGTTACTTTGGTGCCCATCTGTCAGAGCGGACCCGAAGTGAGATCAGCATTCTAGTAGCTGACTCATCGCCTTGCAGCCACTTACCAGATGCTGAGAGTGCGCAGCGGGCGTGCCGATGGCGCACCAAAGGCAAGCCCGTCTGCGCCCGTTGGTGCCCGAGCGTGACCAGCGCCAGAACCCCTGCCCAATTTGTTGGGAGCTGTTATTCGTGAAGCGAACTGATGAGTCTAAATACTGGTGAGTGCTCTACTTATAAATGGAAGCCGGATACTGTGAATGGTAGCCTCTTGCAGTGCAATCTATGTGGATTGAAGGCCCTTGATGGTAGCACAAACCAGACTGACAAGGCCAGGGTAGGTTCCAGCCAACATAACACTTATCTTCCATCAGGAACCACTATTTCAACAGCCTCCAATAATAACTCTGATATATTAAGCTGCATCCTACTTAATACTAGATCGATGGTCAAACACAAATATGACCTTGAGTGTCTGATTCAAACTAGACGGAAACCTGGTACACAGAAGCTAGCAAGCCAGATTGGAACACGGTGGTCCCAGCGGGCTACCTGGTTGCCGACTGCGACAGGGTGGGTCCAAAGGGGGGGGGATAGCGTTGATCTACAGAGCCTGCTACGGGGTGAGGATTTCGCCTGAGCCCACTATGGAGGCTGAGGCGATCTCATTTAGTGTTAAAAAAAACAACGTAGAACTCTTTCAGGGGCTACTTATTTATAGACACTCAGGCTCACGTACATCTTTTACCAATTCCCTACAGATGCATCTGGAATCCTGCCTGGACTCCACCTCTGTGACAATATTAGGTGATCTTAATTATCATTTAGAGGCTAAGAACAATTATGATACGACATTTTTGATAGACACCTTAGCTAGTTTTGGTGTGAGACAGATCGTCTTAAAGCCCACCCATCAAGCTGGTCATACCCTTGATGCTATCTTTACCAACAATGAGAATATTGTAATAAAGACTGTGTTGCCATTACCCTGGTCTGATCACTTTTTAGTTAATTTTGAGGTTAAAATTCCTCCAACGAAGTTGGGTCATAGAACCAGACCTGGGGTAACTAATTTTCGTGCCTGGAAATCGGTTCAACAAAACGATCTGATCAGAACATTACAAAAGGAGCCCCCAATATTGGCCGCCACTAAGGAGGCAGCTACTAATTTCGACAAGTGGCTAAATCAGGTAGCCAACACTTTGGCACCAGAAAAAAGCAAACATCCTAGAGTGAGGCAGGTATCATCCCCTTGGTACACGTCTGATTTAAAGCTGATTAAAATTAAATGCAGGCATAAAGAGCGTATCTGGAGGACTGATTATAGCTCAGCCCTCAGAAAGGATTACTGCTTAGCCCTTGAGGAGTATAAGACTGCCATAATACAGGCTAAAACAGTCTATTTTACTAAAAAAATCCAGGAGGCCTCTAATTCCTCGAAGGAGCTATTTAAAACTGTCAATGCCCTGTCTAGTTGCCTGAGAGACGCTGTGTTTGCTCTGGATCAGAACTTTGTAAATAATCTGGCTGTGTTCTTTCAAAGCAAAGTTCAGAAAGTTTACAATGATTTTGCAAACACAGCTGTAGCAGGTAGCATTATTCATCAGGGGGAGGTATCAGAGATTTCACCACAAGGAAGCTTCACACAATTTTCTGTGTTGGAGAAAGAAACGGTCCATGAGCTTTTGCTTCAAACAAAATCCGGGTCTTGACCCTTGCCCCCCATTTATTCTACATCTGGCTGCAGAGGAGATTGCTCTCTCCCTGACGCCACTGTTAAATCATGTTACTAGTACTAGAATTTTCCCATCTGACTGGAAAAGGGCTTGTATAAGACCTATATTGAAGAAGCCCTCGCTTGCTCCCCTGGAAGCCAAAAACTATCGCCCACTTTTGTGTCTTCCTCTGCCATCTAAGGTTCTGGAGAAAGCCATGAATGTCGAACTAACATCATATCTAGATTCCACTCAACATGGCTTTAGAGCCCAGCATTCCACTGAGTCTGCCTTGATTCTGGCGACAGAGGAAGTTCGTAAAGCAATGGATGGGGATGGGTGGGCAGCCCTTATCCTGCTTGACCTTACAGCTGCCTTTGATACGGTAAATCACAAAGTGCTGATACATAGGCTCCAGAAGGTTGGCGTTAGTGGAAAAGCCCTAACCCTACTATCATACTTTCTGTCAGATAGGGAACAGTTAATACATTGGAATGGACTTAAGTCACACCGGTTCACTCTACCGGGTGGAGTCCCTCAGGGCTCTGCTCTATCTCCCACCTTGTTTAACATTTATGTGACTCCTTTAGCCAGCTTAAAAAAGAATCACGGTTTCTTGCTTGTGTCCTATGCTGATGACACACAGTTAGTGGTGTCCGTAACACACAGCGTTGACGCTACGGCGGAACATTTTCGAAACTGCATCGTAGACCTGATGATCTGGATGAACCACAACTTTTTAAAGCTAAATGCGGGTAAAACCGAAGTTGTGGAATTTGGCACAAAAGCATCTGTTTGGAGTCAACCATGGTGGCCCCCTGAAGCTGGAACGTGTTCGCTGCCGGCACCCAAAGCATGAAATTTTGGTGTCCTGATAGACAAAGACCTCACTCTTGCCCCACAGATTAACCAGATTTCCTCAGCCTGTTTTTACACCTTGAAGGTCCTTCGGAAGATCCTACCCTTCATCCCTTTCTCAATGAGGAAAACGGTGGTTGGAGCTTTGGTGCTGTCAAGGCTGGATTATTCTAATGCTCTATATCTGGGAGTAGGGGCAGCCCAGCTTTCCAAACTCCAATCGTTACAAAACGCAGCCGTAAGAGTATTACTTAATCTTCCTAATGACGTACTTTATAATTTGGGACCGCGTAGGAGGCAGGGCCCTACCCCTGTCTCTCCCAGTATTAGCGAACCGCGAATGGTCAATGCGGTATGTACAAGTGCTTTATATAATGTTCTAGCTATGAATACACTGTGTATACATTATTAGACATCACTACGTGGGTTCCATCTTAGAGCGGTGGCCATCTTATAGTTGCCCTCACATAGGCTATATACATATCATGAAGCAAATACGGACCTTTAAAGGGCATGTACTTTCCTTTGACTTCTCTGTGACCTGGGCAGCTTGGCTCCGCTGCACCAGGTCAGTCCGGTCTCACGAGCTCCCCGTCCCCTGGCCACCTGTGATTAGTATCAGGGCTTGACACACCATAAAGCCTTTTCATCCCACACAAGCCTCCAGCTAATTTCTTTCACACCTGACTGTTCCTGCTTTATGGCTTGTTTTATCAACGGGAGCTGCCCGTGTTTATTGGGGTCAGTTGATATCTGATGTGGGATCTGAGCCTTGCTGGGTAAATAATTGTGGGCTGACTGAACTGAAATGTGAGATTGCAATCATGACTCTGCTTGTTCTTTGAAGTAAAATATGTGAATGACCAACTGCAAGAGAAGGGCGGTGTTGCCCAGAGCGTAACATTCTCCATAAAAGAGGAGACTGGTTTCTGTTCTGGAGGCTGCCTCATTCAGTTGCTAAGGCTTCTGTGCGACGTAGTCTCACTCATTTGAGTTTAATAAAGATGTCTTTTCATATTTCAGCTTCTGTTGCCAAGTTCTTTGTTATATTATCAAGATATGCAGAATTCTATAATACCACATCAGGAAGTACTCAAAGTCATAGGGTGCTACCCCTGGCACCTCTGGGGTCTCAAACATTGGAGTACTTCAGTTGGCGCCCACGTGGGGCCTCATCAGAGAAGTGACTTTCTGTGGGAGTGATCTTGTCAGGAGACTGAAATCTACAGAGGAGGACAGAACGGGATTCTATCAATAAGGTACTCTGTGCACAGGGATTCTGGAGATTCTTCGACTATGTAGCCCGGTATATTTCTGCTCTTCCTGATTTTGATCCTCCACATGATGTCACTCAAAAGGTGAGAAAAAGAACCCTTTTGGCGTGAGTATTATAGAAGACGTTTGGTCATGTAGAACTTGGCAATTAGAATTTGGATAACCTTTTGATTATTAAGAATAAGAATTAAGTATAAGTGGGTCGCTCCCAGTCCTTTGGTTCTTTGGGTCTTTAATTTGGTTATCGCAATTACCAAAGCCGAGGGGTTGGTTTCTTGGTTTCTGATTTGGTTATTGCAATTACCAAAACCGAGGGTCTCGCATATTTGCGAGTGTATTGGTAGAGATAACCCCTTGAAGTTTGAAGCTAGATTAGTGAGCTATAAGATGCCTGATCTTAGCAAATTTGGAAATGTAGCTTTTGGTTTGTATAGGTTTGGATATGCGAATTGCAATTTGTGTAGGCAGGTAATGAGGAGATATTTCTCCATTTGGTTTTGATTATAATACTTGCGTTTTCCGCAGTATTTTTGGCATGCCTGTTTGTAAGCTCACATGAAAAAATGTGTTGCTTTTTGTTTTGAAAGGTACCATAGTGTGGGAAATATCTAAATAGGTTAAATTTAAAAACATATTTCTTCCTTGGTGATTTTGTATCCCCAGGGAATTAAAATATGACATAATACAAAACAAGGATCCTTCGTTCTGCGCAGTTTCATGAATGAAGATATGCAGAACGATGTTTGTGGTGTTCTGCTAGGCAAAGCTAGTGAATTGAGCGTATTCACTACTTCTTGGACATGCATCTGTCTGTGGGGCTGTTTATGCAGCCTTTTGGAACACTATTGAAAAGCGTTGCTTGTAAATATGACCTACAACTAGTATTTGCAAATGGTTTGTTTCAAGTATAGTCTGTGAGCTGTTCTTTCTTTCTGTCATGCGTATTGATTTGTAAGTCAACTGTGTGTTTAAATGTCTGTGGTTTTTTTTTCATTAGTGCAACTTCTGTAAGTAAATTGCGACGGCGCTATTTATGAAAAATGGCTAAAGCGCGCTGTATTGTCTGTTTAACCCCTTTCTGTTTATGTCTGAAATGAGCTCAATATGTGTTTGTGGGTCTTCTGATGTTTCCAGTCTGTTAAGTAAATTGTTGGTTAATTAATATCAAGTAGAAACTTAAAAAAGAAATCCAGAAACGAACCATGTGACGTGCTAAAATAGCTATATGGTGCTCTTTAATTTATAGAATGAGCAATTGTGCACATATACAAAACTGCCGTTAAATGCTTAAAGGATAAAATTAGAAACACATTCAATAGATATAAATCAGGCCCCAAAAACGAAATTATCTATTTTTGCAAAAGTAAATAAATTTACAGCATTTTCCTTAGATGCATTGTATTAGATGTTCACAGGCAAACTTTTCAGCTGCAGTATATTTGATAGAAATGTTCATTCAGCCAGCACCTTCCCAGTTGAACACGGGTGGAATTTTGCAGAACCATCCTTTTAAATGAAAGTGGCGCAAAAATGTGACGCGTTTCAAGTTGGGCTTATGCGCTTAGGCGTGTGAGTTAATGTGTCCAAAATGATAGGCAAGAGATGCAGCTTGTTTTTTATACATGGAATTATCACAAAAACGAATAATTGGGATTTTTTTAAAAGAAAATTATTAATCATGGAAAAATTATTTTAAAAAAAAATAAGTGCTTTTCAAAATCGTTTTTTGATATTTATAAAGCTTAATACTCATACTATGACCTCCTAGCATTAAAATTTGATTTAAGTTGTGTTGCATCACTAAAAGGACAAGCATTCGCGTGTACAATTTTCCCTTGGCGCAGGCGCAAACAAGCTCATTTCTATAAAGTATAAGTTATTATTTCCAATGCCTGACTCATGGGTTATGTAATAAACATTCTGGTAATGCATATTATGCTAAAAAAATTGTAGGATATTCATTTTTTAATGTCAAAAAAATGAAAGTCGAATTTGGGTAGAAAACACTGTTTGAACTGCATTTTCTTCCATTCAGAGTACTTTTTAAAGTGTCTCAGACTTCAGTAAATGCATACGTTTGGGTTTGATATATATTTACAGGTTGTGCCTTCTTATGATTCAATGAGTCAATGTGCCAGTACAATGGCTTGTTTTAATATCAGGGTTGAAGGTTCTAACTTTAGCTGTGTCTGTCACGATACTTCGGGGGTAGCTGTGCGCTCTACAAACAAACTACATAAATACTACTGAACACGCTATGAAAAACAGGACCTTTTTAAAACTTGGAGAAATTAAATAAAATATGGTGTCGCAACCCGCAACTATTTGATGTTAATAAAAAACGGCCTTAATGGAGTTAGCACCCACATAGAGAAAGAGAAATGGAGAATTCCTTTTTGATGAAGGAAAAAGAGGATGTTTGTGAGCAGGTACGTGATGAAGTCAGTAATGATAGAGGGGTGGAGAAATGTAGAATTACGGTTATAGGAACTAGGTAATACGTAGGAAGGAGAAGAACAATTGGGAAAATAGAATGCCGTGGAGGGAAGAGAGATGATGAAGGGGAGTAATAAAGACATGAAGAGTAGCGTGAGGAAGGTTGTATTGACGAAGGGAATAAAGAGGAATGTGGTATCGGTTTGAGTAAGTGGGAGGGGAAAGATGAGATTGCAAGTTCTAGCAGTAGGGGTGAAAATATTGTAATTACCTAACGGGAGGCACTGAGTTTCATATGCTAATATGAAAGCGACGAACAGAGCTTGAATAAAGGCAAGTGACTAAATGATGAAGAAAATATCAAAACTCATTGCGAATGCAATTCACAGTGCCAGTGGACTGGGGCAGAAAGCGGTCTCAATTGCTGGAGTTCAGTCTAACTTTAGCTGGGCCTACTGAGACGTTCATTCATTTAAGGTTGTTGAAATGTGTACCATTAAATAGGATTGTAACAAGGATTTATTCTAAAAAGTGGTATGTGTGCTATTAAATTTTGTGAATTATTCACAGTAAATGTAGTTTAATAATATGGGAATAGAGATAATTTTTTTAGCGCCTAAAAAGGAGAAATTATTTTTCAAAATAGAGTGAATTATTGCAAGTTAGGAGGAATTAGGAAGGCCTTCTGGCTTTGACGAATTCAGAGTGTCAGAAGCTGGGGGTTGGGAGAGCTGCAGAGGCTGGCTCGGTCACGCTGCTGAGATGCTATCTTTCCCGTAAACAATGGAGTTGACATTTATGACCTTTTAAATTAGGGCCTTGCCTCTGTGGAATGCAGAATTACCTTGCTACACGGGCCTCTAAAGGTGGGGTTTCTGGTTTCTCCATAGCATCACTAAAACTAAAGAACTTAATTCCAAAGGGAAAATATAGCAAAGGGGTTTTCTTTGAAAGTCCAAACATCATGTTAAATGCTTTGCAGATACATTGGTGCTCTAAAAAAAAAAAAAAATAGAATGATGCCTGCTATAGTTGCTCTTCTTTAACAGAAAACAAAGTGTTGCATTAAGTCTTAGACAGAAAATGAGATTCTAAATTTTTTTAAGGCTACATGCTAAGTGTGAACGAATTGACAATTAAGACTTGTTTTTCACAGTGGAAATTGTAGGTGCCAAATTAATATGGAGTGTCAGTTTAACGATTTTTATTTTTAGACAGGTAAAACTAAAGTGGCTTGATGTTGCAAGGACTGACAAGAGGGTAACAGTTATTAATGGCAATTTATTTTTGTGTATGGTTCTATCATGAATTGTTCTTGCTGGTCCTGTATGTTAGAAGAGAAACAGTAAAGTTATATTTGACAGCAGATTTCCATTGCCTGGTGATCTACTGTCAAAAAGGAGGGTAAGGATTTTAAACCTGACAAATTAAACAGGCCCAAATATTGGGTTTTGGGCTGCAGGTTTACAGTGCATAAAAGTACATGACATGGTGTTGTGTGTCACCGCTTATTTGCATATGCTATTGTTTTGTCTATGCTTTTTGTGCTGGATATACAGCAAGTATATCTGATGGCTTGACGTTTTGTGCGTTTTTATTATTTTTTGAATGTTTTCGTTGTTTTTGTTGCTGCTTTTGATACTATTACAAGTTTACCTGTGTTGTGAGGGGATGGTCATGACGATGCCCATCGCTACGCAACAGTTGGTTGAACTTGTTCTGGTTACTAAATTCCACAGCTAATGATATTTCATGCTGTGAGCATGAGAGACAACACTTCACCAGTGCATGTCTAAATTGGCTATAATGGTATTACAGAAAACTAAAAGAGATCTACAGGATCGAAGTGTGTCACCTGTAGTTAGTCAC
The DNA here is from genome assembly GCF_964204655.1 of Triturus cristatus. Lineage (NCBI taxonomy): Eukaryota > Metazoa > Chordata > Amphibia > Caudata > Salamandridae > Triturus > Triturus cristatus. The sequence goes on from NC_140591.1 coordinate 1,530,269,844, forward strand.
GTTACTGCCCTTCCCTTAACCCCTTCAGCGCTGCGCGGATTCCCCCGCGGTGCTGAAGGGTTCTAGCGCGGGCGTGGTCATGACGGAACGGTTCCGTCATGAGCACAGCTCAACCGATGCTCATGACGGAACCGTTCCGTCATGAGCATCGAAGGGGTTAAAGGAACAGGCAGCCCTACATTTATGTATCCTTGATTGGACCTAAGGATGAAATTATAGATCTGTGACTCAAGGTGGCCTAATCTCTATATTACATTAGTTAATGATGTTTTGCTTCCTAAGTAGCCTATGGCTTTTGTTCCTTAAAAGAAAACTAGGTTTTCATTTTTCCCTGAAGAAGGAACTGGAACATTACCTAAGATTACCGTATATGGTGTAGTCGCCAGCGGTAGAGTTAAAACGTATGTGACTTTAGCCTTTGTGTATCACCCGTACTCTTGGTGTTGTCACATGCCTGACTATCATCCAAGTAAATTCTCGTCCTTCCTATAGATTTTTTATTTTTTATTGCTTTTGTTGCTTCTTCCCTGATCGATGTCGCATCATGCTTAGTTATTGGGAATTTTAGTTGTGTCCTAATTCCAATTCCCTTTTCTGTATTCCTTTCACCAGTCAGCCCATTTATTATTGTAGGTGTATTGTTCAGGTACACACTTCCAGACTGCAGTGATGCACCAGGAAACTCCATGTTATGTATAATCCCCTCTTATATGACCAGACTGGTTTTCAAGAATTGTCCCTAGGCCTGCTTCAATGTTTTCCAGCCTGACTGTCAAGTATATTATATTATAGTAAGACAAGTTTTCCATCCCGATAGGAGATAACTTACGTTTACCTTTTTTGAACATGACGAATTTTCAATGTCTATTTTTTAATGTGGTTTTTACCCTTTTGGTTCCTGCTGCTTTAATTTTCGGTGGGATCAGAAGTTTCTAATCATGCAAATATCAGTACCCTGTAGTTCTTGTCTTTTGTTTTCATATCTGACTATTAGCCTGTGTATTGCCTAGTGCACCTGATGTGAAAGGTTTCTACATGCCTATGATAATCTGTACCATGTGATTTCTCTATTGAGATGTCCTAGATAAGGAATTTAGAAACACTTATATGTAATCATTGAAAAAAAAAATGTGTTTGCCCTATTAGACAATGCCACCATATGTGAAGACATCCATTTTAGATAGAATTCTCGTGTAGTTATCTACCCTTAGATGATGGAGGCTCTCACACGGAAACCCAATTGAAAAGTTTAGAGGCACTGTTTTGCCTACTGCCTTTTTATTTGTATTGCTTCCTGAGAAAGACAGTGTATTCTAGACGAAAATTGTCCCATGGCGTGTGGCCACTCCTTTGAAAATCACAGGCCACCTGTTTACAGTCCCCTTGTTATACAACGAACTGTTTAAAGCATCACACTTGCTTCATCAGAAGGCGTTCAACATCAGAAAAGAAGGAGGAGCTGGTTTTGCCACAGAACCAGAATTCCAGTGCAAAAGAGCGCCTGTCATGTGCTGGTAACCTCTGACAGTGTGCAGTCCCTTGAGCCGCTTGGCCTGAGTTTTTGGCCACACACCCCCCCTCTTTTCCTTTGCTCCAATGAAAGTGCAGTGCACCGGCTGATCCAAGATTGACAGAAGGCACTACATTCCAGTGCCCATAGAAGAGCAGCCTGAGCGTCCTCTGACACTGAATGACGAGTGTTGGAGTCTGAGAATGGTCCTGAATCTGCACGAGATGACATGTGCCCTTGATCAATGGAGAGCACACTACCTGTAGTGCCTGCCGCAAAGGAAAAATACTGGCGCACTGCCTTGAGACATTGAGACTTTTTTTCGAGTGAGCTGTGGGTGTTTGCCAGGAGGGCACTCCAACTAAGCAGTACTTTTCTCATGAAGGGCTTGAATGAAGAGGCCCAGGCAAAAGAAAACAACAGAAGAAGATTTGATGGACAATAGAAGCCTGCCAGAGAGGCTTTTTGAACGGACTCTGGGGATAGGTGGTTTCACATGAGGTTTCCGTGTGATTGTATAGACTAGGTGTTAGAAGACTGTTTGTTTTGCTGGCATTGTCTAGTATAAGCAGAATAAAATCCATTTTCTGTGGAAGAGTACCCCCTTTTCACCTCAGAGCATTGATGAGGGTCACCACTGTTTCACCTGAACATAAAAATTATTATTTCATTTGTAATAGTGGTCACTACTTTCTCCCGTTGTCTATATGTTTTTAATAACGAGTTTTCTAGTGTTTTTTTAAACATGACGTTGTCATTTATGGATGGGATTGTTTTCTCTACCCAATTGACTTCTGCACCCGCTTCCCAACCTATGTCCTTTCCTACTACTGCTTCTTTGTACTCTTTTCACCCTTTTCCTGAACATGAGCAGGTTAGAAGATCAGAATTCGTAAGCAATTCTTTTGTGCAGCTTCCGCATCAACACTAGTTAGTAATGACCATCACTAATTATTGGGTGTGTGATCTTATGCCGCCTACTACAGACAGAGGTATTCCTTATTTTGTCCTGCCATATGTGGCCTTTGTGCTACTACATGTGTGAGGAAACATGTATCTGAAGACGAGCTAAGTAATAGGATGATGCTACAGCAACATCTCCATGACTTCATGAATATTGACCTGGACTCGGATTAATGAGAGTATAGTTATTGCCTATGTAAGGGCAAAAGGAGGGTCTGACGTACTTTATAATTTGGGACCGCGTAGGAGGCAGGGCCCTACCCCTGTCTCTCCCAGTATTAGCGAACCGCGAATGGTCAATGCGGTATGTACAAGTGCTTTATATAACGTTCTAGCTATGAATACACTGTGTATATATTATTAGACATCACTACGTGGGTTCCATCTTAGAGCGGTGGCCATCTTATAGTTGCCCTCACATAGGCTATATACATATCATGAAGCAAATATGGACCTTTAAAGGGCATGTACTTTCCTTTGACTTCTCTGTGACCTGGGCAGCTTGGCTCCGCTGCACCAGGTCAGTCCGGTCTCACGAGCTCCCCGTCCCCTGGCCACCTGTGATTAGTATCAGGGCTTGACACACCATAAAGCCTTTTCATCCCACACAAGCCTCCAGCTAATCTCTTTCACACCTGACTGTTCCTGCTTTATGGCTTGTTTTATCAACGGGAGCTGCCCGTGTTTATTGGGGTCAGTTGATATCTGAGCCTTGCTGGGTAAATAATTGCGGGCTGACTGAACTGAAATGTGAGATTGCAATCATGACTCTGCTTGTTCTTTGAAGTAAAATATGTGAATGACCAACTGCAAGAGAAGGGCGGTGTTGCCCAGAGCGTAACATTCTCCATAAAAGAGGAGACTGGTTTCTGTTCTGGAGGCTGCCTCATTCAGTTGCTAAGGCTTCTGTGCGACGTAGTCTCACTCATTTGAGTTTAATAAAGATGTCTTTTCATATTTCAGCTTCTGTTGCCAAGTTCTTTGTTATATTATCAAGATATGCAGAATTCTATAATACCACATCAGGAAGTACTCAAAGTCATAGGGTGCTACCCCTGGCACCTCTGGGGTCTCAAAAATTGGAGTACTTCACTAAGCATCACTCCACATCTGCCGGGGTAAAGCAACTATACTGGCTTCCAGTCAAACGACGGGTGGATTTTAAGGCTCTGTGTATAGTCCACAAAGCCTTTTATGGAGGAGGGGCATCTGATCTACAAGCTCTGTTCCCGCGCTATAACCCATCGGACCATCTTAGATCCTCTAATGCGGGATTGGTGTTATGTCCTAAGATAAATAGAGCGAGGTGGGGAGGAAAGCGATTTTCATATTCAGCCGCCAAATTGTGGAACTCACTTCCGACACCACTCTGACTCCAACCAAGTAGAATACTTTTTAGGAAGCAAATTAAAACCTGGCTCTACTCTCAATGCTAATCGATCTAGTCGCACTTGCAGGTACTTTATCTTAGCGCCAAGACGCCTCGGCATTAGTTGCGCTTTATAAATATGTCAGTCAGTCAAAGAAACAAAAGGAGGGGAGCATAGTCCCCTTAAAAGAGAGATCAAAAAGAGGATGACAAAAAGCCAATAGGCTTTAGTCATAAAGAACCATACACGAAAAAACATTAATGTGGGAGGGGGGCGGCAAAGAACAAGACAACCACGCACAAAAAAAGACATCGAGGAGAAACAAGTTACCATATAAGAACAAATAAGGAATTGGAAAAGGAGTCCAAAGACAAAAGGTAACCAAATGAGACAAAAAGAAGGGAACTTACCAAACAATAGGGGAAACTGCAGCGGAGTGAATCGCACATTACAGACACAAGGGCAGCATGGGTAAAGAATGTCAGCAGCAAATCTGCAGAGGGAAGGCCTAGGAAATATGAGATAGAACAAACAAAGACGCAATGAAAGTTTGCACTACATAGTAAAAAACTCAAAATAACAGACCGAAGAATCAGTAACAGAACAATTAAGGTTTGCTCAGTTCCATAAGTTCTCCTTTGTGAGTATGAATGAACTTCCGGAGGTCGGTTGGATTTTCAAAACTGAAAGTTCGGTCCTTATAGGTAACTTTGAAGAAGCAAGGATGGATTAAACCATAGCGAGCGTTCCTGGATCTCAAAGCAGGTCTGAGGTCGAGGAATTCCTTCCTCCGGTTAGCAGTTGGTTTGAAGACATGTTGAGTGAAGAAAACCCTATGGCCAGACCAAAGCATCTGCTTGTGTTGCTTAGGCACATTGAGAATCGCCATGAGATCGGAGTATAGAAGGAAATAGGCAATTATACCTCTTGGTTTGAATGAAGAAGATGCATTCTGTGGCCCCAAACAATGAGCTCTTTGGATATTGAAATCCATGGATTTTGGGAGACCAACGATCTGGATGACTTGTGTTTTAAAAAAATTAATCATTTCCGACCCTTCAGAACCTTCCGGAATACCATATACGTGAAGGTTGTTTCGCCTGTTGCGATTTTCAAAATCCTCTGTGGTCTTCTTCAGTTGTTTAACTTCTTTATTGAGACTATCAACTCTGGCGACAACATCCTGAGCATCACTAACTTTTTGTTCTACATCTGATAGTCTCGAATCAAGGCCAGACCATTTCTCCTCCATCCTCTGGAGAGTAGCAGCAGTATCAGTCATAAAAGGACAAATGAGGCGCAATTCCTCCATGAAATCCTCTAACGTGAGAGGAAGCCATGACTTCGAAGGAGAGGGTGGGTCCTTCTTGGTACGTTTGCCAGAACACGCAGTTGGTTCTTTACGCCCTCCAGAAGAAGTCCCCTGACATTTCTTTGGACGTGAAGAATCCATAGTGAAGTCGTAAATGAAGGACCACACGAAAAATGCAGCCAAGGACCATACAGAAGGCAGGAGGAGGAACAACGCTGATATAGCGAGGAGGAGGTGCCAAAAAATGTAAATCACCAGCAGTCTATTAACAAGAGGGAGTAGCAAGTGAAAAGCACAGTTCTGTAATAAAGGCGTTCCAATAAGGGTCACAAAAGGACCACACTTAACAAGTAAAGCAAGATTACGGTATAGACACAGCTGCAATCAGAGGGTCGAACCACTAGCCACTAGACCTAAACTCCTCTGCGAACCAAGAATGCTGTGTAAGAAAAAACACACTCCCACCTCTTTCCTCCTTTTTCATTTATTTCTTTGTGTCCTATTTAATAAAAAAACAAAAAACACAAACTGAGGTGAATTAGGAAACAAACAAGGAGATACTTAAGGCAAAAAACATTCCTTCAGGGGCCACAGAGAGAAGCTGCCATGAGCACCATAAGATGTTGCAGTCAAGGAGACAAGAAGAACAACATCGCGCCAAAGGAGATGCTGTGTTAAGAAGGTATTCAAAATGGCGGCCGCAATGAGGCAAAAACGGACTGGGCGAGTAAAGAGTCAAAGAGACTGATTCAAGGTCTGAAGACTTGCCATAACGTGCCCGGCCATCTCTGATGTGTAAAGCCGTATTTGCCGTGCATCAGCGCTACCGGAAAGGGGTCCCTTCGTCAACGAGCGTCGCTCAATGAAGCGGAGCTCCTCAGGTGGCGGCCATCTTGTGTCGCCGTTGCTGCGCGCTCCCTCTTTGCACTTTTTCAATACACTGTTCTTTATTACAGGGTTGAAAGTAAGATTTGTCCACTATATTGGGCATAGACTACTTCCTCAAACTGGGGTTTCTTCTCAAAACCCAAAACATTCCTTACATTTTTGAGCACATCCAAAAAGGATTCTGTTGTATAGATATCCCTCTCTGCTCCAATGTCTGCCTCTTGACTGATGATCTGTTGCTGGTCCGCTCTAACTTCAACAATCCACATGCTACTGATGTCATTACTGCCATTACATCACCTCTACACTCATTTTACCAACTCACTGGTAATGAGAGCCTTACAATGGGCAGGGGCAGAAAATCTTTTTGAGAAAGTGTGACCTTCCTAAACGAATCCTAATCATGTTTTATGGTGCTTGATGGTTTAGATTCATCAAGAAATTGCACCAGGAAATAGAAATTAAATTGTTTATTTTCTCATCAACATTTTTATTTCCTTTCCAATTATTTTCTGAAAAGATTTTGATCTGATGAGCTCTTGGGCACAGAGTGTACTTTTCAGAAGCTCGAGCTATGCCCTCTGGCAGATGACAGCCAAGCAGAACCACTTTCATGCCTCTGCAAGAGTAATAACATTCTCTTCCAGCAATTACTCCTCAGCCATGGGGTACTGTGAAAATGCCGTTCGTTAAGAACTGGAATACTTACTGTAAATTGCCCTGTCTAAAGCTAGAGTTTACTTTGATTGAAATATGTCGATATCATGCAGAGTCTGCATTTATCGGCTTGGCAAAGAGACTGTTTGGTTATAATTAAAAAACAATTAGCATTTTTTTACTGCAGATATTTGCATTAGATGCATCATAAAAGCAGCAAAAAAGCAGGCGGGCATGCAAGGACTCTCTGTGTGCCCCAAGGCGACCTGCCGATAAACATCTAATGCCAGTTTCAGGTGAAATTAAACTATCCTAAATGGAGGACTTCCATAATTCTTTTGAACAAGTTTTCCCAGCTATTAATTTTGAGTGGTAACTAAATCCTTATGAATAAAGTACTGCTAATATAATTGTCAAGCCATTTGTATTCATTTACTAGAGAGACAATTCAAAATATTTTAATAGCTCAGTGTAAATGTCAGATTTACAAAGACATTTTCCCCTGAAGTTGAAATTGACAATAATAAAATATCTGGGGGTGGCCAGATATTCTATGAGCACAAGTATAAGAGAAGCAGTAGAGGATGGGCTTTGGGAATTTCAGGAATGCCAATACATTCGGAAAATACTGCATCTTTCCAACCTCCATGCATGTCTAAACCTACTGTATAAAAAGGCTGACATGATAGTGCATTTAGGGCTCAATTCAGAAAATTAAATTTATACGTGTATATTTGCTCACATGTATATTTACGACCATGCCTAGGTGTAACTCTCTCTTTTTTACATTCACCTCTCCACTTTTTTGCATTCACCTTTTCTGAGTGTACAGTTACACCTAGGTGTATTCTTACATTTTTCCACCCCCTCAAATGAGGTGATGGAGTATCCTATGAGTGTATTTAGGAACATAAAGTTAGTACACATAACTTTGCAAATGTATTTTATGTTCCCCTTGCTGGTGGTCATGTCCGCCACTTGGGAAGACACCTCTGCCAATGAGATGGCGATCTCCTTCTTGGGGAGTTTAGGGAAATGTATAATAGAAATGTATTGCAGTTTATTTCATGGACTGCAATTTATTTTCTTACTATTTTGTATCTTTGTGCAATTATCATTCCTTCCATAAATTTGCTTAATTTCCTCCTATTTAGAAATAAGTATTCCCTATTTTCCAACCACGCCCTATTGCCGCTCTCACATATCTCTAAATATGTGGAGATATCTGCATATATGGTGGAGACCAACACACAGGTCAGGATAGAAGGGCCAGGTTTGTGAATTGCATTTTGTAGCATGTGAGTAGTACTGCTGTAGTAACACTTTACATACTCCAAAATGCAGTTTGTGACTCAGGTCCATAGTATAGAAAAGCGACCCAAACATCCACATATTTTCAAGAGCTGTATAAGAGGGGGTTTCTCCACATCAGGAAATGTTTTCTGTGTAAAGAAAAATAACTATGAAAAAAAGTGTCCATTCAAGTTACCTCTAATTCCAAACTGTAATATTGTCCAGGGGTATCTGAAATTGTTACCTCCTCTTTCTAAAAGGGGTTTCTTTTACGGACAGCAGGTGGAAAGCAGAAAAACCTTTAAATTGCAAGATTGCAACTACTGGTATCAATACCTTTGTGAATGTTTGAGGCGCTGATAAGAGGGAAAGGGCAGAGGTTGAAATTGAAATGATTCCCATCTACACAGAATCTTAGCAATGTCTGGCTTTTGAGGTAGATGGTAACATGGAAGTAAGCATCCTCTAAATCCAATGTTGCCAGAAAGTCAACCTCTTTAGTCAATGGGATTATCATTCGCAATGAAATCACATCCAAAATTGAGAGCCAATACCGAACAGAATGACCCATGTGCTTTTGCCACCAGATACAGGATTGAATAAAATCCGTCCCTCTCCTGGTGCGTGGGAACTGGAATAACTGCAGTTTCTTGACAGCATTGCTTCTCTCTTTACTTGGTCCTTTGATATTGGTGAAGTTTTGAAAATCAAGAGAGGTAGCAAGTGTGTTTGAAAGGAATGCGATAACACTCATTAATAATTGCGAGAACCCAATATTGGTTTTACATGCAGTCATTGTGGAAGAAAGTATTTCGGTCTCGCTCCCACCTCTGCATAGTCATTCTTGGCAAGAGTGTTTATGTACCTTGTGGCCGGGACACCTTGGCAAATGCAGCTCCACAACCCCTAGCCTGGTACTAAAGGGAAAGAGACGTTTACTATCTTGCAATTACTGGGTTTGCATTTGCAGAAATTACTTTTTGCCCTGAAACAACTTAAAGGGCTTTAGAATTTTCTTTACTTCCGGTTCTCTTTTACCATGCCATTAAGTCCTTCCCTGAAGAGGTTCTCCCTTGAGAATAGTAGTTTCTGTTCCAAAGTTGTACGTGCACTTTTCAGTTTCCACAGTTTCATTCAGTGGGTTCTCCACCCTATTTGTTCTACACCAGCGGAAGATGCAGAAGCCCACAGATTATCAACATCAAAAAGGAACTGAGACAACAGTTCCATCTGGGCTAGGATTGTAGTAGGATCTCCATTTCTTTGTATACAATCATATAGACTTTGGAAGTCCTTATCAATACTTGAGAGCATACACAGAATAAGAACTTGCTTACAAACCGTATTTAGCTGCTGCATAGTGTTAGAAATGGGGGTCTCTAGTTGGCAGAGGTAGGTACTTTTGACCAAATAGGGACCATTGCTTCTAGTCAGGGTAAGGGGGATACACACGTTAGATAACCCCTGCCCACCCCCTTGGTAGCTTGGCACCAGCAGACAGGCTTATCCCAAAGGCAATGTGTAACGTATTTGTACCAACACTCACAGTAACACAGTGAAAACACCACAAATGGACACAACACCAGTTTAGGAATGTTAGAATCTGGGTTCTCTGGTTGGCACAGTTAGGTACTTGTGACAAGCAGGGAACCTTTCCTCTAGTCAGGGTAAGGGGTTACACTCCTAAAATAACCCCTGCTCACCCTCTAGGTAGCTTGGCGCGAGCAGACAAGGCTTATCTCAGAGCGTTATAGGTTAAGCATTTGTAAACACATACAGTAACCAAGTGACAACACTACAAATGGACACCACACAGGTATTTATATTAAAAATAAGGATTCTTTATATAGGATTATCACAAGACCATTAAACGATTAAAAATACACAATACGGTTGCTTAGTTGGTAGAAGATTGCTTAGTTTCTCTTAAGTTTTTAAATGCGACACTTTAAGTCAATGTACCTTAGATGCGACACCAGGGCAACGAAAGTGTTGCAGTGATGCAGTTGCGTTGAAGTTCTTGGTGCAAAAGAAATAAAGACGGGATCTTCCAGATGCGTTACGCTTCTCCGATGTTGCGAGAAGGCTCGACTCGATGCGTCAGCTACAGCAGCGTCACCTTTGACGAGATGCGACGACAGCGGCCTTGGCAGCGGCACTCTTCTCCGACGTTGCGAGACGCTTCCGGATGCTGCAGCGGCCACACCCCTTCTGCGAGATGCGACGACAGCGGCTCCGACGGCGGCACGCTTCTCCGTGGATGCGAGGCGCCTTTCTGGTTGCGGTGCAATGCGACAACTACGATGGCTGTGATGGCGACACGCTTCTTCCTCGATGCGAGACTCTTCTCTCGATGCGGTGCAATGTGACAGCTACGATGGCTGCGATGGTGACACGCTTCTTCGGCGTTGCGAGACACTTCCGGAATGATGCGAGACGCTTCCGCTCAGTGCGATGCTGCAGCGGCGACACTCTTTGCGAGATACGACGACAGCGGCTCCGACGGCGGCACGCTTCTCTTCCTTGCATCGTGCTTCCAGCTCCTTGCGACACGCAGTCCCTCAGAAGGCCCAACAACAGCAGCAGGCACTTCCAAAAGACTCTGGGGAGCGGGGGGTGAAGTCCACTGGTCCTGGGACTTCGTTCAGGGGGCAAGCTCAGTTCAAGCCCTTGGAGATCTTTATAAAGCACAAGTTGAAGCAAAGTCTTTAGTAGACTTTCTCCTCTCCTTCAGCAGCAAGGCAACCACTGCAGGCCAGTCCCCCAGGTCAGGGACAGTACTCCTCCTACAGCTTTCCCAGTTCCTTCTCCTCTGGCAGAGGTTCTTCTTGTTTCAGCAGGATCTCATTTCTTGGGAGCAGGGTCCCAATACTTATACCCCTAATTCCTTTGTTCCTCTGGGGTAGAGGGGCCTTTGCCCAGTCCAAACCAGTTCTTGAGCACTCTGTTGACATGACTCTGTCTTTCTATTCAGGGTGCAGGGCAGAGACATCAGCCGCTCCGCAGGAGGTGGAGCCAGCATTGTGGTAGCAGAGCACAACCCTATTCAGAGCCCAGGTGTACTCCTCCCACCCATCTGACTGCCAATCTTCCTATTCACCACCAGGCTACCTAGCCCTGCCCCTCTGGGTTTCCCCAGCCCTGTCACTCACACAACCAGACAGCCAGATACACATCATAGCAGAGGAGGGCTGAAATGGTCAGGCCAGCAAATACCAACTTTCTAAAAGTGGTATTTGCAAACACAGAATATTAAAATAAACTTTACTAAAAGATGTATTTTATTATTCTGAGTTCAGGCATACTAAACTCGAATTTCTACCATGTGCCCTGGGTCTGTTAGGATCATAGAATGTAACAATTCTAGCAGCCCATTCTGGCCTATGGAGAACAGGTAGCCTTACAATAGTGAAAAACGAAAATGGCTGTAATTTACTATTAGGACATGCCACACACATCAGGGCTTGTCCTACCTTATGCTTACAATGCACCCTGCCCTTGGGTCTACCATAGGGGTGACTGATATGAAGTTAAGGGAAGGTTTAGGGACTGGCAAGTGGGTGCACTTGCCCAGTCAGCATGACAGTACCAGACTGCATGCAGGTTCTGCAATGGCAGACCTTAGACACATTTTACTAGACCGCTTCTGTGGGTGGCACAACCAGTGCTGCAAGCCCACCAGCAGCATTTGTATTTACAAGCCCTGGGCACTCCTGGTGCACTTTACTGGGGTCTGACAGTAAACCAAATAAGCCAATCATGGAATCCAACCAACATATACATTTTACAGTAGGGAGAGCATATGCACTTTAGCACTGATCAGCAGTGGTAAAGTGTCCAGAGTCATAGAATAGCCAACAACAGGTCAGAAAAAGTACAGGTGGAAGGCGAAAAGTCTAGGGACCATCCAGCCAAAAGGGCCAGGTCCAACAAGGAAAATAACATATCTTTATCGAAACTAAACAAGAGCAAAACGACAAAAATCCAACATACAGAAACTCAGTAGAATGTCTTTAAAAAGGGTTGTTGCAAAAATAAAATTGTAGATGATAAATCCGACACTTTAGTCTCAAAGTACCTGGGATGCGTAACGCAAGACACACAAAAGGGGCGCTGAGAAGGCGATGCGTCGATTCTTCCTGCGCTCCGATTCTGCTGCGACAAGATGGCGCCTCTATGGCTTGCGATGATCCGGTGCAATGCGACAAAATGGCGTCTCTGTTGCGATGCGACAACGTGGAGGCGATGCATACACGCCCAACGGCCGTGCGGCGAACTCGGTGGTTTTCTGAGCCGCGACAGGCCCTGCGACACGCTTCCCTGGTGATGCGACAACACCCTCGGCGGCTGCAACATGCTTCTCCGGTGTTGCAGCCGTGATCAGCGGCGGAGTGCTTCCTCAGTGATGCTACGGCCCTGCAACACACTTCTCCGGTGATGCGACAGCACCCTCTGTGGCGGTGCCACGCTCTTCCGGTGTTGCAGCGGTGAACAGCGGCAGTGGAAACACGCTTCCTCTATGATGCAACAGCGGTTGCTGCGGCGGCGTCACTCTTCTCTCTCGTTGCGCTTCCAGCTCCCACAGCAAAAAGGCCTCACACACAGTTACAGGCCCTCCTGGCAGACTGGAACTCCCAGCAAGGAAGTTCAGGGACCCTGGGGGTGAAGTCCTTTTGTGCCTGGGACTTCAGAAACAGGAGGCCACCTCTTCTCAGGCCCTTGGAGACTTTTGTTCAGATGGACACAGCACACAACAATGTCCTTCTTCAAGCAGGGGACACACCACACATCAAAGTTCCTTGGTCCTCTCCTCAGTAGAAACAGCAAACTGCAGGCCAACCCCAGACACACAGCAAGGGCAGTACTTCTCCTCAGTCTCTTAAGCTGATCTTCTTTGGCAGGGATTCCTCTTGATCACAAAGTAGTCTAACTTTCAGGGGTTTCAGCTCTCATATTTATACCCAACAGTCTTTGTTCTCTATGTGTGAGGGGTCCTGGACCAAGTCCAAACCAGTTCTGGGGACACTCTGCCAGTGCACATCTTCTTCCTTTGTGAGTGTGGGCCAGAAGCCATCAGACAGACCGCAGGGGGTGGAGACAGTATTGTGGAAGGCAGGCACAGCCCTAATCAGGCCCAGGTGCTACTCCTCACACCACTCCAAATGGAGATAGGCCTATTCAGCCTAGTGCAGACTCACCCAGACTCCTGGAGCCACCCCAGCCCCTGTCACTCTCAAACCAGACAGTCAATCCACAAACAGGCAGAGGCACACAGAAAGGTTGAACAAGAAAATAGCCACTTTCTAAAAGTGCTATTTTCAAACACTGTATTTAAAAAACATCTTTACTAAAAGATTTGGTATCTTTTCTTCCTTGCTCCTATGGAAAGATATGCAGGTAAACATGTTACACAGCATTTCCCATTCTGTCCTGTGGGCAAGATAGCCTTTCAATAGTGAAAAACGAAATTGCCAGTATTTCACTATCAGGACATGTTACCCACACTAGTACATGTCCTACCTTTCACATACACCTCACCCTGCCCAGGGGGGTACTTTGGGCCTACCATAGGGGTGTCCAATGTGTAAAAAAAGGGACAAGTAAGGCCTGGCAAGTGGGTGGACTGGCCAGGTCGACATGGCAGTTAACAAACTGCGCACAGGCACTGCAGTGGCAGGCCTGAGACGCCTTTTCAGCGCTACTCCTGTGGGTGGCTCAATCAGTGCTGCAAGCCCACTAGAAGCATTGGAATTACCAGCCCTGGAACACTCGGTGCACTTTACTAGGGACCTGCTGGTAAAACAAATAGGCCAATCATGGATAACCAATCACAATAACAATTTACACAGGGAGCACTTTGGCATTGTTCAGCAGTGGCAAAGTGCCCAAAGCATCTAAACCAGCAAAAACGAAATCCAGCACAGTGTCAAAAATAGGTAGAGGCAAAAAGTCAGGGAAACCACGCCAAGGATGCCAGGTCTAACACATGGGATCTCTTAAGTGCAATTTCAACTTTCCTGTCTACTGGATCTGACAGAGTAAACTCTTCTGAAGAGAGAGAAAAGGAAGAAGCCATAGACGAAAATATTAAATGAACTTTTGTGATTTGAGGGAAATTCACATCAAACTGCTCAGTTAAATAGCTTTTATTTAAGAATCATGGAATATCCTTTTTGTCTACATCTTTGCACTCTTTCAATACAATGTTCTTTAATACAGGGTTGAAAGTAAGATATGTCCACTAAATTGGGCATAGACTACTTCATCAAACTGAGGTTTCTTCTCAAAACCCAGAACATCACTTACATTTTTTAGCACATCTGAAAAGGATTCTGTTGTATAGATATCCCTCTCTGCTCCAATGTCTGCCTCTTAACTGATGATCTGTTGCTGGTCCGCTCTGGAAATCTGTAGTACATTTCCCTCCTCAATTTCCTCCAAACTTTTCAGCTTTTCAGTTCTTTTACCTCCTGAGTTTGTCAACTCCATAACTCAAGAAATCGAGTTTGAGCTAAGGCTACAACTTCCTTATATACAGGATACCAAGGACCATATTTATGACCCAGTTTTTGTCCCTCTTACACCATGCAACGTGATGCAAGAGCGACGCAAACCATAAGTCATGTTTTTGAAGCTACTCAAAGCCACTTTGCCTGGCTTTGATAGGCTCCAAAAATATGGACTAACGCAACACAGTGAAAATTACTGAGTTGCATTACTCTGCCCTGGGTAGGTGTTCCATGGATTTTCCCATGCAACACCCATGGTTTTTGATGCTTTGCCAGATTTACGAGACCTTGTAAACCTGGGAATGTGCCAAAAAAGTAGGCGTAGCAAGGAGAAGTATCTTTATTTCTCCTCATTTTTCCTGTTTCTTGCCTCTCAGGATTTGTTTGTCCTGGCAGGTGCCCCTTCCTGCTTACAACACAGGGACCCTTGCACAATGGTGCGAGGGTTTCTGCATTGGCACTTGGGTGCCAAAGTACACCAGTGCAAAAGAAAAGGACAGGAATGCTCTGTATTGGAAAAAAACAGCACATTTCTGCCCTTTCCCTGTGCCACAGGGCAGTGCAGCAAGGTAACTTGCTGTGCTGCCCCGCACCACAAAGGCAATATATCTGGCCCCAAGTCTCATGAAAATTGAGACTTGGAAGCTGTAATAACCAGCCTTCCCTGCAAGTAAATATGCACTTTGATGACCCACAGGAAACCTCCTCACGGTCCCTGACATACCCTGCCTTCAGTGTACTGTCATTTGCTCCCTGCCCAGCCTTAAACTAGAGTGAAAAGTGAGAACAGGGAAAACACCACCCTCCTGGCGAACTGGTAAGCTTCAATACAAATAAAAACTATCTTATTTACAATGCAATACGTGTTAGTGTGTCGTAGCCTTACCTTTTAAAAATACAACAAACAGAATGTGGAGAGGGAGGTAGGCGCTTTATGTCCATGTTGTTCATAGATTGTGATGACGAACATGATTAAGACCGTAGGGCCGAAACGCGTCGTCAATAAAATTTCAACTACAAAAGCCCGCTGAGTGCTCCGATTGCTCTTTGTGGAGTATTGGTGGGATATTATCGGGTGGGGACCACAGCTCACTGCGGAGGCACCCGTTCAAGAGTTTGGCAGGACCTTGTGGAATTGGTGAGACATACATATATATATATATATATATATATATCAAACAAATGGGACACCCTCGTGGCCGGCACTCACGGGCAGATAGGTTCAAGGTCCTCGTCGGGCTGACGGCTCTCATACAAACTGCCCCTCAGAAGCATAGGTCGACGCGTTTCGGGAGTCAATCCCTTCATCATGAACCATTAAAACAGCAAGCGGCAGGCAAAACGGGCTACAACAAGTCCTCCTTTTATTTCAAATAATACAGGAAGTCTGTCTCAAGTGAGTCTCATTGCATGCTGGGGCATGTAGTCCATCAATACATTTTATAAACCCAAGTGGGGTGTCTGCCGTATGGTTTTTGCACAAAAGTTCTTAAAAGAGGGGGCCAGTGAGTTCCGTTTTAGCCGTAACACAAGGCAACCTCCAGGCCACCCATACCGCACTCCTGCCAAGTGTTACAGGGGCGGTTCCGCAAGGGTCTCGCAGCGGTGCCATGCCGTGGCCGGGTTGAGGCCACATATTAATCAAACAAATGGGACACCCTCGTGGCCGGCACTCACGGGCAGATAGGTTCAAGGTCCTCGTCGGGCTGACGGCTCTCATACAAACTGCCCCTCAGAAGCATAGGTCGACGCGTTTCGGGAGTCAATCCCTTCATCATGAGGGGCAGTTTGTATGAGAGCCGTCAGCCCGACGAGGACCTTGAACCTATCTGCCCGTGAGTGCCGGCCACGAGGGTGTCCCATTTGTTTGATTAATATGTGGCCTCAACCCAGCCACGGCATGGCACCGCTGCGAGACCCTTGCGGAACCGCCCCTGTAACACTTGGCAGGAGTGCGGTATGGGTGGCCTGGAGGTTGCCTTGTGTTACGGCTAAAACGGAACTCACTGGCCCCCTCTTTTAAGAACTTTTGTGCAAAAACCATACGGCAGACACCCCACTTGGGTTTATAAAATGTATTGATGGACTACATGCCCCAGCATGCAATGAGACTCACTTGAGACAGACTTCCTGTATTATTTGAAATAAAAGGAGGACTTGTTGTAGCCCGTTTTGCCTGCCGCTTGCTGTTTTAATGGTTCATGATGAAGGGATTGACTCCCGAAACGCATCGACCTATGCTTCTGAGGGGCAGTTTGTATGAGAGCCGTCAGCCCGACGAGGACCTTGAACCTATCTGCCCGTGAGTGCCGGCCACGAGGGTGTCCCATTTGTTTGATTAATATGTGGCCTCAACCCGGCCACGGCATGGCACCGCTGCGAGACCCTTGCGGAACCGCCCCTGTAACACTTGGCAGGAGTGCGGTATGGGTGGCCTGGAGGTTGCCTTGTGTTACGGCTAAAACGGAACTCACTGGCCCCCTCTTTTAAGAACTTTTGTGCAAAAACCATACGGCAGACACCCCACTTGGGTTTATAAAATGTATTGATGGACTACATGCCCCAGCATGCAATGAGACTCACTTGAGACAGACTTCCTGTATTATTTGAAATAAAAGGAGGACTTGTTGTAGCCCGTTTTGCCTGCCGCTTGCTGTTTTAATGGTTCATGATGAAGGGATTGACTCCCGAAACGCGTCGACCTATGCTTCTGAGGGGCAGTTTGTATGAGAGCCGTCAGCCCGACGAGGACCTTGAACCTATCTGCCCGTGAGTGCCGGCCACGAGGGTGTCCCATTTGTTTGATTAATATGTGGCCTCAACCCGGCCACGGCATGGCACCGCTGCGAGACCCTTGCGGAACCGCCCCTGTAACACTTGGCAGGAGTGCGGTATGGGTGGCCTGGAGGTTGCCTTGTGTTACGGCTAAAACGGAACTCACTGGCCCCCTCTTTTAAGAACTTTTGTGCAAAAACCATACAACAGACACCCCACTTGGGTTTATAAAATGTATTGATGGACTACATGCCCCAGCATGCAATGAGACTCACTTGAGACAGACTTCCTGTATTATTTGAAATAAAAGGAGGACTTGTTGTAGCCCGTTTTGCCTGCCGCTTGCTGTTTTAATGGTTCATGATGAAGGGATTGACTCCCGAAACGCGTCGACCTATGCTTCTGAGGGGCAGTTTGTATGAGAGCCGTCAGCCCGACGAGGACCTTGAACCTATCTGCCCGTGAGTGCCGGCCACGAGGGTGTCCCATTTGTTTGATTAATATGTGGCTTCAACCCGGCCACGGCATGGCACCGCTGCGAGACCCTTGCGGAACCGCCCCTGTAACACTTGGCAGGAGTGCGGTATGGGTGGCCTGGAGGTTGCCTTGTGTTACGGCTAAAACGGAACTCACTGGCCCCCTCTTTTAAGAACTTTTGTGCAAAAACCATACGGCAGACACCCCACTTGGGTTTATAAAATGTATTGATGGACTACATGCCCCAGCATGCAATGAGACGCACTTGAGACAGACTTCCTGTATTATTTGAAATAAAAGGAGGACTTGTTGTAGCCCGTTTTGCCTGCCGCTTGCTGTTTTAATGGTTCATGATGAAGGGATTGACTCCCGAAACGCGTCGACCTATGCTTCTGAGGGGCAGTTTGTATGAGAGCCGTCAGCCCGACGAGGACCTTGAACCTATCTGCCCGTGAGTGCCGGCCACGAGGGTGTCCCATTTGTTTGATTAATATGTGGCCTCAACCCGGCCACGGCATGGCACCGCTGCGAGACCCTTGTGGAACCGCCCCTGTAACACTTGGCAGGAGTGCGGTATGGGTGGCCTGGAGGTTGCCTTGTGTTACGGCTAAAACGGAACTCACTGGCCCCCTCTTTTAAGAACTTTTGTGCAAAAACCATACGGCAGACACCCCACTTGGGTTTATAAAATGTATTGATGGACTACATGCCCCAGCATGCAATGAGACTCACTTGAGACAGACTTCCTGTATTATTTGAAATAAAAGGAGGACTTGTTGTAGCCCGTTTTGCCTGCCGCTTGCTGTTTTAATGGTTCATGATGAAGGGATTGACTCCCGAAACGCGTCGACCTTTGCTTCTGAGGGGCAGTTTGTATGAGAGCCGTCAGCCCGACGAGGACCTTGAACCTATCTGCCCGTGAGTGCCGGCCACGAGGGTGTCCCATTTGTTTGATTAATATGTGGCCTCAACCCGGCCACGGCATGGCACCGCTGCGAGACCCTTGCGGACCCGCCCCTGTAACACTTGGCAGGAGTGCGGTATGGGTGGCCTGGAGGTTGCCTTGTGTTACGGCTAAAACGGAACTCACTGGCCCCCTATTTTAAGAACTTTTGTGCAAAAACCATACGGCAGACACCCCACTTGGGTTTATAAAATGTATTGATGGACTACATGCCCCAGCATGCAATGAGACTCACTTGAGACAGACTTCCTGTATTATTTGAAATAAAAGGAGGACTTGTTGTAGCCCGTTTTGCCTGCCGCTTGCTGTTTTAATGGTTCATGATGAAGGGATTGACTCCCAAAACGCATCGACCTATGCTTCTGAGGGGCAGTTTGAATGAGAGCCGTCAGCCCGACGAGGACCTTGAACCTATCTGCCCGTGAGTGCCGGCCACGAGGGTGTCCCATTTGTTTGATTAATATGTGGCCTCAACCCGGCCACGGCATGGCACCGCTGCGAGACCCTTGCGGAACCGCCCCTGTAACACTTGGCAGGAGTGCGGTATGGGTGGCCTGGAGGTTGCCTTGTGTTACGGCTAAAACGGAACTCACTGGCCCCCTCTTTTAAGAACTTTTGTGCAAAAACCATACGGCAGACACCCCACTTGGGTTTATAAAATGTATTGATGGACTACATGCCCCAGCATGCAATGAGACTCACTTGAGACAGACTTCCTGTATTATTTGAAATAAAAGGAGGACTTGTTGTAGCCCGTTTTGCCTGCCGCTTGCTGTTTTAATGGTTCATGATGAAGGGATTGACTCCCGAAACGCGTCGACCTATGCTTCTGAGGGGCAGTTTGTATGAGAGCAGTCAGCCCGACGAGGACCTTGAACCTATCTGCCCGTGAGTGCCGGCCACGAGGGTGTCCCATTTGTTTGATTAATATGTGGCCTCAACCCGGCCACGGCATGGCACCGCTGCGAGACCCTTGCGGAACCGCCCCTGTAACACTTGGCAGGAGTGCGGTATGGGTGGCCTGGAGGTTGCCTTGTGTTACGGCTAAAACGGAACTCACTGGCCCCCTCTTTTAAGAACTTTTGTGCAAAAACCATACAACAGACACCCCACTTGGGTTTATAAAATGTATTGATGGACTACATGCCCCAGCATGCAATGAGACTCACTTGAGACAGACTTCCTGTATTATTTTAAATAAAAGGAGGACTTGTTGTAGCCCGTTTTGCCTGACGCTTGCTGTTTTAATGGTTCATGATGAAGGGATTGACTCCCGAAACGCGTCGACCTATGCTTCTGAGGGGCAGTTTGTATGAGAGCCGTCAGCCCGACGAGGACCTTGAACCTATCTGCCCGTGAGTGCCGGCCACGAGGGTGTCCCATTTGTTTGATTAATATGTGGCTTCAACCCGGCCACGGCATGGCACCGCTGCGAGACCCTTGCGGAACCGCCCCTGTAACACTTGGCAGGAGTGCGGTATGGGTGGCCTGGAGGTTGCCTTGTGTTACGGCTAAAACAGAACTCACTGGCCCCCTCTTTTAAGAACTTTTGTGCAAAAACCATACGGCAGACACCCCACTTGGGTTTATAAAATGTATTGATGGACTACATGCCCCAGCATGCAATGAGACTCACTTGAGACAGACTTCCTGTATTATTTGAAATAAAAGGAGGACTTGTTGTAGCCCGTTTTGCCTGCCGCTTGCTGTTTTAATGGTTTATGATGAAGGGATTGACTCCCGAAATGCGTCGACCTATGCTTCTGAGGGGCAGTTTGTATGAGAGCCGTCAGCCCGACGAGGACCTTGAACCTATCTGCCCGTGAGTGCCGGCCACGAGGGTGTCCCATTTGTTTGATTAATATGTGGCCTCAACCCGGCCACGGCATGGCACCGCTGCGAGACCCTTGCGGAACCGCCCCTGTAACACTTGGCAGGAGTGCGGTATGGGTGGCCTGGAGGTTGCCTTGTGTTACGGCTAAAACGGAACTCACTGGCCCCCTCTTTTAAGAACTTTTGTGCAAAAACCATACGGCAGACACCCCACTTGGGTTTATAAAATGTATTGATGGACTACATGCCCCAGCATGCAATGAGACGCACTTGAGACAGACTTCCTGTATTATTTAAAATAAAAGGAGGACTTGTTGTAGCCCGTTTTGCCTGCCGCTTGCTGTTTTAATGGTTCATGATGAAGGGATTGACTCCCGAAACGCGTCGACCTATGCTTCTGAGGGGCAGTTTGTATGAGAGCCGTCAGCCCGACGAGGACCTTGAACCTATCTGCCCGTGAGTGCCGGCCACGAGGGTGTCCCATTTGTTTGATTAATATGTGGCCTCAACCCGGCCACGGCATGGCACCGCTGCGAGACCCTTGCGGAACCGCCTCTGTAACACTTGGCAGGAGTGCGGTATGGGTGGCCTGGAGGTTGCCTTGTGTTACGGCTAAAACGGAACTCACTGGCCCCCTCTTTTAAGAACTTTTGTGCAAAAACCATACGGCAGACACCCCACTTGGGTTTATAAAATGTATTGATGGACTACATGCCCCAGCATGCAATGAGACTCACTTGAGACAGACTTCCTGTATTATTTGAAATAAAAGGAGGACTTGTTGTAGCCCGTTTTGCCTGCCGCTTGCTGTTTTAATGGTTCATGATGAAGGGATTGACTCCCGAAACGCGTCGACCTTTGCTTCTGAGGGGCAGTTTGTATGAGAGCCGTCAGCCCGACGAGGACCTTGAACCTATCTGCCCGTGAGTGCCGGCCACGAGGGTGTCCCATTTGTTTGATTAATATGTGGCCTCAACCCGGCCACGGCATGGCACCGCTGCGAGACCCTTGCGGAACCGCCCCTGTAACTCTTGGCAGGAGTGCGGTATGGGTGGCCTGGAGGTTGCCTTGTGTTACGGCTAAAACGGAACTCACTGGCCCCCTCTTTTAAGAACTTTTGTGCAAAAACCATACGGCAGACACCCCACTTGGGTTTATAAAATGTATTGATGGACTACATGCCCCAGCATGCAATAAGACTCACTTGAGACAGACTTCCTGTATTATTTGAAATAAAAGGAGGACTTGTTGTAGCCCGTTTTGCCTGCCGCTTGCTGTTTTAATGGTTCATGATGAAGGGATTGACTCCCGAAACGCGTCGACCTATGCGTCTGAGGGGCAGTTTGTATGAGAGCCGTCAGCCCGACGAGGACCTTGAACCTATCTGCCCGTGAGTGCCGGCCACGAGGGTGTCCCATTTGTTTGATTAATATGTGGCCTCAACCCGGCCACGGCATGGCACCGCTGCGAGACCCTTGCGGAACCGCCCCTGTAACACTTGGCAGGAGTGCGGTATGGGTGGCCTGGAGGTTGCCTTGTGTTACGGCTAAAACGGAACTCACTGGCCCCCTCTTTTAAGAACTTTTGTGCAAAAACCATACGGCAGACACCCCACTTGGGTTTATAAAATGTATTGATGGACTACATGCCCCAGCATGCAATGAGACTCACTTGAGACAGACTTCCTGTATTATTTGAAATAAAAGGAGGACTTGTTGTAGCCCGTTTTGCCTGCCGCTTGCTGTTTTAATGGTTCATGATGAAGGGATTGACTCCCGAAACGCGTCGACCTATGCTTCTGAGGGGCAGTTTGTATGAGAGCCGTCAGCCCGACGAGGACCTTGAACCTATCTGCCCGTGAGTGCCGGCCACGAGGGTGTCCCATTTGTTTGATATATATATATATATATATATATATATATTACCTACTGGCGGTCGCCAGTAGGTAGTTATAGTTAGGACCCCTTTTCCATAGGAAATCCGCAACATTCTATTTTGAATAACTTTGGCGCCGGTCGATGAATCCTCGCGAATTTCTCAAAATAGGTGGGGCGCTACGCTCCGCTCCTACCCTGAAAGTCTCGGGGGGATACGTCAAGCGGGGGCTGAGATAAAAGGGGGGTCCCAAAACGCGTTTTTCCCATGCATTTTTCCATAGGACCTTTAGAACGAGCTACAGCCCGAACGGCTGAACAGAATTACTAGAAATTTGGCAGAGAGGTAGTCCCTATGTCAAGGAAGTGCCTTTTGTAGGTTTGGTGTAAATCTGTTCAGTAGATTCTGAGAAAATAGCCTTTAAATCAATATATATATCTGAGCCCGCTTACGGTACGCTTACAGTACGCTTACCGTAAGCGTACGGTGGCGTGCGCGAGCGCGATTCTGATTGGCTGTTAGATCTTAGTAAACATTCGAATCGGCCGAAACCAGGAAGCGGCGGCCGCCATTTTGTGTGTTTCACTCAGAAAAAAAAGAGTGAAAACAAGAAAAGGGGGCAATGAGGAGAGTTACAGACCCCCTTACATTGGTGAGGGGGTCAAAGAAGGACTGTAAAGTACAAAGAAAACATTTATTGATTTTTTAAAAAAATCACGGGGTACGCGTACGGTAAGCTTACGGTAAGCGTACGGTAGAAAAAAAATAAAAAAATAAATGAAATTCAGATTTAAGTGTTTAGATATTAGGGGGCTCTAAAAAGAGCCGTTGTGTTTATGAAATGATTTTTTAGTGGTACCTACAAGTAAGTACCGATGCAGAGTCTAAGGTTCAAGAGGAAGACTCTGTTCCCTTTATCATTGAAGTGCACACCATCTCCTCTATAAATGTCTTGCATGTCAAAACGCAAGTTGTTGTGGTAAATGGCACCCATACCATAGTCACGGAGGAAAGCAGAAACAGATTTGTTGACGTGCTTTCTTGCTTTGTCAATCTGCGGACAGAAATGATTGGACCAGTTCCATTTTTGCCTTTGGCATATGTTGGAAAACACAAAGGCAGTTTTAGGGAAAAGTGAAAACAGTTGTGCAAAGGTGTCCTTCATAAGCATTTCCAGACCTACCCCAGTCAAAGTGCCTAGGTCATTGCCACCACAGTGCACTATTATGAGGTCAGGGTGTTGGATTTGCATGAAGGATTTCACCAATGGCATCAATTGGTGCCACTTTAACCCTCTCTGACCAATCCATTTAATGTCTACATTTGGCAAAGCAAGGTCTCTCACCATATCTGTTTTCTTTGCAAACTTTTCACTCCAGAAGACATAGCTGTGCCCTACAATCCACACTGTGAACATCTTCAAAGGAGAACTGGATGCACTCAGGAGGTGTCTTTCAGTAGAATGGCAATATGAAAAGAAAGACAGTTTGGAAATGGAGGCATACATATTTTTTACAAAACAAAAAGAACTGATTGGCTGTTTCATACCATTCTAGAATAAAAACTAGGCTGTATGTGTAAACTAATAGAAGCATGTTTTGTATTGGTACAAAAAAATGTGTTACCAAAGAACAGTACTATGGATTTGCTGTTAGGTTTGAAAAGTCAAGCACTCTTGCTCTGTGGAATTGAAACATTGTGTGGCGAACTTCTGACCTAACTCCACACAGCAGTGTTCCATGAGCTGTTGCTATGGTAGCAGGCAGAAGTCAAGTTGGGGGAAGGGTACTAGGCAGAAGTCAAGTTGGGGGCAGGGTACTTTTGGAAAAGGGTTGGTTTTCAACCAATAGAAATGTGTGATTACATTTGAAAAAAAGGGGGAAGCACGAAGATTTGAAACTTACATGTATATGTGTGGAAAAATAGAGGGAAAGTTTGCCATTATCGGGTTCTGCTGAGAGGAGAGAGGTGAACACAACAGAGATCCTGGCTCTGATAATCTGCTGTTTGAGTGTCACATTTCTTTCACAACTAACTAATTTTAAAGGTGAGTTTAGAGTTTGAGAGGGGATGTATGTGGTAACTTAAGAAATGAATAATAGAAATGGAAATTCTTTTTGTTGTAGTTGCGTTTATCATTTTCTGTTTTGGGAGAAATTTAAATGTGAGGAACATGTAAAATAATATGGAGTATGTTTTCACAATAAATTAAGGTGTACTGGAAAAAAAAAGAATAGTTTAAGGGTTTGAGGTTGGACTCAGTAATGCAAATACATTCAGCATCACTAAGGCTGGTTGCCCTTGCTGGAGTGTAGGCAGCCACCCAGGTTACACATGGAGGTGGTCTGAAAAAGAAGTTTGGACATGTGCATTTAAGAAAATCGAAAAAAGTGGTTTCATAATGTGTCAGTCTGTAAAAGTGATATTCACTTGCCCAAAAAAAAAAGAGCAGTAAGTGTGCTTTCAAATTGGCAAAGAAATTTCGTTTTGGGACTAATGTGAAAACATGACTCTGTGTGCAGAGAGGAATTATAGGCAGAGATTTATTGCGTATTGCTCTGGTGATTTCACAGTTGCATTAGATGGAAAGGGGGAGCGATTTTTTGGGGGAAGAAGCAGACTCTTAGCACACACCCATGTGTTTGCCATGTATAATCATGCACAGTATTTACAAGCGAGTGGGGTTTTCAGGTTTCAGTCTGTAATGCAAATACATTCAGCATCACTAAGGCTGGTTGCCCTTGCTGGAGTGTAGGCAGCCACCCAGGTTACACATGGAGGTGGTCTGAAAAAGAAGTTTGGACATGTGCATTTAAGAAAATCGAAAAAAGTGGTTTCATAATGTGTCAGTCTGTAAAAGTGATTTTCACTTGCCCCAAAAAAAAAGAGCAGTAAGTGTGCTTTCAAATTGGCAAAGAAATTTCGTTTTGGGACTAATGTGAAAACATGACTCTGTGTGCAGAGAGGAATTATAGGCAGAGATTTATTGCGTATTGCTCTGGTGATTTCACAGTTGCATTAGATGGAAAGGGGGAGCGATTTTTTGGGGGAAGAAGCAGACTCTTAGCACACACCCATGTGCTTGCCATGTATAATCATGCACAGTATTTACAAGCGAGTGGGGTTTTCAGGTTTCAGTCTGTAATGCAAATACATTCAGCATCACTAAGGCTGGTTGCCCTTGCTGGAGTGTAGGCAGCCACCCAGGTTACACATGGAGGTGGTCTGAAAAAGAAGTTTGGACATGTGCATTTAAGAAAATCGAAAAAAGTGGTTTCATAATGTGTCAGTCTGTAAAAGTGATTTTCACTTGCCCAAAAAAAAAAGAGCAGTAAGTGTGCTTTCAAATTGGCAAAGAAATTTCGTTTTGGGACTAATGTGAAAACATGACTCTGTGTGCAGAGAGGAATTATAGGCAGAGATTTATTGCGTATTGCTCTGGTGATTTCACAGTTGCATTAGATGGAAAGGGGGAGCGATTTTTTGGGGGAAGAAGCAGACTCTTAGCACACACCCATGTGCTTGCCATGTATAATCATGCACAGTATTTACAAGCGAGTGGGGTTTTCAGGTTTCAGTCTGTAATGCAAATACATTCAGCATCACTAAGGCTGGTTGCCCTTGCTGGAGTGTAGGCAGCCACCCAGGTTACACATGGAGGTGGTCTGAAAAAGAAGTTTGGACATGTGCATTTAAGAAAATCGAAAAAAGTGGTTTCATAATGTGTCAGTCTGTAAAAGTGATTTTCACTTGCCCAAAAAAAAAGAGCAGTAAGTGTGCTTTCAAATTGGCAAAGAAATTTCGTTTTGGGACTAATGTGAAAACATGACTCTGTGTGCAGAGAGGAATTATAGGCAGAGATTTATTGCGTATTGCTCTGGTGATTTCACAGTTGCATTAGATGGAAAGGGGGAGCGATTTTTTGGGGGAAGAAGCAGACTCTTAGCACACACCCATGTGCTTGCCATGTATAATCATGCACAGTATTTACAAGCGAGTGGGGTTTTCAGGTTTCAGTCTGTAATGCAAATACATTCAGCATCACTAAGGCTGGTTGCCCTTGCTGGAGTGTAGGCAGCCACCCAGGTTACACATGGAGGTGGTCTGAAAAAGAAGTTTGGACATGTGCATTTAAGAAAATCGAAAAAAGTGGTTTCATAATGTGTCAGTCTGTAAAAGTGATTTTCACTTGCCCAAAAAAAAAAGAGCAGTAAGTGTGCTTTCAAATTGGCAAAGAAATTTCGTTTTGGGACTAATGTGAAAACATGACTCTGTGTGCAGAGAGGAATTATAGGCAGAGATTTATTGCGTATTGCTCTGGTGATTTCACAGTTGCATTAGATGGAAAGGGGGAGCGATTTTTTGGGGGAAGAAGCAGACTCTTAGCACACACCCATGTGCTTGCCATGTATAATCATGCACAGTATTTACAAGCGAGTGGGGTTTTCAGGTTTCAGTCTGTAATGCAAATACATTCAGCATCACTAAGGCTGGTTGCCCTTGCTGGAGTGTAGGCAGCCACCCAGGTTACACATGGAGGTGGTCTGAAAAATAAGTTTGGACATGTGCATTTAAGAAAATCGAAAAAAGTGGTTTCATAATGTGTCAGTCTGTAAAAGTGATTTTCACTTGCCCCAAAAAAAAAGAGCAGTAAGTGTGCTTTCAAATTGGCAAAGAAATTTCGTTTTGGGACTAATGTGAAAACATGACTCTGTGTGCAGAGAGGAATTATAGGCAGAGATTTATTGCGTATTGCTCTGGTGATTTCACAGTTGCATTAGATGGAAAGGGGGAGCGATTTTTTGGGGGAAGAAGCAGACTCTTAGCACACACCCATGTGCTTGCCATGTATAATCATGCACAGTATTTACAAGCGAGTGGGGTTTTCAGGTTTCAGTCTGTAATGCAAATACATTCAGCATCACTAAGGCTGGTTGCCCTTGCTGGAGTGTAGGCAGCCACCCAGGTTACACATGGAGGTGGTCTGAAAAAGAAGTTTGGACATGTGCATTTAAGAAAATCGAAAAAAGAGGTTTCATAATGTGACAGTCTGTAAAAGTGATTTTCACTTGCCCAAAAAAAAAAGAGCAGTAAGTGTGCTTTCAAATTGGCAAAGAAATTTCGTTTTGGGACTAATGTGAAAACATGACTCTGTGTGCAGAGAGGAATTATAGGCAGAGATTTATTGCGTATTGCTCTGGTGATTTCACAGTTGCATTAGATGGAAAGGGGGAGCGATTTTTTGGGGGAAGAAGCAGACTCTTAGCACACACCCATGTGCTTGCCATGTATAATCATGCACAGTATTTACAAGCGAGTGGGGTTTTCAGGTTTCAGTCTGTAATGCAAATACATTCAGCATCACTAAGGCTGGTTGCCCTTGCTGGAGTGTAGCAGTCTGGACATGGGCTTTTTAAAAAATCTGAAAAGTGGTTTCATAATGTGACAGTTTGTAAAAGTGATTTTCACTTGCCCAAAAAAAAGAGCAGTTAGTGTGCATTCAAATTGGCAAAGAAATTTCGTTTTGTGACTATTGTGAAAAGAAATGTAGTAATATATTTAAATAAAATAAAGGAATTTTTTTTTAGTTTTTTTCAGGTATTGCTGAAGAGCAGTGAACAAAATTAAAGATGCCTACAAAATCCAGAGTTCAAAAAACGCACAAAAAAAAACTATATTTGAAGACAACTAGAGGATCAAAGTTAGTAGAAGATGCTGATGTTGGAAGGAAGAAAAAATCTTCTGGTAAGCAAAAAAAAGATTTTCTAAGGAATATATTCAAAAAAAGGAAAAATGTACAAAATGTCTGTACAGGAAAGAATGATTTCAAACAAAAAGGACAAGAAAAAATTGAGAATTTAGTTAATGCAAATATACCTTCTGCAACTAAAAAGTTAAACTTAAACAGAAAAACAGCGTTTAAAGAGATACGTAGAAAAATGTTTCAGAGAAGAGTTATGTCCAATTTGATAAAGGATGTGAAGAAATATAAGCAAAAGGCTAAGTTTTTTAAGAGAAAAAAAGAAATTGAAGCCATTGCAGCAAAGGCATTAGAATTAAAAAGGAAACTATTCATTTTAATTTTGAATAGGATGCGTACATTAGACAAAATGGTTAATGTACTGAAATCACATAGCAAAAGGAAAAGAGTAGTGAACAGAACAAACTTTTGTAAAGTGTTTTTAGGAAAGTGGATGCATAGTTCAAGTAGTGAACCTTTTTTTAATGAAGAGAGCTATTTTCAAAGTAATAGTTTGCTGCATGCAGTTGACACCAGAGGTCGTTCATACGAAGTAAAAAATGGTTGCATAATGGAGAAGGAGATAATGGTTCCAAGAGATGAGGTACAAGTGATGGCAGATGAGGCAATGGGGAGACGTCCTAAAGCCCCAGTGTACACTTGGAATTGTAGTAGTATTTGCACTGTGCGTCAGGAATCTATTGACAAATTTCGAGAGTTTCTAAGAGAATATAGTAAAAAAAAGTGTAAAACAGAAGATTAAGGTGCTTCAAAGTCTGGATCCATGCAGAGTGAGAGAGAATACTGGTTTGCAGGGTCATTCTCTGGCTTGTCTATCTAGAAAAGTGTGCAATAGTGTTTTCCATCATTTTAGGATGCTGGCTGTTCATCATACTGAAATGAGAAAGTTTGTGAGACGGTTGTATTTTGCCAAAAGTCCAGCAATAAAGTTAAATGAATTGAATAGGGCTCTGTTCCGAGGAACGGTATCAGATGTAGAGAAGGTTGTTGATGAAATTCAGTTTTGTTACTTTGGTCCTGAACAAAACAGTGCAGAGAAGGACACAGTAAATGAGGAAGAAGTGGAAGAGAATGTAGAACCCTCTGTAAGTAACACATTTAATGATCACATAACAAAATTTGCAATAGTCTCTAATGAAAGACCAAATTTTACTTGTATTTGTTGCCGCAGAACTCATTATAGAAAACAAACTAGGAATGTTGATCTCTACAGAAAGAGTGAAAATGAAGATAATTATAAGTGGAAGGATTTTGCCACATATATATTTCTAGAAAATTGTTTTGAATTGGGTGAAGATCAGCGTATTTGTAAATACTGTTACAACAAGTTAGAGGAAAATAGAATGCCGACCAGAGCTGTACATAATAATTTAGAATTGGATGCTATTCCTGCTGAACTTTCTGAATTAAATACATATGAGTCTATACTCATTCAATGTGTTCATCCGTTCCAGACCATAGTACGTATGGAGCCGAAAACTGGTAAATTACCTCCTTCAGATTTACTGAGAGGTTTAAAAGGTAGAGTGGTGTATTTGCCCTTGGATTTGAAAAAAAATATGGAAACTATTGATGCGGATACTTTGGAAACTGAACCATTAATTATTCTGGTTAATGGTGTACCTACAAAGAATAAGAAGATTTGGCAGGAGCTGGTAGATGTGCGGAAAGTACAAAGAGCAAATTTGTATTTGAAAAAGAATAACAAATGGTATGAATCAATTTATATAGAAGAAGAAGAAGAAGAAGAAGATTTACAAGAAGACACAGAAACACCAACTGGACAAATTGAAAAAGTGGACAAGTCAAAGGAAGAAGAAATTTATGAACATTTTAGCATACATCCTCTTCATTCGAAAGAAGTTATGGGAGACAATATTGATCTCTTTCAGATGAAGAAAGCAAAAGGAACTCCCGTGAGTGTATGGGAGGAGAGCTTGGAAGCTCGATGTTTTCCCCAGCTGTTTCCTAAAGGAAAAGGAGGACGATATGATGAACGTCCAGAACAGATTCCAGCTTCTGAGTATCGGACTACAAGACTATATGCTGAAGATCCCAGATTTCGACAAAGTATTCCTTATTTGTTCCATCTTTTATTTGAAAGCGACTTGTCTGCACTGTCTTATGCAGTAAATCACATTTTAAAAAGTGGAGTACATTTACAAAATGTGTCTGCTAAGGATTTTATGGAGAAAGTGCAGCACCGAGATGATCATTTGGAAACACAACTGATCAATCTGATGGCTTGTCAGCGTGGGACAAATGAATATTGGTACAGACACCATGGTGAACTAAAATGCATGTTACGGAATTTAGGAACACCAACATGGTTCCTTACCCTAAGCTGTGCCGAGTACGCTTGGGATGATTTACTGGATTTTCTACGAGAGGCCAATTCAAACATTAAAAACATCGAATACAAGACAGCAGGAGAACTGTGCTCATTGGATCCGGTTAATGTTTGCAGATATTTCAATCATAGATTTGAGGCTATGATGTCCTTCATCTGCAATAAAAAAAATCCACCCCTTGGAGAAGTAGTGGATTTCTTTTGGAGAAAAGAGTACCAGGCAAGAGGTGCTCCTCATATTCATATGCTGTTGTGGATCAAGGATGCCCCAAAGTTTGGAACAGATACTGATGAAGCAGTGTTATCTTACATTGAAGAATATGCAACATGTGCTATACCAAAAAGCACAGAAGAGAACAAGTTAAAGGAGCAAGTTTTACGTTTCCAAAGTCATCGGTGTGGAAAATACTGTCGACGGAAATACAAGAGCAAAGAAAAATACTACACTAAATGTCGATTTGGATTTCCTAGACCTGTTCTTTCAAATGGAAGAGTAAACAGTTTTATGTCAGCTGTGAGACATACTATCACAAGAAAATCACCTAAGAATACCTACAACCTTAAAAGAAAAGAAGAATCAAAAAATATAAATGACTACAACCCAGTCATTTTATCCATGTGGAACGCTAACATGGATATACAGTATGTTGCTGACAATTCCATTGCTGTTGCTCGATATGTAACGTCTTACATTACAAAATCATAAAAAACAGAATTGAAGGAAATGTGGGAAGAGATTTCTCACGAGAAGACTGTCAGTAAGAAGCTGTACAGTTTCAGTTTGAAGATGTTATCGCATCGAGAAATTGGATCCTACGAATGTTCAGATAGGTTATCTTCTGCAAGTCTCTACTCGAAGTCAAGAAGAATAATTTGGGCAAGTTTAGGCCTTGCAGCAATGAGAAATCGGGTACTGAAATCTGTAGGAGAAATTGAATATTTGGCCGAGAATGACCCAGAAAGTACCGATATTTTGAAATCAAACATGTTGGACACATATTATCCCAAGAGAAGTCATCATCTGGAGAACATGTGTCTCTATGAAGTGCTGCAAAACTACATTTATTCACGGAAAGCTGCAGAAGACATCAACAATGGAAAATATAAAGTCGTTGGTGAAGAAGGATGTTTGGTGAAGCAAACAAAAGGAAGTTTGATAAATCACCGGAAGCTGAGTTGCGACACTACTGACAAGAAGGAATTTTACTACTTGGCTCTTTTACAGTTGTTTAAACCATGGCGTACAGAGGATGAACTACTGGGAGAATTCCAGAGCTATGAAGATTCTTTTAATGCTTGCAAAGACAGCATACAATGCAGTACATTCTCAACTTATCTGCAAATGTTAAATGAAGAAATTGAACAGGAAACTACAATTGCAGCAGAAATAGCTAGAGATAGTTCTCAGGACAGCCAAAGTTCAGGAACACTCAGTCAAGATCCCCTAGGACAACCAATCGTTGAAAATGAAGCATCAATAGCCATGAATGAAGTGGAAACGGCTATGAATCAAGCTCAAGAAGAATTTATAGACTTAGAAAATTTGGAAAGACAACTGAATCAAGAGCAGCAACAAATTTATGAAGAGATCAAAAACAAAATTGATCACGGATTTCTACATGAAAAAAAAGAGTGCTCATGCACATCATTTCATCCAATCAGGATGTATGTAAGCGGACAAGCTGGAACTGGAAAAAGTTTCCTAATAAAAGTCATCAGAAGCTACCTAAAGCAAAAAACGGATTCTACTTTGTCTTGTGTGGTTACTGCTCCAACTGGGTTAGCAGCATATAACATAAAAGGAATCACTTTACATCGTTTGCTAATGTTACCAGTGGAGCATGAGAACAAAATACAATTCAACAAGCTAACTGGAGAAGCATCCTTGGAAGTTTCAAGAGTATTGAAGAAGATGCAAGTTCTCATTATTGATGAGGTGAGCATGGTATCAAACTTAATGCTTGCCTTTGTGCATTTAAGAATGCAGCAAATTTTGAAGACAGACTATGACATGTTATTTGGTGGAAAACACGTCATAGTTTTTGGAGATCTTTTGCAACTTACTCCAGTTAAAGGACAACCAGTGTTTAATACTGTCACACATGAAGACACGAAGAAGTCATTGGGAAGCATCGGAAATACAAATATTTGGTCCTTCTTTGAGTACAAGGAACTTACTACTAATATGAGGCAAGCAAACGATGAAGAATATGGAAGTATTCTGAAAGATATCAGGATTGGACTACTCACAGAAGTTGGCAAAAAAGCATTACAGAGTCGGCTGCTACATAATTTATTTCCAAAGGAAGAAATAGTTGCAGAGAAGATATACAAGAACATTGCAGAAAACAAAAGTGTCATCTGCTTAATGCCAACTCTACGTGAATGCTCAATATTCAATGAGGAGCTTTTGAAATTGGAAAAGGAAGAGATCAGGAAATTGGAAGCAGTGGACAAAATTGAGGATGGAAGAATTACTGTCACAGTAACAGGCAAAATGAAAAATAAATTGGACTCACTAGAGAAGAACATCTCCAAAACAGCTGGATTAGAAAAAAATCTATATGTTTGCATGAACTGTAGAGTATTTATAAGAAGAAATTTGGATGTTGAAAAAGGTTTAGTTAATGGAGCGATGGGAAGAGTTGTGGGTTTTATTAATTATCAGAAAAAAGATGGAATTGAATGTTTAAAAATAAAATTTGATCAGATAGAAGAAGTTAAAGACATTTGTCGTTGTTCAGTTCGTTTCATGCTTGTGAAAGACTTATATGTACGTAGGAAGCAGTTTCCGTTTTCGCTAGCATATGCTGTAACTATTCACAAGTCTCAAGGATTGACTGTAGATTGTGCATTTGTGAACATTGGTTCAACTGTGTTCAAAGAGGGTATGGCATATGTTGCTTTGTCACGAGTGAAAACATTATCAGGTTTATTCATGATAGACTTTGATGACTCAAAAGTTAGTGCTGATACAAACTGTGTAAAGGAGTATAATAGATTAAGAAGAAGCTATGCTCCTCATTTAGGTCAGTATCCTGTGTTAGAGAAACGTGTAGTTTCTCGTAAAAGAAGAAATGAGAATATCTGTAATGAAGATGTAGAGAAGAGGAAAAAAAAGAGGAGTGATGTAATTGTAAGCAAAAAGAAAAAGGAAAATGAAGAACAGGTTGTAGGATGTCATTTTGAAAATAGCTCTGGTGTCAACTGCTACGCAAATGTAGTGCTGAATGTTGCATTTTATCTGGAAAGTTTGCAAGAGCAGATAATAGTAAATCAGGGAAAAAGATTCTGTTCAGAGCTGACTCTCCTTTTTCAAAAGCTAAGTAAAGATAAAACTCAAATAGAAAGTGCTACTGAAATTAGAAAACTTTTAGATGTATGTTCAGGACGAACACAGTTTTCTCAAAATGTACAGCAAGACGCACAGGAATTCTTGTTGTATTTTCTTCAGGTAGTGGAAGAAGAAGGAGTTCCCATTGAAAATTTATTTGGTCTCTCTTATAAATGGGAACATAGTTGTGAAAATTGTTATAATATATGTGGCTCTAATGTTGATAATGAAAGGTTTATTTATTTGACATTGCCAGAGAGTAAAACAGTTACTTTTGCAAAATTAGTTAAAGATGCTAATCATAGCATGAAATGTGGTGAGTGTAAATCTGACATGTTTTCAACATTAATTTTAAAGGAATACGGACAGTATGTAATTTTAATGATGCAACGATGTAGAGCTGATGGTTCAAAATTGGATACTTTAATAAAGAAGTTTACAGGACAGCAATTATCAATTTCAGGAAAAACTTTTGTAACTGTTGCAATAATTTTCCATGATGGACCTACTGTTACTTCTGGACATTACACAGTTTATCTTAAATGTGAAAAAGGCTGGACACTGTGTAATGATTCCCAATTGATTTTCAAGCAACGTTTGCCTTTTGATTTAGCAAATTCCTATCTAATCTTCCTGAAACCTAAATTTTAGACAGATTTGGCAAGATCTCGACAAAATAATTTTACCATTTTACTGGATTACCATTGCAATTTTATAGAAAAAAGATTTTTTAAATTATCATTTGGCCTAATGGAAAGATAACCAATTGTAATGTGGACTTTTTTAATTTTAAATGAAACTTTGAAAAACCAATAATTTAGAGATAATCGGTAACATCTGCACAATTTAAATTTTGGAATGTTATTGGACTGCCATTACAAATTTTTTCAAAAAAGATTTTAAAAATTACTATTTGGCCATGCGGAAAAGTAACCAATTCTATTGTGGACTTAATAAATTATTCAAAAAATTTTCGTGAACCAAAATGTTACAGAGAATCGGTGAGATCTGGACAAATTAAACTTTAGAATTTTATTGGATTACCGTTTGAAATTTATTCCAAAAAAAAATTTTAAATTACTATTTGGCCTAAAGGAAATGGAATCAGATGTATTTTGGAGTTATTTGAGATATAATATTGTGATTATACTTCTGAAACAAACATATCAGACGGTATTTTAAAGAAATAACTATTGGTATTAGATGATATTTTTTTAGAATATTATGCATTTCTATAATGTTAAGTTTAAGTAAAAAGAGATTCTGGGCTTTTTTATTACAATCTTTGTGATTGTTATTTTTTTTTGCCCGCTGTAAAATGATGAATGCAATTGCTTTCACAATTTATAGTGAAATGCAATATATTCTGAAAACAGCAAAAATAAGGCAAAAATGTTTTTGGGAAAAAAATGTAAATATGTGTACTGTATTATAAATTGTTTTAAAAATATTAATACTTTTTTCTTTTTTTTCAGATTGATATAGAAAATTTTCGAAAACTAGAACCATTTTTAAAACTATTTTTTAAAAAAACAAATGAATAAATATTTTTTTGAGTGAGTATGGTAAGTCAATAATAATAATTGTAGTCTCTCAAGGACCTTGTAATGTGATAATTGATTTTTAGTGTTTTTTTTAAAAAATAAAAAAAAAGTACGCGCACCGTACGCGTACGGTAAAAAAAAAAAAAAAAAGTTTTTAAAAACATATGTAAAAAAAAGATGAAAGATAAGGTTGGCTCTTAAAAGAACCGTTGTGTTCATGCAGGGACAGAGGAAAGAAAGCATGGAAAAATTAGTCTCTGTGACAAGTGTGCTGATCTATTTTGTTGTTCACTAGGGAAACACTGGTCTCCCTATGACAAATTAGATCATGACAAGAGGCACATCGAATATCAACCCTCAGAAAACGAGGGTTAATTTCCAGAGGGCCAGCAGAAGGAGATGCTCCCCCCACAGATGAAGGGCTCACCTGACCTGAAGAAGAAGGAGTCAGCCCTGCAGATGATGGTCCAGGCTGAGCTGCTGTGGATGTACTTGCTTGTCTTTCTGAAGAGTTACCTCCAAAAAGATGACCATGTGTCCTTCTGTGTACATCCTGGAGGTGTCTCTTCATGGTGTGATTCCCAAAGGAATACTTCCTGTCAGGATTACCTCTAGAAAGTACACGCTGACACAGCCTGCAAGTTACTAAGGGTGCATTCACCTTTTGCTGGCCTTCAGGAAAAGTAAAATAATCCCATACATAAGAGGGCTTTTGTTTCCTCGATCTCTGCCTCAAGACAGTGCTGCTAGTGCTAGCCTCACTCTCAGAAGAGCTCTGCTGTTCTGCCATCGTATCCCAAAGACAAACCAGCTCCTTCTCCCAAGGGATCACAAGCAGAAATGAGGGGAATGGGTGTGGTGTAGGAGAGTTCTAGAACTGAAAGTAGTTTCAACCAATCAAAAGTTGTGTTTCATGATCACATGACCTACCGTACGCTTACGGTACGCTTACGGTACGCTTACGGCAAAAGTGCGCATGCGCGTAAAAAAGACACGCGCTTGCGCGCATGCGCATAACAGTCACTACCCGACACTTCCGCGTAACGTGCGCGTGTAGCGTACACGCGCACTGGTCCCACGTGGAGGACACACGGCTACGCAAATTGCGTAACTCTACGCAAACAGCGTAGATAAATTGCGGACGTTGCGTAAACCGTACGCTTACCGTAAGCTTACGGTACGCGTACTAAAAAAAAATTTTAAAAAAAGGAAAACATTTATTGCTAATAAATTTTACATGTTTATTTTATAAAATATATTAAAAAAAACATATTATAGAATTTTAAAAATGTAACCATAGTCTTTAAAAAAGGATAGAAAATTAAAATAAAAATATGTTTAAAAAAATAGAAGAAAAAAAACAAAATTAGCATTTAAAAAACCTTGCAAATTCACTGAAAAAACCATGGGTTTCACACACGTTATAGTTAGGACTTAGCATTTAAAAAACCTTAGAAATTCAGTGAAAAAACCATAGGTTTCACACACGTTATAGTTAGGAATTAGCATTTAAAAAACCTTAGAAATTCAGTGAAAAAAACCATAGGTTTCACACGTTATAGTTAACTGGACATTTTACTCGTAAAAAACCATTGAAATTGCCCCGTTATAGTTAGTTCAGCTAACTATAACTCGCGCGCCCGCAATGCACTGCTGATGACGTCACATATTACATCACTCATGACATGGTCAGTGACATCACTCATGACATCACTGATGACATCTCAAATGACATCACTGATGACATCACTGATGACATCATCCAGTGAATGTGTGTTTTTCTGAAAATTAAATATGTTTTATATATGTATATCTCAAGGTCGATGGAAGAATAAATGGGTATATAAGTGTCTAAATGGATGAATTGTTTTTGAAAAATTGATTGTATTACTGACTGATTAAGTGTATCTTAGGGAATACATGGCTTAGTGAGTAATGTTTAAATATGTAAATATCTGTATCAGTCTCTCACTTTGTGTATAAGTGGCTGCATGGGTTGGTGTGTAGCTACATGAGTGTCTAAATAGGTTATTAGTTGGTTTTTTGAGTATCAGTATGAGTGTGAGTGTCTGGTTCGGTGAGGGGTATTACGTAGTGCATGGGTGCATGAATGAGTGACTCATTGTTTGTATGTGTTGAAGACAGCATGTGTGCAGGACTGTATGGGTGGATGAGTGTGTGTATGGGTGTGTTAGTGAGTGAATGACTGTCTCAATAGTGTCTTTATGTGTAACAACATATGTTTTAAACTAGTATATGTGACTATTGGTGTATATATGTGAGTATATGTGAGAGTGAGAGATTGAAAGAGTTCCTGTATGAATAAGTATGTGTTTCTATAAGTGATTGTTTA
The DNA here is from genome assembly GCF_964204655.1 of Triturus cristatus. Taxonomy (NCBI): domain Eukaryota; kingdom Metazoa; phylum Chordata; class Amphibia; order Caudata; family Salamandridae; genus Triturus; species Triturus cristatus. The sequence continues at coordinate 1,530,307,612 of NC_140591.1, forward strand.
AAAGACTAAGTATATGTAAGTTTCCGTAGAAGTAAGTGTGGTGGTGTGTGTATAACTGTATATGCAAGTAAATGTATGTTTGATTCTTTATTAGCATGACTAACTATGTGTGTGAGTACCTCTATGGATGAGTGGCATTGTGTAACAGGATGTATACGTGTATGAGTACATATGATGAGTGAGTACATGTATGAGTGACTGTATAGGACTGTTGGTGAATGAGTGGATGTGTATTTGGATCTTAGAATTACTGTATAGGTTGTTGTAACTGGTATTGGTATGTCCATTGTTTTTAAAATTTTAATTTCTATTTTTGATTGTGTGTATCAAAGGTTATATTAGGGGAAGAGGAGGTCTGCCACTCTATCACAAGGATGATGTCATCAGTGATGTCATCAGTGATGTCATTTGAGATGTCATCAGTGATGTCATGAGTGATGTCACTGACCATGTCATGAGTGATGTAATATGTGACGTCATCAGCAGTGCATTGCGGGCGCGCGAGTTATAGTTAGCTGAACTAACTATAACGGGGCAATTTCAATGGTTTTTTACGAGTAAAATGTCCAGTTAACTATAACATGTGTGAAACCTATGGTTTTTTTCACTGAATTTCTAAGGTTTTTTAAATGCTAATTCCTAACTATAACGTGTGTGAAACCTATGGTTTTTTCACTGAATTTCTAAGGTTTTTTAAATGCTAAGTCCTAACTATAACGTGTGTGAAACCCATGGTTTTTTCAGTGAATATATATATATATATATATATATATAGATATATTCACAGAAAAAACCATAGGTTTCAGGGGTGTTATTGTTAGCTGAACATTTCACTCGTACAAAATCATAGAAATTCCTCCGTTGTAGTTAGTTCTGCTAACTATAACTCGTGCGCCCGCAATGCACTGCTGATGATGTCACATATTACATCATTCATGACATGGTCAGTGACATCCCAAATGACATTACTGATGTCATCACTGATGACATCATCCAGTGAATGTGGTTTAGTTTGAAATTTAAATATGTATTATATATATACCAATCGGTATTGAAGATTGAGTGGATATATAACTGTCTGGATGGAGGATTTAGTAGCTGTCTGACTGTCTGTTTAAGTGAGTAATTAAAAGTGTCTCACTTAATACATGGATTAGTAACTAAACTATGAGAATGTGTGCATCACTGTCTCTGTTGTTGTAGAACATGCTGCATCAGTTAGTCACTGTGGATATTAGGTATTGATTAGTTGGGTGAGTATTTGCATGGGACACTGAGTTTGTGTGTGGTTGGATGGGCTGTGTGTAACTATGCATAGATGAGTGAATGGATGATTGACTAGGTGTATAGGTTTAAGAGTGCATGTGGAAACAGTTGTTTGGGTGACTGAGTGTATTTATTTGTGTGTTGGTGAGCAAATATATGTTTTAGTTGTACATCTTCAACAAAGTAAAAAAATAAAGGGCATTGTATGTGAGAGTTGGTGTATATAAATAAGTATATATAAGAGTCAGTGATTGTGAGAGTAACTATATGAATGCGTGTATAATTGTAATGGTGATTTTTTAACATGTTAACTGTAAGTTACTATGTGTTTGAATAAATGAGGTGTTGTGTGTATAATTGTGTAAGTGAGTAAATGTAAGTGTTGTTAATTTTTTTCATGAGGGAGTAGGATGACTGCATAACCGACTAAGATGACTGTTGATGTGTAAGTGTCTATATATGTGTCTAAGTGCATTTGATAGTGTTCTATTAGTTATTGACTGCATGTATAAGTGATTCTGTTGTTGAATGGGTAGTTGTGTGTGTAGACTTAGGAATCAGTGAGTGGGTACGTAGTAACTGGTATTGGTGTGTCAATGGTTTCAAATATGGTACTCTGTATTTTACAGTGAGTGATGAAAGGTTATACTAGTGTATGATGAGGTGTATCAGATTGCCACGTGGATGATGTCATCAGTGATGTCATCAGTGATGACATTTGAGATGTCATCAGTGATGTCACTGGCCATGTCATGAATGATGTAATATGTGACATCATCAGCAGTGCATTGCGGGCGCACGAGTTATAGTTAGCAGAACTAACTATAACAGAGGAATTTTTATGGTTTTGTACGAGTGAAATGTCCAGCTAACTATAACACCCCTGAAACCTGTTTTTTTCTGTGAATTTCTAAGGTTTTTTAAATGCTAATTTCTAACTTTAACATCTCTGAAACCTATGGTTTTTTCAGTGAATTTCAAAGGTTTTTTAAATGCTAATTTTTAAGTGTAATAGTAGTTATACCTTTTTTTGAACTGATTTTCTACAGTTTTTTAACTGTTTATTTAAAAATATTTTATTCATTAAATAACATATTTTTTTCTGAAAATTGCAAAAACAAATAAAAAAAATGAAAACTAAAATATTGTTTAATTTTTTTGTTTTATTTTTTTATTTAAATATATTTATATTATTTTCTTTTTTAAATTTTTTTTTCCAACATTTTTTGGGAGTCGCGCACCCAAAGCATACACATCGCGGTGGGTGCACGGATTCTAGCCGCCATTTTAGAAACGTTGTGAAGGATCCGCGTACGGTGTGCGATGGCTGCGTGTTTTTCAGTTACATCATATACAATTAATATTACGTGATGTGTGCAATTGGTATGCGACCAGTCCGCGACTCCTGCTCCCGTGCATTTGCATCACATGCGCATTACGGTACGCGACGCTTGCGCGGTGGCGGGTCCCGCGTGACGTCATATATGTGCTGGGGCGCACTGGGTGCGCGACTCCCGCGAATTTTTTTTATGATCTAAAATGATATGTATGTGTGTTTAATATACATATTAGGGAAGAGACTATCTAAGATATTCATAAAAATAATATATTTGTACTTATAACAAACTTAAATTATTTTTAAATATATTTTTGCGAAGTCGCGTCCGGTGCGTGCTTCGTGAGCGCACAGTGCACGGATCCCATGTGACCTAAAATAAAAGGATTTCATTGGTTCATAACATTTCCCACTGTAACTATTGAAGGACCCCCACCCATTTTAATCATTCTGGTTGGAGCATCTTTAGAGAGACATCTCTTTTCCTACAAGAACCCTTTTTGCTTGTTTTTTTGGGTGTTTTTCAAAAAATATCAAACAAAATGGCATCTGGACAGCAGCAGCAGCAGGAGGAAGTATCTTTTGAAGAAGAATTCTTGCAGGCTGCACCACATCCACAGAGCCCGGAATCTGTTGTGCGGAAATTCTTCACTTTCCACCTGGAGAGAAGAAAGTAAATGCGAGAAAGGTGACGTGCAAAATTTGTGACCGAGTCCTGTCAAGAGGCAGTGAAAAAAAATACTCTTGTGGCACTGTTTCTCTGTACAAGCATCTCCAGACCACACATCCTCTCAATCTTGCTCGGGAGGAAATGAGGCGAGCTGATTTGAACCCCTCACCTGCTGTGGCAAGTACATCTGGAGCGTCCTCAGGAACAACTGCAATGGACATTAGGCCAGAATTCGCCTTTCTCGAGCAACACTGCGTGAAGTGTAAGAAACTTATATGTTTCTGTGAGATGTCGGTGGATGCAGTTTGTGCTGCGCAACGCAACCATCGTTGTTAATTTTTTGTTTTTTTGTTTTTGGAATGATAAGTAATTCCAAATGTTTCCTGTTTTATTCGTTCTTTTTTTTATTCATTTTTTGAAAATACTAAATTGTTAAAAAAAAGAAAAAGAAAATGCAAAAGAAAAAAGAAGAAAAAAAAAGTTCTTATCAGAACTACCTTATCTGGTTAAAGAAAGAACTATAATTGCAAGGCAATGTGTGAAAGTTTGGTTAAATATATGTATACAGCATGATTGACTGAAAGAATGCATTAGTAGTGTATGGTGAATTTATAGGTGAAGATTTATGAGGAAGTACTGCAGCATGAAACTGCAAGCTCTTTACCTGCAGTGCACTGTGGCACTTCCGAAGCACAGGGATGTGACATATGTACATGAATATGTTGCAACTCTGTGCTTCCCTCTGCACTGCTGCACAAACTGCAGCCATGCGGTGACACAGACACCCTTGCACCATGGTGCAAGGATGTCTGTGTCGTGTGGAGATTATTTTTGTGCAGGAAGGGATACCTTCCTGCACAAAAACAATCAGTAAAGGCATTTTCCTCTTTCAATGTATGCTGTGGAATGCAGCATGCATTGAAAGAGGACAAAATGAGGAGAAATGAAAACAATTCTCCTCGTTGCACCTTGCTACACCAACTCTAGGATGGTGCAGCATTCACACACATCTCCAGATTTACGATTTCTCATAAATCTGAAGATGTGTCTTGTTCTATGGGTGTTGTGTGGGAACACCCACAGCAACACGTATGGGACGCCCCTTCAACGCAAAGTTCTGTGTATGAAGGAGACGTACTTACAAGGAGAGGAAAAAACACGCAGGGTGAATTTTCCTCTCCTTGTAAATATGAAGGAGTGTATGGCGCCATCACTACGTTACAAAAAGTGACGTACTGGTGGCGCAGGGTGTTTGTAAATCTGCCCCATAAGTGCTGAGGTATTGGCAGACTGATACAATAAGAACATAGTGCTGGATGGGTGATTGAAGAATTGCATGAGACTGACAGGAGGTATCCTACGCTGCATGGGTACTACTTCAGTATTTAATGGCGTAGACCAATAGTATGTATCTGCTTAGAGATTTGTAGGGATTATGCACAGAATATTTTATGTGTACTTGTGTTGGTGCCTAGGTCATTTTATAAGAATACCACTAGTAACTGTAATGATGACAGTGCTGCAAACAGAATGAACACTTAATTTATAAGTGCTTACGTATTGGTGGAGTGATAGGATAAGTAGATAGTGGTAGATAAGTGATTAAAGAAGTGCATGGGAAAGACTGGACGATTCCTAAACTGCATGAGTACTAACTGGGTATTTAGAAGAGTGTATCAATAGTATGTATCTAGTTAGAGGTCTGCTTGGATAGTGCACAAAATATTATAGATGTACTAGTGTTAGTAGCTAGGCCATTCCATAAGTTCATGACTAGTAAGTAAAATAATTACAGTATTACAAGCAGAGTGTATAGTGAAATTATAAGTGCTTAGGTATTGGTGGAGTAATAGGATAAGTAGATAGTGCTGTACAGGTGATTGGAGAACTGCATGGGACAGACAGGAGGATTCCTAGACTGCATAGGTACTAACTGGGTATTTAGAAGAGCGTATCAATAGTATGTAGCTGGTTAGAGGTGTGCATGCATAGTGTACAAAATATTGTACCTGCACTTGTGTTTTTGACTACGCTATTCCTTATGTATATGACTAATAACTGGAGTAATTTCAGTGTTGCAAAGAAAGTGCGTGCTGAATTTATAAGTGCTTAGGTATTGGTAGAGTGATAGGATACGTAGATAGTGCTGGATGGGTGGATGGAGAAGTGCATGGGACAGACAGATGGATTCCTAGACTGCATAGGTACTAACTGGGTATTTAGAAGAGCGTATCAATATTATGTAGCTGGTTAGAGGTCTGCATGCATAGTGTACAAAATATTGTACCTGCACTTGTGTTAGTGGCTAGGCCATTCCTTAAGTATATGACTAATAACTGGAGTAATTTTAGTGCTGCAAAGAGAGTGCATGCTAAATGTATTAGTGCTTAGGTATTGGCATAGTGATTGGATATGTAGATAGTGCTGGATGGTTGAATGGAGAAGTGCATAGGACAGATAGAAGGATTTCTAGACTGCATAGGTACTAACTGAGCATTTAAAAGACTGTATCAAAGCTATGTAGCTGATTAGAAGTCTGCATGCATAGTGCAAAGAATATTGTAGCTGTACTAGTATTGGTGTGTGTATGATTTTGAGAATGGTAGTCTGTATTTTAGGGTGTGAGGAGGTGCATCAGATGATCACGTAGATGATGTCATCAGTGATGTCACTGACCATGTCATGAGTGATGTAATATGTGATGTCATCAGCAGTGCATTACTTTAATCCAAAAAGCTGGCGGCCATATTGGCCAGGTCACGATGTGAAAATTCAGGAATTGATACAATAAAGAAAAGAAAACAAGTGTTAATATGCACACAATGTCATTTCAGCATATCTTGCCACATGACCGCCATACCTGTATGTTCATCAACGTGACTTATTCATAATAAACATACTTAGAATTGCAAACATCAACATAAACAATGGTCTGCACATTACTTTAAAGTGAAAGGCTATCGGCCATATTAATCTGGGCACGTTGCGTATTATAATGGTTCTTACACGAAAGAAAAGGAAAAAAAGGGGTGTTAATATACACACACTATCCCTAGATAAAGTTCTAGCGATTATAGTTCCATTCCATTCACAGCTTATTAGAGATGTCATGAGTGATGTCATGAGTGATGTAACTGACCATGTCATGAATGATGTAATATCTGAGGTAATTAGCAGTATATTGTGGGGGCGTAAGTTATAGTTAGCTCAGGTAACTATAACTGCAGAATTTCACTGGTTGTGTATGAGTGAAATCTGAGTCTAACTATCCCGTCCCTGTAATCTTTGTTTTTTTCAGCAAATATCTATTCTTTTTTTTAACGTTAAGTAAGATGCATATCACAATGGATGGTGGGGGGTTGGAAGCAGGGCCTGGCATTGTGCTGCCACCAACCAAGCTTGCTGCTCCTGCCTTCCCTCCTCCTAGCCATCCATTGTCCAAGTCCATGTCCCTGCTCCCTTATTACAGCCCTGTGTGGCCGTTGTTCTGCCACTGGCCTTCCCGCCTTCTCTGAACAGTTAGCTTGCTGCCCCATCCACCTCCTCCCTATCCTCTGTTGTCTGAATCCATGGACTAGCCTCCTCCCTCCTGCCATGCATGGTCTGATGTGCTGCCACTGCCCTCCATTTAGCATGATGTACCAGTCCACTCCTCCTGCCCTCCATTGCCCAATTCTATGGCCCATCATTGACCTCCTGCTTAGCCTTTGTGCTTAGCTTGCTGCCCCTATTCTCCTTCCCCCTGCCCTCCGATGTCTTTGTGCATGCCCCTGCTCCATCCTTTTTGCCCACTATGTTCCATGACCTGCCACTCCTATCTACTCCGAGTGTTCTGTTGAGCTGCCACTCCCCTCCCACCTGCCTAGCATTGTCAGATGACTGTAACCTGTCCCTGCCACCTCCACCCTGCCTGTCCACATGCCATGCCCCTATCCCCTTCCTCCTGTGCTCCATGGTCCATTTTACTGCCACACCCTTTTGCTCTCCCTGATCTGTTGTGCTGCAACTGCTCCTCCTGCCTGCCCCGCGCGGTCTGTTGTGAGGCCCCTTCCCCTGAACTCTCTTGTCTGTGCCCAGGTCCTGACCCTCCCTTCTATCCTCCATGGTCCTTTGTGCATGCCCCTGCACCATCCTTCTTGCCCATCATAGCCATTGTGCTGCCACTAACCCTCCCGCTTGCCATGCATGGTCTTCTGTGCTGCCATGGCCCCTCCCACCTTCCCTGTGTGGTCAGCTAGCTGCCCCTGACCCCCTCCCACCTTCCCACCATGGTCTGTGTGTATGCCACCATAGTCTCATTGTTGCTCTCCATGGTGTGTCTTGTTTCTAGTGCTCATCCTGCCTGACCTCCATGGTCATCTTGCTGTTCCTGCCCTGCCACCTTGCCCCCAGCCCTCTGTTTCCATGTGCAGACCCCCTATTCCCTCCCTCCTGGCTTGTCTGTTCCATTGTAATGCCCCTGATCCGTCCCTCCTGCCCTTTATGGTCTGTTATGCTGCAGCTTTCTCTCCTGTCTGTCCATTATGGTCAGCTAGCTACCATTGCCTCTTTCCCATCTGTTCTCTGTTGTCCATGTGCATGGTCCTGTCCCCTCCCTATTGCTTTCTATGGATTGTTGTGCTGCACTCCCGTCCCGCATGCGCTGTGTGGTGTATTGTGCTGCTGCAAACCCTGATGCCTGCCCTGTAGGGTCAGTTTGGTGCACCTCTCCATGTCCCTCCTGTCCTCTGTTATCCGAGTCCATGTCCCTACCCCAATTCCTTCTGCCTACCATGATTCAATGTACCATACTTGCGAACATTTTGAACTTGGTAAGAGGGAGACTTTGAAAAAAAACTGGGGTATTGATTTTCCCCTTTGAGTTACATTGAAAAAGAGGAGATTGTAGACAGGAGACAGATCAAATAAAGCCCATTTGAGCTTAAAAACATTGGACGTTTCCTGGCTGAAACGGGTCTATTGGCATGTATGGTTGTACTCCCACTGCCTCTTCTTTCTGCCCACAATGGTCTCTTATATTGCCACAGCCTCTCTTGCCAGTCCTGTATTTTTGGTTTCTTGCCCCTGCCCCCCTTTCCACTGCACTCCATAGTCTGTTGTGCTGCCACTGCCCTTCCTGCCTGCCCAGTGTGGTCAAATTGTTGCCTCGGCTCTCTCCTACCTGCCTTCAATTTTCAGAGTCCGTGCCCCTGGCCTCTGCCTCTCAACAGTATCACAATGAACAACTAGATTGCTAACATTCTATATTTATTACAAAAGTGTGGAACGCCTGACGTCATCTTGATGTAATCAAAACTGTGATACCTAGAGTATTTCCTTTAGAAATTACATATATGAGAGGGTCTTATTTGCATCAAAATTATGGTTAGTGCTCTAAAAAACTAAAATGAGGACATATTTTCTGAGTTTTCAAATAGCGACAAAGAACTTTTAAATTATTTGTAATCTTTATGTTTTTTTATCCAGTTGACCACTTGATTAAATGTTGCACCTTGGCGAGAGGATGTGGTGTTACTTCCAGAGCTGCAGGCTTTGCAACTGGGGAACCAGGTTGGAGTTTCTGCTTCAGCTCAACATTCTGTGATTGTGGTCAAATCACTTAATCTCCCCATGTCTACAACCAAAATGAATTTGATCTTGTGTGATGTAACCAATGTTCATGTAAAGCACTCCAATACCTGAGAAGTCTGCACTATATAAAACTGCAAATACACAAAAAATAAGTGTTTTGCACACTTCTGTCATTGGGCTACATGTGGGCTACATCTGGGTGATATTTGTGCTGCATTTAGGCTCTTTTGTGTCTGGTGGCCATCTTGGGAGATTTATTTGTTACGAAGTTTCCTAATTTTCTCATTTACTGCAGTCTCCTCAGTAGGAAATGCTTTCAGTTTTTTACTTTGATTCCATCAAGAAGGTATTCAGATATGTCACACATTTGCCATAAATTCTGAATGTTAGCACTCTAGTTGCTCATTAGATCACTGTAGTAAAGCTACTGCTCACCACGGAAGTCTGCTGCTGGTATTAAAAGTGCATGTTTCAGTCTGCATATCAGAATTTTTTAATGAAATAGAAGAGGATTTGAGAAGTCACTCAAAATGTGCCCTAATTTTTCTTTCTTCAGCACTAATCATAATTTCTATGGCAAAATGTACCCCCTCATTGTGTTCCTTTTTAAATTAAATGTTTTAAGTGTTACCAGTTTATTCCAATCAAGATGGCTTCAGGTGTGCCATACTTTTGTCAAAAGTAAGACAGTAAGCGCTCTAGTTGTTCTTAAGAACACTCTGGGACATTCTGTCATTAGGCTATACTTGGGCTACATCTGGGTGATATTTGGGCTACATTTGGGCTCTTTTGTCTCTGGTGGCCATCTTGGGAGATTTATTTGTTATGAAGATTCCTAATTTCCTCATTTACTGCAGTCTCCTCAGTGGGAATACTTTCAGTTTTTTATTTTGGTTCCATCAAGAAGGCATTCAGATGTGTCACACATTTGCCATAAATTCTGAATGTTAGCACTCTAGTTGCTCATTAGATCACTGTAGTAAAACTACTGCTCACCGGGGAAGTCTGCTGCTGGTATTCAAAGTGCATGTTTCAGTCTGCATGTCAGAATTTGTTTATGAAATAGAAGAGGATTTGAGAAGTCAAAATGTGCCCTCATTTTTCTTTCTGCAGAACTAATCATAATTTCTATGGCAAAATGAACCCTCTCATTTTGTTCCTTTGTAAATTAAATGTTTTAAGGGTTACCACTTTATTCCAATCAAGATGGCTTCAGGTGTGCCATACTTTTGTCATAAGTAAGACTGTTAGCGCTCTAGTTGTTCGTTAGAACACTCTGGGACATTCTGTCATTGGGCTATACTTGGGCTACATCTGGGTGATATTTGGGCTACATTTGGGCTCTTTTGTCTCTGGTGGCCATCTTGGGAGATTTATTTGTTATGAAGTTTCCCAATTTCCTCATTTACTGCAGTCTCCTCAGTAGGAAATACTTTCAGTTTTTTACTTGGTTCCATCAAGAAGGCATTCAGATGTGTCACACATTTGCCATAAATTCTGAATGTTAGCACTCTAGTTGCTCATTAGATCACTGTAGTAAAGCTAAGTCAAAATGTGCCCTAATTTTTCTTTCTGCAGCACTAATCATAATTTCTATGGCAAAATGAATCCCCTCATTGTGTTCCTTTGTAAATTAAATGTTTTAAGTGTTACCACTTTATTCCAACCAAGATGGCTTCAGGTGTGCCATACGTTTGTCATAAGTAGGACTGTTAGCGCTCTAGTTGTTCTTTAGAACACGCTGGGAAGCTGCAGTAGAACACAAAGGAATCAACTGACAGTCTCTGCCCTTGTTGGATGTACATGTTTTACTGAGAATGTCAGACTTCATTCTCACATGACTGAGAAAGATAATGTGAATTTACAGAAAATATGCTCTCAGTTAGCTTATAGATCACCTTCCAAACCTCTGTGGGAAAAGCATGAGAAAATAGTTTTCTCTCAAACATGATTCATGATATCACAGCAGAAGGCTTTTTCACATGGTAAAATCACCTTAGAACACACCACAATTCCTAAAATGAGTATGGTACCATCAACAAATGATTTATAATGTAACTAAAGTCTTAAACCCTTCTATTAACTGCAATGATTTTTAACGAGGTGCAATCATGTATATTGGTCCCAAGATGGCTGCCAACACTTCTTGGATGAAGTGCAGACAGCCAATCAGATCTCACAATGAGATGTGTGGTTAGGCTCCGCCCAGATATATATGTGATTTTACTTTTGATTTTCTCAGGAACTACTTAACGGATTTACACCATTTAAGCAAAAGGCACATGCCTGACCTGAGGACTACCTCTTTGCCAAATTTCAAGTAATTCTGTTCAGCCGTTAGGGCTGTACCTTCGACTAAAGGTCCTATGGGAAAATGCATGGGGAAAACATGTTTTGGGACCCCCCTTTTTTCTCAGCCCCCGCTTGACGAATCACCCCGAGACTTTCAGGGTAGGAGCTGAGCGGAGCGCTCCATTAGTTTTGAAAATTTCCCGAAGATACGTCAACCGGTGCCAAAGTTATTCAAAATAGAATTTTCAGATTTCCTATGGGAACTCGGTCCTAACTATAACTATCGACTCGAATTGACGTAGTTGTTTTTCTCTATTCCCCCCACGGATTGAAGGGGGAACTGCCCCAATAACAAAGTATTTAAGGTCACAAATTTTGTTGGAATGAATAGCTTTAAAATGTCGGGCAACAGGATACTTAGAATCCGAGTTAACAATCGCACGTAGATGTTGCAATATGCGATTAAAAACTGACAATTTTGTGCTGCCAATGTACTTGAGGTGACAAGTACATAAACTGCTAAATCCGTTCCGCACGTAAAATGGTTTTTAATTGGAACTGGACTATTGCTGAATGCTGTATGGTACTCAGAAGTATTAGTTCCGAATTTACATGCACGACAGGACGAACATTTAAAAAAGCCAGGACTTGACAACCAAGTAGTTTTGGCCATAAGTTCAGGACTAGATTTGATTAGAGCATCCCTCATAGAGGGAGCTCTCCTGAAAGTAATGTTTGGTAAAGTGGGCAGTAAGAATTTCAAGGTGATGTCAGTTAGAATGATAGGACAATGTCTGTAGATTATTTTGCGAACAGTCTTGTTTTGTTTACAATACGTGGTGATTAGTCTAATGGGTTGCATATCCTCACTGGTCAATTCACCTTTGTTAGATGTAACTTGTTGTAGTTTAGTTGCAAGGCAGATTTCACGAGGACATAGATTGGCTTTGCTGAGAGCTTTCTTTAAGTTGGATAGTTTGTAACCCCGAGCTAAAAAGCGATCTAGCGCTTCTTTCTGACAATGTTCTAAGTCAGATTCACGGCTGCAAATCCGCCGTAAGCGGAGGAATTCCCCAGAGGGTATGCTGTGTATGAGATGGGGTGGATGGGCACTACTGGCATGTAATATGGAATTTCCAGCAGTGGATTTCCTATGCAATTTGGTTTCTATACGGTTTTCCAAAATGAAAACTTCCACATCCAGAAATTCAACCCTCTCAGTACTGATGGTAGCAGTGAAACATAGGTTCATAGCATTGGCATGTATAGCTGTTACAAACAAAGCTGCCTCGTGTTCAGTTCCTTCCCAGACGATAAAGATATCGTCAATATATCTGCCGTAATAGCGGATATGTGTGTCCCAGATTGTCTTGTGGGTGGCCATGAGGACATGCTCCTCCCACCAACCAACCAAAAGACAGGCATAGGTTGGAGAAAAGCAAGCCCCCATAGCCACCCCCCTCAACTGTATGTATAATGTTTTGTCAAAAAGAAACACATTGTTGTTGAGGCAAAGATCAATCATTTGGAGAAGGATGGAGTTGTGGTCATTTAGATTGATCGAACGAGAATCCAAGAAATGTTTAACAGCTACCAACCCTTGAGAATGTATAATACTAGTATATAGGGAGGCTATGTCAAGCGTTATTAATGCAAAACCAGATTTCCATTGTACTGTTTGTATTTTCTTTAGAAAATCGCCTGTATCCTTTATAAAGTATGGCAGAGCGGTCATGTGGGGCTGAAGAAAATAATCAACATATTTAGACATAGCTTCCAAAAGATTATTCCTTGCAGAGATGATAGGTCTGCCAGGTATGGGATGGGTACCCTTATGAACCTTAGGAATAAAGTAAAGAGTAGCAGTTGTGGGAAAATCATTTTTTAAAAACAGATACTCATTCTTGGAAAGAAGACCCATTCTTTTCCACTGTGCCAAGTGGGTGGATACAGATTTGTTAACTTGTGTCAAATAGTCACGGCCTACTTTGCAATAGCAGTTAGTATCAGACAAATGTCGTTGAGCCTCCTGGAGGTATTCTTTTTTTGGCCATAAGACTATGTTACCACCCTTATCAGCACCCATGACCCATGATATATATATATACATTCAGTGAAACAAAGTTTAAAGTAACAATATAGTTAAGTAAAATGTTCAGTAACAACGTAATATTTTAAACTCGAAAAACCACAGAAATTCACCGTTTATAGTTATCTCAAGTAACTATAACTCGTTCCCTACAGTAATTATGACTTTCACCCCAGCCATGCAAGTTTTCTCATCAATAATTTCATTGCAAATGTTGCGGTGATATTGTCAATTATGTCATAGAAGATGTCATGAGTATGTAACATGTGGGGTACTTAGCAAAGCATGGGGAGGGCACAAGTTATTGTTACATCCCTGAGCTATATTAGGCCCCGGTACCCCATCCTCAGAAGCCACACTTTAGGGGGGCTGCACGCCTCCCTTCCCCGAGCCTTATTAGGTCCAGAGGACCCCCTCCCCCATCGCTGTGAAAGTAATAAAAGGAGGATGTGCACGCCCCCCTCTCTGAGCCTAATTAGTCCCCAGGGACCCCATTCCCCTTGGCCGAAATTTAAATAAAAGGAGAGGGACCAGGTTGCCCCCTCCTCGAGCCTTCATAGGCCCCAGGTACCCCATTCCTCAGAGCTGTATCTTTTTAAAAGGTTAGGGGGGGCTGCTTTGTTCCCCTCATCAAGCCTCATCAGGACCTAGGGACCCCATCCCCAGGACCATTTTTGTTTTATAGGGGATGTGGGTCGTGTGGACCTCATCCCTGAGACTATTATGGCCCCAGGGACCCCATCTCTCTAAGACCCACATTATTTAAAGGTGGGTGCCTTGGTGTCGACCCAGGGCACCCACCATGCACAACTTTGGTGGCCCCACTGCCCCAGCTGGCTCTCTGTGTGGTGGGCAGGAGAAATATCTTGATCAGCTGGCTGTCCATATGATGAGCGGGAGCAATATCTTGATCTGTTTCCCTGCCCATCAGTACGGACAGGGAAACAGATCATAAGTCTGTTCTCAGCTGGCGGAAGCATTTTTGAAGCTCCCACTGGCTGGTAGCAGACTTTGTGTTTGCTCCCATGTGGCGGTATTTTTAAAAATGCTCCTGCCAGGTGGGAGCAAACACAAATATGGGGTTCCCTGGGCCATTAAAGGATAGGGGAGGGGGCTGTTCAGCCTTCCTCTCCTTAAAATATACTTTGGGCCCCTGGAGATGGGGTTCCCAGGGCCGAATATGGCTCAGCCCCCTCAATGCATTAAATTGGACCCCAGAGTAGGAGGTCCTCAGAGATAGAAGTGGCTCAAGGAGGGGGCATGGGCGGAGGAAGCGTGGGGGACACGGGGGATATATCCCCCCCAGATGTTGGAGTGGGGGGACATGGGGGACAAGGATGGGTGGGCGAGGGGACGAAAGAATTTCCCTTCTCTCTTCTGTCTCCGGCAGGGCCATTGGTTCGTCAAAGCACGAGTGCTTTGAAGTGCTAATGGCCCTGCACTTGACTTGTGACCTTCCCTTTTGTTGTTGCCAAAAGTTCAAGGAATTTTTCACACCTGGTCCTCCCCGCCACCGCTGCATGCAGTCAACATACAGGACAAAGGAAGAGAGGTAGGTAGTTTTTTAATTACTGACTGCATCCTGCCCCTCCTCTGCTGGGACCCTACCTCATTTGACTGTTTCACACTGTGCAATTCAGCCACTCAAAGCCTAATTTTTTGTTAAAATGTTTATTTTGAGCAGTTGAACCTTGCCCTGGAACATGAGAACAATTAGCATCAGACATAGATAGTCTAAGCACACATCTTGCATTATGTTGTGGCAGATGTGTTTGTCTGTCCTAATATTTACGCAAATACCAATTTAAATACCACTATTTAGTCTTACTTTAGTCTTACTTCTGTTATAGCGCTACTCCACCCAATCCATCCTACTTTCCTACAGCTCCGCCCCTCCAAATATAAGGACGAGGCTAACCTTGGCCATTTAAGTCTTCATTTTCTAAGTGGAAATATCTGGAAGGTCCATCTTCATTGGCATGGTTACTCCCAGGTCTATGTTCCACTGAAAAGTCCATCCCCTGTAGGGAAATGGACCATCTCAAAAGTCTGAGGTTTTAACCTTTCATCTGTTTAAGCCATAAGCAGGGCTTATGGTCTGTCTGAACAAAATAAAGTGAGTACCAAACAGGTATGGCCTCAACTTCTTCAAGGTCCAGACCACAGCAAAGGCCTTCTCTCAGAAGCTGACCGATGCTTCTCCCTGGGAGTCTACTTTCTGCTTATAAAAGATACTGAATGGACAATGAATGGTTTGGAGTAGTCAGGACTTTGCAGAAGTGGAGCAGAGCACATGGCTTGCTTCAGGTTATCAAATGCCTTCTGACAGATAAATGCTAGATTGTCAGGCCTTGTCAGGCCCAGGCTCCTCTGAGACAGTTCTTTCACAGGTACTGAGATCATCTCCCTCAGGAGGCTGACTCTCAATGGGAGTCTGAGAGGAGGATACCTCTTTATCCTTCTTGCTCTTTGTCTTTGGAGCTGGCTGGTCCATTTCTTCAGAATCCAGAGCTCCCTCAGTGCCTAACTGCTCGGCCTCAGCCCTAATGATAGCAAAGACACTGGGCCCGATTCACAGAACTAACTTAAGACAAAATCCTAAACTTACTACCATTTTGGTATTCACAGAAGGCACTTACTCATTTTGGTATTCACAGAAGGCACTTACTCATTTCGGTATTCACAGAAGTTAGGAGTCCTAACTTTAGGACTCCTAAATGCCTTCTGTGAATACCGAAAGTCTTAAAATTAGGATTTTTCGCAGTTTAGTAGTAGTATAATTAGGAGTCCTAACTTTAGGACTCCTAAATGAATTCTGTGAATACCGAAAGTCTTAAAATTTGGATTTTTCTCAATTTAGTAGTCCTAAGTTTAGATTTAGGACTACTAAATTGAGAAAAATCCTAATTTTAAGACTTTCGGTATTCACAGAAGGCATTTAGGAGTCCCAAAGTTAGGAGTCCTAACTTTACTACTACTAAACTGAGAAAAATCCTAATTTTAAGACTTTCGGTATTCACAGAAGGCATTTAGGAGTCCTAAGGTTAGGAGTCCTAACTTTACTACTACTAAACTGAGAAAAATCCTAATTTTAAGGCTTTCGGTAGTCACAGAAGGCATTTAGGAGTCCTAAAGTTAGGAGTCCTAAATTTAGGACTACTAAATTGAGAAAAATCTTAATTTTAGGAAATTCGGTATTCACAGAAGGCATTTAGGAGTCCTAAAGTTAGGAGTCCTAACTATACTACTGCTAAACTGAGAAAAATCCTAATTTTAAGGCTTTCGGTAGTCACAGAAGGCATTTAGGAGTCCTAAAGTTAGGAGTCCTAAACTTAGGACTACTAAATTGAGAAAAATCCTAATTTTAAGAATTTCGGTATTCACAGAAGGCATTTAGGAGTCCTAAAGTTAGGAGTCCTAACTATACTACTACTAAACTGAGAAAAATCCTAATTTTAAGACTTTCGGTATTCACAGAAGGCATTTAGGAGTCCTAAAGTTAGGAGTCCTAACTTCTGTGAATACCGAAATGAGTAAGTGCCTTCTGTGAATACCAAAATGAGTAAGTGCCTTCTGTGAATACCAAAATGGTAGTAAGTTTAGGATTTTGTCTTAAGTTAGTTCTGTGAATCGGGAACACTGGCTGAAATTCCCATCATTTCTGCATGAGTTCTGAACTCCACTTCAGACCAGGCTGCAGTTTCCAAATGATTGCCCAGTAGACAGTCCACAGGTAGGTAGGGGGATGCCACAACTCTCTTTGGACCAGTTACCCATCCTCAGCTGAGATTGACAACTGCCATGGAATGATCTGTCCGGGTACTGTTAGCATTGGTCACTTGGTAAATCTGACCAAGTAGAATCTGCTCAGGAGACACAAGGTTCTCTGTCACCATAGTGACACTGGCCCCTGTGTCCCTGTATGCCACAGCTTCCTGACTATTGATAAGAGGCTGTTGTCTGTATTTGCCTAAGTTAGTGTGACTTACAATAAGGGTGGCAAGCTCAGTGCCACCGCCACAGACTAAAACAGCCTGAGTGGGTGTCCTGAATAGGCCAGAGCCTATTTCAGTACCCAAGTTTAACCCAGCTAAACTCTTGGGGGCACTATTACTACCAGTGCTATTGCTAGGGGCACTAGGAGGTTTAGTAGTAGTAATAGCAGTATTGGTTCTAGATTGTGAGCAATCGGCATCCTTTGCCCCTTGGCCTTTTTCCTTACACAAATAGCACCAAGGTTTCTTAATAGAGGAGGAAGAGGAATGAGACCTGCTCCCAGAGGAAGCTTTGTGAGGGCCTTCTTTTCTTTTCTTTAGATTTATCGCCCCTTTCTCTTGGGCCTTAGAAGAATCTTGCTGCTTCTGGTCACCACCACCATGAGACTTTTGTTTCACCCTGGTGCGGACCCACTTGTCTGCCTTCTTTTCCAGTTCTTAGAGAGAGGTCAGATCTGAGTCCACCATGTACTGGTGCAGTTGCCGATTTTTACAGTTGTTAATGATGTGGTTCCTTACAAGTAAATTGTACAGTCCCTCATAATAATGCACATTACTTCCATGAAGCCAGTCTTCCAGAGCCTTAATAGCACTATCTACAACATCTACCCAGTCTTGGGTGTATGCCATCTGTGTGTCCCTAAACCTAACCCTGTATTGCTCAGTGGTTAAACCACACCCATCTATGAGGGCACTCTTCAAGGTTTTGTAATTGTCTGCATCTTCTTCCTTCACAGTCAAGAGTTTGTCTCTTCCTTAGTTAGAAGAGGAGAACCACAGGATAGCTGCCCACTGGCCCTGAGGAAACTTCTGAACTATACAGCCCCTCTAAAGTAGTAATCAACGTATGCATGTCATCACCCTGCTGGTAAGGAGGGACTATCCTGCTCAAGTTCCTAGAGTCAAAGGAGTGTTCCCTAACTCTAGGTTCACTAGTGCTGCCACCATGGGATTCTAATCCCAAATTCTTCCTAGCCCTCTGTACTTCTAGGGTTTCCTTATCTAGGGCCAACTGTTCCTTCTTTATTCTGAGCTTTGCTCTCTTAACTTTGAGCAGGTGGTATTCCCTTTCTAAAGAATCCACTCTCTTGCTATAGATGGAGGTCCCTATTGAAGTGGCAGAGGAGGTTGAAATAACTTTGGAGGACTTGGACACTTTGTACCCACCCAGGAGGAATAAAGGGGTCCTACTTCAAGCGCATCCCGTATGTCACTAGAGCTATTCCCTGGAGGACAAGAGTTCTCAAATAAGGGGTCGTCAGACTCCTCCTGGACATGCTCAGAAGCAGAGTCATTGGTGTTGGACACCCCTGGCTCATCTCCTGAAGCATCAGCCTCCATATCTAAGTTATCCTGCCCATCTGACTTTTTTTTGGGCAGCAATAACTATTCCCCAAAGATTACTTCACTGTTTATACACAACTCTCCAAATGTCACTTGTAAATAATTCTTCATAGTCTTGAGCAAGGCCTCCATGCCTTCAATTATTTTTTTAATTAAATGCTCAATATTTTGGCTCGAATAATCCTAGCACGAGGCATATTTGCTTGTTTTGAGCATTTTATAGTTTTTGTGAGCCTCCCATATGACAAAGTTTTTGTGCTTTAGTGCATTTCATTCACTACTCATTTGTGACTTTCCACCCACTCTATTCATCTGTAAGCTTCACAAACAAACACTATGTTTCTGGTGTTCATCACTAACACCTCATATCTGATCTTTGCCACACACCTCCTTCTGCATATCTCACTATACCGATCTTCTGAGAGCATCTCATAAGTGTCTCGCACAGCAAGCCTTTTTACATTGGTAAGCATCTCTCATCCACAAAAACACTGTGCATCCCATTTTTGTGAGCATCCCACACAAGGCTAATTCTTATTGCTAATTTATCTCTTAGGGCTTTTTATAATTTTGTGCAAGAATATGCGGTTTGAGTGCACTCTACACTCGTATCATTCATCTGCAATAACGCTTCCATAGATTAGACATCAAAACTTTCTGTATTGTGTTGTATACTTTGCGAAGCATTAAGGATTTCTTCACCCTCCAGTCACAAGAATGCAGGCAATAAACTTCCAGTGTTTGAGAAGCTATTCTCGCTCTCCTTCTTGGGCCCACTAAACAAGGTGTTTCAAAAAGGGATCCAACTGACTTTAATACCCAGACACACAGAATCATATACCATAATATTAGACCTGACAGCCTTAGGGTGGTCTTCCCCCAAACCTTTTGCATGTTTACCTTCTCTTTTTGGTTATTCTTTTTGTTGGCCTTAGGACTCAGAGCACTTTACCACAGCTGACCAGTGCTAAAGTGCATGTGTTTATCCCCCAAACATGGTAACATTTTGTGTATACACAACTAGCATATTTAATTTACTTATAAGTGCCTTATAACAGTGGTATACCATATACCCAGGGCCTGTAAATTAAATGCTGCTAGTGGGTCTGCAGCACTGATTGTGCCACCCACACAAGTAGCCCTTTAAACATGCCTCAGGCCTGCCACTGCAGAGCCTGTGTGTGCAGTTTTACTGCCTTGTGAACTTGGTATTAAAAACCCCTTGCCAAGCCGTAAACTCTTTTATTACACATACCTCACCCCTAATGTAGGCCCTAGGTAGCCCATATGGCAGGGTGCTATGTTACTAAAAGGTAGGACATGTACTTTTAAGTTTTGCATGTCCTTGTAGTGAAAAACTCCTACATTCGTTTTTCACTTCTGTGAGGCCTACTCCTCTTATAGATTAACATTGAGAATTACTCAAAACACTCTTTTGAGCTGTAATTCCTGATTAGAAAGGAGTAGCTGTGCCATGTTTTCCATCTTTGGTATGTTAATGATAAATCCTCGTTACTGGTAAGGTTGAATTTCATATTACTATTTTAGATATGCCACTTTTACAAAGTTGACATTTCTCTGCTCTTACAGCTTTGTGTGTGTGTAGCCTGTCTCCAATACACTCCCATATTAGTCCAATTGTATTTTTAGGTTTAGGAATGTCGCAAAGAGCATTCAGTTTATTCTTCCTTTTTTGTCCCACCTTTGTTTGCTTCGTGCATGAAGATGTAAGTTTAAAAAAACATGTTTTTTTCACATTTGGTCTAATTACTTTGTAAATGTAAATAACAATTTAAGCATACTTGCAAACTGTAACTACATGCCTGTCTTTATCAATGTTTCACTACAAAACTATGCGATTGTATTTGTTTAATGGAGTGTACGATTCTCAGACAATAGTCGATTTATATCGGGTCACTGGAAAGTCCAAACGGTTGTCCTTGTCCCCCCCCAGAAATTTTGTGTCTCCGACACCCCGGAGACGGGGCTCTGTGTCTCGCTCCCCTTTAAAAATACTTTGGGCCCCAGGGGATGGGGTTCCCGGTCCGAACCTAGCCTTGGAAGGTGGCCTCGCGCCCCCCTGCCAATTAAAAATACTTCAGTCTTTCGGGGACGAGGTCACCTGGGTCCAAAAACAGCTCAGTGACAGGTGCTTGACACCCTCCCCTCCCTCCCCTCCCCCCTCAAGAAATGTGTTGTCCTCAAGGCCCTTGCCCATCCTGGGAGGGGGGTTTAAAAAGAAGCACAGGATCTCTTACTTTTTTATTTTTCCATAAGTTTGCGGATCCTTGAAAATTTGGTTTTTGAAACCAGACAAGGTCCCTCAGGAACCCCACCACCAGCCCTAAGGGGTCGGGTTATCCCTACCCTACCCCCTTGTGTCTTTTTTAAAACTTTTATTTTGGATTTAGGACTGAGTCCCGAGTCCTGAGATGGCAGCCACCACTTCCTCATTGAGGTGGTGGCGGCCTCTCAGATTGAGACGTGTCGGCTCCGGTATCTATACAATTCTTTAACCTCAATTTCTCCATAACTGCAGAACAAATTTATACCAAAACACAAAAAGAAATCTTTCTGGACCAAGGTCTATCTTTCTGCCAAATTTGGTGTAAATCCATTCTGCAGTTTTGGCTATAGCTGTGCTCATGTAAAGCCTCCAATATCCAGCTGGCGCTATGTAAACCTGCAAAATAAAATATAAAGCCTTCCGAGGATGAAACACACCTTGGGTTGCCTATATTCGAATGCTGGTTGCAAGAGTTGGCATAGAACCTGGTTACAGTCAGAAGAGAATCTGACAGTCTGAAGAGAATCAAAATATTCAGCTTTTACAGTGCAGTCTGCGAGCTCTTACAAGCACAACAGATCTCTCTGCTCCAGCCTCAGTCTCCAGGAAACGCAATGCCTCACGTAAATGCGAGACCTATTGCATTGCAAATGCTTGTTTTAATTCTTCCTGTTTGGGAAAGCAAATGCAAGGATGATAGTCTGCTTTATACCCCACCATCCCCGTTTTCACAGTTAATCAATGGGGTCGCATATTGTTATCTGTCTAACTCATAAGACAGTTCTATTTGCCACCACCTATGAATAAACAATTTGCAATGTTATCTCTTAGTACATAGGTTGCATTGGAAATTGTATTTCCATTAGCAAAATGGGCAGTGAGGGCCAAATTGTGCATCCTTGGTTTGGGAGCAGAAATACGTTGAGCCCTAACTCATGAATTATCAATAGCAATTTGATAACCCAGACACTGAGGGCCTTGTTCACAAAGGAATAGTTAGACATTTGGTGTAAGTTTACACCAAATGTCTTAATTTACTACTTTTCGGTATTCACAAAGATAAGTTATGAGTACTATCTTTACGGCTGTGGAGTTTCCACACTCGGGTTAAGTTTCCGCAATTGGAGTGGAGTCCGAGTGCGAAAACGTCCCCCGATTGTGGAAGCTCCGGCCCTGGGTCAACAACACAGTGCTCGGACTGGAATGTGTCACTCTCATTGCTTTTACCACCAATTCAAGCCTTGGTAATCCACTCCACATCAGTGCTCATCGGTGTCATGGTACACTGCAAAAATATTAACCCTGTCACACCAGTGTCAGTAGCATCTGCGCATGTCTTGTGCAAACCAAGACACTGCAAAGCTTAAAATGAGCCACAATATAAGTCTAGTACCCTAGCAGCCTTGGTTAGTCGGCGGTTCATTCGTAAATGTATTTGTCTGTCTATTTAGCTACTGGGTGTACAAAAATACTTTGCTGCATCTAAATGTATCATCCGATTCTTAGATTCAAGATTAGTGAAAAGTTGCAAGGACAAATTGCACTAATGACGGCAGAGAATAGGGACATTTCCCATAAAAGGGAAAGTGAAAATGTCCTAATCACCCGCACATTTGTAGGGATGATGAGTTTTAGCACTGCTTTAGCGCTGGTGCCGCCTGGTGAGACAATCATTTTTAGCGACCCCTACCCCCCATGAACTCCTCCTCCTCGGACTCCCTCACTACCACCCTGCAAAAGTGCCCCTCATCTCTCCACAGCCCCTCTCTCACATACATTTCATTTATTTTAAAGAACTGGTAAAGGCTGGCTTTACTAAACCACTCAGTTATCCACACAAAATACAGATTTGTTTTTTGCAGCAGGCATATTAACTCTCTGTGCTACTTCATGGTCAAAACTAGCACTAGACAAAATCACGATCTCTCTCTGAAGTAGGAACATTAATCACAAGAATTATCATGACATATTTATTGCTGCCTGAAAGCTGGATGCACAAGTATCTCTGCAGCAGGTGCTTTTAAATCTTCAATAATGCTCAACGCAGCACCCCCCCTAAGGTCTGTGCCCCCCCCCCAGGTGGCAAGAGAGCATGCTGGTATTTGCAGTTCATTGCCCACTTAATCATGCCAAACCCCAGTGGGTGCCTGGATCTGTCCGAAGTGTCAAAATGTCTTTACCCAAGCGGGCGGATTAGAGTAGCAACAGTGCCACTATGCTGTCAATATTTTCCGACGGCTCAGGGCCTCCTCGTTCCTGTCACCGCTCACAAGACCAGCAGTGTGGATCCGCTAAAAGATGCGGCGGGGCATTCCGCGACCGGACTAGCCGCAATTAATTCCAAACACTAGGTTGTCCCATAGGAATGCCACACACGAAAGGGTTCACACACAAATGCCGCGGGTAACAGCACACCAGCCTGTAACACTCCAACCCAGTTCAGGCCAAACGCGTTTCGGGCGACCTCACGCCCTTGTTCACTGGCTACACATTGGAAACAGAGGCTAAATGTTTGCACCTGTTTTATTCAATGGGCGGCGGCAAGAAAGCATGCTGGTATTTGCAGTTCATTGCCCCACTATGGGGCAACCTAGTGTTTGGAATTAATTGTGGCTAGTCTGGTTGTGGAATGCCCCGCCGCATCTTTCAGCGGATCCACACTGCTCAGTCTTGTGAGCGGTGACAGGAACGAGGGGGCCTAAGCCGTCGGAAAATATTGGCAGCGTAGTGGCACTGTTGCTGCTCTAATCTGCCCACTTGGGTAAAGACATTGTGACACTTCGGACAGATCCAGGCACCCACTGGGGTTTGGCACGATTAAGTGGGGCAATGAACTGCAAATACCAGCATGCTCTCTTGCTGCCGCCCATTGGGGCGGGACTTCCTATTTTGAATAAAACAGGTGCAAACAATCAGCCTCTGTTTCCAATGTGTAGCCAGTGAACAAGGGCGTGAGGTCGCCCGAAACGCATATGGCCTGAACTGGATTGGAGTGTGACAGGCTGGTGTGCTGCTACCCGCGGCATTTGTGCGTGAACCCCTTCGTGTGTGGCATTCCTATGGGGCAGAATCACGGGTAAGAGTGAGCATCACAGTCTCATGTTATTTACAGCTCTCATGTCAGTGATAAGCCTGACACGTTTCTGAACTTCTTGTTCTCATCAGAGGCTCGACAAATGAGTTCATGCTGACACACCCACGCATTTATACATCATTTTGGCGCCCTCTGATGGACTTCAGCGCAATGCTTGCTGGGGTTTGTAGTGTGTGTCAAAATCAGTAGTCCACAGATGGATGCACGTTTATTTAAAAGCTGTTGTTCATCTAAGCCCTTGAATGGGCCTCGGAATGCGTGCCACTCATAAATCCCTTCCACTTCTTTGGGCTCGGCAGAATTTCCGGGCCCCGTGACCCCCAGGGATCAAGGGGTGGTGCATCCTTCGCGGCCGGGCCACCGCGTATAATATCTCGCTATAAGTTTGCCCGCAGGCAAGGACGCACTCAACAGCAGATTCACGGGTAAGAGTGAGCAACACAGTCTGATGTTATTTACAGCTTCCATGTCGGTGATAAGCCTGACGCGTTTCTGAACTTCTTGTTCTCATCAGAGGCTCGACGAATGAGTTCGTGCTGACACACCCACGCAATTTAATACATTATTTGAGACTAAAATTACAACAATCCAATCAGTAGAAGCAGAGATATGCAATTTTGAAGATTTTAGGTAAGTACAGCACCTAAAAGCAGAAAGCGCCACTCGCAGTTATCTGGTCGTGCGAAACCGGATGAAAGTCTCAGGGTCAGTTTGACCGCAATGGAGTGTGGGCCAGATATGGGGGCCATGTTTGTCCCGCTGAAAGAGTAACCTTCAAAAGCCCTGCTCGAATAGGTCCGTTCGAGATGGAGTGGGCTGCGAGGTGCATGGACAGCTTTATGGATGGTCGCTGATGTAGTGTGAAGAGCATGCTGGGCGTTGCGGATGGATATCGCTGGAGCATAAAGATCCTATTGAGTGTCACAGATGCTCATTCCTGGAGATTAAAGTTGGTGGTCATCGCGGGCTGTCAATGCTCTAAAGTGAAGTGCAGATCATGTGTTGCAGAATATCACTAATTGTTGCTGTGGCAATAAGAGTCAGGTACACTGGAGCTTGGTATTTGTGTGTGGCAGGGGACGCAAGATCATGGCACTAACAGACCTGTTCGTTGTCACCAAGAGCCCAAAACTTCAGGATTTTTCCTTTTCTTGAAAAGGGAGTTAAACTGATGTCACACCAACGGTCCAGGACTTGAGGGGCACCTCTTGGGGATCAGGAACCCACTCCTGCAGTGACCAGCAGGACTCAGGCAGGTCCAGTTGCAGGACCAGGCAGTAGTTCAGCTGGGCAGATGCAGGACGTTCTCTGGCGCTTGTTATGTCCCTGTAGCTCAGAACAGGAGGTCGCACAGCTGACTCTTGGAGTCACTTCAGCCTGGGATGAAGGGTACAGGTCTGGTCTTCTTTCTCAGCATGTAGCTGGGCAGAAGGCAGCAGGGCAGCAGAGTAGCAGAGCCGAAGGGTAGCAGTCCTTCTGGCACAAGTGCAGTACAGCAGTCCTTCTTCTGTAGCATCGATAGGTCCAGAGGTGTGCAGAAGAGTTAGGTCTGAGGGATCAATATTTATACTTGGTGCCAGCATTTAAGTAGGAGAAGGTTCTGGAGGTTTCCTTCCCGAGCGGTGTTTGGGATTTCCTGGCTCCCTGCCCTGGGCTGGTTTTGTTTGGGGACATAAATGACTAGTGTCAAACCCTTTGTGAGTGTGCTGTGCAAGTGTGGTAGGTGACAACTCCGCCGCCTAATCAAGTCAGAGATGGCCCATCCTGCCAATACCTATTCCTCCTTTGTCTCACTGTCTGGGAGCAATACACAAATACCAACTGCCAGCTACACAGGTCATGTGACCCAGGATACAGTTTGCAGGCACCAAATGGTTGGGACAAGATAATTCTAACTACTAAAAGTTATATTTTCAAAATTGTGACTTAGAATCCAACTTTATCAATGAAGAGGGTTTCAAATAATAATTGTTTAGACACAAAACTTGATATTCATCATTGCTCCTAAGTGAAAGTTAGCACTTATTAAATGTAATAAAAAAATATCCTATGGTAAAGAGGCAGGCCTTTGAGAAGCAAAAACGAAATGTAAGAGTTTTTTACTACCAGGACATGCAAAAGTAAAAAGTACATGTTCAACTTTTTAAATACACTATGCCCTGTCCTCTGGGCTATGTATGGCCTACCGTAGGGGTGATATAGATGTATTAAAAAGGAAGGTTTAGCCCTGGCAAAAGGTTTTTTTTTCAAGTTAAAATGTCAGTTTAAACTGTACCCACAGACTCCAATGGCCTGGGGCATGTTTAAAACGCTACTTTGGTGGGTGGCACAATAAGTGCTACAGACCCAATAGTAGCATTTAATTTACAGGCCCTTAGTAAATGTAGTATTACTCTCCTCACTTATAAGTCAATTAAATGTGCCACTTGGGTGTAAGTTAATGTTGCATTTTTTTAGGGAGTGAGCACACATACTTTTAGCACTGGTCATCAGAGGCAAAGTGCACAGAGTGCGAAAGCCAACAAAAACAAGATCAGCAGAAATGGAGGAGTAAAGCAAATAATTTGAGTGAGGACCACCCTACAACTGACAGGTTGAACACTTACCCCTCCCAGCTGAAAGTGGGTAGAACTACCTAACCTCCTTGAAGTTTTCATCACTAAGGTGGAGGAACCTGGAGAGACTATCAGTGTTGGTGTGGTCTGACACAGGACGGAGTTCCACCATCCAGTCCATTCCCTGTATGCGGATAGACTTATTCAACAGCTTGGGATTGCTACCCTTCATTTGCATGAGCCATTTGTGGGTTGTCTGAACCCAGAAGTGAGTCCCAATCAGGTATAGTCTCAGCTTATTCAGTGCCCAGACCACAGCAACTCCTCAGAGAAATCAGGGGCCTTGACTACAGGTGCTGCACACATGGCCTCCATGAGGGTGTCAAAGACTTCTGACTTGCCTCTGTCAAATTCAACTATTTGGACTGCAGAATTCCTCCCTGGTGGACCCGCCCTCAACTTGCAATCCAGCAAGCTGAGGCAGGCCCCCAAGGGTGACAATGTCCTCCCTGGCTGGCTCAAGGGCAGCTTCTGAAGGTGCCCTGCCAACCTTGACCATGAGAAATTCAGAGGCAGGCTTCCCTCACCCCTTTCAATGATAGTGTGCTCTAGGTCATTGCCAACCAGACAATCTATAGGCACAGTAGAGCTCACAGCTGCCTTTAGAGAACCTGAGAGCCCACTCCCCCCCAACTCAAAGGGAACCAGATTCACTGGGTAGTGACTATCGTGTCTTTTTATGACTATGACCTGGTGGAATATATTTGGGAGGACACCCTCTGAAGGTACCGAATAACACTTCACAATAATCATGCTGGCTCCTGTGTCTGTCAGAGCCTCCACCGTGTACCCTTAGTTGGTGACCCATTACCTACACTTAGAAGAATTGGAAGGCATATAGGCTTTTGGCACCATCTCTCTATTCCCTAGTGTGGAAATGTGGATTTTCCTGATCAGTTATGTCCCCTATCTTGGACCCCAACGGTTCTATATGCATGTTACAAGTACATGTATGTTCCCTCCAGTTCCAGTTTCTAAGACGCAAACATATGTGTGTCTACCGTCAACATGTTCTCTGTCAGATCCGCCATCACAGGGCTGGATATTCGATTCTTAAGTATGACAGGCCACCGACTTTATATGGCTAAGTTACTCCATTTTTACAGTTCAGACAAGTAGGCCCGATTCTGTCCTCAAGCCTTTCCCTGCTTTCTGTCTCTGACAGCTTCAGCTTGAGCTCGCATCTGTATCCATGAACTTTGTCCTACTCCCTGTGCAGCTAACGGTGCCTGCCTCGGCCAGTTTTCGCCTGTCTGCCAAGAAGCTGTATTTCACCTTCGAATTATCTATTTTGCTCTCCAGCCGATGCATTCCTGTCCAGTGATTTAGGTAAACATTTCCTTTGGCTCACAAGCAAAGGACTCAGCCTTTCCGTCCTCCTGCAAGTGATTCATAGCCCTGTTGCCATGGAAAGTTTTCTATCCCTCGCATCTCATATAGACACTTAGACGCTTGTACACGTACACAGTCAGTATAGAATAGATTCTGTCCGAGAGTCTCTTCCTTGTGGATAACATAGTTCTTTAAACATAGGATGTTAGATATGATTTGGGATTAGGTTGACTTGACCCCAGACTTCTCGTCTCCACATGTAGAGCTAAATGTCAAGTCCCCTTCACCCCCTAGTTGCACGTCAATTACACGTCATGCTGCCGCGCGCGCATCTATGCCAAGTATTATCTTATAGATCCACCTATGTCTGATAATTCTAACCAATCATGTTTCTTTTATTCCTTATTACGCCTAGTTTCGATTATGTCACTGTTTTGTCACTTTTCTTATCAAATGTTACGCCTTCTACATTCGTTTCATTGTAATGTACTTATTATAAAAATACATGTCTGTTAATAAATTATTGTACTTCACTTCCTGAACCCTCGTGGTGACGGAACCTGAAGGCCGCGACTCGAGTCGGCCATTTTGAATGGAATAAAGCCCATTAGAAAACCTCTTATACCACGGATTCTGCCTCTTGTTATTTTGAGCTATTTACTTTATTTTAAGATTCCGTATGAAATTCAGTCCGGTAATATTTATTTTATTTACCACATAATGGCGCCCGAACAGGGACACTTTCTCATCTCACGCGCCGGCGGTGCGTTGCAGGCCCGGTCTCCTGCCACAGCTGGACGGACCATAAACGCGTACCAGCAGGATTTCCTGTAAGCTCCCTCCGGTCAAGCGGGGGCGACTGAGGCTGCGATCAACCCAGACGAGGCGGTGAGAAGTGCGAAGTATCCCGACCAGAGCCTAGCTGAGAGAGCAAGATCCGAGGTATACAGAGGCCCACCAGGTTTTCCGAAATCCCGACGTCCAGAGGGTCCGATGTCCGCAGTTATCGAGTCCTGTCCATTCTCTGAGGCCTTCCGTTTCAAGGAGCTACTCGGTGAGTACCATCGCCGGGGAGGCGTGTTGACGCGCACATAGGTTGTGCCGGTCAAGACGGATTTGGGTACACAAATCCGGTCTGCACTGTTTAGCAGTGTATATGTACTGTTTAGCAGTATATCAAGTATTCCGAAGTATTCAGTTATTGTCAAGAATTCATATCAAGTATTCCGAAGTATTCAGTTATTGTCAAGAATTCAGCGTGGTGATTAGTTAAGCAGACTGTCATCATTGTCGATCATTGTTATAATGTTTAATGTTTAATGTTTAAAGTATTCAGAAATGTCTTGCATATTGTGGTATGAATGATTGTTCATTGTTCACTGTTCATTTATGGTGTTTCTCGTATTAAGCAAGTTCAAGAGTAAGTATCAGATCAGTTGTCAATATGCCGCTCTTCTCGAAGTTAAGACAAATTACTACCAGAAAAGGGGTGCTTGAAGAAGCAGTTCCTATTCCTCCTAGAGACACTCCAGGACATTTCATGTACCATAAGCATGGCTTAGATGCCATATTGTTTCTTGATCTATGGGTAGATTATACCAAAGGATTACCGGAAAGTCAAAGGTGGCCCATAGCGGGAACCTGGGATGCAGAGTGCATCATGAAAGTGGAGGAAGAGTTATGGAAAAGAAAGGTCAGACAGTCACAGAAAGACGCTGTTGAGTTATGGCGTAAAGAATCTCATAGACGAACAGAAAAAGCACGTAGACAAGAAGAGAGGAGTAAAGAAAGTTCAAATAAAGTTCAAGAAAATCTATTAATTGAGGAAGGTATCCGAGTGAAATCAGAACAAGTGAATAGACAAAGGAATGCTCTTATGAATGGTATGTATCCCCTTCTAGCCGAAGGACTGCCTAAGGCTGTTACGGAGGTGCCAAAAGACTTGCCACCCCCATTATTTCCAATTAAGGTACATCCAAAGGGGCATCCCAGAACCGCAGAAGATGTTTTTCTTTCCTCATATCTAGACGATGCAGCTCCCGAGTATGCTAACGCCACACCACATAGACCGTCTGGCGGAGGGGTTCAACGTCAGGATCAGGTATCTGTCCCCGTGCAACAGCAAGTCCCGATACAAGCTTCGGCAAGCACATCTGTTTCCGCATCTGTCTCCGCAGTCGACTCTACAGAGGTATCAACACCCATAGTTGCTGTGTCACGTTCAACGAATCCATTCACACCCGACGCCCCAGATGGGGCCACGGGAGGTGCTAGCAGTACTTTTACACCACCTAGAATAAATAAACTTGTCTTTCAAGAGTCAACACATTCACGTACACCAAAATTCGTAAATGAGCGTACGCTTAAGGAACTCCTTGTAAATTGTAGATATGACCCAGTGGTTGGTAAAGAGGACGAAATGGTCCTGGCATCATTACGTATCAGGCGAGCCGCAGAGTATTTAGCAAAGTTACCAGGGATGACTACGCATCTAGATAACATATATCATTTTGTTCAAACAGGACGAGATCCAGGATGTATTAACAGAGCTATGGAATTCCAGAAAGTAGAGATACAGGGGGAACTGTTACGTTTCCTCATAAACTGTGTAATCAGAAATCAAGATCGTCCGGGGGTAGACCCGAATGCAATGCTTATTCTTACAAGATGGAGTCAGAATATATCAGAAGGGAGACACGATAAGCAAAATTGTATAATAGCCATGTGCCGAAAAATACGTAAAGAAATAGAGCGTATTCATGAAAAGAGATTGGGAACAGACGAGTTTGAGCAAGATGAAGTGTCCGAATCAGGGAATTCCGCAAGACAGTCAGAGACAATAGCCTATGTAGGCAAAGGAAGATACTGTGAAAATACTAGATGTTTTTCTGATCCCATACACTCTGTATGTCCAAATAATAGCAGAACGTATCCGACGCCTGTAATAAATCTGAAATCTCCTGAACATTTGTTTCAAGCCGCAGATAAAATACTACGAGAACGAAGAGGTTATCACCTCCTCGATTCCATGGATGAGCAAGAATTAGCCAGATCAGCCGTTCACTGGATTGACAGTCCTGAAAAATACGGTGATGAGACCGTAGCACACACGTTTTTTAACCTCAGTACAGATGAACAACGTTTAGCTGGAATATATATGATTCAGCAACTCCTCATATTATATAAGAGCCAACATGCTGACCCTGGTCCTTTACCTGATATATTAACGGAACTACTCACGAACAGATGGAGAGGTTCTAGTAACAAGCTAATTAAAGAGATATTAGTGTCACGTAAGCAGTATGTCCTTTTTGTAAGTCCGGATTCTCTCTCGCTGCCCCACAGAGAAAGAGTGCCGTACTATATGGATAGACAAAATCCCCTACGAGAAGTGCACCCAATAAAAGGCGAAGACAATGAGTTTCACCGTGTATTTGTTTACACACCCATATCAAAAATGGAATTATTAGAAATGAAAAAAGTAGTACCTAGTCATGACAAAGACCCAGCGGGTTTCCACCGAGAAATTAAAGACATGTTACTGATGGGAGAGTACACCTTTCCTGATATTATGACGATATTAAAGGTGCTTTTGCCTGCTGGCATATATGAAAAACTGAAAGAAAAAGAGTGGGAAGTGGGAGACCAAAAGATAGACTGGACAGCATTAGCAGAGGAAGAAAGGGGCCGAGCTGCAGGTTCAGGGCTCGGGGATAAAGTTAAACTATTACCAGGTTTACTAGTACAGGTACTGCCACGTTTATTAACTACAAAAAAGGAAGATTGGGGTGCAATCACAGCCTGTAAACAAAAGCAAGATGAAGACACAAGCGATTATTATGCTCGATTTGAAAAATGTTTTGGTATAAATAGTGGTATAAAAGCAAGTAGTGACTCATATCCACATTTATTTGTGACAAAATTAGTGGAAAATGCATTGCCTCCAGTGAAGAATAGAATATTGAAATTCGAGAGTACCTGGCAAAGTAACACTCCGTCGCAAATGCTACAAATGTTACAGTATCATCACAATAGAATTAGGGATGAACAAGAACACGAGCATAGACGCATGAAGGATACAAAAATGAAAATGCTAGTTTCTCAGACAGTACCAGCAGATGGTCACAAAAAGGGTGTGACACATTCTGGTGATTCTGCAGTTCCTGTAAAAGGAACCTGCAATTACTGTAAACAACTAGGCCATTATGTACATGATTGTCAAGTCCTGAAACGTAATATAGCTACAGGTATTGCAAAAGAGAGACCACGATTAGTTAGACAAGATCAGAATGAACAAGGAGCTATGCAGCATGGACAGTCCATGCCAGTTCAGCAACAGTCCATGCCAGCCTCACAGCAACCCATACAGTTTGTGCCAGCTGCACCACCGTTGCCTGCTACTGCCACACAAACCACAACACGACAAATGTATCAGACTGCACAGTATGAATACCCTGAGTATCAGCGTTACGCATGAACCAGCCTAGAGAGGGAAGTTGACTTACCGCTTATCGAGATTCCGGTAGATCAAGAAGGACCTTATGTACATAGTGAATTATTAGGTCAAGATAGAAAATTCTTACTCGATACAGGGGCAAGTCGAACAACCATAAAACGTAGTGAAGTTCCAGGGGCACCCCTCTCAGGCTCTCAAAATGTTTCCCTTGGTTTTTCAGGAAAACCTATTGTTAATGAAGTATCACAGCCTCTACCACTTACGATAGGACCTTTGACACGAACTACAGATTTATTGCTTACTAAATCATGCCCAGAAAATCTGTTAGGAATTAAGACTCTGAAAGCACTAGGAGCCATAATATGTTGTTCTCCGGAAGGAGTAAGGTTGTTTTTACGTGATTTTAAAGGTCACTATGTGTCCAGAGACATGGATCCCCGACTACAGACTTTACCAGTACATCTATGGGCACAAGGCCCTACGGACGTTGGCTGCATGAACATTACACCCTATCGAGTTACATTGAAAGCAGGAGTGGTACTACCACGAATGCGACAATACAAGTTACCGCATGATGCTGTAGTGGCTTTGTTGAAAATCATTGATGAGCTAATTGCCCAGGGAGTAGTTGTAGAAACAGACTCCAATGTATGTAATTCACCGATAATTCCGATTCTTAAACGAACTGATCCTACTGCCCCACCAGTGTACCGATTGGTTATTGATTTGCGTGAACTAAACAAGTGTATTGTACCACAGTTCCCTGTGGTCCCTGATATATCATCATTGTTGACAGCAATTGATTCCGAAGCAACATTCTTTACTGTAATTGATCTCAAGAATGCCTTTTTCAGCGTCCCAATAGATCCGGAAAGCCAATACTTGTTCGGATTCAGTTTAAATGGGCGCAGCTTTAAATTCTCACGCGCTCCTCAAGGATTTACAGAAAGCCCCAGCATCTACAGCCAAGCACTGAAACGAGAACTTGACAGTATCCACATGCCAGTCAATACTGCACTGCTTCAATATGTCGATGATCTGCTGATCACCGCGAGAAGCGAGTCAGAATGTGAAAAAGCTTCTCTGACAGTTTTACATTTCCTAGCCGACAAGGGGCACAAGGTGTCCCCTTCTAAGCTGCAATTCTGTGTTCAGCGAGTTATTTATCTTGGTCACTCGCTGTCCAAGGAGGGAAGGCAGCTTACACCAGATCGCATCCAGTTAATTGCTAATATGTCAATACCCCAGACACAAAAGGAGGTGCGGGCTTTCATAGGCCTCACTTCATATTGTAGGCAGTGGATCCCTCAGTACGCATTTCTAGCAAAACCACTCATTCAGTTAACCACACAGGAGGCAGCCACATCGACTGTTCTCCCT
The DNA here is from genome assembly GCF_964204655.1 of Triturus cristatus. NCBI lineage: Eukaryota > Metazoa > Chordata > Amphibia > Caudata > Salamandridae > Triturus > Triturus cristatus. The sequence goes on from NC_140591.1 coordinate 1,530,341,339, forward strand.
TGGACTCAGGAACATACACAAGCTTTTGAAAGCCTAAAGGAAGCTTTATGTCAAGCACCTGTTTTAGCAACACCATGTTATAGCAAACCTTTTACACTCTTTGTTACAGAACGCGAAGGTACTGCCTTGTCAGTACTCACTCAGGATCAAGCAGGATCACGCAAGCCATGTGCTTATTTCTCCAGTACATTAGATCCCGTAGCTCAGGCTTTGCCTGCGTGCCTGAAATCAGTGGCAGCGACAGCTTTAGCAATCAGACAAAGCGATGCCATAGTATTAGGACACCCATTGACAGTTCAAGTACCACATGCAGTAGAGGTTCTTGTGAACCGAACACAAACACAACACTTGACCATAGCAAGACTTACCGGTTATGAACTGACATTGTTTCAACCACACATAGAGATCCGACGGTGTAATACATTGAATCCTGCTACACTATTACCTGTAATTGGAACAGACCCACTAGCTCATGATTGTGTTGAAATCATTGAAATAAAGACGAAACCTAGACAAGACTTGACAGACGTTCCATTGTTAGATCCAGACCTGACGTTGTATGTAGACGGATCATGCATGAGAGCAAGTACAGGAGATTTAGTGGCCGCGTATGCAGTCACAACAGACACTGAAGTTATTGAGACACATTGTATAGATACTCTGTCAGCCCAAGCAGCAGAACTTATTGCTCTAACGCAAGCCTGTATTCAAGCCACAAATAAGAAAGTTAATGTATACACTGACTCACGTTATGCATTCGGAGTTGTACACGACTTCGGCGTGCTATGGCGAGAGAGAGGTTATTTAACGTCCCATGGTGCCCACATTCAGCACGGGCCCCTCATTCATGCCTTGTTAGACGCAATACATCTACCCACTGCTATATCGATTATGAAATGTAAAGCACACACGAAGGTTACTGATACCATTTCTCAAGGCAATGATTTAGCTGACCGAACAGCTAAACAGACTGCTCAGAATCGCACATTAGACATGACAAAGCCAATAGTTCAGACACCAACACAGTGTATGACAATTAAGGATCCCGCACTTGACGTAATTGACATACAGACACATGCCACAGCAGAAGAAATAAAGAAGTGGACGGAACTAGGAGGGATCCAGACAGATCAAGGGTGGATGACGAAGGAGAAATCTGTATGGTTTCTCCCTGATTCCATGGTTCAAGCCATTATAGCTACAGTTCACAGTCCAGCACATTTAGGAGAGAAGGCTATGCTAGACAGCATTCAGCACATTTGGTTCAACAAACATTTACGAGCAGCAGCTAAACAAAAAGTTCGTACCTGTATGATATGTTGTCAGTTTAATCCAGGAAAGAGTGTTCCCGTAGAGCAGGGTGGATTTCAGCCTCCTGACCATCCTTTTGAAGTCCTCCAGATGGATTATATTCAGATGGAACGTTGTCGAGGATTCAAATATGTTCTTGTAGTTGTCTGCGCTCTCTCCCGTTGGACAGAGGCGTATCCCGTATCAGATTACACTGCCCCGACTACTGCCAAGCAGCTAGTTCGAGAATTCTTCCCACGGTACGGTTTACCACGTGTTGTATATTCAGATAATGGTCAGCCTTTCTCATCCGAATTAATGAAACATGTCTCACTCTTGTTGGGATATCAGTGGAAATTCCACTGTGTCCGACACCCCGAGGCAGCAGGTCTCGTAGAAAGACATAACCAGACACTGAAAATCAGACTGTCCAAAATATGTAGAGAGAAAGGTGTCGACTGGATAGTAGCATTACCAGTTGCACTCTTTTACATGAGAATGGTAGCACACTCTAGAACAGGGCTATCCCCGTATGAGGTGATCTTCGGTAGACCGCCGAATATGTGGGGGACGCCTATACCACGTAAAATAACTGATGTTGACTGTAATATGCTGACAGATTACCTGGCTTCCTTGATGTCTGCACTACAATCTTCTCGTTCACAGGTAGCTGCAGCCTTTCCCGACAACACTGAGGCGAAACCCCATGACGTTGTTCCGGGTAATCTTGTCTTTGTGAGAAATTTTGACAGGAAAAGTCAACTGGAGCCCAGGTGGAAAGCACCCAAGTTGGTCCTGTTGACCACAAGAACAGCCGTGAAGATCGAGGGACGAAAAGGGTGGATTCATTCAAGTCACGTCAAAAAATTTCATGGACTACCGTCAGATATAGACACTGTGCCCTGCACTCCCTCACAGACTGATTCAAAACTTCCTTTTGTTGAACAGAATGACTCTCAGTGCTATAAATTAAAGCTTAGGCCCAAACAGTCGAGCAATTTGATTGTTTAAGTCCTCTCCAAGGTGAAGCGGTTGAATTGTCTCCGACATGTATCCCTTGGACCTGAGTAGAGAAAATACCCGAGAAATGTTGAAACGACAGGCGTATTGTAAATTACTGCGTAACCACTGTATTGTGACATTATTAATTTTGTTTTTATTGAGTATTTTAGTAATTATTACGAGTGTGATTTTGCACATATATCATCCTATCTCTAGACATGTTTATAATGTTGCTGCAGAACATTCTTTTAGTGACCTACCGCCACATGAATTATCTTATAGACTTGCGCTGCGCAATAACACCTTCATTAGTATGTTACATCATTCCCATCAGACTAGTAATGCCACCAATTGTTGGGTGTGTGGCCGACTTCCTCCCTATCAGAATAACAAAGGAGTTCTGCCTTTCTTTCCACATCCATTCACACACAATGGCTCCTGTGGAGCATGGTTTAGTTTATTAAATTCCATAGACCCAGACACAGCAGTTTATCAACAACATTGGATATGGGGAAATCTGAATCTAGTTTTATTCAAAGTCTGTCACCCTAATAAGGAGGGTCACCCCAGTAGAACAGGAACTGATTTAGAAAATGAAGTGTATAAATTAGGTAATTTTACGCCTAATCTTATGATTCTGAATGTCAAATCCGAAGTTGAACTAATTCTGCCCACTATGTCAGTATTTCCAGTTAAGGGTGAATTATGTGTAAGAAAAGTTGGTTCCATACATATGGGCCATAGCCAATGCGTTACTACAGTAGAATATAGTGATCAAGGTAAATCTTCATTTAGAGCTTCTCGCCATTCTTACTTCATATGTGGTCAGACGGCATATATACGTCTGCCTCTAGATTGGGATGGTACCTGTTACATAGCATTCCTTTTGCCACCTGTTTTCCTAGCTCCCCCTGATTATTATCGAAATGTTCATTTAGTACACAATAGAGAGCAAAGAGATCTCCCAGTTGTCGATTATACTGAAACAGCATGGGACAAGTATGTAGATTTCAATAAAGGTATCTTTCCCTATATAGGTACAATATCAAATAGTAAGCTGATACGCAGACTCACCAAGACTCTTGAAGCTGTAGTAAACGAGACTATAGCCGCCCTAGGCAATCTGACAGAGGAACAATCAGTGATGAGAATTGTTGTTCTCCAGAATCGTCTTGTCCTTGACGTCATCCTGGCCGATAGGGGCGGAGCTTGCAGGGTCATCGGATCCAGCTGCTGCATATTCATACCAGAAAATTCGCCATCTGTATATAAAGCTATAACACGCCTTCATAAGATTGTAAGCCAGATACACGAAAATCCAGGCACTTGGACGTGGTCCGGGTGGTTTTGGAGTGTGATATCAGCCTGGGGATGGAGAGTTCTATCCTTCCTAGGTATTGGCCTTCTTATGCTCTTCAGTTGTTGTTTATGCCTGCAAGGTGGACCAGCGATTTGTGGTCTGTGTGTCACATCATGCATTCCACATCACAGGTCCCGTTCAGAATGCCGGAAGGAAGAAGAAATGATGCTCCATGAGCAAATCAATGGAATGATGAAGATTGATGTCTCGTGAAGGGCAAGAAGGGGACAAGGAGGGAATGTGGAAATGTGGATTTTCCTGATCAGTTATGTCCCCTATCTTGGACCCCAACGGTTCTATATGCATGTTACAAGTACATGTATGTTCCCTCCAGTTCCAGTTTCTAAGACGCAAACATATGTGTGTCTACCGTCAACATGTTCTCTGTCAGATCCGCCATCACAGGGCTGGATATTCGATTCTTAAGTATGACAGGCCACCGACTTTATATGGCTAAGTTACTCCATTTTTACAGTTCAGACAAGTAGGCCCGATTCTGTCCTCAAGCCTTTCCCTGCTTTCTGTCTCTGACAGCTTCAGCTTGAGCTCGCATCTGTATCCATGAACTTTGTCCTACTCCCTGTGCAGCTAACGGTGCCTGCCTCGGCCAGTTTTCGCCTGTCTGCCAAGAAGCTGTATTTCACCTTCGAATTATCTATTTTGCTCTCCAGCCGATGCATTCCTGTCCAGTGATTTAGGTAAACATTTCCTTTGGCTCACAAGCAAAGGACTCAGCCTTTCCGTCCTCCTGCAAGTGATTCATAGCCCTGTTGCCATGGAAAGTTTTCTATCCCTCGCATCTCATATAGACACTTAGACGCTTGTACACGTACACAGTCAGTATAGAATAGATTCTGTCCGAGAGTCTCTTCCTTGTGGATAACATAGTTCTTTAAACATAGGATGTTAGATATGATTTGGGATTAGGTTGACTTGACCCCAGACTTCTCGTCTCCACATGTAGAGCTAAATGTCAAGTCCCCTTCACCCCCTAGTTGCACGTCAATTACACGTCATGCTGCCGCGCGCGCATCTATGCCAAGTATTATCTTATAGATCCACCTATGTCTGATAATTCTAACCAATCATGTTTCTTTTATTCCTTATTACGCCTAGTTTCGATTATGTCACTGTTTTGTCACTTTTCTTATCAAATGTTACGCCTTCTACATTCGTTTCATTGTAATGTACTTATTATAAAAATACATGTCTGTTAATAAATTATTGTACTTCACTTCCTGAACCCTCGTGGTGACGGAACCTGAAGGCCGCGACTCGAGTCGGCCATTTTGAATGGAATAAAGCCCATTAGAAAACCTCTTATACCACGGATTCTGCCTCTTGTTATTTTGAGCTATTTACTTTATTTTAAGATTCCGTATGAAATTCAGTCCGGTAATATTTATTTTATTTACCACACTAGGGACAATAATGTGACCTCTGCTGTCCCTTCCATGCTAGATGGGGCCACCTACTCCCCAATCATTTCAATAGAGAAACCCAGTGTCTGCCCACCAGTCGGGGGCTTTGTCCTCTTGGTACATTTAGGGCCTCATTTACAACTTTTTCACTCAGGTCTGTGCAGCAAGTCACCTTGCTGTGCTGCACTGCTACAAAAGATAAAGGCAGGAATGCACCATATCTAGGAGGTACTGCGTATTCCTATACTCTTCTACTGTGCTGACGCTCAATTGGCTGCCTTGCACTAATTCAGGCTTGGCTGCCTTGTGCTAACACAGGCACCATTTCACTATGTCATTATGGTGTTTGAGTTGTAGGTATGATTTGTGCAAAAAGGTGTCCCTTCCTCCACAGAAACAATCAATAAAGACTTTTTCCAAGTTCTATGTGTTCTGCAGAATGCAGCACAAATGGAAAGAGAAAAAAACGAGGTGAAATGAAAAGATTTCTGCTCATTATTCCTGCTTTTGGGAAGCACAAAGTTTGAGTGCTGCCCTAGGTTTACCTAAAATCTGGGGCAGCATCAAAATCCATGGGTGTGGTGTGTGGGAACACCCACCGCAACGCCCATGGAATGCCTTTTTAACACAGAGTATGGCATGGCAGCGACCAGCGCTGCTTTGCCTTACTCCATATCTACAAGGCCATGAAAACCCATGCAAAGTGTTTTCTTGTGGCCTCAAAGATGATTCTGCACTCAGCACCGCCAGTGCATCATAAAAAGTGATGCACCGGCAGCGTAAGGGGCATGTAAATGAGTCCCTTACTGTCTCCCAGGAGGTGTCCATATTTGTAACACTCAGTACAGTGGGGGACAAACCTCCCAATCTGTTTGTCATAAAACCCCTTTCTTTTACACTCAGACTGGGACTATTTCTCTTAGGAATTATTTTGTTTGCCGTTAGATAGGCCCTTATTTTTTAGTTTTTCTTTCCCCTCTTTTTTCCCAGGGGACCCCTGACCACCCTTCTGGTCATTCCCCCCAGATACCTTTTTGAGATCACCCTCATTAGCAAATGCCCTGTGATCAGTAAGCTTACTATCAATCAGGTCCTAGCACAGCACGGTAAAACCATGGGTTCTCAGTATCAGATTAAACAACCCAGTAAAATCATCAACTTTACTGCCCAACACGCAATCATTCAGTGCCTTGCTGGTATCATCAAACAACTTCACCTAAGACAGGTTCTGCATATTTTGGCTATCCCTGAACCTAATGAGGTACTTCCCAGGTGAGCCTAAACTTGGTGACAAGGATGATTTTCACTGGAGTATACTGCATCTGGTTCCCCACCTGCAGCATAAGCAAGGCATCCCTCCCAGTGTAGGCAAATGTTTCCAGGAGCATGCTGACACCATAACTGCTGGAATCTGCTGGTCTGGATCTAATAACCACCTCTTTCAGGCTCATCATGAGCCAGTCACTCTAAGGTCAGTTTCTCCTCCATGGCCAGTTTCTTTTCCTCTATCTTGAGTTTGGCCATCATCTGCTGAAACTCCCACTCTGTCTTCCTGTCTGCCAGTTCCTCTGGGGACAGGCCTTGAGAAGACACACTCTCTGCTTTGGCAGGGAGTTCCAATTCAGGTGACAATTCATCCACCTCTTCTGAGTTCTGCATCTCAGGGCTTGCTTCCGGGCCCTGCTCCTACTTCTCTGTATTATTCTCCTCACCCCCATCCTCTGTTGCTGCTAGCAAGTGGTAAGTCTCTGCCAAGGCCTTCAACTTCTTGGGGCCTTTCTTGGTTGGAAGTCCCCTTTCCTTACAGAACTGCTTGAGCTCAACCACGGTGTAGCTCTCCATGTTGATGAGCTTGAATTTCATTTCTTCAGGTATGGTCACAGACAGTCAGGTAGAATGAGAATGAATTTGGAAAAAGCAAAGGAGTCAATCAAGGACAATGTTTAAAATCTCAACTTTGATTCAAAATTATTTATCTGGGATTTTTAGCATTACACAAAATTACTGGATTGCACTGCACAACAGAAACCCAAAATCCTCACAGCTGAACACCAATGTAGGAAATTTAGTTATTGGTTAATGGGGTGAATCCATACTCAAGCAGCAACCAAAATTCCTGTCAGGATGAAGTCATAATCAAACCCAAAATTAACGTGTGCTTAACCCTCTGGTAGCTTGGCACAAATGTAGCTTAATTTGCAAGCTATGTGTAAAGTATTTATGCAGCACTTCAATTCAAACAGTAATAAAGTGAAAACAGAAAACAAGATAAATCCCACACCAATTTAGAAAAGTAGAGTAAAATGTAATAATTTATTTGAGACCAAAACGGCAAAATCCAATCATTAGAACAGGAGATATGCAATTTTAAAGAGTGTAGGTAAATATAGTGCCTAAAAACACAAAGGGCCGCTCACCGTCTGAATGTCTCAAATTCAGGCCAACTGCAACATAGGGTGGGCTAGATACAGGTGCAAGGTTTGTCCCACTCAAAGAGTTACATTCAAAAGTCTAGCTCAAAGAGTTCCGATCATGGAGGAGGGGGCTGCAAGGAGCAGGGAGAGAGTGTCGCAGATTATTGTCGAGGTAGCTGAAAGATCAGGCCGGGTGTTGCAGATGGTCATCACTGTAGCGTGAAGATCCTATCGGGCATTGCGAAGGTCATTGCTGGATATTCGCTTTGGCTATCACCGTGGACTGTCAATGCTGTAGTGCAAACTTTGGATCTCGCATTGCTAATCGTCACTGATGGTCACTACTATGGTGCAAAGAGTCAGGTTCACTGGAGCTTTGCTTTGGTGTGTGGAGTGGGCAGCATGATCTTGTCACAAACAGGCGCATATGCAGCCATAAAGAGCCCAAAACGTCAGGATTTATCATTTTCTTGATGAGGGAACACAACACCAAGGGTCCAGGACTTGAGGGGCACTGTTGGGGATCAGAAACCCACTCCAGCAATGGACAGCAGGGCTCAGACAGGTTACAGGTCAAAGCAGCAGGTCAGCTGGGCAGGTGCAGGGAGGCCTCAGGAGCTTGGTGTGTCCCTGTTGCTCAGAACAGGAGGTCAGTCAGCTGACTCTTCGAGTGACTTCAGCCTGGGATGAAGAGTGCAGGTCCAGTTTTCCTTCTGAGCAAGGTAGAGTAGCACAGTGGCAGGGCAGCAGTCCTTTTGGCAGCAGAGCAGCACAGAGTCCTTATTCTGTTGAATCAACAGGTCCAGAGGTTTACTGAAGAGTTGGATCTAAGGGGCCAATATTTATACTTGGTGCCAACTTTAAAGTAAAAGAAGATTCTAGCAGTTTCCATCCCCAGATGTGTTTGGAATGGCCTACCTCCCTGCCCTAGCCCTAGCTAGTCTGGGGACACAAAAGACTAATGTCAAACCCTTTGTGTGAGTGTGCTCAGGCAGAGTCTAGGTGATACATCTCCCAATCAAGTCAGAGATGGCCCATCCTGTCAAAACCTATTTTGCCCTTTGTATCGCTGTCTGGGAGCAATACATAGAGACCAACGACCAGATACACCTAGTCATGTGACCTAGGATATGGTTGCATGCACCAAATGGTTAGGATGAAAAGTGTCCACTTTCTAAAAGTGGCACTTTCAGAATTGTGACTTCAAATTCAACTTTGCCATTAAAGCGGCTTTTAAATTTCAATTCATTAGACACCAAACTTGACATTCCTACTTGCTCCTAATTGAAAGTTATCACTTATTAAATGTACTATGGTAACACAATGTAATCCTATGGAAGAGGCAGGCCTTGTAGTAGTGAAAAACGAATTTAGGAGTTTTCCACTACCAGTTCATGTAAAACTGAATGTGCATGTCCAATATTTTAAACACACTGTACCATATCCTCTGGGCTGTGTGGCCCTATTTTTGGGGTGATTTATATGTATTAAAAAGGAGGGTTCGGCCTGACATAAGGTTTATTTTCCCAGATAGAAATGGCAGTTTAAACAGCAACCACAACCTGAAATTGCACGCCTGGGACATGTTTAAAAGGTTACTTAGGTGGGTCGTACAATCAGTGCTGTAGGCCCACTAGTAACATTTAATTTACAGGCCCTGGGTACATGTAAGTGCCACTTTGTTAAGAACTGAACTTGTAAGTAAATTTAATTTGCCAATTGCGTGTAAGTCAATGTTACCACAGGGCTTATTTATAGGACTTTAGAGTAGGGCAGCGCAGCTCAGCCCTTTGATGTACTGCCCTACGCAGTAGTGGCTGGTGTGGGGAAAACAGACAACAATGTACATTTAAAAAAACAATACAAAGAATTTACCTGCCACCGATGCTCTTTTATGTGTCCATGCTGCAGCAGGCTCTTGATGCGGTCTCCTACCTCCTAGTGCTCTCCTCGGCTCGGGCGGAAAGAGAAGCTCTAGAACGCGAAAACAGACAATCCTGGAGCTGCGCCTCATTTTGAAGCTGGGGGCCTGTGGCTAAATTCCCTCAGCTGTTCCTCAGCCTTGGAATTGACGGCTTTGAAGTACGAATGTGAGATTGGTCACCTGTAGGCATTTTATTAATGTGTGCCTGCTGCACTCGCAGCAGGCGGGGCGGTGCTCCTCCACCATAATGGCCCTACACCAAAGTGAAAGGGCAGGAATTCCCCGTATTTAAACAGTACAGTGCATTCCTGTCCTTTCTCCCTGTGCTGGCACTGTTTCTGCAGCCTAGCACCAATGTAGGTATCCTTGCACCATGGTGCAAGGGTACCTCTGTTGTATGAAGGAACAAAGCGGTACAATAGGGGGTGGTGATGGAAGGAGTATCAGAACCAATCAAACACTCACACCCAGTCCACAGATCTCGGTTGGATCCATCACCGTTCTTTAGCCCACTTCCCTGGACCGGAAACAAGCTTTTTTGTACCGCTTTGTTCGCCATAAGTTAGCAGGGTATGCTCAGACGTGAGTCCCTTGCTCACTTTGCCACTGGATTCAAGCAAGCCTGGCTGAAGACGGCTGAAATGCCAGAAACCGGTCCTAGGAAGCTTGTTTCCGGTCCAGGGAAGGCATGGCTTGGCAGTTCGGACTAGACTGTTCCCATGAGGCACAGGGTCAGACTGATTTGCATATGGCCATGTCTGAACTGGGGTGGCAGAGTGGGCTAAAGAACGGTGATGGATCAAACCCAGATCTGTTGACTGGGTGTGAGTGTTTGATTGGTTCTGATACTCCGTCCATCACCACCCCCTTTTGTACCGCTTTGTTCGTCATAAGTTGGCAGGGTATGCTCAGACGTGAGTCCCTTGCTCACTTCGCCACTGGATTCAAGCAAGCCTGGCTGAACACGGCTGAAATGCCAGAAACCGGTCCTAGGAAGCTTGTTTCCGGTCCAGGGAAGGCATGGCTTGGCAGTTCGGGCTGGACTGTTCCCATGAGGCACAGGGTCAGACTGATTTGCATATGGCCATGTCTGAACTGGGGTGGCAGAGTGGGCTAAAGAACGGTGATGGATCAAACCCAGATCTGTTGACTGGGTGTGAGTGTTTGATTGGTTCTGATGCTCCGTCCATCACCACCCCCTTTTGTACCGCTGTGTTCGCCATAAGTTGGCAGGGTATGCTCAGACGTGAGTCCCTTGCTCACTTTGCCACTGGATTCAAGCAAGCCTGGCTGAAGACGGCTGAAATGCCAGAAACCGGTCCTAGGAAGCTTGTTTCCGGTCCAGGGAAGGCATGGCTTGGCAGTTCGGGCTGGACTGTTCCCATGAGGCACAGGGTCAGACTGATTTGCATATGGCCATGTCTTGTTGTAAATTGAAACAGCAATATGATTAAGCATTTACTGAAGACATTAATCCTTCTCGCTTTAGATCATGTTTTCTCCGTTATGTTGACCGAAGTCTGGACTCCATTTTGTATTACCCTGCTGCCACGTGTTCGCCACGAGGCGAGTCCGACCTCTGTGTTAGTTGCTCTGTAATCTGCCTAGTAACAGTTTATAAATAGCTCTCTTGTCCATCTGGCGCATGCCCAGACTTGACCACATCTGTTATAATTAGCCTTGCTTGACCATGTGTTTCGCGGGCTTAAGGAGTGTGTTGGCTCCGCCCATGTATTGATTCAGTATCGAGAATGACCATAAATGGTAATGTTCTTCGGCCTCATGTTGTATCCACCCACTTATGAGCCCCTCTGTTGTGTATAAAAGGGGACTGTGTACGAATGTTCTGTGTGCTACTCCATGCAATACTGAAGGGTGTTGTGTGGATTGTAGGACCACCCTTAAGGGTTAATAAATGCTGTCTTTGTACTTTGCAGTTTCCGTGCCAACTTCCTTATAGATTCCGTTACAGGAGAGCGAACCCTTGTGCCTTGCGGGCCTAGCTGGGGCCTGTATTTATCAATTGGCGCCCGTCACGTGGGGCTCATCGGCGACTCGGATGCTCGAAGGACTGGTCGCGACGAAGGTGAGGAGTTTGGCCGGGGACGTGATCACTGCCAGCGGCGTCTTAGCCCTGGCATCCCGAGGTTTTTCTCCCTTCCCTTCCGAGCTGACCGTCTGGGTGGCGCCGGTCATCGACTGAGACCTCTTCTGTCGGTCCTGCCGTGAGAGCCGTTTGGGCGATTGTGGAGCTTGGCAGTTGGAACCTGGACTCTTGATTGGTAAGAACCATTGTACGGTACTTGCTCCGAGTTTTTGAAGCCTGGGTTGGCTATTTGAGTTTGATTGATGATGACTAGTCATATTTGGATTTGTCTTTGTGAACATATATGCGTTGCAACACATATAGGCAGGTAATGTGGAGAGATTTCTCCGGAGCTGTGTAAACTTTGAACGGCGCAACGATTAAGTGCCATTTTTTTTCTTATAATATTGCATATTTTGCATTATTCCTAGCATGCCTGCTTTTAGCGCACTCCGTAAGTGGTGCTGCTGCTTTGGTAACCGGTTGAACCTCGAGGAATCTGCTCCAGCTCCCCCAGAGGGGACTCCTAATAGGGATATGTATGTGAAGCATGGTCTTTCTTCCATAATGTACAGCACACTATGGAGGAAATACACGAAGAAAGATCCTGAGTTGCGATGGCCTTCGTATGGATCGTTTGATATACGTAAGATTGAGTATGTGGAACAGTGTATGTGTAAGCGACGTGCTCGTCAGGATACGTTTGAATGTGTGCGATTATGGGTGAAGGAAGTGCGTGAGCGAGAGAAGCGTGAGAAAGCGCTGTTTGATAAAGAGCAACGGAAGAATGATCATGTGCGAGCGCAGGAAGCGAAGCATCGGGAGGACAGAGAGCAGACGGACAGACAAGAGAAAGAGCGTAGGCTACAAGTTTCGGGTCAATATGCCGTGCGCCAGCCACTTTATCCTGTCCTTAATAATCCTGATGATGATTTTTATTTACTAGATCGCTCTCCGCCCCCTTATGTTGGCGCATCCGCTCCGCGGCCGCAAGATTCTGGCCCGGCTTCGGGTAAGGTAGACACACGGTCCATGTTATCGGCCGAGCATATGGCTGAGCTTCGGAAACTTTCCCTCCGTGCACTTAAGGGCAAGATGTCTAAGGAGGAGTTGTTCCATACTTGGGGGTCGTGGCAAGATAGAGAGAGGGTGTATTTTCTGTCTCATTTCGCGGATGAAGTGATTGCTGCTTTCCGAAAATATTCTAGTGTCCTTGAGCCTGACGAAGTGTCTTCGGATGCCGGAGCATTACGTAATGGTGTTTTTTCTCCCCCTAAGGCTCCTGAGGCGGCTCGGCGGCTGTTCGCTTTGCGGGACGAGGTGCTGGCCCTTAGAGAGAAAGCACGCCAACAAACGGAGGAGGAGAAGCAGTCGGATCCGTCTGCAGCAGGGGGCCACCCATCCACCTCCCAGTCAGATAAGGATGACGTAGTGCATGCTAAACCAATGCGAGAGGCGGCGCCTTTGTATGTTCCTCCTAAAGGAGCGGGGACTAGCTCGGACATTACCTCCGCCGATGCTAAGGGATACTTCGTGTATAATTGGGTTTATACTCCGTGGCATAGGGCTGATGTTATGGCATTAAAGAATGCATTGCCTGACCCCCGCAAGAATCCAGCGGCCTTCTATGAAGAAGTCGAGGGGGCCTTGAATTCTTGCGTTATGACTTTAGCAGATATAGACCTGTTCTTTGGCCTTATTCTACCACCGGATATGTGGCGATCTGTACGAAAGGTAGATGATATAGTTGCCTTTAAGGCCCGGTGGTCTGAGCTTGAGGATGAAGACAGGGAGAGGAAGCCCGGGCAGAAACCGCCGCAGAGTATTTTAGATCTCCCTGCTGCTATTGTGACTAAGTTAAAGACGATTATCCCCCCTAAAAAGATTGACTGGAATATGTTAGCTGCATGTAAACAGAAAGTCGACGAGTCAGTTGCAGATTTCTTCACGCGCTTTGAGGAAACGTTTCATGATTTTAGTGGCCAGTCGCTTACTGACGACACAGGCCGCCACCTTTTTGCGGACAAATATGTGGCTAATCTGCTACCGGCAGTTGCGGCCCGTTTAAAAGCGAGCGAGAGTTCCTGGTCCTCCGCGACGCCGACGGCCCTTCTAACTATCGCCCAGTATTATGAGCGTCAGGAGCACGAGGCGAAGGGCCAGGAAGAGAAGAAATCGAAAGACCTCAAGACTAAGGTGATGTTAGCACAAGTATATGGCCCGCCCCGACGGGGTAATAATAGAGGAAGGGGAGGATCCTATGGTCCCCCTTCGGGCCGATCTGATTTGAATAGGAACCAGTGTGCGTATTGTAAGCAATTGGGCCATTGGGCCAGGGATTGCCCAGTGTTGCGTGCTTCGCGTCAGGGGCATACTCCGGGTGGCGCGAGAGGTAGAGGGGGTTCCTCGAACTTTAGAGGGAATTCTAATGATCATGTTCGTTTCGATACCGCTGGGCAGCACCGAGATAGCTCAAATGTTTTCGATCGCCAGCATCAGTATCATGTATCGGAGATTGATCGATCAGGATATCATGATTCTCAGCATGCATAGGAATGCGTTGGATGGGGGTCTGAATCAGTTGAGGTGCCGGTCGATCAGACGGGTCCTTATGTATCGGCTGAGGTTTTAGGTTCTACTGATCAGTTCCTAGTAGATACAGGGGCGACACGTAGTGCATTGTCTAGGTACTTGGTTCCGGGGGCTCCCCCATCCGGCTCAGTGGTTACATCGGTAGGGTTTGACGGGACACTCTCCCGAAGCCCTCTTTCACAGCCCCTTACCTTTAAGGTTGATTCTTTTTCTGCGTCCTGTCCGTTTCTGCTTGCTCCGTATACACCGGATAACATTATGGGCCTTGATATGTTAAAGCACTTTAGAGCTACGATCCGCTGCTCCCCTGAGGGTGTGAGGGTGCTCTTAAATGACAACTACCCCCGGTCAGGGCGGATGTGTACGATATCAGAGGATGCGTTGTTGGCTACCCTCCCTCGTGCTTTATGGGCGACTTCGGACACAGATGTGGGACAAATGGTGATTCCTCCGGTCCACATTAGTGTCCAGGAGGGGGCAGTGTTACCACGCCTCCCGCAGTATCGTATTTCCCAGGAGGGTGAGGAGGCTCTCATACAGATTGTGCAAGATTTGATTGCAGTGGGAGTAGTGGAAGAAGTTCCCTATAATATCTGTAACAGTCCGATTCTCCCTATTCTGAAAAAGGACACGGATGCAAAGGTCTATCGGTTCATAATTGATTTGAGGGAGGTAAACAAGATCGTGATACCTCAGTACCCGGTGGTTTCCGATATCACGACGTTGCTTACCTTGGTCCCGCCTACGGCGACCATGTTTTCAGTGATTGATTTAAAGAATGCCTTCTTTTCCATTCCCATTCACCCTGATAGCCGATTTCTTTTTGGGTTCACATTAAACAATAGATCTTATCGCTTTTGTAGAATTCCCCAAGGCTATACAGAAAGCCCTAGTATTTATAGTCAGGCTTTGAAGCGACAGTTGGATTCCTTTGTTTTACTCGAGGGGGTCGCCCTCATTCAATATGTCGATGACATCTTGTTGGCGGCTGACACCCTGGAGTTGTGTGAGAAAAGCACGTTATCCTTACTCTCCTTTTTAGCATCCCACAATCATAAGGTATCTAGGAAGAAATTGCAATTCTGTAGACCAAAGGTGACTTATTTGGGTCACCTTTTGTCTAAGGAGGGACGTGCACTCACACCAGATCGTATCAAAATAATTTTGGGCACACCGAGGCCATCCACGCAGAAGGATGTGCGTGCATTTTTGGGCCTTGTTTCTTTTTGTAGACAGTGGATATTGGGGTTTTCACACATAGCTAAGCCATTACTAGCGCTTTTGACAAAAGACACGCCTATCCCAATCCCTTGGTCAGATGAGTGTGATGCTGCTTTTCAGCAACTGCGACAGGCCCTTTGTTCAGCACCAGTGTTAGGGACCCCTGATTATGCAAAACCTTTTTCGCTGTATGTGCATGAGAAAGACGGATGTGCATTATCAGTTTTAGTGCAGATGCATGGCGATAAGCAACGCCCTTGTGCATACTTTTCGGCTGTACTTGATCCTGTCGCCCGAGCATTACCAGGGTGTTTTCGCTCGGTAGCGGCGACAGCTGTGTCAATACGCCAAAGTGAAGGAATTGTGTTGTCCCATAAATTGTTGGTGTTAGTTCCCCATGCTGTGGATGCCCTGCTTAATCAAACAAAGACGCAGCATTTGACCAGTGCCCGCTTAACGGGATATGAGTTGACGCTTTTGGCTCCTCATATTACGTTGAAAAGGTGCGTAACGTTAAACCCGGCCACATTGTTGCCATACCCCGAGACCCAGCCTGAGGCACAGAAAGCGCATGATTGTATTCTTGTGACTGAGGAACAAACAAAGGGTCGTATTGATCTCCAGGATACGCCCTTTCTAGATGTAGATGGAGAACTGTGGGTGGATGGATCCTGTCTGAAGCTACCAGGTGGTACGACTTCAGCAGCGTATGCAATTACCACGTTACAAACGATAGTGGAGACAGCACGCATACCACAAAAGTCGGCTCAAGCAGCGGAACTAATAGCATTAACACGAGCATGCGAGCTTAGTACAGGATTGTGTGTGAATGTTTACACAGATAGCCGCTATGCCTTCGGAGTAGCGCACGACTTCGGCCTACTCTGGAAGGAGAGAGGGTTTCTAACGTCACATGGAGTACAGATAATGCATGGAGAGTTAGTTCACAATCTTTTAACCGCATTGACATACCCAAAGAAAATTGCCATTGTTAAGTGTAGCGCCCATAGGAAAGTGGTTGATAAAGTTGGAGAAGGGAATGCGTTAGCGGATCGAGTAGCACGGGAGACTGCGATGCAGCCCGGTACTACTGCCATGTATGTAGTGAAGTCACAGGTGGAGAGATGGCGTGATGCGAAGGAGGAAGTGCGAGAAATGCAAAGGACCGCTTCTGACAAAGAGCGGGAACAATGGGCTAGCGAAGGAGAACTGGATGACGAGGGTTGCTGGAGAAATAAGCAGATGGATAGATGGAAATTACCCACGGCCTTTGTACAACCTATGGTTCAGATGGCACATGGGCTAGCACATGTTGGAGCTTCCGCAATTGTGAAATTGCTTACCCAAGTCTGGGAGCATCCAGAGATTGCTAGCACAGCAAAGAGGGTGGTGCAGACCTGTATGATCTGTCTGAAGTATAACCCAGGAAAGGGTACTCGAACCCCAGCAGGAGGATTTGCGACCCCCACTGCACCCTTTGAGGTTCTGCAGATGGATTACATCCAGCTTGAGCGCTGTAACAATTTGAAGTATGTTCTAGTAGTGGTCTGCGCTTTCAGCAAGTGGGTTGAAGCGTACCCTACGAAAGATAATACTGCAATGACTACTGCGAAGCTACTGCTAAAAGAGTTTTTCCCTCGATATGGCGTCTGTAGACTTCTGTGGAGTGATAATGGCCCTCACTTTGTAGCGGATGTTATAAAGTACGTCTTGAAGGGTCTAGGTATCACTCAGAAGTTTCACGCCGTGTTCCACCCTCAGTCTGCAGGATTAGTCGAGAAGTATAATGGTACACTGAAGCTTAAGATAGCCAAAATCCAAGCTTCAACGTCTTTGACTTGGCCAGACGCCCTGCCACTGGCGTTATTGTCAATTAGATCAGTACCACACTCTCGAACCGGCCTTACGCCGTACGAGATTGTTTTTAGACGCCCAATGAATATTTGGGGTCCACCAAGACCTAAGGCTGTGTATGATGTACCTTGTGTAATGATGAGCGATTATCTGGCACAGTTAACGGATAACTTGGTTTCTATTCATCAACAGGTCCGAGAGGCGCTCCCTGATCGGTCTACCGGTGAAGGACATGGTCTCCGGCCTGGGGACCATGTCATGGTGAAAGTCTTCGACAGAACGAACAGTTTGGAGCCCAGATGGGTGGGCCCTGAGCAAGTCCTCCTTGCAACGAGGACGGCTGTGTGAGTCTCGAACAGGAAGAATTGGATCCATTCCTTGCACTGTCGAAAGGTGCCGCCCGGATTGGTGGAGTCTGCCGTGCTGACCGATCAACGAGAAATCCTGGCAGCAGAGACAGGCCGTGCTGCTGAGCCACGAGACACTGAGGAGCTCTTTCCGGACCACGCGGTTTCTGGAGGAAGGCGATATCATCTTCGACCGAGGAAGTGAGGTTTCCAGTACCGGGACATACTGTCAGAACGGCCCTTGGGTTAGTGAAACGGAGAGCCGATGAGGCAAGGGGGGGGGATCAGCCCTGCATTAGTGTAGTGACACCCGTCTTGGCCCGCTGGTGAAGAAATCAACCGCTGCCCAAGGGGAAGAGTTCTGACAGACTTTTTAGTTTCAGGAAGATATCAGGGTATTGTTTCTTTTGACATGGAGAAGAAGAAAATCCTTTGTGCGTTGGGGTTCATGCTAACAGTAGCTATTGATGGGATAACCACATGGTTTGTGGAGGAGGTAACTCCTGCTCGGAAAACACTCGTGTTGACAACTCCGGTGCCTGAGGAGCACTACTTTTATACATTACCATATCAAGAGTTGAAGCATCGACAATCTTACTTGAACAACACTTTCATCCAGATGCTGCATCATACCCACGTTGCTACGAATGCTACGAACTGTTGGATATGTGGGATGATGCCGGCCCATCAGAAGAAAGGAGGTACGCCATTCATACCACTTCCTTTCTCTCATAATGGCTCTTGTAGAGCATGGTACACTTTGCTTTTTGCCACTCGGAAACCGACAGTGGGACGATTGCTTTTCAGACTTAATAGAGAATGCCATCAAGACAAGAATGGGTATCCACAAGCGAATGGGACAATTTGGGAATGGGAAGAGTACCGGCCGGACAATGAATCCATTCCCTATATCTTCACGAACACCAGAGACACTGTGGGGAAGGACAAATTCGTGATTCAAGTGGCACAAGCTCAAGCGGACTTGTGTGTCCAGAGTGTGGGTTTCATCCCTGTTGGTGTTAGTGATTGCCTTACTGTTCTAAACATTGATGGGTTAAATAACAGTACCTTCCTAGCGTCCCATAATACCTATTTTGTGTGCGGAAATAAAGGTTATTACCGTTTGCCGGCTGGGTGGTCTGGGGTATGTTATGTATCATTCCTATTACCTCCTGTATTCCTAGCACCCGCATCATATCATAAGGATTTGAAATTGTTGAATAATGTGACTGTAAATAGGTATAAACGTACTTTATCGATTGATGATGTGGATCAAACTGATACCAGCTTGCAACAGTATATTGATTTTAACTTAGGACTGTTTTTCTTTGTTGGAGCCGCTTTGAATAGTAGGAAGATCCGAAGATTGACAAGAGTGGTAGAAGCTGTGACAAATCAGACTGCTGCTGCTCTTGGGAATCTTACGGAAGAGTTACAAATAACTAGGATTGTTGCATTACAGAATCGTATGGTATTAGATGTAATGTTAGCTGATCGAGGTGGAGCTTGTAAAATTATTGGAAGTAGCTGCTGTGTGTTCATCCCTGATCATACGCCATCCGTTTATAACGCCATTAATAAGCTGCATAAAATAGCAGCTGAAATCCACACAGAAAACGGCACCTGGTCCTTTTCTGGATGGTTTTGGGCATTGGTTACTGCCTGGGGATGGAAGGTCTTAACTGGTCTCTGTATTATTATAGCAATTCTGTTCTTTCTCTGTATGTGTGTTCAATGTGGACCATTGTTCTGTTCCGTATGCATTTCCTGTTGTATCCCAGATAAGAAAGCTATTGCCGATGTTGCTCATCAGAAGCGTCTAGCCAAAGAGGTTAAAGGAATGATGATAATTGACATATATGATGATTTTTGGAAACCGGATGTCTTCAGTAAATGCTGAAAGGGTCGTCTGTTGTAAATTGAAACAGCAATATGATTAAGCATTTACTGAAGACATTAATCCTTCTCGCTTTAGATCATGTTTTCTCCGTTATGTTGACCGAAGTCTGGACTCCATTTTGTATTACCCTGCTGCCACGTGTTCGCCACGAGGCGAGTCCGACCTCTGTGTTAGTTGCTCTGTAATCTGCCTAGTAACAGTTTATAAATAGCTCTCTTGTCCATCTGGCGCATGCCCAGACTTGACCACATCTGTTATAATTAGCCTTGCTTGACCATGTGTTTCGCGGGCTTAAGGAGTGTGTTGGCTCCGCCCATGTATTGATTCAGTATCGAGAATGACCATAAATGGTAATGTTCTTCGGCCTCATGTTGTATCCACCCACTTATGAGCCCCTCTGTTGTGTATAAAAGGGGACTGTGTACGAATGTTCTGTGTGCTACTCCATGCAATACTGAAGGGTGTTGTGTGGATTGTAGGACCACCCTTAAGGGTTAATAAATGCTGTCTTTGTACTTTGCAGTTTCCGTGCCAACTTCCTTATAGATTCCGTTACAGGAGAGCGAACCCTTGTGCCTTGCGGGCCTAGCTGGGGCCTGTATTTATCAGTCTGAACTGGGGTGGCAGAGTGGGCTAAAGAACGGTGATGGATCAAACCCAGATCTGTTGACTGGGTGTGAGTGTTTGATTGGTTCTGATGCTCCGTCCATTACCACCCCCTTTTGTATCGCTTTGTTCGCCATAAGTTGGCAGGGTATGCTCAGACGTGAGTCCCTTGCTCACTTTGCCACTGGATTCAAGCAAGCCTGGCTGAAGACGGCTGAAATGCCAGAAACCGGTCCTAGGAAGCTTGTTTCCGGTCCAGGGAAGGCATGGCTTGGCAGTTCGGGCTGGACTGTTCCCATGAGGCACAGGGTCAGACTGATTTCCATATGGCCATGTCTGAACTGGGGTGGCAGAGTGGGCTAAAGAACGGTGATGGATCAAACCCAGATCTATTGACTGGGTGTGAGTATTTGATTGGTTCTGATGCTCCGTCCATCACCACCCCCTTTTGTACTGCTTTGTTCGCCATAAGTTGGCAGGGTATACTCATACGTGAGTCCCTTGCTCACTTTGCCACTGGATTCAAGCAAGCCTGGCTGAAGACGGCTGAAATGCCAGAAACCGGTCCTAGGAAGCTTGTTTCCGGTCCAGGGAAGGCATGGCTTGGCACTTCGGGCTGGACTGTTCCCATGAGGCACAGGGTCAGACTGATTTGCAGATGGCCATGTCTGAAGTGGGGTGGCAGAGTGGGCTAAAGAACGGTGATGGATCAAACCCAGATCTGTTGACTGGGTGTG
Source organism: Triturus cristatus (assembly GCF_964204655.1). NCBI lineage: Eukaryota > Metazoa > Chordata > Amphibia > Caudata > Salamandridae > Triturus > Triturus cristatus. The sequence continues at coordinate 1,530,362,093 of NC_140591.1, forward strand.
AGTGTTTGATTGGTTCTGATGCTCCGTCCATCACCACCCCCTTTTGTACCGCTTAAAATATAAGTTAAGCCGTCCTGCTACCTGAACACATGGATGCATAGAATGACAGGTCTATACTTGCATTGGTTCGTAATACAAAGCCTGTGCCTTTATCGGCTGAATGGTTGTGGATTTGCACTTGGATATATGCTATTTCACTTCTGAGATAGTATGTCTCTTGAGAATGGTACAAGGTTAAGCAACACATGGCCACTAGCATTGAGCAGCTAGGAGGACTGGTTCACAAACCAGAAAAATAGCCTAATTGCGTTCAAATTTACCTTTCCACTCTCTTTAGTTTTCGATTTAGGAACACATCACACTGACATATTTGTCAACATTTTGTTGATGAGTTTGGATTTTATTTTTTTTCTCAAGAAAATACAATGAATTTCATTGTGGAAATTCGCCATTTTATTTTTACCTCCAGTCCTGCTCATCAATTGAGCATCTTTTTATAAGATTGTCTAAAACTATCATAGTTTGTTACCTTATTGAGATCCTTTACCACAAAAGGTGAAGTACTAATGGATATAATAATTATTCCGGGCAGCATTCCATTTCATTAACCCTTTGCTTATCATTAAAGACACAGACTAACCATATGCAAACCAGGCTTGGGCATACCATAATAGGGACAGCCAGGTCTGAATTCCAAGATTATGCTCCCTTTGAAAAGTCGCACAAGCAACCTCCAAACATGTTGCCCCCGTTGGGTTTCATTAGATAGGTAGAGGCAGAATGAGTAAATCTAATGAAGGGCAATATTAGGGCTGTGATAATTGATGCAGATCTATTGATCACATCATCTTACATATGGATAATTGAGGGGAGTGGCACAGTGTTCCATGGCCAAAGCATAAGGCTGAATGGATTGGAGAATTGCCATAGGCATACGTAGTCTCTCACAACTAGACTATGGCACTGATTACGAGTATAGGCGCTGTGTAACACACCTGTTAAATAATTATACCATGGGGTACGTTATTTATCTGGCCAGAGGGCGATGAAGACTGCCCTTCCTCACTTCTTTCTGCCTTGGTGCTTGAACCTCTGGCATTCTAGGTCAGGAGGAGTCCTTTGGGTAAGGGTCATCCATTGTAGGGCTGGTAGAGAAGATTGGATCAGGCTAAAGGCTAATGATAGTCAAATTATGGCTTGGACAGATAGACTCAAGAAAGAAACTTCATTTTCTGTGGGAAGTAAGGGTGTGTGAAATTGATGAATGTTTTCTCTGAAAGTATGGGAAATGCCCTCTGGAGTATCTAGAATAAAATTTAAAGTGAGGGCATGTCTTGCATTCAAGTGTCACGTGACAAACCAGCAAAGGGACTAGTTGTCAAAGAAATTGTCTCTCATGACATAGTTGCTGCTTAAACCTACTTCTTGTGAGACATTTTCTACTTGAGCAGGTCATCTACTGCAACAAATAATTTGTGATATCATATTTTTTAACATTTTCACGTAAATGGTATAATGCATAATTGTGCTAATTGTGCTAACTGCGCTAGTTATTCAAGTGTAACAGAAACTTTGTTTGAGTTGAGTGAAATGAGGAATATGTGGTTAGAGGCATCCATCAGAAGAATAAGTTGCTCACCTTTGGTATCAGTCATTCATGTAGTTTCTCTATCCAGCCACAGGTTGCTCACTGCTCATCCTCCTTCTCGTTCTTTTTTTTTTTTTTAAATGTTTTTCATTACATTTTCACCACAACAGCAAGCAGTCGATACAGAATAACAAATGCTCAGCAGTCAGCATGTCAACAACCCTCAGTAGTTCTTGGGTCTATCATACATCATCATCATCATCATCATCAAAAGTCTTTATTTCGGTTTTACAATACCATAAAAGAAATATGCACGAGTCTTAAATAGCAATGAACAAGATAAAAGGTATTATAAAATGCTCCCTATACAGACTCTTGGAAGTTAAAAGAAAAGAATAAAAATTTAGCAAGATCTTAGCACAAAAATACAAGTACAAGAAAAAAATAGGAAGGTGAACACTTTCAATGATTTGTCCTGTCCAAACAGAACTAAAGTGCTAGTGCCTATTTAGGTTTTGTTTAATATCTCAAATTTACAAATATACAGCCCGATTACACAGTAACACCCATTTTAATCCTGTGCTCCAAATAGCCACTAAAAGAATAAAAGTTTAAAATAGTAGCATTAAAAAACAGTTCTTTACAAGCCAAAGTGCTAGTGCAAGGTACACGCCCGACTGTTCTGATCATTTAGGCTTCCGTTTGGTTTATTCATACCAGTCAGCCAAATAGATAGAGCCCTCCTTCTAATGGCCCAAAAATGGCCCATAAATTTTGCAGTTGCACAAGCAAAGAGTGGTCTCACATCTGACTTTAAAATACGTATGGCATCTTTATGGCTATGTGACCCAAACAGTCGACATACCGGGGTTAGCCAGGTCCTTCTAGGTCGGGCAAAAGCAGAATGGGCAAAGAATACATGGCCTATTCTTTCATAAGGGCATGGACAAGAGGGGCAGCCCTTGGGTTGTAGTGTATTTGTCAGCCAAGTGTTGGTAAAAGCGTTATTAGGTAGACAACCATATCTAAACTGAATATGCAATTTTCTGTCTGCCTGCACTTTTATAAAATCAAGATAGCTTTCCAACCGGCTGATAGATTTGATATCTGTAAACACATCAATTATACAGCCTTGGCGTATTTTCAAGAAGTTTTTCTGTTCTACCCATGCCCACAACTGTAATTTTAATTGGTCCCTGGAGTATGTGGGCGGAAGGCCGTCTGGCTCCTTAGGCACTCCTATATCTGCCCGGATGGTATTTATATATTTAATCCACCCAATTTTATGATTTATATCCAAGGCAGAGACTTCAGTGTAGGCAGCAGCGTATGGGGCCAGGTCGGGGGTTGTAACCAGTCTATGTCAGAAGAGAAATGGACGTAAGCTCACCCTGTCATTAATAGACTTAACACCCATATCAAGTTACAAAGGGAGGAGGGGGGTACTCTGTGGGAGTAATATTAGGCTCCTGAGAAACTTTTTTTCTATTGTTGAAAGGATATTAACGTTTATGGTACCCCACTACTCTGCCCCATAAAGCACACTACTCACTACCTTGCAACTGCACAACTTAAGTTCGGGGGCTACAGGCTTGGTATAAGAGAGACAATGCTCCCGTCGCAAAGCCCCAGTTAGCTGGCAGAATTTCAGGGACGCCTTCTCTAGATGTTTCTTCCAGGCCATTCCCTCAGACAGCTTAATTCCCAGATAGTCAAAGGAACTCACTCGTTCGAGCGGGACATTGTCAAGGACCAAGGTACCTTTAAAGGATTTGTGGGGGTTTAGCATCATCAATTTGGTTTTAGTAGTGTTGATGGCCAAACCCCTCTCATCACAAAAGGTCTTAAAATGATTTAAAAGTTTTTGTAGGCCCATGGGAGTTTTGGACACTAAGAGGGTGTCATCTGCAAACAACAAGGTAGCTATTTTATGGTTTGCCAACGATGGAGCGTCGGCCGGAATAAAGCACAAGAGATCGGCCACCTTGTTTACATAGAGGGAGAAGAGGGTGGGGGCCAGGATACACCCTTGGCATACCCCCGCCGTATCTTGAATGGCTCGGTAGTTTGGCCCTGGTTTCCCCACCTTACACACTCAAAATTATCCTCATGAAGTCTAATAAGTGGTTCTAGGAGTTCCAAAGGCATACCCATGTCCCAAAGGACCTGCGAAAGTAAATCCCATCATCATAATAAACCAGTAGATCCTGTTCAAACCTTCACTCGAATAATACCCACTAATCATATTCCGTTATTACGACTTACAGATCCTTAGGGGTTCGGCATTGCCCAATAACCAGAGTGTGATTGCGACCTTGAACCGAGTTATATAACAAAAAAAGAAATACGCCATCCCATTCTCCACTACCCTCCCATCCCTCCCATGTCCCCCGGTGTGTCCAACTATAGGTTATTATATAAGATCCAGTGCAACAATTTACTCACTGTTGCTCGACATGAAAATGGCAGTACGGTACAAGCTATCCCCGAAGTGGTCTGCTTCACTAATCATTTAATAACATTTGCAGTGAGTCTCATATTATCCCTGAGGTTTAGAACTCCTCCATTTATACATTCAAGGTCAAGCTTACAACCCTTCACAGGCACTACCAGCAATACAACTAGGGCCCCCCAGGCTCTTGCAGTCTCCAGTGCTTTTTCATTATTAGTCCACTTAGCAACTTGAAGCGGGACTGTGCTTTCGCTCGTTGCCCATTTAGTAAAGTCTGCTTTCCATCTCTTGACAAAGGGACATCGTGCAGCCTTCCAATGCGCTGTGATATCTCTTTTGGCCAACAACAATCCCAAATCCAAAAACTTGCTTGTTACCTTCGTTTTGGTTGTGTGGGGAAACCAATGAAGTAAACAGGTACTCATGTCAGGTTCTATTCGTCGTTCCTTGACCTCACATAGCAATTTGACCACTTCTTCCCAGTGTGTTCCTAACTGCAGGCACTCCCACAACATGTGGTTGAACTACGCCCCCTCTAGGTTACAGTGCGGGCACTTTGCGGTATCTACATTAAAATACTTATTAATCCTGGCAGGAGTGAGGTATGCCCTATGTAGTATAAAGAAGTGAACCAGTTGGAATCTGGCATTTCTGGTGCTTTTCAATGCCCTTCTAACCAGCTGAGCCCATGTCTGTTCAGGAATCTCCTTTCCCAGATTCCCCTCCCACTTTCCTTGCAGGTCCCTCAGCGGTTCCATTCCCTCACCTATCATGCACCTGTATAAGCATGTGATTGCTTTAAAAGTCCCGGCCGCCATTACTACATACTGGCTCGCCATAGCCGTCCTCGGTTCCGATAGTCCCTCCCTCCAATACCGCTAGATCGCCAAAACTAGGGCCGAATGAAGCAAAAAGTCCACCTGGGGAAGACCATATCTATCCTGCAATGCCTGATCGGGTAATAGGGCTCTGTCGTCATATAAGTCCCCCACTACTTGTATCCCCAATGTCTCCCACTCGGTCAGCGCAGTCCAATCACCCGTGCGGGAGAGCGGCACACATAGCCAAAGGTATCTCCGGGGCGTATGGATGGATAAAACCAGCTCTGCGCTGGCTCCGGTTTCAGCACAGTCTCATTGTCCACACCTCGCCAGGTAGTGCCCTGAGGCGTAACCGTTGCTGAAGGACAATGGCAGACAATATGTGTCGTGGGGTCCAGCATCCCTCAGGGCCGTCCGGACCGCAAAACTCCAGTGCCACTGCCTGAGTCAGCCACTGCAGTTGGGCCACTAAGTAATATAATTCGAAGTCTGGCACTGCTGGTCCCCCATCAGCACTCGGGCGCATCATCGTGTCTAGTGCGACACGCCTTCTACCAGTAACCCATAGAAACCCCCGACCATCGAACGGAGCTGCCGAAAAATCGATCCGGGATCCCAATTGCCAGTGTCCTAAAATAATACAACAAACGGGTAAGCGCTACCATCTTCAATAGTGCCACTTGTCCAGCCCCCTCCTTCTCGTTCTGTTGAGTGAAATTTTAAAAGTTAATAAGGCCTCCAGTTAGATTTCACACACACTCATTTTTGCGGATCTGCTAGTAATGCACCACATCTGAGGGTGTGGAAAAATCAATGATTAAAGTGACTGATTTAAGTGGCAACTGTATGTGTTTATGTGTCATCACAACCGGATGTGGAAAGAAACTAATGGTGCCATCTCAGGGCCCATAGCAGACATTTCCTGACAGCGCAGTAGATTCACATGATGAGGAATCTACAGTAAAATAGATAAGAGGGACCTGTATACAAATTCATAAGCCCGGGTATTATGCTATTGCAATGAGTACATTATGATTATGGTTTTCCATGCTAGTGCCTGAACACAATCCATAGTCACAGAATCTATGGTGCATACGTCCTGAATTATGGGTTTCATGTACTATGGGTTTTTGCATTCCCAAATCTTCTGATTTAATAAATCAAAGGGTTGGCAAATGCTAAAACCCTTTTTAAATGTACTAAACCCATTAAATGAGTCAGAAAAGACCATCATCATCATGAGACAATGCCAGGTCCAGTCCACCCTTGATTTGAATATGGCTGGGCCCGAACTGGGGTGGCGAAGTGAGCTAAAGAACAATGATGGATTCGACCCCGATCTGTGACTGGAGGTGAGTGTCTGAAAAGTTTCAGCACTCCTTCCATCATCTCCTTGCATTGTTCACCCTACGTTGGTAGGGTATGCCCAGACTTGGGTTCCTTGCTCAGTTTGCCACTGAATTCAAGCTAGCATGGCTAATGAGGGGTGTTACCCAGAAACCGGTCCCAGGATGCTTGTTTACGGTCCAGGAAGGACTTGGCCTGGCAGTTCGGGCTGGACTGTTCCCATGAGTATGACAGGCATCCTTGTTTTTTTTGTGCCCTGTTTGGTTGAGTTGTTCTTTGTACATGTGCTGACAGATGTCACAAACCATGGGGATCAGTGGGAAATCTTCAGTATGAGCTCCAATGCAAATTCACCAATACCCACAAGAAGAACATTGCTCGCTGAGAGTTGGATTACCCCAAGTCAAGGAGATCTTGTGAGGAGAAATGTTGGTTGGGAGGGTAAAGAAAGAAGCATTGTAAATCTTACAGCCTCAAGTTCGCCACTCGAATAGGAAGGGGCAGCTGTGATGATTATCAAGCAGGCATTAAAAGGGATGTTATAAAGCAAGCACAAACAGAGGTAATATACATAGAAGTGCTCCTTGAGTGCCTTTATAGAGAAGGCCCCTGAGCTTTGTGACACACCTAAGGCTCTGATTGGAAATGCTGATTATGAACGCATAAGTAAATGGATCCCCTTCCCAAGCTGCGGACGCGAGAGAAAAGACTGTTAGTGCCAGCCTAAAGGTACATGCTCTAAAGCGCCTGGTGAAGGGCTCAGAGTCACGGCAGCATTGTTGTTTTAAATATTGCCTTCGTGTTTTTAACGTTTTAACGTTTGGGACGCTTGTAATCTGAATTTAAACTCGTATTTTAAATAATCGCACCAATACTCTGCTTACCTTCACGCTGTGTCTTGCGATTCCCCGGTCCACCACTGAAAGTTCAGATTGTGTGGAGGGAAAATACCGCAACACAGGAAGTGAGGAAGCCCACTGGCGCAGGTCAGCATTCTAGTAGCTGTCTCCTGCCCTTTAAAACCCACATGTCTGGAGTCACGCGCAGCGGACGCGAGAGAAAAGACTGTTAGTGCCAGCCTAAAGGTACATGCTCTGAAGCGCCTGGTGAAGGGCTCAGAGTCACGGCAGCATTGTTGTTTTAAATATTGCCTTCGTGTTTTTAACGTTTTAACGTTTGGGACGCTTGTAATCTGAATTTAAACTTGTATTTTAAATAATCGCACCAATACTCTGCTTACCTTCACGCTGTGTCTTGCGATTCCCCGGTCCACCACTGAAAGTTCAGATTGTGTGGAGGGAAAATACCGCAACACAGGAAGTGAGGAAGCCCACTGGCGCAGGTCAGCATTCTAGTAGCTGTCTCCTGCCCTTTAAAACCCACATGTCTGGAGTCACGCGCAGCGGACGCGCACAGCGGGCGCGCCGCCGGCGCGCCGAAGGCGCGCCAAAGGCAAGCCCGTCTGCGCCCGTCCGCGCCAGACCGGGCCCAGGGACCACAAACCCTGCATCCAGGTCCCCCGTTCAACATTACTACTCACTCACTCAGCTCAACCAGCTTAATAGACCTGTAAGCAACGCCTGTACACATTCCATTCCGCCGGATAAAATCCCCGACTACTGCCCTTACTGTCTGCACAATTTTACTCCTCCTAACCTAGAGCCTTCCTCCCCTTCTGCAGTGCTCAAAATATCATTACTAAACTGTAGATCTTTCTCCAAACATACTACCGAAATCTGGATGCTCCTCCAAGATTTAGACCCTGACGTGCTATTTCTGACGGAAACATGGCTCACCACATGCGCAGAACCCGACATCATTCAAGCCCTCCCTCAAGGCTTTATGATGCAGAGGGTCGACCGCGCAACAGGCAGGGGGGGCGGGATTGCGATTATTCATAAACCCCAATTTATCTGTCGTCTGCTTGGGAGTCCAATCACCGACTGCGAAAGCACCTACTTCAACATAGAAATTTCACCGAGCCTATCACTCTCGGGTATCCTCATTTATCGCCCTCCTGGAGCCCTCGGCTCCTTCCACCATTCGCTGCTCGAGACCACAGCTAATCTTGCAAGTTCAGCACCCAATTTTACTCTCCTGGGAGACTACAACCTCCACTTTGACGATATCTCGTCTGGCAACGTTAAGGAGTTGACTAGGGACCTCTCTGCACTACACATGAAGGGAAAAATTCTTCAAGCCACCCATATTAAAGGCCACCTATTAGATCAAGTTTTCTCAAATCTAGTAGACCTCAAAGGAGATGACCCTATTCCTCTCCCATGGACTGATCATTTTTTGATAAACCTATCCTGGAGACTTCCATACCTGAATCCCCCCCTCCAAACCTCCTGGACTTATGACCGCCCCTGGGCTAAACTTCCTTTGGAGAAATGGATCCAAACCCTTGAAAGAACCCAACCCAAATCTAATCTCTGCCCAACAATTGCCAACAAAAATTTTTCAGACTGGATAAATCAATCACTGGATTCCGTCCTCCCCAAAGTTAGAATAAAAAAGTCTGAAAGGCCCCACATGGCCCCTTGGTTCACCCCTGAGCTAAGAGCATTTAAACAGCAATGCAAAACCAAGGAAAGGCAATGGAGAAAAGAATATCTCCCTACAAAAAAATTAGAATACAGAGCGGCCATCCAAATGTACAAATCTCAAATAAAAAAGGCCCAATCTTCCTACTATGAAGAAAAAATTCTTTCAGCCCAGAACTCGCCCAGAGAAACATTCACCATTATTAAAAAACTACTTAAAACACCCGCCCCCCGCACTGCTCCTGACCCTTCAGGCCAACGTTGCAACAAATTGGCTAGCTTCTTCAACCATAAGATACGAACCATCCTCGAATCCCTCCCTCAAAGGAATGAAGCGCTGGAAACTTCATTCTACCCAGACTCTCATTCAACCAAACCCATTCTGGAGACCTTTCCCCCTATGAACTTAGAAACTCTTCTCACTCTGCTTTCCACCATTAAAAGCGGATCACCAACAGACCCAGCTCCACTATACATTCTGAAGAAAGCAATAACCACCTTAGCCCCAAACATACTGAACCTGATTAACGCCTCACTCAACACAGGATCAGTCCCTGCCAGCTGGAAACAGGCGATGGTTAGGGCTCTACTTAAGAAACCTAACCTAGACCCCACTGAAATGGGAAACTACCGCCCAATTTCCCTTTTACCAGGAGTAAGCAAAATTACCGAAAAATTTGTCAACCAGACTCTTTCAGGCTTCCTAGAAACTCACAACCTGCTGCACTCTTCTCAGACTGGATTACGACCTCGTCAGAGCACAGAGACAGCCCTGCTAGCAGTAGTTGAGGAAAGCAGAAAAATCCTCGATTCAGGAGGCTCCACAGCTATTATCCTCCTAGACCTAAGCGCGGCATTCGACACAGTGAACCATGAGACCCTCATCAACCGGTTGAGGAACGTAGGAGTCACAGGCACTGTGCTTCAATGGATGCGGTCCTTCCTAGAAGGAAGAACCTTTCACGTCTTCGAGGAGAAAGTAATGTCTGAGCCAGCCAATTTAAAGAGTGGGGTCCCACAGGGCTCCTCTCTCAGCCCGACCCTTTTTAACGTTTACATGTCCCCCTAGCAGCCATAGTTGCCCCCCATGGCATCCGCATAGTGACCTACGCGGACGACACGCAACTGGTGGTAGCACTTAATCAGGCAGTAAATAACACCAATAGCCTCCATTCCTGTCTAAAAGACATCTCAGAATGGATGGATCATTCCCAACTCAAGCTCAACGGTGGTAAGACCGAGATTATGGTCTTAGGCAACCACAGCAGCTTTCACCCTAACTCAATGTGGCCTCTAAGCATGGGACCACCCCCCACCCATAAGTCCGAAATCAAAAGTCTGGGCATTTGGCTAGACCAAGACCTGACCTTTAGAACACAGGCCAGGAAGACAACAGCCACCTGTTTCGTCATGCTCAGAATGGCCCGTAAAGTGCTCCCTTTGCTCCCCACTCCAGCAAAAAAGATACTAATACAATCCCTTATACTCTCCAGGCTAGACTATGGGAATGCCTTATACTTAGGCGCACCCTCCTCAGTAATTGCCAAACTCCAGTTAGTTCAAAACAGCGCAGCCAGAATTCTAACGGGCACCCCAAACAGACAATCAGCCAAACCTGCCTTACACTCCCTCCACTGGCTTCCCGTGCTTGAACGCATTAAATTCAAGTCATTATGTATTGCCCATAAAACACTGTCAGGTAGAGGCCCAGCAATCAGCTCAGCCCTGATTCTTCCCTACAAAGCCAAGAGAAAACTTCGATCAGATGACCTGCGTCTGGCCGAGGTGCCGAGAATAAAAAGAGCCAGAAGTGGCGGACGACTCTTTTCTTACAATGTCTCCAAACTCTGGAACTCCCTGCCGCTTCAGCTACGTCTGATTCCCAATCATCTGACCTTCAGAAAACTACTTAAGACTTGGCTGTTCCCATAGTCGGGCCTCCGTCCTTGTATGATCCTTCAGCGCTGGGACACTCCCGGGTAGCCATGCGCTTTATAAATATCGTTTTCATTTCATTTCATTTCATTTCATTTCAAGCTGGGAGCACCAGGCGCCACTGCAACGCGGAAAGTGGCTTTGGGTGGAATTATACTGCAGATGATCTGATGCTGACAATAGAGCTATCCTCAAGGTAAATACTAACGAGAATAGGAAAACCTGAGAAAGGTGGTGAAACCAAAGACAAAGTGCAGGAATCACAAAACGGTGAACAAACGGAATGAATAGAGACCATACAACAAATCAGTTGCAAAGCAACTTCTTCCCACTTCACTAAATTGTTTTAGATGTGCTGTATTGTTTACACTACTGGGTTCTTCAATTCCGCCTTGTAAGACCCTCCCATTGGGCCTGATTCACAAAGGTAAACTTACACTTTTGTGTAAGTTTACGATTGTTTGCTATTCAAAGGTATTTTTACGAGTAGTATCTTTAAGACTGCTGCGTCTCCGCATGTAAAGATAGGACAGTCCTATCTTTTTATGTGATGAGTCCTTAGGCTGTCATCAATGGGCTAGTAACTGACGCTCACGCTGGGTATGCACTTCTTTCAATATCTACAGTGCTGCAGAGAGATTTAATGCATTTGTTTTCTCCTTTCAGGCATTGCAGTCAGAGATGGTGCTGTGCGGTAGGCACTCTTCCATAGCACCTAATCTGGCTGAATCCAATGTCTTTATCATGTCTACATGGTGAAGCATGCTCTGTACTCCCTCTGGCTTGTTTCATTGGTTTTACCTATGCCTGCCTAGAAGTTAGTTTAGGTGGGCTGGCACCACTTGCAAATCAAATGTATCAAGTTTACTTATCAGGTGCACTTCATAGGTTACCCTTGACCAGTCCAATGTTCAGTTTATCTATGTATGTCTGTTTTTTGGCTTATGTACTACCATCAGCCAGACTGCCTCGGTGTCGGTGAATGCCTTCTCCTCTGCCTGCTTCCTCTCTCTGCACATAATACGTAAGATCTTCGAGTGGCTACCCCTACACACGAGATGCACTGTAACACAGGCCCTCATCACCATCCGACTGGACTACGGCAACGCTCTCAACGTAGGAATCACTGCACACCTCCTACAGAGACTTCAGACCATACAGAACACTGTAGCCAGACTCATCCTTGGCCTTCCCCAGCGAACCCACTTCCCACCCCACCTCAGGCAACTCCACTGGCTCCCTATACAGAAGAGACGCCAATTCAAGCTGCTGACCCACGCACACAACCAAGGACCAGCCTACATTGACTACCAACTGAACTTCCACCAACCATCGAAACGACTACCCTCCGCCTCCCTCTAAATTGCCCATGCTCCCCACACCTACCCAAGCAGAAATGGAGGACTCTCCTTCTGTCACATCGTAGCAAAGACCTGGAGCAGCCTCCTCACGCAACTCCAGACCATCACCTCACTTTCAGAATTCCCAATGGCCCTCAGGACCTGGCTGTTCAAATAAGCTTCCTGGACCTGCAAGCCCCCAGATACCCCTTCGGGTGATTAGACATGCTTTATAAATCCTGATTCATTCATTCATTCATTGAATCTTACTGTCATGTAGAGTGGTCCCACATGTCCACATGGTGGTGACAGCTGGTGCAAGTGCCTGGGCTTCACAAGCATGTAAGCATTATTGAATCTCCGAGCCAAAACCTTGGTTGCTATGCCTCACAGGGTGTGCATGGGACACACTGAGCGGTGGGTGTTTTAGTTCATAAGGGTGGTGATTTTTATTTTCCCTTTCCCACTGGGAGGCCAGTGGGAGGTCCTAAATATACTCCTTGTTGTTGATCAGTAACTGATCTCCCACGCTGATTGTTGGGGTGCTTTAAGTGACACTCTGCTGTTGGTTGCTTCAGGAGTGTTTGCTGTCCACACTGTGATTGCATACCAAGGGTGACACACTCGTCATCACCAGTGTAAAATGCCAGAGTACATCATTCATGACACACAGGAAATAGATTCTCATCAGCTACACCCAGCTTTGAGTGCCTGCTGCACCTCTGCATCATGGTGCCAGATAGCAGACTACAGTGCCTTGAAATAGCCCTGGAAATATTGATTGACTATTTCTCCAAGGGTCAGTACGATGCAAGAGGTTGTACTCATCGCCTGGTGCTGGAGGCAATGAGGAAGGCTAAACCCAATGAATGAGACCAGAGTCTAGTTGAAGTACATTCCCTAATGCCAACTCTCCACATGTCATCTCATGCACCACCAAATTTACTATGTAGATTGCAAGAACAAAGAAAATAATAATAATACATCACTCGGACAGATGTTTCTGAGTTTGGCACCCTATTTTGAAGGGACAGTAAGAAGCACTTGCAGTAAAAGAACCATGGAATTGTAAGTTTTGGGTAGAATATCCTGGCTGACTTCCACTATTCGGACTGCAACAGTTTGAATAAGACCATCAGGATAATAAGCTTAATAGTAATTCGGTTTGTCATCTAGAGTTCAGCCGACAAGATACTTTGCCACAAACGTAGTCAAGCTCCCTCTCTACCAAACTGACTATCTTCTCACTCTATTTAGAGCTAGGTGGACCATAATGTTGCTTCTTGCGGTGCCTCTACTGGCTTCACCAGCCAAAATCTTAAACCTACAGACTGTTGGACTTGTGGCCTTTAAGGGTGGATGTTGAAAGGTATTTGTTTCTGTTTATGCCCACCAGTGGCAGTCTGGTGGGCTCGAACATCTAAATAAAAAATGATTACCTCACCTTGGGTAAAAAAAATTACATTGTGTCCGCGACATTATTTTTGTTTTACAATAACAAACTCCCACTTTTGGAATTTTGTTTGTTGTGAAACTACAACTATTGCATAGTAGGCATATAGAAGAAGGTGGCCATTCAGCAAACTTTAAGTGCTTTTAGAGGAGCTCTTCTAAAGTCATGGAGATCCCCACCATGCAGGTAGATATCTCTAAATATTGCAAACTTTATTCTGCCAGGGCAGTTGAGTATATTACCTTTGCCCCTTTGCCAATCTCTAAATGAAGAATCATTCACACAAATGAGGGCCTAAGTGATAATAGATACATAAACAAAATATAGAAGGCTAGAGTAAAAAGCTTCCATAGGATTAAAATTTACTGGCTCAACAGTTCATGGGAAACTAAACAGAAAATCAATATGTGAAACTTCATTTTGGAAATGATTTTCTGCAGTCTTGCAATTCTAATTAAAAATTACAACTTCTCCTGCCACTCGAAACCCATTCAAATGATACTGATTAAACTGCTTTCACAAATAGTCCCTTTACTGCATTACATGTCCAGAATCTTTGCTAATTCAGCATTTAATTTTTCTTTTTTAGCTTATGATGCATATCACAGAGCTGACAATGGGGTAACAGGTATGAAATTCTCTGCCCAGGTGGAGTAAAGCAGGCAGCAGAGGGCTATTGAGAAAATGGCACGGTTTTTACCTAATGCCCGATTTTGAAATTGCCATCAGTTTTAAGTATAAATATTGGTATTGAGTTCCAAAACGGTCATCACTTAACAACGTGTGATTAATTGTAAGACCTCCGACCCTCGGGCTAGGTCCACTATCCCCCGCAGCTCCGCTGTGCAGTTTCTTGGCTCCAGACCCCGACCTCCTCCTTGGGAGGTTCGAGGCTGCTGCCCGCTCCTGCGCCTGCTGCCCACTCCAACTGGGACCAGACTGCCTGCAACTGCCATAACCTTTCTCAGCTGTTTGTTTTCTTAATTTTTCCCTGTTGTGCCACTGTTATTGTGCCACATCTGTGTCTTGCTCTAATTCCACCAATGTTTTTTTCTCGTACTTGCCTGTTCCTTTCGCCTCTTAGGAATAATTAGCGTTATTAGGTAGACAACCATATCTAAATTGAATATGCAATTTTCTGTCTGACGGCACTTTTATAAAATCAAGATAGCTTTCCAACCGACTGATAGATTTGATATCTGTAAACACATCAATTATACAGCCTTGGCGTATTTTCAAGAAGTGTTTCTGTTCTACCCATGCCCACAACTGTAATTTTAATTGGTCCGTGGATTATGTGAGCGGAAGGCCTTCTGGCTCCTTAGGCACACCTATATCTGCCCGGATGGTATTTATATATTTAATCCACCCAATTTTATGATTTATATCCAAGGCAGAGACTTCAGTGTAGGCAGCAGCGTATGAGGCCAGGTCGGGGGTTGTAACCAGTCTATGCCAGAAGACCAATGGACGTAAGCTCACCCTGTCATTAATAAACTTAACACCCATATCAAGTTTCAAAGGGAGGAGGGGGGTACTCTGTGGAGTAATATTAGGCTCCTGAGAAACTTGTTTTCTATTGTTGAAAGGATATTAACATTTATGGTACCCCACAACTCTGCCCCATAAAGCACACTACTCACTACCTTGCAACTGCACAACTTAAGTACGGGGGCTACAGGCTTGGTATAAGAGAGACAATGCCCCCGTCGCAAAGCCCCAGTTAGCTGGCAGAATTTCAGGGACGCCCTCTCTAGATGTTTCTTCCAGGCCCTTCCCTCAGGCAGCTTAATTCCCAGATAGTCAAAGGAACTCACTCGTTCGAGCGGGACATTGTCAAGGACCAAGGTACCTTTAAAGGATTTGTAGGGGTTTAGCATCATCAATTTGGTTTTAGTAGTGTTGATGGCCAAACCCCTCTCATCACAAAAGGTCTTAAAACAATTTAAAAGTTGGGAGTTTTGGACACTAAGAGGGTGTCATCTGCAAACAACAAGGTAGCTATTTTATGGTTTGCCAACAATCAGCTTCGGCCGGAATAAAGCACAAGAGATCGGCCACCTTGTTTACATAGAGGGAGAAGAGGGTGGGGGCCAGAACACACCCTTGGCATACCCCCACCGTATCTTGAATGGCTCGGTAGTTTGGCCCTGGTTTCCCCACCTTACACACTCAAAATTACCCTCATGAAGTCTAATAAGTAGTTCTAGGAGTTCCAAAGGCATACCCATGTCCCGAAGGACCTGCCAAAGTAAATCCCATCATCATCATAAACCAGTAGATCCTGTTCAAACCTTCACTTGAATAATACCGACTAATCATATTCCGTTATTACGACTTACGGATCCGTAGGGGTTCGGCATTGCCCAATAACCAGAGTGTGATTGCGACCTTGAACCGAGTTATATAACAAAAAAAGAAATACGCCATCCCATTCTCCACTCCCCTCTCATCCCTCCCACGTCCTCCGGTGTGTCCAACTATAGGTTATTATATAAGATCCAGTGCAATAATTTACTCACTGTTGCTCGACATGAAAATGCCAGTACGGTACAAGCTATCCCCGAAGCGGTCTGCTTCAATAATCATTTCATAACATTTGCAGTGAGTCTCATATTATCCCTGAGGTTTAGAACTCTTCCATTTATACATTCAAGGTCGAACTTACATCAGAACCCTCCACAGGCGCTTACAGCAATACAACTAGGGCCTCCCAGGCTCTTGCAGCCTCCAGTGCTTTTTCATTATTTCCACTTAGCAACTTGAAGCCGGACTGTGCTTTCGCTCGTTGCCCATTTAGTAAAGTCTGCTTTCCATCTCTTGACGAAGGGACATCGTGCAGCCTTCCAATGCGCTGTGATATCTCTTTTGGCCAACAACAATCCCAAATCCAAAAACTTGCTTGTTACCTTCGTTTTGGTTGTGTGGGGAAACCAATGAAGTAAACAGGTACCCATGTCAGGTTCTATTTGTCGTTCCTTGACATCACATAGCAATTTGACCACTTCTTCCCAGTGTGTTCCTAACTGCAGGCACTCCCACAACATGTGGTTGAACTACGCCCCCTCTAGGTTACAGTGCGGGCACTTTGCGGTATCTACATTAAAATACTTATTAATCCTGGCAGGAGTGAGGTATGCCCTATGTAGTATAAAGAAGTGAACCAGTTGGAATCTGGCATTTCTGGTGCTTTTCAATGCCCTTCTAACCAGCTGAGCACATGTCTGTTCAGGAATCTCCTTTCCCAGATTCACCTCCCACTTTCGTTGCAGGTCCCTCAGCGGTTCCATTCCCCCACCTATCATGCACCTGTATAAGCATGTGATTGCTTTAAAAGTCCCGTCAGCCATTACTACATACTGACTGACCATAGCCGTCCTCGGTTCCGATAGTCGCTCCCTCCAATGCCGCTGTATCGCCGAAACTAGGGCCGAATGAAGCAAAAAGTCCCCCTGGGGAAGACCATATCTATCCTGCAATGCCTGATCGGGTAATAGGGCTCTGTCATCATATAAGTCCCCCACTACTTGTATCCCCAATGTCTCCCACTCGGTCAGCGCAGTCCAATCCCCCAGTGCGGGAGAGCGGCACACATAGCCAAATGTATCTCCGGGCCGTATGGATGGATAAAACCAGCTCTGCGCTGGCTCCGGTTTCAGCACAGTCTCATTGTCCACACCTCGCCGGGTAGTGCCCTGAGGCGTAACCGTTGCTGAAGGACAATGGCAGAAAATATGTGTTGTGGGATCCAGCGTCCCTCAGGGCCGTCCGGACCGCAAAACTCCAGTGCCACTGCCTGAGTCAGCCACTGCAGTTGGGCCACTAAGTAATATAATTCGAAGTCTGGCACTGCTGGTCCCCCATCAGCCCTTGGGCGCATCATCGTGTCTAGTGCGACACGCCTTCTACCAGTCACCCATAGAAACCCCCCAACCATCGAATGGAGCTGCCGAAAAATCGATCCCGGGATCCCAATTGGCAGTGTCCTAAAATAATACAACAAACGGGGAAGCGCTACCATCTTATATTGTGCCACTTGTCCAGCCCCCTCCTTCTCGTTCTGTTGAGTGGAATTTTAAAAGTTAATAAGGCCTCCAGTTAGATTTAACACACACTCATTTTTGCTGATCTGCTAGTAATGCACCACATCTGAGGGTGTGGAAAAGTCAATGATTAAAGTGACTGATTTAAGTGGCAACTGTATGTGTTTTTGTGTCATGACAACCAGATGTGGAAAGAATCAAGACAGAAACTAATGGTGCCATCTCAGGGCCCATAGCAGACATTTCCTGACAGTGCAATAGATTCACATGATGAGGAATCTACAGTAAAATAGATAAGAGGGACCTGTTCACAAATTCATAAGCCCGGGTATTATGCTATTGCAATGAGTACATTATGATTTTGGTTTTCCATGCTAGTGCCTGAACACAATCCATAGTCACAGAATCTATGTTGCATACGTTCTGAATTATGGGTCTCATGTACAATGGGTTTTTGCACTCCCAAATCTTCTGATTTATTAAATCAAAGGGTTGGCAAATGCTAAAACGCTTTTTAAATGTACTAAACCCATTAAATGAGTCAGAAAAGACCATCATCATCATGAGACAATGCCAGGTCCAGTCCACCCTTGATTTGAATATGGCTGGGCTTGAACTGGGGTGGCGAAGTGAGCTAAAGAACAATGATGAATTCAACCCAGATCTGTGACTTTGGTCTGTGATGGAGGTCCATCATCTCCTTGTGTTTGCATTGTTCACCCTACATTGACAGGGTATGCCCAGACTTGGGTCCCTTGCTCAGTTTGCGACTGAATTCAAGCTAGCATGGCTAATGAGGGGTGTTACCCAGCAACCGGCCCCAGGATGCTTGTTTCCGGTCCAGGGAGGACTTGGCCTGGCAGTTCGGGCTGGACTGTTCCCATGAGTATGACAGGCATCCTTGGGTTTTTTGTGCCCTGTTTGGTTGTGTTGTTCTTTGTACATGTGCTGACAGATGTCACAAACCATGGGGATCAGTGGGAAATCTTCAGTATGAGCTCTAATGCAAATTCACCAATACCCACCAGAAGAACATTGCTGGCTGAGAGTTGGATTACCTCAAGTCAAGGAGATCTTGTGAGGAGAAATGTTGGTTGGGAGGGTAAAGAAAGAAGCATTGTAAATCTTACAGCCTCAAGTTTGCCACTCGAATAGGAAGGGGCAGCTGTGATGATTATCAAGCAGGCATTAAAAGGGATGTTATAAAGCAAGCACAAACGGAGGTAATAAACATAGAAGTGCTCCTTGAGTGCCTTTATAGAGAAGGCCCCTGAGCTCTGTGACACACCTAAGGCTCTGATTGGAAATGCTGATTATGAACGCAGGAAGTAAATGGAGACCTTTCCCAAGCTGGGAGCACCAGGTGCCACTGCAACGCGGAAAGTGGCTTTGGGTGGAATTATACTGCAGATGATCTGATGCTGACAATAGAGCTATCCTCAAGGTAAATACTAACAAGAATAGGAAAACCTGAGAAAGGTGGTGAAACCAAAGACAAAGTGCAGGAATCACAAAACGGTGAACAAACGGAATGAATAGAGACCATACAACAAATCAGTTGCAAAGCAACTTCTTCCCACTTCACTAAATTGTTTTAGATGTGCTGTATTGTTTACACTACTGGGTTCTTCAATTCCGCCTTGTAAGACCCTCCCATTGGGCCTGATTCACAAAGGTAAACTTACACTTTTGTGTAAGTTTACGATTGTTTGCTATTCAAAGGTATTTTTACGAGTAGTATCTTTAAGACTGCTGCGTCTCCGCATGTAAAGATAGGACAGTCCTATCTTTTTATGTGATGAGTCCTTAGGCTGTCATCAATGGGCTAGTAACTGACGCTCACGCTGGGTATGCACTTCTTTCAATATCTACAGTGCTGCAGAGAGATCTAATACATTTGTTTTCTCCTTTCAGGCATTGCAGTCAGAGATGGTGCTGTGCGGTAGGCACTCTTCCATAGCACCAAATCTGGCTGAATGCAAGGTCTGTATCATGTCTACATGGTGTAGCAAGCTCTGTACTCCCTCTGGCTTGTTTTATTGGTTTTACCTATGCTTGCCTAGAAGTTAGTTTAGGTGGGCTGGCACCACTTGCAAATCAAATGTATCAAGTTGACTTATCAGGTGCACTTCATAGGTTACCCTTGACCAGTCCAATGTTCAGTTTATCTATGTATGTATGTTTTTTGGCTTATGTACTACCATCAGCCAGACTGCCTCGGTGTCGGTGAATGCCTTCTCCTCTGCCTGCTTCCTCTCTCTGCACATCATACGTAAGATATTCGAGTGGCTACCCCTACAAACCAGATGCACTGTAACACAGGCCCTCATCACCATCCGACTGGACTACGGCAACGCTCTCTACGTAGGAATCACTGCACACCTCCTACAGAGACTTCAAACCATACAGAACACTGTAGCCAGACTCATCCTTGGCCTTCCCCAGTGAACCCACTTCCCACCCCACCTCAGGCAACTCCACTGGCTCCCTATACAGAAGAGACGCCAATTCAAGCTGATGACCCACGCACACAACCAAGGACCAGCCTACATTGACCACCAACTGAACTTCCACCAACCATCAAAACGACTACCCTCTGCCTCCCTCTAAATTGCCCATGCTCCCCACACCTACCCAAGCAGAAATGGAGGACTCTCCTTCTGTCAAATCGCAGCAAAGACCTGGAGCATCCTCCTCACACATCTCAAGACCATCACCTCACTTTCAGAATTCCTAATGGCCCTCAAGACCTGGCTGTTCAAATAAGCTTCCTGGACCTGCAATCTCCCAGATACCCCTTCGGGTGATTAGCCATGCTTTATAAATCCTGATTGATTGATTCATTCATTGAATCTTACTGTCATGTAGAGTGGTCCCACGTGTCCTCATGTTGGTGGTGACAGCTGGTGCAAGTGCCTGGGCTTCACAAGCATGTAAGCATTATTGAATCTCCAAGCCAAAACCTTGGTTGCTATGCCTCACAGGGTGTGCATGGGACACACTGAGCGGTGGGTGTTTTAGTTCATAAGGGTGGTGATTTTTATTTTCCCTTTCTCACTTTCGAGGCCAGTGGGAGGTCCTAAATATACTCTTTGTTGTTGATCAGTAACTGATCTCCCACGCTGAATGTTGGAGTGCTTTAAGTGACACTCTGCTGTTGGTTGCTTCAGGGGTGTTTGCTGTCCATACTGTGATTGCATACCGAGGGTGACACACTCGTCATCACCAGTGTAAAATGACAGATTACGCCATTCATGACACACAGGAAATAGATTCTGATCAGCTACACCCAGCTTTGGGTTCCTGCTGCACCTCTGCATCATGGTGCCAGATAGCAGACTACAGTGCCTTAAAATAGCCCTGGAAATATTGATTGACTATTTCCCCAAGGGTCAGTACGATGCAAGAGGTTGTACTCATCGCCTGGTGCTGGCTGTGAAGCTTTGCAAGTATCAGAGAAATAAAATAATCTCATACTGGAGGCAATGAGGAAGGCTAAGCCCAATGAATGAGACCATGTCTAGTTGAAGTACATTCCCTAATGCCAACTCTCCACATGTCAGCTCATGCACCACCAAATTTACTATGTGGATTGCAAGAACAAAGAAAATAATAATAATACATCACTCGGACAGATGTTCCTGAGTTTGGCACCCTATTTTGGAGGGGCAGTAAGAAGCACTTGCAGTAAAAGAACCATGGAATTGTAAGTTTTGGGTAGAATATCCTGGCTGACTTCCACTATTCGGACTGCAACAGTTTGAATAAGACCATCAGGATAATAAGCTTAATAGTAATTCGGTTTGTCATCTAGAGTTCAGCCGACAAGATACTTTGCCACAAACGTAGTCAAGCTCCCTCTCTACCAAACTGACTATCTTCTCACTCTATTTAGAGCTAGGTGGACCATAATGTTGCTTCTTGCGGTGCCTCTACTGGCTTCACCAGCCAAAATCTTAAACCTACAGACTGTTGGACTTGTGGCCTTTAAGGGTGGATGTTGAAAGGTATTTGTTTCTGTTTATGCCCACCAGTGGCAGTCTGGTGGGCTCGAACATCTAAATAAAAAATGATTACCTCACCTTGGGTAAAAAAAATTACATTGTGTCCGCGACATTATTTTTGTTTTACAATAACAAACTCCCACTTTTGGAATTTTGTTTGTTGTGAAACTAAAACTATTGCATAGTAGGCATATAAAAGAAGGTGGCCATTCAGCAAACTTTAAGTGCCTTTAGAGGAGCTCTTCTAAAGTCATGGAGATCCCCACCATGCAGGTAGATATCTCTAAATATTGCAAACTTTATTCTGCCAGGGCAGTTGAGTATATTACCTTTGCCCCTTTGCCAATCTCTAAATGAAGAATCATTCACACAAATGAGGGCCTAAGTGATAATAGATACATAAACAAAATATAGAAGGCTAGAGTAAAAAGCTTCCATAGGATTAAAATTGACTGGCTCAACAGTTCATGGGAAACTAAACAGAAAATCAATATGTGAAACTTCATTTTGGAAATGATTTTCTGCAGTCTTGCAATTCTAATTAAAAATTACAACTTCTCCTGCCACTCGAAACCCATTCAAATGAAACTGATTAAACTGCTTTCACAAATAGTCCCTTTACTGCATTACATGTCCAAAACCTTTGCTAATTCAGCATTTAATTTTTCTTTTTTAGCTTAAGATGCATATCACAGAGCTGACAATGGGGTAACAGGTATGAAATTCTCTGCCCAGGTGGAGTAAAGCAGGCAGCAGAGGGCTATTGAGAAAATGGCACGGTTTTTACCTAATGCCCGATTTTGAAATTGCCATCAGTTTTAAGTATAAATATTGGTATTGAGTTCCAAAACGGTCATCACTTAACAACGTGTGATTAATTGTAAGACCTCCGACCCTCGGGCTAGGTCCACTATCCCCCGCAGCTCCGCTGTGCAGTTTCTTGGCTCCAGACCCCGACCTCCTCCTTGGGAGGTTCGAGGCTGCTGCCCGCTCCTGCGCCTGCTGCCCGCTCCAACTGGGACCAGACTGCCTGCAACTGCCATAACCTTTCTCAGCTGTTTGTTTTCTTAATTTTTCCCTGTTGTGCCACTGTTATTGTGCCACATCTGTGTCTTGCTCTAATTCCACCAATGTTTTTTTCTCGTACTTGCCTGTTCCTTTCGCCTCTTAGGAATAATTAGCGTTATTAGGTAGACAACCATATCTAAATTGAATATGCAATTTTCTGTCTGACGGCACTTTTATAAAATCAAGATAGCTTTCCAACCGACTGATAGATTTGATATCTGTAAACACATCAATTATACAGCCTTGGCGTATTTTCAAGAAGTGTTTCTGTTCTACCCATGCCCACAACTGTAATTTTAATTGGTCCGTGGATTATGTGGGCGGAAGGCCTTCTGGCTCCTTAGGCACACCTATATCTGCCCGGATGGTATTTATATATTTAATCCACCCAATTTTATGATTTATATCCAAGGCAGAGACTTCAGTGTAGGCAGCAGCGTATGAGGCCAGGTCGGGGGTTGTAACCAGTCTATGCCAGAAGAGCAATGGACGTAAGCTCACCCTGTCATTAATAAACTTAACACCCATATCAAGTTTCAAAGGGAGGAGGGGGGTACTCTGTGGAGTAATATTAGGCTCCTGAGAAACTTGTTTTCTATTGTTGAAAGGATATTAACATTTATGGTACCCCACAACTCTGCCCCATAAAGCACACTACTCACTACCTTGCAACTGCAGAACTTAAGTACGGGGGCTACAGGCTTGGTATAAGAGAGACAATGCCCCCGTCGCAAAGCCCCAGTTAGCTGGCAGAATTTCAGGGACGCCCTCTCTAGATGTTTCTTCCAGGCCCTTCCCTCAGGCAGCTTAATTCCCAGATAGTCAAAGGAACTCACTCGTTCGAGCGGGACATTGTCAAGGACCAAGGTACCTTTAAAGGATTTGTAGGGGTTTAGCATCATCAATTTGGTTTTAGTAGTGTTGATGGCCAAACCCCTCTCATCACAAAAGGTCTTAAAACAATTTAAAAGTTGGGAGTTTTGGACACTAAGAGGGTGTCATCTGCAAACAACAAGGTAGCTATTTTATGGTTTGCCAACAATCAGCTTCGGCCGGAATAAAGCACAAGAGATCGGCCACCTTGTTTACATAGAGGGAGAAGAGGGTGGGGGCCAGAACACACCCTTGGATTACCCCCGCCGTATCTTGAATGGCTCGGTAGTTTGGCCCTAGTTTCCCCACCTTACACACTCAAAATTATCCTCATGAAGTCTAATAAGTAGTTCTAGGAGTTCCAAAGGCATACCCATGTCCCGAAGGACCTGCCAAAGTAAATCCCGTCATCATCATAAATCAGTAGATCCTGTTCAAACCTTCACTTGAATAATACCGACTAATCATATTCTGTTATTACGACTTACGAATCCGTAGGGGTTCGGCATTGCCCAATAACCAGAGTGTGATTGCGACCTTGAACCGAGTTATATAACAAAAAAAGAAATACGCCATCCCATTCTCCACTCCCCTCTCATCCCTCCCACGTCCTCCGGTGTGTCCAACTATAGGTTATTATATAAGATCCAGTGCAACAATTTACTCACTGTTGCTCGACATGAAAATGCCAGTACAGTACAAGCTATCCCCGAAGCGGTCTGCTTCAATAATCATTTCATAACATTTGCAGTGAGTCTCATATTATCCCTGAGGTTTAGAACTCTTCCATTTATACATTCAAGGTCGAACTTACATCAGAACCCTCCACAGGCGCTTACAGCAATACAACTAGGGCCTCCCAGGCTCTTGCAGCCTCCAGTACTTTTTCATTATTTCCACTTAGCAACTTGAAGCCGGACTGTGCTTTCGCTCGTTGCCCATTTAGTAAAGTCTGCTTTCCATCTCTTGACGAAGGGACATCGTGCAGCCTTCCAATGCGCTGTGATATCTCTTTTGGCCAACAACAATCCCAAATCCAAAAACTTGCTTGTTACCTTCGTTTTGGTTGTGTGGGGAAACCAATGAAGTAAACAGGTACCCATGTCAGGTTCTATTTGTCGTTCCTTGACCTCACATAGCAATTTGACCACTTCTTCCCAGTGTGTTGCTAACTGCAGGCACTCCCACAACATGTGGTTGAACTACGCCCCTTCTAGGTTACAGTGCGGGCACTTTGCGGTATCTACATTAAAATACTTATTAATCCTGGCAGGAGTGAGGTATGCCCTATGTAGTATAAAGAAGTGAACCAGTTGGAATCTGGCATTTCTGGTGCTTTTCAATGCCCTTCTAACCAGCTGAGCACATGTCTGTTCAGGAATCTCCTTTCCCAGATTCACCTCCCACTTTCGTTGCAGGTCCCTCAGCGGTTCCATTCCCTCACCTATCATGCACCTGTATAAGCATGTGATTGCTTTAAAAGTCCCGTCAGCCATTACTACATACTGACTGGCCATAGCCGTCCTCGGTTCCGATAGTCGCTCCCTCCAATGCTGCTGTATCGCCGAAACTAGGGCCGAATGAAGCAAAAAGTCCCCCTGGGGAAGACCATATCTATCCTGCAATGCCTGATCGGGTAATAGGGCTCTGTCGTCATATAAGTCCCCCACTACTTGTATCCCCAATGTCTCCCACTCGGTCAGCGCAGTCCAATCCCCCCGTGCGGGAGAGCGGCACACATAGCCAAATGTATCTCCGGGGCGTTTGGATGGCTAAAACCAGCTCTGCGCTGGCTCCGGTTTCAGCACAGTCTCTTTGTCCACACCTCGCCAGGTAGTGCCCTGAGGCGTAACCGTTGCTGAAGGACAATGGCAGACAATATGTATCGTGGGATCCAGCGTCCCGCAAAACTCCAGTGCCACTGCCTGAGTCAGCCACTGCAGTTGGGCCACTAAGTAATATAATTCGAAGTCTGGCACTGCTGGTCCCCCATCAGCCCTCGGGCGCATCATCGTGTCTAGTGCGACACGCCTTCTACCAGTCACCCATAGAAACCCCCGACCATCGAACGGAGCTGCCGAAAAATCGATCCTGGGATCCCAATTGGCAGTGTCCTAAAATAATACAACAAACGGGGAAGCGCTACCATCTTATATAGTGCCACTTGTCCAGCCCCCTCCTTCTCGTTCTGTTGAGTGAAATTTTAAAAGTTAATAAGGCCTCCAGTTAGATTTCACACACACTCATTTTTGCTGATCTGCTAGTAATGCACCACATCTGAGGGTGTGGAAAAGTCAATGATTAAAGTGACTGATTTAAGTGGCAACTGTATGTGTTTTTGTGTCATCACAACCAGATGTGGAAAGAATCAAGACAGAAACTAATGGTGCCATCTCAGGGCCCATAGCAGACATTTCCTGACAGCGCAGTAGATTCACATGATGAGGAATCTACAGTAAAATAGATAAGAGGGACCTGTTCAGAAATTCATAAGCCCGGGTATTATTCTATTGCAATGAGTACATTATGATTTTGGTTTTCCATGCTAGTGCCTGAACACAATCCATAGTCACAGAATCTATGTTGCATACGTTCTGAATTATGGGTCTCATGTACAATGGGTTTTAGGATTCCCAAATCTTCTGATTTAATAAATCAAAGGGTTGGTAAATGCTAAAACCCTTTTTAAATGTACTAAACCCATTAAATGAGTCAGAAAAGACCATCATCATCATGAGACAATGCCAGGTCCAGTCCACCCTTGATTTGAATATGGCTGGGCCCGAACTGGGGTGGCGAAGTGAGCTAAAGAACAATGATGGATTCAACCGAGATCTGTGACTGTGATCTGTGTGGAGGTCCATCATCTCCTTGTGTTTGCATTGTTCACCCTACATTGGCAGGGTATGCCCAGACTTGGGTCCCTTGCTCAGTTTGCCACTGAATTCAAGCTAGCATGGCTAATGAGGGGTGTTACCCAGAAACCGGCCCCAGGATGCTTGCTTCCGGTCCAGGAAGGACTTGGCCTGGCAGTTCGGGCTGGACTGTTCCCATGAGTATGACAGGCATCCTTGGGTTTTTTGTGCCCTGTTTGGTTGTGTTGTTCTTTGTACATGTGCTGACAGATGTCCCAAGCCATGGGGATCAGTGGGAAATCTTCAGTATGAGCTCTAATGCAAATTCACCAATACCCACCAGAAGAACATTGCTGGCTGAGAGTTGGATTACCCCAAGTCAAGGAGATCTTGTGAGGTGAAATGTTGGTTGGGAGGGTAAAGAAAGAAGCATTGTAAATCTTACAGCCTCAAGTTCGCCACTCAAATAGGAAGGGGCAGCTGTGATGATTATCAAGCAGGCATTAAAAGGGATGTTATAAAGCAAGCACAAACGGAGGTAATAAACATAGAAGTGCTCCTTGAGTGCCTTTATAGAGAAGGCCCCTGAGCTCTGTGACACACCTAAGGCTCTGGTTGGAAATGCTGATTATGAACGCAGGAAGTAAATGGAGACCTTTCCCAAGCCGGGAGCACCAGGTGCCACTGCAACGTGGAAAGTGGCTTTGGGTGGAATTATACTGCAGATGATCCATTGCTGACAATAGAGCTATCCTCAAGGTAAATACTAACAAGAATAGGAAAACCTGAGAAAGGTGGTGAAACCAAAGACAAAGTGCAGGAATCACAAAACGGTGAACAAACGGAATGAATAGAGACCATACAACAAATCAGTTGCAAAGCAACTTCTTCCCACTTCACTAAATTGTTTTAGATGTGCTGTTTTGTTTACACTACTGGGTTCTTCAATTCCGCCTTGTAAGACCCTCCCATTGGGCTTGATTCACAAAGGTAAACTTACACTTTTGTGTAAGTTTACAATTGTTTGCTATTCAAAGGTATTTTTACGAGTCGTATCTTTAAAACTGCTGCGTCTCCGCATGTAACGATAGGACAGTCCTAACTTTTTATGTGCTGAGTCCTTAGGCTGTCATCAATGGGCTAGTAACTGACGCTCACGCTGGGTATGCACTTCTTTCAATATCTACAGTGCGGCAGAGAGATTTAATACATTTGTTTTCTCCTTTCAGGCATTGCAGTCAGAGATGGTGCTGTGCGGTAGGCGCTCTTCCATAGCACCTAATCCGGCTGAATGCAATGTCTTTATCATGTCTACATGGTGTAGCAAGCTCTGTACTCCCTCTGGCTTGTTTCATTGGTTTTACCTATGCTTGCCTAGAAGTTAGTTTAGGTGGGCTGGCACCACTTGCAAATCAAATGTATCAAGTTGACTTATCAGGTGCACTTCATAGGTTACCCTTGACCAGTCCAATGTTCAGTTTATCTATGTATGTCTGTTTTTTGGCTTATGTACTACCATCAGCCAGACTGCCTCGGTGTCGGTGAATGCCTTCTCCTCTGCCTGCTTCCTCTCTCTGCACATAATACGTAAGATCTTCAAGTGGCTACCCCTACACACGAGATGCACTGTAACACAGGCCCTCATCACCATCCGACTGGACTACGGCAACGCTCTCTACGTAGGAATCACTGCACACCTCCTACAGAGACTTCAAACCATACAGAACACTGTAGCCAGACTCATCCTTGGCCTTCCCCAGCAAACCCACTTCCCACCCCACCTCAGGCAACTCCACTGGCTCCCTATACAGAAGAGACGCCAATTCAAGCTGCTGACCCACGCACACAACCAAGGACCAGCCTACATTTACCACCAACTGAACTTCCACCAACCATCAAAACGACTACCCTCTGCCTCCCTCTAAATTGCCCATGCTCCCCACACCTACCCAAGCAGAAATGGAGGACTCTCCTTCTGTCACCTCGCAGCAAAGACCTGGAGCCGCCTCCTCACACAACTCCAGACCATCACCTCACTTTCAGAATTCCTAATGTCCCTCAAGACCTGGCTGTTCAAATAAGCTTCCTGGACCTGCAAGCTCCCAGATACCCCTTCGGGTGATTAGCCATGCTTTATAAATCCTGATTGATTGATTCATTCATTGAATCTTACTGTTATGTAGAGTGGTCCCACATGTCCTCATGTTGGTGGTGACAGCTGGTGCAAGTGCCTGGGCTTCACAAGCATGTAAGCATTATTGAATCTCCGAGCCAAAATCTTGGTTGCTATGCCTCACAGGGTGTGCATGGGACACACTGAGCGGTGGGTGTTTTCGTTCATAAGGGTGGTGATTTTTATTTTCCCTTTCTCACTTTCGAGGCCAGTGGGAGGTCCTAAATATACTCTTTGTTGTTGATCAGTAACTGATCTCCCACGCTGAATGTTGAGGTGCTTTAAGTGACACTCTGCTGTTGGTTGCTTCAGGGGTGTTTGCTGTCCATACTGTGATTGCATACCGAGGGTGACACACTCGTCATCACCAGTGTAAAATGCCAGAGTACGCCATTCATGACACACATGAAATAGATTCTCATCAGCATCATGGTGCCAGATAGCAGACTACAGTGCCTTGAAATAGCCCTCGAAATATTGATTGACTATTTCCCGAAGGGTCAATACGATGCAAGAGGATGAACTCATCGGCTGGTGCTGGCTGTGAAGCTTTGCAAGTATCAGAGAAATAAAATAATCTCATACTGGAGGCAATGAGGAAGGCTAAGCCCAATGAATGAGACCAGAGTCTAGTTGAAGTACATTCCCTAATGCCAACTCTCCACATGTCAGCTCATGCACCACCAAATTTACCATGTGGAATGCAAGAACAAAGAAAATAATAATAATACATCACTCGGACAGATGTTCCTGAGTTTGGCACCCTATTTTGGAGGGACAGTAAGAAACACTTGCAGTAAAAGAACCATGGAATTGGAAGTTTTCGGTAGAATATCCTGGCTGACTTCCACTATTCAGACTGCAACAGTTTGAATAAGACCATCAGGATAATAAGCTTAATAGTAATTCGGTTTGTCATCTAGAGTTCAGCCGACAAGATACTTTGCCACAAACGTAGTCAAGCTCCCTCTCTACCAAACTGACTATCTTCTCACTCTATTTAGAGCTAGGTGGACCATAAT
Source organism: Triturus cristatus (assembly GCF_964204655.1). NCBI lineage: Eukaryota > Metazoa > Chordata > Amphibia > Caudata > Salamandridae > Triturus > Triturus cristatus. The sequence goes on from NC_140591.1 coordinate 1,530,391,613, forward strand.
GTTGCTTCTTGCGGTGCCTCCACTGGCTTCACCAGCCAAAATCTTAAACCTACAGACTGTTGGACTTGTGGCCTTTAAGGGTGGATGTTGAAAGGTATTTGTTTCTGTTTATGCCCACCAGTGGCAGTCTGGTGGGCCCGAACATCTAAATAAAAAATGATTACCTCACCTTGGGGAAAAAAAATTACATTGTGTCCTCGACATTATTTTTGTTTTACAATAACAAACTCCCACTTTTGGAATTTGTTTTTTTGTGAAACTAAAACTATTGCATAGTAGGCATATAAAAGAAGGCGGCCATTCAGCAAACTTTAAGTGCCTTTAGAGGCGCTCTTCTAAAGTCATGGACATCCCCACCATGCAGGTAGATATCTCTAAATATTGCAAACTTTATTCTGCCAGGGCAGTTGAGTATATTACCTTTGCCCCTTTGCCAATCTCTAAATGAAGAATCATTCACACAAATGAGTGCCTAAGTGATAAAAGATACATAAACAAAATATAGAAGGCTAGAGTAAAAAGCTTCCATAGGATTAAAATTTACTGGCTCAACAGTTCATGGGAAACTAAACAGAAAACCAATATGTGAAACTTCATTTTGGAAATGATTTTCTGCAGTCTTGTAATTCTAATTAAAAATTACAACTTCTCCTGCCACTCGAAACCCATTCAAATGAAACTGATTAAACTGCTTTCACAAATAGTCCCTTTACTGCATTACATGTCCAGAATCTTTGCTAATTCAGTATTTAATTTTTCTTTTTTAGTTTATGATTAATATCACAGAGCTGACAATGGGGTAACAGGTATGAAACTCTCTGCCCAGGTGGAGTAAAGCAGGCAGCAGAGGGCTATTGAGAAAATGGCACGGTTTTTACCTAATGCCCGATTTTGAAATTGCCATCAGTTTTAAGTATAAATATTGGCATTGAGTTCCAAAACGGTCATCACTTAACAACATGTGATTAATTGTAAGACCTCCGACCCTCTGGCTAGGTCCACTATCCCCCGCAGCTCCGCTGTGCAGTTTCTTGGCTCCAGACCCACCAACCTCCTTGGGAGGTTCGAGGCTGCTGCTCGCTCCAACTGGGACCAGACTGCCTGCAACTGCCATAACCTTTCTCAGCCGTTTGTTTTCTTAATTTTTCCCTGTTGTGCCACTGTTATTGTGCCACATCTGTGTCTTGCTCTAATTCCACCAATGTTTTTTTCTCGTGCCTGTCTGTTCCTTTCGCCTTTTGCTGCTGCTGCCCCTGCGGCCCCTCCCCCCAGAATTCCCCCGCTCCTGCCTCCCAGCCTCTCCTCCCTCCACCCTCACCTACTTAATGGCATCCGCTGCGCGGTCAAGCAGCTGGTGCGCCAAAGGAACTGACACGATTCATTGAAGAGATCCCCGTTCTTGACCCGTCCCTATCCGGATTCCGAAGTAACCACAGCACAGAGACCGCCCTACTCGCCGCCACAGACGACATCCGCACCATTCTGGACCAAGGCCACTCCGCAGCCCTCATCCCACTTGACCTATCAGCGGCCTTTGACACCGTCTCCCACCGCACACTAGTCGCCAGACTACACGATGCAGGCATACAAGGAACAGTCCTGGACTGGATCCGATCATTCATCACCGTAAGAAGCCAAAGGATCAGACTCCCACCCTTCCTCTCTGACCCCATGAAAATCACCTGCGGAGTCCCAAAGGGTTCATCACTGAGCCCAACCCTCTTCAACATCTATATGGCCCACCTCGCAGCCATCGTCTGACAACACAGCCTCAGCATCCTATCCTAGGCCAACAACACCCAGCTCATCCTCTCCCTCACCAAAGACCCCACCATTGCCAAACTCAACTTCCAGAAAGGAATGCAAGACGTCACAGTCTGGATGACCAACAGCTGCCTGAAGTTCAAGGCAGAGAATACGCAAGTCCTCGTCCTCTGTACCACCCCTTCTGCATGGGACACACCTAGTGGCCGACCGCCCTCAGAAGCCCACCTACCCTCTCATACCACACCAAGAACCTCGGCATCGTACTCGACTCATCACTCAACATGAACTGACAGGTCAACGCCGTCACCTCCAGCTGCTTCAACACCCTCCACATCCTCCGCAAAATCTTCAAGTGGATCCCCCCTGAGTCAAGGAAGACAGTCACCCACGCACTCATCACCAGCAGACTGGACTATGGAAATGCACTCTATGCCGGCATCAACAAGTCCCTACTCCTCAAACTCCAGACAATACAGAACACCGCCGCCAGACTCTTCCTCTGCATCCCCAGACACAAAAACATCAGTCAACGCCTACGACGTCTCCACTGGCTCCCCATGGCGAAAAGAGTCACATTCAAAATCCTCATTAATGCCTACAAATGCCTACACAATAACGGACCCAAATACCTGAACGACAGAATCAACTTCCACGTACCCAAAAGAAACCTCTGCTCTTCCAATCACGCACTGGCCGAAACCCCGCGCATCCACAGAGCCAGAGCAGGCGGAAGATCCTTCTCTTACATTGCAGCCAAGACCTGGAAAGAGCTACCGGCAGACATCAAACGCGCCCCCTCCCTGAACACCTTCAGAAAGACACTCAAGACCTAAACAGATCTGCGGACGCCCCCCCCTCAGCGCCTAGAGACCCTCACAGGTGAGTAGTGCGCTTACAATTCCCTGATTGGTTGATTGATTGACTCTTTTATTTTTTAGATTGATTTGGGGAATTTGTTATTTACAACCGTCATCCCACGGGACAATCAGCCAATGTATATTGCAGGGATATGCAGAGACATACTTGGGAATGGTAGATTTACAGATAAGGCTCCCAGTTTTCAGTTTGTAATAATTTTTATAGATGAGTGCAGACAGAAATCAATGTGTTTACTCTATATTATTTGCTAACACACTAAAAATACTAAAAATTGGGCTTCTTTTCGGTTTCTCTGCATGCTGTCTTTCATGAAGTAAAGGTCAACAGCAGAGCAGATAGACAGCATGAAATGTCCTTAAAAAATGAAACATGTCAGCGCATATTAATGTTAGACCTGACAGCCTTTGGTGTGGTCTTCCCCAAACATTTTGACTATACCCCTCCTTTTTTCTGAACTTTGTTTTTGTTGGCCTTGTGGGAAATGGCGCTCTTTGCAGGGTCACCCCCAAACATTTTGCCTTCCTCCTCCCCTTTTTGCTGAATTCGTTTTTATTGGCTTTAGGGCTCTGGGCCCTTTACCACTGCTAACTAGTGCTAAAGGGCATGTGCTCTCCCTTTAAAACATGGTAAAATTGGCTTATCCACGATTGGTATAATTAATTTACTTATAAGTCCCTAGTATTGTGCACTCCCTGTGCCCAGGACCTGTAAATGAAATGCTGTGAGGGGGCCTGCATCACTGATTGTGCCACCAACTTAAGTAGCCCTTTAAACATGTCACAGGCCTGCCATTGTAGAGCGTGTATGTGCAGTTTGCATAACCATTTTGACCTGGCAAGATAAACTTTTTGCCAAACCCAAAACTTCCCTTTTTATACATTAAAATGACCCCTAAGTAAGGCCCTAGACCACCCAGAGGGCAGGCTGCAATGTATTCAAAAGGCAGGCCATATAAGTTTAACTTTCACATGTCCTGGTAGTGAAATTCTTTTTCCACATGGGTTATGGGTTGGACAGATAGAATCAAGAAAGAAACTTCATTTTCTTAGGGAAGTAAATGTGTGTGAAATTGATTCATTGTTTTCTCCGAAAGTATGGGAAATGCCCTTTGGGGTATCTAGAGTGTAAATTGAATGTGAGGGCATGTCTTGCATTTAAGAGTCACGCGACAAACCAACAAAGGGACTTGTAGTCAAAGAAATTGTTTCTCATGACATAGTTGGTGCTTAAACCTACTTCTTGTGGGACATTTTCTACTTGAGCAGGTCATCGCTGTAAAAAATAATTTGTGATAGCATAATTTTCAACATTTTCACGTAAATTGTATAATGCATAATTGTGCTAATTGTGCTAACTGCGCAAGTTATTCAAGAATTTTTCATTCTAGTTGAGTGTGATGAGGAATATGTGGTTAGAGGTAGGCCTGGGCTAAAATTCCGTTCCGCTCTTGGAAATTGCGATAATTTGATATTTTCGCGTTCCGCAGAAAGCGCGAAAATTTCAAAATTTCCGCAATCCGCATCTTACCTGTCATTTTTTTCTTGCTCGCGCGGTAAAAATATACATTCTCGCGTGCACGCGATTGCCTTACCTGAATCCCCGCGTTCGCCGACAAGTTTTCCCGATCCGGTCGCGTTCTCCACGAGATGTTGGATTGTTAGTAGCCATTTGCGCTGTCTCGCGACAGTTCGCACCCGCATTAACATCATTTGTCGCGCGATCACGTCATTTGTCGCGCGATCACATCTTTCTTCTCGCGATCATGCACCGCGAGAGTATGAGAAGATTGAGAACTCGAACACGTCATTCTCCACCACGAGCGAGAGCGTGAGGACGCGCGCACGTCATATCGAACGCGAAAAGGAGCAAGAGACTCCGAACACGTCATATCCAACGCGACAGGGAGCGAGAGAACGCGATCAAGTCATTTTGGACAGGCCATCGACATCTGGCGGAAGTAATGTGAAGCTCGAGTACTCGAACATGTAAAATTTTCAATTTGGAGAAGAATATCAGCTCTAGCAGCATGAAACCTTCTGCAAATGATGATTTTGTATGAAAACAACTCCTCAGATTGACATTTGGCTGTCCTTTTTTGTGCAAGGAGTCCTTTTTTAAAAAGGTGGGGAGAGGGAGGAAGTGCCACAGAATCTCCAACTTCCTGTTCCTGTCCAGCAGGCTCCTCCCAGTGCTTTGTCCATCTCCTGCTCATTCTGCCTTTGGATTTTGAGCTGGAAAGATCACTCCTTTTGTCTGCTGCATCATTGCAATTGGATTTGAGGATTTTTTAATTGGATATTTTACAAGTAAGTGGTTGTTGTGTCTGTGTGATTGGGGGCATTGCAGTTGTTGTAACTACAATTTATTTTTGGTAACTATCATTCCTTTTTTTTAAAATGTTGTGGGTAGTAGTAGGCAGTAGTAGGCCCGAGCTAGTCATGGCCTCATGGGTGTGTGCATGAAGAAGCAACTTTTCCTTTGGTGTTTTTTTAATGTATTTCATTTTCAAGCATCATTTAGGGCCTGGATGGCATTGGATTGAGTTGGGAATTGTGTTTTTTTTGGGGTGGGCTTTCTGATTTTGGGCCTGGCCATGTGGCTGGTGGCCATTTTGGAGCCTAGGCCTGCAAGCTTGTTGTCTCTTGTCTGGCCTTGTTGTCTGCCAACAGGCCTGCTTTCATCCAGTAGGCTCAGAGCAGGTAGCCACAGCTGTATTAATCAAGTGTTTCTGTGTGGTCTGTTGAATTTAGACATCATTTAGGGCATGGGTGGCATTGGATTGAGTTGGGGAAGTGTGTTTTTTTGGGGTGGGCTTTCTGATGTTGTTGGGCCTGGTCATGTGGCTGGTGGCCATTTTGAAGCCTAGGCCTGCACGCTTGTCTGGCCTTGTCTGCCAACAGGCCTGCTTTCATCCAGTAGGATCATAGCAGGTAGCCATAGCTGTATTAATCAAGTGTTTCTGTGTGGTCTGTTGAATTTAGACATCATTTAGGGCAAGGATGGCATTGGATTGAGTTGTCAAGTGTGTTTTTGGGGTGGACTTTCTGATGTTGGTTGTCTTAAAGACATGCTTTTGTTGTGTGTGTCTGGTGTGTGTTGGTATGCAATGCATGCACCCTGCAGACCTTTTTGGGGCCTGTGAATTTTCGTATTTGCATTTTGTTGCATTAAAAAGGCAGAGCAGTGTGCTTTAGCATGCATCCTTTGCCTGGCTTTTATAGGCATTTTGTCAGATCATGGTGTTTCCCAGGCCAACTGCTTGTTTGTGATTTGTAAGTGTCCATGTGGCTGGTGGCCTTTTTTGTGTTGGGAGTTATTAGTGTCCTGCTTTTGCCATATAGGCCTGCATGGTTTTCCTATTGGCTTACTGCTTCCATCCATCCACCCTCTTTGCCAGCAGCAGCTCCATGGATGATGAGATGCTCAAATAATTCAGTGGCAAATAGGGTCCACCCCACTTCCATTATATTTTTATTTTGGTGGTTCTTATTATCTTTCCTATCCTTCCTGAGAGTGTAGTGTGTGACTGTACACAGTAGAATAACATAGCCCTTGTTGAAAAAAAGTCAGAAATGGCTAGACTATATCTTTTGTTTGCACTAGTACAGTAGTAAGTAACTGAACCACAACAACAAATGCAACATTTCACTGATGTTCTTCTCCTGGCTTATTTGCTTTTAGGTGCACAAAAAGCCAGAGGAGGAGGTGTCATCATCATCATCACCCATTGTACTGCCAGCCAGACAGAAGTCCTGCTGCGCATCATGTCCACGTGTGACCAGAACTTGTTGTGCATCTGCTTCCTGCCTGACATCTGAAGAAGATGGCCCCAAAGAAAGGTACCAGGTCCAGTACCAAGAAAGTTGCCGGTGAGAAGAAGGAACAGAAAAATGAGGTGCCATTAACCACGACTGGTGTGCCGGCCAATGTTTTTTTTGGCACCAAAAAAGTTATGCCTGCAGCAGCGTTGTCCGGAAACCAAGCTGGGAGCAGCATCTCAGCACCAGCCGTCCAACCCCACCATCCTGGGCCCAAGGCCTTGAGTGTCGCAGAGGTAGCCAGTCTACTAACGAGCAGCGATGTTGAAATGTCATTATCACAAAGTAGTACACAATCAACGCAGGTGGAAACTCAGCAGATAAGTGTGCAGCTGCAACAAGAACAGCAGCATCCGCAACAAGAACAGCAGCAGCCGCAACAAGAACAGCAGCAGCCGCAACAAGAACAGCAGCAGCCGCAACAACAGCCCGCCATAGTAGTTGTTGCTCCTGACGTAGGGGCATTTCACGAAATCGAGCTTCCTGCAGACAAAGTGGATCAAACCACTGTTTCAGAAGATCTATTGTCTTCCAGACCACCAGCAAGGAAAAGGAGGCTTAGTCCATCATCTTCTTCTTCAAGCCCCGCTTCTGATGATCGTGATGCCATTTGGCAGCCACCAGCTCAGTCTGAGAGTGATGCACGCCACAAGACAATGCTTCTGAAAATGAAGGTCCCAGAAAAACTTAGAGTTATGGAGGTAGATGTAGAAGAAGGAGGTGATGTTGATGAAGATGAGCCAGTCATCACGCACATCACTCCCGCCCCAAAGGGATTGGAGACCAACATTCTCACCCTATCCAGAAAGGCTGCTACTGAGCGAGATGTAGCACGGATATCACCAACACAGGTTACACCACCAGTACCTCCAGCTGCCATATTTTCCAAGGCCCGGCAGGGACCTACATCCAGCTCAACCATCTCAGTAGGTAGTGGTAGTAAAAGTCACAGTGTAGCTGCACAGGGTCACATTCCAGGCACACCCTCCAGTTCATCTAGTATTGAAAGTGGCACATCCAGCAGTGCCAGAAAGTTCTCCTCCCCAGTTTGGGACTTCTTTTCTGTTAGCACCAAGGAGGAAAACGTTGCTATATGCTCAATTTGTCGACAAGGTGTTTGGCGGGGTAAGCTTGGTACAAACTATGGTACCAGAGGCCAAGCAAGTCATCTCAGAATACACCACACTATCGTGTGGGAGAATCACCTACTTCAGTTAAAAGAAAGTAGAAAAACTCAACCCATTGAAGTTGGTCAGGAAGAATCAGGGGGCGAAATTATTGCGGTGAAAGGTGAAGAAGAGGGAGGTATTTCTAGCCCTGTCCCCAGTAGTGTAGTGGTACCGCCCACATCCTCCTCAGTAACATCTGAGTGGCACCGCAGTAAGAGTCAGGCTGAGACACCAAGGTGACCGAGTACCGCAATGAGACAAACTGCGTCGTTGAGCCTAAGTGGGTTAATGAAAACAACAGCACCACAAAGGAAAGTAATACAGCCTACCATTGAGAGCATGCTTAGGTTGGAGGGGCAGTTCCAACGCAACCACCCAACGGCACGGTTGTACAATGCGAAGCTGGCTAAAATGTTAGCGCTGGACTATACCGAAGAATATGCACTCATTTCAGCCATTCTTTTAAAGCTCGGAAGCAGCTGAGGATCATTCAACGTGAATAAAGAATGCCAGTCAAAGCACTCATCCAGGAGGTGGCACCACGTTGGAACTCAATGTATTACATGCTTGATCGTCTGTTTGAGCAGTACAGGCCACTCAATGAATATGTCTGGCAAAGAGGGGATGCTACTGTTAAAGGCATAACCCTTCAGATGGAGCAATGAGGCCTAGTCAAATGCCTGACTGAGATGCTTCGTCCTTTTGAGGTCTTCACATGTGAAGTCAGCAAGGTGGACTGTACAATGGGCCAAGCTATCCCATTATTGCAAATGCTAGAGCATCAGCTGAAGAAGGTGTCTGAATCATACAAAGGTGTAGAGGACAAAAAGGGAGCCTATGACTTGTTGGAGAGCTTAGCCCGTCGCTTACCTGAAAATACAAGGATAGAAAATAAGACATTCTTTCCTTTTTTAGAGATTGATGTTGCCCGCTACAAAACTTGTATAGCTGAGGCAGCGAGTAAGTTGGAAAATGAACGGCTGCTAATTAAAAGCCCGCCAGTTCAACCCACAAGAAGTACTGCAGCAGGGCATGCAGCATCAAGTGCAACTTCGGAGGCTGAGTGCAGTGCGTTTGGATCACAAATCTCACCATCACTATCGACAACACCAACAATAACTGGATCATTAGGCCCAGTAGAATCGTTAGACGATTGGTATGTACCGTTAGGCATTAATAAGCACAGTGCTGATGCACAGAGAAAAGCCCAAAAGCTTACCAGCAGCACCCCATAACATTGAGCGGATGGTCCAGGCCTATCTGGATGACCCAACAGAGGTGTACATTGATCAAAACCCATTGCAGTATTAGTATAGGAAAAGGTCTGAATGGCCACTGCTCAGCAGGCTGGCGATAAGCTATCTGGCTTGCCCTGTCGCAAGTGTCTCTCCCAAACGTGTTTTCAGTGCTGCTGGTTCCATTGTAACAGTGAGAAGGACCAGTCTCTCGCCCAAAAACGTGGAGAGGTTAACAATGATCAAAATGAATCAGCACTTCATACCACCGAATTACACAATACAAGAAGCAAGGGAGGAAGATGAGGACAGCGGCTCAGGTGACGGAAGTAGTGTGTCACAAGATTACCTACTACTGGCTGAACCCCCAGAGTTTGAGGACGAGCTTCCCTGACAATTAGGCTTGCACTTACTGTCTTTCTCCCTTTTTTTCCCCTTTGTGTGTCTGCCGTTCAGGTTACAAACTTGTGAATCACAACAAATCCATTACCACCGTCTTCTACTCTTCTTATTTAATATACAAGTTTCAGGTGTCTGCAATTTGACAGTACAGTCCTCCGAATCCAGCTCCTCTGCTCCATCATACTGAATCTCCCGCCTAAATCCATTGCCCTCATGAATGATGATTGGATGATGGAAAATAGAAGAAAAGATAAAAACTTTCCTAGTCCCGCCAAAAGAAGTGGAGCATGAATCAGATGACTACTATAGCTATCCTCCTTTCAGAGCCGAGAAAGACTGCCCATTAACTGAAAATGAGATGGAACAGGTAATGATTGATGCCATGCATTGGACGCAGAGTTGCAGACTGAGTGATTTTGTTGTTGTTTGTTGTGAATGAAGTTATTGTGCACTAATCATCTTTCTACAGTACACACTAAACGTAATTCAAGGTGAATTTTCCCCTTCTTGCAAATAAGAAATTTGTACTTCTAATGCAGCTTGATACATTGCTTTTAATTGAATACAGGAAGGGGACTCAATCTGTGCACTGAGTATGATTGACAACAGCACCATCCATGATGATGATGGCGAAAAAGACGGCCCGTTAATTTAAGATGAGAAGGAACAGGTAATGACAATTGATGGCATGCATTGGACACCTGACTCTGAGCGATTGGTGTTTGTGTTTTTGTTGTTTGTTTGTTGTGCACGAAGTGAAGTCAAAGTGTGCTAGTAGTCTTACTGTACACACTAAAGAGTGACTCAAGTCAATAATATTTCTACTCTTGTTGTGTAATAACAACATTTTACTTCTACTGCAGGCCGATCTTCACAGTCAGTCAGTACAAGTATCGGAGACAACAACAACCACAGCAGACCCAAATGTCTGTGTAGAAGTGGAGTTGAGTGTAGCGGTGTGATGACTGCGGTGCATTGATTTACTAACTTAAATTGTAAAATGCTATGTTTGGAATGGATATGTGCTTTGCCTTAGTCCAACTTTTTAAAAAAAAAAGTACTCTAAACGTAGGATGTGCTAAGCAACGTGCCGTCAGGCCTGTCACTGTGGGCCTGCTCTCTCCTGTTGTTGTTGAAGGTCAATGCTGGAAACAGACTAGAGTAGAGATGATGCATACATGCTGCCTCGGAAAGTGTTCTTGTTGCACCACACCATAACTTGTGCATTTGTTTCCACTTTGTTTCTCAATATCCCCTTTGTTTTTCCATCTACAATTACAGGCCGGGTCTTGCCCTATACTTGGGAAAACATTACAATGCACACTTACCTTACCAATAAATCTAAAAAAAATTCCAGCCGGGCAGTGGCGAGTGGTGACACCCAAGATTTATGGACAAGAGGACCAAGAGGAATGCCGAGATGCAAATCCAGTCCACATTTTTGACCAGGATAACACAGTAACAGTATCAACTTTCATCTTCTTTTAAATAATTTGCTTCATTTTTTTGTCTACAATCTTTACAACAGTGTGTTCTTGTTGTTTTTATTATCATCATTAGGTTTGCTCTCTGTTTACGATTCATCCCTACCAATATTTAAAATTTCTATTTGCTATCTGTAAAAGTATTAAGGCCGGAACAACAGAACAAGAAGTGTATGTAATCCGGGTCTCCTTATCAATCATCATCATGCATGCATTTCCTTATTCTCCCTTAACATATTGATATGGATATGGTAGTCTTCAAAGATTGTCGTTTGTTTGTCCATGCGTACTGTTTTTCACTGTCAAACCTTTCCCCAAACCCCCTTCCCATCCATTCAACAAACCCTAACCCTCTTCCCCCGGGCTGTGTGACTTATTGTCGAGGTGTGACTAAATTAAATGTACACCAATACTTAATCACACGCTTGCTGGGGCGGATGTGGCGAAAGCAACAGTACTTCAATTTCAAGGCAGAGCAATGATCTTCTTCTGCTTGCCCACCCATGAGTAGTATATTTTAGAGGTGATTTTATTTAACAAAGGAACATATACCTCAGTATTAATTGCCAGCATTGATTGGATTTGTTGTCATTCCTCATACACAGCACTAACTGTTACGCTGTAGGCCTAGTCAAGTGACTCGACACAACTATAGTTTGTAACTCTGTCTAGTAGGCTATACCCACCACCATTATGTTTTGTTGTAAAATATTTTAGCATATTATTGTTGCTCGGTAAGTTCTGTACTGTACTTCATTCTACTACTCCTCGAACAGTCTCTCAAAGGCGACTGACTGTCTCATTTCCTTTTTTTGTAAATACTGCTGCCCTGCCAGTGTCTACTACTACTACTATACTACCACCACCTCCCCAATCATGGCATGTTAGAAAAAGGAAACCATCTTCACAATGCAGCCATTGCTGTGCCTACGTTAAAAATCAAGCAAAGATAAGAGAAGAATGGGGGAGGCATAATTAATAATGGACATGTTTTCAATGAATTCAATTTCACACACCCCTTTGAGTGCAGATAAAGAATGCATAGACTAGAAGAGAGACTGAAAGTACTAGTAGGACAACTCAATCAGTGAGGGGTGTCACATCTATCTGTTTGTGTCTTACACAGTCAGCCAATTATTTAAATCAAACACTGGCTATGGGTGGGCCTGCACCAGCAAGGAAACAGTATGATGTAAAACAGTAACCCCACCTACAAAACATTAACAACATTGCATGTAACGTAGAAAAATAGATTTAATTGACCCTAACAAAAATAAACTAAAACCCCACAAAAGCTGACCCACCCCCCTCCCTAACCCCAACCAATGTCCGTAAGAAAGTCCAGAAAATAGTCCAAAGCCCCAACGCCCAATTCCCACCCACCCAAACAAGAATTAAAAAAGGGGCAGAAGACAGGGACTAAGGTGTGGGGCATGATTGCAGGAGGACGCGCATCTGCTCCTCTAGACGGGCGACGCGGCATCTGAGGGCGCAGCAGTTGCAGCCACAGTGGGGGGGCACCAGAGATGGTATTGCGGTGGCGGCGGGCAGCCACCAAACGGTGGCGCTGTACCACTGGAGGGCAGTGGCTGGGGCCCGGGGCACTGGAGGAGGCTTGGAGTGCTGCTGCAGTCTCCTCCTCCTCCTCTGCCAAGACCACCAGCCGTCGATATTCCTGCTGGATTGCCTCCAGCTTCCGGCGCCATGCCTTGACGGCCAACTCCTTCCGATTAACTTTGGAAAAAACAAGACAATTGTAAAATATACTCTTAGAAAAACAGTCAGACAAGTTAATTATACACATAGTGGCATGGTAGCACTATAAAGGACAGTACATAACATTTTAAATCTCGCCCGTCCTTCTTCCTTCCACCCGTCTTTCACTTTTTAGTTGAACACCAGGTGATCTGATCTGACTTTTAAGTCTTCTCCATAAAACTTTCAAAGCGGAGTTGAAATCAGATAGATGAGGCCATTGGTTACTCAATACTCCCGCCCCTATGCCAATTAAAGGGTCTCTTCACTCTTCAAACGTTCACAACAACTCTTACTTACTTAGGACATCGGATGGCGGGCAGACTTTGTCTGCCCGCCATCCTCACTCTAAAAAAGGCGGGGTCCCGTGGGGACAATTAGGATGCGCCCGCCACAGTGGCGGGCGCATCCCGTTTTTTTTACATTGTGGTGGGCGGTGCCGAAAGCAATGCTAAAAATACATGTTGTGCTTTTGCAAGCACAACGTGACAGGCCCCGTGTGGATCCTGCCACGTTGTGCTTTGAAAGGCAGTGGGGTACCATAGCATAGGTACCCTCCATGGGGGCCCCCAAACATACTTCACATGCCTTTCCGTGGCGGCAATGCTGCCACGTAAAGGAATTCCAAAATGCAGATTATTTGGCTGGCGGTGTGTTCAGACACCGCCACCATATTGAACCCTTTTCCGCCTGGTCGACATGTGGGGGGTCTTTTCTACAGGGATGGCGGGAGGTTTGCCCCTGCGGGGTTGGCGGTGACTACCGCCGGCCCGGCAGGGGCAATCCACCCGCCATCATAGCGAGGCCCTAAGTCTCAACAGTACACCCTTGCAGTGAGTGTAGTGTCAACAATAGTTAAGGATTATGAATCTAACTTACCACCGCCTGCCACTGGTGCTGGCACTCCCCCTACCACTTCATCGTCGGTATCGTCAACTGCCGCAACCTTTCCCTCCGCGTCACCTTCGCTGGCCCCGGCAATGGTGGTCGTGGTCGGTAGTGCGCCTAGAAAACATTATACATTTTTTAGGCGTCATATACACCTCTCCATATTGGTCAGTAGCATGATTGAAAAATGAGTTAATAGTATATAACATACATCACTAGTACAAATCAGGTAGTAGTAGAGTAGACACTAATAGTTATATATGGTCCCCCCTAAGGTCCTTCTAGCCTTTGCTTAGTTAGCCCGAGCCATGCAACCATTTTACCTTTGTGTCTTTTATTTTTGCACATGTGACATTACCTTGCAGCTTGTTGTATAAGACACCTTTGAGCCCACATGACCTCACACGGCTACTGTCTACGCGCTGCGTACAAGCGGTCAACCAAAACATTAACAAGCCACTTTTTTATGAAGTACTGGTGTACTTTTAGTCCATATTGCTTATCCATAAATGCTACACTTTTTGACACGGCTGAGAAATGCTTGCAAGTTGCAATATACTAACGCGCACCATTTCATTTTTCGCATTACAGACGGAAGACTCCCTTCTACGAACCAGAGCTTTGCAGAGCTTATGATGCAACAACTACCAGTACTAGGTTCTTCTAAGGTGAGGGGTCCCTTCACTCAGAGATCTTCATTTATAAATTTATATAAACTAAATTCCATGGGGATGGTGGTGCTTCCACCACTGTTCAGTTATCATGATTTAATTCCCAACTGTAAGTAAGTGTAACAATGTTTATTGTTTTAATGTTATTGATTTTCCTGTTGGTGCTGCATTATATAATAGAACAATGTACAGAGCTTCTCAATTCAAAATGAATATTTTGAACTTACATAGACTTGGTGGTATTTGGTGTGGACTTATACGAGTGAGCAAATTAAAGGAAGGGTGTGCATGTGCATTGCTTCCACGACTGAGAGGTTGGGTGTGCTATGTTCTGGGTTGTCTACTTGTTGGGTATCTTGGGGGGAGGGTTCGGAGACCTAATAGTTATGACAAGACACTACTATAACTAGTCGGGCAGGGGATTGTGGTGGGTTCTGAATTTCTGATTGAGGTGTGTAAGGAAGGTCCAACCTACCATCACCAACATCCTATTTTCTTGTGCAAAGGTCTGTATGTGCAAAATCCCTACAACAGTAGTAGTATGTCCTATCATATCAAAATAGTAATAAATCTGGATGGGCATTTGTTGGTGTGAATTGTCAAAGCCTCAAGATTAACAAAGACTCAAGGTCAATAAGATTAGAAGTAGTACAAGAGGACGACCCAAAGGACTGGACTCAATGGCTAGAGCTTCTGGTGAATCTGAGTTTTATTTACAACCTTTGAAATAAAGAGTGGCTAACTGGGCAAGCTTAGCTACTACAGTACAGACAGACTGATAGTAGTAGTAGTACAGAGCGTCATCATAGCAGAGGAAGGGATAACAAGATTTTTGAAACCGTACAGATCGAAGGATAATTGTTGGTAAAAAATAGCATTGGGAAACTGAAACAATAGTTCGTGAAAAATATGGTGCAGTAAAAATTATGGAATAAGAATTATTATTAAAAACAAGAAGACTTACTAGGGCCAGCAGAGGAGCCATCTTTGGTGTCCTCCTGGTGGTGTAGTTCTCCCGCCGACTGCCCACTCCCTGTCTGCCTGCCCCTGGGTGCTGAACAGGAAAGATATAAGAAAGAGCCAAACATTGATGGATGGTGTCAAACAAATAAAATATTTTTAAAGAACGGTCAAAAAACACTTATGTAAACAACAATTGCAATAATTAAATTGACCGATCTCATCTGGTCAACAAGTAGTATCGGGGAATTCGCGGATCGACTACTTACTATTTATCAACAGTAATCCAGTCTTCCATTCTGATTCCAGAATACTAACTAAGCCTAAGAACGACGTACCACACGACCTAGCCCACCTATCTCAGGCATGCCAATTGTATATTAAGTATGCATTTCCACTTCTTTTAGTCCTCAACAATGCATATGGTCAAATGGAGGACACACGACTACATTTTTTGTATACACCAAATTTTGGGTTGATTAATTGATGCTGATGTTCTGCTAGTGCTAAGCCAATTACCACCACTCATTGAACAAACTAGAAAAGGTTCTAATAAAGACTGGCGTACTAGCAGCAACTGAGGGGGTATCACGCATACCACTAAAAAATTACAAACTCATACAAAGTAACTAAACCTAAGTATCAATCCGCCCCTATCTCTTAGTGACAGGAAAAAGTAAGGACTAGAGTCACTATAGCATTACGTAACTTAATTTCTCTAAAATAAACTCTTGCAGAATCACGCTAAGCGAGCACAAACGCAAAGTTGCAAACAAGTAAGATTAGTAGTAGCGCAGAGGAGCACCTGTGTCATAACAATCACAGAAGACTTTTAAACGTAATTAGCCTGGAATGTAACCAGCCACATTCTAGCTGGCTGGAAGAAAAAAAGATATTCGCAATATATAACACAGAGCAGAAGAACAGACACAAAGTAGTAATAATTAAATAGTTTCTCACCAAGACCCGGGATCTCCACTCCTAGCAGGTCCAGCAGGTCCTGCTCACGGTCCAGGATGTCGGACCACCGGTGCGCCAACTGCGCCTGGGTGCGCCGGACCCCAGAGCAGCGCAACACTGCCCGGCGCACCTTCCCCCACCACTGTTGACGCGCCCGGAGCCCGTATCCGGACCCAGGCCTGCCACCTGCTGCCAGGGTTGAGGGGAGGTGGCGCTGCACAAAGAAAATGAGTGCAGCCAACTCCAACTCCCCAAATAAGGCCTGTGCCTGCACCCCTTGTGGGCAACGCCTTCCACAAGGAAGGCGGTCGCGGCTCTGGCTGCAGCGAGCCCTACCCTTTGACATGGTTCTGGGGATGAGTGACGGGGCGGGAAAGAAAAGGTAATAAAATTTAAAAAGTCAGTAAAGGAAATAAATAGCTGGCAATCGAAAGAGTGAAATAGTAGCTAAAAAACAAAAAAAAAGTAGACAAAGACCAAAAATATAGAAGCAGGAAAATAGTTAGAGAAATAATAAATAGAAAAGATTTTAAAAAAGTGGCTTCAAACAAAAGATTGGAAAGATGCAGGGAGGATTGAAAATCAGGCCCCAGAACCATGCAATAGAGTGAAAAACAAGATGGCCGCGCCCATTGTGACCACGTGCGCAAGTTTGCGTGATATTTTCTCCCCGAGCATGCAAAAACAAGTAAAAGCGTTCCCGAACAGGAAATACGTACCGCGAACGGGCATGAGCATGCACTGCGCGACCTGGGACAGGAAGTAAGCATCGCGGGCGGGCGGGACAAGTGAAAACAAGATGGCCGCACCCGTGAGCAACAGCAGGGTAAGTTGGCGAGCCGCGATCACGCAAAAAATACCACGAACAGGCGGGAAGAAAACATCTGCGTCTTCGCGATATTTCCGGCGTGTTTGCGGAGATTTTCAACATTTTCGCGATAGTTTGCGAAAGTGATTTTCGCAAATTCCGCCCACCCCTAGTTAGAGGCATCCATCAGAAGAATAAGTTACTCACCTTTGGTATTAGTCATTCATGTAGTTTCTCTATCTATCCACAGGTTGCTCACTGATCATCCTCCTTCTCGTTCTGTTGACTGAACTTTTAGAAGTTAATAAGGCCTGCAGTTAGATTTCACACACACTGATTTTTGCGGATCTGCTAGTAATGCACCACATCTGAGGGTGTGGTAAAGTCAATGATTAAAGTGACTGATTTGAGTGGCATCTTTATGTGGTTCTGTGTCGTCACAACCAGATGTGGAAGGAATCAAGACAGAAACTAATGGTGCCATCTCAGGGCCGTAGTAGATGTTTCCTGATGTCGCAGCAGATTCACGTGATGAGGGATCTATAGTAAAATAGATAAGAGGGACCTATTCAGAAATTCACAAGCCCAGGCATTATGCTATTGCACTGAATAAATTATGATTTTGCTTTTCCATGCTAGTGCCTAAACACGATCCATGGTCACAGAATCTATGTTGCATACGTTCTGAATTATGGGTCTCATGTACAATGGGTTTTTGCATTTCCAGATCTTCTGATTTAATAAATCAAAGGGTTGGCAAATGCAAAAACCCTTTTTAAATGTGCCAGATAGCAGACTACAGTGCCTTAAAATAGCCCTGGAAATATTGATTGACTATTTCCCCAAGGGTCAATGCAATGCAAGAGGTTGAATTAATCGCCTGGTGCTGGCTGTGAAGCTTTGGAAGTATCAGATAAATAAAAGAATCCCATACTGGAGGCAACGAGGAAGGCTGAGCCCAATGAGAGAGACCAGAGTCTAGTTGAAGTACATTCCCTAATACCAACTCTCCACATGTCAGCTCATGCACCACCCAATTTACATGTGGGTTGCAAGAACAAAGAAAATAACACATCATTTTGACAGATGTTCCTGAGTTTGGCATCCTATTTGGAGGGACAGTAAGTAGCACTTGCAATGCAAGAACCATGGAAATGTAAGTTTTGGGTAGAATATCCTGGCTGACTTCCACCATTTGGACTGCAACATTTTGAATAAGACCTTCAGGATAATAAGCTTAATAGTAATTCGGTTTGTCAACTAGAGTTCAGCCTACAAGGTACTTTGCCACCAATGTGGTCAAGCTCCCTCTCTACCAAACTGACTATCTTCTCACTCTATTTAGAGCTAGGTGGACCATAATCTTGCTTCTTGCGGTGCCCCCACTGGCTTCACCAGCCAAAATCTTAAACCTACGGACTGTTGGACTTGTGGCCTTTGGCATAAGTATGTCAGCCCTAATTAGGGTGGATATTCAAGGGTATTTGTTTCTTTTTATGACCACCAGTGGCAGCCTGGTGGGTCCGAACATCTAAATAAAAAATGATTCCCTCACCCTGGGGAAAAAATAACATTCTGTCAGCGACATTATTTTTGTTTTACAATAACAAACTCCCACTTTTGGAATTTGTGTTTTTGTGAAACTAAAACTATTGCATAGTAGGCATATAAAAGAAGGAGGCCATTCAGCAAACTTTAAGTGCCTTTAGAGGAGCTCTTCTAAAGTCTAAAGTCACGGAGATCCTCACCATGCAGGTATATATCCCTAAATATTGCAAACATTATTCTGCCAGGGCAGTTGAGGATGCCCCTTTGCCAATTTCTAACTAAGAATCATTTACACAAATGAGGGCCTAAGTGATAAAAGATACATAATAAAATATAGAAGGCTAGAGTAAAAAGCTTCCATAGGATTAGAATTTACTGGCTCAACAGGTCATGGGAAACTAAACGGAAAATCAATATGTGAAACTTCATTTTGGAAATGTTTTTCTGCAGTCTTGCAATTCTAATTAAAAATTACAACTTCTCCTGCCACTCGAAACCCATTCAAATGAAACTGATTACACCGCTTTCACAAATAGCCCCTCTACTGCATTACATGTACAAAATCTTTTCTAATTCAGCATTTAATTTTTCTTTTTTAGCTTATGATACATACCACAGAGCTGGCAATGGGGTAACTGGTATGAAATTCTCTGCCCAGGTGGAGTAAAGCAGGCAGCAGAGGGCTATTGAGAAAATGGCACGGTTTTTACCTAATCCCCGATTTTGAAATCGCCATCAGTTTAAAGTATAAATGTTGGCATTGAGTTTCAAAATGGTCATCACTTAACAACGTGTGATTAATTGTAAGACCTCCGACCCTTGGTCTAGGTCCACTACCTCTCCGCAGCTCCGCTGTGCCGCCTCTTGCCTCCAGACCCCGACCTCCTCCTTGGGAGGTTCGAGGCTGCTGCCCGCTCCTGCGCCTATTGCCCGCTCCAACTGGGACTAGACTGCCTGCAACTACTGTAACATTTCTCAGCCATTTGTTTTCTTAATTTTACCCTGTTGTGCCACTGTTATTGTGCCACATCTGTGTCTTGCTCTAATTCCACCACAGTTTTTTTTCTCGTGCCTGCCTGTTCCTTTCGCCTTTTGCTGCTGCTGCCCCAGTGGCCCCTCTCCCCTGGAATTACCCTGCTCCCACCTCCCAGCCTCTCCTTAATGGAGGTGCGCTAAAGGCAAGCCCGTCTGCACCTGTCCGCGACCTGACCGCTGCCAGCGACAGGAACTATGGACCTCCCACTACCCATCGCTATGACACCACCACCCTCCTCGCACTCAACCCTGGAAGACTTAGAGAATGCCAACAGGCCTCGCCGAACATGACCCACGGCCAATTCTCCTGCCTCCACTGCCGCCAGACCCTCACCGCCACCCTGGCCTCCAACACCGCCAATGCCAGCACCGGCAACACCTTAAAATGCATCCTCCTCTATTTACGCTCCGTACACAAATGACACACAATTGATGGAAGGAATGCAGAACAAATCAAAACATTCACCACCAGTCAAGAGATCTGGGTTAAATCCATCATTCTTTTGCTCACCATGCCACCCCAGTTTACAAACACGCCATGGAAATCTGGATCCTAATTAACTCTCTCTCGCCCATCGTCACCTTCTTCACAGAGACCTGGACCAACGCATCCTCCGCCCCCAACATCAGCACCTCCATCCCAGATGGATACAAGATCCAGAGGAAAGACCGCCCCAACCACCAAGGAGGGGGCCTGGCCATCGCCCACAACAGCACCCTCCGCCTCACCACCTCCAGCGAAACCTTCCCCTACACTGAACACCTGCACTTCCAGATCCAGACCATCCCCAAAGCCACACTTCGAGGAACCCTCTTCTATAGACCCCCCCCGAACACCCTTCTCTACCACCATTACCGACTTCATTTCACCCCACGCTATCGCCTCAACAAACTACATACTCATTGGAGACCTGAACTTCCACCTCGACAACCCTAGCGACCCCAACTCCACTATCCTTCGTGACAACCTCACCAGCATCGGACTTAGACAGCTCGTCAACACACCGACCCACAGAGCAGGACACACCCTCGACCCCATCTTTGCAGCAGGAAACAGTGGCCAATTCAGCCACACAACGCAGCCGCCATGGGCCGAACACCACTGCGTACACTTCGCCATCAACAAACCCAAGGCACCCAAACCGGCCCCGCAAAGGAACTGGAGCAAGGTTACCAACGAGCAACTTAACTCCACCCTCAACTGAGACAACCACACCTGGGTACCTGACACAAACGATGCAAATGACGCAGCCAGAGAACTCCACACCTGGATCTCCAACTGCGCAGATGAGCTCACCCCACTACGCAACCCCGGCAGACAACGCCCCAGGAAAGCTGCCTGGTTCACCACCGCTCTCCAAGAAGCCAGACAAACCTGCAGATGCCTGGAGAAGAACTGGAGAAACACCAAGACAACCAAAAACCACACCACATACAACGACGCCATGACGGACTACCACAACCAGATCAGAGCCACCAAGAGGAACTTTATCCACAACAAAATACTGGCCAACTCAACCAACTCCAAGGAACTTTTCAGAATCATTCAAGAATTCACCAACCCACGAAGCCACAGGCATCACCCCATCCCAAGACCTCTGCGACAATGGAACTTATTTCCACCTCAAGATCAAAAACCTCTATGACAACTTCATCGACCATCCACCTGGCGCCACAGATGGCCCCCCAAAACACCAGCCAGCCCACCATCTCCAACTGGACACCGATCATGGCCGAAGACACTGCCTCGACCATGAAAAGCATCCACTTGGGGGACCCACCGACCCCTGCCCCCTCACATCTTCCACAGAGCCGCGGCCGCCATCACACCAGAACTACAATGCACCACCAACACCACCTTCAAAACAGGCACCTTCCCAGACGACTGGAAGCACGCAGAAGTCAGACCGCTGCTCAAGAAGCCCACCGCCGACCTCAAGAAGCCCACCGCCGACCTCAAGAACTATCGTCCCATCTCACTCCTACACTTCGCAGCCAAAGTTGCAGAAGTTGCAGAGAAAACAGTCAACAGGAAACTGACGCAATTTATTGAAGAGAACGCCGTCCTCGGCCCATCCCAATCCGGATTCCGAAGTAACCACAGCACAGAGACCGCTCTACTCACTGCCACAGATGACATCTGCACCCTCCTGGACCAAGGCCACTCCGCAGCCCTCATCCCACTCAACCTATCAGCGGCCTTCGACACCGCACACTAGTCACCAGACTACACGATGCAGGCATACAAGGAACAGTCCTAGACTGGATCCGATCATTCCTCACCGGAAGAAGCCAAAGAATCAGACTCCCACCCTTCCTCTCCGACCCCATGAAAATCACCTGCAGAGTCCCACAGGGTTCATCAGTGAGCCCCACCCTCTTCAACATCTACATGGCTCCCCTCGCAGCCATTGTCCGACAACACAGCCTCAACATTATATCCTGCGCCGACAACACCCAGCTCATCCTCTCCCTCACCAAAGACCCCACCACTGCCAAACTCAGCTTTCAGAAAGGAATGCAAGACGTCACAGTCTGGATGACCAACAGCTGCCTGAAGCTCAATGCCGAGAAGACAGAAGTCCTCATCCTCGGTACCACCCCTTCTGCTTGGGACACACCTGGTGGCCGACCGCCCTCGGAAGCCCACCTACCCCTTCAGACCACACCAAGAACCACAGCACCATACTCGACTCATCACTCAACATGCACCAACAGGTCAACGCCGTCACCTCCAGCTGCTTCAACACCCTCCACATCCTCCGCAGGACCTTCAAGTGGATCCCCCTGAGTCAAGGAAGACAGTCACCCACGCACTCATCAAAAGCAGACTGGACTATGGAAACGCACTCTACGCCGGCATCAACAAGTCCCTACTCCTAAAACTCCAGACAATACAGAACACCGCCGCCAGACTCGTCCACGGCATCCCCTAACATGAACATATCAGTCAACACCTACGAAGTCTACACTGGCTCCCTGTGGAGAAAAGAGTCACATTCAAAATCTTCACTAATGCATACAAATGCCTATACAATAATAGACCCAAATACCTTAACGACAGAATCAACTTCCACGTACCCAAAAGTAACCTCCGATCTTCCAACCTCGCACTGGCTGAAACCCTGCACATCCACAGAGCCAGAGCAGGCGGAAGATCCGTCTCTCACATTGCAGCCAAGAACTGGAATGAGCTACTGGCAGACATCAGACGTGCCGCCTCCCTGAACACCTTCAGAAAGACCCTCAAGACCTAAACAGATCTGCGGATTTATTAGATTGATTTGGGGAATTTGTTATTTACAACCCTCATCCCACGGGACAATCAACCAATGTATATTGCAGGGGTATGATGAGACATACTTGGGAATGGTAGATGTACAGATAAGGCTCCCAGTTTTCAGTTTGTACTGATTTTTATAGATGAATGCAGACAGAAATCAATGTGTTCACTTTATATTATTTGCTAACACACTAAAAATACTGAAAATTGGGCTTCTTTTCAGTAACTCTGCATGCTGTCTTTCATGAAGTCAAGGTCAACAGCAGAGCAGATAGACAGCATGAAATGTCCTTAAAAAATGGAACATGTCAGGGCATATTATTGCTAGACCTGACAGCCTTTGGTGTGGTCTTCCCCAAACATTTTGCCTATTCCCCTCCTTTTTTCTGAACTTTGTTTTTGTTGGCCTTGTGGGAGATGGCACTCTTTGCAGGGTCACCCCCAAACATTTTGCCTTCCTCCTCCCCTTTTTGCTGAATTAGTTTGTATTGGCTTTAGGGCTCTGGGCCCTTTACCACTGCTAAAGGGCATGTGCTCTTCCTTAAAAACATGATAACATTGGCTTATCCACAATTGGTATATTTAATTTACTTATAAGTCCCTAGCATTGTGCACTCCCTGTGCCTAGGACCTGTAAATGAAATGCTATGAGGGGGCCTGAATCACTGATTGTGCCACCAACTTAAGTAGCCCTTTAAACATGTCACAGGCCTGCCATTGCAGAGCGTGTATGTGCAGTTTACATCACTATTTTGACCTGGCAAGATAAACCTTTTGCCAAACCCAAAACTTCCCTTTTTATACATTAAAGTGACCCCTAAGTTTGGCCCTAGACCACCCAGAGAGCAGGCTGCAATGTATTCAAAAGGCAGGCCATGTAAGTTTATCTTTTACGTGTCCTGGTTGTGAAATTATTTTGACACTACTGCAAGGCCTATGTCTCCCTTAGCATAACATTGGGATTACTTGACTACATTTTAGAAGAGTAATTACCAATTGGGAAGAGATAAACACTTCAAGTCTGGCGTTTCTGGAATCAGAATCCAAACTTATGGTGAAGTTGGATTTTAAATTGCAATTCTGAAAGTGCAACCTTTAGAAAGTTTGAATCATAAAGTGGAGCGATCCTATTGAGGTAGTAGGGGCGGAATCAATCAAACTTACTTTACACCATATATTTATCAACAAATTCCTAAGGCTGCATGCTTATATCACACCTTCTAATGCCAACATATATTGGAAATATTTTTTCCCTTATCATTCATATATATACTCTCACTGTTATACCACAGAAGTTGACATAGCATATAAATGCCCACCTTCAAGAAAAGGCATTAAATACTCACCTTAAATGAAACTATACACTCAAAGAACAAAAATACTTTTCTTAGTGGTCTTCTTCGTCCCCAGTCTTATATTATTCAGCTAAAGACTATAAAGCACATAAATGGCATGAATGTAAATGATAACTTAAAACCACATACATGAACATGAAATCTCACATAAATTACATAACTGTTCAATACATATAGAAATACAAGTATTTTTCTTGCATTGTTGTACAAAAACAAGAAAAAAAAATCATAAGTGTCCAACATTCACATATCTTAATATCTGAAGGAAAAAACAAATTATTCCAAGTGTCCCATGTGTAGTGGAATTTATTACCAAACTACTGGATGCCTTTAGTGTGTGCGGTCTATATTGTTATCCTCCAATGCATGGTCCTTCAGATACCAGAGTGTACCTATGGGAATGGAGCACAAACTACTTTAAGTGTACATTTGATCGGGGGCTAAATCCTCTCAATTAGATCCGTGGTTATTTATTAGCCTCATATGGACACCATGTGCCCTCAGATCCTTATCCATGCTGACCCGTTTCTACCTTCTAGATGGGCCTTGTACTTTATTGAAGGTCTTCCTCAGGGCTTCAGAACATTGGGAGCACTGTATGTAGAACATAGAAAATAGTAAGGGGGAGAAATCAGGGATTAATTGAACAGAGTGTATGTAATAGTGTTCAATAGCCAATGGAAGCCCTGCGTTGTGAACATACCATATCGGAGTTTGTTAGCGGATGGTACTTCATGGATGCTCGCATACTGCAGTTGGTATTGCCATCTGTTCAATTTCTGATACGAATGGGGAAAAAAGAAATAAAGAAGGTGAGAGTAAACTCTGTTAGGCATTGACTCGTTTTTGCAGTGCATAATAATTGTTGAATGCAAAAACAAAAGAGACAAATCTTACGTACAAGTGAGGCTTGTGTCCTACTCGAGGCTTGTGTCCTCCAAGATAAAGGTTACCCCTCAGTGGAAGAGGGTACCATGTATCTGAAGTGACTCAATGCACAGTGCTGCAGGGGAGAGAAATGTATGTAGCTTCATCACACTGTTTTAGGTACCAAATTGATGTACCCAAATCCCTCCATTTATTGGTGGTTTAGAGGAAGATTTACTTCGTGCTTGGTCTGTTTGTTCAGTTCTTGTTTGGTCGACATGGAGAAAGTCACCGTTACTGGTGTGCCCAAACATTAGGCTCTGACTGCTCCCGTAGCTGCTTCAGAAGGAAGGACGTGCATGCAATCAGTATTTTTCTCACGGCTCGTGTCGCGAACATCTAATACATATTGCAATATTGGCCTGCGAGGTCATCCTGCCATATCCTAGTGGTTGTGGATCCACCTGTTTTTCTTTTGTCGGCCTCCGTTCTATTTCAACTGGTCCTGTGTACCTCGGCAATCCCTCTTGCTTACAGTTATTCTGTGCTATTGCAGAACTCACTCCCATGGATAATGGGAAATGTAGTTTATCCTCGATCGTGCTTTAACTCTGATTAAAATATAGTTGTAAAAACATATGCCCCCCCTTGCCTTATGAGGAGTATAATTCTTCATTGAGTATGTAAAATTAGATAATGACCCCTCTCAATACATCTCTTCAGTATGCACTACTTCCTTGAGATGTCAGGGATGCACGTGGGTGGTGTTGTGGGCATGGTAGTCATGATTTTTGTTCCTACCGGCGTTGGTAAGGGATGGTAATCCTGCTGGTTTTTCGTGTGGAGTAAGAAACACAATTTTACTAGCTATACCTATCTATTACATGACTGCTTAGGCACCCTTATTGTTATGTATCGCATCAGTCTATTATTCCAAATGGGGTTGTTGATGCCTTACACAAAGGATGTAATGGGCAGTGTTGTCCTAATATTTACATTTCAGCTGCTGTAAGTGTTAGATTCGAGGGTACCAATCCTAGTAATTTTAAGTAAGTCCTATCATTTTAATGGGGGCATTGTTGCTTGTTCTGATATATAGTTTGTATTCCCATATAGTTTATTCAAAAGTGCTTATTATGCAAAGAGGTTTCCAATTTCAATGGTTCAAGAATGCTGTCCCCTCTTTTGCCCCCTCAGTCAGAGAAATCTTCCAGTACCCTGATGTAAGATCAAAGGTAGTGAGGCTTGGCAGCACCCATCCTGTCTATGAGCTTATCAGCTTGGGGATGAGATGAGCATCAGTCTTGGTGACTGAATTAAGTCCTCTGTAGTCCACAAAGAATAGCACCAAGTTCTGAGGTGGCATCCGGTGGTGTGGTCTTGGGCACCGACCACAACCGGGCTGGACCAGGGACCGCTGGCGGGCTCAATCACCTCTGATGCCAGCATCTTAGAGAGTTCATCCTTGATACTAGCATTCACCTTGTCTGACAATGTGTACATGTTGTTCTTTACAGGCATACAAGCTCCAGTATCAATGTTGTGGGTACACAAGTGTGTTAGCCCAGGGGTGATGGAGAACAGAGAGGCAAACTGACCCAACAACTGGTGACAGTCGCTCTGCTGTTCAGGAGTCAGAGTAGGGGAAAGGATGACACCATCTACTGACCCTTCTTGCTCCTTAGAGGATAGGGTGTCAGGGAGGGGGTCACTCTCCTCTTCCACCCCACAATCTGTCACCAGGAGCATGGTGACCTCAGACCTCTCAGAGTGTGGCTTGAGGCGATTGATATTAAACACCCTTTTGGGGTTTCTAGGGGTGCTGTGATCCACCAGGTAGGTGGCCTCCCTATTCCATTCCTTTACCTCATATGGCCCTGACCAATGGCCTTGAAGGACCCCAGTGACTCAATCACCCACACTTTCTGGCCAGGCTGAAACTCTACCAAAGTAGCCTTCTGGTTGCACCAGAGTTTC
Organism: Triturus cristatus; assembly: GCF_964204655.1. Taxonomy (NCBI): domain Eukaryota; kingdom Metazoa; phylum Chordata; class Amphibia; order Caudata; family Salamandridae; genus Triturus; species Triturus cristatus. The sequence continues at coordinate 1,530,418,474 of NC_140591.1, forward strand.
ATCACCACCTGGCTGGCCTCCAAGTTCCTAGAGGCCTTCTTCCAAAGTTTTTGGGTCTACTTTCTGAGGCCTAACCACATCCTTTGGTGGTTTCTTGCGAGCTTGCTCTTATTCCTCCTTGACCATACTGAGAGGTCCCCTCACAGGGTGACCATACAGGACATGGAAGGGGGTAAACCTGACTCCTTTCTGTGGTCCACCCTGTAGGTAAAGAGTAGGCATGGCAAGATAGCATCCCACTTCTCCCTCATGGGCTTAGGTAGGCCCATAATTATGCCCGTGATGGCTCTTGTTTAATCATTGGTCTGGGGGTGATAGGGTATGGAAAACATATAGGTTACCCAACACTCATCTCACATGGACTTCATGTATGCTGATAGGAAGTTGGTGCCTCTGTCAGACACTACTTCTTTGGGGAAGCAAATTTGGGTAAAATCCCAGTGGGACCCTGGCCACTGCAGGTGTAGTCAACTACCTCAGAGGGATGGCATCTAGTGGCATGGTCCCCCAAAACAAGAAAAAGCTGTTGCCCATGGCAATTTTGGGATCCAGGGACCCAACAATGTTGATGCCACCATTTTAAAGGGGCTGCCAATGACAGGTAAGTGAACTGGGGGAGCCTATAGCTTTTTTCCTCCTTTCGCGCTGGCCTGGTAGGTGGGACAAGACCTACAGCTTGTATCTGAGGTTGCCTTCAGCAGGGGTCAATTGAAGTCAGAGACAAGCCTGTCAAAGTTTTTATTCTTCCCCAGCTATCCTGCCAGGGGTATATCATGAGCCAGTTCCAGGAGGAAGCCCTTACTCACTGGGGGACCGTCAATACTCAGTTGCTACTGCTATTTTAAGTTTTACATCCCCCACTCTCTTCTGGTGGGGACCCTGACTACCCTCTTTGGAGTCCCCCCACAATACCTTCTTGTGGACCCTGGTGCTGAGTCAGCAGTCTCCCTCCTTAGCAAGCTCCCTCGGATCAGAGAGTTTGATATCAACTAGGTATTAGGACAGCTCTGGAAAATGGTTGCTGGACATGTTCTCTCTTGCAAAAAGCTGTACGGCCCCTTGTAGTCATTCACATTACTGCCCTTTACCCACCCATCCATTGCTTTGCAAAAGTGATCCACACAATCATCCCAGGACTGCTGGGGCAGCATCTGGCTGTCCCTAAATTTCAGCTTGTACTTCTCTGGGGTAAGCCCATACTTCCTGGTAAGAGTGTCTGTTGGACCTGGCTATTTTTGCTGGGTTGTTCCCAAACTTTTTTGCCTTCCTCCTGTATTTTTCCTCACCTGTTTTTGTTGGTGTTATGACTCTGGGGACATTACCACTGATGATCAGTGCTAAAGTACATGTGCTCTCTTCTGTAAACTTGGTATGATTGGTCAACACCTGTTTGGCATATTTAATTTACCTGTAAGTCCTTTGTACAATGGCATCCTGTATACCCATGTCCTATAAATTAAATGCTACTCGTAGGCCTGCAGCGCTGATTGCACCACCCACAGAAATATCCTTTCAAACCTGTCTCATGCCTCTACCACTGCAGGGCCTGCATGCACAGTTTACTGCCACGGTGACTTGGTAGTTAAAGTTACTTACCAAGCCTGAAACTCCCCTTTTACTACATTTAGGTCACTCCTACAGTAGGCCCTAGGTAGCCCTATGGGCAGGGTGCTGTGTAGGTAAAAGGTAGGATATGCGCCTTTGTTGTGTGGCATGTTCAGGTAGTGACAAACAGACAATTTGTTTTCTCACTGCTATGAGGCTGCTCCTTTCATTGGGAATTCCCTGATATGTTTTTTTTTAATCTGGAAGGAGTAGAGCTGCCGCGTTTGGTATGTTTGAAACAGTGGTGATAAATTCTGCGCATTGGTGATACCGGATTTTTTATCACTGTTTTAAAAATGCCAGTTTTGGAAGTGGGCATTTATGTGTGTTCTTGACTCCTTGTGCTTTGTAGCCTGACTCCAATCAATGTCTGTTTTTTACTGAAAGGGGCCTGTTTTTTGCATTCACTCTAGAACAGTCTCAAAGGGAACTGAGGTGTGTCCTGCATATATTGATGAGTCTTCCTGGGCTAAAGTGGTGGCAGTTGTCAACTGCACCTGAATAGGGCTGTGCCTGCCTTTCACAATGCAGTCTTCGCCCCCCTATAGTATGTCTGGAGCTGGGGCGGGGATTGAATGGAGGTGTTTTGCACTTTTAATGTTTGTATGGAAGTCATCTCCACATAAAAGAAATTATGAGTATAAGTACAGGGGCTCTGACTCCATGATTAGGGACATTGTGCGGACGTGTAACCAGATGCTGCTGGTTCTACAGACTGCACCAGAGGACTGCTGTGCTGCCAAGAGGAACCACCATTATGGCACTACCTGCTTTGTTGTGCTAACCTGCTGCCTGCTAGGTTGTTGAAGGGACTGCCGCTCTGCCAAGTAACTCTGTATGCAGCTTTTACAATTTTTCAGAGCACTCGTAATGAATACAATAAAAGAGAAATATTAGTCAGATAATAATGCAAACAAAAAGATTGAGTTCTTGTTAATCTTCTTCTTTAATTTTCAAATCCTCCAATCCCTTGTGCCAACGCGTTTCGTCATATATGGCAATACACCTACGACTTCCTCAGGGCTTAATATTCCTTTGATAGAACAATCTCAATAAAGGTAATGCATTATTGTATTTGTTGTCCAGAAGTAAAGGTTCCGCAATTAACTACAAGTATCCACAATAGAACTTCAGATAATTAAAACGGCAGGAAACACAATAAGTCAAACCGTGATTGAGAATATTCGCTCCTAAGTACTTACACGGCGTTCATTACCGTCGTGAATCGTGATTACAAAGCTAGGTTCCCCAAAATTCTGGCACCTTCTCCTGCCGTGAACTCGACCCGAATAGAGGTAGACTCTGTCTGCTGGCTTACCTGCCTACTGTCCCCTGAGTGCTCCCCAGTTGTTCTTTAGGGGTTGAGTGGTTCTCTCCCTTGTCCTGCCATAATTTTATGCCCTGTGTGTGTTGAGAACCTCCTGCCCACAGTGCGTGTTGAGCACTTCATTTGGGGCACATGTGTGTGGAGAGTGCTTCCCCTTTCAAGAAGGATCACTCTAAACTAGTGAGTGGTGAGCGCTTTGTGGTTTACTGTCCAGTGCATGGTCAGTACTTTGTACTCTACTTCTCCAGGAATCTGACGTATGGCCCCCCCAGCCGAGGTGGGTCTGAAGTGCGGCGCCTGAGGGGGGAAAACTGCTGACCAGAGGTGCCATCTCCCTGCCCGGTACCTCTTTGACAGCCAGCAGAAACCCACCAGTGGGGTCCCCCTTCGCTGAGGAAGCTGCTAGGAGAAAGAGCTACCCTATTGCTATCTGCTACATCTCATAACGTGGCTGCCCAGGGACGTGGAGACCGCTCTCAATGCAACCCGTGCTGCAGAGAAGGCTCATCCCTACCAGGAGCACAGAGGGTGAGTCGGGCCCCCGGGAGACTCCATCTGCAGGCATGTGCAAACAGTTGTTCAATAGACCTTGGAGGGTCCCAGACATGCTGCCAAGTGGAGCTGCTCACCATTGTTTGCGGGCGGCTCCACTTGTTCCCTTTTCTGATCAGTAGTCTCGAGGGTCCTGGACATGCTGCAACAGAAGCTTCTCATTTTTGAAAAAGATGGCTTTCCCGGCAGTTGTTCTGTGCATTTGCGGACAAGTGCTTTTTCTTGCCCTACATGCCGGGGACCCTGCGAGGCCTCCCCATGGAGTTAGGCAGTGTGTGCCCCCTTCCCATGTTGACACATGCTTAGGGGCATTGGATCCTGGGGATACACGACGGGTGAGTCCTCGATGGAGGCCCCAGCTTTGGTAGTTCAGAGAGCAGTAATTACTTTATTCCATATAAGAGGCGCCCAGAGGCTTCTGCGCCCTACATGGTGTACGGGCTACCATAATGGGTCTAATAGAGATTCAAGGGAGCTATGACTGGTGTTGGTTATAGTGACATGTTATATACACATTTCCTCCAAACTGCTGCATGCCAGATCCTGATGTTGTGATGTATGTTGCCTTTCCTTACATTTCCAGGACTGGCATGGTATTCCCAGCAGCTATAATTTCTGTATGACCTAACCTGCATTTTATGCCCTGCTGTGAGGATTTTTGTCGTTGTAGGCCTTGTAATGACAGGATTAGACCTGGGTGGACCAAAAAACTCCACTGTGTTAGGCGAAGTTCTACAAGTGATGGAGTACGTTTGGTCATGCTATTTGCAATGATTTTCATTGCTAGGTGTTTGTCCTGTGCTGCAAAATCAGCGCTAACAGTACCATGTGCAGCGCAAGAGGGTGGGTTTTCCTAACTTGCGCCTGCCAACTTGACGCTGGCAAGTTAGGAAAAAACACCACTCTGCTGAGTAGAGTGTTTCGGAGCTCCGCGTGCTCCGTGGAGTGTGGAAAACTCTGTAAACTCTGCAAACGGAGTGGAGTTCACTGCCCAGGCCTAGACAGGATAACGAGTATCATTTCAGGATCTGCATATTATGACCAACGTTGGTATTTTGATGGCGTGTGCAACCTATAAGTCTTTACTTTATTGCACTACGTGTTATGTCATGACAATTGTCTATTTGGCAAATTGATTTATGGTTTATGGGATTTTGGTCTACGGGTTTTATTCAATATATGAGATATTTTTGTATACTACTGTGGAGAGTCTCTTTTGTGGTGTGTTTATTGCATAACTAGTGTGTGTATGTGTGTTGTGCAAACGCTTTGCACATTATCTCTGGGATAAGCCTGACTTCTCTGCCAAGCTACCAAGAAGGTGAGCAGGAGTTATCTTGGGTGTGTAACTCCCTTGCCCTGACTTGAGTGGTGGGTTCTTCCTGGCTTAGGTGCATACCCTAGCCAACCAGAAACCCAATTTTTAACAGTGTCCTTCATGGTGTGATATCTAATCCAGTACCATTTCCCTAGAGCTAACAGTGAATGCCTCCCTTCAAGGTGAATGTGCCTCCAGAGACTGTCCCCCCAGTCCTCCTCAGGGACTCTGTTTATCTCTAGGGAAACCTCATAGGCCTCACACCATGTATCTATGTCATCCCCACAGCAAGGTTGGGCAACAGATCCTTGGGAATGTGGATCTGTTTCTCTCCATTGGACACTGCAGTGTTGCTGCCACCATTACTGCTGGACTCTACTTGGCTGACCCTGATTTCCAGCTCTCTGAGGATTCAGCCATTCACTCTATGGCCAATTTCTTCTCCTTGGCCAGTTTCTTGTGAGCCAAAGCCCTCTCAGCCTTAGACGTTCTCTCCTCTGCTTCCAATTTTAATTTGGCCAGCTGCAGTTTGAGCTCCCTATCAGCTTTTCTGTCATCTAGATCCTCTGGCGATGGGAAGACACAAAGTGCTCTTTGCCATGAAAATGGGCTCTACTCCTCCAAGTGCTGCAGTTTAGCAGAACCCGTGCCCAGATCCTCCTCTTGCTCCTCCACACCCTCCTCTTCATCCTGGTCCTCTGTTGTTGCCAGTAACTGGTGAGCCTCTACCCAGGCCCTCTGAGCCTTTTGGAGCCCCAGCTGCTTAGTGCTTTTCTTTGTTGGAATCCCCCTTTCATGCCAGAACTCCTTGAGCTCAGCCATAAGGTAGCTCTCCAGTTTGATGAGCTCAAAATCCATTCTTGCATGTATGGTCATAGGTACAGACAGACAGGTACCATGAGAGTAAATTTGGAGAAAACAAAAGATCCAATCAAGGAGAATAATAACAAAACCTCAAATTTGTATCAAATTATTTCTACAAGACTTTAGTGTTCCACAAAATCACTATATGGCACTGCACAAACACAACTACTGAATCCCACCACAAAACACCAATGTGAGAAACTGGGTTGTTGGTTGAGGGGGGTGTGAGCCCTTCTCAAGCAATAGCCACAATCCCTATCAGAGTGAACCACAAAAAGTCACTAAATTAACCTGTGCTTAACCCTCTGGCAGCTTGGCCCAAAAGCTGTCAGTCTTAACTTAAAGGCAACGTGTAAAGTAAATGTGCAGCACACAAACAGCAATAATGTGAAAACACAACACAAGAAAAATCCCACACCAATTTAGAAATATAGAGTAAAATGTAATACATTATTTGACACTAAAAGAGCAAAATGTCACTCAGTAGAATGAGAGATATGCAATTTGAAAGACTTGAGGTAAGTATAGCACCTAAAAGCACAAAGCACCACCTGCGTTTATCTGGTCAAGCGGGACTGAGTGAAAGTCGCAAGTTCAGGCTGACCGCAATGGAGTGCAGGCTGGATACAGTGACCAGGTTAGTGCTGCTAAGAAAGTTTCCTTCTAAAGTCCATCATGAAGAGTTTCATTTGCAGAGGAGAAGGCCACAGGAAGCAGGGAGAGTGTTGCGCGTGGTCGTAGCTGTAGTGTTAAGAGCAGGCCAGGCGTTGCAGATGGCTGTTGCTGTAGTGTAAAGTTTCTCTTGGGCTTCGCGGGCAGTCGTTTCGGGAAATCCGTGTTGATGGTCACTGCAGACTGTCGATGCTGTAGAAAGTAATGCAGATTTCGCATTGGTGGTTGTTGCTGGAGCGAAGAGCCAGGTTCATCACGGCTTTGCATTGGCAGTTGGCAAGAGCTGCAAGATCTTGGCTCGAACAAGCACTTTCACAGTCATGATGAGCCCAAAACTTCAGGATTTCTTCTATTCTTTCAGAAGGAGCTCAACTGATGCCACTCTAAGGGTCTGGGACCTGGGGAGCATGTCTTGGGTATCATGAACTCACTCCAGCAGAGGCCAACAGGGCTCTGGCAGGTCCAGTTGCAGGTCCAGGCAGGTCTAGTTGCAGAAGGTCAGCTGGGCACATGCAGAGGGTCATCTGGATCTTATTATGTCCCTGTAGCTAAGAACAGAAGGTCAGTCAGCTGATCCTTGGAGTCCCTTCAGCCTGGGATGAAAAGTGCAGGTCCAGTCTACATTCACTGCAAGCAGTACAGGCCTCAAGAAACAGGGCAGCAGGGTGTACATCTTCTGTAGTATCCACAGGTCAAACATGTGTACTGAAGAATGGGTTTGAGGGCCCCCTTTTTAGGTCTCGCCTACTGTTGGACTTGGCCCTTCTGGCAGGTTCACCCCTGAACTTTTTTGATTTTTACTGGTGACTTGGTGTGGTAATTGTTGGTCTCTGCGCACTTTCCCTGTGTCCCAGGGTAAAGTGTGTGCGTGCTCTGAGTGCATGTGGTGAGATAGGCCTGCCCTCCCATAGGAATGCATGGGGAATGTATGTGTCCCTAGTAGTTCCTGATGCGTGGGGTGTGCAGGCCCGAGTTTGGTATGTGCGGACTCGTGGGAGTGAATGCTGCGCGATGATGTGTGCGGCGTGCATGTACCTAGTGTGGAAGTGCCACTTCTAGAAGTGGGCACTTCTGTGTGCAGTGTGTCTGTCGCGTGATTGGCTGGTCATGTCATGTGACGGGCTAGGGATTCCCCAGAGTCAGGATGAGTCACCCGGTGGTGAATGGGGAGATCAGCAGCTAGATGGGTGGGAGGAGTACACCTGGGTCCTGAATAGGACAGGGTTTTCCACACACAATGCTGGCCCCGCCCCCTGTGGTGCGACTGACGACCCTAGCCCTGCCAGTGAATAGAGTGAGGGGCTGAGCACATCAAGGGTGCTCCCCAACCAGCTGCGACTGGTTTTCCCCCTCACCCTGAACCCAGAACAAAGGGGTTTGCTGTATAAAAATGGGGCTGTGTCCCCACAGAAACTGTTCTGCTTTTTGGATCCTGACAGGAGGGGGCTGCTGCTGCTGGAGGCTAGGAGGAACCGCCACTTGGGACTGCCTCCCTGCCCTGGAGGGCCCAGTGAGCTGGCCCCTGGCCCAGCCTTGCCCCCTTCCTAAAACTTTGCTGGACCTTCTCTTTCTCTCTTATTCCCCCCAAAGCGCCTGGAAGCGCTTTCATTTTGACTTTCAGCGCTAGGAGCACTTGATTTGGGACTTTTGCTGAAGCCTCCAGCGCCTGGGAGCGCTGGACTCTCCTTTAGCGCAGAAAGCGCTTCCACCTCTGCCCTCAGCGCCCGGAGCGCTTTATTTCTGATAGCGGGTGCCTACCCCGCATACTGGTGCTGTCGCAGGTGCCCACCCTGCTTATTTGCCGTGATTTAATTGGCGGGTGCCCACCCCGCATTGTGGGGTGCTTGCGGGTGCCCACCCCGCTTATTTGTTTATTTTTACGGCGGGTGCCCACCCCGCCGTATATCGCACCTGCAGAGGGAGCCTACCCCTCTTATTGCCGAGTTTTGAAATCACCGCCGCGGCCGGGCTCACAGGAAGTCAGGCGGCCTTTGTTGGGACGTGGGCGGGACGTTAACAGGAAGCCGACGGGAGCCTACCCCGCGCTCCTGCAGCCGGACGAGGGAAGCCCCACGAGAGGAGAAGACGGGAGAGCACGGGAGCCTACCCCGCCTCCCCGAGTGCAGCGAGAAGAAGCCCCGCAGACCGGAGTCCTGTCTTTGCCACCTCTCCCCCAGCCGGTAAGAGTAAAGGGAGTCCGGGTGGGGAGAGGCGGTAGCAGAGCGGCCCCGCTCCAGAGCGGACCGCTCCAACGGGGCGCATTTTGTTTAAGAGCCGGGAAGGCTCCAACGTCAAAGGGGGCATTGTCCTCGGTGTCTGAGCGCGAGGCGCTCCAACGGGTGATTGTGCTTCGCTGAGCCCAGTGAGGCTCCCACGTGCTCGGGGAGCGTTTGTATAGAGCCGTGAAGGCTCCAACGCTACGGGGGCATTTCCTAGTCAGTAGAGCGGCCCCGGAAGGCAGCGGGCCGCTCCAACGTCGCCCCCACCTTTTTTCTAGAGCCCGTGAGGCTCCAACATCGGGGGCAATAGTTTAATAGAGCCCTGACAGGCTCTAGGGGGCATGTCATTGTTTTAGAGCCCAGAGAGGCTCCAAAGGCGACAGATTAGTTTCAAAGGGCACAGTGGTGCCCACACTCCGTGTTCACAGCTGCCCAGCACTTAGTGGGCAGCTGCAACGTTTAGGTTGTGCAGGGTGCGCCTGGCTTGCGCAGCCTGCGCAGTCGCGCCGTGACATTATTGAATTGGTCATTTCTGCACCCCTGAGAGGCCAGTTGGCCTGGGGGACAGTTTTTTCTGTATTGTGCCCTCCCCTAGGGTACCTGGTGATTTTTATATATGTACTTTGGCGCCTGCGCAATGTCTTTATGATATTCTCCTTCCTAAACTGTGTTTATGCATTGGAGATTGTTTTACTAGTAGTAATTATACTAGTGTGTTCTTGTTTCCTTTCCTGCACCTCTGAATGTGTTTATGCGTCATGTGCTTTACACCTCTGAATGTTATGCATCATGTGTTTATGTGCTTAGACCCCTACAGGTAGAGTGATACTTAGGTGGTTGTTTTCTCCCTAGTACAGGTGGTACTAGTGAGGTCCTAGTTCCCTGCGTGATATATTCCTAAAGGTGGTTAGGGTTGCGTAGGTGGTACTTTCTGGTTACCAGTAGTTACTGGTTGTGTGCTATATGTTCTATTTTTAGTGCTACAGTGATTGTATGTGCTATGTTCTAAAATATTATTCCTACGTTCTAAGTGCTATTTCTAAAGAGTGCTAATTCCTGACAGTGGTCCATGTGGCCCTGTCCCCTGTATATATAATCCCTTGTAAATTCTGCCCGTGCCTGTTGGCACATTGTAAAGTGTGTGTTTTTATCTAATGTGTTGTGTATAATACAAAGGTTATTTTTATATATTACCTTGTGTGGAGTTTCCTTTGTGGTGGGCCTTGGGTGTTGTTGCTGGGTGCGTGCGCAAACGCTTTACACATCGCCTCAGGGATAAGCCTGTCTGCTCGTGCCAAGCTACCAAGGGGGTGAGCAGGGGTTATCTTTGGCGTGTAACTCCCCAGCCCTGACTAGAGTGGTGGTTTCTGCCTGACTTTGGCGCAAGCCTTAGCCAACCAGAAATCCCATTTCTAACATTGGTGATCAGCGGTGGGATTTGGACTTGCGTTTGCGCTGTACCACAGCGGCAACTGGCCGCACTACAAAACTCTGCATTTAGATAAATCACATGGTATAGGGATTATTGTTTTGAAATTGTTTTTAATTGTCATTTCCTTGGAAATGTGTTTTTGTGCACTGTGAGTTAGGTGTCCCTAGCTCGGGAGGGTAGGTCATCCCCCTAAGTGCATTGTGTTTTCTGGATTCACCAGAGGGTGGGATCCAGTGGTGGCAGCGTAATAGGGTCCAGTACATTTGTCCCCCGCCCTGCGCCCAGAGTTGGTACCTGTGTCACGTGGTGGTCAGGTTGAGGAATCAGGGGTGGTAGAAACTGCCTTACCAGTCCGAGGGGAGGGTTGTGTGTGGATGAGTGGTGAGTGGCACTAGGCAAGTGAGTGTGAGTTCTCTGGGTTAGAGAGCTTGCTGAATCTTTTTATGAATTGTGTACTCCTGTTAAGCTCAGACCCCTAGGTTCCCTGTGTGATCTTTTCTCTAGAACGTCTGCCAGAATGGAGCCTGCTTTTGATCTCAGTGATCTAGTTTATTACAGTATGCAGGAGTTGGAAAGGTTCTGTAGAGAAAGAAACATAGGGGTGAGAGAGTCAGACACTGTGTACGAATTGAGGAACTACATGATTGGATGGCAAGCAGATGAATGGAAACGTGAGCGCAGTGAGGAAGAAAGGGCCCGGGCCTCACACCTGGAAGGTGGTGGGTCTGTGGGGAGCCCTGAAGACTCAGAAGAAGATGACAGTACCTGGACGCCAGTAGAGAGTGAGGACCCCGTAGGTAGGGAGTCCCTTGCTGGGTCCAGCGTAGAAGATAGCGCCTCATCCCTTTCCCTGTCCCCTGAGCGCAGTGGTAGTTTTCTGGATTCCCCAGTGAGGGTGGAGTCCAGGGGGGGCAGCAATATAAAGTGCAGTATAGAGAGTCCCAGTCCCAGTTCCCCGAGTGTGGTACCTTGTTCCCGAGAGGAGGAATGTAGGTTGAAGTTCAGGGGCAGTAAGAAGCTGTCTCACCAGTCTTGGGAGGAGGCTGTGGAGGAATGTCATGATGCCCTGGTGGACTGGTTGGTGTTTAACCCGGAGCAGGATTTGGATGGAGTACTAAATATGATTATCAAGGAGCAGATGCTCAGTAGTTGTTCTCCAGGGTTGCGCCAACACCTGTTGAGGTATAACTCTTTTTGTCCATTTGAACTTGCAGAGGAAGCAGAGCGCTGGGAAAGGGCCAGAGGTTCTCTAGTGTCATTAGTGAGTGATTCCAACAATAGTGGGTCAGAGATCCTCCAGCCCAGCGTGGTGGAGGAGGCTCAGTGTAGCCCAGCTAGGTCCCAGGATAGCGAGGAGGGTGTAGGGGCTCGCTGCCTGGCTCAGTGGAGCAGGAGTGAGGGGGTGACCGAGGGTCCCCAGACGCCCGAAACCCTGCCTCAGGACTTGGATGGTTTCATGAGGGAACACCAAGTTGGGGACCTAGGCTGTCCTGTTAGTCCACTTGAGGAAGATCTCTTAGTGAGTGGAGGACCTGGGGCACCTGTAACCAGGGCTCCTGTGGTTCTGGAGTCTGGCGGTACCGCTCCGGTAGGGAGGGTACAGGAGTCCAGCGTGAGTGATTGGGGGATGAGTTCCCCAGTGGAAGAGCCGGTGGGTCAGGGACTTCCCAGTTGGGCTAGGTTCCCGTGTAGTGACCAGGGTGACACCACTTCTGTTCTGGGGGATCTCCGCGCACTGTCAGGTGGACAGGGGACGGGAGATCAGCGCCAGACAGACAGTCGCTCGACATACGTGTCATTTGATAGCCTCAGGGGGATGGAGTGGAGATCCCCAGAAGTCCTGGAGTGCCAGGCAATTATTCCACCAAAGGTTCTAGGCCGGAGGTTGGAAGGCCAGGTTCGGGATCAGCCTGACCTGAAGGGTGGGACGTCTGTAATCAGCGTCCCGACCAGTTCTTCTTCCAGAGGTACCGCCCCAGTTGGTAGGGAGCAGGGTTCTGGAAGGGGGTGCAGAGGGTGGGAGAGCCCACCTCTGCCCCCGGTACAACCTGAGGGGTTAAACAGCGCACATGCGCTGTCTCTCCGAGACATCTAGTAATTAGTATGTATGTTGAAACTCCACCTCTTGACCTTTTATTCGTGCTTCCACTTGTCTTTTACATTCTATTTGTATTGACAGGTTAATACATGTTTTAGTTCCTCCTTTTTTTGTGGGGGAACGCCCAGACAGCATCGCCTAACTACTGTATACATGCTATTAGTGTACTGAACTGGTTCTGTTGGAACTATTTTTGTTTGTGGTTGCTTGCTTACATTAAACATGTTTGCAGTGTACTTGTACTAGCAGTGATTATGATGCCAGAGACATTCACCACTGGCGTTTATACTCTTTTGAAAGGCAACTTCGCGCAAAATGCATGTCGGATTCAAGCTAGCCTGGCTGATGAGGGCTAATTACTTTTGTCGATGCACACGCTATTTTTAAAGACAATATAACAGTAGTTAGAGAAGAACAATATTAATTCGGGTTCCAAATCTTCTTTAATTTTCAATAAGATCTTCCACTCACAACGCGTTTCGTCGCTGTAGGGATTATCCAGACGACTTCCTCAGGGCTGGAAGTAATACATATAACAAAATGGAATCTACAATGTCTGTATACCAAATAAACTCAGAAAGCCCAAAGTACAAACTGGTGTGGAGTGAAGTAACTAAGGTGCATATCTATAACAATTCAAAAACAAAATCAAAAACATAAACAAAGTGACCCCTTTTAAGAGTGCTCAGTTTTTCAACACACTATTAACACATTTCTATAGTGTTTTATAGCACGCAGTGGTCCATTAAAACCATATTCTTTTATATTATTGGCAAATATAACCCAAAGGTCCTGTTAAATCCCACTAAATACAGTGTCCATTCATAGTGTAAAATGATATCACCTGCTCTAGTGAGAGGCATGCTTGGTGAAAATTTATTTTCTAAAATATTACGAAAAATTATACAGGTGTTAGCAACTGCAAGATACATGAGGCATAAGCTAATCAATCACTTAATTATTTAACAGCTAACGTCCTTGTAGAGCTTACCTCGAAATATTCTCATTTAACTTCCCTCAGAGTTCAAATTTTCATAACAATGACACATTTTGAGGTAGGATCCCTAAAATTACAAATACAAAAGACTAATTGTAAGATCCCCAATATAGAAAGTATACCATGCCAATCATCCAAAGTATTAACTTTTGTTCTAGTAAAAACTCCCCTCACCTTCATCAGCGCGTAAAGCCTGCACCTCACAATTCCATGTTTTCCAGTATAATTAAAATATGGTATTAGCGTCCGAATTTAAATGTCTGTATTCCACAACGATCTACAAAGGATAATTTGGTATTAGGCTAATCCAATGTGGCAGTTCACATAGATAGTAAATGGTTTATCCCAATATAAGTCTTACCCAATCAAAGATAGTATTCCACTACGGATAGTTATTGCTCCAAATAAGTTCCCTGAAGTACCGGGACCTATAAATCAGAACAAAACATTGTTCAGGAAGACCGGCTCATTTTTACCGGTCAGATAAGGCAACGCTATCAGCATGGTACAAACTTACTAAACGGCTCATTTTTACCGGTCAAAAAAAGAAACGCTAACAGCATGGTACAAACTTGCTCACCTCTCGATACTCCCGCCAACCCGAATACAGGTATCTGTAGGCGGTGCGGTTGCAAAGCCGGCATTTATTTAAAGGTATAAAAATCAACAAGGTGACTACCAACTTTGGCTTGATGTTAACGCCATCTTGAAAGAGTGTTGGAGATATATAAACCTGCATCTAAATCGGGTAACATGTTCTCTATTTAAAATGCGAGTACAGATTGATATAGCAAAAACTTAATGTCTCACCTTTCGTAATACCGCCTATCTGATTGCAAGTGCATGTGCGCAATGAAATTAAAATACATATTAGAATCATAGAAAGTGAAAAGGTGGCTGCCAACGTTTACATCTATGGGCGCCATCTTGAAAACGTTTCAAAAATGCTTAATAATACAAACAAGTCCGGTGAAGTTATGCATATCACGAATTTAGGAGTAAAAAGAGTAACAAGTATATATTATTCCTCAGTTAGGAAATAATTAAAGTGCACTACCACAAATCCTTTCAGTCATGTCCATAATATACACCGACCATGCCACCATTAACAATATCACCGATAAATAAAGTGATAGCCATTTGTATAAAAGTACATTCCGATACCATAATACGCCCTCATGTGACAAAAGTTGCATCCTAATTTCCCATTGTATACAATATGCTCTAAAGTAGTCTGTTATAACAACTCACTTACTGAAATTGCACAGAAAAGATTGTCTCACTGCTCTTCATGATCTATTCCCCTAAAAAATACTGTAGCTCTTGGTCATAATTAAGACCCTCCTCAACCGCCCTCAAGCACATGATCCACTTAGCCTCATGTCTCCGCAATTGGAGCTCTCTATTTCCACCTCGTGGATCTAGCTTGACATGCTCTATGCCAAAAAATTGAAATGATTTTGATGGACCCTGTGCTGTACAGTTATGAACATGTTCTGCAATAGGGTATCTAATATCATTCTGTTTCACTGCTCTCATGTGTTCATTGACACGATCCTTCAAAGCCCTTATCGTGCTGCCCACATACATTTTTTCACTTTTGCAGATAATGACATGGATAACATATTTAGTACTACAATTTATGTTAGTTAAGATGTCATACATTTGGCCTTTAACATCTTTAAATTGTTTCGTTTTGTCTCTTGCAAACTCGCACATACCACAATGACCACATTTGTAAAAACCTTTACTAAATTGTGTCAACCATGGTTCCTGTTGTTTATTCATGGGATAACTGGGACTCAATAACGAGCCTAGTGTCTTTCCTCTACGGAATGTAATCTGTTGTTTATCAGTGAGAAACTCTTGCAGTGTCCTACCTGCGTTTAAGATGTGCCAGTGCTTATTTAAGCTCTTATGTAAGATATTACTGATAGGAGTATAATCAGTAATCATCGTAATAGTTGGTGTTTTCAATGACATAATATGGGTCGGCCTCAGGGTAGATGCTCTAGTGATCTTAAGAGCCCTTTGTTTGGCTTTACTAATATCCTGTTTGGAATAACCCCTGTTAGTAAATCTTCTTTCAAAGTCCTCAATGCATAACTTAAATTGACTATCTTCACTGCAGTTACGGCGGGCCCTCATCATTTCACCGAAAGGGATAGCTTTCTTCTGGTGTCTAGGATGTGCACTGTCCGCATGCAAAATAGCATTGGAAGAAGTAGGTTTCCGATACATGTTGCTCTGAATCTTATTGTCTTTTACACACAATTCCACATCTAAAAACACCACTTTAGTAGAACTTGCATGTGATGTGAATCTGATATTCATATCGTTGTTATTAAGATAGATTATAAAGTCTTGCAACATTTCAACTGTGCCTGTCCAGATCATAAGGCAGTCGTCTATGTAGCACCCCCAGTAAAGGATCTGATCATTCCAACGACTGCCTAATGGACCCCATACCAACATCTCTTCCAGCCAGCCCATGAACAGATTGGCATAGGCCGGTAAAAATCTAGAGCCCATTGCCACTCCTTGTGTTTGCCTGAACCATTCTTCTTTGAAAAGAAAATAGTTATTACATAATATCAGCTCCGTCATTGTCAACAGCATTTGAGTATGTTCCCATTGGCTAGCCGGTCTCCTAGAAAGGAAATGGCTAACCGCTTTCAAACCAAGTTCATTGCGTATACTGGTATATAATGATACCACATCGAGTGTTACAAGCATCATATCAGTATCCCAAGTGATATCTCCCAATATATTTAGAATATGCCTAGTATCCTTAATATATGAAGGTAGATTAACCACCATTGGCTGTAAAAATAGGTCCACAAATTGTGACAAACGTTTGGTTGGTCCACCAATACCAGACACAATCGGCCTCCCTGGTGGAAAAGGGAGGTCCTTATGAATTTTTGGTAAGGTATACAAGCATGGGTATCTAGGGCGGTTCACTTTTAAGTATAGAAACTCATCTTCATCAATCAAACATTTATCATGCCAATTTTTAAGAAGTCCATTAATCTTAGTTACAAGAGAGAACATTGGATTATATGCAATTCTTTCATACCATTCTGCATTATTTAACTGGGAATATATTTCTTGTTCATAATCATTCCTGTTCATCACAACAAGGTTTCCCCCTTTGTCCGCTTTTCTAATAATCAAATTAGGATTTTCTGCTGAGGTTTTCAATGCTTGGCGTTCTTGTCCCATTAAATTGTCCCTATGACTATTAGACAAAGCTACTCTTTTGCTTGAGACGTTATCTAGATCATTAATAACCAAAGTATGAAAAATGTAAATGTTGTTACCACTCACTAAGCTTGGAGACCATCGGGATTTTTCTTTTAGTCCACTAGTTATGGTCAAATCTGGTTTAATATCCAGATCCTCCAATACCCTACTTATTGTTACTGGCTCTTCCTGCATTTCAGTAATCGAAAGCAATGTTACAGTGTCCTGAATATCCCTGATTGTCAAAGTATTTGATGCTGTATTACAAATTTGTGATACAACCTCTTTATTCGGTTTTGTATTCCTTGCAAAATATTTCTTCAATTTTAGGCGTCTAAGAAATCGAAACAAATCAATTTTAGTATCACACAAATTTCCTTTATAATTAGGGCAGAATCCCAAACGTTTCTTCAATAACCTTATCATCTCATCAGTAAGCACATGATCTGAGAGATAATGAAGAGCAGCGAGACAATCTTTTCTGTGCAATTTCAGTAAGTGAGTTGTTATAACAGACTACTTTAGAGCATATTGTATACAATGGAAAATTAGGATGCAACTTTTGTAACATGTGGGTGTATTATGGTAGCGGTATGTACTTTTATACAAATGGCTATCACTATATTTATCGATGATATTGTTAATGGTGGCATGGTCGGTGTATATTATGGACATGACTGAAACGATTCGTGGTAGTGCACTTTGATTATTTCCTAACTGAGGAATAATATATACTTGTTACTCTTTTTACTCCTAAATTCGTGATATGCATAACTTCACCGAACTTGTTTGTATTATTAAGCATTTTTTAAACATTTTCAAGATGGCGCACATAGATGTAAACGTGGGCAGTCACCTTTTCACTTTCTACGATTCTAATATGTATTTTAATTTCATTGCGCACACGCACTTGCAATCAGATAGGCGGTATTACGAAAGGTGGGACATTAAGTTTTTGCTATATCAATCTGTACTCGCATTTTATATAGAGAACATGTTACCCGATTTAGATGCAGGTTTATATATCTCCAACACTCTTTCAAGATGGCGTTAACATCAAGCCAAAGTTGGTAGTCACCTTGTTGATTTTTATACCTTTAAATAAATGCCGGGTTTGCAACCGCACCGCCTACAGATACCTGTATTCGGGTTGGTGGGAGTATCGAGAGGTGAGCAAGTTTGTACCATGCCGTTAGCGTTTCTTTTTTTGACCGGTAAAAATGAGCCGTTTAGTAAGTTTGTACCATGCTGATAGCATTGCCTTATCTGACCGGTAAAAATGAGGCGGTCTTCCTGAACAATGTTTTGTTCTGATTTATAGGTCCCGGTACTTCAGGGAACTCGTTTGGAGCAATAACTATCCGCAGTGGAATACTATCTTTGATTGGGGTAAGACTTATATTGGGATAAACCATTTACTATCTATGTGAACTGTCACATTGGATTAGCCTAATACCAAATTATCCTTTGTAGATCGTTGTGGAATACAGACATTTAAATTCAGACGCTAATACCATATTTTAATTATACTGGACAACATGGAATATGAGGTGCAGGCTTTACGCGCTGATGAAGGTGAGGGGAGTTTTAACTAGAACAAAAGTTAATACTTTGGATGATTGGCATGGTATACTTTCCATACTTTCTATATTGGGAATCTTACAATTAGTCTTTTGTATTTGTAATTTTAGGGATCCTACCTTAAAATTTGTCCTTTTACGAAAATGTGAACTCTGAGGGAAGTTAAATGAGAATATTTCGAAGTAAGCTCTACAAGGACGTTAGCGGTTAAATAATTAAGTGATTGATTAGCTTATGCCTCATGTGTCTTGCAGTTGCTAACACCTGTATAATTTTTCATAATAATTTAGAAAATAAATTTTGGACCAAACAAAAAGGTACTGATTTATTAATACCTAGGGATTTCACCAAGCATGCCTCTCACTAGAACAGATGATATCATTTTACACTATGAATGAACACTGTATTTAGTGGGATTTAATAGGACCTTTGGGTTATATTTGCCAATAATGTAAAAGAATATGGTTTTTATGGACCACTGCATGCTATAAAACACTATAGAAATGTGTTAATAGTGTGTTTAAAAACTGAGCACTCTTAAAAGGGGTCGCTTTGTTTATGTTTTTGATTTTGTTTTTGAATTGTTTTAGATATGCACCTTAGTTACTTCACTCTACACCAGTTTGTACTTTGGTCTTTCTGAGTTTATTTGGTATACAGACATTGTAGATTCCATTTTGTTATTTGTATTACTTCCAGCCCTGAGGAAGTCGTCTGGGTTAATCCCTACAGTGACGAAACGCGTTGGGAGGGGAAGATCTTATTGAAAATTAAAGAAGATTTGAAGCACAAATGAATATTGTTCTTCTCTAACTACTGTTATATTGTCTTTAAAAATAGCATGTGCATCGACAAAAGTAATTAGTTGAATCAATCTTTGATTGAGCCTTTAGGGGATTAGGGTGGTATTCCCCTAGTCTGATAGCACCGCAGAAACTTTGTGTGGAGTCAGTTATTAATGTTGTGGAATCTTGTTGGAGCGCTAGGTCTTTCCCTTACACCCAATCTTATGGCAGATGAGGGCTGTTAGCCAGAAACCGGTACCAGGATGCTTGTTTCCAGTCCAGGGAAGACATGGCTTGGCAGTTCAGGCTGGACTGTTCCCATGAGGCACAGGGTCAAGACTGCTTTGCATATAGCGGTGTCTGAACTGGGGTGGCAAAGTGAGCTAAAGAATGATGATGGATTCAACCCAGATCTGTAACTGGGGGTGAGTGATTGAAAAGTTTCAGCACTCCATCCATTATCTCCTTGTGTTTGCTTTGTTCGCCCTAAGTTGGCAGGGTATGCCCAGACATAGGTCCCGTGCTCTCCATGCCACTGGAATCAAGCTCTCCTGGCTGAACAGGGGTGAAACCCCGAAACAGGTCTTACGATGCTTGTTTCCAGTCCATTGAGGACCTGGCTTGGCAGTTCGGACTGGACTGTTCCCATGAGGCACAGGGTCAAGACTGATTTGCATATGGCTGGGTTCAAACTGGAATGGCATGGTAAGCAAAAAAAGATGGAATTAGGCCCAGATCTCTGTACTGGGGTGAATGTATGACATTGTTCTGCAGCCTGTCCATCAACTGTTGTTTTTGCATTTGTCACCGCGAGTGGGACGGGTATGCCCAGACGTGGGTCCCGTGCTCTCCATGCCACTGGAATCAAGCTATCCTGGCTGAAGAGGGGTGATACCCCTAAACCAGTCCTAGGATGCTTGTTTCCAGTCCAGGGAGGACCTGGCTTGGCAGTTCGGACTGGATTGTTCCCATGAGGCACAGGGTCAAGACTGGTTTGAATATGGCTGGGTTCAAACTGGAATGGCATGGTGAGCAAAAAAAAAGATGGATTTAGGCCCCGATCACTGTACTGGGGTGAATGTATGACATTGTTCTTCATTCTGTCCATCAACTGTTGTTATTGCATTTGTCACCCTGAGTAGGACAGGTTTGCCCAGACGTGGGTCCCGTGCTCTCCATGCCACTGGCATCAAGCTATCCTGGCTGAAGAGGGGTGAAACCCCGAAACCGGTCCTAGGATGCTTGTTTCCAGTCCAGGGAGGACCTGGCTTGGCAGTTTGGACTGCACTGTTCCCATGAGGCACAGGGTGAGGTCTGATTTGCATTTGGCTGGGTTCAAACTGGAATGGCATGGTGAGCAAAAAAACAATAGATTTAGGCCCAGATCTCTGTACTGGGGTGAATGTATGACATTGTTCTTCATTCTGTCCATCAAGTGTTGTTTTTGCATTTGTCACCCCGAGTGGGATGGGTATGCCCAGATGTGGGTCCCGTGCTCTCCATGCCACTGGAATCAAGCTATCCTGGCTGAAGAGGGGTGAAACCCAGAAACCGGTCCTAGGATGCTTGGTTCCAGTCCAGGGAGGACCTGGCTTGGCAGTTCGGACTGGATTGTTCCCATGAGGCACAGGGTCAAGACGGATTTGCATATGGCTGGGTTCAAACTGAAATGGCATGGTGAGCAAAAAAACGATGGAATTAGGCCCAGATCTCTGTACTGGGGTGAATGTATGATATTGTTCTGCTTTCTGTCCATCAACTGTTATTTTTGTTATTATGTAGCACCTTTAGACAGTATATTTGTTTAATTAACCTGTTTAACGTAAAGCACACATTTTTGTCCTAACTTTAGTTGTGACTTTTGTTGGCTTAACAACTTTAGCATTCGCTGTTTGCTGATTTGCATCATGCAGATGCTACTGACTAAAAACGAAAGAGTTCTTGGTGCTCTTATCAGGCGACAGCTGTACACAGCATGTTTATTTTAGTTAACTTGCCTGCCAGCAAGCACACAAACTGTACAAATTGGAAGGGAATGTAGTTTAAAGGCTATGAAACAATAAAACAATCCGTTAACATGGATTTTATTCCGGTTTCACTATGTTAAAGAGCATTTTTTTTTGTTTGTTGTTTGTGAGTTAATTTTTTTTTTTAAACGGAGACAATTAGCACTCGCGTTTAGAGACAATAACCACTTGCGTTTATAATAATTATAAAGGCAACTTCCCACAGAAAGCACGTGTGCCCAGCCAGCTGCAGTTCCTTGTTTCTGATTACACCTATTTCTGTCCCTCGTCTTCACTGCTTGATTTTGCTTGGCAGAAAATGTCACTTATACATGTTTCCAAGGAGTGCTAGCGAGCGCTTGAGGCATTGCACGCCCCCCCACACACCCTTGTTTTTTCTGCACGGCCTCAGGCTGCAAAAGGACCGCTGCTGTTCGCTTAAATAGGTATGTGAAATCTGCCCAGAGCCGCCGCTGTGTTTTTAGGTTTCGGCTGACCCAGCGCGTGCGCTGGTCTTGCGAGACTTATTGAGAGGGCTCCAAAAAGTGCTACCAGGCCAGCCTAGAGCTACAGTGCATGTGCGCGGGCGCGCGCACCGCGCTTGGCCGCGATTACTTTCCCTTTTATGTTTGATCACGATCACTTTGGCGGCCGCATGGCCGCTTGGCATAGCCAATAGGTCTCGCTTTTGGGACCTTATAAGTATTTAGTTATGCAACTGTTGCATGGCTAAACACTTATAAGGTCCCAAAGGCGAGACCTATTGGCTATGCCAATGCTTGTTTAGGACTTGTGTGTTGGATACAGGCCCAGCTGCCTATGCATGACTGGCCGAAAGTCACCCCCTTGTCATGGGGTACCTGGCTGGCAGCTGCCTGTTAGTGTATCCACAAGGTTATATGCATACATTAGTGCCTGCATGTGAACACTAGTACGTAACAGTCATCGCTTCATACCCTCTGATTGCAGAGTGCGTCAGTCTATGTTGGTGCGTGTGTGGCACAACGTAGCCGTACAATCTAATCATCAGTGAGCAAAGAGGGTAATAACACCCAGCAGGAGATAGCTTGCTATCTTTTTATGATATTTAGTATTTCCGGAAATTCAAATGAGTGGAGCATAAATCACAATTTTATACAAAGGAAGGAAATTCAACCTTCGGCAACGTTGGGGCCCTGCGCCCGCCTTGGCAGAGTGGGGGCTACGTCAACATGTGCCGTGTCCTACTTCATCTCGTCTCCATGCACATCCCAAAATAATTGTTGCTTGCGCTCAAGATTTAAGGTTACTTACTTTTCTTTGTCGAGGTCCTGGTAATGGCTGGTACTCCTGGGAAAGCCTGCAGCGTACGTCACCCTTTCCGATGCCCTGAAGTTGCCTTATCTACAAGACAAGGGACCCACCCAGCTGGGAATGAGGGAACTCGGGCCTGGGAGGTAATTGGAGAAGATTGTGTTTTCATGACCCAATTCTTTTTATTTATGCCCACTTTAAAGTAGATGGGCACTCATTGAAATACACGTGCCAATAGAGGTGGTGAAACCACCAAATTAATAGGGAGCGACGAATTTAGGGTCTGGCTTGGCTCTAAGCGCTTAAAACAGGAGCCTGTTTTACAATCAGCTGCGATAAGAAGTAAGTTTGGAAAGGGTCTCAGTGGCGAGCTCGCCTCTCTCTGGTGGTCACTGCAATGGCTGTGCAGACCTGTGGTGCGCGGAATAAGTGAACGTCAGTAGGGGCCCGCTCCGTCTTCCCTTGATTCACCTTGGGCCATTTTTTAATCTCCTCTTTGCCTTTCCCTCTCTGCTGCCTGTGAGCAGCTGCCCCAGCCTGTACTTGAATTCTTCAGCAAAGCTGTACCGGCAGCCATTAATTAATACGCCGGAGGATCCAGGTGACGGGACGAGGAGGGGCAGGAGAGAGGACTGGAGTTGGGGGGAGCTGAGGGTTACCTCAGGCTATAAGTTTAGCCACAGGCTGCAGTGGTAATAAAGACAGCATGCCTTGCAGCTCACACAAACAGCTCTACCAAAATAGTGAACAGAGAGATGTAGCCTAGAGCCGAACCCAAAAAATTAAATGTGTCCCTTTTTACAGTCAGCTGCGATGAGAATTTCGATTTTTAACTCAGCTGAAGCAACAGACCTCTTTCGTTCCTCTCTTACGCAGACATGTGATGTAAAGCTACTTTACAACAGGCTATTTCAATGTATGCAGAATAAACATTGTGTGTGAGAGTCATTGAGGAGACCGTGTCTGCTCTTTAGGACGTTCCGCAGCATGCATGCTGTACAAGCGCTACAGTACGGGCTGACAATACCCCACCCTCCACCCCCAGCTGCCGTGCAGTCATAGAAATGGATGCACTGCCTGAGGGTGATTGGCAGACTTCCTTCCAGACACGGTCTGGCAGCTTCCCTGGGCTTACTCATCTTAAGGTCCTATACTTTTCCTTTCTTAGTACTTTGATCCCACTCTATTTGCTTGTGTAGCCTCCTCATTTTAACCCATTGCTTTCCTCTCCACCTTCCTCACCTTTTCTCCTCTAGCTCTTTCTCGTCACCTACCTATAAACACCTTCTCTCTATAACTCTACCTTGCTGTAACTCTCTTTCACTCTTTCTCACTCGTTCTCTCTTCACTCTACCTCTCACTTATGTATGGAAATAACTGTTTCTCTATATACTATCTTTCTTTCTATCACTTTCACACCCATGCACTCTCTCTCACATAAGAAAAAGTAATTCCATTTCAGCTCTAACTCTAAAAAAAAGTGCGAGACCTATTGCATTGCAAATGCTTGTTATACCAGGTTCCCACGTTGAAGTGGGAGAAGCTTCTGGAGTTTTCTCCTACTGAGTTGTCTTGAGTTTCCTGCCTCTCTGCCCCGGTTCCAGTTTTTCTGGATGCATAAAAGGATGGTGTGAAGTCTTTTGTGTGTGAGCTGAGCCAGTGCCTTTGAAGTGCAAGTGTGGTAGGTGACAGTTCCGCCCCCCTATTTAGTCAGAGATGACACATCCTGCCAACACCCAGACCCTTTTTGTGATACTGTCTAAGAGGAATGCACAAAGACCAGCTGCCAACTACACCGTGTTATGTGACCTAGAAAAAGGCTGCAGGCACCAAACAGATAGAACAAGACAATGCCAACTTTCCAAAAGTGGCATTATCAGAATTGTGATATAAAAACCAACATTACCATTGTATAGTTTTTTAAATTACAATTCATCAGACACCAAACATGAGTTTCCTACCTGCTCCCATTCAGACATTATCACTTATTAAATGTAATAAGGTAACCAAATGTTATCCTAGGGGAGAAGTAGGCCTCACAGGAGTGAAAAACAAATGTAGGAGTTTTTCACTACCAGGACATGTAAAACTTAAAAGTACGGATCCAACCTTTCATTTACAATTCACCCTGACCTATGGTTGTTTAGGGTCTACCCTAGAGGTGAAGTATATGCAATCAAAGAGGAGTTTAAGGTTTGGAATTGAGGTTATATTGCCAAGCCAAATTGGTGATATAACACTTCATTCAATGGCAATGGCAGACCTGGGAAATGTTTATGTGGCTACTTAAGTGGGTGACATAATATGTGTTGCAGGCCCACTAGTAGCATGTAATTTACAGACCCTGGATATATGTTATACCACTCTACAAGGGACTTATAGATAAAGTAATTATGCCACTCAGGTGTAAGCCAATTTTACCAGGTCTTAGGGAGCGAGCAAAAGCACTCTAGCAAAGGATAGCAGTGTTAAAGTACACAGAGTCCTAAAGTCAACAAAAATGAATCCAGAAAAATTGGAGTGGTGAAAGCTAAACGTTTGGGGATGACCCTGCAGAGGGCCGAGTCCAACATAGGTTGAATCTTAGTATACAAGGCTGACTCTGCATTATGGAAATAGAAAATAGCTATCTGTAGTGCTGCTAATAAGGGGGTGCAATTCGATTTCAGACTTCAAAGCAGAAAAGGAGGAGCAAAAGTTCTTTGAACAACTTTTCCAAGTATAAAAGTGCCCATAACTCGGTGCATAAGAAGCAGCTAGCATAACGAATTGGTTCATGACAGTGGCATCCCTGGGATAATTTGTGACACTGCTCTTCCCAATGATGATATCATTATCAAACTCAAGTCTTGGTGTTTGTGACACTGTACTTGTCCTTCTGGTAGAAATGACATCTTTTCATAGTTTGGTTTATGTAAATTGAGCTGTAGGAGAGCAAAAAGTGAAAAATATATATTGTGGGTCTTTGAGGCTAACTGTTGTAGGCAAGAATTCTTATGGAAAATGGCAAAAGAGACTGGTGTATCCTCTACAGGCTGCAGTAAACTTAAATGTATGTAGAATCTTATGTCTGTAAGGTTACCGTGCGTGCACAATCTGGTTTTAGCAGTAAAACCGCATTGGGTGGGACCTTTTTTACCATAACTTCTATGCGGTAAAATCAGCAGACATTGCACATAAGAGGTCCCGCTACCACTAACAAAACACTGCAGGTAGTTGTACTTTGAAAGTATGCAAAAGCCAGAGGTAACTTTTATTATCCATTGTCCCACCTATTGTATTGCAGAGCCTTAAAAGTGAGCGGAAACAGAAAATGTACCATGGTTTTTACCTCCCATGTGGCAGCTAATGATCTAAATTTTACACTTTAGAAAAAGTCAAATCGCATGTGTAGCTTAATTGAAATTTTTGACAAGTTCAGAACCCGAGCCACAATTTGAAAAAAAGACTAAGCGCAAAGTACAAAATTATGCAAAAACAGCTGAGAGATTAATTTAAGTTACCTGGGAAGAAATTAATTTACTTGAATTCTAAGAAAGCAATGAAGGCATAAAGCAAAGTGAGATCGACTCCCTGACAGGTTACAATAAATGAGGATATACAATTTACTCAGAAAGCCCAGTGGGGTATGCAAATGAAAGAGAGAAAGTAATGACACATCTGATAGGAAATTTAGACTAGGGTGCATGTCTAATGTCTAATGTTTGACTAAATGGAGACAATGCCAGTGCCGTGACTCATGAATTGCAAAGTGTCCGTCAGAATCACACAGGCTGCTCATCAGGTGAAAATGAAAGCAGAATGTAGCAGATGTTGAATTAGACCTTTAAAATAATGATACCATTTACATTGAATTAAACGTGCTGGCGAGCACTGGTGCAGCTTGCATTACAAGAAATCTAGAAGTATTGTCAGTAATATAAACCTTTTCGAAAGGAGAGGAAAGATACATAGAAAACGTATTCAGAAAATGCCAAGATATGAGGGTAATAAGCAGATATGCATAATTTCTAAGGGGTGTAATTAGGTATAGTGTAGCAACTGCAAAAAAACAACTCTACTGATGCACACAAAAAAAGCTAGCTGAGTGCTGTCAATTTTACATTTGTTACTAAAATATCAGGCTGCATTGCTTGGTTTTATTAGTATGCGAATGTGCCCATCTGTCTATTACTACCCCAAATGAAATACCTAAATAGTCGGATCCTGTAGGCATCAGCAGTCTGCAGAGAAGTCCCACACATACCAGTTCTTCTCCCACCAGCTAGACTCCAATTCAGGTACTGGGATAGGCTGCATCTACTGTTGACTACAGGGCAGACCATAATGAAAACAATGCCAGATAATCAAACTAAGCAACTTTCCTTTGTTGAACCTGAGGAGTACATCGCCCGCTAAATCAATGCACATGGAGGCACCTTACTAGACAGACCTTACAGAGTCTGCTGCTCTCACAGCATCCTCAACTATCAGCAGAAAGCGAGTAAACACAGTAAGCCATGACTCTGCCCCATACCTATAGATAAGAAATTGGTCCATAGACTCCTGAGGTGCAGAGGGGTGTACAAGGTGGAAGGAAGGGCAGCCAGGCTCACGGAGTGGCATGCGTGGACTGTGCAGAGTATGTCATCATTGAACTGTCTGCCAAAAAAACCTCCAGAGTCATTCCCAGGTCCTCCTGCTTCCAAGTATGAAGATGCTAAAGCTAAGACCACATTCTTACTCAAAACATTCCTGTCTGTATTATTCTCCATCATTATCTCCACCCAACATTCCCTCATCAGGATTCCCACAAAACAACCTTTCACTCCTCAACATTGCCACATACATCAATAACAGCCTCCAAGGCAACTCGGGTCTCCACTTACATTCTACGCTACCCTCCTGCCACCCACTATTCTATCCTCTCACACCCTCCTGCCCCTGATGGCTCCTTCATAAACCATTTCTTTGCCTGAGCAAAGTCAGCCTGACTGTAAGCTGCCATGGATCATCAACTAGCACACACTTTGCACATCCACTTCCATGGCACTCCCCTCGGCTTCCTCATGCTTATCAATGGAATACCATTCATAACACTCAGCCTCTTAATCTTCGACAACTCACTCATACATTCACATGACAACCATTGCTGTCAGGTTCCATATCTCCTTTCAGCCTTACCACCACCTCAAATGCATGCATAACATTAAGCTTCTACTATAATAATTATAGATTATTTCAGTTCCTGAAGTTATTCCCAGTGGCCCACATCCACCTTTATCATGATAAATTAACCTGAATCAATTAAAGTTGTTTCACAATGCTCTCAGTGCTGTTTTGATGGCTCCAATCCCCCTCTCACTTTCCAATATTTTTAACCTCTTCTCTAACTTTTATTCACTCATCATCTACCAACTAGGGTCCATTAAAGAGAATGCAAAAGTGCAATCCCTGATTTTACCAGTCTATGTACTTCTCCTCTCCACACTCATTAGCATTCAGCATTGTGAAACCCTCATACTTCCACACCAGATACATATCCCCACACAACTCTAATGGAATTGTTAAAATCGTCTTACAGCCAACTCTGTGTACTTGGTAGCCTACCTTCCTTCTTCTTAATGACTTTAAAATGTCTTCACAATTGTAAAATTAAGGTGCTCTCTCTTTCCCTTTCTGCTTTTTTTTGTATCATTCACATGCTTAGTAACATGTTTTATTCTCATTCTTCTGCCTCCTGTCCAATATCTTTAAACATACTTTCTCTTATCGTCTAGCCACTCAACCACTACTAATCTTATGTTTACACCCTGGCCACAAAACTTCAAAACATGCTTCCTCCTGAAGCTTGTTTGTGTCTCTTGAACCTTCAAGTAGTCTTTCTTCATTGAGACCAATCTTTCTTCCTTCTGTCTTCAACATTTCAGGAGTTACTTTTCTGCTCCACAAGTTTGAACTAAAAATGTCAAACCCACTTCACAGCAATCATCCTCCCTTCTTTCACTAATTATGAGTCCCTAAAACAAGTTTGCCGATCAATACATGTCGCAAGGATGCAGTGCGCCTGGTCCGGGTTCTGGAAGCTGCGATCCTGGTTTATTTCAGTTGATCCAATTGAACTAGAACACCTAAGAACTAAGGTTTGTAAAAGAAAAGCTCAGGACTAGAATACTGAGTCCTTTGTGAAAAGGAATCAGCTGGTACCATTAAACCTGAAAAGCATCTTTAATTCACTCACCAGCTACATCTCCTCAAACGATATTTGCACCTCCTGCAAACAAGGTTTAACAATTTGCACTTTAATTAACACTGCTCACCATATCCAGCATTTCTCCATTCTCATTCTGCTCAAGCTTTTAGCCTCACTTGCAACAACATGCTCTTGTAAACAAATGACCTGCTTCATGATGTCTGATTCACCTTTCTTCTGAACACAAGCATCTGAAACCCCTTCTATAACACAGAATTGTTCTGAGAACTTAAACCAGATGCGAATGATTGCTTGAAGTTTGAAGCTCCTCCACAATGGGTACTTAATGTCAGAAAACCCATTTAACTGCAACTAACATGCACTAACAGCTTAAAATAATATGTCCATTAGCCCTGTCTTTGTGTTAGGGTTGTTGGAATCAATCTTACACAAAAATGACTTCAGTGATAAAGCACCTCTTTTTGCAACCCTGGACAATGGCCATGGCTTCAAGTGGAGCACCTTCTTATGTGAAACTGTTCCCTGGAGAATAGGACAAACCACTGATATTAACATTAATTGCTTCAAGATGACCTCCTAAAGATGCCACACCCTATCCACTCAGCTTCTTGCCAAGATTCTCCTGTGGCAAATCTAGGAGATTTTGTCTATATAATCAGGAGAAACCAGCTGAAAAAGAGCCAGTCATTCTCGGTCTGCATGGTGGCCAGAAACTCATAAAAGTTGGATTTAGCTGTAGGAATATCAGTACCCCCAGAATTCCCGCTCCAAATTCCAGCCTACTCATAATTAGGGGCATAGGACCAGATGCATCATTGTAATGGTCACAAACATGATGTCACAATTTGTGATCAGTGTTTTTGAGAGACCAGTGTGCAATTTTACACACCAACCTATGCACTAACAGGTCGGTTTGCAAAATTCCAAATCAGACTGAGTCACAACCTGACCTACCTAACTAATAAAGATTAGGCAGGTCAAACATTGCAACTCAATGTTATGGGCCGCAATTACAGAGATGGTGGCCTGCAAAGGTCAGCAAAGCACCATGTCTGTTTTCAAATAAAGTATTTTGTAAAAGCAGTATGTTTTCCTTAAAGGAAAATGAGCAGCTTTAAAAAAATTAAAAAATTGTAAGTTACTTCTAGAGTTGACACTGGTCTCCTGGATCACTGCTTAGATAAAAATAAACATATCCCAAAGGGCAAGGGGTCTAAAGGGTAACCTTTCCTTTCTGGAAATGTGTTACCATCCCAACTTTGGAATCGGTAACTTTCAGTGGTTTGCACCCGATTGCACACCATTTGCACATTTGGTAAAGATCCCCATGGGAAGCATAGAAGATGCCCCTTCCAAATTTTGAATCAGTATCAATTCACAATGTCCTTTTAGGAGCCAATAAAAGTGTAGGACTCCTAAAATAGAGATTGTTCCTAAAGAAAACTTATTTTGCTATTGCAAATGCTCCAGTTTTATGAACTGGGGCGTTTGCAACAGTAAATAAAGGTAGTACATCAGTACCTTCAGACTGGATGTACTAACGTTAGGAATAACCATTTCCAAATTGCTCACCTTACCGAATCGCTACTTGGAAATCACAATTCCTAATGTATTAAAGTGTTAAATGCAATTTAGCGACTCCTAGAGAGTCACAAATTGGTCTACCTCATGAATATTAATGAGATAAGTCACAATTTGCAATCCACTAGTAATCACAGCCATCATACGGATGGTGGCCTGCTGGGGTCAGCAGACCATCATGTCTGTGATTGTTTTTTAATAATAATAACGTTTTTTGTTTTCCTGTGGACCACTGCCTCCTCTTAAACAAATATTTGCTTTTCATTCACAAAGAGGCTGTTATAACATGAGGATTCCTGGAGTCGATATTAGGGCCGAAACCAAGCATCAGCCCTTCAGGGTGTAGGTGCACTGAATTCCTAAGGCTCAGCAGACGTCTCCAACTGGATCTGTATGAAGCATTGCCTAAGAAACCGTGCAACTGCACTATTTGTGAGCAGTGATATCATTTGTGCACTGTTAAGGACCACTATAGACCCACCACCATGACATCAATTCACCTTGATAAATTATTTCAGTCAAGATGATAACCACTTATCAATATTCTTGAATTGTATACTGACCACTCTGTAAGATTATTGGATTGATTCATCCTGATATCACACAACATTGTGAAGCTGTTCATACAGACACATTTGAAGAAGGAATTGAGAATAGTGCAACACTTTGATTGACAATAGATATTACAAGAGGGTGCTGCGTTATCAAATATGATGTGGATATCCAATGGTAAAAGAGACAGTGACATGCACAACAGAGCGGTAGGCAAAGGCTCATGTCAAAGAAATGAACTTCAGTCTGCCAAGATTTGAAAGAGACACAGCAACAATTGTGCAGAGCAATGTGCAGTCTGAAGTAAAGTTCACTAAATTGGAACAGCTACATCATCCTTTCTGATTGGTATCACTCAAGGGCACAGTTGGAAAACTTTTTTTCTCCAGGTGGTATACCTTGATTCTTGCCTTTCAATTTTAGCAGACAGTTCCACTGACAAACTCAAACATACAACTATATTGTACAGATAAACCCAACAAAACGATTAAACTCTGCCTATTATGAAACCCAACAGCATCTCTGAAGCAGTGGACCTGTGCAAGGGACACAGGCATACTGACAGAGCTCTGCAAGTTCCTTTCTTCCCCAGGGATGGGGCTGAGCTGGCTGCTCTCACACTCCTTGAATTGTCTTTGGACTGTGGCTCTGTAGACTGCCTGATTCTTCTTAAAAGCCTTTGCGAATAGATCGGGACGTCAAGAACTACAAGCAAAGTCAAGGATTCGTCAGAGTGAGGGCCTGCTGTTTTTCTTCTGCATCCTGTTGCCTTAGCAAAAGCCAGCACAAGAAAATGCCTAAAAATAAGGTTCTCACAGAGATAATCATGCATAGGGGAAAGATTCTTCAGAAATGAATAGACAGGTCCGGCATACAGGTGTCAAATAGCAGAAAGCTGAAGACACAAAGGACACATCAAAGATTCAGAGTGAGCAACAATTCAAATGTGTCTTCACATGAAGTTGTGATGCGCTGAATCCCAAGAGAACACTCTTTAAAGAGGCAGAGCTAATCTCTTAGTCATAAGAAGAAAAAAGCTGAAAAAAAAGGAAGAAAAAAGCTATCTTGAACTTGTAAGAAAAACAGTAAATTCTATCTAATTTACGTTCCCTATTCTATAAAGTAAAATGAGCCCCAAAGCACAGGCAACGCACCTATGCACTAATACTCTTGACACACATATCCACTTTCATATGAAGTATAAATCTTGGACACAGTACAACATCTCAAATTGCCTGGCACACATGTTCAGTTTAGGAAAGCTCCCTCTGCCCTGATGGAGCTATAATAGAAGTGCCGCCGTTTATCTCCAAAACCATCAGTTTTCATGCTTTCTTTTTTACTAAGATGCCAGATGATATTTTGACCCCTGTTGAAAAGCCAGGGCATCTCATTTGAAACTAAAGTGCCTGGGTGAACACTGTAACCAACAGAGTAAACCAGGAACTGAACATTCTACAGAAGGACATTCCCCTATTTCAAAACAATGATCTAGCAAAATTTTAAAGCGCCCTCTCTAGACCATAGTATTGCAATATTGTATAAAATGTCCTAGCTAAAAACAGACTCCGAAGTTAAAGTGCTTCAAAATAAGGCTGTGATTGTATGCCGCAAACTGACAAAACAGGTTATAAGTAGGCCTGGGCCAAAATTCCGTTCCGTTCGCGGAAATTGCGATATTTTGGCATTCTCGCGTTCCGCGGAAAGCGCGAAAATGTCAAAATTTCCGCATTCCGCAGCTTAGCGATAATTTTTTTCTTGCTCGCGCTGTAAAACAATACATTCTCGCGCGCGCGCGATCGCCTTACCTGAATCCCTGCGTTCTCCGACAAGTTTTCTTGACCCGGTCGCGTTCTCCACGAGATGTTGGATTTTGGTAGCCATTTTGCGCTGTCTCGCGAGAGTTCGCGGCCGCATTCAAGTCATTTTTCACGCGATCACGTCATTTGTCGCGCGATCACGTCTTTCTTCTCGCGATCATGCACCGCGCGAGTATGAGAAGATTGAGATCTCGAACATGTCATTCTACATCGCGAGCCAGAGAATGAGGACGCGGGCACATGAAATCGAACGCGAACAGGAGAAAGAGACCGCGAACACGTCATATCCAACGCGACAGGGACAAAGAAGAGAACGCGATCATATCGTTTTCGACACGCCGGCGGAAGTAATGTGAAGCTGGAGAACTCAACAACGTAAAATTTACAATTTGGAGAGGAATATCGGCTCTAGCAGCATGAAACCATCTGCAAATACTGATTTTGGATGAAAAGAACTCCTTACATTCACATTTGGCTTTCCTTTTTTGTGCAAGGAGTCATTTTTTTTTTACAAGGTGGAGAGAGGGAGGAAGTGACACAGATTCTCCAACTTCCTGTTCCTGTCCAGCAGGCTCCTCCCAGTGCTTTGTCCATCTCCTGCTCATTCTGCCTTTGGATTTGGAGCTGGAAAGATCACTCTTTTTGTCTGCTGCATCATTGCAATTGGATTTCAGGATTTTTGGAATAGGATATTTTACAAGTAAGTGGTTGTTGTGTTTGATTGTGGGCATTGCAGTTGTTGTGTAACTACAATTTATTTTTGATAATTGATTATCATCATTCCTTTTTTTTTTTTAAATTTATTTTAATTTTGTGGGTTGTAGTAGTAGGCCCGAGCTAGCCATGGGCATGGCCTCATGGGTGTGTGTGTGCATGATGAAGCAACTGTTCCTTTTGTTTTTTGAATATATTTCATTTTCAATCACATTTAGGGCATGGATGGCATTGGATTGAGTTGGGGAAGTGTGTTTTTTGGGGTGGCCTTGCTGATGTTGTTGGGCCTGGACATGTGGCTGGTGGCCATTTTGAGGCCTAGGCCTGCAAGCTTGCCTGGCCTTGTCTGCCAGCAGGCCTGCTTTCATCCACTGCTACCAGAGCAGGTAGCCACAGCTTTAGTAATCTACTGTTTTCTGTGTGCTCTATTGAATTTAGACATCATTTAGGGCATGGATGGCATTGGATTGAGTTGGGGAAGAGTGTATTTTGGGGTGGCCTTGCTGATGTTGTTGGGGCTCGCCATGTGGCTGGTGGCCATTTTGAGGCCTAGGCCTGCAAGCTTGCCTGGCCTTGTCTGCCAACAGGCCTGCTTTCATCCACTGCTACCAGAGCAGGTAGCCACAGCTTTAGTAATCTACTGTTTTCTGTGTGCTCTGTTGAATTTAGACATCATTTTGGGCATGGATGGCATTGGATTGAGTTGGGGAAGTGTGTTTTTTGGGGTGGCCTTGCTGATGTTGTTGGGCCTGGCCATGTGGCTGGTGGCCATTTTGAGGCCTAGGCCTGCAAGCTTGCCTGGCCTTGTCTGCCAGCAGGCCTGCTTTCATCCACTGCTACCAGAGCAGGTAGCCACAGCTTTAGTAATCTACTGTTTTCTGTGTGCTCTGTTGAATTCAGACATCATTTAGGGCATGGATGGCATTGGATTGAGTTGGGGAAGTGTGTTTTTTGGGGTGGCCTTGCTGATGTTGTTGGGGCTCGCCATGTGGCTGGTGGCCATTTTGAGGCCTAGGCCTGCAAGCTTGCCTGGCCTTGTCTGCCAACAGGCCTGCTTTCATCCACTGCTACCAGAGCAGGTAGCCACAGCTTTAGTAATCTACTGTTTTCTGTGTGCTCTGTTGAATTTAGACATCATTTTGGGCATGGATGGCATTGGATTGAGTTGGGGAAGTGTGTTTTTTGGGGTGGCCTTGCTGATGTTGTTGGGCCTGGCCATGTGGCTGGTGGCCATTTTGAGGCCTAGGCCTGCAAGCTTGCCTGGCCTTGTCTGCCAGCAGGCCTGCTTTCATCCACTGCTACCAGAGCAGGTAGCCACAGCTTTAGTAATCTACTGTTTTCTGTGTGCTCTGTTGAATTTAGACATCATTTAGGGCATGGATGGCATTGGATTGAGTTGGGGAAGTGTGTTTTTTGGGGTGGCCTTGCTGATGTTGTTGGGCCTGGACATGTGGCTGGTGGCCATTTTGAGGCCTAGGTCTGCAAGCTTGCCTGGCCTTGTCTGCCAGCAGGCCTGCTTTCATCCACTGCTACCAGAGCAGGTAGCCACAGCTTTAGTAATCTACTGTTTTCTGTGTGCTCTGTTGAATTTAGACATCATTTTGGGCATGGATGGCATTGGATTGAGTTGGGGAAGTGTGTTTTTTGGGGTGGCCTTGCTGATGTTGTTGGGCCTGGCCATGTGGCTGGTGGCCATTTTGAGGCCTAGGCCTGCAAGCTTGCCTGGCCTTGTCTGCCAACAGGCCTGCTTTCATCCACTGCTACCAGAGCAGGTAGCCACAGCTTTAGTAAGCTACTGTTTTCTGTTTGCTCTGTTGAATTTAGACATCATTTAGGGCATGGATGGCATTGGATTGAGTTGGGGAAGTGTGTTTTTTGGGGTGGCCTTGCTGATGTTGTTGGGGCTCGCCATGTGGCTGGTGGCCATTTTGAGGCCTAGGCCTGCAAGCTTGCCTGGCCTTGTCTGCCAACAGGCCTGCTTTCATCCACTGCTACCAGAGCAGGTAGCCACAGCTTTAGTAATCTACTGTTTTCTGTTTGCTCTGTTGAATTTAGACATCATTTAGGGCATGGATGGCATTGGATTGAGTTGGGGAAGTGTGTTTTTTGGGGTGGCCTTGCTGATGTTGTTGGGCCTGGCCATGTGGCTGGTGGCCATTTTGAGGCCTAGGCCTGCAAGCTTGCCTGGCCTTGTCTGCCAGCAGGCCTGCTTTCATCCACTGCTACCAGAGCAGGTAGCCACAGCTTTAGTAATCTACTGTTTTCTGTGTGCTCTGTTGAATTTAGACATCATTTAGGGCATGGATGGCATTGGATTGAGTTGGGGAAGTGTGTTTTTGGGGTGGCCTTGCTGATGTTGTTGGGCCTGGCCATGTGGCTGGTGGCCATTTTGAGGCCTAGGCCTGCAAGCTTGCCTGGCCTTGTCTGCCAGCAGGCCTGCTTTCATCCACTGCTACCAGAGCAGGTAGCCACAGCTTTAGTAATCTACTGTTTTCTGTGTGCTCTGTTGAATTTAGACATCATTTAGGGCATGGATGGCATTGGATTGAGTTGAGGAAGTGTGTTTTTTGGGGTGGCCTTGCTGATGTTGTTGGGGCTCGCCATGTGGCTGGTGGCCATTTTGAGGCCTAGGCCTGCAAGCTTGCCTGGCCTTGTCTGCCAGCAGGCCTGCTTTCATCCACTGCTACCAGAGCAGGTAGCCACAGCTTTATTGATCAAGTGTTTTCTATGTGATCTGTTGAATTTTTAGACATCACCTTCCTGAGAGTGTAGTGTGGCTGTACACAGTACTAGTAGTATAACATAGCTCTAGTTAAAAAAAAATCATAAATGGCTAGACTATCTTTTGTTTGCACTAGTACAGTACTAAGTAACTGAACCACAAAAACAAATGCAACATTTCACTGATGTTCTTCTCCTGTCTTCTTTGCTTTTAGGTGCACAAAAGACAGAGTAGGAGGTGTCATCGGCATCACCTGGCTATCCGTTGTACTGCCAGCCAGACAGAAGTCCTGCTGCGCATCACGCCCACGTGTGACCAGAACTTGTTGTGCATCTGCCTCCTGCCTGACGTCGGAATAAGATGGCCCCAAAGAAAGGTACTAGGTCCAGTACCAAGAAAGTTGCTGGTGAGAAGAAGGAACAGAAAAAGGAAGTGCCATTAACCACGACTGGTGGTGTGCCGGCCAAGGTTTTTTTTGGCACCAAAGCGTTGTCCGGGAACCAAGCTGGGAGCAGCACAGCGGTCCAGCAACCCCACCAACCTAGGCCCAAGGGCTTTACTGTCGCAGAGGTAGCCAGTCTACTAACGGGCAGCGATGTTGAAGAAATGTCATTACCGCAAAGTAGTACACAATCAAGTTCAACGCAGGCGCAAACTCAGCAGATCAGTGTGCAGCCGCCGCAACAAGAACAGCAGCAGCAGCCGCCGCAACAAGAACAGCAGCAGCAGCCGCCGCAACAAGAACAGCAGCAGCAGCCGCCGCAACAAGAACAGCAGCAGCAGCCGCCGCAACCAGAACAGCAGCAGCAGCCGCCGCAACCAGAACAGCAGCAGCAGCCGCCGCAACCAGAACAGCAGCAGCAGCCGCCGCAACCAGAACAGCAGCAGCAGCCGCCGCAACCAGAATAGCAGCAGCAGCCGCCGCAACCAGAACAGCAGCAGCAGCAGCCGCCGCAACCAGAACAGCAGCAGTAGCCGCCGCAACCAGAACAGCAGCAGCAGCCGCCGCAACCAGAACAGCAGCAGCCGCCGCAACCAGAACAGCAGCAGCCGCCACAACAGCCCACCATAGTAGTTGTTGCTCCTGACGTAGGGGCATTTCAGGAAATCGAGCTTCCTGCAGACAAAGCGGAGCGAAGTCAAACCACTGTTTCAGAACATCTATTGTCTTCCAGACCACCAGCAAGGAAAAGGAGGCTTAGTCCATCATCTTCTTCTTCAAGCCCCGCTTCTGATGATCGTGATGACACTTGGGTCCCACCAGCTCGGTCTGAGAGTGAAGTACGCCACAAGACATTGCTTCTGAAAAGGAAGGTCCCAGAAAAACTTAGAGTTATGGAGGTAGATGTAGAAGAGGGGGGTGATGATGTTGATGAAGACGAGCCAGTCATCACGCACATTACTCCCGCCCCAAAGGGATTGGAGACCGACATTCTAACCCTATCCAGAAAGGCTGCTACTGAGCGGGATGTAGCACGGATCTCACCAACACAGGTTACACCACCACTACCTCCAGCTGCCATATTTTCCAAGGCCCGGCAGGGACCTACATCCAGCTCAACCACCTCAGTAGGAAGTGGTAGTAAAAGTCACAGTGTAGGTGGACAGGGTCACATATTTTCAAGCACCCCCTCAAGTTCATCTGGTGTTGAAAGTGGCACATCCAGCAGTGCCAGAAAGTTCTCCTCCCCAGTTTGGGACTTCTTTTCTGTTAGCGCCAAGGAGGAGA
This sequence comes from Triturus cristatus, assembly GCF_964204655.1. NCBI lineage: Eukaryota > Metazoa > Chordata > Amphibia > Caudata > Salamandridae > Triturus > Triturus cristatus. The sequence continues at coordinate 1,530,455,780 of NC_140591.1, forward strand.
ACGTTGCTATATGCGCAATTTGTCGGCAAGGTGTTCGGCGTGGTAAGCTTGGTACAAACTATGGTACCGGAGGACAAGCAAGTCATCTCAGAATACACCACACTATTGTGTGGGAGGATCACCTACTTAAGTTAAAAGAAAGTAGGAAAACTAAACCCTTTGAAGTTGGTCAGGAATCAGGGAGCGATATTATTGTGGTGGCAGGTGAAGAACAGGGAGGCATTTCTAGCCTTGTCTCCAGTAGTGCAGTCACTGCAGTGGTAACGCCCACATCCTCCTCAGTAACATCAGAGTGGCACCGCAGTAAGAGCCATACTCAGAGTGTGGGTGAGACACCAAGGCGACCGGCGAGTACCTCAATGAGACAATCTGTGTCGTTGAGCCTTAGTGGGTTAATGGCACCACTAAGGAAAGTAAGCCAGCCTACCATTGACAGCATGTTTAGGTTGGAGGGGCAGTTCCAACGCAACCACCCAACGGCACGATTGTACAATGCGTAGCTGGCTAAAATGTTAGCGCTGGACCTTCTTCCTTTTTCATTTGTGGAAGGGGTGGGTTTCCTTGAATTTGTGTCTGCCATCTGCCCGAAATGGAAAGTTCCAAGCCGGTCCTATTTCGCAAGAATTGCTGTTCCGGCACTACATCATGATGTGCTGGAATTGGTTGGACAAGCTTTGCAGAAGAGTGCTGTGCACAATATCCACCTGACAACAGACATGTGGACCAGTTGCCAAGCCACAGATTACATGTGTATCACTGCACACTGGATCTCTTTTGTGGGGGTTAAAGATCAACTATCTGCACGAGGTGTTGTTGACACAGCTGCGATTTTTGAAGGTACTCGGAAACATGCAACTGTAGCCATGTTCGCCATGGAGAAATCTCATACGGCTGAAAACATTTTAGAAGAGTTTCGCACCAAGGTTTTGGAATGGCTGCAGCCCAGAGGGCTTGGTATTGGTTTTGTTGCCACAGACAATGGCAGTAATGTACTTAAGGCCATGGAACTTGGTTCCTATTTCAGGGTTCCGTGTTTGGCACACTGCATAAACATTATAGTGCAAGACTTTCTGAAAAAAGAACCCATAGTAAGCAATTTACTGTCCATCTGCCGAAGAATATGCACTCATTTCAGCCATTCTTTTAAAGCTCGGAAGCAGCTGAGGATCATCCAACGTGACCGTAGGATGCCAGTCAAGGCACTCATCCAGGAGGTGGCAACACGTTGGAACTCAACGTATTACATGCTTGATCGTCTGTACGAACAGCACAGGTCACTCAATGATTATGTCTGGTACAGAAGCAGTGATGCTAGTGTTAAAGGCATGACCCTTCAGAGGGAGCAATGGACCCTAATTCAATGCCTCACTGAGATGCTGTCTCCTTTTGAGGTCTTCACACGTGAAGTCAGCAAGGAGGACTGTACAATGGGCCAAGCTATCCCATTGTTGCAAATGCTAGAGCATGAGCTGAATAATGTGTCTGAATCCTACAAAGGTGTAGAGGACAGAAGGCAAGCCCATGACTTGGTGGAGAGCTTATCCAGGCGCTTATCAGAAAATGTAAGGATACAAAATAAAATTTTGTCACAAGAACATTACATTTGTGCCACAATTCTGGATCCACGTGCAAAATTAGGACTATTCCGTTCTTTTTCCGACACTGATGTTGCCCGCTACAAAAGTTTTATAGCTGAAGCAGCCATCAAGTTTGAAAACGAAGGGCTGCTAATTAAAAGCCCGCCACATCAACCCACAACAAGTACTGATACTGAAGCAGGCCATGCAGAATCAAGTGCAACTTCGTCGGCTGAGGGCAGTGCGGTTGGCTCACAATCGCAACACTCACCATCATCATCGACTACAAAAACAATAACTGGATCATTCGGCCGAGTACAATCATTATCAGATTGGTATGTAAAGATGGGCCTTAAGCACAGTGCTGATGCACAGAAAAAACAGCACAAAAGCTTACCAGCAGCAACCCTGAACATTGAGCGGATGGTCCAGGCCTATCTGGACGACCCAACAGAGGTGTACGTTGATCAAAACCCAGTGCAGTATTGGCATAGGAAAAGGTCTGAATGGCCACAGCTCAGCAGGCTGGCGATAAGCTATCTGGCTTGCCCTGTCGCAAGTGTCTCTTCCGAACGTGTTTTCAGTGCTGCAGGTTCCATTGTGACCTTGAGAAGGACCAGTCTATCTCCCAAAAACGTGGAGAGGTTAACAATGATCAAAATGAATCAGCACTTCATACCACCGAATTACACAATGCATGAATCAACAGAGGAAGATGAGGACAGCGGCTCAGGTGACGGAAGTATTGTGTCAGATGATTACCTACTACTGGAAGATCCCCCAGAGTTTGAGGACGAGCTATACTTCCCTGACAATTAGGCTCGCACTTACTGTCTTCCTCCCTTTTTTCCCCCTTTGTTTGTGTCTGTTGTTCCGGTTATAAACTTGTGAATCGCAACCAATGCATTATCACCGTCTTCTAATCTTCTAATTTAAGATACAAGTTTCAGGTGTCTGCCATTTGACACTACAGTCCTCAGAATCCAGCTCCTCCGCTCGATCATACTGCATCTCCTGGTCAATTCCATTTCCCTCATGAATGATGATTGGATGATGGTAACAACAAATTCAAACTTTCCTCGTCCTTCCAAAACAAGTGGACCATGAATCTGATGACTTCTATAGCTATCCTCCTTCAGAGCCGAGAGAGACTGGCCATTAACTGAAAATAAGATGCAACAGGTAATGATTGATGCCATGCATTAAAAGCAGACTGAGTGATGTAGATTTTGTTGTGTGTGTTGCGCATGAATGAATTGATGTAATTGTGCACTGCCACTAATCAACATTCTACAGAACACACTAATTTTCCTCTTCTGGCAAACAAGAAATGTGTACTTCTCCTGCATCTTGGTGATACATTGCTTTTAATTCAATACAGGAAGGGGACTCACTCAATCTGCGCAATGCAAATGACTGTGACTTAACAGCACCGTCCATCATGATGATGGCGAAAGAGACGGCCTGCAGCGTTAACGAGATGAGATGCAACAGGTAATGATTGATGCCATGCATTTGCCGCAGAATAGCAGACTGAATGATGTAGATTTTGTGGTGTGTTGCGCATGAATTGATGTAATTGTGCACTGCCACTAATCAACTTTCTACAGAACACACTAGTAATTTTCCTCTTCTGGCAAACAAGAAATGTGTACTTCTCCTGCATCTTGGTGATACATTGCTTTTAATTCAATACAGGAAGGGGACTCACTCAATCTGCGCAATGCAAATGACTGTGACTTAACAGCACCGTCCATCATGATGATGGCGAAAGAGACGGCCTGCAGCGTTAACGAGATGAGATGCAACAGGTAATGATTGATGCCATGCATTGGCCGCAGAATAGCAGACTGAATGATGTAGATTTTGTGGTGTGTTGCGCATGAATTGATGTAATTGTGCACTGCCACTAATCAACTTTCTACAGAACACACTAGTAATTACTAATTTTCCTCTTCTGGCAAACAAGAAATGTGTACTTCTCCTGCATCTTGGTGATACATTGCTTTTAATTCAATACAGGAAGGGGACTCACTCAATCTGCGCAATGCAAATGACTGTGACTTAACAGCACCGTCCGTCATGATGATGGCGAAAGAGACGGCCCGTTAACTTAAGATGAGAAGTAACAGGTAATAAATGATGATAATTAATGGCATGCATTGGACACCTGACTCTGAGCTATTGGTCTTTGTGTTTGCGTTGTTTGTTGTGCACAAAGTGATGTCAAAGTGTACTAGTGTTAATCTATCTTTCTGTACACAATAAAGAATGACTCAAGTCAGTAATATTTATATTTCTACTCTTGTTGTGTTATAAAAATTACACTTGTACTGCAGGCCGATCTTCAGTCAGTAGAAGTATCAGAGCTGATGATGAAGTCAGGAGGATGTTTCATGAGTGGCATAAAACGGAAAAGCCTAAAGGTAAACACGTGAACCACAACCACAGCACACCCAAATGTCTGTGTAGAAGTTGAATAGAGTGTAGCGGTGGGATGACTGCAGTGCATTGATATTACTAACTTTAACTGTAAAATGCTATGTCTGGAATGGATAATGTGCTTTGCGTTTGTCCAACTCTTTGAGAGAAAAAAAAAAAGGACTCTAAAGTGTTAACGTAGGATGTGCTAATGGTAAGCACTGTGGGCCTGATCTCTCCTGTTACTGTTGAAGGTCTATGCTGGAAACAGACTACAGTAGAGATGATGCATATGCATACATGCCACCTCGGAAAGTGTTCTTGTTGCACTACACCATCACTTGTGCATTTGTTTTCACTTTCTTTCTGAATATCCCCTTTGGTTTTCAATCTAAAATTACAGGCCGGGCCTTGTCCAAAACTTTGTAAAACATTACAATGCATATTAATTACCTTACCAATCAATCACCTTTTTATTCTAGCCGGGCAGTGGCGAGTGGTGAGGCGACACACCCAAGATTGATGGACGAGAGGAGCAAGAGGAATGCCGAGATGCAAAAAACCAGTCCACATTTTTGACCAGGATAAGACAGTAACAGTATCCACTTTTCACTTCTTTTAAATAATTTGATTAATATCTTGTATACATTCTTTACAACAGTGTGTTCTTGGAGTTGTTATTATTATCAATCATCATTACGTTTGCTCTGTGTTTACGATTCTTCACTACCAATATTTTAAATTTCTATTTGCTATCTGTTAAAGTATTAAGGCCGGAACAGAACAAGAAATAGAAGTGTATGTAATCCGGGTCTCATCATGCATGCATTTCCTTTTTTATACCTTAACATATGGAATGGATATGGTATGGTAGTCTTCAATGATTGTCGTTTGTTTGTCTATGTATGCATACTGTTTTTCTATGTCAAACCTTTCCCAAAATCCCCCTTCCCATCCAATCAACGGACCCTAACCCTCTTCCCCCGGGCTGTGTGACTTATTGTCGAGGTGTAACTAAATTAAATGTACACCAATACTTAATCACACACTTGCTGGGGCGGATGTGGTGAAAGCAACACTACTTCAATTTCAATGCAGAGCGATGATCTTCTTCTGCTTGCCCACCCATGAGTAGGATATTTCACAGGTTATTTTATTTAACAAAGGAACATATACCTCAGCATGAATTGCCGGCATTGATTGGATTTGTTTGTTGTCATTCCTCATATACAGCACTAACTGTTAGACTGTAGGCATAGCCAAGTCGACAAAACTATAGTTTGTAACTCTGTCTAGTAGGCTATCCTCATAATAACCAGCATTCAGTTTTTTTGTCAAATATTTGAGCATATAATTGTTGCTCGGTAAATTCTGTGATGTACTTCATTCAACTACTCCTCTAACAGTCTTTCAAAGGCGATTGACTATCTCCTTTTCTTTTTTTGGAAATGCTGCCACCCTGCCAGTGTATACTACTACTACTATACTACCACCACCACCCCAATCATGGCATGTATGAAAAAGGAAACCATCTTCACCATGCAGCCAGTGCTGTGCCACAGTTGGACATAAACATCAAGCACCGGTAAGAGAGAAGTTTGGGGGAGGCAGAATCATTAATGGACATGTTGTCAATGATGTCAGTTTCAAACACCACTCCAAAGAATGCATAGTAGGACCAGTCAATGAGTGAGGTGTGTCGCATCTATCTGTTTGTGTCTTATACAGTCAGCAAATTATTGAAATCAAACACACGCTATGGGCGGCCATGCACCAGCAAAGAAACAGTGTGATGTAAAACAGTTACCCCACCTACAAAACATTAACAACATTGCATGTAACATAGAAAAATATATTTAATTGACCCTAACAAATAAACTAAACCCACAAAAGCTAACCCACCCACCTCCCTAACCCCAACGACTGTCCATAGAAATAGAGAACGCCCAAACGAGTGAAGAACGAACAGGAATTAAAAAAGGGGCAGTGACAGGGACTAACTGGTGGGGCGGGACTGGAGGAGGACACGAATCTGGTCCTCTAAATGGGCGACGCGGCGTCTAAGGCCGCGGCAGTTGCAGCCACAGTGGGGGGGGGCACCGGAGATGGCACGGTGGCGGCGGGCAGCCGCCAGACGGTGGCGCCGTACCGCTGGAGGGCGGTGGCTGGGGCCCGGGGCACTGGAGGAGGCTTGAATTGCTGCTGCAGTCTCCTCCTCCTCCTCGGCTAGGACCACCAGCCGCCGGTATTCATGCTGGATTGCCTCCAGCTTCCGGCGCCGTGCCTTGGCGGCCAACTCCTTCCGGTTGATTTTCGGAGTAGCTGTGTATCAAAAAGAAAAAAACAAGACAATTGTAAAATATAGTCTTAATAAAACAGTAGGACAAGGTAATTATTTACACACATAGTGGCATGGTAGAGTAGCACTATAAAATAAAGCACAGTAGTACATAACATTTTAAATGTCGCCCGTCCTTCTTCCTTCCACCTGTCTTACACTTTTTAGTTGAACAGTGCACCAGGTGCTCTTCTCCATAAAACTTTCAAAGCGGAGTTGAAATCAGATAGATGAGGCCATTGGTTACTCAATACTCTGGCTCCTAGTCCTATACCAATTAAAGGGAATTCTAGTCTTCTAGTTCACTCTTCAAACGTCCCCAAGAACTCATACTTACTTACGACATCGGATAGCGGGCGGACTTTGTCCGCCCGCCATCCGACTGCTAAAAAAGGGTGGGGGTCCCGTGGGGACAATTAATTAGGATGATGCGCCCGGCACAGTGGCGGGCGCACCCTGTTATTTTAAATTTAAATTCTGGTTGGCTTTGCTGAAAGCAATGCTAAAATGTTGTGCTGCTTTTCCAAGCACAACATGACGGGCCTCGCACGGAGCCTGTCACGTTTTGCTTTGAAAGTCGGGGGGGTACCATAGCATCGGTAGGTACCCTCCATGGGGGCCCCCAAGCATACTCTGCAATGTGTGCATGCCTTTCCGTGGCGGACGGTAATGCCGCCACGCAAAGGCATTCCAAAATGCAGATTATATGGCTGCCGGTGTGGTGAGAGAGACACCACCGCCATATTGAACCCTTTTCCGCCTAGACATGTCTGAATATTTTCTACAGGGATGGCGGGAGGTTTGCCCCTGCTGTGACGGCAGTGAATTCCAGCCAGCCCGGCGGGGGCAATACGCCCACCATCCTAATGGGGCCCTAATTCACAACTGTACAGTATACATATACATACAGTACACCTTTGCAGTGAGTGTGCTGTCAAGTTCAACAATAGTTAAAGATTATGAATCTAACTTACCACCGCCTGCCACTGGTGCTGCCACTCCCCCTCCGTTGCTATCTGCAACTGCCGCATCCTCGCCCTCTGCGTCGCCTTCGCTGGCCCCAGCAATGGTGGTCGGTAGTGCGCCTAGAAAACATTACACATTTATTAGGCAACATATACACCTCCCCCCTATTGATCAGTAGCAAGGTTGAAAAATGAGTTAATACTAACATAAATCACTAGTACAAATCAGGTAGTAGTAGAGTAGACACTAAGTTATATGATCATTGTAGCATTTGCTTGATTAGCCCTAGCCATGCACATGTGACGTTACCTTTACCTTGCAGCTTCTTAAGACACCTTTGAGCCCACATGACCTGCCTCACACTGCTACTGTCTAGTCTACGCGCTGCGTACAGGCGGTCAACAAACATTAACAAGCCACTTTTTTAGGAAGAACTGGTGTACTACTGTTACTGTTAGTCCATATTGCTTATCCATAGATGCTACACTTTTTGGCACGGCTGAGAAATGCTTGCAAGTTGCAATATACTAACGCACACCATTTCTTTTTTCGCATTACAGACGCAAGATTCGCTTCTACGAACCAGAGCTTCTGAACGATGCACCAACTACCAGTACTAGGTTCTTCTGAGGTGAGGGGTCCCTGCACTCACATCTTCATTTATAAATGTATATAAACTAAATTGCTATGGGATGGTGGTGCTGCCTTCCACCACTTCAGTTATCATGATTTAATTCCCAACTGTACAAGTGTAACAATGTATATTGTTTTAATGTTATTGATTTGCCGGTTGGTGCTGCTAAGAAAACAGTGTACAGACCTTCTCAAATCGAAATAAAAATTTTAAACTTACATAGACTTTGTGGTATTTGGTGTGGAGTGGACTAACTTACACGATTGAGCAAATTAAAGTAAGGGTGTGCATGTGAATTGCTTCCACGACAGAGGTTGGGTGTGTTAATGTTCTGGGTTGTCTACTTGTTGGTTATCTTGGGGGGAGGGTTCCGAGACCTAATAGGTATGATAAGACAGTACTATAGTCAAGCAGTGGAATTGTGGTGGGTGCGGAATTTCTGATTGAGGTGTGCAAGGAAGGTCCAACCTACCATCACCAACATCCTATTTTCTGGTGCAAATGTATGTGCAAGATCCCTACAACAGTTATATGTCCTATAGGGTATCATATCAAAATATTAAGAAATCTGGTAGGGCTGTTGCTGTGAATTTTCAAAGCCTAAACATCAACAAGAGTAAAAAGTAGTACAAGACAACGACCCAACGGATTGTATGAGCTACTGGTGAATATGAGTTTTATATTACAACCTTTCACAAAGAGTGGCACTGGCCAACTGGGCAAGACTAGCTACTACAGTACAGACAGACAGACTGATAGTATGTAGTAGTACTCAGTCATCATAGCGGAGGCAGGGATAAGCTTTTTGAAACCGTACAGATCGAAGGATAATTGGTGGTAAAAAAATAGCATTTGGAAACACACTATAGTTCGGGAGAAATGGGGCAGTAAAAGTTATGGAATAAGAAATATTATTAAAAACAAGAAGACTTACTGGGGCCAGCAGAGGAGCCCTCAGCGGTGTCCTCCTCGTGGTGTTCCTGTCCCGCCGACTGCCCAGTCCCTGCCCGTCTGCCCCTGGGTGCTGATGAACAGGAAAGATATAAGAAAGAGACAAACATTGATGGATGGTGTCAACTTAAGCAAATACAATATTTTTCAACAACGGTCAAAAAACACTTATGTAAACAATTGCAATAACTACATTGACCGATCTCATCTGGTCAATATGTAATATCGGGGGATTCGCAGTTCGACTACTTAAGTTACTATTTATCAACAGTAATCCATTCTTCCATTCTGATTCCAGAAAACTAAGTTACAAGTAAGCCTAAGTATTAGTACAACGTACCACCCAACCTAGCCCACCTATTCCAGGCATGCCAATTGTACATTAAGTATGCATTTCGACTGTATTCCTCAACAATGTGTATGATCCAATCATGGAGGACACATGAACATGACTACATTTTTTGTATACACCAAATTTTGGTTTGATTGATGCTGATCTGCTACTGCTAAGTAACTGCAAAGCCTACCTCCACTCATTGAACAAACTAGAAAGGTTCTAAAGACTGGCGTACTAGCAGCACGTCACGTAACTGAGTGAGGGGGGCATCACGCATACCACTAACCAATTAGAAGCTCATACAAAGTACCTAAACCTATGTATCAATCCGCCCCTATCTATTAGTGACAGGACAAAGTAAGGAGTGGACGTGAGTCACTGTAGCATTACGTAACTTAATTTCTCTAAAATAAACTCGTAAAGAATCACACTAAGCAAGCGCAAACGCAAAGCTGCAAACAAGTAAGATTAGTAGTAGCGCAGAAGAGCACCTGTGTCATAATCACAGAAGACTTTTAAACGTTATTAACCTGGAATGTATTGCAAGCAGCAACATTCTAGCTGGTTGGAAGGAAAAAAAGATATTCGCAATATATAACATAGAGCAGAAGAACAGACACAAAGTTGTAATAATTAAATAGGTACTCACCAAGCCCCGGGACCTCCACTCCTAGCAGGTCCAGCAGGTCCTGCTCACGGTCCAGGATGTCGGACCACCGGTGCGTCAGCTGTGCCTGGGTGCGCCGGACCCCAGAGATGCGCGACACTGCCCGGCGCACCTTCCCCCACCGCTGCCGACGCTCCCGGAGGCCGTACCCGGACCCAGGCCTGCCACCTGCTGCCAGGGTTGAGGGGAGGTGGCGCTGCACAAAGAAAATTAGTGCAGCCAACTCCGCCTCTCCAAATAAGGCCCGTGCATGCACCCCTTGTGGGCGCCGCCTTCCGCAAGGAAGGCGGTCGCGGCTCTGGCTGCGCCGGCGAACAGCCCTGCCCTTGGACATGGTTCTGGGGACGGGGCGGGAAAGAAAAGGTAAAATAAATAAAGGAGTAAAGGAAATAAATAGCGGGCAACACAAAGAGAAAAAGTAGCTAAAAAACAAAAAAAAAGTACACAAAAACCAAAAATATAGAGGCAGGAAAATAGTGAGAGAAATAATAAGTAATAAAGATCCAAAAAAAGTGGCTATAAACAAAGGATTGAAAAGATTTAGGGAGGATTGAAAATCAGGCCCCAGAACCATGCAATAGAGTGGAAAACAAGATGGCCGCGCCCGTTGCGACCACGTGCGCAAGTTCGCGCGATATTTTCTCCCTGAGCAAGCAAAAAGCAACGCGATCAAGTAAAAGCGATCGCGAACAGGAAATATCGACCGCGAACATGCATTGCGCGACCCGGAACAGGAAGTAAACAACGCCAGAGGGCGGGACAAGTGAAAACAAGATGGCCGCGCCCGTGAGTGACCGCATGGGTAAGTTGGCGACCCGCGAACACGCAAAAAATACCGCGAACAGGCGGCAAAAAAACTTCCGCATCTTCGCGATATTTCCGGCGTGTTTGCGGAGATTTTCTGCATTCTCGCGATAATTTGCGGAGGTTAATTCCGCAAATTCCGCCCACCCCTAGTTATAAGTACCTGCCCCCCGCCCCTGGGACACCTACGGGAGACCCTGGGGGGTACCTAATATACCAAAATATTATAGTTTATCGATTGTTAAGTGACCATACCACCAACGTCAAGTTTGGGCACAATTTACATTTAAAAGCAATCCTGCAACACAGGGCTGCTGACCTCAGGCTCCCAGCACTGTACACATGCAAGTGCAGAAAGGGGTGCTGGTCTCCAAACTGCCATGCCCTATTTTATACTGGGAACTTAAAGGTAGTTTTAACCCCCTTCCCTATTATGTACTAGGGACTTATAGGGTAAGTCATGCCAATCATAGGGGTACCATAAACCATAATGTACCCTAAAGTGTGTGTGTTTTCACTGTGTTTTCACCATAGCACTGGCACTGGGCCTGGTTAGGCAGTGCCTAGGGACAGACAGAGTCAGTTATCAACAGTACCAGTCAGCAGAAAAAAATGGGGATGCCCAGGGCACAGGATGACTTTGCATTAGCCAAAACCCATAGGAGGATGCAACACCCAACCTCCACCCATGGAATGCCTCTCTAGGGCACCATAATGCAACGCAGCGATTTGCCCTGCAGGCAGCGATTTGCTCTGCAGGCCTGTGACCTTGACCTCGGTCAGAGGCCTGCACTCTCCCCGACAGCTCCTGCGATCCGCTGCTGCCTCTGGGCCCCCTGACTTGTGTGTTTGAGTCTGCTGCCGCCTAAGTACTGTTCTCTTGTTTTTTTTCATTTGTGCTTGTATTCCTGTGTCACTATTGTTAATATTGTGCTCGTTTTATTTTTCTGCTTTCACCTGCCACTGTTAACTTGACTCTGTGTTAATACTGCATTAACTCCCCTCTCGCTGTCCCCATCCCATGCTTCCTGCTTCGGCTCACACGACCCCTTCCCTCTCCCCATGCCCGTTTTCCCCCCTCCCTGCTGAGCGTCCCTCCCCTCACCTACATAATTCAGACCATTGCAGGGGAGCGCTCGTAAGACCTTGACCTCGGTCACAGGCGTGCACTCTCCCCGACAGCTCCTGCGATCCGCTGCTGCCTCTGGGCCCCCTGACTTGTGTGTTTGAGTCTGCTGCCGCCTAAGTACTATTCTCTTGTTATTTTCATTTGTGCTTGTATTCATGTGTCACTATTGTTAGTATTGTGCTCGTTTTATTTTTCTGCTTTTACCTGCCACTGTTAACTTGACTCCGTGTTAATTCTGCCTTCCCCACTCTCACCGTCCCCATCCCATGCTTTCCGCCACTGCTCACATGGCCCCTCCCATCTCCCAGCCCCCTTTTTCCCACCTCCCAGCTAAGCGTCCCTCCCCTCACCTACATAATGCAGACTGCTGTGCGGTTGCGCTGCTGGCGCGCCGAAGGCGCACCTAAGGTAAGCCCGTCTGCGCCCGTCCGCGACCCGAACGCGACCACCGCAAGGAACCCTGGCTCTCACCGCCCGACGCATGCACCACCAACACCCTGACCTGCGTCCTCCTCAACGTGCGCTCCCTGCACCGACACGCCGTAGAGATCTGGGACCTGATCAACACCCTCTCGCCCGGCATGGCCTTCTTCACGGAAACCTGGACCAACGCCACCTCCGGCCCCGACATCGCCACTGCCATCCCAGGAGGAGGACTCGCCATCACACACAAGACCCCCCTCTGACTTTCCACATCCAGCGCAAGCGACCCCCACTCCGACACAGAACACTTCCACTTCCAGATCCAGACCAGCCCCAGGACCACCCTAAGCGGCACTCTCATCTACAGACCACCGGGCCCTCGCACCCAGTCCGCAACCACCATCGCCGAGCTCGCCGCACCCCACGCAATCACCTCCACGGACTACATCCTCCTCGGGGACCTGAATTTCCACCTTGACAACCGCAACAACCCCCACTCCGCCACTCTCCTCGACAACCTCGCCAACCTCGGACTGACGCAGCTGGTCGACACACCCACGCACAGAGCTGGACACACTCTGGACCCTATCTTCGCAGGAGGAACAAACATCCTATTCAGCCACACCACCCAGCCGCCCTGGACGGACACCTGGATCACCTGCTGCACCGACATACTGGCTCCCATCCGGCACCCTGCCAAGCAACGCCCGCTGAAGGCTGCCTGTTGCTACTGAACTACAGGAAGCCAGACACTTGTGCAGACGCCTTGAGAAAACCTGGCAAAACCAGAAAACCACGGAAGCACGGAACAACCACAGGAGCGCCCTGAAGGTATACCACCAGTACATAAGAGACACCAAACGGACCTTCATAAAGGAGAAAATCCAGGCCAACGCGACCAACGCCAAAGAGCTGTTAAGCGTCATACAGCAACTCACAAAACCACCCAGCGAAGCCACGGACACCACTCCTTCCCAGCAACTCTGTGACAAGCTCAGCACATACTTCCACCGTAAGATCAAGGTCCTCTACGAGAATTTCAGCAAACTGACGAGGGACATAACCCCCCCTTCACGGCCGATCAGCCAACGATCTCGACCTGGAAGCCCGCGACCGTCGAACACATCACCGCGACCATGCATAAAACCCACTCAGGAGCCCCTACGGACCCCATGCCCACCACACATATTCCACAGGGCTGCTGCCGCCATCGCACCCGAACTTGGACGGACCATCAACGCCTCCCTCACATCCGGCATCTTCCCAGACGAAGTGGGCGGAGGTTAAACCCCTCCTCAAGAAGCCCACGGTTGACCCAACGGACCTGAAAAACTACAGGCCTATCTCTCTCCTCCCTTTCACAGCCAAAGTCACCGAGAGACTCGTGAACGCTCAACTGACCATCTTCATCGAAGAGAACTCCATCCTCGACCCATCCCAGTCCGGATTCCGCAATAACCACAGCATCGAGACCGCTCTACTCGCCGCCACAGACGACTTCCACATGCTACTCGACCAGGGACACACTGCAGCCCTCATCCTTCTTGACCTCTCCGCAGCCTTCGACACTGTCTCTCATCGCACCCTCACAGCCAGAGTTTATGACGCTGGGATACAAGGAACCGCCCTCGACTGGATCATATCCTTTCTCTCTGGCAGAACCCAGAGGATCAGACTCCCTCCCTTCCTCTCCAAACCCGCCGACATCAACTGCGGAGTGCCCCAGGGCTCATCACTCAGCCCCACGCTCTTCAACGTGTACATGGCCCCCCTCGCCACCATCGTCAGACAGCATGGGCTCAGCATCGTTTCCTACGCAGACGACACCCAGCTCATCCTCTCACACACGAAGAATCCCGGCAACACCAGACTCTGCTTCCAGGAGGGAATGAAGAACTTGGCAACCTAGATGAAGGACAGCTGCCTTAAATTTAACTCTGAGAAGACCGAGGTCCTCATCCTCGGACCCTGCAATTCTGCCTGGGACAACTCCTTTTGGCCCTCCACCCTCGGGAACCCTCCCACTCCTACAGACCACGCACGCAACCTCGGCACCATCCTCGACTCTTCCCTCTCCATGAACTGCCAGGTCAAGGACGTGGCTTCCACTAGCTTCAACTTCCTGCGCACCCTCCACAAGACCTTCAAATGGACCCCCCCCAACTGCAGAAAGGCCGTCACCCACGCGCTCATAACCAGCAGACTGGACTACGGCAATGCCCTATACACTGGAATCAACAGATCTCTCCTTCACAGACTCCAGACCATCCAGAATGCTGCCACCAGACTCGTCCTCGGGACTCCACGCCACGAACATATGACTCAACACCTACGAGACCTCTACTGGCTCCCTCTCAAGAAGAGGGTCACGTTGAAGCTCCAAACACATGCCTACAAATCCCTCAACAACATCGGACCCAAATACCTTAACGAGAGACTATCCTTCCATGTACCCAAGAGAAACCTACGCCCCGCCGACCTTGCCCTGGCAGAGGTCCCCAGGATCCGCACGAACAGAACAGGCGGGGGAGCTTTCTCCCACATCGCAACCAAGACCTGGACGAGCTCCCCGTGAACATCAGACGCTCCCCAACCCTGCACACCTTCAGAAAGGACCTTAAGATCTGGCTCTTTTACTGATCTGGAGCTCTTCCCCACCCCGCACCTTGAGACACTCGCGGGTGAGTAGTAAACCCCTGATTGATTGATGGATTGCGCTACTCCAGATTTATCAAGCCACTCAGGGCCATGCAAGGTGGAATTGCATAGCTTGATAAATCTAACTCAAGAGCTATATGGCTCTTGCACCCTGTTGTGTGGCGCAAGTGTGACATAACTAATTGATAAATTTGTCCCCATGTGTCCAACCTGAAGATGAACTACACCCAGAACCCACTCATAGGATTCTACCCTGGTCCTCTTGTGTGTGATGGAGCACCCACAAATTACCGGCAAGAGCACATGTTCCAACAATCATGATGACGTATCTGTCAGTTTATGTGCCATGATTTCAAAGCCCCAAAATAAAAACAATAAAGTTAGCTCATTGGATTAATGAATCAGGCCAATGTAGGGAATATAATCTTTCAGTTGTGAGAGGTAGCATTCAACAGCAAAAGGATAAAGTGATTCTTTTGGTGGTCTGAACCTTCCTGCTTTTGTCCAGGTTATCATCTGTGAATAGGATTGTCTACTGGAATTGTGTTCCGCAATGGACACAAACTGTTACCTGTAAACCAAAAGACAAGAAAAATGACCTTTGACTCACAAATAAATCTACTTATCATTAAAGTACTTGTAGATAAGACACCTGTGGGTTTAACTATGCGTTTGATAGTCTTTGCTTTGGTCAAATATGTTACATTAGTAGCTGACAATGTGGAACTTTGTTGAAGGGGCCTTATGCTCTTCCTCCTCTGTCAGTACACTTTGGTGAGGTCGCACCAATAGCACAGCTACCTTCCCACAGATAAGGCACTCAGGTCTAGACACATTTGCAGATATGGGGCCTTTATCAACACACCAAACTGAGAATCAATCTACACTCCATATCTTTCTAAAACTCTATATAGCCCAGATTTGTGATGGTGTCTGGGTCTAGAGATAGCCTCATGGTATATATTCACTTTTGGTATTTGACACTACATAAAATGCTATTGGAAAAGAGCTTGTACTCTAGGAAGAGAGATACCTGAATCCCAGGGCATGGTTCCAGTGAGAGGGTCTAACTTTAGCCAGATTCTGCAAACTACAAAGGCGACACCATGGAGCTCACCCTCTGAAAACCCACCTGTTCAGGGTTTGTCTAGTGCTGTCCCTAAGAATTGTGCGCTCTTGTAGTCCCATTTATTGACATGTTCAATTGTGGTAATCTGAGTCTGTGTATTTCCAGACATTCTATTAAAACTTCACAAATCTAATGACGTTTATAGAGTTTAAAAAAAAAATCATGATGAAAAATGAAAAGATGTGCTAAGGCTTTTCACCAGTAGAATTTGGAGAATTTCGCTGAAGTCCAAATGTCCAAAAATGTTTAAAATATTTTTCAGCATTGTCAAATTGCAATACCTTGCATTGTTATGACAGATAAATTAAAACTTTGCACTCTACTAAAGCTATTTATTCTGGGATTTACTTACAGCAGCACTCCTCGTCAAAGTTTTCAGTATGGAACACGCAATCCTTCAAGTGCGTCTTCTCCTGCTATTAGAATTTCGATTTCTGTCTAGGAGTACCATGATCATGGGAAAGGACAATTTCTCCCAGCTGCTCAGCCATTGTGAGTGTTGTTGGTGGAATGTTAGTGTGAGTGTGATGCTTGGAATGCTTGGGTGCCTCTGTGGAATTAGGTGTGACAGTTGGAAAATGGGCTGAGCAGCAGGCAGGCTGCTCCTGGTGGGGCTGAAGAGCAGATGTACATGGAAACCAACCTAGTGTACCATAATGCCATCCTGTAACCTGAACTTAATAAAGAAACTCTTATAATACAACTTGGCTATGTCTGGTAAGATTCAACAAAGAAGAGGATAAAAAGCGATTGTATAAGAAACAAGCAAATGAAAGCTACAAGAAAACCAATCAGTGGTAAGCAATGGGCTGGCTCTTAGCCCGCTGCAAGTTTTGGAATAGTCCACCAGCGGTTTTTCAACAACAGACAGTAAAAAGCTATATTGTCGAGACCTAAAAAGTGACTTATTAGCGGTCTTCACTAGAACCAGATCAAAGTGCGACTGCTGCATTATCTATGCATCCTTCTGAACTTCAGTGGCCAGGGAGTAGGCCTACCTCACCCATGCAAAGTGCAAGCCCTTCTGACAAGCACAGGTACACATTTTGTCACCCTTTTATGGAGGGAGTCATCACACTTTATGTAAAAAATTGCTCAAAGTGTGACAAGTACCAAGTACTCTGTAAGAGCCAATAGGCAGTTTGGATGTTTGAGGGTGTGGTCTTCTAAAGATTCTTCTGTTGCCCGAGTGATAAACTACTATGATAAACGCTTTGAAGTTAAGAAATTCAGATGATTTGGTTACTATATTTCCTGACTTTTAAAAAGGTCAGGGTGGAAAATTCTGTTCATTTATTTTTAGGAAACTTTTTCTGCTTCTCTTTCTACAGGGGTCACTGCACTGCATTGGCATTCCATAAAGCTGGATGCACTAGTTGACAGTGTGGTCCTCCCCGGGATGAGCGTGCCTGTTACATCCGATTCTGTAGGCGGTGGCGACCTTGTGGCAAACTAACTAACATTTCATGCATCGCAGTGCAGCACAGTAACTTACTGCGCCGAGTAAAAGGGAGACTTCAGAAATGCAACATACTTTAAAAAATATGGCACATTTCAGCTGCGTCCTTGCACTGGTGCACTGGTGCAAGGGTGCCTGCGTTACACACGTGATTGTTTTTCTGCAAGACGTTATTCCTTCCTGCACAAAAACAACCCTTTAAGGTATTTTCCTTTTCCTATGTGTCATGCAGAATGTGCACATAGAAAAAGGAAGTAACGAGGAGAAATAAAGATATTTCTCCTCGTTATGCCAGGGTAAGGGAGGAGTACCATTTTGATGCATTCCCAAGTTTAATACTCATAATGGATGTGTGGGAACCCACACTCCACCCATGGAACGCCTCTCTGCTGCAAGGTAACCCAAGTCAGCAAAATGCGCTGCTTTGCTTTATCTTGGATTAACTAAACTATGCAGAGTCACGGAAGGAAGCTTTGTGTGGCTCAGTAAATGCCAGTTAAAGACTTGTGGTGCCTTGCATCGCCTTAGTAAAGGGGATCATAGCATCAAAACATAATTATCTATTCCTATAAATATATTAGAATTATTGTTTTTTATATGTATTACAAAGAGGGTAGTGACATATTTTCTAAGCAAATATGGATGTTGTTTCTTACTAGTTTGAAGTATTAATTGAATTCCTGTATGTTTGCTAACTTTCATGGACCTAGAAGGCCCAAAAGAAATGGTTTTGAGGTTATACATTTACAGATTTTGCAAACCATAGCACTGCTTTTGGTTCTGGCAACTGGAATTTAATTTTTGGGAACATAATGAGCTGGGTTTTGTATTTATGAATGATAAGCCCTATTAAAGGATGTCTTGCACTTCCTCAGGCAGACGATCCTGTCCCAGGATGCTTGTTTCCGGTCCAGGGAGGGCCTGGCTTGGCAGTTTGTACTGGACTGTTCCTATGAGCAGCAGGGTCTAGACTGATTTGCATATGGCTCAGTCCAATCTAGGGTGGCGCGGTGAGCAAACGAACAATGGATGCAATCCAGATCTCTTGACTGGTGGTAAATTGTTTAAAAAGTTTCAGCACTCTGTGCATTATCTTGTCGTGTTTGCTATGTTTGCCCTAAGCCCCCTAAGGAATGCCCAGACATGGTTCCCTCGCTCACTGTGCCATTGGATTTAAGCTAGCCTGGCTGATGAGGGGTAACACCCTAAAACTGACCACAGGATGCTTGTTTCAGGTCCAGGGAGGACCTGACCTGGGAGTTCGGGCTGAACTGTTCCTATGAGGAGCGGGGTCAAGACTGATTTGAATATGGCTGTGTCTAAAATGGGGGGGGCATAGTGAGAAAAAGAACAATAGATTCAACCCAGATCTCTTGACTGGGGGTGAATGGTTGAAATGTTTCAGCACTCCGTCCATCATCTTGTTATGTTTGCTAAATAATCATTACAGTGCCAGTCCATCAGTCATTAGCAATCAAGGAAGCTCAAGGGCTAAGTGCCACCAAGTTTTTTCATGGGAAATACTACATGGCTAGGAAGAGAAATTGATGGCTATCTATGAATGGATTTTTCTTTATTACAGTAGAAATGTAACTAATAACTCATTTCTAAATATCTGTCTTTGATCTCTTGAAACGTGGCAGGTAGAGTGGTTTCTGAACATGGTTATTTGCTATTTCTTCAGGAGAACCAATCAATCATAAGGTTTGATGGTTTTGTTGTAAGCGCAAATATACAACCCCGTGGGGGAGTCTTATCACAATACTCATATATGACACTGGTTGTTCTGAATCAGTGTACCAATGGAAGGGAAATCTATGGTTTGGCCATGCTGCTTTATGCGAGATTGGCAGAACGTTGATTCAAAGATAATAAAAATCAATGTGCAAATCCCACTGGTTAAGACCCATAATGATAAAATTACCAGACAGGTACTGAAACTGTTACACTCCCTAGTGGAGCAAAATGGAAAATCCTAATATTGATCATGGAGGATTTGAACTATTGTTTGCTGAGGAGTGCTAAAATGAATCACAAGATATATAAAATGGGCAAGCTTTGTTGCATCTTTTAGGCACGTTTAATGCAGTAATAGCTGGAAATGGCTCTAAGATCAACTTATGCAGATATAACTCTGGACTCTGAATGTATGGTCCCCTAAGGTTCAGCCATTGAATGTGTCACATTGCTCATGTAATGTCTAAATGGCAGTTTAGACTCTGCTTGGTGAAAGGCTGGTCCTGTGATCTTATCATTAATAGTGAGATTCCAAGTGATCATTTACGACAACACATTAAAGTGATTACGGAGAAAAATGATGTGCGGTCAGCTATCAGGTTTGGGTGCCTCGAAGAGTTAAAATGAAATACAAGTATCCAGTAGTTAACTAAGAATATTTCACAGGTTATGTCTTGGTATTTGTGTACACAATTGTTTTTAGAATGCAATGCAACAAAGGGCATAGTATTGGTTTGTGAGTGCATTTGTAAACCACTCTATAATTATAACATGATTCTAAACCTTGTGGCAGTGGAGTGAAGACGGGTTGTTCTAAATGACAAAGCCATCCTTGGTACATCTCGAAATGCAAATAATTTAAAAGGTTCTGCTACCTCATGCAGATTTAATAAAGCACCTAACTTGGTTGCCAATAAGAAGAGATGGATTGGGCTAACATACAATAAAACTAATTTGTGCTAAAATATTATTGTTGAGGCTAAATCTCTAAACCAAGAGAGGAATTGCGGTTTATTACTTAAAGTGTGCAAAAGGAAAGACCTGAAAATCTTCTACCTACTTCTCCTTCCGGCCTTTGACTTCTCATTAAAGAAAAGATCAGGTCCAGATAATCATGGAAGATTGGTACATTTTTATCACAAGCTGTATAGTAGTGTGACAACTGCCTCAGAACCTTCTGCAATAAATGGAAGTGTTTGCAAATTGAAATGCTCCTTGGTAGAGACAGCACTTTGATTGTCTTGTTGAGGAGTTCTCAGTCGCTTGGCCCTAGCGGTCTTACTGCTGTGCTTAGATTTTTGGGTGTGCCTGATGGATGAAGTCATCAATGAAGTTTTGGTGAAGGAAATCCTTGATTAATAGTTTATTAGTCTTGATTTATGAAAAAGTGAAACTAAGAACCATTGTCCCTTCGTGCTCATCTATATGGAGGATAAATCTTTACAAAATTCTTATTGCTCCAATTAGATGACTGGCTCCTTGCGTGGAAGATTCTTGCATGGGGTCAGATTGATTTTCTACCTAGTCAGATTACATTTGACAAACTACTGGCATTGCAAACAATAATCAACATAGAAGAAAGGACCCATGTTTAGTTATATTGATGTTAACAAAAGTTTTGACTGAGTTAATAGTGGTAAGTTTTGGACTGACTGTAAAAGTGTACTATATGTTATAAAGCGACTCAACGAAATAAAAAATGTGCTCAAGTGCAAACTAGCAATGTTATTTATAGATTCACAAGAAGAATAAACACTGTTAAGAGGCTCAAACTGGGCTATTGACGGATCCAACTCTTTTTGTTATTTATGGAGGGAACCTTTTTATTCAGACAAAATTTGAAAACAGTTTCCACTTAAAGTGGTCAGGATAAGCGTGCAATTACTGGCTCATGCTAATGGTTTAGAAAAGCGTATTAGTTTACATAGACACATAGGTTATATGGCCATCTGTGGCAACAATAATGGTTTGCTTATATATTTAAATAAATTGAATGTAAAGGCAATTAATCAAAAAAGAAATTCATCTTAAAATTTTAATTACTATACATTTATTATCCAAATAGAAATAATGTTTCACAACAACTACTATTATTAATTCATAAAAAATATTACAACTAATAATAATTTAAAATACAGATACACACACATAATTGTTAATTAATCGAATCTGTATCAATTTCTTGAAAATAGTTAACAAACACTGATATTTTAACATGCGAAAAATAGACTATTAATAAATCAGAATAAAATGAAAATAATTCATACAAAATACATTAATGTATAAAAATATACATTTACATTTAACATGCTCAAAATATCTAAAGAAAAATAAAAAATGAAGAAACAGTCTAATCCGACTCCAGTCTAAAATTAATAAAAATGAATACCAATAAAAACAATTCAAATGCGCTCTAACTCCAATCCCATAACCATTTGGAAAAACACATACATTGTGTGGGGAGAGGGAGTACATTTACATCTAGCTCCAGTTGAAATATATATTGGGGAAAGTGCTTGTATTGGATGCATGCGAATATTTACTATGCTATCTTAGTTCTAACAAACATTGGGTAAAGTGCAATCATTGGCGGAATGGGACATAGCTACTGTTTTAAATCCAGTCCAAAAATATTGGGAAAGTGTATATATGAGGAGGAGTTGCTGTGTCAAATTTACCATTTCATCTCCAGTTCAACAAACATTTGGAAAACTACATATTTTGGGGAGCAGCACATATTTACACTTCCAATTCAAATATAAAAAACATTATGTATATTGTATAAATTGAGGGAGGAGAGTCAGGTTTAATAGTCTAACTCTAGTCTGACAAATATTGGGGTGAGTGTATATTTGGTATGGGAGGGCAAATACACAATTTTCGCTCCAGTCATTCAAACAATTTGGAAAATACACACACTGGAGGACCAGATTTACTATTCTAACTTCAGTCCAGCACATATTGGGAAGACTGCATAGACTGGCAGGGGCAGCGAGGGTGGCGACATCATTATTCTATTTCTAGGCCATCAAACACTGTGAAAACTTTATTTTTGGTGCATGAGGGATCACATTTGCTTTTCTGAATCCAAGCTGACAAACATTGAGGAACATGCATACACTGGGGAACTGGTGGGGGAGTGGGTTACTTTTTACAGTTCTAACTCCAGTCAATTAAACCTTTGGGAAAGTGCATACACTGGGGGGCTAGAGGCATATGTACAATTCTCACTCCAACCTAACAAACAAAGGAAGACAGTGCATATGTGTGGGTGTTCAAATTCAATATTCTAACTGCTAACCAACTTGCAAATATGAAAATTAAGCACTGATTTTCCAAAGCTTACCATAAATTTGGAATTTCAGTTTTTAGGTTTATCTTATAATGATAACATCATCTTAATATGTTTCTTTATTAAATATTACCTGGCAAAGCTAGATTCCTTTATTTTTCAATCTATGTTTGACAAGTTTGGTAAACTCAACATGATAGCCCAACTGACAAGAAATCTATGAATTGCATTTGTGATCATTTGATGACTAGTTCTTTTATTTTTACAAAAGAAGCTGAGCAGATTTTCACAATTTCACAAACAGATCATGAGTTTATCAAGTGAGCGTCACCTCATTACAATTAGTTAAACATTAATCCAGAAATCTTTTCTGTAAATTAACATGAGAGTTTATGCTTTTTGAGATCTACTACTAATTTTTCTCTCCCTTGAAAGATCACTGCAAAACTCTCTAGAATTGAGTTAACCTGGGTGAAGCAATTTTTAAGAGCATTTCATCAAGTTTTCCAAACAGTGCCAAAGTTAATCAATCCATTCCTGTTCTACATTAGAGAGTTGGTGAAGAAACCGGTGGCATTCCATTGGCCACTTCCTGCCCCAAATATCATATTGAAATTGGACAAATGGAAGTCAGTAAAGTTCATTTTAATGTTTCCTTTTCAGCTAGCCCCTTTATTTCAGGGAAATATAATCTGATTGGCACTGGAGCTGGAAACCAGCTGTGAGAATGTTCTCTCAATCTATAATAGTTAAACCTCTTAGAAGAAATTCTACATCCTAATGTTCTGACAACATATTTGGGCAACCCAATAAACCCTTGGTGGTTTGGGTAAATCTAGATCAGAGTAAACTAAACGTGCCTACAAGGGATTTTTTACATAAAGGTTTTTGTCGATTTAAAGAACTATATACTAGGAGCCCTAATTAGTGACTCCAAAAAACAGTCCTTCATGAACAGTCCAGACGAACCTGGTCTTTCTGTAGCATCTGATTTCTTTGGATGTTACTTTTTCATTGTTTTTTATTTTAGGTTATCTCAATGTTTGCCATGTTTAATCATTTCTTTTTTTCTTTTCCTTCTTTGTAATTGCTGCATTGTTGTAAGGAAATGGGATGTGTTATACCTGGATGTGAGAAGCCGTAGAACTTTGACTGCTGTCTGGTTCTAGGTTCTGTGGGAAGGATTCTGTGGGTGGCAGTTGGAGTTGAGCTGGCAGAGGGACGGCTGCACCGGCATCGCAGGGACACACTGTTACCTGAATAAATGTATCTGCAAGAATCTTAACTCTCAGATGTGGTTATTAGCTGACAAGATTCTCCTTGTTGAAAATTTTTGGAAAGGGTAACTACAAGAGTGTTGATGAGAAATTAGCTGCTGTATAAACAGTCTATCTCAATCACTTTTGTATTTATGTGATTTGCATTTTGTACCCTTATTTATTAACAGATTTTCTCTACATAAATTTGCATTTAAAAAAAAGTATACACTCAGTTTTTTTTTGTTTCTCTTGGTTGATACACTCGTTTTGAATGAATATCATTGACCTTGTTAATTTGTTTTTTTGGAGTCACTAGTTAGGGTTACTAAGACATAGTTCTCTGAAACGACAAAAACGTTTTTGTAAAAAAAATCCCTTGTAGGCACGTTTACTTTACTTACATCCTGAAGTTCTTCATCTACAAAGTGTGCTCATTGGCTCGATTTACACTTGTGGAAGCTTTCTCATCAACTATAAATGGTATATATGACCAGGGTCTAAAGTCTTTGACCTAGCAGTTTCATAACAGTGATCAATAACGTTTGTAAATGGGATAATGGATTGTTCTTACTGTACACTTTGAGATACTTGGGAGATTTGTATACTAGAACATTGCAATGTTTCCAGCTTGAGTGAAGATGATGGTTGTCACAGAAACAACCATAACTGTTAACGGAAGATTGCTCCACCATTACAACGTTTCTCTTTCTGTTTCTACTAATTTAATATAAAACGTTCTTCCCTGAATGGCTGAAATGTTCTCATTGCATCATAGCCATTCTGCCTTCTGGCACTTAATGGCCAACTCTATAATAAAGATCCACGCCACAACTCGAGATGGCATTTAAGACCAGTATAGACCAGTGCGCCACTGTATAAAGCTGTATTAAAAAGGCCGTGGGGGTAACATCCTGAGGACTTTTATCGAAAATGAGTGTATGTGAGTTAACATATTTCCATTTTTGAAAACTTAGGGTGCATGTGTGCTATACCATCCACTGCAGGAAACTATTCAAGCTTTCATCCTGTCTTTGGTGCTTTCATCATGTTTTCAAAGGCTCTAGTAGTGTAAACCTTTGAAGTCTACATAAAGCACATTCAAATTGAATAGCAGCTGTTGTCTGCCTATGTATACTGTTTGACACAGGAGGTAGAAAAATATAAAGGAAGTGATGTCATCAAAGGATTGCTTGGTGAAGATTGATTGGCCGGACGTTTTAATAATCATACTGAGACCCTGAATTATTTTATTTTTAGTTGTGCCTGATTTTTGAATTTGTCTTATATTCTTCTTTACACTTATTTGTACATGTGTTGTAATTGTATGCAACAGGTGACTGTATTCTGACGTGGAAAAGAGGACATACGTTATACATGATTTGCCAAACTTTATCCCTTGCATAAATGACATTTAGGGATGTATGTATTAAGCCAGAAAAGATGGCTCTATTTTGTGAAGGCTTTTGTCAGTCTTAAGACAGTCCAACAACTCTCCTTCCAGACTTAAGAAAGACATAGGTGCCGATCACGATCCGGTAAAAAAATTCCCCGTACGACTCGTATCCGGTCTTTTTACCGTACGATTCGTACAAGTGCCGTACAAACTGCCAATTACGAATCGCATGGGAAAAAGACCATACGAATCGCATTGGGAATTATTCCCCACACGTCCTCGGACGATTTACCATACAAATGTGAAGTCCAACCGAGGAATCACGATCCATCCCGTGCGTCCGATGTTACAACCGTATGGAAAAAACACCGTCCGCCCCGAACTCCCATAGCAACCATGGAGACATGTGCCTGCATACGCGCCCAACACTCCCCCCAGCCCCCGTACGTTCGAGACGTACCCCCCCGTGTATGTACACCCCCACCCGTGTATGTACACCCGTGTACGTGTCGTACCCCCCCTGTATGTACACCCGTGTACGTTCGAGTCGTACCCCCCTGTATGTACACCCGTGTACGTGTCGTACCCCCCGTATGTACACCCGTGTACGTGTCGTACCCCCCGTGTATGTACACCCCTGTACGTGTCATACCCCCCCTGTATGTACACCCGTGTATGTTCGAGTCGTACCCCCCCTGTATGTACACCCGTGTACGTGTCATACCCCCCCTGTATGTACACCCGTGTACGTGTCGTACCCCCGTGTATGTACACCCGTGTATGTGTTGTACCTCCCCTGTATGTACACCTGTGTACGTGTCGTACCCCCCGTGTATGTACACCCCTGTACGTGTCGTACCCCCCGTGTATGTACACCCGTGTACATTCGAGTCGTACCCCCCCTGTATGTACACCCGTGTACGTGTCGTACCCCCCCTGTATGTACACCCGTGTACGTGTCGTACCCCCGTGTATGTACACCCCTGTACGTGTCGTACCCCCCCTGTATGTACACCCGTGTACGTTCGAGTCGTACCCCCCCTGTATGTACACCCGTGTACGTGTCGTACCCCCCCTGTATGTACACCCGTGTACGTGTCGTACCCCCCCGTGTATGTACACCCGTGTACGTGTCGTACCCCCCTGTATGTACACCCGTGTACGTGTCGTACCCCTCGTGTATGTACACCCCTGTACGTGTCGTACCCCCCGTGTATGTACACCCGTGTACGTTCGAGTCGTACCCCCCCTGTATGTACACCCGTGTACGTGTCGTACCCCCCTGTATGTACACCCGTGTACGTGTCGTACCCCCCCGTGTATGTACACCCGTGTACGTGTCGTACCCCCCCTGTATGTACACCCGTGTACGTGTCGTACCCCCCGTGTATGTACACCCCTGTACGTGTCGTACCCCCCCTGTATGTACACCCATGTACGTGTCGCACCCCCCGTGTATGTACACCCGTGTACGTGTCGTATCCCCCCTGTATGTACGCACCGTACATACACGGGTGGGGGTACGACTCGAACGTACACGGGTGTACATACACAGGGGGTACAACACGTACAGGGGTGTACATACACGGGGGTATGACACGTACACGGGTGTACATACACGGGGGGTCGGCGCGTACATACGGGGGCTGGGGTCGGCGCGTACATACGGGGGCTGGGGTCGGCGCGTACGTACGGGGGCTGGGGGGGGTCGGCGCGTACGTACGGGGGCTGAGGGGGGTACGGCGCATATGTACGGGGGCGGGGGGGGTACGGCACGTACCGGGCCACCTACTCTGGTCGTTTCGCGCCGTACTTCGCTTTTCCGGCACTTTTTGGGTGCCGTGAAAATATCGCCATCCGGACTGCTATCGGTTCGAATCGTAGTTCCTGGGTCGTGAAACGCTGCCTGAAAGCGTCCCGACGTCACGTCGCAGCATTCCCGGATCACATTCGTACGTATATTTTCGTCGGTCGGTGTTTTTTACGATTCGTACGGAAATGGTGTTTCCGTGCGAATCGTAATTCCATGTTTGTAAAGTTTTCCGACCGGGTATGAGTCGGACGGAGAAAACTCTCCGACCGACGGTTCGTACCCGGTTTTTACCGGATCGTAAACGGCACCATACTGTCTGCTCTAACTTCAGACCACCTTAAGTCATAAAACCTTTTTTATTAATCGGAGCTATCAGCCACTCTGAAACGATCTTCAACCAGGGAAATATATGGGTAAATCAGGCACTTCATGCCCAGAGATTCTGTTGTTGATTCTTTTGATGAGAAGAGGAGCTTCGCTTCTTCCCTCTTTCTAGCAGCTTCTGCTCGGCAGCACTGCTAGATGTTGCTCAGTTTATTGTATTTTGTTGGCACTCAAAGAGGTTCTGATGCTTGAGATCTTATTTTGCAGCTGGGTTCTGTGAGTTTGGGTAAACATGCGTTCCTATTTATTTTTCCAAGACAGAAATTGTTCAAGACTCAGGGAAGCAAATTAAAATACAACATCATGGAGAGTCGGAACACTTAAGTAACCAGAATAGAAGAATAAATAAATTGTCAAGCAATATAAAATGAATTGACAAGCAATATAACCCATCCTCCCCAATAAATCAATTTAGAATAATATGTAACATGTAGCAAAGTGTGGACCGCACCCCGAGACTACGATCCCAACAACAAGGAAACCAAAAGAGTAAACAAGATTTCTAGCATAAGGAACATGATGTACACTCAGAGAATGGGACTAAGAAACCCATTGTGACACCCCTCATGTAAAGGGTAAAACACTTGGGGCTGTAACCCAAAATGTCGTCCCTCCTATAAGGGTTTTTGACTCAAACCGTGTATATGGGACTGATACCCATATAAACACACCCTGTGTAGGGATTTAATATATAGCGTGTAAATGGGGCTATAACCCATAACCCAAACCTGTCGTAAGGGTGAAAACTAATATAAATGGGACATGCCCCATGAATATCAACCCTGTGTAAGGGCTAACATCGTAAACATGTGTAAATGGGAATCACACCCATCCCATATAACCTACCCCATGTAGAGATCACTTAATGTACAATGTAGAAATGGGATTAGTACCAATACCCGTTCCTCAAGTAAGGGAGTGTGAAGTGTAAAAATGGAACCAAACTCCATAACCGTCCCTCATGTAAGGGAGTATAATGACATACCAAAAGATGGGTGACCACCACCCACTAAGAGATTAGGACCTCCCTCATGTAAGGGTACCCAAGAAACTCGAGACAGAAAAGTACAATGCTGTACTGAAGATGCCCAATGAAAATTGTATAGTACAAGGGCTTGGAAGGAAACTGGAACTAACCACAAAAACTCAAACTGGATGAAAAGTCTCTGTGTGTGTTACATAGATGAAAACTCAGACTCACCGCACAAACTCCTGAGACTGCACCGCAGCACTATCCGTCAGAACGCTTGCTGCGCCTGCCTGCAAAGCATTGCAACAGCATCCATAAAGATGGCAGCGTGTAGGTGACGCTGCGCCGGATGGCTCCCAGCGTCGGCACGCTGCAAAGCATCCAAAAGCAGCATGCAGAGTTACAGATGCATCACTAAAGAGTGTCCGCGCTACTCTGGGTTGAAGGTGAGATAGTGCGTGCTAAGATAGTCTTGTGTCTCCGTTTGAATATGCACAACAACAGTTGAATTGCCATAGTCGCCTCACCGCAAAAGTCCCACACATGACGCCAGTTAGATGGCTGATTTTCCATTGTACTACAAAGAGTTTATAGTGGATTTCACAGAAATGTCCTCAACCCAAAAGTCCTGCTCATGCCACTGGCACCGCGACCAAGCTACAGCAGTGAAAATACACATAGAAACATGCCATTGAAGAGTTCTGCTCCCAAACCAAAGCAAGTACACATTCCAC
Source organism: Triturus cristatus (assembly GCF_964204655.1). NCBI lineage: Eukaryota > Metazoa > Chordata > Amphibia > Caudata > Salamandridae > Triturus > Triturus cristatus. The sequence goes on from NC_140591.1 coordinate 1,530,484,855, forward strand.
AAACGAAAGGCAGGGAAGAGCGATGCCACAGTGTGCAGAGATATCCCAATCCAGTGCACACGCATTGGCAAATAAAGAACATACCAATGGTTCCCATTACAGATGACTCTTGTAAATTGCAGCTCCCATTTTCAGCAAGCAATACTTTCTTTGTAAGCCTTTGGAGATCGAGGTGACGGAAACACTCAGGAATTTAATAGAAAGAAGTACGCCATGGATAGGGTTGTCTGCAGTTTAAAACTTATATGTTTGTAAACATCACAAAACCAGTTGAACCATACTGATGTAGAAAGAGCCAAAGTTCAGATGTGGAAAGGCTCAAGATCCCAGCAGTTAACCATTTGCATTAAATTCAAATGTAAAAGACCAATGAAGCATGCCCAGGAGGGGGCTGTCTGCTGACAAGGACACCGCTGGGGCTGGCATGCCTGGTGCTTCACAGTAGATGCTTTATTCTTCGTTTCTGTAGATTTCCTTAGGTTCTCCATGTCCGTACCATATCCAGTTTCTGTGGAGACTCTTCTTGTTCCAGTTTAGAGTGCCTTTAGATGTCAGCTTGTGTAATCTTTGTAAAATGTCTCCACTTGCGCAACCTTCTTTACCTTTTCACTTGATCATCCTCAAGACCGGTTTTGCGCATGAGTCTGTAAATCCAGGAGCATGGGCCCGGGTCCAGGTCGTTGCCAAAAATATGCTGTATCTTACCAGACGTAGCCGAGTTGTATTATAAGAGTTTCTTTATTAAGTTCAGGTTGCAGGATGGCATTCTGGTACACTAGGTTGGTTTCCATGTACATCTGCTCTTCAGCCCTACCAGGAGCAGCCTGCCTGCTGCTCAGACCATCTTCCAACTGTCACAACTAATCCACACAGGCACCCAGGCATGGCAAGCATCATAGTCACACCAACATTTCACTATCAACATTCACACTGTCTGAGCAGCTGGGAGATAGGTAAACTGGGATACTTATCATTAAATAAGCAGGATATAACATTCTTGCTTTGTCTTTTCCCCAGACATAGCTTCATCCTTTAGATTGGGTGGCTTGTATCCTTCAACTGCCCACATTGAGGGAACTACTGTTTTTTGCATTACATGCTCAATGTAAGTGCGTGTGTTTCTCTTTCTCTATAATGTGCTGCTTTCACCCCTCAAATAACTGTCCACACCCCTCCTGCATAGTCCGCCTTGCTCCCTCCTCACCACTCCCTCTGATGGTCCATTTTTTCACTTACTGGTACATTTATTGGTTTGTTTTCTCCCTACCTCTACCCACCTCAAGCTGCTCTGTTGCTAGTTCACCCTATTTCCTTTCCTCCACTCCCTTGTCTTGTCCTCTCCTGCCACAGCCTCCTCCATTGCTCCCCACGCCATCCATCCTAACACATTTGTCTTGTTACATTTTTGAGGGGAGGTGTGATAGCTGCTGTAAAACCTTTGCACTAGTAAAAATTCAATGGCATCTGCTATCTTGGAGCAGTAAACAAATAGATTACTATAATGGCTATGCATGCATTTTTGGTGAACTGTAATGCAATGTCAGGTGGATTTGTAGAGCGCTGCTTGTCACCCCTGAAAGTATCCAGTTTGTGGCGCATATATGTCATTGCACATGCACACAGAATGACACACCACTAGTGTCATTGTGCATACTTTATTTTACGATGCAACAAACAGCATTTCTTTTTGGCGATGCTGCTTGTCATCGGCAAAATATGCATATTTGTTTCTGCCTCAGCCACCCCACTTCCAAAAGTGCACCCTCCTCCCTATTCTCCTTCTTCTCACTTCATTATCCGTCCACTCACTCGGGCCCTCACCTTCTATTTGTTACTGGTGCGAAAGAGCCAGATAGGGAGACAGAGGTGAGGGGGCTGCCAGTCACTGCCCTCCAGGCAATCAATCAGAGACTGATCTGTGCACACAGGGCACTCCGAGAAGATCACTAGCAGCATGGAGGCAGACAAGGTGAAACAAGATCAGATCTGTGTACTAGCAGGGGAACACTGAAAGTCGCTGAACGCAAAGCATTCTCCAGAAATTGTTTTTTTGTTTTGCTCCCGACAGGGCTAATCTTGATTGCATTAGGGGGTTTGGTGAGAAAAGCATTCTAATCTCTCTTTTTCTGATTCTTCCTACCCAGTAATTGCCATTCCTGTCACTACCCTTTGCTCTGCTGCCCCCGGCCCTGTACTCCATTGATACTTGTCTTTATTTATTCTGGTGTTTTGTACAGAGCCCACGAGGCACCTTTAACCCACTTCAGGGCGCTAACCCACTAGGCGGACCTTGATCGAATCCCCATACTGGCCATGGGTTCCATGCAGCAGGCACGAGACAGGTTCAAAGGTCAGGGGGCCTTGTCAATGGCAGAGGGAGGGCCTTGAGCTTATTCCGGCCGTAAGTAGAGACCACTTAGTTGCAGGAAAATGGGTTTATGTTGCATGGCCAGGGTCTCACGTTGCAGGCAGGTTCCCTGGGTCATAGGAAAGAGGCTTGTCTCCTGCATCTATGGATTTTGTGTCAGGGGCCCTGGTGATGCAGAGCAGAGGCCTTCATGCCGCAGGGAGACAGGATTCCATTCATGAAAGTGTCATTGTACAGCACACAGTACCAGAAGGCACGCAAATGGACTATTTTTTAAATATATGGGCTGTTTTCTAAATTAAAACTGGTAAACCACTGTAAGGTGTAGTACAGAAACAAGGCTTAGTTTAAATTAGAGACAAGAGACCAGACCGGAACAGATTGCCACGCTTCCGCTTCATCAGTCAAGCCCCTGCCTTGTGTCAGTGCTGGAGAGCCTAAGGAGCCCCACGGGGGGCGCCCGGCTCCGCTGCGCCTCTTGTGCAGCGCACCTCACTGGGGCTCCCGGAGCTGCAGCAAGTTCCTGTGCAAAGATGGCAGCTCCCCAGGGCACCGTTAAACTCGTTCTTGGCTAATGGGAGCATATTTACCAGCCTCTAGCGCCACCGGACCGTTACTTTTATTGACGCTCTGGCGGCGCTGTATGAAAGCACAAATTTACATGGCGGTGCTAATCCACTTAGCATGACTTGACACAGCTTTGTAAATACGGTCCACTGCAACACAGTTTTCTGCAGCAAACGGACGTGCAAATGGGTGTTGCGGTGGGTGTTCCCAGCAACACCCACGGCTTTTTTGACAATGCTGCAGATTTACACCAAAACTAACTCCTTTCAAAAGTAGGCGTTAATGTGGTGCAACGAGAAGAAATACTTTTATTTCTCCTCGTGTTTTGCTCTTTCTATGTGTGCTGCAGGATGTGAGCAAAACACCATTATTGATTGTTTTTGTGCAGGAAGGTGTTCCTTCCTTTGCAAACAAAGCGCATCAGTGCATTTTGAAAATGACAAAGCTCAACGGAGCAACATTGCTTGTGGCACAGCACTATGCCATTTTCATATAAATACGCCCCATGGAGCATTGCCTTGTGCAAGCCATCATTACTATAACACGCACAGCTCCAGGCAGCAACAGTGCAAGCATTCTGACATGGACATAGAGAAGAGCAGTACAGACAGGATGAGGATAGCTTCTCACGCATGCAGGAAAGTAGACCAAAGGGTGCAGGGATGCAACAGGCATGCATGGTACATCACAGCAGCTCTGTATGCTTCCCTTACACATAGACCAGATACACCCAGGGCCGCAGATGTGTGAGAAGTGTCTCTCCCACACAGAACACATACTAGGCACAGTCAGCAGCAGTGCAAGCTTCTCTCCTACACAGAACACATACTGGTCACAGTCAGCAGCAGTGCAAGCTTCTCTCCTACACAGAACACATACTTGGCACAGTCAGCAGCCGTGCAAGCTTCTCTCCTACACTGAACACATACTGGTCACAGTCAGCAGCAGTGCAAGCTTCTCTCCTACACAGAACACATACTTGGCACAGTCAGCAGCAGTGCAAGCTTCTCTCCTACACTGAACACATACTGGTCACAGTCAGCAGCAGTGCAAGCTTCTCTCCTACACAGAACACAAACTTGGCACAGTCAGCAGTGCAAGCTTCCCTCTGCCTCAGATTACAGTGCAACCCCACAGGTGCCCACTCATCCACTGCAGAGATGCAGTCTAGCATATGTGACGTGATGGCTGGCTATAGTGATGTAGTGCTACTGTTTCATGTGAACGCCCACATCAGTTACAGTGCCTCAATATGTTGAGTGTCAGCAACGGCAGATAACCTGCAGGTCACTTAGTCAGAGTGGGAGAAGGACTTAAGATGCCTGCTCCAGAAGCCTGTGTCCAGCCTGGAGGCCACGCTTGCATTTTGAGCTCAGTAGTTTAATCACCAGCTGAAGAGGTCTATCTGCGTACAACCCTACATGTCACAGATTCTAATCCTTACAGGCTCAAATCAGCCTCTTACAGTTACAAAGTTGAAATTCTAAATGTCACACAGCTCCGGGAGACAACAACGTAGAGGATGTAGCATTTCATACAGTCTCTAAAATGCATTGGGGCCCATGCTTCACTATTCATGGTCACCAACTTTACCCCAGCAAATGCAATGCTTCTGTTCTACTCCCCTTTCTCCCAGTACCAGGTTCTGCTACAAAGCAGTTACACCCGTGCAGCCCAGTACACACACCTCACCGTGACCACCTGAACAAACACCCGCCCAGCTTCTATCATGGGACAATGGCCCCTGCATGCAGCAGAAAGGCGGGAAAAAACACAAACAATCGACCACAAAACAACAGCTGACACAATCAATGTAGCGGGTCGTAAGATCCCAGTGATAACCTCCATAAACAACATAGAAGTGTGGCAAGGATGCTGCTAAAGTCACTCTCCAGAACATCCAACACTCCACACCAACATAGACTAACTCAACTGGTTCAGGGGATGTTTTTCCTCATTCTCTCCTTGTGTCACCGGCCTCAAATCAGTTGTAGAAGGTCCTCACTCTTCTCTTATTTTATTTTTGTACAGCATTCAATAAAGACAGGCGAGCCACGTGCATCTGATGAGTTGTGAAGCTGTCTGTGCCTGTCTATCTTTTGAATATGGAAGGAGGGTGAGATTCAGTGGTTTGAAAGAGGGAGTACCTTGAAATCAAGGAAGATTAAATATTTTGGAGGGTGAGGAAGGTTTCGATGAGGGTGATCCCATTTAAACCTAGAGGATCACACACATACGTTCTGTGACGGAATGCTGATAAATAAAATAAATGTGATGTATTCCGCTTGTTTGGAGGGTGAAGATGAGTCCAAGGAAGCTGACATCCTCTGAATGAAGACGAGTTGAGCGGTATGGAGGCGGGTGGAGTAAATTTGCCAAATGGTGCAGGAGGACACCAAATCCGTTTCTTGACAAGGAGCACTAATTGGGGAAAGGGCTGCCTTGCTGATGAGCACAGCTTAAATTAAGAGCATGGCTTCTAACGAGCTGGTGATAGATCAAAGGCTTTAGGTTGTCTGGTCTGCAGCTGCGCGACCCTGAGGATACACTACTCCTCCAATAAGTATCATTTTTTGCTGCCCCTACCTGTTCAAGTAAACGTGCAAGTGTAAGTTACGATATACATAAAGTGGATTTGGTGTTCACCCTAAATATCAAAACCAGAGTATCGATGGCAAAAAATATAAAGGACAACATATCAAAAATGAAATATGGAACGGTAAGCATAGACTTCTGTACCTAACTAACATGCACACATGTTCACTACTCCAAGCAATAACTTAAATTTTAACTTTTCTAGTCTACTCTCATCATTCTATCCCTACTCAAAACACTACTAAACGCACAAGAAATGAAGAGCACAAACTTAACAAACTCACAACAAATAATCCATGGGGGAAAAAAGCATATATTATTGATTGACTAACTATTTAACTTTATCTTTAACTCTAATCTTTGCTTTCGGAGTAGCATGCCACGCGCCACAAAGCTACTCAACGCCTCATCAGGGGTAGTAAGCACTATATAAATACAATTTACAATTTACAATTACAACTCCACATATATGCACCTTGGCAATATATATGTGTATATATCTCCAAGGTGCGTAGATGTGGAGTTAACAATAGTAAATACTTCCCTATATGCACCCACCTTTTCATATTTTGCTCCTCAATTAGTCTGTCCTCGATATTTTTATACTACATTATTCTTGGGGTCGATAAACAGTAGTACAACCGTGGATTTCAAAGTGTCCTGGAAAAATCAAGAGTTCCCAAGCAGCCAAGGTAAAGCCAGCCTCCCACACACTGAATGGTGGCTGGGGACAGACAGACCTTTTGTTTGCCCTAATATTACAAGCTGTTGACTATCAGATATAACACCTTTGGGGGCATATTATCGAGACAGGCGATTAAATTATCGCCATCTGCGATAATGGGCTTGATAGTATGCTCTATGGAATTCCAATTGAAGCCCATGTTAGATGTGAAGGACATCTAACCAGGGCTTCAATTGGAATTCCATAGAGCATATTATCAAGCCCGTTATCGCCGTTTTAGCAGCAGTTTTCTGCCGCTAAAACGGCGATAATTTTATCGCCTGTCTTGATAATATGCCCCTTAGTTTTCTAATGACTTTGAGGATACCATATGTCCTTTTAAAGTATAGCTACAGTAACATGCCTCTTCGGGCTGTCTTTATAAATAATTACTTTATCGAACATGGCAGGTGTGCATTATGTTCTGCAGCTTATGTAAATATGGGCCAGCGCATTGCTCCGCATCTGCTTTTCTCCAAAGCAATGTTTGGGGTAATAAATCAAACTTTAATCATACAACAGTCCCAGTTCAATCAGACGTGGTGGGGACAATTCATCTCTGCACTGCTGGCGTGAACATGCATATCAAAATCTGAGCGACCCCATCCCTCCCTGAAAAGGGGGGGGCTGGGGACTGTTTTTACCGCTGGTTTTCTATTTATCATTTTTCGGCTCATTCATCAAATCACTTCCACTGAAATTGCATTTTGAATGCGGTAATTTATTGTCAGAAAGGTTCCATCAGCTCTTGGAGGACTAGCCACCATCAATTTTGATCTGGGAAACTCGCGAGAACACCCACATACATCGTTCACGGTTCGAGGAAATTCAGGCAAGCGGCTTTATCTATTTAGGGCAAAAGATCAAAATTCTGCACAAAAATGAAGGAAAAAAGTGCATTTTACAGACACATCTGAAAAGGTCAAGCTTTAATATAAAAGTAAGTAAATACATTACTGACATAAGGACACGTTTTTAGTCTTTGTATGAAACAAAGCACTATTTAGAAAATAGTCAAATGTAACAGAGTTTATTTCAAGATTGAGCAACTATCAAACAAATGCACAGTGAACAAAATGTGACAGCCAACATAATGGAAAGTTGTCACATAAATCTGCCTCATTATCAGGAATGATAGAAGCAGTGCACTGTGAATGAACATTGACTTCCTGTGTGTAGGCAGTACCACTATTACTACTGGATAAAGAGTGGGAGAGAAATGTAGAGTAAGTGGGGGCATTTCACTGTGATTGCTTCTGATGACAGTGGGCTGTTAGAAATCATTAGCATTATTTGTTGTGACGCAGCGGCGGCGCAATCAGTGCTCCACACTGCTCCGGATATACAACCTGACACATTGGGGTGGATGCACCTGTTTGTACAGTCCTGCGTCACATTTTACCTGAGCCAGGTATAATTTATGCAGGTTTGGCTTTTCCATGTTAAAAACCAAGTATAACTGATGCAGTGAAATTCACAATTTTTCAGCGCAACACTCTACAACTTGACTGCATCAAAATACCTACTCCTTCTAAAACCAGGCGTAAGGATTGACACATGCCTTTTTACATGGGACTCGCTTCTGTGTTCGGACGCATTGCTGGAGTTGCATCAGTCTTACGACCAAATCCAGCATTGTGTCACTTAAGCGCCAAAAGATGTGTTAGAATTTCTGATGCATCCGTGAATCCCTGCACCATGGAACCCTGTATTGTAAATACAGTGCATCCATGTCATTGTTAGGGCCTTTGTGGCAGGCGCAGGAAATCTGACACATCAATGCCGATGCATCAGTTCTTGTAAATATGCCCGGGGTCTCTAGTTGGCAAAGGTATGTACCCTGTCAAAGTAGCGGCCACCAATCTAGTCTGGGTAGGTCAGATACTCACTAAAATATAACCTGTGCTCACCCTCTGGTAGTATTTACTGAGCAGTCAGGCTTAGCTAAAGAAGCACTGTGTAAAGTATTTGTGCAACACACACACAGAGTAACACAATGAAAACACCACAAAAATACTCCACACAAGTTTAGAAAAACAGATTATAATTGTATAACTAATTCAAGACCAGAATGACAAAAATCTAATAAATAGAAGTTGGTTTATGATTTTTTAAAGAATAAAAAGAGTTCTAGCTCCCAGAAGCATATAGCTCTTTATGGGTTACTTGAGGTCACACCGAACTGGGGCAAAGTCAACAGCTCAAGCTGACTGCAATGGAGTGCAGAACGGAGACAAAAGCCACACTTGCCTGGTGGACAAAGTACATTAATCCTGGTCACAAGCAGCAAGATGGGGGTGCAGATGAGTGGTGCGTTAATATCAGACCGGCAGTCAAGGTGACACGTCGATTTTTCACATGCGTTGATAGCGATGCAATGGTTTCTGAAGACGAGGGTTGATGCCTCAATGCGTTCATGCCGAAGTCAATGTGCCGGATTTCTCCATGCTGTTGTAGGGATGCGCCGGTCATCCTTCAGCAATAGTGCCAATGCAGTCGTTTCAGTGCTGCATCAACGCAATGCGCTGGGTGCTGCTTCCAGCAGGCAGGGGATGTGTCAGTCGTTGCAGCGGTTCCAGAGGTGCTGCACTTGCCTCAAAGTGAGATGCCCAATTCCCCTCCCACAATATGGATGATGTGTGGGGTGCCGCTTCCAGAAGGCAGAGATACATTGATTTCATTGGTGCAGGTATCTGGGTCCACTTCCAGTGATCCAGGCACAGGAACAGAAGGAGAGACTAAGATATCCCTGAGTCTCAAGCAACAAAAGGAAAGTGAACAAGCCCTTGGAGATCATTTCAGCTGCAAGGCAGAGTCCAGCTCTCCTCAGCAGAGTCAGGGAGAAGCATTCACCAGGGCAGCACAGCAGAAAAGCAAGCCTTCCAGGTCAGCAGTCAAGCAGAGTTTAAGTCCTTGTTACAGCACAACAGTTCTACTGACAGAATCCAGTTGTATGTCCAGAAATGTCTGATTTGATTGGGATAGAGACCCAGTACTTTTGTGCCTTTGAAGTGGGAGTGACTTCAAAGAAGGGTCTTTGAAGTGCTCAAGTATCCTTTCTTTGTCAGCTCTCGCTCCAGACTATTTTTGGGGGGTAATCAGTCCCTTGTGAGGGGTCAGGCGACTACCTATTCAGATGTGAGTGTCAGCCCCTCCCTCCCTTCCTGCTCAGGAAGAGTAATCAGAATGCAGATGAGTACTCAGGCACACCTAACCTTCCTGTGTATGTAGCTGTCTAGAGGGAATGCACAAAGTGAAGCTGTCACCCACCGCAGATGTGTATTGGAGACAGGCTGCAGTCACACAGAGCAGTAAGAGCAGAGAAATACCCAGTTTCTAAAAGTGGCATTTCTAAAATAGTAATGATATTTCCAACTTTACCAGTAAAGAGGAAGTGTCATTGCCATTCCAAAGATATGAAACATAACAAAGCTACACATTTCTAATCAGGAGTTACAGCTTAAACGTGTATTGAGGGATTCCCAATGTTAACCTAAGAGAGGAGTAAACCTTGCAGAAGTAAAAAACGAATTTAGTTGTTTTTCACTAATAGGACATACAACACTTAAAAGTACATGCCCTACCGTTTACTTACTCAGCATCCTGCCCTATGGGCTACCAAGTGCCTACCTTAGGGGTGACTTATGTGTCAGAAAAGGGGAGTTTAATGCTAGGTTTAATACTTAAAGACGAAGTGGCAGTAAACTGCACACACAGGCCTTAAGTGCAGGCCTGAGACAGGTTTGAAAGGCTACTTATGTGAGTGGCATAATCAGTGCTGCAGGCCCACTAATAGCTTTTATTTTACAGGCCCTGGGTATATGGTATACAAGGGACTCACAAGTAAATTAAATATGGCAATTGTGTATATACCAATTTCACCATGCTTATGGGGAAGCATATGCACTTTCGCATTGGTCAGCAGTGGTAAAGTGCTCATAGTCCTAAGGCCAAAAAAAAAAGATGCAGCAAAAACAGGAGGTAAGTAGAGATGAACGTTTGAGGGAAGACCACCCTAAAGCTAACAGGTCTAACATGGGTGTTTAAGCCAACCTCCACTCATTGCTATTTTCTCTACCAATGCCTCCACAAGGCAAGTAAAACTCAGTCTCATGTAGCAACTTCAAGGCCTTCACTCACCCGAAGCCAGAAGTCAAAATTATGGCTGGAGAGAGACACATGTTGTGTGTACTGTACTCTCTCTGTCTCTCTTCTCTTTGACTCTGATTAATCACAGGTCATCATAATCTGTTACACCTGCCTGGTCAGGTGGGCCTACTGGGCACACTGGCACTCCTAAGTGACCTTCTCTTGGAGTCAAGTTCAATGCCAGGCCAGATGAGACTGCTGCATGAGACTCCAGGTTAACACCCTGTGGCTCAGACTGGGTCTCTGCAGAAAGTTGAACAGTGTTAAAATTATGAAAAAATACTGTATGTTGTCAGCTCAATAACAGACATTATGCTCAATTTATGTACAGCTTGCTTGTGTCATTATTAGACAGGTGTTCACCGCACCTCAGGAAGACATTCAACATAGCTATGCCTGCTTTCAGAAAGTATTTCCACAACATGATGTGATATTTTCAGCAGATATAATATATGGATGTCCTTCCCTTCCTATTATCTAATTTAGGATGTTTAAGAATCATTTTCGTACTCATAATGTCATCATAGCCTTAAATAAAGTATACCTTCTTAGCTGACGCAGGTGAAAAATCTGCTGAGCTGGGTACAGGAGCAGCTTAGATGGAAGGGAAATGGCCAGAAGGCTTGATAGTACTAGACAAACAATGCTGTTGTTGGTGTAGTAGCTTTATAATATCACCTTGCCACTCAGACGATCCATGGTCTTGCCAGATGCTCACTTGGATTGCATCACGAAAAGCCTAGAGAACACAGTGGGGTATATTATCAAGCCAGGCGATAACATTATCGCCGCTTTAGCGGCAGAAAACTGCCGCTAAAACGGCGATAATGGGCTTGATAATATGCTCTATGGAATTCCAATTGATACCCTTAGCGCGCTGGTACAAGCGCTCTGCTCGCTCTGCATTTTAAACTCCAGTTTTGTTGTTTTTGCCATTTTGGCTTTTACTGTTCCCCTGCTTTTAGCAGGACCTGGGTATAGATCCCCCCCTCCCTCTTACCGCACGTAAAATTGACTAAAGCACCGTCACTTGGCGGGTCCGGGTTCCGTGGGTGGTCCTGGGTTGCAGCTTTAGGCGCCATCTTGCTTTGGGCTTTGTTGTTTGTTTGCGGGCGCCATCTTGGAGCGTATTGACGCTCGCTCGGCTCCAAGGAACGCCTATTTAAGGCGGACTCGGTATTTGGACTCTGGTCAGGTACTGCTTATACCCTTAGCGCGCTGGTACGAGCGCTCTGCTCGCTCTGCATTTTAAACTCCAGTTTTGTTGTTTTTGCCATTTTGGCTTTTACTGTTCCCCTGCTTTTAGCAGGACCTGGGTATAGATCCCCCCCTCCCTCTTACCGCACGTAAAATTGACTAAAGCACCGTCACTTGGCGGGTCCGGGTTCCGTGGGTGGTCCTGGGTTGCAGCTTTAGGCGCCATCTTGCTTTGGGCTTTGTTGTTTGTTTGCGGGCGCCATCTTGGAGCGTATTGACGCTCGCTCGGCTCCAAGGAACGCCTATTTAAGGCGGACTCGGTATTTGGACTCTGGTCAGGTACTGCTTATACCCTTAGCGCGCTGGTACGAGCGCTCTGCTCGCTCTGCATTTTAAACTCCAGTTTTGTTGTTTTTGCCATTTTGGCTTTTACTGTTCCCCTGCTTTTAGCAGGACCTGGGTATAGATCCCCCCCTCCCTCTTACCGCACGTAAAATTGACTAAAGCACCGTCACTTGGCGGGTCCGGGTTCCGTGGGTGGTCCTGGGTTGCAGCTTTAGGCGCCATCTTGCTTTGGGCTTTGTTGTTTGTTTGCGGGCGCCATCTTGGAGCGTATTGACGCTCGCTCGGCTCCAAGGAACGCCTATTTAAGGCGGACTCGGTATTTGGACTCTGGTCAGGTACTGCTTATACCCTTAGCGCGCTGGTACGAGCGCTCTGCTCGCTCTGCATTTTAAACTCCAGTTTTGTTGTTTTTGCCATTTTGGCTTTTACTGTTCCCCTGCTTTTAGCAGGACCTGGGTATAGATCCCCCCCTCCCTCTTACCGCACGTAAAATTGACTAAAGCACCGTCACTTGGCGGGTCTGGGTTCCGTGGGTGGTCCTGGGTTGCAGCTTTAGGCGCCATCTTGCTTTGGGCTTTGTTGTTTGTTTGCGGGCGCCATCTTGGAGCGTATTGACGCTCGCTCGGCTCCAAGGAACGCCTATTTAAAGTCGTCCTCTCCCGCGCAGCGGGTACGCGCAGTGGGACGCCGTCGCTTAGCCGGAGTCGTGCCCGTCTGCGCCCGTCCGCGCTAAGGACGCGCAGGGCGCAGCGGGCACCTGGGGTCCTTGAGAGTTGGTCTCGGCTCTCGTTACCATGCTGGTGTACTCTGGCGACACTCTGCGGGGTATAGGTCGTTCAATTGTGAGTTGTACCCTTCCCCCTATACACCCACTAGTGGGCCCCTTTCACTGTGCGTGTGGAAGGTGGTCTCTGGATCCCCCTACCCTGAGCTCACACGAAAATCCTACGGTTGCCCTTAGTAGGAACCGCGCCGAGCATTCCCTTCGCATCTTCAGCCTGAATGCCAGGTCTCTGGTGCTGCATTATCAGGCCGTGTTTGACCTGATACAGGAAGAGCCCCCAGACATCGTAGCCATCACCGAGACGTGGTTGAAGGATGACGATGTGGCCATTATCAACTTGGCATTTCCCTCTGATTTTTCGGTTTTTACCCTTAACCGATCTACTAGGGGAGGGGGTATTGCGTTGGCCATGCGACCTGGCCTCACTGGTAGTTGGTCTGGTTTGACCATTGCGGGATGTGAAAGTGCGATGTTTAAGATCTCGGTCACCCCACATTTCACACTCTCGGGGATGGTGGTTTATCGCCCCCCTGGGAGTGATGTGGCGTTTAGAGCGGCCTTCCCCGACGTGGTTAGTTCCTTGGTGGTAGGCTGCTCCAATTTCTCGATTTTGGGAGACCTCAACTTACATTTTGAGAACCTTACCTCCCCCTCGGTTAGCGGTATTCTTGCTGACCTGGAGGCCCTTCAACTGGTGCAAATGGTTCGACAGCCTACCCATACAGGCGGCCATACCTTAGATCCTTTTTTCACCAATTTGGCAGACGCTGCTGTCTCCGCCGTCACACCTCTTGGCTGGACGGACCACTCTTTGGTTACCATCTGTACCCCTTTGCCGGGAATGATTACTGTTCCCCCGGCAAAGCTGGTTACAAGGCGGCAATGGAGTAAATTACGGCTTGAGGACTTACATCGTGTCCTCGCCGAGGAGCCTTTAGAACCTCCGATGCCGGTTGACTCGGGTTACGAGAAGTTCTGCTCCTGGATCTCCAAGGCGCTTGACGCCCTTATCCCAATTACCGCTTGTAAAGTCAGCTCCAGGGACTCCAGTCCGTGGTACGATGGCGCCTTACGTACTCTCAAGGGTAGTTGTAGGCGAGCAGAGAGGGCTTGGCGGAAGGCGTACGATAGCGGGAAGAAAGCTATTTATCTCGCCTCCGTCAAAGTATACCATCGGGCTGTTTGCCAAGCTCGGGCAGCTTACTACGCTACTGAATTCGGCAACAGCTCCAACCCCTCTAAAACCATCTTTAAAGTGATGAAGGATCTTTTGGAAAAGCGTGCCTGTATCACGACGACTGGTTCCACCACTCACTGTGAGGCTCTCGCTCGTTTTTTTTTGGAAAAGGTCCAAAACATCTATCGGACGTTCCCTTGTACAGGGCCTCCGGTTGAGCCCCCGATCAACATCTATGGTGTTTCCACCTTGCACGTGCTGCCCCCGCTGACATCAGAGGGGTTTGACCTCCTGGCTCTGCAGGTCAAATCAGGGTCCCCCGCTGATCCGCTTACAGCGACTCTTTTTAGAGAGCAGTCGTTTGTGGGACGGGCCGTGGTTCACTCCTTGATTAACATCTCGTTGGAATCAAGCACGGTACCCGCTAGCTGGAAGCGGGCAGTGGTTTCTCCCATTTTGAAGAAGCCGTCCCTGGATCCAGATAAACCTGAAAACTACCGGCCCATCTCCTTACTTCCGTGGCCGACCAAAGTGTTGGAGGCCCATGTCAACAAAGTTCTTTCTGCTCACCTTATCCATGCTAACATCTTGGATCCCACCCAGAATGGGTTCCGTGCTGGACACAGCACGGAGACCGCCCTCCTCTCCATGGCTGAACACCTTCGCACGGTGATGGATGCGGGACAGACAGCAGCGCTCGTCTTATTGGACTTGAGCGCCGCGTTTGATACTGTTTCGCATCCTATCCTGTTGCATCGCCTGGAGGAGATTGGGCTGGGTGGACCTGCCCTCCAGTGGTTCCGGTCTTTTCTAGGCGATCGTTTCTTTAGCGTTGCCGTCCCACTGTTCCAGTCCCAATTCCATCCTTTGAAACAGGGGGTGCCGCAAGGATCCTCGCTGAGCCCCACGTTGTTTAATCTCTACGTGAGACCGCTGGCTGAGGTCGTCAAGCAATGGGGCATGACTATGGTCTCATATGCCGACGACACTCAGCTAGCGGTTACGATCAGCGGGGATGCGGACCGGGATGCCCCCAGGTTTCAGAGTGGACTTAGGGCGGTGGCGAGCTGGATGAAGAACAACTGTCTCCAGCTCAACGCCAAGAAAACAGAGATCATGATCGTAGGCAAGAGATCGGAGCTATGGGGGGACAGGTGGTGGCCTATGGAGCTGGGGCCGGCCCCCCTTCCGGTCACGGAATTAAAGAACTTAGGAGTATGGATGGATCCCTCCCTCAGCTACGTTGGCCACACGAAGAAAATCGCGGCCTGTTGCTTTGGTATCTTACGGTCACTTCGCCCTGTTTTGAAGTTCTTTGACCATCGCACCAGGCAGCTGATAGTCCAGGCTACAGTGTTATCTCGCCTGGACTATGCCAGCTCTCTTCTGGTAGGGTCCAATGTGGCTGAGGTTACCCGCCTCCAACGTGTCCAGAACGCTGCGGCGAGAGCTATTGTTGGCCTACCCCGTACTTGTTCTGCCTCCAGCACATTGAGATCACTGCACTGGCTGCCTATCAGGACCAGAATTCAGTTTAAAGTGCTGTGTATGGCGTTCAAGATTCTGAGGGGGGTAGGTCCCCCTATTCTTGCGGACCTTTTGT
This sequence comes from Triturus cristatus, assembly GCF_964204655.1. Taxonomy (NCBI): domain Eukaryota; kingdom Metazoa; phylum Chordata; class Amphibia; order Caudata; family Salamandridae; genus Triturus; species Triturus cristatus. Next base: position 1,530,500,364 of record NC_140591.1, read on the forward strand.
CTTGGTATGTGCCTACTCGGCCCCTGAGATCCATGGGTCATGCACTCACTGTGATTCCCCGATACAGGCTGTGTCGGGTCGGTGGCCGTTCTTTCCGGGTCAGAGCAGCCGAGCTCTGGAATTCCCTTCCTGTAGAGTTGCGACTGCTAGATGATCTTTTAGTCTTTCGTAAAGCCTTAAAAACCTTTTTGTTTTAATAAATTCACTTTCCTCCTTTCTGTTGTGTTTCCTGGGGTGTTGCATTTTTACCTGCCATGCGCCTGGACGCCCCTTAGCTGGGGCAGCAGTGCGCATTACAAATGTATGTAACATAGCATAACATAACATAACCATGTTAGACGTCCTTCACATTTAACATGGGTTTCAATTGGAATTCCATAGAGCATATTATCAAGCCCATTATCGCTGCTTTAGCGGCAGTTTTCTGCCGCTAAAGCGGCGATAATTTTATCGCCTGGCTTGATAATATGCCCCAGTGTGTGTGTGAATCCCCAAATGCTGTGACACTATCACTAGAAAACTATCACTGATGTTTCTCAGGTTGGCCATGTGTAAATGTATGAAGTCCCAATATGATAGAGACTTTGGTACTGCAGGCATACTATCACAATACTACTACTACTTAGAAATAGTGGTTGCTAATGGCTGGATGGGTATCCCCACATCAGACTCCAGTGAGGTCTCTAGGCAATTCACATTCTCTGAAAACATGTTTATACAAGGGCAACCTTCCAGTCTTTCACCACTGACTTCCAAGACAACTTGGTTGTAGAATGATACACTGAGGATTATTAAGTAGGATAATCCCTATCGGACTTCAGGCACTGGGACATTAAAGGCTTCTCCAAATTACGGGTTGGAATGATGAAAAAGACAGTCTACTCATTTACCGGCCAACAATAGAAATTCCAGCTCTGTAAACATCAGTTCTTTATGTACTTTCAGCCTTGCCAAGCCGGCTCCACATAACTGTAATTGATCAACACCTTTCTAGAGTTTATCCTACTTGAAGCCAACCACTGATGGCTGAATTGGGGAGACAGAATATATCTGCTGTACCAATAACTCCTGATTCTGTTTTCACTCTAAACAAGGCATGGGAGGCAGATCTCGGCCCACTTCATGATTAGGAGTGGAGATTGACCTTAGGGGCTCCAAGGGAGATGACAATCTCAGCCCAATTTCAGATTGATCCAATTCAAGTACCTCCATCATGTCTACTTGACATACAAGAGGCTTCGAAGCTTCAGATGTGACACCTCCCCTTTATCCTTAGGATGTAACAATGCGGAAGGGGAATTCTTGCACATGACTTGGTTATGTCCCTTGATTCCCAACTTTTGGTTTGTGTGGTCATGGTCCACATGCTATCCCAAGTGTAAGGGAGATCGCTTGAGTTAACACTGAAATCAGCTGTGCTCAGTATTTTGCTGGACAATGAATCGAATAAATATACCAGAGCACTTATCACTATCATATTGGCTAAGTGAGATATTGCTCACAAATGGCATGATGTGACTCTTGCAGAACTTAAAACCTGGTCAGGCGGCCTAGAACGATGGCTGACACTGGAGATTCCAGTATACGGACCTCAGGCCACCCTCAAAACCACCAGAAAATATAGGATTCCTGGGTGTCCTACAAAGGAATTATAAAATGTCTAAGGAAAACGAAAAAGAAAACTTGGGATGAGTGTTTACTGAGAGGATGGTTGATGGATCAAGGACTCGTATAAAAAATACTTGCTCAGAAGCAATTCTCTCAAATAACTCATAACCCCTTAATAATTGTGTTTGTAACTACTTATTCGCACCATATGTTCATACATTCAAATCTAGGGGAAGCTTACATACGTGTTTTACTAACATGTAACCCAAGGGTCACTAAAATGGCTGCTAAACGTGGGATTCTGCATTGCGCATGTGTCTACTGCATCTACGTAGTATGAGGTACTATCGCTTGGAGGGAAATCTTTGCAGCTGCGCAGTTGCTCTTAAAATGGCCGCTTGAAACCCACATGATAATGTGCATGCTTTGCTGAAACTAAATCATGCAAATTTACTAAAATGCTAATGCAAAAGATTTTTATAAGTAAATGGGATTAGAGTAGAGATAGGTGGTATACAGTGAAATCATTTAATTTTGATAAACCACACACTGAGCGTAGAGGCTAGAGCAATCCGCGCCCGACAATGTAATATTTGAGTGATAGGTGACTGCAAAGAACCAAGGAGCACTTCCCTCTATACTCCTTAATAAGGAGCAAGTTCCTATACAAACTTCAATGCAATTGGTTCAGCACTCAGCAGTGTACAATAAAAAAAAATTCAAAGCAGTGAGCACATAAAAAGATTTCTGTATTCCAAATGTTTTCTTTTTGTTTTAAGTGATTCTTTATTAAATGTTCATTAAAATTCAAAGGACCATAGCCATAGCCTTTGAATTTTAATGAACATTTAATAAAGAATCACTTGGAACAAAAAGAAAACATTTGCAATCCGGAAATCTTTTTATGTGCTGACTGCTTTGAACATTTTTTGCTTGTACACTGCTGAGTGCTGAACCAATTGCTTTGTCATTTATTTCTGAGTTTAATATTCTTTTTATTTGACCTCTCTATTAGTTTCGTATATGGGCCTCTGAGTGGGACTGAAGTTTGTGTACCATGTGATTGTTTCACATGCGCAGTCGTAACAAGACAAGAGCTGCGATGCAAAGCCTTGAATGCCATCCAAAAGAAAACAGCAACATTTCCTGGGAACAAGCATGATGTCCTGTGAACGGAACCGAATTGCATACAATGTATTGATTAAAATGTGAATACGGGTGGGAAATAAAGTTGGGAAAGTAAATTAAAGGGGTGGGAACATTGAACAATCGGCTTTAAGAAAATATTAAAACATAGCATGGTGTGCTGATCATTCCCCCTTGATGGTCCAATCAGAATTAGGTGTTTCATGAACATTGAAACATTTGGGGGGGGGGTTACCATTAGAAAAGTATAATTGAGGTAGTTTAATTAGTTAGAGAGAGCTCGTTCTGCAGAGATGCTGAAAGACTGAGATGCTGTCCGGAAATTGAACAGATCCTAAAGCAGAACCGAACTTCAGAACTTAGAGCCAAAGCTAAATTAGAAGAACATCGGTGAAGAATCGAGGAGGGAATTAGGCAAAGAGCTAGAAGAACATCGTGGAAGAAACGAGGAGGAAGAGAGTATCAGAGAGGGGTGCAACCCAGACATTGGATCTAGGAGAGGTCACCTATCCTGTCCTGAATCCTGTCCTGAATCCTTTGGTCTCCTGACCTGTCCCAGGGGACCCTTTCCAGCTCCTAGGCCAAGGGGTTGGTTTCCACACCATTCTAGGTAACTATAATTCTGTGAAGTATGTCACTGTACTGCTCTCTCTGTTTCTCCTTTTTCAGGTACTGTCATTATTATAACTTAGTTAAAGTTTCTGAATTAATGTGATTTTCCTTCCTTGAAGAAAATGGTGTTCAAGCTGTACTTTGCATTCCTTGGTTCACATGAAAATTACTATATAAACATTTAAAACTCTCTCGAATCTGTGGTCATTTAAAGTATTTACTTGATGATATTGCACCTATACTGCTAACAACTAGGTCCATAGATCAGAGGAAATTATATTCGGACGAAAGGGATGGTAAGAATTGATGAGATAAGCTCATCTCACAGGTATTAGCACATTGATCCGAGCGCCGCTTACTAGCTTATGTATGGATGTTTAAGGGCCCAGGTGAGTATGTGGATTGTGTGTATCTTTTAGCTGGTAAACCCCCTCTTTATCATGGTCAACATAAATATATGTTGGACTGCCTATTGTTCAAAGGGTGCCACTTTCAACATTAACTTGTCTTCATGTGGACTGAGAGTGAGACCATATGCTGCATGAGTATGCAAAGGTTTGACACCTCCCATGTATGTTCTGTTGTGAAATGTAAACAGAATATATTGTAAAAATGAGTTTGTTCATACTAGCCATTCATTCATTCTTGCTACCTCTAAGATCATCCATCTTAGAGGTAGCTACGCGCTGGGGGTACGCACCGTACATACACGGGTGGGGGTACGACTCGAACGTACACGGGTGTACATACACGGGGGGGTACGACACGAACAGTTCGACACGTACACGGGTGTACATACACGGGGGGGTTCGACACGTAGAGTTTGACACGTACACGGGTGTACATGCACGGTTGGGTACGACACGTACAGTTCGACACGTACACGGGTGTACATGCACGGGGGGGTACGACTCGAACGTACGGGGGCTGGGGGGTATGACTCGAACGTACGGGGGCTGGGGGGGTACGATCGAATGTACGGGGGCTGGGGGGGGTATGACTCGAACGTACGGGGGCTGGGGGGGTCGACTCGAACGTACGGGGGCTGGGGGGGGGTCGACTCGAACGTACGGGGGCTGGGGGGGGTTCGGCACGTACCGGGCACCTGTTTGGACGTCTCCATGGTTGCTATAGGAGTTCGCTCCGGACGGTCTTTTTACCATACGGTTGTAACATCGGACGCCCGGGACAGATCGTACTTGCACGGTCGGACTTCGCTTTACACGTTGAGGAGAAGTGTGGCTCAATGATTTGAGTGGCAGACCCTGATGCAGAGGTCTAGCCCGGGACCAGGGTTCAATTCCCCGCCTCGGCGGGTCTTGGGCTCAAAAATTCTACGGACATGATAATTCTCGCCTCGGTGCCTATTCCAATCATGGAGTCCCACTCTGCAACTCTGGGCAATAGCTTGCTTAATCTCCACAACGGCCCCCACAACGCTAAGGATGCCTGGCCTCCACCTTGGGGGTGCCCAGGAGTGGACGCCTCACAGGGAAAGCCAGGATGGGTTCCACAGCGGTATTCGTACAAGCGCCTTGAGACCCTTGCGGGTGAGTAGTGCGCTATACAAGTATCAATTTACATTTACATTTACGTTTGTACGGTAAATCGTCCGAGGACGTGTCGGACACTTTTTCCGACCCGAGGACATGTGGGGAATAATTCCCAATGCGATTCGTATGGACTTTTTCCCATGCGAATCGTACTTGCCAGTTTGTATGGCACTTGTACGATTCGTACGGTAAAAAGACCGGATACGAGCCGTACGGGAATTTTTTTTACCGGATTGTAATCGGCACCCAAATGTTAGAACGTTATCCCTTGAACTAAAAGGGCCCATAGTGACCCTTTGCTTCCTACCAGTAAGGAAGGCCTTGAACTATGTTATGGCTCTTCCTTGCATTCCGATATTGGCTAGCCACTGTAGTAAAGTATCATGGGATATCATATCAAAGCTGCCGATACGTCCAGGAGGATTAAAACTGCATTGTTATCCATCTAGTGTAAATGTTGTGGCTGCTGACACTTCCAAAAGAGCCAATTTCCTGAAATTATGTGGTCGAAAGCTGGCTTGGAGGGGATGAAGAAACTTGTATGTTGCTAAATAGTTAATAAGTTGTAAATTAACAAATGTCTCCAACAACTTTTCAGGAGCAGGGAGCAAGGAAACGGCCCTGTAATTCCTCAAATTCGTAGGATCCGCATTAGGTTTCTTTAATAATGGTTTTATCAAGCTAAATTCCACTTGTCAGGTACAAAGTCTTGACAGAGGACTGTTTAAAAATAGAGCTTAAAATTAGGTTGATAACCTTAATAGCCTTTCTTAAAATGGGCAGAGAGCAAGGGTCACTCGGCGAGCCTGCTTTATGAGACAAAATGACAGATTCTGATTGTTGTAACTTAATAAGCTCAGTAAGGATGCCACTAGGGTAGGCCTTGGGAGAACTCTTCTTCCATTTGCTTGTGTAACCTGAAACTTCCCTAAATGGCCTCTATTTTTTGTTCAAAGTGGTTGGCCAGATTATCGCAGAATTTTTGCAAATGTTCTAAATCTGATACACCGGCTTTGGGATGGAGAAAGTCATTGGCTATTTGGGAAATTATTCTTGGGTTGTTATTTGCCAGATGAATTTTAGTAGTAAATAACTATTTCTTAATTAAATTGTGATATTTCTTAATAGCAACTCTTTTGATAGCCTTAACCTCAGGAAGGTATCTACATCTATATTTCCTAAGCCTTTACAAGATAATTGTACATTGGCCAGAGAATACGGAAACCTTGGGGCTGAAGGTTTATGATTTCTTTTGTTTCCATTAATTTTGTGGGACTACATCATAAAGAGCCAGAAGTATTCAATTATTTAGATTGTCCAGATAAATATATCACCTGCGATAATACAGGAAGAATTATGGAGATGAAAAGCTAAACTAGGGCCTTGTACTTTACTCCGAGAAAGGGTACCCTGAACGTCACTACTGACAGTTAACTTTAGCTAGGATGAAATTCTTAGCGGAATCAATTTATGGTCCGACCAAATTGGAGTTTCAGGCTGGCTGACCAAGAGAGCTTGTAAATTCGTAAAAACTAAATTGAGGTTGTGCCCACAAGAATAAGATGAGCTGGCTACTTATTGAGATAGAATAAAAACCTGTAAATTGTCCATAAGGGCCTTGGCAGAGGAATTGGTTGCATCATCCACATGACAGTGAAATTCACCTAAGACAGTAAAATTCACATACTGCAGTCAATGGGGAGTTAATGCTTCTTCTAGAGAATTAAGACATTGAGAGAGCTGTCCAATGAGACAATAAATTAATACACCTGCAAAAGAGAAATGTTGGTTTATCCAAAAACAACATTCCAGACTCTCGGCTCCTAACAAATGACCAATGTGAAACACAGAATAAACAAGGGTGCTTCTAAATATTATTACCAGACCACCACCTATGGCACCAACTCTGTTCACAAGACGGATTGAGTAGCGTGCTGGTGTAGTAATTGCTACATCAGAATTTAAGGATTTGTGTAACCAGATTTCAGTAAGAAACATAAGGTCCAAATAAACATATTTGTGCCAAGTTATAAAAGAGTGAAACTGCAAAGAATGAAAATTATTTTGAAAAACAGAATGCCAAAAGGACAATGTACAATGTACTACTGCTTTTCAGATCCGTGAGGGGCAGCGGTAGCACTTGTTAAACACATCTTTTTCAGCTTTCCAGGAACCACTTCCATTACAGGAAGGCATTATAGCCTCTAATGAGAAATCCATGCTACATTTACTGCACTTAAAAGGCGAGGTTCTGTAACTAATTTGACATTAGATATGATGGACAGGGTTTTCCTTCGATCCAAGGTTTCCAGAGCTTCAGCCATTAATCGAACCTGCCAGGTCTCTTCAGATTTACTATGACCTTAGAAATCATCTCTCTTGTCAATGAACTCTGGGTGCTAGTCAGAGGAAGAAATGCAGCCTGTCGCTTGACATCCTGACTGCTACATTCTCCAACCTAGGTACTAACCGTAGAAAAGTGTAGTGGATCTCAAAACCATTGCTAGAGGGTCTACTGGTTCCCACGTGTGACTGTGCTACGTCTCAAGCCAGAGGCTGTCTAGCAAAGCCTTCATGGCTCATGCCTCAGAGTTACTGGACACAATTCAGGGTGAACAGTAATCATTCAATTGTTTCCAATGGTAGTTTACGGTAACAAGCTGTCCTGTAAAGCATGATAGCACATAGCAGTTGACCCAAAGGATGTTTGCAGACCCAAAAACCCTTTAACTTGTAAATGGCAGTTTTTTTGGGACTCAAGCAGGGAACCAGGGGAACCCACCAGTATCCATCAGGAGAAGGAGCATCCTGGTGTAATATTATAAGGACACCAACACTGTGATATCAATGGAACTACGAGTTACAGCAAGATGGCCCAGAACTGCCAGGCCCAAGTGCTGGAAGGTGCCCCATATGTCTTCGGTACCGGGGAAATTCCTAGCACTCTTCTTAGTATAAATATGGGAGCACATGTACCATAAAAAAGTAAAAATGGTTTCAGTGACGTCTCAAGATCCCACTCCCTGTCCACTCCTCCGTAAAGGGTACTCAGGTGTACACTTCTGAGCTACTGGAAAGTTACAAGGTGTCATCGTAAGACATTGGGATATAGGTTGTGGGGGAGGAAGCCTCATTGAGGCAACAAACACAAGCCTTGTCAGGGTGAATTACAAAAATACCCAAATTAACCTGTGCTTAACTGATAGCTTGGCACAGAAGCAGTCAGGCTTAATTTAGAGGCAAAGTGTAAATTATTTATGCAGCCCACAAACAGTAATAAAGTGAAAACACAACACAAGAAAAATCCCAAACCAATTTAGAAAAAAAGAATACATTTTAATAAATAAACTGGTACCAGAACAACAAAAATCCAATCAGTAGAACCGAGATATTCAGTTTCAAAATGTTATGTAAGTATAGTGCCTAAAAGTACAAAGCGCCACTCTCAGTCACGCTAGACTGGGGGAATATCACAAGTTCAGGCCAACCACATAGGATCATGGGCTGAATACAAGGACCAGGTTATTCCTGCTGAAAATTCGCCTTCTCAAAGTATGGCGCAAAGAGTTCCGTTTGCGGTGGAGGAGGCTACAAGTAGCCGGGAGAGTGTTGTGGATGGTCAACACTGTAGCGGCAAGAACAATCCGGGCATTGTGGATGGTCATCATTGTAGCGTAAATATCTGGTTGGTTGCAGAAGGTCGTGGCTGGAACTTCGCTTTGGCTATCACCGTGACTGTTGTTGCTGTAGCGCAAAGTTCAGATGTTGCATTACCGGTCTTCTCTGGTGGTTGCTGTTGCGCGAAGAGTTGGCTTCACTGGAGCGTCACTCTGGCGGTTGTTGTGGACCGAAGAGTCTCAGCATGAACCTGCATGTTTGCAGTTGCAAAGAGCCCAAAACTTCAGGATTTCTCCTTTCTACACAGAGGAGTGCACTCACTCTAGCAAAGGTCAGCAAGGCTCAGACAGGTCCAATTGCAGATCCAGTTGGGTCTAGTTTCAGCAAGTCAGCTGGGAAGTTGCAGGGAGGCCTCTGAAGCTTATTGTGTCCCTGTAGCACAGAACAGGAGGTCAGCCAGCTGATCCTTGGAGTCATTAAAGTTAGCCTGGGATTAAGGGAGCAGGTCCAGTCTTTCCTTCTCAGACAGCAGTGCAGGCCACAAGCAGCAGGGCAGTCCTCTGGTAGCAGCAGGGCAGTCCTCTGAAGAATAAGGCAGGCCTCAAGCAGCAGGGCTGTCCTCTCTGGATTGAGTCAGTCCTTCTTCTGTGGTCTACAGGTCCAGGAGTGTTCTGAAGGTACAAAATGTATAACTAGAGCCAGCATTTGAAGTTGGGGTATTCCCTATCCACATCTAGTTCTGGAAAATCCCTCCCCCTACCAAGGCTCCAAGAATTCTGGGGTGACATTAGACTAGTGTCAGGTTCCTTTGTGTGTGTATGTGCTGGAGGCAGCTCTTTGAAATGTAAATGGGGCAGGCAACAGTTCCACCCCAACCATCCTGCCAACACCTAGTCCCCCTCTCCCTCATTGTCTGGAGGAATACACAAAGGCCAACTCCCAAGCTATTCAGAATCATGTGACAAGGGAAACAGGCAGTAAGCACCAAATTGTTAGGACAAGAAAATGCCAACTTTCTAAAAGTCTCCCCCTCTCCTCTGGTCCCCTTGGTACATTCCTAGTAAGGGATTGGGAGTGCACCTTAGAATGTTGGGAGAGTGGACCTGAGGAGCGCCAGGCTAGGCACTTTGAGATTTGTCAATAAACCTTTTCCTTCTCAGGGAGTTTGTACTTCTTTTATTATAACAATTTGGCGACGATTGGAAGGGAGCTGTGCAGGCGACAGCAACAAATCTCACCCCTGTTTTCTTTGCCAGCCTGTTCTGTTTGGCGTCCTATTTTTCAAAACCCTTACCTGCTTTGAGTCTTCTTCGTGAGCAGCAACCTTTTTCTCTCTTCAGAGAAGGATTTGATTTTGTGTACCATTTGGTTGCTGTGTCATTTTTGGGATTTCTCTCAATAAATGTGTGAGAAGCTTTCGGAATTTGCCTTCCTCAAGTTCTGTCATCCTCGCACGTCTTCCGCTGCCTGGAGGTAGTGTCTTGCATCGGAGCATTGGCCATCGCGTGATTTTCTCACGTTGTGTGAGCAGCGTTGGATCTTTGGTGCAGCGTCTTCCCTGTCATTGCAGTTCTTCGGAAAGGTGGAAGAGTCTTTTGGCGAGGGAGGAGTGTCTCTCAGTCATCGTGTTGGAGCGCGTTTCATCACACATCTCGCCTCAAAGAAGGTAGTGTTCCGGGCCATCGTGTGATTTCCTCAACTTTTGTGAGTACCTCTGGAGCAGCGTCTCCCCTGCTATCGCGGTTCTTCAAATATATCGAAGAGCTCTGCGAGCGTGGGGAGGAGTTCGATTTCAATCAACGTTGGGAGTGGGAGTGCGTTTCTTAATGCATCTCGTCTCAAGGAAGGTAGTGATCCTCTTAGAACTTGTAGGTTGTGCGCTGTTAAAATAATCTGTGTGAGCAGCGCCGTATCTGGCGTTTTCATCGGAGAAAGTGTTTTTTTCTTCAGATTCACTTCTTGTTTTGACGTACCTTAGCAGCGTTTCCCAGAACTGTGGTTTCTGAACTGACATCCGGTTTGCTCACGAGTTCAGCGCATAGTGTTCCTGGTGTACATTTCTTTCACTGCTGGATTTTGTGGAACTTTCGTATGGGTGTTTCATCCTTTATAAAGCACAGCAATTGGAAGAATCTTCCTGATCCATAAGTAAGTGCATCTCCACGCTGATAGGCACAGCTTGCCTGCAGTAATTTTCGCCTAATTAAAACCTAAATTTCAGACTCAATTCCCCGGGTACACATTTTGCTCTTGTTGTTTTGACTGTATTGAACTGTAAGACTTTAATCTCACGGGTTATTAGCTTCTCATGTTGTTTCTTAAATTTGGAGTATAACTGCTGGCATACATTGTTGTTAGTGGCCTTCATATTTTCTTCAGTTTCCTACAGTCAATTTTTGTTCGCAAATGTCTATTACAAATATGAATCAAACGCCTCCTTTTCTAAATGATGAAGGGGACCCAGAAATCCCATGGGATAGGTGGGTTAAAATGCTTCATTCATATTTAATTGCGATAGGAGGTGAAAAGTTTTCCCCAGTCAGGAAACAACACATTTTACTGCACAATTTGGGCACACAAGGGAGGAAAATTTATGAGGACCTGGCTGATACTGAGGATGAAGATGGTGACGGTGATGTGGATGTTTTCACAACCACTCTAAGGAAATTAGGTGCTCATTTCAAAGACAAGGTAAATGTTGTTTTGGAACGCCATAAGTTTTTTTAGAGGGCACAAGGAAAAAATGAGAAAGTAACATCATACATAGCCATCTTGAGGGGACTCTCTGCCACTTGTGAATTCGGCGCACTTACCGATTCACTCATTAGAGATCAATTGGTTCGTTGCACCAATGACCACAAGGTGCAAGAGAGGCTGTTAACCCTTAGTCCAGAGTTAGATGAAGCTGTGACTATAGCGAAAAGTATAGAGCACACAGCTTATTGTGTCAAAGAAATGAAGAGCAGTAAAGAGTTAGCATCAGGAGAGAAACAAATTAATGAGGTTAAAGAGGAGGGTGAAATTTTAAAAGTTGAGTATAAAGGAAATGTTGCTAACACTAAACTTAAGAAAGAAAATTTCAAATGTTACAGATGTGGTAATACTAATCACCTTGCTAACTTTCCAAAGTGTCCTGCAAGAGGAGTTCAGTGCAGGAAATGTAACAGAGTGGGACATTTTTCTAAAGTTTGCAACTCCAAAGATGTAGGAAAAAGTGTACATGTTGTTTACGATCAGGCCCCAGAAGTTGGAGAAAACAAGTATATATTTCAGGTACACAGTGATGATGAGACTATTAGTTATCCCATATGTGAGATACAACTGGATGGTAAAGTGGTCAAGGCCTTTGCTGATTCCTGTTCCCCGTACACCCTTATAGAGGAAAAAACTTTTCAAAGTATGTTTAAGGAAGGTGAATTTATGTTAGAAGATCCTGATGTACATCCAGGAGGGTACAACAAAGACCCCATTCCCTTGGTAGGAATGGTGAAAATGCGTATATCTTTTAAAGATAGACATACTTGTGGCAAAATTTACATTATTAAAAAAGGCAGTAATTTATTGGGGTGGAAACACCAGAAAGAGTTGGGAATCAGGCTTGATCCCAATAATACAGAACACGTAATGTTGGTTGATAGATCACTAACAGGAAAGGAGGTATGCAACGAATTTCCAGAAGTGTTTACTGAAAGAGTAGGTTTGTTAAAAAATTATATGCATAGAATCAAGCTCAAAAAAGATGCTGTCCCAGTTACCCATAAAACTAGGTCTATTCCATTGATAATGCGGGAACCACTAAAAAAAGAGTTGGAGAAACTAGAGGGTTTGGGCATTATTCAGGCAATAGAAAGTTCAGAATGGTTGGCCCCCATTGTTATTACTTCAAAAAAAGAGAGTAATGAGATTCGCATGTGTGTGGACCTCAGGAGTCTCAATGCCAATATTTGGGTAGACAGGTACCCACTTCCCAAAATAAATGAAATGTTGTCAGTAATAAATAATGCCAAGTATTTTTCGGTGCTAGACCTTACATCGGCATACCATCAAGTTGCATTACATCCAGAATCCCAAATCCTCACAGCATTCACCACACCTTTTGGTACTTACAAATTTTTAAGAATGCCTTTTGGGTTAGCCTCAGCTGCAGCCACTTTTCAGAGAATAATGCAGCATGTTCTTAAGGATTTAGAGAAATCTATCTGCTTCCAAGATGACATCTTAGTGTATGGAGCAGACGAAGAAGAACATAACCACAATCTAAGGAAAGTATGCACCAAACTTAGTGAGGCAGGTTTCACCATTAAAAAAGACAAGTGCAAGATTGGAGTGGCATCAGTTGATTTCTTAGGGCATACATTGTCCAATGAAGGCATGAAGCCTAAAATGAATCTCACAGAAGCTGTGGTTGAGGCTCCAGTTCCTGTCAACAAAGAAGAGATGAAATCCTTTTTAGGATTGGCAGAGTACATGTCCAAATTCATAAAGAATTTCTCTAGTGCAACCCATCAGACACCTTTTGAAAAAAGAAAATACATTTGAATGGATGCCAGGACACAATAATGCATTCATGGAATTAAAAAAGGCTATTGTTACAGCACCTCATAGGTAATTTTGATAGTACCAAAGATACGTTTCTCACTACTGATGCCAGCAACAGAGGGATTGGAGCTACTCTTTCCCAAGAAGGGAAGGTGAAAATAATAGCTTTTGCTTCTAGAACGCTCAAAGATGCAGAAGTTAATTACTCTACAATCGAGAAAGAGGCATTATCTTGTTTTTGGGCCACTAATCACTTTAAATACTTTCTGTGGGGTATACCGTTTGTGCTCAGAACGGATCACATACCTCTTGTGTCAATATTTTCTTCTAAAGACATTGAAAAAACCACACCTCGTATTGGCAAATGGTTAGTGTCCTTACAAAATTTCAATTTTAAAATTGAATACGTTCCAGGCAACAGAAATCAAGTAGCTGATTGTCTTTCACGGTTACCTTTAGATAAACATTTTGGAGACAGTGCAGGAGATTTTGACATCCTGCAAGTAAATATTCCTGCCATTTTAGAAGAAGATTGGAACAGGCTCATGTCGAAGGATGTCACCCTAAAAATGGTTAAGGAAAAGATCATTAATGGTTGGCCCAAGAAATGTAGTGATCTTCCTATGGAGCTACAACCATTCTGGAACGTAAGGGATGAGCTATCAATTACTGGCACCAATGTGTTCAAAGCAGACAAGGTAGTTCCCCCGGGAGAACTCAGAGAGCGCATCAGTGAGATAGCTCATGAGGGCCACCTGGGTAGAAGCCTTGCCAAAAGCAAACTTCGTTCAGGATATTGTTTTCCTGGCATGGACAACTGCATTGAGGATTTGGTCAAGGGGTGCCATGCTTGTGGTCTCAGTGATAAAACCAAGAGCACACGGAAAACACCTCTGGAACCTGTTCATGTGCCCATAAAAGCATGGGAAAAAGTAGGTATGGACATTATTGGCCCTCTTCAAATTCAAGGTTTGCAGGAGAGATTCATTATTGTGTTAGTAGACTATTTTTCAAAATGGATTAGTCTTAAATTTGTCAACAAGGTAGACACTAAATCGATCATTTGTTTTATGTCGGATGTTTTTGCTAATGAAGGTATTCCCCATACCCTCATCACGGATAATGGGGTACAGTTGGTTTCTGAAGAAATGAAACAATTTCTTACCAGTCTGGCAATAAGACATATTCGTACTCCATTATACTGCCCTCGTGTAAATGGTGTTAGTGTATGGAGCAGACGAAGAAGAACATAACCACAATCTAAGGAAAGTATGCACCAAACTTAGTGAGGCAGGTTTCACCATTAAAAAAGACAAGTGCAAGATTGGAGTGGCATCAGTTGATTTCTTAGGGCATACATTGTCCAATGAAGGCATGAAGCCTAAAATGAATCTCATAGAAGCTGTGGTTGAGGCTCCAGTTCCTGTCAACAAAGAAGAGATAAAATCCTTTTTAGGATTGGCAGAGTACATGTCCAAATTCATAAAGAATTTCTCTCAGCTAGTGCAACCCATCAGACACCTTTTGAAAAAAGAAAATACATTTGAATGGATGCCAGGACACAATAATGCATTCATGGAATTAAAAAAGGCTATTGTTACAGCACCTCATAGGTAATTTTGATAGTACCAAAGATACGTTTCTCACTACTGATGCCAGCAACAGAGGGATTGGAGCTACTCTTTCCCAAGAAGGGAAGGTGAAAATAATAGCTTTTGCTTCTAGAACGCTCAAAGATGCAGAAGTTAACTACTCTACAATCGAGAAAGAGGCATTATCTTGTTTTTGGGCCACTAATCACTTTCAATACTTTCTGTGGGGTATACCGTTTGTGCTCAGAACGGATCACAAACCTCTTGTGTCAATATTTTCTTCTAAAGACATTGAAAAAACCACACCTCGTATTGGCAAATGGTTAGTGTCCTTACAAAATTTCAATTTTAAAATTGAATACGTTCCAGGCAACAGAAATCAAGTAGCTGATTGTCTTTCACGGTTACCTTTAGATAAACATTTTGGAGACAGTGCAGGAGATTTTGACATCCTGCAAGTAAATATTCCTGCCATTTTAGAAGAAGATTGGAACAGGCTCATGTCGAAGGATGTCACCCTAAAAATGGTTAAGGAAAAGATCATTAATGGTTGGCCCAAGAAATGTAGTGATCTTCCTATGGAGCCACAACCATTCTGGAACGTAAGGGATGAGCTATCAATTACTGGCACCAATGTGTTCAAAGCAGACAAGGTAGTTCCCCCGGGAGAACTCAGAGAGCGCATCAGTGAGATAGCTCATGAGGGCCACCTGGGTAGAAGCCTTGCCAAAAGCAAACTTCGTTCAGGATATTGGTTTCCTGGCATGGACAACTGCATTGAGGATTTGGTCAAGGGGTGCCATGCTTGTGGTCTCAGTGATAAAACCAAGAGCACACGGAAAACACCTCTGGAACCTGTTCATGTGCCCATAAAAGCATGGGAAAAAGTAGGTATGGACATTATTGGCCCTCTTCAAATTCAAGGTTTGCAGGAGAGATTCATTATTGTGTTAGTAGACTATTTTTCAAAATGGATTAGTCTTAAATTTGTCAACAAGGTAGACACTAAATCGATCATTTGTTTTATGTCGGATGTTTTTGCTAATGAAGGTATTCCCCATACCCTCATCACGGATAATGGGGTACAGTTGGTTTCTGAAGAAATGAAACAATTTCTTACCAGTCTGGCAATAAGACATATTCGTACTCCATTATACTGCCCTCGTGTAAATGGTTTGGTGGAACGGTGCAACAGAATGATCAAAGAGTCTATACAATTGGCCATGGCTGCAAGTAAACCCATTGTTCAGTCCATCAAAGATACTATTTGGTCATACCACATCACTCCTAACAGTGTTACAGGGTACTCTCCTTTTTGTCTTCTAAGGGGACGCAAACCAGGATCAAAACTTACTCCCAACTGGTTATTTGAAGACAGCTCTTTTGTAAAAGATGACATTTCAACCAAAGAAAGAATTGAGTGCAACCAGAATAAGTATAAAAGTGCTTATGATCGTAGATGGGGAGCCAAGTCATGTGATTGGAAAGCAGGCCAATTAGTTTATGTTAAAAGACCTCCTGATGTTGCCAACAGGTACAATAGATATTATGGCCCGGCCAGAATAAAGGATGTCAAGAAAAATGTGGTCACCATGTCTGATGAGAAAATGTGGAGTAAGGATAGATTAGTTCCATATTCAGATCAGAGTAATGACTACAAGTCGGATATGGAGAACAGGATACATGACAAAAATCTTGCAGTCAAGCACAGTGACAGGAATGTGAGACCGCCCAGATGGCATGGAGACTATGTCATGAAATAACTTCCTAAGTATTCTCTGGTTTTATTATAGCTTTAAATATGGCTGTTGATCAATTGTGATGTTCTTTGACGCTTTGCTATGCATCATCTTTCTAAGTGCATTATGTATCCTCCCTCCTTCGCTTTCCCTCCTTTCTTTCTCCCCCCCCCCTTGTCTCTCTTCCCTTGGGAAAGGAGGTGTGCTATAATCTCTCTTTTCTTCTTTAGCCTTCCCGTTTGGTACCCTCCTATACCCCCCCCCCTCTCCTCTGGTCCCCTTGGTACATTCCTAGTAAGGGACTGGGAGTGCACCTTAGAATGTTGGGAGAGTGGAACTGAGGAGAGAGGGGGGGGTATAGGAGGGTACCAAACGGGAAGGCTAAAGAAGAAAAGAGAGATTATATCACGAGAGGGGTAGGTTAGGAATTTCTGCTGCTCTCACAGTAGAACACCAGAATACGTAGAATTTACGGAAAGATTTTCTTGTTTGATTGGTGAGGTACTTTAGCATAACAATATACTATAGACTTATAAGTAAATTAAATATGCCAATTCCGGTGTAGGCTAATTGTAACATGTTTTAAAGAAAAAGCACGTGCACTTTAGCAATAGGTAGCAGTGGTAACGTGCACAGAATCCTAATGCCAACAAAAAACATGAGGGCATGAAAGGAAAATGTTTGGGGGAAGACCTTACAAAGGATGACAGCTCTAACCGTCATCTATAGTGTTACTAATTAAATGTATTCAATAATTTTGTTCTGGTGGGAGTAGTGAGGGGATCATGTAATGATGCATGTATCTAGAGAAGAAGCTAACGTTACCTACTTCATGTTCAGATCACTAATCATGACTGTAAGATTTACAGCAGAGTACTGGCAAACTAGCTTGCACATTTCCTCTGGCCTGTCCTCCAACCAAGCCTGAACTACAAAGGAGAGGTTGTCTTCTGTTAATAGCTTTATTCTGAATCAAATCACAGCACAAATTCAAGGTATTTTTACTAATGGTGATATTTTGGTCCTGACAACAGAAAGCGCGTTCTGGCTATGCCATAGTACTTCTTCTTCCATGTAATGGGAATAGTTGAATTTTCTATTAAATCTAATTTTAGCATATGACATCATGATGCTGTGTATACAAACAGGCTGATCTCAGCCACCTTAAAACTCTGTAGGGCCACAGATTAGGGGTTCCCCAATCCTAATTACTCTTTTTGAGTTTTAGAGGCCCTGCTGCGGACTATCATGTTGGGTCCTAAAATCAATGATGGCAGGGCATCATTAACCTTTGCATACATTTGATTCTGTATTCACAATCCTTCAACCACAATCCCAGCCATCATGCACTATTGCTCGGATGTTAACTGAGAGTGGCCTATTTTCTCTAGTACTAATTTACTGAAAGGGACATTGAGAATCTTAGCATCATTTGTGTGAAGCATA
This sequence comes from Triturus cristatus, assembly GCF_964204655.1. Classification (NCBI taxonomy): domain Eukaryota; kingdom Metazoa; phylum Chordata; class Amphibia; order Caudata; family Salamandridae; genus Triturus; species Triturus cristatus. The sequence continues at coordinate 1,530,518,217 of NC_140591.1, forward strand.
AAATAGAAATTTGAGCATACACCCTTTTCAAATAACTTAAAGGATACCAGTGGGGCCAGCCCTAAGAGAATTGAGGGTACTATGCAGTCCGCTAAAATACGATTCCTGCTTTTGTGTTTAATCTAATGGTGAGTAGTAGTGAAATGAAGATGGTCTTTTCCATGTTGAACCTTCTTCAAATACAGAAAAATGATCACCTACAATTTGCAATGGCTGTGTCTTAAAAATGTACAACAATAACTCTAGATTAGGTCAGGGCACTTCTCACCTGTCTCTCTATTTGCTACCACTCCATTGCAGATAATTGCACATACTTTAGCAGAAACACCCATTGGAACACAGATGGCAAACCAACTTTGTAAGTAGTATGAAACAAACATACCACTGAAGATATCCAAGAGCATTTGGGGGCTAGATTTTCTAGTTGTGGAGCAGAGGACACTTTTTAGTTCAACTTAACATCATATCTAGTTATATTCTGTGACGCTAACACATTTTTTCCCATGCACTGACCAAGTACATTTATTTATCCAGCCTTTATTAATGGCAGTGGCATTGTTTTTGAACAAAACATCTGTTTAACAGTGTATTGTTACTGATAATTATTTTAAAAGGCATGTTAAGCCAACTGGCTTGTGGTCTACTAACTATAAATCATGTGAATAAGGAAATATAGACATTTCCACAGTCTAATTTTGTAAGAAAGCGACAGATAAGCTTGAGGAGTGTTAACAAATTGGAGCGACATAGAGTGAAAAGGCTTGTAACTTATGTGCTTCATTGATAGATTGTGACTGATGAAATTAATTGTGAAAACTAGCCTTCATTGCTTGACTGTTCATTGACCTAAGACTGGTTGCAATACTGATACCTAACTATAGCATAACTAGGTCAAACCCCATTTTGCTAAGTTTATTCCTCTATCTAATATTGACCATCTTAACGAATGCAGAAAAGCACTACAAAAAAACAGCAGCAAATGCTAGTTGTTTTTATGCCAATAGCCTGTGATGCCAGCAATTTCATGCCCATTGTGTTGTTAACTGCACTAACGCACCCTGTACACCAAAACTGACCCCAAAATAGAATATTATTGAAAATGCTCAGTAACTTAAGTGTTGTGAAAAATACTGCTTACAAATGTTGCTTTTAGTGCCTAATAATGTGATTAAGCTATTTTTTTAATCAGTTCTGTCAACTTTTTAGTGAACTGGTACTAACAGATTGCAAAACCAAGAGCTGGGAATGGTTACTGTTTTTTATCCTTTCTTGAAGTTTAATGTCTGTTTTTAATATAGTAACTAAAATCCCATTCGAGCCGGGGCCCTGGAACCCCATACAGTATTAATCAATCTAACTATCTGCAAGAAATTGGGTTACTGGTTGAAGGAAGTGAAGCCCTACTCAAGCAGCAATCATATTTCTTGTCAGGATGAAGTCACGAGCAAACCCGAAATTACCCGGTGCTCAACCCTCTGGTAGCTTGGCACAGAGCAGTCAGGCTTAACTAAAAGACAACGTAAAAAGTATTTATGTGGCACTTCAAACAGTAATAAAGTGAAAACACAACATAAGAAAAGTCCCACACTAATATAGCAAGATAGAGCAAACTTTAGTGGATAGACAAAAACAACAAATTTCCAATCAGTAGAACCAAAGATATGCAATTTTGAATATTAAAATTAAGAAAATAGTCGAAAAAGCCCAACGGCCACTCACGGCTATCTAGTCATGAGAGACCGGGGGAAAGTAACAAATTCAGCCTGACTGCAATGGAGTGAGGGTCGGACACAGGGACCAGGTTAGTCCCGCAAAAAAGTTACCTTCTCAGTCCAATGCCAAGAGTCCAGTTTGCGTTGGAGGGCACCACGAGGGGCAGTTAAGCATTGTGGATGGCAGTTGATGCAGCGCAAATAGCAGGCCTGGTAACATAGATAAGCGTCACTGTAGCACGGAGATCCTGTTTTCATTGCTAATGTTTGAGCTAATGCTTCGCGATGGCACGCCCTGCCACCGGTCGATGCTTTCGGGCTAAGGGTCGGGCTGATGGAACTTTGCATTGACAGGCCAAAACTTAAATTCAACCTCCCTGAGGCCACACCAACTGTCCAGGACCTGAGAGGCACCACCTTGGAGTCAGGGGCTTGCTCCATCTGGACCTGGGTGCTGGTTCAAGTGGTTAGGACCCTGTTATATTCCTGTGGCTCTTAACAGGAGGCCAGCAGATAAGTCCTTGAAGTCACTCAGGGAGTCCTGGGTCCAGGCCAAATCATTCTGGCTCAGTCAGGAAGGCAGTTGAGCAGCAGGGCAACAATCCAGCAAGGCAGCAGTCCTACAAGGCAGCAGTCCCGCAGGGTAGCGGTCCAGCAGAGTGGTAGTGTACTGTAGAGTTAATGTCTGAGGCTCAATGTTAATACCAGATGCCTCCTTTGAAGAGAGAGGTTTCCAATTGAAGTGCACAGACTTCCTGACTCCCCTGCCCTGGCTCCAGACTAATGACAGGGGGTATGCAGCCCTTTGTGTGGAGGCAGGCCACAGCCTATTCAAGAGTAATGTGGAAATATGGATTTTTATGGTCGGTTATGTCCCCTATCTTGGACCCCAACGGTTTCATGTATAAGTCACAAGTATATGTATGTTCCCTCCAGTTCCAGTTATGAAGACGCAAATACATGTGCGTCCACCGTCAACATGTCCTCTTTCAGATCCGCCATGAATGGGCCGGATATTCTATTCCTAAGTATGAAAGGCCACCGGCTTTATATGGTTCATTTATCCCATTTTACAGTCCAGGCGAGTAGGCCCTGATTCTGCCACCAAGCCTTTTCCTGCCTTCTGCCTCTGAAAGCTCCAGTCTGAGCCTGCATCTGTGACCATGAACTTTGTCTTACTCCCTGCGCGGCTAACGGTGCCTGATCCAGCCCGTCGCCTGCCAAAAACTGTATTTCACCTTCGAGATTATCTCCTTCGCTCCTCATCCGATGCATTCCTGTCTAGTAGTTTAGGTAAACATTCTTCCAGCTTCCGTGCAAAGGACCAGGCCTCGCTGCCCTCATGCAAGTAATTCATAGCCCTGTTACCATGGAATATTCCTACCCCCTCGCATCTAGTGTAGACACTTAGACGCTTGTACACGCACTAACAGTCAGTATAGTCAGTATAGAATAAGATTCTATCCTAAGAGACCTCTCTTTTTGGATAACACAGTTCTTTTAAACATAGGATATTAGATATGATTTGGGATTAGGTTGACATAACCCCAGACTTTTGTCTCCACATGTAGAGCTAAATGTCAAGCCCCTCTCTCCCCCTAGTTGCACGTCAAATCACACGTCATGCTGCTGCGCGCGCATCTCTGCCAAGTATTTTTGCTGACATTGCGAAATTCTTTCATGGAACCACCCATTTGTGACATCATACCTAATGACGTTCTTTAGTTACGCCTAGTTACACCCATTTTAGTTACGCATGTATGTCTTTATCTTTGTTATCAACTGTTACGCCTCCTGCATCTGTTTCACTGTAATGCCTCTTCTATAAAAATGATTACCTGTCAATAATGTATTGTTCCTTCCTTCCTGAACTTTCGTGGTGATGGAATAGAAGGCCCATAATTCGAATTATGTTCCTTTGTATAGGAATAAAGCCCGTTCCGAATCTCTAATACCACGGATTCTGCCTCTTATTTTACTGAGCTATTCTTATTAATTTTCCGCATCAAATTAAGTACCGGTAATTAAATTATTTACCACATATATGGCGCCCGAACAGGGACACTTTCTCATCTCACGCGCCGGAGGTGCGTTGCAGGCCCGGTCTCATGCCACAGCTGGACGGACAACAACGCGTACCCACAGGATTTCCTGTATCTCCCTCCTGCCGAGCGGGGGTAACTGAGGCTGCGATCAACACCCAGACGAGGCGGTGAGAAGTGCGAAGTATCCCGACCAGAGCCTAGCTGAGAGAGCAGGATCCGAGGTATACAGAGGCCCACCAAGTTCCGAAGTTCCGAAGTATCGAGTCGAGTCCAGTCCGGTCCAAGTCCAGTTCAGTTCAGTTCCGAGGCCTTCCGTTCCGAGCTACCCGGTGAGTACCATTGCCGGGGAGGCGTTCTGACGTGCACATAGGTTGTGCCGGTCAAGACGGGTTTGGGTACACAAATCCGGTCTGCACTGTTTCAGCAGTGTATCTGTACTGTTTAGCAGTATATCTAGTATGTCTAGTATATAATTCAGAATTACCTAGTTAGTGCCGAGTATTATGCTTAGTGACTAGTTCCCTAAATGGCCATCATTGTTGTTCATTCTTATGTTAAATGTTAGATGTTTTAAATACGTTCTGCATATTGTGGTGTGAATGACTGTTCATTATTGTGTTTTGTTGTAATAAACGTGTTCAAAATTAGGTATCAGATCAGTTCTCAATATGCCGCTCTTTTCAAAATTAAGACAGATCAAAACTAGAAAAGGGGTACTCGAAGAAGCTGTTCCCATTCCTCCTAGGGACACTCCAGGGTACTTCATGTATCATAAACATGGCCTAGACGCCATATTATTTCTTGATTTATGGGTAGACTACACCAAGGAATTACCAGAAAGTCAGAGGTGGCCCACAGCTGGGACCTGGGATGCAGATTGCATCATGAAAGTAGAGGAAGAATTATGGAAAAAGAAAGCTAGACAATCACAGAAAGATGCCATTGAATTATGGCGTAAAGAATCATATAGACGTACAGAAAAAGCACTCAGACAGGAAGAGAAGAGTAAGGAGAATTCAAATAAAGTCCGAGAAAATCTATTAATTGAAGAAGGTACCCGAGCAAAAGCAGAACAAGTAGACAGACAAAGAAATGCCCTTATGAATGGTATGTATCCTCTTCTGGCCGAAGGGTTACCTAAGGCTACTCTGGAGATACCCAAAGACTTGCCACCTCCATTGTTTCCGATAAAAGCACATCCCAAAGGGCATCCCAGAACCGCAGAAGATGTTTTCCTTTCCTCTTATTTAGACGACGCAGCTCCCGAGTATGCTAATACTGCACCACATAGACCGCCTGCCGAGGGGGTTCAACGCCAAGACCCTCCGTCTGTACCTCCGCAACAACAAACTCCGACACAAGTTCCGGCAAGCACATCTGTTTCTACAGCTATACCCACACCTATGGTTGCTATATCACGTTCAACGAATCCTTTCCCATCCAGCACCCCAGGCGGTGCTACAGGAGGTACAACAAACATTTTTTCCACGCCACCCAGAGTAAATAAACTTTCCTTTCAAGAATTAGCCCACCAACGTACGCCCAAACTAGTAACTCCCGACATGCTTAAGGAACTTCTAGTAGATTGTAGATATGACCCTGTGCCCGGCAAAGAGGACGAAATGCTGCTGGCATCATTACGTATCCGACGAGCTGCAATATATTTAGGGAGGCTACCAGGAATGACTACACATTTAGAAAATATATATCACTTTGTCCAGTCAGGGCGAGATTCTGAAAGTATTAATAGAGCCATGGAGTACCAGAAAGTGGAGATACAGGGGGAACTGTTACGTTTCCTCATAAATTGTGTGATCAGAAATCAAGACCGACCAGGGGTAAATCCGGAAGAAATGCGAATTCTTACCACATGGAGTCGGAATATATCAGAGGGGAGACATGATAGACTATTAAGCATAGTAGCTATGTGCCGAAAGATCCGCAAAGAAGTAGAACGAATACACGAAGAAAGATTGGCGGTAGACCAGCCTGAACAAAACGAGGAGGAGGAAGAATTAGAACTGCCCACAGGACAGTTAGAAACCATGGCCTATGTAGGTGGAGGAAGATCTTGTAATAATACTAGATGCTTTACTGATCCGATACGTCCGATATGTCCAGAAAATAACAGAAATTTCCAAACCCCTATAATAAATATAAGGTCCCCCGAACATTCGTTCCAAGCCGCTGACAAATTACTCCGAGAACGAAGGGGTTATCATATACTCGATTCTATGGATGAACAAGAATTAGCCAGGTCAGCCGTTCACTGGGTTGATAGTCCCGGTAAATATAGTGATGATACACTAGCGCACACGTTTTTGAACCTCACCCCAGATGAACAGCGTTTAGCTGGTATCTACATGATTCAACAACTCCTTATATTATATAAAAGCCAACACTCCGATCCTGGTCCCTTACCTGATATATTGACTGAATTACTCACGAATAAATGGAGAGGTTCAGGTACTGAGTTAATTAGAGAAATACTAGAATCCAGAAAGCAGTACATTCTTTTTGTATGCCCCGAACATGTCTCACTGCCCATCAAGGAAAGAACGACGTATTATATGGATAGACAGAATCCCTTACGCGAAGTGCACCCGATAAAAGGTGATGACAATCAGTTTAAACGTGTGTTTGTATACACACCCATATCTAAAATGGAACTATTAGAAATGAAGAAAGTGGTACCCAGTCATGACAAAGACCCAGCGGGTTTCCACCGTGAAATTAAAGACATGTTGCTCATGGGAGAGTATACCTATCCCGACATTATGAAAATATTAAAGGTATTAATGCCTGCGGGCATTTACGAAAAACTCAAAGAAAAGGATTGGGAGGTGGGAGACCAAAAGATAGATTGGACAGCATTAGAAAACGAAGAAACAGCTCGAGGTCCAGGTTTAGGGCTTGGGGAAAAGACCAAAATACTACCAGGTTTATTAGTACAGGTACTGCCACGTTTATTAACTACGAAAAAGGAAGACTGGGGTGCAATCTCAGCCTGTAAACAAAAGCAAGATGAAGACACTAGTGATTTCTATGCCCGATTCGAAAAATGTTTTGGTATAAATAGTGGAATAAAAGCAAGTAGCGAATCATATCCACATCTGTTTGTGACAAAATTAGTTGAAAATGCCCTGCCCCAAGTTAAGAATAGAGTATTGAAATTCGAGAGTACCTGGCAAGGTAACACTCCGTCACAAATGTTACAAATGCTACAGTACCATCACAATAGAATTAGAGAGGAACAAGAACATGAACAAAGACGCATGAAAGACACGAAAATGAAAATGCTAGTTTCCCAGACAGTTCCAGCTGACGGTTATAAAAAGGGTATGACACAGTCCAGTGTTTCAGCAGGTTCTGTAAAAGGGACATGCAACTATTGTAAACAGCCAGGTCATTATGTACACGATTGTCCAGATTTAAAACATAATATCGCCATAGGTAATACAAAAGAAAGACCACGGCCACTTAGACAGGATCAGAACCAACAAGGAGCCCCGCAGCATGCACAGTCCATGCCAGCTCCGCAACAGTCTATGCCAGCTCCACCACCGCAGCCTATTGCTGCCACACCAACAACGACACGACAGATGTACCAGACCGCACAGTATGACTACCCTGATTATCAACGATACTCATGAAACAGCCTAGAGAGGGAAGTTGGCTTACCCCTTATCGAGGTCCCTGTAGATCAAGAAGGACCTTATGTACACAGTGAACTATTAGGCCAAGATAGAAAATTTTTACTTGATACAGGGGCAAGCCGAACAACCATAAAACGTAGTGAAGTTCCAGGGGCACCCCTCTCAGGCTCACAGAATATTTCCCTTGGTTTTTCAGGAAAACCTATCATTAACGAAGTATCACAGCCTCTTCCACTTACGATTGGTCCCTTGACACGAACTACAGATTTATTGCTTACTAAATCATGTCCAGAAAACCTGTTAGGTATAAAAACACTGAAAGCTCTAGGAGCTATAATATGTTGTTCTCCGGAAGGAGTAAGATTGTTTTTACGTGATTTCAAAGGGCACTATGTGTCCCGAGACATGGATCACCGACTGCAGACTTTACCCACACATTTATGGGCACAAGGCCCTACAGATGTTGGTTGCATGAACATTACACCATATCGAGTCACACTAAAGACAGGAGTAGTACTACCACGAATGCGACAATACAAGTTACCCCCAGACGCTGTAGCGGCTTTACTGCAAATCATTGACGAGCTTATTACCCAAGGAGTGGTTGTGGAAACCGACTCCAATGTATGTAATTCCCCGATAATTCCGATTCTTAAACGAACTGATCCAAAAGCCCCGCCAGTATATCGATTGGTTATTGATCTGCGCGAATTAAATAAATGTATTGTACCACAATACCCCGTAGTCCCAGACATTTCTTCATTATTGACAGCCATTGATTCCGAAGCAACATTCTTTACTGTAATTGATCTCAAGAATGCCTTTTTCAGCGTCCCAATAGATCCGGAAAGCCAATACTTGTTCGGATTTAGTTTAAATGGACGAAGCTTTAAATTCACACGCGCACCTCAAGGATTCACAGAAAGCCCCAGCATCTATAGCCAAGCACTGAAACGAGAACTTGACAGTATCCACATGCCAGTAAACACTGCCCTGCTTCAATATGTCGATGATCTGCTGATCACCGCTAGAAGCGAACCTGAATGTGAAAAAGCCTCACTGACGGTTTTACAATTTTTGGCCGAAAAGGGGCACAAGGTGTCCCCTTCTAAGCTGCAATTCTGTGTCCAGCGAGTTGTTTACCTTGGGCACTCGCTGTCCAAGGAGGGAAGGCAGCTTACGTCAGATCGCATCCAGTTAATTGCTAACATGCCAATACCCAAGACACAAAAGGAGGTACGGGCTTTTATAGGCCTCACTTCGTATTGTAGGCAGTGGATCCCTCAGTATGCATTTCTAGCAAAACCACTCATTCAGTTGACAACACAGGAGGCGGCCACATCGACTGTCCTCCCTTGGACTCAGGAACATACACAAGCTTTTGAAAACCTAAAGAAAGCTTTATGTCAAGCACCTGTTTTAGCAACACCATGTTACAATAAACATTTCACGCTCTTTGTTACAGAACGCGAAGGTACTGCCTTGTCAGTACTCACACAGGAACAAGCAGGATCACACAAACCATGTGCTTATTTCTCTAGTACATTAGATCCAGTAGCTCAGGCACTTCCAGCGTGCCTGAAATCAGTGGCAGCAACAGCTTTAGCAATCAGACAAAGCGATGCCATAGTGTTAGGACACCAACTGACAGTACAAGTACCACACGCAGTAGAAGTTCTCTTGAACCGCACACAGACACAACACTTGACTATAGCGAGACTCACCGGTTACGAACTGACATTGTTTCAGCCACACATAGAAATCAGACGTTGTAGTACATTGAATCCTGCCACACTTTTGCCAGTAAACGGAACAGACCCACTAGCACATGATTGTATTGAAGTTATTACTATCATGACGAAACCCAGAAAAGACTTAACAGACGTCCCATTGTCAAACCCAGACCTGACGTTGTATGTAGATGGTTCATGTATGAGAACAAGTACAGGAGAGCTAGTGGCCGCGTATGCAGTCACAACAGACACTGAAGTCATTGAAACATATTGCATAAATACCTTGTCAGCTCAAGCAGCAGAGCTCATCGCTCTGACACAAGCCTGTATTCAAGCCACAAATAAGAAAGTCAACATATACACTGATTCACGTTATGCATTCGGAGTTGTACATGACTTCGGCGTGCTGTGGCGAGAGAGAGGTTATTTAACTTCTCACGGTGCCCACATTCAGCACGGACCCCGCATTCATGCCTTATTAGATGCAATACATCTACCTACTGCAATATCAATTATGAAATGTAAAGCTCATACGAAAGTTACTGATATCATTTCCCAAGGCAATGATCTAGCTGACAGAACAGCTAAACAGACTGCTCAAACTCACACATCTGACATGACAAAGACAATAGTTCTGACACCAACACATTGCATGACGGTTAAGGATCCCGCTCTTGACGTAATTGACATACAGACACATGCTACACCAGATGAAATAAAGAAATGGACTGAATTAGGAGGGATCCAAACGAATCAAGGATGGATGACGAAGGAAAAATCTGTATGGTTTCTTCCCGACTCAATGGTCCAAGTTATCATTAATACAATACATAGTCCAGCGCACCTAGGAGAAAAGGCTATGCTAGACAGCATTCAACACATTTGGTTCAACAAACATTTACGAGCAGCAGCTAAACAAAAAATTCGTACCTGTATGATATGTTGTCAGTTTAATCCAGGTAAAAGCATCCCCGTAGAACAGGGTGGATTTCAACCTCCTAATCATGCTTTTGAAGTCCTCCAGATGGATTATATCCAGATGGAACGATGTCGAGGATTCAAATATGTTCTCGTAGTTGTCTGTGCTCTTTCCCGTTGGACAGAAGCCTACCCGGTTTCAGATTACACTGCCCCGACTACTGCCAAACAGTTGGTTCGAGAATTCTTCCCACGGTACGGTTTACCACGTGTTGTCTACTCAGATAACGGCCAGCCGTTCTCATCCGAACTAATGAAACACGTTTCACTTTTGTTAGGCTATCAATGGAGATTTCACTGTGTCCGACACCCCGAGGCAGCAGGTCTCGTGGAACGACATAATCAAACTCTGAAAATTAGATTGTCCAAAATATGTAGACAGAAAGGTGTCGATTGGGTAGTAGCCTTACCAGTTGCACTCTTTTACATGAGAATGGTAGCGCACTCTCGAACAGGGCTATCCCCGTATGAGGTGATCTTCGGTAGACCACCAAATATGTGGGGGACACCTATACCTCGTAAAATAACTGACGTTGACTGTAATATGCTGACAGATTACCTGGCTTCCTTGATGTCTGCACTACAATCTTGTCGTTCACAGGTAGCTGCAGCCTTTCCCGACAACACCGAGGTGAAACCCCATGACGTAGTTCCCGGGGACCTGGTGTTAGTGCGGAATTTTGACCGGAAGACTCAGCTGGATCCTAGGTGGAAATCGCCTCAACTTGTACTGCTCACCACGAGGACAGCCGTGAAGATCGAAGGTCGCAAAGGTTGGATACATTCGAGTCATATCAAGAAATTTTATGGACTACCATCCGATATAGAGACTAAACCCTGTATTTCCTCAAAGACAGACTCAAAGCTCCCTTTGGTTGAGCAATCGAACTCAGAACTATATAGACTAAAATTGAGGTCCAATAAGTCAGACAATTTGATTGTTTAAGTCCTCTCCAAGGTGAATCGGTTGAATCTGTCTCTGACATGTATCCTCTGGACCGGAATAGAGAAAGAAATAATCAAATGCTGCTCAAAAGACATGCGTACTGTAAATCACTGCGTAGTCATTGCACAGTGACGTTATTAATTTTGTTTTTCTTATGTCTTTTTATAATCGCTGCAAGTATATTGTTGCACATATATTATCCTATTTCTAAACATGTTTACAATGTTACTGCTGAACATTCTTTTAGTGAATTACCCCCGCATGAGTTGTCCTATAGATTTGCGCTGCGCAATAACACTTTTATTAGTATGTTACATCATTCCCATCAGAGTAGCAATGCTACAAATTGTTGGATATGTGGCCGACTCCCTCCCTATCAGAACTATAAGGGAGTTTTGCCCCTCTTTCCCTATCCGTTCACACACAATGGCTCCTGTGGAGCATGGTTTAGTTTGATCAATTCCCTAGATTCGAATTCCGCAGTTTATCAAGACAACTGGGTATGGGGAAACCTGAACTTAGTTTTGCTTAAAGTCTGCTACCCTAACAAGGAGGGACTTCCCAAAAGAACAGGAACTGATCTAGAAAATGAAGTATACGGATTAGGTAATTTTACACTTAACCTCATGATCCTGAACGTTGAATCTGAAGCTACACCAATCTTGTCCGCCATGTCCGTATTCCCAGTAAAAGGGGAACTATGTATAAGAAAGAATGGCTCCATACACATGGGCCATAGTAAATGCACCACTGTGATAAAATTCAGTGATCAAGGCAAGTCTACATTTAGAGCTTCTCGTCATTCCTACTTTATATGTGGCCAGACCGCATATATACGCCTACCTCTAGATTGGGATGGTACCTGTTACATAGCATTCCTCCTACCACCTGTTTTCCTAGCTCCTCCTGATTATCATAGAAATACTCATTTAGTACACAATAGACAGCAGAGAGATCTCCCAATCGTCGATTACACTGAAACAGCATGGGAAAAATACACAGATTTCAATAAAGGTTTCTTTCCTTATATAGGTACAGTCACTAATAGTAAGCTAATACGTAGATTAACCAGAACCCTTGAAGCAGTAGTGAACGAAACTATTTCCGCCTTAGGCAATTTAACAGAAGAACAGTCTGCTATGTGGATTGTTGTGCTTCAAAATCGTCTTGTCCTTGACGTCATCCTGGCCGATAGGGGCGGAGCTTGTAGGGTCATCGGATCAAGTTGTTGCATTTTCATACCAGAAAATTCACCGTCAGTATATAAAGCCATAACCCGCCTTCATAAGATTGTAAGCCAGATACACCAGAGTCCAGGCACCTGGACTTGGTCCGGTTGGTTCTGGGGCGTGTTGTCAGCCTGGGGATGGAGAATGCTCTCCTTCCTAGGTATTGGCTTTCTCATCCTATTCAGTTGCTGCTTATGTCTACAATGTGGGCCAGCGATTTGTGGTCTGTGTGCCACCTCGTGTATCCCACATCCAAGTTTTCGTTCGAGATCCCGGAAGAAGAAAGAAGAACAAATGATGTTATATGAACAGATCGATGGATTGATGAAGATTGATATCTCCTAAGGGCCAGTAGGGGACAAGGAGGGAATGTGGAAATATGGATTTTTATGGTCGGTTATGTCCCCTATCTTGGACCCCAACGGTTTCATGTATAAGTCACAAGTACATGTATGTTCCCTCCAGTTCCAGTTATGAAGACGCAAATACATGTGCGTCCACCGTCAACATGTCCTCTTTCAGATCCGCCATGAATGGGCCGGATATTCTATTCCTAAGTATGAAAGGCCACCGGCTTTATATGGTTCATTTATCCCATTTTACAGTCCAGGCGAGTAGGCCCTGATTCTGCCACCAAGCCTTTTCCTGCCTTCTGCCTCTGAAAGCTCCAGTCTGAGCCTGCATCTGTGACCATGAACTTTGTCTTACTCCCTGCGCGGCTAACGGTGCCTGATCCAGCCCGTCGCCTGCCAAAAACTGTATTTCACCTTCGAGATTATCTCCTTCGCTCCTCATCCGATGCATTCCTGTCTAGTAGTTTAGGTAAACATTCTTCCAGCTTCCGTGCAAAGGACCAGGCCTCGCTGCCCTCATGCAAGTAATTCATAGCCCTGTTACCATGGAATATTTCTACCCCCTCGCATCTAGTGTAGACACTTAGACGCTTGTACACGCACTAACAGTCAGTATAGTCAGTATAGAATAAGATTCTATCCTAAGAGACCTCTCTTTTTGGATAACACAGTTCTTTTAAACATAGGATATTAGATATGATTTGGGATTAGGTTGACATAACCCCAGACTTTTGTCTCCACATGTAGAGCTAAATGTCAAGCCCCTCTCTCCCCCTAGTTGCACGTCAAATCACACGTCATGCTGCTGCGCGCGCATCTCTGCCAAGTATTTTTGCTGACATTGCGAAATTCTTTCATGGAACCACCCATTTGTGACATCATACCTAATGACGTTCTTTAGTTACGCCTAGTTACACCCATTTTAGTTACGCATGTATGTCTTTATCTTTGTTATCAACTGTTACGCCTCCTGCATCTGTTTCACTGTAATGCCTCTTCTATAAAAATGATTACCTGTCAATAATGTATTGTTCCTTCCTTCCTGAACTTTCGTGGTGATGGAATAGAAGGCCCATAATTCGAATTATGTTCCTTTGTATAGGAATAAAGCCCGTTCCGAATCTCTAATACCACGGATTCTGCCTCTTATTTTACTGAGCTATTCTTATTAATTTTCCGCATCAAATTAAGTACCGGTAATTAAATTATTTACCACAGTAATTAGGGATGTGACAAGCTCTGGCCTCCCATCCTGCCAGTGATGGCTCATTCAAGCACATCTAAGCTCTCTACTGTGCGTGGCTGTCTAGGAGGAATCCACAAAGTCCAGCTGTCAGCTACAACCTGGCAGGTGACCCAGAGACATGCTGCAGCGACTAAATGATTAAGGCAGGAAAATGCCAACTTTCTTAAAGTTGCATTTTGAAAATTATAATTGAAAATCCAACTTTACCATAAGAGAGGATTTTCTCATTACAATTCCAAAGACAACAAACATAAACCGAGTACCTATTCACTTTTGGAGTTTACAGCTTATTAATGTAATAAAGTAACTCCACTGTTATCCTATGGTAGAAGCAGGCCTTGCAGCAGTGAAAAACAAATGTAAGTGTTTTTCACTACCAGGACATGTAAAGCTTAAAGGTACATGCCATACATTTTATATGCACTGCACCCTGTCCAAGGTCTACTCTAGGGGTAACTTATGTGTATTAAAAAGAAAGGTTTGTGCTTAGCAAAAGGTTTATTTTGTCAGGTCCAAAAGGCAGTTTAAAACTGTACATAGTGGCTGGAATAGCCGGCCTGAGACTGCTTTGCAAGGTTACTTAAGGAGTTGGTACCACAAGTGCTGCAAGTTCACTAATAGCATTTAATTTACAGGCCCTGGGTACATGGAATACCACTTTACAAGGGCCTTTTAAGTAAATTAAATATAGCAGCTGGGTGTAAGCCAATGTTTACATGTTTTAAGGAGTGAGCACATGCACTTTAGCACTAGTTGGCAGTGGTAAAGTGCACAGAGTCCCAAGGCCAGCAAAAACAAGATCAGCAAAAATGGAGGAGGAAGACAACATGTTTGGAGGAAGACCACCCTGAGTCTGATAGGTCTAACACTATTGATTTGATTCATTGTTTAATTGCCGGGATGGACTGGCCTATAGGGCAATCAGACAGTGCCTGATGGGCTAGTATGACAGACCTGTATGTGAGACAGTTTCTTTTTAGCAGTTTTGGGCCCATTTTATGGCCAGGCGGGTTGGTTATTAAGGTTGATTTCCATGATATTACCAGTTTTTACCTATATGCTTCACTAATATGGGCCACTTGTATTTTGATGTCCAGGCCCATTTTTTGTCCCATTCAGAACCTGTTCATTTGAAAGTTCAAGGATTTCCATGAATGTGAAATTAACAGACATTTTCACCACTTTCCCCATACAGAGAGTCTATATGTGCCTCCTGGGGTACTGTAGGGTCTGCAATCTACAGAATTCAGTTGAGTCCAACACAGCTCCTGTCTCTACAGCCTTCTAGTTACATGGACTATTAAAATTCTATGTACATTCTTTGCTCTTTTAAATTCAGATTGTAATTTACCATGAACCCACTATAGATAGAGAGGTTTGCTGCACTGTACTGTCACCACTATCTCAGCGTGTCACTCACATTGTTGAAGTTTTTGTACTATTTATATTTTTGTGCATTATTATGAACATGCAGAATGTGCATTTACTATCGATGTTATGTGTGCACATTCACATAGTTCTAAAGCACTTTAAACTATTTCGCTTTGATGTACTAAAGTGTGTTTTTCCTGCTAATGTTAACTAGGCCTCATTCCCTCATTTGGCACAGAAGCTGAAAATACGCTAGTATATTGCACATGCATGCATGTAAGTGCATACCTTCCATAACGTTTTCTCATATGTGCAAGGGTATATTCTGCAAAATTACCGTGGTTGGATCACTTATGAATATGAGGAGTCTCCACTATTAAAAGTATTTTTAAGGTCCGGAATTTCACCAAATAACCCAATTGCATAAAACCTAAATGCCGTAAAAAAATTGCATATTTTTGTACCTTTTAGGAGCAATATGCAAAGGTTGGTAGAAAAATCTTTAAAAGGTCACACCCCCTACCTAACACCCCTCGTTCTCTATACAGTATTCCAAATGGTGCACAATCATTTCCTGTCCTCCTAGGAGGGAAGGCCTTTCTTCCTAGGATAAACTCCAAATAAACAACCAGAACAACAAAGACCAGTGGCCCTGCTGCCATTTTGTTCACAACTGATGTCTCCTCCTGCATGTTTATTACTCGTTATTTCTTCAGCACACAGTCAAGCAGAGTGATTGTTTATTTCCATTGATTTGTTTTTGCTGTTCTCAATAAAAACTTTCAAGCATGGTCACTATAATTGGATCTTTTCGAAGGATCTCCTGCTAGCTCACTGTGCCCCATTCATTTATAATAGTTTGCTGTTGTTCATGTAACTAGTTTGTCCGGCCTCTTCCTGATGACAATAGCATAGAGGCGGCAGAATTAATACTTATGTGGTGGGATAGTGCTCAGGTGCTAGGGCAATATGACATTTTATAAAGTTGTGCTCAGATTTGCTGAGGAGGTGATTATTTTGCTCACACCATGATGAGTCTGCAGAGTTTGGTGATTTCTTATGAAATAATTGTGTGCATAAAGTCCTCATTTTGAGAACCTTTCTGAGACTTTTCCAAGGCTTCTGTGAATGCTGCCGCATTTTCCTTTGATTTTGCTGCTCATTTGGGACAAAGAAATATTTATATTTTGCACTTGCTCTGTATGTACTATTTACTGAGAGCATTTATGGCAAAGACTCTATGCACTTGTATTTAGGATTTCTGTTTCACACCTTTTTAATTTTTTATAACCAATCCATAAAATGTATTACTGCCCTAGAGCTCAGTTTTTCAGCCTGCCCTTAATTAATTGACTGCATTTTGATATGTTGGGGGTGTTTTATCACAGGGACATAATGCCTCATGGAATTGAGTTTTAACAACCTTTCCGATTCATCGATGCATGGGTGTGCTCTTAAGATCATATTTTGGGGCGTAGACATTTAGGGATGCCAGTGCCCACGGCACCCACAGCAACCACAAGAAAACCTCCAGGGAACAAAGAAAAAATGGGCAAAAATGGAAGACAGTGCAAACCAGTGGAAACTAGATGGGGTGGAACACCAGGGAAAAGAAAGAATGGATTTTGTATAATGTTGATGCCGACACTCTTGTGGGGACTTTTCTGTGGAATATGGACAATGTGGAGGATGTATGACGTTACAACGCATACATTTACATCGCGGTACATTACATCGCGGTTTTTACAACGCAAGTCGTTACAACGACTTGCGTTGGAGGGCGCTGGACTTAGGAGTAGTATAATTTACTATTCCAACTCCAGTCTACGTACAGTAGGGAAGGTGTTGGATAGTAAATTATACTATTCCTTGTCCTAGAGCGCCATCTAGCGCATGTCGTTGTAATGACTTGCGTTGTAAAAACCGCGATGTAATGGCATTGCGATGTAATCCCCGCGTTGTAAACGATGTTTCCCAATGTGGAGGATCAGGTATATTCCTCCCTTCACATATGAAATTCTAGCCCAATGAACTTTAAGTAAACACTGGATATCATAAAAGACACAAGACCATTTGGAAGAAAAAGCGGCAGTCTGGAGACAGGGGCAATCTCTGGGGCATGCTATATTTTGTTTTATTGGAATCAGTGAAATAAAGAAAAGCTAACTGTCAACATTGACAGTGGCTCATACTTCATACTCTGTGACAGTGCTTAATTTGTGCCGGTGGTTTCTGGTGCTCAGCACCTGCACTTAATTGTCAACACATGCGCTTGTGACAGTCTGCCACAAGGTGGCGCTGCCTGCCTAATTTAGAGATGACCACAACAAGAATCAATTATTAATTCAATATACATTAAAAATGACTATTACCGACCACCTAAATAATTTGTACAGCTTCTGGGGCCTGAAATAGTCCGAATTGTCACACTTGTAGGAGTGTGATGTTTTAGTAGTTTTGTTGTTACTATCATTGGCAGCAATGGTGCAAGCTTCGGTGGCCTCCTGATGAGAGGCCTGGCACTTATTTTTTTTACAAATTAAGCACTGCTCTGAGAGCACCCTTTCTGACTTTATGCCATCAATTTTGGTGCCATTATATGGGATTTTGTCAAATGTTGTAGTAGAATTTGTTGTTGACGAATCAACATGAAGCTGTGGCCTTTCCCATCCTCATTTAAGCCTGATTGAGCAGGAAATGTTTTTATCTGAATGTTCACTAGACTAACCTTCACACCTGGGGTCTGTGCTTCGTCTGTTCTTTTGGGAACAGATCATAGAACAAAAAGGATTCTGAGTTTTTCGGTAGAAAGCGTGGTTAGACCCCTCCCAGTTACAGTATGCATGTCATGCCTGGGTGCTGTGGTTCAGTAGTGAGGCAGTGTTTTATGATAATGATGCTTGTGACTTGGTCACTGGTCTTTGTTGCGCTGACTGTTTATTTCAGCCTTATTATCCTAGAAAGAAAGACCTTCCTATCTAGGAAAACAGGAAATGAGTGGGCACCATTTAAAACACTGTAAAGAGAACGATGGGTGTTAGGGGGGGGGGGTGACATTTTAAAGATTTTACTACCAACCTATGCATATTGCACCTAAAAGTTACAAAAATATGACAGTATTTTATAAGTTTTTACATTTTGTGCAATTTGACTATTTGATGAAAATCCTGACTTTCAAAACACTTTTAATATTGCAGACTTCTCACATGTGTCTTTGTGTCCACCACTGTAATTTGCATAATATTCCCTTGTAAATGTTGAGTCATAAATGAGAACAAGTTATAGAAGGTATGCACTTACATGCATGCATGTACAATGTACTAGCCAAATGTGGGGGCGAGGAACCACATTAGTCAGAAGTTACTGCAAGGCTTTGTGCCTAAGAAATATGAGGCCCTCTAGAATCTGCCCCTTCCATTTTTGGCAGGTGCTATAAGGGCCTGTTTCTAAGTGTTAATAAAGGGCCAAGATGAAATCTTGCGCCATCTAGTGGTACGTCTTCGTAAGCTACCTGTTTATAAATGAAAAGGGCACTTGAAAACCTGGGGCTGGTTGCATTATGCCTCCTGTGCCCCTCTTGTGACGTCCGTTGTGAAAGCTGTATTGGTGAGAACAGTTCGCAAAGTACTTAAAAGCCTGGAATATCGCAAAACTTGACTTATGTATTAAAAGCTTCAGACACCCCACCTATCACATCAGAGCCCTTTATACAGTCATGCTCTAAGCATCTAAAATAAAGTACTTCTTCATATTTAAGGTTCGTTAATTGCAGATGGCACCTGAGAGCGTCTAATTTCGATGACAGACTACATTTTTATTATATGCATATTCCAGTTTTTCTGCTGCCTGTGTGAGCTCACTGGAACAAAGTGCTGAGCCCCAAGAACGTGAAACGAGTGACGCGCATCTTCTATGTGTGCCCCCGGGGAACCATGAAGGGCGCAGCAGACCTTCGTAACCTCCCATGGCCATTAAATGTTCATTAAACACTGACCCATTTCATGCTGTGCGCCATGATAAATGACTGAGGTTAAATATGCTTGTACGTGTTATAATAAAAGTTACTTTAGCTCCGCTTAGTTGCAACCCCTCAGTAGTTTTCAGCAAAGCAATGCATAGGCACTTTTATGCTCTTGAAATATTGCCGGTTTTGTGAATTACAATGAGGGACCTAATGTTTCACAGTTTTTTTCTTCCTCCCACTCTTCTGTGCTAAGTGTCAGAGTTTGCATGGGAGAAAAACAAAAATACAGTGTATCAATTCACACTGTGAGCTGCAATTGTCAATGTGTCTTGCAAAACTCATGATAAGCGGGCGGGAAATTGTTAGCCTCCTTCTTTCCTTGCAACAAGCAAAGGAAGTGTATTGATTACGCCAGCCTTTACTCCTGATTTTCCCTACTAGATTTAATGCTGATGGTCTTTTAATTGCCTGCTAAAAGTGGTGGAGGGGAGGAAAACAATTCAGGATTATACTTTCGATTTAGTCATCCTGCAAAGGACCACAGACTCCGAACTTCAGTTTTGTGAATTTATTATAAGGCCAAAAATGATTGGATATAAACATATATCAGAGTATATAGGTACATAAAAATCAATACAGAGCCCAGTCTACGAATATAATTCATTCGGCACAGGAGATATAATATGATGAACTCCAAAATTAAAAAAAGTCCAAATCTCGTTTTATTTACGAAGGAAACAAAAGTATCTTTCCCTACACTGCTCTAAGTGAGGATCCTACCAATCTCCCATGTATCATCTCCTAAAGGTGTCAGCATGTGTTGACTTCCTAAGAAGTACTCACGTCAAATGAGTCTAATAGCTTAAAGCTATGGAGCTCGCTCTAAGATGCTCCTTCTCCTCTGAAAATCCTCAGAAGTCTCTTGAATCTGTCCCTGCGCATCATACAAAAAGATCATGTTCCGCCCACAATATGTCATCTACCAACTTTTTTATTAAAACATTTTCAGTAAGTTTCCACAGAAGCTGTTTAAATAACTTTGCTTCTTCATCCAGTGGCCTTGGTTCCCAGATAGGCCAGACACGAAAGGCGTCCTCCCTTCTCTCTTTGCAGTCTTCTTCAAAGACATTCCGGGTATCTCCTTAAATCCAAGAATAACAAGATCAAATTCCTGCAGTAGGATGAGAACATACTGTCTTCGAGCACAAAAAGGATTTATTTAATTAATTCTTGAGCAACCAAGGAGAAAACGAAACTCACAACAACCCACAGATTGGGGCTATAAAGCAGATAATTTAAACTAAACATGGTTACATTGTACAAATGTAATTTCATCCTGCACATCACACATACAGGAACTATGTTTTCTAATACACGCAAAATCCTACTGAAATGTGCTTATTACAGTTCAATACTAATATGACGTGAATAAATGCATCTTAATAATCATGAAACACTTCAAGCTGATGCTTTGGCTGCTCTATCTTGCTTTTGGCCTAGTCTCTTGTACCACCCATCTACGATGTAACTGCTGGTTTCTTTTCTGGACACTTGATAAATTGACTTGTAAACCATGGTTTGCCCACGACTAATGCTTTCTTTCTGGATACTAGAGTAATTAGACCCACATTTTTAGGTTTACGCATGAATTGCTGTCTTTGTTCTTGGCGGTACACCACACTCAGTCCAACATTCATTGAGTCTTCATTTCAAGTTATCCAGACCAAGGGAACAGCTGTGGCCTCTCTGACTAACAGTAGGCACATATTCCAGTACTTCCATCAACAGTGACAAACAACATTTCTGTGTCCATTGAAATGGTGTAGTCTTCACTTCTACAGCAGATGCCACTTCCAGTAGTGGAAGCAGCACACCAACACCAGGCGGGCTGGGCAGTGTAAATGGAAACAGGCTCCATGGAGACCTGGACCTGGGCTGCTCTTACTGGGATTTCCTGATTTATTTGTAGGCCCAGCACAACATTGCTAGTCCTCTTTTGAAATGAATACATAATAAGCATTGGCAAAGCCAATATGTCTGGATTTCTTTCTGTAAACATATGCAAACCAGGGTGTGGAAAAGTGGGAGCAATTGCGAAAATGACACATAATTATGCAAAGATGTATCAAATGTACCTGTCACTATTTTGCTTGAAAATTAGACATGAGAGCATACTTTGCGTTTAATAGTCATCCGAGATAATGTTAAGAGACTGGTTTAAGGAGAAAATGTCTCAAGACTAGTCTCCTGTGAGTGAAAATCATGCTTTGTACCCAAGAAGACTAACAAAGTTTGAAGAGATTTTGCCTCTGTGAACAAATTTCTTCCTGGCCACAAGGCATGCCTGATACCCCTTCTATTGTTTCTGTCCCTCGTGGCATCTGTAGCTTCAGTTCTTCTTCGCTTCCTGCTGGCGCACTGTGCTGAAGCCCATTTCCTTAGTGTTACTGCTCCTTTGAGATTTAATAGAGAGCAGCAGAGATGCCCTGTCTACACCTAGCTCAGTCCCTTGAACTCGTTAATCGGTGTCCATTAGCTTTCCAAAGGTGTCTCTTAACATCCTGCTGCACCTGCAACTCTTGCCATTCTCCTAACACCTGTCATTCTTGGTTGTATGACACAACCAGGCATGCCTAAACTATGCTGTCGGAACAATGAATGCGTCTTAACCACACATTCCTTTACCATGCAAATCTTTACAATGACTTGCTTTTTTATAAACAGGGACCTATTGCGTCAAACGCCTTGAATAGTCTCACAACCAGATCAGCTGACTTTACTAATGCAGGGCCCCATTCACAAAGGTAAACTTAGACCAAAGTCTAAGTTTAGTCCTAAAGTCTAACTTTACTTCTAGTAAAGTTAGATTTTTGGTCTAAGTTTAGACCAAAAGTCTAAATTAGATCAAAGTATAACTTTACTACTAGTAAGGTTAAACGTTAGGTCTAAACCTAGACTTTAGGCCTAAACTTAGACTTTTGGTCTAAGTTTACCTTTGTGAATCGGGCCCAGTGAGTCCCAATTTACAATGTACGAAAGTGCAGTGCAATTTGTAATTACCAATAAATGGAGCTTATTTTGTGCATGTGCCTGTTACAGACATTGAGAGAAGCACAGACAACTGGTTCATGGATCACAGTTTGCGCTCTCCCATGACCAGTCATGGTGGCCCACTTTGTGTGGCATTGTGACCTCTGCCCCTTTAAGGTTAAGAGTCACAGATGCGACACATTATGAATACAAATGCTGCACTGGAGGTTTGCGGTCCCATGCATGCCTCCATCTTCATATTCGCTGCTGTTTACATTTCCATATACAGTTAATTCTCAGACTATTACAATTATTTTGGAGGGCAATTTGTATTTAAGTAAAAATAACACCTTTGCATTGGAAAGCATTAAAGTTACTTACAGAGCAAAGGGTGGGGCTGTTACTCTGTGCATCATTCACATGCATTCAATGGACAACAATCAAAACAGACATATATAAAATGTCATAAACAATCATGTTATGCCGCAAAAAAGTTACTGAGATGCTTTGAGTAATGGGGAGAGAGCAGTGAAAAATGTACCTTCATTAGCACCTGCCTCAAGGTGGCATTATTTTTTGGTGCAATTTTAGTAGATAAATATTTGCATCTCTTGAAAACCATGGGGCTTATTTAAAAGCCTCTTGACCCGCTGTTGCTTCACTTTTTCCGATATTGAAAGTGATGCACCATCGGTGAAAGGGGCTTTAAAATAAGCCACCATGGGTTTTAGTATGGAAACACTCATGTATCTCCCATGGGACACCCCTTGATTCAAAGTAATGCAAAGCAGCGCAAAGCATTATTTATTTATTATTTATTTATTTAGTATTTTGTAGAGCGCACAGCTACCTCCGACGGAGGTGTCCCGGCGCTGAAGACATTATCTCAGAGGGTCAGGGGGAAGTGAAAGGAGGAAATAGTATTAGATCTGGGCAAAAAACACAGGTCTTTAGTTTTTTCCGGAATAGAGGTTCTGACGTCAGAAATCTTAACTCTGTGGGCAGCTGATTCCATAGTTTGGATGTGGCTACTGCAAGGGCCCTTCCTCCCGTGCGTGAAAGACGGAAACGGGGGCAGATCATGAGGCGGAGATGGTTAGATCTGAGGTTTTGTGGGGCTTGTGAAAACCTCATTCTGCGACGTAGGTAGGTGGGGCCTCGATCATTGAGAGCTCTAAAGGCCAGAGTTAAGGCTTTAAATTGAATGCGCAGTCTAATTGGGAGCCAGTGAAGTTTGATCAAGTGGGGTGAAATGGAATGACGGTAGGGAATATTGCAAATCAGCCTAGCCGCTGCGTTCTGGACTCTCTGTAGTTGGTTAATGAGGTAAGTAGGAGCACCTACATACAGGCTGTTGGCGTAGTCCAGATGAGCGGTGATGAGGGCATGGACTTCATGTTTTACGAGAGTCAAGCGGTAGGTAGGGGATGATTTTTTTTATCATTCGTAGCTTCCCGAAACAAGCTGAGGTGACTTTGTTGATTTGGGTCTTACAGGAGAGGGTGTTATCAAATTGAAAGCCTAGATTTCTGGCGGCTTGGACTGGTTCCGGGGAAGGGTTGAGTTCAGGCGGCCACCAGAGATTGGAAGGTAAGGGCGATTTCTGATTGAAAAATAAGACTTCTGTCTTATCTGTATTGAGCTTTAGGTTATTGGCAGACATCCAGGAGGCGATATTCAGCATACAATGGCGAAAGTTGTTGAATGATTTTTCAGAGTGGTCTTTGAAGGAGAACACCAGTTGGGTGTCGTCGGCGTAAAAGGTTACTTTGACGCCACAGGATTCAACCACTTTTGCCAGTGGTTTGAGGGCTAAGGGCAGAGCCTTGCGGAACGCCCCAAATCAGTGGTTTTTTAGAGGAAAGAAAGGATCCCAGCATCACTTGTTGGACTCTGTTCGTGAGAAAAGATTTTACCCACGAAAGGGGAGGTCCGCAGACACCTACTTCTTACAGGCTAGCCAGTAGTTTGTCATGAGAGATGGTGTCAAATGCCGCGGATAGGTCGAGGAGGACCAACATGGCCTCCTCTCCCCTGTCCGTGCATTCTCGGATCGACTCCGATACCTCAAGTAGCGCCGACTCAGTACTATAGTCTGGTCTGAAACCTGATTGGGTATCGTAGAACAAAGAGTTTGATTCTAGCTAGTAGGATAGTTGTTTTTGAACAGCTTTCTCAAGCACTTAAGCAGGTTTTGGTAAGAGTGAGATTGGTTGGTAGTTGTTAAGACAGGAAGGATCAATGCCAGCTTTTTTTTGGATTGGAATTAGCATTGCGTGTTTCCAGGCGGAGGGAACAACACTAGTGAGTAAAGAGGAGTTCCAAATTTCGAGTAGGGGGTTAATAATGAGGGGAGCAATTTCATTCATGATTAAGGCCGGGGCTGGGTCTAGTGGAGAGCCAGATTTACATTCCAAAAATAATTTCAGAGCATGTTCCTTGGTAAGTTGTTGGAATGCAGTAAATGCATGCTTGCAGTTGGTGGCTAGGTCTTCGGTAATGTCGGTTCCATTCTGAAGAATGGTTGCCGCTATGTTGGCTATTTTTTCTTCAAAGAAGTTTGAAAGGTTTTCACTCAGTGCTTGGGACATAGGTACTGGAGAGGACAGTGCACTGGGATGAGTGAAATCTTTCACTATATTAAAAAGGGCCTTAGTCGAGTTTTTTGCTTTGGCAATAGTATCTGAAAAATAGGTGCTCATAGAGTCGCGTGTGAGTTTGCGAAACTCTTTAAGGCGTTGTCGGTAAAGGACCTTGGCACCCGGATCATAGTTCTGCCTCCAAAGTCGTTCCATCTTTTTGCACATGCTTCTGTGTGCCCTTAGCTCTTGAGTGAACCATGGGGCAGAGGGTTTTTGTCTGCGGGAAATAAGGGTTTGTAATGGGGCAATTTTCTCTATAGCGGTCGTTAGATCATTGTTTAGTATACGCACCGCTTCATTTAGATCTTTCGGAGGAGGGTTTAGACTGTTATGGTATTTTTGTTCTAGGGCAGTAAGTGAGAGCTTGTGCCATTTTCTTCCTTGTGTTCTTATGGCAGATACCTGTTTGACAATTTGGTTCAAGGGTACCTCGAAAGGTATAAAAAAATGGTCAGACCATGTCAGAGGTAAGGAAGGGAGGATTTTAAGGTTATCGCAGTTTGAGAAAATAAGGTCGAGGGTATGTCCTGCGGTATGGGTGGGGCCTTTAACCTTTTGCATCAAATATATATTTTGCATAGATTCCAGGAGGTGGGAGGCGCGGTTGCAGCTACTTACATCAACATGGTGGTTGAAGTCTCCTAGTACCATGAAGAGGGGATGTTTAAGAGAGAGATCTGCCGCGACTGCCAGAAGCTCTAAGATGGCAGGTTGAGGGGTGTTCGGGGGGTTGTAGACCAAAATCCCTGAGGAAATGGTTATTGTGGAGTCTGTGACTGAGAAGTAAAGAGCTTCTATAGGCTTGATGTTTATAATTTTCCTAGAAGTAATTTTCAGGTGATTCTTTAGGATCACAGCGATTCCTCCACCTGTTTTGGAGCCTTCACGGCTTAATCCCGTAAAGCTGTATCCAGTGGGTACCGCTAAGGCGATGTCTGGATTGGAGGAGTCTTTAATCCAGGTCTCGGTTAAAAATAATGCGTCCCAGGATGTGGAGGACAGAAATAGCCAGATGTCATTGGCGTGGCAGGGTAGAGAGCGGCAGTTCACCAATCCCATAGAATAGGTTTTGGTGGGAGGGGGCTGATTGGTTGCGAGTTTACGGGGGCGAGTCCAGTTGGGGCATAGAGAGAAAGGGCAATTTAGGCATTTGTGCTGACAAGGGCTGGGTAGAGGGAAGTTACAAGAAGTAGGGGAAGAGTAGGATGTCTTACCTAGGTCTAGGAGCTGTGTTCTGGACCACGTAAGTCTCTGAGCGGGTAGTGGACTAACAGCATGGCTGGCCCTAGGCCCGGAGCTGGCGCGGACGGGCGCAGACGGACTTGCCTTAGGCGCGCTGCGCGTCCGAAAGACACACATAATTCATGGTGGGAAGGTGTCGGGGGAGAGGGGCGTGGCCTCGTAAAAGGGGGCGTGGCCTTAGGGTGCGACGGGAAATGGCGGCAAGATTTGTTTCAACTGAGTGTACTCGGCAGCGCTAAGATCCGCTGCGAAGCTGTGGCCAAGAGGCTGGAAATGTGGACGGTGAGGTTTTTCAATCAACACACACACATTCACTCGATATTCTCAGTTTGTTTTTAAAAAGCAAAGTAATTCAATTCGTGACTCACAATAGTTAAAATTAGCAAGTGCTCGTTGCCTAGAGCTCCCGGCTTCCGCCTCAGGAGATGTGATCTTCTAACAAGGCGCTGGGCTTTCGCGTCTTATGTAGTCCGGGGGCGTGGCCTCGTAAAAGGGGCGTGGCCTTAGGGTGCGGCGGGAAATGGCGGCAAGATTTGTTTCAACTGAGTGTCCTCGGCAGCGCTAAGATCCGCTGCCAAGCTGTGGCCAAGAGGCTGGAAATGTGGACGGTGAGGTTTTTCAATCAACACACACGCATTCACTCGATATTCTCAGTTTGTTTTTAAAAAGCAAAGTAATTCAATTCGTGACTCACAATAGTTAAAATTAGCAAGTGCTCGTTGCCTAGAGCTCCCGGCTTCCGCCTCAGGAGATGTGATCTTCTAACAAGGCGCTGGGCTTTCGCGTCTTATGTAGTCTGGGGGCGTGGCCTCGTAAAAGGGGCGTGGCCTTAGGGTGCAGCGGGAAATGGCTGCAAGATTTGTTTCAACTGAGTGTCCTCGGCAGCGCTAAGATCCGCTGCGAAGCTGTGGCCAAGAGGCTGGAAATGTGGACAGTGAGGTTTTTCAATCAACACACACACATTCACTCGATATTCTCAGTTTGTTTTTAAAAAGCAAAGTAATTCAATTCGTGGCTCACAATAGTTAAAATTAGCAAGTGCTCGTTGCCTAGAGCTCCTGGCTTCCGCCTCAGGAGATGTGATTTGTGTTACTTTGATATGCTTTTCAGCGCTAGCAAGAAAATCCTCCTTTTGAGTCAGGCGGACCTACAGTGCAGGGCTGGACTGGGAACAGAATCTGTCCCTGGCAAACTGCTCGGCTGGCTCCCCTGGGGGGAGGAGATGGTGCGGCCAAGCTGTTTGCTAGGGCCAGTTTTAGCCGATTTTGTTACAGGGTGGCGATATTAACGCCCCAGTAACAAAACGGCCCCCCAGGGGGCCCAAAACCAGCCCCTGCCCTGGCAGCCCACTGGGGAAATGGCCGGTGCCCGCTATGGTCAGTCCCGCCCTGCTTCAGTGTGTAGACCAAGAGAATACTCCACTTCCTATACACATAGGCCTGAGGACTATGAGACGTCTGCAGGGTCATTTGACATTTCTAAATATGGCAGAGAGAGTGCCCTTGCTATGGTTGGAGTAAAGTACCCCACCGTGGCGAGGGTAATTACTTCATCCAGCAAGAATTAAATCAGCCCCTTTATGTCAATTTGTGTAACTATGCATTAATATGAGGCTGTATGAATTGCTATTAAATCTGTCTCCATGTTTTTACCAAGAAAGGAGCAGAATTAATTAGAGGGACGGTTAGAAATGTTAGAGAAAGTGATGCCTGGCCCATGGGCGACCTGATACCCCCAGCAGAGCCAAGGCTGGAGGCTGGGGATCCAGTTCAAAGGATGGTGGGAAATTGAATATTCCCACAAAGTCTGCCCTGTTTTCAGATCTATAATTTGAAGGACACCCGATCTTTGAGATTCTGATCATGCCTTTGTCATTTCCAGTTTCCATATCAATTATATTTATGCATTTTACATCTCTCATAGCTCAGAAATCTTTTCATCAAGAAAATAAGTGCTGAACAACCATTGTTAATATAATTGCAATTAATGTGCTGCCATAAAAATACATTAAAACTAAAACAGAGGCACTTAAACTCGGAGCCATTACAGAACCACAGAAAAGTAACAGACAGACAATAACTGCTGTTGTGTGAAGTTATGGAATTTAGGTCTAGATGTACAAGCCTTTTTGCCTTCACAAGTGGCCTGATTCACAGAATCGGGCAGTTTGTGACCGCAAACAGGCATTTCCAAACAGGGCCAGCTTTAGTGCTGGTGGCGCCCTGTGCAATAATTGTTCTTGGTGCCCTTTCTCATGTGACCGCTTTACCGGATTCCCTTTCTACCACCCTGCAAAAGTGCCCCTCATCTCTGTATAGCCTTTCTCTCAAATACATTTCACTTGTTTTAAGGCGCTGGTAAAGGCTGGCTTTACTAATCCACTCAGCTATCCACATGAAATACAGATGTTCTTTGCAACAGGCATATTAACCCTCTGCACTACTTTAGGGTGAGTCAAAACTGCTACTAGACCAAACTCTGATCTCTCTCTCTCTAGCATGAACAATAATCACAAGAGTTGTCATGGCATTTTAATTGCTGCTTAAAACCTGGATGATCAAGGAAGTCTGTAACAGGTGTCCAAAGTTATTGCAAAACACAGAGCCCCCGCTTAGGTCAGTGCCTCTCCTCCACTGGGTCAGTGCCTAGTGCAGCCGCACACGCAGCACTGCCTTAAAGCCGGCCCTGTTTCCAAATGTACAAAGCCCAAATTGCAATTAGGTAACCTGTTACATAATCACAATTTGTGTTCGTAAATCGGTAGTTGGAAGGGTCGTGATTAGGGCATCCCTTTCTAAATACCGATTTGCATTGGTATGTACGAATGTTTTGCGACTGAAATGCGGTTGCAAAATATCCACACTTTACCACCAACTCAAAGTTGGTGACAACAAATTCACAAATGGGAAGGGGTCCCCAAGAAAACCCTTCCCCTTTGAGAATGTTTGAAAACATATTTTTTAAGAGCAGGCACTGGTCCTATGTTGCATTTTCTGTCTTTTTAAATGCATCCTGTTTTTCTTTCAGGAAAATTGGCTGCATTAAAAAAAAAAAAAAAAAAGATTGCTTTCTTTCAAAGCAATCACAGACATGGTGGTCTGCTGACCAAAGTGGGCCACCATCCCTGTGATTGCAGCGAATCATAGTGGGTCATAAATTGCAACCTACCTCATTAATATTCATGAGGTAGGTCTATTTGCGACCCACTACGAATAGCTATTTAGGCAATAAAATGTACTTTAGCAATAGCGATTACCAAACAACGATTACCAAAAAATTGCTATTTGGTAATCGGTATTACTGTGGTTCAAACATCTAGCTCTTAATTTCTGCGCACTCCTTGAAGTTGCAAGACAATCTTTGTAAAGTTTACAAAGATTTCTTTTTTTTTTAAACACTCAGTGCAGGCTGCAATAAAGGACTGCCCCGATATAAGAACCCTTCTATTTACCCTTTTCATAACAAATTATTTTAATGAAAATAAAACTCACACATGTTTTGGCAACATTTACTGTTAAAAAGGGTCTTGTGAAAAAATGCTAAAAAGCCGAATTCAACAAAAAATCCAAAACTTCCTAATTTTTTTGAGAGAAAAATCATAATATTTGTCTGAGTCCAAAAGCCTTTTCACATATCTTAAAAAAATATGATATCAAAATGCTCACTGAAAAGAAAACTGTTTAAATGGTCTAAAGTAATCACTAAAAAGGAGTAAAACAAATTTATGTGTGCAGTGAGTTTGACAATGTAGACTTTGCTACTAAGCTGTCTTAATGCCTTTTTCAGGATTTCTTGATGTTGGAAACCCGAGACAAGCAATCTGAGACAAGAGCGAACCCCCAGAACAGAGAATGTTTGTGTGCTATATAGAAGGATTCCCTAGAGGGTAACAGTGCACACATTGTAACCTTGCTTAAAAGGAATTCTGATGTACAGTAGCAAGAGATGTTGTTAGAAACTGGGTTTCTGGTAGGCAGAGGTTCACAATCCAAGGCAGGGCAAGTCAAATACACACCATAAATTAGCCTGTGCTCAACATCTGGTAGCTTGGCACAGAGCAGTCAGGTATAAGTTAAGAGGCAACGTGTAATGTGTTTGTGCAACACATCAAACTATAACACAGGGAAAACATGTAAAAAGATTCCACAACAGTTTAGAAAAACAGATTATGATTTTATAAATAAAACAAGACCAAAATGGCAAAAATCTAAAAAGTAGGGTCTTTGAAGTGCACAGATGTCCCTTTTTTCCTGCTCTGGTTCCGGGGGGTATGCAGCCCTTTGTGTGTTCAAAGCACAGCCTAATCAGGTGTAAGTGTGAGGCTGTATCCAGCTCTACCCTCCCGTCCTCTCAGGAAAGATGCATGAAGTCACACCAAGACTTCCTTTATGTGGGACTGTCTAGAGGGAATACACAAAGTGAACTGTCACCCAGCCAGTGATCAGAGACAGCTGGCAGACACCAAAGGGCTAACAGCAGGAAAATGTCCAACTTTCTCAAAGTGGCCTTTTCAGGATGGGAACTACAAATCCAATTTCACCTTTAAAGAGGATTTGTCATTACCAATCCAGAGGTACTAAACATGACAGATCACTGATAGAAAATATTGAAAACAGAAATATTGTGTGGACTGAATATTGTGTGAAAAACATTGAGGACCAAAATATTGAGAAGGCTAGTGCAAATAGGTAAGTATAGACTTACTATCCTTTTTTTTTTTTTTTAAATCTTTATTTTTCAGTTCGAACACATAATAATCAAGGAATCAATATTGGAGCGGTACATTGTCAGGCGCTTCATCACAGAACAATGATATACTATGACATACATAACATAATGTATAGCAACAGTAGAGGAAATACTGTCTATAAGGCAGATGAAGTTAGTAAACTGCCAGTCCCTATTACGTATGGTCAGCGATGTTGTGATCTATAGCAACTCTGTGTATAGTAGCAGTTACCCAATCCGTAGGCAGATGCATCCAATGAGATAAGCGTATTGTATAAATGTGAGTATAGAGTACATTAAATAACAGGAGTTTCGTGCCTATAGGATGCCCTTTAAACCGACCCCTTCTGGCACAATGCCGCATTCGGCTTGTGTATCGGTGTCCCTGCTCCTCTCAGTGATGTACGCCCTGTAAGGACCCCATATGTCTTTGGGTCGTGAGGAGCTTGGCATTAGTGACGCGTAGACTTCACAATTTACATTACAATAAGCTAGGCTACGCAGCCAGTCCTGCAGTGTGGGTGCTATTTTCTTGCCCCACACTAGCGCTATTTCCCGCTTAGCCAGCAGAAACTCAAGTGCCACAAACCTGCTAGTTTTCTTGGGGAAGTTGGTCGTATATCCCAAAAGTGCGATTTGTGGAGGGGGGGTCAGCGACATGGAGATCATGTCACCTAATGTGGCATGCACCTGATCCCAATACGGGTGTAGTTTTGGACAAGTCAAAGTCAAGTGGGCGAAGTCCGCTTGAGGGGCAGAACATTTAAAACAATGGTGTGGTCTAGATGGGTCTTTCTTATGCGACCAAGCAGGAGTGTGGTACATTCTACGAAGGAATTTAAAGTGAATGAGTTTGTGTCTGCTGTTGAGAGATATTTCCTTCGTGACCGTGCAACACTGTTTCCATTGGTCATCCGATATGGGCCGGCCTAGATCACGTTCCCATGCCGTGCGAATTTTAACGTCAGAGATTGGATGAATTTTGAGGCATTCTATGTACATTTTAGAAATTAAATGAGCGCCCTTTTCACTCTCAATTATCAGCGTTAATGGGGCAGCAGGTTCTGGCACCACTGGATCTGTTGGAAGAGCGGCTCGCAGTATGGAATGCATACGTCTCAGTTTAAAGGCATCCATGAATGAGCAGTCCTGAAACCGAACATCCTCCGACACTGAGAAGACATGATCTTTCGGAAATAGCTCGCCTATCTTTTGGACATCAAACTTAGCCAGTGCGCATTGGACTAGTGTTTCTCCCATGATGAGTAGCCATGAGGGGTTTGGAAGCCGTAACGCCGGTGAGTACATTAGAGGCAGCCCCAACAGTCTCCATAGCTTCTCCCACACCCAGCTAGTGGGGGATACTGTCTGGATATCCAGTGGGTCCCTAGGGAACCCCTTGGGAAGTACTGTGGACAACCTCTGTGGGAGCACCAAATCTGCCTCCAGTCTCAAGAAAGGAATCCGGGCATCAGGGTGATACCAAGCGTAAGCATAACTGCACTGCGCAGTTAAATAATATAAATACATTTCTGGGACGCAGAAACCCCCCTCTCATAAGGTAGCGTCAAAATCTGCCAGTTAACCCGCGGTCGCCTACCCCCCAAACCAATCTAATAAGGAGTTGCCGCAGCTGCAGAAAAAAGGACTGAGTGAGGGGAATGGGAATATTTTTAAAGAGATATAAAAATGTCGGCAGTACTATCATTTTAATAATGGCGACCTTACCCGCCATTGACAGTGGGAGACAAAGCCATCTCTCTACTTGTGACTCCAAGGAGCTAATGGCCCATCCATAATTTAACCTAATTATAGTAGATGAGTCCATGTGTGTATGGACGCCTAAATATTTGACCGTGTCATGGCACCACTCGAGTGGATACCCACAGTCCCAAGGAACAGTGCTGCACATCAACGGGAAGAGTATGAACTTGTGTCAATTAATGCCAAGTCCCAAAAACCGACCAAACCGCAAGATTTCCCTAATAATTGGCTCAAGATTGAGCTGTGGATGTCTCACTTATAGAATAGTATCGTCTGCATAAAGGGATACCAGCAATGGACCAGTTTGAAACTACAGACCACGGTGTAGGTGACGTTCCTGGAAATGTCTTATTAGGGGGTCCATCGCTGGAATAAACAATAATGGGGACAAAGGGCATCCCTGCCTTGTTCCGCGAGTCAAACGAAAGGGTTGGGATAGCGTGCCGTTAACGCGCAGCCTGGCAGTGGGGCTGGTGTGTTAGAGAGCTGTAGTGGAAACCAAACCCTCAGGCCTCCCCATGCGACGCATCACGGAAATAAAAATGGGCCATTCTAGGGAATCAAAGGCCTTTTCGGCATCTAATAACACCGCTAGACTTACTATCCTTAACTCCACTTCAGTGTACCTTGAAGATATATATATGTTCAAGGTACATATTTATAGAGTTATATATAGTCAAACTTGACTTAACAATGGTAGGCCTGGGACATATTTAAAGTGCTACTTGTGTGGGTGGCACAATCAATGTTGCAGGTCCATTAGTAGCATTTAAATTACAGACACTGGGCCCCTGTAGTGCACTGTACGGGGGGCCTTGCATGTAAATTTAATGTGCATATTGTGGATACAATGCTGCCACATTTTACGGAGAGAGCACAAGCACTTTAGCACTGGTTACCGGTGATAAAGTGCGCAGAGTCCGAAAGCCAAAAAATCCAAGGTCAGAAAAAGAGGAGGAAGAAGTAAAAAGGTTTGGGATGATCCTCCAATTAGGGCCATTTTCCAACAGATGTGATTCTAGAATGAGTACATTTTAACCACAGAGCAGCCGCACGTAAAGGAGATTACAACTGCTAGGAGACTAATCAGCATAGAATTATATGGGACTTGCAAGACTGAATAGATAGCATATAAGTCT
Organism: Triturus cristatus; assembly: GCF_964204655.1. Classification (NCBI taxonomy): domain Eukaryota; kingdom Metazoa; phylum Chordata; class Amphibia; order Caudata; family Salamandridae; genus Triturus; species Triturus cristatus. The sequence goes on from NC_140591.1 coordinate 1,530,551,995, forward strand.
CTATATCAGCACTGAGTGAACATATTCATGCATGGCCAACATGAATTAGATTTATGGGGTCACTTACACTTCGGCAGTTGGACATCCAGCCCTCCAGGTCAGAGGAGGCCCTAGCCTCTCCTGTCCTGGAGAAGGGCTACCCGCCATAAAAAGATCCATGCCTGCCTGGTGGGGATCTCTATGTTGTTTGTAGCTAGGGTGAAATACAAAATACAAGTAAATGTAAAGTAAAGGCTGGTTTTTTCCATCATTTTCAACTGCGGGGTCATATGGTCTCAACTTCCGTGTATTTACGAATTACAATAGAACATATGTCAAGAAACATTTACTTGTATTTTGTATTTCACCCTAGCTATTGGTTTCACACGTTTTGTATGTAACGTTAAATTTGATATTAAAAAAGAATGTGCAACTATCTAAATGTATGGATTTGTTTCCTGTGAGCAGTCATACTGGATATACAATTGTAATTGTATGATAATTTATGACGACTAGAAGGCATTTTTAGAGTGCCGAGGTATAGGGGTTTGTATAATCTCTAAAGGACTCTGGCTAGCCCTCCACGGGGCAACAATGTAAAGAGTGGTTTGCATGGCCCTGTCTTGCTCCAGCTTCAACACTCCACAGAATGTGAATAAAACATTCTAACTCACACAGATGTGTCATGTCTATGATCAATCAAGTATGAGAGTATGGATGAATTTTGGGGAAGTGATTACCCCTCACGTCCATGTTGCTAATGTTGTGGGACTTGAGTCACAAGGTGCAACTCTCTGCATCATGGTGGTACATATTTGACCCCAAAAGATGCCCTGTTGTCTTTTCTTGGTCACAAATGACAGCCTTTATGTCATGAATTTGGATAAATGTGATATGCTGTTGAGTGGGATTACGTACTATCTTGGACACCCTGAAATGGCATTTTGAATACGTGACACCCTAAACAGCCTCTCTGTACAGAGGTGCCACACCCACCATCTAATTGCCATTTGTGAGATTGTTAGCACTAAATGTTTCACTTACATTTATCAGAGTGATGTGCTTATGCAGAGAAGTGACATGCACAATGGAGATGTGTGTTGGAATGAATTTCTTTGCACGTGCTGTGCCTGTGGTCATTTTGTCCCATGATTGCTAAGGACAGTCACAATGTGACGTGCTCATGTGAATCTGGCACTGGCAAACTGCTCGGCTGGCCCCCCTAGGGGGAGGAGAGGGTGCGTCCAAGCTGTTTGCTAGGGCCAGTTTTTGCTGATTTTGGGGCATATCAGCAACAACCGGCAATAATTATCGCTAAGCGCACTTAGCGCTAGGATAGTTATCGCCGGCTAGCGTGGATATTTATCGCTGAGATATCGTGCTATTAGCAACGCTTATCTCAAAAGCGATAAAAATCCTTGCGCTAACTGCCTAACGTGAGATTATCGCTGGAAACCCAGCGATAATCATACACAATGTGGCGTTAGCTTGTTGATAGGGCCCCACAAACTTAGCCATGATATCCACCTTCCATAGGATATCATGGCTAAGTCAGTCCTGAAGCAGGCGTAAGGAAAGTAGCGATAACAGGGGTTATCGCTACTTTTCTTGCCGCTATGCTTCATAGCGTGGGGCTTGATGATAGGAGAAATGTCGCTTAGCGACATTTCTCCTGTCATGTCAGGTCAGGAACGCCCACTTTGCATCTCATTAGAGATGCAAAGCTGGGCGTTAGGAATTAGTGCGCTAATGCAAGGTTTCACGCGTTAGCGTGATCTTGCTAATTAGGCGATAAAAGCAGCGATAATTCTATCGCCTCGCCTTGCTGATATGCCCCTACGTTACAGGGGGGAGATATTAACGCCCCAGTAACGAAAACGGCCCCCCAGGGGGCCCAAAACCAGCCCCTGCCCTGGCGGCACACCAGGGAAATGCCCGGTGCCCGCTATGGTCAGTCCGGCCCTGCTTCAGTGTATAGACCACAGAGACTACTCCGCTTCCTATACACACCCCTGATGGCCTGAGGACTATGAGACGTCTGCAGGGTCATTGGACATTTCTAAATATGGCAGAGAGAGTGCTCTTGCTATGGTTGGAGTAAAGTGCTCCACTGTGGTGAGGGTAATTACTTCATCCAGCAAGAATTAAATCAGCCCCTTTATGTCAATTTGCGTAACTATGCATTAATATGAGGCTGTATGAATTGCTATTAATATTAAATCTGTCTCCATGTTTTTAACAAGAAAGGAGAAGAATTAATTAGAGGGACGGTTAGAAATGTGAGGGAAAGTGATGCCTGGCCCATGGGCGACCTGATACCCCCAGCAGAGCCAAGGCTCCAGGCTGGGGTTCCAGTTCAAAGGATGGTGGGACATTGAATATTCCCACAAAGTCTGCCCTGTTTTCAGATCTATAATTTGAAGGACACCCGAACTTTGAGATTCTGATCATGCCTTTGTCATTTCAAACAGTCCAGTTTCCATATCAATTATATTTATGCATTTTACATCTCTCATAGCTCAGAAATCTGAACAACCAGTGTTAATATTATTGCAATTAATGTGCTGCCATAATAGAACATTACAACTAAAACAGAGGCACTTAAACTCAGAGCCATTACAGAACCACAGAAAAGTAACAGAGACAGAAAATAACTGCTGTTGTGTGAAGTTATGGAATTTAGGTCTAGATGTACAAGCCGTTTTGCCTTCACAAGTGGCCTGATTCACAGAATCGGGCAGTTTGTGACCGCAAACAGGCATTTCCAAACAGGGCCAGCTTTAGTGCTGGTGGCGCCCTGTGCAACAATTGTTCTTGGTGCCCTTTCCCATGTGACCGCTTTACCGGATTCCCTTTCTACCACCCTGCAAAAGTGCCCCTCATCTCTGTATAGCCTTTCTCTCAAATACATTTCACTTGTTTTAAGGCATATTAACCCTCTGCACTACTTTATGGTGAGTCAAAACTGCTACTGGACTAAACTCTGATCTCTCTCTCTCTAGCATGAACATTAATCACAAGAGTTGTCATGGCATTTTAATTGCTGCTTGAAACCTGGATGATCAAGGAAGTCTGTAACAGGTGTCCAAAGTTATTGCAAAACACAGAGCACCCCCTGAGGTCAGTGCCTCCCCTCCACTGGGTCAGTGCCTAGTGCAGCCGCACACCTGACACTGCCTTAAAGCTGGCCCTGTTTCTAAATGTACAAAGCCCAAATTGCCCAAATTGCAATTAGGTAACCTGTTACATAATCACAATAGTGTTTATAAATCGGTAGTTGGAAGGGTCGTGATTAGGGCATCCCTTTCTCGATTTCAAAATTTATTATTTTAAAAGCGCAAATATGAAACATAAGATACAAGCCAAGGTGATACAATTGATATCGGACAATAAGGTAATAGATACATTAATGTAGAAATAATTAATAGGAGAACAAATCATTGTCATTCATTAATCTGCAGACATCAGATAAATAAATTACTTAAGAAGGGAAGACCCAAAATGATATCTGGCAAAGATATATATCAAAAGTATCACCCACAGATGGCAAATTAGGGAGAAGGGGAAAGAGAAGAAAGGAAAAAAAGAAAAGACGGAAAGAGTAGGAAAGAGAGGAGGTAAGAAAAAGAGAGACAGAGAGAAGAAAAGGAAGAGGAGAGGATTTCCAGAGGAATCACCCAACACACAAGACAACACTAACCAGACAAATCAAAGGGATATTGCTCCACCAACCCTTCAGATGCCAACTCCATGTATGAATCTAAGGCTTTCCAAACACCAGAGGAAATAGAAGGAGAAAGATGAGCATGGTCCACTGACGTATGAGCACTTCGTAGAAAGGAAACCCAAGCCCACCAAGTATGGTAAGAGACGGACGAAAAAGATTTCCACTCCATGAGAATTACTTTGACTGCAATAGTTAATAAGAGGTCCAACAACTGTAACTCCATGGGATCTAAGGGCAAAGGGACTGGGGCCGCCAACGGACCCAAAAGAATTAATGGAAAAGACAGATGGAATTTGATGTTAAAGATGAGCATGAGGTGTTTGTGAACTAAATCCCAGAAGGGTTGGAGAAGGGAACAATCAAGGAACATATGTTGAAAATCGCCTGGTAGAAGCCCACAACTCCAGCACAAATTGTCTTCTTTGAGATTAAGTGAATACAGACGAATGGGAGTCCAGTGAAGAAGATTAATAGAGAAAAATTTAGACTTTGTTAGCGAGGGGGCAATTTTGTTACGAAGAGAAAATTTACCAATATCTTGCCAGGTATCAGAAGAGATATGAGCAGTAACACTGTGATCAAAATGATGTAACCATTTTTGCTGTGTGACAGTTTGGGAAAGGAGTGTAGAGGACGATAAAAATTTGTAAATCCGAGACGCAACATGACCAGTCCTGATCCAAAGCTGAAAAAGCGTAATCATAGGGGAAGAAGGATGAAGGTGGACTTTAGCAAGCGCAACCTTAATCTTAAGAAAAGTATAAAAATCCAAATTAGATAGAGAGAATTGTTGAGCAAGGGATGAGAAAGGGGAAGGATCATTGTTGGAATCATAGAGATGTTTAACAAGTGAGACACCTTTCCCAGCCCAGTAAGACATCAACTCAGGGTCAATATTAATTTTGATTTTAGAATTGCGCCAAATAGACGACCATCTAGTTTTATGTAATGGAATTGCTACTCTCTTATCAACCTTACGAACCGCAGCAATAGTGTCTAAAATAATAGAGCGAGAGAATGGAATAGAAAGGGTGTTTGTGGTTAAAAAAGATGCAGTCGGCAGTGGGAAGGCCAATTCCTGTTCTATTGTCAACCATGCTGGAGCATGAATAGATGGAGAAGAAAACCAAAGGGCACCCTGGGACGCCAGAAAAGCAGTTTGATACTTCCCCCAATCAGGAAAATTACAGCCTCCCATATCATAAGATTTCCGTAAAAATTTATAAGCAATCCTAGCCCTTCTATCATTCCATAAAAATTTAGAAGTAAGTAAATCAAGTTCATGAAAAAAGGAATCAGAAAGCCTTACTGGAAGCATAGAGGAAACAAAATTAATAATAGGAGTAATCATCATTTTAAGAGTCTGCATACGGCCCCACCAAGAAATATGCTTCGGAGACCAATTTTCTAAAAGACGTCTCACCTTCAGAATAGTTTGGGATTCATTATAAGTAGCCGTAGCATATAGGGTGGAACAAAAATGGATACCCAGATATTTTAGCTGTTTAGATTGCCATTTAAAGCCAGCCGAACCCATATGAGAGGAGAAGCAGTAAGCATTTAAAGGAAACATCTCTGTCTTATCTTTGTTCAGAGTGTAACCTGAAACTTTTGAGAAAAGAGCAATCGTATCCGAAATAGCAGGGATGGCCAGTTCAATATCATCAGAAAAAATGAGAACATCATCTGCATATGCAGCTGTTTTTATCTGATGAGACCCAAAAGAGAACCCCTTAATATCTGGATGCGAGTCAATCATTCTGAGGAGAGGATCAATGGACAACAAAAATAAGAGAGGGGACAAAGGACACCCTTGTCTAGTGCCCTGACAAAGGTTAAAAAAGGAAGACGTAGCACCATTCACCCGTATGTTAGCCCTAGGTCGGGAGTAAAGAGACATAACCATACGAATAAAGGAATCACCAAGATTATGTGCACATAGAACAGCTCTTAAAAAAGGCCAAGATACCTTATCAAAGGCCTTTTCAGCGTCAAGGGCCAAGGCTGCCGCCGGAAGATTAGATCGTTTAGCGGCACCAAGAATATGACAAAAAGTACGAATATTATCCCGTGCAAGACGCCCCTTTACGAAACCTGTTTGGGAGGGATGAACCAATTGAGGAATAAAGGACTCTAAGCGTTTAGCTAAAACTTTAGCAAAGATCTTGGCTTCCATGTTAAGAAGGGAAATGGGACGAAAATTTTTGGGATCTGCGTGATCCTTCCCTTCTTTGGGGATAACTACAATAGTAGCATCAGCCGCGGAACCAGACACAGAACCATCCTTAATAAAAGCATCAAACACGGATTGGAGTTTCGGGACAAGCACGGGAATAAAGGTTTTATAAAACGCAATAGGATATCCATCAGGACCAGGAGCTTTACCAGACCGAGTAGCTTTAATCGCGGAAATGATTTCATCAGAAGTAATCGGGCAATTTAATGATTGATTATCTTCCTCCGAAACAACTTTCAAAGGAACCGACTTCAAGAACTCCTGACATTGTTCAAAAGAAGCTTGAGCCGACGGGGTATATAAATTATTATAAAAATCGCGGAAAACCTCAAGGATTTCTGCAGTTTGAAATTTTTTCATACCAAACTGGTCAGTAATAGAAGGAATTTGGAAAGTATTACAAGAAGATTCCTGGAACTTTAAAGTGGCTGCAAGAATCTTGCCCGCACGATTTTTTAACAGCAGTCTCTTAGATTTCTGAGCCTGCAGGCCAATATGAGCTCTCTTAGTGACTATAGTATTGTATGAATACTTTAAGTTCTTAATAGACTGGAGGCAGGTCTTGTCCTGAGAATGTCGAAAAAGGGATTCCTGACGTTTGATCTCATCTGCTAGGTCCGTGAGTTCCTTTTTAATGGCTGCGTTTCTCCTTGACATACATTTAATGACCTGACCACGGAAAGTACATTTAAAAGAGTCCCAAAGAACAACAGGGGAACTGACTGACCCAACATTCTCAGTAAAAAAAGTCTCAATGTCATTGGAAAACTCTCGCACCAAGGACTCATCATGTAAAATTTCTGTGTTGAGTCTCCACGAACGAGCTCGTGCCCTAGGGACAAAGGACGTAAGAGTAAATGTCACTGCGGCGTGATCAGAAACTAAAATAGGGTGAATAAGCGGAGAGGAAGAAAATTGAACCAGAGAAGAGTGAACCAAAAGATAATCAATGCGTGAAAAGGACGAATGAGGGGAAGAAAAAAAGGAGAAGTCACTACCAGTGGGATTATGAAGACGCCAAACATCCTGAAGATGGGTAAGAGAGCACATATTAGTCATTTGTTTGTGTGCTTTAGGGGGACGAAAATTAAAGGCTGAATTCCTATCCAAGATAAGGTCCATTGGCAAGTTAAAGTCACCACCTACAATAAGATTGCCAGAGTGAGGGGTATCCTCGAGCTTTTTGGTGATCGCATTCCAAAAGGACGGGTCATCCTTGTTGGGGGCATAAATATTCATGACAAATAAGTCAGCATTACCATTGGACACCTTAGATAGTAACCAACGACCCTCTGTATCCTGTTCAGAGGAAACGATAGATAACCCAGAGTGTTTAGAAACTAAGGTAATTACCCCATTCCTTTTACCACAAGCTTCTGAACAAGCGACATCAAAGACCCACTCTTTCTTCAGAAACAACGCCTCCTTGGCAGAGAGCTTTGTCTCCTGAAAAAGGACGAGATCCGAAGAAAGAGATTTGCAGTAGTCCAAAATCTTTGACCTTTTGACTGGATGATTTAACCCTTTAACATTAAGGGAAAGTATATTTAGTCCAGACATAGAACCAATATCAGGAAAAAAAGATATTCCATATGTGACACATGAAGCGCAACAACCAGGAGAGCTAACCAGCAGACATCAACAGCCAACACAAAACAGGGTGAGACCAAAGAGGAAATCCGAAGAGAAAAAAGGAAAGAAGAGGAAAAAGAAAGCAAGAGAATACAGAAAAAGAGAGAGAGAAGGGCCCATCCGGCAGGTCTGAAAAAGACCAAATTCATACAAGGGGGGACATGGGAAAAAGAGCGAGGGGCCAACAGGAGAAACAACAACAACAGCATAAAAAGCCCCAGAACAGTGCATAGCTGATTATACATTTTAAAAGAAAAACTATCTAAAAGCTAAGAACTGGAATTAATTATAACTTTTTAGAAAATGAAGCGAAATGAGAGACTATAAAGGCAACACGTTTGACCAAATTAATATATATATAACAACTAAAATGAATCATAGAGAACGGTAAGAGCAGGAAAGAGAGAAAAAGAAAGCACGTTCAGGCAATAAGAGCTGGTGGAAAGTGAACTAAAAGATAACATTATTATTAGGTAGAACCAGACCAAAAGGGACTCCATCAAGAGAAAAAGGACCATAATGAAGAGAAAAGAAGAAATACAATCTAAAGCATACTATATGATACAATATGGAATAATAAGTGAAACATAATAAAAAACGGTATATAGCATCCTATCAATATAACAGTCAGTGAATCCCTATGGCAGCTAAATAAGAGACCTAATACTACATATAAATATGTAAAATCTATATACAAACTTATAGATAACTGGCCATGAGTAAATAAAGCCAAATACACCCAAACTGGCAGAGTAAGTATACTTGCCTAAGTAAGTGGGCATGTAGGTAAGAGAGGCATAAATCTATCAAGTACAAAGCATCTATAAAAAACTAACCTACTCGAAAAAGACAATTAATAACACAATGTAATCAAATCACTCAATGAAAAAATCAATAAAGAAGGTATAACTAGCAACTATATGAATGACCCATTTTGACTCTAAATATAGTCATAAATAAATACCTAGTAAACAGATATGATTAAAACACCTAGACAAACCATACAACAACACGTTGATAAAGCAAAGAAAAAAAACAATGACCAACTCCATAAAATACGAAATAACAAAAAACAACCATGAAGCAAAAAGACCGACCACAAAAGGATAAGATAAACCAAATATCACCACAAAAGTCGACGCACATACCGAAGACAAACAACGGGAAAGGAAAAGGACCATGACCTAATACGTCGAGAGACAAACTGGGGAGGCAAGGAGTAACACGACGACACGCGAACAGGAGTGAAGTCAAGCCAACATGAGATGCTACCACAAAAAATTAAAAGGTTTATACAATAAAACTAACAACACTAAAGACCAAAACACCATAACGATAATAGGGGAGCACCAAGAAACGACAGAAATACGTCAAAACCAATGGACAAAGAGACCACCGCGCAGATCTAAAAGCAGCTAGACTTAATAGATCTGACAAAGACAAAAAACAATGGATTATGTATAGCCGCATCAGGTGCCAGAAGAACCAGGAACATGTGAAGCCCCCGTTTGAAGATCCATCTGCAACTCCATTTGATTATCCAAAAACGAGGCCAAATCCGCAGGTTCGTCAAAAATTCTGACACGACCTTTGAAAGTAATGCGGAATTTTGAGGGACCAGCAAAGGAGAAGGGGATATTCATCTCAGACAAACGCTTCCGAAGATTAAGAAAGCCCTTCCTCCTTATCACCGTGTCCCTGGCAAAGTCCTGAGAAATTGAGATACGATGGCCATTCCAAGAGACAGCTCTAACCTTCCGCATATGAGCCAAGATCTGCTCTGTATGTTGATGACGCAGCGGTTTAAAAATTATCGCTCTTGGTTGCGTAGCAGACTTGGGGCGAAAGGAGGGGACACGGTGTGCCCGTTCCAGTTCAAAATCTTTATGGAAAGAAATTTGTAGTGTAGATGGAATCCATTGATAAAGAAACTCTATCATGGAAGATGCATCTTTCTCAACATCCTCTGGAAGACCAAAAATACGCAGATTGGATCTACGATTACGATCCTCTTGTTCAGTGAGGTCTTTCCTCAATGCTGCCATGGAACGCTCTATCTGCGTGAGAGATCTAGAGTGCTTTTGCATGGTATCCTCTGCGCCACTAATCCGTGCTTCTGTACCTGAAACACGAAGGGAAAGGGCCTTGAAATCATTCCTGATGGCTAACACCTCCACCTGCAGTAAATCTGTATTAGTCTTAGTAGACTGCGCAATTTCATAGACCTCATTAAGGCGCGTCAGGATGGACTCAAGAGTCGAATTAGTGTCTTTAGGAGCAGGCTCAGGTGTTGGGGAAACCTGTTTGGACCTCTTAAGAGATGCTTTAGAGTCCTTAACGTCTTTAGCATTCGGTGAAGGGGCCATATTCTCAGCCATAGGGCAAACCACCTCAATAGGAACAAAATACACCTCCTCAGATAGAGTGAGAGCAAGAAATGCCAGGAGCTGTAAAAACACTCAATGTGCGAGATGAAAAATGGGCAGGAAGAAATAATGCACTTGCATCAAAAAACGCCGAACAGAGAATATGGCAGGCGATCACAGTCAGAAAAAACCACCTCACAAAAAATATCATGTGCTGCAGGCGCAAGTAGGCACACACCGACTACGAAAATAACCAAAATCAAGCCCAGAGCAAAGAAGCCTCACATAAGGAAGTGGCAGTGCGTCTGACGAAAAATATAGTAGCAGAAACCTCAAAAAGTTCACACAGTGGGCAGCACTGCAATAGGCGGCAGGAAAAAACAAAATACACTCAAGAAAAGTGAAAAAAACGTCACCAGCTCCTGTATGCCTCCATTCCTGACAGGATAATCCAGTAGCGTCGTCGTGTAGAAGCGAGAGTAAAACTCCCTCACAGAAGAAACAAAATGGCGGCCGCTCGTCGTGAAAACATGAAGCGCCACCTTAAAATGCCGATAAATGGACTCTGGCCATTCTCCACCACCAGAAAACTCCCTCGTAGCATACACGGCAGTTTCCCAGGCAATATTTCATCTTCTGCACTGAGCGGGGTATTCCTCAGCGTCAGCAATGTCTCCGTCGGCCCTCGCTCTTTACGGAGCTCTAGCGCGAACCGCCATCTCGCAGCGGCGCGCAAGCCACGCCCCCAGGGCATCCCTTTCTAAATACCGATTTGCATTGGTATGTACGAATGTTTTGCAACTGAAATGCGGTTGCAAAATATCCACACTTTACCACCAACTCAAAGTTGGTGACAACAAACTCACAAAATTGAGAATGTTTAAAAATATATTTTTTTAAGAGCAGGCACTGGTCCTATGTTGCATTTTTTGTCTTTTTAAATGCATTCTGTTTTTCTTTCAGGAAAATTGGGCTGCATTTTCAAAAAAAGAAATTGCTTTATTTCAAAGCAATCACAGACATGGTGGTCTGCTGACCAAAGTGGGCCACCATCCCTGTGATTGCAGCGAATCATAGTGGGTCACAATTGGCAACCTGCCTCATTAATATTCATGAGGTAGGTCTATTTGCGACCCACTAAGAATAGCCGTTTAGGCAATAGGGGATAAATAACCCTTCTGCACTTTAGAAATAGCCTTTACCAAACAACGATTACTAAAAAATTGCTATTTGGTAATCGGTATTACTGTGGTTCGTACATCTAGCTCTTAATTTCTGCGCACTCCTTGAAGTTGCATGACAATCTCTTTTCATAACAAATTATTTTAATGAAAATAAAACTCACACACGTTTTGGCAGCATTTACTGTGAACAAGGGCCTTGTGAAAAAAATGCTAAAAAGCAGAATTCAGCAAAAAAATCCAAAACTTCTTAACTTTTTTGAGAGAAAAATCATAATATATGCCTGAGTCCAAAAGCCTTTTCACATATCTTAAAAAAATACCATATCAAAATGCTCACTGAAAAGAAAACTGTTTAAATGGTTTAAAGTAATCACTAAAACGGAGTAAAACAAAGATATGTGTGCAGTGAGTTTGTCAATGTAGACTTTGCTACTAAGCTGTCCTAATGCCTTTTTCAGGCTTTCTTGATGTTGGAAACTCGAGACAAGCAATCTGAGTCAAGAGCGTACCCCCAGAACAGAGAATGTTTGCGTGCTATATAGGAGGATTCCCCAGAGGATAACAGTGCACACGTTGTAACCTTGCTTAAAAGGAATTCTGATGCACAGTAGCAAGAGATGTTGTTAGAAACTGGGTTTCTGGTAGGCAGAGTTCCACAATCCAAGGCAGGGCAAGTCAAATACACACCATAAATTAACCTGTGCTCAACCTCTGGTAGCTTGGCACAGAGTAGTCAGGTATAAGTTAAGAGGCAACATGTAATGTGTTTGTGCAACACATCAAACAATAACACAGTGAAAACATGCAAATAGACTCCACAACACTTTAGGAAAACAGATTATGATTTTGTAAATAAAACAAGACCAAAATGGCAAAAGTCTAAAAAGTAAAACTCAAGTTATGAATTTTCAAAGATTAAAAATAAAAATAGCACTTAGAAGCGAATAGCGCCCAAAGGGTTAAATGGTCTCACTGGACCGGGACAAAGTCAAGAGTTTAGGCCGCCCACGATGGAGTGCAGGCCGGCTACAGGACTCACACAGGGCCTGCTGAGCAAAAGTACCTTAATACTTGAAGCAGCACAAGATGCGTTTGTGAACGCCACACAGTGGGGATATTGATCTGGATTTCTCCATGCAACTTCGGCGATGTGTTGGTTCCATGAACAAAGTGCAGGTTCTGGAGTGTGGCGGTTCCAAATGCGATGCACTGGGTTGGTCCACGCTGGAAAGGTGATGTGTCGATCTTCTCTACGCAGTGACAGTGATGAATTGGTTCCAAAGTGGTGATTCCGGAGGTGATGCAGCAGTTCTGGGTATGATGCACCGGTCTGGTTCCTGCAACAATGGTGATGTGTTGATCCTGATCTCATAGCAGCTGATCCATCGGTTCGGGGCAACAGTGCTGATACGTGGGTTCTGGCAGATGCAGCACTTTATACTAATTTCCAAAGGCCCTGGACTGGATTGGCACCACTTGGCAGAGCAAAACTTGCAGCACACAAAGTCCACATGCTGTTTGAAAGATGAAGGTGATGTCTTTGATATCGCTGAGACCTCAGAAACAGGAGGCAAGTCAACAAACCCTTCGAGGTTACTTAGGTTCTAGGATGTAGAGATGCAGCTCCAGTCCTTCACACTGTCAAATAAAAAGCAGTAGGTAGCAAGTCAACAAAACAAAACAGTTCAGCAAAGTGCCAGTTCCTCCAGCAGCACAGCAGTCCTTCTTTCTGGTAGAATGTCCTCAGTTCCAGAAGTGTTCTGAGTTGGTATGGTCAGATGTCCTGTACTTCTGCCCAGTTGTGCCTTTGAAGTGGGGGAGACTTTAAAGAAGGGTCTTTGAAGTGCACAGATGTCCCTTTTTTCCTGCTCTGGTTCCGGGGGGTATGCAGCCCTTTGTGTGTTCAAAGCACAGCCTAATCCGGTGTAAGTGTGAGGCTGTATCCAGCTCTACCCTTCGGTCCTCTCAGGAAAGATGCATGAGGTCACACAAAGTGAACTGTCACCTAGCCAGTGATCAGAGACAGGTAGCAGACACCAAAGGGCTAAGAGCAGGAAAATGTCCAACTTTCTAAAAGTGGCCTTTTCAGGATGGTAACTACAAATCCAATTTCACCATTAAAGAGGATTTGTCATTACCAATCCAGAGGTACTAAACATGGCAGATCACTGATAGAAAATATTGAAAACAAAAATATTGTGTGGACAGAATATTGTGTGAAAAATGTTGAGGACCAAAATATTGAGAAGGTTAGTGCAAATAGGTAAGTATAGACTTACTATCCTTAACTCCACTTCAGTGTACCTTGAAGATATATATATTGTCAAGGTACATATATAGAGAGTTATATATAGTAATACTTGACTTACCTATAGAAAATTACCTTCAGAATATTATTGTCCTCAATATTATACCAAACATGAGATCTCTACCTTCTCCTAATTAGTAATAACAGCTTATTAAGTGTAACAAGGAATTCCCAATGTTAACCTACGAGAGGGGTAGGCCTCTCAGTAGTGAAAAATGGGAGTATTTCACTACCAGCAAATGCAAAAATTAAAAGTACATGTCCTTCCTTTTAGTTGCATAGCACCCTGCCCTATGGGCTATTCGGGGCCTACTTTAGGGGTGGCTTATATGTAATAAAAGGGGAGTTTAAGGCCTGCCAAGAGGTTTAACTTACCAGGTTGACATGGTAGTTTAAGCTGCACACACAGACTCAACAATGGTAGGCCTGGGACATATTTAAAGTGCTACTTGTGTGGGTGGCACAATCAATGTGGCAGGCCCATTAGTAGCATTTAAATTACAGACACTGGGCACCTGTAGTGCACTGTACGGGGGAATTCCATGTAAATTAAATGTGCAAATTGCGGTTACAACAATGCTGCCACATTTTTAAGGAGAGCGCACAAGCACTTTAGCACTGGTTACTGGTGATAAAGTGCGCAGAGTCGCAAGCCAAAAAATCCAAGGTCAGAAAAAGAGGAGGAAGAAGTAAAAAAGTTTGGGATGACCTTCCAATTAGGGCCATTTTCCAACAAATGTTATTCTAGAATGAGTACATTTTGATCACACATACTTGCTCTAACCACAGAGCAGCCGCACGAAAAGGAGATTACAGCTGCTAGGAGACTAATCAGCATAGAATTATATGGGACTTGCAAGACTGAATAGATAGCATATAATTCTCTACATCAGCACTGAGTGAACATATTCATGCATGGCCAACATGAATTAGATTTATGGGGTCACTTACACTTTGGCAGTTGGACCTCCAGCCCACCAGGTCAGAGGAGGCCCTAGCCTCTCCTGTCCTGGAGAAGGGCTACCCGCCATAAAAATATCCATGCCTGCCTGGTGGGGATCTCTATGCCTTCAGTGTATGCACCAAGTGCAGTGAATGCTCTGAAGACAGAGCAGTTGGCTGAGGGGATTCCATGTTCCTATGGTGCCCCCTCATCCAGTCTTTGAATTAGTGAATTAACTACCAAAGCTGGGGTTTGTATCAGTAAGACAAAATGTCAGTGACTCTGACATGCAGAGAGTTTTCTAACTGCACGTTACCCCCACCGCTTGTTTTCTTTGCCTGGGTCGGTCTCCAAAGAATCACATAGATGTCCAAAATAGGCAAATCCAGTGAAGTGACTCTGCTCAGAATACCACTGCGACCTCCTGGCCCTGTGGTAAATAGGCTGGTAGGTCATGGATTTCTCACGGCAGAGTCTGCAGAGATTCTGCCATTGAAAACTTGGTGCTCCATCCACTTCTAAATGAGGCAGAGGAACTGAAAGTTTGGCAGGATCACTCGCAATTTTTAATGGGCGCTCCTGCTGTGCTATACTTTAAATAAGGCCTTACATTTCCTCAGATGTAAATGAAATAGTGCAGCAGTTGGCATTCCTTGGAAACATAACTGTGGAGGGACAGAAAAGGAGATGTAGGAATGCCATATTTGGTATCTTACATAGGGACATCTATTGGTATAGAGACACCCTTTGACATAATGAGATAATTTCTTCAATAAAAAACAGGAAAATTCCATTATTTCAAGATGTAAGGCCCTATTCAGAGTTTGGCTTGTCTGCCATTTTACAAGTACCATTGCATATAATGCAGTTGTAATACTGCCATGTTTGAGATGGACTAACCTATCCGTCACACTTTAAATTAGGCCCTTATATTCAGCAGAGTCTCCCATTCAAGTTTTAATCACAGAGAGGAAGTTTTTTGGGGGTAGGCATTATTAAGCAAAAATGATAAGTGAGTGGCTGAAATGTCTTTGAACATGTGTGAGAAAGACGTAGGACTTCCAATTTTCCACAGTTAAAACTTAGTTCAAGTTTGGAAAATAAGATGCAAGATGTCATCAATACCTCACTCCAGGCTATTACATACACTGCTCCCAGTCCTGAACTTTTCACCTACAACCATTGCTTTCATGTGTTATTCTAATTAGGTCAAAGGATGAAAATCAAAACTACAACACCCAGAATGCTTTAAGTGATCACGAGAAAGCTCAGGACTGTAGGTTAACGCAATTTTTCATATCGCCGTCCGTCGCGGGAAAATAACAGTGGTAATATTATATTCTCAACACAGTACCGGGACGGCGATAAAAATCACAAGCCTAACATGAAAAAAGTGGCGATGGGACCAACCGCGATAAAAAATCAGCCATAAGCTGCGCCAGACCTGCAATTCACACACGACAGGTGGGAAAAATCACTATAAAAACAGAAAAAAAGAACACAAACAAAACCAAAACAACTGTGAAGCACAATGGAGGTAGCCGGAGCAAGTACAGAGGACAACCAGAATCCCACAAGCACCATAGAGGACCAGCCTGGGACCTCAGGGTCAGGGAAGGGCAAGGAGAAGAAGAGGAAGACGCGGTTCAGTCTGCAGGAAAACAGGATCCTGATAAAGGAGGTGATAGAACACCATCAACTACTGTTCGTCACCTCCACTGTGTCAATGGCAACAAAAAACAGACAATGGCACTCCATCGTGGACAAGATGAATGCATTTGGACTGCTGAGGAGGACAATGGAAGAGGTCAAGAGGCGCTGGAATGATGTGAGGCACAAAACCAAGCAGAAACTCTGCAACAACCAGAAGGCAGCAATGCAGACTGGAGGTGGGAGTCCAACGCCACAGAAGGAGCTGGATGAGATGGAGGAAATGGTGTCCACAGTCATCAGTGTGGTGACGCTGGCAGGAGTTGGGGGACCGGACACTGCTCAACATGACCTGGCACAACAGCAGCAAGGTGAGTAAAGACCTGGTACTGGGGGGATGGGGGGAGATGGGCACAATGGCACACATGGACAATTAAGTGTAGCACAGTGCACACCCACAATGACTCTGGATCATGTCCTGGATCCCTTTGTCACACTGCAGCACACCTACAAACAGCAAGTAGGCCTTCGTTGACTATGTGCCCAGAGGGGGCCCTTCCCACACATCACCAATCTCACAACCAACCCATGCACATGTGCCAAACCCAGCAAAGCAGCATGTCTGTGAGCCACGCTGACAATGCAAGTGACACTGCATGACGAATAGCATGGCTGCAGTCAATATATCATGACATGTTGCACGCCACGACACTGAGGTGGCTGAGTGTGGATCACATCAGTAAAGGAGCAGCTCACACTCTGACACATCCACGTGCACAAACACCTCCTGATGTCAACAAGACATCTTCGGATAAACCATACCCCAGAGTCCCAAATCCCACCAAAAGCACAATTTACCCAAGTATGCAACATCTCAGCACTGTATAAGCACAGACGTCAAAGGCAAACCGCCTTAAAGGGATAAGGGGCAGAAAAATCAGAGCAGCAGGGGCGACTCTCCCAAAATGTAGCACACACACATAACATTCAGAGCACATCAACATTGACAACAGTGTGGTACAAACTGCAACACATACACAACAGAACAGAGGACACAACTGCTGCTGCTTGTGTGTAGAAACTGGCCAATCACATTTGGCATAGCAGGGAAATGTGAGATGGCAATGTACAAGTACAAACACACATCCACGATGTTGTCGAAATGTCCACTGTCCCTCATCAAATCGGCAGCTCCTCCCAAACAATCACTATGTACATTGTCATGCAGTCTGTATGTAAACTTGTACAATGCGTCAATATACAGGTGAACACAATGTTAAACTGCATCTCCCCTTCACATTGGAGAGGGAGAATCAACACCTCCTGCAGAGGAGACCGAACATCTCTTCACTGATGATGAAGAGGACCTCCCCACTATTGACCCCAACGCCCTCCAACAGCTTATGGACACCCTCAGCACCCCACACCCAGGAGCAGGGCAGCCCAGGTGCTTCGAGGAGACCCCACCCCCTCCACAGACCACACAGAAGGAAGCACCCACCACCACGGCTGTCTCCCAGGACCCCCACGAACAACACATGGCATTCCAATGCCATGAGTTAGGGTGCCAGGAGAAGATGGTCCATCAGTTGTGAGTGGGGTTCGACCGCATGAAGCCAAACTAGGTGTAAATGTAAATGTAAATGTCAAGTTACTTATAGAGCGCACTGTCACCAGACGGCCACCTTGCGTGTGTCGCCTTTGCGGTTTCCTGGCGCTGATACTCATACCACTGTGGAACCCCTCCTGGCTTTCCCTGTGAAGTGTCCACTCCTGGGCACCCCCAGGGTGAAGCCAGGCATCCTTAGCGCTGTTGGGGCCGGTGTGGAGGCTAAGCAAGCTATTGCCCAGAGTTGCAGCGTGGGGCCCGTGATTAGAATAGGCACCGAGGCGAGAATAGACAGGTCCGAGGAAATTGAGCCCGAGCCCCGCCGAGGCGGGAATCGAACCCTTGTCTCTGGCCAGAACTCTGCTTCAGGGTCTGCTGTCTAACCATTGAGCCACACTCCTCCACTCCACTCCACTCAGGTGTGATATGTGGATGTCTAAGTCCCATCAGGGACCACTTACAGTCCCTAACGGACACCCACAGTCCGCTTCATGCTCTCCAACGATCCATGTCTTACATCGCTGGAGTCCTGACTCTGAGATAAGAACAACTGTCTAGTCAGAGTGGCTCCAGCGATGTCAGCCAGGAGTTGGGACACATGCGGAGGGTCATAGAGAACATGGTGCAGATGCAGGCGGAAAGAATGGCTGCCACGGCTGCACTCCAGCAAAATGTAGCTGGGATCTTCCATGCCCTGCAGACCCTCATCATGGCATTGCTGCCACAAGGCCTGAGGTGGATAAATGCTGCTGCCACTACTGCATCCACATCTCCGCCCCTTGAAGTGTCAGAGGCCACACAGTGTGGCAGACAATCCACCTCCGGCCCCTGATGTGTCACTGCCACACAGTGTGGCAGACATTCCACCTCTGACCCCTGATGTGTCAGTGCCACACAATGCTGCAGACAAAACCCACCACCCACATGTGAGGCACATGAGACATCAGAGGACGAAGATGCGGATGATTCTGCCTTAGTGGCGAGAAGGAATCGGTAGCATTCATCTCCGCCATATGGCCCGTTTCTGCTTGGTTCTGCCCTCTGCATCATCACCTTCCACTGTCCCGTGATACACTCTGCAACACTCACCTTGGACTTCGACTTGGACTGCCTTATTCTGTTTGTTTACCAATGACACAGCAATCAGACTGCGGACTGAACCCTTCCTGTACCGATGAGCTTGTTAATCCCTAAAGGACTCTGGCTAGCTCTCCACGGGGCAACAATGTAATGGTTTGCAGGGCCCTGTCTTGCTCCAGCTTCAACACTCCACAGAATGTTAATAAAACATTCTAACTCACACAGATGTGTCATGTCTATGATCAATCAATATGAGAGTATGGATGAATTTTGGGGCAGTGATTCCCCCTCACATCAATGTTGCTAATGTTGTGGGACTTGAGTCACAGGGTGCAACTCTCTGCATCATGGTGGTACATATTCGACCCCAAAAGACACCCTGTTGTCTTTTCTTGGTCACAAATGGCAGCCTTTATGTCATGAATTTGGATACATGTGATACGCTGCTGAGTGGGATTACGTACTATCTGGGACACCCTGAAATGGCATTTTGAATACGTGACACCCTAAACAGCCCCTCTGTACAGAGGTGACACACCCACCATCTAATTGCCATTTGTCAGATTGTTAGCACTAAATGTTGCACTTACACTTGTCAGAGTGATGTGCTTATGCAGAGGAGTGACATGCACAATGGGGATGTGTGTTGGAATGAATTTCTTTGCACGTGCTGTGCCTGTGGTCATTTTGTCCTGTCCCATGATTGCTAAGGACAGTCACAATGTGATGTGCTGATGTGAAGAAATTGCTAATTTTTGTGTTCCTTTGGGCTTTTCCTGCTGCAGCTGCACTGGGGTGTGGTCCACCTGCCTCATCGAGGTGACATGCTTCATCATCTGGGATCTCCTCTCAGCTATAAATCCTAGTACAGCAGAGGGCTACAACCCCCTCACTGTGAGAGCACAGGGATGTTTTTATTAGTAATGCCCCTATCGTACGGTTCCTAAGACTCAGAATGAATAGCTAAAGTTGTAGAATTTGAGTGATGAGCGCAGTGCAAACTAAAGCAAAAATGTGTTAATGTGAACTAAAACAAACTATCAGGAGGCATAAATATTCTTTAATGTTTGTCTTGTGATATCAGGATTAAAAACAGTGCAAATATAGCAGTTTTAACAAAATAACTGCAACCGTGGTCTACATGTTTCGGCTATGATGACCCTATAGGTGTCCAGCATTCTTCAGGACCTAGATATAAATTGCTACTGCATAATATGTGCTCAAAAAAAGGAAAGTTAAACTAAACAATTTATGTATGGATACGATACAACCTATACCACACTAGGTCTCAGTTGAAAGTTCCATGTGTATAAGTCAACCTGCGTACAGAAATTAACTAAACATCAGTTACTTAGATGTTAGTGAGATACATACATATAACATTGCATCAAACTAACTCTCCTGATGTACAAACGTAACTTACCCGTCTCTTGCGAGTAAGGGACAACAGCTCAGGACGTGAGGCACCGCTCTGAAAAAAGAGGTTATCTGGCTGTGAAAACGCTCTAGCTTAATCTAAGTGATACAACTCAATAATGAATGAATGAATGAATGGAAACTTGTAATCGTGCTACTTAGCCCGAAGGCATCAAGGCGCCTAAACAAAACAGTTCGAAAAAGAGGCAGATCGTATCTAAGCGTAGGCCCTGGCAAAAAGCCAGGTCTTAAGGGCCTTCCTAAAAGCCAGAGCCGAGGGAAGAGATCTTATCTCCAGAGGCAGGGAATTCCACTGCCTGGGAGCAAGAGTTGAGAAGGCTCTACCTCCCCACCTAGCCTTACGTATCCTGGGCACTGAAAGCAGAAGTTTATTTGACGACCGGAGGGTTCTGGGGGGAATGTATGGGACCAGCAAATCCTTCATACCCCCAGACCGATTAGTTGCCAAGGCTCTATAAATCAAAGTCAGGGATTTAAAGGATATCCTGGACTCAATAGGGAGCCAATGTAAGGTCCTTCTTGCTTGATGGGTCTTGGCCCGTTTAGGCAGGTCCAGGACCAGTCTAGCGGCAGCATTCTGCACCATCTGTAGACGAGACACCAAGCCCTTATTGATGCCCAAATAAAGAGCATTGCAATAATCAAGTCTGGACCCAATCAATGCCAGGACAGTATGTTTCCTGGCCTGGAAAGACAGATAGTGCCTGATCCTCCTTAAGATGTTTATCAGTCCCCAACAGGTGGAGATGGTCCTGCTTACCTGTTGATCCATCCTCAAAAGGGGATCGATCAAAACACCCAGATTTTTGGCCAGGGTCGACGGAGTAGGGCACACCCCCATAGAGGGCGGCCACCAATCAGTTGACCAGAAATCCTCCTTTCCCCCGAACACCAGAAACTCTGTTTTATCCCCATTGAATTTCAATGAGTTACCCACCATCCATTGAGCGACTGCCTTCAAACAGTTTTTAAAATTGGAGGCAGCCAGGATAGTGGGTTGGGTAAAGGACAGCAGAATCTGTGTGTCGTCAGCATAAGAGATTACCTCCATCCCAAAAGATCTAATAAGCCTGGCCAGTGGGGTAACATAGATGTTAAAAAGGGTCGGACTTAAAGCCGACCCCTGAGGGACCCCACAAAGCACAGGAAGGGATGGAGACAGAAAATCCCCCAGCTTTACCCTCTGTTCCCTCTGATTGAGAAAGGATGTCAGCAGACTAAGTGCTGTGCCCTTGACCCCGATCTCCCTCAGCCTTGATGTTAATACTGAGGGAGACAATACACACTGTGAGTCACTAAAGATCTCGTTGCGTGTTTAGTTAATGACAACAACTATGTGTTAATGAAAAAGACTCTATATACAAAAAACGTACTTCAAACAATTAGGCTGACTCCAACCGTTACGTTGCTGCAGTCACTGGAGCAGCCAAACTTGAAGTAACGCCACACTCTTAAGACTTCATATGTGGCTACCCAATATTCAATAGGAGTGAGATGATAAAAATAGTCTAACTCGGCAGTCAGCACGAGTTGACCATACCTTGTTAACTAGTATTTGCCATATTGCGGAAATCCCTAATGCAGTATTACAGCAGTTGCTGTGAATTTTAGCGCTAACATAGTCAAGAAATGCTGCGGTGGCCTCAGGAAAGAAACAATTTCAAAACCTCTGGGGAGCTTGTATTTAATCTTAGTGATTCTCCATGATTCTGCCAACAACCTGTTCATTATTAAAGGAAACCAACTAGCGCATTAAGCAACAGCACACTCGTGCTGATTAAACCAAGCATCCATTGTAGAATCTATAATTAGTAGCAGTAAGTCCACATAAGCTCTTGTGAAGGCATCTATATCGGGACTACCAACTAGTTTCGTCCGCGTCAGCAGCGCACACATGATAATCCCAACTGAGGTAATAGCGAGCTCGTGATAATCCCAACTAAGGTAATAGCACAGCATTTGCTGTGAATACTAGCGCTGCCCTGGTCAATAGTCGCCACAGTGGTCTCAAGAAGGGAAGAGTGTTGAAAACTATAAGGAGCCAGTATTTAATCTTAGTAATTCTCCCAAAGCCTGTTCATTGGTAAAGAAACCCGCTGGCGCACTGAGCGGCAGCACACTTGTGCTAGTTAAAACCAAACATCCAGTGAAAAATCTGTAATTCATCACAGCAGGTCCACGCATGTTATTGAAATTGCATTTATATTAGGACTAAAAACTAGTTTTGTCCACAGCAGCAGCGCACTCGTCATAATCCAAAGCAAGCATACAGGAGCACGACTCTCAGCACTCTCATTGAGGAACCTACCTCTCCCTGTCTTGTTCTGTGCTGCCTCTGTGGTAGTCCGGGGGGAATGGTCCGGGGGGGCCTGGGGGTGGAGGCGGTGGGTGTTGTGTTGAGACCCTTTGGGTCTCAGAGCTGCATGGTCAGTAGCTCCATGACATGTGTTGTTCTTCAGATGTGGCTCTGGACTGGGCTCCCTTTTATACTGCAGGTTGTCGTCCTGCTTAACATCAGTAGAAGGCAGGTGTTAAATCCCTGCTGCTATCACGCCTCATCGCCTGTTTTTGGATCGCATCGCCAATCTGGCTAGTCATTGAGAATATCGAGAAGTGGTGTTTTCGTGTGTTTTTGCACGGGAACGCCTCCTCTGCATATCATTAGCGTTAGTTGTCGCTCTAATCCGTGGCAATTTTTTTTGTGGAAGTTATCGCTGGTGAAATGGCGATGTTGGCAGTTTGGACCAGCATGAGAATAGGGCGAAAAATCTATCGCCACTTTTGCGGCGCTAATGTGTAGATAAATCGGCGATGAGTCCTTGAGAATATGCCCCTTAGTAAAATAAAATGTGATTTAACTCTAATCCAGTTATCATGCTGTGTTTTATCACTGCTATGTTATTGAGTTACAGACTTTTTCAGTATATCGGGTAGAAACAATTGCATGCAAACCAAAATCAGATAAAAATGGAGGCACAACCACTCGTCTGCAAGATGGGACACTTACTTACGTTTTTCAGTTTGACTTATTTGTGCTTGCTCACCACACCTTTGCTTGGAAATCAAAGTAGCAGGTTATGAGGTCCATCACATGCTTTATCTGTCTTGGCATCATTCATCTGCAAACTCACTAATCTTTTCATCTTACATCCACTCACCAATTCACAATTCCATGTACTTACTCATCCATCCATCCACATCCCACCATTCTCTACATTTGGAGGTGATGTGGGTTGGTGGATAAGTTATGTTGGTTTAACACAGCCTGCAAAGTTCCCAATTTGCTCTTAGTTTTCACTTCTACAAGAGCCGAACCTACTGACTTTGTCAATGTGTGTAATTTACTGCAGTTTACAGCAATTGCTTGGACTCTTGATTCTGTTTGGAATCATTGAGTGTAGATGAGTTTCAGTTTAAGGTTTTCCATATGCACATGGCTCTGTGGGAGACATCATATCTGGCAACGTTTGCCTTATGTCTCTGAGAGCCTCATTACAAGAGTCAAGGCAATCCCCACTGAACTAGCAAACAATTTTGGGCTTAGATTTGCAGGAATTTATAAGCTGCTTAATAATAAATGAAGCAGTGATCACACACTGAAGAAGAATCCTTTTTTATAAATGTGAAATATTTTGAAACTTGCATTGTCAACTCTTTTGCTGCTAGGCGTTTGTTCTGCACATCATACGTTGTGGTACAGCAAGGGTTGCTGGTGCAAGAGTGAGCCTTGTGGCACGATATGTATTGATAGAATATTTCATTTTTGGCACAAAACGCTTTTTTTGCATTGGAAATCTGCCCTTAAAGTAGCACAAATACTGCTTTGCATGGCTTTGCGATACTTTGCCAATAGGTGAACCGTGTGTGACACTTCTCGGCCCCACTGTACCACCCTTCGGTTTTGAGGCAAAGTCAGATCTACATGCATTTTCAGACCTGACTGTGCATCAACAAATGACGCCTCCTCGACAGAGGCCGTAAGTGAAAGAAGTTCTCCGAGTAGGATTAAGCTTCAATCATTGGATATGTGCGGCACTGTACAGCAAACATCCAACATGTTACATGTCAATAAATGGTATAATCCAGGAAGGATGGCATCCCAGTACAAAACCCATGCTAGACATCACGCAGGCACCTTCGCACTTTAGTGAGTGTCACTGGGTGGCCCTTGTGTGCACCGGCACAAGGGAAGAGTGCAGCAGCAGGCCAAAGTGGGTACATATGTCTCTGTGCCACTCTCAATGAAACACACAACTTTGGTTGCTGCGCTGTGTTATTTTTTAGTAACTCTATCCCAGTGAATCCTTCAACAAGTGGGTCTGTTCGAGTGAGACCTCTCAACTGCTGCTTCATGAACAATCTATCAAGAGAAACTCTTAAGACATGGGCTTCAATGAATTCTAACAGTATGTGTCTGCACTGCCCCGTCCTTAATGCCTGAATGATGTGTCTCTGAATCCTGGCAGGCTCGGGACACCCTTCTAACCCATGGATGGAAGAAACTAAAAATAGTAAAAGTGTGTAGAGCGACCCTTGGACTTTGCCAAACATATCAATGCTAGACTTCAAATTTTGAACTCAGAAAGGCTTAATATAAGTAAACGAGGGAGGCAACACCTTAAGAACGACAAGCAATGACAAAGCCAATAGATCTGGCTATAATATGATTAAACACCCAAACATTTGTGCACACCATTGTTTGCATGAAGTAGCATAATCAAGTAAATCTTTGGCTTTGGCAATGCTTGCATTCATTCATTCATTCATTCGAAAATCTTTATTCGATTCTTACAAATCATAAAAGTACATGATTACAGTAATAAAATATACACAATGCATGCAAATTATTCCATATTACATTTTACAAAAACTTAGTGTAACCAAACAGCAAACATAGTTTCAAAACAAGGTTTTCTGTAGGCTGCCAATTTCAGAGTGTCAGAATAAATAAATAGCTTAAAATTACTTAAAGCCCTATTCCCCGATTTCCCTATCACAATTCATATATTTTCCTGATTCGCAAAGCAGTTCTAATAAAATTTAACTCAGCGCAACAAATGACGGCATTGGACAGAGATCGTAAATGATTAAAACCGTCCAAGTATGAACAAGTGGCAATTTCCCTCAGAATAAAACGTGCCCTTACATCTTTATATGAAGTGCAAAACAGCATAAAGTGCATTGTGCTTTGTTCGGCTGAATTATTGCATGGACAGGGAGTCAGTCTCTCACACCAACTCGCCTGGATAGGAAAAGCCGCTAGAAAGTGCAATGTGCAGAGACGAAACATCGTCAGAAGGAAGCGGGAGTGTGTATGGGTACTAAAAGATCAATGAAATTGTTGGATTTTTGGCGACCCATAGAATGGGGTCTCATAATCCAGGTTAGGTAGAACTAACTCATTATAATAGGCATTTTTAATCCTTGATTTTATATTAGA
The DNA here is from genome assembly GCF_964204655.1 of Triturus cristatus. NCBI lineage: Eukaryota > Metazoa > Chordata > Amphibia > Caudata > Salamandridae > Triturus > Triturus cristatus. Next base: position 1,530,577,586 of record NC_140591.1, read on the forward strand.
TGGTGTGCCATCTGGATTTTCAAAAATATTTCCTAAACCAATCTTACTTAAAACATTTTTGACATAACAGAGCCAGGGAATAGATGAAACATTTTCTAAATTTAGACAATCCCTTATGATCGCTCTGGTAAATGATAACTCTTCCGATGACCACACTTTCCTCCATAAAATCAGGGGCGTGATTTTGACTCTATATTCTATCAGAGTACTCCTGTCGCCATCGTGGGTCCTTCCACTCATTGAAGGAGCCACGATGGCGACGGGAGTACTCTCCGTCATATGATATATATTCCTCTACACATACTGAGACTACATTTTAAGTCCGATCGAGATATGTGTCATACATATACGTGCTACCCGGGAAGGATACGAGATATATTTTAGACCCATATGATATGGGACCACGCACAGGTTTTACCTGGGGTGTGGTGAATCTGTTCTGATAAATTTACGTATGCCCTGAGGAAGTGGCTGGGCGATTTACCAAGACGAAACACGTGTTGGCTACTGGTTACATCTTGGTTATACCATCTATACCAATCTGCTGTTATGAACCTGTGTATAATACATCCATTATTATGAACAGGATGAAAGAAATAAGAAAATAAAGAAGAACAATGATTGAGAATATATTGGACTGACACCTTATTGGACTGATGTTCTATTGATGTGGATTGCTTGCCTGTCTTTTGCTCGGGAACGATATCTGTAGTTCTGCATTTAAAGTAGAGGGAGGATATTTCCTTGGACCTGAATGGGCATGATCTGCCTTGGACAATGCCGTCTCCACTTCCTGCTGGGAAGCTGGCCCAGAGAGGACCAAACTGGTTTGGAATAAGCACATACACTCTCTGCCCAAGAGAACAAAGAGAAATGCAGTATAAATATTGGGGCCCAGACCCCAGAACTTTAGAACTCACTTGGATCAAAGAACCTGCCAAGAAGAAGAGCTGGAATAACTACAAGGAGGAGTACTGCTGCTTTGCTGTGTTGTTGCTTTGTTGGGTTAGCCTGCAGTTGCTGCTTCTGTCTTGGGCAGTGAAAGGACTGGACTGAAATTTCTTTTACTTGTTGCTGAGTATCTCCAAGGGCTTGAAATAGTGCTTGCCTCCTGTTTACGAAGTCTCATGGACAGCAAAGACTTCACTTACCTCTGGCGACTGCCTCTGGAAACGCGATTTCAGTGGCCACATAGGGGGAAACCAGCCGACACTGTCACTGGCACCGCGTCGGACTCTGTGTCCCGAAGGCACTGCCGCACTTCACACCGCAACCCTTGTCTCACCGGCGATGACCGCTGCTGCCGCCACCTAGCCGCTGCTTGTACTGTGACTTGTGGGCACCGCACTCCTCACCGCCTTGCTTCACTCGGCCACCCTAATCTCACCGATTATGTTGCTGCCTGCTAACCATGACAACTGTGACCGCACCATGGTTTGGGAGCACTGCTCGTAAGTTACATGACCCACCACCCCGTCCGACACGGCCATCTGGGCCGACCGACGCCAGCTTCCAGCAACCGGCTTGGTTGCCTGCACCGTGACCTGTCAGCACCGCAACGAGCACAGCCTCACATTGCACCGGAGCCATGGTCTCAGGGATGCCGCTGGACGACCACCACCGAGCCGCTGCCTGCACCGCGCCTTGAGGACACCACATGCCGCACTGCTAAGCTTCACATCGCAACCGCGATGGTTGCCATGACCGGCCTGCACCAACATGATCGGCCGCAACAAAAAGGTACTGTTTACGAGACTGCAAACACCACGACCAACACGGTCGGTCGGAAGTGTTGGATTCTGTTGTTTTCAGCACCAAGGTAGCACCAGACGGAGCTACCACCTTTGAGGAGCTACATTTTTAAGGTTATTTGTGTGAAGTCTCAAATTCTTGAGGTTCACCTGAGAGCCTTGTCGCACTTGTCAGACAGAGGCAGGAGGTCTTCAAGTGCTTACCTGGCGGCATTGATGCAGGAGGCCGGACACAGCCTGTGTCTTTGGCTTGTGCAGCCTCTAATGTAAGGAGACGGGGACTGCTAGGCACCTTCAGAGTCCTCTGCAGTCATACCCTGCTTCTGGGCTGACGTTCATGAACACACAACATAGTAGGTGTAGCCTGCTACAGGCCTGTGCTGGAATCACACAGTAGACAGTTGCAGCCCAACAATGGCCAGTGCAATATTCACAACTAGGTAGTATTAGGCTAACCTGGGCCAGTGCAGGACCCAGGGCATGGCAGAGTACTTTCCTTTTGCAGCAGGCAGGCATTCTTCTAGGCGTTAACCAGACCCTCGGCCTTTCCAGAAAAAAGTGTAGACTTCAGTGATGTTCCCTCTCCTCAGGGAGACTGGCTGTCAGGCAGCCACAAGCCCATGTCATATAGCAGTCTCTTGAATACTTTCAAGTGTATTCCCTTCTTTCATCATGAAGAACTTGGAACTGCAGCAAAGTTGAGTTGGGTGGTCTAGCCAAACCTTTGTACACACTTTCTAGAGAAGGGATGTGTAACCACTGTCTCAGATTTCAGAACCAATTTTGGGTGATTTTATTGTGCTGCTCATCAGACACAGCCTTTGAGAAAAATGATGCTTCTCACAGCAGGCAGCACTGGGACTGTCTCTGTAATGGAGAACCCACAACATAAGCACAATGAAGTGTGAGGTTTTTATACATGACTGTCATAGCCCTTCTGAATAGGAATCAGGGACAGATAAATGGGCACTCCTGACTTGCACATCTAGAAACTGCATTTACTTTACGCCTATCATCTGCAATGGGAGTGTTGAGGATAATGTTATAAGCAGCCCCTTGCTAAAAATGACTTCATGGAATTTCCAAAGGAAGCCTTGTTTCCATCCTCCTCACTTGTGTCTAGGCCTCCATCTTCCAGTCACAGAAACACACTCAATGCATTTCCACAGTCAGGAGATGCTGTCCTCAGCCTTCATCTTATACCATGCCAAACTGGGAGTTATTCCAAATTGGGTCCCACTGGCTTCAGTTATCAGACTCACACTATGATAAAGGTTCTGAGTTTCACATGAATTTAAAAAAGAAAAAGTTCAATAAACCTCACTCTCGCTGACACAGATTGAAAGCTTTGGTCACTCTAATTCATTGTATGCTGCCACCACCTTTATGTCCTTTATGTGCAAAACCCAGGACAGAAACAATTGTCCTTTGTCCACTATGTGGGCAGGCTGGGGGCACATGCCACAGGAGAGGTCCTACTAAATATGTTGTCAAGGCCAGACATATTAGTTTTCCCAATGCTTGTTTTAATTGGCTCCCTAATACGTCCAAGCAGCACTGAGAGTTTTTAAGAACTATTCTTACCTCGACCTGTCACATAGCCTCAACCCCATCTCAACAATTATTTCAAACCCACACAGAGAACAGATACTAAACCCCAGAGAGATAAACAAGTCCAACCTCAAAGCAGTACCCATCACATAGAAAACCACATTGAACACCAAACCCCACCTGAAATGCATACTCCTAAATTGCAGATCGGCCTGGAAACACGCAGCCGACATTGCCGAACTTATTCTTTCCCAATGGCCTTGCCCTACTCCTTCTAACGTAAACCTGGTTAAAGAATGATTCTGCACCAATCCTTGACATCCTAATCCCCCCTGGCTATGACATTGTAAGAGCCGATAGACCGGAAAGATCGGGTGGTGGCATAGCCTGGATACACTGCATCAACCTAGTGGTAACTCAATCACAAGCTATCAACCTTGACACGTGCGAATACCTAGGCATAAACATCGCGAGCAACAACAGTCCCCTATGTAAACTACACTTGGTCTACCACCCTCCGGGCAACAATCTTACATTCACCGAACAAATCATGGAGATCATTTCCTCCAACATGGGGCAACACTGCCCCCAAATCTTCCTCGGGGACTTCAATCTCCACTGGAATGAGCATAACGACCCCACAGTTAACAGCCTAAAAACCTTCCTAACTGACCTCAAACTTGTCCATTTCTGCGATAGCCCAACGCACATACTGCGTGCAACACTGGATCTGGTCATTGCCAGGCAAAACTCAATCATACTTAAATCAATCATCCCTTGAGACTGGACAGACCACTACAGCATCTCCTTCCTCATCACTGAACCAAGGAAGACTCATAAACTCCAACTTAAGAAACCCAAACATTGGAAAAGAAATACTCGCGTCATTAACCAAAAGACCTAACATCCCTCACCAACAATTTTCTATCGCCACCAGTGGACCTCACAGATGTACATGAACTCACAACCCACTACAACAACTCGATGATGAACATTCTCGACAGAGTGGCGCCCCTTCAACTTAAAAGGCCCTCCTTTAAAGACTTCAAACCTTGGTACAATGGGAACCTAAATGATCAACACCGCAACCTGAGACGAGCGGAACGGACCTGGAGAGCCGCACCGTCGCTAGAGCACCTTAAACAACTAAGATCAAGAAGGAGGAATCACAACAAACACATCAGAATCTCCAAAGCTTACTTCTTCAAAGATCAACTAAACAATGCTAGAAATCGACCAAGAAAACTATTTGAAATTATTAAACTTCAATCCTCTCAACATCACACAGACTCCTCTGCAGGCCCCAACGCGCAACCCAATTGCAACACTTTTGCCGCCCACTTCTTAGAAAAATCCAAAATGATAAAAAAAGTGCTCCTTACAGAAAATGAACAACTCTCATTGTCACCCCCACCTAACCCCATCGGGCCATAATCGGCACAAACACTATCCAGCATGATCTTACCCTCAAAAACATCCTGGAACACTTTTAAAATCTTCGATGAAAATGACATCCTCAAGTTAATAGCAACACTCAAACCGTCAAACAACTTCTGCGATCTGCTTCCAGCCAACATCTTCAGTGAGATCAAAACTGCTCTTATACCAATCTGGATAAAGATAGTGAATGTATCTCTATCACAAGGAACCCTTCCAAGCTGCTTAAAAGAAGGACAGGTAACCCCTATTCTTAAAAAACCCAATGCTGACCACACAATTCCAGATAACTACCATCCAATATCCACTATTGCTACACTAGAAAAACTACTAGAGAAGTGCTTCCACTCCCAACTATGCAACCATGTAGCCCAATTCCACCTCATTGACCAATTCCAATCAGGCTTCAGGCAGAATCGCAGCACGGAAACGGCCATGACCCACATCATTGATGACGCAGTCAGAATACTAGATCAAAATGAATCCTGCCTCCTAATCCTCATAGACCTATCATCAGCCTTCGATACAGTCAAACATATCAGTCTCCTAGACCTACTTGAACACAGATTGGGTTTATCAAGAGCTGTCCTGAAGATGTTCGCCTCCTTCTTAGACAACTGAACCCAAAGGATCAAGATTAACCAATCGCTATCCTCGAAAGCACCCGTCACCTTGGGAGTCCCTCAAGGTTCCGCCCTGTCTCCTACCCTCTTCAATTTCATTCATGGAACCCTTAACCGAAATTCTGAAACTCTTCAACATCCACTACCACATGTACGTGGATGATACCCAACTATACCTAAAAATATCATCGCTGGATGACATCCGCCTTCTCAACACAACTTTACAAAAAACCCACATCTGGCTAACAAAATAACACCTCAAACTCAATGCGCTCAAAACTGACTTTCTCCTAATCTCCCCACCACAAGGGCAAGGTGACATAGTAAACTCGATGAAACACCTAACAGCCCTCAAATGCAAACCTCATATTATCGATTCCACAAGATCACTGGGAATAATAAAGGAAAAGAATCTCAACATGAGTGAACACATCAGCACAGCCACCAGAGGATCCAACTTTCATATGAGCATTCTCAGAAAACTAAATCCCTTCCTGAACGACAATAACCTAAAAACAGCTGTTCAATCATTAGTTCTACCCAGAATAGACTATGGTAAAACAACCTTATGTGGCCTGCCGAGATCCAGTCTTGCTCCTCTAAGAGCCTCACTCCACGCAGCTGCAAGACTCGTCACTGGCTCCATAAAGAACAACCACATCACCCTGGATGTAAAGGAACTGAATTGGCAAGAGCACAGCTAAAAATTGCATGCATGATGCACAAAGCCCTGCACCTCAATACACCAAAGTATCTAGCCAATAAACTCGAATTATCAGGCAATAGCAGAACTCTGAGAAGCACCAACACCCTGCTATTGAAACCACAAACATTTAAGAAAAAGGAAACCTACACACGCACCTTCTCTGGCCTAGCACCGAGGATATGGAACACCCTGTCCCAAACAATCAGAATGAACCCCTCCACCACCTCCTTTAAAAAGAAGTCAAACTACTTCTAATTAATAAAACTCTCTACCGATCCCAGCCCTAAAGCAAGTTGTTACCAACCTGAAGCTGCTCATCTACCAAGAAACATGATGATTTCTAAATGAGAAAGACCAACACAATCCTGACTTTCAGCGAGAACTTACAATCTACAAGATCGCATCTTAGATGCTCATTTATATGTGACTAGTGCTCAACTTATCTTGTGATGTAACTTCTGTAAAGCGCTCTGATACCCTCAGCGGGTCTAGTCCGCGCTATATAAAACTTTATAAATAAATAAACAATTCTTTAATGGGCCCACAACTCTAAATGTTCTAAGAGCATTCAGTAACTGATTTTTCCCAAAAGAAGATTTTACAATTTGAGATGAGTCCAATACCAAACAATGAGTATTAGACCTATAAATGAGAAACCTCGAGCAAAGAGAATGAAATATATTACACATAGTCCTTCATGCACTGAGGGCCATTTTGCACTTGCTTGAATCTTTCCAACTTATTACATTCCCCTACTTATCACAACCAGAGCATGACATTTTTGTTTCATTCATTGACTGCACTTAAGCCACAATCTGTTTGTTCCACCACCTTCCAAGCCCACACAGATCTCTGATCCTGACTTCTCCCTACTATCTCCTCTGGCTCAAATTTTGAAGCACACATGCACTCCTTTACTTTTTTTTCTAATCTGATCATCATCTCCCAAATATGGCTCCTTTACACTAAGTAAAGTATCAAAACACTGCTTGCATAACCGATGGACTCCTCCAATTTGTTTTCTTGCATTATGACCATAAGAGTCTTTGGAGAATTGTTACAGGGACATCCAACTTTATTTCAAAATGGCCACACATTTGTGCCATCTTAGTGCTCTAAGAAGCAACACCTAAATACGCATATGTGGAGAACGCCTATATCATTATTGCATATGTAGGTACATCTACCTACTAAACAATTAGTACTTTTGCTAAAGCATTGCCCTGAGGATTATATAAACTGTTTCTCCCGTGTCCTCTCCCATTGTCCTTCATTTCAAACATTCCTGCATCTTTTTTTATCTATCTGGTCAGTGCATTCTGTGGGGGCAGTGGACTTCACCTACCAGCATCCCTTGCTGATCTTGGGCTCCAGTAGGTAGACCATATCATCAGCATCACCTGCAGCGGTGTGGCACCCAGGATGCATTCAGGCCCGTCTGTGCCCGTCATTGACTGGAAGAGGCTGGGCTCAGCCACCCCTCTTATATTTGTTGATATTGACTTGGATACATCCAGAAATCCATGTAAGCTAACTTCAATTATATCCTGTCTCACTTTGGTTGTGGGGGCACTGAGGAAATACAAAATGCCGAACATAGATTGGGGCAAGGGGAACTAAATGTCCAAGCTCTCCTGGCCTACAGGGATCAATACCTGTCAAGGTTTAGAGGAGGGGGGACTATAATTCCCCTGAGTGAGGGGTACAGGGGACCTTCTTAAGTGCCGATGCTACGCTGTAGAGAACTACTTTAGTTGAGGCCCTATCTAGCTATGGAACTCACAATATTGGTCAGACCCAACTAGGACATAAGAAGAAGAAGAGAATCACAAAAACAAGAAGCATACCAGGAGTCATCGCAACGATACAAAATAATGAAAAGGAACCACTTGTTGACTCAGTGACTCTGCCTTCTAGTGTTATTTCTATAGTTACGAATGTACTTGAGACAAAATTAAAAACCATTTCGGAATCTATGCTTAAGACCCTATATGATGAAATTGAAAAGATTTTATGTAGTTCCTTGGAGGGCTTGCAAGCAAAACTCGATACCATTGAGTCATCTGTCGATAATTTGAAGGCACTGATAGCCAGACTTGGCAATGTTCAGTTGCCCTCTGTTATACAAAGTGTTTGGGGAGCTCCTGAAACTTCCTATAGTACATTATCAAATTCTGTACTTTTGAGATCTGTTGGACTTTGTTCCATTAATCTTGCGGAGGGTCTTGGGGGGTTTAGTAATGGACTAAGGGAGCGCTATAGTGCACCACCTCAAATAGCGAAGCGGGACGGGGAAGAAGGGCCTTCCCCTCATAGTACTCAGCTTTAGGGAGTTGAGTCTTGACAGGCTGATAAAAAAGAAAAATTCTACTGGAAGTCCTATCAGACCGCACCTCCCACCAGAATCAACTCCACTAGTATTTATATTGGGAGTTGTTCCGCCATTGCTAAGAGGGGTGGAAGAGTCATCACTTGAGTTAATGCGAAAGGCAAAACATTGGTGCGACAATTGTTTGGGGGATGCACAGTTATTATCCTCCTATCTAGCAATGGCAAGAAGAGTGGGTTGCCTGGGCAGCAGGGAAAAAGAAGTTGAGGGGGACTACATAGAACTAAATTTTACACATCATGATTTTGCAAGACGCTTACGCCAACATAGACCAAAAGACCACAGGTGTACTACAGGCTTTAGAGTCCTTCCCCTGGGCTTCTTTTATCCTCCTAGTAGTCGATTCCATCTTGATAGGGGTGTCTAAAGTAAAGAGGAGGCCTGGAGAGAGGAAGAGCAGATCAGCTAACACCGATTTGTTTGACCAATAGGTTTCAGCATCTGTGTCGCTTGAATTGTAATGAAAGACTCCCTTATGGGGAGTCAAATCAGGCAAGAGACGGTTGAGTGAGGAATAAGGGTTGTTCCCCACTGGAGCATGTTATAAGGACAGGATTGGAATATTGCAGGCATAAATATTAAAAAAGAAGATGAGAGGTTTTGATCCTTTTTTTGAGGATGCAACACCTTCGCAGCATGGAAGAGCTAACGTAGGTTTACTCACTTTAGTGTAGCTGGAAATCCCATGCCCCTCACTCATTATTGAGACAGGATCTGATAACGTGTTATATTTTAAGAAAGCTCCAAGTTTGTTTGTTATAAAATTTCATAATTATTTTGTGTGGGCTAATGCTAATGAGCATTTGTAAAGCTTAAAATTATGTTCTTGAATTTTATGCTGAAAGTCATTACTCTACATATTTGGTGATTATCATAGGTGATTTTAATGTGCACTTGTGTTCATTGGGCTGCTCAATATATGAAGATCCTCTTTTGAAGAGTTTAGATATCACTCACTTTGACCATACTCCACAAGGGGGGGTAGCTTGAAAATATCCTTGCAGATGGTAATTTGCAGCTGGTTAATAATAAGCTGTCGGCAGAATCTATTCCATCCTTTAGTGGGAGAGGATGTAACCCAACAATTGATCATGTTTTATTATCGACTGCTTTGATGAAATACGTTAAAAATTTTAGAGTAAATGGAGTCAGTTTAGCAACCACAATCCTTTAGTATTTGATCTAGATTGGGTCACAGAGCATGTTGTTAGACCTGATGTGGGGCCAGGGGATATGGAAGTTGTCACAAAGCTTCAGGATCGCCAATTGCAATAGAGTAAGGTCATACCGGAGACCTTTGTCAGTAATCTCTATCGTGCATGTGATGAGGATTTTAAAATTTGTTTGGGGGATGAACAGACTGATGAGGAGGTTTTGAGTGCTTTTAATAGGATATGCAGGCCAGTTGCTAAAGATCTTATAAGGCCCCTGAGTAAACAAAAATTAGACGGGAGAGGTGGTTTGATCATAATTGCTGAAAGGCTCACCACAATTTGTTGAAGGCGCTAAATCATAATTCTAGAGAAAGGAACAAGATTGCTATAAGGAGAAGAGCATATAAACAAGCCTTGGCTGATCAGAAGAAAGTAGTTAAAGAGAGGGCTTGGAATGACATTCTGCAGGAAAATTGATTGAATAATAGTGCAAAATTTTGGGAGGTAATTAATCTGCCGCTCATTAAGGAGATTGGTAACAATATGATAGACTGTACTTCCAAGGTATCTATGACAACATACTAGCAGAGTCACAGAACTTAGATCAGGTTGCATTGAGTGGAGATTATACCTTAAATTTAATGGTGAAGAAGAAATTTTAGATGATATTGCAACTATGTCTAAGGATAAAGCGCCTGGCCCTGATGGGGTGCCTGTGGATTTATATAAGGCAGATCTGTCAGAGGCATAACAAAGGCCCCCGCAGACCCCGCACTGCGGGGGGGGCCGAGCTCCAGGGGGCCCCCTCAACAAAGTATGCAGGCCTGAGAGCTCCTGAGCGAGCTGGAACGGGGCCCCTTCATGTACTTTGCTGGGGGGCCCCCTCGAGTTTCATTACGCCACTGAGATCTGTATGTAAGGGCGAAACGTTTAACACAAGTGTGTAATGCTGTATGTAGGAAAGGTATTTCAAACTCCTGGTCTAAGGCCATAATTGTCCCCATCTTTAAGAAGGCCTAAGATCCTATCGACCAATCTCCCTGAAAGATTCAATCATTAACGTCCTAGGGAGAGCAATAATTTTGAGGCCAATGGAGTGGTCAGAGTAAAATACCATAATTTCCGGTTTGCAATATGGGTTTAGGCTGGGCAAAGGTACCTTGGACCTCTGTCTGAACATACAATTCATTATTGACAAATACACAATAGCAAAGAAAGGTCTGTTGTTTAGAGCATTTATTGATCTAAGCTCCACATTTAAGTAAGTCAACAGATCTAAATTGTGGAGGGTGCCAATTGCCCTGGGTGTGGACTGCAACAAAGCAAACTTCCTACATGAACTTCATTTGGACCTTGTAGCTTCAGTAAGGTATAAACAGGATGGGAGTCTGTCTGGTCACTCAAGTTTGCATAGGGGGTTGAGACAAAGCTGTATCCTGGCCCCATTTTTATTTACCCTATACATAAATAATTTAGGCCTGACATTGTGTTCAGAATTTAAAGACATCCCAAGAGCAGGCTCCCAGCTTACACCTGTGGTCCTATATGAGGATGCCGCAGTCCTAATATCTAGGACTGCCGTAGGATTTCAACAGCTGGTAAATTCCTTCGTAGACTTCATGAGTTCATTGGATTGGAGTACCAACTTCTCCAAATTCCACACTATGGTTGTTGGGTCAAGAAACATCAGAAACATTTTTTGGAGGTAGCGCAGAATTGTCCAGGGTACCCACGTTCTCCTACATGGGGGTCCTTTTTGATGATCGAGGTTCATGGATCTCCCAAAGGAAGGCCAAAAGGAATGTATTTTCGAGATGTAGCCGCAATCTCTGATTTCTCAAAAAGATTGGGGACAAAGCCAGTTCAGGCACTGATCAAGGTATATCAGTTGAAAGGTATTTCAACAGCAAGCTATGGTAGTGATATTTGGGCCTATATGGATATGAGGGAATTACAGATGGTAGAAAATCTATTTCTTAGACAAATGTTAGCTGTCCCTCAGTCAGTACCCTCATATGTAATACATGAACAGCTGGGATTGGGATATATTGTCGATCAATTAGTACTCACACCTTTGTTCAGAGAGGTAAGGATTATGGAGTAACCCGGATCTAGCTGTTAATCAAGTAGTGATAAATGATTGCTTGTTTACCTTACATATACCATGGCTCACATATGTTAAGAACATAATGAGTAAATTTGGATGCCCTAAACTATTTGAAAATCTGAATGGTTTTACAAGGAGATATTTGAATTCGGTGAAAGAGCACTTCCTATGAAATATGGGTGTAGAAAGAGAAACGCTTGAACTTACTAAACCTACTGCTCGGTCCTATAAAGTTTTAAAAGCCTGTCCGATATTGGAGCCGTACCTAGCCATAGTTACAATACCTTATCACCGTCTACTGTTGATAAGATTTAGATGAAATCTTTAACATTGGTCATTGATGGTCCTGCTGGGGAGACACAATGTGGATGAGATAAGACCTTGCTCCTGCGACAGTTTTTCTCTGCAAGGCACTATGCATTTTATTATTTTTTGCCATCATTAATGATTTTTCTGACAACTTTACTTAGTGCCATTACTAAAAGAGCTGCATTTGAGTATGTAAGACCTGCCTTGGTTTACTTACAAACGTTGATGAGCCCGTTAATTTGTTTTAACATTGCTAGCTTTTTGGTAGGCGCTCTAAGGATCAAGAAGAGGTAATTAGGCTAATCATTTATTAGACGTTATTTGCACATGACATGAATTTGTATTTATATTTTATATATTGAGGGCCCAATTAGGATGTTGGAAGGCCCCTAAGGCATCCATGCCCCTGTTCGCCTGCCCATCGCCTGTAAACCTACACTCAGCATCATGTTTCTTATGTTCAACTTCTTTATCCACGCATAGCCAGCAAAAAGATTATTCAAGTGTCTTTATACTTGAAACTGGGCCAATGTGTCAATTTTGTACCATATAAAAAATGTCACCAAAGGTTTGCGGAGATGTAGCCTACTAGCTAATACTACCAAACTTGGAACTAGGAAACAAGGTTCAACTCCTGGCCTTGCCTAAACATCCTATGATTTTGGGCAAATTGCTTAATGCCCCCATGCCTAAAAACATTTGAAACGTAATTTGGTTCTTTTGTAAAGTGCTCTAATGCCCTTGGACCAAGATGGCACTAGCTAAACTGGAAAGAAAATACTAGGATACCTTCCCCAGTGAGTTGTGTGCTATACAAATACACATTAAATAGCAAGTTGGTTTCTCACATCAGATGGTGTCACTCCCTTTTAATCTCTCATCAACAATTCTTTCTTGATGGAGAAAATTTGCAGCAACTTTGGCATAAATCTCTCTCAGTTTCGTTTCCCTTGGCCATTCTGTAAAACAAGACATTTATACCTCACTCTGCTTGGCTAATAGTAACCTTATCGTGTCTCCAATCCACTCCTGTCACATATATGGCTAATATTCTGCCCCTTTGCCACACAGTTCTCCATATTTGCTTCTTGTTCTTCCTCTTTCTGTCCCTCAAGGTGCCTTTATAATCTAGATATAAAAAGAGCACCACAAAATTGTATTCCAGTAATTTAGTGCTCAGTCGCTTTTTTAGAGTAAGCATTTGATCAACTCAAAAAGTGAATCAATAGAGTTTTCTGCATGACAATGTGCGTTACACAAATGTTCTGGTATTGTCTCTATAGCTACCTCTCCGTGCCACTACCAAACCTAATCTCTGATCCTAAGCATTTGCTAATATTACCACTTATGCCATTGGACCTAGTGTCACGGGATGTGCTGCAGCATCCCAATAAAGTTTGAAATTTTGTTGAAGAATAAAAACTAAAGTTTTTTTTTTTCCAAACGTTTTTCTCCTGGCACCATCTGTTGTGTTTTCAAAAAAAATATCACATAGCAAGTGACTTTGTTGGCCAGCACCCCACTCTAAAAATTGCTCCAGCAGTGCTGATTACCAGAGGAAAACTAAGAACAAATGGTTGCAAGTTGAGTGCATTGACCAATTATCGGCCCGATTATGATGTCGATGGGACCACCAATGACAGGCCGTCGATGGCGGTCCCACCAACATCCAGCATACGATGCGGTTGGTCAGACCATAGTGGGCGGAAGGACTGACTGACGCCTCTGACCGGCTTAAGGAGCCCGTTGGAGTCTCAGACCGAACGTAAACCCTAAAATGGGAGTAGTGCCTGCGGAGGTACCACTGTAAGGATTACTATATCCCATTCGGACTGCCTTTTTCATGGTGGTCCAACAGCTATGAAAAGGCAGCCAGAATGGGACTTTGGGGGGACCTAGCAGGTCCCCAATCCCCGTGTGCCTCCGCTATGGGGCCAGGGAGGGCACATATGGTACCCCCGCAAACATCCATGCACCGTGTGTCAGGCACCTATGTTTTTTATGATTTCAAACATTTTCATCTTCTCCTAATATTTCTCAAACCGCACCTTTTTTTAATAAACAAGTTACTCGGACAACTATTCAAAATTATTCACAAACTTTAAATAAAGTTGCCACTGATCTAAAAAGGTCATGACCTTCTCTCTGTTATGGGGAGCAGGTGCCTCATCCACAGCCTAAGAAAACATTCTATTAGTTTTATTCTTTAATCAGTGATGTCATGACCCAGGTACTCTAATTGAGTTTTACAAAACTCAAACGTAGGTATACATTCTTTCCTCCCAAAATTCTATCCCAATTGTGAACACATCTTTCAGCCTCCAATTATATTCTTCCACAGTTCTTCCAAATATAAATACATCATCCTGGAATGCCAACATTTCTGCCATGCCTTTAAATAGGTTATGCATTTGCCACTCAGAAACAGGAGCAACAAATACTAACCAAATGGCCTCTCTCTTTACAGATAAAATTACACTTTGATAAAAACGTATTACAGCAAGCAAGATTCTCTTTGTTTTGCTATATTTGCAAAACAAAACAAAAACACATACTCAGCACAGTGTCGAGGCCAGACGCCTTGGCTTTGCCAATGCTTTTATTAAATGTGTCCCACAAAGGCCTGTTGTGTCGTCTACAATATAGTTGTCACCATAGTTTTAAAAAAAGCTGTTTAGACACAACCACCGAAAAACACTAGCAGTGCTCAGAGTTTAGCTGGGCACAGGAAGGTATAATAATACCAGTGGAATTAAATCAGCACACCCAGAGTACTGTCGGAAAACAGCATTGACTCGTGAAATAAAGACAATCATCTCGGCAGTATCACAGGCTTTCTGTTCAGTGCCGCCTGCAAGCTGCTTTTTATTACTTTATTGGAGTGTTTTACAAAGGAAAGGACAATTTGCTTTGCAGAGGGAGATGTGATCAGTATGCCTAAATGTTCTTTCCTTCTTTATGCATTGAAACATGAGTCTGTGATCAGTTCACAGTCTGCTCATGCAGAGGGTAACCTGCTCTTCTACTGCCCACAATCCTGATAAAGTGGGGATACGTGTAACGAAGCTGAACAAGCACTGGCAAGAGAATACGTCTCGCCTGTGGGACCTTTGGTGTTAGCAATATATTACTGTAAAGGCATTGCATATTTCACACAAGTAAATACCTGACTGTGTTAACATTTGTAAACTCTGTTTGCTTTAGTGCTTTGTTGCATTGTAATTTACTTTACTAAGTATTGGCAAAGTCAAGTGGTCTTGGCTCTAGAAGGCTGAGCTATTGAATTTTCCCACTACGGTGATTGTGAGCTGAGTTGCATTTCGCTGTCTGTGGCAGTTCTAGTTGTGGGTCGAGGTTGATAATAGAGCTCAGCTCAGAGCTCTGGAGCTCAGAGTGAAGGCAGTGTGATTTTGAGGGCCATAGCACTGTTCAGAGTGCATGCTCATCCAATTTCTGGCCTCTCTGCAGTGCTCACAGAGAGATACTCACATATGTTCCATTTGTAATTACTGAATCTAATAATTTACAACAAAATCATTATTTTTAACCATTTATATCAAACTGCTAACAATCACTCCCAAAGTTTGGCTAATAGAGCAGTGCTAAGAGGCAGCCAGTACACATCACTACTAGACATCACAGGTAAGAAATTAGATTATTATTTGTGGCTGGTATATAACCAGTGTAAACTACTGAAGTCACTAATTAAATCTGATTTCAACACCCTGGTTGCTATGGCACACAGAGGACAGGCTTAACTTAGAGGACATGTTCAAAGTATTTATGCAGTACTAAAACAGTAAAGAAGTAGTAATGCAAAACAATGAAAATTCAAAAACACATTAGAAAATTAGACTACATTTTAATGGACAAAATGACAATTACACCAAAATGACAAAAATCCAATAAGGCTGACAGTAGATTTGAATTTTTAAAGTTTTAAGTATAAATAGCACCATGAAGCACAAAGTGCCAACGATAGTCAATGGTCGCAATAGAAGAGCACCTAGGAACATCTTGACGCTGAATGTGATGGTGCATGAGTTGGATACACTAATTGGTTCGTCCTGGTCAACAATTTTACCTTCTAACTTTAGTCCTTTAAGTCCCAATTGACGACAGGTGTAGACATCTAAATCCCCCCCAGGACCTCAGGGAAAGCACTTACAGACTTACAGGGTGGCAAGCACAGTCTAAACAGAGGGTGCAGTCCAGGTCCAGTTGCCAAGGGAATATTGCCCAATTTCTCCCTAATATCTGGGTCCTTTCTAATCAGATACCAAGGTTTTTGAAGTGCCTTCCATATTTCATTTTGTTCTTTATGATATGTCATTATTAATTTGATTGTATCACCCTGTTGAGATTTTGCTTATTTCTTTTCTGTAGTGATATGTAATGCAGCTCTAGTTTTTGGGGGGGCTTTCCTCCATCCTGCACCTACCATTTTTGGTTTCTAGCCTCTTTGTAAAGATTGAGCTTTCATGTCTTCGCTTTTGTTCATTAAATCTGTGCAAACAATTAATTTTCAGCCTGAAGAATTCTCTATAAGAAATAATTCAGATGAAAGACTTTCGATGAAATCTTTGGCCATGTAGGCTACTGTTTGTTCCTATATCATTTCGGAAAAATGTGGTTCTCACTTTCTCTTTTCCACATATATAAGGATATCCAGAAATACCATTCGTACATTGCTGATGTCATATACAAACTTCAAGATATATTTGCTACCTAATTATAAATATATATATAAATATATATGTGTGTGTCTCTCCAAAATAAAATCCAATCTGAGTATTCAGAATAATGGATGTGGCACACCAGTGAGAGCACAAACATTTATTGAAGAAAACGACACGTTTCAGGTAAAGAGCCTTTTGCACAATAAATGTTTGTACTCTCACTTGATGTGCCACATCCGTTATTCTGAATCCTCAGATTGGATTTTGTTTTGGCAATTGATGGCTTCTGGTGCCATTGCTAGCACCGCAAGGTGAGTTATGGCGTCTTAGCAGCTCACTCCTTGTAACAAATATATATATATATTAGAGAATGGGATCAGCACACATCACATCACAATAGCTTTCTTAATTCAAAAGAGCTCAAATTGTCCATATCAACTTGAAGAAGAATGTCTGGTCCAAATTGTTCTTTGTGATTAGAGTAATTTGCTTTATTGAAAAATAGACGAGATCATTAAAATCCAATATTCACAAAATCCATTGTGCCATAATCTTGTGCCATTTAGCCAACGCGTTTCGTCTCAGAAGAGACTTCTTCAGGGCTAAAGGAAAACATACATAAATATAATTTTAAAATACAACAAGATTCAATATGAATAACTCACTAACATTATATGATTATTCCAATTGTATTTTGAAAAGCTGGCCAAAACAGAATAACTTTCTGTTGCTGAACTTTTAATTCTGCACATATAATCGTTTTATAGTAATAGGATAGCATCAATTATATTCAGACAATACAGGAAGGCAGGGAGAAAACAACATTAATTTTGTGACACTTACATATGTGTATATGCTAAGTTTTAGCAGCAAACAAGACTTTTATCATAGCACTTGTTATCCTAATATCTATGTGTAAATCATCAAATATAGCTCACAATAACAATATCTTTTGTTAAATAACAAATCATTAGTTAACCGGATAGCGCTAGATAAGCACACCTTATATATGTACACCTAGTAAACATCATTCTAAAGTGGACGTAGCCCATAGAATCATGCTGTTGTAAACCGATTGTATACTGAGGATTCTACCACAAAATACAAATACAATGACATTATAAAATGTATCAGAGCCATGTGGGCATATTATTATAAGCAGCTTACCAAAAGCAAATAACATGAGAGATTTGGTATCTAACATACCTCTAGGTAATAGCGATGTGTTGTATCCAAAATCAAGTAGTAAGGGGATTTATAAAAGCATGTAAGGTCGTTTGCGTTTTACGAAGTATTAATCTATAACAAGGAAAAATTGATAAAAAAAACATATTTAAAGACCATCCATTATAAACAGCTTGTCTATTGTTAACTGTCTAGCTGATAGATTTAAAGACATGGCAGAATGTTCTCAGAATGCAATATTCGTTATTAATCTTTACGCGAATGAACGGTAAATACCATTTATAAAAGAGTGAAAAGTATGAAAAGAGAAGCATTGCGCCTAATATACGTCCTAGGCACAGAAGTAAAATATAAGGGCGCCATCTTTAAATCGTGGTATGGGCAACATAGTTATAAATTAGCGATATTGTGTATCATGACCATAATATTTGAAAGATGAAATGCTATAACTGTTGATGCATTAGGCATCTGTATATGGAGTGCTGCGTGCAAAGCAATAAGTAGCACATCAGCAAGAAATAGAAATTACTAATCCCGCCTTTAGTTGTGCATTCGAATATACTAAGTATTTTGTGTAACACATATAGCGTGAAAATTGGTGATGTGTAAAGGCAGCGAAAAACCACCATAAATGCTGTAACCGTAAATGCGTTAGGCATTTGTATCTAAAGTGCTGCATACGAAGCAATAAGTGGCAAAGCAGCAAGAAATGGAAATAACTAATCCCTCCTTCAGTTGTGCATTAAAATAAGCTAAGTATTTTCTTGATCAAATAATGCGTGGAAATTAATAAAGGTTTAGATCAGCGGAAAATCACCAAAATTACACTTAAAATACACTTTGAACAGCCTATGGATTAGACACTCAGTATGGTAAATGAGAGCCATCTTGGAATAGTATAAATAACATAATATAATAGGAACTGAATAAAGAATATCGGAAAATAAAGAAAGCGGTACCTTAAGATGATGATGATTATCATCTGTAAATGAAATAAAAGAAAAACATTTTTTTTTAATTTAAAATCTTCTAGTCAAATAAAGACCAAAAAATAATTCAGATCGAATCATAAATATGATTAGAAAGTTAAACAGCACATACCAGTGATCGGCAGGGTGGCCAACAACTGTTATCTTGGCTCTTGTATCGAAGAAAGTGCAAACCAGAACAAGCAATGGCGCCCATTTTTATAATGCGATCTAATGAATCGAAACACCTGCAAAATTAGCATTAGAAAGCGGACATGCATCTGTGGAATCTTACTGAGTGTCGGCCATATTGTAAAAACCTACAAAATTAGCGATAGAAAGCAGACATACATACACAGAATCTTACTGAGTGTCAGCCATATTGTAGAGGTGAAATATACGGAGAGGAGTGGTTAGACATGCATCCGAAGAATCTTATTGCATGACGGCCATCTTGTAAAGACCAGAAAAATTAGCAATGGAAGCGGACATGCATCCGCGGAATCTTAATGAGTGACAGCCATATTATAAAGGTGAAATATACGGAGAAGAGTGGTCTGATACCATAAAGTATTAAAAGCAAAAAATAGACATAGCTGTAAAACTATGATCTGAAAAAAATACAAAATAAAGAACGTGCACGTGTCGCTAGGGTCTTTAATGGTATGAGCCATTTTAAAAATGATTTTGTACGCTAAACTAAGGCTGCAATCACCGTTTTTTCGCGGTTGATAAATTGATAAAGCTGAATGTCCATAAACTATGTGCACTAAAGATGCTTGATCTAATAGTGTCACCGTAGTATGAAATGATATGATCGGTTGTTCTAGATAATTAACTAACCCTGATGGTAAAAAGGCCATATGTTCTTGGTGTCACAAACAAGTAAAACAGCAATTGATAAGGCTGTATGTCCATAGACTATGTGCACTAATGAAAAGAAAAAGTTTTTAAACCCTACGTATTTACAATAAAGACATGTTAAAATAAACACAAAAACCACAACTCACATAAGTGCTTAATAGAAAAAATGGAAAAGAAAAACATACATTAACAATAATCAACATAATAATCGAAACACTGCATGCATGAACATTGTTAATACCAGCCGGTACTAAGAAATCGGAACCACATTATTTTTGCGATAACTAGTACTTTCACAAAAATAGTAAAGATAACAAAACAGAAAAACATAATTGCTTAAATCATAGGAAATAATGAAATTTATTATTTTGATTCAGCCCCAAATTTAGACTCTGGAGGCAGCAGATCCATCTAGCCTCAAGTTGTCTCAGATCCAACTCTCTATTTCCGCCTCTTTCATTCAGAATGACATGATCAATGGCATGGAATGTAATAACTTTGATGTCTGGATGCTCATTATTGATGTGGCTCACAATTGGATATCTGAAATCACGATTTTTGATTGCTCTTGCGTATTCTTGAATACGTATCTTGAGGCTGCGTATACTACTACCAATATATGTTTTGCCACAAGAACATATAATTATATATACACAGATAGTTGTATTACAATTCATGAAATGGTCAATGCTATATTCTTTAGAGCCGTTATAGGAGAACTTCAAGGTCTTGTTCCTGCCCAGTTTAAATATACAACATCCACACATATAAAAGCCTTTTGGTTTATCTGGCAGCCATGTTTTAGTGACTGTATGCGTCTTGATATAGCTGGGACAGAGTGTGTCTCTTAGCGTTCTCCCTCTCCTATAAATCACCTTTGGATTTTTAGACATTGTGCCTCTCGGAATGTAATCAGAATCCAAGAGGTGCCAATTCTTCCTAAGTACATTGTAAATATGGCTACTATAGGAGTCATATTCAGTTATAAAGGCAATTTTTGTCATTCCCTGTGAGCCTTTCTTTTTGGATTTAATGGCTGGTATCATTATCTTTTTTCTATCAAGACTCACTGCTCTTTTTTCAGCCTTTTGAAGACATTCTTTATCATAGCCTCTCTTTTCAAAGTTTGTTTTAATCTGATTGATGTTTTTAAAATAATGTATGTCTTGGCTGAAGTTTCTTCTAGCTCTAACCATTTCCCCATAGGGGATTGCTCTAATGGTAGAGCCAGGATGTGAGCTTGTTGCATGTAAAACACTGTTGCATGAAGTTGCCTTTTTATATACCTCACTATGTATGGTACCATGGTGGGCATATAGTCTTAGATCCAAAAATTCTATCTCACTGACTGAATATTTAATTGTCAGTTTGACATTAAAAGCATTGGTGTTAAGGTAAGTGTAGTAGGCCATTAAGCTTTCCACAGAACCATTCCAAATCATAAAAACGTCATCTATGTATCGAGCATACAAAATTATGTTATCACTCCAAGTTGTCGATGCAGGGCCCCAGGCATGCTCCACCTCATACAAATCCATAAAAAGGTTGGCATAGGATGGAACAAACCTGGAGCCCATTGCAGTACCCTGTTTTTGCATGTACCAAATGCCATTATGTAAAAAGGCATTTTGCATTAGTATCAATTTGGCCATTTCTAAAAGCATTAGAGTGTGTTCTAACTTCTGGGCACCACGCTTATACAGAAAATGGTTTAGGGCACGTATACCTTGTTCTTGTTTAATATAGGTGTATAGGCTTTCAACGTCCATGGTGACAAACAGTAACTCCACATGATCCCATATGAAGTCCTCAAGTTTTCAAAGCAAATCACAACTGTCTCTTAGGTATGATGGCAAGTTTTATACGATTGGTTTCAGATATGAATCAACATATTCAGAAATATGTTCTGAAGGCCCACCATTCCCAGAGATGATTGTTCTCCCAGGGGGGAATGAACCCCCCTTATGAATCTTCAGTAAAATGTAGAGACATGGAAATCTGGAATGGTAGGCCTGCAGATAACTATGTTCCAGATTAGATAGTAAGCATGATTGTGAGATAGTTTGTCGTAACAGATCAGGTTGGCAAGCTGTCTATTGATTTCCCTGTGATAATCAATACGATCCATGATGACAATACTGCCGCCTTTGTCAGCCTCTCTTATCACAAGGCTGTCATCATTTCTAAAAGAATTGAGTAATGTCCAATCTTTGGGAGTCATGTTAGTCTGATGTTTGTATTTGTTAGTGCAATGGTGTTGATCCTCTAACTTATAAAGATCTGATGTAACCATGTTATGAAATTAATCTATTATCGAATCACAAGACTGTAAAGGCATACATTTCGAACTGGGTCGTAGACTTCCTAAAACGCAAACCACCTTACATGCTTTTATAAATCCTCTTACTACTGGATTTTGGATACAACACATCACTATTACCTAGAGGTATGTTAGAGACCAAATCTCTCATGCTATTTGCTTTTGGTAAGCTACTTATGATAATATATCCCACATGGCTCTGATACATTTTATAATGTCATTGTATTTGTATTTTGTGGTAGAATGCTCAGTATACAATTGATTTACAATAGCATGATTCTATGGTCTACATCCACTTTAGAATGATGTTTTCTAGGTGTACAGATATAAGATGCTCTTATCTAGCGCTATCCGGTAAACTAATGATTTGTTATTTAACAAGAGATATTGTTATTTTGAGCTATATTTGATGATTTACACATAAATATTAGGATAACAAGTGCTATGATAACGGTCTTGTTTGCTGCTAAAACTTAGCATATACACATATGTAAGTGTCACAAATTTAATGTTGTTTTCTCCCTGACTTCCTGAATTGTCTGAATATAATTAATACTATCCTATTGCTATAAAACGATTATATGTGCAGAATTAATAGTTCAGCAACCGAAAGTTCATTTGTTTTGGACAGCTTTTAAAAATACAATTGGAATAATCATATAATGTTAGTGAGTTATTCATATTGAATCTCGTTGTATTTTAAAATTATATTTATGTATGTTTTCCTTTAGCCCTGAAGAAGTCTCTTCGGAGATGAAACGCGTTGGCTAAATGGCACAAGATTAAATGGCACCATGGATTTTGTGAATATTAGATTTAATGATCTCATCTATTTTTCAATAAAGCAAATTACTCTAATCACAAAGAACAATTTGGACCAGACATTCTTCTTCAAGTTGATATGGACAATTTGACCTCTTTTGAATTAAGAAAGCTATTATGATTTTATGTGTGCTGATTCCATTCTCTATCATCTGTTTTTTGCGATCTTCCCAATAGGAAGTGTAGAGGGGTGCACTTTCTGAATTTCAGGCACCATCACCAAACTATTTAGCCACTTAGTGTTAGGTGTGGGCCTCATTGCCTCAACCCTCTTCGTGTGTTTTCAAATATATATATATATATATATATATATATATTACCTACTGGCGGTCGCCAGTAGGTAGTTATAGTTAGGACCCCTTTTCCATAGGAAAACCTCAACATTCTATTTTGAATAACTTTGGCGCCGGTCGATGAATCCTCGCGAATTTCTCAAAATAGGTGGGGCGCTACGCTCCGCTCCTACCCTGAAAGTCTCGGGGGGATCCGTCAAGCGGGGGCTGAGATAAAAGGGGGGTCCCAAAACGCGTTTTTCCCATGCATTTTTCCATAGGACCTTTAGAACGAGCTACAGCCCGAACGGCTGAACAGAATTACTCGAAATTTGGCAGAGAGGTAGTCCCTAGGTCAAGGAAGCGCCTTTTGTAGGTTTGGTGTAAATCTGTTCAGTAGATTCTGAGAAAATAGCCTTTAAATCAATATATATATCTGAGCCCGCTTACGGTACGCTTACCGTACGCTTACCGTAAGCGTACGGTGGCGTGCGCGAGCGCGATTCTGATTGGCTCTTAGATCTTAGTAAACATTCGAATCGGCCGAAACCAGGAAGCGGCGGCCGCCATTTTGTGTATTTCACTCTGAAAAAAAAGAGTGAAAACAAGAAAAGGGGGCAATGAGGAGAGTTACAGCCCCCCTAACATTTGTAAGGGGGTCAAAGAAGGACAGAAAAGTACAAAAAAAACATTTATTGATTTTTAAAAAAATCACGGGGTACGCGTACGGTAAGCTTACGGTAAGCGTACGGAAGAAAAAATAAAAATGAATAAATGAAATGAAGAATTAAGAGTTAAGATATTAGGGAGCTCTAAAAAGAGCTGTTGTGTTTATGAAGTCATTTTTTTAGTGGTACCTACAAGTAAGTACCGATGCAGAGTCTAAGGTTCAAAAGGAAGACTCTGTTCCCTTCATCATTGAAGTGCACACCATCTCCTCTATAAATGTCTTGCATGTCATAACGCAAGTTGTTGTGGTAAATGGCACCCATACCATAGTCACGGAGGAAAGCAGAAACAGATTTGTTGACGTGCTTTCTTGCTTTGTCAATCTGTGGACAGAAATGATTGGACCAGTTCCATTTTTGCCTTTGGCATATGTTGGAAAACACAAAGGCAGTTTTAGGGAAAAGTGAAAACAGTTGTGCAAAGGTGTCCTTCATAAGCATTTCCAGACCTACCCCAGTCAAAGTGCCTAGGTCATTGCCACCACAGTGCACTATTATGAGGTCAGGGTGTTGGATTTGCA
Source organism: Triturus cristatus (assembly GCF_964204655.1). NCBI lineage: Eukaryota > Metazoa > Chordata > Amphibia > Caudata > Salamandridae > Triturus > Triturus cristatus. Next base: position 1,530,601,972 of record NC_140591.1, read on the forward strand.
TGAAGGATTTCACCAATGGCATCAATTGGTGCCACTTTAACCCTCTCTGACCAATCCATTTAATGTCTACATTTGGCAAAGCAAGGTCTCTCACCATATCTGTTTTCTCTGCAAACTTTTCACTCCAGAAGACATAGCTGTGCCCTACAATCCACACTGTGAACATCTTCAAAGGAGAACTGGATGCACTCAGGAGGTGTCTTTCAGTAGAATGGCAATATGAAAAGAAAGACACTTTGGAAATGGAGGCATACATATTTTTTTCAAAACAAAAAGAACTGATTGGCTGTTTCATACCATTCTAGAATAAAAACTAGGCTGTATGTGTAAATTAATAGAAGCATGTTTTGTATTGGTACAAAAAAATGTGTAACCAAAGAACAGTACTATGGATTTGCTGTTAGGTTTGAAAAGTCAAGCACTCTTGCTCTGTGGAATTGAAACATTGTTTGGCGAACTTCTGACCTAACTCAACACAGCAGTGTTCCATGAGCTGTTGCTATGGTAGCAGGCAGAAGTCAAGTTGGGGGAAGGGTACTAGGCAGAAGTCAAGTTGGGGGAAGGGTACTTTTGGAAAAGGGTTGGTTTTCAACCAATAGAAATGTGTGATTACATTTGAAAAAAAGGGGGAAGCACTGAGATTTGAAACTTACATGTATATGTGTGGAAAAATAGAGGGAAAGTTTGCCATTATCTGGTTCTGCTGAGAGGAGAGAGGTGAACACAACAGAGATCCTGGCTCTGATAATCTGCTGTTTGAGTGTCACATTTCTTTCACAACTAACTAATTTTAAAGGTGAGTTTAGAGTTTGAGAGGGGATGTATGTGGTAACTTAAGAAATGAATAATAGAAATGGAAATTGTTTTTGTTGTAGTTGCGTTTATCATTTTCTGTTTTGGGAGAAATTTAAATGTGAGGAACATGTAAAATAATATGGAGTATGTTTTCACAATAAATTAAGGTGTACTGGAAAAAAAAAGAATAGTTTAAGGGTTTGAGGTTGGACTCAGTAATGCAAATACATTCAGCATCACTAAGGCTGGTTGCCCTTGCTGGAGTGTAGGCAGCCACCCAGGTTACACATGGAGGTGGTCTGAAAAAGAAGTTTGGACATGTGCATTTAAGAAAATCAAAAAAAGTGGTTTCATAATGTGTCAGTCTGTAAAAGTGATTTTCACTTGCCCCGAAAAAAAAAGAGCAGTAAGTGTGCTTTCAAATTGGCAAAGAAATTTCGTTTTGGGACTAATGTGAAAACATGACTCTGTGTGCAGAGAGGAATTATAGGCAGAGATTTATTGCGTATTGCTCTGGTGATTTCACAGTTGCATTAGATGGAAAGGGGGAGCGAATTTTTGGGGGAAGAAGCAGACTCTTAGCACACACCCATGTGCTTGCCATGTATAATCATGCACAGTATTTAAAAGCGAGTGGGGTTTTCAGGTTTCAGTCTGTAATGCAAATACATTCAGCATCACTAAGGCTGGTTGCCCTTGCTGGAGTGTAGGCAGCCACCCAGGTTACACATGGAGGTGGTCTGAAAAAGAAGTTTGGACATGTGCATTTAAGAAAATCAAAAAAAGTGGTTTCATAATGTGTCAGTCTGTAAAAGTGATTTTCACTTGCCCCAAAAAAAAAAGAGCAGTAAGTGTGCTTTCAAATTGGCAAAGAAATTTCGTTTTGGGACTAATGTGAAAACATGACTCTGTGTGCAGAGAGGAATTATAGGCAGAGATTTATTGCGTATTGCTCTGGTGATTTCACAGTTGCATTAGATGGAAAGGGGGAGCGAATTTTTGGGGGAAGAAGCAGACTCTTAGCACACACCCATGTGCTTGCCATGTATAATCATGCACAGTATTTACAAGCGAGTGGGGTTTTCAGGTTTCAGTCTGTAATGCAAATACATTCAGCATCACTAAGGCTGGTTGCCCTTGCTAGAGTGTAGGCAGCCACCCAGGTTACACATGGAGGTGGTCTGAAAAAGAAGTTTGGACATGTGCATTTAAGAAAATCAAAAAAAGTGGTTTCATAATGTGTCAGTCTGTAAAAGTGATTTTCACTTGCCCCGAAAAAAAAAGAGCAGTAAGTGTGCTTTCAAATTGGCAAAGAAATTTCGTTTTGGGACTAATGTGAAAACATGACTCTGTGTGCAGAGAGGAATTATAGGCAGAGATTTATTGCGTATTGCTCTGGTGATTTCACAGTTGCATTAGATGGAAAGGGGGAGCGAATTTTTGGGGGAAGAAGCAGACTCTTAGCACACACCCATGTGCTTGCCATGTATAATCATGCACAGTATTTACAAGCGAGTGGGGTTTTCAGGTTTCAGTCTGTAATGCAAATACATTCAGCATCACTAAGGCTGGTTGCCCTTGCTGGAGTGTAGGCAGTCACCGAGAATACACATGGTGGTGGTCTGAAAAAGCAGTTTGGACATGTGCATTTAAATAAATCAAAAAAAGTGGTTTCATAATGTGTCAGTCTGTAAAAGTGATTTTCACTTGCCCCGAAAAAAAAAAGAGCAGTAAGTGTGCTTTCAAATTGGCAAAGAAATTTTGTTTTGGGACTAATGTGAAAACATGACTCTGTGTGCAGAGAGGAATTATAGGCAGAGATTTATTGCGTATTGCTCTGGTGATTTCACAGTTGCATTAGATGGAAAGGGGGAGCGAATTTTTTGGGGAAGAAGCAGACTCTTAGCACACACCCATGTGCTTGCCATGTATAATCATGCACAGTATTTACAAGCGAGTGGGGTTTTCAGGTTTCAGTCTGTAATGCAAATACATTCAGCATCACTAAGGCTGGTTGCCCTTGCTGGAGTGTAGGCAGTCACCGAGAATACACATGGTGGTGGTCTGAAAAAGCAGTTTGGACATGTGCATTTAAATAAATCAAAAAAAGTGGTTTCATAATGTGTCAGTCTGTAAAAGTGATTTTCACTTGCCCCGAAAAAAAAAGAGCAGTAAGTGTGCTTTCAAATTGGCAAAGAAATTTCGTTTTGGGACTAATGTGAAAACATGACTCTGTGTGCAGAGAGGAATTATAGGCAGAGATTTATTGCGTATTGCTCTGGTGATTTCACAGTTGCATTAGATGGAAAGGGGGAGCGAATTTTTGGGGGAAGAAGCAGACTCTTAGCACACACCCATGTGCTTGCCATGTATAATCATGCACAGTATTTACAAGCGAGTGGGGTTTTCAGGTTTCAGTCTGTAATGCAAATACATTCAGCATCACTAAGGCTGGTTGCCCTTGCTGGAGTGTAGGCAGCCACCCAGGTTACACATGGAGGTGGTCTGAAAAAGAAGTTTGGACATGTGCATTTAAGAAAATAAAAAAAAGTGGTTTCATAATGTGTCAGTCTGTAAAAGTGATTTTCACTTGCCCCGAAAAAAAAAGAGCAGTAAGTGTGCTTTCAAATTGGCAAAGAAATTTCGTTTTGGGACTAATGTGAAAACATGACTCTGTGTGCAGAGAGGAATTATAGGCAGAGATTTATTGCGTATTGCTCTGGTGATTTCACAGTTGCATTAGATGGAAAGGGGGAGCGAATTTTTGGGGGAAGAAGCAGACTCTTAGCACACACCCATGTGCTTGCCATGTATAATCATGCACAGTATTTACAAGCGAGTGGGGTTTTCAGGTTTCAGTCTGTAATGCAAATACATTCAGCATCACTAAGGCTGGTTGCCCTTGCTGTAGTGTAGCAGTCTGGACATGGGCTTTTTAAAAAATCTGAAAAGTGGTTTCATAATGTGACAGTTTGTAAAAGTGATTTTCACTTGCCCAAAAAAAAGAGCAGTTAGTGTGCATTCAAATTGGCAAAGAAATTTCGTTTTGTGACTATTGTGAAAAGAAATGTAGTAATATATTTAAATAAAATAAAGGAATTTTTTTTTAGTTTTTTTCAGGTATTGCTGAAGAGCAGTGAACAAAATTTAAGATGCCTACAAAATCCAAAGTTCAAAAAACGCTAAAAAAAAAAACTATATTTGAAGACAACTGGAGGACCAAAGTTAGTAGAAGATGCTCATGTTGGGAAAAAGAAAAAATCTTCTGGTAAGCAGAAAAAACAATTTCTTAAAAATATATTCAAAACAAGGAAAAATGTACAAAATGTCTGTACTGGAAAGAATGTTACGAAACGAACAGAACAGGAAAAAATTGAGAATTTAGTTAATGGAAATATACCTTCTGCAACTGAAAAGATTTACATAAACAGAAAAACAGCGTTTAAAGAGATACGTAGAAAAATGTTTCAGAGAAGAGTTATGTCCAATTTGATAAAGGATGTGAAGAAATATAAGAAAAAAACAAAGTTTTATAAGAGAAAAAAAGAAATTGAAGCCATTGCAGCAAAGGCATTAGAATTAAAAAGGAAACTATTCATATTAATTTTGAATAGGATGCGTACATTAGACAAAATGGTTAATGTACTGAAATCACATAGCAAAAGGAAAAGAGTAGTGAACAGAACAAACTTTTGTAAAGTGTTTTTAGGAAAGTGGATGCATAGTTCAAGTAGTGAACCTTTTTTTAATGAAGAGAGCTATTTTCAAAGTAATAGTTTGCTGCATGCAGTTGACACCAGAGGTCGTTCATACGAAGTAACAAATGGTTGCATAATGGAGAAGGAGATAATGGTTCCAAGAGATGAGGTACAAGTGATGGCAGATGAGGCAATGGGGAGACGTCCTAAAGCCCCAGTGTACACTTGGAATTGTAGTAGTATTTGCACTGTGCGTCAGGAATCTATTGACAAATTTCGAGAGTTTCTAAGAGAATATAGTAAAAAAAGTGTAAAACAGAAGATTAAGGTGCTTCAAAGTCTGGATCCATGCAGAGTGAGAGAGAATACTGGTTTGCAGGGTCATTCTCTGGCTTGTCTATCTAGAAAAGTGTGCAATAGTGTTTTCCATCATTTTAGGATGCTGGCTGTTCATCATACTGAAATGAGAAAGTTTGTGAGACGGTTGTATTTTGCCAAAAGTCCAGCAATAAAGTTAAATGAATTGAATAGGGCTCTGTTCCGAGGAACGGTATCAGATGTAGAGAAGGTTGTTGATGAAATTCAGTTTTGTTACTTTGGTCCTGAACAAAACAGTGCAGAGAAGGACACAGTAAATGAGGAAGAAGTGGAAGAGAATGTAGAACCCTCTGTAAGTAACACATTTAATGATCACATAACAAAATTTGCAATAGTCTCTAATGAAAGACCAAATTTTACTTGTATTTGTTGCCGCAGAACTCATTATAGAAAACAAACTAGGAATGTTGATCTCTACAGAAAGAGTGAAAATGAAGATAATTATAAGTGGAAGGATTTTGCCACATATATATTTCTAGAAAATTGTTTTGAATTGGGTGAAGATCAGCGTATTTGTAAATACTGTTACAACAAGTTAGAGGAAAATAGAATGCCGACCAGAGCTGTACATAATAATTTAGAATTGGATGCTATTCCTGCTGAACTTTCTGAATTAAATACATATGAGTCTATACTCATTCAATGTGTTCATCCGTTCCAGACCATAGTACGTATGGAGCCCAAAACTGGTAAATTACCTCCTTCAGATTTACTGAGAGGTTTAAAAGGTAGAGTGGTGTATTTGCCCTTGGATTTGAAAAAAAATATGGAAACTATTGATGCGGATACTTTGGAAACTGAACCATTAATTATTCTGGTTAATGGTGTACCTACAAAGAATAAGAAGATTTGGCAGGAGCTGGTAGATGTGCGGAAAGTACAAAGAGCAAATTTGTATTTGAAAAAAAATAACAAATGGTATGAATCAATTTATATAGAAGAAGAAGAAGAAGAAGATTTACAAGAAGACACAGAAACACCAACTGGACAAATTGAAAAAGTGGACAAGTCAAAGGAAGAAGAAATTTATGAACATTTTAGCATACATCCTCTTCATTCGAAAGAAGTTATGGGAGACAATATTGATCTCTTTCAGATGAAGAAAGCAAAAGGAACTCCCGTGAGTGTATGGGAGGAGAGCTTGGAAGCTCGATGTTTTCCCCAGCTGTTTCCTAAAGGAAAAGGAGGACGATACGATGAACGTCCAGAACAGATTCCAGCTTCTGAGTATCGGACTACAAGACTATATGCTGAAGATCCCAGATTTCGACAAAGTATTCCTTATTTGTTCCATCTTTTATTTGAAAGCGACTTGTCTGCACTGTCTTATGCAGTAAATCACATTTTAAAAAGTGGAGTACATTTACAAAATGTGTCTGCTAAGGATTTTATGGAGAAAGTGCAGCACCGAGATGATCATTTGGAAACACAACTGATCAATCTGATGGCTTGTCAGCGTGGGACAAATGAATATTGGTACCGACGCCATGGTGAACTAAAATGCATGTTACGGAATTTAGGAACACCAACATGGTTCCTTACCCTAAGCTGTGCCGAGTACGCTTGGGATGATTTACTGGATTTTCTACGAGAGGCCAATTCAAACATTAAAAACATCGAATACAAGACAGCAGGAGAACTGTGCTCATTGGATCCGGGGAATGTTTGCAGATATTTCAATCATAGATTTGAGGCTATGATGTCCTTCATCTGCAATAAAAAAAATCCACCCCTTGGAGAAGTAGTGGATTTCTTTTGGAGAAAAGAGTACCAGGCAAGAGGTGCTCCTCATATTCATATGCTGTTGTGGATCAAGGATGCCCCAAAGTTTGGAACAGATGCTGATGAAGCAGTGTTATCTTACATTGAAGAATATGCAACATGTGCTATACCAAAAAGCACAGAAGAGAACAAGTTAAAGGAGCAAGTTTTACGTTTCCAAAGTCATCGGTGTGGAAAATACTGTCGACGGAAATACAAGAGCAAAGAAAAATACTACACTAAATGTCGATTTGGATTTCCTAGACCTGTTCTTTCAAATGGAAGAGTCAACAGTTTTATGTCAGCTGTGAGACATACTATCACAAGAAAATCACCTAAGAATACCTACAACCTAAAAAGAAAAGAAGAATCAAAAAATATAAATGACTACAACCCAGTCATTTTATCCATGTGGAACGCTAACATGGATATACAGTATGTAGCTGACAATTCCATTGCTGTTGCTCGATATGTAACGTCTTACATTACGAAATCAGAAAAAAATGAATTGAAGGAAATGTGGGAAGAGATTTCTCACGAGAAGACTGTCAGTAAGAAGCTGTACAGTTTCAGTTTAAAGATGTTATCGCATCGAGAAATTGGATCCTACGAATGTTCAGATAGGTTATCTTCTGCAAGTCTCTACTCGAAGTCAAGAAGAATAATTTGGGCAAGTTTAGGCCTTGCAGCAATGAGAAATCGGGTACTGAAATCTGTAGGAGAAATTGAATATTTGGCCGAGAATGACCCAGAAAGTACAGATATTTTGAAAACAAACATGTTGGACACATATTATCCCAAGAGAAGTCATCATCTGGAGAACATGTGTCTCTATGAAGTGCTGCAGAACTACATTTATTCACGGAAAGCCGCAGAAGACATCAACAATGGAAAATATAAAGTCGTTGGTGAAGAAGGATGTTTGGTGAAGCAAACAAAAGGAAGTTTGATAAATCACCGGAAGCTGAGTTGCGACACTACTGACAAGAAGGAATTTTACTACTTGGCTCTTTTACAGTTGTTTAAACCATGGCGTACAGAGGATGAACTACTGGGAGAATTCCAGAGCTATGAAGATTCTTTTAATGCTTGCAAAGACAGCATACAATGCAGTACATTCTCAACTTATCTGCAAATGTTAAATGAAGAAATTGAACAGGAAACTACAATTGCAGCAGAAATAGCTAGAGATAGTTCTCAGGACAGCCAAAGTTCAGGAACACTCAGTCAAGATCCCCTAGGACAACCAATCGTTGAAAATGAAGCATCAATAGCCATGAATGAAGTGGAAACGGCTATGAATCAAGCTCAAGAAGAATTTATAGACGTAGAAAATTTGGAAAGACAACTGAATCAAGAGCAGCAACAAATTTATGAAGAGATCAAAAACAAAATTGATAACGGATTTCTACATGAAAAAAAAGAGTGCTCATGCACATCATTTCATCCAATCAGGATGTATGTAGGCGGACAAGCTGGAACTGGAAAAATTTTCCTAATAAAAGTCATCAGAAGCTACCTAAAGCAAAAAACGGATTCTACTTTGTCTTGTGTGGTTACTGCTCCAACTGGGTTAGCAGCATATAACATAAAAGGAATCACTTTACATCGTTTGCTAATGTTACCAGTGGAGCATGAGAACAAAATACAATTCAACAAGCTAACTGGAGAAGCATCCTTGGAAGTTTCAAGAGTATTGAAGAAGATGCAAGTTCTCATTATTGATGAGGTGAGCATGGTATCAAACTTAATGCTTGCCTTTGTGCATTTAAGAATGCAGCAAATTTTGAAGACAGACTATGACATGTTATTTGGTGGAAAACACGTCATAGTTTTTGGAGATCTTTTGCAACTTACTCCAGTTAAAGGACAACCAGTGTTTAATACTGTCACACATGAAGACACGAAGAAGTCATTGGGAAGCATCGGAAATACAAATATTTGGTCCTTCTTTGAGTACAAGGAACTTACTACTAATATGAGGCAAGCAAACGATGAAGAATATGGAAGTATTCTGAAAGATATCAGGATTCGACTACTCACAGAAGTTGGCAAACAAACATTACAGAGTCGGCTGCTACATAATTTATTTCCAAAGGAAGAAATAGTTGCAGAGAAGATATACAAGAACATTGCAGAAAACAAAAGTGTCATCTGCTTAATGCCAACTCTACGTGAATGCTCAATATTCAATGAGGAGCTTTTGAAATTGGAAAAGGAAGAGATCAGGAAATTGGAAGCAGTGGACAAAATTGAGGATGGAAGAATTACTGTCACAGTAACAGGCAAAATGAAAAATAAATTGGACTCACTAGAGAAGAACATCTCCAAAACAGCTGGATTAGAAAAAAATCTATATGTTTGCATGAACTGTAGAGTATTTTTAAGGAGAAATTTGGATGTTGAAAAAGGTTTAGTTAATGGAGCGATGGGAAGAGTTGTGGGTTTTATTAATTATCAGAAAAAAGAAGGAGTTGAATGTTTAAAAATAAAATTTGATCAGATAGAAGAAGTTAAAGATATTTGTCGTTGTACAGTACGTTTTATGCTTGTGAAAGACTTATATGTACGTAGGAAGCAGTTTCCGTTTTCTCTAGCATATGCTGTAACTATTCACAAGTCTCAAGGATTGACTGTAGATTGTGCATTTGTGAACATTGGTTCAACTGTGTTCAAAGAGGGTATGGCTTATGTAGCTTTGTCACGAGTGAAAACATTATCAGGTTTATTCATGATAGACTTTGATGACTCAAAAGTTAGTGCTGATACAAACTGTGTAAAGGAGTATAATAGATTAAGAAGAAGCTATGCTCCTCATTTAGGTCAGTATCCTGTGTTGGAGAAACGTGTAGTTTCTCGTAAAAGAAAAAATGAGAATATCTGTAATGAAGATGTAGAGAAGAGGAAAAAAAAGAGGAGTGATGTAATTGCAAGCAAAAAGAAAAAGGAAAATGAAGAACAGGTTGTAGGATGTCATTTTGAAAATAGCTCTGGTGTCAACTGCTACGCAAATGTAGTGCTGAATGTTGCATTTTATCTGGAAAGTTTGCAAGAGCAGATAATAGTAAATCAGGGAAAAAGATTCTGTTCAGAGCTGAGTCTCCTTTTTCAAAAGCTGAGTAAAGATAAAACTCAAATAGAAAGTGCTACTGAAATTAGAAAACTTTTAGATGTATGTTCAGGACGAACACAGTTTTCTCAAAATGAACAGCAAGATGCACATGAATTTATGATGTATTTTCTTCAGGTAGTGGAAGAAGAAGGAGTTCCCATTGACATTTTTTTTGGTCTCTCTTATAAATGGGAACATAGTTGTGATAATTGTTATAATATATGTGGCTCTATTGTTGATAATGAAAGATTTATTTATTTGACATTGCCAGAGAGTAAAACAGTCACTTTTGCAAAATTAGTTAAAGATGCTAATCATAGCATGAAATGTGGTGAGTGTAATTCTGACATGTTTTCAACATTAATTTTAAAGGAATACGGACAGTATGTAATTTTAATGATGCAACGATGTAGAGCTGATGGTTCAAAATTGGATACTTTAATAAAGAAGTTTACAGGACAGCAATTATCAATTTCAGGAAAAACTTTTGTAACTGTTGCAATAATTTTCCATGATGGACCTACTGTTACTTCTGGACATTACACAGTTTATCTTAAATGTGAAAAAGGCTGGACACTGTGTAATGATTCCCAATTGATTTTCAAACAACGTTTGCCTTTTGATTTAGCAAATTCCTATCTAATCTTCCTGAAACCTAAATTTTAGACAGATTTGGCAAGATCTCGACAAAATAATTTTACCATTTTACTGGATTACCATTGCAATTTTGTAGAAAAAAGATTTTTTAAATTATCATTTGGCCTAATGGAAAGATAACCAATTGTAATGTGGACTTTTTTAATTTTTAATGAAACTTTGAAAAACCAATAATTTAGAGATTATCGGTAACATCTGCACAATTTAAATTTTGGAATGTTATTGGACTGCCATTGGAAATTTTTTCAAAAATGATTTAAAAAATTACTATTTGGCCATGCGGAAAAGTAACCAATTCTATTGTGGACTTAATAAATTATTCAAAAAATTTTCGTGAACCAAAATGTTACAGAGAATCGGTGAGATCTGGACAAATTAAACTTTAGAATTTTATTGGATTACCGTTGGAAATTTATTCCAAAAAAACATTTAAAATTACTATTTGGTCTAAAGGAAATGGAATTAGATGTATTTTGGAGTTATTTGAGATATAATATTGTGATTATACTTCTGAAACAAACATATCAGACGGTATTTTAAAGAAATAAGTATTGGTATTAGATGATATTTTTTTAGAATATTATGCATTTCTATAATGTTAAGTTTAAGTAAAAAGAGAATCAGGGCTTTTTTAATACAATCTTTGTGATTGTTATTTTTTTTTGCCCGCTGTAAAATGATGAATGCAATTGCTTTCACAATTTATAGTGAAATGCAATATATTCTGAAAACAGCAAAAATAAGGCAAAAATATTTTTTTGAAAAAAATGTAAATATGTGTACTATATTATAAATTGTTTTAAAAATATTAATACTTTTTTCTTTTTTTCCAGATAGATATAGAAAATTTTCGAAAACTAGAACCATTTTTAAAACTATTTATAAAAAAAAACAAATGAATAAATATTTTTTTGAGTGAGTATGGTAAGTCAATAATAATAATAGTAGTCTCTCAAGGACCTTGTAATGTGATAAATGATTTTTAGTGTTTTTTTTAAAAAAAAAAAAAAAAGTACGCGCACCGTACGCGTACGGTAAAAAAAAATAAAAAAAAGTTTTAAAAAACATATGTAAAAAAAAGATGAAAGATAAGGTTGGCTCTTAAAAGAACCGTTGTGTTCATGCAGGGACAGAGGAAAGGAAGCATGGGAAAATTATTCAAAGCGACAAATGTGCTGATCTATTTTGTTGTTCACTAGGGAAACACTGGTCTCCCTATGGCAAATTAGATCTTGACAAAATGTGCATCGAATATCAACCTTCCGAAATCGAGGGTTCATTTCCAGAGGGCCAGCAAAAGGAGATTCTCCCCCCACAGATGAAGGGCTCACCTGACCTGCAGAAGAAGGAGTTAGCCCTGCAGATGATGGTCCAGGCTGAGCTGCTGTGGATGTACTGGCTTGTCTTTCTGAAGAGTTACCTCCAAAAAGATGACCATGTGTCCTTTTGTGTACATCCTTGAGGTGTCTCTTCATGGTGTGATTCCCAAAGGAATACTTCCTGTCAGGATTACCTCTAGAAAGTACACGCTGACACAGCCTGCAAGTTACTAAGGGTGCATTCACCTTTTGCTGGCCTTCAGGAAAAGTAAAATAATCCCATACATAAGAGGGCTTTTGTTTCCTCGATCTCTGCCTCAAGACAGTGCTGCTAGTGCTAGCCTCACTCTCAGAATAGCTCTGCTGTTCTGCCATCGTATCCCAAAGACAAACCAGCTCCTTCTCCCAAGGGATCACAAGCAGAAATGAGGGGAATGGGTGTGGTGTAGGAGAGTTCTAGAACTGAAAGTAGTTTCAACCAATCAAAAGTTGTGTTTCATGATCACATGACCTACCGTACGCTTACGGTATGCTTACGGTACGCTTACGGCAAAAGTGCGCATGCGCGTAAAAAAGACATGCGCTTGCGCGCATGCGCATAACAGTCACTCCCCGGCACTTCCGCGTAACGTGCGCGTGTAGCATACACGCATACGCGTCCCACGCGGAGTACGCGCGGCTACGCAAATTGCGTAACTATACGCAAGCAGCGTAGAAAAATTACGGACGTTGCGTAAACCGTACGCTTACCGTGAGCTTACGGTACGCGTACTAAAAAAATAAAAAAAAATAGAAAAAAAGTACTGCAAATAAATTTTACGTTTATTTTAAAAAATATATTAAAAAAAACATATTAAAGAATTTTAAAAATTTAATCATAGTCTTTATAAAAGGTAAGAAAATTAAAATAAAAATATGTTAGAAAAAATAGAAGAAAAAAAAAAAATTAGCATTTAAAAAACCTTGCAAATTCACTGAAAAAACCATGGGTTTCACACACGTTATAGTTAGGAATTAGCATTTAAAAAACCTTGCAAATTCACTGAAAAAACCATGGGTTTCACACACGTTATAGTTAGGAATTAGCATTTAAAAAACCTTAGAAATTCACTGAAAAAACCATAGGTTTCACACATGTTATAGTTAGCTGGACATTTTACTCGTAAAAAACCATTGAAATTGCCCCGTTATAGTTAGTTCAGCTAACTATAACTCGCGCGCCCGCAATGCACTGCTGATGACGTCACATATTACATCACTCATGACATGGTCAGTGACATCACTCATGACATCACTGATGACATCTCAAATGACATCACTGATGACCTCACTGATGACATCATCCAGTGAATGTGTGTTTTTCTGAAAATTAAATATGTTTTATATATGTATATCTCAAGGTCGATGGAAGAATAAATGGGTATATTACTGTCTAAATGGATGATTTCTTTTTGAAAAATTGATTGTGTAACTGACTGATTAAGTGTATCATAGTGAATACATGGCTTAGTGAGTAATGTTTAAATATGTAAATATCTGTATCAGTCTCTCACTTTGTGTATAAGTGGCTGCATGGGTTGGTGAGTAGCTACATGGGTGTCTATATAGGATATTAGTTGGTTTTTTGAGTATCAGTATGAGTGTCTGCATGGTTTGGTGGAGGGTATTACGTAGTGCATAGGTGCATGAATGAGTGACTCACTGTTTGTATGTGTTGAACACAGCATGTGTGCAGGACTGTATGGGTGGATGAGTGTGTGTATGGGTGTGTTAGTGAGTGAATGACTGTCTCAATAGTGTCTTTATGAGTAACTACATATGTTTTAAACTAGTATATGTGACTATTGGTGTATATAAGTGAGTATATGTGAGAGTGAGAGATTGAAAGAGTTCCTGTATGAATAAGTATGTGTTTCTATAAGTGATTGTTTAAAAGACTAAGTATGTGTAAGTTTCTGTAGAAGTAAGTGTGGTGGTGTGTGTATAACTGTATATGCAAGTAAATGGATGTTTGATTCTTTATTAGCATGAGTGACTATGTGTGTAAGTAACTCTATGGATGAGTGGCATTGTGTGACAGGATGTATAGGTGTATGAGTACATATGATGAGTGAGTACATGTATGAGTGACTGTATTGAACAGTTGGTGAATGAATGGATGTGTATGTGGATCTTAGAATTACTGAAGAGGTTGTTGTTACTGGTATTGGTATGTCAATTCGTTTGTAAATTTTAGTCTCTATTTTTGTATGTGTGTATCAAAGGTTATATTAGGGTGAGAGGAGGTCTGCCACTCTATCACAAGGATGATGTCATCAGTGAGGTCATCAGTGATGTCATTTGAGATGTCATCAGTGATGTCATGAGTGATGTCACTGACCATGTCATGAGTGATGTAATATGTGACGTCATCAGCAGTGCATTGCGGGCGCGCGAGTTATAGTTAGCTGAACTAACTATAACGGGGCAATTTCAATGGTTTTTTACGAGTAAAATGTCCAGCTAACTATAACATGTGTGAAACCTATGGTTTTTTCAGTGAATTTCTAAGGTTTTTTAAATGCTAATTCCTAACTATAACGTGTGTGAAACCCATGGTTTTTTCAGTGAATATATATATATATATATATATATATATATATATATATATATATATATATATATATATATATATATATATATATATATATATATATTCACTTAAAAAACCATAGGTTTCACACATGTTATAGTTAGCTGTACATTTCACTCGTAAAAAAACAATGAAATTCCACGTTATAGTTAGATCAGGTAACTATAACTTGCGCGCCCACAATAAACTGCTGATGACGTCACATAGTACATCACTCATGACATGGTCAGTGACATCACTCATGACATCAATGATGACATCTGAAATTACACATTGTGGATTGCGGTCGCGCAAGTTATAGTTACCTGATCTAACTATAACGTGGAATTTCATTGGTTTTTTACGAGTGAAATGTACAGCTAACTATAACATGTGTGAAACCTATGGTTTTTTAAGTGAATTTGCAAGGTTTTGTAAATGATAATTCATAACTATAACGTGTGTGAAACCTATGGTTTTTTCAGTGAATTTGCAAGGTTTTTTAAATGCTAAGTTATGTATTTATTTTTTAATTTTTTTTCTGGTTTTTCACTATGCGCACACCCTGCGCGCACGGTGCGCTTCGCTCAGCTCCTACCCTGAAAGTCTCGGGGTGATTCGTCAAGCGGGGGCTGAGACAAAAGGGGGGTCCCAAAACGCGTTTTCCCCATGAATTTTCCCATAGGACCTTTAGTCGAAGGTACAGCCCGAACGGCTGAACAGAATTACTTGAAATTTGGCAAAGAGGTAGTCCTCAGGTCAGGCATGTGCCTTTTGCTTAAATGGTGTCAATCTGTTCAGTAGTTCCTGAGAAAATCAAAAGTAAAATCACATACATATCTGGACGGAGCCTAACCACACATCTCATCGTGAGATCTGATTGGCTGTCAGCACTTCATCCAAGAAGTGTTGGCAGCCATCTTGGGACCAATATACATGATAGCACCTCATTAAAAAGCATTGCAGTTAATAGAAGGTTTTAAGACTTTAGTTACATTATAAATCATTTGTTGATGGTACCATACTCATTTTAGGAATTGTAGTATGTTCTAAGGTGATTTTACCATGTGAAAAAGCCTTCTGCTGGGATATCATGAATCATGTTTGAGAGAAAACTATTTTCACATGCTTTTCCCACAGAGGTTTGAAAGGTGAGCTATAAGCTAAACTGAGAGCATATTTTCTGTAATTTCACATTATCTTTCTCAGTCATGTGAGAATGAAGTCTGACATTCTCAGTAAAACATGTACATCCAACAAGGGCAGAGACTGTCAGTTAATTCCTTTGTGTTCTACTGCAGCTTCCCAGAGTGTTCCAAAGAACAACTAGAGCGCTAACAGTCTTACTTATGACAAAGGTATGGCACACCTGAAGCCATCTTGATTGGAATAAAGTGGTAACATTTAAAACATTTAATTTAAAAAGGAACAAAATGAGGGGGTTCATTTTGCCTTAGAAAGTATGATTAGTGCTGCAGAAAGAAAAATGAGGGCACATTTCATAAAAAAATTCTGACATGCAGACTGAAACATGCACTTTCAATACCAGCAGCAGACTTCCCTGGTGACCAGTAGCTTTACTACAGTGATCTAATAAGCAACTAGAGTGCTAACATTCTGAATTTATGGCAAATGTGTGACACATCTGAATGCCTTCTTGATGGGATCAGAGTAAAAAACTGAAAGTATTTCCTACTGAGGAGACTGTAGTAAATGAGGAAATTAGGAAACATCATAACAAATAAGTCTCCCGAAAAGGCCACCAGAGACAAAAGAGCCCAAATGTAGCCCAAATATCACCCAGATGTAGCCCAAGTATAGCCCAATGACAGAATGTCCCCGAGTGTTCTAACGAACAACTAGAGCGCTAACAGTCTTACTTATGACAAAAGTATGGCACACCTGAAGCCATCTTGATTGGAATAAAGTGGTAACACTTAAAACATTTAATTTACAAAGGAACAAAATGAGGGGGTTCATTTTGCCATAGAAATTATGATTAGTGCTTCAGAAAGAAAAATTAGGGCACATTTTGACTTCTCAAATCCTCTTCTATTTCATAAAAACATTCTGACATGCAGACTGAAACATGCACTTTGAATACCAGCAGCAGACTTCCCTGGTGAGCAGTAGCTTTACTACAGTGATCTAATGAGCAACTAGAGTGCTAACATTCAGAATTTATGGTAAATGTGTGACACATCTGAATGCCTTCTTGATGGAACCAAAGTAAAAAACTGAAAGTATTTCCTACTGAGGATACTGCAGGAAATTAGGAAACTTCATAACAAATAAATACCACCAGAGACAAAAGAGCCCAAATGTAGCCCAAATATCACCCAGATGTAGCCCAAGTATAGCCCAATGACAGAATGTCCCAGAGTGTTCTAACGAACAACTAGAGAACAACTAGAGCGCTAACAGTCTTACTTACGACAAAAGTATGGTACACCTGAAGCCATCTTGATTGGAATAAAGTGGTAACACGTAAAACATTTAATTTACATAGGAACAAAATGAGGGGGTTCATTTTGCCATAGAAATTATGATTAGTTCTGCAGAAAGAAAAATTAGGGCTCATTTTGACTTCTCAAATCCTCTTCTATTTCATAAAAAAATTCTGACATGCAGACTGAAACATGCACTTTGAATACCAGCAGCAGACTTCCCTGGTGAGCAGTAGTTTTACTACAGTGATCTAATGAGCAACTAGAGTGCTAACATTCAGAATTTATGGCAAATGTGTGCCGCTCGCTTCTGACTTTGGGATACATCGCTGTTGGTCTGCTTTCTGCCCGTGATACCGGACCTGTGGGGAGTGCACGTCGTTCCTGATAGGGGCGCAGCGGAGGCTACAACACCGGGACTGCGAGGACCAGGGTGCCTGTCGACCAGTTGATACTGCACACCTGTCTCCTCTTCCCGGCCCCGCCTCCCGTGACTACAACACTCCTCGCGGCCCCCGCTTCGCGGGAGCCGCTCGCTTCTGACTTTGGGATACATCGCTGTTGGTCTGCTTTCTGCCCGTGATACCGGACCTGTGGGGAGTGCACGTCGTTCCTGATAGGGGCGCAGCGGAGGCTACAACACCGGGACTGCGAGGACCAGGGTGCCTGTCATCCAGTTGATACTGCACACCTGTCTCCTCTTCCCGGCCCTGCCTCCTCCCTGACCTCTTACTTCTTTGAGGGCTCCGTTTCCACGCGCTAGCGGGACGCGCGTGGGGCGGAGCTCGGGGCGAAGACCGGGCAAAGAGCGGGCCCTCAGAGGCCGAACGAGGCCGGGCAGGGCCCGGTTATTGACATAGTAGTTACCGCGGTATATTACTATTGCAATGGCCTTGATTGAAAATAAAGTGTTAGGGGAAAAACTGGGGGGCGTGTTAAATGGCCCTTTAGATAGTTATTTCAAGAAGATCGGAATGGATGATGATAGGGGTATTTTAATCACCGAGCGCAGAGCTGAGCGTCGTCGCTCAGTCGAGAACATGAAACGTAGGGCTCCCGAGGACTCTATTTTCCAGGTCCCCCCAGGTGATTGTGGCAATTATGGTACCCATGATGTCCCTTTTTCTCAAGATAATGTTCCTTTATTACTACGTGATTGTTCTCCTATAAATTGTGCTCCTAGTGTTCATGTCATTAGCGATTCTCTCCCTCTAAATGGTATAGAAAGCCCTAAGGTCTCTAAAACACGGCTCTTATGCCGTGGAAAACCAATAAGGAAAAAGGCCAAGAAATTGGTCAAGGGGAAAATTCATGGTCCTCCCCCTAGGAAAATAAGACGCAAGGAGCGGGCGGGCCAGGCTAAAACCAGGATTAACCATTCTGACTTTGGCCAACACACAAAGACTGTAAATGGAAATGCTTTGGGGTTGGCGATTGGGCCAGATATTAGGTTAAAACCGGCCTCTCTTCCCCTTTCTGTAGGCTCTGAATTAGTTGTGAATAACCTTGAGACCGATTTGTCCGCTGATGTCTCCCCGCAGCCGGCCGTTCTTTCTACTGCTCTCCAATTTGATTTGTTTAGTACTTTTATATTGCCCATTACTGACAGTTTGAGGAGGTTGGAGCATAGGTTAGAGGAGATTGAATCCGCATTGAGTAATATGATTGCTGCGGATAAGGTCCAAGTGAATAGGGCAACTCCCCAGGCCCCGTTACCCTCTATTAATGCTTCTCAGGAAACTCCCCACTTTAGTAAAAATGCACCACAGGTTCCTAATTACTTAGTGCTTGACCATCATAGGAAGGGGCCTTCAACGACTGTGAAACAATTAACTAGTAAGCCCGTCATCAACCCCTTGGAAGGGTCTACCATTGCACCAATGGGGATTACACGACAGGAGCAGGGAAGCTCCAGTCGGAATGGGGGCCTAGGGAACCATGGGCCACAGGTTGATTTACCTCCCGAAGCTGTGCCCTTGGTGGTGGTTTTGACGGGGGTTCCTACATTGGCGGATAATAAGAGAGAAGACTTTTATCAGCTGAAAAATAAAATTATACATTGGTTAAGTATATATAGACCTATAAATAAGAACTTTAATGGTGAGATATTGCATGTCAGACGTCTCCCTTGGCTCGGTGGTAGACGTAAAGATGTCGAGGGAGATATAGTTCTGATTAATTTTAGAGATCCAGAAGCGGTTGATTTTATATTGAATTGGCCCTTAGGTAATGGTAATAGCCGAATTAGTCCCCGAGCCTTGACTTATTTTTACCCCAGGTCCTTGGTGTTCCTTCCAATCCATGCCAGGAATAATGCTAGAGCTCACCCAGTTATCCCTACAGTATTACATGGCAAGAATTTGCGACCCGATCCCCAAGGTTGGAATATGATCCCTCCTAGAGCCACCAGGAATAGCAACCGGAGAATGGAGCATTTGAGGCCTTTTACGCCATTGGAGCTAGGGAATAGGTTTGATGTTTTTACGGGCATGGATGACTGCGATTGAAGTTTACAGTCTAGAAAGGGTAATTGGGGCAGCCCAAGTGCTGCCAGGCTAGCGGGGAACGTAACTGAGATCTCTGGTGAGGGCAATGAATCCCCTATCAGAGACAGGGTTCTTTTGGATCCTAAAAGTATGGTTGTTACTAGGTCCCTCGCTATTACTCACTCCTTTACCTGTGGGAGGTAGTAGTGATGAAAGTCATTTTTTAAATCTTATAGACCATTTTAAAACTTCCAATGAATCCAACCCAGGGGTATTGGTCGATGAAAATGGAGTTATTTCTGCTCCACCCACTAGTGGTAAAGATGTTATCCGTCTGGTATCTTGGAACATAGCTGGGTTAGAAAAAAAATTGGCTCTCCCTGAATGGATCAACTTTATTGAAAAATGTGATATATGTATGTTCCAAGAAACTTGGAGCCTATTACCAGTATACAAAACTGGATATGCAACCTTTTGGGTACCCGCTTATAGTTGTGGTAAGGGCAGACCTTCTGGGGGCTTACATGTATGGATAAAAATAGATTTAAATGGGAACATTTCAACTCATGATTTGGAATGTAGGGACATTCAACACCTTTCATTTGAAGGCCAGACGAAGGGTAGTAAGATTGAGTTATTTCATATTTATGCTAGAGGGACTTTGGGAGACAAAACGTCTTGTACTTTTACGTTTCTAGAACAGGCATTAGTTAATTGCCCCTCAAACTCTAAAATACTTGTGGGGGGGACTTCAATTGCACATTTGAACCCCTAAGTGGGGATGATCGCCTGGGTATAGAGGAGGAGGATGCTAGTTGGTCCATCCCCGCATTGTTATTACCCCCGATCAAAAAATGGTCAGCTAAGGCATTACAGATTAATGCTCTTACTGTGGATTTTAACTTAAGAGCAGTAAACGGTAGATCACTTTCTGATCGGGACGGAGCCATGACGTTTAATAGACTTAGCAGCCCGTCCCGAATTGATTATATCTTATTGGATGTCACTATGTGGCGTGACCTAGTTGATATGGAGGTGGTTCCCTCACAGGATAGTGACCACAACCCCTTATGTTTGATGTTAGGGTGGAGCAACTTAAAAGGTGGTCCAAAACCAGCCCCATTTAGGTTAACAAAGGAGGTGGTCCCATATGATGGCAATCGAAGATTGAAATGGGACAAGGTTAGCTCTCACCCAGATAAATTGGTAAAGATCAAGATGCACATTGATGAGCTGACTAGAGAGTTGGCGGGATTAGCCTCGGGAACAGGGGTTGCTCAGGAGTCGCTTTTTCCTCAGATATACAAAAATGTTATTGAGGAAGTTGGTAAACATTTTTTAACCCAGAGCTCTAAAACAAAACCCCCTAAACCCAGTAATCCCTGGTACTCCGCAAAGTGCCGGGCTAAAAGACGGGAGCTAACTGTTGCCCTGCGCAAAAAGAATCAACCTTTAGTTAGAGTAGTCAGGAGGGAGTACGCGAATGAACAAGTGCGGGCTAAAAAAGAGTGGGAGGAACAGTACTGGCAGGACCTTAAATACGCATCTAAAATGAAAAATGCTTCGCTGTTTTGGGATTTGATTAATAAGGCCAGAAATTACAATAGGCCTTTATTGGCCAATCACATTACTAGCCAACAATGGTATTCCCATTTTTCAATTTTATACGGCGGACAACATGCAACTGAATCTCCTTTTTATGATCCAGCCAATCGGGCCCCTCTTTTATCGACGCTTGAGGAGCCATTCGTGTTTTCGGAGGTAGTATTGGCCATAAGACATCTAACCCCGAAGAAGGCTGCTGGTCAAGATGGTATCCCGGGGGATCTTCTTTTGAAAGAACCCATAGCCTGGGCCACACTCATTGCATTAATAATGAATTTAATTTCCAAGGGACATCCTGTCCCAGACTCGTGGAAGGGTGCTTAGGTGATCACTGTTTATAAAAAGGGTGACAGGGACGACCCTGCCAACTACAGACCAATCAGTCTAATTGACGTGATTCAGAAAGTGGTTGGCAGGGTCATCATCTTGCGAGTTGGTGCATGGATGGAGGAGGAGCAGGTTCTCTCCCATTTCCAGGCCGGATTTCGAAAAAAAGTGGGCACGATGGACCAGGTCTTCCGCTTCTTTGCGATCTATTGGAAAACTGTGTCAATTAACCATGGTAGTCTCTACCTGGCGTTCATAGATCTCAGGATGGCGTTCGACCTGGTCCCCCGAGCTAGGCTGTGGGATATTTTGGAGAAGATGGGCTTTCCGGGCCCCCTTTTGGACCTCATAGTGAAGCTCCACGAGGGTAATTATGCGAGAATCAGATGGGATACCCAAGGCCAATTGACCGAGAGGGTGCCCGTGAGAAGGGGAGTTCGACAGGGATGTGTTATGGCGCCGACTCTTTTTTCTTTATTTGTGAATGGTGTGGTGGACCATCTGAGGGAAGAGTCGGCGGATGCGCCATCCCTGGCAGGGGAAAAAACTCCAACCCTCCTCTTCGCGGACGATACCATTCTGATCTCAAAAACCCCAGTAGGCCTCCAAAAGTTATTGCATCGCTTCAGTGAGTTTTGTAATGACAGGGGACTCACAATTAACACCTCTAAAACCAAGCTTATGGCCCTTTCCCCTTCCAAAAGATTTAAGAATAATCTTACGCTCAATGGCGAGTCTTTGGAGATGGTGGACTCCTTTGACTACTTGGGTGTTAGGGTGAATAGCCGGATGCACTGGAATGATCATCTGGCTAAAATGCTATTAAATTTTAAAAGAGTTGCAGGGGCGGTAATGCGAGAGCATAGGGCATCTGCGAGTAAACCTGTGGCTCCTGCCCTCGCAATTTATGAAGGCCAAATATTACCAACTGCCCTGTATGGTTCTGAACTCTGGGGGTTCGAGAACATCCCGGACCTAATTACTTCATTACATTTTGAGTGACTTCTCAAATCCTCTTCTATTTCATTAAAAATTCTGATATGCAGACTGAAACATGCACTTTTAATACCAGCAGCAGACTTCCGTGGTGAGCAATAGCTTTACTACAGTGATCTAATGAGCAACTAGAGTGCTAACATTCAGAATTTATGGCAAATGTGTGACATATCTGAATACCTTCTTGATGGAATCAAAGTAAAAAACTGAAAGCGTTTCCTACTGAGGAGACTGCAGTAAATGAGGAAATTAGGAAACTTCATAACAAATAAATCTCCCAAGATGGCCACCAGAGACAAAAGAGCCCAAATGCAGCACAGATATCACCCAGATGTAGCCCACATGTAGCCCAATGACAAAAGTGTGCAAAACACTTATTTTTTGTGTATTTGCAGTTTTATATAGTGCAGACTTGTCAGGTATTGGAGTGCTTTACATGAGCATTGGTTACATCACACAAGATCAAATTCATTTTGGTTGTAGACATGGGGAGATTAAGTGATTTGACCAGAATCACAGAATGTTGAGCTGAAGCAGAAACTCCAACCTGGTTCCCCAGTTGCAAAGTCTGCAGCTCTGGAAGTAACACCACATCCTCTCCCCTAGGTGCAACATTTAATCAAGTGGTCAACTGGATAAAAAAACATAAAGTTTACAAATAATTTAAAAGTTCTTTGTCGCTATTTGAAAACTCAGAAAATATGTCCTAATTTTAGTTTTTTAGAGCACTAACCATAATTTTGATGCAAATAAGACCCTCTCATATATGTAATTTCTAAAGGAAATACTCTAGGTATTACTGTTTTGATTACATCAAGATGACGTCAGGCGTTCCACACTTTTGTAATAAATATAGAATGTTAGCAATCTAGTGGTTCATTGGGATACTGTTGAGAGGCAGAGGGCAGGGGCACAGACTCTGAAAATTGAAGGCAGGTAGGAGAGTGCAGATGCAACAATTTGACCACACTGGGCAGGCAGGAAGGGCAGTGGCAGCACAACAGACTATGGAGGGCAGTGGAAAGGGGGCAGGGGCAACAAACCAACAATACAGGACTGGCAAGAGAGGCTGTGGCAATATAATAGACCACTGTGGGCAGAAGGAAGGGGCAGTGGTAGTAAAACCATACATGCCAACAGACCCATTTCAGCCAGGAAACGTTCAATGTTTTTAAGCTCAAATGGGCTTTATTTGATCTGTCTCCTGTCTACAATCTCCTCTTTTTCAATGTAACTCAAAGGGGAAAATCAATACCCCAGTTTTTTTTCAAAATCTCCCTCTTACCAAGTTCAAAATGTTCGCACGTATGGTACATTGGATCATGGTAGGTAGGAGGAATTGGGGTAGGGACATGGACTCGGATAACATAGGACAGGAGGGACATGGAGCGGTGCACCAAACTGACCCTACAGGGCAGGCATCAGGGTTTGTAGCAGCACAATACACCACACAGCGCATGCGGGACGGGAGTGCAGCACAACAATCCATAGAAAGCAATAGGGAGGGGACAGGACCATGCACATGGACAACAGAGAACAGAGGGGAAAGAGGCAATGGTAGCTAGCTGACCATAATGGACAGACAGGAGAGAAAGCTGCAGCATAACAGACCATAAAGGGCAGGAGGGACGGATCAGGGGCATTACAATGGAACAGACAAGCCAGGAGGGAGGGAATAGGGGTCTGCACATGGAAACAGAGAGCTGGGGGCAAGGGGGCAGGGAAGGAGCAGCAAGATGATCATGGAGGTCAGGCAGGTTGGGCACTAGAAAAAAGACACACCATGGAGAGCAACAATGAGACTATGATGGCATACACACAGACCATGGAGGGAAGGTGGGAGGGGGTCAGGGGCAGCTAGCTGACCACACAGGGAAGGTGGGAAGGGCCATGGCAGCACAGAAGACCATGCATGGCAAGCAGGAGGGTTAGTGGCAGCACAATGGCTATGATGGGGAAGAAGGAAGGTGCAGGGGCATGCACAAAGGACCATGGAGGATAGAAGGGAGGGTCAGGACCTGGGCACAGATAAGAGAGTTCAGGGGAAGGGGCCTCACAACAGACCGCGCGGGGCAGGCAAGAGGAGCAGTTGCAGCACAACAGACCAGGGAGGGCAGAAGGGTGTGGCAGTAAAATGGACCATGGAGGACAGGAGGAAGGGGATAGGGGCATGGCATGTGGACAGGCAGGGTGGAGGTGGCAGGGACAGGTTACATTCATCTGACAATGCTAGGCAGGTGGGAGGGGAGTGGCAGCTCAACAGAACACTCAGAGTAGATAGGAATGGCAGGTCCATGGAACATGGTGGGCAAAAAGGATGGAGCAGGGGCATGCACAAAGACATCGGAGGACAGGGGGAAGGAGAATAGGGGCAGCAAGCTAAGCACAGAGGCTAAGCAAGAGGTCAATGATGGGCCATAGAATTGGGCAATGGAGGGCAGGAGGAGTGGACTGGTACATCATGCTAAATGGAGGGCAGTGGCAGCACATCAGACCATGCATGGCAGGAGGGAGGAGGCTAGTCCATGGATTCAGACAACAGAGGATAGGGAGGAGGTGGATGGGGCAGCAAGCTAACTGTTCAGAGAAGGTGGGTATTAGGAACTTTATTGTTTTTAAAATGTGTGTCTGTGCGAACTACTTAAAATATGAACAAGTATGCAGCATAATCTCACTTTTATTCAGGAAGAAGAGGAAGTTTGTGACTGTGACTCCGGGCTCACTTGGCAGAAACACCCCCTGACCCTCCACCCCCATCGCAAAATGTAATGCCCGTGAAAAGGCTAGGTGGACGCAGTGTTATATAGAACATAGTCCTGAGAGCACGATTGAAAATGAAAACTAGATATAGTATATGGTATAAACTATGCACCAAAAAGTGTGATATAAGATGAACCGGGGCGTGACATATAATATGCAATACATTGTGCGCAATGACAGATTCATTGGAGAGCGCGAGATAGCACAGGCACTAGCGCGTGCTATGCGATATGCGCCTTTGAGTGTAATATGCACAGGTCAGTGTTGTGTAACCTAACTAGTCTCTAAAGTTGTAATATAAAATATGTGCTGGGGAGTGTAATGTTGCATATGCACTGTGACAAAGATATGGATCCCAGATTGTATTATGTATGGCATAGCGCTGTGCGTTATATCATAGGCATCAAGGAAGGCACGTTAGATGGGGCAATATAACCCGTGCGAAGGCAATTGCGGCATGACATATTCACGGGGTGGTGTTACAGTGCACATGGGCTAGAGAGTGTCATAGCATACGCACTAGCTGGTGGAATACAACACAGAGGTGTGAGGCACTCGGCGGGCACTGGTGGGTGTAACACAGTATTGGCTCAGCCAGGAGCACGCTGTGACTCTCAAGTGAGGTTCGTCTCCTTTCCAGAGAGTAAAATAAAAAGTATTACACATCCGGCGGTGGATGTGTGTTTTATTAACCGTGAGGGGGTTTCTTGCATAGTTTTGGTCGAATTTTTGTCGAATCCCCTTTGAATGGCTTGGTGTGCGTGTATATTAAATGTGCCTGCCAATAGCTACCCATGTTTGTATAAATAAACAACAAGGGTGTCTACTTGGAGAGTACCCACCGGCGGGGGCGCCGGGATTAGGCACGGTAGGGCATCAGACACGTCAGAGCTTCACTAGCGGTGTAAATACATTCCATGTGGATTCATTCTATGCATAGCCGCCTTTTAATGAATATCATGCAAATCGTCATGGTGATAGGTAAATACGGTTTGTCCAGCATGTCCTAGGTGTTTTTGTAAATATATATAGTTTTTAAATAATAAAAAACAATGGCCGGCCCCGGGGGATAGGGTCCCCGAGGCCATAAGTGGCCTGAGGAGGGGGGCAACGCAGCTCCCCTCCTAAAGAATAAAAAATAAATAAAAGGCCATGACCCGGGGGTTGGGGTCCCCGGGGCCGATTAAGGCCTTGGGAGGGCCAAATTAATTTTTTCAACAAAAAAGATTAGGGTGCAGGCCCTGGGGGATGGGGTCCCCAGGGACAGTAAATTAGAAAAAGAAGGGGGGGCCACACAGCCCTCCTTCTTAAAAAAATAAAATAAATAAAAGACCGGCATCGCGCCGGAGTCCATGCCCCCTCCTTGCAGCACTCTGCAAACGCGGCCCCTGGCCAGTTGTGAGTTGGGGAATTAATTCCCCTTCAATACTGAGGGTCCCTGAGGGCCAACTAGCCCAACAGGTATCTCCAGTATGCGCCAGGGAGCTGCGTTGCAGACAGGTGTTCTGAGGCCACGCCCCTTTTTACACCTCTATGCAACGCAGCTCTGTGGCGCTTACTGGAGGTACCTAGTGGGCTAGTTTGACCCTAGGGACCCTTAGGATTCAAGGGGACTTAATCTCTCAACTTAGAATGGCCACAGGGTGCGTTTACACAGTGGTGAAGGGAGGGGACGGGGCCTGAGGTGACGTGTGCAAACACGCCCTGTGGCGCATTTTAAGTTGGGGAAATAATTCCCTTTCAATCTTGAGTGGATCCTGGGGGCCAACTAGCCCACCAGGTGCTTCCAGTTAGCGCCACTGCTCTGCATTGCAGAGAGGTGGTGCAGGCCGTGCCTCTTTTTACACCTGTCTGCAATGGCGCTTACTGGACGTACCTAGTGGGCTATTTTGCCCCTAGGGATTCTCAGGATTCAAGGGGACTTAATCTCCCAACCTAAAAAACGGTCACAGGGCGTGTTTACACAGTGGGGAAGGGAGGGGACGGGGCCTGAGGTGACATGTGCACACACGCCCTATGGCGCGTTTTAAGTTGGGGAAATAATTCCCCTTCAATCCTGAGGGCCCCTGGAGGGCTAACTAGCCCACCAGGTGCTTCCAGTAAGCGCCACTGAGCTGCGTTGCAGAGAGGTGGTCCAGGCCGTGCCACTTTTTACACCTCTCTGCAACGCACCTCTGTGGCGCTTACTGGAGGTACCTAGTGGGCTAGATGGACCCTAGGGACCCTCAGGATTCTAATGAACTTAATCTCCCAACTAAAAATGGCCACAGGGCGTGTTTACACAGTAGTGAAGGGAGAGGACGGGTCCTGATTTAACGTGTGCAAACAAGCCCTGTGGCGCGTTTTAGGTTGGGGAAATAATTCCCCTTCAATCCTGAGGGACCCTGGGGGCCAACTAGCCCACCAGGTGCTTCCAGTAAGCGCCACTGCGCTGTGTTGCAGAGAGGTGGCCTAGTCCGTGCCCCTTTTTACATCTCTCTGCAACGCAGCTCTGTGGCGCTTACTGGAGGTACCTAGTGGTCTAGTTGGACCCTAGGTACCCTCAGGATTCAAGGGGACTTAATCTTCCAACTAAAAACGGCCACAGGGCGTGTTTACACAGTGGTGAAGGGAGGGGACGGGTCCTGAGTTAACGTGTGCAAACAAGCCCTGTGGTGCGTTTTAATTTGGGGAAATAATTCCCCTTCAATCCTGAGGGACCCTGGGGGCCAACTAGCCCACCAGGTGCTTCCAGTAAGCGCCACTGCACTGCGTTGCAGAGAGGTGGTCTAGGCCGTGCCCCTTTTTACATCTCTCTGCAACGCAGCTTTGTGGCGCTTACTGGAGGTATCTAGTGGTCTAGTTGGACCCTAGGGACCCTCAGGATTCAAGGGGACTTAATCTCCCAACTTAAAACGGCCACAGGGCGTGTTTATACAGTGGGGAAGTGAGGGGACGGGGCCTGAGGTGACGTGTGCAAACACGCCCTGTGGCGCGTTTTAAGAGGTAGTTTTAATCCCCTGCCCTATTATATACTAGGGGCTTACAGAGGAGGTCATGCTGATCACAGGGGGACCCCAACGCATAGTGTTCCCTAGTGTATGTAGGTGTTTTCACTGTATTCTGAGTGTCTTTTAACATAGCACTGGCTCTAGGACTGGTTAGTCAGACTCAGTTACCACCAGTATCCGACTGAAAAAGTTGAGGGTACAGGATGATTTTGCAACAAGGCTTCTTTCTGCTCTTCTGTTTGTTCTTTCTGCACGTTATCCTTCTTCCTGCACTTTTCTTCGTCTTTGAGGACTTCTGTTGCTTCTTTCTGCATCTCTATTTTTTTCTTTCTGTGCGTTTTTTCTTCTTTCTTCACATGTCCTATCTCTGTAGGCATAGTTAGAAATTAGCATTTAAAAAACCTTTGAAATTCACTGAAAAAACCATAGGTTTCAGGGGCGTTATAGTTAGCTGAACTTTTCACTCGTACAAAACCATTGAAATTCCCCCGTTATAGTTAGTTCAGCTAACTATAACTCGCGCACCCGCAATGCACTGCTGATGACGTCACATATTACATCACTCATGACATCACTGATGTCATCTCAAATGACATCACTGATGACATCATACTTGTGATTGAGAGGCAGACCTCCTCTCCCCCTAATATAACCTTTGATACACACATTCAAAAATAGAAACTAAAATTTTCAAAACAATGGACATACCAATATCAGTAACAACAACCTATTCAGTAATTCTAAGATCCACATACACATCCACTCATTCACCAACAGTCCTATACAGTCACTCATACATGTACTCACTCATCATATGTACTCATACACCTATACATCCTGTTACACACCGCCACTCATCCATAGAGTTACTCACACACATAGTCACTCATGCTAATAAAGAATCAAACATCCATTTACTTGCATATACAGTTATACACACACCACCACACTTACTTCTACAGAAACGTACACATACTTAGTCTTTTAAACAATCACTTATAGAAACACATACTTATTCATACAGGAACTCTTCCAATCTCTCACTCTCACATATACTCACTTATATACACCAATAGTCACATATACTAGTTTAAAACATATGTAGTTACTCATAAAGACACTATTGAGACAGTCATTCACTCACTAACACACCCATACACACACTCATCCACCCATACAGTCCTGCACACATGCTGTCTTCAACACATACAAACAGTGAGTCACTCATTCATGCACCTATGCACTACGTAATACCCCCCACCGAACCATACAGACACTCAGACTGATACTCAAAAAAACAACTAATAACCTATATAGACACCCATGTAGCTACTCACCAACCCATGCAGCCACTTATACACAAAGTGAGAGATACACTTAATCAGTCAGTTACACAATCAATTTCTCAAAAACAAATCATCAATTTAGACACTTATATACCCATTTATTCTTCCATCGACCTTGAGATATACATATATAAAACATATGTAATTTTCAGAAAAACACACATTCACTGGATGATGTCATCAGTGATGTCATTTGAGATGTCATCAGTGATGTCATGAGTGATGTCACTGACCATGTCATGAGTGATGTAATATGTGACGTCATCAGCAGTGCATTGCGGGCGCGCGAGTTATAGTTAGCTGAACTAACTATAACGGGGCAATTTCATTGGTTTTTTACGAGTAAAATGTCCAGCTAACTATAACATGTGTGAAACCTATGATTTTTCACTGAATTTCTATGGTTTTTTAAATGCTAATTCCTAACTATAACGTGTGTGAAACCTATGGTTTTTTCAGTGAATTTCTAAGGTTTTTTAAATGCTAATTCCTAACTATAACGTGTGTGAAACCCATGGTTTTTTCAGTGAATTTGCAAGGTTTTTTAAATGCTAATTCCTAACTATAACGTGTGTGAAACCCATGGTTTTTTCAGTGTATTTGCAAGGTTTTTTAAATGCTAATTTTTTTTTTTATTCTTCATTTTTTTCAAACATATTTTTAATTTAATTTTCTTTCCTTTTATAAAGACTATGCTTAAATTTTTAAAATCCTTAAATATTTTTGTTTTAATATATTTTTTAAAATAAACATGTAAAATTTATTTCCAGATTTTTTTTTTTTTTTTTTTTTTTTTTTTAGTACGCGTACCGTAAGCTCACGGTAAGCGTACGGTTTACGCAACGTCCGTAATCTATCTACGCTGCTTGCGTATAGTTACGTACTTTGCGTAGCCGCGCGTACTGCGCGTGGGACGCGTGCGCGCTTACGCCACACGCGCACGTTACGCGGAAGTGCCGGGGAGTGACTGTTATGCGCATGCGCGCAAGCGAGTGTCTTTTTTACGCGCATGCGTACTTTTTGCCGTAAGCGTACCGTAAGCGTACCGTAAGCGTACGGTAGGTCATGTGATCTTGAAACACAACTTTTGATTGGTTGAAACTACTTTCAGTTCTAGAACTCTCCTACACCACACCCATTCCCCTCATTTCTGCTTGTGATCCCTTGGGAGAAGGAGCTGGTTTGTCTTTGGGATACGATGGCAGAACAGCAGAGCTCTTCTGAGAGTGAGGCTAGCACCAGCAGCACTGTCTTGAGGCAGAGATCGAGGAAACAAAAGCCTTCTTATGTTTGGGATTATTTTACTTTTCCAGAAGGCCAGCAAAAGGTGAATGCACCCTTAGTTACTTGCTGTCTGTGTAAGCGTGTACTTTCTAGAGGTAATCCTGACAGGAAGTATTCCTTTGGGAATCACACCATGAAGAGGCACCTCCAGGATGTACACGGAAGGACACATGGTCATCTTTTTGGAGGTAACTCTTCAGAAAGACGAGCCAGTACATCCACAGCAGCTCAGCCTGGACCATCATCTGCAGGGCTGACTCCTTCCTCTGCAGGTCAGGTGAGCCCTTCATCTGTGGGGGGAGCATCTCCTTCTGCTGGCCCTCTGGAAATTAACCCTCGATTTCTGAGGGTTGATATTCGATGTGCCTCTTGTCATGATCTAATTTGTCATAGGGAGACCAGTGTTTCCCTAGTGAACCTCAAAATAGATCAGCACACTTGTCACAGAGACTAATTTTCCCATGCTTCCTTTCCTCTGTCCCTGCATGAACACAACGGTTCTTTTAAGAGCCAACCTTATCTTTCATCTTTTTTTTTACATATGTTTTTTAAAACCTTTTTTTTTTTTTTTTTTTACCGTACGCGTACGGTGCGCGTACCTTTTTTTATTTTTTTAAAAAAACACTAAAAATCAATTATCACATTACAAGGTCCTTGAGAGACTACAATTATTATTATTGACTTACCATACTCACTCAAAAAATTATTTATTCATTTGTTTTTTTAAAAAATAGTTTCAAAAATGGTTGTAGTTTTCGAAAATTTTCTATATCGATCTGAAAAAAAAGAAAAAAGTATTAATATTTTTTTAACAATTTATAATACAGTATACATATTTACATTTTTTTCCAAAAAATATTTTTGCCTTATTTTTGCTGTTTTCAGAATATATTGCATTTCACTATAAATTGTGAAAGCAATTGCATTCATCATTTTACAGCGGGCAAAAAAAAATAACAATCTCAAAGATTGTATTAAAAAAGCCCAGAATCTCTTCTCACTTAAACTTATCATTACAGAAATGCATATTATTCTAAAAAAATATCATCTAAAAACAATACTTATTTCTTTAAAATACCGTCTGATATGTTTGTTTCAGAAGTATAATCACAATATTATATCTCAAATAACTCCAAAATACATCTGATTTCATTTCCTTTAGGCCAAATAGTATTTTTTTTTTTTTTTTTGGAATAAATTTCCAAGGGAAATCCATTAAAATTCTAAAGTTTAATCTGTCCAGATCTCACCGATTCTCTGTAACATTTTGGTTCACGAAAATTTTTTGAATAATTTATTTAGTCCACAATAGAATTGCTTACTTTTCCACATGGCCAAATAGTAATTTTTTAAATCATTTTTGAAAAAATTTCCAATGGCAGTCCAATAGCATTCCAAAATTTAAAATGTGCAGAAGTTACCGATTATCTCTAAATTATTGGTTTTTCAAAATTGCATTAAAAATTAAAAAAGTCCACATTACAATTGGTTATCTTTCCTTTAGGCCAAATGATAATTTTAAAAATATTTTTTCTACAAAATTGCAATGGTAATCCAGTAAAATGGTAAAATTATTTTGTCCAGATCTTGCCAAGTCTCTCTAAAATTTAGGTTTCAGGAAGATTAGATAGGAATTTGCTAAATCAAAAGGCAAACGTTGTTTGAAAATCAATTGGGAATCATTACACAGTGTCCAGCCTTTTTCACATTTTAGATAAACTGTGTAATGTCCAGAAGTAACAGTAGGTCCATCATGGAAAATTATTGCAACAGTTACAAAAGTTTTTCCTGAAATTGATAATTGCTGTCCTGTAAACTTCTTTATTAAAGTATCCAATTTTGAACCATCAGCTCTACATCGTTGCATCATTAAAATTACATACTGTCCGTATTCCCTTAAAATTAATGTTGAAAACATGTCAGAATTACACTCACCACATTTCATGCTATGATTAGCATCTTTAACTAATTTTGCAAAAGTGACTGTTTTACTCTCTGGCAATGTCAAATAAATAAACCTTTCATTATCAACAATAGAGCCACATATATTATAACAATTATCACAACTATGTTCCCATTTATAAGAGAGACCAAAAAAAATGTCAATGGGAACTCCTTCTTCTTCCACTACCTGAAGAAAATACATCAAAAATTCGTGTGCATCTTGCTGTTCATTTTGAGAAAACTGTGTTCGTCCTGAACATACATCTAAAAGTTTTCTAATATCAGTAGCACTTTCTATTTGAGTTTTATCTTTACTTAGCTTTTGAAAAAGGAGACTCAGCTCTGAACAGAATCTTTTTCCCTGATTTACTATTATCTGCTCTTGCAAACTTTCCAGATAAAATGCAACATTCAGCACTACATTAGCGTAGCAGTTGACACCAGAGCTATTTTAAAAATGACATCCTACAACCTGTTCTTCATTGTCCTTTTTCTTTTTGCTTGCAATTACATCACTCCTCTTTTTTTTCCTCTTCTCTATATCTTCATTACAGATATTCTCATTTCTCCTTTTACGAGAAACTACACGTTTCTCCAACACAGGATACTGACCTAAATGAGGAGCATAGCTTCTTCTTAATCTATTATACTCCTTTACACAGTTTGTATCAGCACTAACTTTTGAGTCATCAAAGTCTATCATGAATAAACCTGATAATGTTTTGACTCGTGACAAAGCTACATATGCCATACCTTCTTTGAACACAGTTGAACCAATGTTCACAAATGCACAATCTACAGTCAATCCTTGAGACTTGTGGATAGTTACAGCATATGCTAGAGAAAACGGAAACTGCTTCCTACGTACATATAAGTCTTTCACAAGCATAAAACGAACTGTACAACGACAAATATCTTTAACTTCATCTATCTGATCAAATTTTATCTGTAAACATTCAATTCCTTCTTTTTTCTGATAATTAATAAAACCCACAACTCTTCCCATCGCTCCATTCACTAAGCCTTTCTCAACATCCAAATTTCTCCTTAAAAATACTCTACAGTTCATGCAAACATATAGATTTTTTTCTAATCCTGCTGTTTTGGAGATGTTCTTCTCTAGTGAGTCCAATTTATTTTTCAGTTTGCCTGTTACTGTGACAGTAATTCTTCCATCCTCAATTTTGTCCACTGCTTCCAATTTCCTGATCTCTTCCTTTTCCAATTTCAAAAGCTCCTCATTAAATATTGAGCATTCACGTAGAGTTGGCATTAAGCAGATGACACTTTTGTTTTCTGCAATATTCTTGTATATTTTCTCTGCAACTATTTCTTCCTTTGGAAATAAATTATGTAGCAGCCGACTCTGTAATGCTTTTTTCCCAACTTCTGTGAGTAGTCCAATTCTGATATCTTTCAGAATACTTCCATATTCTTCATCGTTTGCTTGCCTCATATTAGTTGTAAGTTCCTTGTACTCAAAGAAGGACCAAATATTTGTATTTCCAATGCTTCCCAATGACTTCTTCGTGTCTTCATGTGTCACAGTATTAAACACTGGTTGTCCTTTAACTGGAGTAAGTTGCAAAAGATCCCCAAAAACTATGACGTGTTTTCCACCAAATAACACGTCATAGTCTGTCTTCAAAATTTGCTGCATTCTTAAATGCACAAAGGCAAGCATTAAGTTTGATACCATGCTCACCTCATCAATAATGAGAACTTGCATCTTCTTCAATACTCTTGAAACTTCCAAGGATGCTTCTCCAGTTAGCTTGTTGAATTGTATTTTGTTCTCATGCTCCACTGGTAACATTAGCAAACGATGTAAGGTGATTCCTTTTATGTTATATGCTGCTAACCCAGTTGGAGCAGTAACCACACAAGACAAAGTAGAATCCGTTTTTTGCTTTAGGTAGCTTCTGATGACTTTAATTAGGAAACTTTTTCCAGTGCCAGCTTGTCCGCTTACATACATCCTGATTGGATGAAATGATGTGCATGAGCACTCTTTTTTTTCATGTAGAAATCCGTGATCAATTTTGTTTTTGATCTCTTCATAAATGTGTTGCTGCTCTTGATTCAGTTGTCTTTCCAAATTTTGTAAGTCTATAAATTCTTCTTGAGCTTGATTCATAGCCGTTTCCACTTCATTCATGGCTATTGATGCTTCATTTTCAACGATTGGTTGTCCTAGGGGATCTTGACTGAGTGTTCCAGAACTTTGGCTGTCCTGAGAACTGTCTCTAGCTATTTCTGCTGCAATTGTAGTTTCCTGTTCAATTTCTTCATTTAACATTTGCAGATAAGTTGAGAATGTACTGCATTGTATGCTGTCTTTGCAAGCATTAAAAGAATCTTCATAGCTCTGGAATTCTCCCAGTAGTTCATCCTCTGTACGCCATGGTTTAAACAACTGTAAAAGAGCCAAGTAGTAAAATTCTTTCTTGTCGGTAGTGTCGCAACTCAGCTTCCGGTGATTTATCAAACTTCCTTTGGTTTGCTTCACCAAACATCCTTCTTCACCAACAACTTTATATTTTCCACTGTTGATGTCTTCTGCAGCTTTCCGTGAATAAATGTAGTTCTGCAACACTTCATAGAGACACATGTTCTCCAGATGATGACTTCTCTTGGGATAATATGTGTCCAACATGTTTGTTTTCAATATATCTGTACTTTCTGGGTCATTCTCAGCCAAATATTCAATTTCTCCAACAGATTTCAGTACCCGATTTCTCATTGCTGCAAGGCCTAAACTTGCCCAAATAATTCTTCTTGACTTCGAGTAGAGACTTGCAGAAGATAACCTATCTGAACATTCGTAGGATCCAATTTCTCGATGCGATAACATCTTCAAACTGAAACTGTACAGCTTCTTACTGACAGTCTTCTCGTGAGAAATCTCTTCCCACATTTCCTTCAATTCTGTTTTTTCTGATTTCGTAATGTAAGACGTTACATATCGTGCAACAGCAATGGAATTGTCAGCTACATACTGTATATCCATGTTAGCGTTCCACATGGATAAAATGACTGGGTTGTAGTCATTTATATTTTTTGATTCTTCTTTTCTTTTAAGGTTGTAGGTATTCTTAGGTGATTTTCTTGTGATAGTATGTCTCACAGCTGACATAAAACTGTTGACTCTTCCATTTGAAAGAACAGGTCTAGGAAATCCAAATCGACATTTAGTGTAGTATTTTTCTTTGCTCTTGTATTTCCGTCGACAGTATTTTCCACACCGATGACTTTGGAAACGTAGAACTTGCTCCTTTAACTTGTTCTCTTCTGTGCTTTTTGGTATACCACATGTTGCATATTCTTCAATGTAAGATAACACTGCTTCATCAGTATCTGTTCCAAACTTTGGGGCATCCTTGATCCACAGCAGCATATGAATATGAGGAGCACCTCTTGCCTGGTACTCTTTTCTCCAAAAGAAATCCACTACTTCTCCAAGGGGTGGATTTTTTTTATTGCAGATGAAGGACATCATAGCCTCAAATCTATGATTGAAATATCTGCAAACATTAACCGGATCCAATGAGCACAGTTCTCCTGCTGTCTTGTATTCGATGTTTTTAATGTTTGAATTGGCCTCTCGTAGAAAATCCAGTAAATCATCCCAAGCGTACTCGGCACAGCTTAGGGTAAGGAACCATGTTGGTGTTCCTAAATTGCGTAACATGCATTTTAGTTCACCATGGCGTCGGTACCAATATTCATTTGTCCCACGCTGACAAGCCATCAGATTGATCAGTTGTGTTTCCAAATGATCATCTCGGTGCTGCACTTTCTCCATAAAATCCTTAGCAGACACATTTTGTAAATGTACTCCACTTTTTAAAATGTGATTTACTGCATAAGACAGTGCAGACAAGTCGCTTTCAAATAAAAGATGGAACAAATAAGGAATACTTTGTCGAAATCTGGGATCTTCAGCATATAGTCTTGTAGTCCGATACTCTGAAGCTGGAATCTGTTCTGGACGTTCATCGTATCGTCCTCCTTTTCCTTTAGGAAACAGCTGG
This sequence comes from Triturus cristatus, assembly GCF_964204655.1. Lineage (NCBI taxonomy): Eukaryota > Metazoa > Chordata > Amphibia > Caudata > Salamandridae > Triturus > Triturus cristatus. The sequence continues at coordinate 1,530,638,522 of NC_140591.1, forward strand.
GGAAAACATCGAGCTTCCAAGCTCTCCTCCCATACACTCACGGGATTTCCTTTTGCTTTCTTCATCTGAAAGAGATCAATATTGTCTCCCATAACTTCTTTCGAATGGAGAGGATGTATGCTAAAATGTTCATAAATTTCTTCTTCCTTTGACTTGTCCACTTTTTCAATTTGTCCAGTTGGTGTTTCTGTGTGTTCTTGAAAATCTTCTTCTTCTTCTTCTATATAAATTGATTCATACCATTTGTTATTTTTTTTCAAATACAAATTTGCTCTTTGTACTTTCCGCACATCTACCAGCTCCTGCCAAATCTTCTTATTCTTTGTAGGTACACCATTAACCAGAATAATTAATGGTTCAGTTTCCAAAGTATCCGCATCAATAGTTTCCATATTTTTTTTCAAATCCAAGGGCAAATACACCACTCTACCTTTTAAACCTCTCAGTAAATCTGAAGGAGGTAATTTACCAGTTTTGGGCTCCATACGTACTATGGTCTGGAACGGATGAACACATTGAATGAGTATAGACTCATATGTATTTAATTCAGAAAGTTCAGCAGGAATAGCATCCAATTCTAAATTATTATGTACAGCTCTGGTCGGCATTCTATTTTCCTCTAACTTGTTGTAACAGTATTTACAAATACGCTGATCTTCACCCAATTCAAAACAATTTTCAAGAAATATATATGTGGCAAAATCCATCCACTTATAATTATCTTCATTTTCACTCTTTCTGTAGAGATCAACATTCCTAGTTTGTTTTCTATAATGAGTTCTGCGGCAACAAATACAAGTAACATTTGGTCTTTCATTAGAGACTATTGCAAATTTTGTTATGTGATCATTAAATGTGTTACTTACAGAGGGTTCTACATTCTCTTCCACTTCTGCCTCATTTACTGTGTCCTTCTCTGCACTGTTTTGTTCAGGACCAAAGTAACAAAACTGAATTTCATCAACAACCTTCTCTACATCTGATACCGTTCCTCGGAACAGAGCCCTATTCAATTCATTTAACTTTATTGCTGGACTTTTGGCAAAATACAACCGTCTCACAAACTTTCTCATTTCAGTATGATGAACAGCCAGCATCCTAAAATGATGGAAAACACTATTGCACACTTTTCTAGATAGACAAGCAAGAGAATGACCCTGCAAACCAGTATTCTCTCTCACTCTGCATGGATCCAGACTTTGAAGCACCTTAATCTTTTGTTTTACACTTTTTTTACTATATTCTCTTAGAAACTCTCGAAATCTGTCAATAGATTCCTGACGCACAGTGCAAATACTACTACAATTCCAAGTGTACACTGGGGCTTTAGGACGTCTCCCCATTGCCTCATCTGCCATCACTTGTACCTCATCTCTTGGAACCATTATCTCCTTCTCCATTATGCAACCATTTTTTACTTCGTATGAACGACCTCTGGTGTCAACTGCATGCAGCAAACTATTACTTTGAAAATAGCTCTCTTCATTAAAAAAAGGTTCACTACTTGAACTATGCATCCACTTTCCTAAAAACACTTTACAAAAGTTTGTTCTGTTCACTACTCTTTTGCTTTTGCTTTGTGATTTCAGTACATTAACCATTTTATCTAATGTACGCATCCTATTCAAAATTAATATGAATAGTTTCCTTTTTAATTCTAATGCTTTTGCTGCAATGGCTTCAATTTCTTTTTTTCTCTTGTAATATTTTGCCTTTTGCTTATATTTCTTTACATCCTTTATCAAATTGGACATAACTCTTCTCTGAAACATTTTTCTACGTATCTCTTTAAACGCTGTTTTTCTGTTTATGTTAAACTTTTCAATTGCAGAAGGTATATTTGCATTAACTAAATTCTCAATTTTTTGCTGTTCTCTATGTTTTGTTACGTTTTTCCGAGGACAGACATTTTGTAAATTTTTCTTTGTTTTGAATATTTTGTTAAGAAATTGTTTTTTCTGCTTACCAGAAGATTTTTTCTTTTTCCCAACATGAGCATCTTCTACTAACTTTGGTCCTCCAGTTGTCTTCAAATATAGTTTTTTTTTTAGCGTTTTTTGAACTCGAGATTTTGTAGGCATCTTAAATTTTGTTCACTGTTCTTCAGCAATACCTGAAAAAAACTAAAAAAAAAATCCTTTATTGTATTTAAATATATTACTACATTTGTTTTCACAATAGTCACAAAACAAAATTTCTTTGCCAATTTGAATGCACACAAACTGCTCTTTTTTTTGGGCAAGTGAAAATCTCTTTTACAAACTGTCACATTATGAAACCACTTTTCAGATTTTTTAAAAAGCTCATGTCCACAGTGCTACACTCCAGCAAGGGCAACCAGCCTTAGTGAAGCTCAATGTATTTGCATTACAGACTGAAACCTGAAAACCCCACTCGCTTGTAAATACTTTGCATGACTATACACGGCAAGCACATGGGTGTGTGCTAAGACTCTGCTTCTTCCCCCAAAAATTCGCTCCCCCTTTCCATCTAATGCAACTGTGAAATCACCAGAGCAAGACGCAATAAATCGCTGCCTATAATTCCTCTATGCACACAGAGTCATGTTTTCACATTAGTCCCAAAACGAAATTTCTTTGCCATTTTGAAAGCACACTTACTGCTCTTTTTTTTTTGGGCCGAGTGAAAATCACTTTTACAGACTGACACATTATGAAACCTTTTTTAAAAATTTATTTAATTGCACATGTCCAAGCTGTTTTTTTTTCAGACCACCACCATGTGTATTCTCTGTGTCTGCCTACACTCCAGCAAGGGCAACCAGCCTTAGTGATGCTGAATGTATTTGCATTACAGACTTAAACCTGAAAACCTCACTGGCTTCTAAATACTGTGCATGACTATACATAGCAAGCACATGGGTGTGTGCTAAGCCTCTGCTTCTTCCCCAAAAAATTCGCTCCCCCTTTCCATCTAATGCAACTGTGAAATCACCAGAGCAAGACGCAATAAATCTCTGCCTATAATTCCTCTATGCACACAGAGTCATGTTTTCACATTAGTCCCAAAACGAAATTTCTTTGCCATTTTGAAAGCACACTTACTGCTCTTTTTTTTTCGGGCCGAGTGAAAATCACTTTTACAGACTGACACATTATGAAACCTTTTTTAAAAATTTATTTAATTGCACATGTCCAAGCTGTTTTTTTTTCAGACCACCACCATGTGTATTCTCTGTGTCTGCCTACACTCCAGCAAGGGCAACCAGCCTTAGTGATGCTGAATGTATTTGCATTACAGACTTAAACCTGAAAACCCCACTGGCTTCTAAATACTGTGCATGACTATACACGGCAAGCACATGGGTGTGTGCTAAGCCTCTGCTTCTTCCCCCAAAAATTCGCTCCCCCTTTCCATCTAATGCAACTGTGAAATCACCAGAGCAAGACGCAATAAATCTCTGCCTATAATTCCTCTATGCACACAGAGTCATGTTTTCACATTAGTCCTAAAACGAAATTTCTTTGCCAATTTGAAAGCACACTTACTGCTCTTTTTTTTTAGGGCCAAGTGAAAATCTCTTTTTACAATTTGAAATCACTTTTACAGACTGACACATTATGAAACCACTATTTTTGATTTATTTAATTGCACATGTACAAACTGTTTTTTTTTCAGACCACCACCATGTGCATTCTCTGTGACTGCCTACACTCCACCAAGGGCAACCAGCCTTAGTGATGCTGAATGTATTTGCATTACAGACTTAAACCTGAAAACCCCACTGGCTTCTAAATACTGTGCATGACTATACATGGCAAGCACATGGGTGTGTGCTAAGCCTCTGCTTCTTCCCCAAAAAATTCGCTCCCCCTTTCCATCTAATGCAACTGTGAAATCACCAGAGCAAGACGCAATAAATCTCTGCCTATAATTCCTCTATGCACACAGAGTCATGTTTTCACATTAGTCCTAAAACGAAATTTCTTTGCCAATTTGAAAGCACACTTACTGCTCTTTTTTTTTAGGGCCAAGTGAAAATCTCTTTTTACAATTTGAAATCACTTTTACAGACTGACACATTATGAAACCACTATTTTTGATTTATTTAATTGCACATGTACAAACTGTTTTTTTTTCAGACCACCACCATGTGCATTCTCTGTGACTGCCTACACTCCACCAAGGGCAACCAGCCTTAGTGATGCTGAATGTATTTGCATTACAGACTTAAACCTGAAAACCCCACTGGCTTCTAAATACTGTGCATGACTATACATGGCAAGCACATGGGTGTGTGCTAAGCCTCTGCTTCTTCCCCAAAAAATTCGCTCCCCCTTTCCATCTAATGCAACTGTGAAATCACCAGAGCAAGACGCAATAAATCTCTGCCTATAATTCCTCTATGCACACAGAGTCATGTTTTCACATTAGTCCTAAAACGAAATTTCTTTGCCAATTTGAAAGCACACTTACTGCTCTTTTTTTTTCGGGCCAAGTGAAAATCTCTTTTTACAATTTGAAATCACTTTTACAGACTGACACATTATGAAACCACTATTTTTGATTTATTTAATTGCACGTGTCCAAGCTGTTTTTTTTTCAGACCACCACCATGTGCATTCTCTGTGACTGCCTACACTCCACCAAGGGCAACCAGCCTTAGTGATGCTGAATGTATTTGCATTACAGACTTAAACCTGAAAACCCCACTGGCTTCTAAATACTGTGCATGACTATACATGGCAAGCACATGGGTGTGTGCTAAGCCTCTGCTTCTTCCCCCAAAAATTCGCTCCCCCTTTCCATCTAATGCAACTGTGAAATCACCAGAGCAAGACGCAATAAATCTCTGCCTATAATTCTTCTATGCACACAGAGTCATGTTTTCACATTAGTCCCAAAACGAAATTTCTTTGCCAATTTGAAAGCACACTTACTGCTCTTTTTTTTTCGGGCCAAATGAAAATCTCTTTTTACAATTTGAAATCACTTTTACAGACTGACACATTATGAAACCACTATTTTTGATTTATTTAATTGCACGTGTCCAAGCTGTTTTTTTTTCAGACCAACACCATGTGTATTCTCTGTGTCTGCCTACACTCCAGCAAGGGCAACCAGCCTTAGTGATGCTGAATGTATTTGCATTACAGACTTAAACCTGAAAACCCCACTGGCTTCTAAATACTGTGCATGACTATACACGGCAAGCACATGGGTGTGTGCTAAGCCTCTGCTTCTTCCCCAAAAAATTCGCTCCCCCTTTCCATCTAATGCAACTGTGAAATCACCAGAGCAAGACGCAATAAATCTCTGCCTATAATTCTTCTATGCACACAGAGTCATGTTTTCACATTAGTCCCAAAACGAAATTTCTTTGCCAATTTGAAAGCACACTTACTGCTCTTTTTTTTTTCGGGGCAAGTGTAAATCACTTTTACACACTGACACATTATGAAACCACCATGTGTAACTACAACAAAAACAATTCCCATTTCTATTATTCATTTCTTAAGTTACCACATACATACCCTCTCAAACTGTAAACTCACCTTTAAAATTAGTTAGTTGTGAAAGAAATGTGACACTCAAACAGCAGATTATCAGAGCCAGGATCTCTGTTGTGTTCACCTCTCTCCTCTCAGCAGAACCAGATAATGGCAAACTTTCCCTCTATTTTTCCACACATATACATGTAAGTTTCAAATCTCAGTGCTTCCCCCTTTTTTTCACATGTAATCACACATTTCTATTGGTTGAAAACGAACCCTTTTCCAAAAGTACCCTTCCCCCAACTTGACTTCTGCCTAGTACCCTTCCCCCAACTTGACTTCTGCCTGCTACCATAGCAACAGCTCATGGAACACTGCTGTGTGCAGTTAGGTCAGAAGTTCGACACACAATGTTTCAATTCCACAGAGCAAGAGTGCTTGACTTTTCAAACCTAACAGCAAATCCATAGTACTGTTCTTTGGTTACACATTTTTTTGTACCAATACAAAACATGCTTCTATTAATTTTCACATACAGCCTAGTTTTTATTCTAGAATGGTATGAAACAGCCAATCAGTTCTTTTTGTTTTAAAAAAATATGTATGCCTCCATTTCCAAACTGTCTTTCTTTTCATATTGCCATTCTACTGAAAGACACCTCCTGAGTGCATCCAGTTCTCCTTTGAAGATGTTCACAGTGTGGATTGTAGGGCACAGCTATGTCTTCTGGAGTGAAAAGTATGCAGAGAAAACAGATATGGTGAGAGACCTTGCTTTGCCAAATGTAGACATTAAATGGATTGGTCAGAGAGGGTTAAAGTGGCACCAATTGATGCCATTGGTGAAATCCTTCATTCAAATCCAACACCCTGACCTCATAATAGTGCACTGTGGTGGCAATGACCTAGGCACTTTGACTGGGGTAGGTCTGGAAATGCTTATGAAGGACACCTTTGCACAACTGTTTTCACTTTTCCCTAAAACTGCCTTTGTGTTTTCCAACATATGCCAAAGGCAAAAATGGAACTGGTCCAATCATTTCTGTCCACAGATTGACAAAGCAAGAAAGCACGTCAACAAATCTGTTTCTGCTTTCCTCCGTGACTATGGTATGGGTGCCATTTACCACAACAACTTGCGTTATGACATGCAAGACATTTATAGAGGAAATGGTGTGCACTTCAATGATGAAGGGAACAGAGTCTTCCTCTTGAACCTTAGACTCTGCATCGGTACTTACTTGTAGGTACCACTAAAAAAATGACTTCATAAACACAACAGCTCTTTTTAGATCTCCCTAATTTCTAAACTCTTAAATCTGCTTTTCATTTATCTATTTTTATTTTTTTACCGTACGCTTACCGTAAGCTTACCGTACGCGTACCCCGTGATTTTTTTTAAAATCAATAAATGTTTTTTTTGTACTTTTCTGTCCTTCTTTGACCCCCTTACAAATGTTAGGGGGTCTGTAACTCTCCTCATTGCCCCCTTTCCTTGTTTTCACTCTTTTTTTTCAGAGTGAAATACACAAAATGGCGGCCGCCGCTTCCTGGTTTCGGCCGATTCGAATGTTTACTAAGATCTAACAGCCAATCAGAATCGCGCTCGCGCACGCCGCCGTACGCTTACCGTAAGCGTACGGTAAGCGTACCGTAAGCGGGCTCAGATATATATATTGATTTAAAGGCTATTTTCTCAGAATCTACTGAACAGATTTACACCAAACCTACAAAAGGCACTTCCTTGACCTAGGGACTACCTCTCTGCCAAATTTTGTGTAATTCTGTTCAGCCGTTCGGGCTGTAGCTCGTTCTAAAGGTCCCATGGAAAAATGCATGGGAAAAACGCGTTTTGGGACCCCCCTTTTATCTCAGCCCCCGCTTGACGGATCCCCCCGAGACTTTCAGGGTAGGAGCGGAGCGTAGCGCCCCACCTATTTTGAGAAATTCGCGAGGATTCGTCGACCGGCGCCAAAGTTATTCAAAATAGAATGTTGAGGTTTTCCTATGGAAACGTGGTCCTAACTATAACTACCTACTGGCGACCGCCAGTAGGTAATATATATATATATATATATATATATATATATTCATAGAAGGGTTTGCCTTTTGTGGGATGCACTCGAGATGGATGGATATAGCACAAAGGAGATGTGGCCCCCAACCTCCAGACAGTTCTTGCGACGCGTTTCGGGCCTTGCGCCCTTCTTCTCTGGCAACTGTCACACAAACAAACAAGCGCCACTGCCAGGTGATTCCTTTAAATAATTTATTAAATCACGCCCTTGTGGGCCGGCTGAAATGCCGTCTCAAAGCATCCTGGGCCTGGTAGTTTCAATGTCAAATTCAAACCCGTGTGGGTTGCTTGTTACAAAGGTGAATTTTCGAAAGTTTCTTGCTGCATGGTACACGGAGACAAACAAACTCCTTGATAGTGCGCATCCATTACTCACGCACTTGGCTGCCCCAATAAACAGTCGCGGACTCGCTGTGTGTGGCGCGGTGGTGCTTCCCTCGACCTGGCGGGCCGGAATATATTCATAGAAGGGTTTGCCTTTTGTGGGATGCACTCGAGATGGATGGATATAGCACAAAGGAGATGTGGCCCCCAACCTCCAGACAGTTCTTGCGACGCGTTTCGGGCCTTGCGCCCTTCTTCTCTGGCAACTGTCACACAAACAAACAAGCGCCACTGCCAGGTGATTCCTTTAAATAATTTATTAAATCACGCCCTTGTGGGCCGGCTGAAATGCCGTCTCAAAGCATCCTGGGCCTGGTAGTTTCAATGTCAAATTCAAACCCGTGTGGGTTGCTTGTTACAAAGGTGAATTTTCGAAAGTTTCTTGCTGCATGGTACACGGAGACAAACAAACTCCTTGATAGTGCGCATCCATTACTCACGCACTTGGCTGCCCCAATAAACAGCCGCGGACCCGCTGTGTGTGGCGCGGTGGTGCTTCCCTCGACCTGGCGGGCCGGAATATATTCATAGAAGGGTTTGCCTTTTGTGGGATGCACTCGAGATGGATGGATATAGCACAAAGGAGATGTGGCCCCCAACCTCCAGACAGTTCTTGCGACGCGTTTCGGGCCTTGCGCCCTTCTTCTCTGGCAACTGTCACACAAACAAACAAGCGCCACTGCCAGGTGATTCCTTTAAATAATTTATTAAATCACGCCCTTGTGGGCCGGCTGAAATGCCGTCTCAAAGCATCCTGGGCCTGGTAGTTTCAATGTCAAATTCAAACCCGTGTGGGTTGCTTGTTACAAAGGTGAATTTTCGAAAGTTTCTTGCTGCATGGTACACGGAGACAAACAAACTCCTTGATAGTGCGCATCCATTACTCACGCACGCAGGAGTTTGTTTGTCTCCGTGTACCCACACGGGTTTGAATTTGACATTGAAACTACCAGGCCCAGGATGCTTTGAGACGGCATTTCAGCCGGCCCACAAGGGCGTGATTTAATAAATTATTTAAAGGAATCACCTGGCAGTGGCGCTTGTTTGTTTGTGTGACAGTTGCCAGAGAAGAAGGGCGCAAGGCCCGAAACGCGTCGCAAGAACTGTCTGGAGGTTGGGGGCCACATCTCCTTTGTGCTATATCCATCCATCTCGAGTGCATCCCACAAAAGGCAAACCCTTCTATGAATATATTCCGGCCCGCCAGGTCGAGGGAAGCACCACCGCGCCACACACAGCGGGTCCGCGGCTGTTTATTGGGGCAGCCAAGTGCGTGAGTAATGGATGCGCACTATCAAGGAGTTTGTTTGTCTCCGTGTACCATGCAGCAAGAAACTTTAGAAAATTCACCTTTGTAACAAGCAACCCACACGGGTTTGAATTTGACATTGAAACTACCAGGCCCAGGATGCTTTGAGACGGCATTTCAGCCGGCCCACAAGGGCGTGATTTAATAAATTATTTAAAGGAATCACCTGGCAGTGGCGCTTGTTTGTTTGTGTGACAGTTGCCAGAGAAGAAGGGCGCAAGGCCCGAAACGCGTCGCAAGAACTGTCTGGAGGTTGGGGGCCACATCTCCTTTGTGCTATATCCATCCATCTCGAGTGCATCCCACAAAAGGCAAACCCTTCTATGAATATATTCCGGCCCGCCAGGTCGAGGGAAGCACCACCGCGCCACACACAGCGGGTCCGCGGCTGTTTATTGGGGCAGCCAAGTGCGTGAGTAATGGATGCGCACTATCAAGGAGTTTGTTTGTCTCCGTGTACCATGCAGCAAGAAACTTTCGAAAATTCACCTTTGTAACAAGCAACCCACACGGGTTTGAATTTGACATTGAAACTACCAGGCCCAGGATGCTTTGAGACGGCATTTCAGCCGGCCCACAAGGGCGTGATTTAATAAATTATTTAAAGGAATCACCTGGCAGTGGCGCTTGTTTGTTTGTGTGACAGTTGCCAGAGAAGAAGGGCGCAAGGCCCGAAACGCGTCGCAAGAACTGTCTGGAGGTTGGGGGCCACATCTCCTTTGTGCTATATCCATCCATCTCGAGTGCATCCCACAAAAGGCAAACCCTTCTATGAATATATTCCGGCCCGCCAGGTCGAGGGAAGCACCACCGCGCCACACACAGCGGGTCCGCGGCTGTTTATTGGGGCAGCCAAGTGCGTGAGTAATGGATGCGCACTATCAAGGAGTTTGTTTGTCTCCGTGTACCATGCAGCAAGAAACTTTCGAAAATTCACCTTTGTAACAAGCAACCCACACGGGTTTGAATTTGACATTGAAACTACCAGGCCCAGGATGCTTTGAGACGGCATTTCAGCCGGCCCACAAGGGCGTGATTTAATAAATTATTTAAAGGAATCACCTGGCAGTGGCGCTTGTTTGTTTGTGTGACAGTTGCCAGAGAAGAAGGGCGCAAGGCCCGAAACGCGTCGCAAGAACTGTCTGGAGGTTGGGGGCCACATCTCCTTTGTGCTATATCCATCCATCTCGAGTGCATCCCACAAAAGGCAAACCCTTCTATGAATATATTCCGGCCCGCCAGGTCGAGGGAAGCACCACCGCGCCACACACAGCGGGTCCGCGGCTGTTTATTGGGGCAGCCAAGTGCGTGAGTAATGGATGCGCACTATCAAGGAGTTTGTTTGTCTCCGTGTACCATGCAGCAAGAAACTTTCGAAAATTTACCTTTGTAACAAGCAACCCACACGGGTTTGAATTTGACATTGAAACTACCAGGCCCAGGATGCTTTGAGACGGCATTTCAGCCGGCCCACAAGGGCGTGAATTTATAAATTATTTAAAGGAATCACCTGGCAGTGGCGCTTGTTTGTTTGTGTGACAGTTGCCAGAGAAGAAGGGCGCAAGGCCCGAAACGCGTCGCAAGAACTGTCTGGAGGTTGGGGGCCACATCTCCTTTGTGCTATATCCATCCATCTCGAGTGCATCCCACAAAAGGCAAACCCTTCTATGAATATATTCCGGCCCGCCAGGTCGAGGGAAGCACCACCGCGCCACACACAGCGGGTCCGCGGCTGTTTATTGGGGCAGCCAAGTGCGTGAGTAATGGATGCGCACTATCAAGGAGTTTGTTTGTCTCCGTGTACCATGCAGCAAGAAACTTTCGAAAATTCACCTTTGTAGCAAGCAACCCACACGGGTTTGAATTTGACATTGAAACTACCAGGCCCAGGATGCTTTGAGACGGCATTTCAGCCGGCCCACAAGGGCGTGATTTAATAAATTATTTAAAGGAATCACCTGGCAGTGGCGCTTGTTTGTTTGTGTGACAGTTGCCAGAGAAGAAGGGCGCAAGGCCCGAAACGCGTCGCAAGAACTGTCTGGAGGTTGGGGGCCACATCTCCTTTGTGCTATATCCATCCATCTCGAGTGCATCCCACAAAAGGCAAACCCTTCTATGAATATATTCCGGCCCGCCAGGTCGAGGGAAGCACCACCGCGCCACACACAGCGGGTCCGCGGCTGTTTATTGGGGCAGCCAAGTGCGTGAGTAATGGATGCGCACTATCAAGGAGTTTGTTTGTCTCCGTGTACCATGCAGCAAGAAACTTTCGAAAATTCACCTTTGTAACAAGCAACCCACACGGGTTTGAATTTGACATTGAAACTACCAGGCCCAGGATGCTTTGAGACGGCATTTCAGCCGGCCCACAAGGGCGTGATTTAATAAATTATTTAAAGGAATCACCTGGCAGTGGCGCCTGTTTGTTTGTGTGACAGTTGCCAGAGAAGAAGGGCGCAAGGCCCGAAACGCGTCGCAAGAACTGTCTGGAGGTTGGGGGCCACATCTCCTTTGTGCTATATCCATCCATCTCGAGTGCATCCCACAAAAGGCAAACCCTTCTATGAATATATTCCGGCCCGCCAGGTCGAGGGAAGCACCACCGCGCCACACACAGCGGGTCCGCGGCTGTTTATTGGGGCAGCCAAGTGCGTGAGTAATGGATGCGCACTATCAAGGAGTTTGTTTGTCTCCGTGTACCATGCAGCAAGAAACTTTCGAAAATTCACCTTTGTAACAAGCAACCCACACGGGTTTGAATTTGACATTGAAACTACCAGGCCCAGGATGCTTTGAGACGGCATTTCAGCCGGCCCACAAGGGCGTGATTTAATAAATTATTTAAAGGAATCACCTGGCAGTGGCGCTTGTTTGTTTGTGTGACAGTTGCCAGAGAAGAAGGGCGCAAGGCCCGAAACGCGTCGCAAGAACTGTCTGGAGGTTGGGGGCCACATCTCCTTTGTGCTATATCCATCCATCTCGAGTGCATCCCACAAAAGGCAAACCCTTCTATGAATATATTCCGGCCCGCCAGGTCGAGGGAAGCACCACCGCGCCACACACAGCGGGTCCGCGGCTGTTTATTGGGGCAGCCAAGTGCGTGAGTAATGGATGCGCACTATCAAGGAGTTTGTTTGTCTCCGTGTACCATGCAGCAAGAAACTTTAGAAAATTCACCTTTGTAACAAGCAACCCACACGGGTTTGAATTTGACATTGAAACTACCAGGCCCAGGATGCTTTGAGACGGCATTTCAGCCGGCCCACAAGGGCGTGATTTAATAAATTATTTAAAGGAATCACCTGGCAGTGGCGCTTGTTTGTTTGTGTGACAGTTGCCAGAGAAGAAGGGCGCAAGGCCCGAAACGCGTCGCAAGAACTGTCTGGAGGTTGGGGGCCACATCTCCTTTGTGCTATATCCATCCATCTCGAGTGCATCCCACAAAAGGCAAACCCTTCTATGAATATATTCCGGCCCGCCAGGTCGAGGGAAGCACCACCGCGCCACACACAGCGGGTCCGCGGCTGTTTATTGGGGCAGCCAAGTGCGTGAGTAATGGATGCGCACTATCAAGGAGTTTGTTTGTCTCCGTGTACCATGCAGCAAGAAACTTTCGAAAATTCACCTTTGTAACAAGCAACCCACACGGGTTTGAATTTGACATTGAAACTACCAGGCCCAGGATGCTTTGAGACGGCATTTCAGCCGGCCCACAAGGGCGTGATTTAATAAATTATTTAAAGGAATCACCTGGCAGTGGCGCTTGTTTGTTTGTGTGACAGTTGCCAGAGAAGAAGGGCGCAAGGCCCGAAACGCGTCGCAAGAACTGTCTGGAGGTTGGGGGCCACATCTCCTTTGTGCTATATCCATCCATCTCGAGTGCATCCCACAAAAGGCAAACCCTTCTATGAATATATTCCGGCCCGCCAGGTCGAGGGAAGCACCACCGCGCCACACACAGCGGGTCCGCGGCTGTTTATTGGGGCAGCCAAGTGCGTGAGTAATGGATGCGCACTATCAAGGAGTTTGTTTGTCTCCGTGTACCATGCAGCAAGAAACTTTCGAAAATTCACCTTTGTAACAAGCAACCCACACGGGTTTGAATTTGACATTGAAACTACCAGGCCCAGGATGCTTTGAGACGGCATTTCAGCCGGCCCACAAGGGCGTGATTTAATAAATTATTTAAAGGAATCACCTGGCAGTGGCGCTTGTTTGTTTGTGTGACAGTTGCCAGAGAAGAAGGGCGCAAGGCCCGAAACGCGTCGCAAGAACTGTCTGGAGGTTGGGGGCCACATCTCCTTTGTGCTATATCCATCCATCTCGAGTGCATCCCACAAAAGGCAAACCCTTCTATGAATATATATATATATATATATATATATATTTTTTTTTTTCTTCAATGTGGTTTTGTTACCGGATCGCTCAACAGCGGGTGCAAGCGTAGGGCCAAACCAATACCCAACATCAATTTTATAACAAAGGACGCCGCACTCTGGAACTTGTCTTTTTATATTTTTTTCAACAGAACCCAGTCTGTCACACCGACGCGTTTCGGCCTGGCGGCCTTTCTCACGGTGGGTGGCACTACTTTTTTGCCTAAGACTTATGGGACATGTAGTTTAAATATAACTCAATACCAAAGCGCTTTTACTCAACTGTTTACAGTAGATGTCCAAGGACTGAATTTAGGTGTATAAATGCATATGCTAGTCCTGTACTGAGTGACTGTAAGTATGAGTGACTGTACAGGTGAGTGAGTGGAGGTGTATGTAGACCTAAGAGTCAATAAGTGGGTATGTAGTTATTGGTATTGGAGTATCTATGGTTTTCAAAATGGCCGTCTGAAATTTTGAGTCGGTGTATCAAAGATTATATTAGGGTGTGAGAAGATGCACTAATTTATCACATGGATGACGTCATCCGTGATGTCATCAGTGATGTCATTTGAGACATTGAGTGATGTCATTTGCATATGGCCATGTCTAAACTGGGGTGGTGTAGTGGGCAAAAGAACGATGGATTTAACCCAGATCTCTTGACTGGGGGAGAATGTATGCATTGTCAGCATTCCGTCCATCATTTGTTTGTTGTAACGTCATTTGAGATGTCATCAGTGATGTCACTGACCATGTCATGAGTGATGTAATATGTGACGTCATCAGCAGTGCATTGCGGGGGCGCGAGTTATAGATAGCTGAACTAACAATAACGGGGGAATTTCTAGGGTTTTGCACGAGGGAAATGTCCAGCTAACTATAACGCCCCTGAAACCTATGTTTTTTTCAGTGAATATATATATCGGTAAATCGTCTCTTGTAGCCTTCATTCGTAGAAAAGACGAAGCGAACGCATAATATGGTGCAATTTTGTTTATTCAATCCTGTGCACCGACGGTGCCATAACGCGTTTCAGCACTCGTGGGGCCTTGATCACATGACACGTTAGAGGAGCAAACATAACCTTTTTAAAGTGACAGTGCTCATAACCGTGACTATAGAATTCATAGACATGGAAAAAATCGTAACAATTTTGTTCACAATGGCAAATCAGTTCAACATATTATGAACTACCATTGGCATAATAAATGTGGTGCAAAATGAGCAATAAAGATATAAATATCAATAAATATGTAAATAAATAAATAAATATTAAATAAGTACATACAATGCTCATAAAAGATGCGTGAATAAAATGATATTAAGAACCCCACAGATTGGATAAAAATACATATTAAAGGTAAAACAAATGTAAACTTTATCATATAAATAATGTCATATTCCCAATCTAACACGGTTCAATTATGTGCATCTCATTGGCAAATTATTGCAATTGTGAATACGAACTAATATAGCCCATGTGGGCTTTCGGTCAATCATTCCATGCCTAATAATAAAGTGCCAGTGCAATTTAAAGTGTCACCTAGTGAACCCGGAGGTTGACATGTGCAAAATTAGTGCAAAAATACAAAAACTAAATGTTAAAAACATTTGATGAGACAGCGACAAGATTTAAACAGTTCGATTAAAACCAGAATTTTTATAAATATGTAAAGAAGTCCTCACTAGAATTCAAACCATGTGGTGTCATACAGTCCATCTCCAAAATATACTTGGTCTCGAGCATTCTCAGCATTGCCTCTCGGTCACCGCCTCTTCTCAGAGGTGGGACCGAATCCACAACGAAATATTTAAGCTCAAGTGATTTTTTTGCATGCACTTCCCTGAAATGTCATGCAACGGGATACAATACATCACCATTGTTGATTGCCCTTATGTGCTGGAGTATCCGCTTGTGGACCTGCAGCTTGGTGCTGCCTACATATCGCAGGTCACAAGGACACTGCAGCACATAAACGGCAAATTCAGTCTTGCAAGGCAGTTTTTTGTTGATGTGGATTGGTTTGTTGCTGAAAGGCGTAACGTATTCAGTCTTACTGACACCATGTTTGCAAGCTTTGCATACAGCACATTTAATGAATCCTTTGCTGGCATTAAGCCAAGTCGCATTGTTTCTCACCTCTGGGCTACTTTTGACTAATGCATCGCTCATGGAGCGGGATTTCCTAAATGTTATGTTGGGTGGCCTAGTTATTTTGCCACCTAGGACTGGGTCATTTGTCACCAATTCCCAGTTTTTGTTGATCATCCTACGTACAGTTTTAGGTTGAATACTGTAGGTGAGAATTAGTCTAGATGGTTGTGTTACCTCTGATAACAGGTTTGAATCAGTGCTAGCTTTACAAGCCAATGACTGTGTTCTACCCTGTTCGTTCACTCTGATCATGGCTTTATTGATCACATCCAGTGAGTATATATATATATATATATATACACATACAGTAAGAAAAATACATTTAATATATATACAAATATCTATAATAATTCCTTAAATTATTAATATGAATATTAAAAAGAAATACAAAAAAAATAAAAACAATTACAATTCAACAATAATTATCATGACTCCAATAAAAAAGAAATAGGAACACTGTTACACTTTGCTCATATTACATTTACTATACTCAATCCAACATAAACAAAAGCAAAAAAAGTGTTGAGGGAGATGCAATTGCTGTACTAGCTGCAGTCTAACCAGCAGTAGGGAATGTGTTGGACTTCAGAGGGGTTAATTAAGTATTCCCACTCCAACACCAAAAAAGTATGGTAAGTTTCAGACTTTGAAGGCATTACATTTACTATTCCCATTCCAGTCTAAGCAACAGTAGGGAAAGTGCTAGACTTTGAAGGGTTTAGCTGTACTATGCCTACTCCACTCTAAGGAATAGTAGGGAAGGTGTTGGATGTCGGGGTCAGATTTCTTATTCTCACTGAGAGTAGTTAGATGTACTATTCCCACTCCAATATAACAAACAGAACTGAAAGTGTTAGACTGCGGAGGGGCTACATTGACTATTCCCATTCCAGTCTGAGCAACAGTAGGGAAAGTGTGGACTTCGGACATGTTACATTTGCTATACCCACTCCAATCAGAGCAATAGTAGGGAAGGTGTTGGACTTTGGAGAGGTTACATTTATTATTCCCAATCCAATGGAAGCAACAGTAGGGGAAGTGTTGCACATTCGTGAAATTACAGACATCATTACTACACATAATCATATTTAGATAAATCACTTTTGCTAACAAATGTAAATAGCTAACACCGAAATAATATTAATAGATAGTTAAACACATATCAAAAATATATAAATTATAGAGAGTAATATTTCTATTGAAAATAATGCCAAAAATATCTAATAAATAAATAAATTTAAATACAAATCACTTCCCTCCCTAGTAACCAAAATAATAAAAACCACATATAAATAAAACATTAATACAAATAAACTAAATTAAATTAAATTAAACAAATAACATGGAAAACAATGATAAATATTAAATACATACTACAAAAATAATAATGAATTGGTTAATTGACATTTTAATATTCAATTAACAAAATGTAATTTAAAAAATGAAAACGTAAATAGCTTCCTACCTAATTCCTCTGCAAACCCAAAAACCACTGCTAAAATCTAAGGGGCCGGTTAAAACTTTGGCAGGCACACTGCCAGCCCTCAGCAGCGGCAGTCGAGAGAACGCCGCCAAGCAGGCGGCATCCCAAACGCCGCGCCGCATTATGACGTTACCCCGGGACTGGCGATGAATCTGCGATGCATTCTAGGCGGAGGCATGTTTCGGCTCTAGGGAAGAGCCCAAAGCCAATGCCAGCTGCACTGCTGCACTTCCAGCAAGTCGAGCGCACTGTTTCAATGCACCATGTTGTGCATGGCAAACAGTGTGCGCAATGACATTGCTCGAATAGGGGAGCACAACATGGACCCAGGCCACAATGTACATGGGTTACATGCCGTGGGGCCCTTTTTGTGCCCCTTTACCTGTCTTTTTGCTGACCTTTCTATGGCGGCTTCCCCTTCGTGGAAAGTTTGGCGGAAAGGCAGGTCACAAGACACATGATGTGTCAATGCCAGTACGTCCACCATTGGCCACCGCTGTCCCTATCGCTGCCGTAGCTCAAATGATAGTGGTGGCATCGGTCTTGTGGCAGTCCAACCGCACAGATCGTAACTGGGCAGTAGGACCGCCAAAGATGGTACAGCAGTCACAAGTCCGCTGAAGTTGTAATCAGCCCCTAAATTACTAATTAAACTTTAAAAAGTAAATTAACAGCAAAAATCTTAATTTACACTTACATAATTAAAAACAATTATTCAATTAATGCATTTAGGAATTAATTACCAATTTAATATTTTAAAACAATAATAAAAAATTAGATAACATTAAAAATTAAATTGAAATGTGAAGAACTCCCCAACCCATTACCCTATGAACCTAACAACCTGCTACTAAAGTCTAAGGGCCCAATTACGATGGCGGTCCGATGATCATCCGACCGCCATCGCAGCATGATTAGGACTGACCGACAACTAGTTAGCAACCAATTCCACCAAATTATGATGTGACTGCCATGTAGGCAGTCAGAATCATGGCTTTTTCCATTGCAACTTGTGCTGTGGCCCAAAAAGGGCCGCAGCACAAGCTGCAATGGAAAAATAGATGTTTTTAAACATCCATGCACTGTGTACCAGGCACCATGTGGTGCCTGGCCCATGGGGTATTGATGTGTGGGGGGGCACTACATGTGACCCCCAGACCTCATAGCGGTGGCCTATGGGGTACAAGGGCCCTGCTAGGGACCCCCAGAGTCCCTTTCCAACTGTTTTTTCATGACTGTCAGACCACCATGAAAAGTCCGACGGACAGGGACATCGCAATCCCTGCAGCAGTGCCTGCACAAGCACCACCCCTATTGTAGGGAATACGATCAGACCGACAGCTTGAAGAATCTGTCCTTTCCTCCCACGATGCTCTCTGACTGACCACATCATAATGTGGCAGTCTGACCGCTCTGCTGGCTGTCGGTTGGACCACCATCGAAGGCCTGTCCGACCACCATCCTAATGAGGCCCAAAAATACTAATTACATCTAGAAAATGCCTTAAAAAGTCACAAATTATAAAAAAAAATCAATCAATAATATGCTTAAATCAATCAAATATTTAATTTATACTAACAAATTAATGAACATCAAAAAATGTTTTATTTAATAAGTTTTCCACCTTAGACCCCTACTTCCCCAAAACCATCACATTATAAATTATTAATTATATTTAAAAAGAAAATTAGTTATTTAAAAATTGCCAACCTTTATATAAAAAAATGATTCATGATTAAACTATTTATACTGACACCTAGAATAAAAATGCAAATATATATATTCTAAATTAATTAAAAAGAACTATGTCTTACCACTTTATTAAATTAACTTATATTAAATACAACAATATTCTTTAAAACTATATTATATACAAAAACACATTTCTTTCCTTCAATATTCTGCTACATGATATTTTTGTAGTAACAATATTTTAGAAACAATAGTCATGTCAGACCATATTTAGGATCCAATATTTGTGTCATTTACCCTCTTCAATGCATTCTTTGCAGGCAACTGCAACATGCCTTCTGAACACTGACATGTGTGTTACTGTTTGTGCGTCAGTGCCAGGAGAAGCACAGAAATACGTAATTTAGTTGAAAATATGTTGCATCACTGTGCTTCAAAAGTAACGCTGCGCGGCGCAGTAAAATGACTTGCAACACCGTGCTGAGTTAGTTTCTGGTAAATGGGGCTCTAAGTTTGTTAACATAAATAAATCCAAAACATCACTGTGTCAGTCAACCTACCTACTATACCTATTACTATGCATGCATCAGAAACTCTAAAAACTCCACTGGAGAGGTTTTTAAGTTGTACAAAAGAATGGATTGTCCTCCTGTCGAAGCCAACTATTTCACTCCTTCCCAAGAACTAAAGGGCGGATTACAAGTTTGGCGGTGCTGCGCTGGCTCTCCGCTGACACACCACCGGCAAAGCCGCACAAGGACTGTCCGCCTTATTACGAGTTGAACTCATGTAAGGTGGACGGTCCTTTTCCTTTCCCATGGGGGTGCCTGGAAAACAGGCACCGCAATGGGAGCGGCAAAGAGAGTTCCAGCATGGCATGGACTTTGACGTCCATGCTGTGCTGGATCTTTGGGGGAATACATACAGGGGAGCACATGTTGTGCCCTCTGAATTTCTCCTCATGGCGGGGGGTATGGGAGCCCTGTAGGGCCTACTTTGTTCCTGCACTGTCAGCTTTTTCATGGCAGGGATCGCCATGAAGTGGCTGGCGGTGCAGGAAATCGTAATATACTCAGCGGGACTGTGCCATTCCCGCTGAGCATATTACATTCAGGTGCAGCTCTGCCCCTGCCAGGGAATGATTTTTCCCTGGGGCAGCTAGTGGTCCTCCGCCGCAATGACTTTTAAAGTCGTAATGCGGTGGACAGACCACGCCAGTGCGAGTGCGGTGGTCTTATGACCACCAAACTTGTAACCAGGCCCTTTGTATTAATTTACTGACTTCTTTCAACAAAATTATTAACTTGACCAACAGTTTACGGTGAAAATTTGCATTTAATGGATTATTACAGACAGGCTCAAACCTTCCTTGCTGGTCCTCTTTTGAGCCTACAAAGAAAGATCAGGTTGTCAGTATGTTTGCCTCATTTACTTCTGCCTGCCCTCTGGATGTCTGTATGGTACATCAACTAACAAAAGTCTCTGACTCCATTATCCCTGTCTTGACAACTCTGTGTAATTCCTCAGTGTTCTGAGGGACTGTAACCACATAGTGGAGGGTGGCCATAGTCACTTCGCTTTTGAAAAAGCCTAGGGCTCAACCCAAATGGCTTGTCTAATTACCACCTAATCTCCCTACTACTGTTATTTGCTACGTTAATGGAATCAGTGATGAAGAAACAATTAACCAGCTTTCTGGAAGCACATTCTCTTCTCAGTCATGCTCAGTCAAGATTTTCAGAAAGGTTGTAGCATGGAAACTGTGTTAAACAAGGCCACAAAAACAATTAACCTATTCTGGACGATGGAGGAGTAGCAGCCCTGATTTTATTTGATATGTTGTCTTCTTTTTATAACATTTCTCATCCATTTTAGTTGATCGTTTAGCAGGGTCTGGGGTCAGAGGCACAGTATATAACTAGTTCACCTCCTTCCTACAGGACCGCATTCAAACAGATCTCTTGCTAAATTCATTCATACCGGTGTGCTGCAGGGATCAACGCTTAGTCCCACACTTTTTGTGTTTAATTTTATTGTTTTTATTCTACACTTAATTAAAACCATTACTAACACATACATGTTTAAAAGGACAAAAATTCTAAACTTTGATTAAAAGATATCTTAATAATGCATTAAAATGTAGGTTAATTGATAACAGGCTATAATGTTATGAGATTGCAGTGCCATCTTTTAACATCATAAGATAGTCATGGTCCATAAATTTAACAAATTTGCAATTCAATTTTTTGTGTTCTCCATTCAAACATAGGATCAGGGCGTGTCTGCAGGTTCTAATATCTAAGAATATATAATGTGGCCTCAGCAGCTATCTTCTGAGTTCACCAAGGGCGGGGCATGTGCATAAAATGTGCAAAATGTTGCAGACTTATAGTGGCAGAGCCTGCAGCTTTTGGGAGGCCAAACCGTTTTCTTTTCTTGGAAAAAAACAGCCCAATCTAAATGATTTCAATTTCTTGTCTAAATGTAGCAACAAAGTAATGCTCTGATATGGTTGAGAGGCTGCTTAATCTTAGGAGTTTATCGCTGATCATGCATGTGTTTTTGCAAGGGCATCCTTATCTTGATCAAGAGATAATATTTTCACAAATGTGTTTACTACTTTTTGATAGGGTGAAGCTGTAGGCAGACCCCCACAAGTTTCAGAAAGTTGTAACAATGACACAGCTCGCTTTAAATATTGTTGCCACTGTTTGTCTGCTTTGCTATTCTGTTCTAGCACAATGAGCTTTTTAAATATGTGAGAATTGGAGATTCTGACACTTTCCTGCAGATCTTAATAGAGGCACATTTCTTGGCAAGTTCTTGTTTAGGAAGATCAGCATCTAAACATATCTGTGCCTGCATTGTTTGTTTCTGTAGGCAAAATAGAGACCTGTATAGATCGCCTTGTAAAGTGCTTATCAGTTTGACATCTCTCCCTTACAGGAGTTCTGAGCCTTACGTTAGAGGGGGGATGAATTTGCTGTTGAAGATGTTTTGAATGCTTTCCAAAGGAGGGTTATTTTGGCGCTGAATCCTGATAGAGCAGACATTTTCATTCAACACATTTTTGACAAAAAGCAAAAGATTTTGACAACACGTTATCAAATGATGACAAACGTCTGTTATGTTTCATGTTTTTGAAGAACGACAAATGCAACTTTAATTCAGATACTGCATCGTAAAAGCATACAGATGCTAGAATAGCTCATGTTAGATTTGTTTACTTTAATAGATGTGAGAAATTAATAATTATTGATCATTTGATTTATGATTTGATGACGTGATATAATGAATACAAGAACTCTTATAATTAATATCTTATTTGTCATGTGAGGGTTACAAATTAATTTTCTCATGCTTCAAAGTGAACACTTCTAACATACAATTTAAATAAGTGTGCCTACTAACATATATGCAAAGAGACTAATAAAGTATTTTTCCCTATATTTACCCGTGTTATTAATGTGATATCCATAAATCGGTACAAACCCATTGTGTATGAGCTGCATTCCATGTAGGCCTCTAAATTCTGCCTTTTCTTTCCTTTGAAACGTGAACTCATTTACTGAATAGTGTGAAGTCTATGAGCACTCTTAGATAAGATGCCATTTGTGTTCTTGCTCTCAATTGTTTCCTTTGGCATCGTCAGCACAGCTTAACTGTATTTGCAACAACATCTGTTACATGCTAGAACAGATGCTTGAGAACAAACTATTTATATTTCCTAAGTGTTTTTTTGACATTTCTCTGAAATATTACATTGTTCATACGATTAAGTTTACAACGTTTAAGGAAACTACATAATCTGAATTACGTAATTCTTCTAGATAGTATTCTTTTTACTTACTACATCATCCTCATTCTATCGAAGACAACCAATGGGACAGAGTGGTTTGACATTTCTGGTGATGCCAAGGGGTGTCACCCTGGAAGTCTTTGGAGTATAACTGTCCAGATTTTGGAACTGAAGGCAGGCGTGTGTTCATGTGACCAGCTTTGCAGCAGTGAGTGGTGACGACTTGAACATGGGAGGACTAAGCGAACTGTGACGAAATACTGCGATCACCTGACGACCTGTGTGCTAACGCACTTGAACCTTTTTGGCTGAAGGGTTCGTGTCATGCTGTTGTGACTTTGGTGTTGCAGTGACGGGCTGAGACAGTTTTCTGTCTTTACAAAATTGAACTGGTCACTTGGAACTTGCTGAACTTTCCAAAGGGTTTGTATGAGGCTCAACTGATTTCCTATCGACCCATATGCTATAGATGTCCAAATTCTCCCTCAGCTGAGGAGGAATTTTTCTGCCACCTTTCGAATCTCCAAGAAATTTATATTACTTGATTAAACCCAGTACTAATTTAATTTTAGGGTTGTATGCTATTTATTAAATAATTCTATACTTCTAAAATGAATAACTCACCTTGCAACTTAAACTAAATTCTGATGATTCTGACTCACTATTTCCTTGATGGTAATCATTTGATTTGATTGGTTCATTGGGATTCTTATGTGTATGAAATGACATTTGAATATAGCATGTATCTTATTCCTGGTCCTCATTAGATAATTGCTCATCCTCTAAATATTCAGTATCTTTCAGTATACAACAAGATCCATGGGAGGACCAATAGAGCGTGATAAAGTAGCCAGAGGTTAGAAGATTATACTTAAGATATTAATAAAGATCAGGGCCTGGTACAAATGCTACAGCATTCGCATTGTAGAGATTCTGCCCTAAGTGGGAGACTCCTCCAACACTGCAGGCCTCCGTCAGGTGTGCGGAGGCCCTTTGTGAATCAGGCCCACAGTTTCCTCTGCAGGGCAGTAAAGGAGTATGTTAAACTTCTCGCTTTTGATCTTAATGCATGAAAGTGATGCTTAAAATTATTTTTATTGGCGAAAATAACCCCAAGGTAAGTATATATTTCAATTGCAAGGATGTTCTCCCCATCGATAAACCAGTTACTAGTCTTTCTTGTTTTTAAGGCCAGTATCATTATCATTGTCTTTTTTAGGTTTATTTACAAGCGATTTTCATTGCAATAGCTGGTTCCCTACATGGTAAGTCTCTAAAGTCTCTGTAACTCAATAAGATAATATCATCTGAATACTGCAGGTTGGTTAGTGAATAATTCATCAGCTGTGGTGAATGTGATATAACCTTGAATAACTTTTTATTCAGATATGCCATAAAAATAGCTGTGGGGCTAAGACACAACCCTGTTTTAGACTCTTGTTTAGGAATGTTTTCTTAGTTGTAGTTTTCCCATCATCTAACTTAACTCTCATCCAGGAATCCATGTTTAGTATTTTTATCAGGTACAAAATATGTTATGGGATTCCCCACTAAGTCGGTTTGTGCTTGTGCCTTGAACCTTGTAAAATACTGATATAAGTTTGATGAACCAGGCATAGAGCATGGTTTGTTTCCTATTGCTTTCTTCTTTGATATCCTTTACGTTGTTCCACAAGCTAGACTCATTGACTCCTATAGGTGCAGTTTGAATGCATATTCTGATGACTCTTAACTTATTTTAAGGTTAGATGGAAACATCAAAGAATGAGCACCTAGATTTTCAACATGTCCAAAGGCGGTAGCAATTCACTGGTATTAAACGGAGATGACACTGAAGTCCTTTTCAGCAGGTCTCCTTTTGGACCATGGAATGCTGGAGAGACGTATTTGGAACTCTTCCCTCCCCGTCTCAGTGTGCTAGAAATCTAGGAATCATTTATTGACTCCAACCTTTTAGTTGAAGATCAGATTCTCTTAGGCACCTGTTTTCATCTTTTAAATATCATCACTAAAGTTCTTTCATTTTGCCCTGCCTGTTCTAGGAAACGTTTAGGGTTAATCTTTGATTAAGTTCAGGCTAGACTACTGCAATTCATTTTTAGTGGGATTTCCGAAATATTTAGGGTCAGATTTACTAAGAAGTCGTGCATTGGAGCAACTAAGATTGATCCGCTGCTTGAAATGACGAGATCAGAACAGCGCCATATCTACTAAGATGTTGCATTGTTATCCTCTCTCCCTGTGCTGGTGCGCTTTTGGCAGCCATGAACCAACAAACACATCCAAGCGCCATAGTGCAAGGGTGTCTGCTTTCTCTAACACATAGGTTTTGTACTGGCTTGAAGTGGCCCCTTGCAGTACAAAACAATGATTTCAGGACTTTCCTACTTTGCATGGGTACTGTACAATGTAGTACACATGCAAAGTAGGAAAAATAAGGAGAAATGAAAACATTCCTCCTCGTTTCATCTGTGCTGAGGAGTAGGATCATGGCACAATTCTTTGTAGATAGAGATTTGCATCAAAACCCATGAGTGACTGCATGGGATGCTATCCCATCGAAATATGGATTTGCGTTGGACAGTAAACCCCACCTTGACACTTTCCATTGGCCTTGCATTACAAGAGTAACACAAACCTGATGCAGAGCTTTCATCAATCTCAGCCTTAATGCACAAATTACAAGTTGGAAGAAATTAAGTAGCTTGTACAGTTTTAGAACTAATCAGGCGGTCCTCCACGTCTTCACACTTGGACAGTTGCATTAATTGACCATTCCTAAAAGAAACCTATTCAAGGCAATATGCTGCTGATGGAGGGATTTTCTCTCAGGGCCCAACCACTAGCAAATTCCAGAAACAATTAAAAACTCATTGGTTTGATTCTAAAATATCACATCTCTGTTAAAGTTAGTCATCAAGCTGCTAGTCCTTTCACTTCTTTGTCTCCAGAGTGGGATGTATGTTCTTGATGTATCTGTGCTTGGGGGGACATGGCCAAGCCTGCCAAGATGGTGGACATAACTCTCTGAGGTGCTGTCTGTCTGCCTGAACATTGCTTAACATCCTGGACGAGGGCCCTGCATTAGGGCCGTGGAAGGGTGCTGGAAATCTTTAAAACAAGCACCCTGCCCACTTAGGGCCTTATGTACACATCTTGGCTCACATGGGACCACATGGTTCAGCCCTACGGACTCCGACTCACTGGCACTGGGTTGAGTGGATTGCAGGTGGCCTGTGGAGGCTACAGCTACAAGGCTGTAGTCGACTGCCTTTCCCCCCTCCAGCGCCCCTCCCCTACTCCAGATCCACATTGCTTTTACCAGGGGCCCAGGGGTGCAGCCCGTCAACCCTTCCACAGTGGGGTGATTATTGGGAGGTGACGTGGAGGCCTGTGCTCATCAGATGAGCCACTGCGAGGAGAGTAACTTAGCGGCAGATGCGCCCACAGAACCTAACAGGGCACTCCCTCCACCCCACAACACCTGGGCTAACCCCCGCTTTGGTGTCAGCATTGAAGTGCGTGGAGGGGACACCCATGAGGACTGTCACTGGGGCGAGATGCTGGGGACGGACCTACTTGCTGGACAGTGCCTGTTAGGCCTGGTGGGACACTCCCTTCTAGATCTTTGCAACTGCACTGCACCCCCGCTTCAGCATCAGCTTCGAGATACAAGCGGGCCCTCCATAAACCAGGCCCTACTGCTCATCTCCCCGGCGTCGGCTGCCCCTGGACTAGGGACCTACCCCCATTGTGGCTGTCTCCCCACGAATCCTTTCTGGGAGTCCATGCAGGACTCTTATGCCCCCTCATGCCATGATTACCTCCACCGGGGACCTGGAGAGACACACCTGCGGAGGCCCAGCAAGACCCACACACTGGGCAGTGCCGATGGAGCCTGCCAGGGCACTTCCCCCATCATACTGTGCCTGCACTGACCCCCCTGATTCACCATCAGCACCGAGGTATGCGGGGGGGGTATTGCTTTAGGCCCAGACACAAAGCATTCTGAAGCCAGAGTCCTTCCGCTCCTCCCGCATACCAGCGTATCCACACCCAGCCCTTGGGAACCCACGCAAGGCTTCCCCCATGCAAGACTTCCTCCCCTTCACAATCTAACAGGCCCTACCAGGTCCCGGGGGCCGTACAACTGCCCTCCCGTCCCCTCTGGATGGAAGGAGCCCTACACCACTCATTGACTGCACGAACCAGGGATCAGATTCCACACTTCGATCTTCTACATCGGTGCTAGCATCGAGGCGCGTGGGGGTAAACACTTCACAAACCCTGACTGTGGTGGCCCTGATGTCTACGATCAACAGGACTTCTCCTCTGGCTGCCCAGTGTAGGGCCCCTGAAAGTCGAGCTGACACTGGACCTAAGGGCCGCTGTAGGTTCTCACACCCCTTGCTCTCCTACCTCCAATCGCCTTCTGTGCTTTGTGACCCACAGGTAGCTGGGGCACTCTGGAAGGAATCCTGATTTCTCCATCCCTTAACTTCTCAGATTGGCACACATCCCGTGGTGTGCGGGGGCAATGCCTGCTAGTGGGCAACTCCAGGAGATAACCATCCGACATCGTGGACAGCAGCACAACAACCTGAAACCCCAGCATTGCTGGGCACCCGTGTTCTCCCCCTGTCGAGGTTCTTCAGCTTGCCTTTCCCTGCTGAGGGGAGTGCTGACTCCCATCTTGCATTTATTGCATACTAGATGACGCTAACTTTGTGGTGCTACTCAACATGGGCAGGCTACGCTCCAGCACACCCGAACAGAAATTAGCAACAGCAGTCCACCCTCTGTCATCCCGGACACTCCATTACTGTTATACTAAAAATGTTACAACTATTTCTCGGCTGCACGAATACCCGGAGGTGTCTTTGGTTTACTGGGACCTCCCCACCACTGTCCATGTCGGATAAACTGGATAAAGTGCTGACTGCCACAGAACACTGCAGAGTCTCTGTTTAGACCAGGCCTGGTACTCTGAGCACTGAACTGAGCTTTCTACCTAACGATCACTGCAAACATTTCGGTAAAGTCTTGGATGGGGAAAAAAGCTCTGCCTACTCTATACTCACTGGCGAGGACTGTCAGAGAGGGAGGAGGATCAGGACATATTTTGAAGCCTGGTTCAAGTCCTTCATTCCAACATCAGAGCTCAATCACTTCTTGTCTTTGGAGAAGGTTCATCGTGTGCCTGCTCTCCCCGTCCATGATGGCAAAACTTTTACACTTCAAAGATTGCAACCCTCTTATACACGCTGCCAGGCAGGCTGACCCCCTCCGGGTGGAGGACAAAGTGATCATGCTGTTTCGGATTATACCCGTGAAGTCCAACGGCAGCGAGCCTCCTTCCTGGAAGTCAAACACTGTCTTTTTCAGCTTGGAGTGCAATATTGGGTGCTGTTGCCAGCCTGCCTCAAGATCATGGCCACTGGAACCTCAACTTTTTTCTACAACCCAAAGGAGGCTTGGGATTGGATGGATGAACATCATTGAACATCAGCACCGGACCATACTAGACCCGATCCACCTCCACCCAGTTCACTTCGGAAACTTAAGGGTGGATTCCAAACAGGAACTACTTCATGCTCATCTCTGGTGACACCTCAAGTCCTCAAACAAACTATCATGAACCGATGGCAAGCCCTGCAAACTGCAGCCACCCCAGGGACTAATGACTTTGCTACTGATGATGAGAAGGGCTCACACATCTTCACAGCTGACTTTGACATTTTTCCCTCTGACGACACTCAACAGGGATCTCAAACTCCCCTGATGGGGACACCACAAACAGCTGACAATCCCATTTGACCCTCCTCCTCTAATTACTCCTCTGCTTGAACTAGTTTATAAACAGCCTATCTCCCCTCATTGGCCTACCCCACTGTCACAGTTACTACAAAGGGTGAGGAACCACAACCTCCCCTCATGACTCATGTGTGCTGCCCCTCTGACCTATCACCTCTGAGATGGGGACCTCTGAGCTTGCCCATTGTTTGGACCCCAAAACACTCCTCCACAGTACTGCCAGCTTCTCTACCCGTCCACTGCACAGACGTGACCTGCTGCTGCCTCCTAGTTCATCCACCCTATCTCCACCCCAGTTCATGGGTTTACCCCCAGATTGCATCACTGCAGAAGTACACTCTCATCATTTATATTGACTCATTAGTCGAGTTTGATTGCACATTGCTATTTCACATGAACTTTTTCCCGTATTTTCATTCACAATGTACCACTAATTCTATACACTGCTGTATTTTGTCATCCTGATAGTCTCTGTTCATAAAGAAAAAACCTAATAAATATATTTTCAGGAAAAAGAAATTGAAGTATCTGTGCACTCAATAAATGTTATCTTCATCCATTCATTCATTCAGAGTGATGCACATGTTGTGAACACATAATTTTTATCTGAATCTAGTTCTTTACTGTGTTTGTATTCCAAGTGTGTAAGAGTGTAAACCCCAGTGAAAAATATGTATTTTTTGTTTAACCACCTATCCATTCACCCATCCATTGATGGTTTTCCTTCCGTCTGCATCTATGTATATATTTATCTAGCTGTCTGTTCTCTGGCTCTCTTTCTTGCAATCTGTCCATCCATTATATAATTTGCAAGGCAGTGTTCCCAGCTAA
The DNA here is from genome assembly GCF_964204655.1 of Triturus cristatus. Lineage (NCBI taxonomy): Eukaryota > Metazoa > Chordata > Amphibia > Caudata > Salamandridae > Triturus > Triturus cristatus. The sequence continues at coordinate 1,530,667,901 of NC_140591.1, forward strand.
AGACTTGGGAGGATGAATCATTTTCAGTTTATTTTTCTCACAAACATAAACCACTACAAGAAACTGTTGACATTTGTGCATTTCGAAACTCTGTAGAGATGTGTGACAGTCTAGGGCAGCTGGAAGTCGGGCCTCTGCCAGAAGACCTCTGTGAAACTCAAACTCAGCTGGCATGCTCTGAGGCATTTTACTAAAATCAGTCATGGACTTCGGTAGTGTGCTTCTCAACAAGTCAAAATGAAATACTAATGCCATAAAAGACCAGAGAAGTTTACAATTTACTCTAAATCACAAATGAGTTTATGAATCAAAGTAGGTCATAGTATGTTTACAATAATATTTGTGAATATATTTGATCAATTAATGCTATAACTCCAAGAAGTGATGGAGTATAAATAGGCACCCTGTTACTAGATAAATTCAGGATACAAAGTTTCAGCTGCTCCTGACAATCAACACCTCAACCAATGCCTGCCCACTATCAACACCTACAAGAAGATCAACCCCATCAAGACAGATTTCATGTTATCTGCCAAGACAGAAGCAAGAAAGAGTACAAGCCTGGAAAGCCTGGCTCAATGACTTGAACCCTGATGGCTTCGATCCCCAACTTTCACCAAATACCAAGTCATTTGGATTCACCCTGGACACCAACCTCACACTCACGGAACACGTTGCTAAAGAAAGACTGAGAAGGCCTTAAGCTAACTCCCTCTTCTGAAGAAAGGGAAAGTATTTCTTCCAAAAACTGACTTCAGAACTACTGCTCAAGCCCTCAGACTCTTGCATCTGGATGGTGGTAGTGCCATGCTCCATGACCTTCAACACTACACACTGGCTCCCCTTAGGGGCATTATACATGCGGCAGCAGTTCTCCTCCATGGCATGAAAAAATATAATCACATCACCCTTATCCGGAGGGACTCTCATTGGCTCCCCTTGCCAGCCTGCATCATTATCAGATTTAGCTGCATGATTTCTAAAGCCATCACGACAAACACTCCTTGTGACATGCAGACAAGCTCACCATCTCTGATAGCGCTCGGCACACTCACAGCCAGGACATCATCAGACTGCTAACTAAGAAGTGTAAAAAAGATACGAGGCTGCAGGCCTTTTTTCATCTATGGACCCCGGATCTGGAGCAACATCCAACACTGTTCCATTTTAGGGAAAAGTTGAAGACACGCCTCTTTAAAGAACACTGCATCACAATGCAATGACAGTACACTTCCGCTCCCAGAACCTATCTACCTTTCCTATCCCCAGCTGACTGTTTGTTTGCTTTGGGCCATGTACATAGCTCTACTGTATTTTGGCTAAGTATGTGCTCCACAAACAACACATACATACATACATACATACATACATACATACACAGCATAGCTCTGCACATGTGATTTTCATAGCCTCAGGGACTCATGGTCATGTGCCACCTCAAGCGCACTTGGGATGGCACTTGACTTATCGTCTTAATGCACCACCAGCTCAAACTCTGGTCCCAGGATTGTTGTAGTTCTAGACAAGATTTTTGCGCATATGTCCTAGCATCAAACACTATTTATTAGGCCTGTCACCCTCTTGTCTACATTTGTGGTGGCACCATGAGGCAACTGCCTGCGGCTGCTATAATGAAGCCCCAGCTCTAATTGTGAAGGTAACAGCTACATTTCATGCAAGCTTCTTCACTGCACAACCAACAGCTAATTCAATTCAAAGTTCAAACTCTACAGCTGGGACTTTGTTGCTATTTATTTATTTATCAGATTTTCAAATAAAACATATATATGGTGTAGTGGCATATGCTTTTACACCTTGACAAAACATACTCTTTGCAGGTGGTACTCTCCAGATTTGGAAATTGCATGAAGAACCTTGGTGAAGGCCACAAACGTAGAATTTGCAGATATTCGCACATTTTCAGTGTCACTCCTCCAGCAAACTCACCACAAGTAAAACTCCTAACCTACCACAAACTATAACATTAGTTGCAGCTGACTAATTGTACCCTAATCCAGACTATAGGCCATCACCTAATAGCACTTGTGCTCTCTTCATACAACTAGGCATATAGTTTGGCACATACATGTGCCTGTAACAGACAATTTTGCACCTTACTATATTAGACATAGGCTGACATTTGCAGATTCATGCCTGCACCCCACAGACTGGTGGTATTACCCAACTGTATAATTGGAAATCCTCTAATCTGAAAAGGCAAACAACCATGTATAACTTTTGCCCACTGCAACTAAACAATAATATTCATTTTATAGAAATCACCAGTCTTGCCAAATTACTCTTTTTCTAAAAATCCCACCAGGGGTGTTTCAACCATATGTAATTTCTCTGCTGTTTTCTCAAGTCTATAAATCTATATTACCTAAGATTGGATTTTTAGCCCATATCAACATTAGGTTCTCAGAGAGATCAGAGAGTTGATAGGGATTGGCAAACGATCTAGATGAATATTCCCCTCATGAGGACCTAGAACAAAGGGAACATTATTCAAACCACACTATATACAATATATATATATATATATATATATATATATATATATATATACACAATAATCAATAATGACATTGCTTTATCTATTTTTCTTTTGCAAAATATATGAAAATGACCAAACCAAAATACAATATCGAATCTGAATCACTGAATCATCACATAGGAGAATACAGAAATCAGTAATTCATAATAATATTTCATTTAAGGTGCATGAGTTGAGTGGATAGAATAAGAGACAAAAGTGCATTTTTAAAGATTAAAGCAAATACAGAATCTCATCCAAACCTAAGAAACCTATAGCACAGCGTGCTAATAGTTGAAAATCGAACCCTCTAGCCGGAAAGGAAAGCTGGAGCAATCCTCACCAGGTATGAGGAGCAAAGATAGGAGTCAGCTTGCTAACGAGCAGCATCAGCTGAAGAATCTCAATAGGGAACAGCTCACAAAAAGGCCTTGTCTCAGAGATGTGTTGACTCTCACCTCTCCCAACCCAAACAATGAATTCTAGCACTAATAGTTATACCCTAAAGTTGAATGTCCTGTCTATACTTGTTTCAAAATCCGAAAAATGTCTTTCTCTGATCCACTAAGATGCATAGGGTGTCAAATCACACCACTTCTGACTCTCCTTTCTCTCAAAAGTTCATTCTTTTAGTTCCATGCGGTCATCATCATCATTTCTTTGCTCCTCGACAGGAGCACATCCAAAGAAATGCTGAAAGAATTCTAGTACAGTTATCCACAAATTAAGGCATTAGGACGTTTTGTTGATATATGAAACACGTAGCAGCCATTCGACAAGAAAGAACACAATAGTCATTTTATGAAAATAAAAAACAATTTTCTGCATGTCTAAATGTTAAAGCAAAAATTAACCATAAGTCAGCTTGAAGATTTCTTTGAAAAGCGTGCAGTTTTATCTGGGAGAAATGAACAGGATTTAGTTATAGTTTTCAAAATAAGACTTCATTTTATGATTCATTTTCAATCTTCATTAATCATTCAATTATTAAATGCAATGTATTTTCAAAAATCTATTCTATGCAAATAATATTTGTTCAGTTAAAAGTTAAAACAACACGTTTTATCCTTACACATTTACTGGTGCTTATGGGGCACTTTTAATAACTTTCATGCAGGAATCATTTACGGCCTATTTAAACCCAATGTCATTTTCTCACATTTTTCTAATTTTCCTTTCTTCTAAGTTATCTAATAACTCATTTTCGGTCAATTTCAAAACTTGTTAATGTTTTTCACACTATGGGAAGTTTAATCCGAGCAGGTTTTATTCACGGAAAACGCTGCTCCATCACAGACAACATTACACTTTGACAAAACTTATTGGAGCAACGAAGATTCTCTTTATTTTGTTATATTTACAAAACAAAACACAAAAACATACTAAGCACATTGGGGCATATCAACAAGGGCTTTATCTCTGCTTTTTTGGCTTTAAAAGCCAAAAAAGGAGAGATAAAACTAGCGCCCTATCAACAACAGGGTGCTAACATGCAAATTTGCATGTTAGTACCCTTTTACTCTACGCTTCCCCTTGCATCTCTAATGAGATGCAAAGGGGGCGTTCCAGAGTAAAATAATAGGAGAAATGTCGCTAAGCGACATTTCTCCTATTATCAAGAATGTCGCTAACCCTGTTAGAGACAAAAAAAGCAGCGCTAACCGCGGTTAACGCTGATTTTTTACGTTTGGGATTTTTCTGACTTAGCCATAATATCCTATGGAAGGAGGATATCATGGCTAAGTTTGCCTGTCCCTATCAACAAGGTAACGTAAGATTATCGCTGGGTTTCCAGGGATAATCTCACGTTAGCCACTTAGCGTGAGGATTTTTATCGCTATTGAGATAAGCGTTGCTAATAGCACGCTATCTCAGCGAAAAAAATTCACGCTAGCCGGCGATAATTATCCTAGCGCTAAGTGCGCTTAGAGATAATTATCGCCGGTTGTTGTTGATATGCCCCACAGTCATTGCCAGACGCTTTGGCTTTGCCTATGCTAGCTTTAAATGTGTCCCATGTTCGTCTGTAAAGTCTTCTACCTTTTTTGTCACCATAGTCTAAAAAAAAAGGTCTTTAGACACAACCACTGAAAAGCACTAGCAGTGCTCAGGTTTTACCTGGGTAAAGGAAGGTATAATAATACCAGTTTTATTAAATCAGCCACACCCAGAGTACTGTCGGAAAACAGCATTGACTCGTGCAATGAAACCAGGCTTTCTGTTCAGTGCCGCCTGCAAGCTGCTTTTTTATTACTTTATTGGAGTGTTTTACAAAGGAAAGGACAATGTTCTTTCCAGAGGGAGATGTGATCAGTATGCCTAAAGGTTCTTTCCTTCTTTATGCATGAGTCTGTGAACAGTTCACAGTCTGCTCATGCCGAGGGTAACCTGCTCTTCTACTGCCCACAATCCTGAAAATGTGGGGATACGAGTAACGAAGCTGAACAAGCACTGGCAAGAGAATAGGTCTCGCCTGTGGGACCTATGGTGTTAGCAATATATTACTGTAAAGGCATTGCATATTTCACACAAGTAAAGACTTGACTGTGTTAACATTTGTAAACTCTCTTTGCTTTTGTTCGTTGTTGTATTATAATTGTAATTTACTTTACTAAGTATTGGCAAAGCCAAGTGGTCTCGACTCTAAAAGGCGGAGCTATTGCATTTTCCCACTACGGTGTTTGTGATCCGAGCTGCGTTTCGTTATCTGTGGCAGTTCTTGCTGAGGTTCATAACAGAGCTTGGCTCAGAGCTCTGGAGCTCAGAGTGACGGCAGTGTGAATTTGAGGGACAGAGCACTGTTCATGCTCATCCAATCTCTGGCCTCTCTGCAGTCCTCACAGAGTGATGGTCACATATGTTCCATTAGTAATTACTGATTCTAATGATTTACAACAAAATCATTATTTTTAACCATTTATATCAAACTGCTAACAATCACTCCCAATGCTTGGCTAATAGAGAAGTGCTAAGAGGCAGCCAGTATAATATCACTACTAGACATCTCAGGTGATTGTAAGAAATTGGGTTATTATTTGAGGTGGGTATGTAACCAGTGTGAACTAACCCTGGGCGGGTAGCTCCCCTCCGCCAACGGAGCTTGCGGATATTTGCCTACTCCACACTCTGTTACAAACGCAGAGTTTAGGCAAGAACTCCCCTACGCGGCGGAGCGGAGTTAGCCAGCCCCTCCACCCTCCCAAATTAATATTTTTTTTAAAAAAGAAGGCACTTACCTGTGTGGCTGCTTCCTCCTCTGCCTGGCAGCTCTCCTTCTGCTCCTCGCCGTCCTTCTCCTATGAAAAAACACTACGTTGTGCGTCCTGGAGCAGGAAGGAGAGCAGCCAGGCAGAGGAGGAGGCAGCCATGCAGGTAAGTGCCTTCTTTTTCAATTTTTATTAATTTGGGAAGGGGATAGGGAGCATAGCGTAGCGTATTTTCACTGAGTTTTTTTCAAACTCTGTGGAAATACGCATAGAGGCACTACGCCTGCCACGCCCAGGCTTAGCGTGAACCACTAAAGTCACTAAATAAACCTGATCTCAACACCCTGGTTGCTATGGCACAGAGGGGGCAGACTTAACTTAGAGGAAATGTACAAAGTATTTATGCAGTACTATAACAGTAAAGACGTAGTAATGCAAAACAATGAAAATTCAAAAAAGCATTAGAAAAATAGACTAAATTTTTATGGACAAAATGAGAATGACACCAAAATCACAAAAATTCCAATAAGGCTGGCCGTAGATGTGAATTTTTAAAGTTTTAAGTATAAATAGAAACAGAACCACAAAGTGCCAATGATAGTCAATTGGCGCAATAGATGGAGCATGGGTTGGATACACTAATCGCTTCATCCTGGTTAAAGATTTTACCTTATACCTTCAGTCCTTCAAGTCCCAATCGGCCACAGGAGTGCACCTCGACAGCCCCCGGACCACAGGGGAGACACTTACAGTCTCACAGGGTGGCAGGCACAGGCCAAAAGGAGGGTTCAGTCCAGGTCCAGTTGCCAGGGGACGATTGCTCAATTTCTCCCCAGTATCTGGGGCATTCCTTATCAGATGCCAGTGTTTTTGAAGAGCCTTCCATATTCTATTTTGTTCTTTAATATATGTCATTATTGATCTGATTTTATCATCCTGTTGAAATTTTGCTTATTTCTTTTTTGTATACTGACAAACTAGGGGTATTAAGAGACTTTAATCTACCTATAGACAATACATCTGATACGGAACTCAGAATTTGTTTATCTCCTGCATAGCTATGTACTTAGATCTCAATTCCTACCAACCAAACGCACTCAACAGAACACACATGAGATTTAATTTTTCAATCTTCTTCTTTCGCACTTCTCAATAATGTGATACTCATCCCAATGGTCAGAACACAGACCTTACTCTTTCTCATATTTGCTTCAAGAATAAAGTTTTGTGTTCTAATCCTCAGGAACTAGTACTTCAGCATCTGTGGGCCAAATTAAATGCGGAGTCCTGAGCCTCTTCCTGTATTTCCTCAGTCCTTCACTATCCAATGTAGATGCATCAGACAATCCTTAACTGGTAATGATTGAATTTTTCCCTGGATATCCGTATCCATTTCAAGCACATCTCTATTAAGCAAAGTTGCCTGTCATCGCCATGGTATGCAGAGGCACTTAAGTCAGTCAAGGAGGCCTGTAAAAAACTGACAGGGCACTTGCAAAAAAAACATATTATCAAGGACAGGCTGGAGTTAAAAAATGTATTTACACATGTACTACAAAATGGTCAAAATATCTAAGGCTACCTATTTCTATGCTTGCATCTAATACTCTAAAAACCCCACTCGAGAGGTTTTTACATTGTACAAAAGAATGGATTGCCCTCCGGCCGAAGCCAACTATTTCACTCCTTACCAAGAGCTATGCATTAATTTAACTGACTTCTTTCAACAAAATTATTAACTTGACCCAATTTCAGGTGTTTATTTTAACTGAATTTAGACAGGCCCAAATCTTCCATGCTGGTCCTCTTTTGAGCCTACAACGAAAGATTAGGTTGTCAATATTTTTGATTCATTTACTTCTGCCTCCCCTCTGGATGTCTGTATGGTACATTAACTAACAAAAGTCCCTGATTCCATTATCCCTATCTTGACAATTCTGTGTAATTCCTCAATTTTCAGAGGGATTGTACCTACATAGTGGAGAGCGGCCACAGTCACTCTGCTTTTTAAAAAGCACAGGGCTCAACCCAAATGGCTTGTCTAATTACCGCCTAATCTCCCTACTACTGTTATGTGCTAAGTTAAGGAAATCAGTGATCAAAAAACAATTAACCAGCTTTCTGGAAGCACATTCCCTTCTCTGTCATGGTCAATCAAGATTTCGAAAAGGTCTTAGTGTGAACACTGTGTTAGCCAAGACCACAAACGACAATCGGCTTATTCCGCATGCTGGAGGAGTAGCAGTCCTGATCCTATTTGATTTATTGTCTGCTTTTGATACCATTTCTCATTTTATTCTACATCATCATTTAGCTGGTTTGTGGGTCGGAGGAACAGTATATAACTAGTTCACCGCCTTCCTACAGGACCGTAATCAAACAGTTTTCCTGGCTAATTACAGATCTGCTGCTAAATCTATTCATATAGGTGTGCTGCAGGAATCAACGCTAGTACCACACTTTTGTGTTTATCTTTATTGTTTTGATTGTACACTTAATTAAAACCATTAGAAACACATACATATTTAAATGGACTAAAATGATAAACTTTGATTAAGAGATATCTCAATAATGCATTAAAATTTAGGTTAATAAATGACAGGTTTTACAAGCATGTTAGAGATTGCATTGCAGTCTTTTCTCATGATAAGATTGTCATGGTCCAAAAATATGACAAATTTGCAATTCAAGTTTGTGTGTTCTCTATTCAAACATTGGATTAGGACGTGTCTGCAGGTTATACTATCTAAGGCTATGCAATGTGGCCTCAACAGCTGCCTTCAGAGTTAACCAAGAGCTGGGCATGTGCATAAAATGTGCAGAATTGTCTCAGACCTAAAGCTGCAACTCTGAGGAGGCCAAACCGTTTTCCATTTTGGATGTAGCAACAAAGTAATGCTCAGATATGGTTGAGGGGCTGTTTGATCATGGATGTTTATCGCTGAGCATGCATGTTTTTTTTGCAAGGGCATCCTTAACTTGATCAAGAGAGATTCCCACAAATGTGTTCACTCATTTTTGGAAGGGTCCAGCTGTTGACCGAGACCCCCAAGTTTCAGAGAGTTGTAACAATGACACAGCCCACTTGAAATATTGTTTACTCTGATTGTCTGCTTTGCTATTCTGTATTTCTAGCCAAATGAGCTTTTTTAAATGTGTGAATTGAAGCTTCGGGCACTTCCCTGTAGATCTTAATAAAGGTACCCTTCTTGGCTAGTTCTTGTTTAGGAAGGCCAACATCTGAATGTATCCGAGCCTGTATTGTTTCTGCAGACAAATAGTGACCAGTATAGATTGCCTTGTAACATGCCTGTCAGTTTGACGTCCCCCACCTTGTAGGAGTTCTGAGCCATACGTTAGAGAAGGGATCCATTTGCTGTTGAAGATTTTTTGAATGCTTTCTAATGAAGGGTTATTTTTGGCCTGATTCTCATTGAGGACATTCTGTTCCATGTGCAGAGACTCCCCACGACTGTGGGGCATCCAACACGAGTGCGAAGGCCCTTTGTGAATCAGTCCCACAGTTTCCTCTTCAGGGCAATAAAAGTGCATGTTAAACTTCTCGCTTTTGGTCTTAATGCTGGGATTTTCTTCCCATTGATAAACCAGCTGCTAGTCTTTCCTGTTTCTGAGGCCAGTGTCATTATCATTCTCTTTTGAGGTTTAGTCCCAAGCCATTTTCATTGCAATAGTTAGTTGCGTACATGATAAGCCTCTGGCATCCTCTTGGGATGTGATTCAATTAGACAATTTTATCTCTATACTACAGGTTGGTTATTGAATAATTGGCCATCTGTGGTGGATGCAAAGCAACTTTAAATAAGATTTTATTCAGCTCTGTCATTAAAGGTTGCTTTGGGGCTAAGACACAGCCCTGTTTTTCGCCTTTTGTTTATTAATGTTTTCTTAGTTGCAGTTTGCCCATCGCCTAACTTGGCTCTCGTCCAGGAATCAGCTTGTAGCATTTCTATCAGGTGCAAAATATGTTTGGGGATTCGACACTAAGTCAGTTTGAGCCAAAGCTTGTGCCTTGAAACGTTGTCAAATGTTCGATGAACCAGGCATAGAGCAGGGTTTATTTCCCATTGCTTTCTTATATGATAACCTTTATGTTGCTCCACAACCAGACTCATTGACTTCCTTGGGGGCAGTTTGTATGCATTTTTTAATGACCCTTAACTTATTTTAAGGTTAAATGGGAACATCAAGGAACCAGCGCCTACATTTTCAACATGTCCTAAGGTGGTAGCTGTTTGGAGGAACAGCAATTTACTGAGATGAACATGAAGGCGTTGTCGGCAGGTCTCCTTATGGACCACGGAATGGTGGAAAGAAGTACTTGGAACTCTTCCCTCCCCTTCACAGTGTGCTAGAAACCTAGGGGTCATTTGTGACTCCAAGCTTTTATTCGAAAATCAGACTCTCCCTTGCACTTGTTTTTGTCTTTTAAGTATCATCAGGAAAGTTCTTTAATTTCATCTTGCCTGTGTTCAGAAACTTTTTGGGTAAATCTTTGATTAAACTCAGACTAGATAACTGGAATTCTTTGTTAGTGGGTCTTCCAAAACATTTAGGGCCAGATTTACTAAGAAGTCAAACAATGTAGCAACTAAAGTTGCGGAGCTGCGTTGCATGAAATGACAAGATCAGAACAGCGCCAGATCTACTAGGATGTTGCATTGTTATCCTTTCTCCCTGTGCTGATGCACATTTGGCAGCCATGCACCATGCAAGGGTGTCTGTGTTCTCTAAAACATAGGTTTTGTACTGGCTGGAACTGGTCCCTTCCAGTAGAAAACTTTGCTTTAAGGCTTTTCCTGCTTGGTATGTGTTCTGTGCAATACAGCACACATGTAAAGTAGGAAAAACTAGGAGAAATGAAAACTCTTCTCCTCATTCCTCCTGCGCTGAGGAGTAGTATTTTGGCAAAATTCTTTGTAGATAGAGATTTGCACCAAAATCCAAGGTAAGAAGAAATGTGCTTGCTCGAGATCTAAACTCTATAAGCAGGAATAAAAGATGCATTGGTCTCAAAGCGTGGCGGAGGTACGTCCACTTCCAAGAATGGACAGAAGCAAGTCTAACTAACTAAAACCAGGGATACACAATTAAAACATGAAATTCAACAAAAAGTTACTCTGCACGGTTCCCACAGAAAAAGAACAAACTAAAACTAAATATTTATGAAGAGCTTGGCGAGCAAATAAATGATGGATTAAACCCATATCTGTGACTGGAGGTTAGTGTCTCAAAATTTTCAACACTACGTCCATCATTTTATTTTGTGATGTTGGTATGTGCACCCTAAGTGACTAAGGGTATGCCCAGATGTGGGTAAGTTGCTCGCTGCACCGCTAGATAAAAGCTAGCCTGGCTGATGGAGGGTAATGCCCCAAAGCCGGTCCCAGGATTCTTGTTTACTGTTCAGGGAGGACCTCGACTGGCAGTTCTAGCTGGACTGTTCCCATGGGGAGCAGGGTTAAGACTGATTTGCATATGGCTGGGTCCAAACTGGGGGTGAAGTGGCAAGCAAAATAGCAATGGATTAAACCCAGATCTACTGGGGCTGAGGGTTTGAAAGGTTTCATTTTATTTTGTAATGGTGCAAGTTTAGCAATACTACACAAGGTTGAATGGGGCACTTCTATGGTTATGCCCCCACCTACAAGGGTCGCAAGCTGTGAATTGGACACCACATGCAATAAGCATGCAGTCGGTGTTTAGCACAATAGAATTGTGGCACGATCGATGAAGCGGGCCTCGCTGGATCCTGCAACCCACGAGCGTGATGTGAGCGTGCAGGCGCTCGATACCTGTCAAGCATGACGGATAGGTAATGCGAGTGAAAAAAGACTTCCAAAGCAAAGTCGTCACTGGTGGCTGAAAAAGGGAAGGGGAATACTGTTATTTACATTTAAGCGAAGGTTAATTCGTGATTGGTAAAAGACTGGCTGAGTGCAGAACATCCAGAAAAACGCTCTGCCTGAGGTGATTGTGTAGAGTACAATAAAACGAGCGGCGAGCGCTCCGTATTACCTTATTCTAGTGGCAATATTTTGGAGTGGTTTCTAACCTCTGTGGTAGTGAAATGCAATTGCCCCACAATCAATTTAAGAAAGAGGAATAAATAAACCATGAAATATCCGAAACCATAACATAGTATAACTAAACCATTCCTGATATATTATTGCCAACAGATGGTACAAGCACACAGAGCATAGTGCACAGTAGAAATGTCCGTTTTTCGTATGAGAAACATTCCTGATGTCACATAGTTGTCAACAAATGGTGAAAGCACATAGAGAAAAGTGTATGTATATATAGTGGTCTGACAATAAAAGTTTACATATATGTATCAAATCACATCTATGAAGTATGCGCAATATCTATCTGTTTCTTGCCATAGAGAGCGCAGTCATATTGTTATATGAGGGAGTACCACATTATCTGTATATTGCATAGACCTATTCCAGATGTTTTGACTAGTGTAAACTAGTGGGTTCATTCAAATATGAAGCAGGCTAATTGAGCGTGACTGCCCTCAGATTTGTGGAGGCCGTTCTGAATGGAGTCTAGTAAGGACATCCATTTACATTCTCTTGTGTTGAGTATTCTTGCAATGTTGCCGCCTCTCGGTCCAAGGGATGCCTTCTCCAGTACCACCCATTTAACATCATCAGGACCGTGATTTGCCGTTTTGAAGTGTTCCACTAGAGGTGCCCCTTGAACTTCGCACCTTATCCTGCTACAGTGTTGGAGAATGCGGGCCTTGATTTTCTGTTGTGTTTGACCTATGTATATGACCTCGCACGGACACACAATGCCATAGATTACATTGTTCGTATTGCAATTGGTAAAGGATTTCAAAGGGATTGCATGGTGTTTGTATGTGAATTCTTTGCGTTGGATAGCGGTCTGGCATGCCTTACATTTGCCACACTTGAAATGGCCCAATGTTGGTGGTAAGTTCCATAATGATTGGATTGTTGGAGCATCATAACAATGTGTGCTTGAATAATTGTTTTGATTGTTATAATTCGTGTATTCGTATTTTGTTTCCTATGTACTGCTATAGACCCAGGTCCCAGTGACGCATTTTGGGGTTACCTTTAAGGTAACCCTTTCTGGGACAGCAGCACCAATCAAAGCTTGAAGAATGCTAAGCTTATTGCAGATGTGATTTCCAGCCAGGAGACGCTGGTCACAGTCCCTGGCCAATTTCTAAGGAATTATGGGTCACATGTATCAGCATTTGGAATGGCGATTACCTAATTGCAATTAGGTAATCGCTATTCCTAATGTATGAAACTCATGGAGTCTCATTTAGCGATTCCTAGGCAGTCGCAAATCGACCTGCCTCATGAATATTAATGAGGTAGTTAGCAATTAGCTACCCCCTAGGAATCGCTAAAATCACAAGATGGTGGTCTGCTAAGGTCATCAGACCACCATGTCCACGATTGCTTTTCAATAAAGCAATCATTTGTTTTAAAAAAAAAAGCAGCCCGTTTTCCTTAAAGGAAAAGGGGTTGCATTTTAAGTCAAGCTTGCGCTGTCTGCAAGACCTGTTGAATTAAATAAAATGACTGGAGTCCCGCCTGCAGTTTACGATAGGTTCAATCAAGCGTCGCTCAGCTTTGCTGCCTTCGTACTCGTTGTGCAGCGGATAGCTCATTTCCGTTTATGGCTGAGGAGCACAAGCCAAGTACAGATTCTTGCGCTGGCATTTGCTAAATGTTGTTCTGGAGAACTCCTGTTCCTCTCCTGCCCTTCTTCCAGCCTGAGTGTTCAGGTTTTTTGTTTCACTCCAAGGGTTCGGCAGTTTTGAAGAGCCGCTCAATGTTCAAAGTGTGAGCGCGAGTGATGAAAGGTTTGCGCTGCCACCGGTCATCCATGAAATTTGGTTACAACAGCACGGCTCTCAGAAAGTGCCTGTGTTCTCACATCAGCCTGCGACTACTGCACTGCAGGCCGACCCTTCCGAGAGCTCGTTCGCCAGGGCTTGCCAGCAGGATCGGGTTCCTGCTCCCTTGGAAAACATTCCCCATGCTGACAGCCGTACATCACTCTATACTCCTCGGCCATCTTTAAGAGCCTCAGCGATGGATTGAATCTGGTACTCCCCCTCCCCCCCCCCACGAAAACAGAACATCGAAAATGACCCTGCTCTTACCCACGTGACTGTGATGCTTAATGGTTAAGGCGTTTGAGTCCCTCCGTGGTCAGGCTGCTTTTTGCAGAAAGTACATTTCATAAAATCTAGAATCCTGCTCCACATTTCAAAGTTTTTAAACATATGCAGGATGCTGCTAAAGAGGTGGTGAATCTAACAAATGTAAGGGTAACATTTGGGAGATTTCAATTTAAATGAAAAACAAATGAATTTTAAGCAGCACTTTCGAGTACAGTTACGCATTCTTTTTAAAGGAAATTCTTGGACTCCTCTTCATGAAGTGTCGTTCTTATAGGTTAGGGCCTAGGGAAAGCATGCATGCGAACATTTTAGAAGAGGAAAGTGGAAGGTTTAAAAAAGAATTAATAATCGTGAGACTGTGTTTTTACCGCATTGATTTTTATTGAAACAGAGGCAATTTCAGGTGGGACACAGCCACAATTAAGCCGTTTTTGGCTTAAAAATCTGGAGTTTCCCTCCTGAATCGGGTCGATTTACATGTATGCTGGGGTTAGAAGGCCCTTTCTCTCCCGAAACTCTCTTTCACATCCTATGCCCAATTAGCACTGATTGCTTTTAGCATATAGAATTGCATAAATGCCCTTATTGATGCCATAAAAACCAAAGACAGATCTTTGATAAAAACTAGGAGGGTTCTCTATAGGAATAGTATAAAATCTGCCAAAGATGATTGGGAGTCCGAAAGGTGGGACACGATTAAACAGTCACTTACCAACAGAGATATGAGTGAGTTTTGGTCCGTGATTCGAACTGCGAGATCCTCTGGGAGTTCGCCCATTGAGCCAAATATATCTGCGGAAGCATGGAAACTTAATTTCCAATCGTACTCCACTCAGGATGTTATGGACCCCACAGAGGGCTCCCAGCTAATTGGCGTAGAGATCCCCCTTGAAGACAAGACTTGGTTCTCTCTGACTGAAGTGCTGAGTGCTATTGGGAAGCTGCCCCTTGGAAAGGCCCCTGGACTGGATAAGATCTCCGGGGACTTATATCGGGAAGAATCCAACATCTGGGGCACATATTTATGTGTAATATTTAATGCCATATTAAGCGGTATGGAAATCCCGGAAACCTGGCTAGGGGCCAAAATCTTTCCAGTATACAAAAAGGGATCCCCTCTTCTGCCCTTAAATTATAGGCCAATAAGCCTTATTGATGTAACGCAAAAACTGTTCGCCAGGATCATTCTAGATCGTCTCCAGTCCTGGATGGAAGAGCGTGAGACGCTGAGTGCATATAAGGCAGGCTTCCAAAAAAACATCTCCACCATTGACCAAATCTTAAGGCTCCAACTACTATATTGGAAGACGGTGGCAATAGAGGGTGGGAGCCTCTATCTGATCTTTGTTTATCTTAGATCAGTGTTCGATTTGGTACCTTGCCACAAACTTTGGGTAGTTTTGGAGGAACTGGGCATTCCACCTTATCTGCTTACCCTGATCAAGCGAATACACACTGGAAACTTTGCACAGGTTAGATATGGTAAACACGGTGAATTGACTTCACGCTTCCCAGTGAATAGGGGTCTAAGGCAGTGGTGTGTTTTGGCCCCCACACTGTTTTGTCTTTATATAAATGCTCTGGTGGAACAACTGAACCAAATCGCCAATATCGATGCCCCAAAGCTTGCCCGTGACAAGGTGCCAGCAATTATGTTTGCGGACGACACCTTCTTACTTTCTAAATCACCCATAGGCATCCAAAGGATTCTTGACACCTTTTCTATATTCTGCAAAGACAGGGGGCTTGAGATTAATACAGCGAAAAACAAGTATATGGTATTTAATCCTAGTAGAACTTCTCGTCCCAACCCCACCCTAAATGGCACCCAGCTGGAGAGGGTGGCAGTCTTTGACTACCTGGGTGTCACGTTGACGGAAACATTTGGGTGGGGCCCGCATCAAGAAAAGGCAGGCCTGAGGCTAGCACAGATGACCGGGGGCCTAGCAAAATAATATAGGAATATAACATCAAGACAACTGGGCCCGTTAACAGAAATTTACAAAGTTCAAATCAGGAGCGCAATTATGTATGGGGCTGAACTTTGGGGACACCGCCCTGTAGGTGCACTGGTCAGAACCGAGAATAAGTTTATGAGACAACTCTTAGGCTTACCGCCAAGTACCCCTCTCATCCCCTTATGCATTGACCTTGGCCTCAGACCCATAAATGAGGAAATCGAGTTGCGACCCTTGACCTTCTGGCGCCGACTATGGGCGACACCCGAACTACTAGTTTACCAGTCGGAACTCAAGGTGATCCTGGGGCTTCCAGGGGTGGGAAAAATATCATGGTTGACCCATATAAAAGACCTATGCTTTAGACTAGGCTGGCCAAATTTATGGACCCACCCGGAGGAAGCGTCCCGGACTATTTCACGCCTTGAGCTAGTTAAATATTACAGGCTTTTTAGACTGGGTGAACTCCATGGGAATGCTAAACATGGCTGTTTAACGTCTGATTTTTTTAACTTTAAAGATCAATATTTATTTGAGACTTTCCTTGATGATGTCTATCCACTCATGGCAAGGAAACTCTATGTCCAGTTTAGATGGGGTTGCCTGCCAGTCCATGCATTTACAAATAAATGGACCAAAGCCTTCCCACTCGGCTGTCCTGCCTGTGAGAGCCAGGTAGAGACCCTTTCACACGTTTTTTTATTCTGCCCAGGTTATATTACAACCAGAAGGTACTGGCTCCTACCAATATGCAGGAATATGGGGTTCAGACAGATACGGGTGGCTCTTAGAGTTATGCGAACTGGAACGCACCCCCCGGTTGTTTTTGCTGTGTCCCGTTTCCTTAACTCCATGTGGCTTAGGCGTTGCAAGTTTTTAAATTCCTCTAGTGCAGCCTAAATATATCTTTTCCGTTTTCCCCTGCTTTGAACCTATAAAATATGAATTCACTGTTTTAAATGCTTTTTAAACTCTAATAAATTTTTAACCTGCTATCAAGGTTGTATAAATAGCTGCTAATAGTTATACTTTGTGATGTTTTAAAAAATTATGTATTATATGTTTTTTATCTTCTGCTTTTATGCTCTGTAATGATCGAAATAAAGCTTGGAAATGGAATGGCATAGTATTCGTGTAAGAAATGTATGTGAATATATGAATTTGCCTCACGCTCGCGCGCAAAGGCTGTGTTTTTCACAGTGGCAGGTTTGGTGACGGAAAACCTGAAATGTCATGGTACTAAAGTGATATTGTAAATCGCAAGTTGCATCCAGCATTATCAACATTGTGATTCCCTACAACTCTCAATCTATCACAAGGGCATGCTGAAGGCAAAGCTCACTCAAGCTGTCCTTCCTTGACTCTTACATGGAAAACTTTAAATAATTTGCATCTGCACTAGCAGACACTAAGCACCGAGAGAGGACCAGCTGACTTTGCAGTGCACGAGTTACTGCTGAGGCCTTATGCTAGAAAACCTAGCAATACAATGGCCTGTTGCATAATCACCACTCTACCCTTGTGTACTTTTTGCAATGTAACACTTTTTTAGTGTTACTGGCTCTACCTCAAAGGATAAGGGTCACAGTACAAGAACTTTGTGTTAAGTAATGACAGAGTCATGATGAAGAACTGCATAGCTTAATTGCCAAATAAAGTCCACACCTGCAGAGAGCTTGCATTAACATCGACTGCTTCCATACTGCCCCACACTCAAAACAGAAACGGAAGATGAAACATGCGCCACCCTTCTCCTTGTGACTGTGTAGTCTGATGGTTAAGGCGTCTCACTTCCAATTATAGGATTGAGGGTTCGAGTCCCATCGTGGTTAGGCGCCTTTTTTTTTTAGCAATTCCTATGCAGGATTCCGCTAAAGAGGTGGTGAATCTAACAAATGCACACAGACCTCTCTTAATAGATAAATTTGCTGCAAAATCGTAAATTGTAATTTTATGAAAAACACTACATAGCGTCAACTTACTAAAGCACTGCAGGCTGTTCCTCCATAAAGCACTTCCTAGTGTCCATCTCTCAGAGCACTGCACAGTGTCCCTCATTACAGCACTGCATAGCGTCCCTCATTAAAGCACTACCCAGCGTCCCTCACTAAAACACTACACAGCATCCCGCACCAGATCCGTACAGCGTCTCTCACTAGAGCACCACACTGTTTACCTCACTGAAGCACTACACTGCGCCCCTGGCTAAAGCACTGAACAGTCTTCCTCACTAAAGCACCGTGCAGCGTCCCTCACTAAAGCACTACACAGTGTCCCTCACTAAAGCACCGCGCAGCGTCCCTCACTAAAGCACTACACAGTGTCCCTCACTAAAGCACTACACAGTGTCCCCCACTAAAGCACCGCGCAGCGTCCCTCACTAAAGCACCGCGCAGCGTCCCTCACTAAAGCACTACACAGTGTCCCTCACTAAAGCACTACACAGCGTCCCTCACTAAAGCACTACACAGCGTCCCTCACTACAGCACTGCACAGTGTCCCCCACTAAAGTACCGCGCAGCGTCCCTCACTACAGCACCGCACAGTGTCCCTCACTACAGCACTGCACAGTGTCCCTTACTAAAGCACTACACAGTGTCCCTCACTAAAGCACCACGCAGCGTCCCTCACTACAGCACCGCACAGTGTCCCTCACTACAGCACCGCACAGTGTCCCTTACTAAAGCACTACACAGTGTCCCTCACTAAAGCACCGCGCAGCGTCCCTCACTACAGCACCGCACAGTGTCCCTCACTACAGCACCGCACAGTGTCCCTTACTAAAGCACTACACAGTGTCCCTCACTAAAGCACCGCGCAGCGTCCCTCACTACAGCACCGCGCAGCGTCCCTCACTAAAGCACTACACAGTGTCCCTCACTAAAGCACTACACAGCGTCCCTCATTAAAGCACTACCCAGCGTCCCTCACTAAAACACTACACAGCATCCCGCACCAGATCCGTACAGCGTCTCTCACTAGAGCACCACACTGTTTACCTCACTGAAGCACTACACTGCGCCCCTGGCTAAAGCACTGAACAGTCTTCCTCACTAAAGCACCGTGCAGCGTCCCTTACTAAAGCACTACACAGTGTCCCTCACTAAAGCACCGCGCAGCATCCCTCACTAAAGCACTACACAGTGTCCCTCACTAAAGCACCGCGCAGCGTCCCTCACTAAAGCACTACACAGTGTCCCTCACTAAAGCACTACACAGTGTCCCCCACTAAAGCACCGCGCAGCGTCCCTCACTAAAGCACCGCGCAGCGTCCCTCACTAAAGCACTACACAGTGTCCCTCACTAAAGCACTACACAGCGTCCCTCACTAAAGCACTACACAGCATCCCGCACCAGATCCGTACAGCGTCTCTCACTAGAGCACCACACTGTTTACCTCACTAAAGCACCGCGCAGCGTCCCTCACTACAGCACCGCACAGTGTCCCTCACTACAGCACCGTGCAGCGTCCCTCACTAAAGCACTACACAGTGTCCCTCACTAAAGCACCGCGCAGCGTCCCTCACTAAAGCACTACACAGTGTCCCTCACTAAAGCACCACGCAGCGTCCCTCACTAAAGCACTACACAGTGTCCCTCACTAAAGCACCGTGCAGCGTCCCTCACTAAAGCACTACACAGTGTCCCTCACTAAAGCACTACACAGTGTCCCCCACTAAAGCACCGCGCAGCGTCCCTCACTAAAGCACCGCACAGCGTCCCTCACTAAAGCACTACACAGTGTCCCTCACTAAAGCACTACACAGCGTCCCTCACTAAAGCACTACACAGCGTCCCTCACTACAGCACTGCACAGTGTCCCCCACTAAAGCACCGCGCAGCGTCCCTCACTAAAGCACCGCGCAGCGTCCCTCACTAAAGCACTACACAGTGTCCCTCACTAAAGCACTACACAGTGTCCCTCACTAAAGCACTACACAGCGTCCCTCACTACAGCACTGCACAGTGTCCCCCACTAAAGCACCGCGCAGCGTCCCCCACTAAAGCACCGCGCAGCGTCCCTCACTACAGCACCGCACAGTGTCCCTCACTACAGCACCGCACAGTGTCCCTTACTAAAGCACTACACAGTGTCCCTCACTAAAGCACTACACAGTGTCCCTCACTACAGCACCGCGCAGCGTCCCTCACCGCAGGGTGTGGACCGTCTCTCACTAAAGCACTGTCCGCACTGAGCGGCTCCCACGGTGCTAGTGTAGGAAAGACACTACGATGCTTCACAAAAGTCAGCTTGAGGCCCTCGCAGGCCATCAGAAGCAGCACATGCTGCACCTGTTCCACGCAGGGCGCTTCACTGAGGTGAGCTAAAGAGCCGTAGAATATCTGAGCCCGGCAGAGGGGGCATCAAACTGCTTTTCTTTTCAGACACCTTCAACTTCTTTTTTTAAGTTTGAATTTATTGAAAAGATAAAGAAAGGAAAAGAGGGGAGAGGGAAAGGGGTAAAGACATCGTGATAAGCATGTACAAAGAATAAGCAGTTCAATAAAAACTCTCATTAAAAGCAAACATAACAAGCATGAAGTCTACAGAAAACAAAATTCCGTATATTAACAAATATACCATACGATATAATAGAACGCAATATCATATCAAAAAGGCAATAAAGAACAAGGAAATCACGGTGGTTTATGCACCTCAACTGTGTCAGGGTCTGGAGGGACATGTGCTGGAGCAAAGGAGGAGAGATAGGACACCAAAGGAAGCCAAATCAGGTCACGCTTAATAGATAGAGAAATAGGGGATACATAATTAGTATCCAGGCGATGATGGAAGCAAACTGCATTCCACCAAGCTTGATAGGATACATTTGCAGCCTGCTTCCAGTTAGAAGTAATGGTATGAAAAGCCACGGCAATTAAAAGGTCAAGTAATAAGTAATGGGAAGGAGATCGTGGGAGGGATGGTGATAGGGAACCTAGAAAAACTTGCGGAGGGGAAAAGGGGATTTGAAACTGGAATATCTTTTGTATTTGTGTCCAAACTAGATGTCAGAAGTTGGAGATATGAGGACACTCAAACAACATGTGTTTAAAATCTGCAGTAGGACAAGAACAGGACCAACAAATAGGGGAAGGGTTTGATGAAAAACGGGATAAAGCAAGTGGAGTGCATAAAGTTCTATTATAAATGAAATATAAGGTTTGGGTAGTGTTAGCAGCTCTAGAGGTCTTGTGAAGCTTAGCCCATAGTTTGTCCCAAAGGGATATTGGCCAATCCCGAGAGAGATCTCGTTCCCAAGCACTCTCAATCTTAGATTTTGGTCTGTCAGGAGAGTGACGGAAAGAGTTATAGATGGCAGAAGCTGAGGGAGACACCTCCTGTAATAAGGAAGTAGCTTTGCGGTCCAAGGGTATATCGGCAGTAGGCATTAAGGAATGAAGGTATGAGATGAGAACTGGGAGAAGAGCAAGATATTGCGGACGGGCGGAAGAAGGTAGTGAGAAACCGGATTGAAGTTCCTGGAAAGAAAGTGGGGTATCCTGGGAAAGTAATTGAGAGATCCAAGATAGTCCTCGAGAATGCCATGTCTTCCAAAATATGGGACGATTACGGATTTTGAGAAGGGAATTGTGCCATATCGGTTGGTTGTGAATAGAAAGGAGGGAGGGGTAGGATGATGCTATGTGAGGAAGAAGTAGAGTACGGGAAAGAGAGATAACAGGGGTACGAAAGCGAACTAAAGAAGATGAGAAGGACAAGAACTCGCGGAAGGTAAAGGGGTATAAAAAACAAGATTCCATAGTTAACCAAACCGGCGGATAGTGCGGGAGGTCAGAGGAAAGCCAACGGGCCGATTGTTTCAAAGTGAAAGCCCGATGATATTCTCTGAAGTCCGGAAAACGCACACCAGAATGGGCTTTGTCCTTACGCAATGAAACCAAAGCTATTCGAGATCGCCTGCCATTCCATAAGAATTTCAGCAGAAGAGAATCAATCTGTTTAAAAAAAGAAGCTGGAATGCGTACTGGAAGCATGGAAATGGTATAAAGCAGGAGGGGAGATAACATCATTTTTATAGAATTGAGCCGACCCCACCAGGACAGAAAAAGCGGCTTCCAACGTTGAATAGCCGTATCCATCTTTTTGAAGACATAATCAAAGTTACATTTGAGCGTATCGGACAAGACAGGAGTGAACCAAACACCCAGGTATTTGATCTTCGATGGTTGCCATGAGAAACCTGTTTGGGAAAAGAGGTGTTTTTGACAAATGGAATTTAAAGGTAAAATCTCACACTTATCCGCATTTAGGCGATAACCAGAAACCGCGGAGAAAGAAGACACCTGTTGGAGAAAAGAATAGAGGAGACAGGATCAGAACAGTAAAGAAGAATATCATCAGCATAAACCGAGAGCTTAACCTGATGAGAACCAAAATTAAAACCAGAAATACTATTATCCAAACGAATTTTGGTGAGAAAGGGTTCCAAGGCTAAAACAAAAAGTAGAGGGGAAAGGGGGCAACCTTGTCGCACTCCTCTGTGTAACGAGAAATAATCCGAGGTCATCCCGTTGACAAAAATGGAAGCCTGGGGGTTAGAGTAAAGTAAAGAAATAATAGAGATAAATTTGGAAGAAAAGCCGATCCAACACAAGGCTTGAAACATAAAATCCCACCCAATCCTATCAAAGGCTTTCTCCGCGTCTAAAGAAATAGCCGCAAAGGGAAGCGACATAGAGGCAGACCTACTAAGAAGATTAAGAAAAACCCGGGAGTTGTCAGAGGAGAGACGCCCCTTGACAAAACACGACTGTTCAGGGCCTATAAGATCAGGTAAGAGGGGATCCATGCGTAATGCCAGAATTTTTACCAACATTTTATAATCCGTGTTGACCAAGGAAATTGGTCTGTAATTCTTGCATAACGAGTGGTCTTTATCTTCTTTAGGAATTAGACAAATTAAAGCTTGTTGGAAGGAACCACTTGAAGAACCCGCTGCAGAGAAGGATTGAAATAATAATAGTAGTTTAGGGAGAAGCAGAGAAGCAAAGTGGCTGTAAAACTCTATAGTGAAGCCATCAGGACCTGGAGACCTACCAAGACGCAACTTAGAAACAGCGTATGAGATCTCAGAAAGCGGAATGTCTCGATCTAGAGTAGTAAAATAAACGTGAGAGGCCAAGGGGGAGGGGAGCGCATGAAAATATGAGAGGAGATCCGTATTCTCCGTAATATGTTCGGGGGTATAAAGATTGTCATAGAATTTGACGAACTCAGCAAGAATGTCTTTATCTTTAAAGCAAGAGATCCCAGTAGTAGTCTTAATGGATTCAATCTTTGTGCGTTCCTTCCTTATCTTTAAGTAGTTGGCCAAAAGTTTCCCCATCTTGTTCTTACCTCCATAATACCTAGAATTACACTTTAACAAAAGGTTAGAAGCTGCATCCGTTGTAAATTTATTAAAGGAAAGTTTCGCATCGATAAGTTTTTTAAGAGAAATTTCAGATTTGGAAGCATGATAATCAAGCTCTAGGGTCTTAATAGTAGCTAAAATGCGTTCGAACTCGGCCACTCGGAGTTTCTTTCGTTGGGCTACAAAATTAATAATGAAACCTCTCGAGGCTGCTTTAAAAGACTCTCAGACAGTGACAAAAGAAGAATCAGGGGTATTGTTAAGAAGGAAAAACTCAGTGGCAAAGGCCTTAAATTCGGAACAGAAAATTGGTTCCAAAAGTAAAGCATTGTTGAAGCTCCATCTGCCAGAGTGGGGGTGAAAAGGAAGGAGGTCCAGATCTACATGAATAGGAGCATGGTCTGAGATTAGGATGGAGCCAATATCAGAGCGAATGGCGTGTTGTGAAAGGGATTTGCTGAGGAAGATATGATCAATGCGGGATTGTGAGTGATGGGGGGGGGGAGTAGAAACTGTATTCTCTCAAGACAGGATTACATAACCTCCAAATATCTACCAAAGCATTGTTTTGAAAGGTGTTAACAAATTGGGAGTGCATCTTAGAAGGGACATAATTAACATTGGAGTGGCGGTCGAGGAAGGGGTCAACAACTTGGTTACAATTTCCCCCGAGGAGAATGTAATCTCCAGAAAGTGATGACAGCTTAACTGAAATAGAGGGCCAAAATAATCTGTCAATTCCAGTTGGGGCATACACATTAAAAAGAGTGATAGGGATATTATCTATAAGCAGTGTAACAATAACCCATCGGCCAACATCATCACATTCATAGGAAATTGAGGAAACATTCAACTTTTTATGCAATAAAATCACAACACCGTTTTTCTTGGCAACTGTGGGGGAGCAGAAAACATGACCCACCCAACAACGCTTGAGCTTCAGAGCCTCTGTGTCCGAGCGATGAGTCTCCTGAAGGAGAGCAACATCGGATTTAAGTCTTGCTAAATGAGATAAAACCCTTTGCCTTTTAATGGGGTTATTTAAACCCTTAACGTTCCATGATGTAACACAGAATGGAATAATCAAGAAAAACAACTATTAGCGACATGCTTATTATGACATAAAAATAACTTGAAGAAATCAAGGAAATTGTAATGAATTGATGAATGGGAGGGGGCAGAAGGAGAAAGAATAAAGAGGAAAAGAGGTAAAGGAAAAGAAGGGAGGAATCATTATGGATATAAGATTGAAACCAAGGAAAGGTAGGAGGAAAAAAGGAAAGAGGAGGTGAAAGAAAGTGAAGAAAGGGGGAAGAAGGGAGGAGAAGGCATGAGGGAATGGATCAGATGTAGAAAAAAGGACAGAAACAAAAATCAATAAAGAGACAGTACACGTTCGAAACGAACGACTGAGGGACATACTTACAGAACGAAAGAACTCAAGAAAAAGGATGGAGTTGGGACGCCGGGAGACAACGACGACGAACATCCAGAGTAGACATCAAACTTCAAATACCAGGGATCCAAAAACGCAGCAGAAAGAAAAATTGGCAGACCACATCGGGATATGAGGAAGGGAAAAAAAGACTGTAAAGACAAAAAGAGATTAACAATTAAAGGGAGATATGTGCCACAAGGAAACAGAAAAGTGAGAGTAAGACCTGCTTCCAGAAGAAAGACAGCAGGAGATTCTCAGCAACTACCATAACAGAAAAAACAACAGAATCATAACACAACAAAATCCAGGAAGAGACAGTGAGTCTTGTCAACCAGGTCTGGTTAAATCCATGCCATCTGGGCCATGTCGCTGGAGAAACGCCTGCAGGGCTGCCGGGTCTTCATACGTAGTTGTTCTGTCTTTATAAGTGACCTTAAAAAGACAAGGATGAAGTAGACCATATCTAGCATTCAGGGCCCGTAGTTGGGGCCGCATATCCAAGAACTTCTTCCTTCGATCCGCAGTGGCTTTGGAGACATCCTGTGAGAGAAAGAGGCGATGACCTTAACACATAATTTGCTTCTTGAGCTTGGCGGCTGAGAGGACCTGTAGGAGGTCTGTGAATTGCAGGAATAACATAATTACACCTCTGGGTTTACAGGCAACCTTTGGGCCAAGACGATGAGCTCTTTGAATGTTAATAGAAGATAAGGCTGGAGCATCTAAGATCTTGGCAAGAAAGGATTGGAAGAAGACGGTGGGGTTTGACCCCTCTGTGAGTTCCGGAAGACCATAAAGGCGAAGATTGTTTCTGCGGTTTCTATTTTCCAAATCCTCAGTCTGACGTTTAAGTGGTAGTATCTCCGCCTCCATTGACGGAATATGGGAGCAAGAGGAGTGCAAAGAATCAGCGGAAATCTCCAAAGATTGGACACGCGATTCTAAGGATGACCATTTTTCCTGCATAGCCTGCATGCTCTTTGTTGTAGCTTTCATAAAAGGTTTGAGTGCACGAATTTCCTCCAGAATGAGATCCATGGAAGCTGAAGGGGAATTACTTCCTGGGGAAGGAGGGTCCTTTTTCAGGCGCTTAGAGGAGGCTGTAGAGGATGATAGCTTCTCTTTGTTGCGTGCCTTTGGGATAGCTCCTCGTATTGATTCAGATTTTGGTGCCGTGGAGTCCACCATGGCCTGAGGAGAAGGATCCGAATCTGAGTCCACAGGCAATTGAGAGAAAGCAGCCAATCCTGAGTTTCGGAGTTTCCCCATGAGGAGTAAGGAAACCGTTGGACGAAGCAAAAGGACTATACTGAAAAAATATAGGAGATCCGGAATCAAAGAGAAGAAGCAAACGCAGAAGATAAAGTAAAGTCACTCTGAGGTGAAGCAATGTTAAGCCGAAGCAAAGTAAGCCAGGTCATGCAAAACTAGGCTAAATAATGAGAGGTGTGCAAGGGGATCCAGTTATAGTCCTGGAAGTGAAATTTTCCTCACAAAGTGCCCGAAACATGAAAAACTCTCTTCAGAGAGGTGATTACGCCCTGCAAAAATGGCACAATATTGTCTCGAGGAGCATTCAATTAAAGTTCTTGAGGGTGCGTGAAACCTCGGCGAAGTACAACCCCGGTGGACTACATGTCAAAAACAGCTCGTTGACTCAGCTCATTACGGCAGCGCCATCTTCAGGAAATTCGCTCCACCATACTCCTCGGCTGTTAATAACGGCTGCTTAGTGCCACTAAAATAATGCTTCAAAAATTACAGGTACGTACATCAGCTTCTGCAGGGCTCAAACAAAGTTCATAATGACAATTCCTCAGTAAGGTGGAGAGACAGGCAGTATTCAAAAGTGGAATTTGTTATATTAGCCTTGTGTTAAAATAGTGCTTGATATAATAGTAAAATTGAGGAGCAAAACAAAACTGTTTCAAAAAGGAGAATTCACGGCATGACAAGGAAGAAAAAAGCACAAATATTCATCAGAAGAGCAGTTGTTTGGTAAAATAATGTTCACAGTGCGTAAATCCCAAATGAAAACCACATATCTGCAGAGAATGGCTTCGCTTAAAGAGGGTTGATGGCATATGAGTCAAACAGTTCCTCACAGAAAGACAAATGCTGACAGGAAAAGGAAAATTTCCATTTCAAAGCCCTGGCATTCAGGAGAGAATAATTCGTCACCCATTAGCTTCTAATTAGGCAACACGTGCATATCAAATGATTGCCGGTAGTAAAAAAGCAATTACCGGTGTTTATTTGGTTGCGCGCCGAAATGCATCAGGCGCGAAGTAAAATGGCGGGTGCTGCCGTTAGAGAGGCGCGCTGCAGCGCGGTGAGTAAACAGACGTCATGGGGCACCACGGAAGTTGAAAGCTGTCTCCGGTGAAGCTGCAGTGGTTCCGACTGAGAAACCGCTACTCTGGGATATCAAATACAGGCATTAAATTATGCCATGTTCGTCTTCCTCTCCGCCGTCTCGGGAGAGTTACGAGCCAGCCGCCATCTTCTCGGGCGCTAGCCACGCCCCGACACCTTCAACTTCTGCCCAAGTTAATGTTCTCACATGGGCTTCAATAGCTGTGGGTATTAAAGTCTTGCAGTCTGTGCCTTTATTCTCGAAAAATATTAATGAGAGGTGATTACTGTGAAGCTGCTTCGCGCACCTGAAAGGCTCTCTCCACCATCGCATCCCTTAACTTTCTAACCCTCAATTACCTCCAAGAAAAAAATGGATTTACAATGCAATAGGTCTCGCATTTGCGAGAGTTTAATGTATTGGCATTGAACATGAAAATGCCTTTTATTAATCTGTTTTTTAAAAAAACACATAAATAAAAGGCATTATCATTTACAATGCCAATAGCTCAAAACTCCCACAAATGCGAGACCTATTGCATTGCAAATGCTTGTTTGCTGATGGAATTTCTACTAAACCTACTAAAAGGGGTTGTAGCCCTTCCTTTACAAATTGGGAGAATATGTTATTACCACCTTCTTCTAAATCTTTGTGCAGATGTCTTTGAAGGCAATAATCACTTTTTAACAGACTCATAACACGCAAAGCATCTGGCCCTAGATTGTGTAAATACCCTGGCACTGAAAGGGTTAAGATTCATTTCATTGGTCATTACTTTCGGGAATGCCACCTATGGCATTCCCGCAAAAACACAGGATGAAGCCGTGTTGCTTTACAGCCTATCTGCAGTCAGTGATTTACTGTTTCTAATACCAGGAAGATCACCTTCTGTCCCAAGAAAATCAGACATATTTTATGGTCCAATAAAAACACAGAAAATACCACTTTGAAGGGTACCTTGGGGATAGATAAGAACTTCCAACTACAAAACAATCAACACTCCTACTAGCAACATGAAGGCCATATAAATTGTGAGGAAATCAATTTTTGTTGTTGTCAGCACTTGTATGACAGCTCAGCACCTTGAAATCTGTTTGTAATATAGTGAAATGTTCTCTTCCTTGGGCTTAGCACAACTTGTATTAGTTTTAACCTTTCATGCTGGCTGCTGAGGACACAACATCTCTACATCGCAAATGTTTAAATGGTCTGGGGTTTACAGAGACATTTGATATCAGTGTTTTGTAGAGGATAAAACTAAAAGTTTTACAACAGCAGTCACCGCTTATCTGCCATCGTCCACTTTGTGAATTGTGGCTTCTTTGGCAAATAAAGCGGTGCAGGCATTGATGCAGAGTTCAGCATTCCTGCACACCATTTATTGAATTCAAGGCACACAGAGTCAATAACTTCGAAAGTAGAATTACCCTTCAAACCAATGAAATATTTTTCTTTTTAAATTAAGTGTTAAATGGGTGTTGGTCTTGTTGAGATCTGTGTTGCGAGTGGCCAGGAGAGTAAGAGGAGGGCATAGCTGGTAAGGGCAGAGTTGGGTAGGGTGGGTGGAGGTCAGGGCGCTTCTTCCATTGGTGCAGCAGGTGCAGTGGCACTGGGGCCCAGAGGCCTGGGGACGGGGGGAGCACTGAACCCTTATTGTTGCTGTATTTCAGGGTTCAAACAGCGGCCGGGGGGCCCAATTTACTTCTTTGTGCTGGGGCCCATAACCCACTGGCTGTTCCACTGGTGGAACAACAGAGGGGTACAAAAGGGGGTGGTGATGGACGGAGCATCAGAACCAATCAAACACTCACACCCTGTCAACAGATCTGGGTTTGATCCATCACCGTTCTTTAGCCCACTCTGCCACCCCAGTTCAGACATGGCCATATGCAAATCAGTCTGACCCTGTGCCTCATGGGAACAGTCCAGCCCGAACTGCCAAGCCATGCCTTCCCTGGACCGGAAACAAGCTTCCTAGGACCGGTTTCTGGCATTTCAGCCGTCTTCAGCCAGGCTTGCTTGAATCCAGTGGCAAAGTGAGCAAGGGACTCACGTCTGAGCATACCCTGCCAAGTTATGGCGAACAAAGCGGTACAAAAGGGGGTGGTGACCACAGGTCTTGGTTCCGTGTGCTTGAGTCCAGATTGCCAGGTGTGGAGTTTGCAGACCCTGTAAGTCTGGGCCTGGAGATGCAGGGCATATTGCAATGGTCCAAATTGCTTGACGCTGCCGACCACTCATATTATAGTATTGACTAGGGTGACCAACCGTCCGTAAATTTCATGGACCATCCGTTAGTTGGACCTCACGTCCGTTGTCCGTGAGGATCCCTGTTATGGACGCCTTTTGGCTGTAATTATGGCCATTACAGGGAGCAGCACCCCTCCCCTGCGAGAAGCCTCAGCGCCCTGATGGGGCCACCTCGCACTCCTCTAAGCACAAGAGCAGCCCCACCCGCCCATTGTCATTCTGTATGCCGGGTAATTGCCACATACAATATGAAAATGGGGCAGTCTGGGCCATTAAAGCATGTGGTGGCCTCATCCTACCTCAGTGTACGTCAGGGCATTCTGTTAGATGGATAAAAGGTCAAACGCCCATGCTGCAACGTGAGAATGCAGTTTATGTAAAGAAGCCTGTGAAACAAGTTAAAAAGAGCGGGTTATAGTTCTTTCACTGTCTCATCATTTTAGAACTGACGCATTTTCAATATTATATTCAACAAAGCCATGTTTGCTGCTTTTTTATTTTAAACAACTAACAACCATTGACAAAGCCAAGAGTCCTGGCTTGTCGTTAGTGTGATGATACTTGCTGTATTATATATCTGGATGCAATGACAGAAACAACATAATACCAGTCAGGCGAACACTATGTTAAGCACAGATTTTTAGCCTAGGTGTTTTAAGCCACACCCTTAATTACATCGAACACCCCCTTTGAAGAGACCCCCCCTAGTTTTTTTTACCCCACTTAAAGCCCTGAAAACAACACCATGTCATAGTCACCTCCCGTCCTGGCACTGTGCATCATGCATGACTCATGACTTCTAACTTTTCAGATTGCCTATGTGCAGGGGCATAGTGAACCCTTCCCCATCTCACCCCACCCCTTGCTTTAGGAACTGCAGCGAGGTGAAGATCTTGACAGGCCTCTTCTGTCTGCAACTCTGCAGACAAAGGCTCAGTTCATAATGTGAAAAGGTGGGTGAGTAAATAAGTGAAGGAATGTGTGAATGGCTGGATGGATCAGTGAAAGGATGAATGGATGAATGAAAGGGTAAATGGATAGATAATGAAAGAAAGGATGGATGGATGAGTGAGTGAGTGAGTGGAAGGATGGATGAGAGAAAAGGTAAATAGATAGATGGATGGGTGGAAGGGTAGATGGTTGAGTAAAAGGGTGGATGGATGAGTAAAAGGATGGATGGATGAGTGAAAGGGTAGATGATGGGCGAGTGAATGGGTAGATGGATGTGTGAAAGGATGGATGGATTGATGAATTGATAAGTGAAAAGGATGGATGGATGGATGAGTGAAAGGGTGGATGTAAGGATTGATGAGTGAAAGAAAGGGAGGTGGATGGACAAAAGGATGGATAAATGAGTGAAGAAGTGACAGGGCGTATGGATGAGAGAACGGATGGATGGATGAGTAAAAGGATGGATGAGTAATAGGGTCAATGGATGGATTCATGAATGGATGAGTAGATGGGTGGGTGGATGGAAGGATGGATGGATATGTGAAAGGGGGATGGAGAGAGAAAGGGAGAATAAATGACTGAAAGGGTGAATGGGTGGAAGGATACGTGACTGGGTGGATGGATGAGTAAGTGAAAAGATGGCTGGATGGATGAAAGTGTAAATGGCTGGATGGATGAGTGAATAGATGGATGGGTAGAAGAGTGGATTGTTGAGTGTACGGATGGATGGGGTGAAAGGGTGGATGGATGAATAATGCATGGATGAGTGAAAGGGTGGATGGAGGGATAGATGTGTGAAATGATGGATGGAAGGATACATGGTGAATAGGTTTGCAAATGATTGAATATGTTTGGATATAGATGGCACACAGATGGAAGGGCAGAATGAATGGTCAAAGACTGAATGATAGATAAAAGAATGATTACACCTTGTAGCACACATTATCTTAAGTAACATTTCCTATACATTGAATTTCACGTTTATATGAGTCACTGTCTCTAAATAATGTGTGTGTGATGTAACACACTCCGACACCCTGCCCTACAAACTTCGGATGAGTAACACTATAAAAGAAATTAAATACACATGAGAGCCAGTGTATGTGACGATGCGGGGCACCATTGGAGGGTGGTAGCAAGGCTGGACTGGCTGGACCGAGCATCGGGTGTTTCCCTGTTAGGCTGGAAAAGGGGGTTGGGGGGATGGTTTTGTTACTGGAGGCTGTCACTGTAAAGTTCCTTGTATATCTAGTAGTTTTCAATCAACAATAAACGTGGCCTCACTTATATTCAGGTGTGGTTCACTATTATCTGGTGACTAATACCTGCTGGAGCGACATGCGAGTTTCTAAATGTCTAAGGTAGCAAGCTGTGGGCATACTGAAAAACTGTGACGTGCACGATTGTCTCTACCTAATTTAAGCTTATTTTGACTTGTACTTAAGTGGTTGTCTATTTACTTACTTTTATACTATTGCGCGACCTCCTCTGATGGTTCTGTAAATCTTACCTTTTGTCCCAAAGTTTTGTCCTGAATTTTGACCTCCTGTCCTGAATTTTTGTCCTGAATTTTGACCCTTTGTCCTGAATTTTTACACTCACCGTTCTGAATTTGCACCCATGCCAGTTGGTCACCCTAGTATTGACTATTCCAATGATGAGTCAACCTGTGTATAGTAGACATGTTAGGTGATTTTATACTATTTAGATGTTTCTGGTGGCTTAGATCTACTTGTTATCACTTTTTTCTTACTCATTACTACAATTTTTGCCACCAATCTTTTAGTAGTACTTAGCTAATATTGTTTTGCTATTTTATGGCTACTATTGTCTGGACCATAGCATCTTTATGTTTTTTACTATAATGGGGCGTGTGTCTTGATTCTGACATTATCTATGTCCTGTAGCAGTACCACACATCTGGCTGAGCCCACACTGCCTAGAAAAGGGTATGTCAAGCTGCCTTTGGGCCACTTCTGTTTGTGAACTGCTAGAAGGGTTTATTTTGAAAGGCCACGAGAAGCATGTTAGGTGTCTCATAGTTCTTCCATCTCTTCTCTGCTAATGGCATCACACTACTGACAAGGTGAACTCTCATATCACCGCCTGCCTAAATCAAATAGGACAATGTCTGGGTATTTTATGACGCCAGAGTGCAGCTGTGGATAACCAGGCTCTCCTAATGCTTACAGCTAAAAAGATACTGGTGCCTTACGATGCAATGACTGATACTACATTACACATCTGAAGAAGCACTAAAAGTGTGCCCCACTGTGCTTGATACAGAGGCAGATAATGACTGCAAGCCGGCTATGGGTACTGTAAATGTGCACAAGTTTCTACAATCACAGGACTAAGGGTCAGATAATGAAGGTGGTGGTAAGGCTACTCTGTCACAATGGTGATGGAGTATCTTTCTCGCCAATCTGAAGGTTAGCCCGCCTTATTTAGAGTCAAGCAGACCTTCAGTGTATAGACGATGGAGACTACTCTGTCTCCGCCGCCTATATGAACCTTTGACTGCCCGACAGAGTAAGGGCTGTCGGAGATTTGGCCATGTGCCGGCACGCCATATTTAAATTTGGCGGCCCATGACCAGTTTCCTCTGCCCATCACCCCCAAGAAAAACGTGGCTGTAAGGGGCAGTTTAAATGACGCCCAGGCCAAGGCAGAGAGCTCCAGTGGCAAGGGGGCATTTCTGTTTTTATTTTCAGAATGAAAATCCTTCTTTGAAAATAAATAAAGTGGTACGCTTGATGCATGGCTCTGTCATGTTGATGGAGCTGTTTGTCAAACTTACAGTACATTTACAGGAATGGCCGTAACACGGGCAGTGGGCATCTCTAAATAGGGCGGGAAGAGTACCATCTTCCTGGCTGGAGTGAAGTACTCAGGCATGACGACTGCAATTACTCCTCCAGCCAACTTATAAATCAGCCCTTAAATTCTCACAAAGAGGACAAGCACATGCTTAGCTGATCCCCTGAAAAAACATGGTCAACACAATGCGAATACATTTGCCTGAGCAAACTGATGTACAAAATTCCCATCGCAGGGGATATAGCACAATGCGCTCTAGCCTCAGAGATGGGCACATCCTGCAGACAGTGTAAGCATGAGCAAGCACACATGGTTGCCATAGGTTACACCAGCTACAGTACACTAAACCAAGCTAATGCACATAAATCATAAGTGGTGGCCCCTCCATTGGAGTGGAGGATCGTCATCCCAATTTAAGTCCCTCAAAACCCCGGGGATGAAAAATAAAATGATCATTTATTATCATATTATTTTTCATCGCCATCCCGAACAGAGCGTCATGACGGGGGCAAGGCCACTGCTGAGTGACAGCAGCAGGGAGGAGGGTGGGCTGTTTATGCACTGTTTAAAGGGCATATGTCTTTTTGGCAGCCGGTCTTGTGCTGGCCAGCCACACATGCACACTTTAAACATCTCTAACCCAGTTGGCTTATGACAGTCCTCCAGAACAGTGTGAAGCCCAGAGTGAGGCAACTCCCTCCAATCAGGGCGCTGCTCTTATGCTGCTGGTTAACAGAATGAGAGCAGTGCCAGCATTGGGCAAGGGAGTGGCTGCATCCAGTTCCTGTGGAGAGAAGAGGAGCGGAGCGGGGACGTTGTGTTCAGGTATGTTTTATTTATGTTTATTTTACTTTGCCCGCACATGCTCCCGCCCCCATCCCTGTAGATGCCAGCCACTACTTTAATTCCTGTTTGACAAAATCTGCTATCGAGTCTCCTTAAAGTCTGAACATATTTATTAAGCAAAAATAAGCAAGGTGCAATATCGCAATACAGAGAGTCAAATATTCCCCCTAACAACAGTGGAAAATCTAATGCTGCAGGTCCTACCTTTACATGTTTTTTTGGTACATATTTCACAATAAAACATCAAAAGAAAATACATGTGAAAGAAACCAAAGCTTATCTAGTTCCATAAATGCATGACTTTCTCAAGTGAAGAAGGCAGAAGATGTTTAAAAAAAGATGCAATCATAATAACGTTTAGACAGTGAGTTAGGAAATTCAGCGTTGCCACTTATGAGAGTGAGGCTAAATTCATCAAAGGCGGAGCAGCCTGGCCAGCTATGATTAACATGATCATACAAATTGTTGCTAAAACAACATGGTGTCAGCTATTATAGTATGTTTAAAGCAAATAGGTGAAATTTCTTAGTCTACAATCCCTCCCTCTTTTACTATTTTATTGCAAACCAAATGCATTACTTAGGATGGTTCAGTATTCATCAAACTGAACATTTCCTCCCCTTCACCATTGTCTCTACTTCCTACGCTAAGATCATCATCAAATTTATTACCATCATCATATTTATCTTCATAGATAATTAAAAGATGTGCTGCAGAGGTTCCGTTGTGTCTAGTGAGACTCTTCACAGAAATAATCTAGACTGGGGTGAAAAAGTAAATAAGCAGAAGAACAAACAACTGCAGTATTCAAGATAAATTTCAGTATCTCTATTTCCCAACCTCCAAATAAGCTTTCTAAAGCAGATCAGAGGTCCCACCACTGAAATCAAAAGTCTATACTGTGTATATATTTAACACTTTTGCATATTATCTTTAACTGTTCATTAATCCCTAGAGAGGCATTGGGATAAAAGTAGAACA
Source organism: Triturus cristatus (assembly GCF_964204655.1). Taxonomy (NCBI): domain Eukaryota; kingdom Metazoa; phylum Chordata; class Amphibia; order Caudata; family Salamandridae; genus Triturus; species Triturus cristatus. Next base: position 1,530,702,813 of record NC_140591.1, read on the forward strand.
TTCAGTTTCAATATTGGTGTAAACACCACCCCTAGCTACCAAGACAAAAAAGAAGAGCCATTCTATTATGTAAAATCACAGTTCTTTGTGCCACTAATTGTGAAGTTATGAACTCTAGACCATTCATCCAGTGATCTATCTACTGGACAAATCTCCATGATGGGTAAGACCATTCCATAACTCAGTATCAAGACGGCAAAGAAGTGAGCCATCTTTCAAATGTCTTTCTTCTGTCTTCTACGTGATGGAAGGAGTTATGATGATATGTCATGCAGACTAACATGATCCAAACCAGACTTTGGATAGATCAGATGCACCATTTATGATGTACAGTACACCAGAGAGTGATACAGTTCTTGACACTTCAACATGGTTGAAGTCTAGGAAAGCAACTGGGGCAGTTTGTTTTGAAACAAACATGATCTATTCTGTCATAGTCTTCATCATAGATTGGTCCATGGGAGGCAGAAGGTAGATAGCTGGCAGGGGGAAACATCTGTTGTTATGGCAAGGGTTAGTTGAGTCTTCAAGAGTAAAATGGGTGGGGTAATTATCGCATTCAGGAATAAAGTGTGCGTGTAGATCTAAGTCAGTGCGTTGTTCCTCCCATTCTAAAGGAACCAGAACCATGGGCATGACTCCACTACCATCAGTAGGCAAATGGGAAAGCAGTCAACAAAAACAAAAATAAAGATTCAAGTCATGCTTGTACTGGTCCAGGAATTGTAGGAAAGTGTTGTCATTCTAGATTGCTTCTTTCTAAAGAGGGCAGTCAGCTCTGTGTGGTTGGCTGCTTCCAGCCAACAGTCCGACCCTCCTCAAACAACCATATGATGAACCAACCAAAAATCTCATTGTGAAGAGGGTAGTGAAGTTTGAATTCACTTCACAGACTATCTGTATGCAAGGGAGCTAAATGTAAGTTGCTATGCCCTGTTCATAGGGCACTATATGACACTGGGCCAGCTACGCTGCATGGCTGAGTGTCTTTTATCAAGCCTACACAAACCCTTCACTAGGCAAACTTAGCTCTGGCTCATGCTAAGCATATCAGAAAAGTCAGAATGGGTGGCCAATCTTTTGCTCATCTAGCCTCCATTCATTGGAATTCGCTGCCTATGGACCTTCGTCTTACCTCGGGCCTCCTTAGGTTTTCGGAAGAGATTGAAGACCGAGTTATTCCCTCTCTAACTGGTTGTGTGACAGGATGCAATAAAGCAACAGACCTAGCGCCATGATATCCCCAATGGGGATGAGTGCTGCACTCTATAAATACTATAAATAAATAAATAAGAGAGCTGACCAAACCCCGAGAGGTAGCTGGAAGGCTTAGGGCAGGAGAAAGAGCTTCATACCAATGATGTCTCTCTGGTGCACCCCCAGAGACAGGAGTCACTCTGTCGGCAGGTCTGTTTCTTCTATGTCCACGTGTAGTGGAATGCAAACAGCCCTCAACACTTGATGGTAGTGTTGGTGAGGAGAAGGAATTAGAGCAGAGCTCACCATTGGGCCTGGAGCACTGACGGCAGCTGATGAACCTTTGCATGAATCTGGTCACCAGGCTGCAGATCAATGCAACCTTTGTTCGATTGGTAGGCAGTGCAGTTTGAACGGGAGAGCATTGACTCAGTTGTTTTTCATACTCAAGAGTCTTATCATCAGACAGATGTAAATCAAGCAAACCTGGGGACACTGGAAAAGTGGAAAAATGGCCGTTCATTAACAAGGATGTCATGGTACTGACCTGCTGTCTGTGAGCAACATAATGTCTCTGTTCTCTGCGCACATCTGACGTGCATTTACTTTATTAGGTGTGTTAAACACAAATCACAATGTTTGTGCTTTCATGAACACTGCTGCTGTGCAAATCAGTACTTTGGATACTTCAGGCTCTGCATCTAATGACAGGAGATATAAGGGCCTGAGAGGGCTCATCCACAATTCAATTGATGTTTAAGTCCACAGTGCTCTGTAGGAAGATGTTTGGATTGTGCATGTGTGAGGACGTACTTCAGCTAAGTCCCCTCACAAACCAACAGGTCATATTATTTAGAAAATATGCTTGCATTCCTTAGGCACAACAGCATAACTGCTAAAATTGAGTTGTCAGAAATCTAATCTGTGCATTTCTGCACCCAGATGTGATTTACATAGAACATCAGGGGCAAAGTTCCACCCCCTCACCTAGCATCTGCTAGGGTTGTGCTTCAAGTCCTATCACCTTAGGTCCACCAACAAACATCTTCTCATCCCTTTTAGGATTCGTACCGGCAGGAATGGCAGGAGATCTTTCTGATATGTTGCTCCTACCCAGTGGAATTCACTCCCTTTGAAGCCATGTATGGAAACCAACCACAGAAAGTTTCATAAGGTCCTTAAAACCTGGCTGTTCTGATCTCTCTCCTCTCTGTTTGCTTCCTCCATCCTTTTTCCTCTATGGTCTTGGGTTTAGGCTAGTGCTTTGAGACCCTCGGGTGATATATGCGCTTAATAAATCCTATAACATAAAATAACATCAGGAACTGAAAGAGGGCTAGAGGCAGGCCTGCATCTCATAGTGATTACCCTGATGCTCAGTCTGGCTCATTTGCAGCATGGGATTCCTGCCTTACTCCTGCCATGGATGACATAATTAGCAGAGACAGCAATGTTAGTTAACAATTCTAGTGCTTCTCTGTGCATGTTAGTGTGGGTGAGTGAGAATGACATAGTGAGTGAGAGTGAGTGTGTATGAGTGAAATTGAATGACAGTGAGTGAAAATGAGCGACAGCATGTGATTGACTGAGAAAAAGTGAGAGTGAGGGAATATATGAGAGTGACTAAGTGCGAATGAATGTGATTAAATAAAGGGTGAAACTAAGAAAGAATGAGTAATTTGGGTTATAGCATATAGAGTGGGAGAGAAACAGTGAGTGTGGATGACAATGAGTGTTAGGGAGTAGAAGTATGAGGTTATATGAATGTGAGAGAGAATGAATGTGCTTGTAAGAGCATGCAAATGAGGGTGTTTGGGGAAGTGAGTGTGAGAGTGAGAACAAAAGTATGAGAGTGAGTTGTGCCTTGCTTGTACGTCTGTTGCTGGCCCTTGCATGTGAAGGTACTCGTGGCAGGATGCTGGTGTTAATATTTTATAGAGCTAATTCTTGGTATAACAGGTCACTCATGACAAAGTGCCAGCAGTGCCAAATTTCAAGTACATCTTGGCTTCTAAGAGAATAACCTATGTTGGCATATGAGAGATACACTGGATGTAACTCTTGGCAAATCTTCTGCTTTATGTGTATTTTATGGAGGGAAGTGACCATCCACAATGGCAAATTATATGTTGCCTTTGTTGATTTGTGAGCCGCTTTTGATATGGTACTGAGAGTGAAATTATGGGAAGTCCTTGAAGACATGGGTGTGCCAGATCTCCTCCTGAACATCTTAAAAAGACTCAATGCGAACATCCTGGCACAAGTGAGGTGGGGGGATAATGGGGCTCTAACAGAGGTGATTCACATTGATAAAGGAGTTAGACAGGGGTGTGTACTAGCACCTACCCTATTCACCCTATTCATTAATGGTATAATTAGTTTTTTGAACAGGGATGGATGTGGCGCGTCCGATGGTCCTTCCGGTTCGCCAGGTGGGCGATGGAGTGAGACTAGCAGTATATATCAAGATGAGACCCCAGGGAAATGGGCTAGGACGTCTGGCTTAGATACAATACAGAAAAGAACACCAACAGCAACATCTGGAGAAGGGGATGGGATAGCGACCGTGACTAATCAGTCTACAGTCTTCTCAGTCTTCTCTGTCTAAGTTAGGTCCAACTGTGTCACCAGATGGTCTGCAACAAGATCAACATAACTCATTGGATTGCACAGAAGAAATCTCATTGACTGTCATGTATGAGACAATAATGTCACACAGAGAGGAAACCTGGGCTGAGAGTCAGAAAACGCAGGGAGCGTACCGAAAGTTACAAAATTCGCTTCGACGAGTGGCCAAGTCTTGCTCTGAATTTGCCGAGCAGATAACAGAAGCTGAGAACAGGATTTCTACTCCTGAAGATCAAATGACCGCTCAGAAGGCAGCGACAGATGATTTAACAACGCAGCGTAGTAATATGGCTTGGAAACTCGAAGACATGGAAAATAGACTCCGTCGGAATAACATAAGAATTTTGGGAATCCCTGAAGGCATTGAGGGGTTTGATCCATGGAAATTTGTGGTAGGGCTGCTTACAGAAGCCTTCCCAGAGTTGACACATTGGGCATGGGCCAATGAGGTGCAACGAGGTGCAACAGGCTCATCGGTTCCCCTTTCGGCAACATTTTAATCAGGAGGCCAGTAAATCTGTTCAAACCAGAGCAATTCTCATAGCTCTATCTAACTTTTTATCTCTGCAGGCTTTGTATGATCTGGCTAGGCCAGACAGGAAGAGAAAGGGGAATGGGTTTCAATTATTTGTGCGCCATGATTATTGTCACCAAACAGTGGAAAAGAGGTGGCAGCTTTGGCAATTAATTTCCCCATTTCAGGTCAAAGGTGCCCAAGTATTCATTCTGAATCCTGCCAAACTCAAGGTCATACATAAAGACCATACCAGGTTTTCACATCTGTAATGAAATAATATCTCCAGGATAGCAAACCCTAAGTTTGAATTTATAATATAGAAGGTCTCTATATGTATGTACTCATAGCATGTGAACAAGTCTTTAAGTATAAGTATAGGTATAGGTTTTGACTTTGTCTCTCTCTGTTTTTTTTTTACTTTCTTCTTTAAGTACTTGTCCGCATAAGTCCGAGTATTGATTCACTAGCATAATGGTGGGGGGAACTGTGGGGGGAAGAGTTGGGTGGTCGGCATTGGGGCAGGGATCTCCATCATCCAAGACTCATGTGCCTTGTAGCCTCCATGGTTGGGTGGGGAGGGGGGGTCTCTACAGGCAGAAGAGACAAGGGGGTGGGGAAGGGTGGGGCACTAGGGGGGAGGGTGGCTGCCGGGGGGACACAGGGAATAAAAAATGGTGTAAAAAAGCCAATAAATGAGTTTATGCAAATGAGAAGAAGTGATTTGTTATGTTGGGAGAAAGGGAGATGTTTTCTTAATTTTGAAGAAAGTTAATGTTGAGTATGTTTTCGATATGTTCATTTAATGTCCGGGGGCTTAATGAGAGGGCTAAACGACAAAGGGTAGCGCAAGAAATAAAAAAATATGTCCCCCGATGTGATATGTCTTCAAGAGACTCATATCCCCTGGGTTAAACATAAGGTACTTACAGAGCTAGGATATGAGTTATTGGCTTGTACCTCACAAGGGACTACAACCAGAGGGGTGGCCATTTTGGCTAAAAGAAGCAACTTAATGGTATGGAAATGCTTGTCGGATAAATATGGGTGCTAGGTAATTGTCAAATGGGATGTTGCCAATAAAAAGTTTACAATATGCTTGGTATATGGATCAAACCATGATGAAGCTCAGATATTAGATTACCTGAATATAGAATTAACTTCTTGGGTGTCTCCTCTGATACTATGTGGGGATCTTAATATTCAGCTGGAAGAAATTACTCAGGGTCCCTTTGGAGAAAAATACTTTGCTCGAAAACCCAAGGTTTTTAAAGCTCTACAGCAAATTATATATGAGCATGGGTTGGATGATGCCTGGCCTAGATTAAATCGACCAGATCCTGGATATACGCACTTTTCTTGTCCACATCAGAAGTTAGCAAGGTTCGATTAGTTCTTGGTCACTAAAACACTTAAGCACAAATACAGGTTTTTCCAAGAATGACTTCGGATCATAATCCATTACTATTAAAGATTAAAATGCAAGGAGTGGTTCGAACCCGGGGGAACTTCTCTTTTGATCGAAAACTATTGCTGAACGATCAGTTTGTCAGTCATATACGACAATGGTTAAAACAATTTCTTGCCATAAATCGGAAATCCACTAATAGCTGTATTATGTGGGATGTGCTAAATGCGGCACTGAAAGGGGAAATTCTGAGCTTTGGACTGTATGCTCAAAAACAGCAGAGACAGTTTATTCAGGGATTGTACGATAACCTTAAACAAGCAGAATAAGCGTTAATGCATGTTGCAAGGGAGAAGGTGGATAGCTCTCAGGCACAAACAGAGGTAGCATGATGTAAGGCTAAAATAAATGAGGAATGGGCTAAAGACAATGCTAGTAAATATCAAACATTTAGAAGGGAGTGCTATGAGTATGGGGAGAAGACAGGAAAGTACCTGGCTAAGAATATCAGGAGTAGAGAGGTAAAAGAAGTAATTACTGCAATTAAAGACGTTATCGGAAAAATGGTAGAAACACCGACAGAGATCCTAGAAGTTTTTAGAGCCTTCTATGAGGTATTATATACAGAAGAGTATGCGAATCAGGATACATCTAATGAATTTTATAAGGACCCACATAGGAAGATACTAAGTGACGTAGATAGTGCACATTTAGAAAAACCTATCACCCTGGAACAATTAGAAGAGGCAGTTAGATCACTAGCAACAGGGAAAGCTGCCGGGCCTGATAAGCTTCTGCTCGAATATATAAGAAATTTCAAACCGAGATCCACATAGATATGCTTACGGTCTTTCAAGAGGCACAGAAAGGGCACACTCCAGCGTCATGGGATGAAGCAAGTATTGTTATTTTTGTTATAAAAAGATAAGTCATCTATGTTGCCGGGATCGTAGCGACCCATTTTGCTTTCAAACTGTGATAGGAAGATATATGCAAAGATTTTGGCAACACGTCTCTCCCGAGTACTAACTCCCATAGTTTCCGACAGCATGGCTTTATTCCAGGAAGAGGCACGGTCAATCATGTTAGCCGGGTAGTCACCATGTTAAACTCCGCTAATGTACGTAAAGTACCGTGTGGTGCTACTCGACGCGGAGAAAGCGTTTGACCATGTCTCCTGGGTGTTTTTATGGGTAACAATGCGATAGCAAGGTTTTGGACCGGGGTTTATTCAAGTTCTTCCGACTATGTACCGATCACCTAAGGCAAAAATATGTGCATTGGGATTGAAGACTAATTTTGTTACAATATCTAGAGGTACCCGACAAGGGTTTCCCTGCTCCCCTTTATTATTTGCCCTTTATATTAATCCTTTATTGAATTTATTGGAACATAGACTAAATGCTTTGTCGACGAAAGACGGGCTGGAGGTTACTATACTAACATACACAGATGATATTGCGGTTATCTCACCAGATCCAATTAAAACTTTGAAAGAGATTAAACAATTAGCAGCTGTATTTGGGGAAAGATCTGGATTCAAATTAAATATAACAAAAACGCAAATAATCTGCACAGAGAAATTATGCATTAATGATTCCAGGGTTACAGAGGAGGCCACATCTCTGGGGATTCGCATCAATGCATGTCTGGACAAGATGGTATTATCTAACTGGGAACCGCTTGTGCGGAAAATAAAAATGATTTGGACAGAATAGAAAGCCTACATCTCTCAATAGTTGGGAGATGTAATGTCTTAAAAATGGACGTTCTGCCCAAAGTGTTGTACTTTTTTAGGTGTGTCTCCTTGGAACTCACGATGAAGCAACTTCAGAAACTACAATCTATCTGTAGTAGCTTCCTGTGGGCGCAAGGCAAGCCTCGGCGAGCAATGAGGTACATGACCTTGCCTCGATCTCGAGGGGGGTGGGCTGTTCCTAATATCTTATTTTATTATTGGGTGTGTTTGTTACAACCACTGGGTATTCTGCTGGACGGGGAAGAAGAGGGAAAGGTAGAAGAGATCACGAATATCTTTCAGATGCTGTTGGACTCAAAAACAGAGAGGAATCTCTTTCTAAACATAGAGCCCAGTTACTACAAAGAAAAACTTGATTCAAGTTGCTTCAAGCCACCTATAAAGTATGGCTACAGGTCGAAAATATTTGAAGCTTGGTAACCTTAATTTCTATACACCCACCTCCTCCTTAGCACTACCTCTCCTTATTTTTTGTGATAACGTTATGGCTAGGTGGAGATGGAAGGGACTTATGACTCTGGAGGACTTAATTGACTGCAGTGGTATTAAGACTTATTCATCCCTGGTATCTGAATATGATCTCCCCAAAACAGATTTTTTTAAATATCTACAAATTCACGATTACTTTCAAAATAGAGTAGATGTATTGAATTTGGCCCAAAAAATAACTTTTTTGCCAGACTCTTATGAAATTGCAATGGGATGATCTTGAAATACAGAATATCAACTGGAATTATAGATTAAATCAGGGTGGGAATGTTCTACAAGAGTCAATTGCATTGTCAGAAAAACCTTTGGTCTCCTCTAGTCTCAAATCACAACATTATAAAATGATATTTAATTTGTATTACACGCCTGCCAAAATTGCACGGTGGGGGGATCAAAATGGGGGTAAATGCATGCATTGTGGGACAGATCAAGCCGATAATCTCCACATGTTTTTCAAATGTCCAGATCTGAGACAATTTATAAACAAAATGGAAGTTGTCTTGACAGAGGTGACAAGGGTGCTTATTTTGATTACATCTACTGGGATGATGCTGTGAGTACTGGAAGAATCATTAGCCACACAGGGTTTGCATGAATTTAGGCATTTTATATTCATAGCTGTGGCTAGACTATGTATATCATCACTATGGAGGGCGAAAGAACCTCCATCCTTTGGAATGTGGAGGGGCAGACTATATTTCATATGCAATCTAGAATATAGTCTCTATGCTCTTAAGGGACCACAGAAACGTAGGTTAGGTATTAAGATATGGGAGGCGTTAGAAGGGTATTTGAAATAAATATTATTCTGTCCAACCTACAAGTTAGCATACCCCGACATATAATTTCTTACTTTGGCTGTTTTTTTCTTGTTTTTTTCTTTCTTCTTAGAAAGCTTCTGACTATGTTACTCGCTTGGTTGTGACAAGATGCATATTTTTGTGAAAAGTCTAGAAGTGCAGGGTAGTGAAAAGCGTATTCTCATCCCTCTTTCTTTGTCTTCTCTTGGTTTAAGTGATCTCAATGCAAATGTATGTTAATTTAATTGGCTAATAAAAAGAATAAAATTAAAAAAAGGGATGGATGTGAAGCTCCGAAAATAAGAGGGTACCGAGTCCCTGCTCTCCTTTTTGTGTATGACACTCTACTCATATCGAAGTTGCCGCAGGGGCTCCAACAGTTGTTAAATTATTTTCAGGCCTTTTGCTTGGAATGGGGGTTGGAACTAAATAGCTTCAAAACAAAATGTATATCTTTCTTAACAAGCCTTAAGGCCAAATGCAAGAAGCATCTGTATGTGGGTGGCGCCCCCTAGAACTAGTGACAGAGTTCAATTATCCTAGTATCAAACTCACACAGAACAGAACACAACCGGAAAGAGTGCAGTTATCCCTGATTCATCCATCGGTGAATACAGTGAAAATTCATAGGAAAAACCGTTTCCAGAAAGATGGCACCGGCGTTGGAGATCTCTAACGTTAAAGCCTTAGGTGCAGCCTTATATGGTGTTGAGTTGTGGGGCTGTTCAAATTGTTGCGATCTTTCAGTAATTGAACAAAAATTTCTTATATCCCTGCTGCACCTTCCGGTATCCACCCCACTGATTCCACTCTATTTAGACCTAGGCCAGAAAATAATTGCCCACAAAATTGCTCTTAGATTTATGTTTTGGCATCCGCTATGGTCCACTGCAGCACTTGCGTCCTATAGGCTGGGTCTCCGTGAATTAATGACACCAACCTGGTGTGGACAAGGTACCTTGGTTGCACACAGCTAAGAATTTGTTACAAAAACTAGGATTAGATGCATATTGGAGCCAACCAGAAACCCTTAGTCAGATTAGTAAACTCAGTCTCAAAGCTTTATACTGGGGCACTGCTGAGACTGATTTAATAATGAACTGTAAGGGATCACTTGCAGTTGCTTTTATGAATTTTAAACAGACACCGTCATTTGAGGCTATGATAGATGAAATCAAACCCCTGCTAGCAAGGAAACTATACCTGCAGTTTAGGTATGGCTGCCTACTTGTAATTAATTGTTAAGGAAAATGGAGCAAAGTAGGAGACAGGGTTGAAGGAAATTGTCCCCGGTGCCAAGGGGTTCCTGAGTCACTTAAGCTTGCTTTATTTTTCGGCCCCTTGTACTACCAATCTAGATCCAAATGGATAGCCCCACTATGCAGAAATCTGGGAGTAAGAAAGAACAAGGAGGCATATAGAATACTGCAGACAAATACAATGCGTATGATCGTATTCTGTACAGCCAAGTTCCTAATGGCTATGTGGATCACGCTTTACAAGTACTCCCATGAGAGTTCCTAGGCTGTACAATACTGTATGGCTCCTGCTGAAGATGTATCTTGGGCCTTGTGCTATTTTAAGTGAATCTTGTTATTTTACATTCTGCTAATTTTTTATATATTTTATGCCTGCTTTTAGAGTATCCTATGACAAAGTCTTCAAGTACAAATAATGATTTAATTTGTATTGCTCCACCATGCTGCTACTGTAATGAACTTTTCTGGTACAAATAGTGATGCATTCGTATTGCTTTATTGTGCTGCTATTGTAAATAGATTGAAAAATAATATTTATAATGTTATGTCCTATTTGTATCTGTAGGTGTCTTGTGTACTTTTATGATCTATAGAGATCAAAATTAAAGTTCATTGATTGATTGGTAACTCTTGGCATACAGAGGACACCCATGATAAAATGTACAAAAAAGGTTTCTGCCTCCACACCATGAAATTATCTGAATGGTTTATGATTACTCTTTCAGAACCTATGCTTTATATCACTTAAAATGAAAACTGTGCTGTAAAATGCAGTAGTTGACTTACAGGTCAGGCTCACTCACTTGAACTTGGGGAAAGCACCACCACATTTAAAGAACACCAGCCATGACTGGAGTGGAAGGAAGAAGCATTACTCCATCCATCCACCCAGAACCCTAGTGATACAATAACACTCCATAATAGAACATGACCACAGATAACATGGACACTACACTAATCTCATATGGGTTCAATTTAGTCTTTTGGTTAGGAACTAGAATTGATTCTCATCTGCATGAGGGACAAGTACGTCCTTTCTCTTCACATATTTTCAACACTTTGTTTTCAATGTTTCCTGAGGACTTCGGTGATAAAAACAGTGATGACGTTGTCTGATTTATTGGGCTTTGCATGTTCCTGAACTGCTAATGACACAGAATGTGTTCCTTCCAATCTTGTATAGTATTAGTATGCTTTGAATCAGTCTTTTGGCCACAGTGATAGCATCATCTCCGACGAAGGATAGGCTTCAACCCACCCAGAGAACATGCAAACCAATACTTGGAAAGAAACTTGGGCATTGGTCCCTTTGAATGAAGTCTGTCGGGATGTGGGCGAAGGGTGCCTAAAGAGCAAGATGGGCAGGTGGGGTGGCCTTGGTGCCTTTTCCAGCATTCTAAGTATGGCAAACTGCACATGACACTGCACTGTTAAACAATGGATGGAAAGTGAAGTGCAAACCAGTGAGTGAGTGTATCACTGACCTACCATCTTGAGGAACATGTGTAACACTATACTATCCATTTTACCATTTGTGTCAAGCCACAATCCACCCAGCAGTTGTGCCCCCCGTACCATGACCAAAAATGATTTGTATGGTATGGTCCTTGCTCCCATAAGACTGCAAGCCCCTGTAATGTGGGCATGAGGGGGTCAGCACATTGGAACACACACAATACGACACTGGGACAAAGCAGCACTATTGGCAAATGTATTCTCGGTAAATACTTCATCTTGAGCAGAATCATGGGTGTCCTAGTTAACAACAGCTACTTTCTTTGGGAGTTGGGGAGCATCATGCAATCCCTTCACATAGGCTCCTTTCCTGATTGTAGAACCTGCAGAAATAAGAAGACTACAAAAGCCAAAATCCTAAGCAACACTGAAGACATTTTTGAGCCAATGAGTATAGTCATACTTTTCTAAGTGTCCAATGTAAGAGCAATCACTTTAGCTACTTGAGAAGAATGTGCTTTTTGCAATCATTGACTCCAAATAATTTTGTATATGGTGCAGACAGCATACCTAACACTTTATGTTTTTTAAAGACATGAACCATAAACATAATGTATGATTTCACAGTTAAGCTAAACTAACAAAATCATTCAAGGAGCGAAATTCATGCACTTCAGATACTGAATCTGTTTATCAAAAACGGTACATACATTAATGGATAAATTCTTTGGACAACACCTAGGAAGATCATTATAATTAGGTCTGAGTGGAATTTTAGTTACTCCGGCATTATTTGGTGATTCTGTGTTACTCTTGTGACATGGAATTACTGACTGTAACGCCATGATGCCACATTGCATAACCGATTGCCTTGTTCAGGGAATATTGGACTTCCAGGACCACAAAATGCACTGAAACAAGGCAAGAGTGCAAACACTGGTGTTCGTTGACGAAGATGAAGATTCAGTAGTCATTCAAGAATGCGAGCGGCAGTACTTCAACGTAGGTGGTCGCGAGGCAGCATTTCAAGAAGATTTTCTATTAGAGTGAGTGGGAAATTAACTTGAAATGCATTTTTGAGTTGAAATTTGACCCAATCTGACCATTTGGATATTTTCTCAGCGATAAATGCACATTTTTTGGTTTTTTTTAAACAGGAAGGAAGCGCTATGAAGACTGGGAGACTCCTTCCTCTTCAGTATCCAGCCCTTGGTTACTTTTGATGTGAATTTTCAAGGGAAAGCATCACTCTCTCTCTCTTTATCTGCAATCCCTGCTGTAGCCAAAGCTTAACTTTATAGGAGAAATCAGTAAGTTCAATGCAGCACATATCGAAAAAAGTGTGTTCCTTGAGGGAGCGCATGCACCAGTATTTTAAATTCCTTTTTTAGGTCGAGCCTTGGCAGCACGCATGCGCTGTCTGGAAGACCTGTGGTAATCACTGTATGTAGCGTAATACCGGAGTAATACCACCCGCCGCTTGCTACTGGCTCACTACTGCATTGCTCTTCTCTCCTGGCTTCTGATTGGCTGGTGCTCCCCATACATAATGTCCGTTTTATACAGAGGAGCACCGGCCAACTACAGTTAATTGCACGGTAAGTGCTTATGTGTTCAGTGGTGGACTACCTATTTTATATATGGCTAGTGAATCAATAAGGCACCCGCTTATTCTTTATTTCAGTTATACGTTTAGCATTCGTGCACACTGCGCATGTTCTTACAGCTGACAGTAGCACGCGCTGTCTCACTCTCAGTACGACAAACTTGTTAATAATTATAAGTGCGGAAAGCATGCCTCTCAAATTAATTTGTTCTGTTGTGGGAATTGTTCTGCTGTGGGATGCGTTGTGCTCTCGAACATTTGAACCCTATATGCCTGCCCGCCTGTTCAGTCTGGCTGAGGGTCTCTTGTTTTAAAGACTTATTACAGCTTATTACAGCTCACAGTAGCACGTGGTGCCTCACTCTCAGTACGACGCCCATCTGGTGTCCTTGCTAATAATTATAAGTGCGGAAAGCGTGCCTTTAATCTTTATAAACATGGCACCCGCTTTTCCTATACATATGTTTTAGGGCTGTGTGTATGCGGGCTGCATCTGAAGTTCGCTGCTAGGCCTTTTTCCCCCTGTGCTAAGCCTTTTTTTGGTTATTTGGGGTAGTTCGCACTTAGGCCCCTGTAACATTTTGAACACATAAGGTATCCACGCCAATCTTGCGTCCTTTTCTTCTAACATCATAGGAATGTTAAAGGTACCCAGGGTTTGTGGATTCCCTTGGAGGGAGCCCAGAAATTTGCCAAAATACAGCTAAATGTTGTTTTTGGGGGTAAAAATGGAAAAAAAGTGCTGCAAATAAAACCGTCTGGGTTTTTTCCTGCAAATGGTATCAAAAAAGGGGTTGCGGGGCTGAAATCACCATTTTCCCAACTTTTAGGGAATGACAGACTTTTGTCAGAAAACCAAAATATTTTACACAGTTTTGGCATTTTTCTGGGACATAGCCTATTTTTGCTATTTTTTGTGCTTGCAACCTCCTTCCAGTTAATGGTAGAAATGGGTATGAAAGCAATAATAGATCCTGGAGAGCTATACATTTTAGTAAAGTAGAAACAATTCTGAATTCAGCAAGGGGTCATTTGTGTAGATCCTTCAAGGTTTCTTTATAGAAACTAACAGTTAAATATGGGAAAAATTGAAAATTAGTTGAAAATAACAGCCTTTTGTGCCAACGTTTTCACATGTAACTTCTTCTAATTATGACAACTCTTTGAAAGCAATATACCGTTACATCCACGGGACTTTACTGGTTGTGGGGATATATAGGACTTCTAGGTTCACCAAGAACCCGACGATGTTTTTTTATTATGTACCGGGTATATAGCAATATTTCTGGGAAAATGTATACATGGAAAAATTGGTATGAAAGACACCAAGTATTTCTGAAATGGGAACAAAATATAGAGTTAAGAAACAGTAGATATTTGCACATTTCAGAAATTGGGAATACCCATACTAGCATGAGAATTATCTGTCATTTTTCAAAATGACTTCTTTTTTACAAATTGTCTTTCATTTGAAAGGCAGAAATGCATTGAAAGTCAATAGGTAATAGCAGTTGCTTTACCAAGCTGAATTACCCTAAGTATCTCGATAAAAATGGTACCTCACTTGTGTGGGTAGGCAACGTGAACACACCACATTTTCACAATGAAAAATTTCCCTTTTTTTGCAACGTGCCTAGCTGTTGTTTTTGAACCCTAGCTATGCCGGCACCTAGGGAAACCTAGCAAACCTATACATTTTTGAAAATTAGACACCCAGGGGAATCCAGGATGGGGTGACTTGACTGGTTCCCACCAGGTTCTGTTACCCAGAATCCCTTGCAAACCTAAAGAATGGTAAACACATTTTCCTCATATTTCTGTGGTGGAAAGTTCTGAAATCTGCGTGGAGCCACAAATTTCTACCCACCCCGAGTTCCCCAAAGTGTTCCGAGAAAAATGGTACCTCACTTGCATTGGTAGGCCTAGTGCCCGCGACATGAAACGGCACAAAACGCAACGTGGACACACCACAATTTTACAGTGAAAATTGACCCTTTTTTGGCAAAGTGCCTTGCTGTAGTTTTTAACCCTAGATCTGCCAGCACCTAGGCAAACCTAGCAAACCTATACAAATTTTTAAACTAGACACCTAGGGCAATCCAGGATGGGGTGACTTGACTGGCTCCCACCTGGCTCTGTTACCCATAAACCCTTGCAAACCTAAACAATTGTAAAAAAAAACACATTTTCCTCACGTTTCTGTGGTGGAAACAGGGCTTAATTTGTGCCGGTGCTTGCCGGTGCTTAGCACCGGCACTTAATTGACAGGGCCGGGTCTACGCATCTCGCCCGGCCCATAACGTGCGTCATTGATGTTTTTTCCAATAGATTAAAATACTCACTGTACTCTCTCAGTCTCATCAGTGTGTGCGTCATGCAGCCTGGCAGAGCCTGCAGGTCACAGGAGAAGTTCAGTGCGGCTGTGTGTGTGTGTTCATCACTTCATCGACATTCATTCGACAGACAGAGTGACAACTAACTCACACTACTTCAATGATTCATTTCAATAGTTTTATTTTTAGCTGCTGCCTGCTGCCGTGCTGCGCACCGCACGGTGCGAAAGAGAATAAATTATTGGTGCCTTGGTTGGTGGCGTAGTAAGTAGTGTGTGTGATCCATCGATCATGGCGGCAGAGGCCGCAGCCTGGTAACGGTTTCACTTTTGCCGGTAATTTAAATTTTACAGTCAGTGAGTGGGGGGTGGGCTGGCTCAGTGGGCCGTGCGGCGTGCGTGCACTAACACAGTTGACTGTGCATGCGTGCGCATCAGGGGCGGGCTGGATTTGTGGGTCGCAGTGAGTCGGTTATGTTGACTCTTGTGAACTGCTGACTGGCTGCCGGAGATCGCCTGGGTCGGCGGTGCTGTGGGCCCGACGGCAGGGTCTGGCGCTGAGCGGAGCTGCGGCGTTGCCCTGGGGCCCGGACGCAGATCCTGTGCACTGCGATTCGCGGCTGGTGACGGTCCCGGGCGCGGTCGGAGCTGTGTCGCTGGGGGGCGATGAACATCGGTGGTGTGCATGCCCTGGACTGTGGAGTTGGACTGTACATCCCCTGCAGGTGAGTGTCACCCCATTCCATGAGGACCGAGGGCCTGCTGAGCATTCCCCCCCTTGCCGGCGGATCGGTTGTCAATGACCCGGTGGAGCGGGGTGGCTTGCGAGCCTGAGGCCTTCCCCCGCTTTTTCTTTTCATCGGTCCGGGCTGGTGGTGGGCGGAATCCGCCGGACAGTAAGCTGTCAGGGACACGGCATTGATCGGGCACCTACCTGCACCCAGAATTTTGAGCGGCACAAGCACACTTGTTTTGGCCCCCAGCTGGGAGTGTTTGGGGTCTGGCATCACCTTGGAGGGCGCGCACAAGTTGTTGGATCGGGCCTCCTGCTGGCACTGCCTATACATGGAGACTCTGTGGTAATGCAAGCATCGCTATGGGAAGGAAGGCAATACAGAGACCTTGGGTGCCAATCTACTGCAACTTTCTATTTCCCCCTCCAACCCCGCCTTGTGGATCGACCGGGGTTCTGCCCGTTGTCCAGGTGCCACTGGGGGTGTCCTTAGGGCGTATGCCGGTCGCTACTGCTTGTTGAGCACGCCGCTTCATAAATAGAGACTCTGACGGAGACCTGAGAATCACAGTCCCCCGCTGCGCTAACAACTACTACAGCGTGCTATCCTTGACCTGCGGAGGGTTAGTCATAACAAGGCTCCATCTCTACAGTGGCCCTGCTTTCTCTACCCCGCCACATGTCCACTCTCATGGCTATGTGAAGGCCCAGCATTGGCACATTGTCCTACCAGCTTTGGGGATTTCTGGGCAATTTTTTTCTCCCTGCTATTCATTTTTGGCTCTTTTCAATAGCGTAGGAGGGCTTGCGCACATCCCACATTGGGGCTCGAGTGTCATCCTTCTTAATACTGGACCACCTGATCAGTAGAATAAGTACCAGAACAGGGGCGATTGATGCGAAACGCTCACAGAGAGAGATAGGCCGCTCAAAGGGAAAAATGCAGGAGGCAGCCGCCACTAACTCCCAGGGCAGAGATGATAGGGACCCCGCCATGAGTCTGCAATCAATTAACACAGTTCCGCCTACGGGTGACACGGGAGCTCAGGATAAGTTGGACTTGATACTCAATGAGGTCCGGGAATCCAGGAAAGCCTTAGAACAGCAGATGGGAACTCTCACCACTGGCTTTACCTTACTTAAGCCAGACCATTCCAAACTAGCCACTACAGTGAAAGATCATAGTTCCACCCTAGATGACTTAGTGCCACAACAGAAAGAACATACGAGGGCAGAGCAAGGTGCAATAATATTTGCGCCATTGGGCTCCCGGAACGAAGCGAGGGGACGGCGGCGACAACCTACATGGAACAATGGTTTCACACACATGTGGCCCCTGAGGGCCTCTCGGACTTCTTTTTCATTGACAGGGCGCACTGTATCCCTACAGGAAAGCCGAGGGTGGGTGCTCCGCCGAGACCCTTGATAGTAAAAATCCTGAACTACGGGGACCGTGATGTGCTGCTCCAAAAAGCACGGGAGAAACCACAGATCCAATTTGAGAACTGCCAGGTCTCATTGTACCCAGTCTACACGTTAATGGTGCAATGCCGCAGATCTTCTTACCAGGCAGTGAAGAGGAAGTTGCGCACCATGAATCTTCAAATATGCGCTGCTTTTTCCTGCATGTTTGAAGATAATCTATGAGCAAAACACATACTTCTTCGAAAGTCCGGAGGATGTGGAGGAGTGGCTGGAGGTCACGGAACCCACACAGCTCTCTGGTCAGTCTTTCCCGAAACCGCCACGTAGCCCTGGGAATGCGAGACGACGACGCTCACAACGCATAGTCGGACCCATGGGTTGTTCCCTGACCCTTACTGCCTTTTGTCACAGAGATCCTTGTGTTACATGCAGTTCAGAAGGTACAATCCTAACATAGGACAGTGACCAATGAACTGTCACCAAAGAGCTGCATACAAAGTTTAAATATGAATGGTATAGTTAGAACTTCGCTTTCTTTTTTTGTGATATAGTTAGAACTTCCCCAGTCTTTCATTATTCTAATGTTTCCAAAATGAGTATGTTTGGGCAGATATACATTTTTATCAGTAAAGCTGACCCCCATTGAATACTATTTAAATCCTAAGGTTGTGTTTCTCCAGCCCAAACCCTCGTAAAATTTCCATCCCACAGGTATGGATGACACGTGATTCATACACCTTGTAATCCTCATTGGCTAATGTGACATTCCCTGTAGACTGATTTACATACTTGTATGATTCATTGTCTCCTGTATAATGTGTGCGTGGTGTAAAGTACTGACACACCCTACACTGATATGAGTAGCGCTGTACAACAAATGAAATGCATATGAGAGAGGGGCTAAATAAAGATGAGGGGCACTGTTGGAGGGTGGCATTGAGGGAATCTGAGGAAGAGGTCAATATGGGGAGGCCATGGAGGGATGAGGGGCACTGTTGGAAGGTGGTAGTAAAGGTTATTTACGGAGCGAGAGGTTATTGGTGAGGCGCCAAAAAAGACTTTCGCATCAGCGCTGAAGCCGGCCCTGTCATGGCCTTTCTGTTTTTGTTTATTTAATTAGCAGTCGGAGTCATAAGGGCTACTGTGGAACATACTTTGAAGTGCGTGCTAATTATATTTACCACTATATTTAATGTTTTAAGTTTGAAGGTGATTTTACTAATGTTTTTACCGGGATAAACAAGCCTGTAAAAGAGTGCGTTGCAGAGTTCAGGGTCAGGTGGAGGTAGTAATGAAGAGGGATTCTCCCTGAAGGCTTGCACAGAGGGAGCCCGAGAAGTGTCACTTGCCTCTTTTCAATGCATTAGTGATTTTATCTAATTTATTTCAAAATTGTGCTTTAAATGCACTTTTGATGTAATCTTTTTGAAAATGTTCACAGGGCAGGGGAACCTCCTATCTAAACCTTACTATGAGGAAGGCAGGCTCCCTTGCTGAAATTCATCTGACTTTTCGCAGTGCCCGTTGAGGATGTGGGTGGAGCTAATAGCGGAAGTGGGTGGAGCCAGTGGAGGAAGTGGGTGGAGCCAAAGAAAAAGTAGGTGTGGCCTCCGAGAAAGATTTGAGCACCTGCACTTCAAATTTTACAAATTAAGCACTGGGTGGAAAGTTCTGCAATCTGCGAGGATCCACAAATTTTCACCCACCCTGTGTCACCCACAGTCTTCCAAGAAAAATGGTACCTCACTTGCGTGGGTAGGCCTAATGCCCGTGACATGAAACAGCGCAAAATGCAACGTGGACACATCACAATTTCACAGTGAAAAATGACCCTTTTTTGGCAAAGTGCCTAGCTGTAGTTTGTGAACCCTAGCTCTGCCGGCACCTTCGCAAACCTAGCAATCCTATACATTTTTTAAAACTAGACAGTCAGGGGAATCCAGGATGGGGTGACTTGTCTGGCTCTCACCAGGTTCTGTTACCCAGAATCCCTTGCAAACCTAAAGAATTGTCCAAAAAAACACATTTTCTCACATTTCTGTGGTGGAAAGTACTGAAATCTGCGTCGATCCACAAATTTCCACCTGCAACGCGTTCCCCAAAGTCTTACGAGAAAAATGGTACCTCACTTGTATAAGTAGGCCTAGTGCCCGTGACATGAAACAGCGCAAAATGCAACGTGGACACACCACAATTTCACAGTAAAAAATGACCCTTTTTTGGCAAAGTGCCTACCTGTAGTTTTTTTATCCTAGCTCTGCCGGCACCTAGGGAAACCTATACATTTTTGAAAACTAGACAGCCAGGGGAATTCAGGATGGGGTGACTTGTCTGGCTCTCACCAGGTTCTGTTACCCAGAATCCCTTGCAAACCTAAAACATTGTCAAAAAAACACATTTTCCTCACATTTCTGTGGTGGAAAGTTATGGAATCTGCGTGGATCCACAAATTTCCACCCACCCTGCGTTCCCCGAAGTCTTCCAAGAAAAATGGTACTTCACTTGCGTGGGTAGGCCTAGTTGCCGCGACAGGAAACGGCGCAAAACGCAACGTGAACACAACACAATTTCACAGATAAAATTGACCTTTTTTTGGCAAAATGCCTAGCTGTAGTTTTTTAACCCTAGCTCTGCCGGCACCTAGGGAAATCTATACATTTCTGAAAATTAGACACCCAGGGAAATCCAGGATGGGGTGACTTAACTTGCTCTCGCCAGGTTCTAATACCCAAAATCCCTTGCAAACCTAAAAAATTGTCCAAAAAAACACATTTTCCTCACATTTCTGTGGTGGAAAGTTCTGGAATCTGCGTGGATCCACAAATTTCCTCCCACCCAGCGTTCCTCCAGGTCTCCCAATAAAAATGGTACCTCACTTGCGTGGGTGGGTCTAGGACCCACGACAGGCAAGAGCCCAAAACCTAGTGAGGCGACATCAAAATTACCTATCACAAACCAACGTGGTTTTGCAATGGGGGTCCCATGAGTTTTTGGCTCGGGGCTCGGCGGGCATCTAGGGAAACCTACCAAACCCACACATTTCTATAAACTAGACACCTGGGGGAGTCTAGCGAGGAATGGCTTGCGTGGGTCCCTCAACTTTCTCCTACCCAGAATCCCCTGCAAACCTCAAATTTCGCTGAAAAAATCACTTTGTTCTCAAATTTCTGTGTGGGAAAGTTCTGGAATCTGCGTGGATCCACAAATTTCCTCCCACCCAGCGTTCCCCCAGTTCTCCCGATAAAAATGGTACCTCACTTGCGTGGGTGGGTCAAGGACCCACGACAGGCAAGGGCCCAAAACCTAGTGAGGCGACATCAAAATTACCTATCACAAACCAACCTGGTTTTGCAAGGGGGGTCTCATGAGTTTTTGGCCCTGGGCTCGGCGGCCATCTAAAGAAACCTACCAAACCCACACATTTCTGGAAACTAGACACCCGGGGGAGTCGAGCGAGGTATGGCTTGCGTGGGTCCCTCAACTATCTCCTACCCAGAATTCCCTGCAAACCTCACATTTCGCTGAAATAATCACTTTTTTCTCAAATTTCTGGGTGGGAAAGTTCAGGAATCTGCGTGGCTCCACAAATTTCCTCCCACCCAGCGTTCCCCCAGGTCTCACAATAAAAATGGTACCTTACTTGTGTGGTTAGGCATAGTGGCTGCAACAGGAAATTGCCCAAATCGCACTGTAGAGCCTTCAAAATTACCTATAAGAAAACTACTTGGTTTTGGGGGGTGGCACCTGAGATTTCGGCCCCGGACTCGGCGGCCATCTTTGGAAAGTACCAAACATTTCCTGAAAACTTGACACCCGGGGTAGTCCAATGAGGTATGGCTTACATGGATCCCCCAACGTTTTCCTACCCAGAATGCCATGCAAACCTCAAATTTAGCTGAAAAAAACACATTTTCCACATATTTTTGCGTGGAATCACCGTGCCGGCAAAAATGTCCTACCCCACGGCGTTCTCTTTAGTGTCCGAGTAAAATGAGCCCAGGGCCAAAAACTCATGGCACCCCCCTTGCAAAACCAGGTTGGTTTGTGATAGGTAATTTTGATGTCGCATCAATAGGTTTTGGGCCCTTTCCTGCCGCGGGTACTTGGCCAACCCATACAAGTGAGGTACCATTTCTCTTGGGATACTTGGAGAAATGCTGGCTTGTTGGAAATTTGGTGTTACTTTATGCTGCGTGAACATTTGAGCACAATAATGCAAGGAAAATGTCACAGTCACATTTTGAGGTTTGCAGGACATTGTGGGTAAGATAATTTGTTGGGATCCACAAGAGAGACATCCCCATGTACTCCCATGGGTGTTTAGTTTACTACAAAATCTACAGTTGGTAGGTTATTCTTAGATGAAATGTACACCTTGGCAGAGAGACAGAAAAGACAAAGATTACTGCACAGCCATCTATTCCTCAAGCACACACACATACTGGTTGGATTTGGCACGAGGGCGAGTGATGGTTCAGTATATAAAATTTTATTAACAAGAGATTTCACAAAAATGAAATGCACTGTCAATAATTGAAAGGACAAAAAACTGAACCAATGACTCGCAGCTCGTGAGCTGTAAAGCCATGTCAAGGCACCAACCGCTTTACAGGCCATTCACACACCTTTCATACATGATACACACAAGACCATTCACACCACCAGGCACAAAACTAACACATTACAACATTCACAAAAAGGGACAAGGTACACCCTGCTTGACAAAAACAGAAAATAAAAAAATGTATACACAGCCACCTATTCCTCAAGCACACATACATACTGGTTGGATTTGGCACAAGGGTGAGTGATGGTTCAGTATATATAGTTGTATTAACCAGAAATTTCACAAAAAAGAAATGCACTGTTAATAATTGAAAGGACGAGAAACTGAACCATTGACTCACAGCTCGTGAGCTGTGAGCTGTAAAGCCACGACAAGGCACCAACCTCTTTACAGACCATTCATACACCTTTCATATGTGTGACACATACAAGACTATTCACACCACCAGCCGCTGGCCCAGCACATTACAACTAACCCTGGGCGTAGTTCGCGAAGTAGCACTACGCATAGCTACGCAAAGTGCACTTCGCACTACGCGAGCTACGCGTAGCACTTCGCGAACTGCGTAGTACCCTGTTCGCATTGTGCAGGATGCCGTTTTCAATGATTGCACAGTGCGGACAAGCATCCGGCACTGTGCAATCATTGAAAACGGCATCTTGCACAGTGCAAGCTGTAGTTTTCTGCCGCTCGAGTGGATTTTTACTCGAGCGGCAGCTTTCTCAACGCATACGCGACCACTCGCAATGAGAAACCTGACCCCCCCCGCATTGAGAATCTCGCCGGGAGGTTTATTTTCCACGCTCGCGATCGCCAACTTGATGTTGCTGATCGCGAACGAGGAAAAAGTCTCGCCGGGATGTCATTTTGCTTGCTCGCGGTCGCCAACTTGACTTGAGGAGCGCGAGCAAGCAAAAAATGACCGCTACGCTACGCATGTTTGCACTGTGCTACGTGCAAATCGCGTAGTGCGAAGTAGCGCAAACTTCGCAAACTACGCGAGCGTAGCGTAGTGCTTTGCCCAGGCTTAATTACACACTCCAACCAGCAGACAGCGCCATTCAAGGGCCCATCACTTTCACACGCCCACATTCCTGACACAGCAACCACACCAGCTCACGGATTGCGTGTAGTGGCGTTTGGCTAGCAGTGTGTGTAGTGACCAGCAGCTAGTCACTACTCACACACCGCCAGCCAAGCGCCAGTCAACATACACCGCCAGCCGAGCACCAGTCCACGCACACGCCAGCCAAGCGCCAGTCCAAACACACCACCAGCCAAGCACCAGTCCAAACACACCGCCAGCCAAGCACCAGTCCACACACACCACCAGCCAAGCGCCAGTCCAAGCACACCACCATCCAAGCGCCAGTCCAAACACACCACCAGCCAAGCGCCAGTCCAAACACACCACCAGCCAAGCGCCAGTCCATGCACACCACCAGCCAAGTGCCAGTCCATGCACACCACCAGCCCAGCGCCAGTCCAAACACACCACCAGCCAAGCGCCAGTCCAAACACAGCACCAGCCAAGCGCCAGTCCATGCACACCGCCAGCCAAGCGCCACTCCACGCACACCGCCATCACATTTAGGATTTTTTTAGACACATAAGAAAACACAAACAAATTGCAAATAGATACAAATCTACTAACTCAAAATCTGAAGCAAAATACACTACACAATTGCCAACCTTGAAACTGAACAAAAAATATTAAACAATAGAGACCAGGCAGCTCACTTTACCACTCTGCGTGTGGTACATTCTAAAACAAGCAGGCACACACAGCCCAGGGTTAGAAGGACACTCGGGGCAGAACATATGAGTCTCCTTCCGCGTACCTCTTCGCCTACAGACTCTACATCTCCTATTGGGAAAGTCTTTTGAGGGTGTGGGAGGAATGTGATCAGGAAAGTGGTGATCTTTCAATCTAGCCACATCCTCCACCACTCCAACTCTAGGAACACTTGCCTGTTCCACGAAAACAAGGCTGCCTATTACAGACTCCTGAAACTTAGCAAAAGTCATCTTTGACAAGAATCCTGGAACACAACAAAAGCATTAAAAGTTGCCAAGTGGAAAAGATGGATTGCCAACTTCTTATACCAAATGTAAGCCTTACGAAGAGCAACGTAAGGTTCCAACCTCTGATCTACTCTGTCAACACCACCCATGTGCCTATTATAGTCTAAAATGCACACAGGTTTGAAAGCTTCAGCAACCTGATCCCAAACAATCACAGGTGAAGTGCTTTCATCATGGATGGAAGTCAGCATGTAGACATATCTCCTGTCTGAAAACTTCACAGCTAGAAGTTCCTTACAACGCAACGCACTTCACTGTCCCCACACAAGCTTTTGACAAACAAGTTCTTTTGGGAAACCTTTATGGTTAGAGCGGATTGTGCCACAAGCAACAGTGTCCACTTTGGCCAATTCCCTGAACAGCCACACACCAGTGTAGAAGTTATCTACATATAAATGGTGACCTTTGTTCAAAAGTCCTCTACCAAGTTCCCACACAATTTTCTCAGTCACTCCAAACGTGGGCAGACAACCAGGGGGGTTAATCCTGGATTCCTTACCAGTGTACACCCTGAAATTAGAGACATACCCAGTCCTACTGTGACACAGCATATACAGCTTAGTTCCATAGCGGGCCCTCTTACTAGGAATGTATTGCCTAAAAACCAAGCGGCCCTTGAACCTAAGACACATCCACTGCTATATATTTCCCTGGAGCATAGATCTCAGAAAATCGATCTACAAAGTGTTCAATGACAGGCCGAATCTTAAAAAGACGGTCACACTCAGGGTGATCTTGTGGCAATACTAAACCATTATCGACAAAATGCAGCATCCGAAGCAGAAGCAAATACCTATCACGACTCATGACTACAGGAAATATAGCCGTTGCCATCAAGGGACTAGTAGACCAATATGAAGACATTGATGGCTTCCTTAGCAAGCCCATCAAAAAAGTTAAACCCAAGAACTTCTTCATCTCTTCCAGATTTGTGGGAGTTCACCGGGTAGCTCTAGAATGGGACTTAAGGCTGGCACTGTTGTCCCTCAAAAACTGTTCGGCATACAAATTAATCTGCTCAACAATCTCTGCCAAAAACACATTGTCCATAAACAACTGAAATAAATGTATCAGCAAAACGTTTTCTGTAATCACTCTACACCCTGGAACACCAGTAAAGTCTGGCAATGCTGGCTGCACCATGCCTGGGGCAACCCAGGGGTCATCACTTCCAAATAGAAGCCTTGCAGCCCCAGGCTGCAACCCAGATGCCTCGTGCCGCACTATACCAACGGGAAGCCTTGCAGCCCCAGGCTGCACCCCAGATGCCTCTTGGCACACTATCGGCACATCAATGTCCTCCTCTAACACAGGTACTTCATCCGCACTAAGAGTAGCTTCATCTGCACTGAGAATAGCTTCATCATCCGAAGATGCCATGTGGAGAGAAAACTCACTTCCTCCTCTGCCTCAGATGCAGAGTCAGTCTCTGAACCATGGTCATAGGAAGACTCAAAAAGCATACCAACGACCTGCTGAGCAGTAATCCTGCGGCTAGCCATTACCCTTACTAAGAAAGGAGACTGCACAAACAAGTCAACAACAACCAACACTGTGCAAAATAAGTAAGTAAAAAAAATGTGTGCCTTTATCACAAAGATCTATATACTCAAAAACTATACGATTCACTTGCAAGAGACTACTACACTCACCAGCACCTACTCTGCAGAGAAACAGCAAAAACGATATCCCACTAGGAAGAAAAAAACCGAAACAAATTACTCAAAAAACAACAAAATACACATTGAGCACAAATGTAAAATGTTTTGACACTCAAAAACAGAAGCCAAACATACTGCAATTATTACACAATTTGCTAAAAACACATTCATGCAGAGAAATTAGAAACATTTACATTGTACAAAAAAAAGTCTCTTACCAAACACATGCAACTACACAAACAGCAGAACCACCAGTAACGAAACCACAACCTGGAACAGTCTAAAGAGCAAAAGCCTTGAACTAGAACAAAAAGGGAGAAATACAGCATTACAATTGCAATTCACAACAAATAAAACAATTAACATTATAATATGCTACGTCACTACCCAAATGGGGGCAGAAAGGCCAAATAAACAGGCAGAAAATACATTAAAAAAATATGTCCCCAGGACAATTTATTTATTTTGAAATCCCTGGCTCCAGTGCGCTTTTCTGCCCCCCTCCCCGCGCCAGAAACGCCAAAAAATGCAGGTGATCTGTCCCCGGGGGGGGGGCAGAGAAGTCTAAAAAATTATTTAGGCCCATAAGGAAGCGACCCTTGCTCAAGGGGTCGCTCCCATTTACAATTTAAAACATTCCCTGGTGTTTAGTGGGGTTTTCTGCCCCCCTGGAGGCAGAAAGGCCAAATAAAAAAAACGAACTGCCCCCAGTGGGATAAGAATATACTTTTAAAATAAATTGGGACCCTGGAAGTGACCCTTGCCCAAGGGGTCACTTCCAATTAAAAAACAATTCCCTGGCTCTAGTGGGCTTTTCTGCCCCCCCTGTGTCCAGAAATGGCCAGAAAAGTCTTAATTAAAATGTCCCCCTTAGGAAGCGACCCTTGCCCGCTTCCTTTGAATCCAAAAACACATCCCTGGTGTCTAGTGGGGCATTCCTGGTGTGCGATCGTGCACCAGGAATGCCCTGCATTGAGACATCTGGGGAGTGGAAACACTGTTTCCTCTACCCCGATGCCTCAAGGCGTGCAGATTTGGTTCCCCGACCCACCGGAGCACAAAGACTTACCCTCCTCCTTGGGACACCTGGAAGCAAATGGCTTCCAGGCGTCCCAGCACTTCCTGATGACGTTGGCGCACGCTGTGCGCGCTGTTGTCACAGGATCGCCGAGGGGGTGGTCGGGCTGCCCATGGGGGGAGCGCTCCACAATGGAGCGGTTCCATCATGAGCACAGCCCAACTGATGCTCATGACGGAACCGCTCCGTCATGAGCATCGAAGGGGTTAATACCAACCTCCACACTGAGGTCTGTGATTTCCGCACCAATCTCCAGGCACACGTCTAAAGTTACCTCACACAGACCATAGCATCTCAGAGGGGGCTGAGCAGCCGGATTGGACTGGGTATAAGCGGCCTAAGTCCAAATTTACCACATGCTCCAGCACTCCACACCACTTCAGTGTCTTAAACTGGCACGGTTTCATCCAAAGTTACCCTCACTTCAGCCTCTGCACAGTAGAGGAGGGAACCCACCCGTACCCTGGTTGTCTGCGCAATGGATGCCGAAGGCTTCACTATTTCAAAAGTTGAGGTAGGACATAGGTCTGACACTGCAACTCCCTGGCTCCACCTCACTCGGGACAGTGGTTGTAGAGACAAGTCCGTCTGTTTGTGAGGGCTGTTCAATGGTCTAGCTGTGCTCACTTCATTCTTTTATAGACCTCAAGCTGTTCCGTGTCAGAATGTTTTCATGTGGCTTCCGTCGGTTTGTCTGCCTCCCTCTACCAAAGATGTGGCGTTATGGTCAGAACTTTCAACCAGCTTCTAGTCTCGGAATCGGCTGAACATTCTGTGTTTTTGGGCAAATCACTTAATCGCCCCCCTGCCTATAAACAATGAATGTAATCTTGTGTAATGTAACTAACAGACATGTAAAGTGCTCAAATACATTTGGGTTGAGTTCATGCTTTTTTGGCATTTCTGGCCCCGGGCGGAGGGGAGAGACAGAATAAAACAAAGCCTTAATATAAGGAAAGACAACTAGATGCCCATTTACAGGGCGATTTGCATGAAGTTAAATTAGAAAGCATGGAGAAATTGCAGCTTTTCAGCTTAAATTGTGTGGTTTTATACTAATATTTTAGTTCTCTGAAACACTTTTTTTCTTCATTAACACATATGAAAGTACTTTCAGATATTTGAGTTCAGAATGCCAGTTGTAAGCAAGCATTTGCAATGGAATAGGTGTTGCATTTTAAAATCTTTGACCTATTGGTATTATAAATGACAATATTTTATTATTACAGGATTTTTTAAACACATAAATAAATAGCATTGTCATTTACAATGCAAATAGGTCTAAATCTCGCAATTGTGAGACCTATTGCATTGCAAATGCTTGTTTTGTCTGTTTCGTGGTGGGTGGCTTGGGGTTTGGGCTGGAGTACGGGACCCATGTGGGATGGGATTAACTTTTATTTAAGGGGAAAAAGAAATGTTTGCACTTTTTTGATGGCGGACGCCGAAGACTTCATTAAATACAAATGTTCTCCGGTTTTTGTCTGTTTCTTTTTTAACATTATACTGATTTGTTTACCATTGTACAGTGAATTTATTTGACCTTTTGGGGCCTAGTCTGCCATGCACTAGGCCTTGAGTGTATTTTTGATGTATGTTTTCTTTCACATTCTTACTACTGGGGTTCTATATGCTTTTGTAAAACATTGAGGGGGTTGTGGATGGCTGTAGATTAAATGGAACAAGCATTTGCAATGCAATAGGTCTCACATTATAAAAGTGTGAGCAGTTGGCATTGCTAATAATAATGCAACACTAGCTATTGGCATTCTAAATGATAATGGCATTTATTTCTGTGTTTGTTTTATGAAATAGATAAAAAAGGCATTGTCATGAACAATGCCAATAGCTTAAACTTTTGCAAATGTGAGACCTATTGCATTGCAAATGCTTGTTTCAGTACTGCAGGCTTTTAAAAAGTTTTAGTCACTACTCAAAATTAAATCCATGTTATCAGCGTTGCCAGTGCTCCTTTATGTTTAATGCCATAAATGAAACACAATCTTCTAAGCAGATTGCTAAATAGCATCCCCAGCCCCGATCACAGTGTCTCACTTCATGCTGGACAGTGGGTACCCTGTTTTCATGCAGCGCCAAGATGGGGTGAACTAATGCACAGACTGAGGTCTGTCAGCCTCCGAGGCTCAAAGCATTCCTTGCAACAGTCTGCTGTGTCAAGGTATTGCCATGTGTACAGCACACACTCTGCTACAGCAAGTGGTTTCAAAGTTGGGGGTGACTTCCCAAACTTTCCTGAGGTGTTCATTGTGTTTGGTGACATTGTATTTATGCTCACAGCCCAAAAAATTGGACCCTTGTTTGTTTGGGCACGTGTGTGGTTGGGCGGGTGTGTGGTTGGGTGCGTGTGTGGTTGCGTGCATGTGTGGTTGGGTGCGTGTGTCTGGTTGAGTGTGTGTGTGTGGTTGAGTGTGTGTGTGTTTGGTTGAGTGTGTGTGTGGTTGAGTGAGTGAGTGTGTGTGTGGGTGTGTGTGTGTGTGGGTGTGGGTGTGTGTGGGTGTGTGTGTGTGGTTGAGTGAGTGTGTGTGTGCAGGTGAGTGTGTGTGTGTGGTTGAGTGTGTGTGTGTGTGTGGTTGAGTTTGTGGGGTTGAGTGTGTGTGGGGTTGTGTGTGGTTGTGTGTGTGGTTGTGTGTGTGGTTGTGTGTGTGTGTGTGTTTGTGTGGTTGAGTGTGTGTGTGGTTGTGGTTGAGTGTGTGTGTGTGGGTGGGTGGGTGTGAGTGAGTGTGTGTGGGTGTCGTTGCGTGAGTGTGTGTATGTGGTTCAGTGTGTGTGTGTGGTTGTGTGTGTGTGGTTGTGTGTGTGTGGTTGTGTGTGTGGTTGCGTGTGTTTGTGTGTGTTTGTGTGGTTGAGTGTGTGTGTGGTTGTGGTTGAGTGTGGGTGTGGTTGTGTGTGTGGTTGTGTGTGTGTGTTTGGTTGAGTGTGTGTGTGTGTGGCTGTGTGTGTTTGGTTGTGTGTGTGTGTTTGTGTGTGTGGTTGTGTGTGTATGTGGTTGTGTTTGTGTGTGTGGTTGAGTGTGTGTGGTTGTGGGTGAGTGTGTGTGTGGTTGTGTGTGTGGTTGTGTGTGTGTGGTGGTGTGTGTGTGGTTGTGTGTGTGTGTGGTTGTGTTTGTGTGTGTGGTTGAGTGTGTGTGGTTGTGGGTGAGTGTGTGTGTGGTTGTGTGTGTGTGGTGGTGTGTGTGTGGTTGTGTGTGTGTTTGTGTGTGTGTGGTTGTGTGTGTGTTTGTGTGTGTTTGTGTGGTTGAGTCTGTGTGTGGTTGTGGTTGAGTGTGGGTGTGGTTGTGTGTGTGGTTGTGTGTGTGGTTGTGTGTGTGGTTGAGTGTGTGTGTTTGTGTGTGTGTGTTTGGTTGAGTGAGTGTGTGTGTGTGGTTGTCTGTGTTTGTTTGTGTGTGTGTGTTTGGGTGTGTGGTTGTGTGCGTGTGTGGTTGTGTTTGTGTGTGTGGTTGAGTGTGTGTGGTTGTGGTTGAGTGTGTGTGTGGTTGTGTGTGGTTGTGTGTGTGTGGTGGTGTGTTTGTGTGTGTGTGTGGTTGTGTGTGTGGTTGTGTGTGTGTGGTTGTGTGTGTGTGGTTGTGTGTGTGTGTGGTTGTGTGTTTGTGCAGGTGGTTGTGTGCGTGTGTGGTTGTGTGTTTGTGTGTGGTTGAGTGTGTGTGTGGTTGAATGTGTGTGTGGTTGTGTGTGTGTGTTTGTGTGTGTGGTTGTGTGTGTTTGTGTGTGTGTTTGTGTGTGTTGTTGTGTGTGTTGAGACAGAATAAAACAAAGCCTTAATATAAGGAAAGACAACTAGATGCCCATTTACAGGGCGATTTGCATGAAGTTAAATTAGAAAGCCTGGAGAAATTGCGGCTTTTCAGCTTAAATTGTGTGGTTTTAGACTCATATTTTAGTTCACTGAAACACTTTTTTTCTTCATTAACACATATGAAAGTACTTTCAGATATTTGAGTTCAGAATGCCAGTTGTAAGCAAGCATTTGCAATGGAATAGGTGTTGCATTTTAAATTTTTTGACCTATTGGTATTATAAATGACAATGTATTTTATTATTACAGGGATTTTTTAAACACATAAATAAATAGCATTGTCATTTACTATGCCAATAGGTCTAAATCTCGCAATTGCGAGACCTATTGCATTGCAAATGCTTGTTTTGTCTGTTTCGTGGTGGGTGGCTTGGGGTTTGGGCTGGAGTAGGGGACCCATGTGGGATGGGATTAACTTTAATTTAAGGGGAAAAAGAAATGTTTGCACTTTTTTGATGGTGAAGGCTGAAGACTTCAATAAATACAAATGTTCTCCGTTTTTTGTCTGTTTCTTTTTTAACATTATACTGATTTGTTTACCATTGTACAGTGAATTGATTTTACCTTTTGGGGACTAGTCTGCCATGAACTAGGCCTTGAGTGTATTTTTGATGTATGTTTTCTTTCACATTCTTACTACTGGGGTGCTATATGCTTTTGTAAAACATTGAGGGGGTTGTGGATTGCTGTAGATTAAATGGAACAAGCATTTGCAATGCAATAGGTCTCATATTATAAAAGTGTGAGCAGTTGGCATTGCTAATAATAATGCAACACTAGCTATTGGCATTCTAAATAATAATGGCATTTATTTATGTGTTTGTTTTATAAAATAGATAAAAAAGGCATTGTCATGAACAATGCCAATAGCTTAAACGTTTGCAAATGCGAGACCTATTGCATTGCAAATGCTTGTTTCAGTACTGCAGGCTTTTTAAAAGTGTTAGTCACTACTCAAAATGAAATCCATTTTATCAGCGTTGCCAGTGCTCCTTTTTTTTCAATGCCATAAATGAAACACAGTCTTCTAAGCAGATTGCTAAATAGCATCTCCAGCCCCGATCATAGTGTCTCACTTCATGCTGGACAGTGGGCACCCTGTTTTCATGCAGTGCCAAGACGGGGTGAACTAATTCACAGACTGAGGTATGTCAGCCTCCGAGGCTCAAAGCATTCCTTGCAACAGTCCGCTGTGTCAAGGTATTGCCATGTGTACATCACACACTCTGCAACAGCAAGTGGTTTCAAAGTTGGGGGTGACTTCCCAAACTTTCCCGAGGTGTTCATCGGGTTTGGTGACATTGTATTTATGCGCACAGACCAAAACATTGGGCGTGTGTGGTTGGGCGCGTGTGTGGTTGGCGCGTGTGTGGTTGGGCACGTGTGTGGTTGCGCATGTGTGTGGTTGGGCGGATATGTGTGGTTGGGTGCATGTGTGTGGTTGGGCACGGGTGTGTGGTTGAGTGTGTGTGTGTGGTTGAGTGTGTGTGTGGTTGAGTGTGTGTGTGGTTGAGTGAGTGAGTGTGTGTGTGGGTATGTGTGTGTGTGTGTGTGTGTGTGTGTGTGTGTGTGTGTGTGTGTGTGTGGGTGGGTGTGTGTGTGTGTGTGTGGGTGTGTGTGGGGATGTGTGGGGGTGTGTGGCTGAGTGAGTATGTGTGTGTGGGTGAATGTGTGTGTGTGGTTGAGTGTGTGTGTGTGTGAGTGTGTGTGGTTGAGTGTGTGTGTGGTTGTGTGTGGGGTTGTATGTGTGTGTGTGTGTGGTTGTGTGTATGGTTGTGTGTGTGGTTGTGTGTGTGTGGTTGTGGTTGAGTGTGTGGGTGAGTGAGTGTGTGTGTTTATGTGGTTGAGTGTGTGTGTGGTTGTGTGTGTGGTTGTGTGTGTGGCTGTGCTTGTGTGATTGTGTGTGTGTGGTTGTGTGTGTGTTTGTGTGTTTGTGTGTGTATATGTGGTTGAGTGTGTGTGTGGTTGTGGTTGAGTGTGTGTGTGGTTGTGTGTGTGTGGTTGTGTGTGTGTGTGTGCGTGTGTGTGCGTGAGTGTGTGCATGTGTGTGTTTGGTTGAGAGTGTGTGTGTGTGTGGTTGTGTGTGTTTGTGTGTGTGTTTGTGTGTGTGGTTGTGTGCATGTGTGGTTGTGTTTGTGTGTGTGGTTGAGTGTGTGTGGTTGTGGTTGAGTGTGTGTGTGGTTGTGGTTGAGTGTGAGTGTGGTTGTGTGTGTGTGGTGGTGTGTTTGGTTGTGTGTGTGTGGTTGTGTGTGTGTGGTTGTGTGTGTGTGTGGTTGTGTGTGTGTGGTTGTGTGTTTGTGTATGTGGTTGTGTGCGTTTGTGGTTGGGTGTGTGTGTGTGGTTGAGTGTGTGTGTGGTTGAGTGTGTGTGTGGTTGTGTGTGTGTGTGTTTGTGTGTGTGGTTGTGTGTGTTTGTGTGTGTGGTTGTGTGCATGTGTGGTTGGGTGTCTGTGTGTGGTTGAGTGTGTGTGTGGTTGAGTATGTGTGTGGTTTTGTGTGTGTGTGTGGTTGTGTGTGTGTGTGTGGTTGTGTGTGGTTAAGTGTTTGGTTGTGTGTGTGGTTGTGTGTGTGGTTGTTGTGTGTGGTTGTGTGTGTGTGGTTGTGTGTGTGTGGTTGTGTGTGTGGTTGTGTGTGTGGTTGTGTGTGTGTGTGTGTGTGTGTGTGGTGGTGTGTGTGTGGTTGTGTGTGTGGTTGTGTGTGTGTGGTTGTGTGTGTGATTGTGTGGTTGTGTGTGTGTGTGTGTGGGGGGGTGGTTGTGTGTGTGTGGTTCTGTGTGTGGTTGTGTGTGTGGGTGTGGTTGTGTGTTGTGGTTGTGTGTGATTGTGGTTGTGTGTGGTTGTGGCTGTGGTTGTGTGTGTGTGTGTGGCTGTGAGTGTGTGTGCGTGTGCTTGTGTGTGTGTGTTTGTGTGGTTTGAGGTCTGCTCCTGTCTTGCGATTTACTGTGATGTCATGACTGGATGGCCCATTTAAAAAGTTCAGGCAAAGCTTAGAGAGAAGCCGGCAGTACAGCACACCAGGCAGCTGTAATGCAAGATGCATTGCAGCTTGGACAATTTACTTTAAACAATGGGCAGGAATGCAGGCGCCTAAGCAGGGATTACGACAACCCATTTTCTTTGCTTGCAATTGGCCACATACTCCATTAATATGCCACCTCTGAACAAGGGGTACACAGGCTACAATTGTACAAAAATTAGCAAAAACGAAACTTACAGTTTAACGGAAAAAGTAGAGGAGGTGAGCACTTCTCGCGTGCCCACGGCTTGGACCATGAGCGCCATCTTGGAATCGCTATTTATTTCCCAAATTCTGAGTCACATGCAGTAATGGTAAAAACAAACTGGGCGGCTATCTTTAAGTTATACTAATGCGTTCCCATATGAATCACGCATATCGTACGAGTGAATTTCACGTAAGAGTGTATTGACAATAAAAGAAAGTATTAGAATATGGTTAAAACAGACATCGCGATCACTCTAAAAGCGTAAGTGAGCGCGATCACGATCACTCATACTAGGGATGCGCGCGCAGCAGCAGGGGGAGGGGTATGGTGCTGAAGGCTGGCACAGGAGATGGCTGGGTGAGAAGGGAGGGGAGAATGTGGGGAGCAACTGTGCACGTGCACGCCATCGTGCACTGTAGCTTGTCGACAGCACAAAAAGGTGGGTAGCACTTTCTAAACCCACCTACAAAATGTCTCGCCAGTCCAGCGCATGCGCTGGGTCAGGCGAGACCTAAAAAGTAGGTTATTTGCTGGCCAAGCAGCGACCATCATGTTGTGGAGCCTGCCAGTGTCTGTGTGTTTGTTGGCCATTTTGTTTTTGTCCTTCATAGCTTCTTCTTGAGTGGCCATGTAGAGGATGAGCTCCAATCCCCTTATTCCACAATTAAAAGCCATTTCATACGATCATTGATAGTAGAGGCTATGGCATTTTTGTTTCTTTCTTGCTTTTTGTCCTGATATATTTATTTGTGCTTGTGACTGATAGTAGTACAGTGTGCTGTTGGTTTAGTTATCATTTCTTTTCCTTTTGGGCCCTAAGCCTGGTGGGTCATTCACCAGCAATTATTTAATGTATTTGCCCCTGCATCTTCTGCCTCCTATATAGAGTGCCACTTCCAAATGGCTCTGAAGGGGCACACACTAGCATTGTCTGTGTAATGTTGTTGTCATGTGGAAAAAAACATTCATGCATGTTTTTGGGTATACTACTGTTAAGCATTTTGGATGATGATGATGACTTCACTTGTGTTACATTGGCTGGGATTGCTCTTATTGCCCACGTTACCCTGATTTTTTCTTGCTCTGCGTTCAGATGCTGCAGACATCACACACACTACTGAAGTTCTTGAATAAATCAGCTGACAGTGACACCAAAGTCCTAAACTGCTACATGCTTCTGCTCCTGGTGCTGACTGCTTGTGCTAAGAAGATGGCCCCAAAGAAGGAGGTTCCTGCCAAGAAAGTGACAATTGGAGAGAAGAAGCAAGTGGCCGGTGCCACCACTGGCAACAAGTTCTCATCCTTTTCAGGAAAACGTGACATACTTGCTGCAGCCTCTTCTGGCAGAAAAAGGCTGAGATTCCTGAATTCAATGACATCACCACTGCTAAAACCTAAGGCCATGTCTCTCAGCGCTGCAGTGACTGCACTTATGGAGAGCAGTAAATCTGATTTGGAATTGTCTCTTCCACAAATTGTATCATCGCAGGGAAGTGTTCAACAGGAGCCACAGTTAGAAAAAGAGCTTCTGGATGTAGGAGCAGAATAGGAGGTCGAGGTTTTTACTGAGCAAGATATTGTTGAAATGTGTGCTGTTCCCCCCCGGCTGAGTCTGACAGACAGGGAAAAAGGTAACTTCCACAAAGCTTGTGAGACCGGCCTCACGGCGTTGCCCTCTCCATCACCCAGCCAACCTGCAACCACCCTCAAGACACGACATCTCCGACTCCGGCCGCCCCAGCCACCCCCGATCCGCGGGCCGGCCAGAGGCCTGACAGACTCAACACCCTACCACGCATGTCCAACCGAGGGAGCGGGAACCCTCGAGCCAGACCCAGAGGCGCCAGCCCAGTCACACCTCGGGTCGCCTTCCCCGGGAGGACTTGATCGGCCACCAGGCCCCTGGGGAGCAGGCGCCTCCCCTGCCGAGCGTCTGGGGTCCCTCCCAGACCCACCTGAAAAGACCAAGGAAGCGAGCGGCAGGAAACCCCGCTGAACCCCCTCCGTCACCCCAGTCCCCGCTCTGCGAGCACTCCGGACTTCAAAGAACCAGCGGAGTATAACAAGGGGTGCCAGAGAAACGAGTGCAGGGAAGACCTGGAACCATCCGAGCCTGCAGACGCTGTCGCGGCTCCTGAATGCTGAAGTTACCTGGGCCTGCTGAGTGGCTCACGGCCTCTTGCTATTGAACCATCTGAGCCCTGCGGACGAGGTCGCGGCTTCCAACACTGAACCACCTAGGCCTGCTGAGTGACTCGCGGCCCCCAGCTATTGAACCATCTAGGCCTGCTGAGTGACTCGCGGCCCCCAGCTATTGAACCATCTGAGCCTGCTGACGGAATCGCGGCTCCCGAACTCCGACCACCTGTGCCTGCTGAGAGACTCGCGGCGCTCCCCCTTGAGGACGACTCGGTAAGAGATCGCCAGAGACACGACACCCTCCAGCTCGAGGATTGTGAGCTTTCCGCAGGGTATTTCACAGAGACACTATCTTGAAAGACTGTCCCGCTACCCCCATTCCCCCCGACCGATTTGTGGTACGTTGTGCCACTGCTGTACTGCTTGCATCTTGGATCATAAAGATCCCTTGAAATCATCGATAAAAGAACCTATCGTCCTACAAAGAACACGTGTGGTGTCACTCTGTTCGTAGTGTATCTCAGGGTGTGCGCGCCTGGTTCGGCCTACTTGGGAGAGGTGGGTCAAAGGGGTGGGCAAGACGTGTATCGAACCCCCCTCCGGCGAACGCCTTTCCAACATTTGGTGGCAGACGACGGGATCCGAGCCGACACCGAAAGAGAGCGTGCAGTGAACGACTGACGCACTACCAAACAGAGATGGAAGGAGAAACCTCCCTGGGTGCCGCAGGTACCGAAATAAGCTCACCGTTCCGAGAGGATCAATTGGACTATTACACGCATAGAGAATTAAAACAGTTTTGCAAAGACCTTGGCATCGCTACCACCGGACTAAGCACAAAGGAAGACTTCCAGAAAGTACTGAAAACCTGGGTCGAGACGGGGGCGCCCCCGACCCAAACGGAAGGAGACCCTACCCATGAACCACCAAGCATCCCGGCGAGAAACAACGGGCCAGAGGGGAACCTGTCCCCCGAGGAACTAGCGGACCGAGAGAGAAGCCGCAACCACGAACTTGAACTGGCAAAACTAAAAATCGAGGGAGAAATAAAACTGGCAGAGAAGAAGTTGGCCGTCGAGCAGTTACGGCTACAAGGGGAACTCGAAGAGAAGAGAGTCCAAAGGGAGCACGACGAAAAGAAACTCCAGCTAGAACATGAATGCGGCCTGAAGGAGATTGAGTGGCGGGCTAGAAGCGAAAAGTCACAGCCACCCGGGAATCCACCGTCCGCTCCCACCAGGGAAACCAAAGTTCACATCCCCAAGGATGTGGTAAAGGAGTATTACAAGAACGATGATATCCAGCAGTGGTTTAAGGCCTACGAAGTCGCCATGACCTCTCACCGAGTCCCGCAGAAGGATTGGGGGCTGGCCTATGGGGCCGGTTCTTAAGCGAAGGAAGAGATACTCTGCTAGATCTGCCCTCCACGGTCATGAACTCCTACAGCCACATGAAGGAAGCCCTCGTGGGCCGGTACGGACTCACCCCCGAAATGTACCGACAACGGTTCCGAGATTGCAAGAAGATACCGGGCACCACGTGGGTAGAATACGTGAACTTTTACAGCCGAGCCTTGGACGGGTGGATCAAGGGCAGCAAGGTCTCCACCTTCGAAGAACTGTTCGATCTGATTGCCTGGGAACATTTAGCGGCCAATTGCTTTATAGAACTGCGCCAGCATCTCCTGGACAGTAAACTCACCGACCCTCGGAAGCTGGCCGCTGAGGCTGATCGTTGGGTGAACACCCGGGCCACCCGGGGCCCCGTGGGGGACTACGGCCGCCACAGTCAAGGCCCCCCCCGCCAGAGGGGCGGAGGGAACCACGGCCGACCAAGAGACTTCCCCGGGGGGTCCTCAACCAGCCCCCCAGCAGCCCACCAGCGGCGGGTTCGGCACCGTCCCCAACAAGCACCGGAGCCCCAGGACGACCAGGTCCACGAGCTAGGATCACCTGCTTCCGCTGCCAACAGCCCGGACACTACGCCAATGACCCACAGTGTCCCCAGTATCAGCGAACCACAACGACCAACCCCACGGCCCGGCAGATGGCCTCCGTGGCTCTGGGGGAAGAGATGGAAGACTCCGAGGAATGGGAACCGGCGGCCATGGCCCTGGTCTCCCTTGGTGATCGAGAAATGGTCCCCGGGACACCCTTGCCCGCCAACACAGAAAAATACCGACAGCAGGTGACCATCAACGGCCACCGAGTCGAGGGCCTTCACGACACCGGGGCGAGTGTCACCGCGGTCCACCGCAGCCTAATTTCAGAAGACCAGATCCTAACCGGGGCCCTCTGTCCGGTCGTATCCTCCGACAGTTCTGAGAGCCTCTGCCAGATGGCGCTGGTGCCCTTCGAGTGGGGAGGGGTCTCCGGAGAACTGAAGGTAGCGGTCCGGACGTCGCAGCCCGTAGACTGCCTCCTGGGCAACGACCTGGAGAGTTCCCCGTGGGGGCAAGTAGAGCGAAGAGCCCACCTGGAGATGATGGGCCTACCAGAATGGGTCTGCGCCACCACGCGCTCCATGACCGCACGTTTGCCTCTCTCCGAGGGAGGTGAAGCCCTCTTACCGAACACTATCCCCGAGAGCCGGGACACCCTACCAGAAGCAGACAACCCTCCTTCAGAGGGAGAAGAAGACACTAACCCGGGGGAAGGACTGGAACCTTCCGCCCCAGAGGCCGTGACGGAGCTCGAAGAACTGCCCGAGATGGCCCAGTGGCGCTGTGAGGGGGGGCCCTCCCGTGAAGAGTTCTGCCAGGAACAGGCCTCCTGCCCCTCCCTCGGGGGACTTAGACAACAAGCCGAAGCCCAGGCCGCCGGTGACCGAACCGGAACCCATTGGATCTATTGGGACAATGGCCTCTTATACAGCGAGCAAAAGTCCGCCGAGCTAGGCGCAGCACGGGTACTGGTGGTACCCCTGCGGTTCCGGAGCCTCCTCCTGGGCCTGGCCCACGATGTACCCTTGGCAGGACACTTAGGCCAAGACAAGACATATCAGCGATTGGTTACCCACTTCTATTGGCCCAAGATGCGAGCGAATGTAGAAGTACACTGCAAATCCTGCCTCACGTGCCAGGGCAGTGGGAAGAGTGGCGGATAACGCAAAGCTCCCTTACAACCGTTCCCCGTTGTGAGTACCCCGTTCGAGCGGGTCGGCATCGACATCGTGGGACCCCTGGATCCGAAGACCGCCCAGGGCCACAGATTCATCCTTGTCCTGGTGGACCATGCCACCCGCTACCCCGAGGCCATCCCCCTCCGCACCGTGACGGCTCCCGTGGTGGGCCGGGCTCTCATGGGGATCTTCTCCCGTGTCGGATTTCCCCGCGAGGTTGTGAGTGATCGCGGCACTAACTTTATATCCCGCTACATGAAGTCCCTGTGGCAGCAGTGCGGAGTCACGTATAAGTTCACGACCCCCTACCACCCCCAGGGCAACGGCCTAGTGGAACACTTCAACCGAACCCTGAAGGGAATGATCCTGGGCCTCGAAGAGCCCCTGCGCCGGAAATGGGACGTCCTCCTCCCTTGCCTCCTGTTTGCATACCGAGAAGTCCCCCAAAAGTCTCTGGGGTTCAGCCCCTTCGAACTGCTGTACGGACATCCCGTCCGAGGGCCCCTGAGCCTGGTCAAAGAGGGCTGGGAGACAAGCCCCCGGGGGACACCCCCTGATGTGTTCCGCTACATCCTGGCGCTCCGCAACCAGACGAGGAAGTTCAGAGAACTCGCAGAGGCTAACCTCGAGGCCAGCCAAGAAGAAATGAAGCGCTGGTATGACCAGAACGCAACCCTGGACGAGTTCCAGCCGGGCCAGCAGGTTTGGGTCATGGCCCCGGTGAAACCCTGCGCCCTACAAGACAAATGGACTGGTCCCTTCAAGGTGGTCGAGCGGAAGAGCCAGGTCACGTATCTGGTCGACGTCCAGTCCCCACGGAACCCCCTCCGGGTCCTCCACGTGAACCGTCTCAAGCCCCACTTTGTGAGGACGGAATTAAGTTTGCTACTGGCCACCGATGATGGGGCGGAAGAAGACACCGAGTCCCTGCCCGACCCCCTGTGCGCTCAAGACCTGGATGGTTCCGTGGAGGGAGTGAGACTTTCGACCACCCTCACTCCCCAGCAGTCCGACGACTGCCGCCAGCTGCTCAGACAATTCGCAGACCTCTTCTCCCTCATTCCAAGAGTCACCGACTGGTGTATCCACGGCGTGGACACCGGCGAC
The DNA here is from genome assembly GCF_964204655.1 of Triturus cristatus. Lineage (NCBI taxonomy): Eukaryota > Metazoa > Chordata > Amphibia > Caudata > Salamandridae > Triturus > Triturus cristatus. The sequence goes on from NC_140591.1 coordinate 1,530,743,210, forward strand.
AGCCCGCCTGTGAGACACCGAGCCTACCGGGTGCCTGACCGGGTCCGCACCTGCATCAAGACCGAGGTACAGAAGATGCTCACCCTGGGAGTAATCGAACCCTCCGACAACCCCTGGGCCAGCCCGGTGGTTCTGGTCCCGAAGGCGGCTTCCCCAGGGATCGCCCCCGAACTAAGATTCTGTGTGGACTATCGGGGGCTCAATGCGGTCACCCGAGCAGACGCTCACCCTATTCCCCGCGCCGACGAGCTCATCGACCGCCTGGGGGCCGCCCGGTTCCTCAGCACTTTCGACCTGACCTGCGGATACTGGCAGATTGCTCTCACGGAGGGAACGAAAGAACGCTCTGCCTTCTCCACGCCAGATGGCCACTACCGCTTCAGTGTCATGCCGTTCGGGATGAAAAACGCCCCAGCCACGTTCCAGCGGTTGGTGAACAAGGTCCTGGCCGGACTCGAGGAGTTCAGCGCAGCGTACCTTGACGACATCGCCGTATTCAGCTCTCAATGGCACGAGCATCTCCAGCACCTCCGACAAGTACTAATGGCCCTGCGCCAAGCAGGCCTAACAGTGAAAGCCAGCAAGTGCCAGCTCGGGCCAGGCTCCGTGGTCTACCTGGGGCATCAGGTGGGCAGCGGCCAGGTCGCCCCCCTCCAGCTGAAGATCAACGCCATCAAGTCCTGGGAGCCCCCCACCACGCAGACGGAGGTCCGGGCCTTCCTGGGCCTTACGGGGTACTACCGGAGGTTCATTAAAAATTATGGTAGTATCGCGGGGCCCCTCACGGAGTTGACCTCCAAAAAGCTCCCGAAGAAGGTGCAGTGGACCACCCCGTGCCAGCAGGCGTTCGACGCCTTGAAAACCGCCATGTGCACCGCCCCCGTACTCAAGGCCCCCGACTACTCCCAAGAGTTTGTGGTCCAGACCGACGCATCCGAACACGGCATCGGGCCGTGCTCTCGCAGTTCGACGACAAGGGCATTGATCAGCCCATAGCCTTCATCAGCCGAAGGCTGCTGCCGCGAGAGCAGCGTTGGAGTACTATAGAAAGAGAGACCTTTGCCGTAGTCTGGGCCCTCAAGAAACTACGGCCCTACTTGTTCGGAACCCATTACCGAGTACAGACGGACCACCGGCCCTTGCGGTGGCTAATGCAGATGAGGGGGGAGAACCCCAAGCTACTACGATGGTCCATCTCCCTCCAAGGGATGGACTTCACTGTCGAACATCGCCCCGGGACGGATCATGCCAACGCCGACGGCCTATCCCGGTTCTTCCGCTTCGGCGAGGAGAACCCCCCAGTGGATGGGTAGTTCTCCACGCCTTTCAGCTGGGGGGGACGCGTGTGAGACCGGCCTCACGGCGTTGCCCTCTCCATCACCCAGCCAACCTGCAACCACCCTCAAGACACGACATCTCCGACTCCGGCCGCCCCAGCCACCCCCGATTCGCGGGCCGGCCAGAGGCCTGACAGACTCAACACCCTACCACGCATGTCCAACCGAGGGAGCGGGAACCCTCGAGCCAGACCCAGAGGCGCCAGCCCAGTCACACCTCGGGTCGCCTTCCCCGGGAGGACTTGATCGGCCACCAGGCCCCTGGGGAGCAGGCGCCTCCCCTGCCGAGCGTCTGGGGTCCCTCCCAGACCCACCTGAAAAGACCAAGGAAGCGAGCGGCAGGAAACCCCGCCGAACCCCCTCCGTCACCCCAGTCCCCCCTCTGCGAGCACTCCGGACTTCAAAGAACCAGCGGAGTATAACAAGGGGTGCCGGAAAAACGAGTGCAGGGAAGACCTGGAACCATCCGAGCCTGCAGACGCTGTCGGGGCTCCTGAATGCTGAAGTTACCTGGGCCTGCTGAGTGGCTCGCGGCCTCTTGCTATTGAACCATCTGAGCCCTGCGGACGAGGTCGCGGCTTCCAACACTGAACCACCTAGGCCTGCTGAGTGACTCGCGGCCCCCAGCTATTGAACCATCTAGGCCTGCTGAGTGACTCGCGGCCCCCAGCTATTGAACCATCTGAGCCTGCTGACGGAATCGCGGCTCCCGAACTCCGACCACCTGTGCCTGCTTAGAGACTCGCGGCGCTCCCCCTTGAGGACGACTCGGTAAGAGATCGCCAGAGACACGACACCCTCCAGCTCGAGGATTGTGAGCTTTCCGCAGGGTATTTCACAGAGACACTATCTTGAAAGACTGTCCCGCTACCCCCATTTCCACCGACCGATTTGTGGTACGTTGTGCCACTGCTGTACTGCTTGCATCTTGGATCATAAAGATCCCTTGAAATCATCGATAAAAGAACCTATCGTCCTACAAAGAACACGTGTGGTGTCACTCTGTTCGTAGTGTATCTCAGGGTGTGCGCGCCTGGTTCGGCCTACTTGGGAGAGGTGGGTCAAAGCTGGTAGTTGTCATCAGATTTGCACTGGAGGAGCGGAGCTGCCTCTTGGGATTGTACCAGGTAAACTTCTCCTGCAGTGGAACTGGGCCCAGATCGTGTGCTGCTCTGTATACAATACAAAGTGATTTGAAGAAAACCCTTTCCTTATTAGGCAGCCAGTGGAGATCTCTCAAGGCCAGAATTGTAGAAGACCTACGTTGCCTATTTAGAGCCAGCTTTGCTGCCATGGACTGGACTCTCTGCAATCCCTGAAGGATGTATTGTGGAGCTCCCAAATACAAGGATTTGCAGTAGTCCAGCCTTCTCAGCACTGTGTTCCCTACAACAAGGGAGCGCAAATCCTTTGGGAGTAGCGGGAGAATCTGCCGCAGCATGAGCATCAAAGAGAAGCACACGCCAGTGGTTTTGTTGGCCTGTGACTCCATCTGGAGATTGTTATCTATCAAGACCCCCAAATTGCGTACCGAGTTGACTGGAGCCAGGGCTTCCTCCTCGGGAGTGAGCCTAAATTCCAGTGGTAGGTGCCGGGGCATTCTAGCAGTAGAGCAGTATAGCACCTCTGTTTTACCCCCATTAAATTGTAATGAATTTTTCTTGAGCCATCCAGCAGTCTGACGCATGCACTCCTGGAACGTATCCATGGATACCGCTTGTTTCCCTTCCAAGGAGAACACCAGTTGAGTGTCGTCAGCGTAGTTGATCAAGTCAATTCCGAAACATTTGATAATAGGTAACAGGGGCCGAAAGTAGATATTAAAAAGAATAGGACTGATCGCAGAGCCCTGCGATACCCCGTGGTGTACTGGAGACTTGCTGGAGGTGAACGGTGTCATGGTCACCACCTGTTGTCTTCCTGATAGATAGGACTGTAACCATTGTAAAGCCCGTCCTTTCACCCCTATCTTCACCAGTCTTCCCACCAGTACTGTATGGCTCACCGTATCGAATGCTGCCGACATATCTAATAGCACTAGGACGGTAGCATTCCCGTTGTCGGCTCACATTCGTAAGTTGTCCATTACGGTTGCCAGAGCAGTCTCGGTGCCGTGACCTGGGCGAGAGCCAAATTGGTCCCTATCCAGCAGATGGTTATCCTCAATGTAGCATGATAAGGGTTTACTGACTGCTTTTTCCAAGATTTTAATCGGATACCGCAAGAGGGAGAGAGATCTAAAATTTGCTGGAATCTTAGGGTCCAGTGAGGATTTCTTAGGCAGGGGTGTCACTACTGCCTGCTTCCACACCTCTGGGACCACTCCTTCTTCCAAGGATTGGCCGCAGATCTGTCGCAACCAGGGGAGAGTTTCTTGACCAAAGGCTTTCCAGATTCTATGTGGGAGGGGAGCCCGAGGACACACTGTGAGCCAGGTTATTAAAAGAATCCTCCTTAAAGGCTTGGAAGTTTTCCAGGGAGGTGTTCACCCGGGGTTCTTCTTCCAACTTCCAAGGAAGATTATTCTGCTCATTAATATTGTTAGGATGAAGGTCTCCCACAATTTTGGCAATTTTTTCTTCAAAGTGAGAGGCAATCTCATCGCAGAGTTTCTGCGATGCAGCCACCTTATTACTCATGCAGGTTGGGTTAGAGAGATCCCTGAAGATGTTAAAAAGAGCTTTAGTGCTGTTAGGTGCTTGTAGAATAGATTTAGCATAGAAGTCTGCTTCCGACTTTGAAATAGACTCCTTATATTTAACCTGTGCTAATTTCAATTCTTTCTTGTCCTGTTCTAAATAATTCTTTCTCCATTTCCTCTCAGCTTTCTTGCATGACACTCGCAATTGTTTCAGTTCCTCATTATACCAGGGGGCTGAGACTTTCTTCCTATTTTTAAGTCTTTTTACTGGGATCAGCAGGTCCAGAGTCTCAGCTATATGGTTGCAGTATATTTGATAATTTTCCTCTACGGAGATAGAAGGGGCAAAGAAATTAGTGTTTGGAAAGGTCGGTGGGTCTTGTTTTTTCCTACTTTGGCCCACTCTCTTCCCTTTCGGATTGTCGTCGAACAGTTATTATTATTTTCCAATCTGGTTAGCTTGATGTTAAAATGGATTAGATAGTGATCAGTCCAACTTTGTGGCAATATTTCTGTCACTTCAGTCTTGGTCTGATTAGCGAACAGGAGATCTAGGACATGCCCCCCTTGGTGAGTTGGTTGTAATACCAATTGTTGTAAATTGAGATTAGCACATGTGTGTCTTAAGACTCTCGAGTGGCTGCCTACATTGCCATTATCCCATACATTTAAGTCACCCAATAGGATCATTCTGGAATGGGTTACAGTCAAAATGGTGATGGTATCCAGAGGTACCTGATATTGGGTGTCCTGTCCTGGGGGTCTATAGCAGACCAGTCCTGTGAGTAGCCTGCCTTTGGCCTCCTGTAGCGAAAAGCCCAGGAGTTCAATCCCTATAACATCATCTATCTTAAATGGGTCAAAATTCAATTTTTCCTTGAAGATCATTCCCACCCCTCCTCCTCTTTCAGCAGCCCTTGGTTGATGAAAGATTTTATTACCTTCAGGGCAGGCAAACCCCATTTCTACAGAGGAGTCGGCGCTAGTCCATGTCTCTGTTAGAAATAGGACATCCAAATCCATGTCCTCTATCATGAGAGACACCTCCAGATGATGTTTTATCAGAGAGCTACTATTGATCAGCCACAGTTTAGGGGCTTTTTATCCGTGGCTGGTGGAAAATGATGATGTCCCTTTTCCTCCCTCTTACCTATGTTAAACATCTGTTCCCTGGACTAAGGTTTAACTGGGACCAAGGAACAGAGGGCACAATGAGGAATCTGCCATATCACAGCAGCTGATGATGACTGGTGGTGATAAGAAGAAGGTGATGGGACCAGTGGTTTAACTAAACTTGAGGGGGCCCCCTGCAAAGTACATGGAGAGCGCCCCCCCTCCCACCTGGACCCAGTCAGGAGCTCAGACCGGGGGCCTGCTACCTGTGCACAGTGTCAGATGGGGGCTCCTGGAACTCAGGGGCCCCCTGCAACGCAGAGGCTGATGGGGCTAATGTTACGCCACTGGATGGGATGAAACACAAGGGTCCTGGGCACAGTGCCTGACCTGATATGAAGTGACACATGCAAGATGGTACCTGATTCTCCCGGGCATCAGGGAAGGGTCAGGCATCCAGACTGTTGTTCTAGTTTACCGAGAGGATCAGGGCTGCTGCCTGTGGGACTGCCCCAAAAGAGTTCCGGTCTAAAAAAAAGGGGTAGAGTGAGAGAGGGAACGAGAGGGCTAGAGAAACAAAGAGAAAAAGGGAAAGCTGGAGTGTAACACGGTGAAATACAGTGAGAGAAAGAGGTATAAAAAAGTGCGGGTAAGGGAATGATAAAGAGAAAGTGAAAAGGGGAGGCTGTAAGTGTTAGACTAGGAGAGATGGTGTGTGTGTGTGTTTGTGTGTAAGAGAAAGAGTCGCAGAGAGAGCAGGAGAAACACTAATGGAAGGCTGTGCAGAACTGAGCAGGGCCCTTATATGTTTCTTCCTGACAATTCTCAAAGCCGTAGCCAGGCTACTGTCTCTTAGAGGAAGCATGAAAAATGGAGGGAGGCAGAGAGGTTATTGGCTCCCAATATCTATCACTCAGAGAGAGTGAGTGTCAAGGGGCAGACTTGCCATAGCCTTTGTCTGTCACAGCTGTCATGCTCTTCTGTGTTTATCTGTTCCTGGAAGAGAGATGGGAGCAGAGCCGGCGAGTCTACTTCCTGTCACAGCAGCCAGACAATCACTTTTCATACCTGACTTACTAGTAGACATGCACTTAAAGGAGTACGCCGTCACTTACTATCATAACTGTCTCTTCTCATTGTCATGACCCTCAGACAGGCAGTACCAGGTGGACTACCACTAAGGCAGTCCTCTCATCCTCTTAGCGCCGCCACTGGTTGCTCTGGCACCTGCATCTCAAACAGTCTCTATTAGCACCCCAAGGGATGTGCTCAACCAGTCCCTTCCTTCGCTCTGATACTCTCTTAATGTAGCTCGTCCTATGCTGTCTTTTAGACGTTCACATCCCCTTAGATTGGCGAATCCTCTTCACTCTTAGACGGTCTCAAGCCACTCTATAAAACTGTTACATGCTCTGCACTCTCTTAGGCTATCACATACTGTGCTCTCCTTAAGACTTTCACAATCTTTGTACTCTTTAAGACTTTCGCACCCTCTGCACTGCCCCAGGCTTTCACACACGGTACCATGGGCACTCAAACGCTCTGCAGTCTCTCAGACTTTGAGATACAGCATTTATCACGCTCTGAATTCCCAGGTATTTTAATCCTCTGCGCTCTTGACTTCATATTATCAGCATGCTCCCAGACTCTCACACATTAAACTTTATTTGTTGACACACTTGTGAAGAATACTCTCACCAAGATATTCATATATATGTCATCATTATTGGAGCCCAGTAACCGTGATACATAGGCTCTTAACCTCTACTCTCAACTGAACTATTATCCCTTGAAAACCTTCTACCTTCTCTTCAAGAACCTCTGCCCTTATCATTCTAAATGACATCACAGTGTCATCACATCATTACATTCTCCCCCTCCCCCCTAAATAAAATAAATAAAAAATTCAACAGTGTTTAAGTAGTCTCCGTTTTTTTCGAAATTCTTTCAGATTGTCTGTGCATCCATTCGCTTTGTTGGCCATTCAATTGTACATTTTCTTGTTCAATGCTTGGCCTAATTTTTCTAAAGAATGTTTTAATTCTTTTTATCATTCTGTTGTAATTTCCTGCAGTTACTGCCGTTCCTTGAATCTTTGTTACTTCTAAGGGCGAAGGATGAAATCTACTTTGCGACGACCTCACTTTCTGTTTCAAACTAACACAAGATCACCAATTTGATATTCTTGATTTTGACATTTTCTTCCATTCTCTGCATTGTATTTCATTTTTTCTTTTGCCTCCTTATCCTTTTTCATTATTTCCTTGTGATCTTTTGGTGGAATTGCAGGAAGATGTGGCAGAGGAGTTTGTCTTGATTGCCTAAACATTAAATCTGAAGGAGGTTTTCCAGTTAATACATGCAGAGTATTTCTGTAAGCTCTCAAAACTCGACAGAATGCTTGATTTATTGATATTTGTGAACGTGTTGCTCTTTTCACAGCTTTTTTAATGGTACCCATCAGTCTTTTCACCATTCCATTAGTTTGAGGCCACTTTGGATTTATTCTTCTATGCACTATTCCTAGATAACGCATAAACTTTTGAAATTCATCTCCATTGAATGGTGGCCCATTGTCTGTTTTTAGAATGTTAGGAATTCCCCAAGTTGAGAATATTTCATCTAATATTGGAAGTGCTGCTGATACAGACGTTGACAATATCAATTTCACAATAGGGAAACAAGAATATTTGCCTATTATTGCTAGTAAGTAATGCCCAGAGTCTAATGGTCCATAAAAGTCTGCTGCTACATTGGACCATACAGCATCAGGTAACTCAGACATATGCAACTCTTCTATCCCTCTTTCCTTAGAGGTACATTGACATATGTAACAAGACTTAACAACCTCATCCACTTGTTTATCTAATCTTGGGAACCACAACTTCTCGCTCAAAAAATTATTTGCTGCAAAGATGCCTCGATGACTTTCATGTGCCAAGTCAATTACACGACGTTGCAGACTTGTTGGAATTATTATTTTGCTTTCCCTAAGAAGTATTCCAGAAGAGGTCACAGATAATTCAGAATTTATGTTCTTAAATGCTAATATATCATGTTTTTTATATTTGACTGAAATCGACTTCCATTGTTTATTAATCTCCACTTATTTTCATGTATGATTCTTTTCACTTCTCGAAGTGTGTCACCTTTTTGTGTTTCTTCAATTAATTCATTCTATTTTACAATTCCTGGAACTGCTTATCTGACTATGAAGCATATATATTCCTCCACTTCTAATTACATGCTCAATTTACGTCTTAGATGGATGTCTTGATAGACAATCTGCTGGGTTATATTCTTTTCCTGGTTTATGGATGATTCTAAAGTCATAATCCATCAGTCTCATTCCCCATCTTTCAATTCTTGGTAGCATCTTTGTTCTTGGGTTCCCAAAATTAGAAATTAGAGCTTGATGGTTGGTGATAATTACAAACGATTTTCCATATATAAAATCATGAAAATGTTTGTATGCCCAAACATCAGCCAAACTTTCGTTTCTCAGGTTGAGAATATCTTTGTTCTACTTCAGATAGGCTTTTGCTAGCATGAGAGACTACATACCTAGGAGTTTCCCTTCCAGGTGTATGTTGAACCAAAATTGCACCCAGCCCTACAGGACTGGCATCTACTACAAGATCTGTACATACATGTGGATCAAAATATTTTAAGTTTGCTGCTTTTGATATTTCTGATTTTATTTCTGTTAATGCTTGTTCACATCCATTATTCCACTGAAATTTTTGTCCTTTTCTTGTCAGCTCTCTAAGCGGTGAACTTACAGTTGTAAAGTTTTTCACATATTGTGCACAATAACTAGCCATTCCTAGAAATGATCGTAATTCTGTTATGTCTTTTGGCCTTTGTATTGCATTTAAAGCTGTTATTTTAATGGAATCTGATCTCATTCCTTTTGCCAAGAATATAAGTCCAAAAAACGTTAACTCATTCTTATTTATCAATGTGTCAAGCCGGATTTCTGCAGTTGTTCCAGCTTTCTGCAGTTGTTGACACACTCCATCTAGAGCCTGATCATGTTCCTCCTGTGTTTTTCCAAAAACCCAAATATTGTCACTGTAATTCATACTGTTATGCACTGGCCTTATGATATTTTTTATGATCTCTTGAAAGATCTCAGCCGCCGAACATATCCCAAAATTTAATCGTTGGTATCTGAATAATCCCACATGCGTGGAAAATGTTGTGATATACCTGGATTGGTCATCAATTTCCAATTGATGATATCCTTTACATAAATCAAGTTTTGAAAAACTGCAGCCCCATTTATAACACTAATCATATAATTTAAATGGGGGCCCGGATATCGTTCTCTTTCAATGGCTGGATTAGGAATTCTCATGTCCACACATATTCTGATGTCATCAGTGTCCTTTTTCGTAACAATTACAATGGGTGATACCCAAGGTGTTGGTCCTGTTACTTCTTCAATTATATCTTGTTCAAGTAACGATATAATCTCTTTCTCCACTTTTGCTTGCATGTGAACTGGAACTCTCCTATGTGTTTGCACTAGGAGTGGGCAGAATTTGCGTAGTCGCGCTACGCAAAGCTCCATGAAACGGTAAAAAATCTCCACGAACACGCAGAAATTCCACGAACACGCGGAAGTTCTTGTTCGCGATGCTTTTTCCTGTTCGCGATCGCTGTTTGCGTGTTCGGGGGGAAATATCTCGCGAACACACATTTTGAGCACGCGAACAAGCAAAAAACTCCGTAAAGCCGCGGAACGCAGAATTTTGGGCAATTCCGCGTTCTCTACAGAACGCAAAATTACCCAAATTCCGCAAATTTCGCAAGCGGAACAGAATATACCGCCCAGGCCTCGTTTGCACCACTGGTTTTATTGTTTCATTTATATGTAAAGTAATCCTTTTGTCTTTTAATTTACCTAGTCCATCAAATTATTTAGAATATTTCCTCATAACTGAGTGATCTGTTGAAATATTGCAATTCATTGCTATTAGACCCATGAGTTGAGCAGTAACATTACTTAACAAACATGACCCTGGAATTTCCCATTTTAATACATGTATGTCTTCTCTACTTATTACATCTCTGTATTGTAGTGTCTCTTCAAATTTTCCCAACTATAGAACAGGATGTTTAGCTCCCCATTGAAAAACACTAACATTCGATGGGCTCAATGTGGGGTGTTCCTTCATTTTCATGTATTCAGTTATGCACATTATATTGCATGTTGCTCCACTATCTAAAATATATGGAACCATTTGAAGCCCAACCATTAAATCCACGGATGTGGTTTTTTAAATATTTTCTCTCTTGATCATGTTAAATTGTTGAAATTCACTGTGTTCTTGCATCATGTATAGTTTTTATGACTGTTCAACCTCTTCCTCAAAGTCTTCTTCAATTCCTTCCATTTGTCTTACATACCTTGTGTTTCCAATTATTTTTGCATCTAGACTGGTTTGCTTCCAGTTCTCCTTTTTTGTCCCAAACTCTTTTTTTTCTTTCATGAACCTGCATACACTTGCAAAATGATTGTATTTTCCACATTCTTTACATTGTTGTCCCATTGCTGGACATGTTCTCTGATGTGGGAACTGAAATCCGCACCTGTACCACAGTCTTTTCCCTCTGATCTGTGTTTCTACCTTTTCTCCTATAATAATTTTTTTTTACATTTGCCTGACTTTGATTGTCCCTTCTTCCATGTTTGTAGCATGTTTCTGAGCTTGCATTTCTGTTTTTGCCATGCACAATATTTCTTGTAGGTTTTCTAAATTTTATTGAGTTACACCCTTGTATTACTCTTAGTCTTATTGCCTCTTCATTACTAAATGTATTGAATTCACAGAATATCACTAACTGTTTTAGCCTAGTGACATAATCATCCATTGTCGCATTTTCTAGTTAAAATGCCATATTGATATTGTATCTTTCAAAATCTAAATTTCTTTGAGGATCAAATGTATCATTTAAACATTTCATTAAACCCTTCATATGTGTTTCTTTCATGTTCTGGGAATGTAACTATTAAGTCTTCAACAGCATCTCCTACAAGATTGAGTAGTAAATCTTTCGCCTGTACATCAGCATATTTTTTGCATGTCGCTTTAAAAAAATGCTCAAATCTCCTTGTCCACTTCTCCCATCTCTGCACGACATTTTCCTGTTCACATAAGTTAAAGGGTAGTGGCCTTCTGAAAATTGTGTTTGCAACATATCCAGTAATGTCCTCTTCATTAAATATTTCTGAACTCATGTTTACAGTAACTTCACTACTTGTGCCTTCTACAATCATAACTGTTCTCTATGTGTGTATATATATATATATATAAATATATATATTGTTTCTTTTTCTAATCTTTTATTCTTTGCCTTGAATTCCTTCTTTGTTTATTATGTATTTTATTTTAATTTTTTGCAGTGCTTCACTCAAAACAGCTGCCACTATTTGCCACCATTTGCTTACTGCTTATGATTATTTTCCAACATTTTGTTATTTTTGTTGCTTAAATAATCTCCTCTTTTACTTATATACTTTCATATATTTCCTTTCTTATTGTTTTTATTGCTACCGTTTCTGCTTTTCTAATGTATTATGCACTTCTCACCTGCTTCTAAAATGGTGCTCATGTTTGTTTTGTCCTCTTTTTGTTTCTTTGTTCCTCTATGCAGTCAGCCTGATTTTAATATGGCGCTCGTGTCCGCTTTTCGAGCGCGTCCGCACTATGCAGCTCCCTCTGTACTTGCCGATCAAAATGGCTCTCGCTTTTGCTTTTTGAGCAAGCGTCCTACGCAGCTCTCTCAGCACTCACTGATCACTGCCATTTTCCTCTCCCTGATCACTGCAGATTCGGAGCGCATCCCATCAGCCATAACTCAGCTCCGCCAATGTTCACCACTCGGCCAGCCACTCGCAACTCTTCTCACCGCCTGAACAGCTCCATTCACAACTCTTCTCACCGCTTTAACAGCTGACCTTGGGGTTCTCTGCACAACCGGCTTCTCCCAGTTCCTTTCAGATCAGCAGCTTGTAAGTCTTTCATGCGTGTTTATCCCACCTTCGTCGCCTTTGTGAAGAATAGTCTCACCGAGATATTCATATATAAATCATCATCAATATTGGAGCCCAGTGACCCCGACACATATGCTCTTAACCTCTACTCTCGACTGAACTATTATCCCTTGAAAACCTTCTACCTTCTCTTCTAGAACCTTTGCCCTTATCATTCTAAATGACATCACAGTGTCATTACATCATTACATCATTACAACACTTGGCACTCTTAGACTGTCAAACCATTTCCCCCTTAAACTGCCAAATATCTTGCACTACTTCCGGGTTTCACGTCTTCTGCACTATCTCAAACCGTCAGACCCTCTACGGGCTTTGAGACTAACTGCCCTATACACTTTCGCTCACTTACATTTTCTTAGTCTGTTGCATTCTCTGAATCTAAGCTCTCTTGCTGTCACATCTTTTGTATCTGCGTTCTCTTTGCCTGTTGAATTTGCTGCTCCCATAGGCTGTCACATTCTCTCCACCTGCATTCTTCCAGCCTGTAACGTCATGTGCTCCTGCACTGTCATATGCCTAGCATGTGCTCTGTTATTGCACTCTCTTAGGCAGTCACTTTTTTATGCTTTTACTTCATCTGCCACATTCTGTGCCATTCACTCTCTGGTCTTGGGTTGTAGCTTCCCCTGTGGATCCCTCTTTTAAGATGCCACATCCTCTAATCCTGCGTTCTTTTAGAGGGGTCACTTGTTCTATCCCTACGCCCTCTTGCACTGTCACTTGGGCGTTCACATACCTGCCCTTCCTTTCTATTTAGTCTCTTGCTTCACCACTGCACTCTTTTATGCGGACACTTCCTCTATTGCTGGGGTAGCTTGACCTCTCCCATCCTCTGTCCCTGCTATCCATTTGGTCACTTGCTTCATAGCTGCACTTTCTTGGACTGTCCCTTCCACTGTCTCTAAACTTTTAGCATTAGACAGGAGGCCACATCATTTAAGTCTCTGTTCTTGAGAAAGTTTCCATCATCCCTATAGCATGTACTTATCTTGTGAGTTACCCTCTTGGTAAGGTTTTCTGGCTACTCACCACCACGAAGAATGAATGGTGCCCAAGTTAGGTCGTCAGTTTAAGGAAGTTTGGGAGGATTGAATTCAGTGAAGACTCGTCAGCTAGCAGGGAGAATCCAGGATGCAGCCAGGATCCATTGAATCCTATCACATGGTGCTTTCAAGCCAACCGCAGAGTCTATTTGATAATCTTTGCCTGCACTACATTTCTGTTTCTGGGACCCTTGCAAATCCGTGCAGCAGCCACTGGTGTTGGGCCGTATCTTTCATCTCATACAGTATCAGCCATACAATGATGTCATTGGCAAAAAGGAGACAACTGTCGGTATTAGGGCCACATTCTGCACAACTCTATTTGTTGGCTGGCAGCAGGAACTTTCGGAGAGATGCCTGGGATAAGTGCTTGATAGTTCAGTTGGACATGGTACACACCTTAGACCCCAGCAGACCCACATGCACTGCTTGGGATAGCATGCGGGCAATCATGGCTGCCGAATGGATCCGGGAAGCAGCAGAAGATGGCAGAGAGACCTAAGTACAGCCTTCAGGGTAGACAATCATCCTTTGCCAGAGGGAAGCAGCCAGGAAACAGAAACAGTCACAGATCTCGGGCTTGTGCTGGACCAGTGCACTCTATGTAGGCGTATAGCAGTACTAGAGGTGTGGCCTGGATCCATGTCCTTCTCCTGGTGTAAAATGAACTGATGCACGCAACATGACAACCTGGGTTGAGGATCCCCTCATGCACAAGACAGGCAGCCACAGGGAAATTGTCTAGTTTAATGAGATAATGGGGAAGCTGGCCACAGGACTAACTCGCAAAAACTCTGGTCCCAAAAGATAAGTGCTGCTGGCAATCACTGCCCCCCGCCCCCCAGGACAAATGAAGCACAGACACCTCTCAAGACTAGTGCTACTCAAAGCCATATTGGAAGCCATAAGCCCGAATGAGGGTGCTGATCACACTTCCCAGGATGCCACCATGCAAAGGATAGCACTCAGTGGATGCAAAACAGTTAAGGACAGATCATAGTGCTACATATTAACCACAGACCAGCGAGGGATTCTGACATTCTGTATCCTGGAAGAACTAGTGCTCAGAGAAAAAAACACTATCATGTCTGCCGCTTGAAGTGCAAAATGGTCTAGCTTAACAACTGATGCCGTCAAGGCATTGTCAAGATAAAAGACTGCATGCACAGATGACTGTACTTCCCTGAAATAGATGTTCTGATGAAAGTTGCACGCGGCAATGTTTGGTGTGACAGTCACCTCGACCTCGAGACAAATCAGCGGCCATTGTAAAAAACAAACTGTTGCACCCTACGGGGTTATGACAACTTCTGTTCCAATCTAGGTAAAAGACAGCTCCACCGATGCAGTGATGCCTAAACTGTTAAAGCCAATGGACTCCATGAAATACCCAAGGAGCCTAAAACAAAACAGTCTCCTTAACAGGACATTCAGCCGCTTCTCGAAGTAGGGATATCATACATCACTACAGAGCACAAATATGGCCTAAAAAAAATGGAGGGGCTAAGTGATTCATGCCAGCACTCAAGAAGTTACTCTACATTCATAGGCATCCGCAAGGGGAGCATGGGGGGAGGACCTGCCCCCTCCTCCTCCTGATTTTGGATTTTTCACTTGCCTCTAAACAAAATTCAATATTACCCTGCAGGGATTATACAGGCAGCACAATCTTGCAGCTTTTTTAATAATGCCCCCCCCCCAAAAAAAAACCTAATATCTGCGGACGCCCATATCTGCATTGTGACTAAGCAATGAAAAATTGAACAGTTTTTTTCCAGTTTTAGTAGGAGTGCCAGAACACTACTCACTACACCACTCAAGCCACAAGTCTTTCATCCTGCTGGTCACACCATCCAAACATGAACCACTACTGCAACACTGTCCTTGACATTGAAGCAGTCGAGTCCTGATGCAAGATGACCATGATCAAAGCGAATCAAATGCTCTTTGAGAGAGTCAACACGGATGGAGGCTGCAGATGCTCTATTAGACTCGGCCATTGATGGTGTTGGATCTGTATGAAACCAGGGTATAAACCAAAAAAGGTCACCAATTCACCACAAGAAATGTCTTGTGGTTCAGGTACTAGGACAGAAGGCTGATCTGTAAAAAGGTACAGAAATCACAAAACAAGACCAGGTTGAGGGGAGTGTCCGCCATGAACAAGGCCCCTCAACACCGAGCCTTCACCAGTTCAATAGTGGAGCCAACGAACATCGGAACTTCAGAATAAAGGCGTGATAAGGCCTAGACCAACTTCCCATGGAGTGGCGTAGACAGGGGTGACACCTCAGCTGTCTAATCTACCCCGATAAAGTCACAGATCTGCTGAGAAGCAGTAATGCTCTCTTGACCAAAATGCCAGGCTGTGGCATCTAATGCTTAACTCCCCTAACCTATTTGTCCTTCAAAAATCCCCTCCCGGCTCCAGTGACCAATTAGACTGTTCAGAGATGTCTTGGCAAGATACTCTGCTAGGAGGGAGGGATGTTATTTACAGCTGTCTGGAGCCACCACATCCCATTGTAACAAGCATCAACAGATCTGTATGTATGTGCACACGCAGGCTGCCAGGCATGATGACTCTCACCAGTAAAAGGTCTAACCTACACACCAACAGACAGACTGGACCTGACTATCACAGTGATTTATTTTTTTATTTAACCACTGGCAGTTAATAAGTGCATTTTTGCCTCTTACCATTTTGGTGATATGTCCCCAAAAGCTTGAGGGAGGATGGACAATGGAAACAGATAACTATGAATTCCTCAATTGTAAAAGGGCAGAGAGTGCCACAGCTTAGCAACTGTGTATAAAAAGGAACAGCTCTCGCCCTGGGAATACCAGCTTTTTAAAACAGTTTTCCATTTGGTAAGCAACCAAAGGAGTCTTCAAGAACTGTATGGCTTCTGTCAGAACACAGCAGAGACATACATCTTAACAAATGCAATAAAAGATGCAGAGAGATTTACATTATTTTACTGAGAGAAATTGGAGCCCATTAGAGTGTATTAAGTCAGTCAGTACAATTTTATTCGATTTTATCATAAAACTATAAAAGTGCAAGAACAAAAACAACCATGAGAGGAGTCAGACTTCTTGAATAAGAACAAAATTCATTCATCAAAATACATTTGCAAATACATGTGGTGTAAAGACTTAGCGTTCCATTAAAACAGAACAATAATACTCATGACCAGCTCAGATAAAGCTCCTGACTGAGAAATGTCCCTAAAGCCACAATTTAGAGTGCACTACAAATACTTTTTGCAAAGCAATCATAAAAATCCTTCAATGCTATTAACTGAAAACTCTTTTCAAAAAGGGATAGAACAAAACAATGTGGACCCAGTCAACACACATGTGCTACTCCAGCTAAAAAAGGTCACAAAGGTGCATACATTATGAGTTGGTAAAAGATGCAGAAACAAAAATGCAGGTCTCACCTGTCTAGAATTCAAGGATAAAAGCAATGGGCGAATATATTTATAATGTAAGGTGCAAAATGTAGGACATATCACAATGTGCAAAGCATCTCTAATGGAGGATTTGTCACAACCACTTGGTTGTAACTCCGAATCTTTTACCCATCCATCTTTTGACTACAACAGATGGTGAAGCAGATTTAACCCGAAGTAGGTCAGCACCCTACGATGATCTGTAGACATGTCCAAGTTCTAGTAAGCTTCCATCCCACTTACAGATTGCATCATAATAAATTGAAGCACTGACCACTTAGTCAGTGCAGTGGCATCTCACTCCATGCCATTCGGGAGTTAAAGGCCAACCATAGCCAAGCAACATCTCCTTTCGTTATATGGTCAGGGTCATCGAAAAGCACTAGTCAGTCCAAATCAGTAACATTTTTCTTTACATAAACCAGTCATGGAATTGGGGACATGTAATGCAAAGACATATAGTACCGAACAATTAACTTGTTGAGATTTAATTCATCCTTCAGACAGAAGGAGAGCCACAGAAAAAGGGGCGGATACGGATAAAATCTGAAACATAACCTGTCCCCAATTCTTCATGGACCATCTCACTTGGGGTACTTTGAGGAGCATTTAAATGGCCTCTCATAAACTTGTTTTCAACAATCTGTAAGGGAGCAATAGCCACATACCCCCAAATTCCACAGCGAAAACATGCCACATGAATACATTTGGTGTGGTAAACGTTGAGTATTGCCTTTAATATGTTGCTGCCCAAGCCATCTAGAATAATCGCCTATACTGTGGATGGCCCTTTTAAAGGTCATGATATTTTTTTTTCCATAATGGGAGCCAATTAAATTGGGAATCTTATAAGATATCCAAATAAGTAAAATGCTCAACCTTGCTAATAAACTGACTCTTAACTTGGAACAATTTAGATGTAGTATTGTTTGAACCAACCACCAGAACATGAGATTTTGTAAAATTAGTTGAAAGTTCTAGGCCATCCATAAAACCAACAAAAAGATCAAGGAGACTCTTCAAACCCTTTGCCATACATGCAACTAAAACAGCGCCTTCCGCATATAGAAGAACGGGCAACGGACAACCACGCAGGTATGGCACATCATTGCCATGGTCTGTTGACACTGATTCCAGGAGGCTGATATAAAGGATAAAAAGAAGGGGGTCCAGGATGCAGCGCTAGTGAACCCCTCTTTCCAAATTAAAGTGCCATCAGCACCATACCCCACTGTGGCTGTAAGGCCATTATGCAAATAGCGCCAAGGCAGGCTCAATCCCCATGGACCCCCCTCAGCCCAGATCTTAGCTCTGTTGACCCAATCAAATGCACAGCTGAGATCCATGAAGGCCAGGTAAATTGCACCCTAGTGTATTTAGAGATTATTAGGATCAAATTCACATTTTGTTCAACGGCTACCCTCCCTGACCTGAACCCTCGGATAAGATTTTACTTTCTTTGGCCCAAGAAGTAAGGAGGTCAAAAAGAACCCTGCCTATGATTTTGACCTCCGTGTCCAATACAGAAATAGAACTATAACATGCAGGGTCCTTTCTATTCCCCTTTTTGAATATGGGCACAATCACAGATCGCCGCCAAACTAGTTGGAAAGGGGCCATTGGCAGCAGCATTAATATTCTGTATCACTCTCAGGGCCCACACTTCCACTAGAGATTTATATAAATCTCCAGGTACCCGGTCTGGGCCAGGAGCTTTACCTGCAGGGAGTGATAAAAAAGCTTGTCTGACCTCCCTCCAGTCAAAAACGATTCCAGCGGCCTCTTGACCACAAATGATCGATTGTTCACCCCTCCCAATCTCATATGTGGCCTTCAAGGTCTGAAGGGTGATAGTTGTAGCTGGCCCTGGAGCCTGCTCAGATAGAAATAGGGGATGGTTTACGACACTCAAGAACGCCTCACTGTCCTGAATAGCACAGGCCCCCAGAAGGTTCAACCACAATTCCTTTTTTAAATGTCTCTGGCTTCCGCTCCGAGCCAGGTGATAAAATGTCCTGGCCTTCCTCACCTTTTCCCTATTTCGGGGGAGCTTTTTCTAAAACTCCACTAACCCTCTAGGTGCCTGTGAGCACTTCCTTTCAAACCACCTTTAGGGCAGGGTCAATGACATTCATTTTCAAGACATGGATGCATTTCTACAGACCACGGAAATGTTAGACTGCAAGATTTTGGATATACTGCATTTTATCAGTAAAAAGTCTACCAAGCCAAATATAGTTTTTTATGTAGTCAAATCTGGAGGATATAAAGACATTGAGTAGCAGGCCTTGCACGTTGGGAGTAATGAAATGGGGTGATCTTTTCAAGTTGTCACAAAGGGAAGAAAGATGCATGTGAGATTTTGGATTGTTAATGTTGGGAAAGCATTCCGCTAAATTAAGGACACTTGTTTTGTCACTCAAATAACAGCCTAAAAAAAGTTGTGAAACCCTCTCTGGATGAGTTCTGGGGAACAGGGTAAATTCCAAAATGTACAACAAGAGCCCTCCTTGACCTATATATCTTCTACTTGATATCATAGATTATACAATATTTTTTTATCAAACTTGCAATTGATATTTTAAAAAAAATGTTTTGTTATACACCAATTTAGTTCATACATAGATCATTTACAAAAAACAATCTAATTATACATATATTCATAAAGTTATATACATTTTTCAAAACAAGTGGGTCTCATATAATACATGATTTTAAATAAGGCTGATTCCCAGCTTTACACATTTCATACACTACAACAAATAAACTGTCAGACTCATACACCAAACCACTATAAAACCAATATGACACCAGGATGTACATAATCTCCTAGCGCCTGCATTTTTTAATCATTTATTTCAGCACTTTTGGTTGGCTTCCCATGGGTCTACTAAGGCAGGCTAGGCATGTTTTGGTAGCCACTTTGATTTGGCTGCCACCTTCCTCAGGACTAAAACATCATAGGTCATTTGATCGAATAGTATGACTGATGGGGTACGCTTGGTACTCTGTTCTAGATCGCCAGTGGTAAATTCAATTGAGATGCCTTTTGACTTCTTACTCTATCAAGAAAATTGGGTCTTTCATTCTTTTCCTTCCAAAATAGAGTCACGCCTGGTCAGTCACACCACTTGCTAACTTTTATTTTATTAGTCAGGTTAAAGGCTTCCAAAACATTTCTTCATAAAATCTTGGTATGCGAAGCAGAGTCTCCTATACCATACTTACTCAGTGCATCCTTGCTATGTCACAACAGAGCTTAAAACCGTGTAGCCATAGACAAAAGCATCATGCTTTTCTCCATAGAAAGTTACAAGAAAAGGGTATGACCCAGCTATGCCACCGGGACCTGGGTCATTGACAGTACAGAAAATAAACGGTCCCAGTGGGACAATTTAAAAGAACACAAATATTTATTCAGCAGCATCCATTAAATTACTTGTACTATGAACTTCTGCTCAATAATATTTATTCATATTGAACATCAATCTGAATGCTCAAAAACCAGCAAACATCTGGAACATATGAACACAAAATTGCCCGAACGTGTAGAAGGGAAAAAGGAAGGACTTGTGTGAGAAGTGAGGGTTAAATGCGTGTGGAAAGGGAGTGACAATATATACATCAACAATATTATTTACAAAGAAAAGGTTTGTCCTACATAACACATATACAACCAAATTACCACCCATTATGTCGCTAAATAGGCACAATTAAAAAGCACTGTTGCCCATATTGGCATATAAACAACAAAAAGTCAACGTTTCGACCCCAGCCATACTTAGGTGACCTTGATCCTTACAATGGGGTCTTCCTCAGGATTGTAAAGGGGCACCGTGAACCATCATTGGCTGGGTGGTTGAAATGATAATAGTGGGCCGGTGGACTCCTACGTCAGAGAACGGACAGATGGTGACTTCTTATTAGGTAATATCCAATTTCAATTATGTTCCTTTCAAATATATTCCTTTCAAAGAAAGGGGCTGAGATTAAATCTGAGGGTTCCTGAATTACTCGTGAAATAGAGCTGACATCACTACGTTGTAGTAAAAATTCCAAAAGGCCTCTAAAGTACCAAGTATCTCAAAGTAAAATGCATCCGTTTACTGCATCGTAAAAGTGAACGGATGCATTTTGCGGCCAAGCGCGGTGGCAGGAGGAAGAGCCTGCCTGCACGGCAGGCTGAGGACTCAAAGAACAATGAGACAGTGAGCGGGGGCAGGGCAGGCTCTTCATGAGCTGGCAAAGCAGACCGATGGCGCTGGCAGGGTATTATTGAGGGAGGAACCCCAAGGAGAGGCTGGGCCTAAAGATCTAACATGGAGGCCTCTCCCAGGGACGAGCAATGATACTGGACCTGCTTCTGGACTTCGCCCAATTATTAAGAGGTCCAGGTGGGCGGGAGCTCAGGCAGCTCGGCACAATGCCACCCCCTCGGGCAAGGATATGGGTGGCAAGTTGGCCCCAGGTGGAGGTGACGGTGAGGGGGTGAGGATTTCCCCTGCATCCTTCCCAGGTGAGAGGGCCTGGATCTGGTGGCGAAAATAAAAGAGCAGCACTGGATCATTCAAGAATCTGAGGAGAGATGGGCCAGGATGTCTGAGGCAAGGGAGTGGGCAGAGATGACAGCCACCGGGTGGGGGTCAGGGTGGCATAAGTGGGAAATGGATGAGACAGGGGCGCAAGACGTGGAAGAGGAGGCAGCAGGGGGCATGTGGTATGGGTTGCAGACAAGGAACGTTTAAGAAAGGGGACAGGGACCACCAGCATGGCGGTGAGGCCCGTGGATCAGCCGGTGAGGCCGGTGGGGGCAGGGTGGCACCAGTGGGGCGCACGACAGCCTCGGTGCCTCGGCGCTGGTCGAAAGGCATACCAGCGCTGGTCGGAAGCAGTAGAGGGTCCGCGGCAGCCTACCCTCCAGCGAGGGATCGTGCTGCAACGGCGTCCGCAAAGGAGTGCGCTGGAAAGAGTGGAGTGGGTTTGAAAAGGCAGAAGAGAGTGGTACAGGAGTATATGTGGGGGCCAGTGGAGAATGAGGCCGAGCTAGTGCTCGATTACGGGGATGAGAGTGACGAGTTGAAAGAGGGTGAAGTGCATGATGAGGATGAATGGAAAGGGGGCTCCGGGGAGAAGGTTGGTGTTTTACAGGAGGCAAGTGCGGCCAAGGACAAGTCGAAGCCGATGGAGCAGAAGAAGACCGGCAGCCGGGGCAAGGACAAAGAGGTCCAAGGAGGACTGTCAGGTAATGGGGACTGGTGGAAAGCATGGTATTGGGGAGCTAAGGCTGGTAAGGCAAAAACCTGCTGGTCGGTGGGTGTGGGCGAAGGGACAGTGAGGGACTTTGAGGAAACAGGTGCAGGTGCAGCGCCTGCGTTGGGCAAAGACAACAGTGGCACGAAGAAATTAGTGGGCACAAGTGTCCAGACAGACAAGATGGACAGGATTGAAGGAAAGGAGGACAATACGGATGAAAAACACCAAAAGAAATTACCTTATATGGGGCTGGCGATGCCATTAGGTTCAAATCTGTCTGACAAAACTAAGAGTAGGCTATGGAAGCATGAATATGTTAACGTTTTCAAATTATTACGTAGGGAGATACAGGCTAAGGAGCGGTCAAAAGAGGAGAAGCGGAAGTTGACAAGGAGGCCGAGGGTCCCCATTAATATGGAGAATTGGACTTCGGCTTTCCTAATTTATGCTAACATTTACTGTGAGAAGTATTTGGACAGGGGGATTGCCTTACTGAAGTATATAGATGTTATTCCGAAGGCACAGATGTATTTTGTGGGGTTTCACCTGGCTGATCTATGATGAAGAATTTAGGGCCAGGGTCAGTATTAACTCAGACAAACCTTGGGGCGTGGTGGATTAGGAACTTAGGATGCATTGGATGTCCTCCACGCAATCCTCAGCATCCATGCATACAGCCAGTGGCCTGCCGGTGATGTATTCCTCAGCAAGGGGCGTCTAGTATTGTAGCACGAGGATCAGGTGTCCCTATAAAGCAGGCGGAAGGCACCATGGGGGCATGTTGGAACTTTAATAAGGGATTTTGATCCAGGCACCCTTGTAAATTTAAACATGAATGCTCCAAATGTGAGGGAAGTGCTTTACCTTGGTTACCCCAGCAGAACAGTGGATGGTAACAAAGGGACGAGGACAGTCTGGTCATAAGGGCCCCTACCACAGTTAGGATTGAGGCCATGGGCCCGTGGCTCTCGAATTATCCTGATAGGGAATTGGCATTACGAATATAGTGGGGTTTCATCGAGGGCTTCCAGGTAGGATATTAGGGTCTGAGGGGGCGTAGATGGGCACACAACTTGAAATCAGCCAGAGAATTGTCACAGGTGGTAGCAACAAAATTTAAAAATGAAGTTGAAGAAGGGAGGATTGCAGGTCCATTCATGGTTTGGCCCCTGCAGGATTTGATGATATCGCCTCTGGGGGTGGTGCCTAAAAAAGAGCCAGGGGAGTTCAGGATGATTCACCTCCTATCATGGCCAGAAGGGGGTCCGTTAATGACTTCATTGCGGAGGAAGACTTGAGGGTGCTGTACGCCTCAGTCGATGATTCCATCTGATTGGTAAGGGAGTGCAGGCAGGGTGCCGAAATGGCAAAATGCGATATCAAATCTGCGTTTCGTTTACTGCCAATATAACCAATGGATTTTCCGCTACTGGGGATGCAGTTCGAGGGTGCCATTTGTGGACAAAGTCTTGCCAATGGGCTGTGCGATTTTGTGTGCACTCTTTGAAATGTTCAGTACTTTCCTGCAGTGGGTGTTCAAGAAGATCAGTGGTCACCGGGGGCGTGTAGCATTACCTGGACGACTTTTTGTTTGCAGGGAAGGTAGCATCTGGGGGTTGCACGAGGGCACTGCATCATTTTGAGGGACTGACACAGGAGTTTGGGGTGTCTTTGGCGCCAGAAAAAACGGCAGGGCCCAGCTGCAAACTGACATTCCTGGGCATTGAACTGGATTCTGTACATTGGGTGGCACAGCTACCTAAAGAAAAAGTGGAAGACATTCAGGCCTTTCTGTTATGGGTGGTGGGTGAAAGAAAGATTGAGTTGAGAGCAGTGCAGAAGCTATTGGTTTTCCTGAATTTTGCGTCCAAGGTGATGAGAGCAGGGAGAACGTTCTGCCGGTGCCTTGGCATGGCCATGTCGGAAGTTGTGCTTCCACACCACAGGGTACGGATTTCAATGGGAATCAGGGCAGATCTGGGAGTGTGGCAGATGTTTTTGCCCGATTTCAATGACATATCTGGATTTTGTAGAGGAAAACACAGTTTGGCAGGTGCAAATCTTTTGAGATGCGGCAGGTGCTTTGGGTTTTGCACTGTTTTGGGATGGATGTTGGTGTGCTGAGAAGTGGCCAACACACTGGTTGAAGCAGGGACAGAGCATTGCATTTTTGGAGTTTTTTCCACTGTTGGTGGTGCTAGCGATTTGGGGTACCAAACTGCAGAATCGGACGGTGCTTTTCCATGTGGACAACATGACAGTGGTGAAACTGGTGATCAGGCAGAAGGCGAGGGATTTGAGGGTTTTGCGGTTGTTGCGTAGGTTTATGCTAGGTGTTTGAAGATGAATGTGGTTTTTCGTGCCAAGCATGTCCCAGGAGCCAGCAATGACATTGCGGATGCTTTGTCTTGTTCGCAGTGATTTCAAAGACTGCTGCCTGGAGTGGAGGAATGCATGAAAGGGTTGCTGGACAACATCTGGGTCTGGGGGGAGTGAGAGTGATAGGCCTGGTCAAAAAGTCCTTGGCAGAATCCACAAGATGGAGCTGCAACCGGGTGTGGTCTGAATTTGGGGAGTTTATGGGGCAATCTGGAGCCTCACGCGACAGGACACAGAGCAGGGAGTGTTGAATTTTGTTCTGCGTTGCATTGATAAGGGTTTGTCATAGACAACAATAGCAGGAAAATTGACAGGAATATCTTTTTACAACAAACAATATTTAGGTTTTGATCCCGCCAAGGATGAAATCCTGAGTAGGATGTTAAAAGGTTGAGGGCCTGAATGAGGTGTTGGGGGGGGAGTTTTTGAGGGAGGCCATAACAGTTGAGTTATTACAAGGTATATTGGGGGTTTTGCTAAACTGTTGTTATGACCTATTTGAGGTGTTGATATTTAGTCTATGTATGATTTGGATGTTTTTCGGGGCTTTTCGGGTCTCAGAGTTGTTGGGAACCGCACGGCAATTGGGGGTGTCATATGAGGAGGTGAGACTGGACCAGGGCCACTTGGGGATCTGCCTGAGTCGCTCCAAGATGGATCAGGCAGGAAGAGGGAGATGGGTTTGGTTCAATAAGAGTGGCTACAGTGGTGCATGCCTGGTACGGGAGTGGCAGGACTATATCTCAAGACAGGGACAGGCGTCAGCGGTGATTTTTTACCATGCGGCAGGGGGACGAGTACCGGCTTTTCAGCTGTTAGCTTGCGCATGGTGCAACGGAAAGTGGGCAAGGATCCAGCTATGTTTGGGACACACTCTTTCCACATTGGTACCGCTACAGCGGCGGTGCATTTAGAATGGTCCTGGGGCAAAGTTTGCCAGATTGGTAGATGGAGGTCCAGGTGCTGCGAGAGGAATGTGCGCAAATAAGGGCCTAGGACAGGAGGTAGGGTAAGGATACGAGATATTTGCACGAATGGGGGGAGGGGTGTTCTTCAAGACTAATCTATTTCCTTTTTGTCGTAGGATGCGTGAGCAGCCCAGGAACCATGACAGTTACCTGGATCGTGGGACATTCGTTTGTCCACTGGGAAGCCAAATATGCAGACCAACAGGCGTATGGATATAACCTGGGGTTGAGGAGCAGCCACCGTGAAGTTTGGTGGTGGGGAAAAGGGGGCATGAGATGGGGGGGCTTTATTGCCATGGCTGACGAAGATGGGACCACATGCTGGCCTTACATTTAGGAGAGAACGATCTGGTAAGTTTGTCGGGACTGACAATACTGCAGCACGCGCAGAAAGATTTGGAGGCGATAAAGAGGAATTTTGCTGGAACATGGTTAATATGGACTGAATTTGTGCCTCACAAAGTATAGAGGGGGGCTGTCAAACATACAGCTATTGAAAAAGCTCACAGGAAATTGAATAGGGCGATGAGGGTTTTCTGCCAGGTGTGGGACATAAAAGTGATTGGCCGTTTGGGACTGACTTAAGTTGGAGGAGCCACTCCTGTTCAGGGATGATGGGGTGCACCTTTCGTAGATGGGGAACGCATATTATATGATGGAAATGCGAGATGCGATTAGTAGATTGTGGAATGAGTCCATCTGGTGTTGCAGGGAATATTGAGAGTTGGTGAAAGGTGCTGTTAGAAATGGGAGTCTCTAGTTGGCTGATGTAGGTACCTTTGTCCAAATAGTGGCCCTTGCTTCTAGTCAGGGTAAGGGGGATACACTCCTAAAATAACCCCTGCTCACCCCCTTGGTAGCTTGGCACGAGCAGGCAGGCTTATCTCAGAGGCAGTGTGCAAAGCATTTGTGAACACATACAGTAATGCAGTGAAAACACTACAAATGGACACCACACCAGTTTAGAAAAATAAATATTCTTTATCTAAACCAAAGCAAGACTAAACGACAAAAATCCACAGTACAGGCATCAAGATATCTTCAAAAATAGGTTATTCACAAAAATAAAGCTTGTAGCAACAAATAACTCCACTTGGAGCAATAAAGACGTTGTGATCAGTGGAAATACCAAAGTAGGGCGCCAACCACGAAGTGCGCGGCGTCGGGCCCGGAGTCAAGCAGACCCCCAAAGAACAGTACCTTGAAATTGATGAAAGCAAAGACAGTTCAGGGCATCGGGGAGGTGCGGCTTCGAAGGCGCTACGCAGCATTGACTCCTTACAACTCCAGAGGAGGTGCAACCTCTATTCCTTACTGAAGCGCAGGGGAGGTGAGACGGTGGTTCCTTACTACGTCGGGGGAGATGACGTCACGATGGCACTGAAACCACTGTTCTTTGTGATGGCGCGATGTCGATGGATTCGGAGATTACCCATGTCGAGGATCGGCTCCGCAATGATGAAGTCGACTTTGGAGTCGATGCGGCACGGTAGCAGGTGTCGGGCCTACATCGCAAGTCGGAGCAGCGCTCACGGCTTCGGTGCAGGTAGCCTCGGTGTTGCAATTTCCTTCTGTAGCAGCTGAAACACCTGTTCCAGATGCAGAGAGACAAAAGGGGAGAAGTCTTTGTGTTCCTGAGACTTCACAACAGGAGGCAAGCTCAGTTTCAAGCCCTTAGATATCTTTTCTATCTTTTCTTCAAGCTGGTGACACAGCAAACAGCAAAGTCCTTTTTCTCCTTTCCTTTGCCGCAAGCAGCCAGTGCAGGTCAACCTAACACAGCACACAGCAAAGGGGCAGTATTCCTCCTCAGCTTCTCTGGCTCTTCTACTTGGCAGAGGTTTCCTCTTGATTTTCCAGAAGTGATATAAAAGTCTGGGGTCTGGGACCCACTTTTTATACACACAAATCCTTTGTTCTCTGAAGGCAGAGAGTGTCTGTACCCAGCCAAAACCAGTTCTGTCTTCACTGGTGCAGCTTCCTGGCAGGAGGTGGAGACAGCATTGTTGAAGGCTGACCAGGCCCATTCAGGTGAAAAGGAAATCTCCTCCTCCTACTCCAAATGCAACCCAGGTCTTTTCAGTCCAGCCGTGACTCATCAGACTTCTGGAGCCACAGCCCTCTCCAGCCCCCTATCATCCAAAAGCCAGACATGCAATACACAAACCTAGCAGAGGCACACTGAATGTTTAGGCAAGAAAATACCCACTTTCTAAAAGTGGTATTTTCAAACACAGAGGGGCCAATTCCGATCCTGTATTTTTTTTCCCCGTACGAATCGTATCCGTATTTTTTTCTGTACGAATCATACAAGTCAAGTCCGACCCGTGAAGTACGATCCATATGGGAAAAAGTACATACGGATCTGCACGATCCGTACGAATCGTAGCTGGAAAATTAGTACGAGACGGACCCGGACACTTCTCCGTACAAATTGTAAAAATGAAGTCCGACTGTACTAGTACGATCCGGACCGGCTTTACAATTTACGATTCGTGCGGAAAAGGTCCCGTACACGGGGAATGACTTTGCCCGCTATGAAGCGAAGTTTGTATGCACCGTAGCCCCAGCGCGAATGTATGGTGCGTACCCCCAGCGTGTAGGTACGCACCGTACCCCCAGCGCGTAGGTATGCACCGTACCCCCAGCGCGTAGGTATGCACCGTACCCCCAGTGCGAATGTACGGTGCGTACCCCCAGCACGTAGGTACACACCGTACCCCCAGCACATAGGTATGCACCGTACCCCCCATGCGAATGTATGGTATGTACCCCCAGCGCATAGGTACGCACCGTACCCCCCAGCGCGTAGGTACGCACCGTACCCCCAGCGCGTAGGTACGCATCCTACCCCCAGCGCGTAGGTACGCACCGTACCCCCAGTGCGAATGTATGTTGCATACCCCCAGCGCGTATGTATGGTGCGTACCCCCAGCGCGTATGTACACACCGTACCCCCATTGCGAATGTACGGTGCGTACCCCCAACATCGCATATGTACGGCGGATGTTACGGGTACGCGATGTTGTGGGTATGCACCATACATACGCGATGGCGGTCTACGCACCCGCACCGTACATAAGCAATGGGTTGTACGCACCGTACATAGCAATGTCCGTGTACGCACCTCACATCCACTACGCATGGGGGTGTGTGGCTGTACGACTCGTACCCCTGTACCGTACTGAACCACGGACACTGTAAAACAGCACAAGGAGGGCATATTCGACTCGCACAACACCACAAAACACGTCTACACTGCACAAAAAATGGAAAGGACTGACCTGGACACATCCAAATAGGCAAACAGAGGGGCAAACTCACAACCACCTCTTATAACACACCCACCAAAAATTCAAACTGAGCCCCACCCACAAATGGACCAATAAAAAGGGACCACACACACAAACCATGAGCCTTTGCAATAGACTCACTACTGCTACAGAGCACACACAAACCACTGCACCCATCCACCTTAACATATACACCTTCACACACACCCCTTCACACATACCCCCTCTCCACGTTCAGACACACACCGTCACATTCAGACCCACACACCCACAACCATCCACACCTTCACCCCACACCATGCCCACCGACGAGAATCCAAAGTTCACAAGGGAGGAGCTGGAGATCCTTGTCAATGAAGTCATCAGAGTCGAGCCACAGCTGTTTCGAACATTGGTCAGACAGACCAGCATAGCTGAAAAATCACGCCTGTGGCAGAGGATCGTCGATAGGGTGAATGCTGTTGCACCCATCAGAAGGACCAGGACCGAATGCCAAGCCAGGTGGTACGATCTGCGGAGGGCGGTCAAGAGAAAAATGAATGAAGAGCACGCCCAGACCAACATCACTGGAGGTGGTGCGCCCCGCAGACAAGTACATTACCATCCCTGGGAGGAGAAGGTGATGGCCATGCTTCCGCCGGTGGGAGCACATGGACTCCAAGGACCTCCAGAGCCTGGTGAGTACACAAACAACTTACGTAACATGGGGGTAATGGCATCCACACCCCAACTACACCAAATGCACGCAACTACCCCCAAGCCCTCACCCGCCAGAACCACAGTCACAAACAATGCGAATGCCAATAACATGTGTATGCCCCATTGAGAAAGCAAGGCCATGCTATGTCCCATGCTACACGAAGCACCAACCCAAGAATGGATGTCCGGTATGCTGGGAGGGTGGGAGCACCAAAACGCATGTTTGAATTCCAAACCAGACACAATTGCCCTCATCCCATATGGCCCAGCTACATACCCATGCACCATGCACAATGCCCAGGGATTGGAAAAGTACTGACAAGATAGCTCACACTTGGCCCTGGTGTAGGCAGCACAAGGCCCTCCTGTGACCAGTGCAAACACAAACACCAACACAACAAGGTCAGATATCTAGGACAGGAATTCACACTCACTGGCATGGCAGCATGCTCCATGGGGAGACAGCTACATCACCTGGGAGCCCCAGTGCCAAATCACACTACACCCACCAGCAGGCCCTGTCACACACACCCCTTACACAAGCAGACACCACCAGGACAGGCAATGGATTTACCCACTGCCACAATGGACATGTAACACAACAAGACCAATACATAGCCGAAGAAGCACCCAAGCCACAAATGGACATGTCAAAGACTCAGGAGAACATATCAATCTGTCCCCCGCAACATACCCATACACAAGTGAAAATTGTGGAGAATGCTAGGCACATACAACTACCTGGAGGAAGAGTGCCAACTTGAATGTGTATGAAACATGCATGTAGCATGAAACAGCATTAACATTGTCTGTCTCTCACACACAGGGCAACGTGATGAACATCCCCCAACAATGGGGGTGAAGAATCACAGTCACAGGCTCGGGAGGAACCAGATCCCACCAGCAGCAACGCCTCTCAACACTCGGTGGATGACCCCGACCGACCTGGACCCTCTGGTGTCCAAGCCCCTGCAGAACCTGGTTCAGCGACATCTGTGCCAACCACCACCCCCATTCCTGCCACATCACAGGAGACACCCAGGAGCCCTGCCCGCAGTGAACAGAGCCAGTCTGACCAGGAGGGACAAGGTGTGCCGGGCACCCAGGAGGAGGCAGACAACACCGCCACTACCATCCCTCAGGGGTCCCGTCGACCCTATGTGCCCACAACGGCAGGCCAGGCTCGTGTGGGCAGGGGTGGCGGGAGTGGAGGCAGGCGGAGGCGAGAACCTGACCAGCCAGCTGAAGGGAGCGGTATGTCACACATCCGCAACATCATGGAGGCATACCGGCGTGACACCAGGGAGATCAGCCAGGTAGTAGAGATCAAAAACCAGCAGGCCGAGCAACACGCCAGTCAACAACAACACCAAGGACGGATGGAGGCAAGACTGACTGAGCTCCTGGCGGTGCAAAGGGACATAAGCCATTCACTCCGTCGGATCGCCGACAACATGGGCAACCCTCCCTGTGCCACCAGGCGCAGACCAGCACCAGCCACAGGGAGGGAGGAGGAGGAGGATTCGTCCGACGAAGCGTCCCAAACATTGTCAAGGCCTGCATCTGAGGGTCCCCGGAGGAAGGTTGGTTGTCCACGGAAAAGACCGTGAGAGGCAGCGGACCATCCACATCTCCCAGGTCACCTGGCCTGGCACCTGGCCTTCATGTGCAACAGCATCACCTCATTGATTGACATCATCTGCCACATGGACTTGCTGGTCACAGTCCGACCAATGATGCCAAACACTGTGGGCTGGACTCTGATGACTTCAAATGGCAAGGATCCCATCTCCCCCTGTGAACTTTGGATTCTATGGTCCCTGCATTTCCCCATTTTCTGTGCACAAATCACGCCCCAGAGCTAGAAATTAAAAAACGTAATAATTGAAATTTCATGTTGCAGTCATTTAGCATGAGTCCACAACATACCTGTGGGGATATGTCACAGTATGCCTGAGTGTGGAACTAACTCCAGCCATCCATACACTTGGATCTGAGTCCGGTCGAGGACACACATGGCTCACAATGTATCACAAAATACAGACATGGAGCACAACACTCACACGTGATTGCCTCAAGCTGCTGAGGGGGGGCTTGCTATATTGCTCTGACGGACCAATTTGGAAGAGTTACATGAAGGTGTAGATGTCATGGGGACGGTCTGTCTTGCCTTGGAGTGGATCTATCTGGGGGTCATCAGCAGCATGTGGAGGGTGTTGCAGCATGAGGTACAGATGTTGGTGAGTTGCATGTTAATTGTGAGCGATGGGTCCATGATGAACACCAGCTTGCCTGCGTGGCCACTGGGTGCTGGTGCGGTGCACAGACTAGTGGGACACAAGGAGTTGACCCAGCCGTAAGGGGACAATCCTCAGATGATGACCTCTGTCCTGTCCAAGTCCTGCCTTAGATGGCTGATGTTCAGCCATTCATCAACGGATCGCATGCCTTCTTGAAGTTTGGATCTGGCAATGGCTGGCTCTTTGGTGAGTTTGAGGAGCAGCTGGGTGTCAATGGCATACCAGATGATGATGAGGTTGTGTGCACATGTGATGGTGGAGAGGAGGGTCATGGAGACATTAAAGATCGTCACGCTGAGAGTAGAGCCCTGTGGCATGGACCAGATGACCCCAGTGTACTACATGTTGCAGGGTGGAGGCAGACTCCCTGGGCCTTGCTGGTGAGCTACTTTCTGATTTAATCCTGGGCCCTCCTCTGGATACCAGTGTTGGAGATGTGTGAGCTGACAGTGTGGTAGCACATGGTGTAGAATGCCGTTGAGAGGTCAAGGGTGGTGGCCTCACCATTGTTGAGCAGGGCAAAGTAGTCATTGGTGGTGGCAATGATGACGGTTGCAGTGGTGTGATTACTGTGTAAAACGGTCTGGTGCCGGTTGGCTGGAGCTGGTTGCATGTAGGAAATTGGTCAGTTGCTTGTTGAGTGTCTTCCTGGTGACATTTGCTGGGTAGGGAAGTAGGGTGATGTACCAGGAGATCCTGCGGTACTGCCGTCCGTTGTTTAAGAAGGGCCTGGGGCTCTGCATGCCTTCTGCAGCCATGGAATGGAGACATTCATGACGCGCTGGACGTGGGCTTCAAGGATGGCGAATGATGTGGTTGAGATGTTGTGTGGGAAGGGGCCTGATGGAGAGCCAGAGTGGATGGTGCACATGATCCCGGTTGTGTACTTGCTGCTGACGGGAGTCCATGACCTGAAGGGGGTTTGTTCAGCGGATAATAGTGCTGTCTGCCTCTGTGTGCCAAGGCTGTTGTGTATGGCCATGAGCTTGCAGTGGTACAAAGTTGCAAGGGATGTGATCTGCCTTGCAAGGGTGGGGTGTCTTGGATGGAGATCTGCTGTCAGTTCACTCACAATGCTGATGAGCTCCTTGATGTCGTGTGTTTGGGTGTCTCAGCACTATCTGAAGTATCTCCACTTGTCCTTGCTGATGATATGGTGATGGCTGTGTGTGGTGTTTTCCAGGGCTGTAAGGAAAATGATGTCTCTTTGTGTTGCAAGGTTTGCACAAGAGTCCGGCTAGGTCTGTAGGAGTCCAGTAGGTCTGGACTTGTCCCAGGTGCCTTAACTGTTGTTGTGCTTCACAGGAAAGTCCGTCAATGTGGCAAGATTGTTGGATCAGTTGCTGATCCAGTGTGTGAGTTTGCAGGGTGTGGCGGTGGTGTTGTTTTGAGTGTCCCACACAGCTTGTCTGTGGTGACTTACATCAAGCATCTTTGGGGGATCGATAGCGGGGTTTGTGGCACTGTGTTGCTTGTTGGAGACATGGATTCAAATGTTGATGGACCAATGATGGATGGTGGTGTGTGTCCCCTCCAGCAAGAAGTTACTGGCCCCCAGTCACATGTAGCCTGTGGAGGTGAGGGCCTGCATGCAGATGTATGTTTTGATGGCTTAGCGGAATAGTGGATGTAGGCCTGCAGATCTGTAGATGAGTGTTACTCCGAGGGTTGCTAGGGAGTTGCTGCGAACCCGGACTTGTGACTCTGAGGGTGTACTTGTGAATAATTAGCAATTCAGCCCCCGGGATTGGTGTTGGCGTCCCTGCGGGTGATCTTGGATCCGTCTGAGATGGCAATGAAGACGTCATGTGCTGAGGATGCTTTTGTCCAGGTTACTGTAATGAAGGTGATGTGTGGGGCTGTAGTGTTGAGGAGGTAACAGAGTCAAATGGCGTGCTGGTGGATGGAGCAGGTGTGGAGTAGGAGGCACATGCAAAGGTGTTGTATGTGTGCTTAGGGGTTGCCTGATGGCAGGAGGATGATTGTCACAAGGACATTGCTTGGAGAGTGGCTGCAGCATGAGCCTGTTGTGTGACGTGGGTCATGCAAAGACTAGAGGGTCGTGCACTGTGCATGTTGCAGGCGCAGACGGTCCTGCCTTTGGCACAGCGCTGGGGCTACAGTGGCACAGAAAAGCTGCTGGCTGCATTTCAAATAGGTGGAGGGGGAAGGGCTGAGCATTTTTGAAGCGTGGGGGTTGCAGAATCAGGGCACTCAGAATGGCGTGGCCGCAGGTGAGGCAGCAGCAGGCGGAAGGGGTTAGAAATCATGCAAAAATCAACGCACAAAGACAAGGAGGTCTACAAGGCACATTGCAACAGGTGTATGTCAAGGAAGGAGTGTCAGCTCACTCATGGGTCACTCCCAGGAAGTGTATGATCAATCACCATAAATTACAGCCACTGCATCAGGCAACAAAATGCGGAGATGCGCAAAGGAGACACACCATCAGCAGGCATTCACGTCCCTTTGTGGGCAGCAACCTGCACAAATACATAAACAACCAGGTACTTCATGCACAATAGAGATCATTAGCCATGAAGCACTGCATGCATGTTGCCAAAGTACACACACACTCATATGCTCAATCTTTGTCAATTATGCCATAGATGACGCATGCAAACTGGTAAGAGATCTGCAGTGACCGAGATGAGGCACTTTGGATTGTGCTGAACACCTTTATTCCACATACACACACAAAGGGATATGCCTCCATATTAACAGACTCACAGGTCAGTTGACAGAACATGTGGGACATACGCTGGACCCCCCCTTCACAACACGGATGATGTCAATCCCAATGAACTGGCACACAAGGTAAGGGGATGAGCAAAACACATCCTGCTGCACACGGAGAGGCTGCAATTCCCCATAGAGCATGTTGTTGTGATGTCCCCCACTATGTCCACCCGAAGCATTTGCAATGTTTCAGAGCCAAGGTTCACACACATTGATGCCTTCATCAGACGCTATATTCCACTACAGATGACTGTCAAGAAGGCTGACTATCATGTCATGGGAGTGATGCTACATGTTATATGCTCCATGGTGAGAAGACATGATACCACAATATGCACAGAAGCAGTCACCACACATTCCCAACCTGTACCACCACCAAAAAGCCTTGCTGCAATACTTACCCAAACTGACATTTCCAAATGTCCGAGCATGGAACACTGATTCAGCACACGTTGCAATCCTCACGAGGAATAGCAGGAGGACAACGATGACACGACCAGACAACAGGTGCAAAATACCTGGGAATGACAGACACACGAGAAGTCACCTAAAACAATTCTCAACGCACACATGTAAGTGTACAAAACATGAACAATGTTGGACACATGTAAATTGACAATCAAGTCTCTCCGCAAAACTGTGCTGCATGACATCATCACTCGAGTGACACATCAGAACACACATCCAAGTCACTTTGCATTCAGTCAGCTGGACACACACATTGCAACATATGACAATCAATGCTACAAGCTTCCATACTCATAGCCAGTGACTCACCATTATGAGAAGAAGTTACGTATGAGCTGACTCCGGATATCATCCACCTCCTCCTCCTCATCACTAGCCTTGTGACCAAGCCCTTGATCCTCCACGGGTGGATGTTCCTGCTCATCTGGATCCAGGATGAGTGGCACTGGCTTCTCAACTGCCATGCAGCACACAATGAAGAATTTGCAGACCTTCTCCGGGGCATAAGGGAGGGACCCACCTATCTGGTCTAGGCACCGGAATCGGCTCTTCAGGAGTCCAAACGTCCTCTCAATCACTCGCCTGGTCTGCCCGTGTGCATCGTTGTACCGGTGATCTGCAGCTGTTCTTGGGTTGCGGAGAGGTGTCATCAGCCATGGCATGTTGGGATAGCCAGAGTCCCCTACATGGAAACATCATGTAAATAAGTGGGTCAGGAGATGCCGTAAGAGACAAAGATACCGCAACACATAGGACAAAAAGACTATACCCACCAACAAGACATGCTCGTTCGTTGTGCAGCCGCAGCATCATATGTGGCACCCTGCTACGCCTCATGATGTAGGCATCGTGTGCTGATCCTGGAAAACGTGCACAGACATGGGAAATCAGCATGTTAGCAAGACACACCACAAGGGCATTAATCGAGTGGTAATGTTTGCGGTTGCGAAAGGCTTGTTCCTATGCCCTGGGTGGGACGCACTAGTTGTACACGTATGTGTACACGCTGGTAGTACACATACGTGTACTACCAGTGCCTACACGTATGTGTACAAGTATGTGTACGCACTAGTTATACACGTACATGTACTACCAGTGCCTACGTGTACAACCAGTGCCTACACATACGTGTACGCACTAGTAGTACACGTACGTGTACTACCAGTGCCTACATGTACGTGTACAATAGTAGTACACGTATGTGTACTACCAGTGCCTACACGTACGTGTACAAGTACGTGTACGCACTAGTTGTACACGTACGTGTACGCACTGGTAGTACACGTACTGTACTACCAGTGCCTACACATACGTGTACAAGTACGTGTACGCACTAGTTGTACACATACGTGTACTACCAGTGCCTACACGGACATGTACAAGTCCGTTTATGCACTAGTTCTACACGTACGTGTACTACCAGTGCCTACACGTACGTGTCAAATGCACTGTGCAACTGGTGCCGTAGGGGTACGTGTGAAACGCACCGTACCTGTGTGTGGCTTTCAAAATTACATAGGGGAGCCATAAGGGACAAGTATTAGGCCCTAAATGCATCCTGTTTGTCATGGATAGCGAGTTTTCTCTTCAAATTTTTCCATCAGGTGTCCTGGAAAAGTCAGTTGGCCACAAAATACAATGTTGCAAAGTGGTTGTTGACTTGACATGATGCTCTAAATTTGAACGATGCAAATGCTGTCACTGGTGTATGTTTAAAGGGATTGGAGTAAACGTAAGATGCGAATGATTCTGACCAATCACTATGTACTCCTCAAAATGAATGCCCCTCAGCAAGACAGATATAAGGCAGCCAGAAGCCATGAGAGGGCACTTGCCTGCACAACTTTCCTTGCTGGACGTCCTCCTCCCACAGTACACCAGCCTGTATGGGAGACCAGGGGAGCAGGTGAGTGCTGAGTCCACTACCTTTGCCTATGCACCTGTTGTGTGACTGTCAATATTGTGTCCAGGTGGGACTGACATGCAATGTTGTTCAGAGTGTGTCCCGGGGGGGGGGGGGTCATGCTTATGACTCTCATGCAGAGCATCATGTAGTTCCTGTGTGCACTCCTCACTTGCATGGTGCTTACAGTGACTTTCACTGCATAGTGCATGAGACATTCAGCCTGGCTAATCCTTGGGGGCTTTTAATCCTGTTGTCCTGAGGTGATTCAGTGGTCCCCCCGGTGTGACAGGTGACTGTACCCACAGATGTGTATGAGTTGAGTGGACCTGTGGTGAGAGTGTCCAAATGACGTGTACGACCTCATGGACATTGATGTGTGTGAATGTTCCTTGTCATGTGGGTGAGTGTCTATGTGAAGTGTTACACCACAGCTGCATGTTGGAGGCTACTGATCTAACCATCTGATGTGACAAGTGAGCCGTGCTGTGTGTCTGACTTGCAGAGCTAGCACGACACCTGTGACTCCCCCCTTGCAAATGGCACATGTGCAGAGTGAGGGTTGTATCCGCTGTTGTCAATGACAGGCCAGTGATTTGTGGCTGGGTGTGTCTGTCTAGTCTGCTGAGGGTGCGTCAGTGGAGTGGGACATGTGACTGCATGGCACGTGCTGCCCATCAGCCTGCTGTTGCATGTGCTGCACAGTGTGTGGCATGTTCATTGAGTGTTTTGCACCCCTCATGCCACCTGTAGACTTTCAATGCCATGTACTGCATTGGCGCTTGCACACAGGCCAATTTCATGTTGTGAATGAGGCTATTCATGTCAGCATCCTATGCCCTGTTCAACATTTCAAAGATGTTCTAATGTGTGTCTCTGGGACATGGAACAGGTGTATTGATGTTGTGTCACTTTGTCATCCTGACAGGTAACTGCCTACGAGAAGGGGGTGATCTGGACCAATGTCGTCAGGGCCGTGAGGACTGCGGGGGCGTGATCGGCAGCTGGCCCAGGTCCGCAAGAGGTGGCAGGACATCCGGTGGTGGACCCGGCGGATCGCCTGGGTCCAGCTCAAGCTCTCTCCTCCTCGCCCCCACGGCGGCCGCCGACACCTGACCCACCACATGAAACGTGTCTTGGCGGTGGTCTTCCCTGAGCTCGATAGGCAGTTACAGGAGAGACTGCAGCAAGGAGGGGGTAGGTACATGGCTTTTTGTCGTGTTATGTGCCGCCAGCTTTAGGAAGTGCTATTTTGCATGAATACACTCCCAGAGTTCATATGTGCAGTGCATTTTCTGTTCCCAAATGTCACCTGGGGATCTTTTTCATCCCTTCCTCTCCTTGACATGTGTCCCCTGGTGTGTGTGTAATCACATTTGCACATGGTCATCTAGGGTGCCAGTACATCTAAGTGCACATTGCTTTCTGCATCATGTGGGAGGGTGATCTGTGACTTGTGTCGGTACCTCGCCTGTGCCATGACCTGTTCACTATGTTGGGGGTCCATAGGTGTTGTCACTGATGATTGATGCTGATTCTCAACATAGGAGTGTGAGCTTTCAACTAGACACCCTTGCAGCATGCATGAGCAATGTTGCGGCCTCAGACATGATGTGCATGAGTGTGAGATATGCATAGTGCCATGACGGTTGAACATGGTAGAGTCAGCTCATTCCAGGACCATGGAGCAGTGTGCCCACTACAGTCCCCTGAGACACCCTGGCCTCCTAATCATGAGTGTCATCCAACACTGTGCACATTCTCTGTGTGTGCTGCATAGGGCTGCCTCTGTGGCATTGTTCCCTGGCCTAGTTTGGATTTTGTTAATGTGTGCTACATGTGTCCACTGGACAGGGATACACCATTTTGCTTGTGCATACTCACACTGGGCAGTGCCTGTGTGGCTATTCACAACAAACTGTTGATGGTTGTTTGTCACAAATATGTGTTGTCAGCCCCACGAGGTGATGTGGTGTAAATGAAGCTTATGCATTGTCCTGGGTGTGGACATGTGTGCCACTCCAGATGACAGGCAGTAGGTCATATGTGTAGCCAACTGTGTAATCAGGTGACGGATGGCCTGGTGACAACTGACATGTTTCAAGTTGTTACTCTTCATGAATTGTAGCTTGGCACTCACAGCACTTGTCAACAGTTGTTCATGTTTAACATGTGGAAATTTGATGATTTGTGTTAAGAACACTGATGTGCCTGCATGCAATATGTCGCACAAGGCAGTGCACACAAAAGTACATTGACACTGTCATTGAATAAGCTGGCACCTTTTCAAAGAAGCTACTGTTATAAATAAATGGTGTTGCAGATTCTCCATATACATGTTCCCACGGTGGTCTTGATTTTGTGAGACTCATTAGTTGTCTGTGATACAAACAAATGAGTGTCAAGACGTCAAGACCTCTGTGGGCCCATGTATATGTACTTTCTGCAACACCATCTATTTCTAACAGGGGCTCCTCCGAAAAAGTGCCAGCTTCTTCAATGACAGTGTCAATGTACTTTTGTGTGCACTGCCTTGTGCAACATATTGTATGCAGGCACATCCGTGTTCTTTTCACGAAATGGCCAATTGGCACATCCCAAACATGTTGATTGGTTAAAGTATTGTGAGTCCCAAGGTACCAACATTTGTTCGTTTTGTGTTCCAAGGGACTTACAGGTCTCTGAGTGTGGTGGCACCTTGAGTATTGAGGTGTGTTAGTTTACCTTGAGTGCTCCACTCCTGTTTATTTCAGGGTAAACAAGAGGTGTCATGACTTCATTGTATTGCTGGGCTCACCGGTTCACAGACACTAGCTTCTCAGTGTATTGCTCATTCAAGTTGTGGCCTTTTGGGTATTGAGTTTCCTGGTGTCAAAGTGGCATGGTGGGTCTACCAACTGGGCAGTACAGGGCTTACATATGTGCGGAGTAATCCAGCTGTTACTCATGATGCATTGCCTGATATGCACTGTGACCAATTGTTCTTGTGCTCATGTGTCAGATGTATACAGGTGACTGATGCTTTCTGGTTTCTTCTCCTTGCCCACAGCATCATCATCCACAAGCGAGGGAGACACCTGCATGGACCTTGAGGAGGGACCCAGCGACAATGCCACCAGTGCTGTGGAGTCAGCAGGAGACAGTGGCACGGAGGGCGAGGGGAGTCAGTCGGAGGACCTGTCCGGAGGCAAGAGCATGTACGACACCGACGGGTCCCAGGCTGACATCCTTGAGGAGGCGGAGGATGCAACAACATCTGGCAGCATCCCACCATCTGTACCCGCCTCCTCCATTGCCATCTCTGCCCTCCCAGTTGCTCCCGTCCCTTCTGTCCGTGCAGGGTCCCACCGTGTCTCCTTCGGACCAGGCACCGCAGCCCCTGCCCCTGTTACCCCTGCTGCCCTCAGTGAAGAGTCTGTGGACACACTGCGGCAGTTGCAGGTTGGTCAGGCATCGATGCTACATGTCCTCCATGAACAAACTAGACTGCTCACACAGTTGGTGTCGTTCGTGGAGGGAATGTCATCAACGGTGACTGAGCAACGCAGGTTTCTGCGGTCCATGGACTCTTCACTGAAGGAAGCAGTGTCTCTCCTGCGGTGCTCCGTCCCCCCCCTACCCCGGACCCATCCACACTGCCCTCTCCCATACCTGTCCAAAGCACACACAGACAGTCACAGGCACACACCACAACAGACACATCCAGCACACCCCCAAATAAGGCACAACACACACCTCCTGGCACGCACACTCAGGGGGATGTAGTCACACCCACAGGGTCTGGGGGCAAACGGCAGACATGCAGCCACAGTCAGAGTCCGCAGTCCTCACGGCCCACTTCCTCCAAATCCACCCCCCTTAGCTCCCCTGCCAAAATGTCACCCAAAGAGACCTACATGGCAAGTCTGTCCCTCAGCCCCACTGTGACACCACCTCGCAAGCAGTTGAGGAAGTCTCCGGCCAGGGGCGTTAAGTCCCCCCCATGTCCACCACCTCCCCCAAGAGCGCTGCACCCCATCCCTCGGACACCCCCCCTCCGTTGGCCCTGGTGTTTCTTCCGGTGCAGGGGTTCCTCTGGACGCCCTGGCAGCAGTGTGCAGCGAGCTGCTCACCACCACCTTTGGCGCTGCCCCACCCCCTGTGGTGGATACGTCCAGCCCTGCACCCACCACACCTACCCAACCCACTCCTGTCCCTGCGGTGCCTGGTACTCCCACTGATGATGCCCCCCCCGGTTGACAAACCTTGAGGTGACTTTGTGCAGGCAAGGTAGGGGTGGACACAGTCGCATACGTCCACCCTTGGACTCGAACTATGGACTGGCCATTGGCCTTTGTAAATAGTGTCTTCTTACAAGTTTTTTTTGGGTGTGCTGAATAAAGCCTTTTCATTTAGTTTCCACACTATTGCATTTCAGGTACTTGATGTTGGTGATGAGGCCCATGAAGTTGGTGTTCTGGTAATGTGTTAGGGTTCTGAGAAATGTTTTAGTATGATGGTCATGAGATGGACCATGGTATCTGTGTGCCATCACAATGTTTTTGAAAATATTAATTGGTAGTGTGTGTTCCTTTGGATTATGAGACATTGTCCCAAGGAGTGTTCCTTCCTCTGTGGCACCTGACATGTTCCCTGCAAACAGTTGCACAATTGTTGTGCTGACCTGTGTCAACATATCCTTTGTTGGTGACGGATCCCTTCAACAATGGCCATGCATGCTCACCGATGTCTCCTGCTGAATCGTCTGTGCCATCCTTGCCAGTCACTGTACTTGTGTTTTGGGTATGTAGGAATGGCATCAGGGACCAATTGCCCCTTTTCAGCACTATGCATGTGTGTAATCACGGCCTAACACACAATTGGCACGTGTAATGCAGGGTATTTGGGCACCTGACTCACAATTGTGGGCATTGCATCTAGTCGCAGTGAACCTTATTCCTTACATGAGAGACAACATCTGGGTGGCTGGACCAGCACCTGGACATTCCTATCACTCCTGTGATGTGCGTGACAGTGTGTGTTCCCTTTGGCTAACTTATTTTATTATGCATTTCCATGACTATACAGTCTGTTGGCATGAAATCAGGGTGTGTATTGTGGGGCATCCGCCATGGGTGGGTATGCATGTGTTGTATGTCCTCACCTATGTTCCCTCTAACCTGCGCGGCTGAGCGCCCGCGCACCTTTAAGGCACCGAGCGCGCAGTGTCCCATGTGAAGCGCGCACACATTCTCGCCGCCACCCGCGTTTAAAACGTGAGCGGCGAAAAACGGAAATTTACTGGTTGCCTGAGGCCTATGTGAAAGGATTCCTGTTAATCCCAGCGCCCGTCATGCGTTGCAATTAACAGGAATACTTTCACAAATGCCCACAATCACCTTCACAAATGCCCACAATCAGCACCCAGCCACGGTCTATTGAGAAAAGACATGCATCAAGTCCAACAGCACAACGTGTGCTTTACACATCGTGCTTTCGGACTTTGCTTCATTTCTTTTCTAAATACAGCGCAGCTGGGTGCTGATTGTGGGCCATTGTGAAAATATTCCTGTTAATTGCAGCGCATGACAGGCGCTGGGATTAACAGGAATCCTTTCACAAAGGCCCAGTGGCGTAGCTAGGGGGGGGGGCAGTAGGGGCGGTCTGCCCCAAGTGGCACTATTTTGGGGGCGGACAAGGAATAGGACTCGGGCAATGTCCTCTTCTTTTTTTTTTTTTTACAAATCAAGCACTGACCAACACTACTTCTCCCAGAATGCATTAGGCTGTTGGATGAAGCCCTGGGAGCAAGGCCATGGTGTCCTGGTAACATTCTGCCGAGATTCCCCTGGAAACCCTACAAAGAAACGTCTTCCAGAGATAGAACAACAAGCTCTGTGCCACAAAGGTCACCTTCGGTCAGTCCTGGTACTTTACAATATGAGAGTTCTTCAAGTTTTGTTTTTGTGAACATGTACCTAAAGTCTCGCTGTACAGACGCTGCTCGCTGATAAATCCGGGCTGGGCATGTGTGCGGTGGGAACCAGGCTGGGTGTTTGTTTCCCTGGGCACTGTCAGCCTTCGTGTCTGAAAGGCCCACAATCAGCCGGCAGCCAGGATCCATTACAAATGCAGCAAGTCCAAAAGCACGAGTGTAAAGCACACGTCATGGTTCTGGACTTGATGCATATCTTTTCTCAATAGAGAGCAGCTGCGGGCTGATTTTCGGCGGAATTTGTGGAAGTATTCCTGTTAATTGCAGCGCATGACGGGCGCTGTGATTAACAGGAATACTTTCACAAGTGCCCACATAATTCACATGCAACGTCCATGTACATAGCTGTCAAGGTGTCAGATTGCTGTGTGAGACATTTTCCTAATTTTAGTATATTTGAGTGACATTTCAACGACAATGAGTAACACTTTTTGCGAGCAAAATCACGCAGTGATGACCAGGGAAACCTATAAATATCAGAAATAACACTCTGTCCTCCCTAGAAGAGGTCCGTTCATCCCTCCTATCTATTAATCTCTCCACCCTTTAAGCCTTTCATCCAGCGTCCATTTCACCTGTCTATTTATGCTCTCATCCGTCTGTCTTTTCATCTAATCCATCCATCCTTCCTTTACCATTCCATTCATCCATCCATCATTTCACCCACCTTTTATCAATTACCCATCCTTTCACCCTTCCATCCAGGTTTCAATCCATCTATCCAAACATTCATCCTTCAATCCATTCTTACGTGCACCCACCCATGCAAATATAACTTTATTCTTCCATCTCTCAAACCTTTCACCTTTGTATCCATCTTTATATTGACCTCTCCTTCTTGTCGCAGTTTCTTCCTTCTTTTCATATTTCCTATATTTCATTCTTCCTTTCTGCCCTCTCTTTCTCTTTCCCTCTATTTCCCTCATTCTTTCTCCATCTGTTATGGTTTTTACCCCGCACTTGGAAAAGAAATGCAGCAAGTTTTTATATAGTGCGAACGCAACCCAAACGTATTGAAGCGCTTTACATGATTTATTATTATATATTTTTTTGTATGCATGGGGAGATTAATTCATTTGCCCAGAATCACAGGATGTTAGGCTGACCCGAAACTAAAAACCCATCTCCTAAACTGACAGCTCAAGCATTAAGCCACAACCCCAACCACAAGAGCGGAAGCATTTTCAATATTATATACAACTTGATGCAAAAAACAACCAATGACAAAGACAATAGTCTTGGCTTCTTGTAGGTGTCATGTTACTTGTATTATATATCTGGATGCAATGACAGAAGCAACAAAATATCAGTAGGGTGGCACACTATGCGATGCACATATTTTTAGCATAATTGCTTTAAAGCCACACCCTTAATTGCATTGGTTACGCCCCTTTGAAAGATCCCCGAGTATTTTCATCCCACTCAAAGCATTGGTCTTCACGCGTGGTCAGGTTGTTGGCACACATAGCCTTGGCTGCCGCGCACAGAGACCTTACTCTGCCGCACACAGAGGAAAATAATTAGTGGGAACATTGGTCCTCACCCCCACATGTGGTGTGTCATGCAGTGTGTGAATGACATCCATCCTCCTGGGAGTTGGGCACTGCTGGGAGTCCTCTGCACCCACCCCTCATATGTCTGGACACTGCTGGTAGTGATATGCACCCACCCCTCATATGTCTGTCCACTGCTGGGAGTCCTCTGCACCCACCCCCATATGTCTGTCCACTGCTGGGAGTCCTCTGCACCCACCCCCATATGTCTGTCTACTGCTGGGAGTCCTCTGCACCCACCCCTCATATGTCTGTCCACTGCTGGGAGTCCTCTGCACCCACCCCATTATCTCTATCCACTGCTGGGAGTCCTCTGCACCCACTCCTCATATCTCTGTCCACTGCTGGGAGTGATCTACACCCACCGCTCATATGTCTGGGTACTGCTGGGAGTCCTCTGCACCCACCCCCATATCTCTGTCCACTGCTGGTAGTGATATGCACCCACCCCTCATACGTCTGGACACTGCTGGTAGTCCTCTGCACCCACCCCTCATATGTCTGGGCACTGCT
Source organism: Triturus cristatus (assembly GCF_964204655.1). Lineage (NCBI taxonomy): Eukaryota > Metazoa > Chordata > Amphibia > Caudata > Salamandridae > Triturus > Triturus cristatus. The sequence goes on from NC_140591.1 coordinate 1,530,787,910, forward strand.
GGGAGTCCTCTGCACCAACCCCTCATATGTCTGTACACTGCTGGGAGTCCTCTGCACCCACACCTCATATGTCTGTCCACTGCTGGGACTCCTCTGCACCCACCCCTCATATGTCTGTCCACTGCTGGGAGTCCTCTGCCCCCACCCCTCATATGTCTGGGCACTGCTGGGAGTCCTCTGCACCAACCCCTCATATGTCTGTCCACTGCTGGGACTCCTCTGCGCCCACCCCTCATATGTCTGGACACTGCTGGGAGTCCTCTGCACCCACCCCCATATGTCTGTCCACTGCTGGTAGTGATATGCACCCACCCCTCATATGTCTGTCCACTGCTGGTAGTGATATGCACCCACCCCTAATATGTCTGGACACTGCTGGTAGTGATATGCACCCACCCCTCATATGTCTGTCCACTGCTGGTAGTCCTCTGCACCCACCCCTCATATGTCTGGACACTGCTGGTAGTGATATGCACCCTGTTAGACGGCGACCTCAGAGGAGCCCGGAAAGGGGGTCCTGGCTACCCTGAGACCCACCCTCAAAGTATCGTAGCCGGGCACTGGCGGGAGACTCCTCAGGAGGAGGAATCCCGTATCGAGGATCGTATTTCTGGCACCACACGACACAGAAACACCACACCGTGCGTTCTTAGGAATCACTCTTTATCAAACAGGTTAGCACTGCAAATATGTACAAGGAGAGCGCGGGCTCAATGAGTCTCGGAAGGGATAGGGGGTAGCGGGACAGTCTCTGGTAAGGTTCAAGGCAAGGACGTACCCGGCGCACAGCTCACAATCCTCGAGCTGGGGGGTAGGCTTGTTGTCGTTGGGGTCCGGCGGGACCAGTGGAGTCGGTGGAAGCCGCGACTCACTCAGCGGGCTCAGGTACAGTTCGGAGGTCTTACGATCTTCAGGGAGCCGCGAGTCACTCAGCAGGGCTCAAGTACAAGTTCGGAGGTCTTACGATCTTCGGGGAGCCACGAGTCACTCAGCAGGGCTCAGGTACAAGTTCGGAGGTCTTACGATCTTCAGGGAGCCGCGAGTCACTCAGCAGGGCTCAGGTACAGTTCGGAGGTCTCACGATCTTCAGGGAGCCGCGAGTCACTCAGCAGGGCTCAGGGGGTTCTAAGTTCCAGGAGCCGCGACCGCGTCAGCAGGCTCTCGTTGTTCCAGCGTCGAATCTGCCGGACAGTCTCAGAGCACCCCTTGTTATAGGTCGACCCCTCTTTGATGTCCCGAGTCTGTGCAGGCAGGGGTCTTGTCACCTGGGGGTCGCTTGTCGGGGTTTCCTGCCATTGTCTTTTGATCCTCTCAGGGCCGGGTCGGGAGGAGTCCCAGACACCCAGCAGGCGTGGAGCCAGCTCTCAGGGAGGCCGGAGGGCCGATCGAAACTCATCGTCCCAGGGGAGTTCAGAGGTGCGATAGAACTGCTCCTCCCTCTCTCATCCCCTGGCAAGCGTGGTGTCCTCCAGCCGGAGTGGCGCCGCTAGGCCCGGGTCGCGCTGGGGCCGGGCGGCCATCTTGGTGCATGAAGTGGGCACGCGGGCCCGGGGTGGCCGAAGGGAGAGAGGCCATGGACGAGGATGTCCGGGTCGGGTGCGTGTGTTCTGGTGGAAAGGATCGGCTAGGCCGGGGGCTCTGGGCTGCAGGTACCAGGTTAGGTGGTGCGGGGACAAGTAGAGCCATGCTACGAGGCCGGGTCCAACACGCGTCCCCCCCAGCTGAAAGCCGGAGAGAACTGCCCATCATCTTGGGGGGTTCTCTTCGCTGAGGCGGAAGAACCGGGAGAGGCCGTCAGCGTTGGCGTGGTCCGTATCAGGGCGATGTTCTACGGTGAAATCCATCCCCTGGAGGGAGATTGACCACCGCAGTAGCTTGGGGTTTTCTCCTCGCATCTGCATGAGCCATCGCAAGGGCCGATGGTCGGTTTGGACTTTGAAATGGGTGCCGAACAGGTAGGGGCGTAGTTTCTTGAGTGCCCAGACCACGGCAAAGGCTTCGCGCTCAATGGTGCTCCATCTCTGTTCTCTGGGCAACAGCCGCCGGCTGAGGAAGGCGATGGGCTGGTCTAGGCCTTGGTCATTCACCTGGGACAGGACGGCCCCAATGCCATGCTCGGAGGCATCGGTTTGGACTACAAACTCCTTGGAGTAGTCGGGAGCCTGGAGGACGGGGGCAGTACACATGGCCTTCTTTAGGGCATCGAACGCCTCCTGGCAGGCAGTCGTCCACTGCACCTTCTTTGGCTGTTTTTTGGATGTGAGTTCTGTGAGGGGGCCGACAAGACTGCCATACCCCCGGATGAATCTTCGGTAGTAGCCAGTGAGGCCCAGAAAGGCTCGGACCTCCGTTTGGGTGGTGGGGTTTCCCAGGCCAAGATGGCGTCGATCTTCGGCTGTAGAGGGGCGACCTGGCCACTCCCGAACTGGTGCCCCAGGTAGACTACTGATCCTTGCCCAATTTGGCACTTGCTGGCTTTTACTGTGAGGCCTGCCTGGCGCAGGGCGGTTAGCACCCTCCGGAGGTGCTGGAGGTGCTCACTCCATTCGGAACTGAAAACGGCGATGTCGTCTAGATAGGCCGCGCTGAACTGTTCTAGCCCGGCCAGGACTCTATTCACCAGTCGCTGGAAGGTGGCCGGGGCATTTTTCATTCCGAAGGGCATTACGCGGAAGCGGTAATGCCCATCTGGGGTGGAGAAGGCGGACCGCTCCTTGGCTCCCTCGGTGAGCGCAATCTGCCAGTATCCGCAGGTGAGGTCGAATGTGCTGAGGAACCGGGCTGCCCCGAGTCGGTCAATGGGCTCGTCGGCCCGTGGAATGGGGTGGGCATCGGCTCGGGTGACGTTATTGAGCCCCCGGTAGTCCACACAGAATTGGAGCTCGGGGGCGACACCGGGGGCCGCTGCCTTCGGGACCAGGACCACGGGGCTGGCCCAGGGACTGTCAGATGGCTCGATTACCCCCATGGTCAACATCTTCGAGACTTCAGCTTGAATGCAGGACCGGACCCGGTCAGGGACCCGGTATGCTCGGTGTCGCACCGGCGGGCTGTCCCCGGTGTCCACGTCATGGACACACCAGTCGGTGACTCGGGGGATCAGGGAGAAGAGGTCGGCAAATTGTCCTAGGAGCTGGCAGCAGTCCTCTTGTTGCTGGGCAGTGAGAGCTGGGGAGAGGTTCACTCCTTCCACGGAGCCATCCTGCTCCTTGACACACAGGAGGTCCGGGAGGGGATCGGACTCATCTTCGGCCCCGTCATCGGTGGCCAGCAGGAGGCTCAGTTCTGTCCGCACGAAGTGAGGCTTGAGGCGGTTCACGTGAAGGACCCGAAGGGGATCCCGAGGCGACTGGACGTCCACCAAGTATGTGACTTGACTCTTCCGCTCAATCACTTTATAGGGCCCGGTCCACCTGTCCTGGAGGGCGCCTGGCTTCACGGGGGCCATGACCCATACTTGTTGGCCCGGCTGGAACTCGACCAGAGTGGCATTCTGGTCGTACCAGCGCTTCATCTCTTCTTGGCTTGCCTCTAGTTTGGCCTCGGCCAGTGCTCGGAACTTCCTGGTCTGGTTCCGGAGGGTCAGAACATATTGGAACACATCTCGTGGGGTGGTCTGGGGTGCCGCCTCCCACCCTTCCTTAACCAACCTGAGGGGACCTCGGACGGGGTGTCCATAGAGCAACTCAAACGGGCTGAACCCTAGGGACTTCTGGGGGACTTCTCGGTAAGCGAACAAGAGGCAGGGGAGCAGGACGTCCCACTTACGCCGGAGGGGCTCTTCTAGGCCGGTGATCATCCCTTTCAGAGTCCTGTTAAACCTCTCTACTAGGCCGTTCCCTTGGGGATGGTACGGGGTGGTGAACTTATAGGACACTCCACATTGTTGCCACAGGGACGTCATGTACTTCGAGATAAAATTAGTTCCGCGATCGCTCACGACCTCGCGGGGAAACCCACCCGGGAAAAGATCCCCATCAGGGCCCGGCCCACCACGGGGGCCGTGACGGTGCGTAGGGGGATAGCCTCAGGGTATCGGGTGGCGTGATCCACTAGGACCAGGATGAAACGGTGACCTTGGGAGGTGGGGGGGTCCAGGGGTCCCACGATGTCGATCCCGACTCGTTCGAAGGGGGTACTGACGACCGGGAAGAGTTGGAGGGGAGCCTTGCGCTTCCCCCCACTCTTCCCACTAGCTTGGCACGTGGGACAGGACTTGCAGTGGGCTTCTACAGCTGCTCTCATTCTAGGCCAGTAAAAATGGGTCACGAGACGGCTGTAGGTCTTGTCTTGACCCAGGTGGCCGGCGAGGGGGACGTCGTGGGCTAAGCCCAGGAGGAAGTCTCAGAAGCGGAGGGGTACCACCAGCACCCGTCCGGATCCCAGCTCCACCGACTTCTGCTCACTGTACAAAATGTTATTTTCCCGAAAAATTCGGTGCGTTCCAGTTTGGTCGCCTGCGGCTTGGCCCTCGGCCTGGCGCTGCAGTCCGACCAGGGAAGGACAAGTGGCTTGCTCCCGGCAAAATTCCTCCCGGGTGGGCCCGCCCTCGTGGCGCCATTGGGCCAATTCGGGTAGATCGCCTAACTCGGGGACCGGGGCGGTGTCGGACGGTGAGGGTTCGTCGCTGGCGACTGGCCCTTCCGATGGGGGAACGGGAGGACCCTCGGGGGTTACTGTTCTGACTTCTTCGGTCGGGGCGTCTTCGACTTCTCCCAGGGGGGGAAGTCGAGCTGACATAGATCGGGTGGTGGCGCACACCCACTCGGGGAGCCCCATCATTCCTAGGTGGGCCTTGCGCTCGACGTTGCAAAAGACGTTGGGGAGGATCTGCTCCTCGGGGACTAAGTGCCTGAGGACACCGGTGATGCTGGCCCCGGTGTCCCGCAGGGCCTCTATTTGGTGGCCATTGATCTTGACGAGCTGCCCGTATTTCTTCGTGTTGGAGGGCAGGAGGCTACCAGGGACCATCTCTCTATCTCCCAGGGATACTAGGGCCATAGCTGCGGGTTCCCACTCCCCGGTTTCCTCAACCTCCTCCCCCAGAGCTATGTTGGCTATCTGTCTTGCAGGGGTGATTTGGGTGGCCATGGGGCACTCTGGGTCATTGGCGTAGTGCCCGGGCTTCTGGCAACGAAAGCAAGTGACGGTTACCCGGTGTCCCCGTCTCCCGGGGGGTCCGGTTACTGGTGGGGGGGGCGCTGGAAAAGGTGGAGGTTGGGTCTTCGGGGGGCTAGGCTGGGACTCTCGCTGCCCTCCCTGGTTCCCTCCTCCTCTCTGGCGGGGTGGTCCCTGACTGGCTCGGGGGTTTTCTCCTACCATGCCCCGGGGGACCCGGGTGTTGGTCCAGCGGTCTGCTTCCACCGCCAGCTTCCTGGGATCGGTGAGTTTGCTGTCAAGCAGATGCTGGCGTAGTTCCACAAAGCAGTTCGCAGCCAGGTGTTCCCACAACATGAGGTTGGTGAGTTCCTCAAGGGTGGTGACTTTGCTGCCCTTGATCCACCCATCGAAGGCCCGACTGAAAAAGTTTACATATTCCACCCAGGTGGTGCCCGGGATTTTCCTGCAGTCCCGGAATCGCTGACGGTACATCTCGGGGGTGAGACCGTACCTTGTGAGTAGAGCCTCTTTCATGTGGCTGTAGGAGGTCTGCAGAGAGATGGGTAGGTCGAGCAGGGTGTCTCTTCCTTCGCTCAGAAACCGTCCCCACAACCCCGCCCCCCAGTCCTTCTGCGGGACCCGATGGGAGGTCATGGCGACCTCGTAGGCCCTGAACCATTGTTGAATGTCATCGTTTTTATAATATTCTTTGACCACGTCCTTGGGGATGTGGACCTTCTGCTCCGCTGGGGAGGCCGCCTCTCGGTTTCCCGGGGGCCTCCCTTCCTCGCTTCTGGCCTTGAGCTCGATTTCCTTCAAGCTGCGTTCGTGCTCTAGTTGGAGCTTCCTTCCTTCGTGTTCCCGTTGGGGCTTCTTCTCTTCTAGCTCGCCTTGCACGCGCATTTGCTCTACTGCTAGCTTTTTTTCCGCTAACTTTAATTCGCCTTCGATTTTGAGTTTGGCTAACTCGAGTTCGTGATTGCGGCTTCTCTCTCTGTCCGCGAGTTCTTCCGGGGATAGGCCCCCGTCTGGTATGATGCCTCGCACCTGATTGCTGCTGCTTTCGCCTTGGGGGGGTTCGGCTTCGTCGGGGCACTCCCCCGTGCCTTCCGGGCGGGAGGCCCCGGCATCCACCCAAGCTTTCAGTGCTTTCTGCAAATCTTCTTTGGTGTTGAGACCGGTGGTAGCGATTTTAAGTTTTTTGCAGAATTGCTTTAGTTCTTTGTGCGTGTATTCTTCTAGTTGTTCCACCTGGAACACCCTGTTGGCGTTGGTTTCTGCGGGGATCATGACGTTTCCTTCTGCCATCTTTGTCGGTAGTGCGTCCGTCGTTCACGGTACGAACTCTACGTGATGGGCCCGAATCCCGTCGCTTGCCACCAATGTTAGACGGCGACCTCAGAGGAGCCCGGAAAGGGGGTCCTGGCTACCCTGAGACCCACCCTCAAAGTATCGTAGCCGGGCACTGGCGGGAGACTCCTCAGGAGGAGGAATCCCGTATCGAGGATCGTACTTCTGGCACCACACGACACAGAAACACCACACCGTGCGTTCTTAGGAATCACTCTTTATCAAACAGGTTAGCACTGCAAATATGTACAAGGAGAGCGCGGGCTCAATGAGTCTCGGAAGGGATAGGGGGTAGCGGGACAGTCTCTGGTAAGGTTCAAGGCAAGGACGTACCCGGCGCACAGCTCACAATCCTCGAGCTGGGGGGTAGGCTTGTTGTCGTTGGGGTCCGGCGGGACCAGTGGAGTCGGTGGAAGCCGCGAGTCACTCAGCGGGCTCAGGTACAGTTCAGAGGTCTTACGATATTCAGGGAGCCGCGAGTCACTCAGCAGGGCTCAAGTACAAGTTCGGAGGTCTTACGATCTTCGGGGAGCCGCGAGTCACTCAGCAGGGCTCAGGTACAAGTTCGGAGGTCTTACGATCTTCAGGGAGCCGTGAGTCACTCAGCAGGGCTCAGGTACAGTTCGGAGGTCTTACGATCTTCAGGGAGCAGCGAGTCACTCAGCAGGGCTCAGGGGGTTCTAAGTTCCAGGAGCCGCGACCGCGTCAGCAGGCTCTCGTTGTTCCAGCGTCGAATCTGCCGGACAGTCTCAGAGCACCCCTTGTTATAGGTCGACCCCTCTTTGATGTCCGGAGTCTGTGCAGGCAGGGGTCTTGTCACCTGGGGGTCGCTTGTCGGGTTTCCTGCCATTGTCTTTTGATCCTCTCAGGGCCGGGTCGGGAGGAGTCCCAGACACCCAGCAGGCGTGGAGCCAGCTCTCAGGGAGGCCGGAGGGCCGATCGAAACTCATCGTCCCAGGGGAGTTCAGAGGTGCGATAGAACTGCTCCTCCCTCTCTCATCCCCTGGCAAGCGTGGTGTCCTCCAGCCGGAGTGGCGCCGCTAGGCCCGGGTCGCGCTGGGGCCGGGCGGCCATCTTGGTGCATGAAGTGGGCACGCGGGCCCGGGGTGGCCGAAGGGAGAGAGGCCATGGACGAGGATGTCCGGGTCGGGTGCGTGTGTTCTGGTGGAAAGGATCGGCTAGGCCGGGGGCTCGGGGCTGCAGGTACCAGGTTAGGTGGTGCGGGGACAAGTAGAGCCATGCTACGAGGCCGGGTCCAACACACCCACCCCTCATATATCTGTCCACTGCTGGGAGTCCTCTGCACCCACCCCCCATATGTCTGTCCACTGCTGGGAGTCCTCTGCACCCACCCCTCATATGTCTGGACACTGCTGGTAGTGATATGCACCCACCCCTCATATGTCTGGACACTGCTGGGAGTCCTCTGCACCCACCCCTCATATGTCTGGACACTGCTGGTAGTGATATGCACCCACCCCACATATGTCTGTCCACTGCTGGGAGTCCTCTGCACCCACACCTCATATGTCTGTCCGCTGCTGGGAGTCCTCTGCACCCACCCCTCATATGTCTGTCCACTGCTGGGAGTCCTCTGCACCCACCCCTCATATGTCTGGACACTGCTGGTAGTGATATGCACCCACCCCTCATATGTCTGTCCACTGCAGGGAGTCCTCTGCACCCAACCCAATATGTCTGTCCACTGCTAGTAGTGATATGCACCCACCCCTCATATGTCTGTCCACTGCTGGTAGTGATATGCACCCACCCCTCATATGTCTGTCCACTGCTGGGTGTCCTCTGCACCCACCCCTCATATGTCTGGACACTGCTGGTAGTGATATGCTCCCACCCCTCATATTTCTTTCCACTGCTGGGAGTCCTCTGCACCCACCCCTCATATCTCTGTCCACTGCTGGGAGTGATATGCACCCACCCCTCATATGTCTGTCCACTGCAGGGAGTCCTCTGCACCCACCCCCATATGTCTGTCCACTGCTGGTCGTGATATGCACCCACCCCTCATATGTCTGTCCACTGCTGGTAGTGATATGCACCCACCCCTCATATGTCTGTCCACTACTGGGTGTCCTCTGCACCCACCCCTCATATGTCTGGACACTGCTGGTAGTGATATGCACCCACCCCTCATATGTCTGTCCACTGCTGGGAGTCCTCTGCACCCACCCCTCATATCTCTGTCCACTGCTGGTAGTGATATGCACCCACCCCTCATATGTCTGTCCACTGCTGGTAGTGATATGCACCCACCCCTCATATGTCTGTCCACTGCTGGGAGGCCTCTGCACCCACCCACGCACCCCCTTGGAACTGTACACTGCTGGCCAGGACCTACACACACAACAATATGAAGGTAACATGCTGGGCCAGTCCTCTATGCCCACATTCCTGGCGTGTGTACGCCTCGTATCCAAATTTTCCTGCAGCCGTAACAGGGTACGTGTGGTACGGACCGTACCCACGCATGTATGCGTGGGTACGGTCCGTACCTGAGTACTCATGGGGCCGTAGGGGTACGCACCGTACCCACGCATGTATGCGTGGGTACGGTCCGTACCTGAGTACCCATGGGGCCGTAGGGGTACGCACCGTACCCACGTATTCATGCGTCGGTACAGTCCGTACCACTGTTGTCATGGTGCCATAGGGGTACGTGTGGTATGCACCGTACCCATGTATTCATGCGTGGGTATGGTCCATACCACTGTTGTCATGGCGCCGTAGGGGTACGTGTGGTACGCACCGTACCCACGCATTCATGTGTGGGTACTGTCCGTACCACTGTTGTCATGGTGCCGTAGGGGTACGTGTGGTACGCACCGTACCCACGCATTCATGCGTGGGTCCGGTCCGTACCACTGTTGTCATGGTGCCGTAGGGGTACGTGTGGTACGCACTGTACACGTCCACTTCCTTGTTGCGGTACGCAGGGGTTGCTGGCCACGCCCCCCCCAAGTGACCAGACCCTGGTGGTAATGTATGGCCTCCATATTATAGGTTTGTGTTTGCGTATGGGGTATGTTTCCTGGCCCTCACCACGGCCCGGCCACTGGTTGTTGTTCTCACCTTCTGCGGCGTGTGCATCGGGTGCGGTGCACCAGGTCGTAGGCCAAGAGGACCGGGATGACACGTATGATGGGGTTCATGGCTGTACGTTGCGTACCGGGGCTCCGTGGCGAAGGGTTCTGCTTTTCCGGCAGTTTTTCGCTCCCGTAGTCACAGCGAGGTACGTAGTGACGTCCGTACGAATCGTACTTGCTGGGCCGGAAAACGCTGCTGAAATATGTACGGACGTCGCGTACAAGCAGTTCCGGATCGGAATCGTGGGTATTTTTTTGCTGTATGGTCTTTTGTACGATTCGTACAGAAAAAGGCTTTCTGTACGAATCGTACTTCCTAGGTTGTAGAATGAGTTTACCTGGTACGAGTCGTACGGAGAAAACGCTCCGTACGACTATTCGTACAGCCTTTTTCCATGATTGGAATCGGCCCCTGAATGTAAAAATCACCCTCACCAAAAGATGCACTTTAACATTCTGAGTTCAGACATAATAAACTTTATTTTCCTATCTTATTCCCAGGGTCAGTTATGTTTATAAGATGTTATAAACAAACTCCCCATTCTGGCCTATTGGAACAGATAGCCTTGCAATAGTGAAAAACGAAATTGGCAGTATTTCACTATCAGGACATGCCACACACATCAGGGTATGTCCTACCTTTCACATACAATGCACCCTGCCTACAGGGGTACCTTTGGCCTACTTTAGGAGTGACTAACATGCAGAAAAGGGAAGGTTTGGGGACTGGCAAGTGTCTGCACTTGTCAAGTCGACATGGCAGTCCCAGACTGCACACAGGCTCTGCAATGGCAGTCCTGGGTCACATTTTACAAGCTGCTTCTGTGGGTGGCACAATCAGTGCTGCAAGCCCACCAGCAGCATTTGATTTATAGGCCCTGGGCACACATGGTGCACTGTACCAGGGTCTGACAAGTAAATGAAATCAGACAATCATGGAATCACTAATCCATCCCAACAATTCACAAAGGGAGCACTTGCACTTTGGCACTGATCAGCAGTGGCCAAGTGCCCAAAGCATCTAGACCCGCAAAAACATATGAGGCAATGAGACAAAAGCACAAAAAATGGAAGGGAGACCCACGCTAATAGTGCCAAGTCTAACAGGTGCGCATGAACTGTTTGGGGGGCAGGTAACTGCCCTATGGGGGTTCTCTGGTTGGCAGTACTTTGAGGGATGGTGAGTCACATACGGGCGGATCCACCCCTCGGGGGGTGGGGGAGGGTACACAGGTGACTGAGGGCGGCGCGCTGGATGCAATGAGCAACAGAAGAAATTCAAGAGAGGATGTTTGGAGGGCAAGTGAAGGTGAGAATGTGGACATGGAGGAGTTCGCAGAGTGAAAAGAGGTGAGTGAAACTGGTGAGATGGTATGAGGATGGCTCTGGAGAATGCGCTGTATGGTTACGATAAAAGGTATATATTATTTGCATTGATGGATTGTTAATAAAGTTTAACTGTTGCAACCTTCTCCTAATAAAATAGCCTTTTACACTTCAGGTAACAGCGTGGAGTGTAGTTATTGCGGGATGGTTACAATTCAGTCACGGGAGCAGGTGAGGGTGTAAAATGTTCATGTAACTTTCCGTTTTAGGTTAACAATTGTGGATCTGTTTTGTACCTGCTTAGAGCACACTAAAGCCTTACCTCTATTGCACATTTAAATGTTTCTTAACCTCTTTGCTGCGGCGCAAATTCCGCCGCAGTGCTGGACATTCCATTTGTGGGCGTGGTCATGAAGTCTCCCGGCCGTCGTCCTCACACGCCCATCGTGACTCATGACAGTCGGGAGACGTCATGAGCATGGAAGAGGTTAAATGCACCGCCTTTTGCTGTTATCCTGTGTTGTACACTGCATATTTAGCTTAACTGTTCTACTAAGTGTAGCTTGGATCTGAAGTTGGCACCAGAAGTGAGAACTGAAGAAATTTGTGAAGTTAGCTGTTTTACTCTAGCTTACTGTAACTTCTTTAAGGTCTTGTCACATGCTCCCTTAAGAAGAGCCCCACGCCTGTTCATTAGTGTCAATGGGTATCTTTGACTGTACCACGGGTTCCTTCCTCCAACCAATTGCATTGAGAAAAGGTGAATGAATGCAGCACTGAAAGGTATGGAAGTTTGCATTACATTCTTCAACTGACTAGGGAGTGAAGTTCGGGTCCTTGGTTATGACAATCTGCACTTAGATTTGTTGTTAATGCTTGCACTTTTGTTAAACTTCTAGGAACGTTCCTAAGTATCAGTTTTATTTTACACTTTCAGTAAAACTGCAGGGCTGACTGCCTCACCATGGCATACCGGTTGGCAGCTTGTTTTTCATATTTCATAAACAAACCATCAAAGCAGGGGGTTGTTTCTGAAAAAAATATGCGATGTCCCTGAAACACTTGCAGTCTTCTCTCCCTGTGTGTGTGTGGGGGGGGGGGGGGTTGCTTTATGCCCATGATTGTGGGCAAATAACCGCGCTGAAAGCCTTGCCCTAAATGTTGTGGTCCTTCAGGTGCCACAGAGGCTGTATTCTGTGGTGGCCTCGTCGCCAACAAAGTATTTCTGCTCAGATATGCAACTGACTCTCAAAGCCACATTCCACTCCACGCTCACTACTCACAACATTCCAGTTATGCATAATGACTCAACAAGGCCGAGCAGAAACATATAACACAGCACACATACACAGCACATCCCCTTCCTTTATAAGGGCAACCTATGGAGCTCAGATACCAGCAGGCCATAGAAAATTAATGTGTTTCTAGTGTTGGCTTTTGGTCTGGTCCCCCGCCCCCCGCATCCCGCCCCCCCTGCCGCCTCTACCCCACTCATATTACCCACAGTCCATCACGGCATGACCAAGAACTCTTTTCACTGTTCCTATTAAGTATTAAACGATGAACGTTTACTTAGGTGCCTTCTTTGAAGGAAAACTTTTAGAACTGCGTGTGCTCGGAAGAGGGCCCAGGTTCCTGGAGTGGAACTTTCTTCTTTGGACATACTCGGCTGCGCCTCTCCCTCTCTCTCTCTCTCTCTCCCCCCGAAGATCGCCAGCCTCTCGCACAAAGACATCTGTGCGACTGAAGCCGCCTAGGAGGAAAGAAACTGTAACGAGTTCGGAATGGCAGATTTAATTATCCGACTGCCAGGCATAAACACGGAAGCCATGACACCAGCACATCAATTCAGCGGATGGGCGCTCGCCCAGCGCATCCCGCAGCCGTACTGGGCCGGTAGGCGGCCGGCTTGCCGAAGTCTCAACAGTACATGGCCACGGCAGAAGGAGACAGGAAAATCGATCCCCCATCGAGCTTTGCGCTGATTAAAGAGTTGCACGGTGTAAATGAAAACACTAGCATCCCTGGCGCTGCTGGGAATAAAGCTCGCCGTAAACTGGTCAAGCTCCCGCCCTGTCCCCCCTCCCGCAGCAGAAGAGGAAAGCACAGCTGATCCACAGAGGTGAAAGGGGAGGGGGCGCTCTCTGTCACGCAGCGCTCTATCCATCTGTACTGGCAGAGACGTCAACATCAAATTAAGCCTTCTCAGGAAAGAGGGCGGTCTGCTGGGGTGCTGGTCGCTGAGAGAAACGAGGGCAGGCTGTCCTGGAGCTGGTGGCGGAGGATGAGAGAGTGAGAAAGGAGGGCAGATAGCTGGTGGATGTGACGGAGAAAACGGAGGGCAAACTGCTGGTGGCTGAGAGTAGAGAGCGAGAAAGTCAAGCTACCTGGAGTACCAGTGACTGGAGAGAAAGGCGGCAGACCGCTGGACAGCTGTTGACCGGGAGAGAAGTGGGTCGGCTGCTGAAGAGCCGGTGGCCGACTTTCGCGGCAGGTAGGCGCATCCACAGCTCAGCGGGATGGCCGGGCTGGGCGAAGACCCGGGCTAGCCCATCGCCCCTTCTCACGGCAAGAAGTGTGCACAGGACTGTCCCGAGTGCCTCTGGTCGGATGCCTGGAATGAAAGATGGGGGTGAAGCAGTTGCACTACATCAGCAAAGTGAAGGGGCTTTGGGTTGTCAGTGAGTCTGGCTTTCTTTTGGCTTGTGGGATTGTCTGCGCCGTGCTCATGCTGCTGCCGGGAACAGGGGCCTGTCCCGAGGACTGCCATTGCAATGAGGACACGGGGGCCCTGCACTGTCGCTCCCCGGGGATCCCCGCCGACCTCCCCCCCTGGGTTCGAAACCTCACGATCACCAGGGGGAACATCAGCACCCTGCGGGTCGGAGCGTTTGTGAACAACGGGACGACTTTGGTGAACCTCACCGCCCTAACCCTCACAGATAGCGGCATCGAAGTTATCGAGGCGCTAGCTTTCAAAGGACTTCCCAGCCTGGCCGTGATGGACTTGAGCCACAACCCATTAACGTCCCTGTCCAGCGGCGCCTTTCAGGGCTTGGGGCAGCTGCATGCCCTAAGGATGAACGGCGCCCTCCGGCAGGGGGCGCTGGAGCAGCTGTCCGCTGAACTACTGAACCGGAGCCTCGGGGCGCTGGCTGAACTCGAGCTGGCCGACAACCGGCTGCAGGCGCTGCCCGACGGGCTGCTGGACCTGGGGGAGCTGCGGACGCTCAACCTCCGCCACAACTCGCTGCAGTCGCTGGACGCCCCCACTCTGGCCGGTCTCTATCGCCACCGGCGGCTCCATCTCTCCCTGGGCGCCAACCCCTTCCTGTGCGACTGCCAGCTGAAGCCGCTGCTCCTCTGGCTGCGGAACGGTTCGCAGGTGCGGGACGCCGCGGAGCTCCGCTGCTCCGCGCCCGCCCGCATGAACGGCTCCTTCATAGTGCGCCTCAAAGCCGAGGAGCTCAAGTGCATAAATGAGGACCTGGAGACGGCCTCCTACGTCTTCTTCGGCATAGTACTGGCCCTCATCGGGGTCCTCTTCCTCATGGTACTCTACCTGAACAGGCGGGGCATTAAGAAGTGGCTCCACAACTTCCGAGAGGCCTGCCGCGACCAGATGGAGGGGTATCACTACCGCTACGAGCAGGACGCTGACCCCCGCCGCAGTGGCGGAGTGCTTTGAGATGCACCTGCCTTTACCGCAGGCTGTCACCAATTGTCATTGTCAAAAAGACGTGGGTTCGCACTGTGTAGCGAGAAGAGACATTATGCATATTTTTGGAATGCAGATGAGTGTAACTAAAAGTTGGACATTAGAAGCTGGCTTCAGCACTGTTAGGACTTTTCTTATCACTGGAGGGTTACTCTCGTGTCTGCCATTTCCTGCATGTAGTAGCAACAGCCGAATCTATATCCATACCATCCTCCTCTTTATAAGAGAACAGAACTTACTTACAATCTGACACTGTGATACACCAATTTGAAATCTTTTAATTTATGGCGCACACTGCAAACATTTGTTTTTAGAATGGGGCAAACTGATTACTGAATTAAAATTGCCCCCGGGGCAATTCGAGGATTGTGATCCCAGGTTCACCCCCTCTTGACCCACATTGTGTTATCCTTGGATAGTCTTTGCCTCTGGTTCCATAGCTATACACATTTGAGTACTCAAAAATAGACTGTATTTGCTGAATTATTCCTAATCTATGAAGATGATCCTTTATATCTACATGTACATGTGCATCTAATTATATAATTATATGCATGTTTTCGAACAGAAAGCAACAGGTTAGCATTAAATTGTGTCTGCGATCAGCAATTCTAGACAGGGGCCCTTTAATCTAGAATGCTCAAGTTATTCAGATATTCACCCAACATTAGTGGGAGACTCAGTAAAATAGAGTAATGCCCTTCATGAGTTAAATGAGTGTTACAAACACTGACCTAGGCTTTTTAGCAAGGGGGATTTACAGAGCCTCATCATTAATGACCGTAAAGACATGGTTTAGTGCCAATCTGTCCAATTCTGGGTGGTTCATGTGACATCCAGTATTGCACACCAGTTTTCTGTATGCATGTTATGAATGACTATGCCTGCACAGGGAGCCATTGCTCCACGCAGACAGATATAAGTTCAACTCACAATATTTTAGAATGCTTGCAGGGTGTGTCAGCATCACAGAACTGCTTGTACTCCTATTACTGAATATTCTATTCTATGCAGAACAATACATAGTACACCCAGTCTTGTTCACCCCCCAGTTTCTTTCTACGTATCTCATATCACACTTTACGCAGTTGCTCAATACTGCTCATTCAGTCATTCGTTCATGTATTCATGGCACCATATTCTGCTCTAAAGGGTGTGTCAAGTATGGAACACAGACCTCGACGGCAATTCTCAGTTTTATGCATTTTATATTTCCTTTAATTTGAAAAAATAAATACAGGTGTCAACTTTAGTGACAAATACGTTCTTTACTTCATCATGGTACATTATATTCCTTCCCTGGCTCTTTCTCCAGCACTGTCTTTCTCTTCTGTAATGCGATCAGAGGACAAGCGGGATTAATAAAGCTCCTTGAATCAACAATTAATTCTGCAACTGCCACGTGTCACTCAGTCCAGGAAAGCTTTCTGCTTCTATTAAAGGGATTTGATGCTGAGCAGCTGTACCCTTGCAGCACTCAGAGCTCTTTACAGAATGCACAGCTGCTTGACGAGCTCACAGGAGAGGTGCGCTTTCTGTATAGAAGGCTCACTCCTTTTACCAACCTCGGAAGAATAGGCGTCAGCCTCGACATTGCACGACTTGACATCTGTGATCTACAGGTGATGGGCAAATAGCTGATGACTCTTTCTTAACCCACATGTTAGGTGTACTGGTTAGTCCTCCTATATGATCAGTTACAACTGAGCAGTAATATGAAAATTGTGCCATAAGCTGATTACCACACATTTTGCTATTTTTGTGTACAGTCATGCGGTATACATACGTGTGATGCAGTATTAGCGCATCAATAATGTGACAACTTTGGATTTTAGTGCAGGGATTCTGTGCCTACCTAGTGCGAGCCAACAGCTGGTGGCAACATAATTATGTGGTGATGTTGTTTATCAGTCTTCATTCTGCATGTTGTTAACGCAAAATATTAATTTAGGATGCAACACCTGGCAACGATGTAATCACTGCTACGGTGTATTTCCTCCTGATTGTGCTCATGGATGTGATGGGTAGCAGATGTCAATCATTTAGACCCTGCTTCGTTTAGCTTCCAAAACTAAGAAACTGTCTGCAGAGTCCTTTATAAGGCACCCCAGAAACCGAGAACCAAGATTCACCATGGGTTTATCTGACACCCAGAGATTTTGCAGGGTTCACTGATGTTACAGGTGACAGCCCACTTTAACTGTTGTCTGACCTCATATAATATTTCAAAATGGATATTGCATACTTCTTCATATCTATTATCTTCTTTTATTTCTCCTTTACATTTTTCATCCCTTGATACTTTTTCATAGTGCATAATACAATGAGGAATATAGTTGGAGGGGTCTGGAAAATAAAAATGACTTACAAGGCTATTCCTCGGGTTAAACAGTGTACAGTCTTGGAAACACACGCAATTACTTTGGTTACAGAGAACTGATTAGTTTGTACATCAGACATAGCCCTATATTGCAGGCCACTATAGCAGCAAGTGCTATCTGAGGACAAGGAAATAACATCAGCAATAAGAGTTTCCTACTCAGAATAAATGATTGCTTAAACATCAATTTTAAACAGTTCATGTAAATGTAAATCGAAACAATTAACTTTTTATTTTAGGTAAGTAGGCCTGTTTCACCAAACAGGATTTGTGTCTGGAAATAACTCTTCAAGATCCCAAGTCCCGAATTAGTTTTAGGAAATAAACATTTGGTCCCTAAATATCAGCGTATCACTGCTATGAACTATTGAGATGTACCTCTGTCCTTCGCATGTGCACATTCTTCCTCAAATGCTCAGAATATAATTAACAAAAATATTTTCTGAGTTTAATATCCTGTCTTAAATATAATTTACACAATTATTGGCCCATTCAGTGTAAAGTTTCTACTATTAACTCTATAGGGCCGATATTGTGTTAAACATATAGGCCACAAAACCTCTGTCAGATGATGTGTTAGTTACTATATTCTCGCACCAAACTCCCAGGTAAAATCAACACATGGCAGTAATGATTATTTTGAGCCAGGGATTCCAGTCAGGGATCAGACACCTTATGCCAGTGATGCCCAATAAAATCCATGGATAGATACAATATGCAAAAGATGCCCACAGTATGCAAGACCACCATTATGCCAGAAGTGGTCATCAATAGCTACCATAATACCAAGAGGTGCCTAGTGTGACAGGTATGCTCACAATGTGCTATAGCCACCATTATGCCAAGTCTGACTACAATAATCTCACACTGAAACAACATGATAGTGACATGCTAACAATAAGTCAGAAGCCCTATTATACTGGGAAGGCTATTAAAAGGAACATTGTATGCCAAGTAACCCTCAATATATTAGGGCCATCATTATTTCAGGAGATGCAGATTATAGTACAGATGTTCACTATATGCTAAGCACACAATACATTCAATTTCATGTGCGCACACATAAACACATATAATCATGCACACAAAAAATAGCACATGCATGCACAATCACTCAACTGCCACCCTCCCACCATCTTAGCTGCTAACCATCAGCCTCTGATATTGGCTTTGTGGTGGTTTCCAAAGGGCTGACGCATGGCTGGGCATTTTCTGGTTGAAGGCCCCTAAGAGATGTGGGACAAAGAGCTTGTGAAACCACATATCTTGGTGCCAAGCTTTTTTAGGGCTCAGGAGAAGGAGTGCTGAAACATACAGTCTTTTGCCTTTTGAACACAAAGGCCTGAGCATTACCACTACTCAGCCAGTGGATAGTATTGGGACTTTTGGCAGGAAAGAGGTAGGTAGGCAGTGGCAAGGACAGGGAAAGGTACAAGTGGCAATGGATGTTGCACTCTCACTCTTCCACCAGGTCTTGCTTCCTTTCAGAGAGACTCAACCAGTGAGAGCAGGAGACAGGACCAGCGGGGTGGGGTAAACGCTTGCCAGAGGCTCGAACTCTTTCAACAATGCCACTTTTAGCATGAGCGCACACCTGTGCACCCACACACACACCAGCCGCAGTCTGTGCAGGTAACAGCCGCGGAGAGGTGGGGCCGCATAGGGGGGTATATCAAGGGACGATGGCAAGGGAAAATTAATTATTTATTTAATTTTCCCTCTGCATTGTCCCTTGTAATCCACCCCAAGCAGCCCCACCGCTGTTACCTGCACGGACCGCGGCTGACACAGACACACACACACACACACCCACCCCCATGAAAGTTAGGGACATCATTGAAAGCTTCCCACTCTCTTTTATCACATGCACAAGGTCTGTGTGAGCAGTTAGATAATCTCTCCCTCTGCACTGCATGTCCTCCTGTGGGTGACCCACCTCTATTTTATTTCACAATGACAATTTACTGCATATGCATAGAAGATGTAACAGAAAAATAGCAACGTGCACAGAGTACATCCCAAACGTATCCACTTATCAGTGGACTAGTTGCAAAAAAAAATATGGTCTAACAAAATATTTGAAAAAGTTGTGGCATGCTGATCCAGCTTCATTATCAACCCTTTGAGGAATGGGATGTGTTCTGGTGATGGAGATTTTGACTTTAGACCTAAGAGGGCTTAATTCTAATTCCAATGTTTCCACTTGAGCAAATTAATTTGCTCCTTTACAAATCATGCCGTCATCCTCTGCCTCAGCTCTATCGTCTCATAAAATTAGGAGCACTTGGAAATAATATAACCAAAATAAAAAATCATTCATAGAAATGCAACAAGTATCTGTAATAATTTGTCCACAAGCCAGAAAGCTTTCCCCTATTAGGTCAAGTTTCAAGCTTCACAAAGATTCACAGTGCCCAAAGTGACAGCGTGAGAGTCACAGGTGCAATCAGGTGTGTGTTTGAGACTGTCAGATGGGAGTGTGCAGGGGCTGCTGTGTCAACGATAACACTTACAAAGGCTGGCAATAGTCTAGCACCACAGGGGAGTGTATCAAAGGGAGTGCCTTTGAAAACAAAGCTACTGAAATTCCTTACTATATACATGCTTGTTATATTTCCCTCTAGCTATTTCATCAAACATTGAATCCATTCATATTACTTTTTAGGTCTCGCCTACACAGCGCGCAAGCGTTGCTTAGGAGGGACCTCTTGCCATCGCTCCTTACTTTCTTGGAAACTCGTGCATGTTTTGCACGGTTTCCAATGAGTACTCGTGCATGCAGAGCATTTGCCGTGCGGGAGCGAGCAGCAGCGCCATTTGTTTGTAATTATTGCGCCTCCCGCTATTCGCTCCCGCAAGGCAAACGCTCTGCATGCACGAGTACTCTACCTTTCGGGGCCGCGCTTATCTTTTAGCACTTGTCTTGTTTTGGAAAGGGTTTCCCTGGCACTGGCACAAGCCTCACATTCCACAGCTGCTTGTGGAAAAGCATTTGACCGTTGAACTGTCTTCTGAGCAGCAGGACCTGAGCGGACTGCAGCTCATTCATTCCAGCGCGAGGCTTGGCAGTGTAGCTCGTTCACCCCTCCAATGCTGGGCTCCCAGGACTCGTGTCTGTGCTTGTACAGGCCAGTGAATAAGCAGAGGGGCTTATTCACATTGAGATGTAAGTTTTAGAGGGGAGGGGGTAGGTCATGTTATTTCTCAGTGCACAAGATACGTCATTAGGGGGATGTGCATAGTGTGAAGATGTTGGGGGAGATCTCACTGCACAGGCACAGAAGGGAGAAACAAAGGTTTTAAACAAACCTGCTGGTGAAATTCTTGGGCAAGTAGGTACCGCCTCATCAGTTGTCCTGCACACACAGCCTTGCCGATGTTGTCCCTAAAGTGCCATGAAGCTGTTCCTACATGGAAAGGTCATCAACCCGCTAATATTTCCTTTACTGTAAGTTGAAGCGTATACACAAAATGGTTAAGTGAACTCTCCTTAAATTTCGCATGATATGGAGTGCATGTGACACTTTGTATTAATGTTTGCTTTAGTCCACACTGCATGGCATTGAGGTGTGATGTCAGGAAGTACCTGGGCAGAGGGATGGCAGTTGGCGAGATGCGATAAGAGTTTGCACTGGTGTTTTTGTGTATCCTCCAGGTACTTCTGCATTGCACAGCCCCTTCTATAATACTGATCACGCAGGTGCAAACTTTGTGCATCAAGAAAGCATTTCTTCATTTGCACGGTGATGTGGTTGTTGCAAATAGGGGAACACCTCTGCCCCTACGTCCTTACCTCTGACCTGTGCTGCACAAGGACAAACAAGCTCTCTTGTGGTGCACTAATCATTGGCCACCTAGGAAGTGACGTACAGTTAATGCATCGCTTCCAGTGCGCATTTTGGATGGGGAAGCAGGAATCTAGTGAAATCCCAGGCAGACAGTGCACCCAAATGTTGCCCCCATGCCCCCACCTTCAAAATCGCAGGCCAGGTATTCACTGCTGCACTGCCCTAGAACAGGCGTAAATTTGACGGCTTTTTGTATTCCAGCGTATAGTCCCAGGCTGCACTGGACGCACCATACTGTGCGTCACATTAATATAAAATGCATTCAAGTATGCTCCTGTGTCTGCTACATTACCTAATTAATACTCAGTCATTTTTGGTTATGCATTTCAGAAACAGAGTGCATGTTCCAACTGTTTTTGTCAGTAGGGCATTGCAGCCTCAAGTAGTAGAGGCGAGATTGTCAAAGGGCCTGTGAATAGGAATAACACAGAAGAACGTGAAACGAGTCAACAACGCCTGGCAAGTGCTTTTCCTCATAATGTGTCAGCACTGGTCAGGATACTTATTAAGGTCTGTCTTGGAAAGCTTGGTGGAAGGGGAGAGTGCTTGATACAGGAAGTCTGGAACGTTATCTGGTAGCCAAAAACTTACACAACAAATGTGAACAGTACTCTAAGCCTGACATATCACCCAATGTCGATCAGCGCCCCTAAACGCTGTGAGAAATATAGGCAGTAAAATGGCTGCACTGTGGCTGTTTAGTAACGCCATATTTTAATGTTGCTGTTTCTAAAGAACTCTGTATGGGGGAAAGATTATGGCTCTGTACCTGTTTCAGGTCACCTCACCTATTATTCAGGTACAACCCCCCTCCCCCACTCCCCAGGAGCTCATCTAGGCGTCTAGTTAAGTTGGGGACTGAAGGTATGAAGTTCAAATACCCTAAAATAACACAAAAATCACTTTGGGGCAAATATACATACCTGCATAAGGAAACAACACTCCGAATAATCATTTGGTCTCTTTAATGTGATTGTACCCAAGTTTTGATTAAAAAAACTTTTTAATGCAAATGCACAAGAAAATATGCCTTGGCATAAAACATATGGGCAGATGCACCGAGTGCATAATGCTATTATCATTATTGAGGGAGCGGGCCAGCATCATGACCCCCTCTAGGCGTCCGCTCTTGCGAGTCATGTTTCCTAACCACAGTTAACCTTGAGCTTAACCACGACCTGCAAAACGTTTTCCCAAAAGAAGTCCATGAGCTTTGGGCTCGTAATAACAATTTTCATGCAGGTTCATCAAGTGGGGGTCAAAAAAAATGGGGGTCTCAATAGTGACATTTCCCATTTTATTTGCCATTAGAATGCTTACTTTTCTATACAGAAAAAACTATTACAGCAAAATTCGCATGTAAGTAGCCCTTAATTTAAGGATGGGTCTTTGTTTGGTTTGGTGTAAATGTGTTCATTAGTTATCAAGAAATTAGCATCATAAAGTATTCTAGTTTGGGCACGGAGGGTTGGCTGACCATGTTTTTATTTTTTTTTATTTTTCCAAAACCTTTATTAAGGATAGTCAATACAGACACATTACATTGCGCTACATAATAACACTAAGGACGCAGTATTGTACAAGCCAGGACTTATAGAATCAAAATCAGCTGCACTCTACCAGCAACAGGAAAACATTAGGGGCTACAATTGGCTGACCATGGTTAATTGGTTGCAGGGAATTGTTGCACTTGTATTTTTTGATCAAAGACCCACCCCCCCCAAAAAAGTATATCATAGAAAAAAAACAAAGGTTAAAATGAAGTCATGGGATAGTCGTGGTTAAAACACAGTAACAAATACAAAATAAATTTTAAAAACGTAGAAATTGCATTTGAAAAAAATTAAGTAGTGGTATGGTTGCGAATTAAAAACAAAAAACACGGACATTTTCATGGTATAGTTAGGACTGCAATCTGTACCTCGCACAACAGACATGCAAACCTTAACTTGCACATCAGATGCAGTGTTTTTTACCTCACAATATTGATCCCATTAAGTAACAACACCTAAAAGCACAGAATAATTAAATAACAATTGATACTCAACCAATGTGTAATGCTACATTCATAGTTGCCGCTTCCATAGTATTATGAGCAGCAGGGCTTTAAGTGGGATGAAAAAACTGGGGGTCTCTCAAAGGGGCGTGGCCAATGTAATTAAGGGCGTGGCTTAAAACACATACGCTAAAAATCTGTGCTTAGCATAGTGTGCCGCCCGACTTGTATTTTTCTGTTTGTCATTGCATCCAGATATGATACAACAAGTAACATCATACCTACAACAAGTCAGGACTATTGGCTTCGTCAATGGTTGTTAGTTGCATAAGATAAAAAAGCAGCAACTATGGCTTGTATATAATATTGAAAAAGCTTCCACTTAAAGCCCTGGTGACACCACAACGATGTTGCTGCTCCTGAGTTTCAAAAAGAGACCAGTGTGCGCTATTCAATAGGTGCCGCCTCACTCGCAATAGCACTCGGAGTCTTGTGTTTTAAAAAGCAGGTACATGGGAGATGTAAGAAGCAAGGATTTCCCTCCCCCTACAACGCTCACCTGGCATGACGTCATGCTTTAACTTCTCCACTAGTGAGAAGTGAGCAGTGTGAGCAGCTCACATCGATGTGCCTGCTGTCACTGCAGTCCGGGGAACACAACGGACCGCTTGTGCCAGGGCACAACACGGAGCCCGATAGAGACCCGTTTCGAGGCCCCCTTGAAAAAACTGCCGGTGCTCAGCACTGGTGAGACCCGGCCCACTTAAAGCCCTGATGAGCAGTATGATACATATTTCTCACCTTCAATATTATTTAAGACCATACAGTCTTAATGATGCAAATAATGTTACCCTTTTCTCACTGGAATGAATGTGAAAAGAGTCACATTCCACCATGTCCTGTGCTTCATCCTAAGTCAGTGGGTCACTTTTACCTTGCCCGACACATGGAAGAGGCGGGTTGCTCCAGCAGCCATGGACAGGAAACAATGCCTCCGTCCGCTGTGTGAGTTGCCGTCAGTTAATCCTCTCCATGAGGACAGAGAGGGCCACCTCTGTGACGGGTCCACCCTCACACCTGCAAACCCATGGTGATAAAATTCAACAAGCATTGGCATAGCCAATAGGTCTCGCCTTTGGGACCTTATAAGTGTTTAGCCATGCAACAGTTGATGTTGTTGCACCAAGGATATTGTGCTGCATAACTAAATACTTATAAGGCCCCAAAGGCGAGACCTATTGGCTATGCCAATACTTGTTAATATTTTTTTTTGTTTCACATGAGATGTCCCCTTTATCTGGTTACCCTGTTAACTGCTTCCACTGAGAGGCGGGGTGTGAAGGACACAGATCCATGACATCGGCAAAGGGGAAATGTAACTTGGATTTTTCAAAATTATTTGTAGGGAAAAGTTATTGCAACTTTGTACGCTGCATATTTGCTGCTGTGGTGGCCCTGCAAACCTCACCTATCTACAAATGAATGGCTGTCTAATGAATGACTACCCTTCTCAAAAAGGTATACAATTACATTGGGGGGAGGGGGTTTATTGGTAAATCTGGCAGATATCAAAACAAAAATAGTGAGGGCAGCAAGATTTCATTACAAAAGTGTGGGCTCTCTAAATGTGCTTTGAATTTTAAGTTCTTTTTTCCTGTGTTCATCCCTCCCTAGCTATGTTGAGATCTATTGGCAATGCAGTGAGGGACAATTTCACTGGCCCTACTGCACCTCATGAGTTTACAGGGAATCCTCTACCTTCTGGACCTCCTTACACTGCACATGCAAAGCTCATCAAGCATAGGGACGCATAGTGGACAACGCTGTGCATTGTGGGTGAGAAAGGGTAGGACTGCCGAAGGAGTGGATAGACGCTGAGGCAGTTGCTTGTGTGTGTTGATAGTTTAATAGTGCAAACCTTTGCAAAGTGGCAGCAAAGTGCTGTAAATGGTAAAGAGGGGGGGCATAGGAGCTATGCTATGTGAGGGGAGGTGGAAAATTAATATCATGAACAATAATAGACGAAGAACTATTACTTTGTGTGGCCGAAGGAGTGGGGATTGTCCTTATCTGCTTTCAATGAGTTACTGAATGACAGTCTTTGACTCCTTTCTGGGGTGCAGGAGTGGGAGGGACACCTGATGAGCGGATGGATGTCACTCCACGCAGTGGTGCATGGATGGAGAAGGCTTGTTTAGTGGTTTACTCTTGTACGCACCTATGGGTTTCACGCCTGCCTATGCCGCGGCACAGTCTCGGCTCCTTTTGCTCCCTTGACTTCTTTCAGTGGATAGGATAGGGATCTTCACCCGAGGGAAGGAATCATGACAGCTCCAGGACGATCTGGGACGGATTTTTGATATTTGTATGTAATGTATTGTTTGCAAATTCCACTGTTTTGAGTATTTTGCAAATTCCACTGTTTTGAATGTTTGTCAGAAAAAGTCAACATTTTCCTGATAAAAAAGCTAAGACCCAAAAGATAACAATCAAAGAAGAGGAAACAAAGGGTAGTAATGAGGAGTGCAGTGGGAGAAGCAAAGAGAGAGATGGAATGAACAATAACAAAGTAAGATCCTCATGTACAAATGCATTTTGCTGGCCCAACCCTGCGATTCCGAAAATTAAAGTGTTTGCAGCTGAAAAATGGATTTTTGCTATGGACTCAACCTCTTTTGTGATTCAAAACGTCTTTCTGAACTACAAAAGGGATCTGCAATTCATTCTGAATCCCAATCGGGACGAAGTGTGATAGAGGCATTCCTTCCTAATTGCAAACCACTAATAAGATGTATTAATGATTAATTACTGCAATTCCGATCACAACGCATTGAAAAGTTACAGAAAGCACAAAAGAGATGGTAACAGATTTGCAAAGAGGAAGCTACTCCCTTTGGACAAGCTATCCCTGCTGGACAGCTTCCCCTTTGGGAATCCCTAATGTTTCCACTTCAGGCCCTTCTGTCATCTGACAAGTCTACGCACAAACTTTTTGTGACAGAATACAGTTGTATCATCAACAAAACAGACCACGCATTTTTTGGTGGGAAAGCTGTCACAAGTAACCCTGGGCGTAGTTTGCGAAGTAGCGCTGCGCGTAGCTACGCAAAGTTCACTTCGTACTACGCGAGCTACCCTGTTCGCACTGTGCAAGATGTCGCTTTCATTGATTGCACAGTGTGGACAAGCATCCGGCACTGTGCAATGATTGAAAACGTCATCTTGCACAGTGCGAGCTGTAGTTTTCTGCTGCTCGAGTAGATTTTTACTCGAGCGGCAGCTTTCTCAACGCGGACTGGTAGTTTCTCAGCACGAGCAGTCGCAAGCATACGCGACCACTCGCAATGACAAACCTGACCTCCCCGCGTTGAGAATCTCACCGGGAGGTTTATTTTTCATGCTCGCGATCGCCAACTTGATGTTGCTGATCGCGAACGAGGAAAAAGTCTTGCCGGGATGTAATTTTGCTTGCTCCCGTTCGCCAACTTGACGTTGAGGACCGCAAGCAAGCAAAAAATGACCGCTGCACTACGCAACGCTACGCTACGCATGTTTGCACTGTGCTACGTGCAATTCGCGTAGTGTGAAGTAGCGCAAACTTCGCAAACTACGCGAGCGTAGCATAGTGCTTTGCCCAGGCTTAGTCACAAGTTAATTTATATTCTGTTATGCAGTACACAGGTAGGGTTAACTTATGGGTGATCATACCAGTGCAGTGCCGATTAGGACTAACCACTGACACCCATCTTGAAACAATTTCCAGCCACCGGGCATTACATTTCTGTCTTATTATTCATCCAGTGCTGTATATTTCACATTGGGTCTGCGGCCCATTGATTTTACTGGTTGCTGTACCCAAGCCACCACGGAGCGCGGTAAGGCTAACCCCCAGCTGAGGAATATCCAGGTGTGGAGCCCACCTAAATGCTCCACTGACCTCCAGGAAGTGACATCATACCTGGGGTCACACTCGCAATGGCCTATTTCAAGGCCATGTGGCCAAAGACAAAATACTACCCTGGGCAGTGAGGAAATACTAAGGGGCTTTCCCCTCTGGTGCCCCACTGTGTGAGACATGGCCATCCACCGTTGGAGGTCTCAGGTGAAGCAGGCAGAGCTCCAATTCACCACTGCCTGCTCTCCCTCACATCTTCCCAAACCGCAACATTTTCTTTAACAGCAGCCTGAAAATAAGAATGATTCCCCTCTGGCATAGTTGCATGGGCGTCATCTAGGGGTCGACAGGGCTAGCAGCTGCAACCCCTGGCTTGCTTCCTGCGACCCCCAGCACTGCGACTGCGACCACCTGACCTTGATGACATTAGCTAACTTGGAAAATAATAATTTATTGTTCCCTGTGGTGTGGATCGTATCTGTTTCTCCCCCTGAGCTTGTGGAGAGAGAAGGAAAGAAATAGGGGGGAAAGAAAGAGAGAGGATGTAGAGGTAAAAGGCTTTGAGGCGAAATAAGGGTAAAGTAACAAAAGGAAGAAGACACTACAGAGAGAAGGGTGAGAGATCAAGTGGCAAACACAGGAGGAGGTATGTTTGAGAGAGACAAAGAGGGATGAAAGAGACACCAATAATACAGTGACATAGACAAGTGAAAAAGGATAGATAAGGGAGTAGGAGAGGAGGTAGAAAGGTGAAATAGAGAAGAAAAAGAGACAGAACAGGTGAGAAAGTAGATCAGTGAGAGAGGGGAAAACATGTATTTTAAGGAGATCCGTGAGAAAGACATAGTTAAAATACACAAGAGGGGTGAACAAGAGTCGACAGCAGCTGAGAAAGGCGTGACAGATAATGGAAACGTTAGACAGATCACGAACAGCTGAGGGGAGGGTGACTGTGTCTAAAGTCATATGACATCACTTCCTGTGAAGCCATTGGGGTCAAACCATGTGATGTAACTTCCACTACCCTTGGCATTTTGGTGAATCGATGCCCATGTTACTTGCATTGGTAGCTAATTTGGCTTTGCAAATAACTGACTTCCAAATTAGTATTAATTAGTCTGGTTGTTCTGCGATCTCCTGCCACTGATCATTTTGATAAGTGACTTATTTCACATCGGTCATCGTGACCCATTTGTACACAGGTCGCATCACCAAACCATAGAACAGTCGCATAAAGTTAGTGCGCAGTTTGCACCCACTATTTGTGACCTTCCTGATCACATCTCAGCCCTGGGGGTATAAAAAGCAGTTACCACCCACGGCTACCACCTAGCATAATCTGTCCTGCCCCTTGCCTGAGGGGCCTCAGCAAGTTAGCAAGAGGAACAACAAGCATTGGCATAGCCAATAGGTCTCGCCTTTGGGACCTTATAAGTGTTTAGCCATGCAACAGTTGCATAACTAAATACTTATAAGGTCCCAAAAGCGAGACCTATTGGCTATGCCAAGCGGCCGTGCGGCCGCGAAAGTGAAAGTATTCACGGTAAAGCGCTGCGCGTGCGCCCGTGCACATGCACTGTAGCTCTAGGCTGGCCTGGTAGCACTTTATGGAGCCCTCTCAATAAGTCTCGCCGGACCAGCGCATGTGCTGGGTCAGGCGAGACCTAAAAGGGAGCCAGGCTCGGCTGTTGGAGGATAAGAGTCAGCACTGTAAGTCACTGGGGAATATGTATGACGTCACTTCCGCTCCCCCGGAAGGTTGGCAAATCAGGATTCTTGACAAAAAGGCAGAGGCAGTAGTACAGGTGCACTTTAAATGTAATGATCAGGCACACTGCTGGACGCCCTTTCACCAAAAGTAATTGTTCACCAGTAAAAGAAATAAATGCGGAGGCGCCCAAGCAGAAAACTAAAGACTCTTCTATTCTTCAGAAAGCACAGCGGGGAGTAGCGAGCAAACTCAGCATAATTCAAATCATTTGCACACGGAGAACATGCTTAATGGGGTGAAATTAATGCTAGCGGTGGTTTTCTATAAAGCTATCAAGAAAAGCACATGTGGCATTTCAGGACAGATAAATAACTGGGAAGGTAAATCAATATATCCTTCAAACAGTTAACGAGAAAAGCAAACCGAATAAACGAGCGAACAGCATACAGAATGGATCCGTTTATTAGGCTAAATCAGTGACAACCAATATTGTGTGTTCAATAGAATGACTATATATTAGGGGGTGCAGTCCAAGGTATTTGGGGTGCCACCCGTGCACTGTTGTATTCCATAGGGTTGTGTGCTAACCCCAGGAGTGTTTGAGGCGGAAGAAGGGTTCGTTTGTGGTCACAAAGGGGTCATGGGTGGTGAGAG
Source organism: Triturus cristatus (assembly GCF_964204655.1). Taxonomy (NCBI): domain Eukaryota; kingdom Metazoa; phylum Chordata; class Amphibia; order Caudata; family Salamandridae; genus Triturus; species Triturus cristatus. Next base: position 1,530,816,992 of record NC_140591.1, read on the forward strand.
AACGGGGTACGGGGGTGTCCTCCTCTTTTTTAAGTTTAAAAGCGTTATTTGAATAATAACAAAAATGACAGAAGACCAGCAATACAAAGTAAAGCATACTAAAAAGGAAATATAACGATAAAATGGCTAGTACAAAAAACAGAAGAGAAAGCAATTTACATTTTTTTAAGGAAATAAGGGGAGGTAAGGGGAAGGAAGGGAAGAGAAGGAAGGGGAAATGAAAATTCTTGCAAATTGATAAAGAATAACAAATGAAGAAGATAAATAAATGCATATTTACAAAGGAATGTAAGAGATAACGGATTTGAAACAAACCAGCACTGCCTGCCTGCAGGAACGAATCCCATGTAAATTAAAGACAGGGTGCAAGAGTAGACGTCGTTCTTTTGCTAGACATTTGCAATTGCAGATTATGTGCGCGAGGTCTTCTGTTCTGTGACTACATAGTCGACAGATGTTATCTCTGGATTTCCTCTTCCATGGTGGAAGGTGTGGTAAAATCGGTATTATGCCCATCCTGTATTTTAAAAATGTGTCTTTCAGAAGAGTGTTAAATCCTTCGCTTAGATACTTTTGAGGGTTGGATGCTACATAATTGTTTAGTACGTGCCAGCCATGTACCCTATTGACAAGCACAGCCTTGTCTTCTTCTAATGGCAGTCCTTTCATGGTCTTAGTGATTGCCTTTTTGAAGCTGGCATGGGACGATGGTGTCTCCCACAGGTTATTCACGCGTAGTTGACATAAGGAGTCTCTAAGATATATTCCGGTATGGGAGTTCCCTCTTAGTGATAACTCAGCCCAGAGTTGCCAGGGTAGTGTGTATTGCGCCACCACTCTGATCTGGTGCAGGCATTTTACAAATGTGCCCCTTCTAGCCAGAGACTGCTTCTGTAGCCCAAACTCTAGCCTTTTTGGACAGGGAAGCGTATTTTGGGAGATTGAAGATTGTTCTGAATGACCTGGTGATTATATTTTCTACAGTAGTGGCGTCTCTTACTCTAATTGCCTTGCTTTCATATGTTATCGTCAGAAGGATTTTGGCTCGGATAACCACTAATAGAGGCGCCAAACAATGTCTGGTGAATCGCTTCCATTAGAGTCTTCATGATGAAAGATAATGTGTTGCCTTTCCATTTTAGTGCCTCCATTTGAGGGTTGAAAGAGACTTTGTTATCAAGCAGAACACCCAAGTAGTTTTATTCCTTTACTGATTCTAATCGGCGTGTATCTAGGAGCTAGCAGAATTTTTTCTTTTGGTGAAGTTTACAGTCATTATTTTTGTTTTGCTCAAGTTCATCTTCAAGATGTTCTCATTATAGTATTCATGAGTTACGTCAAGTAAGTGTAGAAGTCCTAATGGTGTTCGACTTACCAGGACTAAGTCGTCTGCGTATAAAAGATTGTAGACGGTCATCTTGCCGAGGTTGGGGGCATGCAAGTTGCAATTATCTAACCTTGCAGGTAGATCAGCCATTAGGAGATTGAATAACATAGGAGCTAAGACACACCCTTGTATTAACCCCTGGGTGGTTACAATGCATCTCAAGAGGTGTGTTCCTGCTCCCAGTTTGACTTTAACCCAAGAATCAGCATGAAGTAGGGCTAGTTGTTTTGATAGGGGTGGAGGTATATCCCATGTTTCCAGCTTCTGCCATATTTTTGTTCGGTCTATGTGGTCAAAGCCGAGTTGTAGTCAATGAACCACAGATATAATGGTTGCCTGGCTTCCTTTGTGGCATCAATCAATGGAGTTAGGACCATGGTGTAGTGGTAGTTCCTATGTTTTTGCAGAAGCCAGCCTGGTTTATTGGTATAATTGATGAGGACGAGTCCCAGTTTTTCAGTTCTTCCAGGATCAGACCTGCATAATATGCAAAGCATTATGTATGCTAGCGTAGTTTGATGTAAGAAGTCTGACACAAGCGTAAGCATAGTCAGGTAGGTGTCTCCACGATCGAAAACTAATAAGGAAGGATCGTGTCATTGTGTCACCGGGGGCATGCAAAACACAGGTGCCACAAAAAATCACGTTTTTAGGATGTCACATATGTTTTTGGTACACTTTGCAGAGCACCTTATGCTTGAATGACGATGGCTTAAATAGTACAAAAACTGTACTACCAAAATCAGTTTTCAGAGAGTGGAAATAGTAAGAGATGGGGCACATGCAAGTACTATTGATTTATCCAGAAGAAGCATACTGTAAGATACTGTAAAATATTTAGAAGAGGGAACATTTCTGAGCTCTATAATTATGTAATATATGGACCAGACAAAAGTAGTAACCATTTAAAAATCCCTTCAGAACTTTTTAAAAAGCTTATAGCTCAAAAACTACTGAACTGATATACATGAAATCAACAAAAACAGGGTTCTAAGTAAAATTCTACCTCAGAGCAAAGTTCAATGTAAATACAATTAGCTGTTTGGTCTGTAGGTGAGAGCAAAATTTCCTATGGGAGCTAAAATGGAAAACCGCCCTCCCCCTCTTTTTAACTTTTTCCCCTGCATGGATCTGCATTAAATTATCATTTCTGACCATAGCTGACTACACCTAGTGATTCTTAAATTTGGTCAAGAGCCATTCCTGGCCTCAAAAAATACAAGAAAATCAAACAATATGTGGGTGTGGTTGATATATATATATACTTGCTGATTTACTGCCAAAGCAGTCCCCTTGCCTGCGACGTTGATGCCGTCTGTGGCAGCAGCCACTACAATACGATTACTTTCCTTGCTCCATGAATGATTCCAGGAATCAAAGGACAGCACACCAGGAAACGGCACAAAAACTTTATTGTGCACTAACTATCAAGGACGACGCGTTTCGGCGTTTGCCTTCATCAAGTAACTTCCTGTACCCCAAAGGGCCATAGAAATACGTTAACATGGTTTATAGACATAGACAAAATACTTTCATGCCGCATTTCGTGACGGCTTTATCGTGAATTATTATAAACTCAAATTCATTCGTTTGCAGTTATAAATAACACACATTGAATTAAAATCGCCACAAAAGAAAAATGCATAATATCTTAAATCAATAAAGGCATAAAATTCGCCAATGTGCAAAGGGCAACAGTATCGCGGGCATTGCAATCCGAAATCGTGTGTCTTCGTAACCATTGTTACAGCGTCATGTTGTATAATTAATTATTTAATACACATTTCAGACATTAATTATAGTCTTACAGTATTCATGACTAACTAATAGTCACACCTGTCTGCGTCATTCTCTGCCATCATATCATATTCTAATCATAATAAATTAGAGTTCAGATGAGATATATGTAAGTCCTACTACCATGAGGGACTTATAATCACATGATTGCTGACAACATACAAACTTGCTCAGTGCCCTGTCTATTGAATTGTCATACTTTCATTGGTATGGCCTCGAAGACAATATGTTTTCTCTTGGCTTATGCCATTATATAATCCATTAGGTACAGGTTGTATTCTTCTCTAAGTGCTAGGTATATGGGGTGTGATGGGACAGTGATTGGTGTCTATATATTTTTTAAGCGTTTGTGTGAAAAAGAAGGGTATAAGGAGATAAGTTGGATGTTTTCGATAACCCGTAGGGCTCCGATTAGAGACGCCACAATTGTGGTTAATGCTCCTATAATTTCCCAAATGGGAAACTTGTTTAATCCAATGCTGTCCTATTTCCCTATCTTATTAAAATGTGGGATTTAAGAAAAAGAAATCGAATGTCATAGATGTTTTAAAATCCCAACATAAATATGTTGGGAAAATTACTTCTATTTGTGCAACCAATGAGAGTATTGCAGTTGACTATAGGCCTATGTGTGTTGCAAGTTCCTCCCCACTGTTAAGCCGTTTCGGTACTTTGCAGTCCAAATCTAGGATAAACCTGGATTCGAGGATTCTTAGGCGTTTTTCACAATCCCCTCCTCGGATGTGTTTTGGTATTCTGTCGACCCCGAAAAATTGTAAACTGCTGTTGTTACTATTATGGAATTCTGAATAATGACTGCCACCGGATAATTATGATCACGATTGGTGATGGCCCGCAGATGTTGTAGAATCCTTAGTTTAAGTGGGAGTTTGGTACTGCCTACATACTGGAGGCCACATATGCACTCCAGTACATAGACAGTAAAGTCACTGTTACAGTTGATTATGTGTTTTATTGATCGTTTCTGTTTGGTGCCTATGATATATTCTTTGCAGTTCCTACCATTGCGGTCTGCCTTGCACATACCACATGTAGTAAAGCCATTAGGCATTTTCAACCACTGCGATTGTGTATCCTCTGTACGATAGCGGGGAACTAATCTGTCTCGTAACGATCTGGCTCTTTTATAGGTTACCTGTGGTCCGGCTCCTATGCATTCACCAATTATAGGGTCTGCCGTTAACAGGTTCCAATGTTTCCTCATAATTTTCTCTAGAGTCCATGCTCACCTACTGAACTGTGTTATCATTCTCGGTGCATTCGGCTTGCTGACATTACACTCCTTTCTCTTTATAGCACTGATGGATGGCTTAAATAGTAGGTCATGCTGCTTCACTTTGTTTCTAGCTATCTCCAAGGTTTCTTCCTTATAACCCCTTTCTTTGAAACGTGTTAGCATGGCCTGTTGTTCCTTGAGGTAATCATTGTCAGTGCTGCAAATGCGGCGGGCCTTTAGCAATTCCCCATAGGGTATGCTTTGTTTCAAAGGGGCTGGATGGTGACTAGCCGCATGCAGCACTGTGTTCCCTGCAGGTTGCTTACGGAAAAGGTGTGTTGTAATTTCGCCTTCTCTTATTTCCACTGCTATATCCAGAAATTCACAATAAGACGAGCTAATAACATATGTGAACCGCAATTCAAATCATTCACCCCCAGCCTTTCAATAAATTCTCTAGCTAAGTTTTGTGGGCCATTCCAAATAAGGAACAAATCATCTATGTATCTGATCCACACCAGTATGTGATCAGTATACATTTCCAGTTGTTGCGTCCATACTATTTGTTCCTCCCACCAGCCTAGGAAAAACTTCGCTAGGCTGGGGGCAAAACAAGTGCCCATCGCGGTTCCAGACCGCTGTCGATATACTGACTCTTCAAAAAGAAATATATTGTTTTGTAGACAAAACAACATCATTGTCTCCAGCATCTTCTTATGTTCCCAATGATCTATGTGTCTACTTTTCAAGAAATACATACATGCTGCCACCCCTTTATGTTGATCAATGCATGTATAAAGTGAACACACATCTAAAGTGATCATTATATATCCCTCCTCCCATCGTACATCATGAAGCCTTCGAAGGAAGTCTGAACTGTCTATACAGTACGATACCAGATTGGACACATATTCAGATAAGAACAGATCCAAAAATATAGACGTATTTTCCAATAGTCCCCCATTAGACGAGACTATAGGACGCCCTGGTGGTAAAGTGGCATTTTTATGAATCATTGGGGGGAAGTATATACATGGTATACATGGTTTTTCAGTTCTTAAAAAGTTATATTCATCGGTATCAATTAATCCTTGATGGTACCAGTTACCTAAGAATCTATGATAATCCTGAATGTATTTATCCCAATCAATGAGTTCATAGCATGTCTCATCTGTTAACTGCCTCATTGCCTCTGCTCTATAGTGCTTTGAGCTCATTACGACGACATTGCCCCCTTTATCCGAGGGCTTTATCACGATGGTTGGATCTTTTTCTAAGGCTTTCAGGACTTCTCTTTGTTCTTTTGTTAAATTGTCCCAATGAGAGTTTTGAAATTTTGTTCTTGTTTTCTTGAGTTCCATAATGATTGCTGAGCTATAAGCCTCGATATTATCGTAGGGAACATTGGGATTAAACCTCGATTTCATTTTAAATCCACTATGCTTTTGTTGTTTATTTCTAATGCCACAAAACTGCCACATTGAGTGATTATTTCTCTCATGATTGTCTCCCATTTCTAGGTCATGCATGACTCTCAGTAGTTCCATATCCTGCACTTGTAAATCAGAAAATTGCGAAATCTCCAATGTTATATTCGGCAATTGTTTTGATCTGATCCGTGTTTCAAACATTTTCATAAGTTTTAATTTACGAATATATAGAAACAAGTCAATTCTTGTGTCTGTGTAGTTCAGATTGTTACTTGGGGAAAAGGATAGTCCCAGTTGTAAGACCGAAATGTCCACCTTACTCAAAATTCTAGTGGATAAGTTCACCACTGTTTTATTTGTTGTTAGATCTTGGATTTCAGCAATGGATGTCTTTATATTCCTGTGCAAGGCAAGTAATCATTCATATATATATAGCACGAGGGGGCATCTTGCACTGTTGGGATGTTCCGAGGTCTCGGCTGCGCTTTGCGGAAGGGTGAGCGTCCAGGCCGGCTGCTTTTTCCACAAGCTAGATCCAGGTACATTGGGAGAAGAGGCAGTCACCGCCCACCTGGGTAGTACCTACGCCGTTTGACTGCCTTGACAAAAACTCGGAGTGCTGAGTTTTGAGATACTCCCTAGTACCTGCCAGATGACTACAGCCAATCGCAGTGAGACAAGCTGGTTTAAAAGGTGGACACTTACGAGCATTCATGACTTAAAGGCATTTGAAAAAGTTTGACTACGAAACGCGTCATGCCTTGAATTGCCCATTAAAGCTGCTGGACCTGCTGTGCGCGTGTGTGGCTCGTTCTTCTTCTCAGAAGGGAACTTGGTTTGGATATTATGTGCGCGGCCACAGCGCACTTGAGCCCCCACCCTACAAGTTGTTCAGTGTTATAGTGGCAAAACTTCTGGGATTACCTCGCGGACCGGGGAAACACTGAACCTCCGCAATTTGCAGCAGTTACCTACCCGCTGGATGGACCGTGACTGCACGAGGGGGCATCTTGCACTGTTGGGATGTTCCAAGGTCTCGGCTGCGCTTTGCGGAAGGGTGAGCGTCCAGGCCGGCTGCTTTTTCCACAAGCTAGATCCAGGTACATTGGGAGAAGAGGCAGTCACCGCCCACCTGGGTAGTACCTACGCCGTTTGACTGCCTTGACAAAAACTCGGAGTGCTGAGTTTTGAGATACTCCCTAGTACCTGCCAGATGACTACAGCCAATCGCAGTGAGACAAGCTGGTTTAAAAGGTGGACACTTACGAACATTCATGACTTAAAGGCATTTGAAAAAGTTTGACTACGAAACGCGTCATGCCTTGAATTGCCCATTAAAGCTGCTGGACCTGCTGTGTGCGTGTGTGGCTCGTTCTTCTTCTCAGAAGGGAACTTGGTTTGGATATATATATATATATATATATCAAGCTCAGTGGGGAGTGTCCCTCAGGCGAACCGCACTCGAGCAGCGAAGAGCTTCCCCAAAGCTTTATCAAGGTATGAACAGGGAGAGAACCGGTAAATGTTCCAAGCGGCCACACACCAAACGCGTTTCAAGTTTCCCTCTTTGTCAATGGAATGCAGCCAGCAGCGCTGAAGTGGCTCCACCTGCCAATTATATATGCACAAGATCGCCTGCCTAAATAGGCAACTCTGAATGATCGGCGTAGCATTGTGGGAGGTGAAGTCCTTTATTTAAGTTCAAATTGCAGCGCTGAAAAATACAAGGCAATGAAAAGCTCTACATGAGCCCCGGTTTCACTCACTGTTCTCATCCTCATCGCTGCCCCATGTCTCAGCTCTAACATCCACGGGCTGTATGGCCTCCTTAATTGGGAGTGGTGCAGGTTCAGCGGCAGGACGGCCGCTATACATCAAGCTCAGTGGGGAGTGTCCCTCAGGCGAACCGCACTCGAGCAGCGAAGAGCTTCCCCAAAGCTTTATCAAGGTATGAACAGGGAGAGAACCGGTAAATGTTCCAAGCGGCCACACACCAAACGCGTTTCAAGTTTCCCTCTTTGTCAATGGAATGCAGCCAGCAGCGCTGAAGTGGCTCCACCTGCCAATTATATATGCACAAGATCGCCTGCCTAAATAGGCAACTCTGAATGATCGGCGTAGCATTGTGGGAGGTGAAGTCCTTTATTTAAGTTCAAATTGCAGCGCTGAAAAATACAAGGCAATGAAAAGCTCTACATGAGCCCCGGTTTCACTCACTGTTCTCATCCTCATCGCTGCCCCATGTCTCAGCTCTAACATCCACGGGCTGTATGGCCTCCTTAATTGGGAGTGGTGCAGGTTCAGCGGCAGGACGGCCGCTATACATCAAGCTCAGTGGGGAGTGTCCCTCAGGCGAACCGCACTCGAGCAGCGAAGAGCTTCCCCAAAGCTTTATCAAGGTATGAACAGGGAGAGAACCGGTAAATGTTCCAAGCGGCCACACACCAAACGCGTTTCAAGTTTCCCTCTTTGTCAATGGAATGCAGCCAGCAGCGCTGAAGTGGCTCCACCTGCCAATTATATATGCACAAGATCGCCTGCCTAAATAGGCAACTCTGAATGATCGGCGTAGCATTGTGGGAGGTGAAGTCCTTTATTTAAGTTCAAATTGCAGCGCTGAAAAATAGAAGGCAATGAAAAGCTCTACATGAGCCCCGGTTTCACTCACTGTTCTCATCCTCATCGCTGCCCCATGTCTCAGCTCTAACATCCACGGGCTGTATGGCCTCCTTAATTGGGAGTGGTGCAGGTTCAGCGGCAGGACGGCCGCTATACATCAAGCTCAGTGGGGAGTGTCCCTCAGGCGAACCGCACTCGAGCAGCGAAGAGCTTCCCCAAAGCTTTATCAAGGTATGAACAGGGAGAGAACCGGTAAATGTTCCAAGCGGCCACACACCAAACGCGTTTCAAGTTTCCCTCTTTGTCAATGGAATGCAGCCAGCAGCGCTGAAGTGGCTCCACCTGCCAATTATATATGCACAAGATCGCCTGCCTAAATAGGCAACTCTGAATGATCGGCGTAGCATTGTGGGAGGTGAAGTCCTTTATTTAAGTTCAAATTGCAGCGCTGAAAAATACAAGGCAATGAAAAGCTCTACATGAGCCCCGGTTTCACTCACTGTTCTCATCCTCATCGCTGCCCCATGTCTCAGCTCTAACATCCACGGGCTGTATGGCCTCCTTAATTGGGAGTGGTGCAGGTTCAGCGGCAGGACGGCCGCTATACATCAAGCTCAGTGGGGAGTGTCCCTCAGGCGAACCGCACTCGAGCAGCGAAGAGCTTCCCCAAAGCTTTATCAAGGTATGAACAGGGAGAGAACCGGTAAATGTTCCAAGCGGCCACACACCAAACGCGTTTCAAGTTTCCCTCTTTGTCAATGGAATGCAGCCAGCAGCGCTGAAGTGGCTCCACCTGCCAATTATATATGCACAAGATCGCCTGCCTAAATAGGCAACTCTGAATGATCTCTCCCTGTTCATACCTTGATAAAGCTTTGGGGAAGCTCTTCGCTGCTCGAGTGCGGTTCGCCTGAGGGACACTCCCCACTGAGCTTGATGTATAGCGGCCGTCCTGCCGCTGAACCTGCACCACTCCCAATTAAGGAGGCCATACAGCCCGTGGATGTTAGAGCTGAGACATGGGGCAGCGATGAGGATGAGAACAGTGAGTGAAACCGGGGCTCATGTAGAGCTTTTCATTGCCTTGTATTTTTCAGCGCTGCAATTTGAACTTAAATAAAGGACTTCACCTCCCACAATGCTACGCCGATCATTCAGAGTTGCCTATTTAGGCAGGCGATCTTGTGCATATATAATTGGCAGGTGGAGCCACTTCAGCGCTGCTGGCTGCATTCCATTGACAAAGAGGAAACGCGTTTGGTGTGTGGCCGCTTGGAACATTTACCGGTTCTCTCCCTGTTCATACCTTGATAAAGCTTTGGGGAAGCTCTTCGCTGCTCGAGTGCGGTTCGCCTGAGGGACACTCCCCACTGAGCTTGATGTATAGCGGCCGTCCTGCCGCTGAACCTGCACCACTCCCAATTAAGGAGGCCATACAGCCCGTGGATGTTAGAGCTGAGACATGGGGCAGCGATGAGGATGAGAACAGTGAGTGAAACCGGGGCTCATGTAGAGCTTTTCATTGCCTTGTATTTTTCAGCGCTGCAATTTGAACTTAAATAAAGGACTTCACCTCCCACAATGCTACGCCGATCATTCAGAGTTGCCTATTTAGGCAGGCGATCTTGTGCATATATAATTGGCAGGTGGAGCCACTTCAGCGCTGCTGGCTGCATTCCATTGACAAAGAGGAAATGCGTTTGGTGTGTGGCCGCTTGGAACATTTACCGGTTCTCTCCCTGTTCATACCTTGATAAAGCTTTGGGGAAGCTCTTCGCTGCTCGAGTGCGGTTCGCCTGAGGGACACTCCCCACTGAGCTTGATGTATAGCGGCCGTCCTGCCGCTGAACCTGCACCACTCCCAATTAAGGAGGCCATACAGCCCGTGGATGTTAGAGCTGAGACATGGGGCAGCGATGAGGATGAGAACAGTGAGTGAAACCGGGGCTCATGTAGAGCTTTTCATTGCCTTGTATTTTTCAGCGCTGCAATTTGAACTTAAATAAAGGACTTCACCTCCCACAATGCTACGCCGATCATTCAGAGTTGCCTATTTAGGCAGGCGATCTTGTGCATATATAATTGGCAGGTGGAGCCACTTCAGCGCTGCTGGCTGCATTCCATTGACAAAGAGGAAACGCGTTTGGTGTGTGGCCGCTTGGAACATTTACCGGTTCTCTCCCTGTTCATACCTTGATAAAGCTTTGGGGAAGCTCTTCGCTGCTCGAGTGCGGTTCGCCTGAGGGACACTCCCCACTGAGCTTGATGTATAGCGGCCGTCCTGCCGCTGAACCTGCACCACTCCCAATTAAGGAGGCCATACAGCCCGTGGATGTTAGAGCTGAGACATGGGGCAGCGATGAGGATGAGAACAGTGAGTGAAACCGGGGCTCATGTAGAGCTTTTCATTGCCTTGTATTTTTCAGCGCTGCAATTTGAACTTAAATAAAGGACTTCACCTCCCACAATGCTACGCCGATCATTCAGAGTTGCCTATTTAGGCAGGCGATCTTGTGCATATATAATTGGCAGGTGGAGCCACTTCAGCGCTGCTGGCTGCATTCCATTGACAAAGAGGAAACGCGTTTGGTGTGTGGCCGCTTGGAACATTTACCGGTTCTCTCCCTGTTCATACCTTGATAAAGCTTTGGGGAAGCTCTTCGCTGCTCGAGTGCGGTTCGCCTGAGGGACACTCCCCACTGAGCTTGATGTATAGCGGCCGTCCTGCCGCTGAACCTGCACCACTCCCAATTAAGGAGGCCATACAGCCCGTGGATGTTAGAGCTGAGACATGGGGCAGCGATGAGGATGAGAACAGTGAGTGAAACCGGGGCTCATGTAGAGCTTTTCATTGCCTTGTATTTTTCAGCGCTGCAATTTGAACTTAAATAAAGGACTTCACCTCCCACAATGCTACACCGATCATTCAGAGTTGCCTATTTAGGCAGGCGATCTTGTGCATATATAATTGGCAGGTGGAGCCACTTCAGCGCTGCTGGCTGCATTCCATTGACAAAGAGGAAACGCGTTTGGTGTGTGGCCGCTTGGAACATTTACCGGTTTTCTCCCTGTTCATACCTTGATAAAGCTTTGGGGAAGCTCTTCGCTGCTCGAGTGCGGTTCGCCTGAGGGACACTCCCCACTGAGCTTGATGTATAGCGGCCGTCCTGCCGCTGAACCTGCACCACTCCCAATTAAGGAGGCCATACAGCCCGTGGATGTTAGAGCTGAGACATGGGGCAGCGATGAGGATGAGAACAGTGAGTGAAACCGGGGCTCATGTAGAGCTTTTCATTGCCTTGTATTTTTCAGCGCTGCAATTTGAACTTAAATAAAGGACTTCACCTCCCACAATGCTACGCCGATCATTCAGAGTTGCCTATTTAGGCAGGCGATCTTGTGCATATATAATTGGCAGGTGGAGCCACTTCAGCGCTGCTGGCTGCATTCCATTGACAAAGAGGGAAACTTGAAACGCGTTTGGTGTGTGGCCGCTTGGAACATTTACCGGTTCTCTCCCTGTTCATACCTTGATAAAGCTTTGGGGAAGCTCTTCGCTGCTCGAGTGCGGTTCGCCTGAGGGACACTCCCCACTGAGCTTGATATATATATATATATATATATATATGTATATATATATATATATATATATATATATATATATGCCAACAATTTTTCTCCCAGTTTGAAAGAAAAAACACAATATATATATATTACCTACAGGCGGTCGCCAGTAGGTAGTTATAGTTAGGACCTATTTTCCATAGGAAATCCGCAACATTCTATTCTCAATAAGTCTGGCGCCGGTTGACGAATCCTCGCGAAATTTTTCAAACTTTTGGCCAGCTCCGCTCCGCTCCGCTCCTACCCTGAAAATTTTGTGGTGATTCGTCAAGCGGGGGCCGAGAAAAAAGGGGGGTCCCAAAATGCGTTTTCCCCATGCAATTTCCCATAGGACCTGTTGTCGCAGCTACAGCCCGAACCGCTGAACGGAATGACACCAAATTTGGCAAAGAGGTAGTCCTCAGTTCAGACTCGTGCCTTTTGCATAAATGGTGTGAATCCGTTCAGTAGTTCCTGAGAAAATTAGAGTTAAAAGTACATAAATATCTATGGCCGCGGAGGATCCGCGGACCCTACCCGCACCGTGAGCGCACCCTCCCCGAACTGAGCACGCACCCTCCCGATCGCACGCTAAATGCTAATTGGCTGTCGAGTGTCTCTCTACATTCAAAACCAGGAACTGTTGGCGGCCATTTTCTGCCTCGGTAGAAGCGAGGCTGAAGAAGCAAGGGGAATAAGTGTGTAAAACATATAAAGGGGGCAGAGCGGAAATACTCTGACCCTCTAGAGGTGCTTAGGGGGTCCCAGATGGACCCCCTGGGGCCCCCTTTTAAAAAAAATAAAACAGCGAAATGCGTGCACAGTGCGCGCATCCTATCGCGTTGGGTGCGCGGATCCATGGAATTTTTTTAAAAAAAGACAAGAAATCATTGGTGGTATGACTACTTTGTACACTGAAAGGTAGGGTGTATATTTCTGTTTTTTAAAGGTATGATTCTTATTGGTTAACAAAAACAGATTGTAAGGAACATTATATATGATTAGCTGATATGTTGAAAAGTGAAGCACACTTCCTCTCTTGTGTAGGAACATTGTGTGCTGAACTTCTGACCTGTGTGCTCAGTGCAGTGTTCCATGACCTGTTTCTACGGTAACAGGCAGAAGGCAGAGTGGGGGAAGGGTTGAAATGTATTTCAGTTGGAAAGGGTTGAAATGTTTAACCAATAGAAATGTGTGTTTGCTTTTGAGTTTATGTGTGAAGGATTGTGATTTGATGTTTACATGCATATTGTTTTTGCTGAGAGGTGCACAGTGCAGAGATTCTGTAAAAGAAAATATGGTGAGTGACTGATATACTTCTTAATCTACAAAAGAACTTGAAAGATGAGTTATTTAATTGTGAGGGGATGTATGTAGACTATTTTGATTTTAATCAGACTAATGTATTTCTCCTGCTAAAGTGTAGGGAGTACTTTATTTCTCTACAATCTTATTGACAGTGTGTGTGCATGTAGAAACCATTCTGTGATAAGCATTTGTGTTTTTCATGTGTTTGCAGACAGGTAACTGTACTGTTTTTATATTTTGGTAGAATTAGAAACCAGTCATTGTTTATGAATTTGTGAAATGAGTTATGTTATGTTTCTATACTAACATGTAGTACTACTTCTAGATGAAGAAATGTGTTTTGGTATAGTGCAAGGGATAGTGTTGTTTCTCTAGAATCACACAGTGAGTATGTGTGCATTTGGGAACCACTGTGAGAGAAGCATTTGGTAACATTGTGTATTTGCTGACAGATAACTGTTTTAACCTGTCATGTTGTGAAGTTTTAGTAGCAATAGAAGACAGTTATGGCTTATGCTTTGATTAAATGAGTCAGGCTTTGACAGAAAAGTGCAGTCCTGAAATATGTAGATTGTGTGCAGTTCCCTTACCACTTGCACTGTAGTGAATGAGTTTTGTTAAACTCCTAGGGATAGTGGTTGTTGTCTAGAATCACACTGTGAGTCTTTGTGCATTTGGGAACCACTGTGAGAGAAGCATTTGGTAACATTGTGTATTTTTTAGCAGATAACTCTTTTAAAACCTGTCATGTTGTCAAGTTTTAGTAGCATTAGAAGCTAGTCTTTGCTTATGCATTGATAAAATGAGTCAGGGTTTGACACCAAGGTGCAGCACCATGTACTATTCTCTTCACTGTGGCAGAACTGAAAATGTAAAAGTTTTACCTAAGCACTGTCCTAGAAGTAGTCCTCTAGTGACCCATTCAACACCATGTACTAATCCATTCACTGTGCCAAAACCCAAACACTTATAAATTCACCAAGACACTCTCTTGCCAGTACTCTAATGATTCAGTCACTGCCTAAGTATTCATGCACTGAGCCAGGCCTTAGCACATGGACTTCTTCAAATGCCTATCCACTATGCATGCAGTCCTCCAACCACCTACACACTTGTCTTTCACACCTTCAATTCCGCAGTCAGTATCCATACACTTCCAGCAAACACCCTGTCACTCCCCTTGCACTCCTCGAGTGACCTTATTAAGCATCATGTACTAATCCATTCACTGCGCCAAACCCTAATAAATTCACCCAGGCACTCTCCTTGCAGTACTCTAATCATTCAGTCAGTACCCAAGTACTCATCCAGTGACCCAGGCCTTAGTATATGGACTGCTTCAAACCCCTATCCACTATGCATGCAGTCCTCTAACCACCTACACAATTGTCTTTCACACCTTCAATTCCCTAGTCAGTATCCATACACTTCCAGGAAACACCCTGTCCCTCCCTTTGCAGTCTTCTAGTGACCCATTCAGCATCATGTACTAATCCATTCACTGTGCGAAAACTCAAACACTTATAAATTCATCAAGATACTATCTTTGCAGTACTCTAATCATTCAGTCAGTGCCTAAGTATTCATGCACTGAGCCAGGCCTTAGCACATGGACTGCTTTAAACCCCTATCCACTATGCATGCAGTCTTCTAACCACCTAGACACTTGTCTTTCACACTTTACATTTCCTAGTCAGTATCCATACAGTCCAGCAAACATCTTGTCACTGCCTTTGCACTCCTCTAGTGACCCATTCAGTACCAAGTACTAATCCATTCCCTGTGCGAAAAGCCTAGCACTTATACATTCACCTAGGCACTCTCCTTGCTGTACTCTAATCATTCAGTCAGTACCCAAGTAGTCATGCAGTGAGCCAGGCCTTAGCACATGGACTGCTTTAAATGCCTATGCAGTATGAATGCAGTCCTCTAATCACCTACAGAGTTGTGTTTCACACCTTCAATTCCCTAGTTAGTATTCATACTCTTCTAGCAAACACCCTGTCACTCACCCAGTGTGTCTCCTTATAGTACTGTAATCATTTAGTCAGTTAGCATGTAGAGTTTTAGTGAGGTAGGCTTTAGGGCATGAACTGCTTCAAAGTAGTATGCACTATGCATGTAGTGTTTTAACCATCGTCACACTTGTGGTTCAGGGCCATAGTTTCTTAGTCAGTATTTATATAAAACGTGTTTGTACAGTAATGGAATAGTATAATTTTGAAAGTTATTAATAGACATTTATTTGTGATTCTTTTTTATAGATACAGAACAGGAGTGTTTCTCATCTGTTTGCACTCTTCTCGTGCAAGATTGTTTGGATGAAGGGTCCTTAGGTGTTTCATCATACTTGCTGTGCGACATGAGTATTTTTTGTTAGGATCCCCTCGTAACAGAACTCTTTTGAAAATCTTGTGCATGTGAAAGGTGGTATTGGTCTTTGTTTGCCCCTCGAGAAAAGTAGAAAATTTCCACATCACTGAAGGAAAACGTTGTGGGCGTGGTGCATCCTCCAAAAATTCAACTTTAGATTTGGTGAATATTTTATAGCGACATCATTTACAGTTTTTGTAAGTTAAAGTTAAAAAATTTTGTTAGCTCTGTGCATTTTACATTTCTGTGATTTATATTTTGAGAATGGCATGTTGTTTTTTTTTTAACAATCTTTGAGATTGTGTTTTTTTTGCCCGCTGTTAAGTGATGAGTACGATTGAAATCACTATTTTTAGTGAAATTTAATATTTTCTGAGAACAGCAAAAAAGGCAAAAAAATGACTTTGTGGAAATTATGCTGTGTTGTATAAAATGTATTATTACATGTTATAATTTCTTTTTCCTTTTCTTTCACAGATCCAAATTTTAAAATAAGCAATTTATATGAATTTATATTTGAATGAACAACAGAAAAAATGTATACCATTTTTTATTCCTATTACTGTGAAGGTAAGTTTAACTAAGTCTCAATATGCAGAATGAAGAGGCCTGCAAGAAGCTACAAAGTTGAAACACGTTTCTAAAAACACTCTGTTTATGTAGTTTAGAAATCTGACCATAATCAGATATCATGTGACCTGCAAAAAAGAGATTTGAGGGGTTCATAATATTTCCCATTTTAGCTGTTGAAGGACCGCAATCATTTCAATCATTCTTTTTTGAACATCTTTGCAGACAAATCTCTGTGCTTACCTTCTATCATTCGCAAGGACATTTAAAAACGGAAATATGTCACTTTTTGTAACATAGTTATTGTGCAAGATACTCTTTCATATTTACAAAGAGAGGAAAAGGCACTCTGTGCACTTTTTATACTCCATGTAAATATAACCTCATCATGCACACCACTTTGTGTTGAAAGGGTGTTCTATAAGTGTTGTTGTGCATTATTGCTCTTAATACTCATAGAACAAGACACATGTCTAGATTTATCAGAAATCATAAATCTCTATATGTGTGTGAATGCTGCACCATTCTAAAATTGGTGTAGGAAAGCACAACAAGGAGAATTGTTTTAATTTCTCCACATTTTTATATCTTCAATGCATGCTGAAATGTTCAGCATACATTGAAGAAGAAAAATGCATTTTCTCATTGTTTTTGTGCAGGAAGGTGGGTCTTCCTGCAGAAAAACAAACAGCAAATGACACAGATATCCTTGCACTATGGTGCAAGGGTGCCTGTGTCACCACATGGCTGCAGTTTAAGCAGCCGTACAGAGAGAAGCATAGATTTGCAACATATTTATGTACATATGTTGCATCCCTGTGCTTCGGAAGTACTACAGAACACTGCAGTTAAAGAGGTTACTGTGTGATGCTGCAGCACTTACTCATAGTTCTGCACTTATACATTCACCATATGCTACTAATTTATTAATTCAGTCAATTACATACTACACATACATTCATCTAAACTAACACTAACAAAGAAATGTAGCTCTTTTTTTAAACCAAGAAAGTTAGTTCTTACAAGAACTTTTTTTTTTCTTCTTTCTTCTTTTATAATTTTTGTGGGGTTTTCTGAACAATTTTTAATTTTTGGGGGTTTTTCTGCAAAAAAACAAAACAAAAAACAAAACAGGAGAAACCAAACAATGAACTTCAGGGAACAATAAAAAAAAACTAGCAAATGTGACTTTCTTGCCGGCGGCAGGTCAGATCGATCGACTGCTCACCATAGCACAAAGTCTTATTGCACTTAGTGCAGAGCACTTTTAAAAATTGAAATTGAGGACGGATGTCCAAGGTTTGGGCTGATGGATGCACTCTTGATGTGCTCGGCTACGATGAGGTGGATGGCGCAGGAGTAGGAGTGTTTCTCATCCGTCGGCACTCTTCTTGTGCAAGATTGTTCGGATGAAGGGTCCTCATGTGCTTCATCATACTTGCCATGCTGCAAGAGTATTTCTTGTTAGGATCCCCTCTCGATAGGACTCTTTTGCAAATCTTGCATGTGACCAAGGTGGCATTGGTCTTATTCTGCCCCTCGGGAAAAGTAAAAAATTTCCACACCACTGAAGAAAAACGTTTTTTGGGTGGTGCCTCCGGCAAAAATTCAGCCTCAGAAGTATGAGGTGATGCAGGTGATGCCTGCTGCCCTGAAGCCATTTTTGGTTGAAAAAAGTTAGAGCTAAGTGTAAACTTAGTCTAAAAAATCTTCTTCTCTCCAAAGAGATGGTGCTCTAAAGAAGGTCAAAGAAGAATGATTGAAATTGGTGGGGTCTTTCAATAGTTAGAAGAGGAAGTGTAATGAACCAATCAAATCTCTTTTTTTGCAGGTCACATGGGATCCGCGCACCCTGCGCGTACGCTGCACGCACCCAGCGCGCATCCGCGAAATTGAATTAAAAAGAAATATAGGATTAGATGTAAAAATATTTTACTTTTAAGACTAGTTTAGAGTTTGTCTTCAATTAATATTCACATGAAATACATATATATATGTTTTTTTAAATGTTAAATATTTCGCGGGATCCGCGCACCTACCGCGTCATAGATGCACATGACGCATCGCGGAAGCGCGTTAACGTCGCGTTACGTACATCGAACGTGTTGCTTATAGGCTGGGAGTCGGATACCTGTCGCATTGCGATCGCGCACTAAACACATACCCAACTCTTACCATGCGTGGATGCTATCGCGTAGTGATCGAGAACGGTGCGCATAGGGTGCGCGGATCCAAAAACATTGACAAAAAAATATATAAAATACAGTTTTGAACATATAGTTAAAAAAAATATTTTGAAAAATTAAAAAAAATATGTTTGAAAAACTCATTAAGTTCAAATAACATTTTTTAATTTTTAAAAAAAAATAAGTTCAAAAAATGGTGATAAAAAAGTATTTTTAAAAAAACGTAATTAATGAAATTAACACACTGAATTTGAAAAATATAGAAATCCAATCAAAATCATTAAACATGATATCTTCAGAGATAAGTTATAGATAGGAATTAGCATTTAAAAAACCTTTGAAATTCACTGAAAAAACCATAGGTTTCATGCACGTTAAAGTTAGGAATTGGCATTTAAAAAACCTTTGAAATTCACTGAAAACGCCAAAGGTTTCAGGGGCGTTATAGTTAGGAATTGGGATTTAAAAAACCTTAGAAATTCACTAAAAAATCCATAGGTTTCAGGGGCGTTATAGTTAGCTGGACATTTCCCTCGTACAAAACCCTAGAAATTCCCCCGTTATAGTTAGTTCAGCTAACTATAACTCGCGCCCCCGCAATGCACTGCTGATGACGTCACATATTACATCACTCATGACATGGTCAGTGACATCACTGATGGCATCACTGATGACATCTCAAATGACATCACTGATGACATCACTGATGACGTCATCCAGTGAGTCTGTGTTTCTGTATCTGTATCAATATCTCAAAGCCTACTGAATGGATTTTTACCAAATCACAAAGCACACATTCTGGGCCAACATCTAGCTTTCTGCCTTGGGCTGTGATCATGTTAATCATGTTAAAAAAATGAATAATCCATAGACTTAACATGGAAAAAACAGGGTTTGAGACACCCCTTTTTTTTCGGCCGCTGCTTGACGGATCACCACAAAACATTCAACACAGCAGCTGAACCAAAAGGGGATGTTTTGTGAAAATTTGGGTGAAAAAGTATCGGAGAATCAACAAATGTTTGAGTAGTTTTTTCAAATAAAATGGTATCCTGTTAAAAAAAAAGCAGCATCACATAGGAGTTCTTCACAATTCCTTCTGGAGAATCCAAAACTGTGGGTAAAATTGTTCAATGCACAATTTGTGATAAAAAGTTGTTGAGAGGCACAAGTTAAAAATACTCTTCAGTGCTCCAGCATCTCAAATCTTACCACAGTAACCATTTCAAAGCTGCAAAGAAACAACAGGAGGCTGAAGGACCAGCTACCTCTTTAGCAAGTTAATCAACACCTGGACAAAGACTGCCTTCAGAAGTACAAAGACAGTCTGAAGAATATGGCTCCAGAATTCAACAGGATGGCAATATATGGTCTGGACTTTTGCATTGTGGTTAGTGCTGGTGAGAAAAGTATAACAACTTTCAGCAACACTTTTAAGACTCACAAATGTTAGTTTTGTCCTTGGGTCCTTGAAAGTATTGTCATGTTTTTGAGAGCGTCTTCAAGTTTTCCACTACTAGTTGCAGATAGTTTTTGCATCAACAAAGAAAAAAAACTAAAAGTTGAAAAAACAGTTAAAAAATCTGAAAACCTCTCAAAAAATCAATTAACCATGTTTACAGTTAAAAAAAACCTGAATGAATGAATGAGTGTATAAGTATGTCTATAATGATTGCAATAGTGAATGGCTGGTGTATCGATGTTTGCATAAGTACAGAACTGGTATATGAATGTTAGATTGAATGCATAAATAATGCATAGATGATTGAATGAGTGCATGGGTGGTTCATGGATGATCCCATGAGTGCATGAGTCGTGTACACAATGATAGAATGAGTGCATGAGAGGTGCCCGGATGTTAGAATGAGTGTATGAGTGGTGGATGGATGATTGAATGAGTGCATGAGTGGTGGATGGATGATTGAATGAGTGCATGAGAACTGTTTGGATGATTCAATGACGGTATGAGTGTTGCATGGATAATTGGATGAGTGCATGAGAGATGCATGGGTGATATAATGAGTGCGTGAGTTCTGTATGCATGTTTGAATGAGTGGATGAGTGGATTATGGCAGAATGAATGAATTGCATGAGTGGTGCCTGGATGATTGAATGAGAGTATAAGTGGTGTATAGATGATTGAATGAGTGCATGAGCGGTGGATAGATGATTGAAACAGTGCATGTGTGGTGCATGGATGATTAAATGAGTGCATGAGTGGTGTTTGGCTGATTGAATGAGTTCATGACTGGTGAATAGATGATTGAATGAGTGCATGAGTGGTGCATGGGTGATTGAAATAGTGCATGCTTGTTGCATGGGTAATTGAATGAGTGTGGTATTGCTGCATGGATGTACCAATGAGTGGGGTATGAATAAATGCATGAATGCATGAGTGGTGTATGATTGAATGAATGAGTGCATCTCTGGTGCATGAATGTTACAATAAGTGCATGAGAGGTGCATGAAAGTCAGAATGAGTGCATGAATGGTGCCTGTTGATTGAATGAGTACACGAGTGGTACATGCATGATTCAATAAGTACATGAATGAGTGATACATGGATAAATGAATGAGTGGATCAGTGGTGTATGGATGCCTAAAATATTGAATGAGTTGCATGGCTAATTGAATGAGTGGTGTGTGGATGTTAGAATGAGTGCAAGAGTGGTACATGGATGACTGAATAAGTGCTTGAGTGGTGCATGGATGACTGAATGAGTGTTTGACTGAATGAGTGCATGAGTGGTGCTTGGATGATTGAATGAGTGCATGAGTGGTGCATGGATGATTGAATGAGTGGTGTATGGATGTTAGTAGGAGTACATGAGTGGTGCATGGACAGTTGAATCAGTGCATGAGCAGTGGATGAATGATTGAATGAGTAAATGAGTGGTTTGTTGATGTTAGTATGAGTGAAAGAGTGGTGCTTGGATGATTGAATGCATGCATGAGAGGAGCAGGGATGATTGAATGGGTGCTTCATGAATGACTGAAGGAGTGCATGAGTGGTACATGGATGATTGAATGAGTGCATAAGTGGTACATTGATGATTAAATGAGTGCATGAGTGGTACATGAATATTAGTATGAGTATATGAGTGGTGCATGGATGTTAGAATGACTGCATAAGAGGTGCTTGGATAATTGAATGAATGCATGAGTGGTACTTGGATGATTGAAAGAGTGCAAGTGTGGTGTATGAATGATTCAATGATGCATTAGTGGGGCATGAATGTAAGAATGAGTGAATCAGCTAGGTATGAGTGCAAGAGTGGGATGTGCATGTTTGAATGAGTGCATGACTGGTTCATAGATTTATGAAATAATGCATAAGTTGTACTAAAGTGATTTGACACATACAATTTTGCTGTACTCCATCCACCCCGTTAAAAAAAAGAAAAAATATGTTAGAATGTCCTCTTCAAAATTACTAAATTATACTAACATACATTAGATATACTGTTACATTTTAGTACAACACACCGAAAAAATTATTTTCTCCTTTTTACTGTTTTCAGCATTCATACTTGTTCACCGTAAACAGTGCTCTGTATGAAGAACCATCAATGAACAGTGGGGAAAAAACCAATCAATGTATTGTAAAAAAAAAAAAAAAAATTCTGCAAAGTACATCTTTTCAACTAAGTAATACCATGCACTCAATACAATTCACTATTTAATGGCTTTCTCTAAAATTAGTACAATAATCTAAGAAACTTTGGTCTTAACTATTTTTTATGTTGTTACATCTGGTATAATATGACATACAATTATGAAGCAGATGCTTTTGAAAGCTTTGTTTCCTGTAGGTAAAATAATATGGAAAATGGTGATGATCCAAGTACATGAAATTTCATACAGTCGTTTGCAGAAGTTCTTGTTGGAGAAACAAAAGTTTTTTTTGTTTTTCAAAACTGTTTTAGGTGGTAAGTCAAGGGTGCTGTTATCCCAGTATTTACACTCAGTATTTAACTGTAATAAGAGAATGTAGGACTTAAATGTTTTATAAACTCCTTTGTTGAACGTATAAGGACTGGTGCGTTTCACATATTCTGAAGACATCACCTCCAATTGGCCAAATAATGTCTAATAAACCATAAATGCCATAATAAAAGATATGGTACACCAGTGTTCATATACAAATAATCTTCAGAACTTTGGTTGAAGAAATAACAGATACGTGTTTGGTAATCTCCTAGGTAGTCTTGGTTTTAATTTGAGATCAGTGTCATGGCATTCTGTCCATCTTGATTGGGATATGAAATAAACTGTATAGTGTCCAGACATTGTATATACTTCTTCATGAAAGATGATTGCCAAAGTCCTTACTGAAATTGATATTTGTACAGCTACAAAGTTTGTTATTTTAGTATTCAGTTTTGAAGCATCTGCTTTGCATAATTGTAACATTATTATAACGTATTTTCTGTCCTTTGTAGATACAATGTTGCTAGAACGTCTAATCTACAGTTTGAGCAAGTCATATTTTGGTTGGCGTTTTTGGTCAATTGATTTTTTCAAATTTTATTTTAGAGGGTTTTATAAAGCGCGCACATGACCCAGGGGTATCAGAGCGCTGTATGTAGGGTTGAATTAAACAAGAAGAAGGTATAGACACACATACCTCTATAGTAAGGAGCTGCATTGGGCTGTTGCAACAAATGTCATAATTATGAAACCATCAGTCCCTTAAAATTCCGTTAGTATTTGTAGCTCTAGCAACTTCATGGTGGGTATTTGCTGCTGCTCTGAAACTATTCAGAACCACGTACCCAGAGGATCGGAGTGTTCGAGGGTTCTCCAGTAAGCAACGTGCCTCTTTCCAATCTAGAGGTTGCTGGCATTGAGACGTCCCTTGTGCCCTGTCTCTCCGAAAGACTATGCCAGAAATCTATTTATTAGGATCTTTTTACCTCTTTTTTGAAGAAGTGGATCGATGGATTTGAGCGTACCTTGGGTGGTAAGGAATTCTAGATCCTTGGCGCTGCTCCGGAGAAGGATTGTGTGTACGTTTTTTGCTTTCGGAATCTAGGAGGTTCCAGCCTGATAGAGTTAGGGCTTCTTGGGTAGCGGCTGCCACTGGATATTCAGATCTTTTCTGCCAGGTAACTTGATTCTTTAAAATGTAATGCTTTGTTTGTGAGGCAGTCAATTTTCATTTGTTTCAAGGGGAAGCCAAGTTTAGATACCTAAGCGATGGGGTGATGTGGTCAAAGTGTCTAGTTCCTGATACCAGTCTTGCTGCCGCATTAAAAGTCATTTTGTGTGGTGCTGTTCTCATTTTGTGTATTTCTGACAGTGTTGCCGCACCGTATTCTAGTATGGAGACCACAAGTGCTTGTACTGCTTGTTTGAAGTCTGAAGGGGGTGGAAATGGTTTCAGTTTTTTCAGTATTCTGAGGTGGAAAGTTGCACTGTGTGTGGTTGCACTGATGTGAGCTCTCATATTTAGACTTTTGTCCAGTGTTCTTCCCAGGGATTTCGTAGAATCAGTGATGGCAGGTGTGCAATTGAGTGCGTCTAGGTGCTTCAGCCAATCATGGACGAGTGAGGAGCTGTTTGGTGGGAAGAAAAGAAGGAATTCGGTTTTCAGAGAGTTCAGCTTGAGGTATTTTGAAGAGAGCCAGGACTGGGTTTTGACTAAAGTGTTATTTAGTTGAATGACGTAGTCTAGGGAGGATATCTTCAAGTATAGTTGTGTATCGTCGGCGTACATGTGGTATGCAATGTTTGATTGGTTGAGAATTTTAGTTAGTGGTTCCATATATAGGTAAAAGAGTGTGGGTGAAATGGTCGACCCTTGGAGGACTCCACATCTCACTGGTTAGGAGTCAGAGAATGAGTTCCCGAGTTTGATGCACTGTGAGTGATTCTGTAGGAAGGAAGCAGACCAAGAAAGCACTTTCACAGATAACCCCATGTGCTTAATAGAAACAATTTTTACAATCTGGTAATGTCAAGTAGAAGAATCGTTCTGAATTGATTACAGTAGTGGAGGCGAATTGACAATCTTTGCAATTATGGTCCCATTTGTTGTACCAAATAGGTAATTAATATTTACTTCTTCTTCCTCCAATACTTCTAGCACCGCCATAGCAAATTCTTGTGCATCTTCTTGAATATTGGGAGTACCTACTATTGATCCAGTAGATATATCTGTAAGATGTTGTATTCCTGAAACAGAATGTATTCTAGTTCTATCATTCTGTAAGTGTTGCAGCAAACCATTGTATGCTTTACAATCTCTCCGATCTCTTTTTTGTTTGATTTCTGTATCAAAGTCTGGCAAATGGAATAGTACATTGACAGCAACATTTGCATAGCAGTTGACCCCTGCAGTGTTGTCGAATTGGAAACCCACAATTTCTTCAACGTCTAGTAGTTTCCTCTTCTTTGATTCTTGGGAATTTCTCTTCCGTACTGCACTTTTGTTCATCATCTATATTCTATTTTGTTTTCTTTTGCTTTAGACAGATTACTTGTTTCTCATAAACTGGATACAAACCGGACAATGTTGTAATTTGTGAAAAAGCTACATATGACATTCCTTCTTTGAATTCAGTACAACCAATATTAATAAAAGCTGTATCCACATTTAAACCGTGCGATTTGTAGACAGTTACAGCATAAGCTAGAGACAGTGGGACTTACTTTCGATGGACATACAAGTCTTTCATGTGTACAAAACATACAGTGCATCTATCAATCTGCTTAACATGATCAACCTCATCAATTTGGATGGCTATGTATTCCACTTCATTTCTGTCTGGGTAATTAATAAATTTTATAACTCTACCCACTGGGCCATTTACTAACCCTTCTTCAACATTCAAATCTCGACATACGATTGCACAACAATTTCTACAGACACATAACCATTTCTCTAATCTTGCAGTTTTGGAAACAGACTTCTCTAAAGTGTCCAATATTGATTGCAGTTTTTCTGTGAGTAGTACTGTAACTCCCTGATTTTATCAGTTATTGTAATTTCTATAATATCTTCTTTTTCCAGTCGTAATAATTGATCATTGAATTTAGTACACTCTTGAATGCTTGAAATCAAACAAATTATAGATTTGTCATTTTAATGACATAGATTAGTTGAGCAGCTGTAACATTACACGGAAATAGAATTTTTATAAAATGGCTTTCTTATGCACTTTTTCCTTTTGCCGTGAGAACTCCTACTCTTATGTCCTTGTGTATTTGTCCATATTGCACATCTGATGCTTGGCACATATTTTTTACTAACTCTTTGTATTGAAAGTTTGTCCAAATATTTACATTTCCCATACTTTCTAGTGAATTCCTTGTTTATTTATGTAGTAGTGTCTAGAAAACAGGTTGTCCTTTAACTGGTGTGAGTTGAATGAGTGTTTTCCACCAAAAACGACATCACAGTCAGTTGTTAATATCTGCTGCATTCTTAAATGTATAAAAGCAAGCATTAGGTTTGACACTCACTTCATAAATTATTAAAAGCTTCAATTTCTTTAATACTCCTGCTATCTCATGACAAGCATCACCAGATAATTTATTATATTCCATTCTGTTGTAATTTTCAACAGATAGCATTAATAATCGATGAAGAGTAGATCCTTAGACATTATGTGCAGGTAATCCTGTTGGTGCAGTAACTACACATAAATATTTGAATCTGTAGTTTTCTGTAAATAACTTGTAAGTGCTTTAATCGAAAGGTTTTACCAGTTCCATCTTGACCACTTATGTATAATAGAACGGGTTGATATGTAGAACATTCACACTCTTTTCTCATGCAGGAATCCATCTTCTACTTTCTCTTTTACTTGGTCAAAAATGATACTGCTCTGTATTCAGTTGTTGTATTATTTGTTCAAAATCAACAGATTCTTGACTTTCTTGATGCATTGCATTTTCCACCTTACTCATAGCTATAACAGCTTCATTTTGAATGATTACCTCTCTAAGAAGTCCTTGACTTGCAGGTGCTGAAGTTTGGCTGCTCTGAGATGTCGCTCCTGCTATCCCTTCAGCAATTGTTACTTCCTGTTCAATCTCTTCTCTCAAAATTTGAAGATACACTGGAAACACTCAATGCAGTCTTTTACAGCCATGAATGAGACTTCATAACACTCAAAGGGGCATATGTACAAGCCCCTATCGCCACAGGAACGTCACTTTTTATCATTTTTCCGCGGCGATAGGGGCTTTGCCTTATTTACAAGGCAGCGTTAAGCCACTTAACGTGGCTTAACACTGCCTTGTAAATCAGGCCCCCTTTCACGCTATGCTTACCCTTAAAGGGGTGGGCAGTGGGTGCCTTGTGCAGCACACATGTAAAAAGCAAAATGCCCTTGATTGTTTATGGTAGGAAGGTGACCCTTCCTGCATGTAAACAATCCTTAAAAAACTGACATTTTGTATCTTCCATGTGTGCTGCATTAAGCAGCACACATAAAAGTGACAAAAGGGCATTTAAAGATTGTTTAAGTACAGGAAGAGACACCTTCCTGCACATAAACAATCTTTCCCTGCACACAGAAACCCTTGCACTATGGTGGCAAGGGTGCCTGCATTGGCGCTACACTGCAAAGTGTAGCGCCAGCACAGGGGGAATCGCAAGGATGCACCATTTCCTTGCAAATATGGTGCAGCCTTGTGTTTCTGAAGTGGCGGAGTGAGGCATTAAGCCATGATGGCTAATGCCTCACTCTACCACTTCTTTATAAATATCCCCCAAAGCGTCCAAGTAACTAAGATTCAGTACGCCATGGCTTGAACAACTGCACAGGTGCTAAATAGAAAAACTCTCTTTTGTCCGTACTTTGACGATTTAGCTTTCTATGGCTGACTACATTTCCTTTGTTACGTCTGACCAAACATCCTTTACATCAAAGGACACATTGCCATACTATTAGATTAATCAAGTTATACTCCAGATGTTCATCTTTTATGTGAATTTTTCCAACACATTCTCTTGCTGATAGATTTTGCAGAGTTACACCTGTTTTTAACATGTGAATTACAGCATGAGGCAATGCAGACAAGTCCCTTTCAAATAATATATGAAGCAAATAAGGAATACAATGACAAAATCTAGGGTCCTCTGAATAAAGTGTAGTATATTTATACTCGGTCGCTGGTTTTGGAACAGGCCAATCAGTAGACCTACATCCTACTCCAGTAGGAAAGAGATTTGGGAAACAGCGAGCTTCTAAACCTTTTTCTAATCCAGTTAAACAAGCACCTTAAGCTTATTTTAGTTGATATAGATCAATAGCATCACCAACAATTTCTTTAGAATGAGGGGGATGGATGCTATAATGCTCATACATTTGTTCTAATCTGGATTAATCCACATTTTCTACCTGACCTGTAAAGGGATGTCCTCTAGATGTGTGATATATTGAAAATTATCTACATTTTTGGAATATATGTTATTATGTAGCAGATATGAACTTGCCTTAACTTTACTAAATTTACTAACATCTACTAACTCTTGCCATATCTTTTTACTCTTCATAGGGACAAAAATTAATACAATTATAAGTCCCTCTTCCAAATTTCTCTGTACACTTATAGTTTCAATATTTTTCTCAAAATCTAATGACAAGCATACACTTCGACCTTTGTGACCTTTCTAGAGTTCATTTGGAGGTAAGTTCCCTTTCTTTGGCTCCATACGAACTATAGCTTTAAACAGTATTAATATGTAAAACTTTATTAATATGAATTCATAAACATTCAAATCTTTAAGTATTTCTGGAATAGGTACTACTTCTAAGTTGTAATGTACTGCTTTAGCAGTTATTTTGTTTTCCTCTAACTTATTATAGCAGTACTTACATTTACTAGTCGGGTAGACAAGTCAAACCGTTCCTCCACAAATAAGAAAACAGCAAATTCACGCCTCCTATAATTATTCTCTTTTTCACTGTTAATGTACAAATGAACATTATGAGTTTGACTTTTGTAGTGAGTATGTCAAAAACATCTACAAACACAGTTTGGTTGCTTGGAACAGACTGTGTTAAAGTTTCTAATTTATTTGTCAAAACTAGCAACAGTAATACCTATGTCCGCTTCCAAAACACCTGTTGTTACCAACTCTTCATTTTCCCTACACTCCTGTTCAGGACCAAAAAACTAAATTGCCCATCACCACAAACCTTTTCTACTTCTACTACACTACTATGCAAAAAAACTCTATTCATTTCTCCTAAACAGAGCAGGAGTTTTTAGATAGTAAAGCCTTCTAACGAAAGTTCTCATTTTTGAGTGGTGTACACCTAACATTCTGAAATGATGAAAGGTGCTTTGACACACTTTTTTTGATAGGCAAGCTAGTGAGTGTTCTTGTAAATTAGTATGCTTTTTTACTTTGCATGGATCAAATCCTTGCAAAGCACGTATTTTCTGTTTTAAACTTTTGCAAGGAAACATACGTAGGAAATTTCTCAATACAAAAAACTGATTGTTGTCAAATACTGCAAACACTGCTACAGACCCATCTGTTCACAGGGGCCTGTCTACGCCTCCCTTGCACCTTTTCAGAAATCACTTCCTCTGCATTTCTAGGTACCATTACTTCTTTTGCAATAGTATTAACATTCTTCATCTCATATCATTGTACAGATTCATCAACTGCATGACCTAATGTGTTGATTTGCAAGTATCCCTCTTCATTAAGGAAAGGTTCAGTACTCGAAGTATGTGTCCATTCACCACTAAAAACTTTGTAAAAGTTACTTCTATTAACAAGTCTCTTTCTTGGTCTCTGTGTCTTCATAGACAATACTATTTTGTCCAGTGTTTTCATTCTGTTTAAAATCAAGTTAAATAGCTTCCTCTTCAGAGCAAATGCCTCATCAACTACACCTTCAACATATTCCTTTTGTGTGATTGCTTGTGTTCTTCTTTTAAACTTCTTCATACGTGCTAATAAGTTGTGAATTACTCTAGTATGGCACATTCTAACTCTGATTTCCTTGAACTGCCTCTGCCTTCTGGTTAAGGCCTCTCCTTTTTTCGACAATTCGTTACTTTTTATATGATACTTTTGTTCCCTTTGATAGTTGGTCTAATACTTTCTTTTTTATTTACTTATTTTTGCACTGTTTCCAGTTGTGCATATACACTTACCAGCAGTTCTTTCCCCTGTGACCACCTTTTCTGCATTTTGCCCTTTTTGTTTCTCTGTTCTGAGGAGATGGTGTGTTTGCTGCTGCTGCTCTCTTCTAAGAGTTTTTGATGGCATTGTAATTCTCTAAATAGTAAATATTGATGTCTGAAAACAATAAAACAGAAGTACATTCACCAGTTAATTATGTGGTATCACATTACATGTTTAAACAATTTAAACATTTAGATTATATAAACGTATATAGATCACTCAGGGCCCGATTCACAGAACTAACTTAAGACAAAATCCTAAACTTACTACCATTTTGGTATTCACAAAAGGCACTTACTCATTTTGGTATTCACAAAAGGCACTTACACTTTTCCGTATTCACAGAAGTTAGGAGTCCTAACTTTAGGACTCCTAAATGCCTTCTTTGAATACCGAAAGTCTTAAAATTAGGATTTTTCTCAATTTAGTAGTAGTAAAGTTAGGACTCCTAACTTTAGGACTCCTAAATGCCTTCTGTGAATACCAAAAGTCTTAAAATTAGGATTTTTTTCAATTTAGTAGTAGTAAACTTAGGACTCCTCACTTTAGGACTCCTAAATGCCTTCTGTGAATACCGAAAGCCTTAAAATTAGGATTTTTCTCAGTTTAGTAGTAGTATAGTTAGGACTCCTAACTTTAGGACTCCTAAATGCCTTCTGTGAATACCGAAAGTCTTACAATTAGGATTTTTCTCAGTTTAGTAGTAGTAAAGTTAGGACTCCTAACTTTAGGACTCCTAAATGCCTTCTGTGAATACCGAAAGCCTTAAAATTAGGATTTTTCTCAGTTTAGTAGTAGTAAAGTTAGGAGTCCTAACTTTAGGACTCCTGAACTGAGAAAAATCCTAATTTTAAGACTTTTGGTATTCACAGAAGGCATTTAGGATTCCTAAAGTTAGGACTCCTAACTTCTGTGAATACCGAAGTGAGTAAGTGTGTTCTGTGAATACCAAAATGAGTAAGTGCCTTCTGTGAATACGAAAAGTTTAGGATTTTGTCTTAAGTTAGTTCTGTGAATCGGGCCCATTATCTTCAGATTACATGTGCTACCATTTAAGCACTTATCAACATCCCTTATGGCTTAGCTGCAGAGTACCACAGTGGTAACTTATATGTGGTAGAAGAGTAGTTTATGGCTTGTGTAGCAGTTTTAACTCAGACTGTTGAGACTAAGTGTAAAACAACATGCCCTGGCTGAAGCGTAGCGGGCCTCAAACATATTAGAAGGGCAGCTTGTGTGCATGTTAGAGTTTAAAATGTCAGCTCTTTAGCCCATATCTGAATGAGTAGCTCACCAATATCTTGGGCTCTGATTGCATCTGCATGTTAGTTTGTGGATAAATACCTGCCTCTGTTTGTCACCTCTCTGGTTCTGTAAAAGAAAAGAAAAGAAAACGGGCTGCATGGTTTGTCTACTGGGTGTTTTAGTGAATATTGGGTTTTTGAAGTGTGGGTGCAACTACCTCCCTTATGTCTAGATACATAGAGCTAAAATGTACAAGACCCAAAACATGATACAAGGGCGAATTACCTTCAAATAAGACTTGAAAGAGTCAATTCTTTAGCATGTATGTGAATACATCTCTCACTTTGTCTCTCCAGCTGTCATTGCATATGTATTTAAGTTTCTTGGTAATTGAATGGCTCTCTTTCTAACCTCTATAGCTCTCTGGTGTATCTATAAGGAACTTAAATGGATGTGTTAATCAATGTTAAGTTTGTTAGGTGTGTGTGCAACTGCCTTAAAAGGAAAAATATGGGGTGCATGGCTTGGTGCCGAACGAGTATGGCCGCCTAGCAAGACAGCTATGGCGCGAGTGCAACCCACAAGTCAAAATCCGCAACTCTATCCGACCATTACACGGAACAAACCTGGTACGGTAACCGGCGGAATACGTGGTGATCACCGTGAGTTGACTCTGGGAACTCCAAGACCCGGTCTGGCAAGCGAATCTGGGAAGTGCACCAACGCCGGGTGGCGGCGTGACCAGTGGAGTCGAACCGTGGGGCCGGCAGAGACGGAATCGGCGACCAAAGCGAGGGGCTCGTTGAAATAAGCTCCGGCACCAGATCGCATCATGCAGCGGA
Organism: Triturus cristatus; assembly: GCF_964204655.1. Classification (NCBI taxonomy): domain Eukaryota; kingdom Metazoa; phylum Chordata; class Amphibia; order Caudata; family Salamandridae; genus Triturus; species Triturus cristatus. The sequence continues at coordinate 1,530,848,747 of NC_140591.1, forward strand.
TTGAGGAAGTAAGCAGAATGCAGCGGCTTCAACCGAGGCTGCAGCCATTTTGATGAAGGCCTCCGGAACAGGGCTGGGTTTCAGAGCTGGCATGGCTGATCCCGGGTGCAGCGGAGAGTCCTGGGAGGTTGGAGTGGTGCGAGACGGCAGTTTGACAGGGAGCAGCAGATCACAGAGCACTGAGGTAAAGCTAGCGGCCCACAGGCACTTCGGACAACAGTGGAGGAGAAGGGCTCGATGGGCAGAGCTGACAGGGAAGAGGGGCTGATCAGTGCTCTAGAAGCACAGAATGCCATGTAGTGGGACAGAAGTGAGCCGGAACCGCTGGTCGAGGTAAATGGAGCAGAGCGAGCCCGATGTTGGGTCGCCCCCCCCCCCCTCTGAATCGCTGCAACCTGAAAGAAACACTGAAACCTGGAACCCTGAAGGAGGAATGGGAGCCTGATTGATGGGAGAGCTACCAAAGAGCTTTGAGGACCCTGGCTTAAGTCACTGGAGGCCCGCGGAGGATTACATGAACCAGTGGCTGTGTGTAGTTGAGGTGAGCCCCCCTCCCCATCCTTCGTGGTGGTTGATGGAGAAGTGAAAGAGACGAGGGACTCCTGACTGAGGGATCTGCTAGAGGTGACTTTCAAAGAAAGGACCGAGATCTATCGGAGCTGGCAATAGCGTTTAACTTGAGCAGGCTCGGGCACCTTGCTTTTCCGCTTTGGACGGGACAATAGAAACATGTTGAAGGGCAAGGGAAATCAGCAGCTACGAACCAATAAGATGGATAAATATGCTGTGCCCAAGTCACGGATGGAGAGCAACGCTGGAGCCTCAGAACCAGCAATGGGGCCCTCGGGGGAAATAATGGCGGCGATTCAGACCCTCCAAACATCCTTAGAGCCTAAAATAGACTCTGTGACTACAGAGGTGAGTCTTCTGAGAGCAGATTTTTAGAAAATGTCCGAAAAGGTACAAGTGGCAGAAGGAAACATATAAGAGCTCCAGACATTGTCTAAAACAGTGGAAGATCAGTTGCGGCAGTTGACTAAACGGCATGAATTGCTGGAAGCAAAGGTGGAGGACCAAGAAGGGAGGTCGAGATTAAACAATGTACGAATAGTGGGGGTCCCGGAGAGGGCGGAAGCTCAAAGTGTAGATCTTTTCGTAGAAGACTTGATTGTCAACCACCAAAATCCAAAATACCTGTTGTAATTCTTCTCGGTCGAGCGGGCCCGTAGGGCCCCGGTTCAGCGTTCCAAACCAGGGGCCCCACCACGTACCATTTTAGCTTGGTTTTTGAATTTTAGAGATCGAGATGTGATTCTACAAACAGCAAGGTCAGAAGGAGACCTCAAGTATGAAAACACAACGATTAGTTTTTTTCTGGACCTCACATACCAGGTCCAAAAGCTCAGGTGTGGGTTTGAAGATGTTAAGAGGGCGTTGAGAGAGAAAGACATTAAATATATAATACTGTTCACGGCAAAACTGAAAATCATAGCAGATGGGAAGTCTTTACTGCTCCAGAGAAAGTAAGAGAATGGTTGGAGGGCTGGAGAATGCAGAGGCCCAAGCATCAAAGAGGCCCCAAGAAGGCTCATTTCAGAGCTCTTACCGAGGGATGTTCCGAGGAAAATAATAGTGACAGGCGATGACAAGAGCGATCTCCGTCCAGGTCTTATGTATTTGGATATTACAGACACTGAGCACAGATGCAAGGTCCTATGTAATCTGTCAGACCTGGAAAGCAGCACCATGAGACACATGGCTTAAGAAGCAATATGACACAAGAAGATGAACCCAGGTGAGATGGCTGTGAGAAGACTTAAATAAGTAATGAGTGCTAATTGTGGGTTGCATGAGTGTACGAATGGCGGAAGTTGGGACAGCCAACACCCCCCTCACTTTCAATGCTTGATGCACAGTTGGGGAATACAGGAGCTCTGCAAATTGAGGTAGGGGCAAGTTTTAATCCCACAGTGCAAGGAGGCAGGGAGGGGGCGTTTGGGGTTTTACAGTACTGTTATCACTAGTTGCAGTATTTGGCCGAGATACAAGAGTGGAGACCAGGGAAAACAAGATGAGGAATGTACAGGAAGACCTAACGCTAATTAAAATAATCTACTCGAGGCAGGGCAGGGGCAGAGTGTGTAGCACAAGAAGCAACGCAGGACCGCGGTCGGCTTAAAGTTATGTCATGGAATGTAAACGGTTTAGGTTCTAAAATAAAACGTACATTAATACTTCAGTTCCTGAAGAGGCACAAACCAGATGTGGTCCTCTTACAAGAAACGCACTGTTAGACCCAGGATCCCTGGTTGGCTGAGGTAGGTACCTTAGTCAAGTAGGGACCCGCGTTCCAACATCAGGGAAAGGAAGGTCACCTTCTGAGATATCCCCGCTCACCCCCTCGGTAGCTTGGCACGAGCAGCCAGGCTTATCTTCAAGGCAAATGTGTAAATTATTTGCAATCACGCTCACAACAACCCAATGATGACACCACAAATAGATTCCACACGAGTTTTATAAAAATTAGTATAAACTTTATATAAAAAGATATACAATAAGACCACACAATATAAATCCAAAATATGAGTTTGTGTACTATTTCTCCTGGCCGGTTGTTAGGCCAGCCAGCCTTTGTAAGTTCTGCCGGTATTAATGAGCACTTCTAAACATTCGCCTGTAAATCTAATATCATGCTATACAGTTCATAATGCTAGAATCAGGCACTTTTGCAATGTAAGAATACTGTAAGGCGTAACGCAGCAATCAGACACTCTGCAATGTAAAAAGAATAAAAAGAATGCAATGCGTAACACAACAATCATCCACTTTGCAAGGTAAAAATAATGCAATGCGTAATACAACCACCAGGTACGTTGTTTGCAGAAATAAGACAATGCATAATACACCAATCAGGTAGTTCGTTATGCAGAAACAATGCAATGCATCATACAACAGTCAGGTAGTTCATTTTGCAGACATAATGCCATGCGTCATACACTAATCAGGTAGTTTATTATGCAGGAATAATGCAATGCGTAATACTCCAAATAGGTACTCCATTATGCAGAAATGGAATAATGCATACCGATCACTGTGCCTTAGGCGGTCTCTCCGCATTTCCTTCTGACTTGCAGTCAGCCTCTCAACAGTTGCCCCCAACACTGGTACTGTGTAATCAAAAAGTGCAGCTATGCACTCCGGCCCCTCCCTTGGCAATACGGGCCAAGATGCGAGCCGAAGCAGAGGCTCGCGCTGCCGGAACGAGAGAGAGGCCGAGAGCGTCTCCTTCCGAACCCGCACCCCGCCCCAGGATTCGACACACGTTACCTGGGGGGCGCAAACTCACTCTCCTCTCCTCGTCCAGCAGCTGGGCCTCCAATGCAATCTTTGTGAATTGGCAACGGCAGGCTCGGGCCAGCGGCTCAGCTCCTCTGGGGCTGCCAGTCTGGGCTTCTACAGTTACGAAGATCTCAGGCTGCCACAGGGCACACGCACACAGTGTCGCTGAGACTTCCTTGAACTTTGGGTGCGCGATCACTGGGCAATCCACACGAAGGTCTCAGCCTGCATGAAGATCATGCGCACAGCGTCGCTGAGACTCACTATAACTCCAGTGCACACGATAACAAGGCAAATCCTCACGAAGGTCTCACGGTACACAATGCACACGCACACAGCGTCAATGAGACTCACTTGGACTCCAGGTGCCCACGATCACAGGGCACACCTTACTTAGGGTCTCAGGCTGCAACAAGCACACACACACACACAGCGCCGCTGAGACTCTCATGGAAACTTTTGTGTTCCTGTGTTTCCGCAACAGGGAGCTAGTTTTGAAGAGAGGGACATCGTTAAATTAGAAGAACGGCTTTAGTAAGTATCTTTACAGCAACCCTCAACAGCTGTCATCCAGAGCACCTTTGTCTCCGTCTCCGCGACTCCAACAGACTGGATTCTCGTAGTGGAAACAGAGGTTGCTAAGATGCAGTTGCTAGGAACAATATGGTGACATCACGAAATAGAATACATGAAGAATACAACATCTCCTCTTTCCTAATAAATGAGAACGAATAAAATATTTAATTACAAATGTAATGTTGGTGCTTTTATGCGAGTGCTGCACCTGAAATTCTTATTAGAAACATCATTGTTGGGAACCACAATTTTGTTTGGAACCACCACAGGTTTGTCTCCCTCAACAGGATTGTATTTCAACCATTCCTGTATCTCAGTTTCATTGCACTTTGCCACACGATTACTATTCCACCTTTTTCCCTCAGAAAGCTTCAGGAAGTCACCATTGACCATTAGTATTTTTTTGGGATCAGATAGCTTGGAACTTCCTTTGCAATGAATGGAATTAGTTTTCACTCTTACATACATAACCAACTCAAACAGCCTTGGTTTCCTGAACAACTTGTTGTTATGTTTCTGCTCATACAAGTTTTCATATTTCTCTACTTACGTTCTCATGGCACTTTCATTAATTGCCCCCTTCCACTTCTTCCCATCCAGGCGGGCACAGCAATAGAACATGGTACTCTACCCTTCAACAAACAAAAGGGAGTTTCATCAGTAACAGAATGTGGAGTTATTCTGTAATTCCATAACATGTTTTTCACTTCACTTCTCCAACACCCATTGTTTTGTACAGCCATCTGAATACATTCACCTATCACACGGTTAAAGCGTTCTATTAAACCGTTCCCCCTGGGATGCTATACTGGTGTCTTACAATGTTTGATACCCATTTTTTTAGAAACTCTCCAAATTCCTTAGATACAAACTGAGAACCATTGTCAGTCAAAATCTCAGCTGGACAACCTTCTCTTCGGAATATCTCTTCACAAAATTCTATCACATTGCTGGATTTAACCTCGCGGACAAATGTTATCTCAGGCCATTTGGAAAAATAATCCATTAAAACCATGGCATACTTGCTTCAACTCCTAATGTCTCAAACGGACTACAAATATCCATGGTCACTCTTTCCCAAGCTTGTTTCAGCCATTTTACATGGTGAATGAGACTTTCTTGAATCACATGAGCCTTGTCACTACGTGAACATGCTACACAATCCCTTACAAATCTCTCAATCTGTCTATCCATTCCTGGCCACCAGAAATCCTCTCTTGCTTTTCTCTTCATTGCAGTCATTCCTCCATGGCCCTCATGTAAAAGTTCAATTAATCTTGGTCTTAAAGAAATGGGAACCACTAACTTGTCATTCCTCCTTAAAATACCATTCACAACAGATAATTCACTCCAAACTTCCTTGTATTGTAACATGATCTCCTGAAGTCTCCATCCTTCACTGATGGGCAAACTCTCTATTACATTTTTCATAACAATATCGTCTGACATGGCCTGTTTCCAGTCAGCTTCTTCAATAGCTTGACAAACATCAGACAAATTTGCCACAATCCAATCATCCATTTCTGAACATGCTTCATCATTGTCAGACTTGGCTACAGGAAGACGCGATAAACAATCAGCATTGATATTTTTCACACCTGGTACATATTTCAAATTAAAATTGAATTCTTGCAAGCGATATATCCATTTCGCAATACGTGGAGTGGCTCTGCCTGCCCCCAAGTGGAAAATATGTCAATCAATGGTTTGTGATCTGTGTGTAATTCAAAATTTGTTCCCCACACAAAATTGCGGAAATGTCGCACACCACACCAACACACTAAGGCCTCTTTCTCAATCGTGGAGTATGTGCTCTCGGTACCTTTGAGTGTGCGTGATGCAAAAGCTACTACACGTTCTTTACCATCATGAATTTGCATCAATACTGCCCCAATCCATACCCACTAGCATCAGTTACAATTATACTCTTATCATTGGAATTGAATAGTTTTAAGGAAGTCGCACTCGCAACTGCCTTTTTCACATCTTCAAATGCACGTTGACACTTTTCAGACCAAACGAAAGTTACATTTTTCTTCATAAGTTCACAAAGTGGAAAAACACAAGTTGAAAAATTATAAATGAATCTTGAGTAGTATTCAGCCAGTCCAAGGAATGACCTTAACTGGTCTTTGTCTCGCGGAACAGGAGCATTTTCTTAATCTTCCACAAGTTTGAACCTTGGTTTGACACCCTCTGAAGATAATGTGTGACCTAGGTAATCTACTTCTGTTTTACAGAATTTACACTTCTGTAAACTTATAGTTAAACCAGCCTGTTCTAGTTTGTTTAGCACATTCTCCAAAAGATTGGTGTGTTCTAATTTATTCTTTCCCCACACCAAGACATCGTCTTGGAATACAAGCACATTTGGGATATCTTTTAAAACTTTGAATGATTCTTTGGAAAAATGCCGAAGCAGAAGCAAGACCGAAAGGCATTTGGACAAATTGAAATGCTCCCTCAGGTGTAATGAAGGACGTTAAATGCTTAGATTCAGCTTGCAATAAAATCTGATGATAAGCACTTGACAAGTCTAAAGTGGAAAAAAACTTACCATTTGCAATACTTGTCAACATCTCATTGATATGAGGTAAAGGATAGCGATCTATCAATATGCATTGGTTTAAGTCTTTTAAGTCCACACACATGCGGATACTGCTTTGGGTTTGCGTGCGATAACGATTGGACTTAACCACTCTGACTCTTCTATAGGTTCAATAATGCCTTCTTTACACAATCTGTTTAATTCTTCTTTAAGGGGACCCCTTAATGCCAATGGAACATTCCTTACTTTATGTACTTTGAGAATTATTCCTTACGTTAAAATTATACGATGTCTACATTTTTTCAAACAGCCCCCACTTTTTTTAAACAAATTAGGAAACTTAGTTATCCATACATCACTATCTTGTGACTCAGTCACAAGTACTTGAGCAGGATGGTTAGGATTGATTGTAATGTTTACATTTTTCTGCTCCTTCCATCCCAGGAACGACCTACCTTTTTCTACAACATATATTTTAGCATCAGTTTCTCTATCATGAAATTTGATCTTGAATGAGAAATATCCTAAAACAGGTAACTTCTGCCCGCAGTACCCTACTGGATTAGCATCAGTAGACTGTAACATTTTGGAACCCAAACTTATCCAGATTTGTTTATCAATAAGCGTAAACGGAGAACAAGAATCCGCCCACATTGGAACTATTTTGTCTTCTATAAAAATGTCACATTTAGGAGGGTTGTAATTATCGCTAGATTTTGCACCCACATCATTGACATCATCAATTACATATATCTCAATGTCACTTTCATTGGAATTAGCAGTGGACTCGTCTCTAATTACATTTACAATTGGTTTGGCATGAGATGTACTAGACGATTAGCAAACCCTCGAGAAATGCCCAATTCTTTTGCATTTGTAGCATCTACTTTTAGCTGCAGGACAGTGAATGGCATCAGAAGAATGAATGTCTGTTACTACCACATCTGTAGCATACCTTATTCGCATTAAAGGAATGTTTCTTTTTTTCAGTTTTGTTTTCTATAGTTTTGTTACTTTGCTTATCATTAGTGCTTACTTCACAAACCTTAGATGTGTTAGATTCTGCAGATGTTCCAGTACTTGTTAACTCCTTTACATATTGTGTAGTATTCTCAATGCGTTTGGTTATTTGTATGGCTTTATCTAAAGTCGGATACATAAAATCTAATATATTTTCTTGCACTTTCTTGTTACTAGTGGCATTAATTAACTGATCCCTGATAATTTTGTCTCGTAAGTCTTTAAATTTACATGTGGTGGCTAATCTTCTTAGCGCCGCAACATATTGCTCTATTTTTTCTCCTTATAACTGCTTACGTGAAAAAGAATTTGTGTCTCTCAATGACAACACTCAGTTTTTTTCCATAGTTTTACTCTAACATAACCATGGCAACTTCATATACATCCTTGTCGTCATCATCAGAATCAGAATTGTTAATATCACCACTCCTTACTGCTGGTAAAGGTTTGGGAAGCGTTTTTAATAAATTTCTACCTTCTACGCCTAAATGGTATTTCAAAATTGCTAATTTCCTACTGGCAATATAAACTTCTCCACCAATCACCTCCAAATATGTGACAAAGGACTCTTTCCAATCTTCCCAGGTCATGCAAGGGGCACCAGGTTCTTGTAAAAATGTGGGAGGAGGAGTAATAGCTTGATTGGACACTGTTGTTTGAATTGTGTACAGTTAACACGTTGAAATTGTGGATAGACACGAATGCTGGCAGACGTTGGAAGAAATCTCTCAAAAATAACAGGCGGGGTATTTATCATAGTAGAATAATGTCACAAACACTGACAGAGTCTGAAAGGGATCTCCCCAAATAACAAGCGATGACTTTTCACAGTAAGGAATTTCCCAATTAACAAGCGTGCGTTTTTCACGAATGTATTTCCTCACCTTGAACTTCGGGACATCGTTGCACCATATTTATTTAAGGTGAAAGTAGTTTTTTCATCGTAGGGATTCTTCCTCAGATGAAATGTCAATGACCGGTGTAATGAAAACACATCTACGTAAGGATTAGGTATTTAAAATGGCGGCGCGCACGACGTGACCTTAAAAACAATGAGGTCACGTACGTCCGCACTAGAGGTTCTGAGTGACGCACAACACACGGTTCTGGACTCGCGAACACAATGCAGGAGCGAGAGACTGTGATCGCAAATACTCACAAATGTTGAAGTTTGGTTGATGTGGCTTAGATGTCACGCTTGCACACATGAACAGCTGACAATTGATCGATGATATTCCAATGCGTCTTTAGGTCTATCCCTTCTCCCGGCAATGGTTTTCCTTGTCTTCGTTCGCACTATGTTTAGACAGCACAAAGTAACTTTACGAGATTGCACGCTGACAGGGAGAGATCAAGGCTGACAACACCGGAATTTTGTTTCTGTTGAGAAATATGCTGTAAGATAATTCCTCTTCCTTCAGAACGTCCAAATTTTACTCTATAAAGAGCTATCCCATCCTCATTGCCATTTTTGAAGAGAGGGACATCGTTAAATTGGAAGAACGGCTTTATTAAGTATCTTTACAGCAACCCTCAACAGCTGTCATCCTGAGCACCTCTGTCTCCGTCTCCGCGACTCCAACAGACTGGATTCTCGTAGTGGAAACAGAGGTTGCTAAGATGCAGTTGCTAGGAACAATATGGTGGCATCACGAAATAGAATACATGAAGAATACAACAGCTAGCTCACCTCGGGCCCTTGGGGATAAGATACTTCAGGACACAGCAAAGTCCTTTCAAGCAGGGGGACACAGCACACTGCAAAGTCCCTTTAGCTTTTCCTTGGTTAAAACAGCAAACTGCAGGCCAGCCCCAGAACATACAGCAAGGGTCAGTCTTATCCTTCAGTCTCTTCAGTTGTTTCTTCCTTGGCAAAGGTCCTCTTGACCACGAAGTAGCTCTTGTCTTGTTCACACTTGATCAAGTCATTCTCCAAAGTTCAGGGGCTTCAGCTCTCATAGTCATACCCCTCAATGGCTTTGAAGTCTTTGTGTGAAAGTGGCACTAACCCCAGTTCAAACCAGTTCTGGGTGCCTCCCTGCCAGTGACACCTTTCTTCCTTTGATTAGTGGGGGTCTGGATTCTCAATCACTCAGCAGGGGACGGGACAATTGTTTTATAGCAGCAACCCAGGCCTCTTCACCTCTAGGGGCTTCACCTCCCCCTACACTCCAGATGCAGGTCAGCCTGTGGCAGTATCACCTCCTCCCCTGGGTCAAGACATTCCCCGGATCCTATCGGTTTCAAATCCAGACAGTCAATCCACAGCCAGGCAGAGACACACAGAAATGTTAGAGCACAAAACTCAAAAGAGTGGCTTCTAAACACACAGTGCAAAACCACCTTCATAAAAAGATGTGGTATTACATTGTGAGTTTATGCATACTAAACTTCACCTTTCCATCTTAAGCCTTTGGGAAGATAGGCTGGAAAACATATTACACAGCCTCCCCATTCTGTCCTATTGGCAAGATGGCCTTTCAACAGTGAAAAACGAAATAGAGATTATTTCACTGTCTGGACATGGCACACACTTTAGTGCATGTCCTACCTTGCACATGCACGGCACCCTGCCCAGGGTGTACCTTGGGCCTACCAGAGTGGTGTCTGATGTGCATAGAAATATAAGGGTAAGGTCTGGCAAGTGGGTGCACTTGTCAGATAACAGGGCAGTTTAACAAACTGTGCGCAGGCACTGCAATGGCAGGCCTGAGTTCCCTTTTTAAGGCTACTGGTGTGGGTGGCACAATTAGTGCTGTAGGCCTACTAGTAGCATTTGCATTACCAGCCCTGGCACACATAGTGCACTTTACTAGGGACTTTACTTTTAAGGCAAACATACCAATCATGGACAACCAATTACCATTATACTTTATACAGGGAGCACTTGCACTTTGACACTGATCAGCAGTGGCAAAGTGCCCAAAGCACCTAAGTCGGCACCACCATATCTGAAAAAAAGGTCTAGGGGGAAAGCAAAAAGTTTAGGGACTTTAGCCAAAAAGGGCCAAGTCCTACACGCACCTGCAGGGCAGTTACTATAAAGCTTTAAATAGGAGGGGATATAAATTAGAAGCGCATGCGCGGTATACATCAGGGTCATGAGGAGTGGGCATCCTTCTTATAACTGCAGTAACATACGTCCCAGAGAAAACTTGGAGAGATTAGTTGGGTAGAATGGTGTTCCAGTCGGGAAGTTGGGATGGTAGGCCATTGATTTTGGGCTCAGTGTATGTCTCACCACAGATGCAAAGTGAGACTAGGGCAGCTATAGTAGCGCAACTATTGGAGCTCCCATTGGGAACATTAATTTTAGGGGGAGACATAAATTCAAGTCAAAGTATGCTTTATTCGAATGATATTCATAAAAGCAAGGTACAATTTACAATAACATTTCATTAAATAAGCTAAAAAACTATTAAATTCAATATAATTCGATGCTACATACTTTAAACAAATTCTGATTGAATTACATCCATAAGGGAGACATTATTATCATTTAGCGACAAGAATTGTTTGATATCACATGCAGGTAGACATGATTGAAGCCCTGGATTGAACATTCCGCAGTAATAACAGTGGATACTAATTATTAAAAACAGAAAGAATTAATTGATAGAGGAAATTTTTTTTTAAAACAGATTGCATATGGTAAAATGCTAAAATTAGCAAGGGAGAGAATAGTTAAAAGACTAGCAGTCTCACCCTGTTCAAGAGAATAGTCAAATGACTAGCAGTCTCAATCTAATCATCCACGCCCATCCTAGATACTTTGCAGTGGCAATTGAAATCCAAGGCAATGTGCTGGTGCATATAATACGTAAAGCAACAGTGCTACTAATAGTTCCTAAATTTTTGCACATTGGGGAAAGCCATATACGCCGTGGTGCAGCATAGTTTTTACAAGAAAACAGAAAATGACCAATAGTTTCATTATTTGTACCACAGACAGGGCAGACAGCACTAGTTCCCGCTTCCCACTTTGCTGTCAAAAATCTAAGGGGAAGTGCTCCAGCTCTCAGTTGAAAGAGAAGCTTCCTGTCTCTGGGCTTGGTTATAATATCCCAGTAAGGTTCAAGATGGGGATACATCTTGGCCTCTAGGAACTCTCTAGTCATATTACCAGTGCTGGAACTACACCAATTCCGCTGGGCAACCCTCTCCCAATAAATGGTCTTGAGTATACTTTTAGAAGGGAAGGTTGAGCCTACAGGATCTTCCCAAAGTGTACTCAAACCAAGCTCAAGCAAGGATGCCCTAAGCGCTTTTAGCCAACCTATTTTGTGGTGGAGATCGGTTCTTATAATATCTAGAAAGCCCCCTGCATAGTGAGAAAGCGCAGGCGTTGTCCATAACCTGCGCCAGTACAATATTGGGCGGAGCCGCGCCATATCTAAAATGGCTCTTCTACCCAAATCATACTTAAGGGGCAACAGTGGAGTACTTTTGGGAACGCCTGTGATGGCCCTTAGGAATGTATTCTCTGAAAGTTGAAGAGCCGGCATTTTTTCAAACCCCCAGAGCTCAGCGCCATAAAGTACAGAACCCAGAGCTTTAGCTTCATAGACCTGTAAAACGGGTTTCACAGGTTTAGTGAAGGATTTTCTGTGCTCTGAGCTGATTGCGCCTGCCAATTGCCTATGTTTGATTGTTGTGATTTCAATATGGTGCCGCCAAGTCTTCGCATTGGATATGTGCATACCCAAGTAAGTGAAATTATTCACTACCTCCAGCGGACGATTATTTAAGGTAATTTTTGTCTTGAAACTACGATGGGGGTTGAAAGTCATCAGCTTGGTTTTAGTAATATTTACCTCTAGGCCATACTCACTGCAAAATTGGTCAAAGATGGACAAAGCACACTGTAATCCACTTGGCGTTTTAGCTAGGATGAGTGTGTCATCAGCAAACATTAAAATAGGAATTTTAATACCATCTAAAAGAGGAGCATCCACTTGTGCAGAAGTCATACGTGTTACAACATCATTAATATAGAGTGTAAAAAGAACTGGGGCCATCGAACATCCCTGCCTAACGCCCCTCTCTACTGGGAAGTCTGAGGTAACCGAACCTAAGCCACCCCACTGGATTCTTGCATAGTTTGATTCGTGGAGTCTCATTATCATAGATAACAAATCGTTTGGGATACCCTGCTTCTGTAGAACCGTCCATAGCTTTAGTCGGGGGACCAGATCGAAAGCAGCCCGTAGATCGACAAAGGCCGCATACAGGCTTCCTTTGCCGAGCACTACCGTCCTCCATTGTATCATGGTGAAACGAAAGACCTGATCCACCGTGCTTATGGATCGTCGAAAGCCAGCCTGGAAGGTTGAAAGGGCATTAGTCTCTTCCGCCCAATCCAGGAGCCTATTGACGATCACACGCCCCACTACCTTTTGGATGGTATCTATAAGGCTTATAGGCCGGTAGTTACCTGGCAAAGATCGATCTCCTTTCTTGAAAACGGGGATAATTACTGCACCCTGCCAGGATTTTGGTACTGATGCACCCAGGGCAATAGCATTGATAAGATGGTGGATATATGAGCACCAGCGCTCTTTATCGTTAACGAATAGATCCGCTGGCACTCCATCAAGGCCGGGGGCACGTCCGCAGGCAACTGCATCAAGGGCCATCATGATTTCACTAGGGCAAAAAAGGTTTTCTTTTGGAAGGTCTACACTGATTGTCTCGTGCCGTTCTGTGATGTCAAAAGCAGCATATTGGTTTTTGAAAAATTTTACCCATTCAGCTTCCGGGACATTGTTATGAGGGGACTCAGGACCGCCTGATTTTCCCCACCTAACAATGTGCCAGAACAGCCGAGAATCCCTGCTATCGCTAGCTGCCTTTAGCTCAATCCAGTGTTGCTCATCCCAAGCTTGTTTAGCCTTAACGATACTAGTTTTATAATTTTTCCTGGCAGCTTGGATTAAAGCTGTTTGCCCTCTCTTGATAGCATTACCCAGAGCAAGTCTACACTCCCTGCATTCGTCATTGTACCATTTAGCTGGCTTTAAGACTCTATCACCTCTGTCCTTGACAGGCTTAAGGAAATATCCCTTGATTATGTCAAAAAGAGAATTATGAATTCCGTCAACCCTATCTAGGCCATTGCTAAGTGTGTTACAATACTCTAGGTCCAGTGTGGCTTGATCAACATAGCTATTTATTCTAACAATAGCCTGTTGATTAATTACTACCTTTTCCCATCGCAATCTCCTCATGTTATTGGTAGGAACAATCCGGGGTGGGACGAGCACAGGAAGCCCCACAGGCAAGCTAGTGTGAGACCACCACTTATGTGACAGGCACAAGGGGTTGTGGTCGCTCTCGAGCCTCCCGTCCACCGACGTGTCGCAAATTGATGGCCATAACTTTAGGCTGCATAGCACATCATCAATTCTGCTATTATGTCTACCGTTGTCAAATGTGCTTGCACCATTCCTATCTCCGCTAGTCCTGCCATTCAGCGCTCTTAACCCTTTTCCATAACATAGAGCATTTAAACCAATGGCATCAGCAGACCATCGCACTATCGGAGGCAACTCCAGTTTAGGCACGCCCCATAGTCGATCCTCCTCGTCTCCAAACAACTCATCATTGCTTATCAAGGGTTCAAATGTACTATTAAAATCACCCGCAATGATAATGTTGTTGGTCGACGAGTGTATGTCAATAAGACTATCAAGATCTTCTAGTACCTCAGACCTCCCTTTCTTCTTCCTCCGAACATATACATTATAGATGTCTACACAGCCCAACTTGTCTAAATCTAATCTAATTAGTTGGATATCCTTGTTTTTTGTGTCAACAGCGTTAATGCCCAGTTTTAAGGATTGGCGAACCCATACTACTAGGCCCCCCATTGGTCTGCCCCTAGGGCCTTTTACCGCAGGGACAAAATAGTTCAAATATCCCTGCATAAAACAGGCGTCACAGGACCAAGTCTCCTGGAATATGCATAGGTCAAATTTATTGACATAACTCATCCACTCCGCAGATTCCATTTTAGAGGTCAACCCAGCAATATTCCTTGAGAATAAATTGCCCAATGATTCCTGAGTAGTAACCATATCATTATCTGGTGCAGGCAGATCGAGATCAACCAAATGCTCGGGGGTATGTTCTACCTCTGCTGCAAGTAATACAGTACTGGACTCGTTATAATGCATGTTTGTATTGATCTCGGGCTCCTCAGGTAGTACTATCATAGACTCATAGTTATTGAGTCAATCAACATCCTCTAAGCTTTCTAGCACCTCAAATCTGTTTCTCAAGGGGATCACAGGAATATGTTGGGTATTAGATAAGTCCCCCAAACCAGAGATGGCGGCTGGCTTTGGTCTTGGGAAAAAATAAGTAAGTTCCCATGTTGTAATAAAGGATCGCCTATACGGCGTTTGCCAATTTAAAATATGAGCAACAGCTCTTGGGTCCCTAAAATTAATGAGGATAACATCCCCGTTTATAGTTTTTGGCGTGTTACCCAGCCAGGGCAGGCGTCTTACATGCAAAATTTCCCCGTTGATGTGAGGAGGAAGAGGGAGATTTTGGCCTAGCCAGTGGATAACTTTATTTTTTAATTGTTGATATCCTTCTACATCATCCGATTTTATCGTAGGAACCCCTGCAAGCACAACTACCAGGGGAACTGCCTCTGGTGGTAAATTGATAGAAAGCGGACCTCGTGGTTTAGTCGAGGATTCAGCGTTATACCCAGGTTTGACATGCAATTGACCCCCTTGCTTTGGTGTATTTACTACACTTTTCCTAGCCATAGTTGTACAAGATGGTTTGGAAATGGTAGTACTATCTGAATGGCTAACCCCTTCCTTTCTTGTAGATGTAATCATTTGAGAGGCTGGCTCTCCTGGGGGCGAATTAGGAGAGACTATAACAGAAGCCGAGGCAGTGGATAGTGTAAGTGAGGGGCCAACTGAGGTCGTGTTTTGGTCCCTCTTATTGCCCACTAAAGTTTCAACTTTCTCGAGCCTTTTTTCAATATTCTTTAAGCTCTCTACAATTGGCAGCATAAGTGTTTTCAGCAATTTATCAATTTTATCCAATAACTCCCCAGTAATTCCAGCTTGATTTGAGCAAGAGGCAATACTACCAGTAGGTGGTGGTTCCACTGTGCAGGGGATAGCACTTTTTCCAGAACAGGCTACAGTGGAATTACTGTTAAAAACGTTATTGCTTTTATTTTTGCGTAACTCAGAAACTATCTTCCTCCTTTTCCTGGGCAATGGACCGGACAGTGTGGTCTGGCTAAGTGTGATATCGATAAGGGGTAGCGACTCAGTAACTTGAGTCGATAACTCATTTTGGACAGCCAAGATGTTACTTGAGTCGTCGGGGGAAGGAATGGGGGAAGGAAGAACAGATAAGGCCAAATCAATACTTTGGTCTCGTACAAAAGAGGTAGCAGAGCAAGTAATAGGGTCATTAGTACCCAAGGATGGCATGGGATCTTGAGAAGAGGAAACCTCATTGACCGGGCATGCAGCTTCAGGAAACGCCATGGCTGATGCCATATTTTTGATGTGTTCTATTGAACACCGACGTCTAACCCTAAGTTCTGCAAGAGCAGCCTCCCGGTCAGAGTCAGTGTTAGGTTTCGTAAAGTAACTATCAAGAGTACCCTTTTTCATCGACTCATTCATGGTGCAAAGATATCACTGCTCACCGGTTAACAGCAGAAAACACAATAGTCTCTGACTCTGTGTAGACACCAAATTAATTGTTACAGATCTAGTGATAATAACCACACATACCAGTTCTAGCGATATAATGTCTCAGCAGCAACGAGTCAATGGGGTGGGCCCGACCCGGCCGCCTTCGGCTACTGAGGGCCACAGAGGGCCCGCCCTTTGCCCGGGCTTAGCCCGGCGCCGACCCGCGCGCGGACCCGCGATGCGGTGGCGTTGATGAAATTTAAGCGCCTCCAGGCGCGCCAAAGGGTCCGGCGGCTTCCGGTTCCGCCGCAAGTGCTGCTGGGGAATGTAGTCCGGGCAATGGTAGTACAAACTGCCGGGGACCACGCCACGCTCCAGGTAAAAACAAATGCCACAGGTAGCAGGTATCGGGAATCCAACAACACTAGTTCTGATCAAATCTCCCCATAAATGATGTAATGTCCCTAATGGATGATCGCTGGCCTGATAGGGTGGCCTTTACCACCGAAACTCCTTTGAGGGGCCTAGGGGAGGGAGTGGAATGGGCTGACCTCTGGAGAGTTCATAATGGGACTGCACGACAATACACGCACCAGTCTGCGAGGCATGGAAGTCTGTCGCGGACAGATTATTTGTTTACCCTGCGAAAAGATGTGGGGAGCTTTAGAGACACACACCAGCTACCGAGGGGTATCTCTGATCATTCGCCGGTGGTTACTTGGTTCACAGGATGTACAGCAAATGGAATCTTGCCCCCTAGGCTGGAATCCTGGCATTTGAACGATGAAGAGTTTAGTGGTAAAATACAGGAGGGCACTGAAAATTATTTTCAGCAAGATGAAGGATCAGTGGAATCAAGCTGTGTTCTCTGGGAGGCTTACAAAACAGTGGTGAGAGAGCAATATCAAGCACTGGTGGGGGTCCAAGAGAAAGTAGACAGACAAAAGTACCAAGAGATAGAACAAAAAATAGTGGACATAGAAGCCAGCCTGACTAGACAGAACGATCAAGATGGAACCCTGACTCATCTCCTAAAATTGGCACTGAAGGAGCTGCGAGATGTAGCGGAGGGTGCAGCTAGGGCCCATGCATTGGCAGTATAGCACAGGGTATTTGAGTTGGGAGATAATGCTACAAAACTCATTGCTTGACTGGAAAAGAGAGATGGCGAAAGAAATTGGGTAACGGAAATCCTAGACTGAGGGGGTATATGCGGCTCGATCCACCAGGTCCGCTAAGAAGTGTGTAGAACTACTCTCAACTATGAACCTAGCTGCATTAACTACAGATGATGCTGAGATGTTATGAGGGAAAATTATGGTGTAAGAAATAGCGGGAGCAATAAGTGAGCTCCAGGCGAGGAAAGCCCTGGGCCCCAATGGGTTACCCGTAGAGCTATTTAAGAAGACAGCGCGGACTCTGGTACCCCATCTGTTAAAAATATTTTTAGAGGCTAGAGAAGGGGGAATTTTTCCTGAAGATCAGAGAACGGATACTATAGTAGTGATCCCCAAAAAAGGGAAGCCACAGAACGAGTACTCTTCATATAGGCCCATCTTGTTACTGAATATGGAACCAAAATTTTTGGCCAAGGTTCTTGCGAACAGGTTGGTGGGAATCCTACCCTCGTTGATTCATCTGGACCAATCCGGCTCCATCCCAAAGCATAGTACACGCTTAAATCTAAGAAGGTTTTATGGGATACCACATTCGACTAAGGTATACGAGGCGAAGGACGTGGCGTTACCATCCCTTGACACCAGGATGGCCTTTGATAGTGTGAAATGAAATTACATCTTTGCCCTTTTGCCACGGCTGGGTTTTGGACCAGAGTTTGGTGCATGGCTACATTTGTTATATCAGGGACTGAAAGCCAGGGTAAGGGTAAATGGTTGTGTGTCACGAACTATAGAATTAAGGAGAGGTACGAGACAGGGTTGCCCCCTGTCCCCGATGATTTTTGCTCTGGCCTTGGAGCTGCTGGTGACATGGGTTCGAGGAGACCCACTAATCTGGGCAATTGCAGTGGATGATAACTGGGAGGAGAAAATAGAGCTGTATGCAGACGATATTTTACTATATGTTAGTAAGCCCTGTATGTCCATTCCACGAATTTTGGAAATCTTCGATTTATTTGGTAGCTATGTGGGGTACCAGATTAACTGGGACAAGTCTCTGATTTTTCCGTTGTCCCAGGACCCTTTATCCCTACCAGGGAGTTGCCCGGCTCCAGTGGTCAAGAACGGTTTTATATATTTAGGAATTGAAATAACAGGATCGCAGGAGCAGTTTCTAGAACACAATATTGTCCCTCAGATAGAGCGCTTCCAGGCTGATGTGGGTCACTGGCATACTCTCCCACTCTCATTGATGGGGAGAGCCACACTCTTTAAAATGATGACTCTCCCGAGACTCCTATATGTTTTCCAAAATACGCAATTTAAGATCCCGGTGGTATATATGAAAAGACTTGAAGGTATCCTTAGAACTCTGCTGTGGAATGGAGGGGCAGCTCGAATTTCCTTAACAAAACTCCAGCGAGGGGTATACGATGGGGGCTTAGCGGTTCCAAACCTTAAGGCCTACTACTGGGCTTTTCAGTTAGTGGTGGTGAATGACTGGGTGTTTGGGGAGATGCAAGACCCAGCATTTCAAGTAGACCGACTAGCGATGGGAAATAGAGACTACCCAGCACCTTTTTATTGATGGAGGGGTCGGGCTCGACTCCCACCGCATATGTTGGCAGTCTTACAGGCATGGAGAGGAGCAAATAGATGTCTAGGTTGGGAAGGAAAGCTTATAACTGAGACTCCATTGTGGGAAAGTGACCTGTTGAGCAAGGTTGGGAAATTGTGAATGTATTAAAAATGGCATATAATAGGCATTGAGAAACTGGGAGACATACGGAGGTCGGGGGCATTAGTTACATTTGAGAAATTGGTGAAGGATTTTGACCTGGCGCCATCGGTAATATTTTGATACAGACAACTACAACATGCCTTGAAGGACCAATTGCTAGATGGGGAGCAGATCCCTGACTACTCTCCTATGGAAGACAGACTTCTATTAGATCCGATGCCAAGTATGACAGTATCCCTGATCTATAAGAAAATTATTAATAATAAGCCTGACTGCCTTAGAGGGTTACAGGAAGCATGGACTGCTGATTTGGGGGAAATAAATGGCAAAGAATGGAGCGAAGCGCTTCAGAACCCAAGGGAAATAGCGATAAGGGCCAGATTTCGATTGGTGCAGCTACGAATATTTCATAGGTCATATCAGTCCAGGTCAGGTATATTTGATCCAAATTAATATCTGTTATGACAGAGGTGACAGGTGTACCAGTACCACTAGATGCTAAATGGCTACTGCTGGGGATAGCGGTTGAAGAAGAATGGCCAAAGAAAGTAGGCACCTGGTTGGGGTGGCAATTGTGGTGGCAAAACATAATATAGCAAGGTTGTGGGGAGCATGCAGACCCCCAATAATAAAGGATTGGAAAAGAGATCTGGACTGGTGCCAGCAGGTGGAACGGTCAATTTATAAAGCCAGTGGTGCACTGCAATTTGAAAACGTTTGGGGCCACCGGATGCAATACCGGGGAACTATGAATCCACTAGAGCTGGGGGCGGGAAGGAAGACTGGCAGTGGGGGAGAGAAGCTGATTTTATCCCTACTATTCACAAGGGGCGAACATGTCAGACCGAAAATGGATGTAGCCTTGTAAAGTAGGCCTCCTGCGAGAGGCCTAAAAATGAAAAAGTGATCCTTGTTAATGCTATGTATCTTTTTTTCTTTTTTTTTTTCCTTTTTTTTGTCCTCATCTCACCAAAGACGTTAGCAGATTTGACAAGCCGACTGTTTCTTGCAAGTGGGCGCCCCTCGGCTAGCTGCTTTGTCTAGGCCATGGTGTAATCATTGGACCCACTATTAGCACTTTTACCTATCCGGGGATCATTTGAAGGCCACGACCCCAAGATATTAGTGGGGACCAGAAATTATCCGGCCTTATCACGTTGCTGTCTTGGTCCAGCAGGGCCATCTTCAAGGCAGCTTTTACCCAACTATCTCTGGTCGGAGGGGCCGGATCCTTCCACTTAATACAAATCTCCCTCCTGGCCAGGATTATAAGATAGAGCAACAGACCCTTGTGAGACTGTATAAGGGACCCATTTACTTGCTCGTTTTTTCCAAAGAAGACTAGGTGGAGGTCTACCTCAATATCGATTTAAAAAATGGCTGATAATGAATCCCCCACATTTTCCCAAAAACAGCACAACTCTGAACAGTCAAAAAATATATGGATATCGTCAGCTTTGTCTTGTTTACATCTTGGGCACATTGGGGTGGGTACCGGGGCGAATTTAGCTATTTTGGCCGGGGTGTAGTATAGCCTATTTAACACAAAAAAGTGGTTCTTCTTGAAGTGAGCGGGTTTGATATATCTATAAAGAAGCTTGAAGGAAGCTTCATACATGTCTTCAATACCTTGGGCCAAAGGGGCGGAGTTCCATGTTGAAGTTTGCAAGGGGACCTCACTATCTTCAGCTTCTGAGAGCCATGTGTACCACTTTGAGATTTCCTTCTCTTTAGGTTGCGAATCTTGTAGTAGCTGTTCAAGTTCCCATCTCCCTTTTATATCTCCCGCCTCACCCTCATACCATGATTTTAACTTGAGAAATTTGAACCTTGATAAGGTAGGGCCAATCTTAGTTGATAGGACCTCCCAGGGGAGGACCCCATCCGAACCCACCAGGTCCGACCATTTCAGGAAACCAGCTCTTTTTATCGCAGCCGCCAGGCTGTCACGCATACATGGGGGGGGTCCCCGGGGAGTCCCAGATGGGGGCAAAATCATAGTAGTAACCTGTGCCCCAGATACGTCTTAATTTATACCAGGTCGACAAAGCAGACTTCAAGATCTTCAGTCGTACACGTTCAAAAAATCTTGGTGCCCCGAATTTGTATAGGAACCCAGCCCCACCTCTTCCTCCCTCTGTAAGAGCCATTTCTCCCAGTAACCTACCCCATGCAGTTTCCTCTGGGGTGGTCAACAGCATTCTAATTCCCTTAAATTGGAAAGCCATTAGATACCAGATGATGTCTGGGAGTGCCAAACCCTCTTTTAAGAGTTTCCTTCTCAATTTTTTCCATGACATCCTTGAGCTTTTTTGACCCCATAAAAAACTCCCTATTTTGAATGCTATGTATCTTGACCAACTGCAAAATAAAATGAAAGTTATAAAAAAAAGAGAAACATATATACAGTACATGAGCACTTTATGTATTGCGTAGGACTTTGAAATGTAAAGGTTGCCCTAGCACTAAAACTATAGGCAAAGGCTAAACTGTACCAGGCCAAAAACATAATACAAGAGTACTTATCTAGATATTGGATTGAAAAGTATCAGTTCTTTAGCAGATATAGGAATTAGTTTCTCAGTCCCTAAATGAGGTGTAATTGCATGTGTACGTAACTTTCATGGCAAATGACTATATGTTTTCATAACCTGTATAATTCTCAAAATAGGTCTATAAGGGATGCATGGTTTGGCTATTGGATATGTTATTGAGTATTAGGTTTTTGAGGTGTGTGTGCAAATACCTTCATTAGCACTGTATAGATAACACGTGTGCCTCTCTATATCAATCACTAGTGAAGTGCTTCTATCACTATGTAAGTTTGCTTTCCTACTAAGGCGTGTCAAATTAAAATCTAGTTGACAGAATGGATGTTTAGTAGAGCACATGAGCTGCTATGAGTGCATATAGATCAGTGAATCTTCAGACTACATGTGTTTCCTTTTAAGCAGTTATCAGCCTGCCTTATGGCCTAGCTACAGCCCACCTTAGTAATGAGTTATATATAGTGAAAGATCATTTCATCCTTTTTGTAAGACTTCAAAATATATAGGTTGTGCCACAACTAAAACTGCTAAACTGTACAAGAACCAAAGCTTGATGCAAAGGTAGTTCTGTTCATTTTAGAATTGAAAGTGTCAATTCTTCATCAGATATGTGAATGAATGTCTTAGTTATATCTGGGGCGGTCATTGCATGTGCATTTAAGTTTGTGGATAAATTGCTACCTCTGTTTGTAAAATCTAAGGATATCTAGATATGTCTATAAGGAGCTGCATGGTTTGCCTCCTGGATGTGTTAGTGTGTATTAAGTTTTTTAGCTCTGTATGCAACTGTCTTCATTAGCGTTACATACATAGATGCTTCTGTCACTATTTTACTGGGTGTTTTAGTGCCGGTTTGCTTTCCAACTAAGGTGTGTTAGATTAAATACTGGTTGGTATAGTGGATGGGGCTCATAAGTTTGTCTGAAAACATATAGCCCAGTGAATCCTCGGAGTACATATGCTTAGACACATAGTAGGCTGCCCAAAGGCTTTGCTACAGTGAATCTGAGTGGTCACTTTTAACTGATAAAGCACAAGTCTATGCCTTAAGTAGGAGCTTAAAATATGAGGATTGGACTAGCAAAAAAACTGCATCCAGAAACTAGAGTGTAGAAGGCCCAAAATCTGATAAAAAAGCCAATTCTGTGCATGCTACATTTCAAAGTGTCAGGGCCCGATTCACAGAACTAACTTAAGACAAAATCCTAAACTTACTACTTTTGGTATTCACAGAAGGCATTTAGTAGTAGTAAAGGTAGGAACTTGTTTTAAGTCTGTCTTAAGTATGTCCTAAGTTTGTCTTAAGTCTGTCTTAAGTCTGTCTTAAGTCTGTCCTAAGTTTGTCTTAAGTTTGTCTTAAGACTGTCTTAAGTCTGTCTTAAGTCAAACGTAAGACAAAATCCTAACTTTACTACTACTAAATGCCTTCTGTGAGTACCAAAAGTAGTAGGACAGACTTAAGACAGACTTAAGACAGACTTAGGACAAACTTAGGACAGACTTAAGACAAACTTAAGACAAACTTAGGACAGACTTAAGACAGACTTAAGACAGACTTAAGACAAAATCCTAACTTTACTACTACTAAATGCCTTCTGTGAATACCAAAAGTAGTAAGTTTAGGATTTTGTCTTAAGTTAGTTCTGGGAATCGGGCCCACAGTTCTTTAGCAGACATGTAAATGAATGTCTCAGTCATACCTTGGGCTGTCATTGCATGTGTATATAAGTTTGTGGGCAAATGGCTGACTCTGTTTGTAACCTCTATGGTTATCTAACTGTTTCTGTAAGGGACTGCATGGTTTGCCTCCTGGATGTGTCAGTGAGTATTAGGTTTTTAGGTATGTGTGCAACTGCCTTTATCAGCGCTACAGAGATATCACTTCTGCCTGTCTATATCAGTAAATGCATAGGGCCCGATTCACAGAACTAACTTAAGACAAAATCCTAAACTTACTACCATTTTGGTATTCACAGAAGGCACTTACTCATTTCGGTATTCACAGAAGTTAGGAGTCCTAACTTTAGGACTCCTAAATGCCTTCTGTGAATACCGAAAGTCTTAAAATTAGGATTTTTCTCAGTTTAGTAGTTGTAAAGTTAGGAGTCCTAACCTTAGGACTCCTAAACTGAGAAAAATCCTAATTTTAAGGCTTTCGGTATTCACAGAAGGCATTTAGGAGTCCTAAAGTTAGGAGTCCTAAATTTAGGACTACTAAATTGAGAAAAATCCTAATTTTAAGACTTTCGGTATTCACAGAAGGCATTTAGGAGTCCTAAAGTTAGGAGTCCTAACTATACTACTACTAAACTGAGAAAAATCCTAATTTTAAGACTTTCGGTATTCACAGAAGGCATTTAGGAGTCCTAAAGTTAGGACTCCTAACTTCTGTGAATACCGAAATGAGTAAGTGCCTTCTGTGAATACCAAAATGAGTAAGTGCCTTCTGTGAATACCAAAATGGTAGTAAGTTTAGGATTTAGTCTTAAGTTAGTTCTGTGAATCAGGCCCATAGATTCTACTGTTACCATGTTAGTGGGTGTTTTAGTGCCTGTCTGCATTCTTACTAAGCTGTGTCAGATTAAGCTCTGTTTGGCAGGGTGAATGTTTAATGCCCTATATAAGTTTGTAGAAACACATATTACTCTGAATCTTCACAGTCCATGTGTTACCTTTTAAGCACATAGCAGCCTACCCTATGGCATAGCTACAGCCTACCTCAGCGGTCACTTTTATCGGTCTATGCCTTGTTTAAATGTTTAAAATATGAAGGTTAGGCTAGCAGTAAAACTGCATCCAGATGCTAAACTGTATAAGGTCCAACAGATGAGTCTAGGGCTAGTTCTGTGCATGTTAGTCTTGAAAGTGTCAGCTGTTTAGCAGATATGTGTATGAATGCCTCAGTCATATCTGTCATTACATTGTAGGCAAATGGCTGCCTCTGTTTGTAACTTCTATGGTTATGTTAATTTGTCTGTAAAGGGCAGTATGGTTTGCTTCCTGGATTTCTTAGTGAGTACTAGATTTTTAGGTGTGAGTTCAACTGCCTTCATTAGCACGACATAGGTATTACTTCTGGCTGTCTATATCAGCATATCTTCAGATGTTTCTGTCACTATGTCAGTGGGTGTGTTGGTGCCTGTCTGCTTTCTTACTAAGGTGTGTCAGATTGAATTCTGGTTGGTACAGTGGATTTATAATTGGGCTCATGAGT
Organism: Triturus cristatus; assembly: GCF_964204655.1. NCBI lineage: Eukaryota > Metazoa > Chordata > Amphibia > Caudata > Salamandridae > Triturus > Triturus cristatus. The sequence goes on from NC_140591.1 coordinate 1,530,873,530, forward strand.
TTATATACAGCATATAGCTCAGTGAATTTTCAAACTACATGTGTTACCAATATGCTAGCTACAGCCTGCCTCAGTGGTGACATATAGCTAATAAAAGATCAGTTTATGCCTTGGGGAGCCCTTTAAAATATGAAAGTTGAAATAGCCGAATAAGTGCATCCAGGCTCTAAACATTATGCAATAGCAACGTCTGTGGATGCTACACTTGAAAGTGTCAGTTCATTAGTAGATTTGTGAATGAATGTCTTACTGATATCTGGGGTTGTGATTGCATGTGTATGAAAATGTGTGGGTAAATTACTATGTACCTTTGTAAGCTCTGGTGTTATCTAAATGTATCTTTAAGGGACTGCATCATTTCCCTCTTGAATATCCTACGGAGTATTAGGTTTTTTAGCTGTGTCTGCTACTGCCTTCATTAGCACTATAGTGATATCACTTATACCTGTCTATATCAGTGAATGTTTAGCTCCTTTTGTCACTAAGTCACTGTGCATTTTACTACGTGTCTGCTTTCCAAGTAAGGTGTGGCACATTAAACTCTGGTTGGCAAAATGGATGTTTAATAAGGCATTTGAGTGTGTATGAATGCATATAGCTCATACGTCTTCAAAATACATGTATTACCTTTTAAGCACATACCAAGCTCCCAAGCCTTGTAACAGCCTAGTTACAGCCGACCTCAGTCATGTCTTATATGTCATAAAAGATTAGCTGATGCCTTGTGACAGAGTTTAAAATGTGAAGGTGAGGTTAGCACTAAACCTGCATTCAGACTCTAAACTATAAAAGACTCAAAACATGATGCAACGGCTACTTGTCTGCATGTTACAGTTGAAAGTGTCAGTCCTTTAGTAGATATATGAATATGTGTCTCACTCCCTATATGAGGCTGTGATTGCATGTGCATGTACATTTGTGGTTAAATCACTGCCTCTCTTTATAACCTGTAAGTTTACCTACATGTGTCTGTAAGGGGCTACTTAGTTTGGCTCATGTGTTAGTATTCGTTTTTTTAGCTGTGTCTGCAGCTACCTTCATTATCAGTATATAGATATCACTTATACCTGTCTATATGAGTGAATATTTAGCTGGTGTTATCCCTATGTCAGTGGGTATTTTACAACCTGTCTGCTATCCTAGTATGGTGTGTCATACATTAACTAATGTTTAATAGGGCATATGAGTTTGTAACAGTGGACATAGGTCACCAAATTGTATATGTCTTACCATTTAAGCTCATACCAGTCTCCCTGTGGCCTAGCTACAGCCTACCTCAGTAGTCACTTATATGTAATTAAAGATCAATGTATGCCTTGTAAAAGAGTTTAAAATATGCAAGTGATGCTAGCACTAAAACTGCATCCAGATGCTAAACTGTACAAGGGCCAAAACATGATGCAACAGCTACTTCTGTGCATGTTACATTTGAAACTGTCAGTCCTTTAGTAGATATATGAATACCTGTCTCAGTCCCTATATGGGGCTGTGATCACACGTGCATGTCAGTTTCTGGAAAAATTACTGCCTCTCTTTATAACCTTGAAGGTTATCTACATGCGCTGCTAAGGAGCTGCATGGTTAGACTCCTGGATGTCTTAGCATTAGGTTTTTTAGCTGTGTCTGCAAGCGCCTTTATTACCAGTTTATAGATATCACTTATGCCTGTGTAAATCACAGAATGTTTAGATGCTTTTATCACTATGCCAGTGGGTGTTTTACTGCCTGACTAGTTTCCTAGAAAGTTGTGTCAGATTAAACTCTGCTTGGCGGGTTAGATGTTTAATGGGGAACATAAAAATCTATGAGTATCTGACTGTTTTCAAAGTTCTGGAAATTTGAACAAACATAGGTGAATAATTACCTCAGTGCCTGTATTAGGGATTAGAAAAGTGCTAGTACTAGTTTATACTGCTAGATATACATCTACTTGGTGACTATGTTACTCAGTGCTTCTATTGATCCATAAGTGAGTGAGACACAGTCTATATGTTTTAGAAACAACTATATCACTTGCATCATGGGAGCTGAAGTTTATATACTGCTTCACACAAAAGTGATGATTAACTTGAACAAATTCAAGTGGACAAGTGTCAATTTTTTAACCAGAAACAACCATGCATTATGGAATAGCTAAAGCATATGGCAGAGATCAGGTTTATGTACGAACACATCCATTTAATATTTGACAAACTAATTTTCCATGCTGCTACTGAGAGTCCAAAGCCACACTCTGTACTAGTAACCTAAATTCACATTTAAACACTGCATGTCTCATCATGTCTAGCAGTGCTATATTACACGTCATTCAGAATCATTTTAAAGAACACATCTCACCATCTACGCACATGCAAATCTGCCCTGTAATTTTCCAAAAGCAACACTCAGCAGAATATAATACCTATGTGTGACCCTTGACATATTCAAAATTAATAAACACCTACAGTGCATGGTTTCCACTTCGAATTTCAAGAGTTCAACTCCTTTTTAGGTCTTGCCTAGAGGCAGCGCACATGCACTGCTCTGCGAGGCATGGTGTAATCCCACACCCACTACTTTCCATTAGAGGCTCTGTGCTCTTTCTAAACTGCTTGCTTTTTATTGGTGAAAAGCTGCTCTTTGTCCCAACATTGGGTGTGTTTTCACTTTCGTAGTGACTAGCCCTGTTACAAGTGCCCTTACTCTAAGATTTACTTATTGTTTGTTTGGCGCACATTTTTTTTTTGTATTGAATGGTCCCGCGCCGTTTCTTGCTTGTTCCCTTTAAGCTTATCTAAGATCTTCTCCTATCTCCGAGTGCACGCCTACCCGTTGTTTGTGTTGCCTCTGCTGCCACCCCCTCTCATTGTCTATGTTCACAACCTCCCTCGTACCTCCCCTGCGCGAAGAGTTTTAAAAACAAATTGGAAATACAATAGGAGACGCACCAACAATCATCCTATCTCCATGGTGTGAGACCAGCAGCTGATGGAGGACTCACCTGCTCCTCCCCTTAGCACACTGTCGCAGACTTACTTCCTCAGGCTCCTGTTTACTCACTGCATGGGCTTTTCCTTGCCCCACCTTCCCCCTATGAAACACTTGCGCAGCCTGATGCCGCTGCTCATTTCATCTACCGATGCCCTACCTTCCCCCATACTCCTAGACTTTCCTTCCCCACATCCTCACCCCGATAGCAGGTGGGCCTGGTCTGCCCGGGGGGCGTGGCCCACCTGCCCTTGCCTCAGCCCCAGAACTGCTCTGCGGACTGTGCCCAGGTCAGAGGCAGCTATTTCTAATCCCCGCTAAAAATCTTTTTTGTGCAACCATCCCCCCTTCTGATGCAGACTCGGCGCGGGGGCAGCAGCAGTGGGGCAGCCCTACCTTCCGGCACAGGGAGGAGGGCTCTTCTCACACCATGTGTTGCACACTGCTTTTAGGTTTTGGGGGGGGGGCAGGCGCCTCTAGAAACTCTCCAGCACTATGCGGTGGATGCCGCGCTTTAGCAGCTCTGGGGCATGCATGCTACTTGTAAGGCACCCCGGGCGCACACGTCTCCTTCCAAGAAGAGTGGGGCGTAGGGGGGCATGAATACAGCAGCTGTTACAGGCAAACTTGTTTCACAGGATGTTGCAATCTGGAGCATGTGACCTTTTAGTGTTTTTTGTTGTACACCTTGGGCTCTGTCTATTCCTCCATGTGCCAATTTCTGCGCTGCAATGACAGGACACTTATCTCTCTTTTCGTACGTCAGTTTCTATGCTTGTCTATCTTTTCTCACTCTGCATTTCCATTTTTGTCTCATAATGGAAGTTTTGTCCTTTTATCTACACCATTTTCTCTCTTTTCTCTGTTGTTTACATGCCTGTTAGTTTTGCACTGGTTGCTTGCCCTTTTCAGTCTGCATCTCATCTCTTTATTTAAACTTTTATTTGGTGCCACAAGTCACCTTTTAGTCATTGTTTGTCATATTCTGTTTAAGCAAAAACATTGGCAAAGCTAATAGATCTGGCTAAACACCAATAAGGTCCCAAAGGAGAGACCTGTTGGCTATCCCAATGCTTGTTTATAATGGTACAAAAAATTACTACAAATCCCACAATTCCAATAAAAACATTTCTAGTGACCATCCGATCATTTATACACATATAAAACTTTCACATCTTATAGTACAATATTATACATAACTGTAATCATTGGTATGCAATTTTATTTCCTATCACTTACAGATTTATTTTCTATTTGCAGAGTTTTATATAGCACGAGCTTGGCCCGAGAGCATCTGGTATCAGAGTGCTTTACATGAGCACCAGTTTTGTTACAGACAGACACGTTTATTTTTGTTAGGCACAGGTAGATTAAGTGATTTGCCCAGAATCACAGGATGTTGAACGTCGTTGCCAAGACTCGAACTCGGTTCTCCAGATTTGAGGTCGGCCACCCTAGTCATTAGGCCACATGGCTCAACTGCAAAATACAGCTCCATGAAAACACTTTGTAAACTAACTTCATAGACACCTAATATACACCTGAAACAATCTATATCTTAGGCACTTATTATTAGATATATAAAGACATAAATCATCTTAAATTTACTGTAATACTTTTTTATATTTCAAATATGGCATACTAATATTCCTTGATAATTAATTGTTTTATTTATAAAAAATATAATTGACATACCAGAAAATTGAGTTTGTTTTGCAAAATCATTGTTTTTCCTCTGATTAGATAGATGCAATAATCTTAGGGTTTGTAACCTCTTAGCACATGAAAGGCACACAACTCTCATACAGAGCAACCATAAATGGCAACTTTCTGAACTTTGCATTGCCTGATACTGCAAACGTCAGCGAATAAAAACATTCCTTTCATATTTCATTGTTGTAACTGCATTCCTGAATAGTTACTGCCTGTTAACTCTTTCTCTCCTTTTTACAGCTTGCCCAAAATGCATGCCTTTGTGATAATGCTCACAACCTAATTGCGATGATTGCAACAAATTCTCCCAAAAACCGACCATTGGAAAGACAACTTTCCTTTATAGTGATATATTTTTAACACCATAGTACATTTTATTACAAAATCCTCACTAGTTAATCTTACCTGCCTCATAAAACAATAAACCTAAACTGCTCCAATTTGTAAAAACTGACAGCTGTCTCTTTAGCACCCTTCACCTAATACACCCTCATCACATTCTGCATGGAACCCCACAAGTTCACAGCACATTCCAGACTGTCCATACTAGTTACAGAATGGACTACAGCAGGTGTGGTTTACTGCACATACTATAAAGCATATCCAGTTCTCTATTACATTCTTTTATATTTACCAAGACAATGAAACATCTATCGACTAATCATTTCCAAATGCAACCTACTTTTATTCACCTGCATATTCCCTCCATCCAATCAAATTTTTTGTGTCTTTCAAACCACCAGCACCCATGTAATGTCATTGTACCAACTGTGATATTCAGCTGTAGACCAGTCCTGTGTGCTACTCCTCCTTCCTACAAACTGCTTAGAGTGTTGATTGTGGGCCACAGCTATTTCTATTGGGCTGGTGAGGCTGTAAGAAAGAGCAGTATCAGCAGGGACTTTGGTTTGGCTAATGTGGACATTACTTGGATTGTGCAGAGAGGATTAAAGTTGCATCAATTCCTGTATTTGGTTAAAACCACTGTGGATTCATCAGCCCCAAACCTCATGATTGTGCACTGTGGTGGCAATGACTTAGGCACATTTGCTAGCGAAAAGCCTCAATTGGGATAAGGTGTTTCATCATCAACGGAGATATAAGGAATGATTTGATGCAAAATATGGAGCTTCTCTCAGAAATTGGAAGGTGGGGAGTAAGTGTTTGTGAAAAGGCAGCGATGGCTAGGATGCGGCTTATAAAGCCGAGCTGCAAGTCATCAGCTTGAAATGCCTTGCTTTGCTTACCAGTAAAACAAAAGTTGATGTGCAAGACCGTATGCTTGATACAATGTGGGTCTACAGCGCAGAGAAATCACCTTTCTATTGATTGCTTGAAGCTTACCAAGTCAGCAACGTTGTTGCATTTAAACACAGTTACGCTTTCCAAATTCTTGTGTTAGGAAGTCTATGAAAGGTTGGGGATCGCTTTCCTTACTTGGTTCCCAAATTGTGGAATGACCTCCCTTCGAGGATTAAATCTATTACTGGACATGTGACTCTTTTCCTCTTATTTGAGCCTGGTCTCACTGTGTCTTTCTTTATGTGCTGCTGTTTTTTTAGAACAGCAAGATACTTTGTAGATGAACGTTGCACACAATAAGTTCAATAAGTTCATTCATTCATTTATTCAATCGTATTGTTTTTTTACTGCAAAGTAGCACCTCTTCTGTGTTTAGTGGGTTGTTTTTTGCATCACTGGATCACTGAACCCCTCCATTTTTCAGGACTCTTTTTTTTTCATTATACCTCACCATATTTCATGCAAATGTTTTAATGGAAAACCTTAACTGACTGGGTATTCCCAACTCATATTACACCCTCTGCCAGGGGAAGGCAGCTAAAGCATTGGTTGAGGGTTCGAAATTGCTAACAGCACAATGTTGACTTATCGATCGTAGCAGGTGATTGATTGAATAGACATGACATATAGTATGAGAAAGCACAGCCAGGGCCGGCTCTAGTGCGGTGCTATCGGTGCCACCATGCTGGGCGCTGACTTGGGGTGGGGGCGTCATTTTTGCAAGTATATTAACATTTTAAAAGCACCTTCTGCGTTCCTGGCCTGCAGCAATTTTCTGGCATCAATTAAAATGTCAAGATATCTCCAGTGATTAATTGTGTTCCTGTAAAGAGACCAGAGGTTTGTCTAGTGGAAGTTTTGACTCATCCTAAGGTAGCATAGAGGGTGAAAATGACTGCTGCTAAGGACGTGTACCATGCAGTTCACTAAGTGCATATAATGTAAATAGGTCAGTGGGTTACTGCTTCTGTAAAAGAGCTCTATTTGTTATTTGTAGTTTATGAGTCAAAATCCTAATATAGAACATTGAGCTATTAACTGTCATCAAAGAGCTGCATGCAAACTACAAGGTATGTGGCAGAGCTATATGTTTTTTTGCCAGTCTTTCATTATCCTAATCTTCCCAAAAGGGTTCATTTGAGTAGAAAACAATTCTTATTATTAAAGAGAACCCCCAAACAATGGTGTTATGTTTTAAATTCTGAATTTGTGCTTTTCCAGAATTAGGACTCTTAAACTATATTGCCTACCAGTATCGATGACATGTCGCTCCTGCACTACACCTTGTAGTCCTGTCTGATGTAACATTTCCTATACACTGATTTACACACATATGATTGTCTCTGTGCAATATGTGTGATGTAAAGTGCTCTAACACCTTACACTGGTATGAGTGGTGATATAGAACTAAATGAATCTGAGAGACAGTGGTTATGGAGACTTGAGGGGCACTGTTAATGTGTGTCAGTGAGGGAATCCATGGCAGAGGTGGTCATGGAGGGTGCCAACAAACACTGTCAGCCCTGAATACAGCTTTATTCACAAGAGCAAAGAATGTCTTTAAGAGACAAGCTGTGATGGTACACAACGTCTCTGGCTGCTTTCACCTATGGATTCTGCAGATTACAACGTACATTATAAACGAAGCAAGAGTGCATGGCTGTGCTGGGTGTCATTTGTTAAATGCAAAATGTTTTCTTGATTCATGTGGCCCACAGCTCATTATAGTTTATTTTAAAAAACGCCAATTAAATACATTTATGGTTCTCAGTTAAAAAAATTCTACGGTAACCTCTCACCGAGGAACAGAAATTTGTGATGTTATCTCAAAAGAGGTCAGAAACACCTCATTTGACCACATACATATACACAAGTACTGGATTATTTGAAGAGAACCAAAAGGCTGCATTAATGTTACATTCAATTCAATTCAATAATCTTTATTCTCGGTCATTTACACCATCAAAGATATAAATGCATAACATTATTTGAAATTTAAAATTTACAATGTTTTTAAAAAAGATTTTCAATTGCACACAAGCTTAAAAATTACATAGTTCAAACATTAAAATCCATAATAAAGATAAACCAATATCTTGTAACTTTATACAATACCCCCCTCTTTCAGAATACGAGATCGTGTGTGCCACATAGCCATTAAATACTTTGCTACAGCAAAGACAATCGGGGTGACAAGTCAGTTTTAAGGATTCTAAACGCGGGCAGATATTTCCTAAAGCCCATATTTTTGAGAACAGGTAGGAGCCAATACCTCCTCGCTCTTTGGTAGGCTTTACAAACGAAGAGCACATGTAGGTCACTCTCATGAGGATGTGTGCAGGCTGGACACTGCTCTACTGCTGGGGGATTGGACCAGGAGCTAGTGAAGGCCCTCAAGGGTAGAGAGCCATATCTCCAGTGTAGATTATAGTTTATTTACAAGTGTCCAAAGCACGATACATTGCATATATGACTTCTATGGGCTGTATAATGATGGCACTGAGCATAACCAAGTGCCTGTTTTTTTGCGTGTCTGGTGTCTAAAGTTCAAACATATAACGTGGAATTTCACTGAGTTAATGTATGATGTTAAAACAGAAGTTGGAAATACAGAGCTGAGTTTGCCTCCCTATTTCAGACATGCCCTGTCAAAAATTCATCCTTTGACTGAGAGAAATTCTGGGAGAAATTTATGAAGTTTAGAAACCTCAGGTTCAAAAAAACATAGGTGATTGATGACCATTTTAAAAAACGAGAAAAATGTAACAAAACTTAAAAATTTAACTAGCAAAAAGACACCAAAAAGGGGAACTGAGATATGGAGTTTTTAACTTTACGGTAAAAAGTGCCTGTAAAACATAAAGTGTCATTAAAAAATACCAGTTTGTGGTTAATTAGGTCTGAGGTGTGATTTCATGTTGACCGTGTTGAAGTGTTGATCAGAGGCACAAGGCGGGTCACCCCAGTCAAAGCTTTTACTTTAGGACTTAGTATTTAAAATGGGAGTAAAAATCCTTCAGTGGGCAAACTTTAGGGCTGAGCCCGGCAAGGGCTTTCAAAGTCATATATTATGTTTTCCAGAGTCCTGCTGAAGCTGTGGGATTTTTTCACCAAAAGCTCCACACCAGACCAGCTGGATTTCATAGTTGCTGAGGTTGGTGCACCAGTGGGATGGATTTACCGCCTTACCACAGTCCAAGGTTTTACCTTCAAACTGAGCCATTTTTCGGTACTCAAAATTCTCTATTGGGCAAGGCAGAAAGATGAAGGCAGGCACGGCACCATTACGCCAGATGACTTCATCCGAGGTACAAAGCTTTCCCTCTTCAGTTCTTTAAAAAGTTCTGACTGGGTCAAACCTAGTGTTCTTGTCCAGTTCAGTGCGACCTTCCTGGGCTCACTTAGGTCCTGCACCAGTCCTTTGGAAGTTGAAACTTTTCTAAGTCTCATCTTTTGGTCACTTCTGCTGCTAAGCAGTAATCTAGGCCCCAGGGCTCTCTCCAGCCAGGGTTCCCGAATGGTCCAACCCTATGTGGTCAGACTGGCCTTCCTGGACCCAGACTTGTGTCTGCCATGTGTGTCCTTGGATCAAGAAAAAAGATGCCAACTACCTGACCATTAGAGAGCCGTTCAAGCCCCTGAGGGCCATGCAGAAGTAAGAGGTTTTCTTTCCTTCATCAGCGCCTTTTTCTTCAGGATTGTTCCCCAGGTCCAGCAATGCTCTGTGGAGGTGATGATGAGGTACCAGTGTTATCCTTTGCACTAGATTGTGATAGGAGACATCTCTTTATCCAGTCCTGGCTACTTTCTCACCCTATGCCCACCTCGTTTTGTGGCACCTCCTATTCCCTTTACTGTACAAATTCTCTGACATCCTCAATCTATGATGACTGAACCTTTCTTCCCTTGAAGTGTATCTGTCTATCTCCAAAATCACTTCTCTATTTAGATGAGGTTTCCTCCCTCTGGTAGGGTCTAAAATGGTTCTCTCTCTCTCTCCTGCTGACAGGGGGTCAACAAGAGCCCTGGAAAATAACAGGAGAAGCTCCATTTGTGATTTCTAAGTCTAAATAGGAAGTGTCAAGGCAGTCCTTTGACTCACCATCTGTTCCTGCCTCCTCCTGGATAGCTAATGCCTTCAATGACCTCATTATAGCTATGAGTAAAATTGTGCAATGATTCTGGGTGGCCTGAATTTCCATTTTGGAGCAGTAGATCTACATGTTTACTCCTGTCATAAGTTAAAACCCTCAGGATGGAGTATTACTGCATGGACCTAGTATCACGGTATGGTATTGTGCAAGATATAAGCTTTTCCAAGTGGTTTAACACACACAGTTACCACCTGCTTTCAGTAGGTGGTAAATGTGTGTTTGGGCTTCTATCGGGGTAGAGAGGAAGGGGGAGAGGTAGCAGGAGAGGGAAGTGGAAGTTTAGTTCTGGCAGGGAATTCTCCCCCTTGTCAGAGAAAAAAGTTGGTGTGAAGAAGGGGCCGAGAATTTTCCGTTGTAGCAGAAAGCACCTAATGCAATTTTACCAGCTGAAATTACCGTCTCTGGAATCACAATTTAAAATTCTAACTTATGGTGAAGCTAGATTTGAAATAGCATTTCTGAAAATGCCACTTCTGGGAAGTTGACATTTTCTTGACTTAGCCATTTGGTGCCTGCAGCCTGTCTCTGGGTCACATGACTGAGCGTAGCTGACAGTTGGGCTTTGTGAAGTCCTCCTAGACAGCCATGCACAATGGGGAGCTTAGGTGTGACTGGATGGGCCATCACTGGCAGGATGGGTGGGAAGAGCTAGGCCTAGCCCCACTTGCAATTGAATAGGCTGTATCCTGTATCCACACAAAGGGCTGCATTCCCCTTCTAGTTAGTCTGGAGCCAGGAAGACAGGGAATCTACTTTTTTTCAAAGGCATACCTCTAGAAGATTCTCCCTACTTCAAAGGTACAACTATGTATATATACTGGACCTCAGACACCAACTCTTCAGTACACTTCCGGACCTGTGGTTCCCCTGCCAGCAAGAAGGACTGCCACTCTGCTGGTCTGCTACTCTAAAGGAACTGCTGCCCTGCTGTGCTGACCTGCGGCCCTCTTGCCTGGGGAAGACAAACTTGACATGAAACTTCATCTTGAATCCAGGACCCCAGGGTGACTCCCAGAACTAGTCTGCTGGCTTGATCTGAGCTTCAGGGACATAAAAGACTCACCAACATCTTGAACCTGGCCCGGGATCCAATTGCAGGGAGTTCCTGATGCCTAAGTGGTGTGTCTCAAGTCCTGGATCCTTTTTAAAAAAAAACCTTTATTTATTAGATTTTTCACACAGTAACTGAGTGGTCATACACAAGCCTTTAACAACATATCTCCATCCAGCTTGTTTCCGGTTTGTATCAGAGTCCAGTGCACACATCATTATTGTATATTTGTCTATGACATAGCGGAAGACTTAGCATCGTACATGACTATGGTACTACACAGTTCCCAGTATTACATTTTGCTACTGCTGTCAGATCCATTGATCTGACCGTTTCCATTTCCTGTTGGGTTTAGCAGCTCCCTGCATAACTCTCTCCAGAAGCAATGTCCTCAGCTAGTTTCTTGTCTTTCCGACAGGTTTTCATGTGTAATTCTTCTGCAAGAAACTACTCTCCCACATCCCTTATCCAACTTACTAATGTTGGGGCCCGTGCACTCATCCAGCATTTAGCCAGCCTCTGTTTAGCAAGCACCAAAGTTCATTGTAGCAATCTATTGGCCATTTTCCATTTCTTGGGTTGTAGCACCAGCCCAGGGGACAATGCTCTGGTTTGGCCTCCACTGCTATTCCTACCCCCATGCAGACCCTTGTTACTATATTAATCCAGTACTGCTGTATCTCTGGACACTCCCACACCAGATGCATAAACCCTGAGTGGGCCCTATAACATCTAGAGCATTCATGGGGATGACTGGCATCTATACGATGGAGCCTCACGGGGGTCATGTACACCCGCTGCAAGAAATTATAATGATACAGCTTCAGGGGGCATTACAGAATACCTTACATGTCAATGCACATGCCTTCGCCCAACTTTTTTCTGGCAGCAAAACCTGTAGGTCCTCATTCCATGCATCCCATGCCTTAAGGGCTATGTGCCCCGAGTCCACTCTCATAGCTTTATATAGCAGTGATACCAGTCTACGCCCGCTGCCGCATGTGAGCAGTATATCAAGAGTCTCAGGCGTCTGAGGCATATTTGGATATCTGGACCATGTAATCCTGACCAGTTCCACCAGGCCCGCATATTGGAGATACTGCTCTTTTCCCAGATCGAATCTTTTGCACGCTTGTTAGAAAGTAATGAAGGTGTCATTTGTATATAAGTCTGCCAGAATCATACATCCGCCCTCCCTCCAAGCCTAGAAGGACATGTTCTCTACCATTGTTCGCACTGGGGCTTACTGCCAATGCTCAAATCCGGATGGAACGGAGCATTTGGTTGTTTGGTCATTATCGGCTTAGTGAACCTCCAAGGTGGACATCTGTCCAAGTCAGGGTCCAATACACAGTTAAAGTCCCCTAACCACATACTTGGGGCATTTAGGTCTGCAGTGATCAGATCCTGTAGTGTCCTAAAAAAGGCAGCTCATCAATATTTGGGGCATAAGTATTCAATATGGGTATGTCTTTTTCATTAAGCTTCCCCTTAATAACACATAACGGCCCTCGATATCAGCTTCGGTATACTGAAGCACAAATGGGAGTACCAGGAGCCACCCAGATCAGAGTACCACTAGCATAGGTGGAATATGAGGAGTGAAACACCTGGCCCCTCCATTTTTTCACCAACCGTGCTGCCCCAGCAACATCTAAATGGGTCTCCTGCAGGCAGACGAACATTGTATTGTGTCTTTTAAGAAACTAAAGAACTCAATGTCGTATAGTGCAGGTGCCCAACCCTCTGACATTCCAGCTAAGGAACTTTACCTCCCGTGTCATGTTCAGTTGTTTTTATTTCCTGTCTAACCGTGTGCCTGGCCTCACCTCTCTCATGCACTAACCCACCCATTTTCATAACACAACGTGCATTAAACCATAAACGAAAAACTAAACTGCCCCACCCACCACCCATGGACAATACTCGGCTAACATCACAGATGATACTGCCACCCTCCGCTTGTGCCAGGACATGAACAGCATCCCAGTAAGCCCAACTGAGGCAACAAGTACGTTTTTTGTCCCCAGTCCGCCCACCCTTTACTTATCAGTGGTCGCACTGCCATTCTGGAGTGTAAACCCCTCTTATACATCCATAGTCGATTTCTCAACAATCCAAGCCATGTCTATTCTCTCCTGCGAGTACCCCAATCCTGCCCCCTCTCTTTGACTGAGCATCCAGCTGTTCCTCACCATATCAACAAAGAATGTTGGACATTTTTACCGTACATCTATAGAATGTTTATGTTGCTGTTTTTAATACCAGGGCTTTTCTGCTCATCGCTTAGTCCCTTGCCCCCTCAGGAGGCTCTTCCTTCATAGTCTCGGGCACAGTGTCCATTGTCAGTTGCAGATTCTGAGTCTCCCCATCCAGCTCAGTAGGAACAGCTCCCAGCAAGTTAGTAGCCATATCTTTGTCCACTGGGGCCTTCAGCTGTAGTGATCCATCCTCTCCCACCGTGATCCTCTGCTGCAAAGTGTCAGATACGCTCTGTGCCTCCTGTCTGGTCCCGTTCCCCACCTTCTTCTCTGTCCACGCATCTCTCCAGGCAGCAGCTCATCTTCCTGAATCTCCAGCCACACATATACTGGAGATTCTGGTGTTCCCGGGCTGCCGGCAGGATGCAGTCTCTGTCCGGGTAGTTGAGGATTTTGGCTATGATATCCCGGTGCTGTGCCCCCGGGGGGCGGGGGTGGGACAAGGGCCCTATGAGCTCTCTCTATTACAAACATGTCCGACAGTCCCTTGAATCGCAGCTGGGTACGGATCCAATGATCTAGAAATTGTTCAGCTGTTCCCTGCTCTGCTTTTTCCTGTATGCCCAGCATAAGTATGTTGCTAAGCCTTGCCCTACCCTCTGCATCTTCTGCGCGGCCCTCCAGGGTCTTTGTAGTCATGGACATCTGTGCCACTTGCTTTAGCGTTACCACTTTTCCTTTCAGTTCTGATATGTCCGCTTCGGCACTCGTGACTTTTTCAGCCTCCTTACGGAGGTCCGCTCATAGTAGGTTAACATCTTTTGAGACAGTGTCTATTCGGTCTTCAAGTGCCTTCATAGAGCCCTGGATAGCTGCCATAAGCTCTTCTCTAGTGGGCTCCAGGCTCTCCCCCACCCGACTCCCACTCCGCCCATCCAGTCTGTCTATACAGCCACTAAGGGGGGCGGTGCCTAGGGGTGGTGTATTGCATGATAGTATTGGATCCAGTTGGTTTTTGGGCCTTTTCATTGACCACTGTGATGCCAGTTACGTTCCGCTTCTCACAGAGAGACCTTCAAGAAGGGCTGTGTTGTTGTTTCTCCACCTCAGGGAGAGTCCACTACCCCACCAGGCCAATGGGCGCGAGTCCTCCCCAGCACTCTACTATCAAGGGGCTGCCCCCCAACTGCCAAGTTCAATTCACTTCAGGCCCCATCATCAGGGGGCACAGGACTGCCCTCTCAATCTTGCAGCTGCGGGGTGACCTTCTTCCTACTATCTCACCCTCCAGGCGGGGGGGGCCTTCCAATTTATTTTCCTTTTTTTCTTTTTGCTGTGCACTGGGATCCCAGTGCTCTGCAACCCCTTTATCATGCTTGGTTAACAAATGTTTGAAGCAACAGGCATAAAGGTCCAGTCTACACACACAACAGCAGTTTCTCAAACCTCCATGCTGGGCCCAATAACTTCACCCATTAACAGGGGTCCGCCTGTCCCAAAGGTCACCTTCCAGAGGCCTGCCTCCCTCTTGGCCGTTGGGTTGAAGCAGAGCAGCCCGCACTGTACGTGATTTCACTGGGGCAGGAGGGTTCAATATAATGGGTCCCAGATCCTCAACTGGTGCCCCCTCAACCAGCTGTTCCCTGCTGGGGATGCCACAGTCAATGCATCTCGGACCACACCTGCCCAGAGAGTATATCTTCAGCCGTCCATTCTTTTTTTCTGGCCAGCCTTCAGGCACGATGGACACAACTTGCCACCCGCCCCACAGGACACCGCGGCAGGGTCGACAAGAGGCACCACAATTCACAGCCCCCTGCTCATTTAGGATCGCAGTCTTAGGTGCGGGGGACCTTCAGTGCGCAGAGTCTCCGAGCTTGTGTGCCCCATAGGAGCAGGCCGCCTACCGCGACACCTCATGCAGACGTACAGGGAATGCAGGGGTGGGGCGCAAGGGAAGCGAAGGAAACTCACCAGTGCACCCGTCCCCCTGGCTTCAGCCCACATGCACAGCAGGCATCTCGGCCAGGCTCGCAGTGGACTGCTCAGCTCCTCAGGCTTGAGGCAGGATCACCGTATCAGCCTTCATTCTGCCTGCCCCCGCTCTCATAGCAGTTCGGCTCTTAAGCAACCAATGGCCGCAACGCAGGCCAGGGCGCAGGGAAGGAGCACCGCAGATCAGCAACTCCGCTCAAACCCAGCAGGGGGAGTCGCAATGAGATTCAGTCTCTGGCGGGCATCCCTCACCAGCCCGATCAACGGCTCCTGCGCACCTCCCGCTCTAGATGCTATGGGGCCTGCGGAGCCTTCCAGTTCGGTTACATTGACTCCCAGGATCAGCGTCAGTCGATTCCGATATCATGCAGCAGGTTTCAGCCAATATTCACAGGATTATGACAGGATTCACAGGCAGAAGGACTGGGATTGCAAGAGGCTCACATCCTGTCGGCTGTGTTGCTTGGCCAGGTTATGGATCCTTGGTGTAGCTCAAGGGTGCTGAAGTCAAGCTTTTGAGCTCTTCACAACAGCGAACGGGCCAGTTAGCACTGAGACTGCACCACTCACGCTGAAAATCAGTGCGAAGCACCACCATTCCATCGCTTTGCACTTTAGCATCGTCCACTCATGGGGGACTGCCAACGCAAAGCTCCAGTCTGTCATTCTACGATACGCAGCCTGCTCGTTGTGCCATGCTAGCTGCCTCCCGCAATTCTCTCCTTGCTCCTCGCGGCCCTCTCCAAAGCGAATGGAACTCTTGGAACAAAACTTGAGAAGGTAAACATTTAGTGGGGACTAACGTAGGACTGTATCTGACCTATGCCCGAGCGTGGTGAGCCTGAAATTTTGAATTCTACCCGGTCCAGCTTGACCAGATAAGCTCACTTGGCACTTTGTGCTTTTAGGCACTATTTTACACTTTATTATTTCAAATTTCATAACTTTGTTTCTACTGATTATTGTTTTGTCATTTTCATTTTGTTTTATTTATTACATTCTGCTCTATTTTTCTAACTAGGTGTGGGATACTTTTTGTGTGGTGTTTTTACTCTTTTACTGTTTGAAGTATTGTACAAATACTTTACACGCTGCCTCTAAGCTAAGCCTGACTGCTCTGTGCCAAGCTACCAGGAGGATGAGCACAGGTTAATTTGTGGTTCGCTTGTGCCTTACCCTGACAAGGATTGTGGTTGCTGCTTGATCAGGGCTCACACCCCAGTCAACCAACAACCCAATTTCTCACAGTGGTATATACACTGCAGCCCACATATGACATTTAACTTTAAAGCCATTTGTGGTATTTCTGCACCATCCACCATGGCCTTAGAGGACCAAATTGATTGAAATAAATGTTACCAATACTATTTTATGGACAGAGCACATGCACTCTGATAGTAAATGAAGTGTCACAGTGCACACAGTCCTAATATCAGCCTAAAATAAAGGCCAGCAAAATGCAAAAAGTTGCTTGCAGTGGACTAAACCGCCGTTAGGCGCTGGGAAGTGGAAGACCTATTCTGGGGACCTTTATGGAAGGTAAAAAGGTGGGTGTTGATAAAAGTGTGACTGATGAATAATATAAAGCTGAACTCTAACATGTATTAATATACACAGCAAGCTTTCCTTTTATTTCAGGAGCTTATACACGCTCACTCATAATGCCCAAATTTGGTAATAAACGGGGTGCGCATGTTCTAAGAGGCAGATTTGTATTATTGATTTCTAAAATGTTTTCTAGAAATAGTGGCGTATTGCTGAGGGAGAAGCAGGATCGTCTTCATCTTGACAATAACATTGTAAACATTTTGCAAAAATTTCAAGAGGTGAAGGAACGTGCCAGGCGGGGATGGAAATGCGGAAAATGCCCAGCAAAGGCTGAAGGGCCCTCGTGCAATCCCATATGGAAGCACAGTGGTTGTTTCTAGTCTTACTGGCTTTAGAGGGGCAGTGTGAGCAAGTCCTATTTTACACAGACTGTGCAATGTGAGACGGTAAAAGTATTTGTGCACCACACTGATTATAGTAACACAGAGAAAACACCGCAAAAAGAGACTCAACACCAGGTTGAAAAATAAAAGTTATTTATCTGGATAAAATAAGGCCAAAGCAATAAAGATCAAGGGACATATTATCAAGAAACGGCGTTAAAATTATCGCCGCTTTAGCGGCAGAAAACTGCCGTTAAAGCGGCGATAATGGGCTTGATAATATGCCCTTGAGAATTCCAATAGAAGCCCATGTTCTGGTGTCAACATGGGCTTCTATTGGAATTCTCAAGGGCATATTATCAAGCCCATTATCGCCGCTTTAGCGGCAGTTTTCTGCCGTGCTTGATAATATGCCCCCAAATAATTAGGTCAAGAGTTGGATCATTTTGTAAAACCAATTGGGTTAAGAGGTTATGTAGTAATCAAGCCAGGATCCAAGATGTAGTTTCATGTAGTTTTATTGAGGTTGGTTACAAGATGTAGTTCAGATGAAGTAATCCAGTAATAACAGGTGAATAACCCCAATGTAGCCCCACCAGGAGCAACCTTCCAGGTGCTCAGCCCATCTCCAACTGTCCCTTCTCACTCCCAACATTCCATCTATCATCATACTATCAACATTCCACTGGCACATCTGAAACCATACCAGACCAGGATACTACATATCCCCCTTTGTTCCAACAAAAACAAAAAGGAACGCTAAAATCTTGAATGACAAGAGAGAGAAAGAACAGAATCTAGACACAGAAACGAGAAGACCCGAAAGCACGGGAAAACAGAAGAAGAATATACTGAAAGAAGAAGAGAGAAAGTAACACAAACAGAACCCATCTTCCCTTCCAAGGAAATCAACCGAACAAAACACACAAAAGGAGATGGAGATAAGATATAAAGAAAGAACATGAGAAAGGAAAACGTAAAACACACATCTTCCCTTCCAAAGAATAAAAGAAGAAAACAACCATTAATGACTGTCCCCTGCATAACCACTGGCCAGGTAGAAATACAAGAACACAGCTCACATCAGGAGAAAACAAGACGACAGAGAAAAAGCGGAAACATAATGCTCACTCTTCCCTGACGACAGCAAGAAAAAGAAATAACAATAAATCCAATACAACTGGGCTACAGCGTAAAAACTAAAACAAGAACAATAGAAACACCCAGAGTAAAGTGTCCCATGAGGGCACAGCAGATAGAGACTTGAGCTGCAGTTAAGACAGGAACTGGCACAAGCGTAGAGGGCGACCGATGAAGGGGTCACTGGTGGGGCTATGATGTGCCAGTTAGTTGAACAGTCGCAGATGTGGTTACTTGAGTTGCTTGTAGTTGCTTGAGCTTGATAGTAGGGACTCTGGACTTGAAGAAGAAGGTTACAGAGGTAGCAGAAGCAGGTTCTTTTAAATCGTCGCCATAAAATTGTGGTGACTGAGTCCAGACGTGTGGAGGATCTTAGGAAGTTTATTGGTAGTTAGTTCCAGGTAATCCAGATCAATCCATAACCAGTAGTCAAGACCAGTACAGAAACCAATGGTAAGCCCATGGTAAAACCCCATCAGGAGCAGCTTGTCTCTTGCTCAGCCCTTCCCAACTGACTCACTGGCTCCCAACATTCTGTGATACCTCATAGAATGAACATTCCACTGGCTGAGTGGGAGATCACATGCATAAATACAAAGCCAGGATATAACAGGTTACTTGGTCTAAAAGCATGAAGAATCCAGTTAATAACTCCATTATACAGCTTTTATAGGGGTGAATGTGGACCCAGTGCTTGAAATTCAGTTGGGCTTGTTTCGAAGCCCTTGCGGTAGGGGTAGTTCAGGTCTGCTCCCCCTTGGCCCAACAGTCTCAAGTGCAGTGAGAATAATGTGCCCTTCGGGACCGTTCTGGTCCAAGTGAATTAGTTCAAGTCACCGCTGTGGCCGCGGGCCGATACGGCCAAGCATTAGTTTCGGGTACACACAAAGCCAATATATGCCTCCCCAATGGTGATGTGTGCCAGGCACTGATGCCGGGACCGCTCAGGTCCATGTTGATTACCTAAAAGCACATGCACACCGCTGCGCCCGCGGGCCGATACAACAGTGAACCTTACTGAGCCAAAGAGGAACTGCCCAATGGGGCAGAGGGGGCAGCAGCACACATTTTTAAACATGACTTTTTCACCCACAACCATTGTATTTAATGCTTTGCAAAGAAACCATAAACTGATCATGTTTGAAGTTTTTAACAGAATCCTTATGGGTGTCTCAAACCATTTTTTGGTGTAGCGCCAGTTCCCGTCTTCACCGCACGCCATGAAAGTGTCTAAGACTCACCCGAAGAAACACCCTTTATTAAATGTATGCGCTCCTCAAGCATGCTAGAAACAAACGTGCAGATCTGCGAAGTTCACAGACTGGTCGGCATTTTCAACTGAAAGCTTTGTGTTGCTCTGACATTTCTGTGACCCCGCTTTGAAATAGGTCATTCAGTCATTCTGTCACTTAGGAATGACTGTCCAAAGTAATGGTTCAATGAAAGTATTCTGTCAGCTATAATTAAAAATCAATCGTGGCACTCGTGCTTTAGCTAAAGCGCGGGTGCCGCAATCACTGCAAAAGTTAATAAACAGAAAAAAAGGTGTGGGGAAGCATTTTTTATATATTTCTTTACTTTGAAGCAATCGCGGCACCCTGCTTCAGCTTCAGATGTTTAAAGCTAAAGCAGGGCATGCCGCCATTGTAAGAAAGGTAAAGAAACAAAGAAAACGCATGTAGCTGAGTTCGGCGATAACAACTAACAAAAGAAAGGCGTGGCCGCCATTATTGCAGCTGAGGCATGCCGAGCTGGTTAAATAAAAAAATTAAGCAATGGGGGAGAGATGTCTTGCCGGGAGCAAGTAATTTAAGAAAATAGTGCTCCGATGCTGTAATTTAAACATCTAGAGTAACAACACATAATCAAAAAACAAAACAGTTGGTGGTTTGTTTCCATATTAGTGTAGTTTTAACATGAAAACCCCAGATTAATAGCCTACACATTTCGAACCATATATATTATAGGTTCTTCTCAGGACCGGGCTGAATTTGCAAATGGCGATCTGCAGCAGATTGCCAAAATGTGCAAATCCAATTGAAGCTGGAGGAAAGGAAAAATGAGGTCTTGTTCACTTGTTTTTCAATGAAAAGCCAAAGGTCTATATTCTTAAAAAGATTTCCTAATGAAGAAATGAAACACAGTCACCATGTAGGACTACATTTCGATGCCACTCAGTATCATATCCAAATAGAAAACACGGACACGAATGAAAGAGGCTCCTCTTCTTACATCATATTTGAACATCCAAGAAATCATCCAGCCCTGGTCCTGAGGAGAACCTATAATATATATGGTTCGAAACGCGCAGATTTGGGTTTTCATGTTCAAACTACACTAACAAGGAGGGCAACTAAGGACTTTCTATGAAAAGCAATTATTTTTCTTTCATCTCCATATTTGATGATTTTGGAACCCAATATTGACAATAAGAGCTTTAAATGGGGTCGCTCTGGTTTATAACTTTGGACTGATGGAACACTGATTGGTACTATTTTTGATTCGTTTCATCTTGTTTATTAATGTGTGATTTATTTTGGGATGAGGCAAAAGTTTGTATAGGTTTGCGATTCTTTTTGTTTCCACTCTCTGTTCTTAGATATTGAGCAATGTTATGTTTGGATGATAAAATGTTCTAATTGATTTACAGGTCATGTTTATTAAATAGAATGATCTTGTGTGAAAAGTAAAAAACCAGAAACAAACACAACCAGCAACTGTTTCAGTTTTTGATTTTTTCATATCCTGAATACAGCATGTCTCGAAGAGACAACACAAGTGCTGCCTAGGCGAGATCTAAAGAACAAATGATGGACAGAATGCTGAAATGAGCATACAAAATCCCATTTCAAGAGAAATCACATCATATTTACATTCTGTACCAGAAAATTATGCCTAATATGGTTTATTTGGCTTATCATGTATGGCAAGGGGTACTTTATTGCTTATAATACATGGTTATACCGTTACCTTTCCTGTAAACCACTTACATCCATGGTGCATAGCTCTTTCATTTGAAAGAGAGAGCAAATTTACAAACATGATGACTAAAAATAAAATCTCTAGTGCAAAAAAAGTTGCCATAAATATATCCTTTCTTCTTGTCAATGTACAGTTAGAAAAACGGAGCAGAAGAAAGAAAAGCAACATTTTGTTTTTCGTTCTTTAAACAGTTGCTTTGATTATGCTCCGTGACATGACCTGCCTTTGTCCGCCATTGCTGGCTTACACAGCAGGCATTGTCACGTCAGAATTCAACTGTAATAAGGTAATTACAGTTAAGTTCTGACAACATTTCTAATCAGCGACTGCGCCACAAGTCGCTGATTATAAAGACATTAAAGACAGGTTTATCTCCAGGGACTGCGGAATCCCATGTATTGTATGGTGCTTAATAGACCAGCCTTAGGGTGCCAATCCATATAATAAAGCTGGATGACCATTGATGCTCAGAAAGGTAAGTGCTGTTCATTCAAAAGTGAGATATCACATTTTTTCATGGACCTCTCCAGGTGCTATGACATTTGCTCAAGATGTTAGCATACTTGCCAACACACATGGTGCCACCTTGTGACACACAATATCGGCTCCCATCAGAAGGTCTCCCAGCAAGGAGCTGATATCACAGGTGTCAGGGAAAGCGAGCTGAAAACCACTGTAAAACTCAAAACTTATTATACAGACTCAGCCCAAGAAATTTGAGATATCTAATATGTCAGTGGTGCCTCCGAAGTGTAAGTGAAAACCATCCACTGCCCTGGCAGCTTCTAAATTGCGGTAGGTAAGTAAAACAGCACGACCATACCAGTAACCACATTTATCAGGATATACTACGCATCACTTCAGTATGTAAAGCATCACTATCATTCCAGGACGCATAGTGCATACATAATTATTTCCCCTTGTCACGCCCAAAACTAAATTTCCCTAGTATGTAAAGCACTGTTGCAGTTTGTAAAGCATTCTTGCCCATGGTTGTACATCCTTGTTTGGAAACATTTCAAAACCCACACTGCCCAGGCATAAACAATCCACTGGATGCCAGTGGGTATAGCACCTTGCAATTCCACTTTATTTCATGACCTAAACGCCAGCATGCCACTTGCTCTACTTCCCATGCCCCCTCTCCTTCTCATCCTCCTCTTCACAGGGGCATGAGATGCAAAGGGTACCACAGCTGCGCGGATGGTATTGTTTGTACTTGGAGCATCAAGGGCAGCCCATCCTAACTGGTGCACTCATAGGGACAGATTTACAAGAAACTGTTGCATCTGTAGAGATGTGTCAGTTTCCCTGTGTCAGGCTGCGATTCCCTTGCGCCACCATGGATGCGCCGCATTTACAGTACGTCACACTATGGCGCAAGGATTGACAGATGTGTCTGAAATTCTGACGCATCTGTTGGCCCAAAAGTCACGCATTGGTGGATTTGTGAAACAAGCAAGACACAACTCCAGCGATGCTTGTTGAGGCCTAAACTTATTATACTGTGTCACTCCCTATGCCTGCTTCAAGCAGGCGTAAGGTTTTGACACAGTGGTGTCCTAGAAGTGGCGCAAGTGAAATCTTGTAGATTTCACCTCGTCACTTCTACAAGCCTTTCCTGCGTGGGAACGCCCACCCTGCATACATTATACCTGATGCAGGTATAATGTGAGGCAGGGCTTTACAACATGACGCATCTTCCTAGATGCGTCAAGTTGTAAATTGGCCGCATTGTAAAAGTGACGCAACAGCGGCGCAAAAGTGTTGCAAGGGGCTTGTAAATCTGCCCCACAGTTGTAAGCCTGAAGTACCTACTACATCAACATCCGTGGTACTTTCTTTTGAATTCCTGTGGAAAGGAAGAGCAGACCTTCCACTTCCGGTCCAGTCACCATGCATAAAACCTTCCTTCTGCAGGCACTTGTTCTTTAGCCCTGATTTACAACTGCTTATTTTCCCGGCTGCGAGGACACACTACCTGTGGAAGGGAGCTGCTTGGAGTCAGAGGAGGAAATAGGGGCTCACCTGGGCGTGGCCCCTGGCAGGGGGCTGGTTAAAGGGCCCCCATTCAGCATAAGGCTTATGGCTTTTTGTGAGATATGAGAGTTAATGAGGCCCCTCACCACATTCTGTGGGGAGGCCCCATTATTTTATGTCACACCACGGGGGCTGGAGCTCACATGAGGACCTGGGAGAGAGCTCTCAGGGCTGGTCCGTGGTACCCCTTGCAGTCCTGGAAGCACCTCCTAGTCAGCAGTTCAACAGGGGTCATGCCCGAGTGATTGACAGGCAGTCAATCACTCGGGCAGTTTTTGCGAGCTCAGATGACTTCTCCGCCCCCTGAGACTAATTACACAACGAATTGCTACCTAGCTTGTTCCGTTTTGCAGTAATGCATTTTTAACCTTATCAAGAAGTCTAGAACACGTATTCTCAGCTAAATTGTGGAAAAACTAATTAAAGGAGAAGATTAGAGTCATTTTTCATCTGGGCTGTTTTCTGCCAATTTACATATATAAAAAACTTTTTCTAATTTAACAACACGCTTTATAGATACTAAAGTTTCGAAAATATAATCATTTAACGTTGAGGTTATTTTGAAATATTCCTCTACTAAAATGTTCCCGTTTTTCAATCAGTGCAATTTCTTAAATTGTAGGTACCGAACGCGGTTTACATCGGCCATTGTCTAATTTATTTGAAAAATTAAAATAGTTTGTAACTACAGATGTTTTTTAACTATTGAAAAAAAATACCAGTTTTAAATAAATCACATTTTATGTGCATAATGATGAATACTCGGTGCCATAAATCGTGAGATGAACGTTTTTCACTTTTAGAAATGATGATGGTCGTCGTTAAGCAAGCATCAGGCCGGGTTGAATTTGCGGCTCCAGAGAAGCTACACAGAAGACGTGGACAGTTGGGGAGGATATATTTATTTTGAGGAGTACTTTAAATCTCGAATAACCGGCTATGGCGATATTATCTAATAATTTTATGTTACACAATTGAACCCTGAACCCCGAAACAATAAAACTTGTAATAGTCACTATTCTTATAGCATGCTAAATTGTCATTGGGCATTTGTTTATAAGGCGGTATTGTTACCCAACTCACAGACACTTATTGTAAAGATCCTGGAGGCAGGGGCGGCTCCTCCACAAGTGCGGAGGAGCGTCGCTCCACTGCTTTCTCGAAGTGCGAGAAGGCAGAAGGGTATGCCTGGTTGGGGGCGGGGGGATGGGTGGTCCTGTAGGAGGCCAGGGGAGGAGTGGCTTGCCCTCTCTGAGTGCGCTGACTGTTTGGTCGGGCCCAGGGCAGACCAAACCAATCATACGCACTGGCGTCCTAGCCAATCACAAACGCTGGCATTGCAGCGTTGTGATTGGCTTAAGAGCGGAGAGGGAGGCTGCCTGATTCCTGTATGGAGAGGAGACGCGGGACCAGAGGAGAAGGTACGTTTAATTTTGTTTTTATTAAATTAACCCCTCCCTCCCCTCGTGACCCTCTCCGCCCCCCCCCCCTCCACCCCCCCCCTCCACCCACTTTCGAGTCATGCCGGCTGCGACTGCCTGGAAGGATGAACTGCTCTGTGGGGCTTTCAGGGATTTTAACTTTCCCTTTTGAATTTATTTGCAGGTTCTCAACCTTCTGCTCACTGCTTTCTGAATTAAGATATTAATGTCTCTTTGTTCCTCTTCCTCATCCTAGTCTGAGACTAAGGGCCGTATTCTAGGGCACTTGTGATACAGCGGACAGGATATCCGTCACTTTTGTGATGGAGAACTCATCCATCAAACTCTAAATCAGGACCAAAGCTCTTTTTTTAATATAGTGCCTACCCCTTCTTCTCTTTCTACAATGAGAACACACATCTTTTGCCCTTAAAGTGACACAAGCCCTTAAATTGACACAAGCACATGGTCGGACCTGCTTTTCTGACTCACCCGGAAGGCCACTTCCCACGGTTTACGGTGTTTTCATTCCTGTTTGTTTGTAGTGGTGTTTGTTCCAAATCTTTCTTGATTTCCCCATGTTCTCCCTTCACGCTTCAGTTGGGAGGCGTCGTCACTGCATGGGTCTGCGCTCCTCCACTCTCCAGTTTTCTGGGTGGGTCTGGGAACCGGGGTTGCCTTGCTCCAGCAGATTCTGTTCCACCTACTGTTATCTTACTAGAATACTTACTATGGGCCTGGAATGGGCTCAGTGGTCTGGGTCTGTCATGGCAGTGCCTCGTGAGTGACCTTGTCTGCTGAACAACCATGGCCAGTTCTCTGGCTGCAGTTTTTGTCGGCTCGTGCTTTAATGGAATATTTGTCGGTGGGTAGGCATCTCTACCCTCTCTGCTGAAGCTTCACTAGACCAACTGGCTGGCAGCTTGGTGGTACCTGTGTCTGTCTCCCCTTTTGTGATTTGCAAGGCCTATTGTTCTTGGCTTTGATTGGACAACTTCTGACCTATATGGACATATAGGGTGTTTGCTCCCTGTGGGTTATATAAAAAACACAGAAGAGAAAAAACACTAACAATAGCTACGATGTCCAGAGGGGGAGGTTTATCTGTGGGAATGCGTCTTCCCTTATGTTTGCAACTCCCACCCTTGGATCAGACCACCCTATGCTCACCCGCTCAGTCTCACACCTCCAGGGCCGGCTTTAGGGCAGTGCGACTGGTGCGGCCGCACTGGGCACTGACCTGAGGAGGGGGTGCCAAACTCATGGGTGGGAGCTCTGTGTTTAGCAATAACATGATCGGAGAGAGGAGGGGCACTTATGACCGGTGGTAGTGAGAGAATCCGAGGAGGCAGTCATGGGGTATGGGGGCACCAAAAAGGATTCTTGCATCGGGAGCCACCAGCGCTAAAGCTGGCCCTGCACACCTCCCTCCCTGAAAAAGGTGAAGAAATGAGAGAACATACAGCAATTGACAGCACAATTTTCACATAAATGTACTAAAAATGATAGGCTTTGAAAGGGCACACGTGAAGTATTCCAGTGCTTTCATGCTGTGCCTGACCCAGTTCCAGAATGTTGCAGATTGGCCTGCTCTGACATCATCTTCAGAAAATGATAGGAAAATAGGGCATTTGTCTTCATAATGCCCCTTAAAAATTGTCTAGAAAAGCAATAAATGAAACAAGTTGCTCAGGAAATGCAATTTCACGAGGTCTATTATTTACCATGATATCAAGCTGAAATTCTAAACGTAATTTCCTTTTATTCTCTCCATCCTGTCCTTTCCAACTGCATTCTATGTAATATGTTAACATTTATGATCTACTTGTACCAAGGTAGGTTGATAAAACCGTAGCCCTCAATCTGTATGACATATAGTGCTATGAACTGCGTCATCACTTCTCATTTATGTCTTCTATGTCCTTCAGTTTTCATGTGCCACGAAGTCCCTCTCTGACACCGGGTCTAGTTTGTTTGATGCTTATCACTAGCCAGTGTGCGAGCAGTTCATGATGCCACTGGCTTCTTACTAAATAACAGACATTAAGCTCCTTAAATAGAACATATTTCACCAACCTCGGAAATATGAAATCCGAGAAGTCTCCCTTGAGACTAAACCACTGAACGAAGGGCATTAACCCACTGAGCTATTTCACCAGCTCTTTGAATGTACCTGCAAAAGTTAGATCTAAGAATGAAATTGCACCTAATGCAATTGAAGGGCTATCTTTTTATGATAATTATTCTGAAGATACAAAATACCTCTATGTCTGATCTTATTGCTCAGTCTCGGAAATGTGTTCCTAAATATACGAAGCATTCTGTAAACCTTGTGAGAATGCCTGCACATGCTTTACATTGCATGGTATTGTAGTTCCATACGTATAGAAATTCATACATCTTTGCAAGCTGCTTGAAGGGCAGTATCGGGTAGCAAGCTACAACGTGGGGTGTGATTGGCTGGAAAGGTGTGGTATTTCAGTGACGGCGCCACAAATGGGTGGGATGGGTGGAGGGGACGCGGGGGAGCGCGGTGGAGGAAGTTTAATAATATTTTTTTTAAAGTAAGACTTACCTGAAGCTGCTGGCCGCCTCCTACGTGGCGCCTCGGTGCTCTTCTTCCTGGTCGCACGCAGCAGACACTGGGACAGCATCACAGACTCCCTGTGCAATCCCCGCGCTGTGCTCATGCTATGAGAGCAGCGCTGGGATTGGCCTGAGCAGGCTGGTTTGACGCTCCGCTCAGGACAGAGAGTCTGTGCCATTTGGCCAATCCAGCTGAGCGCATGTGTGTTTGGCTCGCCTACGAGCCCGGCAAAACACATGTGCGCTTAGAAGTGCACAACCAGTCCTCCTCCCCCCTCCCATGGACCCGGACCCACCCCTCGCTATACACGCCGGCACAGCCAGCAGGTGAAAAATGATGATAGAATATTGTTTTATTTTTTACCTGCTGTCTCTGAGCCAGTGTGGCGATGCTCCTCCGCCATTGTGGAGGAGCCGCCCCTGTTGTACTTGACTATGTGGGAAGTGTTTTAGAATTGTGTGTGAGTGATCAGTGTTTCTCTTATTGTGCTGGGTCACAGCACATATATCTACAACAAGGACAACCCTATATGCCCACCCAGACATAAGTACATATATATATAAATCTAGTCACAAATGTGACATGAAACTCATTTTAAAAGAAGGAACGAACCTCATCCATATATTAGACGGTTCAGTCTTATTTTAACATGATTTAACATGATTCCAATTCAGCTTCATGAGGAAACATTTCCCCTAAACAGTAGTATAGGAAACACAGTATGGGACGAAGTACAAATTTCCTTCGTACATGTTTGGTTCGAAATATGTAAATATAGTGATGACGACGCAGTGCTCACAATCATAAATCTTTACTTGGCAAAAACAGCCATAAAAGCACATACGATGCAGTATCAAGGGCAATAAAACCATCATATCAATTAATTAAATAATTTGACATACAATTAATTCATTAGCAGCATAGATAAATGAGCGCAATCATAGTCTGAATTAAAAAGAATACATAAATATCTAGTAAGAATCGTAAAGTCATACAATACAATATGCTACTCGGGGACATAGTTATGACCAATATATCTTTCACGGGGCTAGCTTTTTTAGTCTGGTGCTCCACATGCTTAACAAAAAGCGGGATACAGCAAATACCATAGGTTGGCTAGTATTTATTCTCAATATGCTAGTCGCTGACCTGAAATCCCTGGTCTCCAAATTGCAACAGAGTGGCAATATCTACCTCCTCATATAACCATGATACTGTGGGCAAAACATTACAACATGCTAAATGGATTCTGTTACCTTACCACACACCTGCCTCTGCCAAGCTCCTTTCTACATTTCTCTATTTAACCTGTTTCTGCCTCTGTCTACCTCACAACTCTCTGCACCTCCCAACTCTCTCTCTTTCTACCTTTGTATCACTTACCTTTTTCTCTACCTCCTCTGTCTCTACTTCACCTCATTTCTCTTTCTACCCTTACCTCTCTCTACGTTTCTCTCTGCTCCACCATTACACCCCCTACTCCCTCATTTCTCTTTGCACCTTCATCTCCTTTGTAACTACCCATTTTACCGTATCTCACCGCCCTCTCTAAATATCTCTTTATACAGCCCTCTATCTAATTTCTCTGTTACTGTCTACCTCACAACTTTATCTCCAACTCACAATGTTCTCTCCCTCGCCACCTCGGTATCATCTCATCTCTCTTTCTTTACCTCACCTGCCTCAAAGTCACTTCTTTTGTATTTGCATTTCATCTTGTCTTTCTACCCTTCATGTCTTCCTCCCTACCTTCTTTCTGCCTTATTGCTATATATATTTGACTTGTCTTCCTACATCATTTCTCAGATTTGTGCATTCTCTACCTTGCATCTCTCTATATTTTTTTCCCTACCTCACCTCTCTATCTTTGTACCTCGATCTCACCTCTCTTTTTACCTTACTTCTCTCTCTATCTTGCCCCTCGGCATACTCTACCACTGATTCTCTCGCTACATGTCCTTCTCTTTATCTCTAGCCCTCTCTCTGAAGCCTACCTCTTTCTACCCCAACATCATCTCTGCACCTCTTTAGATCTTTCTTTCTGGGTACCCGACCTTTCTTTCTTCACATGACAATCTGTACCTAAATCACCTATTTATCTATCTCTTCTCTAATTGTACCTCCTTCTCCCACTTCTTCACTCCTCTCACTATACCATTCTCTTTACCTCTTGGTGATTCTCCTGTCTCCAGACCCTCCCATTTCTCACACGACAAAGTCAGTCGCCAGAGAACTGTACATATAGGAAGAAGCGAGGGGGTAAAGGGCGGGAAAAAGAATTAAGGATAAAATTATCATCTCAGATGTCACCTGGTGGGATGGTGATTATCCTCACAACTGTGCTTTGATTTTCACTGCTTCAACAAGAATGCCAGTTGCGAAAGTTTAACTACAATTTCAAGCCCAAGATGTATATTTTTAATTTAAATTGTATGCACTGCAACACTAAAATTGATTAGACAATTTCAAATAGACTGTTGCTCAAAACAAATACATTAGTACCAAAAGGAACTTGAAATGCCATCGCCAATGATTTTCAACTTTTTGTTCACTATTTGACCAGCGGAGGGCGCCAGCTTGAACCATCAGCTGTTTTTAGTATGCTCGGTTTAACATACAATTCTGGACCGCTTGGTATCTCAAGGGTATGAGTTATCAGAAAACGGGTATAAAATAGCTAAGGTTTTTCTGAGGTGGGGGCTCCTTTTGAACATATGCGTGCCCGGGGCCACAAACATCCGGAAGAAGGCTTTTCCAAGGATTGACATCTAAAAGCATTTGATCAAAAGCTCGTGGGCATCACCCAGCTAGAGTTATTTTTAGAAGACTTAAAAGGAGAGAACTCTGAAACAAGAGAAGTAATATCCTGTGCCTATGACCCGCCAGGGTGAACCTGATGACCCAGTGACCAGGAGTCCTCGGATACATCTCAGCGGCTGAGCCGTCTGATTGACAGAGGAGCATTGGAGCAACAAAGTGTGGGTTTCCGGGCATCTGTCTGGACCTGACATTTCTACAGAAGTCAGAAGATGTGCGGCACGTGGACCCTGCATCTGATTCTATGTTCTCTTCTGATGCAGTGAGAGGCCCTCCCCTCCCATCAGAGGCCGAGCATGGCGGCACCCCTGCCCGCGGCGCGCCGGACAGATCCATCCACCGAGCAAGGGCTTGTAAATAATTCAAGGAATGGCCGGCCTGTTGCCAAGGCAGGGAGTCATCGAGGTCCAGGAGCTGAGGAATTGATTGGTCTGCCTCAGGGCATTAATACCTGTGTTTACAAGAGCAGAGAAGGATGGAGGCTGTCTCTCTCCCTTGTTGTAAGTTTCTCCATGTGACTGGCATTTTTAAAAGAAGTGCAGAAATCCTGCCTCTTGTCAGGGAAAGGTGTTCATCGTTTCAGGCACGACCTTGAAGCTCCTGTATCTGAGCTGACAAAGCCACAACGTCCCATCTGCATCCGACTATGATGAACTGTACACACACCTACATGTGCACTGTCCCTGAAGGGCATTTAAACATTGGACTCTCACCAGATCTGTGCCTTGGTTCGGCTCTTTTCTAGTGTTCAATAAACAGTTGCAGTGCAGTCTTCTGTGTTTGCAAACATTTCCACTTTGCTGTCACATTTTGACAATAAATGGGCTCCAGGGACTGCAATAGTAAATGGCGCATTGTTTAGGTCTGCGCGTATTATAAATAAGGCGTTGCCCCTAGTACAGTTCCTGCATAAGGCAGCGTTGACAGGAGGATCAGTGCTTTGAAGGTGTAGGTCTGCTTTTCAATGCTGAGGGTCTGGCAGCAGGACTTTAAAGAGGCGTAGCTGATCCCTCCATTGTTAGGTGCACTTTTAACTCTATCTGACGCCAGCTGGAATGCAACGCTTTAAGACCCTCATGGGTGATTTGCAGCGCTTTATAGATGCTTGATTGATTGATACCTGGAGTGTCCTTGGACCAGTGGCGTAACAAAAGGTGAGGGGGCCCCACTGCAAGATATGCTGAAGGGGCCCCTCACACTCACATCAGTAGGGGCTGAGGGTGCTCCTCCAGTATGGGTAATCTCGGGGGCCCCCGGCACCGCGGGGGCTGCGGGGAACTTTGTTACGCCCCTGCCTTGGACCACCTATGACCCTTACCCAAGAGGCTCACTGAGGGGCACTCACTCTGCACCACCACATCACAATTAGCGCAACTCACAACAGATCCTGTGCATGCATCTGTACGGTGCTGGAGCAAATGCAAAGGTAATCCATCATTGCAAGTGGCCATGCCCCCACTGAAATGAGGATCGCCACCGTGGGACCACAAAGGCACGCTCCATATTACAGAAGTGACTGAACAACCACACACAGCCCCGAGAGAGAAAAATATAGGCGCAAATGCCTGTTAAATCCCCAGGATACTGTCGCCCTCACTATGATTTGGAATATTCCGCCCAGGGAGATAATTTTGGGTGAAGTGTCCCAACTCGCTATTGTGAGTATCCAGTCCTAGAATTCTTGTGTTTGAATACTCCAGAACCAATAATTCTTGGCCCAGAGACACAATAGGGTCTATTCACAAACTGCATTTTGTAGTACATTTAGTAGTACTACAATAGTACTACAAAGGGCCACATGCATCAACGAGAAAACTGGTCGCAAACGGGCAGATTAGCAGAATCTGCCCCTTTGCGACCGGTATTTTTGCATTTGGGAGGCATCATCCCAAATGCAAAAATCTCAATTCAAGGAATCTCTAAATAGCGATTCCTTAAATTGCGATTGCATTTAAGGAATCCCAAATTGAGATTCCTTAAATGCAATGCATTAAAGTTAAAAAATTAGCGATTTCGCTAATAGGGAGAGCAAATTACCATGAAGTTGAACTTCATGGTAATTTGCAAAAACTTTGAAAAATGCACTTTTGTGCATTTTTCAAAGTTTCATGTTGCGCACACACATGCCCTTAGAGCATGTGTGTGTGCAACATATGTGCACAGATCAATTTCAGGGGTGCAATAGGGTGTCATTTTGACACCCTTGCTCCTTGAAATTGCATGAGCAATTTGCGAGTACATACTGGTACTCGCAATTTGCTCATGCAATCTCCAATTCATTCTTATGGGCCTGGAGGCCCATAGGAATGAATGGGACGGCATTCCTTAATTGCGACTCACAATTTGCGAGTCACAATTAAGGAATTTGTAGGAATCGCTATTTTTATAGCGATTCGATTCCTTAAAAATCGCAATTAAGGAATCGCAAAAGTCTTTGTTGATGCATGTGCCAGTAAGTTCACAAACCTATGACTGTAAACCCACATCTCCACCTCTCCTATCTTTTCTATGAGGAGATTCTCACGCATGTAAGTGTAGTACTAAATACAAAATGTGGGCGGGACCAAGGGGAGTGGCTGGAAAAAGTCATACTACATGTGAGAATGTAAGGGAGGACTAAGTATAAATTTAGAGAGAGTTCCGGAGGGGTGTAGAGATGGACATGTGCCCTCTCACAAACAAGTAAGTCAGTTGCTATTCACAAACTACACTGTTAAAGTTATTACAGCTAAAAGGGACCCAAAACAGAAGTGAATGATTCCAGCTCAGAGCTGGAGTAAGTCCATATGGTATCCAGGTTACATGTGTTCAGGTATCGAGGTGGCACAGGTTCTGGAATCAGGAGCAGCCCATGCAGATAAGAGCAGTAGGGGGTGAGGTGGGAAGGGAGTCATCAGATGACGATGAGGAAAAATTACATTTAAAAAAGAAAACTACTTTACTTTGTAATTGCGGTGTCGGGACTGCCGACCGGAGGTCAGTCGGTCCCGAGACGGCGATGGTGTCGGTTGGAGGCAACTCTGACTGACATCGTAATGAGCACTAAGGGGCCGATTCCGATTCCGGCCGCAAAATGTACCAACCGACACGGACCTGAACCGGAGACTGACCGACACGGACCGGCGCCGTACGACTCATGCAGTACGATGCAACGCATGTGAATTACGACCGACACGTACAGAATACAAGCCGTACGACCGAGCCGTAGGGAAAATAGTGATCTGGATGGAAAACCGACGCGAGTTGCACCGACCGACACGAACCCGGAATGAACCCGACCGTCGCATACCCACGATGGCCGATCCGCGCAGTACGATGCAATGCGTGTAAACCCAGAACGACTCGCACGGATCCCAAGCCGCATGACCGCCACGCACAGAAAACAGGGCCCACAAGTAATAGAGATCTCCGCGACCGACGCATATGAAACACAGAAGAAAGTCAGCGTGAACGAGGCGGAGAAGCCCGCACGAGCCAACATCAGCATCCGTCTCGTTCAGAAGAACGTCTCCTTCATGCCTAGAAAACCCAAGGGAAAAAAGACAAAAAAAGGACCAAACAGGCAATGACAAAGCCAATAAATATCCCAAAAAAAACCTGGGACAAAGACACACCCACAACTGCACCTATATAAAGGACATCAATCACTACCATGATCCTTTGCAAATAGGAGACACAGCCAGCAGCAAACACCATCACACAGCAACCACAGACACACTCACAACTCACCCATCACATAACTCACACACCATTAGCACCTCACCAAAAGCACTCACACATACAGCTAGCGAAACCAACACTAACCCACCCTCACTTGCACCCTCACACACACATCAACCACTAACACCACCCATCACCATGCCCCCAAAGAAGAATCCAAAGTTCACAGATGATGAGTTAGAAGTGCTGGTTGACGAGATCATCAGAGTAGAGCCACATTTGTTTGGTACATTGGTCCAAAGGACCCCCATGTCACAGAGAACAAGATGTGGGTGAGGATTGTGGACAAGGTGAACGCACAAGCACCAACGTTGCGCACAAAGGACGATATCCAGAACAGGTGGTATGACGTGCGCAGGAGGGTCAAGAAACTCATCGAGAAAGATCACACCTTGAGCCAGCGCACCGGCGGTGGCCCTCCTGCCAAACCAGTCTACTTCAGGACCTGGGAGGAGAAGGTGCGGGACATCCTACCAACAGAGAGCATCCATGGTCTAACAGACATACCAGAGCCGGGTGAGTACACAAACAACATACTCAAGATTGTGTGGCAAGGGGACAGTGAAACTATACACCGTAAGCAAAGCCACAGTAACCAATAGATAATCATCCCAAGATGTGTATGCTAGTCAGACAAACACAATACCTGCTATCTCTTGAACTGTTTCATGACATGTACAAACCTAACAACAAATAGAGCAAGGCAGTGGCACAAAGCCAAATAAACACTGTCAAGCAGTTTGTCACCACGAACACACTTCCTCACAATGCAGCTGACTGACAGGAAGGAATAGAGGGTATGCAGGTGAAGTGAGTGTATCCAAAAGCATGATGGAATTGTAGTCACAGATAATGCTCCCCCTCAAAATTGGCCCATCAAGACCTCTCTGAAACATGCCCGCATCACAGGGAGTGGAAAATGACTGACAAGATAGCTGACACTGACAGGGTCCTGCTGTGGGGAGCACAAGGCCCTGGTAGGGGTGGTGTGCAAATCAGAAGCAAGCCACCACTGACTGACATCCTGAAAGACAACTTGCACGCCCTCCAATGGAAGCACGTTTCATGGTGGGATGTCTAGCCGGGTGGGAAGGAGGACTGACAACTCTGACCATAGTTACCAGCATGTGGAAACACCCCCCCTCAACACAAACTCCACACAACTCACCGGGTAGAATGCATTGACCCACACCTCAGTGAAATATCAGCAAAAGATACCCCATACTGGGTGCTGCTGTGTGAAGCACAGGGGCTCTCTTTGGACTTGTAGCCAAACAAACACCAGGATTTCACAGTCAGCCATCTTGCCATTGCTGTCACACTCCCTCACAGGGAAGCAGAGTCAAGAGGAAGGAGGTATGGGCATGCTGGGAAGGGGGGTGTAGCCAAGAGCATGATGGGAGTTGCAGTCACAGACAATCCCCAGCCACCCAGATGGTCCAGCTAGCTCACACTGAACCATGCTCACCTCACAGGGAGTGGGAAGGGACTGACAAGATGTCTGACACTGGGCTCTGTTGTGGGGAGCACAAGGCCATGCTGGGAACTGGGCAACAACAAACACCAGGACTTCACAGTCAGCCATCTTGCCATTGCTGTCACACCCCCTCACAGGGAAGCAGAGTCAAGAGGAAGGAATTATGGGCATTCTGGGAAGGGGGTGTAGCCAAGAGCATGATTGGAGTTGCAGTCACAGACAATCCCCAGCCACCCACATGGCCCAGCAAGCTCACACTGAACCATGCTCACCTCACAGGGAGTGGGAATGGACTGACAAGATGTCTGACACTGGGCCTGAGAAATGATATGGCTGACAATCACACATATGCACTGGCCAAACAAGGGGAGGTGTGTCTTGCAGATGACAAATGTGGAGACCCGTATATGGTACATTACACAAAACACACAGGAACTCACATATACATCATTCACAGTGGACATCTGAATGGAATGGACACACCAATCTAGCCGACACCATGGCATGTTCACATTCACACTCGGTGCTGTTGTGAGCTGCATCCCACTCCTACATCATGCTGAAACATAGGCATCCTTCACACAACACACCACTCACTGACATAGACACTGTAGATACAAGGTCAAACCTGGACAGCATTGGAGGAGACATGCTACTCACAGCAGCCAAACTGCAACACACACACCACCGGCCCTCACTGTCATTAGCATTGAAAAGCAACAGTGCTACATTGCCCAATCCATGTCACCATGGAGAACATTCACAAGTCAAATCACATATGCACCTACAAAACTCAGCACCAGACTCATTAACGATGGTGACATCATCACTTGTATGAAATGAGATGGGAACTAGGAACACTGGAAAAAAACACTTCCTCCAAAAAGATCACAGGCATACCGGACTGTGACTAGGTCGTACAAATACACCAATGTGGCACACAAAGACTAGCAAACTCTGCTACCACACGTGCCCCAATAGTACAACATATCCCCAGTGGAATAGCACGTATGTCCTTGTTAAATCTCACATGTGTACAGGGATGACACACCTGTGTCAGCAACGTGATGGCCCTTGAGTAGCAATGGTCATGTACAGACAAATCTATCCATGAGCTGGGCATGCACACACTTCGACATGCACATTGAAAGGTTTCATTTTGGCTGGGCAATGTACAACAACAATATCAATCTCTGTCCGTGACAACCCGAAACAAAGCAGTGTACAGGCAGGCATCCGTTCGTACAGTAGAAAATGTCATGTTTGTGAACCATTGATGCCTGTAAAAACATAACTTACATTGTGTGTCTCTTCCAAACACAGGTGGTGCTGGGGACACAGCACCAAATGAAGAGGATTCCCAGTCCCAGACTCTGGTGGACACTCAGCTCTCTGGTTTGACACTGTCTCTGTCCTCTTCCGATAATGAAGAACAACCTGGCACCTCCGGTGTGAGTCATCATGCAGCACCAGCAGCAACAACATCTGCACCCCCTATACCCATGCCTCCAGCATCTGGAAACAGACAGGGCACCCCCGCCAACACGGACAGAACAAGGCCACAGAACACCCACAGCACAGGGACACAGCCCCCCCCCGGAAGCTGCAACCAACATCACCAGCAACACCACCCAAGGGGTCCCACTGCCACCTGTGCGTGCCGCCGCTGGTCCTCCCTGTGTGGATAGGGGTGCTGGGAGGGGTGGGAGGCAGAGGGCACGCCTTGCAGAGGGGTCTGGACTGCACGATGACCCCCAACTGGCACGCATCATCGATGCGTACCAGGATAG
Organism: Triturus cristatus; assembly: GCF_964204655.1. NCBI lineage: Eukaryota > Metazoa > Chordata > Amphibia > Caudata > Salamandridae > Triturus > Triturus cristatus. The sequence continues at coordinate 1,530,910,818 of NC_140591.1, forward strand.
CACCGGAGGATTTGGCCAGGTAGTGGGGATCCTCAAGGACATACAACAGGAGCAGGCTGCCCACCATGCCCACATGGAGGCAAAGTGGGATGCCCTTACTACGGTGCACCGGGACATACTCCAATGCCTCCACCAGATCACTACAAACATGTCCACACCTCCCTGTGTGGCCACAACATCTGTTACCACATAATCTCCCAGTGCCACAGGGAGGGAGGAGGATTCTGGTGGAGAGTCCCCTGCACAGCAGAGGCCTACACCTGAGGATCCCCCACCCAAGAAGAAGAGGGGTCGTCAGAAGAAGGACATGAGAGACCCAGATGTCCCTGCACATCCCCCAGGGCCTCTAAACCTGTTCTGGACAATGTTCTTTGTGTGCAACCCATTCACCTTGTCCAACCGCACACAACTCGCCCACATGACATAGAGGGTTCATGTTGGTCCAGTGTAGCAGATGACTGTGGACTTTACTCTGGACATTTCATCTACCAACACTTCCAACTCTACTGTGAACTTTGGATTCAAAACCCAATGTACAGCACCCACCATCCTGTGCACTTTCCCCACACATGTTCGAAAATAAACTCACCAGTACACCATACTTGCCTCTGTTGTGATTCCAACTTGTCAGGTGTCATGGAGATGTTGATCTGCTAAATAACACAGTGCATGCCAAATACTACAACAATGTGACCACCGTTAGGTGAGTCATGGTGATGTGACACATGTGAGGGAGACACACCACTATGGCAACACAACACATACTCACCATGGCCATGTTACTCATCCCACACAATGATGTTGACCTGAAACACATTGGTATGCACAGATACAACACCTGTCCACAGTCAGTGGTAACAAGTGCACAGGTGAGGTAAGCAAATGTCACTCAGATGTGGGAAGACAGACAGCGCACCTAACAAAGCATAGCACAGGTTCATTACACATCAGCAACATGTTTATTCCAAAATAGTTGCAAGGCAATTGTACGTTACAGTGGACACACGGTCACAGAGTGTGTGAGAATTGAAGTCCAGGGGTGTGTGGCACATCACTTGATGGCAATTGACTACTCCCACACTGGTGTTGGATTCTGGGTGTTGGGGGTCAGTGTTGACCAAACAACAGGCAAAGAACCCTGGGAAGGACAGACACAAGACACAGTCAAAAGCACAGCAGAACAGGAGAAATGCAATACACATGCAAAAAACATGTCACAAGAAATCTACACAGAAACATGTTAGCAGTACTACCCTATTGTGGAGTACAGACCACCTGAGTGGACACATCACTGCACGCATCCAGTCAAGTGGCACACAGACACACTCAGATAGCAACCGAGCAGCCACAACACATTTCAGGCTAACTCCATACATTGACATAACAACCCTGTAAACTCACATTCAGGTGAAGAAGCTGTTGATGAGCTTTGTGCGGATGTCACCCTCATCTTCATCATCACTGGCATCGAGGTCCCAGGCCGGGATCCTCCACAGGTGGCGGAGGTCGGTCATCATCATCCTGGATGAGAGGCACCTTCTTATGCACTGCCATGTTGTGTAGCATGCAGCATACAAGGATAATTTAGCACACCTTTGCAGGGTCATATGGGTGGGCCCCTCCGGTCTTGTCCAGGCAGCGTAAGCGGCTTTTCAGGAGGCCAAATGTCCGCTCAATCACTCTCCTGCTCCGACCATGTGCCTCATTGTAGCGCATCTCGGCTGGTGTCACAGGGTTCCTGAGGGGTGTCAGCAACCACAGCATGTTGGGGTATCCGGAGTCAGTACACATAAACAATTGAACAATTAGCTGAGTTTTGTAGGCATGCGGAATACAACATTGCCAAACACACACAATGGTAAACAGTCAGTTCACACCGACAAGCCAGGCACGCTGGTCTGGCATCTGTGACATCAGCGTTGCAATGCGACTAATCCTTATTATGTAGGCATCGTGCGCAGAACTGGGGAACCATGCACACACATGTGTGATGCACATGTCTGCAAGACATACCACCAGAGCACTGATCGAATGGAAATGTTTCCTGTTCCGGTATGCCTGCTCATGTGTCTGTGGTGGTATCAGGGCCACATGTGTCCCATCAATAGATCCGATGACGTTCGTCATCCTCCCCAGTGTATAAAAAGCATCCTTTATTTCAGGGAATTGAGCTGGGCTAGGGAACTTGATGTACAGGTCAAGGAAATGCAACATCCCCTCCAAGACATCGCGTAGCACACGAATAAACATAGTTTGCGACATACCCCCAGCAGTAGCCACAGTGTACTGGAAGGTACCAGTAGCAAAGAAGTGCAGGGCTGCCATCACCTTCACCTCTGGGGTCAGTGCTGTAGGGTATGTCTAGCCAGGTAGCAGATGTGGCGCCAACTGCTCCGCCGACTCCTCAATCAGTGGCCTGGTGAAGCGCTACTGTCGGATGCAGTCACGTTCCTGCATGGTTTCAAGGTCTGGGAATGGTCGATGGACAGCTGGTGCCCTGCAGAACAGAGATACACAAAGGAAGATTGTCGGTTCATCCACCCATGTGACCATGACCAGGCTAAATATCACATGATACATCATGACATTACACATTGTACTGAGGTGTGTGCTGTTGGGCATGGACACATATGTCACCTACATGACCATCACCTCACATCTCAATTCCACATGTCCACATAAGTCTCATGTAGTGCAATGGCCAATCATTGGGCTGTGTCACCCTACCTATGTACTGCTGTAACGTTGCAAACACACACCACAGTGACAAGTGAGGCCTGATGTCTCCCAGGCATTACAGATCTTTGCCATGCAGATACCCAGGGGCCCTGTATTGCCACATCGACACTGGCATGACATGGCGTATCACGTACATGTCACAAGGCAAGCGTGAGTCCCACAGGTAGTGGCCTCTGTTGTCTCTGCAGGCCCTACATGGACGTCTCTTAGACACACACACACCATCAAGGTTGCTGCACATACCACATGGATGTGGAGACTGTCTCCCGTTGGGCACATTTGATCATCCAGACACAACATGCACACAGACTGTGGGTGCACATCAGAATTGTGGCTACAGGTCTCACTGTGAGGTACATGCCATCACCCCCAGGACTCAGGGTGTATGTGACATGTCCTAAACATATCCAACCTGCCACTGTGTCCATGACTCATGCCCATAACTGTACAGTTGCACATCACAGTGGTAATGTGCACCACACACAAAGGATTCTGACCCCATGAACACATGCACAGCCTGGGAGTGGCTGAACAAAAGTGCCACACAACAATCCAAATGTTGCCCCCCAACACACAGGGAATTCAGCCTTACATGCCATGGGACACTGTGTGACCAATGCTGTAGTGTGGTAGGTGTGCACATGTGTCCCTGGCAAGTAATTGTGTGTTGAAGCTGTAAAAAAAATAGTCACACCAATGAGCTCCGACGCGGGTGACAATGCGTACGCATTGCACGGTTCATGACCGAGCCGTGCGTACACTTTGCCATTGACTGCAATGAGGTCCGACGCGGGTGACAATGCGTACGCATTGCACGGTTCATGATCGAGCCGTGCGTACACTTTTCCATTGACTGCAATGAGGTCAGACGCGGGTGACAATGCACACACAATGCACGGTTGATGACCGAGCTGTGCGTACGCTTTACCATTGACTGCAATGAGGTTCGACGCTGGTGACAATGTATACGCATTGCACGGTTCATGACCGAGCCATGTGTACACTTTGCCATTGACTGCAATGAGGTCGGATGCGGGTGACAATGCGTACGCAATGCACGGTTCATGACCGAGCCGTGCGTACGCTTTGCCATTGACTGGAATGAGTTCCGACGCGGAAGACAATGCATTCACATTGCACTGTTCATGACCGAGCCGTGCGTACGCTTTGCCATTGACTGCAATGAGGTCCGACGCGGGTGACTATCATGAATGCGCGTCAGGCAGGCATGTTCCGAGACAGGGGTACGCCTTGGCCATTGGATCGTATGGAGACGGGTGCATGTGCATTTTCAAAATACGCGGTGTACAGTCAGTTGACCGAGCCGTGGGCATCCATTGGCTCTGGACTGTCATGGAGATGGATGCAGATTCAAAACTTGTACGACTTGTGCGCTGGAAATTCCGTTGGATGCCTACAACAATGTTGCAATTACTAGGGTTTTATGAAGGTGAAGATTTTAACGATGCGGAAGACATGTACGAGTCGTGGATTGGCCAGATTCGTAGAATGCAACCGTGTTGGACCTATCACTGGGGACACATGGCACAGAGTCTGCCTCTGCAGCACAGATATAAGGCTGGCTGGACCCCAGGGAGCTCACTTGCCTGCACTACATGCTACTGGACCACATCCCTGCTACCACTTCTGCTGTCCCTGCATCCTCTGGCTACTGCTATGGCACGTACTCTGGAGAGGGCCCCAGCCTTCACTGAGGAGGAGAACCAGGCCCTGCTGGACGGGCTCCTTCCACAGTACAGCAAACTGTATGGGAAACCAGGGGAACAGGTGAGTGTGCAGTCCGCTGCCTTCCTAATTGTGCATGTTGTCTGACTAGCAGTACTAGCAGTGTGTACACCAGTGGCAAGCATACTCACTGAGTACATTCATCCCCCAAAGTGTGTAAGTACATGGGAATGAACAGGTGTTCTGCTGCTAAAGTGCATTTGTGCAAGCTTAAACTTCCCAGGCATTGTTAACATGTCAGACATGAAGGTCATTTGTCCTTTTCCATGGGTGCACTACCTGTGTCACTCATTTCCCTTTGTGATGATGACATGTATATCCAAATGTGTGCAGCACAAATATGGGGCATGTGTGTTAATGTACTTTTAACTTTGTCATCCTCACAGGTTGATGCACACCAGAAGCAGGAGATATGGCTGACCATCGCCCGGGCAGTTCGTTCGGTGGGGGTCTACAAGCGCCGGATCCGCAACTGCCAGAAGAGGTGGCATGATCTTCGGGGCTGGATCCGGAGGATCAAAGGGTCCAGCTGAAGCTGTCGCCTCCTCGCAGGACGGGCGGACACCGGACCCACATGCTCCGGATACTGGCGGGGGTCTTCCCGGACCTGAATAGGCAGCTGAAGGCCAGACAGCAGCAAGGAGGGGGTAAGTCCATGCCTAATCTGTGTACTATGTCTGACATGCTAATTGCAGTCTTTTGGCCTGGTCACACTTCCACATTATGTAGGTCTTGTAGTCCAATACTCAGGTCCCTCAATTGTGTGATGCACCCTCCTCATCTGATCCACAGGTGTGGCCCCTACAGTCTGTTGCTTGTGTCACTAGGGCACTGTGTCCCTGCAGTCAGCTATGCTTCAGCTTCCAGACAGCATCTGTTCTTGTGACTCTGTTGTGTGTTTCATGGGTGGGTCAATCGTTTAACCAATATGCCTGAGATCCGACATGTGATCTGTGTGTGCCCTTGATATGTGTTCCAATTGCTGGTCCAAGTCGCCACATGTGGCTGGGGTATTTCAAACAAACTCATGCAGCAGGGGACTCCAATTTGTGGGCCTCAGGAGTACGTATATAAAGTATGTCACACTTGCTTAGCCACCTGACTACTGTCCAGGGCCACACACTGTTTCACGTAGACCTGGGCAGTCATGCCTACTCAAGGGCATTTACAAACACTCTGTAATCCCATTCCTGTGTATCAACTTACAGGTTGTGCTTAGTGACATGTGCCTTCAGGTGTCTGCCTCTGTGTCATTGTGGTGTGGCTTCCTGTTACATACAACTGGGGTGTTCATGAGTTTGAGGGTCAGCAGGACATCTGAGATGTGACTATGAGAGACAAGACCTGTGGGACATATAGGTGTGTGATCATTTGACAGCGCACAATGGTGTATGCAACTGTGCACTTCAGGCAGCTGGGTTACATGCACAGCAGACTGTGATGTGCTGATGTACAGGGAGTTGTGTTCGCAGAGACTCATATGTCTGATTTGTATGATGAGGGGTCTTCCGGGTCCGGGATATGTTGTTTGCAGGGGATGGGCAAGTGCACTTGTCAGCTGCAGAGTTTGCTTTACCCCCGAGCTATGATTGCGACACAGTGCATACTGTTGTTGTCTGGATGCCCTGCCCCTGTGACAGGAGACAGTGTTGACTGACTTTCCAGACATGCCAGTGCCATGGCATTTAACTTGCTATGAGTGATTCTGCATTGTGTTCAAGTGTGCTCCATGCACCCCATTGTGGCATTGACTATCTGAACATGAGAACATCATAGTGTGTGTTGCTGGCATGCATCACAAGCATGTGAAATGAGTCTCTGGCCATCCCTTCATCCGGACACCTGTACTGAGTCAGTGGCAAGAGATGTTCTATGTGTACAGTGACATACTCCTACATGTTCACTTGCATGTCCAAAAAATGTGTTGGTGATGCATGTCGGCACATTGGGGTATTAGCATCCAACATGCAACAGACATATGGGTGCAAGTCCAGGAGGGATGTGTGTGCCATGGTTGATGGTGAGACTGACAATTGGCTTATTCTAAACAGTGTTAGCACTTTGAGCTGTGTTCAGCTGATGATGACAGGCCTTGCCATGTGATGTGATGTACTCACTGTGGTGTGTGCAGTCAGTGCAGGTGACTGATGTTGTTCTCTTTCTTCCTATTTCTATCCAGATACATCCATGGCCACATGAGGGGACAGCTCCACGGACCAGGAGGAGCCACAGAGCCTGACTGGGACAGAAGGAGAGGAGTCGGGGGGACCCAGTGGCACGGAGGGTGAGTGGAGCCACACCGAGGAGTCCTCAGCACGATCCACCCCAGCTGAGGGCCACAGCAGCTCGGAGGATGACTCCCTTGTGGAGGCGGGTGTCAGCAGCCACCAAACCCCAGCTAGAGAGGCTGTCTCCACCACTGCCCCCACCCCCACCACCACCATCACCACCCTCCCATCGGCTCCCATCCCAGAGGTCCGTGGAGCATGTCTCCTTTGTATCAGGCACCACACCCCCTGCCCCTGTGTCCTCTGCTGCCCTGAGTGAGGAGTCTGTGGACTTACTTGTAGGGCAGACATCAATGCTGAGTGTCCTCCATGCACACACCAGTCTGTTGACGCAACTGGTGTCGTTCATGGAGGTCATTTCATCGGGCATGTCTGCCCTACAGAGGACCAATCATTCCGTGGCCTCCTCCCGGACGGCAGCAGTGTCCCTCCTCCAACAGTCCTGCACCCTTCCTACCCCTGCACCACCCACGATTCCTAGCACCCTACCTGTCCCAAGCACACACACACCTGCAAATTCTCACAAATCCACAGACACGGGCAGCACATAGACACCCAAAACAAGGTCTAGACGTGCACACAAGCAAGCGCAGGGGACTGATACAACACTCACATCGGATGGTTTGCAGACACACACACAGTCATCCACAACCACTCCGCAGTCCTACGATACCTCTCCCTCCCAGCACCCTTCCCTTGCCTCACCTGCAAACCCATCTCCACAGAAGCTCTTCCTCTGTGACCTTGGCCTCTTCCCCACCGACCCAGCAAATCCAGATTACAAGGGGAAGAGGAAGTCCCCACACACAGAGGGGAGTGCCCCTCACACCCGGACACCCTCCCCCAGGTGAAGTCAGACTGAGGCCCCCACCGCAAGTCCCCCCGGAGCCAGAAGAGCAAGACCCCACCCCCGCCCCGCAGCTCCACGGTGAAGTCTACGTCCTCCATCCCCCAGGCCACCACTCTAGAGGTTCCCCGCCACACCCTGCCCCAGGTTCCCCCACCCACAGATACACCATCCCCAAAATGCTGAGGCCCTCCGCCCCACCCCTTGCTCTTCCACCCCCGGTCAGATGGTTAGTGCCACTGATGTGGGGACCGTGTCCCCCCCTCTGTCCTGACGACCTCACCTGAACCCCATTCCGCTCACATTGAGTTAGGCACTGCAGGGGAGTCCACGACCACCCCGTCTGACTTGGGCACTGCAGTGGGGACCCAATCCACTCCATCTGACCTGCCCACTGAAGTTGTGCTGGCACCCACCCCATCTGACTTGAGCCCCACAGTTGTGACTGCACCCACTACTTCAGTCAGCTCCACTGTAGTTGCCAGTGACTCTCCTGCATCCACCACCCCTTCACTGCCTCCTTCTGCTGCGCCCTGATCCTGTCCCTGCGGTGCCTGGCCTGTCCCCATGTATGCCCCTCCGAGGGGATGTCCCCTGTCCTTAGCAGTGCAGGCAAGCAACGTGTGACAGTTGTCACTCAAGTTCACTTCTTGTCATTTGATAATGGACTGGCCATTGGCCTTTGTTTTGAACAAACAGACGTTTAATTTTTCATCTGCTGAATAAAGCTTTTTTCTTTATCCTTGTGAATTTGATTTAGCTGTACATTATGTTGATGATGTTTACCATGACCTTGCAGTTGTAATGCTGGATTTCAAATGTTGAATACTGAGGTGTTGATGTGAGGTACTCCATGTGGTCCATGAGATATGTATCCTATTCCGGTCGGTATCCATGTCATCCTTTGCAGCTAACTGGGTGTGTCATGATCAACAATTTGTGAACATCTCTGTGAACATTTCATTTGCATAGTCACATCTATGGCTTGCACACATGCACATATGATGTGCTTCCCATTGTCCAATTTTTCTATTTCCCTGACTGTGGGCGCATCTCCACTGGACCTACAGGCTTGGGCATCATTGGTGTAGGAGCAACTGTGTCCTCTGTGCAACTTGCTGGACATATGTGTTGAATATGTGCAGATGACTTAAGGGAGACTCCCGTATCCAGGCTGTTGTGACCAGAGGCTTCATTGTGTGGTAACTGATGGCTGACTGACCAAGTGTTCTGCTGACATGACTGAGACCTGCTGGGACTATGTTTGGCATCGCTGAGCTTCCACAGGAGTTGAGTCCCCTCAATAAGTGTGTTGTTCCGTGACATTGCCTGGGCCCATGGTGTGTGTTGTGTGAGCATGTGTGTGTGTGTCCACATCACTTGTCATACACAGGCAGTGTTCCCTTGATATGTTCCTGTTGTTGATGCTTGCTGAGTGGTACTGTGTTCATCCCACAACTTTGCCATGGGCTACCAGATGTGTGGGTGCATGACACACTACTGTTAATTGGTGTTTCATCATTGGGATTTGTCAGTTCTGAGTGGTGATGATGTTGTCAGACGCCGATGGGACATAGTCAGGAGTCCCCAAGGCACTTGTTTGTTCGCAAAATCATGTAGTTGTACCTAGGTGGTACCTTTTCAGTGTTTGAGACATGTGTATGTGTGTGTGACTGCTCCCACTTGTCCGGTTCAGGACTGCAATGTTTGCAGGTGTCAGCATGTGTGCCTTGTGGTTCTCCTTGGCTTCTGCATTGTCCTGGGACTGTGGCAGGTGTTCCGCAGGTTACGTGAGCTTTGATGTCATGGCCATGTACCACATACTTTGTAGTATGTCTGTCATTCACCAGGGTTGTAAACTGTCCTTGTATGATGATTCTGTGCACCTTAGTTCCTCCCAACATTACTGTGTTTGTCATGGATGCATGTGCAATGTCACCTGTCCATGCGAGCTTCACAGATGCACATTGGTGCAGTTCAGAGTGTGTAGTGTTGAGGGTGTGTTGAGGGGATGGTAAATGATTGCATGGATGAGCCCCTAGCTACCGTTTGTCCATGGATGATGGGCCATGCTGAGTGATATGTTTTTGTGTAGGTGTGATGTACGTTTGTGGCACAGGACACATGTCTGGGTTTCTCAGTTTGTACGACATCTACCTTTGTCAGCACAGTGGAGGTGTCATGCATGCTTGTGTCACCCCAATGTCTGGTCCCTGGGGATAGTGCTGTTGTGTGTCAGTCTCTTGCTGTGTTAGATTGTGTTCATTCCAGCTTGTGTCACATGTGTCTGTTGTGCTCCCTCTCATCTCACAATGCCTGATTGCCCACTAAGGGGGGCCCAATGATGGGTTACTTTTGTATGGCACTGTGTCCACATCTTTGTCACTGTGGTTCAGCCCCCCTAATGTGTTGTGTAGATGCCTGGGGATACTGAGACACACACACACACATGTTCTGTCAGATGTGCAGTGTGAGGTTGCCTGTTTGTGCATCTGCACCAGTGCATTGGTATTGCTGTTGTGGGCCATTGTCTGGATGTTGTTTTTGTGATTTACCCTGCTGTCCCTGTGAGTCATATCATTTGGAGTTTGTGACCTGACACCTACAGTCTACACAGGTTGTTTTGATTTGTGTGTCTTTTTTCGAGATGTGTATATGCTTTGTGATGGTCACTTCTGCTTTTGTGACATTGTACACTGTATGCATTGTATGCATTGTCAGCCCCCATGGAAGGTGCTTGTCTGCACATGGCCGGGAGTATGTTAGGTTATCACAGCACTGTTAGCCTCACCACATCTCTGTGGGTATGGGACACAACCACTACTTTGGCCCAAAAGTGTTTCATGTGTTGGGACCAAGAATCATACATGCTGTTTGGCATTTGCAGCTTTGGCATTTGCAGCTTTGTCCATGATGACACTTACCTTTTGGTCACTGTGATGAGGTATTTTTTTAGACCCCATCACCACAATGCTCAACATCTGCTGCAGTTTGGAACCCCACACTTAACTTTTGTTCTACACAGTGAGGGGGTGTTATTTTTACATTGCCACAGTGCTAGTGATGCTTGCCTTGTGTAGGCCACACTCATTTTTTGGTCACACACGTGATGGTAGTTACATTGTATGTTCGAACTCATGATCACTGTTGTGGGCATTTGTCACAGACTACACACTGTTGTCATGATGTTAGGGGGGATGTATTTTGCTGACTTACATGATATTGGTTTATGATGGATGTGTGGCGCATCACACATCCTATGAGTGGGGTGGCATTAGTGATGGGCAACATAGGCTCTATGGGTGGGGGTGGCAGGAGTGCTGGGCAACATAAGCCCTATGGGTGGGGGTGGCAGTAGTGCTGGGCAACAGGTGCCCTATGAGTGGGGGCTGGCAGTAGTGATGGGCAACATGAGCCCTATGGGTGGGGGTGGCAGGAGTGCTGGGCAACATAGTCCCTATGGGTGCGGGTGGCAGTAGTGCTGGGCAACAGGTCCCCTATGGGTCGGGGTGGCATTAGTGCTGGGCAACAGGTCCCCTATGAGTGGGGGTGGCAGGAGTGATTGGCAAAAGGTCCCCTATGGGTAGGGGTGGCAGGAGTGCTGGGCAACATAGTCCCTATGGGTGGGGGTGGCAGTAGTGCTGGGCAACATAGGCCCTATGGGTGGGGGTGGCAGTAGTGATGGGCAACATAGGCCCTATGGGTGGGGGTGGCAGTAGTGATGGGCAACAGGTCCCCTATGGGTGGGGGTGGCAGGAGTGCTGGGCAACATAGTCCCTAGGGGTGGGGGTGGCAGTAGTGTTGGGCAACAGGTCCCCTATGGGTGGGGGTGGAAGGAGTGCTGGGCAACATAGACCCTATGGGTGGGGGTGGCAGGAGTGCTGGGCAACATAGTCCCTAGGGGTGGGGGTTGCAGTAGTTGTGGGCAACAGGTCCCCTGTGAGTGGGGATGGCAGTAGTGATGGGCAACATAAGCCCTATGAGTGGGGGTGGCAGTAGTGATGGGCAACATAATCCCTATGGGTGGGGGTGCAAGTAGTGATGGGCAACATGAGCCCTATGGGTGGGGGTGGCAGGAGTGATGGGCAACAGGTCCCCTATGGGTGGGGGTGGCAGGAGTGCTGGGCAACAGGTCCCCTATGAGTGGGGGTGGCAGTAGTGATGGGCAGCATAAGCCCTATGGGTGGGGGTGGTAGTAGTGATGGGCAACATGAGCCCTATGGGTAGGGGTGGCAGTAGTGATGGGCAACAGGTCCCCTATGGGTGGGGGTGGCAGGAGTGCTGGGCAACATAGTCCTTATGGGTGGGGGTGGCAGTAGTGATGGTCAACATGAGCCCTATGAGGGGGGGTGGCAGTAGTGATGGGCAACAGGTCCCCTATGGGTGGGGGTGGCAGGAGTGCTGGGCAACATAAGCCCTATGGGTGGGGGTGGTAGTAGTGATGGGCAACATGAGCCCTATGGGTGGGGGTGGCAGTAGTGATGGGCAACAGGTCCCCTATGGGTGGGGGTGGCAGGAGTGCTGGGCAACATAGTCCTTATGGGTGGGGGTGGCAGTAGTGATGGTCAACATGAGCCCTATGGTTGGGGGTGGTAGTGGTGCTGGCCATACAACCCCTATGTTGGCCTGTTGTTAGTGGCCAGGATATGGATCCCCTGTGTGTGTGTGCCATTTTGTGGGTAAGTGTCCTTTGTTTGTGTGGTAGGTGCCTGACTTACCGTCTGCGCCATCCGCGTCTGTTCCTGATCCGGTCATAGATGTAGAGTACTGGTATGACCTGCGCGATGGGATTCATGATGTGTTCGTCTCATACACGTTGCTCCGTCTCGTACCCGTTGCAAGCTGGTCCGTCTCGTATCCGTGGATTGAGTTCTGGCACGAATCGTAGCTGATATGCTTCTTTTCCGGATGCTGTGACGTGCCGTACGTGGCGACCCGTCTGGCGTGTAGGAAGTACGCATCGTACTTGTCAGGGCGGAAACTGCTATGGATACTGCTTCCAGGCAACTCGGTTCGGCGTTAGGAGTTACGGCTTGGACGGAGAACGAAGCTTGAATCACAGCCTACGTGTCGGTCGGGTTTTTGGCAGTTATGCGCATCGTACTTCATCAACAGGACGGACCGGCTACGGGTACGTGTCGGTCGCAAGGTAAGGCTACGAACAGCTCTCTGAGAGCTGTCCGACCCGGATCGGAATCGACCCCTAAGTGTCTTCCAGTGGTTGGACATAAATAATAGAAACCAGCAAGGGACCTCTATATAGTCCTATATTGCTTTAAATCAGACCTTTTAGGTTCTATCCTGCCAGCAAATAGTCATTGACACTAAATACATCAAAATAGATACAAAAGAAGCTACTTTAAACTCATGTTTATTCTTCATTTTTTTATTTTGCATTTTTTTAAATTTATCAAAAAAGCACAAGTATTAACACTTAGTATTATCTAAATAAATTCAATTGAAAAAATACTCATTGATGTACATTCAAGTAACAATTAATGATTAATCAGAAATCTCAGATTCACAAAGCACAATATCATAGACAAAATAATCATTAAATGAATGAAACAACCCCACAGCTACCAACCAAAGTACAATCTCACAACATTCACTACTGCAATCATTCTTCATACATCCTAATACTTGTTAAAAACAACAATGAGAAATTCAATCATAGAGGGGGTCCAATAAGATGATACATGAAGGCAAACCAGATCAAAGGACTACATCTGATGACAATGTGTCTCCAAGGACCACTCCTCAAGGATCACAGATGGTCTTGGTCTACGCTCGTTTCGGTGCAAAACCACCTTCCTCAGGACCAGAAAAAGGGTAAGAAAATCTCAAACCCATAAAAGGCTGCGGGTGATCATAATATAAGCAACAAACTTCATATAAGACTGGTTCTAATCGTCCTTGCGGTTCAAATGCCCAAAAATAGAATTTTTAACCAGAGCGGAGGAAATCACATCAGAAGAACTTACATCCGCCTTCTTTTTAAGATGAGCGTAAAAATAGATACGTCCAAAGTCAACAAATCGGATTGTAAATAGTCGTCCCACATCTATTATATGCGGTGCGGATATTTCGATGGATGAGTGCCAGACGTAGCTCAACTGAGTTATCTTTCATAATAGAGTGCCTACTTAAGCGGGGACAATAAATTCGACACAGATTATTTACGATCCGATTTGTTGACTTTGGACGTATCTATTTTTTCTCTCATCTTAAAAAGGAGGCGGATGTGAGTTCTTCTGATGTGATATCTACCTCCTCTGAATTCCGAATCACAGCTTATTAAATGTAAAAAGCAATCCCCAATGTTATCCTATTAGAGGGATAGACCTCACAGTAGTGGAAAACGAATCTGGAAGTTTTTCACTACCAGGATATGTAAAACTTAAAAGTACATGTCCAACCGTTTGATTACACAACATCTTGTCCCATGGGCTACCTAGGGCTTACCTCTGGGGTAAGTTATGTGTCATAAAAGGGGAGTTTAAGTTTGACAAGGGAGTTTAAATGCCAGTCCGACATAGCAGTGCAACACTGCATTCAGGCTGCAATGGCAGGCCAGGGGCATGCTTTGGAGGGCTACTTAAGTGGATGGCTCAATAAGTGCTGCAGGCCCACTGGTAATATCATTAGAACAATGGTTCTTATTAGAGATATGTCAGGATAATCAATGAAGATGAAGCTCAATGGCTGTACACAGCTGTACTGTTCTACAATGTATTAGGGAAGAGGTAGTCACAAAGCTGTTTGAAAATTATTATATTTCTTTATTTACAAGTGGGTAATGTGCACAGAGTCCCATGTGAAAAAAGGATCAAAACAGTAACATTGAAGTACAATACATATATATATAAACAAAACAACATAAATTCAAGTGTTTCCAAAAGGAAACAAATAACCACATAGAGAAATTATAAAGAGAGCCCTTATATCAATCTAGGGAAATGAATAGTTGGTTAGTTTGTATGTGTCGATGACATTTTGACCTCCTTTAGGATAAGGAGTCTCATCAGAACCAACAGAATGAGGGGACAACTGAGGATTAAGGAAAACAGAATGACTACTTCATCATGCAATAGTGCAATGTGTCAAAATAATAACTAAATGACACTGTACCTTACGGGTTCCTCCGGGATTCGCAACCAGTGTGCACAGCACCAAAAGTGTAAAAATGGGGAAGGTACTCATTTGAGGCACCGGGAGCGGGAACTGGAGAGGGAAACATAGCAATTGTGTAATTAACTTAATTGCAAAAAGGTAATGGTATTATTAGCATGCTCACAGAATGTGCAAAGACCAGTGTTGCTGTCCTTACCCCCAAGAGGAGAAGCAGGCAACTAGGAACACAGATTCTATAGAATCAACAGACCGGTACTAGAGCCGCCGTGGAAGCCTCATCAATAAGTGGCCGGTGTTGGATTAGACATGTGCACCACGCGGAGCAGTCAGCAAGAATCTCTGCTATGGACGTCAATTCACCAAAATGCCAGGGGTAGCGGAATTGACATTGCATGCCATTTGACCTTTACTTTGACTCACACACACATGCTAACACATACAAACACATTCACACACTTGTGCACATATAAACACACTTTCATCCGCAAGCATGCATACAATATACATTTAACAGCATTGTTTACTTACTCTAGCTTCCAGATAGGGTCATATTCCAGCCAATGTACTAAATTTTTTATTACACTAATAATGAATAAAACTATTCACTATTTGTATAATAAGAAAATTGACTGAAATCAGGCAAGTGGAGATCCAATCAGCGTCCATTAGGAAGACTGTCCCTGTGTTCCAGGCAGTGATGTTGCAATCTCTGAGGCCAGGGGTCACAAAAGCAGTGCCAGGGGTAACAAGGGGCAAGTGAGGGGTCGCAGCTGCGACCCCTGGCAACCCCTAATTGACGTCCAGGATCTCCGCTCAGGATAGACAGATCAGGCTGCACAGGTTCAGCCTTACCACTCTGTCAGTGTCAGCGGGAAGACGCCACCGCGTTGTCCCTTTTGACACTGATAAATTGTCAAAATGAGGCCTGGAGCAGGAGCACTCCCAAGATTACGGTGTCCGTGCGAGGACAAATTCAATGGAAAGGAAAGCAGAGCCCTGGCAGTTGTCACGGGTCACACTCTACTTTGTACGCCCTATGGGTACATAGCCTTATTCATAGCTGTGTCTCCTTTTATTCTATTATTCTTTTAACTCCCCGCCATGTATATTACCAGTTTTCCTTGACTAGCACAACCGTATACAGCCATTGTGCTTTATCTTCATTGATTATCCTGACATATCTCTAATAAGAACCTTTGCTCTCATGATATTGCTTTATGCCCTGGTTCTTACAGAGCAGGTCTGCCCTTTTTTTTTGTTCAAATTCCTAGAGCAGGTCCACTGGTAGCATTTAATTTGCAGGCCCTGGATATATAGTATACCACTCTACAAGGGACTTATAAGTAAATTAAATGTACCAATTAGGTATATGCAAGTCAAAATATGTTTAGGGGAGTGAGCACAAGCACTTTAGCACTAGTTAGCATAGGCTATAGAACACAGGGCAGAAATATGTTGACTTTGTAAAAGAGACAAAATAGTGTCCTCATATCCCACTATCGGTCTCCTTTGTATTTTCTTTGTGTCTTTTGATAAGACAATAGAAAACAATTAAATTAATATTTCTTCCTCCATTACGCAATTGTACTGGTCCCACATGCGTAAAACTGCTAAAATAGATTTGGAGAGCTTGCTGGGGTCCAAGGTGTACTGGGCTCTGAGTGGACTCAAGGATGAAGCATACCGCATAATTATGGGTGAGAGTCCTATGCCCTATAAAATAGGAGTTGCTGCTTTAAGGATAACATTGTGAAATATGTTTGAAAGTAGGTTATAAGGATTATTATTTGCATATATTTATAAAGACACATAACTCTTACTAGGAGAATAAAGGGGGGGACAAAATTGATTTCTGAAGGACATTTGTTTGCCTTTTAATTTTGTACATCCCCTTGCTATGGTAGATACTGCTAATCAGTGTCTTCATTTTCTTTCCTCCTTTCACGACAACCAAAGAAAACTAAACCCAAGGGTATTAGCAGCAACATTACATCCACAACGGCTCAATGTGTGCCCAGTGCTTTAATGGCACGTTCATTTATTCATCTTCGATTTAACAATAATTATTCTCACCTCATGCTGGTTAGCAATTTAGTATGGCCTTCTATATTATCTTTTTACCATATTCTTTACTTAACCTTTAGTATATTTTAGTGTCTGTTGAACCCAAACACATTTTTGTGTTTTCCTTTGTATTCCTTTCTGTTTTCCCAGCCTATTCCTTCTGCCTCCTTTAAATTTGTCCTTTTTTTGTACTGTGAGAGCAACCTCTTCTTTACCCCAAATGTCAGCTCTTACATCATCGTCTTCCTTCAATTACAAACCTAACCTGCCCATATACAAACTTAAACCAAGCCCAAGCCTTCGTCTAAAGTCAACCTTCCGTAACACTCATTCGTTCCCTAACCCAGAAACAATATTATTGTACTGTTAATGAATTAGGAGAAGAGTGTAGTGTGGCTTGAGAGTCAGGTACGCAAAGAGCAGGGTCACTGGAATTATTGCCAGTATGTGCCTCTAGTAGGCCAATATTTCTGCACACAAGTTAGTTAATTATGTTGTCTGAACATGTTCAAAATCTATGCCAATTTTTAAAATGATACACTTGCAATGAACAAACTAAATCACATCACTATTAACAAACTCGCCCATCATGGACTCTCCATCAACCCCGATTCAGAAATATGTGGTCAGGTAGGCTCTGCGACCTAGGCCTGAGTTTAGTGATTGACAGTTCACAGGTGGGGTGGCATGTAGCCGGCAGACAAATGCGCGAACAGGAAACTCAGGTCATTCCCCCAGATAAGCACACATGACCAGGGGGTGCAAGCATTCCCAACACATCATAAAGTTAGATGCTGTACTAGGTTAGGAACACATAGTCAATCAGGACACAGCACACACAATACATGCAGTGATCACATGCCCCTCAGGCTAGACATCTGGACAAGTTACCCACTGGCCCGCCTTGTGTCCATGCAAGGTCGAGACCCACCTGCATTTGTTATCAGGGTCTTATTTATGACTCCACAGATAAGGCCTGTATTTTTTTTACCAAAAAAGGATCATTGTAAGTATGTTATGACACCCAAAAACTTTATAAAGACTCGTTCAGATTGATTTTCCTTTGAGACAGTCCTCAGACCCACTTCTAACTGTGCTCCTGGCCGAAGTATTTAATTCAACCAACTGTTCCTATTTTACCAAACGCCTCATGTCTTGTTTTTCAAGGTAAATTCATATTCCAGCAACATTTTGGTGATGCAGCCAGGAGAGATTGGTACCTCTGACCCGACAGCAGCCAAAGTAACGGGACCCCACCTGGACGGATTCACATTTGCGCAACAAGGAAGGTGAGCAGACGCCACAATTGTTTGGAAGTTCTACTGAACTCTCGGGCGGAGATCTGTCCTGAAGCCACCATCAGAGGGTAAGATACTACATCTCGTCCTTAGTCTGCAGCATTTGGTGTTTGGCATACTAGGAAGAAGCGCAAAACTTTAACCTGAATGCCCTGCTCAGGCAGATATCTAGCATGGTACCTATTTTATGTGTCTGAAATGAGTAGTCGCAAGGCGGACTCTGAGGCATTCCCGCAGAGGTCACCTTTTCTTGATAGTCAGCACGCTAGGAAGGGTGAATATTGGTTGTCGCTTGGACTGCTGGGTGTGACACAGATAGTACGCATGGGCCCTGGGTGTGCTGTAGGGCCGGTACCTGCATCTTATTTTTATTTTTTATTTTTTTTTTATGTTTTTTTTATTTCAAGTTTTTTATTAAAACAACAATGATTTGCATGTGTAATTTTGCAATCTTAATGTTACTTCTTTACAGTCACTTGATATACATTTCTACATTAGTACACATATGACTTCAACAACATCACAGGTCCTCGTCCGAGTCGCTATGTTCTTCTGGGGGGGTGCAGATGTTTTCCCTATATATGTTCCACTTTCCCCACACCCTTCCCCATTTTTGGGGGCATTTCCTATTTATAAATGTGGCCTTCTCCGCTACCATAACCATATCCATATCTTTACACCAATTCAGTAACGTCAGTACGATCTCCACTCCCCACTTTTGCGCTATGTTCCGTTTAGCTATTATCATGCCTGTCATTGCCCACTAGCGTTCGGCTTGATTAAGGTCTGTTGAACCCCAGATGTTAAGGAGCCAGCATTTAGGCTCCAGCGGGACATGTTTCTCAGTGACTTCTGCAATAGTTCTTACCACTGCCTCCCAGTATGGTGTAAGTTTTGGGCAGTCCCATAAGGTGTGATAATATGTACCTATGTCCCCACAGAGGGGCAAGCAACATGGGTCAGGGGCCCTTCCCATTTTGTGTAATACTGTCCGTTTGTAGTAGGTCCTATGTAGTATTTTAAATTGCACCAATCGCAGTCTAGAGGAGATTGTTACCTCCTTCGGCGAACCGACGCCTCTCGCCAGTCAGGGTCATCCATGTCACCCACCACCGACTGCCTAAGTTACCTGAGTGGGTCACGTGGATCTGCCCGGTTGTTAATGATTTTTTTTTATATGTTAGTGAAGTCGCGTGTTTGTGCAGGTAGCCGGTTAGTAGTCTGAATCTTATTTCTTAAGGCCTTATTATGATTTTGGCAGTCAGATTGACTGCCAAACTCACAACGGCAGTGCGGCTACCGCCGCACCGATGACCGCCCTATAACAAGTAGGCGGGTCGGACTGCTATGGGACCGCTGCTGCCACCATGGATCCGTGATCCCTGGCAGCGTTCCAGCGGTCTTGAGGCCGCAATATACTTGGCGGGGTCAAAACGTACCAGCTACTACAGAAGGGCACGTCAGTGACCATCTATGTACAGATGGATAAAGAAGAGCTGAGTACCAAGTTGCCGCCCTTGCTGGATGGAGCAGGGAAATGGATCTCATGTTTTGAGAAGAGCACCTCGGGAATACATCTACTGAAAGGTCATGTCAAAAGTCTGCTAAGTAGCCTCATCGGAGAGCAGACTAACACAGTGTTTGCCCGAGCTCGCATCCAAGCAGTCATGCTGACAAACACAGAGCATGATGGAGCCGTATTAATTCATACAGGCACCAAAAATGGATGTGCCTGAGGGAAATGTTCCCAGACAGCCCTGATGTAGGAGGGTTAATGGCAGAAACTTTGAAACCTGAGGAGAATAGAATGAGGGCACGATGGGGTCAAGAGAAAGGACAGTTATGGACTGATATATTGGCTTGCAAGTCACATTCTTTTATAATATCCTCAAAAAGGAGGTGCCCACCAAGATACAGAGTGCAGCATATGTGGGTTAGACACCAAACACTGGCGGAAGATGCAGGCCCACATATTACACTATTACAAAAAGAAACAAGAAGAGGACGGGGAGAAAAAGAAGCAAGACACCACTAAGTTGGTCAAACACAAGTTGAAAAAGTCATGCCCGGGAGGGGGGCTGCATTGGCCGCTAGAGTAGCCATGGCACCAGTCTTGAAGGGGGCTCCACCGCCAAACACCAGAGGGTTTCAAACTAGCTATAACGGCAGGAGTCAGGGACGTTAGAAGAAGACAGACCTTAGAGAATGTTACTATTGCCACAGAGTGGGCTACAATGGCCGACTGATGCTGGCTAAACGCATATAACAAACAGAGGTTGATAAACCTGGGCCAGTACCCGCAAAACCTTCGTCCACAAAACCGAGCCAGGGGAACCTCAATACATGCTACACACAGCCTCTGGGAAGTCAGTCTGCTACTGCACTACCGCAACATGGATCAGGCACTTGGACAAATGTGTGGCAACAGCAACAACAAACAGACAACCATTTAAGTAAACTGATTCCTAAATTACTTTTCTATGAAAGTATAACTGTGCAGCTTGGTCAAATGTTTTAAATACATGTTATATGTGTCTGGTAAAAGTATCATTTTATTAATTCATTTTTTAAAACCTTTTATCTATATGAACAAAAAATGTTTGTTATTAATTATGCAGTTGGTTATAGATTGATTTTTAAAGGCAAATGGAATTATGCATAGGAGATCCCAAGGACATAGCATAATGGACATGGTGTGGCATTAGACAACCAGCAAGGTTGTGTGATTTAGTAACTATATGACCTCATGTCTGCAGTGGGTACAATTGATAATTCTTTTTTATCTCTTCCCAACCCAGGAGGAATAGGAGAACCAATGTCAAAAGATCAGTCCCAGAATGAAGAGGATGACCAATGTCAAAAGACCAGGCAGGAGGTAGTCTCTCAGCTATACTAGGTGAAACTGATTTCATTTTGATTGCTTTCCACCAGATAGGGTACTGGGGAAGAGGGGGCATCAAAGGCCAGAGCTCTGCCAACGTCCCAACTGGATGATAATCACCGCAACCACCATTGGCAGTCAAGCCACCCTCCACTTGCATAACAACCAGTCAGGGTCCACACTGGGCCACCTATCTACCCCCTAGCCAAAGCCTGGCCCATTACAAAGAACAAATATGTTCTATCATCCTCTCCCTACATGATTGTCTTTACCAGCCTACCCTCAATATGGACCTGCACAATCCATCAGTCAGTGTGGGAAAACTGACCATGTCCAACCCATACAACCCCATTCATGACTTGTTGTCACTTTAGACCCTTCCATCAGTACTGCCAGCCCTTTAATAGTAGGCTCTAAGTAGCGTAGTAGTAAACATAGAATAGATGCCACATACGGTCATGCCGATGAATCCAAATTTCTCCCTCTTCACTTGAGCATGAATGGCAATAAACTAAACTCCCCTGTGAGTAGCCATTGATGCAGATGCTTTGCCTTGGGTCTAACCGCTGACAACTTTAACAGATCTAAAAATAAAATACACAGCAAACAAGGTTTCTTATATTAAGTGGAGCAAGTAAACCAGCAAAAGGATTCAGAAATATGAAAGAAAACAAGTGAGTGGAAAATCCAAGATAGGGTCCAGCATAAAACAACATAGTGCATAGTAATTTAATAAATCAAGCTTCCTGTATTATTTTCCAATAGATATGCAATTAAAAAATTGCATATAGCAACAATGTTGTAAACGTTTTAGGCAAACTAGGGATTATATTATATTTCTGTCCAAGCAGTGAGAATGATACTTCAACAACAGGATTCTCTCCAGGACATAAACTTTTATAAAAAGTACACACTACCTAGCCTTATCCAATTATTCAGAATTATAACTTATCTACAGTACTAGGATGTCCCATGGTCACAGTACGCGGTTCTTCTGTCATGGAAGGATGATGACTGATAACACTATTTAAACAATCTTTAGCAACCCACGACCGCTCAAAAATGAGTTACCGATGTTGCATGGCAAAATAGTAAAGACACACACAGTTCACAATTATTTAAGATAATTGAAAATTATACAGCATGAAAATGAGGCAACCGCTTGCTGGCATTGTCCATTTCAGGACATGCCGCGGGCCGTGCAGGTAAGAGCGGTGCGCAGTGGGGGTGGGTAGGGGGGAATTTCAACAGATGATGATGAGGGAAAATTAAATAATTATTTCTCGTCATCGTCTGTTGAACCCCCACCCCACCAGGCCCACAGATCTTACTTGCACCGGCCGCAGCTTCTCAGGACCAGGGCTGAACATACTGGTTCATGCACAAGAGGAGACTTACTGAAGGAGAAAAGAAAAGGACAATAGTATTTGAGATAGAAACTTAAACTAGCATAAGAACTATTAAATAAAGACCATTTTAAAACCACTTCCGGAGATCCGGAGAAGTGTACAAGTGTGCAGCAAGAATAATATCCCAACATTAAACTTAGCAAGTAAAGTTAAGCCCCACCCTTCCGTCACATTAATCTTTTGGCATTCAAGAATTACTCCAAGCCAGCTCTTTCCATATCAGTGTGGTGTCTATCAATGTGGCTGTTTTTCAATGGAATCCACACACATAAGCAGCACAGTCCTTTCAATTTTCTCTGACAATCAAGAGCAGGAAGCAAGGGTTAGGGCTTGGAGGCAACTTGTTCATTTAGGAAATGGAAGAGCCTATTGCAGGCTTCGAGTGCATTGTTCATTACAGTCTGTGGTGTGGGTGATCTTAAGGTTCAATTAGTTGTCTTTGTTTGAACCTATTGCTTCTCAGCCAAGACAACGAGCTAATCAGATCACTCTGAATATGCCTCCATCCAGCAGGGCTTTGACAATGTTATTGAAATTGTCAGTGGAGGTCATGGATCAGCATTTTGGCATAATGGGCCTGATTATATGTTGGTGGTACAGTATTTCCCTGCTGAACAAATAAGTTATAGTGCTTTTTTGAGTGAACCTAAAAGAGAATTTGTTGGTGGTAGGATGCTTAGACGCCATGGGGTGACAGTCAATTCAATTCAATTCAAATAATCTTTATTCGGATATTGAAAATAGCCATAAAAGATACAACTTATATTCGGGCCTTCTTCTGTTAAAAAGATTTTAACACAATATACATATTACACATTAAAACAAAGATAATAAAAAAGCCCAACAATGTGAGCGTTAAGAACCAGGACAATTCTGTACAATACACTATTCATTTGCCATAAAAGGTTTCCCCCGTCACAAGGCAAAAGTTTTCTATGCCGTTCTAAATGTATATCTTTCAATCCTTCCCCCTTTAATTGACACAACATAGTTAATATTCTCCTCTTGTCTTTCTTAAATTAACTGCCAATCGTAAGAAATGTACTGTGCTGAATAAGGTAAAAGGATCAGAAGCGAGTTTGAGAAATAAAAGTGCCACTTTGACCTGTCTTATATTGGAACGTCTTAAAATTGTTTTTAAAAACAGAGACCTTGGGTGGGCATAGAAAGGGCAAATTAGGACGAAATGAAGGGTGTCTTGCGGAGATCTAAGATGGCAGCCGCAACATCGTTTTAGGCTTACATCATGTACAAAACCCGCTGGGACGGACAGGATATGATGCAAAAGATTTAGTCTAAACTTAGACATTAAAAATCTATCCTGCCTGTTGTACCTGTTGGAAAGATAAAATTCCATACCCGGGGTTGCTTTAGTAAGCTGATGTGCCCTTACAGTAATTTTCCACCCTTCTCTGTCCTGTCTAACCCTAGCTAAATGCTGCATAAAATCTGTCTTTATGACGCCCTTGGCCCTGCTAACCAATGTACGTGGCTCATTAAAAAAGTTTTCGTGAACCAAAATAGTCAAGACGTCCCTTACATATTTAAGCCATGGTATTTGGTACCCCTTATCCCCTCTCATACAGTCCTCTAGAATAAGTCTACTTAGGCTTGCCTCCGGGTTTGTCCAAATTTTTATCCAACACATGATTGGATTGAGGCCGGCCTTATCACTAAGATAAGCAATACCCAACTCCTCATGAGCGATGATGGAGGGTATACATTTTGGCACTTGCAAAAGTTTTTTTTTAAACTTATCTTCTTCCACTTGAATTTCTCTCACATCTGTAAAACCCCATACCTCACTCCCATACAGGGTCTTAGCACAGCATACCGAACTATATAATTGTACTATTTCATTCGGTGACCAACGGCCTAGTCTGGTCGCGTAATTCATGATCGAACCCGCAGCGCTAGGATGTTGGCTACATTTATGCCTTACTAGTGGCTTGAAATTAAGATCTTTATCAAAGACAATCCCCAGATAATTAAAAATTTTTACTTTTTCTAGTTTGTGGGCGCCTATTGTAAAATTACAGTTCTTAGATGGTGTTTTGCCCACCTCCATAATATATAATTTTGAGAGATTGGGCACTAAATCTAAATCCGCCATAAATCTGACAGGGGAACAACCTTTACAACGCAACTTTTACAACGCACTACACTTACAACACAATTTTTACAACGCAACATCCACTACAACGCATTCCATTACATCGCATGACACTACAACGCAGTTTTAAAAACTACCTTTACAACGCATTCCATTACATCACATACTACCTTTACAACGCATACCATTACAACGCATAATATTACATTGCATTTAAGGTAAGTATTGGATAGTATAGGGGTAAAACCCCTACACTATCCAACACTTACCCTACTGTTGCACCCCCTGGAGTTAGAATAGTAATTTTTACCCCTACACTATCCAACACTTACCCTACTGTTGCACCCCCTGGAGTTAGAATAGTAATTTTTACCCCTACACTATCCAACACTTACCCTACTGTTGCACCCCCTGGAGTTAGAATAGTAATTTTTACCCCTATACTATCCAACACTTACCCTACTATTGCACCCCCTGGAGTTAGAATAGTATTTTTTACCCCAACACTATCCAAAACTTACCCTACTGTTGCACCCCCTGGAGTTAGAATAGTAATTTTTACCCCTATACTATCCAACACTTACCCTACTGTTGCACCCCCTGGAGTTAGAATAGTAATTTTTACCCCTACACTATCCAACACTTACCCTACTGTTGCACCCCCTGGAGTTAGAATAGTAATTTTTACCCCTATACTATCCAACACTTACCCTACTGTTGCACCCCCTGGAGTTAGAATAGTAATTTTTACCCCTATACTATCCAACACTTACCCTACTGTTGCACCCCCTGGAGTTAGAATAGTAATTTTTACCCCTATACTATCCAACACTTACCCTACTGTTGCACCCCCTGGAGTGAGAATAGTAATTTTTACCCCTATACTATCCAACACTTACCTTAAATGCAATGTAATATTATGCGTTGTAATGGTATGCGTTGTAAAGGTAGTATGCGATGTAATGGAATGCGTTGTAAAGGTAGTTTTTAAAAATGCGTTGTAGTGTCATGCGATGTAATGGAATGCGTTGTAGTGGATGTTGCGTTGTAAAAATTGCGTTGTAAGTGCATTCGTTGTAAAAGTATGCGTTGTAACGTCATACATCCAGGACTGGTGTGCTTCTCCTCCCAATGCAGGGGCAATCTGCCTCCAGTAGTCCCAGTGCCTTATCTAGCCCATTTATATAAAGTGTAAACAGAAAGGGCGCTAGGATACAGCCTTGCCGGACCCCACCCCGGCACCGGAAATCTTCTGTGAGGTCACCATCATCAGTGAATCTTACCCGTGCCGTTGTATTGCAATGTAGCATTTGCAGGACTTGAATCAGTCCTGGGTCGAAACCCATAGTCCCCAGGATTTCCCACAACTTTTTTCTATTGACACAGTCAAAAGCTGCTGAGAGGTCCATAAATGCTAGATACACGGTGCCTTCCATAGCCAGAGTGTATTTGGCGGCCAAATGATAAAGATTAAGGCACTGGTCTGTGGTCGAGCGCCCATTTCGGAACCCATACTGGACATCAGTAATAATATTATGTTCCTCAGCCCAGTCCAATAAACGATTTAAAATGACTCTCCCAATGACTTTCGCCGTAACATCTATAAGGGATATTGGGCGATAACATTGTGGGTCATTTCTATTTCCCTTTTTAAAAATTGGAACAATAGCGGCCGTGGACCAAGATCTTGGCATACCCACCTCCCTGGCTGCGTTAAACACCCTGATCAATATAGGGGCCCAGAGATCTGCTTGACTTTTGAATAAATCAGGGGGAATCCCATCGGGCCCTGGCGCCTTTCTCAATACCAGGCCATCAATTCTTAACTTTACTTCAGCCACCGTAAAAGGTACCCAGTCACCTACCGAGGGTCCTATATCTTGGATATTCTGCATCTCTTGAGTGCCCCGGTTATAAAGGCTTGTGAAATGCGCAACCCATGCTTCTGGCAAAATATGAGACGCCACTTGTGGTTTGTTTGGAGCTTGAAAACACGGGTCATTTATTACCCTCCAGAAGCTGTTCAGATCGTGGCGCTCCGCAGCCTCTCTTAGTGACTCCCAGGCCTGGGATTGTAGGGAGATTTTCCGCTACTTAATCGCCTTTTTATATCGGCTCCTACAATCAACAATCATACCTCTATCCCTTGGGACTGTATTAAGTGCATGCTTCAAGTTCCTATGCACCCTGGAACATTCCTTATCGAACCATTTAGGGCCGAGGTTAACCTGCTTTTTAGTTTTATTCCTCAGAAGGCTATCAATATGCTGGGCGGCACCCTCAAACGCTACAATCAGATCGCTCCCCTCTACCGTAATGTCGAGACACCTCCAAGTCTGGCTGTCACTATTTACGAGGAGCTCTCTGTGGAGTGCTACCCCATCAATCTTACTCCATTTAATTCTCCTGCCCTGGTCCTTTGCCTTATATTGTCCCACAGTGTCCCTTTTATCCCCTTTAGTGGGAGAGTCAATGGCACTTATAGTCAGTTCCAACGTGTTATGGTCACTAAAAATGCTAGGAACTATCATAAAATGGCTAATCCTGCCAATTAATACATTAGAGATAAAGATATAATCGATGATAGAATCACATCCCCGTCCCTTAAAGGAGGGAGTTATTATGTTAGGTGTCCCACCGTCGATCAAATCCATCGTATGGGTCAAGGCAAACTTGCCCAAAATTGTGCCAAGTGCCATACCCTCTCTAGAGTGCTCTGTGTGCCATCCCTTAATAGAGGGACAAGCGTCCCAGATTCCTCCTTCCCATTTCAAATAGGGGCACTGATGGCTGGTAAAATCCCCCATGAGAATCAACTGGGTACCTGGGTCCCCTGTTTCGTGTAACCCCATCAGTCTCTCCTCCAACTCCGCCAAGTTTGACATGGATTGTCCTGCATTATAAAAATTTATAAAAATAACATTTAGGCCCTTTGTGGTGTATCTTTTGCCCTGAAGACAGCCCAAGTCCCACCCCAAGTCTTGCCAGCTCCCTAGCAGCGTCAGTGCCACATACGTTACTAAACCACCCTTGGCTTGGCCCATTGATGATTTACGGGCCGGGACGAAAAACAATTTATATCCCTCCAAGAATGACATGCTGTTATCCGTCTCCCAAGTTTCCAGGAGACAAATGACTTTATACCTTTTTATAAAAACTTGCCATTCTTTGTTAGGAATTTTAGTTGCCAGTCCTGCAATATTCCAGGAAACCAGCCTCAACTCCGTGGATGTAAGATCAAGTCCACTGGTCCCCCCCACGGAAATACCAACATTTAAATCCTGCTCATCTATTTCTGAAGGGATTATGTCTCCTGACTTCCATTGGGTGTCTAGTACTCTCTCAACCTCCACGCTCCCCGTTCTCACCTGTCAATCTTGTTCATCTAGAGCAGAAATACTAGAGAGAGGTGCAAATCTATTTGGTGTCCTCCCTTCCTAACTTAGTAATCACTGGCCATTGCGACCGCTTCCCAAACTCAAGGGCGCTATCCCTGTAAAAAAAATACAATGGGAGCATCCTTATACATGACCCTCTCTCACCCTCCCCATGCCGGTTATCAAGTAGGTCTTTGACTAACTCCGGGTGTCTAAAATTTACAATGACACAGTCACCTTCAAATTTTTTCTTGCTGCCCCCAATCCAAGCCACCCTCCTAGCCATAAGAATGTGTCCGTGCTGGAATATCCTCGCCGGTATGTTATTCTGAATCCAGTGCGAAGCCTTATTTATCAATGTGCTAACCGATTATTCACTGGCATTCCTTATTCCTGGTACTCCTACTAATACAATTGAGTATGGACAGGAGGCGGGGGGTAAATCTAATGTCTGGAGACCTGGCGTGCTATGTGTACAGTCCGTGGTGTTATTCTTCTTGGGGGCCTTCATGAGCTCCTTTTGCCCCGCGCAGCTAACCCTGGCAGCGTGTGGGATTCGTAAGTTGCACGATGTCTTACAGCAAAGGTCCTTATTACTGGTCCTTTCTGCCTCCAGGGTAGTCTCTCTATTCTCGCTCTGAGCATTATCCACGTTAGATACATCCTTTATCCTGCGATCAGCCTCTATGGACCCCTCGTCCCTCCCCTGGGGGATATTCCCGATTGGTTGTCCCCTATTGTTATCTGCTAGGCTACTTATAACCCCTTCTAATTTGGAAATTTTGGTCATTATTGGCCCCAAGTGTTGAAGGAAAAGCTGTTCCATTTTTTTTTCCAACAGCAAAATGATATCTTGGAGCCCATCCGTCCCTCTAGCACTATGACAGGTTGGACATCCTATATTCTCAGGGTTCTTACTAGTGCCTTTAGTGGGCTTTAACGGCCCTTTTCGGCTAGCTTTACTGGCACGAGTAGAACGTTGCAAGCCACCCGACTCTGAAGGCCCCACTAACGCTTGCGATCTTTTAGAGAGTGTAACTACTTCTCTACTGGGGCTCCGTAAGGGGTCGACATCCCTTGATTCTGAGTGGGCACTAGACCCCCCCCTTGGGTCGTCCCCTTGCGCTGTTCTCTGTTGGGTGATCAACTGAATGTCACCTGTGCTGTGCAGACCATTCGCAGCATTTTGGTTACCAGTGGGCAATCCAGTATGGCCCACTAATGTGCAATCCCCCTGTCGACTTATATCGGCGGTTGTCAATGCGTCAACGGTGTCAGGCTGAGTCTCTGGGGCTAGAGTGGGTTGGGTTAAATGCACCTCACCACAGGGCGTTAAGCAAGAGGCTATATTTCCAGGGGAGGATCGCTTCTTGGCTATTAAGGAATCCAATGAGAGTCTATGCTCAGTCAATTGTATCTCATGTGCTAGAAGTGATTCAGCTCTTAGGATAAAGGCGTCAAGAGTCCCTTTTACCCCTCCCTCCGCCCTCGAATGTGGAGTCTTGGTTTTAACCATGGTCGGGAAAATCGGAGCTAAGTCTCCCTTTCGTGGCCCCCGTCCTTTGCAATACACAGCTAATAGGAAAATTGCAGTGCAAAAAAGATAAGACTTTACACAAATTCCACAATTTTTAGGCAATTTTGCCCCAGTGCAATGTACACTATACCGGGGCAAACATATATACTGCTAGTTTCAGAGTCACCTGTGTTCTCGGCACGGGGTATATGTCCGCTGATGTCCTGGGATAGACGTAGGAGTATTTAGCAGACGACAGTGGGCCGTGAGCAGGTGAATGGGACGTGGCCTGGCCAGGCCTCCTTTGGCCTCTGACGGCCACAGACGGCCCGCCCTTTGCCCGGGCTTAGCCCGGCGCCACCCGCGCGCGTCCCGCGGTGCGGAGTTCCGGCCTCCAAGTTATACACCTTGTGATTGTGGGAAGTGGCCGCAGCTGTTGATTATGCCCCGCAGAGTTCTGGGGCCTGTAGTCCTCGCTCTCCTTCCAACCGGCAAACAGGCAATTTGCTAGGTCCTCTGGTGTCTCTGGCGATGCGTCTCCCGCTTCGCGGGAGGCGCGAGCAGTGTAAGTAGCCCCCGGTGATTGCGGGAAGTGGCCGCAGCTGTTGCTAATGCCCCGCAGAGTTCTGGGGCCTGTAGTCCTCGGCTCCCCTTCCAACCGGCAAACAGGCAATTTGCTAGGTCCTCTGGTGTCTCTGGCGATGCTTCTCCCGCGAAGCGGGAGGCGCGAGCAGTGTAAGTAGCCCCAGGTAATTGCGGGAAGTGGCCGCAGCTGTTGATTATGCCCCGCAGAGTTCTGGGGCCTGTAGTCCTCGCTCTCCTTCCAACCGGCAAACAGGCAATTTGCTAGGTCCTCTTGTGTCTCTGGCGATGCGTCTCCCGCGAAGCGGGAGGCGCGAGCAGTGTAAGTAGCCACCGGTGATTGGGGGAAGTGGCCGCAGCTGTTGATTATGCCCCGCAGAGTTCTGGGGCCTGTAGTCCTCACTCTCCTTCCAACCGGCAAACAGGCAATTTGCTAGGTCCTCTGGTGTCTCTGGCGATGCTTCTCCCGCGAAGCGGGAGGCGCGAGCAGTGTAAGTAGCCCCCGGTAATTGCGGGAAGTGGCCGCAGCTGTTGATTATGCCCCGCAGAGTTCTGGGGCCTGTAGTCCTCGCTCTCCTTCCAACCGGCAAACAGGCAATTTGCTAGGTCCTCTGGTGTCTCTGGCGATGCGTCTCCCAGTCATATTGTCCCAAACTTCCTTGTGCTAAGCAGAGTTTACTGATGTGATGAATGCCCCTATGAGCAGTAGGGCTGCTTGTCGAACCACAACATCTTCTCCTTCCTAATTACCTCCTTCTCTTAGTTCGGGATCTTCAAGAACCGTGATTAATTAGGTTGTTGGATAAGGGGCTGAAACCCTACGCAAGCAAAAGCGACCATCCTTGTCAGGGTAAACCACAAAAAATAACTAAAGTAACATGTGCTTAACCTTCTGGTACCTTGGCACAAGAGCAGTCAGGCTTAACTTACAAGCAATATGTACAGTATTTATGCAGCACTTAAACAGTAATAAAGTAAAAACATAACACACGAAAAATCCAACACAGTAATTTAGAAGTAATTTAGAAAAATAGAGGACATTTTAAAACATTATTTGATGCTAAAAACAATAAAAATCAAATCAGTAAAACCAGGGTTATGATTTTTTGTATGTTTAAAGTGAAAAATAGCGCCTACAAGATCGAAACACTAATCGCAGACATCTAGTCATGCAAGACCAGGCAAAGTCAAAAGTCATGACGGCAATGGAGCCCACAATGCATGGAGTGGATTTGTACCGGTCTCCACTTACCTTCGAATATTTGAAGAAAAGTTTCTGTGAAAGTAAAGTTCAACAGGGCAAGGAAGCTGGCGGTGTCCGAGGAGGAGTCGTCATTGTTGGGGATCTGCTGGAAGAAGTCGCAGTGAAGATTTCTGCTTTCAGACTTAGTCAGGAGTTGTTGCGATATCAGGCCAACTGGTGATGCACCTTGGGCGGATAGGTGAGAAGGTTGGTTGCAGTCTCCTCTCAGTTCTCACAATACATTTTGGAAAAACCAATTCTAAATCCCAATGTTTGGATTTGGGCTTTTGGGCTCCGCCAGCACAGTTTCGGAGGATTCATCATGACTGGAGCGGCACCACTTGAAGGGTTGGGAATCTCTCAGGTTGTGTTCAGGTGCTGGTTCAGGATGCCTTTTCTGTCCATGAGGATATTTTCAGTAGGTCAGTCAACCAGCCCTTGGAGTCACTCTGGAAGTCATGGGTTCAAGCAAGAAAGCAGGTCTCAAGCAGCAGGGTAGTCCTCTGAGGGCAAAGGCAGGCTTCAGGCAGCAGAACAGTCCTCTTCGTGCTGCAGGACAGACCTCTGAAGCAAACTGTAGGCACAGTCAGCAGGGGAGTCCTCTTAGAGGGGCTAAACCCCGAAACTGGTCCTAGGATGCTTGTTTCCAGTCCAGGGAGGACCTGGCTTGGCAGATCGGACTGGACTGTTCCCATGAGGCACAGGGTCAAGACTGATTTGCATATGGCTGGGTTCAACCTGGAATGGCATGGTGAGCAAAAAAACGATGGATTTAGGTCCAGATCTTTGTACTGGGGTGAACGTATGACATTGTTCTGCATTATGTCCATCAACTGTTGTTTTTGCAGTTGCAGATATAAAACAAAATACATAACTTACAATTGGCATGAATTCAAGCCCATCCAGAAGCTCCCCACATATATCTATCATAGCGTGAAAATAAATGAAATGCTATTGTTTCCCAGGCTGGTTTCATTTGCATATCCTACATTTCCACATCTGTTGAGCTCCCCTGAAGGTCAGGATCTCAGTAGACTTTTCCCAGTCCTGTTACCAAAGATTTGAAAGCAAGCACTCATCAGGGATTATAGTTAAAAATCTATATTTTTTCCTATACTTATATTTTCTTTTCCCCCATCACAGTCCCCAGTGGTACTTGACACAGTCTTTTTGGGAACTGCACTGGTTGCCCATCCTCAAATAGGAGAGCTAAAGATGGCAAATAATGTATGTGCATTTGTGTGTGTGTCTCTCTGTCTTTGTGTGCCTTTGTGTTCCTGCTTCTGCATGTCCTGGATGCTGCCTCTGTGTTTGTTTCAGATGGCCTTACAAAGCTGGAGCCCCCCACCCAGCTACCCCATTTAATGTGCTTACATTTCTGATTCTATTGTTGCCCTTTCCCATATTCTGACATATCTTTTGTCAAATTCCCCTGTCAAAATGCAAATCCACAATGTTATAGGCACAGTTTTGATCTTTTCCTTCTAGTTGCAGTATGGGCAGCCTCACAGGCAGTGTCACTCTTGAAAGATTGAACTGTGGGATGACTGGATGGATAAAAGATGGTAGTCAAATACAACGCTGTGGTGGTCTGTTCATCTAATTCCCTGGGTATTTGTAAATAAATTATACCTTGTGTTTTGTGTGAGTCTGCTACTTCTGGTTGCAAAAACAATCTTTATTTCTAAATATTAGCCTGAAATGTGTGAAAGATAAGAGAAAACGTTCCTCTTATGTATCTCTATACTCAAGTCATTGGCACCTATGTATTTTCCCTTCGCCATTCTTCAGCATTTTTACATCATAGTTTACGTAATCAGTGAATTTTTGCAAAGTATGTAACGGTGCTCCTGTGTTAACTGAACAAATTGGGGGAATTTAAGCATGCATAGTTGGGTTCTACTGCCACATTACCAGGGTGATGTTTTCAGTTCATTCACAATATTAAAAGTTACTAATCAGTGAATTCTTTCACTTTGTAATTAAATACTTTATGAAACCCAACATCATGGAATCCAGTGAATCTTTGTCCTGGCCCAGCAGGAACTGAATGTGAGGCAAAGCCCAACAGTACCCCCTTTACACAGTACTGATTGAGAACCTGGCGTGGCTTTCACTCTGTTGCCCACCTTCCAGTTTCAACTTGACATGGCTGTTGGACATGCTCATTTGTTACCTGGCACAGGTAAGGGCCTTTGAGAATGTCGTGCAGCCCCAGAGTGGCAAGAGGGAGCTGCCAAATTACCACTTACATAGTGCACCAAAATGCTCACCAGGAACTGGATGGAGCTCGTGGGCTTCTGCAACAGTGCCCAAAATATTAAAGTATTAGCTTATCTTTACTATTGATGGATATTTGCAATTTGTGGTCAGCAATATCCCTACTGTTTATCCATACAAATAGTACCTACATCAAAATCCCAATGACCAGTGGCATGACATGCAACTATGGGGCATATTAGCAAGGCTTGGCGATAATTATCGCTCAGCGCTCTTAGGGCGAGGATAATTATCGCTGGCCAACTCTGAATTTTATCGTGCAGATAGCGTGCTATCAGCAACGCTTATCTCCAAAGCTATAAAATTCAGAGCGCAAGCTGCCAACTGTGCAATTATCGCTGGACATACAGCGATAATCGCACAGGGTTTGGCGATAGCTTGCTGATAGGGCAAGGCATACTTAGCCATGATATCCACCTTCCATTGGATATCATGGCTAAGTCAGTTTCAAAGCAGGCGTAAGGAAAGTAGCGATAACAGAGGTTATCGCTACTTTTCTTGCCGCTATGCTTCTTAGCGTGAGGCTTGATAATAGGAGAAATGTCGCTTTTCTCCCGTTATTCTGGGGAGGAACGCCCACTTTGCATCTCATTAGAGATGCACAGCTGGGCGTTAAGGGAAAGGGCGAAGAAGCATGGATTCATGCGTTAGCGTGTCCTTGCTAATAGGGCGTTAAAATTATCACCGCTTTTCGTCCGTAAACGGATGCAAAAGCGGCGATAATTTTGCATTGCTTCGTCGATGATATGCCCCTATGTTGCATACAGCAGTGACACTTCTTGTGGCTAAGTAATGTATGACAGTGTTAGTACTAGCACTTGTGGGAAACACTGGCTTTTAATCACCCTCTGTACAATTATCTGCCAGAGCCACTGGTGATGGCACATACACTGGGAGGTAGATAATTGACAGCCATTATTGACCTGCAGATAAGGACAATAAGACTATTAGCAGCCCCTTCATACCACCAACCCAAAATAGGGGGCTGGGTGATAGAAGGAGTTGCTTCCCACATGAAGAATAGGAGAAACATTACTCCATTCTCCTATGGCGTGTGCCCTGCTAGGACGCCGGCCCACTGGAGGGACAGCGAGATGACACTGACTGAATGCTCACTTTGCAGGCTTGTAACAGTATCTACAGCCCACAAAAGGGGCATTCTGTTTTCCTGGTCAGCTCCCAAAGTTCCATCCTGGGTGCTAATCTGAGTTGAGTGTTATAGACTCTGGAAATTCCTTTGTGAAATGAGTCCTCTCCAACCACTGTATGTGCCTCATCCTATAGTACCTAAAGAATTCAACCAACAATGTTTATCCTTTGCCCGTGTGTAATACACAATGCTATAAATTTCCCATCCCCATAAAGATCACAAATGCAGTCCAGTGGAGTGGGTGCGAAAATGGGTTCAGCCAATTTGGTCTAGGATTTATTTGTTTTTGATCACCTGGTTTCTGACTTTCACTGTGAGTCTCATTACCTGAGTCTCACTAATGGTAATTGAACTGAGTATGTTTAAAACCAGTCTCCGCATTTTAAGATAAGGCAGCCAGGTTAAGGAACAGTGGGCTGGTTACACATGAACACTTGTCCACACAATTGTGCATATGTGTGCGGGCTGCATGTGTTGGACTAACATTGTTCACAGCCCAGTGTTTTCTCACACATATACTGGCACAGAAGAGACTCTGCAAGGATATGTATAACCTGCGGTAGGTCTTATAATATTAATGGCCATTCATAGATTGGTCAACAGGACTTACTGGAAAAGCAGTAATGCTTTCACTGTATTGTACATATAGGTGAAATCTGCCTTGGAGTTCAGATTTGCTCCACTTAAACCTTTACAATACAGCACCCTGTCAACTTGAGTAAAACACGCAAGCCGAAGTTAATATTGCAGGTTCCAATAAAGTATATATATATACACCTTATGGGTCGTCAAGAGTTGTCATATTCCTCTGGCTCAGCTTATAATAACATTCCAGACCTTTGTCCCACGTGCAGGGCTAAGTTAGCTACTCTTCTCCCCAGCAGAGGTAACACAATGCCTTTCCATACAAAGGGAGCAATTATCAGTGAAGGCACTGGGGGAAATCTGTACCTGATAATTAGCTGTCACACTGCACCTGCACTAGGCCAGCACAGGCTAAATGAACAGGGATGTAAAGCCGACACAGAAAGGACTTTCCTTTAAACGTTTGGTGGGAAGGGATTTGGCAGTGATGTCAGCTTAGAACCACTCTTCAGATCACTTTTGGACCTTTGGAAGACTCAGAAGAAGGATTGCCCTGTTTGCCTGCTGCTGAAAGGACTTCCTTTATGCCCTGCTGCCCTGCTGCCCTGCTGCTGGAAGGGCTGTCCTGCTGCCTGCTAAGCGAGGATGGAAGATTGGACCTGCCCCTTGAATCCTGGACCACCAGAGTGACTTCAAGGGCTAGCTCAGCTGAATGGCTAACTGAGTGAGATACAGGAACACAACAAGCTTCGGGGACCCTGCAACTTACCTGCCTGCTGCTGCTGGTCCCTGCTGGAGAAAGCCCTAGCCTGCATGTGTTTTCCCCAGGTCCTGGACCCTTAGTGTGGTGCTGGAGAGTTTCTTCAACCAGAATTACACATCTGGGACTTAGAAAGTTTTCACCAAGAACTGCTATGAGAAATGACAGGAGTCCAGGACCCACATGCAAGTGGATGTGCAGAAGGTGCATCCCCAGTGGAATTGACTTAGCCGCAGCTCCGCTGCCTTCTTCTCTGCTGCAGCAAATCCACTACAGTGGGACCACCTAGTGGGTACAGCCTGAAGCCCTAGTCTGCTGGGTGAATGTGAGCACCAGCAAAATTCTAAGTCCAAAGTTAGAAATCTTCACCTGGTTCGACGACAACCAGCACCCCCATCAATGATGATGACCCTAAAATCCAACTTTTCTTGCCCATGTGCTTTTCCCACCATCGTCAACGGCTTCAATAAACTTTCATCCAGTGGTTCCCCATTGTCAATTACCTCCTCTCAGCTACGCCTGCTGCCTTGTCCCACTGAGTCCCTACCTTCTCTACAACTTTTTTCTGAAATTTCATCTAAGTCCGAAGGTAAGTTGAGACTGGGCCCAACACACTCCAATCTGTGCTCCATCGTGGTCAGTCTTAACTTTAGTCTTTGCCCAGGTCTCATGCCACCAGTTACTGCTGCCACTTTGAACTTTAACTGGCACATGCATCAAGCTATTTTGCAACCGGCTGGGGCATGTGGAAATGTGCTTTTCAATGAGCACACCGGTGCAGGGGTCACCCTTCTCTGTCCACGGGTCCTTAGACCAACAAAATAGAGGATCCTTAGACCAACAAAATAGAGTTTGGCACTGAAGCTGGAATTCAAATAAAAAGTTTATTAATCACTCATGAGTGGGACTACGTTCACACAGCACTCTCAAGGGCTGCCTGAGGTAGTACATTGAAGTCACAGAACACAGGCCATATATACAGCTTTTTCTGCACTGGTAAGCATGTGGATACAAATAGAAGGTACAGGCCTACACAGGAATAGTTACCGACAAACATGGGCAGATGGGAATCACTTAGTCAGCAAAGTGGAAGGGGGAGCAGGAGTGCTTATGGCAGCACTAAGAGATTGGCAGTTGAGTCTGAGACCAGGTGTTCTGGCAGCTACAAACTCTTTAGGATACATATTGGTTTTTGCAGAGTCAGGAAGTCAACTAAAATAGACAGCACAGGCAGGGAAAAAGACGAGCAGCAGAGGATGGGAGAATTACAAAGCCAACAAAATGGATGTCATAACCAAGATGGTTTCAGCTTATGCTAACAGAAATTATTTCAGATTTCCACAGGTAGACTGAAGAAGAGATCTATGACAAGTACAGGCTAAATGCTGCCATGATCCTTGATCTGATTGCAGAATTGGATGCCATACTGCAGTGCCAGACTCACAGGACACATGTTATTCCCACCCATGTGCAGGTCTTATGTTCCCTGCACCTACTGGTATCAGGCAGCTTCCAGGGTGTAGTAGCTGTAGCTGGACGGGTGTCACAAACTTCCCTCTCACGTTTCTTCAATGCATTACTGCAGGCCATGTTGACAAGGATACACCACCACATTAGCTTTCCCGCAACCCCACTAGATTTGCTTAACACTAAACTAGACTTCTAACAGGTAACCCGGTTTCCCCATGTAATAGGTTGCATAGATGGAACTCATGTTGCCATTTGTCCACCATCAGTGAATGAGTACATCTTTAGGAACCACAAATCATATCATTCACTGAATATCCAAGTAGTCTGCAATGCCAAACATATCATCACTGACAATGTAACCCAAAACCCTGGCAGCACACATGACTCATACATATTTAGACACAGTGGCATACACACTCGGCTCTTCGGGGGTGAATGTGGAGAAGGACATCTGCTTGGTAAACATATGTTACATTCACTCTGACACTATGGCCTAATGGAAATGCATATCAGTTACTAGCCGTTTGCTTACTACCCTGTAGGTAACAGCGCATACGCCGTATGCAACTACATGCTGACACCATACCTCAACCCAACTTCCCCAAGTGAGCAGCGTTATAATGCAGCGCACATAGCAACCTGAAATGTCATAGAGCGCACCTTCGGACAGCTGAAGAGTAGGTTTCGCTGCCTCCATAAGACTGGCAGGGCGATGCAGTACCGACCAGACAGCTGCTGAAGAATAGTGGCCACATGTGCCATGTTACACAACATCGCTACTAGGAGAGGCATATCCCTGGAACTGTCAGACCGAGAGCCTGAGGAGGACAACCAGCCAGGGCCACAACTACGAGCAGCAGCAGGGGCTAGCTTAGCAGAAGGGAGAAGGAGACGTGCCGAAATTACACAGCATTATTTTTGAGGTGGGTAATGATGAGACACGACACATCATGTTTGAACTGTACTTCATGTATTTGCATTTAACAATGTGGTTGTGTTAAAGCACACATACCAGTTGCAAAATAGCACAGTGAGTGTAAACAACATAAACAACAAGACCTCATTATCAGACTTGGATGTCAGTCACTACTATAGCATTGTCAATGGTTACATCACCATCTGTGAGTTAGTCTGCCAAGGCCACACTATTTCTTCCGACGACGTACTCCCAAACGCCGTTCTCTGGCCTCATTCTCATCCCTCATGGAGGCTTCAGAAGGTGTTGTGCTCCTAGTGGTGCGCCTCCTGCATGTAGTGACTGGCACCAACAGACTACTGAGGCTGGACGCCTCCTCACTCCCCTCTCCTCCCGTTACATTAATGCCCTCAGCAGTAGCAGTCTGAAATTGCTCTACCCCATTAGTAACCTGGACCAGTGCCCTGGCCACATTCCCACAACAATGGCTCATTTCGAGCTGCATGGCCACAGACTGACGGGACAGCAGTGCTGTGTTGTTTCTCAGGCGGTTGTTTGATTTTTTGTAGCCATCTAGGCGCACTAATAATTGGCGATGCCTTTTTCTTTGTGACACCTGGTCCTCCTGCATCACCCTGCATTGCTCATGCATGGCTTCATTGGACTGCCTATTACCTTCCACCACTGCTGTAGTCAGCTCTTTAACACAGTCTCTCATTTCTGCCATGTTGTTCGCCATTTTGGTGAGTTGTGCCTGCATTGAGCTCAAGTCACTTTCGTCCTCTGGTGATGACATCAGTGCCCTTGACCAGCGCCTCCAGGTCAGGTTTGTGCTGCGCCGGACCTGTGACTGGGGTCTTGTTGTGGCTGTACCTCCAGTCTGGCTTGTCTGGGGAGCTGGTTCACTCTCCTCCTCAAATTCCATGAGCTGAATTGGTGCGACTGGAGACCTGCATCTAGTGGGTGCAGAGTCTGTGCTTTGTGGGGTCACAGGTGTTTCCACATCTACCTCAGCCAGAGTCTCCTGGGTGTCTCTGCCTTCACTTTCCTCCGACTCCTCTGCTGCTGCATTTGTGATGTTAAACAGTGCAATTTTTAGTAATTCTCTAAATAATCTCGCGTCACATTCATTATCATTTTTGTCTCATTAAATTACTATCTGACACACAGTGATCACGTGTTTTACTCCCTTGTTGTATTTGCCTACCAGCTTGCCTTCCCTGCCTGTAACTCCCATAATGCATTTGGGTGTTGCAAGTAAAATGTGGACTGGAGTTTGATTCAGAACACTAGAGCAGAACTCATGTGATCTTTCTTAATTGATAATCAGCTTTAAATGGGCATTTGCATGCATCTTACCGTGTGAAGTACTGGCCGCTGCTGAGGTGTCTAACTGTGTCACTCCCACTACAGCTTCAAGCTGGAGTGTGGACTCGACTAGGTCCTCCATGGGTGTATTCCCAGGAAGTGTTACAGGTCCCCCTCCAGTCTTCTGTGCTCCTTGAGCCTGTCTGAATTCCTCTCCTGGGCATGGCTGCGCAGGTCATACCACCTTTTTTTCAGTTCGTCAATTTTGCGGTGGGTGACCCCCACTGCGTTTACTTTTGATTGTATCCTGATCCAGATTTTCCTCTTCTCTGACTCTGGAACATGAAGAGATAGTTTCCCAAAAACCCTATTGTGGCTCCTGACAACCTCCTCAATTAGGATTTCTAGTTCCTTTTCAATAAATTTTAGTTTTAGTTTTCTTGCAGCTGCTTTCTTCCCTGATGCCTCTGAATCCATGTTTTTGGCACAGGACAGTATTTGCAAGCCCAAAATTGCTTTTCTGCTGTGCTCCTGCACTCAGCCTCCTCCTCTGACTCTCTCAGTGCATTGGAAAAAGCATGGGATGCATCACTTCCTGGTTGTGATGTCATCACCATGCACCATAATCGACTCGCTATTTGCGATTTTGCTATTAGCGATTTTGCTATTAGCGATGTCGCAGATAGCGATTTCTTTATTAGCGATTCGGTAACACGCAATCACATTATGCGATTGCGAATTTTATGATTCGCTAATTTTCTCTAATTTTTGCATGCCTTGAATTTGGAGATTTCTTAATAGCTATTCAGTAAAAATCGCTATCAAGAAATCTCTATTTCGGACTTTGATGCATGTGCACCTAAGTAGCTAGATTTCACTTAAAACCTTTAAAGAATATAGCTTCATTTCTACTGATGGGATTTAACTCATTTTTGGTCTCATATTATTACTTAAAATGTGCTTTTATCTCTAAATTGTTTTGGAATTTTTCTTGTGATATGTTTTCACTTTATTACTGTTTGTGTACTGCATAAACACCTTAGGCGTTACCTTTAAGTTAAGCCTGACTGCTTTTGTGCCAAGCTACTAGGGTGTTAAACTCAGGTTACTTTAGTGACAATTTGTGGTTCATCCTGACAATAATTTTGTTTATTTATTTAAGTGGGTTTTACAATGACCTCATCCTTGGTCATCAAATGTCAGCACCCCAGGGCCACCTTGTCCACACACCTTAGGTCAAAACAGAT
Source organism: Triturus cristatus (assembly GCF_964204655.1). Lineage (NCBI taxonomy): Eukaryota > Metazoa > Chordata > Amphibia > Caudata > Salamandridae > Triturus > Triturus cristatus. The sequence goes on from NC_140591.1 coordinate 1,530,951,771, forward strand.
TATGGTGAGGGAGCTGTATGATCCCGCAAAAGTGATGGCAGCATGAGGCCTGTAATTAAGATTCCACCCATATCTCACTGTGAGACTGGCTTAAATACATGTTGAGTTGTGTCTGCGTCTTTGAGAAAATGACTGCCCAGTCCTCCGCTCTGTGCCAGGACCACAGACAACAAAAATCAGTCCTTCATGTCCAACACAATGAGTCAGCCATTGCGGCGTGATTCAAAACATACAAACCCTTGGCCTTCATGCCTTCAAGACAGCTACTGCCATTTGTGGGCAGAGGAAGGAAGGGCAATCACCACCTCTAGGATACAGGCAATCCAATCCCATTCCACTCTCTCTCTACTGCCATGGCACTTGTGAGCCACACCCACCCTTGGTATCTTGTCAAAGGCATGCTCAACTGATATGAGGCCATATAATGGAACTGAGAACATTTCTGTTGATCATCACAATCTGCCACTGTCCTGCTCTACATGGATTACAAAACTGCAGGTGCCACATCAGTTGATGGGTGAAGCTTTAGATATATCTTCAGTCAGTATGTATGTAGACCCATCCAGATCTCACCAGCTGTCCACGATGCAGAGGGGCATTAGAGGGTGGGATCCACGGCACCACCAGAGTAGACAGTGCACACCAAGCTTGAAGCGGTCACTGGCGGCTCAAATCAACAAGCACATGAACACTGATTCCTCCTCATTGTTTTTCAAGAGGTGGGTCAATGGTGATTCCCAATCGTGTTGTCTTTGTTAACTGTGAGTCACACCATCAACTGTTCATGTGGCCTACACCTTTGAACCCTGAGATATCAGCATATGATGAAGAATGAGCAGCATATCCTGCTAAACCAAGTACCACTGCCTAGAATCATCACTTGAGCTCCCCGTTCCCTGGCTATGTGGTACTGAGTGTCACCTACTAATCGAGAGGTCTGGCTTTAGCTTTTCATTCTTACAGACAGAATGCACTGTTATTTTATTTCTGGTGAGTTATAAATATTTTGTTGGTGGATTATTCCGTGCACAAGACTCCTTCCTCTTGAGCGTGATTTCTCTAAAGAGCTCAAAAGAGCTCACTCTAGAAACCTATTGGCTTTCCAGTACATATATTATTAGATGGACACTGAATGTGCGCATACCTGTGGCAGCCATCTTTGAATGGATTTTGTTGTGCTTTACATGGCTGTGGCAGAAGCACACATTTTGATGGAAGCCGACTTTGAATGAATTTTCTTAAATTATGAAAATCAATTGAAAGATGGCTGCTGCACATGCATGTGCAAAAACAACAGATGATGGACAGAATGCAGAACAATGTCATACATTCACCCCAGTACAGAGATCTGGGCCAAAATCCATCATTTTTTTGCTCACCATGCCGTTCCAGTTTGAACCTAGCCATATGCAAATCAGTCTTGACCCTGTGCCTCATGGGAACAGACCAGCCCGAACTGCCAAGCTAGGTACTCCCTGGACTGGAAACAAGCATCCTAGGACCGGTTTCAATGCATGCCAAGTGCAGCAGTCAGTTGGCAGCATTCAGATTCTAGTGGGAGAGAGGAAGTTAATGAAGTGAGTGGGTGGGGGCACAGAGGGAACAGGGAAAGTTTTAGAGGGAGAGAAAATAGTGCCTCATATGCAATGCGAGGACGACTTCAGCAGTAAAGGAACACAAGTGATTCTATCAAAACACTGTGAGACTGAAATGTGAAGCCATTTAGATAGATAGATATGTTTATTTCAGTTAATTAAAACCATAGCTGTATACAGCACTATTCAATAAATAAAAAACATTCATAAAAATTACGATAACAAAAAAGATGGACTAAATTATCCCGAGGCTCATGATAACATAAACTTTAGCATAAAAACCAGGGAGGGGGTAAACCAAGGATGATATACTAGTTTTCTAAGTCTAATTTGTAATGTTGAGCCATCCACCCTAGAGCTCCTGGTTTCCCCTGCAACCGTCCAGAGAACTGATGCTAACCTGCCCATATATATTGCTCATATAAAGTAAACAATCATGAAGAACAGGTGCTGTCAACCATAAGACTGCATGGTATTCATGTCTCCCAAAGGTATTCAGTGCAGACAAACGATCACACTCTGCCATAGATGGGGTTCCTGCTCCCTTCTCCTTACGTGGGCATCGATAGAGGGCCAAATTTTCTTTATTCAAACGTGGATAGCTATTTCTAATCATACCTCATATTACCTCTCCTAATACTAGATGTAAAGTGAAGATGGGGCCTAGCAAAATTTGCTATAAAGTGCAAAGATGAAAATGAACAGCATCAGGCTGGACCACTAGCTCGTCGCTCCTTCATCGGCAGCAGTGTCAGCTTATGTTCTCTTGTTTCTCATTATTTCTCATCGTGTCTTATATTGCCTCTTCCATGATCTCAAGTATAAAATGCAGATGTAAAGGTGCTAAATTTGCTCTTTCTTAATAACAGATGAAATGTGCAGATGTGAAACTGCAGATTTCGTTAAAAAGTGCCAAGATGAAATTGAACAGCATCAGGTTGGACCAGTAGCTTGTTGCTTGTTCATGGGCAGCAGTGCCAACTCGTGTTCTCTTGTTTCTCAGTATTTCTCATCATATCTTACATTTCCTCTTCCATGTTGCCAAGTATAAAGTGCAGATGTAATGGTACTGTTCTCTCTTCCTTAATACCAGATATAAAGTGCAGATGTGACAGTGCAAGATTTGCTATAAGTACCAGGATGAAATTGAACATCAGGCTGGACCACTAGCTCGTCACTCCTTCATAGGTAGCAATATCACCACATATTCTCTTTTTGAACAATCCAGAGCACTACACGCAAAGTATGTGTGATCCGTCAATATTGTGGATCCAATTTTTTAATTAGTATAAACACATCAAAATAGCACAATTTTAGACAAAGTCCATAAAAAATTAACAGCCAGAAAATTTGTTGACACGCAGGTTAGAAGATGACGCACACAGAGGATATGTGTTTTGTTGTGTTGATTACTTTTTCAAGGCTTGCTGATAGTGAGAAAACGCTCCATATATTCTTCTCCAGAAATGGGGTTTTAACATCAGTATTTCCCTTGAATTAACAAGGGAGGTAAATGGAAAGTCCAATCTCATAATGTCTCGAAACCTGGGTGAACTGGATGTACAAAACTACTTAAGTACTCACATATCTTTGGGATTGCACCATTCAGTCAAAGTGCAAACAGTGGATATCGGCATGGGCTTTTTTTCGGCCTGTAGTATTACTTCATACAGAGTGGGTCGCAGAGATACTTCTTAAAGAGCCTGTACGGGTTGCTTTCCACTGGCTATGGGCCTAAAAAAGCCCGTGCCGATATCCAATTTAAGGGCTGCAATTAAGGAGGTGGTCGTTGGCTTTAATGATTTCAGATGTAAATGATAAGACAGTTGATCTTACAGCCAGACACTGAGGTATTTATAGCAAGACCTTCTTGATACCCGCAGGCTGCCAAGGAGCAGCTCTCTTTCTTTTCAATCTTCCTTCCAAACACCATAATCTGGGTCTATGTAAGATTCACATCCATTTCATTTTCAAAACAGTAAATATGGAGATATAATAGCTTTTGTGGTCCATTTACAGTCAAGTTCATCAGAACTATAATAGCCTACTGTAATGAAGTTACCTGACAGTACTCCCGTCTTGGTGGTTATTATTTGACAGCGTCTAGATGAGGACTTAACTCTGATATAAAAAGATTAAAAAGCATTGGGGCAAGGACGCACCCTTGTTTCAGGTCCCTCTTGACTGTGATTTTGTACAACAGGCCTTCGTTAGTGGAAAGTTTGACCTTTGCCCAGTTGTTTGAGTATAAACATTGGATAGTACATAAAAAAGTTGCAGGGATGTTCCGACCGGCCAGCTTTCTCCATGGAAGATTTCGATTAACATGAATGAAGGCCTTGAAGAAGTTCACAAAACTGGTACATAGAAGCTGTTTTATATTGATGACATATTTCTCGGCAATCATTGAGAGCACAACCAGGTTATCTGTGGTTCTAGATTTGGCTCTGAAACCTGTTTGATTGAAAGCAATTAGATTTTCTCTTTCCATCCAATTTTTCAACTTGGACAGTAGCAGGCTATCAAAGATGTATGAGCCCACATCCACAAGGGCCATCATATGGTAGGTATCTGGAGAGGCATAGGGGCCTTTCTTGTAGACTGGTTGAAAGGGAGAGCCACTCCATAATTCAAGGTATCACCTTCTCAGATAAACAAAAATGTGATAAAAAGTGAAAACGGGTGCACCAGAACTCAGAATCCTGTTTATATCTAGCTGCAGGGAACCCATCTGGGCCACGTGCACTGCTTCCTCTGCTTTTCATACTTTTTTCTTTGATTTCACTCAGAGAAAAGGAACAAATATATTGTAGAATGATCTTGACCTATCAGGAATGGATTTAGATCCTGGCTTTTGTATAGACACTTGATATGCCTCACCCATGATTGTAGTGTGACATCATTGTCTTTTATGGATGTTGAATCTCTGGCAAGTTGCTTAATTAAAGGCCAGAGAGATTTACTAATAATACCTTTGTCAGCTTACACAATATCTATCCAATCCTGGTTAACTTGGCCTCTTTTGCTATTCAAACTGCCTTTTTGTAAGCTTTTCATAACTCCCTTCATTTTTCACGCTGAGTTATGGGATCAGAATGGAAATGAATGGCTTACTTTCCAATTTCCATTGGTTGACATTGAACCTTTAGTTAAAGTACCATTTTTGATGTTTTCCTGGTCGAGATCTCAGCAGGGACCGTCTAGTGGGTTTTAGGAATTATGCTTTAAGTTCATCTTGGGTCTTTTGTCATGCCATATTTGGGTCTCCAAGCTCCCAGTTTAATGTTGTTCTAGTTCTGCTAGTTTAGTAAAGCCATTGAATTAGAATCAGGGAAGTGAGATGGACAAGGAAGCCACCCAATCATATGTAAGGGAAAAACCTAAAGCTTACTCTATGTATTGCATTGTCCTCAATAGGTCTTCAGCAGCAGACAATTACCTGTAAGTGGGAGCTCATAAGTGTGGATGTCCCTGAAGATGCATCTTTTCTGGTAGCCTTTTGGCCTATACTTAAATTGACAAAATTAGATTACACAAAGGAACCAAATTAATGCTGATTATCCTCCTCACTCTTTCCCTATATCACCTTTCTTTGAAAGTATTGTAAATCATCCCCCGGTATGCACAAACACTATACAAAAAATACCAATAAAATAAAAAGTCTGTTTCTTATATTCTTTCTAGTAATGTGTATTCTCAGTGATTTTCTGCGCATTCTGATCACATGTGCAGTTTGTCTCTTTATAGAGTTTGGACAGTGGCATTTTTATTTTCATATCTGCCCTCTTGTAATTGAATTACAAACACGAATGCTGGGTATCTTGATACTGACATTTTTGTCAGTATGAAGGTTTAATGTATGTAACGTATGGGTATACGCCCTTCTTAAAAACAGGTTCACACACACCTTGCATGATTGCTTGGAACTAGATTCCAACTGGGAACTTAAAATTGGGTGCCCTTTGCAAACAAATACTGGATGGACTGGGTCAAAACGATAAGCATTTGTTACAGCACCATATTTCCTTCTACATACGTGTATTTTTATTAGATACTGAGCGCACCTATAAAATTTTAAGTTACTTGGACTGTTTATAGTGGCTGATTTGCTCATTGCACATTTTATATTGTTTTGTATTGGGTACCCACTATATTGTTCACCTCCCCATTAATACTTGATTGATTTTTTTATGCTCATCTTTTTATTACCATATGTCAGTATATGTTGTCTACATTCTAGGTTTTGATATTATTCATTGGCCCTCATTACAAGCGGCCCGTAAATGGTGGGATAATTATCACACCTGATAAAATTAGGCTCCGCAGGGCCGGAATAAATCAGGTGTGATAAAATCACCTGATGGCAAGTTTTTGGGGAATAACATGCTTACCGCACCAAAATCCGCATGTAATAACCAATATCAGGACTTTTACTCTGATAAATTTCAGCAGGTTTTATTGACCTTTTGGAACATATCAGGAAAAAACATGAGGGTGTGATAATTATCACACAACTTGTGATTGCAATCCCTGTGCTAACACAGGTTTGCACGGGGATCGGAATTTAGCCCCATACTTGTAATGAGGGCAATAGTGTTTAAATTCACAACTAGTTGGGTTCTTGATGTGTAATATGGTTAAGGAATTCCCATGGGATTTCGCTGGTCACATCATTAATCAAAATCACCATTGTTGGGGGGCGTGGCTTGATGCCACGGTGGATGGTGGTGCTGATCTGAGGCTTCTCTGGACGACGGGGACTGGCCGTGCTTTGCAGCCACCAACTTCTTTGTGGTGAGGACCCATGGACACCGGAAGAGGCCCTGACACCCAGAACTCATTTTCGGAGCTTTCCCGGTGACGAACATGCAGTTCTCCCCATGGCGCACCTCTCCTGATTTCTTCATAGATCGCAACCGCCATTTTAGGAGCAACGATTCTGCATCAGTCTGACGCCTGGTAAAGCTAATATTAGTCTCTGCCCTGCAAAAGCATTCCTCTCTCCTCTGAAGTGACTTTTTAAAAGTCTGTCAATGCTCTTTATGTTTGAGGAGGCTGAAGAAGCTTCCTTTTTTTATACAAATTTTAGCCAGTCATGCTGCAGCTGCCATTTTGTCCCCATACATTACTTCTGCTACAATGATCTTGCTGGGGATTTGTAGAAGTTATTCCTGTCTAATGTAATTTATTCTTCCCTAATCAAGCATCTTGTGAGAGATACCCCCGAAGTTACTCCTGTGGGAAATGTTTTGTTTTTCTGCATGACATAAAAGTCTTTCAAGCTCTGCAGAATGTGACCGCCATTTTGGGTGCACCAACTATCCTTCATTTAAGTGCATGGGGGAGTTGAAGAGACTCATATACTGTGTGATTCTATCCAGCCACATTACGTTTGACATTTGGGCCTCATACCACTCCCCTGCCATACTTTTACATGGGCTTTTGGAGGCGCTCTCATCTTTAATGTTTCTTCAGTTGGGCTATAACTGAGAATGTTTCATACTACTTTCTTTTGAAGCAACTGAACATATTTTCTTCTCCACTAAAGGGCCGTTAATATTTCTTTAATACAACTTTGTATTTGAATAAATAAAATAATCTGCATATATGTATCTTATTATGAGCAGACTGAAAACATTGGGCTCCCCTGTGCTTTGCTTCTCGTAGACCTTCATTAAAAATTCTAAGATTTTTACGGAATTTTCTAAAATGGAGGACTCTTTGGGTGCTATTTCTAAAACCTTGCCATCTTCATACAACACTGCTCCTGCAACACTGAAGGCTAATACTAAACGTCGGAAAAAAGACCCTCTTTCTCCTCCGAAATCTTCCTCACCTGTCTCTTTGGACATGTTATTGCAGAAGATATGTGCGCTTTGACCCTTCATGGAGGAAACAACTACCAAGCTGCAGTTTCTGACAGAAAATTGGTCTCAGATGAATGATCGCCTCACCTCTGTGGAACAAAACGTCTCCTCTGATGCGCACACAAATGAAAAAGTTAATGTTCTTCAATCTCAAGTCTCCTCACTTCAACGCCAAATTGAAGACCATGAAAACAGAAATAGAAGAATAATCTTCGTATTTTTGGTCTGCCGGAGGGCTCAGAGGGCTACGATCCTCTCTCTTTTTTTTAAATCAATCCTTCCAAAACGACTACATTTACCAGCAGGAACATCACTCAACATTCAACGTGCTCGTGGATTGATCATCAACGCACAGATATAGCCTCTTCTCGAAGACCAAGAGGGGTTATCATGTACTTTCTTGAGTATACCGATCTACGTAAAATACTTTCAGCAGTTAAGTCAATGCAACGTCTTTCATGGTCAGACTCCACATTATTTTTTGCTCAAGATTACGCTAGAGCCACAGCAAACAAACGCAAGGAATTTCTCAACATGAGACCTGATCTCCCAGCCATGGGGGCTCAATACGGCCTTTTCCATCCATGCCTCTTTAAGGTTACTTATAAGAACAAGACTACGACATATGATGAGCCTGTCAAATTGAAGAATTTCATCAATTCCTGTAAGACGTAATCCATGGAGCTTCCTGGGGCAATGCCATCTCAACACGTTTGATGTTTTTCTTCTTTATTCATGGTTGTACTTTTTTTCTTGAAATCTAATATCACAGAGCTCTAGTTTATGGTTTATTGACTCATTGTTGTTCACTTTTTGTCATATTCATCTTTTATCAAGTTTATTTGTTATGTGATTCTATTTCCTAACTTCAATTCATTTTTATGGTAACTGCTCTTTTTTCCTTTTCCCCAGGGTTGTCCTTATTTGTTCCTGCCATTTATCCTTACCCCCTTTGCAATGAAACGGTGTGGGCCATCCCTTTTCTGCGTTCTGTTGAGCCTGAGCGTGCCATCCTTCCCGTGTGGTCTCACCCCCCCCACCTTCCTATGATGTTTTTTGGTGTAGGCATGTTGTTTTTCCTTTATTTTTACTCTTCTCTTTTTTCGCCCTTCCCTCTTCTTTTTCTGCACTACTTCTTTTTTCAATCTATATCTTTTCTTCTTTTTCTGGTTTATTGCCTCATACTCATATCTGCTTTCATCGTTCTTGAATTCCCCCTATTGCTGTAATTTATACTCTCATGGTTGGATTGTCTCATATCCTATTTTAAACTCTCTGATGGTTTGTTTAGACCTTCATATTTTTGGTATCCTATTGTTATTTGTATGTCTTTGAAAATCATTACATGGAATGTCAGAGGTTTGAATTCTCCCATCAAAAGACAACGTGTTTTAACTCATTTATCTAAATTGGGAGCCGACATTGCTTTTTTTATAAGCATCTCATCTAACTGCTACAGAATCTTTGAAACTGAAGAAAAGATGGGTTGGGAATGTATTTTTTTCACCAGGTGATGGTAAACGTAATGGTGTGATAATTCTTTGTCATAAATCGGGCAGTATTAACCTACTTTCTCAGCAGTCTGATGAAGAAGAAAGATAGTTATATATTAAATTACAAATTAGAGGTGTTCCAGTCTCTTTGTTTAATGTTTATGCTCCCAGTAATGGAGATTCCACATTTTGGTCGTCCTTATCCCAGCAAATTTCATCTTGTATTGATGAAAATTTCATTTTGGCTGGTGATGGCAACCAAGTGTTAGATCATTTTATAGACCAAAATTCAATGTTTTTTTTTAGACCTCATAAAGCACATACATTATTTACCCAGATTATTCAGAAATATAAACTCATACCTGCCTGGAGAATTTGTAATCCTACTACGAGGATATTTACATTTTTCTCCCCAGCTCATCAAGCCCAATCTTGTATTGATTACTTCTTTGTTTTGCATAATATTTCTCAGTCATTAAGAAATGTGGATATTGGTTCCATTTTAATCTCTGATCACGCTCCCATTTCTATTCAATTGGATTTAATCCCAACATCTAATTTATCCAAAAGATGGCGATTTAATAACTCACTTCTTTTGTATCCGAATGTTGCCTCCTCCTTTGTCTCCTTTTTTTAATGAATGTTTTTCCATAAACCAAACTGAAAATCTTCCCTTCTCCGTAATCTGGGATGCATTTAAAGCAGCTGCCAAAAACTTCATTATTGGTTTTGTTTCCAGAAAGCATAAAAATGCATGCAAAGTAACTAATGACCTTCTGGCTGAGATAAAGAGATTGGAACACTCCTATTACTCCACGAAATCCAAATCTTGTCTTTCACAGCTTCACAAAGCAAAATTTCAATTTAAGAAGAAGTCAGCAGATAATGCTTCACTGTAATTGTTGAAATCCAGCGCAAACTTTTACGGGGGTCAGAATAAGGCTGGCAAGCTCTTGGCGAATTACCTGAAAATTAGGCATAATAAGTTTGATATTGACTCCATTATGGATGATCACAATACACTATGAACTAAAGACTCGGAGATATTAAATGAATTTCTTATTTTCTATAAATTCCTATTCACGCCTGAAGTTACACTCTCAGATTCCAATCTTTTGCAATTTCTCTTAAGCATTCACAGATCCTCTAATGCCCAGCTTGATTTCACTCCCTTAGAATCTAACATTTCACAACAGGAACTTCCTAACACTCTTCAAACACTCAAAAAAGACAAAGCCCCGGGACCTGATGGTTTCACAATTGAATTTTTCACACACTTCGCTCCAATTCTTCTCCCCAAGTTACTTACTCTTTTACACCTTTTCACACATTCAGGGGAATCTTCTGGATCCTTTTAGAAGCTCTAATTTGTTTAATACCCAAGGAAGGGAAAGATTTTAAATATTGTAAGAATTACAGGCTCATTTTACTCATTAATATTGACTCTAAAATCTTTTCCAAAGCCTTGGCTATTCGCCTCAAGTCTTTTCTCCCTCAACTATTGGGTGCAGAAAAATCTGGTTTTGTTAAGGGAAGTCTCATCTCTGATAATACTCGCTTATTTTTCGATATTTTATCAAAAGCCACTCACTTATCACATCCATTAGCAGCAGTGGCCTTAGAAGCGGAGAAAGCATTTGATCGAGTTAATTGGTCTTATCTTTTTCAAACACTCAAATGGTTTGGTTTTTGCCCAAAGATCATTTCCCTGATCTCCATTTTATATTCTAACCCGTGAGCAGCCGTTTTTGTTAATAGTACATCACCTCCCTATTTTGATCTGAAAAGAGGTGTCCGACAAGGTTGCCCTTTATCCCCGTTCCTCTTTAATTTGGCATTGGAACCTTTTTTGTCCAGAATCCGTCAAAATTATACATACAAGGTTGTGATACTAATGACATGCAAGTTAAATTAGAAGCATATGCTGATGATATCTTGTTATTTTTCTCCAACCCACAATCCTCTGTACCTGCCTTTTTACAAGAAGTGGACCTCTTTGCCTCTGTTTCTGGCTATTAGCTTAATAGAGACAATACTTCCTTTAACTAGATATACCTTCAAAAGATGATTTTAAATCTTCACATTTTCCTTGGAATCCACATCATATTAAATATTTAGGTCTTTATTTTACCTCTTTAATTCCAACAACATTATCTCTTTGTATGGTGAATTTAAATACATTAAATTTCCACTCTAACAACTAAATGGCATCCCTCATATCTCTCATGGTGGGGCCATCTAGACACTATTAAAATGATGCTTGCCCCTTTAGTTCTGTATACTATTTCCAATATCCTAGTTCCCATTCCCTTATAATTTTTCACAAAAATCAACCCCACACTATCTTCTTTCTTATGGAATAATAAAAAATCTTGCATGTCTCTGCTGAGATTAATAAAACCAGAAGTAGAAGGTGGAGTCAATTATCCTGACTTTCCTACTTACCAAATATCTTTCTTACTTCTCCAGGCCTCCAGGTGGATATCTGACTCCCCACTGGACTGTCCTCTATGGGTCCATCTTGAACGCTCTTTTCTCTCTCCTTTCTTGTTTAAAGAAATTCTTTCTTTCACCTGTAAACCACAACCCATTTTTACCCCGGTTCTCAAACAAACCCGTAAACTTCTAGAACCTACTCCAATCACTCCATCTACTGACCCAGACTCTTTCTTTCATTCCACATTATGGCATAACAAATCTATTCTGATTTGTGGAAAGCCCTTCTATTGGAAAATCGTGAGACACAAAGGCTTAATATGGACAAACCAGCCTTTCTGTCAAAATGAAGTCTTGTCTTTTTCTGAAGCTAGTCAACTTTTTGACTTTGCCCCTTCTTTCCATTCCAAATATAATCTGATTAAAAAAGCCCTTTCAAGTGCAAATACTCAAGTTTTATCTCATCCTGAACCTTGCCAGGTTAACAGTTTCCTACTTTCCTGCCCTAAAGCTTCCACTATTTACACTCAAATCTGCTCCTCAAATGTAAAGAAAAAGACTAAGGTTGAACTTTCTTGGGAGGAAGATCTTGTAGTGGTTTCGTCACCTTCTATATGGAATAAAATATGGTCCAAGATCAGGAAAACCTCTACGGCAGCTAACACTATGCAAACATTATTTTTTATTTATAATAGGCTTCTGCTGCACCTGGTTGTATTAAATAAAATACATAATTAAGTACCTGATACCTGTTGGTCCTGCTCTTCCCCACTTGCTGATTTGAAACATCTACTTTTTACATGCCCACATGTATATGCATTCTGGATAATGGTATGGGCTCAAATTAATTTAATTTTCAACTGCAACTTCCCTTTCTCTATTACACGTTTATTTTTGGGTAGTCTATCACCCATTTGGGAAGATTGCATCTCCAACATACAGATTGTTAATTTCTTATTGGCAGTAGCTTTTCAGCAGATTACTAAGAGTTGGAAAGATTCTACAAACTTATCATTTTAAGCATGGTGGTATGTAGTATGTTACAAACACAGATGGGATACAGCACTTGTTCATCCCATCCATTTAGCCACAAAGCGTTTGAAACTATGGTTACCTGTTACAATGTTCATTGATTCCAGTGCCAAACGTTCTTTCTCCCTAACTCCTATTCAACAGGAAGTTGCTCGACCTTCACGATATTCTCTAGTTTAATGATAATAACATTTCATAATGTATTAATATTCTTATGCTACTATTATATTTTTTTATTCAAAGTAGATGAGATGCATTGGTTATATTGTTATCTTACTGCTTTGCCATTCCAACCTAGTCATGTTTGCATGAGATTTTATACTAATTGACTTTCTTTTATTCTTTCTTTTTCGTTTTCTATTTTTTATTTCTTTTTCTATTTATTTATTTATTGTTCATCATAACATTGTATTCTTATTGCTTGTTTCCCTAATAAAATTACTTTTTGAACAAAAATCACCATTGTTGTGAGAATCACTATAAAAAAGATGTCCTCAGTTTTCCAGGGGAGAGAGAAGCATTGTTGACTTCAAAGGACCTTGAGGTTTCTCTACGAAGGCTACTGACTGGGAACCCACCAGAGTCTCATAAAATAGGATTTATATGACCTTGCAGGCTCCAGCACACCTTAACCTCTTCTGTGCCCATGACGAGATAGTCTCGTCATGGAGCACGGTCGCGCTGTGCCCATGACGAGACTATCTCGTCATGAACCCCACCCACTAATGCAACGCCCGGCACAGGAGGGGGAAAGGGCGTGGCACTGAAGGGGTTAAAGCCTTGCCTTTAATGTGTACAGCAAATGCAACACACCCCTCAGGATGACAGACCTTCATATGTTAGTGATTACTAGTCAGGGTTCACTAGGAAGGGAATTCATACAATGTAATATGCGGTCTGTTTTCATATATTCGCTCTTTCTTTTTTCATAATCTCCATACCTCTTTTAATATTTGTCAAAATATTTCTGTGCAAACTCTGTACTAGAAGGTTTTATAATAAAATGCTATTAAATGGTAGTTAATTGTTCTTGTGGGTGATCTCACAAGAGAAGGTTGAAGGGAGGCAGCTTAAATAACAAGTAATGCCATGTTACAAAGCATGCCCCCTCCTGGTAATTCAGAGGACAATCAATCAATCAATCATGGAACTTATATCGCGCACTACTCACCCGTAAGGGTCTCAAGGCGCTTGGGGAAGGGGGTCTGCTACTGCTCGAACAGCCAGGTCTTGAGCTGTTTCCTGAAGGCCAGGTGGTCCTGGGTCATCCGCAGGTGGACGGGTAGGGAGTTCCAAGTCTTAGCTGCCAGGTAGGAGAATGACCTTCCTCCAGCGGTGGCTCTCTGGATGCGAGGGACGACGGCGAGGGCGAGGTTAGCGGAACGTAGCCGGCGGGTGGGCGTGTAGAAGGTGAGGCGGCTGTTGAGGTACCCTGGGCCTAGGTCGTGGAGGGACTTGTGTGCGTGGGTGAGGAGTCTGAACGTGATCCTCTTGTTGACCGGGAGCCAGTGCAGGTCTCTCAGGTGGCTGCGTCGGGGGACGTCCAGGATGAGTCGGGCGGAGGCGTTCTGAATACGCTGAAGTCTTTTCTGAAGCTTGGCCGTAGTACCGGCGTAGAGGGTGTTTCCGTAGTCTAGTCTGCTGGTGACGAGAGCGTGGGTGACCGTCTTCCTGGTCTCGGTTGGGATCCATCGGAAGATCTTTCGGAGCATGCGGAGGTTGTGGAAGCAAGCTGAGGAGACGGCGTTGACTTGTCTGGTCATCGATAGGGAGGAGTCCAGTATGACGCCCAAGTTGCGTGCGTGGTCCGTCGGTTCAGGTGCGGTGCCTAGTGCCGGGGGCCACCAGGAGTCGTCCCATGCGGAGGGTGATGGTCCCAGGATGAGGACTTCTGTCTTGTCCGTGTTCAGTTTCAGGCGGCTGATGTTCATCCATTCAGCGACGTCTGTCATCCCTTCGTGCAGGCTGGCTTTGGCGGTGTCGGGGTCTCTGGTGAGGGAGAGAATTAGCTGGGTGTCATCGGCGTAGGAAATGATGTTGAGGTTGTGTTGGCGTGCGATGGCAGCGAGGGGTTTCATGTAGATGTTGAAGAGAGTGGGGCTGAGCGACGATCCTTGCGGGACGCCGCAGATGACTTCGGTGGCCTCGGAGCGGAACGGAGGGAGGCGTACTCTCTGTGTTCTGCCGGAGAGGTATGAGATGATCCATTCCAGAGCCTTCCCTTGGATGCCGGTGTCGTTGAGGCGTTGGACTAGTGTGCGGTGGCAGACAGTGTCAAATGCTGCGGAGAGGTCTAGGAGGATGAGTGCCGCTGTTTCGCCGTTGTCGAGCAGGGCTCGGATGTCATCGGTGGCTGCGATGAGGGCGGTCTCGGTGCTGTGGTTGGCTCTGAATCCGGACTGTGATGGGTCGAGGGATCCGTTCGTCTCGAGGAAGGCTGCCAGTTGCTTGTTGACGACCTTCTCGATGACTTTGGCGGGGAAAGGAAGGAGCGAGATGGGGCGGAAGTTATTGAGGTCGGTCGGGTCCGCTGTTGGTTTCTTCAGCAGAGCGCTGAGTTCGGCGTGCTTCCAGCTCTCCGGGAAAGTTGCTGTGTTGAAGGAGGTGTTGATGATGTCTCGGAGGTGGGGTGCGATGGTAGAGGCTGCCTTGTTGAAAACATGATGGGGGCACGGGTCGGTCGGAGATCCGGAGTGGATGGTGTTCATCATGCGTGACGTGTCTTCGGGGGTCACCTCGGTCCATGTCTGGAGGGTGGCGGCGGGGTGCGAAGGTACGACCGATGGGTGCGGGGGTGAAATGTCGAACCTGCTGTGGATGTTGGCGATCTTGCGGTGGAAGTACGAGGCGAGGGAGTCGCAGAGGTCCTGTGAGGGAGTGATGTCGTTGTTGCCGGTGCTGGGGTTGGAGAACTCCTTGACGATGTTGAAGAGCTCCTTGCTGTCATGGGCGTTCTTGTCCAGTCGTTCCCGCAGAGATTTCTTCTTGGTGGTGCGGATGAGCTGGTGATGTCTGCGAGTGGCGAGTTTCAGTGCTGTTCTGTTGTCGGCGGTCTTGTTGAGGAGCCAGGCCTTCGACACAACCTATCTGTTTTCTCCATTCTGGATGATACATTGGTATTCCTACACTTCATTGAGGCCATGCAGGATCAAGGTAAAGTTCAATAAATCACATAATTAAAATGTACCCCAAAATGTATAGAAAAACTCATACACATATATACTGGAGCAATACTATAAAGAACGGTTAGCTAACTACATTTGTTATTTTCAATGCTGCAAGTTACTTTTGCATATAAAGAATGTAAAATAATTACAGAATCAAGCAAAAAAATGCAGCTATAAGGAACTTTACAAACAAATTCTAAATGACTGAAATATTGTGCGTACTAGGTGTGTGAAATAAACACAATTGCTAAGGCAAATTGTAAATTTAATGTAGGTTTAAATGTCTGTAGCGATGAAACCAAAGTACCTCCTTCAGTCATGGGCTTTCTAAATTAAATAATGTATTTTTCTTGGGCTCCTGCCAAAAGCAGTGCATACTGTAAGTAGCTCATTACACATCAACATGAACTCCTGAAGTCAAGAAATTCCAATCTATTGAAAGTTTAGTAAATTAGAGAAACTGTTTTAATCAGCTTTGCATGGCTATACTATTTATTCACTTTGGATATTGGCATTTATTCTGGAGGAATGTAATTAATTTATACACTATTGCAGTTCTACTTCTGCATTCAAAGCAGAGGTGCCTGTGACTCTCACAACTCTAGATTGCTAAATCTTGCTTCAAATCTTAATCGAGGGACTTAAATTGCTAAATGTCAAACATTAATGTAATAATGCATGTGGTTTGTGGGAAAAACAAAGGGGCGTGTAGCTCAGTTACAAAGGGGCATGTTTACAATGAGTTAACGCTGACGTATTGTCCATTTTTTTGACGTTACGGCAGCTTTTTTATTCCCAAATTTGCAAGTTTCCGCAAACTGCAGTTAGAGGCATTTTCCCAGTGTAAACGTGAATTTTTCAAAGCGCCACTTCATTTAGCATGACTTACCAAAAATTAGATGCAAGATAGGCATTCCAGCAAAAAAACTGCTGCTAAGTCACATTAGCGTCAGTTTCTGGTCTTAAAAATGACGCTAACACACTTTTATAATAGGGGACTCATTTATGAGGTTTTGCGCAGGAATCTTGCTGCACTGCCCTGCGTCAAAAGAAAAGGGACGGAATGTGCCTTATCTATAAAATACGGTGCATTCCTGCCCATTTTTCCAGCGCTGGCGCACAATGGGCTGCCATGCACCAACGCAGGCACCCTTGCACTAAGGTGCAAGGGTGCCTGCGTTGCAGGGCTGATTGATTTTGTGCAGGAATTAATCAATCAATCAGGGGTTGATATAGTGCGGCTACTCACCCGTGAGGGTCTCAAGGTGATGAGGGAGGGGGCTGCTGATCCGTCTGGGTGTGGAGGTTTCAGTCGAAGAGCCAGGTCTTGAGGTCCTTCCAGAATTGGGTCAACCACACGGATTGCCTGAGGTGGATAAGCAGGGTGTTCCAGGTCTTGGCGGTGAGGTAGGAGAATGATCTTCCTCCGGGTTCTGGTCTTGTAAACCAATGGGACGGAGGCCAGGGTGAGTTGGGCAGAGCGGAGTTGCCTGGCGGGTGTGTGGAAAGCGAGGCGGTGGTTCAGTTATACTGGTCCTGCATCATGGAGAGCATTGTAGGCGTGTGTGAGGGGCTTGAAGATGATTCCCTTGTTGATTGGGAGCCAGTGGAGTTGTCGGATGTGTTGTGTCATGTGGTTGCAGCGGGGGAAGTTGAGGACCAGTCTGGCTGCTGCGTTTTGGACGTTCTGTAGTTTCCTGAGCTTTTTCTTGGTGACTCCAGTGTAGAGTGCATTGCCGTAGTCGAGTCTGCTGGGGTTGAGTGTGTGGGTGACCATCTTTCTGGATTCTGTGGGAATATACTTGAATTTCTTTTGAAGCAGGCAGAGCGTGTGGAAGCAGGATGAGGATACTGCATTGATTTGGTGGATCGTTGTGAGCGTGCAGACTAGTATGATGCTGAGCTTGCGTGTGTGGTCCGTAGGGGTGGTAGAGCTTCCAAATGCGGCAGGCCACCAGGAATCTCCCAGACTGAAGGGGTGGATCCCAGGATGAGTGCTTCGGTCTTGTCAGAGTTGACCCTGTGGCAGCGGTTTCATTCAGGTAGCGATGTCCTCCATTCCGTTGTGAAAGTTGATTCTGGTGCCTGTGGGTTTGTTGGTGAGGGAGATGATCAGCTGGGTGTCGTCTGTGTAGAAGACAATGTTGAGTCAGTAGCTTCTGACCATTGCTGCGAGGGGGGCCATGTAGATGTTGAAGAGGGTGGGGCTCTGGGACGAGCCCTGGGGCACTCCACAGCTGATCTCTGTAGGTTCTGGGAGGTTTGGGGTTAGTCTGACTCACTGTGTTCGGCCGATCAGGAAGGAGTGTATCCAGTCCAGTGCCTTGTTGCAAATGCCGGCATCATGGAGTCTTGTGAGTCGGGTCCGGTGGCAGACGGTGATGAAGGATGCGAAGAGCTCCAGTAGGATGAGGGCTGTTGTTTCATCCTGGTCGAGGAGGGAGCTGATGTCATCGGTGGCGGCGAGGAGTGCTGTCTCTGTGCTGTGGTTGCCTCAGAAGCTGGATTGAGAGGTGTCCAGGATGTGGTTCTCTTATGATGAACTTGGAGAGTTGGGCACTGATGGCATTCTCGATGATCTTGGCTGGGAAGGGAAGGGGGAGATGAGTCTGAAGTTCTTGAGGTCTGTCTGGTTGGCAGATGGTTTCTTCAGCAGGGGGTTGATTTTGGCATGTTTCCAGTCATCGGAGAAGGTGGCGGTTTCGATGGAGCAGTTGACGGTGCGCTGAAACTTTGGGTCCATGGAGGCAGCTGCTCTATGGAAGATGTGGTACGTGCTGGGATCGGACGGGGCTCCTGAGTGGATGCTCTTCATAGTCTTGAGTGTGTCATCTGTGGTGAGTGAAGTCCAGTTGAGAACAATCTGTTGGGGTGCGGCGTGGTTGCGTGTAGTAGTGGTGGGCGTAGTGGCAGGGTCTAGGGTGTCAAAGCTGTCATTGATCTGCCTAATCTTGTGGTGGAAGAAGGGTTCGAGTTTGTTGCAGACGTCTTGGGAGGGTGGACGTCTGTGGTCTCGCTGTTGGGCCTGGTGAACTCCTTGATTATGGAGAATTGTTCTTTGATGTTATTTGCAGTCTTGGAAGACTGTTTTCTTTGTGGTTTTGAGGAGAAGGTTGTGTGTGTTGCTGGCGGATTTGAAGGTTGCTTGTGTTTCCAGGGTTTTGTTGTTTCTCCATCTCTTCTAAAGTCGTCTACAGGTGTGTCTGGACTCCTGGAGGGCGGGAGTGAACCAGATAGCTTTCTTGGAGTGTTGCTTGCCTGGTGTCTTCTTGATGGGTGCCAGAGTGTTGGTGCCGTTGGAGATCCATTGGTGTAGATTGAGCACTGTGATGTTGGCATCTATTGGCAGAGTGGTCATCCTGAGGAAGTTGATAAGACATTCTTCGGTGGCCTTGTTCCGGCTCCAATGGAGGGGGTGATGAGGGCGTGGTGTTCTGGTCACTGGGGTTGTCCAGGTGGAAATTGAGGTCTCCGAGTATGAAATGATCAGTGGATGCAAGAGCCTGGGTTACGATGAGGTCTACGATGGCATCGGTGAAGGGTGGGCGGTGGCCGGGGAGCTGTAGACGACAAAGGGACACCTTCCTGCACATAAACAATCATTCCCCACAACGCAGCACCCTTGCACTAGGGTGCACAGGTGCCTGCATTGGCGCTAGGCAGCTGAATATATTGTGCATCAGTGGTGTTGCAAGGATGGCACAATGAAAAGTGGCGCTTCACTCTTTTCCCAAGCGATGCGCCACTTATCATAAATGAGGCCCTGAATATGCATGTCCTCTTCCCCTGGGACTCTTGTTGATTGTCCTGGCTGTTTGGGGAGATAGTGGGGGGTGGGGGGGTTGTTGACCTATGCTGAACTGGGTCCTGGCTGCTAAATTCTGCATTTTGGTGCTTTTTTTCTTTTTTTTCCTTAGAGGGGTATTTTAAGCTCTTTTTGCATCTAGATGCTGCAAAGTGACATTGGGCTTACTAGCGTGAATGCTTTTGCTGCTAATTGTGCAGCCGTCGCTTTTTTTCATGTTAGTGTGTATTTTTCTATCTCCTTGATGCTAGTGTTAGTGAAATATTTCCCGGCCACAAGCTGATCCTAATACCATGAAGCGACATATTGTAAATAAGTCGCAAAAATAGCGTTAGGATTTGGCGATCAACAGCGGTAAATAAATTGCCACTACAAAGCGTGAATACTGCTTAGTGGCAATTTTTGTAAAAATACCCCTTATCACCCCTAAAATGCAGACACCCTTACACCATGGCGCAAGGATGCCTGCAATGCCGCATGATGGCCGTTTGTGTGGCAGCGCATGGAGAAAGGACAGGAATGCGCAGTATCTGATAGATACGGCACATTCCTGCCCTTTTCTTTCACGTAGGACAGCGCTGCAGGAAGGCCTGTGGCACTGCCCTAAGTCAAAAGATTGTAAATGAGGCCCAGACTCTCTCTCTCGTCTCTGCCTTAAAATGTGACTAGTTTGAAAAGTATTGTGTTTTAAGAGCCCCTAAGAATCTGCACTTCTCCATTTTTCCACTGCATCTTAAGCCCACCTCGTGTCCTGCTTCTCATAATGTATTTTAACAAGATATGCCAGAGGGCCTGCTGGGAACTCTGAAGCTTACCCCTCTATATCTTCCTTCCGGGCTGTCAGTGTGTGAGTACAATCTCGCCCTCCTGATTGTGGTTGAGGGGCTTTTTCTAGACTTACATGCTAACTACGTCTCATTGCTGTAAAAGTGATGAATAATGTTCCAGGTGCAGGTCTTTCTAGGTTTCAGGCACAGATCTTTGAAGGGAGCGTGTCTTACGCAATTTATGTATGACCCAGGAAATATTTCACTACCTTTCTGCTATGGAGCCATGATGTAGGGATATGCATGGTAAATCTCCATTTGCCAGTATATGTGAGTGATCTGCTAAGGAACCTCTTCAGTGATGGTGAAATACGGTCTCTATTGGGGTATATTTTATATTCTCTTGTGGTTTCTAAATGTATTTTCTCCAAGTAAACCTGAGTGTAAACTTGAATATTGACAGCTAACTCAAAAATCTGAATTCCCAGTGTATTATTTGTCTTTATGTGTGCAAATAATTGATGACTTAAGCTACTCTGAACTTGGCAGGAGTGGACGTATAATTCTATGATTTTTTTTAACTGGCAACCCACTGACGTGGTTTGGCAGGTACTTTGACTTCTTCTAAGCACCACAGAAAAAACTAACTTTCTCCTATTTCTATAACTATAACCTTTTATAATCTGTAACTAGTATCACCCTTCTTAGGTAGTAGCACTCCAGATCTCTGACATGTAGCATTTTGAAGATTTTCAATATTTTTTTATTTCTCAGTGTTAGAACATTGTAGGCTCAGATTTGACCCTACTTCTCCCTGCAAATAATTTATGTCTATTAAACACCTAAAGGATTTCACTGTGTCGTCTTCAGAACTTGCCTAAAATCTAGGTTCTGACATTCTGGGGCCTGACCATAAAGAAAGTAGTACAACTACACTCGGATTTTTAAATCTATGTCCAAAATTCTAACTGGAATCTGTCTAGAAATTGCACCTGGCAAGGTTTCGATGTAGATTCCATGGAGAATCATGGGATTTCTATTTGGGATTTAATTTCTTTTATACTGCGTTTTCCATGGTGAACTAGTCCATTCAGGGAAATGAAATCCCCACGCAAATACCAAAAAAAAATTTCTACAAGAAGAAATTATTTTCTCTATGGAGAATCCTCTTCCTCTCCCCACTGCATCCCTGCCAATTTAGGGGTGATCCATTTTTCTTTCTACCTTGGAAAGGAATTTACTGCTCCTCTTGGATAGAACTCATCTCCAACCCTTTCAGGGCTTAAAATGGGAATGTGAGGAGTGTGCGATTTTCCATAAAAGTACTTGTTGTGGGCGTTTTCAAACTTCCAAGCTAACCACGCCTTTGAATGCCCTCAATCGCACCCCTTGAGTGGGATTTACAGTTGTTGAAATCTTCGGACTGGTAAAAAGGCCTATGCTTGTCAGGAATCCCTTCGTGAGTTTCTGGCAATCGTAAATGAGGTAAATTTGGTTGTAAACGTAAGTATCACAAGCAGGAGAGGACTTAGGTATGTATCAGTGGGTTCAGGGCTTTAAGTGGGATGAAAAAACTGTGGGGTCTCTCAAAGGGGCGTGGTCAATGTAATTAAGGTCGTGGCTTAAAAGCACGTAAGCTAAAAATCTGTGTTTAGCACAGTGTGCCGCCCAACTTGTATTTTGCTGTTCCTGTCATTACAACCAGATATATGATATAAGTCACATCATACCTACAAGTCAGGACTATTGGCTTTGTCAATGGTTGCTAGTTCCAGAAGATAAATAAGCAGCAACTATGGCTTGTATATAATATTGAAATAACGTCCAGGTAAAGCCCTGGTGACACTAGGATAATGTTGTTGCTCCTGATTTTCAAAAAGAGAAGGGAAATCCAGAGAGAAAATGACTCTCTTTAAAGGATTTCCCTTCCCCTATAACGCTCACCACACGCACATGATGTGCCTGCTGTCATTGCAGTCCGGGGGGAAAAAAACGGACCGCCTGTGACAGGGCACAAAACAGAGCCCGATAGAGACCCGTTTCGAGGCCCCCTTAAAAAAACTGCCGGTGCTCAGACCCAGTGAGACCCGGCCCACCTAAAGCCCTGAGTGGGTTGCAACTGCTACTGCAGTTGTAAACATTTGATCAATTATGTCATACCCTAGTTGAGATGGCGCCTGATTGGCAAAGGGGAAGCTGTTTTCGGCGGACATGTTCTCCTTTGGGAATTGTGTAGTGTGGCCTCTTTGAAACTGGCGGTGGCTTCAAATGACTCCCAATTAATTAACACAGCACCTGTCCCTTTCATGACACTGGCTGCTTTTTGTGAAAAAAAAACTGGGGGTGGAAATGTCAGACATGAAGGTAAGCTGTCCCCTGCAGGCCTTCATCCCTGCATTCAAAGCTACTCACAGGGGGTCCGGTTCACAAAGGTAAACTTACACTTTTTTAAGTTTACTCTTTTTTGCTATTTTCAAATAAACAATTTAATAGTAACTTTACGACTGCAGAGATTCCACAGAGGAGGCAGAGAACTCTGTCCATAGAAAGATAGAACCGGACTATCTTTTTAAATGTCATGCATTTTATCATGGGTTGGTCTAAAAACCAAGTGATACTTTCATTATGCCAGTGCTTACAGCAGACTCGCAAATATAACACCACATGTTCACTCACGCTCATTTACATTTACTCACTCAAAACTTGGAGTTATCTTATGAAAGAATCAGATATATTTGATTTCTACCTATTTGTTATAGTGGTATGTATCTGAAGGATTTTCATATTGTAGTTATTTTTGGGGCTCAGGTTCTGAAAAACTGGTCACAAAATGTGGCCACAATTGGGGCATCGACTTTTTGTGACTAGTCTTCATTTTTGCAATGTGACTTATGAACTAATATGTCACATCACAAAATCTCCAGTCTCAAGTCTTCACAGAACGACCTGCCTAATGAATATTAATTAGGTAGGTCACTAATTGAGACCCGCGGTGATTGGCTACAGACAAAAAGATGTTTACTTGCAAGGAGCAACATACCATTATCCCTATTTCTACATTCCCAAAACGGAACCTATTTTCTTTGAAAACCATATTCCTGGGCTAGAGCTGCATAAAAAAAAAACTCTTCAATTTGGAAAGACATGGATCGAACAGGCACTGGTCTCTTGGGCCACAGTCTGCTTCCCCCGAGACCATACCCTTTGCAAACAAGTTACGATCTCCTTTTAGATGTAGGTTAATGATCAAAGATTGGCATGCTAAGGGAGAGGTGTACAACTGCAAGAATTGTTGGAGTTGTGTAACCAGGTGTGAAAGTTAGGAGATGTTCATTAGAACCAGAGATGTTCTATAATGTTTTTGTGGTGAAGTGTATGCAGCATCACCATTGATGTCAGTTCACCAAAACGACAGTGGTAGTGGGAGTGTCACTGCCACACGTTTACATTAGCGACATCACAGGACGTCATATAAGGTCCTTTGCCCCTGAATCTTCAATGAATGGATGTAATATGACCTTAATCCTGATAACTTCACAATAATTGACCTCACTGAAGTGTCTTAAGTGCTGTAATATTAATATAGAAGTAATACACAGGTTTTTGTCTATTTTAGATGCCACTTATATTAGAGTGCCGACATCATATGTCAGGGGGGATATTACTACTTGTTTCCATTTGTAATACATGAACAATTATGCCATAGTGCCATGAAACACAGAACATATTGAGACAGGGTAACCCAATATTCCCCAAGGGACTGGGTAATGTAATCTACACAAAGAATGTGTTACTGAAGGAATTGTTTCTCCTCAATTTAATCGCATCCTAGTCAGACAACTGATCCAATGACTTCAACACAACATTCATGTACAAAACTAACAATGTAATGAACACAAATATATTTATGAGAATTGAATCAACAAAACATCATGTCCATTATGCATGATTACAGTACAAATGGCATTAATGATACAGCAATACAACAACAAACCAACACTACCACTGCCTTATAATACCTATGTTCCCATTCAATATGTATGGGACCTAAGGAAGTGCAGAATCCTCCTAACCACAAAGGTCCAAGACACCTAAGTCCATACAATATAAATCATCATATTTCAACTTTGAATGAAGGAACGGAAGCACCACGTGGTGTCATTGATGTTGTTAGAGAGGAAAACATGTTGACGTTTCGGTCTCAAGTTGCACATCAGGTCTGCAAGGCCATCCTCAGTACCAAGTATTGCGGAGGAGTGAAGCCTATAAGTACTTGCTGACAAATCAGGCACTCTTCTGCGTAAAGGGCTCCACAGATACCCTATACATGTGATGCATCTAACAACATCAATGACACCCCGTGGTGCTAGTAGTCCTTCATTCAAAGTTGAAATGTCAAATTTCCTTGACTCTCACCAGGCACTTGCAAGGAACAACATACCATGATCCCTATTTCTACATTCCCAAAAGAGAACCTATTTTATTTAAATCAACAATGTTCCTGGCCTGCCCACTCAACCGAAATGGGCATCCTCTCTGTAGTAAATTGTTGGAAACGGCCCTTTTTGCAGGGTTATCCCCAAACTTTTTGCTTCTTCCTCCTTTATTTTTTCTGACCCGTGGTTGTTGGCAATAGAACTCTGGGCACTTTACCACTGCTGATCAGTGCTAAAGTGCATATGCTCTCTGTATAAATTGTTATATTGATTGGTTATCCATGATTGGTATATTTGTTTCACCTGTTAGCCCCTAGTAAAGTGCACTGAGTGTGCCAGGGCTGGTGATTCAAATGCTACTAGTGGGCTGCAGCACTGATTGTGCCACCCACAGGAGTAGCGCTAAAATGATGTCTTAGGCCTGCTTGCAGTGCCTATGTGCAGTCCAGGACTGCCATGTCGACCTGGCCAGTGCACCCACTG
This sequence comes from Triturus cristatus, assembly GCF_964204655.1. NCBI lineage: Eukaryota > Metazoa > Chordata > Amphibia > Caudata > Salamandridae > Triturus > Triturus cristatus. The sequence continues at coordinate 1,530,976,852 of NC_140591.1, forward strand.
ACCAGGCCTTATCCTTCCCTTTCTGTACATGTAAGGCATCCCTATGGTGGCCCTAGGTACCCCCCTGGGCTGGGTGCAGTGTATCTGAAAGGTAGGGCATGTACTGAGGTGTGTAACATGCCCTGGTAGTGAATTACAGCCATTTTCGTTTTTCACTGCTGAGAGGCTATCTTGCCCATAGGATAGAATGGGGAAGGCTGTTTACATGCCTATCTTCCCATAAGGGCAAGATAGAAAATCCAAGTTTGGTATCTCTGTGTTCAGAATTTAATTATACATCTTTTTAGCAAGATGGTTTTTAAATTCACTGTGTGAGAATAGCACTTTTTAGAAAGTAGCTATTCTCCTGTTTAACCTTCCTGTGTGCCTGTGTGCTGGTTGGCTGAAGGGTGTCATGTGATGGGCCAGGTGGCTCCAGGAGCCTGGATGAGTCAGCAGCAGGGTGAATAGGGAGATCTGCTTTAGATGGGTGGGAGGAGTAGTCCCTGGGTTTGAATAGGGCTGTCCCTGCCAAACACAAAGCTGGCTCCACCCCCTGCTGGCCAGGCTGAGGACTCTGCCTCTGCTGGCACAAAGAAGGCTCCACCTCCTGCTGAGCGTCTAACGACCCTGCCCCTCACTCTGAAAGGAACCAGGTGCCCCAGAGCAGAGCACACCCAGGAACCGGTTTGAGCAGGGGAATCCCGCCACTGGAACAAAGAGAGACAAAGACTTGGAGGGGTATAAGAAGAGGACCCCAGACACCTAAAACTTTAGATCACTTTGGAACTAAGAAGAAACCTCTGCCAAGGAGAAAGCTGAAAAGAACTGAAGAGGAGAAGACTGCCTGCTTGCTGTTTTGCTTTGCTGCCAAGGAGAGGGGAAGGACTTTGCTGTGTCCCCTTCTTTTGATTCTGATCTCCAAGGGCCTGAGAAGAGCTGGCTCCCTGTTAAGAAGTCCCAGGAACAAAAGGACTTCACCACCAGCTCCCCTGGAACTCTGCTGAGAGAGTTCTGACCTGCCTTGGAGTGCTTGCCCAGTCTTGGGGCCTCAGGAGGTCGTTTTGCTGTGTTTGGGAGCTGGGAAGCAGAAGCGTGAACAAGAGTGACTGGTACCCAACGCATCATCCGATTGCGTGTCGCAAGACGAGAGTGCGAGGAAAATTTCATCGCGACACCATCGCAACACGCAGGGTCCCCGCATCGCCGAGTGCGTCGAGCATCGTCCCGGTGCGAGAAGATTCCTGACGCTGCGAGGGTCGTCGCAGAACCAGTTTGCGGGCCGCACCACTGCCGGTGCGTGAAAAGTCTCCAATCGCTGCGTGCGTCGACGCAGAGTCCCGTTCCGTGGCGCAGCGAGAGTTGCGGCGCCGGAAGGCAACGCTGCGCCACGCATCGCACCACATCGAAGAGTGTCGCATCGAACCTGTGCGTGAAGCTTCCCCCTAAGAAACCTACGCAACGAAGGCCAAAGTCATCGCATCCTCCCCTTACAGATCGGAGCCGGCGCATCCACCTCTGCTGCGTGAAGCAGGGCTGCTGCAAAGCCTCCCCAGGATCTCAGGAGTATCGCATCGCCTTTGCAAGCTTCCTTGTTATAGCTTTTGGGAACCTTATCGCAACTACAGGTACTGTTGGGCACGAAAGTGTCACATTTTGTGCATTGAGAGTCGCATTGTGCAGGACACTGACTTTTACATCCTGGAGTACTTTCTGCAAACTCGTGAACTATCTTTAAAGTAACCTTTTGAATTATATGTTGGTTTGTCTGTAGTATTTGGTCTTGTGAAGTTTTTAGTAAAGATACATTATTTTTCTAAAACTGGTGTGGAGTAAATCTGTGGTGTTTTCACTGTGTTACTGTGAGTGTTGGTACAAATACTTTACACATTGCCTTTGATAGCCTAGACTGCTCAGGCCAAGCTACCTAGAGGGTGAGCAGGGGTTATCTTAACAGTGTATCCCCCTTTCCCTGACTAGAAGCAAGGGTCCCTACTTGGACAGTGGAACCTACCCTGCCAACTAGAGACCCCCAGATCTAACATAAATGATATGAGAGAAGAAGCAGACAGAGGCATCACCCAAGCACTGGTCCTCCTGGACCTATCAGCGGCCTTCGGCACGGTCAACCATGATCTCCTGATTGACTGTGTTGAAGCCGCAGGCCTGCAGGCCACAGCCCTCAGCTGAGTGAAATCCTTTCTCAACTGGTCCGACTATCTCCCTTCAGCTTATCTAAGGTCCAACTAAATTGTGGAGTACCTCAGGGATCCTCCCTATCCTCCCATCTTTTTAACTTGTACATCCACCCCTAGTACGTTCCCTAAGGAAAATGAATGAAAGAATTTATAATTATGCTGACGATATGCAGCTACCCTTCACTGTTGATAGCAACTCGGAATCTAAGGAGGCCTTTCAAAACACAATGATATACATCCGCTACTGGATGAACAGCAACCAGCTAAAACTAAATTCTAAATTCTGATAAAACAGAAAATGTTATCACTAAAAGCAATATCGATCTATTGAATCCATCGCTTTGCCCCTCTCAGATGGGCTCGTCCCCCATGCCCAAGAAATCTGTAAAATGCCTCATGGTCTTCGTCGGAGAATCAGGAAAATCAGAAAATATTTTACCTTCGAAGTCATCGTCCAAGTCATCATTGTCTTTGTCATCTCCCGGATAGACAATGCAAACTCTCTCCAACTGGGTCTCCCTATAGGCCTCAACCACAGACTACATATAGCACAGAACCAGACAGCCAGGCTGGTTTTTCAACAAACTACACACTGCCATATTAACCCGCTGATGAGAAAGCTACATTGGTTCTCAGTAGCTCAGAGGGCCATTCTCAAAACTGGATGTATTATTTTTAAATCCCTCCATGGCAAAAGCCCTGCCTTTATATATTCTAGAATTCAGAATTACATCTCTAGTCAAAATGTAAGGTCCACCTACTTGAATCTCCTGACTAGCCCAAAATTCAAAAGGAAAATTGTTGGGGAGTGCTAGATTCTCTGTGATTGTACCCCAACATGGAACTCTTTTACCCTTGAAATTAGATCTGCACTCAACTATGCAGGATTCAGGCAGGATAGTGTTACGCCTCCCTGTTACCTAAGCACCAAGTACCCTATCTGGTGTAAGTGTGCTCTACAAATACCAAGTAACATAACATTCTCATTCACAGTCACTCACTCTGGCTCTCACTTGCACTCATTCTTACTCATTATCACGTATTCCCAATTATTCTCACTCACTTTAACTCACTCATTCTCAATCACAGTCACACTCACTCACTTCAACTCACTCATTCACACTCACAGTTACACTCACTATCACTCACTATCATTCATTCACATTCACTCTCCCTAACTTGCAGTTATGCTTACTCTCACTCATTCTTCCTTACTCTGACTCACTCATGCTCACTTGCTAACACTCACTCTCACTCATTATTCACCATTTGTCTAATACAAGATGGGCAATAAACTAGGAGGTTGGAGAGCCAATGGCCATAAGAGCAAGCCACCCCTGTGTAGCTGGTACGATTTTGCCACCTCTAAGACCAGGGGTCGCAAAGGCAGTGGTAGAAGTTGCAATGGACAAGCCGGGGGTGGCAGCTGGAATCCTTGGTGACTCCTAAATAATGTCAATGACATCATGGTGACCCACTATGAAAGAAAGGTGTGAGGATAGAGACAGATTTTGCATTTTGGCATGTTGCCTTGATGGACTGAAAAAAGGATGTGCATATGTGCAAGAGGTAGAGTGGAATCATGCTTTGTACATAAGAACCAATGATCTATTCCCATCAACACACAAGAGTTATGCAACGTCAATATAATAAAGTAGGATGGTTGTTACACCTTCAATACTTACTTTCAGCATAATAGCTTTTATAGGTTTATGAGCGCCAAGCAGGTTGCCAACAACTAGAGGCCATGTGGGTTCATGCTGAGAAGCTAGACCAAGGAGTCATATTTTGTAATTTGGACACAGACTGGTCTGTTGATCATTTGGAATTTAAGGCTTTTGTGTTTTTGTTTAGTTTTACGGGATGTAGCTTGCAGAGCTCTGCAGTCCTCAGGGAGAATGAGGATACCATGAGGCAGGATTTGTGAAACTGGGGAATCTCAAACCGGGACAGATCTTGGCAAAAATGCTAAGTCTAGTGTGCTAGTAGCATAGGTTTCTGTCAAGAAAGATAGGCCCAATACCAATGGAGGAACGAGAGAGCAAGGCCAGACTGGCAAAAATGCTGAGCCGCGCAATTTTCATCTCCTCTCACCATCTCTCTCTTTCCATCCATTCTCTCTATTTTCTTCTCTCTTTTCTCCCTCTCTGAACGTTTTCTCTCTACCTAACTCCCTCTCTCTTGAAGCAGCACAGTGCTTGCTGTAATTAACCTTGGGGAGCTGGGGAAATTGACATAGGCACCAACGGCGGTTTCCTGCTCTTGAAAGTGCCAGGGAAATGCCCGGTGGAATAAAAGGCCTGTCCGGCCGTGCTAGAAGAGATCAAGGAGACAATGGAGCACGTTGCATCATGACCATGCCATAAATTGCGCACATTTAATATTATTATTATTATTATTATTATTAGGTTTTGTTAAGCGCACATATCACCCATAAGTGTCTCAATGTGCAGTAGCGGGTTCGGAGGGGAAATAGTTCATGGCTTATGAAAAAGGAGAAAAAAACGTTTAAAACAGCCAGGTTTGTGATCTGTAATAGTTCAAAGTTGCATTGGTAGCTCATTCCAGAAGACAGGAGCTAAGTGGGAAAAAGGATCTGCCCTCATTTTTGGCAGTACGGACCCTGAGAGGTGTAAGTAAAAGTTTGGTTCCTGACCTGAGATTCCTTTTCGGTATATGCCAATTAAGTTTCTTTGTTCATGTACCTCGGCTAATTTCCATACATAGTCTTATGTACTAGGCAGATGATTTTGAAACAAACACGTTTCCTAGTAGGGAGCCAATGCAGAGCTTTTAAACTGTGAGCAGATGGAGACCACAAAGGAAGATTCAACACCAGCCCGGCAGCGGTGTTCTGCAACACCTGGAGTCTGGTATATAGCTCTTTGTAAATAGAGGCCATTAGCACATTTCCATAGGCTAGTCGACTGATTATCAAACCCTGAACAAGTGATTTCCTTGATTCCAGAGGAATCCATTGGAACATTTTAAGTAGGGTTCGCATTATGCCATAGCAGGGGCACAGAAAATGACTTACTTGGTCCTTCATAGACAATTTGTCAACTATTTTTACTCCAAGGTTACGTACCATGGGCTTAGGGGATGGACAGGGGCCAAGGCTCGCAGGCCACCAGTCATTTGACCAGAGTTCATGTGCTTTTCCAAATAATATTGTCTCGGTTTTACTAGCGTTGGGTTGAAGATGGTTAGTTTGCATCCAGGTGTTTATGTGTATCAAACAACTTTTAAATCTGATTCTGGTTTCAGTTGGATTGGGTCCAAGGGTGCTTAACAACTGCGTATCATCTGCATATGAAACTACATCAAACCCATATGATCTAATTACCTTGGACAAAGGTGCCGCATATATGTTAAAAAGCATGGGACTGAGTATCGATCCCTGAGAGACTCCCTTATCCACCGTCAGACTGCAGTAAACTTGTGTACCTATTTGTACAGCAGAGGTTCAACCTTTAAGTAATTGCTCAGCCAGTGAAGGGCTTTTCCTCCAGCTCCCATCTCCTGCAGCCTTTGTTCAAGAGTTATGTGGGAGATGGTGTTGAAAGCTTCTGATAGATCTAATAGGACCAGCATTGCTGACTGCCTGCTGTCCTGGGAAAGTCTTATGTTATCGACTACCTCTACCAAGGACGTTTCAGTGCTGTAACCAGCCCTAAAACCTGACTGAGAAGGGTTTAATAGTTGATGGCCCCCTAGATGAGTAGTTAGTTGTTTATTGACCATGGACTCAAGTACTTTTCCAAGGTAAGAGAGTAATGAAATTGGCAGATAGTTACTAGGCTCATTAGGATCTGCCGATTGTTTTATAAGGATTGGTTTGACCCTGGCTGATTTCCATTTAATGGGAACTGTCTCTTGATTCAAGGACATGTTAAAGAGGTCAGTGAGACCTGTGAGGAGAACAGGGGAGCAAGTTGATAGGATATGGGGTGGAACAAGGTTAACTGGAGAGCCTGATTTGGTCCTAAAGAGAAAAACTCAAACTTTCTCCTGAGTACATTCCGAGAACTCGTCTAAAAGTACTGTAATAGGAGTCTGTGTGTTTTTCTCTTTAGTAGTGTGTTTAGGAAAAGTATTGTGAATATTATCAATTTTTTCCTCAAAAAAGGTAGACAATATGTCTACCCAATCTTTCGAGGATGGACTGTCTATCTGGCTAGATGAAGGATTGGTGAATTCTCTAATATTCTGTGTAGTTCCTTGTGGGAATTTGCTGCCTTGTCAATTCTATTAATGATATACATTTTTTTGGCTACCTTAATATTATCTAACTAGTGTCTATAGATATGCTTGCAGGCTAGTCTGTCATCTTTAGCTTATGTTGGTCTCCATTTGCGTTCCGCTTTCCTACTAGCCAGTTTATTGATTTTCAGAGAATCAGTGAACCAAGGTGACGCTTTAGGCTTGTGTTTGAATTTAGACAGAGGGGCAATTATGTAGTAGGCTTGTGAGATTACTTTCTCCAAGGCGTCCACAGCACGATCTATATTCTCTAGGCTTGTCAAGGGGGGAGGGCTAAAATTGGTAGAAAAGGATGTGAGGCTAACTTTTCTCCAGGGCCTGGGCCATTTCTGTTTTAAGCTTGAATTGTTTAAAGCTTGAATTTTCATGAGTGGTTGCTGCTTGTATATGGAATTTTAGTAAACTATGGTTTTGCCTTAATTAGTAAACAAGAGATCAATGGTGTAATCAGCTAAGTGAGTGGGTCCAATTACCTTCTGTGCTAGACCTAGTGTGTTTAGGTTGGTGATCAGTTTATTGGTATCTGTATCAGAAGAGAGTACTGCATGGAAATTGAAATCTCCTATGAGAAGGAAGTTGTCTGCCACTAGTACATGTGGGGCAATGATCTCAATCAAACGGTTACTGAAATTTGTTTTGGGACCAGGGGGTCTGTATACAAGGGCACCTCTCCAGGTTCCATTGTTCTGTTTTTCTATTCGAAAGATGCAGAGTTCAATCCAGTCGGAAGTGATGGTTTCTACAGTACTTATTATTTATTTTATTTTTTTATTAAACTTTTTATTATATTTGCATTTAAGGCACAAACATGTTAGGTACATTATCCATATATTGCTAGACAGTTCATTTTTCATGGTGAATGTTATGTCACTTGGTGCTCGAGCTTCACCAATGCCCCGACAACAGACAACCCTCCCCATTACAATTCCAGTTCCTCCTCATTTTTAGTATCTGATTCCCCCTCCGCTCTTATGTCTGGTGGTTCACAAATGTATCCCCTGTATTTGTTCCAGGGCCCCCATATCTTGTTCCATTTCCTCGGACAGCCACGGTTGACAAACACTGTCTTTTCGGCCACCATGGCAACATCAAGATCTCCACACCAGGCGGCAAGCGACGGTGTCTCTTTCGCACCCCATTTTTGCGCAATGTTGCGCTTCGCCACCATTATCCCCATTGTTGCCCATTCCTGTGCTGGGCGTGTAAGATCATTCGGCTCCCATATATTTAGTATACACCTCCTGGGTTCGGGAGCCAGCGACACCTCCACCGTCTGTGATATGGTCCTCATCACTTGCACCCAATAGTCCGTTATTTTGGGAGTTACAGTATTTATTTTTAATCTTGCCCCAAAGGCTATTGCTAGGCCACCCACCCTTTTTTCTTATTTCTGTCTAGTCGGATCAGACGATATTCTGTAGCGAAGGCTATTGTCACATCTGGAAGGGCTGACGCGTGAAGCCAAGTTTCGGTTATAAAACAGACATCTGGTTTCTCTGAGTCTAGCAGACTCCATACCTCAAGTGAGTGTTTGGGGATTGATGGTGCGTTAAAATAAAGCCCCATTAATTATTTTTTCTGATCCACATTGTTCCCACTGCCAATGCATGTCTATGCTACTCTGTGGGATGGAGTGAACTCGCATTGATGCATTTAGAGACGGGTTTATGGTTAAATGCTAAAAAAGGTGCCACTCCGGAACAGTGTAAAGGTTGAGGGCTGTGTTGTTTGGTTAATTGCTTAAGTTCTGCACTTGTGTAGCGATAAAAATCCATAGTGTAAGGGAAATTAGCAGCTTACCGACTCTACAAAAAAACAACAAAAAAAAGCAGCGGTACTGGTGGCTGGCGGCGGTCTTGCCTTTGGTGCGCCACTGAGTACGTCCGTGCCTGTTCTAGCCCTAAATATGCAGGAACTAATGGAAGTACAGGAAGGCAGCAGCTGGAGCGCTGACCCACAAACTAGGGAGGGCAACCGTGCTCCACTTCCGGTCGTGTTAGTAAAGTCCCTCTGCTCAAACGGCACCAGTCGCAGCGGAACGGGGACTGCTTCTATGTGAGGACAGAGAAGGTAGGGTAAAGGGAGTAATGCACAGTGCGCTACAAAGATAATAATAAAAGAAAAAGTAAGATACCTTTAAAATTGACAACAATAACAAATTGCTGAAAAATGCCCCTGGGCTGCCCCCAGAATCATGTGCGGTTGAGGCAGCCCCGAATGCAGAAGATAGAAGCCAAAGATAATCATAGGTTTAAACAAGTATTGGCATAGCCAATAGTTCTCGCCTTTGGGAACTTATAAGTGTTTAGCCAGCGCTATTGGCTTTTCCAATATCTTTAAGCTATGTTGTAGAGCAGCATGGCTGCTGTGCAGCATGTTGAAAAGTTATGGGTTGAAATTAATTTGCACTGTTACATCATATATAACTTTTTTTTAGGAATTTACTGTTGAACCTATTGAGTTACCCAACTTTTAGCTGTCCCTTCTTCTGGACAAATTTAGATCTTGCCTCCTGGGTGCAAATCTTTAAGGAACCATGCAAGCACAGGTTCTAGCCTATGTGAATGTTAAAACAACAGCTGATGGACAGAATGCAGAACAATGTCATACATTCACCCCAGTACAGAGATCTGGGCCTAAATCTATCATTTTTTTGCTCACCATGCCATTCCAGTCTGAACCCAGCCATATGCAAATCAGTCTTGACCCTGTACCTCATGGGAACAGTCCAGACCGAACTGCCAAGCCACGTCCTCCCTGGTCTGGAAACAAGCATCGTAGGACCGGTTTTGGGGTTTCACCCCTCTTCAGCCAGGATAGCTTGATTCCAGTGGCATGGTGAGCACGGGACTCACGTCTGAGCATACCCATCCCACTCAGGGTGACAAATGCAAAAACAACAGTTGATGGACAGAATGCAGAACAATGTTATACATTCACCCCAGTACAGAGATCTGGGCCTAAATCCGTCATTTTTTTGCTCCCCATGCCATTCCAGTTTGAACCAAGCCATATGCAAATCAGTCTTGACCCTGTGCGTCATGGGAACAGTCCAGACCGAACTGCCAAGCCAGGTCCTCCCTGGCCTTGAAACAAGCTTCACCCCTCTTCAGACAGGATAGCTTGATTCCAATGCCAATGTGCAACATTCCGTCCATCTTCTTGTGTGTTTTGCTGTTCGCCCTATGTGGGAAGGGTATGTCCAGACGTGGGTCCCGTGCTCACAACGCCACTGGAGTCAAGCTATCCTGGCTGAAGAGGAGTGAAACCCCGAAACCGGTCCTAGGATGTTTGATTCCAGTCCAGGGTAGACATGGCTTGGCAGTTCGGGCTGGACTGTTCCCATGAGGCACTGGGTCAAGACTGATTTGCATATGGCCATGTCTGAACTGGGGTGGCGTGGTGAGCAAAATAACGATGGATTAAACCCAGATCTGTGACTGGGGGTGAATCTTTTGCCAATGTGCAACATTCCGTCCATCATCTAGTGTGTTTTGCTATGTGAATGTTAGCCATTCAATGTGGATGTTAGCCGTTCCTGTTAAGGCTGCTGCCGCTTGGCTAATCTACTACCGGCAAATCTTTTAAAGCAAGCATTTCAAGAATTTAAAAATTAGAATAGTTTTTATGTTCTGAGCACAATTCACGCAGTTCTTACCTGCCTCCCAGCCCTGGTCCACCGTGGCCAAATGCAGTTTGTGTGGAGGACGTGGAATAAAGCCCCTGGGCAAATTACATTTCATTTCCGGGTGAGGAGTGGGGGGGATTGGTCACATAGAGAAACTGATGACCAGTCCAAACTGAAGTGCATTTATTTCAATGCTAGATCTGTACCCAAGCACTCCCTTGAGATCTGGGACACTATAAATGAGATGAATCCCGACTTTGTTTTCGTCACAGAAACCTGGCTCGACGATATTAATTCCCCTGATATCGCCAATGCTCTACCTATCGAATATAAACTATTAAAACAAGACAGGCAGGGATGGAAGGGAGGGGGACTTGCCGGTTTGTACAAGGACTGCTTCACCTGTCTCCCTGTTACAGTGGCACAACTAGGAGAACATGAAATATTATCATTTCAGGTATACAGAGGTGGCCAAATAACACTTGGTAGAGCGGTAATTTGCAATCCACCCAGATATCAATCAGATTTCAGTGCTCAATTACACCCAACTAGTCCCCTCGTGCTTAGAAGACAAACATTATGTAGTAATAGGGGACTTCAATGTTCATTTCGAAAAAATATACAATCCAGTGGCAAAACATCCGGAAAATGACATGCAGATTCTGCAACTAAAACAGTGGCTTAAGGGGCCCACTCACACCGCAGGGCATACACTGGACCTACTGTTCTCTAATATAGACTCTACCCATGTCCAAGAGGTCAGATCCCCCTCGCCCGGACAGACCACTTGTTAATTTCTTTCTCGTTCAGCCTGCTGGCAACCCCAGCAAATACTCATATGCCAGCATCAGTGGCAAACGTAGCCTGGAGGCTGGTCACTCGTGACTCATTTCAACTCCACTCCTCCCTTAACGATCTAAATGCCCTAGGTGCACTCCTCGTCAACATGGGAGCAGTAAGCTTTCAAATGGAGATCTCAAACATACTGGATCAGTGAGCACCTAGATTAAAACACAAACCCAAAAGGAGAAAACCATCTGAGAAATGGTATTTGCGTGAACTCAGGGCACTAAAAAGAAGGTGCAAAACGCTGGAACACAATTGGAGATTGTCTAAACAGGAGAAGGACAGGCTGGTATATAATGCAGAGTTGAAAAGTTACAACAATGCTATTAAGAATGCTAAGAAAACCTATTTCGCAAAGCGAATAAATGAGAACGTCAACTCGCCTAAAAAGCTATTTAAATAGTAAAAGAACTCTGCAAGCCAGCAAGTATGTCCCAAACCCTGCCTCCTTCAGAGGAATGCTGTGAGAAGATTAGCAATTTCTTCTCTGATAAAATCAGCTAGATATATTCCTCATTCAGTATTAAACCCCTGACAGACATGACCGATTGAGAATACTTGGATCCTCACCCTGATGCTCTAGCCCGACTGGGAAGTTTTTCCCCTTTTACAGAGGAACAGGTTGCAAAGGTAATGGGGGGAAGTCAAATCAGGGTCTCCACTTGACCCATGCCCGCACTTCATTTTCTCTCAGATCATACCGGCATTATGCCCTTATGTAACCCAACTATTCAACCAATCTCTGTACACTGCAGTATTCCCAGAAACCTAGAAGAAGGCCATTGTGACCCCTCTGTTGAAAAAGGCAGGTACGGACGTCTACAACCCAGCCAATTGTCAGCCAATCTCCCAACTCCCTTACCTATCTAAAGTTATGGAGAAGCTGATTAATAAACAATTATCCAATTATCTAGAAACCAATGAATTGCTAGACACATCTCAAACCGGCTACAGAGCCACCAATAGTACGGAGGCAACCCTTCTGGCTGTCCTAGACAATATAAGATCTTTAATCGATCAGGGGAAAGTGGCAGCCTTGATCCTATTGGACCTGTTGGCGGCGTTCGACACGGTCTCACATGGACTGCTGCTGAAAACCCTACACAAAAAAGGTATACATGCCAAAGCCCTTCAGTTGTTCAGCTCCTTAGCTCCTTTCTAAGCAACAGAACGCAAACTGTACAAATGGGCGCTTTTTCCTCAAGCCCAAAATCCATCAGCTGTGGTGTACCACAGGGAGCCGCTCTGAGCGTCATGCTCTTTAATGCCTATGTATCATCTTTGGCTAAAATCAGAGAGAAATGGGGATTCAGTATCTGCTCCTATGCGGATGACACAAAACTGATGATAGCCCTTGAAGAAAGGCATGAGGACACCAGGATTAAGCTGAACAACTGCCTCTCAGAGATGGCGACCTGGATGTCAGAGCACTGTATGAAATTGAATGCCGATAAATCAGAGATCCTGCTATTTGGGGGAGCCCACATCATCTGGGATGCATTTTGGTGGCCCCAATTGCTGGGATCCGCCCCTGCACCCAAGTAGGTCACAAAAAACTTGGCATCCTTATTGATAACACATTAACCATGCAGGACCATGTCCAGGCCCTGTGCGGAAGAAGCTTCGCCACCCTGAAGCTCCTAAAAAGGCTTTTCCTATGGAATGTAGAAGAGCAATCACACAGGCCCTACTCATTAGCAAGTTGGACTGCGGGAACGCGCTGTTCGTGGGCATGGCTGACTACCTTTTCACACGCCTACCGGTAATATAGAATGTGGCCGCCAAACTGGTGTGCAATAAAAGTAGGTATAGCTCAGCATCAGAATGAATGAGAGAGCTCCATTGGCTGCTCGTGCATCAAAGAGCCAGATTCAAGCTTCTAAGCGATGCACACAAGTCTCTACACCAATGCGGTCCCAGAATTCGTCAAAACAATGTCAATCAATCAATACATTTATAGAGCGCGCTACTCACTCGTGAGGGTCTCAAGGCGCTGAGGGGGGGGGTGCAGCTATTGCTCGAATAGCCAGGTCTTGAGGTGTTTCCTGAAGGCGAGATGGTCCTGGGTCAGTCGTAGGTGTGCGGGGAGGGAGTTCCATGTTTTGGCTGCCAGGTAGGAGAATGATTTTCCTCCTGCTGTGGTTCTGCGAATCCGTGGGACGGTGGCGAGGGCGAGGCTGGCGGAGCGGAGCTGGCGGGTGGGAATGTAGAACGAGAGGCGGCTGTTGAGGTGTTCGGGGCCCATGTCGTGGAGTGCTTTGTGTGCGTGGGTGAGGAGTCTGAATGCGATCCTCTTGCTGACGGGGAGCCAGTGCAGGTTTCTCAGGTGGGTGGATATGTGGATGTGGCGAGGGATGTCGAGGATGAGTCGTGCGGAGGCGTTCTGTATGCGCTGAAGTCGTTTCTGGAGTTTGTCTGTAGTTCCTGCGTATAGGGCGTTACCGTAGTCCAGTCGGCTGGTGACGAGGGCCTGGGTGACGGTCTTTCTGGTTACGGTGGGGATCCATCGGAAGATTTTTCGGAGCATGCGCAGGATGTTGAAGCAAGAGGACGAGATGGCGTTGACTTGCTTGGTCATCGTGAGGGAGGAGTCCAGGATGAATCCCAGGTTGCGTGCGTGGTCCGAGGGTGTCGGCGCAGAGCCCAGCGCTGTGGGCCACCAGGAGTCCTTCCAGGCGGATGGGGATTGCCCGAGGATGAGGACCTCCGTCTTGTCTGAGTTCAGCTTCAGGCGACTGAGCTTCATCCATTTTTTCATTCCTTCCTGGAGGTTGGTTTTGGCGGTGGCTGGGTTTTTGGTGAGGGAGAGTATCAGCTGGGTGTCGTCGGCGTAGGAGATGATGTTGATGTTGTGTTTGCGTGCAATGGCGGCGAGGGTGCTCATGTAGATATTGAAGAGGGTTGGGCTGAGTGAGGAGCCTTGGGGTACGCCGCAGATGATCTCGGTGGCCGCTGAGCGGAAGGGAAGGAGGTGGACTCTCTGGGTTCTGTCGGAGAGGAACGAGGTGATCCAGTCCAGGGCCGTTCCTTGGATCCCAGTGTTGAAGAGGCGGGTTGTTAGGGTGCGATGGCATACGGTGTCAAAGGCTGCCGAGAGGTCTAGGAGGATGAGAGCGGTTGTTTCTCCGTTGTCCATCAGGGTCCTGATGTCGTCGGTGGCTGCGATGAGGGCGGTCTCGGTGCTGTGGTTGGCTCGAAATCCGGATTGGGACAGGTCGAGCGAGTTGTTTGCCTCGAGGAATGCAGTCAGCTGTTTATTGACGGTCTTCTCGATGACTTTTGCTGGGAAGGGAAGAAGAGAGATGGGGCGGAAGTTCTTGAGGTCTTTGGGGTCTGCTGTGGGTTTCTTCAGAAGGGCGTTGATTTCTGCATGCTTCCAGCTCTCAGGGAAGGAAGCTGACGTCAAGGAGTTGTTAATGACGTTCCGGAGGTGGGGTGCGATGATGATGTTGGCTTTGTTGAAGATATGATGGGGGCATGGATCAGAGGGGGGGCCAGAGTGGATGGTGTTCATGATGTGGGTGGTGTCTTCAGTGCTGATGGGGGTCCAGGCGCTGAGGGTGATGGTGGGGGTCGTTGGTTCGGTGACTGGAGGCGGAGTCTGGGGTCCGAAGCTGTTGTGTATATCTGCGATCTTGCGGTGGAAGAACGTGGCGAGGGAGTTGCAGAGGTCTTGTGACGGTGTGATGTCATTGTTGCTGGCGCTGGGGTTGGAGAGCTCTTTGACGATGCTGAAGAGTTCCTTGCTGTTGTGGTTGTTGTTGTCTAGCCGCTCTTTGAACGATGTCCTTTTGGTGGTGTGGATCAGCTGGTGGTGTTCGTGAGTGGCGTTCTTGAGGGCTGTCATATTTTCTGTTGTCCGTTCATGGCGGCAGGTTTTTTCAAGGGTTTGGCAATTTTTTGACCCTACAAGGTGTCTAAGGTCATACTACCAGGCGCGGGCCAAGACAAAACGTATCAAGAACGCAAGGGCAGGAGGCCGCACCTTTTCCCACTTTTCTGCAACTCAATTGAATGAACGTCCGCTAGATCTACGTCGCACTGATGACTACATGGCATTTAGAAAGAAGCTGAAAACCCATCTGTTCACTAAGGTCTAATGCTGGATATAGTGGCAGCAATCATCATCTCACTTCACCCCTACCATTGGGTCTTGCTCTTCCGGCACTGTGATATCCTTTTCAGATGAATGTTGTGCTCTATAAATAAAAAAGAAATATATTTATGGGTATTGTTGCGTGACATTAGAATGCAATAAGCAACTGTCTTTGTGCATTACCGAAAGATGCCGAAGGAGGATGATAGACTATACCAAATGGTCTCAGAAGAATGGGGTGATTGCTGGAGGTTAGAGGGGACGAGTGCCCAAACAGCTAATCATAATTTTGCCAGTGCTCCAAAAATCTTTTCCCTGAGCATATGAGTGTGTAAGTATGCCACATTAAAATAATGAAGGGTGGTACACACACTAGTGTTCCTGGATTTCTAGTTATCCCTTGTGAGGGGCCTGGTTTTACCTTTGCTTTGTGGAACTTGTAGTCAGTATTGTATTTATAAGGGGGACAAGCAAAACATCAAGTTTTGGAATGCAAAGGGGACAATCGGTGCTGGGTGAACAGTTCACACTTGACAAAGGAAGCTTGACATCTCGTGTTCTAAAGGCAGTGCGACAGGAAGGAGTCAGTGGCCCTGATGCAAGCACCTATTTCCACTTGTTGATGTTTATGGTGAAGTATGTCCCTCATACCCATGTACCCGGTGCTGCTGCACCTGCCGCACTTATAACAGTGCGTACCTGGCTGCTGTCTGTCCACCTACCCAAGCATAACCGATTTAAGTGCAGAACGCTGCACGTCAGGCAACGCTACCAAAGGGAGAAGAGTGTGTTAGCACGGGGTGTTTAAAACAACATGAGTAGCTGTGAATTCACCCGGCAGAGGTGCGTGGCAGGTTTGCCAAGGACTGCATCAAAAATGTATTTTCTTAAGAAATGTAAGGTGGCATGCCTAGATTTGCGAAAAAATGGCTAATGTTGGGGGAAGGGTTTAAATGTAAACTGTTTATAATTTTTCTAATAATGCGTTGATTCAAATGTGTCCAATGCAGGAGTGGTCATTGTCCGACCAGTATGTGCCTGATAATAGAAAGAGAGAAAGTTGATAGCAAATTAATTCACATTACCAATAATACCATGGCTTTGCTTGTCATCGTTTCAGTGATTTCTTTTACACACCTGTACTTTGTGCAGTGCACAGCATATGCAAGCTCACGCCTCCACACTCAACAAGACCTCAGTCAATCAAGGGTAAGCGGCGGCGTGCTGTCATCTCTCATTGGGACGGTGGTGGGACGTCGGCAGCGGAATTAGCGGTGAGCATCAGAGTCGGGGGCAACTTTGCATTTTATGACACATTTTCAGCTAATTCATGCCCAATGTTGCCTAAAAATATTGAATTATAAGTTAAGGTTAAGACGGAGAAATGCACAGAAGGGAGCAACAAAGAAAGAGTTCACTTTACCAGGGGCCCCTTGAAAGGAGGGGCCCTGGGCAATTGCTCACCTTGGCTATTCCCTAAAATGACTCCGCTCACACCTTTTATGTTGCTACTTGATAACTATTGAAGCCTAGTGATGGCCATGATTCTACGGGTCTGTGTGCTAAATTCGTTTTCGCATTTCTGTCTCACTAGGGAAATTGTTCTATAATTGTGAACTTCCTAAAGCTCCGGGCTCTTCCCACCGCCCACTGTAACGATTCCTCATTAACTCCAGTCCATCCAACCCTTTATCCTTTAAAAACAAAGGGGCATATTTACTAGCCCCTTGAGCCACTTTTGCGTCACTTTTAACATGGGAAAAGTGACGCAAACGTGGCGCAAGGGGCTTGTAAATATGCCCTACAGGGGCTTATTTATGGGCCCTTGCGTCACTTTTGTGCCGCCTGTGTCATATTTACAAAGGTAGATGCGTCACTTTGTAAACCCCTGCGCCATATTATACTTGCACCAGGTATAATGTATGCAGGGGGGTCATTCCGACGCAAGAAAGGGTCGTAGAAGTGCCACTTCTAGGACGCAAGTGCGTCAATATCTTACCCTCATGGCAGGCGTAAGACTGACGCAGGAACATTTAACATGGGACTTGCCCATGTGTAATGACCCAGTGCTGGAGTTGTGTCACTTTTGTGACACACTCCAGCAATGCGTCATTTGTCTGTATCTGTAACTCCTTGTGACGTGTTGCATCATACTGTGAATATGACGCATCATTGGTGTCGCAAGGAGGGCGCAATGAAAAGTGATGCATCGCTGTTTTTTCGCAGCAATGCGTTACTTTTCATAAATGAGGGCCCAACTGTATATCTCTCGTATCTTTCAGCCTCCGCCCTTGCCTGTAAACCCGTTATCTGTCTATAAGCAGGGCGGGCTGCCATTATATTTTCTGGTAACCCGCAGTTACTGTCACTTGCATATGAGCACCTGTCAGGGTGACATCTCTGCACAATTGAATACGTCACAGTCAGCAGCAAAAATCAGCTGGGTTGTAAGTTCCACACAGGGTGCAGGCAGAGAGAAATCTCTGCAGAATAGAATTCCTGTAATCAGGAAGCAATGCTCAGAGGGTTCAGCACCTGCTGCATAGGTCGGCTGTACACTGCAGCTTAGGGCTCGAAATCAAAGTCTACGGGCTAGGGTTACGTTATACTGAACAGGTCTGTTTCATACAGAGCAGCTCTGTATCATGCTGGGCAGGCAGCACTGTGGCATGTAGCACACCACTGTGTAATAATACAATGCGGTGCTGTAATGCACAGGGAAACACCATCATTACGGTCCACACCATCATGCTTGGAAGTGTTGTGTAGCACTTTACAAACATAATATCAGATTACTGTTAGTGCCTCCAAGCTCAAAGAAGTAGAATGTTCAGACTCTTTACGGTCATGTGAGCCTTGTCTGTGAAGACGAAGAAGCCTTGGAAAGTGAGCTAATCCCTCCCACCAGAACCCTAAGGAAAGCAGCTTTAAGAAAGTGCTGCGCTGTTTATAGGATAGTGCAGGTCAGAGGATGTGGCATAACGGCCAGAGCTGCCGACTTTGTCCTTGGAAACCTGGTTCGAATCTTGGCGACGGCTCCACATCCTGTGATTCTGGGCAAATCACTTAATGACCTGGTGCCTACCAAAAATCAATGTGTTCTTGTGTACCTGGCACTAATGTAAAGTGCTCCAGGACCTTCGGGTGAGTTTCCGCTATATAAAACAATGCAAAATATTATTTCCACGAAGCTTGTAAAAAATATGACAAAAAACACGATCAGGAAGGAGGTGGAGTGTTTACAGCTGTTTAGAAGGAAAGAGATGGACAACAAGACAAGCAACCCTGAGATTGCGATGCGCAGAGGGAGGAGACCATCACTGTGCTGTGGGAGGAGGAAGCATGTGATGGCCATCCAAAACCATCGCTTAGTGAAATCACCAGGGCTGCACCAAGCACCAAAAGGAGGAACAATTGGAAGCAACTGACCAATAGAAAGCCAGTATTTCTGAATGACACAACATACAACCAATGGTAATACATGGGTGTGTTTACAGCCGATAGACTGGATACACAATTTAACATAGAATAACAAGCATTCGCAATGCAATCAATCTCGCTTTCGAGACCTTATATGTATTTAGCTATGCAGCCCGTTAGCCTGGATGCTGAAAAATTAACTGTTCTTTAACATGGAGGAAAAGTAAGCACCAAACTGAGGAACTCACCAGGTATGGGAACACATGGAGCGAAATATTGCCTATGAGCGGGAAATGGTATAGTCCAAAGCTCTGTTCTTAATATAAAATTGGGCCCTTCGACAAATAGAGCGTCACATGGAGCCAGTGGTGCGGCACATGCAGCCAGAGGGGTGGCATGAAGAGCAGCACACAAAGCCCTATAGCAGCTCACAGATTTAGGGGACTAGTCTACTTAACTGGGAAGTGCAGTGTCTACTGCATTAAATATGAGCTTAATTAAGGATATAATGCCCAGGGGAACATGACTGAGTCAGCTGCTTAGCTGGCCGCAAACATTTCGGGCTCACTACTACCCTTAGGACAGCCCAGCTAATTTATCAAAGTGCAATAGATCGATTCACATGCGGACAGATGAAAACTTAGGTGAGCAAGTCAGAAGATTGAATGGTTGAATAGTTAGATAGACATACTCCTCGGCCAGATTCCACCTGCGAAGTTCTGTATATGTGCTTGTGCCATGGTGACGTCTCAAGCACAATGTTTTAGGCCTTTTTAGGTGGGAAGATTGCTTCCAAGATTTTACACTGATGAATTCTCTTAGGATAATGAGATAGCAAAACAACTACACTCTTAAAACGTGTACAAACATGATTTTAAGTTAAAAAAACATTGCACAGTGGGTTCGGATGCATGGCTCTCCCTCCTCCACACGCCCTTGTGTGGGCATGAGGAAGCGGCATATGAGAAGGGCAGAGAAGAGGGTGTGTAGCAGCCTCCTTTCTAGTGGAAACGAAGGGAGCTGAGTGCATGGCTGGGAGCAAAGGCAGCTTTTCTCATACACACTACTCCGGGGCGGCTGAGATGCTCTCTCCGGTTCAGACCTTTCCTGGAGGTCTTCACGAATATATTTAGACACAGGTGTGTCTCGTTTGCGCTGCTTTCCAGGGCAACTACTGTGAAGGTAGCCTTTATGACCCCATGTAAATACATATATTAAACAATTACAACATAAACCTTTCTTTTTTTTAAATTTGTAATTTTTTTATTTTGTCAATGATTAGGTAATGCATAGTACAATCAAATACATCAAAACAGTATCAATGCCGCATACCGCCAATATCAAAACATTATATCACAGATAAGGTATTTAAACAAGGAGCACATAAAAATAAATAAATAAAGAATGAGATACATTCTAGAACCTCACCCACTTATTTACACCACGTTAAGTATCCTAGAGTTTCCAAGAGGTTATCTAAAGCCAAGACCCCCATATTTTATTATATTTAACAACTGAACGTATGCGTCTTGACTTAGCCAATGCCTGTTCCATATCATATGTCTGTTGGACTAAGAGCCACCAATCCATCACATTTGGAGGCTTTGGCGATATCCATTCTCGAGCAATGATCAGCCTTGCCGAGACTAGCAAGATAGTTAATAGACCGCTACTTTTAGATCCAATGTTACTGCGGCCCAGCATAATTTCCCCTACTGTCAGGGGTATTTCTAACCCCAATTTCTGATGGATAATATTCTGGACATCCTGCCAAAAAGTATTTAGCTCTAAACACATTACAGACATATGTTTGATATCTGCCTTATACATATCACACCTTGGGCACTTCATCCTATCTGTAATTATATTGTAAACCGCCCGCTTGGCTATCCTCTCAGGTGTGTAATAGGGAAGACAGATCGTCCGATGTTGATGCAATCTCAAATTAGTAGAATGCACCACCTCTTTGATAGTACCCAATGCTTGCATTAAAGTACTAGCCCCTACAGGAATCTCCAATATTTTACTCCATTGATTAGCCAATCTTCCACAATCATCTGCTCTGTTGCTGCTCAGCCATTTATAAACCTTGCTAATCATAGATTCCCTCACTACAACATAAACCTTTCAACGATTTAAATGTTAACATTAAAAAAAGGAATAACTTTGGCTTAAAATATAGATTACATAGCGCAGCACTGGAAAAGGGAAGCCCCGGACAGGTTTGGGTTTCAGGGAAGAAACAGGAAGGAAAAAGAACGTGTTATTTAGAGCCTTTTGAAACTTAGCACCAAGCAAGGATTACCATCCTGACGGAATTCAGCGCTACAGAATAATTGGTAACGTAACGAAAGTACGCTATTTAGATCGCGAGAGCCTGTTACAATGTAGGATATTCAACAGACACGTGAACTTCAGTAGTGGATGTTTATGGTTGGCTGTGAAGCGGGTGAGGGGGCCAGAAAGCACAACAACAAGCATTGGCATAGACAATAGGTCTCGCCTTTGGGACCTTATAAGTATTAAGCAGCACATTATCCTGGGTGCTACAACATCTACTGTTTATTAACGTGGAAACTTTGACACTAAAAGGCACATTATAGTACTGCATTGAGAAGCACTTATTTAAAGTGCTATTTTTGTACAACTGCTTGTCTGAACTCGCAGATCTGAAAGTCTTTTTATACGTAATAATGAGGAAAAAGAGAGACGCCAATTCTCCTTATGCACTCTGCTTTGAGATGTAACAATCAATCACACAAGTGTCAACTAAGGCACAAAAATGCACACTAGCAACTACATCATCAACGATAAGTGTCAATTTAACATTCATGTAAAAAGCACTCTTACCCACCACACTTTTGTGTCGATGAAGGTGGTCCCCTAGTTAGGCTGGACCAATATAAAATAAAAGTCTATGGGCCCGATTCACAGAACTAACTTAAGACAAAATCCTAAACTTACTACCATTTTCGTATTCACAGAAGGCACTTACTCATTTTGGTATTCACAGAAGACACTTACTCATTTCGGTATTCACAGAAGTTAGTAGTCTTAACTTTAGGACTCCTAAATGCCTTCTGTGAATACCGAAAGTCTTAAAATTAGGATTTTTCTCAGTTTAGGAGTCCTAAAGTTAGGACTCTTAACTTTACTACTACTAAACTGAGAAAAATCCTAATTTTAAGGCTTTTGGTAGTCACAGAAGGAATTTAGGAGTCCTAAAGTTAGGAGTCCTAACTTTACTACCACTAAATTGAGAAAAATCCTAATTTTAAGGCTTTCGGTATTCACAGAAGGCATTTAGGAGTCCTAAAGTTAGGAGTCCTAACTTTACTACTACTAAATTGAGAAAAATACTAATTTTAAGACTTTCGGTACTCAAAGAAGGCATTTAGGAGTCCTAAAGTTAGGAGTCCCAACTATACTACTACTAAACTGAGAAAAATCCTAACTTTAAGACTTTCGGTATTCACAGAAGGCATTTAGGAGTCCTAAAGTTAGGACTCCTAACTTCTGTGAATACCAAAATGAGTAAGTGCCTTCTGTGAATACCAAAATGAGTAAGTGCATTCTGTGAAAACCAAAATGGTAGTAAGTTTAGGATTTTGTCTTAAGTTAGTTCTGTGAATCGTGCCCTATGCCTGCAGGAAAAATCTGAATTTTCCGCTGAAAGAGCAGCGTCTCTTATAAAAGGTTCCTTTCTTGTTAATTATGGGAATTGAAACCTGTGTGCCTCTCTCACAGTCCTGCTGGCCTGGCCTGTTTACTTTCCACCCTCGGAGTATGAGGCATCAAGGACCCAGGCATCTGCTGAGAATCTGTACTACCCTCAGAAGCGCCAAGCATACCTTGCCAGAGCAATACAAAATAAAATAAAAAATTAAAAGATGTTAGGTTACTGCCTATCAACTGTCCGTGTCTGTGTCTGCCCTTGAAGTCTGCGAAAATGGGCCAGTATAGGAAAGGTTCAATTAAGAATAAACCGCCCACACAGAGAGCGAGTCGCAAAACAAATTTATTCACCCTACTGTTTGTGGCTGTTCATATCACAGCCAAGTACCTTTTTTAGTTTTTTGAACTTTGAGAACAAATGTGTACAATATATATGTTTTATTAACACTGTCAATAAAGCCAACACGTGCTCCAAAGTCTATTTTTAAAAACAAAATAAATTGTAACAGACAGTCACATAAACATAACTATAAAGAACGTTGATAGCACAGCTAAAAAGAAAGTAATAAGAAATTAACCAATAAAAAATCACAAATTAATGGAGCGAAGACGCGAGACCTGACATTAATTGCACCAACCCCTCTGTCCTAACAGGGCTCCTGGAATAATACAAAGTAATGCATATCACTTCCACAGGCAGATCAAGGAAATAAACTATCTTAAAATACTACATGAAAGCTGTTTTTATTCCAGAGTTGGCTTTAGAATAGTGAAGCATATAATATATATGTTTGACTTGCACAATAATAAAACTGATAAGTTAAAAATTAACCCAAAACAACATCACAAAATAACAACGCAGACAAATTACAACTGACACTATACGCACCAATCCCTCTATCCTTGCAGGTAACAACCAAAAAATCAATATAACATTAGCTTTCTTCCAGGGGCGGCTCGAAAACAAAAACATCCTAAAATAGTGCAGCAAAGTAAAGCAAATGGACAGAGCAAGTACAGTAACATATAATTAAAGCAACCAGTACAACGATAAAACACAATCAAAACTAAGCAAAATTCAACAAAATAATAATCTGGAAAAATGTTTAATCATCGGCAGTAAATACACACAAACACGAGCGGAAAACAATAATCCTCTGACTTAAAAATCCAGCAAATAAACAAAGTGCACTGGTAGGAACAGCCTGTTACATTAGATCTCGGGCTTAGAATAAACAGCAAAACAAAAACAAAAAGATTAACAGCTCGGTTTCAATAAGCACACAGCAAGTCAAAGCACCGACAGTAGTGTGAAGGACGAGGGCAGAACAAGGGTGTATTTTCTCCAGGGTTGGCTTTAAAATAGTAAATTATATTATATATATGTTTTACTTACACAGTAATAAACCTAATAAACGCACATAAGTCAATCTTTTAAAAACAACATTAGTTGTAGAGCTCAGTATTGAAGACCTGTGAGCCCAATAAGAAAGGTAAGGAACTGTTAATAAATTAACCCAAAAGAAGATCACAAAATAACAATGCGGACAAATTAATACTGACGCTATTTGCACCAACCCCTCTAACACTGCAGGTAACAAATTAAAATTCAATAGAACTTCGGCTGTCTTTCAAGAGAGGCGCAAAAAGAAAAACATTTAATTAACCCAAAATAACATCACATCGTAACAGCGCAGACAAATTACAACTGACACTATTCGCACGCACCCCTCTATCCTTGCACATACCATCGGCTTTGTTCCACGGGCGGCTCAAAAATAAAAACATCTTAAAATAGTGCAGCAAAATAAAGTGAACGACAAGAGCAAGTCATCGGTCCTGGTGCTTTTCAGACACAAGAAGAATCACAACAGAAGCACGAGTGCTTGAAAAGTGCAGATGGACACGCGGCCATGCTAATTGCAAACAGATGGCCCCTGCGCGCCGCTGCTCGCTCCCGCAAGGTGGATGCCGCCACAAGCGCAAGTGCTTGAAAAGTGCAGACCGATTCCAAAAGGTCATCTCCTAGAGCAGCACATGCACACTGCGCTAGGCTCGACCTAAAAATGGAGTATGGCGCTATAAATCTGGCCATACTGGTAATTTACTCAGTCCAGGCTTTCCTCTGGAGTGCTGGCCCATCAATGCTCCTGAGGGGGTGGGGGAGTCTTCCGCGGGAAATCACAGGCCCAGGATACACCGAGAACAGACAGGGCAGAGGCGGCTCGGCAGGCATTTACCTACTGGACGGTTATAAATCCAGTGGAGCGGAGCAGAGGTATCCATCGGACCAGTCCCCCGACACTGAAAGAGCGTGCTGTTCACACACAGCACACTGACAAACACATAGGGCACACACACACAGCAGACACCCACCCACACAGCAGACACACCACACATAGCAGTCAACCACCCACCCACTTACCCACCCACCCACTTACCCACACAACAGACACCCACCCGCCCTCACAGACACACCGCACACTCACAGTTGACAGACACCCTCTGCCGAGAGGATTTCACACTTCCAAGTCAATCTATTCTGCGACCTGGAGGGGCATCCCTCCCCTTTGCTGGATCTGTGAGTGAGGTGCGCAGGAAGAGCCCAGGGCCTGTTGCCAAGGAAGGGCTCTGAGGTTGCCGCCCAGCTGGGCAACTACACAGAAAGCTGATGGCTATAAAACACACAGACGGCCGTCATGCAAGTGACAAATAGCACCAGACTAGCCTTGCAGCGTAAACACAAAGACACATCACTTCTATAAACAGGCAATGTAATTGCGGCGCCGACCCCTTGGTTCAAATGTAAACAATAGTGCTGTATGGCTGATGCGTTGGGAACTGTGTTAAAGTTTCGGCGTGCTCTCCCCCTCCTAACCAAAGAAAATTTAAAGACTGAGGCATGCCGATTTAAACAAGCAAAAATCGCTCTCACAATGCACGCTGCTGCTTATCACATGTCCTCTTGGGGGCTGTGCAGGTCCCTACCCCATTCACTGCCAAATCAAATGTACTAACGGGGGAGATAATAAAAATAAAACTATTTGCTATGCAATAGGTCTCGCATTTAAATGCAAGACCTATTGCCTTTCAAAGAAGCGGCCGCCATTGTCCCGGCTGCTTCGAAAGAGAAAGCAGGCATGGCACGCTGAACGTAAGTAAAACACGTCGTGCCTGCAGCAAGAGAAACCCAATAAAGAAAATAGTGCTTACACACTTAAGAACACATACCGTGTAACAACGAAAGTCGCCATGGGAGATTACAGATGAAGACAAGGCGGTAGTAAGGAGGGACTAACAAGCCTCTTTACGAATCAGACGCCAGCATTTAGGAAGGACACTGACACAAGCCAATGACAAACATGGGCGGAGAGTGGGCAGGGCTTCTCCTCCATACTCCACTACAGCAGTCTCACTGAGCAGTGCAGGCGCACTGACTCAGGCTCGACCTAAAACAAGGTATTTCCTTTAAGAGTTAGAGTATGACAATTATAGGTTAGTCCGATTGAACTAACCTCCCGTCTAATAGTGAAATCTACCAGAATATATTGAGTGTGTTCTTCCATCCAAAGGTGGAGGTGTGGCACAGCGGTCAGAGAAGCTGACTTTTTATAATTATTTAATGTTTTTCGAGTGCTTGATATGCACGAGATGAATAGTGTTGACATTGCATCATCTTTCATGTTAATATTTTTATTTCATGTGTTGGTCGTCTAGCTGTGCAGCACTTGCAGCAGGGGATGTCAGATTCATTTTGTTTTCATGATCATTTTTTTTGTAATAGTCCTTCACTTAGCAGCGTGCCATTTTGGTCAGATTCAAACATACACTGTTCTGGTCCGATTCAGACTGATTGTCGGAATGCTCTAATTGGAATGTAATCTTGGCAGGAGAGTTATCGCCCATCTGCTCTATTTGATGCTAATGTTATAATTGTGCTGGGTGCCAGACAGAAACGTTTTATCTGATCATGAAATAATGTATCATTTCTCCCTAAGCCAAAATAATGAAACCGCTCGACCGTCTGCGTCATGTACGGAAGCCGGCATCAGTCAACCGCATTTAGGCGCCCGCAAACGGAAATCAAACTGTGTTTTCAAAAAGAAAATATTTAGCTTGTGTTAAGATGAGATCTGTGGTTCGAATAATTGCATGACTTGGGGGGTGGGGGGTGGGGGATGCACACTTATGTATGGAAATTGCATTAAATGGGCCATCTAATGAAAGTAAAAAGCTTGTCTTGTTACACAAGTTGAAACCCTCAACAATACGGGTTTCCGGAAGTGTCTTTGTTTGAAGACGCCAGGTCCTGGTGTACAATCGACTGTGACATTCACCAGACATTTGCCCCTTTTTTAGCATTAATGACATGACATCAAAAGCTACCAGGTCTAGGGATTTGGTATTTATTTATTTAAATGCATAAGTTAATTAAAACCATTGCATTAAAATCGAGCATAAAAAAAGAACAAAAACTAAAGAAAAAGCCACACAATACATAAAAATAAAACAGGTCTAAGGACATTTATGAGAGGTTTTCAGCAGTGCCGGGAATACCTCTCCTTTGCCCTCTTTTTGATGCCACCAGAATGGAAAACAAACAAACACGTTTTGCTGCTAAATAATGGCAATCTACGTAGCATACGGTTTTGCACCACTCCAAACTATTTGCTTAACATAAGCAGTCACAAAAATGAATTTTTCACCTTCGGTATGATTTACAAAGAGCTTCAAAAGTCCCAACAGGATTATTCCGGCTTTTCAAGACGATTCCGAACTGTAAAATGTATCGTAGGCATAGTTCACGAAGTGTGTAAAACTAGTAGATTTCACGGGGCATATTTACAACAGACGGAGAAAAATATCGCAAAGCGTGCTTAGCGCTTTTATATTTATCGCCGTCTATCGCTGGAATTTATCGCCATGCTTGCGTTGTATTTACAACGCATAGCGCAATGGCGATATAAATTCCAGAGATAGCGGGGTAATCGCCGTTTTGCAGGGAACATCGCTGGTTTTCCAGCGATGTTCCCTGCAAAACGGCAATATGCTTGTTGATACGACCATGTGGTCGTAACACAAGAATCCAACCCCCATGTTAGGTATGGGTTAGTCATGATTTTAGCAGACGTTAGTTTTTAGCAAAAACAGTGTTTTTCGCCCAAAACTAACGTATGCTAAAATGCGTGGGCCACCTTGTAAATATCCCGATGTGCACATCAGCGATATTTACAAGGTTGTACTGCCCAGTGACGCCCACTTTGCATCTCATTAGAGATGCAAAGGGAGGCGTTGGAAAAAAGGGTGCTAACATGCGCTAATGCATGTTAGCACCCTCTTGTAAATAGGGCAATGTTTTTATCTCCGCTTTTTTTGGCTTTAAAAGCCAAAAAAGCGGACATATGGCCCTTGTAAATATGCCCCCACATGCTTAACAATTACACTTGCTCATTTTCAAATAATAAGAACATTTTGAGTATTTAAATGTGACATGACACAAAAGTGCTTGTGCACGCTCAACATATATCTTTGATAAGTCAAAAATATTTTTTCCAAGTGCTAACTCCCCTGCAAAAGTATTAGGAGGAGTCTGCCTCATTTCAGCCCTGAAAATGCATTTGATCCTGTTCTTTAAGAGAGAATATTTGCTTGACTCCATCACTACCACCCTCCAACAGTGCCCCTCACCTGTCCATAGCCCCGCTCTCACATACATTTCATTCGTTTAATAGAGCGAATCATACCAGTGCTGGGTGTCAGAGCACTGTACATCACCCACACATTATACAAGTAATGTGAATGATACATAAGACAATGAGGACTACAAATTGTAGGAGTCACAAGGAATCCATACTAGCAAGCAGTATATTTTAATAGTGTTTGGTCTGGAGAAGCTCAAACTCAGGATTTAAAGGTACGTCATTGGTTGGGGTTGGCTTTACTAATAGGAATGTACTTCTACCCAAAGGAAACCTTTTTAGTGACATTAGGCTAATGAAAGACTGTGGGGAAAAACATAACCTATACAATGCAGCTCTTTGATAACAGTTCATAGATCACTGTGCTATATTACAATTGTAGTTTACAAAATGCAAGTAACAAGAGGATCTCTGTGACTACTGACCTATCCACATAAAATATAGTTCTGTGATCTTCATGATACACATATTAACCCTCTGCACTACTTGAGTCAAAACTGCCACTAGACAAAACTCTAATTGATCTCTCTAGAGCAGGAACATTAATCACCTGAGTTATCTTGGCATTATTGTTAATGCGTGAAAACTGCTGCACACACAAGGAACTCTGCAGTAAGTACTTTTAAACCCAAAAGTAATTTCCAAATATAATCCCCCAACGCTAAGCTCACCAGTCGACCCGCCCTGAGGCGAGCCCTGGGCACACCCATCTCCGGTCTTATATGTTTGTGGGTGATCACCCACATTTGCCCAATTCAGCAATGCCCACAATTCCGCCTTTAAAGCAAAAATTATAAATACGGTAATTCGATCTTGTAAGTAGTGTTGCAAATTCACCCTGTGTGGCCTGTGCACCCCCATTTTGTGCCAATTGGTACTGGTGGTAACTGACTCTGACTGTCCCCGGGCTCTGGTTAACCAGGCCCAGGGTTAGTGCTATGTTGAAAACACAGTGTAAGAATTGGCTTGGTAGTTTGGTTTGCCCTGTTCCCATCATGCACTGGGACAGGTACAGACTAATTTGCATGTAGCCAGGTTCTGAGATGGGATGGTGCAGTGAGCTAAAAAACGGTGATGGATTAAAACCATGATCTCTTGACTTGGTAAGAGTATTCTGCATCATTCAGAAACTCTGTCCATCACCACCCCCTTTTTCCCAAATCGAAAACACAGTGAAAACACACACATACATGAGGATACACAAAATATTTGGGTACACCTATAATTGGCATAAGCTACCCTATAACTCCCTAGTAGATAACAGGGTAGGGGAATTCAAACTACCTTTAAGTCTCTAGTATATAATAGGGTATGGTAGTTTAGAGGCCAGCAGCCTTTGTTGCACTTGCATGTGCACACTGCTGAAAGCCTGAGGTCATTATAAAAGCAGCTGTGTTGCAGCACAGCTTTAAATGTAAATTGTGCCCAAACTCGAGTGATAAACTACAATATTTTGGCATTTTAGGTACCCCTAAGGTCTCTCCTAGATGTCCCAGGGGTGAAGGGTCATGTAATTATAGGGAGGTCCCCTATAAAATATGTTTGATATGCTCTGTGGCTAGAGAAATTGCACATTTCACTTTCCCCATTGCAGTAAAGGGCCTCCCAAAATTTACTTTGGTGTTAGGAGCACTATGGAGCGAGAATCTACACTACATTTGCATATTCAGGACACCTAAAGTCTACCCTAGGTGTCCCAGGGGTGAAGGGTCATGTTACGATAAGCAGGGCCCTTATAATAGATGGTTTATATGCCCTGATGATGATTGCACATTGCAGTTTCACCATTGTAGTTGCCTAGCCTGATAGTTCATGAATGCATAACTATCGCTAGGAATTGAATTAAGATATCATTCACAGACTTAGGAGAATGGTATTGATTAATCCAGCAATATGCCATTGCTGAATTTACCCTAAATTATACAGAGAAGATGTTATAAGACTTTCTAGTCCGTAAGCCAAAATTCAGCCTTCCTGCCCTTTTCCCCGATTGGTCAGAGCTTACAGGATTAGCCAGGCTGCTTTGATGAAGTGATAAGTGGTTCACCCAGGGAGGAGCTCTCTCCACAGTAATGCCAGAGCAAGGGGAAGGGGGACTAAAACATGAAGCTTCAAAGGGGGAATAGGACAGGCACGGAATGCCAGCTTCATCTACCCACCCATCTACCCACTCTGACCCAGCCAGATGTCATACTTAAGGCAGGAATTCGCAGATGGTAGGGGGAGGTGAGGTTTAGAAATGAGCCATACTGGAGGTTGGTTAAACTATTTCTTGCTCCTCTGCTGAGATATCAGCTATACTGAATTTTGGAGGAAAAGTGCTTTCTGGGAGAAGATTATGCCACATTTTGGAGGAAGTGTTCATGCTCTGGGGTGTTGCCCTGCAACTCATTGGACAGGAGTGCTCTCCTGCTTGACCCCAGAGAACACTGAATACATATGTGAGAGGAGCAGAGCCTTCCAGATCTGCTGCTTAAAACTAAGAGAAGAAGAAGGTTAACCAAGCTGGAAACTTGATTTCGCCATCAGGCCCTGCATTCTGACTGACTGCGCCTGCTGCATTATCTGGAACTACAGCTCTGTGGATGTACCTTGCATCAAAAAGATTCAAAAGGGGACTCCCTGCAAGCTACATGTTATCAGAGCTCACCTGGACCCTCATCACCAAGAATCCCCTCCCTTAAGTGTGTCCAGTGGATTTGTGGGGGTTATGACCAGGTGCATTGTGGGAATTGTGGTCCCAAACATTTAAGGACCATCTTGGAACTTCCAGACTCTTGGATTGTGTTTTGTACACTTTGGCCCCTCCAGAGGAACTTCAGGAAGAAATCTCAGAAGTTTGGAGAAGTTTGGAGAAACTTTGGAAAAAAGCTCCATAAACGGACTGACTCAACCGCAAGAGCTAAGCTGGCCACATTCAACTGCGGGCTGGCCTGACCTGCTGGTTCGTCCAGCTGAAAAGCTCCGGAGGTTCAATGTGCAGTGTTTGACTGGGAGCTCCCTGGAAGGCAAGTCAGTGAACCCTCACCCTATCTAGCCTGGTGAAGAACATCGAGGGATGTCGGCAAAACTAGCTCCAGAAACTTTTTTAAGTCAGAAGGCAAAATTTTGACCGAAGCCTGCCGCGATATCCAAGCAGGGCTCAATTCCAGTCGGCCTGAAACATGGACTTTGTCCCGGGCAAGCGGTAAACAACCGTTACAACGCATGCGTTACAACGCATGCTTTTACCCCGCATGCCGTCACAGCGAAAATGGCTTGCTGTAGGAGTTATAAGGTGTTGAATTTAACTCCAACACCTTCCCTACTGTTGCACACACTGGAGTTGGAATAGTAAATTATACTATTCCAAACTCCAGTGCACCCCCGACA
The DNA here is from genome assembly GCF_964204655.1 of Triturus cristatus. NCBI lineage: Eukaryota > Metazoa > Chordata > Amphibia > Caudata > Salamandridae > Triturus > Triturus cristatus. The sequence continues at coordinate 1,531,008,028 of NC_140591.1, forward strand.
ACAAGTCGGGGTAAAAAATTGCGTTGTAACAGCATGCAGGGTAAAAGCATGTCTTGTAACGTCATACAACCCAGTCAAGCACAACCAGCCGTCCCAAAGTTGTGCTATAGGTTTCTAAGTGCTACATAGTGTCAAATCTTTAAAAAATCATATCTTCCTGTTCCCTTCATTGGATTTATGTCATTTTGGTGTCATTTTAAAGATACAATATTTCCTTTTTTATAAATTGGTGTTGGATTTTTATTGTGTGTTGTGTCTTAATTTTTTACTGAATTTTTTTTTTTAATGCTTTACATACCTGTCTCCTAAATTAAGCCTGACCTCTCGCAGCCAACCTACCCAGGATTGAGCATGGGAATAATTTACTGAGCCCTATTCTGAGCGCTAGACTGTGTAAATGGCCTTATTGCCATGGTAGATTCACATTTACCACTACTAATAACCCACTTTCCAACAAAGTAGAATTTCTGCATTTGTAGGGACACTTTCTAAGTGTAAATCCTGATTCTGTGAATTAAGATTGGGATTTTATATCTCTAAATGGGCTTTTCCAATCAAGTAACCTCAACATAGTTGTGCCAAACAAGTTGTGAATTGGGCCACATTTGTAATGCAATCAATGAGCATTGGCAAAGCCAATAGGTTTTCTATAGGTTTTGCTACTGTCAATGAACACTGTTACATGCCCTCTAAAAGCTCAAGCGATGTAGACTCCAGTAGCCGAAGCATTAATAGAGAGGTACCTTAAATCAGACACAAATCCTTGCTGCACCAGACACTGTATCATATCACCGCCTTCCAAATAAGTGGTTTTATGTACAAATACATCGGTTATTCTCCTGAGTTGCGTCAATATACCTAAGCATTATACCACTGTTCATTAGTGGCTGTATCATAACATGTTACTCTAGTTCCCTTGAGTCAGACACATATATTTATACTACCTCCCACAGGCTTCCACGACAGTCCCCTCAATCACAGGATACCAAAGAATTATCAAAAGATCAGATGCACTAGAATGCCTGGTTTTGTTGAAAGTGTTAAGAAATGAAACAGCAGTAGAAATATAATCTCTGCCTTAATTTTGGAGAGGGAGGGCATCGGTCCTACAGATATATTTTCATATTTACTTTAGCAATTCTAATGAGTTTTGCTTGCATTTGTACGTGCGTGACCAATATCCAAATGGCGAGTTATAATGGTGAAAGCTATGATTGACATTCTGAGTGGATCGTCTGTTTGTTTTTGAAAAACTCATTGTAGTAATGAAGGGTAGAACCATTCACATATAGATACAACATTACTTTAATCACTCTTCAGCTGTTCCCTTGCTCATTCTGTGGATGGGGAGCAAAGAAACATTGACCAATCCAGAAGGAAGTGACAGAGTGACCACATGGGAAGAGAGAGAGGAGACTGATGATGAGACAGAATGATAAAGTGATCAAGGAGACGGTACAAGGGAAAAGAGAAAGGCCCATATACCACAAACACTGAAATAGATAAATGCTATAGAAACATACAAAAGGATAGTTCCCTGGCTTCAGCAGTAGGAAGATGCAAGATACCCAGTCAAAACACAGGGCAACCAAAATACTGCAGAGGATGAAAAAAACACAAACATGAATCAAGGGAAGGGAGCTATCAAAGCATGAGTACAATGGCTGCAGCAAAGCACAAAGTAAGTGCATGTAAGATAATTGGTAACAGTAGTTCTCACAGACTGATGACTCTATCAATAGCTACACTTAGGATAAAGCATCATGGTTTTAATCATTTTGTGCAGGGCATATTTTATCCCATCCGTGTTCAAATTACCAGAGATTGACAATATGTCCATAACCTTGACAATTAAATTAACTTTGATTTTCTCCTTTCAATTGATGCACCTATTTATAAATGTTTTTCATGTTGCTAATTAATATTGATATTGTCTGTGTCTCTTTTGGTATGAAGTAGCATTTAGAGTTGATTAGTAATTCCAACCCTCCAGTTTCTAGAGGAAATGTTCAATACAGAGTAGAGTTCACTGGTAGGATTTTCACCATCATACAGTATTATCAGCGGTTCTCTGTATATTTAGCACTTTCTTCAACAATATGAAGATTTTCAGTTACTTCTTAGCTCTATATCAGTCACAATATAATACAGTTTATCAGAGTTAAGAGAAAGGTGATACAAATTGTTTTTGTGGTTTTGCAGCGGTAAGGACAATTTTTAACAGTCATCTATTTGTATTAGATAAAATATATATAGTTGAACTCATTTATTTTCTACATAACAAGGAGGAGAGATGAAAGGACAAATCTTATATACTCAGTAATGTCTGTCTCACTGGGATTGGGTTACTGCCATGAAGGGCCACCTTATATCTTGTTGCTCAAGTAATTAAAGGTTTAGGGAATAAATCATTTGTTTTAGATTGCAAACCATAGAAGTCTGTTAGTGGTGTAATGTGTGGTACACTAAGGAGCAATGAGTGTGAATTTTTCTGTAGGATTTCATCGAATATTATAAATATTCCTGTTTCAAAATGGAAACCCACCATCAAAATCATCTACGTGCAAGTTTGATACGCTAATCACCAAAGACGTAGGAAGAGCTACACAACAAACCATGTCTGAAGTCTATCAAAAGACTGCTCCATGCCACATCACCAATTATCAATGGAAACACATAAAAATCCTCCACAAAATGTCATACTCCCAATGGACAGCCCATCCAATCAATGGCAAAACATGATAAACCATGAAAACCAATAGCACAAATGAGCTAACACAAATCCCACTCTCCATATTTCTTAGTATTGTACTTTATTTGAATGATTGACGACATGAGTTTTTCCAAGAGCTAAAGTTGTCTATATCCAAATCTGAAAACATAAGGGCACACTTTGTAATCAACCTGAGGTGCAAATCCTCATCATTGTACACTAACCAACTCTCACAATACAAACCTGTTGATGCTGCGTCCTGCAGGAGTGATGTGGAGATGCCAAGACAACCTCCAAAGAATTCTCATACAGGATCTAGGATTGCTGAACAAGCAGAATGAGAAGTGGAAGAGAAAGAGAGATGGTCAAAAAAGTGAGTTGCTAAAAATTTCCCAGGAAGGCCTGCTGTTTTTGAAGTCAAGTCACCCACTTGGTAACCCACATGGCCATTTTAAAGCTTAAGTTCAACTCCAGAGGGCTGGTGATTCAATCAGTATCAAGAAATATGTTCCTCTGTTTATGCTCAGTCAAATGTTACTGTTTTAATACTTAACTAGTCCTATCATCTGCTAATCTCCAGGTCCACGTTTGTACTTCATTTTATGTAGGATTCTGGGTAATCTTCCTGCATTGAAAAGGAAATGATAATGTTAGAGTTAACTACAGAGGTTTTGACATTTCTGAGTTAGTCAAGTGTTTACAAACTGTTCCTGGTATTACTGTTACTACTATGGAAGCACTGCTGAACCCTTTAATCCTTGAATCACTCTTACTTCTATGATTGTATTGACAGCATTCATTTTCACAAAAAAATCATATTAGCTTTCTCAGTAACAATTTGTTTTAACTTGCATCTTAAATTCAAACGATTTCATTTGTATCCCTAAAGTCTTCTAACAGTATCCTGTAAAAGTTCCATGTAAGTGTTATTTATTTGTTCTTGTACCTAATACTTTCTTTCCTTTCACAGGTAACCAAAGGACAACATTGCCTTCACCACAGAGGGTAGTTGTTAGCTTTGGCACCAATGGCTTACCTCTAATTGGTCAGTTCGAGTTTCCAGAAAACGTCGTAACTCGTCTTCTATTTATCCTTTCAGGATGCTGGGAGTTGTATCCTTGCCGCAGCTATTTAGAGACCAGGGCCACATTATGTATTAGGTCACACTTTCCCTGTTTGCTCCTGGCCCACCTTAAAACAGGTGCATTGGGCGCAAACAGAGAAAGTGTGCCCTACGAAATGGAAAGCTCTGCCCCCAGGGCAGCCACCAACTCGTGCTGCCCTAGGGGCAGCGCATTCAAGCGAAATACAGTGCAGCTTTGAAGCAACCGCTCTGTGTTTCACTGTGCAGATGGCAACCCGCCTGCACTTTGAAGGTGGATTAGAGATCTCCTTGAAGGCGAATGCAGTCAGTGACTACACCCGCCTGCAAAGGGATGTCTGAGGTGTCCATAGGAACAGCAAAACACACAAGATGATGGACGGAATGTTGCACATTGGCAAAACATTCCCCCCCCAGTCAAAGATCTGGGTTTAATCCATCGTTATTTTGCTCACCACGCCACCCCAGTTCAGACATGACCATATGCAAATCAGTCTTGACCCTGTGCCTCATGGGAACAGTCCAGCCCGAACTGCCAAGCCATGTCTTCCCTGGACCGGAATCAAGCACCCCTCTTCAGCCAGGATAGCTTGACTCCAGTGGCGTAGTGAGCACGGGACTCATGTCTGGGCATACCCTTCCCACATAGGGCGAACAGCAAAACACACAAGATGAAGGACGGAATGTTGTGTGTTTTCGTGTCCATAGGAACCCCTTTATGCCCTGCAGAGGGCTGTTCTCAGCGGGTGAACTGACAGTGCGTCCAGTGCGCCACCAATAAGGTGACGCACTGTCAGTGTGCCTCCTGACAGCTTCTTTGCCTCTGCAACCACTTCTGTAATATTGCACGGTTTCAGAGGCAAAGGGATTCCTTCATTTGCATGAGGCACGCCTCCATGCAAATGAAGGAATACCCCTGCAAATAGCGCGGGAGCTTTATGTGCTCCAACGCTATCAGTATTACAGAAGGGGCCGCATAAGCATCTTACTTCCCCTTCTGTAATATCAAAGTGCCCCGCCGGCGTGCAAAGTGGCGCAAATGCCTGTTGCGCCCCCGGGGCACTCTCTGTAATACGGCCCTTGGAAAGCTGAAAATCAGGTAAATGGAAGGAGCGTCGAATGAGAGCTTCTTTCTCCTTGAAAACACTGATAACAAGTTAGGTCTGCCTATGGGCTTGGCTTAAATACTAAGCCATGCACAAGATTGTGTCCATTCTTGCTGAAATATGAACTGCCACAAGAACTTCTCAGTGTCTATTGCTCTCTCTTGAATTACCATGAAGCATGTGGGTAATTTAAATAAAGAACTCTTCTAGCACTTCCTGGGCACAGATGGGATATATTTAGGCCTAAGAGTCTTACCAGTCATCTCAGGGCCTAAATTCCAGGTACCAATTTATTTGGTTAGATTGTCATGCCAGTAAATGAAACAGTAAGTTTACTGCACTCAAAGCATTTGAATTGTATGTATTCGTGGATATTGTTAACTTAAAAAAAGTGAGATTTTAACTCTTAATAATACATACACTACACAATATCAATGGAAATTGCTAATATATAATATGGGGGCTGAGTCACAAAATCTTTTTTGAGATTTGAAGTACAGGACACATGAAGAGTAGTACTATAACTTTTGTGAACAGGCCCCACAATATTTTACCTTGAGCACTACCTCCAGCCTTAGTGCATTAGTGCATGCATTAGTCTATCTGTGCCGTGCAAATAAGGTAACCGCAAGCTCCGTTCTTGAAACTACAGAATACAAGAAAGAGAAGCGATTTTAAAGTCATCATGGAAATAAAGACAGGTCTGCGTGCATTACAATGATGGGCTTACAGTACTGTAAAAGATTATTTTTTTTTGGAACAAACTTTATTGGGTTTTTTCCTTTTTGTTTCTTTTGTCATTGTGACTCACAATGAATACAACAGTTGGAATACATTATTGTAAGGGAGTATGCATTGTCTATCCGATATGAATCCATAATATGAACAGTGGAAGCCTTGGTATCTCCTTACAAATAACAAAGAAGCATTCAACATGAATCAGCAATAATAAAAGGAGAGAACGTCATTGTTGGAAAACGAGGCAGCATCTGTGAGGCCTGCACAAATAACATGACTACATTTGTCCTTCACTGGGAACCAAACACCCAATTGTAGCGCCTGACTCTCAGAGAGTAGCGCTGCAGAGCAGTCTGAGGCTTACTCAAGGGAGGTTGTGTGGGCTAGTAATCGCCATTTGCAGGTGCACAAAAATAACACTCAATAATTGATTGTCCAGTCTGTACTTTGCTTTATAAAAGTAAGAGTACATTTATTAAACACACACACTACTCAATACTATGCACCAATTTACAAATATACATAAGCTGTTGGAATTACTTTGTGACATTGCATAACATCTCCACCCCTCCCGCAAAGGGGGGGTGGGGTCTAGTACCACCACTCCCATGTATGCACATCAACTTGCCCCCAGCGCAGATAGTTGAACATAACCTGGAGCGAGGGCCATGCGCACTGGCACCATCCCAGTGGCGACCCACCCGATTACCTCAACAAGCATTAAAAAGGGGTAAACCTGCCTTGGTGACACATGACCCTAACTGAGCATCTCCTGCTGACCATAAAGTATGCACCTCTATTTCTTAAGGGCCAGCAGTCTGGGGTCTTCACCTAAGCGCAGCAGCAAGAATCCATGTTTACGCACACTTTAGAATGACAATACTCATCACCTTGGTTGATCATTTGAATGCATTGCAATTACAGCCCCTAAAGGCATCACAGATGAAATCACAGGATTGCGCATATACAGCCAGAAACCCTAGCAGGACTGTCTGGCAACATAGCCCCACTTGGCTTATGACATCTCCTTACACATGTGACTTACAGTCCCTTCAAAAGAAGTACTCCTGGCAACTACACTTCTCCTGCAGTGCGCCTCTTCACTTTAAAAGGAATCACAGGTAAAAGCATGGGATTACGTAAATACAGCCAGAACCCCTAGCAGGAAGGTCCAGCAACATAACTCCATTTAGCTTAACATCACCTTACACAGGTACTTCACTTTACACATGTGACTTTCAGTCCACCTAAAAAGAAATAACCAATAGTAAATGCATTTCGGTGCAATTACACCACTTCACCTCCAGGGGATGCCCTTCTCCAGACATCCCCAACTCAGCCCTTCACTCCAGGATGCACTTCATAGTACACCCTCAGCTGTAGAACATAAGTTCCAGCCTAGAAGGTGTTAAAGGCTGGCTGAGCCCTTGAGGGGTTATTCTTTCAGATGCCCCGTGAAACTTATGGGTGGACTGTTCTTCTTTATGCTGGGGGAGACTGCGGTGCTCCTGCAGTCCCCCTGCACCCCTTTTCACACATGAGGGTGACCCCCTCCTCTGGGGGCCACCAGACACGAAAATGGCAGATTTCTTCGTGCTGGGGGGGGGGGAAGACTGCGCTCCTCCAGCAGCTCCCCCAGCACCTTTTCACAAGTGAGGGTGACCCCCCCTCCTCTGGGGGCCACAAAGCACCAAAACGGAAGATTTCCAAATGCCTGGTGAGGCATTATGGGGTGCTTCATGCTCCTCTTTGCCAGCCCCAGCCACTGGGAACACTCTCCTCCGCCCTCTGGGTCTCTGATTCAGCAGGGTGCTGTCTTCACTGGCTCCCTGCACCAGCCTTTCGCGTGGCTCTCCTCCGTGGCCTCTCTTCTCCCTGCGCAGAGGCCACTGCTCCTGCGCACCAGTCCTGGGCTCTTCTTCTGGTGCTGTTAGGGTCCTGGGGGCAGTCAGGGGTCTCTCCTTCCAACTGCCCATTGCGCCAGGCTCCAGCACCTTCAGTCTCAGCAGACCACACCCCAGAGAGCTTCTCTTCCTGTGCAGGCACTTTTTAAAAGTTGAGTAGGGGGCTGGCAGGAAGTCTCTGTTGGTCCTATCAAACAGCGACACATCACGTCCCTGCCCCTGCTCCCTCCTTCTTGTCCAGCCTCTGGGTTTGTTAAAAATGGCGGCGTCCAGTGTCTCTGGCCACATGGCCTCTGAAACCCAACTCCTTCCCTCCTTCCCTCCTTGGTGCAGCCTGGTGCCTGGCACCTAGTGATAGATGAGCCTGTAGCCCCACCCATCATCTCTTCATGGAGAGGAGGTCCTCGCTTGTGGAAGAAAGGTTATCAATCCATCCAGCTGAGGTCACCCCTCAGCCTGGGTCTGGTCATGGCTGGCTCAGAGAAATATGACAGTTCTGGATGACCCAAAAGCAGTACAAATATGACTTTGGACTCTGCAGAATACTTATTTTCAAATTCGCTACATTGGACTTAAGTGCGTGTCTGGAATCTGTAGGCCTAACAGAAGTTAATCTAGCCATGGGCCCCACACCCCCATAGGGGAATAATGAAGTGGAAACACAGTAAAACACACTGACTTTCCCTGGCATGTTTCTTTTCAGTGTATAAAGCCTATTCCATGTCACCACCCAATACTGCATAAGTCCTGCCACACCATTCACTTTGTAGCTGCTCCTGGACTGCGCTTGCTAGGAATCTCCCCTGCGCAGCCCGTACATGTGTGCACACGCAGGTACACCTGTGTCTCCATGTAACCAGCCCGGTGTCCCTTACTCCAGCTGCTGAACAGTGGCCTGGTCAAGCCAGGGGAACACCAGTAAAATCCCCATGCAGTCTCTTACATCCTGAGTTCACTGAGGGTGAGTCCCAACATCTGAGGCTCCCCCACAGTAAAAGTTAAACAATTAGGTGCTCAAAAAGCGAAAACTCCGGGCGGCCCATAGTGTCAGAACCACCTTCTAACAGTCATACGTAGTATATTTTCCACATAACCCAATGGCATACATCCATTCAACTACATCCCCCCATCCCCTGTGGATCCCACCCCCCCCCCTTTCCTGGGCTCCAACTGTATTGTACAGTGTCTTACATTTGTCCCTCTCCACATAAATTTCTGTGGTTACAGGCAATGAGCCCGCCGCCATTTCCACAAAACAGTAGTGTTGAGCTATACGTAACACTCCCTTTGTTCCATTTACTATTGAGTACACGGAGCATCAAAAGCACTAACCGGTATGTTGTTCTTGCATGCTTCTATCATCATGTCCCAGTCTAGAGAGATCACATTTTTCCGTAGGCCGCGTGTCTCCTCACTACACAGCGCAGCACTTTCTGCTCCTGCCCACCTGATCAATTTGCTATGCCATATGTGTAATGTTGGAGCTCTGGCTGATTTCCAGCGCATGGTGATGGCCCTTTTTGCAACAATAAGCTGCAGGTCCAAGAAGCGTAGCTGAACCTTTATTTACTCCTTTCATCTTCGGACACCCAGTAAACATTCCAGTGCCGCCCCCTTTATTGATAGATGAGTGGTGGCTGTAATCGATTTCTTAACCCCGTCCCAGAACTCACCGAGATGTGGGCACTCCCATAACATATGAAGGAGATCTGCCTCTGGGAGTTTACATCGGGGGCACTGATGGGTATTGGCCGGATACATTTTCTGGAGCCTGCGCGGAGTCAGATAAGCTCGGTGGACAATCATACATTGTATAAACTTAAATTTAGCATTACGCAGTATCTTACGCGGGCATTCCAGTATTTCTAACCACTCCTTATCTGTCAATTCCCGCCCCACATCCTCTGTCCATTGCGTTTGGGTAGTGTCTAAAGGAATTTCAGCATGTGTTCGGATACTACTATAGAGCCATTTTATGAGATGGCTACCTCATCCCATATAATAAAGGGCTTTAATCAACTCGTTTATTCGGGGTTCCTCTCGTTGCGGGGGCCACTGATGCTTCACATAATGTAGCACGGCCGCATGCGTGACATATAATGTATTTGGTGCTCCTGTGTTCTGCGTGAGGGTGTCATGATCCATAAGGGATCCGTCACTAAAAAGTGCTCCAACAGTCTCCACCCACGCCTCCAACCAAGGCGCGATTGCCTGTGTCATCAGCATGCCGCTCGCTAGGGGTATCCCAACCAGTGGAATGTTTTCAGCATAAAGACCTCCGCTATTTGTTTATTTCAGGGCCTTCTTCCAACACTGCAGAGCTGTGTGTAGTAGAGTAGGTAATGTTGGGGGGCTTCGCATGTGGTAGGAGTAGCTCGTGGAGTACTCCCTGCTCTATGTGTCTGGATGTATACCCAATCTCCTGCAGGTTACGGCCTGCCATCCTATAAGCTAACCACTGCAGCTGACACGCATACAAATAAGCTCTAAAGTCGGGTGCTCCCAGGCCTCCCCTTCGTGTGGTTAGTTGTAATTTCTTAAGGTTTATTCTGCGGCGGCCTGCAGCCCATATGACATCTATCAATAGGGTATCTAGTAAGTTAAAAATGGTGGCTGGTACCTGCGAGGGCAGGTTCGTGAAGTAATATAGGAGGCGAGGAAGCACCACCATCTTGGACAAGGCCACCCGGCCCACAGCCGATAAGGGAAGTGTGGTCCAGAAAGCTACCTGAGATCGAATACCACGAATGGCCTTAACTAGATTTCCCTCCAACATATCTGCCTGTGTCCGAAAGATGTTAATGCCCATATATTTAAAAGTATGCAACGCTGTTGGTATTGGGAGCGCTCCAAAAACAATGTTATCCAGGTGTGTTTGGTCATGAAAGGAAAAGGCATTAGATTTGTATTTGTTAATGGATATACCCGATATCTGTTCAAAATCAGCAAAAATATGAGGAATCGGACCCTGTCCCTCCAGTATATCCGTACCATATATGATTAAGTTGTCTGCGTATACAGACACCAGGTGCACCGATGCGCCCACATGTATTCCACAATGACTAGCCTCTATCCGTAGGCAGAGGGCCAATGGCTCTAGAGCCAAGACAAATAGTATTGGGGACAGGGGGCATCCTGTAAATGTGGTATTCTCTGGAAATATGTTTCCTGGATCTGACTTTTGCGGTCAGAGCTGGATAAGGCTATTGCCTTATCCATCGGACATACTCTGGGGGTAGGCCAAAGCGTGTTATAGCCTCAAATATATATTCCCACAACAGTGTATCAAATGCCTGTTGCATGTCTAATGATATGCATCCAGCACGGTAGTGGTGTGTAAGGTCTGTGGTCATGATCTGGTGTAGTCTTCTTATATTTAAAGACGTGCTCCTAGCTGGTATAAATCCACACTGATCTGTATGTATTAGCTGATTAAGGTAGGGCTGAATTCTATTATCTAATATCTTGCTTAGGATTTTATATTCAGTGCAGAGAAGCGACAGGGGGCGGTAGCCCAACATATCTGTCAATTCTCTGCCCGGCTTGGGCAACAATATTACCAGTGCTTGCGCAGTGGTGCGGGGTAGATGTCCTAGTTCAAGCGATTTGTTGAATATCTCCTCCAGTTGCAGTATTAGTATGTCCGAATAGGTAGCGAAGAATTCGACGGGCAATCCGTCTGGGCCCGGTGCCATATTACGCGCTAGTCCACCTATTGCTGCCTTGATCTCCATCCTAGTAATGGGTCCCGCCAGGGCCTCCTCCATCCCCCCCGGTGCCTGTGGGTAGGGTAGGTCCATAAAGAAATCGTCAATGTGGGATCGCTCCGTATATAGTGGTGCCCTGTATAAATGTTCGTAGTATGTACTGAATGCTGCATTAATGTCGTATTGCGTGTTTGCAGTGCCCCCTCCTCCCAGGGAGAACAATAGAACTAATAACTGTGGTGGGCGGGTCATTCCTTATAAGTTTCTCCAGAAGGGTTCCCGTTTTGTCTGCATCGGAATGTCGCATTTGTGTATATGACCTATAACCTATCAGTCTGAGATTTTCAAACTGTTCTGCATGTTGTATGCGTGCTTCCTGCAATGGGTCTTGCTTCGCGGGGTCGCGTGCTGCTTCCTGCTCCAATTTTGACATGGCATCCTCAATGTCCTTCAATTTCCTATGTGTCTCCTGTCTGGCTCCCACCGTGGCACAAATTGCTGTTCCCCGTATAACTGCCTTCACCCTGTCCCACTAGACTAAAACTGTCAAGGCAGTGTTACGGTTTTCTGTGAAATAATTTTGTTGTGTTGTAGAGAGCGTGTTGTGGAACACAGCATCCTCTAGAAGCTGGGGCCACAACCCCCATGTGGGGACCGGGGTGGGTATTCTACCCTAGCTAAAGACCGTTTCCAGGGGGTTATGGTCCGATAAGGTCTTTGCTAGGTGAATAGTGTCGGTGACCTGTTCTGCAATGGAGTCGGAGCACAAAATCCTGTCTATCCTATTGTGTAGGTGATGGACCGGGGAAACGAAGGAGTATTCCTTATGTCGGGCGTTCCTAAGCCTCCATGCATCAATAAGGGACCAGCCCTCCACTCAGTTGCATAATGCCCCTGCCTGTCTGCTGGCTCCTGTACCTCTCAAGGGGAGGTGCGATCTGTCCAGCTTCATATCCATGACTGCGTTGCTATCACCCCCTATGATCCACGGATAAGTGTCCCACCCTGCCAATATCGAATTCAAGCCTGTAAGGTATTTATGTTGGTCATGATTTGGAGCACAACTACTCCCAAGAATAAGCGGCACACTATCCAATGTGCCGCGGAGAAATATGTATCTTCCTTGTGTGTCCACCCTCTTTACCTGTATGATAAATGGTACCCCTCCCATTATCCAAATAGTCACCCCCTGGGCAAAAGCAGAGTAGTTTGTAGAGACCACCTGTCCCCTCCATTTCCTTCTCATTTTTATGGCCTCCACTTTCATCAGATGCGATTCTTGGAGAAAGACCACATTCGCTCCCCTGCGTAATAATTGTTTGTGTACTCTATGCCGTTTGTGGATGAAGTCCAGCCTGTGGACATTCCAAGTAATACATTTGTACTTGTCAAGTGTCTGCATTCCTAGTAGTGGTGGGCGGAATTTGCGTAGTCGCGCTACGCAAAGCTCCGCGAAACGGTAAAAAATCTCTGCGAGCACACAGAGTTCCGTGAACACACAGAATTGCTTGTTCCGCCCGTTCGCGATGCTTTTTTCCTGTTCGAGAACGCTGTTTGCGTGCTCGGGGTGAAATAGCTCACAAACACGCATTTTGAAAGAACGAACAAGCAAAAAATTCCACGAAGCTGCAGATCGCGGAATTTTTGGCAATTCCGCGTTCTCCGCGGAATGCGAAATTACCCAAATTCAGCAAATTCCGCAAGCGGAATGGAATTTAGCACCCAGGCCTACCCACCCAATGTACCACACAGGCCTACTTCCTGAGCCTACTTCCTAGTGTGGGGGTTACAGAGCCCTGTAACCCCCACACTAAACACAATACCAGGTCTTGCTCATAACCTAAACCAGGCCAGACCAAACAAAAGAACCATTGAAGCATTACATAATAACCTGTAGCCTTCGCAAAGTGGAGGCGGGCAGCCACGTTCATCATGTAGATAAACATACAAGCTAGAGCTCCTCCGAGCCCGAGCAAAAACTATCTGGCAATACATTTTCCATGAAACTGAATTACCACAAGAACAATAAAAAAGCGATATATGAGTCCTGGGTCGTGTACGGCTGGAGCCCCTTCATCCGCAAAAATGGTCCAGCATTGCATTTCTTTCAGGAGCGTTACGGCCCCAGTATTTCATCCGCCATTTGAGGGGTCACGGTGGGGAAGAGTGTTAAACTGTTCTCAGAGTCTGATCTAATCGTGCTATGTTCCGATGAACCCGAATTCCTGTGAGATGAATTGTCTCTAAAAGTGTTCGCAGTCGCCAGCGCCAACTCTTTGCTTGCTTGGGCCTGTTTCTTTGTTGGTCCATGAAATGTTGATAGCCCCACGGGCCCAGCTGTCCGTTCACAGCGTCGATATCCCGTCCTCCTGGGACCATGCGGTGCATGCCGTGGGGATTTACCCGAGAGCCGCGTGAGGTCGATAACTTCTAGCCATTCTTCCACGTCTTGTGGACTTTCGAAGAAGTATGTCTTCTGAACATATAGGATCTTCAAACGCGCAAGGAAAACCAATACATATGTGAGGTTCAGGGTGCTCAGCTTTCTCTTCACCTCCTGATATGATGACCTTCGACGTTGGACCATTAGTGTGTAATCGGGATACAATGAGATCCTCACAATTCTCAAATTGGATCTGTGTCTTTTCGCGTGCTTTTTGAAGCCACAGATCGCGGTCTCTATAGTTGAGGATTTTCACTATCAGGGTCTCAGTGGGGCCCCCACTCTCTGCTTCCCTGTGGGAATGCGATGCGCCCTCTCGATGCAGAAGAAATCAGTGAGACCCTCTGGGGCCACATGCATCCGGAACCATTGCTCCATGTAGGTAGTCGCCTCCGTCCCCTCAGTTCGTTCCGGCAATCCAATGACACGAATGTTATTAAGCCGTGCTCTGCCCTCGGCGTTTTCGAACCTGTCTAGTAGTCCTGTGACTTGTTGTTGGAGGTCCCGGATTTGTTTCGTGTTGTCCTTATGCTGTGGTACTAGGTCCTTTAGGGTGGAGCTATGTTCCTTCACAGTGTCCGCTAATTTGGCATGATCTAGTTTGTCTGGGCCGCTTCGTCCGTAGGGGAGTTGGTAGTACCTGATTGTATCCTAACAATTGAGTCTTGCTCACCTCCGTCCTGGGAGTTAGAGGCGGCCGCCTCCTGCAGCTCTACCTTTAAGCGGCCCATGTCTCTGTACAAGCATTGTGGTGGGCTGTGTGGGGTGCAGCAGGAGCCCGTGGCCGCCTGGGCCTCCCTGGAATCTCCAGAAGCTATATTATAGGTCTATCTGGCGCCAGTGCGCAGCATGCATCTAAGAGCCCTCTTCAGAGCTGGGGGGGCAGCGGCGTTTCCCTGGGCTATTCACAATGCAGGAGGGGGAAAAAAAAGTGATAGTGTGTTGTCCCCTAAGCAGGCTGCGCTGATAATCTCCCCGTACTCCACGTGTGTGACCCCCGGACAGTCCAGTATATGAGTCTGCTCAGCCAGAGATTCACAGTTGGGACCATCCGCTGTCTTCTGAGTTTGTGCCAGTGACCAATCAGTCCTGAGTTACCCCTTATAGGAGATGCAGGTGCGTTGCTCTTATTATGGGCTGCATCTAAGAATCCGGGCTGGGCTGCCCCCACGCATGCTTTATCCGTTGCGGTCCCCTCACTCTCCCCGTATGAGCCACTAGAGGGGAACAGGGAAGAAAATGGCTGCCAGTTTGTCCCTACCCTCTTCGGCTCAGTCCTCTGCAATGGGAGCCACCAGTCCACAGTGGTGCAGATGTATCGGCTACTCTCGGAGCCTCAGTAAGCGAATGGCGCCCACCAGCTAAGGGCCCACCGCTCATACTCGCCGCTTCAATCAGGCCTCTCCCTGGGCTCACCTTCTCGGTGTGATGCAGCTCCAGCCAGCCAGGAACCCCTGCAGGCCGCTCCGCCGGGTCCGGGGTCAGCTTCACTCAGGGTCAGTCCCACGTCATCGGGTCCTCCACCTCCACTGGTCGGGTGACACTCAGACACCAGGCAGCAGCGCTGAGTCTATTTCGGGCTTTGCTTTTTCAGTATGCTGCTACGGCGAGTCTCCGCAGTTAGCAGCCATCCGGCAGGGCTCAGCTCCAAACCTGTTGTTCCATCAGAGATCGGCACAATTTTGCTGAGCATGGGTTGTCGCATGTCGGGTATCGCATTCCGCCGACCAGGTACAGCGCAATCAGTGCTCAATTCCGTGGTTTATTCAGGATTATTGTGCTCGGGCTCCGGAGCCCTTTCAATCCATGTCCGCCATGATTGGCGGCTAGCCACACCCCTACTGTAAAGAACTTAAGTATCTTTCAAAGAGAGGGTGCTTATACCAAAGGTAAACCTTGGGGGTATAATTCTGACACCATAGAAAACATCTGATCTTTCAAAGCATGGGTTGTTTTCTATCTATCCCCCTTGCATACTTGCCATCGAACATCTCTTAACCCCTTCAGTGCCCATGACGAGCTGGACTCGTCATGGGCCGCGGTGGCGCTGTGCCCATGACGAGTCCAGCTCGTCATAGACCCCGCCCGCTAATGCAACGGCCGGCACTGGGCGGGGAAAGGGGCGGGCACTGAAGGGGTTAAGGTGACCACAGTGCTGGTAACCACCTTTGAAGAAACCAAACATCTATTTTTGATCAGGGTGGCAACATTGATTGCATCAGGTTCAGAGTGGCTGATTGCCACTCCACAGAGCTCAGAAATATGTTAGTAATGCCATATCTGATATAGAGAATGTGTCAAATTTGGGATAAAGAAAAGATCCGCATGCTTGTCTGTATCTCTTTATGAAGAAAGGAATATCGTCCCAATCATCAAGCTTAACTTTAAACTAAGGAATGGGTCTGAGTCTATACATGTACACCCTTTTCTATGTCCCCACACTGTGTCTAATTTGAGTCTGATAAAGCAAAAGGAAATCAAATTTGACAACATTTCTATAAACCTTTCTCTTTGAATTTAACAATACTTTCTATTGAGTTAATATACAGTGGACATAGATTCCTAATTTAAAGCAAATTGCCGTAATTATTTGCACTGGTACACACTACAGAAGTAGTTGCTAATTAATGTGTTTGTTCATTACCTCCAGTCGTAGTTCTCCTTAAAATAAGGAATTGGTTAACAAAAGGACTGTAGGCTCAAACCTAATTGTAAGCTCTTTTCATGCTGATAAATTTAGTGAGACATCTGTGAAGGGAGATTTATAGTGAGTATTTTCACCAGTTCTCCTTTTCTCCCTTTGTTTATCTGTGGTTTACACTGGATTTACTCGGAGGCATTGCAAAGGTCTTCCTTTATTATGTCCAAGGATTCCACTGGAATGAAAGTTAAATTTGGTTCAATAAAACCCACAACCACCATAACTCACAAAAACAGTTTTTGTCAAAGATTGGGGATAGGATTACCAAATCACAAACCTTCTGTAACAATGCATTCTTCATCAAAGCATTCATCCAGTGTTCCTCAGAGCCATCGCTAAGTACCGGTATCTCCAAAGCAGTCACAAAACAATCTTCAGTGTCCTCCTCACATAGTTAATGAAAGTTCAAACCTTCACTTTTGTCACATTGCAGGGAAAACTGGGAATGGAAATCATCCCTACCTTTCCTTTCACCAGTAATGTGTGACACATCAAACTGATACTGCAGCAACCTAGAGACCATCCACAGAATCCTAGGGGTGCAACATATGCTGTAAGAAGCACCAAGAATGTTAACTAAAGGCTAATATGACCGTAGACAGAACCGTCTACCCCACACATATGGGTGAAACTTCCCTACAGCCCACAGGCAAGCTAGTAGATCCTTCTCAATGACGGAGTACTGCAATTCTGCATCTCTAGGTACTCCCAAAGCAAATGCCACAGTGCCTTCTTAGTCTCCAGAAACCTGTGTTAAAATGGCACCCAAACCAACCTGGCTAGCATCGACAGTAATGCAACAGGATAGCACAGGATCAAAAGGTTTAAGAGCTCTACTCTTACTTAAACATTACTTGACTTGTTCAGAGGCAGAGACACACTCCCTAGACCACTCAAACCTCACCCCTTTTTTGAGCAGTTTGCTGATGGGCCACACAATAGTGGCAAATTCAGGAATAAAGCGCAAGTAGGACCCAAAAAGCCCCAACAATAGTTTGACAACCATCTTGTCACAGGGTGTGGCGGCATCAACAATGGCTTCAATAAGCCTCTGTCTTGGTCTAATTCCCTAATGCAAAATAAGTTTATCCAGATATTCTACTTCCTCACACAGGAATTTACATTGCTCGGTCTTGAGAACTACTCCATGGGGCAGATTTATGACGACTGGCGCATCCCTGCATATCAGCAGGGATGCGCCAGTTATTATGCGCCACAGCTGCGCCACCATGGATGCGCCGCATTTATAATGCGGCGCACCATGGGGCAAAAACGGCACAGATGCGTGACGCATCTGTGCCGAAAAGTGGCGCATTGCTGGAGTTGCGTCGCAAGCGCGACGCAGCTCCAGCAATGATCTGGGGGGCCCTATCTGTACAATGCTGCGTCAATCCTTACGCCTGCTTCAAGCAGGCGCAGGGTTTTGACGCAGCATGGGCCTAAAAGTGACTGAGTGAAATCTTGTAGATTTCACTCAGCCACTTTTAGGAGGCGTTCCTGCGCCGGAACGCCCCCACCTGCCCTGGAACGCCTACATGTGGCGCAGGGCTTGACAACGTGATGCATCTGGGAGATGCGTCACGTTTGTAAATGCCCCGCACCATGGCGCAGGATTTGCGCCGCTGCTGCGTCACAAAAGTGACGCAACGGCGGCGCAAAAGTGCCGCAAGTGCAACATAAATCTGCCCGCATGTTTCCTGAAACTGTCCAACACCCTGTGCAAAGTAGCATCATGGAATTGAACATCCTTAGCGTGGATTAAAACATCATCAAGACTAACACGCCTTACACTGCACTACATTCTGCATAACCCTCTTAAACACAGACGCAGCAGATGTCAAGCCAAAAGGCATACTGGAAAGTTCCTAAAAGAGAAATAAAGGCTGCCAGTGTACGTGAATCAGAGTGTAGCACAATTTGATGATAGGCACTGGCCCAATCAAATTTCGAAAAAAATCTAGCTCCCTTGACAAAAGCAAACACGTCACTAGTTTTAGATAGTGGGTGCGAGCTGATACAGATTTCTTTGTTGAGTGACCTCAAATCTACACACACACATAATCGTCCACACCTCTTACACGCCACTAAAAATGGAGACAACCACAGAGAAGACTCAGTAGGTTCGATAATACCTTTATAACTTAGAGACCTGAGTTCCTTGTCCAGATCTTCCCTCACACTGAGAGGTGCCCCCTAAGCTTGTGTGTTATGGGGACCACACCTTCCTTCACTATAATTTTGTGTTTGCAACCCCAAATTTTCTCTAATCCTTCACTGATCAAAGAGGGAAAAATGCTTTTCCGCTTTCACCCCGCATCATCAAAATCAACCACCTAGACCTGTTCTCTGGCACCTGGTCTCAGCACCATCCAGAAGAATCCCTGATGGAACCAAACCATATGTTCAGACCCTTAACTTCAACATAAACCTTACCCCTGATCTTTCTCCCTTTGAACATTAGTATATCTTCGATGTAACCAAGAAGCTCAATCTTGCATCCCTCATAAGAAACTAGAGAGCGATTCAGTGGGATCAACTCTATCACACCATATTTCCTCAGATAACTTCTGCGTGATCATCGGATGCTAGCACCAGAATCAACCAATAGTCTGAGGACGTTCCCTCAAACAATTAATGTTGGAAATACTCCACTCCCACGCCTGAAGAGGTTGGTGGTAACGGGGTCTTTCCAGGACATACAGTGGTAGCTTGGCTCGAGTGGTCAGGAATCAGGCACCGTGCTAAGCATACGACATACCCATACAATAACCATGCGTGCATCCGTTCCAAAAACGACTCTACACCGTAAAAATTATGAAAATATCTTTCTTTATCTTCTTTTTCTCTTAGTTGCTGATTAAATAAATAATAACACAATCACAATATACAAGGCTTTTTAAATAGCGCAGGTCAAATAAATACTGGCTTAATGATTCAATAAATAGGGGTGATCATAAATAATTAAGGCATAAATATAAGTGCAAAACATACAGGCAATTAAATATTCTGAGGCAATAAATACTGCAAACCAATAAATATTGTGCAACAATAAATACTGTGGAACAATAAATACAGTGAAGCAATAAATAGGTTAAATACAATAAATACAGTGCCCTCAATAAATAATTAAAAGCTGACAGTGACACTTATAGAATCAGATCACATTTGAGATTACTATGGGCTGATTTGGCCCAGGCACAGCTTGTGGTTATGGGGATGGCTTGAGGGTGTCTACTCCCTGGCTTGGACAAGGCTGAGGCCTAAACTGAGGTAGATCAAGGGGGGAATACTAGAGACCTGGCTCTCTCACTCTACACAACCCCTCTGAATTGGTCTCAGCTCACCCCTGGCACAGTCCAGCTGGTTCCAGCACCTCTCTAACCCCTAGAGTAGTCTCTTAGGATTCCACAGGGCCTTAGGCGCCCTCTATTCCACTTACTGCCCTTTTTCTGAAGCTCCGACGCCGCTGGAGTCGTGTCGACGCCGTGAGGCGGTTCCGGTTCGATGTCGGCGGCCTCGGCACAATGTCAGTTCTTGACGACGCCGGTAGGCGGTTCCGGTTCGATGTCGGCGGCCTCGGCTCGATCTCGACCTCCGATTCGATGGCGTCGGGCAGTCTTGGCTCGATGTCGACTTCGGGCGGCTCCGGTCCGATGGCGACCTCAGTTTCGATGACGTCGGCCGGCCTTGGCTCGATGTCGACTTCCGGCGGCTCCGGAGTGCGATCCTCACTCCCGACCTCCGGTGCTCCTCTCCTCAGGTTCCGGCGACTCCGGAGTGCGACCTCCACTCCCGACCTCCGGCACGATTCTCTCAGGTTCCGGCGACTCCGGAGTGCGATCTCCACTCCCGACCTCCGGCACGCTTCACCTCGGTCTCCGGCGACTCCGGAGGGCGGACTTCACTCCCCCGTCGACGCCGCTCACTCGACCTCGGGTGACTTCCTCCTCGACCTCTGGTACTCTCTACGACCTCCGTCGGCGCCCTCTCTCGACCTCTGGCGGCTCCGGGTACGACATCTGCTTTTCCAGTCAGCGCCGCTTCTCCACCTCGGGCTCCGGGTCTCAGGCTTCTCGACGTCGGACTCCAGGGAAACCAGTATCCAGGTCAGGATCTTGCTGTTCTTGGATTCTAAGGCCTGTTCCTGCTGTCCAGGTCCTTAAGATGGTTTTTCTTGCTTCTTCCCACACAGGGCTCCAGGCTGGGCTCAGTCAGTAGGGACTAGTATCAAGGGTGGGTTTATGGACCCCACTCCAGGCACAAGTTTCCACCCCTGCTGCCTCACTCCTTCCTCCTTCAGGTTTCTGCTGCTCACTCTTCACCAGTCAGGTGCCAACTGCCAGCTCCAACTGCCAACTCTCTGTCTTAGCTTCCCAACATTCTAAACCGCCTCCAACTGTCACAGGGCTCCAGAATGTTGCAGAAGGTTCTAGTAGGTTCCAGTGGGTGCTGGTGATGTCACAGGTGGCCACCATTTTGTGCTCCAGGCCCTCAGACAGAAGTTCCAGGGGTAGATAAAATGGCTCCCTGAATCTGCATCAATACTAAAAAGTCTGGTGGTTCCCAAAAAGGAAAAAAATACTAACAGGGTTTGAGGCAAAAGTGGGACAAAATAAATAATGATGAGGAGGGACCACCCAAAGGGCTGACAGGTCTAACACTTACTTTTACAATGGGGTTGACACAACACGATGGGTCACCAACAACAGGTTCATTAGCATCAGGAGAGGAAATCATTTGCAAATCTGTGACTACAGAAATGACTTCAGACTCATCATTGGAATCCACTACTCATGCCACAGTTTTATTTGCATTTTCTTTTTTAAACATACTTTGGCAAAATGTCCAGCTTTTCTGCAATAGTTACACACAACATTAGCAGCAGGGCACCTGCCCCATTTGGGATGTGGGGCGTTCCCACAATGAAAACACATGTTGTTAGAGGTGGGACTATCACTATCACTTTTACCCTTAACATTAGTGACATTGCTGTTGCAAACATTCTTAGTCTAGACTTCCCACTTCCAACAACATTGATAGCTTCAATCGGTTTATCATCCAACACCTTCAATAAGACTTGAGAGATTTCAATTCTCTTAGCCACTTTCATGGTCTCCTATAATGCGGGATTACCCATGGCTAGAAGCTTTTGTTTAACCTGCTTGTGTCTGCATTGGCAGGCAAATTGATCCCAATGAGTTGGTCAGTAAAACCCTTGAATTTGCAAACAGATGCTAGTCTGTGCCACACCAGATATAATATCGTCTTCTCCAGGATCTAGGATTCACCGCCTGAGCTGCAGCAGGACTGACGCCTGCCCAGCCATTGCCTATTCATCCCGCCTTCCGACTTACACTTCAGCCATTCGTTTGCCGACGGAATTTTCAGACAAGTGCCACTTAGGGACACTTACAGCCAGAACTTTTGTCCAGACATGGCTGCTAAAAGGCACCCCACCCCCACACACTGTCCTGATGAAGACCCGTAGTGACAACCAAAAGGAGCACCTCTTGGGTTGAAACGTCGACGATACACCTAGGCCCAGACCAACCACAGCCCTGCACAACAAAATAAGCATTAATAGCAACCAGGGCCTATGGTTACTAGGCTGGCCACTGTATAATTAACCTTGTCCTGTCCCCTGTATATAAATCCTGAACCACTCTGTATATACTTCACAAATTGTTCTTCCACTGGAGCACATATGTCACATGAGCACCATATATTTCACCCAATGCATACAGTCACACTCTGTAAATTTTACAAAATGAGCATATTTGAATGAATTAATTCAGATAAAAATACATAGTGGATATGCATTCAATGTCTTTTCGTGATTATTTACAATCAATGTAGCCAAACAGCCGTATTAGCAGTGACGGATTCACTCAGACGAACAGTAGATGCGGGCGGCTCATTGATACTGATTCTTCTTGAGCTCTCCGCAGCTTTCGATACTATCTCACATGTAAAGCTGGCGGAGAGATTAGCCGCTGGTGGTATAAGAGGGACTGCCCTGAAGTGGCTAAAACAGTTCTTGGTTGATAGAACCCAAACTCTCACTCTGGGTCCCTATTCCTCGCCCATAATGCCTTTGATGAGGGGTGTTCCTCAGGGCTCCTGCCTGAGTCCTACCCTCTTCAATATTTACAGGACCCCTCTGGCGAGAGCAGCTGAACAGTTAGGCTTCGAGATCATCTCCTACGCAGATGACACGCAGCTTATGTTCACTGTTGGGGAAAACTTAGGGAGTGAGAAAGTTCGTTTTGCTAATGGCATGAAGATGATCTATGATTGGATGACGGCCAATTATTTACAGCTGAATCCAGACAAGTCAGAAATGATGCTATTGGGGAATGCAACTGATGTCTGGTCCGATGACTGGTGGCCTGCCCAATTGGGCTCCGCCCCCATCCCCAAACTTTCAGTTAAAAATTTGGGCATAAAAATTGATCAGCTGTTGTTATTAAAGACCATATTGCGACCACGTCTTCCTCATGCTATTATAGCCTCCGTCTTTTGAGAAAAATCCTTCCATATATGCCTACTTGTTATCGCCGGACTTTAGTGCAAGCTTTGGTAACTAGTCGGCTGGATTACGGAAATGCACTACTGGCAGAAGTTGGTGAGACCCACCAAGCTAAGTCGCAGGTGGTTCAGAATACAGCAGCGAGAATGATCTTAAATCAACCAGCAGGTTCCCCCTCTCTGCCACTGCTCAGAGAATTGCATTGGCTAACTGTGAAGAAGAGATCTTTTTTCAAGATTTGCTGTCTCACCTACAACGCCTTGAACAACAGAGGCCCTCTTTACTTACAAAAAAAACTTTTTAAATATTGTCCATCAAGGAGTCTTAGATCTAGTCTACAGGACCTCCTCCAGGTTCCACGTTTCCGTCTTAATCGGACTGGAGGCAGAGCTTTTTCATATCTTGCTCCACAATATTGGAATCAGCTTCCCCAGACTCTGCAATCAATTCCTAAGTACGAACTTTTTAGGAAAAAGTTGAAAGCCTTTCTGTTCTGAACTATTCACCCTGTTCCTTTTGCTTTTTCCTGTCCAGGATGTTAGTCTATCAGGTAGCGCCGAGATGCCCTAGGGTGAGTTGAGCGCTTTACAAACTTTTTAACATAACATAGCATAACATTAACATATGTATAGGCGTGGGCGATATACATGTCTTATGAATAGTTTGATTGTGCGATACTTTGTACGTATATGAAATAACTCTTTAAACACCCTACAGAACCCATTTTTCTTGATAAAAAATAATATTTATGTGCAAGGGCATAACCGCAAATGACGCCCTCATTACGTCACAGGAGCACAGGACTGCCAAATCCACCAGGGTATGGAGAACAAAAATCCAAGAACTCCACCCGACAAAGCACCACACAGCATTCACATCGGACACAGTGGCAGCACGAAATCGAAGGGCGACTGGATACACCAAAAGAACAGCACTCCCAAGTTCAAGCGGAGACCGCTGGAAGTCACTCGCCTACCGCAGGACCCCCCTCAAGGGTCGGAAACACTCCCAAACCTTGAACTTGGATGTACCTTCAGGGCACAGCAATGTAAAACAAGGAGATGAAGATGGGAGGCTTGAAGATCTTCGCATGGGTAGTTTCACAGTGTAGCCATGTAGCCAGATCGTCATCAACAATTTTGTAGTAACAATGCAGGTACAAAGGTAAGTTGAAGTACTTTATTGAAGGTACTACATGGTAGACATGTGCCTTCTCACCTCACTAAAACAGTTCTCTTTTAACAACAATCTACTTTAAACAAGGCACATTTTACTGCATGACATCACTGCCTAGTAATACAGGAGTCCCGATGAGAGAATGGTTTGAACAAACAAACAAACACATTCTACTCCCAGTACTACGAAGTAGTTGCTAATTAATTTGTTTGGTAACGAGGTTCATTACCTCCATTCGTTAGTTCTTCTTAAAATAAAGAATTGGTTAACAAAAGGACTGTAGGCTCAAACCTAATTGTAAGCTCTTCTCATGCAGATGAATTGAGTGAGAAATTAACTGTGAAGGGAGATTGGAAGTGAGTATTTACACCAGTTCCGCTTATCTCCCTTTCTTTACCTGTGGTTCACAGTGGATTCACTCCGAAGCATTGCAGAGGTCTTCCTTTATTATGTCCAAAGATTCCACTGGAATGAAGTTAATGAAGTTTGAATGTGGTTCAATAAAAACCACAACCACCAAAACTCACAAAAACTGGTTTCTCACAGATTGAGGACAGGATTTATAGGAGAAAGTTGTATTCCATCTTTGAAAACACTTCCCTAATAGTGGTATTTGACATTACAATACGAGGTTTCACATGTGAACCTCTGGGCTTTTATTACTAATGAACAGGCTTGGGTTCAAATTAACTTAGATGGTTTGATGAGTGTGATCTCTTTCCTTTTTAAAAGTACCAAGTACAGGTCAGGAGGGACTATTACATCTGGTAATTGTACTTGTCCTACCAGGATATGGCTATCTTAACAGCAAAGTGCACAATAAAGATGATCACCCTTGTTTCAATTCTTCTGTTGAAACATGGGTGATCATCATCAGACCTTCTTCTTCAGGTCTTTGCAATTCAAGGACTATTGGGTATGGTGATATCCAAACTGTTCGTCCCTGTATGGAAGATTATAACCAGATGTAGTTCTTAACTTAAATGCTCCCTCTTTGTAATGTTATCAGAAGCTTATTCAAACCACTGAAATTATCATTGTCAGTTACCTAAATCATTCAACACCCTATGCACATTTTATCATGCTTACAATTTATTGTTAGTATCCATTTCAATATCTCTATAATAGTTCTATTGTTTACTATATTCTGTGTCTGGCTGAGAATGTATAGATCCTTTAAATTGTTAAGTAAGGGCCCATGGGAGATATATTTTAAACTGGTCGAAATGTGCCCAGTTGTTCTATGGTTTATTACTTGTCTTGGGGATTTTCTGTCCCACAAAGATGTTACTGCTGATCGAGGTCCCTGCATATTGGGGAAAGATTCCTTCTTTGAGAGGCTCTTTACAGTGTAGGGTTTTATTTTTTATCACATTCTCCTACTCCTATGGACAGCCTTGAGAGCATGTTGTGTTTTCATACTCATAGTTGACTACTTCTGTTTTGGAAGCCTTCAAACAGGCCTGCTGCAAGTGTTTCATGATATTCTTTAGATTTTCTACATTTTTTTGAACGTCTGGTCATGAGCCGGGGGCAAAACACAGGGCCTGACAGCCTCTATGATGCAGTTGGGACGCCACATTTCCAGGAGAGTACCATTCAGCCCATCACCTATGAATATCTGTAAAATATTGGCAGAGCAGGAACCCCTCACCACATCCTTCAGAGACCAATCATTTTGCATGATGCCACAGCATTAGCGTAAAATATGAGACGTAGTCGCCTTTCTTCCAGAGAATAAATTAAAGGGACTGATTGTGAGTGGGGTCAGTGGATAACAGTGAAGAGTTATTAATAATAAGAAGAGTAGTGAAACCAAGTTGCCACTCATGTCATGCACGCATCTTTTCAAGATATCAAACGCTGACAGAGAGCCTGATTTCAATCTTGGCAGTATTGGATACTCTGTCGCAACGGCATGAGATAGAGTTTTTACATTGGCAAGACTGTGGTCCGCCCTCCAGAGCTAAATGTGGGCACACTTTAGGTGTTAGCAGAGGAGACTGCTCAATTTTCACCATGATTAAACCCCTCAGACAAACCTTCGGAGTAAGGGCCATCTGAGACAGATCTGTAATTCCCCCCACCTAATTTAGATGGGTGGACTTATAGGTCAGAATTTACTGCCGGTCACTGGCAGGAAACCCCGGGTGGTAAGGGGCAGTAAAAACTCATAAATTATCCTGTTGCCATGAGAGAACTCCCATGGTGAGGGGAGCATTGTCTTTTTTATTTTCAAATCCAGCTATGAAACTTTCTTTTTCTAAATAAAAAAATACGTTTGGTGCTCAGCCCGATCATGTTATATAGTACAGTATCCTACTACAAATATATGTATACAATTATTAAATACCTTAAATACTGACTTACTATGGTACCACACATTTCTTTGTTAGGAGCCTGGCATGCTTTGTAGATTTGTTTTGCAACCAGGACATCTTTATCTTAACGTCACATTTCAGGTGAATCCATGAATGGACTGAATTCTTTCAGGAAGGCCAAATTTTGATACAATTTGATTTATCACCAAGATGACTGCAATCTCTGCCCTGCAATTCATAATGTGTATACAATCCATCCACTTTATATAAAATAAGTGAGGATAGGCAAAAATAGATTTACCTTAGGTCAGAAGAAAATTTGGTATAATTCTACTTGAAATTCTTTCCAGAGGAGAGGTATCAACCTCTTTTTTAAAGGAGTTATATGTGTAGGAGGAATGGGCTGGTATCTGGCAAACCATGTGTGACCACTGTATTATTTATCTCACCATTTAAATTGTCTTTTTGAGGCATTGTTGCCCATCCCTCTGATTGTGGGATGCGTTTTAACTTATGTTGCTTTAATGTGTAGTAACATGAGATAGAATGTTATGATTGTAGATGGATAAAGGTTCTAGTTAGAGGTCCTGGAAAATGGTTCTGAGCTGTACTGAAGGAATATACCCTTGAATGAGTTGAACTTCTTAAGAATGGACATGATCTAAAAGGTCATCTGCAGAAAAAACTTGAAGCTACCCACTTCCACAATATAAATTGCACATTTTGCATTAGTAATCAGTTTTGAATTTGAAAACTACATTTGAGCAGAATTCACAGCTCTTCCTTCAATACTCGCTCCTCTTTGGTTAAATCGTCTCGCTACAAAATCCTTCACAAATCACTATAATAAGACAGGATTGTTCACTGGAACAGTGAACAATGTGCATCTGGAAAATTTACACTCAACTGCATCTGGAAAATTTACACTTAACCACACATTTGCTAAGTCCCTATCGTTTGCCACTTCTTTCCAAGTTGCAGGAGATACCTGGTATGTCACGTTTAAGTGGCCTATCACAATATGGTGACAAAATCTGCCTAAGGAGCAGTGGAAACTGAGGTGCAATGTCACAATATTTTAAGGACACATCAGCAGGTTTCAGCTACTTCTCAAATGCTAAGGTTTGCTATTGGTTTTCTAACCTTGAATGGGTCAGTGGTATGTAAAGGACCAGTAATTCACAGGACAGTGTGGAGAGCCACTCCACCTCTTACAAATGTATTTAACTAGATCAGGCAAAATACTCATTCTTGTTCTCTTCATTTTATCTGCAAAAATCAATGTTCTCCTGCATTCAGACATGGGGTTCACGAGTACTGTCTGCGCTAGGCATAACTCAAGTAATTTAGTGTAGTGTAGTCACGCACAATGGCCAAAAAATTCACAAGAATGCACTTGAATTATGCAAGAAGAGTAATTCTGCTTTTACTGCTATTTCGTTGCACAAAAATGCCCCCTAGCATCCAAAATGGAGGTGAGGATGTATTTTGCGCTTAGAAATAGTACTAAATGCAACAGAACATGAATAGCAAACCTGAGCGGGCTTTCTCGCTTGCTAAATGGTTTTTTGGTGTAGGATTTTACCCCAACTTACTACCGACATTTCGGGCTATTTTCTTAGCTCAAAATGCACTCTCACTTCCAAAATGGGCACGAGGATGCATATTTCACTAAAAAGCAGAGCTAAATGCAGTAGAACACAAATAGTGAGTGCGAGCAGCTGCTCACGTTTGCTAAATGGGCTCTTGTTTAGGATTCCCCCCCCCCCCTGAATTACTCTTAACTACGTAAGGAGTAGTAACCTTGAAATTATCAGTAATTCTGTGTCAAAGAGTAATACGGAATTAGCAAAATTACACCAATTACTCCAGCGTCATTGAAATTTCTCCCAGTCCTAGTCTGCACCCTCACGTCCCACCTTCTTAGAGATCGAGCAAATTTGCAGAAATGAATTCAATTGATTCTACCCTGGAAGGATAGTCGGAGATAGATACAGTATGTTCTAAACGTACTAGTAAAATATATGAATACTTAACAAGCTTTGACGAAGAATTTACGAGTCTTGCGAAACAGGCTCACAGGCCCCAGACACGCTCATGCTGTGCTTCAGAGACTTCAATACCATGCTAAAAAGGCAATGCATTGCGTACTATGCACCCAAACCTCTCTTGTATCATACACACATGATTCATGATTAGAATGAGGGCATTAGACTTCCACCAGTCCATTGGATTTCACCAGAATGTCAATGACTCCAATCAGCTGTCACACAGTGTCAGGTTGTCCTGGAGAACACTGACTTCTCCCTAGATAAGAGAACAATCCACCTAACAGTCCCAGCTGAGAACCTATTACCCCACCAATGACTCGTTGACTGTATCTTTGAGCTTGACCCTGTACATTGCTTTGCTGAATTTTGGTTAGGTTTGTGTTATACAAATACAACTTATCACAAAGTTCTGGTTGAAAGACAACATAGCATTCAAGGCAACATAAAAAATCTTGCTTTGGCAAATGGTGAGACAATATTTAGTCACCTGGAGGTGCTGTTTTTCATCACAAGCCTTAAACATATACAGTGGTAGTACGTACCTAGAATGGGAAATGCGGATGAACTCAGCCGTTAAAAACCTCCATAACCGAACTTTACTAAAAAATCTATAATCCTGTAGGTTTCCGACCCTTTAAAGAGCATAGCTTAAAATAATTTCATGAGGGAACAACAAGATGTCATGGGAATGGACAATTCTGAAAAACTGTATTCAGTTGTCCCCTGCAGTTCATTGAGATCTAGCAGACGTTGCAAGAATTTCCTGGAGTATGGGCGACCTTAGACAGGTTCTTGGAAAACACAATAAGAAACATTAACCTGATAACATTATTGATACTTGGAGGGTAACCAAGCCTTTGCAAAGACTTTAGAGGAGCTTGATTTGAATGTACTGGATTGACCAAGTCAATAAGAATGTGAGCTCTCAATGGACAGATGCCTGTTCTGGTGGATAATTGTACGGCACGTCAGCAGCATTGTCTCTACGCAGAGAATTGAAGCAGATCCTGCAGAGACCTGACTGCCCCTTCAACCTGAGGGCCTTCTTAATTTGCTTGATGTCTGGAACCTGTGCTAGGTTTTGAATGACCCATCAAGCACAGGCAACATATCAAAAGGAATAACAGGAGCAGAATACAAGATCTTATCGTGCTATTCCACACGGTATGGAAACGGTATGGGCTTTATTGAACAGCAAGCTTTCAATAATCTCATCCACAAGGAGACTCATGCACTGTGGTTGGCCATTCAAAACTCATGTTAGCCTTAACCTCTACACAAACACGGCACCCTATGAATACTGGGAGCTATGCTCTGTCAAGGAACTAGAGATAACTGTTCTCCTGCCACATCCTTTTAAAAAGCCAAAAACGATGAATTATTATATGTATATTTTGAAAATCTATAAAGCAAATCTTTCTTGGCTGTTTTGATAATGGTTTTTGGACATGGGAGTTTTCAAAGTACTGAATATTTTTCTTAATGAATACTAGTCTTGAGTAAAATGTGCAGAATGCCAGCGTAATTAGTGTAATTTCCGCAATTTTCTTGGTGCGTGGTAAGCAAAATTCCTCACAGCATTCAATTTCACCATCGTGTAATTGCGGGCTGTCCGGAGTAAAAATGTATCTCAAATTTGCTGTTCTTGGACACATGGGAACACAACAACAGAGGATCAGCTGCATTATTTTGCAGTACTTTTGATGTTTTGCTCTATTAGTTTTGCACAAAATTCAAAGTAGATGCGAGGATGCAATTCACGCTAAAATAGAGCACCAAATTCTAGTTTTATGTTTCGCATCATTTTGCATAATTTTTCAGAATTTAAACTTCTGATTTGCCAGAATAAGAGTCTTGGCTGGAGTATATTTGCCCTAGTTCTCTTAGCCAGTCACAATACAAAAGAAAACTGGGGGGCATATTTACGGGGAAATGGCGGAGCGCGGCGTTAGCCTCCTTGGCTTAACGCTGCACTCCAACATTTCTGAAACGCAGGGCTGCACCATATTTACTCCCTTCCAGCACATAAACAATCTCTAAATGCATTTTTGGAACTTCTATGTGTGCTGCTTACTGCAGCACATATAGAAGTTGCAACTCGTCATTTTTTTATGATTGTTTAAGTGCAGGAAGGGACATCTTCCTGCAGATAAACAATCAATGGCATTTTGCCGCAACAGCAAAAACGAGGAGAAGTTAAAATTTTCTTCTCATTTCACCAGTGTAGGACCAGGTTTTCTCTGGTCTTTTGGCGCTCTCCCATATTTACATCATCCTTGTAAATATGTGGCAGCGTCAAAATCAATGGGTGGTGCAGTGGAACATCCACCACAACACCCATTGCCCTCCCCTTTCACGCTAAGTATAGCGTGAAAGGGTGCCTTATTTACAGGGCAGCGTTAAGCCACATTAAGTGGCTTAATGCTGCCTTGTAAATAAGGCAAAGCCCCTATCACCACCACAGGTCCAAAAAAGTGAAGCTGTGGTGGTGATAGGGGCTTGTAAATATGCCCCTAGAAGTGTTGACTGAGAAAGTTTGCCATCATTAAACAGTCACTTGCTCCTGAGTCTTCCCTCTGAAGGACTTCTCACTGTTTATGGCTGAAATAGGTTGAAACAGATTTTCATTAGTAGTCTCTTTTCATCCTTAGCTGGTTTATATAACAAATAGTGTTCAATAGTGTGTGTGGAGGAGAGTAGAGAATAAGGACCTTATGGTCTAATTTATGGTCACAAAATGTTGGTCACAATTTGCAACCAGTACTTGTGCAACAGAAAAAGATTTTTAATAAAAAGTGGAAACAACGACAGTAGAAAAACATTTAGCCCACAAGATCACAGACTTCTTGAAACCCCAAAAAAACTACAAGAGACCTAGGCGGGCCCACTAACCAACGGATGAATATTTTGACAGACGAGGCGATCCATTGTTTAAACAACCACTGTACACAAGCTCAGGTGCATAAAAACAATTCTGTGTTATCTTTTTAACAATCACCCCACAGCAACAATTCATCAGGGCAACTCTAAAGGATCTGTCTGTCCAAATAATTATTTCAAATACTCCGAACCACAAGAACAATCTCTGATTTAATTTTTGGACACTCCACAAGACTCTCAAAGGGAAGATAAGCATAACAGAACAACATTTGTCCTCCTCTTCAGTTGACAAAATCCACCACTCCTACTCCAGCTTGAGCCCTTTCTTCACCCAAGGACATAGCTCACCGCCCACCGCAAACAAATTCTTTTATGAAGCCAAACCCCCCTTTAAGTCCAATCAAATTATCAACACTGTACATGAACTTCAATAACCTTGAAATTAAGCAATGAGTCTCACAACCATCCGTCAAACAGTTTCACACCATTACCTAAAGTCCCCTCAAGGAGGACTCTGAGTATAAGCTTTGACAAGACCACGGAGATGGAACACATCATAGTCCGAGACCCCCAGGTATAGCCAACAAACCATGGCGATTCACAGGTACTATCTGGATAGCACTTCTAAACACAATGGAGGCAATATCATCGCCTGTCCACTTACAATCCCACAAACAGAAATCCAGGTAGACCTCCTCAATACAATGTCTATGTATCCGGTATAGGCAGAAAATTGCAATTGTTAAGCGATTCCTTGTTAATGCACTACATTGCTGGATAAGCTACAGGCACTACCAAACATCCTATCAGAGTTCCTGCAAGAAGTCAAAATGCCATCAAAAAGCCCAACAGGGAAACAGAAGATAATCCACTATACCAATCTCCAACTCCTGCAGCCTTGGTGAGTCCAACTTCAACACCTCCAAACCTTCCATCACAAACCAAATCAGACACAAGCATCATTAGTATGGTGTCAGCTGATCTCAGGCTAGGTGTCAGAAAGCCAACAATCTTGAACCTTCTCCAGCTCAGCAAGAATATGCTACTGCCCAGGAGGAGACCAGCTCCAAAGGATCCACCCAAACAACAAGGGAATGGTAAAAACGTAGTAAATCATGCAAAAAGCAAAAGGGATACCAACAAAATGCCAGTTGCCACCTATTCTTTCACCAAAGAAAAGTAGGTGATAACTCAACCATAGTTTCCAGCCATGTTTAAACAGGAACTTAACCCCAGGTCAATGCTCAAAGCCAAGAAATCCCGTTGGTGATCCAAAGTAAACAATTTTTGGACAACATTCGGATATCCACAATACAAAGCCAGGACAATCCCCAGATCCAGGGCAAACAAGAACCAGCAGACACACTGGGCTGGGAGTTTCCAAGACCACTAGCACAGACTCAGTTTTGCTCATGGTAAACCAGAAGGTAAACTCTCCCATTACAACATGCCATCAGCTCAATACAGCAGAAGACAAGCTTCCAGTACAGTAACACACTCTGTCACCTACACAGCACTCAAAGCAGAAAATGTAACCCCCCACTAGGACATGACACAGGTCAGGGCACACACAGAGGGGGCATCGCAAGTGTAAATGAGTCAGAATTATCCACCTTCCAAACTGTTGTTCATTTCGAATTATACATCAAGACAGGCATTTCATATTCTAAATAGAGGTGCAGTCTTCAGACTCATATACGAAATTCGAGCATTTGCCCATCTCACCTCACATAGAAGCAATAGAATTTCAACCACATCCCTATTTATGAGAGTGGGAAGCAGTGGTGTAACAACTTGGATTACTAGTGGCGTCGACCTCAAATCCGCCTTGTTGAAACAAAAGTAAATCTGCATATAAATGCTTACATCCTTGCATGGGTGTATATTTACTCCTATTTGGGATTTACAGTGGGTTACTCAAAGACCGCACACTATTGCAGCTTTCCATAAATATTCCCTGGATTGTGCTTGAAGAAATGTCATCACATTTTCCCTCATGGGAAATATTCTTTATCTACATACCCATCAGCTTTGGGAGTATTCTGATCCAATTCCAACTCTGAAAAGGGATTAACTCCTGCCAAATCTCTTACCTTTTACAGGGTGGGGATGGGTCCAAGAGAATTTGTTCAGTACAGACAAAAGAGGAAATGTATGGGTGCACCAAATCTGTCAGGGAATTGCAGCTCTGGATCACCCACCAGCAGCCATGCCCACCCTTATGAGTAGATTTAATCATTTGAAAATCTTTGTGACAACTACTGAGAAAGTAAAACCTTTCTTCAAATGAAGTGCTTTTAATCTTTGAGGAGGCCTGTACGTAAAAAAAGTTAAATCCTATCAAACTTTAATTCCGGCTAACCCTTTGAGGAATGACCAGTCTAAATGTAACTCAGAAGCAAAGTCTTTCTTTGCAGTCTTGAGTTTTGAATTTGGAATGAAGAGTGGTGCCACAACTGATCTGCAAAAATTGCATATGAATTTGTGTAGAAGGAATGATAATCGAGTTCTTGTGGTTTATCACAAACTTCAACTGTTGCAGGACTGCCATTGCATTATGTACCTGACTGACTCACAATCCCTTGTTCTGTGTCGGACTCAGTATTCCACTTCAGGAGTGTATGGACCTTGATGGTGCTCCATCTTGCTCACTTTTACAGTTTGAGGAGGCTAAGATGCCACTCCTGAGAGCTTAGGGTCAAAACGAATAGGAAAACAAGCATCACTCTTGAGTCAATGAGAGCGTATTAATGAGTATGCAGCTTTTTATGATACTACAGTATTACATCTCATATAAGGTGAGCTGAACTCATGTGAGCTTTATTTAATAAATGTCTGGGTCAAAAGTAAAAGGGTGCTCAGAGGAAAGACCCTAAGTTCCTCTGAGCTTCATTGTTTCCCTGATACTGAAACTTGCCTTTCTTGCAACAACTTTTTATAAAATGTGTGTCACACCTGCAACACAGACATCCATTCTTAAACCTATGATACTATTTTTCATCCTTTTTAATAGTTGTTGACATATGGTTCAAATTACCATGGGTTCTGATAATAAACGTCTATCATCTATCTTTGTCTAATGGGGGGCGTGGTTAACATAGCCACAATGGCGGACGTGTTTCCCTGAGGCTCCGAATCCTTGGCTGTCAATTGCCTCATGCCCACACCGGTGGGGCCTGAAAAAATGTCCAGAAGACTGTTGCAGACTCAGAAGCACGCAGGTAACGCTGGAGTGCCTTAGAAACGCGATCCGACCGAGAACACCGACCAATTATCTCGGGATGCCTGATATCAAGAAGGTGACCCCAGGCAACAGTGCAAGCAGACAGGCGACCGACACCTAACCGTCACCGCCACTGACCCGCAGCGGCCCTGGCACAGCACAGGCATCTGTTGACAGTGACCACGAAGAGACAAGAAGCAACTCCCGTCAAGAAAGACTGGGTATGCGGAATCCACATCCACGGCGACACAACGGACCTGCAACCAAATGGTGGCAATGGAGACTTTCTAGTACCTGTGCGGAGGAAGGAGATGTGACCTCCGAGGGAAAACCAAGTGGGCACATCCTGAGAGGAACAGCAGCTGAGGGACTCCTGGGGGCTGACACTGCACGCTACCCATAAAACAGCGATTACTCGGACCACGGAGGCCGAGCACGGCCCGTGTGCACCGAAGGCTGCCTTGAGACCGGTAAGCCGGGCCCCCTGTAGTCCCTGAGGGCAACAATTCAACCAAAACCTGGACCCGGGAGAGGTGAGTGCTCCATAGAGGACTGAGCCATTGAAGTGGAGGGAGTGGGCCCCTTTCGGAGGGTGGGCCCTCCCCTATCCCTCACCCTTCCCAACCCGCTGCCTCAAAAATCATACATAACTGAAGGGAGACTCTCCCCTCCTGCCCCAGACCATAGCGGAGGTGACCAGAACTGCAAACCCTGCATCCATAATGGGGTCGGACATTCACACCAGCCAGATACAGGGGCCAGAGAAGAGTGACCGCTGCACCCTCGAACCCCCATACGTAGAGATGATACCTGAGCACCGACGCGGACCGCAGGGGGAGATCCAGAGGGCACCACCACCCCTCCCCCTCCTTCCCACCAGGATTATTGTGCGTCACCCAAAGGTGACCTTCTGGGAAGAAGCCAGTTTATGGCCTGCAGTCCTCAAAGGGGACCAATACACCCTCCATCAACATAAAGCAAGGTGGAAGCATACGCACTATGCCACATAAGAGGTGGATGACCCCCTGATTGTCCTTCTACACGAAGGAAGACAGAAACCTCAAGCAGGTGTCGGGGAAGTGACATAACCCTCTGTAATCTCCTATTCCCAGCATGTACATAGACACCAGAAACAATGTCAAGGACTGAAGTACACTCCATATATCAGGACAAAGACATGGGCCGTGCGCCCAACATTAGTGGCAACCTTTAGCAAACATGGGGAGACCGCCCACCAACATGGGGCCTCAACAACCCCACCCAACTCAAAACAAGTCCTCAACCATGGAAGAACAAGGCACGATAGAGGTAGCCTCTGACACAGCCTCAATGTCAGACAAGCTGGATAGAGTATTAGAGGCAATTGAACACTAGAGGGACAATATGGAGGACCGCTTCGGAGTACTAGCCACAGACATAAACCTCCTTCGAGACGATCATCATAAACTTGCAGACAAAGTAGCAAATGGAGAAAAGACCCTCTTGACGCTACAACCCCTGACAAAAGCACAGCAGGACACGCTACAAGATCTTCAGGCCCGGATCACACTACTGGAGGAGAAAACAGATGACTTAGAGGGGCGATCTAGATGGAGTAACCTCTGGGTGTTGAACCAGCCTCGGAATTGACCGCCTTCGTTTCTGTCAAAAGGGCGCACCGGGTACCAGCGAGACAGCTGTCCCTGGGGTCCCCCGCACAACCACTGCTTGTCAAACTCCTCCATTTCTGGGACAGAGACACAATATTGCAGGCCGCCAGAAGCAACGACCCTATCACAGAGGAAGACAAGCACATCATGCTTTTCCCTGATTATTCAAGGACAGTACAGCACCAAAGATAGTCTTTTATGGAAGTAAAACGACTACTCTGTCAAAAAGGAGTACAATACTTGTTATTATTCCCAGCCCGCCTCAAAATAATACACAAAGAGACCACAACCTTTTTCACGGATCCAAAAGAAGCTATGAACTGGGTGGATCTACATCTGCAGATCACCCTGTGCTTCAGCGACAATCGGAAATCTCAGGCACACGTGCCCTGGAACAAACACCGGCAGGGAAAGAACACCCAACGGCGAACTGGATCCCAACAACGTGGAAACATTATGAACTCCCCAGATCTGGAACTAATAGTAGCGAAACGACAGAAGGCCCTCTAGGCTGCTGCAGAATTGGGAGCGGGCTGGATGGTCTGCGATGGGGCTCGATGGTCTGCGATGAGGATGAAGGCCCACACATCTTCACGCCTGAGGAAGGCCCCATAGGCTCGAGCACCTCGAGTGCGGACTCCGTGACCCCTCCCTTAGTTGCCCCACAAACAGCAGATACACTTATCTGAAGGACATAGGTAAGCGTCCTCACAATCTCTCTGCACACCACCAGCCATTATGACACCTCAATAGTTCTGGCCGATCCATCTCACTTATGCAACATAGCAAAGTTACCACTAATTGGGTCTACACTGATCACCTATGCTGGTTACGCGGGCCTTGTGCAATAGGGACCCCAGGGTTATGCGCTAGCCACCCCCTCATAACAGAACACGTTTGGATGTGCGGCCTGATGCAGAAGATCCCCAGCATTGGGTCTTACCCATGTTACAGTTTTTATAGTTCCTCCCACCCTATTCTACCCCAATATCTATCCACATATAATGGGCAGTCACAAAGAACAGCCTTCATAAGCCAATCACGGGGAACGGGCTCTCCCAACTCGGCAACTCCCACTCCCATTCCACCCCACAACTCAAATAACATCCCCCATGACGTCCACAACAGACATTAGATTCCTCACGCTAAATTTTCGAGGGATACACACGGCACAGAAACACTATGCAATACATACGTATATCAAGCGTCAGCAGCCACAGATCGCACTTCTCCAGGAGACGCACCTCACCATAGGGGAACTAGACAGACTCAAAAAACGGTGGCGGGGGACCTTCTGTGCCACTACATACTTAGCATTTGTGCGGGGAACGTTGGTATGCCTCAGACCAGGGATTACCTTCCAAGAAACTCGCAGGGCGGTAGACCCAGAGGGATGATATGCTTTACTGGAGGGGCTATTAGACGTCCAGCAGATACTAATAGGAAGCATATATGCACCGAACAATGAACAGAATAAATTCTGGGGGTCTGTGTTGAATGTTCTCACCCAATTCACAACCTCAGCTTGGGTCCTCAGAGAGGACTACAACTGCATATTGGACCTCTCCTTGGATAGGTCCCATCTCCCACCCTTACCTCCCCAACACATACACAGACAACACACTTCCATGCATGGACCAATGGTCACTGCTGGACGCCTGGAGACATCTAAACCCAGCGACCAGGCTCTACTCCTTTCACTCCATTCCACACAATTTAAGAGTCCGACACAACTGCTTCCTATGCTCCCCAGCACTCATTCCCATAATCCAAAACATGGATTACTTAGGTAGGGTACTATCAGATCACGATGCTCACAACCTGACCCTTAGATGGCGTCCCCCCTTACCACTGATCGCAACTTGGCGATTGCCCAATTATTACCTTGAGGACCCTGTATTCCGACATAAACAAAAAGAAAGCATACAAAATGACTTCGTGGAAAACGCACACACAGCCTCCTCTAGGATACTAGAATGGGATGCCTTCAAATTAGTCATGAGGGGGGCTTGCATATGGCAAATCACTGGAGTACGGGCGACACTGGAACGTACCATACGAGCGATGGAAGAAACATTAGCAAACATGACGAAAAGCGCAGATGCAAGTACAATATCCCCAGCACAACTAGCAGAGGCCAAGACCGAATCCGCGGAGGCCATCATGGACCTACGCAAATACAATTTTAAAGCATATGCAGCGAGGATACATAAGCAGGGTGATAGAGCAGGCGCACTAATCAGGAGCATTATATACACACAAGCAAACTTCCTGCAGACCTTTCATGAATATTACACTGACATATTTAGAGCCTAGACTGTTCACAACTTGGAAGAAATAGACAAATTCCATAACCCCATACCATGCCAAAGCTCACCCCACACGACAGGGTCTCCCTGGATGAGCAGATCACAGCCACAGACATCAATAATGCAATCCAAACTATGGCATGAAATAAAGCCCCAGGTCACGACAGCCTACCACTAGAATACTACTTGACATTCTCCTTACAGCTGGTCCCAAAGCTAGAAGCCGTATTTAAAGCAGCACTGAAAGCCGGAGAACTCCCTAGCTCAATGCGCAGATCCGTAATAGTATCATTTCTAAAGCCAGATGTGACCCCCTGCTACGAGTGTCCTACAGGCCCATCACATTATTATCAACAGACTGCAAGATCCTAGCGGACTGATACACAGGAATACTCCTCAATCTGATACACCCCGATCAATGTGGGTTTGTACACAGAAGAAACACCTCACAAAATATCCGCAGACTTTCACGTCTGAGACAGAACAAAAACTGATTCCCCAATGCTTCATGCTTAATCTTAGATCTAGAGAAAGCATTTGACACCCTAATATGGCCATATCTCTTCACAGTCCTTCAACGGGTGGGAGTAGGTCCCAAGCTCATGACATACACAAAACTATTTCACTCCCCTATGGACCACGCTGGACAACTTTGCGCAAAAGCCGGACTGAAAGTCAGCTGGACGAAATCCACCATATACCCCCTTAGCCCTGACCTGCCCCCACAAGAGATCCGTATGGGTTCAGTCCGACTTGCCTGGAGTGAGGTAGCCACACAATACTTGGGATTCAGACTCTATCATACCCCCAAGGATCTATATGAGGGAAGCATCCACAGAGAACTGATATGCCTGCGCGCCCAAGTTATCTACTAAAGATCCTTGCCACTAGCTCAAATAGGAAGAATAGCTCTGGCAAAGATGGTAATGGTGCCCTGCCTCCTCTATCACTTTACGAATATACCCGTCATCCCCTCATAACCCTTCTTCCGAGAACTCAACTCTCTAGTGGTCTCCGTAATATGGGGCACATGACGCCGAAAGGTAGCCTTACAAACTCTACAACTGCCAGCGGACTGGGGGGGGACTGGGCGCACCATCCTTCAAAGCATACTTCCTTGCAGCACAACTCCAATGGCTATCATGCTGGACAGTGGGACACCATCTGGATAAGACAGGTACAGACACAGGACCCCTAACGATCCAGAAGATACACCACCTACTCCTACCAGGCACCCGACCAGACCCAGCCCATCCCATTCAAGTGACGATTGCCAGAACATGTATGTTACGTATTCACCGACTGTTTCACGATGCACCACTATATTCCCTGTCATTACCGTTGTTGGGCTTACCCCGAGGCCGCAGTCATTACACCACCCGAACGCTGGAGACATGAACATAACATTCACTATTGGAGGTGGAGTCCCTATTTGCGGATGGACAACTCCTCCCATTTGACCGCTTGACAGAGCATACCAGATTACCACGAGGGCAATTCCTCTTACATAGGCAACTGGTGTCGGATTGCAAACAAACTTGAGATCTGTCTATAGGGGAACTCGCTACGCACCCAGTTCTCCATGCTATCCTAATCATGGGCACAGGGTGCCACCTCATCGCATGGATTTACAAGGCTATCCGAGAACTCACAAACAAACCACTCACACAACTCAGGCTGAAATGGGAGGAGGAATTTTGGCGCACACTGCATGACAAAGAGTGGCAAGCAGCCATAGAGTACCCCAAAAAGGTATCACATAACCCGCGCTTTAAAAACATACACTTCAATATATTACATCGAGTTTATTTGCGCCAGTGAACCTCCAACTCTTCTACTCCACAACACAATTTTTATACCCACGATGCCAGCTCCCCCACACAACATTCCAAAACATGTTTAGGAATTGCCCCACTCTACAGCCCTACTGGGACGTTGAACACAACACAATATAAGAAACCTCCAGACTTATGGATATGGACACATGGGAGGCTAATGCACGAGGGATATCCAGACGCAGGAAAGATCATAAAGTAGAGGACGATTTACATTGTTGGCCCTCCTGTTAGCAAAACGATGCATAGCAATGCATCGGGGAGCACCCGCGGGAACCCCGCTGGCGGCATGGAGAGGTGCAGTAATAAAATGGGGCACAGCAGAAAAAGATGCGATTAGGCAGGAGAAGATACGTGGTATACAACGTCGCCACATCTCCATGGAGTGGACAACGCAGCTCCAAAGTTTCCGACAACAGGAGACACCTGCCCCCTCACCCACGGAATCCCTTGGCACAAACAAGACACCAGGCCCGAACCCAGTGACCATAAACATTAACGAGTCCCCCCACCCGCTAATCTCCCACGAATCCACCTACACAGAAACCCGAAGAGAGTCACTATGACAATGCACACTCACTCTGCATTACAAAATAAACAGATGCCCTGCGCATCGACCAAAACGGATATACACACACATGCCCACCCCATATCCCTACCCCCAACCACTTGCCCTCAGTTAAATCCCTAGTTAGATCAGGATGCCCACACTTTCCACTCATCGCAGACTGAGCCGTTACTGAAGCCCTACACATGAGGGTGACGTATCACCACGGCACTTCTCAAACATTACACCATTCAACATGCACAAACGCACCCACAATCCTATATGGACACCTATAGGAATGAAAAAGCTACCTATTTTGTGAAACATGCAAATTATGCTGATGCTGAATGTACATGTGGAAAATGGAAAATCTAATAAAAAGATTTAAACAAAAAAAAATCTATATTTGTCCAATGGCGAATTAAAACATGGTCTATCCCAAACTCTGCACTTGAACACACTTCACCTTCTCTCACCTTTCTGTTTCACCAACCTATGATTCATTAGTAAGACTCAATTTTTTAACTCACCGCAATCATTAGGTGTGTTCTGTACCTGGGCTAACACATTCTTCAAATATTCACTGACCCCTTTGTAAAAAACAGAGTAGCTCTCTTCTGCTTGGGCCATCCTATTCCTAACACGAAGGCATAAAACTGTGCTAAACAAATCAGAAAATCTTTTTTACCATGTTTTAATTTCAATAATTCTAAATCTAGGGACTGGGCTACTGACATCCTTTCAAAGATTCTCTGATGCTCAGTCTTAAATTGTCCCACATTGAATGAAACAATCACCTTTTGCCCTATCTGTTTATGTAAGCTGTGCATTTTTCCTCTGCTGACCTGAAGTAAAGTGCCTGTGCCCCCCTGGAAAGATGGCTGAATATGATGTATTCCTAACTGGGATATTTAATTTACCTATAGGCCCCTGGTATATGGTATCAAAGGCCTGTAGGTTAGATACCACTAGTGGACTGCAGCACCATAGTGCCCTCCACTACAGTGGAATTTCAAACATGGCTTCAGGTCTACCAGTGGAGCCTGACTGTACCAGTATTAAAACGAAAATTCAAACTGTCACAATAAACCTTGTAACAGCTCAAAACCTTCCTTTTATATATTAATAAATCGCCCCTATAGAGGCCTCATAGCCCATAAGGCAAGGAGCATGGTATTTAAAAGTAGGACTTGTACAGCGTTAATGGTAAACATGTCCATACAGTAACTAGAAACTAAACGTTATTAAATTATTTTCCCCATGCAAAGCTGACTGTTCTATAGAGAAACACTTGGATGCATTACTAAATGTAATAATTCTACGTTTGGCTAAGAAACATCTAGGAACATCTTTCCAGAACCCTTTGTATAAATACCCAATTCAGTGTTGAAGTCAGATTTTTAATAAACATTAAGGAAAATGTATTTTAAGAATGTTACCTTTCCATGCCTAAAGTCTCTGAAGGCTAATTTGCATTATCCTCCAGCTGCAGCCACCTCAGTGTTCAAGTCCGGAATGAAGTGTGAAAGCTGCTTCCACGGCATAGGCAATCGCCTGGATATGAGGAGGTGTTTTTATTCCTCTGGCAAGGTGACCATATGGGCTGCACTCAGTGGACTTAATTTAACTTCAAAGGGGCAACCTCAGTCACAGGCAGATGTCAGATGACACCTGGACAGGTACCTTCTTTTTTCTCCCCGAGCCAGGCAGGCGCCAAACCCAGTGGAAGGGGAGCATCCCTCAGAACTTGCATAGAGTGACCACAGACAGGCTGCTCATTTCCCTGACCACATCTCTGGAGTGGGCACACAGGCTCTGCTCAAGGGTAGAAGGGTTTTGCCATCTTGGATTTAGGCAGAGAGGGGCACACCAGGTTTGTTTCAGTATGGCGCACAGGAAATTCTGCAGAAGTGAGTAGGGTAACCCCAGGAACATTTATCCTTTTGGTTAGGAATGAACCAGGAGCCACACCCACTCACAAGAAGGTGCCATGCATAAAGTTGGTATCCCCAGTATCCTTCTAAATTAAATAGAAAAAAGTATCGGAGCACGTGCAATCTGTTGTCCAAAAGAAAGTACTCCAGTAGTCTTCAAGTTCATCAAATCTTGTCTTTTACTATATTGTAAATACTATACGATACTATATAGTCTTCTGAACTGAACTGTTTCACACAATCAAAAATACTGTTTAGAGTTGGGTAACACTCTGCAGCTACATGTGCTTGTGAATATAACAAGTTTGCCTGCAGTGTATAATAAGGAATGTTAGTCTAAAGTCTAATGGCCGTATTTATGGCAAGGTGGCCCTGCACTGCATCACTTGTAAAGGGCAGAAATGTGTCATATTTAAGGCGCATTCCTGTCCTTTCCCCTTGTGTTGGCACACAATATGCTGCCTATCGCCAATGCAGGCAACCTTGCACCATGGTGCAAAGTTTTCCTGTGTTGAACGCAGGATTGTTGTTTTTATGCAGGAAGGGGCTCCTACCTGCACAAAAACAATCCTTAGAGACATATTCCTCTGTCTAAGGGGCATATTTACAAGGGAAGTGGAGGAGTGAGGTGTTAGCGTTCCTGGATTAAAACCTCACTCTGCCACTTCAGAATTGCAAGGCTGCACCATGTTTACAAGAATATGGTGAAGCCCTGCATTTCCCCCTGTGCTGGCGCTACACTGAGCAGCTTAGCACCAACGCAGGTACCATTGCACCATCTAGGCCATGAACAACATGTTTCCCGGTATGTCATCATTCATATTCATTTTCACCTTAATGGAGCCACCATTGACTTCAAGAGTTTTGTAAAACTCTATGAAGTTGAGGAGAGACCGATAGAGTCTGTAATTGGAATCTTTCTTGAGCCTTAAAGAAGTGAAAACACTTGCTAATGCAGGGCCAATGTGGTGCCGACATTTAAACATCTTTCAAATCCAATCCGACCGTTCAAATTCCCTGTCAAGAAGAGTCAAAGGGAGTCACTTACACAAGGAATGCCCACCATCTTGTAATTTCTGCAGAGAATGATACCAATGAACAATTTCAGATTTGATACAGGATTGATAACCTCATCTCATCTCCTTTTCTCACGAAAAGCAGATGATGACCAAACTCGGTCATACCCCAGAACCATCCCTACTCTTTTCTTTAATAGTTATTGTTCTTTACTGCCTCCAAAATCCTGCCCTTGGAAAA
Organism: Triturus cristatus; assembly: GCF_964204655.1. NCBI lineage: Eukaryota > Metazoa > Chordata > Amphibia > Caudata > Salamandridae > Triturus > Triturus cristatus. The sequence goes on from NC_140591.1 coordinate 1,531,052,153, forward strand.
CAGCTAGCAATGGGAAGCTTCAACTGGAAATAAATCATCATCAAATTATATATGACACAAAAACATGCAGTGCTATTTATCATCTCTTCTCAGACCACTCTGATTGGCAGTGAGATATCCAGTGCAAGTGAAGCTAGAACCTTATGCCCCAGTCCCATGTCAAATACCTCCTGGGAGGCCCCGGCTACTGATGACTTGCCTTCCTTTACCATTGTTCATGCATGGGATATTGACTGCTTCTTAGTACATTTGCATCCTGCAAGGTAGTGGAGCTCACACTATGGGCCATTTTGCATTCCTTAAATAACGAATTTTCACACAATGGTACGTAATAAAATAGCAATTACCTGATAGCGATTCCTAAAGATTCACAATTGCAATTTGGTAATCGCTAATAGATAATAGTACTCAATTATTTTCTATGGGCCCCATAGATGTGAATTCTTTTGCATTACATAATTTGTGATTTCCTAATTGGTAATCGCAAATTAGGTAATGCAATTCCAAGTGTGCCTGGGAGCCTAAAGCCCCCCTGAAGCACCCCAAAAAACAAATGTGCACATGTAAAGCGCACATATGCCCGAGAGGCAAGTGTGTGTTACATGACACTTAGAAAAATGCATTTTTGTGCATTTTTTAAAATTTGCACATGGTTGCCATTGACTTGGAGTTGATGGTAACAGCACTTCCTAATTGCACAGTCTGCATTTAGAAAATGCGTGGTACATGTGCTAAGGGAATTGCTAATTGCAATTCCCTATTTGTAGTTGCAATTTTAGGTAATTACAATTTTTGCGAATACCTAATATTGCGACTACAAAGCCTTTCATACATCTTGAAAGGCTCTTTTGCATTCGCAAACGTGCAAAAGTACTGATTCGCACTATTTGCAAATGCAAAATTGTTTGATACACGTGGCCCTATATCCTTTAGGCTCAAATGGGAGGTGACCCAGCTATAGTCAAGCCTCTAGTTCAATCAAATCTGTAGTATTCAAGCACAGGGACTATATCATGGCATGCTCTTGTTGTCCCCTTTTCCGATGGGTACTGCACAAACCACCTGGGGCAAAGTGTGTCTGTTCGGTACTGTAGGCACCCACTCTAGACACAGGTGGCTATCCTGAAAACAGCACAGAACCCTGGAAGTGCCTGCACACCTGGTCAGTCTAGTAAGGCTAGAGACTTTCTCCCTGGTAAGACGGCTAGTGAAAAACAAGATGAAGTAAGTTCTGACAAGATTAAACATATGTAAACAATTCCCTACATTTGTTTGCCTATGGGTATGAATCTAGGGTACCGAGTAGTCCATCCTGTGGTTACTCCATCTTGAAAGAGTTTTTCACCAAAGAGAGCCCCAAATAGTCCCTGCTGAGGTTGCTGACTAAGATTGACATAATACTAGATGGAACTACCTCCTTTGATGAGAGTCCCTGAGACTTCCCACTCAAAACCACCAATGTCCACAATGTGATATGAGTATATGTGGAATAGTCAGCTGGCTGATACACACGTACTCATCTGTGTGATTTTGATATAAAACATTATTTACATATAGTACATCAAGACAAACTTTATAAGGTAGCAGAAAAGTTTCTTTTTACCCCTTGCCCTTATCAGGAAAGCCTAAAATGTACTTCATAGGATACATTTGAAAATCCTGAAATTGAAAAGTTCTGTGTGTTCCATACAGGGTTCAAATCACTAGCCGACTGCGGCTTTCAGAATAATGTGTAACAGGGGTAATAGCAGCCATGTCCTTCTGTTTCACCTTGTCAGCAGATAAAGATGTCAGCAAGCGCTGGAGAAATGTACTGTCGAGTCACATTATCAAGCTGTATAATGGAATTATGTACCTTTCAAACTGTGGTTATTAGAGCCCCGCACACTGACCCTGAATATACATCCTTCTTCACAGCTGGGATTACAGCAAAGAGAAGCAACGTTTCCAATCTCCTTCTCAAATACAAAACATTGTACTCCTGTTCCCTCCAAATGGGATTCGCAATCCTATTATAACCCTGGAAATGATAAGAAAACTGCTACGGTGACATAAACCGGTGATTACCCTGTACCTGTGTTCAGTTCTCTTTCTTTCTAGAGTGAAGGGTTTTTGAGATTTGCTAGAAGTACATATTTTGAATTTTATATCTGCCAACAGTTTGGTAACTCACTTAAGAAGGTCACAGAATTCATTCTTTCCAAAGAGCAACCATTTAAAGCAGTATCAGGAACCAGTGCATACATCCCACAAAGCCTGCTGGCTTGTAACAGTTCTTTGTGACTTCATTGTTGCCCTTGTGGTACGTTTGGTCGATATTCTGCTATACTAACAACATTTTAAACTCTATGGTCCTAGTGGAGGGGCCACGCCCCCTCACCTGTTACCCCAAAAAGAAGAGTATCTGTCAGGCTGAGCAAAGGTCAGCCTGATAGACACTCTTTATTTTCAGGTCAGGCAGCCAGGAGCTAGGCATGTGCTAAATGTGATGCTCCTGGCTGCCTGAGCTGAACTTTGCCAGTCTGAAGATGTCTCAGCTTCTGTGGGTGTGACCTTTTCAGCCTGGCAAAAGCACCTCAAGGTCCTCCCCTTCATGATGGGATGGAAGCGTCACTGATTGCCTCGGACCTGGGCGCTTCAGTTCTAAGCCCTATGCTCAATCACTGACACCTCGTCACAGAGTGGGATGGAGTCAGCAACACTCACTGACCTCATCCCACTCTGTGACAAGTAGATACTGCTGCCTCCCCTCATTGGCTACCCTATTGTCAGCCAATGAGGGGAGGCAGCAGTTCCATCCCTCCTAGGACCTCCAAGGCACAGCTGTGCAGGTAAGAGTGATTTGTTTTTAGGTCTCGCTGAGTCAGTGCACGTGCGCTGATCGGAGTGACATTTTGTATGTGAGTTTTCAAAGTGCTGCTGGTTGGCCTAGCGCTTGCGCTCACGCGAGCGTGCACGTGCTCAGTCATTAGAATCGTGATGACTTTCACTTTCTCAAAAGTAAAGAAATAGAAAAAAACATCTATTTCTTTACTTTTGCTATAATCGCGGCACCTGCGCTTTACTTTTAATGTACAAAGTAAAGCGACGGTAACGCGATGCTTGTTCTTTCATGTTTCTTCTCCCCTCTCTCACACATTATGTCCCTTTCCCTCTAGTCTTCTATTTTTGATTAATCCTTCCTTGCTCTATTTGCATTTCCCGTGCTCACGCATATCACTCGAGCTCATTCTCTTTTCTTTATTCTTCCCTCATTTCACTGTTCTTTCAATCCTTCTTTCTCTGCCCCTCCTTTGCAATTCTCTTTTCTCGTGACTCACTCTAATTTCTGTCTACTACTTACTATGCTTGTTTCTCTTTCCTCCCCTGAACTGCCTTCTCATTAATGCACCCAGTGTCCCGTTTCTATTCTTCGTCCACTCTTCCTTCGGCTTTTGTTTCCTCGCTCGCATTCTTCATCTTTCCCACAATCCTTTTAACTCTTAACCCCTTACACTCTCCTTTCTTTTTTTGGTTGTATTTTAACTTCTCTTTATCTCACAAAGAGCTGTAATTTCGTTTTTTCCAGGATGGGTGGAAAGCGGCTCAGAACATGCTTCCTTTCATTGAGAAGCTTGCCTCGTCGCTCCAGGCGGTAAGAGATGCTATGGTGGGGTGCCGGAGGGGGTGGTGGTGCGTTGACGTAGTACAGTGCCGTGGGCCCCGATGGAAACAAGTGTATGGGTACCATTTCCTCCTGTTTTGGGACTTTTTTGGGGGACTTAAACAATTGTAACTGCGTTGCAGCTGGCCCCTCTTATAGTATGTTAAGACTCCGTGCATAGTTGACGTCATTGGAGCCTTTGAGAAGGTGTGCACGCACTGAGTCACGGGGGCTCTGAGATGGCATTCGTAGTGCTCTCGGACCTCTTCGTTGGTGTTCATGTGCTCACTCGAGCCTTGGCGTTGGTCTGTGAGTGTTCCGATTTCTGAAGTTCGTAGCTGCAGTACAGTATATGTATGTTACGTCAGGCGAGGTGTTGTGCATGCTGTTGTCGTTCTGAGCTAGCGTTACTGTGTTCATTCACTTTTAGGCTCTGAGCTAGTGACTGTGCGCTTAAGGATGTGCTAAGGTGAGCTTGTGTCCTACTAGTTCAATATACTGTGATTTCCTAATCCACTCTCTACACGGCGCTTATACATTACTACCATAGATCACCACTTGAACAATTCTTTTTGCAGACTGATGACCTGTTATAACAACTAGAGGGCGCTGATAAATATTGATAACTTTTCCAGTAGCTGGCTTAGGACTGAAAACACATAAATAAATATCTTATTATTTATTCCACTACCGCTGTGGCTCTCCCTGCAAGCTGCTACCCTTTTCCACCTCTAGAGGCAGCCCAATACACGCTATCTCCTTATGCATCCACTGCAGCAAAAAAGTTGCATCATTTCGTAGCTAACCAGTCTTTTTTCAAAAAATGAAGGAAAGGCAGTAGTAGGATTGTGAGTCTTAAATTAATAATAGAACATTTGTAAAAGAACTATGCTGCTTCCGAGCTGCACGCGCTTCTAGAGGGTGGCTTTGTTAAGGTGCTGAAGGTCACCTAAACCTCGGGGTCTTATCTGCAGAGTAGGTACTACTAACCCTTTCCGGTTTTAGGAGCATGTGTATACCCCACTGGCAAAAGGTGCCAACTGTGTTTGAGCATTATAAGTGGTAACTTTACCTTTTTGCAGCTGCACCAGGCCCAGGAGAAGGAAGTGAAGCAACTAACCAAGATTCGGGAGTCACTGAGGGGGACCTGCAAATGGAGAACAAAGAGGTAACCTCTAACCCCTCCCCACCCTTTCACTGTCCTGTCAGCACCCTGTTCATCAACACGGCTGCCTTTTGGACAACAAACTTTCATGAACCCCGAATGGAAGAAATCCTGCAACTACAACATATGTGACAAGAATAACAAAAACGTAAAACATGTTTTAAAGTAAAAGCCAGCATTGGACACATTTCCTTGCCACCTTTTGCGTTTGGGTTTCATAAATTATGCTTTGTCTGCATCTCAGTAAATCAAATTAGAAGCTTTTCTCAGCAGTGGTGACCCGTGGTACACAAAAATGTTTACCAGAACAGTTTTTAGATGATGGATCTTGAGAAACACGGGTGGCTATCCCTCTGATGGTAAGTCCCCAAGTGCTGGAGGATGAAACTAAGCAAATATGAGCACAAATTTGAACAGGGAAGGAAATACATTGAAATGTTTTTCTTTTCTTTTCTTTTAAAGTTGAAGGAAGCAGACGGACACATTGACTTTCAATTAAAGACTGACTTTACAGAGACAAAACCAAACAAAACTTTTCCACCAATCGTGTATAATAAAAAATAAAAACATGTGATTCCATATATTAAGAAGCTGTGCCAATTTGGGGTGATTTTTTTTTTTTGCTGCTGTATATTGATGTATGTCGTCTATTGTACTTACAAAACCATGTGGTTCCACCACAGTACGATGATTTAATAGCATGCTGCCCAGTGGGCTACAGACCAGCTGTGCAACCTCAGATGTAACAAGCATTGGCATAGCCAATAGGTCTCGCCTTTGGGACCTTATAAGTGTTTAGCCATTCAACAGTTGATGTTGTTGCACCAAGGATATTGTGCTGGATAACTAAATACTTATATGGTCCCAAAGGTGAGACCTATTGGCTATGCCAATGATTGTTATGTTTGCTGCATGCGTGCATGCATGAATATTTGGGAGTGAGTGTTGTGAAAGGATGTATGGGTGTGTGTGCACATGCAGGAATTCATGGGTGTGAGTCAGTGTTTGTGTGTGTGTTTGTGTCCGATCCGCCCCCTCCCTCATAAAAGTACTGCCCGCCACCGGGCGAAGGGTTAAAGAGTGTGTTGGGCACGGGGAGCAGAGGGTGGGAGAATGCGAGGTGCGTATAGAACACAAGGTGCAGGAGAGCCCAGTAAATGGGTGGAGCACAGGCTGAAAAGTAGGAGCAGAAGTGAAAAAGGAGAGTGCACACTTCCCCACCACATATAGAACAGGTACATCATAGACAGGATTACTCCGTGCTACCGCCACAAACATCTAGGTAACAGGAAAGATATGGGTGATTCAAGCACCAGTGTAAGCTGCCCTGATACAAAATAGCAGTCTTTTGCAGGTAGCACTGGCTCAAGGCTCAGTAACATACTGAGAACAGGTACAGCAGACACAGAAGCAGTGAAAGCTTCTTTCACCTCCCCAGAAAGGTAACAAAGAGGCTGCTGCCTTGCCTATTTCTTCACACACAAAACAGGTGTAGCACAGATCCCTATCACTGGACGCTTCACTCACATACAACGAAGAGACAGGGGACAGAGAAGCACAGTGTGGGTTTCCTCATCCACTGTATTCATTTCCTGACAAGTCATTGTTAGAACATTCAGAGTATGGGGAACCTCAGTATTGTCATAGAAATGCAGGATTTTTTTTTAAATATCTGTATTGGCAGTCTACAGAGAGATGCAAGTTCCAACATTGAAGTGTATACCAATACGGTACACAAAACAGAATAAACAAGCATTTGCAATGCAATAGGTCTCGCATTTGCGAGAGTTTGTGCAATTGACATTGTAAATGACACTGCATTTTATTTATGTGTTTGAAAACCTGCAAGTGGTGCGCGTAAACACACACTTTGTAGGTTTTCTTAACACATACATAAAGGGCATTGTCATTTACAGTGCCATATTGCATTGTAAATGCTTTGGGCACGTTCACTCTACATAAAACTGCTATAAATATAAATAAATACTATAAACTTGCTGTGCCCCGTACCGCGGCTGCAGGGTCTGCAGTGCTGTGCCCGTGGCTGCAGGGCGTGCAGTGCCCCTTCCCGTAGCTGCAGGGCATGCAGTGCTAGCGCCATGAGACCTTTGGTGATTTGCGCGCTATACAAAAACCTTTGACATTGACATTGACATTGACCCCACGTGTCCCCAGTCTGCTGCTCTGGTCCGGGGCTGGGCTCTGCCGGCCTCTGGTTCTCTTCAAAGAGAACCTGTTGTTCTTCCAGTCCGGGGCTCATTAGCCACCAGTGAAGCGGGGGCTGGGCAGGGGCAGGTGTTAAATATCTCTGTCTGCTGGGGCTTGTGTTTACTGCCGGAGAGGAGGCGCAGGGCCAGGGGAGCGGCTGGAGACAGGGGCCACCGGAGCACAGGTACCGAGATTACAACTTCAGTGCAGTGGGTTTAAGGCACCCTTGTTTGCGGAGCTGTGCATTTTCACATGTGGTTTTATATCATAATGGAAGTCACTTGTGATGTTCTAAGAGTGCTTTGGTGCTTGACACATATATATTTCATTTATTGTTACCTGCCAGAGCTTTTTTTACTGTTTATCTAAGTGGTGAGATGTTGGACGGTGATCCCACTGGCACAACAAACACATGTGTTGCAGCAGGCTCTCAACACGCAGGAGCTACCCTTGCAGTGCCTTGTGCAGCTGAACGCTTCTTAAAATTTAATCTTGAGTGAATTTGCAACGTGTATATATGTAACTCCATCTGCAGTAGACGTATGTACTTACTACCATTCTTATGGGACGTTAGAGTTTATCTGTTTGTATCTTTTATGTTATTTATGTCCTCAGAAGTCATTATGTAATGTAACGTGTTCTATTATAAAGCGCTCTGACACCTTCGGGTAAATTTTGCGCTATATAAAAGCGTATAAATAAACTCTGTCGCTCTCAGTGGGCTTAAAATGTGCTCCCTCTAAACCTGGAGTTATCAGTTGAAATGTATGTGTTACCTTGTCTTAAAACACCCGAGGGATGTTACAAATTAAGTAAAAGCGCTTCAGTGCCTCGTCAGGGGCATCGAAGCGCCACTTCATAAAATGGTTCATTTTCTAAGTTATAGCCCTGGTCAGCGCACTTTGACCCAAACCAAGCGTCCTGTTCTAAAACGCAGGCAGACCCTGCCCGCGTCCGGCCCCCAAAGGATGCTCAAACATTATAGGGGTCATTTGAAGACACATGTATCATTAGTATTTTTGCCTGAAATGTCACTTCCTGGTTTCACCTATCGCTTTACTGGTGCCCACCTCTTTCTTAGCACCTAAACACTTCCTGATAAGATAAACAGCACTAGGAATATCTGTGGCTTTCTGAAGTCTCGGGCCCCTTTTTAATTTGGGGGGGGGAATCCAGACAGGGGGAGGGGTGGCCACATCCTCTTCCAGATGTAGCCTAAGTATAGCCCAATGACAGAATGTCCCAGAGTGTTCTTAAGAACAACTAGAGCGCTTACTGTCTTACTTATGACAAAAGTATGGCACACCTGAAGCCATCTTGATTGGAATAAACTGGTAACACTTAAAACATTTAATTTAAAAAGGAACACAAAGAGGGGGTTCATTTTGCCATAGAAATTATGATTAGTGCTGAAGAAAGATAAATGAGGTCACATTTTGAGTGACTTCTCAAATCCTCTTCTATTTCATTAAAAAATTCTGATATGCAGACTGAAACATGCACTTTTAATACCAGCAGCAGACTTCCGTGGTGAGCAGTAGCTTTACTACAGTGATCCAATGAGCAACTAGAGTGCTAACATTCAGAATTTATGGCAAATGTGTGACATATCTGAATACCTTCTTGATGGAATCAAAGTAAAAAACTGAAAGCATTTCCTACTGAGGAGACTGCAGTAAATGAGGAAATTAGGAAACTTCATAACAAATAAATCTCCCAAGATTGCCACCAGAGACAAAAGAGCCCAAATGCAGCACAAATATCACCCAGATGTAGCCCACATGTAGCCCAATGACAGAAGTGTGCAAAACACTTATTTTTTGAGTATTTGCAGTTTTATATAGTGCAGACTTGTCAGGTATTGGAGTGCTTTACATGAGCATTGGTTACATCACACAAGATCAAATTCATTTTGGTTGTAGACATGGGGAGATTAAGTGATTTGACCAAAATCACAGAATGTTGAGTTGAAGCAGAAACTCCAACCTGGTTACCCAGTTGCAAAGTCTGCAGCTCTGGATGTAACACCACATCCTATCCCCTAGGTGCAACATTTAATCAAGTGGTCAACTGGATAAAAAAACATAAAGATAACAAATAATTTAAAAATTCTTTGTCGCTATTTGAAAACTCACTAATCATTATTTTGATGCAAATAAGACCCTCTCATGTATGTAATTTCTAAAGGAAATACTCTAGGTATTACAGTTTTGATTACATCAAGATGACGTCAGGCGTTCCACACTTTTGTAATAAATATAGAATGTTAGCAATCTAGATGTTCATTGGGATACTGTTGAGAGGCAGAGGCCAGGGGCACGGACTCTGAAAATTGAAGGCAGGTAGGAGAGTGCAGAGGCAACAATTTGACCACACTGGGCAGGCAGGAAGGGCAGTGGCAGCACAACAGACTATGGAGGGCAGTGGAAAGGCGGGCAGAGGCAACAAACCAACAATACAGGACTGGCAAGAGAGGCTATGGTACATTGGATCATGGTAAGCAGGAGGAATTGGGGTAGGGACATGGACTCGGATAACAGAGGACAGGATGGAGAGGTGCACCAAACTGACCCTACAGGGCAGGCATCAGGGTTTGCAGCAGCACAATACACCACACAGCGCATGTGGGACGGGAGTTTAGCACAACAATCCATAGAAAGCAATAGGGAGGGGACAGGACCATGCACATGGACAACAGAGAACAGAGGGGAAAGAGGCAATGATAGCTAGCTGACCATAATGGACAGACAGGAGAGAAAGCTGCAGCATAGCAGACCATAAAGGGCAGGAGGTTCGGATCAGGGGCATTACAATGGAACAGACAAGCCAGGAGGGAGGGAATAGGGGTCTGCACATGGAAACAGAGGGCTGGGGGCAAGGGGGAAGGACAGGAGCAGCAAGATGACCATGGAGGTCAGGCAGGATGGGCACTAGAAACAAGACACACCATGGAGAGCAACAATGAGACTATGATGGCATACACACAGACCATGGAGGGAAGGTGGGAGGGGATCAGGGGCAGCTAGCTGACCACACAGGGAAGGTGGGAGGGGCCATGGCAGCACAGAAGACCATGCATGGCAAGCGGGAGGGTTAGTGGCAGCACAATGGCGATGATGGGCAAGAAGGAGGGTGCAGGGGCATGCACAAATGACCATGGAGGATAGAAGGGAGGGTCAGGACCCGGGCACAGACAAGAGAGTTCAGGGGAAGGGGCCTCACAACAGACCGCGCGGGGCAGGAAGGAGGAGCAGTTGCAGCACAACAGACCAGGGAGGGCAGAAGGGTGTGGCAGTAAAATGGATCATGAAGGACAGGAGGCAGGGGATAGGGGCATGGCATGTGGACAGGCAGAATGGAGGTGGCAGGGACAGGTTACAGTCATCTGACAATGCTAGGCAGGTGGTGAGGGGAGTGGCAGCTCAACAGAACACTCAGAGTAAATAGGAGTGGCAAGTCCATTGAACATGGTGGGCAAAAAGGATGGAGCAGGGGCATGCACAAAGACATCGGAGGGCAGGGGGAAGGAGAATAGGGGCAGCAAGCTAAGCACAGAGGCTAAGCAGGAGGTCAATGATGGGCCATAGAATTGGGCAATGGAGGGCAGGAGGAGTGGACTAGTACATCATGCTAAATGGAGGGCAGTGGCAGCACATCAGACCATGCATGGCAGAAGGGAGGAGGCTAGTCCATTGATTCAGACAACAGAGGATAGGGAGGAGGTGGATGGGGCAACAAGCTAACTGTTCAGAGAAGGTGGGTATTAGGAACTTAATTGTTTTTAAAATGTGTGTCTGTGCAAACTACTTAAAATATGAACAAGTATGCAGCATAATCTCACTTTTATTCAGAAAGAAGAGGACGTTTGTGACGGTGACTCCGGGCTCACTTGGCAGAAACACCCCCTGACCATCCACCCCCCATCGCAAAATGTAATGCCCGTGAATAGGGTAGGTGGACGCAGAGGTATATAGAACATAGTCCTGAGAGCACGATTGAAAATTAAAACTAGATATAGTATATGGTATAAACTATGCACCAAAAAGTGTGATATAAGATGAACCGGGGCGTGAAATATAATATGCAATACATTGTGCGAAATGACAGATTCATTGGAGAGCGCGAGATAGCACAGGCACTAGCGCGTTCTATGCGATATGTGCCTTGGAGTGTAATATGCACAGGGCAGTGTTGTGTAACCTAACTAGTCTCTAAAGTTGTAATATAAAATATGTGCTGGGGATTGTAATGTTGCATATGCACTGTGACAAAGATATGGAACCCAGATTGTAATATGTATGGCATAGCGCTGTGCGTTATAACATAGGCATCGAGGAAGGCACGTTAGATGGGGCAATATAACCCGTGCGAAGGCAAGTGTGGTGTGACATATTCACGGGGTGGTGTTACAGTGCACATGGTCTAGAGAGTGTCATAGCATACGCACTAGCTGGTGGAATACAACACAGAGGTGTGAGGCACTCGGCAGGCACTGGTGGCTGTAACACAGCATTGGGCTAAGCCAGGCGCACGCTGTGACTCTCAAGTGAGGTTCGTCTCCTTTCCAGAGAGTAAAATAAAAAGTATTACACATCCGGCGATGGATGTGTGTTTTAATAACCGTGAGGGGGGTTTCTTGCATAGTTTGGTCGAATTTTTGTCGAATCCCCTTTGAATGGCTTGGTGTGCGTGTATATTAAATGTGCCTGTCAATAGCTACCCATGTAAACAACAAGGGTGTCTACTTGGAGAGTACCCACCAGCGGGGGTGCCGGGATTAGGCACGGTAGGGCGTCAGACACGTCAGAGCTTCACTAGCGGTGTAAATACATTCCATGTGGATTCATTCTATGCATAGTTGCCTTTTAATGAATATCACGCAAATCGTCATGGTGATAGGTACATACGGTTTGTCCAGCATGTCTTAGGTGTTTCTATAAATATATATTTTTTTAAAATAATAAAAAACAAAGGTCGACCCCGGGGGATGGGGTCCCCGGGGCCATAAGTGGCCTGAGGAGGGGGGCAACGCAGCCCCCTCCTAAAGAATTTTTTTAAAAAAAGGCCATGACCCGGGGGTTGGGGTCCCCGGGGCCGATTAAGGCCTTGGGAGGGCCAAATTTATTTTCTTCAACAAAAAATATTTAGGGTGCAGGCCCTGGGGGATGGGGTCCCCAGGGCCAGTAAATTAGAAAAAGAAGGGGGGCCACACAGCCCTCCTTCTTAAAATAAATAAATAAATAAAAGACCGGCATCGCGCCGGAGGCCACGCCCCCTCCTTGCAGCACTCTTCAAACACGCCCCCTGGCCAGTTGTAAATTGGGGAATTAATTTCCCTTCAATAATGAGGGTACCTGAGGGCCAACTAGCCCAACAGGTATCTCCAGTATGCGCCAGGGAGCTGCGTTGCAGACAGGTGTTCTGAGGCCACGCCCCTTTTTATACCTCTATGCAACGCAGCTCTGTGGCGCTTACTGGAGGTACCTAGTGGGCTAGTTTGACCCTAGGGACCCTTAGGATTCAAGGGGACTTAATCTCTCACCTTAGAACCGCCACAGGGTGCGTTTACACAGTGGTGAAGGGAGGGGACGGGGCCTGAGGTGACGTGTGCAAACACGCCCTGTGGCGCGTTTTGAGTTTGGGAAATAATTCCCTTTCAATCCTGAGGGACCCTGGGGGCCAACTATCCCACCAGGTGCTTCCAGTAAGCGCCACTGCTCTGCGTTGCAGAGAGGTGGTGCAGGCCGTGCCCCTTTTTACACCTCTCTGCAATGGCGCTTACTGGATGTACCTAATGGGCTATTTTGCCCCTAGGGATCCTCAGGATTCAAGGGGACTTAATCTCCCAACTTAATAAACGGCCACAGGGCGTGTTTACACAGTGGGGAAGGGAGGGGACGGGGCCTGAGGTGACGTGTGCAAACACGCCCTATGGCGCGTTTTAAGTTGGGGAAATAATTCCCCTTGAATCCTGAGGGGCCCTGGGGGCTAACTAGCCCACCAGGTGCTTCCAGTAAGCGCCACTGAGCTGCGTTGCAGAGAGGTGGTCCAGGCCGTGACACTTTTTACACCTCTCTGCAACGCAGCTCTGTGGCACTTACTGGAGGTACCTAGTGTGCTAGTTGGACCCTAGGGACCCTCAGGATTCAAATGAACTTAATCTCCCAACTAAAAACGGCCACAGGGCTTGTTTACACAGTAGTGAAGGGAGGGGACGGGGCCTGAGTTAACGTGCACAAACAAGCCCTGTGGTGCGTTTTAAGTTGGGGAAATAATTCCCCTTCAATCCTGAGGGACCCTGGGGGCCAACTAGCCCACCAGGTGCTTCCAGTAAGCGCTGTTGCAGGGATTCTGCTTATGCACAGAACTATGCACAGGAAACCAGGACCTCAGTGAATTGTGGTGTACCAAAAACTCACCTCAGAACCCAGAACCCCTTATCCGACCAGCATCAGTGTCCCATTCGTTATCCGAGTTTTATCTTGGCGGTCCCAATGTATAGACAACCCAGAACAAGCGACTTAGGGTATTCTCAGGAATGGTGGGAATCAGAAATACCTGTTCATAATTATTCTCATATCAGTCCACAACAGAATAAACAGAGACACAGTAAAGTTTAAAGAGTTTATTTTATAAACCTCGTGTCCTAAGATGCAGTACTTTGGCTAACATAAGCAGACAAATGATTAAGATCAAAACCATCAGCATAGTTACAATACCATAGAAAATGAAAGGAGTAATCATAAGTAAATGACAGTGGATGACAGCCACCTTCCTTTCGCTAGTAAACTAATATTATTATTATTACTAATATAAGGTCTCTAGGCTTGAATGGGGAACCCCATACCGTAAAGATCAGCTTAGTGGAATCACATCACAGGATCAGCTAGACTCTGCTCCTGGGAAAGCTCTTCTTCCGAATGTGTCTAAAACATGTAGCCTGCAATATTAAAAGCACTCGACTTTCAGGTATTTGCAGCTGCGTGCGTGTTATGGCTAAATAGTGGGCCGATCAACCTGAACCCAATAACATGCACCGTCTAGCGACCCAGACTGTTTCTTTACACAATGTGCAGACCAAGGTCGCTGCTCACTGTTAGCGATGTGAACAACAGACCGTTCTCATGTGAAGCAAAGTCGAGCAAGCATTTCTCAATTAATAACATGTGACTACAGTGTCGTTGTTAGACCTGGCACCATTGGCGTGGGTCACCCTTCCATTTTTGTCTGTGCCTCAATGTGTTTTGTGTTGGTGTTAGCGGCTCAGGGCACTGTGCCACTGCCATCCAGTGCCACAGTGCAAGTGCTCCCTATGGTAAAATGTATTATGTGAATTGACTTCCACGTTTGGCTTATTTGGTTTACTATCAGTCCCTAGTAGAGTGCAAAAGCAGCAAAAGCGGCAAGATGGCTTTCTAACATCTAACGCGGTTGTGCTAACTTAGCCTTGTACGTATATAGATAGAAATCTTCACTACACCCCCCCTTGATCGGACCACTAACCAGTAGGGGCGCACTTGCAAGAACGCAGAGTTCAAGTTTGATAGAAGCAAGGGCATAAATTGTAAGTCCATATAAGGTAAGTGAAAAGTTCGAAGAGAAAAAAATAAAAAAAATAAAAAGGATTGAAAAAAACCATTTAAAGGGGAAAAAAATATCATCGATGGATGTACAACGAAATGAAGGGGGAAAAAGTCAATCCATCAAGGTATAAGCACAATAAGTTGAACAGCTTCCAAGAGGAAATCATTGGAACGTTCTGCAAAAGTATCTGCCATCCAGTTCAGCAAGGGGAAGGAACACACATGTTCCTCGACAACCGAAGCCTCTAGCACCATTCGAGGACAACTGGTGTGTTCTTCAAGATAACTTCTCGCTAAGAATGCAGCTGCAGCCGTTCCGATGTCCCAATTCCCTAGGACTCCATGTGCTGCTCCACAGACCATAATCCTGACGCCAGAACAGTCCAACTCATGAGCCACTAAGGGGCTCATTAGCCAATCATAATCCGGGGCAGGAGACACCGAGTTCGACAGGCACAAATCCAGAGCCCATTGGAATGGACAATCTAGGCAATGAAATACAGGCTGCACACAAGTAAAGTAGGGAAACCGGAAGGACAATCCATAGGCTATGCTTAAAGTCGCCAGTGGTAAAGTGCCATAGTATTCAAGCATCCGGTTACAAAGATGGAGCAGCCGGGACATGCTGTCGTGTGACGCAAGTTGTGCATCCATAGCGTAGTACGCAGATCAACAAAAGCACCCCTGCTACGAGGGCGAGAATCAAAGGGAGACCTCCGAAGACGCTGGAAAAAATAGAATGAAAAAATGCCGGGATCACACCAAAAATAGTTTGAAAGGAGGTCACGAGGCCGGAGCCCACAATTTTAATAAAATGAGCCAGGCCACTTGTTGACGAGGCATTAAAGATAGTCTGAATCAGGGCCCCAAAATGAAGTGGGAGATCAGTATTCAAAAGCGCTTGCACCTCTGTACGCGTATATGCTGCGTGAAGGACAAATGTTTCCCGGGACGAAGTCAACGCGACTTCTTTTTGAGACAATAGAGCCCTTATTCTGCTCATCTTATTGTACTCTGCTTTCAAGGTTGGAATGGAAGGCCAGATGGATACATCGAGCCGTCCATGCGGGGTGGGAAAAAAACAGTATTACAGCAGACTACTCTCTGTGATACAGTCACTATGTAGGGAATTCCCACTAACATCCCACAGCAAGCTTCATTACTTAATAGCAAATAACTACCGTTAGCAAGCAGCGTAAAAGACTGTGTTATAACTGGCACCGGAATCCCTTTCAGGACGCAAGCTAAATTAGGAGCGTGCACATTACATGCACCATGCAATTGAATGTGCCTACACACCACAGAGTGATCTGGAGTGGAAGTGCACTCTTCACCTTTGAAGTAAACCTCTTTTCTGTCCCTCACGCATCTATACGTGAATGGGAGTAACCAAACTTCGTGCAGGAAGGCAGTACCAAGTTTTTCATAACTGCCAAGGGCATAATGTTTCATGTATGAACTGAACTTAAACAGGGGGAATGGTAACGTGATCAACCCGTGGATAAGCCACACAGCGGAGTTTAATTCGGCAACAGAGAAAGGTAAAGGTTCGAACTTTTCAATGTGCAGCAATGAATATGTTGCATCTTTCATGGACATGAATTGATGCTTCGCAGGTAAATTAAAAGGGAGGAACAAAGATGAAGTATTCATGTAATCCCAAGGGACTTTACCAGCCTTTAACGTTTGCAATGTCCATGCAAACTGCATAATGGAACGCAATTGATTCTGACCATGATACAAAACAGACAAATCATCCTGCACAATGTCAACCACAGATGAAACAATATTATCTAACGTATAAATTCTGGAAGACAGGGTGTTAATGCTATTATCTATGACAGCCAATACCTTTTCCATATTGGCTTGATCAATAGCTCGTAATCTGGATGCAGCTTCAATCTGTGATAGCTTCCAAACTTTGTTGCAAATAGCATATACCCATCTTTTGGACCTGCCAACCGCAGGACCCTTAACAAAATCATTCAAATCTATTTTGTCATTCAATTGTGATAAATGAAGTTTAACAGTTCGTGTAGACCCCCGTTTTGAATCTTCTCACACTGTAACTACCTACTCAGTAGGGAAGTTATGCCAATCTTGCAACATGCTAAGGTGGAATGTTGCAGCCAAGATTGGCATAACTTCCCTACTGAGTAGGTAGTTACAGTGTGAGAAGATTCAAAACGGGGGTCTACACGAACTTGTGCATACCCCGGTGCTAAATCCAGAAACCGATGTTGACAGGAATCTGAGCTCGTTTGCCACACCAACCACCCTTCCGGATTTAATTCAGAAATATTGAAGGATGTGTTGGAAATGTATGACTGCAACGTAGCAAGGGACAGATCCGTATGATTATCCCAATTAGGATAAGCACCCAGACCCGGAGTGGAGGGAGAATTTTATTTTTTAGAAGTAGCCAATCCAAAACAGGTGGTCTGAAAAATTGACGAATTCAAAAATAACATGTGGTTCGGGATGAGGCAGGCACGATGCAAAGCTTCTGTTCCCTGTACCTGCCACAGTTTAGAACCCCAAACCGATTTAAGATCGATAGTAGCTTTCCACAGATCATATCCTCCAATTGCCAACTCGTCCATAAAGGACTTGGAATATAACAATTTGGTGTGTGTCAGTCTAACTTTAGAAGCAGACTCAGCTGCAACCTTAAAATAAAAGGAGGCTGGATTCGACACACTGAAATCAGAAAAATATGTGAATTTGTCCACTAACGTGGTTGAGCTGCCCAGCCTAGGGTCTGGACAGTGTTCCCATTGTGTATAATTTACAACATTTCGAAACGTATTCGCTTTATGTAGGAAATGTGTGCCATAATGTTGATAGCAGAATTGCTCATCTTAATTAGCACTATCTAAATACAAATCTTCAGCATTAAATGCAGCATAATATTTCAAATCAGAAAACAGTGCTTCTATTGCTTGAACATCCCAGTCATCCGAGTGTATGTTTTGCTTAACTACATCACCCATAGAAACACGAAATACATTTGGCACTTTGATTACTTCAGTGGGGACCTGAATTTGAAATTTTACAGCATCCCAAGCAATCCCATCACATACAGGCCAGACAGTAATGTTCACAAAAGTCTGGTCCCTTTTCATAATATGTGATGAGGAGTGGGTAGCCAAAGTTCCATCAATTAGTCTAATTGTAGATCTTTCTTTCTGGTAGTGTCCATTTAAAAGTCTAAAAAACACTACCACAAAGCCAATGGACATAAACAAAAAAATACATATGAGCACCAGCCAAATGTAAGTCCAAGGGGGAATTAAAAAATGTCTTTTGAACCAGGCAACAAAAATTGAAACTTTTGATGGGGCAATGGAAGTCATTGAATTAGTGTCAAAGGAGTAGCACGACTGGGTAACTGTGGTGGATTGTAAAACAGGCAACGGGACATCCGCAGGATAAGCATACTCAATATCTTCAGGTATACCACCAGGTGTCGGTGGCAATAAAGGACCAGTAACGGTATGCATCTCGACGGCAACATCAGGCAAGGTGTTAGAAGCTGGGGCCACAACAGAATTTCTCAGCATCGAAGGGTAAGAAACCGCTGGTGTCATACTAAGAAGAATCAGCCACTCGCTGTAGCTTGACATTGTCAATAGAGATGTACCTGTTATCCTTGCGACCAGGAAGTGGAGGTAAAATGACTGTACGTGTACCCTGTACTCCAAGCACCGGAACTGGTGCACGATAAGAGGGGCCGAACTCCTTCTTGTTCTCCACCTTCTCACGGACCAGATCACCAACTCGAGGTAGCCAGCCGACTACCGGAATCTGAAGCGCAGCATCAGATGTGGAGGGTACGTGTTCCTTCGCTAGACTGTCTCTAGCTTCTTGAAGATTCTGCAATACAGCACAGTGATCATCTACGTCAAAGGGTGCGGCTGACGCCGCCATGTCTAGACCATCTAGGTCCGGGACAAACATTTGTATGCCAAAGAGCATCATGTATGGGGTCAGCCCACCCAGAGACCTTCTAGGGAGATTATTAAGTGCACGTTGCACGTCATATAAGTGGGCTAGCCAGTTCCGGCCAGTACTTAAAACCCTGGCTGTCAAAGATTGCTTTAAGTCATGGTTCATTCGCTCCACCACACTATTACCCTCAGGTCGGGATGGAGACGAAAATTTGACTTGGACCCCCAAATTTCTCATGGCTTCTTTGTACGCCTTAGAGGCGAACGCAGGGCCCTGATCAGAATGAAAGGTACCAGATGCAAAACTTCCAGCAAAGACACGCAAATCCTTGATGACAATACGGGCATCAGCACTCCTTAGTGGCCACACCCACAGAAAACGTGTGCACGAATCCACTGCAACCAAGATGTATTTGTACGCGGTATCAGAGGTAAATGGACCGCAATGATCTAAATAAACACAATCCAGTGGTTTATTAGATATGTACAACTGATTTTGTGGTGGGCGCGCCGCAGTTGAAGGTTTTATCTGCTGGCAAATGTCACAATTAAGAACATAAGCGCGAGCTTGTTTGTATAAACCGCACCACCAGTAACGTTGTTGTAACAGAGATACAGTAGCCCTCATGAGCTGCTAATATCAAAGACGGTCTGCAGTCTGCATTGGGAATCAATCTGTCACCAACGTCGTTAATCCTCACTAATGGGACGTAATCAGGACTTAAGCGATAATGGTAATGAGAAGGGAAACCTCTTGGATATTTTGTTCCCTTCTCCGTAGCAGCAATAGCTGCCAAGATGTCATCATCGATCTTACTTTGTGACCTTGCAACTGCTGCTACTAAGTATGTCGCCACTGCTGTTTTTGCTGCCTCGTCAGCTAGGCTGTTGCCGACAGCATGGACACCAACTCCTTGGTGACCAAGAGTGTGAATAACATTCACGAGAGGCAGATGTTCTTTAAATTCTGCCACTCGAACTCAAAGCGTTTTATGCTTAATTGTGCTACCTTTGGAATCATGATAGTCATTCCAAGACCAAAAATGTAGATTGTCGTTGTAAGATTGAACACAATAAAACGAGTCACTCACTATAAGAGTAGTCACTCGGGGATCAGCAAACTCCAGTGCAAGCACCAGAGCACGAAGCTCCGCCAACTGTGCGGTACAATCACCCAATGACTGCGTATGCACGACATCAGATTGGAATTCACCTTTCACGAAAGTACCGACCACAATTGCGCAGGCCGCTGAGTAGGCATGCTTCGATCCAGTCGCCGGCTGCGCAGAACCGTCAGTGTAAATGACACAATGGTAATCCTCGAGCGGGCGCAAAGACAGAGGAGCTGGATGAACGAATTCATACTGCAAGAACATCCTGAGTCTGTAGAGCCGCGTCAAAGATATATGTGACGTCGGGCGATGTCAAGGAAGTGGCCCATTGTATCCACCTTGGATGCAAAACCTTAGAATTAGGTACACTAGCTTTCGTCACTGCCTCAAAGGCAGGATATGGTGTTACCACCAACATGCGTTTCCCTTGAGATAGCGCTCGCTCTTTCAGAATCGCCATCTGCACTGCCGTCAGAACTTTCTCGACAGCGGAAAATTGCAGTTCAGCCGAAGTGTACAGGTGTGATTTGTAGGCAATGGGGACGGTGTCGCCCTCATTGAACATTAAGTATGTGAAACCCACTGTGCCCGGCACAATTCTTATGACCAGGTTAGTGTGGTTATCACACGTCAGTAAGTATTTTGAAGCAAGAAGGTCAGCTTGCAATGATTGCAATATAGCTGAATGCTCTGGCAGCCAACATCATTTGGAAAAAGTAGGTTGTACCAAGGCATAAAGCGGCTTCGTACGCTGGGCATCATCAGGAATGTAAGTTCGACCGAAATTCAGAAAGCCCAGCAGAGATTGTAATTTCTTCAGTGTCGTGGGAGCACGTAGGCATGCGCATTTCTCCAGGAAGTGCGGAGCCAATCCTCGACCTTCATTATTGAGTTCGTATCCCAAAAACAACACTGTATATTCCGCAATGTGAGACTTCGCAAAGTTGAATTTATAACCGAAGTCTGCAAACAAAACAATGATGCGATCAACGCGACGCAGATGCGGCCATAACTCGTCATCTGTGAGATAAATATCATCCACATACGAGTACGCATCAGGGTCTATGCTCTCTAACAGAAAGACTACATGAGCGGCAAAGACACCAGGGCTGTTTTTATAGCCCATCAGTAATCTTTTAAAATGTTTTTGTTTGCCACCCGAGGTAAATGCCGTCCACTCACTACTGAGAGAGGACAGGTTATGACTGTAAAAGCCATTGGAAATGTCAAGTGTGGTTTTGAACCGTTTTCTCACGAGACTATCGACGAGGGCCGAACTGTGGGTATTCTGTACTGCGCATGTCCGGCAATGAGAGTTTAAATGCCGGTAATCCAAAACCAGGCGGTACGACCCGTCAGGCTTCGTCACAGTGAATAGAGGATTATTCATTGGTGACACACATGTTTCAATTACACCTTGATATTCCAATTGTTCAAGGATAGCCGCGACGTGAGGTCTTGCTTCGCGACGCATGGGATATTGGTGTTGTGGCTGGGGCGTGGACCGCAATGGAATTTCATGGCTGGGGCACAATTCATCCCAGCCTACCTGATTACGATACAACGCAGGTGCAAGCACCAGAGCCCACTCCTCGGCGAACTTCTTAGCCTGGTCCTTTGGCACTGTGTGCGCAAAGGACGGGAGGATCACCTCCTCACCTCTAGGAGCATCTTAAATGAAAGCCGGGGGCCAATCAGCCTCTGCCAATAGAATATCATATGAAGAGGTCAGATTATCCCCAAAAATCCCTTTAATCGTGCGTTGTATGTCACCTTCAATTAAAAGGACTATATTATATAGTCTGTCGGGGGGAGCCACTCTAGTGTCAGCAGTTTCTACAGTTATGAATGTATCAGTTGCTGTCGCCACCAGATATGGACGCAGTGCTTGTCGCACTACTGTAACTTCCGCCGCGCTGTTGAGCAGCGTTAGTGGCCATGTCAGGTTCTGAAGCTGCGTCTGCACCATCTGTGGCATACCTCGCTGTTAGCGCAGCAACTTTCTTCTACTGAAACGGGGGTCGTTGATGTGCAGACTCGTCCTGCTTGCCTTTGCCGTCAGTCTGACGGGGTTACTCACGACTTTGGGCACCCCTTCCTTTCCCACGGTCTCCGCCACCGGATTGTGAAGCCGATGTTTCCTGTGAAGAACGAGGAGAGCGTTGTTCAGAAACCTGAAATCTATCAGGTGACTTAATACGAGATCGATCGCGGGATGTATGACGTTACAACGCATACTTTTACAACGCATGCACTTACAACGCAATTTTTACATCGCAACATCCACTACAACGCATTCCATTACATCGCATGACACTACAACGCATTTTTAAAAACTACCTTTACAACGCATTCCATTACATCGCATACTACCTTTACAACGCATACCATTACAATGCAAACTGTTACATTGCATTTAAGGTAAGTATTGGATAGTATAGGGGTAAAAATTACTATTCTAACTCCAGGGGGTGCAACAGTAGGGTAAGTGTTGGATAGTGTAGGGGTTAAAAATTACTATTCTAACTCCAACGGTATGCATTGTAATGGTATGCGTTGTAATGCCTGCGTTGTAGTGACATGCGATGTAGTGTCATGCGTTGTAATGGTATGCATTGCAATGGTATGCGTTGTAATGGTATGCGTTGTAAAGGATGTTCCGTTGTAATGCCTGCGTTGTAAGTGTAGTGCGATGTAATAGTTGCGTTGTAAAGGTTGTTTCCCTCGATCGCGCAGATCATATGTGCGTTCGCTAGATGACTGCACGGGCGAGGCAGGACGAGACCCCTGTTTCTGTTGCTGCTTCCCCTGTTTCTTTGCTCGCCAACTTTGTTTAAGAAAATTTGGGCATTTGTCTTTAGTAGACGAGCTCACCTTAGTTTGCTTTACTATATCAGGAACTACCACAGTTGGTTTAACACCCAAGGCACTACGGCCCACAGTCCTATAGGCTTGCGCAATTATTTTAGCGAACTCCTTAGGCCTGTCGAGTTCATCCACGCGGTCCAGCTTATTAGCTACTTAGAACTGCATGGCATGGCCTTTGAGGTTGCCCATTACCATGGAAACCACCACATCGAACACTCCGACAAGCCTCATTCCTAATTCAACAGCAGCCTCCGCTCCGTGATTCTCTTGAACACGTTTAATGACGGAGGGTAGTACAGACATAGACGGAGTGCCGAAGCACTTCGAGTAGGTCGCGGCAAAGACCTTGCCCCAGTTCGTGCAATCGGCCATATCTGGGACCAAGTCTTTCGGCAAACTAATGGTGAGAATCCTGTGTTTCTCCACAGGAGTGGTATGCGGAAAAACTGTCTCCAGTTGGTCAAATTTCTCAGCAAGCCAATAAGGAAAATCATCCTTACTTTGGGGGTGCTTGCCCATTACCGAATTAACCATAACAGGACTAATAACCACCGCATGGTGATCCGTTGGTTGTCCCGCAACAGCAGGTGCCCCCACCTGCACGTTGCGTGACACGTACTGCACTAAAGCCCTATGAACCGTAATCAGGGCTGTGTGTAATACTCGCAACTCAGCCACAGCCACCGTGAGATAGCGGGGATGAGGCGTAAAGCTGGCCAGCACCGGCCATGTGGCCCCTGCAATAGACAATGGGCCCATTCTGGCCGGTGCGACCGCATGGGGAAGGGCGCCATTAAACCAAATGGTATGCTGCCAGGCAGAGATAGGAATTTCTTGTGTCCTCTATGGTGTATAGACCGCAGGTAGCTGCGTGGGAGTAAAGGAATGAAACGTATCATCGTCATCCACCACCGGAAAAGTCACCCAAGAGTAAAACAACTCATATGGGTAAGACGCATCAGCGCTCACCACAAAAATAACAGCCATCCCATCATCTGGCATCCCATACGTCGTCAAATGACGGCGCAGAGGTGTACGACTATGTGCGGCTATATCAACCGCAATAGGGACACAGTATAGAGTAACAACTATATCAACAGTAGCACTGGGGTTCAGTAAAAAATAACCTTTTTAATGATCAAGCTTGAAAGAACCTATTAGTCGAAACACAGGTAGGTTAAACCGTCACTCCTGTTAACCGGAAACCAGAGTGAGGGTGTTGTGGACTAATATAAGCACTACTAAGGCGTTTCAAATCAATAGGCCAAACGTTAGGGGCGCCATGTTGCAGGGATTCTGCTTATGCACAGAACTATGCACAGGAAACCAGGACCTCAGTGAATTGTAGTGTACCAAAAACTCACCTCAGAACCCAGAAACCCTTATGTGACCAGCATCAGTGTCCCATTCGTTATCCGAGTTTTATCTCGGCGGTCCCAATGTATAGACAACCCAGAACAAGCGACTTAGGGTATTCTCAGGAATGGTGGGAATCAGAAATACCTGTTCGTAATTATTCTCATATCAGTCCACAACAGAATAAACAGAGACACGGTAAAGTTTAAAGAGTTTATTTTATAAACCTCGTGTCCTAAGTTGCAGTACTTTGGCTAACATAATCAGACAAATGATTAAGATCAAAACCATCAGCATAGTTACAATACCATAGAAAATGAAAGGAGTAATCATAATAAAATGACAGTGGATGACAGCCACCTTCCTTTCGCTAGTAAACTAATATTATTATTATTACTAATAAAAGGTCTCTAGGCTTGAATGGGGAACCCCATACCGTAAAGATCAGCTTAGTGGAATCACATCACAGGATCAGCTAGACTCTGCTCCTGGGAAAGCTCTTCTTCCGAATGTGTCTAAAACATGTAGCCTGCAATATTAAAAGCACTCGACTTTCAGGTATTTGCAGCTGCGTGCGTGTTATGGCTAGATAGTGGGCCGATCAACCTGAACCCAACAACATGCACCGTCTAGCGACCAAGACTGTTTCTTTACACAGTGTGCAGACCAAGGTCACTGCTCACTGTTAGCGATGTGAACAACAGACCGTTCTCATGTGAAGCAAAGTCGAGCAAGCATTTCTCAATTAATAACATGTGACTACAGTGTCGTTGTTAGACCTGGCACCATTGGCGTGGGTCACCCTTCCATTTTTGTCTGTGCCTCAATGTGTCTTGTGTTGGTGTTAGCGGCTCAGGGCACTGTGCCGATGCCATCCAGTGCCACAGTGCAAGTGCTCCCTATGGTAAAATGTATTATGTGAATTGACTTCCACGTTTGGCTTATTTGGTTTACTATCAGTCCCTAGTAGAGTGCACCAGGGGTGCCAAGGGCTTGTATATCCAAATGCTGCTAGTGGGCTTGCAGCACTGGTTGTGCCACCCACCGAAGCAGCGGGGTAAAATGTGTCTAGGGTCTGCCACCGCAGAACCCGCGCGCGGTCTGGTACCGTCGCGCTGACTGAGCAAGTGTCCCCACTTGCCAGTCCCTAAACCTTCCCTTAACTACATGTTAGTCACCCCTCTGGTAGGCCTAAGCGCAGGGTGCATTGTAGGCATAAGGTAGGACATCTCCTGATGTGTGTGGCATGTCTTAATAGTGAATTACAGCCATTTTCGTTTTTCACTATTGAAGGCTACCTGCTCTCCATAGGCCAGAATGGGCTGCTGGGATCGCTACACGCTGTGACCCCAGTGGACTCAGAGAGCATGGTAGAAAGTCATGTTTAGTATGCCTGAACTCGGGATAATAAAATACATCTTTTAGTAAAGATTATTTTAATATCCTGGGTTTGCAAATGCTGCTTTTAGAAAGTTAGCCTTTGCGTGCCTGACCATCTCAGTCCGCCTCTGCTGTGGGTGTGTGTTCTGCCTAGCAACAGTACAGGAGCAGGGCTGGGGGATTCCAGGAGACAGGTTGGCTGCCAGGTGGTGGGTAGAGAGATTACACTAGGATGGGTGGGAGGAGTACACCTTGACTCTTGAATAGACCTGTGCTCTGCCACCACAAAGCCGGCTCCGCCCCCCTGTGGAGCGGCTGATGTCTCTGCCCTGCTGCTGAAAGGAAAGAGCAGAGTCACCAAAACAAAGTACTCCAGAACTGGACTGAGCCAGGCCCAGGCCCCCTGGCGCTAAAGAACAAAAGAATCACTGTATAAAAGTAGGAGCCTGGCTCCTAAGAAATCAGATCCAGATTGAACCACGAAGGAACTCTGCCCGACTAGAAGGACCTGGAAGAAGCTGAAGGAGGAGTAACTTTCCCTGACCTGAGGGACTGGCCTGCAGTAGGTGCCTTGCTGAGGAAGGAGAGGAAAAAGACTGAAAGAGACTTTGCACTTTGTTCTTCAACTATCTCCAAGGGCTTGGAAGAAGAGCTTGCCCCCTGAACTGAACCCCAGGACCAGTGGGTTCACCGTGTCTCCGCTCGTCTGAGAACTCGAGCCGTGTGCTTTCTCCCGCCAGAGTGCTCTGCGCACCTTGCCACCCCTCCTAGGGCCGTGACACCCAGAAGCCTGGCCGCCTCCCCTCGCCGAGAGCCCCGCTCTACCTGAGTCGCTCTGGACCCATCGAGGCTGGCCGCCCGGCTTCCCTGTCACCTGCCTGCCACTGGAGCGTGCCTGGTGCCCTCTCGCCCTCCCACCGGATTTCTAAGTGGGAAGTGAAATCAAGCCTCGGACGGCCGCCTGTACGTTGTAACGTATCCGGCCGCCTCGCTTCACCTCCCAGCCTGAGTCTGACAGTGCCGCCCTCCGCAGTGACCTCCCGCACAGTCCGTGTCGGAGGCCCTGGGCCGCACCTGTCTACCGAGAGCCGCCCGCTGAATTCTTGATCCGGAGACCCGCGAGGTGCAGAACCTGCATCTCCCCTGACGACTCGTCCAAGCACATCGCACGTTCCCAGGTACAGTGAACTCTCTATCGGACTCGGGGTCCGCAACGTTCTGATTTCCCCGTATCACTGTACCCCGGGTGCACTGCGCATCATTGTGACTGGACCGACTCAACCGAGCCCTGCGAAGTGCTCGTGATCGAATAAGTTACCAAAGAAAAGAACAGTGCCTAATTATCATCTTGTGGCTTCCATTTCGCAACCGTTATTGATGGTCTTGTACATGCCTGCGTAACCAAGAATCTTTTATATAAAGCATCCGTATTTTTGATACAACTTACGCCTGGTGTCCATTTGTGGGGGATCGTTGTGGTTTACTGTGTGTGATCATAAATGCTTAACTGACTAGCGCCCTGAAGTTTAGCCCTGACTGCTCGCGCCACACTACCTATAGGGTGAGCAGGGGTTGTTCTGAAGGGGTAATTCTCTCGCCCTGAATAGAAGAAGGGACCACTGCTTGTCACAAGTACCTACCTGTGCCAACCAGAGGTTCCCCATTCTAACATTGGTGGCAGCGGTGGGATTTCGAATTTGCATTTATGATTTACATACAGTGAATTATTGATCACCACATAGAGCAGACCTATAACGCAGCCACAGATTGATTGACAGTTGTTGCTAAAGAAGAATCTCCACCTTAAGAAACCATGCCTAGCTCAGTCAATGGAGGCGGAGCGTCCTCTGTATTCTCTGGAGTGGATGACATCGATTGGGAGCCCGAGGCACTGAGGAAGTGCACAAATGATGTCCTGAAAGGATATCTCTCCAAGTACAGAATTAAGCAAAGCGGACTAACAACCAAGGATCAGTACGTGAAGGCGCTGAGAGCCTGGCACGAATCAAAGTTTCCAGAGAATGCACGAGAGGTGATACCCCAGAAGGTGTTTTTGAGCCTAGCAGAGGCCTGTCGCCCGAGGAGATGGCCGACAGGAGTGCTGCACAAGCACATGAGGTGGAGATGGCAAAACTGCAAATGGAGATGGAAAGGCAGAAACTGGCCATGGAGTATGAGGTAAAAATGAGGGAGTTGGATCTCAAGGCCAGGAGTTTAGACAACTCACCCTCTGGTGGCAGCAATTCAACAGAGTCAAGGGTGCACATTCCTAAAGATGTAGTCAAAGAATATTATAAGCAGGATGATATTGGGCAGTGGTTCAGGGCCTATGAAGTAGCCATGTCCTCCCACCGGGTCCCTGAGAAGGATTGGGGAGCAGGGTTGTGGGGAAGGTTCCTGAGTGAGGGGCGGGACACACTGCTAGACCTCCCCTCTGATGTCCACACATCCTATCCACACATGAAGGAGGCTCTTATGACAAGGTATGGGTTAACTCCTGAATTGTACAGACAGAGATTTAGGGATTGCACCAAGAAACCTGGTACCACTTATGTAGAATATGTGACCTTTTTTTGCAGAGCGCTGGATGGTTGGGTGAAGGGTAGCAAAGTGAATGATTACCAAGGGCTGTTTGATTTAATTGCATGGGAGCACTTGTCATATAATTGTTTTCCTGAGCTACGCCAGCACCTGATCGATAGCAAGCTGTCCAACCCGAGGAAGCTTGCTGAGGAGGCGGACCGCTGGATCAGCACCAGGGTCCACAAGGGTCCCATGGGAGGCCCCGCCAAAGGTGTTCAGGGTCCCCAGCAGAAGAGTGGGGGGGACAAGGGTAAACAGAGGGAGTTCTACAGAGGGCCCCAAAGTAATTCCCAAGGGAACCAAGGGAAAGGTTCTCAGCCACCGCCACCCCCGAAGCAGACCGGGGCCCCGACAGGTAACCCTGTTCAAAGAGGGCCCCTCAGATGTTACAAGTGTAACAACCTGGGTCACATCTCCGTGGATCCCAAGTGCCCCCTGTATGGTAAACCAGCACCCTCTGGTGCTCCACCCCCCAAGCAGGTGAATAGTGTAGCCTTGGGGAGGGAGATAGATGTCCAAGGGGCGGGGGATCCCGTACAGATGACCCTAGTCTCCTTAGGAGACAGTGAGATGGTCGCTGAGGCCCAGCTGCCCCCCAATACTCAAAAGTATGGGCAGTGGGTGACCATAAATGGCAAGAGGGTGGGGGCTCTTAGAGATACAGGAACCAGTGTGACTGCTGTCAAGCAACACCTGGTGTCTCAAGAGCAGGTTGTCCCACACGCATTCTGCCGTGTTGTCAACGCCGACAACACAGAGAGTCAGTGTCCAATGGCTCAGGTTCCCTTTGAGTGGGGGGGGTCTCTGGTACTCTGCAAGTGGCTGTGAGAGAGGCCATGCCTGTTGATTGTCTCCTAGGTAACGATTTGGAGAGCTCCCCTTGGGAAAAGGTGGAGAAGACAACTCACCTGCGGATGGTGGGCTTACCTGATTGGGCGTGCGTGACCACCCGGTCAATGGCAGCCAGTAGGGGTGTTGAAGGAACCCTGGAGCCTGAGGGAGAGGCCCAGGAACCGGCCTTAGAGAGAGGGCAAGGGAGGTACGGGAATCCGGCTCCTGAAGTTCCCACGGCCCAGGAGGAAGCAGACCTTGAGGGGGATGCCCTGGAGCCTACCGGGGAACAGATAGCCGAACTGGGGGACTTGCCTGAGCTGACCCATTGGCAGCAAGAAGGAGGCCCCACCAGGGAGGAATTCTGCAGGGAGCAGAAAGAGTGCCCCTCTCTAGAGGGTATGCGGCAGCAGGCTGCAGCCCAGGCCAATGGTGATCAGTCAGGAACTCACTTGATCTACTGGGAGAACGACCTCCTATACTCAGAGCCTAAGGTTGCTGAACCTGGGTCAGCCCGTGCGCTGGTGGTACCCCAGAAGTTCAGAGCCTTCCTACTGGGGCTGGCTCACGACGTGCCGTTAGCAGGACATTTGGGGCAGGACAAGACCTTTGAAAGGCTTGTCACCCACTTTTATTGGCCCCAAATGCGCAGGAGTTCTGACACTCACTGCAGGACATGCCAGACTTGCCAGGCAAGTGGCAAGAGTGGAAGGAAGCTGAGAGCTCCACTCCAACCTTTCCCGGTGGTCAGTACCCCATTCCAGCGGGTGGGGATTGACATTGTGGGGCCACTGGATCCCAAGAGAGCCATGGGCAACAGGTTCATCCTGGTCTTGGTGGACCATGCCACCCGGTACCCTGAAGCCATCCCTCTGAGGACAGTGACGGCCCCCGTGGTGGGACGGGCACTGATGGGAATTTTCTCACGAGTAGGATTCCCTCTAGAGGTGGTGTCTGACAGGGGGACCAACTTCATATCGAAATATATGAAGTCCCTTTGGCAAGACTGTGGTGTAACCTACAAGTTCACCACACCTTACCATCCCCAAGGCAACGGGTTGGTTGAGCGCTTCAACCGAACCCTGAAGGGCATGATTATGGGTCTCGAGGAACCCATGAGGCGTAAGTGGGACGTCCTCTTACCATGCCTTCTCTTTGCGTACCGCGAGGTGCCACAAAAGTCTCTAGGGTTCAGTCCCTTTGAGCTTTTGTATGGCCACCCAGTACGAGGACCTCTTAGTCTGGTCAAGGAAGGCTGGGAGCAATCTCCCAGGAAACCTCCCCAGAATGTATACCGTTACATGCTGGCTTTCCGGAACCAGACTAGGCGTTTCAGGCAACTTGCTGAGGCAAACCTGGAAGCCAGCCAGGAGGAAATGAAGCGGTGGTACGACCAGAACGCCACTCTGGTTGAGCTTCAACCTGGCCAAAATGTGTGGGTCCTGGCCCCTGTGGAGCCTTGTGCACTCCAGGACAAGTGGACAGGACCCTTTGAGATTGTGGAGCGCAAGAGTTCTGTCACCTACTTGGTGAACTTGCGGTCTCCTAGGAACCCCTTAAGGGTCCTACATGTCAATCGACTGAAGCCCCACTTGGAGAGGTCCGAAGTGGGAATGCTCTTGGCCACCGATGATGGGACGGAAGAGGAGTCCGAGCCTCTTCCTGACCTCTTGGTAGCCTCAGAGCGAGACGGGTCAGTGGATGGAGTTAACCTCTCACCCACCCTGACCCCTGAGCAACAGGGTGACTGTCGCCAGCTGCTGGGGCAGTTCCCTGACCTGTTCTCCCTGGTTCCTGGTATCACAAATTGGTGCGTCCATGATGTAGATACAGGAGACAGCTTACCTGTGAAGCACAAGGCCTACCGGGTAACTGACAGGGTCAGAGCCTGCATCAAAGAGGAGGTCTCGAAGATGCTTGCCCTAGGGGTGGTTGAGTCCTCCAGCAGTCCTTGGGCCAGCCCAGTGGTCTTGGTCCCAAAGGCTGCAGCGCCGGGTGCCACGCCCGAACTCCGGTTCTGTGTGGACTACCGAGGACTCAACTCAGTCACGAAGACTGACGCGCACCCCATCCCCAGAGCTGATGAGCTCATCGATCGGTTAGGGGCTGCACGGTACCTCAGCACGTTTGATTTAACGTCTGGGTACTGGCAGATCGCCTTAACTGATGGGGCCAAAGAGAGGTCCGCATTCTCTACACCAGATGGGCATTACCAGTTCCGGGTGATGCCCTTTGGGATGAAGAATGCCCCTGCCACCTTCCAGAGGTTGGTCAACCAGGTGTTGGCTGGGCTGACCGAGTTCAGCGCCGCCTACCTGGATGACATCGCAGTGTTCAGCGGCACATGGGAAGAACACCTGCAACATCTCTGGGAAGTGTTGATGGCGCTGCGCAAGGCAGGCCTCACGATCAAGGCAAGCAAGTGTCAGATCGGGCAGGGTTCAGTGGTGTACTTGGGACACCAAGTGGGGAGCGGCCAGGTGGCGCCCCTCCAACCCAAAGTTGAAACCATCCTGGCTTGGGAGCCCCCAAAGACCCAGACGGAGGTGAGGGCCTTTTTAGGACTCACAGGGTACTACAGGAGGTTTGTCAAGGGGTATGGCAGCATCGTTGCCCCCTTGACAGAGCTGACTTCGAAGAAGCAGCCCAGAAAAGTGATATGGACTGACACCTGTCAGAAAGCCTTCGACACCCTGAAAACTGCCATGTGCACGGCGCCCGTGCTCTTGGCACCTGACTTCTCCAAAGAGTTCCTGGTGCAGACGGATGCATCAGAGCATGGTGTAGGGGCTGTTCTCTCACAGATCACTGAGGAGGGCTTTGACCAACCCGTAGCCTTTATTAGCAGGAGGCTACTTCCCCGGGAACAAAGGTGGAGTGCGATAGAACGAGAAGCATTTGCTGTGGTCTGGGCGCTGAAGAAGCTAAGACCCTACTTGTTTGGGTCTCACTTCCGGGTTCAGACCGACCACAGGCCCCTCAGATGGTTGATGCAAATGAGGGGTGAGAACCCAATACTGTTGAGGTGGTCCATCTCCCTACAGGGTATGGACTTTACGGTGGAGCATCGCCCTGGCACAGATCACGCCAATGCTGACGGTCTGTCCAGGTTTTTCCGCCATAGTGATGCAGAACTCCCTGGGGTAGGGTAGTTCTCCCCACTTTTCAGCTGGAGGGGACACGTGTTAGACCTGGCACCATTGGCGTGGGTCACCCTTCCATTTTTGTCTGTGCCTCAATGTGTTTTGTGTTGGTGTTAGCGGCTCAGGGCACTGTGCCACTGCCATCCAGTGCCACAGTGCAAGTGCTCCCTATGGTAAAATGTATTATGTGAATTGACTTCCACGTTTGGCTTATTTGGTTTACTATCAGTCCCTAGTAGAGTGCACCAGGGGTGCCAAGGGCTTGTATATCCAAATGCTGCTAGTGGGCTTGCAGCACTGGTTGTGCCACCCACCGAAGCAGCGGGGTAAAATGTGTCTAGGGTCTGCCACCGCAGAACCCGCGCGCGGTCTGGTACCGTCGCGCTGACTGAGCAAGTGTCCCCACTTGCCAGTCCCTAAACCTTCCCTTAACTACATGTTAGTCACCCCTCTGGTAGGCCTAAGCGCAGGGTGCATTGTAGGCATAAGGTAGGACATGCCCTGATGTGTGTGGCATGTCTTAATAGTGAATTACAGCCATTTTCGTTTTTCACTATTGAAGGCTACCTGCTCTCCATAGGCCAGAATGGGCTGCTGGGATCGCTACACGCTGTGACCCCAGTGGACTCAGAGAGCATGGTAGAAAGTCATGTTTAGTATGCCTGAACTCGGGATAATAAAATACATCTTTTAGTAAAGGTTATTTTAATATCCTGGGTTTGCAAATGCTGCTTTTAGAAAGTTAGCCTTTGCGTGCCTGACCATCTCAGTCCGCCTCTGCTGTGGGTGTGTGTTCTGCCTAGCAACAGTACAGGAGCAGGGCTGGGGGATTCCAGGAGACAGGTTGGCTGCCAGGTGGTGGGTAGAGAGATTACACCAGGATGGGTGGGAGGAGTACACCTTGACTCTTGAATAGACCTGTGCTCTGCCACCACAAAGCCGGCTCCGCCCCCCTGTGGAGCGGCTGATGTCTCTGCCCTGCTGCTGAAAGGAAAGAGCAGAGTCACCAAAACAAAGTACTCCAGAACTGGACTGAGCCAGGCCCAGGCCCCCTGGCGCTAAAGAACAAAAGAATCACTGTATAAAAGTAGGAGCCTGGCTCCTAAGAAATCAGATCCAGATTGAACCACGAAGGAACTCTGCCCGACTAGAAGGACCTGGAAGAAGCTGAAGGAGGAGTAACTTTCCCTGACCTGAGGGACTGGCCTGCAGTAGGTGCCTTGCTGAGGAAGGAGAGGAAAAAGACTGAAAGAGACTTTTGCACTTTGTTCTTCAACTATCTCCAAGGGCTTGGAAGAAGAGCTTGCCCCCTGAACTGAACACCAGGACCAGTGGGTTCACCGTGTCTCCGCTCGTCTGAGAACTCGAGCCGTGTGCTTTCTCCCGCCGGAGTGCTCTGCGCACCTTGCCACCCCTCCTAGGGCCGTGACACCCAGAAGCCTGGCCGCCTCCCCTTGCCGAGAGCCCCGCTCTACCTGAGTCGCTCTGGACCCATCGAGGCTGGCCGCCCCGCTTCCCTGTCACCTGCCTGCCACTGGAGCGTGCCTGGTGCCCTCTCGCCCTCCCGCCGGATTTCTAAGTGGGAAGTGAAATCAAGCCTCGGACGGCCGCCTGTACGTTGTAACGTATCCGGCCGCCTCGCTTCACCTCCCAGCCTGAGTCTGACAGTGCCGCCCTCCGCAGTGACCTCCCGCACAGTCCGTGTCGGAGGCCCTGGGCCGCACCTGTCTACCGAGAGCCGCCCGCTGAATTCTTGATCCGGAGACCCGCGAGGTGCAGAACCTGCATCTCCCCTGACGACTCGTCCAAGCACATCGCACGTTCCCAGGTACAGTGAACTCTCTATCGGACTCGGGGTCCGCAACGTTCTGATTTCCCCGTATCACTGTACCCCGGGTGCACTGCGCATCATTGTGACTGGACCGACTCAACCGAGCCCTGCGAAGCGCTCGTGATCGAATAAGTTACCAAAGAAATGAACAGTGCCTAATTATCATCTTGTGGCTTCCATTTCGCAACCGTTATTGATGGTCTTGTACATGCCTGCGTAACCAAGAATCTTTTATATAAAGCATCCGTATTTTTGATACAACTTACGCCTGGTGTCCATTTGTGGGGGATCGTTGTGGTTTACTGTGTGTGATCATAAATGCTTAACTGACTAGCGCCCTGAAGTTTAGCCCTGACTGCTCGCGCCACACTACCTATAGGGTGAGCAGGGGTTGTTCTGAAGGGGTAATTCTCTTGCCCTGAATAGAAGAAGGGACCACTGCTTGTCACAAGTACCTACCTGTGCCAACCAGAGGTTCCCCATTCTAACAGTCGTGTGCAAAAGCAACAAAAGCGGCAAGATGGCTTTCTAACTTCTAACGCGGTTGTGCTAACTTAGCATTGTACGTATATAGATAGCAATCTTCACTACAGCGCCACTGCGCTGCGTTGCAGAGAGGTGGTCTAGGCCGTGCCCCTTTTAACATCTCTCTGCAACACAGCTCTGTGGCGCTTACTGGAGGTACCTAGTGGTCTAGTTGGACCCTAGGGACCCTCAGGATTTAAGGGAACTTAATCTCCCAACTTAAAACGGCCACAGGGCGTGTTTACACAGTGGGGAAGTGAGGGGACGGGGCCTGAGGTGACGCATGCAAACACGCCCTGTGGTGCGTTTTAAGAGGTAGTTTTAATCCCTTGCCCTATTATATACTAGGGGCTTACAGAGGAGGTCATGCTGATCAAAGGGGGACCCCAACGCATAGTGTTCCTTAGTGTATGTAGGTGTTTTCACTGTATTCTGAGTGTCTTTTAACATAGCACTGGCTCTAGGACTGGTTAGTCAGACTCAGTTACCACCAGTATCCGTCTGAAAAAGTTGAGGGTACAGGATGATTTTGCAACAAGGCTTCTTTCTGCTCTTCTGTTTGTTCTTTCTGCACGTTATCCTTCTTCCTGCACTTTTCTGCGTCTTTGAGGACTTCTGTTGCTTCTTTCTGCATTTCTTTTTTTTCTCTCTGTGTGTTTTTCTTCTTTCTTCACATGTCCTATCTCTGTAGGCATAGTTAGAAATTAGCATTTAAAAAACCTTTGAAATTCACTGAAAAAACCATAGGTTTCAGGCACGTTATAGTTAGGAATTAGAATTTTAAAAACCTTAGAAATTCACTGAAAAATCCATAGGTTTCAGGGGCGTTATAGTTAGCTGGACTTTTCACTCGTACAAAACCATTGAAATTCCCCCATTATAGTTAGTTCAGCTAACTATAACTTGCGCGCCCGCAATGCACTGCTGATGACGTCACATATTACATCACTCATGACATGGTCAGTGACATCACTCATGACATCACTCATGACATCTCAAATGACATCACTGATGACATCATCCTTGTGATAGAGTGGCAGACCTCCTCTTCCCCTAATATAACCTTTGATACACACATTCAAAAATAGAAACTAACATTTTCAAAACAATGGACATACCAATACCAGTTACAACAACCTATTCAGTAATTCTAAGATCCACAAACACATCCACTCATTCATCAACAGTCCTATACAGTCACTCATACATGTACTCACTCATCATATGTACTCATACACCTATACATCCTGTTACACAATGCCACTCATCCATAGAGTTACTCACACACATAGTCACTCATGCTAATAAAGAATCAAACATCCATTTACTTGCATATACAGTTATGTACACACCACCACACTTACTTCTACAGAAACTTACACATACTTAGTCTTTTAAACAATCACTTATAGAAACACATACTTATTTATACAGGAACTCTTTCAATCTCTCACTCTCACATATACTCACTTATATACACCAATAGTCACATATACTAGTTTAAAACATATATAGTTACTCATAAAGACACTATTGAGACAGTTATTCACTCACTAACACACCCATGCACACACTCATCCACCCATACATTCCTGCACACATGCTGTCTTCAACACATACAAACAGTGAGTCACTCATTCATGCACCTATGCACTACGTAATACCCCCCACCGAACCATACAGTCACTCAGACACTCATACTGATACTCAAAAAACTAACTAATAACCTATATAGACACTCATGTAGCTACTCACCAACCCATGCAGCCACTTATACACAAAGTGAGAGACTGATACAGATATTTACATATTTGAACATTACTCACTAAGCCATGTATTCACTAAGATACACTTAATCAGTCAGTTATGCAATCAATTTTTCAAAAACAAATCATCCATTTAGACACTTATATACCCATTTATTCTTCCATCGACCTTGAGATATACATATATAAAACATATGTAATTTTCAGAAAAACACACATTCACTGGATGATGTCATCAGTGATGTCATCAGTGATGTCATGAGTGATGTCACTGACCATATCATGAGTAATGTAATATGTGACGTCATCAGCAGTGCATTGCGGGCGCGCGAGTTATAGTTAGCTGAACTAACTATAATGGGGGAATTTCAATGGTTTTTTACGGGTGAAAAGTCCAGCTAACAATAACGCCCCTGAAACCTATGGATTTTTCAGTGAATTTCTAAGGTTTTTTAAATGCTAATTCCTAACTATAACGTGCCTGAAACCTAAGGTTTTTTCAGTGAATATATATATATATATATATATATATATATTACCTACTGGCGGTCGCCAGTAGGTAGTTATAGTTAGGACCACGTTTCCATAGGAAAACCTCAACATTCTATTTTGAATAACTTTGGCGCCGGTCGACGAATCCTCGCGAATTTCTCAAAATAGGTGGGGTGCTACGCTCCGCTCCTACCCTGAAAGTCTCGGGGGGATCCGTCAAGCGGGGGCTGAGATAAAAGGGGGGTCCCAAAACGCGTTTTTCCCATGCATTTTTCCATAGGACCTTTAGAACGAGCTACAGCCCGAACGGCTGAACAGAATTACTCAAAATTTGGCAGAGAGGTAGTCCCTAGGTCAAGGAAGTGCCTTTTGTAGGTTTGGTGTAAATCTGTTCAGTAGATTCTGAGAAAATAGCCTTTAAATCAATATATTCTGATTGGCTCTTAGATCTTAGTAAACATTCGAATCGGCCGAAACCAGGAAGCGGCGGCCGCCATTTTCTGTGTTTCACTCTGAAAAAAAAAGAGTGAAAACAAGAAAAGGGGGCAATGAGGAGAGTTACAGACCCCCTTACATTTGTGAGGGGGTCAAAGAAGGACTGTAAAGTACAAAACAAACATTTATTGATTTTTAAAAAAAATCACGGGGTACGCGTACGGTAAGCTTACGGTAAGCGTACGGAAGAAACATGGCGTGCGCGAAGGAGATTCTGATTGGCCCATAGATCTTAGTAAACATTCGAATCGGCCGAAACCAGGAAGCGGCGGCCGCCATTTTGTGTGTTTCACTCAGAAAAAAAACAGAGAAAACAAGGAAAGGGGGCAATGAGGAGAGTTACAGACCCCCTAACATTTGTAAGGGGGTCAAAGAAGGACAGAAAAGTACAAAAAAAACATTTATTGATTTTAAAAAAAATCACGGGGTACGCGTACCGTAAGCTTACGGTAAGCGTACGGTAAAAAAAATAAAAATAAATAAATGAAAAGCAGATTTAAGAGTTTAGAAATTAGGGAGCTCTAAAAAGAGCTGTTGTGTTTATGAAGTCATTTTTTAAGTGGTACCTACAAGTAAGTACCGATGCAGAGTCTAAGGTTCAAGAGGAAGACTCTGTTCCCTTCATCATTGAAGTGCACACCATCTCCTCTATAAATGTCTTGCATGTCATAACGCAAGTTGTTGTGGTAAATGGCACCCATACCATAGTCACGGAGGAAAGCAGAAACAGATTTGTTGACGTGCTTTCTTGCTTTGTCAATCTGCGGACAGAAATGATAGGACCAGTTCCATTTTTGCCTTTGGCATATGTTGGAAAACACAAAGGCAGTTTTAGGGAAAAGTGTAAACAGTTGTGCAAAGGTGTCCTTCATAAGCATTTCCAGACCTACCCCAGTCAAAGTGCCTAGGTCATTGCCACCACAGTGCACTATTATGAGGTCAGGGTGTTGGATTTGAATGAAGGATTTCACCAATGGCATCAATTGGTGCCACTTTAACCCTCTCTGACCAATCCATTTAATGTCTACATTTGGCAAAGCAAGGTCTCTCATCATACCTGTTTTCTCTGCAAACTTTTCACTCCAGAAGACATAGCTGTGCCCTACAATCCACACTGTGAACATCTTCAAAGGAGAACTGGATGCACTCAGGAGGTGTCTTTCAGTAGAATGGCAATATGAAAAGAAAGACAGTTTGGAAATGGAGGCATACATATTTTTTTCAAAACAAAAAGAACTGATTGGCTGTTTCATACCATTCTAGAATAAAAACTAGGCTGTATGTGTAAATTAATAGAAGCATGTTTTGTATTGGTACAAAAAAATGTGTAACCAAAGAACAGTACTATGGATTTGCTGTAAGGTTTGAAAAGTCAAGCACTCTTGCTCTGTGGAATTGAAACATTGTGTGTCGAACTTCTGACCTAACTCTACACAGCAGTGTTCCATGAGCTGTTGCTATGGTAGCAGGCAGAAGTCAAGTTGGGGGAAGGGTACTAGGCAGAAGTCAAGTTGGGGGAAGGGTACTTTTGGAAAAGGGTTGGTTTTCAATCAATAGAAATGTGTGATTACATTTGAAAAAAAGGGGGAAGCACTGAGATTTGAAACTTACATGTATATGTGTGAAAAAATAGAGGGAAAGTTTGCCATTATCTGGTTCTGCTGAGAGGAGAGAGGTGAACACAACAGAGATCCTGGCTCTGATAATCTGCTGTTTGAGTGTCACATTTCTTTCACAACTAACTAATTTTAAAGGTGAGTTTACAGTTTGAGAGGGGATGTATGTGGTAACTTAAGAAATGAATAATAGAAATGGGAATTGTTTTTGTTGTAGTTACACATGGTGGTTTCATAATGTGTCAGTCTGTAAAAGTGATTTACACTTGCCCCGAAAAAAAAAAGAGCAGTAAGTGTGCTTTCAAATTGGCAAAGAAATTTCGTTTTGGGACTAATGTGAAAACATGACTCTGTGTGCATAGAAGAATTATAGGCAGAGATTTATTGCGTCTTGCTCTGGTGATTTCACAGTTGCATTAGATGGAAAGGGGGAGCGAATTTTTGGGGGAAGAAGCAGAGTCTTAGCACACACCCATGTGCTTGCCATGTATAGTCATGCACAGTATTTAGAAGCGAGTGGGGTTTTCAGGTTTAAGTCTGTAATGCAAATACATTCAGCATCACTAAGGCTGGTTGCCCTTGCTGGAGTGTAGGCAGTCACAGAGAATACACATGGTGGTGGTCTGAAAAAACAGCTTGGACATGTGCATTTAAATAAATCAAAAAAAGTGGTTTTATAATGTGTCAGTCTGTAAAAGTGATTTCCAATTGTAAAAAGTGATTTTCACTTGGCCCGAAAAAAAAAGAGCAGTAAGTGTGCTTTCAAAATGGCAAAGAAATTTCGTTTTGGGACTAATGTGAAAACATGACTCTGTGTGCATAGAGGAATTATAGGCAGAGATTTATTGCGTCTTGCTCTGGTGATTTCACAGTTGCATTAGATGGAAAGGGGGAGCGAATTTTTGGGGGAAGAAGCAGAGTCTTAGCACACACCCATGTGCTTGCCATGTATAGTCATGCACAGTATTTAGAAGCGAGTGGGGTTTTCAGGTTTAAGTCTGTAATGCAAATACATTCAGCATCACTAAGGCTGGTTGCCCTTGCTGGAGTGTAGGCAGTCACAGAGAATACACATGGTGGTGGTCTGAAAAAAACAGCTTGGACAAGTGCAATTAAATAAATTAAAAAAAAAGGTTTCATAATGTGTCAGTCTGTAAAAGTGATTTTCACTTGCCCCGAAAAAAAAAAGAGCAGTAAGTGTGCTTTAAAAATGGCAAAGAAATTTCGTTTTGGGACTAATGCGAAAACATGACTCTGTGTGCATAGAGGAATTATAGGCAGAGATTTATTGCGTCTTGCTCTGGTGATTTCACAGTTGCATTAGATGGAAAGGGGGAGCGAATTTTTGGGGGAAGAAGCAGAGTCTTAGCACACACTCATGTGCTTGCCATGTATAGTCACGCACAGTATTTAGAAGCGAGTGGGGTTTTCAGGTTTAAGTCTGTAATGCAAAAACATTCAGCATCACTAAGGCTGGTTGCCCTTGCTGGAGTGTAGGCAGTCACAGAGAATACACATGGTGGTGGTCTGAAAAAACAGCTTGGACATGTGCATTTAAATAAATCAAAAAAAGTGGTTTCATAATGTGTCAGTCTGTAAAAGTGATTTCCAATTGTAAAAAGTGATTTTCACTTGGCCCGAAAAAAAAAGAGCAGTAAGTGTGCTTTCAAAATGGCAAAGAAATTTCGTTTTGGGACTAATGTGAAAACATGACTCTGTGTGCATAGAGGAATTATAGGCAGAGATTTATTGCGTCTTGCTCTGGTGATTTCACAGTTGCATTAGATGGAAAGGGGGGCGAATTTTTGGGGGAAGAATCAGAGTCTTAGCACACACCCATGTGCTTGCCATGTATAGTCATGCACAGTATTTAGAAGCGAGTGGGGTTTTCAGGTTTAAGTCTGTAATGCAAATACATTCAGCATCACTAAGGCTGGTTGCCCTTGCTGGAGTGTAGGCAGTCACAGAGAATACACATGGTGGTGGTCTGAAAAAACAGCTTGGACATGTGCAATTAAATAAATTAAAAAAAAAGGTTTCATAATGTGTCAGTCTGTAAAAGTGATTTTCACTTGCCCCGAAAAAAAAAAGAGCAGTAAGTGTGCTTTAAAAATGGCAAAGAAATTTCCTTTTGGGACTAATGTGAAAACA
The DNA here is from genome assembly GCF_964204655.1 of Triturus cristatus. NCBI lineage: Eukaryota > Metazoa > Chordata > Amphibia > Caudata > Salamandridae > Triturus > Triturus cristatus. Next base: position 1,531,092,851 of record NC_140591.1, read on the forward strand.
TGACTCTGTGTGCATAGAGGAATTATAGGCAGAGATTTATTGCGTCTTGCTCTGGTGATTTCACAGTTGCATTAGATGGAAAGGGGGAGCGAATTTTTGGGGGAAGAAGCAGAGTCTTAGCACACACCCATGTGCTTGCCATGTATAGTCATGCACAGTATTTAGAAGCGAGTGGGGTTTTCAGGTTTAAGTCTGTAATGCAAATACATTCAGCATCACTAAGGCTGGTTGCCCTTGCTGGAGTGTAGGCAGTCACAGAGAATACACATGGTGGTGGTCTGAAAAAACAGCTTGGACATGTGCATTTAAATAAATCAAAAAAAGTGGTTTCATAATGTGTCAGTCTGTAAAAGTGATTTCCAATTGTAAAAAGTGATTTTCACTTGGCCCGAAAAAAAAAAAGAGCAGTAAGTGTGCTTTAAAAATGGCAAAGAAATTTCGTTTTGGGACTAATGTGAAAACATGACTCTGTGTGCATAGAGGAATTATAGGCAGAGATTTATTGCGTCTTGCTCTGGTGATTTCACAGTTGCATTAGATGGAAAGGGGGAGCGAATTTTTGGGGGAAGAAGCAGAGTCTTAGCACACACCCATGTGCTTGCCATGTATAGTCATGCACAGTATTTAGAAGCGAGTGGGGTTTTCAGGTTTAAGTCTGTAATGCAAATACATTCAGCATCACTAAGGCTGGTTGCCCTTGCTGGAGTGTAGGCAGTCACAGAGAATACACATGGTGGTGGTCTGAAAAAACAGCTTGGACATGTGCATTTAAATAAATCAAAAAAAGTGGTTTTATAATGTGTCAGTCTGTAAAAGTGATTTCCAATTGTAAAAAGTGATTTTCACTTGGCCCGAAAAAAAAAGAGCAGTAAGTGTGCTTTCAAAATGGCAAAGAAATTTCGTTTTGGGACTAATGTGAAAAAATGACTCTGTGTGTATAGAGGAATTATAGGCAGAGATTTATTGCGTCTTGCTCTGGTGATTTCACAGTTGCATTAGATGGAAAGGGGAGCGAATTTTTGGGGGAAGAAGCAGAGTCTTAGCACACACCCATGTGCTTGCCATGTATAGTCATGCACAGTATTTACAAGTGAGTGGGGTTTTCAGGTTTAAGTCTGTAATGCAAATACATTCAGCATCACTAAGGCTGGTTGCCCTTGCTGGAGTGTAGGCAGTCACCGCGAATACACATGGTGGTGGTCTGAAAAAAACAGCTTGGACAAGTGCAATTAAATAAATTAAAAAAAAAGGTTTCATAATGTGTCAGTCTGTAAAAGTGATTTTCACTTGCCCCGAAAAAAAAAAGAGCAGTAAGTGTGCTTTAAAAATGGCAAAGAAATTTCGTTTTGGGACTAATGTGAAAACATGACTCTGTGTGCATAGAGGAATTATAGGCAGAGATTTATTGCGTCTTGCGCTGGTGATTTCACAGTTGCATTAGATGGAAAGGGGGAGTGAATTTTTGGGGGAAGAAGCAGAGTCTTAGCACACACCCATGTGCTTGCCGTGTATAGTCATGCACAGTATTTAGAAGCGAGTGGGGTTTTCAGGTTTCAGTCTGTAATGCAAATACATTGAGCTTCACTAAGGCTGGTTGCCCTTGCTGGAGTGTAGCACTCTGGACATGGGCTTTTTAAAAAATCTGAAAAGTGGTTTCATAATGTGACAGTTTGTAAAAGAGATTTTCACTTGCCCAAAAAAAAGAGCAGTTTGTGTGCATTCAAATTGGCAAAGAAATTTAGTTTTGTGACTATTGTGAAAAGAAATGTAGTAATATATTTAAATACAATAAAGGATTTTTTTTTAGTTTTTTTCAGGTATTGCTGAAGAACAGTGAACAAAATTTAAGATGCCTACAAAATCTCGAGTTCAAAAAACGCTAAAAAAAAAACTATATTTGAAGACAACTGGAGGACCAAAGTTAGTAGAAGATGCTCATGTTGGGAAAAAGAAAAAATCTTCTGGTAAGCAGAAAAAAGAATTTCTTAAAAAAATATTCAAAACAAAGAAAAATGTACAAAATGTCTGTCCAGGGAAGAATGTAACAAAACGAAGAGAACAGCAAAAAATTGAGAATTTAGTTAATGCAAATATACCTTCTGCAACTGAAAAGTTTTACATAAACAGAAAAACAGCGTTTAAAGAGATACGTAGAAAAATGTTTCAGAGAAGAGTTATGTCCAATTTGATAAAGGATGTGAAGAAATATAAGCAAAAGGCAAAATATTACAAGAGAAAAAAAGAAATTGAAGCCATTGCAGCAAAAGCATTAGAATTAAAAAGGAAACTATTCATATTAATTTTGAATAGGATGCGTACATTAGATAAAATGGTTAATGTACTGAAATCACAAAGCAAAAGCAAAAGAGTAGTGAACAGAACAAACTTTTGTAAAGTGTTTTTAGGAAAGTGGATGCATAGTTCAAGTAGTGAACCTTTTTTTAATGAAGAGAGCTATTTTCAAAGTAATAGTTTGCTGCATGCAGTTGACACCAGAGGTCGTTCATACGAAGTAAAAAATGGTTGCATAATGGAGAAGGAGATAATGGTTCCAAGAGATGAGGTACAAGTGATGGCAGATGAGGCAATGGGGAGACGTCCTAAAGCCCCAGTGTACACTTGGAATTGTAGTAGTATTTGCACTGTGCGTCAGGAATCTATTGACAGATTTCGAGAGTTTCTAAGAGAATATAGTAAAAAAAGTGTAAAACAGAAGATTAAGGTGCTTCAAAGTCTGGATCCATGCAGAGTGAGAGAGAATACTGGTTTGCAGGGTCATTCTCTGGCTTGTCTATCTAGAAAAGTGTGCAATAGTGTTTTCCATCATTTTAGGATGCTGGCTGTTCATCATACTGAAATGAGAAAGTTTGTGAGACGGTTGTATTTTGCCAAAAGTCCAGCAATAAAGTTAAATGAATTGAATAGGGCTCTGTTCCGAGGAACGGTATCAGATGTAGAGAAGGTTGTTGATGAAATTCAGTTTTGTTACTTTGGTCCTGAACAAAACAGTGCAGAGAAGGACACAGTAAATGAGGAAGAAGTGGAAGAGAATGTAGAACCTTCTGTAAGTAAGACATTTAATGATCACATAACAAAATTTGCAATAGTCTCTAATGAAAGACCAAATGTTACTTGTATTTGTTGCCGCAGAACTCATTATAGAAAACAAACTAGGAATGTTGATCTCTACAGAAAGAGTGAAAATGAAGATAATTATAAGTGGATGGATTTTGCCACATATATATTTCTTGAAAATTGTTTTGAATTGGGTGAAGATCAGCGTATTTGTAAATACTGTTACAACAAGTTAGAGGAAAATAGAATGCCGACCAGAGCTGTACATAATAATTTAGAATTGGATGCTATTCCTGCTGAACTTTCTGAATTAAATACATATGAGTCTATACTCATTCAATGTGTTCATCCGTTCCAGACCATAGTACGTATGGAGCCCAAAACTGGTAAATTACCTCCTTCAGATTTACTGAGAGGTTTAAAAGGTAGAGTGGTGTATTTGCCCTTGGATTTGAAAAAAAATATGGAAACTATTGATGCGGATACTTTGGAAACTGAACCATTAATTATTCTGGTTAATGGTGTACCTACAAAGAATAAGAAGATTTGGCAGGAGCTGGTAGATGTGCGGAAAGTACAAAGAGCAAATTTGTATTTGAAAAAAAATAACAAATGGTATGAATCAATTTATATAGAAGGAGAAGAAGAAGACGAAGATTTTCAAGAAGACACAGAAACACCAACTGGACAAATTGAAAAAGTGGACAAGACAAAGGAAGAAGAAATTTATGAACATTTTAGCATACATCCTCTTCATTCGAAAGAAGTTATGGGAGACAATATTGATCTCTTTCAGATGAAGAAAGCAAAAGGAACTCCCGTGAGTGTATGGGAGGAGAGCTTGGAAGCTCGATGTTTTCCCCAGCTGTTTCCTACGGGAAAAGGAGGACGATACGATGAACGTCCAGAACAGATTCCAGCTTCAGAGTATCGGACTACAAGACTATATGCTGAAGATCCCAGATTTCGACAAAGTATTCCTTATTTGTTTCATCTTTTATTTGAAAGCGACTTGTCTGCACTGTCTTATGCAATAAATCACATTTTAAAAAGTGGAGTACATTTACAAAATGTGTCTGCTAAGGATTTTATGGAGAAAGTGCAGCACCGAGATGATCATTTGGAAACACAACTGATCAATCTGATGGCTTGTCAGCGTGGGACAAATGAATATTGGTACCGACGCCATGGTGAACTAAAATGCATGTTACGCAATTTAGGAACACCAACATGGTTCCTTACCCTAAGCTGTGCCGAGTACGCTTGGGATGATTTACTGGATTTTCTACGAGAGGCCAATTCAAACATTAAAAACATCGAATACAAGACAGCAGGAGAACTGTGCTCATTGGATCCGGTTAATGTTTGCAGATATTTCAATCATAGATTTGAGGCTATGATGTCCTTCATCTGCAATAAAAAAAATCCACCCCTTGGAGAAGTAGTGGATTTCTTTTGGAGAAAAGAGTACCAGGCAAGAGGTGCTCCTCATATTCATATGCTGTTGTGGATCAAGGATGCCCCAAAGTTTGGAACAGATACTGATGAAGCAGTGTTATCTTACATTGAAGAATATGCAACATGTGGTATACCAAAAAGCACAGAAGAGAACAAGTTAAAGGAGCAAGTTTTACGTTTCCAAAGTCATCGGTGTGGAAAATACTGTCGACGGAAATACAAGAGCAAAGAAAAATACTACACTAAATGTCGATTTGGATTTCCTAGACCTGTTCTTTCAAATGGAAGAGTAAACAGTTTTATGTCAGCTGTGAGACATACTATCACAAGAAAATCACCTAAGAATACCTACAACCTTAAAAGAAAAGAAGAATCAAAAAATATAAATGACTACAACCCAGTCATTTTATCCATGTGGAACGCTAACATGGATATACAGTATGTAGCTGACAATTCCATTGCTGTTGCACGATATGTAACGTCTTACATTACGAAATCAGAAAAAACAGAATTGAAGGAAATGTGGGAAGAGATTTCTCACGAGAAAACTGTCAGTAAGAAGCTGTACAGTTTCAGTTTGAAGATGTTATCGCATCGAGAAATTGGATCCTACGAATGTTCAGATAGGTTATCTTCTGCAAGTCTCTACTCGAAGTCAAGAAGAATAATTTGGGCAAGTTTAGGCCTTGCAGCAATGAGAAATCGGGTACTGAAATCTGTTGGAGAAATTGAATATTTGGCCGAGAATGACCCAGAAAAAACAGATATATTGAAAACAAACATGTTGGACACATATTATCCCAAGAGAAGTCATCATCTGGAGAACATGTGTCTCTATGAAGTGTTGCAGAACTACATTTATTCACGGAAAGCTGCAGAAGACATTAATAATGGAAAATATAAAGTTGTTGGTGAAGAAGGATGTTTGGTGAAGCAAAGCAAAGGAAGTTTGATAAATCATCGGAAGCTGAGTTGCGACACTACCGACAAGAAAGAATTTTACTACTTGGCTCTTTTACAGTTGTTTAAACCATGGCGTACAGAGGATGAACTACTGGGAGAATTTCAAAGCTATGAGGATTCATTTAATGCTTGCAAAGACAGCATACAATGCAATATATTCACAACTTATCTGCAAATGTTAAATGAAGAAATTGAACAGGAAACTACAATTGCAGCAGAAATAGCTAGAGACAGTTCTCAGGACAGCCAAAGTTCAGGAACACACAGTCAAGATCCCCTAGGACAACCAATCGTTGAAAATGAAGCATCAATAGCCATGAATGAAGTGGAAACAGCTATGAATCAAGCTCAAGAAGAATTTATAGACTTAGAAAATTTGGAAAGACAACTGAATCAAGAGCAGCAACAAATTTATGAAGAGATCAAAAACAAAATTGATCACGGATTTCTACATGTAAAAAAAGAGTGCTCATGCACATCATTTCATCCAATCAGGATGTATGTAAGCGGACAAGCTGGCACTGGAAAAAGTTTCCTAATTAAAGTCATCAGAAGCTATCTAAAGCAAAAAACGGATTCTACTTTGTCTTGTGTGGTTACTGCTCCAACTGGGTTAGCAGCATATAACATAAAAGGAATCACCTTACATCGTTTGCTAATGTTACCAGTGGAGCATGAGAACAAAATACAATTCAACAAGCTAACTGGAGAAGCATCCTTGGAAGTTTCACGAGTATTGAAGAAGATGCAAGTTCTCATTATTGATGAGGTGAGCATGGTATCAAACTTAATGCTTGCCTTTGTGCATTTAAGAATGCAGCAAATTTTGAAGACAGACTATGACGTGTTATTTGGTGGAAAACACGTCATAGTTTTTGGAGATCTTTTGCAACTTACTCCAGTTAAAGGACAACCAGTGTTTAATACTGTGACACATGAAGACACGAAGAAGTCATTGGGAAGTATCGGTAATACAAATATTTGGTCCTTCTTTGAGTACAAGGAACTTACAACTAATATGAGGCAAGCAAACGATGAAGAATATGGAAGTATTCTGAAAGATATCAGGATTGGACTACTCACAGAAGCTGGCAAAAAAGCATTACAGACTCGGCTGCTACATAATTTATTTCCAAAGGAAGAAATAGTTGCAGAGAAGATATACAAGAACATTGCAGAAAACAAAAGTGTCATCTGCTTAATGCCTACTCTACGTGAATGCTCAATATTCAATGAGGAGCTTTTGAAATTGGAAAAGGAAGAGATCAGGAAATTGGAAGCAGTGGACAAAATTGAGGATGGAAGAATTACTGTCACAGTAACAGGCAAACTGAAAAATAAATTGGACTCACTAGAGAAGAACATCTCCAAAACAGCTGGATTAGAAAAAAATCTATATGTTTGCATGAATTGTAGAGTGTTTTTAAGGAGAAATTTGGATGTTGAGAAAGGTTTAGTTAATGGAGCGATGGGAAGAGTTGTGGGTTTTATTAATTATCAGAAAAAAGAAGGAATTGAATGTTTAAAAATAAAATTTGATCAGATAGATGAAGTTAAAGATATTTGTCGTTGTACAGTTCGTTTTATGCTTGTGAAAGACTTATATGTACGTAGGAAGCAGTTTCCGTTTTCTCTAGCATATGCTGTAACTATTCACAAGTCTCAAGGATTGACTGTAGATTGTGCATTTGTGAACATTGGTTCAACTGTGTTCAAAGAAGGTATGGCATATGTTGCTTTGTCACGAGTCAAAACATTATCAGGTTTATTCATGATAGACTTTGAAGAATCAAAAGTTAGTGCTGATACAAATTGTGTAAAGGAGTATAATAGATTAAGAAGAAGCTATGCTCCTCATTTAGGTCAGTATCCTGTGTTGGAGAAACGTGTAGTTTCTCGTAAAAGAAAAAATGAGAATATCTGTAGTGAAGATGTAGAGAAGAGGAAAAAAAAGAGGAGTGATGTAATTGCAAGCAAAAAGAAAAAGGAAAATGAAGAACAGGTTGTAGGATGTCATTTTGAAAATAGCTCTGGTGTCAACTGCTACGCAAATGTAGTGCTGAATGTTGCATTTTATCTGGAAAGTTTGCAAGAGCAGATAATAGTAAATCAGGGAAAAAGATTCTGTTCAGAGCTGAGTCTCCTTTTTCAAAAGCTGAGTAAAGATAAAACTCAAATAGTAAGTGCTACTGACATTAGAAAACTTTTAGATGTATGTTCAGGACGAACACAGTTTTCTCAAAATGAACAGTAAGATGCACATGAATTTTTGATGTATTTTCTTCAGGTAGTGGAAGAAGAAGGAGTTCCCATTGACATTTTTTTTGGTCTCTCTTATAAATGGGAACATAGTTGTGATAATTGTTATAATATATGTGGCTCTATTGTTGATAATGAAAGGTTTATTTATTTGACATTGCCAGAGAGTAAAACAGTCACTTTTGCAAAATTAGTTAAAGATGCTAATCATAGCATGAAATGTGGTGAGTGTAATTCTGACATGTTTTCAACATTAATTTTAAAGGAATACGGACAGTATGTAATTTTAATGATGCAACGATGTAGAGCTGATGGTTCAAAATTGGATACTTTAATAAAGAAGTTTACAGGACAGCAATTATCAATTTCAGGAAAAACTTTTGTAACTGTTGCAATAATTTTCCATGATGGACCTACTGTTACTTCTGGACATTACACAGTTTATCTAAAATGTGAAAAAGGCTGGACACTGTGTAATGATTCCCAATTGATTTTCAAACAACGTTTGCCTTTTGATTTAGCAAATTCCTATCTAATCTTCCTGAAACCTAAATTTTAGAGAGACTTGGCAAGATCTGGACAAAATAATTTTACCATTTTACTGGATTACCATTGCAATTTTGTAAAAAAAAGATTTTTAAAATTATCATTTGGCCTAATGGAAAGATAACCAATTGTAATGTGGACTTTTTTAATTTTTAATGCAATTTTGAAAAACCAATAATTTAGAGATTATCGGTAACTTCTGCACATTTTAAATTTTGGAATGTTATTGGACTGCCATTGGAAATTTTTTCAAAAATGATTTAAAAAATTACTATTTGGCCATGTGGAAAAGTAACCAATTCTATTGTGGACTAAATAAATTATTCAAAAAATTTTCGTGAACCAAAATGTTACAGAGAATCGGTGAGATCTGGACAAATTAAACTTTAGAATTTTATTGGATTTCCGTTGGAAATTTATTCCAAAAAAAAAATTAAAATTACTATTTGGCCTAAAGGAAATGAAATCAGATGTATTTTGGAGTTATTTGAGATATAATATTGTGATTATAGTTCTGAAACAAACATATCAGACGGTATTTTAAAGAAATAAGTATTGGTATTAGATGATATTTTTTTACAATATTATGCATTTCCAGAATGTTAAGTTTAATTAAAAAAAGAATCAGGGCTTTTTTAATACAATCTTTGTGATTGGTATTTTTTTTTGCCCGCTGTAAAATGATGAATGCAATTGCTTTCACAATTTATAGTGAAATGCAATATATTCTGAAAACAGCAAAAATAAGGCAAAAAGATTTTTTGGTAAAAAATGTAAATATGTGTACTGTATTATAAAATGTTTAAAAAATATTAATACTTTTTTCTTTTTTTCCAGATAGATATAGAAAATTTTCGAAAACTACAAACATTTTTAAAACTATTTTTTAAAAAAAGAAATGAATAAATATTTTTTCAGTGAGTATGGTAAGTCAATAATAATAATTGTAGTCTCTCAAGGACAATGTAATGTGATAAATGATTTTTAGTGTTTTTTTAAAAAAATAAAAAAAAAGTACGCGCACCGTACGCGTACGGTAAAAAAAAATAAAAAAAAGTTTTTAAAAACATATGTAAAAAAAAGATGAAAGATAAGGTTGGCTCTTAAAAGAACCGTTGTGTTCATGCAGGGACAGAGGAAAGGAAGCATGGGAAAATTATTCAAAGCGACAAATGTGCTGATCTATTTTGTTGTTCACTAGGGAAACACTGGTCTCCCTATGGCAAATTAGATCTTTACAAAATGTGCAATGAATATCAACCTTCCGAAATCGAGGGTTCATTTCCAGAGGGCCAGCAAAAGGAGATTCTCCCCCCACAGATGAAGGGCTCACCTGACCTGCAGAAGAAGGAGTAAGCCCTGCAGGTGATGGTCCAGGCTGAGCTGCTGTGGATGTACTGGCTCGTCTTTCTGAAGAGTTACCTCCAAAAAGATGACCATGTGTCCTTCTGTGTACATCCTGGAGGTGTCTCTTCATGGTGTGATTCCCAAAGGAATACTTCCTGTTAGGATTACCTCTAGAAAGTACACGCTTACACAGCTTGCAAGTAACTAAGGGTGCATTCACCTTTTGCTGGCCTTCTGGAAAAGTAAAATAATCCCAAACATAAGAAGGCTTTTGTTTCCTCGATCTCTGCCTCAAGACAGTGCTGCTAGTGCTAGCCTCACTCTTAGAAGAGCTCTGCTGTTCTGCCATCGTATCCCAAAGACAAACCAGCTCCTTCTCCCAAGGGATCACAAGCAGAAATGAGGGGAATGGGTGTGGTGTAGGAGAGTTCTAGAACTGAAAGTAGTTTCAACCAATCAAAAGTTGTGTTTCAAGATCACATGACCTACCGTACGCTTACGGTACGCTTACGGTACGCTTACGGCAAAAAGTACGCGTGCGCGTAAAAAAGACACGCGCTTGCGCGCATGCGCATAACAGTCACTCCCCGGCACTTCCGCGTAACGTGCGCGTGTGGCGTAAGCGCGCACGCGTCCCACGCGCAGTACGCGCGGCTACGCAAAGTGCGTAACTATACGCGAGCAGCGTAGATAGATTACGGACGTTGCGTAAACCGTACGCTTACCGTGAGCTTACGGTACGCGTACCAAAAAAAAAAGTAAAAAAAAAAAAAAAGAACTGGAAATAAATTTTACATGTTTAATTTAAAAAATATATTAAAAAAAAATATTTAAGGATTTTAAAAATTAAAGCATAGTCTTTATAAAAGGTAAGTAAATTAAATTAAAAATATGTTTGAAAAAATTGAAGAATAAAAAAAAAATTAGCATTTAAAAAACCTTGCAAATTCACTGAAAAAACCATGGGTTTCACACACGTTATAGTTAGGAATTAGCATTTAAAAAACCTTTGAAATTCAGTGAAAAAACCATAGGTTTCACACACGTTATAGTTAGGAATTAGCATTTAAAAAACCTTAGAAATTCAGTGAAAAAACCATAGGTTTCACACATGTTATAGTTAGCTGGACATTTTACTCGTAAAAAACCAATGAAATTGCCCCGTTATAGTTAGTTCAGCTAACTATAACTCGCGCGCCCGCAATGCACTGCTGATGACGTCACATATTACATCACTCATGACATGGTCAGTGACATCACTCATGACATCACTGATGACATCTCAAATGACATCACTGATGACATCACTGATGACATCATCCTTGTGATAGAGTGGCAGACCTCCTCTTCCCCTAATATAACCTTTGACACACACATTAAAAAAAAATGGACATACCAATACCAGTTAAAACAACCTTTTCAGTAATTCTAAGATCCACATACACATCCACTCATTCACCAACAGTCCAATTCAGTCACTCATACATGTACTCACTCATCATATGTACTCATACACCTATACATCCTGTTACACAATGCCACTCATCCATAGAGTTAATCACACACATAGTCACTCATGCTAACAAAGAATCAAACATACATTTACTTGCATATACAGTTATACACACACCACCACACTTACTTCTACGGAAACTTACACATACTTAGTCTTTTAAACAATCACTTATAGAAACACATACTTATTCATACAAGAACTCTTTCAATCTCTCACTCTCACATATACTCACATATATACACCAATAGTCACATATACTAGTTTAAAACATATGTAGTTACTCATAAAGACACTATTGAGACAGTCATTCACTCAATAACACATCCATGCACACACTCATCCACCCATACAGTCCTGCACACATGCTGTGTTCAACACATACAAACAGTGAGTCACTCATTCATACACCTATGCACTACGTAATACCCCCCACCGAACCATGCAGACACTCAGACTGATACTCAAAAAACCAACTAGTAACCTATATAGACACCCATGTATCTACTCATCAACCCATGCAGCCACTTATACACAAAGTGAGAGACTGATACAGATATATACATATTTAAACATTACTCACTAAAACATGTATTCACTATGATACACTTAATCAGTCAGTTAAACAATCAATTTTTCAAAAACAAATCATCCATTTAGACACTTATATACCCATTTATTCTTCCATTGACCTTGAGATATACATATATAAAACATATTTAATTTTCAGAAAAACCCACATTCACTGGATGATGTCATCAGTGATGTCATCAGTGATGTCATTTGAGATGTCATCAGTGATGTCATGAGTGATGTCACTGACCATGTCATGAGTGATGTAATATGTGACGTCATCAGCAGTGCATTGCGGGCGCGCGAGTTATAGTTAGCTGAACTAACTATAACGGGGCAATTTCATTGTTTTTTTACGAGTAAAATGTCCAGCTAACTATAACATGTGTGAAACCTATGGTTTTTTCACTGAATTTCTAAGGTTTTTTAAATGCTAATTCCTAACTATAACGTGTGTGAAACCTATGGTTTTTTCACTGAATATATATATATTCAAAACACAGTTCGCTGGTCTCCCTGCCGCTTTCTCGGTGGCGGGCTCAAGCGAGGTAGCGATCCTCCCAAAATTTTCAATATGCCCTTTCGTGTCCCGAAAAAAGCAATCTTTAGCCCAGCTCCATAAGCGTGATTTCTTTATTTATAAAATGGCAAACAAACGCCCGACGCGTTTCGGTGCAGCCGCACCTTGGTCACGGGTAATCATACAAGGGTGAATGTAGGCTGCAGCACTGCAAGTCCCAGCAAGCACTGGGGTCTCATCTGAGAAGCCCATTGGAGGGCAGGTAATTCAAATTCAGTGCTGCAGTAACGCGAGACTTTGGACAAATGCCTATGAATAAGGAAATGTTTTCCGAAACGCGTCAGGCTGTTGTTATTATTAAAGCTTCTGCAGAGCCCAGAGGATGATTACTGTTTCCTGAGTGCGCCCTTATTTGCTGAGCAAACTGTGGTTTAATGTATGCGCGCCGGCTCCGGGCGTGAAGGGCTGCACCACCCAGCGGATTTGATGGGGCCACGAGGCGCAGAATTTGCTGTCGCCGCATATGTGGGGAAACAAGCCATGGATTATGGGCTCCACGGACGCTTTGCCGGCTCATTGAAGTGCCGATTCAAATGATTTTCCTTCCCATACAAGGGTGAATGTAGGCTGCAGCACTGCAAGTCCCAGCAAGCACTGGGGTCTCATCTGAGAAGCCCATTGGAGGGCAGGTAATTCAAATTCAGTGCTGCAGTAACGCGAGACTTTGGACAAATGCCTATGAATAAGGAAATGTTTTCCGAAACGCGTCAGGCTGTTGTTATTATTAAAGCTTCTGCAGAGCCCAGAGGATGATTACTGTTTCCTGAGTGCGCCCTTATTTGCTGAGCAAACTGTGGTTTAATATATATATATATATATATATATATATATAAATATATCCCACAGTCACAGAACAGATGACACGCACTCTCAGGAGATAACGCCAAGTTACAGGTTTAATCGGTAACGCGTTTCGACAGCAACGGCTGTCTTGATCACACAATTTTCAATAAAGTTTTGAAACCATAAATAGCCAATCCATTGACACAAAAGAAAGTTGTTAGCAGCATGATTGCTTGTCTACTGTGACTAACATCGCGGCCATATTGGAATGGTGAAAAATATCGTACGTACTGAATAGTATTACAATGAATATTCAACGCATTCCACTGATTAATCGTGTCGATACTCACAAATATAGTTTGTACTAAGTTTCTGATAGAATTTACTGTATATAGTTTGAGAATTCATGTACTCGCTAAATCATGAAACAATAGTCATTAAGAGATCACAAATACTCCTCTGCATGGCAGATGTAGTAATAGGTCAAAATTGGTCAAAGTTGGGCTATTTTTTTATCAATTTAACAATTAGTGAATGAGAGAATACTGTGAATAAAAAGAAACAGAACAATAAAGATGAAAAAGTCTTATCTTACTAAGGTGTAGAACCAAAAGTGGAAAAAAGGGTAGGGACCCATATTGGAATAGCCATCCCAGGATACCGGGAATCCCTTCCTTTCTTCCTGTGATAGAAATGAGAAAGAAAATAAAGATTAAAAGTAATTCTACTGTATAATGGATATTTACACAGATAGAACTAATTAAAAATTTACATTAATTTTAATGGAATGATACAGTTTACGGGGGGGTTTTGATCTTATGCTAGTTCGAAGAAGTTATTAATCTTCATACAAATGGGTACTTAATTCTTCATCAAGGTTATGACCTGTTGGATATTTAGTTTCGAGGTTCAATATCCATTTGGATTCCTGTTTGCGTAACTTGAGCACTCTGTTACCCCCTCTAGAATGGTTGTGTACTTGTTCTATAATGAAATAGCTAAGTAACGAGCTATTTGACAGGTGAAATTCCTTGAAATGTCTAGCTATGGGGTAATGAAAATCCTTTTTGTTTATGGCACGTAGATGTTCTTGTATCCGTTTTTTAGCCATAAATGTGGTGCTCCCCACATATCTAAGTTTGCATGGGCATTCTAAGACATATATACTGAACGGGGTGCTACACGTGAGAAATTGATTGATGCGTTTAGGTTTGTCCTGACCCGGTATATTGAATTCTTGTACCATGTGACTGTTGTAACAGGCTCGGCAATGCCCACAGGGAAAGAAACCTTTCAGATTGTGTTCCCCTCTGGATGGTGTCTGGGTTATGTCATTGTGCACTAGAATGTCTCTAAAACTTCGGCTTTTGCGGTAGGTTATACTGGGTCTCTTCTTCATTGTTTGTCCTATAATAGGATCACTTGTGAGGATGTCCCATTTGTCAGCTAATATCTTCTGTACCTGTCTGGAACTGTTGTTGAAAGTCAAGATGACTCTAGTTTCTAGATCAGTGAGATCGTCTTCGGTACAATTATCTTCACGTGATGTTAGTGTGGATAACCTATCAACTGAAGCAATTTTAGTCAATGCTTTATTTAGTACCCATTTAGGATAACCTCTGTTAAGGAATCTTTCAATCATGATGTCAGTTTCTTTGTAAACATAATTTCTCGCACCAATAGTGGTTCATGATTAAGGGATTAACTATCATTGATTCAGAAATCTGTTCATACTCTACAATGTATTGCTGACAGACAAAAGCTAATATATACATTCAAAACAAATTAATGCACCATAGTGGTTCGTTTGGCATAATGTATGTAAGACTTAATGAATCTACTAACAGAATTAACAATATTGGAGGATGAACTAAAAAATTATAAAGAACAAGATGTCATCAATAAATTCAAAGACGATCTTAAACCAAAATTAAAACAGCATGAGGATGACATAAAGAACCGTAAACAGCGTAAACTTCATAGAGATTGCATCGACTATGAAACGGGACGCATCTTGACATATAGTCATAAATATGACTACTTATATGAAGAACAACCCAAAGAGCATGAGGAAGAGCCTGCAACCCATACAAGAACTGAATCTATCATTACAGAAACTAGCGGCTCTGACAGTGACATATCCATCAAAACTACCAGTTCTATTCCGGAAAGACAAGCAACTCTAAAAACGGCAACTTTTTTAGACGAGTTCCGTGTCCTCAGAAGAGGACGACAAACATCAAGAGAGACACCAACTCCGCCAGTCCAAGGACGAGGACGAGCACAGAGAGGCAGAGGCAGAGGAAGAGGAAGAGGCAGGGGAGGAGCAAACAGAGGAGGAAACGAAAGAAACAACAGGAACAGAAACGACAACATCAAGGAGTCCATGGGAAACATATTGGCAGACTCCAGAAAACAACCATGATGGATCCAGAAATGGTAAATAAAACTATCATTAACTTAACGGAACGCCCACTATCCTTCTTAGAAAAGAAAACGTTATGTTTAGGCTTAACCTTTTGCCCAACCCAGATTTTTAACTATTCTGAAACTCGTGTAGACCTATATAAGTTTATAAGAAAAATCAAATTGAAAAAATGGCATACACTGAAAGGATCTAACACGAGGAGTAACACTAATCTGGATTCAACAAGTAACATACATGATGAATTGATAATATCTGATGTCACAACTCTTCAAACTATGCATGATTTAGCAAATGATGAATTGCTCTTGAGAGCTACTCAAGACATTGGTCATGATTTGGATATAACCATCGATCAAGCAGCACATACCAAATTCAAGCCTAAATCTATTTTCTATCCTAACCTGCCACATGACAATATAGACAGTTTTCATGATGTAGTGACCAAGTCATTGCAAAAACTTAAACATCAAAAGTTTATTCCATCAAAATTCAATTTATCGAAAATTGAAAAAGAAATAATCAAGTCCCTAGCTGATGATACTGATATTGTTATCCGTCCAGCGGACAAAGGAGGGAACATTGTTCTATGGAAAAGAGAATCGTATATCCATGAGGCATTACGACAACTAAATGATATCGATTTTTATGCTAAGATCAATTTTGATGTATATAACCAGAGTATTATTGACACATGGCAAGATCTTAAAGAATGGGAACAGGATGGTCTCTTAACTTGGGAGGAATACTGTTTTCTTAAACGTGATTACCCTAAGATGCCCATTCTGTATCTACTGCCTAAAGTACATAAAGACTCCACTAATCCACCAGGGAGACCGATCGTTTCTTCCATTGGTAGTACTTTAGAAAATGTGTCAAAATATGTGGATCATTTTTTAAGAGACTATGTTTCTGCTCTACCATCTCATGTTAAAGATACAAAAGATTTCTTATGTAAACTTAGTGATATAATATGGAGTGACACAGATCTGATGATAACTCTTGATGTGAACTCTTTATACACTATAATCGAACATGAACAGGGCATAGAAGCATGTTTTCATTTCCTAAAAAATAGACCGATAAAATATCTGGAGCACACAAAAATGATTACCCAAATGATGAGACAATGTCTAGAACGGAATATTTTTATGTTCAACGGTACCATTTTTAGACAAACGCGAGGTACCGCCATGGGAACTTGTTTTGCCCCAAGTTTCGCCAATTTGTTCCTTGGCAAATGGGAAGAGGATATTCGATCTGATGCCAACTTGACCGCGGAATTTTCCAAGGTTAAAGTTTGGCTTAGATATATTGACGATCTTTTTATAATCTGGTCAGGAAGTGAAGAAACAGCTACTCAGTTTGTAGAAAAACTCAATAACAACAACTATAATATCCACCTGACAGTCAACATGAATCGTCATCAGATTGAATTTCTCGACTTAATGATAACAGCTCAAGATGGTACCCTGCATACTAGTCTTTTTCGTAAAACAACGGCCGGCAACACTTTGCTTCATGCCCTCAGCAGCCACCCTGATAATTTAAAATGGAGCATTCCATACGGCGAGCTGCTGAGGGCAAGAAGAAATTGTAGCACAGAGGCGGCATTTACAAAAGAAACTGACATCATGATTGAAAGATTCCTTAACAGAGGTTATCCTAAATGGGTACTAAATAAAGCATTGACTAAAATTGCTTCAGTTGATAGGTTATCCACACTAACATCACGTGAAGATAATTGTACCGAAGACGATCTCACTGATCTAGAAACTAGAGTCATCTTGACTTTCAACAACAGTTCCAGACAGGTACAGAAGATATTAGCTGACAAATGGGACATCCTCACAAGTGATCCTATTATAGGACAAACAATGAAGAAGAGACCCAGTATAACCTACCGCAAAAGCCGAAGTTTTAGAGACATTCTAGTGCACAATGACATAACCCAGACACCATCCAGAGGGGAACACAATCTGAAAGGTTTCTTTCCCTGTGGGCATTGCCGAGCCTGTTACAACAGTCACATGGTACAAGAATTCAATATACCGGGTCAGGACAAACCTAAACGCATCAATCAATTTCTCACGTGTAGCACCCCGTTCAGTATATATGTCTTAGAATGCCCATGCAAACTTAGATATGTGGGGAGCACCACATTTATGGCTAAAAAACGGATACAAGAACATCTACGTGCCATAAACAAAAAGGATTTTCATTACCCCATAGCTAGACATTTCAAGGAATTTCACCTGTCAAATAGCTCGTTACTTAGCTATTTCATTATAGAACAAGTACACAACCATTCTAGAGGGGGTAACAGAGTGCTCAAGTTACGCAAACAGGAATCCAAATGGATATTGAACCTCGAAACTAAATATCCAACAGGTCATAACCTTGATGAAGAATTAAGTACCCATTTGTATGAAGATTAATAACTTCTTCGAACTAGCATAAGATCAAAACCCCCCGTAAACTGTATCATTCCATTAAAATTAATGTAAATTTTTAATTAGTTCTATCTGTGTAAATATCCAGTAGAATTACTTTTAATCTTTATTTTCTTTCTCATTTCTATCACAGGAAGAAAGGAAGGGATTCCCGGTATCCTGGGATGGCTATTCCAATATGGGTCCCTACCCTTTTTTCCACTTTTGGTTCTACACCTTAGTAAGATAAGACTTTTTCATCTTTATTGTTCTGTTTCTTTTTAATCACAGTATTCTCTCATTCACTAATTGTTAAATTGATAAAAAAATAGCCCAACTTTGACCAATTTTGACCTATTACTACATCTGCCATGCAGAGGAGTATTTGTGATCTCTTAATGACTATTGTTTCATGATTTAGCGAGTACATGAATTCTCAAACTATATACAGTAAATTCTATCAGAAACTTAGTACAAACTATATTGCTATGCATTTTAGACTCGAGCTGTTTTGATGTATGTATTTCTTGATGAGACATATAACCACCATGGTGCATTAAATCTACTCAGTTCATTAAGTCTTACATACATTATGCCAAACGAACCACTATGGTGCATTAATTTGTTTTGAATGTATATATTAGCTTTTGTCTGTCAGCAATACATTGTAGAGTATGAACAGATTTCTGAATCAATGATAGTTAATCCCTTAATCATGAACCACTATTGGTGCGAGAAATTATGTTTACAAAGATCACATATCACCTTACGTATTGATGAACTAAACTTTGTGAGTATCGACACGATTAATCAGTGGAATGCGTTGAATATTCATTGTAATACTATTCAGTACGTACGATATTTTTCACCATTCCAATATGGCCGCGATGTTAGTCACAGTAGACAAGCAATCATGCTGCTAACAACTTTCTTTTGTGTCAATGGATTGGCTATTTATGGTTTCAAAACTTTATTGAAAATTGTGTGATCAAGACAGCCGTTGCTGTCGAAACGCGTTACCGATTAAACCTGTAACTTGGCGTTATCTCCTGAGAGTGCGTGTCATCTGTTCTGTGACTGTGGGATTAATACGGCCGGAGGCTTCGCCGGCATCACGCACCAGCTGTCTATGGGCCTTAGGTATCCAGTAAGAAGCGAAAGTTTGGCGAATATTGAAAACGAGGAAACCATCGGCCGGCCGCTACCTATTGGCAGGAAATCTATTTTGGATTGGTGGGAACCGCCGTCGAACCTGAGCTGCGTCCCAGAGGTAGGTGATCTCTCCGTGTTGTGTGCGAGGCGGGAGGCTGGGTGTTTGTTTTTTGCGAGACAAATCGTAGTCTTCCTGTCCGCGCACTTAGAGAGAACACCGCTGGCTCTGGTCGGCACTTAGCTCAGACGGCACAAGACTCCCGATATTTGGTCCTTGGGAGACCCACGTTAACTTCTTTGAATCTAACAGCGGCAACAGCAACCTCCGATTGTAATAGGAGGGGGAGAACAGCCAAGTAGACAACATCAGTGGATGTAGTTTATTAACAACTTACAGAACTTTATCGATTGGATTTCTACTTACTTTTAATGGATGAAGAAACAGAGAGGAGGGCGGCGGCCCAAACACTGCTTGCAAGGGCACCTGGGAAAAGCACAAGTTCTACAACACAATCACAACAACAAGATTCCTCACTTAATGCAAAGTTGAGAAGACTGGAGAAAATAAAAAAATCAGAGACTGCTAAATGGTGGGAAGCGGTATCTCTACAAGACTATGTAGATAAAAATATGATCCCACGTGGTCTACGTATTTATATCATGCCATCTTACGAGTCACCAAACCCACGAATGCTAGATGATTGGGCAGAAAATTCTGCAAATAGCTCAAGAAATATGCTCAATATCCTCATCAAATATGCTTGGGAAGATAGAGCCAATCTACTAACAGAATTAACAATATTGGAGGATGAACTAAAAAATTATAAAGAACAAGATGTCATTAATAAATTCAAAGACGATCTTAAACCAAAATTAAAACAGCATGAGGATGACATAAAGAACCGTAAACAGCGTAAACTTCATAGAGATTGCATCGACTATGAAACGGGACGCATCTTGACATATAGTCATAAATATGACTACTTATATGAAGAACAACCCAAAGAGCATGAGGAAGAGCCTGCAACCCATACAAGAACTGAATCTATCATTACAGAAACTAGCGGCTCTGACAGTGACATATCCATCAAAACTACCAGTTCTATTCCGGAAAGACAAGCAACTCTAAAAACGGCAACTTTTTTAGACGAGTTCCGTGTCCTCAGAAGAGGACGACAAACATCAAGAGAGACACCAACTCCGCCAGTCCAAGGACGAGGACGAGCACAGAGAGGCAGAGGCAGAGGAAGAGGAAGAGGCAGGGGAGGAGCAAACAGAGGAGGAAACGAAAGAAACAACAGGAACAGAAACGACAACATCAAGGAGTCCATGGGAAACATATTGGCAGACTCCAGAAAACAACCATGATGGATCCAGAAATGGTAAATAAAACTATCATTAACTTAACGGAACGCCCACTATCCTTCTTAGAAAAGAAAACGTTATGTTTAGGCTTAACCTTTTGCCCAACCCAGATTTTTAACTATTCTGAAACTCGTGTAGACCTATATAAGTTTATTAGAAAAATCAAATTGAAAAAATGGCATACACTGAAAGGATCTAACACGAGGAGTAACACTAATCTGGATTCAACAAGTAACATACATGATGAATTGATAATATCTGATGACACAACTCTTCAAACTATGCATGATTTAGCAAATGATGAATTGCTCTTGAGAGCTACTCAAGAAATTGGTCATGATTTGGATATAACCATCGATCAAGCAGCACATACCAAATTCAAGCCTAAATCTATTTTCTATCCTAACCTGCCACATGACAATATAGACAGTTTTCATGATGTAGTGTCCAAGTCATTGCAAAAACTTAAACATCAAAAGTTTATTCCATCAAAATTCAATTTATCGAAAATTGAAAAAGAAATAATCAAGTCCCTAGCTGATGATACTGATATTGTTATCCGTCCAGCGGACAAAGGAGGGAACATTGTTCTATGGAAAAGAGAATCGTATATCCATGAGGCATTACGACAACTAAATGATATCGATTTTTATGCTAAGATCAATTTTGATGTATATAACCAGAGTATTATTGACACATGGCAAGATCTTAAAGAATGGGAACAGGATGGTCTCTTAACTTGGGAGGAATACTGTTTTCTTAAACGTGATTACCCTAAGATGCCCATTCTGTATCTACTGCCTAAAGTACATAAAGACTCCACTAATCCATCAGGGAGACCGATCGTTTCTTCCATTGGTAGTACTTTAGAAAATGTGTCAAAATATGTGGATCATTTTTTAAGAGACTATGTTTCTGCTCTACCATCTCATGTTAAAGATACAAAAGATTTCTTATGTAAACTTAGTGATATAATATGGAGTGACACAGATCTGATGATAACTCTTGATGTGAACTCTTTATACACTATAATCGAACATGAACAGGGCATAGAAGCATGTTTTCATTTCCTAAAAAATAGACCGATAAAATATCTGGAGCACACAAAAATGATTACCCAAATGATGAGACAATGTCTAGAACGGAATATTTTTATGTTCAACGGTACCATTTTTAGACAAACGCGAGGTACCGCCATGGGAACTTGTTTTGCCCCAAGTTTCGCCAATTTGTTCCTTGGCAAATGGGAAGAGGATATTCGATCTGATGCCAACTTGACCGCGGAATTTTCCAAGGTTAAAGTTTGGCTTAGATATATTGACGATCTTTTTATAATCTGGTCAGGAAGTGAAGAAACAGCTACTCAGTTTGTAGAAAAACTCAATAACAACAACTATAATATCCACCTGACAGTCAACATGAATCGTCATCAGATTGAATTTCTCGACTTAATGATAACAGCTCAAGATGGTACCCTGCATACTAGTCTTTTTCGTAAAACAACGGCCGGCAACACTTTGCTTCATGCCCTCAGCAGCCACCCTGATAATTTAAAATGGAGCATTCCATACGGCGAGCTGCTGAGGGCAAGAAGAAATTGTAGCACAGAGGCGGCATTTACAAAAGAAACTGACATCATGATTGAAAGATTCCTTAACAGAGGTTATCCTAAATGGGTACTAAATAAAGCATTGACTAAAATTGCTTCAGTTGATAGGTTATCCACACTAACATCACGTGAAGATAATTGTACCGAAGACGATCTCACTGATCTAGAAACTAGAGTCATCTTGACTTTCAACAACAGTTCCAGACAGGTACAGAAGATATTAGCTGACAAATGGGACATCCTCACAAGTGATCCTATTATAGGACAAACAATGAAGAAGAGACCCAGTATAACCTACCGCAAAAGCCGAAGTTTTAGAGACATTCTAGTGCACAATGACATAACCCAGACACCATCCAGAGGGGAACACAATCTGAAAGGTTTCTTTCCCTGTGGGCATTGCCGAGCCTGTTACAACAGTCACATGGTACAAGAATTCAATATACCGGGTCAGGACAAACCTAAACGCATCAATCAATTTCTCACGTGTAGCACCCCGTTCAGTATATATGTCTTAGAATGCCCATGCAAACTTAGATATGTGGGGAGCACCACATTTATGGCTAAAAAACGGATACAAGAACATCTACGTGCCATAAACAAAAAGGATTTTCATTACCCCATAGCTAGACATTTCAAGGAATTTCACCTGTCAAATAGCTCGTTACTTAGCTATTTCATTATAGAACAAGTACACAACCATTCTAGAGGGGGTAACAGAGTGCTCAAGTTACGCAAACAGGAATCCAAATGGATATTGAACCTCGAAACTAAATATCCAACAGGTCATAACCTTGATGAAGAATTAAGTACCCATTTGTATGAAGATTAATAACTTCTTCGAACTAGCATAAGATCAAACCCCCCCCGTAAACTGTATCATTCCATTAAAATTAATGTAAATTTTTAATTATTTCTATCTGTGTAAATATCCATTATACAGTAGAATTACTTTTAATCTTTATTTTCTTTCTCATTTCTATCACAGGAAGAAAGGAAGGGATTCCCGGTATCCTGGGATGGCTATTCCAATATGGGTCCCTACCCTTTTTTCCACTTTTGGTTCTACACCTTAGTAAGATAAGACTTTTTCATCTTTATTGTTCTGTTTCTTTTTAATCACAGTATTCTCTCATTCACTAATTGTTAAATTGATAAAAAAATAGCCCAACTTTGACCAATTTTGACCTATTACTACATCTGCCATGCAGAGGAGTATTTGTGATCTCTTAATGACTATTGTTTCATGATTTAGCGAGTACATGAATTCTCAAACTATATACAGTAAATTCTATCAGAAACTTAGTACAAACTATATTGCTATGCATTTTAGACTCGAGCTGTTTTGATGTATGTATTTCTTGATGAGACATATAACCACCATGGTGCATTAAATCTACTCAGTTCATTAAGTCTTACATACATTATGCCAAACGAACCACTATGGTGCATTAATTTGTTTTGAATGTATATATTAGCTTTTGTCTGTCAGCAATACATTGTAGAGTATGAACAGATTTCTGAATCAATGATAGTTAATCCCTTAATCATGAACCACTATTGGTGCGAGAAATTATGTTTACAAAGATCACATATCACCTTACGTATTGATGAACTAAACTTTGTGAGTATCGACACGATTAATCAGTGGAATGCGTTGAATATTCATTGTAATACTATTCAGTACGTACGATATTTTTCACCATTCCAATATGGCCGCGATGTTAGTCACAGTAGACAAGCAATCATGCTGCTAACAACTTTCTTTTGTGTCAATGGATTGGCTATTTATGGTTTCAAAACTTTATTGAAAATTGTGTGATCAAGACAGCCGTTGCTGTCGAAACGCGTTACCGATTAAACCTGTAACTTGGCGTTATCTCCTGAGAGTGCGTGTCATCTGTTCTGTGACTGTGGGATTAATACGGCCGGAGGCTTCGCCGGCATCACGCACCAGCTGTCTATGGGCCTTAGGTATCCAGTAAGAAGCGAAAGTTTGGCGAATATTGAAAACGAGGAAACCATCGGCCGGCCGCTACCTATTGGCAGGAAATCTATTTTGGATTGGTGGGAACCGCCGTCGAACCTGAGCTGCGTCCCAGAGGTAGGTGATCTCTCCGTGTTGTGTGCGAGGCGGGAGGCTGGGTGTTTGTTTTTTGCGAGACAAATCGTAGTCTTCCTGTCCGCGCACTTAGAGAGAACACCGCTGGCTCTGGTCGGCACTTAGCTCAGACGGCACAAGACTCCCGATATTTGGTCCTTGGGAGACCCACGTTAACTTCTTTGAATCTAACAGCGGCAACAGCAACCTCCGATTGTAATAGGAGGGGGAGAACAGCCAAGTAGACAACATCAGTGGATGTAGTTTATTAACAACTTACAGAACTTTATCGATTGGATTTCTACTTACTTTTAATGGATGAAGAAACAGAGAGGAGGGCGGCGGCCCAAACACTGCTTGCAAGGGCACCTGGGAAAAGCACAAGTTCTACAACACAATCACAACAACAAGATTCCTCACTTAATGCAAAGTTGAGAAGACTGGAGAAAATAAAAAAATCAGAGACTGCTAAATGGTGGGAAGCGGTATCTCTACAAGACTATGTAGATAAAAATATGATCCCACGTGGTCTACGTATTTATATCATGCCATCTTACGAGTCACCAAACCCACGAATGCTAGATGATTGGGCAGAAAATTCTGCAAATAGCTCAAGAAATATGCTCAATATCCTCATCAAATATGCTTGGGAAGATAGAGCCAATCTACTAACAGAATTAACAATATTGGAGGATGAACTAAAAAATTATAAAGAACAAGATGTCATCAATAAATTCAAAGACGATCTTAAACCAAAATTAAAACAGCATGAGGATGACATAAAGAACCGTAAACAGCGTAAACTTCATAGAGATTGCATCGACTATGAAACGGGACGCATCTTGACATATAGTCATAAATATGACTACTTATATGAAGAACAACCCAAAGAGCATGAGGAAGAGCCTGCAACCCATACAAGAACTGAATCTATCATTACAGAAACTAGCGGCTCTGACAGTGACATATCCATCAAAACTACCAGTTCTATTCCGGAAAGACAAGCAACTCTAAAAACGGCAACTTTTTTAGACGAGTTCCGTGTCCTCAGAAGAGGACGACAAACATCAAGAGAGACACCAACTCCGCCAGTCCAAGGACGAGGACGAGCACAGAGAGGCAGAGGCAGAGGAAGAGGAAGAGGCAGGGGAGGAGCAAACAGAGGAGGAAACGAAAGAAACAACAGGAACAGAAACGACAACATCAAGGAGTCCATGGGAAACATATTGGCAGACTCCAGAAAACAACCATGATGGATCCAGAAATGGTAAATAAAACTATCATTAACTTAACGGAACGCCCACTATCCTTCTTAGAAAAGAAAACGTTATGTTTAGGCTTAACCTTTTGCCCAACCCAGATTTTTAACTATTCTGAAACTCGTGTAGACCTATATAAGTTTATAAGAAAAATCAAATTGAAAAAATGGCATACACTGAAAGGATCTAACACGAGGAGTAACACTAATCTGGATTCAACAAGTAACATACATGATGAATTGATAATATCTGATGTCACAACTCTTCAAACTATGCATGATTTAGCAAATGATGAATTGCTCTTGAGAGCTACTCAAGACATTGGTCATGATTTGGATATAACCATCGATCAAGCAGCACATACCAAATTCAAGCCTAAATCTATTTTCTATCCTAACCTGCCACATGACAATATAGACAGTTTTCATGATGTAGTGACCAAGTCATTGCAAAAACTTAAACATCAAAAGTTTATTCCATCAAAATTCAATTTATCGAAAATTGAAAAAGAAATAATCAAGTCCCTAGCTGATGATACTGATATTGTTATCCGTCCAGCGGACAAAGGAGGGAACATTGTTCTATGGAAAAGAGAATCGTATATCCATGAGGCATTACGACAACTAAATGATATCGATTTTTATGCTAAGATCAATTTTGATGTATATAACCAGAGTATTATTGACACATGGCAAGATCTTAAAGAATGGGAACAGGATGGTCTCTTAACTTGGGAGGAATACTGTTTTCTTAAACGTGATTACCCTAAGATGCCCATTCTGTATCTACTGCCTAAAGTACATAAAGACTCCACTAATCCACCAGGGAGACCGATCGTTTCTTCCATTGGTAGTACTTTAGAAAATGTGTCAAAATATGTGGATCATTTTTTAAGAGACTATGTTTCTGCTCTACCATCTCATGTTAAAGATACAAAAGATTTCTTATGTAAACTTAGTGATATAATATGGAGTGACACAGATCTGATGATAACTCTTGATGTGAACTCTTTATACACTATAATCGAACATGAACAGGGCATAGAAGCATGTTTTCATTTCCTAAAAAATAGACCGATAAAATATCTGGAGCACACAAAAATGATTACCCAAATGATGAGACAATGTCTAGAACGGAATATTTTTATGTTCAACGGTACCATTTTTAGACAAACGCGAGGTACCGCCATGGGAACTTGTTTTGCCCCAAGTTTCGCCAATTTGTTCCTTGGCAAATGGGAAGAGGATATTCGATCTGATGCCAACTTGACCGCGGAATTTTCCAAGGTTAAAGTTTGGCTTAGATATATTGACGATCTTTTTATAATCTGGTCAGGAAGTGAAGAAACAGCTACTCAGTTTGTAGAAAAACTCAATAACAACAACTATAATATCCACCTGACAGTCAACATGAATCGTCATCAGATTGAATTTCTCGACTTAATGATAACAGCTCAAGATGGTACCCTGCATACTAGTCTTTTTCGTAAAACAACGGCCGGCAACACTTTGCTTCATGCCCTCAGCAGCCACCCTGATAATTTAAAATGGAGCATTCCATACGGCGAGCTGCTGAGGGCAAGAAGAAATTGTAGCACAGAGGCGGCATTTACAAAAGAAACTGACATCATGATTGAAAGATTCCTTAACAGAGGTTATCCTAAATGGGTACTAAATAAAGCATTGACTAAAATTGCTTCAGTTGATAGGTTATCCACACTAACATCACGTGAAGATAATTGTACCGAAGACGATCTCACTGATCTAGAAACTAGAGTCATCTTGACTTTCAACAACAGTTCCAGACAGGTACAGAAGATATTAGCTGACAAATGGGACATCCTCACAAGTGATCCTATTATAGGACAAACAATGAAGAAGAGACCCAGTATAACCTACCGCAAAAGCCGAAGTTTTAGAGACATTCTAGTGCACAATGACATAACCCAGACACCATCCAGAGGGGAACACAATCTGAAAGGTTTCTTTCCCTGTGGGCATTGCCGAGCCTGTTACAACAGTCACATGGTACAAGAATTCAATATACCGGGTCAGGACAAACCTAAACGCATCAATCAATTTCTCACGTGTAGCACCCCGTTCAGTATATATGTCTTAGAATGCCCATGCAAACTTAGATATGTGGGGAGCACCACATTTATGGCTAAAAAACGGATACAAGAACATCTACGTGCCATAAACAAAAAGGATTTTCATTACCCCATAGCTAGACATTTCAAGGAATTTCACCTGTCAAATAGCTCGTTACTTAGCTATTTCATTATAGAACAAGTACACAACCATTCTAGAGGGGGTAACAGAGTGCTCAAGTTACGCAAACAGGAATCCAAATGGATATTGAACCTCGAAACTAAATATCCAACAGGTCATAACCTTGATGAAGAATTAAGTACCCATTTGTATGAAGATTAATAACTTCTTCGAACTAGCATAAGATCAAAACCCCCCCGTAAACTGTATCATTCCATTAAAATTAATGTAAATTTTTAATTAGTTCTATCTGTGTAAATATCCATTATACAGTAGAATTACTTTTAATCTTTATTTTCTTTCTCATTTCTATCACAGGAAGAAAGGAAGGGATTCCCGGTTTCCTGGGATGGCTATTCCAATATGGGTCCCTACCCTTTTTTCCACTTTTGGTTCTACACCTTAGTAAGATAAGACTTTTTCATCTTTATTGTTCTGTTTCTTTTTATTCACAGTATTCTCTCATTCACTAATTGTTAAATTGATAAAAAAATAGCCCAACTTTGACCAATTTTGACCTATTACTACATCTGCCATGCAGAGGAGTATTTGTGATCTCTTAATGACTATTGTTTCATGATTTAGCGAGTACATGAATTCTCAAACTATATACAGTAAATTCTATCAGAAACTTAGTACAAACTATATTGCTATGCATTTTAGACTCGAGCTGTTTTGATGTATGTATTTCTTGATGAGACATATAACCACCATGGTGCATTAAATCTACTCAGTTCATTAAGTCTTACATACATTATGCCAAACGAACCACTATGGTGCATTAATTTGTTTTGAATGTATATATTAGCTTTTGTCTGTCAGCAATACATTGTAGAGTATGAACAGATTTCTGAATCAATGATAGTTAATCCCTTAATCATGAACCACTATTGGTGCGAGAAATTATGTTTACAAAGATCACATATCACCTTACGTATTGATGAACTAAACTTTGTGAGTATCGACACGATTAATCAGTGGAATGCGTTGAATATTCATTGTAATACTATTCAGTACGTACGATATTTTTCACCATTCCAATATGGCCGCGATGTTAGTCACAGTAGACAAGCAATCATGCTGCTAACAACTTTCTTTTGTGTCAATGGATTGGCTATTTATGGTTTCAAAACTTTATTGAAAATTGTGTGATCAAGACAGCCGTTGCTGTCGAAACGCGTTACCGATTAAACCTGTAACTTGGCGTTATCTCCTGAGAGTGCGTGTCATCTGTTCTGTGACTGTGGGATTAATACGGCCGGAGGCTTCGCCGGCATCACGCACCAGCTGTCTATGGGCCTTAGGTATCCAGTAAGAAGCGAAAGTTTGGCGAATATATATAAATATATATATATATATATATATATATATATTATCTACTGGCGGCCGCCAGTAGATAGTTATAGTTAGGACCGTGTTTCCATAGGAAATCCACAACTTTCTATTTGAAATAACTTTGGCGCCGGTTGACGAATCCTCGCAATATTTTCAAAATAGGTGGGGCGCTCCACTCCGCTCCTACCCTGAAAGTCTCGGGGTGATTTGCCAAGCGGGGGCCGAGAAAAAAGGGGGGTCCCAAAACGCGTTTTTCCCATGCAATTTTCCATAGGGACCTTTAGTCCAAGGTACAGCCCGAACGGCTGAACAGAATTACTTGAAATTTGGCAGAGAGGTAGTCCTCAGGTCAGGGATGTGCCTTTTGCAGGTCTGGTGTCAATCTGTTCAGTAGATCCTGAGAAAATCAAAAGTAAAATCATATATATATGTGGGCGGAGCCTAACCACACATCTCATCCTGAGATCTGAATGGCTGTCAGCACTTCATCCAAGAAGTGTTGGCAGCCATCTTGGGACCAATATACATGATAGCACCTCATTAAAAAGCATTGCAGTTAATAGAAGGTGTTAAGTCTTTATTTACATTATAAATCATTTGTTGATGGTACCATACTAATTTTAGGAATTGTGGTATGTTCTAAGGTGATTTCACCATGTGAAAAAGCCTTCTGCTGGGATATCATGATTGAGAGAAAAATATTTTCTCATGCTTTTCCCACAGAGGTTTGGAAGGTGATCTATAAGCTAAACTGAGAGCTTATTTTCTGTAAATCCACATTATCTTTCTCAGTCATGTGAGAATGAAGTCTGACATTCTCAGTAAAACATGTACATCCAACAAGGGCAGAGACTGTCAGTTGATTCCTTTGTGTTCTACTGCAGCTTCCCAGAGTGTTCCAAAGAATAACTAGAGCGCTAACAGTCCTACTTATGATAAACGTATGGCACACCTGAAGCCATCTTGCTTGGATTAAAGTGGTAACTCTTAAAACATTTAATTTAAAAAGGAACAAAATGAGGGGGTTCATTTTTCCATAAAAAGTATGATTAGTGCTGCAGAAAGAAAAATTAGGGCACATTTTGAGTGACTTCTCAAATCCTCTTCTATTTCATTAAAAAATTCTGACATACAGACTGAAACATGCACTTTCAATACCAGCAGCAGTTTCCCCTGGTGAGCAGTAGCTTTACTACAGTGATCTAATGAGCAAAAAGAGTGCTAACATTCTGAATTTATGACAAATGTGTGACACATCTAAATGCCTTCTTGATGGAATCAAAGTAAAAAACTGAAAGTATTTCCTACTGAGGAGACTGCAGTAAATGAGGAAATTAGGAAACTTCATAACAAATGAGTCTCGCAAGATGGCCACCAGAGACAAAAGAGGCCAAATGTAGCCCAAATATCACCCAGATGTAGCCCAAGTATAGCCCAATGACAGAATGTCCCAGAGTGTTCTTAAAAACAACTAGAGCGCTTACTGTCTTCATTATGACAAAAGTATGGCACACCTGAAGCCATCTTGATTGGAATAAACTGGTAACACTTAAAACATTTAATTTAAAAAGGAACACAATGAGGGGGTTCATTTTGCCATAGAAATTATGATTAATGCTGAAGAAAGAAAATGAGGGCACATTTTGAGTGACTTCTCAAATCCTCTTCTATTTCATTAAAACATTCTGACATGCAGACTGAAACATGCACTTTTAATACCAGGAGCAGACTTCCATGGTGACCAGTAGTTTTACTACAGTGATCTAATGAGCAACTAGAGTGCTAACATTCAGAATTTATGGCAAATGTGTGACATATCTGAATACCTTCATGATGGAATCAAAGTAAAAAACTGAAAGCATTTCCTACTGAGAAGACTGCAGTACATGAGGAAATTAGGAAACTTCATAACAAATAAATCTCCCAAGATGGCCACCGGAGACAAAAGAGCCCAAATGTAGCCCAAAATCACCCAGATGTAGCCCAAATATAGCCCAATGACAGAAGTGTGCAAAACACTTATTATTTTGTGTTTTTGCAGTGTTATATAGTGCAGACTTGTCAGGTATTGGAGTGCTTTACATGAGCATTGGTTACATCACACAAGAACAAATTCATTTTGGTTTTAGACATGGGGAGACTAAGTGATTTGACCAGAATCACAGAATGTCGAGCTGAAGCAGAAACTCCAACCTGGTTCCCCAGTTGCAAAGTCTGCAGTTCTGGAAGTAACACCACATCCTCTCCCCTAAGTGCAACATTTAATCAAGTGGTCAACTGGATAAAAAAACATAAAGATAACAAATAATTTAAAAGTGCTTTGTCGCTATTTGAAAACTCAGAAAATATGTCCTTATTTTAGTCTTTTAGAGCACTAACCATAATTTTGATGCCAATAAGACCCTCTCATATATGTAATTTCTAAAGGAAATGCTCTAGGTGTTACAGTTTTGATTACATCAAGATGACGTCAGGCGTTCCACACTTTTGTAATAAATATAGAATGTTAGCAATCTAGTTGTTCATTAGGATACTGTTGAGAGGCAGAGGCCAGGGGCACGGACTTTGAAAATTGAAGGCAGGTAGGAGGGTGCAAAGGCAACAATTTCACCACACTGAGCAGGCAGGAAGGGCCATGGCAGCACAACAGACTATGGAGGGCAGTGGAAAGGGGGGCAGGGGCAACAAACCAACAATACAGGACTTGCAAGAGAGGCTGTGGCAATGTAATAGACCATTGTGGGCAGAAGGAAGAGGCAATGGTAGTACAACCATACATGCCAACAGACCCGATTCAGCCAGGAAACGTCCTATGTTTTTAAGCTCAAATGGGCTTTATTTGATCTGTCTCCTGTCTACAATCTCCTCTTTTTCAATGTAACTCAAAGGGGAAAATCAATACCCCAGTTTTTTTTCAAAATCTCCCTCTTACCAAGTTCAAAATGTTCGCAAGTATGGTACATTGGATCATGGAAGGAAATGGGGTAGGGACATGGACTTGGATAACAGAGGACAGGAGGGACATGGAGAGGTGCACCAAACTGACCCTGCAGGGCAGGCATCAGGGTTTGCAGCAGCACAATACACCACACAGGGCATGCGGGACGGAAGTGCAGCACAACAATCCATAGAAAGCAAGAGGGAGGGGACAGGACCATGCACATGGACAACAGAGAACAAGAGAGGGGCAAGAGGCTATGGTAGCTAGCTGACCATAATGGACAGACAGAAGAGAAAGCTGCAGTATAACAGACCATAAAGGGCAGGAGGTTCGAATCAGGGGCATTACAATGGAACAGACAAGCCAGGAGGGAGGGAGTAGGGGTCTGCACATGTAAACAGAGGGCTGGGGGCAAGGGGGCAGGGCAGGAGCAGCAAGATAGCCATGGAGGTCAGGCAGGATGGGCACTAGAAGCAAGACACACCATGAAGAGCAACAGTGAGACTGTGATGGCATACACACAGACCATGGAGGGAAGGTGGGAGGAGTCGGGGGCAGCTAACTGACCACACAGGGAAGGTGGGAGGGGCCATGGCAGCACAGAAGACCATGCATGGCAAGAGGGAGGGTTAGTGGCAGCACAATGGCTATGATGGGCAAGAAGGAGGGTGCAGGGGCATGCCCAAAGCACGATGGAGGATAGAAGGGAGGGTCAGGACCTGTGCACAGACAAGAAAGTTCAGGGGAAGGGGCCTCACAACAGACGGCACGGGGCAGGCAGGAGGAGCAGTTGCAGCACAACAGACCAGGGAGGGCAGAAGGGTGTGGCAGTACAATGGACCATGTAGGACAGGAGGAAGAGGATAGGGGCATGTCATGTGGACAGGCAGGGTGGAGGTGGCAGGGACAGGTTACAGTCATCTGACAATGCTAGGCAGGTGGGAGGGGAGTGGCAGCTCAACAGAACACTCAGAGTAGATAGGAGTGGCAGCTCCATGGAACATGGTGGGCAAAAAGGATGGAGCAGGAGCATGCACAAAGACATCGGAGGGCAGGGGGAAAGAGAATAGGGGCAGCAAGCTAAGCACAGAGTTTAAGCAGGAGGTCAATGATGGGGCATAGAATTGGGCAATGGAGGGCAGGAGGAGTGGACTGGTAAATCATACTAAATTGAGGGCAGTGGCAGCACATCAGACCATGCATGGCCGGAGGGAGGAGGCTAGTCCATGGATTCACACAACAGAGGATAGGGAGGAGGGGGATGGGGCAGCAAGCTAACTGTTCAGGGAAGGCGGGTATTAGGAACTTTATTGTTTTTAAAACGTGTGTCTGTGCGAACTACTTAAAATATTAACAAGTATGCAGCATAATCTCACTTTTATTCAGGAAGAAGAGGACGTTTGTGACTGTGACTCCGGGCTCACTTGGCAGAAACACCCCCTGACCCTCCACCCCCTATCGCAAAATGTAATGCCTGTGAAAAGGGTAGGTGAACACAGTGTTATATAGAACATAGTCCTGAGAGCACGATTGAAAATGAAAACTAGATATAGTGTATGGTATAAACTATGCACCAAAAAGTGTGATATAAGATGAATCGGGCGTGAAATATAATATGCAATACATTGTGCGCAATGACAGATTCATTGGAGAGCGCGAGATAGCACAGGCACTAGCGCGTGCTATGCGATATGCGCCTTGGAGTGCAATATGCACAGGGCAGTGTTGTGTAACCTAACTAGTCTCTAAACTTGTAATATAAAATATGTGCTGGGGATTGTAATGTTGCATATGCACTGTGACAAAGATATGGATCCCAGATTGTAATATGTATGGCATAGCACTGTGCGTTATAACATAGGCATCGAGGAAGGCACGTTAGATGGGGCAATATAACCCGTGCGAAGACAAGTGTGGCATGACATATTCACGGGGTGGTGTTAAGGTGCACATGGGCTAGAGAGTGTCATAGCATATGCACTAGCTAGTGGAATACAACACAGAGGTGTGTGGCACTCAGCAGGCAATGGTGGGTGTAACACAGCATTGGGCTCTGCCAGGAGCGCGCTGTGACTCTCAAGTGATGTTCGTCCCCTTTCCAGAGAGTAAAATAAAAAGTATTACACATCCGGCAGTGGATGTATGTTTTATTAACCGTGAGGGGAGTTTCTTGCATAGTTTTGGTCGAAATTTTGTGGAATCCCCTTTGAATGGCTTGGTGTGCATGTGTATTAAATGTGCCTGTCAATAGCTACCCATGTTTGTATAAATAAACGACAAGGGTGTCTACCGGGATTAGGCACGGTAGGGCATCAGACATGTCAGAGCTTCACTAGTGGTGTAAATACATTCCACGTGGATTCATTGTATGCATAGTTGCCTTTTAATGAATATCACGCAAATCGTCATGGTGATAGGTACGTACGGTTTGTCCAGCATGTCCTAGGTGTGTCTATAAATATATATATTTTAAAAATAATAAAAAACAGTGGCCGGCCCTGAGGATTGGGGTCAAAAAAATATAATTAGGAGACAGGCCCTGGGGGATGGGGTCATCAGGGCCAATACATTAGAAAAAGAAGGGGAACCACACAGCCCCCCTTCTTAAAAAATGAAAATAAATAAAAGACTGGCATCGTGCCGGAGGCCATGCCCCCTCCTTGCAGCACTGTGCAAACGCACCCCCTGGTGAGTTGTAAGTTGGGGAATTAATTCCTCTTCAATACTGAGGGTCCCTGAGGGCCAACTAGCCCAACAGGCATCTCCAGTATGCGCCAGGGAGCTGCGCTGCAGACAGGTGTTCTGAGGCCAAGCCCCTTTTTACACCTCTCTGCAACGCAGCTCTGTGGTGCTTACTGGAGTTACCTAGTGGTCTAGTTTGACCCTAGGGACCCTTAGGATTCAAGGGGACTTAATCTCTCAACTTAGAACAGCCACAGGGCGCGTTTACACAGTGGTGAAGGGAGGGGACGGGGCTTGAGGTGACGTGTTTGCACTATGGCACGTGGCACTTACTGGAGGTACCTAGTGGGCTAGTTGGACCCTAGGGACCCTCAGGATTCAAATGAACTTAATCTCCCAACTAAAAACGGACACAGGGCGTGTTTACACAGTGGTGAAGGGAGGGGACGGGGCCTGAGTTAACGTGTGCAAAAACGCCCTGTTGCCTGTTTTAAGAGGTAGTTTTAATCCCCCTGCCCTATTATATACTAGGGGCTTACAGAGGAGGTCATGCTAATCACAGGGGGACCCCAACGCATAATGTTCCCTAGTGTATGTAGGTGTTTTCACTGTATTCTAAGTGTCTTTTAACATAGCACTGGCTCTAGGACTGGTAAGTCAGACTCAGTTACCACCAGTATCCGTCTGAAAAAGTTGAGGGTACAGGATGATTTTGCAACAAGGCTTCTTTCTGCTCTTCTTTTTGTATCTTCTGCACGTTATCCTTCTTCCTGCACTTTTCTTCGTCTTTGAGGACTTCTGTTGCTTCTTTCTGCACTTCTTTTTTTTCTTTCTGTGCATTTTTTCTTCTTTCTTCACATGTCCTATCTCTGTAAGCATAGTTAGAAATTAGCATTTAAAAAACCTTTGAAATTCACAGAAAAAACCATAGGTTTCAGGCACGTTATAGTTAGGAATTAGCATTTAAAAAACCTCAGAAATTCACTGAAAAAACCATAGGTTTCAGGGGTGTTATAGTTAGCTGGACTTTTCACTTGTACAAAACCATTGAAATTCCCCCGTTATAGTTAGTTCAGCTAACTATAACTCGCGCGCCCGCAATGCACTGCTGATGACGTCACATATTACATCACTCATGACATGGTCAGTGACATCACTCATGACATCACTGATGACATCTCAAATCACATCACTGATGACATCACTGATGACATCATCCTTGTGATAGAGTGGCAGACCTCCTCTCACCCTAATATAACCTTTGATACACACATTGAAAAATAGAGACTCAAATTTTCAAAACAATGGACATACCAATACCAGTTACAACAACCTCTTCAGTAATTCTAAGATCCACATCCACATCCACTCATTCACCAACAGTCCTATACAGTCACTCATACATGTACTCACTCATCATATGTACTCATACACCTATACATCCTGTTACACAATGCCACTCATCCATAGAGTTACTCACACACATAGTCACTCATGCTAATAAAGAATCAAACATACATTTACTTGCATATACAGTTATACACACACCACCACACTTACTTCTACGGAAACTTACACATACTTAGTCTTTTAAACAATCACTTATAGAAACACATACTTATTCATACAGGAACTCTTTCAATCTCTCACTCTCACATATACTCACTTATATACACCAATAGTCACATATACTAGTTTAAAACATATGTAGTTACTCATAAAGACACTATTGAGACAGTCATTCACTCACTAACACACCCATACACACACTCATCCACCCATACAGTCCTGCACACATGCTGTCTTCAACACATACAAACAGTGAGTCACTCATTCATGCACCTATGCACTACGTAATACCCCCCACCAAACCATGCAGACACTCAGACTGATACTCAAAAAACCAACTAATAACCTATATAGACACCCATGTAGCTACTCACCAACCCATGCATCCACTTATACACAAAGTGAGAGACTGATACAGATATTTACATATTTAAACATTACTCACTAAGCCATGTATTCACTATGATACACTTAATCAGTCAGTTACACAATCAATTTTTCAAAAACAAATCATCCATTTAGACACTTATATACCCATTTATTCTTCCATCGACCTTGAGATATACATATATAAAACATTTAATTTTCAGAAAAACACACATTCACTGGATGATGTCATCAGTGATGTCATCAGTGATGTCATTTTAGATGTCATCAGTGATGTCATGAGTGATGTCACTGACCATGTCATGAGCGATGTAATATGTGACGTCATCAGCAGTGCATTGCCTGGCGTGCGAGTTATAGTTAGCTGAACTAACTATAACGGGGGAATTTCAATGGTTTTGTACAAGTGAAAAGTCCAGCTAACTATAACACCCCTGAAACCTATGGTTTTTTCAGTGAATATATATATATATATATTTATATATATATATCTGTAGTACAAGTTTGGATTTTCATTAATATTCCAAAACTACTGAATGGGTTTACGGCAATTTACAACCAACAGCTACTTTTCTGCCTAATTTAGTGTACATTCGTTCAGCAGTTTGGGCTATAGTCATGTCTAAAATCTCTATGGGAATTAACATGGGGAAAACGCATTTTGGGATCCCCCCTTTTCTCGGCCCCCCACTTGACTAATCACCATAAAACTTTTAAGACAGCAGCTGGAGTGAGCATCATACTAGTTTTATATATTTCACGAGGATTTGTCAAATGACAACAAAGTTATTGCCAAATGGAAAAAACGGTTTTCCAATTGAAACTAGACCCTAACTATAACTCCCACTGGGGACTGCCAGTAGGATATGTATACTGCAAAAAAACAAAGGTTACAGGGACGTTATAGTTACTCTCAGGTTTCAGTTGTACAAAACCAGTAAAGTTCAGCAGTTTAGCTAACTATAACTCACACTCCCGCAATGCACTTCTTATGGTCTCACATATTACATCACTCATGACATGGTTGGTGACATTACTGATGACATCACTGATGGCATCATCCACTGACTGTGAGTGTTTTAAAACGTTTATGAGTGTTAAGTATATAAACTAAGATGTATTGGTGAATCAGTTGGTGTATGAGTTCCTGTATGGATCATTCAGTGGATGCATAACCGACTGTATAAGTGAGTGATTAGATGTCTCAGTGAATGTATGGGTGAGTGACTGGTTGTGTAAATGTCTGTATCAGTCTTTCAATTGGTGTCTAAGTGGCTTTATGCATGTGTGAGAGGAAATGTGAGTGGCTGTATGGTTCCTTTTCTCAGCCCCCACTTGACACATCACCCAAAACGTTCAGCACAGCAGCTGAACTGGCTAAAGTATAAGTTTTGAAAATGTCATGAATATTCATCAAGCAGGCCAAAGTTATTGACAAAACAAAACATTATCTTCCTATGGAAACTAGGTCCTAACTATAACTACCTACTGGCAACCGATATAACTACCTCACTCTAGGTGGATTCCTTTTTTACATTGCCACTTTCGACTGCAAGGGAAAAGCCTCTCGTACAGCCTGAAGTCTATTTATTTTTTTATTTATAGGTGTGCAGTGTGTCATGCACACTGATGTCACTAAAACTGATACTGAAAGTAGCTTTGAAAAAAGCTTTGGCTGTTTTCAGTCTGATCAGTGCTCTGGGGCATTTTACAACCCCAGAAACACAGGTCATATACAGTGTGAGATATACCTATGGAAAGAAGGCATCTACCCTTTCTAATGATACCTCTCATTAGCGGATGTCTGATCAAGGATCACAGCAGGATGGTGGTCGCCAAAAAGGGATCCACACACTAGCCACCTGAGATTGCTTTGCGGACAAGGAGGCCCTCCAAGGTCTCATTTTTATAAAAAGAGTTGGGTCGAGCCGAAATGTCTTGGCATCTTGCCTTATCCCCAACACCACCCATAAAAGCCCAACAGTATTACGGCCCCCAACTACTGAGTCTCCCTAAATAAAAGGAACAATTGAATATATATTTAACTCAATACTAAATAATATAATGTTTTTAAATAATACATATATTTGTATTTTAAATATTAAGGTAAATTAATTTTGTATATCTATTTTAAATATAGAACACAATTTAAAAATGCTACAGCGCAATGATCTTAATTGTGTATTAAAACTTTAATACATGGAAATATATTACAGTGGTAGGTGGTGACAATTGAAAGTGGTGAGTCGTAAAAGATAGGGATGAGTTTTAAATAGCGAGCAACCACTGCATTTTCGTTTACTTTCACCTTTTCATAATTATTATGTAGCTAATCAGTTGATGGCACGTTGCCTGGCTTCTAGAGCCAAACCCACCCCATGGCTTGGCACTCCCAAATCATTTACCGGCTTGGACACATTTATAAATGAAAGGATTTTTAAACTGCAAGTTGCTGAAAAAAAACTATTTAGTAAATGTGTGCTGTGACTGCAAGCATACCTCCAGTCAATGGGAAGAGCAATGTGAAAAGTGTCCATTTTATGAAAATAAACACCACCGCACATCAACGCTGAATGATTAATTAAGCAGCAACACCTGAAGAAATCTATGCAACAAAAATTTGAGTTGTTTTCTCCATTCTCCCTCCAGAAGCCACTACTCACAGTAATCCCCAGAGTCCTTAAAACTCAGTAGTTTAATGGTAGTGTAGGCTGAGTAGGGTAAGATTTTGTGAAAAATAGCCTGAAAGTCAATCAACCAAACAACATAAATGCTTCAGAGTTATGCACTCTACCATGGTCTTGGGGTGGATGCACTGGAGTAATGGAATGGATCCGTGTGAGGAACGCAGACAGGCAAAAGTCATACCGGTAGATGAATAACAGGTGGGTAGGAAGGGATAAATGTGTGGCATAGTTTAAACAATGGTTAACAGAGTTAAAACACAGCTACAGCAGCAGCAGAAGACTTACATCTTCCCTATAGTCTTACAGACCCCCTGGAATCACTGATAGAAGCTGCTCTCTCACGTAATCTCTTGAAGCCTCTTAATCTATGGGACACTGCTGATCACTGACAGCTGAAGTTATGGTTACATGGTAGGTGCAGTGGGCTCCTCTGCTTCACTTGTACTTTTGCACTCAGCCCAATAACAAAGAAAACAAGAAGTAAAATCCTCGAGGCCAACCAGTGCTATCACCCTGAAGGGACGGCAGAGGAGGGATCAAGATGAGTCACCAGTGACAAGGCACCCATCCCGTCGCACACCCAAAAACCCTTGGCTTCCCATGGGAACTGGCTACTGTGATGGTCCCCTCCTAATGGCCAAATCAACCCTGCTGGAATAAAGCCTGCCAAGTTACGCCTTCGACCACCTCCGCACACCTCCACAAGAGCTGGAAGCAGAAGGAGATTAATGTGCAGCTGGTCTTACCACTGGGCTTTCCACTCTTCAGAAGGAGCTCACGTGTTTAGGATCCCAAATTGAATCAAGGTGCCAAATGGAATCAAGTCAAAATCTGCTGAAACCTGCCAAGACACAAAGATAATGGAGCTGGGGGCTAAAAACTGAAGCTGGGCATGTGAATCAGTAAAACAGAGAAGCGGTTCAGCAAAGAAGGAATAAGCAGAGTGCAGATAATAGCAGGGAACCAGCTGTCAGGGAAATCTGGAGCTGCTCTCATAATTTTTTCAGCATGAGAGAAGCACCAGGATTGGTTTGAGCAGGCTAACCCAGCACTCCTTTTGAGGCTAGGAGCTTGTGCCTACAATTCCTGGCACTTTAACACTGCTGAGGTTGGCATGGTCAGAAGTGCGCATGTGGGGCTGGCCATCGCAATGCAGCTGGCCAATCTGACATGCACACACTGCACTGGCAGCTGCCATCTACTCAAATCATCCTGCTGCTGTCATCAGCCCTGCCCTCACAATCCATGCTCGCGCTAGAACAGCACTGGTCTATAATTAAACAGTAATGACCATTAATTACATGTACCTGCTGTGCTCGCAGCAGTCAGGGAGATGATACTCTGCCCTTTAGGGGGAACCGCAACTGTATGTTAGATTAAAAAACAAAATTCTGATGTTTAATTACAAAAAATCACACCTGAAGAAAAATATATATATTTTGATAGGCATAAAAAATTATCAAAAGTTGTGCGTAGAATTTAATACAATTCATACAGTTATATTTCAATGGAAATTATTGTTACATTAATTTTTTTATTCAATATGGGGTATTTAAATATTTTATAACTGAATAATAAATATATACTATTTCTATGGGACAGATTTACAATCCCCTTGCGCCACCAGTGTGTCACTTTTCGTGACACGCCGGCGACACATTTCACTGCCCCATATTTACAAGGACAGGAAAAGCCATCCTGTGTGACTTTTCCTGTCCTTGTAAATACTGCCCCTTTAAACGCAGCACTTTGCATGAAAGGGATGTTCCATGGGTGTTGCTGTGGGTGTTCCCACGCAGTACATACAAACATGACACATTTCCAGATTTACAAGGAATCGTACACCTGGAAATGCGTCAGAATGTTATGACACCCTAGGGGTGGCGTAGCGAGGCACAACAAGGAGAAATGTTTTCATTTCTCCTAGTTTTTTTTCTCTTTCAATGCGTGCTGCATTCTACAGCATGCACTAAAAGAGGAAAATGCCTGTAGTGATTGTTTTTGTGCAGGGAAGTGCTCCTTCCTGCACAAAAACAATCTCCCCATGATGCAGGCATCCTTGCACCATGGTGCAAGAGTACCTGCGCCGGCGCATGGCAGCTGTTTGTGCACTAGCGCAGGGTAGAGCACAGGAATGCAACATATTGTTGTAAATATGTCACATTCCTGTGCTTTGAAAGTGCTGCAGTGTGGCACAGCCAAAGGGCTTGCATTGTCGCACTGCAGCACTTTCTTGTAGACCTGCCCCAATATATTTTTGACATTAAATTATATTGATTTGTTCCAGGATTTGGACCATTTGGTCCACTTTCTAGATCAGATCCTTGCGGACATCAAATGCTGTAGTCTATCTATCACACAGGTTCCTCACGGCATATAGTGCCTTCCTGGAAACAAGGAGTAGTGGGAGGCAACCAAGGACAGAGGTGTCTTTGTCAAAGGCGAGCCCGGCCCCGTGTCTCCTGGCTAGGCACCACCTCTTTCTGGTTGTTGCTGGAGCAATGGAGGTGGCTGCTGTCGTGCAACTGTAGAAGAATATGTCACAGTCTTTGCAGCCACCACTAGGGGATGGTGAGGGTCTTGAAAGTTATCATCTGACTCAGTTTTAGACACTAATACTGAGGTACTTTACATATCAGTCCCTTCTACTGGGTCCTTCTAGAGCAGTCATCTCCAATTAAAAGCTTTTGTTTGGTTAAATTAATATAGGTATACCAACATTTTTAAATGTGTATGCAACATAACAATGTATGTGTTTTCAGAGCATTCAATTTTATGTTTTTAGAAAAATGGTTGATTTAAAAAAAATATTTTAATCTGATATTTGAGTGATGATTCATGTAGTGTTCTGAGAGCCTTATTACTTATAGTATTACCTTGGTCCAGGGGAATTGCAGATGTGGTTGTTATGTATTACGCATGTAGAGGCATTCCATATTGACAAATCCTTTTTAAAAAACTGCCAGCAAGTTGGTCTGCTGAACTGAGGTGATCACTGTTGGTAATCTTGCATATGGTAAGCCATTAATGTCATTTTAACTGAAGTGGTCGCTATTACAACCCTAATAATATTAGCAGCTCGGGATGATTTTCATTGACAGTAAGTAGCTCTTATTACAGAAAAGGTTGGAGACCCCTGTTCTAGAACACCAACTCTTCCCCAACTCCAGTGGCTGCTCAAATGCTTCCCCAGATGATGGGCTGGCCTCTCCCTCAGATTGTGCAGAGGATTCCACATTAAATACAGAAATACAGAAAAACTGTAAATTACAAAATTGCAAATGACTGGTACCTGTTAAACAACTATCTTTTAGTAATCATATGACAAAGACATGTTAATGATAACATCAATTCCAGAGACTACATCATATTACATCGCAAATACAGATCTAAAAATAATATTACAAATATGTATCTTTGATTGGTTATACATATTAAAATTAAGTTAGAACCAGAATAGAAATAATCTTTTAGATGTAAGCCATGCACATACTCAATAATATAAGGCCTTTATTTACACCTTTGCAGATGTATTACAAGTGCCATTGACTTAAGTGTATTTGTAATATGTCGGATGGACATCTGCCATCATTGTCTCTGACAAGCTCTAATTAATGCATAACGTTTTATATTGATATATGTCACGGCACACAATTTCATGTATCTTGTGGAGAGATATGTGGTATAGGTCATAGGTATAATGGCGCTTCAAAGAAAATACACATACATTTTTTGTTGTTCACTTCTATGACGGTGCTGTAGGGTGTAGAGAAACCACAAACTCTACAAAAGAAAGCAAAGGCTCGACGTAATTATTTATCAAATCCCCAGCACACGTAATTATTCAAATTTCTAGCGTTTAGCGTCTGTGGGTCAAATACAGTACATAAACATCAATGATTCGTATACGGAGTCTTCTTCTTTGCTCTTTATTTCAAGAAGCTCTTGAACGGAACATCAGAGTCAGAGCCAACACGTGTTTCGTCGTAACAGGAAAGTAATCCCACGACTTCCTCAAGGCAGTGCAAATAAAACAATAACAAATACCAACTTGCATCACAAACTTATGGATTGTGAGGGGTTATTCAAAATTAATATGCAATCGTTGTAATCCGAAAAAAGAGAAGATGGGAAATTTAAACATCATAGACTGTCATATGCAGGTCATTACAGAAGTGATAAATAAAGAGTAGAAGCGTTATGGCGCAATCCAGTGCGACATAGATATGAGCCCAATGTGATCCGAAAGCAAGGCAAATTCATTACATGCATTGCAGATAATATATTACAAGTAAATTTAAAGAAATGTAAATTTATGAGCCAAAAGTTCAAAAGAACCTAGTAAGGGAGAGACCCACACGGATGGAGAGATAAGGAAACGAGCGTGAGAAAACACACGTGACAAATTAACGCCTAATAAGAGAATAAGTAGAAAACGATCCTCGGAACCAACGTGACATAGTGAACATCAAGCCAGCATGCCAATCTGTGGTACTTCACGCAGTCCGCATGGACCCGTGGCCAAGCATAATTACCTATTTTCTGTCAAAATAGATTTCTAAAAAAATAGGAAAAAACAACACCAGGAGAACTGTATTAGTACTCTGTCCACTCGGATCTAAATCTAAAGTATCATTCATGAATAAAATATAACCTACTTCTAATGTGGTTAAAATTCCGGACCGCATGGGGGTCTAATCCTGGACGGGGACACTGTGATTCCACAATCTTGTTCACAACGTAGCGTGTGTGTGGCATTAGTCTGTAAATAATATAGATGCGCCCATGAATATTCCACACTAATTCACAGTAACGGGCTTACAAACACCACAATCTCAAAACTCAGAAAAATCGCTGCGTAAATATCTTGAAGAAGCCCAAATTCTATTTTAATTCATTCCCAGAGTCCATGTCTCGAGTCAAACAAGATTTTCTAGTTATTTATGTTGGTAACTATCTACACTCGTCTCACCTAAAATCCGTACGTCCGCTTACCTAAAATATAACTTAGTGTTCCATGTCCTTGTCCTTACTTCCAGAGACGCTGCAGCGCCGAGTACAGCGGCCCGTATTTCGAATATCTTTCTAACGTTTTGAAAACTCCAAGTAAATATACTTCCGGGTGGCGTGCAACGTCTCGCGTCAGAGTGATAGAAATAGAAATAAGACTATCAGGAGTTCTACTGTATTCGTAACGTTCTATATACCACTTTTAATTAGAGTTTTCCCAGTTATAAATCCAC
The DNA here is from genome assembly GCF_964204655.1 of Triturus cristatus. Classification (NCBI taxonomy): domain Eukaryota; kingdom Metazoa; phylum Chordata; class Amphibia; order Caudata; family Salamandridae; genus Triturus; species Triturus cristatus. Next base: position 1,531,137,405 of record NC_140591.1, read on the forward strand.
TCAAGCTATATCAGTAAATATGATATAGTAATTGTTAAGGATTATTCTTTTTAAGTAGGGACGTGTAGGATACGTGTGAAAATCCCGTATATTAAAAGCCTGAATATTTAAACCCTTTATCATTTGTGATCTCGTGTAATCACCAAATTAACTCTCGAAGTTCCGAGAACGCAAGTATACAAAATAAGGTTTAAAATGAAACGAGACTTAATACCATTCAAACAGTCCGGCGTGCACCCAAAGTGTGCGTGTCCCGGAATCGCCAACGCGTCTTCAAACTAACCTCAAGCTTATAGCCCTTGATATATATAAAACAATTTCGAAGTAGATTAAAAGCAATAAGTGTATTGGTGAAACAGCAACACTCGTTTAAAACTATGTTATTTATTAGTATCCTTCGGTTTGTGTGCCCTTTGTGTGCCCTTAAATCTCTCCATCTGTTCAAGCCTTTGGAAATTTGAAACAAATAGAATTAATTAAAAGGAAATGAGCTAGAATTATAGAATTGGGGCTATACATACATCAGGACATAGACAAAATTAAATCAAACATCGTCTGACTTTGTATAATTCCATCACCGTTGTCTGTCAAAATCTTAATCATTCCATCCATCATTGTACACAGTGATTCATATTTAAGTCTCATTAAGTCACTGTGACTTACAACTTTCAAATGATGCTATTTCTGTGCTGACTAGAGGAATGAGCTTTTGCCCCAAGAATGTTGGTAATGTATGTGATGTCAAGATTGACCTGTTTAAGTTTATCAGGTGCATGAAACCGAAGAAACACTTTGGATCTACTGATGTTGTCAATAAAAGCATGAACAAACATTTGGGTATGTCTCTATTGAATGAGAATTCAATACAAGACATTTTAGACACCAGATTGCTTTTATCTATCACGGATTGTGAAATGAAGTGATTACTGCAGATTCTGTCATGAGAGATTTGGACATCACTACTGATTACAACATTTCCAGCAGCTTAAGGGAGAAGTCCAAATGGACACCCACTCTGATCACTGGTAATAATGTAGATGTTTTCTACAGATTGGTATTGGCAGACCTAAACAAACACGAAGACAAGAACAACGCATCTAATTCCAAAACAGACAATCTATCTAGAAGTGAGCGAGCAGCTCTCAAGGAGTTAAGTACCAATAATAACATCACCATACGCGAGGCAGATAAGGGAGGCAATATGGTGATCATGCGAAGTATAGATTATAACAACGAAATCATGTCACAACTTGCAAACCCAGAATGCTATGAGCCCCCACACAGTAACCCGATTTGGGCCCTTATGGACCACATCAACACACACCTTAAACGTTGGCATGGACAGGGATTAATTGATGATAATGAATTGAATTTTTTGAGAGTGGACAGGCCGAGATTCCCATGCCTATACACACTACCCAAAATTCACAAAACATCACCATTTCCCCCAGGTAGACCCATTATATCGGGCATTGGGGGTCCTACCGAGAGAATATCCGAGTACGTGGACACATTTCTTAAACCCATGGTAGTCAACCTCCCATCATACATCAGAGACACCAAACACATCCTCAGCACCTTAACTGATTTCAACTGGGAGGATGACATGATTATGGTGACCCTGGATGTCACGGCTTTATATACCAGCATCAAGAGGGAGGGAAGGATGATGGCTGTTAGAAGAATGTTATATAACAGATCGGCAAATGCTTGGGAACACACTGAGATGTTAATGGAGATGGTGTAATTAGTACTGGACAACAATGTATTCCTTTTTCAGGATGGATGGTACAGACAGAAACAGGGTGTGCAAATGGGTTCCAGATTCTCTCCCTCGTACGCTAATCTCTTTATGGGATGGTTCGAGGCGACGAGGATCTGGGGCCCATTGGGCACAGAATGGAATGATTCAATATTGTACTGGGGAAGATAACTAGATGATTGTTTTATGATATGGACAGGATCCCAGACGAAACTGACTGACTTTATCAGACATCTCAATTCTAATGAACATAATATTAATTTTACCTCAGAACAGAGTAGAGACAAGATCTCATTCCTGGACGTGGAATTTTATGTAGAAAACAAATGTTTACAGAGTAGACTGTTCAGAAAAGAGACAGCATGCAACTCTATACTCCACGCATCCAGCTCACACCCACAGCACCAAATCCGGTCTATCGCATATGGGGAATTGGTGAGGGTGAGGCGTAACTGCAGCACAAACATTGATTTTGAATCCCACAAAAAGAGCACCATAGCTAGATTCAAGAACAGAGGGTATAATCATGAGACCTTGAGGAGAGCTGAGAAGAGAATTGATACAGTCACAAGGGCAGATACTTTAAAAGAGCGAACAGTGGTCAATAAGGACGACAATAAGATACGGTTGGTAACTAGTTTCAATGACTGGTCTGGTATTCTGAAACGGAGCCTTAATAAACACTGGCACCTACTAAAGGCAGACAAATCCCTCTGCGATGTGATCACAGACAAACCAGATATCACTTACAGACGAGGCTTCTCACTCAGAAACATTCTGAGCCCTAGCTATCCGACACCCAAGAATAAAGACAATTGGCTGACCCAACACTCTATTGGGTTTTTTGGTTGTGGACAATGCACGGCTTGTCAGTGGGCGCACTCTAGAATCACTGAATTTCAAGGCCCTGGTGGGAAGACATGCAAAATTAGGACCAACATCACGTGCATCACCAAATTTGTGATCTATGCTATAGAGTGTAAATGCGGAAAGAGATACATTGGCAGCACCATCAGGCCCTTACGGGACAGAGTTAGGGAACACATACGAGCAGTTAAAAATGGAGATATGAGATACCCTATAGCAGCACTCATATCTATCTGCTCAGAACAAACTGCCAACAGATGTTTTGAATTTTACGGTATTGACCATATACCCAGACACCCAAGGGGTGGAAATCGAGAACTAACACTGAGACGTAAGGAAGCATTATGGATTTTGAAATTGAGGAGCACAGAATGCGGCTTAAATATCGACCATGAGCTACATTATTTCCTAGGCAGATAGGATGTGCGCTCATTTATTTATTTTCTTGAACAAAGATTATTGTACCTGTCACAGTGACTTAATGAGACTTAAATATGAATCACTGTGTACAATGATGGATGGAATGATTAAGATTTTGACAGAGAACGGTGATGGAATTATACAAAGTCAGTCGATGTTTGATTTAATTTTGTCTATGTCCTGATGTATGTATAGCCCCAATTCTATAATTCTAGCTCATTTCCTTTTAATTAATTATATTTGTTTCAAATTTTCAAAGGCTTGAACAGATGGAGAGATTTAAGGGCACACAAAGGGCACACAAACCAAAGGATACTAATAAATAACATAGTTTTAATCGAGCGTTGCTGTTTCACCAATACACTCATTGCTTTTAATCTACTTCGAAATTGTTTTATATATATCAAGGGCTATAAGCTTGAGGTTAGTTTGAAGACACGTTGGCGATTCCGGGACACGCACACTTTGGGTGCACGCCGGACTGTTTGAACGGTATTAAGTCTCGTTTCATTTTAAACCTTATTTTGTATACTTGCGTTCTCGGAACTTCGAGAGTTAATTTGGTGATTACACGAGATCACAAATAATAAAGGGTTTAAATATTCAGGCTTTTAATATACGGGATTTTCACACGTATCCTACACGTACCTATTTAAAAAGAATAATTCTTAACAATTACTATATCATATTTACTGATATAGCTTGAGTGGATTTATAACGGGGAAACTCTAATTACAAGTGGTATATAGAACGTTACGAATACGTTAGAACTCCTGATAATCTTATTTCTATTTCTATCACTCTGACGCGAGACGTTGCACACCACCCGGAAGTATATTTACTTGGAGTTTTCAAAATGTTAGAAAGATATTCGAAATACGGGCTGCTGTACTCGGCGCTACCGCGTCTCTGGAAGTAAGGACAAGGACATGGAAAACTAAGTTATATTTTAGGTAAAAGGACGTACGGATTTTAGGTGAGACGAGCATAGATAGTTACCACCATAAATAACTAGAAAATCTTGTTTGACTCGAGACATGGACTCTGGGAATGAATTAAAATAGAATTTGGGCTTCTTCAAGATATTTACGCAGCGATTTTTCTGAGTTTTGAGATTGTGGTGTTTGTAAGCCCGTTACTGTGAATTAGTGTGGAATATTCATGGGCGCAGCTATATTATTTACAGACTAATGCCACACACACGCTACGTTGTGAACAAGATTGTGGAATCACAGTGTCCCCGTCCAGGATTAGACCCCCATGTGGTCCGGAATTTTAACCACATAAGAAGTAGGTTATATTTTATTCATGAATGATACTTTAGATTTAGATCCTCGTGGACAGAGTACTAATACAGTTCTCCTGGTGTTGTTTTTTCCTATTTTGTTAGAAATCTATTTTGACAGAAAATAGGTAATTATGCTTGGCCACGGGTCCCTGCGGACTGCGTGAAGTACCACAGATTGGCATGCTGGCTTGATGTTCACTATGTCACGTTGGTTCCGAGGATCGTTTTCTACTTATTCTGTTATTAGGCGTTAATTTGTCACGTGTGTTTTCTCACGCTCTTTCCTTATCTCTCCATCCGTGGGGGTCTCTCTCTTACTAGGCTCTTTTGAACTTTTGGCTCATAAATTTACATTTCTTTAAATTTACTTGTAATATATTATCTGCAATGCATGTAATGAATTTGCCTTGCTTTCGGATCACATTGGGCTCATATCTATGTCGCACTGGATTGCGCCATAACGCTTCTACTCTTTATTTATCACTTCTGTAATGACCTGCATATGACAGTCTATGATGTTTAAATTTCCCATCTTCTCTTTTTTCGGATTACAACGATTGCATATTAATTTTGAATAACCCCTCACAATCCATAAATTTGTGATGCAAGTTGGTATTTGTTATTGTTTTATTTGCACAGCCTTGAGGAAGTCGTGGGATTACTTTCCCGTTACGACGAAACACGTGTTGGCTGTGACTCTGATGTTCCGTTCAAGAGCTTCTTGAAATAAAGAGCAAAGAAGAAGACTCCGTATACGAATCATTGATGTTTATGTACTGTATTTGACCCACAGACGCTAAACGCTAGAAATTTGAATAATCACAATTTCATGTATATCAATCTTTCCATGAGGTTACACCTTAAATGTGCTGGTTTAACAATATCTGTGCCACACATATGTTGTGTAAACATGTATATATCTATGGCCTTTATTTAGCCCTTGGTGTGTGGCCTGTTGGCCTGCCTAGATTTCAGAGGTTTTGACCTGGTGGAGAAATGTCCACCTTATTCATAGAGCAAAAGACACACAATTGATGGATGGAATGCAGAACAAATCAAACATTCACCCCCCAGTTTAAACTGGGGTGGCGTGGTGAGCAAAAGAATGATGGATTTAACCCAGATCTCTTGACTGGGGGCGAATGTTTTGATTTGTTCTGCATTCCGTCCATCAATTGTGTGTCTTTTGCTTTCTCGCCCTAAGTGCGCCAGGTATGCCCAGACGTGGGTCCTGGGCTCACTGTGCCACTGGAATCAAGCTATCCTGGCTGAAGAGGGGTGAAACCCCAAAACCGGTCCTAGGATGCTTGCTTCCGGTCCAGGGAGGACCTGGATTGGCAGTCCGGGCTGGACTGTTCCCATGAGGCACAGGGTCAAGACTGATTTGCATATGGCCAGTCTAAACTGGGGTGGCGTGGTGAGCCAAAGAATGATGGATTTAACCCAGATCTCTTGACTGGGGGTGAATGTTTTGATCTGTTTTGCATTCCGTCCATCAATTGTGTGTCTTTTGCTTTCTTGCCCTAAGTGCACCAGGTATGCCCAGACGTGGGTCCTGGACTCACTGTGCCACTGGAATCAAGCTATCCTGGCTGAAGAGGGGTGAAACCCTAAACCCGGTCCTAGGATGCTTGTTCCCGGTTCAGGGAGGACCTGGCTTGGCAGTTTGGGCTCGACTGTTCCCATGAGGCACAGGGTTAAGACTGATTTTCATATGGCCAGGTCTAAACTGGGGTGGCGTGGTGAGCAAAAGAATGATGGATTTAACCCAGATCTCTTGACTGGGTGCGAATGTTTTGATTTGTTCTGCATTCCGTTCGGGAAATGACGTCACAGAGTAGGAATGTGGCTGCTGCTTTGGCATCACAGTGGACACATAGTCCAGCTTCGATCCAGCGTGAGAAAGGGCATACTACCACAATGAGATAGCGGTAATTTTGGCATCGATCAATCATGTCGACATAGTTGATGTGGAGTTCTTTAAAGGGGCCAGAGGGTTTAGGGATGGTGGAGGCGACTGTTTTGAGAGTTGGGTTTGTCGAATATTGTTGGCAGATGAGGCATTTATTAACAAAGAGTTGTATCTGCTCGTGGGCATTGGAAATGAACCAATCTGCCTGTAATGTTGTGGACATATTATCTCGGGAGACATGTGTGGGAAGGTGTAGTTGATCTAGGGCCACTTGCAGAAAGGCCAGTGGCATGACAGGCTCTCCTGTCTTGGTCTGCCTATAAATGAAATCAGCAGGGTCCTGCTGTACTCCCCTCTTCTTCCATAACTCTTTCTCTTGATCTGGCGCACTTTCTTGTATTTCTCTGAGATGTAATTGGGCAATGTGATCATATTGTTGCGTGTAGTCAATAGTATATGGGGTGCTTGTGTCAAGTGTTTCTTCATTCATGTCTGTCTGCTCTGCTGGAGATACTCTTCCTTCTGTCTGCTCTGCTGGAGTTACTGTTTGGGCAAGGAGGATAGGGGCGTTGTGAACGTCTGGGAGAGGGGCGTTCTGAGCATCTAGTGCGGCTACAGGTGGGGGGCCTCTGGCTGCGGCTTTTGCTGCCCAGTCTGCCAGAGCGTTACCTCAGGAGACAAAGTCCTTTCCATTAGTTTGTGCTGCACATTTGACTACAGCCACCTCGCCTGGCAGTGTAAGGGCTTCAATTAGTTCTTCTAACAACTGCTTGTGAATCACAGGCGTCCCATCTGATTTCAAGAAATCCACGCCTTTTCCAGCGCAAGATGTTGGAGTGTGTTGTTGTTGTCACATATGCAGAGTCTGAGTAAACAGTGATGCGGTCGTCAGCCCCATTGTTCAAAGCGGCAATGAGCGCCACTAACTCGGCTGCTTTGGCTGAGTAATGCGGAGGTAATGCAATCTGCTGTACAATGTCTAGGGAATCAGAGGACTCATGCTGTTGGGCCCTAACCACTGCGGCTCCTGTGTATCTGATCCCTGTTTCTTGGTCAATGGTGGAGGACCCGTCAACAAAATATACAGTGCTATCTGGCAAGGGGTCCTCTTTCGCTGCTCCTGACTCATCTGGAGAGTATGTGGCACAATCATGGGTGTCATCATCTGAAGCTGCAATGGGATGGGCAAAGAACGTGGCAGGATTGACGGTGTGACATTTGATAACTTTCAGATAAGGCAATGACAGTATGACTTAGTAACCTGACACTCTTTGTGTTGTTAATGTTGTCTTGGGGTACTTTTGTCTACAGCGAATACTGCTGTGGCAAGAGCTTGCACGCATGGGTAATGACCTTTCATGACAGAGTCTAACATGCCGCTGAAGTAGGCAATGGGCTTATGGTCCATGGGGTATTTTTACGTGAGTACTGCAGTCATGACTTGGCCGTCATAATGAGTGAACAGGTAGAATTCTTTTTTGTAGTCAGGTGAGCCTAATGCTGGTGCGTTTGTTATTTAATCTTTTAACTGTTTAAAGGATGCTGTCATCTCAGGTGTCCAGTCTATTTTGTTGTGTCTGTCCTTGGCCATTTTAACTGCTGTCAGCAAGGCGGACATAATTCACTAGTACTTGGAATTTCTGCAGGTCCTTGACTGTCTGTGGCTCAGGGGTGCACTTAATTGCCTCAACTCTATCTGGCGTGACTCGTCTTCCTGATGCTGACAGTAATTGGCCAAGATAGTGTGCCTCTTTTTGGCAATACTGAAGTTTGTTTTTGCCCACTTTGTAACCTCTGTGTGCTAAGGTAGTAAGCAGCGAAGTGGTGTCCTTCCTGCATTGTTGTTCTGTGAGACTGCAGAGCAAAATGTTGTCGACATATTGCAGCAATGTGCTGTCACATTGGAAATTTGATAAATCTTCTTTGACGACTTTGTTAAAGATGCTGGGGGACTCGCAATAACCTTGTGCTAATCTTCTATATGTCATTTGCACACATTTGTACGTAAAGGCCAATAGGTATTAACTGTCTGGGTGGAGGGGGACTCTGAAAAACGCATTTTTCAGGTCAGTCACGGAGAAGTACTGTGCATTTGGGGGAACATTTGTGTGGATGACAGAGGGGTCTGGGACGATGGGAAACTCTGGTATGACTATGTTGTTAATTGCGCAAAGATCATGTACTAGTCTCCATTGGTTTGTCTTCCCCTTTCGTACCGGAAAAAGACATGTGTTACAAGTAGAAATGCATGGGTATATGACTCCCTGTTCCAGCAGGGCTTGTATGGTGGGGGCAATACCCTCCTCTGCTTCCTTAGACAACGGATACTGTTTTATTCTGGGTAGCATGGCACCTTGTTTCAGCGTTATCTTGAACGGTGCAGCAGAGTTATTGAGGCTTACGTCATTTGGGCCTGTAGTCCACAGTTGTGGCGGAACCTGGGCCAAATCTGCTTCACGTACAGAGTCATACTTCGTTATGGCAGTGGGTGTTCTCATTTCCACTGTCACTGAGAGGGGCACTTCATTCAGATAGACTATTTCACTCTTTGAATAGTATTCAGGGGGTCCAAAGAGCTGGTCATCTGAGATATCCCTGACTAAGCCTCCTGGCATGATGAAGATGACAAAAGCCCAGGTACGAGCATCGTCATCAAATGCTTGAAATGCTCCATATGTAGGTGTTATTTCGAGGATGCATATGTCTAGAGTCAGGTGCTTGTCAGATATTTGCAAGCTTGATGCCTGTGACCTGAAAAGGAGCTCTTTTGGTAGCTGAACAGTGTGACCTTTTAGTTCTGGGGTGGTGGCAATTATTGTGTGGACTACCATAGAAAAGGCGTGTTCATCCACTGGGCGTGCCCTAACCTGACTGCTCAGGGAGGAGTCTATTGTGACAGCCATCATTCTAGCCAGTGGTGTACCTGGTATTGAACAGGTCATTGTTCCATTCTCATCGAAGTGTATGGTCATGTTCAATTTTGCCATGAGGTCATGTCCTAAGAGATTCACTGGAGACCGTGGTGAGTAGAGCAGTTGTTGCTCCACCACATGACCTCCAATCTCTATGAGTACTGGTTTAGTGAAAGGGACCCTTGCTATTGCCCCAGAGAATCCCTGTGTGTCCGCTATCTGATCTGAAATGGGTAGTGGCCTGCCTGTAATACAGGAGTATGTGGCGCCTGTGTCAATGAGAAAGCTGTATGTTTCATTTTTTATCGTGACCAGGACGGTGGGGTCGTCTTCACCGTCCATGGTGCATTACAAAACTGGGCACACAAGAGTTATCTGTGGGCTGTCCTAACCAGTGTATCCTCCTGCTTGGTATTGCTGGATGGTGCCTTGTGTGAACGGGTTGCTAGGGGTGCTCACCGTGCCCCCTAGGGGCATAGAATTTTGTGTTTGGGGTACCACCTGGTACGTAGGGGCCTGCTGTTGCTGTCGTATTGGAACTGGCATTTGCCGAAGGGGTGGCTGGGCTTGGGCCATCATGGTTGCTTGGAGCTGTGCTTGCTGCATGTTTTGCTGTTGGAATGGTTGGACGTAGGTGTATGGCATTTGGGGTTGTGGATGTGTTTGCTGTTGCTGGAATTGGGGCGGTGTTTGTTGGGTGGGACTCATGTACTGTTGATTAAGATCTCGCAATTTAGTGCGGCAATCCCTTTGCATGTGGCCTATTTTGTGGCAATAGAAACAGGTATGCTGTCCTGGCTGTTGTTGGAACCTCTGCTGTCCCATTCCACTACCTCTTCCCTGCATGCCTGTGTTCCTAGTGGTATTGTTTCTGTTGTTGTAATAAGGTTGCTGGCCTATGCTGTAAGCAGGTTGTGCTGGCATGTAAGCAGGTTGTGCTGGCATGTACTGTACGAGGGGCTGTGGCTGTATGTACTGTGCAGCAGGCTGTGGCTGGGTCTGTGCGTATTGTACGGCAGTTTGTGTCTGCAACTGTTGGGGGACAGGCTGCATGTTGCCTGCGAGGGCATTCATGGCAGCCTGGGGGAATGTGGTTACTGCCGTCATCTGACTAACAGGTGCAGCTATCATGATTGAGTCTGGTGTCTCCTTTTTCTTATTAAGTTTCTGTTGCACCAATTTAGCACCTGCATTCTCTATAGATAGCTGTCTATTCTTTTCCTGTTCCTGCCTCTTTTTGCAGAAATGTAAAATGTGATCCTGTATCTCAGGCCATGGTTTTGCTTCCATAGCTACAACTCCATCCAACTTTTCCTGTATGTCCTCAGGCAGTCCTCTCTTGACCATGTGGTAGAAAAGCCGGCTATTCCCTCCTGTTGCGTTCCATTTGTCTCCTAACTCCTGATGCCATTTTTCCTTAATTCTTGAGATAAAGTTAATTGGATCCTCATTCGCCTGCATTGTTAGTGACATGAGGGATCCAACATCGGGGACATCCGGAAATTTTATACGCAGTTTGGCCCATACTGGTGTTCTTATTTTGTCAAATGATTCCCCATCATATTTCGTCTCAGTCATGGTTATTATGTTATTACTGACACTTTTGAAGATGGCCTCTGCTTCTTCTTCCATGATGGAGATGAGCAGACTCTTCATATCACCTATCCCTAGGTTGTTACCAGCAGTATTTTTTTCCAGGGCCGCTATCCATTTGCCAGCATCCTCCGTGAGGGGTGGGAGGAGTTTTTGGAGATTCTCTTTGTCCATGTGAGACCATGGGACATATATGAGTGTGTCAGCGGCATTTTTATACAACAGTGGCATCTGGTATGTCACTCCTGTGGGTCGTGTGCGGTCATATCTACGTGCATATTTCTGCCAGACCCGTAGGCCTGGACGCATATAGTCATAGTCCCAGTCATCATCCCCTGCTCCCTCCAGGATGCATTCCTCGGCAATTGCCATGTCCTGTGGGGCAAATGATCCTTCTCTAGGCCAAACATTCATTTGGGGTGCATTGACTTCTGTCCATCCTGCCAAATTATCTGAGAAGGGATTGACATAGTAGTCTGATCCCTCTCCAAGTGTCACTATCTCGTTTGGTGTCAGGCCATTTTTCCCCGGGGCGCCTGGTCTACTGAAATACATGTTGCTGCACTTTGCCGCTCTAGTGGTACGCATAGAGGCAGAGCCGGAGACGTTGTACATTATGTCATTGTCTGGTCCTCCGTGCAACCCTAGTACTCTGAGGGTCTTCACCTCTGTTGTCCTAGGCTTCCTTTTCGCTCCTGTGTCACCTGCACTTTGGTGTTCCTCGCGTATTGGGCTGGGCGGGTCTGTCATAGTTGTGGTCCTTTCTAGGGATGGTGTTTGTTGTGCGGTGTGGGGCTGAGCAGCGGCTTTGTGCCAAGGGGAACGTCCACTGTGGCACAATCCCCCATTCCCCTCCGTGTCCCCAGAAGTGTATGAGTGTAATGTTGGTCGGGGCAGGGTATCTATTGTTGCCTGGCAGTTCGATGGTGCAAGGCTCATTCTTCTGAGGGTGTCAGTTATTTTGTCGTTTCATTGTTCTAATTTAAATGACGTATGTCGGAGTGAGTGAAGTATATCGCCGGTATCGGGGCTGGGTGGTGTTACTCAGAAGGAGTGGAATGGAGGGTTGATATGGTGGAAGAGTTAGATGAGTGGTCAGGCCAAAGCAGGTCAGGACGAGTGGTGTCTGGAGATGGCGGGAGAGATGTATGTGCGCGGGCGGCAAATAAGTCAGTCAAGGATAGCGTAGAGGCGCGGACCTGAGTATTAGGGGTGAAGATGACCCCCAGAATTTCCCAAGTGGCAGAGAGGATGTCGCGTTGATGGTCTGTAAGTTCAGTTAGTTCATTAAAAGTAGTGTTATGGACGGCTAGAGCAGTGCCGTGCACTAGATGGATATTGAAATTGATGATAAGTGGAGGGTATTGGACATAACGGTCAGAGAGGGCGTGGTGATGGAGGCAAGGAGCCAAGAAGGAATACTACGACCCCCCTTTGGCTACCAGTTGCAAGGCAACTGGGAGACAAAAAAACGTCTGTGATAGGGAGTGGAAAATGATGTGGGACAGGATGCAGAACAAAAAGGGTAGGAGTCAGGGGGCGCTGTATGAGAGGCCTGCAGCCTACCTGGTGGGACGCAGCTGTTAAGTGCACGAGAGGTGTAGCACTGCAGTCCAGGCAACCCCTAACTGGCAGCCATGGCACCCGGCTATTGTGTGTGAAAGTGTCAAGAGCAGCAACAGGTAGATGAACTAACTGGCATCCATGGCACCCGACTACTGGGCGTGTGAAAGTGCCGAGGAAGCAACAGGAGAGGCAGGGGCTGAGGTATGACAAGAGGACCTAGGCACTGTGCTATTAAAAGACCAATACACAAGCACAAAGCATGAAGCACAACGAGACATAAAAAAAGACAACAAAACGTTAACCAGAGTACAGTAATGAAAAATAAATGAGGAGACAATAAAATTGAGGCATAGTGAATAAATGTTGTACAGTCAGAAACCTAGATATGAATTCTCAGTACGACAAAAAACCCGAGATCAGACAGCAAGAGAGAGAGAGAGCAGCACTGAGGAGGCAGACCACGAGAGAGAGCAAGAAAACAGGAGGTGCGGGGCGGAGGCGGGGGCACGAAGCCGAAGAGCAGAGAGTGCAGAGAGAGGGGGAGGGCAAGGGCAAGGATGGGGAGAGCAGTGTATATTGCAAGATGAAGAAAGGGAAGAAGAAAGAAAGAAACAAAGGGGTGGGGAGGGTTGAAATCAGAAGAGAAGGGGAGAAAGAGACACACGACGACAGCCGTGACTACACCAGGGGTATAGAGGGTGCGAATTGAGGCAAGAAAGAACGCTACAGAGGATCGAGGAGTCGGACAGAGAGAGAGCCCAAAACCCCCACCTCACAACCACATACCAGGGACCAACCGGAGTAACTCAAGGGAAAAAAATGAAAAACATCCCTGACTCACCCAGTGGTTGGCAGTGGAAAGAGAAGGGGGGTCCATGGGCAGTCCACTGAGTGTCCCAGGTCCGCTGCATGTGGGATCAGTCAGCACGATGGATTTGTGGTCGCCAGCTGAAGAAAGGTAAGTCTAACCCCACCTGGTGTGGTCTAAAACAGCTTAATCACAGTTTGTCTAAAAATAATGAACACAAGTGTGAGACAAAGACCTTGCACTGGAGTGGCACTTTATTCACTAAGTCATTAACACAGCAAAATAAATATATTCATCTATTCATTAGCTTAGAGAGAATAATAAGATCACAGTTCAATCAGCCAGAAATAGCAACACAAAATACTTATCAATAAACGTGCAGGTGCCTGGAATGCAATCCTGAAATGAGAAAACTAACCATCCAAGAATTACAATTTTAAAAGTACAATAAATGCAATGAATTGGGTGAGGATGAAAAACCTAGCATAAGAGAAGAGGCTAAAAAAGAGAAAAAATGTTATCTAGATTGGGCTGTACCACCTGAGAGAAGGCTTTCCAAGCCCAATGCAGATATACGGCCGGCCGGGAGCCCACAGCGAACAAGGCACTGCAAAGGAGTTCTGGGCACCCACTGGGGTGTTGGCTATTTATACCTGTTTGAGACAGAACTATAAAACCACATTTGATGCAGGTTCTTGACAGCACACCTTCAGTTATGTTGCTAAAACTCAGAGAACACAGAAGTGGTTTCACAGTGGTTTCACAGTGGTTTCACAGTGGTTTCACAGTGGGTAGGTGTTTGATCGGATGGTCAGCCATGCTTGACCGCAATTTATAAACAAATCATATTTTTATCATACATTTCTCTGAACGTGTACATGAAAGTGGAACTTGAAACAGGTGCTGTTGAGGCAAGGTGCTGTCTTTTGGTTATATTTGAGCAAGCTCGGGAAAAAATGAAGCAACAATACTTGTGAAACTCCGAAGATGTACCAGCTGGTCTCATCTATGTGTGACATAGGCTATTCTTGCAACTATGGAAAGTTCATGGTTGGCCAAGCTGCCTCGCAGTGTTGGGTATAAGAGAAATTCATATTTGAGATCAGTGGGGCTTAGTAGATTTTATTTGAGGAGGATAAGAACTGAGGCACTGGCCTTGGGCCTATGTGGAGGTGTGAGTTACTATGGCACTAGAGACTGTGTAAGATAAAAATGGTCAAGTTAGCACATTTCCAGGTTGTAGTTGGTAGGGCCTATACAGGGACCTTCATGCTGCATGGGTCGATATTTATTTATTTATATGGTAAAACATGATCCTCCATCAGAAGTCCTCTAGGCAAACCAGCAAGTTGAAGCAAACTTGCAATTCGATAGCAGGGCTTCGTCAAAAGTCCCCTGTTGGTCATCAGTTCTCCAGGCAGAAAGTTTGCAAAAAGATTTGCTTCTTGCATCTTGGTGGTCAGTAGGAGTACACTCTAACACCAGTCTAGGGTCCAGGTTAGGACTTACTACAATTGAGGCCAGCAGCAGGGCCCAGGACAGGTCCAGTTGTAACTGGTCAGCTGGGCAGTTGCAGGGACAGAAGGCTCTGGAAGCTATTGTGTCACTTCTTAAACTGGAGGTCAGTCAGCTGACACTTCGAGTCACTTCTGGGGTTCTACGTTCAAACCAAATGGGTCTAGTCTTCCTTTATGTTATTTAGACAACAGGGCAGTCCTTCTTATGATTCTTCACAGGTCCAGCAGTGTTCTGAGGAGAGTTCGATGGGGGTCAACTCTTATGCCCAGTGCCCGGATATGGGTCAAGGGCAATCCTTCGTCTGCCTCCGAAATCAGTTCTCGTCACAGTTCCTTCCCTCCCATTGGCTTTAGAGTCAACCTGACTTGATACACAAACACAAACACAAAAGGGAGGCGGGCCTAGGTGTTAGCTTCATCTGTCAGTGACAAGGTAGGCATCCTGTGATGCTAAGGAAGAGGCTAGGCATAGTCCACCGGCCATCCTGTCACAGGAAGAGACCCGCTGCTCAAACCCATAGCCCTTTGTCCACTGTCTGGGAGCAACACAGATCTCACTAAGGAGGACCTATCCGCGGTCAGGTGGCAGCTGGACACTGACAGGAAAGTCTTTTGGTTTTGAGGTAGGAAAAAGACAACTTTCTAAAAATGTTATTTCCAAAATTGTAATATAAAATACAACTTGACTATCAATATAGAATTTAACTACTATTAAAATGAGTCCTTGAAATATTTTTGTAGCTATTTCCAAACTAAATGTTGCACTTATTTCGTGTAATAGTATAAACCAGTCTTAACCTATGAGAGAGCCAGCCTTACCACAGTGAACAAAAACAGTTTGGCAGTTTTTACCTGCCAGAACATGGAAAACTTTAAATAAATATGTCCTACTTTTCAATACCATGCCCCCTGCCATCTGAACTTTCAGGCCTACCTTAGGGGTGACTTATAGGTATTAAAAGGAAAGTTTGTTAAGTTTAGGTTTGGCTGAAGGTTTTTTTGCCCGGTTGAAATGGCAGTTTAAAACAGCACACCCAGGCTGCAGTGGCTAACCTGGAATCCTGGAGGCATATTTAAAAAGGCTAGTTTCGGGAGTGGCCCAATGAGGGCTGCAGCCCGGTAAAAGCATTTAAGTTGCAGGTCCTGGCTTCAGGTGATACCATAAACTAGAGACTAACAAGCAAATTAAATGTGTCAGCCAGGTGTATACCAATTTTAACATATTTGAAAGGGGGGTACTGTAGTGTCTTGCTGGACACGTTCTAGTGTCTTAGCAGGCACTGAGTTTACCAGCCACTCCCAGAGAGAGTGGACACACATGCACCCCCCACCCATCCAGCACAGGCGTCACAAGTGATGTGACCCTGCTAATAAAAGGGCCCGGGTGCTCGTGCTCGCGGCCAGTTCACTAACAATACTTACAGGGCCTGTGCATTATTAGTAGCATGTGGGCCTGGGACCCACAACACTACATTGGCGACGAGGGGTTCTGACCCCATGCCGTGCTACCTGCGAAGGAACCCTGTGTTTGAGGGGGCAGAGATCGCTGCAGCCTACACGCATGAAGAGGGCACGACAACCGAGAAGACGGTGACCCAGCTTTGCCCAGCAGGATGAGAGGACAGCCTGGGGCCCACAACACTACAGGTACAAGCACTTTAGCACTGGTTAGGGGGTATAAACTGCAGAGACCTAAGGCCCAAAAAAATGGGTTCAGCAAGAGAAGTTAAAAATATGGGGGAAAACCACGCAAAAGATGCCCATTTCCAGCAGTACACCTGCAGGCATGGGTGGACGAAGACACGGCTCCATGGTTCTGCTACTAGCCCCCCCACACACATCCTGCCACAGTTTTTGTCGATTCCAGCCCCGCCTCTTTAAGCCGTTCCAATCAGGGGACTTTGAGAATGAGAATGTAGAGAACAAGGTCTGCTCTCCGTATCTGTGACATTCCTTCATCCTAACATTGGCTGCCAGGTCCATGGATTTGCAGAGGGAATCCTTCCCTATAATATTCAAATTGCAGGATTTATGCGACTCCTTGAAATTTCCCTTTCTCCTCTGTGCTAAATTACTTCATCTGATCCAGGGCAAAAAAGAAACGAATTGCATGGCATTGCTGTTGTAAACGGGTTTAATCAGAGGAGACATAGTGAATGTTTTGAGTAAAGCGAATCTAGCGTCACTTGTAAAAATAAATGGTGCAAGTCCACCCCCTGCTGGTCATCTATGCGTTTTACACATTGGGAACAATGCAGGCTGCTTGTAAGACGCATTGCATTGAACATTTCACGTGTGCTTTTTATTAAGAACATATTGGGAAATGCAGTATTAGATTTTGAAACCAATAAATACATGAAACAAAAACATAGCCCTTCTCAATATGTCGATAATTCTGAGAAGGTTAACGTCAATTTGTGCAGCCCGAGAAGGAGGAAATGCCTGCATAGCTCGTGAGGCCTATGCGCTTACTGCGGAATTCTGTATGGAATAGAACGTGAAGGTCATAGCGTCAATCCACGGAGCCTTCCATCCTTCCATCCTTCTGAGGAGGATAAATGAATACCACTGGGCTGTAAATTAGGTTTAGGTTTAGGGATTTGTAGAGTGCATGGCTACCCTTAGCATCCCAGCGCTATTTATGAAGCAAGGTAGGGGAGTTTCAGCGGATATTTAGGGGAACAGCCATGTTTTTAGTCTCTTTTGAAAGGTTGTTTCGTTCGCGATCATTCGAAGCTCTGGGTGCATACTGTTCCACAGCTTGGAGACCAGATGTTTGAATGACCTTCCACCCCATCTGGATCTCTTGATTCGTGAGGTGTTCATCAAGAACTTTGATGCTGACCTGCGATGCCCACTTGGTGAGTACTGCGAGATCAGGTCTCGTACCAGCGCGGGACCTTTCCCGTGTGTAGCTCTGTGGGCCAGATAGGGGGACTTAAATTTGATCCTGGCACTGACCGGAAGCCAGTGTGGCTCTCTGAGGGAGGCCCTTACTGACTGGTATTTGGGTATCTTCAGGAGTAGTAGTGCTGCCGCATTCTGTACTGTTTGCAGTCTGTCTGTAACGTATTTGGGGGAACCCAGATATAATGAGTTCCCGTAGTCAAGCCTTGACACCACTAAGACTTGAACCACTGTCTTCCTTGATTTTTCTGGGCGCAAGCTCAGTATTTTTCTAATCATTCGGAACATCCCAAAGCAGGTGTTTGCCAGTTCTTTTGCTTGGATCTCCATCGTTAGGTTCTGGTCCAGCCACATTCCTAAGTTTTTTATGAAGGTTTTGGGCGGGGGGGGGGCATTTTGATGGCCAGGGGTTCTCCGAGCGTGGGCTAAGGTTACTGCCCAGGATCATGAGCTCGGTTTTATCCCCATTTAGCTGAAGGCTGCAATTGGCCATCCAAGACCTGATTTTTTCCAGGCAAGGGGCAAGTTGCCTTTGGTCCGAGTTGATGGATTCTGAAATTGATACCACTAGTTGTGTGTCATCGGCGTATGACACGATGGACAGGCCAAACTCCTGTACTATATGAGCTAATGGACTCAGATATATATTAAAGAGGGTTGGGCTCAGGGATAATCCCTGAGGAACCCCCCATGGGGCTGAAAAAGCGTCTGAGAAGATTCCGACCTCCATGTATTGGAAGGATGTACCATTCAGAAAGGATGCTAGCCATTTGTTGGCTGTGCCTTTGATTACAATATCCTTGAGTCTATTTACCAGTACCTCGTGGTCAACGGTGTCGAAGGCCACACTAAGATCCAGGAGCACAATTGCTACGGCTCTTCCCTCATCTAGGATGCTTTTTAGTTTCTCGGTGACAACAAGCAGGGCCGATTCTGTGCTGTGATTTGGTCGAAATCCGATCTGTGTTTGGTGTATGAATACATCGTCTTCCAGGAATTGTGAGACAATCTTATTCACGTGTTTCTCTGTGATCTTGCCCAGGATGGGTAGCAGTGAGGTCGGACCGTAGTTTGTCAGTGAGGCGGGGTCGAGTTGGGTTTTTTTAAGTAGGGGTTTCACAATGGAATGTTTCCACTCTTTGGGTACTGTGCCGCTATCGAGGGATAAGGAGATGAGGTGGGAGATTTGAGTTAGAACACCTTTCCCCCTTGTACAAGAATGTGCGGGGGTGCTGGGTCTAAGGGTGACCCAGATTTTATATTTAGTAACAAGGAGCTAACCTGTTCCTCTCTCAGTTTGGGGAAAGAAAGTAGTTCAGGGAGGGGAGAGGGCAGTGACAGTTCTGTGATCTTGTGAGATTCTAGGGCGGTTATGGGGTCTTCGGTGGATGTTGCAGTCAGACTTGTGTTGGTGTGTAGTGAGTTGTAGATGTTTTCCACCTTACTCTTGAAGAATGAGGTTAGCTCATTGCATCTCTCTTTTGAGTCTTGGGACATGTTAGCACATGGGCCAATTGCAGAGAGGGACTTTACAATTTTAAACAGCTCCTTCGAAGAGTTGGGGGAGTTCTCAATTTTTTTCTCGAAGAATGATTTTCTTGTGGTATTGCTGGATGGCTGATTTGTAGGCAATTTTGAGCTCGGGGTCATACATTTTTCGCCAACTTCGTTCAAGTTTTCTTTTGGGTGACCAGCTCAAGACTGAACCAGTATGATCTGTTAGGGTTTTTTGGTTTAATTGGACCTGGCTTCCTGAAGTTCCGGACTATGGATCCATTTATCCACGATAACCAATTTTTATGGGCTTCTTCTAACTCTATGGATACTGGTGGAGCTGATGACTCAAGGTCTGTGACTCATGCTGCGGGGGCCTGCCTTGGTCATTTACGTCCCCAGACTGAGCTAACATTTTTGGGTTCTGTGAAATTGGGTTTTAGGAACTGGATGGGGACGAAGAAGTGGTCTGTCCATGGCACCTGTATGGGGTCGAGTGCTTCCAGTCTGGGGAAGTTTGAAAAAATAGGGTCTAGAATATGGCCTTTTTCGTGATTGGGCAGATGTACCAGCTGAGAAAGCTGTAGTGAATCTAGGTCGGCTAGGCATCTCATTGTTGAGGGGTTAGTGTGATTGTCCAAGTGGATGTTGAAGTCACCTAATACGGTAAAGGCGCTTTTCTCTATTATCAGGCTAGCTAAAATGTCTGGGGTCGCTTCTGGGAACGATGTACATATCCATAGATAAGGCATTCTGAGGAGCATTCAGGGGTGAGGGACAGTCTGAAAGCAAACGCCTCACACTTAGCTATGTTTAGGGGGGGTAATGACACAGGCAAGGTGAGATTTGCAAATAATAGCAATGCCACCTCCTATCGCACCCTCTCTGTCGAGGCGATAGATTTTAAAGCCCGGGGGAAGGGTGTTTACAATGTCTGGACTAGAGCTGTAGCGGAGCCAGGTTTCTGTCAAAAATAGGGCCTCCAGCTCTTCCTCCTCTATTAGAAGCTTCATCTCGATTGCGTGTTTTGGGAGGGATCTGCAGTTGATTAGTCCCATCTTCCAATGGTTGGTGAAGTCTAACTTTTCCCCTGTAACCTTTCTCTGTGGAGGCTTGGTCTTGCTTGTGAATCCACAGATAGGACAGGTCGGGGGCTCGTTCGCCCTTATAGAGGGCAGGCAGATGGGGTGAACTCCTGTGTTCAGTGCCTGAAGCTCTGTATTTGTGTATGTATAACATTTTGGAGGATCCCGGGTGAATTGGGCAGGGTTCCTGGCCCCTGTTCCCGTGCGGGCGCGGACGGGCGCAGACAGGCTTGCCTTAGGCGTGCCTTTGGCGTGCCAGCGGTGCGCCCGCTGTGCGCGTTCGCTGTGCATCGGCGCCATCCCGCTCTTAAATGCAGATCCGGGAAGTGCCTTTACGCTAAGACTAGACCACCAACTCGGAAAATGGCGTCCGTCTATTGGCCTCCTGGAAGTGAGTATTTCCGGCATGATGTACTCCCTCCACTCAATCAGCTACCAAAGCTGCAGTGGACCGGGGAGAGTCAGGAAGGCAAGTCTGGAGGTATTTGTTAAAATACTTTAGCAGCAAATTTATGTGCAACATTTAAAAACGATTAGTGTGCAACTTATAAAACATTTGAGAACAGTTAAAAAGGTGCCTTCTTGAGTCAAAGTGCAGAGTGCGCTCGTGGCGATGTAGGGCATCAAGTGAAGGTTTAAAAAGCAGTTTCCATGCAGCGCGGTGAATCTAGCTTCTTCAGCGCGCTTATCTGCAGAAAATGCCTATCTTGGTCATGAAATTACACTTGCTATTGCTACACTTTCAGACTTAGGCAATTAAGGGCTATATAAACAATATATATACAAACAAAAGGATACTATTATTCTTCATTGTGGTATTTTTATTGGAGTTGCCATCCGTAAGCAGCATGAAAAGCATACTTTATATAGCAACGCTGTCACATTGACACCCGAGTCCCTCCTAAACCGACCCATTTCATTGACAACTCATAAAAACATAAAAGAGCGGAGACTGCACTACATTAAAAGAGAAGCCCCGTTTTAGCAACATGTAAAACTTTCTTGGTTTGCCCTCAAAAAAGCACACATTACCATAGTACTCCCTGGCACTGAAGGGAACTACTTTGTGTGTGGAGGTGCTTCTCGTGAAAGAGCAGGAAGCTGTAACTCATGGTTAAGCCAGCCAATGTCTGAAGTGGACTGACACATTGCCCCTTAATTCATGCTCAAGTGTGGCTGAAAACCCCTATAAGTAGCTATGTTTTAATCTTTGTAAAATCAAAAGGTCTCAGCTAATGCAGATCTATAAATACCAATCATTCTGCCATTGGGAGAGGGAGAGGGTGTGGCTTAAGGGCTAGGGCGATGGCGACGGACGTTGATGCTGGGGAACCAAGTTTGATTCTGGCACTAGGTTCAAACATCCTGTGATTCTGGGCAAATCACTTTATCCCCCCTTGCCTAAAAAATCAAAATGAATTTGTCCATCAGTAATATGACTGGTGCTCATGTAAAGCGCTCTGAAACCTTTGGGCTGAGTTCCCACTATATAAATCTACAAAAAAAAAATTGGCTTCCAGAGACTTGCCTTTAAGGAGGAAATTAACAATGGAAATAAATAAGGCTAAAAGGAAGCAAAGAAAGAAGGGATAAAAGAAGGAAAGAAAGAAAATAGGCAAGTAAGAAGATAAGAAAGAAGTAAGGGAAGAAAAAAGAATAAAGAATAAAAGAAAAAATAAGAAAGAAAGGTAGGAAGGCAAGAAAGAAAGAACAAAAGAAAGAAGGAAAGACAGAAGGAAAGAAAGGAAGAAAGAGAAAGAAAGAAAGGCAAGATTGAAATAAAGAAGATAGAAACAAAGGAGAGAAGGCAAGAGAGTAAGAAAGCAAGAAAAATGGAAACAAAGAAGGAGGAAAGAAATAAAGAAGGAAGATGAAATGAAAGAAGTAAAGAAGGAAATACACTTCAAAATAGCGTTACAAGAGCTGGAAATTAAATGCGATCAAGGCTGGTTTTCTTCCTGGGCACAGTTCACTAAAGATTCATTGGAGAAATTGAGTCCAGAGTAAAAATGTTGTGGGGAATTGTCTGCTTATGCATTCACATGTATAACATTGAGGCTTTCAGTTTGTGCACTTTATGCACAGTAAAAAGAGGGTAACTTATTACAGAGCAGTTTTAAATGGATGCAACCTGTTATGCTGTGAAATACCATCAGTCAGATAAACAAAGGACATCACAAAAGGAATTTACAACAGCATTGTTGTATCACCAGCAGACTCAACTACAGCAACGCACTCTATGCCGGAATAAACAAAAACCTCACACGCAAGCTACAAAACATCCAGAACGCCGCCGCAAGACTGGTCCTCAACCTGCCAAAACACTGCCACATTTCCAAGCACCTGCGCAGACTCCACTGGCTCCCGATAGAGGCTAGAATCACCTTCAAGATTCTCACCCACGCACACAAAGCCCTCCACAACACCGGACCACCATACCTGAACAGCCGACTCAAATTCAACGCACCCCAAAGGACCCTACAATCAGTGCAGCTCTCCTACGCCATGGTCCCCCGCGGCAGAAAATCCAGATCGGGAGGCCGCTCCTTCTCCTTCCTCGCAGTCAAAGCCTGGAACGCCCTGCCGCTCCACCTCAGAAAGACGACATCTCTCCCCATCTTTACGAGAAACCTGAAAACCTGGCTCTTCTATAGACCTCCTCCTTGATGGACTGGAACCTGCACCTCCCCAGTGCCTTAAGACCCTTACGGGTGAGTAGTCGAGGTCTACAAAACTGTGATTTATTGATTAATTGATTGATTGATTGATTGATTGATTGATTGATTGATTGATTGATTGATTGATTGTCAGTCTGGTCTGCTTTCACCTCAGATTCCAAACACAAAGGCAACACTAAAGTAATTTTTGAGTAAAAACAAAGACACTGGCATTGAAGGGAACTATCTTGTGTGCATATCTGTTCATTGTGAGAGAGCAAAATGCAGTCACTCAAAGTGATCTAATCCAGAGGCTGAAGTAGGCTGAAGAATTGCTCAATGCTGTTTGCTGTAGTGGGCAAAAGCAAAATGTGAATGACACAACAGACCAATGGATGAAGAGAAGTGGCTAAAAACCCTTTAGGTAAGTATATTACACATATAATTTTAATAAAATCAAAAGGCCTTGTTAACGTCAGACCTAAAAACAGTCTGCTGCCTTTGCAAAGAGTGAATTGTTCATGTGCTTGGTATTCAGAAAGCTAGTCAACCAATCACTGCATCAAGAGCTCTGCACCCAGACACAGAAGGAAGTTGTGCACCTGTTTTGAATGAATTCAGACCTACGTGTGCTTTCCCTAACCTAGTAACTGTACAAGTTAGGATTAGGCCCAGGAATAATTTTAATTATGCTGGCATAATCAGAGTAATGTTGGTAATTCCAAGTTACTTTCTAATGTAGATTTACTAATAATAACGAGATTACGGCTGCTCACATAATTAAGAGTAATTCAGGGGGAATAATCCTACCACAAGAGCACATTTAGAAGACTTGCTATTTGTGTTCTGTGCATTTAGCGCTATTTCTGAATGCAAAATGCATCCTCACATCCACTTTGGACGCAAGGGTATATTTTGTGCCAAAAAATAGATCTAGATGTTGGGATCAAGGTGGGGAAAATTTTACCCAAACAGAACATTTAGCACTAGTTGGTTGTGCAAAATGCCTTCTTGCACCCATTTTGGACGTGAGAGGGGAATTTTGGGATAAAAAAGCACTAAATGCTGGGGTAAGTTGGGTGGACATCTTACCCCTAAGCACCTTTAGTCACCACGAGCAGTGGCTTGCGCTTGCTATTCATGTTCTGTTACATTTAACACTATTTGTAGCGCAAAATGCATTTTGGATGCAATGGGGCATTTTTGCATTAAGAAATAGCGCTAAATACAGAATTACTATTCTTGCATAATTACCCTTAAAGTCACTGAATTTTTAGGTAATTCTGCATGATTATGCTACACTAAATTAGGCAAGTTACACGCACCCCTAGTTAGTACGTAAGGTACAGATGGTACAGTTCGCAAAACAGATAGCTGTGGTTGCTGTTCTGTGTTCCCATTTGCAGTTGCAGAGAAACAGTGCCATGGTCTCTAATGCAGAATATAAAATGGGCTTTCTGGGCCCTGTTAAGACATTAAAAGACAGTCATAACTGGGGCAAAATAGACTTCAATCTCCAATGCGCCTGCATCTGCCCCACTTATGATAGCTAAAGCTGTATGCTACCTCACAAACAGCTGTGCATATTGCCCATAGTAGTAGCCTCAATCATGGGGAGAGGAGTTGGCCTAAGGTTTAGGGCACTCGACCTCGGACCTGGAAAACTGGGTTTGAGTCTCTGTAATGATGCTAAACATTAAGGGGCATATTATCAAGCCAGGTAATAAAATTATCGCCGCTTTAGTGGCAGAAAACTGCCGCTAAAACGGCGATAATGGGCTTGATAATATGCTCTATGGAATTCCAATTGAAACCCATGTTAGATGTGAAGGGCGTCTAACATGGGCTTCAATTGGAATTCCATAGACCATATTATCAAGCCCATTATCGCCATTTTAGCGGCAGTTTTCTGCCGCGAAAGCGGCGATAATTTTATCGCCTCGCTTGTTAATATGCCCCTAAGTAATTCTGGGCAAATCACTTATTCTCCCCGTGCCTAGCAAAAAAGGAATGCGTGTCCTCATGTAACATAACTGGTGCTATGTAAAGCGCTCTGATACCTGATTGGATTCAGGTAAAGTTTGCGCTATATAAAACTGCAAAAAAATAAAAAAAAGAGCTCAGCCCCCACATCCTTCTCTTTCCTACCTGCCAACTTGGTTAGTTCAGAAATGCTACTGGGATTTTGACAAAAAAAGAGTCAGGCATCCCTTTTGATTTAATTTGATTTGGTTTAACCTTTGTAAAGCGCAACCATTGCCCTGAGTTGTCTTGGTGCTACCTCTGACAGCAGGGACAGAGAAGAATGTGTTGGTGTTCCAGAATAAACTACTCAAAGATCTAGGGTGGCAGGCCAGGTCTTTAAATCCTTCCTGAACATAAGCAAAGAGGTCACGTTTTTTAGTTCCTATAGGAGATGATTCCCCGTGCACCGTATCAGGCTCCTGCCTCACCAGGTAGCTCCTCTGTGAGGGGGAACAATCCCTTCTCCAGCCGAGTTCAAACGGAGAGTCCTATTTGGAAGATACCATCTGAGCCTATCTCCCAGGTACATCGGGTCCTGCATGGCCTTATAGGCTGTACAGAGTCCCTTAAAGATTATGGGGCAGATTTATGTTAGACATGCGCCACTTTTACGTTGCCGTTGCGTCACTTTTGTGACGCAGCGGCGGCGTAAACCCTGCGCCACGTCTATGGAGATGCGTCACGGTGTAAAGCCCTGCGCCACATTAAACCTACATCAGGTTTAATGTATGCAGGGTGGGCATTCCATCGGAAGAAGCCTTGGAAAAGTGATGCAGTGAAATCTACAAGATTTCACTCAGTCACTTTTCCGACGCTGCTGCGTCAAAACCTTGCGCCTGCTTGAAGCAGGCGTAAGGCATGACGCAGCATGTTAGGTATGGGCAGCCCCTAAACATTGCTGGAGTTGCGTCGTGCTTGCGACACGACTCCAGCAATGCGCCGCCCTTACGCCATCAGAGGCTTTATTAACATTGAGTTCACGTATTATAATTGAGGTCTTGAAAATTGGCAATCCGTTTATGTTTAGAACAAAGTGGGAGGTCAAAGGTGCGTACCTCAGGGCGAACTTTAAATGTTTAAAGAAGGCATTTAATTATGTGTAAGGAGCGCGAGTGAGCAGAAAGAGAGAGAACATCAGAGCAGTATCAGCAGTAAAATTTAAAAAGCAGGGGAAGCAAATAAGTACGAAAGAATCAGGCAGAGGGCTGTGTTTAACAAAGCAGCATTCCGAGGGGAGCCAATGGTAGAATAATGTGGTGGACTTTAAATTTAGAACTAAAAGGATTAGTCTGAATGTTGCCAGAGGCTTCGCACTATAAGTTGGGGAACGGAAGTCTCAGTGTATGGACAGAGTTAGCACAGCAAGCAGGGAGTTTTCAGCTTGGGCAAAGCAATTCGCATTCAGTTTAAATAATAGAAGTATAATTTTGCGTATTAGAAAATGATTGTGTAATTAATATGTGTGTTTATTATCACTTGTAGTGACCCCTGACGAAGGGCCCCAGTAGCCCGAAATGCATTGGGTATTTTAATAAAAGCTGCCTTTGGATGAATAAGATGCGTCAGTACGTGTTATTGTAAAGAGGTCCGGATGGGCACATCAATGACATTAGAAATCTGGAAAATTGGCATGATACTGCACCTGTGGATCAAACTGGAGTTAAGAGGAAAAATATGCAAGCGAGTGATTACATGTCTTAAAATATGATTAATTGGTTTCAACATTAACTGAGGATTCAATGATTAGAGTGCTGTGCCTTTGGATTGGGGCGGATGTCGCCCCAAACTGTTATTCATGCAGATTTATGTTAGACATGCGCCACTTTTACGTTGCCGTTGCGTCACTTTTGTGACGCAGCGGCGGCGTAAACCCTGCGCCACGTCTATGGAGATGCGTCACGGTGTAAAGCCCTGCGCCACATTAAACCTACATCAGGTTTAATGTATGCAGGGTGGGCATTCCATCGGAAGAAGCCTTGGAAAAGTGATGCAGTGAAATCTACAAGATTTCACTCAGTCACTTTTCCGACGCTGCTGCGTCAAAACCTTGCGCCTGCTTGAAGCAGGCGTAAGGCATGACGCAGCATGTTAGGTATGGGCAGCCCCTAAACATTGCTGGAGTTGCGTCGTGCTTGCGACACGACTCCAGCAATGCGCCGCCCTTACGCCATCAGATGCGTCACGCATCTGTTTATCCTTGCGCCACGATGCGCTACATTGTAAATGCGGCACATCTGTGGTGGCGCAAGGGTAAACTTGCGTGACGCATCTTTCCTGGCGCATCCCTGCTGATTTGCAGGGATGCGCCAGGAAACATAAATCTGCCCCTATACGTTTTCTCACTGGCAGCCAGTGAAGACTGCTGATGGCTCAGGAGAGTGAACCATGTCTAGGGATCTTCGTAATAAGCTGGGCTGCTGCATTTTGCACAGTCTGCAAATTTCCCAAGTATTTCTTAGGCAGGTTAGAATAAAGCATGTTGCTGTAGTCTATTCTCGAAAGAACTAATGCAATAGCCACCGTTTTAAGCATATCTGGTGGATTAAATTGTGGGATTTTTCTAACTACATGCAGGGAGAAATAGAAGGCTGAAACAACTTTATTTACTTGGTTTAATGTCCTAATGGGGTGAATTGGAATTAGGGATTGACTTGCGCTTCTCAAATTACGTGTAATTTTATTCCAACACAGAATATAATCAGATGAGGTGCTCAAGGGGAGGGGAATCCCCCTAACCCTCCAAATGTAAGACCCTGAGGTTGTTACTTGGTTCTGACAACAGTCCTTGGCTCATGCATGCATCCAGATTAACAGAAAATTACAATGATTTCCACAAAACAAAGGAAAACGTGTGTTCAAATCAAATCAAAACATACTTTATTCGATTTTTTTTTCATATTAAAAATCATAAAAGTAACATGGTTAAAAGTTAATACTTTCACACATATATATATAATTATTTCCATCTGTTACAGAGATCACAATCCTACCAATCTACAAAAATTAAAAACAGACCAACATCCAGTTTTAGGCAGTTATACTTTTCCTTTTTCTCAATACCCTCTGGGGCATATCAACAAGGGCTTTATCTCTGCTTTTTTGGCTCTAAAAGCCAAAAAAGGAGAGATAAAACTAGCGCCCTATCAACAACAGGGTGCTAACATGCAAATTTGCATGTTAGCACCCTTTTACTCTACGCTTCCCCTTGCATCTCTAATGAGATGCAAAGGGGGCGTTCCAGAGTAAAATAATAGGAGAAATGTTGCTAAGCGACATTTCTCCTATTATCAAGAATATCACTAACCCTGTTAGAGACAAAAAAAGCAGCGCTAACCGCGGCTAACGCTGCTTTTTTACGTCTGGTATTTTTCTGACTTAGCCATGATATCCTATGGAAGGAGGATATCATGGCTAAGTTTGCCTGTCCCTATCAACAAGGTAACGTGAGATTATCGCTGGGTTTCCAGCGATAATCTCACGTTAGCCACTTAGCGTGAGGATTTTTATCGCTATTAAGATAAGCGTTGCTAATAGCACGCTATCTCAGCGATAAAAATTCACGCTAGCCGGCGATAATTATCCTCACGCTAAGTGCGCTTAGAGATAATTATCGCCGGTTGTTGTTGATATGCCCCTTTAATTTTTTAAAACGGCCTTAATTCCCACGCAGTAGACATTTTCCAACTTTTGTAAATATAAAAAAGCAGGGCGACATTTCTTCCATCCCCCTCCCTTCAACACTGATAAAATCCATCCTATTCTTTTGCAATGATAACATTTGCAAAATATAATCACATGTATTGTTGATTGGGTAGACTTATCATCACATGGACATTGGCATAAATCTCTGGTCCAGTCATTTGCCAAGGGGAGGCTAACTAAGCGATGGAAATTATTAAACCTTAGTCTAGTAAGGACATACATGTTGAACCCCCCTATGCACCAGACCAAATATGGTTGTATACTATAAGTTGGCAGAATTAGGTGGTGCTGGGTCACAGTACTTTTCTTAATTTACATTGCAACTCTTAAGGATTCTAAGTGCGTCAGGCATAACAATTTGTAGTCCTTCCTGGAAATAGTGCTCATAGTTTCAGGGTGAGTAAAAAAGTCATGTTTATCCAAATCTTTTACAAATGTTCTGATAAAATTCAACCACGGGATCTTATTTGCATAGCATAAACTCATGGCGTCTCCAATGATTTCCCTATTCAGCTCTGTGTTTGCAGTCGTCCATACTCTAAGCCATAATAGTAGGGGTTGTATTCTAATCATGTGAGAAATATAGGGGATTCTCAATTCATTGTGGCAATTAAAAACTGAAGTGCTCTGAGGAACTGCTAAAATGAACCTTAAAAATATATTTTCCACTAGTTGTATTGGGGATACATCATGGTGCCCCCAGACTCCTGCCCCGTACATCGCAATGCTTAAACATTTTGCCTGATACATTTTGAGTAAGATCCCGGGAGGTTTTTACCCAGTTTTTTTGCGAATTTAATCACGGCCCCAATTGACCTCTTAAAGAGAAGAGTCCTACTTTTAATCGCTGATTGCCATGAGCCAGTGTGTTCCAATAAGACACCTAGATAGGAAAATGTATCAGTTGCGTATATCCTATCGTTCCCCAATACCAAGCTTTTACATTTGTTCCTCTCCTTCCCACATGTCATTGCGAAGGTTTTCTTAATATTAAGTTTTAACCCTCGACCATCCATAAAATCAATATATGCCGTAAGAGCTCTCTGTAAACCCAGCTTGGTCCTGGCCATAAGCACCGCGTCGTCCGCGTAAAGCAGGGACACGATCGACTTATTTTTGTATTGTGGAGGATCTCTTGTCCTGGCCACCAGTTCCTCCTCTAGGGCGTTGGTATAGAAGGAGAACAAAAATGGGGCCAGGACACAACCCTGCCTCACTTCCCTCTCCACGGGGAAAGGCGCAGTGCATTTGCCCTTCAGGCCATACCTCACCTTAGCACTTGCCCCAGTATACATTTGTCTCATGAAATGCACTAATAGTGGGTCAACCTTTAGATCCATCAGGATTTTCCAAAGTCTATTATGTACAACACAATCAAAAGCGGCCGAGAGGTCCACAAATGCCACATACAGTTTCCCTTCCTTGGCTTGAGTATACTTTCCCAATAACATAGTGAAATTTAAAACCTGTTCCACGGTCCCTAACCCCTGTCTTAATCCATATTGTACTGTACTTAAAATATTTTTGTCCTCAGCCCATAGTTGTGATCTATTTAACACAATCCAGCCTGCTACCTTAACTAAAGAGTCTAAAAGCGAAATAGTTCGGTAGCAGGCAGGATTATCTCGTTCCCCTTTTTCAAAAATCGGACTAATCACAGATTCTGACCAAGATTTTATAAAACCCCTCGCACAGGATGCCTTTAATACTCGAGTCAGCAGCGGGGACCACAATAATGGAATGGATTTAAAAAGGTCCATCGGTACGCCGTCTGGCCCCGGGGCTTTGCCTCCTTTGCTAGCATTTATTGCTGCTGTATCTTCATCCAGTGTTATGTATAACTCAATAGGGGTGAAGCCTACACTGCCTTCCTGTTCTATTGCTTCCATATCAATAGAATATACTTCAATCCCCTTGGCGCCGTATACTTTCGAAAAAAAGTCAACCCATGATTTTTCATCGATTGCAATTTCAACCCTAGCACCATCATTCTTAGAAAGAAACGGGCCATTCACTGCCTGCCAAAATGAAGTGCAGTCCTTCCTCAATGATGCTTCATAAAGCGTAATCCAGGCCTGGTCTTCCAGTTCTTTTTTCCTATTTTTTCTGGCTAAATTATACGCCCTCCTACACCCACTAATTTCTTCTTGATTTCTCTCTGTTTTCTGTAATGCTTCATTCAATTGGGTATAGGCTTTGGTGCATTTTGAATCGAACCAACCATTGATCCGAGCCAGAGGGACCTTGTTTTTGGCTCTTAGGGAATTGTGTATCTCTAGCGTAATATAGGAGAAGGCCCTCAATGTATCATCATGATCTACATTATCTTGTAAACAAGCTAATATCTGTTCATATGTATTAACGATTATACATTTACTGACCTCCTGTTGGTTTATCTTGCCCCATCGCAGGGAATACCCATTTTGACGAGCTAGGGCAATATTTTGCATCCATGTTATATTATTATTTTTAATTTGGTTAATTTGATTCGGTATAACTAAATCAATACTCAGGGGTAGATGGTCACTTAAAACATTAGGGTGGGTTTTAAAACTGTCAGTCCATGTTGCATAACGATTAGGTAGAATTATAATTAAGGATTTAAAACCCCTGCCAATAAATGTGTGAGTGAAGTTGACAGACGGGGAGCACAACATATTTGCAAAGCCCAAATCATGTGTAGCCATTATATCATTAAACTTCTCCCCCCTCTCAGAATGCACAAAGTAGAACATATGATCTTTTTCTTCCTCGTATACACCACACCGCCCACATTCTGCCTGTGAACAAATACAAGTGTTAAAATCACCACCCCAAAGAGTAATCATGTCAACACCATTCGGGACCTTTGTTTCATTTAATTCATTACAGAGTGAATTTAAAATATCCTCCAAATGTCCCCTTTCGATGTTGTTGTAAAAGTTAACTATCTGCACTATTACATTTGGATTCAAGTGGATGGCAACAATTTGATAATATTTTGTAGTTTTTATCATTTCAGTTTTTTTAACACATAGCCTATTTGTGATACATACACAGATCCCACCTTTATGTCTCCCATGTACTGACTGTTCAGCTGGCGTGTGGAAGGTCTTATATCCATTTATATCAATTTTATCCAGTAGCCATGTCTCCTGGAAGCATAGGATATCGAAACTATATAAAAAATCAGTCCAGATGGTATTATTTACTTTAATTGAAGGCCAGCAATATTCCAGAACAGGATTCTTATTCTCCTAGTAGAAGGTGCATTTGAAATATCAGGTGCATGCTCATGCTGGACCTGTCCAAAAATCTCATCCCCTTCTTTAACTTTGTGTCTACTTGCATCGCCAATTCCTGCTGCTGGGGTTTCCGCTATTTCGTCCCCAGTAGCCATTATCTCTCCTTGTGCCAGATTAAGTGCCACTGCAGGTGTCGGTAACAAAGTCTCCTGAAGATTACAGTGTACAACGTTTTCAGAACAAATATTTTTATCTGCGCTGTCCTGGAGTCAATCGTTCTCATCTAAGGACTGGAGAGGTCTAAATCTATTTACCACCTCTACGTTAGAAATCGTTTTATTAAGGGGTTTTAGTGGGGAATACAGAGCCCTATCACGCTTTAAAAAGTTTAACTGATAGGAATAAGTCAAAGGCAGGGCCTTTATACCTTCTACCGTGTCGATATTATTGTCACATATTCTACGGAAAATTTCCTGAACAAGGGGTGGCGACCCATGTGAGAGAACTAAGCAATCACCTCGATAAGATTTCCTATTGGTCCCCACCCATGACACACGTCTAATCATCTTAAAGGCTGAAAACATCTCTGGTACTAGCCCTATTAACGTGTGTTATTTTGTTTCAGATCTTTGTTTTTAAATCTTTTTACCCAGCCAACACGTGTTTCGTCGTTAGGGGAATACCCCATGACTTCTTCAGGGCTAAGGAACATAATAATGACAGTTTTAAGATTTGACAGTTTATGCATATGCAAACCTGGTGAATAAAACATTTCACCATTTTGTAGTGTATCATCAGAATGGAGGAGGCGGAGCAGCGCCCCCCAGGTGGAAACCCATGCGAAAGGTGATAGTGTGGGGAAAAAGTGTCAAGCCGAAGAGTGTAATAATGTACATGACGTGCTGGCAGGAAATGAAAGGATTATTAGTGAATATCCCATCAAGGGTGTGGCCTGCTATATGTGTAGGACCAGTTACTAACTGAATATGGGAGCAACATGACATAGTATCAATAAGTAGTTTGTCTGAATTTGACCAAATTCTCTACATGGAAATTAAAATCACACAATATAGTGAAATTCGAATTCAAAGAAGATTGTTCCAAAAAAGGTTCTAAAAACTGGAAAAAAGGGCCTTTTGGCCCAGGTGGATGACAGATCAACATTCCATTAAAATACTGAGAGTAAGTTCAGTGTTGAACAAGAGGGCTTTGTGGGCATCAAGAGAGGCGTGAGTGCAAGTGGCAAGGAAGGAGTCACAATAAATAAAGCCTAACCCTCCTCCCCTATTTTGAGAGGTCTGTCAAGCTTGGCGATTGGTATATCCCATTGGTAATGCTGCCATTACCTCAGTGCCACCAGCTGAATCTGCCCAAGTTTCCTTAATGAAGATATTGTCAACGAAATGTGCCTCGATGAATCCCGCCAATTCTATATGATGTTTAAGCATAGATCTGCCATTGATCAGGGCACACCTAATTCTCAAGGCCAAGGTCCTACTGCAACTTTAAGTCAATAATTTTGCAAGCAGGCCAGCATCCTTGTATGCTGTCCAGAGCCATCGGCCATTCTCTCAAATAAGACCGATTGATAGTGGCCTGCGTGTTTAGCGGTCCAGTGGGACTGGCCCTGGGCCAAGTCCAGGCACGGATGGGCGCTGACGGGCTTGCCTTAGGTGCAACTTCGGCGCACCAGTGGCCTGCATGCTGCACGCAGACATGCCACTACAATCGTCTAAATAGCCCGTTAGGAAAAGGGCGTGTCCAGGGGCACTGCAGCACCGCGCTTTGCAGCCTGAACCAATCAAATCAGGTGGGAGAGATAAAAACTAACTGGGGTCAAGCAACCCCCGCAGTGCAAATACTGGTAACTCAATGTCAATACCAACTTACAAGTGGAGAAAAGTATATCATAAACACAGCCTAAAATGGGCTGCCTCTCTTAAGATGGTGCCCAACTTCCATGGAGCCAAGTAACTTCAAAAACTGCACGAAGGTGCGGATAATTAAAGTAAAAACAAAGGTTGTGTCACCAACCTGTCATAGCCTGCTCTGATGCGTCCTACGATCGTCAAAATAGCCAGTCATGAAGAGGGCATGTCCAGGGGCATGGCAGTACCAAGCTTTGCAGCGCGAGCCGATATAAACCAGGTGGGAGAAATAAAAACTAACTGGGGTCTAGCAATCCCCTTTGCAAAGCGCAGGCTCTCCTGACGGAGTATATATACTGGTAACTCAATGTGAATACCAACTTAAAAGTGGAGAAAAGTAAGTCATAAACACAGCATAAAATGGACTGCCTCTCCTAAGATGGCATCCCACGTCCACAGAGTCCGGCAACTCCGAAAACTGCACAAACGTGTGTGCAAGGAAAGTAAAAACTAAGGTTGTGTCAACAACCTGTCATGGGCAGCGCAGACGCGTCCTACAATCTTCTAAATAGCCAGTCATGAAGAGGGTGTGTTCAAGGGCGTGGTAGCACTGTGCTTTGCAGAGCGAGCTGATCATAAACACAGCATAAAACCAGCTTCCACGGATCCAGGCAACTCTCGAAAACTGCACGAAGGTGCGTACAAGGAAAGTAAAAACTAAGGTTGTGTCACCAACCATTCCCCTGATCTGTATATTGATACCTTCCACTAACCTCCACTAACTTCTAAGACTCCTTCATAAGAATGTACTGCCTTCACTTGACACACCCCGTAATTGTATTTCTGGCCTTGACTTGTTTTTGTCCTTCTCTCCATTCATATCACAAGAGAGGGGTCTACATTTGAGGTGAGGACTGCACTGTTTAGGTGATAGCTGCATAAAATGGCTTGGGGGGGGCTAAATCAGCCTGAGACACTCTGGGGCATATTCTCAAACTAGTACAAAACTACTACAAACATACTACAAAATGCTATTCACAAACCTATTAGTGTAAATCTCCACCATCACCTCTCCTGACTTCTCTACGGAGAGAGCCTCACACATGTAAGTGCACTATTTTGTACCAAATGTGGAGGGCCCAGGGAGAGTGACTGGAATAATGAGCATACTTACGACTAAACGAATGGGTTTTAGGGAGGAGTATGGCGGGGTTTAGGAAGGGTTAGGGAAGGATTTAGGGAGGGACGTAGATTTACCCACAAAGAGTGCGCCCATTCCTATTCACAACCAGCATTTCTAAAGTTACTACAGCCGAAAGGGACACAAAACCGGAATCGGACTGGCTAGTTTACATACTTACATTTAATTTAACATTAGTTCCTATTGGGGTTTATTTTAAGGGCTGCCTTCATTATTTTCAGTGGGTTGGCATTGTAGTAGCAGTGGTTGGCTAAGTGTGGTGCTGGACATACTCCATTTCTGAGCTGGGTACACTTACTACTGCTGCAATTCATTTTAAGCTGTATTAACTTTAGAAGTGCAGTTTGCAAATAGCAGTGGGTGTGCTCTTTTCTGGGTGGGTGCTCACCCCTCACTAAACTCCTCCCCAGCCCTCCCAAAACCCTCCCTTACTCCTCCTTTAACCCCTCTCATTAAGTTGTAAATACACCCCATTTTCCAACCACTCCCCTTTGTCCCTCCCACATTTACTACTAAAATCTATACTTGTTTGTGCAGAGATCAACCCACATAAAAGATAGGAGAGGCGGAGTTCTAGTCCTTCATTTTGTAGTATGCTAGTAGTACTATAAACTGTAGTTTGTGAATAGCGGTTAGCCCTCCCCCCCCCCCCCCCCCCCCGTTTGCACAGCGGTATTTTAATGGGCAGTTGAATTATTTCATCCAAAGTGGGGATGTATTTTTGAGCATGCTACTGTTATAACTTTTACAGTTAGTTTGTGAAAGTATTTTTTGTGGGGATTTCAAATTACGAAGTGGATGCACTATGCACATTAAAACAGTAAAAAGCTTTCCATCTGCAAAAACATGGTTTCCTGTGGTTAAAAATAGTGTCACAGCATCAGTACTTAGCAGAAGTATTTTTACATCCAAATTTGATCATTTAGTTCAAATAACTCTTGCCTTTTGCTGCACTCTGAGAGAAGGCTTCCCTCTGTTTTTAACAGAGCAGAGAAAGACTATGCAGAAGCTCAAAGACTCAACCGGCAGTTGCTCTTCTGTTGGGGAATTTGGCATATTTATTTAGGAACCAAATTACAAAGAGTTCACATAATACAGTGCAATAAGTAAAGTTGCTGCTCTGCCTTGCACGAAAAGGAGAGAGCAGAACTATGCCATATCTACTAAGGGGCCAATTACAATCCCGTTCGGATGGGCTTCGAATCGGATCCGGACTTGCCGAATCCGATTCATAACCCTAGTTTCCGAGCGAATAGTACCCAGTTCTGAACGACTGATTATGATGCCTGGAAATCCATTTGGGCTGTCGGAATCAGTCCCGAAAGCCATTCGTACAGGACAAGCCTTTCGGAGCCAATTCGTACAGCTCTATGGACACGATTTTGGAGTGAGCGATTGCGATGACAGATTCGGACAGCCGTTTTGATTAGGTTTGTCCAGAATGAAACAGCCATCTGAATCGGTCTTTGGGGGCCTGAAGCAGGCTGCCCTTCACCCAGGGCCCTCCGAATCGGGCCTATTGGGGTTACCAAGGGACCCTCCTTTCCTACCATGCATAGTGTGGCAGGCACCAAGGAGTGCCCGCAACAGGGTGCATGATTTTCCCCAGCCACCCCTTTCTTCAATGAGAGCCTGTGTTCCTGTTTGGAACACAGGCTCCCATTGAAGTCAATGGGAGTCTGACCGAATCGTATCTGGAAGCATCCAAATCACTCAGTCAGACTCCTCCGATATGAGTCATCTGGAGACCATTCCGGAACCGATTCAGTTGGAATGCTTTCCGAACGGGATTGTAATTGGCCCCTAAGACGTGAACAATTTGGTTATCTCCCTTAGCTGGCACCCTTACTGCAGTCATGCACCAATGCAGGCACCCTTGCCACATAGTGTAA
This sequence comes from Triturus cristatus, assembly GCF_964204655.1. Classification (NCBI taxonomy): domain Eukaryota; kingdom Metazoa; phylum Chordata; class Amphibia; order Caudata; family Salamandridae; genus Triturus; species Triturus cristatus. The sequence goes on from NC_140591.1 coordinate 1,531,174,105, forward strand.
GGTTGCCTGCTTAGTGATCAGCATAGTTTTTGTGCAAAACAAGGTCATTTCCTCCACAAACACTATGCTGAAAGACAATATTCTCTTTGCAAATGTGCTGCAAAATGCAGCAGGCATGGAAAGAGGAAAAAGTAAGAGAAATTTTAAATATTTCTCCTCGTTATGCCAGCCACATGTAGGCCATATGTATGCACAGGATTTTGGGGAAAATTGATGTCTACATATCTCTACAGATATGGATTTACATAAAAATACATGGCTGGATGCACCGGAATGCCCAGCACCACCCAAGGAACGCATACCTGAACCAAAGTAGTGTAAGACAGCCCATTTCACCGCCTTGCATTACTTTTTATTACAAATCAATGTAAATCGCCATTTGCTTTGATTTGTATATACCAACCTGGGACTGCATTTAAAAAGTAACACTAACCCAACACAAAATCTTTGCAAATCTAGGGACATATTTACAAGGAGCTTGCGCCTCAACCGCACCACTTTTTTTTTACACAGCTGTTTGCGCTTTCGTTGCTCCATATTTACAAGGTGACGCATCTAGGCAGATGCATCACTTTTCGTAGGCTGCGTCAGTTTTTCCCTTCTTTGTAAATGTACTGCGTCATGTTAATTTCAATATATGTATGGTAGGCATATCCACCTAAAATCCCCCCATAAAACTGATGCAGTGGTATATATGAGATTTTGCAGAAGGGTCGCATCTCTGGAAAGCGGGCCACTGAGCTTGCGATGCGTCAAAACCCAGGCGTAGGAATGATGCATTGGCCGTGGCCTAGGTATCTGACCAGCTGACGTGTCTTAAAACAGTGTAATCTGCAAAAGAGCCACATCTCCTCAACAGGTAAGTGCACACATAAGGTAGATAACACAGCAAATATCACATCACACACCATCAATGACTTGTATGCACTCACATTGCACTTTCACATTATACCCCCACATAGAACCCCCCCAGTTTTACAGGGGGTCTAATCTTGCTCTTCCCTGACATTTCTAGTCACATGTTTAGCTCACACACATCATTTTGAACATTTTACTGACCATGTTTGTGTCTGGAAGGGCCTTAGTTTACATTTTATGTGTTTGACTTTGTAGTGAGAAATGCTTTCATTTTTCTCAGCGGCTTTTATTGCCTGTGTATATTGACAGTTTCATCATTTATTTTAAAGCCATTTTAGAACTTGTTTTATATTCTTGCCTTTACATGTTGTCAGCAAATATTAAAGAGGTACATTTTACAATCTGTGTGCTGCTTCTCTGACATGAACATATTGTTACCTTCAACAGCATGCAATATTGTAAACGCTTATCTACCTCTGGAACGCATATATCAATATTTTATTATATCCCTTCACACAGTGTCAACAATTGTCGAAGTGGCGGGGTGTGCCAGAGAGAAGGCGCGTAAGATGGCCGTACTTCTGCGAGGATCCTGCTGTTTCAGGACCATATCCAACATAATCTGCCTTCACTACCGCAACTTTGAGGAATACAATATGGTGGGCTTTGTAGCTGAACCTCCCCCAAGAAGTGTAGTTCTTAATATCCAAATCTCAGGAGATTATCAGCTGCTAAACTCTGACGTGAAACAAGATGTCGCTAACACAGAAATAAAATGGCAGCAGTGGGAAGAGCTGATGCTGCAGTAAAATTAACAATGAAAAACCTAACTGTAGCATATTAACATCAGGTTAAGCTGCCAGAGGCAATTGGCAATATGGCAGCGTAGCCAAAGTTGGCTGAGGGAGGCAGCAGAGGGAGAGTGGTACGGGTGTTCTTCAGGTGGTCTGCAGCTGCTACTCAGGCGACCTTGAAGTTGGGGTGTGTGGTAAAGTCCGCTCATCTGGCGGTGTTCACAGAGTTTTGCCCACTCCGCACTGCAGTGGTGCACAGAGTTTCGGAAAACTCCGCTAAGCACTATGTGGAGGAGTTTTTTCTTGTGTGCTGCTTGGCAACAGTAAGTTGGCAACCGCAAGCGAGAAAATCAAGTGCTAAACCAACTCCCGGTGAGATTTCTCAATGCGGGCGGTCACAGCAGGTCGCTACCGCTCGCGTTGAGAAAGCTGCTTCTTGAGTAGATGATCCACTGAAGCGACAGAAAGAAACAGCGTGCTCTGGTGATTATAAAGAGCGGGACAAGCTCCCAGTGCTAAGAATCAGCACAATTTCGATGGACGATCACGAGGGAAAATGTATTAATTATTTAATTTCCCCTCGGCATTGTCCCTCGAAATCTGCCACCCCACTGGGCTCCACCACCCCACCGCAGTTCGTAGGTGCATGGACCACGGCTGCCTTAGCTCCAGGGCTCTTGGTATTATTATATACGCTAGCAACCAATAACACAGGATAGAAATTCAGGACCCTTAGCTTAACGGCATAGTGTTAAATTGGAAGCAACCAAAGCAGAGATAGCCGGGCCTGGCCCCACTAAACTGTCAGCTATATCTAGAGGATTGGCGAGGCCTCCCTGGAGATAGACAATGACTGGAGAATGGGCTTCACAGGCGGAAAAGCCTGAAATAAAGCTAGGAAGCACCAGTAAGGCCAGCGGAAAGTAAGACCAGTATTGTGTAAACAAATGGGCCTGGCATATTGCATGGGGAACTCACAAGAACTAAGTACTACATACTAGGGATAGAGGCCCCTTCCAAATATTTGTGCAACAATGGGGTAGACAGATGGTCAACAGCAAAAACTGCTGTTTGAACAATGATCTGGCACAAGAATGATGGCTGGTGCTGGCTGACAACAAAATGGACACCCTCAATACTAGAAAGGATTGATATCTGGCAACGAATATCAACTACAGAAGACAATTTGTTGTATTTTGAAAAAGTGCTGCGTATCAGTAAAAAAATGAAGATCCTGAATTCCGATCCTGCTGCAAGAACGTTTGGATATTAGGCATTCCGGAATCTATAAATACATTTACACTGGAGACTATGTGGAGTGCCTACTATTTGCAAAATTTAGGGCTGAAGCTTTCTTCCGACTCCTAGTGGTAAAGAGAGTGCACAAATCACAGGCTTTCAGACCACCGCCAGGTGCTCAAAGCCGGCCCATTGTAACACTCCTGCTCAATTATCGAGATAGTGATTTTGTTTTATGACTGGCACATGAAAAAGGGAATATCAACTTTGAACGCAATAATATATCTCTGTTTCCAAATTTTACTATTGCAGTCCAGGAAGCCAACCAAAAATATGCCCTCATTCAACAAAAGCTCCTTAAGGTATACAGTATACTATGTTATATCCCGCTTGGCTGTGGATCACCCATTATTGTAAACAATGCATATATTAAACGCCACTGTAAGCATCAGAATATGTGGTCATATCATGGTGAAAGCTGGGAGCAACAAGATTCTGAAAGTTCGACAGAGGTGCATGGACAGCAGGAAGACACGATATAAATAACTGTACTGTCCTCGCCGGGCATAGTATATATGCTATTAGATAGATGGCTGCTGAATGTGAGAATGATAATCAAATATGGCTATGCTGATGTAGGAGTGATGTAATACATCTTCAGGACAGGGCCACTGAAGAAAACATAATTCCATGGTTCAAGACAGGATTCAATAAAAACACCAGGACCAGGACAACATAATAGAACAGGCTCTCCAAATCCACTCAGCATTGGTCAAATTGGCCTCTCGTCTGCTTTTCATATTATGGTATTAATAGGTCAAAGTTGTGGCAGAAACTGTGGATGGCACCCTGTACAACAATGGCTAAAACAGGGATGTGTTTTTGTCCCTATTCTCTTCTACATATTTACTGCGGACATAGCATCCGCTCTTACAAACCCAAAACTGTGCCCCCTGGAACTTAACAACCAACCACTATCTGTTATGCAGTATGCAGATGATAGTTCTGTTAGATTTGGCCTGAAATATTCCCTCAACAATTTGGCTGTACACTGCAACACTAACAGGCTTGAAATAAAGCCAGGAAATAACAAAATAGTCACTTTTACAAGGCAACATAAGCGGCACTCTTGGTCGTGGAAACTTGGAGACCACATCATCGACAAGACAACTGCATATAAAAATCATGGCAGAGTTTCAGGCCTCAGGCATCCGCAGTCTCCACAAGGAAGACCTGCAGAAACGAGCCACAGGGATAGCCGCCGGGCTGCATCCACTCTCACAGGCCCTTCATTACTGCCTTTATTGCAAGTTATAAAAGCCAAGGGGCAGATTTATGTTCCCTGGCGCATCCCTGCAAATCAGCATGGATGCGCCAGGGAAGATGCGTCACGCAAGTTTGCCCTTTCGCCACCGCAGACGCGCCGCATTTACAATGCGGTGCATCGTGGCACAAGGACAAGCAGATACGTCACGCATCTGCCGGCGAAAGGTTGGCACAGTGCTGAAGTTGCGTCGCATGCGCGACGCAACTCCAGCACTGTTTCAACCTGCCCTATCCCTAACATGGTGCGTCAAGCCTTACGCCTGCTTCAAGCAGGCGCAGGGTTTTGACGCATCAGCGTTGGGAAAGTGACTCAGTGAAATCTTATTGATTTCACTGAGTCCTTCGACGGAACGCCCCCCCTGAGTAGACAGGCCCACATGAAACCTGACGCAGGTTTCATGTGGCGCAGGGCTTTACACCGTGATGCATATCCATAGATGCGTCACGATGTAAATGGGCGCAACATGGCGCAGGGTTTACGCCGCCGTTGCGTCACAAAAGTGACGCAACGGCGGCGTAAAAGTGGCGCAAGTCTGATATAAATCTGCCCCCAAGTTTCTGCCTTCGCTCGTACATTTCCTGACAAATTTGGGCACTGGCAAAATTGGCAACAATCAAAGCTATTTTGACAAATATTCCAATTGCCTAATTCCTCCAGGGAATCTCAGATTCATTTAGAATTTGGCCTAACTGACCAAATATTGGACCAGCGGGCCATTTTATTGAAACTGTGGTTCAAACTAAAACAAGCAGATGCCTAGACTTTCAGATTCCCTCTAGACCAAGAGCTAGACTGTGTGAAGAGTCTAAGAATCACTTTTAAGTTGACAGGAGCTTGCTCTAGCAATCCCAAGGTGCTCTCCTAGGGGGTAGTGTCGTCGGGCATCCTTTGGCTTATCAGAGAGAAGTGTTAGCCATCTGCTGCATACACACAGTCGATAAATGATGTGCACATCTCAATAAGGAGATCCAGGACAATTTATAAAAAAGAACACTTATCTTTATCTTTATATAACTTTAGGCAACAAGACCATAAAAATCAGGTATGTACGTGTGACGAATTTGTGAAGAAACTGTAAAATCATATATGAGGTGAGCACTTCTAGTGAAACCAATGAGCCTTGTGACATACAACATAGAGTACGCTATGCATGTAAAAACACACCAAATATAAAAACACACCACATAAAAACATTATTTATGAATGTGGTGTGTTTTTACATGTTTCAGGCACAACGTGTTCAAAATTATCAACATAAGCAGTGTGTCTGATAATTTATACTGCCAGTTAGTCATGACAGACTAACTCTCCCATTGTGTATTCACAGATTATCAAGCTATAACACCAAATAGTTGCTGTATCTATATATTTGATATATTTAGCATGCAGAGAGTGTGCAGCTATATGGTATAAAAGGAATGGTATCAGGGAGTTTTGTTCCTTGGTCCTAAAGAAAAGCCATGGGGTACGGCTTGAAACATGTTTTCCCTTGATTACCTTGACTTTCACTTTCCCTGTTTTTAATCATACTCGAATAAATACAAATTTTCTTACTAGGCAGGTATTATTTAGTTCTCACATAAAAGACGCCCCCGCTCCTTTCCGTTCACTACTTTTTCCTCATCGATATACATCTATAAGTGATCCCACGAAGTTCGTAGGTCACAGTATACCATGTTCCGCAGCGATGAAGAAACATGCCACCAAGGGGATACCCAGGTAAGTGAGGGTTATGTAAGAAAACATAACACTTTTCCATACATGTGGAGGTTTAGTCCATATAAAGCAGACATGTTCTTTTTGTTTTTTGTTCATGATGCTTAGTCAAGTATAATTTATTGGTTGATATCAGGGGATATGGGTCCTTGGGTACATGAGGTGAAACAATTTGGCACCCACGCTCTCAGACCATGCAGCAGTGCTATTTACAATGAGTATCACAGCCTCGACATTGATGGGGGGCTTCTGGCGACTGACTCCAGAATCACTGTGATATAGAGTATTTGCTGAAGAGATTTAGGGCATGATTTATATCTTGGCGAATGAGTTACTCCATCACAACGGTGACGAATATTCCATCCAACTGAATATAAATCCCATAGGATATGATAGGATTTATATTTTGGTGGACGGGACATCCATCACCGTTGTTACGGAGTAACCCATCCGCCAAGATCTAAATTAGGCTCTGAGACGGCTATTATAGAATATTTTGAGTTTATTCTGGGATCAATGGAGCACATAGGTACGATTTGGGATGCCTGTGATGGAACAAACTAAGGCCAAACTGATAAAATATACGGAGGCGGCAGATGGAAATGGAAGCAAAGAGGTAAATAAGAACACCACAGATCATAGCAAGATGGAGAAAAATCCAGGAAAATCCCTCATCATCTCAATCAAAAGACCATGGTTTGACATCAATATATTGTAAATCAAGGTCACATGGGTAACAGTACGGTACGTTTACGGTACATCAGGATGCTGCTCAAATACATACAGTATTCTCAAACTATTTTGGACACCTGCATATGTTAACAGGTAACAGAAGTTCAGCACAGATAACAGAATATTTGAATGACGTGTAACTGTGCTGGCTGGGTGATGCTCAGCGCCTCTTTCTAGAGCAACTCTTTACAATAGACAATAGTCAGAAGGCGTTCCACATCTAAAGTGCCTGGTGCAGATGACCTACCAGCAGAATTTTAGAAAAAATATGCAAATATTTTGGCCCCACACCTACCTAAGGTCTTCTAGGATGCATGGGAGTGGAGAATGCTGCCAACTCAACTGAGGGAGCCAGTGCTTGTGGCACTACAGAAGCTGGGCAGGCCAGCATTTCTTTGTGAATCATATCGTACTCTCTGGCTGACTAGTTGCGATGTTAAAATACTGGCTAAATTGATTGCTAATAGGCTCTCCATTCTAATGCCTGACCTCATGAGACCGGATCTCGATTTATACAAGGGCATTCCAGTACACACAATCTGAGCACTCTGTTTTCTCTGATACAAGATTTAAATCCAGAACTCAATGCTGCTGCGGGATTTCTGGATGCCTCTAAGGCATTCGATTCCTTGGAGAAGAATTTCCTTTTTATAATGCCACAAGCATTCATAGACTAAATTTGCCTTGTATATGTTTTGTCGGTGCTTCAAATAAGCATAAAAAATCCCCTATACAAATTTCCCGTACAACCCGCCATGGTTGTCCCCTCTCCCCACTGCTGTTTGCAGTGACTTTGGAGCCATTGGCTGGCTGGCTTTTCCAGCACTATTAAGATTAGGGCTAGACTGGGAACACAAAGCAAGGGTGAAGCACTGGCTGGCCCCGGGAGGCTGGAAACAAAAGTGAGTGGATTATGGTTGCTTGCTGTTTTTGTTACTGGAGGCTGATAATACAGCACTGATGCAAAACCGGCCCTCACCCTTCCAGCCTTCCGGGGGAATGCCCAGTACAGCCAGTCCAGCCACGATTCAGGGACACGCCTTGTGTAACATCCCTATATCCAGATGGTATGACGCTGTATGTTGGAAAGCTGAGTGAATGCCTAAACGCTATACTGAGAGAATATATTATATTCAATATGCTATCTGCCATTCATATTAACTGGGAAAAATCACTTATCTTTCATTTGACTGTCCATACCATACAATTCCAGCTTGACCTCCCCCTTGAGTGATGTATGGGATCCTTAAAAGACCTAGGAATATAGATAAACCAAGATAGACTGTTATACGCATACAGTATGGCACAGCACTCAATACAGTGACCTGACAAATTAGACAATGGGTCTCACTTCCAACTTCACTTGCCGGCCGTATACGTCTAGTGAAAATGGTGATTCTCCAAAGATTTCTCTATCAGAGCTTTTCATGAACATACCACTCCCACTCACAGTGTCAATCTTCAGAGTACTTTAGTCCCAGTTGGTTAGATCAGCATAGGCAGGTAAACAGCACAGGATTAAATGGAATGCACTTATGTTTCTTTTCCACACAGAGGATGTGAAGTACAGACTCTAGAGCTCTAACATTTAAGTGCTAGGACACAATTTGCAATGTACTGGTACTGACCAGCACCATTCCTACCAAACTTTGGGGCATAATTATGGAGATTTAGGGCAAGTCACCTTGCTGCGCTGCCATGCGTCAAAGTGAAAGGGCAGGAATGCTCCGTATCTATGACATACAGCACATTCCTGTCCTTTCCCCCACTGCAGGACCATTTTGGCAGCCTAGCGCCAATGCAGGCACCGTTGCACCATGGTGAAAGGGTGTCTGCGTTGCATGCAGGAAGAAACCCATTCCTGCACAAAAACAATTCTGGGAGGTGGGAGGAAAAAAAGAGGAGTAATAAAGGTATTTCCCCTGGTTGCACCTCCCCTAGGGAAGCATACATTTTTGGCACATCTTCAGATTTATATGTGCTTATAAATCTTGGGATGCATCAAAATCATTGGTGTTTAGTGGGAGCACCCACCGCAAAGCCCGTGGAATGCCTCTCTAGTGCAGATTAAGGCAACACGAAAATGTTCATTGCCTTGCCTTACTCCATATCTATGAGGCCATTCAAAGCCACGCAAAGTGACTTTGCATGGCCTCATAAAAATGATTTGGTGGTTTGCACCGTTGTTGCAGCACAAAAAGGGATGCAAATCCGGCACAAAGGACTTGTAAATAGGCCCCCTGGTGGTGGACCAGGATGGTGTTGCCCTGATTTCTCTTCTGTCACTAATTGGCACAGAGGTGTTGAGACCCTCTAAAAACATGGCCACTAATAAGATATTGATCAGAGCATGGGCTGGATTGTGATAAAACATTGGCTTGATCCTTATTTATTCATGTAATCTTCCAGTGAGCTACCCTTCCCTATTACCTGTCAGACACAAAGCGAAGGCTATAGCCCACTTAAAGGACAATAGTCTTACACAAAGGGGAGGGCTATTAAAAAATAACACATTCCGTACACTGGAAGACTTTGAGGATACCAACATTCACTCTCCCCTCAATCTCTTTCCACATTATCAGCTGAAAGATATGTGTAAGTCGGCTTTCCTAAGCTATCCGGATGAACTAGAAACCTTTCCAACCGTTCGGAACCAACTGAAGGCTACACAGTATCATTCAACCCAGGACAAACTTCCACTGAATACTAAGTAGGAGTAAAAATGGATTTAGATCCCTCTGACAAGGAATGCAAGCTCTGCTGTATGCAAACAGGTTAGAATTTCTGCAAGCAGCAGATTACATATTATATACTATAGGTTCCTACAGTGTGCATTTTATACCCCTCTAAGGCTCCAGAGATTTGGAGGCATATTTACAAGCCCCTAGTGCCACCAGAGTGTCACTTATTTTGAAGCCCCATTGGCGCTGTATGTATGCCCATGTTTACAAGGCTGCACTAAGCCCCTTTGCATGGCTTAACACTGCCTTGTAAATATGGCCCTCTGCAACACAGTTTTCTGTGGCAAAGGGGCACGCAATGGGTGTTGCTGTTGGCATTCCCAGCAACAGCCATGGCTTTTTGACACTGCTCCAGATTTACAAGGTTCTGTAAATTTGAGGCATCGCCGTAAACTAATGGATTTCAAAAGAAGGCAATAATGTGGCTCAACAAGGAGGAATACTTCTATTTCTCCTCATTTTTGTTCTTTCTATGTGTGATGCATTCTGCAGCACACATAGAAGGAGCAAAACATCATTAACAATTGTTTTTGTGCAGGAAGGTTTCCTTTTCTGCACAAACACAATCATCCCTGCAATGCAGGCAGCGTTGCGCCATGGTGCAAGGGTGCTTGGAGGATTTTTTCGTGCAGTAAGGTACACCTTATTCTATGTGCTCTACAGAATGCACAACACATATAGAAACAGGAAAAAGCGAGGAGAAGAAAACATATTTCTACTTGCTATTCCTCACCTGGCGCTGTGTATGTTTTTGGCTCATTGCCAGGTCTACCTCTTCTGGTATATCTGGGAATACATCTAAATCCATGGATGTTGCGTGGAAACACCCATGCAGTGCCCATGGAAACGCCTCCCTAGTGCAGAGGAATTCAACGCACTAAGTTGCATTACTCAAAATGTATGAAGCCGCTCAGGGCCACACAACGTGGCCTTGCATGGCTTTGTAAATTTCCTTTTTCGTTTGCATCACTTTTGCTCCACATTGCATGGTGCAATAGCGAGGCAAAGGGGCTCGTAAATATGAGCTCCTTCCGCCTCCAATCAGGCATAGAGATATTTGAGATCCACTTCAGTCTTACCTGCTTGCCCAGACAGCATAATGAAGGAATGACCCTTCCATTAAATACCAACTGGTACTACTGCGATACTTCCCAAGTTACAGAGTTGACTCAATTTAACTGATTATCTACTGTATGACATGTTGTGTACTTAATAGTACGTTCATGTAGATAAACAGTTTACCCCCTTGTTCAAGGGCGTGGGTGCTGAAGGTGTGCCTAGCATGATACATCACAATACTATTGTATGGAATTATGCTCTGTGTTGTGAAAATGACGGTCTCTATCTGCATATAAATGCGTATTAATACTATATTCGCGAATGGATACTTCCCTATGATTTGGAAATCAGCATCCATTCTTCCGCTATTAAAGAAACCACAGCTGGACCCCATGGATCCAAATAACTTCAGACCAATATCCAGGCTCCCTCTCCCTGCTAAGATAAATGAAAAACTAATGAACGCACAACTCAGTAGATTCCTGGAAGATGCCCAGCTATTAGATCCCACACAGTACGGTTTTAGAGCGGGACACAGCACCGAATCTGCGCTGATTAAATCAACAGAGGAAATCAGAACTATTTTAGATCAAGGAGGAAAAGCTGCAATGATCATGTTGGATCTGTCTGCAGCCTTTGACACGGTCCATCATGGTTTATTGATGGACCGGTTACATGACATTGGAGTCAAAGGGAAAGCCTGGAGGTTGATCAAGTCCTTCCTAGCAGACAGAATACAAGCAGTCACGCTGGGAGACTTTACTGCCAAGGCTTTCTCTTTACCATGTGGGGTCCCACAGGGATCTTTCATCAGTCCCACACTCTTTAATGTTTATGTAAAACATCTTGCACCCCTGGTAGAATCCTTTGGGTTCGACCTTACCTCCTACGCAGACGATACTCAGATTGTGGTTTCCATTCTCCCTGGAGGAATATCAAACGTAGCAGTAGATTTTAAAGAGTGCATGGTGGCAGTAGGTAGATGGATGACCCAGAACTGCCTCAAGCTGAACTCCAACAAAACCGAGGTGGTCCTGTTTGGAAACGATACAAATTTTTGGACTCCAACCTGGTGGCCAGATTCATTGGGCCCTTTCCCAATACCTTGTAGAAAAGTTAAGAACCTGGGCATTATCAATGACAATAAACTCCTGTTAAGGACCAAGTCAACGCAGTAATCTCCTCGACATCATTTATCCTGAGATCCTGTAAAAAGATACTGCCCCTTCTCCCCAAAGAGTCGCAAAGGATGGTTGTTTCTGCCCTGGCTTTGTCAAAACTAGACTACTGCAACAGTCTTTATTTTAACATCCAGGAGGGACTCCAAAGTAAATTACAGCTACTGCAAAACGAAGCAGCAAGATTGTTATCTGATACTCCTAAATATGCCTCTATCTCGGCTGAGATTAAAAAACTGCATTGGCTGCCAATAAATAAACAAGTACTGTTTAAAGCTCTGTGCATTACGCACAGAGCCTTATATAAAAGTGGACCCCTTTACTTAATAAGGCTCTTTCAATGGTACTCACCTGGAAGAAACCTGCGGTCTTCGGAGGCCAAACTGGTCTCAGTTCCCAGGGTAAAAAAAGCTAACTGGGGAGGGCGTAGCTTCCTAGTAAAAGCAACCAAGGCCTGGAACCTATTGCCTCCATGCCTTAGACATATATCTAACCATCTGAAATTCAGGAAGGCACTTAAGACCAGTCTTTTTACACCTTAATTTTGTGATGCCGTTTCTCAGACTCAGGATTGACTCCTTTCCTATAGCGCCAGGACACCTTCGGGTATTAGTCGGGCTCTACAAAACTGAATAACATAACATAACATATGTCTAAATCCCTTGAACCATTTCTAATTGATTAATTTAGGATCCACTGTACTAATGCTCCAATAAAGTGGAACACATCTTTGTATTGTTTACTGGACAAATGATAAATAACATATATAAAAAAAATAACAACTGTCCAAGTTGTAAGCCTTTAATTAGCTTTCTGCTATGGTGGCATGCAGGAGCGGCCCATGCAGGTAAGAGCGGTGGGGCGGGGATGGGGGGGAATCAACAGATGACCATGAGGGAAAATTCAATAAATAATTAATTTTACGACGTCGTCTGTCGAAATCCCCCCACCCAGCCCCACAGCTCTTACCTGCACATGCCACTGCTGGTGGCACGTGATTATTTCTACACCTGGCAAAGGCTTTGTTTGTATTCCTTTACGTTTTTAAAGCTTTAACGCTAACATGTTTAATCGTCAACATTTCCAAGTACGTTGCTGCTTTCCTGCAAGTGGTCTGTAATATGTGTACAACAAATTAGGTGCAAAGGCGAAAACATGGGTTAACACTATATGACATTTATTCATTTTCATCGAAAAAGCCCATGTTTTTTACCACTAAAGTTGCTTCTTATTTATTATTTCCCATGTTTATTTGGATAAAGATAGTGCTAGGCTTTTGAGACTACATAACACTTTTTATTGCTTCGCTGAAAACACATGAACAATTACAATTAATATCCACGATTTACCAAGCAGTACCAAGCAGGATAAATATATATTTTTTTTGCTGCTTCTTATACATTTACATATTGTCGCCCTAAGAGCAAACATCTACTTTTAGCTGCTGTAGTTTTCAAGTTACACGCACACTTTTATATTTAATGATTATTTATTTCAAATGTCTCTAGAGGCCTGAAAAGGTCTTTAGCATTTCATTGATTAGTATCTTGACATCTTCAATGCACAAATATCAGTGTAATTCCTTATTTAAATAGCTTGGAGGAGTTATGTTGGACTTAGCCCTCTCTGCAGGGTCATCCCCAAACCTTTTGCATTCACCCCTCCTGTTTTCTGAACCCATTTTTGCTGGCTTTAGGACTCTGTCCACTTTACTACTGCAGACCAGTGCTAAAGTGCTCATTCTCTCTCCTTTAAACATGGCAACATTGGTTTACATCCAATGCACTGTACTTTATAATTCAAGATGAAAAATCGTTTTTCTTGGGGTTAAGGTCTGGCTAAGCCAACCGACTGGTGTTGCTCATTTCCCTTAACACTTCCCTTCCAGACCTCCAGCAAACTCCAGTCCTAGGGCTCTCATCTTGCTGGGGGCACAGGAAGAGGAGGTAGGCCTGGCTTGCAGCCTTACTGTCCTGGTCTCTTTGAAAAACAGCTTGTTTACCAATCCCCCTTCCTGGCCTGTTTTCTGCAGCTGCAGATATCCCCCAACAGATAACCTCGGTCTTTATGCAGGCCACTTATCACTTCATCAAAGCAGTTTGGCTCAGCCTGGCAAATCTGGCCAATCAGGAGAGGCTGCCAGAAGGCTGGATTTTAGCTCAGAGAAAATACTTACTTTCTGCACCAGTTATGATAAACTCATCTGTGGCAAGTTGTTGAAGTTATCATTACCAATCTTTTAAGTCCTTGAAATATTATGTTAGCCCACTCCTGTCAATAGTTATACTTTTTTAAAGTATTCCCAGGTAATCCTATGGAGCTAAAAGGATACAATGGCGAAAAACAAAATAGGCAGTTTAGCCTCACCAGGGCACAGAAAACATCTTTTAAAATATCCCTGCCTATTTTTACATGGTGCATTACCTTGAAGGGTGCCTATGGTAGACCTTAGGGGTGACATATGTAAAAATAAGGTAGTTTCATACTTTGGAAGTATCTTTAAATCCAAAGTCGAATTTGCCTATAATTTCAATTTAAAAGCAGCTGGCAAAGCAGGGCTGACGTGTAAAATGACAGCAGGCAACACAGCAGTTCAAACTTAAGTGCATTAAATCTGCTGGGCCTCTAAACTTACATGGCCTACCATATACTAGAGACATACAGGTAGGTTGACAGTACCAATTGTAATTACACCTAATTGCAATATACCTTTTAATCAGAGCACTTGCCCTGGGCCTGGTTAGCAGGGTCCAGGGCACAGTCAGAGTCAGTTACCACCATTATCAGTAAGAAAATGGGGCTGATCGGGGCAAAACGGATGACTTTTCCACAAATTATTTACTAATTGACAATTTCTTTAATCGTAATTTTGTAACTTGATTGTTTTTTGTTTTTTAAATAGATTTATATTTGTATGTTAAGAGTTTATAATTAATTCTACATTTATGGGGTTACTCATATTTGTAGTGTATTTGAAATGAAATATTTTCCTTACTCTTGCTTAGGCTGCAGTAAAATGAACATCTTTGCAGTTCAAAATGTCCCTACTGTTGCACTGTTTGGATTGGGACTAGTAAATTTCAATCTTCCAAAATCCAATGCTTTCCCTACTGTTGCACAGACTGGAGTGGAAATAGTAAATTTTACCCCTCCAAAGACCAACACTTTCCCTACTATAGCTCTGTTTGGAGTGGGAATAGTACATTTCTCCCCTCCGAAATCCAGCGATTTCCCTACTGTTGCAGAGACTTGAGTAGAAATAATAAAATTTACTACTCCAAAGGCCAACACTTTCCCTAATATTGTGCTATCTGGAGTGGGAATAGTACATTTTACCTCGTCAAAATCCAAAGCTTTCCCCACTGTTTCAGAGACTGGAGTGAGAATAGTAAATTTCACCTCTCAGAAATCCAAAGCTTTCCATACTGTTGCTTAGTCTGTAGTAGGAATAGTACATTTCCCCGCTCTGAAATCCAGGGCTATAGAACTGTTGCACAGACTGGAGTGGAAATAGTAAATTTTACCCCTCCAAAATCCAACACTTTCCCTACTGTTGCACTAACTAGTGTAAAAAATAGTAAAGCAAACCCCTATGAAGTCCACTTTAGTTACTGTTGCATAAAGTAGGAATAGTGTATTTAATATATAGTTATCATAATATTGATTGAGTACATTTTACAGTATTAAGTAATTTTTGTAATTGATATCGTTTTTTTCATTTTGAAATGTATTTTAATGTTTATAGTTTTTTTTGTAAATTACTTTTTGGAATGTTTCATAATTTTTCTTATTCAATTGTTTGTATAAATATAAATATATATATATATATATATATTCACTGAAAAAACCATAGGTTTCACACATGTTATAGTTAGCGGAAATTTTACTGATAAAAAACCAGTGAAATTCCCCCGTTATAGTTAGTGCAGGCAACTATAACTCACGCGACCGCAATCCTCTGCTGATGCTAATACTGTATTTAGACACTTATTTGCCCATGTCTTCTTCCATACATTTTTAGCTATACATATATTACAAATATTTTTTTTTCATAAAGACACATATGTCATCAGCAGAAGATTGCGGTCGCGTGAGTTATAGTTGCCTGCACTAACTATAACGGGGGAATTTCACTGGTTTTTTATCAGTAAAATTTCCGCTAACTATAACATGTGTGAAACCTATGGTTTTTTCAGTGAATTTGCAAGGTTTTTTAAATGCTAATTCCTAACTATAACGTGTGTGAAACCTATGGTTTTTTCAGTGAATTTGTACGGTTTTTTAAATGCTAAGTTACTTTACGCCATTCGTGGCGTGCGCGCCCACTTAACGCAGTTCGTTCCGTGCGCGCACGGTGCGCTTCGCGCACCGTGCGCGCACAGTAAGCACGCGGTGCGCTTCGCGCACCGCGCGCCCACTTTACGCAGTTAGTGCCGTGCACGCACGGTGGGCACGCGGTGCGCTACGCGCACCGCGTGCCCACGTTACGCTAGATGGGCCATGTACGCACGATGCGCTTCGCGCACCGTGCGCTCATGCAGGACATATGATGCACTTCGTTTTGAAAGGTAATATTTTAATTTTTCGTAATTTTTATAAGCCATGCACAAATGGTGCCCTTCGGGCACCATTAGCACACGGGGTGGAGAGAGTGTGGATAATTTTTTCTTTTATTATTTTTTAAAAAAATATTATAGTTTATCACATGTGTAATAAGCCATGCGCAATTGGTGGCCTTCCGCCACCAATTGCACACGGGGTGGGGAAAGTGTGGATAGCTTTTTTTTTTAAATAATTTTTTACCGTACGCGTACGGTAAGCGTAATCGGCGAAAATAAAGAAAAAATAAAAATTACATTTTTGGCCTTGGGGGATCTTTGGGGACTCCCTCAACATGGCTATGTGTGTGGGAGCTGTCTAAACAGCCCCTTTATAAGTTTTTGGGCTTTATTTTGAAACCTAACTCTCAGTGCGAGAGAGAAAATGGCGGCCGCCGCTTCCTGGTTTCGGCCGACTCGAATGTTTACTAAGATGTAGGAGCCAATCAGAATCGCGCACCGTAAGCTGGCTCAGATATATATATTGATTTAAAGGCTATTTTCTCAGAATCTACTGAACAGATTTACACCAAACCTACAAAAGGCACTTCCTTGACCTGAGGACTACCTCTCTGCCAAATTTCTAGTAATTCTGTTCAGCCGTTCGGGCTGTAGCCCTGTCTAAAGGTCCTATGGAAAAATGCATGGGAAAAACGCGTTTTGGGACCCCCCTTTTATCTCAGCCCCCGCTTGACGAATCCCCCCGAGACTTTCAGGGTAGGAGCGGAGCGTAGCGCCCCACCTATTTTAAAAAATTCGCGAGGATTCGTCGACCGGCGCCAAAGCTATTCAAAATAGAATGTTGCGGATTTCCTATGGAAACGTGGTCCTAACTATAACTACCTACTGGCGACCGCCAGTAGGTAATATATATAAATATATATATATATAGGTATATCACATTTAGTTGGAATATGAAGTTTATATCACAACCTCACAGGAGGCTGATATTATATGAGCAACGTTCAGTCTCATTTATTTGTTTACTTCGTTTCCAGCTCTGCCTTTGTATGGGTTTTTATATAATATATATTTGCACAATATACGCAGTTAGCTTCTCTACATTGATTAATCTTCATATGATTTTAATATGGATATTTTATCAGGATGTATTTTAATTATTATTATTATCGGTGTTTGAATTTAATCTTTTATTAACTTATAGACTTTTAGCACTTGCACTTTCACTATGTTTACATATTTATTCTTTTAGTGTAAACTGCGATCTTTGCACATTTGTCCGCATACAAATACGTATTTGTAAAATCTCCAAGAATATGTTATATAATATTGTGTAATATAGTTACTTATGAGATTTCAAACAATTGGCGGCAACTAATGTCTGTTTTCACTGTTTGATCACCGATATAAAAGCTCTGATTGGCCGCAAGCATGTCATGTGATCAAGACAGTTGTTTACTGTCGAAACGCGTTATGCTGCTACTTAGCCAAAATTGCTGACAACTTTGAGCAATAAAACTGCACTGAATTCATCAACACGCTGTGGTCTGTACCTGTTCTTTCCGGAAATTGGAGATCAGGCGGGACGGTGATACTTGGTATACATTTGGGGGAAGTTTGGCCGTCTTCCCCTCTACGGACCCTCTCTTCGCAACGGGCTGGCAGAATCATACAACCAACATCTTACAAGGAACTCGGAAGGAGTATTTCTTTCAAGCCAGCCCCCCGCAGCCAAATCAGAGGCACGTCAACGCTTTCCCGCGTATACCCAGCATCCCGGACTCAGCCGACGACTCAACGGAGGTCGGAGGACTCCGACGAGAAGAAGGAGTGAATCCGGAAGGGTAAGCGGCAGTAGCGACACCTCACGAAGGGCTCACAGGCGGGTGATTGAGATTCGTGTTTGTAACATCGCCAGCGCTGAGTGCAATTCAGTCACTAGAACAAACAAGCGCAGGAGTGCAGATACTTTGTTGCCACACACAGCAACATTAACATTACAAAATGGCTACATCAGCAGACGCGCTGCGAGCCAGAGAAGCTACAGCAGATGCTCTATTTGCGAGTCTTCCAAGTACGGATATAACTCACAATGGAAACAAGGAGGGTTCAGATGCCGATCATGACGTTAAAACGATGTTAAAGAATTTAGAAAAACTACTAAAGACTGAACTAACTAAATGGTGGGAGAAAAAAAGCCTGGAAAAATACAGAGAAGTGGGCCGTGTCCCACGAGGTCTTAGAATATTAACTGCACCCTCATTTGAAAACCCTAATCCCTCAATGCTGAAAGAATGGGCTAATAACAATTTGGAAGCATCCATGAATATGGTTTCAATCTTAATCAAATACGCAGAGATCGATAGAAATGAGATCCTAAAGAAAATCGAATCTGTAAATACCACATTGGATGCACATGAGCAGAAGGATTTCATCAAGAAATATCGTGAAGATATAAAAATAAGGTTAACCAAACACGAAGAAACAATCAAAGCAAGAAAAATATGGAAATTTTCAAGGGACAAAACTGATTATGAAACCGGAAGGGTATTCACTTTCTCAAGAAAATTCGACAATGCCAAAAGACAAGCATTGACTGCCAAAAATACTACGGTTAACAATGAAACCCAAGAAAGGAACAACACACCAAGTACGGATACTAGCCCTGCAAGCAGTAATTGTGACTCTGATGACAGTGCCTCAAACAGCCATCTAACAAGACTCCCAACAGATTATACCCCTTCGGAGGAATTGGGGTTTCTCATAGACGATCGTCGCCACACACTACGATCACACGATCCCGAGAGAACAAATGCCGGGAAAATAACATCAGGAGAAAACAAAGGAGAAAAGCCCAGAGGCAGAGGAAGAGGCAGAGGGAACAGGGGGAGAAAGTGGTAATGACGGAATCAAACCAATCAGCCCCAGATAACACCGTTATAAATCTATCCAACATTGAACTAACGGTAGCAGAATTACAACTACTTTCACTGGGTCTATCTTTCTGTCCAGGCGAACGTTTTAAATACCCACAAACAAGAGTTGATGTTTTTAAATTCATAAGAAAGTTGAAACTGAAAAAGCATTTCAAACAAACCAAGGTGCTGGAAAAAATCAGCACCACTGACACTACCAATTCCATTGATGCACTTTTTCAAGTATGTGATATCCCATTGCTACGCTCCGTACACGCCCTAGCACAAGAAGAACCTGACACCCCCCTAACAACACAAGAAGATATGTTAGCCATGGGCATACGAGACAATGTAATTATCCCAACACCTTTCAGACCACCTTCATCATTTATCCCGATGATGCCCCGGGATGCGATTGATATTTTCAATGACTGCGTTACAGAAGATTTAAAAAAAAAAATTGAATTCAAAAACTTTACGCACAAACAAACAAAGGAAATATAAGGAAGTACAATACTCAAAATTGATGAGAAAACTTCAATCACATGACGATCTAATTATTAACAAATCGGATAAAGGTGGTAACATTGTCCTATGGCCACGACAAATGTATATGGCGGAAGCACTCAGACATTTGGGAGATAATGAATGCTATGTCAAAGCTACTTTCAATGACTTAAAAAAAAACAAAGAAAAAATATTCAAGGACCTATCCAATTGGAAAAGAATGGGGTTGCTAACTAAAAATGAATTTGATTTTCTAAAAAATGACCATCCTATTACCCCGGTAATTTACTTTATCCCGAAGGTACACAAAATGATTAATCCAGTCCCAGGAAGACCTATAATATCAGCTCAAAAGGGACTACTAGAAAATATGTCCAAATATGTGGATTTCTTCCTACATGAACACGTGGAAAAATTGGACTCATACATTCGGGATACTACCCATTTCTTATCCAAACTACAAACCATTGAATGGCATCAAGAATACATCTTCTTGGTTATGGACATTAGCTCCTTATATACAAGCATTGGACATGCCGATGGCATAGCGGCCAATCAATATTATTTATCCAAACGCCCCAGTATGTTTTATCAACATAATGTTATGTTACTTGACATGATCAACATATGTTTAACAAATAATTTTTTTATTTTCAACAAGGAAGTGTATCAGCAGTTACGCGGGGTGGCGATGGGGGCATGTTTTTCCCCCAGCTACGCTTGTCTTCATGTAGGCTGGTGGGAGGAGCGTGTCCTCAGAGCCACCCACAAGGAACTGTTTGACACTCATGTCATTAGATGGTGGCGTTTTATAGATGATGTGTTTGTGATATGGAGGGGAAACAAAGAATCAGCTTTCAAATTTGTTGAAACCATAAACGTCAATGCTCTGAACCTGAATTTCACGGCAGATATAAATGAAAAGTCTACACAGTTTTTAGACACAGAAGTTTACATCAGGGACAATTCTATTCATACAAAACTGCATAGAAAAAGCACTGCGGGTAATGCCGTATTACATGCTACGAGCTTTCACCCCTATCATTTGATCAAAAGTATCCCTTATGGAGAATTCTTGCGGATCAAACGAATATGTAATACTGATGAGGATCTCAAGATATGCCAGAGTGAGGCATTTAATAGATTCATCCATCGAGGGTATAACAAAAAGGAACTCTCCATAGCTATGAATAGAGCAAACACATGCAGTGCTAATGTAGAGGATGATGAAACAATTCCCACTACTAAAAGGACAGAATCTGAAAATACTATTAGACTGATTACACCCTACAGCCAACAAAATAAACAAATCAAAAGGATTATTTATAAAAATTGGCCTATTGTCAAAACAGATCTTACCATGTCCCAATTAGTGCCCGAATTGCCCAATATTACTTTTAGACGAGCTCCTTCCATGAGAGATGCATTAGTAAGATCAAGTCCAGAAGTTACCAAAGCCACTAGCAACTGGCTAACTACCACCAAGAAAGGCTTTTTTAAATGCAGTTCATGTAGAGCTTGCAAATTCGGCATCAATACTCAGGAGGTTACAGGAATGGTGACATCTAATTCTATCACAATTTCCAAAATGCTCACATGCCGTACAGAGTTTGCAGTTTATGTTTTACAATGTACGTGCAAACTCAGATATGTAGGAAGTACCAAACTTCAAGTCTTCAATCGAATCCTACAGCACTTGCGAGCAATAGTTAACTCAGACCCCAGTTACCCAGTAGCACGTCACTTCAAACATGTGCATAACAATAACCTTAATGACCTTAGCTACTTTGTCATAGATATGATACCCAAATCCATCAGAGGGGGCAATAGGGAGAAAAAACTGCGGCAACTAGAGTCCTATTACATCTTAACTCTAGATTCCAAAATGCCTAATGGTCTGAATAACAGTGAAGAATTGCACCATTTCCTGTAAATTATTCTTGTATTATTTATCTGGGACTAATATACTGTCTTACTATCCTTTTGTATATCTGCCATCCATGTTTTAAACCTTTATATTGTGCCATATTATCAGGCTTTTATTGAATTTTTAGATGTGTTTTTTATCATGGGTTTTACTGGGGCTCCGGTTTTACTTATGGTTTTAAACAATCTATTAATGATATGATCGCCGATACAGGCAGATACATTTGGTTTTATACGTATTTAGCATCTGCTTTTATCTGTGCGTATTTATTACTTATAAACTCCCTATAGGCATGTTATACCACCAATTTCAATATATATCCCTCTAGCACTAGCAAGGTATATCACATTTAGTTGGAATATGAAGTTTATATCACAACCTCACAGGAGGCTGATATTATATGAGCAACGTTCAGTCTCATTTATTTGTTTACTTCGTTTCCAGCTCTGCCTTTGTATGGGTTTTTATATAATATATATTTGCACAATATACGCAGTTAGCTTCTCTACATTGATTAATCTTCATATGATTTTAATATGGATATTTTATCAGGATGTATTTTAATTATTATTATTATCGGTGTTTGAATTTAATCTTTTATTAACTTATAGACTTTTAGCACTTGCACTTTCACTATGTTTACATATTTATTCTTTTAGTGTAAACTGCGATCTTTGCACATTTGTCCGCATACAAATACGTATTTGTAAAATCTCCAAGAATATGTTATATAATATTGTGTAATATAGTTACTTATGAGATTTCAAACAATTGGCGGCAACTAATGTCTGTTTTCACTGTTTGATCACCGATATAAAAGCTCTGATTGGCCGCAAGCATGTCATGTGATCAAGACAGTTGTTTACTGTCGAAACGCGTTATGCTGCTACTTAGCCAAAATTGCTGACAACTTTGAGCAATAAAACTGCACTGAATTCATCAACACGCTGTGGTCTGTACCTGTTCTTTCCGGAAATTGGAGATCAGACGGGATGGTGATACTTGATATATATATATATATATATATATATATATATATATATATATATATATATATATCCAGTTGCTTGACATTTCAAAGCCATCCATTCCAATAAAATTTGTGATCTGAAATATTTTGTTATTGGGGCAGTTCCCCCATAAATTCGTGGGGGTAACAGAGAAAAACAATTACGTCAGTTGGAGTCTTCCTTCATTCCTTTACTCGACACTAGAATGCCTACTGGATTGAACACCAGTGAAGACCTCCACAACTTCCTATAATATCTTGTATGATATGTTATCATCTTTGCATTTGATAGGCCTCTCCAATGTGCGAAACTTCTACACTATGTCACAATTTAAGCAGTTATGAATTACTCTTTGCTTTTGAAGTCCTATCTTGTGATCAGTGATGTGAACACATAGAATTGTTCTTGATGGTCCCCTTTCTGCTCATTGACAGACCTTCTATGATTAATCTATTGCACATTTTTGCACACACTTTTTCATTGGCAGCTATTAATAGTAGCATTAGCACTTTAGTGAGCTTTGTTTACTATGAACAGCTACCTCTGGTTTCAGCCCCAACCCCCTTTTTTTATGTGTGTTTTATGAATAGTATTGTGGTTTTTTATACTTCACCATTTTTGCACTAAAATTTGTGATATACCCTTTGGGAGCACTATAGAATTTGTTTACCAGCAGCCATCAATTAATATAGCATTCATATTTTAACCTATAAATTGTTAGAGTAGATCGCCAATGTAACTATTCTTATGTTTTATTTTTTCTTGTATATATTTGAAAAAAGCATTTGTGAATTGTCTTCAGCATTATTGGCACTTGCCATTATTTTGGCTGTTGTGACTACGAGCATAATGAATTTAATATATAAGATAGTTTTATGATCCTTTTGATCCTTACAATTATAATATAGGTTTTTACAGGTTATTGAATAGTATGGCTAACGTTCAAATTATTATTCTTCGTTAAATGCATTCTGTCAGTCCACTTTCCGTTTTGATTTTATGCTTCCTCACTCTTGAATGTTTTCACTGTCTATTATTGCACTACCACCATTTTGACTCTCCGATGGATGAACATAATTTGAAAAAGGAGGTCCGGCTTCAGCGCGTCATGTGATCAAGATCGCCGAGGCGATCGAAACGTGTCTGAGGCTCACACTTGTCTGATTCGATATGACGAATAAAAATAGGAATTATGGCACATTGAAAACGCTTGTGTTTTAATCTCTGGGTAACAACAACAGTGTGGTCCGTACCTGCTCTACATTCCCTCCGTGGCATTGGAGGGTCAGGACTTTGTTCTTTTATATATATATATAAAAAGAAATCACAAAAAATAAAGGTGCGGCACTCCTCTTGGCGATGATGTTGTTTTATTTCAAGTCATGTTCTTTCACCCTACGCGTTTTGAACTGTAGTTCCTGATCACGGCAGTGTGTTACAATGGTCCTTTTACAATTTCTACCTTATATACTAATGCACATTTATACTATTCTGATGCATTCTTGGTATGGTAGTATATCTTTCACCATTTTCAACAATCTTTATTTAACAAACGGCTGTGTTGATTTATGGCATGTTCTGTGGCTGAGACGCTGCTTCCGCAAAGGCTACTCATTATTACCTCCATGTAGCGCTTGTCATTTAGGAAGGACAGCAGCGCTTATTGATTTGTGGCTAAGCCATGAATCCCACAATCAGTGCTCAATGTTTTAGACAGTAGATCGTGTATGGAATGTAATTTAAGACTAAGTGTGTTTATTCAGATGAAGGGCTGAGTGCCCTTAGTCTTTGCTATAGCATCTCTCTCCACAGAACATCCAGATGGATTTCATACAGCATTGCGACATATTGATTGTTTCTCAATTGGTGCGCCTATTCTATTGTATATTTCTATACACTTGAAAAAGAATTTCAAATAATTTGTCCTTTAAATGATTTTTCATTTTGATCATGACATCTTTTAAAGCATTTGGTTTTTTTATTTTTTGAAACATTTCTCAGTTTTTTTAGAGATTTTGTCCAGCAATAGTGAGTGATTAAACTCAATCAGATTAGACCCATTGTTTTGCAATCACTGCTTCACCTGTCATTGACTTGTGCACCCAATTTGTGCAGTTCTGACCCATAGCTGTCTTTCAATTATATTATTCTCTCATTGTCACAAGTGAAAATACAGCTCCTCAACCTCGTTTAGACCCAAGGGATGCTTGGTTTTGAATCTCATTATCATTCGCGATTCCAGTCTTCGTAATTTTGTATTCAATTTCCTCCTCGCTCACTCTGAGGCACTGTCACCAGTCCTGAATATTTAATGTCCAACCAAGTTTTTCCACTGTGAGTGGACATATGTTTTGCAATTGCATATGTTTTATCCATATTTTGAATTGCACACGTATGTTCCAATACGTGCTTCCTATATATTGTTTTCCACAGAAGCATTGGAGCATATAAACCACAAATGTTGAGTCGCATGTTAAAGTTTCTTTTATTTCAAATACCTTTCCAGTCGGATCTTTTAAGTTCTTTAAGTTTTTACCAATTTTGCAGGCTTTACATGTCATGCACTTTGAGAAGCCTTTGGATCTTGACTGTAGCCATGATTCTGTTTTCGCGGCCTCAAAGTGACTCCTCACTAAATGATCTGAAAGGTTTGGTGCTCTTCTATAGGATACCAGTGGTTGGTTTCCTATACTGGTTACCTATATCCGGATCTTTTTTCAACACATTCCAATATTTTGTTAATGTCTTTTGGATTTTGTAGCTTTCTTTGCTGCAGGTAAGTATTAATCGTGGTTGATTCTCATCAATTTGTATGGTTTCATTGCCGTTTCCTGTGTTATGATCTCTTCCTTTTCTTTCTTTGTCTTCTTTCTGATTTATTAATGTTTCAGCTCTAGTTTTCTATCTTGCTTTAAGTTCTCCTCGTTTGATATCTATGGAGGCAGATTTATGTTAGACTTGCGCCACTTTTACGCCGCCGTTGCGTCACTATTGTGACGCAGCCGCGGTGTAAACCCTGCGCCACGTTGCGCCCTATTTACATCGTGACGCATCTATGGAGATGCGTCACGGTGTAAAGCCCTGCACCACATTAAACCTGCTTCAGGTTTAATGTATGCAGGGTGGGCGTTCCAGCGGAAAAAGCCTCGGCAAAGTGACACAGTGAAATCTACAAGATTTCCCTCAGTCACTTTTCCGACGCTGCTGCGTCAAAACCTTGCGCCTGCTTGAAGCAGGCGTAAGGCATGACGCAGCATGTAAGGTATGGGCAGCCCGTAAACATTGCTGGAGTTGCGTTGTGCTTGCGACACGACTCCAGCAATGTGCCGCCCTTACGCCATCAGATGCGTCACGCATCTGTTTATCCTTGCACCACGATGCGCTGCATTGTAAATGTGGTGCATCTGTGGTGGCGCAAGGGTAAACTTGCGTGACGTATCTTGCCTGGAACATCCCTGCTGATTTGCAGGGATGCGCCAGGAAACATAAATCTGCCCCTCTATGTTTATATCAGCGTTGTAAGAAACGTATTTTAGTATCCTCAAATTTTTTCTCCATTTCTTGTTCTTCAAAGCAGTTTTTCTTCATCCGTAATACTTCTCCATACGGTATGGTTTTCTTTAATGTTTGAGGATGAAAACTCAGTCCATGTAGTAAGCTATTTGTTGCTGTCTTTTTTCTGTGCACTGTTGTGTGCATGCAATTGTCCTTGATATAGACCTTAGTATCAAGGAATTCAATCTCTTTAGGACTTAGATTGTATGCAAATTTCAGACCTACATCATTTTCATTCAACTCTGCAAAGAAAGTCTGAAATTCTATTTCAGTTCCCTTCCACAGTAAAAACAGATCGTCTATGAAACGCAGCCAAAGGGCTATGTTCACCATGTGATGATCGTTTTCTTCTCTCCAAGCTATGTTTCTCTCCCACCATCCCATCATGAGATTCGCATAGCTTGGAGAGAAGGAAACTCCCATCGCAGTACCACAGCATTGTACATACATCTTCTTATTAAATAAGAAAACATTATTGTGTAAGCACATAGTTATCATGTCGATTAACATTTCGGAATGCTCCAATTCACTGATTGGTCTCTGTTTCAAAAAATACTGAATGGCATGTAGCCCCTTGTTGTGATCGATTGAGGTGTACAAAGACACCACATCAATCGTCACCAACAGGTAATTTGGTTGCCATTGAGTGTCCATTATTGTACGCAAAAAGTCTCCAGTCTCTTATAAGTGAGTCTTGGCGAGTCCCCAATACTCGCCAAGATTCACTTATAAGAGAATTGTTGTCCACAGCGCTAAGAGCATTGCTGTAGAAACGTTTTTGCAATCCATTTATTGATTTGATAAGAAAGACTCGTTAATTGTTGTCCTCTTTTTGTGTTTACTGTATAAGAGCAGTGGAAGATATGACAATGTTCATTAACGTGCATTATTTGCAATTGACAAAACGGGTCCAATGATGACAACATTAACAACACAAATGTGCATTTAACACAAGGTTTATATTTGACTTTAATTTGTGTTTGTCTTTCATATTACGATGTCCTCTTTCTATGTTCATTGTCGTTTACGATATATACGCTGTTCGACACAGTGCCGGTGTCTACACGTGATCAAGCCTTATGGTGAAACGCGTTGTGTGAATAAACAGCAGTTACTTACACTGGTGTTGGGTCTTTCATTCCTGAGAGCGCGCAGATTGAAAAAGTGATTATTGTGGATTTAAACAGCCGGTTATCTCCGCCGGTGTGCGCGCCACTCTCCACGTGTCCATTCAAGTCCGGAAGGAGTCGTTCATGATATGAAATTAGGGATATATGTACATTTATATATATATATATATAAATATATATATATACACATATATATAGTAACATAATTAATAACAATATTTATTATACATTATACATTAATTGTGTTCATATTTCCAATGTATTACAATGCATATATATATATATATATATATCCAGCTCGTGGGGAATGTCCAACAGTTGAATCGCACTCGCACACAGAGAAGCTTTCCCCATCGCTTTATTATTGCTAAAGCAGTTGCACTTCCAGCATAATTGAGCAACTGACCGCTGCCCTGACGCGTTTCGAATGATCTTTTTCAAAGGGTTAGTGCAGTCAAAAGAGCATGTGCGGCAACACCTTCCTTATAATGCCATATCGTGAGTCCTGATTGGACAACTCTGGATGAGTGATCACGTTGCATGCTGGTTGGTGAAGTCCGATATTCGGCCCCAAATGGATGCGCTTTGAATTCGATTGCTGATTGAAGGCTCTGGTTGAGCCCCGGAAAGCGCTGCTGCATTAATCCGTGCTCTGTGGTCCACCGTTGAAGCTCGTATTTTCTGAGCCTCGTGGCCCTCGTTATGAAGTGAGCCAGATTCGGCGGCAGGACGGCCGCTTAACATCCAGCTCGTGGAGAATGTCCAACAGTTGAATCGCACTCGCACACAGAGAAGCTTTCCCCATCGCTTTATTATTGGTAAAGCAGTTGCACTTCCAGCATAATTGAGCAACTGACCGCTGCCCTGACGCGTTTCGAATAATCTTTTTCAAAGGGTTAGTGCAGTCAAAAGAGCATGTGCGGCAACACCTTCCTTATAATGCCATATCGTGAGTCCTGATTGGACAACTCTGGATGAGTGATCACGTTGCATGCTGGTTGGTGAAGTCCGATATTCGTCCCCAAATGGATGCGCTTTGAATTCGATTGCTGATTGAAGGCTCTGGTTGAGCCCCGGAAAGCGCTGCTGCATTAATGCGTGCGCTGTGTCCCACCGTTGAAGCTCGTATTTTCTGAGCCTCGTGGCCCTCGTTATGAAGTGGTGCAGATTCGGCGGCAGGACGGCCGCTTAACATCCAGCTCGTGGGGAATGTCCAACAGTTGAATCGCACTCGCACACAGAGAAGCTTTCCCCATCGCTTTATTATTGGTAAAGCAGTTGCACTTCCAGCATAATTGAGCAACTGACCGCTGCCCTGACGCGTTTCGAATAATCTTTTTCAAAGGGTTAGTGCAGTCAAAAGAGCATGTGCGGCAACACCTTCCTTATAATGCCATATCGTGAGTCCTGATTGGACAACTCTGGATGAGTGATCACGTTGCATGCTGGTTGGTGAAGTCCGATATTCGTCCCCAAATGGATGCGCTTTGAATTCGATTGCTGATTGAAGGCTCTGGTTGAGCCCCGGAAAGCGCTGCTGCATTAATCCGTGCTCTGTGTCCCACCGTTGAAGCTATTTTCTGAGCCTCGTGGCCCTCGTTATGAAGTGGTGCAGATTCGGCGGCAGGACGGCCGCTTAACATCCAGCTCGTAAGGAAGGTGTTGCCGCACATGCTCTTTTGACTGCACTAACCCTTTGAAAAAGATTATTCGAAACGCGTCAGGGCAGCGGTCAGTTGCTCAATTATGCTGGAAGTGCAACTGCTTTACCAATAATAAAGCGATGGGGAAAGCTTCTCTGTGTGCGAGTGCGATTCAACTGTTGGACATTCCCCACGAGCTGGATGTTAAGCGGCCGTCCTGCCGCCGAATCTGCACCACTTCATAACGAGGGCCACGAGGCTCAGAAAATACGAGCTTCAACGGTGGGACACAGAGCACGGATTAATGCAGCAGCGCTTTCCGGGGCTCAACCAGAGCCTTCAATCAGCAATCGAATTCAAAGCGCATCCATTTGGGGACGAATATCGGACTTCACCAACCAGCATGCAACGTGATCACTCATCCAGAGTTGTCCAATCAGGACTCACGATATGGCATTATAAGGAAGGTGTTGCCGCACATGCTCTTTTGACTGCACTAACCCTTTGAAAAAGATTATTCGAAACGCGTCAGGGCAGCGGTCAGTTGCTCAATTATGCTGGAAGTGCAACTGCTTTACCAATAATAAAGCGATGGGGAAAGCTTCTCTGTGTGCGAGTGCGATTCAACTGTTGGACATTCCCCACGAGCTGGATGTTAAGCGGCCGTCCTGCCGCCGAATCTGCACCACTTCATAACGAGGGCCACGAGGCTCAGAAAATACGAGCTTCAACGGTGGGACACAGAGCACGGATTAATGCAGCAGCGCTTTCCGGGGCTCAACCAGAGCCTTCAATCAGCAATCGAATTCAAAGCGCATCCATTTGGGGACGAATATCGGACTTCACCAACCAGCATGCAACGTGATCACTCATCCAGAGTTGTCCAATCAGGACTCACGATATGGCATTATAAGGAAGGTGTTGCCGCACATGCTCTTTTGACTGCACTAACCCTTTGAAAAAGATTATTCGAAACGCGTCAGGGCAGCGGTCAGCTGCTCAATTATGCTGGAAGTGCAACTGCTTTACCAATAATAAAGCGATGGGGAAAGCTTCTCTGTGTGCGAGTGCGATTCAACTGTTGGACATTCCCCACGAGCTGGATGTTAAGCGGCCGTCCTGCCGCCGAATCTGCACCACTTCATAACGAGGGCCACGAGGCTCAGAAAATAAGAGCTTCAACGGTGGGACACAGAGCACGGATTAATGCAGCAGCGCTTTCCGGGGCTCAACCAGAGCCTTCAATCAGCAATCGAATTCAAAGCGCATCCATTTGGGGACGAATATCGGACTTCACCAACCAGCATGCAACGTGATCACTCATCCAGAGTTGTCCAATCAGGACTCACGATATGGCATTATAAGGAAGGTGTTGCCGCACATGCTCTTTTGACTGCACTAACCCTTTGAAAAAGATTATTCGAAACGCGTCAGGGCAGCGGTCAGTTGCTCAATTATGCTGGAAGTGCAACTGCTTTAGCAATAATAAAGCGATGGGGAAAGCTTCTCTGTGTGCGAGTGCGATTCAACTGTTGGACATTCCCCACGAGCTGGATGTTAAGCGGCCGTCCTGCCGCCGAATCTGCACCACTTCATAACGAGGGCCACGAGGCTCAGAAAATACGAGCTTCAACGGTGGGACACAGAGCACGGATTAATGCAGCAGCGCTTTCCGGGGCTCAACCAGAGCCTTCAATCAGCAATCGAATTCAAAGCGCATCCATTTGGGGACGAATATCGGACTTCACCAACCAGCATGCAACGTGATCACTCATCCAGAGTTGTCCAATCAGGACTCACGATATGGCATTATAAGGAAGGTGTTGCCGCACATGCTCTTTTGACTGCACTAACCCTTTGAAAAAGATTATTCGAAACGCGTCAGGGCAGCGGTCAGTTGCTCAATTATGCTGGAAGTGCAACTGCTTTACCAATAATAAAGCGATGGGGAAAGCTTCTCTGTGTGCGAGTGCGATTCAACTGTTGGACATTCCCCACGAGCTGGATATATATATATATATATATATTAATATGTGTGTGCATATATATATATATATATATATACACATATATGTTCATTTTAATACATTTAAAATATTCTACAAACTTAATTAAATGTGTATTAAATGTTTTTTCATGATATATATATATATATATATACTCAGATTAAATAATTTAAAATATACAAAATAATGTAAAGTAAAATAAATAGGTTTATTAATTGTTTCTCTGTCTCTCTCTCTCTCTTTCTCTTTCTCTTTCTCTCTCTCTCTCTATCTATATATATATATATTACCTACTGGCGGTCGCCAGTAGGTAGTTATAGTTAGGACCCCTTTTCCATAGGAAAACCTCAACATTCTATTTTGAATAACTTTGGCACCGGTCGATGAATCCTCGCGAATTTCTCAAAATAGGTGGGGCGCTACGCTCCGCTCCTACCCTGAAAGTCTCGGGGGGATTCGTCAAGCGGGGGCTGAGATAAAAGGGGGGTCCCAAAACGCGTTTTTCCCATGCATTTTTCCATAGGACCTTTAGAACGAGCTACAGCCCGAACGGCTGAACAGAATTACTAGAAATTTGGCAGAGAGGTAGTCCCTAGGTCAAGGAAGTGCCTTTTATAGGTTTGGTGTAAATCTGTTCAGTAGATTCTGAGAAAATAGCCTTTAAATCAATATATATATCTGAGCCCGCTTACGGTACGCTTACCGTACGCTGACCGTAAGCGTACGGTGGCGTGCGCGAGCGCGATTCTGATTGGCTCTTAGATCTTAGTAAACATTTGAATCGGCCGAAACCAGGAAGCGGCGTCCGCCATTTTGTCTCTCGCACTGAGTGTTGTTTATCAAACATGATGGCCAAAAACATGTTACGGGGCTGTTTTGACAACTCCCTCCCACATAGTCATGTTGAGGGAGTCCCCAAACATCCCCCAAGAGCAAAAACGGTTTTATGTTTTTTTTCGGCAATTTCGCTGAGTACGCTTACCGTACGCTTACCGTAAGCGTACGGTAAAAAAAAAAAAAAAAAAAATAACACTATCCACACTTACTCCACCCCCTGTGCTTTTGGTGGCCGTAGGCCACCAAATGTACAGGGCTTATTAATAGGTAAAAAAAACTAAATTTTGGCAACATGAAATTATAAAATCGAAATAAAAAATACACTATCCACATTGACCCCACCCCCTGTGCTTTTGGTGGCCGAAGGCCACCAAATGTACAGGGCTTATTAAAGTTGATAAAAACCGTGCACGGAACGAACTGCGTTAAGTGGGCGCGCACGCCTCGAATGGCGTAAAGTAACTTAGCATTTAAAAAACCGTACAAATTCACTGAAAAAACCATAGGTTTCACACACGTTATAGTTAGGAATTAGCATTTAAAAAACCTTGCAAATTCACTGAAAAAACCATAGGTTTCACACATGTTATAGTTAGCGGAAATTTTACTGATAAAAAACCAGTGAAATTGCCCCGTTATAGTTAGTGCTGGCAACTATAACTCACGCGACCGCAATCTTCTGCTGATGACATATGTGTCTTTATGAAAAAAAAATATTTGTAATATATGTATAGCTAAAAATGTATGGAAGAAGACATGGGCAAATAAGTGTCTAAATACAGTATTAGCATCAGCAGAGGATTGCGGTCGCGTGAGTTATAGTTGCCAGCACTAACTATAACGGGGCAATTTCACTGGTTTTTTATCAGTAAAATTTCCGCTAACTATAACATGTGTGAAACCTATGGTTTTTTCAGTGAATTTGCAAGGTTTTTTAAATGCTAATTCCTAACTATAACGTGTGTGAAACCTATGGTTTTTTCAGTGAATATATATATATATATATATATATTCACTTAAAAAACCATAGGTTTCACACAGGTTATAGTTAGGTGGATATTTCTCTCATAAAAAACCAATGAAATTCCCCCGTTATAGTTAGTTCAGATAACTATAACTCGCGCGCCCG
The DNA here is from genome assembly GCF_964204655.1 of Triturus cristatus. Classification (NCBI taxonomy): domain Eukaryota; kingdom Metazoa; phylum Chordata; class Amphibia; order Caudata; family Salamandridae; genus Triturus; species Triturus cristatus. The sequence goes on from NC_140591.1 coordinate 1,531,206,967, forward strand.
CAATCCTGCTCATGACGTCACATATTACATCACTCATGACATGGTCAGTGGCGTCACTCATGACATCACTGATGACATCATCCTTGTGATAGAGTGGCGGTCGTGCGAGTTATAGTTATCTGAACTAACTATAACGGGGGAATTTCATTGGTTTTTTACGAGAGAAATATCCACCTAACTATAACCTGTGTGAAACCTATGGTTTTTTAAGTGAATTTGCAAGGTTTTTTAAATGCTAAGTTATGTATTTATTAATATATATATATATATATTTTTTTTTACCGTACGCGCTCCGTGCGCGCACCCCGCAATTTTTTTCGAAAAAAAAAAAAAAAAATTCCCCCTGGGGGGTCCTTTTGTGACCCCCAGACAAAGGCTAGGGGGTCAGGAACTCTCTTCCCTGCCCCCTTTTCACGTTTTCCACCTTTTTTCCCCCTTTCCTTTTCAGTGAGAGAGACAAAATGGCGGCCGACCCTTCCTGATTTCGACCGATTCGAATGTTGACTGACATCTAACAACCAATCTGAATTTCGCTCGCGCATGGCACCGTGCGCGCACGTGCGCGCACGGTGTGCGCACGGTGCGCGCGTATAGATATTTATATGCTTTTAAATGCTATTTTCTCAGGAAATACTGACCATATTGACACCAGACCTGCAAAAGGCACTTACCTGACCTGAGGACTACCTCTCTGCCAAATTTCAATTAATTCTGTTCAGCCGTTCGGGCTGTACCTTCGACTAAAAGTCTTATGGAAAAATGCATGGGGAAAACGCGTTTTGGGACCCCCCTTTTTTCTCAGCCCCCGCTTGACGAATCCCCCCAAGACTTTCAGGGTAGGAGCTGAGCGGAGCGCCCCATTAATTTTGAAAAATTTGCGAAGATTCGTCAACCGCGCCAAAGTTATTCAAAATAGAATTTTGAGATTTCCTATGGAAACACGGTCCTAACTATAACTATCTACTGGCGACCGCCAGTAGATAATATATATATATATATATATATATATATACACACAAACACATAGATATATGTGTTTGTGTGTTTGTGTAATTATACATTTATATATAGTATTACATATTTGAGGAATATATTTAATTTACATTATATTGTATTTATATATTAAAATATGTAACCTATGCTACTTTAAACTCTATTTATATTAAACAATCAATATATTTGTGTCTATTTTTTGACAATATTAGTGTCAATAAAATTTGTTTTCCTATATTTTGTACTTACATTATATGAACAGGGAACACAATATTTTGGTATACAATATTGTTGCCACATTATTAGTGTCAAACGATATCGTTTACTTCGATACCGTGTCAGTTATCCTGGATTTGTAGAATTGTAACACATGTCGGTAGGGCCAGTTCTTGCTTGGCAAACCGCACAACCACAAGAATATTTCATGAGTGCTCTTTCAGAGCCTATGGAGGTTCTATAATATGTTTCAAAAGTGTGCTGGAAAACAAATTATATGATTACATTTTTTCAGAAATGTTTTCTGGAAAAAGACACTCGTGTTTGCTTGCTTCACTTGCTTGAAGCACAGATATCACTCACGATCCCTTTTCGCTGGTAGCCACAGGACCAACTGGGACTCCTGTGTTTTAAAACCCAACGCCCACACTCGTCCTGAAAAGTTTAATAAGGGGACGTCCATACTAAACATTAATAAGCCACTCACCAGACCCGGAGGCAGAGTGGAGGCACAAAAGAGTTATAGTGAGAAGACTTTTCTAGCTGAAAAGATAGATAGCTAAAAGGTGCTGTACTTGAAATAATATTGGTCAATTCATCACCTAATGTGGCCCTTTGGGTGACATTCTGGCTATCCGTAGTATTATAATGTCAAATAAATGACTTGCTGTAAGAAATCCTGTTGACTTTCTGGCTATTCGGGGAATAATACACGTCCATCTTTCACATAAGTTAACCAATTTTGTAAAAAACAGACCGTCCTGAGCATAAAATTGGCCCAACCATGGCATTCTCTGGAGCTTCTTGATCACACTGCAACTATCCCCGGCATAATAGTAGCATATCATTGGCGTATTATTGGCATTTAACCTATTTTTGGCTGGTCAAATCTGTCCCTGTGTAACCCTAGTATATGTGAGTGCCTGATGAAAATTGGAAGCTGTTGTGGAAGATCCAACATGTATTTACTGATAGAAATTCATCTAAAGGATCATATTCTCTTTGGGCTATTGATTTTATTGATGCTAAATCTGTATTTCATATTGAAACGTCTGTATTTTCAGATATTCGCCAGCACAAGTTTCTAACAAAATGATTGCATTCATGAAATGCATTTCAAGCTGGCATTTGAGGGATAATTCATGTGGAAATTAGGAGGTTTTTTTTGCTGATTTTGGTTGCTTGGTACCTGAGGGTACTTATTGCTATAAGTGTTTTCATAAATTGAGACATTTCAACATTAATGATAATAAAGCTTGCTTTAACAAAGTATAGGTACCAAAGTTTGCCATTATTTATGAATATAGGGACCTTATAACTGCAAAAATCACAATAGGTAGCTATTTTACACTTTTACATTTTAGGAAATTAGACTTCTCAGAGAATTGTAAAGTGTAGAAGGCACGCAGTATGTTCAAAAACCTCACAAAGTCTGAATTTTGGGTGTATTCACAAACATCCCCAATCACATTTATCACCCTCTATGCACAACAAAACCTACATCAAAAAGATATTTGTAGGATGGGAAAGACCCCAAGCATCCACATATTTTTGGAGAACAACAAACAGGGCTTTATTACCACAAAAAGTATCCAAAATTTTAAATGGGACACTGTTTCTATTCACAAACTTCATTGTGTAGCACATAAAGTAGTACGACAGTATTGCTACTCACGTTCTACAAAATGCTTTTCACAAACCTACAGCCGCAGCCCTTCACCTCCTCTGCTCCTTTCTTTTCTGTGTGGAATGGCAGAGTTCACTGCACATATAGGTATTTGTTTGATTAGTAACAGTGGGGGGCATAAGGATGGATGAGTGGCTGAAACATGGGGAATACATACTGCTAATTAGGAGGGGTCAAGTGAAATGTCAAGTAGGATTTAGGCAGAGACACATAACACACATCCACAAATGATTAATACTATTGCTATTCATTAATTGCTTTTACATCAGTACTACAGCTCAAAAGGTGTCAAAGCAGGTGTAAATAGGTGTAACTGTGCTCATACATGGCCACTAACAGGTATTACAACACATTCATACAGAAAACAGGCAAAAAAATAAAATAACACTGATGTCCAGGGGAACTAGCTATCGCACAAAGGGGAATATTCTCAAGGATCTATCGCCGAGTTATCGGCACTTTATCTCAGCCAAAGTCGCGATAAATTCATCGCCCCATTCACAAGCTGGTGCAAGCAGCCGATACCACCAGTTTACCTGCGATAGCAGTCGCAAAAAACATCGCCACAGACGACCCCGGCAACTATCACTAATGAGATGCAGAGTAGGCGTTTCCGAGTAAAAAGCCGCGACAACACCACACCTCAACATTCTCAACGACCAGCCAGATCTGCGATAAGAACATAAAACATGTGATGAGGCGCGTTAGCAGCAGGAAATTAACACCTGCTCTGACCTGGTGCAAAGTCGGACTACAACCTGCACCAGAAATGGGAGCCAAGCCCAGAGCCACACCTGAAGAACAACAGATGCCATGGAGCCAACGATCATGCAGCTCGGACACCCAAGAGGGCCACAACACCAACCACCACCCCCCGGGGCCCTACCCCGGGCACCCCTACCTCCCCCGGACCAAGAGATTCCATATCAATGTCATGAAATCATGAGCAAAATCAGTTGCCCAATGCCAAAGAATCACAACAACTAACAGTCATGTGAGTACAGAAAAAGCAGAATGAATCATTCACCATTGAAAGTCCAAACAAAATATCACAATCAAATTTCTCTCCAAACAACTATTTGTAAGAGTCATGGGGGGTCAACCCTGGTCAATCTGCGAGTGACAGCCTGTAAGGCAATATCCAAGATAAGAAGTTGTGCCAGGCACTCATCAAAGGACACAGAGAGAGAGAAAGAGAGAGAGACTGAACAAGGAGTGCAAGGACAATCGGGCCCTTGGATCATACATTCCAACTGTTGCGTGTGTTTCGCAATTGGTGCACCCTAAATCTAAGGCCTGGCAACAATTTCAAGGCGAAGGCCACATCACATTTCAGAAATGCAAGCAGTAGTCAGACTAAAATTGTGTATGAAAGCTCCTTTGTCTCAATACACAAAGCGGAAGGACATCGGAACCTCCGACCTTGGTCTCCATTGTGCCCGGCCCCCCCTGACTGAGATACCATACCAGACTCCTACGACTCCCACACCATGAACTGCGCTAATGAAAGAGCAAAGTGTCCCCACCCCACACACACTTGTCCCTGCTCGAGGTACACCTGCATGGCATGCCCCCAACACATTGCTAAAAAACAACCCATCCGTCCAAACGCTGAACACACATACGACTCATTGCTCCGAGCTGTGGCATATCGTCCATAGAACTGCCGCCGGTCTGAGGAGTGCCGGTGGTACGAGACCAACAAATGCAATGGCAGGCAATCCACATGCACAACCCCTGTCACGTGGAACTGTACCGTGCACGAATGCTGCATCTGTTGGGAGCTCTGCCAATGGCAGTTTTGCAAATAAGTTACCGTCTGAGTTTCCGGCTTGCGTACGTCACATGCGTCCAGCCCTGGTTCCACTGTCGATCATGCACATTCGAGTGGCCCATGGAGGTCTGCCTATCCAACACAACGGTAGCCAAACAGGATTATGACTTGTGCGTGCGCCCCCTGTTGGCCCACGAACAGGAGTGCAACCGGGATAGCCACGCATGGGATGCCCTGATCTGTGGCGTATGTGCTGGCAGTAGTGGATGAGAGATTGCACAAGACATCCTGAGCAGTGACCTCATCGAGGCGCTACCCTATTGGGCTGTGTTGCAGATTGGTGAAACTGCGTGGACGGAGCACATCTGTCCAGACCAGGTAATGGATTGACTCTCCCTCGTGTTCCTTGAATTCGAGAACGACATACTTCTGGAGCTGATTGCCTATGAAGCAGCGCTCGCATTCACGGACGAGTAACTACCTTCCTGCAGCCACAACTGATTGAAACCCAGAGCACAGGTCCCAACACCGTGTTGCATCATGGAGGAATGGTCCCATAAGCTAGAACAACAGTGGACATGTCTGCATTCGCTCGGGCTCAGAATGCATGTGCGTGCACCTAAGTGTGTTGCCAGCTGCACAGTGTCATTTGGCAAAGTTCCTAAATCTGACACACTGCTGGAGGGAGACTGCACACATGGCAATGTAGCACGACATGTGACCTTGTTGGTCCCTTTCACCTGCTCACTGTCAGCATAGCACACAGTCGGCGCAGTCCGGTGGCACAGCTCCATGCAGATCCCATGGACTGTGAGTCGTGTCCCCTGACAGTGGGCTATGAGCAGACGCCAAACATCACATGACTCGACCAGCAAGGCAAGGTGGGCTGAGACCATTGCCAACCGTTAGGATATGTGGTCATTTTTACCTCCCCTTTTCTTGCACCACGACAAGTTCCCATTCTGCCTGTAAGTGTCTTAAGCATTTGTCTGCCTGTTGTGGCCCATTACTTGCCCGTACTAACACGCACATGCTAATAAAGTCTACGCAACTTCACCAGTGTACAACTGTAATGAGTGTTGATTAGTATGACAAATTGTGTGCCTCAATGAGCATTGTCCGTACACAGGGAGGGAAAGACTGCCCCTGGTACAGAGTTGGTGAATCCCTATTGGCAGCTCCACCTCTGTGAGCCAGACATTGTGTTTGGGATAGTTGCTGGTAGACCTGTGCTCTTACGTGTCTTCAGCAATGTGAGTATGGTGTCCAACTTCTTGCCATGTGGATCAATGTGATCCATTAAAACAGGCTGTGTCCACACTGATGTGTGTGAGTAGGTCATGCGAAGAGATGTCCTGTAGCCACATGCGATGGGGGACACTACTTCAGGTGGGCTACCGATTCTGACATTTCTACACACAGCCCTATATAATACATGGACGTGGGGCTACGTTGGGGGATGCGAGATTGTTTTTCATGTGCAATGAGGCCACAGCTAGTTCACACCTTGACATTCATCTAATTGTCCATGTGGGTCAGGGTCAAACATGCGCATTGATGGCATTTACCAGGGTGTACCTTTTTGTGCAATCAATGTCCCTACATTCATCCATACGTGTACACGTGAGTGAACATAGACATGACACAGCTGTGTGATTTGGGATGTTTTATTCACATTCTGGGGAGTGTCTGAGCTGGAAGGGGACATGGCCAGTTCAAGCCCACATTAAGTGGTTGCCCAGTGGTGGGACAACCAGAGTCCTTGGGGGAATGCAAAGTTAATCTGAAGAGGAAGAGTTCAGTCCTCAGCCGGATTTCTGTGTGATTGGTACAAGAGCAGATATGGCAGTCCATGTCGGGGTCCAGGTGAATGTCGCAGAGTGTTCTGGGGGACAGTGGGAGGTGTTGCTCTAGGGCATGATGCATAGGGCTGAACCAGGCAGAGACAGGCCATGTGGCGGGTACGGATGCTACTGCCTCCTTCCTCACACAGTCATTACCCTCCACATCTTACTACTCTGAGACGTCTTCTGTGTCAGGTGTGTGTGGTGGTGTTATGGCTGCATCACTGTCGGGCACTGACACATCAGGGTGTGAAGGTGATAGGGCTGCATCACTGTGTACCAATGACACATCAGGGGGTGGAGATGTGTGAGTCGAAGTTCCAGAAGCAGTTATCTGGGACAGGCTCTGTGGCAGCAATGGCAAGATGAGGATCTGCAAGGCTTGGAAGATCCCAGCTACATCTCGCTGGTGTTCAGCCATGGCAGCCCTACTTCCAGCCTGCATCCGCTCCATGGTCTCCATTGTCCTCCGCATCTGTGCCAACTCCGTGCTGTCATCGCTGGAGCCCGTCTGGCTAGGCAGTTCTTGTATCTGAGTAATGGCCCCAGCGAGGTCAGCCAAGGTTTGTCGATGAGCATGGTGCGGACAGTGGGTGTCTGTTAGGGACTGTAAGTGGTCCCTGATGGGACTCAGAAACCCACGTATGGCATCGAGCTTGGCTGCCATGAGGTTGAAACCCACCCGCAGCTGATCAGCCATCTCTTCCTGGCACGCTAACACACGGCGTTGGAATTCCATGTGTTGGTCGTGGGGGTCCTGTGAGCCAGCTGTGGTGGTGTGTGCTCTGTGCAGGGTGTGGGGTCAATGCGATGCAGCTGGGCTGCCATGCTCCTGGGGATGGGGTGCGGAGGCTGTCCACAAGCCGTTGGAGGGTGTCTGAGCAAATGTGCAGGGTGTCCTCTTCATCATCACTGTAGAGATGTGTGGTCTGCTCTGCAGGAGGTGTTGATTGTCCCTCTGCAATGTAACGGGGAGATGCAGGTTAACAGTGTGTTCCATGTATGTTCATGCATTGTACATGTTTACATACACACTGCATGACAATGTACATTATGACTGTTTTGGAGGAGTTGGCTATTTGATGGGAGACAGTGGACATTTCGACTACATGACGAATGTGAGGTTGTACTCATACATTATCATCTCACAGTGTCATGCAATGCCAGATGTGATTGGCCATTTTCTACACACGAGGGGCACCAGTCGTGTCCTCTGTCCTGTTGTGTAAGTGATGCACTTTGTACCACATTGTCGTCAATGTAATGTGCTGTGATTACTATGTGTGTGTGCTGCATTGTTGGCGAGTCGGCTCTGATTTGATGGCCCCTTATCCCTTTGAGTTGGTGTGCCTTTGACTTGTGTGCTTGTTGGGTGCTGTGATGTTTGCGACTTGGGTCATTGGTGCTCTTGGACATATTTTGTGCATTGTTTGCCTGCAGATGTGTTTTTGACGTCATGGGTTGTAGGTACACATGGATGTGTCAGAGTGTGACTTGCTCCTTTACGGATGTGGTCCACACTCAGCCACCTCAAAGTCGTCTTGTGCATCATGTCATGTATTGTGAGTGCAGCCATGCTATCTGTCATGCAGTGTCACTTGCATAGTCCATCTGGCTCACAGAGCCGCTGCTTTTCTGGATTCAGCACAGGTGCATGGGTAGGTTGTGGCATTGGTGATATGGAGGGGGGCTCATTTGTGCACATTGTGGACGGGGGCCTACTTGGTGTTTCTATGTGTGATGCAGTGTGCCAAGGGTATCAGGCCCAGATCTCTGTACTGGGGTAAATGTATGATATTGTTCTGCATTCTGTCCTTCAACTGTTGTTTTTGTATTTGTCACCCTGAGTGGTACGGGTATGCCCAGATGTGGGTCACGTGCTCTCCATGCCACTGGAATCAAGCTATCCTGTCTGAAGAGGGGTGAAACCACAAAACGGGTCCTAGGATGCTTGTTTCCGGTCCAGGGAGGACCTGGCTTGGCAGTTTGGGATGGACTTCCTATGAGGCACAGGGTCAAGACTGATTTGCATATGGCTGGGTTCAAACTGGAATGGCATGGTGAAAATTATGGATTTAGCTCAGATCTCTGCACTGGGGTGAATGTAAGACATTGTTCTGCATTCTGTCTTTCAACTGTTGTTTTTCCAAGGGTATCAGAGACATGTTCCACACTCATTGTGGGTGTGCAGTGTGCTGCACATTATTGTGCATGTGTGCCATTGTGCCCATCTCCCTCCGTCCCCCCAGGCCCTGGTCGTTACTCACCCTGTTGCTGTTGGGTCAGGTCATATCAAGCTGTGTCCAGACCACCAACTCCTTGCACCATCTCCACACTGATGACTGTGGCCACCATTTCTTCCAGCTCATCCAGCTTCTCTTGTGGTGCAGGAGTACCACCTCCAGTCGCCTTTGCTGCCTTCCTGTTCTTGAAACTAAAGGGGATGATGGACAGAGCGTTTGAGCAAATCAAACACTCACCCCCAGTCAACTGATGTGGGTTTAATCTATCATTATTCTTTAGCTCACTCCACCACGCCAACTCAGACATGGCCATATGCAAATCAGTCTAACCCTGTGCCTCATGGGAACAGTCCAGCCCAAACTGCCAAGCCATGTCTTCCCTGGACCGGAAACAAGCATCCTGGGACCGGTTTTGGGTTCATAACCCTCATCAGCCAGGCTATCTTGAATCCAGTGGCAAAGTGAGCAAGGGACCCACGTCTGGGCATACCCTGCCAACTTAGGGCGAACAAAGCGATACCAAAGGGGATGATGGACGGAGCGTTTCAGCAAATCAAATACTCACCCCCAGTCAACTGATCTGGGTTTAATCCATCGTCATTCTTTAGCTCACTCCACCACCCCAGTTCAGACATGGCCATATGCAAATCAGTCTGACACTGTGCCTCATGGGAACAATCCAGTCCGAACTGCCAAGCCCTGTCTTCCCTGCACCGGAAACAAGCATCCTGGGACCGGTTTCGGGTTCATAACCCTCATCAGCCAGGCTATTGTGAATCCAGTGGCAAAGTAAGCAAGGGACCCACGTCTAGGCATACCCTGCCAACTTAGGGCGAACAAAGCGATACCAAAGGGGATGATGGATGTAGCGTTTGAGCAAATCAAACACTCACCCCCAGTCAACTGATCTGGGAACTGGTTTCGGGTTCATAACCCTCATCAGCCAGGCTATCTTGAATCCAGTGGCAGCGAGTTTCTCCTTGGTTTGGCTGTGCACTTCATGCCAGCGCCTCTTGACCTCCTCCATTGACCTCCTCGATACTCCAACTACGTTCACGTTGGTGATGATGGACTGCCATATTTCCGTTTGTGTTGCCAGTGACGCAGTGGAGGTGACGAACAGTTGTTGGTAGTGTTCTATCTCCTCCGTGACAATGATCCGGTCTTCCTGTGGACTAAAACCCGTCTTCCTCTTCCTCTTCTCCTTGCCCTTCCCCGAACACGGGGTTCCTGGCTGGTCCTCGGTGGGGCTAGTGGGGTTCGGGTTGTCCTCTGCACTTGGTCCGGGTGCATTCATGGTGCTACGCAGTTTGATTTGGTTTTGGTGTGTTTTTTTTTTTTGTTGCTTTTATAGTGCATTTTCCCGCATGATGCGTGGGAATTGCAGGTCTGACTCTGGTTTTCGGTGATTTTTGTATCGCGCTTGGCCTCATCGCAGCTTTTTTTGCATTCGTTTCGCATTTTTGCGGCATTGCGTTGACTTTATCGCGGATATTTGTCGTGTTATCGTGGGCCTATCGCATGGTACCACCGGCTTGGGAATACCACGTCACCACAGTGTTATTTTCCTGTGATAGACTGCGATGTGAAGAGTTGCATTAGGCTAAATTTGCGATGGTTATCACAAGTTCTTGAGAATATCCCCCAATCTCTTGTAGTAGGGGATATTTTCAACAGCACAAAAAACAGTTTGCAATTGCCCACCTCAAATTATGGTTTGCCACCATAAAACCACAAATAATTAAACATGAAACCAGAAAGCTCTGAGAGGCAACATGAACAAACTTTACAGTGTAAGAAGCACAAATGCTGGACGTATACACATGAAGCGAGAGGAAGTCTCTGAATATTCAATCCTTTATTTCAGATATTTATAGTGGAAAGCCAATACAGCCAACGCGTTCCACCCGTGGCGGGCTTCTTCAGGACATCCAGAAAGGAGAAGAGCTCCGCTGGAAGGTGTTTTCCATTTCAGTATAAATAGCACAAGAAGGGAGAACCATAAGCGGTGTCAATCCAATATCTTTTGTATGATCCAAGGTTGACAAAAGATTTTTTGAAAATATTATTCCTCCAACAAAGAGTTTGAATAGTGTGCCGCACCAGCAACAACTGTTTGACAAGGGTAAAGCACAAACGGTGCTAATGATAGCCAATCACCTGTTTGACAAGGTCAATGTGATATTTTCAACCTTTTCACAACTACCTCAAAAATCCCAACTAAGCGCGCCTAATCAGAATAATTCGAATCCCCCACTAAACCAGTTACTCCAGTTTGCCCCCATCACAGCTCCAGAATTAGGGAATGTATTGACCAAAATCAGATCAGGATGTCCGCTGGACCCATGTCCCGCATCTGTGCTTAAACTTGCCCCCGAACCAGTGACAAAACTTCTAGCATCTATAATCAATGCTATGTTTACAAAAGGTCACTTCCCTTCAGTCTGGAAAACAGCATCCATCCTCCCGCTCCTAAAAAAACCGCAACTGGATAATAATGACCCTAATAACTTTAGGCCCATATCCAGGCTTCCGTTTCCGGCCAAAATCGTGAAAAGAATTATGAATACCCAACTCAGCAATTTTTTGGAGGCAGGTCAGTTGCTGGATCCTACTCAATATGGATTTCCAGCGGGTCACAGCACGGAAACGGCACTCCTTAAATCAACGGAAGAGATTAGGGCCACCCTCGATCAAGGAGGTAAAGCGGCACTGATCATGTTGGCTCTATCAGCGGCCTTTGATACGGTCCATCATGGCCTGCTGATGGACCGACTAGAGGAGATCGGTGTCCGAGGTATGGCTTAGAATCTGATTAACTCCTTCCTGGAAGATAGAGTGCAAGCGGTTACTCTGGGAGACTTCTCCGCCAAACCTTTCTCCTTCCCCTGTGGAGTCCCGCAGGGCTCGTCCATCAGTCCAGCTCTCTTTAATGTATACGTAAAACAGCTAGCCCCTCTGGTAGAATCCTTCGATTTCTCTCTCACCTCCTATGCCGATGATACCCAGATTGTGGTGTCCCTGCTCCCGGGAGGTCAGCAAAACATTACCTCTGGGTTTAATGACTGTATGACAGAGATAGGCAAGTGGATGGCTCAAAACTGCCTCAAGTTGAATTCTAGCAAAACTGAGGTGGTCCTCTTTGGGAACGACCTAAACTTTTGGACTCCAGAATGGTGGCCAGATTCATTCCGACACCCAGCAGGAAAGTAAAAAATCTAGGGATAATGATAGATAATCAGTTATCCCACAAAGATCAAGTCAATGCGGTGGTTTCGGCAACCTCGTTTACTTTAAAATCCTGCAAAAAATTCTGCCCCTTCTTCCCAAAGAGAGTTTAAGAACAGTGGTATCAGCCCTTGTGCTCTCAAAACTGGACTATTGTAATAGCCTTTATTTAAATATTCGGGAAGGGCTATTGAACAAACTTCAATTGCTTCAAAATGCAGCTGCTCGACTTATCACAAGAATCCCCAAATATGCTGCCATCTCACCCGAAATTAAAACATTACACTGGCTTCCAGTAAGAAAACGCATTTTGTTTAAAGCCATGTGCATAGTGCATAGGTCACTTCAGGGTAAGGGGCCCTCATACCTCACCAAGCACATCCACTGGTACATACCCAAGAGAGCATTACGCTCCGCTGAGGCCAAATTGGCCACAATTGCACCAGCGAAAAAAACAAACTGGGGTGGTCGGAGTTTCCTGGTCGGAGCTACTAGGGCTTGGAACACGCTACCACCACACCTCAGAGGCATTTTGGATCACCTTAGCTTCAGGAGGGCACTAAAAACCTGGCTATTCGCGTATTAACAGGCAATTAGGTCAACTCACTCAACTGAAGGATGACTTCTATTTTAGCGCCAGGACACCTACGGGTAACAGCTGCGCTCTACAAATTTTATAACATAACATAACATAACATGTGGAACCGTCAACCACATCTTAGACCGGACCCGTATTTCGTCCCGGCATGCCAGTCCCGGGAGCTTAGATTGAAAAAGCTGCCGGGACTGGAAGGCCGGAATGAAATACGGGTCCGGTCTAAGTGGTAGATGGTCAACCTTGGATCATGCAAAAGATATTGGATTGACAGAGCTTTTGGTTCTCCCTTCTTTTGCTATTTATACTGAAATGGAAAATACTTTCCAGAGGAGCTCTTCTCCTTTCTATTGAAGTGCAATTTTCATGAATCCTCAAAAATGGGTAAACCTACAAAAATTGCAAGTCTACATCTATGACAAGGACACTTTTCAGAATCAGACCATATTTGGTTAAGCAAGAACCTTGCATCTTTCTGATTTTCAGAATTTTTATAACTGCAAAAAGAATTGCAGGAATACTCCTTGGATTTGTGTGAAGTTGAGGGGGGATTGAGTCCTTCTTAAGCAACATTTATTTTTATTTATTTAAGTTTTATATAGCACTAACCAGACCCAATGGTATCAGAGCGCTTTACAACATATATCGTGATGCAATCAGTTATACAGTATTACAATAAACAGTACTGTCTTGTGTCGATTCTTGTTCAGGCAGTCTTGGGCACGAGTCAAAACACAGGCGCTGGAGAACTTTCTTTTTGAAGTGTCTATGTTCTGCCCTGGGCAGGATTCTTTTGATGGTAGAGCTCTGTCACATTGTGAGGCATCTCTCCATTCAGATGAGATCGGTTGAGGAAGAGGTCTTTGAGCTGGCTTTTGAAGTTTACGAAGGAGGAATTAGTCCTGATGTGGACTGGTAAGGAGTTCCAAATTTTGGGTGCATTTCCGGAGAAGAAGTGAGACAGAGTTTTTTGTTTGTGAGTTTTTGGTGGAATGAGAAGAAGAGTGTTGGTGCTCTTGAGGTTCCTCGTTTGTCCTGCCTTCTTGAGTTTGGAAGACAGGTAGGCCGGTTTACTGGTGTCAAGAGCTTTATATGTGAGGCAAGCACTCTTAAAGTTGGCACACATTTCGATTGGGAGCCATTTTAGTTCTCTTAGAGAGGGAGAAATGTGGTTGTATTTCTTTACTCCAGTGATCATCCTGGCAGCTGCATTTAGAGTTGCTCGGAGGGGAGTTAAGTGAGATTTTGCTGTGCCCGTGAGTGTTGCGTTCCCGCAGTCCAATCTGGTCAGAACCAAGACGCAACCGGGACGCAACAGCCACAATCCTTGTCTAGATGAACCACAAAAAGTCAATAAATTAACCTGTGCTTAACCCTCTGGTAGCTTGGTACAAAGGCATTCAGGTCTAACTTAGAGGCAATGTATTTATGTAGCAATTAAACAGTAATAAAGTAAAAACACAACACAAGAAAGATCCCATACCAATTTAGAAAAATAGGGTAAAATGTGATAAATTATTCGACACCAAGATGACAAAAATCCTATCAGTCAGACTGGTGTTAGGATTTTTTTTAAAGTTTAAACTGTATAATGATACCTAAAAGATCTAAGCACCAACTACGGACATCTAAGCGCCCGAGAACAGGGCAAAGTCGAACGTTATGCCCGACTGTGATGAAGTGTGGTTCAGATACACAAAGTGGATTGGGCCAGGTATCTGCTTCCTTTCGGACTTAAAAGAAATTTTGAGAAAAATGCCTGGAGTATGTAAAGTTCAGCGGGTCAAAGCAGACGGCAACATCTGAGGGTGCGGCATCATCGTCGGGGAGCCACTGGATGAAGTCACAGTGAAGATTTCTTTGTTCAAACTTAGTCTCTAGTTTGGAAGTTTAAAATCTCCAATGGGATGAAGCTGTAGGCTGGATACCCCCTCTGAGAGACGCTGTTGAACAGGATTTGCTGATGTGGAGAAGAACATAGCAGAAGCTACTGCAAAGTCAGGTCAACCAGTGATGCACCTTGGGTGGATTGGCGAGCAGTTAGACACCGGTCTCCTCTCAGTTTTCAGGCAATTTTTGGGCTGAAAATTTTCAAAGATCTCAACCAGCCTGGGCAGTCCACTTAGGGCAAAGGGCAGGCTTCAGGCAGCAAAGCAGTCCTCTTGGTAGGAAGAGGTGTGGCGCCGCGGCCAGGGCGACTGACTCCGGAATCTGGGATCACATTTCGATCCTCGGTGCCGGTGGCAGATTAGCCCAGCACCATGTGACTCTGGGCAATAGCTTGCTCAATCTTCCCGACGACCCACAGCGCCGAGAGACCCTTACGGGTGATTGTTTGCGCTTTACAAATGTGGATTATTATTATTATTATTGGTGCAGCAAGGCAGGCCTCTGAAGTACACAGTAGGCCACAGGCAGAAGGGTAGTCCTCTAAGAGTATTTCACAGTTCCAAAAGTAAACTGAAGAGTGGGTCTAAATGTAGTCGTTTTATACCAGGTGCCAGCTTTGAAGTAGAAGAAACCTCTGGAGATTTCCCCCTATAGAAGTGTCTTGATTTTCCTGCCTTCCTGCCATGGTCCCAGGATATCTGGGGTGCAAACGTCTAGTGTGAAAATCTTTGTGTGAGGGCTTAGGCAGCTGTTTTGAAGTGCAAGTGTGGCTGTGCATAGTTCTGCCCTCCTATCCTGTCAGCCTGGCCCATCCTGCCAACATCCACTCCCTGCATTATGTGACTGTGTGGGAGGAATACACAAAGGACAATTTACAAATACACCTAGTCATGTGACCCAGGACACAGGCTGCAGACATCCCAATGGTTCGGAGAAGAAAATGCCAACTTTCTAAAACTGGCATTTTAAGAATTGGGAGTTAAAATCCTACTTTACCATTAAAGTGGATTTTAAGTTACATATCCTTAGACACCAAACATGATATTTCTACATGCTCTGAAACAAAAGTAATCCCTTTTTAAATGTAATAAGGTAACCAAATGTGGTCCTATTGGAGAGGTAGGCCTCACAATAGTGAAAAGTGAATTTGTGAGCTTTTCACTATCAAGATATGTAAAACTTGACATTACTTGTCCAACTTTTTGAAATACGGAGCACTCTGCCCTATGGGCTGTCTAGGGTTGTGACATATATATTACAAAGGGAGTCTTAGGCTTAGCAACAGCTTTATTTTGTCAAGTCAAATTGTCAGTTTAAAACTGCGAACAGGCTACAATGGCAAGCCTGAGACATGATTTAAGGGGCTACTGAAGTGGGTGGCACAATAAGTGCTGCAGCCCCACTAGTAGCATTTCATTTACCAGCCTCGGGTACATGGTATACTACTTTAATGTAGACTGATAAGTAAATTAAATATGCCAATTAAGTGTAAAAGAATTCTACCATGTTTTAGGGAGTGAACAAAAGCACTTTAGCACTGATTATCAGTGGATGTGTTTACAGAGTCCTATGGCCAATAAAAATGAATTCAGGAAAAGGGAGGGGAGAAGGCTGACAGGTCTAACAAGATTATATAACTACCTTTGTTTTAAGTGTGGAGAAACACCCTCACCTATTTTGGTAATGTTTTCACCCCATTCCCAGTCCTATTCCAAACATTCATGAACTCTCACTGGCTATCTCCATGGCGAAAGGGCGATAACCTTGCTGATACGACCCACAGGGTCGTATCAGCATAATCCACCCCCTATGCGATGCAGGCACTGCATTGAGCCACACTATCCGTCATCATTGAGCCACGCTGTCCATCATCATTGAGTCACATAATCCGGCGAAGTGATGTTGTCGATCGGCTTCTGCGTCGGCATCGAAAGGCAATGCATCGGGTTCGATCAGCACAAAGTCATCACTGTGACAGTTTTGATGGTTCTGGACACCAGAAATCACCCTTTAAGGGCCCAGGACTGAATTAGCACTACTTGGCAGGGGAAGACTCACAGATTGGAGAGTCCAGGCGCTATTGCAGAGTTGAAGTCTTTGATGGTCCTGAGACTTCAGAACAGGAAGCAAGCCAGAAAAAGCTTTGAGTCACTTTGAGTTCAAGTGAGAGGAGGGCAGAGATCAGCAGGGAAGATCAGAAAATTAGAAAAGCAGTTCTTCCAGAGCAGCAGTCAAGCAGAGTGGCAAACCTTGTAGCAGAGCTGTCTTTACTTCTAGAAGAATTCTACACAGGTCCAGTAGTGCACTGTCTTAGTAGAGTCAGAGGCCTAGTACATATACCGAGTTGTGCCTTGAAGTGGGGGTGACTTCAAAGCAGGACCTTGCCGCGTACAGGTCCCCTTTTCTTCCCAGCCCAGGCTCCAGACTATCAGTAGGGGGTAATCCACCCTTTGTGTGGGAAATAGAGCACTGCCTGTTCAGGTGTAGGTGTCAGCTCCCCATCCCTCATTCTGTTCAGAATGCAAATGAATACATATGAATTCTCTATCACGCCCACCCTTCCTGTGCTTGTGGCTGTCTAGAGGGAATGCACAAAGAGTATCTGTCACCCACCCCACGTGTGTATTGCAGGCAGACTGCAAGGCACACAGAGAAGCAAGAGTAGAAAAGTGCCCACTTTCTAAAAGTGGCATTTCTAAAATAGCAATGTTAAATCAAACTTAACCAATAAAGATGATTTATCATTTCCAATTCAAAGATGTCAAACTTGATGCAGCTACTCCTTTTAATCAGGAAATACAGCTTACAAGCATATTAAGGAATTCCCAATGCTAGCCAATGAGAGGAATAGGTCTCAGTAGTGAAACATTATTTTAGTTGTTTGTCACTACCAGAACATGTCAAACTTAAAAGTACATGTCCTATCTTTTAGTTACACAGCACCCTACACTTAGGATAGGATAGGATAAAGGTTTTTAAAGCGCTCGAATGCCGTGGCGTCTTGGTGCTAGTGTATGTGTATGTAAGAGGGAGAAAACTCCTGCATTCTCAGAGAAAAACTAGGCAGAAGCAAACAGCCATGTTTTCAATGTCTTCCTAAAAAGCTGCCTGTCGGACTGAAATCTTATGGCGACTGGCATTCTATTCCAAAGTTTTGCTGCAGAATTCGACAATGTCCCACCACCCCACCTTGCCCGCCTAATCTTTGTGATATGTGTTAGGCTTAAATTTGATGATCTTAGAACGTGCGAGGGGGTATAGGGTGAGAATATTTTTTTAATATCCTCAGCACCCCCACCATAGAGTGCCTTGTGCACCAGGCACAAGACCTTAAATTCCACTCACTGCAGGATCGGGAGCCAGTGCAGTGATTTTAACCCTGCCGAAGTTGATTTTCCTTTCGGTATGTTTAAAAGCAGGCGTGCTGCCGCATTCTGTAATGATTGCCGTTTTCTCATCTGCATCTTGTCAATTCCCAAAAAAAGGGCGTTGCAGTAGTCCAATGTGGACAAAAAAGGGCGACCACCACCGTCTTTTGTAATTCTTACAAGACAAAAGGAAAAAATTTCCTCTAAGTTTTTAGTAGGAAGAAGCAGGAGGAAGTGAGACTGTTGACTTGGGAGGAGAAATTCAACTGGTCATCAAAGACAACACCGAGATTCCTGACCTTAGCAACAGGGCTCGGACATTCCCCGGCTTCTGCCGGCCACCAGGAGTCATTCCAAAGGGGTCGGCCCTGGCCGAACTCGATCACCTCAGTTTTGTCTGTGTTGATTTTCAGGACTACCTAGGAGTGGCGTGTAATAAAACGTGTAATAAAACGGGAGTCTAAGGCTTGGCAAGTGGTTTGAATTGCCAAGTTGAAGTGACAGTAAACTGCACACGCAAGCCTTGCAATGGCAGGTCTAAGACAGATTTGAAAGACTACTTGGGTGGGTGACATTACCAGTGCTCCAGACCCAGTATTAGCATTTAGATTTCAGGCCCTGGGTATTATGGAAAATCACTTTACAATGGACTTATGAGTATACTAAATAAGTCAATTGAATATACACCAATGTCACAATGTTTAGGGGAGAGGCACATGCACCTTAGCACTGGTCAGCAGTGGTAAAGTGCTAAGAGTCCTAAGACCAACAAAAAGAATACAGCCAAAAGACGAGGTAAGCAGGCAACAAACTTGTGGGATAACCACCTTCATGATAACAGGTCTATCAAACACGTTTCAAGACAATTAAACATTTCTTCAATCTTCTGCCAGACCCACCTATTTCTCACTTGACAAAAAAGTGCAATGCCATCATTCGTTTCTTCACTATAAAAATGCTAAAGATACTACACAAAATCTACTTCAATTCTCTTGCATATTTCACCAACATACTCAACTCCCTAAAAGCCACATCTTATGAAGATGATGTCTTACCCTCATCCTTCATCAAGCTGCATCTAGTGATGCTTTATCACACTTCTTCACCATTGTCAATGGCTCCCTCACACAAGGCATCTTCCGAGAAGCTCTTGAGAATGGACAGATCCTCCCATTCCAAAAGAAATCTACAGTAGACCATGATGACATTGCCAACTACCAGCCTGTCGCTCATCTACTATTCATCAGCAAGATCATTGAAAAAGCAATCTGCGTTAAACTCTAAGATCAAATCAACGCTAACTGTTTCCTGCATGACATCCTGTAAGGCATACTGCAGTATGAAGACAGCTACCCTGCACATTGTAAACCGTACCTTTTTGGTCACAGATGAAGATGACCATGACTTCTATCATTGCTAGACCTCTGAGCTGCCCTTAACACAGTTGACCATTCCACCGTCATACCCACCCTGGAGCCTCAAATGGAATTCACAGGCAATGTCCTTCACTGGTTTTCGTCCTACCTTGCAAACTGACCTCAGTATGTTCACATGGCTATTTCCAGGTCCCAAAACATCCCTATCACCTACGGAGTCCCCAGGGATTCCATACTGCTGTCTGTCATCTTTAAGAGCTACATGAGGCGGCTTGGTGTTCGACTCACAGATGAAAGCATCAGAATTCACCAACATGCTGATGATACACAACCCTACATGAAAGTATCCTCTGCTTCAGACATCCCTAAAATAGTGCCTGCACATCATCCATACCTGGATGTCCAGTTTCTTCCTGAAGCTCAATTCAATCAACACAGAATTCCTGTTATGTGATAAGAACAAAAAAAAAGGAACAATAAACAGGAATCAGCACAAACCTGGCTCAGTGACATGAAGATTGATGGCTTCCAACCCAGACTTTCACTGAAGGCCAAGTTATTGGGATTCACCCCGGACACCAACCTCACACTCAAGGAACACATTGCCAAAAAACAAAGACGGGCTGTGCCAGCTCTCTCTTCTAAAGAAAGTGATATCATATCTTCTCAAAAGTGGATTCAGGGGTGATCGTCAAGGCTTTGTGCTCGCACATCTGGATGGTGGTACTGCCCTTATCCATGGCCTCCCAGACTTCACAATAGCACCCCTTATGGGCATCCTACATGCTGCAGCATGTCTCATCCAGGAGCTGAAGAAATATGATCACATCACCCTTACACTGATGCAATTCCATTGTTTCCACTTGCTGTCCTGCAACATCGTCAAAACCAGCTACATCATTTACAAAGTCATCAACACTAGGGCAAGCGCAGCCGCTGCAGGTAAAAGCAGTGGGGCCTTGGGGCCAGGTGGGGGGGATTTTGAGAGACGACCACGAGGGCAAATTAAATAAATAATACATTTTCCCTCATGGTCGTCTCTTGAAATCCCCCTTACCTGGCCCCACCGCCCCACCTCTTTTACCTGCATCGGCCACGGCTGCACTAGGGCCATCTTTAGGGTGGTGCGAGAGGTGCAGCTGCACCTGGTGTGGACTTTGGTGGTGCTGTGTTTAGAAATAACCTATGGATTTAAAAGCACCAGTTGCAGAGTTCTTTGTGCATTGAGCAATTTTTAGGCAACTATAAAAATGCAAAGATAACTCTGGTGATTAATGTTGCTTCTGGTGCGCCTCGCTACATTCACACGCATCTCCAGATTTACGATTCCTCGTAAATTTGGAGATGGGTCTCGTTCCATGGGTGTTGCGTGGGAGCACCCACAGCAACACCCATGGAACGCCCCTTCAAGGCACAGTGCTGCGTGTGAAGGGGCCATATTTACGGTGTGGGGGGAGAGTCACGCAGGGTGGCTTTTCCTCTCCTTGTAAATATGGAGGGGCCCCCTGCGCCACCAGTATGTCACGAAAAGTGACGTAGTGGTGGCGCAAGGGGCTTGTAAATCTGCCCCAACATGTTGAGTGCACCTGAGGTAAACTGATACTGATGGTTTGTTGTCAGATCTGGATATCTTGGGAGTGATGCGTCTCCCGAGTTCTGCATTTCTTGCAGCCCGTGTTTCTCCTCCGCAGCAGGCACCAGCGTCTGCTGCTCCCCGCCGCAGGTGCTCGTCTGGCCCGTCTCGGCGTCTCCCCAGCTCCGAGTCCGCAGGGCACCCTGATTACTTTCAAGCGCCTTAACTCAGCCTAAAAGGAAATGAACCGTTCACCGAGCAACCCCATTTATTCTTCTGATTGCTTGAATAAATCCGCTATTGCAGCAGCAAGAACATAGATGTGCAGATTAAAAAGACAAGATTGTACAGATTATGTCTGTCCTCCTGATATAGAAGGGGTGGCGAGGAAAGGCATTAGAAGCATATGTGCAGAGCGGGCAGAGAAGGTGTGTACCCTGCAGGCCCCCGAGCCAAAAGGACCCGCAGCCCAGGACTCTTCGAACTGTGGGGCGTTTCTGCGGGGGGGGGGGGGGGGGGCTGGGGAGGGGAGGGCATTAGAAGCATATGTGCAGAGCGGGCAGAGGATGTGTGTACATGACATCAGCTTGTACCCTGCAGGCCCCCGAGCCAAAAGGACCCGCAGCCCAGGACTCTTCGAACTGTGGGGCGTTTCTGCGGGGGGGCTGGGGAGGGGAGGGTGGAGGCTGGGGAGGGCACTGCTGTGCCAAGTTGAAGAGGGGGCTGAACGTTTCTCATTCAATTCATGTTGTTGTTTTCTGTAGCGCCAAGAAACTCCTCTGCACGAGTGCTGTAAACATGCCAATGTAACATTAAAAAAGTGTCTCTGAAAATCGATAAAGTAACCGTAAGCATGATTACAACATTCTGGATGCGCAAGAGGTTGATGTGAAGAGTGGAAAGCCAGGGCCAGCACTTCTGTATGACGAGGGCAGCCATGGCTGGGAGCTACACAAAAGAAATTACTTTTAAAGACCAGGAAATGTTTCTTTTTTTATCAATGTAAAATAGAGCACTTCAGCAGGGAAAATGCTATTATTGTATGAATACACTAACAATCTTTGCACAGTTAAGGGTAAAAGTTAACAAATAGCTTTTAGCAAAACTCCATGATTGTGCCCGACATGCTTTCCATAGCTACTTAGACGATACAGATGCCTCAATGTATGCTTTATTTCACATATTGGATATATAGTAAGCACTGAAGAGCATAGAATCCTATTTACAATATTTTGACACATGGCAAGCCTTCCTGTTGCACTGCTGTGCTTCAAAAGTCAAAAGAGAAGGGCAGGAATGTGCGGTAACTAGTGCTTAATTTGAGCCGGTGGTTTCAAGTGCTCAGCACTGGCACTTAATCATCAACACCGGTACTTTTCATGACCACCAGGCAGGGCACGAGTCGGGGGTACATGCTGGTACACTCACTATCTTCACAGGGTGGACGCTGTCCTCCTGCTAAGAAGTTGGGCCCCACAGAGATATGCTGAACTTGTCCCAGTGTAATTTTAAGACACCTGGACACGTTCAGCAGCTCCTGCACATTTTCTGCTTTCGATTCCCAGCAGCAACGTGCAGGCAGCAAGGGGGCTTTTTTTCACCTCCAGCTGGGCAACAATAAAGACAAACGTTAAGGGGCCATCAGGCCTCCTTTTGATCGAGTGTGGGACTGAAGGTGTCCTGAAACCTCCCAAATTGAAATACACCAGTGAGGAAACAAAAGCACACAGCTTGTTATGTTTTCACAGGTACTTGAGAGTTTCATGCTTTTTACTTTGTTGTATATAAGCACATGCACTGTAAGAAAGTCAGATGAGTTGGTCTGTCTCAGTATTTACACAAATAACAGTTTAAATAGCACTATTTTATTTATTTTATAGCGCAAATCATCCCAATGCAGAGTGTTAGGGCACTTTACATAACATACACATTATCAATTCCAAATAAATCATGTAAGTGTGTAAATGAATGTACAAGATGTGTTACATGAGACAGTCAGGGTTACAAGGTGTAGGAGTCAAATACACTTCATAGCTCACTGTGGTCTACCAGAAGGATTACTATTTATTAACTGCAAGGAACAAAAGGATCTCTGTGTTCATAGCAGTAATCCACTTACCTATCTACATAAAATACAAATCTGTGATCTGCATGTTGCATGATATGCTTCGCAGGAGACAACTTTTAAAAAAACATATCTTATTGCATTTCCAGTTGGCATCTGTCATAACATACACATATCAATCAGAGCATTACTTTCAGTTAGGTCACTTCCTATGATGCTATGTGGAATGTCACATGTCGTGAAGTCATGTGCTTTGATAGCATGCGTCATGATGTCACTTGCATACTGCCTGACTTGGTCAGTCCCCCCACTTCTGTTTTTAAGACTTGTGCCCTGCCACCAGGTAAGGACACAATCATTTACTGGGAGATTAAGAGATTTGCCCAGAATCACAAGATGTTGAGCCGAGGCTGAGACTCAAACCTGGTTTTCCAGCTCTGAAGTCGGCAGTTCTGGCCATTACTCTACATCCTTTCCGCACTTTTATGGTTAGTAGTTGGTTCTGTTTTAGGTGGAGCTAACAGGAAAAATGGGCTGCTGCACGCTGCCTCCTGATGAGAGCCCTGGCACTTACCTTTTTACAAATTAACCACTAGCCGTATCTACAAGATATGGCACATTACTCTACTTTCCCCCTGCGCTGGCACACAATGGGCTGCCATGTAGCAACGTAGACACCCTTGCACAAATGGTGCAAAGGTGCCTGCGTTGTAGGGGTGATTGCTTTAGTGCACAAAGGCACACCATCCGGCATAAAAACAACACCTTCCTGCACAACAACAATCAAGAGAGGTGCTTTCTTCTTTTTATGTGTGCTGCAGAATGCAGAACAAATAAAAAAAAGAAAAAAGAGGTGAAATAAAGGTATTTCTCCTTATTGCCCCTCCCTTCTGCCATCCCTGGGGAGACTTAGGAATCTGATGCATTCCCAGGTTTACAAAACCTTGTAAATCTGGGAATGCGTCAGGTTCCATGGATGTTGCGTGGGAACACCCACAGCAAAACCCATGGAACGCCCCTTTCATGCAGAGAAATGGGTGAAAGAGGGGCATATTTACAAGGCCATGAAAGGTCACGCATGATGGATTTATGTGGCCTTGTAAGGTCACACATGATGGATTTCTGTGGCCTTGTAAATATGGGCAGGCACACTGTACCACCAGAGCGTAAAAAAAAGTGACGCACAAGGCGGCGGCACAAGGGGCTTGTTAATAAGCCCCATAGTGTGTGAACTTTTCTTCCAAGATTTTTCTCTGTTCTCACTGACAGTGTTTGGGTTGCATAGAAAGCTTCACTGATTTCTGTTCATAGTGATTTCCTGGAGGTGTTCAACGATGATGTAATTTCCAAAATATCGATTGACACGAATATTGTGTAACGAATATTGTGAAGTCAAGAATATCATAGCACTTAGTTGTGTTTTGTTAACTACTTCTATATTGTTTTTTAATTATTTCGTTTGTTTTTGTGTTCTTCAAACTGTGGGGCAGCTCTGTGGGTGTGCCACAGGTGGCAGGGGCTATTTGTGGCATGAAGGGGAGGGGAAGATGGGTTGATGTTTTATAATCCAATCCATGTTTCAGTCTGTAGCGCCAAGAAACTCCTGGATACTAGCGCTCTAAAAATAGCTAAGCAACATAACAAAATTGTCTCTAAAATCATTAGCATTTTGCTATTGTACCTGGATAAATATGCTTTCAAAGAAAAACATGAACATTATTGCAATGTGCTGCATGTACAATATGTTTACGTGAAACTTGGAAAGCTAAGAACCAGCACTTCTATATGGTGAGGGCAGTGGTGCCTCCTTGCCATCTTGTCAAATTACTTTAAAAGACTAGGAAAATTGTTTTTTTTATCAATGCAAGTGTACATGTAAAGATGCTATTTAGCCAAGAATGCTGACAATTTTGACAGTTAAGTTTAAAAGTAATCAACAAAAATAATTTTTGGGCAAAATGTGTTGAACATGCCCGACATGCTTTCCAGAGTTCCTCGGATGTTTTTAATCCCTCACTTATATTATATCTTATATTTCACATACAGGTTGTTTGTAAGCAATACAGAACATAGGGGTATAATTATGAGCTACTGGAGACGCCGGAGCATCACTTTTTGAGATGCTCCTGCAGAGCAAACTACAAAATCATAGTTATGAGGTCACGCAAAGCCACTGTGCTTGGCCTCATAGATATAGAGTAAGGAAAGGTAGCACAAATCGCTGCGTTGCCATGCTCTGTGCTAGGGAGGTGTTACTTGGGCGGTGGAGTGAGTGTTCCCAATCAACACCCATGGATTTTGACGCTTCCCAGATTTGCAAGTCTATGTAAACCTTGGGATGTGCCGAAACCTTACGCCTCCCCAAGGGAGTCGCAACGAGGAGAAATAACTTTATGTCTCCTTGGTTTTTCTTATTTCCATGTGTGTTGCATTCTGCAGCAGACGTAGAAAGAGTAAAAAGACTCCTAGGATTGTCTTTTTTGTGCAGGAGGGTGCTCCTTCCTGCACAAAAACAATCCTTCCAACAAAACAGGCACCATTGCACCATGGTGCAAGGGTGCCTGCGTTGGCGCTAGGCTGCCTAAATGGCGCCAGTGCTGGTGCAAAGGACAGGAATGCACTGTATTGAATAAATATGATGCATTTTTGCTCTTTCACTTTGACATAGGGCAGCGCAGCAAGGGGACTTGCTGCGCTGCCCGACGCCAAAACCCCATAAACGAGGCCCATAGTGTGTAAACGTTTCTTACAAGATCTTTCCTCCATTCTCACTTGGACTGTTTGGCTCGCTTAGAGTATTTTATAGGCTTCTATTTATGTTGATTTCCTGGAAGCAGTTCCACCATAATATAATTTCCAAAATATCAGTGGACACAACTAATGTGGCAAAAATAAGATCAAGAAATCTTAAAACAGAATATTACAGTTAAGAATATCTTTTTTAAGTACCTTATATTGTTTTTGAACTATATTTGCCTGTAATATCGCTTTTTATTATTTTTTATACGTTTAAAGTTTTTGTGCTCTAAGTTGTCAATATTTTAATTTTCATAAAAGTTTTTTATACAAGATAATGTTTTGATTTTTTAAATTATTTAAAATTGTTTTGTGTTTTTTATTCAGATGTGTTTATTTATTGGCAGGTTCGGAATAAAGTTGTACTTTTTATGCATATTTACCTTTTTAATTGTTTTTAAGTGGTATATTTGTTTAATTTCGTACTGCGATGAATAATTATGTAGATAATTTTATTTTAAAATAATTTAATAGAACATTGTTTTACAATGGTAATTCTTTTTTAATGAATTGATTAACCAGATATTTGATTTTGTAGATTTGTATTGTTGTTAATATTATTTATAGGAATTGTATTATGTTTAATGTTTTTCTGTATTAATTATTTTTTTTTT
The DNA here is from genome assembly GCF_964204655.1 of Triturus cristatus. Classification (NCBI taxonomy): domain Eukaryota; kingdom Metazoa; phylum Chordata; class Amphibia; order Caudata; family Salamandridae; genus Triturus; species Triturus cristatus. The sequence continues at coordinate 1,531,233,229 of NC_140591.1, forward strand.
AATATCTATTGTTGATTTTCTAGTATTAATTTAGTTTTTGTGGGTGTTGGATCTTAAGGTGCGAAGTATTTTAAATCTAATCTTTATGCACTTTACCAATATTTAGTTGTTTTTTTAATTTTGGAGTGGGTAATAGTAAATTTTAACCTTCCAAAGACCAACAGTTTTCCTATTTTTGTTTACACTGGAGTAGTGTAATAGCAAGTCTGGCACACAAACGGTGCTAGAGGAATTTTTGCAATAAGTTTCACCACAAGCAATCTGTTTGGGTAGCATTCCAACCCATCATTCTTTTTCCCACCATTCCACCTCAAATTAGGCCCAGCTGTATGGAAATCAATCTTGGTCCTGCTCCAAAAGGAACAGTCTAGCCCGAACTTCCAATCCAGATCATCCATGAACCAGCACACAAGCATCCCAAGACTAGTTTCAGTCTGATTAGGCCTCTTCTCGTCGATGTAACTTGGTTGGCAGCAACAGAAGGAACATTACGCAATTCCATCACACATACAGGACAGGTACAACACTTGCACCTAGCACACTAAAGAGGAATTAATAGGAGTTAAGAGACTGGAGTAATTTCTCCTACAATAGACATAAATATAAAACTCTTGGAAAAAACAAACTAACCTTTTATGGAATGACCATAAACTTGTGTTCTCATATAGATGATGAACCTCACATACTTGGCATGGTGGGCTCCATCAGTAGGTTCGACATCTAGCCCTGGGAAGCATCTAAGAGTACCACTGGTCACTGGTTTACAGACTCGTAGCTATCTGTCCCCTAGTTTGGTTGAGTTTGTATCCCTCCTAACAGCATTTATATTCTGCTTTTTTAAACTATCAGATCTATATAAAAATTGTGTGAATGAGCTAAACATGTTCTATACTGATGTCTACCTACCACAAGATTAAAAACAGGCGTGTCACACAACCAAGCATGCTTATCTTTTCTGTCAATATTGTTTTTATTTCACCTATTGCTCCTGTGGGGTCAGATGCCTTCCTGGGCACTATAGGTATCTCAAATCAAATATTGGGAAACTGTGTCCCTGGAGGATGGTTCTTCTGGGGAAAGAAATTCAAGGTGGTCTGGTCATGCAATGTCTGCTAATTGCCATGTTTCTTGAAGGCAAAGTATGTAATTCTTAATGATGTCCTTGGTTAAATCATCGTTGGTGGACAAAGTATTTGAGCCACGGATATTCCAAGAGCAAATCTGGATGTTTGATAAGTGTTTTGGATATGACATTTTTCGAACCAGGATTCTCCGACACTGGAGCTATTTTCCCGACTCGAGCGGCTGTTTTTGACTCAATGTCTTTGTATGTGACAAAGAAAGATTTAGAGCTGACGCGGGACAGTTTGGAGTCTGCAATGGAGGGGTTTACTGCATGCAAGATAATTTTATTGAGGCAGGGGGACGCCAAACAATGCCAGCAAACATTGCATTGTGGGAGAGCACAACACCCTGGACGGTGAAGTGAAAGTTGTTAGTGGTGAGGAAGGGTTTGAGACTGAGCTGGAACTGGGCCCTCTTGGCTTTCTTAATCACATGGTCCTTGAAAGAAAGCCTAATGTCTGTGCTGAAGCTTATGGCATTTGGAGCAAAAGATGAAGAGTTTTAGAAGCCTTCCATGTTTAGAGTATCAAACCAGGCCTTGATCTGTGGTTGAAGTATGCCAACACTAAAGGATACCAACTCAGTCTTTGTTAAATTGAGTTTGAAATGAGGCACAGATGTGTAAGCTTGGATGCAGCCCAAGCACAATCAGTGGTTCCAGATGATGTTAGCCAATGGCTCATTAATCTAAAGTTGCCAAAAGAGCAGTGCCAAAGGTCATTACCAAACCAAGAAGTACCTCACCATTTTCAGTAATTCTAGGGAGAAATTTTAATAGGTCTTCATGCAACACAGAGTAGAAACCGAAGTCGTAGCAATGAGGTGTGAGAAAGGTAGGAAGCAAAACAGCACCACATCTTCCATGATATGGCGATCTTGCTCTCTCTTCTAGCAGCACTAAAATATGAGGGATGGAATGTTGAACATTGTCAAACATTCCCCGCAGTACAGAGATCTAGGCCTAAATCCATCATTTTTTTGCTCACCATGCCATTCCAGTTTGGACCTAGCCATATGCAAATCAGTCCTGACCCTACGCCTGATGAGAACAGTCCAGCCCAAACTGCCAGGTCAGGTCTTCCCTAGACCGGAAACAAGCATCCTGGGACTAGTTTGACAATGTTCAACTTTCCGTCCATCATCTTTTTTCTATAGTCACCCTAATTGAGAATGGCATTCCCAGAGGAGGGTCTCATGCTCACTGTGCCACTGGATTCAAGCTAGCCTGGTGATAACTGGAAACCAGGTCCTGGATGCTTGTTCCGGTCCACGGAGGACCTGGCCTGGCAGTTCGGGCTGGACTGTTCCGATGGGGAGCAGGGTTAAGACTGATATGCATAGGACTGGGTCCAAAGTGGGGTGGCATCGTGAACACAAAATTGATAGATTTAACACACATCTCTGTAGTGCGGTGAATGTTCAACAATGTTCAACATTCCACCCATCAACTTTGAGTGTTACTAGAAGAGAGAGCAAGATCACAATATCATAGAAGATGTGGGGCTGTTCTGCCCTCTACCTTTCTCACACCTCATTGCTATGTCATCGGTTGGTACTCTGTGGTGCATGATGTAAATCTATTAAAATGTGTCTGTATAATTACTAAAAATGGTGAGGTTCTTCTCAGTATTTGTGACTGGGGGTGAATGTTTGACAATATTCAACGTTCCATCCATCATCTTTTCGTGTGGCATGCTCTCTCTTCTACCACTGGTGCGCTTTAGTCTGCCTTGCACCAATTCACACACCCTTGCAGCACAGTGCAATGGTGTGTGTGTGATGTGAAGCATGACTTTTGTTTTGGAAGAGTATCTTTCCAGTAACACTTATCTTACTTTGCATGTAAGCTGTATAGTACAGCCCACATGCAACGTTGAAGAAATCTAAGAAATATCAAGTTGTGTTACTTCAGCGGTACCTTACTTTTAATCCCAGTACAGCACTTTACTAATTCACAGTGCAACGTTTTAGTAAGTCAGTAAACCTGCCCCTAGGTGTGTCATGGATAACACAATGCTGTTTTTATCAGTGATGTAGCCAGAGATGGAACCCAGACTGGCTGCACTGGAGCAGCTTGTGACAGTCAATGTGTTCTTTACGAGGCTGCCCTCTACAGCTCTTAGGGATACTAGGATGACTGATGAAGTAGAGGAAGAAGGGAGCAAGAGAGGAGAGAGGGTTTGATAACCGAGGCAAGGAGTACAGTGATGTCATATGTGGTTTCACTAAGGAAGTTTATTGCTTAATTAAAATGTTGTCAAGTTGAACATGTTCTGCAGAGAAGATGCATAGAGTTTAGAATGAGACACAGAGACACTTCCTGTGACATATGCGAGAATATTGGTTGTGATGTTAAACTGTCAGTTCTCCCCATACGCACAGTGCAGTATATGAGCAGGAACATATTGAATATTCCTCTATATACACAGCATTCTATTGCTTGTGATCTAGTGAGACTGTAAGGAGAAATGAGGCTCAACCCTGAAAAGGGAAGGTGAAGATGGGTTTGATGGCCTATAAATTCAAACCCTCTGGCATTCAAGCATCAAGAAGCAGAACTGTCACTAGGGAGGAGCAGGACATCCATTACCATAAATACCAGGAACCCATCTCCAGAGCTGCCGAATGATTTCCAGGTATCAGCTATCATGGCCTTGACAGGAGAGCACAAAGTGACATCCATCACACTGATGGCTAGAGGATGCTGCACAGAAACCAGTGAAAGGAACACAGAGACCCAAGAGCGCTCTGCACAGCACATGTCCACTGCCATTATACAGGATTACACGTCTACGACAAAAGTGGGTCGCGACTAGCACAAAAGGAAAAAGGAAAACAGTAGTTTGTAAATGAATAGCCCAGGGCTATTTCAAGAGAATTTAAAGGGCCCGATTGACTGAGATTCTACCAAGTATGGAATTACTCGTTTTTAATGCAAAAAGTGGATTCCAAGAGCATTCTAGGGGAAATGAAGAAGAGAGTCTAAATAATACTTGCAATGTAAAATAGGGCTCTGAACATTGCATTCCCTAGTCCAGGGGTTTTTCCTGAGTTGCAAGAGGAGTTTGTGGACATCTGAAACTCTCTGCCTGATATCCCTGTGTTTCCAGCTCTTCGGGGCAGATTTACAAGCCCCGTGCGCCACTTTTGCGCCACCGTTGCGTCACTTTTGTGATGCAGCGGTGGCGCAAAGCAAGCGCCATGCTGCGCCAGATTTACAACGTGACGCATCTAGGGAGATGCGTCACGTTGTAAAGCCCTGCGCCACATTAAACCTGCGTCAGGTTTAATGTATGCAGGGTGGGCGTTACGTCAGAAAAAGCCTCGGAAAAGTGACACAGTGAAATCTACATGATTTCACGCAGTCACTTTTCCGACGCTGGTGCGTCAAATCCTTACGCCTGCTTCAAGCAGGCGTAAGGCGTGACGCACCATGTTAGGGATAGAGTAGAGTGGAACAGTGCTGGAGTCGCGTCGCGCTTGCGACACAACTTCAGCACTGCGCCAACCTTACGCCAGCAGATGCATCACGCATCTGCTTGTCCTTGCACCACAATGCGCCGCATTGTAAATGCGGCGCATCTGCGGTGGCGCAAGGGCAAACTTGCGTGACGCATCTTCCCTGGCGCATCCCTGCTGATTTGCAGGGATGCGCCAGGGAACATAAATCTGCCCCTTCGTGAACACAAGAAACTGCTGGAATCTTCATTTGGCGTCTGGATAGGAGGGGATGGATTCTGGGGCCTTGCATCTTTAGGGGATATTCAGAATATAGAGAATCACTGCACTATTCCTATCTGCAAAAAGACAATGGGGCTTATTTACAAGCCCTTACGCCGCCCGTGCGTCACTTTTTTCAATGTTAAAAGTGACGCACCGGCGGCGCAAGGGTCGTAAATAAGCCCCAATATCTTTCTCCCCTCCGCCTACTACTACACCTTTAGGTCTCACCTTAAGTGACTATTATTTCCATCTTGATAATGTCAATCATCTAGGCTATATAATATAAAGAAGACGTCATTGTTTTCTCAAAACTCAAAAATATTTTTATTTCTTTTCAAAATATTAGTTTACAGTCAATTTCATAACATTTGTCATACAAATAAAAAAAAAATCATCATCATTCATACAGTGAGACAATCTCAGAGTCCAATATTTTAGCTTTTGACTTAGGGCTACATGTACAAAGAATGGGAATAGCGATTTCCTAATTGCGATTTCCTGTGAATTGCAATTAGGAAATCGCTATTCCTAATGTAGTAAACTCTTTTTAATTTCATTTACGATTTTTATTGGGTTGCAAATAGACCTACCTCATGAATATTAATGGGGTAGGTCACAATATGCGACCCATTAGGAATTACAACCATCACAAGGATGGTGGCCTGCTGTGGTCAGCAGACCACCATATCTGTGATTGCTGTTAAATAAAGCAATCTTTATTTTCTAAACGCACCAAAACGGGACCCTTTCCCATTTGCAAATTGGTTACCACCAACTGTGAGTTGGTGGTAAAGTGCGAATGTTTTGCGACCACATTTCGTCCGCAAAACATTCATACATGCCATTTATATTTGATATTGGGAAGGGACGCCCACAACACACCCTTCCACATACCGAATTGCAAAACCCAAATTGCGATTCAGTAACGAATTACCGGTTCACAATTTGGGCTTTGTACAACCCAAAAAGCATTTTTCTGGTTGCACACAGGCCAGTTCCATGAATTGGCACATTTGTGGCTAGAAAAAAGCTTTGTACATGTGGCCTTAGTCACTTTTTTGCAAATAGCAATCATCAGGCAGGGAAAGGTTGGAAGGCATTGCTGCGCAGGGCTGCAAAAGGCCAGATACCTTTGCTGCAAGGTCCTGATGAACAAGTTTTCACAGCAAAAAGCCCAGATTTCTTCCACACCTTGAGTGTGACCTTCCAAGGCAAGTCTCAGCTCCTTGTCCCTTGTCCCATTTCTTTGGAGGTAGAAACACATTACTAAGTCCCAGCTCTTCCAAGTACTAGGAAAATGCCTCCTTGTCAGTCATTCACCCCTCGCTCTGAAGAGCAGGCTTCTAGGAACCAGGTCACTCTTGACAAATGTCTCCTATAGTGTCCATTTCTCTATGGTCAGGGTCAGTTAGGCCTCTTGGAGTCAGGAGGCCTTCAGGTAAAATGAGGCCTACCACTTGTCCCTTGGTCCCAGCAGGAGCTAGGAGTCATTGATCTTTGGGGAGTCATTTGCTTCTAGCAGGAGGCAGAAGTCTTTTCCCACCAGGTTCTTCTTTTTCAGATGGCGTCTTCCTTTGTCCGGGAATATTCTGGGGAGGTGGTGGTCAAGATGCCAGATTTATCATGTCCCTATCCAGTAATTGGAGAAATTCTACCACCCAAACCTAACTGTTCTCCCACAGTTCCCCACCTAATTTTGCAGCACGTCTTCTTTGCCTTACTGTAAAATTACCTAGGAGCCCCTGTTTCAAGAAAACAAAACCTGACTGCTACAAGGCACAACTGTTTTCAGCTCCTAAGCCAGTGCTCTGGTCCTCCAACCTGACGGGTTCAAAACTGTTTTTCACTCCTACTTAGACTGGAGTCTGGCTGTCCGGGAGTGTCCTGGAAATGAATAGAAGAATTCCTCCCTGGCATCTCCAAGTCAAAAGAAGATGTGCTAAAGCTGCCCTTTTCCTCTGCCAACTGTTACTGTATGCTCCCAGATAGCCAATCCCTGCTGAGTGGTCAGCAGTTAAAGCTCATTGGCCCTTCCCAGGCTCCGAGGGAGGCCATGGTCCTCTGAGCTGGTGTCGTTAACTCTCCCAGCTAAGGATTCGAATTCTAGATCTGCAGGTGTGATCAGTAGCAGAACTGGTTTTCAGACCATTCTTACTCAGGTAGCCTATAGTGCATTTTTATAAATATACTTTTCTGCTTCAGGTATCGCAAATCTGATTTCACCATTAAATCAGATTTTAAAAACTAAGCAATAAATAAGCAATTGTTAGGCTTTTCTTGGGTGGACATAGGAAATTGAGATTGTAAGATTGCAATTCCACCTAAACTTACTCGGGGAAAAATCTAGCAATGTCTAAACAGTGGAATAGGGTTATTTAGTGTTTTCTTTCACACGGCAAAAGCATTTTTCCCTGCCATGTGTTACTACAATTCATTTAAGCTGTAGTCCAGCAAGAGCACACAGTTGCTCTCAACAGACATATGTTGCACTGGTGCCCACAACTGGCATTTAATTTCCCATGCTTTAGGTACACTTTAGGCATCATATAAAGAAATTTAATGGGTCAACTAGGGAGTTTCATTGTACAGCACATGTTTCAGAGGGAAAGTACAGACAATTTAGTACTGTTTAGCAGTGGTAAAGTGAATACAGTCCTAACACCAGAAAAAATAGGATCCAAAAAAAGGTAGACAATGTATAAAAGGCAGTTTGCTGCACCACTACATGTTGGGCTTTTAAACTCAGCAGGAGAAGGTATTGGTGATCAGTCTCTCCAACATCCTCTAGATAACAGCCTGTGCCACACTTAGACATGTATGAAGGAAGAGCACTGTCCAGAGGTCTGGTGCAGGAACTCCAGCCTCAAGCCCCACAGAGAGGGGAATCCACACCGGGAGGTGCTGGTGCTGCTAAAGTCTGCCATCAGGTTAGCCAACCATCAAGAGCAGTGGTGGGGCACAGAAAGATGGCAAAGAAGCAAATCATGGAGGAAAAGCGCTTACGGCAAAGAGGTGATAGATTTAAAACAACTGAATTTAACTTCCTACTAGAGGAGAGCAGTGAGGACTTAGTGAAGAGTCTTCAAGGAAAGTGAGAGCGGAGGTGTCGATCAGAAAGATGACAAAGATGCAAAGAATGGAAAATAAAGGTGCATATTTACTAGGAAGTAGCGGGCCGCGGCATTAGTCACCTTGGCTTAACGCCGCACTCCACCACTTCAAAAACGCAGGGCTTCACCGTATTTACAAGGATGCAGTGCAGCCCTGTGTTTACCCCTGCACTGGTGCTAATTGCAGCTACCGAGCTCCAACGCAGACACCCTTGCACCATAGTGCAAGGGTGACTGCGTTGTAGGGAAAGATTGTTTATGTGTTGGAAGGTGTCCCTTCTTGCACATACACAATCTGAAATGGCATTTTGAAACTTGACCCTCCAACAATGATGATAACAGTAAACAGCAAAAGAACTGCTGGACCCACAGGATTCAGATAAGTTCGTAGAAGAACTAGGACCACCTTATATTGAGATGGAAGTGACTTAGTTGGTTAATGGGCACCACTAAATGGCAGCTCCCATCTTGAAACCCAAAAGGAACACCAATACAGTGCCAAGCGCCCTACCACATCAGAGAGACTCCATTATAGATTGTGAAACTGATGAAAGCTCATCAAAAGATGAGACAAATCAAGATCACCCCTTCAAGATTAAAGGATTATCCCTTTCTGCTTAGTTGGATTCCATAAAAACAACACAGAAGAAAATATCAAATAGAGAAACACGCAAAGACGCATACATTTACAAATGACTAATGAGGCCTATTGTGGCATTAGAGTGGTTGCGTTGAAAGAGAGAAGCAAGGCACACCAGTCCAAAGTTGAAACACTGACGACAAACTAAACCAAGAGAAGAAATACACATTGTACACAAAGGTGTATCAGAAAGGACAATAATTACATATTAATCATGTTACAGAATAGAGAACTTTTTACATGGTCTCTACATATCAACCCCTTTCAGGTTCAGGTTTCATGTTAAACATAAAAAAGTGTTACAATTTCAGCTGACTAAAAAAAAATCCACTTAAATTAGGAGAGAATGGGTGGGCAGTGTAATCTCCTCATGAAGAACAAGTAATCAAAATGTAGAACAAGTGTCCTAAACACTATACACAGGAAATTTGGGATTAGCTATTCTTATAAATAAAAGTCTACCAGTCAGAATAATAAAGACAACGTCGATCCAGAAGGAAGGTATACATTTGCAAAACTACACTCAAGTCTGTAGTTTCATCCGTGGTCATATACATCCTCCGAAAGGCCAGAAGCAGATTTTCTTATCCAAACTGAAAAGATTATGTACTAAAATTGGCTCTCTGAAAAGAGATTGGACCAGAACGCTAGATTCTGTGATGGACAGATCTGAACACCATTTTTGAGGAATATCAATGATAGAGGTCTGCTTAATGAATTCATGTCCGACCACTGCCTTCTCAACCCCCGCCAATTATATTGCCTCACAAAGAGAGAATACACATTTCTCTCATGCGCTCACCTCACTGCAACCAGAATTCACTATGTCCTTCTGAACCGTCAGCTGGGCTCTATCAAGTGGAAATTGGTCTTCTTGCTCCTTTGGTGCCCTTGTAGGTTAACAGGAGGTCAGCCAACTGACTCTTGGAATCCACTTCTTAGTGTTGGGTACAAGTGGGAGCAGATGATGCCCTTAGTGTTCTCTTCACAGGTCTCAACAGCAGGAGTAGTCCTTCTTCTGTCCAATCCAGGAATGTTCTGAAGAGGGTATTGGGGGGTGCAACATATTATGCCCACTGAGGACTATGAGTTGGGGAAACTCCTGGACACTCTCTAACCAACAGGGCAAAGGTTCCCTGGGGTGACCATACCCACTTTTCAGCACTTCCTGTGTGTTTTACTGTACTGTCCCACTGTGCTCTTCTCTCTCGAAAACCAAGATGGTGGAACCTTTCTTCCCCTGTGCAGAGCTCCTGAGCGCACCCTAGAAGCAAGCCTGGAAAATGAGCAAACATTCTCCTGTGCTCAGTCAAAAAAAGTTCTGGGGGCAGCTCCTCTCCCACTGGAAGTGGTGCCTGGCTGGGTAGCATGACAAAAGGGAGGCATGCCTAAACAGGGGCGGCTCTTCCACTATGGCGGATAAGCTTTCCTCCACTGGCTCAAAGCCAGCAAGTGAAAAATAAAACAATATCTCAGTATAGTTTTTGTCATTTGCCGGTTCTGAGCCAGCTTGTGCAGGGCCGGGGCATTGGAGGGGGAAGAGGAGTGCGATGTACACTTTTAAGTATGCATGCGTGTTTGGCCGGCTGTCTCATTCGGGACGAACACACATGCCCACTTAGGTTACTCCAGCCCGGCTGAATTAAACAGCAGAGCTGGAGAAACCCCATTGCCGCCTGTCCTGAGCGGATCATCTTTTCAGCCCGCTTAGACCAATCTCTGCGCTGCTCCCATATGAGAGCAGCACGGGGATTGGATGGGAGTCTGATGCTTTCCCAGGGACTCCAGGAACTGCCGGAGTGGAGCACAGGGCAGACTGCAGCACCAGGTGAGTGTTTATTTTTTATCATTAACCCCGTCTCACCCCTGCATGCTTCCAGCATGCTTCCCACTGGCCGCATCCCCCTCCTTGCTTCCCACTGCCCCCTCACCCCCCTCCTGTGCCCCCTCCACCCGCCTCAGCAAAATGTCATCATGTCGGCCGCCACTGGACCCAGATATGAGATACATCTGCCTGTGACAGGTTGAAGTTAATTAAGCTCCTGGGTACAGTCCAGATAACCATCTTGTCAGGGAGGGGTCAACCTCTCTCCCTTATTCTCAGCTCTGGGAGTCACTTCAAAACTAATTAAGGAGCCATTCTTTACTGAGGTTTACAGTGAGCACTGGCAGAAAAGCACTTTTTAATCAGACTGGAAAAAGAACATTTTCTTAAGTGTAATTTTCAAAATAGTAATATAAAATCTGACTTGACCATCAATTCGGATTTTAAATGACTATTAAAATCTGAATAATTTTTCTGGCTACTCCACAACTGACGTTACATTTTACAAGGTCTTATAATGCAACCCAGGGCTCTCCGATGAGAGAGGCAGCCTTGCCACGGCGAAAAACAACTTTGGAGGTTTTCAGTACCAGGACATGTAAATTGTAAAATATACATGTCCCACTTTTAAAATATCATGAACCCTGCTGTATAGGCATTTAGCGCCTACCTTTGGGGTGACTTATACGTATTAAAAAAGAAGGTTTAGGCCTGGAAAAAGGATTATTTTGCCAGGTTGAAATGGCAGGTTAAAAACTGCACACCCAGTCTGCAGTGACAGAACTGGAGACAGGATTGTCTCTTTAGTATTTGCACAATATGTGTTGCATTCCACTGGCGACACTTAACTCACAGGCGCTGGGCACACTTTCGTTCAATTTATTGGGGACTTATCAAGCATCACCATCCGCAACAACGACCTATGGGAGCAGACTTTCCAACTCCCTGCTCATGATGAAATCATGAAAGGACTCTGGGGCTGGATAGATGCACACCCTCAGCAAGCCTGCATCAAACATCACTAGGCAAGCCCCGACCTGGAACCCTCAAGGGAAACGAAAAAGAGAAAGGCCAAGGAACGCCTGAGGCCGAGGCCTCAGGATGACTGCAAGGAGACAGATTTCACCTGGAATCAGATTGAAAGAAAAGCCCAGGACAGAGGTGCCTGGAGAGTCCTGGTTGATGGCCTATACTCCAGGAGGGGTAGTAGGCATATGTGAGTAAGTATGTAATCAGGAGTGTACTTTAGAGATCAGAGCACATGTACAAGTTCTGGTTAGCAGTGCCCTAGTGTGTAGAGTCAAATAACTAGCAGTATCAGTCCAATAAAATGGGGGAGATCATGCCAAAAAGAGCCAGTTTCTTTCAAAGGCTTAGTGATGACTCTACAACTGTGCACAAGGAATCACTCGAAAATAGGATGACAAACAGATGCTGTACAACGGCCAAAAACTATTTAAGAACCCTAATAATTTCATTCTGCAAGAATCAATGCAGATTTGGGGAAAATCCCACAACAGGATGGGTCAAACTGGATGCATGCACCTAAATGCAGCAATATGGAACAGTACAGAATTGGTAATAGCTGGATGACCATTAAAATGTCTTGCCTGGTCCTCAGCAGGAATACTTACTATCAAGCACCTCATATCAGAAGACTCAATGAAGCTCTTTGCAGAGCTACAGACATAATTCCAGCTGAATCGTTATTAATATTAGCTATATCTACAATTACAACACCGCCTGCTAAACAAACAAAGGCAACCACCATTTACCTTTTCTAATTCTACCCGGCCTAAATCTATATAATGTAGGGGCTCATAAAATAGATTGATCTCTGCTCTGGGCAAAACCTAATTGGAAAGCTATACTATAAACGCATATAACATTTTCTTAAAGACTAACGACAGAAATACCTACCAAAATATAGACTGAAGAAGAATGGACAAAATTACTGGAAACTCATGACAAAAGGATGTGAAAGGCCCACCTGAAAATCAACTTTTTCAAGATCTTGCATGATTGGCATTGGTCCCCACACAGACTCTAGAGAGCCAATCTGGCCCCACACGCTTGCTGCTGGATGGACGGCCGACCGGGAGGGGTTGCTGTAATGCACTTTGTGACAAGGAGAGAGCAGGAAAGCACCATATCTACAGAGATATGGCTCTTTGCTCCTCGCTCCCGAACACCCATGCACAATTAGGCTGCGAGGCGCAATGCACACACCTTTGCATCATAGTACAAGGGTGTCTTTGTGAGTCTAGCATAAGTTATGGACTGGAAGAGTACCCTTCCAGTAAAAAAATACTACACTTAGACTAACTTTAAAACTTTTCACACTTCAGATGTGTGCTGTACATCGGAGCACATATGAGAAGGTAGAAAAATTAAGAGAAATAAAAGCATTTCTCCATTTCAATGCCTGCTTCAAAGTGGCATTATCTTTTGGTGCAAAACCAAGTCTACTATTGTTAGTAGAAAGGGTTTTGTGTCCAAAACAATGGGTGTTGGCAAGGGAACACCGAAGTACCCCCATGGAAAGGCCCTTTGACACAGAGTAACGCAACACTGAGCATAGTGCAGCTTTTCATCACTCTGACTATTCCTCCTCACTTACTGCTGATCAGAAAGGCTAATGGGACCTTGGCACAGTTATATGAAAGGCATGGATGAGCACAATTCAAATGCTTAGTATTCAAAAGGAATGGTTTTAACAACAGATTTCTAAAAGTTAGAAGATGGTGGAGCAAAGTCACGTAAATTTCATGTGGTTGAGCAAACATTTGGGGACTCATTTACAATATTTTGACGCACGGCAGTGCAGCAAGTCTTCCTGCTGTGCAACCGTGTATCAAAATAAAAGGGCAGGATTGCGCCGTATCTTGTAAATTCTTCTCACCTGCGCTCAAACAGCAGTAGTGCACCAGCGCAGACACCCTGGCGTCAGTTTGCAGGGGTGCCTGCGCTAAGGGGATGACTGTTTATGTGCAGGAAGGGATACCTTCCTGCACAAAAACAATCATTAAAGGCATTTTCGTCTTGCAGAATACAGCATGCATAGAAAGAGAAAGAAATGAGAAATTAGAGTATTTCTCCTCGTTGCACCTCCTTACACCTCCCTGGGGAGGCATAGGATTCTGAAGCATTCCCAGGTTTACAATGTGTTGTAAATCTGGGAATGTGGCAGAATCCATGGGTCTTGCGTGGGAACACACACAGCAATACCCATTGAAAGCCTCTTTCCCACAGAGTAATGCGTGAAAGGGAAATATATTTACATGGCCATGAAAAGTCACGCAGGGTGAGTTTGCGTGGCCTTGTAAGTATGAGGAAGCCCATTGCACTGCCGGTGCATCAATAAAGGTGACACACCGGTGGCTCAATGGGCTTGTAAATGAGCCCATTGATTATTACGAGGTCGATAAAGCAAGTAATAATGCGGTGGTTAATTAGATTTTAAGATATTTCATCACATGACAGTGCCAATAAATGGCAAGTAGACCTGGGGTCGAGGCAGTCTAATGTGAGGCTTGGCAGAATCAGATGTTTTCACTTCTGCACTCTATAAAATGAGGCTCATCAAGGCAGATAAACTTGGAAAAAAAACTGGGTTCTTCATTACAAGTGGGCATTTTCTTCTACAATGAATCCGGTGATAAAATCAGTCACTACGACATTAGGAATTTATCAGGTGCAATAATTAAACTTTTTGCAAGTTTTGCCTACAAAATGGGGCATAGCATTCAGCTTTTGGTGCTTATCATAGAATCTTTCAGGAATTTTCCCCAGAGAAATGTCTGCATGCTTGACCTGCTAAAATGCATCTTGGGTTGCAGATGTTATCACTCCTTGTATTTACATGGTGTGATAAAATATAATCAACTCATAAATTCGATAAATGCCTCCATGAGCTGCCGCATAAATTGGAATTATACAGGCCGCTAATCATGAGGGCCTCAGAGCTGTTTTTACAGGCTAATGCCTATGAATGGTTTAAACGTACAATTTTTCCACCACTAAGGAATGAAACCTACTGCTCTTCACTGTTGAATTTTCCACTCAAATTGTTGGTACTGCGGGCATGCTTACAAATTTCAGAAATCTGCTACAGTATAGGAATAATTAATACTTAGGGGCTCATTCAGATATCAGTTGGACAAGTGTTCGACCGAAATCGCAGAGGAAGTGGAACCACCTGACTAGAAGTTGATGGTTTCACACCCCGTATTCCAATGCGACCGCCAGCACGGCAGTCGGAAATATGCCTTTTTCAATTGCAGCTTGCGATTGGCCCAAAAAAGAGCCGCAGCACAAGCTGCAACTGAAAAAGGCATATTTTTATACATCTATGCACTGTGTGCCGGGCACCATGTGGTGCCTGGCACACTCTGTATGGATATTTTGGAGGGCACCACATGTGCCCCCCCAGGCCACATAGCAAATGCTCAAGGGGCAGACCCACATTAGACTGTCGCTTGATTTAGACTTAGAATATTTTTGCTCTAAGACATGACTTCTTGTCAGACTCTTTGTTGTCTCTGATTATTGCGATTGCTGTACTGTTCATCAGTGGGGGCTCCTCCACAAAGACGGAGGAGCATTGCCCCCTGCTTTTTGCAGTCTAAAAAAAGGTAAAATAAAATGCTAATAACTTGACGTTATTATCATTTTATTTGTTCCGGCTGCGGCATTTTGTAGGGGGGGAGCTGATCTGCTCTCAGAACGGGGGAAGGAGTGGTGGGCACTCTGTGTACGCAATGACTGATTAGTTGGCCATCTCGGGCTGGCCAAGCAATCATGCATACTTTGAATGTTCTCCACGCAATCAGCATTACAGCCCGGGTGGAGAACATGCCCAGGCTTCCATTCCCTGGGTGAGCACCAAACTACGGCACTCAGACCAATCACAAAGCTGCTTTGCAGCGTTGTAATTGGCTATGGGGAGCCTAGGTGCTTCCTGTTTGCACAGAAGAAGCCATGAAGAGGACAGAGGAGAGGAGAGGCAGTGAATTATTTTTTTATCCCCCGCCCCCTCTACCTCTCCTCGCCCCACTGCTGCTTCCCAGGAGCAGGTGCCACTGCTTGTTCATATTGATCTTGATATGGCTGCTACTATAAATAAAGCAAAGAAGAAAATGTATAATCTGAATCCTCGGTCCAGCCATAGAACAACCAAAAAAAAGCGCTTTGGCTCCGCCCGCATGTTGGGAGCTAGGAGTACATGGTTTGTGTGCTTCCACAAAAAAAAATCTGTGCACTCCATGCAGCTATGATCATTTTGGTTATCTAATCAGCTGCCTGAGATTGTGACTTTTCAAAAAGAAAACACTAACTCTGGGATCTTCTACTTGTTGGCGCTACGTTCTCTATATGTGTCAGTAAAGGATGTCCTGCTAAGAGTGTGACATTTCACAAGTGTGGCAAAATTGGGCATTTTGCTAAAGTTTGTCGGGTAGGCCAAGCTAGACTGTCCAAAATCAGTTGCGTGTTGGGTGATGGGGAATTGTGTGATCAGCACCTGAACAAAGAGTTTCAAGATATTATTGTTCTGGTGACGGAAGACAAAGTTGTAACAGGATGCAGTGGTTGGTGGGAAAGTTCTGCTTCTATTGGTAGACTCTAGAGCACGAATCACATTGATCACATCGGACTTGTTTTGGAAAACTTGGGGTGACAGTGTACTATTTCCCCTGGACAGAGCTCCAGCATCTTATGAGGGGAGGAAAATTAAGTTAGAGGGATTTATCGAAGATGTCCTAGTCTTTAAGGGATGCAAGATTCAAGACAAGATTTATGTGGCGGTACAGGGCCTGAATGTTTTAGGGTGGTTCCACCAGGGACTATTTGGAATGGTACTTAAACCTGGTACTAGTGAACAGGCCCTGGCCATTAAGGATTTGTCTTCTTTACATTTTGTTGATGAGTTCAGTGATGTTTTTTCAAGTGATCTATAAAAGATTGTTTGTTTCAAAAACAGAATTAGACTGAAACTGAATGCCATTCCGGTTAAGCACAAGGTGAGGTATGTGCCCTTTATACTTATAGATGATCTTAAGAGGGAATTGAAAAGCTTGCATGAGATGGGTGTGATTGAACCAATTGAATCCAGCCTTCGGTTATCCCCATTGGTCGTAACATATAAAAGCAATGGGGATATACATCTGTGCATTGTTTCAGAAGTCTCAACAAGGAGATTTGGGTGGACTCTCTTCCTCTGCCCAGGATTGGGGATCTATTAGAAGAAGTTAGAGGTGCTGAGTGCTTCTCTAAGGTTGATTTGGCATCTGCATACCATCAGGTGGTGTTGGAAGAAGCATCAGCTTTGAACTCAAGTTTTGGCACGGTCCAATTCTGTGGAAAGCCGTTCAGTTCAGCTGCTTTGGTTTTTCAGCGAATCATGCAACATCTTTTGGAGGGGGTTAAGGGCTTCTAATTTTTCAGGATAATGTGTTGATTTTTGCCAAATATCTGGAGGTTCATGACAAAAGCCTTAAATCAGTACTCCACATTTTTTATAAGAATTTTGTGGTAATAGAGAAAGAAAAATTGGAGTTTTGGAAGAAGGAGATTTCATACCTGGGACATCTTGCGTCTAGTGAAGGTGTTAGCCTGAGACCAGGGTTGGCCATGTCTGTGATGGAGTGCCCCAGTACCTAGAACAAGGAAGAATTACTCTCATTCACTCATTCATAGGGTTGTGTGAGCTAACCAACATGTTTAAATACAAAGCTCCGTTTGTTTGGGACAGTAGCTGTTGACATGATTAAAATGGAAATGATGAATGCAAAGACATTATGCTCATATGATCCAGGAGTACCTTGCATCATTACTGTGGATGCCAGCAAGTATGGTTTGGGTGCGGTGTTGACCCAGTGTGTAAGTAAGAGTGAAGTGACCATCAGTTATGCTTCGAGAGTGTTACGTGAGCCGGAGTTAAATTATTCTGTAAATGAGAAGGAATTACTAGCATGTGATTGGTTGAGCAAAAGATTAGAAGCAATGTCTGGGGTAAAAGGTTTGTAATATGAACTGACCACAAGCCTCTTATGAACATGCTAAGTGGTGATAAAGTTAAGTACACTGCTCCACGTATAGCCCGGCTTACCACTAAACTGCTCCAGTACGATGTTTATGTCAGATATATATTCCGGGTAAAGAGAATGTCACAGCAGATTTTCCTTCGAGGTGGATAAGCAATGATTTGGATGCGGAAAATCCTGAAGATGACAAGGAATATTTTTTTTTTGTTTGCGAGTGTCGAGGCAGTTGAGGTTATAGCATGTAGTCACAGCAAATGGAAAAAGGCTGAGGCTGATGATGTGGTGTTGAAAAAAGTCAAAGAATATATTGTGAATTGATGGCCTAAGGAAAGAAACTTGTGTCCTGAGATCCAACCATTCGCCAAAATTGCAGAGGATCTCTCCATTGAAGAGGATGTGGTGATGAGGTGTGACAAGTGTGTGCCACCCTACGGTATTCGAGAACTTTTGGCAAATGTTGCACATGAAGGGCATTTGGGTGCTACCATGACCAAAAGGAGGATTAGGGCTCAATATTGGTGGCAGTCCATGGATAAGAAAATTGAGTTGTCAGTGAAAGAATGTGTTGTATGTTGTAGTGCTGAGAAGGGCTACAAAGTTGTAAGTCCATCTTTGCGACCCATACCCTTACCTGAGAAGCCATGGATGAAGAAAGGAATTTACATTGTTGGTCCGTTCAATTTCTTCCATATCATTACGTTATGCCTTTGGACTAATGGACTACCATAGGAAGTGGCCAGAGGTCAGTTTCTTCGCTAATTCCACTGCGAACAATGTTGTGCGGTACCTGAAACACATTTTCATGAGGGAGAGTTTCCTGAATCGTTACTGTCGGACAATGGGGTGCAATTTGTGAGTCAAAAAATTGAATTGTTTTTGAGGGAATAAGGTGACAGACATTTAAAAAGCTCCCTTTACCATTCATAAACCAAGGGTTTTGTGGAAATTATGAAAAGGGTTATGGTGGAGTGCATAAAGTGGGCAAAAACCAATGGTTATGACACACAAGAGGCGATAAAATCCATGTTGTGGTTGTATCCAACCACACCACATTCTTTTACCAAGGTGTCACCATTTTAGTTACTTAGAGGGTGTCAGTCCACATCTATACTCTATCCAGCATGGTTGTCCAAGGCTATACAGAACAACCTTACGCAATGTGTTGATCAGTATGCCATGTGTAGTAGAGTGGAAAAAGGACGTTATAAACTGAAAGAGGGGTACGATGTTAAAATGTCTACGATATGTATTGTCTTTCACCCTGGTGATGTGGTGCATGTTAAGAAAGCTATAGTGACCCAGTCTCTGTCCAAAAGGTGTGTGGAAACTCTGTAATGGTTCAGGGTGGGCATTGGTGAAATATCAGTAGAGTTGTAAAAGTACAGGATGTGGTTCAGAATGGTGCACATAGCACAACAAGCATGGAGGAGGGGACTCCCAAAAAAGGGATCCACAGTTGTGGAGCTTCGCCGGTCAACATAAAAAAGTGTTTACCATGGAAATTGAGATAAGGGGCTGAATTATGTGCCCCTTCCTCTTATGAGGTGTTATCCTCTTTTTCTTTGTTTTCATATATAGTTTATGCAGTATTGTGGCCAGTCAGTATCATTATGTTCGTCTTTTGGGGTTTTTCTTTTATTTGGTGATTTTTAGCTGGGTTGGATTATAGTCTCATTTGGTTCTTTTATTAAAAAAAGAGATATGTTATGTCTTGTGCTTTGTGAGGTCATAGCCACACTCTCTGGAGTGCATTCTACTGGTGTCAGTTGGCGGCACTTTCCGACAAGTGTATGGAGGTGGCTCTTGTGTCTGTACCTTGTGTCAAGAATAAACTTGAAAGAAAATTTACCTCACGGTTCCAGGCTTTTTTATTACAACAGACTGCTCCTTAGCATCTCTCCCTCACAATGTAATCACAACTGAAGCTTATTGCCTGCACACCGAGGGCAGAGTCAGGGTTGAAGTTTCCCTCCTGGAGTAATGTCACGCCCTGCTCTACTCTTCCTTCCTGGACCTTTGTCAGAACTTCAGAGCAATACACCCTAAAGCTCGAAGCTCCCCCTTCTGACAAGTACTTAGCAAATAGTGAAGCTGTTCTTCCTCTGTTTCTCCTGATAGTGCCGTAGCATTTATCTTGTAATGGGCGCCCAGAGCTACAGGAGATAGCGAGCATATGGCGGCGAGGGGTGGGAAGACCTTCGTCTCCTTCCAGAGATTGGACCTTGGCTGCTTGTGGCTGCTGTTGAATCAGAAACAGGGGGGCACATAACTTTTTGCCATATTAAAAGTGACTCACCCGCAGTGCAAGGAGCTTGTAAATAAGCCCAAGAGATAATAAATGTGGTGCTGTGGTACTGCTTTTATTCTCAAAAGTGAAGCCGGTTCTCCTGCTTGTGCCAGAACATGGCTGTGAACTTCATATGCACAAGTAACTCTGAAGGCCAGAGGTACTTACAGCCAACCAATGTCACACAGACTGATTCGGCCCAAAAACTGCTTTATTAGAGGGAGGTGTGGCCAGGAGGTCCGACATGGCGGACGCTTCTTAGACGAGCTCCGTGGGCTCGCACAATATCCTCTGTTTATCCTGCTCATCCACATTTGGTTACACACTCTCCAGCCTTTTCTCAACTTACCCGACACACTGGAGTGCAGAGGCGGATCCGGACCATGGCACTTGTGATCGGCAGCCCGGAGATCGACATCCTTGTGTCACATGCTGCAGAGCTGCTGCGGTCCCAGGACTCGCCCGTGCTGGGACCCGCCGCCGGGTGCCCCTGAGGGTATATCCGCTGCGTGGGCCGCTGAGATTGGCGCTGGTGGTGTCCCTCAATCGGAGGATTCCGCGGCACCTGGATTAGCCCGGGTTGCGTCCCTTGGCCTGGAAGTCTGGTGAGTGCCCCGCGACCCACAGAAGTGGGGCTGCGCTGGAGGGACCTAGCTGGGACCAACACTGGGTCCCCCTTGCGTGCTATCCTGTGTCCGGTCGGCAACCGCGATATACGGACCCCCTGTGGCAGGGGCGGAGACCGTGCGGCGGTGGCTGGCTGATGGCTCCAAAAACCAGGAGGTGAGTGCATCGTGCCCCCCCGGGAGACATTAGATGCGTGCGGAGTGCGATTGGGTCCAGCTTGAAGTGGAGATTGGGGTGAGAGACCCTTTTCCCCCATCAGGCACTTGCCTTGGATCCCAGTGATGTTGATAGAGCGTTGCTGATGCGAAAATTGTAGGGGTGCACCATATTCATTGTTAGTCAGTACCCGCATATAACTAAGCATGTTATCAAAGAGTAATAAAAATGTATTCATTGAAATAGAAAAGTAGAATGTAAACAGGCCTCGAGAGAAGAGAAAGGCCACCAGTTATTCTGAAATGCATTGGTGTATGTGTAATGCTTAGTATAATAATGTCATGCATTAAGAGACATTAAGTCATGTTAGAAGAATGAAGAAGATAGTTCTCATAAGTATGAGACGAATAATTAGAAGTTGGTAATTGTAGTGTGTTTAGTTTGAGGCCTAACTATGTATGTAAAGTGAAGGCCTTCGTTTATTTTAGCCATGTTTTATTAGGACGACAGGATTTTAGCAAAGCTTAAATTGCAGTGAATTGTGAAACCTCATGATGTTAGGGGTTTTTTCTGTTCAGCGTTTGGCTGCAGGTACAAGGTCATGTAACTCGTTAGTTAGAATAAGTCTTTGTTCAAATGGAATGGAGACAGAAGGAGTAGACAGGAAGGGAGTGGATTGGAATGTAAAGTTGCAACTCCTGGTACAGAAAAGGCCTGGGACCCAAGGTCGAGTTCGTGGAGAGGAAGATGAAAGGATCCAAATGGAAATCTACTGAAGGAAGAAGCTGCCTGAAGGGGTGTGCTGAAGGGCGTGTACAGCTTTTTGGGGTTTTGTATTAGGGACAGAGCCCCGTGGGTTGAGCAGACGAGACTTAGGAGAGGGACTGAAAGGAGCACTATAGATCGAGCTCTCAAATGGTGAAGACTTCTTAGGAAGTTTCACTGCTGACACCTTTTATGCGATCCTCACCTGGAAGGGAATGTTGAGTAGGGATGTCACTTTAGAATAGAGTAGGGATAGAAATGATTTGATTCATGACTTTAAATTTCGATATCACAATTGCCATAGGGTATTTGATGCTTTTGGAATCTGTAATCCTGTTTATCTTTAGTCGTATGCGGATACTTCATAGACTAGCATTTGTATTAGTCCCCATTTATCTTTTGTGCCTTGTATTGAGGTGCCTATATATTCAGATGTTTTTGCTGATAATAAAAGGTCAACCTCCCAGATTATGAGTCTTCCTTTTTGAGATGTCCAATTGCGGTAAATACGATTTGATAATTGTGTTTCTTCCCTCTACGCTATTTTGCAAATAAAAAGATCCTGGCGACCTGAGTAGGTTCTTGTAGATAATCAGATGAGATCAAGAACCGGCGTTCCCAGTTGGTAGCCGAGGATGGTTTATTTCTGATAGCGAGGGAAGATTGAGATTAGGATAAGTGATCCTTGAGGCCCATCAATGATAAGTAAGGTTGAATCATCGGAGGGTGAACGGCAGACGGGCTGGCGGACGGACGTAGATGGCGAGTAGCAGTGCGGCAGCAAGCAGAAGCTCGAAGAGTGAGTATGAACAGGATACGATGTTGTAGATTGCGGTGTTGTATTGTGTGAGATGTTTTGCGGAGTTGGTGTGAATGTTGTGTGAATGTGAGATCAGGCTGTGAGCGCGCGCAGCCCGGGAAAGTCTTAGGCGATGAGATGTCTAAGCGAGAGGGTGTAGAAGACACCCCTGGTAGATTTAGTTGACCATTGATCGTGAGGTACCATCGATCACCTGGACCGAGATAGGGGGAGCGAATGTATGAATGTGTGCCAACCTGACGCTGGTCGTGGGTTGTTGTATGTGGAATTGAGTATTTGTAACCTATCAGAGGCGATCTATCTGCCCGGCAGGGACAGATAGTAACCAACCGAGGTCGACAATTTCGAGAGACTGTGGACGGACAGTCAGAGGCTGTGGACGGACAGCCAGAGTAGTAACTTGTTTGGGACAAACGGTTATTTCAGCGTGTGAATGGGATGAATGCAAGGGTGAGACGAGCGGTGTGCAGGAGGGGAACTGCTGCGAGTGGAGGAACAGTGATGTCAGAAGGTGTCGCGCTGCGATAGGCTGGTTGGTGTAGTTCGCGCTGTCATTGGCGGACAGATACCAGGAAGTAAACATAGATTGTGCGTGTTTAGCATTTGGTCATTATGAAATGTTTTAAAGTTTTCCGAGAATTGTGTCGAGGGGATGAACATGTGGTTACTCGAGAGGGTGCGGAGGCACCTCTGGAGGACACGCCAGCACACTACATGGCAAGAAATGCCATAGTTTGGCTTGAGAATTGGCATAAAATGACTCAAGGTGAAGGAGAGTTAGCGTTCCCACGGTATGGTTCATTCAGATTAGCGGTGTTGTATCAGCTGAAGACTGTAATGGCAGCTTTACGACCTATGCCGAGGCCCACACAATTTGAAGCACTACATGCGTGGATTAGAGCAGCGCACGATAAGGAGAGAGGCAGAAATCAGGAAAGGGTGAAAAGATCGGTCCAGGCTTTCCAAGATGCTAGATGGGATGCAGCGGAGAAAAGATGGAGAATGCAGGCGACAGGAAAGTCGAAGGAAAAGACAGTAGATCAGGAGGAAGACAGTGACACGGATGATAGCCTGGTAGAAAGGTTGTTATCCGAGAGACCACCTCCATACAGATGCCTCAGAAGGCAATGAGACAAAGGAAGAAGAGAGTAGGGGAACAGTACCCCGATCAGAAGTAGGAGTAGGCGGAAAGATCTCGATAGGAACCGAGAATACCCGGTATAAGTCTGTAGGCAGCTCAGAGGTGGAGAAAGGAGTGAGGTTACCAGATGCGTTGAAAATACCGGTTATCATCGGACCTATTGAGTCGATGTATGAGCTTGAGCCAGAGACAGCAGGAAGTTTAGAACAATCAGAGGCCAGGACGAGAAACGAAGTTGAGGAAAGTGACTCGGTGAGGAGAATGGAGCAGACTCCGAAGCCTATACAATGGAGTACGCCGATGCCAGCTACAGCTGACTCCTCAGGAGGACAGGGAGAATCGAGACCTACTAGACCGAGGTCTTTAGTGGAGTCAAGATCAGATTTAAGAATGTGGACACCACTGGTGAGAACCCAAAGTCAAGGTGTGTTAGACGCAGAGAGGGGACGAGGGACGATTGTAAATCGTTCTGTTCCCATGGGAAGGACAGGAGAGGGTAGGCCACGCGAAAGAGAATGTGAGTACGATGACAGAGATGGTACAGCCTGCCGAGAGGTTTTGAGGGGAGCTTTGAGAGGGAAAATGTTGGATGTCGTAAGGCTAAAGGCAGAGTTGGATGAGATAATAGATGGAAATCTACCCCTAGAAAGAATACTAACGTACGAACAAGATGAGTTACTCTTTTTAGCGAAAGATGTGACTCGTAAAGCACGCACGGCTCATGAGAAATTGTCAGAGCTGGCAAAGAGAAAGGGGTGGATTTGTCGAAAACTAGAGCGTTGCAAGGAGATCACCGGCTGCAGTATAGTGATCAGGAATTGGAAGATAAGAGACTCATGGGGTTGAGGACCCATGTCAAAGATCTGATTATAGCAATGCGGGCATGGATCATGCTCGATAAATGGGAAGAAAGATGGTCCAAGAAGAAAAGCTCTAGAGGAGTAGTAGGAGAGACGCCACCTCCGGGTGGAGTTACGACGGCGATAAGGAATTTCCCTTTAAGGGAGGTACAGAATGGAGGGTATGTTCATGTACCCTGGAGTAGAGGGGACTTGGATGCCTTCACAAATGATTTTCCCCGGTTGAGGGAAAAGCCTGTGGAGTGGTACAAGCAAGTTGATCGCTTTGTCAAAATCTCGAAAGTACTGTGGACTGATTTGAACACTTTGTTTGACATAGTGATCCCGGGGGATCTGTGGTCGGCATGTGAAGTTGCGATTGAATGGCCGGCCTCAGAGCCTGACAGGGATTTGATTACACATTGCCCGTCGCCGATAGTGATGAAAAAGTTCGAACAGGTGATCACTTGGTTGAAATCGAAGGTCTCAGCTCAAGACACCGATTGGGTAAAGATAGATAGGACTGTACAAGAGCCTAAGGAGACAGTGCATGAATTTTACGAGAGGCTTTTGCAGGCTTTTAAACAGTACAGTGGTTTGGAGGCGTTGGATACCAAAGATATGGGACAATTTGTGTCCAAGTTTGTGTTTGGATTGAGGCCAGAGGTTAGTTTAATGATACAGCAACATTTGATTTGTTGGCAGAATAAGCCTGTGGATGAGATTCTCCGATATGCTAGATATTGTAGCGACGAGATTGAGTCTAAGCACAGGAAATTGAAAGATAATCTGCTATTAGTACAGATGCAGACCGCAGTTCAGGGACAGTCTACCGGAGGAACGTTGGGAAGGAGGCAGGGAAATTATCAAGGAGGAGCACAGAATGCTCAAGGACAGGCGAGGCCGAGAGGAGTAGATCCTAAGACCGGAATATATGTGGCAGTGTTGAAAAAGACCACAGCTTGTCATCTTTGCCATCAGATTGGAGACGCGAGTGTCCTTTTAATCCGTTAAATCAAATACAGCAGGAAGAAGAATTGACCCATGTTCCAGTGGCGGACACACTCCCTGTAGTGACGCAACCTAGAATGACAAAAGGGGGGACGAATGTTCCGCAGGTGCAGGTTCCCCGACCGCCTAGAATACAGAACATGCAGCAGGGAGCTCGGACGTATGTATAGATGCCTCTATTCGAAGTGAATGGCGAAGATGATTCCGATCCAGCAACAAAATCTTGCTGGGGAGGAGAAGATGATTGTACGCTTAGAGCGGTCCTAGAAATAGATCAGAAGGGACCCTTTGTAGAAGCAGAGATTGATGGCCACCCTACGACCTTTTTGGTAGATACGGGGGCTACAAGATCGACTGTAAGGTCCGCAGTGATCCCAGATCTACCCCTTTCTGGCCAAACAATCCAAGTTGTTGGGGTAGCGAACAAGAAATTGACTAGCCCACTGACGGAACCAATACCGATTAGGATTGGGAACTTCAGTGACAGACACCAGTTTGTGGTGTGTGATTCTAGTCCAGATCTATTGTGCAAGCTTAATTGTACCATCTATTGCACCCCGAATGGAGTGGAAGTCCAGACAAGAGACGATGATGCGACCTTTAAGGTTGCGAACCAGCGTTGGTGCGTGGAAATGTATCCTGCACTCACGGTGGAGGAACTCCCATTAGACCTGAGGGAGTCTGTGTCAGTTGATGTATGGGACCTTAGTGGGGAAGAGATCGGACTAGTTAAAGGCGTAGATCCAGTGAAAAAAAGAGTCAAAACGAATGTAGAATACCTGAGAACTCCCCAGTATAAATTGTCACCGGAAACTATTGAGGGGATTAGACCTGTAATTGAGTCCATGCTTAGGCAAGGAATTTTGAGAGAAATTAGGGGTAGTCCATGTAACTCGCCCATAATGGGATTGCAGAAACCGAGCGGGAAATTCAGGATTGTGCAAGATTTGCGAAGAATTAATGAGATCGTAATCCCATGTTGTCCCGTGGTACCGAATCCATCCGTGATCCTGTTCCAAATCCCATGTGATGCGGAATGGTTCACCGTGATTGACCTGTGTCAAGCCTTTTTCTCGATTCCTCTGCATGAGGAGAGCCAATTTCTTTTTGCGTTTAGGCTGGAAAATCGTGTATTAACATGGTGTCGTATCCCACAGGGGTACACGGAAAGCCCGTCTATTTTCAATCAAATTTTGAAAAAGAACCTTGAAGGTCTGGTGCTTCCCCAAGAGTCTGTTCTCGTCCAGTACATTGATGATTTGCTTGTGGCGTCAAAAACTGAGTGATACAGTAGCACTGTTGAATTTCCTAGGAGAGAATGGGCATAAGGTGTCTCCTAATAAATTACAGTACTGTCTGAGTGAAGTACAGTATTTGGGTCATCGGATTGAGAAAGGTAAAAGAAAAATATCACCAGATCGCATGGACGCGATTTTGAGAATGCCCGTCCCAACGACTCAGCGGGCAGTTCGAATGTTCTTGGTAATGGTTGGCTATTGTCGCCAATGGATCCCGAACTTCTCCTTTGAAGCAAAGCCCTTACAGCGGCTAACGCGCAAGGATGTCAGTGATCCGGTACCATGGGATGAAGACTGTTTAAGGTCATTTTTGAAACTAAGAGAAGCCTTGTGCTGTGCACCAGCTCTGGGGATGCCTGATTACAAGAAGGCATTTGCATTGTTTTGCTGTGAAAAAGAAGGTTGCGCATTGGCAGTGTTAACTCAAGTTCATGGGAATGTCCGTAGACCAGTTGCCTATTTTTCGGCTACACTAGATCCAGTAGCCTCTGCGTTGCCCGGATGTCTCAGATCCGTTGCTGCAACAGGTGTCAGTATCGAGAGATGTGAGAGCATTGTGATGGGTCATCCGCTTACTGTGCATGTGCCACATTCTGTTGAACTGTTGATGACTAGGACTAAGACACAACACCTCACGAATAATAGGTTGACACGTTATGAACAAGTCATCCTAGATGCTGAGAATGTGACGTTGAAGAGGTGTTCTGTTTTAAATCCTGCCACATTGTTACCGATCCCGAATATAGATGATGAAGATTGTGAGGATCATGACTGCCTCGATGTGACTGA
Organism: Triturus cristatus; assembly: GCF_964204655.1. Classification (NCBI taxonomy): domain Eukaryota; kingdom Metazoa; phylum Chordata; class Amphibia; order Caudata; family Salamandridae; genus Triturus; species Triturus cristatus. The sequence goes on from NC_140591.1 coordinate 1,531,260,428, forward strand.
ATTGTGCACCAAACCCAGACCTGATATTGTGGATGAACCACTCCCAGAGTCAGATGAGATATTCTTTGTGGACGGTTCATGTTTAAGAGACAATACGGGTCAGTTGAGAGCAGCATTTGCTGTCTGTACCATCACAGGAGTGGTAGAAGCCGCTTGTCTAGAAGGAGTATACTCCGCACAGGTGGCTGAGCTTATTGCTTTGACTCGTGCCTGTTTGGCCGCTAACCAGATCCGTATAATGATTTATATGGACAGCCAGTACGGGTTTGGTGTCGTTCACGACTTCGGACAGTTATGGTCCCAGAGGGGGTTCATGACATCATCTGGGTCGCCCATTAGAAATGGAGATTATGTGAGACAATTGTTGGAAGCATTGCAAGGCCCAGATGAAATCGCAGTAGTAAAGTGTTCTGCCCATACGAAAGGAAAAGATTTTGTATCACTTGGAAATAATTATGCAGATGAAGTTGCTCGATTTTGTGCAGAACAGGGATGTGACTCACAGAACGACATATAAGGGGAAATGAGGAGGCAACTGACCTCAGTGTGATGCTGGCGATGGCAGATACATGGGAAGAGTTAAAACAATTGCAAGACGAGGTGTCTGACCAGGAACGGGATAGTTGGGTGCGAGCTGGATGTGAGAAGGGAGATGTGGATGTTTGGGTTTCGAGTGATGGAAGAGCGGTGTTACCGGAATGTCTGTTGAATCCAATGGCACGATTGATACATGGTGCTGTGCATCTTGGCAGGGATGCAATGGTGCGAGTGTTTCGTCAAACATGGTACAATACGAAGTTTCGGGCAGCAGCCGAAGCTGTATGTCAGAGATGTGTCACCTGTCAACAAATGAATGTAGGGAAGAGGACAGCTGTGACGATGAGTCACATAGGGAGGTCAGGTGGCCCTTTCAACAGGATGCAGTTAGATTTCATTGAGATGCCAAAATGTAATGGGTTGAGGTACATATTAGTCGTAGTGTGTGTCTTTTCTAGATGGGTGGAGGCTTACCCAACACGCAGATGTGATACTCTAACTGTAGCTAAGTTACTGTTGAGAGAGCTCATCCCGAGGTTCGGGTTCCCGACCTCTTTGGAATCGGACAGTGGGACGCATTTCCACAGCGAATTAATGAAGTTGCTTTGTGCCGCCCTGAACATAGACCAAAGGTTACATTGCAGTTATCGACCAGAGGCTTCTGGGATAGTAGAACAAGTTAATGGGACATTGAAGGCTCGAATGGCAAAAGTGTGCTCCTCAACTCCTCTGAAGTGGCCAGATGCCTTACCTTTGGTTCCTATGAGTCTCCGGAGTGTGCCTGATAGGAGAACTGGATTGTCACCCCACGAAATATTGATGGGGAGAGCGATGCGTGTGCCAGCAATACCAGCCTCTCTGCATTGATAAATATCACTGATGATGTAATTCTCGACTACTGTAAAGGCCTGGCTGATGTGGTTCATTCTGTGTCCCAGCAGGTGCAGGCGGTAGCTGTTCCAGCCGCAAGTGATCTGTGCCACGACCTGTGCCCAGGGGACTGGGTGTTGGTACGAAAGCACGTGAGGAAGAGTTGCTTGGATGTTCGCTGGAGAGGCCCGTACCAGATTATTCTGGTTACAAATACAGCGGTGAAGTGTGGGGGACTACGGAATTGGGTGCATGCCTCCCATGCCCGTAGAGTTCCAGCACCCTTGGAAGATACAGCCCCTCTCGTAAACGAAAACCCAGCTGAGGTGGCAGGGCCATCTGAGAGGGCAAGTCAAGCTGTAAGGGTGACTGACGCAGCTGGTTGTGCACTGGAACAAGCTGTAAGCGAGAGTGAGAGAAACTCCGAATCAGAACCAGAAGCGGAAGCGGAAGAAGGTGCAGTAGGCGGAGTGGAGCCTAATTCTGCCAAGGAAGAAAGCAGTGCACTGGGTATCAGAAGGGAGAGCAGGGGTGTCTCAGAAGCAGAAAGAGTTTGGCCCGTGAGTCTGAGACGGGTAAATTCGAGAGGGACACCGAGAAGAGATCTTGCCCCAGTATCGGAGGTGACAGAGTCAGAGCAGAGTGAGGAAGATCAAGATCCGGAAGCTCCGAGAAGATCGAGGAGAGCAAGAGTGCCGTGTCGCAGTTACGCTTCACCTGAATGGACGTACGTAGCAACGAATGCTAGGACCGATGAGTACGGGGAGGCTGAGGTCGAACACTCTTGTCAGCGGTCCACCGGCTCTGAGGGCAGAAGTGTTCCATATTCCAGATCCGCCGCTTCTGAGCAACATTCGTGGTCTGATTTTGGATACATTGACTTTCCCGAACTTTGCTGTTGTACCTTCTCCCCAAGAACTGAAAACTCTCAAACTTGACATTTTGCAAGGAGTCCTAGAGTTGTTGGGACCTGCAGTTATTTTGGATTAGAGAGGAACTTTGTCGAAAAGGAGCTAAAAGAAGGAAGTCTTTGTTGATCCGAAAGAAGGTAGAGAATTGAACCGTTAGAAGAGACTATTAGCTACAGGGGACAATTGTTGCATTGAGATACAAGTTTGTATGAGGAAGAGACTCTCGCCCATTGTTATTTAACTGGATTCTGAGCGTGGAGGAAAAATGGTGGAGCCTAGAAATTCGCACCGTAGGGCAAAGACAGTGATAGGTACACTTTTAGGAGTAGTCATAGCTGTTATATTCGCAGTAGTCATAACTTCGTATGCAGTGGCCCACAGGGAAGAAAGGAAGATGCTGGGAACACCTACACCTGTCACTCCCAGTACCAAGAAGGATATTTCAGGAGATAGAAGGGCGATGATGCTAGAAGAGAGTCGTATGCTACACATGGATTTGTCGAGAGGTGATTTCAAACTCAATGCATATGCGAAACTATTGTATGAGTACGTTGATGCGATGGATGCGAAAGATTGCTATGTGTGCATGCAGTTGCCTGCTTCTGTAGATGAGGGTATTAGATACCATCACCTTCCATTGACTTATGGGATTTCTTGCAGTCTATTGCTTAGTATGTTTTACGAAAGGAAACAGTTCGAGTACTATTTCTCTAATTATGACACAGTACTTCCTGACGTACCAGCGTTTAAGCATTTGAATAAGTATGATTATTATAAGTCAGAAGAAAGACTTTGGACTTATTTCATACCGACTACAAGTTTGGATACAGCTTATGCACATAGACATAATTTGACATGTTCAGTGTCAGACACTGAAAAGAAATTCATTGGCCAAGTTGAGGACAGATATAGAAAATTAACCCAAGATAAAGATGGGGGAAAGAAGTCAACAGATTGGACAGATGAAGAGAAACTACATAAGTCAAGGGGAAGTTATGGACCCATAGCTTTAGATCAAGTACAGAGGGGAAATCTGTGTGTTGCTCGTTGCAGTCAGACCAGGACAAAATCTGGGTTGGACATAGCACATGTGCCCATACCTTTACTATGGAAGATTCAGCTAGGAACTTCTTGCAGGGTCAGATACAGGTCATCCCGACAGTGTATTATGTGTGTGGAAGGAATGCATACGTGAGGTTGCCTGAGCAGTGGTACGGGACTTGTTATTTGGCTGTTATTTTCCCGAAGATATTCCATGCCGAGGATTTGACTCTGCTAGAGACAGGACACCACTCTAGAGCACGGAGAGATACAAGTGCAGGAGCTGTGATTGGTGATATCTTTGGAGCAATCATACCCGGTCTGGGTGTGATTTTGAATGATGTGAAAATACGAAAGCTAGCAAATGTGGTTGATGAGCTGTCAATGAACACGGCGAAGTCGTTGTTGTTGGTGGATGGAGCAATGTTATCGATCAGGACAATGGTTTTACAAAATCGTCTTGCATTAGATGTATTATTGGCAAAAGAGGGCGGAGTCTGTAAATTGTTGAAAGTTCAAGAATGTTGCACGTATATTCCAGACAACAGCAAGGAGCTGAGGAAATATATAGTCAACATTACCACACTTCATGAAGAGGCTGCAATATTGGCAGAAGAGAATGTGTGGGAGAAGATAGGGAAAGGATTTGGACATGTGGGAAGCTGGTTTGCAGATTTAGGGAAAGGAATTCTTGGATATGTGCTGAAACCAATCCTGATTGTGGTGGTTTGTGTGATCTTTTTGTGGGGACTTGTGAGAGCGTACAAGTGGTACCGAGGAAACAGAGCTGAGAGGATTCTCAGGGGATATGAAAGACGAATGGCGCATATGCAAGATAATCAATATCAGGACCTAAAAAGAATGGAGGGTTTCCGACATAATGGGATGGTTACCATCTCTGTATAAATGGATTTGTGTGATGACAAGTTGTCATCAAAGGGGGGAACTGATAGAGCGTTGCTGATACGAAAATTGTAGGGGTGCACCATATTCATTGTTAGTCAGCACCCGCATATAACTAAGCATGTTATCAAAGAGTAATAGAAATGTATTCATTGAAATAGAAAAGTAGAATGTAAACAGGCCTCGAGAGAAGAGAAAGGCCACCAGTTATTCTGAAATGCATTGGTGTATGTGTAATGCTTAGTATAATAATGTCATGCATTAAGCGACATTAAGTCATGTTAGAAGAATGAAGAAGATAGTTCTCATAAGTATGAGACGAATAATTAGAAGTTGGTAATTGTAGTGTGTTTAGTTTGAGGCCTAACCATGTATGTAAAGTGAAGGCCTTCGTTTATTTTAGCCATGTTTTATTAGGTCGACAGGATTTTAGCAAAGCTTAAATTGCAGTGAATTGTGAAACCTCATGATGTTAGGGGTTTTTTCTGTTCAGCGTTTGGCTGCAGGTACAAGGCCATGTAGCTCGTTAGTTAGAATAAGTCTTTGTTCAAATGGAATGGAGACAGAAGGAGTAGACAGGAAGGGAGTGGATTGGAATGTAAAGTTGCAACTCCTGGTACAGAAAAGGCCTGGGACCCAAGGTCGAATTCGTGGAGAGGAAGATGAAAGGATCCAAATGGAAATCTACTGAAGGAAGAAGCTGCCTGAAGGGGTGTGCTGAAGGGCGTGCACAGCTTTTTGGGGTTTTGTATTAGGGACAGAGCTCGTGGGTTGAGCAGACGAGACTTAGGAGAGGGACTGAAAGGAGCACTATAGATCGAGCTCTCAAATAGTGAAGACTTCTTAGGAAGTTTCACTGCTGACACCTTTTATGCGATCCTCACCTGGAAGGGAATGTTGAGTAGGGATGTCACTTTAGAATAGAGTAGGGATAGAAATGATTTGATTCATGACTTTAAATTTCGATATCACAATTGCCATAGGGTATTTGATGCTTTTGGAAGCTGTAATCCTGTTTATCTTTAGTCGTATGCGGATACTTCATAGACTAGCATTTGTATTAATCCCCATTTATCTTTTGTGCCTTGTATTGAGGTGCCTATATATTCAGATGTTTTTGCTGATAATAAAAGGTCAACCTCCCAGATTATGAGTCTTCCTTTTTGAGATGTCCAATTGTGGTAAATACGATTTGATAATTGTGTTTCTTCCCTCTACGCTATTTTGCAAATAAAAAGATCCTGGCGACCTGAGTAGGTTCTTGTAGGTAATCAGATGAGATCAAGAACCGGCGTTCCCAATGTCCTGTATAACCCCGCTCCTCATGTGGCCGGCTGGCTGTTGACATGGTGCGGTGGGCGGCTCTAGGTTCGCGGCAGCTTGTGACAGCGTAGAGGTCCCTTAGGTGGGGCCTTCCCCTCCCTTGTACAAGTCCCAGGACTGCACTGATAAGAGTGGCCTGTTGGACTGAAGATCCCCATTGGCACTGGTGAGCAATTTTCGAGTGTAAGAGCCAGTGGAACCTTCTCTGGGGTGCAGCATTTCAAGGGGGATTGGCATTAAAACCAGGCGGATGGGTGACACCCACTAGGGGGGCGCAGAGGCACCGGTACACCGATGCGGCCCGGCTAGGCTAGGCTAGGCCTGATGCATCTTGGGCGCGGTTTGCCTATGGGCCTGTCTTCCTGCCCAACAGCTACGGACTGTAGCGTCCTGATCGGACGTCCTGTCGTGTATCTACTGGAGTTGTGGCCGGACCTACCCAGTGGCACCTTACTCTACATCGGTGGGCCATTACCCACTCCCCTGCAACATAATGGCCAGGGACAAAGTCGCGAAGCAGAGAACTTTAGATCGCTATGCGGGCCCTGGGGCTCACACACCAGAGACGTCGAGCCAGGCCCCGGACAATTCGGCCTTGCTGGCGGCAAAAACCCAGCGAGGCACTTGAGGCTAAGATTGGAGAGGTAGGAACGGATGTTGCTCTTATCTGCCAAGACCTGTGTAAAGCGGTGGATAAGATTACTGAGGGTGAAACACCGAGGAGGGTACAATTGCATCCCTCAAGGCGCGAGTGACCTCGCTTGAATCTATTACTAAGGGGTTGGCGATCAGGGCAGAAGATGCCAAGGGTAACCATAACCATTGATTCGTAGGTTTCCCGGAGGGATGCGAAGGCAACAACCTGGAGCAGTTTCTCGCGGGTTGGATCGCGAGTTGGATCCCCCGCACGGCATTGTCGCAGTGCTTCATTATCAAGCTTGCACATCATGCCCTGATGCAAAACCACCTCCGGGGGCCCGGCCGCGGCCCGTCATTGCGAGACTCTTGAACTTCCATGACCGCAATGCTGTCCTTGCACAGGCCAGGGTGGCCAGCAAACTCCACTACGAGTCTCACCATATCCTAATCTTCCCGGACTATACACGCATGGTGCAACAACGACGCCAGTCTTTTACGGCTGCTAAAGCCAGATTGTGGGACCTAAAGATCAATATACCTTGCTCTTTCCGGCAAGGTTGAGAGTCACCTACAAGTCACGTACTCTTTTTTTCGATACTCCGGAGGAGGTCTTTGCCTGGATGGATGAGAAACAGAGCCATAAGCCTCATACTCTGCCACGATTCGATTCCGAATCCTCGTCCGGAGAGACCACGCGGCAGACGGTCAAGCCTAAGGCAAAACCACTTTGCAGATCGCGATGCCGCTCCAAATCCCGGTGCGTCTCAGAATCAAGAATAGCAGAGGGACGGCAAGACCTTTCACCAACATGAATGGGGGCTGGAGAACTTTCATCGTAATGGTTGCAGCGCAGATGATATCTGCCTTGTTACAGGCCTCCATGAGATCTACCCCCATAACTCTTCTCTCAGTATTTGAGAACGTTATTTATGTTTGGGGACAGGTTTTTGGGGACTTCTTGGTATGGGGTTGGGCCCTGCCCCCATTAGGGCAGTGGCGCGACACCTACTGCGACAGATGCTTCAGCCGTTATGAGCTATTGGGTGGGGTGGGAGGGGTTGGATTTGTAAAATATTATTGTTTACACTGTGTCCTGCTCGCTTCTCAATGTGGTCTGTACGCACTGTGACAGCCCGAAATTCTCCCATTTCATTAAATGCCCTGCCCTGTAATAGATCCGGCAGGTAGGCTCCAGGTGGTTAGTTGGAATGTACAGGGGCACTGAATAAGATCAAATGAGGTGCGGTCTTACGACAGGCTAAGCGTGCCTTGGCCAATGTTCTCCTGCTACAGGAGAGCCAAGTTCTGGGCACTAAGGCGTTGTGCCTCACTTGCTTTGGCTACATACAAGTCAATCATGCGGGGTTCACTGGGGCTCCAGAGGGGTGGCCATCCTCATTCACCGCCGAGTTCCCTATATTCATTCTAAAATGTGGACCAGCCCCCAGGGTAGATATATTTTCATATTAGGGAAATTACACGCCATTCTCCTGGGCAGCATATATGCATCCCCCCACTCTCAGACTTGTTTGTGGAGTGATTGACGACGTTACTGGTGGAGGTGCCTATAGGTCTCTCCATTATACAGGGAGACTGGAATGACGTGGTAAATGTGGCACAGGACAGATGGAGGTCATGTACGGCACCTGAGATTCCTAGGAATATGCATCTGCATACTCTAGTGGGGGACATGGGGTTGTTGGACACATGGTGGCCCCTGCACCCAGGCACTCGTGGCTACACGTATTATTCGACTGTCCATGACTCTTTCTCGAGGATAGACTACATATTCCTACCGCACTCCTAATATTCCCGAATTGCTGCGACTGATATCTTACCCAGGGGTCTGTCAGATCACTTTCCAGTGGCTTTAACACTGCGCTTAGAGGTGGCACGCCCTTCCTTTCGATGGCGCCTGTCTCCGGGGCATCTCCAGGACCCGTAATACACGTCCCACCTACGTCAGGCTCTCACAACATATTTCACTGAAAATTCAGGTATGGTGGACTCCTGGCTATGCTCTGAAAAGCTATGTAGCTCACCATCAGGGGAGCGGACATTGCATACTGTACCGCTCAGTGAAAGAAACGTAGGGAGGCCCTGCTCCAAACTGAGGCCCAGATTGTGCAATTAGACCAGACGTGTATAGGCAATCACTGTGAACCCACCCGCCGCCAGCTGCTTCTGCTTCAACTAACCTATGCGGACATGATGCGTGACGAGGCCAGACAGGCCTTGCTGGTATCCCACAGTAGAATTTATCAATGAGGGAACAAATCTAGCTCTCTTTTGCACTGATTGTGCCGGTGCGCTCTCCGCCCAGTGAGCATACCGGGGATTCTAGATGGGGAAGGCCTGACCCGTACTGACCTTACGCAAATTGCTGCTAGTTTTACGACATATTATGATTCAGCAATACTTCAATGACCTGCCTCCCAAGGCTATTTCGGACGCTGTGAGGGGGGACCCGGATGTCCCACTGACGGTAGAAGAGTTAAGTGCACCACTGGTTGACCTACGGTCTGGGAAGGCACTGGGTCCAAACGGTTTCCCCTGTGAATTTTTTTCATTATTTCAGACTCAATTCCTCCCTCATTATTTGTGAGAGCTCCATGCGTCCCTTGACGATGGGAAGCTTCCTCCGGATTGGCAGCATGCTGAGATTGCGATCATCCCCAAGCCGGACCGGCCCCCAGACTAATTCTCCTCGTATCGCCCTATCTCATTGTTAAACATTGAGGCCAAACTACTGGCCAAAGCATTGGCCAACCGTATTCTCCCGCACATGCCAGAACTGGTTCACCCAGACCAGGCTGGCTTTATGCCCCAGCGGGCTACCCGCCATAACATCAGACGGGTGCATAATGCAATTGCGGCTATTGATCATCTAGGAGGCCCGTCGGCTCTGCTTTTGGCAGATAGCGACAGGGCATTTGACTCGCTGGGATGGACATATTTGTTTGCTCTCTTGTAATGTTTAAACTTTGGCCCCCGACACCTGTTGGCACATTTAAACTCCAATATACTGACCTTTTGGCCTCCGTCCGAATAGCTGGTGCAGTCTCTGCTCCTTTCCCTATAGGATGTGGCACCCGTCAAGGTCGCCCCCTCTCCCCATATTTACTTCCCTTAGCTATGGAACCATTGGCCGCATGGGTTCATATCAATGCCCAGGTTAAGGGTTTTGAATGACCCGGGGGGTTCTCGGATCGAATCGCCCTCTATGCTGACGATGGTTTATTTTTTCTTTCGGATCCGCATCCCTATTGAGGCTAAAGTGTTTATGGGGGAGATGGGGGATCATAAACCCGCAAAGATTTACCAAACGCTAGTGACAAATCTCTCCACGGCATTGGATCCCCTTCGAGAGAAATGGCAGACAGACATGGGCTCACTGGACATTGACATCTGGCGAGAGACCCTGGAGTCCCAGAGATATGCAGCGATTGCCTCCCATCTGAGGCTTATTCAATTCAGGTATTTACACTGCACCTATTTCACTAGATACCGGCTTTGGAGGGTGGGACTGATCGACTCCCCCAGGTGCCCAAGATGTGATGGCGAGGAGGGTACACTGTTGCATACTGTGTGGAGTTGTGGTTCACTGGGACGATTTTGGAGGGGGGTTCTTCGATGTCTCTCTGAAGTGCTCCGCTGGGTTATACCGCATTTGCCTAGGCTTGTTCTCCTACATATTACGGATGAAATTGGGGGCAACATCTATAAAAGACATCTACAATTCTTTTGTCTTACCTTGGCCAAGAGGGATATTGCAAAGGCGTGGAAGGATCCGTTTTCACCCAAATTGAGTGCTTGGAGGGCGAGTCTTGACTGGTGTATGGGGCAAGAACAACCCATTTTTAAAGAGCGAGGGTGCCCTCAGAAGCACTTTAAAATATGGAAACGATGGGCGGACTGTAGGGGCCTTGTGTTGGACCCACTACCGCCACACCGTGCCAAAATCGAAAATGTATAATGTGGCAGCGCAGGGCCGTCTGGATGTACAGTCAGATATGATGTGGGTGGAAGGGCTGGAGGGACACGACCGGGATATTGTTTTGCAGTATATGACTCAGTGTTTTGAGATGTTTAGGGCTGTGGTTCTCGGGCCCGAATGGTTCAACTTTTTATTTCACAGCAAGTATGCACTAGTCACCTGCTCAATATTCAATATTTGGATACTGGTATGCTATAACTATTTTGCAATGTCTGCAATTAATATATCTGTTGACTTAATAAAAAGAGGTTTTTTAAAAAAACTGGTATATTAATTGACATGAAATTACAGCATTACATAGCGCAGCACGAGTACAATGCTACATCTTGTACATACATATTCAGCTGCACGCTGGGAATTAAGATCACACATTACGACAAAGAGTGAGCTGAGCACAGAGGTCAGGAGTTTTCTAGACATTTGATCCATAGCCCTGCATGGAGGTTCTGTCAGCAACTGCTTGTCACTTCCAACCACCTCAAACCTGTGTGTTCCAATAATGTAATGCTGGTAAATCAGATAGAGTGGAATGTAGTACCTCACTATGTGACACAGTTACACAAGACAAGCCAAACACATCTCGCATTGATCTACAGAGGAGCACCTAGGAGCGAAAGTCACATGCAGTGACACAAGAATGCACCTTAGTGCGTGAAGCTGGTGTCCTGTCAACCCGGGTCTGGCGATGGTGCATTAAGAGTTAGGATGTTTTTCCTGCATAAGAGAAAAAAGTTGGACAGATGGACATATTATTAAAAGTATTGTAAATTGCACTGTAGACGGGAGAGCTCCCACTGTGCTCCTTTTTTGTAGAACTTTACACGGACTACAAGCAGATTGAGCAGAAATTGTATTCTGTTATAAAAAGTGGCATTGAATTGGCTGTTATGGCGTGTGCTGTCAGCTCAGCAGTGATCTAGCGCTTTCTGGGAACACTTACCATTGTTCCTCCAATGGACCTTATATTTTCCACCTGAGAAGTGATGGGAGTTGACATTTACATCAAACAATTTCAATTAACAGTGTTACCCATTTGACTACACAATAAGGACCAATAATCAGAAGCTAGGGTTAAGAAGGTTTATTACAAATTAAGCATCAAGTTAAGATACACAGCTCCTAAAACCATGCTATAAAGATACAGAATTAAAAACCGGGAAGCCTAATTTCCTAACGTCGTTTAGCCATACTAACATCAAGCAGACAAGAAATTCAGTCACAGCAAAACAAAACAAACTAAAAGTATTTTATGCTCAGAGGAGAGTCTCAGATTTTCTTATCAATACATAGGTAAACCTAAATCACCTAAAGTAAAATCCAAGCTAAAAAGAAGGTTCTAATGTCTAAAGGATCTCAAATTCCATATAGGAAAATAGAACTTTGCAAAACATTAAGGGAGATATGTACAAGGACTGGCGAAAACTACCGCTAACGCTAGTTAGCGGCAGTTTTCTTACCGCTGTGTACTGCTGAAAACTATCGCCTTGTTAGCGACGTATGTACAAGACGTCGCTACATGGCGATAGCTTCAGGGATCAGCGGTGAAAAATGCAGCTAACATTAGCGTGATAGCAATAGGAATTCCGGCATTAGCGGGCGAAAACCAATGAAAGGACCTTTAGCGCCAAACAAATGCATGTTAGTCAGCCCAACGTGAGATTTTTTTGCCTCTATTGGAAAAAATAGCCTATCAGTCGACCTCCAAAAGAAAATAGGGAAAAAACACCAATGAAATGCAGAATGGAGCAGCCAGGGCCAAGTACAGCACACAGCTCCCGGTCAGACAGCGAATTCAGTTCAAAGCGCTATGCCTGACCTTTAAAATTTTGAAATCTTCTTCGCCCCCGGCACTTGCTAACCTACTCACGCCCTATGTTCCTTTGAGATCCTTGAGATCGGAGAGGCTTCACCTGGCGGTCTGTCCGCGCTTTAAATTGAGTAGAATGGGTGGCCGCTCCTTTAGGGTGCTCGCGGCAGGTTTGTGGAACTCGCTCCCGGTACACATCCGAGCTCTTGAAGACCTGCTCGCCTTCAGGCAGGCGATTAAAACTTTACTGTTTCCCGTGTCTGGTTAATTTCCTTTTCTTTTATTGTGTGTTATGTTGTAGCATCTGTCACAGCGCCAGGACGCCCCTTTGCTGGGGCAGCTGTGCGCTATAAAAATATAAATAACATAACATAACATAACATCACCAATCTCCTCAAGCCACCCAACATCCAGGATGACCAGGATGAGAGCCTGGATGCCTCGCTGGACCTGCGTCTGGAGCCTGTGTGCCTCGCTGGACCTGCGTCTGGAGCCTGGATGCCTTGCTGGACCTGCGTCTGAAGCCTAGAGTGGGATGCGGAGGAGCTGTAGAATCAATGAGCTGTGGCAGTAGACATTGTGGCACGGCGATCGTCCGTACCTGGTGGTGAAGTCTGGCAGGTCACATGGAGACACATTGCTGACCTGTGTGAGAAGACCACCTTGAGCCCCTTGGAGCGGTGAATGGTAGAGGCGCTCCTATGCACCAATGTATGGAGGTCTGCATCGCATACTACGATCCACCACCACACAGGGGTGCACGGAGGGATTACCAACGGTGGGCGGCGCCTCTCTGCATCACAGGCCAGATGATGTTGCGCTGACTCGACGCTGTGGAGGGTGAGGCCCCTGAGCTGCGATGAACTTGTGTGGCTGGAGCATTGCAACTTCATGTCTAAGGGGTCCCTGCTGCATCAACGGCATCGGGAGGTTCAACAGTGTACTTGTCAGTGACTGCTGTACCCACTGCTTCCAAACAGTGCAAGAAGAGGAAAAATCATCACATGATGATAACTTTCTGATGTAATTGTGCTATGTTTCCTTTGCGGGCGGGAGGGTGGGTAGTGCTGCTCCACTCACGGAGCAGGGCACGGGCAGAGTGGCATGCCCACTCAAGTGCGCAATGACTGTTCCGTCGGCCCACTCAGGCCACCCAAAGCAGTCATGCACACTGTCCTATTCGCAATGCAGGCTGCATTACAGCCTGCATGGAGAACATGTCCACCCCTCGAGCCCCTGGCTGAACGCCTTGTCCTGACACCAATGTCCAATCCCAACACCGCATTGCAGCGTTGTGATTGGCTTAGGGGAGGGAGCCTGGCTGCCTACTTCCTGTTCCTCGAAGCAGACTCAGGAGTGCAGGAGCAATGAAGACACGGACCCAGCCTCGAGGTAAGATTTCTCTCATTTAAATATTTTCAATACCCACTCACACACACCCCGGCGTCCACGCCCCATCCAGTATCCTTTCTGGCGTTTCCCACCTCCCAGCTGTCCAGCCCCCCCTGCAGCCCTTCTCAATGGCAGCCGCTGTGCGACCCTGCTCAGCGGTCATACCTCTGGTGTGCCAAAGGTATGTATGAAGTTACGACGCATACCATTACATCGCACTCCATTAAGATGCATACTAATACAAGGCATATTGTAACAGTAGGGAAGGTGTAAGGATAGCGGAGATGTAAATATTACTATTCCCACTTCAGTGAGTGCAGCCCTAAAAATAACCCTTGCATCCCAAAGCGAACCCTGAACCCTAAAATTCTTTTTGAGCCCCCAAAACACACCCTAAAAATTATATTTGACCCAAATGCACACCCCAAATTTCATAATTGACCTCAAAACACACCCCAAATTTCAAATTTGACCCCATAATACAACCCAAATTTCATCTCCGACACCCAAAACCCATACCCACCACAAAACTTTGAAATACCTCATCACTGTCCTCACAATGCATTGTAATGGAATGCGATTTAAAGGCACCTGCCTTGTTGGAGTTGCATTGTAAAGGCATTACGATGTAATGCCTGCATTGTGATGGACGTCTCCCGTGCCAAAGGCAAGCCATAGGCAAGCCTGTCTGCATCCTTCTGCCAATGGACCGCTACAGCGCTATCACCCTCCTCGCCATCAACCCTGGATGCCACATCACCTGCCAGGCCCAACATCTGCTCCAGACCAGACATCGCCATCGCCATCACTGACGGCTACTAAATCACCCGCAAGGACCACCTCGACCGTCAAGGAGGAGGCATTGCCATCACCTACAGAAGCACCCTCCGACTGACCACCCACTCTAATGACCCAACTGTGACCATGGAATACCTCAACTTCCAGATCCGGACCAACCCCAACCACATCCTCTGCGGCACCCTCAGCTGCAGGACACCGGGCCATGGACCCCCATTCTTCGATACCATTGTAGACCTCATTGCACCCCAGGCTCTCCCAGCCACCGACGACATCCTACTCGGCGAACTCAAGTTCCACCTGGACAACCCCAGTGACCAAAACACCACTCCCTCCTGGGGAAGCTTCCCAACATCAGACTCAAGCAGATTGACACTGCAGCAAGCCACATAGCAGAACACGTGGTCACGCACGTCTCCTCCGCTAGCGGGAACTTCAACTACAGCCACACCATGGTCTGTCCTGGACCGGCCATCATTGTATACATCACGTCTTCACCATGCCCACCGTACACCACCACCATCATCGCTCCCCTTGCAGCAGGACCAAGGTCACCGAAGAAGGTCTCGTCAACTCCCTCAGAACCACCACTACGCCAACTATTACAGATGATGACACCGCAGCGAGCAACCGCCACCGATGGCTCTCCAACTGCACCGACACCCTGGCACCCCTCAAGGATGGCACTGCGCCAGTACCTTTCGCCTCCCTCATGGCAGGTGTAAGAGTGAGGCAGTGCCACAGGTATAGGCTGGCCCCATGCATTGCTGGAGTTAAGTCATGGTTGTGACACGACTGCAGCAATGCTTTACTTTAGTGCAGACAGATACGTCAAGATTCCAGAAATATCTGTCATTACTTGCGTCATGTAGCACTGCCCAGTGAATACAGTGCACCGTGGTGTCGGAAGAAGGGGGTAGTGAAAAGTGTTGCAACGCTGTCTTGTCGCAGCGTTGCAACACTTTTCATGACTGAGGCCCAGGAATGCACCCAATTTTATTGATGGTGTGCATTCCTGCCCTGTAGTTTTGTCGCAGGGCAGCGGAGCAACATTGCTTGCAGCGCTGCCCAGCACCAAAACCTGCTGCAATGAGGCCCAAGGTTTATCTCCATTTTGAAGACCAGCTATTTTCTGGTCTTAAAAAACTGCCTCTAACTGCCGTTAGTGGCAGGTTTTTTGGGTGTTCCAAACTTCAAGAATCCCCTTGTACATATCACGAAGTGTGGTTAGCGGCCTTTTTTGCACGGGAACGCCTCTCTTGTATGTCATTATCGCTAACAGAAGTGGCGATCTTTAGAATGGACGTTTTTGCCGGAAAACTTCCGCTAACAGAGGTTAGCGGCAGCTTGTACAAATGGCAATAAAAATATCACCGCAAAACCTTCGGAAAAGTGCAGCTAACGCGACGTTAACATATGCCCCTAAGTAGGAACATGCCAGCATTTCAAAAGCTTGGTCTAGAGTCTTCTTGGATCAGGAAAGTAAGTAATAGCCTAAGCCACACTCAGCAAAACAGTCAAGGAAAGCATAGAGGGCTGAACCTCTCAAAGTCCAAAAGAAAGAGTGCTCTAAAGGTCTGGAAAGGCTCTGATGGGAATCTGAAGGGATCTGATCACCAATGGTGTAAACACTAAGCTATAACACACATGAGTCTTCTAAAGGCAACACCCTCTTGCACGCATCATGAGGGGTATATTGTCTTTCTCTGATTCTCACATTGTAGACTGCAACATTTGCAAAGTATCTCACACTAGACATGGGAACGACATCGTCTTCTCACACACAGGCCTGGTTGTAACATTGCTGAATAGGCCTTTCAGTTAATGCTGTGGCTCTCCGTATTCTTTTGTCAAGGTCTTTTTCTCAGGCTCTTTCTATCTATCATTGGTATAGTAATGTATCTATTCTTCAACTAACAAGACGTGAATATCTGCAAGAAATGTCACGTTAGCATAAAAGGAAAACAGTATTTTATGCCTACTAAAGTCAACTTAAAGTATTAATTCAATGGAACATATTGTATATAATCATGTGCACATTTAATCCCAAGTAAATGTAAAGTCTCAATATATTAGATTCACATTAGATGTGGGATACAGTTAAATCTTGAATGTATATGCGTCAGTATTTCCGAGAACTACATTTATACGAAATATACGTTTAACCCCTTCGCCGCGGGGGTAATTCACCCATGGCGCGGGGGGGGCCACGGCGCCGCGGTGCTCGTGACGATCCCAGCTCGTCATGAGGCACAGTGGAGCTGTGCTCATGACGAACTGGGCTCGTCACGACTCCGCCCACTGAATGATTCTCCCAATTCGCACAGGCGGGGAATCAATTGCGCGTGGGAGTGCCGCGGCCATCATGACGAACCCAGCTCGTCATGAGCACAGCTCGTCATAAGCATGGAAGGTGTTAACATTAGTGCATATTACATAAACGCTTGTCGTTTCTAGAGTTATCACATTCTGCATATATGAGGATGGTTTCTAGTCAGTCATCTAAATGGTAAATGTCAATTAATGCACTTAAGGCACACATCATCTAAGTCTACTAATCCTACAGTGACTGCACACTAAAAATAATATCAAGTGCACAGTTTATTTTAATATTGTTAGACCACAAAAGAAACATGTACCAACTGCACATTCATGTCATGTATCTGTTATGAAATTGTGACATATTTGTGATGCCTAAAGGATGGACAAAATTGTGCTGAACCAGCAAAGTCTGGTGAGAGACGTGAGGATCCCAGGGGTTATACTTTGTAGGTGTTCCCTGGAGATTACACAAGTTTGACGAGAGATAGGGAAAATGTTGCAGTTTGCGCTGTAACAAGCAAATATCAATCAATCAATCAATCAATCAATCAATCAATCAATCAATCAGGGCAATTGTAAGTGCACTACTCACCGTGAGGGTCTCAAGACGCTGGGGGGGGGATGAGCCGCTCCCTATCAGTCGAAAAGCCAGGGAGGGGGCACGTCTGATGTTGAGCTGGAGCTCGTTCCAGGTCTTGGCTGCGATTTAGAAGAAGGTTCTTCCACCTGTTCTGGCTCTGCGGATGCCCAGGGTGTCGGCGAGGTCGGCGGATCGAGGTTTCTTTTGGGTACGTGGAAGGAGATCCTCTTACTGAGGTATTAGGGTATGGTGTTGTGAAGGCATTTGTAGGCGTGGTTGAGTATCTTGAGCCGGTGGAGATTCCGTAGGTGTTGGATTGTGTGTTTGTGTCAAGGAATGCCGAGGACGAGACTGGTTGTGGTGTTCTGTATGGTCTGGAGCTTGAGTAGAGACTTGTTGATCCTGGCGTAGAGGGCATTCCCGTAATCCAGTCTGCTGGTTATGAGTGGGTGGATGACGGCCTTCCTTGACTCGGGGGGGGATCCACTTGAAGGTCTTTCGGAAGAATCGGAGGGTGTTGAAACAGCTGGAGACGACGGCGTTGACCGGTTGTGTCATGGAGAGGGAGGAGTCGAGTACGATTCCGAGGTTTTCGGCGTGGTTCGTGGGTGTGGTGGGACTGCCTAGGGCCTTAGGCCACCATGCCAAGGGGGAGGGTACGAGGACAAGGACTTCTGTCTTCTCCGAGTTGAGCTTCAAGGCAGTTTCTGCTCATCCAGGATGCAACATAAATCATTCCTTCCTGGAAGTTGAGTCTGGTGGTGATTGGGTCCTTGGTGAGGGAGAGGATGAGCTGGGTGTCGGCGGCGTAGGCTACTATGCTGAGTCCGTGCTATCTGATGATGGCGGCGAGGTGGGCCATGTGGATGTTGAAGAGCGTGGGGCTGAGTGATAATCCTTGGGGCACTCTGCAGTTGATTTCTGTGGGTTTGGAGAGGAAAGGTGGTAGTCTGATTCTTTAGGTTCTGCCGGTGAGGAACGAGCAGATCCAGTCAAGGGTGATTCCTTGTATGCCGGCATCATGGAGCCTTGCGGTGAGTGTGTGGTGGGAGACGGTGTCAAACGCTGCAGAGAGGTCAAGTAGGATCAGGGCTGTGGTGTGTCCTTGGTTGAGGAGGGTACAGATGTCGTCTGTGGTGGCGAGTAGAGGTGTTTTGGTGCTGTGGTTGCTGTGGAATCCAGATTGGTAGGGGACGAGGATGGAGTTTTCTTCGATGAATTTGGTCAGTTGAGCATTGACGGTCTTCTCAGTGACTTTGGCTGCGAAGGGGAGGAGGGAGATGGGTCGGTAGTTCTTGAGGTCAGTGTGGTCTGCTGAGGGCTTCTTGAGAAGGAGTCTGACTTTTGCCCGTGTCCAGTCGTCGGGAAAGATGTCTGTCTCGAAGGTGGTATTGATTGTGTGTCGTAGTTTGGGAGCAATGGCGGCACTGTGGAAGGTGTGTGGGGGCTGGGGTCTGTCGGAGTCCCTGAGTGGATGCCTTTCATGGCCGAAGTGGTGTCTTTGTTGGTGACTGGGGTCCAGGAGGAGATGGTGGGCTGGATGGCATTGCTGGAGCAGGAAGTGGTTTTGGAGTGGGGTGTCTGGTCATTGAAGTTGTCGTAGAGTGCCTTGATTTTTAGATGGAAGTAGGATCCGAGCTTGTCGCAGAGGTCCTGGTAAGGGGTGATGTCCGTGGTTTCGCTGGGGGGCCTAATGAAGTCCTGGATGACGCTGAAGAGATGCTTGGAGTTGCCGGGGTTGGTGAGGATCTTGTTTTATATAAAGGTCCTTTTGGTGGATCTGATGAGTTGGTGGTATTTCGTCATGGCATTTTTGTAGTTGGTGCAGTCTTCTGGCATTTTGCTGTTTCACCAGTTCTTCTCAAGACATCTGCAGGTGAGTCTGGAGTCTTGAAGGTCGGTGGTGAACCTGGTGCCTTTCCTGGGGCGTTGTCTGTCTGGAGATCCATCTGTGGAGTGCTTTGGCTGCGAGGTTGGTGTTGGTCGACGTGGTGGGGGCGTCGCGGTTGAGGGTGGAGTTGAGTTGTTCCTCAGTGACTTTGTGTCAGTTGCTTCATGGGTGGGGGGTGGTGCAGGTTTGGGCGGCGTGGGTTTGTCGACGGGGAAGTGTACGCAGTGGTGGTCTGTTCATGGGGGTTGGGTAGTGTGGCTGAAGTGGATGTTGTTTCCTCCTGCCAAGATGGGGTCGAGGGTGTGTCCTGCCTTGTGGGTGGGCATGGTGACGAGCTGTTTCAGTCCAATGTTGGCGAGGTTGTCCAGAAGGGTGGGTGATTTGGGGTCGCTGGGGTTGTCGAGGTGGAAGTTCAGATCTCCGATGGGTATGTTATCAATGGAGGCAATGGAGTGGGGTTGGATGAGGTCAGCGATGCTAGTGGTGAATAAAGCGCGGAGTCCATGGGGTCTGTAGGTGAGGATGCTGTGAAGAGTGGTTCTGGGGCTGGTCTGGATCTGGAAGTGAAGGTGTTCGGTTGTGGGGAAGGAGTCCTTCGTGGTGGGAGTGGAGAGTGGGAGGGAGCTCTTGTGTACGATGGCAAGTCCTCCTCCTGGGTGTTTGGGCAGTCCTCTCTCTGGATCTTGTATCCGTCGGGGATGGCGGTGGCGATGTCTGGGCGGAGGAGGGGTTGGTCCAGGTTTCTGTAAAGAAGGTGACGTCTGGCGAGAGGGTGTTGAGGAGGTCAGATTCAAAGTGTCGGTGAGATTCAAAGTGAACAATGCCAGAGCTAGTGTCAGATGAGACAGTATTACAACTGAGTGTACTTCTGGGACTGTTGTTAGGCAAAGGCAAATTCTATGGGTTCATTTCATTTGGTGGTAATGCCTATGGGCATACCCGGAGATGAGAAGTTTATGCACTGTTGGATACTTGGTAGTCACCACAGTGTTTGCTTTATTTCAAAATGGGATAGCCCAGCTGGGAGAAGTATTAGCTGTTAGCATTATTGCACATTGGTGTCTCCTAGGTAGCCAGGGTGTTCGAAGGAGACTACTCCAGCTCTGCTGTCATTATAACCCTCCGACAGTTCTGCGTTGTAAGGGATGTCAGAGGCAGACCTGTAATTTTGCCCACCTGATTTAGGTGGGCGGAATTAGAGGTTAGGTTTCACTGTCCATCACTGCCAGGAAAACCCCAGCGGTAATGGGCAGTAAAAACTACTAAATGCTTCACTCTCTGTGGGACAAGACTCCATGGCTAGAGGACCCTTATCTTTTTTAATTTCCAAAAGAAAATCCAGCTTGGCAGTCATGTATAAATACGGTGAGGGGCACCTCCAACAGGGTGATGGAGTCAATTATTCCAGCACCCTGGTGGAACAGCAGGCCGTATGACCGAAAATAAATCAGGCCTAAGTCTTCTCCACACTTGTTGGCTATTTTTGGTGTTCCGCTAGCACCAGGACACTTCTTCAGGTATTTCTTGCACATTAGAAAGTTTATATCATAACACAAAGTAACACAACATAACATCAGTGCATACACCTAAAAATTAGTATGCTTCGGTATCAGGGCTTGGTGAGCAGGCCCTTTGGGTTTGAATGTTCTCCTTTCATTGCTCTCCTTTTATTTTGTGCTTCTCCTTTTTTTATTTTAAAGTCTTTTACAAGCATACTACTGCTCTCAAGGCAGTGCTAATGGGTTGCTTCCTTGCACACATGCATCAGTCATCTGTGACAGCTAACTGTAGGGTATAATGGTTCAGTCTCCATCAGTCATTTGCTTTTTTGCCCTGTGAATTATGGTATTTTCTGCTCCAGTGTACAACCTTTATGCTTCAGTCTCAGGGCTGGTTGGCCAATCCTTTAGTTTTTAATGTTCTCCTCTTTTTAGGTTGCTGCCTACCAGACAGCAGAGATGTCTGGTTTGCTAAAGACATCTTGGGGATATTCAGAAAGTTGACTTAGGAAAGCATTCCACCCATTGCTTACCATTGGCTTGCGGTTTGTAGCTCATATTTCCTGACTTTTCTATTTGCTGGCTTTATTTGGTTTAGGCTGTCCAGCTCGAGTTTGTCCCTCCCATTGCCCAAACCCTGTTTACTGTGTTCTTACACAAATTTGCTTTCTGTAAAGAGGCCTTTAAATATTGTTCTTTTTTTTGTCATATTTGCTGTGCTGACAAAGACAGCAGAATTGTCAGGCTGCATCTTCCAGGGAGCTTGGTGTTTACTTTTCTTTCTCTGACTTCAAAGTGAGATGATTTCTATGACAATCATGCTGGCTAGTGGAGGCCTGCTTGAGGAAGGCTGTATAGATGTTATTTTTTTTCTAGCAGACAACAATGTTTAAATGTCTGTAAATAAATTGTGCTGGCGATCAAATCAATACATTAGTTTCCAGACCTTATTGTTTGTGCACTGTGTACTTTTATCAGTAAACTGTACGTGAGTGCAAATGTAATATCCATTTCAATTGAAGATGTGTTTTCTGTAATGGCTGCATGCTACAATACCATGTTACCCCACTCCACTCTACTCTGCACCACTCTACGCCATTTCACTCTACTTTGCACCACTCCACACTACATCACTCCACTCCTCACTGCTTCACTGCACTCTTCTTTGCCCCACTCCACTCTATGCCCCTCTACTCTACACCACTCCACTCTATGCCAATGCACTCTACCCCACAGTAATGTGCACCACTGCACTCTGCCACTGCATTCTACACCACTCCACTCCACTCTATGTGACCCTACTCTGCAACACTGCACTCAATGCCACTGCACTCTATGCAATGCACTCTACACGGCTTTACTCAAAACCAATGCACCCTATGCACCAAATCACTCTATGCCACTATACTCTACACCACTGCAGTCTACACCACTCTATTCTATTCTGCTTCACTGCTCTCTATGCCACTCTATTCTACTCTGCACCACTGTAACCTACACCACTGCTCTCTATGCCACTCTACTTTGCACCACTCTACGCCACTCTACTCTGCGTCACTGTACTGTATGCCAATGCACTCTATGCCAATCTACTATACACCACTGCACACTACGACAGCATACTCTGGAACACTGCACTCTCTGCCACTCTCTGTCACTGAACTCTACACGATTGAACTCTACACCACTGCAATCTGCACCAATCCACTCTACACCAATCTACTCTACGCCACTCAAATCTAATCTGCACCACTGCATTCTACAACACTCTACTCAATGCCACTTCACTCTACTCAGAAACAATCTGCTCTTCCACTGCAGTCTACACCACTCTATTGCACTCTGCACCACTCCACACAAATGCACTCACCACTTTACTCAAAACCACTACACTCTATGCCACTACACTATGTGCCAATCTACTCAGCACCACTGCGCTGTGTGTCACTATACTCTATGCACTGCACTCTAAACAACTCCACTCTACACCATTGCACTCTATGCCACTTCTCTGCACCACTGTACGCACTTGCACTCTACCCCAAAGCACTTTATGTCACTCTACACCACTGCACTCCATAGCACTCTACTCTGCAGTACTCCACTCTCTACCACTGAATTGTCTGCCACTGAAGTCTCAGCCACTGAACTCTGTGCCACTCTACTCTGCGCCACTCTACTCTGTGCCTCTTTACTCTGTGCCACTCTTCTACACTCTATACTAATGCACTCTACGCCACACTACTTTCGTGTGTACCACTGCACTCTGACACTGCACTCTACGCCACTTCACTCTACACCTCTCTATTATGCTCTGCATCACTCTACTCTATACCAGTGCACTCTACTCCAGTCTACTATGCACCACTGCACTCTACACCATGACTAGCCATTCCACTCTGCAACACTCCACTCTATGCCAATTCACTCTACGTCACTACTCTATACTACTACCACTCTACCTTGCACCACTGTATTCTACTCCACGTCTCTCTACTCTGTAACAATCTACTCTATGCCACTGCACTCTATGCAACTGCCCTTTATGCCACTCTACTCCATTCTGCGCCATCCACTCTACACCACTGCCATCAATGTTGCGCCACTCTACTCGATGTCACTCTATTCTATGCCACTGCGCTATATGCCACTACTCTATGCCACTGCACATTACCCTGCACCACTCCACTTTACCCTGCACCACTCCACTTTACTCTGCACCACTTCACTTCACTCCCCTCTGAAACAATCTATGCCACTACACTCTATGTCACTGCACTCCACTCTACACCACAGCACTCTACTTTGCGCCATTCTACTCTACTGCACTCTATGCCACTTCCCTCTACAACACTTTATTCAAAACCAATGCACCCTACGCCACTGTACCTATGCCAACTCCTTTGCACCACTGCACTTTACACCACTACCACCATAACATTCTACTCTATGCCACTGCACTCTATGCCACTGTACGCTACGTCATTCTACACCATTGCACTATGTGTCACTGCACTCTACACCACTCTATTATACTCTACACCACTATATTCTATGTCACTGCACTCTGCACCACTCTACTCGGCAACACTCTAATCTTCAACACTCTGACCCTTCATTCTGCAACCCTGCCCTCTGAAACTCTATTCTGCATGACTGCACTCTATGCCACTGCACTCTACACCACTACGCCCTACGCCACTGCACTCTACACCTCTGCACTCTGCCCTGCACCTCTCCACCCTATGCCACTTCACTCTACAACAATGTACTCCACTCTGCGCTACTCTACTCCACATTGTGCCACTCCACTTTATGCCATTGCACTATTATCTGTTCTGCAGCCTTCTACCTTCTTTCACTGCATTCTACGCCACTCTATTTCACTGCACTCAACACCAATACACTCTACACTACTTTACTCAAAACCAATGCACTCTACGCCAATTATTATTATTATTATTAGGAGATTTATAATGCGCATAGCTGCCACAGCAACGAGGCGTCCCAGCGCAACAGCAAGACCCAGAGGCGAGAGCTAGAACAAGACACAGTAGTTAAATGGTTGGAAGGGGGAAAAGCCAGTCTACTCTACACCACTGTACTTTACACCACTTCACACCAGGACCCTCTACTCTACTCTACAACACTACACTCTACAACATTCTACTCCATGATACTCCACTCTATGATGCTCTCCTCCATTAAACTCTGCTCCACTGGCACTCTACTCTATGCCACTCCACTCTACAGCACTCTACTCAACTCTCTGCAATTGTACGACACTACTTCATTCTACAACTCTCTACACAACTCCCTCTATGCCACTCCATGCCACTTTACTCCACTCTATGACACACGACTCCACTTCACTCTATGCCACTCCGCTTTATGACAATCTACTCCACTGTACGCCACTCAACAACACTCTTTCCTACTCTACACAACACCCTCTACCCCACTCCACTCAGCTCTACATTCCTCCATGCAACGCTATGCCCCTCTACTCTCGACACTCTACTCAACTCTGACACTGTGCTCCACTCTACACCTCTCGCCTCTATGCCCTTCCACTCTATGACACTCTACGACACTCAGTAGTACTGTACACTACTCCATGACACTCCACTTCACTACTGTCCATGCCACTCAACTCTACTTACGCCCCTTCAAGTCAATCTACGCCACCCCATAACACCCCATAACACTCCATTCTACTCCGCTTTACAACGCTCCACTCCACGCCACTCTCCTTTACCTTACTAACTTTTCAGCCATGCTGAACATCAGTCACTCTGGTGTACAACATTGCCAAATCATATTGGCAAAGGCAACAGCTCTTGCATAAGCGAGAACTATTGGCTTTGACAGTGCTTGTTATTTTAATATTTCTTAAGAGGATACTACAGCTCCCCAGGCACTGCTTGCAGGCTGCCAGCTTGCCTCAGTGCGTTGAATTCCTCGTGGCCACTCCATCTAAATAAGATCATTCTGGAGTGCTGTTGCTCATAGTGGATCATTATTTTAGCATTTAGTTGGTCGACATGTTGGTTCTAAATGCGATGGCCAAACTTAAAAATTTAAAACAACAATAGACTATTTACAATCCCTTTGTAAAACAGACACCTGAGGCTATGTTTTGTTTTGTTATTGAAAATATATGCCCATTCTGTTTAGGAGGCAGCATGTTTTCTTTTTTCTATTTGTCGTCTTTGAATTTATCTTGCATATGTTGTTGAGTTGTATGTGTTTTATGGTGGTTGTGTTGGCAGATGAATGGAATAATGAGTCAGTGAATTGCTGAATGAATGCATGAGTGCAAAGATAAGTAGCTGAGTGCCTGTATGGTGACTTGCTATGTGGCACGGCTTCCACCTGGCACAGATGAAAGAAGGTTATCCTCAGGATCCGAACGATGATGAATTGGGTCCACCTCTTGATAACCCCAATTCAGATATAAAACAAGCATTTGCAATGCAATAGGTCTCGCAGTTACACGAGGTTAAGCTATTGGCATTGTAAATGACAAAGCCTTTTATTTATGTTTTAAAAACCAAAATATAAATAAAAGGCATTGTCATTTACAATGCCAATACCTCAAACTCGCAATGCGAGACCTATTGCATTGCAAATGCTTGTTTGTTAAGTTGACATGAAGGTGGCAGGTCTTGCAGGATTGCGGTTTGTCATTCCGTCACAGCCGTCACAGAGTTCTGAGGAAGGTGGCCACCCTGGTCTGCGTCACGCCCCCTTGTCACCTTACTTGTAATGGCTTTCTGTCCCTCGGTGGGGTGTGTGTCTAGAAAATTTCAATGTAAATGAAATTTATGTAATACGAATGACACAGTTTATGCAAATAAATGCATCAAGTTTAACAATCGTTATAATGTTGCATGTTTGTCAGACAACCCCAGGCGCAGCGCCACCGGCAGAGGGAGACAACCCTGGAATCTGGCCATGTTGACACAAACTACCCCACGGGGCACTTACCCTGCTCCGATGGGCCCAAGGCTGTTTCTACACAGCTCTAAAAATGGAGCAAGCTCACACAGCGAGTCAAAGAAAGTAAACGTCTGAATGACTGAAACGGGAGTAAATGTCACAGTTACAGTGCCCAATGAGGTATAAACTACCAACAAAAGATGTTTCTAAATCGAGGGGGCGAGGGGGGCAGAGGTAGCGTTTGTTCCAGTATCTGGTCTACTCTGTCGCACTGTCAGACGAGGATTCAGGGAAATGAGCAGGGACAGTGGTATATGATAAAAGGAGGCATTGCGCTGCTTCCATTTCCCCATTTCTCTAGGTGTGAGCAGTCAAGGTGCGGCTGTTCGAGGGAATGCACCGTGCACTCCCTGTACCGAAGGACCTAGAGTACAGAAGTGTGTAAATATAGCATGGTCTGTATAAAGAGGCCCCTGTGCCTTCTGGTGTGTGTCTGTCTATATATTGTACATATGTCCCAGTGGCTGTGTGCGTGTCACTGTATATAGGGGCTCCTGTGTATACATGCCCCTGTGCCTGCAGGTGTGTCTTTGCACACATGTCCCTGTGCCTGCGGGTCTGTGTATGTATGATGCACAAAGGCCCCGTGCCTGCGGGTCTGTGTCTGTGTACCTATAGTGCACACAAGCCCCGTGCCTACGGGGATGGGAGGCCTTGTAATACCTGCAGTTTGCAGCGTGCTTTCGTGCCTCGTTCCTGCCTCTTTGCGGCCCTGCAGCGCCTCATTAGCCGGAGGGAAGTGGAGCTGGCGGCGGAGAGTGAAGCCGCTCGGCTGCCGGTGTCACAACAAGAGCGGATACGGCGGCTGCGGAGAGGAGCCTGCGTCCAAGGAGGATAATTGGGTACACAGAGGGAGGGGGCAGAGTAGGAGAAGAGAAGCAGCATCCTCTCCTCCCAGGCCGGCATGGGGAAACACTCATAATATAAATAAGCAGCGTCCTGCGAGTGGTGTGCACGCGCTGGAAGACAAACTGCGCTACCCGCCCCTCGTGCACACCGGCTCCTGCCGCAACCTTGCGCATGCCCCACTGCCATGTTTAGATCAGCCAGAAATGCGCGACACAAACAAAAAGTGCGATCTCGCGGAGGAAAACTGTAGTTGGTGGCCGCTGCTTCAGACTACACGGAAGTCAGTTTGCCATCATCAGCCACTAAAAAGCCAGCTAACAGGAGCTATGCCAACCTTCAGCAAATCGCAAGGGGCAGGAGAAATTACACGGAGTTGTAGCCAATATACAGATTACTTTAAGTCTCGCTGAGACAGCGCATGCAGCGTATGCGCTGCCAAGGCAAGACTTAAAAACGAATGTTAGGGTGATCAAGCAAGGGAAGGGAACAGCTGGGAAGAAGGAAGAAACCTGAAAGAAGTGAAAGAAATGATTAAACACATAGAATAAGACTATTCGCAAGAAGTTCCACTAATCAGAGAAATTCTTCTTCCACACAATTAGTGCCTGTCCCCCAAAGCTATGTTCTCTATCCTTCAAACCAAGAAAACAGAAAACATCATTAGCCTCAAAACATTGAAGTCTATGGATCAGGCTTCTTATCATACATACCCCAAAAATTATTAAAAGAAACCAAAAATATGCAGAAGCCTTCTTAGACCAAAAAATGAATAAGCAACAAAAATGCTTAGCTATAAAAGAGGAGTACCAAGAGTTGTGACTCCATGAACACAACTCCAATATCACTTCTTAGTTTTCCATAGAGGCAAAAGCAAGCAAATTAGTAATTTACTGTAATATCAAGACTTTAATTAGCAAGAACAAACAAAAAGAAATGTAGCTCCCTTATCCAAGTTATTTCCTCATAACTCTAAGATTGCTGAATGAGAGTCATATAAGTTGGCTCAGTGCCTTTTTGACACCGGACAATTAACAAAGAAACTCGGATGCAGTTACCTCACTGCATCCAACAGAAGTACTGCAGCCTGAGGTGCGATACAAGGACGTCTTTACTCTGACGCCGCCACTTGGGAGGGAGGGGTGGGGGGGAGCAGACCACAAACCAGTGACTGTGTGTAAAAGGCCGCTTTATTGAAACAGGTGCACAATCACATTATAAATCCTCGGCCAACGCCTTACAAAACTAAACCTCACTAAATAACTGCGTACCTGATCCTTAACCTCGCCCCTAAATTTCCCTGAACCCGCCCCCACCCGTACATTCCAACATTCCAACAATACAAAACAATGCATCAAACATCCCCCCATAAATTCAACCCCTCCGTTAAACAATCTCCCCTGCCTGCTCCTTACAACTGTCAATCACCGAAAATGTGTAACCAAACTAGGAATTAACCTGCCTACCCTTTCCCTGTCACTAAACCAAAACCAACCATAACCAAAAACCTCTGTCAACCCTGGCCAAACTTCCAATAACCCCCACCACCCAGAAAGAAGGGGGGGAGAGAAACTACCCCCGCAACAGTCAATCCCCTGCTCTAAGAGGAAGGATTCTAGACCTTCAAACAGCTTGACAACCCCTTCCGGATCCCCAAGAGATAAAGGTCCATGCCAAATCTGGACAGGTGTACTCCGCCGTCCCTAAAAAACTCCACTGCCTCAAATCGCATATCCCCATGTGTCACTCTACTGATCCCCAGGTGTCGACAAAACCTAGACATTTCAGAGTTAACCTTCCGCAGCGCCCTGTCAATGGCCCGAGGGCTCACCGCTCCTCTCCAAACCCTCCGCGGAACCAACTCTGTCCACAAAACGTGGCACCCAGACCATTGCTCCTTTATTCCAGATAAGCCTTTCTTCATGGCCCGCATCAAGACAACCCCCTTTTCCCTGCACAAATCATTCTCGCCCAGATGAATCAGCAGAACGTCCGGGCACTGGCCCTTAACCATCCATTTATTAAGGCTCAGTACCAATTCCTTCCACAACATTCCACCCTTACCCTTCCAGACAATGTTAAAAAATTTTCATTAAACCCCAACATTGCACCAAAATAACACTAGCATGCCTGGATCTACGCCCTTTTGACAAAGGAATGCCCCACAATCCAAACGGTCAACTCCCTCAAGTGGTGCCCGGCCACAGAACCTGCAACGAGAAAAGAAGGTGAGACTTCACATCAAGGAAGATGACGTAGGCGCCTCCTCCGCGTGCCGTCTGACATAGCGAAGATAACAGTCTGAAGGCCAGCGCCACAATCGCATGATGTCTCCCCGCGTCCAGCCCCTGTTATGGGCTTCCGTTGCTGCCCCAATCCGGAAAGAATGCGTCCCGTAACCAGCCCCATCCAACTCAATACAGCCCAGAGCCTTCCGCAACACCATGCGCAGCTGGTAATCCGTCACCCTTTTCCCATCAGCATGCTTGAAAACCACCTCTGTCCCCGCACTACCCGACAAAACATGCCATCGCCTGGCCCAATGAAGTGGACACGTGGAGGATGGGACCACCGCTTCCAACCAGACCCCCTTCCCTGCTCCCCTCTGGTCTGTCTTGGAACTGGACAACCAAATCTGTATTCCCCCCTCCGTGATGGACACATCCTTACAAAGCACACCCTATTTCGCCTTGTTGCCTAAGAGCTCAGACACCCTGAACGTCCCAAAAAACATCCATACCATAAGGGTTGAAAAAAACAAGCTTCAAAACCATCCGTATATACTGCTGGTAAAACCTCCAGTAACCGGGCCAGTGTCTGCGATGCGCCAAAACGTCCCCTCCCCTCTCCCTGGCCCAACCTTCCAACATCCTCCTCCCTACTTCCCCGGCTGACGGGGTGTAACCCCACAGAAGTTTTCCCATGAAAGCAATGCCCGCCAATTTCCCGGCGATGGTAACTTTAGAAAGGACCCTCTCAATAAGGTCCAGGATAAATTGAATCACATCCTCAAACTGACACCCGGCTACCGAACGCCTATGGGCGCCAGATGCCAAGAAATCCCTCCATGCCAGATTATATGCCGCCCACGTAGATTCCGACCCTACCACCAGTTGTAGCACCCTGCGTTGCCTACATACCAAAGGTGCTCCGGCATTGGGGTCAGTGTCCTGTCCGCCCCCTTGGCCAGCCCACGGAATCTCCCCCACTGTGAACGAGACAAAGCATCGGCTATGTCATTGTCCACGCCTGGTATATGCAGTGCCCTAAAAGCAATGTCATGTCTGAGACAGCCTAGCACAAAAACCCGCAGCAACTTCAGAATCTGCTCATCTCTTGCCGACTGTCTATTGATGACTTCCACTACAGTCATGTTGTCCACCCGAAACAACACTTTCCTGTGTGCCAACTCACCACCCTTCAGCGTTAACTCCACCAGTAATGGAAAAAGCTCAAGAAAAGCTATGCTCCTCCCACCATCCCTCCACTGCTGTGGCCACTGCTCTGCACACCACCTGCCCTACCAGTACAGGCCAAAGCGGTCGCTGCCCGCCGCATCCAAAAACATTTGTGCGTCCCACTGTGCATCTTTCTCCCTGGCCAACGGCACTCCATTAAAATCATGTAGAAAGACGGACCACATTCGCAAATCCTCCTTTACCCCTGCCGCCAGGCGGACATGGTGGTGAGGCAAATGTTGTCCTGTCAGCGCCCGCCCCAACTGCCTACAGAAAGTCCTCCCCACCCGGACCACCCTGCAGGCAAAGTTAAGATGGCCTAGTAACACTTGAATATCCTTAACCGTCACCTTCTGCTTCGACAACATGCTCACCAACAATTCCAACATTTTCACTTTCTTCTCAGCTGGCAAGCGAGCCCGCATTGCCACAGAATCAATTTTCATCCCCAAAAAGGAAATAGCCGTACAGGGACCCATTGTCTTCTCCGGTGCCAACGGCACCCTCAGTTCCCCCAGGAGCTCATGGAAAGTGTCCAGGGCTGCCTGGAGGCCGTGGAGCCCGGGGAACCGACAAAGATAAAATCGTCAAAGTAATGAGTCACCATCTCGTGACCAGTGTGCTGGGTAAAATACCACTGCAAGAAAGTGCTGAAACTCTCAAACAAAGCACATGACATGGAACAACCCATCGGTAGCGCTTTGTCCACGTATCATTTCCCTTCGAAATGGATACCCAGAAGATTCCAATCATCTGGATGGACAGGAAGCAACCTGAACGCTGACTTAATGTCACATTTTGCCATCTCTGCAGTCGCGCCCGCGGTCACCACCAGTGACATGGCCACGTCAACTGAGGAATAAGAAACTGAGGACGCCTCCTCATCAATGAAATCGTTAACCGATGACCCCTCTGGCCATGAGAGATGCTGTATTAATCGGAATTGTCCTTCCCCCTTCTTTGGCACCACCCCAATTGGCGAGACAATTAGGTTCTCGGTCGGCCAATCATCAAAGGGCCCTGCCATCCTCCGTTCCCTCACCTCCTTGTCCAATTTATCCTGTACCACCACCCTGTGCTCCGCCGCTGATTTCAGGTTATCTGCCCACCGTCTCTGACGCAGCCCCTGATAACCCAAACAAAACCCCCACTGAAACCCTCAATAAGCACCCGCTTTGCCCCCAGATCCTCGTACCCCTGCAAACCCTCCACCAGCTTACCCACCTTAACTGGCGTAGGAGCCTTTGGGCCCAGTGCCCAGAGGTCCCCTACCCCCCTATTGCTCTGGTACTGTTGGGGGGGGTGGAGGCACCCGCTCCCGCCTGCTGCTATTGCTGGCCCCCTTGTGGTTTGGCACCCTAACAGTTGATGAGGGGATGGCGCTTACCGCACTGCGAGCACTCATGCCGATATTTGCAGTACTCCCGGGTGCATAGGCCCTTCTTAAAGTCCCAGCACGCTCCAGTCCCTGTTTGTGTCATGGCCGCACCCCCCACCCCTCCCCAGGTGGGCTTCCCCTGAAAGGGCCGGTATACCAAAGGTAAGCCGCTAGCCGTGAAAAAGGTCTTGCCCCCCCGACGCTGCTCCCATCGTCTGTTGCCATAAGTCTGCATTCAGCTCCCCCCACTTTGCCTCGGGGTCCCAAGCCATATGGGCCCGGAAATGCTCGTCATATTGAGCCCAAGCGTAACCCCCTCCCATGATCTGCGCCTTCCAAATTATGTCCATATACTTAAAAATGGCCACGCAGCACTCAGGAAACTTTTCGCAATAAACGCTGGCGTAAATCAAAAACGCTGCCGTCTAATTCTCAATGGTTAACGGCACCTTTGGCCGCTTAGCCAACTCATATTGTTCCTCCTTTGATCCCTCTTTAGACCGCACTTCCCTATGTAGGATTTTCAGCATCTCCACATATTCCCCCTTGCAAATCCACTCCTTGGTCGCCAGCATTAGATGAGCCCCCAAAGGTTTCCTCACTCCCATATATGCCAGTTTTTTAATCTTCAACTCCTTACTCTCCAAAGGCTCCTTACCCCCTCCGTATTAGTCCCATTCTCAACCTTGGTGCCTGGCGCTGGTCCTCCTCCACCCGTTCCCACCCCCGCATCCTTCACATACTTCCCCTTGTACAGTCTCCCCTCAGTCCCTCCCCCCACCCCCTCCTTCCCTGTCCCCACAGACACCATTTTTGGATTGGCCTGCGGTTTAGGAGGGTGCCCGGAAGGACACCGCCCGCCGTGACCCTGTCCCTGTGTGATCCACCATCCAAGGAGCCCTCACCGAGGGGCCGTGCTCTCGCCTGGATCCTGACACTGCTTCCTGTCTGTGCGGCGTTGCCGCCGGAGCCTGCAAAACACTAGGAGATACATGAGAGGGCCCTCCTCTTCATCCAACAATTCCCCTTCTTCAGGGCTCTCTTCATCGTAATCTAACACAATAGGCTCGACCTGGAGCTCAGCGAGATCTACACCACGGGCCTTACCGGACCCAGCATGCCCTCCACTGGCCTTAGCGGCCCGGACATGTCCCTCTGGCGGAGGAGCTGACTGTACGCGCCGATACCCCCCAATGTTAACTTTCCGGCACATCTGCCTCCACCGGTGCGACAGACCACCTTATCCTGCTTGACGATGGAGCCAGCGAGGTCATGCAGGACCTTCGTGCGCTGACCGCGACGGGATCCCTCGACGGTATGGAATGCGCCGCGAGAGGCTCCACCCTCCCTTCACCTCAGTGTAAGTGGGCTGCTCCCAGCCCTACTGAGTCTGCCACACCGCGCCGCTCCCTGCTCTGCAAAGAAAAAGTTTGGACTGTTGTGCTGGGTCTCTCAAACCTGCCTGACACCCCCGCCCCCTGCCGGCCCGGGGAAAACTCCCCGGCCCACCTACCCTGTTGCTGCCCTGCCTGCCCAGACCGACCAAGCTTCACAAAGGGGGGGAATTCCCCCCTTCCTCCCCCCCACTCAACTCCAACATCGCCTGCACCACCTTCGATGCCGGGCCCCCTCCCCAGACAACACTCGCCGCCCCTCCTGAACCCTTGAAAACCACCCGGAACCCCCTCCCAGCTCCCACCTGTGCCCCACCGGACCTGCCTGTGCCCCCCACTAGTCCCTGCGAGCCAATAAGACCCATCCCGTCACCACCGCCGATACCCCTCACCTCCTCCGACCATGCAGGAAAGATATCCAAGCCCTCCAAATCTGGTCCCACTCCGGCTGGATCCTATTGCACTGTAAACACACCCTCCGGACCTTGCCGACTGCCCCCGTCCTCCGCCCCCCACTCCCCTGCTCCCTCCTCCAGATCCAGGGCCCCCTTATCCCCCCATAAAGAAGGCGGGGTTAGCCCGTCAGATACTGCGGCCCGACTAGGGAAGAAACTCTGCTGGCTCCCCCACCCCCCTACCTGCGCCCACTCCCCCTCACCCAACGAGCTCCCCTCACCGACCCCCCTCACCGAGGTTGTAGTAGAGAACAGCAAAGGGCTGTAGATTGCCCTGCCCCCACCCAGAAGCTCCTTTCCTGCGTACACCGCCATATCCCCACCACCCTGCCCCTGCGATCCCACTCCTGGTGAAACGCACTCATGGAGGGGCGTGTAAACTGCCCTCAACCCGCCCCCCTCCCCGCGCCGCCTAGCTGCACCTTCGTCACCGTCGCGGAGAGGTCCACCCAAGCCCTGCCCGCCTCCCCGCCGCTGTCTGCCTCTGCCCCCTCTGCACCAGGAAAAATTGGACCCCCCACCCTCCCCGCCTCCCCCGCAACATGGATCTCGGCCACAAAGGTCAACGACGGGAAGCCCGCCTCCCCGCCCCCGACACGCCCGCCGCTCCCAATACACCCACCCCTCCCAGCTTCATACCACCAATCGGGCCGCCTTTCTGTAACGCTGGCGGCCCTGTTTACTCACCGGAGACGGGCGCGAACGCTTGGGAGACGTGCAGGTGGCCACCGCCGCCGCGACACCTGTAAGCCTCGCCGACCCAGCCTCGCCGATCACGAGGTTCATCCGGCCCGCTTCCTTCAGGAGCCGGAGGGCTTCCACCACACGAAAATCTTCACGCGACACCGACGTAAACCAGCACAGATAGCAGAACCAAACAACGATAACCAGCCACACGCCCAAAAACCTAAAAAAACAATCAGCCTAAGCTCCCAGCCACCAGGTCACCAAACCTAAAATGGTGGCTGGGAGCAGGAGCCCAACTTATTTATAAGTGGGCTACTTTTGGGCTACAAAAATATATAGCCCAAATCAAAATGGCTGTCTTGCAGCCTGCCTTGCCCCCTCCCCCCCCCACCCCCCCAAACTGCCCGGGGGGGAGGGGGGGCCTGCGGTCGGCTACCCCCCCCCCCCCCCAAGCTCCCCTTGTAACAGCAAGCTCACCTCCAATTGTTAGCGATGAGCTGATTCTCCCCTTGCCTCCTCTGGAACCCAAGAATTTCTGGCATAGGCAAAGCAGGAACGATCACCTTTCTCAGCCCTCCGCAACCTGCCAACGAAGCGAAAAACCTCCCACGTATAGGAAACCCAGATACCGGAGACCTCAAGGGAAACAAAGTATCCAGAATTACGGACACCACACAACGTGCCTCGTCCATACTTAACGGCCTCGGATAGGCCAGTCAGAATTATAGAACACCCATTGCCTCATGGGAGAAGTAGTTTTCAGATACAACATGAAAATAGTCAGATTAGCGCAACTAGTGCATATGTTGCTGTCGAGCGACCTCGCTCAGTTAATGCAGGCGCCATGCCTCTGATTCCTGACACTAAGTGGCAACACGTATCAGGTCCACAAAAGGCACTTTGATAAGCCGGACCTATTGTCAATTCTTGTTTATGCCATTAGCCTGTCTGCCTTTAAATACCCTCTTGCTTGAATACAATCCAAAGTCAATAACCCCTTTGTAAATATAATTCTACCATGATTTGATCAGTGCATATTGACATAGTCTTGACTTACCCATATGGCAGCCTGTGTGAAAAGAGATATAATTAACTAATGATGGTCTGTTCCTGTACATAATGAGGTCGCCAAGGGCTTTGCACATTGGTTTGTTTACATTCGCCACTGTTGGTTTCAGTTGCCATAGTGACGAGGCACGTGCAGCCCATTATAATTTTGAGCTCAGCTGTTCATCCCGGAACGGATATTGTTTAGATTTATAGTTAGGGATCATTTATACTCAGTTATTCTTTGAATACATATTTAGTTGCCCCGCAGCCCACCACATGGTGATGAATATGTATGGTCACTTGTTAAAGTTATAAAAGTTGTTGTACTTGTGCTTCTGCATGGAGGGTTTTCCAATCAGTGTCTATGAAATATCCCTGAATCGCACCGATAGTGACGAAACATTTGCTATGAGGGTCTCTTTGCTTTGGGCTTTGACCCCTCCCACTTTACCGTCATCGATAGATGCCTACAGTAAATATTTGCACGCGCCCCAGGTACTTCTTTTTCTTCTTTAATGATTTTCAAATGATTACCAGTTTGCATCAAGACTGCAGTGCAGCAAAAGTTATACAACATCATTACCAGGACAATGCAAGACATATATGAAGTGTTCTTAACACTCCCACCCCCCATCCCCTCTGACAGCTCAAATTTTAATACAGACTCCTGGCTCCCGCGCCCCAGATACGCAGTGGGGAAAATGACAGTGTCACCAGGAGGCAGGTGTCCTGCAGGTTCTCTAAACTGAAATACAAAAGTGAATCAAGAGAAGTTGTCTGGTTAAAAACTTGACCTCTGAACCTTGATGGTACTGGGCACCCAAAATGGAAGACAAGCACAAGACAGCCATGTATAACAGACTGCACTGTGTTTAATTCATACCGCCCAACAGAAATGGAATAGGAAATTAGGGGCATATCAGCAAGGGCCGGCGATAATTATCGCTCAGCGCTCTTAGCGTGAGAATAACTATCGTCGGCCAACTCAGAATTTTATCGCAGAGATAGCATGCTATCAGCAACGCTTATCTCCAAAGCGATAAAATTCAGAGCACAAGCTGCCAATCCCACAAGGTTTGGCGATAGCTTGCTGATAGGGGTAGACATACTTAGCCATGATATTCACCTTACATAGGATATCATGGCTAAGTCAGAAAAATACCAGAAGTATTTGTCTCTAACATGGTTAGCGATATCCTTGATAACAGGAGAAATGTCGCTTAGCGACATTTCTCCTATTATTTTACTCTGGAACGCCCCCTTTGCATCTCATTAGAGATGCAAGGGGAAGCGTAGAGTAAAAGGGTGCTAACATGCGAATTTGCGTGTTAGCACCCTGTTGCTGATAGGGCGCTAGTTTTATCTCTGCCTTTTTGGCTTTTAAAGCCAAAAAAGCAGAGATAAAGCCCTTGTTGATATGCCCCTTGGTGAGCAAAACACGTCCCACCTATCTCTATGACACTGTATTTATTAGCCCTCCTGTACAGGAAAACAAACATTGATAAGAAACAATATGCAAACGCAGGCACAGAGACAACACGTATCGAATCACAACAATCTGAAATAAAGACGAGCAGTGCTGCAAGTCGACAGATGTGTGCAGTGTCTGCCACACAGTGTCTTTCAGTGACTTCAGTTCGATAAGAAATTTTGGGTCCATTAATGTTGGTCTGGTACCTACTGTTGCATCAAAAAAAGTTACCCAATGGCGGCGCAAGGCCACGCAAGTGGCTTGTAAATAAATCCCTGTATTTCTATAGTCAAATGTCAACTGAATCAATGTATTAACCCCATGAAGTCTGGGGAGGTTCTTTATAAAAGGAAATATAACATTTAGCTGAAACAAATATTCACAAATTATTTTAACTATCCGGCTAGCCAGTCCTAAATTTGAGTGATTGATTCTCAAGTTCCAAAGGCTATTAGAAAAAGAGGGCTGGGGGTCCATCAAGGAAGGCCATAAGTGGTTGTCCACCATGTTTTTTACGGATGTCAGAAACAATTATGTTTTTGCATGGACAAAACTTCAAGTCGCTCGATGACATCCACCACTGCATGAGAGATAGGCTTCCTGCTAGCATGGAAGATTTTACACTGGCTTAATATGAGTGGGGTGACAACACGGAAACGAGTTAGTGTCATCTCCATTAATGAAAAAAGTTGTGCGAATCCGGTGTTGTAGTTGGGCAAATGAATGCATGTGTATGTTAAAAAGAAGGGGTGAAATTTCTGCTCCTTGGGAAATACCTCACTCAGGGCCTCATGTACAATATTTTGCTGTAGGGCAGCGCCGCAAGCCTTCCTGTTGCACTGCCCTACGGCAAAAGAAAAGGGCAGAAATGCACTATATCTATCAGATACGGCGCATTCTGTTCTCTTTACCTGCGCTGGAACTCAAAGGGCTGACTTACGCCAATGCAGGCCCCCTTGCACCATGGTGCAAGAGTGTCTGCGTTGTAGGAAGTATTGTTTTCCTGCACAAAAGCAACCAATGGAGGCGATATCCTCTTTCTCTGTGCTGAATGCAGCACACATAGAAAGCGGGGAAAACGAGGAGAAATAAAGGTATTTCTCCTCCTTACGCCTCCCTTGTGGAGGCATAAGCTTTTGACGCATTCCCAGGTTTACATCTTGTTGTAAATCTGGGAATGTATCAAATGTCATGGGTGTTACATGGAGAAAACCCACCGTAACACCCATGGCATGCCTCCCCAACGTAGTATGAGGCAACGCAACAACTTGCGCTGCGTTGCCTCACTCCATATCTGCAAGGCCATGAAAAGCCACCCAGGTTGGCTTTACATGGACTAGATATGGCTGAGCCATGTGTGCCACCGGAACGTCGCAAACAGCGATGTTCCACTGGCACACAGTGCTTGTAAATGAGCCTCTCAATCTGTATGGGTTAAGAGGGGAAACGAGGGAGATTCACTAGTTGTTGACATTCAGCTAGGAAGACATTTAACCAGGTCAGAGCAGTCCCATGATCCCTGTTAGACCTGACATCTTGGCGTTGTATTCCCTCAAACGTTTTGCCTTCATGTCTCCTTTTAACTGAATTCCTTATTGTTGCCTTTATGTCTATGTGCACTATACCGCTGGTGCTAAAGTGTTTGTACTCTCTCCTTCAAACATTGTAAAATTGAGCTACACCTAATTGCCACCTTTAATGTACTTTTAAGTCCCTACTAAAGGGCACTATATGTACCCAGGGTCTGTAAATTAAATGTGACTAGTGGGCCTGCAGCACTTATTGTATAGCCCACTAAAATAGCACTTTAAAACATGTCTCAGGATTGCCACTGTAGCTGACAGTGCAGTTTCAAACTGCTGTTTCAACCTGGGAAAATATAAATTTTGTCAGTCCTAAATCTTCCTTTTTATTCCTTATAAGTCACCCTTACGGTAGGCCCTAACAGCTCCTGGCGAAGGGTGCATGGTATTTAAAAAGTAAGACATGTGCACTTAAGTTTTACATGGTCGGGAATGAAAAACTTCTAAAGTAGTTTTTCACTGTTGCTAGGCCTATCTCTCCCATTGTCTAACACTGGGTTACCTTATTAGATTTAGTGCTATCTTTAGATTACGATCAGGCAGGAAAATACTTCTTGTCCTCTTTTTTAATGTAATGTAAAGTCCTCTTTAATTGTGAAGTCGGATTCTAAGTTGCAATCAGAAAAATGCCACTTTTAGAAAGTTGTCATGTTTGTGGCTTATCCATTCCTGCTTTCTGCCTATGTCCTGAGTTACATGACTGTGAAAGGCTCTGCTGCTATTTGTGCATTGCTTCCATACAGTAACACATAAGGAGCTTAGGTGTGGACAGGATGTGCCATCCTGACAGAATGACTGGGGGGAGCTGCACACAGCCTCTCTTACACTTCAAAGGGCTTTGCCTTCTACACACAAAAAGTAATCTGACACTAAGCCTGCCCTGACTTTTGTCACCCAGACAATTTGGAGCCTCAACAGGGGAAGAACTTTCCAGAACCAGATGTGGGGGTAGGACAGGGAGTTCCCCCACACAAAGGAAGGCACCAGGTGTAAATATTGGATCTTCAGAGGTACTTGTGAGAATACTCCCAGACCTAAGGAAATTACAGAATAAGGACTGCTCTGCTGCCAGAGGGCTGTCTTAATGTTTGAGATGGAAGACTGGACTGGCTTAACTTCATCCCAGGCTAACCCAGAGTTACTCCAAGAGTAGTCTGTTGGCCGACCTCCTGTGTAAGCAACTGGGAGACAACAAGCTTTAGATGCCCCTCTGCAACTTCCCAGCTGACCTGTTGTAACTAGACCCACCTGAGCTCTGCTAAAGTCTGCTAGAGTGAGCCCTGATCCCCAAAAGGTGACTCCCCGATACTGGACCCTTGGCTAGCATCTGAATCTACCCATCTGGGGTTTGGTTCCTTGTGACAGTGAACGAGTGGCGCTTTGTACTTATAAGTGCTATCTTTACATACAACATTGAAATTGCACATCTCATGTTCTACTGATTAGATTTTTGTCATTCTGGCATCATTGTATTTATCAAATTTTACTCTATTTTCTTACTTGGTTTGGGATTTTCCTTGTGTTGTGCTTTCACTTTATTACTGCTTTTGTACTGCAATAATACTTTACACTTTGCTTCTAAGTGCAACTCGACTGCTTTGGTCCGAGATACCAAAGGGATAAGTGTAGGTTAATTTGGTGACTTTTTGTGGTTAACCCTCACACGGATTGTGGTTGTTGCCTGAGTGGGTCTTCCACCCCCTTCAACCAATAACCTAATGTCATACAATCTGTGCTTCTGAGAGTCCTGCAAAGAGGATATTGTAATCAATGATGTGGGAGGTGTGGCGCAGCGGCCATAGTGGCTGACTCCAGAGTGCGGGACTCACGGTTCAATTGCTGGTGTCACCTCAGCTCAACACCATGTGATTCTGGGCAATAGCTCACTTAATCTCCCCGACGGCCCCCAGCGCCTTGAAACCTTAAGGGGTGATATGTTCACGCTTTACAAAATATGGATTAATGATGTGAAATGCTGCCTAGTGGTTTAGGAGGACCTACAACATTTATTTGTCTTCAAAGATCATGCAATATGAAACCATAATTAATCCTGTACTTCTACCAGAAGCCAGCCTGTCAGGAGTCCAAGAGGCCATTTTGTTCCACATGCTATTGTAGTTGTATAAATATAATTTCAACAGGTATGCAAGCTGAAAAGTATAGGTCAAAGATTATTAGGGCCATTGAGGTACAAAGAAAGATTCTTTAATAATATCTTGACAAAAATGTTCTTCCGTGATTTGGACATTAGCCAGTTTCAAGGCAATGATTAAAATAGTAGACTATCTCTATACAGGGATATAGGTAACCACCGCATATATTTATCTGGACTAGGGTCCAGAGGTGATTGTAAGGGACAGTTTTCTTTATTTGGCAACTTTGAGAACAAGGGTCATGAAAACTAGTTGAAACTTAGCCAGAGTGGTAGAAGGAGCAGTCTTAAGGGTGATGCTACTGCAGCATCTTGGTTTAGTAAGGCTTTCTGCCATGGTATTGCTTCGGAGTGCCCACTTTTTCTTCTGGAACACTGCTGCAACATCATGACACATGCCTGGTACTTGCAGTTCGTTAACTATTCTAGTAATTCGACATATTTAGAGCATTGTAGTTTTCTTATCTTCCTAATTTTGTGCTGGTACTCTTTAAACGTTCTAGTGTATTCTAACTTGAGTTCTTCTTTGCTGCAAGATCTGAGCAATTAACATTCTAGTTGATGTTGTTCTAATTCGCATGTTGCAAATATGAAGAAAACCAAGATTTGTTTCTCATTCGAGTAGAGTTTATCTTTTGTTGTACGGGTATGACAGTGCCTGGAACTTGGATTAGGGGGACATTAAACCCATTAACAATGTCTGTAAGATTGAGTGTTTGAGAATTTGTTACATTTTTCTTAGGCCTTTAGAGCAATCTCATAAGGATGATCTACAGAATCTTCCTATCATGATTGTTTTGAGGAGTTTTTAGTTAAAACTAGATGTTTGATAGAAAAAGGAATGTCAAAGTGATCCCTCCATGTCATTGGTGTGGGCATGTTAATGCATATTTCATCAAAACTTGAAACTTTGGAATCCAGAAGGTGATCCACTGAGTGTGTGGGTTCAGATGACAAGAAACAAATTAAATATAATAAGAGCCTCTTTAAACTTTAGTTCGTGCCCAGTGGAATTTTCCAGCCAAAGCTTCATGTTCCCAAGCATGATGATATGTTTGTTTGGAGACAAAGTGAGACAATTTCTTCATTAAGTTGGTCAAGTAGGGAAATCGTAGTATCAGGGGGCTGGTAAAGTCAAACAAACAAATGCGTACATTTTGATATCCATATAAAAGGGGAAATTATCTAAATGAAGGTCAATCC
This sequence comes from Triturus cristatus, assembly GCF_964204655.1. Classification (NCBI taxonomy): domain Eukaryota; kingdom Metazoa; phylum Chordata; class Amphibia; order Caudata; family Salamandridae; genus Triturus; species Triturus cristatus. Next base: position 1,531,302,117 of record NC_140591.1, read on the forward strand.
AAATTAAAAATAGAAGGCAGCAGTTATTTAAAATGCATAAGTATATAATAATAAAGGAAAAAATTGCCTCAAGAAAAAGAAAGACTCACCTGAGTCACTACGTTCAGCGCAGTTTCTAATTAACTTAAAATGCTGATCCAGGGAATACTGGAAAATAATCAATACAGAATTCCATTGGCCCAAACCCCATTTTGACTACAAAAGAAAGAGGAATTTACAAGATATTCTCATACACACTTGACCCAAACAGAGAGAAGTGAGGAAAGAATGCACCACATCTGCATGCGTCCTTTCCCACATAGTAGCCCACTACCAAGTGGATCCTGCTCCGTCTGCCATCTGATGACAGCAATGAAAACGATGGACCTTAAACCAGATCTCAAGTGGACGTTAGGTAGGCAATCTATATTAGCTCTTCCGTCATATAAATGATCACATGTCCCTGCCAATTACGATATATCGGCATGACATGTTGGAAGGTAAAAACTTGCATTTGCGAGGACAGGAGCAATATTAGATGTAAGAAATCCACCACAAAGATGAGCAGTCATTTCCTAACAATTGCACACAGTGCCAATGACGTACCATGGACAGTACTAGAAACATTGGGGAACACAGACACAAATGCGGAAAATAATCTTCTACAAAAGGAACAACGTTGGATTTACCACTTTTTATAATGGACTTAATGACAATATTCCATGGGCCCAAGTGACAGGAAAAAACCTGATCCTGATGCACCAATAAACCAGCGTATATAACACCAGAGCAAAAACGAACAAACAATTTGTAAAGTAGTTTAACATTTTATAAATGACATAGGTAGGAACCACTACTGAATAGTAAACTCAAAGTATGCCCTCACCCCAAGGAGTTAAATAGACACCAAAAAGCCACAACATGCAGAAGTGACTACATTCATAATTTTATAACTATACCTTGTAATTGGGGATTCTCTCAATCCAATGTGTAGACACATGACCAAGAAGAAATATGATCCTTGTCCCCATTTAAATATCAAGAGGAAAGTGCCCCCCTTCTCCTCACATTCAATTTATTTATTTTAATTTTATACAATAAATTTATGATCATGCACAGGACCGGGCAAATTGAGACATTAGCTCTGCCACATTACTTTTAAGAATGAAAATAATACCTGCTTTCCTTATAACATCCCCCCTTTTAAAGACAAAACGGGTGTCAATATACACGACATCACATTAGACATTGAATCGGCATACAACGCTGTATTAAAATGTATCACAAATATGTTGTGAGCTATCACGCAAAGAAAACAGACCATAAGTTCCCTCCCGTAGTCTGTTTTCTACGCCCACTGCGAAGGACATCCATGCTTAATTAAAGTCACCTGATAGACAGTGCGCTGTTAAAAGCACATCTGTGAGTCACTCCCGGTAAAATTCAGGACGCAAGGGACATATTTGAACACAGAGAGATTGCTACTTAAGAACGTCGTAGCGATCAACATGGCTGAAACATGTAGACCTGTATTAGTTGTGATGTGAGGGACACCTCATATATCCTTTGACATATAATCTCTTCTTTTTAATTTTACCCCTATCCATTTTTTATTTAATCGTAGAGTTTTTTGGTTAGGAGGTAATTTTTATCCCATTTTTTGTTGACACAGATCCCACACAGTCTTTCCAATCAGGTAGACTGCCTCCTTGTGAAGAAAAAAGACCTGATGATGACGCTATTGGTTATTAGTTCATCAATGGTGGTCAACAACATACCATTGACAATACGTAGCTGGTGAGGGTTCCAAACATTTTTATTTTAATGAGATCCACTGATGAAATCCGGTCTCACTCTTTTTTGATACTTTTGGTAACAATCTAGGAAGCAGAGTGGGAAATTGACATTCCTTGCTTCTCTCTTCCTCCATTTGATATTTGCAATGATCCAAACAGCACCAACATAGAAGATTATGATATTTTAGTATGCAAGGACTGGCTAATTGTATGGAAAACCCCATCCCAAAGTCGCTGGAGCCTTGGACAATCAAAAAAGTGTGGACCCACCCACCCCCATCAGTTGCATCTAAACCACTAGTCTTGATCAGATGTAAACATCCTGTGTAACCTATCAGGCATATAATAAGCCATCCATTTGGATAGAAACACTTTTCTCTTAATGTGTACTGCTCTAAATGATCTATGGCCTATCTCAGAAAGGCACTGCCATTCCTTAATATCATACCTACAGTTAGTTACCTGAAAAACCTTTGACAACAACTTAAGTAATACATTCTGGATGGCCTGTTGCCGTAGCATCTGGTACCAATTTCCCACTCCCACCAGCTGGTTTCATATATACGAAAAACAATTTGACAAATCTCTTCTTTCATTAGAACATAATTCGTTTTTAAAAAGCAAGTTATCTGAGTAAAACTAAACCATAGGAACTTAGTCTGGTTTCTGAATTGTTGAATTAGTAAATCCCATGAGATTAGATTCGAGCGGTTCTCAAAGTCCCCTAATTTCTGGAAGTCTAAGGCTTGCCATGACTGAACCATCGTCAGTCTCAACCCCCAAACCTCACAGTCCTGCAAAGGAGTATAAGTATGACATACCGGTATTTCCCAGAATTTGAAACAAGTCTGGATATGTGAAGCTAAGGTCTCAAGGACCTTATAGCTCATTTTCTTGGGAAGTAAGGCACCATGGAGAAAAAGTGGTAAGTGTATTTAACTTTCCCCAATCAAGCGATCGAACAAAAAATTATCGTAAACTGTAGTATCTGATGCTAATTGGACCAGAGAATCAATTAGGGCAGCCTGATAATATGTCCTAAAATGCAGCAAAGCTAAACCTCCCTGCATTTTGTAAAGTTACAGAACCAACATTTTAACCTACCTGGGGTTATTACTTGGACCAAACAAAGCTTCTAATCATTGTATCAAGTTCCTAAAATAAACATTTGGTATTTTTAGGGGAAGATTCAGAAAAATAAATAGAAACAGAGGGAGAATAGCTATTTTAACCAACACAACTCTCCCACCAAGAGAAAAAGGCTAAAGAGACCATCTTTTCAGCAACCTTCTAGTTTTGACAAGAGTTGTAATTTAAACGAAATAGCTGTGAAAAATCTTTTGTAACAAAAATCCCTAAATACCTAACAGGGTGCTGTGGGACTGTCTGTGAAATAGCGGGGAGCTCAGTACGAGGTGAATTGTATAGTAAGACCTTGGTCTTAGCCTGTTTGACTTTATATCTCCCAATTCGTGTAAAATTATCAATTTCATTAATGGCATTCTGGATGTTTGAACTCTCAGCCCTCAAATCTAAAATCATATCAGGCAAATAACTTGATTTTCACCATCTCCTCAATAGGCAGGAAAACACTTGGATTCTTGTGAACCCAGGAGGCTAAAGGTTCAATCAAAAAAGTGAAAAGAAGCTGGGGGAGAGAGGGCTACCATAATGGGTGCCACTGTTAATTTTTACTAACTCCGCCTCTTGAGAATTAATCATAATCGTAGCCTCGGCACCCTGATTGAGGGGCATATTATCAAGCCTTGCGTTAAAATTATCGAGCTTTGGGCTCTCCAGTTGACAAGGGCAAACGCCTTTTCTGCATCCATTAAAAGCATTGCCGCCTTCTCTTTATTAACTGTACAATAATCAATGGCTTGTATCAATTGATAGGTGTTTGCTGCCATCAACCTTTTGGGCAAAAAGCCATTTTGATCCAGATGATTCAGTGATTGTGCACATATTGCAAACTCCCTTCCTGTCCTTGGATCCGGGAATAACCCTCTCCCACCTCCCAAGGTACCCTACCCTCACTAGGTGCTTTGTTATTGCACCCAGCTTCCCTCATGTGACCCTCCCCTCACTATTCACTATGAAAAACAAATAAAGAATCATACATGACTACCACCACTGTTATCACAACACTATTCCTTCAAATCAACATCAGCATCTACTTGCCATTACCATTTTTGAGATTTCAAAAGTTTTGAGAGAAGAGCCTGTGCTTCCTTAACCACGATGAACACATGACATTGTCCATTGGCAAGGACTTTTAGATAGACAAACTAGTCCTTGGAAAGTTTTTCACCGCCGAGCATCCGTTATAGACAGATCAGAGAACACCCTTATATAGATGTTGTTCACCAGAGAAAATGACTTTCTGAGGTCAAGATCTGTTCTTTAACTCTGTAGTCTGAGGAATTAACCAGGATTGTGCGTGTGTATTACATGTCTGTAGAGTGACGTGTTGGAGCCCTATGTGCACTCATGATTGTGAGATGAGCAGGGGCTTCTGAAGAAGGTACTTCCTAATCAATTAATCCATTAACTGACACATACTCTGGACCACAACCTGGGTCTCCCTTCCCTCCGGTAAACCAGTAAACAGGAGAGTTGAGCAACTCACATGATTCTCAATTTCTTCAAGCTTGTTTTCTAGCTGGTGAACCTTTTTTTGCTCAATCAAGAGATCTTTATTATTTGACACCACTCTGTCGTCCAGGTCAGAAATTCTTTGTTTGGGCTCTTGGACTCTTTGCGGCACTTTTTCAGGATTCTGCTTGATCCTGAGCAGTCTTAAATTTAGCATTTCAATCTCATGGGCCTGTTGCTGCTTAAGTTCGCTAATTTCCGTTAATATTGTCTCGACAATACTTTTTGCACCTCGGGCTGCGACATAGAGGCCCAATTATTACTTTCATTGCTGCAGTTATCGTACTCGGCAGACATAGCCTCCATCTTCACTTGTCTGGCCTGATCCTGAAAGCATGTCTTTCTGCCCATCTCTCTGCTCGACATTGCGCTGGGTTACTAAAGGTGAACATGCAGGGGAAGAACTTAAAGTTGCTTTAGACTCAGATTGATCTGATTAGTCTAACTGTTCTTGATTAACAGCCATACTGGAAAGTGGGTGCTTTCTGGCTAATGTTTCTGCGAGCCGTTGTGGCCAAGCGACCTTTTACTGCCTGTCGCTTTGATTTCTGGGTTGCAGGAATACTATGGGTCTTAGCTGCCTGTTTGGGATGGAGTTGCCTCATATTAAATGCAGTTGAAGTGCTGATCAATCCCTTGGGTGCAGCCCTCTGCCGCGACTTCTTGTGGCCGACACTTGCTTACTTCAGGACATCGGTGGTGAGCCAGCAGTTAGCTTTTTCCTTTCACTGGCCTCTGAGTCTGTTTAGAGCCTCTCTTTTCTTGTGCTGAGACCGAAGACTTCCCCACACCATCGAAAATGCCAAAAACTGTGGGGACGCTGACCTCCAGGCCCTCACGCCACCACCACGAAGCAGCACGTCCGAACAGCAGCAGCAGGCAAATGCGTGCACTAACACGAGTAGTAGGGGACACATACAAGGTGAATGCTAGCCATATGCCATGTGGGCTCTCCCTGCTGCCTCCATTACATCCAACTGCATCTCATGCTTTGGATAGCCCATGGAGTACGACAAGGTAGCGCAAATCACTGGTTGCCTTACTCTGCGCTCGGGAGGCATTCCATGGACGTTTTGGTGGGTGTTCCCACACAACACCCATGGATTTTGATGCTGCCCCAGATTTACAAGATCATGGAAACCTGGGGAAGCTCTAAATCTTTACGCCTACCAATGTGAGGCATAACGAGGATAAATATCGTTATTTCTCCTTGTTTTTTCCTCTTTCTATGTGTGCTGCATTGTGCAGCACCCATAAAAAGAGGAAAACGCCTCTTAGGATTGTTTCTGTGCAGAAAGGTGCCCTTTCCTGCGTAAAAGCAGTCCTGCCAACAGGACAGGCACCCTTGCATGACAGTGCAAGGGTGCCTGCGTTGGTGTTAGGATGCCAAAATTGTGCCAGCACAGGGGGAAAGGACATGAATGCACCGTATTGCACAAATACGGTGCATTCCTGCCCTTTCACTTTAGCGTAGGGCAGTGCAGCAAGCTGACTTGCTGTGCTGCCCTGCGCCAAATCCCCATAAATGAGGGCTTATACTTCCATGAGCTACTTCCAAGTGCATGTTACATAACATGGGTTTAAAGATCAAGGTGGTGGATGTTATATTATGGGTTGAACCTGGCTCATGTCTGTCTGATCTAAATCCGAACCCTGAGGCAGTTGAGGATTTTGTAAAGATTTGCTCAGCTCTTCGAGCCCAGCTCATGACCCCGCCGCGCATAGTCACGGTGGACAAGAGATGGTTTGACCATGAGTGTTCTCTGGCCAACCGTGACCTGCGGCGTGTTTTATCTTCCTGCCCGAGGAACTTGACCGACGTGAAAAATGCTAGGATTCGATATAAATTGGCCATTAGTAGAAGGAAGGAGGAAATCCTTCGAAGAGCGCTGGGAGGTGTTAGCGCAAACCGCTGATCGCGGAAGGGGGGACATCTTTTGGGCCGCGGTCAAAGATTTGCGCTGTTCAGGTCAGCTCTTGACCCCATTGGACTGCACCATTTCTGGAGCTGCCTGGGTGGACCATTTCTCTAAGATTGATGCCGCCCCGCTCTCAGCAATAGCTACTCCAACATTTAACCACCCTCCGCGGGTAGAAATATCATTATCGGAGGTGGAAGAAGCTATCGCCCAGAGCGCGGGGAATAAGGCCCCAGGCTCGGATGGCCTTCCTATTGATATCATTAAAGCTTACCCTGATTTGTGGGGCCCTCTTTTGTTGAATGTTTTTAAAAATTTAACTCTTACCTCTCCACCACCAACTTGGTCATCGAGCATAATAGTGCCTATTTTCAAAAAGGGAGATCGGTCCCAACCATCATGTTATAGGCCTATCTCCCACATCAACAACACCCTAAAAATGTTAGGCAGAGTGCTGTATAACAAAATCTTGACCTGGGCTGAGGATAACCATATCTTGGAGAGTTGCCAGTTGGGTTTCCGCAATAAGGTTGGCACGGCTGAGCAGTGCCTTAATCTCAACCTTATTTTGGGTAAATATACTGTAGCACGTAAATCCCCAATTTATCTTGCTTGTATGGACTTATCTACCGCCTTCGACCTCGTTAACAGGTCGATGCTTTGGAGGGCTTTACTGAAATATGGCCTGGATGAATCTTTGGTTCATTTCCTGGCCTATCTGCATAGAGATCTGAAGGCCTGTATTAGGATTGGCCAAGGGGGTGAGGTGACTGAGGTGGTAAGAGTCCATAGAGGGGTTAGACAGGGCTGCGTCCTAGCCCCTCTTTTATTTATTATTTATATTAATGGGCTACATAAGTATCTGGTTTCCCTAACTGGTGATGTCCCCAAAATAAATGGCAATTACCTCCCCGCTCTGCTATATGCAGACGATGCGGTCCTGCCGCACCCCTAACGCATTACGCATTCTAGTGAATGGTTTCGTTGACCATATGGACTCCCTAGACTTAAAGACCAATTTAAAAAAAATCTTTTGTTATGTCCTGTGGCCCGAAGAAACGACATATTGGTAGCATTGTAGTGGGGACAGAGAGACTGGGGTCTACTAGTAGTTTCCCGTATTTGGGAGTGGTCTTTGCTGCGAACAACTCCTGAAGTGGGCATATTGCCCACTCCAGGGGTAGGTTCTCAAAGGCCATTAACTCAATCCTGAGCCTCCCCCGCCCTAAAAAGACCGGCGCGCTGGCCGCCACCTTAAAAATATATAAGGCCCAATGCGTCCCGGTTGCTACATACGGAGCTGAGGTCTGGGGAACCGCCAGATGTTCACACATACTTGCTGAGGAAAATAGATTTTGCAGGAAACTCCTCTGTGCCCCCATTTCCTCCCCACACTACATATGCCATAAGGAATTGGTGTTGCATTTTATAGGGGACTTTATTCGCGCTCGTCCTGCTCTTTTTTGGCTGGCGATCTGGAAAAACCCTGCCGCCAAATTGACTAGGGACATCATTGAGGATTGCTTACTATGTGAGAGAGGCATGGTCATTCCTTGGCTCTCTGGGGTGCTGAGGGCTCTTCGCAGTGTGAATTTTCAAAATGTTTTTTCTAATCCTACCACTACCCAGCTACCACCTAAGTCTGAACTTAAACAAGCTCTTTATACGTTGTTCAGTGATGAAAGGGTCGCGCGAGAGTCCATGAAATCTAGTGTTTCTAGATATCTAGCTTGCAATCTTTTAACTTATCCCACACCTAGTTATTTAACTCTTCCAATGAGTCATTGGGAGCATTGCTTTATATTCCGTCTTAGGACAGGTACTATCAAATATGCTCTTAGTTTTCCGTTATGGAACTATAATGATCAATTTGCCGAGCCATGCCCCTGCGATTGTCGTAGTGACCAAACAATTTTACACTTTTTATTCTTTTGTAAATTTTATATTAAATATATTAAATGGTTTTTAACCCCGTATTTTAAAAATCTTAAACCAATCAGCCTGGACCTTGCATTTTCGATGATATTGACCCTGGATGATCATGAACTTGTTTTTCGTATGAGCTCCTTTTTAAAAACTGTGGTTCGTGCCCGATTAACTAGGTCTTAAAGTTTGCATGGATTGCTGTTTTTATTTTGTAAATATCCTCATATTGTGTATTTGCAACGCTTACTGTATTTTGCGCTTTTATGGATTATTATTAATCCGAATAAAGTTTTGAAACTTGAACTTGAAATGGAAGAATGTAGGTTTTGTCAAGCTCAACGTATATCCAATCACAGGATTTTAGTATGGACTCAAGGTTTAAAGATCTAGGGCCTAATTTATATATTGGTGGTATGTATGCTTCGTCTCCACAAGCAACCAAGTATACATACCTCCAATATGAAAGTTTGCCCTCCCATTTAAATGCAGGCAAACCTTCAGTTTGGCCATGGTGGAGACATTTTTCTCTCCGCTGTGGCCAAACTTCTTTTAGGGCCATTTGAGAAATAGCTACCAATAGCCTGCCAAATTTGGATGGGCGGTCAAGTAGTAATTGTTTTAATATTCTGACTACCACATAAAACCTGGTGATAAGGAACAGTAAAATTGTTATAAAGCTCCACTCTGCCATGGTAGAAGACCCCAAGATGAGGGGTGCATTAAGTGTTTTCTTTTCAAAAAGAAAATCCTGTTTCAGCATTTTCTTTTTGAAGCAAAAAAAATAATGTTTGCTACAGGGCTGTGTCCTACTGACGCAGCCCTGTAGTAAACATTAAAATGCATTGACAAGAATCGCCATGATGGCGGTTCGTGACAATGCCTTTATAAATCACTACCTGCTTGGTGGTCATTTAAAATTTGCCAGATGGTCTGTCAATCATGGGATGTAGTAATTTATTCCATCCCCATGGCAGAACGGCTGTCCACCCACCATGATATAATTCAGCCCCCTTGTTCAAAGGGGCCCTTGATGGGTGTTCCTAGTTGGCAGCCTGTACAATGGAAGCGTATTATCTAACACTGTGCCTGGCGAATATTGAGCAGCATGACATGCTTTTGGGTGCAGAGAGACTCTTGGTTTTTGCTCTGCTTGTCTTTGGCACACCACCAGTGCACCCACTGCATGTGCCCACTGCATGAGGTTGTGCTTGCGACATGGCAGCATGTTAAAAATGAATGACAGACAGACTGTACTGCGTGCTACAATTAAACCTTCTGCTCATGTTAATCAGACAGAGAAGCAGCAGCATTCTATTCAAAATCACTAGATACCCAGAAACCTCAGTCAGATATCAGTGGTTCTCAGTGACAGGGCTTGCTCAATTCCTGGAAGCTCTCTGACATTCGTATTGGCCAATGTTCCTCCAGCGCCCTACATGACCAGTGTCCTAATATCACTTCACGCACAATATATACAGAATTCCAATAGAAGCCCAGGTTCCCACCAGAACATGGGCTTCTATGGGAATTCTCTGCGGCATATTATCAGGCCCATTATCGTCGCTTTAGCGGCAGTTTCCTGGTGAGAACATGGGCTTCTATTGGAATTCTCAAGGGCATATTATTATCAAGCCCATTTTCGCCGCGATAATTTTAACGCCGTCCTTGATAATATGCCCCTTATTTGTTAGATTTGAGTCAGACCCGAATCCACAGAGAAAGAAAAGAAGCAAGGTGTAATATCGTCCCTTGCTCAACTATACAAGGCGTACTGGACCTCAAGAAGACAGAAAAATGCCATGAGGATGGTATGTCTCAGAAACATTCATCTTGAAATGTAATTACTGTACAAATGAAAGCAGCTAAACACACACCCCCTGGACACCCGTTTCTATCAATAGAATCACAAATAACTCTTTACAAGTATATTTATATGCTAATAATGGCAGCCACCCACCTGTGTGAAAGAAAACAAATTAATGTGAGCAAAAGGCCACAAAAGGGAAATAGAAATATCCTGAAACTACCATTCGCACAACGCAATATTTAGTTCCATGGACAACATGGTTTGAACATATATATGTTCATACAAATCATTTGGTACATTTTAACACTTTTAAAAAAAATGAATCATTACCCGAGCATAATAATACTCGATTGATGTGTACCGATTTTATTTTACATTTAAATTTTTCTAAGAGTGTGCCCCTTATTGGGCACACTCTTAGAAACTGCACCCTCACTGAGCTATTAAAAGTTAGACACTTCAGCTGAATAAGGACTCAAAATATTCTATTGTTGTTTCAGCACCAGCTCGTAAATGCCCCTTTATTCATCTTTTGTGACTTTATGTAAATTCACTACCTTTAATAATGTTGCACTACATTTTGAGCCACGTTGTCCAAGCATTTGCAAAGCAATCACACAAAACTGACGTTTTTATAAAAAACATATGTTCTACTCCCTGAGCCTATAAAGGATGCATTGTCCTAATACGATGGCTTCAAATAACAATTCACCTGAGCACACAATGGCACATACAGCAGCATTATTCTGGCATCTTAAGAGACATATCGCATAGCTCCTTTTAGTATGTGAATATGAAATCGTTTGCATTTATTCATGAAAATCAAACACATTTTACATTAGTTTCTGGTATTAAAGATTTTAGATGCTAATGTAAATTATTCTGGCCCGGATATTGACATGTGACTTTTGCTTACAGTACCAGTAGTTGAGGAAAATATTTAGACACCCATTCACAAAGGCATTTTGATGTATATTAAATTGCTCACCAGTAGTACTCTTGTGGTACTCTTTTACATACTGTTGCATGCCTCTGTACATTTCTTCTAATATATCTGGAATGGTAATAAAATGGGGATAGCCAGGGAATATTCATATACAATCAGTACAAATAGAAAGGGTGGTGCCCGCTTTGCTCTTTTACTAATAGTGAGTTGGGCAAATGCATGTAAGGGTGTGTAAGAGAGAACTCCTGTAGAACAACCTGCACTCATTAAAACATTTGTGAATATGCCACTTAGGGCCTTATTATGAGTTTGGCGTTCCCGTGGACTGCTGCATCAGCAGGGTTTGTCCGAGTATGGTGAACTCGGCGGTCTCATAGGGGTTACAGGGGAGCTGCACCACCGTCCGTATTATGGCCTGTTTCATGAGCGGACCAAGGCATTCCGACTGCCAGCTTCAAGGTGGCGGTGACGAAGGATTTGGGGTGCATACTCACCCCTTCTTTCCCTTTCTCCAGGTCCCCCTACACAGGAGGATCTTCACCCCGAGGACTGCAACCCTGTTTGTTGCGATCTTCAGTTGAGTCCTTTTTGGACCATATACCCATTACCAGAACTGCCCACACATGGGCTGAACCCTGGTAATGGGTATATGGTATTTTTCCGCATATATCATACATATGTGTGCACTGGACACATCTGCAGGTGAAATGCACACACAGGCATCGATATACATTTTAAAAATACTCACCACCGCTGCACGATCCCTGCCTCCACACAACTGGCCCCGTGGTCAACTTGTAATATGGCGGTCTCTGGACCACCAGCCCTGTTGGCTGCTGGAGGACGCAGTCCTATGGCAGTCAGACCGCCAAATGCGTAATAAAGTCCTTAGTATGTTTTTGTCAATCTAAATCTGAAATGCCTTTTAAATAATATCCAACCTCAGGATGACCCTGAGGTTTGTAATACAACTCTGAAGTGGTTATGGCTCAATTCAAATACAGCAATACATGTTTTTATTTAAGATGATCCGTCACTAGGATCTGTGTCACTTAAAAGTCTTTCCTGCTGTCCTGCATCCACAGATGTGCAAAAGATGGAATAGAACACATTTTTCCCAGAAGTTGTTAGACATATTGCCCCTCACATTTGCTCACCATAAATTCCTTAGATATGTAAATAACAAATCAGAAACTTTTCTTGTCACTACCAAATGAATAGAAGCCACTGATATTTTGGACACCTTCAGGTAGGAAAGTAGACAGGTAATTTGTTGACTAGCTACCAATGAATAGTTAAGTCATCAAGATACATTGCTTATCTTTTATTAATGATTGATGTTATGTTTAAACTTGTGGTTATCAAAGTCTAATGTTCCAAATTTGACTGACGTTTGGTAGGTTTAACTTCACCCAAAAAGTCAAACTCCATATAATAAAGGTTTTGAAACGTAATTGTTACTGGTATGCCCCACATTCATTTCCAGATATATAGGACTTTTAATGTAACACCATCAATAAATATAAAAAATGACATTATACCAAAATTACACAATTATGTGAGGAGCGTAACCCAGCATTTAGAGCTTCCAAAAAGGACATGAAGCTATATTTAGTGCTATGCAAATAGTGTTACATGTAACAGAGCAGAACAGCAGCAGCCAGTAGCTGCTAACACTTGCTAAATTCTTTGTTCCTGTGCTCTTCCAGTAGGATTTTATTCCCCATAATTACACGAATGGGCGCAATTTTACTCTGATGTAATTAAAATTTTGCCCAGGCCTACTAATTGCCACATTCTAAGGGACTTATTATGAGTTTGGCAGAATGGGACCGCCCGTCAAACCAGTGTGCACTCCGCCCCCCAGGTTTTTACTTTTTTTGCCACTGGCAGGCGGTTCTTTGGCGGTCCCACAACAGCGTCTATAAAAATGCACTGCAATGGGAAAGCCAAAGAAAGTTGCTGCAGGGCATGGACTGTGCATTCCATGCCCTGCAAGATCTGGGGGTGCATGCAGACATGGGAGCACACCATATTCCCCCCTGCATGCACCTCATGTCCCAGAGGCGATATTGGGCCCTATAGGGCCTCCATGTTTCCTCTCTGCACAGTTTTCATGGGGGGCTCACTGCCATGAAAACAGTGGCAGGCAGGAACTCGTAATATGCTTGGCAAGGCCTCAGCTGCCTCGCCAAGCCTATTGCTGCCTCCAGATCGCAGCAACAAGTCGTAATGGGGTGGTCAGACGTTGGATCGCCGTAGTCATAATAAGGCCCCAAGTCTTCTGATTGGCTGGTCAATCCCAGAGTTCCATAGATGTGCTTGGACAGTGTTGAGCAACAGTGTCCTTTCCAGGTTCAAACAATATAAAAGTTAGAGGACAGCTGGAAAAGACACGGAGACAGTTGACCAAAAACCTTTAATTTATTTTACGTTTATTAAACCAGAATAATTCAACTAACATCAACCCAAAACATCACAAATGCAACGGAGAGAAACAATGAGCAGTATCAATTAACAGTACAAAGTGACAGCTTTACAAAAAGTTCCACAAAGCCAAATTATCTTTGTAAGAAAAACAAAAACTTAGAATTATTTAATTAAAAAACACATTCACATATTTGACTGTATAATTAACAAATAAAGGAGTTTTTTTATATATTAGACTAAAAACTACATTTTGAAAAAATGGTGTATGGTTAGTGAAGTTGTTGTGCACACTGCGGCTACTGTACGCAATGTCGGTGATACATTAAAATGTTTAACTCTCAGTAGTTTCTGCCATGGTCTTGTATCCCCAGTGGTTAAAACCTTCTTAGTATAGATGCTTTTTAAGGAGCTCTTTCCCTGTGCTTTTGTCACTTTGTTGATGCAGTTAATCAAATACAGATGATCATGGACTGTTTCATTGAACAAATATTACTGTGGTAGCTTTTAGATTTAAGTATGAATCTTTTTTTATAGAGAATAATTATCATAGATTAATATGCCTGAATTGCTGTCACAGTACATATTTATGTAGAAATAATGAACAATGAAGTGATAATTGATGCATCATTAAATAGGTTAGCATGCCTCTAGATGATAAGCATATTAAATCTAAGGGGTGATTCACAAAGTTTTGTGGAGGGGATAAAGTGTACTCATGCTTTAAAAGAATGAATGGGTGAGGGAGTGAGTGAGTGAGTGATATAAAGTATACATGACAGTCAAAGAATGGAGAGAGGTGGCTGCTAACCAGAACATTGTCTCCGCATGAATAACTGCTCTGTCTAGCTGCCTTGTAATGGCAGCCTAATAGACTGTCTGACCTTGTAAGAGAGTCTCAAAGCTATATGATATGCAGGACACTTGCATAAAAAGCTGTATGTCATTCAATTAGGATGGGTGTTTGAAAACAACTGCATAGTGAGATAAAAATTTAAACGAATAGGAAACAAGTTGGATTCTTGCAATGCACAACATTTTAAAGTAGTATCCTGTATCGCACAAAACTTATTTATCTCACAGTCTGAATCTCTGCAAGAAATTGAGGCTATTGCAATTCAAATGGCCCACATATTCATGTGGGCAACCTATTCATGGGAATAGGGTGGCCCATGATAGCAGAGGCTGTATTTCTAAGTTGGTACCATGCGGGGACCTGGCTCCAAATTGCATAGGACGAAGGCAATAATACATATGAGAGGAAACCTTTCTTCATTTTCTTGAGAAGGGCAAACTAACTGTTGGCAGGGATGATGTTTGATGGCAACGTTTGGTTCCGGTAAGTTGTCTATAGTGGAGGGGACTAAGAAGTACAAGGACACTCTGGGCTTCAGGGATAACTAATTGATGATCCATTTAATGAAACCTGCTAATAACAATCAAACATGTCAATGAACCTAACTTGAGTACTATTCCAAATCAACATATTATTAGTAGATAAAAATGTTTAAGTGCTGTGCTGTTAAAACAATATCTGAGACACAGAGGCCAACTCATAAAAAACAGAACAGTAAGGGGATGAGCACAAAGAGATTTAGCTCCCGCTTAGTAATCACAGACACCTTATAAATGAAATGTATCTTCTGTAGTTTAAAACTATCTTAAAATTGTTCCACATTGCAGTTCAGAGAAATGTTTTAGGTAGTATTGGGTAAGTATATACCTACTTGTTTACATGTCTACAGTAAGTGAGACCCATAAGAGTGTAATTTGTGAGCATAAAGTGTGATAAATATGTACATAATGTGTGCAAGGCCTGCATATGCGATATACATAATTTAGGACTAGGATTGAAAAAAGGGCTTACCTAGGGGGGTGTTCAAGAAATGTTGATAGAAATGCAATGCAAAGTTGGTGACTGCCTACAAAGCAGTAAAAATGTTGCATTCACGCACTATAAGTATTCATTCTCTACATGTTAAAATTTCCTAAACTGCACCCAAATGACTGAGGCATAAGAGGTGTAGAAAGTGTGAAGAATGTCACCAATCAAACCCGTTTTTGAAGCGTTCCAAGTGTGAAACCAATGATTATGTAACATAAAATATTAATGCTGATCAAATAAATGTACAATATCACAAAACTTTACAAAGTCTAGGCATGCATAACATAGTTATTTAAAAAATGTAGCACGCATAGGATTAGGATCTCATACCTCCTACGTCCCTACTGTATGTGAATACCATATGCATCGACAAGTACTATATACATGCATACATTATACATTACACAAGCAAATGTGCATGATTTGGCAAAAATACTAAACTATACACATCATTAAGCATTGTGTGCTTTACATGCCTCATTTGATACTTTGTGAATCAGCCCCTAGAATTTTAATACTATGTTTTTGGAAAACATTCTGTGGTAGAGCAAAGGGATTCCATGCTTACAGTGCTCCACTTGTGTAGTTTAGCAATTCGATGCTCATTATTGGCTCACATTTACCCTGTCATTTGTATGATAGCTAATGTTTGACTGTGGTATGTACAGTTCTTTAAACTAAGCAATGATTGGATCCAAGGCATCATGCAAAGTATGAGGTTGCACAACAACTACAAGTGGATGGAAAGTTTAGTAGCCTTGGTGAATGTGTATACATAGCCTTCCCTATCTTTGTTTTCATCCACTTAGTTTTTCTACATTACAATCGATGTTATGTAGTCACACAGAGATAAGTGAAATACAAATGGGTAATACAACTTGATGGATGTGCATCTATAGGTATGGTTTGGGTTTTTGCCAGATACAATCCAAACTTGCATCAGGCTCCACAAGCAATGGGGGCATATGAAACTTTTAATCTGCAAGTAATGGACATGCTGCATGACCTCCTTGTGCTACTTGATTTGGAAAAGGACCTGACAAATCTTACTGTGGCAGATACTTGGTGCAAAGTTGGTCTATTTTAAAAACAACCATATAAGATGACAATAAGAACAGTAAGGTCAGGCTGTGGTTGTCAGCACTTGAGTAGATTATTCACACACATTACTCATAAAGACATCAAGCAGTGACAGTTGCATGGCAATCTACGTGACACAGGTGGAATGATGCTATGTTTCCAAGAATCTCATCAAATGCTTAAGTTTATTTAATGTTCATTCAAATACACAGGAGACTAATTCATAATTTTCAGACATGCCAAAGATCTAGCAAGAAAAACTAGAAGGTGTTGATTGTTGGATAAAATTCCACATAAGGGCATTTGAGTTCTTAAAGAGCATTCTCTAAGAAAGTGGTACGAAACGTAGGAAAAGATTGACATGTTGTTGGCATCAGTCAACAGATTTCTTCTCACACAGTGGCAGACGTCTACACAATACAAAACACACATTTCCTTAATTTAATTAGCTACAATGGACTGGATTCAAACACTAACATCACTACTTTACATCTTGGTGTTTGTAGTTCTTTTAGGAATCATGATTTATTGACAGTCGGCATCAATTATAAGAAGGAATGTGTCTACCGTAGTTAGAAGAGCCAGGGATTTCAAAGGCAGCTTCTAGGCCCACCATGTAGAAAAATCAATGTTATGGTTGTATAATAAATCTTTAATGAATAGAGTGCATTAAAATAGATCTTCATTATTAATTAGATTTTTCATAATGTTGACGGTTTATAGTAAACACTGAGTTTACACCTCTACTGTACACTCGAAGTTGCTGAGCATTCTGATCACCCCCATGTATTGAAATTCAGATTATACTATTATTATACTTCAAACCATATCTTCCTTTTGTAAGTACATTTAGAAAGTAGTCTATAAAAAGGATACTACCAAAGCATTAGCATCACACTCAAAATGGAATTTGTGTGAAGTAAATGAAGGCGCTCCATATGAAGTTTGATGAATGTGGATGTAAATATGTATATATACATACATATATTATAAAAAAGAAATGCATTTTTCTGTTTTATAGGAAAATATCATCCTGTAGTTTATTTACGTAGTGGCAGTTCACTTCTACAGTATATTTTTATCTTGCTAATGCTACAATGAAAACCATGCTAATTCAACTGTGCAAATAAGACATTTGTTTCTCCACATTTTGTAGAAATGCCTAAGTACTGTTTTGACATGGATTGCTACAGTAAATAAACAACAAACTGTTTTCATCAGAACTGTTTTGTTCAAAAGGGTGGTCTCTGTTTAATCTGGACTGGCGTATATATGCCACATAGGGAAAATATGGGCGACTTCTAAAGGCAATAATTCTTACAAAAAGGAAATATGTATGAGGAATAAAAGACAAACTGAAATCTGAGCCTTACACTCAGCAACTGGGAGAAGATTGGAGACAATGTCATTAGCTAGCTTCTTATGGAAACAATTATTTAAAAGCTGGAATTGTAACACAACCCAACAGTAGGCAGGATTGTAAGATATAAAATGTATGAGTCTTCAATTATTTGAGGGTCTTTCAGAGGGTTTTTGCTTATTAAACAACTAATGAAAATGGAATACAGAGGGCAAATGTCACATAAATACATTATCAAGTGATTAATGGTATAAGCCCCTAGGGCATTACATCAACAGTATCAAAATAGCCCAACAACTTCCCTTGAACAGAAGAAAATGGTACACATTTTTCAAGACTTGCTTTCAAAGTCCTGTTTTTGGTCTCAAAGCAAGCTGTATGCCTGGCCAATGAAGTTCCATATATAATTGAATGGATATAAAGGGTTGTCTGTCCCTGGAGGTGGAAGAATGATTGGTCTCTGTCACAAAAACAACCAGCTCAGATAAAACAAATGTCTTCATCAACAAACTTTGGAGGGCCAGGACCTAGGATACAATTTTACATAGATGTTTCCATTAATTTATTTCAAAAGGTGGAGCACTGGTATTCAGATAATATATCTTTATTTTCTTCTACCATGTAGAAAATATTTTTATACAGAAGAAATATTTTGAAATTGAAGTATTACTTAAAGCTTCTATCTTTCTTAAACCGTCTGCATGTGACTTTAAACTGAAAGTCAAAAGCCTTTTCATAAGGTTGAATAATAATTTTGAAAAATCTGAATATTATTTTTAATTCAAAAAGTAAATTCTTTGTCATACCACATCTGCTTAATTATAGATTATTAACTATCTATTGCCATAGCTCGTAAAGGGCTGTTCTTATTCTTATATCATTTGTGATAGCTCTTTATTTTCTAGATATTTTCTCTAGAGCTTATTTGTTTATTTCAGGCAAAAATGCTGTAAAACCACATTAATGCATCTTAGATAACTTGGAATGTGCCTTCATTATGAAATACTTATCTATTTTATGATACTGTTAAATGTTATGATGTCCTTTCCATTCATCGCTCTGCACATTTTGGTTGCATATATAAATCACATCTTGGCATTTAGAAGTAATCCATATAAAACACTTGTGCATTCCAAACTAATTGTTGAGGTTGTAAAAGTATTTGGATACTTGCATTGTGACGGGACCAGAGAATTTGTTTTGTTTTCCTTGAGACTTACAGTGTTCGTAGAAATGTTCTGAAGCTCAATCACTTTACATCCAGGCCAGGGATCAAAGCTAAATGAAAAGAAACAGATGCAAGTCCTTTCTGAAATTCCGCAGGGAGAGCAGGGAAACTCGTTGAGGGAAAATAAAACGGATTCTACAGTCCTGGAGTAGCGAACTGGAAGCGGCCACAAGTATTAACTCCCAATTCTGATGACATTGGTATACATGTGAAAACATTCATTTTATTTGACAAACCAAAATAAAATCTATAATAAATCAAAATGATATTTTAGCGTACACTACATCTATTTGCAAATATGAGTCTTTGATCTAGTGATAACATTTTTGTTTTGACTATATTGCGTTCATATGGGACGGTATTCACAATTTAAGTTACACTTTTGAGCAAGTTTACACTTTGTAGTAAGTTTACTAGTTTTGATATTCATAAACTCTGAGAGTAAACACCCTGCAAAACTTCAAGTTATATGTCTCTATCCTCGGACTAAAGCAATGGGCTAACTCTTGTATGGGTGGGTGACATGCTTTCCTAAACCCCCTCCCTAACTCTCCCTAAACCCCTCTTATTCCTCCCTAATCCCATCTTACTAAGTGGTAAGTCAGTCCCTTTTCCCAGCCATTCCCTTGTGTCCCTCCTACATTTACAACTAAGCTCTATGGGGCAGATTTAAAAGAAAGTGAACCATCTGTAGAAATGCGTCACTTTCCGTGCACCAACATGCCAAATCCTTGCATCACCATGGATGCGCCTTATTTACAATACGGCGCACCATGGCGCAAGGATTGACAGATGCGTCAGAAATTCTGACGCATCTGTTGACGGAAAAGTCACGCATTGCTGGAGTCGTGTCGCAAGCACAACGCAACTCCAGTAATGCTCAGGGGCGCCCTATGCCTAACATGCTGCATCACTCCTTATGCCTGCTTCAAGCAGGCGCAGGGTTTTGACGCAGCATGGACGTAAAAGTGACTCAGGGAATCTTGTAGATTTCACTGCATCACTTTTACGGGGCTTCCTGGGTCAGAACGCACACCCTGCATAAATTAAACCTGACGCAGGTTTATGTGGCGCAGGGCTTCACAACGTGACGCATCTCCCTGGATGCGACTCGTTGTAAATGGGCCGCAACTTTTACGCTGCTGCTGCGTCACAAAATTGATGCAACGACGGTGCAAAAGTGACGCAAGGGGCTTGTAAATCTGCCCCTATATTTATATGTGCAGAGATTCTGCAGTCATAGGGGAGAATTCCCACACACCTACATTTTGTAGTACATCTTGTAGCACTGCAAAACATACTACAAAGTGAAGTGTAAGAATCAGGCTCATGATGCCCTACACCAATTATATGCACAGATATGTGTAGGCAATATTCATTCCTTTGCTGGCCTCTGAAACTGAAATTCTCTGAGCCATCGCCACTGGGACTGGATATATCTTGATCAATGCTCACCTAGAAAGGTTGTTTTCCTTTTGCATTTTCCTGTACTTTTTTTCTTTCATGCTCCCTTCTGAATAATTCTTTGCTTTATTTTGTCTTCATATTGCCTATTTCCCTTGAGTCAAAATGATTTTAAAATTATGATCTGAATTAAAGTGTTGCTTGCTCTAGCCTTTTATTTGTCTTGTGTACATTTTATGCACATCTTATTTGTCTCGCAATTAAGTCTAATCTTGTTGTGGTACAAGACTATCACACAAATATCAAAAGTGCTAGCCATGAGACTGTAAAGAGTTTGACTTGTCAGCTTTTCTCCATCCCAGGGTACATAAATGAGTAACATCAGGATGGGTAACACAAAGATACACTTTATAGAACCCAAAAAACCCTCCTCATGAACACTGAAAAGGGTAAACTAACTAAACCTTCGATTGCAATTATACTTAATCCAAAGTCACACACAAGATATCTTTATGCCTGCACTTCAGGAGCAGCATATATGGCCAGAGGTATAAGGAAAATATGTAGAACAACTGTGAGGTGTGTTAAGCATCTTTAGACCACAATCTTCACTCCCAGTCAGTGGAAACTTGACAGACCCTGCCTGGG
Organism: Triturus cristatus; assembly: GCF_964204655.1. Lineage (NCBI taxonomy): Eukaryota > Metazoa > Chordata > Amphibia > Caudata > Salamandridae > Triturus > Triturus cristatus. The sequence continues at coordinate 1,531,323,177 of NC_140591.1, forward strand.
GTTGCTATTCTTTCCTGTTGAACAATAAATCATTTAGAGACTTGTCTACTGTATCCAAGTTCGTTACTTAGGTCATGTTTATTGATGAAGACTAAGGCCATAGACCACTGGATCTTAAATTATATTTTGGTTCAGAAGGGACAATTATTTGTTCTTGTGTGACCTAATGACAGTGGGGCCGATTCACAGAGGCATTTATGAGTATATGAATTAATTCTTCTTTAATACTTCTTGGCATCTTCTTAACTACTTGTATGAAGTGGTACCAAATATTTTAAATGGGAATACTGGTGGAATATTCATATATAATCAGTGCAAATAGAAAGGACAATGTGATCTTTGCAGTTTTGCTACTAGGGAGTTTGACATGTTGAGGCTGGTTTACAAAGACATTCATGAGTATAGGGAGTAGTACTCCAGTAGGACTACACCACATATCCCAAAATAGGGAATAGTACTCCAGTAACCTATGCCACACACTCAAAAATGCCTAAGTGCATCAGCCCCTGACTTTGGTGTTTTATACCTAAATCTGATACTACTACAGACATTATATTACAATTTAATAAAATGTTCCATCTTAGGGGTCGAATACGATGTTGTCCGGATACTCTTCCGACCGAATCAGGTTCTGCGAGTCCGACCAAACAATTAACGATTACGATGCTTCCAGACATCGTTCAGTCGGTCTCACATTGACTCCAATGGGAGCCTGTGTTCTGAACGAGAACACAGGCTCCCATTGAAAAAAGGGATGGTTGGGGAAAAACTTGCACCCTGTGCTGGGCACCCCATGGTGCCTGCCACACTGTGCATGCATGAGAAGGGAGCACCCATAGGTACCCCCACTGGCCCGATTCGAAGGGCTCCGGGTGAAAGGGGCCTCCTAAGGGCCCGCAAAGTCAGGTTCCGACAGCTGATCCATGTCGGAACAACCAATTCAGAAAGGCTGTCCAAATCTGACATCCGAATCGCTCGGCTGGAAACGCTGTCCGTAGACCACTACGATTCAGCTTTGACCGACTCGGTTATTCCCAATGCCTTTCAGAACCGAGTCGGACAGTCCGAACGCTTTCCAGCCATCGTAATCGCTCGTTGGGAAAAGTGTTCGAATCGGTTGGAAAGGTTGGTTCCGAAGCGTATTCGGATGATTCGAATGCCGTTCAGAGCCTTTCCGTACGAAATCGTAATCGACCCCTTAGTGATTAATTGCAGCTAGCTTCTGATGTCAGCACTCCAAAGCTAGAGTGTCACATTCCACCTCTTACTCAAGTGACGATAAATATATAAAAAATATATATGGATGTGGCTTGAGGTTCAAAATGAACCCAGCTACGATGAGGTGAAGAGACAATGTAATGCCTTTCCTTGTATTCTATACACATACAAAAGCAGAGTAAGAAAGATATGGGAGACAAGGCAGAGAGATTGTTAGACAGTCAAACACAGAGCATAAGGAACAAAGAGACAAATTTAAGGATATGCCAGATGATATCAGAAGAAAGGTGGAAGAAATGTGTTTCAGCGTCAGTCAAGAACTGCAGTCTTCTGCATGGCAGCCATTTTGAGGATGAGAGCTAAACAAATATCTTGAAAAAAAACCATACTTTTCACTCCTCCTGGATTTCTAGAAGTGGTAGCGCAGTGGTTATTTTATGTAGAACTGTTAATACTGGTAATACAAAATGCATCAATGATTTAAGTCATACAAAAGTAGTACTATTTCATCTGTAGTACAAGGTTTGGTAACTCATTGCTGTACAATGTCTTCTTCTTTTCTTTACACACTGCCAATGGAGCTGATATCTAACGCACTGTATGTAGCGAGATGCAGAGTGACATTTAGAGCACAGCAGTAAGGTTATATTTGCTGCCCTAATCTAGGTTCTTCACAGGCCCCTGTTAAAATGCGAACAAGAAGCCTAGTGCACATGTATTACACAAAAACGTTAAAACAGGACCCTGTTTATCGGTCATTCATCTGTGGTGAGTTTGGGCCCTCTTCATCTTCTTCCTTATCATCTTTCATCCCTTTCAGTCGTTGACGAGCGAAATCTTCAAATACAATGTCGTCGTCACTAAAAACACACAAAGAAATGGAATTGCCGTTCAATTTTGGGACCAAAATAGCAAATTTAGCAGAATACTCTCCATTTGCATATGTGTCTTTTGTAAACTGGGAACCCCTATATATTGACAATTTGTTTGTATAGTTTTATTGAAATGGCTTGATCACTTTCAGATATAAAATGTGTTAATCCTCAGTACTAATAATTTAAGTTCTATGGAATTCAAAATAGAAACATCTGTCCATTTATTTTTTATTTCCAACCCTTGTGTGTTAGAATGTTCCTTACTTAGAATGTCCTCCATTTTGTTATGGGACGTAAACTCTTGAAACGGAATTGACATCAGAGGAGAAACTGAAGTGCCCTTAAAGAACCATGAAACCAGGCAAGGTGTAAAGTGAAATGTTGCACATTCTTGTTAAGAGATGGTAAAGAAAGTACAGCCTTTTTGACAATACCTTTATGGAGGTATTGGTAGGCTTAGATGCTCATCTTATGCCTAATCGTGGTGTTTTCAGCAGAAATATTTAGGGTTGTTCTTGGGAGAATTTGGCAAATTGCACATTCCTATATATATGTGCACACCCACAATAATCTGGGCCTGTGCATTGCAAAAGGCAGACAGTTGGAGATTTCAGTGGAATGCCAACCAGGCCACCTAGGGATAACCAGCAGCCATAGAATCTGCTACTTCTGCTAAATCAGCCAACACTGCAAACCTATTCGGCAACTTGGTGGTTAATTTCACCTCACGTTTAGCCAGCAGTTTTGAATAGCAACTGTATACACCTTATTAAATGGTCCTCGATCCACCAAACCCGTATTGCACCTTTGGGTTGTTTATGTAGCACAGTGGTTTGGTCAACTCATACTACATCCCTCTGAATTTAAGATCACAGTCCTTGCTGCCCTTGTACAAAATCAGATCCTGGATCCGAAGAGTGTGCCCCTATTAGTCTCTTAAATCAAAAGATATTTGGATACTTCATTATTTTGCAAAGCAGAACAGTGTGGTGTGTCTTCACTTATTCATCATGGAGGTCAGTTCTTAATTTGAGTCGGTGGCTTACGGTGCTCGGCACCAGCACTTAATTGTCAACATTAGCACTTATGACAGTCTGCCACATGGTGGCACTGTTTGCCTAATTTAAAGAACAGCTCAACAACCGTTGTTTATTAATTCAATACACATTAAAAATGAATAATACCTGCCGTCCAGTCCATACACATAGCTCTGGGGGCCTGGAACAGTCTGAATTGTCACTCTGCTAGGAGTGTGACGTCAGCAGTTGTGTTTGTACTGTCCATGGCAGCACTGGCAGGGGCAATGGGCGGGTCAAGCTGCAGTGGCCTCCTGACGAGATCCCTGGCACTTAATTTCTTACAAATTAAGCACTGATGCAGGCACGTTACGGAACACTGCTGTTGCATTAATCAATCAGCCAAACCCACACGTCCGATACCAAAATGGCTAAATACCTCATTTTACAGATTCCTTTCGGAAGAAAACGTTTATGATGCAAACAGTTCAACTACAATAGAAATGTGTTTGTATCTTCCCTGCTCTGGTGCAACAAGGTGGGGGGGGGTGGCTTTTATTGCGCAAAATACATTAGCGTAAATACAGATATTTCACTAGGGTTCAAGATATCTGAAAAATATATCCTAGACCTCTGTGGTACACAGGAAATACGGGTTTCATCTTCATTATGCCAGTGTTGCCATTGTACATTGCTTAATTAAAATGAGGTTCATGATAGTTGAACAAAAAAACACTAATAAAATAAATGAAGAGCAACTGCACCAATAAAGGCACAGGCACACATTACAGAGTTTAACAGGTCATATTCCATGTCATGACCCCAGTGCAGCAGAATTGACATAAAGAAAAACAAGCATTTGCAATGCAATCGGTCTCGCCTTTGGGACCTTATATGTATTTAGCTTTGCAGCACATTAGCCTGGGTGCTGAAACATCTACTGTTCTTTAACATGGAGAGAAAGTAAGCACCAAACTGCGTGACATGCCAGGTATGAGGAACACATGGAGAGAAATATTGCCTTTCAGCAGGAGATGGTATAGTCCAAAGCTCTGTTTTTAATATAAAATCAGGGCCTTTGGTGGTCATATCACTGAAAATACAAGATTTTAAAAAAATATTATTGTCTACGGGTGATCGTGGAAGACAATTTCTATGGACTGGAATCTAGAGAATGCTAAAGTGATTCTGGTATTTTACTGACCTCTGCTGGTCGTTTTCTATCAAGAAAGTTAAAAGGAGGCAGTTGCCAGAAAAATAAAAAAGAAAGTCCATCAGCTGAAAGCAATTCTGGTATTTTACTGACCCCTACTGGTCACTTTCTATCAAGACAGTTAAATAGAGGCAGTTGAACAGAAAAAAAAGTCTCTAAGTGGAAGGAGACAAGTCCTAGGGCTGATCTCCGGAGCCCACAAAGTACATGCAAATATGAGTACATAATAAAGTATATACAAGAGGTCTCGAATGCTCGACCTAATAAACCTGTTTATGGCCTCAGAGTCTACATGTTGACTTTTAAAAGGCACACAACTCCTCTCCTAACAGTTATTACACCTTTTCAATGTGATTTTTCTTTACTGCACAAAAGTAACCTCTTCATCATGGTTTTGGTTAACTCCATAAAAACAAAATGTAGAAAAAGGACCTGAGCATAAAGCATTTATGCAGATGTACAGAACGTATCGTGCTAGTATAAATTCTTGGTGAGGAGAGTGCATCATGAATTATGGCCCACTGGAGGCTTTGCAGCTCCCCACACCTATTGTGTTGATAATTAGCCTATTTATATAGCTATCCGGCTATCTGTGTTTGTACCTAACTTGTTCATAGGAAAACTGCATGAAATATCCACACGAGGGCACCCTTGCTTAGCCAAACATTATTAAACTTCAGTTTAACATACACCGTGCACAGAAAAGTAGAGCACATCATCATGTTTATTCATACACATGGCCAGGGTAAAATGAAATACAATACATGCAGAACGTAGAGATCATGCAGAAAAATACAGAAAAACTAGAGAAGGCTTACAAGTAGCGTGCACAAAGTGTTATCAGGCCGCAGTTTGCAAGTATGACTCACTTGGGGGCATATTAGCAAGGGCCATATCGCCCTATCAGCAAGCTGTCGTTAACAGCAGTTAACGACAGCTTTTAGGCGATAGCGACCGGTTTGGGGTCCGCTTTGCATGTCAGCGATATTTATTGCTAATGACATGCAAAGTGGGCGTACCCAAACTGTTAGCGACTGAAAGCAGTCGCTAACACAGCTATCGCCTATTAGCAAGGCAGGCGAAGCGATGAAAAAACTCACGCTAAGCGCGATTATCGCTATAACCTAACGCCTGCTAAAAACACGACTTACCTGTTTATTCAATGGGAGGGAGATCTTCAGGTCAAGTCCCCATTGGCGTTAAAGCGTGAATATCGCTGGATTTCCAGCGATATTCACGCATTTCGCCGCTATCGCTGGATATTTTAGCACAATGGAGAAAAACGTTGCTGATAGCATGTTTTCCCCTCTAAAATATCCAGCGATAGGCAGCGATAAAACTGAACGCGCTAAGTGTGTTTTGCGATAAATATTGCAACTTCATGCTAATAGGCCCCTTAATGAGTTAATCACAACGAGCAATAAACAGGACGAGATAACTTGAAGAGAACAACTTACTTTGTGTCAAATTCAATCAGGTTTGTGTCTACCGGGGCTTCGTTCTCTGGAACTAAACACAAGGTATCATTACACACTTGGAAACAACTCAAAAACATTGCCGTTTGCAGAACAGATAGCCTTATGTTTTTGTTAACAATTGTAATCGTTTTTTTTTTTTTAAAAGAAGTTTTTATAATTAACTTCATGTATTCATTTTCAAACATTAACAGAGCAGTTGTGTACAGCCAGCAGCATTTCTCAATCCAGGTGTTAACATTTAGTGGCAGAATCCAATGTCAAATCAGTGATAAATGTTTATCTTTGCTGTAAAGAACTTTGGGGCATATTATCAAGACAGGCGATAAAATTATCACCGCTTTAGCGCAGAAAACTGCCGCTAAAGCGGCGATAATGGGCTTGATAATATGCCCTGGAGAATTCCAATTGAAGCCCATGTTAGATGTGAAGGACATCTAACCTGACTTTCAATGGGAATTCCATAGAGCGTATTATCAAGCCCATTACCGCCGTTTTAGCGGCAGTTTTCTGCCACTAAAGCGGCGATAATTTTATCGCATGTCTTCATAATATGCCCCTTATAACTTAGCTTAATATGAATGATTCTCAGAGAGCAAATGCTTGAATAGAACCTGATCCCATTCCTTGTAAAAGCTGCTACCATGGAGAAGATGGCACTTTGGTCATGCATGATGGCAGAGCAAAAAAATAAACTTACAAGAAAACTACATCAGGGTACAAAAGTTGGGGTTCAAGGGCCAAATTCATTTGCTTACTCCTCGATTTCAGGAGTCCGTCAGGTGTGCCACATGAGTACGTCACACCCACTCAAAGCTACATTTTTCTTGATCTGACCCTGGATGTCTGTGTGATCATTAAATGCTGCTATAGCTGTGCTCTGAAATATTGTTTGAGTTAAGCTTGCTTTTTAACAGTCACGGAGACAGCTAAACTCATCCAGACGTGGTCAAGAACAACCAAAATCAGCGCAGAGATTTCTGGGACTCCATGCAAAATTCCATTTACCCTTCAGGCCCTCTGTTGCGCCTAGTGAGAAAGACGTTCTTGAAACTATTTGTTGCATTTTGGCTCCCTCTTCTGGCCTCTGCGGTGATAGCATGAGTAAATGCCTGCAATGGCAAGCCCCGGATTCAAATCCAGTTTACCTTCGGCTCCCACCAATAGGAGTGAGGGCTTGAAGCCCTTCACATGGAACTAAGAGCAGTCTCTTCCCTCGTGATATTAACATAATAACCGCCTGCTTTACTCCAGTATAGCTGAAGCTCTTTTGGACTTTTTTCTTTATTCATAGGGATATAAGCATCCCTGGTTGTAGTGAGCAATGTATAAAAGTATCCACCTCTCAGGAGCTTCTGAATCACACATCTGACATGAGGGGACAAACCCACTTAACATAATTTAAAAGGAACTCACACGAGAGCTCATACCCTTTACTCTGTGTTCACCTTAAATACGACTAGCATTTCGTGATGTTCTGTAAACTCTACTCATTTTCAAAGTTGCTAAATTGTGGCAAATTGTAGCACATCTTCGCGCTGGCCCTAGCTCGGAGAAAGGACAGTAATTGTATATGTTAACAGCTAATGCCCAATATTTTTGTATAGTGACTATTTTTTTAAATTTTCTAAAATCTCAAGTGCTATGCAATGAAATCTGAAGGAACGTGCGGCAGAAAATTGGCCTGCTAAAATCCACCTGAGTAAATCAAAGGTAAGGTGCAAATAAATTTAGTTTCTTTCCACACAGGGCAATTATTTTTCCATTTGAAGAAATCACTTCCATTACCACCACTGACAACAAAGTGAGTGTTTGAATTTACTCTTGTGAGTGCAAGTCTTCTCGGGCAGAAATGCCTGGGTGCTTAAGCATACACACAAATGTACCTCACAAACCCCCTCTGTGATACCTTCCCATGCTGAAATTGTCAGAGATTTATTCCTGTAAAAACAACAAGTTGATGGATGGAACGCTTGAATTAATCTCAGCCACCGGTATTCAGTCGCACCGCATCCCAATCCACAGTTTTTCGCTCACTACGCCACCTCAGTTAGGACCCAGCCATATGCAATTAAGTCAGGACCCAGCCATATGCAATTAAGTCTTGCCGCTGCACCTCATGGGAACAATGAACTGCCAGGTCAGGTCCTCCCTGAAAAGGACCCAAGCAACCTAGACCTGGTTTCTCCCTAGTTAGGGCTCACTGTGCCACTGTAACCAAGCTACACCTGGCTGAAGACTCCTAACTAGGGCCAAACCGGTCCTAGGTTGGTTGTGTTCCAGTTCAGGGAGGTCCTGACCTGGCAGTTCGGGTAGGAATGTTCCCATTGGAGGAGGGTTGAGACTGATTTGAATATGGTTGGGTCCTCAGCCCCTCTGCAGGTCCTGATTACATGAATAAGCGGCATGTCATTTGCACCCGCAGATGTTCACATTCTTTACAATAAATCGAATTATTTATACTCTTGAATGGGAATGTTTTATCGTAAACAGTGTTGTAGTGCAGCTCGTGCTTCTTTACATTTGTGGCATCCATGGCATTGTTGTAACCTTCTTATTTGCTTGCAACTTGTGTGTCTGTTTGATCATCATTTTTCCCACTGAATTCTGCCTCTACATAATCATTTTCACAATTGAGTCTTTCATTTATACATCACTCTGGTGATAGTTGTGCATATACATCATCATGTTCATGACTTGAGTCCTACTTTTTCCTTATCATTTTTACCACTGGATATTGTAGTTACATCATTGTTATGAGCAATTCCTATCTTTACTTCATCATTTTCACCACTAAGTCCTGCATTTAGATCATCATCATTTGAATAACTGTGCCCTGCTTTTACATCATCATTTTGGAACTCTGCAATGGCACACTAGTTAAGAGACATTCTCTCATACAATGGTGGATCAAACTCTGGTCCTACATGGCTAATGTCAGGTAATGAAGGCAAAACTCACCATCCCTGTTCAAAGGCTCTTCTTTGGGCTTTGGGTGCATCAATGTAAAAGGGAGCTCCACTGCGACGTCACTAAAACGTAAAGAGATTGGTGTTATAGTAAAAGAGCCAGGGCATAATCTCACTTCTAAAGCAGCCGCTTAGCATCTATGGATGTTTTTAGGTGCATAATAAAACCTTTTAGGGCTAGGCTCTTTTTCGAGAATCATGCAGTGACTAGGTATTTGGACATTAAACATGCTTACGTATAACAATAATAGCCATGCTGATTGGTCAGATATTTGTGAGTGGTCACTATTCTGTTCGAACACGAGGAATACTGCACCAGTACTCTTGGATCTTTAAAATGACTTGACCATCTTGTTGCGCATTAGAGGACAGCCTCACAGAAGATCTAGGGGGAAATTTGCAGGAAAATGCCAGAGAGCGGTGTTACGCCAAATTTGGCAAAGCCGTGCTCCGACATTTTCAAAACACTGGGTTGTGCCGTGCTTACAAAAATATGGTGCACCCCTGTGTTTACCCTAGCTCTGGCGCTAAAAAAGCTGCCTAGCACCAGCATAGGCACCTTTGCGCCATGTTGCAAGGGTGCCTGTGCTGCAGGGGCGATTGTTTATGTGTGGGACACACATAGAGTGATTCAAAATGATAATTTCTCCTCATATCGCCATTCTAAGACCAGGTATTACCGGGCCTTGGTTTTTGATGCTGCCCCAGCCTTGTAAATCTGGGGCAGCGTCAAGAAGCAATGGGTGTTGCGGTAGAATGCCCGCAGCAACCTCCATTGCCTACCCCTTTGTCGCAACAGACAGTGGTGGAAAGGGGCATATTTACAAAGTGTGTTAAGCCATATTAAGTGGCTTAGCACCACCTTGTAAATATGGGGAATTGCACAATGCCACTGGAGCATCAGAAAGAGTGACCCTCCGGTGGCTTTAGGGGCTTGTAGATATGCCCCCAAGTCTCCTTTCATCTCTTCCTGTCTTCATCGGTACATACATAGTGCTCCAGGGATGAAACCGGCATTTGCACCTTCTCATTGCACCTCTAGGACACTATGGTATCACTAAAGGAACCATACTTGGGTGGCCCCTTCTGCAATATGGATCATGTCGCTGATTTGAGTGCTAAGGAGGCATTACCTCATGAGGGCATCTTTTTATGGCCATGTAATATTACAGAAGCGGTTGCAGAGCCAAAGATGGTATCAGGGCTTGGACTGACTGTGTGACACACCGAGGTGGGCTACAGCCAGTAATCCCCAAAGGGTGCCCCTTCTGTGGGGATACAGTGGGGCCAAGGACCTCTGAGGCATCTCCTTGCAAGTGGATGCAAACAGTCACTACATCTGGATCTGTGACCACCTTGGAAACAGAGGCTGTGCTGCCACCTGCAGTGAAATGCATTCTGGCAGCCTGCTTTGGCTGTATCCACATTAGTTCTATTAACTGGGAACCAGTTATTGACTCAGACTTGCACCGGGATATCACTCTGGGGATGAGTCGTGCGCTTACAAATGCCATATACATACATACATACACCTGTCACTAATGTTCTGTTACCAGTGCAGGTGTTGATTTGCATCTGCACCGGAAACATTGCATTCACTGTGAACAGCTCCATCCAATTCAATTAAAAGCTGCATCCCCCTCTTTCTCTAAAAAGTTCTGAAGCATATCAGCCTCAAACATCATTACTTTAGCAGCTGTATTTCTAAGAAAGAGTCACAAGCCCACCCAAGCACTCTGAGATGTCTCCTGCTGTTTGTACCTCTTTGTAAAAAGAAACCAAATAAATTATTCAACAGATCTCAATAGTGTGCTGTTTAAAGGTGCTGAATTGTCAAAACGGAAAATGGAAAGCCCCAGTACTAATGCATGGAAGAGACTGGTGCAGTAACTAGGGCCTGGGCACATCAACCAGCCTCACACTCTAACCCCAGATTCTGCCAACATCACTCTTGAGTTTTACTAGGAAGTGAGAAGCTCATATTTTCTTTTCTTGTGATACAATGTGAAAAGATACTTTACAGTACAGACTAAGCATAAGGATATTGGAGGTTGTTCAGTATTTGCACAGAGGACATTAGTACTCATTTTTAAGCTGAGCAGATACCACACTAAGGGGCAGATCTATGAGAGGGTTGCATCATGCAATGTGGTACATTCGTGGCACAAGCCTCTAAGTCAGACTTTTAAAGCCATGCAAAGGCACATTGCGTCGTTTGGAGTGGCTTCAAAAATCTGGAGTAACTCACTGCAGCACAAATCGCTGCGTTGCATTACTCTTCAACAGGGAGGCATTCCATGGGTGTTGCGTGGGTGTTCCCTCGCAACTCCCATGGTTTTTGACACATTCCTAGATTTAGAAGAGCTTGTAAAACTGGGAATGCACCAACAAGATACGGCTCCCAAGGAGAGGTGTAACAAGGAAAAATATCTTTATTTCCTCTTTCTATGTGTTCTGCGTTCTGCAGCACACATAGAGGAATGTGCCTCTCGGGATTGTTTTTGTGCAGGAAGCGGCATGCAACGCAGACACCCTTGCACTATGGTGCCTGAGTTGGGTCTAGACAGCCCATTGTGCACCAGCATGGGGGGAAAAGTCAGGAATGCACCTTATGCCTTAATTACAGCACATTACTGCCCTTTTCAGTCACGCAGTGCATCGCAGCAAGGTGACACTTTTTTATAAATTTGCTCTTTCATTTCACCAATGATGACAGTGGCAAGCCTCAATGAAATTGAAGCAGGATTAAACTGTGGGACTTGTGTGTCCGAGGGAATGCAGAAGAGGTATGATAGAGGGTTCCAGGAAATATATGGGATTTGAAGAGGAGAGATGTGAGGAGAGCATTAGAAGAGGCAGACAGAATTAAGGATTGCATTTTATGAAACACAAATTAGGTCCCTCAGAGGACTCACTTGTTTCATTTGGGATTTAAAGGCATAATGAGTTTGCCATAACTGTGAAGTTGTCAAAAGAGATGGAAGTGGTGAAAATGGGTGGGTTCACATAAGACAGTGACTAGTGGGTAGTAATGGCCCTCCTTATCTCCAAGAATTAATTCCATGAGAGTCTGAAAATAAACTTTGAGCTGCAGGACAAGGGCCTTCTGAGGTTTGATTTAAAGGTTTAATTTTGTGAAGAGAGAAATATGAAAATAACAGTGTTCCATTCAACGCAGAGCTTTTTCGCTCAGTGGTATTTACTAGCCCTCGCTGAGCAGGCCTTTGCTTCCTGCACCGGTTACATTAGGCAAGACGCGGCCACAGGAGGATGCTACAAATGACCGGCGCATAAATAAAGAACACTGCTAATTTTCGTTGTTCATTAGCATTCTCTGTTCACATTTCATACCCAGGGACATTGCCTTTATTTCTCAGAGGAAATCACAGACCCTGGAGCCGGAAGAGGACAGCCCCATTAAGGTTTCCAACAGAAAGGGTTTAATTAAACTATTCCTCCTCTGCTGGAACAGTTGGCGCCTGCTGGTCGCTGTTTCTGATTTTATGAAATTTGGAGATGCTCAGTCTCTGGTGGGGGATGGGGGGTGTAGGGTCGGCTGTGCAGCCCGAAGCGGTAAGGAGCACTCAGCGATTCAGCCACAGCTGCACGAGATGGCACCATGAAATGGCGTCCTGGTGCAATTAAGTGGCGACAGATTAAATTACGTCACAGGATTACAATGTACGGACGATGGCGTTTTTAAATATAATTTATGACGTCTGTGCTGTGTGTGCTTCCTCAACTAGGCAGGAGGGGCATGGGGAATCTCAGTCCGTTTTCCTCATTGTAATAGAAATATCTGATTTCACATTAAAATCCTGAATTAAGACTCTTTACCAGTGCTGCTGGAAGTATTTTAATAATATTGGTGTTGGCCAGCAAAACCACCTCACTAAAGTCTTATGGTCCTAAAAGATCTATGAGTTACTTCATGAGCGAGATCCATCGAAAGAGTCAAAACACAGACGGGCACTTTCAGGGAAGAGGGGGGTATAGGGATCATGCATCTTCATACAGTCTGGAGCTCAGTTTCACAAAAAGAGGGCTGCAACTTGATATTGGAGGGATTGACTTTTAGAGAGTGCACCACCTCCATCAATAGAACCTCACTGTGACCATTAAATCACCAGAAACAACCACTGTAGAGTTGAATCAGTTATAATTGGTGCAAGGACTCAATCACTCTTCACAACATACTGTTTGGAATACTGATCCAGAATACACAACATCTACAGGAAAGGAGGATAGACTGCACCTGCATCTATGTGCATTCTTGAGATGGTAAAAATGGTCTCTGGTGGACTTTCCTCTCCGCCTCTTTGGAAATTGCTGCACTACCTCACAAGTCTGTCACATCCAGAAAAAGTAACCATTGCTTACAAAAACACAGTACAGGGGCCCAAAGTTACAGTAAACTTGTAATGAGGGTCTTTGTCAGGAGAATTAATGGTCATCAAGAATACTGTTATCGCAACATAAAACAGGTAAGAAGGGCTATTGCACCAGAACAACTTTGCTTACAAGAGGTACTGTGTGGCCAGTAGAGATAATGTCCGATAGTGCTGGCCTGCAATGGACTAATATTAGGGGTGTGCAAAGCTGTACGATTGTTTACTTGAAATTCCATAACAAAATTGTGAAATTGCACTTTTTTAGTGAAATGTGGCTTGCAGATACCTTGGGGTCTATTAGGATGGCGGGCGGATCGCCACCACCTGTATTGCTGTGGTGATACGCCCGCCATTTCCGTCCGCCCGCCTAACATTTCCCCCCGCCATATTACGATGGTGGTGGGGACCAAGGCGGACGGAAAGACCGTCTGCCAGTTTTCCGGCGGTAGGCAATCTGCCCGATTGCCTACCGGGCAGAAAAGACCTGCAATATGGTGGCAGTGCCTTCCAGGCACCGCCATCCATATTACTATGATGTCGGTCTCATGCATTTCCATGGCGGAGACTCCGCCATGGAAAGGCATGCAGAGAATGCCTTTGGGGGCCCATTGCGGGCCCCAGGGGTTTGGGGGGGTGGCTGGCTGCACTTTGCATGCACAAGGTGGCAGGCACCACGCGGTGCCTGTTACGTTGTGCATACAAATGCACAACTTGCCCTTTTAACATTGTGGAGGGTACTGAATACAGCACAGCCCACCACAATGTTAATATACTGGATGCGATCCTAATTTGCACAGCGGGACTGCCGCACCACTGGCGGCCGGTCCCAGCACCACTAGGGTGGCGGGCAGATGAAAGTCTGCCCACCATCCTAATAGGCCCCCAAGTGTAACTTTTTTCACACAAGCACACACTTTCCATAAAATAGCATTGCAAGATGCAGCCAGGAGACTTGATTGAGAATAAATTGTATTTTTCAAGGTACTTTCTACACAAACTATTTTCCTGGCAAAATTGCTTTCTGATAAATGTATTGGTTCACTGACACAACATTGATGTAAAAATGTCGATGTTTAAAAATATCGAGTAAAAAATATAGACAACAAAAATATTGACTCCTATACTTAAACAGGTAAGTACAAAAATATAGACTAAAAAATATAGATGCATAAAATATCGACTTTTATATAAATATAAAGTAAAATAATATATATTAAATATAATGTTAACAAAATAAAATAAATTTAATATACATTGGAATAAAATATAATTCATAAACATAATAAAAAATGAACACACAAACATAATAATCTATAAATATATATGTACATTAAGACAATTAATAAACTATCTTTTAAATTAATGTTAAAAGTTTAAAATATAAAAAATAAAAATATATAATAATGATTTAAAATATGAAAAAAACAGATCTATAATAAATGGAAACATTAAACTATTAAAAAAATATATAAACCTAAATTACTCGATATAATCAGAGCAACAGTAGGGTAGGTGTGGCAAAGTGTTAGATAGCGGAGGGACAAACATTACTAGCCCCACTCCAAAGAGTGCAACAGTAGGAAAAGTGTTGTATAGCGGAGGGGTAACAATTACTATTCCCACTCCACTGAGTACAACAGTAGGATAAATGTTGGATAGCAGAGGGGTAAAATTTACTATTCCCACTCCACTGAGTGCAACAGTAGGGGAAGTGTTGGATAGCAGAAGGGTAAAAATTACTATTCCAACTCCAGTGAGTGCAACAGTAGGGAAAGTGTTGGATAGCGGAGGGGTAAAATTTACTATTCCCACTCCAGTGAGAGCAACAGTAGGGAAAGTGTTGGATAGTAGTGAGGTAAAATGTACTATTCCCACTCCAGTGAGTGCAACAGTAAGGAAAGTGCTGGATAGCGGAGAGTTTCAAATTACTGTTCCCACTCCATTGAGTGCAACATTAGGGAAAGTGTTGGACAGCAGAGAGACAAAAATCACTACTCACTTATAAAAAAAATATGGATATTAAAACAAATCATAAAAATAAATAAACAATATTAAAAAAATTAAAAAATCTAATATATTAAATATATAAAAAGAAAACATATTCTAATATTAATTACATATAACAAAAACCTACAAATATTATATAAAAGAAAATATGTTTTTTTAAACTAACAAAATATTTACAAACAAAAAATGTATTAATTTAAATGTCTTTATTTTATTTCCTACTCTATAACACCACACCAAAAACAAAACACTTCAACATTATAAATTACATTTACTTCCATAATTACCATAATTAATAATCAATTAAAAAATATAATTAATAAAAAAACTAATACACATTCATTGACTACACACACTAACATTTTAATATCCACAACACACAGCTAAATTAAAATATAAAATAATAAAACACAATTAAAACTTATTTTTACATTAAAAAGTATTACTATTAACGACTAATAATAAAGTAATTAAAATGTATTAAATAAGGGTGGGCCTTTAGCCCTTTAAAAGTAGAAACAACACACACAAAATAAAATATTATCCAAAATAAATATCAAATAATTAACATTAGTTAACAAGTATATATTAATTATTTAAACACAAATTACGTCCCAACCTTTATCACTTTAAGCCCCAATACACACACAAAATTAATTACACAAATACGATCATTAATCACCAATTAATTATTTAAAATTAATTAACAACCAATTAATGCATCAATTAAAAATACATTACTTCCCACCCTTTACACCTATACACACCACAACACACACCTAACATTAATTACAAAATTACGATAATTAAATATCAATTAATTAGTTAAAATTCCTTAACAACCAATTATTAATTTATAAATTAAAAATAGATTACCTCACACCCTTTACACCTATAAACAACACACACCTAACATTTATTACATAATAACTATAATTAATTATCAATGAATTAATTAAAATTAACAACCAATTATTAATTAATTAATAATACATCACTTTGCACATGTAAACTATAAATCCCAATTAAACAAATATTAATCAATAAAAAATAAGCAATTAATTTCATATAATTAAATTACTTCCCACCCTATTTCCCTATAAACCCACAACCCGCTACAGAACTAAAATCTGAAAATTCAAATAAAAATTAATAACTATTAAAAATGTAACACATATATTAAAAATGCAAACAATTCTTATACAAAAAACATACATATAAAATATATACTAAAATACATAACATTAATTAAAAAAAAAATTTTTTAACAATTATATTTTTGAAAACGATATTGAACACTTCAATATTTTTAAAATCGATATTACTTACCTTACTTAAGTCGATATTGACCACGATATTCTTGCCGTCGATATTTAATACTCGATATTTGTGCAACTCTATATCTTTTACTCAATATTCTGTCTGCCCACCAAATGTATTAATTTCTTTTAAGATGAAATCAGGCAATTAACTTTTAAGTGAATTTTGTCACTGCAAATAATACTTCACCTCTGTCTAAAGAATATCCACTAATAGTATACCATAGAGCGGTGTTTCTGTAATATTTGACCAAAGCAAGCATTCAAAAGGTTGTGTGATAGTGCGTGAAGAATTTTGCAGTTCATGTCTACTATATAGGGTCCGATTCCGATCCGGGTCGGAAAGCACTCCGACCGAGCCGGATCCGGAGTGTTTTCCGACCGGGCCGGAGTCCTGCAGTCCGACCGAGCGAGTACGATGCGGCCGTATGCTGTCGGACTCGGTTCGGTCGGACTCCCATAGAAATCAATGGGAGCCGGTCGTACGACACGTACATGGGCTCCCATTGACTGAATGGGTACATCGCGGAAAAGTGCGCCCCCTACAGTGAGTACGCGTCGGTGCCATCCGCACCATACATGCCTGGGTCTCCTTCCCCCTGTGTCCGAGTCGTAGGGCTGCTGGTGACAGGAGGTCCGACACAGACCCCCAAAGGCAACCACCTGGACGATTTGCAAGCCGGACACTCCGGCTCGCACAGGCTGTCCGACGTGTGCATCGTACTGGCTCGGTCGTGAATCGCATCCATTGCACGCCACGGTTAGCTTACGACCGAGACGTACGGAGCGGTTCGGACCCGGAAACGAGTCGGTCGGTGAATTTCATGTAGCTCGCATCGTATTTGCTCGCTCGTACAGCTGTAGGAGTCGGGCGGAAAACACGCGTACGGCACGTAGTTTTTCTGGCCGGATCGCGTTTGGTGCCCTTCCGACTTGGATCGGGATCGGCCCCTCAGTCTTTTTCTTCTCATGTCAATAAGCTTGCAGCCACCTGCTTTGCTCTTTTACAGGTGCTAAGAAATGTTTTTCCTTTCATCCCCATTGCATCACACAGGTCAGGTCTGCATTGATTCTCGGCTAGATTATTGTGTTTGGGACTGAACAAAGGCTCTGCAATCTAGGCTACAAGTGGCACAGAATGCGGAAGCTCGCCTCATTCTTAAATTGTTGAGGCATCATTCGGTGGTCAAGAAACTATGCTCCGCTGGCTTCTGGTCCTCAAAAGAACCATGTTAAAAGCACTGTGTGTGGCCCACAAAGCACTGCACAACTCTGGTCCAAGATTCACTGCCATGTGATTTCAGGGCTATACCCCCATCGCCATCTGAGATCCAACAGCAAGAAAGAGGTGGTGGTCCCTAAGATCAAACATAGTTGGTAGAGACATAAATCCTTTTCCTGCCTTATGCAAAACCTTGGAGCTCATTTCCAGTGGCTGTTTCAGAAAACTTATAAAGACCTGTATGCTTTCTTTTTGACTTTTCTTCCCTGCTGACTGGATCTTTGCTCTGGCTGTAAGCGCTAAGATGCCCTCAGGTAGTAGTGCTTTTTGTACGTTCCTTTCATTTCATTTCTTGGTTTGTTTGACCTTACTAAATTACACTTCAATCTAAAGTGGTAATGGCCCTTATTGGGTAAAAAGTTGACAAAATGTGTGTATGGAAAAAGGCCTTGATTTATAGTTAAATAAGCAGGAATCAGTCGCTGTTATTCCCCATTCTGAAGTGAAACCTCAAAATGGCACATTAATTCCACGAAATTACCAACACCCTGTGTATTAGTAGCGCTGTGTGCAGGATCACTGATCCAGTGTTAGATTGAGGGACAATTTGTGTTATTTTGATTTATCATGCTTGTGTCAAATTTTGAGATAAGTGTAAAGTTTAGTATGTGAAGCAAGTAATTTTCTTATTATTTACGAGCCTTTCAAACTTCTGACACTCTGTTTATACTCTTCTAGAGGAGCATCTTACTGAATCCCTTTTTGGAGAGAGGATAGAAGCCCCCAACACCCGCGTTTTTACACACACTACACCAAGAAATTTTGTGGGATGAAAAAGCAAATTGGTCGCCTCATTTTTTCACAGATTTCGTCTATGAATCTGCACACATGCAAAAGGTATTTGTGCATGAGGAAAAGATTTTTGTAAATCTTCTAGTGCATTCCAACAAGACACAAAGGGGTATATTTACAAGACCCTATCGCCACGGAAACGTCACTTTTATGGACGTTCGTCTGGCCATAGGGGCTTTGCCTTATTTACGAGGCCCCCTTTCACGCTATGCTTTGCATGAAAGGGGAGGGCAATGGGTGTTACTGTGGGCGTTCCACCACAACCCCCATTGATTCTGATGCTGCCCCCTATTTACAAGGGAGGCGTAAATAGGAGGCCGCGCCAGAATTAAGACCAGGGAAAACCTGGTCTTACCCTTTGCTGATTTCATGTGTGATGCATTGTGCAGCACACATTAAAACAGCAAAAGGTCAATGATTGTTTATGTACAGGAAGATACCCCTTCCTGCACATAAACAATATTTTTTTTTAAATGCCGTTTTACAACTTCTATATGTGCTACTTAATGCAGCACACATAGAAGTTGCAACGTGGCATCGTTTTGAAACGGGAAGAATCTTTTCTGCCCCTTTTGTCACCATGCATTTAGGAATAAACAGGCTGACAGAAGAAATGTTGCAAAAATATAGTGGACTCGCTCAGTAACCAAGAGTGACTGAGCGATCTGGCCTGCCTCCGACGCCTCTGGGGGCATATCATCAAGGGGCGACGATAATATCGCCACTTTAGAGCCACGCTAGCACGTGATTCCTTGACGTATCGGCCCTTTTTCACACTCCTCGCATCGATAATGAGATGCAAAGGAGGCGTGGGATAATATCGCGAAGGCAGCTTCGCGATATTATCAAGGAGGGTTAGCGATAAATAAAATCGTGTTAAGTATGCCTCAACGCAAGAATTTAACGTCTGTTAAATTCCTGACTAAGGCATACCTAACATGGGGGGTGGATTGTGTGGCTAAGACCACAGGCCCTATCATCTAGGATATCGCTGTTTTCCACCATGATAGCTGGCGATAGGTATGCAAGCGCTAAGTGCGCTTTGCGATATTTATCGCCGGCCCTTGATAATATGCCCCCTGTAAAGTCAGGGAAAGGATTAGCAGAATGGAGCTGCTTTTACCCACAGCTGTGAAAATCAACCTGCACATAAACTTGAAAATACACAAAATTTTGTGAGCCAGCTCTAATGACTGGTGCCTCTCGCAGAGCCCTCAAACTCAGAAATTAATTATCTGCTGACTGCAGGAAGCATGAGTCATCCACAGAGCACTGTCAGGGAAGCCATAAAAAGCAGCTAACATAAAGAAACACTGTTCTAATCACATTCAAGAGTGAGAGGACTGAAAGTAACAATAGCGTCTCACCTCACATGCAGGCGGCTTCCTGACCACTGCAGCAGACATGCCGCCTGCATCACGCGTCAACAGTAACCCAAGCCCTGCAGAGATTACTGGAACAAGAGGCTTCCACCCAGGCTTGCCACAGTTGGTTTCCCTCCAGAAATGGAGCGTGTGAGATGGACTGTGCTGGACCATGAACAAGCCTCAGGGGAGTAACACAGGCCCCCTCAGCCCCCGCGGTGCGGGGAGGCCCGGGCTGCAGGGGGACCCCCACAGCGCAATACTCTGGCCCAAGAGCTCGGATTAGATCCGGAGTTGGTGCCCCTCCGTGTACATGGCAGGGGGGGGGGGGGGCCTCAGCTTTCGTTACGCCATTGACAAGCCTTCGAGGATGTGTGAGTGCAACGAGGCTGGTGTATTAATTGACCACTTCACTAGTCAGTCTTCAGCGCTTTTGTATATTTAAGTCCATACATATACTGAAAACAGCAAAACCACAGGTACTAAAATGCAGAGTGCAGGGGGCACGAGCCCTAAACAAAAATAAAATAGGTTGGGGGGGGGGGCGGGTTTTTCAAATTAGCATTGGCAGTGTGCAGTCACAGAGAGGGACATTGCAAGTCTATTATTCCTCTTTAATGGGAACAAATCGAAATTCACATCATATAAGCACGCACATGAGCAGTGTATGCTCTCATGTACATGTATTTAGGCACAACAATGTGGGGGATATTTAATGAAACAAGGGGAAATGCACGTTCACATTAACTTTTATTGGGAAGCGGAGTTTCCAGCGGGAGAAAGCTAAACTATTGTAATGCATGATATAGAATTAACATAGCCCTCTATGAATCTAACATTTTGTGCCTGCGATGCTCAGATACTCTAGGCAGTATTCTATTATTGTTTTCCTTTTGCAGGATAACATGCGGTATAATTAGCTGAAGATGCAGACGTGTGAGCCACTTTTTCAGCTATTTAATTTGCTATTGGGGGCATTTTTATTTTGGCGCTCATGCATATTCTCTATCCCAGTGCCACCCTGATAGTAGGCAGCTCACTAGCGATTCCTTTGATATTTACTGAATACTGTGCAGTTGGGGTATACCTGCTACTTGCTACCATATGGGTGTTTGGACACATAAACTGCAAAAAGGAAATTCGATGTGTTTTCACTAGCATAACTAAGCTGATTGTTGGTGTCTCATCATTTCCACTTGTTTCAGTTGGTGATTTTTAATATGTATATTTTCAAATTTTTTGTTTGCTGGACTCTCATGCTAATGTCCAGCATGACGTTTTCGGCATGTGAAATAATAGTAGATGGTGTAGCACCCAGGATAATGTGCTGCACGGCTAAATACTTATAAGGTCCCAAAGGCAAAATCTATTGACTATGACAATGCTTGTCTATATAGTGCCACTTCTCCTTACCAAGTGCTATTTCGGTGCTGTTAAACTGCAGCCCAACCAGAACACAATGGTTTACAGTAGTACTTTCATAATGCAAGTATTTGTGTCATATATGTGGATGCTGTAAATGTAGATTACAAGCTCGGTCTGGTGGCTCAGTGGGCTAATGACTCCACTGCAAGGACCTGTGTTTGACCTCATGGTCACAGGTTCAAATCCTGGTGGGTCCACTCAGCCTTTCATCCATCTGAGGTTGATAAAATGAGTACCATTGAATTCGGTAACAAGAAACATCTGTTATTCAGCGCCAAGATACCTCTGGGTGAATGTGCACTTTACAAATACACATGTCATGTTATTGCAGACATTGCATGATATTTAGTTTAATTTGCACACCATTGGTGCCTGTTGTGCTCTATTTACTACTTCTGCCTTACAGAAGAGGTACATGAGCCATTTGGTCAAAATAATCCACGGTACATGTTTTACTGGAAAAGACACACATCATGCCACTGCTGAGCATCTCTAACCCAGCAAAAGAGACACAAGGAAAAATAGAGAGAGCATGACAAAAACGATGTCCTTTCTTGCAGTCAACAATGGACACACGTACACAAGTGGCACTGTTGACCTAAAGAACACCAGCATCGGTTTCGAGGTACAAAGTCTGGTCTTGAAGATCACCAGCATTAAGGCAGAGATAGCAAAGATCCAAATGTACTTGACAGTGAAGTCAGCATCTATTGCTCATCAGCAGGACTGACGGTTTGCAAATTCTGCTGCTCCAATTCCTGGAGTGTAACTGAAACAAGAGAGAGCAACCACCACCAATTGTTAACCCTGTGTGGATGCAACATATATTTAATAACTAATAACTGGTGGGCTTGGCCCTTTTTGGCTAAAGTTCCCTAAACTTTTTGCTTTCCCCCTAGACCTTTTTTCTGACATGGTGTCGCCAACTTAGATGCTTTGGGCACTTTGCCACTGCAGATCAGTGTCAAAGTGCAAGTGCTCCCTGTGTAAAGCATAATGGTAATTGGTTGTCCATGTTTGGTATGTTTACCGTACAAGTAAAGTCCCTAGTAAAGTGCACCATGTGTGCCGGGCTAGTAATGCAAATGCTACTAGTGGGCCTGCAGCACTAATTGTGCCACCCACACAAATAGCCCTAAAGAGAGAACTCAGGCCTGCCACTGCAGTTCCTGCGTGCAGATTGGTAAACTGCCATTTTGTTCTGACAAGTGCACCCACTTGCCAGAACTTACCCTTCCCTTTCTATGCACATCAGACATCCCTATGGTAAGTCCAAGGTGCCCTCTGGCCAGGGTGCAGTGCATGTGAAAGGTAGGACATGTACTGAGGTGTGTACCATATCCTGACAGTGAAATAATCTCCATTTCATTTTTCACTGTTGAAAGGCCATCTTGCCCATAGGACAGAATGGGGAGGCTGTGTAATATGTTTTTCAGCCTGTCTTTCCAAAGGCTTAAATTGGAGAGGTGAAGTTTAGTATGCCTGAGCTCACAATGTAATAACACATCTTTTTATGAAGGTGGTTTTTGCACTGTGTGGTTAGAAACCACTCTTTTAGAAGTGGCTGGGTTTTTGCGCTCTAACATTTCTATGTGTTTCTGCCTAGTTGTGGATTGACTGTCTGGATTTAAATGTGATAGGATCTGGGGAATGTCTTGATCCAGGGGATGAGGTGAGACAGCAACAGGCTGACCTGCACCTGGAGTGTAGGGGGGAGGAGTAGCCCCTAGAGGTGAAGAAGCCTGGGTTGCTGCCATAAAACAATAGTCCCATATCCTGCTGAGTGATTGAGAATCCAGACCCCCACTAATCAAAGGAAGAAGGTGTCACTGGCAGGGAGGTACCCAAGACTGGTTTGAACAGGGGTCAGTGCCCCCCTGAACACAGACTTCAAAGGCATTTAGGGGTATAACTATGAGAGCTGAAGCCCCTGAACTTGGGAATTGGATTGATCAAGACTGAAAAGGATTGAAAACTACTTTGTGCTCAAGAGGAACCTCTGACAAGGAAGAAACTGCTGAATAGACTGAAGGAAAGGACTGACCCTTGCTGTGTGTTCTGGGGCTGGCCTGCAGTTGTCTGCTTTAACCAAAGAAGAGGTTAAAGGGACTTCGCTGTGTGCTGTATCCCCCTGCTTGAAAGGACTTTGCTGTGCTGTGTCCTGAAGTAACTTAACCCCAAGAGCCCGAGGTGAGCAGGCTCCCTGTTGTGGAAACTCAGGTACACAAACGTTTCCAGAAGCCTCTCAGCGACGCTGTGTGCATTTGCTTTTTGCAGCCTGAGGCCTTCGTAAGCTGTGCCCTGTGACCGTGGGCACCTGGAGTCCAAATGAGTCTCAGCGACGCTGTGTGCATGTGCTTTTTGCAGCCTGAGCCCTTCGTGAGGATTGTCCTGTGATTGTGTGCACCTAGCTTACAAGTGAGTCTCCGCGATGCTGTGTGTGTGTGCTTCGTGCAGCCTGAGACCTTTGTGAGGATTGCCCTGTGACCGTGCACACCAGAAGTTCAAGAGTGTCTCAGCGACACTGTGTGCGTGTGCTTTTTGCAGCCTGAGACCCTCGGAAGAATTGCCCTGTGATCGTGGGCCCCAGAAGTTCAAGTGTGTCTCAGCGACGCTGTGTGTGTATGCTTCGAGCAGCCTGAGACCCTTGGAAGAATTGCCCTGTGATCGTGGGCACCAGAAGTTCAAGTGTGTCTCAGCGACGCTCTGTGCGTGTGCTTTTTGCAGCCTGAGACACTCGGAAGAATTGCCCTGTGATCAGGGGCGACAGGAGTCCAAGTGAGTCCCAGCGACGCTGTGTGCTTGTGCTTCGTGCAGCCTGAGACCATTGTGAGGATTGCCTTGTGACCATGCGCACCCGAGGCTCAAGGGAGTCTCAGCGACGCTGTGTGCGTGTGCTTCGTGCAGCCTGAGATCTTCGTAAAGATTGCCCTGTGACCGTGCTCACCCGAGACTCAAGGGAGTCTCAGCGACGCTGTGTGCATGTGCCCAGTTGCAGCCTGAGTACTTCATTATCGTCATCAGCCCGGAATAAACCAAGTCGCATCGGAGAGAGACGCTCTCGGCCTCTCCCATTCCGGTAGCACAAGCCTCTATCCCAGCTGTTGTCACGGCCCATACGTGCCAAGGAGTGGTAGTACTGGGGCCGGAGCGGGGTGCTGCACTGTGGTTTACACTGGATCTGTGCTGGGGGCATATGGTGAAGGAAACTGACCGCGAGTCAGTAAGAGGGGCGGAGAGACCGTCTGGAGCACTGTGATCGGTGCTGGAGTGTATTACGCATTGCATTAATTCTGCATTACGAACTACCTGATTGTTGTATTACGCACTGCATTAGTTTGCCGAACAAACTACATGATTGTTGCATTACGCATTGCATTATTTCTGCATAACGAACTGCCTGATTGTTGTATTACACATTGCTTTAGTTTGCAGAACGAACTACCTGATTGTTGTATTACGCAGTGAATTAGTTTGCAGAACGAACTACCTGATTGTTGCATTATGCATTGCATTATTTCTGCATAACGAACTGCCTGATTGTTGTATTACGCATTGCATTAGTTTGCAGAACGAACTACCTGTTTGTTCCATTACGCATTGCATTATTTCTACATAACGAACTGCCGGATGGTTGTATTAAGCATTGCATTAGTTTGCATCACGAACTGCATTATTCTTACATTGTAAAGTGCCTGATTCTAGCATTACGAACTGCACAGCCTTGCATTAGGACTGCATAGGATGACCTAGAAGTGCTCATTAATACCAACAGAACTTACAAGAGCTGGCTTACCTAATAACTGAGCAAAACCAAAGGGGATGATGGATGGAGTGTTGAACATTGCAAGCATGTACCCCCAGTCAACTGATCTGGATTTAATCCATCGTCCTTCTTTAGCTCACTCTGCCACCCCGGATCAGACATGGCCATATGCAAATCAGTCTGACCCTGTACCTCATGGGAACTGTCCAGCCCGAACTACCAAGCCATGTCTTCCCTGGACCGGATAAAAAAAGCATCCTGGGACTGGTTTCTGGCTAATCAGCCGTCATCAGCCAGGCTAGCTTGAATCCAGTGGCAAAGTGAGCAAGGGACCCACGTCTGGGCATACCCTGCCACTTAGGGCGAACAAAGCGAAACCAAAGGGGATGATGGATGGAGTGTAGAACATTGCAACCACTCACCCCCAGTCAACTGATCTGGGTGTAATCCATCATCATTCTTTATCTCACTCCGCCACCCAAGTTCAGACATGGCCATATGCAAATCAGTCTGACCCTGTGCCTCATGGGAACAGTCCAGCCCGAACTGCCAAGCCATGTATTCCCTGCACCGGAAACAAGCATCCTGGGACCGGCTTCTGGCTAATCAGCAGTCATCAGCGAGGCTCGCTTGAATCCAGTGGCAAAGTGAGCAAGGGATCCACGTCTGGGCATACCCTGCCAACTTAGGGCGAACAAAGCAAAACCAAAAGGGATGATGGACGGAGTGTTGAACATTGCAAGCACACACCCCCAGTCAACTCATCTGGGTTTAATCCATCATCATTCTTTAGCTCACTCCGCCACCCCAGTTCAGACATGGCCATGTGCAAATCAGTCTGACCCTGTGCCTCATGGGAATAGTCCAGCCCGAACTACTGGGGTGGCGGAGTGAGCTAAAGAATGATGATGGATTAAACCCAGATCAGTTGACTGGGGGTGAGTGCTTGCAATGTTCAACACTCCGTCCATCATCCCCTTTGGTTTTGCTTTGACTTAATAACTGGCCAGGAGGTATATTACAAATACGCTTATG
This sequence comes from Triturus cristatus, assembly GCF_964204655.1. NCBI lineage: Eukaryota > Metazoa > Chordata > Amphibia > Caudata > Salamandridae > Triturus > Triturus cristatus. Next base: position 1,531,349,324 of record NC_140591.1, read on the forward strand.
TTGGATTTTTATCGTGTGGTCTCTTCGTATATCTTTTTATATATATTCTGTGTAGATATCTTCGTTCACTCCATTTTCGTATTTCACGTTTATTTTTAATCATGTATCTTACATTGATTTTGTTCTCTGATCTATCATACATAATTTTAAGTTGTGGTGTGATCAGAGTATGTTCTTTATGTCCATTGCTAAACAGCACACCTGATGCAACTGATAATGAGTTTTGTATTAGCACTTTAAATACTTCCTTCACGCCCTCAAACGTTGTCATGTGATCAAGGCCCCACGAGGGCTGAAACGCATAATGGTGGCATTGGTGTTGGGCACTGAATAAACGCTGGCACAAATTTATTCTGGGTTCGCTTCGTCTTTTCCAAGGATTTGGTTACCTGTAGGCGATTTGCTTCTTTTTATATAAACGTATACTTTATTTTATATGAAACTCGTGGGGAGTCCTTTTGTGGGTCACTGGGAGCATGGTTGCAAATACTTTACACATTTGCCTTGAAGATAAGCCTGGCTGCTCGTGCCAAGCTACCAAGGGGGTGAGCAGGGGTTATCTGAGAAGGTGTCCTTCCTTTCCCTGACGTGGAAGCGAGGATCCCTACTTGGCCTAAGGTACCTACCTCAGCCAACTAGGGAATACCGGCTCTAACAATAACCCTCAAGGGTTTTTTACTTTTCTGGTGTGTGAGGCAATCATACCCAGCAAAGGACATAAAGGCTATATCCAACCAATGGGATGATCCTACCTAGAATTAGTACAAGAGTTTAGACATTTGTTCAGTCAACCATTCTGTAGCTTCGGCATCTGTTCAGTTTACCATACTCGGAAAGCATTTTCAAAACACTGAGCTTTGCATATAATTACTTTATTTTACTCATTGAATGGCCTTCTGCAACTCATCTTGCAGAAATGAAAACAAGACCTCTGAGCTGGATATGGGGCACTTCCCTCTCCATTCCAATTTTATGTCTTAAGAAAAGGCTTAACATCTCATGCACCCCTTTTAAGCAGAGTGGGTCTGATTAAAAAAGAAAGTAATATATGTTGATCTCTCAATTTTAGACTTAATATTTCTATATGAACAAAAGAAAACAACTTTACCTAATTATATCTGAAAAGTGTGAATAGTCCTGTATTTTCTTACTTTTGTTAACAGAAACAAGTGACTTTTCCTCTGGCAAAATGTATTTCACTCCCCCAGTAAAGTTTGGGAGTAATACCTTCCCACTGCCCATCTTGAAAACAAGCCTAAGCTGCAATTTCTGGGTGTAAATGTACACTTCTTTGGAGAGTGAAAAGCTGCTTATGTATGTATTTCGATTTCAAAGGACCACCATTGTGAGAGCTTCTGAAATGCTTTCCTGGCCATCCCTTGTTTGGCCATTTGCCTGCCCTCTCTATGTTCTGATATTAAATATACAAAGGCAGAAATGCGACCGACCATACCTAGTGCAACTTCACTCAAATTCCACTTTTCAATATTTCTAACACTGGGATTCAGGATGTGAAATGTCGGACTGTGTAGTAAAGTTTTTGTGTACCCAAGTGAGGCGTAGCTCAGTGAAGGGATTTGTAATTTGCACACAGAAAATCAAGGCTATTACATGTTAAAGCTACATTTTTGTGATTTGTAATTGTATGCATTAGCATGACAATGCAATATAATGATGCTTCATGCAATATAAAACAAATAAAAATATATTCAAGTTTGAAACAATAATGAAGATTTTGTTCACAGCACAAGCAGAATGATATGTATGGAAAAAACTGACATATGAATAGTGGCTGTGGAAACTTTAGACTTGATCGATAAGGATTTGTAAGACAGGCATAGTGCATTCAAAAAGGAATTAAAAATTGTTTGGTTATGGATAAGTTAAAGGTTGATGTACAGGTCCAATTGTTAATCAAAGTGTAGAAGTTATGTGAGAAAACTCTCTGTTAGAAACATGTAAAGCTCAAGGCACGCAGGAAATGGAATGGCTACAACATTCAATGAAATTTGAAAATGCTGTTCAAGTTTGACAAGACAATGTACTTGCATAGAGGTCGTCATGCACAGCCAAAAACAGGCAAAGCTTAAAGCGTTACCTTGAAGCAAGATCTCCCAAAAGGCTGGCATTCGAGAAGCAGAGTGAACATTAGTCAAACTAGAAACTCCTATGTTGGATTCCTCATTTACTTGAAAGAAAGACAGTACATTTGTTTAGAAAATATTATGTCCTCCAAAATGACCTGGGGTTTGGGGGAGAGCTGGTTGATTTCTTGAACAGCACACACTGGATGCGGTAGACAACCCAACAAAATCATCCAGTATATAAATCCCCATGCTTCGGAATAAATATTTACATACAGTCACCATAAAAGTATAAATGAACAATTAATAACATAGAAGAGAGAACAGCATTTTCATTAGTAGCATAAGGTAACATTTTTCAGATCTTGGTTTATCTTACAAGCATGCGCACATTTCTTAAATAAGATGTGAAAAAAGATAAAGATTGACTTTCAATTGATCCATGACTACAACCTTTGGTTGTTTAAAAAAGTATCATTCTATAGAAAGGAGTATTAGAGTATTTCTTGAAAATGTGCATTGATGTTGATTGAAGCCAATAAGTTGCTAAAGTACAATTTCTGTTTTCTCTTTTGTCTCAGCAATCAATAGATGGAGGTACACCCAATACTGTGCCACAGTTGTACTATATTGGCCAAAGCCAGAGCAACCAATTGGTCTCCCAGCATGGATCAACATCCTCAAGGCAGATCAAGTGACACAATCTAGTGTGGAAGTATGTTATAGCAATCTTCAATTTAGGTCCCAGGTGAGGAAAATGTGCGCTTAATATAGATAATATCCAAACAGCCTTTGCAAATATTGAATGTGGCTAATACAACAGAAAAATGCAGCCATTACTTACAAATGCCAAAAGAATCAAATACATTTCTAATATGCAGATAGGGCTAAAGGAATAATTAAGATGATTTATAATGTATTTTCTTTATTTTGTAGCTCAACAGATTTCACTATTTTGAGCATAACTACATTGATTCATTATTCCTTTTAGGAAGCTGTATTACAAATGTATTCTGGAAGCATAGAAGAGATGCTCCATGCTTGGACATAGGCAGATGCCACCCATCAGCTGATATTTGCAACTGTCTCAGCCAAATAATGAAGCATTCATTTTAATATGCTAGGTATACCACAGTACCACAGTGGACTCTAACTATGTCAAGATCTCCTGCATTGGTCTTTAGAACATGAACTGGAGAACAAAAATATTCCTGTAATATAACAAACAGTTTCTCCCTTCTAGCGAGTATACCCTTCTGGATTAAGAACTTTCTTAATATCATTCTACATATAAATGTATGAACCAGTATACTAGTGAATTTGGATATGAAATACTGTGCTTGTATAAGAGCTGATCTCATCTGAACAGTCTTACAACCAAATATTGAACAACCATACTATGTATGTTCTTTTATTGTATGCTATCAACTGTGTAAGGAGCTAAAAGTCAAATATTGTCTTTTTATGTTGAATGGATGATAAGCAGAAAAAAAAAGTTTTTTGTTGTAGGTTATCAATTATGTTTCAAAGGACAAGCTTATTATAGGTACTACATTATATATGGCTCTTTAATGTTAAGAGGAAAATAAAATAAACACAATTGATACTGATGTTTTGTTGAAAAGTTTAAATTATGTTTTTTTAACTCTGCAAAAAGCATTTGTAATATTTTGGAGAATCTTAGGTATCCAACATATGCATGTTGTTCTACTGCACTTTGCCTCTCTGTATAATTACATCTGCTATATAATGAGTTATACAGAAGCAATAAAATAAAGCTTAACTTTCTATGAACCATGGAACATTTTAAGTTCATAATAGAATAACAATGATACATGTAATCGTGTAAATCAAAGCTTTTTTCTCGCATCCTTCAAAAAAAAGGCACCCTGCCGTCAAAATAATCAAGCTAGCATTTCTGTCTTTCCCTGTGGGTCAATCACTAAGGGGCTCATTACGATGCGGTCGGAAATCCTCTCACCAACACCGTCTCGGAATAGGGACCGACCAACCTGAGGTTGGCGGTTCCGACCGCCTGATAAGGATTCGAACGAACACTGCTCGATTGAATTCCCACTGTTCTCTATGGGAGCTTGTCTTACTGTTGTAAACCAGCTGTACTACAGGCTACGATAGAGAAATGGGTGTGTGTGTAAAATCCTGCACCCTGTGGCAGGCACCCCACGGTGTCTGCCACACAGTGCAGAGTTTTACTGGGGGGTACCCTAGGTACCCCCTCGACCACCAACTGCAGGCTGCAGAAGCAAGGGGGCCCTCCTAGGGGCTCCCCAAAGTCGCTTTCTGACAGCCTATCCATGTCAGAAAGGCCGGCACAGAAAGGCTGTCAGAAACTGACATCATAATCCCGTGGGGAATTCAGTGCCACCTTAAAGGGTAATGGGCCCTCCTACCAAGAATCACAAAGTAATTTAAAACACAACTCTGTAATTCCTTAGTGCAAAGAATTAATAAAGGTTCTATGGACAGGACACATTTTTTGCTAATACGGAACAATTTCCTGGGCTGTGCTCCATGTTAGATCATCATTTTTGTGTTTATGTTTCTCTGCAACTGCGTTTCAACTATACGAAACGTAATATTCCTTCACCCAATCTTTACATTTGTATGATACACTTCTTTATGAAGATAGAAACTCTTTCCTGGAACCACCACATATGGACTGTCCAAGAGATGCTTTTAGTCAAGCATGCCAACATTCTATGAAAAAGTGGAATGACATCTCAGTTTTCAAAAATAGTAACTAGCGTAATCTTGCCATCAAAGGCATCACTCAACAAACCAACCCAAAAATAAGTACCCGATGGACCTAATCACAAAGGCAAATGCACATATGGAAGTGTTCTTCCGTGCCCTGTCTTGCTGGCTGCCACCGTGCAACAATTCTTGTCTTGCTCGGACTCAGCAACAGTCTGTCATTTCTCCCAAAACCCCTCGTGGAATACAAGGATGACGACTCCTCTCAGAAAGTTTAAAGTGCTTTAATGTTGTGCAATCATATGCATTTCGGCTGCCTTGAAGCCTTGTTCACTGATGGAGAGGCGCCCTATTAGACCAGTATTTACAGTGTTTACTGCATGACGTGATAGAAAACAGTGAAAACATACTGTGCTTTGGTCACAGTGATTCCCTGGACGTTCTACTTTCAATTAAATCTACATTCAACTTGTGATAATTCACATCAAATTCATTACTGCAAATGCATTTAACCTTTGAAAGCATGATAGATCGCAGCAATTAATGTAGAGCTAGACATTGGTAGAAATCGAGAAATGTATAGCGATTGGCTGCATTGCGGCTCCTACCGCCATGTTGTTACACATTGCCTGCTAGCCTCAGTGTGCAGTATTCACTTCTGTTTTGCTGTTGCAACGTAACAGTGATATGTAAAACCCAAGTTAAGCATGTTGGTGCTTATTCTAGCATGCCATTACAATTGCTGTGATGTATCATGCTTTTAAAGGTTAAATAGAGTTGCAGTAATTAATTTAGTGTAAATATCACACATTGAATGTAGAGTTAATTTAATGTAGAATGTTCAGGTAATCACTACGATCAAAGCACAGTTTGATTTCACTGTTTGCTATCATGTCTTGCAGTAAGCAATGTAAATACTGGTGTGAAATGGCACCTCGCCATCGGTGAACAAGGCTGCAATTCAGCCAAAATGTGTTTGATTGCACGACATTAAAGCACTTTAAACTTTACTAGAGACGTCGTCATCTTTGTATTCTACGAGAGGTTTTGTGATGTATATGTACTTACTTATAAATGTGCTACTACATTTAGGTGCACTTTTTTACTATTTACCATTACAAAATGTAGATTTACACCTAAGTGTAGACTTCTATGCCTCCGGCCCCTGTAGGAGCCTCCTACAACAGGATTTACTTTTCACTTGTAAGTGCATATCACAACCAGTGTGGCATGGATCACCCTATGGGAAAGTATAGGAAAAATTATTAAAGTTTATTATTCTTTCGAAAGAAAGGTTTAAAACAATGTAAAATATTTACGATAAACCTGGAACTAATAAAATAGCTTTATACAGCAAATTGACTCATTAAATTAAATGTATATTAGAGAATTAATTTAATAAAATATATTTACTTAATTTATAAAACATGTCCTACATTTTTTTTATTCTCATCCACAATAATACATTTATTTTTATTTACTATGTATATAAAAGTGTGGGGTAGAATTCATTTAAATTATGTTTATTTTCTCCAACAAAAGTATACAGTAATAACTTCATTTTACTTCAAATTTAAGTTTGCTAAATGCTTTCAAATGATAAAATAAGTATTTAATAATTATATTTACTTTTAACATTAAACAAATGTAGATAATGTGATATGTTTTACATTAGTTCATATGGGTTATTATTGTAAGTTCCTGTATCCATTATATTTTACTGGAGTGTGTGTTGCAGTACCTGTGAGAGGCCATGTGTGGCACATGACTGACACCACGGCTGGCTTGGGGTATATTTACTGCGATTGTGTCACCTTTTTGCCTGTACTAAGTCTAGCAGTGCAGTTTATGAATGGCATTTGGCTTACTCTTTTGTGCATGGATGTTTGTAGTAGTCTGCCCCTCCTTAAACCCCGCATAACTTTTCCCTAAACCCCTCACAATTTGTAGAAGATATTTTCCATTTTCCCACCACCATCGCCACCTTCCAAATTTACTACTGAGTCATTTACGATTTCGCTAGGAAAGGCCTTTGTACGGCTCAGATCCGGATGGCTTTCCTAGAGAATTTGACTCAATAGAAGCCTGTGTACCCATTTCAAAGGGGGGGAACGTGCACCCTGCGGCAGGCACCCCAGTGTGCCCGCCACATTGTGCATGCATGGAAAGGGGGGACCTTTGGGTACCCCCTGTGACCAATTCAGATGACCCTGGGTGAAGGGGGGCCTGCCACGGCCACCCGAAGTCCTATTCCCACAGTTGTTTTATCCCAACAAAACCGAGTCGATACGGCTGTCCGAATCGTGAATCGTACTCGCTCATTCGGAAGCCAGCTCCACTGCGCGGCACAAATCGGCTGCGATCGAGTCAGACTGACAGGATCGTGTTCAGAAATGATTCGGTCAGCGCGGACGGGAGATTCACATCGTACTTGTTCATCCAGAACGTGGGATAATTCTGTCAGAAACATGGGCTCCCAATCGGATTTGGTCATTTCAGAACCTGTCTGGAGGCCTTCCGACCGAGATCGTAATCGGCCCATAGGTAGCAAACTGACATGTGCAGAGATCTCTGCATAGAAAAGATAGGAGAGGTGGAGATCTTCTACCACAGAATTGTGAACTGAATTTTGTAGTAGGTAAATATTACTACTATAGCAGTATTTTATGTACTTCAAAGTGCAGTTTGTGAATTGAGCCCCTAGTCTATGATACAGATCCCATCATACCAAAAGACATAACAGAGAGAGCTATTGAAAAGGAAACACACCTGAGAAAATAACCAAACACACAAGTGTGTTTGTTGAAGTGAACACCAAAATCAGCATGCTATTCCCCATTATGAGGGGGAACCTTGTAATAGGTGCTATCTATTGCACCACAGAAAACCAAAACCCTATGAAGTAGAATTGTATTGGGTGCAATACACATCACACTCTCCTCCAAGCCAATTGTAACATTCCACTGTCTCCCACTGTTATGCTCCTACAGCCTGATGAAGGAAGATTAGCTTGTGTTAGGAATTGGGTTTCTGGTTGGCAGAGGTATGCACGCTGTCCTAGCAGGAACCACAATCCTAGTCAGGGTAAGTCAGAAACACACCCTAGGTTAACCTGTGCGCACCCTCTGGCAGCTTGGCACAGAGCAGTCAGGCTTAACTTAAGAGGCAATGCGTAAATTATTTGTGTAACACTTAAAACAATAAAATTGTGAAAACGCCACACAAAGAGATATCAAACCAGGTTAGATAAATAGAGCGAAATTTAATGAACAAAACAAGACCAAATCGACAAACATCCTTTAAGCAGAACCGGAGTTATGAATTTGTAAAGATTAAATTGACATGTAGTGTTTAAAAGATTAAAGCTCTAACGGGAGCTAACTGGTCACACGTGACCGAGACAAATCCAATGCTCAGTACGACCATAATGGAACATGGGTCAGATACAGGGACCAGCCTTATCCCGCTGCAAAGTACCTTGGTTGCGCCGTCGACGGAGCCGAGTTGAGTGGACAGGGTCCAATGCTTCTGCACCAAAGTACAGAATTCGTAGGCGATGCATCATCATAGAGACGTCCAATAAGGGATGCTTTGTATTGTAAACCTTCTGTTGTAGGTGATGTGTCATTGTTGAGCCGCACAGCTGGCGATGGGATGTCTCCGAAGCGGAGATGCATAGGCATTGAAGGAGCTGCATTGAAAACGAATAACTCAACAATGGCGATGCATGGATTTTTACAATTGCAGCACTCTGCACTCACTTCCAGGGGCCCAGGACTGGATTGGTTTCACTTGGTAGGGCAAGACTCTCAGATGGCAGAGTCTAGGTGCTGATGATGAGTGGATGGACGTTTTTGATGTCCCTGAGACTGCCAACTGTAGGCAAGCAGGCATCCACTTTGAGCCACTTTGATTCTGTGTTGGAGAGATGTAGCTCCAGTCCTTCTCACTCCCAGGCAAGGGGGCAGCAGGTCAGCACAACAAAGCAGAAGTCCAATGGAGTCCAGCAGAGTGACAGCGATTTCAGCAGCACAGTCGTCCTTCTTCCTGGTAGAGTATCCACAGGTCCAGAAGTGAAATGAGTTGGTGGTTTCAGAGGTCCAGCATGTATACCCAGTTCTGCCTTTGAAGTGGGGGAGACTTCAAAGAGAGGCCTTTGAAGTGCACAGAGTCCCTGCCTTCCTGCCCTGGCTCCAGACTCACTACAGTGGGATGTGCACCCTTTTGTGTAGAGACAGGACACAGCCTGTTCAGGAGTGTCACGTCCTCCCGCCCATCCTGCTCTAAATGGCCCATCAAGTCATGGATGATCCATCAGTCACACCGAAGCTCCAATTCTGTGTGGCTGTCTGAAGGAAAGGCACAAAGCCCGGCTGCCACCCACCCCAGATGTGTATTCAAAGACAGGCAGAAGGCACTAGATGGCTAAAGTAAGAAAATGCCAACTTTCTAAAAGTGGCATTTTCAGAGTTACAATTTAAAATCTAACCACCAGAAATGTGGATTTAAAATTGTGATTCCAGAGACACCAAACTTGAGGGCCCCATCTCTTCCCAATTGGAAATTATACATATAAGATCTAATAAGGTAATCCCAATGTTAGCCTATGGGAGAGATAGCCTTGCAGTAGTGAAAATTAATTTTAGAGTTTTTCACTACCCGGACATGTAACACTTCAAAGTACATGTCCTACTTTCTAAATACACTGCACCCTGCCATTGGGCTGACTGGGACCTACTTTAGGGGTGACTTATAAGTATTAAAAAGGATGGTTTGGCCCTGGCAAGGGAGTTATCTTGGCAGGTCGACTTGGCAGTTTAACTTCACACACAGTCTCTGCAGTAGCAGTCTGAGACACGTCAAAGAGTTACTTAAGTGGGTGGCATAACCAGTGCTACAGGCCTGCTACTAGAATTTAATTTATAGGCCGTAGGCACATGTAGTGCACGTTACTAGGGACTTATAAGTAAATTATATATGCCAATTGTGGATAAGTCAATGTTACCATGTTTTAAATAGAGAGCACATGCACTTTAGCACTGGCTAGCAGTGGAAAAGTGGGCAGAGTCCTAATGCCAGCAAAAATAAAGTCAGCAAAAGAGGTGGCCAGTAGGCAAAAAAGCCAGGGGAAACCACGTGAAGGATGCCAGGACTAACAGCTTGTAAAATGCATTTTACCTGACACTGACACTTGATGTGGATCAACAAATATATAAATAAAAAGAGATTGCACCTAAATATGAGCACCATCCTTGCCTCCCTCAGCTACACATGGTGTAAATATAAATGTATCAACAGCACAAAGTACAAAAAAAAGTACAAGTTCCTAAAAAATAATTACACAATAGTTATCTAATGATTGTGGTGATAATGGAAAAAAGGACATATTTTAGGAAAGGGACAAATGGTTGCAAGTAAATACTAGTTTTAACAGTCTGTTCTTTTTAGTGTTGGGGTTTCAGCAACTGCAGCAGAGATGTCCTTCCACCTATTCATTGTTTTGTATCTCTGCAGACCACTAGGTTTATTCTGAGCTCCAGGCATGTCTCTGCAGTGGTAGAGATGGGGCAGCCCTGCCAAGTGCCACACAGCAGGAGTTAGACTAACACATTTTAGTGCTGGTGTTTGCATCACCACACTAAAATGCATTGGTCACACATTCATAGCACACCCTGAGCCATCCAAGGTGTGCTACGAGGAGCAGCAGAGAGTGAGCTGGCAGTAAGTGTGTCATCAGCATACATGTGTGCTGTCTTAAAAAAAATATATACATATCATAAATTAACTCTGGGCGCCCGGGGTCCGGAAATCAGTAAATCACCCACACGTGAATCATGATGAGCCCAGTTAGCAACCAGGTGATGTCATTTATTAGCAACGCGTCATGACACCATGCCCATAAATATTCTGGACAGCCCCACGTGGATCTGGGTAAAGGGGTCGCCTTGCATGAAATTAGAAAGTAATTTGGCTTGGGAGCCATTAATGAAAATCATCACTAAAGTCAAGGTGATCCTATGTCAGAGCAGCCACCAGTTCGGATTGTCCCTTTTAAAAAAGAGAAAATCTATTGTGAGACTAGATGATGACTAGCCTCCCCGGGCCAAATGGATCCGGACACGACCCTGGGGCCACCACTATAATAAACAAAGAGCTAGCACGCTGGACTCAGCGTCGTGTGGATCCAGCTGCACAGTTAATTTGTCCTAACCTGCAGATGGCTGGCTTGTTGCCAGTGCTGCCCTTGTCTGCTGAGACCCCCTCAACCCCAGGTAGTGCAGTGTAATGCAGGATGTTTATCATGGCTAGCACCACTGGAGGAGAGCAATCTCACATGGCTCTCCGCTAGCTGCTGAAACCCTCTCCTCTGACACCAGGACATGATTGGTTGATAATGATCATGTCACACATCAATCTCGACGACAGCCACCTTTGCGTGTCATCTCAGTTTCAACAAGTTTGAAGTTTTGTATGCCCGACACTTCCGTGCACGTTTGCGGCTCTCTTTTTCCTGTACCGTGGGCACGCAGAGATGCACCAGGCTGCCCATGCAATAGTCAGAAAACAGGTGATAGTGAGGAGCCGACCAAGGATGTGACGTGAGACTGAGAAACCAGAGAGGGCAGCCTAGTGTGGTGCCAGTGAGTGGCACTGCAGCAGTCAGGCAAGGTAGCCAGGCCTCTCTCAGCACAACCTAATAGCAATGCCTATAGCTCACTCCCCCCCCTTCTCTACCGGCTGCCCAAACCTCATTAAAGACACTCTCTGACTCAGCCTGGCACTGAAGTGAGGACAACAGAGGTAAGTGTCTTCCAGAGCACTAAAGAAGTGCAATGGGGCAATGGCTGTCAGTGTGTGGGAGCAGATCAAAGACATAGGCATAAAGGACAAAGTAATTTTGTCTTTCATCTTAAAGTACACCTTAAATGAATGATGTATCATCCAGGTTAAAGAAATTGCCAGGAAAGCGAAATATTTTTCCTTTTACATTTACCTGATGAAAACTCACTTGTTTAATGCAATCACAGCAGAGAGAGTGTGTGTGTGTGTGTCTTGTGTATAGTGCTCCAAGGTCCAGGCCGGCAACTGGAAGCACTGTGAATACATAGATCATTATTTTAAAATTGTATTAGCTATCAGGAAGGATACACATTTGTCACCATTAAGCTTCATGTGACCCCAAAGACAAGCTCAGCTTATTCATGTGTGGCAGCAAGGCTTTCAGTATTTTTCAAGCAAGCACACCAGCCAGCTATCCAGGTTTTGGGAATCTGGAAGGGGTAGTAGGTTAGAAACCTTCCATTGTAGGTGTTTTGCAGCAAAATCTTTTTAGAGCGTCTCATTGCTCAAAAGGAATAATTTCTGATATGTATCTCTTCCCTTGCTTGTTTTTACTCAAGATTAAGGGTGACTCCAAGAGTCACTCATTTGGGCACTGAATGTCACTCATAAGTGCACTGAAACCATGGAAATGTCACACATAAGCATTCTGAAACCTTGACAGCTATGATGGGACGGGGACTCAAAAGCTTAGTAGGAGCCAATAGAGAGCAAACATAATGTAATTGCAGAATAGTTTGCTGGCATCTGTGCAGCAGCTGGTCTGTCCCATGAGGATTCATGACCTTGTTGAACCATGGCTTTTAATTGAAATGCCAGGACTGCTTCAAAACAGATGCCATGTAAACAGACTATAGTGTCAACATACAAAGATGTTGGTGGTGATAGAACAAAATAGGAAATATTTTAGAAGAATATGCAAATTATATCATAAAAATGTCTTAGCACAAAAAAGTGATGTGTGCAATGTTTGAATTAAATTCAGCTGCTGGTAAATATTCTCAGGTGCTTTCCATTCCATTGCTCTTCATGGCGCCAGAGCCATAACAGTTTGAGAACAACCAAATGCAAATCAGTCTTGGCTCCGCCTGAAAAAGCGCACCACAGCTTGAAATCCAAGCCATGGATGCTCATATATTGGCTCTTACAGGTCACATTTGTGTGGTTATGAGGACTGAGAGCCTGATTTCGAGTTTGGCAGATGCCGGCTATCCCACCTGCCTAATTATAAGTGCATTTGGATATAATGCACACATAATGCGGCGGACTGAAGATCCGTGACGTTTGTGATGGAGCAACTCATCTGCCAAACTCTAAATTAGACCCTTTAGTATCTAACAACAAAGTAAGACAGACCCATAACAGTATGTGACCTGTAGAGGGGGTTAGTGAAATCAAACAAAGGAGAGGGAGAGGAGTTGGCCTAAGGGCTAGGGCGGTCGACCTCGTGGTCGACCTCAAATCTGGGGAACTGGGTTCAAGTCTCGCCAATGATGCTGAACATCCTGTGATTCTGGGCAAATCACTTAATGTCCCCATGCCTAACAAAAATGAATGTGTCCTCATGTAATGCAACTGGTGCTATGTAAAGCGCCCTGATACCCGATTCGGGTCAAGTTCGCGCTATATAAAAATCTGTTAAAAAAAAAAAACTACAGTTCTCTAAATACTCTTGTACATCAAGACTGTTATTAAAAGGATGGAGGGTCCTCACCTGGCTAGGTGGCCTGCTTGATTATCCAGCCCGCTCCTCACTCTAAGTCATTAGCTTATGTAGGGAATCAGCTCCACAAACAAGAAGTTTTAAAAATCATGGCAGATGACATTATGTTATCTCGTTAAATGTTTGTTTTTCTCTGAAGGCATTACAATTAACCGCTGCTCATGACATATTTAAGCCATTTTAGAGATTGAGGTGACCTTAAAGCAGAACAGGAGCCAAAGGCAGCATCATTTGTTGATTCTTGCTTAGCAGTGGGGCTATCTCATTGAGAGTGCATGGCCTGAATGAACCGGGTCTTTCATTTAAAAGGAGAGTATGCCAGTAGCCCTGCACTGACTTAAATTTGGTTATGCAACATTAAAATAAATGAAGCCTCTGTAAGAGGGGCCATAGCATACAGGTATTCACCAATGATCATGGGACATATAAACAAGCTATTAAAAGGTTTTTACACTCTAGTGGGAAGTAGGCCCATGTGAAATTTTAATTATGCTGGCATAATTCATGTTGCTTTGGGAATTTAGCATTATGCATGTTATGTGAAATTATGAGATTATACCAGTCTCATAATTCCTCCCTAGTTCATGGTAAAAATATGTAGCATAGGAACAAATCGAACAACCAGAAGATAAATGGCTGTTGTTCGTTGCAATTGTGCTTTCCTTGCTATTTTTTAACATGAAGTGAGACCTTGCATCAATCACAAATTGATGCATTGACATTTCACACTAAAATATAGTGCTAAATTACAGATTTGCATCTCACGAAATGACACGCAATTTCACATATTGTTTCAAAATTCTGTGTCATTACACATTTAGCAAATTACATAAACGTAAGAAATGGGATTCGTGGTTGGCTGGGTTTTTGCACCCAGGCCAGACAGGAACCACCACTCCAGTCAGAGTAAGCTAAGAACACACTAAAAGATAACCTGTGTTCACCCTCTGGTAGCGTGGCACAGAGCAGTCAGACTTATCTAAAGAGGCAATGTGTAAAGTATTTGTGCACCACACTCACACAGTAACACAATGAATACACCACAGAAAGACTCCAAAGAGGTTTGGAACAATAGATTATTATATTCTGAACAAAAGAAGACCAAAGTGAAAAAAATCCAATGCATACAAGTTGAGATATTGAATTTTAAAAGAATAAATGCAGTAAAGCACTTAGAAGAAGGTAGCACTAAAAAGGTTACTTTAGGTCACACTGGACTGGGGCAAAGTCAAAGTTTGGGCCAATCGTTATGGAGCGCTGGCCGGCTACAGGACCATGCAGGCCCCGGTGAACAAAGTACCTTTCCTGATCGCAAGTAGCAAGATGCTTCGATTTCGAAGCCTAAGAGTGCAAGATGTGTCGATCTTCTCTTCGCAGTGAAGGTAATGTATCAGTTCCAAGGTCAGGTACTGGAGTCAAGAGGCAATGAGTGATGCACTGGATTCTGCCACGCAGTCAACGGGATGCGTTGATCTCACCAAACTACAGCGTTGATCTCTGGCGGCAAAGCGCTGCTTCTGCGACAATATGCCGATTTTACTCCCACTACCAGGTCGATGTCTCCTACACACAGACAGGCATTGAAATCTGTGTTGCAAGTATTGGGCCATTCCCGTGAGCCAGTCACAGCAGCAGGGGTAGAGACTTTGATTTAATTGAGTCTCAAGCAACAGGAGGCAAGCCAACAAGCAATTGGAGATCACTTGGAGTGAAGGCAGAGTCCAGCTCTTCTTCAGCAGAGTCTGAGAGCAGCAAGCAGCAAGGCAACAAACAGAAAAGCAGGCATTCCAGACCAGCAGTCCAGCTGAGTCCTTTAAGCAGCACAGCAGTTCTTTTGGCAGAGCTTCAGTTACAAGTCCAATAGTGTCTGATTTTAGGGGTTTCTGAGCAGAGACCCAGTACTTATACCCAAAAGTGTCTTTGATGTGGTGTGACTTCAAAGTAGCTCTCTAAAGTGACCAAGTATCCCTTTCAACCCAGTCATGTCTACCAGGCTATCTGTGGGGGGTAATCAGTCCTTTGTGTGAGGACACTTCACTGCCTATTCAAGTGAAATATTAGCCATCAGAATGCAGATGGGTGCTCAGACACACTTATCCTTCCTGTGCTGTGGATGTCTAGAGGAAATACATGAGGTGTAGCTCTCACCCATCCCAGACATGTATTGGAGGCAAGCTGCAAAGCACACATTGTTTTAAGAACAGAGAAACGTCCACTTTCTAAAAGTGGCATTTCTAAAATAGAAATGCCAAACCCAACTTTACCAATAGGGAGGATTTGCCATTACCATTCCAAACATATGAAACATGAAAAAGCTACTCCTCACTGATCATGAATTATAACTTAAAAGTGCATTAAGGAATTTGTAATGCAAGGCTATGAGAGGAGTAGGCCTCACAGTAGTGAAAAACAAAATAGACTGTTTGTCATTACCAAGACATACAAAACATACCAGTACCTGCCCTACCTTTCATTCACACAGCACCCTGTCCTTAGTGATACCTAGGGCCTCCTTTAGGTGTGACTTATGGGTAATAAAAGGGAAAGTTTCAAGCTTGGCAAAAAGTTTTAAATGCCAAGTCAGAGTGCCAGTAAACTGCATATACCGGTCATGTAGAGCCAGCTCTGAGACAGCGTTTAAAGGGTACTTGTGTGGGTGGCACAATCAGTGCTGCAGGTCCACTAGTAGCATTTAATGTACAGGCCCTGGGTATATGATATACCACTTTACAAGAAACGTACAAGTAAAGCAAATATGGCAAACAGGTGTAAACCAATTATACAATATTTAGAAGAGAGAGCACATGCATTTTAGTACTGGTCAGTAGTGGTAAAGTGCCCAGAGTCCTAAAGCCAATAAAAAGGTCAGAAAAAGATGAGGAGAAGGCAAAATGTTCAGAGAGGATAATTAAAAAAAAAACCCTAGTGGGAACTCCATACTAGACCATTTGTTGCTGTGTTTGATGTTCCACCCAGCGTGCCACTACCCTAACATACACTAAGAAACACATATGCAGCAAAGCCTTTCCCGCAGATAAATATTGGTTCCGACCGGTACAGCAGCAGTCTGGGCCAGCAGGAGCACACATGGAAATAGTGTGCTCTGCTGCAGTAAAACCCTTCACAATATGCCCTGCCTGTGCTAGCATGTGGTCTCAAGGTTCAGCAACACCTGGATCACAACAAGAGTGCAACCTTGAGCTCCAAAAATTATTGTGCATCAGGAAGCAGCTAATTTGTATGCCCCGCTCCTACAAACAGCACCTTTGAGAGAGTCATATTTTACCTGCACATGGTCAGAGCACTAAAAAACATAACTGAAAAGAGCATTGTTGCATTTTACTTCTGCTGAAAGTAAGCAGTAAAGGAAGACACAACTCTTGAGCAATAATGACAAAAGTTGTAGTCTACCACTTGATTCAGCATGATTGACAGCCATGTACACAATACCCCAGAAGTGCTGCTCTAGAAATGAATACAGCACATTATAAAAGATGCCATACATATCACCCTGCACCACTCAGTAGCAAAACTGACAGTGAAGTAAAAAGATTTTGTTTTGGAAAGTGGATCTCTAAGAGTGTAGTAGATCCAGCTGCATAGATTCCTAGTGACCAACTGGAGGAACAAGACTGCCGGCTGATGCTCTCTGAAGTATAACTGTTAGCAGTGGCAGCTCGCATAGGGTGTGGTGTGGGGCGGGCGGTGAAGAGGCAGGGTGGGTGGGTAGTAAACTCAGACATACGACGGAACGGAGGAACGTAATAATTACTTTCCTCTGTTCGTCATATGTCTGAGTTTAATACTCGCCCGCCCTGCCCCTCCCCCACCTCACCACCCCGCAGCACGTCCTTTGTGTGCCGCCACTGTTAGTGGCTACTGGAGGTGAGCTCTTGTTAAAGTGCAAGGTGATTTAATGATTTAACAATACCATTTAGAAAAACTCCAAAAGGCTATAAAAGCATTTATGAGTACAGGAAGCAGGACTATGGGAGTTCTCGTTTACATACTATTACATGCCTTTATGAAACTGTCCCAAAATATCCAACTCCCTATTAGTAAAAGTGTACAACCCTTTCTTTTTGTACTATTTATTAACATGACTGAAGGCTCAATTTTGAGATGTTTTGAGGCCAATTCACCAGGACACATAAAAGAATATTTCTTTACGTATTTCAAAATGCCCTGGTGAATAGACCCCAAAAACTTACTAGTAGATGGCTGAGATAATAGAATGCCAAATTCAAGCTGCAGAGGAATCAAATACATATTTCTTCCTTTAGTTCACTGTCCCGTTTACATAAATATGTTTTCTCTCTTTCTGAATAGTTCAAAACACCTAAACACATCTATGACACCATTTTGGAAGTTCATTATGCTAAACTGGGTCGCTTGTAAGAGTAACTCGTACAAATTAGAATCTTTGGGCCTGATTCACAAAGGGCCTCCGCACTTGTGGTGGAGGCCCCGCAGTTGTGGGGTAGTATCCACATTCAAGGTGGAATCTATGCAATGAGAATTCTCATTGCGGAATTCCGCCCGAGTGCGAAGACTCCCCCACAATTGCGGGGCCTCTGCCTTGAGTGCGGAGGTCCTTTGTGAATCAGGTCCTTTGTGCGTAATTCTGTTTGATCCCCCATTACAGAGATCCACCAGAATCATACTTCACCTTTTAAGAAGTCCCTCTTCTTAGTCTCATATGTCTCTATTTTAATATTTTACCTGAAAAAACTAATATTGTCTATCTAATTTTGACACCATGAAATACCTCAGTCTTCATGAGCCATTCTCCTGCTCCTAGAGTGACATGTTTTAGAGTAATGGAGCTACCTATTGGTGCACGACCAGACACAAGCATTATGGGCCACATGTATCAAGCATTTTTGCGTTCGCAAATGGGTAAATTCTCTGAATTGACCAGTTTGCGAACGCAAAAAATGCTTTTCACATGTATCAAACCCTATTTTGCCTTTCAATATCCAGTTACCGAATCGCAAAATGGTTTGCGATTCGGTATTTGGAAGGGGCGTGTTTAGAGCGTCCCTTCCAAATATTGAATCGCTGCGGTAGGTGTGAATGTTTTGTGACCTTCACTGTGGTCACAAAACATTCGCATTTACCACCAACTTGAAGTTGGTGGTAACCCATTCGCAAACGGGAAGGGGTTCTCAGGGGACCCCTTCCCCTTTGTGAATGTATACAAAAACATTTTTTAAGAGCAGGCAGTGGTCCCACGGACAACTGCCTGCTCTTAAAAAATGAAAAGTGAACTATTAATTTCTTTTGTTTTGAAACACAATCTGTTTTCCTTTAAGGAAAACGAGCTGCATTTAAATAAAAAAGATTGATTTTTTGCTAAGCAATCACGAACAAAGTGGTTTTAGCGATTCCTAGGGGGTCGCAAATTGTGACCTACCTCATTAATATTAATGAGGTAGGTCTTTGCAACCCCCTACGAATTGCTATATGAAACTTTTTTAATAGCGATTACCTAATTGTGATTCGCCGAAAATCTCAATTAGGTAATCGCTATTACAAATGTTGATACATGTGGTCCTATGTCTACAGACCAAGGGTTTGGCTCAAATATAGAATTCATCAAGCCATATCTTTACACAAGCATATAGATAGATCACTGCACCCACCAAGTCCAGGTTCATTTCAACAAAACAGTAGAAGGTCCCAATGTAAATTTCAAAACAAAGCAAGTATGATTAAGCTACTTAAATAACCTAATTATTTGCACTTACTGTGGGTGCCAAATCACAGTCTGTTCCCCTTTTTGAATTTTTGCTATTATTTTCTAAACTGCCTGACTGAGTGAGTGGTTGAGGAAGGGAAGGTAGAATGGGAGTGACAACCTGTGACAGACAGGGAAATGCCCATCCAGATTGTGTGTGTGTGTGTGTGTGTGTGTGTGTGTGTGTGTGTGTGTGCATGCGTGTGCGTGTGTGTGTGTGTGTGGGTGTGTGTGTGTATATATATATATATATATAAAGAAAAGATCCTCACATGAAATTCTCACTGAGCAGAACGGGCAGGAGAATGGTGAGAAGGTAAGGTGACCAGTAAGCAAGTGAGGGTGAGGAGATAGGAGTGTGGTATATTGAAAAAAGCAGGATTATCATACAAAGCATTGTAAAGTGCAAGAGGGAAGAGACACACAAGATATATGAGTACTCCCTCTGCAATATGAAGGCTTTCAAGGAAACAACCATCAAGGAAAAATACCATTATGAAAAGGGCTAATTTATGGAAAGAGAAAGGGCCGATTAAAAATGAACTTGACATTTTGAACAGAGAGAAAGATTAGAACTTGATTGTACAATACTTGCTACAAATTTTGGAAGTGGAGAAGCATACCATAAAAATTGTACACTTAATTGGGGTTTTATGAATTTCAACAGAAATATTAAATGGAAAACAAGCAAATGTAGGGATTACGTATTTGTGTAGAGACTGTGAGCTCTTGTAAGGCTATTGCATTAGTCTCATTTTTTGCACAGTGGATTCGGATATACACTGTTAGATGATTTTTTTAAAAGCTTTATTAGCCGCTTTTGCTGATGAATGTACATTTCTGTTCTCTGGGTGATTTTGTGGCATTCCACATCTATGGGGTTTTAAGCAACATTGAGGGAGGGATAAAATGTGAAAGAGATTTGAATAGATGGTAAAATGCTGGAACAAAGTCAAAACCACTTGTCATTTGACTTTTATTATTACAGACAAGCCATAAACAGTAAACATACATGTGCCTAAATCATTGAAAAATGTAGTAGATTCACAGATTACAGACATTGAGTGATACATTAAAAAAATATACTCTGTTTAATATAATTAATTCCAATTTATGTTTCTGCTATCTCCACAATGAAAAATACTGAAAGGATGCTTGGCTTGTCTAAATAGAGGTTGTTCACCTACACACACACAGCCAGACTGTAAACCATCTATTAGGACAGTCACGGAACTATGGGAGATCTTCAAAGATATCACTCAGGGAATCCACCACTCGCCATCTTCACAGAGACTTCCAAATCCATAGACAATCTAGCCCTGGAGACTGACAGACTAGAGTATTTTCCAAATCTCATTTGAGGACACCAAGTCTTGATAAGGCCATTTCACCTAGTATTTTTAAATCTGCATTCCATTCCCCTTGGACATTTAACTCCACACTTCACACTTCACATTACGTTCTACAGAGACCACATCATTCAGGGACACCAGTTCTGTATGGACCAGTACACACACACAGACACCATTCCTTCAGAAGGTTTCTCAACCATGGACCCCAATCCCTGCCTACATTATCCCTCGTATGGACCACTATTTCCGCAAAACACCTCTAATAGGAAGCAAACGTCATGCCGAGACCAATACGCACAGCATTGTGCATCCCTGCAAAGACAACCTCACAATGAAAACACAAGCTTGAAGAAACAACAAACACCTTCCCAGACAAAACCTGTGAAACCAAAAGAAACCTTCCACCCTTCAGCCAGCCAACTACACTTACAGATACTTGAAGTACTTAAGAGGGACTGCTCAGCTTTTAAGGGAACAGCCACGCAACACACAATCCCCACAGGCTGATGTGGCTCCAAAACTAATACAATTGTCAAAGAACTGCAGGAAAGTACTAATACTGTGGTGGAAGATCGTGACTTATGGAAGGCCTCAAGTTATACAACTAACATATAGCACCTCCATTATGAAGCGAGCACTGTGAATGCCACAAAAGGGTAAATGAAAAACTGTAGTGGCTATTTTGTGCACCTTACAGACCATAGTTTTTGCCCTTCAGGGTATCTGAAACTGACAGTCAATATTGTATCTAGGTTGTTTTGTAGCCTCTAGTGTTCATTTTAGTAAAGTACTTTGACGATGATCCCTGCAGCATCAAAAACATTATAAAAATAAAATAAATTATGCATGAAAATAAAATCAAGGCAACCAATGAATACCAATATTTTACTTAAAAGGCATTAGTTCGTGATAAATGTGTAGATGCTTACCCTCCTCGTGATACAACCAGCTTTACTTTAACTTTATATGAAACTATGATTCCAAGAATCTCCTTGTTGGCTCCATCTCTTAATCTGGAAAGGATAGAAAAGCACATCTGAAACAGGTCTTCTAGCCAAACAAAACATTATTAACCAATGTCCAAATGTGCATTCATAGAACTATATTCATTCAAAAAAATAATCAATTTCAGATGCAAACTGGAGTACTAAATGATCAATTTATAGACAAAATACACAAAGTAGGTTAAATAGCCGTAAGTATAGTATTATTGAATGAGGGATCTTTTGCCTGATCTATAGCTTGGCAGATGGAGAATGTCCGTAAGAGTGGCAGAGGATATTAAGTCTGCCACTCTAATGGATTACCATCTGCCAAACTTATAGATTACTGGGAAGCAAGCAGTGATCTCTATACCTTGACAATAACTGTTGTCATACTGGTGCCTGTCAAGTTGCACAAAGTTTAGTGGACCGCAGCTGGCTGATTTGAGGTAATTTGTCAAACTTTACAAAAGTTTTTTTTTAATACAAATTTGCAAAATGGGAGTTTGTTACTGAAAAGCAAATAAAAAATGACCACCACATCTAGGAAGTTTTTTTCCCCAGGGTGCGTGAGTCTTTGTTGTTGTTTTTTCCTTTCCATCACCCCAAGCTTGTACCCAGAGGTAAAGAACATAAAAAGAGGACATTACACTGTGCACCATAAATAGTGCGGGTGGTGTAAAACCCTTCCTCCAATGGCCTCTACAATGTTTAGCCATCTGAGGAGATGCTCTGTCCTGTTGACCTGTCCTCTCATTTCAATTCTTTTAGGATTCTTCCAAAATGGCCACCACCATTACTCCACATTTTACTACTTATCATTCTCCTTTCTTGTTTCAATTCCCCTAAAGATGGACTCCATAGACCTATTCTATGTCAAGGATTTCTTACTCATGGTGCTTAGGATGTTGAAATCTGTACAGGAAGCATTGCACTCTTCAATTCAGTTTTCCTGCAGACTCCGTCATGGGTTGAGTATCATTTTCAGGATAATAGATTGCTAGCTACCTGTGCATCATTTTTGCTTTTTCCCTCGAGTAGACCACTTGTGGGCATGGTTGTTCTCCTAGAGCGTGCCCTAATCCTGGATGTCGAGGTAACCTTATACACAATTACCGATTTTTGCCTTGCCATACATTTTTCTGCATAGTAGTTCTCATTAGCAGAAGGACTCTACGCCTCTCCACCACCCTTTGCTGAATCTTGGCAATCACTACACTAACCCTCAATTGGGCTTCCACCTTTTTCTCAATCGTGAGTTTCATTTAGTTTTACCCTATTATGTTAACAAACTTTTCTTTTATTAGACTCTTCTTTCTACCTTTCCCTTCTTTTCCAATTAGTATCCTCTACACATGTGAGCATAGCATGGTGTGTTCTCACCTTATGTGTGCTTTCATTGTGTCAACCAATGCTCTACACCATTCTCCATTATGTATTCTCTTTTACTTAACTGACTCTTTGGCTCTCCATAGTGCTTGAGTCTTGATAATGATCCCTCAATTTAAGCGGATTAAAGCGCCTTTAATTTTGTAATTTATGTTCCCTTATTGCCTCTACATATTGACCATGGTTGTATTTAATGTACTTGTGTATGTCACACTTATGCCGTTTATTAAAATTCGTGTGTCATGTTTATTAGCACTGAGCACGTCTTCCCTACTTACACTCTCTTATTATTTCTGTTTAATTATTGTTTGAAATCATGTTTATGCTTTTTCTAATATGTTATTAAAAATATATTGTATTAATATTTCTTCTAATGATTTTCAACTAGGTTTCACTGTTGTTTGGACTATTTATGTTTACCCCAGGTCCCTTGTGATTTCAAGGTTACAATTTTGCCGACAATTCAGTATAAGAAGCAGACTACATATTTCAAAATCATTCAGTAATTTGACATACTAATGTCGAACAATACATACAAAGGATATGGAACTAGAAAATATTGTTATTGTGTGTTGAAATTATTCATATTTGTTGTTTAAAAAATAGATTTACTTTCAAAGAGTTTTGTGTGGTAAGAGAATAATAAAGGGCAGTCTTTCTCTATCCATAAATTGTTATTCCCTTAGTACAAAGTATCTGATGGATATTCAGGTAAGAGCAAGGCATAATAGTTTGTCAGCATTCTGGGGCCGATTCCGATCGGAAAGCACTCCGACCGAGTCGGATCCGGAGTGTTTTCCGACCGAGGCGGACCCCTACAGTCCGACCGAGCGAGTATGATGCGCACGTATGCTGTCAGACTCGGTTCGGTCGGACTCCCATAGAAGTCAATGGGAGCCAGTTGTACGACGCGTACATGCGCTCCCATTGACTGAATGGGTACGTCTCGAACAAGTGCGCCCCCTACAGTGGGTACGCGTCGGTGCCATCCGCACCGTACATGCCTGTGTTGGCGAGACCCATAGGTCTCCCCCTGTGTGCGAGTCGTACGGCTGCGGGTGTCGGGGGGGTCCGACGCGGACCCTCGAAGTACGACTCCGGGAGCTTTTGCAAGCCGGACACTCCGGCTCACACAGGCTGTCCAATGCGTGCATCGTACTGGCTCGGTCGTGAATCGCATCCATTGCATGCCACGGTTAGCTTACGACCGAGACGTACGGAGCGGTTCGGACCCGGAAACGACTCGGTCAGTGAATTTCATGTAGCTCGCATCGTACTGGCTCGCTCATACAGCTGTACGAGTCGGCCGGAAAACACGTGTACGGCTCATAGTATTTCCGGCCGGATCGCGTTCGGTGCCCTTCCGACCCGGATCGGAATCGGCCCCTCAGTGTCTTAACTGAGAGATAGATTTTCAGGTTTTGAACGGGGTTTAATTATCTGAGATTGATGAGATGTATTTTGAATTAGTGGTGTGATAAATTGGTGAAATTATTCTTGACAGATTCACGATGTTACTACCACCTTCACAATGTTGACAAAAGTTTTCAAAACTTTGTTTCCCAAAATAGTAGCTGGAATATGGTTCTACAAAAGCAAAGAATATTGGAAGGACCCTTGCAAAACCTAATCTTTTCTGAATAATTCCCTTGCAATAAAGTTTTTTCCACAAGCAAAGATATGCAAAGGTGTTAATATCCGCAACTTTGTGACGTGACAAAGCTTAGTTGGCATATTATCTTGAACCCACATAATATTAGTGTATAATGGTGATGTCATTATAATGTTTTCTGCACTATAATAGAGTTATATCAGCTGTAATTTGGTATTTATTTATTTACCAATTCTTGCAATTTGATGAAATCCAGATATACCACTGTTGTGTACACAGGGATAGACAATGGTAGACACAGTACCAGTTCAATCTGTCTTAATTCTAATAACCTGTGCCTTGAAATGTTGAACGTAGAGGACCTTGTTCACAAGTGTAAGTTTATGCCTAGAAGAAGTTGTAATGAAATGTGTATTTTTATGACATATTATGACAAATGTGTGTATGATTTACTCACAGCTGAGTAAGTTGTCAGCAGTGTGTTAAAGGAGTGGAGAGGCACATTTTATGCTAACGTGGTGAAGCTGAATTTAGCAGGGGTTTACAAACCAGTGCAAATTATTTTTTCCAATTTATTTTAACTCACCTAAGTAATACCTAAGAGAACTAGCAGATGAAATTGGGGGAAGTGCAGCAATTACACTATTTTTTACTGGGTGGTAATGCAAGGAAAAGTCAAGACAGAAAAGTATATTGAACTAAATGGAATCACACAGAATAATGGTGTGAATAGGAATAAGAAGTGCTCAATGATGAATGCATTTTTTTCTTTATTAAAAATGCATTTATTTAAAAACTACATCTAGTGGAGTTATAGCAGAAGGGACAGTCAACCTCTCTACTCAAAGGTTCAACATAGACCCATTTATTCCATGAAAAGCTACTCAACATTTTAAGCAATCCTGATGTCTGACACTATATGAATCTAGGGAACACACATTTGATCCAGATTTCGTGTAAGCCCCTCCACAGCATCGGGGGTAAGTGCCCACCTCATCTTACATGATAACAACCTTATGTGTCATGGCATAACCAAATAAAAAATTCCAAATACCCAGATTGTGAAATGTGGAAGTTATATCTCCTTTGAGCTGATAGTGGATCTCTTTGGCTTTGGCACAGGCCTGCTAGAACTGTTCCCCCTGTTAATGACTGCTCCCTTGGTATTATGTTGCACGAGCACACTTGGTGGTTCTGCTTGTGACCTTACATTGGTCCTGTGATACGAGGCAGGTGAAATGGCTCACTGTTGAACAATCTGATGTCTAGGAGAAGATAGCAGAATAACAGACGATCACTTCTTGCTTGGTTGCAGAACAGTAAGTTTTGCTATGAAGGTGGAGACCCCATTGGGACAAAGAGGATGTGCTAAGGCCACACCTATATAATTGCAGAACAGCTGAAGTTCTTAAAGAAATTATATAGTCTGCCAATTGACTAGCTCCTACACATACTGGTCCTGTATATCTTTAACCTGCAGCCCAATGCCATTCTGGCTAAGTGACTGGAAGGCATCGTTACCTACTTCCTTCACCCACCACAAGTCATTCTCTGACCTTAAAAACCTAGAAGCTTCCTCATATTTATTGATAAAGAGCACAGTAAAGGACCACACATCATGTCTTCATTTCATAGGTCTGGCTGCCCACAGCACCCCTACCTATCAACTAGCTATAGAGCTAATATTTACCCAGCCACTGTTTCCTCACAGTGTTTTACACTCATTATCCTCATTTAGATTCCCCCCTTTGGCCTTTCAGGCCCTTCAACGCACTTTGTTGTGATATGATCGTAGAAATTGAGGTTCATTCTCCCCAGTGCATAATGAAAGGACAACTCCTGTCACCTGGAGTATCCTCCAAACACACCCCAGACCAAAACATAGCATCCAAGACCATGCGTACCATTGCAATTCGAAATATATCATCTTTGCTGCAAAAAGAAATAGATCACTGGGATCACTGGTACTCATGTTGATGAGGCTAAAATCAGAAAGGACAGAACATATTACCAAGCAGTTCAGATCTTATTCCCAGTCAAATATGGAGGCCACCAACTAGAGAGATTTGGTAGTCTTGTGGGAATTTGCTAGGTTGCAAGTCAGTTTAATCTGTTGATTACTAAAAAAACGTATTTTAGACTCAGGAATTTCAATGTGTGCTTTAGTTTATGTTCCAGGATAGAGCATCCACTGGTCTTAAAATCTCCCCTGGCCTCCTTTTGTGTCTTGACTAAAAATTAATTATATTTGTTTAATAGTATGAAATATTGATGAATAACCTAGAATACCTCTCTTCTTGGAAGACCCAGCACGCCTCACCCATTGCAAGACCCATGTAGTTCTCACTAAACCTATGACTGCAGAAGATGTGACATACTTGGCAAATATCTGAGGTTCCATGTTCTATCTCCTAACATAAGTATGAAACTAGTTTCATCCCTGGAACTCTAGTTTTGTGGTTTGAAATTGTGCATTATTCCTCTAGTGGGCTGGTCCAGAAATGTTATTTGGATTAAAATAAAGTTTTAATTCTATGCATGACCATATGCAGAGCTAGTAGCCCCTTGATAACATTGACCATAAGCCCACAAAACTCCCAATATCCAGCCACCGTCTTTGGATATCATTTGAACCCTCAGGTGCACAAAATGGATTTTCAAGTAAGGTCTTAGGGAGTAAGAGCAAACATTATGGGGCTGATTGTGATGTGGGAGGAACCAACACTGACAGCATGTCGGTGTCCGACCCACTGACATCCTGCCCTGCGGTCCGCCTGCCACATTACTGTGCGGCGGGTAAAGGCATCGGGCGGGGGGACCATCTGCGGTGCTCCCGACAGTGCATCGGAACCCACCATAATCCTCTAATGACGGCAGAGCCAGACTCGGCTCTGCCATCGGGATAATGATGGCAATTTGCGATAGCCTTTCCATGTCGGCCTTTTCAACATGGAAAGGCTGTCGGAAAGTGTCTTTGGGGGCCCCTAGCAGGGCCTCCTTCCCCCCTGGACCTCCGCTATGAGGTCTGGGGTGCACCTATGGTGCCCCGCTAAACATTCCTGCACTGTGTGGCATGCACCACATTGTGCCTGGCACACGGTGCAGGTATGTTTGCAAACATCCCTTTTACAATGGAAGCTTGTGTGCAGGCCTATTCCGCCCGCCGCACAAGCTTCCATTGTAGAATGGATATTTGCAACCACCCTATGGGTGGTCACATCCTAATACTGCAGTCGGAACCGCCGACCTAAGGTCAGCGGTTCTTTTCCGCAACGATGCCGGCAACATAAGTCGGCCCAACACCGTAATAAGCCCCTATGTGTGTTTAAGCTGCGACAGACACAGACAGAGATAAAGATAATGTAATGTAAATGTAAGACAGGATGTTGCCAGAGATGCCGACTTTGAAATTGAGGAACCAGATTTTGAGTCTCGGCGTCGGCTCAATATCCTGTGATTCAGGGCAAATCCCTTACTCTCCAAGTGCCTAAAAAAAATAACTTTTTGTTATGTAACTGGTGCTCATTTAAAGCTCATTTGGGACGAGTTCGGGCTATATAAAACAGCAGAAGAAATAACCACATTATATGCCGTCTGGGTTTTATTAGTAATCAAATGTATTGGAGGGCTTGTTTCGGATATCTGGAGATTATGCTAATTCTCCCAGGTTTCCGTTTTCAAACCAATATGCAATTACATTTTTTATTTATTAACATGATTGTCCTGCTGTAATCTCCAAAGTAGCACTACGGAAATGCACAATTGAAACTGTGGGCTCTGGCTGTTTCCCTGTTGCTCTGGTGTCATTGCACAGTCCTGTGTCTCTTGCACCGTCTATTTATTCTAGGCCTTTAACGCAGATCTGAGAATTTGGCTAGACATTCAGCGGATGTGAAAAGAGGTTGCCTCTTGTCTAATCATCTTAGGCACCATCTGTTTATGCTGTATCCATGGCTTCTGCTTTTTTCAAGCATGATGGAGGAATTGTTATTTATAGAAGCAGCCAGTGAAGAAGGAAGAATGTTTTGAACTGCAATTTTGTGTAAACATATTCAAGTGTTTACCATCTTTTTACAAGCTGAGCCTTGCTTGAACTTTTGTACTTCTGTTCTAGGAACCACAGTCAAATTCTGCACTGAGCATGTTTGAACTGGCTTCTAAGAATGATTTTCTTTTTTCAGAGCAGCACATCCTATCTGTAGAATTGTATTTTCCCTTTTCCTAAACCCACCTACCACAAATGAAAAGCCGAAGCATTCTCTAAAGCTGAGGAGATCACTGGAGGGGCAGCATTTCAAGATAAGCACATGCACCCACAAATGTGACGTCGATCCAGGATCACCATTGTGGCCTTGGAGGATGCAGTTTCAAACAGAGCTGCAACACACAGCAGAGCAAAGTGATCTGACATGAAGGAAAACCTACATTTATACATTAGACAAGTCAACCCGAAGTGTGTCGTGAAGCCCACAGGCCTGGTGCCTAAGGTATAAAAATGGAAATATTACATATTAGAAAAGGAATGCTCCTACAGTTACCACTTGCAGAATCCTATTTTCCCTGTATATGTGCGCTTTTATCTATGGAGAGAGAGGTGGTGATTAAAAGTTACATTTTCTAAAATATGGTAAGGAAACACCAAGAGAACTGTTGAAGGCAGACAAACGTAGAGGTTGATGACAATTTTGGAAATATTATTTTTAAACAAATCATACCACATACAAGACTCCAGCAATAATCAGTTTGGTTTTGCTGGCCTTCTGCCTGAAAGTGATTAAGCCATGATGAAGCATGACAAGCTTTCCTGTCAGTCAAATAAAAGGATATATCTGAGAGCAGAAATGCTGGGGCAAAATAATTATTAGACGCGTATCTGGGAAAAGTGATTTTCAGGAGTGGTTTGTTTTTTGATGTGGGTATACAAGGGGGGCCTTCTGTACCGGCTCGGGGACACAAAATGCTGAACAAAATACTCCATCCTTTGTAGCAGAACCATAAAACCAGTTAGCAGTGGATTGCACTGGACCCTATAGAAGACATGGCTGGAAAGACAGCTGGACCCTCGAAGCTTTCCCTTATGACCTGGAACCTATATCTTAGGGCGGTTGGTGGTTGGAGGTTGGTGGGGTTTGGTCTAATTTGCCCCCTTTTCTTGCTGTAGTCCTCTGTGCAGCTGCTCGCTGGCGTGTTACACTGCAGTTATTATCTCTCTGGAGTCTATTGAGTATGTTTGGATCACCTATTAAGTTGATGTGATGTTTTCATTGACTAGAGGCACCATTTTGGGTTGTTTTCACTCTAGTCACCCGAGAAGTTTGATGAATATTCCCTACAAAAGGAGGGGCCGAGGTGCGGACGTGCAGTCGACGTGCACAGCGGGAACGCACCTTGCCCACCTAAGGCACACTAAAGGCAAGACCATCTGTGCTCGCACAAATCTGTTCCCCATCCACTGCCAATCAT
The DNA here is from genome assembly GCF_964204655.1 of Triturus cristatus. Lineage (NCBI taxonomy): Eukaryota > Metazoa > Chordata > Amphibia > Caudata > Salamandridae > Triturus > Triturus cristatus. Next base: position 1,531,379,225 of record NC_140591.1, read on the forward strand.
GGTGGACCATCTCCTAGGTCTCCGTATAGTTATTCTTCGAGGGAGATTTGGGCAACCAGGCCCCCCAAGAACTGCCTTGATAAGCTGCTGGTGGGTGACAGGTATTGAGGGCCGGATTGATTAAAGCTCTTAATGTCAAGAATAAAATTTGAAACCTCATCCGCTTCCTAATCGGAAACCAGTGAACCTCTTTCAGAAAGGGGAGGATGCGTGCCCTCCTAGAGAGTTTCAGCAGAAGTTGTGCTGTGGCATTTTGAATCAGCTGTAGTCTCTTCGGGAGAAAGGTTGGCAGGACCCAAAGAGTGAGTTGGCATAGTCCTGTATGTGGCCTGTATCACTGTTTTCTGCCGTGGTAGAGGGAGACGGTAGAGAAACATTTTTAAGCTCTTAAGTAATCCGAAACAGGAGCCTACTACACTGGCCACCTGGAGGGCAAAGGTGGAAGTGCTATCAAATTTCACCCCCAGATTGCGGGTCATCGTGGCAGGGGCTGGTGGAGGCAGGATCCCACTACGCCAGATGTTACTGTCACAGTTGGGAGAAGGGATCCCAAAAAGCAGTATTTTTTGTTATTGCTGGCATTGCATTGGAAGTTACAGGGGTGCATCCATAGAAACACTGCCGATATGCAAGCCGTGCAATTACTCAGCGCATTAGGGCCTCTTTATCTAGGGGGAGGAGCAGTATGAAACTACTTGTACACCACATGCGTCTACAAGGGAGTCATATAAATACTGAATAATATGGGGCTCAAGGCAGACCCTTGAGGTACCCCTAAACCCATAGGTTTCTGTTTGGAGGAAAATGGAGCAATCCACACAGATTGATGTCTGCCTGTCAGGAAGGAGTGAAACCATGACAATGCAGGACCACCGACAACTATGGTGCCTAAACGCTGCAAAAGTATAGGGTGGGAGACAGTGTCGAAAGCTGCAGATAGCTCAAGGAGAACCAGGGCCACCTGGCTCCCTCGATCTACCACTAGCTTGATGGCGTCAGCAACCTCCAGCAAAGTAGTCTCAGTGCTGAGGCTAGGGAGGAAGCCCGATTGGGAGGGGTGAAGCAACTTTTACTGTTCTAGAAAACTCGAGAGATAAGCTTCTGTAATATCTTTTTAAATGCCGGCAGCAAAGAGATTAGTCTGAAGTTGGACAGATTGGAACCATTCACTTTAATTGCTCTATAGCTTCTCTGGATCCTTTAATTTTATTTTAGCCATTTATGTCCAATTTTGCTTATTAGATGTGTACTGGTTTTCATAAATTGATTTAGGAATTTAATTCTATTGTGTTCTTATCTTTAATGTTGTTTGGTGCTGCTCAAACCTTTTCTCTGGGGAAAGGCCTGATGCTTGTGTAAAGCTAACATGGGTTCAGTAGACATGTCTCAGTGAACTGTGCTGTAACCTAGGAAGATAGTGCCTTATTAATCTGATGGGTTCATTACCTCCCAAAGTAATAATTCAATTTCTGATGTTGACCATTCCCAAAACTGTGTGTTATTGTTAGATTGTTTTTGTGTGGCACAGCAAACATAGCCATCAAGCTACCACCTAGTAACATTCAAAAGGCTTCCTGTCTGTATTTTCAAAACAGAATTTTTTTTTTTTTAAAACAATACTGGGAGAAAACACTTGGATAAGTGGAAAAGAGTGGCTGGAGGGCAACCATGATATAATTTGTCTCACACAACCCCCTCGACCAGAGGCTAAAGAAAAAGGGTATGTCAAAGAATCCAACAAGAGCTTTTTTATTCACCAGTAGCATCACCCACCAAACTCCACCACATGTGCTAAGTAGTAGCAGACATTAATAAGTACAAGTGTATTTCATTTACAAGATCAAATTCTTCTAAAGAGAAAATATTTACCTAAAACACCTTAATATTTGGAAGACAAAATCGGATAAATCACTAAAAAGTGTTCTTAACCATGTTACAGCAGGGACAAAGAAAACCCCCAACGTGATGAAAGTTTATAGTTAGCACCTAAGGTGAAAGTTCAAGATAGAAATAACAACATGGGATTTTCAGTGGGAATTGTCTGCAAACAAGTCTACATCTCGAAGGGTTGTGGTTGGCCCAAGGTAGGAGGAAGGGACTGTACAAAAATGGCATTGTCTGATTTTGTCTTTCTTGTGGCATAAAAACATTCCTGCAGAGGCTAACTGTAGGTGCTGTCACAAGGGGCACAAGGGGGCACTATGAATCTCGTCACTCTTGGCAGGAACTTCAGTGGAACAGGCTGGAGCCCTTGACTTCTTTATAGTTAGGGAAGTCTGCCTTAAGGGTGCCAGCCTTAAGGGTGCCAGTGTTACACAGAAGGGGATCTTATTGCTGCAAGGGTTTACGCTGGTAGGTACTGCCATCTGGCAGATGTGGATTTCCGCTTAGTGTTGCTGCGGTTTGGTCAGAGGTGGAGCCAGGCAAGATTCAATGAGGAAGTACAAGCAGTCAATGTGTTCTGCAATAGATCCATCTAGAATAATGTTGATGAGAAGTCCCAGAAGGCTCCATCCATCAACCTAAGATAGTACATCCATCAACTTAAGATAGTACATCCATCAACTTAAGATAGTACATCCATCAACTTAAGATAGTATATCCATCTGCTGGAGCGGGTAGTACAAAAGTGTGTATCCCCCCCCATTCTGAATGTTTACATTAATCTGAATAATAAACTAATAGTAATCTTATTAATTTGTTTGAAGTGGAGACTTACCAATTATATTAACAAAAGAATTACACGTGGGATTTGCATTTTGCATGGCTAAACTAATTGTATACTAACATATGTACGCATACTAATAGTAGAAAATTAGAATATTGCATGATATATGTTGCTTTTGTGATGTAATTGTAAGTTGCGCATCATTGAGTGAGTATAAACGCTTTGAATGTTGCTTTTCTGCTAGATAATTACTTACACATAAGGGAATTAGTGAGGGTTTAACATTTCATTAGCCATTTCCATGTTTTAATTACGTTTTTGTGTTTGTTTTGCTTAAATTGACCATTTCGGCCTATTTCAAGATGGCTGACCGAGACGTATAACGTGACTGCTGCTGACACACGAGGTTCTTGGTGAAGTGCGCATGCGTCACTGCCAGCAACAATGGCCTAGCCCTGACACAAGGAGATGATGTTCTTACCAAGGACACTCTGGGAGCTTCGCCAAGGATAATACAATGGGCTGTCTTTAAAACCGGAACCAGCAAGTGCGATGACTTAATCCTGCGGACTATGTGAGAACGTTACTGCTTGACCCCACGTCCACCAATGAGGACAGTCTAAAACCCCAATCTTGATACTTTTTGACATTATTTTCATTATAAAAGTAGGTAGGAAAGTGAACTAAAAAAACTCTCTCTTCTTTGACGAACTTGATTTCATGACGTTATGCTGACGGAGAGGACGGTGACACTGCTGGACAGCTGTTATCCTGAATCTCTGAGAGACTGAATTGCGGCCTGACTTTGATGAATTTAAAGGTTTTTCCACGACTTGACTGACTTAGAGACGATTATTAGTCAGATTAGGTAAATATGATGTTCTGTGGTTTGGATGATGATTTCTAACAATTTGCAATTTTATTAGATAAACGATATTTGATTAATTGATAAATGTGTGGTGTCGATTATTTGAAGATGAAAACTAGGATAAGAGAAGAGTATAGATAAATGAATCGGATCACTAAACCATAAAAACAACTAAATTGATTCATCACCCAATGAGGGGAATATCACAAGGTTGGAGTTAATAAAGTATTAAATGCATTTAGGGTTCAGGTAAAGATATTCCTTTCATGTCAGCGTTTGGAAACGTATTCCTCTAGGGAAGCAGATCAATGAAGTATGAGTGTTGGTGTTATGGGCCCCACCAATGAATGTTTTGAGTGAATTTGCTATTGCGGTATTTGGTCTGTGACAAAGGGGGAATTTGATGTTCCACGCTGCAGCACATCAACTTAAGATAATATATCTATCAACTTAAGATAGTAAATCCATCAACTTAAGATAGTACATCCATAGAGCAAACTCGCTACGTCGCACGCAGTGTTTACGGCCCGCCCAAATCACGTGACTTTGTCGAGGCTGGCGTGCTTAGAAACAAGGGAATTATAGTTCCTAAAATCGGCATCCTACATGTAAAATCGGTAGCGAGTTTGCGTTTTTCTTAAAGATGGTGGCTCCCAAAGTTCAGTACCTCCCCAGACGGCTTAACGAACCACCAGAGGTACCGACGGACAGGTGAGCATACAGGATTGGGCAGTAGACACAGTGCGGGGTGCTGGTTTTTATGTCGTTCCCGGGTATTTTGCTTTTGGAATTGGGAATCATACTGAGTTAATAAAGGAAAGCCACTTCCGCGATGTGAGAGGTATCCCTTGAATCCTCGCAACTAAGTACTTCATAGTAGAATATTTGGATTAGCAGATTGTGTATTGCTCGGTATTCGGGCTCCTAAACATGTGGGTATGCTCTGTTTTGTTGTGCCCCATCAGAGTAGAAGCCATGTTTTGTAAGTAACACACGAGAGAGTTTGTCTGGGACATTTATCCGTGAGGTTTTCTCGCCGCGCAATCATGCATGTGTCAGGCCAATAAGCTTGTACTAAACATCTAGCTGTCTACACGAGTACACACGTGTGGGCAGTCTGTATGATGAACATACTACTAACATAGAGAAATAGAGTTAGAGAATGGCAATTCCCGTCCTTATAGAGTGCTGTTGAGTATAGATGTAGCACTGGATGATATACACCTATACTCTCAGGTAATAATAGTTTGAACCCAAATAAAGACCATGGGAGAATTGCATACACCAGGCCATAAGTCAGTATTTGTAGTTTTTAATGTCAGTCCTGGGTCTAGTTGTCGTTAGTGTGCATGGTGCTTCTTTTATACTAGAGACAAATGAGTGCAAAGAGAGAATGAGGTTACATGAAAATTTTTCTTTCCTATGTCCTCTCACAGAGCAGTGCCTCCTTTTCCTGAGCCGCGGCCAGGTGAGGTGAGGTCTTTTCCTCGTGCAACACGGGTAAGCATAAGAAACCTGTCTTTATGAATTATCATAAATTATAGATGAGTGAATATGTCACTATATAATGTTCCAGTGTTTTGAGCTTATGAGTCGTATTGTAAATCATGTCAACCATTACAATGGGATCATTATTTTACTCTTTTGCAGATGCTAACAACATTCCGTCAATTGCAGAGGACTTGCTAAAGCCCTGAATACAGGTGACGAGGTTATATATGTTCCAACCTTTTCTTTCTTATATATTTTGGTTTTTCACTTTTGCAGTAGCAACATTTTTGTGGTCCTGAAGAAGGCATAGGATAAATATGTCCCTTTTTGCTGAAACATGTTGACCCCTATTTCTTCCATTCATAGACCGTCATTTGTTGAAAACTGTCAATTGCACTGTTTTTAAGCTTGAGTTTTGAGAGATATTAATAAATGATTTTTTCCCTCACTGTTCAATTTTAACTCACTATCCTACATTATTTTGCACTGCACTCATCACCCCTACACGTATTGATTGCTCACATCTGTATGTCCAACCACAGCGTGTTTTACCGCTACCATCTGTATGGCATAAAAACCTCTGCAAGCTCCCCTTTCCTTCAGAAAGGGTTGCAACCCTTAGTGCTACTAGTGTGACACTAGGAGGAGACCCAGATGATGAAGCATGTTACCAATGGTGAGTGATGGGAATCCGTCCTTTTTATAGTTTTTTTTTTTCGTATCCTCCAAGAGATGTATAGGTTAGCAGTCACGGTTTCCTCAGGTCTCATGTGGCTCTTACACATAGAATATTGAGTATATCTCTATGAATAGACCAGTGGATACTGTGTTTTGTATCTAGCTTGTGACCGGGGAGAATATCCACGCCAGGTCTTAAAACATTCCCTTAGACCCTTCACACGTCCTAGTTTTTCTTGTTGAGAATTAAGTGCCTGTGCCGAGCACCAGAAAACACAGACTCAAATTATGCACTGAATACAGGAGTTACAGCCAAAAGCAGGATGAAAACTTCAAACCACATAGCGACTTGTCACCTGATTCTCTACAAACCCCCTCCAGCTGGAAGCAGGCCTGGGCAAAATTGTAATTACACTGGTGTAATTTGCGTAATTTAGAGAATTTCGCTTGTTCCTAAAATGATGCCATTACGCCCCATTGTGCAATTACGTGCCACCAGCAGTAAATCTGTACAGTGAATGCTCCATTCACAGTAAAACTGTACCATGAATGAACACAAACAACAGAATACGAGTGGCTGTTTTTTGCGATTCTTTTATTTTTTGCACAATTTTTTAGTGCAAATGCATCCTTTTGTCAGAAATTAATATGGGGATGCATGTCACGCTAGAACTTACCACTAAACTAAGGGTAATAAATAAGGCACCTCTCCTCTTCACTGCCCCCTCTCAGTGCCCTACACTTATTCTCCAGCTAATCACTGACATTAAGAGTGCCATGAACATGGAAGAAGTGTGTGGCAACTGGAAAACTGGAGTTCTGATGTTGTGCTGGTTTAGAAGAATGCAATACAGAGTTACTGAAATGCAGGGGCATGTTATGGCAAGTGACCAGCTGTTAAGGCAAGTGACCAGCTGTTAAGGCAAGAAACCAGTGGCTAAGGGAAGTGACAAGTTGTTGCGCGGCTAGGTACCTATACATGAAGGAAAATGTGTGGAGATATTCCGAACCTTTCCATGTATAGTGCGCAAAGACTCCTTCCTGGGGTAATAGTGTGCCATCCAATTGAAATTACTTTATTTCCGCACTGGGTTTAGCAGAGCACTGTAAACTAAAGCCCATATGTATCTTGAATGAGGGAGTCATTCCTTCAGCCTCACCTCCCAAACCCACTGCTCTGGTCTTCTATCTGGAATGTTCTGCTGATAATATTACAGAGAAGAGTTCTGAGTACTTAGCTCAAAGACTAGAGGAGCTTAGATCAGTGAACAATTAACTAGATTAGCTGTTCAAATTAAAGGCGATAACCTCACTCAACATTGATTACTGCTAAATGAATACTGAATAACTAAATTAAAGATTGTAGTAACGATGGCCGTAGCCAGGATGTAGTTTCAAGTTGATTTATTGAGACCAGTTACATGTAGATAAGTAGTAGAGACACAGCCCCTCCAGGAGCAGTCGGCCTGCCGCTCAGCCCATACTCCAACTGAAATACTCAAGCATCCAGGCACCCAAACATTCCATTCAAGACTCTCACACCATCATTCCATGCATCACATTCACACAGGCTGAGCAGTTAGGGAGTAAGTAACCAGATACATACAACACAGGTTGCTACATACCTTCCCTTCTTCTACAAAACAAAAATAGCAACCACCAAGAAGAGGAAGGTTCAAACAAGGGGAACCATAAGAATTAGAAAATGGAAAAGTAGAGAAAAAGCGAGAAGAAAGTGAACCCAAAGCTTGAAAGGATAATAGCAAAGAAACCAAAGAAAATCAGGCGTGAGCACAGAAGAAAATACAACGGAGGTATGCAAGAGAAAGTACAAGAGAAAATGAAATTAAATTGAGAGAAAATATTCAAGAGATGCACAATAAGTACATGCAAAAAAATGTAACAATGTAGAGGAGATGCATTGATACATATACTTAAAATAGACATTACCCACCCATCACCCTCCTATAATTTTTAAAAACACATGGAACTCATACCCATTAGAATCTCTATATGAAGGTTAGAAAAGTGAAAAGAACAATAAAACACACAGGACTCATACCCATAAATCCCCTGTGCGGAGGTTAGAAACATGCACAGAACAACAGAGCACAATGGACTCGTACCCATTAGAACCCCTATGAGGAGTCTAGGAACGTGCAGGGAACAATAGAAAACATGGGACTTGTACCCATTAGAACCACGTAGATGGGACTAAAACCCACTACTGACTGCGTAGATGGGACTAAAACCCACTACAAAAACATGGGACTTGTACCCATTAGAACTGCATAAATGGGACCAACACCCATTACAAAAATGTGGGACTTGTACCCATTGGAACTGTGTAAAAGGGACTAACACCCACTACAAAAACATGGGACTTGTACCCATTAGAACTGCATAAATGGGACTAACACCCACTACAAAAACGTGGGACTTGTACCCATTGGAACTACGTAAATGGGACTAACACCAACTACAAAAACATGGGACTTGTACCCATTAGAACTGCGAAATGGGACTAAAACCCACTACAAAAACATGAGACTTGTACCCATTAGAACTAAGTAGATGGGACTAAAACCCACTACAAAAACAAAATGTGAAACACCAGGTGACTACACCATGAACTGTGAAGATAGGTTGAAAGGGACTAAAACCCATAAACTGCAATCCATCAGTCAATCAATCAATCATTTGTAAAGCGCACTACATACCCGCGAGGGTCTCAAGGCGCTGGGGGGGGGGGCTACTGATCGAACAGCCAGGTCTTGAGTATCCTCCTGAAGGTCAGCAGGTCTTGGGTCTGTCGTAGGCTCAGTGGGAGGGTGTTCCATGTCTTTGCGGCGAGGTGGGAGAAGGATCTCCCACCGGTGGTTGTTCTTCGGATGCGCGGGACGGTGGCGAGTGAGAGGTCGGCGGAGCGTAGCTGGCGGTTGGGGATGTAGAAGGAGAGCCATCTGTTGAGGTAGGCTGGGCTGGTCTTGTGGAGTGCTTTGTGTGCGTGGATGAGGAGCTTGAAGGATATCCTCTTGTTGACGGTGAGCCAGAGCAGGTTTCTCAAGTGGGGGGTGATGTGGCCATGTCGTGGTATGTCGAGGATCAGTCGCGCCGAGGCGTTTTGTATGCGTTGTAGTCGTTTGATGAGCTTGGTCTGGGCTCCCGCGTAGAGGGTATTTCCGCAGTCGAGTCTGCTGCTGACGAGGGCCTGGGTGACTGTCTTTCTTGTATCTGTCGGGATCCATCTGTAGATCTTGCGGAGCCTGCGGAGGGTGTTGAAGCAGGAGGAGGAGACGGCATTGACTTGCTTGGTCATTGAGAGCGTTGAGTCGAGGATGATTCCCAGGTTGCGTGCGTGGTCGGTGGGTGTCGGGGCTGCCCCCAGTGCCGTCGGCCACCAGGAGTCATCCCAGGCTGAGGGGTTGGAGCCGAGGATGAGGACCTCCGTCTTGTCCGATTCAGCTTCAGGCGGCTGATCTTCATCCAGTCGGTGACGGCCTTCATTCCTTCATGGAGGTTGGCTTTGGCGGTGATGGGGTCCTTGGTGAGGGAGAGGATCAGTTGAGTGTCGTCTGCCTAGAAGATTATGTTGAGGTTGTGCTGTCGGGCGATGTGTGAGAGCAGGGCCATGCAAATGTTGAACAGTGTCGGGCTGAGGGAGGATCCCTGGGGTACGCCGCAGATTATCTCGGAGGCTTTGGAACAGAATGGTAGGAGGCGATAAGGGTGATTCGTAGCCAAGAACTGTAGTATGCATAATACAAGATTACGTGGACATTAAACAGGGAAAAACTTGCACAATGAAAGAACGAAACCCAACACTGGTGAGGGACCCCTCACCCGAGTAATGCTACTATGGCCACACTCTAGACTTATTGACACCAACAGGCATGTAACACACACTGTCACACATTAACAGCAAACTGCAAGCAAAGTTGGTCACACTAGATTTGGAATCAGACCAATTCCAATAACCATGAGGATTAAACAAAAGAAAAGTGAATTTTGCCCCTAAAAGAAAACGTTAGCTGCAAACTGAATAAAACTTTAAATGTCAGGGGACCCCACAGGAATTACATGCAGCGCAGTGATAACATTTCCAGAGAAGCATGTAACTGTGTATTAAAAATATAAATCCGAAGTCAAAATTTAGTAAAAGGGTGGCATCCAGACACAGGTGCATTACCAAAATGTTCCTTCCTTGAGTAGAAGAGCTGCACACGAGGAACATGCAACGTTCCCACTCTTCATAATCTGGTGCAACCAAGAAAGTACACACGCAGATGTCGAGATCTGAAGAGATGGACGCTGGGCAAAGCAAGACACTACCAAAAGGTACATGATTCCAAAAGGAATAGCGGAGCAACAGTGCACAAGGGTCTGACTGCATAGGTCGCGGTTGGCAGAAAGTGTTCTGAATCAAAATGGAGATTGTGGGACAACACGTACACCATTACTTGCAGCTAAATCCAACCACAAGATGGCGGCACGCAACCTCCGCTGCGCCAGGTGGTTCAAGGCACGTCCTAGCTGGAAAGCGTTGCAAAGCAGCTTGAGGCAGCGTAGAAGACATTTTTTGAGCATTCGTTGCACTAATCCAGCATTATTCAAAAGGGCATGACCCCTAACTTATTAATAGTAATGAAACAGGATTCATTATACAAATCTTTGCAAATGACTGTAAATGGAAGGATGGAGGTCTGTGAGGGAGCACATACCTTTATCTCTATATTTGTGTTAAAAAAATGCTAGCATTGCAGCCCGGTCCCTTAAAGCGAGAGGTACTGTAATGAAAATGGATTGTATCACTGTTCAACAGGACACTGGCAGTGCTTAATTTGAGCCGGTGGTTTCCAGTGTTATGTTATGTTATGTTAGGAATATTTGTAGTGCGCACAGCTGCCCCAGCTAAGGGGCGTCCTGGTGCATGACAAGATAAACATAGCAACACTCAACATAGAGACGGAGAAAAACTGAAAGAGCGCAGCAGGTAAGGGGGAAAATTAAAATAGGAAGGTTTTTATAGCTTTACGGAACAAAAGAAGGTCTTCCATCAAACGAATCTCAATCGGAAGAGAGTTCCACAGCACTGCTGCTTTTACCCGGAAGGACCGGCCCCCAACGCGGCTGAGCTTAAACCTCGGGACCACCGCAAGTGCTTGTCCCAATGATCTCAAAGAGCGAGTTGGTACATAAGAGGACAGGAGATTCGAGGGAATCCAAGGGGCTGATCCCTTCAAGATCTTAAAGGCCAAACATAAAACTTTGAAGTGAATTCTTGTTTTAACAGGTAGCCAATGCAAGGATCGAAGGGTACTGGAGGGTGCTCAGCACCGGCAGTTTATTGTCAACACCGGCTCTTATACCAGCTGCCACATGGTGGTGCTGTTTGTCTAATTTTGTGAGAAGCACAAAAGCAGTTATTAAATAATTAAATATACATTAAAATCAATAATGGCTGCCAAACAAAACTGTAAGAATATCTTGGGAGTCATGTATTGGTCATTTTAATGTATATTTAAAGTCAGAATTGTTACACTTGTATGAGTTTGATGATTAGTTATGATGGTGCTGTCATCGGCATTGCTAGTGGAGGCAATGGGTGATGCAAACTGCAATGGCCTCCTGACAAGGGCTCTGGAACTTCTTCTTTTTTCACAAACTAAGTTCTGAAACACTGGAAAGAGCAGCCAAGGATCTCATGGACAACTGTCTGTTAACACTGAACCCTTGCAGCTGGATTAACATGGTGGAAGCTGTCTCTCAGCAACAGCTTCTACTTTGCTGACGGATACTACCCCGTTTCAGGAGTCGATAGTCTTTTTCTGCAGTTGCAAATCATTGATATGTAACCTTTTAATTCACAAGGAACAGGGGCCGTCCCTTTTCCACACTCATTGCTACCCCATTTTCCTCACAATTTCCAAGGATTCTTAATGTGGATAATGTGAGTTGCGTATCTTTTTGCGAATTGCAATGCATTTATAGCTCTTTGAAAAGGGGGCACACAGCCTGCCATTAGCCTCATCGTAGGTGTTATGAATACAAAAACCCTTTAGTACATGTGCTCGTGAGTATCTTAGTTCTACATTTGTACGCCCATAGACTTCAATGTAAGTTAATTGTGAGTGTCATGCCTGAAATTTTATATAAAATCATATGTTTAGTAGCAGTTGTAATGCTGTTGCATATCATAACACTACAAGCATTGTTAAGTAGACAGCTTCAGTATTAAGAGAGTACCCTTACAGTGTGCTCGATGCCAGGTTCGTATCTTCGTGCTTCAGCTTCCCATCGAGAGCCAGTCCTCGCTTCTCGCGGTTGTTGGCGAGAAATGGAGTCAAGGTGTAGACTTTGCAGAACGTAGAACTTGGAGCCACGACATCACTGCTATAAGACGAAGATGAAGAAGGGTAAAAGCATGAAGTTGATTCCAAAAACATATTTTTCTTAGTTTTTCCAAATTTTCCAGCACAACGGTGGGTATTGGTTTTTGTCTGATGACAAATACAAGTTAATTTACCACATGTTTAATCTTGGCATAATTGGAATTAAACCAATTAAAAGCTCAATGTTGACTGCTTTTCAATGCACTACTTAATCGATTGTGTGAGAAACTTGAAGAATATTTTGGCGAGCTCAAGAAAAGCAGCTGCAAATGCATTGTTCTGGATGACGAGTCGAATGGAAAGACATACTCACCCTTCTATCCTTCCTCAGTGGGTCTATTGAGTACCATAAATTTAGCAATAGCAACATCTGTTATCTACAACACTTAGCAATGGAAAAAGAGACGTTTTTAGTCCTAAATTAAAAAAGATATATGAGTATGAACTAGATTGTGTACGGTTATTTGACAAGTGTATATTACTGGGCATACTAGGGTGCAGCTCTGTGACTTGTAGACTCTAAGATGTCACATTCTCAAGGAAAATGCACCAACATGTTAGGCTTAAGGTCCTTAAATCCCATAAGAATGTATTTTTCTGTTCCCCTTTCAGGACAACCAACAGGGACAATCAGTTTAGTTCACTGATCCGTATTATTTGTACATCTATATTGAATTTGGATCAGTTTCTTACTAGGATAGAATTATTAGGATTATTTGTAATAAAGTCCTTTTATGGTAAAATAATGCAATGTGTCTAGTGTGCAAAGAGGGAAAGAAATGGAGAAGGAGTTTAATGTACACCTGCGGACAAGCATGGGGAACTTCTTCTCCATCTTGCTCTGCACACCTTTAGCCGTCACCTTTCCTCTCCTTTTCCTCAGATCTTATCTGTCCCTCCATTTCCCTCCTAACACCTCTTCTATCCCTTCTCCCTCCAAGTCTTTCCACATTCATCTTCCTTTCCTACTCTTCCAGCATCTTCCATGGGCATCCTCGGTTCCTATTTTCTCCCTCTTAATTTAAGGTTTGCCCTCTTGCTTGATGATATATTACTAGATTTACAACTTCTGGTCATTCTTGTTGTCATCTGTTCTCTTGCTTCTTGGATAGATACCATGAATCTATGCTGCTCCAATCTACAGAACAGGGATATTTGAGGTGGAGTGCACTTTATAAAAATATAAAGTAAAAGAAATAATGTGGACATACATAAGAATATACAATAAAATAAAACAAATAAATCAATATGGACAGGCATGCAGATCAAGGAAGAGTCTAGGACACGTATCAAAGATTACGGAAAGAGTTTCGAACATAAGTGGACAGGCAGGAACAATTAGAGAAAGTGTCTAGAATACACGTGTGGACAAAAGCTGAGAGGACTACATGGGCCACTGTGACTGATAAAGACTGGCCAGGAAACAGAATTCACTGATACCTCCGGCGTGGCAGGTGTGGTGAAAAGAAGGGTCTTGCTTTTTCAAATAATTAAACTTGGTAAATTTTGACAGCCTTGAATGTATTATACTTTCTGACGGTGGTGGAGCATGAATGGGATATAGTAGTTTGGTACAAACGTTCCACATTGAGTTAATCAACATTTTGCGTCGTTTGTGTCAAAACTCTTACTTCTAAACTAAACGTTGGGTCCAATTCATAAGGCTCTTTGCACATCACAAATGTGCAAAATTTTTAATTGTGGTCAGAAATGCCATATCATGATTTGCAGATTTAGCATTTACAGATCTTTCTGAATGGAAATTCCACTTGCGATTGGGGATGAACCACAGGTGGATTTTGCTCTGCGATAGTTTTCTGGGAAATGGCAGAGAAAAAGGAGCTTAGTGGCCTGTAGGAGCATGGCCATGTGAAATTCTTGAAATGGCCACCTCTGATCTTTGTGTATAAAGATTTTCACCCTGGGAATATATGTAATAAGGGAACAATGCAACAGCCCCTTATTTCACAGGGGTGTATGGAAGTCAATTCTCCACCTGGAAAAATATTTACCCATTTGACAAAAATTAATATATTTAAAAGATGGCTTAACTACAACCCTAAACTAGGAATGTTCTGCCAGGAGACAATTTGCCAGCCTGGGGTTATGTGTATGCATCGAATTATCCATTGTTCATAGATTTCAATGTCAACACCATTGGAGATTTCAAAATCTGAAGAAATATGTATTTATTTTACCAACCCGGTAGACGTAAACGCTAACCCTATAAAAGCATTCAGTTGCAATGTTTTTATTCTGCCGCACAATAACTTGAAAAAAAGGAATCTCCTAGAATCTTTCAAAATTAGGACAACTAGTAAATAGCCTATCCATTTCTTAATTTAAAAGTGTATTGGGGTATTTTGTAAACAGCATCAGGAAAGGCAGAAATGCCTGAGACTTACATTAGCATAAGATGAACTAATATTTTATTTCAAGACAGTGCGCTCACTCTGCTTGAATACATTTATGAAAATGTTGTTGGCAGTAGGGTGGAAATGAATTCTAAAGCAATATATTTTCAAGTGCATACACATTCACTCAGGCAGTAATCTAATTGATATAGTCTGTATGATGGATGCTATGAGTCAGACACTTTTTATTCAGTTGGCTTTACATGTACCAGTACAAACATATTTTTTATTTTCTAGACAAAGTCACATTTTGCCACTGTCACTCCTGAAAATTGGCAGCAGTGGCTGCTAGGAAAGTCATTATGGTACCTGCTCGTTTGTGCCACTGGGGGCAGCAGAGTCCTACGGCCTTGCCCTACTGCCTTTCACCAGTTACTGCACATTTAAAAGCTTTATTCCTTGTGCTTATGGGCAAATTCACAGGGAAAAATAGCAAGAAATAAATAGCATATAGTACACTGAGCCTCTTAGAGCACCTAGGTCTATCCGCTGCATTATTGGTGATCCTAATGCTGAGGCTTACGTAGTTATCCAAGACAAAAGGGTTTTAAGAGTAAGTAAAGTATGACTCCTATAGTACTATTCGACCTACTTTCACATGCCTTTGCAAATAGGCCATACAACTTTAAAAACGAGAATAACAGGAATGTTCATCCCATATTTATATATATATATTTTTTTCAAACAAAAATTCAAATTCAAATTTATTTATTTGATTTAGTCCTCTACTGAGAACAACAAATAAGATGATAAAACAATAAAATTGTGAACACTTATCCTAATACAAGTTTAAAAAAGTTTTTAAAAATTTAAACAGATTATAGCATACAAATTTACTGGGAGGTGATTTACGAATGGGAATCAAACTCAGTGCACTTGTAGAGTTACACTTTGTTTGAATTGGTTTTAAAAATCGTTCTCCGGCGACGACTACTGTGGAGTTAGGACAAACCAGATCTTGAACTCCTCCTTTACAGAGGTCACATAAGCTACTGCTATTATTGTTATTTGTCCATTTACAGGTAAAACCGATGTAAGATCATGCAATGCTGGGCGCCGTGTCTTAAAAAGAAAGAAAGATATTGTTGCCTTTGTTTGAATTCAATTGACTCAGCATATACCCTATAACATTGCAGTTTTGTACAGTGCTGGAAATCAAGATCGTAGCTTATCCTTGGGAGTCAAGTGTTTTAAAAAGAGTTTCATATTCATATAGAACATATTTATATACAATTATAAGAACTAGAAAGGACTGTGCCCTCTTTGCACTTTTACTAGTAGTAAGTTGGACGTTTTGGGTCTGTTTCATAAAGGCATTCATGACTACATAAAACTGTACTACTTCTTTACTCATAAATGCTTTTGTGAATTGGGCTCAATTACAAATCAAGTAAATACTACTTTTAAAAACCATGACACAAAACAAAGCTCGATAGGTACAGTATCTTCTCTGGCCAGTGTATTTATTAAAAGACAAACCTTTGCATCCTCACAGAATTTACTGACTGTAGTAGGAGAAACAACCAGTAGAAACAAATGTACGCAGTATGTTAGGAACAATTCACACCAGCGACCACTGAAGTCAATAACTAGAACAAACCAGAAGGACAGCATGCCGTAATGTATCTTTCCAGATATTGATAGGGGGGACAGAGGCAATGAAAAGTGTACAATGTCAATGCCAGTGTTGTAAGACACTAGTATTGATGCAGGAAAATCAAAAAGATAATCTATTAAGTTCATGAGTTCAAGGGAAAAGAGCAAACAAAGCGAAATATGAAAAAATACAATTAGGTTTTCAACAGCATTTACGTTAATTATTATTTGTAATTTTGACTTTTTTTATAATAAGTAAAATTAAGAGCTTTTCTAAGGGCAGAGAGGAAAACTGCAGGAAGCTTGGCCATCACAGTGCTGCTGGTTGTGTAGAACAGGAGTGCGCTGCATATAATGTATCATTTCATCCTTCTTCTATGTTTTTTTAATCCTTAGACTGGTCAAGAGTGGCTAGCAGGCACTGTCGGAGAAGGGACACATGCACGTTGCAAGTGCACGGGGGGCTTGTTCCTAGGCACAGTGAATGCATGAACCTATATGCAGCAACAAGCATACAGGAAACAAGGAACTGGTGAAAAAGTGCCAGATGTGATCTACAGGTATGGAGAACAGGATGCAAAGAGTGGGTGCTGGAGGCACATCACCGACTCTTATTGTCACCTCTATTTGAGGGCTTCATTGCAAGTTCCCAATTAACTTCAAGGGGAGATGCTGAGGCCAGATTTGAAGATTCTAGCCTGTATCTCCCTGTGAGTTATTTCCACAGACACACACAGATTCAGGAATACCGGATACAATCCTGTGTTGTTTTCTCTAGGTCCAGGGAAAATAATTGACCCAAATCAGCAGACATTTACCACCTGCATGGCAGGGGTGGATTGGTGTCATGAGGCAGGTTGGGGGAAGATGTTCTTTAATTTGCTGGTGGTAGATTTTAGGCTACTTGCTAAAGTAAAAAAAAACGGGTGGGGCAGGGCGCAGCAGCTCAGCTGGGCAGGGCGCAGCAGCTCAGCTGATGCATCTGGGCCCAGTGTCTTTTGTTCAGATTTCTTGGGCCTGGTGTTTACAGATCAGGCAATTCCAGTATTAGAGACACTGGAAAAGTCATAATTGCCTGGAGCTGTATCCCCCGGGGACACTGCTGCAGCCCCCTCTGGGCAACTGATAATGAGGTCATAAGCGGGAACGAGAAATGGGAGATTTAGTGGGTACAAGTACGAAACAAATACTAGAGGGACTCTAAATCTTTAAATCCTCTTAAAACCTTCTCCAGAGAATGTCTAGTTAAAGTTGTGATGAAATCTTGGTGAAATCTAGCTGGGATGATTAGTGTCTTGAGGGACTGAGCTTAGGGAGCCAAGAAAAGGAGATCTCACTGAATGACCAGGTTAAGAAAAAACCAAGGTAAAGCACAGGGAGGCAAACAAGATCACTTTCATAAATTCAGATGGGGTTATTGGTTACAGACAAAATGAATGATTAGACAGAAAAGATACAACTAGTAGAGGTCAGCAGGGGTTGTGATAGCCTATCAAAGGCCTACATATTTATTCTGATTCCCTTCTTTTAGTGACTGGCTTTAGATGGGATTTTGAAAGGGATTCATTTAGCACTGTTTGGCTTTCGGAATTAATCGAGCTGCCAAGACTAACAAGTTACGTGATGGGCCTGATGATGGTTCTCATAATGGCGTATTGAGGCTTCTATCCAGCTATTTATGGACATGTGTCGCCCAACTTCCACCTCAAGAGGTACCTCCTTGGTGCCAACAGAAATAAGGGGCAAGGGGTACATGTCTGGGTAGCTAGGGCCTGTAAGAAGGGTCTAGGTCTTGTAATTCAATAATCAGCACTGGCTAGTTTATAGACATCCTAGGGGAGATGGAGCCCAGACTAGGACACCTGGCCTCATGATGCTACACAAGATTGGGCTGGATTGTGGCATGTGGTGCAGGGTACACACTACCGCACACTGAAAAATCACCCTGTGTCACCACAACTCCCCAAGCTCCTAGTCCTTCTGTTGGGATTCATTCTGGGTAGAATAAGATTCCATTGTTTTTACTTGATCTGTGACATTGCCATGAACCATACTCAAATAACCATTAGCCATTGAACCAGCATCCCTATAGATGAGTATTTGACCTTCCCAGGTGCTTTTGCATTGATCTCCTTGCATCACTGTGTCTAATGGTGCTGCCGTGAGGTGCATGTAATGGGAGATACAATGGCTGTTCAGTTGCAATATCTTTGACATTACCACATAGTCGACTTGTGTGGTTCATGTTCCCACAACAGCCCTTAAAAATGTAATCTCAGACAGACTCTGGGACCTTTCCTAGACCAAGGCTCATTAATTTCAACTCTTGCAGGCACTGTCTCTCCTGAAGCCTCTTAATGGATGGACATCATGGTGAGGGCCCTACGCTCCTCTCCAGGTTTCAGCTTGCTGCTGCAAGATCTCACGGGTGAGAGACAAAACATTATGCTCTCAGAGACCTCTACCTTGCCTCCTCCCTAATTTAATTCACACAGATCACTCATGTGAGAAACTGGGTTGTTGGTTGAGCGAGGCAAAACACTACTGAAGCGACAGCTGCAATTCTTGTCAGAGTGAACCACAAAAAGCCACTAAATTAACCTGTACATAACTGTCCGGTGGCTTGGCACAAAAGCAGTCAGGCTTAACTTAGAAGAAATGAGTAAAGTATTTATATAAACAGAACCAGTAAAAACTGAAAACACAACACAAGAAAAACTTACCGAAAACTAGAGAAGAATGTATGCAACACACAAACAGTAAAAAAGTGAAAACACAACGCAAGAAAAACCCACATCAATTTAGAAAACTAGAGGAGAATTTAATAACTTATTTGCCATCAAAATGACAAAAATCCTGTCATTAAAACTGGAAATATGCAAAGATTTCAGGTAAGTATCATGCCCAAAAGCACAAAGCACCACTCAAGGTTATCTGATCATGTGAGACCAGGTGAAATTCACAAATGTAAGCAAACTACAATGAATCTCAGGCAAGACACAGGGACCAGGTTAGTCCTGCTGAAAAAGTTACCTTCTAAAGACAAGCGCAAAGATTTCTATTTGCGGTAGAGGAGGCAGCATAAAGCAGTGAGAGCATTGTGGATGGTCGTTGCTGTATTGCGAGAAGCATACTGGGCTTATTGGATGGTTGTTGCTGTAGTGAAATGATCCAGTCGGGAGTCGTGCACATTCATTGCTAGAGATTCTCGTTGACAGTCAGCACGGGCTGTCAATGTTGTAGTGCAAAGTGCAGGCCTTGCGTTGCAGGTTGTCACTGGTGCTTGCTGTAGCACAAAGAGTCAAGTTTACCTACCCTTTTCAGCAAAATCGCAGCATGAATGGGACCGTTCATGGTCACAAAGTCTGGAGTTTTCCCCCTGCAGAGGTGTGTGGAATTTCCCGCCTCCCTGCCCTGGTCCCAGATTGTCTGGGGTCACAATAGGCTAATGTTAAGTGCTTTGTGGGTGAGATGGGACAGAGTCTTTGAAGTGGTAGGTGACAGTGTACACCCCCCCCCTCCCCATTCTGCCTGAGGTGGGCCATCCTTCCATCACTCAGACCCTCTATTGTGATGCTGTCTGGGAGGAATACACAAAGGCCAATTGCCAACTACACCTAGTCATGTGCCACAGGAAACAGGCTGCAGGCACCAAATGGTTAGGAAAAGAAAACTTTCTTAAAGTGACTTATTCAGAATTGTGACTTAAAATCCGACTTTACTATTAAGAAGTGTTTTAAATTACAATTCTTCCGATATCAAACTTGACTTTTCTACCCGCTCCTACCAAAAATGATCACGTATTAAACATAATAAAGTAACCCAATGTTATCTAATGGGAGAGGTAGGCTTCACAATAGCAAAAACGATTTTGAGAGTTTTTCACTATGAGGACATGTAAAACTTAAAAGTAGTAGCCCAACTGTTTAAATACAGTGCACCCTGTCTATTGACTGTTTAGGGTCTACTCTATAGGTAACTTATATATATTAAAACTGAAGGCTTAGGCCTAGGAAAAGGTTTATTTTGCCAGGTTAAAATGGCAGTCTACAACTGCACACACACAGGCTGCACTGACAGGCTTGGGATAAGTTCTTAAGGGATACTTAAGTGGATTATGTTTAAAGGAGAAAGCACAAGAGCTTTAGCACTGGTTAACAGTGGTAAAGGGTGCAGAGTACTAGGAGTCAGCAAAAACTGTTTTAGAAAACAGGAGAGTGAAGCCAAAAAGTTTGGGAATGACTCAACAGAGAGGGCTAAGAACAACACTCCTTATATGCATGCTTTGATTAAAGTCATAGGGCTATGTTAAGTAAACTGTCTATTGAATACTTTTGGAAAACAGTCAATCCCAAACAAACTTCACCCAACACTGAAATTACAGAGACAATGGGATACCTAATTACCGTGAGGCCATGCACTGGAGAAGGCGTTTGAAATACTTTCCATCATGACTAATGCACATTTGGCAGCATTTGTTGCCATCTGAATTATAGTTTCAACTGCTGCAGTGGGTTAATCGGAGTGCTATCCTCCCAATTGTGTGGCTTGTATTATTTTTATTTTACTGCAGCTACTGAGATATGGTTTTCTTTACGTATATCTAGCCTTTATTCATCCTGGGCACCAGACAGCTAGGCACGTTGGTATGGCACATGCACAAATGCGCAAGTGCTAGAACCATATCCCTACGTAGCGTACAGAAGCCTAGCTTATTGAACACAGGCAGGCCACCATAGTTTTCAGCATGTGTATAATGAGGCTCTCCGTCAGTCAGTTCGTTTGCACCTTTTCAGGCTCGCCACAGGGAGGAGTGGGAGTGGACAAGCCTAAAAGACACCACAAGAAACTGTGACAAGTTGGGAATGGTATGGGCTTCAAACTATGCCCCAGTGAGACATGAAAAAGAAATGAGATGTGTAGAGGACGATAAGAAAACTGGAAGGTGAAGGAGAGGAAGAGCCCAGGTGATGTGAAATGCCAACTTTTCAGTAACAGGTCGTTGCTCAGTTGATCCTATGGGTATATTCTGTACATTCCTGTTGTGTATGTGGGGTGGGAAAGGGGAGCTGACCACAGATATAGACATATTTGCCCAGGATGAGGTTGATTTTGGAATGTGAGGGGGTGAACACAGACCCGTGCAGTAGTGGAAACAGAGTTTAAAGGCCCATGTGTGAATAGATATTTCAGACCGTGGTTTGACTTTTCATTCTGTTCCTATTATTATAATAAGATCTGCAGAACTATGAATCCCTGAAAGCAAAGAAAAACACGGTTTGGCTGAGTTACTCACGTATGGAAATGGCAACGTGAGACCTCATAGCATTGTGTGGAAGTGTGTAGTGAGGCAGGTAGTGGAAAAATAAATTGCAATACATATGCAGGATACTACAAGGTGTTCAGAATCTTCCAAGAAATAAGGATCCCAGCCCTCTAACAGCATTGACAGGTGCTGCACCTTGGCAGATTTAGGTCTGACTCCCACCCTGCATCAAGCAGGGATGTCCCAGGGCGGGCTATGTGCATAGGGAAACCAGAGGCAGACCTACGTACAGGGAGGATCTGGGATAGGCCTTTGAGCAGCAAACACCAGGAACAGACCTTTAATGCGGGGAGTATCTCAGACAGTTTTGACAATCTGCATATCCGTAAGGGATAAACAGACAACAGCAGTTGCCTTTTGTGATGCGATTGAACTTGGGAGATTGCAACTGATCTGCTTCTCTCACTCTCTATTGTGACAAAGAGTATCTCAGACAGACCGCGTGCGAGTGAGCACCAGGGACAGCGCTCGTGCAGAAGGGACTTCTCAAAAGCACCTTTGTCAAAAAAGCATCTCTCACCTGATGTGTAGGAAACATGTCGGAGGACTTAATATAGATATCACTTGTGCTCTGAGCTGTTTAGCACAGACACTCCACAGTGATGGACAGCAGGCATGGATAAGGACTTATAGTTGACACAGCAGAATAAAAGGGTTCAACATTTATTACAATGAATGTATACAGTGACAGAAAAAAAGGAAGTTTGTAAGACACAACAACTGAACAATTGAACACAAACTTTCCCCGTATGGACAACTTCTTCATTCTGCTAAAATGCTGTTTATTTATCAAGCTTTTAGGCTACAGTTTTTTTAGAATACGTATTATGGTACATACAGGTGCACTTTTTGTAGACAATAATTTATTACCTTTTTCGGGGCTTAGTCATGTAGTTATGTGTTGCACTCTGGGGAGAGGTATCTCTGTTTCTTGGGTTGGACAACTGGATAGACGTTAATGGAAGTCCCCCTGGAGCATACCAAGACACCATATGTTGTTACCTAGGGACATCTTAGGCCAGTCTGTGGTATATCCACAAACTGCGACCAAAGGACGCCCAAGAGTTATGAGGCAAGCCTGTAATCTGACAACAAGCTTTGACCTAAGCATTCTAGGACAATGACAACTTCACCCAACTGCCACCAACTTTGGGGACACCATAAACAGATCATTAAACGGAAATCAAATGACTTGTACAAGGTAACTGGATGTTGCCTACATGTACTCTGGGGAAGATCCCAAACCAAGGTTGAGAAGGTTCAGGAAATTAATTATTAATTAAGACTATGTGCCACGGATGTTTTGGATATAAAGCTTGTGGGTTTAAAGCGTTAGCTCAGAAGCTGTGGGTGAAGAACATGTGAATGTCAAGTGTTTGTGCAGTAGCTGTACACACAAGAAATTTCTATAGGATGTTGTAGTGCAGGCCCTGTGGTTAGAAGAATTGTGGGTGTAGAACCTATGGGTGTAAGGCATGTGGCTGCAGAGCATTAGTGCATGAGCTGTCAGGATAAGACTGTTCCCAAGGATGTGTTAGTGTTAGGACTTCTCAATTCGATATTATACATTTGAATTTCTAGTTATGTATGGACAGCGCAGGGCAGAATTATTCACCGCGGGAAAAACCAGAGGCGCCTTCAATGCAGGACCCCTGAGTACAGGAACTGTGGATGCAGAACATATCAATACAAGAATTTTGGGGTGAGCTCCTTGTACATCCATTGTCTTAGTACAGGACCCCTGGATGCAGGTATTCTATGTGAAGGTAAGTTAATGCAAGACATGTCACCACAGGACATCTGTGCAGGCTTTGTCCCTGCTGTTCCTATTCTGCAGCAGTACCCATGGCTGCAGGCCCAATCCTGTATTTAGGACTGTTGTGGGCAGCCCCAGTTTCCCAGGATATTTACAAAACCTCCAACAAAACAATGATCTGGGCGGCTCTCATTCCAGAGATTATACTGGTTACCATCACATGAAGTACTTAGGGAGCTGGAGGAAATGGTAAATGGGAGAAGTGTGAAGGGAAGAAAGGTGAAAAGGGACTGAGGATGCACTAGATGCAAAGAGGAAGGAATTGAGTGAAAAGAGGAGGCTACAGATAAGAGTGGAGGATGGAAGGAAGGGGGAGATGGGTGATGGATGGGATGATGGAGATGAAAAGGTGCAGAATAAACATATGTTATAACTGAAGAGAAACAACCTGCTAGATGCCTCCCAATTCATTTTTCGCACCAACTACAGCACCAAGATTGCCCGATCGCTGCCACAATGGCATCCACACCCTGCTCGATGGGAGAGAATCGGCATCGCTGTTCCTCATCGACATCTTTGCAGCCTTCGACACCATATCCCACCGCACACTCATTAGGAGACTGCACCAGATCGGGATCAAGGGAGATGCACTCAGATGGATTGCATCATTCCTCATGAGACAAAATCTGAGAATCTGCCTAACTCCCTTCACCATGGAACCCACACAGCGTCCTTCAAGGTTCATCCCTCAGCCCAACCGTCTTCAACACCTACATGACGCCTCTATACGACATTGCTGGAGCCCACGATCTAAACATCATATACTACGCCGACGATACCCAACTCATCCGCTCACTCTCAGCAGACCCCACCACCACTAAGACCAAGTCCCACAACTGCATGAAAAACGTTGCAGACTGGATGAAGGACAACGGTTTGAAACTCAACAATGCCAAGACCGAAGTGGTGATCTTTGGCAACCACGCCTCCCTCTGGAATGACACCTGGTGGCCCGCAGAACTTGTATTCACTCCCATACCAAAAAAACATACCCGCAACCTCAGCATTATCATGGACAACAAACTCATAGTCTCCTCCACCTGCTTCCACACTCTCTGCACGCTCTGAAAAATCTCGATTGGCTCCCCATTAGCACGAGAAAAACAGTCACTTAATCACCAGCCAGCTGGACTACGGCAAAGCAATGTATGCAGAAACCACCACCGAACCCATGAGAAGGCTCCAGACGATACAGCACTCAGAGGTCAGACTGATTCTCAACCTGCCCAAATGGAACTACATCACCCAGCACCTGAGGAATCTCCATTGGCTCCCCGTCCAGAAAAGATGGCAATTAAAGTTACTGACATACACCTACAAAGCCCTCCATAACCTAGAACCAGCATTAATGAACCACCACCTGAACTTCCACCAATCATCAAGAAACCTTTGCTCCACCTCCCTCACCCTCGCACAGACTCCACACATTGGACATAGCCACAACAGGGGCCGCTCCTTCTCCCACAGCACGCCCAGTCCTGGAACGCCCTCCACCTCAGAACATCACTCTCACTGATAGACTACAGGAAGGGACTCAAGACCTGGCAGTTCGACTAAGCCCAGCAACCCAGCGCCTGGCTACCCTCAGGGGTGAGTCACACTTTACAAGTATTGATTGATTGATTGCAAAACTAAGCAAGGGTTGAGGTGACAGTTAAGTAACAGAAGTGGAGAAAGTGAAGGAATGGATGAAGAGACAAGTAGGGTGCAAGGAAATGGTGACGCTGGAGAACTGTGGTATAAGAAAGGGATGAGGTGACAATCAAGAAAGGGTGAGGTAACAAAAAAGGAGCGAGGTAACAATCAATACAGTTATGGAATGGAAGAGGAGACAGTCAATGAAACATGGATAAGGAGACATTCAAGAAAGATATGAGGAGACACTCAAGAAAAAGGTAACAAGGAATAGGTGAAGAGTCTGTCAAGGAAGGGATGAAGAGACAGCCCAGTGAAGTGGAGACAGTCAAGGGAAGGTATGTTAAGGGGAAACAATCAACAAAGAGTGAGTCAACAATGAAAGAAAAGAGTGATAAGACAGCCAAAGACAAGATGAGGATGAGGAGACTGTCAAGAGGGCACAATGAGACAATCAAGAAAGGATGAGCTAAGAAGAAAGGAGTGAGAGGGCATTTAAGGAAGAGGTGAGGTGACAATAAAGCAAGGCATGAGGAGACAGCAAACAAATGGATGGCAAGACAATTAAGAAAGAGGCAAAGAGAAGCTAAAGTATGGATGACACGAGAATGGGGGAATGGATGAGAAGACATTCAAGATACGGTGAGGAAATCATCATAAAGCAACTGAAGAAACAGCAAAAAAACAGAGTAGATAGTTAAGGAAGAGGTGAGTTGACAATTAGGAAAGGAGTTACAAAAGTATGATGTGATTATTAGAGAAGAATTGAAGTGACGGACCAGAACATATGTAAGATGTAAATACAATCAAAGAAGGGATGAGGTTGTGATGTAAATCAAGTTACCTGGCGAAACAGGAATTAGAGAATATACTAGAGAAATACCTTTGACTTGTTGTCAAATGTATAATTTTCACCATTATAAAACAAAATTCTCAGGCGAAGAACCCAGAGCCCTCCTTAACTGCTGTATTGCTGTGCTTGTAGGCACAGGAAAATTCAAGACTTAGTCTAACGCCTTACCACTTTCAAAGTTCACCAGCCGCCACTGTGTCGCAATTAATAATTAGGAATACTATGAAGCTATGAATATTTTTTACTTCTGTTTTTATTAGATCATCATTGGGATTGGGATCAGTTGTTTGGCCTAGAACGTCTTCCGAAGAGGCTTGCGTTCATTGAAGTCTAGCTCTTTGTGTTTCTTCCTAGCATTCTCACTGAAAGAGGCTTCAAGAGGGACAATGTTACTCTCTGGCGAAGCAGGCCAGGTATTTCAACCTCTGACCTTGGGCAATGCACATAGTACATTCTGACAAACCTGTACATAGGTAAGGAAAAAGACAACCAATGCTGGAACATTCTGTTTTCTACTCTTACAGTGGAGGACACTCCTTCTACTACCTCACCGCTACATCCTGCAACAGCCTCCCCTTGCACCTCCGAACCTCACCTTCTCTTCAGGAATTCAGAAAGGGACCTAAGACTCGGCTGTTTGACAGATTCCACCCTCAGCAGCAAGGCCCTCTGCACCTCGATACCCTCCTGGGTGACTAGTAGTGCGTTATAATTCCTGTTGATTGATTGGTTGCGGTGCGTTATAATTCCTGTTGATTGATTGATTGGTTGAGGAAAGGACTCAAGACTTGGCTGTTCGACTGAGCCCCCTATGCAGTAGGTTTCACAGCGCCTGGATGCGCTCATGGGTGATTAGCTGTGCTCTACAAGTCTTGTTTGATTGACTTACTTTTTTAAATCAAAATACATTTTGTTTACTTGTAATGTGTGTTTTACACAAACATTCAAGACTACAAGTGGTTGTGGGTGATTAGGCATTGTTTCTCAATATTTGGTTGAAGACTTATTAATTATGAACATTGCAGAAGCGAGTTTTTATACTTAAGTCTGGTGAAAAGCTTGAATGTGAACATATATCTATCTCTACATGTTTCTGGAGTCTAATGGGCAAATGTATCACCATCAATTCACTTGTCACAGATGCACATGAATAGAAAAGTTTAACAATATTTTATGTTTTTGGTTTGTTTTATTTAAGGAGCTACATGATTGGGGGTAGAACCAGACACAGACTTAATTAGCTGTCACCATGCTAAAGGTATAATGGATTACTTTTTGGGAACTGTCAATATTGCTCAGTTGGCTAATGCAACCATCGTGGAGATAGCTGAAGATCACTGCTTTGCATCTTTGAGGGGCCACTTTGCTTCTCATCCTTCCATAGTTGTTATAAACAGTCTCAAAAGTGGCAACAGATAGTGTAATTTGTAAATGGTGATTTGTAAGTATATTTAATGTGATGGAGTGATATTGGGGGCATGGGGGTAGGTTGCGTTGTAAGGGCAGAGAGTAGTTAATGGCAGATTTGCAAAATGAATTGCAAATTGGTATCTTTGAGTTCATTCTCTTGCCTGAATGCAGATTTAAACATTTTTAGAATCCACAAATGTTTCCTGCACTGCTTCCGTAAACCTGCAGCAGTAACAGGTTAGGGCTAAGAACAGAATATTGATTTCCAAATCGCTATTTCTTGTGAATCGCAATTAGGAAATCTTAATGTTTTGAGTTTCATTAGCAATTTGTACTGGATCACAAATAGACCTTTATCATAAATATTAATGAGGCAGGTTGCAATTTGTGAACCACTACAATTTGCTGCTTCCACCATGATGGTGGCCTGCTGGGGTCAGCAAACTACCATGTCTTATAAGAAAATGGACTGCGTTAACAACAACAAAAATGAAACTTTGAAGTTTCATTTTTTAAGGGTAGGCAGTGATCTCTTAGACCACTACCTGTTCTTAAAAATATTTTCCCAACAATTTCCAAAGGAGAAGGGGATTTACCACAAACCTTCAATTGGCAGTAAATTGCAAATGGTTTGTGATTTGTACATATCAATTAATTTCAGTATTAGAAAGGGAAGCCCTCAACATGCCCCTTCCAAGTATCGAGTCTCAAAACCCAAATTGATATTCGGTGACTAGTTACAACCCTAAAAGCATTTCTGCATTCAAATCGGGCCGTTTCCGACCGCAAAAATGCTTTGTACATCTAGGGCCAAATGCATCAAAGGGTTTTGCTCATTCTGTGTCTAATGGAAAATTTATTCATGCATATGGCCCCTAGTTCTTACTTTCTAAGAGTACTCTTGCAAACCTATGACAGCCTTATGTTGGTTTCTGAGATATCTTTGGAAACCCTAGACAGTCACAGGTTGGTTTCCAAGAATACTCTTGCATACCTGCAAAAGGAAACGTTTGGTTCCCAAAATCCTCCTGGAAGCCTGTGACAACCACAGGCTGATTCAAGAGATACTCCTGGAAACCTGTGATAGTCACAGGCTTATAGTATTTGTCAATCACAGCATGGTTTCTAAGATACTCCTGGAAACCTCTGAAAGTTGCAGGATGGTTTCCCAGGCTTCTTCGGTAAATTATTCATGAGTTTCCAACTAGGTCTATTCAAATTCATTTCTGCATGATTAATTGCACATAGTGTACCATTTTCCATATGAAAATGTTTTGGTATTAGTAAATTTGCATATGTAGTTTTGCTTAGTTTTTCCTCCTCAGGCAAAATATATTCCTCAAGGGCAATTTTCTTTGCGTACACCTCCACCCGTGTTGGGATTCCTCCATTATCAAGTCTATCCTAGAATCTGATACACTCGCTCCATTATTAAGCGAGAATATTTTCCAGAGTGGGCATGGGCCATAAAGAAGTGCGTGAATACCTACAAACTCATAAACTTGTGGGTGTTGCCAAACCTTTCAGGGCATCCCTAACTGGGAACATCCACCATCTGCCAAGAGAGAGTATTCACTCATGTAACATGAGTGGCACACCTTTTATGTGTCTTTAAACACTATATACAACACAGGCTTTGGTGCATACTAACGTGGTTCCTGTTGAGCTGTGAATGCATTAGAGTGAGTGATACAAATATAGCTCCTAGAAAGCAGGGCTGCTTCCTTATAACAAACAGATGCTTACACTGTGCAGCTAGTAACATGTGGGCTTGATTGCCATGATGTTCTAAGACTCATGCTAACTTGAGAGAGATGTAAAGTTTCCATTCTCGGGTGATCTTTCCAAAGCACAGCAGCTGAACTGTGGCAACAAGGAGAGAGGACAGTGGAAGGAAAGTACCATTAATCTTCTGTGGGTTTTATATTTTTAACAAACAGTATTGTTCACGACTTTATGTAACCAAACAGGAGGAAAGCATGAGCTGACTGGTCCTTGCTCCATAGAACGCCATGTTTAAAAAGGTTTATAAGATACTGGTATTGGGGCGGGAGAACACACAAGGACCGGTTGCAGGAGGAACACTAAAATAAGGGCACCAACCAGTTTCCATTTCTCCAAAACGTTTGCAATTTCCTTTTCAGGGTAAGGAAATCTACTGGGCATGACACCTTAATTTGAGGGATAACATGACACATACCTTATATACTAGTGTAATATTATGTTTAAGTACACTTTGGGGCATATTAACAAGGAACAGGGAAAATGGTAATTTTTTTAACGCCCGCTATCGCTGGATAATATCGCCTGATTAACGCGTGATTAACAACGCTAATCGCCTAGGCGATAAAAAATCCAGCGACAGCGGCATTTTGGGAGGTTATCGCTGGTAATGCAGCAATAAAACTACAAGCATAGGGATATCCTTGTTGATAGCCCATGGTGGACTTAGCCATGTAATCCACCTCCCATTGGATTACATGGCTAAATCTGAAAATTAGCAGACGGAAAAAAGCAGCATTAAGCGTGGTTAGCGCTGCTTTTTTTGTTTCTCACAGGGTTAGCGTGAAGCTTGATAATAGAACATTTCTCCTATTATTTTGCTCTGGAACGCCCACTTTGCATCTCATTAGAGATGCAAAGCAAAGCATAGTGAAAAAGGGTGCTAACATGCGATTTTGCATGTTAGCACCCTGTTGTTGATAGGGCGATATTTTTATCTCCGCTTCTTTGGCTTTTAAAGCCAAAAAAGCGAAGATAAAGCCCTTGTTAATATGCCCCCTTATAAGTTTAAATTCTTGGGGGCATATCAGCAACAACCGGCGATAATTATCGCTAAGCGCACTTAGCGCTAGGATAGTTATCGCCGGCTAGCGCCGATTTTTATCGCTGAGATAGCGTGCTATTAGCAACGCTTATCTCAAAAGCGATAAAAATCCTAGCGCTAACTGCCAAACGTGTGATTATCACTGGAAACCCAGCGATAATCCCACGAAGTTTGGCGATAGCTTGCTGATAGGGCCTCACAGACTTAGCCATGATATCCACCTTCCATAGGATACCATGGCTAAGTCAGTCCTGAAGCAGGCGTAAGGAAAGTAGCGATAACAGAGGTTATCGCTACTTTTCCTGTCGCCATGCTGCTTTGCGTGAGGCTTGATAATAGGAGAAATGTCACTTAGCGACATTTCTCCCGTTATCCTGGGGAGGAACGCCCACTTTGCATCTCATTAGAGATGCAAAGATGGGCGTTAAGGGAAATGGAGATAAGGCAAGGTTTCACGCGATAGCGTGACCTTGCAGATAAAGTGATAAAATTATCGAAAACGGACGCAAAAGCGGCGATAATTTTGTAACGCCTGCTTGCTGATATGCCCCCTGCTTTGTAAATTTCAAATGTGAATTTACATCTGTAAGACATGCCATTTGCACATGAATATTGAACTTACGTGTGCAAATAGGTTTGTAAATTGGGCTCTAAAAGTGCAGCTAGTAGGATGTGAAGTGGGCCCCGAATCTGGACGTCATCAGTAGAAGTCTACAGTTCAACTCTGTGTCAACAGCCTGATGTCTTCTGAAGAAACCTTACTTCGGTCCTAACTCTAAGCATGAGTTCATAGCATTGCTAAATATTCCCATTTTAATGGCATTCTTGGTTTTCATGAACTTCTTACAATCCTAGATTGTACCCATGTGTTAAGTGAAAGTACAGACATGGATACAGTGTCCTCTAAACATGAAACTACTGGACGGCCTTCGCTCATTGGAGCCCAGTTTTCATTCATACTCCTGAGCAGTCATGAGTCCCTGATTAAGGAGAGGATCTGAAAGGAATGGTTACTTCCTTGCCACAAAATGGTAAATATACTGTAATACTAAAGTGACAGATATTTGTGCTACATATACATTTTGACATTAAACCACTCATTGCGTTAACAGTTTTATGGCATCAGAGTGAGTTGCGGCTTACTACCATACCTCACTTTGCACTGCCGGTGGTGTAGCTATCCAGGGCAGCAGGTGTAGTGGCACCTGAGCCCATAGGATTAAGAAGCCCACTACACCCAATTATTTCTGTATTTTACCACCCAACAGCAAATGCCACCACAAAGTACTTGTCCTCTGACCTCATCCTTTGTGATGCCACAGAACTCCTCTGTTGGTGCCTGGCATTACACAGCTACAGGTACTTTAATATATTGATAAAACATATTTGGATTATTTCTTAGGAAAATCGAAGAAATGGGCACCCGGTACTTACTCCGCCTCTTCCACAGCAACTGGACATTTGTACTGGGCAGTGTTGAACAAGCAAATATCTGCATACTGGCGTACTGTGCACAAACGAGAACAAAGAAGCATTGTCAATGAAGAGCGTGATGCAAGATTAACAGATAAATAGTTCTATTACTTGTGAAAAGTTGAGCCGTTCATTAATATGTATGCATCAAAATGACAGAGCACAAGGCTCAAAAGAGAGGTCCCACTCTGACCAATAAATGCCGGCCTCTGCCCCCATACATACATTTTCTTACACCTTATTTTTATATATAAAAACACTTTTTTAAGTTCCTGGGTAGGGATCCCTTTGTTGAACTTGCTAGGGTTGTGCTGTTTCAATATATTAATTGTAGCACTTACCTACTCTTCTCCAAATTCCCAACTTACCCAAAGGAGGACTGGGACACACAAAGTGGGTGGAAATTCTTTTATAAACAAAAATGCCTGACCTCTTACAAATAACAGACTAAAAAGGTGTTGGGAGAAAGGTATGTGCCAGATGCACAATGCAGGTAAATGTGAATGTGACACATTCAGAATCAAATAATGTGCCCTTGTTTATTAAATAGATACCAACATATCTTATTGAAGGTGTCCATTGTGAGGGAGAGGTTCTTGTAAAGTCTGGCTGTTTAAACATAGAATGGCTAATTCCTGAAATAGACTGGATTAATAGAGGCTGCAAAGGATTGGCATAGCCTCTTCTTTGTAGCTCTATAGCATGGTGTCTCAAGAGCGTGACTAATGGAAATAACTCTCCACTCATACTTAATTTATGCAAATGTGTGTTCCATAGTTACACATAATCTCTCTTCGTCATGGTCATGGTAGTCCAATTTTACGGTAATGCTAAAGACATTTGTCGAACAAAGTCTGTATACTAATAGCAAATACCATTGGTCCAGTAAAATAATTTGTTTTTCAGAATATAGAGATTCTTCAAGTAATATTTTAGCCAATTTTCATTGTTTAAGGATTACACCATGTATCAGGAATAATGAATGTCCCTCTTTGGAGTGGGAAAACAGCAACAGTGGATACTGGGATTTCCCATCCTCTTATAAATGTAGGTGGGTACAGACTGAGATAGCCTGATGCAGGTGTAAATAGACTCCCAGGCTGACAAAATCAGGTGGTCCTGTGCTCTGCCACTTGAGACTCTGATCTTTGGAGGTTTGAGCCTGGACCTACCTGTCACTCAAAATTCCTCTTCTATTCCCAGTGGTAGTAAACCAGCTATTTTTGTAAACGAATTACTGTGATATCTTGGGACATATTTGATCAATGAAAGCAGTGCCTCCCAAAGTAGCCAGGCATCCTCTTGGTAGAGTGAAGTTAAAAGCCTAAACTAGATGCAACATTGCAATTTCAATCCATCTGTTTTTTTTAAAAGGAAAATTTCAACCATCTCTTATTTTTAGTTTTTCTCATCCAATGATCATCGTCGCACACATGAGGCATGAAAAGACATTAATAGATTTATTTGGCATATATGTAAATAATAACAAGCAATTGCATTCAGATGATAGCAAACATTAACCATATTTCCAAATGCCTCACTGAAATGTGATTTTGCCTTACCTGAAATTTTTATTTTCTTCACTGTCTTGTTTGTATTATTTGTAACATGCACATTGACATTTATGGGCTCGCCGTGGTAATAGATCTGCAGACACAAAAAGGAAAATCAAGATAAAATAAGTTTTACAAATATAGGAAAAAAGAAGACTACATACCTGATTTAGAGTTGGCGGACGGGTTACTCCCTCACAAGCATGACAGACATCCTGTCCACTGTAGTACTAGTGAATTATATCCAAGGGCACCAGATTTAGAATTCAGGGGACAGGTTACTCCATCACAGGCATGACAGGTAAACCGTCCACCGTACTTCTAGTGCATTATATCCAATGGCACTTAATGTAGAGTTTGGCGGATGGGTTACTCCATCACAAACATGACGGATATCACGCCTGCCATATTGCAAGTGCAATATATCCAATGGCACTTGTAAAATGGTGGACAGGATATCTGTCACGTACGTGATGGAGTAACTCATCCGCCCAACTATAAATCCCGCCTATGTCAGATAATGAGCACAGTTTACTGGTGTATTTTATTTTGCTTGTGAAAGCTTTACATGGAACAACACGTGTTAAAAATATGTTGCAGATTTTCCATTAGTCAGATAATGTAACGCGTAAGTAACCTTGACTAGACTATTGAAGATGTATTCTTCTGAAACCGAATCACCTAAGTTCCAGGTGAACCAGGGTACTAGAGGACTCCCCGTCCCACGTTTTGAACGGCAAGTTCCTCATGGGCACCACGGGGCAATGCATTCTTTAAATGCTCTGTAATGAGTGAAGGGTCCCTTATGGATATTTACATGCTTTCTTTTGTTTAATGCCCCCTAAGAAAGGACAACCTCCAAGTTCATTGTTTCTGAAGGTATTGAGTTTACCTTTCCCCAGACACTGTAATAATTGGATTATTAAAAAAAAAAAAAAAGTTCATGATATAAAATGTAATTTTCCTGCCATCATCTGTCCTTTCTTAGATTTGGTGGTTTGTGGGGAGATGAGTCTGGCCGAATACAAGAGACCTGTGCAGTCCTTTCTTTTCAAACAATTCCCATTACCGCAAACAGTAACTCCCTTTAGAATATCTGGTCCCTTGTAGATCTCATGTCTGATTGTGTTATCCTACTTTGAGAGCCCTAGAGACTATTAATGACTTTATTAACATTTCCTTTGATAGAGGTGATACTGTAGATATGTTCAAGTGTTCTATAATTGCACCTTTTAAAAAAGAAATGTTACACGACACTTCAGAGAGGTAACTATTGCCGTTGTAAGCACTGTCTTGGTTTCTGGATCCTGGGAAAGTGTGGAACTTTAAACTCACATGAAGAGCATACCATTATTATACTCAATTATGAACACCATGAGGCCTACAACTAAAGGTCCATTTGAGTGTAAACCCATTTACAGGTATGAAGATCTCCAATACATGTGTTAAGTACTTTGCACCCGTAAAGTACACTCAAATGGTGGGAAACAATGCATGTGAAGAAAGTTTGTGAACGCCCAAAAAGAAGTATGTTAGTGTAAATTCACAAACACCTCTCACTCCCCACTCACTCAAGTCATGCTTTCATTCCAACCAAGGGATGGTGTAAATCCATTTCCAGAGTGGGAAGGGGAATGGATCACCTCTGAAAAATATTTCCTCAGTATAGAAAAGAAATTGCATTTTCAGCTGGGAGGAGTTGTCTTCTACACAGAACTCCACACAGCAGACTCATAAGTAATGTCAAAGTGGGTAAGGCTGCCCTGGTAAACTTTCTCCCTATTGGATAAGGAGATTCCCCGACCCACAAGCTAGTGCTATGCATAAAAGTGATACCCCTGGGTACCTTCTTTAGAACACTGCTGGGTCTGAGGAAGACAGAAGAAGGGCTGAATCGGCTGCACCCTCTGCACTTTAGAAAGAGAACTGCACCTACTGTAACTTGTGGAGAGCAGCCCCAAGGACTGGTTCTTCTCCCACTTGAACCCAGGACAGAAGAATGAGCTCCAGGGACTAGTTGGCTATCCTCCTGCAAAACCCCAGGAACACAAAAGCTGGAAGTAGCCTGCAGTTTCAAAAGCCCAACTTACCAGTTCCAACTGAACTTGACCTGGACGCTGCTGTTGGGACATTGAGTTGTAAACCTCCAAATGGTGGCCACAAGGCCCTGGACCCTTGGTTGGTGTTACAGTGTAGTCATCTCCTGCAAGAACTAAAAAACTGGGCACTAGGAAACTATTTCCAAACTTTTTCCGAAAAGATTCAGAGGCTACCACAGGACCACTGCCACGCCGAAACCATTGATGTTGCATTGCCAGTCAGACTTAACTTGTTGCTTTCCAGAAAAGTGTCTATGTCCTAAACGAACATAGGCAGATTCTACTGAGGCAGACACAGAGAAGCAGCCAACGAGAACTTCCTGGGCACAGACTTCAGACTTCACGCCCTTGGAACTTTACCACAGTTGACGACGCAAACTTCCAGTGAAAGTCTAGGCTCTCAGAGAGGTGCTGCACTCCAGATGGCCACCGCCGACGAGCCCTTCTTTGAATCCAGCCTGCATTCCGACTAGCTGACAACCTTGTCTGAGCTTTTCTATAGAAAAAACTGGTAGGCCAGAATGTAAACTTTTCAACAGGATGAACCTGGTCCCTTTATCCGAGTCAAGCTCTATCATGGTCAGCTTTAGTTTTTGACCCAGTCTAGCACACCAAGATACGGCAGTTTGAGCTTTGTGCTTTTGGTGCTAGAAACATATACAACTTTGGAAAATCATATCTCTGGTTCACATGTGCCCATATGTGCTACATGCCATAGTAGTGAATAACATTGGATGGTGTGTTCAGTACTGTGAGGCCTGCTTCTCGAAATTGATTAACATGTGGGATCTGTGGAAAGGCTATTGAGCTGTGTTTCCTAATTGCAGAAGAGTAGCAGTGTGGTGTTTAGTATCGATGGATTAGTTATGGCAAATCCTCTCCAGTAGTGAGAGTGAATTTGACATCACTAATGTGGAAATGCCACTTTGGGAAAGTGAGCATTTCTGAGCTGGTGGCTCTCTGCATGCCTGCTAAACTGCCTCCAATCCACATCTGGATGCTGGGGGGACAGCTACATCTGTGCATTCCTGATAGATGGCCTCTGACTCTGATGGGCTTTCCTGGTACGGATAAGAGGGTGTGGAATTGGCATCTCAAATACAAAGGGCGGGGTCCTAACCCCGCTAAAGATATTGATCAAGCCTCCCAGGGTAGGAAGACAGACA
This sequence comes from Triturus cristatus, assembly GCF_964204655.1. Taxonomy (NCBI): domain Eukaryota; kingdom Metazoa; phylum Chordata; class Amphibia; order Caudata; family Salamandridae; genus Triturus; species Triturus cristatus. The sequence goes on from NC_140591.1 coordinate 1,531,415,490, forward strand.
AGACAAAATTGAAAGGTGGCCTGTGCATTTCAAAGTTGGCATTTTGAAAGGCCATTGTGGGTATAGGCACTGTGGCCCTGTCCTCGGGAGTTTGGAGACGTTTTCAAGATTGGAACCATTTTACGCTTGTGTGACACTGGCACATCAACGAGAGAAACCATTGGGTCAGGAGAGACTGCAACGGGATTATACGCAGACTTGTGGCCGCCTGGGGCTTGTTGTGCTCCAGAAAGGGGACTATCTCTTGGTGGATTTTTGCCTGGATGTTGATGGCCTGCTGTCAATCACTGGTCGTGGCCCGGGGCCCTAAGCATTCTCCAAGGGCCAGTTGGCTGGCCTCCTATCCAAGAGATACCAGGGACAGAAAGGATCTCCCTATTTCCATGAGATTGGAAGGACCGCACAGGGTGCGGCAGAAATGGGTGGAGATTATGGTCGGTTGGGGCGAGGACCGTCTTAACATTTGCAGAAATCACACTGTGCAGAGTGTGTTCGTAAAGATCAGCAGCCCAGCTGGGATGCCATAACATGAGAAGTTCACGGAGTTCTGGGGAAGATTGCCGAGGCTGAGGGGCCTGAGCTTGTAACCAGAAACCTGTGCTAGCTCATACTTCATAGCGTGTGGTGTCCAAGGAGTGATGGGGGACATTTGCCACGTCCGCGTGACCCAAGCTGGAAGCCTGGACTGTCTCTGACTTCCAGATCAGGATGATGACAGTGCCTGACATTGCGGCCTCAGTTCGAGGTCGCTTGCTCCCTCTCCCCAGACCCATGCCACAAGGTACTCTGCTGCTGGTAACATCGTGACTGGACCACAGTGGTTTCGTTGTGCCTTGTGTGCACCCATGGTTGGCTGCCAGGAGCAACTGCAGCTTGCACCTCCACCTGGGAGAAACATTTCTCCAAATTGGAAGTGTGCACCAGCTTCCGGTGTCACAGTCTTTTGCCTACAGGGGGATAGTGATCTTACACTTGTGAAGGTACCCTGTAGTGCCTTGACAGCTAACCTGGACGGATGAAACCAAGTAGCCCTTTCCTTCCACTTAGGTGATGCTCACAATCAAATCAAAGTGTCTCCAGTGGGTACAAGTGTATCGTTGGCTGGTGTAGTTTGAGTGACTGCGGGATGAGTCAAGAGGCATAGGGGAGAACTGTAGCTTCTTGGCCATTGCAAGCAGTGAGGGGTATGCGAAATTGGGATATGTTGTGTTTTATGTTAATGTGATAGCGGGAAAGTGAAATTCCTCTGAACAAGACTGCATATATGTTCTGTCGTTTTGATGTGGGAGGGATAGCTTGGATCGGGACTTCCTCGGGAAAGTATGCAGATGGGTTTATGTTGTTTTTGTGGTTCAAGGGATAACAGGGCAAGTGAATAACTATGACTGGAACATATATGCTCATGCCGTTCTGCTGCTAATAGGAGTTCGACAATTGCATATAACTATAAAGTATATATAAGATGTGTATGTTGTTTAGATTTCAATGTGTTTAATACAAAGACCAGTGTTTTCTACATACAGTGTGGAATCTTTTTGTAGTGTAATCAGTGTGTTGCGAGGGCGGTGCTGTGGCAGTACTTTACACTTTGACCCTTAGGATAAGCCTGACTGCTCTGTGCCAAGCTACCAAAGGGTGAGCACAGGTTATCTTACGAGTGTATCTTACTCATTCTATCAGGGATAGTGGATTCTGTCTGGCTTTAATGCGTCCCAGCCAGCCAGAAACTGCTGGGTCTAACAGCTACTATTTTACAGTCCTGTTATAACTTAGTTAGTTTAGGTAGTTGTAAATGGGAGAGGGTGTAACTGGCGTAATTCTCTAAAATGTAATTGCACGTAATTGCTGCAAGAGTACTCACAATTATACATAATTGTGTAAGAAGCATAATCCAGCATTTAGCACTATTTTCTAAGTGCAAAATGCACCTTCATGTCCAAAATGGCTACAAAATGCAGTCTGCACTAGGGAAATACCACTAAATGCTACAGGACACGAACAGCAGTAGCTATCCGCCACTCGTCTCCCTTAGTTTGTGGTTCATGTGCTTCTGAAGTGAGATTTTTGCTCCAAATTACTCTTCAGTTTAGTCATTTCGCGTCACTCAGTTACTCTGGCATAAGTAACATTTCTCCCAGGCCTAGCTGTAAAGTGCTTAGAATCCCAGTATCTTGGTGTTGGATCTATAAGGAACAGACGAATGAAGCACTATCCACAGACGAGTACAGTCTTCAGTTTCTCACTGAAAACAGTGCAAGAGGAGATGGGTGTCAGTTGCAACAGTTCTACAAAAGAGAAGGACTTCCTACAAAGGGAGTTAGCACGAGAGGCAATTACTTCTGGCGCGGAAAAAACACACCTCTTAGAATACATATGTGCATGCATGTAGCATGATGACAAATACGGTCAGTAAAAATACAGCCAGCAAAAGGAGCATACTTGAAGCAGCGGGAGGGCATCTGAAGAACAAGACCTCGCATGAGTAACCCGTCTTGTGGTTTCTAGGCACGATCAACGATCATGTTGTGGAACCTGGTTATGGGCTCTATCCATTTTCAGACAAGTTCAGAGCTGATTCTATTTTTAGCACCAAATTCCATCAGTTTAGGGATGTATTATTCCTGTAATGAGAACTGTCATTTGTAATGAAATCACAGATCTTCGTAATACAATTACTGAAGGAAATAGCCCCAGTCCCAACCCGAAGTAGTGCATGTGTCTGCCATGTGGTATTTTCTTGTGCATCAGTGGAAAATACTTAGCACCTGGCAGCACTTGCCCATTACCACCCACTGTGTTCCCCCACTCATGCCATATTTGAAGCAACAATTGCATGCTTGCTGTGCAGCTGCAGACTCACTAAGGACATGTGCAGGGTGTAATGTAGGCCTCTGTAGGACCTGCGGTGCAAGGGGGGCTCTCAACCACTCAGGGGACCCCCATGCACACCAAGGCCAATGTGTATCTGTGAGATATGGGAGACTCAGGTGCACCTCATCGCATTCAGAGGGGGGCATCATTTTACATTATCCCACTGGACGACCTGCTCGAGTGTGTGGAGGGATGCTAGTGTCACTAAGAGGCCAGGATTAGAATGGCCCAGTTAAGAATGTTGTTTTGGTCATACATTTTTGTTTATGGCTGAAAATACCTCCATTTACAGCTGCAAGAATGTTGGAGGCCAGCGTAAATAGTGTCATAAATTCAACTCATGTAGTAGGCGCTACATGGCACAGTTATCCTTGTAAGTTGGCAACACCCACAAACACATATGTTTGTGGGGATTCAAAAACTCTGATCCGAACCTAGAATTGGCAAGAAGTATATTTCAACCAAAGACACGAGTAACTTTCCTTCCAGGATGGGGAGGACACGTCTATATTTAATGGGAAGGGCTTTCTCCCTATGGAGGGGAAAAAGGAAACAAGTGTGAATTTGCACCGCGCGTCAATCTACCCTATACAGATCCCGGTACCAGGGCAGCAGAAGCCGGTGTGATGTGTTACATGACACTCCCAGTGGTACACCTGGAAACCTGCGCCTGGTGCAGCTTTCAGAGCTACTACGAAGAATGCATTAAAATTCTAAAAATTAGTGAACACAGATGTAAAATCACTTCACTAATGTGAGAATCAGCCCCATGTTTGTGCAGACTCTAGTGCAGTCTGTGACCAGCCCCCAGTGTGCTCTTGCAGCATTTCTGGACATAACAACTGGGTTTATTTCCTACAAAGCTGGAATATTGACCAAGTTCCAGCTTTAAAACTCCCGTGGTGATTCAAGTGGACATGGAGTTTGACAGTAAACTATCCTTTAATTGAAGTCAATGCCATAAGTAGACATCGGTGAGAAGGGTAGTTGTGTGTGTGCACGCGTGTGTGGGAATTAATGCATGCCTCCGCGCCCACATATGCACCGACTCCAAACTTCCTATTTTGGGGCTGGCCTCTCAGCATGGTGACTCCCTCTGCGGGCACACCCAAAGTCCACAAAGGGGTGAACTCAAAGCAGGTCTCACCACTGCACCTCTTAGTCTTATGCCAGGACCTGATGGATGCAATTCGGATGGAATGGAATGGCCCAGGGAGAGGGAAATCTTTGATAACCTCCATCTGCCCTGTGAATCCTTCTACAGCTTTGCTCATGCAGTGCATGAGTATACTCATATATTGGAAATGGATTTATAATACATGATTCCAGATGCCCATCGAGGGTCTGAATGATGGAAATATCTGTGGCTCCATCCTGACGTCACGTCCTGTAATGCTATTACTTTGTGAGTCATCAGTGTTATTGTCTGATTCCACAATGGCCCCGACCTTTCTATAAACCGCTATTTTCTCTTATCTATAATTGCATTTTCCAGACCTAATATCATTGTGTGGTGCCTTATAATGCCCTGTATCAGTCTGAACATGCAGCGTGGTGCCTGCGTTGCATACCAATAGCACGGAGAGAATGCCAGCGTGGGGCGCGACTCATCATGGAAGAGACAGAAACATTCAATGCTAAAATGCGGAAGATCTTCTCATTTGTGCATGGTTATGAGCCACCTGGTGTCAAACCCACAATTTATATAAACAAGTCGAACATGCACCAGATCCGCCATCCTTCACCCACAAATGCAGGAGGGAGAGACAATGTCTCCTTCAGGGTCTCAGTAGGGGTAGGAGGCGAGAAGAGAAGGTAAAAGGACCCATGAATAGTGGTACCCAAAGAGGTCCATCCCTCCCTCTACGGTGAGTCAGATACCGATGTCCAGTGCACAAAAGCCAAGGACCAAGGGAGGACAACTAAGTGACAACTGAAGCTTCTTGCGTCACGGGCAGCACAGGAATCAGCGATTGTTCAGGAGACAAATCCATGAAGAAGACATAAGATTTGAGGCTGGGTCACTTCTTGCAGGCGCGAGCAACTAGAGGAACAAGTGTGGAAAAAACAGGCTTCCCTGTGAACAAAGGGTTCCCGTAAAGATGGAAGCTGCAGTTTCCTTCAGATATTTTGGAATGATGGTTTCTGATGTGTGTGCCATATTCTGCTTCAGGCTCCTGCTGGCATCTCTGCCTATGCTCAAGGCGCCTGAAGGAACTAGCGTCTGGCAACCTGCCTCACGCGCTGAGCTGCGGCACAGCAAATTAGACTCATGGAGATATGGACAGATTTGGAATGCCAAGATTCTCCTCCAATGTGGTGCCATTTGACCAGAATAAAAGGCAGAAAAGGAATTCTAAATCTTTGGCTCCATGGAAGCAGCACCGCCTGGATCCCAATCATTTGCAATTGTTCTTTTTTTTAAACTTTCTTTATTGAACCTGTAAAGCTCCTATAAGTTTAGTAAGCACTGGTTACCAATAAACAAAGGGGCTTATTAACAAGCCTCCTGCACTGCCGCTGCATCATTTTTTCATGAAGCAGCGGCGGCGCATTCCGTGCTCCACACTGCGCTATATATACAAACTGACGCACTGGGTCCAAAGTATCCGTTTGTAGAGCCCTGTGTCACATTATACCTGCGCCAGGTATAATGTATGCAGGGTGGGTATTCACATGCAAAAAAGCCACGTAGAACTGGCAGAGTGAAATTTACATTACACGGCGTCACTCTACGACTTCACTGCGTCAAAATCCTTACGCCTGCTCAGACCAGTTATAAGGATTGACGCAGGGCTTTTACTAAGGAACTCGCCTATGTGTTCTGATGCATTGCTGAAGTTGCGTCACTTTTGAGCCAACAGATGCGTCAGAATTTCTGATGCGTCACAATTTCTGACACATGTGTTATTCCTTGCGCCATGGAGCCCTGTATTGTAAATACAGTGCATCAATGGTGTCGCAATGATATTTGACGCAGGAGCAAGGAAACTGACGCATCGGTGCTGATGCGTCCGTTTCTTGTAAATGAGACCCTAAATCTCTTGGATCGAAAATCTGTCAAAAGCTAGTGCACAAATGTGGATTAAATAAACTAGAGGTGTTGGAACGTATACCACGGTGGTGGCAAGCACCAGCAAATGGGTAGTCTATGCATACGCGTGCTGCCCTTTACGGGCATTTTTCTTCCCACCCTTTCCTGTCAACAAGATCACCTGTTTAGATGTTGTAGGGTGGCCAATAGTTTCATCAACTATAATCCTATTTTAAATGTCTCCATAACAGCTCACATATTAGGCGATGTCCTGATATCATATAAAAAAGATAGCAGACAACTATATCCAGTTATAGGATGTTAGAAATCACACATTTGCTCTTAGCAACAGTTACATTTTAATTGAAGGGGCAATGAATCTATTTTTTTAGATTTAGTAACTATTCTGAATTCTTAATACAGATATTAATATCAATTTCAGTTTCAATAAAACACAAATAATTAAAATGTGTCTAATAGATTATCAACTTCATTCTGCTTGATCACACAAGCACATCCGCCTAAAAAAAGTGCACTAAAGTGCTTGGGCAAGTAGGCCAGTGCATTGCATTGCCAGTGCATTTTTTTCTTTCTTTCTTTCTGTTTGTTTTACCTATTTTATTATGTTAGTCATCACCCTGTTGCTAACCTGGGTTTATCAGGTTACAGCCATTCAATGTCAATAGGGCCTTTTCTATGCACAGGTAACAATCATATTTTCCTGTGATGTGCATTAAAACCAAAATGGGGTTTTAAAACATGTTCTAAGTTCACCAACTACTAGGAAGATTCCATACTGCTTTAATAACATTTTATGGAAAGATTGTTTCTTTTTTAAATGTAAAATCTACATTGAAAGCTTATAGACACTATGCTAATTTTGATACAAATTTTCCATTTCATTTTATTTTTTGTGGCGTATGCGCACAATAAAAAATAAAGAAATATATAACTATCAGTTTGCAAAAGCCAGATTTATTGGCTTTGCCAATGCTTGGTTTCATTTGGGCCTTGAGAGGGAAGGCGGGTCGTTTGCTTGTTTGCATGCTGCTAACAGCTTTGCCATATCATAAATCAATACTGACATCCATCAGTGCTGTGACCTAGCATGCCATGTGCATGTGGAACCCTCCCTCTGGGTCCTGGCACCAGAAACCACTTAGAACATGATCAATCACACTTCCCATCATACCAAGGAATGAAGCTTTGAGGGACTTCTCATTAGGATTCAGCTGGCCTGCTGCACACAGCAGCACTGATTAAAATACACTCATGAATATATTCATTGCAGGGCTAATGAGAATGTCGCCTCTAAATGACTCCCTTTGTAAATTTGCTTTCACCAAACAGTGCTTAAAGGATCCCTCCTAATAATGTCATTAGTCAAGTAATATTGTATTAACAAAAAGACTGACTCCTGCTGTTAGAATCAAAATAGACCACCCTAATGGGACAATAATTAAACAACATTGGGAGAAAGGCATTTAAATGGAGTAACTCCATACTCCCAGAATTACCCATAAGCTCATTACAGTGTGACTGCAGGCCAGAGCAAAATATTATTCAGAGTTAAAAAAAGGAATCGATTGTGAAGACTTTACTGCTAAAGAAGAGCTATATTTTAGTTCATGCTTTGTTAGCCTTTCAGTTTACATTTTGAGACCTTAAAGTATATAAATATTAAGATTTTTTTTTCAGAAATCCACTTTATCCAATCCAAACATGCAGTGGCTAATCCAATAGGTCTGACTTTTGTATAGTGCATGGGCACAGACACACTCCAGACACATATCCATTGATCTGGATGATAATAACTACGCATCAGTCGGTTCTAATGGGTGTAAATAGCAGGAGGACATAATACTGATTATATGGAACTCCTTTTACTGACCATGGAAGGCTGAGTTACCTTGCTAGGATTTGAGCTTATGAATTGAACATCAAATATCATTGAGCAGGTGTAACTGATTGAATCACCCTGGTACGATGCCACATACATGCAAACAGACAGAGCTACATAGCAGCAGACACCCATGTTCATATACAGCCCAAAGGACCTACCTGCAAACACACACATATAGAGAAGCAAACAGGCACCCATGCCCCCTAAATCAAAAGTACTAAATAATTCAGATCACTAAACGTGCAGTTCCCCACAACCCAAGGAGCTTGCACAATTTTATTTTAGCTGCTTGCATAGCGCTTTGTGCTTTTCTGAAGTCAGTTTGTTGTGCTGCGCTTTATGTGACGGGAAAGTAGAAAAACAGGAGTGAGAGAAAGGTGATGACAAAAAGGGCCTTAGCAATGGAATGACCTACCCAAACACAGTGAAACCAAACTCAGGCACCTGGGTGATGAAAAGATAGGTTTCATTTTGTGGCAGCTTTATCAAGACATTGTGCCAGAGCAAAGTCACAAATTGTGATGCAAAGTGGCACAAAGACTTTCAAGGGTATTTGTTTTCCAGCACAAAGCTTTTTTTGTGCTGGTAAAGCTCCCTGTGTTCAGTGCAAATAGTGTTTTGCGCTTCTTTGTGATACTTTGTGCAACTTTGCATCAAGCGGGAGTTACATGGGTGGTACTTGGGTGTTCAGAACAAACACTCATGTTTAGTGGGGGCTATCCATGGCAGAATGGTGTAAAACAGACTATTACCTGAAAAAAGACGTACGAGTAAAGCAATATATACCTTATTCCAAGTTATAAGGAGTTAAAGTCACCAAACTCAGCTTGCTTTTCCTCAGATAATTTTATCCATGCATTTTCAGGTCTAAAAGTCAGCATGAGGGAGAATGTGTGGGATCATTTTTAATGCACAGTAAAACCCTACATTTTCACTTATTTTGACCTGTCTTCACCCTGGAACATTCGGCTGGAATTTGAGAAAGGAAAGCTAATAGGCCAGTGTGGAAATACTGCCAGAGCTCGAGATCAGATGCACACACCACTGACCATCAGGGGAATGAAGCAGTATGGCCGGGGAAATAGTAGCACCTTGGATGCCTCTCCAAAACCACTGTCACAACCCCCTCATGCCCCCTCTGTGTAGTTAGCCTAGATTGCAGGGCTCATGCCGCTTTACCCCTGTGGTGCCTTATGGCACGCTATGATTTCACGCCCAGAGTTTCCCTCTCCCATGGATTCCAATGCACCCGGGCTTGCAAGCATTCCATGAACACGTGAACCAATGGCTGAGCTTGCTCTTGCTGTTGCTGGGGTCTTGGAGTATTTTTCCGTGTGCAGGTTTAGAAAAAACATAACATTTATTACCCGTTAAATTATTCTATCCGTTAGTTTGCACCCACTCTTCCTGTCGGGGTTAAGCCAATGTACTAACACGTCTCCTTCAGGAGTCTTTGTCTTGGGGAACCTTCTAGATTGCCAAGTGCCGCACGTGATCCTGCTGCATCCATTGGACCCTGAGACTGTATAAAAACCACACCCAAACCCGAGCCCCTTGCTTGGTCTACGCTCCCAGCGGAACAAGCTTCCTGCCTTCCCACTCACCTGAAGAATCAACAGGACCAGGGCAGCGCTCTTCCTGCTGCAGTTCAAGCACTCGGGTGATTTCCTTGGCTCCAGCTCCCTCACGCATCCTTTGTCTCCACCTCCGGCTCAGCTACTCCAGTTCCTTGGCAACTACCTGAGTCAATACCTTCTTCAAACTTAGGACAAGTTGAAGTGCTAGGCTAAGTACTTGATATCAGGTTAGTGCGCACTATCTATCCTTTTATAGCAGTAAGCAGGTCAGAGTATCGGCGCCCTCAAGACTATAGACTTTTCTTCAAGTTTCCTCTCAGTGACCTCCCTCCAGTTCACCTTGATTGTTCTTGCTCCGGACCCTTCCTGCAACCTTGGCCTTTGAACTGTGTTTCTACAAGGACTTAAGATTTCGCTCCGTATTTCTCTGATGAACAGTAGTCACTAGAGAATTCTCCTTTGAGCGTTTGATTCATGTTTGATCCTTGTACCAAGATCAATGGCCCTTGAATACCTTGGGAGTGTCACACTCTAATCCGTGTTCCTAGTATACCCTGGGAGTATCATACTCCAATCCGTGTTCCTAGTATACCTTGGGAGTATCATCCTCCAATCAGTCTTCCTAGTATACCCTGGGAGTATCATACTCCAATCCGTGTTCCTAGTATACCTTGGGAGTATCATCCTCCAATCAGTGTTCCTAGTATACCCTGGGAGTATCATACTCCGATCAGTGTTCCTAGTATACCCTGGGAGTATCATACTCCAATCAGTGTTCCTAGTATACCTTGGGAGTATCATCCTCCAATCAGTCTTCCTAGTATACCCTGGGAGTATCATACTCCAATCAGTCTTCCTAGTATACCCTGGGAGTATCATACTCCGATCAGTGTTCCTAGTATACCCTGAGAGTATCATACTCCAATCAGTGTTCCTAGTATACCCTGGGAGTATCATCCTCCAATCCGTGTTCCCAGTATACCTTAGGAGTGTCATACTTCAACTTGTGTGCCTAGTTTTATCTTGAGATTACCAGAAACTCCAATCCATGTTTCGAGTGTAAGCATGAGAGTGCCAGAAACTCCGATCCATGTTTCGAGTGTAACCTTGGGATAGTCAGAAACTCTAATCCATATTTCGAGTGTAACCTTGGGAGAGCCAGAAACTCCGATCCATGTTTCGAGTGTAACCTTGGGAGTGTCGGAGGCTCTAATCAATATATGGAGCTCTTCCTCGAGAGCCTCAGAGATTCCTATTTGTGAACCTGTTTATCCAGCGTACATGCCAAATTGTAGAAGAAGCTTGTAATCGAGTGTTACTAAAGTTGGAAATGTGTAAGAAGGCTTGCTCGTGTATGGATGGTAATTGCCTCCTAGTGTTATTTGCAGTGCATTGCGTTATCGCAAACCCAGAGGCTCCGGTCCAGTGAGTAACTATCTTGCAGACTCAGAAGATCTCTGAAGCAACAAATCCTGTTACGGAGTTTTGTCCAGTTGCTGAACTTATCCAGTACCACAAGTCTCTATTTTCTCATTTTTCCCAACCCCATTCCCTCTGGAGGGCAACTTGTGCTAGAAGATATCTCTTTCTTTGTCATGCCCTGTTTTCAGGAGGGATAAGAGGTCTTGCATCGACTCAAGTGTCGTCCCTGCGGTTTGGGACCAGGTGAGTGCATGACAACCACCAAGCAGAAGAGTTGCCAGCATGTTGGATGGACAACCACCAGCCAGAAGGATTGCCAGTGTGTTGGACGATAAGGTGCCTGCGATGGTACCTGGTTATGGAAGAAACCAGTCATGCAGTCAAGGTTTTCTGGTGACAGCACATCCAGGTTGTTAGATCTGGGGGTCTCTAGTTGGCAGAGGTAAGTACCTTAGACCAAATAGGGACCCTTGCTTCTAGTCAGGGTACAGGGACACACACGGTAGATAACCCCTGCTCACCCTCTAGGTAGCTTGGCTCGAGCAGACATGCTTATCCCCAAGGCAATGTGTAAGGTATTTGCACTCTCTCCCCACAATGACCCCACCAGTACACCACAAAGGTAGACAACACAGGTATGTATATAAAAATATATCTTTATATGATGTAGCAGGAGGAAGTATGATCACTTCAGGGTATGTTGCACACAAACTTAATGGTTATACTAGGTTGCTAGGAAGTTTCTTTTACTCTACGAACAGTCTCAAGTCTCTTCTCGCTATCACAGGGGGGTATTACAGCAGTGCCGTAATATACAGGCAGTTCTTCTCACCGTGCGCGGTATGCGGCCGTTTCAGCGTGGGCAGATTCTTCCGTGACAGCCCCGGCCGGTCGCATCCACCCTTCCGCCTGCTCTCGACAATCCAACGAGCGGCGGGAAGGCAGTGCGGCCCTTCTCCTCCTTGGCTCACAGGCTGGGGCACGCTGAAGGCACTCGCCGCTCCCTCGACGAAGACGGGTCACACCGTAGACTTGGGCACCACTCCACCGGCTTCTCGGGACGTCCGGACGTCGCTTGGCCAATCCCAGCGCGGCTTCAGCGAGGGGGGCTCGACGCTCTCAACCAATGAGAGGACAACGACTGCTCAGGATGTCTCGATGACGCTGGCCAATCCCAGCGCGGCGTTTAGTGAGGGGGCTCGGTCCTCTCCACCAATGAGAGGGCAGCGGGCTCGATCTTCGCCTTGGAAGCGCCGGCCAGGTACGGCGAGATTGCGGGGCGATGTGCGGCCCTCGGGTCAGGGCAAAATCCTCACAGCAATAGGGATTGGAGGGTGTGGGCCACGGACAGGCCGCCCTCAGGTCTCAGTTGATAGCCCAAAGCAGGATTCACGAGGGGAGGCCACACAGTCCTCCGACCTTCGCAAACCGCCGTGTGTCGATGTACACACCGATCGGGATTTCAGCAGCGGCTGGCAAACTCACGCTCCCGGCCCTTACAGCACAATCGTGATAGCTGAAGTCAGTTTCTTGGGAACCTTTTAACCCTGGGTTCCAGAACAGGAGGCCATCTCTTCTCAGGCCCTTGGAGATTCAGTTACAGACACAGAACACAGCAAAGTCTTGGTAGTTTCAAGTAGGCAGGGGCACAGCACACAGCACGCCCTTCTTCTCTCCTTCAGTTGCACAGCAGAACAAGTCAGCCCTTGGAGCACACAGCAAGGCAATCTTCCTTTAGTTCTTCAGCGGTCCTTCTTCTGGCAGAGGTTCCTCTTGATTGTAGAATCTGAAAATCTGTTGTCAGGGGTCTTGTACTTATACCCCTAAAAGTCTTTGAAGTCTTTGTGCAAGTGGGTCCTGAGCCCGGTCTGATCCAGTTCTGGGTGTTGCTGGAGCACTTTGTTTTCCTGGCTTCTGCTTTCTTTTCAGAGTGAGGGGCAGAGTCGTCAGCCGCCCAGCAGGAGGTGGAGCCAGCAGTGTGGCAGGCAGGCACAGCCCTATTCACTCACAGGTGCTATTTCCTCCCTCCACTCTACTTGCAAATGTCGCCATTCAGCAGAGGGCTGACTCAGCCAACCTCCTGGGGGATCCCCAGCCCCTGTCACTCTCAAGCCAGACAGTCAATCCACAAGCATGCCCAGGCACACAGAAGGGTCGGACAAGAGAACAGCTACTCTCTAAAAAGTACTATTCTCCAACTCAGGATTTAAAAACAACCTCTCCTAAAAGATGTGTTATTAAATGCTGAGCTCAGGGATATCAAACACTCATGTCTTATCTTGTTCTTATGAGAAGATAGGCGGATAGCCATTGGCACCAGCCTCCCCCATGTTAGCCTATGGAGCAAGATAACCTTGCAGCAGTGAACACACAAAATGGCCGCGGTTCACTACCAGAGCATGGTACCTGCACTAGTACATGCTCTACCTCTTACATACACTGCACCCTGCCCAGGGGGGTACCTCGGGCCTTCCAGAGGGATGACTGATGTGCACAAAAAGGGAAGGGTTAGGCCTAGTCAGTGGGGACACTGACCAGGGTGACATGGCAGTCCGGGGACTGCAAGCAGGCATGGGCGGCAGGCCTGTGACACCTTTTTAGGGCTACTCATGTGGGTGGCGCAATCAGCGCTGCAGGCCCACTAGTAGCATCTGTCATCACCAGCCCTGGCACACACAGTGCACTTTACTATGGACTTCAGGGTGATACAAATATGCCAATCAGGTATATCCAATCAATATGATATTTTACACAGGGAGCACTTACACTCTGGCACTGATTAGCAGTGGCAGAGTGTCCAAAGCATCTAAACCAGCAAAAACGAAATCCAGCACAGCATCAAAAATCCAGGTAGTAGAGGCAAAAGATAGGGGAAAAACCCACGCCAAGGATGTCAGGTCTAACACGTGTCCCCTCCAGCTGAAAGTGGGGAGAACTACCCACCCTCTTGGGAGTTCTCATCACTAAGGCGGAAAAACCGGGACAGACCATCAGCATTGGCGTGTTCTGTACCGGGACGGTGTTCCACCGTGAAGTCCATTCCCTGTAGGGAGATGGACCACCTCAACAGTTTTGGATTCTCACCCCTCATCTGCATTAACCATCTGAGGGGCCTGTGGTCAGTCTGAACACGGAAGTGAGTCCCAAACAGGTAGGGCCTCAGCTTCTTCAGGGCCCAGACCACAGCAAATGCTTCCCTTTCAATAGCGCTCCACCTCTGTTCCCTGGGGAGTAGCCTCCTACTAATGAAAGCTACAGGTTGGTCCCCGCCCTCGTCGTCCATCTGTGAGAATACTGCTCCCACACCTTGCTCTGAAGCGTCTGTTTGCACAATGAACTCACTCGAAAAATCAGGTGCCTTCAGCACTGGCGCTGTGCACATTGCAGTTTTCAGGGCATCAAAAGCAGTTTGACAGGCCTCGGTCCAATTCACTTTCCTGGGCTGATTTCTAGAGGTTAGTTCTGTCAAGGGGGCAACAATGGTGCCGTATCCCTTGATGAACCGTCGGTAATACCCGGTGAGTCCTAGAAAGGCTCTCACCTCTGTCTGCGTCTTGGGGGGTTCCCAAGCCAGAATGGTATCAATCTTAGCCTGTAGGGGCGCCACCTGGCCGCTCCCCACCTGGTGTCCCATATACACCACTGATCCCTGCCCTATCTGGCACTTGCTGGCCTTGATAGTGAGGCCTGCCTTCTGCAGAGCCTTCAACGCTTCACAGAGGTGTTGCAAGTGTTCCTCCCAAGTGGAGCTGAACACAGCAATGTCATCTAAGTACGAGGCGCTGAATTGCTCCAGCCCGGTCAGTACCCAGTTGACCAGTCTCTGGAAGGTGGCAGGGGCATTTTTCAATCCAAAGGGCATGACGCGAATCTGGAAGTGCCCCTCTGGTGTTGAAAATGCCGACCTCTCCTTAGCCCCCTCAGTTAAGGCAATCTGCCAGTACCCTGAAGCCAAATCAAAGGTGCTGAGATATCTGGCAGCTCCCAACCGATCCACAAGCTCATCAGCTCTGGGGATGGGGTGCGCGTCAGTCTTGGTGACCGCATTGAGCCCACGGTAGTCCACGTAAAACCGAAGTTCTGGCGGGCCACCGGGTGTAGCAGCTTTCTTGGGAACGAGGACCACTGGGCTAGCCCAGGGACTGCTGGAGGGCTCAATTACCCCTAACGCCAACATCTTGGAAACTTCTTCCTTGATGCTGGCCCTGACCTGGTCAGCTACTCTGTAAAACTTCTGTTTCACCGGTAGACTATCTCCAGTGTCCACATCATGGACGCACCAATTGGTGACACCTGGGGACAGGGAGAACAGGGAGGCAAACTGAACCAACACCTGGCGACAGTCTCTCTGCTGTTCTGGGGTCAGGGTGGGTGAGAGGACCACACCATCCACTGACCCGTCTTGCTCCTTGGTTGCCAGGAGGTCAGGGAGAGGATCACTATCCTCTTCCCCACCATCATCTGTAGCCATGAGCATTGTCACTTCAGACCTCTCAAAGTGGGGCTTGAGGCGGTTCACATGCAAGACTCTCAGGGGCTGCCTAGGAGTCTTCATGTTGATCAGGTAGGTCACCTACCTCTTGCGCTCTACCACCTCATATGGCCCGGTCCACTTGTCACGGAGCGCACAAGGCTCCACCGGCGCCATCACCCACACTTTCTGCCCAGGATGAAATTCAACCAGAGTGGTATTCTGGTCGTACCATCTTTTCATCTCCTCCTGGCTGGCTTCTAGGTTCTCCTGAGCGAGCTTCCTGAAGCGCTGCGTCTGGTTGCGGATGGCCAGCACATAGCTGAACACATCCTGGGGGGTTTTCCCACGGGATTTCTCCCACCCCTCCTTCACCAGTGTGAGAGGTCCTCTAACAGGGTGGCCATACAGCAGTTCAAAGGGGCTGATCCCTAAGGACTTCTGAGGCACCTCCCTGTAGGCAAACAACAGGCATGGTAACAAGACGTCCCACTTCCGTCTCATGGGCTCCGCTAGGCCCATAATCATACCTTTCAGGGTGCGGTTGAACCTTTCAACCAACCCATTTCCTTGAGGGTGGTAAGGAGTGGTGAACTTATAAGTTACCCCACACTCCTCCCACAGAGACTTCATGTACCTAGAGATGAAGTTGGTACCCCGGTCGGAGACCACCTCTCTGGGGAACCCCACGCGGGAAAAGATCCCCATCAATGCACGGCCCACCACGGGGGCTGTGATTGTCCTGAGAGGGACTGCTTCCGGGTACCGGGTGGCGTGGTCCACCAAGACCAGGATGAACCTGTTGCCTAAGGCAGTCTTGGGGTCCAGGGGCCCTACGATATCAATGCCCACCCGCTCAAAAGGGGTGCTCACCACAGGAAAAGGTTGGAGGGGTGCCACGCACTTTCCTCCGCTCTTACGACTGGCTTGGCATGTTTGGCAAGACTTACAAATGGTACCAACGTGCTTCTTCATCTGGGGCCAGTAGAAGTGGGTGACAAGCCTGTGATAGGTCTTGTCTTGCCCCAGAGGTCCTGCGAGAGGCACGTCATGAGCCAGACCCAGTAAGAAGTTCCTGAAGCGCTCGGGTACCACCAGCACACGGGCTGCACCGGGCTCAGCAAACTTAGGCTCACTATAAAGTAAGTCATCCTCCCAGTAAATCAAATGTTCCTTGGACCCTAGGCCCGCTGCCTGGTCTGCAGCCTGCTGCCGCACACCAAGGAGAGAAGGGCACTCCTTCTGAGCCTGGCAGAATTCCTCCCTGGAGGGACCACCCTCTTGCTGCCAATGGGTCAGCTCAGGCAATTCCCCCAGTTCGGCCACCTGTTCCCCTGTAGGTTCCAGGGCATCCCCCTCAGGTTCTGCTTCCTCCTGGACCGTGGGAACAGTGGGGGCCGGTTTCCCGCGCCCTCTGCCCCTTCCTCTCCTGACAGGTTCCTGGGCCATTGTTCCAGGCTCCGGTTCTACTAATCCACCCTTACTGGCTGTCATGGCACGTGTGGATACACAGATTCACGCTGGCAGTCCTAACATCTCTAAGTGAGTTCTGTGCTCTACGTCCTTCCATGGAGAACTCTCCAGGTCGTTACCCAACAGACAATCTACTGGCAAGGCATCACTGACACAGACTTCCAAGGTACCAGAGACTCCCCCCCATGTAAAGGGAACACGCGCCATCTTGCAGAGGCGCACTGAAGTGTCAGCTGCCACTACTGGGCGGAGCACATTGGGAATGACTTGCTCTTCAGACACCCACTGACACCTGACAGATGTCACACTAGCCCCGGTGTCTCTCAGAGCCTCTATCTCCCTCCCATTGATGGTCACCTTTTGCCCGTATTTTTTAGTGTTAGCGGGTATCAAGGTATCCTGGACCATCTCTTGGTCTCCTAAAGAGACAAGGGTCATCATAGCTAATCCCTCTTCCCCACTGGAAATCAAATCCCCTCCCAAAGCTACACTAGCTAACCCTGGGACCGGAGCAGCAGCTGGTGCTGGGGGTTTCTTGGGACATTTAGGGGCGATGTGCCCCACTTCCCTACAAGCATAGCAAGTAGGGGGTGGTCTGTTATCCTGTCTGCCCTTATGGGGCCAAGACTTCTTAGGCTTGGGGGCTTGGGACTCCTTCTCCTGGGAACTGTTTTGGGGCCCTTTAGAGAACTCCTTACTGTTACCCTTGTCCTCCCCACCTTTCTGCTGGGGACCCTGTCCACCCTTGGCTGGGATACTTACCACCCCTTTGTTGACCCTGGTGCTAGTCCAGCGGTCTGCCTCTTTAGCAAGCTCACTGGGATCAGTTAACTTGCTGTCTAAAAGATGCTGGCGCAGCTCTGGAACACATAGACTACTCAAGTGCTCCCAACTAATCAAGTGACACAACCCCACATAATCAGTAACTTTGCTGCCCTTTATCCAACCTCCCAGTGCACGCGTGTACATACTCACACACTCCACCCAAGTACTTGAATCAAGTTTCTTGAAGTTCCTAAACTTCTGGCGGTACTGTTCTGGTGTAAGCCCATACCTGAGGCATAAGGCCTCCTTCATAGTGGGGTAGGTTAAGGTACCTGCTGCTTCTAAGGGTGCCAAGACATCCCTCCCAGAGGCCTCAAAATGCTTCCACAAACCTGCTCCCCAACTCTTCTCAGGCACTTCATTCATCTTCAAGGCAAGCTCATAGGATCTAAACCATGCATAGATATCCTCACCCCTCTGATAATTCTGCACCAAATCTTTCGGCATGTATACTTTACCCGCCTGTACTGGTTGTGCGCTGCCACCATTCGGACTGGACTCCACCTGTTTAGCTTTAATGTCCAGCTCCCTCATGCTCAACTCATGAGCCAACTGGAGTTTTCTCTCTTCCAATGCGAGAGCATTCCTCCTCTCCTCCGCCTTCTTCTCACTGTCAAGGCGCAGTTTCCTCTCTTCTGCTTGAGCTTTGAGTTTAAAAAGTTCAATCTCATGGGCCCTAATCCTCTGATTTTCCTCCAGCTCCTCTGGAGAGAGGCCCCGACTGGAAGGGGTGCCGCCAGCCCTAGACGCTGGTCTATTCATTGGCAAATCACTGGATCCAAATCCATGCTCCTGTGCACCGTCCTCTCCAGTCAAATCCTCTGGCTCAACATGTTTGGCCTCCCACCAGGCCCTCAGAGCTTTCTGTAGCTCTTCTTTGTTAGCGCTGCCCTTCACTGGGCATCCTAGCTGCTTACAGAATTGCTTCAGCTGCTCGTTTTTGTATGAGAGCAACTCCTTTACTTCAAATTGCAATTCCATCTCCTCGCCTACTCCATTCAGAGACATGATGCTTCCTAGGCCTTCCAAAAATAGGTTTCAAAAACTTTGTGCAATGCAACTACTAACTAGACTAGTGATGTACAAAGAATCACTGTAGGTCAAGTGCAAATACTGGTTCTGATCCGCACCGCTGACCACCAATGTTAGATCTGGGGGTCTCTAGTTGGCAGAGGTAAGTACCTTAGACCAAATAGGGACCCTTGCTTCTAGTCAGGGTACAGGGACACACACGGTAGATAACCCCTGCTCACCCTCTAGGTAGCTTGGCTCGAGCAGACAGGCTTATCCCCAAGGCAATGTGTAAGGTATTTGCACTCTCTCCCCACAATGACCCCACCAGTACACCACAAAGGTAGACCACACAGGTATGTATATACAAATATATCTTTATATGATGTAGCAGGAAGAAGTATGATCACTTCAGGGTATGTTGCACACAAACTTAATGGTTATACTAGGTTACTAGAAAGTTTCTTTTACTCTACGAACAGTCTCAAGTCTCTTCTCGCTATCACAGGGGGGTATTACAGCAGTGCCGTAATATTCAGGCAGTTCTTCTCACCGTGCGCGGTATGCGGCCGTTTCAGCGTGGGCAGATTCTTCCGTGACAGCCCCGGCCGGTCGCATCCACCCTTCCGCCCGCTCTCGACAATCCAACGAGCGGCGGGAAGGCAGTGCGGCCCTTCTCCTCCTTGGCTCACAGGCTGGGGCACGCTGAAGGCATTTGCCGCTCCCTCGACGAAGACGGGTCACACCGTAGACTTGGGCACCACTCCACCGGCTTCTCGGGACGTCCAGACGTCGCTTGGCCAATCCCAGCGCGGCTTCAGCGAGGGGGGCTCGACGCTCTCAACCAATGAGAGGACAACGACTGCTCAGGATGTCTCGATGACGCTGGCCAATCCCAGCGCGGCATTTAGTGAGGGGGCTCGGTCCTCTCCACCAATGAGAGGGCAGCGGGCTCGATCTTCGCCTTGGAAGCGCCGGCCAGGTACGGCGAGATTGCGGGGCGATGTGCGGCCCTCGGGTCAGGGCAAAATCCTCACGGCAATAGGGATTGGAGGGTGTGGGCCACGGACAGGCCGCCCTCAGGTCTCAGTTGATAGCCCAAAGCAGGATTCACGAGGGGAGGCCACACAGTCCTCCGACCTTCGCAAACCGCCGTGTGTCGATGTACACACCGATCGGGATTTCAGCAGCGGCTGGCAAACTCACGCCTCCGGCCCTTACAGCACAATCGTGATAGCTGAAGTTAGTTTCTTGGGAACCTTTTAACCCTGGGTTCCAGAACAGGAGGCCAGCTCTTCTCAGGCCCTTGGAGATTCAGTTACAGACACAGCACACAGCAAAGTCTTGGTAGTTTCAAGTAGGCAGGGGCACAGCACACAGCACGCCCTTCTTCTCTCCTTCAGTTGCACAGCAGAACAGGTCAGCCCTTGGAGCACACAGCAAGGCAATCTTCCTTTAGTTCTTCAGCGGTCCTTCTTTTGGCAGAGGTTCCTCTTGATTGTAGAATCTGAAAATCTGTTGTCAGGGGTCTTGTACTTATACCCCTAAAAGTCTTTGAAGTCTTTGTGCAAGTGGGTCCTGAGCCCGGTCTGATCCAGTTCTGGGTGTTGCTGGAGCACTTTGTTTTCCTGGCTTCTGCTTTCTTTTCAGAGTGAGGGGCAGAGTCGTCAGCCGCCCAGCAGGAGGTGGAGCCAGCAGTGTGGCAGGCAGGCACAGCCCTATTCACTCACAGGTGCTATTTCCTCCCTCCACTCTACTTGCAAATGTCGCCATTCAGCAGAGGGCTGACTCAGCCAACCTCCTGGGGGATCCCCAGCCCCTGTCACTCTCAAGCCAGACAGTCAATCCACAAGCATGCCCAGGCACACAGAAGGGTCAGACAAGAGAACAGCTACTCTCTAAAAAGTACTATTCTCCAACTCGGGATTTAAAAACAACCTCTCCTAAAAGATGTGTTATTAAATGCTGAGCTCAGGGTTATCAAACACTCATGTCTTATCTTGTTCCTATGAGAAGATAGGCGGATAGCCATTGGCACCAGCCTCCCCCATGTTAGCCTATGGAGCAAGATAACCTTGCAGCAGTGAACACACAAAATGGCCGCGGTTCACTACCAGAGCACGGTACCTGCACTATTACATGCTCTACCTCTTACATACACTGCACCCTGCCCAGGGGGGTACCTCGGGCCTTCCAGAGGGATGACTGATGTGCACAAAAAGGGAAGGGTTAGGCCTAGTCAGTGGGGACACTGACCAGGGTGACATGGCAGTCCGGGGACTGAAAGCAGGCCTGCGGCGGCAGGCCTGAGACACCTTTTTAGGGCTACTCATGTGGGTGGCGCAATCAGCGCTGCAGGCCCACTAGTAGCATCTGTCATCACCAGCCCTGGCACACACAGTGCACTTTACTAGGGACTTCATGGTGATACAAATATGCCAATCAGGTATATCCAATCAATATGATATTTTACACAGGGAGCACTTACACTCTGGCACTGATTAGCAGTGGCAGAGTGTCCAAAGCATCTAAACCAGCAAAAATGAAATCCAGCACAGCATCAAAAATCCAGGTAGTAGAGGCAAAAGATAGGGGAAAAACCCACGCCAAGGATGTCAGGTCTAACACAGGTTAAATATAGGGTCAAAGTGATATAATGGGGAATGAGAGTAGCCATACATGAAACCTAAGCATGCAGCTTTAACAAGGGCAATGAAAGCAAATGGACTGAAAGGAAACCTTTTGTTTGCACACATTGAACTCTAATCAGCTCTTGATTCTTTATACATTTCTACAGGTTCATTTAATTTATGGTAGGAAGGAGGTTCTAGCAAGTTGAAAGAGTTGGGCGAAGATGATATATATGAGTGAAAGGGAGACAGCATCAGAAATACCAAAAGAAATTGTCTGGAAGATGAATGGGCCACTATCGACATGCTGAGCTACACACCTGTGGAAACTTTTTCATGTAGATACATATGCAGTATTTGCATAGTACCAGTCTAGCCAAAAGGCAGCAGAAAACTACATAGTGTCAAAGGTAC
Source organism: Triturus cristatus (assembly GCF_964204655.1). Classification (NCBI taxonomy): domain Eukaryota; kingdom Metazoa; phylum Chordata; class Amphibia; order Caudata; family Salamandridae; genus Triturus; species Triturus cristatus. The sequence goes on from NC_140591.1 coordinate 1,531,437,121, forward strand.
GGTCAACCTGTGATTGGAGGGTTGGCTGCATTGCAATGTGCTGCAGCATTCCTTAAACTGATGCTTCTTCTGCTGTTTCCTGAATGAGAGTAGAGTTGGGGCAGTTGTGATGGGTTCCTTTAGGGTGAGTTCAGTGTCCAGGGTGAATCCAAGTAACTTGACAATGGGTGAGAATTGGAGTTCAAATCCATTACAGTGCATGTGATTGAACCAGCTTTGGACTTCTTGTAGCTGTTGGTCTTTTTGAATGCCAAGATTTCTGCTTTCGGAGGGTTACGCTGTAGGTAGGGGCTAGCCTTCTGCAGGTAGTTGCTAGCCTTCCCGGTCTGCATGAGATGCAGATAGTGAACGAGGCAGTGACGTCTGCAGCAGAGGAGATTTCCTGATATAGCTGTGAGTCATCAGTGTATTTGCAGACGTTGATGCAGTTGACGTTGATGAGCACACCAGGGGTAACCAAGCAGAGGTTAAAGATTATAGATAAAAAACAATTGTGAATTTAAGGTCAACCACTGTCGTTCCAATAAACTTAATCCGCAGCATGTTGTGTACAATATGCCCTACATAAAGAGACTGAACTACTCCCCTTACACTATTGCGTGCAAGACTGAATACATTTCATGTATTTATATGCCTATATGAGTAATGGGTAATATTAAATTTTTTAATATAGCGCAAAGCCACCATAATGATTGCCATGTCTCAGCTCACAAGGCTGTGTAAGCAGGACTAGGTCCCTGTAATGAGAGCAGAGGAGTAAAGAGAGAAGGGAAGAACAAAGGAAGGAAAGAGGTCAGTAGAATGAGAGGAAGCCAAGGAATATATGTCATGAGGCGAGCGCCTTGCAGGTGAGCGCAGGTGTACCTCTGATGTCAATGGAGATATCCATGGATCCCTATCAGTATGCCAGACAGTGATCCGGAGAGCAAGGGAACTTACGACAGTAGGGAACTAATGCACAATTGAATGTCACTCAACTTATCAACCTCATGAGAATGAAAGGCTGAGTTGGCCTTTCCGTGGCTCCAGTAGGCAAATATCTAATGTCATCAACAAGCTTATCTTGCCGGTTGGTGAAGCTCTATATGGATATATCCACTTGTCTGTGGCGTAATTTATTTTTGCATGTATCTGTTATATAAGATGTGTTCAAGCAGGGGAAATTACAGTTGTCTGTGTGGGGTAAAGAATAATACAACATGCACGCATAGCCCATGCCTATCCTATCCAAGCGCCATTTAAAGAAATAATGTGGTTTTAAAGTGTCCATAAAACTTGGTTTACCAAACATTATTTAACAGGCCTCACAACCCTGAGAAACATCTGAAAATGAAGGTGGTTTGGGTTCTGACGAAAACAGTCACCCAGGCCTAGTCATCAACTAACCACTAACATTGCTTTGTCAGCTTATATTCACAGCATTCTAAATGCATACAATGTGGGTCTGATACCCGAAAAAGTTGTAAATCTTCACCTATGAATTTACATGTACATGTAGGTGCAGACTTATTATTTTTGGAATACACAAACATACAAGAGGTACGCCTGGAAATCTGCGCCTGATTTGGGTTTGCAGGCTTACCTCTAGCAGCGTCATGTGACTATTCCCAGGAGAGCCTACTTCCTTTGTAGGGAGTTCTCCATAGTGGGAATACCACACAGTGGGACAAGGCTACTGTGCAAACGCACACTTTTGATTTTTATGTCTCCATGGGGAAAACATTTTTCCCTGTACAGGAAGCCCCTCCTCTTCTACACCCTCACCCAATGTGGGGGTGATCCGTTCTCCTTCCCAACCTGGAAGGGGAGTCACTCTAGCTCTTTACTGGAGTCAAACTCTGAGCACTTCCCATATGGAAAGGTCTTGAATCGCACTTAGGGAATGTCTACACATGTACTAGTTCGCGGGCGTTCCCAGACTTCCATGGCAAACCGTGCCTTAGTACGCCCTTCACACTCCTTCGGTGGCATTTATGAGTGTGGATTTCATGACACAGAGAAATCTGCACTCGTAAATGCATTTAATGCCATCAGGAAGCTCTTTGTGTATTCCTGGCAGGCAGGGCCGGTTTTAGCACTGGTGGCGCCCGGTGCGACAATGCTTATTGGCGCCCCCCCCCCAATGACCACCTCCACCACGGATTCCCTCACTAGTAGACTACCACCATTTGAAAGTGCCCCTCAAGTCTCCATAACCACTGTCTCTTAGATTAATTTTGTTTTATAGCGCCACTCATGCCAGTTTAAGATGTCAGAAAACTTTACATCACACACGCATTGCACAGAGACAATCAATCATCTCTTTGAAAATCAGTATAGGAAATGGTACATAAGACAGAGGACTACAAGGGGTAGGAGTCACATGTCATCCATACTGGTAGGCAGTATAGTTTAAGAGTCCTTGGACTGGAAAAGCACACATTCAGAATTTAAAACGTAACACCATTGTTAGGGGTTTTCTTCAATAAAAAGAATTGATTTCTACCCAAAAGAACCACTTTTGCTATATTAGGACAACAAAAGTCTGGACAAAAAATATATAGCTCTAATATTTTCCTTGCAGTTTGCATGCAGCTTGTGATGGCAGTTAATAGCTCACTGCTCTATATTAAGATTTTAACTTATAAACTGCAAGTAAGAAAAGGATCTCAGACAAAACCGGTAACCCATTGACCTTTTTATATTATATGCACTTCGTGAAGTTAATGGGATGCGCTCTTTGCAGCAGGCATGTTAACCCTCTGCCCGATGATCAGTAAAAATATGTAAATTGATACTTGTATAGCGCACTACTCACCCGTAAGGGTCTCAAGGCGCTTGTACGAATACCGCTGTGGAACCCATCCTGGCTTTCCCTGTGAGGCGTCCACTCCTGGGCACCCCCAAGGTGGAGGCCAGGCATCCTTAGCGTTGTGGGGGCCGTTGTGGAGATTAAGCAAGCTACTGCCCAGGGTTGCAGAGTGGGACTCCATGATTGGAATAGGCACCGAGGCGAGAATTATCAGGTCCGTGGAATTTTTGAGCCCAAGACCCGCCGAGGCGGGGAATTGAACACTGGTCCCGGGCTAGACCTCTGCATCAGGGTCTGCCGCTCTAACCATTGAGCCACACTTCTCCAAAACTTTCAGTAGACAAAGCTCCGGAGTCTCTCTAGGAAGAACATGTATCACTGGAGTTGTCATTTTTATTGCGAGGACAAACTACGCGGCATCCGGTGCTTTTAAAGCTTAAAGCGATGAACATGGCGCCCCCACCCCAAGTCAGCGCCCGGTGCGGTGGCTCCGATCGCACTGCCCTTGAGCCGGCCATGCTGGCAGGCATAAAAAAAGGCGAATTCAGTCATAAACCCAGGTTTAGGATCGAATTCACCTTTGTGAATTGGCCATATATTCTGTTTTACAAAGCTGTCACCCTTCTGATGACCTGCAATTATTTCTTCCAGAACATTTCTCTCCAGGACCCATCTTCAAACCTCATCAAATCTGAGACACAACAGCAGGAGACCTACCAGGCCATGGCAACCTGGAGAAGCTCTGTTCAGGAGCTATAATAAAGAACTGAGACATATTGCATGCGAGGGAAAGAGTTCTTAAGTTGTGCCTCACATTCCCTCCCCAGTCATCAAACATGAATAGCTGTGATGGCGATGCTTGTACCTCCTTGTCCAGCGATGCCTCCAGGTGCAGAGGTTTGTCAGACATAAGGAACTGCCGCGTGGTCTCCGCCATGGGCTGGGGGCCCGGCCTCTCGGGTGCATATTGGACTTTGCGAATAACAAGGCGCACGGAATTCCTGCGAACATTTTTAGAAAAGAAAACGTTTTTTCACTCAAAATTATTCTCTTTCTCTCACTGTAATCATTTGTTGCATTACATTGTTTCCTTGTCAGTTCAATGCGAGTATGTCATTAAAAGATGTTTTTGAGATAATAATGGAAAATGATCTATGTGAGTCATGACTCTATTCACTGGGAAAGAGATTACATTCACCATAAAAGGAGGCTGAATACTAATCAGACAATTTTCAGGTTAATCTGAGAAGAGAAAAATATGCCCAGCAGAAGGTCCTCTTTTCAAATACCACACTAGCAGTCTCACTTCAAAAAACACACTTTAACCAGAGAGATGCTGGGCTCGTGGTGATGAGATCAGGTGAAAAGGGATGTATGACGTTACAACGCATGCTGTTACAACGCATGCTGTTACAACGAAAGTTTTACAACGCGAGTGCATTGACAATGCAGGACATTACAACGCAAGTCTTTACATCGACTTGCACTAGATGGCGTGCTAACATTAAAAAAGTGTAATTTACTATTCCAACTCCAGTCCACGTAACAGTAGGGAAGGTGTTGGGATAGTAAACTACACTATTTTTAATGTTAGCACGCCATCTAGTGCAAGTCGATGTAAAGACTTGCGTTGTAATGTCCTGCGTTGTCAATGCACTCACGTTGTAACAGTTTCGTTGTGATGGTAGTGCGTTGTAAAAGTTGCGTTGTAAAGGTTGTTCCCCGGTGACAAGGCATGGAGGTAAATTTACAGAAAAAAGGGGATGCGGCGATCATTCCCAGAATGTGGGGACCAAATTATCAAAGACAAGTATACATGGGAAAGTACAGATTTACTATAGTTTATTTCAAGTGTATGTACCTTGACGACATATATGTCTTTGACGTATGTAAATGTGCAGCAAATAGTAAATCTATACTTACCTGACAACATGCTGGTCCTCAATAGGTTGGCTGCGATATTGCGTTATCTTAATATTCCCTACTCAATATTCAATACTACAACTAGTATTCAGAATTTCAGGCATGCACCTGTTTCCTCATGAGTAGAATTTCCGTATTTTAGAAATTGTGCATGTGTAAGGTTAGGAAACTGGTTATATATTTCTCCATAATGTTGGTTTAAATTTTTTCCTTCGCACTGATTTTTTCACGCGACACGCACAGAGTGGAGAAGTGGTTGCTGAAGCGTTTACCCACACTTTATGCATCCATTGCACAGGAGTCAATAAGGTGTCAGAGTGGAAGTGCAGACAAGGATCAGCGTGGAAGAGACTGTGGAACTGCACTTGAATTTCTGACTGCTCAGCTCATTTGTATTGCATTTTCTGGATCACTCTTCTGACAACCATTTAGCAATGCCTACTGCTTCTGTTCTAGTATCGCCTTTGACCGGGTGAATACTTGCACACTACGCTGATTCAACACCCGTAGTAACATCACCAATTCAACCACATAACCCCATGTTATAAGACCAACAGTTCCTTCTTTTCCACCCTGGGTCATCTTCAAGACCAACTGGTTCACTTGTAATCCCCTCAAAAAAGAACCCGGGTAACCCAGCAAAACACTGGTCACGTCTAGGGACACCCCCAGACCAGGAGCAAAAATGTCCCCAGACTGCAGACAAAACAATGAAAGACGGAAAAAGGATAGAAGGCACGCCTTCTGCGTTCATGAACCCAGGATCTGGAACAGCATCCCTATCGACATCAGATCAGCACCAACTCACTTACAATTCAGAAAACAGCTGAAGACACATCTCTTCAAAGAGCAGCACCTCTCACCCAGCAGTCTAGGTTTAACCTTCACCCAATTTGTATCTTCCAGAGAGCAATGCCACTTGTTCAGCACTCTGCCGCTCTCAACCTCGATTTGTGCTCTACACATAGCGATAAATACATATATAAATACACATAAAAACTTACATCAATCCTCCCTTTGTGATTCGGGTAGTTTGCAGAGTTTGTAATATTTTTTATGCAGATGACTGACTTTCATCTGGAACTGTTTCGTGAATCTGGTTTGTAGTGAATTAAGGACCTTGGCAAATTAATTAATCCATCACAAACAAGAGAGATTTCCCGTCTACTATATTACAAGTGGCACTGGATATAATGCACTTGTAAAATGGTGGACGGGATATCAGTAACATTTGTTATGGAGTAATCCATTTGCTGAAGTCTAAACCATATCCGAAGACTTGATTTAGTGTCTGCATGTAATGGAAAACCCATCCATTTATGCAGGAAAATACTAAATCCACAGCAGAATACACTGTCTCGATTTAAGAAATTGAGCCAATGTATTCTTCACCAAATGTAGCAAATTCCCTTGAGCACTTGGAGGGATTTCAATGAGCGCAGGTTCTATGGGGCTCATTTTGAGCTCAGTAGGACAGGAGCAGTCCCAAACTATGATAGTCTTCTGCCCTCACCAGTCTCCTACTTCGACTGCCACTTTTAGATGTGGGATACTGCAGGGGTGCCACCAGTAGAGGCTCATGTGGATCAGACAGTAGAATCATCTGGCTTGGCATCCCATCCTCCTCTGGGCTCATCTCTGTTACTATGGTGCTACCATCACTCATGTTACATACTTGGGACTCACAAACACGTAAAGAGGGGGTGACTGGGAGCCAACGAAGGTCCAGTACCTGGGCTCCGAATGTTATGGTCAAACCACATTAGGGAGGTACTGCTCTTATCAGTATCTCCCTAATTTGGTTTGAACATACCTGGGACTGTAATAAATCCAGGTCAACTCCTCGTAATTCAGGAAGATGACTTTATTGTATATAACCACCGACAGATACATAAACAGGTCAGCTCCTCAGTGTCCCGCTAGCCAGAATGCCGATCTCATCACAGAATCGTGAGACCCACATTCTGTCACCAGGACAACCATTGCTTCTATTTAAAGACATACCACACATGCAAATTACAACACATCCCCTTTATAAACAACACAAAACTTGCAGCACTCCAACTGGAGTGATACTATTAACTTTAAAGAAAACAAAATTCCTACATTCTACACACAAGCCTTACTGAAAGTAATTAGCACTAATATAGAACATAATCATCAAATCTTGCCGGAATGAACTTCCGTCTATTTGACTTCACAAAACCTCCCATCCTCCTTTCTGGAATCCCACTAAGAACATTAGCTGCACCTAGTTTCATGCCATTAAACTTAACCAGCCTAGACATGCTCCAAGTGCATCCATTGTCCAAAGTTACAACATTTTTCTTTATATCCATGATGACAAAAGGACCTGAAAAATTGGACAACCCTTTGTGACAATGTCTCGCCTTTCTCACCAAAACTTTATCACCAACATTCCACACCCTCTTCTTGACAGACCTCTTGTCATCATAACGCACCTTGTATTTTCTCTGATACTCAACAAGCCTGGTTCTCCTCACCTCTTCACTCACACCCTTGCTCATCCATTTCGGAATCCAGATTGGGTTTAACTTTGAAACTGCCAACCTCCCCCTAAAGGCTTCAAAAGGAGACTTTTGAGAAATCACATTGGGAGCTGTACGATGTGCCCACCAAGTTTCCCTCAACACTTCTCTCTAGGGAACCTTAGAATCTAATGCTCTCTGAACACAACTTTTGACCACTCTATTCATCCTTTCCGTGAGGCCATTGGCTTGCGGAGAATATAACGCAGTCTTCTGATGCACTATGCCTAGGCCCTCAAGAAAATCTTGCATCTCCTGGGAAACAAATTGTACCCCATTATCAGTTACCAGGAACCTGAGTACACCTTCTGAGACAAAGACATCCTTCAGAAACTCAATCACTTTCTTAGAATTAACTGTACCCATACACTTAGTAATTACCCACTTAGAGGTATAATCCACCAATAGCACAACAAATCTCTCTTGGAAAGGCATCAACTCCAAAGGACCCATGATATCTAACCCCAACTTGGTCCAAACTGCACCCGGCACATCCACCGGCGAAAGGGGAACTTGACTGGTCACATGAGACTTGTCATTGATAGCACACAAGTGACAGTCCTTCACTACTGACTCCACCATCTTATCCATCCCTGGCCACCAGTATCTTTCTCTGACCCTTGCTTTCGTGAGACTCCTACCAAGGTGCCCTTCATGAGCCAAATTGATTACTTTATCTCTAAGGATAACAGGCGGAACCAACCTATCTCCCCTCAATAACTTACTTCCACAAAAGGTCAAATCATCCCTTACACACCACAACGGTTTCAACACAGGATCAAGATCTTGAAAATTAGGCCAGCCTTTAGCTATAATCCCTTTCAAACGCACAAACACCTCATCTTGAGCAGCACCTGACAACCACTCTTCCTCAGAGAGTGTTTCCTTCACCACCCAGTTCACATACACCGGCTCCTCACAAACTCCTTCTTCACCTACCGGTAACCTGGACAGACAATCAGCTGACTTGTTGTTTAAACCTGAAATATAATGAACACGAAAATTGAATTCCTGTAACCCTTCACTCCACCTTTTAAGCCTGGGAGTCAAATGATCACTATGATGACTTGAGTATATCTGAACAAGAGGATGATGATCACATTTCACCTCAAACGGTATCCCCCACAAATAAAACTTAAAATGGTGTATTGCCCAATACACACTCAACGCCTCCCTCTATACACGAATAGTTAGCCTCCGCATCTCTAAGGGCCCTGGAAGCAAATGCTACAACCTTCTCCTCCCCATTTTCCACCTGCGAAAGCACTGCTCCCAAACCCTTAAGACTGGCATCAGTCGTAAGAATGGTTTTTAATCTAGCATCAAAATGACCCAAAGTCGGCATGGCTCCAATTTCTGACTTCACCAAATCGAAAGCTTTGTCACACTCCGGCGTCCAAACAAAATGCGCTCCTTTCCTTAACAAAACCCTGATCGGCTCAACTACACTGGCAAACCCCTTCACAAACTTGGAGTAAAACTCCGCCATACCAAGAAAAGATCTGACTTGCTCCTTGTTCTCTGGAGCAGGAGCCTTCACAATACTCTCAGACAACTTAAGTTTTGGTTGTATCCCATCACCAGAAATGACATGACCCAGATACGTCACAGATTTTAATCCTACCTTACATTTATCCTTTTTGAGAGTGAGCCCTCTTTCTCTCAACTTACACAACACCAATCTCAACACTTTCTCATGCTCACTTTCACATTTCCCATAGACCAAAATGTCGTCTTGGAAAAATAAGACATTGGGAAGATTTCCCAGCACCATCTTCATAATTCTCTGGAAACAGTCCGCTGCCGAAGCCAGCCCAAAAGGCATCCGTAAAAACCGATAAGCCCCTAAAGGGGTAACAAAAGACGTTAAGTGTCTCGAATCTTTGTGAAGTTTGACTTGATGGTACGCAGACGACAAGTCCAACACACTAAAAACCTTTGCCCCCTCAACAAACTAATACACTCAGAAATGTTTGGCAATGGTTGTCGATCCACCCAAATCCATTCATTTAATCCACGCAAGTCCACACACATCCTCACATCAGACCCACCGTCCTTGGGTGCCAAAACAACCGGAGACAACCACTCCGATGCCTCAATCTCTTCAATCACTTTAAAATCCAGCAACCTCTTCAGTTCCAGCCTCAACGGTTCCACCATCAAATTCGGCACTCTGCGTACCTTATGTACACAAGGTTTGGCCGCATTCTTCAAAATAATCCGGTGCTCAAAACCACTCAAGCAACCTAAAGCATCAGAAAACACATCAGGAAAATCCCTGACCAACGCCACACTGACATCCCCACCATCAATTGATGAAATTTTCCCACATGAACACTCACACATCTCATCCATCAACATGACTTGGTTCCTAGGATTGGTGGCATTGGGATTCAAAATTATTCCTAAATCACGTTGATGCCTCCACCCAAGAAGATTATCTCCCCTCACAGCAACATACACTTTTCCAGTTATTTCCCTCTGCTTAAATATGATCTTAGCAGTTGTATACCCAACAATATCTACCCGGGAACCCCCATAACTAAAAGGAGCAATATCCGGAGGCTGTAACTTCACATTCTCCAACCCAACCACCTCATCCCAAATCTTGTTACCTATCAATGTGAATGGCGAACCAGAGTCAGCCATGACAGTGAAATTATTGTTATTAACAGCAATATCACAAAAGGGCATAACGACTTTCCCAGAATCCACCTTGTCTTCCATTACTGAAAGATTAGATATGACAAGAGTACGAATTGTGTCAGAGGATTTCTCAACACTGTGGTTTTTCCTAGGAGACTTGCAAACCCTGGCATAATGTCCCTTAACTCTACAGTTTAAGCAAATTGAGTCTTTAGCATAACAGTTGGGAAAATTCGAGGAATGAGAAAAACTTCCACATCTAAAACAGCGTACTCTTTTAACATCAATATCACTCTTCTCGCGATCAAAAACATGTTGTTGACGAGGATCACGTTCACTTCGCACTTGAAACTCTTTGTCTTTATTATTTGTGAAGCGTGATTGAGTGTTTCGCCAGGCACTTTTATTCTTTGATCCCAAAGACACTTTAGCAATCTCTTCAGAGAAATCATTCTCATCATCACACTCCGATACGGAGTGAATGTTAGTCTTGTCTTTCTTCGCACTCTCACCATGAAATGGGTTACTGTCCACCTGATCTTTCCTGATCTCTTTCACCCAAGAAGAAGTGTTTTCTATTCCTTCCACAATCGCAATCGCTTCAGTCAATGAAGGATTGTTAGAAAGTAATTTCCCTTGTACCCTTGAACTATTGGTGCATCTCACAAGCTGATCCCTTGCCAATGAATCCGATAAATCACCAAAATCACATGTGCGTGCTAATGTCTTTAAAGCAGCAACGTACGTACCAACCCTCTCTGTAGGACCTTGAACCCTTGTGAAGAATCTGTGACGCTCTAAAACCACATTAATACGCGGTCCAAAATATTGTTCCAACATCGTCATAGACATTTCATACACATCTGATGGTTCTCCATCTCCACTGCCAATAGTTAAAGGATCCATGCTGTCATAAGTATTCCTCCCCTCAACACCCAAATTATGTAAAAGTATAGCCTGTTTCCTAACAGCAGAAAATGTTTCCCCCCCAATAGCCACAAGATACGAGTCAAACAAATTTCTCCATCTCTTCCAGGGAAGAAGAGGCTCTCCTTTTTCTGACAAAAATGCTGGGGGTTGATACATGCTGGTGGAAGTGGCCATACTTGAGTACTCTTGGTTCTTATAAATATAAGAATCTTTGTTAAATCAGGATTTCCAGTCTCACCTTTATGGCTCCGTTTCTATACTAAGTTGTTAGCAAAGGTGTAAGGTGCATATGTTTCAAAAACGCGAAATGCAAAGAAAATCTTGTATCCCAATCCAAGATGGCTGCTACTCTGAACGTGACGCGACGCGACGTCAGCGTCAGTGACACAGCACGTCAATTTGCGAACGCATTGCGCTTGACGAAAGAGAAGAAGCAGCGCGCGTGTCGATGCTCGTGAGCAATTCAAATCTAAGTAAGTGAGCAACGGTTATACAGTTCCTTGAATGTCTACGATGCACTCACGTATAGATTTTGCTGAAATGATCCTTATGTAGTAGTCGATCTCTCGAATGGTCTCCACAATTGTTTGACCGTTGATAGAAATTGCTCTTGACCCAAAATCTCGCAGTCCAAAATCCAAAATCTTCGAATAAGTCCAAAAAGGGGTCCGCAGGGGAATCGGTGGTCGTGACTTGTCCCCAATCAAGCTTGTCACCAGTAATAAATCCAGGTCAACTCCTCGTAATTCAGGAAGATGACTTTATTGTATATAACCACCGACAGATACATAAACAGGTCAGCTCCTCAGCGTCCCGCTAGCCAGAATGCCGATCTCATCACAGAATCGTGAGACCCACATTCTGTCACCAGGACAACCATTGCTTCTATTTAAAGACATACCACACATGCAAATTACAACAGACTGCCATGCGAACCAAGGTGGGCCCAGGAAAGAAAATGTGGAGATGTCCCTGACACACAGAGAGACAACTCACTGCATGTCAGACAATTTATTTTGCTTTTCAGTAACAAACTTCTGCTTTGAATGTCTGCTGCTGAAAAGCAAAAGAGAATGCTTGGTGGGTTGAATACATTTGGTCTTCTCCTCAGTAGTCACCAGAAATGGAAGTGGATCCACCAGACCAGTGGGGGTCGCTAGATATGGCGGGCATTCATCCGTAGGGTAGATGAAGGCCAGGGCACCTGCCAACCTGGCCGACTATCAGGCCGCCCACTGGCATATATTTAAATTAGCTGCTAAATGGGACTTTATTATTGTCTGTCTGTAAATTCAGGGATGAATGTAGACTGTGTCAGTGAGTTGTATCCTGTTTACTGCAGAAGGAAATCTAAATAAATATTGTAGGCTTTGAATAAATATTGCTGGCACTGGCTTCCCTTAAGCATGGTGAATGTGTCACGCTGGTGCAAAGAGGTGTGTGAACGTCATCAAAAGATTTCCAATGTTATAAATCATTCCTACTTGTCAGGAGAGGTATTTATTTAAGAACTTAGCATGAGAGTGGAAAAGCTTCCAACTGGAGATACAAATGAGTTATCACATTAGTGATTCTTGTCAGTAGTTTGCAAAATATTTCCTCTTGAAGGATGAGGGAGAGCTTTAATGAGACTGGACATAAAGAGGCAGGACTACATGCTATGAGAAAGGTTTGTGAAAAAATGAAACAGAATGTTCAGTCCCTTCTTGCACTGCATTAGAATGGTGCACATGCACACACTTTGCTGATGTCACTGATCTCTGATATATTTTGCACGTCAAAGACGTACTTGGCCTTTGGTGCGTAAAATATGTGTCAGAAGGTTACACCGTTTCACTCTCCAATTCACAAACATAGTCGCATCTTGGCAACCAAATTTTAATTTTCATGCTAAAACACAACTTATATATTTTTATAAGTTGCATGTTGGTATAAAAATTAGATATAAAAAGCAAAGTGAGACTGTTTCATGAACTGGACACTTAGGCCCTGATTATGCGTCGGGCAGAGTGGAATTACCGTATGGATTTCCACCAGACTTGATTCAGAGGGGGCTGGTGTATCCCCACCCAGGAGGGGCCTGTGTTCCTAAACCCGGTTTAACCTGAGTGTGGAAACGATTTTTTCGGGTCTAGTCTTGGCCAATGCTACTGACCCCAGGCGCTTAATTTATCAGAAAAGTCTCCCAAAATTGCTCCCATTACCAATAAACGTTTCATGAAAGGTCAGTATCCACAAATGTGGGCCACTTTTTCTTTCAGTGCCCGGGTCTAAATTTGACAGCTCTGTGCACCAACATTTTCAAAATGCAAGGATGCACCATATTCACCACAATAAGACACCCCTCTGCGTTTTCCCTAGTACTGGCGCTACATTTAGCTGCCTAGCGCCAACGTAGGCATCCTTACACCATAGTGATTTTCTATGTGCAGGAAGGTGCCTCTTCCTGCACATAAACAATCCATAATAGCTATTTGTTACTTCTATGTGTGCTGCAGAATGCAGCATACATTGAAGTAGCAAATAGTCATTATTCAATGATAGTTTATGTGCAGGAAGGTATCCATTTCTGCACATAAACAATCATTACTGGCTTTTTGTCCCAGCTCTGTGTGCTGCAGAATGCAGCACGCATAGAAAAAGAAATAATTAGGAGAAATAAAAGCATTTCTCCTCGTGCGTCATTCTAACTCCTGCTATTGCATGGCGTTAGTTTTTGGAACTGCCTCAGATTTACACCTCCTTGTAAATCTGGGCAGCATCAAAAAGCAAAGGGTGTTGTGGTGGAACACCCACAGCAACACCCATTGAATGCCCGTTTGATGCAGAAAACTGCGAGAAAGTGTGCCAACACCGACTTCACCTCTCCATCAATTTTAGAACTTCCAAAAACTCTTATTTTGCAGCCATATTTAGGTATTATGTCCCTCGTGGTTCTCGCTGAGTCATGGATTAGGAGCCTGTGGTCCAGACCAATTATTTGATCTGCATAAATGAGCTTTGCCTGAGGTTTTTTGTCTGTAATTTCTAAAAAAGAGAGAGATGTCTGACAATGCCATCTGCATGTCTGTATTAAGCGGGTATATCACTCCTTGGTAAGGGGCCTGGCCTTTCACAAAAAACACTACTACCACAGCCAGTAGAGTCTCCAATTTCGAGGAACGTGATCAGGAACATAAGCAGCAAGTTACAAAAGGACCAGTACCACAGTTGCCAGAACAGGAATCAGACGACCAGCAGCAAGAAAAAGCCAGTGATGCTACCAAGCTCCAAGGAGAGGCACAAAGGAACTTGGATGTGCAACAGCAAGTGAAGGTCACAATCAATATGCCATCTGAATATTACGATTGTGGAGTAAAGAACCAGTATGGCCAGTGGCTGGACATTGTAAAAGAGACTGAGAGCCATGAAACTACTAGCGAAACTGCTGAAAAGCTTTTCCACCACATTGAAGATGACCCAGGGAAATGGCCTACTACTCAAGATGATAACATACGTTCCCACCTAGCAGAAAGAGGACCTAGCAAAATCACTAAGATGGACTGGGGATAAGCCTTCTCTAACCCCCTGCCAGTACTTATAACTCACTTAAAGAGAAGGACTAACTAGCAACTTGTTAAAAGAAAAGGGCCACACTACTTGCCGTAAATATGTAGATTACTCTAGTAAAGGGTGAAAAACAGAGAGGGAAAATAAACATAGTTTATAATACTGCCCTCACCCACTTTGCTGTGGCATGCTTCATCATAGGGCCTCTGCAGACGCCCAGGTGCAGACCAACACGTTTGGATGGAGCGCAATGTTTTAGAAAGTCAAGTGGTGAGGGAGAGAATGGAAAGCAGGAAAGTAAAAAGAACAAAATGCCAGGGACAGATGTTCCTTCAAGAAGGGATCGCAAGGTAAGGAAAGAAAAAAGGGTAAAACTGTCTAAGGAGACATCATGGATTACCATTATTCTTGAGTCTCTTTGGCAGGATTAAACATTAATTTGGGATCGAAAGGAATAAATGCCCCTATATCCCAACTGTATTAACCAACATGTTTCGGCCTCTTTTTATAGCCCCCATGGGTCAATGAGGCCTTTTCAGGGTAGGGATCCCTTAGTTTCTGTGGTCTTGGAAGGAGCTTGAACTTCGACTGCGGAAGGAATGCACTATTGATAAGCAAAACCTTGCTCAAATCCAGCAGGAGAAGATGCATTGGTGAAATGTCTTGGAGAGGCTCCTAGCAAATACACAGTACCTAGCAGGACATAGCTTGGCATTCCGCGGCAGTGTTGACCAGCTGAACCAACCCCACAATGGTGGCTTCTTAGGGCTTGTACAACTTTCAGGCAAATTTGGGTCGGTTATGATGGAACATGTTCGCAGAATTACCACAAAGGAGAAATACACATTATCTTGGCAAACACATTCAGAATGAATTGATCGAGCTGATGTCCAAGATGGTTCTCAAAGAAATCCTACCGCATGTCCAAAAAGCCAAATATTACTCAGTGCTCCTTGACTGTACTCCTGATTTGAGTCATAATGAACAGATGACATTTATTGTGAGATTTGTAAGTTCTACAAATGGATGTGTTACTATTGAGGAAAATTTAATTGGATTCATTCCCCTGGAGGAGCAAACTGAACTGGCTCTTACTGATGCATTGTTGCTCAAGCTGGAGGCACTGAAACTTCCCCTTGCTGATTGTCATGGGCAAGGTTATGACAATGGTGCAAATATGTGTGGACAACACAGTGGTGTGCAAGCTCGAACCTTAAAAGAAAACAGATGGGCTTTTTTTACACTGTGCGCCTGTCACAATTGGAACCTGGTCTTGGGAGATGCTGCAGCTTCAGCTACATATGCTGTCAACTTCTTTGGTATTATTCAACGACTGTACTCATTGTTCTCTGCATCAACAAAAAGGTGGAATGTATTAACTGAAGCTGGAGTGACCCTTCCCTCAAAAGCCTCTCTGCTACTCTGGAAAGCGTCAAAGCGGTCCGATTTCAGATGAGTCTAATATATGAAGCACTTCTGCAGGTGTCTGAAATGGATAAAGATGTGAAAACCAGAAGTGAAGCAACATCACTAGCATCAGAGCTTGAATCATATGAATTCCTCCTATGTTTGGTCACATGGTATGATATTTTAATGAGAATAAACACTAGGCCTGGGCCAAAATTCCGTTCCGTTCGCGGAAATTGCGATAATTGGGCATTTTTGCGTTCTGCGGAAAGCGCGAAAATGTCAAAATTTCCGCATTCCGCAGCTTAGCGATAATTTGTTTCCTGCTCGCGCTGTAAAATAATACATTCTCGCGTGCACGCGAACGCCTTACCTGAATCCCCGCGTTCGCCGACAAGTTTTCCCGATCCGGTCGCGTTCTCCACGAGATGTTGGATTGTTGGTAGCCATTTGCGCTGTCTCGCGACAGTTCGCGCCCACAGTAACGTCATGCGTCGCGCGATCACGTCTTTCTTCTCACGATCATGCACCGCGAAACAAGATGGCCACGAGCAACCGCATGGGTAACAATGTCAAAATTCTTAAAACAGGGTATTCAAATATTAGGAAGTAGTGGCGCTCTGCAGATAAACGTTGGTACAGTAAGTTACAATATCTGTATGGTGCAAAACAGGGAGGGGAGACCCCTAAACCCCTCAAATTTTAAAGGCCAAATGAAATTGACCTCAAGCTTAGCAAAAGACCAGTCCTGTGCACACATACAATTCATATAACCAACGATCGATACAGGTAAGTACAATGCTTTCTTTGTTGCATTGTACTTACCTGTATCGATCGTTGATTATATGAATTGTATGTGTGCACAGGACTGGTCTTTAACCGCATGGGTAAGTTGGCGAGCCGCGACCACGCAGAAAATACCGCGAACGGGTGGGAAAAAAACTTCTGCATCTTCGCGATATTTCCGCGTGTTTGCGGAGATTTTTTACATTTTCGGGATAATTTGCGAAGGTGAATTTCGCTAATTCCGCCCACCCCTAATAAACACAGTAAACTGATGCAGAGTGAGAAGATGCAGCTTGATGTAGCTGTGAACCACGTCCAGGAACTACTTGCATTCTTAACAAAGTATTGCAATGAAGGATTTACAGCTGCATTGATGTCAGCAAACAAACTTGCAGATGAATTGGAAATTCGAAAAATTATTCAAATGCAATCGAAGAATATCTAAGAAAAAGAACATTTTTGGATATGAGGGAGCTGACATGCCAATAACGGACCCAAAAGAGCAATTTCGCATCAGGTTTTTTAATGCTCTTGTTGATACAGCAATTGTGTGCGTTGTCAGACGATTGGAGCAGCTGAGAAATCACCAAAAGCAATTTGGCTTTCTTTATAATATTTCCAGCTTAAACGACATGAAAAGTGGAGAACTACAAAAGCACTGCAATGATCTACATCATCTTCTGTCAGACAGCTCAGCTGATGGTGCTATATCTTCTGACATAGATGGAATTGAATTGGTTCAGGAGATTTCCTTTCTTGCTCAAGTCCTTCCTGAAAAACTAAATATGTTTGAGGCTCTTCAGTATATTTATATTGACAGATTTGAAGACATCTATCCAAATTGTGTGCTTGCCCTAAGAATTCTGCTTACAATTCCAGTGACAGTAGCATCTGCCGAACGCAGTTTCTCACGCCTCAAATTGGTAAAGACTTATTTACGCTCAACGATGTCCCAGGAACGACTATCGGTTTGGCCCTCCTTTCAATTGAAGGAGATATTGCAGCAACATTGGACTACAGTGAAATGATTGATGCCTTTATCAGAAGAAAGGCTATGAAGATCACATTTTAGCATGTAGTGCTACACACGAGATATTGATTTGTCACAACAAATTTCCTTATTCAATATTGTCCAGTCAGAACGAACTCATTGGGCTCTTCACTGTGTTGTTTTTCTGAGTTCAACTTATGTTTCCTGTTTTTTTCCTCCTTCATATTCAGCTGTGAAATTTATGCTGATGTTTTCTTGACACTCTGGGTTCATTGAAATTTGGGGGCATATCCTGATGCGCTCAGAGGATCGACACCAACTAATCATTGAAGAAGCCAGTAAGCTTTACACTCATTTTGTTGCCTTGTATTATTTCTCTGTTTGTTATGAATGAACTTCCTAATAACCTGTTATACGTATGTTTGTATTAGGATGTAGGCGAAACTGGCAAATTCGACCGGTGACCTCCAGATGTGTACAGGACATTATACGAAGATGGCAATTTCTTTGTTTTCCCATTCCTACCCCTACCCCAATTTTCCCCAAGTTGGAAAACCCCATAAAGTTGGAAATATAAACAATAATGGTGCTGTCTTTTGGGGGAGTTTGAGGATTGACTTCAGAATCCTGCCATCCTGCCTCTAATATGTCCTACAGTTCTAACACCTAATTAAAAACGGTGATTTGAAAACCCCTTGAATCTGCTGCATACCTTCACCGTACACACACCCTGGTACTTGGCCTTCCCTAATCGAATCAATACCAGGGAGCCACTCAACGAGAATAATCTAGAACGTTGGAGTTACTCTATTTATGTTTCACTGGAATTTTACTTTTAGGTGTTCATTCTCTCCTCACTGTTTGATTGCAATCTTTCCTTTTAAGAAATGGATATTTGCTCACCTGTTTTCTATCCCCTCATCTTTTTGTCCATGTTGCTGATATCCACATTAGGTCGCTTCAGTGAAGCCAAATAAGATCAATAGTCCTGCGATGTAACTTTCTATGAATTCACTTCTTGTGATGCAATATGCAATTAGAGGGGCCTCACATCTTTGCCCGGGGCCTCAGAAGTCCTAGGACTGGCCCTGGCTGCGAATGCAGAGCTGTGGCCTGCAAAAATCAGCATACCACCAACGGGAATTTTTTTTTTTTTGAGTAGCCTGTATTTTCTAAAGGAACTGATGCTGCTTTCAAGCAGCCTGTATTTTGTACTTTAAAAAACATAAGTGTCCTGTTTGGAATAATAGTGAGCAGCCATTCTTTGAAGTGTGAGTAACGTTTCAAGGGTTTGCACTGCAACTGCAGTAACAAACCATTGATAATCTCACTGAGAACCATATTTAAGAAGGGGCATCTCTTTCATGTAGGAAACCCCCTTTTGCACTTCAGAAAGGCTTTTCTAAACGACAAAAGTGGTTTATTACATTTGATAATACTAATCTGCAGTCTCAAACCCTGTAATTTTGTGAATTGCAGGGTTTGTAACTGCAAAATGCGTTTGTACATCTGGCCTTAGGTTTTTAAACTGTCTGCTTTGGTACAGAAGTGCACAGCTGTCAAATATGCACATGGAGGGAATGCAGTTTTTCTTCCACTGCCATGTTTTTGTACTTTTTGGCTGCAGACTAAAGGTTTTTTCTTGGATGGCTTTACACGCATCTTGTAAACATGCCACTCTGAGTAATAAACAAATAGTCATAACTTTAAAACTGGAGCAACTTATATCCGAGGCACGAAAGATGTGTAATTTGAACTGAATTAAAATAATTTGATATTTTTTTTTTGTTCTTGGCTTGGGCTTGTTGAATTATAAGTAAAGCTCCCGCTTTCTTTCACATTTTCCTCTCTAATTATCCATATTCATGTGGTCCTTCTTCCCCTGTTTGGCTCCCAACAGCCAGGATTGCTGCTTCAATGGGAATGTCAGAGTTTTCCAAGAGTTTGCCAGAGAGGCACAAGTGAACCCCAATTATTCTTTTAGCCTCTAGTCACCCAATGGTGACTCCGAATGCCCATCCAAAGTCTATATGGGAATCATTCATAGATGATGCACATGAAAGGCTTGATAACTCTTAAAACACATGCACAGCAATTCAGGAATCCAAACAGACTGTTGTGGGGAAATGACAAGAGGGATTATTTCTTCCCACAAGTCCATAAAGGGACACTGCTAGGTGCCTTATACAAATTTACTGAAATACAATGAAATGTCTGTCAGCGATCTATTAGCAAATCATTTGTAATCTGTTTATACCGTGTGTGACGTAATGCCACTCAATGTCCAAAATGTAGTTGAAACTGACAGCCCAAGAGATGACTGAAGAGGTGGCCACATGAAAAACCACCTTAATGAAACCTATAAAATAATACAAAATAAATCCCAGTCACACAAGGAGTGGCTGTATCTGGGGGCACTGATGGCCAGAGATGCATTCCAAGAAGGGGGATTCCTTTGAGAGTGCTCCCAGTCAACACTCTTACAGGGAAACATCCATTGCAACGCAGTCATTACATCGCACTGCTTTTACAACGCAACTGTTACAACGCAACTGACTTTACATCTCATGCCATTACAACACATGCCATTACAACGCATGTCACTACAACGCATGTCATTACAATGCATCCCATTACAACACATGTCATTACAATGCAATATAAGGTAAGTTATGGAGATTTTTTAACTTTAGGGTGGGTATGGGTTTTGGGGTAGATGGGAATAGTAATTTGTACCTCTACGCTATTGAACACTTTCCCTACTCTTGCACTCACTGGAGTTGGAATAGTAATTTTTATCCCTACGCTATCCAACACTTTCCCTACTGTTGCACTCACTGGAGTTGGAATAGTCATTTTTATCACTACGCCAACTATCAGCAACTGAGTTCAACAATGACTCTCTCAATCCTCTGCTCCCTGCATTTCGCTGAAGGTCGGAGCGGAGTATTGAGAGAGTCATTGTTGACCTCAGTTGCTGATAGTCGGAGCAGAGGATCGGGAAAGTGATTGGTGGCACTTGGCTGAACTGATTGGTAGGCAGTGCAAATCCCTGAAGTAGTGATTTATTCACGTTTAGCCTCACTGGTGAGAGAGGTGTATCTAGTTTGCCCTGGTTGAACGAGATTCATGCCACACTCAAGGAGTTTTGTCCCATCATTGTTTCATTGCCCTTGTCCTGAGGAGGCCAAAAGGAATCTAAAGGCTGAAACGTGTCCGCGTCGACAAGACAAGCTTCGGAGGAGTCATTATAAAAACAAGCGATTGATTAGATTTGTGTGCCATATATGAGCTAAAAAGGCTAAAAGGGGGCCTTTGTTACTGGCACACTGTGACTACCTCTGTGTGTATCACTCACATTAAATGTGTGAACACTAGTAGCAATATTGAGTTAGGGATTGACAACATTTAATTTAGTTCATAGGTTGTTTTTACACACTGTTTACATGTATTTGTGTATTTTTGTATTGTTTTTGTCATTTAATGTGTTGTTCAAAGATCGGTCCCATTGTGTATGTGTATCCTTAAATAGTTAGGCAATACACTTGTGTAGGACTGAGGACTGTAGATGGGGTCATTAATTGTTTCCCATACCTAAATAAAAGAGATATACGGTTTCCTCCATACTTATCCTTTTTTGTACATGATAGAATGAGATAAAGAGGCAGGGAAAGTCTGGTTGTGGATTGAAAAGGCATGGGAGGGAATCGAGACAGCGCAGCCTTTGTAGTCAGCATGCCGACATTAATTATCTCTGAGAAATACTTTGGGCTCCGGTACTTGTTTTTTTACAGATTAAGCACTAGTCTCAGACTGCCTGAATAGAGGCAATCTGATCCCAGGGTAATGTAGCAGGGGCAATTTATTCATACAGTTGTATGAGAAAATATAATTACTCCTCATTTCCTGAGCACTTTCACCACCGCCAGTCCTGGGTCGATTCAATCAAAATCCTCAAGTGTAAACCAACCATTGTCGACAAACCCAAATTCCTAGGAGTTATCATTGATAAAAGGCTCAATCTACAGTGACAATGCAGTACCAATGGCCTGTAATCCATACTCGTTGCTTCACTCCCAACAGGATCCCAAAACTCTTGGTGTTGTCAAGAATCATCTACTATAAGTCTCTCTCGACTTGTGTACCCAAAATGCACCTAGTTCCAGTAAAAGTTGTTCTTCATGTTGGAAGCACATTTCAGCTCTAGAGCTAAAAGGGATCACCAAATCTCACTGTTCTATTAACGCTCTGCTGGCTTCCCATTGAAGCCTGAGCCATATACAAAATGACCTGCATCACTTACCCGGCCCTGACACCTGCAATCTACATGACCTGGTGGCCAGTGTGGGAGTAGCTATCACAAAATGTTGACTCCCCCTCTCCTTTAAAAAGGAACAATTTATGGCTCAGCCCTTTTCTAGGAATGCCAGTAAAGCCTTGAACTCTTTACCTTCAAGATTGTGCACCACTTTAGCCTTATAGCCCACTGCAGCTATACTGGCGATGAAAGGCCCACTCCAACGTTAAAGGCCCGAGCCGAAGGCCTATAATGGCCGGTATAGCCCAGCCACAGCAGTCTATAATGCTATTAGAACATTCCGCACCAGGGCAGAATGTTTTAATTAGTAAAACGAAGGCTGCAGGGAGCCCGAGACGGTTGAAATCCCCTCTGGTTCACTGACGCCTTTGTTCACAGTTGTTGCTGTGAAAGACAAACATTGGAATGTTGGAGCACCGGGCTTTTACCAGCCATTAGAAGCCCTGAGCACTTGATTGTCTTCAATGGAGCACTCAACATTCCAATGTTCTAATGCCTCACGGACACTCTTTCAACTTGAACTGGAAGCCCTTCTATTCAGAGACATTTCCATGGATTTCTCCTCTTCCTTCCACTGTTCTCGGACTCAGATGATGCACTGAATGCTGGTTTACGGCAATCCCCTCTACCTCCACGTATGAGACTTTCTGCAGCATCATTTCTGTTTACATTTGTTATTAAATATTTTTGACTGGTATCATTTATGACTTTTATGTAATGTCTTATTTCTAATGTAAAGAACTGTAACACCTTTGGGTAATGTCCACGCTATATAAAACTACTTCAAATAAACTAAATAAAATGAAAAATGTTGCTAACACGTTGTGTTATAAAGGCAACATAACCTCATGAGAGCACTTATTCTCAACATGCCGATCATCATGTAGTTTACTTTATAAATTCTATAAAAGCAATACAATAAAGCAACATAACGTTTTATATATCTCGAGAAACTCATTGCCAACTTTCAAGGTGCATGATACTATCCTTGGTATTTCCCGAATAATGTTATTTTGATTTGGCTTAGATTTATTGACTTTACCTGTAAATTAAATATGTTCCCTCGTTGTTCACCTTCTTTAATTGTAAAGTGCTCTGATGCCCTAGAGTTTTGTTTGCACTGTAGGAAATGATTAAGTGAATAAAGTCATTTTGCTAAAATAATCATAGCAGCAAGAACCAAGTTCATTTAATCCTCATTGTAAGCCGTCTGGTGTTATTAGAAGGGCATCATTTGAATATAAATGCACTTAGACACCTAGGGCTGTATTACAGAAAGAGCCCGGGAGAGCAACGGGCATCTGCCCTCACACTCTGTGCACCCCAGGGCAATTTGGTATTTACAGAACGGCTGCAGATGCTTGTGCAGCCCCTTCTGTAATACTGATAGTGCTCGTGCACATATATCTCGGCAGGCGATTCCCTCATTTGCATGGGCGCATGACCTATGCAAATGAGAAAATCTCTTTGCCTCAGCACCCTTGACGTATTATGGACATGTGTGCAAAGACAACAAAGGCATCAGGAGGCACACTGTGAATGTGCCCCTGGATGGCAGCCCTCTGGAGGGGACAAGAGATGTCCTCCAGTTCTTCCAGACCTCCTCTCCAGGAGGATGCAGTCACTCACGGCACCTGCCAGCAGGGGGATCCCAGTCTCATCCATAAAGTGCAGGCAGGTGCCGCCTGCACAGTGAAACACGGAGTGGCTGCATAAGCCCCTCAGGGCAATGCATTCATTACAAACTGGTGCAGTGTTCATGTGGGTGCCTTCACATTTCTTTAAAAATGTGCCATGGTGCATACATGGACAATGCGCCCAATAGAAGAGAAATGTGCACCTACTTATGCATGTGAATCTGACCATTCCTTATGATCAGTCTAATTACAGAAACAATGATGGACATATTTACACCATAAAAACAAACAAGATACATTTCAGGTAGCATGCAATAAAATCGATTGTTAGGCACATACACATTAGGTGTTATCACCACTATGCTCAATAGTACTACTTGTATCATCTCTGAAGGGTTGAGTGGGCCATTCTGAAATTAAAATGTTTGACCTTTGGAAATGTGCCTGGGCTTTCAGTCACTTCATCTCTCTTATCAGGTGACAGTGCAGCAAGGTGTTGTCATGAATGCCCTTTCGAAGACGTTGTAGACTGGTAGACTGAGGCAGAAGTGACAGGTTATTTTAAAGGGAAAGTAGGCAGGTGCATGATGGGTGTGCCTATATTAATGCAGTGCTAGTCACCAATTATTAACAAAACCCACTGTAAAGTACCACTAGGTAAGTAACATCTTACACACTCACGACAGTGCCACACTTGTGGAATAATAAACTCCAAAACATTAAGAAACAGTGGAGCGGCAAGTACAGAGACAGATTGCTTGTGTGGCAGCACAAGACAACCTAAACTACGAATCATACCACATACCCCATTCATACAGAAAAGAGAACTGAAAAGAACTAACAAAAAGAAAAATAAGAAAACCAGACTAGAAATGGAAAATAGGAAACAATATATACAGTGAAGTTATTAAAGGGTAAAACTGGCTTGACACATGCTAACGCACACACACTCAGTCGCAGCGCGGATTAGCACGCGAACAGACCCCCCCTTGAGACTCCCATTTATTGGACCTTGTGCCGCCTCAACGAATTCATTTCCCGGCACCAGAAGATCCCCGCTCCATTCTAAATTTTTGATTCTGGACACAGCGGTTTTTTTCAAGCCTTCAACCCTCGAGGCACTCACTGTAGTGTTGGCCACTCCGGTGACTCGCTAACTAAATGATTGCACCGCAAGTGATCATCCATTCCATATGCTAAAGTTCATATGCTCACATTTGTCCTGAAGATGAACTCGAATAACTGAGTTCGAAACGTCGTCGACCTTACGCAACTTGAACCCTTTATACTAATTTAACAAAAATGGTTCACAATTGTTGCCAATGCGATGTTCTCTTTTAAAGTTCACCCTCACCTTCACGTCACGCTTGTTGTCACTGAATATGTGAGCACTTGAATTCATCTTATGTATAATAAATAAGTGTCATAATTTGACTTTCTTGTCCCTTCTCTATATTAATTAATTTCTCTATATTAATTATCTCTCTCCCCTTTGAGTCTTTGTACCTATACAAAATCACCTGCCCTCTCTAGGGCTTTTCGCTATCCTGGACCTTCATAGGCCATTAAGAACCATTGTATTCTCCTACAAGTCACCAATTATTAACAAAACCCACTGTAAAGTACCACTAGGTAAGTAACATCTTACACACTCACGACAGTGCCACACTTGTGGAATAATAAACTCCAAAACATTAAGAAACAGTGGAGCGGCAAGTACAGAGACAGATTGCTTGTGTGGCAGCACAAGACAACCTAAACTACGAATCATACCACATACCCCATTCATACAGAAAAGAGAACTGAAAAGAACTAAGAAAAAGAAAAATAAGAAAACCAGACTAGAAATGGAAAATAGGAAACAATATATACAGTGAAGTTATTAAAGGGTAAAACTGGCTTGACACATGCTAACGCACACACACTCTTTGAGTCTAACAGATGGCCGTATAACTCTTACACAATCTTTAAGAGTAATAGATGCCATTCTAACTCTACCTATGAGCTTGACTTTCAAGGTCACAGAATCACACTCATCTGTTATCCCACTAGCCTCACCCGAGCTCCTCAAACTCTTAGTCAAAGTATCATCGCCAGCAACGCACTCTGATTGAACAGTGGATGTCTCACTGACTGCTTTTGTTTTCACTGCAACAAAGAAATCATCACTCACTTCATCACCAGACGGTACCTACACACACTTTTGTCAGCAACTCTTCCACCACACCCAGCCACATGCTTAAAATTCCAAACTCCACCATCATGTGCTATCACATTGTGGAGATTCTCCTTAACTACATTACATGGTTTTACAAACGTAGATGCTGCCTTAGCAATAATCCCAGGTTTCAAGATATGGACCCACTATCCCACCTTGAAATTCAAAATACACATCATCTTATCAATATCATACTTATTGTTCATGTTTTCCTGCTTCCCAGCAACTCTGAGCTCCATGATCATCTTTCTGTCCATAGAAACATTCCTCAAAGCAACGTATTTCTCAACCTATTGCTTTTAGCAATTTAAAGGGAGTCATTTCTGCTGTACTGTGCCGAGTGATGTATTAACTCCATATTTTTCTTTTACATACTCTCTCCACTCTCTCCACTCCTATCCGCAATTCTCCTGCTTGTTGTAGATTGTTTGATTCGTTTGCCTTGCCCATTACACTGAGGGTCATTCAGAGTGGTAGAATTGTGCTACACATTATGAGTCGCGAGTAAATCTTTCATGGCCTGAGAAGTGAGCTGTATTCCATTATCCATTGCCAAGCATCTGGGAAAACCCTCCGTTGGACCTGGCCCTCAAAAAAACAGGCTGGGGGTGTTTTTTGCGCTGCTTTTTGGTGATCAGCGGTGAGGACAGGACTTTGTGCAGTGCAGTGCCACATGGTGATTCTGTGTATACTACCATCAACTACCTAAGACCTATTTGAGTTTTAAATTCTCCCTCATTGCCATTGTTACTTTTTCTAAATTCATTCATACTCTACCCGACTGTGTCCCTGACCCCACATGTAGGGATGGAGTTTGAGCTGGCCAATCTGGAGAGGTACACTGTGGTTGAGCTCAAAGTGTTTTGCCAGAAGAAGGGGCTGCCTGCCAAAAGGAGCACCAGGAAGGCAGAGCTCCAAAAGTCTTTAAAGGCATGGGCAAAGGCCCACCAGTGGCCAGTCACAACAGAGGACCAGGATGGCGAAGATGATGTGGAGCAACATTTGGATGCCAGTTCTGAGGAACAACATTCAGCTGAGGAGGATGACGTGACCCCCTGAGTTGGAACTCGGCCCCCGTGCAGGGTGTAGTGTGTTTTCTAGGGGCCTGAACCAAGAGGAGTTGGATGACAGGAGGGAGGAGAGGAGAGGAAGCTCAAGCTAGAGATGGTCAAATTAAAGCTGGAAAAGGAGGAGAAGAGGGATGAGGCTGAGAGGGCCTTAGCTGAGAAAAGCTACTGTTGAAGCATGAAAAGAGCATGAGGCTGCAGGAACTAAAGGCAAGGCAACCTACAGCACCGAACAGTGAAGGTTGCAGCGTACCAACAGTGTCTGCTGGAGAAATGAGAGTACGCGTACCTCAGGAGCTGGTGCCTCATTATGTGGTGGGAGATGATATAGACAAGTGATTTGCTGCTTATGAAGTTGCAGTCAAGGTGCACAAGGTCCAAGAGGAATACTGGGGGTAAGGTAATCTGTGGAAACACATGCCCACAGTGGGGAGGAATACACTTCTCACATTAGAGGAAGAGGATCAGACCAGATAGGCCGCCATGAAGGCCATGCTTGTTACTAAGTTTGTGCTGACCCCTGAGATGTACCAGCAGAGGTTCAGGGAGAGCCACACGCTCTCCAACTAGTCCTGGGTAGACTTCTTAGATTATGCCAGCAAGGCACTTAAGGTCTTGGTGAGGGGCAGAAAAGTGGATGATTATATTGGGCTACGCAACCTAATTTTGAGGGAGCAAATGCTCAAATCTGTTTTACAGAGCTGTGCTAACACTTAATAGATAGCAAGCTTGCTGATCCCAGGAAGGTTGCAGCGGAGGCGGACCTCTGGGTCGGCACCAGAGTGTCCAAGAAGGTACCTGAGAGTGACCCCAAGAAGGGTGGTTCAGGCTCTCCCCGGCAGACTGAAGGGGAGGGCAAGGGAGACACAGACAAGTTCAAGGCTAAGGGTGTACAAAAGGGTTCCCAAGACCCTTCTGAGAGAGAGGGAACTTCTGGTGGGAAGTGGCTCAGGGTGCCCCACTTCCAACCCCGCTGCTTTGATTGTTCCCAGCTAGGACATAAGCAGAAGGACTCTGTCTGTCCACAGAAACCACCCACTGGTGGGACCTCTACGGGTGGCATGTGGCCTTGGGGGTAGTTAGCCCCCAGGGGAAGGCAGTAGAGTATGCCCTTATCTCCCTTTGTTGGGGGTGAAATAAGAGGGTAGACTGGAGATCCCTGCGAGTGGGAGTCATCACATCCACCAGGTCAAGTTGAATGGGGTCCCCGTCACTGCTCTGAGTGACACCGGGGCCAGACTGACCACGGTAGTGGAAAGTCTGGTTTCCTCATAGCAGTACACCAGCCAGATGTGTAGGGTAACCCATGACCAGGGGCAATTGTTTGTCCGTTTTTTGGCCCTGGCATGCCTGAAGTAGGGTGGGGAGGTGACCCAGAGAAGAATCCTCATTTGATTGGATGGAGACATGCAAGCCTACACCTAGGTGTAAATCTCCACTGAGAACTGTTGAAGAACAAAAATGAATAGTTACATCTAGGTGTAGGAGTAAATAAATGTGAATAAATAAGCATGCATATATTTACCTTTTGAACTGGACCCAATGTTTGATGAGATTCTAATGCTATCCTCACCGAAACATGACCAGTGGTTTCCCAAAAATAAATTCCCTACGTTTTTCATCAAAATTGCTTATGGTTACATCCATGGACAGTGCGCACTGTGTATGCCATGATAAAATAGGTGCATTCAACCCTCCCCGTCGGAACATGAGATTATCTTTAGCAGTATATTTGATGTTAAGCTCAATGGTACATTACAGGTGACATTATTCATATATATTTTCCAATGTACCTTTTGTGGATTTTCTCTTCTAGGTTTTCTGCACAGAAAGCTTTCACTTCGTAGTCAACACCACAAGCCTGAGGAAGCAGATTGGAAAATAATCAATACTATATTAATATAATGGCATTGTTAATCCTAGCACTAATAGTAGAAACAAAAAAGTGACCAATTACATAATTAACTGTAATGCTACTATTACTGTGATTACTATCGCTATTACTTCTACTACTACTACTACACATGATAATAATAGTGATAATATTACACATTTATATGAATTATACTTTTTTAACATAATGTAGGGATTTTTTAATATGGCCTGTTATGATGTATCCTGATTTTATTGTAGTTTAAAAAAAATGTATTTTGTTCAACCACTTATTAAATCTTATATGTGTCAAAGTGAAATCAACCCCAGGTGAGGCATAATGGTGTGACCATAAATACTTTATCTAATACAAAATGCACACATTTGACATGATAGGTACTTTCTTTCACTCATTCAGAGCACTTAACAACAAAGAGGAAAGGATCCTCTTGCCCAAATTTGAACTGCCTTCCATCTTGAAATTACAGAAAACCACCCTTACACTTTTAGAGATGTGAAATCGACTCCCACTACATTCGCTGTCAGAGGGCGGGGTTGGCAGCTTTCACTAGTCCCTAAGACTCAGAAAGTCTTGGGCCCAACTCGGGAGGTCATAAGGCCACATGCCCATTGGAAGAAACATGTTGGCAGAACAAGAAGGGACACAAAACGCAAATTCAAGTATGAAGAATTCAGAACCGGCATTAGTTGAATATTTGGTATCTAGCTGTAAACGGATCAGATTACGTCTAGGGCTCAAACTGCATACATAAAAATAAACAGTGACTTTCTCATGGTTTGCTAGCATCCAAAATGTATGTGTAACTACTAATGAGGTGATAACTACGGCCCCATCAGAGCACAGAAAGGGCAGAGGCCACGTGAAAGATGTCACTGACATTACATTCTCAATACAATACAATAATGCGTTCGACTCTTGCTCAAAGCCTACCTGTGGATTTCCCCGATCAGTGTTTGGTTCCACGGGCTGTTAAAACTTGACCAAGTCGGTGATTCCTCTCTGGGCTTAAGCTAAGTCAAGGCTGTATGGACACCAGCTGGAGCAAGCATGCTTAGGTTTCTCTGCAGATTGTCTCAAGACTCCAGTGTACACCAGGGATCCAGGCAGTGAAGCAGAGGGAGGCAGCCAGATGCTGGAGGGTGCAGCATGTTGGGGCTCCCTCCAGTGCTCTCCTAGAGCCTGTATAGCTGACAAATAAGCATGCGCCTGCTGTGGAGTATCACATGCGAGGGGTTCCACTGCTTGTTGGACGACTTACCATAATATTTCAATGGCGAAGAGCTAGTGGATGGGGCATCATTGGTGCACGGCATCTGTTTCATTAAATGGCCATTTCATGTGCTAACATAAAAGTAATGCAAACTTTGAGGTAGGCAGTGGCAGGCACATCTGTCTGTACAGTGACGTAGTGCGCGCCGTGGTGTCAGATGAGGCTGCTATACACTGCCTTCATCACCATGGTCACTGCATTTGTAGGTTTTGGCACCTCATGCTTTCACGGTGGTCATTACCCCCTCCATGGATGTGGCCTTGTAGTCCCAAATGGCCCTTGCTGCACTGTATTTTTTTGTCTGTTGATTGCATCAGATGATATTATATAGCAAGGTGCAGGCATGGCACTCAGAGCTTTATAGCTAGCCACTGCTTCTGCCATCTCCTGGCTCCATAACAGTCTCCCTCATGAGTTACCATTGAGAGTACTGACGCAACGGCAGGTAGAAGAATGGGAGGATACAATGACAGAAGAAGTCATACTTTCAGGCACACCACTGCTCTAGAGCTATTATCTGATTCCTCATTCTTAAATCCCAGCACTACAGCACCACATTGGCATTATAAACCTATGTGTATAGGCAAAGGCAGTGGCTGGACACAACTGGAGACCCAGACATCCTTTTCCAAATGCACAAATTCTGGGCCTTGACCCCAACATTGTTTCCTTGCCTCGCATCCCATAGCAGGTGAAGCGATCTCACAGGACAGAGGAAGTGAAAACAGTCTGGAATGCTCCATACATGTTGATCTATTCTAAGTGGTATGTAGAACGCTTAGGTATTTTCTTTGAGATTTTTTGCAATTATGTACATCTAAGAACTTGTGATTTGGCGTTTCAAGTCTCAGTGTCCCTTGGATGTAGCTCTGTATATGGAAGGGCCCCCCCTTTTGGTTCTTTCATGTAGACTTGAATTGTTTTAATTGAATTGGATGAGGTCAGTGTGGTGATGTACCCCATTAAAAAGGGTAAGGTTGCTAAACTCAAATACTTATATCCAAAGGATAAATTAGAAGCCATTCAGAAACAGGACGTGAGGGCAGTGCAGTGTTACCCTCAATCTATTCAGGTGTATTCACAAAGGCTTTTAAGAGTACTCATGTAGGAGACCTTCACGTACTCTTAAATGCCTTTCTGAATTGGCCCACATTATGCAAAAATAGAAATCCTAGTGTTGTGATTCACTGGTCTTTTGTCACCAGTGGACTTGGTAATATCTGCTGTGTTCTTTATTTCATGCAGTGCAGGTCAGTTAAAAGAGGATCTTCTCCTGCTATCAGATTGTGGTTTGAAGGACATTATAGAATTGTTATTGACAACTCTGGGACAATGTCTGTGCTTGGTGATTGGAAATTGTACAGTGCCTTATGATCTTATCACTGGGGTCTAAGTCTAGGTCCCCAGTTGGAGAGGAATCTTTCTGCTGTTTCTCAGTTATGGTTCCATCTCCACTCATCCAATTGTTTGAGGGGTCAAACGCTTTTTGTGAGTTCCGTTTCTCTACTAGGCATAATGTACCCATCACTGTAAAACAATATAAACAGCGTATTAAATAAAATTGTGGGACCGGGATTTCAAACTGATGTTCATAATCTCTATAGCTTTTCCACAACAAAAAATGAAATAATTGGAGCTCGCCCTTTGTGTTAAATACGGTCAACACATTTGTGCATCAGGGTTTTGGTGTTTTCTTTGAATCAACAAGAGCTTTTAGTGTAGACTCCTTTTATTGATCTTTAAGAAAGTGTGATACATTGTACTAGACCGGTTCCCTCTTCAGGAAGGCCAACTTTATTTAATCCATATATAGAAGAATGGGTCATGGTCAGATGCACAAAATTATTGGCCAATGTTTAGATACCTTAATCAAAGTCTTTGACAAGCTTGCTTTGAATAGGCTGCAACATTAGCAAACTTCGAACAAGGCTATGGGTAATGTACAGGTTGGCTTTCTACAAGTTCTGAATACCATAAGCCAACCATTTAGGCTTCACGTGCTAATATTTAAGTTTGTTAATGTGAAGAAAATTCTCTTGTACTTAGCAAATTTGGGATTTAAGTAGTGTTCTCTATAAGGTAGCTCAAAAAAAGCTTCTTCAAGCAATGCTAGACCTAGATAGTTGCCCTGGCTTGGCTGAAATTGTGAAGCTTGATTTATGTGAATACAACAGTTATAGTTTGATATGGAATGGATGATGCTTGAACAAACAAAAGCCAGACTAGCAAAAGGGGTGATGCATAGGTGCCCCATTAACCCAACTACATATCATTGACAAACCAGTCTCTTACTTGGGACCATTTTCATAGCATCCTGCAATGGATATCCTTCAAAGCCTTATCTCACACAGAGCTCACTGGCATACTCAACTCCCTCAAAGCCACTTCACATGAAGATGATGTCTTATCTGCGTCCTTCAACAAAGTACTCTCTGGAGGAGCTCTTTCACTTCTGCTCACCATTGGTAATGGCTCCCGCACTCAAGGCATATTCACTAAAGCTCTCAAAACAGGCCAGCCAGATACTCTCAAACATAAAGAAACCCACATTAGACCCAAGTGACCCCACCAATTATCAGCTCATCACTCACCTATACGTCATCAGCAAGCTCTTTGAAAGAGTAGGCAGTGCTCACAATCATCATATCAATATCAATCATCACCTCCACAACTGCAAATTCGACTTAAGATCACTTTGCAGCATGGAGACTGCTACCTTACACATCACAGACAATGTCCTCGTGACTACAGATACAGATGCTCACAGCCTCCTGGTATTGGTGGACATCTCAGCAGCCTTTGGCAGCATCAACCATCTCACCCTGGTCCACACCCTGAAGTCTCAAATGGCATTCACATGCAAAATCCTTCACTGATTCTCCTCCCATAAAGTCGGCTGACACCAGTTCATTCAAATGGGAACCTCTACATCCCAGAACATACCTATGACTTGTAGAGTCCCTGATGGTTCTAGCTTGACCCTGTCGTCTGCAGCCACTATGTGGAACCCCTTGGGCCTCTACATTGTGTCAGTGATGAATCGTAATCGTAATCGTCTCCTGCACCACAGACACCCTACATCTCAAGCACTACCTGCACCTTAGCCCTTCCTTGATGTCCAGCACCTACTCGAAACTAAACCCCACCAATTCCTCTTATTCCTCAACAACAACAAGCAATAACTAGTCAACACTTTGCTGAATTAATAGGCCTAAACTTTCACTGATGCCAGGTTACTTGGATTCACCATGGACACCAAACTCAATCTCAAAGAACGTATTACCAAAAAAACAAAGATGGGATATTACCAGCTGTCTCTATTTAAGAAAGTGAAACCATCCCTTCTAGAGAGCTCCTGTTGTACTCTGCTAAATGGCCTCCCAGAGTCCACACCTGCCCCCATAAAGGCATCCCTACATTCCACAGCACGTCTCATCCAGGGCCTGAAGAAATACGACCACATATCCCCCATGGGAATGGAACTCCATGGATTCCCTTACTGTCTCAAACTATCTTCAAAACCTGCTGCATCTTATACAACGGCATCATAATGAGCACACCTGACCTGCATATCTGGCTGACAAACTCACTATTTCTAGTGACTCTAGGCACACCTACAGTCAGGACAGCGTCTGACTGGAATCAAAAAATTGCAAAAACAAAAAAACAAGCACAGGCCCTCCTGCATCTATGCACCCAGGATCCTGAACACCATCCTCCAATCCATCAGCACCACCTCTGCTCCAATGTAGGAACGAACTGAAGGTACCCCTCTTTAAAGAATACTTCATCCCAATGCAGTAACAGTCCACCCCTTCTCCCAGACCACAGCTCGTCTAACTCCTTCGACCCAGTAGAGTGCTCCGCTGCCTCTTTGCCAGGTTCATACTATACAAATAACACCCACATACATACAAGATCTCCAAAATGATGCCAGCCTTTGAAGGAGCTCTAATACTTTTACTTGATTATGTGGATTTTGCTGCTTGTTATGCCAGAACTAAAAACTGTTTCATTCACCTGCTTACAGGTTTCATCTTTTTCTTTAGAGAGGGCATTTATTGATTACTGTTGACAAATGTAATATCTTAGTGCTAGGGAAGAAGCCAACATTTTAGGAATAAATCTTGGTCAATGGGAAACAACAAACAAATATACATTATTTTGCTTATTTTTGGATTTATTTTTCTTTGGGTGATGTTGGAAAGACCAGCTTCTAAAATCTAAAAAACCTTGACCTCAGCCTCTGGGGGTCTTGGCATTTTTAACATCAGTTTTGAGAGCTGTGCAGTCTTGTATGCATTGTCAGTTTATACTGTCAAATCTGTCTGGAAATTCCCTATCATAAAACTAATTGAAATTGATATATCTAGCAATAGTTGTTTCTTCTGAAGTCAGCTTCTACTTCACCTCTCTGTTCTGAGCTTGGCCTGGACAGAAGTTTACAAAGAACAGACCTGCATCCATGAATCTACCGGATACTGTCATAGACCAATTTAGAGGTCACCCAGGGACTCAATGGGGGATCTGCTCGAAATGGAGAGAGAGCAACTGCCTTTTACTTTGGTTGATCTGTATCAAGAATCTTGCTATTCCTGCCTTTGACATAGACTGGACAATATTACAAAGGCTGACCACAAGATAGTTACTGACAAGCTATGGGTGTGGATTACTGGATACTTCTATTTTAGGTGGGTCAAATGACAAATAGAAAAGTGAAAAACATTTTTCTAGCATGTGCCTCTTTAATAAAGATTGCATTTGAAGAATATGCATTTGTTCTGTTTTGCTCTCTTTATAGAGTTGTGAGAAAGAAATGCCCTGTGTTACAGAGTTTGAGATATCATTAGCTTGGCGGTTCAGGATTGATAAGGAGTCTTTCTTTGCTCTTTCTCCTAGCTTCTGGTTATCTTTAAGGGCATCCCATCGCTACCAGGAGACGTTTTTGGGTCCATTCTGAATTTACCATCTGGACAGAATAAGAGTTCAGGACAAGGGACTTTTATTCTGTTAATAGTAACTATTTTACCTTTTGTGTGGGGCCCCGTGAAGTATTACAAATGATTTTAACTTGCTCCTTATGCATTTAAAAAAAATCTATTTTTGAAGAATCTATAAAAGTTTTTACTGCATTAAATGAATTTCATAAAGATTGTTGGCATGAAACCATACATTGTATTCTTTGATGTGTCATTTTATTAAAACATGTTTGCACAATAACCCAAACATATTATGCTGTATATCTCAGGTCCTTGGCCTGACCAGTGTAAGGGGATGCTCAATTTAGGAATGTAGATGAATGCATGTTCCTACTTTGTACAATGCTTAGAAGCTAGGCTTTCCATTTGCTTCTTAAAGAAGGAAATAGCATATCTTACCTTCCCTGTATCTTCAGGTCCAGGCTGCAGGGTGACTGAACAGGGTAGATTGGGAGGAATCTGTAAAATAAGCATGGAAGCATTTAGAAAATAACTTTATTCCAGCTAAGACATATAGCAATGCAGAAAATAACCAAACATGACAGGTCAATCATGCTGTTATTTAAATTCCCAATACAGCTGCCTTAATACATAGGAAGGGTGCACAGATGACCATATACGCTTAACGATGTTCAAGGTAGACCAGGTCCCAAGTGAGAAAACA
Organism: Triturus cristatus; assembly: GCF_964204655.1. Taxonomy (NCBI): domain Eukaryota; kingdom Metazoa; phylum Chordata; class Amphibia; order Caudata; family Salamandridae; genus Triturus; species Triturus cristatus. The sequence continues at coordinate 1,531,472,740 of NC_140591.1, forward strand.
AGAATAGAACATCAGAAAGTATGGAGTGGCACAGGTCAAAAATGATTAGTATAGATAATCTGCTATAGCATTTTAGTACTTGTCTTTCTGTTTAATCCATAACATTTTACCTTCAGTGGTAGAACTACCTATTAGTACTATTACGTTTCTGCCTCTAGCTATACTCTGTATAATTACCCATTGAATTAGTTAAAGCTGCCTACCTTCTGCTTGAGACTAGAACCAGAGTAGGTCTTGGGTAGACTTCAGTAGCGGACGGAAATTCCACAATTATTCCAGTGATTTAAAACAATAATATTTCCAACTGACCAGTGTGTACAAGATGGGAATGGACCGAAGAGCCAAAGAAATCAGATGAATAAATGCCAGTATGTTATTGGTGAGCGGAGAAGGGCTACCAAACGAGACCCCTCTCTCTACTTTTACCGCAGAGTGGAATGATTTCTGCTCTCCGCTCAGCAGACTGGTACATCCCCTGTCCCCACTCTGGAAAATTCTCCCCAGGTCCTCTTCCTTGGTTTTAATGGGTCTGTTAGTCACTCCCACACCTCCACAAGGCCCAACCCTATTTCCCCTAAACAGTAGACAGAAAACGTGCCGCAAAGGCAAGTCTTTCCCTGTCCACTCATTAGTTTCACTTAGAATAGATAATAACCCTCTTGGTAACAGGGGTGGGCCATATGCACAGGACCCTCTCCATGGATATACTACCATCTTTCTTGCTCCAAGCTCAGCTTATAGCGCCCCCTGTCTGCACTTATGAAACGGGTAATTACCGTTTGTTGAAATGGTCCATTTGAGTTAGTAGAAGTCATTGCCAGAGAAGAAATCAAGAGACTGTTCAGGGCATCCTTATGGGTTGTTCCAATGGAGCAGCCTTGGTCCAAAACCCTATAGACTTTAACCACATTACAAAAGCTTAACATAAAGCTTGCTGATGTGATGTACATGTACAGTATTGTGTAGTGTGTGATCAGTAAAAAATTTTTTCTTTTTCAAAGGCTACGCTCATATCTAGAAGGTTTACTGACTTATGAGTCTCTAACCCCACATCACCTCCCTAATGTCTGAAACCAATATTCTCAAAATTCAGCAATTTCACACTATTGGAGAACACCATGTTAGATGACCTTAGCATAAGCTTATAATTGCTACAGTTTTTGCTTAAGATTTTCACAAAGAGGTTCAGAGTTTTTACTATGTATTGGAAGTGAAGGACTTTACACACTTGAACAAGCCTTCAAGAAAAAATATATGCCAGGTCCTCAGCTGCGCTGCCAAGCATGATAGCCACCACCCTTATGTGCACTGACCCATCAGCTGTACGAATCCTCAAGTACATAAAGTATTGTCTCCCTGACTGTGCAGCGTGCAGTCCTGAAGACAGAAAAACCAGAAGCCTGAAAGGCTGTAATGGCTCTGAGAGAAGATGTGGGAGCTATCAGTCTGATCTCCCTGAACTTATGTTAAGAGGCCTGTCGGAAATGAGGTCATTAATTTGAGGAGGGGGGACCTCTACCAACTCAATAACCCAATCCAGGTAAAGTAAAAAACACAGCAATGAAAAAAAGTCTCTGCTCAACCTGTGGTAGCAATCGCACAAACGGCAGGCAATCCCCAGAGAAGGGTGTGCTAAATTCAAGCAGTACCAACAAGATTATGTCCAATTCAAAATTTTCTGGGGGGACTTTGCCATTTTTCTGAATTTGTACATTAGCCCTATTGATTTCCGTGTTAGAGGTTGGCCCTACTATCTTTCATTGGTGCGTGGTCGGCTTCTTTGTCATGTTATTCCTAGGCTCCCTTTGTCTAATATTTGTGCTAACATGTTACCACATGGTTATGATTTATATAACACTTTCATTTGGATCAATACATTATTTATCTATTAAACAATATAGCTAGTGGATGCCTTTTACCTCCAAATGTTTTACATATTAAGCCCTAAGCTTAGTTTATGACACCAAAATATGAGCCATGGGAATCCACTAGATGACTTCAGACAGACAGACCGAGCTAGATAGATTATTAGAGTTTATGGGGCGACCCTGTGTCCCTCGGAACCTGGGTATTAGTGATACAGAAAGCAGTTGGTTCTGTTGCGATAGACAGACAGACAGACAGACAGACAGACAGACAGACAGACAGACAGACAGACAGACAGACAGACAGACAGACAGACAGATAGATAGATAGATCTAGAGGTGTGCGGACAGATGGGCAGGCTGGGGGATAGATAGATAGATAGATAGATAGATAGATAGATAGATAGATAGATAGATAGATAGATAGATAGATAGATAGATAGATAGATAGATAGATAGATAGATAGATAGATAGATAGATAGATAGATAGATAGATAGATAGATAGATAGATAGATAGATAGATAGATAGATAGACAGACAGATTATTCTAGCTCTAAAGACATCCGTATTCACCCTGAATATTGCAGTACATGTTTAAATCCATGCAGGACCACTCAGCCTATTCGTGTCCAAAGTTTTAAAATGTAATAACATGGCATTAGGTAATAATAACATTTTACAAAACTACAACTTCCTCAGTCCGTGAAAACTCAAAATAGTTATCATTGATCTCACTCTGAAGGACTCTCACATTGAAGAAGAGAGACTGAGAATAATGTTGATCTAAAATGTATCTAGTTGCATGCCTTCACAGGGGGCATGTATCCTTATTTACATCAGAGCTGACCAATGCACAAGAATAAACCATTGTTTTATCAAGGTGTTGACTGGAAGTCATAACACAGAGAAAATGTAATGTAAGAGAATTTGATGACTTACACCATACCTCAAATGTGAAGGGGTAGGCGTGCTCGCCTAGCTTTTTGATGAGGCGTTCTTGCAGGCGTGTGAGGGGTTTCTTCTCTTCAGGAACTGGAGGAAAGGCTTGTATGTTGGCCACAAAAAGGTCCTTCCGAAAGGTCAGTCCCAGGACATCCAAATCTTCTCGTCCATAGCGGAATGCACAGGTTAACGTCACAAACACTAGGATATTGGAAGAAAGGAGTTGTGGAGGAGAGAAAATAAAAGCTGTTTCAATGGAAGAATTTCTTTACAAAGTGACGTGAATACTTGGTGTTAATTTGGCAATGGTGAGAACCTACCATCGGTGACAATTGGCAAGCAACAAATGTTGGAGTACCACTCATTTAAGAAACTGACTGCTATAAAATCCATTCCTTAGAAGTGGTAAAATCTCACTTCTCTGTTACTGCCTAAGTAATTATGACTAATTATCCAATCAATAGGTATAATTTGTTGCTAGGCACGTCCTGCAAACCCTGATTTTGTGAAACAGAAAGTCGTGAATACCAACTTGTAATTCAATCAATCAATCAATCATAGCATTTGTAAAGCGCACTACTTACCCGTGAGGCGCTAAGGGGTGGGGAATGCTGCTACTGTTCGAAAAGCCAGTGTTTGAGGAGTCTTCTGAAGATCAGTAGGTCTTGGGTTGCAGTAGGCGGATGGGTAGGGTGTTCCATGTCTTGGCGGCGAGGTGGGAGAATGATCTGCTGCCGGAGGGCATTCTTCAGATGCAGGGGACAGTGGCGAGGGTGCGGTCGGCATAGCGGAGCATGCACTTTGTTTATGTGTCACTAAGACACACAAATCATTTTGTAAATGAGGCCAAAGTTATACATGTACACACACCAACACACGTGTGCATTTGCTCACACAGCCAGTTTGGGGGCATTGGAGTCAGAGTCGGAAGATGATTTAGTGGAATAGTGGAAATTGGGCAGAGAGGAATAATACTTGTGTTTTTCAGATTTAGGAAGCGGGTTTTGAGAGCATGTTTTAATATGAGAAGGAAGGGTCTGTGCGGAGCTCTCTAGTAAGGGCATTCCACATTAGCAAACAAAATCGTCAGTACATTGAGGAGACTCTGGGAATTAAGACCGTTTTAGAGAAAAAATGGGTTTAAGATACAATATAATAGTTGGGTGCAGAGGGCTTTCAGTTGTTTGATCAACAATAGCTTGTGCATGGGTCTGATAGTCGTTGACAGAGCCAGAATGGAGAGTTGAGTTAAAATGAGAGGGGTGAGGCAGGCTAGGGGTCTGGAAGTTAAGGCTTTCGGTTTGATGGGTTGAGAGCAGAAGAGGTAGAAAAGTATGCAGCGTGGGTTGGATACTTGGCATATGGAAATCATCTCCATGGCAACCTATGCAGAATTGTGTGGAGAGAAAGTGTGGCTTACGTGTGTGGGGTGCAAGTGGATGATGACGGTATTTCTCATGGAGGTGATCTTTGCAGAAAATGATGATGCGAGGTCACTGACAGCAAGGCTGGGCAGGATATGGTGGCACAAGGGAGCGAGAGGTGGTAGTTAGAAGATGAAGACAATGTAGTACGTTGACATAACTGAATTGAGTGCTTTTGGAAGAGTATTGAGATCCTCTGCGAATGTCTGTGGGTACTTGGGGGACCAGATTTCCTTCATTTCCATCTGTGGCTTCAGGGCACGGTTGGAAGGTGAGATCTATGGCTAAAGGTGGACAGATGGTCAGAGAGAAGCTGCCATTATATGAGCTATTTTCTAGAACTGACTAGAGAGTGCTGTTCATATTGTCAATGGAGAAGGCATAAAAGAGACTAACAAGGACAGTGTGCATTTTATCAAGGAAGACAAGAATTGAGTCAGTGGGATTTTGTGTTTAGTCATGGGGTTTTGTTTGGGTTGAAGCAGAAATATGCTCACTAGCATAAGTGTTATGGAATGGTCAAAGGGGATGGGATATGAGCCAGTGATAGCAGTGGCTTATTACACTGTAGAGTTACAATGGATTGAGTATAGTGATAGCAATGTGTTTAAGGGTGTGTAAGAAATGTATTGAGTTGGTGGCAAGGATATGAAAGTGAGCATTGTCAGAGATACGTATACCCTACAAAGACAGCTGACTAGTTTAAAACAACCAATACTAATTCATCATGATTTGATCAATACATGTAAAAAGTGGTAGGAAAAGAGGAAAATAAACTTTCTAATTAGAAATAGGGTTTATGCCACTTTTCACAAGGTGATCATGGCTTTATGAAACTCTTAGGTATATATTTTATTTATATGGCAAACCCAGTGAAATAAAAAAACTAATTACAATAAGTACCTCTAGTTATAGGAAAATCTATAAAAAAAAAAGATTTCTTCCTCTCTAGATGAGCACAGAAAATAACAGCTTGCTGCCTGGCATATGTCTTAACTATACAAGGCATTGACAAAGCTGATATTGTGCTAAAACATGCAGTATTGGTACATTAATGTGAGACACAGAGGAAGGATCCAACAGGCTATAATTGTAAAGCAGTCTCTCAGGCAGTTCATTATAAGCACTTGAGGAAAGGTGGGAGGATACAGTTATATAGCCAACAGCATTAGGTGAGAAATAAATAGTGCACTGGGTTAAGTCAAAATGAAAATAGCAACCTCACAAGCCAATGACTGAAAGAGTTGGTGTAGGAAAGTAAATGATTGAAAGGGGCGGACCCAGCGCCCACTTGATGCAAATAGTTAGCAGCAGGTCTGTTTGACAGATGTGTTGTTAAAGCCAGCACCTAACAATGGAGTACTGCTTTCTGTAGCCTTCAATTATGCTGCAGACAGGTGATTGCTAAAGGAATACAGTGACAGCTAAATTGCCAGAAAATCAACAAAATAGAACACTGTTAATATTTCATTTTGAAGATAAAATAAGATGTTTGTTAAGTCAAATGTAATTAGGCTTGAGAAATCAGAGGTGTGTAATTTCTAGCGCCAGATGAAAGAGAACCTTGACTAGAAGTTTTCCCAACTCTCTGTGAATACTGGATCCAGACAAGTAAGTATATATTCAGCAATATGTATTTTGTTTTTTTCACTGGTAAAGGAGAGATGAATTAACGTTAGTATGACCACCCTGCTCCTCCACATATTGGACTCCCAGGCATCCTTACCATGGGGTCCATTCAAAGAGCCAAGCATGCAAGGGCCTGACTGCTGGTCCTTTATACCCCGCTGATCCTTAGTGCATCAACTGCAACAGTAAATGCTTATTTTAATATGTCATGTGGCATCCCCTACATGTACACCTCTGTCCACCTAATCCACCTCAAATACAATATGGAAAGAATAACACATGATCAATACTCCCCATGATCAAGTATTATAGGGCAGAGTGGCCAAAAAGCAGGTGTGCTGGGCTCCCTTTTCTTGAACGCAGATCCAATGTGCAGGGTTCATCTACCTATGCTAACTGAAAGGTCATCTGCATGCACTGACAGATATAGAGCAGACTTATCCCCCTTATCAATTACACTGGCTCTCTAAAGGCGCACTCTCAAACTGGATACCCCATCTGCAGCTTCAGTGAGCTACGGTGAGACACTTGACTGACCAAGGAGGCCTTGTGAGTGTAGTTTACTGCACTGTAAAAGGGCCACATTTAACTTGAATGAGGACCGAAACATGTTGAGTTTACTAAAGGCTTGTATTGCATACATCTTCAATGATTATTGATTTTACGGATGCAAGGAAGAAAGCTATAATAAAGGGTTTGCTTAGTGACTGCCTTCTATGCATTTTAACTGTAAGGTCCCATAATGAGAAGAACTTATGAATTCTCTTTTGCAACACATTAACTTGAGTGAGTGTACCTACTCTGTAAGTATTTACAGTATGCATTCATCTTCAAAAAAGCCTCCATCTGGATAAAAGTTCCCAAGGAAGATTACTATATACCTAAGTACTAAGTAAATTATGGTATCTGAGAGGCACCCAGTGATGAAGCATGCCACTGGATATGGGTGAGGGCAACCATTCTTTTTAAAGAAACACCTCCGGAAGGAGTCAATATGGTCTTTCCTTCTCTTATCCCCTTTACAATGGTCTTGCTTGTCTGTAACAAACCATTTGGCCCCCTGACATTTTTTGGGGGCAGCATATAACATCGCGTTGGTGCCAGGTTAAGATAGTAAAAAGCTTGTGGTGGACACAGGACTCTTTTTAAGAATATAGGGATTCTCGCCCAAACTCACCTTAATAAGGATTAGTGTAGTTCAATGCTTTTTCAAAAAGCGTTAGCTGCTTCCTGCAATTCTAGACTCCCTTTTAGGCTCAGTATTAAAAAGGGGATTCTCAATGAACCTAAACAGGCTGAGTACTTTGCCCACTGAAGACATTGATAGAAATGTATGGCCTAATTTGAAGACGGTGACAATGAGGCATCAGCCAAAACCATCTTCTTTCGGAAGCCGTGCACGATTCATAGGGTGGGGCAACGTTGTTTTCAAAACGGAGAGCAGCACTAGATGTGTCACTGGAAAAAGCCTTGCTGTAGACTGGGCACTCATCCACTCAAAGGCAATAAGATCAACGCAAAAGTAACCGCGACCTGTGATAACAAAAATGTGGTGCACCTTTTGAAATTCCTTTGTGGCATTGGAAACGTTGGCAAGACTGAACGCAAGATTAAAATTCGACTTAACGAACATAAAGTAACATTAGAACCATCAAACAGAAATCGGTTATTGCCACACAATTTGCAGAATTCAAACATAACATCAGTCAGCTCCAGTTCCTGGTACTTGAAATAGTAATCACCCAAAAAGGAAGTGACAATCGTATATTTTTATTGCAACGTGAACTGTTTTGGATTACATTTTTGGATACCATCGTGCCTAACGGTCTTAAAGGCTGCATAGAGTTTGGCTGTGTTCTCTAATCACTTGAACGTTGATTAACTGCCTGTGTTTCTTTATTAACTTCTTTTTATGTTCTTTCACCATTATTTCTTTCCCTCCGTTTCTTAGATTATTGTCTCCCACATTTTATTCACATTTCCTTATCTTTACTTTCTCACATTTATCTCTGACTTGAAATAACTTTTTTGTTTTTCTTTCACTATTTCTGCTAACTTTTAACTTTCTATTTGTCTTACTTTAATTCCTCTATTTCCATTTTACTCACTTTTTATATGCCCTTTCAGCCCTTACCCTTTTTTCTCCCGTATTCCTTTATGACGCTTCACTCCATGTTATACACACTACAACATGGCCCCACCTGTGAGCACCCTAGTTTATCCCATTTGCATTTTTATCTTTTCACCTTTCCTACATATGTTACGTTATACTCATTCATGTCTTATCACTCTCTTGCGTTATACATATGTCTATTCGTCATGTTATCAATATTTTGTTTCTCTTTGCATTCACTTCTGGGTCACTTTCTCATATATCCGGAACCTTCATGGTCACTGCACTTTCTTGGCATCTCTTCGTACTGCCGTGGCTTCTCCGCTGATGAAATTGTCTATGTTTTCATAGCGGTAAGCATTTGGAGCTAAATTCTCTTGCATGTTATTTATTTCACGCATTTTTCGGCAACTTTCGCATCCGGTTCCTTTATAACATCAGGGATAAGGTGTCTTTCTTCTTTTGCACTATTTTGGTGGCACTAATCCTACTTGGTCCTGCGGTGATTGTATCATCACCATTCACGTTTTTGCTCAACTACATGTCCTTTAATTCCATCTTTCAAGATATTGATTGGATCTATTTCCCCAGCTTGGAGACTTGTTCTCATATTTAATGTATGGTCGTGTTTCCTATTTACGAGCGTTCTTATTTGTTACTGTAGACACGTTTTCCCACATTTAGTACGTTGTTTTGACCACGAGCACACCTTCACTCCGCCCGTTTTTCAGACTCATATACCTTTCGTGTTGAAGCACGTTTTTTAACTTATGAGCACAGCTTTACTCAGCCTATTTTTTCAAATTTGAATACTACTTGTGTTACTGCACATCCATCCACATACATCTTTGACATTCTCTGCTTTTCCATTTTATTTTTTAGAATACATACCCCTGATGAAGGGCTTCAAAAGAAATGCATTGGGTCTGATCCCACCAATTTGCATGATTGCAATTTATTCATCTAGCTACGTTGCAGATGATAAGGTTTCCCTTGAAATGAATAGGAAACCCTGACTATGAAGTGACACTAAAGAATAAATATTTAACTTATTGGAGAAAGTTATTTTGGTTTATTCGATTAATTATCTCACTTGGAGGAGGGCTGTGCTACTGGGGGACGTTACCTGTCTGGATAACGCCATTTCATATGCGTGTGAAGAATGATGCCATATTGTGGCTCTTGGAGACTCTTTGTGATCTGACTGATCTGCACTATGGTTGAGGATACTTTCATCCATCTGGGGTTATTGGCATAGCTGTCATTTGTATGGAACTGTTGCTCATTTGTTCTTTGGCAACAAGTTGCCGACTGATGCCTGCAAGATTTTCAAGACATTCATGTATGTATGTCACCTTCTGTGCCTTCCATAGCTGGGCCGGGTTCTACTGCTGCTGTCCTTCTTGGTCCTTCTGCTCTACTGGCACTATCACACTGTCGGCGCAGCTCTGTTCTTTGCAGAATAGACCAACCATTGTTAGGCCTGGAGTCTATTACAACTGCTTCAGCAATTTTAGGTTCCCCAACTCATGCAGGTTTCCCTTTCCTCCTGCTTCTCCCGATGGTGTGTTTTGGTGCTGTGTGGTGTTCAGCCCCATCTGGGCTCCGACTCTTTCCTCTAATTTACATGGTGATTCTCACTTGTCTTGGTTTTGTGTTTTTTAGTCTTCCCCTGTTCATTTCTAACTGGACTGCTAGGAAGATATTTTGCCTTGGTTTGTGCTTTACATGTCCTCCAATTGCTCGGGCCTTGTCCTGTCTTCCTTTCATCTCCACAGCTACTGTTTCGTGCTGGATTTTTGTCTTGGGCATCCCTTTCAGTTCCATCCTGAATTGAGCATATTTTGTCATCTTAATGTCTTGTCCTGCTGTTCTTTTTCTGTTGAGGCATGCAGGGTTTCTGTTGCCTGTGATCTTTTGCTGGACTCATTCTCCTTTGTTCACGCCTTGGTTCCCAGTCCCAGGGGCATTCAGGCTTCCTTCATGCTGGCTTAGTCTCAAAGCCTGGTTAGAAATGCTTGCTATATATTCTTTAATGCTGATGGTTGTTTCTGGTCTTTGTTGGTCTTAAGCTTTGCTGTTTTTGGATCTTCTCCAGTTTCCGGGATTACTGTGTGTTACTGTGTATTCTCTATTTGGCTTGGAGTTGCTATGTCCGCTAGTTCTTTTCTGTTTGTTTTCCTGGCCTGTTGCTTCTTAGTGCCCAATTCCCGTAGGGGCAGCCCTTGAGGATCTGCAATGAGGCCATTTTCTCATGTTGCATCATAATTCATTCTTTTGGCCTGGTTTTGGCTCCACTGGTATTTGTTTGACCTGCTGCTTGCTGACTAGTAGGATTGATAGATGTATCTTGCAGGTACATAGCTGCTTCCAGTTCCACTGCATGTTTTCACATTGGTTATTCGGAGTGTGGAACTGTTCACTGGCCCTGGACTGTGCTAGCTGGTCTTCACACCCCTTGTGGTTTTGTGTGGTTCTTTCCTGTGTTACTGGAACAAGTATTTGTGGATTCTCCCATGTTTGACCTTAGCTTGTACCTGGTGCAGATGTTTGTGCCTGCTCATCCACTATTGGTTCTGGCACTATGACTGTGGTCACACTATTCTAGCTGTTGGCCAGGATGAAGTTTGGTCCCTTCAAGACTGTCTTAGTGGTTTGTTATGCCTCACATGGAAGGACTGTGATGAGGAAGAGGAATGCAGAGGTAATGTGCTGATAACATAAGTGATTTTCATTACTCCTAGTCCTACTCTTCCTTGTCACAACCTTTATGAAACTACCCATCCACTCGTAACTGTATGATCTTTGGTGTTGGCGTGTATGGTGTAGGAGGATGCTGGGAAGGGCAGCCATTTTATGTCACTCAACTAGGGAGGATAGGGCTTTCATTCACAGTTCTCATATTTGAATTTTTCCTGCCTCAGAGATGAGCTACACCTCTCAAGTAAGTACTGTGACAAGTGTAAGAGCAGATTTATTAATAAGATTAATGCTTATTTTCATATGTCTATGTTAGCAGGAGTAGGGCGAAAAACTAATCTACTGAGTCTCTGATCCAGTTGCACTGAAAGCTGACGAAACGTGTTTTTTAAAAGTTGTACAGTGTGCAAGATTTCTCTCGCTCATTTTGAGATTTTCCTTTTTCATAAAATAGACGAAAATGTGGTCTGTTCTGTGATGTTGTTTATTTCCACTTTTTCTATTAATGTCCTTTGCCAGAAAACATTTAGCATGTTACAACTGTTAAAGGCTGATACTGACTGCTGGTTCAACTCTCTGTCAATTCATTCTACTAAGTTCATTGTTCTATCGTTCAATGTTATTTCCATCTGCATGTAGGGTAATGGGAATCATTGTTTATTCATTTAAGTGACCTTTGGGTGCTAAGAAACTATGAAAAGTGCCTCCTTTGTGATGTATGCCAGAGCGTTTTCCTTATTCTTACTGAGCAGTCCTTACTACAATTTGCTCTTTGATTCTTACTGAGAATATATTTGAGGTTAATCCTATGTTATCCTCTTGCTGAATTGGATCAGCATTTTGCTTTCTGTAATAATTCTTCATTTTAAATAAATCTTTATGTTTTGGACTTTGAATCTTGTCTTGTGAAGGATTTCTTTATTTGCCTATGGCCTTCGTCCTCTGGGACTCTCACAGCCTTGATCGTCAAATATTCTTTTTGAGAAAGCGAAGCACAGACACAAGGAATATAAGAGCTAAAAGTAATGAATAGTAGCATACATAATAGGACATGAATTACCAATGCCACAGACATTTAAGATGGAATTTATTGAGGGAGTAAGTCCATGCTGCTATTTTTATCTCCACATTTACAAGATAGACAAAATGTTGCATTTACTGATCTACTCAAATGAGGATTTCTAGTTGAAGAGAAGGTACATGTAAATGGAAAATTATCTAACAAAGTCTAGTGTAATAGTATGTTAATGAAGAGTGTGAAAAGGGATAGAGGAGGCTGGCATCTACTCTATTTGATGAGTTAAGCACTATAGGTGGAATACATAACCAGGTAAATTCTACCTACTCTCTCAAGTTTCCAGTAGCAAATCAGACCACAAACAAGTTTTACAAACTGCAGGCGGCCACCAGGTGGGTTTATAGCGTGCAAGATGAATTCCATCACTCACTCTCTCGTGGAATTTGGGGTTTGAAAATCATATTAGTGTATTGCATCTGAATTTTAGCATTTTTCATTTTTTTAAATGAAACATGATTTACCAAAAGCATTTTAAAAAATCCCAAAATGTTCTAATTGAAAAGTCTCTGTGCAGATACAGCCAATTAGTAAGTCTGCCCACATGAGAGGAAGGAAAGATGTGTGGATTCTAAATCATCCAAGGTTCAGTCTGGCAGTCAGTAGGGTAGGAGACCAAGAGTACCTGTGGAGGTCAAAGGGTTGGTGCCAGGATGTGTTAGTAACTTTTCTTATTTAGAGAATATGAGTTCCAATCTAAAGGAACTAAAAAATTAAGAAAAGTCAACTATGTAAGGCGGTAGCAATGCTATCAGTATCTGTGCCCCACACTTTTAAACTGCGTATTTGGCTAACGTCTTCTTGGATCAAGCGTTCCAGTAATTACAATGTGAACGTAAATTGTAAAACTTAATTTCTTAACAGTGAAGAACATCGCCAATAGTGCTCAAATTGTACAACAAAAAATCACTCAATTCATCTCAAGTTGTGTCTTGCAGCAGTGAAGATAATATTAGCAATTGTACAAAAGTACAATATATTTTTCTAGTTCTTTGTTGTTCAACAGTGATCCACAGAGGGTGGAACCATGCCAGGATGAGTTATGCACCATAAAAATAGACATAACATAAGATATCATATTTCAGGATAAACACTTGGAAACATATATATATTAAAATGTGTCTAAATGGGATACATTATACTATAAGTGATGTTCTAGAAAACATGTCCCTGGCTCTTGTAGGGCAACACTGGACCTCCCTATTTTGTTCCATACTGATCTCTGGGAAGGAGCTAGTTTCATCCCAACCAGTACACACACCTATAAAAGGATAATTTATAATGGAATAGTGATCACCATGTGGTCTTTTGAGTTAAAACTGAGAACAATGTTAAAGAGACTAAAACATTATTCCTTTTCTATATGGGTGTAGGACAGCAGTTCTTAACCTTTTGACTTGGGTGGACTCCAACTGAATCACTAATGGATGCTAGGGACGCCAAACAAAGCAATGTCTAAAATTTTAATCTCAGAACAAAGCACAAACATGCAGAAACAAACACATCAAACAAGTACAGACATAAAGAAATTAGTAGCCGGGTATGGTGGCCTAATGGATTAATGTGTTCACTGGAGGGACCTGTTTTTGACCTAATGGTCACAGGTTCAAATCACAGTGGGTCGACTCAGCCTTTCATCCTTCTGAGGTCCATAAAATTAGTGCCATTGAGTTTAGTAATAATAAACATCTGTTATCCAGTGCCAAGATACCCTTCTGGGTGAATGTGCACTTTACAAATGCACATGTTATGTTAGTTCACAAATAAAAATTCAAAAAAGTCAGAAATGTTAAATTTAAAGAGAAGGTTGGAGCTTTTCAAAAGGTAGTTTTATTTCTAAGAGATTAAGCAATCACTTTGTCATTTTTGCCCCTAATCCATGATAACTTTTTTTTGTCGCATTCATTTGAGACCTCTTGTCGTCCAGACTAGATTCCATTTGCTGTACTGGCACTGCTCGGAGGAATCAAGCTATGGATAACAACTTAAGTTTTAGCCTCCAATTTTAATTACCTTCACATTTACATAGGTGTCTTAAAATGTACAATTTTATTTTTTCCTGCTTTATATATGCTTACATCTTTTAGAGTAATGTAGGATACAATAAATGCCTGACTTTGAAAAAGAACATATCTACAATCCTTAAAACACTTTACTAGACAAACTCAATATGGTAATTGTTGCAATGCAGTTGGATGTGATGGGAGAAGCAGTATATTGCAATTACAACATGTAAAATTAATTAAAAACAGCACATACTACATTTAAAATAGTTCTTTTGCAGAAGAACTCAGTCATTAGAAAATCAATGTACTTTAATTCATATTATGTAAACTGAGAGAAAATAATACAAAATTAGTTTGCTCTGTTGTCTTGCCCTGGACTAAAGTTTAAGTATGAAGACCATCCTATTTGCTCCTTTTCTTATTACACAAACAACCAAAATAGTGACAAATAAATCTGCTCCATGTTTTGCAATGGCGATGAACTACATTTACTAAGAACACAGCAGTTTGTGAAATGGTTTCCTTTTTATGCAAATGGCTCTCATGAATACCTACCCAACCCCTCCCACTCCTATGCTGTGATCCTAATATTGCACTTTAGAACATCTATAGACCCCCCTAAAACAAAAAATGTACAACAAAACCTTAAACCATAAGATAACCACCTGTACATGTATCAAGACATTTTATTAAATAAAATCATGGATAGAAAGTTAGAACTGGTTACCTTTTCTCTCTTTCAAATATTCAGGGTCAACCAAGACAACGCCATCTATAAGAAAACAAACATAATAAGTATCAGATAAGGGTGAAATCTTTGAACAAATCTAGAGAAACAATGATTGTATTGTATTACACAGTTTCACTCCTCCTTAAAATCCATATCCATTGGCTATATCAATGTCTCATTACACGACAGATACCGGTGAGAAAATAAATTAATTCCGTACCTTGCTACAAATGGGAGACGTTAGACTGGGTAAGGAATGCAGCTTTAAAGTAGATACTATGATTTTAATAAAGATAGGACACTTTTTCTACCAACATGGAGATGCGATAGAAGGAAGGATACCCTACTACAGTGATGGAGGTTGGTCATTTATGAACATGCCCTTAAATTCTTCATTTGAAGATGTGGTCTAGTAGCTAAAGGGCTAACCTTACACTTTGAAGTATGGATTCAGAGAATAGGAAGGAGGCAATTATGTGCAATACTATTCCACAGAGCAAGTGACAATTAAAGTCGTACTAAAACAATTTGCATTCATGTACATAAATCTGCATGTTGACTCATGCCTGGTAAAAGGTAGCCTGTATGTTCATCTCAGATGATCCATTGCCAATGATGGTGGTATGCCTATCCAACTTTGAAGAAGTCCTCTATTAATACAAGCTTTGTAAAACAACACTCGTGGTGCTGACAAGCGTCCATGTGCTTTCAATTATTTTTGGATAAAAAGGTCCTATAAGTTATGAGGAGCACAACAGTGTCCCTTCATGAATACTGTACTGATAGGAAACCCTGGAACCACTCCCATCACCAGTTATCTTTCAAAAGTATAAAAATAAAATGAGTACTGTGCATCATTGACTTTTGAGGACTGTGGACAACACTTGCATGTCTGTGAGAGCGGCTGTCGAGACCGCTCTCAGTTATAGATTGTTCTTGAGGACAACGGTGTATGAAACGGAGCAGGTTATACCCAACTTTAAAAGAAACAAATATTAAAATAATAATTAAATCCAAAACCAGTAGAAATAAACACTTATCCACCAGCTTCTCTTTGTTAACACGGCCTCAGCATCTAAATGGACAATGATAAAACCATGGCCAGTGCAGCTAGTAATCTAAATCCAGGAGCCAGGATAAAACCCAGACAGCAGCTCGCACCTGCAGTTCTACTCCAAAAGCAGGTTACATACAATATAACTATGAATATTTTATTTTATTTCCAGATCCTAAACTATATAACACTGTTCCATTTCATTTGATGTATAAAGATAATGTATAAAACTTAAGAAAATAATTAAGAGAGTTTCTCTTCAGTGGTGCTAAGTAAACACATGGCTAAAGCCCAGCAGTCCCAAGTAGCACTTAACTGTTGATGTTCATTGTATGTTCTGTTGTTTTGTTAATTTGTTATGTTGCTGTGTCAAGGTACTGTGTTGTGATCAATGGCGGGGTAGGGTGCGGCAGGGGGAAGCCGACAGGTGATGGAATTGATATTAATTATTTATTTAATTATACCTATACCTTTGTCTGTCGACGTTCCCCCATCCGCTCCGCCACCGCCCCGCCCCACCGCGTTCACCTGTGCCAGCCACCGCTGGTTGTAATACAGTTGTGTTTTGTTATTGTTGCTTTATACAGCCACCTTCATCGTCTTCACACAAGGCGGCCACATTTCTAGTCAAAAACAGCACATTTCAGAAGAGTTTCAATGGGAAACAAACAATTAGCACTAACCACTGTTACTATATCACTGTCAAAGCTCTCAATGTTTAAATGATCCCAATCAGCTCTAAGCCATGCCCCAGCTCATGTCTTAAAATACCACTTTCCCTCAATCACTTCATCTGATCCGCAGAGGCTGCTCACAATGTTCACTCTAAACTAAACATGCTCTGGGGACTATTGGCATCTGGACAGTCAATCAAGATGCACAGAATGTCATCACAGAGTCTTATTAACTGGCCTCCTTCCAAGCACTCTAGTGTGAGCTGAAGAGACTCCAATGTTCTTCTCACATTCCCCTACCCTTGTCCAGGCTTCAGCAGTAACGACGATCACTGCGGTGGTTTGCTGGTGCCAGGAATCACTCCTAAACTGAGGGTAAAGGATGCTGTGCATCCCATGTGGCTATCAGTAAAACCCAAGTAGACTTTCTTTATTCTCTTCCAGACCCACAACTCATGCGGACAGAAATTATTTCACAGTAAGGTCTCTGGCACCGGTCACCAATGAGTGTGAAGCAAGTCTTGGAACCATAGGATGATTGAATCCCACTGTATACAAAACAATTTAGCATAATCATTGTGCCGAAATTCACAACCCTTAGTTACAATAGGACCTCACATCTAACACACCCAGGGAGTGAAAATATTGAGAAGCTTTTGCTGTCATTTAATGCCAATCTTTATGATTTTGTGTGTGTTCTGGATTAATAGGTTTCGAAACTATAGAAGACAGAACCTTTGGAATGAATGTTATTCTTACATTAAACAAATGCCAAGACCACCATTTACAAAGCCATTTTTCCTAATAATTCAGGATCCTGATTTGTTCTATATCATATAATTTGTGGGCATTTCCATCCTTTTTCATCTGTATTTGTATTTGCTCATCTTACCTGTATCATTTCCTTTTTTTATTGTATACCTTTGAAATATGATATGTTTTTATTTCCATGGACCCTCAATTGATCACTACTGGAAGCCAGGGACATTTTCTACAATTTATACCTTAAAACAGTACACAAAAATAAAGGAATACGTGTACATCAAATACGCTAATTACAAAATATTATAGATTTAGTCACAAAAATATCATATGCAAAAATCTAAATTGTAATTTATAATCACAAGGTTGTAGAGTTTGAAAATGTAGTGTTATTTCTAAAACACAAATTGATATACTAGACTTCAAGATATTATTTTGTCTTTTTCACTAAAGCATGCACTCTGTTTGTCACTGTTTACAAGTACTTCAATTGGGCCCCAATCCTGCAAACTAAGGGTCTGATTACGATGGCAGCCGGACTTACGTCTGACCGCCATTGTATCGGGGCTGGGACCGCCCAACAAGCTGCCGGCTGTCCCGCACCCCGAATTACAATGTGGCCACCTTCAAGGCGGTCGCAAAGTATATTTTTTGTATTGCAGCGTGTGCTGCTGGCTGCAGCACATGCAACAGTCCAAAAAATGCATATTGTGCATATGCCTGCACTATGTGGCAGGAACTAGGCGGTGCCTGCCACATGGTGCAGGGATATGTACGGGGGCACCTTAGGTGCCCCCCAAAACCCAATACTGAGGGCTAGAGGGAAACATGGGCCCACTATGGGCCCCCGTTGTCCCTGCCTGCCAGCCTTTTCATGGTGGGTAACCCACCATGAAACAGCTGGCGGGGAGGTACATCATAATCACTACAGCGGTGCCTGGCAGGCACCACCACCATTGTAGAGATCGGAGTGGCCTTCGACGGTCGTGGTGGTCGGTCTTTCCACCTGCCACCCCTCCGCCTGCCATCCTAATGTGGCGGGCAGAAAACATGCTTACGATGGCGGTGAGACTGTGAGCAACAGGCTGTCGGTGGCGGTCTCATCATCATCGTAATCAGGCCCTAGATTCCTATTGCTGTACTTGTGCTCCTCCCACAAATAAAGATAAGACTACAAACCTTTATCCTCCAGTGTCAAATTCCTTCTCATGTAGCAGTTGTAAATTTTAAATTTTAAATTTTTTATGTATATACTTCGTGAATATGCCAATATTATGTAATTTTCTAAATAGTCGCAGACCCTACTAATAGGCATTGTGGTCCCTCAGGGTCCATGGACCGTGGGTTAAGAATCACTAACTTAACCTGTTATGGGTATTCACACTTCCATACCTTAAGGCTTGTGATTTGTTTTTGAACTCCGACTGGTTTGCGACCTTTTTTGTCCAATCCAAAACAATCTGGCCCACTACAGTCTAAAACAATCGGCCCCACTTCAATCTGCCTCACTCCAATCTGCTTCACTTCAATTGGAATCAGTCTGTCCCACTGCACTCCAAAAGAGTTTGCCCCACTGCAATCTGCCCCACTCCAATCCAAAACAGTCTGCCCCAATCAATACAAAACAATCTGCCCACTTCAATCCAAATAAATCTGCTCCACTCCAATCTGTCCCACTCCAATCCAAAACAAACTGACCCACTCCAATCTGCACCACTTCAGTCTACCCCACTCCAATCCAAAACAATCTGCCCCACTCCAATCCTAAACAATCCAATCCACCCCACCCCACTCCAATCCACCTCACCCCAATCTGAATCATCTAACCCAATCTAATCACTCCACCCCACCCCAATCCAGCCAAATCCATTCTACCCACTCCAATCCACCTCACTCCACCCTACTCCAATCCACCCCATTCAAATCCACCTCAATCCAATCTACCCTACCCCAATCCAGCTCACCCTACCTCATTCCAATCCACCTCAATTCAATCCACCCCAATACAATCCACCCCACTCAATCCAATCCATCTTGCTCCAATATAGTCTACCCCACAGCAATCCAATCTACTCCACTCCAATTCACCCCACACCAATTAAATTCTCCCCACTCCACCCCATTACATTCCTCCCTACTCTATTCCACCGCACTCTACTCCAATCTACATCACCCCACTGCACCCCTCTCCAATCCACCCCACCCCAATTCAATCCACCAACCCCACCTCAATTCACCCCACTCCAATCTAACCCACCCTTTCCAGTCAACTACACTCCAATCCACCCACTCTTTCCCGATCCAATCCACCCTACCCCATCCCAGTTCAGTCTACCACACTCAATCCAATCCATCCAGCCCACCACATTCCAATCCACCACACTCCAGTCCAATCCACCCCACTCTAATCCAACTCACCCCACTCCAATCCACCCCCTCCAGTCCACTGCAATCCACCCCTCCACTCCTCTCTAATTCATTTCACCCCAAACCACCCTAATCTAATTCAATTCACCCCAATTCAATCCAATCCCACCCTAAACTAATCTAATTCACCCTACTACAATCCAATCTACATCACCTAAGTTCAGTCCACCCCACTCCAATCCAATCTACTCCATCCAGTCCACCCACTTCAATTCACTTCTCTCCACTCAATCCAACCCACTCTACCCCAGTCCAATCAACCCCAATCTACTCCACTACCTCAATCCACTCAAACCCACTTCACCCTATTCCACCCCACCCTACTCCACTCCACGGTACTCCACTCTGCGGCACTCCACGACACTCTCTGCCGCTATACCACTGAACTCTACTCCTTCTACTCTACTCTACTCTAGGACACTCCACCCTGCTAACCTTTAGCGATTCTGAACTGCAGCCACATTGGTGTACAACATGGCAAAAATACATTGTCAAACCCAAGAGCTCCTGTATAGGTGAGAAGTATTGGCTTTGACAATGCTTGTTTTACATGTTACCCTGCTACTAATATACTAATCAGTCTCAGAATAAAATGCCCATTCGCAAGAACTAGCGAAACTGTTGCCTCATTAGTATGTATGAGACAGGAGCCTTTTTTGTGGCACCCTGAGGTGTGTAACCCTATGTTGCACTGAGGATTCTGGGATTGCTAGTGGTGTGCTAAGTAAAGATGTGGTATCAGTTACTGATAGTGTGCTTGAAAACAATACAAAGGTAAATTGCTGCTTTGATTTATTGTCAATTTGGTGTCCTGTCCCTTTGGCTAAGGAAGACCCCTTTCATACTTTTGTGATCTGTTGTGATTCTGTGATTGAGCCTGCAATGGACAACAGACGTTAGTCCATGCATTTACATTGCTTGAATTCCAATTTTTTTCTAAAACAGAAGGCCCCGTCCTTTAACTGGACAAGGGGTTGCTTTTGAAACAAGCATTTGCAATGCAATCGGTCTCGCCTTTGGGACCCTATATGTATTGAGCTATGCAGTACATTAGCCTGGGTGCTGAAACATCTACTGTTGTTTAACATGGAAGGAAAGTAAGCACCAAACTGCGTGACACACCAGGTACGGGAACTCATGGAGAGAAACATTGCCCTTCAGCGGAAAATGGTATAGTCCAAAGCTCTGTTTTTAATATAAAATCAGGGCCTTCAGTGGTCATATCACTGAAAATACAAGATTTGAAAAAAATATTATTGTCTATGGGTGCTCTTGGAAGACAATTTCTATGGACTGGAATCTAGAGAATGCTTAAGTGATTCTGGTATTTTACTGACCTCTGCTAGGTGTTTGCTATCAAGAAAGTTAAATAGAGGAAGTTGCCAGAAATGTTTTAAAAAGAAAGTCCCTCAGCAGAAAGCAATTCTGGCATTTTACTGACCTCTACTGGTTGTTTTCTATCAAGACAGTTAAATAGAGGCAGTTGAACAAGCAGAAAGCAATTCTGGTATTTTACTGACCTCTACTGGCCGTTTGCTATCAAGGCAGTTCTAGAGGCAGTTGAACAGAAAAAAAAGTCCCTAAGCGGAAGCAGACAAGTCCTAAGGCTGATCTCCAGAGCCCACAAAGTACATACACATATAAGTATATACTAAAGTATATACAAGACGTCTCGAATGCTCGAGCTAAAAACAATGAAAGTTAATCCTTCCAACAACTACAAACCGAATTTGACCTACACAAATCCCAGTTCTACCGATACTTACAGCTTCGACATGCATTGATGCCGGCGGTGCGTTCACTGACGTCCCTGCCAGAATATCACCCCCTAGAGAGTCGCCTTTTGACGGGGGACCTCGGCCCTCATAAGATCCGCCAAATCTATCAAACCCTTACAACACGCGCGCAACACAATCTCCATAAGACACGTGAGCGTTGGCAGGCCGATCTCCCTGACCTTACAGATGATGATTGGGCGGAGGCACTGGCGAGCCCCCGCTATACTGCAGTTTCCACTAGACATCGCCTGATCCAATATAAATACCTACACAGGGTCTACTACACTAGAACGCGATTGTGGAAAATGGGGGTGATTCAGTCCCCGATATGCTTACGTTGTGGCGCGACCGAAGGCACGTTCTTACATACAGTATGGCTCTGCGTAGTGATACAACCCTATTGGCGCAAGGTCCTTGGGTGTTTGGGGAGCGTTCTGGCCTGGGAGCTCCCGTTCGAGCCAAGACTCACACTACTACATAGCACCGAGGACATTGGGGGGGAACAGATATAAACAGCACTTACTGTTTCTGGGGCTCGTGTTGGCGAAGCGGGATATAGCGCAGAGCTGGAAGGAGACCTCCCCACCCCGCCTAGGCAAGTGGAAGAAAGCCATGGACCAATGTATGATGGCAGAGATTGCGGTCTTTGTGGCACGCGGCTGCCCCCGGAAACACTGGAGGATATGGAGGAAATGGGCCATATACAGGGGTGTGGACCTGCCACAACTTACTCCAGATGATTCCGGGGATCCCATAGAACGCCTGTTGAGACAGGAGAGATAACTACAAGGTGTGGGGTGACTGTGTACAAACATGTGTATCCTGGGGGATGTACTTGCACCATAATCTCTGGATAACTGTGCTGGTTGTTTGTTTAACAAAATCAATAAAATATGTTGTTAAAAAAAAAAAACAATGAAAGTTGACATTGGGAATGCAACTGGGGAAGTCTCAGGGGTCCCCTCTACCGCTGCCTTCTCCCTCAGTGCCTGAGGAAGCTTACAGGTCCCTGTAATTGATCAGGTGTGGCCACTAACCATTGGTACAGTTAGTGCATATGTACTTCAGGAGAGGAGAACGCGCATCACATGACTCCTCTCTTTCGCGAGTCAGTAGGCTCAAAAAGTGTATTTTGTGAGTCAGAGCATTTCCAACAGGCGAAGTACACTTTGGAGATTGCAACCTACATTTCTGCGTTAGCAAAGACTAATTTTTTAAATCACAGACTTTGCTTTTGCATTGATTCTTAAAAGAAAGGCTTAGGGTGCTTTAAGCATCATTGTAAGGCATCAATACCCCTGTGAAAGCATTAGCGTTGTAGTACACAAATGTGCACACCTGCAGTTATTTGGGCTCAAGTCCGAAATCGTGCCCCTTTTTTAACTCTGAATGCTCTCAATCAGCACAGCCTTTGACCTGGGCCTCGAGAGTCATGATTGACAATATTGCGACTAGTCAAAATGTATCAACTTTCAACATTTTTCCATTTTTAAAAATGAAGGGAGGCAGTAAAACTGGTAATCTTCCTTTGAAGTTATAAGTAATAAATAAACACAGAAACTGCGACCTTACGTATACTACCTGCACACTGAGACACACAATATAGAGAAACACATGCACAGAGAGTAGATTTACAAGCATAAGTGAAGACAGATCTACACCTATTACAAGCATTGGCAAAACCAATAGGTCTCGCCTACGCGAGAGCTATTGGCTTTGGCAATGTGTTTTAGCAGTGTTGTACACCAGTCTGGCTGCTGCTCAGCATTGCTAAAAGTCAGTGGGGTGGGGTGGGGTGGGGTGGGATGGAGTGAAGTAAAGTATGGTAGATTGGAGTTGCGTAGGGTAGATTGGGATAGAATGGAGTGGGATAGGCTGGGGAGGAGGGGGTAGATTGGATTGAGTTAGATTGGGGTAAACTGGAGTGGATTGGTGTAGATTGGAGTGGAGTGGGTAGATTGGAGTAGAGTGGAGTAAATTGGAGTGCAGTCAGATAGATTAGAGTGGAGTGGAGTGGGATAGATTGAGCTTGACTGGAGTGCAGTAGGGTAGAATGGGGTGGTGTGGGTAGATTAGGTGGATTGGAGGGTGGTAGATTGAAACGGAGAGGGTAGATTGGAGTAGATTTGAGTGGAGTGGGGTAGATTTGAGTGCGGGAGATTGGAGTGGGCTAGATTGGGGTGTGGTAGAGTGGGGTGAGGTAAAGTGAGGAGGTGTGGGGTGGGGTGGGCTAGATTGGGGAAGATTGGAGGGGAGTGGTGTAGATCGGGATAGATTGGCATGCAATATTTTGGAGTGGGATAAATTTGAGTGGGGTGGGGTATATTGGGGTGCAGTGGGGAAGACTTGAGTTGGATGGGGTGGATAACGATAAATTGGGATGGAGTAGGTTAGATTGCAGTGGAGGTAGATAGGTTTGAGTGCACTGGGCTAGAGTAGAGTGGAGTGGGGTAGATTGGGGTAGAGTGGAGTGTATATAGATTGGAGTGGAGTGGGGTAGATTGGGGTACTGGAGTCGGGTAAAATGGGTTTGTTTGAAGCAGAGTGGGGTCGATTGTGGTAGACTGGAGTTGGGTAGATTGTGGTAGATTGAAGTGGGGTAGGTTGGAGTGGAGTGGGATGGATTGGTGTGGAGTGGAGTGGAGTATGTCACACCCCCCTCATGTGCCCTCTGTGTAGTGGGCGTAGCGCACAGGGCTCATGTTGCTTTTCCCCTATGGCACTTAATGGAACGCTATAATTTCATGACTGATGTCCTCCCCCAGCACCTTCATGACTGATGCGCCCCGAGCATCCCTCATGACTAGTGTTCCCCCAGCGCCCTCATGACTAATGCTTTCCCAGGAACAGTAATTTCCATACGCTTGAACCACTGCTGGCATTCCCCACATCCTGTGAACCAATAAATTAACTATTCTTGATGTTCCTAAGGCCTTGGTGTGGTTTTCCATTAAACCCCTGCAAGCTTACCCCAGAATCCTGTGAGTCAATGACAAGCCTTGCTCTCACTGTTACTCGGGCCTTGGTGTTGTTTTCCATTAAACCCCTGCAAGCTTAACCCAGAATCCTGTGAGTCAATGACAAGCCTTGCTCTCACTGTTACTCGGGCCTTGGTGTGGTTTTCCATTAAACCCCTGCAAGCTTACCCCAGAATCCTGTGAGTCAATGACAAGCCTTGCTCTCACTGTTACTTGGGCCTTGGTGTGGTTTTCCATTAAACCCCTGCAAGCTTACCCCAGAATCCTGTGAGTCAATGACAAGCCTTGCTCTCACTGTTACTTGGGCCTTGGTGTTGTTTTCCATTAAACCCCTGCAAGCTTACCCCAGAATCCTGTGAGTCAATGACAAGCCTTGCTCTCACTGTTACTTGGGCCTTGGTGTGGTTTTCCATTAAACCCCTGCAAGCTTACCCCAGAATCCTGTGAGTCAATGACAAGCCTTGCTCTCACTGTTACTTGGGCCTTGGTGTGGTTTTCCATTAAACCCCTGCAAGCTTACCCCAGAATCCTGTGAGTCAATGACAAGCCTTGCTCTCACTGTTACTTGGGCCGTGGTGTTGTTTTCCATTAAACCCCTGCAAGCTCACCCCAGAATCCTGTGAGTCAATGACAAGCCTTGCTCTCACTGTTTCTTGGGCCTTGGTGTGGTTTTCCATTAAACCCCTGCAAGCTTACCCCAGAATCCTGTGAGTCAATGACAAGCCTTGCTCTCACTGTTACTTGGGCCGTGGTGTGGTTTTCCATTAAACCCCTGCAAGCTTACCCCAGAATCCTGTGAGTCAATGACAAGCCTTGCTCTCACTGTTACTTGGGCCTTGGTGTTGTTTTCCACTATGCACGTTCAAGCGAAAACTATACATTTGTTTCCTGTTACTTGGTTCCAATTAACAAGTTGCACCTGCCCACTCAGTAAGCCCATAGCGAGTGTACTAAGGTGTTTTCCCCTAGGTTTGAGAACCTTCCAGGCAACAGGGGCAGCTCCTCCCTATTGGCGGGGAGCATCACCCCACTACTGAAACGCAGCAGGTAGAAGAAAAATAAAATGGCAATAAAACTATGTAATTGTAATTCTATTTTTAAAATGCCAATCCGCGAGTCTAGGGTGGGGTGGGGCCATGTTGTGTCAGCAGCAGGGAGGAGTGGTGGTAGGCACTGAAAGTGCGCATGTCGGTTTGGCGGGCCGTCCATGCGCATTTGGATTCTTGTGTGTTTATACTCCAGAGCCTCCCAAAAACCAAGAGTAGCCAGAAAAATAAAATACCCCCCACTTTGAGCCACAAAAAATGTCTGTGGGAATTGTATCTCTGAGGAAAATTTGCAAATAGGCTGCAAAATTATGCATTTACAGCTTCATTGTGAGGAACGAGAACAAAATTACACATTTACCTGTATTGACGTTTTTCATTTTTCACCATTTCACTCCATCTGTCTTTCCTAGTATCTATTTTTTCTTTCCTTTTCCATTGTCCATTTATACTTTCTTTCCATCATTCTTTCTTTCTGCTTATTCTCTTAATTAGTGCTTCTTTCTAGCTCTAGCTTTTTGCCCTTCTTTACATTCCTGTTTAATTCTCTTCCCTATTTTCCATCTTGCTCCTACTTCCCATTCTTCTTGTCATTCTCTAATTCGCTTTTGTCCCTTCCTTTCTTCGGTGACCGATCCGGCATTGCCCGAACGAGACGCTTCACGCGTGGCCACGGAATTCCCTTCTCTCACACTCCAGAGACGAACCTTGAATTTTTACCGTGGTCTGCATATCCGAAACGAAATTGTCCTAGGCATTGTACCTAACAAACGCGTCCGTCTGGACTATTGTGATCTCGCTTCCCGTCACAGACGCCCCCTCTGCTTACCCTTGGTACCCTGAGGCATCTGAATATGGGCAATTTAATTGTTCAGTCCTGATGATGATCCGATATCCCCCTGATAAGGATCGAAACGCCGTCGACATAATTGTTCACCTTACACATTCGATTCTCTGTATATAATGTATTGTGAAGGTGACAGTATTTGTATTTGATGTTTCGCTATTGTTTAAATTTTTCAAAATAGAAACATCATTGAAATTGCCTGCATGTTTTTCACATGTTGTTCTCGCGAAATATAAGTCTAAGGATACAGGCTTGTGTCCCACTAAGATTCTACTCACATTCTCGGGATTATTGTTAATCATTTCTACTTATTAAAGGTGCCTTGTCCGGCTGGACACTGGCTGAAATATAGTACCAATCTTGGCTATATTCATTGTATGACTAACTATATTTTGATTCAGGGACCAGTGTTTCCTGTAATAGTTAACTACCCAAGGTCCCTGTTTAAATCCTTTGGGTGCCCTTGTTGTTTTTTCACACGTGATAGAAAAGAGGCCTTTCATTTCACAGCAAGTCTGTCACATAAAATCTCTCACTTTGAAGTCGGAGAAAGAAACGTGAACACTAAGCCCCCTCATAAGACAGAGCCTGACATTCGACCTTTGTCTTTGAATGCAAAACAAATGTGACAAGATAAGAACAAGATTTAATGGCCTGTTTACAGAAAACAAGCACTCGGAAGGATACAGTGAGGAAGCAATACTCCTAAGCATTAACAAATTCAAGCTGGACAGCCAAAAATAAATCAAGCCGGCAAATAAAAAGCAAGCAACTGTGACTTACAAACCACAAAGCCAATCATAAGCAATGGGCGGAATGCATTCCCAGGAAGGCTTTCAGAATGCCCACAAGAAGTCATTAGCAAACCAGACAGCTGTCTGTCTAGTAGACTTCAACTTAAAAATGCATCCATGCAAAAAAAGACCAAAACACTCACAGATATCCATGAACACATATGTTCAGACATATAGGCACCCTGCAGCTTGGAGACTGACAAACAAAGACAAGTATATACAAATGTTAACAGTCATTCAGATTCAATACACACAGGACTGCATCCATGTAAAAAAAAGACCAAAACACTCACAGATATCCATGAACACATATGTTCAGACATATAGGCACCCTGCAGCTTGGAGACTGACAAACAAAGACAAGTATATACAAATGTTAACAGTCATTCAGATTCAATACACACAGGACTGCAGAGGCACTCAGACCATAAGATCATACAGATACCTATAACCCAGGCAGGGGAAAGATATGGGGAAAAATGCTTCAACCCCATCCCTCCTGGCCCTGGCCAGGACTGGGTGGGAAATACACATGCAGGGACCCCAGTTTAAAAACATTAACCCTCCTTGCACTGCCTAGCAGCCAATAAGGAGCTGTTGACCCAGCACTAGTCAAGAGCGGGAGAGTTGGAGTTTGTTTTATTTACTTCCAAGCCTTGCCTAAGCTAGTCACATCTAGGGACCAAAGGCAGAGAAATACCCCCACCCATAGTGTCCCAGAGAAGGGAGAATGAACTTTGCCCCTGCTCCCCCAATCGTTGCCCAAGAGTGGATGAGACTCTGCACTGATCTCCTCCTTGTCACACATAAGGTCATAGGACAAATGTAGGCTGCCATACATCCTGCTGACAAACTGAATTGAAACAGTCGACTGTTAACAGCCCCGCCCGTCTGTGGCCCGCACCATTAGGCTTTTTTAACACGCCCTTGAAAGCAAAAGGAAACAAGGCACCTGCCGTTGGACAAAACAGAGGTAATTAAGTTACAACAATCCCTCCTCCCTTGGATAAGACTGAGGAGTTAGAGGGCAAACACTTCATATGCCCTTGAAAAAGACAGGTACACATTACCCTCCGAGCACAGGACAAAACATGCCTGGTAGATGTCTCTAGCATTCCCCTGCTGCTTGGGATAATTGGATTGATAAAAATAAAAACTAACCAATATATGCTTTTTGGATCTCTTGTGATGCTCGTCCTATTACAATTACTAATAATGCATGCGGGGAAACATAAACGGACTGCAGTGGCGGGAAAGGGAGGTACATAGAAGGACTTCAGGAGTGACAGGTATTATCTAGAAGGGCTGTGTTGGTGAAGGGACACAAAGAGGGCAAACAGTGAAAAACAGGGTATCATACAGGGTGTTTAAGGATGGTGGGAACACAGACACTGCATGTGGCCTATACAGGAGATACAGGTGAGGTAGGGGCACACAGCAGCTTTGATGGCACTCCACCTCCCTGGGGAGTAATCTCCTGCTAAGGAAGACTGCAGGCTGGTATACACCCTCTTCGTTCATTTGTGAGAGCACTGCTCCCACACCATGCTCTGAAGCTTTTGTCTGCACGACAAATTCTTTGGAGAAGTTAGGTGCCTTGAGCACGGATCCCATGCACATAGCTGCCTTCAGGGCATCAAAAGTGGTCTCACAGTCATCAGTCCAGATCACTTTCCATAGCTGCTTTCTGGAAGTCAGCTCAGTCAAGTGGGAAACACTAGTGCCATAGCCCTGGACAAATCTCCTATAGTAACAGGTGATACCTAAAAAGGCACTCACCTATGTCTGGGTCTTGAGGGGCTCCCAAGCCAGAATGGTGTCAATCTTAGGTTGTAGGGGCACCATCTGGCTGCTTCCTACTTAGTGCCCCAAGTACACCATGGACCCCTGCCCGATATGGCATTAACTGGCCTTCAACTTGAGGCCTGCCTTCTGCAGAGCCCTCAACACTTCCCAGAGATGGTGCAAGTGATCTTCCCAGGTGGAACAGAACACTGCAACGTCATCCAGGTAGGCGGCACTGAAATCCTCCAGTCCAGCCAACACCTGGTGGACCAACCTCTGAAAGGTGGCAGGGGCATTCTTCAACCCAAAGGGCATCACCCGGACCTGGTAGTGCTGCTCTGGTGTTGAGAATACAGACCTTTCCTTAGCCCTATCAGTCAAGGCATACTGCCAGTGCCCGGACGTTAAATCAAACATACTGAGGAACTTGGCAGCTCCCAACCGATCGATGAGCTCTTCAGGGATGGGGTGCACATCAGTCTAGGTGATGGCATTGAGCCCACGGTAGTCCAGGCAGAACTGAAGTTCAGGAGTGGCACCAGGTGCAGCAGCCTTTGGGACCAAGACCACTGGGCTGGCCCAAGGACTGTTTGAGGGCTCTATCACCCCTAAAACCAAAATCTTAGAAACCTCTTCTTTGATGCTGGCTCTGACCCTGTCAGTCAGTCTGTAAATGTTGTGCATCACAGGAGTATTGTCCCCAGTGTCCACATCATGGGTACACCTGTGGGTGACACCTGGGGTCAGGGAGAACAGTGTGCAAACTGCCCCACAGTTGGTGACAGTTACTCTGCTGCTTTGGAGTCAGAGTAGGAGAGAGGTTCACACCTTCCAATGACACATTGTGCTCCTTGGTAGACAGGAGGTCAGGAAGAGGTTCACTCTCCTCTTCCACCCCATCATCTGTCACCAAGAGCATGCTTACTTCAGACCTCTGAAAGTGAGGTGTGAGGCGGTTCACATGTAGGACCCTCAAAGTGTTCCTGGGAGTCTACCAGTTCACCAGGTACTTGACATCACTCTTGCGCTCCACCACCTAAAAAGGCCCAGTCTACTTGTCCAAAAGGGCACAAGGATCCACTCGGGCTATGACCCACACCTTTGGTCATATCATAGTTTCATTTCTTCCTGGCTGGCTTCTAGGTATGCCTGAGCGAGTCTCCTGAAGCACACAGTCGGGTTTCTAAAGACCAGCATGTAGCTAAATACATCTTGGGGAGTTTTGCTGGAAGCTGTCTCCCAGCCTTCCTTCACCAGACTGAGAGGTCCTCTCACAGGGGGACCATACAGTAACTCAGTGCAACTGAACCCTGATGACGTCTACGGTACCTCCGTGTAAGCATAGAGAAAGCATGGTAAGAGGATGTCACACTTACACCTTATGGGTTCAGTCAGACACTTGATCATGCCCTTCAGGGTTTGGTTGAATATTTCCACCATACCATTACCTTGGGGGAGGTAAGGAGTGGTGAGCCGGTAGGATACACTATACAGCTTCCACAGGGAAGTCATATACCTGGATATAAAATTGGTACCCCTGTCAGATACCACCTCTCTGGGGAACACCAAGCGGGAAAATATCCCTAATAATTCCTGGCCCACCAGGTGTGCCGTTGTTGTCCTGAGAGGGATAGCCTCTGGGTACCGGGTGGCATGGTCCACCAAGACCAGGATGTACCTGTTGCCCATGGCTGCCTTGTGGCCCAGAGGCTGTACAGTCTCAATCCCTGCCCCCTTGAAAGGGATGCCTTCAACTGGAAAAGGTTGGAGAGGAAACTTATGCTTCCTCCCACTCTTACCACTTGCCTGGCAAGTTTGGCAAGAGCTACAACGTGCGTCAGACTGCCTTCGCATTTGGGGCCAAAAGAAGTGGGCGACAATCATGTCAAAAGTTTTGTCCTGCCCCACTTGTCCTGCCAAAGGCATGTCATGAGCCAGACCCTGCTGAAAGGTCCTGAAGCGCTGGGATACCACCAGCACACAGGCTGACCTAAGCTCAGCGACCTTAGGCTCGCTATATAGGAGACCATACTCCCAGTAGATCCAGTGTGATGTAGACTGATCACCAGCTGCCTGGTTTGCCGCCTCCTGCCGCAAACCCTTGCTGGCTGCCATGGACCAAGTGGTCAAGCATTCCCAGTCTGGCACCCCAAGCATCTCCAAGTGAGACCTGAGCTCCACATCCTTCCACATGGACTGCTCTAGGTCGTTACCTAACTGACAATCTACAGGCATGGTAGGGCTCACAACCACTCTCAAGTGACTTGAGAGCCCCCCCACTCAAAGTGAACCTGTGCCACCTTACATTGGCGCTCTGAGTTATCTACAGCAACTACTTGGTGGAATGCACCAGGGACTACTTGCTCATCAGATACCAGCTGACACCGGACTGGGGTCATACTGGTATCTCTGAAACCCTCTACCCATTGCCCATTGATGGTCACCCAGGCGCTGTATTTCTTAGTGTTTGCAGAGATGTGGATTTCCTGGGCCATCTCACTGTCCCCTATTGAGATAAGGGTCAATCCTGCGAGATCTCCACCCTCCAATATGATCCCCTCCTCCTGAGTGCTACCCTAGCCAACACCTTCCTTGGACAGTCCACCGGTGTTTGGCTGTGCCCACTTGAGCCATTTGGGATCCCCCTTGATGTGGCTCACCTCGTCACATGCGAGGCACTTACTGGGTCCTGTCTCTGCAGGCATTCCTGAAGAGACCCATGGTTTCTTATCTCCTGGGGGCGGGGGGGGGCGGGAATCTTTACCCTGGGTATTAGTTTGGGGCCCTTTAGAGAACTCCTTGGCTTTACCCTTGTCCCCCCACTCTTCTGCTGGGGACCCTTCCAACCTTTGGTGGAGTCTCCTCAATACCCCTTCTTGTGGACCCGGGTCCTTGCCCAGCAGCCCACCTCCATAGCAAGCTTCCTGGTGTCAGTCAGCTTACTATCTATCAAGTGCGGGCACACCTCTGCAAAAAATAGACTAGATGAGTGCTCCCAAACTATCAAATTGGACAGCCCCTGAAAATCTATAACATTGCTGCCCTTCACCCTACTGGGTATAAACTTATCCTTGCACTTTTCACGGGTGTGACTATACCTAGTGAGAAGGGCCTCCTTCAAGTCAGTGTAGGCGAGGTTGTACCCTTTATCCAAAGCCAACAAGGTGTCTTTTCTGAGAAATGAGGCCACAATCCTGCCACCCAATTCTTTTCAAGGACCCCATTCCTGTGGATAGATGCCTCACAGCCCTGAAATCACCTCTGTATGTCATTTACCTTCTTGTACTCCTTTCCTGCATTATTGTGAATGTATATGTACCACTCTACCCGAGTGCACTGAGGTATTGCTGTCACCATCCGAACTGGACTTACTCCTCTGATCCAGCTCCTTAACTCTAAGCTCATGGTTCTCCATGGCTCACTGCTCTCTTTGGTCTTCCGTTTAAGCCACTCCAGCTTTATTTGATGCAGCATAGCTCCCTCCTGTCCTCCAGCTCTTCTGCGGACAGACCATTACTGCCTTGCCTAGAGGGTAGCTCCCCCATCTGGCACATCCTTCCTTGGATTTGGCTCCTCGGACTCCACATTAAGATCTCCAGAATACCCACTGGCATTCTGGCTGCTACCCAGGCCCTCAGCACCTTTTGTAGCTCCTTTTTCCTGGTGAGGACTTTAACTTGGACTTTGAGGTTTTTGCAAACTGCTTTCAGTTCCTTCATGATATAGAAGTCCAGCCTATCCTCCTCAAAATCCACTTCCAGGGACACCACTGATGATACTCATGGCTCAGGCATGATGCAGCAAGAACTTAAAAAAGATGGGAACACAAAAATAGACCAAAAAAGACAACAGCATGTGGTAAGTAGTGGTCTATGATATGGTAGTAGTGCACACCAATCACTGTAGGTCAAGTGCAAATGCCAGTCGTATCCTCACTGCTGACAACCAGTGTTAGGAACGGAGGTCTCTAGTTGGCAGAGGTATTCATCTTGTCCCAGTATGGACCCAGTATGGACCCTTCCTTCTAGTCAGGGTAAGGGGATTGCCCATCTACAATAAGCCCTGCTCACCCCCTTGGTAGCTTGGCACAAGCAGTCAGGCTTATCTCACTGTACAGCAATTGCACATAACACACAGTAATAGAGTGAGAACGCTACAAAAGGACACCACACCAGTTTTAGAAAAATAGCCAATATTTATCTGTGTAAAACAAGACCTAAACAATAAACATCCAATATACAGTAGTCAAAATATGAATATTGCAAGAATAACCTTGAAATACAGTTCCTTGAAGTCAATAAATCCGTCCTAGGATAGCGCGGCTTTGTGAACAAACAAATCCAACAGTTCAGGATGACTGCAGCATCGCGGGCCAGCTACGGTGTCAGGAAGACCCGGAGGTTGTTACATGAGTCGTCAGGCCCTTGAGGTCACACACATTGCAGGTTGAACTTCATCAGGTTGAATTCAGGAATGGCGGCATGGGCAGATGTCGGGGGCTGTGGGGCGAAGTGCGGTGCTCTCAGGTCACAGTGCAGGCAGTGGCTCTGTGACAGCATCACCAGGACTGCGATGTGATGTGAAGCGGTGCTGGCAGGTCACAGTGCAGGCCGTGGCATCATCATTGCTGAAGCACTGTCTTCTGCAGTCGATTCCGAGTCGATGGTGCTGGCGTCAGTAGACCAAAGCTGCGGTGTGGGACAGCTGTGTCGAGTAACTTACGAGTGGTGCCCTCTGGCCACAGTGAAGGCAGCAGCATCGATGTCGGCATTGAGCGGCATCGTCGGTGATATCAGGGTGGAGATGTGCAGCGAGGCGGTGAAAAGTGCGGTGCCCTCAGGTCACAGTGCAAGCAGAGGCTCGTTAGCGGCAGCGGTCGGCGGGCCCAGGGTTGCATTGTGAAGCGGGGCAAAGCTCTTTGAAGTGCCAACAGATCATGGCAGCTGCGTCGTTGACGGCGTAGGGTTGCTTTTTCTTCTGTTGCAGCACAAAACACCCAGTGCTGATAGCAGATGAACTCGAAGTCTTTGCTGTTCCTGAGACTTCTTGAACAGGGGCAAACTCTACCTCAAGCCCTTGGAGACACTCAAGAAAATAAGTTGTAGAAAGTTCAGTCAAGGCCTTTCAATGCCCAAGACAGAAACAGCCACTGCAGGCCAACACAGCAAACCACAAAGCAAAGTGGTAGTTCCTTCTCACAGCTTCTTCAGCTCTTCTTCTTGTCAGGTTCCTTAGGCCAAATTAGTTCTAAAGTTCTGGGGTCAGGGCCCCAATATTTATACCACTTTTCCCTTTGAAGTTTCAGTCAGAAAGTCTCAGAGTTCAGTAGAACCCAGTTCTGTACTCCAGTCTCACTGCGGGAGGTGGATACAGCATTGTGCAGAGCAGACACAGCCTATTCAGATGCTGTTGAAACCTCCTCCCATCACTCTAAATGTAGAAAGGTCTCTTCTGCCTGGCTATGAGTCACCCAAAAAAGGCAGGACACACCTCGACCCCCAATTGTGACTGTCGAGAGTAAATGCACATCCCTAGCTCCAAAACCAGATGGTGAATACACAAACAGGCAGAGTCACACGGGATGGTTAAGTAAGAAAATCCCCACTTTCTAAAAGTGTTGTCGTGGCACTTTCTAAAAGTGGCATTTTTAAACACACAATTTAAAAAACACCTTTACTAAAAGATGTGTTATTAAATTCTAAGTTCAGAGAGCTTTAACTCCATTTCTCCATCTTGTCCCAATTTAAAGTTACACATGTAAAATTGTTACAGTGTAGCTCCAATGATAGCCTATGGGACAGACAGCCTTTCAACAGTGAATAACGAAATACACAGTATTTCACTATCAGGACATGTAAAACACACTAGTACTTGTTTTTCCTTTCACATACACTGCACCCTGCCCATGGGGGTACCTTGACCCAGCCTGAGGGGTGCCTTACATGTAAGAAAAGTGATGGTTAGGGCCTGGGAAGTGGATGCACTGGCCAGGTCGACATGGTTGTAAAAACTGTGTGCAGACACTGCAGTGGCAGGTCTCAGTAACCTTTGGAAGGCTGATTGTGTGAGTAGCACAACCAGCAAGCATACTAGTAGCATTTGATTTACAGGCCCTGGGCACACACAGTGCACTGTAATAGGGACTTACTAGTAAATCAAATATGTCAATCATGGAAAACCAATCATAACACAATTTACAGTAGGAGCACTTGCACTTTAGCACTGAAAAGCAGTGAAGAACTGCACAGAGACACTAAACCAGCAAAAAGTCCAGCAATCCATCAAAAACAGGGTGCCAGAAATCAAACATACAGGGGAAATACGCCAAAAGATGCCTGGTCTAACAATATACAATTCAACACACAGCACATCATAAAGTGTCATATGCATATTCTGTTTGGGAAATCTTTATATAAAAAGACACCATATGTGATTTAGCATGCATCGCATCATAAAGTGCCATGTGCATGCTCATTAATTCCTAACAATTCCACACAGGGGAACCCTGTGTAGGCTAATACATTACTATATTATAAGACTAAGCGGGATTCACTATGATTCATTCACCACTATCACTATTTATTACACAGTGAAAGCATGTGCTATGTGTAATATCTTGAGTGACCATTGCTGCTAAACCCGCCCACACCATTTGCTTATTTTACATATTCCCAGCAGTCAATTGCTTACACCAAAGGTGATTAGGT
The DNA here is from genome assembly GCF_964204655.1 of Triturus cristatus. Classification (NCBI taxonomy): domain Eukaryota; kingdom Metazoa; phylum Chordata; class Amphibia; order Caudata; family Salamandridae; genus Triturus; species Triturus cristatus. The sequence goes on from NC_140591.1 coordinate 1,531,508,078, forward strand.
GGCCATCGCTATATCTGTGTGACCTCTTTGTGACCTCTGACTCCCAGGCTTTGGCAAAGAGGGATGTTCCATCTATTCCTGCAGTTAGTGTAAAGAGGATAGAAGAGCAATACATGTACGACAGTTTCTTTAGGGGCACCGCACATTAAACACTGGGCTTTGTGATCCTTCTTAGGGTGAGCCCAATTTCTTGTAAAAGAGCTACGGGGCAGAGTTCCATGCCGAAGTTGCAAATACAATCACCTATCTAGTGGCGATTGTATCTCATTCACGAAATCTCCTTCCTGAGTCTTTAACAGAGAAAAAAGCTTCTATCCAAGAACCATAGCTCTGCTGGAGAGTCTTTATTGTGCCAAAACACTGATTTGAGCAATGACTTGGATATAGCCCCTGCTACACCAGGGGAGCTCCACAGACTCTCAAGCCCTATTTCCTGTAGGGTGCCTTGATATACCTTATCCAAGGGATGTCTAAGGAACCATTTATGGGCAGAATACCCTCCAGGCCCTTATGATAGGAGGTGATCTCAGGATTGAGCCAGATTCTCCTCCAGAAAAGTATAGGGCACAACCCTACTCTATCAGTCTCTATCAGTCTCTATAAGTCTCTATAAGTCTCCGCCCAAGCGGAATCCACAGAGTGCTTACGGGGAGCCAAATCAACTGCTGTATAAAGCGATTTCCCACCTCAGTGAGAGGGTTCACTGCAAGATGACCCTACAGTTCTGCTCCATAACATGCCGTACCCAAAGCCTGGAAGTTATACATTCCTTAGACAGGCTGAATTGGTTAGAACTGGTATCTTAAAAATATCTTAATATTTCCTCCCACTACTTGTTCCAATTCAAGCCCACGATGAATAAGCAAATACTCAGTATGTGTTATGCCCAGGTAGTCAAAGTGCATACACGCTCAAGGGAAGTCCCTGCTAGCCCGGGACTTACCCAATTCAGGCTCCCTGGGTTCAAGATCATACACTTCAGCTTGCTCATGTTGATCTCTAAACCCCTCTCTTTGCAGAAGCTGTTGAAACGATCCAGCAGCCTCTGTAATCCCATTGGAGATTTAGAGAGAAGCAAGGTATCATCCATGAACATGAGCACAGGGACCCTCAGATTGGCGAGTCTGGGTGCATCATTGTCACATGACTGAAGATAGTCAACAAGGCCATTAATGTACAACGATAATAGTGTAGGAGCAAGGACGCACCTTTGCCTTACCCCTCTATTCAGTGGGAAGGGTTCTGTGAGTTCGCCTAGGCTACCACATCTCACATGTGCATATTTGTCAGTGTGTATCCTCACTAAAATATCTAAATAATAGGCCGGGCCCCCATCTCAGCAAAAAACTTACACAAGATCTTTCTGAGATCTAAATAAAAGGGCGAGTGGAGATTAGAACATCTTTAGAAGACATACATTCCTGCAATCTACCCAGGACAACCTTACTAAAAAGCATCTGTGCACTATCAATAAGGCTTATGGGACTATAATTAAGATGGGAATCCTGTGGGCCTTTTTTGTATATTGGGATAATTTCAGCCCCTGCCCAAGTGGATGGTATTGGAGCCCCTTTCATAATGGCAGAGAAACTACAGAAAAAAACACTGCTCCAAACAACTGATTTATTCAACAACAGGTTGACAGGGATTTGATCAATGCCTGGAGCTTTCTGTGGGATAATCCCTTCTAAAGCTTTTTGTAGTTCTAGCGTTGCAATCTCAAGGGGATCTCTGCCTTTGTATCCGTTCAGTAGTCAGTCGAAGATTACCCACAAAGCTTGTATCTTCTTTTCTACTGACACTACAGGCCATTCCCAAGGCCCCAAGTGCTACATTACCAGGTAGAGGGGCAATTCTGTCCCCACTCTCTGAGTAAAGATTAGAAAAGTGCACAACTCAATCACTGGCTGCAATGTTACAATCAAGGAAGCATGACCCATCCCGGCTTCCAGTTATCCCCAAATTCCAAAAGGAGCGGTGATCTTTGGACCTTGTAGTCTCAAGAAGATCCCCCCATTTTATCTTTCCCCTTCTTATTTGGCATACAGAAGAACATTTTACAACAACACCCGGAGGCCAAAATCTGAGGTCCATCTTGCACCTTCACTGCACTGCCTTAACCAGTTTAGATCTGGCTTCTCTACACATTGAGTTGTACCATCAATGGTGGCACCTCCCCCCTTTTCCTCACCCAGCCTCTTTATAGAGAAAGCGATCCCTTATGTTTGTAAACAGCTGGCTATTTGCTGCCACTACAGCCTTCAAGGCCTTCACAGAGCCCTCAATTAGGTTAGTGTAGTCAGTTCTTCCAGGCAGTCAGCAACAGAGCTGTAAATCCCACTAATCGACTCCTGTGAGTATAGCATCTTGCTCCACGTAACCCTGCATCTGTTGCTAGTTTAATGGGTATGCGCAGCTTTAAAGACAGGGTATTATGTTCACTATCAGAGCGTGGAACCACTGTCATTTCGATAAAATGTAGCCAATGTTTGACATCTAGCATTATGTAATCGATCAGGCTTGAGAGATTTACCCTAATAAATGTATGAGCTATAGACCTATTGGAATAAGTTCTCCCAATACATGAGCACAGCCCCTGATTCAGAGTAGGAGCATTAATTTGAAGCGCCACTGTTGACCATTTCTTAATAGGTGCAATCTTTATCTCAGGGAAATGCAAGCAGCATCCTCATCAGAGAGAAGGGACCAACAATCAGTGCTAAGTGGTTTGTATTGACACTTGAAGTCCCCACCTACTACCCGCCTTGCTGCAGGCGGGATCATGGACAAATGGACGTTCAAGATGTCTGACTCTAATTTAGTGCCTGAAGACCTAGAATAAACATAATAAGTCAAGGGAGTCCACCACCACCTCTTGCAACTGGCCTATGATGGAGGTTTTCACCCATACTGTTAAACCCCCTGATGGCATTCTTGACGCAGATGAAATTGCCACCTTAGAAAAGTTTACAAACCCTAGAAGAAATAAGGGTGACAAAGCCCAAGTCTCTTGAAAAAGACAGATGTCAAAGCAACACCATTCTTGGTTTGGTCATTTGAAACCCAAGCCTGCCACATTCTCGGAGACTATCTTAGTTTGTGTATCCTGGGAAGGCAAGGATACCACACCGGCAGCCCCAAGGGTTAGCGTGTCAGGAACAGCATCAGAAGGGACTGCTATATCTAAGCTATGGTGCACTATAGTATCCGCAGGAGGGGTACTAATGAGAATGGGGCTAGAGGAAATGTTTGAACTCAGCTATTTGTGTTTCTGTGATTTAGGGGACATTGGCTGCAGGTTGCTTTTGAGCAGTCAATCTACTCCATCTAATGGTTCAAAGCGATTATGGGTTGAGATTGAATAAATGTCACACCCTCTGGGCTGAGAAGGACACGCACGAGCAAAGGGGGAATAGGCCTCTATTGCTTCTGATAGTTAGCCGCAGGGCAACAAGTCGGAGGCCTATAAAAATCCCCAAGGGAAGAGGCTTAATGTGGCTATTCGAATCAGAATTGGTTCCTACCCGACAAGAAAGCACTAGTTGGGCCAGAGAGGGGAGCCTGAAGTTAACGATAATGCAGTCCCCTTCATGATCCACTTTACCTGGCCCTAACCATGCTACCCGCTGGATGAGTAGAATGTTACAAGCCTGTGGCAAAGGAAAATCTCTATGTTTAACAAGCCAATCTAGCGTTTTGTAAAATATAACATCCTGAGGCTACTTCTGACCAACACGCAACTTCAATATTCTAGTTAATATTAAAACGTGCGGGCATGAGGCTGGTGGCCGGTTTACACTTGGGAGCCTTGACCCCCTGCGCAGCTACCTATCCTATGATCTTCTAAGGTGAGGATGCCCTCACAATTCACCCCTGTCTTACTTCCTTGCAATACATCTTGGTGGAGAGTGGGGTGGGATGTAGATGATGGATGAGAAGTGCCAAATGGGCCATAAGAGTGTTGCTAAATTTACCCGTTCCCCCTGCTGTGGACCAGAGGAAGTCTCAGTGCTGTTAATATTTTGCTGTTCCCTTACAGGTCCACTTTGGGCAACCCTAGTGGCCCATGGAATCATTTAAATTGCCTGCAGCTGGATGGACACCAGCTCCCTTTAAAAGAGTCAATTATTTTTCTGTAAATTCAAGAGAAACAAAAAAAAGGGTTAAGTTCAGCCCTAAATAGATCTTTAATATTGCAAATTCAATCTGCGATGAATTACTCTATTCACACTGATTGGACACATAACCCTCAACAGTGTGATCCTCAGTACAGGCCCCACCGGAACATTTAGTCCTACTAGATGTTGGAATGGCAGCCATAATAGGTTGCTGTGGTGGGTGCCTTACTCGCTTTGCTCTCCCAGACTACTTTTTGACTGGACTATTAAACGAGGGCCTGGGGTTAGATTTCGAATTTACTGTAGGTTCCTGATGAGTGTAGCTATATAGAGTCAGTTACTCCTCTGGGGGGTTACAGACTAAAGATGGGGGGCTCAACCCTGGGGATTGCCCTGCTTGTAGGGATAATCGTCGTTCTGTGAGTTCTATCTCTGTGCAGAGTACCCCCAATGCCATATGAAGCATACCATCTATAGAAGTGGATTTAGCTGGGGGTGCAGATGCAGGGCGGCTATCTAAAGCTTTTCTCTTACCTATCCTGTCAGCTACTGGAGAGGTAGACGATAGATAGGGAACTCAATCTGAATAAATATTAAAACAAAACCGTAATACAGAAATATATGCACACCCTAGTATTATAAAATGCACAGTAAATAATATAAAAGCTGGAAAGGGAGGTAAAATCAACCAGATTTTTTTTTTTGAAGTTGCAATTCCCCACCCTGCAGGAGTCCTTAGCCTTAATGTCGTGATGCAACGCAATTGGGGCTTTTGCAAACAAAAGTTGGCAAGAACACACCTACACACTAAGAGAGCAGATGTTATAGGGGTGGCCCAGCCTCGTCTGACCGCAGAAGGGCCCGCCCTTGGCCTGGATTTTGCCTACGCGTGTCCTGTGCTGCGGGACTGCAACACACTCATATAGTTCTATTGGCACACAGACGAGAACAATTAATATGATGGCAAAGGGGGTTGTGGGACAAGCAGTCCCCAGCAGACGCACCCGCAGCAGCTCACCACCCTGAATGTTGTTCAAACATTTGGCCAAAAGAAATTCAGTGGCTCCCGGTGAAATGGTTACTGGCAGAAAAGATCAGCAGCCCAACGCCATGTAAGGCAGCCTAGTATATAGTACTGCATCTACACAGGGGCAGTAAATTAAATTCTTGTGCAACCCATTAAAGCAGCACTGTAAAACATGTCTCAGGTTGCCAGTGCAGCCTGTAGTGCAGTTACAAACTGTCATTTCGACCTGAAAAAATAAACCTTTTGCCAGGCCTAAGCCTTCCTTTTTATTACTTACAAGTCACCCCTAAACTGGGCCCTAACCACTCATAGGGCAGGGTTCATGAGTGGATGCAGAACCTTGAACCCTAAATTGAGGACATCCCAAATTTACCTCAGGCGGTTCCACTTTGTGGTTGATCTTGTGCTAGAGACCACCCTCCTCAACATCAGGCCGAACACTTATTTAGCAAAGTATAAAATATATAACTGAGTTTTGGATCAAAGAAAGTTAAAGGGTTTTATTACAAAGTGTCAAAAAAAGGCGGTATAAAATACATCTTAGATGCCATGAAGGCTCAAATGCAAGGTACATAGTAAGAAATTAGAAATATTCTAAGTCCCAGATGAACAGCAAACTTGTAAGAGAAACCGACAGAGTCAGAGTCTCTTATAGAAAAGGGGAGTCATTTAATTATAACGGGCAGGATCACGAAGAAAAGCAACAGCATCTCTAGTAGAAAAAGGAAAAGTCTCATAAGACCAAGGGTTTTTATACACAATTTCAGCATAATTAAAAAGCAAAGACTGGAAATTCACAATGGCATGATTAGAGGCAATACATTTTAGGCAAATTAGAACACGATGCTTAATAATAAAGAAACTGGTCCTATGTTGCTTTTTTGCAGTCCAGGGTGGACCTGGCCTGTCAGTTCGGGCTGGACTGGTCTCATTGGGCGCAGGGTCAAGACTGATTTGCATATGGCTGGGTCCAAAATGGAATGGCATGGTGAGGAAAAAAACGATGGATTTAGGCCCAGATCTCTGTACTGGGGTGAATGTATGACATTGTTCTGCGTTCTGTCCATCAATTGTTCTTTTTGCAATTGTCACCCTGAGTGGGACGGGTATGCCCAGACATGGGTTCCGTGCTCTCCATGCCACTGGAGTTAAGCTATCCTGGCTGAAGAGGGCTGAAAGGCCAAAACCGGTCCAAGAATGCTTGTTTCCAGTCCAGGGAGGACCTGGCCTGGCAGTTCGGGCTGGACTGTTCCCATTGGGCGCAGGGTCAAGACTGATTTGCATATGGTTGGATCCAAACTGTAATGGCATGGTGAGCAAAAAAACGATGGATTCAGGCACAGATCTCTGTACTGGGGTGAATGTATGACATTGTTCTGCATTCTGTCCATCAATTGTTCTTTTTGTAACAATAAAGTATAGTTTGTAAAAAACGTTGAGCTGCTGCTGCACTATTGCGTTCCAGAGATGCACACCACAATATGAAACATGTATTTGAACAATGACCCTTACACCAGTGTATTCTAGCACGCCCACATCGGAACTCCAGCAGAGAAGTCCTTGGGTACTTGACACGTTAGGTACAATAAGAAAAGTCCATTCACAATACATGCACTCTAAGGATAATAACCATTTATGTCAAAGTGTCCTGTGCTTTGTGAAGACTGTGGGGAGAGAAGATGATCAAGGGGACAAGATTGGAGAGGATGATGAGCAGCAGAGATTCAAACACATCAGAACAGCATCCTTGTTGATTAAAATGGTGACTTTGTGAAAAAACAAAATCACATTAATAAACAATTCTAAATATCATATTATACTTGTTTCAAGTGAAATGTTACTAATTCAGGATTTGCGTTTAGAATTAATCATAAAATCATTAAGATTCAACAGTAATCTGTCAGCCAAAATTGTGCATTAGGAAAACTTCATGATTTTTAAAAGAAAGGACATGTGAGTTTAACATTTTAAATGTCCTGAGAGTGAGTAATTAAAGTCTTTTTTCAGTGTTGTAAGGCTCTCTCTCCCAGAGATTAACACTGGGTTTCCTTGACACCTTAACACACTGACAACTTCAGTTTAGGACCAGATAGAGAAATGTTTCCACTCAAATTACTGTAATTTACAATCCTCTTTAAAGGTACTGATGGAGCGGGTAGTGCAAAATGTTGTATACCTCCTCTATTTTGCATGAAAATACTAATTAAATAATTTATTAACTATAATACTATTACATGAGTTTTCATGTTTATTAACCAACATTATTAATATCGAAATTATACCTGGGATTTGCATTTGCATGGCTAAAATAATCTATATAACTAAAATTTGTACGCATATTAACCCCTTGAGTGCCCCGCCCTTTCCCCGCCCTGTGCCGGCCCTTTCATTAGCGGGCGGGGTTCATGACGAGATAGTCTCGTCATGGGCACAGCGCAACCGCGGCCCATGACGAGACCATCTCGTCATGGGCACTCAAGAGGTTAACAGTAGTATATGTGGTAAATAGAATACTGCATGATATATGTTGCTTTTGTAATGTTGCCCAAGAGGAGGACCGAAAGGTGAATATAATGGCTTTAAATGTTGCTATACGCTAGATAAATACAAGCACATAGAGGGTTTAGTAAGGGATAAACATTAAATTCATTATTTCTATGTATTAATTACTTTTTTGTGTTTGTTTCGCTTAAGTTAGCATTTGGGCCTAAATCCAAAATGGCCGCTGGCACTACACGACGAAGTGGCCACAGTTCCACGAGGCGTGGAGTGAGCTGCACATGCGCGAGAAATCTCCTAAACCTCATCATGACCTCTATACACTATGTACCCGAACAAGGACAGAGTGGAACAACAGCCAAGACTGGAGAACAATCGACTTTACAGTAAAACCGGAACAAGCCGACTTTGGGCAATCCTATGACCTCACCCCTTGAACTGAACTAGAAACTCATATTTGACATCGGACGATCTCAACCAGCCAATCACGACTGTCCAAAATTATAAAATTGTATCTTCTTGACTTCATTTTATTATAAAAGAAGTAGTAGAATAGAGAGGGTAGTGAACTCGTGATGAACTTGTGGTGTTCGTGTCGCTATTACCTTTGGGTCACGTCGCTTTGCTTTGCGTGATCTCCTGAATCCTTGAAGGCCTGGATGCTGCCCGCTTATCTGATGACTGCAAACTTTTCCTAAATCTACGGGCACTGACAGATGCTTGCATGCCTCTGGTCCTTTGCCGATTTATGGGACTGTAGCGTGCTGAGCAAAGAACTTTGAGCTTTGGCTTGCTTTTGGACGATTCATGACAAAATTATGCAGAGCCAATTAATTTGAGGACTACAGATAGCCAGATTAGGTAAATATGATGTTCCGCAATTTACTCAAAATTTGATGTAAACTTTCTAAACTTTGACGAGACAAATGCGAATTAATAACATTATGAAATTTTAGATAAACCATTATTGATTGACGAAAATTCATGAGTTATGAGTTTCATTTAAGAGATAGATTCTGAAGTCTTAAAATGTGTTTTAGCCGGTTCTAAATCACCATCAACCAATCCAACTAATTTGGTCCATTGACCGAAGTGGGAGGAGTGCCTTGATGTTTTAGGATTAAGGGTCTGTAGGTGAAAGGGTGTTAATGTATTTTTTGTAAATGACTTTTCCTTCCCTATAGGTTATAAGGTGATCCCCCACACATGTCCGGCGCTTGAATCACTCATCCCTCCTGTGTGTGCAGACCATTGTGGAAGTAAGGTGTGAGCGTTGGTGTTATGGGCCCCACCAATGACTGCATGTGTGAATGAGTTAGTGTGATGTCGGGTGTGTGACGCAGGGAGGACACCGGTACGGGTTGTTTCCTCCATTGCTAGGTTTTTTGCGCTGGATCAGCTTTTAAGTTACTATGCAGAAAATCCCACTTTTAGAAAGTTGGAATTTTTCTTTCTGAACTAAATGTGCCTTTCTGTTAGTTTCCAGGGTAACATGATAGTGAATGGCTCTCGGGTGGTGTTTTGTGTATTCCTACCAGACATGGGGACATAAAGAGCCTTTGGTATGGGGCAGGGTGTTTCTCTCCTGAGATGTCATGGGGGTTGCACACAGCCTTCCAGAGCTTCAAGAGGTAGCCTCATGGCTTGACCACACTCTTTCTGACTTCTAAGGGCTGCCTGCCCTGCCACAGACAAATGCAGCTCATGCATAGGCCTGCCTGCCTTTGTTAACCTTGACAATGTTGGAGCTACACCCAAGAAAGGAGGACTGTTGGACTCCAGATATAAAAGGGTCACCTTTAGAATCACCAGAACACTCCTGGACCTGTGGTATATTCTGAAGAAGGACCGTGCTGCTGTTTGAAGAAGGAACACTGGGCCTGCTTGGCTTGATCCCAGTCTACCCATACGTGACTCCAAGTCAGTTGGCTGACCTCCTATTTGAGCTACAGGTACAAAATAATCTTTCAGAGGCCTTCCGATCGCCCAGTTGACCAGCACCAACTAGACCTGTCTGAGTGGTGCTGCTGGCCTCTGATGGAGTGTGTCCTGATTCTCAAGAGATGCCCCCCAGGTCCTGGTCCCTTGTCTGGCATCAGGGTGTATTTCTCCTGATGAAAAGGTGAAGATAGCAAAGTTTTTGACTCCTTGTGACTGCAAAGTGACCTCTTGATGCCATCAGCGACCCCCGCAATGACCATTAACATGAAGCTCCAGTGACATCTGCATTTAGCGCCGACAGTTACAGCCCCCAACGATCACCAAAACTAGCTCCATGATGACCGGCTCTTCACACTACAACGGCGACAGCCTACCATGCCCAGCCTGCTCCTCAGACCCACAACAACCTTCTTGTGTCCCCCACCAAAGCAAACAGCAGCTCTGAGGGATGACTTGAGAAGAAAACGAATTAAAACATTTCTTACAGCAAGGTGATCAGGGTTTAGACTAACTTGATCAGTGCTAATATCTAGTAGTCTTGAAGCAAGGCATGAAAAGGCTTGATTTGATATTTTCTATTGTTTTGAACGTGGATCCTTTGAGAATTAATCTGTTTCTGGAATTAACCACCTGTCAATTGAAGTTTGTTCTTCAAGCAGGGTGGCAGGTCCTTATGGATTGCAGTTATAGACGTGATCCTGAAGTTAGTAGAATAAGGAAGGCCTGTTAAGATTGCATTTCCTCCATCCATATGCTCAAAAAATGCCTCAAAATGTATGTATTGATTTAATAAAAAGAAAGAAATGATTGACACCAATTTAAAATAGCTCCCTTTATTCCCATTCTTCATCTTAGGATATGAATGAGTGAATATATATAATTAGACTGCCTTTTCAAAAAACATAAACAGTTTCATCAATGAATTTGAGGTGTCAACCCTGTTTGCGAAAATGGCAGATTTTGAAATCACTGTTCTATTAGTAATCAAATGCTTGCAAACTCAAAGTTTTTTGCTCCTCTGACAGGAAACAAAGACTAATGTAATTCAAAAGTATGGGCATCTGACTACTGATCTTTCCACTATAAATTATGGGTATCACTATTCTGTTTGCAATCATCCTGATGTACAGACTAAAATCCTCTCTCATGGGAAACAATGGTATTTTATATTAATTTATGATGTTTGCTTGTAAATCTCTTTATAAAGGTCAGAGGTTGCCTCAGTGTGCTGGTAGGGGAGGAGGCTAAGTAAGGACAAAGAGAGATGAGTGTCTATGTTTGATTAATTTTACTATGAGGTTTGTAAAGACTAGCTGATCATGCTCATTAGTAAAATTTGGCGGAAACCTCCATTTAATCCTTTAGGCATTGTCTGAAGCGAAATATTTTCTTGATACATACAAAGGTGAATATTTCGCGAACAGAATACACTACGGATGACACATCAATGCTTCAGTGTCCAGGAAGAACAGATCTCCAAAAGGACAGGGTCAGATGGGGTTCTGAAACTCAATTAAAAATGGGGCTTGAGCACACAAGGTCAAACTGGAATACAAATAACTTCTGCACAGCCTGTCATGGTCAGGCAAATCAGTGGGGACACTTTTATGGCATTCCAGAAAGAGGCTCGAGCATATCGTAAATATGATAACTGAGGAGTAAACCACAAAGATGCAATAATGCTAATGATAATGCAGAGGGAGTATGCTCACCAGCTGGAGTTACCACTGAGCTCTTCTGCATTTATGGGACTGGTCCTTCAAAAGCCACTCCTGGTCTCTGGTGGTGGGTAGAGAGGGTTCCTTGGTACTCTTTGACATTATCCCTAGGCTCCTCTGGCTGGCAGAAACTGCACAGCATCTGGGCAGAGCTCAAGCAGAGTGTTCCAGCAGACAAAGACTGGACTACACTGAATTGCAAATTCAAGGCGGCAACAGTGCAGAATGTTAAACACAAATGGGGCTGCTCCTAGTAAGGTGACCTACAGGTGCTTAGTGAGTATTCAATGTGGACATCTCACGAAAAGTGAAGGACTGGCCTCACACACCACCTGGTAATGCTTCATCAGTGGCTGTCCTCGCCCTCTAAAAACATGGTTTGATAGAGGGCGGGCATATGCCTGATGACAGGGATGCACTTCTAAACTAAGTGGGGGCCCGTGATTGGTGAAAGGGATTTAAAAACCATTACAGTTGTCATAAAAAAATAATTTAAATAAACTATGCAACTGTATGGTATTAAAAGAAGTGTATGGTGACCTGGGAAATTAACTATCCCCTCACCGCGATATGTATAGTCAACATGTTTCTGTCTTGTGTCCCCTCAGGGTATGCGGCATTCATCAGGACCTGTCTTACAGTGGGCCCCGTCTTTATAAACTAATAATAAAGAATAACCACTTAGTGGGGTTTATATAGTTTACCAAAATAGGTAATTGGTCCTAATTTAGGCTTGATTGTAATCACCTTTGTGCAGATCGGGTGTCCCTGTATCCCCTATTGCTTCTGTTTGCCTGTCCGCCTTGCTCTAATTAGCGAAGAGGAAGACGAAGGGGGAGTGCATAAATCCCAGTCTCGCCTTCGCCCTGATTGTGCTCGGTTGTAGAGCCGGCTGTGCTCTATTCCTGGGCGTCGCAGGAAGGCGGGGGCCGCGGTTACTTGGCCGGACGTGTTCTGAACGTCGGAATGCCCATCGGGGTCAGGCATTGCCTGATCTCCTCCATCCTTCAGGACCGGGACTTGTTGCAGAGTATTGAAAAATGACGATACTCTTGTAAAATATGCAAAGTACTGTTTGTATTTAGAAAGAAAAACTATAATAAGAGAAATGAAAAACAGAAAACCGCTCGTGCTGCAGGTCATAGTTCTGCCATGTTTTGCATATTTCTCAAATGGTGAGGCAACACTATGTCTACATTACTACTTGCATTTGAGATTTTTGGGATTTTCAGCAGGTCATGTATTGGTAATACAGTGGATACACCAGTTAATATGAGGGACATAAGGCCAAGGTAGTGCGCAAAGGCGTATTAAAAGTGATATTTATAGGTGATGGGGCCTCGTTCTCTTAGTCTCAACGTTTAATTATTCAAGACGGGCTCAGTGTGTGTAGGATCCGCTATTACATGCAAACTCGTAATTGGATCAGTTGTCTGTGGATCAGGTGTGGGTTGATCTGTACTCCTGTGCTATTAGTACTGATGTTTCACACATAGTGGGAAACACAATGGTTATGAACCCTGTGGTGTCTGATGGACTTATATGGCGGGCGTTATCGCCCCATCTGTAACCAGGGGATTTCATTGTTCAAACCAGTGTCCCATGTGCGTAGGCGGTATACCCAGCATTGTTCCCTGACATGCAAATTTCTTGTGATGTCCGTCCTTTGTTTTCTCATCACTTCTAGGAAGACCCATTGTAAATCAGAGTCTTTGTAGTTATGATCTAGAAAGTGTTTCGTTAATTTGGTGTTGGACTTCCTTCAACGGATAGTGTTCCGATGTTCATTAACATGTGTCTTCACTTTCCTCGTGGTCATACCCACGTACCTGAGGTTGCATGGGCATCGTATTAGGTAAACTAAGTTCTCGGTAATGCAGTTGCTGAAGTCCTTCAGCTTCCATGGGTTGTTTGTACCGATGTCTACTTCTTTGGTGGTGTAAGTAGATGCGCAGGCCATGCAGTTTCCGCATGGGAAATGTCCAGTAGGCTTTTGTTGGTTCCACAGTGTGGTCTGGGCCACTTCTTCCTGGTGCTCGGTTTTAGAATGTACCAAGTCATCGCAGAGATTTCTACTTCTCTTGAACGTGAAGAGAGGTAGTTCCCATTGTTTCTGTCCACTGTTCACAATTGGCAATTTCTTTCTTATGATGTTTTGGACTCTGTTCGATACCGGGGTATACGCCGCACAGATAGGTGGCCGGCTACACATAATCAGTGCAGGTCACAGACCTACAGTTGGAAATCTGGTTTGGCACCAGGCTGCAGGTAATTAATGTATACAAAAAAAGTGAAGGATGGAATGCTTGAATTAATCTCAGCCACAGGTAAATACTTGGGCTGCATCCCAGTCCATTTTTTTGATAACCGTGACACCTTAGCTTGGAACCAGCCAAATGCAAAGCAGCCTTCACCCTGCTCCAGTGGGAACAGTCCAGCCCGAACTGTCAGGCAAGATCCTTACTGAACTGGAACACAAGCAACTTAGGACCAGTTTTGTACAGGTCATCATCCAGATATAGCTTAGTTACAGTGACACTGTGTGCTCAGGACCCATGTCTGGGCATACTAGCCCCACATAGGGCGACACACTAAATTATGCAAAAAAGTGATGGATGGAAACCTGGAATTTTATGTCCATCTGCCTAGAATGCAAAAATTAGGATAAATGCATTTGGTAAAATTCATAGTGATTAATAGGGATTTTTAACATTCATGCTTGCGAAAAGCATTCTCCATCATGATAGCCCAGGATGCAGTGACTATGATTTGTGCATGCTCGCGTTGTGCAAATATTTTGCTTAATTAGAGATATCTCAAACACAGGTAATTATTTGAGGACGACTCCCAGAGAATTTGCTTTAGCACACCATGCCTCCTCATTTGGCCCCAGCCATATGCAAATCAGCATTGACCCTGCTCCAATGGGAACAGTCCAGCCCCAAACACGCAACCTAGGACCATTTTTACCCTAGTTAGGGCTCATCAACCAGGTATAGTATGGTTCCACTGACACTGTGAGCACAGGTCCCATATCTGGGCATAAACTGAGGTGGCATGCTGTGCATAATAACAGAGGACTGGGATGTGGCAGTGAGTAATGACCGGTGGCTGAGATTAATTCAAGCATTCCATCCATCATTTTTTGAATACTTCAGTTTGGATGAAATTAGCAGCACTCACTGCCATATTCAGCAAGTTATTAAGGCAGAATCACAGACATGTGGACTGGCATATATGTCCAGTGTAAAGAAATGCCTCTTTTTTGCATGATCATCTCAAATCTTTGAGCTGATGCTACTGGTTTTTCAACTCTGAAAGTGACTTGGACCTGCTAACAAGGCCCCATTTCAAATGCTCTAAACCTTAAAAAGTATATGTGCAATTGAGGAACACCAAATTGACATAGGTTACCTTACTCATAAGCCTCTAGTATATCGTATCAAGGGTAGGTTGAATGTCACTCGTGGACTGAGGCACCTATTATGTAACCACAACCGTGACAGAGCAAAGTATGACTCCCAGGCTGCCGTTTTAGACTGGTGGGGCAGTTTTTAAACTGTTAACTCGACTTTGCCATTTCAATCTTTGGCAAAGGCCAAAAAAGTCCTTTCTAATATTTATCAATCATCCCTTACTTTAGGCCTATCACACACTAAAGGCAGAGTGCATTATCTCAAAAAGAAGTATATGTGTTTTGATTACTTTACATGTCTTGACAGTAAAAACCCTGCATTGTCATTTTCACTGTAGTAAGGCTAGTAGCCCCACTTGCCATTATGGAGTTACACGCTGACAATTCAGCAGTGCTACTTCCAAACTGAACTACAAAATCTGATTCTTCAAGGTATCAAAAGATTCACTGCACTAAACCCAACTTGTTTTCCAAGTCGAATTTAATGTAAATATTTTACAAATAGTAACTTCAGAAAGTTCCCACTCTGTTGCCCCAGTTTTCCAGTAGCCATTTACTGTTGCAAACAGCTGCTCTCCTAGAGACAGCTTGCTGCTCTGCTAGGGAGAAGTGGCAACGACTCTCAAGAAGGGGAACAAAAAGCGTTCTGAGGGTGACGTCCTCCTGGCAGGATGGGAAGAGTAGGTGAGAGCCAAAACGGTTAGCTACAAAGGGGAAGCTGATGCTCAAGGGCAAAACCAAGTCACACTAGTAAAGGGCTGCACTTTTTGTTTAGGCAGACAGGCTGGCATTCCGAGGAGAGATGGGAAGCCCATTGCCAAACCAGTTTTTCAATGAGAATGTAGCTCTAGTAGCTCGGAAGCTCCCCACACCAAGAGAAAGGTCTGTCCATCAAGGAGATAGGGTAAGCGCAATGCCAGACAGGTTTTTGAAGGGGAGTGTAGCCCCCAGGTAGGCACATCTATGGGGTGGGGTGGGGTAGGAACCTCCACACACCAACAGAAGTTTCTGGCCATGTTGGGAGTAGTTAGAATAGTGTACTCTTTGATAGCTAGATGCCCCACATGACAGGAAGTAGTCATCAAGCGAGAGAGGACCTGGTAGGTCATTGGCTAGTGTCACCATCCCCCACTCTTGTATCAGGCATAAAAGTGGCACCCCTAGCAACCAGACCTCAGATCACTACTGGACTAGAAAGAAGACCAAAGAAAGACTGCCTTTCTGCTCCCAGGACCCAGTAAAGAGAGACTGCACCAAGGATTGGACTGCACCTGCGGAAAGTAAGCACTGACAGAGAGAACTGTTCCTGTGCTGCCTATTCATGTAAAAGTTGACCACAGGTGCAAGACAGAAGTGCCTTCAAGAGTAATGTGGTTGACTCCCTGTTACAGCCACAGGTGAAGCCTACACCCTTTTGAGCCCAGTGCCAAGATCTCTGACTGCTTCTGCACACCGAGGGGCAGCTTGGAAGACTGAGTCCCGACCCTCATGAGGTGCTCCGAGTTTGCTGGGCCTGTGAAGGTCAACAGAGTGTACTCTGATTCCCCTGTAAGAAAGTTATTGCCATTTAAAGGTAACTGCTGGGTTTGAGAAACCAGCTGACCGATGGCAACTGGACCCATGCAGGACATTATCTGGACACCAAGAGAGATTGACCCCTGATACCAAAATTGCCCCCCCCCATCCCTCAAAAAGCTTGTGGACCAAGAGGTAGCCACAGGAAAACCCACTGCACCAGCCCAGCATCACCGACATAGTCATCATCCTTTGACATACTACATCCCTTGCATCAGGACCACTCCATTGAGTTCAAAAGCGGCACACCTAAGGATTCAGAACTGGACTAGAGCCTGTTAAAAGAGATAGGTAACTATTTCTCTGGACATGTTTTGTCCATTGACTGGTCTCCTTCTGTAGTTGGCCTGTCCAAGAATAACTATATAGCCATTTATAACCTGTTTGTTGGGGCTAACGCTAAACAGCTATCATGGTCAATTACAACGATTCAATGCATTCATTAAAAAAGCAGTGATTTATTATTTCTTTTAAAAATCATGGGCCAGATGTACGACCATTTTTGCATGCACAAACGGGTTTGTGAATGCAAAAATGGCATGGGGCATGTACAAACCCTACTTTGCGACTCGCAACTTTTTGCAACTCGCAAAATAGGGTTTTGCGACTCGCTATTAGAAAGGGGACGTTCCCTTCCTAATAGCATGCGCAACCCTATGTACAGATGTTTTGTGTCCCAGGGACCACTGCCTGCCCATAAAGATTTTAACGATTTTTTTTTTCTTTAAATGTGTCTCGTTTTCCTTTAAGGAGAACGGGCTGCATTTGAAAAAAAAACTGCTTTATTGAAAAGCAGTCCCAGACATGGTGGTCTGCTGGGCCCAGCAGGCCATCATACCTGGGAGGGCCTGCCATTCCCAATGGGGTCGCAAATTGCGAGAGACTCATTAATATATACGAGCCTCTCTATTTGCGACCCTATTGGGAATCGCTAACAGAGTGTTACACACTGTTGTACATCCTAAATAGCGCCTCACAAATTGCGAGTCTCAAAAGTTTCGCAATTTGCGAGGTGCTATTTAGGCCGTTCTACATCTGGACCCATATCTCCAGTTACCTCCGCGAGACTTTTGTTGCTTTAAAGCTAAAGATATACTATGTTTTTATAAATTGGAGTTGGGTTTTTATTGTGTTTTGGTACTTCTTAATGCTTTATACTTGTTCCTTTGATAAGGCCTGATTGTGCTGTGCTACAACTACCCAGGACTGAGCTAAGGTTTTGCAGACAAACCTGACTGGACCTGATTCAGAATTGTGACAATATTACAAGGTGAGGTCGCACAACCACGCCGTATACTAATCCACTTAGTCCCATCTGCAAGTTTTCAAATGATATTCCCACCCTTGGTTTCCAGAAAGCAGTGTCCAGCTTAAAGTAAATATAAATACTCTGCCAATACCTGACTGAATGGCACTTATACTTCATCAATTCTCCCAGACATGGTACACGATCCTGCTGTTGCTGAGTTTAGTAGAAAAGGTCAAAGTTTGTCTAAAAGTCTAAGGGGGTTCACAAAACTTATATTAGGAAGTTTATTTCACCTTCCAATGTTTGAAATCATAATTACAAAACATTTTCAAAGTGGGGCAAACATACAATCATTACACACATTCATCCAAGAAATCATGGACCATATCCTAGAATAGGGGTATCCAATATTGATCCATGAGGACTGATGCCAGATGTTCAAGACATCCATACAAGACCTACCAACATCCGCAGCATGGATGTGAATGGTATGAATGGCTATACCGAACATTCGTTTTGGCTGCAGCCCGTGTGTGCCAACGTTAGACACACAGTTGAACAGACTTACACTTTTCCAGAAACCTAGAAAAATGTTGCTTTTGCACCCCATCTATGTTTCATTTAATGTGTCTCTATAACATATTTTCATGCCTGATGCATTAGCAACACCTTTCTAAACTAATTCCTACTAAAATGGTGTTTGCACGTTAGCTGTTTTCTTGTTTGGAAATTAAAATGTTACAACTCACAGATATTGGAAGGTGGATAGAGGCAAGAAGGACATCTGCATCTAAAATATTCAAATTCATGCATGAATAAATAAATATCAGATGACAAGGTAAATCCATTTTGTTCAGAAAGAATGAGATTACCTCCGAGGAGCTCAGCTGAGAGGGTTATAAGAAGGTAAATGAGACTTTGAAATTGTTCCTGTGCTAATGTGTAATCAGAGAATGCTTTGAAATGGAAAAAGAATAGGCTTGGATACAAGATAGCAGAGGAATTATTCCCCTGTTGCAGTAATAATCTATTTATCTGAAGCTATTACATAACCATTCTTAACAAAGCAGATAATTAATGTTCATGTTGGCAAACACTGAACCATTTCTTCCTAGATGCAGCTGGTTAGAGCTCCATATGTCTGATTCATTTGAATAATAACAGATGTGGTGTTATCAATGCACAAACAAATATATATATATATTGTACTAAGGGATGGAATATTGGGACTCATCACAATTAACTTTAAGGAACTATATATGGTCATAGCCCACGTTTCCAGAGGCTGATAGTCTTGAATCGAGATAGAAAATGTCCTGAAGTTTTTCACTCCTTGAACACCACGGTTACTACCCATTGGTCGAACTTCTCTGCGATTGGATTTTCATGTGAAGTTGGGACTTTCACACCTCCTGTAAGTTTTGGCAAGAACTCAGCATCATAAATCCAGTATTAAAATCTCAAGGAAAATGGATTTAAAGCTACCTGGCGAGAGAATAGCACCAACTGGCACTTGCAAGGAAATATTGTGGTTTGTGGGAAAATTACAAGGAGGCTTCAATGTAGGGAAAAGAATCAACTCAGAGAGCTATGGGTCGCCAATAATTGTGATCCACAGGCGTCTCGGCTAGCATGATAAAAATCTTTCCAGACCCTCACTTGTAAGTAGACATTTGTCAACTAATATACACTAATGTTGCCTAACTTATAAAACCTTAGGTGAGGGGTCAAAGTGTCCATTGACAGATGGCCTTCACTTGATGCAAGAGAGTGAAAACTATGGGCCTGATGTAGAGCTCGGCGGACGGGTTACTCTGTCACAACAGTGAAGGATATCCAGTTAGCTGAAATATGAATCCCATAGGATAATATGGGATTTATATTTCGGCGGACAGGATCTCCGTCACAGTTGTAATGGAGTAACCCGTCCGCCGAGCTCTACATCAGGCCTTAAAGTTTGTCAATGTTGAGTTGAATGCCCATCGCCTCAAATGCAAAAATTAAGAGAAATGCATTTTGGTAAAAATCATAGTGATAAATAGGGATTAAAATAAAGACAACATTCATACTCAATCTCCATCATGATAGTGTCCAGGATGCAGTAACTATGATTTGCGCATGTGTGGTTGTGCAAATATTTTGCTTACTTAGAGATATCTCAAGCACAAATGGAGTGCTGAGGAGAGCACTGGATAGACATCAAAAGTGAAAAGGGACTTGCCTTATTCCACAAAAGCGTGACAGCTTAAGCGGGCATGCATACAAAAAGACCTTTGGATAGTGTAAGAAATTGCATTTTACACTGGTTTTAAATTTCCTGAGAAAATCTAAATTTGACTATGTGCATGAGAAAGGATCCCTGTCTGACAATGGCTAAACATAATACATGCCACTTTCCAACTACAGGACTCTTTCCAATGTCACGTCCTTGCAAAAGAGAACCTATCATCTGTGGAAGCCCAGAGAAAGGTTTTATCTTTATTACACAATAGCCTTGCTGCTGTGCAGAAGGGATTCAGACTCAGCCACAGGATGGATTCACACTGGGCACTGGGGGAAAGGAAAGAGACTGAGGAATCGGCCAAAGGACAGGTGATCCTTCTAAACATTTCTGGAGCTTTTGTAACACTCATCACAATTTATCACTGAAGCAGCCAGGAAAATGTGACATTTCTGCAAGGAAGCACTAGACCAGATTCTAACATTGCAGCATAACTTAAAGGTCTTCAGTGGCACCCTCTCGCCCTATATTCGTGCTCAGTGCACAGATCACAGGGCAGGCATCTGTCCTTAAATAACCCAGTCATGTCCTCAGTTAAACACTTAGCGGAAATCGAAGTCTGCAAATGGTGGCTATCCATTAAAAGGAATAACGCTGGTTCCTTTTAGACTGTTGCAGGACATATTTATTGATAACAAAGTATGCACCCGAGATACTATTGCATTAGGGTGAAGGCTACTAAAGCTGAAATGCCTAAAAGGTTTCATCTAAAAATGATTTCTGCATATTAACATAAGAAAATGCATATATGAGTAGGGAACAACTTACCAACTGGATCCACAACGTCTATGTGATCAACAAAGTCCCTCTTCCCAAGGTAAACCGTGAGCTGTGAGAAGAGATAGGGAGAGAAGACATTAGCCAATATTGTATAGTGCAATGGATTTATTTTCTTGATGATATCCAGATCGCAGTATTCTGTAGGGGTCACTGATAGAAAATCAAAAACAGAAATATTATGTGGACATAATATCGTTACAAAAACATCGAGGACCAAAACATCGAGAAGGTAAGTGTAAATAGGTAAGTATAGGTTTGCTATTTTTAACTCCAAGTCTATGCACCTGAAGATATATGTATATATATCATCAAGGTAAATATATGTGGAGTTATGTATGGTAAAACTTTGCTTACCTATAGAAACTTACAGTCATGATATTTGTGTTCTTGATATTTTGGTCCACAATATTTCTGTGTCCGTTATTCTGTCTAAATACCTTCTTTGGCTCAGCCTACAATATACAGGGTGCAATTAATCTCTCTTTAATCATTCAAATCTATCATTATGGAAAATATTCACATATTACAGGCACATTTTTGGATTCAATGGTGGTTTAAGGATGAAGTCTGTTAGGGCGATTCTTGATACCAGAATGCAGAGCCGAAGAATTTCGGTACTGCTGTAGTGAACTTTTCAGTAGATGAATATTGCGATTTTGGGGAAATCAGCATAGTGGTAACAAACCTCCATCCTAAGTAGGGAAACAGAAATTACAATGCAGCAGTTACGATGCATGCCGTTTCAACGCGGTCTTTACTACACATTTGGCATTACCACGTATAACCTTTACCACGCAGGATTTTCCAACGCATATGCCTTTACCACGCATTACTTTACAGTGAATTTTGTTGTAAAGGCATGAATGATACAGGCATGTGACTTTAAAATGTAAGCATTAGGTACGAATATATGTATTAGAAACATGCTTTTTTTAAAGGGGTTAGGGTGAGCATTTGTTAGGGTTTAGGGTGGGTGTGGAATGCATGTTAAATATACGTATTACACATTTTCATATATATATATATATATATATATATATATATATATATATATATGTATATATATATATATATTCACTGAAAAAAACATAGGTTTCAGGGACGTTATAGTTAGTTGGACATTTCACTCGTACAAAGCCAGAGAAATTCCGCCGTTATAGTTAGTTCAGCTAACTATAACTTGCACCCCCGCAATGTACTGCTGATGACGTCACATATTACATCATTCATGACATGGTTTGTGACATCACTGATGACATCACTGATGACATCTCAAATGACATCACTGATGACATCATCCAGTGACTGTGTGTTTCTTTAAAGTTTAAATATGTTTTATATATATGCCAAGGTGTATGAAGAATGAGTGGGTGTATAAGTGTCTGGATGGAGGATTTAGTACGTGCGTGAATGACTGTTTAAGTGAGTGATTAAATGTGTCTTACTGAATGCATGGGTTAGTGACAAAACTGTGTGAATGTCTGTATCAGTTTGTCTGTTGTTGTATAAGCTGCTGCATGGGTTGGTCAGTAGCTACATGAGTATCTATATGGGTTATCGATTGGTTGCCTGAGTATTTGTATGGGTGCCTGAGTGTGTGTGTGGGTGGGTGGGAGGTGTGTGACTATGTGCATAGATGTTTGAGTGGCTGATTCACTGGGTGTATGGGTTCCAGAGTGCATGTGGAAACAGCTGTATGGGTGTGTGAGTGAGTGTATGGGTGTGGGTGTGGTGGTGAGTGAATGGATGTCTCAGTGGTACATGTTGAAGTAACTACATATGTAAAAGGCAGTGTATGTGAGAGTTGGAGTATATAAATGGCTCTAAGTGAGAGTCAGTGATTGTGAGAGTGGCTGTATGGATGAGTGTGTACTTGTATCAGTGATGGTATAAGAGAGTAGGTATGTGTTTGTTTCTGTATGAATACGTGATGTGGTGTGTGTATAACTGTATAGGTGAATAAATGGAAGTGTGATTAATTATTTGCATGACTGACAAGGTGTGTGAGTAACTCTGGATGAGTGGTGGTGTGTGAGTGTCTGTATAGGTGTATGAGTGCATATGATAGTGTTGTATTGATGAGTGACTGCACGTATGAGTGATTGTATGGGTGTCAGAAGGTACCTCAAGTTCCACAGAAGCAGAAGTGACGATTACTCCCAATGCCCCTGCATCAGTGCAGCCACCAAGCAAGGGTAACGGCACTAGCACGGGGGAAAGGGGAAGTGGAAGAGAAGAGAAGAGACTGCCTCAGGATGGTGTATAACCTCTAGGTGGTGATTCTGCCTTCTCTGCTGATTCTTCTGTAGTGTATGGTTCTTCACTGGCACGTCTTAACGAGGTACACCTAATGCACAGAGGTAAAGAGGGAATTACAAGAACATCCTACTCTCCTAATCTTCCTAATGACTTTTAGATTCCTCTGCTCCTACCTTTTACTCCTACAGGCTTGCTACTCTTCTATGTAGTGATATTCTTTGTAATCTTTTAGTTATACAGACTTGCACATTTGCAGGTTTAAGAAATAGGTTCCATCTTCTGATAAAGAATTTGATATGTACATAAATAATGAATTAACGAATACTCTCCTATCTTGCAGGTTCTGTAGTGAAGAAGGTCTGGGTCGGTTCAACAACTTCTTCAACAAAAGATGCGCGCAAAAAGGTACAGGGAAAGGTTAAATAGGGAGGAAAGGAAAAGGAAAGGTCGCCAAGGGGAGGAGAGGAAATTGGAGGTTGGGCGCAGACGCGCACTCACAGACTTTAGTCGTTGGCTCAGTCTTGGTTTCTTTTAGTTCACTGGGAAATCTGATACTCAGCCACTCCGGGTAACAGCTTCCTTCTCAGATGAGCAAACGAAGATTCCAGCCAGAAGAATTCTCAGTAACTTTCTTGACTGAAACTTGGGTAACCAAAAACCGCTAACTTGATTATTCGGCTACTAGCGGTTGATTCGGTTCTGTGGATTATTCCGAAAATATCTCTCTCAAGTTCCAGAACAGTTCTCCTCAGGATTCTGGAGCACACAGAAAACACTAGCTTCTCTCAGGATATCTCGATTGAAGTGCGCAGTTTGCCGCGCGCCCAACCGTCAAGTCAAAGATGTACAGCAAATGACGGCAAGAGCCGCGGCCATCTTGAAAGGTCCAACTGTACATAGAACATTATAAGTCTCGATATAGGTTCACCACTTGCGGCTTCACAAGAATCCGCTGTCTCTTTGGTTTTTGCCACATATGGTGCACCGCTGACACCACATGAGTCTGCTTCCTGACAGTACCCCCTCTCAAAGGCCGATTCATCGGCCCAGGTTTGAAGGGGTATCGAATATGAAATCTTTTTAAGAGTCGAGGAGCATGAATGTTCTTAGCTAACTCCCAGGAGCGATCTTCTGGTCCATAACCTTTCCAGTCTACTAAGTAGTAAAGCCCAACTCTAGTTCTTTTGGAATCTAATATATCTTTGACCTCATATTCAGGATGTCCATTAATCACTAGGGGCGCTGGAGGCTTCACTATTCTCGTGTTTGGAGTGCATCTTTTAATCAGAGAGACATGGAAAACTGGATGAATACCTGTATTTGAGGGCAATTTTAATTTTACCGCTACAGGGCTTAGTACTTTTTCAATTAGGTAAGGTCCCACAAAACGTGGCTGAAATTTCCGATTACCCTTGAGATGGAGATTACGTGTAGATAACCAAACCAAATCACCCACCCTGTAATCTGGAGCCCTTTTTCTATGTTTGTCTGCCTGTTTCTTATAATTCGCTTTAGCCTTGACTAAATTGGATTCTGCCGATCTGCGAGTGTTAACAAGATCTTGCATGAGGTCTCTGACTGCTGGAACCCCCATATCTCCCTGTCCCATGAAAGGGTTTGGATGTCTACCATAATTGAGGAAGAAAGGAGAAAACCCAGTAGACACATTTTTTGCATTATTACATGCAAACTCTGCCATCCATAAAAAATCAGACCATTCACCCTCCTGATCCAGAAGGAACATTCTCAGATATTGTTCCAACTCTTGGTTGACTCTTTCGGTCTGCCCGTCTGTTTCAGGATGATAACTGGTGGAAAATCTGGTCTCTACTCCCAACCCTTGCATGAAGGCTCTCCAAAAATGGGATACAAACTGAGACCCTCTATCTGAAATCAGGATTTTTGGGACTCCATGAATCTTAACAATGTGCTCACTGAATAGTTTGGCTAACTCCCTCGCAGTAGGTACCCCTTTTAAAGGTATGAAATGGCTCATCTTAGTGAAGGTGTCAACAAACACTAACACAGTGTTATACCCATGACTCGGAGGCAGATCCACTATGAGATCCATGGTGACTGTGTGCCAAGGTTGGGAGGGGGTGGGCAAAGGATGCAAAAGGCCTGATGGGGCTTGTCTCATGGCCTTTCCTTGGGCACAGGTTGGACACGTTCCCACATATTGTATGACACTGGACCGAATCTCTGGCCACCAAAAATATCGTTGAATGAGCTCGAGAGTCTTTTGAATACCTTTTTGCCCAGCCAAAGGTTGATCATGGCATGCTTGCATTGCTTTGTGCTGAAGTTCTGCAGTGGGTAAATACAGGGCACCTTGAACGTAGGGTAACTGTTCGACGATTTCTCGTATAGAATCCTGTTGAACCCAAGTCTGTATCTCTTCTGGAGACAACCTTTTCTTTACTTCTTCTTTGAAATCAACCAAATCAAGCGTACAAATGATCTTGGTTTCTGGGATGATAGTCTTTTGAGTCATTGGAGGCTCTTGAACTTCTGTCTGAATTCGGGACAATGCATCCGCCTTTCCGTTCTTATTTCCTGGGCGGTAGGTAATCACAAAATCAAAGTCTGCAAAATAGAGAGACCATCTTAAGAGACGAGGGGTCAAAGTTCTAGCAGATTTCAGAAATTGTAAATTCTTGTGATCAGAATAAACTGTAACTGTATGACGAGCTCCCAGCAAATAGTGTCGCCACTCTTCAAACGCATCTTTCACCGCCAACAATTCCTTCTCAGCAATTGTATAATTGACTTCAGCAGGCGTAAGTTTTCTAGAACGAAAAGCCACTGGATGAAGCTGTCCCGTTGTCTTGTGACGCTGAGACAGCACCCCACCAATGGCTAAATCTGAAGCATCCGCTTCCACAAAGAAGGGTTCTGCCGGATCTGCATGTAGCAAAATGGGAGCAGTAGTAAAGCTCTTCTTGAGAAACTCAAAAGCCATCTCAGCCTCTTCAGTCCAATGAAATTTCTGGCCTTTCTTCAAAAGTTTGGTGATAGGAATGATTCTCTGTGAGAATCCTTGAATGAAGCGACGATAAAAATTAGCAAATCCCAAGAATCGCTGTATCTCCTTAACGTTTCCTGGAGAGGGCCAATTTATAACTGAGTGAATCTTCTTTGGATCCATGGTCACTCCTGCTGAGGAAAGGACAAATCCGAGAAACTCCACTGTTTGCACACTGAAAGCACATTTTTCCAGTTTCACATACAATTGATGCAAACGCAGCCTTTCCAAAACCCTCCTTACATGGGTAGCATGTTCTTGTGGAAACTTGGAGAAAATCAAAATATCATCCAAATATACAATTGCAATTTTGTCAATCAAATCTCCCATGATATCATTAATAAAATGTTGAAAAGCGGCTGGTGCATTACAAAGGCCAAACGGCATAACTTGATATTCAAAGAGCCCATATTTAGTTCGAAATGCCGTTTTCCACTCATGGCCTTCTTTGACACGAATAAGATGGTATGCCCCGCTTAAATCTAATTTTGTGAAAATTTGAGCTTCCTTTACTTGATCAAGAAGGACGGAAATCAAGGGTAACGGGTATCGATTCTTGATGGTCACTCGGTTGAGGGCACGATAATCGATGCAAGTCCTAAGAGATCCTTCCTTCTTGGGGATGAAGAATAAAGGAGAGGATACTGGGGACTGTGAAGGCCTAATAAAACCATTAGCCAAATATCGATCTAAATACTCCTTGAGATAGCGATTTTCACCTTCAGTTAGGGCGTAGATCCTTGAACAAGGCAGAACCGCTCCCGGTTCCAATTCGATGGTACAATCATATGGACGATGTGGAGGTAATTTTTCTGCATCTTTTTCACAAAAGACTTCTTTAAACTCTTGGTACTCTGGGGGAATTTCTGTAGTACTGATGACACAAATTGATTCTCCTCCGCCAGATAACAAGGTTGCTTGAGAGGGTTCTGTACCTTCCTCAGAATCATGGTAACAATGTTCTAGACAATATTGGGAATTCATGAATACTGTTCGGTTTTCCCAATCTATAGTAGGATTATGGATAGTAAGCCATGGAAGCCCCAAAATCATCTGGAATTGAGGTGCATCAATGAGATTAAATTGAATGGTTTCACTATGGCCATCTGCTTGAATCAACTTCAAAGGTTCAGTGTGCTGAGTGATGGGTCCTGAGGAGAGATTAGTTCCATCTACTGCCCGAACTAATTCACTTCTTTCTTTACTGATGCCTTTTATTCCCATTCTTTGTGCATATTTTATGTCGCAGAAGTTTCCGGTGGCTCCAGAGTCGAGCATAATGGCCACCCCAGAAATTTCTTGCTCCCGAAACTGAATAGTCATATGCAAAATCAAATGAGGTGTCATGGTTTGTAAAGTGTTCATCACATAATGGGAATTCGGAGCCATCTTATCTTCTGACACCACCAGTGTGCTCCCCTCTACTGGTGGTGTTGCTCGTTTCCCTTCACCAAAGTTTTAGGCCTTTTCGGACACTCTTTTACAAAGTGTCCTGAATTTCCACAATACATACACAGTCTTTTCTGTCTTCGTTGTTCCTTCTCTTCTTTACTCAGAGGGCCTCTCACCATCCCAATCTGCATTGGTTCCACATCCGAAGAAGGCGTCTTATTGATCTCTTGTCGACTTCGATCAAATCTAGGAGGTTGGAAACGAAATTCTTTTCTTCTTTCACCTTTCCGTTCTGTCCAACGAAAATCGATTTCTAAAGCCAGATCCACTAAAGCTGATAATTCTGTAGGACGGTTAGGAATTTGAGCTAATGTGTCTTTGATTTCTTCTCGCAATCCTCGATAGAAGAGAGCCGCTCTTAAATCCCTTTGAATGGCCTCCAACATCTCCCCTAAGGATTTTAAACTAAAGCCTTCCGCCATTCCGCTTGGGTGGAAATTACTTCGTGGGCACTTCAATCTGTCAGAAGGTACCTCAAGTTCCACAGAAGCAGAAGTGACGATTACTCCCAATGCCCCTGCATCAGTGCAGCCACCAAGCAAGGGTAACGGCACTAGCACGGGGGAAAGGGGAAGTGGAAGAGAAGAGAAGAGACTGCCTCAGGATGGTGTATAACCTCTAGGTGGTGATTCTGCCTTCTCTGCTGATTCTTCTGTAGTGTATGGTTCTTCACTGGCACGTCTTAACGAGGTACACCTAATGCACAGAGGTAAAGAGGGAATTACAAGAACATCCTACTCTCCTAATCTTCCTAATGACTTTTAGATTCCTCTGCTCCTACCTTTTACTCCTACAGGCTTGCTACTCTTCTATGTAGTGATATTCTTTGTAATCTTTTAGTTATACAGACTTGCACATTTGCAGGTTTAAGAAATAGGTTCCATCTTCTGATAAAGAATTTGATATGTACATAAATAATGAATTAACGAATACTCTCCTATCTTGCAGGTTCTGTAGTGAAGAAGGTCTGGATCGGTTCAACAACTTCTTCAACAAAAGATGCGCGCAAAAAGGTACAGGGAAAGGTTAAATAGGGAGGAAAGGAAAAGGAAAGGTCGCCAAGGGGAGGAGAGGAAATTGGAGGTTGGGCGCAGACGCGCACTCACAGACTTTAGTCGTTGGCTCAGTCTTGGTTTCTTTTAGTTCACTGGGAAATCTGATACTCAGCCACTCCGGGTAACAGCTTCCTTCTCAGATGAGCAAACGAAGATTCCAGCCAGAAGAATTCTCAGTAACTTTCTTGACTGAAACTTGGGTAACCAAAAACCGCTAACTTGATTATTCGGCTACTAGCGGTTGATTCGGTTCTGTGGATTATTCCGAAAATATCTCTCTCAAGTTCTAGAACAGTTCTCCTCAGGATTCTGGAGCACACAGAAAACACTAGCTTCTCTCAGGATATCTCGATTGAAGTGCGCAGTTTGCCGCGCGCCCAACCGTCAAGTCAAAGATGTACAGCAAATGACGGCAAGAGCCGCGGCCATCTTGAAAGGTCCAACTGTACATAGAACATTATAAGTCTCGATATAGGTTCACCACTTGCGGCTTCACAAGAATCCGCTGTCTCTTTGGTTTTTGCCACATATGGTGCACCGCTGACACCACATGAGTCTGCTTCCTGACAATGGGTGAATGAGTGGATGTGTGTGTAGACCTAGGAATCAGTGAGTGCGTATGTAGTAACTGGTATTGGTGTGCCGATGGTTTCGAAAATGGTAGTCTGTATTTTACAGTGGGTGTATCAAAGCTTATATTAGGGTGTGAGAAGGTGCATCAGATTTTCACGTGGATGATGTCATCAGTGATGTAATCAGTGATGTTATTTGAGATGTCATCAGTGATGTCATCAGTGATGTTACTGACCATGTCACAAATTTCTAAGGTTTTTTAAATGCTAATTTCTAACAATAACGTGCCTGAAACCTATGGTTCTTCCTGTGAATTGCTATGGTTTTTTAAATGCTCATTTCTAACTATAACGTCCCTGAAACCTATGGTTTTTTCAGTGAATTTCAAAGGTTTTTTAAATGCCAATTTCTAACTATACCATAGCAGTCTCATTTTCAGAGTGGTGGAGAAAGGTGAGAGTGGCCTCCAAACACCTTTTAGCAA
The DNA here is from genome assembly GCF_964204655.1 of Triturus cristatus. Lineage (NCBI taxonomy): Eukaryota > Metazoa > Chordata > Amphibia > Caudata > Salamandridae > Triturus > Triturus cristatus. The sequence goes on from NC_140591.1 coordinate 1,531,537,529, forward strand.
TCCCACTGTTTGGGATTTACTGGAGGTAACAGGAGGGGTAGTTAGCCCCCAACATCAACCTTGGGGGCCAACTACCCCTTTTATTACCTCCAGTAAGTCCCACACAGCAAGATTGCTAAATTGTTATATCAGGCCCCGCCCCCTCCCTGCACCACTGTGCAAACACGCCCCCTGGCACGTTACAAATTGGGAGATTAATTCCCCTTGAGACCTGAGGGTCCCTGGGGGCCAACTAGCCCACCAGGTACCTCCAATAAGCACCAGAGAGATGCATTGCAGAGAGGTGTAAAAAGGAGCGTGGCTTCGGAACACCTCTCTGCAACGCAGCTCTGTGGCGCATACTGGAGGTACCTGGTGGGCTAGTTGGCCCCCAGGGACCCTCAGGATTCAAGGGGACTTAATTGCCCGATTTACAATGCACCAGGGGACATATTTGCACACTTGTTTTATTAGGCCCTGCCCCCTCCCTGCACCACTGTGCAAGCGCGCACCCTGGCGCTTTGTAAATTGGGAGAATAATTCACCTTGAGTCCTGTGGGAGCCGGCATTGCTTTTGAGCAAGGGGAGATGCTGACATGCAGCTCCTCTTGCACAAAAGCAATTCTGCTTTGCTTCCTTGAAGCAAGAGCAGGTTTGCCTGCTCTCTCTTCAAGGAAGGAAAACAGCGTATGCTATGGCAGGGCGGGAGCCGCACGGCTCCTGCCCTACCATAGCAAACAGCAGTGTCCTGGGGGTGGGCACTCCGGGACACTGCAGGAGCTGGGGCTGGGGTTGGCGGTCCCCAGGGCCATTTCAAAGCCCTGGGGAGGTGGTTGTCCCTGGGGCCCGGGGGTCCGCAATGGACCCACCCGTATTTAAATATTAAGTGCCCCAGGGAGGTTGTGGTCCCCAGGGCAGTGTGGGGGACTTGAGCCCCCCCACACTAATTATTCTGTATGGCCCTGGGGAGGTGGCGGTCCCCAGGGTTAGGGTGGCCCGCAAGGACCCCCGCCTATTTTCGCCAATGCCCCAGGAAGGTGGCTGTCCCCGTGGCAGCGTGGGGGGCTGGGACCCCCCATGCATTTATTTTCAAAGCCCCCGCTCATTAATATGAAGCACGGGAGCCCGCGCTTAATTTTTTCTAAAATTTTCGGCTGGATTCGCAACCCCAACCCGAATTCCGCTGAAATTATGAAAAAAATTCTTTTTTGGGACCTGGCTTGTGGGGCCCCCTGAGCAGGCCTAGGGGGTCAGGGTGTTTCTCCCCTGCCCCCTTTTCTTCTTTTTTACCCTCTACCGAGTCACAAGATGGCTCCCAACAATTCCTGGTTTGTAGTGTTGGCAGCCTATCAGAGTGAAGCTCGTGCCCGGGAGGGTTCGCAAACCCTCCTTGGTTCTCAGGTATATAAAGTTTTTCTTTCTTTAATTTCTCAGCCACTACTGAACGATTTACACCATTTAACAAAAAGGGCTCTCTCTGAACCAAGGGCTACCTTTTTGCCAAATTTGGTGTAATTCCGTTCAGCAGTTCGGGCTGTAGCTTTGTCTAACGTTTCCTATGGAAATTAACATGGGGAAAAAGTTTTGGGACCCCCTTTTTTTCTCGGCCCCCGCTTGCCTTGATGAATCACCTCAAAACTTTTAAGACGGGAGCTGACTGGAGCGGGCCACTAGTTTTGAAAATTTTGCAAAGATTCATCAAACGACGCCAAAGTTATTGGGAAAACAATAAAAGCTTTTTCAATAGAAACAAGGTCCTAACTATAACTACCTACTGGCCAGTAGGTAATATATAAATATATATATATATTTAGGGTGGGTATGGGTTTTGGGATGGCAAGGGGAATTTCGAGGTTTAGGGTGGGTATGGGTTTTGAGATGGCACGGGTAGCTTTAGAGTTTAGGGTAGGTATGGGTTTTGTGGTGGCACGGGTAATTTTAACTTTTAGGGTGGGTATGGGTTTTGGGATGACAAGGGTAATTTTAGGGATTAGGGTGAGTATGGGTTTTCAGGTGGCAAGGGTAATTTTAGGGTTTAGGGTGTGTATGTTTTTTTGGGTGGCAAGGGTATAAAATTACCCTTGCCACCCAAAAAAACATACACAGGTTTAAGGTGGGTATGGGTTTTGGGATGGCAAGGGTAATTTTCAGGTCTAGGGTGGGTATGGGTTCTGAGATGGCACGGCTACCTTTAGATTTTATGGTGGGTGTAGTTTTGTGGGTGGCAAGGGTAATTTTAGGGTTTAGTGTGGGTATGGGTTTTGGGATGGCAAGGGTAATTTTAGAGATTAGGGTGGGTATAGGGTTTGGGATGGCACAGGCAGCTTTAGATTTTATGGTGGGTGTAGTTTTGTGGGTGGCAAGGGTAATTTTAGGGTTTAGGGTGGGTATGGTTTTTGCGGTGGCTAGGGCTATTTTAGGGTTTAGGGGGGGTATGTTTTTTTGGGAGGCAAGGGTAATTTAGGGTTTAGGATAGGTATGGGTTTTGGGGTGGCAAGGGTAATTTTAGCATGTAGGATGGTTATGGGTTATGGGGCTGTGGGCTTTTAAGGACATATATATATATATGTGCGTGTGTGTGTATGTGTGTGTGTGAATTTACTGTCTCTCTCTCTATATATATATATATATATAATATATATAAATACATATATACACACACACACATGCACATTCATATGTATTTATGTGTGTGTAAATAATATGTACAAATAAAAATATATAAAATTATATATCCGTGTGTATATCTACATATATTGATTGTATATATATATATATATGTGTGTTTGTGTATACAAAACAGGTTTTGTACCTACCTGTATATCTTTTATAGCAATCATATGCCTTTCCCAAGCATGCTTTTATCACGTAAATGTAAGTATTTTTCCAGAAAACTATAAACCCTATCTATATATAAAGGGTATATACTTACCTGTGAAATACTTATAATTTCTTGTAAATCCTTTACAACACATATGCCTTTATCATTCATGCTTTTACAGCAACATTTGTTGTAAAGGCATGTGTGGTAATGGCACATGTGTGGTAAATGTTATGCGTGGACATGGCATTCGCAGTGTAACAGCATGCGTTACAACGGAATGCATGGTTCCGTTGTACATCACTCCTAAATAAAATCATACTTTCTCAATAAAAAATCATTTGCTGACAAACAATCTTTAGAATTAATTTTTTTTAGATTCCTCTCAAACTGAACAACCAGAGAGTCTTCCCTTCCTTATCCAAGTTAAACAGGGCCCAGGGGAGTATGGAAGAAATCAGTACTAAAGGTACATGGATCTTGGCTAGAATAGGCCTGGCAAACAAAACAAAGGCTCTTGTAAGTAATCCTTTTAGCCACAGGATGCAGAGAAGCAAGTGCAAGGCATTCACACTACCAGACTGACAACGGCCTCTCGAGCACTTGCATTGCTCTTATTACCCGGGACTCCGCGCAATCTTCACGCAACCCTACTCTGGATTCCTGCATCGCTTGGGACTCGAGGACTCTACGTTGCTCCACCAGTGAGGCTCCGTTCCCGTTGCCGCCGACTCGCGGGTCGCACCCGCACCTCGGGCATTCGCCTTCTCCCCCTTGACCCCGTGTGGTCATTACACCCCTTGGCTTTCGCCGGATAATTGTTTAATTGGGCGCTTCTGGCTATCGTTTCTGCTAACTTCCCAGGTAATCCTGTCATCTACCTGTCCTGAAGAGATCCCACTATTGCCACAGGGATCGAAACGTCGTCGACAACCATTTCTAAACTCCTCTATATTTATTATTCATATGTTGGAGTATGAGATGCTTAACTGACTTTTTGTTACTGCTTATTTATCTGCACTAAAAAAGTAACCTTTTAAGTCACTTGCCTGGGTTCTGGAAATCGGCTGATTTCCCTTTTACCCTGCCACTGTTAAAACTCACTCACTGTTTTGTTATTTTTGCCTTTAACATTTGTTTCGTATTAACCAATATTCTTTGCATTGACTTTATACATAAACCCAATTTTTCATTGGACTAATTGCGGCATTTTATTTATTCTTTTTGAATGGGACCACTGTTCCTGATAAATATGTACCTACCCTTTGTCCCGTCCAACTCCTAGGGTCTCCTTGTCTCTTACCTCGAACTTTCTAAAAGTGGCATTTTCATAATTGTAATTTAAAATTGGACTTCATCATAAGTTAGGATTTTTCATTACAGTTCCAAAGGCACCAAACATGAACTGGGCACTTGTTCTCATTTGGAAAGTACAGCTTATTAAATGTAATAAGGTAACGGCAATATTATTCTATGGCAGAGGTAGGCCTTGCAATGGTAAAAAAATAATTTTCGAGTTTTTCACTACCAGCACATGTAAAACTTAAAAGTACATGCTCATCTATTTAAATACACTTCACCCTGCTCTCTGGGACTTCCAGGGACTACCCTATGGGTGACTTGTATCTCTTTAAAAGGAAGATTTGGGCCTAGCAAAAGGTTTACTTTACTAGGTCGAAATGACAGTTTAAAACTGCGCACACACAGAATGCAATGGCAAGTCTGAGACATATTTAAAGTGCTACTTAAGTGGGTGGCACAATCTGAGAAGCAAGCCCACTAGTAGCATTTAATTTACAGGCCCTGGGCATGTCTAGTATAATTTTAATAGGGACTTACACGTAAATTAAATATGCCTATTCTACCATGTTTTAAAGAGAAATCATAAGCACTTTAGCACTTGTTAGCAGTGGTAAAATGTGCAGAATCATAAAACCAGCAACAACTAAGGCAAAAACAGGAGGGCTGAAGGCAAAAAGCTAGGAGGAAAACCATGCCAAGGATGCCAAATGTAACACACTCATATGTATGTGCGATTCCTAAGGAGGTGCAGTGCGTGTGGACTTTAATATGAATGATCTAAGAAGAGTGCAGAAGAGCAGTCCTCCATAGTAAACGTGTCTTGTTTGGTTCTGATAATTCAAGACAGTCAGAGACTAAGGTCCTCGTTTTAGAGGATGAGTCCGGCAGCCTTCTGATAACTGTAGGCGGGGGTTCAGCTACCCTCCTCACTGGACACCACCCCACTTAGTTGGTGGTGGTCTACAATATTCCCTATGGCAGTACTGCTGCTAACTTCACTGCCAGGACACTGCCACTACCTCCACTAACAGGAATGCCCATTCAGCAGACCAGATGGCAGCAGAAATGGTGTCAGGATATCCAACTGTCAATAGCGTTTCTAATTCTATTTTCCCCTGTATCCCTTGCATCTGGGACTACCACTGAAAGCATGGGGGATCACTTTGCATTCACCCCCATACTCTGGGAGAAAATTCCCAGCTCATTAGGGATGTTTCTCATATGGGTGTATATCAAGGCCTTGCAGAAGGACGACAGTCTGGCCATGCAAACCACTGCTTGGCAGAACTGATGCCACTCACTCTCTTATTTTTCCCTGACAAACACTCCCATCATGCCAGGGGTATGTCTAAGGGGTACAATAGCAGCTTCCATGTCTGTCACCTTTAAAGTTGGTAGTCCAGCTTCCTCGGATTTGGAAGAGGCAACATCTCAGCCAAAATGGCCATTTTGTGACTTTCCCCCAAACTTAAAGTGAACCCATATGCCCCCAAAGGAGCCATGCAGTGCAGAATGATTTGTGATCATTCTCTTCTCCCATGGGTTGATCGATATTCGTCTGAGGTTTTTAAAAAGTGGTAACTCAGCATGCAGAAAAAAAAATCAAACAATGCTGTACTCACTTTTTATAAGTTATGTTTTATCAAAGCATCATATTTTATCATAGCAGTCATATTTTGTCTGTCAATCATCTGAAATCGAAAATGCATTTTTATTTAAGACATACTTAGCAAATATATATATTTACAAATTGTTTGATTGTTTGACCTTAGCACTAAGTTAATTTGAAATAAGGTAAACCCTATATCTTGTGTTTTTTCAGAATCCTATGTTTCTGTCCAGCCCGCTTCGAAAAAGTAAACTTTCATAAATTAAATGAGTAATGTGCAGCCTTGGTGTGCCCTGCCTTACTAGCTCTGGCTGGACGTGCGTGCCAGGCCTTTAAATTTCACTGATAGGAAAACCTCTCTTCAACGTCACATATTTAGCCATTACTATAAATGTTTATAAAAGAGGTGCCCACACACATGCAAGACCCGTCGGGGCCTTTCCAAAAGATTAATAATAGAAGCTGTTAAGATTACATCCATTTTCCAAACATATCTTCAACAATCGGAGTTATTCTAGGTAATGATGTCAAATTAAAAAAGAACATGCGTTTCCAAAACAATGTCCTAAATCCTTTTCTAACATTGCCACAACGTGCTGCTGTTACGCGGTAGTCAAGAGAGTGCCCAACTTCTGAAAGAACGTTTTATGAGTAGTTTTGAGAGTTTTCTTAATTCATGGTGCAGCCAGCTGATGTAAAGGTCTCCCTGCTGCAGTATTAATAGCTCTGGACTGAATCCATGCCCTTTTCCCCAGGAATAAACAGGACTCCCTGAGAATAGCGCGTAGCTAACAATACAGGCTAATGCTCGCAGTGCCATGGTAACAATGAAAGGTTACATAAATCGACAGAGCAGGTGCAGAATTAGAACAAATGTTTATTGCAAAACGGCTCTAAAGTGCAGATTTTTACAGCGGCTCCTCCGTTGTACCCACTGTACAATTGCCTCTGCAAACATGCTTACTTGATTTAGAAATGTTGATAGTGACATATCATGCGAGTTGCATGTGTGAGCCTTTCTTGTCTGTGTGGCCCAGAATAAGAGGCGCTGGACTCTGACTGTGGTGACGTTGCACTGATGCTGGTAAGAACTCACCTTCAGAGGTGAACACCACAGGCAGAAGGAGATGGTAAAATGTCTCCCTCTCAAGGGGGCAGCTGTTGATTAGGATGAAGGGGGGGGGGGGGGTGACAGCCTGAACTCTTCAGCCTTTTTGCTTGATTTTGCTATTTTTTTATTAGAGGACATTGGGGAAGTCAGAGGGAGTGGAGCAGGTCTATCAGAGATTATTTTAGGGCCCTGGTAAAAAGACCACACGGGGCACTGCCTTCTAGGTAAGAAAAAATGTCCTGGCAGCAAGAAAACACGGCACCTCCAGCATCACACAAACTGATTTCAGCACCTAGAGCATATTCTACTACAAAGAAGGGAGCAGCCACCGCGTTTCTAGCAAGTTCATGCTGCAGAATGTATCTTTTTTTATATGTAGGATGTAGTTTTGCAGCTTGAGGAATTTGCTTGATTCACAAGTGACCCACCCACCTCCAAGACGATGGAAGGAAGGAACAAGATACCAGTAAAAAAAGAAAAGAAAATCTGCAGATGGCGACCAAAGGTGAGTGCTTCCAGTGGAAGCAGTACAACCTCACAAGAGACACCAAATGGGGGTACGTCGACGCCCACAACAATATAGAACAAAAATAGAAGAAGGACTACAAAAAAGTGGAGGATTCTGGACCCAATCACTAGATGGTGAAATAATGTCCAGAATGTAAACCCAGAAAAGATTCACACTGCAAAATCTAGTGGGAGCAGCGCTGGCCTTCTGAGGAGGATTTTCTTCACATCAAGCACGGGATTTGAAACTGATAACATACCTGACCAGCACATGCAGCAAAGGGAATGAGGTATTTAACTGGATTAAACTGAGGCTACGCATCCCACCCCTATCTTGGAAAGTGGTTCACACCATCTTCTTACCATTCATTGACCCTTTATGGCTGTTTCATGACTGCATCTCATCTGGAATATTATTTCAATAACTGTGCTTTTTTGGTGTTAGTCATCTACAAATATTATCCTAATATGGATTTTAAAATATTTGTTGTTTCTTTATAACACCAAACAAGTGTAGAGCATTTAATATTAAAAAGATGTGGGTTATTTGCAGTATTGTGGTTGGGCACAAGTCTATTCAGGTTCTGGCAGACATCTGGGCAAATTGAGACCCAGGATGCCAAAGTTTTCCCTTCTCCATCCCAGAGGCAGATTCTCACTCTTGGGTGTGCAGCTCCTGAGATAGGAGACATAATAGTTGGCTCCATTTTCTACCAGCTGCCTCTATATTTTGGCCAACCATAGTCATTCCCCCAGATTTGGGCCTATCCACCATCCACTCTTGTGTTCAATGCGCCTTCCACAGAGTAATCCATGGCACTGGAAATGGGCGATTTGCAAGCAAATGCTACTTCATGAGAGATCACTGCCCATCATAGCATGAGGCGACCGACTTTCACAGACGTTATACACTGAGGTCTATGTGCAGTAGCCCCTGGCCTCTAACAGATATTGTCACCAAGCACTGTAACTCAATATCGCCGCGGCCGCTGCAGGTAAGAACGGTGGGTCCGGGTGGGGGGGAATTCCGAGAGACGACCACGAGACAAAATTATTTATTTCATTTCCCCCCGTGGTCGTCTCTCAAAATACCACCCCATCCGGCCCCACCACTCTTACCAGCTGCGGCTGCGGCTGCTCGATATCAAACCAGCCACACCAGGCCAACCTGCCACAATGTGTCCTTGTTCAGCAGATGCCACGCTTTGGGTAGACGAACAACATCCTGGACTGCAAGTGCATGATAAGAATTGTCTCAATTATTTCTAATATGAGTCTGGTGATCAATGACAGCAGGGTTAGAGCATTGATGTTACTAATTTTCTCCACAGATTTACGCAGCCGAGCATGCGATTCTTCTATAAAGACTGAAGCAGATCTGGCTCTAAAACGCATTGAGTGATTTTTGACACAGAGGGAAGAAGTAGTGGCAAATCCCACCTTTGGAACTTATAAACAAGAGTATGGTTCTTCAGGGTTCTTCAAGGTTTTTCCCTGTTGACACCAGTTTGATATTGGTGAATTCTTCCATTGTTCGGACACAATTATTCCTCGAGCGTCCACTTAAAAAGTGTGCCAATAACACCGGTCCTACTTCTCAGACTCTCCGCATCACGCGCCTGCTCAGCAGCGATCTTCAGAATGGACCAGTTTGCCACAGATCCATCGACTTCCCATACGATATTGAAGTGGAAGGTCTCCAGGATGGAGAAACTATGTGTGAACACTGGTAACTATGGGGGCTGTGGAATATTTTTATTGGGGCAGCCTGTCCATTCCATTGAATATCATGGGGTCTATACTGATCTCTCTATAAGGATTACATTTCCCAAACTTGCAAAGATAGGATTTGATTAACTTAGACACTCAAAGAGTCATTTCCCATTTCAAACCTTCTCTGTCATAAGAAAAAATCAAAATAGCTATTCAGTAGGGAAAGATTACCCAAGAAAGCCTTTCTTTTAGGTACGAAGGACGAGCTGCTCGGCCCTCTGTTCCCCAAATGTACAGTCTCAGGACAAACGATGTGCATGCTCAGCAAGAGACCAGACTCTCCCACAGCAGCTACAGTGGCTGCCCTCCTTCTCCAAAGGCCCAGCAATACATTACCCTGGTTTCTAATCACAGGCAAAGAGGGCTCCTTGCTTTAGTCAGAGTGGGGTGCTTGTTGCTAAAAGACACGGTGAGGAGAAGAAATCCAACAGTTTCGACTAAGCGCCTGCGCAGCTCCACAGAGGACACGAAACACTTCCTGCTGAATTGTAACTTGTGTAACTTCATAAAATCGAGCACAACCAGCAAGATACTCCAAAGAGAACAGCTAGATGACCCAGACAAACAGATTATTTTCCCCTTAAGCTGCCTTTTTGGGTATGCATCAAGACAAACTGGTCTGTAAATGAGGAAAAGCTGGGACCATTGGTTGAAACTTCAGCAAAACAGGGATGCGGTCAGCCTCGCCACCTCATTATTCCCAACAAACTACGGATTGGCAGAAACTTGCTATACACTACCCCATTTAGAAAACTCTAAGGGTCAGAGCAGATTCTTGGTGAACTGTGTCAAGAGCTTGCCTTTTAAAGAATAGATATGTTATGCGTTTTTAGGTTTGTGCAGTTTTTATCTGTGTATTTTATTCTTAGTATATTATTATGTATGCAAAATTCTTCCTGTCAAAGGCATCTACGCCTTGCATTGTGGGCTGAAAACACCTTTAATACATTCCTAAATCCCGCTCACAGTCTCAGGACGATTCCCGAACCAGCCGACGGGCTAAGGACCATACCAGAAACATCAGGCTCAAGAGCGCTCTCAGCTCTTTTAGCAGTCCAATCTCTTGACTGCCTCTCCAAGGGGGAGCGTCCTTGGACCAGTGTCCTGCCACTTCCTCTAAAAGACCAGTGTTGAGTGTATTCGCCCATGTACTTGATAGATCACTGGAATCAGCGCACATCTGCCCTTGGGAAGGGGCATGCAACATAAGTACTGAAAGGCCAGTTTCATGCCATATTTTCAATATAGCTACATAAAGTACATTTGCATTCAAATATCGTTTCTTTATGTGGAGGATATTCCTTAAAAGTGATATGGACCTGGTACTCCTGGAACAAACTTGGACATCCCAGGCAAAGGGCCACAATTTAAGGGAAACTGTCTTGTTCCAAAATTGGCACTCACCGGACCGTTTTGACCTCCCAAACGTCACAAGGATCCCCCAGGATGTGGTACTAGAGCTGCAGGTTGAAGGAACCTTTCTTTAACTTTCTCTTCCATCATTGGCTCTTCAACTCAAAGACTTCCCACTCGGGCTCACCACCTGCTTGATTTGGCACACATGTCAGATCCACAAGAGGGCACACTCAAGTGGGTGCCACACCTGGCTCTGCTTGGTCTGTATCTCCTATCAATTGCTTCATGGGCTGCATAGTCAACACCTCCATGCAGAAGTGGTAGAACCTGTTTCACTCTCAGAGTCCCCTCCTGCAAGAGCAGGCAGCACGTGGCTTCTGGGTCAATACCCTCAGAATTAATCTGAGAGGCAAATTTAGCTCTGAAATTATGAGGCCCCACTCCAGGTTCTGCAAATCATTTCTTAAGATCATATCTATTGGCACATTTGGTCACTCAGCCACTCTCAACTTCCATTCAAGGTTGACGAAGGCCAATAGGAAGATAGTGCTCAGTATTATGGAGGCTGCCTCTCCTAGAAGTCGACCCACTACTTACTGTATAAAGGATACCAGTCTTTACATCAACAGGCATAGATGGCACAGTTCACTGAGGCCTTATGCTCGCTTCCTTCGGGGTTCTTGGAGGTGCTGCTGTGACTCCAGGGGTCCACTTGTCACCCAAGGAGAGTGAGCTCCTCTCCTCTTTCATTCCTTCCTGCCATACCCTCAACTCTACCCTTGGACAGACTACTAGAGGAAGGATGCTCTGTTCAGCTTGCATCCCCTCTCTTGTGATATAGGCTGGAGCGTTCAAAGAAAAACTAAAACTGTAACCAGAAGGTTATTATCCTCTCTTGAGATCTACCCTTCTTCTGTCTTTCTTTACTCCCAATTCCATCCTGGTTTGAATGGTGGGAGCCAAATCCATCTTTCTAGTTGTCAACATGGAAGGTCATGTTGTACACCAACACGCAAACCCAGTGGTAAACTGTTCTCTCCCTCTCGATCATTAGTATCAATAATCTCAGAATTCTGTAAATGTTCTGGAAAACAATACCTAACAACATGCTTTCTTATAACCAATTACACGTCATCATGAGAAACAACAATACCGCTTTCCCCCTGCCATTCGCTGCTAGTGAGATTTGGACTGCATTTTTCAGGAACTTTTCAGTGGTGACCTGAAACGACCTTAACAGGACCTCTTGAATTGTGGTTGCAATGTGTGCATTTAGCAGGTCATAAAGTGAGCATGGCACGCGTGTCACCTGAATGTGTCCTCCCTATAATCACTGTCTCTTTCTACCTGGTGCATGCAACAACTTAATGCAAAGGATTAAACCAACTGTAATCATCACCATCAACTGGTGCCACTTTGTTTTAGAAAGTGGGTTTTGAGGTTCCCTCAAACCTGCCCATCCAATGACAACACTAGTGCTGTAACATGTATCTCAGGACTTTCCTGGTAATACATACGTGTTGCATACAGAGCATTAACTCTTTAAAGTACTGGTGTTTGTCTCTATTCAGCCCTAGAAAACTAATACTTTGAACGGTAATGCTAACAGCATGTGAAATATGACAACATTATTGTCATACATTATATATTCAGAGCTATAAGTTGACATTCGTTGCACTAAAAATCTAACGAATCAACGTGTTCTGTTCTCTGGAACCCGCAGCACTACAAGCATTGATTAGAGCTGCAAGGCCACCCGCCTCACATGATTCAGACTTGGATGGAAATACATATGGCAACATTTGCCCACCTCCCATAGACTTCCGCAACAAGAGGCACTGCTAGGATCCGGAGCGATGATGCAAGGAGCTGTGGAGATGAGCCCCTCCCTTCTCCTTAGAGAGGCATTGGTGGAGAAGGTATAAAGTGCAGAAAGAATTTGGATGGGCAGTCAGGAGGACTGATTGCTAAGATGGCATACTGAAGTTCTACCCGACTGTGGACCTGATGGCTTTCTAAGATATGTGCAGTGCTTAATTTGTGCTGGTGCTTTATGGTGCTCAGCACCAGCACTTAATTGCCAGCACCGGGGCTTTTACTGTCTGCCACATGGTAGTGGTGTCTGCCAATTCAGGTACGAGCACAACAACTTCTGTTTATTATTTCCATTTCAATTTCCATTTATTAGTATTTGCCGCCAAAGCCATTCTTATAGCTTTGGGGGTCTGTAATAGTATGAATGGTCACACGTTTAAGAGTCTGATGTTTAGTACTGTGTTGGAGCTGTCATTGGCAGTGCTGCCAGGGGCAACGGATGGTGCAAGCCCAAGTGTCCTCCTGTCGAGAGCCCCAGCACTATGTTTTTTTACAAATTAAGCACTGGATATGCGAGGATACTTACATGACTTGGCAGATAAAGAAGGAATTCTAATTGACATACAACAAATACAAAAACAATCAAACTAATAACATATTTGTATATATTAAGTAGGGACCAGTTCTCAGCAATGCAGGGAGCACTACTAAATATAAATAGAGCACTTGAGTGATTCAATTATATGTTCATGCATTTCATCCCTTCAAGAGGACTTCGTCAGGGATAAACATATTTCTTTCTATATATTTTCAATCTCCCTCCTGCACATGTGTGGAAAAACTTGTAACAGGCACCATGTGGTGAACATTCACCCTGATACTTTCCATCAAAAGGGTTCACCCTTTGCACACGAAAAAGTTCTTCTCTAGCCAGAAAACAAATGGGCAGGATTTTTGTTTGTGAAGAATAAAGGCTTTTGAAGATTCAAAGTTATGCCTCCGGTGTATCTTTGGATTGAATGAAGAACTTTCCATCTTGGACTGACTGATGATCAATTCAGTAATCATATAATTGAATCACTCAAGGGCTCTATTGACATTTAATAGCGCCCCGCCTTGTTGAGAATTGCTTCATTAGAGGGTTGGGGCCTGTGAGAGGTTGGACCCTTTGGATGGTGTAGCTTTGCACTTTGATTTATATGTAATAACACTTGTGCGGTCCCGGAGAGCCGCTCAGCTCTCATTTTTGGATTAAGTAGGGACTAGACTGATCCAATAAAGAATGTAGGGATATGTGATGTAAAATGGTCAATGTACTTCTAATGTGCACTTTATATTATGATTGTGAGACAACTGCGAGAAATACATCATTCTAGACATAACATTTATGTGCGAATAGGGCAGAATAAACAACCTTTTATCATAACATTCCAACAAATGTGTATGTCTAATGTTGCTAGGGGCTAGGGTTGGTATTTGTATTTTACTCAGGCCCACATACACACACACACGCATGCACAGACGTGCACACACACACACACACCCCATTCCTGACACCAAACAGTCCTTAACTGGATGAGGGTAACTTGTGTTGTGAAGTGAGAGACACCGCCTTGTACTCCTTCTCTCTGAAGAGGGCACATTATGTATAACTCCCCTTGAAGCTCAAGAGATCCAACCGGGTGTGCCACCAGGAGTGCCGCGCGATGGGCTTTGATGTTCATCCTCTTTAAGTTCTCTTTATGAGCTAATGCCTCTCCTTTTCTTCAATAACCAATGCTGCTTTCCCTTCCAGTCTTGGCAAAACTGTTTTCCTTTCTTCCAATGTCAAAGCTATTTCCTTTTATCTTTGTCCAAGGATATGTTCTCTATTGCTAATTAAAACTGAACTTTCGCTTTAGCATTCCCTGCCTTCATCACCAGCCTCTTGCTTCCAGGGAGAGAGACTTGACGCAGAGGTTCAGTAGGTGAATTTGGGGATTTGTCCCCTGACTATGGGGGGGCTACTAAAGACATGAGACGGGTGCAGTGGTGGTCTTCAAGCACCTCCTTCTCATGTTGTTCAACAGGTCCTTCAATTTCTTGTATTGCTTCTACCTATGACATAGGGATTTCAGTACCATGAATTTCCTTGTTTTTCCCAAACAAAAGCTTTCTCCTGAGTGCCTTCATGGCTGACAAAATCTGGCCTGGCCGGGTCAATCCTCAAAGAAACCCTCCATCCAGGCATACGCAAGTTAGGGGAGGCCCATCTATTCTAGGCGCCCAACTCTCATTGTGGCAATGAATATGGCAACATAATACTCTCGGGTTCGGTGAACCTTAGAAATCTGGGAGATAAGTGGTTGATTGAGCCACCACTGGCTGTCTCAAATTCAGAATCTCTCCCTCTGGGAAGAGAGCTACTCTAGTCCTTCCTCGCTGAGGAATGATGGTGGAAATTGTACAGTGCCGCCACTTTCCTTGAGAAACGAATATGGCCCAGATTGACCATAGCCCAGCTCAGTTTGAGTACCAACGCCTTATGGAAGAAATATCACTTGACATGACCAATAACCCCCTACATCACGGAAAGGGTAACCTTCTTGTAACTAGGAATTCGATTCGAGGTCCTATGAAAATAAAACAAGTCACACCTTCCATGGATACAGAAAGGGTGCAAACATGAATTCCATTCACGCAATCCTCGCGCTAACTTTGAGGATAGCGGCCTTGGTGCTTCCCATCTAAATGAGGTCTCTGGCCCTCGATGGGCACTTCCAAACTATCTCCTGCCCTCAACCCAATCAACCAATTGCATGCCAATCCATCCAAGCTATTCCTCTTTTCTCTGCAGGGTGCTTTATGCAGCAGGCTAGGAGGGAGTTTTTATCAAGCACATTCCCTGTGCTGCAAAGCAGTGCTGAGCAGGGCGTCAGAGTGTGAGTGTTTCTTGACAGTAATTCAGGTGTTGATTTCACGGTGTCTGCCGCGCCTGCCAGTCTGAGCCTGGGCATTAGCGCCTCCATTCACCTGGACGTAACCTTGAGTGGCAGCTGATTTCCGAGGCACCTGGGCTCGGCGTGGGAGCTCAGCATGGCATACACAGGAGCCAGGGCCTCGGAATCTCATCACTGCTAAACCTGACATTTACCAGCCCATTATGTGTATGCCTCTGGAGTGTTCTTGTTTGGATGTAATGACCCGAATACAACAACCACCTATTGACACGAACAGACGTTTAATGAGAGCCAGTATTTGTACAAGAGTCGAGACACGTTGTACTGCAGAATGTTGTGACAGCGAGGCTATGACTGCTACTACTCGCGGTGTTAGCTTTTATTATCCTAACATTCACAAGGGGGTCAGGTGGGCTGTGTGGCATAGCTCAGACTAGGACACGGTGCCAGCCACACCAGAGACCATGGCCGAAGGCAAATCACATTTTTGAGTTTCAGGGCGCGTGTGACATGCTGTGCGAAATATATAGTATATTAAATTCTATTTTCAATTCAAGCTCCGGGGCAATAGAGAAACATCTATTGGGCACACGAATGTTACAAGAGGCCACTGACTTGCCTACCGATGCAATGTGCCACAATGCTGTAACCTATCTCAGAGACACGGCACGACTGATCCTCGACGTACCATGCCACGGCCTCATCACCCCCCACCTGAGAAACCTGCCCTGGCTCTCCGTCAACATGAGGATATCCTTCAAGCTCCTCATCCACGCACACAAGGCACTCCACAAGACCGGCCCTGCCTACCTCAACAGACGACTCTCTCTTCTACATCCCCAACCGCCAGCTACGCTCCGCCGACCTCTCACTAGCCACCGTCCCGCGCATCTGAAGAACTACCACCGGCGGGAGATCCTTCTCCCACCTCGCCGCCACAACATGGAACACCCTCCCACTGAGCCTACGACAGACCCAAGACCTGCTGACCTTCAGGAGAACACTCAAGACCTGGCTGTTCGATCAGTAGCCTCCCCCCCCAGCGCCTTGAGACCTTCGCGGGTATGTAGTGCGCTTTACAAATGACTGATTGATTGATTGATTGACCAGTGCTTGACAACTAAACACAATAAAAAAGCAGCATGGATGTCATTATGGGAAAAAAGGAAAGTCAGCAGTTTATGAGTAGAAAGCAGACCACACTCAAATATCAAACAAGTGCTGGTTAAGGAGATTGGTGTGACTTGAAGGCGCCAACAAATGCAAACATAGACAAATACATAAGTGAAGTCTATGTGCTCATAGGCGTTCCATCAGCTTCCTCTTGCCTCACATATTGAATTTAAAACTAGGACCTAATGACATAGCTCATGTCACTGTACCTTTTGTTTCCTACACACATAAGAGGGTTTTGAGACATTCTAAAATGGCTGCTCTTCTCTTGGGACTGCACGAAAGAGGTATAAAAAGCCTAGAGGGGGACAGTTTCCAACTTGGGCCCACCCCATCTGAACTAAACATCCCACCTGGACTAAACATCCCGGAATTGTGGTAAATGCAGAGGATTTTTTGAACTTCCAGAAATCCTTAAAGATTCTGTGGTACCACGCTTAGACCAATTCAGTGCCTAATTTCCACCAAAAAAACTGAATAGAAGGCATTTTTGATTGAATGACCTACTGCAGTGTTTCCAAACCTGTGGTTCGGGGACCCATTGGGGGTCAGTGAAGCCACCTCAGGGTGTCTGTGACTACTCAGAAAATTTAACAATATGAATAGATTTTTTTAAAATATTTCTTTTAATTAACCATCCAAAAAGTCGACAATACAGAGCATTGGGAATACGGACATGCATGCTTCGAGTTGTGGAGCATACACGTGTACAAACATACAAATTACACTGAGTGACAATAGGGATTATGGCGGAAGTTGGTCGTCTGAAGCAGGGTCCAGGGGGGGAGCACAGATACCTCCGTGATAGTTATTCCATTTGTTCCAGGTGGAGGACCTTGTTCTGGGACATCCACGGGAGACATACACAGTATTTTCCCTGAACATGCACCAGTCCATGTCGTTTTTCCAGGAGGTCACCCCGGGTGGCTCCCTCGCCCCCCATGACTGAGCTATGTTCCGCTTGGCTATCATTTGGCCCAGCGTAGCCCATATCTTATCTCTGCTGTTGAGGTCGGTGGGCTCCCAGATATACAAGACGCATCTCTTTGCATCCGGCCGTATGACTACACCTGACACCCGACTCAACAATAGTAATAGATTAATAAAGTGTATATAAATAAATAAGCTAAAAGTACAATTGAAACATGTTAAACGTACTGTAAATGTGAAGGAATTTGAAATTGGAGGCTAAAATTGTAATTAGTATAATCAGATTGATTTGTGGGAGCCGTAAGGTGCATCAAACAGAATATAGTATGGACGATGAGTGGCCTCAATTGAATTTAAAAAAGCTCCAACCTTTCTATTAAAATATGATTTTTTATTTATTTATATGAATTAAATAAAATGTTTTATTATTCGTGTGTTTTGAATGCTTTTTCTAGATTCGTTTGTGCATTGTTTTGCGGTTCAAATCACTGACAGTGCTTATGCCGAGCCCCCGGGTGCCAGTAAGGACTCAGTTGAATGTCCCTGGATTTCAATAATGATTCAGTGGGGGTCCCTGTGTTCCAGTAATGATTAAGTGGGGTCCCAAGTAAAAAGTTTAAGAATCACTCACCTACTGGCTTTACCTTTGTTTGTTGTAAAGCTCCGGTGGTTTATTGCAAGGGTAAAACAGGGGTGAACAGGGTGAGAATTACCCACAGTCTTTTTCCAGTTCATCTTCCACACCACACTTGTAAATATTGTTGTTTTATGACTAACACACATAACATACAGATTTTCTTTTTCCTACAACTACTTTCTGCTTTGTCAAATGCAAAAGCACTGAAATACTTTCACAAGTCGTTACTAGAGGCCCCTCCCAAGCAGATGCAACTTCTTCAAATGACCTTCACTGAGTTGAGAGGGTGTGGCTTTAACATATGGCATGAGTTGCAGGGACTAGAAGGAGATAAGTGGTGTGCAAGCCCTAGTGTAGACATCCAAGACAAAGCAGAAAAAATATATTCTGATGCTGCAGCTCCACAAATAGTTACTAGCGGTCCCTCTTAAGTGCTTAAAATATCAGTAACAAACCTGAGGTGGTGTGGATACAACCTAGAAATGTGCATAAACACTCTTGCAACTCCAATGACTTGTGCTCATTTTCTATATGATAAATAAATGTACCAAAGATATTTTCTTTTTAGAGGAAACAAAATTGTACATTCAGTAAATGTCTTAAGAGTTATGCAAATAATAGATGAACCCCTACCATACACGGGGACTAGCAGTCACTGGGAAGTACTAGTGTCTAAAAAGGTAAATTCTTCGGGAACAATCATTTTAGATATACATATACATGTCCTCCAATGGCTGGAGTGAGCAGGCGGTTTAATCTATTCGTTGTGCTGTGGTAGGAGGGAGCATACTTTTAATGACATTTCAACAGAATAATGGTGAAAGAGTGTTGATTGGGTGCCCATGTATATGCATTATATTCTATTACATTTTGGGGAAAACAAGAGGCTAGCAAAACAGAAGAAGCTGTCATTAGGCCAGACCTAAAAAGTGACAATGAGACTTTTAAAAAGAGGGTATCCCAACTGTTCCGGAGTAGGAAAGCAAACATACCATCGCACAGATGTAAAGAACCTTGCTCTAGGTTAGCTGTATAACCATCCTGCTTTATGGGAAAAGCATACATGAAGGATATGTGTATTTGCCAAACTTGCAGATCACAGTTGTTCACCATGTTACAACATGCAGCTAAATCACATCAAAAGATAGGATAGAGGCTAACCCATCTCACCAGTCTATTTTTGTTTTATTTCTCTAATAAAATATAAGTACACACTTTTCAATGTTAATCAGGCAAATTAAGGGTACAGCAAGGTGTGAAGTGAAACCTCCCGCTGAATTCATCTGAAGAGGGGAAATGAGCACTATTTGTCATTGGTCGACTCACTTGTTGAGTATATTCCTCATCAGGGGACATGCCAACATCATCGGTTGCAGGTGCAGCATACATGTGATCCTTATGAAAACCATACAGAGCATGTTCATACTTGACAATCTGTGTGTTTGACGGACCAGCAATCAGTTGCTCATCCCAGGCACTCAATGGTAGTTGCGGCTCCTCTGCAGAGGGCTTAAAAGGTAACAGTGAGTCGAGCCATTCATCAAGAGCTGTGTGGAAAAGTGCCACTAGTGATATTGCTCTTTCACAGGTAACATGAAGAAGGGACACATTCATTGCTCGGCATTGTTTCTACTGCTCATGCAGAGGTTGAATATCTGTTT
This sequence comes from Triturus cristatus, assembly GCF_964204655.1. Lineage (NCBI taxonomy): Eukaryota > Metazoa > Chordata > Amphibia > Caudata > Salamandridae > Triturus > Triturus cristatus. The sequence goes on from NC_140591.1 coordinate 1,531,557,142, forward strand.
CCCTATCAAGATGAGCCACTGGGGGCTACTCCAGATGTAAGTCCAGGATGATTTCAGTTGGACAGCTTATGCACTAGAACACAGGTTTTCTAGAGTTTTTTTATATAGCGAGAACTTGACCCGAATCGGGCATCAGAGCGCTTTACATAGCACCAGTTGCGTTACAGACAGACACAAAGGTTTGACTCATGTAGCATCCATTTTGCGAATGTGAGCATCCTGTGGTCGCTAAGCATAGCTAAGCATGCCTAATGAAGCATGCTGGAGTCTCTCTGCAGCTTTGTTCAGCTGGATATGTGTACTCCATGTTGTTGATTTCCGTGTCGGACCAGGAAAAAGAGGATGATACTACAGCCGATTAGCAGTACGATGACTAGAAATCATCCAAAAATGCTGGAGAACAGAGAATGAAAACATTAAGGAATCTGTCCAAATACTGCTTTAAATCCAGTCACCAGACCAGATCCAATGTTCTTAAAAAGATGCACAACACCAGTTGTCACAGATGAATTAAATATCATTTGTATGATGTCTGCAAAATGAGTCAGGTTTTATGTGTGTAACAGCCTTTGAATTTCTGAAGCAGTTCTGGCTACCTGCAGATTACAAACTTCAACAGCTGAAGTCAAATGGACTGTTTTTTGTAACAGAACAGACAATAGTTTGTTTAAATCGCCAAAATACATACATTTCATACTTATGCTAGACCAAGGGATGTTCCTAATGATATTTCTAGGAGGAGGATACAAGGTCCTTTCACAACACTCTGTTGTTTCTGAAACTGTTATCAGGTTGGCCGGCTCCCAACCCGCAGCAAGTACATTTGTGAAAAATAAATGAGAACTCTTATTCAGACGTTCATGATGTGTGGGAATGGAAACAATGGGGTAAACAGATAAAACACAACTTAGCACTAGCATCAAAGCGCTACACATTACATACAATAATATGATGTCACACAGAAGGGAGTGTCCATGGGGATTTCTACAATTTGCTGTACTACTGTAAACCGGGTCATCTTCATGTTCAATTAAACAGATGTGGGAAAAAGGAAACTTCCATGAATGGAAAAATTGTGAATTGTGCACAGTTTCATACCAGCCAATAGATTTATGCTTTTTAGAATCCTGAAAATTAAAGGTTGTAATGGGTAACGAAATAATACTATGTATTAGCCAGGTAATTGGTGTCACTGACTGTAAATGGAGCATCTTCAAATTGTTCTCTACTTAATAGGGTGTATGTAGATTCTTTTGTATTCATTGTTTTTGCGTGAGTATCAAATTATATGGTTCAAATAAGGCTGTCTCATTGAGAAGTTGCTAAGGCATGAAACATGATCTAAGAGTTTGTAACACCCAATTTAATTGTATAATTGCTCTAAACTGATCCTGCCTGTGTTGTAATAAATTCAGGTCTCCTTTCAAAAGGTCTAAGTCTAAGGAAAAATGTGATTTAATGATTAGACTATTGCAGAAAGAGTGTGCATTCTGTTGTTGATAGCTTTAAAAACTGTTGGCTGTGTTCTTGATCTATTGCCTAATTCTTTCTCTAACATAACATATGTATTTGGAAAGCGCACGTTCACCCAGCGGTCTCGTGGCGCTGAATAACAGATGTTCATTGTTACCCAACTCAATGGTACTCGTTTTATCAACCTCAGATGGATGAAAGGCTGAGTGGACCTGCTGGGATTTGAACCTGTGACCCTGAGGTTGAACACAGGCCCCTGCAATGGACGCATTAGTCCACTGAGCCACCAGACCCGGCCTCTGAATATTTGATTAATTCATTATAAATTGCACATATTCTTGTGGCAAGGAATCTTTTATTTCTTTTAGGATGAGGTCCCTCAAGAAAGTCAGAAAATTCCATGTTCTCCTTAGCTGAGGGAAAGTGTTCTTTCACAGCTGAAAGACTAGAGTGCTAAAGCCATCATTGGCATAGGTTACCTACACTGTATGTGGTAAGTACTGCAGGTGTTTGTGTATTGTAACGTGGATCAGGACTTAACTTTAGGTCCAGGAATGTTAGAAAGGAAACGCTGCATGCAGGTATCAGAATCATAAGGCTATATGTTCAAACCTTCAACAGGAAATCGTGTGGAATTATAGGTTCCAATCTTTATCATATCATTTATATCTGATTCAGACATATTTGTTTTGAATTGCCAATTGCTGAACAAGTCCTTCATTGTTCTGAATCCCAGGCAAGTGGTAAGCTGGATAGTTTTGTTTAGAAAGATTATTTCTTTCTGTATTATACAGGTTTGAATTAAGGCATCTTTGCCTTTGATCTGCCAAAATGTAGTTCCCCAAATACTTTTTTATCAACATTTGCTTTCCAATCCCCGAATGCTTGAATAACCAGGTTTCTTTTGACTAAACTCAGTGGAGTAATTCAGCTGGCTGGTAGTGATTAGATGTTTTGGAAGCTGCTGTGGCTTCTGTTTGAAATAGAAGGCCGAAGGATGTGATCTGCAGCACTCTGGCAGGAAATTTCTTTAGGAAATTAGAATGGCGATCTGTAGGCGGCACCTCACAATGCTCCCACTGGGTGTAATTGTGAATTTCTCTAGGATCGCTAGCCCTTTGTGTGAATTAGTGTCCATAGTGGTGCTAACAATACATTTTTTGCTGAATCCAAATAAGGATCTTCTTTATTCAAAGTAGCATCTGCCTATAAATCAGACATCATTATTTTACCAGTCTCAATGTCGCAATGAAATAGAGCGGGCATTATAACATCATTCATTGAAACTTTTATCACAATAGGCAATTGCAATGTCTCAGTGGGCCCCATAATCTGATATGGAACCTTTTCCCAGGCTATGCCCTCGGGCACAGAATGAGCCGTAATGTTCACAGCATAGAGACCTCATCGGGCTCTGTGAGATGAGGAATGTGGCTATAGTTCAGAAACCACAGGCGCAGCAAAAGGTTCTTGCAGGGACGTAGTGCCCATTCAGCAGCAGTAGAACTATAAATATAGTTTATAACCACATGATGAAAAGAAAAGTTCCCAAAATGATTCAAGCATATGACCACGGAGGAATCAACTACTTGTCACAAAAGCACTGACAAGCTTGAAGCAGTCTCTGGCAATGAGTGACTGTAGAACAGGTTGAAACAAGTCTCATGTGAAATATCTAGAGTCATTTTCGATGTCATTTGTCTTTTGAAGCTCTCGAAGGGCATCAGTTCAAATGACATATCATCTGGTGGAATTGCATAGTAAACTATGGAATTAGATTGGCGGACTACCATTCACCCCAATTAATAATTCACTTCCTTATAGTAATGAACTGATGAAAGACAAATCCGAACTAAACATTGTATGTAGTTGCTTGCTGGTGGGAGAGCAAAAATGGAGAACTGTAATCCACTTGAGTAGTCCTGTTTTAATGAATAAACAAGACTGCAAGTCCCAGAATTCCAAGAAAAAACCTGCTCAGGACCACCACATCTCAAATGGACCGGGGGACAGAAAAACTAGGATCTGTTGACAGCATTTCCAGAAGAAATTGGGGGACCACTAGCAACTTCAACAGAAGCAGTGAAAAGTATCATGAGCCCAGCCTCGGTGCCTCATATATTACACAAGTAATGAAATCTGCATTTCTTACTATGGGACAGTACTGAGAATTTCTCAGCATTTGGGATTTCAAAGATTTCAGAAGAAAATCCGGACAACTACTTTGAACGACATATGATTACTTTGTTTCGTAAATGATGCATGTCATGGAATCTCGGTTTCAGCCATGAGAAACCTTACAGGAATCCAGAATGTAGTGATGAGACAACATGTAAACCTATAAGGCCACATCCACCGTGGTTTAAAGGTCCTTCACTGGCTTCCCACCACTAGAAGATCTAATGTCAAGCACCTCTGCATTAAAGACAAGGCCATACATGGCAATGGACTCGTTTTTTTTACAAGCAAAGCTTAAGAACTACTCTCATAAAGAGGCCCTGCATTGTAGAATAGCACCCAGGCCAATCATACCACCTACAAGGATCAAAACTAGCAGTAAGACTCTCCCTCCATGCAAGCTGCAAAATAAATTAAATGTACACACTACCAACAAAGAAACGAGCCAAAGACAACCAACTGAAACGCAGGAGGATGGTGAAGATGTGGCTTTTGTCCTACGTGAAACCGCTGGTTGTGGACAGCCGAGCCTCTCTAGAAGGATAGGAACCATGATAGGATATACTTTAACACTAAGAGAAACATTCAACAACACATTCCACAGCCTGGTTGTCATCCAATTATCATCATGCATTCAGGACAGAATAGGCTACAAGAATCATGTATCACAACAACAACATCAGTCAGAGTCGATGGCAGGACTCGGTGGCCGCTCTCGAAGTCTTGACTTTACTAGCGCGAGGTTGGGGGACTCTTCTGCAGCCACTTTGTCTCTTCATGATAGTAATTTACATGGAGAGGACAGGAGTCATTCAGAATGGGTTACACATTGATGAAAGGGCCCTAGGGCTAGAAACCTCCAGACAAGTAAAGATGAACAAGAAGGTCTCAGAAGGTGATCACGACACTGAACTCTGGTGCTAAAGACGATCTGAGTTCAGGAGCGGAAGAAAACAGCAAACTGAGAAGATTATTTAACTGGAAGGGAAACATTTGCAACAAAAATAGAAGTCGTAAAGACAAACAAATAGTGTTAAAATACATTCTGAGGCAATGAGCTATGACTGAAATCCCTTGTACAGAGAAAGTATAGGAAATGGCCCAACAGCATGTTGAACATAAAAAATGAAGTAAATTCGCCATTTTGCATTGGGCTCCCAGAAAACTGACTAATGAAAAAACGTCCCTAGTGGATTGGACTAGGAAGACTCCTCCCCTGAGTTCAGAGGAAGAAGACTCCAAGATGGGCCTGTGGCTGCTAATGTGCCACGCCGACTCCCTGCACAGCCCCAAAACTCTAGATGGTTCTAGGATGCATCCGCCAACAGAAGGAAACCACGTCCAAAATGGAAGTGACCCAAGAGTCTGCAGGGAAGGCAAAGGAGCATGTCAAAGCATTGCATGCTGACATGAACCGTGAACTAGCACCAGGCAAGGGATTAGAGTAAACAAACAACTCTTTTGGTGGGATCTTGTAACGAGATCCTAATAACGCTTCTGTACCGTGGCTAAAAGATCAAACAGTCCGATCAGAGGTAATTGGAATCAGTCAGATTGGCAATAATAGAAACAAGCAAATGACAATAATGGTACCTGTAAATGAGCCAAATGTCTATTATTTTAATTTCAATAAACTTCTTTGTAACTGAATATTTGTGAATAATTATTGCAAAAGATACAGACTATTTTAATTTTATTATACAAGCATGCACCACAAATGGAATAACCATGATTGATCACACTCCTAATCATCAGAAGTTCAGTTTTTCAATTAATCATGATCTCTATACTAGAGCTTAAAACAAACATATTACACTTTTTTTCTAGGAGTTGCTGGTATTTTGCATGGTTTCCAAAAGACCATTATGGGCAGTAAGACTGAACCCCTTTTTCCCCCTCCTGATCAGATTCTTGTTTCTTTAATCTGATATGAACCAGACCCCTTGTGCCACAGCCTTCTATGTACAGCATGTTATGTTATGTTGATTTGTACAGCACACTAATCACCTGAGAGGGTATCCAGGCACTTAGACAGGTGTGTAGGTGTGTGGTCCACGAGGTGCTTATTCAAAGGGCCAGATATTCAGATTCTTGTGTAACCCAAGAAGTGAGGAGTAGGCTCTGATGGGTTGAAGGAGGTTGTTCCATGTCTTGGGTGCGATTTAGGAGAACGAGCGACCTCCCGTTTTACTTTTGCAGATGCAAGAAGTATATGTGAGTGAGAGTGAGACAGAGCAGAGGTGTCTAGTGGGTTGGCGAAAGTGTTTGCGGCTGTTCATGTATTCTGGTCCTGTGTTGTGTAGGGCTTTGTATGTGCGCGTGAAAAGTTTGAATTGGCTGTGCATGTGAATGGCGAGACAATGAAGCTGTCTGAGGTGTGGTGTGATGTGGGAGAGGCGTGGGAGGTGGAGAATGAGTCTTTTAGCAGTGTTCTGGATGGTCTGGAGTCTGTTAGGAGATTCTGATGTACAGAGTGTTGCTGTAGTACAGCCTGCTGGTGATTAATGCTTGTGTAACGGTCTGTCTGGTGCTCTGAGACAACCATTTGAAGATCTTTTGCAGCATGCATAGGATGTGGAAGCAGTAGGTGCACACTGCGTTGACTCGAACCGTCATGTTGAGCTTGTCGTCTAGGATGATCCCAATATTTCTTATGTGGTCTATGGGTGTTGGCCATAGCTCTGACAGCCACCAAGTGGAGTCCCACGGGGAGGGCTTGTTGCCAAAGAGCATTACTTTCATCTTGTCATTCAAGCTTCAGGCATTTGGTTTGCTTCCAGTCGGCTACCATAGTCATGCAGTTGGTGAAGTTTGTTCTGCTGGTGGCTGTCTTGTCCATCAGAAAGAATACAAGTTGGGTGCCATTGACTGAGGAGATTACAGTGATGTCTTGTGATCGGATAATGTTGTCATTTTGTGTTTGAGATGATCCTGCTGTAATTAAAATGCTCTGTAACTCTCTTCAGTTGGACTAGCAGGTGGAACTTGGCTCATTGATCGTAATGGGCGGTCCCTTTTGGGGTGGGGCCAGGACTGTTTTCCATATGGCTGCTATGCTCTGATTGTGCCCTGCTCATTGGATGCCTGAAACCAGCTTTGTATCTACTGGCTAAACTCTTAAATTCTGTTAAATCTTTTCTTAGGCTTTGCCATCTTCTTACCTCCATACACGATTCAAGGTTCAAGTTGTCAACTTTATATGTCTATGACTGATAGATGTACCGGATACTGGCTTGTGGGTGGCAGAACTTTACAAAACTACCAATGGGACAGGCAAGCTTAAAAAAACAATGATCTGGAATGCGGATAAAAAGATTACCCAGGGTAAAGAGGGAATCAGGTATTCCATCCATCACTTTTTACGCTTTTCATTAGCTCCACTGATGCACCAAATGCTTATATTAAAAGAAAACAGGAGCTTTTTGAGATTCACAAACCAGAGTCACGTTAAAAGAGGTCTCACCCCTGTATTGGCATTCAGGGTCAAAGGTGTCACTCCGATCACCCCTGGCATTTTGGGGAATCAACACCAATGGAACAATATACCTATAGTAAAAAATAATACCCCTTCCGTGACTCAACCGGCTTTATTTTACTTATTTTTGCCGATGTATTTATGTGTTTGTTCTTTACATACAATACTGTACAATACAGCTGTCTCGAGGAGCCATAAAGAATCCGTAAAGCTTCTCGGCAATCAAGCAGATGGTGTTGCTAGAAGAGGGCTGGACGTTTTCCAACCAATCACGTCACGCGTTTCCCCAGTGCTTTCAGAGAGCCAGAAGGCGCGACGCTGAGCCAATGACTTGAGCGACGTGCGTCCAGGGACATCTTAAGGATTTGGGGGGCCCTGGGCCAAACATATTTTGGGGCCCCTGTTCAGGACACCTTTGAATTTATGATCTAATTTGAGCCCATGTTTCCCACGCAGTTTCCGCTTCCTCAGCTGCGCTAGCGATCCAGTTTGCATCATAGGCATTAGCCTATATATTTCCGATGTAAATGGACACGCGCAGCTTACAGCTGTAGGATTCAGGGTTTCCTGCCCTGCTACTAGGTTTTTAATACTTTTTAAATTGTATATGTGTGGCTGAATTACTCTGTGCTTTTTAACAATTTCTCCTACCTATGCGCCCTTGCACTTTACTTGATTCTGCTTGCCTACACCTCCTTAGCTGCTCCGATTCGCATCTCGGTTTTCCTCCAGTCCTGGTCCGCTGCTGCTGATACGCCGATTGTGCGGAGGGCTGGGGCTACTATCGGGCTCCTCACTTCCACCCACGCAGTTTCTGCTTCCTCAGCTGTGTTAGCGATCCAGTTTGCATCATAGGCATCAGCCTATACATTCCAGATGCAAACGGATGCGCGCAGCTGATAGCTGTAGGATTTAGTGTTTCCTGCCCTGCTACTAGGTTTTTATTACTTTTTAAATTGTATATGTCTGGCTGAATTACTCTGTGCTTTTTAACAATTTCTCCTACCTATGCGCACTTGCATTTTACTTGATTCTGCTTGCCTACACCTCCTTAGCTGCTTCGATTCACATCTCGCTTTTCCTCCAGTCCTGGTCCGCCGCGGCTGATACGCCGATTGTGCGGAGGGCTGGTGCTACTATCGGGCTCCTCACTTATGCCTACGCAGTTTCCGCTTCCTCAGCTGCGTTGGCGATCCAGTTTGCATCATAGGCATTAGCCTATATATTCCCGATGCAAACGGACGCGCTAAGTGGACGTGCGCAGCATGGCAAGACTGTCTGCGCCTGGAGGCGTTCAGCGCCGGCCATGCTGCCCAGTTCCCCTCTGGTGAGTTTCTTCCACTATATTGCAATAGGAAAAACTGCTTAGCCTTAGGTGGCTACCATTATGTCAGTGTACAGCCGCTAATCCGAGGTTGGAGGTAGACGTTCGATGCAATAAGTGCAACTGGACTCTCCTCCAGCCCAGGAAACTCGCACCCAATATCCTCCCACGCAACAATAAGTGTAAAAACAATAAGAAAACAGAGGACTTAAAGGCCACCCTTTTAAATTGTCGCTCTATGCAAAAGCATGAACCATACATTTATGGCCTACTTTTAGACGAACAGTCTGATCTTTCATTTCTCACTGAGACCTGGCTGTTTGAAGCCTCCAACGCTACAATCACCTCGGCCATCCCTACGGGTTATAAAATTCTTAGGAGGGACCGATCGAATGGGAAGGAGGGAGGTGTCGCCATAATTTACAATAAAAAACTAGACTGCTTAGGCTTCTGCTGTACTTTATCCCCCATCATAGCAGAGCTGGATTTCTAATTTACAGACCTCCCAGTGCTATTGGAAATGTTATTACTACGCTTAATACAACCACCACCTCCCTGGCCTTAAAATACAACAACTGCCTCATTCTGGGATATTTCAATATACATTTGGACAATGGAAAAGACCCTCAAACAATTTCCTTGTTGGAGGCGCTGCAGGCCTGCAACATGTTTCCATCTATTTCTTTGGCCACCCTTGAGAAGGGCCATACCCTAGACCAAATCCTTCACAACTTTGACATATCAGTAAGCCTACCTCTTCCCATTACCTTGTCTGACCACCTCCTATTAAAATTCGTCATTCCCAACTCTGCCACAACCCCTCAAGCTAACATAGGGCAGAGGGTCTCTAATTACAGGACGTTCCATAAAATATCCATCTCGATGTTAGCAGACGCCCTCGGTCGTTCCTCACCAAAGCTGTCTGGCTGCCCCGACTCGGACGCCCTCTCAATAGATTCATGGCTCCGAACCAACATTGATGCAGAGGTACCGGTTGTTTGCCGCTCCTCAAAGAGGTCAGCCCCACCAGCTCCATGGTTCAACGATCCCCTCAGATCTTGCAACAAAAAATTATGGAAAAATTGAACGGAAATGGCATAAATCTTATCTACCTGAGGACAGGAAGGTGTATAAAGACACCTTAAAAGCTCATTACATTCTCGTCAAAGCAGCCAAGAAAAACTTCTTTCAAACCAAGATAGAAAATGCCCAAAATAAGAGTAAGGAAATCTTTAGCATAGTTAAACGCTTTACTGCCCTGAAAGCCGGCACAAAGGATGGGCCATGCACTGAAGAATGGTCTAAGTAAATAGTTGAATTCTTCCACAAAAAGATCTCCGTGATCCAACAAGCCTTCACTAACATCTCAGAGGAAGAACTGACCTTCTACCTTAGTTCTAATAGCAAATTAATTTCACCTCTTGGATCCTCCATCTTTACTAGCTTTCCCTTAGTTTCAGCTTGAAGAGTCACTGACCCCTCTCCAAAGCATTACGTCTGGCTCTCCTACTGACCCAGGGCCAGGGAATATCCTGAACCTATTAGCTCCCACCATACACCCCACAGTAAACCAGCTTTTTAATGCTTCTCTCTCTCCTCAGGCAACATGCAGAAATTATGGAAGGATGCTAAGATTCTTCCACTGATAATAAAGGCTAACGCCAAACCGACGGACCCTGCCAACTACAGGCCAATCTCCCTTCTTCTGACCCTCTCCAGAGAACTAGAGAAGCATGTAAACAAGGCCCTCAAAACCACATTGAAGATGGGAAGCTCCTTCATGAGTCCCAATCCGGTTTTAGGGCTAACTACAGTATGGAGCCCGCTCTGCCGGAAGTGACTGACTTTCTCAAGGGTAAGCTGGACCAGGGAGGGAAGGCTGTTCTGATACTGCTTGATACGTTGGCAGCCTTTGATATGTTCCCACATGAGAGGCTCCTGGAGAGACTTGCTGACATCGGTCTGGGGGGGGACTGCCTTAACATGGATGTCATCCTTTTTGGTAAATAGATCTCTGGACATCTGGCTCCCCCCTTTCTCATCCCCAGTTTCAGCCATGAATGTAGGTGTCCCTCAGGGCTCCATTCTCAGTCCTACCCTTTTTAATATATATCTATCCCCCTTGCATTTCTGGTAGAGGAAGAGGGCACCAAAATTGTTTCCTATGCTGATGACACTCAGCTGATTTTTACGTGTGAAAAAGGAACCGACTTTGACGGGGCAATGATTAGGTCTTGCTTCACAAAGGTTTTTAACTGGCTTAAGATCAATCAGCTGAAGTGCAATCCTGACAAAACTGAAGTTGTTTTCTTTGGTAATCCAGAAATGCCTGACTGGAGCTCTTGGTGGCCAAAAGATCTGCCGCCCCCGCCCGCTGAAAAGGAGAAAGTCAAAAACCTAGGAATTGTCATAGACAAGACACTCCATGCGCTTTCAAATTCAAAATCTAACTGGCGCTTGCTTTGGCATACTCTGGATGCTAAAAAAACTCCTGCCACTGTTACCGCTTGAGAGCAGAAAGATCGTGGTGCAGGCTCTGGTGACATCAAAGCTTGACTATGTCAACAGCTTGTACCTCGGTCTTCCCAAATCCCTTATCCAGCGCCTACAAGTGGTACAATACGTGGCGGCCAGAGCCATCCTGAGACCTAAACCCAGATCTAGTATGACCCCTATTCTTAAGCCTCTCCGCATAAAAGAACGGATCGACTTCAAAGCGATGACCATCTTCTTTAAAGCTTTCCATGGCATAGGAGCCGGCTACATAAATAAGCGTGTTAATCGCTACACAACATCTAGACCCCTAAATTCTTCCAATGCCAACCTGGCCATCATGCCTAAAATATGCAGTGCCCACATTGGAGGCAGATCCCACGGCTTTCTAGGCGCAAAATTGTGGAATAGCCTCCCTGAGTCTCTGAGACTAACTACAGACCTACTCTCTTTCATGGAAGAACTTAAAAACCTGGCTTTTTGATAACTGATGGGTCTTTTATGCACGTTTTCCTCCCACTGTAATGCGCCAGGACACTCTAGTCTGAGTAGCTGTGCGCTTTATTAAATACACTATTTCATTTCATTAGGTCCCTGACAGTGCAAAGAAACACTCGTCCAAATTCTAAGGGCCTTATTTATGAGGCCTTGCTTCACTTTTATGCCGCTGGTGCGTCACTTTTTGTGAAGCACCGGCAGCGTAAAATATGTGCAATGTTACGCCCTATTTACAAAGTGACGCATCTAGGCAGATGCTTCACTTTGTAAACCCCTGCACCACATTATACCTGCGCCAGGCATAATGTATGCAGGGTGGGTGTTGCCCCGCAAAATGCCTCGTAGAAGTGGCGCATTGAAATCTATGAGAACTCAGTGCGCCGCTTCTAGGACGCCATTGCGTCAATATCTTACACCTGCCTCACAGCAAGCGTAAGACTGATGCAGGCCCATTCACATGGGGCTTGCCCAATGTGAAAGGACACATTGCTGGAGTTGCGTCTATTTTCAGACACACCCCAGCAATGCATCACTTTTGCGCGTACAGATACGTCAGAAATACTGACGTATCTGTAACTCCTTGCGACATGATGCGTCATACAGTAAATATGACACATCCATCATGTCGCAAGGAGAGTGCAGTAAGAAGTGACGCAACCCTGTTTTCACACAGTGATGCATCACTTCTCATAAGTAAGGCCCTAAATGTGTTTACATCTAATATTCAGGGATAGATATGTGAGTTTTCAATATTGTAACACAGCAGCAGCTCACCAATATTACTGCAAATAATCTCTGTGACGCCCTCCCATTTCTTATATGTTAGGCCTTGTTTTGATCTAAAATAAACTTTTTTTTTATGTATATTGCATGAAACATAAACACAAAATTTCTCTGCAAAATGGCTGTACTAGACTCTCACACATCAGGTACATAAGAAATAAATTAAAGGAAACCAATATTTAAAACAAACTGTTTAAGAAATATTCAAGGTCATTAGGGCAAAACTCTGGAGAATGGAGCTGAATGTCAGGGGGCCCCCTGAAAGGCTGGGGCCCTGGGCCAGAGCCCCATTTGCCCATGCATTAAAACGTCTCTGCGTGCGTCATCAGAAGACAAGAATGTGGCCGCGCGCGTTGGCTCAGACTTTCAGAGGCCAGCAGGACAACCTCGAGAAGGCGCGGGGGAAAGTTAATGGTCGTTCTTTGAATGTTTCAGATGGCAAAAGTAAAAGCCAGACTTGCAAGAACCAAATGTAAACAAGAAGCAAGAGGATAACCAGCCGATCTGAGACAAGAAAAAGGGCGCTACAGGCTTGAGTACAAAAACACCATATGGTTCTTCTAATGTGCTTTCCGCAGGAGACACAGACACAGCTAGTCTTCAAGGGCCCCATTCGCAAAGATATTCGAAAAAACACGCTTGAGTACAGCTTTGGAAATTTCTAGAATTTTCCACGGCATTAAAGGGATGACCGCGAGCTTCGTAGGTTGGAATGGCGCAGCTTGGGTGCCGTAAGCCCTAGTGCAAGCTGGGAAAATGGGCCCCTCCCCGGCCCTTCGGCTAGGTGACAGTCATAACTATGGCTTCCCGTTGGGCCACGCCGTCGTTGTACCTGCTGCAGAACTCATTGCCATGACCCTGGACAACCTGGTCAAACAAGAGGCCAGAAAGAACTTCCTGGTGCAGCAACAGATGACGACATGAGTAGACCAGAGTGCTGTTTCTGTGCATCCTAGGAGTGAAGCAGAGTACACCGTGCATCTTAGTACTCTTATTTGTTACTGCTGTTATTAGATTCTTTAAATAATGCTTTTATTTTTATATGCTACAACGTTAGTGTTTCAAAGAGATGAGGGGCAAGATGTACGACCCTAAATTGCATGCGCAAACAAGTTTGTGACCCGTTTGCGCATGCAAAATGGCCATGGGCCATGTACAATTCCTAAATTGCGACATGCTATTTAGGAATTGCGAGTCGCAATTAGGAAGGGGCGTTCCCTTCCTAATTGCATCCGCAAATCAATGTAGGAATGTTTTGTGACCGCAATTGCAGTGGCAAGACACTTGCAAATTACCACCCTGCAGTCGTAATTTGGAAGGGATCCCCAGGGGACCCTTCCACTTAGTGACTGCCTCTAAAATATTTTTTACAGGCAGGCAGTGGTCCAGGGACCACTACCTGCCCTTAAGAAATTAGGCGAAAATGGTTCATTTTTTTAAAAAATGCATCCCGATTTCCTTTAAGGAAAACAGGCTGTATTTAAAAAAAAAAGCTGCTTTATTTAAAAGCAGTCTCGGGCATGGTGTTCTGCTGAGCCCAGCAGGCCACCATACCTGGGAGGGCCTGCCATTACCAATGGGCTCGCAGATTGCAAGAGGCTCATTAATATTAATGAGCCTGCCAATTTGCGACCCCATTGGGAATCGCAAACAGTGTTATACATGGCATGGCAAATTACACCTCGCTTATTGCGACTCGCAAATGAGTCGCAATGTGCGAGGCGCAATTTTGCTGGTCGTACATCTGGTCCTTGGTGTGTTTGTTAGGTTGGGGCTGTAGTGGCGCGGCATAGGGGTAGCAAACAGAGCAGAGGTCGACGTCATGAGCCAGGGCTGGGTTATTCCAAATCAGAGTCTTAAGCCTCGCGTGGGCGGAGAACAGCCTGTGTAATGCGGCCTTTTATTTCATCACAACGCCTCACTGGGCGATAGGGCCGTTGGTGTCATGCAGGGTGTGACAGCCACTAGGTCTGAGCGCGTGGAGGGGCCTTCACAGCTTAGGAAACACCTCATCGGCCAAAGGCCAGACAGTGAGGGGCGTCATAGCCGCCGGACTGGGGCGCACCAACCTCGTGGCAGCTCAGGATTGCAGGTGGATTGTAGTGGCGAGCGTTGCCAGTGTAGTGGCGCGGCTGTGCAGCAACTTTAATAAATGGTGATGCACACGGTTGTTAACTGGTTGCAGTGTCTCTAAACTGACCACGCCCGTTTTACACAGGCTATTTATTCCCAGTCAGACGTGAGCGTCGGACCAAACCAAAATTATTCACGCCCTCGGAGTATTGTCCCTAAATCCCCCTCCTCGGTCATCCCACATGGTGTTGTCTAGAACACCGCAGCACTACTGAGGCTATGCAAAAAAAAAAATCTTCTTCCCATATTTAGGTTAACTTTCCACCTTTTCATCTTCTCTCTGCATCTGAGCTCCCCGCTTTCACGGTCCCCTTCAGCTGATGTGCACTTCAGTACATCCATCTTTTTCATTCTGCACGTCTTTATTTCAATGCCTTTGTCTCTCCCCATCTCTGTTTTGTCTCTCCTTTCTCGTCTCTCCTCTTTACTCTTCTTCAGTTCTTCTGCCTTTCTCTGTTTTCTCTCTCTTTTTCTCATTCTCTCCCTTTCTGTCTCTCCCTCTACCAATTGAATACATAAGTAAACCATTGAAGACAGAGAGCAAACAGACAGTTTCAGGCTGGGCAGTTTCTCCAGCGAGAACAGAGAAGCACAATATTGTATTTTACGTGCACGTGGACTGGTGCATTTTCAATGGGAAAACAAATGTACAAGTAACAAAGAAAAAAATAATGTGGGTCAACTACTCACTGCGGATATGGGCGAACTTGAGGTCACGGTGGTGGCAGTGAAAGGCCAGACGAGGAAACAACTATTGATGCCATCTTCCACTTGCAGGTCCCCCACAGGTTCTTGAATGAGTGGATAAAGTGGGGAGAGCTGCTTTCAATAAACTCCCACTCTTAAGATGTGTGGATACTTTCCCTTGTGATCTATCAAAGGGGTGTCCAACTTTGGTCCAGTTGTGCTGGCTCTGTTCCAGATTTTAAGGTTACCCTTACAGAAAATATACAGACCACAGAGCTAATGATAACTGCTATGTAGCGCTATTGTTTACCATGAAAACCTGACCTGGACCTAAGCTGGAACCATCTGAGCCATTTAGCACTTCATACCGGCACAGTCAGGCTTTAAAATAGTAACACACCTCAGTAACTTAATGCGCCTGCTGTAATAGTCCAAGTGTAACATGCATGTTATGTTATGTTATGTTATGTTATTTATTTTTTTGTATAGCGCAACGGTTACTCAAAAAGAGTGTCCCGGCGCTTTTAGGTGAGAGAAACAGACTTCAGAATAACACAACACAACGAAAACAGGTTAGAAAGAAACACACAAAAAAACAAAACTACTGGCGGGCCTATTGGGAAAACAGCCAGGTTTTAAGACCTCGTCTAAAATCAAGGAGAGTAGACGCCCCCCGCAAAGGGAGCGGAAGTGCATTCCACATCAGAGGGGCCAACAAACTGAAAGAGCGGCCCCCAAGGCGAGCCCTCTTCACACGCGGAACAGCCGCCAAGAGTAGAGATTCTGACCTCAGCGAGCGAGTCGGATGGTAGAAGGTCAGTCTCTTTCGAAGATGTTTAGCTCCCACAACATGGAGCGCTTTGTAGGCCACAGTTTTGTAGACTGAGATAGTAAGATATCTTTGAGTATTCACACTTTTGTAGCACTTGTATACAGTTGCAACGTTAGGCTATTTTGTATAACGGGACTCTACACTTATGAGAACATATTACAGTTATGTTTGTAAAAGTAGAAGTTTTGTAGCGCACTGAGATGTATCATTTTAATGAATCCTCCAAAAAGTGTTCTTAGTCAGTAGCGGCTGCTACCGATCAGGAGTGGTGAGGCGGGGTGGGGGTAGGAGCGGGCAGGAAATAAAGAAAAAACACTTGCTTGGGGCAGCCGGCCACAACCTCTCCTCAGTCCTCTTCTTCCTGTCTCTGCCGGAAGCAGGAAGCGCCCGGGCTCTCAGGCTCCCCATAGCCAATCAGAATGCTGCAATGCAGCTTTATGATTGGTCTGAGCGCCGTAGTTCACACAGGTAGGCTATGCATGTTCCTCACCAGGCTGTGTAAAGCAAGTGCGGTGGTAAAGGTGCAAAGTGTGTCGGACTAATTGGCCGGCCCGAGAGGGCTGGGCAAGCAGTCATGCGCACTTAAGGAGTGCCAATCACTCCTCTCCCTGCTCTGGCCAGCCCTGCCCCGAGAGCCACTTACTTCAATAGGAAAAATAAAATGATAATAAAGATACGTTATTATCATTTTGTTTTTCCTTTTGGGCAGTGGGGCGACGCTCCTGCACATTAGCGGAGGAGCTGCCACTGTTGTTATTACTTAACAAATGTTATATGATTATTATGTAGGTGCAAAATATTGCCAATTGATCTGATTGGAAAGTGTTGTATGTGCCTTGTTGACATAGGCGTGGATTACTAATGCGCTGTAGGATGTTGTGATATTTATCAAACCCTTTAAAAACCAAAACTCCGAGGTTCAGAATTTAATGAGTGTGATAAATAGCACCTATTACTGAGGGCTAGGGGCTTAAACATTGGGCATAACATGCAGATATTGGAAATTTCAGCACCAAAATCCACTTGTCCCACCATCTATTGGGCCTTCCCCCTTTTGCATTTTTTTCAGGGGAAACATCCATAGATGGAGTCTTTATCTTAAGCAATACATGCCAAGTGCAATAAAGGTTGCAGCACATATTTGTGTAGAAATAATTAATTAACAAGGAACTAGTAATAAAGGCCAAAGAATGGTCTCTCCTCAAATTTTATTATATAATTTGATCCTATGATTTAAAGACTTGCTTTATAGCTGTATTTTTTTAGATTGCCCTTAGTGTCACAAGGAGACAGGTCAGTCTAGCATCTCTGGAGGCCTAAGCCTAGATTCCCAGAACAGCTAAAGTAACAGCCATTGGTGGAACACAAACACAACAAAAATGCCTCTTGCCTGGAGTGGTCCTTGGACGGCGGCACCTGCACTTCACCGCCGCTGCTCAGCTTAGAGGGTCTGGGGTCCTTATTTTCACTGACACGCCTGAGAGGAAACACTCTGATTCAGCATCTACCGTCATGGTGGTGGAAGCAGGACGCCAAGTGCTGCAGTAAAAGCGAACGAATGAAGCGGATGAACCCGATTCAGGACTCGAATAAAACAAAATCAGCGATGTGGGAGACGTAAATGCTGGGACTGGAAAAGAGCGATACTGATCTAACAGCCAGAGGCAGGGTTTGCTTGCGTTGCATGGTAACTGGGACCTTGCTGACTTCACTGGGTGAGTGGATGGGGGACTTAACCCTACGGTAGAGTGGAGACAATTGTTGAGGTGCAAAGGTGCCCTTTAGCAATTTTTTTTTTTTTTTTAAGCAAAAAAGGACTATGAAAACATATACTCATCGAAATTTCCCACACAAACATAAACAGTCCTGTGTAAACATGTAAAGCAAAAAATTATCAGGACTTCCTGGGTGAGTTGAAGCAGACACAAGTGGTTCATCAAGATCTATGGTCTCTGAAAAAATATCTAAAGAGTTTTTCATGCATCCTGATGAAGGAGCACTGATTCGGGAGCATTTGAAGAGATTGTAACATCACAGAACTTATTCCAAATCAAAGTTCAACTCCCACCACATTGGGTGATTCACAGCTCCAATGAGAACTCGGGGGGAGAAGCTGGACAGTGAAGCTTCCAGACAAATATGAGGCAAGGAAACACAGCACAGATGCTCGGAGGCCCTAGTGGGAGATCAGTCAGATCCCCTTTCTTGAAATCTGCAAGGCGAGGATCTTGCAAACAAGGAAGCAGACAAGAATCTAAAACGGGATTATGCCCCTTCTCTCAGTTTTTCGACTTGCCCAAAGGCCCTAATTTAGTGAGCAATCCTCCCTCCTTGCAGATTACAGTACATAGGCCTAGTCAGGAGGTCCTTTCTAGCCCAAAGGACATTGGGTTGAGGCAAGAGTCCATTTCTCTCCAGAATTGTGCACCTTTAATGGAATTACATAAAGACTCCTCAATGGCTCCCCAACCTTTTAAGCAACTGCTGGAGACAGTTCTGCAAAAGATAAGAGAATTCAAGTCCTCTCAAGTACTGAAACATGTGAACTTTCAAAATCAATCATGGGGTATTGAACATAAACTTTCTCTCATCACCGACTGGCTCAAGGAAGTCGAACTGATAGTTTTGGATCTTGAAGATTGAAGGATGAGGAGGGTTAGACGTGCTTAGTGGTGTGGTAATTGCAGTGATATACAAGCATTTACAATGCAATCGGTCTCGCTTTTGGGACCTTATATGTATTTAGCTATGCAGCACATTAGCCTGGGTGCTGAAACATCTACTGATCTTTAACATGGAGGGAAAGTAAGCACCAAACTGCGTGACACGCCAGGTATGGAAACACATGGAGAGAAATATTGCCTTTCAGCGGGAAATGGTACAGTCCAAAGCTCTGTTTTTAATATATTACTGTCTGTGGGTGCTCGTGGAAGATAATTTCTATGGACTGGAATCTAGAGAATGCTAAAGTGATTCTGGTATTTTACTGACCTCTGCTGGTTGTTTTCTATCAAGAAAGTTAAATAGAGGCAGTTGCCAGAAAAACAGAAAAAGAAAGTCCCGCAGTAGAAAGCAATTCTGGTATTTTACTGACCTCTACTGGTTTTCTATCAAGACAGTTAAATAGAGGCAGTTGAACAGAAAGAAAAGTCCCTAAGCGGAAGCAGACAAGTCCTAGGGCTGATCTCCAGAGCCCACAAAGTATATACACATATAAGTATATACTAAAATATATAAGTATATACTAAAGTATATACAAGAGGTCTTAAATGCTCGACCTAAAAATTAGGGAAAAATAACTTAAAGCTGGTATTTATTTTCCACTTATTGCTTACTATAAACAGTAAATGCAAAAAGAAAACATTTTACAGCCACCCTAATGACCTCTGACTGATAAAGTAAACAAAGACAGAAAGAGCATGTTAAAAACGAATACAGATCAATTCGTAGAAGTATTATTTAGGAACCAGAACCGGGCCTTAGTGGGCTTAGAGGGGAGTGCTCCTTGGTTTCGTGCACTATTTGACACTTTGACACATTATTCATTTGTTGAGTGCGGTCTCAAATAGCCTCTATCCTCAGTCTTTTGGTTTTCGTTATTTAAGGATATATAGAACAGCCTGGGTTGATACTTATTTAATAAATGGAATACACTTCCAATTTCAATTATTGGGTGATTAGCTTTAATTCGGATGAGATCCTGCCGTTTTTTAACTTTCTATTTTCTTCTCCCCCATGAATTTTTTAAGCAGATAGAAAGCTTGATTTCTGCATTTTTATGGGTACACAAGTCACCCCGACTAGCACTTTATATACTAAGCTAACAGAAGATGGTGGATTAAGTCTTCCAGATTTAGAGCAGTACTACCGTGCTACTTTTGCACATTTCTCTGTGCGCTGTTCTAATGACCAATTGACATGCGATACAACAACATTTTTTGAATCAAATGATGTTTGAGTATAACGTTCCAGATTTTTTGCACCTGCTAAAGTCATCCAAAAAAATAAGATATAAAACTTTGCTTTGGGTCCTAAAAAGAAAGCATGTTTTATTTTGTGCATTTTCAATTCCATATTATAATTCATTAACTCAGTTGCAGGACGCAAGGCTATATTAGATCAGCTGCTTTTAGAAACTCATATGGTCCAAAAAAAGAGCCTTAATGGTTTCAACACTTTGGGTAACTTTCTCAAACAGGATAGATGGAAAACCTAGGTGGAGATAGAGTCACAGATTAAGTATTCAAAAGCCTTCATCATTGGTAATTGAATCGAGTATGTGAGTTATTAAAGGTATTAGATCATGAAGCAATACAGGCAGATTTGGTTGAAGATCCGGTAGGTAATAAGATCAGTACGTTTTTGGAAAACCAGAATCCATGAAGCAAAAAAGACCAATTCCTTTCTTAAATGGGCTGAGAATTGGCATACGTATGAGGGAAGCATTGTGTCTCAGGAATCCTGGACCAGGATAAATCGCTACAATTTCTCAGTGTTGATAGCAGCAAATTTTCACAGGATGCACTTTTATACGAAGTGGTTATTATACATGACTTCTGTTTGTGTATACAGTTTTGTTCCCCAAGTCCCGCCACATTCCTTCAGATGTTTACACATGGCAGGTAATTGAACTCATCTTATCTTTACATGCCCAAAGTTATTTGGATATTGGTAAGTGTTGGACTTCAAATGCATGTAGCTGCCACCTTCTAGCATTGTGCGAGTTAGCATTTGCGGCACCATGTTATCTCTTCGCCGCCATTTTGTACTGTGATCAAAATAAGCTTCTGTCTTGTAGAATGTTTGCCTCAGCAAAAGCTGCTTCAAATTACTTCTTATCATATTCAAGGTTTGATTCTAACGTACTAATGAATAGCTTGCTCTGTGTTTGCATGCCTTTCCTCTCTCGTAGCCCTGCTCCCACACTAGAGAGTGTTGAGCTCGAACAAGACGAAGTTGAGAATGTGATAATATGTACCCATTCTGCAGGTGGTACCTCATCCTTCTGTACCTCCTTTGTTCACCAGTGCCCGAGCTGGAAGATTCCAGCCTTGTCGGGACTTTAGTGTGTGGAAGATGCATATTATGTTTTTACGAAGTGTTCTGAAGTCAGTCCCTCGGCAGCTATCTCATGAGGCTGGCCAGACAGGGCTCCGCTGCAGCGCATTACTAATAAAATTACTTGGTTTGTATTCTCTACTATCTTCCCGACTCTTCATTTCTTGGAAGGCAGAGAGGTGGTTGCGACTGCGAGTGATACAGGTGGCCCGATTCGGGTCATTTCCTTCATAAGGAATCTCTCTGCATTGTGAACCGATACTGGGATTTACCATTCTTACAGAATCTCAGGTAAATTTATTGGGGCACTCTTCCAGCCTGGAATTGAATAAAAAAATTACTAAAAGTATTTTTATAGTAACATTAGTGGTTCGTTCATTCATTTAGCATTATTGGCAAGCCTCTCATGTGCCCTCTGTGGAACATTGAAAATTAAATTGATAAGAGTAAGATATTGTGAGAAGCTTAATACTTTGAGGTCAGGATCAATGGCAAAATATGTTGAAATTTGGGAAGACTTCATATAATTAGCTATTGAAGTTGGATGCAGTAACTGTACTTATACGATTATGATTCAAGAATTGGGCTCTTTACTGAGCAGATGCATTTCGAAATGAATTTGTAAATATACTGATTTTGCTTTCTCCAATAAAAAAAACCTCTTGCCTCTTAAGTAACCTGTAGTTATTGTCCAATTCAATGGTACTCATTTTATCACAATGGAAGAATTTGGAAAAGTAGTATATCCAGTCCAGGTTCAAGCCTGGGTACTGTTGGGTTCACACAGAAAGCGCCACAGGAAGTGCTCATCCCACTGAGCTACCAAACTGCTTAAGGATTTGCACATCTTGCTCTTTCTCTGCTCACAGTGGACATAGATTTGCAAAATCTGAAAGTCAATCCCAAATGAGGCAGGATAACATTGCATCAGAAATGAATATTGTTTTTAATGTGAAAACTCTAATACAAATTGTGGTCAATTGTAACTGAAAACAATTAAATGGATTTTAAACACAAAAGTAATGAAGTGAGGGCTGACAAGATGGCTACATTGGTAAAGGTGCCAGTGCAACTAGAACCCATACCACTCACCAGCCACCCTCAGACTCCTCATTCACATGTACCCACAGCTGACTTCACCAACTTGGCAGTGGTCCCCTGCGCTTGCTACATTTGAGCTGCTTTGTACTGAAAGATGGATGGTGGAGCAATCAAATTATAAAGAATGTTGCTTAATGACAAACAGGCGCCTGCCATACCATGGAGTACAGACCCTCTAGAATCAGTGCTCCTCTGTGCCCCCTAATCCCCCTGGGCCCTGGTGCCACTGCACTAGTGGCACCCTGGGCCAGGTGCCACTGCACCACTTTTAGGTACGCCACAGGTAGGTTGCCTAGAGTACTGGGAAAATATGTGAGGATTGAATTTCCATTTAGCAAATGCAAAGACGTGTTCACAGGCCAAATTTTACCAAGTGTCCAATTAGGGAAGTGAATAAGTCTCCCATGAGTACACAGCACTTGTTATCCTTTTGTTCTCCTGAGAATTGCTTTCTTCTGTGGGGAGTCTCCCTCTCAGTCCTCTCCTGGGAAAGGAATTTCATACTTCAGTAGTGTAAGCAGACTGTCTCTGTACTGGGGAAGTGGAGGTTGGCAGGCACAATGGAGGCACCGGTGAAGAGATTCTCTCCTCTCCGCTCCACAAACACATCTCCATCGGCATACAGGGTCAGGGAAGACATTACCACACAAGCACTCCATGCTACGAGAACGGAAGCAGCGCTTAATTTGAGCCAGTGTGTCACAGGCACTCATTTTTGAGGAGCGGCAGGTATTTTTCTGCCTCAGACATTAACCGAGAACAAAAGAGACAAACAGAACTAAGCAGAAAGATGAAGGAAGAGAGAAGGAAAACTGCCATAAAGGGAGACAGCAGGAACCTGCAAGAGTGAGATACAGGGTCAGGGAGTGTCTGGTAGAGGAACAGAGAGGCAGGAGGTGGTTTCAAAACAACGCTGTCTGGGTGTCAGGTGCTTGGTTACTGTCTGGGGTGTAGCAGGGAGTCAGATTTTCAAATCAGGAGCTTGTGGTCCTAATAGCCTTCAGAATGGTGCATAGAGTTTCAACTATGATTGACTACAACAGGCAGCCAGCAGACAACTCAAAGGGCTGGTTTCACATAGTGATGCTTCTAAGGATGTAGCCATCATTTGGCCACCTGACTTTTAACCGTTTCAGCTTATCCTTGAGCTTTCATAGGGGGCCCTGGTGGGCTATGTTATGTTCACTCAGCTGCCTCAAGAGCCGGGCAAACATAAACTTCCCTTGACACTTGGTTAGCAGGAGTGAGAACGTGTTTTGAGATTTGGAAGAGGACAAAGACAATAAAAGAGTCAATTTTGTATCCAAAGTTACCATAGGAGAGAAAGTCGAATGTATGAATGTATATGAGAGCAGAGTATGTCAGTCAGTCAATAAAACTTTTTTCGGCTTTTTTACAACCATAAAAGTATACAACAAACAGCATCTCATTCACTAAAAATAAGCAAGACAGTATCATAGAATATGTAATACATCTTCTACAAGCCTATGCAACAAACTTTCTTTAAAATAGAAGATAAATATCTTAAAATATGTTAAAACCAATTATTCCATTCTTAAGGCGCATAAACCTTCTGGTATGTCTTGCCCAATACTTCTGTCCTTTAATAACTCAGTCTCCTAATAGCTTAAAGGATCTAGATTTCATCAGTACTCTTTACATTTAAGGAACATTTTAACTTGATTTATATATTTCCCAATAGCACAGGCTATATCTAAGTTCATCATTCCCACTAAGAGATTTACAGCTTGCTTCCTGTTTTTAATATCATATTTTTTATAAGTCGGACCTAATATCTATTTTCGTATATCTAACATCTAACATCTTCAAGCAATCTAGTAAAATATGTAAAATATCACAGGTAGTACCCAAAGTGCAAGTGCATTTTCCATTGCTATCTATCATTAAGTTTTTAACCCCTTTATTCGCGTAACAGGGGTTTAGCCCAATTCTCAATCTTAGCACTTCACGCCGTAACAGACAACTAGGTAATCTGTCTATATGAGAGCAGAGTAATGGAATACAGAAAGCATGGAGAGAATGAATTATTGATATCGTATGTAAAACCATATGGTGCAGTAAGCACAGCAAAAATTGCAAGATGAGTTACAAATGTCGTGAAGGAAGGTGGCATTGATGTGGATACATTCAAATCGCATTCTTTGCGAGGTGCAATGGCGAGTAATTTGTATTTCTCTGGTGGTCGGCTGGAGGAAATTTTGAAAGCAGCTGACTGGTCCAATGTGGTTATTTTTGCAAAGCACTATTTTAGACCAATAAACAATAAACATGCGTCAGATGTAGCATTAAAGAGCTTTCAACATGCATAATGGTAGCCTCTGGTCTTGAATTGAAATGGCGATCCTCCAAGCGAAGTGAAATGAGAATCAAGATTTCATTAAAGACACAGAGGCTATCATTATCCCACCCTCCTACCTCCTTAGATGATGAATAAAAATCAAGAAGGGTGAAAGGGGAGAAATTGAAATATCAGTGAATAGGAAAAGTCTTTAAAAAAATGTGTATGGTTAATATATCGAGGTTGTTTTTGCAATTATAAAGGTTATGTGGAGAAAGAAGAATGTTGATGGGATCGGTGTTTTTTTCTCTCCGCAGACTAGCCAGCAAGGAAGACGGTTTGGAGGGCATCGTGATGGATAAAGAAGATGGAGATATGGTGGAAAACAGGAAGGATGTTCGCAAATTGAAAGAGAAAGAATGTTCAGTACATGGGATATTTATGGACTGGGATGTTCTAGTTATAGCGTTTTTTGATTGTTATAAGGTTCTTTAAAGGTGCTGCAGGAGTAGTATTAAAAGATATAATGCATAATGGTAGCCTCTGGTCTTGAAATGAAATCCATCAGAGAATAGAGAATTGTGGACTTATACCCTTGAGTATGGTGTTGTTTTGTGCCACGAGTGATAGATTTATGTCATATATAATCTTCAGGTTGCATTCTTTCTTTACTAAGGCAGTGGTAGGCACCAGGATTGTGGTCTGCATCTCTCAGCACAGGATAGGCGAGGAGGTCTCCTCTCATAGTTTGATTTGTGTTACCCTTTGTATTGACGACACCTCAGCCCCTATGTATGACATCTGATTTCAGTGGCAGAAGGAGCATTTACACTCTATTGAGCTACTGACCAGATCTAACCTTGCATTACCTATGAGTGTATTGTAATGATCTAATATGAAGTTATAGAAATCATTTCCTCACCTTTACATTAGTATGATATGTCAAAGAAAAATAAAACTGCAGCACAATTGCTTTATTTTTCATTTACAATAATTCCACTGGTCTTACAATTTTGGCTGCTAATATTGTGATCCATGTGTAGCAAATTCTGGTTAACCTCAGCTGACATTTACCGGCATAAGTGATTAGACTTATGGGCACTAAGAAGTAGAAGGATCTGCTTGAGATCACACAGTGTATCAAGCATTGAAACAGAGCCTTTATATTTTAATTTGTGGTAATAATCCTATGCTATGCAACAACTAGTCTTTAGATAAATCCAAAATGAAATGACAAATCACCTTACAAAACAAGCAGTAACCCACTTCCCTTTGTAGATCTACTTTCAGATTTGACCATCTGACTATAAAGCTGCCATTGTCACGTCTCAGAGCTATAGAAACACAACTGCACTTGATTAGATTAAACCCTCAATTTCTCATTCTAAAATAGGTGCTAAGACCTGCTTTTAGTGGGGCTGAGTATATCGGAGACTGTTTTGAGGTTTGCTTTACTTGAGAGCAAACTTTGCCTTAGTCAGAGCAGTAGTTAGCTGACCCCCTGAATACTTCTTAGCAGTCAACAGTCAGAGGTTACTGATCAACCTCGGCGTACCTTCATAATCCTTGAAGAATCTTGAATATTCTGAGAGCCCAAAAGGCCCAGCTGTTGAATTATCAGCCTGAAGCGTTCTCGCTGATCCTCCTGCTGCTTTTTAACCTCCAACACCCCAGTCCTGAGGAAGACCCCACTCACAAGGCATCAAATTAACTGTTTATTTAGGGGTCGAAACGTCAACACTGCTCTTTCCTTGTGTTCAGACACTGATGACAGAGATTTATTATCTGCATCTGATACACCGTGTTATGACTTATCATTTCTGTACTTGCCAGACATCTGTCTGGATAGGCTGTAAATATTGATTGTTGATGTATATATGCTCACTAGCTACCTTCCTTTTGCACATCACCTTCCCCACCCTTTTCATGCAGTCTCTACCCCTCCCTTTTGCACCGGTTTTCATAAACATTTAATCCTGAAATACATTGTTGTTTATAATCTGGATAACATCCAACATTGTGATGAAATAAAATCACAACCATTGATGGTGAATGATTTCACTGGTGGTGTCTAATTTTGATTAAAGTAACAATGTTCTTCTCTTGCTTTGTATAATCTGTGACTGTCTACCACTGTGACATTACCTTTTTGTAACATTAGTCAGAGCAGTAGGCGTAGAGTGGGTTGATCAGAGGCTTTGTTTAGCAAAAATACACACAGGAATGGAACAGCTTTTATAAACAGGTGAGCCTTCTGAGTAAGTTCAGGTCGCAAGTGGGGACTGCATAAGAATTTTAACAGAGGGACTGCCCTGCAGCTAAAAACGTGGCTGCCAAGCACCGAAGGTCAACAGAAGAGGATGCCTCATTGAGCCTGTGGAGGTTTAACAGATGGTAAAGTTCAAAGATTGGTCCTATCAGTAAAATATTTTCCCTGGGGAAAAACATGTGAAAGGTGATGAGGCTGAGGGTCTTGGAGTGTAACTTGTCCCACAACAAAAGATTCTTCCATGCCTGGAAGAGAGGGATCATGTTAGTAAGAGATAGTTCCAAGCCTGGAAGGGAGGAATCATGCCAACTAGAGAGTGTTCCATTTTGAAAGGGAGGGATCATGCTATGTAAGATCTGAGAGAGAAGGATCATTTCAAAAGGAGACATTTTCATGTCTGGAAAGGAGGGATCATGTCAACAAGATATCATTCCATGTCTGGACGGTATGGATCATGTCAACAAGAGATCATTCCGTGTCTGAAAGGGAGGGATCATGTCAAAAGAGATAATTTTATGTCTAGAAGGGAGAGATCATTTCAACAAGAGATCGTTCCATTGCTGGAAGGGAGGGATTACATCAACAAAAGTTTGTTTCATGCCCGGAAGAGAGGGATCATGTCAACAAGAGATCATTCCTTGTCTGGATGGTATGGATCATGTCAACAAGACATTGTTCCATGTCTGGAACAGAGGGATCATGTCAAAAAGAGATAATTTCATGTATAGAAGGGAGTGATCATGTCAACAACAGATCATTCCATGTCAATAAGACTTTGTTCCATGTCCAAAAGAGAAGGATCATGTCAACAAGATATCATTCCATGTCTGGAAGAGAGATAGCATATCAGCAAGAAATAGTTCCATGTCTGGAAGTGAGGAATCATGTCAAGAAGAGATCTTTCCATGTTTGGACGGTATGGGTCACGTCAGATACAGCTAGCTTCAATTCTGGATACTATGAATAATGTAAACAATAGTTTGCTTCATGTCTGCAAAGAGGGGGCATGTTGACAAGAGATCATTTTATGTTTGGAAGAGAGGGATCATGTCAACAAGTGATCCTTTCATATCTGGAAGAGAGGGATCATGTCAACAAGATATCGTTTTATGTTTGGAAAAGAGGGATCATGTCAACAAGAGATCATTTTGTGTTTGGAAGAGAGGGATCATGTCAACAAGTGATTCTCCCATATCTGGAAGAGAGGGATCATGTCAACAAGAGATCATTCCATATTTGAAAGAGAAGTATCATGTCAGCAAGAGATTGTTCCATGTCTGGAAGGGCGGGATCATGTCAACAAGAGGTCTTTCCAAGTCTAGAAGAGAGGGATTATCTCATCAAGAGATAATTCCATGTCTAGAAGCGAGGGATTATGTCAACGAGATCTTTTCATGTCTATAAGAGAGGGTTCATGTCAAGAAGAATTTGATCCAGATCTATAAAAGAGGGATCATTTCAACAAGAGATTGTTCCATGTCTGGAAGGGAGAAATCATGTCAACAAGAGATAGGTCCATGTGTGGATGGGAGGGCTCTTGTCAACAACATCTCACTGTAGCTTCCTAGAAGCTAATAAAATGTACTACAACTAACGTGTGCGGCAACAGTGCTTCCAGGAGTCTTAACACTATTAAGGTAGACTTTGCATTGACTACAAGAGGAGCAGCTTTCGCTTCCAGTGCAAAGGCAGGGGAACACAACATGATCAAACCATGTTCTGCAGCCAGGACAGCATACACACAGCTGTGAATGCGCACCCCACACTCTTACCTTGAACGTGAGGGCCTGATGCTCTCACGAGGGCTGGGTACTTGGTGCCTTACTTATGGTCAACAATACATACACATCTGGGGCAGGCACCAGCACACCTTCACTGAGCAACGGGTAACACAGCCACTCCTTGGCAGAGCACGGTGCACATTACTGCCCAGGCACAATAAAATGATGGGCATGTTTTCTTTCTGAGTATGTCACAGGCACAGTGATCTTGCACACATGCAGACTGGACTCATGTACCCGTAGACAGGGTGCAGCCATGAGTTTTTGCATTTGGTTTTCGACTAGCACTGCAAATTATTTTTCCTAAAACATTGTCATTAATTATTAGCCATGCTCCATGCCCCGTGCAAAGGAAATCACCACAAAGATATAACGATGCACAGTGGTTCAGCTCATTAGAGGCAAATTTGAGTTATAAGTGCTTGATGTGTATTTACACCCTGCACTTTGTTTTCCTTTCTGATGTTGCAGAGGTGCTGGGTTCTATGCCACAGGCTAGCTCAGTGAGCCATACCAGCAGGAGGAGATGGAATCTGGGACTTTTAAAGATGGTGTAGTTTCTGTTCATGTTGCCAGCCTTGATTGCTCTTCCATGTCCTTCCTTATGCATGGGGTTCATTTGTTCAGCAGCAAGCAGTGTGCTTGCTTATGAAAAACAATGACTGGGTACTACTCACATCATGAGCTTCCTTTCTTTCCCTTAGGCATCCTTTTATCATTCAACACCATCTCTGCCTGGTGCATGCTGCACATGGACTACTGGGCCATCTCTGATTATTCCCCTCTTTTTTGGTATGCATGCACGGAGCATGCTGATGCAGGGGCTGTATAGCTACCCATATGTTTTAGTCCATATTACAACAATAATTTATGCATCTATCTCTCACATAACCTCACACATCACACTTCCTGAGGATATGATAACATGATAACAACACCTTGATGGTTATCACACATGGCATGCTAATTATTCCCACAGATGCTCAAAAAACAAAAGCACCACCCCTTCACCACACACCCGTCATGGTGTAGCTTGCATGTTCATGAGTGTAACAGCATCAGTGCCCTACGCAGGGGCAGTGCTATAGAAAAGGTCAAATACAATGCATTCACTGTTGCTATATGAGAGGTGAGCTAGCCCAGCAGAGCTCGAGTCAGGCTTAGCACTTGCCCCTGGAGACTGGGGAGGCAAAATAGAGCTGAGTCGAGGTTCCACATTCCTGGCTGCCCATTGTCTCCCTAATGCAGATGTGGAGTGCATTAATAAAATGTATAACATTTATTTTCTGTTTGAGCTTACAAGCAGAACATGTAAATGAATGTCTCTAAGAAGACCTGTAGGAGATCTCTGTGGGATCTCCGCTCCTCTTTTGTTTTGTTAATCTACTCAACTGCTGTCATAAAGGTGTTGAGCTCCTCCTGACATTGTTCAATTTTTTTAACACAGATAATACAATGGCATTAATATCAAAATAATGTTAGCTCAGAAACTAGTGGACTCCTCATTTTCCCTGAAAAGGCAGTGAACAGTATTTGGATCTGAGTATGAAAGATAAGTGATAGGTTAAATATTTACATCATCACAGTTAGAGTCCAATGACCAATTTCTAGGGTAAAGTCTTTTGTTGAGACAGAAATGTCCTCTGCATGGTGTACAGGCCTGTATCCCTGCCGGATTGACCCTAGCATGGCACCGAGGCTTAGGCCTTTCGATGGTAATGGTAAAGTCCAGAACCTGTCTGTGACCTGGTGGGGGTTCATCAACTCTGCCCTCTTTGTAAATATGGAGCTAATGTCAATGTCCTGGGTTGGTGACATGAAGCAGTCGTGGCAGCGTACCAACCGTTGTGAATTAATAGTTCTGCACAGGCTTTTTTCCATGTTGGCTCCACTCATGTAAAGCTCTGCCTCCATGTAATACTCTGACCCTTGTGCTGACATTCTGGGTGCATGTCAAATGAGTAGATGCATGGTGGATGTGTGGCACACATAGGGTAGCTAGGTTGCATGTCAAATGTGAGGCTGATTGTTAGGACCAGCAGGGCATGTTTTGGATGCCCTTCGCACAAGATGGCCAATGGATAAGGATTTATAAGTCAGTTGAAGTGCACTGCTTGCATTCCTGTGGCTGCAGGGTGCAGACCTAGACATTGATGTGATGCAGAATGTAGACATTCTAAGAGGAACCTTTTTTCAAGGAATTTCTGATGAGATTTTCCTGAGCACTGCCATTTGGTGGATAGTATGGGAGAAAGGATGAGTCAGCAGATTATGTTGTTAAGAGTGAGGAAGTTTGTAAGCAGGGCCTGTCCATTTGTCTTTGACTGCTACTTCAGGAAGGCTGATGGCTGGCAGGTGCAGAGATTTCAGGCTTCATTGTGCCCATGCTTTGTATACTCCTGCTTGGAGCCTCACTGAGTCATCACTATCTGCTGTAATAGCCAACACCATACACAAAGACTGTTTCTGTACTACAGCCAGCAAATGTTATTTGACAGGGAACCACCTCAGACTGGTTGCATAGGCCTAGACCTTGGATCCTTGTCCCCTATCTGGAAAATGTCTATAAAAGTGGGACACTTTGTTTAAGTTTCAGGTTCATTTTTGAGCAAGTAAGGGAGTGCTCCACAGAATACTTGATCAGTTGTTGTGAGACTAGGGTGGGTGTCTGCATGACAGCCAGTCACCCAGAGGTGAGGGACATCACATGAAGTCTGCACAACTTGCTGGTAAATCTGTGGGTCAGTCTAGTGCTTAGAAGCCTGCATGTCTGGCTGCTCAGAGAAGAAAGGAGGGGAGACTGTCCAGGAGATAAAGACCAGTCATCTTCCTGGCATGTAGTACACCCAGAAGAAGCAGACTGCCGTGGACGTGATGCCGGACCAGCACAACAACAGCTTGAATAGATGATTGGTGCAGCCACTTCCCAACACATGTCATATCCTGCAAAAAGCAGCCTTCATAGAAGAAGCAGAAGCCTTGCTGTAAAGCCCAGTGGCTACAGCTACTGAATATAAACACTCAATGGATCAGCCGCAATGCTGATTACCTCAGCAGCCCAAGTGATAAGCGAGGCTGCTGCCCACCATTCTGCTACACGAGAGAAGATGCCAACTGTGCAATCCTGACAAACACATCATCCAGCACCACAACAGCTGTGTCCCCACTGAGCAGATAAGATGAGGACTGAGCTCAAAAGACTATGATACTTTGTCTTGGACTAAATAAGATAATCCACCCATTAGGAAATAAACTTTTGTCAGTATGAACATGTTGCCTCTAGAACGATTTGAGCTGACCTGCACAATTCGTGTGGTAACTGCTTAGTCAACTTACACTAGTGCCTAATCTTTGCCTACATCTGTCTCTGAGAATTCACTATGAACATTGGAGGGGCACCCCTATGTGGCAGAGAGTACCATATAGGGTGTAGTGATTGATACTACCCATAGGTGACATTGTGGACCCTGAAACTGTACCCTCATTAACTTGAGAAGTAATTTGTTTTGAGCGAAAGTAAAATATGTTCTTTTACTAAAGAAAAGCACTGGGCTGGACAGTGATATTGTGTCAGTTATTTGGCTGTTTGGAGTTTGGACCCTCACACTCCCTCCATTAGAAGCCTTTGATTTCTTGCCCTCGATACCCGGAGTCAATGTGAAAGGGATGTTCCTATCCCAGTTTGCAGAGCCATAGTAGGGTGGACCGCAGGAAACCGGTGGCAAATGACCCCAACTACCACAGATGTTGGCGAGTAGCCTCTATCTGCCTATCAGGTTCTCACACTTTGGTCTTCCCTATAACTACAAAGATTTTTCCTCTGGTTTTAAACAAGAAAGAGAAGTGAGGTGTGGATCCAGTGGCTAAGCTGTACTGTGTTTAACTAGGAACTCTTTGGCTCAGCTTCTGACTTCACCACTTGACCAGACAAGGTGATCCTGGGTAAACCACTTTCCAATTTGAGAGTACCTTGAAGTAAATCAATTCATTAAGTGTGCTATGCAGAACCTCACTATCACAGGGTTTATTAAACATTAATTGTTGCTCTATAAATACTAACATTATTGCCCTTGTGCTCAGTGCACATAACAATCTCAGTTTCTTGGTTCGCTCCTGGCAACATGGTCAGGGCTTGGGGTATTCTTGAATGTTTAATGCTTTTGAAGTTGATGCTTCCAAACTAGCACTTTTAATAAATGCCCTTCAGTGTGGTGATATGAGCTGATATACTAAATTCAAACACAAATTTGAAGAAATAAACTTTTTGATCTTGAAGAGTCTCTACCATCTTTTTACATGCCAAATCTTACAGTATCTCAGCTCGTGTTTAGTCTCTTAGGGCAAAGCCAGACCCTTATCTCGGCTCTTGCTCATATGTATTTATGAAGTTGCTGGTTTGGCCACCTCTATGCATTATGCAGGAATCTCAAGGTCACAAGTTCAAATTTCTGAAAGCCTGAGTCATCCTTCCCTTGGTAAATTGAGGACTATTCAATTGGGTAGACTTAGCAGGTGTTATTAACACAGGGGTAAAAGTGGGCAGGATCTGCAGAGCATGGCATCCATACAATTATCCCTGGACGGTTAATTCTGACAGCTGAGATGCTTCAGCTGAAGTTGAAGCAAGGGAGTCTCCTGTGCTGTGAAGTAGAGGGAGGGACCACCAGCTGAACAAGAAACCAACCTTCTTGCCAGGGCGCCTGCTGCCTGAAAGTAATATAAATGTTTGCAATTGGTTAATCTGCTAATGTAAAGGTTCCTTGGAAGCTAGCATTAGCTTCAATAGATGGACTTCACTTTAAGCTTTGTGAAAACAAATATGCATTATTTTTTAGAGGGACTGTGCGGGTGTTACCAGCTGAGATGTGGAGTGCGTGCTTTTAACAGACAGTTAAAAAATGTTTTTCACTGGGTACTACAGTCTGCATATTACTTTGGGGGAGAGAGGTTGTGGGGATGGGCCAAGCAATGACAGGAGGAGGGGGCGTGACTCCAAGGCAAACAATCACAGGGGATAGAGGGTATTGGAACAAGGAAATCAACGATGATGGTGCAACAACATGTGAGGGTGGAGGGGAACTTACAAGCAATGAAGTGGAGTGGGCCAGTGGGGATGGAGGGAGTAGGCCTGCAGTCACAAGCATTCTTATGGAGTGCGGCAAATGAAAAAAAAGTACTTCTGAAAAGTGCAAGCAAAGGAGGGACACTGCACTGAACAAGGAAGCAGTACATTTGCCATGCTCCGGGAGAGGGACAAATACACTAAGCCACACAAACCCAGCATGGGCTGACCACAGAGAAGCATAGAAATGAGAGTGATGATGAAGCCAGTCAATCATAAACAATGGGCGAGCTTTAATTCCCCTGTTAGTAAACAGAAAGTCTCGCAAACAACTAGGCATCAACTGTCACAGGTAAGACCGAAACAGGGAAGGGAAAATGGAGTATAGGGGATAACCCCTGTAAGACAAAAACAAGAATGAAAAAAGTCAAATAAAATAAATAAACGAAGCTGAAGGTTAAAAGGGAGAATATAGGAAAATCTAAATGAATTATTCGAAGATTAGAAAAAATAGGGACTTAAGCAAAACATGCTGAATTTGCTGCAATAAACACAGTTTCCACGTTTTAGGCCTATATTTCCACACAAAAAAACTCAGATTAGAAGTTTTTCCAGGGTGTCTCTATTTACCTGGTTTGGTAAATGCCCCTATTCAGACCAGTGGCAGCAAGCATAATAAAATCAGGATCACCCCTTGATCCAGCCCCAATGAACATTCTGCTGAAAGGAGGAGAGGTCATCTCTTCTGCTCTAATAGTCTTATAGATCTCCTCGCTGGAGGTGGGCTATATTGCCGATGCATGGAAGCATGCAATTATCCGGCCTTTGTTAAAGAAAGCCTCCTTGGACCCTGATAAATCAGAAAACTATAGTCCTATTTCAGTGCTTCCGGAAATAAGAAACATTTTGAAGAAACTTTTAAATTACTTTCTCTCAAACTTTCTGGAACCCAACAATCTGTTGCATCACGCACATACAGGCTTTTGCCAAGGCCGCAGTACGGAGACAGCTCTTCTGTTGGCCACCGAGGGCCTGAAAATGACTCTAGACCATGGAGGGTCTACTGCACTCATTCTTCTGATTTGCGCGCAGCTTTCGATAAAATCTAACGCTCAGTCCTGAGTGACAAGTTGGAAGCAATAGGATCTAAGGGACAGCACTAAAATGGCTAACGTCATTTCTAGCCAGCAGATGTTTTCAAGTGAGTGACGGTCCGTTCTTGTCTGAAACGTATAATCTGGAATGTGGAGTATCACAGGGCTTTTCTTTGAGCCCTATGCTCTTCAATATATATGTTCATCCTCTCGCTGACATCATATTATCTTACCGAGATGACACGCAAATTGTCGTCTCTTTGTCACCAGATACCAATTCCACCTCTAAAAAGCTTACTACATGCACGGAACACGGAACTAGCTGGATGGCAGCAAGCCGTCTAAAGTTGATTGGGAGCAAAACAGAGGTGTTAGTGGTTGGAAACAATTCTTTGCTTTGGGACCAACTCCTATGGCCCCTTTGTTTGGGAGAGCCCCCTATTCCTAAACTGGAAATTAAGATCCTTGGCATCATGTTGGACAAAGATCTGACCATGGTTTCCCACACAAAGAAGGTGGCAGGCACATGCTTCGAGCTGCTAAGATCCCTTAAGAAAATGCTTAAACGGCTTCCTCTGGAGTGTCGGAGGATGGTGGTCCAAGGCCTAATTCTTTCCCGGCTGGACTATGGCAACTCCTTGTATCTGGGTAGACCGGTTTATGTCATAAAAAATGTGCAGATCACTCAAAACACAGCAGCACAAGCCGTACTAGGTGTGCCAAAAATGAACTCTGCACACCAAGCGCTCGTGCAACTTTACTGGCTGCCGATCAAAAGAACAAAATTGAAGTCCCTATGCTGCGCTCATAGGTTAAAATTCTCACCAGGCACACATATTCTTCAGCACCTCATTACCCCACACACAGCTCCCAGAGCACTGAGATCAAACTACCTCTAACTCTTGACATCTCCAGAATCAAGAGAGCAAGAGGAGAAGGTCACTCATTTGCCTACCTCACCGCCAAATGATGGTACACTTTTCCTGTTCAGCTCAGGTCAAATAATAATTTCTGACGTTTTAGGAAGCAAATAAAACCCCACCGCTTCTGATACATTTTGGAGTGCATTGATTCAGATAATCCTGTGCTTCAGTTTCACTCCTTTTGCCAGCACCGGAAAGCCCATTGTTGGGTAGTTGTGCACTCCACAAGACTGTTTAACATAAGATTAAATAGCATGATGATACCCATGCCTGCATAATGCTCTCACTGACATAACAATGTTCTTTTATGTTGTGTGCAATTTGGCAAGAGATTGCCCAAGCCATAATGCAATGCTTGTATTGATATACTATTGTCAATTCTTGGCATTTCGATGCCACTTTCACTTCTGCTGCTGCATCGACCTTCAACATCCACATAATCTGTCTGCATCCACCCACGCACTCGTTATCCATTCATTCAGTCATTTACTCATCATCCATGCACTCCCTCATCAAGTAATTACGCATTCTCTCATTGACCCACTCATCCTCACAACCACACACAAAACGTTGACATTGAAGGAACACGTCCATGTAGAAAACAGGCAAATTTAATACCTTTGCCAGTGCTTGTTTTCATTGGTACTATAAGGAGTCTCAGAAATAATGCCTACTGTGCATGAGGTGAGCTCTGAGCTGGCAGGAGACAGTGTTTGCAGTAGCTCCTTTAACCCAGTCACGATGCAACTCTATGGGGCATCTTTCCCCAGTAAGAGTTTCAGAGCTGCATGAAATATTGCTGCCCAAGCTGAGCCACTTTAGTACCCGTTGCTTCCAAACTCTAGGGGAAAAGGTCAAATCAAGGTAAAATGCCTACATGAAACTGAGAGCAAGCTAAATATGTTTTCCTCTCCTTGAATGCTGCAAAATATCTCCTCCATCTCCTACCCTGCCGGTTTTGTTTTGAGACTGTAGTCTAAATGATTTTCAGTTTTCATATTTGCCCACAAATTGATTCCGAGTGAAGAGTTCTGCTGTTCCTGTGAAACCGTATAAACACAGTCGCAGAATCATTCCTCTGATGCTCGAGTGAGTCAATTAGCTCTCTGCAGGTTCCTCGTTTCCTTTCAATATTCTTAATTACTGGAACAGAACAGACAATTGATAATTGTGTAAAAAGCCTGATTTCCTAGGAGTGGATCTTCTGTTCGCAATAAAAGATTAAGAAATGCACAGAGAATGCTGCAAAGGCTTTTTCTACTGTTGCTCAGACTGGAGTAGGAATAGTAAATTTAACCCCTCCTGAGTCCAACGCTTTCCCTACTGTTGCACAGACTGGAGTGGGAATATTAAATGTTACCCCTCCTGAGTCCAATGCTTTCCCTACTGTTGCACAGACTGGAGTGGGAATATTAAATGTTACCCCTCCTGAGCCCAATGCTTTCTTTACTGTTGCACAGAATGAAGTGGGAATAGTAATTACTACCCCTCCTTAGTCCAGCGTTTTCCCTACTGTTGCACTGACTGGAGTGGGAATAGTATATTCATACATCCCTAGAATGTATCAGTTGTGTTAATATTGTTGACATTATCATTATGTGTTTGTGTATTTAAATGTTATATTTTTTATATAAACATTTTTTGTACTTTTTAAGATATTTTAGTAAAACATTTTTCTTTCTATTGTATAGCCTTTATGTATAATTAAACTGCCATTTTTTAAAAAATGTTTGCTGTTTATTTGTTAATTATTATTTTTTTTTGCATATGAAGCACAATTTTCAAGACCTATTTATTAGGATGACCCTGGAACCCTACTCCAACCCTATACCAAGAGTTTGAATTAATTGTGTTGCCTCTACCCCTTTCAGCCTCCATCAGGGTATGCGGCAGGGTTGCTCCTTATCATCGCTCGTATTTCTGTTGTCAATTGACCCGCTAATACAACTACTGTAGAATCTGCCAGAGATCCAAGGATTTTACTTAGGTGGAATTCCATGTAAAATGGCAGCATAAGCAGATGATATCCTTATATTCTCTGATAAAGTGACTGAGGCCATACTGGTGATTAATAATTTAATCTGCCAATGTTCCACAGTCTCTGGATATAGTCTAAATAAGACAAACAGAGGTCCTGTCTCTCAACCCCACTCCCTGTCAGCTCACCTCAGAGACTCCGGTCTTAAAAGCAACCCAGATTCATCAAATACCTAGGAATTTGGTTTTGTAATGATCTAACTGATTCGGTCAGCCACAATGAATAAAAAACAATAGAGATAATCAAAGATTTCCTGTCTTCCTGGACACCTAAAAATATATCCTGGTGGGGTAGGGCAGAAACATTAAAAATGATGATTAAACCCCTCAGAAATTTCCTCACATCCATACTCCCTATTCGCCTCCCAACATCTTTTTTTGCCACTATAGGTAAAATTACCTCAGCTTTTTTGTGGAATAACAAAAAAGATAGAATTTCTTATAAATTTCTTCAACTAGATTTCATACCGTAGGTTGGTAAATTCCAAAATAGTTTCCAATTCTGAACCACCTTCCTGGCCTTGCAGGCTGCACATTGACTACTAGATGAAACTATCCAACCTCCTTGATGGCTATACAATGAACGATCTGTGTGTTCCCCCTATTAGGTTTCCTCCATCCTCATCATATCTTATTATTCTGTTCCCCATCAATAACATATTCTTATGGGTGCAGTCAAATTATTGAAACCACTTAATAAATGCATGCTTAATCCCATCACCAAATCTAAATGTATTTCTCTATGGAACAATAATAAGCTTTAAACCGAAACAGTCTCTAACCTCGGTCCAACATGGGCCAACAAAGGAATATGCCTTGTTAAAGACCTATACAGGGAATCCACTCTGTTACATTTGCTGAACTCCAAGAGAAATTTTCTCTTGATAACATTGACCTCTATGACTTTTGGAAAATAAAACTTCAACTCTCTAAATTAGGTCCCCTTGATCACCCAGACATGATTTCACACTTCAAACTCTGGTATTCAGCCGGCCCTGTTGCTTCGAAAATATATAAAATGATCAGCACATATACACTGAAAAGCCCATCCTCAACCCAACTAAAATGTGCCAAGCAATTTGACTGCTTACATTTAGATCTCCCATCAACTGAAGTGTTGAATACTATTTGTGAAAAAGCTGTACTAAACAAAATTACCCTCTCCCTGGCACAAGCTAAATTCTTCACTATGCACCTATTGCAATGGACACCGGATAAACTGTCCAAACTTAATATAATGGACAAAAATGTTTCTTGGATTTGAAGCTCTACCCCTGGGACAGCAGACACCTGTTTTTTTGTTACACTCACTTCAGGCCATTTTGGGAGAAAATTGCAGACCAACTCTCTAAAGTGTTCAAGACAGTGATCACTTTGGAT
This sequence comes from Triturus cristatus, assembly GCF_964204655.1. Lineage (NCBI taxonomy): Eukaryota > Metazoa > Chordata > Amphibia > Caudata > Salamandridae > Triturus > Triturus cristatus. The sequence continues at coordinate 1,531,596,022 of NC_140591.1, forward strand.
TTTCCATTGGTTATTTTAGGTCATGGTTATCCGCGTTTGAACGGATTCATAACAAAAACAATTTAGCCCTTCTTGAACGCCTAATTAAAGCCACAAAAATGCTCACAGAACTGAAATCGCACACTCACATTTCCTTTCATACCTGCTGGTTATGGATTACTTACATAAGGGCACATATTTTTCAAGAGGCTCTTCCGGAGAGCACCAAAAAATCACAAGGGCAGACCTTGAACAAATGTATGCCACAATCCCCTTGGTTAAAGTCACTAATTCTCTTATGTGTGATATATACGATGACATTTAATAAATAATTTACACTTATCTCCTAAGGTATCCCTTGCATCTCCTGCTCTTCCCATTTTTTAAGTTGTCTCTTTATTGCTATTTTAAAAAATTCAATGATTCTTCAACTTACAATTTGACTCATAAGCTCCATAGAGGCCCCAGTTTATAACTGTATAGATATGATTACAAGTAGTGTCAGATGACCATTGTTAAATGTTGCTTCTGAAAGGGTTTCTCTTTCTTTGCTATATTGAATATCTAAGAATTTGTTGTATCTCTGACCATACTAATTATTAACAAAGTCTGTGATGTAATCTTAGCTGTAACAACTAGTATTCAAGGGACATTACTTCCCGTTATTACAAATACGAGATCTGTATCATGTATACCTATTTTATGTTTCTATTATTTGATGCTTGCTTCACAGTAATTTTTAATACTCATTGAAATAAAAAAAAAAGGGGATCTAATCAGTCAGGGACTGCCTTTCACTGAGAATAAAGAGGTGTCTACAGCAGACAGGCTTTTGTTTTTATAAACAGCTCTGTCTGTCCCTTTAATTACTGCACATATGATCTGAATTCCAACAAGCATTGGCAAATCCAATCGGTCTGGCTATTTTAAAAGTCAAAGTGCTTCTTCATTGGTTGCTTCGTTTATGTGTTGGTTGTGTGCCTGTGTAATTGAGTGAATGTGAACATAAGTTAGCAGATGGGAGATGTGTGAGTAAACTGATGGATGGATGAATGATTGAGTGACATGGCTGTGCTTCTGCATGCATGCATGTTTGTGCATGGATGGATGGAAGGCTGGATGAAAGGATGATTGCATGGTTGGACACAGAGAAGTTACAGCAATCTTATAGGTTGAACCTTCACAGGGCATAGTGAACTGAGGGGCAACCCAAACCCAACCTGAAGCATCACTGTGTGCATCTGTAACCCCGTGTGAACCATGGACTCCGCTGACCAGTGCATAGAATTGTTCTAGCAAAATATCCATCTCTGAACTGTGAACAGGGGTGTGCTTATGCAATTAGGCAGATTCAATAAAATGTAGTGCAAAGCAGAGTTATATTTAAAAAGTATATTCTACTGGTGCTCTCTTCACCTGCACTGGTGCACAAACAGGCTGCACAGGACACGGCTCTGCACCTTGGGCTAGTGAACTAGTATAGGTTTTGGAGTGGAAGCATAAACTCCAGTACAAAATTCTATGCCAAGACAATTTTAAAAACATTTTACACACTGGATGAGTTGAATACAATGCAGCATAAATGCAATGTGTGAACTGTTTGGAGAAATAAATATATTTCTCCAACTTTGGGCCTGCCACAAGGAGGCATTGTTTGTGCAAAACCCGGACTGACAGCTTTAATAATTAGGGCTTGTGCCAAAAAACATGGGGGCTTTCGCTGAAATACCAAAGAATCGACTATGTAACGCCCCATTGTGGTGCAGAGCTCTAAAAAAGGGTAGTTATTCAGGTAAAAAAAGATCTGTAATGGAAAGTAAATACCCTTTCAAGATTTTTGTGATGTTTAACATGACTTTACGGTGATATGAAGTTTTGATAAATCTATCCAAAACTATCTAACTGACAGTGAATAGAAGTGTATAATTAGTGCTTCATTTGTAAAAAAAAAAGGAAGTGTCGCAGCAGCTTTCACCGCCCGTTGCCCCTGCCAGCGCTTCAATGAGAGCAACAACACAACTACTAACCGTTGCACCATTGATACAATTCGCACTGTTTTTATGTATTTTGACTTATTAAACACACCTGTGCTCATCTCAAACTGAAAAAGACAGCGCCACCATGTGGTGGACTGTCACTAGAGGTGGTGTTACGATTAAGTGCCGGTGCCGAGCACCCGAAACCACCGGCTCAAATTAAGCACTGTCTATCATCACACTGCCAGATGCACCTATAAATACTTATGAACGTCTATGTGCCCCTAAGCCAATGAACCATAAATACCCTCTCTCTTATGCCAAACGTTGCAGGTTAAGAAATGTCAATAACAAATTGTGTAGAGGCTGAAATTCATACTCAGATGTCCTAAGAAGTTACAGTGCTGCCGTTTGTTGACATGCTGGATTCTCCAAATATGGAGTCCTCAAATAAATATTCCCATTTCTCTAAGAAGGCAAGTATCCGTGCAATACCAACTCTTTATTAATATTAGATTGCTTCCCAATTGTTATATATAATATCTAAAAGGGGTGGTATGATCAAAGAAATCCCAAAGGCTGAATGACTATAGTCAAATTTATTTTTTTAGACACAATATTATTAAACAGTGAAACAGCACTGACAAAAAATATCCATTAAAAAAGTGAAAGGCCTTTAAATCTTTGAGGACTAGCCATCGCCTCAAATTACGAGTGAATTGTGAGCTTAATTATGTGCATGGAATTTTAGGAAAAGATACAAAGCCGTTCCTTCCCTCTTGCAATAAAACAGCATTTAATGTTTCGAGTATGCTTTCAGAATATGGATATGTTTTTAAAATTGGAGGTCGCATATCAACTACTTCGAATTTGAATGCAATGCTCGAAAACCATAACTTCTGACAGTGAAGTAAACGTATAGTGCTACAAACTGTGTTTTACGATTATCTGCAAGAACTCCAAATGCTGATTGCTAAAGAGAGTAATTGTTGTGATGGATTACGATATAGCAGTGCTTAATTTGTAAAAGAATGAATGCCGGTGCCCAGAGCACTGCCCAGAAGCTTGGACCGGAGCTATTACATGTCGGCGTGTCAAATACCAAGGCTTGATGGGCTGGAATCCCCCTCATACCTCCTTAATCCACTGCCTCTTTATTTCAACCCTGCGGGTTCCTGCTTTCTCACTTTGTGACTTTTTTTCTCTCTTTCTCCTTCTTGCGTTTTTCCTTCTTTTTCTTGCTGAAAATGTCAGATGAGGAAAAATAAGTGCCGGCCCCCAAAAATGAATGTTGGCGGGCCCCAGAGGCAATCACCAACTTACATTAGGCACTTAGATGTAGCTTTTTTTAACAGACTACAACACTGAAGAATCTATGAAGTGATGTATATTTTTTTAAAGCAATTCTTCCTTTGTTTGTAAAGCTGATGAGTGAACGCTAGGCAACCCCTGCATGTCTTATGAGTATTTACTGATTGCCGAGTTTGGTGAACAACCAGGTGCAGAGTGTAATGAACATCCAGGCCAGCATGAAAAGTTAATAAATGTTAAGGAGGTGTTACAAAAGTGGAAAATAATGAATTAGAATCAGAGGATGGCTCGCAAACAACCTATAGCTTTGAAAGGGGCTTCTTTTATGGCAGCTGTGCATATGTGCCAGAGCAAAAATACCGTCACTAACAGTGAGGAGAGTCAGGGACCAAAGTGGGCTGACTCACTGTCCCATGCTGAACTCTATGGAAAGCAGAAGCAACATGGGAATGAAAATTTAACAGACCAATAGCTCAACAATGTTGACCTAAAGCCCTTCTATGTATATATGTATGTATGCATATATATACATTTTTGGAAGTTTTTTTTTTTTAAACAAAAGGTCTTGGTTAAAGAATAGGGCATGAAAAATAGCTAAGAATACATCTGTTCTTTCCCGCCGTACTTCCATCCTATGTAGAGTAAATGAGTGCTAACTTAGTGGCAACTGCGTCAGGTGAGAAGAACAGTTTCAAAGGCTGTTCTCTGCTTGATAATGAGCCATTTAAAAGGACATCTTAGCAGTGGCACCTTTGAACAGTTTTACTGGTGTAAAGGACAGTGGCACATCCTATTTACTATACAATGCAAAATGAGTTTTTATGCTGGAAAGGTGCACTTTTCACAGTACAAAACCACTTTGTGCCACTGTTTCCCCGATTACGAGTCTGGCAGTCCACAGACAGCCAAACTCGTGGGTGCGAGGCAGTGGCAGTCTCCCAACCGCCTTATTAGGTGTCGGACGGCCACAACCCTGCAGAAGTTGCCAAGGTACCGCCATTCCCTGGTGGTGTTGTGCGAGTCAGGTGGCTGTAATATGCTGCGGTCCCACCAAGCTTATTACAACTTTCCTCTCCGCCGGCGGTGTCATTGAGGTTCCCATGTGCATGCTCCCCAGTTACTGCACTGCATGGACTTTTCAGCCCATGCCATGCAGGAATTGTTTTTTGGCATTCCTATTGTGGTGCCCATTTTCTGAGGCACCACTGTGGGAATACCAAAAAGCAACCTGCCAGACAGGAGGAAACTCCTAATCTGGCAGGCGGTCTGACCATGGCTTTGGCAGTGCGGCAGCGGGATGGACCCAGCGCCACACCGCCAAAGTCGTAATCAGGCCCTTTATGTGTAGGGTTCCTGTAGGAGAGTAGGGTCTGCTATCCTATGGTCACCCCAAATTTTTGCTTTTTGCTTCACTGGTTTTTGACATATTGAGGCTGTGGGCCTGCTAATCAGACCCCCAGCCTGCTGTTCTCTCTAACTAAATTGACACTATGCACCCTAGGTGCATAACCAATTGGAATTGGATCACCCTGTGAGCCCCTGTACCAGTGTACACTAGACACCCAGGGCATTGGTGTATCTAAGGCCTACCAGGGGCTGAAGCATGTATTATGCCACCCCTGGCCTGGCCTAACAAATTTGACACAACTGGCTGATCACTCAGCTGGGGTAAGTTGGTGTAACCACCTCTTACTTAGGTGTAGTATGCCTATACCTAACCTTAAATGGGACACATGTTAACCTATAAGTCACTCCTATGGCAGGCCTTAACAATCCTGAAGGCAGAGTGCTCGGTTCCATGTGAGATGGTGCTCTGGCATGAGCTGAGCCTGTCTGCAGTGGTCGGAACAACTTCCTTCTACCGTTTCCAGATATCATCATACCATATACTCTTGAGTGCATTATGAACCTCGCGGTTAAATGCTATCTTTGGTTTGGCTTTATCAAAACATGTCGAGTAAGGTGTCATACGAATTGGAATACTAACCCCTCGCCAATTCTGGCGACGGGGTTAGCATTCCACCCTTCTAGAGGGACACGACATGTACAGTTACCTGAAACCCGGGTAAAATCAGACATAGCCTCAGCTCCACAAAATGGATGCTGCCACCACAGACACAAGTCTGCCCTCCTGCTGCTGGGAGTCCTTCCAGCTTGGGAGACGTGGACAAAGGGTTTCCTGCCAGGGGAGGTGCGAGCACCACCCCAGACAGGATTTTGTGTATTGGTCAGGTAGGGCTTGAAGGGAATCAGACATGCCTGAGGCTCACAAGGAGCCTCGGTGCATATGCCAGTTTAAACCAGTCCTGGGGCACACCAGCCCCGGACCTGGGGCGAGCTGGACAAAGGAATGGGGGTGTAACCACCCCCCTTCCTGGTCCCACCCTTAGGGAGGGACCTAGCTGGTGCCACGCCGGTCACTGGCTAGTGACTGTGAACACTGTCCCCTCTGCTTTCAGGTCTTCTACAACTCTGATCCACCCTTGGATCCAACGCAGCTCTTCTGGACCGACCGCCTGCAGCATCTTTGTCATCAGGCTCCATTGAATCGATAGAAGAAACCCGACGCACTTCGAGACCTATGCACCCGCTTCCTGTGGGTGAGGTAAAGCTGGTACTCCGGTGCCCAAGTGTAGAGAAACATCTCTAGTGTCTGTGTTTTGAATCTTGAGATCGTAGTCCATTCAGAAGACCCTTTCTGCAGTAACTTTCTAACTTTTACGCACCCATTGAAAACCTATGGGAGCACGCGTGTGACTTTCCGCACTGCACACGCGACCCGTGGACCTCCTGGTCACTAACTGAAGTTAGCTCTTTGTAGGCCCAGCGATTCTAGAGGCCCTAGGCCTTTTCCCTTTCCTGTTCGTGGTACTTATACCACTATTTTAGTATATGGTTTGAGTGGCCACCAGGGCCCATCCATATAAAGTGCAACTTCTGTATATTATAACGTTGTCTTGTTTAACGATTTGTGCTCCTGTGCTCATAAAGAGTCTAGGGGATACTTTGAGAAATAAATACATATATATTTTGAATATATATCTGTGTGGTGTCCTTTCATTGGTATGAAGGGGGGTTACATTTGGTAAAACAGCCTGCTTAACACGCTTTAACGAGTTTAGCCTCAAAGACTGCTTAGCCTACGCTACCACTAGGGCAGCTAGTCCGAAAAGGTTGACTTACAACCACACCATAAGGGTTGCTTGGCATGGTACAAGGTGGTCACTTTAACTAGTGAACATCATATACCAGGCCAACTTCTCACAGTTCCATTCTGGGTGGATTAGCACAAACACTCATCGGTTGTGACGCAAAGCCAATCTACAAACATAGTCGGACTGGACTTTGGATAAAAAACCTAATGCATACCTGCAAGCTTAAGGAAATGTATTTATTTCTTCAAGAAAATAATGATGCATTGCATGTGTGCTGCAATGCAGAGCACACATCCAATGTGCAGGAACATTCTCAGTATGTATAAGCATAGGGGGAGGGTATACCTGGACATGCATTTGCACCATTGTAAAGGGATGTGTGTCTTGCAAGGCAGCCTGTTTGAGTACCGGTGCAAGAGAGAAAACCAGCAGGAAGCCAATCTTTGTAGATATGGCATTGCACTGTGTTTCACCCTTTATGCAATGCAGTGCAGTCAATTTGGAAGGTGCATTGTGTGAAAAATGAGTGAATCTGGACCAAAGTATATTATAGTTAACACTAACGGCCTCATTACAATGCCGGTTAGACCATCCGTCCGACTGCCTCGGCCGCAATCCGATTGTGACCACTGAGGCCAGAAAAGTTCTCCCCGCCATATCATGATGCAACCACTGCTATTGTGGTGGTCACATACACAGAGGTGCACATATACCTGAATATGTCTCTAAAGTGCACACAAACTCACAGGAAATATGTGATATGTACGCACATGCATGACATATGTGGGGATATGCCTTTTGTGCTGTGTGTACCCCATTGCTGGAGTGTGGCGATCTGTGCACAGTCCAGAAAATGGGGATACATACCACCTATGAACTTACCTGCATTTCCGGCACCACAGGGTTGTAGTCTTTGGGGTTCAGCTGCTGCGGTGTAGGGGGACCTGGACAAAGAGATCCACGCTGGAGACCGGGTGATTATGCACCCCAAATGATTAGTTTCCTACAAGATGAGGTAGCCGGTAGGACCGCCATGGTCAGCTTATCGGAAATACACATCGTAATCTGGATGGCGGTCGGAACTCCCTGTACAGTTCTATGGCTTCTGCTTTTCTCCAAACACCATCTCAGCGGTCGGAGAAAAGCTGTCAGAGTTGGCGGTCTTCCAGCAGTCAGTCAGACTGCATTCATCGTGCATCGTAATTCGGAAGTTGGTCGATCGCTTCCAACGAGACGGCGGTGGTCCAACCAACCCCGACAAGGCCACGGATGTCGGTCTGACTGGCATAGTAATGAGCCCCTAAGGTTGAGTAGGCACTAAATGTCTCTGACGCCCCACGTTTCTGAGAAATGATGCTACCTCACTTGAAATTTATTTTTTTAACTCCTTTTTCATAAAAAATATTAAATTGTGAAGATTATTGTCTCGTGCATGCTCTGTCTCCCTCTCTGCACCCCAGTTCACAGTGTCTCTGTCTTTTCTTCATAATATTTGTGTTTCCTCGGTCACCCTTTCCTCAGGGACCACTCATACTTTCCCTCACCACCCCTCCAACCCACTAAAGTAATTGCTTCAAAAAATAGTCATCTTTATGCCAAGGGAACAGACTAGACAGAAAACTTCCATTTGTGTGCCTCTGGGCGTTTTTACTATAGACAGACTATATGGCTGCCATTGAGGTATGTCAGAATATTTTACGGGATGGACCAGCAAACTCAAGTGAGACCCTCATATGAAAAGGACCCATTTGACAGCAAAAGTCTTTCAATGAAAGAGAAAACATGCCGTATCCATCATCTGTCACCATCTAGTGGAGGGAGCTGTGTTAGTGCCTTTAAAAAAATAGGTCAAGTTTGCTTTAAATTTCTTTAATAAACGAGTTGTAGCATCTGTAAAAGTGTGGGGCCAGGGAAATATTGACCCCTCTACACCCTATTTGGATAGGTCTGCTGCTATTACTCAAGGACAATACGGAGATATTTGGAGCCCTAACACAAGATATTGGGCCAGATGTATGACCCGTGTTTGCATGCCTGCCCTTAAAAAATGAAACGAAAAAGTTTATTTTTTATTTTTTTTAAATGCATCACATTTTCCTTTAAGGAAAATGGGCTAATTTTTTTTTTTTAAATGCTTTATTTAAATGCAGTCCCAGACATGGCGGTCTTCTGAGCCCAGCAGGCCACCATCCCTGGGAGGGCCTGTCATTCCCAATGGGCTCGCAAATTGCGAGAGGCTCATTAATATTTATGAGCCTCGCAATTTGCAACTCCATTGGGAATCGCAAACAGTGTTAAACCCGCTGTTGTACATGCCAAATAGTGCCTCGCAAATTGCGAGTCTCAAATGCGACAATTTGCAAGGCGCTATTTGGCAGGTCGTACATCTGGCCCATTGACATTTAGCCAGGGTTGGATAAAGGGCATACTTGATATATGACTATCCATGATTAGCATTGCATTCTAGGCCTATGGAGTTCTACGTTTCTGTCCTTATAGATGGTTGTGTGTATTAATATGTCCCTTCAATGCTCTTTATTATAGCACCACATGTCTGTGCCTGGCAGGTTTTATTTCTGATGTGTTATTGTCTGTGCCATTAACGGTACCTGGTGTTCTTTTGTGCTGCTTAAAATGTTGTTGGCGCAATCATATTTGAGATCTTCATTTTTGTAGTGACAAGCACACCACCCTCTCTAGTGCATTTTCTTAGCATTGTGATTCCCTTGCTGACTTGCAACTTGACTTTCCTGCTTTTCTGTTGGGCGTTTTATGTTATGTTTCTGTAATGCTGTTGAGAGAGATTATGTTTGGTAGGTGCTCTTTCAATATTTAGGAGTTTATTTAGAAGGAGCACAGTAAATGTGCATATCCAATCTCCCCTCCTCCTCTAAGTTGTGCCATCTTATTTGGAGGATGGTTGAGGGCAGTCTGCTCAATGGTGGAAGCGGAACTAGCTCCTGCATAGGTGTAAGGGGCAAGTAAGCACTACCAGAGGTGAGATTGCTGCTGTTTCACACTAAGGTACTTGGTCTGACTTTCCACATTTTAGAAAATCGTACCAGGCACACACCTCTAGCACAAAGTAGGTCTTTAATATGTTGGCAGGCCATTTGTGTGTAATGACCAGCTCTGAAGGCACAAAAAGTTAAAAAAAGAACTCACAAGCAGGGAGCACTAGATACTATCGGTCAGTGGTTGCACATTTACGGGTTCAACTCAAGTGATAAAGGGGCAAAACCAAGTGTAACCCACAAGGAAAGCAGTACGAACCGCACAAGCACAAGGCCCACTCATTTCTTCCTCAATCTAGCTACCAAGCAGGCTAACTGGGTTCTGGACCCCTGCAACACATGAGGTCGCACGAATAACAAAACAATAAACATTTGATCAGGGGGATGGCGCTCATTTGCAGAGGTAGTTATTTGGGGCAGCCCTCCTCCAGTCTCCGATGCGAGGTGAACAGGCTTCCACGTGCAGCGCCCATGTCTATAGGCTGCTTGGACTGGCTGGGAGGGTCCACGTGGGCCAGGTCAGCAGTGGTAGAGCAGGGCTTCGGCAGGGCCTCCGTGCGTGTGCCCAGCCAGGAGAAAATGAGCAGCACTCAGCGCCATGTTCTGGAAGCAGCCGTAACATAGGTGGTCCAAGTTATATTTCCAAGTCCTGGCAGTTGGGCATCGACAATCATTGGCACTGCATTATTTACAGTTATACCAATTAACCAATCTACCCAACCAGGTTGGAGCACCGTTTTTCTCCCCCGGGGAGGTTTCTGGGATTGGCACCCTATTACCTTTGATTAAAATGCAGGGTGGTGATTACTTCCCACAGGCATCAAGGCACGCGCAAGCTCCAGGGACCCGCTATGGTGGAACAACTTGTGGGGCTGAGGGCTGAAAAAACAAGGGGTGGACGAAGTCGGAGATGCACTTTTCTTGTTGGTCTCCGGGGGCTACACTTGTCCTCCATTTTGTAATCACTATTCTCACACACGTGCGGGTGTGTGGGATCAGCTACGTAACTACTAGCTAAGGAAAGTATGTGTAAACTGAGTGTGCATCAAGGGTGTTCACGAGGAACACAAGAACTGCAGGTCGAGAGGTCATTCCAGCGTGAAGCAAACCAAACCTGTGCCAAAAATAAAAGACACAGTGGAACATGGGAACTGAAATGAATACGCGCCCGGCTACCTCTGGCACGTCCACTTTGGTGGACGCGGCACTAAATAAAGTCACATCAGACAGCTCCTTAATTTTCAGTGGACAGTCTGACACCATCTCTACGAGCAGCCCTTCCCTGCAAGACCACCCTTTTCACTAGGGTGGCCTCAGACAGAAAGGTGTGCAAATGTCCCTGGTGCACTTGTAGGAAACTCTCTACACGCCATGGTTGTTGCAGACGGACGCCCTGCACTGCATTGCTGCTTTGGTGTTACGTTGCTTACATTTGGTCTGGTGTGGGGGTGCAGCAGCGAGACGGCAAAGCCATGAGGGAGTGGCAGGACAGATGAACAAGCATTTACAATGCAACGGTCTCGGCATTGTTAAAGTTAGAGCTATTGGCATTGCTCATGACAATGCCGTTTCTTTAAATGTTTAAAAACAAAAACATAAACAAAAATAATGTCATGAGCAATGCCAATAGCTCTAACTTTACCAATGCCGAGACCATTGCATTGTAAATGCTTGTTTTCGTCCGCTTTGGTACATTTCCCAAACCCTCTGATATTACTTTTATTGATGGTGAGTGAGGCAGGAAGGCTGGCCGTCTGCCCCCTCGCCAAGGTCCTGACAGGAAGTGGTAGGTGGGACTAGGGGGAGCTGGAGGGAACTCGCAGGCTCCGGTATTGTTTTCAGAAGCGCAGAGTGTAAAGTTGGAGGCAGAGCTGCCGTCCCCATCCTTCCAAACCCGAGCCAGGGGGAGTGACCGAGCCTCGGACTGCAGCGTGCAGCTGTCTAGGGCCGCTGCACTCCGCGCTGCTACATCGCCGGCCGGTGGCCCATGCGCACTGGCACGTGATTACCCCCCTCCCCAGAAGGGCCCCGAATAAGTGAGCTAAACTTAAACTTCACTTGCCACTGAGCTGCAACGTCATATATGCTGGCCATAACTGCAAGATGCTCGGTTTCTGTATAGATGGTTAATGGCCACGCCCCCAGCGCGTGGTTACGCATATACAGCAACATAACATTGATTAAACATGCATTTATTTGAACTGCAGGTTTTGAACAACTAAACCTTACATCCGTCTTTAAAAAACGAAAAAAAAATAACAATTGGCATTTTCCGTGCCCTGGACGTTGCCGTGCTTTGAAATGCTCACATGTTGTCATGCGTGCAGCAGGTGCAGTAGCATTGGGCGCCGGGTGGGGGAGGGGGTAGGTGAAGAGCCCATTGCACCCACAAGGCCACATTTTATTCATATGCATTGGGGCCGACGGCACACACTCGCAGCCAGGGGTTGCGGTGAGAGGGAACAGGATATGGCGTCAGGGCCAGAGCAGCCGGCTTTGGAACTAGCAATCCCGGTTAAAGTCTCAGCGTCGACTCAACATCCTGTGATTCTGAGCAAATCACTCAATATGTCCCTACCTAAAATAAGTGAAAGTGTGCTTGTGTAATGTAGCTGGTGGTGCTCACGTAAAGCCCTCCTTGGTTCGAGTTATCTTAAACTACTCACAGAGGGATAAATAGACGGCTTGCCCCATGTCTGTTGTCTTCTCATTCGAACCCAACCCCCGACTCTGCCCACGCTGCGGCAAACGGCTCCCACAACCAATCCGAAAGCGTTTTCCGTCAGTTTTTTCGAAAAACATTTCCCTTCTTTGTCTCGCTTTATTTTTCTGATTTTATTTGTTTTTTGTAAGCAGCCCATCGAGACGTGAGAGGTGGGGGTGGAGCCAGTCAGCCCCTTCAAGAAGAACTGAAACCAGACGGAGCTCGGCTGCCAAGCGAACCCACTCTGCCTCCGCCCCGCTTACCCGTGCGAGGCGGCTACTAGCGATGTATGCTCTCCGCAAACGCAGCTGGTGCAGAAATGTGCACATTGAAATTCACGCATTCAAATGATCACGCGGCAAGTGCTCTATAGAAACCAGGCTATTGTAGGCAGTTTTTGTTTCCCCATTATTAGTAGGACAAGCTTTGGCCATTAGATCTGACTTGCGTTTTGAGTCACGAATGCCTTTGAAGAGGGTGGCTAGAGTCTTTACACACTGATCAGAGCGGGCGAAAGGCAGCGTCCTTTTCGGATTCGGGGGCGTGTTTTGCTGTTGTCTCCTCCTTGAGACTTCTCGCAAAAAACACGCCCCCCGATCCGAAAAGGACGGGGCCTGTTTGGAATGACTGACCTCTTCTCCAGTGGCTGGCCAGTATTTACGAGGCCAGCCAATGGAGAATAGGGGAGAAGAGGGGCGGGTTAAAGCCCCTCTTCTCCAAGTCATAAAATCTCCGACTTCCGGTTCTGCCTTTCGGCAGACCGGTAGTCCTCGACCTAAAAACAGGGGGCTGAGTCTTAGGGGCTCTACAGGTAGGCACAGGGGACAGGAGGGCAAATTGTTGGGAGCAAGTGTCCAGAGCCCCAGGAAGGGCCCGTGGACTGATGGAAGTGAGGGATTACCCCAGGCGTTGGGAGCGGAGAGGAGTCATGCAGGATTGTACAGAGTGGAAGGACTCACCGGCCGCCATAGGTGTTTGTCACCCTGGAAGCTCCCCCGGGCACACAAAACCCACCAAGATATAAACGTGCCACACATACTGCTGGCAAGGGCTAAATTCAGCAGCCCTCTCATGCTGGTGTGGTAGAACTGCTGCCTCCACCACAACAATAGGGCAGCTGTGATTCTGTGAAAACAGAGATCAGGGCGCCATTATTAAAGGTTTTGTGTATTTGGGTGGGGTTCTGGCGAGTGAAGGGGTGGGATTGATTTCTTTCTCTGTACGTGCCTTGAAGCAGTTATGTTTTAGCCTTTAGTGCGCCCCAAAAAACAAGGGAGGCGCAATCGAACAATAAAGCTGTGTGGGAGGCCATGTGAAATGCTATTGGCTACAACGTCAGGATGTCTGGGGGTGTTGAGTGAGGGCCGGGGCCGCTTTGAAGCTCCGCTTAGAGGCGCCAATATGTGAAATAAGTGGGCCGGGGTTTATCTATACGGACGGCAGATGGACTCTCTCCTGGATTGGAAGTAAATGGTGCATTATCTGCTTGGCACACCTTGGACTCGAGGACAGCGACTTCACAAATGAACGAGAGACAACAACAGTGTCCAGCGCTCAAGTGATGAAACACCCGCGCGACGGCCGCAAGCAATTACACCGCATTCACCTGCTCTGAATGTGGAAAGAACATCATATCCGGGGGACGTGCCTCAGCCACAATGACCATCTTACTTTGCAGAGAGTTCCCGAATGCAGGCCACGTTCAGAGACTTAATCACAGAGCGCCTGCTCCGACTTCAGAAATTTTCGATGACTTTACATATTTGCAAGCAACAAGGAAAAATATTCATCGCAAACTATTGCAGTCACTGGCGCGTCACCGTCTTGCAGCAGAAATGATGGGCTTCAATTGTGCTGTGAATATTAAACGTGCCCCATATCCCCATCCATCTGGAAAAACTCAATGATTAAAATATTTGGAACTTTCTGAATGTTGAGGGTGGCGGACATTGAAAATTCCTGGGTGTGTATGAATTCAGTGCTGACCATTGAATACATATGGACATACATTTAAATAATAATGTTTTACCTGCGTTCCTCTGCATCTCTGTGCCTCTGACAAATGATTAACATAGATGGCATCTCCAGCTCTGCATGGAGTCAGTTGGTGCCCATCTCACAGAGCGCGTCAAGATTCACCAACATGCCTATGACGCGCAACTCTACTGAAACATCTCCTCTGCTTCAGACATCCCACGCCTCAAACACTGCCAGCACACCATCCACACCTGGGTGTCCAGCGCCTACCTTAAGCTCAGCCTTAAGAAGACAGAATGTCTGTAATTTGCAAGGAAACAAGAAAATGTACAAACCTGGATGAGTTACATGAACTTTGGCAGGTCAAGTTGGATTCACCTTGGACACCAACCCCATCCTCAAGGAACACACTGTCAAGAATCAAAGATGGAGTGGTACCAGCTCTTGACCCGATCCACAAAGGGCCCCCACACTCGTGGCGGAGGCCCCGCAGTCGTGGATGAGTCTCCGCACCCCAGACACCTTTGTGAATAAGGCACTCTCTGCTAAAGCAAGTAAAGCTGTTTCTTAAAGAAAGCAACTTCCAAACTGCTGTTCAAGCTCTGGCACTGTGAAAATGAGACAACCACAAGGTGGCATCGGTATTCCTTCTCCTCCTTATCAAAGATATTTACCTGCCCACTTGTTATGGCTTCTACTTGCCTCTCATGGATACCCGGGTGCCTCCCTGTTGATGTTCCCATACGTCTGTCACTAACAAAGGTATTAATTGCCCCCCTTTCTTAGTATTCACGCACAAAATGAAGCGAGGGCAGTGTGTGGGGGCAATGACAGTGCACGAGGGTCGAGGATAAATTGATGCCCCTGCATAAGCAGCAGTGTATAGGGTGCATTGATGCTTGAATTACTGAAGAGCATGGATGGGTGAGTGAGTGAGCGCATGGGTGATACCTATGTGAATAGGTGGATGAGTGAATACGGTAATGGGCAGCAAGGATGAGTGGCATTCAAGGAGGATGTGTTAGGCCATGAATAGTATGGGGGCATAGGTAGGGTAGTTTAATGAGGGGTGTAGGGTGAGAATAGGGAATATGACACTATAGTCATAATTAGAAAATAACATTTGTACTACTTTCCCTTCACATTGAGGTTCATGCAAAATTAGAGGCACAACTTTTTTTTTTACAGTCCTTAAGTTAGTGTAGATGTATTTTCTGTGAACAATATTTCAGTGAATTTCAGAGTTTGCATAAAAAACCTTTCTTGTTTATAAAATGACAGGGGACTGGCATTCATTTTTCCATAGGTTTACAATAATATTTACATCTCGGATAGATTTAGAACACTCCAGTGACATGTGACGCCCTGCTGCTAATTCGCAGACATGCTGACAGTTTCTTGTGAACTCACTCTCACGCAGAGGTCTGCAAAATCATATGTGTGCTGACTGACCGTCCTACATCCTGCATCATCGGTCGGAAAGTGTCCACAAAACTATGGACTCAAGTCACCCAGAGAAGAGTCCCTAGCATGCGGCACTGTTCCAAAACCAGGGGATGAATCGCAGCTTTAGACATATAGATCATTCTTTGAGACTAAAATTGATGGGGCATTCTCGTCATATGTTCAGCATGATGGGCCCTTCGCATCCCTGGGACATGATGAGCAGGTCTGGTGTGTGATCAGCATCGGCATGGAAAGCCCACTCTCTCCATGTATGAGAGTAGTGCAGGTGTGTGCTTCACATGGAAAGCCCACTCTCTCCATGTATGAGAGTAGTGCAGGTGAGTGCTTCACATGGAAAGCCCACTCTCTCCATGTATGAGAGTAGTGCAGGTGAGTGCTTCACATGGAAAGCCTACTCTCTCCATGTATGAGAGTAGTGCAGGCGTGTGCTTCATGAAATGACAGGGTGTTATTTTAGGCTCGCACAGATATGTAATTAAAATGAGAAGATGATATTTTGTGCCACAAATAATGTGTCAAGATGGCAATGTTTTGTTTGAGGGGGACAGAGAGTGAAATGGTGAGATGCTGAGCCGCAGACTGGCTCCGCTGCCTTCTACCTGCTGGGAACTTCTTGCACAAGAATCGGGGTTGTGGGTTAACAGGGATGTTGAACAGTCTGGAGATCTAAGGACACAGAGCTGATCAGCGATTGGATGAGGGTTCTGCACAGATGTGCTTTATTAGAAGCACCCATACACTTTGCAGCACGCCAAACCATGGCGCCGATGGCGCGCCTGGAATGTTTAAGGGTGTTATGTTGAGGTGTTGATCTCGTGGCCAATATTGAAAAAGGTCTTATTTTATGATTTGCAGTCTGTCCAGTCCGAAAATGATAACAAGTACTTATCAAAAATGAAAAGTTTATATTTGATAGCAAAATATGGCTATTTTCGGAAACTACATGCTAAAGTTTGGGTTATTATTGCATATCAAAGTAGAAGGAAAGACGCCATTTGAGTGATAATAATGGTGAATGTGGGAGACTTGTTGCTGATGCCGTTACCTTGGAGACAGAGGGCACTCACTGGCATAAGTGCTGGCTTATTAGTTTGCGTCTAGACATTTCAACTTTTACATGGATGAAATGTCATGCCATTATCACTCCTGCTGTAAGATTGGTTGGGGCTGGTAGCTTAGTAGACCATGCATCCACTGTAGGGGCTTATTTCTGACCTCACGGTCACAGGTTCAAAATCCTGGTAGGGCCACTCAGCCTTTCATTCTTCTGAGGTCGATAAAATGAGTACGTCTGTTATCCTGTGCCAAGAGGCCCTTCTGGGTGAATGTAACATTAAAAATACATTTATGTTATTGAGAAAACTGTCTTCTGTCTAAACCTGCCAGGCCGACGTAATAAGTGATATCTGAAAACAACTCTGCTTGTTTTCTTTGTTTCACTGATTTGTCTCCAGCCTGATGGTTTCCTGGCTGTAGTTACACCGAGAAACACCAGAAGTAGTGTGCTTGTCAGCTGGAAAGGCGAGGCTGCCAGATGTGGTTCAGCAGCTGGTTCTGAGGAGGATGATGAGGGCTGGCAAAGAGGAACAAGTGAAGTTCCACCTGGGTGGGTGTGCCGGGAGGGTGATCAGATGTTGAAAGCCAAAAACCGGGACATTCACCAAACATGGAAGACGGACTACAATTTTACATCAGCCCATATGATTTAGATCACAGCGCTCATCAACACAGAAACACAGACAAGGCGCTAAGGGACTAAATTAAATGGAACGTTTAAACCCAGCCTCGTGTTTGTTAATTAAACTGCTTTCTTTTAAGAGCTGCTAGCTCGTTCTACTTTGGAAAACATAAAAATGTGCCTACGGTGGAATCTTTCAGAAAACCGGGACATGGGCAAAATGTGTTAACATCTCCTGAGACTGATGGTGAAACTCCGGGAGTGCCCCGGCAAATCCGGGACTCCTGGCCACCCGAAATGTTGTGCAACATTAAAGTGTGTTTTATTTACTTATTGTTGCAAACTACTATACTTATTCCCTGTCAATCATTTCATGTAGTATTTCATGAATGCCTCGATTTACCTTTTGTTTTATGTTCATCTATAATAGTGTAAATAAAAAATTTAAACGGCTCTCGTTTAGGACTATTTTATTTCCCAAATATATTTCGTACTAAATACAATCGGCAAATAGAACACTTCCCATTATTGCTTAACCATGGAAGGGAGTTTTCTTTAAAAGATCACAGAAAAGTGTCCCATGATGTGATGGTACTACTGTGACTGTGGAAAGCTGCCAAAAACAGGGGTTCCTTACCCATCTTAACAGAATGAATTACTGACTCGGCAGTAGGAAGGATGAAAGGTTAAGTTGGCTCCGCCGAGGTGCCACACCGAAGTCTGCAGCAGGCACGTTGATCAACGGAACTATCTTGATAGCTTCGGCATGCCTTTTTAGATGTAAGTGTTTCAGTGAGAATTGACTGCATTGAAAGGCCCTTTCTAAAGAGCATTCGCTTGCACGGCGTGAAAATCACAGCCTTGAATGTGTACTTACCATAATATGTCGCCACGTCATAAAAATCAATTACTTAATATAATATTTATTGTTGATTTTCCTAAGATCTAAGTAATGGTGATAAACCAGTCTAAAGCGTGCAGGCGAAAAGCAAAATCCATTGTTGGCAATGACCTTTCATTCCTTCTGTGCCACACTTTCCAGGTCACATCCTTACTGGGGTGAAGGAAGGCTATACAGCCCACTTTCTTCTTATTTGTCCATTTTTGTCTCAGGTTCATAACTTCTTGCCTTCTTCGTTCAACAAGCACCGTGGAACCGCCAGTTTCAAATCTCTTTCATTGATCTTTCGAATTTATAGGTATAGTTCAGATCGAAGATCGACACAAGCATAGGCAAAGCCAATAGGCTGTCCTTGGCAATTTAAGATGTTATGTTTTATTGCATGTATATGTCAAAAAAAGAAGACCTGCTCCCCACTAAATACGGTGCCACGTGCTTGCAAAAAAAAAAAATAGATTAAAAAAATGTTTCTTCCCATGTAATTTTAATACAATGGTGTAAGTATTTCTTGCTGGCTTACAGGTGTACTTATGCAAGGAATGGAAAACCTTTATACTTTAAAAGCGCATTACGGGAAAGTAGGATTCTTATTGCCACAGAGGTAAAGAACTATTGGCTTCGAAGTACTGTACCCTGAAGGCAAAGTTGAAACACACAAGGGTAACTCGAAAAATAGATGAGATAAAGTATGGAAAGAAAAAAACATTGGAAGAGTAAAAGTATTTGTCCACTAGCCCAGGCAAACAAGAGCACTTGTTTCCAAGCAGATGTGCAGAAAGGATTAGGAAAAATGCTGTCACTGACAGAGAAAGAGCGCCAACAGCTGGAGTGCGCGAGGCACCGTCCCATGCTGGGTGCCCTGGCGGGTGGATGCAACATGCAATGGACATTTGAGCGGAACAATAAATGAGGGCTGAACTAACACACTTGCATGCATTCATATAGGTAGGTATCTTCTATTTATGATTTTATTTTATTTGATCGAGTTAGTGAGTCAACTAACGCGATCTCTAAGTTACCCATAAAAAGCTAGCCTTCATTAAGTACCATTTGCTGCCTGGGTGGGTAATAGGTATTCCCGCCTATTATGGATACAGAGGGATAAAAAAATATGTCCCTCGCCCCTTACTCAGGCAGTAAAATAAGACGTGAAGGGCGATACCACCTTCCGCATTTGTTCCAGAGGAGCACACTCAAGCCAGTGGGGGTGTAGGTGGAAAGAATCCCCAGGCGCGTGCAGCGGGGTTTGTGGGGTCCTCGAGGACCCACAAAGCAGGTCTGTCTGAGGCCCACAACTGCCTTCCACAAACACCGGCCATGGTTAACCGTCAACACAAAGGCTGCTCTAATGTGACTGGTGAATACCGGGCCTCTACCAGCTGATGGGGTCACAACATTGGTGGTGATGGAGAGCGGACCTCATCTGCATAGGGAACGCCCCTTTGCCAATTAGGACTCCCGTTAAAGAGTCCGACATGTGTCCCGCTGTACATTACACAATAGCAGGTGGACATGGATTAGTTGCATTTGAAATTCCACTGGTGGGCATGTTTCCAAATAAATACACCCGTCCTAAAATGGAGCTCTACCTTGCATACCTGTATGGTCTCTAGGCGTTATTCCTCTTGCTCCACACTCTCCCTTTTATCCAGAAAACCCAAAAAGTAAAGTGAATGGGTGGTGATCTAACCACCTCCATGTTATCGCATTCGGGTGATGTATGTGGCATTACCGCATATTTAGCGCCAAAGTGTAAAAAAACATGATGGCTCCGCCGGCCTTCTTACCTTGCACTCCTCCTCTTCTCCCAGCGCTTCTGCTCCCACTTTCAACACCCCAGCCTGCTCGGTGCTCTCCTCAAAGCAAACTTTCTTCCTGGACCCCGCACCCTTTACGGGGGTCTTCTCTGGGGTCTTCAGCTTCTGGGTGACCGCCGCGCCCTCCCCAACCTGCAGTCTTTTCTCTCTGGCCCCCCGTTTCATGCCGGCAGGGTGGATTCTTGGCTTAGTTTTCATCAATCTTGAAAGGGCACAACAGTCTTCTTAAAGTAGCATCCTTCCGTCCAATCCGCGCGACGCCCCCCTCCGGGTTTTCCAAAGAGCCTTGTTTAGCCTTAAACCCGGATTTTAATCCAGCCGAGGATTTGATAGCCTCGCGCCTCCTTAGACGGTCTGGAAATGCCCCCCGTCGGGTAGTTTGACCTCTGGCTTCCCGCACGTGTCCTCCGTGATCTCAGAGCTGGACCCGTGTGGCGCAGCAAGCTTTGTTGTCTGCAAATATTAACCTTTGTGCGGTACTCACGTTACCAGATCTGGCGACTTCTGTTTGCCGTCTGTTTTGCATTAGAAACGCTGATTGCAAATTGGTAATTGCGCAGGGCTGGCCATGGCAGGAGCCCGTGAATTCTATTATGGGCCCATCAGCATTACCACTCACTCCAAATATTTCATTCAGAAAACATTTGAGCCGGGTGATTGTCATGCCGGAAGAGGGGGCAGGGTTCCACTCTCACGATGCTATAAAAGGGACCCTGTTTTTATTTTTAAATATGGGCCATTTATCATAATATATCAACAGTGCAGTGAGTCATAGCGTGGAAATGAGAGTCGTCGTATGTGCAACATGTAAGAGCTGTGCAAACGGAGCTTTAAAACTGGGCTGCTTCTAGCAGTGTTCGAAGTGAGTGATGGCTCTAATTAGCACCAAGGGCCGAATAGATGACATAAAGTACTCACTACTATGTGGTATATTCTGTGGCCAGACGGAGAAGCGCCTTTAGAGACCAGTACAGCCGGCTACGGAGGGCTCTAATTCTATTAGAACATTCTGCCCCTAGTTTGTTCCGAATAGTAAGACAAAGGCCTCATGGAGTCTATGGAGGGGTTGAAATCCCCTCGGGCTCCACGAGGCCTTTGTTAAACATTGGAATGTTGATGCTCGGGGCTTCTACTGCCCATTAGAAGCCCAGAGCACACCATTGTTTTTATGTGAGAGAGAGCCTGTGTATGAGTAAGCATATGTGTCTGTGTAAGCGTGCACACACACACACACACACACACACAAACGCACACACACACACACACATATATAAACACATTTATGTATATACAGATAGATCTATATATAGATCTATAAATATGTATGTATGTATGTGTGAAAGGAGGTTAGAGTCAGTGACAGGAAGTGAGTAAGTATGAGTGAGATTGAGTGCCAGTAGGAGTATACAAGTGAGAATGCATGAGTTACAATAATTGGAACTGAGTGTGTTTGAGAAGGAATGATTGAGTGTGACGGGTGCTATATAGTGTGAGTGAGAATGAGCAAGTGTAACTGCAAGAATAAATGAGGAGTGGGAGAAAGTGAGAGTAGTAGTGAATGGGTGAGTTTGAATGAATAAATGAGAATGAGTGAGTTAGAGTGAGCAATAATATGTTTGCGTGAGAATGAGGGAGTGACAGTAAGAGTGAGCACAAGTGAGAGAGTGAGAAAGTATGAATGATGCTTAGTAAGAGTGAGTGAGAAAGAGTGAGGGACAGAAAGAGTGGCATGCAAGAGAATGAGTGAGATTGTATGAGTGCATGTAAGAATGAATGAGTGAGATTCAGAGTGCATAAGAATGAGTGTGCGTGAATGTAAATGAGTAAGAATGCAGTGTTATGTTTGCAAATCTGCTGTTGGCACTGGCACTCTGAAATTAATTATTTTCCAGTATAGGCAATGTTAGACCTGGCATTTCTTGGCGTGAGTACCCCTGACTTTTTGCCTCTACCTCCTCTATTATTGATGCTGTACTGGATTTCGTTTTGCTGGCTTAGATGCTTTGGGCACTTTGCCACTGCTGATCAGTGTCAAAGTGCAAGTGCTCCCTGTATAAATTGTTATGATAATTGGTTGTCCATAATTGGTATGTTTGTCTTACTAGTAAAGTCCCTAGTAAAGTTCACTATGTGTGCCAGGGCTGGTAATTCAAATGCTACTAGTGGACCTGCAGTACTAATTGTGCCACCCACACAAGTAGCCCTAAAACGAGATCTCAGGCCTCCCACTGCAGTGCCTGCGCACAGTCTGTTAACTGCCTTGTTGTCCTGACAAGTGTACCCACTTGCCCGGCCTTACCTTCCCTTTTTATGCACATCAGACACCCCTATAGCTATAGTAGGCCCAAGGTACCCCCTGGGCAGGGTGTAGGGTATGTGAAAGGTAGGACATGTACTAAGGTGTGTACCATGTCCTGACAGTGAAATACTGCCAAATTCGTTTTTCACTGTTGCAAGGCCATCTTGCCCATAGGACAGAATGGGGAATGCTGTGTTCCATGTTCCAGCATATCTTCCCATAGGCATAAAATGGAGAGATGGAGTTTAGTGTGCCTGAACTCAGAATTTAATACCACATCTTTTTGTGGAGATGGTTTTTAACTTTTGTGCTTAGAAACCACGTTTTTAAAAGTGTCTGGTTTTTTGTCTTAAACCATCCTGCGTGCCTCTGTCTGTTTGTGTATTGACCATCTGGGTTTGGATGTGACAGAGTCTGGGAAGTGACCTGACCCCAGGGAGGAGAAGGTGAGACAGCAACAGACTGGCCTGCATTTGATGTGGGGGGAGGAGTAGCCCCCTGGATGTGTAGAGGGCTGTGTTGCTGCCACAAAAGGATGGCTCCACCTCCTGCTGAGCGTCTGGGGCCCAGACCATCACTGTCAAAAGAAGAGGGTGTGCACCGGCAGGAAGACACCCAGTTCTGGTTTGGATTGGGCTCAGAGCCCCCTGAACACAAAGACTTCAAAGGCATTTAGGGGTATAAATGTGAGAGCTGAAACCCCTGAATTCAAGACTGAAATCTGACTGAAAAAGGATTGAACCTACTTTGTGATCAAGAGGAACCTCTGCCAAAGAAGAACAGCTAAGAGAATGAAGAAAAGGACTTCCCTTGCTGTGTGTTCTGGGGTTGGTCTGCAGTTTGCTGATTCGACTAAGGAGAGGCCAAGGGACTTTGCTGTGTGCTGTGTCCCCCTCCTTGTGAGGACTTTGCTGTGTGCTGTGTCCTGAAGTAGCGTGTCTCCAAGTGCCCGAGGAGAGCTGGTCCCCTGTTGTGGAAACTCAGGAACATAAAAGTTTCCAACCGTGTCTCAGCGACGCTTGGTGCTTGGTGCTTTTGCACGCCTGAGACTGCTGTGTGTTCCATGGTACTGTTTACGAAGTGCCCCGTGATTGCATTGCCCCCGCAGTGTGAAACATTGTCCACGCTGCTGTATTCTGTTTGTGGCCCGAGCCGTCATCGTAACTGAGGCTATGAGTGAGAATCACCGCCGCCGGCCCGAGCCGCAACGTGCTACAGGATTTCTGGAAGACTGTTGTGTGGTCCGTGGTACTGTTTACAATGTGCCTCGTGATCGCATTGCCCTCATAGCGTGAAACAGCGTCCAGGCTGCTGTATTGCTGTTTGTGGCCTGAGCCGTCATCGTAACTGAGGCTGTGAGTAAGGATCACCGCCGCCGGCCCGAGCCGCAACGTGCTAAAGGATTTCTTGAAGCTAAGAAAGCTGCAAGGTGAAAGGGATCGTGATCCTTGTTCACCGAGAGGAATCTGCCCAAGATCGTCAACGAAGGAGAAGGCAGCGCCGTAACCCGTCCGGCTACAGCGTCGCCTAACAACAGAGCTGCAATGTCATCGGGGCCACCAGCAGGACGTCCGACGAGCGGGGAGAGAGAGAGAGAGGCAGCCCACCCCCCTAGGTAAGGCTTGGACTTCGGTCGGGAGCCGCAAGCGTGTGTGGCATGGGGAGGCATGCAGGAGGAGTACAGGAGTGCTCCGAGCTCTCTCTCGCTGCACCACGTTAGACGCGCTGAGTCCCCGAGCTACCCGTATCTGCCCAGCAGTACCAGGGCCGCCCCTTCAAGCTTATGACCGTTGTTTCTGCTGTTGGGGCCTAGTGGGGTCCTGAGTTGACCACGCAGATTGGCGTACTGCATTATTCTTACATTATGAACTGCCTGATTCTTGCATTACGAATCGCATTATTTCTTGAATTACCAACTGCCTGATTCTTGCATTACGAATCGCATTATTCCTTGCATTACGAACTGCCTGATTCTTGCATTACGAATCGCATTATTCCTACATTACGAACTGCCTGATTCTTGCATTACCAATTGCATTATTCTTGCATTACAAATCGCATTATTCCTGCGTTACGAACTGCATTAGTACGTGCATTAAGGACTGTGTTATTACTACATTACGAACTGCATTAAGAGCAGCATAGTATTGCATTAGGACTGCACTAGATCATTGTGAACTGCTCACTAATACCGCAAGAACCTATAAGTGATTGCTGGACTAATAACCGGCAAAAGTGAAAGATTACGAATACGTATATGTTGGATTTCTATCGTTTGGTCTCATCGTATTCCTTTGATAAAGATACCGCTATTTTTATAAAAATCAGTGTGGCGTCCATTTCTGGCGTTATCACTATGTAACTGGGAGTGTGGTTGCAAATACTTTACACCTTGCCTTGGAGATAAGCTTGGCTGCTCGTGCCAAGATACCGGGGGGTGAGCAGGGGTTATCTAAGAGGGAGTCCCTCCTTTCCCTGACTAAAAGCAAGGGTCCCTATTTGGACTAAGGTACCTAACTCAGCCAACCAGAGACCCCTAGTTCTAACAGGCAACTATGACAATATACTAGCATTGGCATAGTCTAAGCAATTTCTATCATACTGGCCACCCATGGTTCAATACTGGTGCTAGTATTTTTGAGATAATTCATGGAATCAGGGAGGACACTCATGGCCTATGGGGTATGGAGTGTGTAACCATGGCATTTGCTGACCCTGATATACAGAGGTCATTTTCCACATAAGGGTCATCATGATATATGGATGACATTAATGTCAAAATTCTGGCACTGGTATATTGTATGTCAGTTTTGGCATAAGAGGGTACCCATGGCAAACTGCTAGCCCAGGGACAAGTTAGGTACTTTTTGACATATGGGGGCGTCCATAGCACATTTAGCAAAAATGGGTTCAACTGCTTGGGCGCACCAGCTTTAATTGGCTTGTCACTCAATGAAAGGACTTCAATATGTATTGAGTGATCTTTCAGAGGCTGTTGAGGTTTAGCAAGTTTATGTGAAAATTATGTTTTAAAAAGCACTATTCAACTCTATTTTTTTGAAAAATTTTCTTGGTGGTAGAACCCCTACGCCCCTAGAATAAACTCTCCTAGAAAAGTTCTGGCTCCCTCGATTTGCTCGCTAGTTACAATTCAGAGCAAGCATTCAATCCCAGTACTTCCAAAGATCCTATCAGCACCCTAATATATGGGTAGCATCTAAAATAGACAGGTGTCTGTTTTGTTTTATCATATTGACCATGTAGTTATTATGGAATTTCAGCAACGTCAATTATTGTGATGTCATCAGGGTTACAGTCATGTGACAAGTCGTCCTTAGAAGATTCAGGGTCAAAAGTCATATGGTATCACTTATTGTGATGCCATTAAGGTCAAAGGGTGTGTGATGTTTCTTCAGCTACCCCGGGAATTTTTGTAAATTGACAGCCACGGACAACCTAGTAGATTTTTTCAGTCTGACAAGGTTAAGTCAAGTCGATATCACTCTTTCTGCATGGCTGTCCATTTTACACATAGCCTCGTGGCCTCAGGTCTTTAGTGTATGCCCCCCTTGGATGCATCTGATTTGAACAGTGCTGCCAACTTCCTAATGAATTCAAATGGGGAAACTGTAATAAAGGGGACTGTAACTTTATCAATAAGTTTGACAACACTCTCACCTGTCTATGAACTATATGGACTAATTGTAAGTATTTTGGGTAACTGTTGCAAATGGGTTCTGCCTATTTAGGGCGCCGATTTCTTTTGCTATTTGAACACCCTGTTTTGGACTTTTTACTGTGGGTGAGTCTCACTACTTGTGTTTCATGCACAGTAATCACATGATAAAATAGACTGCGCAGGTTATCCTCTAGTGTCTGCCTTTTAAGTTAAAGCTGCTGTGATGCAGCTAGGATAAGGGGAACGTAGTTACATGTGAGCAGGTGTGTACATGTGTGCGAGGTGTGTGTGTGAGACTACTGTAGTGTGCAGCCTGTAACTGTCCAAAGGTAGCCTGGCATACAAGGGGCTCTGCAGTGTTAGATGTTGACCTGGGATAGGTCTTAAAATATGTGCTACTTTCATGAGTAAGGTCAGAAGGGTTTACTGATTTATCTGTAGTTTCATTGTATTATGCACATAGGAGGAAATCTGCCTTAAAGTTCAATTTAGCTTCCTACAGGCCTTTAAGGTATCAAACTGGGATGAAACCTGTGCTTCAAGTTTGAATATAGTGGTACCAAGAACCTACATGCACACCTTATGGGTTGTCCAGAATTGTCATATTTATTTGGTTCAGCTCAGGATCAGATTCCAGGCTTTTTGTCACCCTGCTGGGCTGAGTTAACACTCTGCTCCCCAGCAGAGGGAACAAAGGCCTCCCGACACAAAAGGAGTAATTAACAGTGCTTCACTCAGTTCCTGAGGAGGAAGGGGTGGGGAAGAAAATTGGCATCTGTCAATTAGCTGTCACACTGTACCAGGGTTGGGACAGCCCAGGACCACTGAACAAAAGGGGGAGCCCAGATGTTAAGAGCTAACACAGGAGGGATTCCCCTTTGGAGTTAGGAGGAAAAGTCCCTGGCAATGATGTCAGTTAGGGGTGGAGTTGAGTCCCCCCGAGGAGATGTACACAGGATACCTCTTTAAAGCACCATCTTGGGTTGCTCCAGCATGCTGTGCTGAAGGGTTGGGCCAGGAGTGGAGGGGTAATGTGGCACCCCATGGTTTACCAGGGGTTGCCTGACATCTAGAGGTTTTGATCCCCATTTAAAATCTCTTGCACAAGGGAGATAGAGACAGTTTAAAACTGAAATTGGATGGCAGAAACATCATGGACAATTAGAAGGACAAGCCCCCTGATGCCCTAATGGACTTAAGACTCTGCCGACAGCTGACCCCAGGATCAGTGGGTCTCTCCAGGACCAGTGAGTCTAGTTCCCTTATACCCCCTGATGACCAGTTGGGGGAAGACTTGAACTCCACGGTCCACCCAGATGCCCTGCAAGACAGCCAGGAGGCCACAGAGTCTGAGGAGGGCACAGCAGAGGAAAAGGCTGGCGCAGGGAGCCATTGAAACCAGCTCCCTGCAGAGTGCAACCCTTTTCAAACCAGCAAGCCAGCTGGAAATGCTCACGGTAGCTAGGACTGACCACCAGGAGCCAAATGAGCCCCAAATCTGTGAAATCGACCCATCGTTTCCTGAGTTACGCTCACTGTAGGGACTTGACTTATGACCCCTGGAACAGAGTACACTGGGTGCAGCCAATGTTCTTAAACCTTGCCCGCGAGTGAGCCAGTGGCCGGAGGTTGGCGCAAGATTTTAAAAATTATTTCGCTGGGTAGGAGGCATGAGTGGGGCCCCTCTCTAGACTCACTCTCGGCCCGGGGACCCCATTTCCTAGGCCTGTGTAGACTTTAAGAGGGCCCGAGACCCATACAAAGACCAAAGACAAAGACTGGGCCCCAGGACCCAGAACAAAGGGCAAGAGAATCCCAACCACACCGACCCTCCACCTGTTTCGTGGGCCAGGGATAAAAGGATGCCACGGATTAAGGCTGCTTCTGCCCAGCGGGAAAGAAGAGGATGAAGCTGGCTCCTGCCACCAGGCCGGAGGGCATCTGGGGAGCTGGCCCAGGGTTGCAGGTGCCTTGGGGCTCGCCCCCACAACCCCCCCCATAAAATCCTTGGGGGTGTCCCAGGTGGAACTGGGCCCACTACTTTAAAAAAAGAGATGCAGCGCAAGGCCACACACAGCTAAGGAATACAGCTAAGGCGCTACCAAAATATTTATTGCGCCACTGTGGGAGCGCCCCATACTGCCTTTTGAGGTTGAATGTGCCTGTGTTTGATCTGCTTGTGTGGTGGACAGCAGCAGGGCAGAAGTACCACCAAGATAAATTGTAAGTATTGTGGGGGCCGAAAGGAGTAGAGTAGCTCACTCCCCCTCCCCAGAAGTTACGGGCAAAATGACCCTAAGTTTCTGGGGTCATGGAATGCATGTCCCCCAGAATTATCACTATTATATTCAAGGCTGGAACTTTTTTTTTACAGACTGGGAGTGCATGATCTCTAGGGTTTGGTTCTATGGTTGCAGTTTATGTGGCCTAAAGGTGTCTATGAAAGACTCAAACACATGCTGTGTTAGTTTTTAATGTTTCATTGATAATGAGTTACTGATAGCGATTGCAATGCTTTATTACCAATAATGATTGCATTTAAACATGATGACTGATTTCTGTGACACAATGGGGACTTTTAATATGTGGAAGTTTGGTCGTTTTAATGTGGTAAACCTTTGTCAAAGCCTTTAGGCTTGCATTATATATTGTTATGATGACTCCTTCACAAAGCCAATCGGCCTGTTTTATTTAAAGCGATACCCCCCAATATTGTGATTTCCTATCTGGTATTGGCAGGGAATACTGTGTCCTTGTGGTCATGACCCAGTGGGGATCAAACATGATTTCAGAATTTCACCAAAGGTGTTTCTACCTGTCTGATGTATATATTTGTAAATTAATGTGTAGTATTTAGTAGTACTTTTCTTTTTTCAAGGAAAAGTGCAGACTTAACAATCATTGAGTGCTAATATTGCGTAATAGCGAATGGTGATTACTAGCCCACACCACCTCCCTGTGTAGGCCTTGGACTGCTCTGCTTCGCTATCGTGAGGGAGTTAAGTGCTACAATGATTCCCAGTAAGGAGAAATTTTGGACCTATTTCTTGTGCAGGCCTCACGTCCTGCACAACTAATAACCCAATTCCTTACAGTAATGTTATCTATTATTTCATGAAGTTTACATGGTTTCGTTATAAAAATATGAAAAAAGAAAGTAAATAAAAGTAATCATTTCTGTTACAAGTACGAGTGAGAAACACATCTTGCCTCAAGTGTTTGGGACACAATACATCACCTTGAAAATAAATATTTGATGTATATTGTGGTTGCCGTTGTAACTTGTCGATCTGTATAGAGCTTTGTTACCCGTTTGGATCTGGTTCGTACTATATAAAGCCACAAATAAATAAAATAACATAAGTAAATGTATTCATAAATGCTTAAAAGCCCTTCTCTCCCTCTCATTTTGCACTTTCCGCATATAATGTTGATGCCCTTTTCAACTTCTTTTTCTCACTGACCACATTTCATTGGTTATGAATGATGTGGGCAGTGAAAATGAAGAGGAGTTAATAAGACTATGATGAAAAGAAGGGATAGTCATTAAGAGATGATAAACTACAAACACAGAGAATGGAGAGACATAGTAATAAAAGAGAGAGGGACCCTAGGGGCCTCATTTATGAGGTTTTGCGGAGGGCAGCGCAGCAAGGAATCTTCCTGTGCTGCCGTGCGTCAAATGAAAAGAACAGGAAAGCGCTGCATCTATAAGATATGGTGCATTCCTGCCCTTTCCCCCTGTGCTGATGCACAATGGGCTACCATGCACCAACAATGGCACCCTTGCACCATTGTGCAAGAATGCATGCGTTGCAGGGCTGGTTGATTTTGTGCAGGAAGGGACACCTTCCTGCAGCACAAAATCAATCAATTCAGGCGATTTCCTCTTTCTATGTGTGCTGTAGAATGCAGCACACATAGGAAAACGAAAAAATGAGAAGAAATGAAAACATTTCTCCTCGTTGCACCTCCCTAAAGCCACCCCTGGGGTGGCGATAGAGTATGACGCATTCCCAGGTTTACGATTCCTCATAAATCTGGAAATGCTTCAGATTCCATGGGTTTTGCATGGGAACACTCACAGCGACACCCATGGAACGCCCCTTTCACGCAGTGTTCTGCGCAAAAGGGGCACATATTTGCAAGGCCATGAAAAGCCACATAACGTGTATTTATTTGGCGTTGTAAATATGCCGTGGCACATTCCGCCACTGGAACGTAAAAAAAGTGATGTTCCAGTGGTGCAGAAGTGCAGCAAGGGACCTCATAAATGAGGTGCTGAGTCTTTAATGAATGGAAGGTCAGAGAGAGGAATAAGACACCAGCCATCACAAAGAGCACCCTCTTGTCCCCTCATCTTGCAGACAAGCTCAGCACCTCTGGTGGGTCTCAGCACACAGGCAGCCAGAAAATGATCAGACCACAGATTAAGAATTGTAAAAAAGAAAAAACAAAGCAGCAGGAATTCTCCATATATGCACTCAGGATGCGGAACAACATCCCCACATACTTTAGGACCACCCAAACACTGCTCCAATTTAGGAAAGCGCTGAAGAAGGCCCTCTCCAGAGACCACTACATTGTAATGCATTAACAGTCCAAATCCAGTTACCTTTCCTATAACTCGTTGACTTTATACTCGTCTTTGATGTTGTACAGAGCTCCACTGCCTTTGGCTAGGTTTGTGTTATATAAATACCACTTATGTACATATATGCATGCTGAGACAGAAAGTCTAGATTAATAAAAGTCGGGTGAGCATTACAGAGAATAGGGTCAGAAAATTTGAGATAAATTGAAGGATGGAAGGAGGAGAGACGCGACAAAGAACATGTAATGAATAGAAGGGTGAGAGTAAGAAAAGAAGATCCAGATGTCTGGCGAAAGAGAGTGAGACAAAACAAATGGGAGTTTTATTGTAACGGGTATGAGCAGCGTGAGAAAGGATAGGAAAAACACTCTGTGATGAACATAGTGGGAAAAGAGACAAGCATTAGTAAATGCATTAGGTTTCGCCTATGTGATTAATAATAACTTGTTTTTTGTTTTAAGTTGTAGTTTGCTGAGTAGTTGTGCAATATAAGTTACAGAAATTCTGTTAAAGTGTTATGACTTCTTTATGTACAAAAATGCAATATATTGTGCTGTTACAAGTGGCATAGTGCGGGTAAGTAATAGCAAAATTTAGAAAAATGAAAGAGGGAAATAATAGAATGAATTGCAGTAATAGCAATATTGTGTGTTTAGAGGAGTTCTGACAACTTTTGGGCCTGGTGCCACTGCAACTGCTGCACCATTCAAACCATGCCCATAGTGCCTGCAAGATAACTGTATTTGTGACTGCCTGTCTAGTAGTAAATATAGCAATATTTTGAGATATTCCTATATCATAAGTTGCGTACGGCTTGCCGCGCCCTCTGGGAGGGTTTCCCGATGGCCCCTCCGCCTTTGCCCGCACTGGAGAACTTGTTGAGATCCCCATCTCCTCGTGAACTCATTACACGACTGTACACACACACGCAAAACACTGCCCCGTTGGTGACACCTAAATCCCTGCAGAACTGGAACAGCGAACTCCCCTTTCCGTTGACTGAAGTCCAGTGGGATTTCTGGTGGGCAGCTTACAGAGCTCTCTCCTAATTACAAGCTTTGATTAATTCACTTTAAATATTTGCATAGATTTTATAGAACACCTGTGAGTCTATATCGCATGGGAATCAGGGAAGATGACAGCTGGTGGTGCTGTAGATACACTCCCGCCTCGTTTTTGCATGTAGCATGGGACTGCCCCAAAATTGCTGAATTCTGGTCCCTAATTTTCACCTCAGTGAATCAAAGTCTTGGCACATCAGATGTCCCGTCCCCCACCTTAGGCCTATTAGGCTATGTTAAGGACACACCGCCCAAGCTGCGTAAATTACGTGCACTCCTCTTATTGTTCGCCAAACGGCAGGTTGCAGTCCACTGGGGCAGGAGAAGGGTGCCCTCCATTAAGGGGTGGATTACTGATGTTACATTTGGTCACACACAGCTAAGCACATTCTGGGAGCTTATGCCCCCTACTTCCAGGCCTCGAAACATCTGGGAACCATGCCTGTCCTGGGCTCAGAGACAACAAGAAGCTACTGGAGGGGCACGTGCGAGCGAAACTCAGACTGAGGCATTGATATGATGGGATATGGATTTCCACCTGTTTTTGAGTCTGTTCCCCCTCCTAAACTTCTAGATAATGTGGATTTAATAGACTGAGTCGGAGATGTCTTAGACCCTCTATGTGGTATTATGCAATGGGATTTTAATTTGTTGGGTTCTTTCTGCTGATTCTCACAACTATTTGGATATATGATGAATATGTATTTTTTCATTGGAGGTGAGCAGGTGGGGCGTGAATTACTACAGATGTATTATGTACTGTATAGATTGTGACTATTTAAACTCCTGTACAGATTCGGTATTATGCTGGCCTGTTGTGTTGTAAAACGACCTTTTCTTGAAAATGTCAATACATTTTTAAAAAAATAATAATATAGCAATATTTGGTGTTTAGAGGAGTTATGACAACTTTTGGTTCGTTGATACTGCACCTGCTGCACCATTCAAATCACGACACTGTTGCCTGTATGGTGGCTGCACTTGTGACTGCCTGTTTATTATTGAAATTTACCAATATTTGGTGTTTAGTGGGATTATGTTTTGGCCCCGGTGCTACTGCCCTGCTGCACCATTTAAATCAAGCTCCTTTCAAGTGCAAGATACCTGTAATTGTGACTGCCTGCTTAGTAGTAAAATATAGCAATATTAGGTGTTTGGATAAGTTCTGACAACTTTTTGCTCGGTGCCACTGCATCCGCTGCACCATAACCCTTGTGGCTGAAAGATAACCACTTGTGACTGCCTGTCTAGTTGTAAAATATAGCAATAATCAGTGTTTAGTGGGGTTCCTGGAGCATTTGGTCCCGAGCCACTGCACCTGCTGCACTATTGAAATCATGACCCTAGCACTTGCTAGATAACTGCACTTGTGACTGCCTGTTTAGTTTTAAATTTTAGCAATAATCTGCAGTTTAGTGGGGTTCCTAGAGCTTGTTGCCGGGTGCCACTGCACCTCCTGCACCTTTCAAATCAAGTGCCTTTTAACTGCAAGGTAACTGCAATTCTGACTGCTGGTTTCATAGTCAATTATAGCAATATTATGTATTTAAAGGAGTTCTGACAACTTTTGGGCCCGGTGCTTCTGCATCTGCTGCACCATTCAAATGATGGCCCTGTTGTCTGCAAGGTAACTGCACTTGTGACTGTCTGCTTAGTAGTAAATTATAGCATAGCTCTTGTATATTAACTTTATTTTTAACGTGCAATGTTTATTACAACATTTGGAATTTGATCATAATGACCAAATAAGTTACGTTGAAAAAATCAACCCGATAATGCCCACAATGTGCAAAGAAAGGTACTGAGGCATGAATAGGAAATGTCACAAATGTTCTAAGGCTAAAGCATCTGCTTTACACAGGTAAGTAATAAAAAGTATACACTCCAGCATACTGTTAGAAGCTGTCTGCCTTTTCTGTGGGAATAGATATTATCTTGACAGTGAATGGGCATAAACAGTGTGAACAGCTTTAGTAGAAGTTTCGTAAATACTTACAGCCAGGGGAAGTTAACAAAAAAAAATGTTCCACACAAAAGCGAATGAACACAGTAATTTGGCAATGGGAACTGATAAGAGACCCCATTTAAGATATATTATATACAAGAGATTTCACAAGCGCAGTGTATGCAAACCTAATAAAGGAGATGCAAAGAAAGACAACTAGTGATGAAACAAAGCCAGAGTGAGAAAGGAAACACAAGGGGCTGCATGAGAAAGAAGAAGCATACAGAAAGCTTGCGATGAAAGAAGTGCAGAGTGAGAAAAGAGAAGCAGAAACAGATAACTTGTAACAGAGTGAAAAAGAAGAAGAACGGGCAGCTTGAGATGAAAAAGGGACAGAGTGAGAAAGGAGATGCATGGGACTGGGATAGAAAAGAGAAGCAGAGACGGACAGCTTGAGATGTAGGAAGGGGCTGGATGAGAGACGGGAAGCAGAGGGGGACAGGTTGGGATGTAGGAAGGGGCTGGGTGAGAGACAGGAAGCAGAGACGGACAGGTTGAGATGTAGGAAGGGGCTGGGTGAGAGACGGGAAGCAGAGGCGGACAGGTTGAGATGTAGGAAGGGGCTGGGTGAGAGACGGGAAGCAGAGGCGGACAGGTTGAGATGTAGGAAGGGGCTGGGTGAGAGACAGGAAGCAGAGACGGACAGGTTGAGCTGAAGGAAGGGGCTGGGTGAGAGACGGGAAGCAGAGGGGGACAGGTTGGGATGTAGGAAGGGGCTGGGTGAGAGACGGGAAGCAGAGGCGGACAGGTTGAGATGTAGGAAGGGGCTGGGTGAGAGACAGGAAGCAGAGACGGACAGGTTGAGCTGAAGGAAGGGGCTGGGTGAGAGACGGGAAGCAGAGGCAGACAGGTTGAGATGTAGGAAGGGGCCGGGTGAGAGACGGGAAGCAGAGGCGGACAGGTTGAGATGTAGGAAGGGGCTGGGTGAGAGACGGGAAGCAGAGGTGGACAGGTTGAGATGTAGGAAGGGGCTGGGTGAGAGACGGGAAGCAGAGGTGGACAGGTTGAGATGAAGAAAGGGGCCGGGTGAGAGAGGAGAAGCAGAGATAGCTTGAGATGAAGGAAGCGGCTGGGTGAGAAAAGAGAAGCAGAGACAGAGAGTCCATGGTGACTAGGAGGAGAAAGTGACAAAGGAGAGTAGTTAAGTATGGATATAGTGCTTTTCAGAAAGCCTGTAGCTGTGCCTGAAAGCCACATTAATATAAGAGGCTGTATGTATCACACATGGTAACACAGAACACCGCACACAACACTGAATCAAAAAATGAAATCCGCAAGGAATAGGGCCTACATTAATGTTTATATTTAATAAAAATATGTGTCAGTGAATAAACTCTGCTAGAACCTTTACTCTTATGGAATTGAGTGGAGTGAGCTGCAGCCCAATGAAGTTTGGACCACTCTTTCTTAAAACATAGATTTAGTAAAACCAAATGAACTAACTTAAAAAGTCAAATTATGCAAAACTAAATAATGAACTGGAAATTATTGTAATTTCTGAGGGTCTTTGTTACCGTACAGGTTCCAGGCAATCCCTATACCTACACAATCACAGTTGCCTGTTGTTTTTGTGTATCACACAAAGACTAAGGGCCATATGTAGGTAGGCCAGAAATACCGATTCCTAAATACCGAATTTTACCGAATCGGTATTTAGAAATCGGTATTTGCTATGTACCAAATAGTTCAGTAACAATTACCGAATCGGTAAAATTTGGTAAATGAATACCGATTCCACAATACCGACCGGAGTTTCGAACCGGTATTTACCGAATCGGTAAATACCGAATTGGTATTTACCGATTCGGTAATTACCGAATCGGTAATTACCGAATCGGAATTTCAAATTTACATCACTTGAGGAATCAGCCAATCCTGTGCAAACCCAACCCCACCCAACCAGGAAGTGGCCACACCCAGGCAGGTGCACACAATCAGCAGACTCTGGAGAGGCTGGGAGTGCAGAGGAGAGCAACAGAGCCAGTGCCTGAATTTGCACAAGAAACTGACACAATGGCCAGCCAGGACACAGAGAGAGATGGAAGGGAAAGGAAGAGGAAACTAAAATTCAGCCCAAAGGAACTGCTGGTACTTGTGGAGGAGGTGGTGAAGCAGCACCATAAGCTTTTCGGAAAGCAGTCCCTGCAAGTGGCTGAATCTGAGAAAAGAAAGATCTGGCTGGGAATCCAGGCGCAGGTAAATGCCATGGGAGTGACCCCCCGGGACATTGATGTGCTGAAGAAGCGGTGGTACGACATCCGTATCATCACAAAGAGGAAGATGGCTGAACTGAAGAAGGAGGCCAGCCGGACAGGAGGAGGAAGGAACAGGGCACCTGCCCTGACAGAACTGGAGGAGCTCGTGGAGTCTACAATTGAGCCCGTAAGTGTCGTGGGGATTGGGGATGCAGACAGCTCTGCCAGAGCTGCCGCCAAACAAGGTAAGACGCATGCACAGCATTGTGCCCCCCCCTACCCCTATCCCAAATCCCCAATTGGGCAATGAGAATCCCACTCCACTACAGGTGTTAGTGCATACCAGCAATGCATTATGGGAGATGTAGTCTGTGAAACCCCAAACTTGACAAGATTTGCACAGAACAACCAGGCGTGTTACACACATTAGCGATAAGCAGGCATAGGACAATGAGAGAGTGTGTTAGAAATGTATTATGATGATAGCAATGCAGGCGTGCAGGTACACTGAGCTGATGTTGAATTTCTGTCCACAGGCGATACTTCGCGCAGGACTGCACAGGAGAAGGGAGAGAGGGCACCCCGTAAGGACAGCTCAGAGAAGGCCACCACGAGTGCTGGGCAGACAACAGCACCACAGTCAGCCTCACCACCACAGCCAGCCACGCCACCACAGCCAGCCTCGCCACCACATCCAGCATCGCCACTCCTGCTGGCCTCACCCGCATCGACACCACCTGCATTGTTCAGATCTAGGAGGCGTGCTGTTGCCAGATTACATGTGTCTGAGTCCTCATCAGAAGACTCGAGGGCGGCGGAAAGATCCAGTGTGCCACTAGTTGGTTGCCATGCCGGTGTGCCCTCCGCCTCTGAGGGAGCACACACAGGTGCCAGACATCGCCGCAGGGCTCAGGTGCGCAGTCCACCTCCACAGGGTGAGAGCCATGGGGTATTCTTAGGGCTGGAGGCCACCATGGTCAAGGTGCAGCGCCTACAAGGCAAAAACCAAAGGAAATGATGGACGGAGTGTTGAACATTGCAAGCACTCACCCCCAGTCAACTGATCTGGGTTTAATCCATCACCGTTCTTTAGCCCACTCTGCCACCCCAGTTCAGACATGGCCATATGCAAATCAGTCTGACCCTGTGCCTCATGGGAACAGTCCAGCCCGAACTGCCAAGCCATGTCTTCCTTGGACCGGAAACAAGCTTCCTAGGACCGGTTTCTGGCATTTCAGCCGTCTTCAGCCAGGCTTGCTTGAATCCAGTGGCAAAGTGAGCAAGGGACTCACGTCTGAGCATACCCTGCCAACTTATGGCGAACAAAGCAAAAACCAAAGGAAATGATGGACGGAGTGTTGAACATTGCAAGCACTCAACCCCAGTCAACTGATCTGGGTTTAATCCATCACCATTCTTTAGCCCACTCTGCCACCCCAGTTCAGACATGGCCATATGCAAATCAGTCTGACCCTGTGCCTCATGGGAACAGTCCAGCCCGAACTGCCAAGCCATGTCTTCCTTGGACCGGAAACAAGCTTCCTAGGACCGGTTTCTGGCATTTCAGCCGTCTTCAGCCAGGCTTGCTTGAATCCAGTGGCAAAGTGAGAAAGGGACTCACGTCTGAGCATACCCTGCCAACTTATGGCGAACAAAGCAAAAACCAAAGGAAATGATGGACGGAGTGTTGAACATTGCAAGCACTTGTTGAAAATTGAAACAGCGATGTGATTAAGCATTCACTAAAGACATGAATTCCTCTTTAGGACCGAGTTTCTTCCGTTATGTTGACTAAAGTCTGGACTCCATTTTGTATTGTCATGTCTCCACGTGCTCAGCACGAGAAGAGTCCTATCTTCGTGTTAGTTGCTCTTGCAATCTGCCTAGTAACAGTCTATAAATAGCTCCTTTGTCCGTCTGGCGCATGCCCAGACTTGACCACATCTGTTATCAGTTAGTCCTCGCTTGACCATGTTTTCGCGGGCTTAGAGATGTGTTAACTCCGCCCACATATTGATTCTGTATCGAAAATGTCCATAAAAGGTAATGTTTTTCGCCTCATGTTGTATCCACCCACTTATGAGCCCCTCTGTTGTGTATAAAAGGGGACCGTGTACGCAAGTTCTTTGTGCTACTCTATGCAATACTGAAGGGTGTTGTATGGATTGTAGGACCACCCTTAAGGGTTAATAAACTTTGTCTTTGTACTTTGCAGTTTCCGTGCCAACTTCCTTGTAGATTCCATTACAGGAGAATGAACCCTTGTGTCCTGCGGGCCTAGCTGGGGCTTGTATTCATCAATTGGCGCCCGTCACGTGGGGCTCATCGGCGACTCGGATGCTCGAAGGACTGGTCGTGACGAAGGTGAGGAATTTGGCCGGGGATGTGATCACTGCCAGAGGCATTTTAGTCCTGGCATCCCGAGGTTTT
The DNA here is from genome assembly GCF_964204655.1 of Triturus cristatus. NCBI lineage: Eukaryota > Metazoa > Chordata > Amphibia > Caudata > Salamandridae > Triturus > Triturus cristatus. Next base: position 1,531,634,264 of record NC_140591.1, read on the forward strand.
CCTCCTTCCCTTCCGCACTGACCATCTGGGTGGCGCCGGTCCTCGACTGAGACCTCTTCTGTCGGTTTTGCTGTGACAGCCGTTTGGGCGAATTTTGGAGCTTGGCAGTTGGAATCTGGACACTCTTGATTGGTAAGAACCGTTGTACGGTACTTGCTCCGAGTTTTTGAAGCCTGGGTTGGCTATTTGAGTTTGATTTGTGATGACCAGTCATATCTTGTATTGATTACTGTGAGAATATATGCGTTGCAACACATATAGGCAGGTAATGTGGAGATATTTCTCCGGAGCTGTGTAAATTTGAACGGCGCAAAGTTTAAGTGCCATTTTTTTGATAATACTGCATATTTTGCATTATTTTTAAGCATGCCTGCTTTTGGCGCACTCCGTAAGTGGTGCTGCTGCTTTGGAAACCGGTTAAACCTCGAGGAATCTGCTCCAGCCCCCCCAGAGGGGACTCCTAATAGGGATATGTATGTGAAGCATGGTCTTTCTTCTATAATGTACAGCACAGTATGGAGGAAATACACCAAAAAGGATCCTGAGTTACGATGGCCTTTGTATGGATCATTTGATATGCGTAAGATTGAGTATGTGGAACAGTGTATGTGTAAACGGCGTACTCGTCAAGATATGTTTGAGTGTGTGCGATTATGGGTGAAGGAAGTGCGTGAGCGAGAAAAACGTGAGAAAGCGCTGTTTGATAAAGAGCAACGGAAGAATGATCATGTGCGAGCACAGGAAGCGAAGCGTCGGGAGGAAAGAGAACAGGCGGAGAGACAAGAGAAAGAGCGTAGGCTGCAAGTGTCGGGTCAATATGCTGTTCGGCAGCCTCTTTATCCTGTCCTTACTAATCTTGAAGATGATTTTTCCTTATTAGATCGCTCTCCGCCTCCTTATGTTGGCGCGTCTGCCCCGAGGTCACAGGATTCTGGATCGGTTTCGGGTTCGAGAAGCGCTCCCTGACCGATCCACTGGTGAAGGCCATTCTCTTCAACCTGGAGATTATGTCCTAATAAAAGCGTTCGAGAGGACGAACAGTCTGGAGCCGAGGTGGTCGGGTCCTGAGCAGGTGTTGTTGGCGACAAGAACAGCGGTGCGAGTCTCCAATCGGAAGAACTGGATCCATTCCACGCACTGTCGGAAAGTGCCGCCAGGATTGGTGGAGCCTGCTGTGTTGACCGACCATCGGGAGATCCTGACTGCCCAGAAAGGCCGTGTTGTGGAACCGAACGACAGCGAGGAGCTCTTCTCGGACCAAACGATTCCAGAAGTAAGACGATATCATCTCAGACCAAGGAAGTGAATTCTTCAGTATCGGGACAAGTTGTCAGAACGGCCCTTAGGTTAGTGAAACGGAGAGCCGATGTGGCAAGGGGGGGGATCAGCCCTGCATTAGTGTAGCGACACCCGTCTTGGCCCGCTGGTGAAGAAATCAACCGCTGCCTAAGGGGAAGAGTTCTGACAACCTTTTAGTTTCAGGAAGATATTGACTTTTCATTCTAAAATGGAGAAGAGGAAGATTCTTTGTGCAACAGGTTTTATTATTACAGTAGCTATTGTTGGGATAACCACATGGTTTGTTGAAGATGTGACTCCTGCTCGAGAGTTGCTTGTTTTGACTACTCCAGTGCCTGAGGAGCACTACTTTTATACCCTTCCGTATCAAGAATTGAAGCATCGCCAGTCTTATTTGAATAACACTTTCATCCAGATGTTGCATCATACCCATGTTGCCACTAATGCTACGAACTGTTGGATATGTGGCATGATGCCAGCTCATCAGAAGAAAGGAGGAACTCCGTTCATACCTCTTCCTTTTTCTCATAATGGCTCTTGTAGAGCATGGTACACTTTGCTTTTTGCCACACGGAAACCTACAGTGGGACGATTACTCTTCAGACTTAATAGGGAATGTCATCAAGATAAAGATGGTTATCCACAAGCGAATGGGACAATTTGGGAATGGGAAGAGTATCGACCAGACAATGAATCAATCCCCTACATTTTCACGAACACTAGAGACACTGTGGGGAAGGATCGATTCGTGATTCAAGTGGCACGAGCTCAAGCGGACCTGTGCGTCCAGAGTGTGGGATATATTCCTGTTGGTGTAAGTGACTGTATCACTACCTTGAACATTGACGGGTTGAATAATAGTACCTTCTTAGCATCCCATAATACTTACTTCGTATGTGGGAATAAAGGTTATTATCGTTTGCCAGCCGGTTGGTCTGGAGTATGTTATGTAGCATTCCTATTACCCCCTGTATTCTTGGCACCTGCATCGTATCATAAAGATTTGAAGTTGTTGAATAATGTGACTGTAAACAGGTATAAACGTACTCTATCTATTGATGATGTCGACCAAACTGATACTAGTTTGCAACAGTATATTGATTTTAACCTAGGATTGTTTTTCTTTGTTGGAGCTGCCCTCAATAGTAGGAAAGTTCGAAGATTAACAAGAGTTGTAGAGGCTGTGACAAATCAAACCGCTGCTGCTCTTGGGAATCTTACGGAAGAATTACAAATTACTAGAATTGTTGCATTACAGAATCGTATGGTGTTAGATGTTATGTTAGCTGACCGAGGTGGAGCATGTAAAATTATCGGAAGTAGTTGTTGTGTGTTCATCCCTGACCACACACCGTCAGTCTATAATGCTATCAACAGGTTGCATAAAATTGCAGCTGAAATCCATACAGAAAACGGCACTTGGACCTTTTCTGGATGGTTTTGGGCATTGATCACTGCTTGGGGGTGGAAGGTCTTAACTGGTCTCTGTATTATCGTAGCAATTCTGTTTTCTTGTTGCATCTGTATCCAATGTGGTCCTTTACTCTGTTCCCTATGTGTGTCATGCTGTATTCCTGATAAGAAAGCTATTGCCAATGTCACTTATCAGAAACATTTAACTAAAGAAATAGAAGAAATGATGAAAATTGACATATATGATGATTATTCTAATAAACCGGATGTCTTCAGTAAATGCTGAAAGGGTCGTCTGTTGAAAATTGAAACAGCGATGTGATTAAGCATTCACTAAAGACATGAATTCCCCTTTAGGACCGAGTTTCTTCCGTTATGTTGACTAAAGTCTGGACTCCATTTTGTATTGTCATGTCTCCACGTACTCAGCACGAGAAGAGTCCTATCTTCGTGTTAGTTGCTCTTGCAATCTGCCTAGTAACAGTCTATAAGTAGCTCCTTTGTCCGTCTGGCGAGTGCCCAGACTTGACCACATCTGTTATCAGTTAGTCCTCGCTTGACCATGTTTTCGCGGGCTTAGAGATGTGTTAACTCCGCCCACATATTGATTCTGTATCGAAAATGTCCATAAAAGGTAATGTTTTTCGCCTCATGTTGTATCCACCCACTTATGAGCCCCTCTGTTGTGTATAAAAGGGGACCGTGTACGCAAGTTCTTTGTGCTACTCTATGCAATACTGAAGGGTGTTGTATGGATTGTAGGACCACCCTTAAGGGTTAATAAACTTTGTCTTTGTACTTTGCAGTTTCCGTGCCAACTTCCTTGTAGATTCCATTACAGGAGAGCGAACCCTTGTGTTCTGCGGGCCTAGCTGGGGCTTGTATTCATCACACTCACCCCCAGTCAACTGATCTGGGTTTAATCCATCACCGTTCTTTAGCCCACTCTGCCACCCCAGTTCAGACATGGCCATATGCAAATCAGTCTGACCCTGTGCCTCATGGGAACAGTCCAGCCCGAACTGCCAAGCCATGTCTTCCTTGGACCGGAAACAAGCTTCCTAGGACCGGTTTCTGGCATTTCAGCCGTCTTCAGCCAGGCTTGCTTGAATACAGTGGCAAAGTGAGCAAGGGACTCACGTCTGAGCATACCCTGCCAACTTATGGCGAGCAAAGCAAAAACCAAAGGAAATGATGGACGGAGTGTTGAACATTGCAAGCACTCACCCCCAGTCAACTGATCTGGGTTTAATCTATCACCGTTCTTTAGCCCACTCTGCCACCCCAGTTCAGACATGGCCATATGCAAATCAGTCTGACCCTGTGCCTCATGGGAACAGTCCAGCCCGAACTGCCAAGCCATGTCTTCCTTGGACCGGAAACAAGCTTCCTAGGACCGGTTTCTGGCATTTCAGCCGTCTTCAGCCAGGCTAGCTTGAATCCAGTGGCAAAGTGAGCAAGGGACTCACGTCTGAGCATACCCTGCCAACTTATGGCGAACAAAGCAAAAACCAAAGGAAATGATGGACGGAGTGTTGAACATTGCAAGCACTCACCCCCAGTCAACTGATCTGGGTTTAATCCATCACCGTTCTTTAGCCCACTCTGCCACCCCAGTTCAGACATGGCCATATGCAAATCAGTCTGACCCTGTGCCTCATGGGAACAGTCTAGCCCGAACTGCCAAGCCATGTCTTCCTTGGACCGGAAACAAGCTTCCTAGGACCGGTTTCTGGCATTTCAGCCGTCTTCAGCCAGGCTTGCTTGAATCCAGTGGCAAAGTGAGAAAGGGACTCACGTCTGAGCATACCCTGCCAACTTATGGCGAACAAAGCAAAAACCAAAGGAAATGATGGACGAAGTGTTGAACATTGCAAGCACTCACCCCCAGTCAACTGATCTGGGTTTAATCCATCACCGTTCTTTAGCCCACTCTGCCACCCCAGTTCAGACATGGCCATATGCAAATCAGTCTGACCCTGTGCCTCATGGGAACAGTCTAGCCCGAACTGCCAAGCCATGTCTTCCTTGGACCGGAAACAAGCTTCCTAGGACCGGTTTCTGGCATTTCAGCCGTCTTCAGCCAGGCTTGCTTGAATCCAGTGGCAAAGTGAGAAAGGGACTCACGTCTGAGCATACCCTGCCAACTTATGGCGAACAAAGCAAAAACCAAAGGAAATGATGGACGAAGTGTTGAACATTGCAAGCACTCACCCCCAGTCAACTGATCTGGGTTTAATCCATCACCGTTCTTTAGCCCACTCTGCCACCCCAGTTCAGACATGGCCATATGCAAATCAGTCTGACCCTGTGCCTCATGGGAACAGTCCAGCCCGAACTGCCAAGCCATGTCTTCCTTTGACCGGAAACAAGCTTCCTAGGACCGGTTTCTGGCATTTCAGCCGTCTTCAGCCAGGCTTGCTTGAATCCAGTGGCAAAGTGAGCAAGGGACTCACGTCTGAGCATACCCTGCCAACTTATGGCGAACAAAGCAAAAACCAAAGGAAATGATGGACGGAGTGTTGAACATTGCAAGCACTCACCCCCAGTCAACTGATCTGGGTTTAATCCATCACCGTTCTTTAGCCAACTCTGCCACCCAAGTTCAGACATGGCCATATGCAAATCAGTCTGACCCTGTGCCTCATGGGAACAGTCCAGCCCGAACTGCCAAGCCATGTCTTCCTTGGACCGGAAACAAGCTTCCTTGGACCGGTTTCTGGCATTTCAGCCGTCTTCAGCCAGGCTTGCTTGAATCCAGTGCTAAAGTGAGCAAGGGACTCACGTCTGAGCATACCCTGCCAACTTATGGCGAACAAAGCAAAAACCAAAGGAAATGATGGACGGAGTGTTGAACATTGCAAGCACTGACCCCCAGTCAACTGATCTGGGTTTAATCCATCACCGTTCTTTAGCCCACTCTGCCACCCCAGTTCAGACATGGCCATATGCAAATCAGTCTGACCCTGTGCCTCATGGGAACAGTCCAGCCCGAACTGCCAAGCCATGTCTTCCTCGGACCGGAAACAAGCTTCCTAGGACCGTTTTCTGGCATTTCAGCCGTCTTCAGCCAGGCTTGCTTGAATCCAGTGGCAAAGTGAGCAAGGGACTCACGTCTGAGCATACCCTGCCAACTTATGGCGAACAAAGCAAAATCAGTCTGACCCTGTTCCTTTGGTTTTTACAAGGCAAGGCAATCTTGTCAGTACAGCACCAAATGAAGGGCCTCAATGACACAATGGGCAACATTGACAGGGGCATAAGCGCAATGGCTGAGGGCATGAGGGAGATGGCTGCGGGCATGCGGGACATGTCCCAGTCCGTCATGCTGCTGTGCACAAGGATGGATGAGGACAGAGCAGCACGGCCACGGGAGAGGCAGAAAGCAGATCATCACACAAGGGCAGTGAACCGGCTGGCGACTGCCACTTCGCTTCTCTGCAGGCGCTCCGTGGCAATGCAGGAGGGTCTTGCGCACTGCAGCAATGATGTGTCAAGGGGGATGGTGAGGGTGACCAGTGCACTTGAGGTGCTGCTAACAAGCCAGTCTGCCGCAACTGGTGCTGTGGATGCTCGGGACAGCGAGGACATCACCAGTAGCAGCAGCATTACCCCCCCTGTCACAGCCACACGGAGGAGCAACAGACGGCATGGGGCTGCCACTGGTCCCACAGGCAGTGAGGACAGCCAATCACTGGCATCCCGCACTGTGGTGCGTGGGCGCAGACACTGATGCTGCACACAATTGCAGGACACAGTTGGGTGAAGTAACCCTTGACTTACAACTATTGTTTTCACAACATTGATAGGCCACTTTAGCCGTTGTGTTGTGGCGTAGTGCCGCATGATTAAAACTACGTCATGGCATACAACTACTGGCTGTGTCCCCTTACTTACTTAGAAATAGTTGCATGTGATCTCTGCCCGTCTCTCTCTCCCATCTGTTGCTGTTGCCACTTCTGCTGCGTTGGGCTCTGGCTGTGCAGTCTCATCATCATTGTCCTCATAATCTGTTATTTCCACCTCTGTACCTGTCTTCATGGCAAGGTTGTGCAGCATTGCACAAGTGGCAATGATCTTGCAGCAGATGATGGGTGTGTACTGGCGTGCGCCTCCGCTTTTGTGGAGGCAGCGGAACCTGCTTTTCAATAGTCCAAACGTGCGCTCCACCACGTTGCGTGTTGATTTGTGTGCCACATTATATCGTCTTTCACTCAGGGTTGATGGGTGTAGGTAGGGAGTGAGAATGAATGACCGCACGGCATATGCACTGTAGCCTAGGTGAGTGAGAGAGTACCATTAGTCACATGCCTCAATACACAATTATTTGCGATAAGTATTAGGGAGTGTCATAGTGATTTGCCTAGTAGGTATCATTCTCCAAATTCTCCGGCAACCAGTCGTGTGTAGATCCCACTGTTTTGGAAGATGAAGGAGTCGTGGGTGCTCCCAGGGAACTTGGCTACGATATCAGTGATTATGTTGCCTGCATCGCAGATTACCTGCACATTAATGGAGTGGGTGGACTTTCTGTTCCTGTAGATGTGCTCAGTGGCTGCTGGTGGGCAGATTAGAATGTGTGTGCCATCAATACAGCCTATGACATGCGGGAACTGTGCCATCTGGTAAAAGTCGGTCTTTGTTTTCTGCAGTTCAGCCTGTGTGTTTGGGAAGCTGATGTAGTGTTGCATTCTCTGCATCATGGCATCCAGGAACTTCCTGAAGAAACGGGACAGGCAACTCTGGGATACTCCGCCTACCGCAGCTATCACCCCCTGGTAACTGCCAGATGCGAGTAGATGTAGGCTACAGAGAACCTGCACATGTGGTGGTATGGCATGCGCCCTTGTTGTTGGCTGGTCCAGGAGTGGGTGCAGGTCCCTTATCAGGTCCATGATGGTTTGTGGGTGTAGCCTGTACCTTTCATGTATCTCAGGCTCAGTCTGTTGAAAGAGTGTGATGCGCTGTCTGTAAATGCTTTCCTACCGTCTCCAAATCCTCAGACCTGCTGCCTGTAGACGTAGGCGCCTTGCAATCACATACAGAGCTGCCATGGTGTTCACGCTGTTGCATTTTGGGATTGCTTATATGCACTGTGGCTGATTACCACCTGATTTCACTCTGTGTTAATTACCGACTCTTAAATACCGAATTTCATGGAATTCGTAAATACCAAATTTACCTACATCTCTTTTCTCGTTTTACCATTTCATATTTTCCGAATCGGTAAATATGAATTCGGTAATTATGAATCAGTAAATTTGGATTCGGTAAAGCTGAATCGGTACTTACCGATTCATATTTACCGAATCCTTCTTTTTGGACTCCTACATTTCAATTGCCTAAATACCGGTCGGTAACTGGATATTTACCGAATTTCGGCCGTTACAGACCGGTATTTAGCTACCTACATATGGCCCTCAATCTGGTGTTCACCCCAGCTCTGGTTGTTTTGTGGCCACCAGCACAATGAAAGCCGGATGCACCAGGGCCAATGTGTGCAAGTAAGCAATCTGCCCCCCCCCCCCCTTTGACTAAGATTGTCAATGTTGTAGGGGTTCACCAAGGATCCCAGGAGCACTGCAAGAAATCAACAACAGGTCTAAACTTTATAAAGTACAGTATGTTTCACCGTGGTGACTGCTCGGCCCCCACACCTCAGATTAATTTGGCGTGTCCCTCCCCATTTCCATCCTGGAAGTGCAGTTATCCCTGCCTTTCACATTTACTTGTGTTTGCAGCGTGACAGCGTTTCTACAAAGATGCATGAACACCCACAAAACAACAGGGTTGTGTGTCTTCACCTACATATGCCGGGCTCCCTACCAGAAGCACCCATAAACCTGACTCAAGCCTAAACGTGGGTTTCTGATAACTAGGTCATGCTGTCCAATTTTCCACAACCCGAAGTGTACTTTATGCATCTAAAATTTCACTAGTCCAGATTGTGAGAATTTACATTTCTTAAGTGCTTTTGGTGCACCCCAGTTGCACTCATGAGAGCAAAAAAGATCTCTGATTCTGTCCTGAGGTACCTTGAGTCGATGAAAGGCAGGGCCTTCTGCTCCTTTAGAATGCCTTGTGAGGCATGTGGCAAAGCACAGTTCGAATTTCTAAATATCTTTACTCTGCATCCAGGAACCGCGTATCTAATTTACTAATAAAGCTCAATCCATATCTTCATGAGGTCATGGTACGGTATTAGCTTCTTTTTCCATCACATTTAATCTGCCAGCGTGGGATAATTACAGTTACTCGATTTTTTATATAAAGTTATAATTGCATTTGAAAAACTGCGTTAATGTTCATGACAAATTACCACAGCACAGAAAGAAACAGGAGTGTCACTAAAAGAGCAACTCAAAACAAGACTGCTGGTGAGTGATGCAGAGAATTCGTGGGAACCTGTTCTGGCACTAAAGGTTCTGTGTGTCTGTGACAGGCAGGCAGAGAGACAGAGAGACAGACAGACAGACAGACAGACAGACAGACAGACAGACAGACAGACAGACAGACAGACAGACAGACAGACAGACAGACAGACAGACAGACAGACAGACAGACAGACAGACAGACAGACAGACAGACAGACAGATAGATAGATAGATAGATAGATAGATAGATAGATAGATAGATAGATAGATAGATAGATAGATAGAGCTAGAACAAGTCAACGAACTTGCAGAATCCGGTAGGCACACCACGAGGGACACATACGGACGTGATCTACAAACAAGTATGCCCTGACTAATCTGATGCTTATTTCCACAGCAACTGGGTTCCAAAAAGCTCGACGGTACCCTGCTTTGCCCGTTTTGTTACCGTTGATTTCACTAACATGATTAGTTTCGAGTATGGCATCAATGCACACGTACCGGTTTAGATAACGGTAGCCCCCCAAACCTCGATTCCTAATAATTGCCTTCTAATAACAGAAATGTTAGGAAACTTTTGTTCTAACGACACCGTTCTAAATAATTTGTCCGTTTGGTCTATTTATTTATTTCCCTATTCTTACCGTGCCAAAGCCACACCACGGTCAGACCAACAACTTCGAAGGCGAGTAAGGACCCGCTTATGCCAGATAATATAGAGGCTGCGTCCAGAAATCACCTTCTATGAACGACCATAGATCACTTAAGGCACTTTACTAATTACGACCAAGACACCAGAACTTTCATAATGAATCCAACATCACCTTGAACATTGAAGCGAGTTATTTCCTCAATGTATATCGAACTTTTGAGCCACGAACTCTTAAAACATTGCATATTCTTAGATTTACCCCTTCTTCTCATGCCTTGAATTGTGTTATTTGTACCCATTAAGTAAAACGTGGAGTTAACGTTATCTAGTATTTCGCCTTCAAATAGATTAGCCAAATACTCCTTTAAGACTGTACCGGCACCCACAGCCTTTGTGAATTAAGTCCATTCTTTTCTTTCAGGTACAGATAGCTCGGATTTGACCTCTAATTTATCAAGGTGGCCAATAACCACCAATACAACAAGAGTCATAAGGCACTCTTGGAAACACCGGTCCTGACGAAAGCCTCTAGAGGATCCAAGAGGCTGAAACATGTTGACCAACACCAGTGCGTCAGACCAGTAACTTGGTCTACAAACGCACGCCAACGTTTTTAATTTCCTACATCACTCCCCTTTTTTAATAAATCTATGCTGGTTGTGACATTAGGAATTTGAATTCACCTCACTATAATTCAAGATACACCTCTTCTTTCATTTCTGACCACTACTGACAAACCAGTTGGTCTCCCTCCAGGCGGAGGACAGCATATTGACTAATAAAAGACCCAATGATAATGCTGTTACAGTACACCTTGGCGGAGAACCAAGATATACCGCCCTTCCACCTGTGTACGTATATGAGGGGTTTTTAAGACGGTCCCCACGCTACTAAAAGACCCTGGTTACACAGGACAAGTGGTCCATTCTCCCCCCACTTGATGTTTCGCTCTAACCATTGGAAGCCGAATGGATCACAGCTTCTCTTTCCCCCTCCTTTAATTTTTTTAGATAGATAGACAGACAGACAGAGACAGACAGACAGACAGACAGACAGATAGATATAGATGTTATCATTGCTGATGTCACTGAAAAGTGTTTTAAAGGGCAGTTCTGTTTGTTGACCACCTTGCTCTGAAAGCAAAATCTTCAGGGACTGGCCCTATGACATACCTAGAAGGCTGTGATTGCAGGGTGTGGTCTTCGGCCATAATCCCCACCCCTGCCGCAGCTGGTCACTGTGCCCTAAAACCCTTAGGATTTGTGCAGATTTATCTGACGGTTCTCCCAATTCAAGTCGAGACGATTAGGATATTAGTGATTGAATTTGTAATACGAACTGTGGATATGGACTATGTATAGTTAGGCATTATATCAGGCAATGCTGTTTGCTCAATTAATGGAATGCATTTGCCACGTTATCACTTTGACATCCTAGAATAATTGGGGGGTACCCTTCTCCTGCAGACACACTAGGGTGAACTGTATACCTTGATGAAATACTCAGTCACGTTAGCACTTTTAGCACTTTATGAATGTGGAGGATACGATTTTTTCAGTGCATATCATATAATATGTGATCTACCCAGTTGGAATGGCACTTTATCACTATGGCACTATGTGGGATGCCCTTTATATGATCTGGGGGAAAATGTATGTATTGTGATGCAATAGCACTTTATTAATGTAAAGAGCCATTTATTCATACGAGAACATCTTTGCCCTTACTTGAAAAAAATACAAGTTATACTTGTAAAATATTTTCAACAATTCCCTTTAGTCGGGTTTCTTCATTTTTCAATCACGGTATAGCCAATCACACAATAGAAATTCATCATGAATTAATTTAAGCTGCAGGATTTATGGAGCAATATTTTATAAGATATTGAATGACTTTGTTTATAAGAACAGATTTAGTTACTACTGCGTAAAAGTAATGGTTTAAAGAAGTGGATATTTGTTCCTACCTCATTTTTGATTTGCATAATTTGCACTTTAGAATTGTAACCATTATTTGACCCTTTTTTTTAATGTTTAGACCACATAGTAACAGCATCATGGGAAGGGTTTAAAATGGCGGCTAATTTCTTCCACGCGTTGAATGGTTTATGGTCTTGTCCCGCATGAATGACTACAACGGAAGTAGTACTAAAACTTGTAAAAATGAAGAAATAAGAACAATATGGGAGGCCCAGTTGAAGGCATAAGTTGAAACATGTTGGCCATAGTTTCCTTTTGTGATGTTGTCATGAAATATAATACAAACATTAATACGAGGATTTGGCTGTGAGTCAAAAATGTCCCGGTGCTGCCGATTTGAACCATAGTGGAACGCGGAATGAAGAGGTTTATTTATTTATATATATATATATTTATTTATATATATATATATATATATATATATATATATATATATATATATATATTACTCCTCCAAGTTGCTCCAGAATGCTCACCACCTCCAAACCGGAGGGCGCGTCGACGTACGGGCCTCCAAAGCACGGCCCGGAAATATCAAAATAGAGAATCCTCTTGTCAAAAAGGAAGGTCGACGCCTTGTCTGCTGCGCATAAATCTTTAATCAGCTCAAAACGTTATACGCGTTTCGCCTGCAAAGCAGGCTTGTTCACCAACGTTTGAGATAAAGTTTTCAGCCTTTTTTAAAGTAAACAGTGATCACGTGACAATTGAGAACTACTGAAGCATAGAAAGTGTTAACAGACTCGTAGTTTCGGAACATATGCGATTAAAATGTGCGCTCACGGTTACAATTACAAACAATTGATACAGTGTGAATACAGTGTCATGCTCTACAATTAACCATCTATTTATACGTTGCAATTCACAATATTACAGAATTACAAAAAAGGGTTAGAACCGTTACCATTGTAGAAATATAAAAAAGGAAATAAATTCAAAAAGATTCAAAAAGATTACCACCCCAGCGGGTGCATACCACAGTCCCAGTGGACAGAATTTCTATAATTGCGGTTCTGCGTGTATAGCCCCAGTGGGCAAACTCGACACTGTAGTAAACCTATGTGCAAATTGCTCATATCAATTTCCGGAGCTTTACTGGCATCGCTGCGTGCAGCTTCTTCTTGATTCAAGGTATTGAATAACTCCGGCCCGCCCTGTTGTGCACGCCTGTACCCTGGACCGCTGTGGGACACAGCTTGTCATTGACGAGGAGACAGGTTCATTGTAACTCAGTCTCACGGACCAGCCGGCAAACGCGCAACGAGGCTGGATCGTTGAAGGGGACCGGAGGAAGATCGGGGTTATTTTAAGCAAGGACTCTTAATTTTCACACTTCGCACCGTTCCAGTACTATTCCCTATACTCATAGGGGTTGTTATTTACAGTCACTACCCAGCAACACTTACCCGGTTCCACAGCATTCTGGGAGCTGTAGTTGTGGCACAACTGCAGTGGAGTTGTCAACACGTGACCTTGTTTCAGCGGACATCCGCCAATGGGAGTGCTTCTGGACATTCAAAGGTGGGGGTGGAGTTACCCCTTGCAAACAGCAGCATCTGAAGAAGGCCGTAGGGCTGAAATGCATTATGCACTCGCTGTTATCCATTAAAGATCTTCTAAACGTTCTCCCCTGAGTGGCCTCTACCTGTTCTTCATGAGTGGGCGTTCCTTGGATATATATATATATATATATATATATATATATATATATATATATATTACTCCTCCAAGTTGCTCCAGAATGCTCACCACCTCCAAACCGGAGGGCGCGTCGACGTACGGGCCTCCAAAGCACGGCCCGGAAATATCAAAATAGAGAATCCTCTTGTCAAAAAGGAAGGTCGACGCCTTGTCTGCTGCGCATAAATCTTTAATCAGCTCAAAACGTTATACGCGTTTCGCCTGCAAAGCAGGCTTGTTCACCAACGTTTGAGATAAAGTTTTCAGCCTTTTTTAAAGTAAACAGTGATCACGTGACAATTGAGAACTACTGAAGCATAGAAAGTGTTAACAGACTCGTAGTTTCGGAACATATGCGATTAAAATGTGCGCTCACGGTTACAATTACAAACAATTGATACAGTGTGAATACAGTGTCATGCTCTACAATTAACCATCTATTTATACGTTGCAATTCACAATATTACAGAATTACAAAAAAGGGTTAGAACCGTTACCAGTGTAGAAATATAAAAAAGGAAATAAATTCAAAAAGATTCAAAAAGATTACCACCCCAGCGGGTGCATACCACAGTCCCAGTGGACAGAATTTCTATAATTGCGGTTCTGCGTGTATAGCCCCAGTGGGCAAACTCGACACTGTAGTAAACCTATGTGCAAATTGCTCATATCAATTTCCGAATTATATTTAGTCTGTGTAAAGTGCTTGTGCTGGTTAAAATAAGTTCTAAGACTTATAAGTGTGATAATTAAAATACAGGTAGGGAGGTGCGTCCGAGGTGGGATCATAAATGTGTGTGAAAGTCCTTATATATCACCGTCCAGAATCCAATTTTCAATGGAACTGGTCCTCATGCGGCAATACGAGGAAATCTATACTACAAATGTCATCTGTTGGCTACGTTTTATTGATGACCTGTTTATTGTGTGGAAAGGGAGTGAAGACAGCGCCACAAAATGTATTGAAGAGATTAACCAAAATGATGTCAATCTCAAGTTTACCTCTACCATCAGCAAGCACACAGTGACCTTCTTAGATGTGCAGGTTTCAATAGAAAACAGCATTTTAACTACAACTCTTTTTAGAAAGTCTACTGCTGGTAATACAGTCTTACATGCATCCAGCGCCCATCCTCCCCATCTAATCAAAAGCATACCATATGGGGAGATGCTCCGTATCCGAAGAATATGCAGTAACAATGCGGATGCTGAGGTGAAGCAGGCTGAAAGTCGTGCTAGATTTTTAGCCAGAGGGTACAAAACGGAGATTGTAGATGCCGCTATTAGAAGACCATGAATAAAAGCAAGAGAAGATCTTTTAACATATAAGGTCAAAGCACCACAAGGAGATGTAACTAACACTGTGCAGCCTGTCAGACTCATGTTATCGTACTCTAGGCATGAAAAACAGATAAGGAGTATAGTAAGACGAAATTGGCATTTCATTCAGGATGATCCCGTAATAGGGAACCAGATGCTTACTAATCCCTCTATCACTTTTAGAAAAACTATGAGCATGGGAAATATGCTAGTAAACAATAGACTAGAGGAATGTCGCAAAGATATGTGGCTTACAGCAAGAAGAGGCTTTTTTAAATGTTCCACATGTAAAGCCTGCCAATTTGGCATACATGTTAAAACATACACATCTGCTTTCTCAACTAAAGTTAGAGAAATCCAACAACATCTTACATGTAAAACAGAGTTTTCAGTGTATGTTTTGGAATGTAGCTGCCATCTAAAATATATTGGGACTACAAAATTGGCTGCCCACAAGCGAATATTACAACACATATGGGCAATAACCAACAAAGATCAAAGATCAAAATTACCCAGTTGCTAGACACTTCCACACAACACATGATAGCAACCCCAGGCATCTCAAATATTATGTAATTGAGGCTATTCCTGTCACTAAAAGAGGAGGCGATAGGAAAGTGAAGTTAAGACGCCTGGAAACTAATTACATACTTGAGTTCGACTCTAAATATCCAGGCGGTCTTAACACAAGGGAAGATCTTCATACCTTTTTATAGTTATCACGAATTGGCTTTTTCAAGAACTATACCACCATAAGTTACCTTCAGTACACAGTAGATTTATGAACTTGGATATAATGTTTTTCTATGCTTTTTTAACAGCTAGCTAATCCTTATTTTAATTGATTTTATGAATATTTATGTATACTCTGTTTTTTAATGATTGGTTTTAGGCATATGGTTTTTTAATTGTGTGTCTTTATTATCGGTCTGATGGAATAGAGTTTTATGGTATTTATATTATGCGGCTGTTTAAATCTCATATCTTTCAATTTGACAAATATATAATCTCTTCAGATTCTTAGATTCCTCTCTTAGTATTAGCATTAAATGTATTTATAGCATTTATGTACAGGCCCTTTAAATATTTGCACTAAACTATCCCCAATCGAACTTTGGGCACATTTGCACCTTAAAGCATTTAGGCACTTTAACATTATGTACTGTAGCATATGGTCATCTTTGGTTAATGACATTAGGAATGGAGGGGTGGTAATATGACGCTGATTGAATGAAACAAATTCATTTCTGCGTATTAGGAATTATTGTATGCCTGTAAAAATTGGATTATTTAAAATCTATGTATGTATACTCCTTCTGGACATCAGAACACCCTTCAAAAATCTATTCAAAAAAATGTATTTAGAAATGTATTTAAACCCTCAGTGATGTAATGCATATTTGCCTTATGATGTAAAATTATACATCTTTTTATTAGTTTTTCATTTTCACTTCAGGTAGGGGGCACTGTTTACGTACAAAAAATTTGCTTTCACATTTATTGATGTTCTCATGGACTTAGATTTTGAAGTTGTTTGGTCATTCGAGCATTATGCTTCTGTTTTTCTGTTTTGAACATTTGGTGTGACATCCTAGATTAATAGATGCCATAGAGAAATTTGGACATTTTATTAAGAATTAGGGTATTTTACCGTAATTAATTCTATTTCCAAACAAATGTTCTAATCTAAATAAGCATTATGCATGTATTGAATGTCAGGATTTACCTGTTTTCTATTTCCATGATCTCACTTCCTTTTTTGTAAGCACTGGCACTTTAAATAACAGGGAAACAAACGGAGCATTGTCATGTGATTAAGGCCGCTTGGACGGCTGAAACGCGTAATGGCAGGCAAGGACAAATAAATTATTCAACGCACGCAAATGAGGTCTACGTTCGTTTTTTTCTTTAAGAAATTTTGAACGAAGTATTGGGATATATATATATATCCAAATCAAATTTGAGAAAAACAACATATATGTGTGTGTGTGTGGGTGTGTGTGTGTGCATATATGTATATATATGTGCGTGTGTACATATATGTACATATATGTGCGTGTGTGTGCGTATATATATATATATATAAAGAGAGAGAGAGGATGAGTGAAAGAGAATGAGAGATATAAATACGTAATGGGTGACTGTGTTACATGGGTCCATATCACCAATGAGAATTTCTGATGACATTTATAAACTACAAGGCCAAAGGCCGAGCGGTTTATAAATGTCACCTGAAGCAGAGATTGCAATGTATGACCCTAGTCCAAGTTACTTGTTAAGCATTTTCTAGTTTACAGAATTTATTAACTGATTTAAGTACTCTTTAGAAAGATTTAGTGCATTGTTTGCTGAGACTGCAGATAAATCTGTCTATGTTCTGAGAAATGTTTTTTTTTGTTGGGGAAAATGCACTAATATTTAAAGTGCAATGTGAGACAGTGCACATTTTTGCTGACAGGGTTCTGCTTTTACAATGTTTATTTTCACACACTGGGGAAAAGTCATTGGTAAATGTTTGCATCATGGCTGAGTCTGCCAGTGTAAGCTTGTCAGGTGTGCTGATTAATTTCAAAGGTAAGCACTGTAATGGTAAAAGCCTTTTTATTTTTTCCAGAGCAAAATGAAAGATTAAACGCTGTGTTTAACTTATTTTTATTTGTTTAAGGAAGCTAAATATTCTGCGTATGAATTCAGAACTGTGAATTCACAGAGACAAAGCATACAAATGCGTGGCCAGTCGAAGGAATGCAGCAGGCTAGCCACTCTGTTTACAGTTATGCTCTGAACTCCTCATTCATCCTCATTACCTGATTATAAGTTGTCTTCATCAGGAGGCCACCCACCTCTACATAGTGCAGAAACATTTTCCCTAGAACCTTCAGATTTCAGAAAAGTGTTTACCCTGTAATAATACTTCTAAGGTAGTGTGAATCGAATTTGGAACTCTCTGTTGTCAGCTCTACACATTACCTGGCTTTCTCATCTATTCTTTCACTTGTGCCCGAAGATGGCGTTCTCAAAAGCACAATTTCTTCTTACTTGCTTAGATGATTTCTAACAGAGATGCTATGGTTCATCTAATTGGCTTCACTTACATACTGATCTTCCCCTTGGAAATGTATATTTTGCATGTTAAATATTCCCCTTCGTTAATGTTTTTTTTTTTTTCAATTAACCTGTTTGGTCTCTTTCCAGGTTTATTGTACTGTCATTTTATAGGCAATTTTGTCCTCGTAAATAGTTTTGTTCTTGAAACGTTTTGTCCTTTTATTGTAGAGCATAACATTTTATATATCTATATCTATTATATATATATATATTCACTGAAAAGACAAAGGTTACAGGGACGTTATAGTTAAGCTCAGGTTTCACTTGTACAAAACCAGTGAAATTCAGCAGTTATAATAAGCTGAGCTAACTATAACTCACTCCCCCGCAATACACTGCTTATGACCTCACATATTACATCACTAATCACATGGTCAGTGACATCACTCATGACATCATTCATGACATCATCCAGTTACTGTGAGCATTTTTTTAAAAGTTTATGAGTGTTAAATATATATTCCAAGTGTATTGGTGATTGAGTGTGTGTATGAGTGCTTATATGGATGATTCAGTGCGTGCATGACTGACTGTATAAGTGAGGGATTAGGTGTCTCAGTAAATGCTTTGGAGAGGGATTGGTTGTGTGAATGTTTTTATCAGTCTGTCATTTGGTGTCTAAGTGGCTGTATGGGTGTGTGAGTGGGTATGTGAGTGGCTGTATGGGTGAGTGACTGGTTGTCTAAGTACCTGTATGGGTGTCTGACTGTCTGTGTGGGTGGGTGATGGGGTGTGTGACTGCTTGTATGGATGAGTGAGTGGGTGAGTCAGTGGCTGTAGGGGTTAGTGAGTGCATGTGTAAGGGGCTGTATGGGTGAATGAGTGTGTGTATGGCTGTGTGAGTGAGTGGATGTGTCAGTGGTATAAGGTGAGTAACTAGGTATGTGAAAGGCAGTATAGGTGAGTGATGGGGTATATGAGTGACTATATGGGTGAGTGAGTGAATATGAGAGTGGCTCTAGTGAACACAGGTCGAAACTCCGTCGACTACCCAGCGCAACCTTTGGCACATGTTTTGGTTCTCCAACTTGTTTATGACTCTTTTTTTTTATAACAATCTCATAAGATCTTTTGAAGTTTTGCAACCATTTAAGTGATTGTACATTTTCTTTGTGCCGTTTTGCGCAGTTTTTACTTTCCTTCCTTGCAGATTTCACTATATCCGCACGAGCACGGTTGTGCACAAGAATTTATGGATTGCACCCACATATAATGTAAATAACTAATACTTCCTCTGTATATTTTCTTCAAAATAAAGACTGTCCTTTATAATTTCAGAAAAACAATGTCACATGTCTCCTTGTTTCATCCTTCCTGCACCTACTGTGCATGTTTTTCATAACTGTCTATGAATATTACCTGTTGAGACGTTGTTGTATGCTATAATGTAGTGGTCTTGCACCCACCCACAAATTATAAGAGAACAATGGAATATTCATACAGAAATCCTTAAAAGAAGAAAGAGCTGCCAAATACCAACTGTAATTTGTGTTGTTATTTAATTATTTTACAAGTGTGACATATATCGTAATTGTTCTAGTATTGCTTTTACTGCTACATTATTTAAATCCTAAAAGGCCGGTATTGTAGGCATACACAGACAATGACATTATTGTTGCTTATTACATTAATTGAAAACACTTTGTTTATAAGCTGGAGGGCCATACTATGTATGAAGTAGCTGGTCCTCAATGTTAATTGCATTACTTGTATTGTTCTGCTGAAACATTCCGTGATGACCACAACATCAATGTGCCGGTATTTTAGATATGTTAGACCTTTGTTTATGGTTAGTAGCTCAGCATCACAGCAAAGCTTTCTTAAGATTGGTGGGAGGCGGTACTCACTCGCCTGTGAGCATGGCGAGTATTCGCTGAAACATGTCGGATGTTTGCAACCTTTCCTGTACACTATGGTGGATTTACTTAGATTAAAACTATACGATCGAGAAACTTCAAAGTGCGTACCTCCATTTTTTCTGTGGAGATTGTTTGGGATATATATATTTAAATTAATTTTTCTTGGAGCACAATGATCACTTTATGAAAATTCCCCTCCGCAACACAAGAAACATAATTTCCAAGTAGGAAATGGGAAACAAGGGGAAATTGATGAGTAGTCCTTGGGAACATAAACCGTGGTGATGGACTAAACACCCTTATCCCGTGATGAAGGTCCTGGGGAACCAAAACGCGTTCGGTGTACAGTAGTCTTTGTGCTTTTATTAATAAATTGAGCAGATTATAAATCCTCCGGGAGTGCATTTTGTTTTTGCTGCCATCTGGCAACAATTGTGAGGAATACTAACCATTGGGGTCCTGCAGCATGGGACGCACCACCGCGAAGCAGCAAAGAGCGCTGTAATCCACCCGCATACCTGGGACCAGAGTGGACATGTATATATACATATTCTTGACACAATATTTTTTGCCAATATTTTTTCTAAATACCTTGTCCTTCTCGTTTGTAAACACACAAATCTATTTTCTACTATAAACATATAAATGTCCCTCCCTTTTTTCTTGTGTTTGGCCCTGGAGGAAGGGTCCCCTGGGACTAATAGGGCTTAGGGAGGGGGGCCACATGTATCCTCCCTTTAGATTTTGGCATGGGAGATGGGGTTCCAGAAACCTAAGAAGGCTTTAGACAGGCAACGCCTGGCCCCCTCCCCTTTTTAATGATATTTGACTCCAAGGGATGGGAACCCCAGAGCCTATTAGCCCTCAGGGTGGGGGCCCAAGGCCCCCTCCCCTTTTTAATCATATTCAGCCCCAGGGGATGGGGCACTGGGGCTTCTTAGGGTACAGGGAGGTTGGCAGCATGCCTCTCTCACCATATTATATATGGTTTGGCCTCTGGAGATGGGGTCCCCAGGGCCTGAAGGCCAACCACATGCTGTGCATGCCAAAAGCTATGTGCGGCATGGGATTGGTAGCCTGATGGGGGTTTTAACACAGAGACTCGCAGCAGGGCAAGCCCTGTGGCCAACTCTGCACATGGCCAAAGGCTGTGAGCAGTGTGGGGTTGGCCGCTTGCTGGCAGATTGGCCAAAAGGCCTGGTGACATGCCAAGCCCTGTGGCCAACTTGATGCTGCACACTTCCGAAGGCCATGTGTAGTTTAGGTTTGGCGTTTGGGGTTTGCCACAGAACATAGAACATGTCATGAGTGATTAAATATGTGAGGTCATAAGCAGTGCATGGTGGGGGTGCAATTTATAATTAGCTGTGCTAACTATATAACTGGTGAATTTCTGTATGTTTTTTCATTCAAAACGTTAATTTTCTTCACTGACACATTCACCTAACTTTTCTTTAAACAAAGACAGATCTTTTTATCACACCTAACTGCCTCACTATAATGTTACCTAACTACCTCACTATAATGTTACTTTAACTTTGTTCTTTTCAGTGAATATAGATTCTGAAAGATCCGAAGGATAGGACTGCCTCGGATTTCATGGTGATAGTTAAGGGGGTGCAAAGAAAAAAGCGGGGTCCAACACATGTTTTTCCAACAATAGATTTTCCATAGACATTTTGCTCACACGTAGAGACAAAACAGCTGAACGGATTTACATGACATTTGGCAGGAATGTAGACTACAGAGTGGAGAGGGTCTGTTTTAGGTGGAACCTAGGCAGTGCGCATGCGCTGTCTGCAAGACCTGCTGTAGTCCATAAAGGACTTTGCTCCTGCCTGCTGTGTCCCTCATTTCATGCAGTGTCACTCTTCTTTGCTGCTTTCTAAATCGCTGATGCGCTTTGTCACTGCCATTTTTTTCTGCAAGTAGCACCGCCCAAACACAGTTTTCCTCCGCTTCCTTTGTTAATGTGTTGTTGAGGAGAACTCTTTTTTACAATTGTCACAGCCCACCATGCTGAGCTGTATCTTCTAACATGGTTGCCCGTAATAAGGGGCATAAAACAACCTGGCACTAGTTAATCCACAAAAGTGTTAGCCAGTGCACAGGCAATGTTTTATTGAGCGACCGAACTCTGTACTGAACACAAAAGCTGTACATACATTCTTGGTTGAAGCAGATCGCTGATTAGAATGGAGCAGACAAACCCTGTACTTAAGAAGTATTGCAAAGTGATCACAAAAAGTGCATTTTTTTTCTGCTGATTTGGTAAGGGTGCCTCTGAACCTCATGTACCACTCATACACTGATGGCTGCTCTATCTTTGGAGCACATAAAGCAATACTCCATCTCTACAAATCGCATCCTGCATTGTTTTTGTTTTTAGAATCATTTGTGCGTTGAGTGTGAAAAATGTGTGCCTGCGACATTTACTGTACACATGCCGTTCTTCTCCCTGCGACTAAAACGTGATCATTTTGGCGCCATGCTATAAATTGTTCCTCAGTATTTGGCCACTTTCATGACCATGGGCATTGGAGAGGGTCTGGCTTAATGGCAAGGGTGGCCGACTTAGTAGCGGGGGAACCAGGTTCAAGCCTGGCGGGAGGCTCAAACATTCTCTGATTCTAGGCACATCACGTAATCTCCCCATGCCTAAAAATGAATGTGACCTTTGGTAACACAACTTGTGCTCATGTAAAGCACTCTGATACCTTGGGGTCGAATTAGCGTTAAAAGACTGCAAAAAAACACCCAAAAAAAGAACAGCTCATTCTGTTTTTTTACATGATGTAATAATTAACCAGGCTGCCGGCTTGGGGCTTGAGCCGTGGGTGTTCATTTTCCAGGATTGAGGGGGATACATCTTAGAAGGGACCCTTGCTACTACTTCCGGGCCCACTTTGGCGCTGTTCCGTAGATGTGCATCAGTTCAAGTGGACCGGAAGCAGCTTGTGTTAGCTCCAGAAGCAAATTGCAGACTTAGAAGATTCATAGAATTTTTTTATTGCAGCTGGAGTAAATCGCACATGGAGCCAAATGCTCATGCAAATGTCTGTGAATCAAAGCCATTAAAATGTTTTAAACACAAACCCCACAGCTCTTGGTGCCTATGTGAAGGGAAAAGGGGAGGGAGGACTCATCACATTCTCCATCATTCTTCTCTACCTTCATAATACCTTCTCTCCTGTCTTTTCTCTCTCTCTCCTCCCTTATCTTCTTCTCCCTCTCTTTCAGTCTCTTCCCCTTTCTCTCACTGTCCTTCTTTCTATTCCTTCTCTTATCCCCCTCCAACCTCCTCCTTCCCACCTCCTTTACTCTCCCTTCATCTACTTTCACCTTCCCTTCATTCTTTCCTTCCTCATTTCATTACTTGTCCCGTTCTATTAATTTCCCTCTTTCTCCCTCATTGGTCTTCACCCCTTTCCTAGCTCCACAATGCAAAACACCATTCCACATAATTACACTCCATAAAATACAATCCCACTCCACATAATTCCAGTACACGAAATACCGCATAATTACTATCCACATAATTCCACGGCGCACAATGCCACATAATTTCAGTACACAAATCCACTCCACACCACACAATTCCACACCACACAATTCAACAACCAACAATTCTAATTCAACCCCCATAACTCCACTATACACCACATACATACACTCCATAACACATGGGTACAAGACATTGTCATTTACAGCACCAATAGCTCTAACTCAAACAAATGCTAGACCTATTGCATTTCCAATTTGATCTGAATTGGTTCGGTAGTTTTTAAGTAATTAGGCACAAAACCTTAGTGATATATTGTGCTGCAGTATATTGCAATATGTTTGTGGTATACCATGGTACATGGCAATGCTGAAACACAATATTATTAGTTAATGATAGCCCTTGCAAAATGAAAAAGCAGCCACGTTCCGGAACCTACTACCTGTGTCGAGTCGGTTAAGGTGCAACCAGATGACACTTGGCAATTGTTATAATAAATTATGTTGATGATCCGTGCACTGTAGCTAGTGTGCGTGCACAAATTTTGTTGGAGAGGTCAAATTGCTTTAGGCAATGTTGACGGACGACCAGTTTCGATTACATTAATGAGTGCCGAAGTTAGGGTTCCTCTGCACTTTTCAAAAGAGCATATCCATTTTTGAAGCCACAGCAACCACAGCAAAAGCAGCTCTTCAGCCGCAGGAGAGTTCGTGACCAGGCCAGGGGAGGACTTCATTTCCCAGACTCCCCCGGTCCCCAGTGACGCCAGCTTCACGGCAGGAGGCGTTTAAATTGAAGACCGTGGCCCCGCGTTCCTGAGAAGCCACAACACCCACCGCAAAAGCAGCTCTTCAGCTGCACGAGAGTTCAGGACCGGGCCTGGGGACCTGGATTCTCAGTGTAAAACACCGGCGGAGGCGGTAGCTATTACAGCCTTAGACTCTTTCCTAGCGAAAGCGACTACAGCTATTGCAAAATTCCCGGTTTACAAGAAGGGGGATGGTTCAAACACAGCTAACTATCGCCCTATCTCTCTAATAGATAGTTCAGCAAAATTAATGGGCAGACTTTTGCTCAACCGATTGGAAGAATGGGTGGAGGATAAAAACATCTTAGCTGAGGTACACTATGGCTTCCGAAAGGGCAGGGGGAGACTTGATCAGTGCCTGAATTTAACCCTACTAACGTTTAAATATGCAATAGGAAAGTAAGGCCAACTCCACATGGCCTTCATGGGGCATTTGACTGCGTGGCCCATGATAAATTATGGTCCATTATGGAGGCCATGGAAGTTGACGCAGGGATAATTGTATTTATTATACAACTATATGCGCAGGCAGTAGCGATGTTATGCTTTGGGAAGCAGGGGCAGTGCACTAAGCCTTTTAAAATTGAGAAAGGAGTAAGGCAGGGGTGTGTCCTTGCCCCATTTCTCTTCTCTTTGTATACAAATACATTAAATAGGGTTATGGTTGAGAAAAGTAAGGATGTTCCTCGTACCGCTTGTACACCACTCCCAATTTTGTTATATGCAGATAACGCGGTATTGATGGCTAGAACACTGATGGCCCTACAAGGCTGTACAATGACATATTCGGTTTTTATGTTAGATCTAGATTTGCAAGTGAATAAAACAAAGACCTTTGTTTTCACTTTCAGTTCTCTTACAATTAGAACCTCCATTTGTATGTTTTACAATGGTGACTTTTCTACAAGCCACCCTAAAAACGAGGAAGATTGTTACTATAATGTTACCCCGATCTGACAGCATTGGATAGATAGATGGATTTAATTTTGTGTGGGGTGACTTAAATGGTGAGATAAGTTCATTTACACCTTGCTGCTATGTAATATTCAAGCAATCATATATTGTTGTATATACGTTATATATCCCCTAGTGCAATGGAATGCCATTTAATCGAGGAGCGTAATATTTTATAATGATTTGTATAATATTTTAAAGAATTTTAATTAAACGCTGATTTACTTGATCTTGATTCAAATTGGTTGCCTTTTTAAAATATTTGTTTTTAGTGTTTTAACAACTTAGAGATTTCAAGTCTTTTAAGCTTCTCCAGCTTGCGCAATTTGACGTCTGTTGGTAATTTTATGCCTGTTGCCCCTCCAATGGCAGCCTTAGGTTGTCTTTTGGCGAACATGGCCTGCGCGGCCGCTCTCCTTACATCTTCCTCTTCCATGTCAGTGTCACACCCCTACAGTGATAGTTAGTGTCAAAAAGGAACTGGATATTACTGGGCACCCCTGCTGGAATAGCAGGTTCCTCTTGCCCCGTGAGTGCTGTCGAAGATCAGTCCAATGAGGCGCTGGGGTAGACTGGCGGATAGATATATTTACGACAAGTGTATTGTCCGCTCCCGCTTGGCTTGAAAACCCCAACGGACACCCAACCTGGCGTGCGGCAACCCTCAGGCCCCTGCTGCTTCCCAGGGAAGGATCGGAGCCCCCACACAGGGAAACCTACCCTCGCCCCTAAGGGGCAGACAGAGCGGGCGGCGGGGCTTACCTTAACCAAAGTTGTCCGTATCCGTATATAGCACCGTATGTAGCACTGCAACACGGGCCGGTCAGCTTGCAATCCTCAATAATATAATACACAGATTGCTCCTGCTGGATTGCTCGACCCTAGAGAGGTGGCGCAAACGCCGGCGGAGCACGCCGGCTCGTAAATGTCCCCACAAAGTTCAATGCTGCGCTCTCAGTCACATATGATTTACGGTTGAATTGCCATTACAAGATGTCTGCCAGGTTGACGATACAAACATGGTAACACAATTTGTTGTCCTTTGTTACTGTTTACCCCTCCAGAAAACTTTATCCTTTGCTCACTCACTTTCTTTCTTTACGTGATCAAGACTCTGCATAGAGTTGAAACGCGTTGTGTGAGGAATATACACCTCTTTGGATATTATTTTGGATTCTGGCATTTACTGGTGACTGAGAGCGCAGCATTGAACTTTGTGGGGACATATATATATATATATATATATATAAATATATATATATATATATATATATATATGTATATATATATATATATATATAAACACAAAATGATTGCCCACAATGAGGAAGCTGTGAAGTCTTTACAAGGCCTAATTAGCATGGCCGCGCATACGCGCTTAATAAGACACGGAAACCGGTACTTAGTTTACACACACGCGGCTCCGACTGATTCGCCGAGGCCACGCCTCTTTATTTTAACCAGCTAGCGTCTGACGTCACGCGTCAGCGCTAGCGCACCTCGGCAGCGCGGAAGGCTAGAACGCCTCGCGCGCGCCGAATACTACACTCCTTCCAACCTTTATAAAACGTTAAGCAAAACATAAAACCAACAATGAATCTATTACCAGTCTGCCAGTCCTTACAGGTTACACCATATAGTCCGCCAGCTGGGATGACGGTGCTGGGTTCTTCCTCAGGTTGTAGCGGGATGGGCCGCCTCTGGCAAAGGCCACCTCGGGGGTTCTGCGCCTTGGGGTGTTCAGCTCTACCCGGGCTGGGGAGCTGCCAGGCGGGTTGCCCCCCGGGGTGGCTGGGGCGGACTGGGAACCACCATTCTCACTCCGATCGTCCTCCACCTCCTGATCTCCGCTTGGCTGGTCGGGACCCGGCCCCTCGGGCTCCGCCCCGGGGCGGGAGGGTGTTCCTGGGTGGACTTTTTTGAAGAAGGACACATCACGCGTGACCGTTTCAGCACCTCTTGGAGCGGTCACCATCGTGCCTGTCCGGCGAGTGACAACCCATGGTTGTGGTTCGAAAGGAAGTCTGAACTTGCTGCCGGGGTAGCGGTCCTTCACGTACACTCGATCTTGCTGTTGTATCGTGGACTCCTTAGCTCCCCTTCGCCGGCTGGCGTGGTCGTTCGAGCGCATCCGATTGGCTAAGGTCTTTTCGTTGGTGGCTTGGTCTGGAACCCATGTAGGGTGGTGCGGGATCGTGTCACTTACGATTCTCCCCATGGTGGCTGTTCCTGGCGCTGCCTCGGTTGTGACATGGGGGGTCAGCCGGTATTCCCGCAGAAAACTGTAGATCGCTCTCTCCAATGGAGACCCGTCAGCCATGGCGATGCGAATGGTTTTGTTGAGTGTCCTCATAAACCTCTCCACCTCTCCATTGGCTTGGGGCCACCGTGGTGTTATTTTGCGGTGACGGATCCCCCAGCTCATGAGATACTCTGCGAACTCCTGCCCTTGGAAAGGCGGACCATTGTCGGTCTTGACCACCCCGAAGATGCCATGAGTGGCGATGGTTTTTTCGAACTTCGCGATCACTTCAGTGGCTGTCTGGCTCCCCACAATTTCGACCTCTGGGTATTTGGTGAAGTCATCGATAATGACCAGCGCGTACCGTCCATCGGGGAGATGTCTGAAGTCGGCACTCATGCACTCCCATGGTTGCAGAGGATTGTCTTCGGTCGCCACCGGGTGAGGGCGTTCCGGCTGTCCTGCGGCTTGGCACCACGTGCAGGTTCTCACCGTCTGTTCCATCATCACGTCCATGCCTGGGAACCATACTTTGGCTCGGAGCCTGCCCTTTGTCTTTACCATTCCTTGATGTCCCCTGTGGGCGAGGTCCACCGCCTGTTGAGCAAGGCTGGCCGGCATGACTAGTCTCGGACCCTGCAGAAGACATCCTTGGGCGTCAACGGACCGCTCACTTTTTACTTTCAAGAATGACTCCAGTGTCAGCTTGGCTTGGGGCGTCCTTCTGTTGAGCGAGGCTTGGATTGTCCTCCAGTCTCCCGACCTGACAGCCTCCACTGCTGCTCTCACGCATTCATCACCTTCTGAGGCCTCTATTATTGCGGCCAGGCTCATTGGGAGGGGTCGTGACCGCTCTGTCACATACCGGACGTATTCCTCTGTTTCCTCGGCCTCCTCCTTCTCTTCTGTTGTGGCTTTCCGCGGGTGCCGTGACAGATAGTCCGCCGGGTTCGTGGCCCCAGGTTTGTACTCCACCCGGTAGTCGTACCCTTGTAGTTGGAGTATCCATTTTTCAATCCGGGGCGGCGGCTTCGAGGACGATCCTTGGAATAGAGGAATGAGTGGCTTGTGATCGGTTGTCACTGTGAAATGATGTCCATACACGTACACGTGAAAATGCCGGCATGCCCAGTGGATGGCGATGGCTTCTCGCTCGATTTGCGAGTACCGCTGCTCAGTTTCGGTCAGGGACCGGCTGGCGTAGGCGATGGGTGCCCACTCCTCGTTGTCCTGGAGTTGTGTCAGGACCGCTCCCAGCCCAAACGGGCTCGCGTCGACCGCCACGTTGGTGGGCTTTGCCGGGTCGAAGTATGAGAGAGTAGTGTCCGCGGACAGGGCCGCCTTCGTTGCTTGGAACGCCTGTTCCTGTTCCGAGCCCCACTGCCACGTGGTGGATGACTTGGTCAGCTCCCTGAGGGGTTTGGTGAGGTTGGAGAGGTCCGGAATGAAGCGGCCGCAGAAGTTGACCATGCCCAGGAAACTCCGGGCCTCCGAGATGTTCGTCGGAGCTGGGGCATCTTGGACGTTCTTCACCTTGTCCGGGTCTGGGGCCACCCCTTGGTCCGAAAAGGTGTACCCAAAGAAACTGATCTTGTTCTGCAGGAACTGACACTTCTCCCGGTGCAGGGTCAAGCCTGACTCCTGGATCCTCTTGAGGACCCCTCTCAACCGCTGGTGGTGTTCCTCTATGGTTGACGCGTATATGAGCAGGTCGTCGCTCACATTGAGCACGCCGGGGAGCCCACTGAGCACTTCTCTGATGGTATTTTGGAATACCTCGGCGGCACTCGAGATGCCGAAGTTCAGGCGCCGATACCGTCTGAGGCCCACATGGGTGGAAAATGTGGTGATGTACCTCGAGTCCGGATGAAGTGGCAGCTGGTGGTAGCCGGACCGTAGGTCCATCTTCGAAAACCACCTGGCCCCGTTCAGCTCCCCCAGGATGTCATCAATGGTGGGCGTCAGGTGTCGCTCTCTTTTGACCGCGGCGTTGGGGAGGCGCATGTCCACACAGATGCGGACTTGTCCTGGCTGCTTCGGCTTCCTGGCGATGACGATCGGGGATACCCACGGGGTTGGCCCACTGACCTTCTCGATAATGCCTTGTCTCTCCAGGGCCTCCAGCTCCTCCTCGACCTTCTGCCGCAGGTGGAAAGCAATTCTCCGGTGCCTTAATGCCACTGGTTGGACCGATGGGTCGATGTGTAAGGATACTTCCTTTCCTTTCAGGCACCCGATGCCGTTAAAGACTTCCCCAAACTCTTCCATGATGGTATCCAGTTCTTCCTCCAGGACTGCCATGGCGAATGAGATCAGTCTGA
Organism: Triturus cristatus; assembly: GCF_964204655.1. NCBI lineage: Eukaryota > Metazoa > Chordata > Amphibia > Caudata > Salamandridae > Triturus > Triturus cristatus. Next base: position 1,531,663,775 of record NC_140591.1, read on the forward strand.
ATTCTTCGGCCGACTGCCCGCTCAGCAGCATCCCGCTGCCCTCTTCCGTGACGTAGACGGTGGTGCTGATGCTCCTCTCACCGTGTTGTAGCTCTGTTTTGAAGCACCCGATGAGGGGAATGGGCGTCTTCTGGCCGTATGCGAACACCCGAACCTTCGCCTCTCTCAGCGGGGGTTTGACCCGCAGTTGGTGGTAGACATTGGCGGCCATCAGCTCGATGGAGGCCCCAGTGTCAATTGTCGCCTTTACCTCTTGTTGTTGTACTAGGATGCGACATTTCGGAAGTCTGCGCTTCTTCTTCTGTGGTTGATGGATTGCAAATACATAATGGACTGGGTACTCTTCGGTGTCGTCGTCCATGTCTTCACTGTCTGCTTCTTCGCGTACCGCATGGGCCGCCTCCTTCTTGACTCTGGTGGACCGGCACACCGCCGCAAAGTGGTTCATCCACCCGCAGGCGCCGCACTTTTTCCCTCTGACCGGGCAGTCTTGCATGCGGTGGGGTTGGCCGCCACAGTATCCACAGTCTTTCTTCTTTGCCTCCGGCTGCCGTTTTCCTCCAGCTTGCCTTCCTTTTGGCCGCACTACGTTCACCGCTTCCGCCACTTGCACTTGCTCCGTCTTGACAGGGCGATGTAGGGCTGCCTCCATGTGCGAGGCTCTCGCTTGCGATAGCTCCTTCGACCGTCCGAGAGTGAGGATGTCCGCCAGGGGCTTTCCTTCTTCCTGGAGGACCGTGACACGAAGCTTAGACGAGTAACAGCCCTGTATAATCTGCCCTCGGATCTCCTCCTGTTCGTCACGGAACCCACACGTGCTGGCTAACTCCTTCAGCCTGCCATGGAACGCATCCAGGGACTCGTCCGCCTCTTGTTTGGCCTGGCGGAAGATGAACCTTTCATAGTCTCTGTTCGCCATGGGCTCGAAATGGGCGTTGAGCGCGTTCAGCAGTGTGTGGTATGTTTTCGGCGTGGCTTCCACGAGAGTTTTATAGATGCGGTGGATGTCTTTGCCTCCTAGGTGGAGCAGCAACGCCCTGCGCCTTTCCCTCGCGATGCCAGCCCCTTCGAAGTAAATTTGCAGGCGGTCTGTCCAGTCCCTCCAGCGCGGGGCAAGGGATGACGGGCACCGTCAACGGCAAACGGCTCAATGGCGGGAATCGACGCCATCTTGGCACGTGCGCAGCATGTGGTGGAAGCTGCCTTCCTCTCCTCTGCGTCGAGGCCACCAGGCGTGCACCCCCTCCAGGCGTTGCGCGTAGACTCCCCTCGTGCTTCTGCACCAAGCAGCGGGCGCGCCTACCTCCAGACGTCATCCGCGGGACCCCTTAGGCACTTCTGGGTTGAGGCGAGCACACCCAGCGTAGGCCTGGACCGTAGGAGGGCGCGGTCATCGTCAGGCACCTCGTGGGGCAGGTGCGGCACCACCTGGGCGAGACATTCCCCTTACCGGCTGTGGATTGGGGCACCAGGGCGCACGCAGCGGCGCCTTCGATGGCTGGGTGGGCCTCCAGGGCACTCGCAGTGTTCCTCACCAGGCCTCACATCAGGCTCAGCCGGGTCACCAGGAGGGGGCCTGCACACACAGGCTCAGGACACATGGGTGGCCAAAAGGGACACTGTGGGGTACAAAATAGCACATCAGGGCTCAAGAGACCCTCGTCGCCAGTGTGAAGTCTTTACAAGGCCTAATTAGCATGGCCGCGCATACGCGCTTAATAAGACACGGGAGCCGGTACTTAGTTTACACACACGCGGCTCCGACTGATTCGCCGAGGCCACGCCTCTTTATTTTAACCAGCTAGTGTCTGACGTCACGCGTCAGCGCTAGCGCACCTCGGCAGCGCGGAATGCTAGAACGCCTCGCGCGCGCCGAATACTACAGAAGCCACACCAGATGAGCATGAACCATTTAATCCAGGGATTGCAGTCAGTTTAACACCTCCGGCACAAATACAGAGCCAAACGCGTTTCGGGCGTAACCACCGCCCTTGATCACTGGCAACAGGATACGAAGGCAACAGAACCACCTGCGCATTGTTAAATATCCCGCCCCAGTGGGCGTATGCGCGGTTGCATGCTGGTAGATGTGGTCCTCTTGAAAATAAAAAACCCAAGTGGGTCCCGTCGTGTCCTCAATAATACAGTCTCACCCCAGTGGGTATGCCCGAGGTGAAAGCTGACTCATTTAGCCACATCCTCGGATCGGACTCATCTCTCGTGCAGTGTCTCTTATCACTGTCACTGCTGATCCGCTTTGTACGCGGCGGGGCTCCCTCGCGACCCGGGCAGGCCGCTATACAAAAACGAAATGATTGCCCACAATGAGGAAGCCAAACCTGATGAGCTTGCCGTGACGGCGGCACCCACTTGGGTTTAGATTATGAGTGAACCACAAGTACCAGCATTCCACTTCGCAGACGCCCATTTGGGCGGGACATTTAAATTTGCGTAGGTGGTTCACTCTCGCTGCTGTTTCCTGTGCCAGTGACCAAGGGCGGTGGTATGCCCGAAACGCGTCTGGCTTGCATTTATGCTGAGAGTGCCTGGCTGATGTAATCCCTGGATTAAATGCCTCAAAGCTCGCCGTGTGTGGCTCCTTCATTTGTGGCAACTTGTGTTTTATATATATATATATATATATATATATATATATATATATATATATTACCTACTGGCGGTCGCCATTAGGTAGTTATAGTTAGGACCCCTTTTCCATAGGAAAACCTCAACATTCTATTTTGAATAACTTTGGTGCCGGTCGATGAATCCTCGCGAATTTCTCAAAATAGGTGGGGCGCTACGCTCCGCTCCTACCCTGAAAGTCTCGGGGGGATTCGTCAAGCGGGGGCTGAGATAAAAGGGGGGTCCCAAAACGCGTTTTTCCCATGCATTTTTCCATAGGACCTTTAGAACGAGCTGAACAGAATTACTAGAAATTTGGCAGAGAGGTAGTCCCTAGGTCAAGGAAGTGCCTTTTGTAGGTTTGGTGTAAATCTGTTCAGTAGATTCTGAGAAAATAGCCTTTAAATCAATATATATATCTGAGCCCGCTTACGGTACGCTTACCGTACGCTTACCGTAAGCGTACGGTGGCGTGCGCGAGCGCGATTCTGATTGGCTCTTAGATCTTAGTAAACATTCGAATCGGCCGAAACCAGGAAGCGGCGGCCGCCATTTTGTCTCTCGCACTGAGTGTTGTTTATCAAACAAGATGGCCAAAAACATGTTACGGGGCTGTTTTGACAACTCCCTCCCACATAGTCATGTTGAGGGAGTCCCCAAACATCCCCCAAGAGCAAAAACGGTTTTATTTTTTTTTCGGCAATTTCGCCGAGTACGCTTACCGTACGCTTACCGTAAGCGTACGGTAAAAAAAAAAAAAAAAAAAAAAACACTATCCACACTTACCCCACCCCCTGTGCTTTTGGTGGCCGTAGGCCACCAAATGTACAGGGCTTATTAATAGGTAAAAAAAACTAAATTTTGGCAACATGAAATTATAAAATCGAAATAAAAAAACACTATCCACATTGACCCCACCCCCTGTGCTTTTGGTGGCCGAAGGCCACCAAATGTACAGGGCTTATTAAAGTTGATAAAAACCGTGCACGGAACGAACTGCGTTAAGTGGGCGCGCACGCCTCGAATGACGTAAAGTAACTTAGCATTTAAAAAACCGTACAAATTCACTGAAAAAACCATAGGTTTCACACACGTTATAGTTAGGAATTAGCATTTAAAAAACCTTGCAAATTCACTGAAAAAACGGATAAAAAACCAGTGAAATTGCCCCGTTATAGTTAGTGCTGGCAACTATAACTCACGCGACCGCAATCTTCTGCTGATGACATATGTGTCTTTATGAAAAAAAAATATTTGTAATATATGTATAGCTAAAAATGTATGGAAGAAGACATGGGCAAATAAGTGTCTAAATACAGTATTAGCATCAGCAGAGGATTGCGGTCGCGTGAGTTATAGTTGCCAGCACTAACTATAACGGGGCAATTTCACTGGTTTTTTATCAGTAAAATTTCCGCTAACTATAACATGTGTGAAACCTATGGTTTTTTCAGTGAATATATATATATATATATATATATATATATATATATATACATACATACATATGACGACAGACAATCTATGACACTCCATTGTGTGATACACCTATCTACTATGAGTTGCTACTCAACCCTCCTCCACTCTAAGACACTCTATGGCATCCCACTCTATGAGGTGCGACTGCACTCTACTCTACTTAATGACACTTCACTCCACTGTATGCCACTCCACTCTACTGTATGACACGCCACTTCTCTCTGAGCCACTCCACTCTAAACCACTCCACTCCGCACCACTCCCCTCAATGCCACTCCACTGTGTTTTGACACTCTTTACCACAACACTTTATGCCTCCTACATTCTACGACACTGTACACCACTCTCAACCACTCTACTCCCCTTCACTCTACACCACGCCACTCCATTCAATCAAAATCCACACTATAATATTCTACTCCAATCTATGCCACTCTACAACACTCTTCTCTGCTCTATGCTGCTCTACTCCACTCTACACAACTCCCTCTATGCCTTTTTACACCACTTTACTCCACTTTACTCTATGACACACTACTCCAGTCTATTCCACTACTCCACTCTATGCCACCCACTCTACAATACTCCATGCCACTCCACTCTTCCAGACTCCATGACACTGTACTCCACAGTATGCCATTCCACTCTACAACACTGTACTCAACTCTATGCCACTCCACTCTATGACTCTCTACAACATTCTATAACACTCCACTGAATGACACTCCACACTGTATGACACTCTTTTTTTTTTACGACACTCTCCTCCACTATACTGTATGACACTCCACTGTGCGACACTCCACTCTATGGCACTATATGTGACTCTACTCTACTCAACTCCACTCTACTCTATGCCGCTCCACTCTATGTGACTCCATTCAACTCCACTCTTGGCAACTCCACTCTAAGCCAGGACACTCCTCATGATAAACATTGACCTTTCTCAAAAGCACTGCAGTACCAAAAATAATATTAAAAACAATTAATACCGTATTAAACAGCACAATATTATTTCAAATGCATTTTCATTACAAAGAATCACATTTCATTAAAAAACAAAGGTTGGGGATAAGTTATAGATAGAAAAAATGAATGAATTACTTCTAGAGAAAACCAACCTAAACTAGAAAAACATTAGACATTCTAAATTTATAGCTATAACTTAAATTTATTATTTACGCACCACCTTCCAATTCCTATAAGTCATGCACCTCTGTACCCAGTGTTGTCACCTCACTTGCCACACTACATTAGCTATAACTTGCACCTTCTCCATGCACTGCTTATACCCTTTCATAGTAAATTGCTTATAGTGTGCTAAATTATATCATTCATAACAAGACTCATGACATCTCCAATGACATAATTAGGCTTTCCTGTTTTCAGTTTCTATTTTTGGTAAATTCTGGTGGAGGGGTTTCAGTCTTTTCAATACCTAAAAAAAACTGTGGTTATCAGTGGTTACACATTTTCACACCAAAAAAAAACAACAGGAACAGTGTTTTTCCGGTGTTTCTGGAACATTTTGCTTTTATTATTGCTTGCTTTCTGCACTGATTGTGCATCTGTATTGACAGTGTACATACAGGGTATATAAGGTCCAAATATATTTTTACAAACCAAACTTACTGTAGTGCATCATACAAGACTTCTTTAGTGACTCTTTGGTCATGCACACTTGCTCCTATGTAAACTTTAAAAGACCATTTCAACATTGTCACTTGAGACAGGCAATGCCAAAACAGCCAGTACACAATTTGCTAACTCTGGCAACTGACATAGCTTTCCATGCAAATACTGGTGCACCTAGAGATTGCAATTCTCTGGGACAGGTCCTGCAAAATATGCGCTGAACTGGGAGCATGTGCCTTCAGTTATTGAAGCAGTAAAAAATAAAGCTGTACTTTTCAAAGTCCAGAGGAAATTCCCTTCTACGGAAGGGGTCTAGAACTTGTGCAGAGTACCTCAGTGAGGATTCATTGACTTCAAATGTGAAGTGTTGGTGAAGGGACATTTCTATGCTTCATTGCAAGCCATTTCTCATGCACAGTAAAATAACATTTCCTGAATTGCTCCTCAACATTTCTTGGCTTACCAATTGGCAAGACTTCTAACATGAAACATGTTACAGTGACCAAGTCACTAAAAGTGTCGTCCACCTTCTCTCAAAGAGATGTTTTACATCTACACCAATTACGTTGAACGCTTGGTAGACAAGGGTGTTTTCAGACTCTATTTTTTTTATTATGGCCACTACAGCACCCATGTTTTCCTGTAAAAATCTAAGAATGCAGTAGAGTGTACTTTTGTCACATCACTATCAATATGCAACCAAAGATCCTCACATTTTTTGCCTTTGTCATCATCACTAAGCAAAAGTTCTGTTAACAGTTGCCACATGGATATTGTAGCATTCACATCCTCTAGGACTGAGAACCACTGGTTGCATGACACAGTTGGGATGACTCTTTCTTTGATGCCACACAAAGCACAAAATTAGAAATATTTGTGTTTTAGTTCCCGCGCATAACAAAACAGTGCACCAGAATGGACTACAAACTCAATAGCATTTTTCATTAAATATGAAGATTGTAACGATGCTTTCAGCATACCATCTAGCAAGTGGCAAGGATCTCTTACAGGGAAGCACTTCAGCCCAGGTATCGATTTTGACAGGTCACCACACCACTTTTTCATATAAGTAGCTGAATTACTGCAAATACAAACAATATCACTCCAATCTTTGTTGATCTTTGTAAGAACTTTTTGCAGCAGCATTCCAGGTGACACTGTGTTCCATGTTTTCCAAACGTCTGGTGTCATGTTTTCACCATTATCTCAGATGCTTGGTGACAGCCGTCTTTTCACATATACCTGCCACTACACCTTGCATTGAATGTTTGAAACCTGGGGTGTTTGTCAATTCATCTACTACCAATACTGACTCGTTAGAAAAGGTGGCTGATGTATCAAAGTATTTTACCCATTCTCTGTCTGTGGGTAAATGCGATGCTACATATTGGGAAAGATTCTTATTAAACCAGCCATTTTACCTATCAGTGAAAGAATCGAGCATAGCCAAAACATCAAATATGATTTTATTATTTCCTGATTCTCTACAGTTTATAAAATAATTTAGTAAAACCTAAAACATGCTTCTAAACCCTGCATCTTTAGAACAAATATCACGAAACAGAAAAAAGCAACAGGAAGAAGAAAAAATATTTTAGTGACATACCTTAACAACAAAACTCAAGCAGAATAATTTTAGCTCAGTCTTTCTTGCTGCTGCCTTGTATAACAAAGTTAAAAAAAATTGGCCCCTTCAGAAAAAAATTAAAATGACTCTTTCACTCACTTTTTCCTTTCTTTGAACGGCATTTAGTTTGTGGTTGTGAAGGAGTTTTTTCAGTGTTTATATGTTGATGTGAGGGCTATTTTCCTTTCAGTGGGGTTTTATCAGTTATTATCGGTTTAAACCTAAAATAGGACAGTCAAGACATAATTTATGAGAACACTGTGCATGGGTGATGGGCGAGTTATAGTTAATTTAGTGTGACTAGCGAGTTGACAACCCTCTGTACGGAGGTACGCGAGTTAAGGTAGGTTTTGGGAAGCATAAAGTCTGCACAATACAGAAGGGGAACCCTAGGTAGTTCCCATAGGTTGAGAGCTGCACCTTTACATGCAGCACATCTACAACACAACCAACCTTTGTTTGATCATTTGCAATGTCTGCTTTCAAATCAGTATGTTTAAGCACAGGAAAAGCCCATTCCCATCCACACTGAGGTAAAAAAGTGAGAGACCCTATTTGCAATTTCTTTAGCATTTTTGTTTGTTACTTATGGCTTTTGTATTGGTATCCATCCTCACAGGTGACATAACGGAACATGAGTGAACAGAGTGGTGAGATCCCTGTTTATTTTTTTTATGGCCCACTCTTAACCGTTCTTTTAGATAAAGAGAAGCAAATTGGAGGCCATTGTGGGACTATTTATTGGACAATGGGTCAATTCCTTGAAATCATTGTAGTCAACGTTTATGTAATGTCACTTCCTCTATACCATCATTTTGGTAAATTGGCATCTATGTCCTGTAGCCACAGATACCCACAGTTCTCTAGGGATCAGTGGCCTCCTTTCTACCCCATTAACTCCTTAGCAGCCTCTAATTGTGTTTGCCTCATCACAGTGTCCGTAAGGCTGTTTTTTCTTTCACATCTACAGTCATTTTATACATCCTATGCATGCTGTTTGTCTAAAGAGTATCAACTTGACTGACTTATTAAGAACACAGTATCGATCTGTGGTAATGACAACTCCTCATAAAAATGATAGCAAACATGTATTTCTTCCCAAGCATGGGTTACCGTGCAAGCCACATCACAATCTAACAGGCAAGGAAACCCACTCAGGCGATCACAATACATTGAACCTATGGCCCTCAGACTTTAAAGATGCATTAAAGGCATAACATCTCTTCTTCGCTTAAAATGGTAAACAATTAGAACAAAATACATTAACTCCAAACATATGGAACACAGAATATTAAACTGCAAGGCCTATGTACATTGTTACCAGTATTCCAAAACAGGAACTATACATTTTAAAGCAAGATAGTATGTAAACACATACTCCTTAAAGGAAACTAAAGTAGAAAACAGGGTACAAGAAATTACAAGTGTTCTCTCTAGGAGGCAGAGCCGCCCACTTCCCAGCCTGAAAGACAAACTCAGAAAAATAACCTATCCTCAGACGGTGCACAAACTGCGCACATAATATTCCAACCAGCGCCCACCTTACCCTAATTCTACCCTTAATTCACATCCCCAAACTCACCACGTCACTTAATTCTGTACACTCACATCACCATTTCTCCCAAGCTTTGTTCACCACACCTGAACTCTCACCAGCCCGCCTCCGTTCCTTATCCGGCTCACCATGATCCCACTACATTGCTCCTTTACTTGACTTTCACCTCCACAGTAACCCCCACATTGACCTTTGGTTCTCTTGACCCTCCTTCAACCTGGTATGGATCGTGAAACTTTGAAAGACCTCCAGTTGCAAGCCCTGACCTCACCTTCCTCCACTCAACCGATCCTCGTCGCCATACTGTGATAACGAATACTCCTGATGAAGATTATGATCAATGGATGATTATTTCTCCATAACTCTGATTGCCAGCGAGCTCACCAGCTTGCAACCACGGAACCCAAAAAGAATCGTAAATTGCCTTAAAGGCATAACACAATCCTTCCACATGCAAAAAGGAGAAAGCTGTTTATTTGCAAAACTCGTTTCTTTTCTTCACTGCCCAGTTGCTAAATTGCTATTTACACTTTTCTTCACTTAGCATTTGAACGTTCACTCAAATACTTGACTCGGGCTCCAGGAAAGGCCTCCTTCCTAAAGCTGGTTTGCGTTTTACAAAGACATAAATAAATAGCACATAAATCGGCCCTCCTCCACCCAATTACATCCTGCCGTAACAAAAGGGATCTCAGCATGCTGACCCTAACGCTAGACAATTCACAGCTGAAGCCCTCCCCAGGGACTAAGAATACATTCTGCCTGCTGAGCAGATGTGAATGTGCAGCCCACCCTTCCTGCACGCGCTGCTGGAGAGAGACCACCAGAGAGTTCAGAGCCACGCCTCCCCCGCAAATTATCGGTGCGGTCGGGTTAACCTTGAAATAGTGGTTGGCCGGAAATGGGAGGAGAGGCCTTTTAAACCATCCAGGATCTACTGCCAACAAGTGCATGATCTGGGGGGAGTTTACATATACACTTTAGTGTCAGAGGTGTTACAATGTCAATGTGATGAGGTACCACTAATACTATGCAAACAGAATTGATTTCATCAGCATTTGAGTGTGACCTTGATATAAGTGCTGGCTGACATTTTAATTTGTCGGCAGTAAATTGCAAAGCACCTGATCTTGCTCCATAGGATGTATTTTTCATGTTTTCTTTCATTTGTATGGCTTTTTTGTACCATTTCTATGGTACCGCAGGGAATTCAGAATCTAAAGGTCATGTATGCGCCTGGGATTCTCCTTCACTAGAGCCAAACTGGTTTACTGTTATTGTTTCATATTGCTTCCATTTAGCACATATCCGATAGAGCAGGGTTAACATGGAATACTCCATTGTTTAGCAACGAATATTATCAGACAGCTGTAGGGTAGATCATCTTAAAAGTCATTGCCATTTCTTTTTCGCCAGGAGTTCACAGTTAACATTTTGCAAAACAAATTATCCGCACAAAAAAACATTGGCAAAGCTAATTGGTCAGAGCTCAAAGTGCTAATTCGTGGATAGCTAGCACATAAAAGCAGACAAGAAACACAAGCATTGGCATAGCCAATAGGTCTCGCTTTTGGGACCTTTTAAGTATTTAGTTATGCAGCACAATATCCTTGGTGCAACAACATCAACTGTTGCATGGCTAAACACTTATAAGGTCCCAAAAGCGAGACCTATTGGCTATGCCAATGCTTGTTTCAATTGAAAAAGAAAGGCGACCCGAGTGTCTGCGGTGCGTTGCATGGTTCCCTTTGTATTTGTGATGTATTAGCAATGGATGGGGGCACCCCTGTCTCCGGTCTTCCTCCTGGACGTCTTTCCTTGTAGAACTGGATCATTTCTACTGTATGGTATATTTCCGTGTACAGATGGTGCAGCGCTGGTAAAGTCTCTGTCAAGTTACCATTATAATATGCGGTTTATGTCTGAGTAGCAGTAGATTATACAGCTATCGGTATATGGAAGGGCTCTGGATTTGTGTGATAAGGCATCAACAGCATTTACCACATAATCATGGATTGACAGCACTTGCTACTTAATCTACTACCTCTGCCGCATAATTCTACATGTCAACAAAAGTAAATTGTTTCTATGGCAAACGATCAAAAGTTACTTAAAAAAAAAAGCGCCGGCTCACGGAGCACATCAAAGCGGCCGTGCGGCCGCGAAAGTGATTGCGATCAAACATCAAAGCCGCTGTGCGGCCGTGAAAGTGAGGCGTGCGCGCCCGCGCACATGCACTGTAGCTTTAGGCTACAGTTCTAGCACTTTTTTGAGCCCTCACAAAAAGTCTCGCCAGACCAGCGCATGCGCTGGGTCAGGTGAGACCTAAAAAGGTGGACTGTATGGAAGGATTAATTTCCTTTAATGCACTCCTATTTTTGTTTTTATTTCAAATAAGGAGGGCTATACGTGTAAGGCACTCCCTCATGCAGATGAATGCAAGACCTTTGCTGGGCGGGAAACTACAAAATCCTCTTCCCGGAAACCTGAGTGTGGGAAACTGAGTTATTGGTTGGGGGGGGGGGGGGGGGGTTAAACCCTACTGGATCAACAAACACATTCCTTGTCAGGGTAAAACACAAAAAAGTCACTAAATTAACCTGCGCTTAACCCTCTGGTAGCTTGGGACAAAAGCAGTCAGGCTTAACTTAGATGCAAAGTGTAAAGTATTTATGGAGCAGTCCAACACTAGTAAGCTGTAAACAAAAAACATGAAAAATACCACACCAATTAAAAAAAATAGAGTAAAATGTAAAAACATTACTTGATACCAAAGCCACAAAAATCCAATTAGTAGAACTGGAGATGTGCATTTTCAAAGCCTTAGGTAAAAGTAACACCAAGAACCTTAAAGAAGCATATGGGGTTATCTGGTCACGCCGGACCAAGGAAATTTCACAAGTTCAAGTCGATTGCGATGGAGTGTGGACTGGGTGCAGAACAAAGTTAGATCTGCTAGACAACGTACCTGTTTGTACTGGGCATGAGATGAGATGTCCAGCGTCATACTGCGTCGAGTTTCGCCAGATCCAATAGGGTCACCAATCAGGAAGTGAGAGGTGCTGCTTTGAGTTGCATTGCCCTGCATTGGTTAAGATGAGGCAACCAATAAGGAGCTGTGAGGTGTGCTGCGAAGCGAGGTCTTGCAACACGAATGTGTCACGCTATGTTGGTTCAGATGAAGCTGTTGTCCAGGAGCTGTCACCCTGGGCCAGCTGGGCAGATGCAGGACAGGTCTCTGGAGCAAGTTATGTCTCAGTAGCTCAGAGCTGGAGACAAGTTAGCTACCCCTTGGAGTCACTCTGGCGGTTCTGGGTTAACAAAGTAGATCCAGTATTCCTTTCCTCATGCAGTAGGTAGTCCTCGCTGCATTAAGGCAGTCCTTCTTCTGAGTCTTTCAGATATAGAACTGATATTAAGAGTTGGTTTGAAGGTCTAATATTTATAAGTGGTGCCATCTTTGAAGTGAGAGAAACTTCCAGTCTGCCCCCACATCTGGTTGTGAATTTTCTTCCTTTCCCTGCTCTGGTTCTGAGGTTTCTGAGGAGACACTAGACTAGTGTGAAGTCCTCTGTGAGTGTGCTGAGGCAGCCCTATTATGTGCAAGTGTGGTAGATGATAGTTCCACCCCTCCTCCTAATGGTCAGATAGCCCATCCTGCCAACACCCAGTTCCCCCTTTGTGATACTGTCTGGGCGGAATACCCAAAGGCCCACCGCCAACTACACCTAGTCATGTTATCCAGGATACAGGCTGCGGGCACCAAATAGAAAATGGCAACTTTGTAAAAGTGGCATATTCAGAATTGTGACTTAAAATCTGACTTTACAGTTAAAGAGGGTTTTAAATTACAATTCATTTGAGACCAAACTAGACATTCCTACCTGCCACCAATCAAAAATTAGTACCTAATAATTGTAATTAAGTAACCCAATGTTATCATAATGGGTGAGGGGGGCCTTCCACTAGTGAAAAACTAATTTAAGAGTTTTTCACTACCAAGACATGTAAAACTTAAAAGTACATGTCCAACATTTTAAATATACTGCACATTGCCCAAAGTGCTGATTAAGGCCTTCCTAAGGGGTGACTTATATGTATTGAAAAAGGAGGGTTTAGGCCTTTACTTTATTTTGTCAATTCAAAATGGCAGTTTAAAACTGCACAAAGGCTGCAGTGGCAGGCCGGATACCTTTTTAAAAATGCTGCTTAAGTGGGTGGCACAATAAGTGCTGTAGACCCACAAGCAACATCTAATTTAAGGCCCTGAGTACATGTGGTACCACTTTTCTAGGGACTTATTAGTAACAAAATGTGCCTATTGGGTGTAAGTCAATTGTACAATGTTTTAGGGAGAGAGCACAAGCACTTTAGCACCTGTTAGCAGTCGTAACATGCACAGAGTCCCAAAGCCAACAAAAATGAATTCAGCAAAACAGGAGAGGTTAAGGCAAAATATTTTGTGATGACCCTGCAGAGAGGACAAGGACCCAGCTTTCAAAAATCATAGCGCCATGACTCAGTTCTTCCCTGGCTATGGTCCCAAATCTGGAATTTCATCCAACCTATATCTGCAGTAATCCATCTTTATGTGTTTTCATATATGAGCACAGCCTGTTCAGCAGATTTCTCCAGTCAGCTATATGCCAGTTTCCACCCGCTTCTCCTACTCCCACTTTGTCACTTCAACTATCTTCTCCAATTTTGTTCTATCCATCTTCTATCACAATGAAAGTTATTTCTATCCAAATGGCTTTGTATTGACTTTATATACTTTCTCAACCTAAAATTGCTCACCGGCAGCTGCAAGATTTCTTTTCAGAACAATGTTCAATTTTTATAGACTCTCCTCTCACTCATCAGGCGCCTAATGGTATCTTATCATTTTTACATTTGTACTTGTGTTTTCTTGGCCCGGTGAGTGAGAAGACAGTCTGTACAAATTGCACGTTGTTTTGAAAAGAATCTTACAGCTGTCATTGAGCAATTTTAGGCTGAGAAAGTACATAAGGTATTTACAATGTCATTAGGATGGAAATAACTTTCATTGTGATATAAGATTGTAGGCAGACATGCAGGCATAGCATTATATATATTGTCCAGTGGCAGTCGCCACTATGTAGCTATAGTTAGGACCATGTTTCCATAGGATTGGATTAATTTTGTTAGCTAATAACTTTGGCAACATTTGACGAATCTTCACAAAACTTTGCATAAAAGTCTCATTCACCTCAACTCCTTCCTGGAAAGTTTCAGGGTGATCTGACAACAGGGGGCCGAGAAAAATGAGGGTTTCCAAACCACATTTTTGCTCAAGAAAATTGAACAGCAATACTGCAGAACAAATTTGGCAGAAAGCTTGATCTTGGTCCAGCAAGTGTGGTTTTTGGGATTTGGTGAGAAATTAAAGTTAGAGATAAGATCGGACTGGCTGTCCCCACATCAACATAGATGTGGCGGCAACCATTTTAGGATTTAGGACCTCAGGCTCCTGTCTTGACAAAAAGTTTTTAAAATATATATATATATATGGGGCAGGGTAGGGATATCCTCTCTACATTGGCCTTATGGGAGGGGCCATAAACCTATATTTTTTAAACGAGACCAGGGATCCATAGCACGTTTAAAAAAACATAAAAGTGCTTCCTCCCGCGCTTTAAAATAAAAAGCCCCCACAAGTGGACCAGGGCACAGGGGGGACCAATGCAATTTATTTTATAGGGGAGGGGGAATGCGCCCCACCTCCCTGAGCCTTATGGAGGCCCCCCTGGACCCCATCCCTGGTTCAGGAAACATATTAAAGGGAGGGGTATGCTGCCCCTCTCTCCTAGCCTCTTAGAGGTCTCAGGGACCCCATACCCCTGGACACTGCTGTTTCCTGCCTGGGTGAGTGCCAGCGGGGATTACAAATTGTATTCCCTGCCTGCACACAACAGACAGGAAACACAACTTTGCTTCTGCCTGGGCAGGAGCAGAGAAAGACCATGTTCCTATCCGGGAGGAGCAAAGAAACAACCGACTCTTGCCAGTACTGCAATGGGTGCTGGCTGGGCAGCCAGCAGGGGCTGTGGGAGCATTGGGGCACCCCTCCTGCCCCCAATGATTGGGATGTTGTAGGTGCCCCAGGTGGGCACCGGAGCAACCCCTTTGAAAAACAAAATGCTGCCTCTCATCATTACCCAGTATAAGTGCTGACTGAGTAGCCGGCAGTGGCTACAGGGGCCTTGGGACACCTCCAGAGGCCCCAATGACTTGAACGTTGTGGGTGCCTCGGGTGGAAACTGGGGCATCCTCTTTGAAAACAAAATGCTGGTTCCTGCTGCCACTGGGTACGGATGCTGGCTAAGCTGCCGTTAGGAGCCAGGGGGTCCTGCCCCCGTTGCAGCCCCCAACATGTGGATATGTTGTGGGTGTCCTATGTGGGCATCAGGGCACCAACCTTAAAGAAAAAACTAAACAAGAATAACAAATAAGCAGCAGGAGCATATTTTGGCGTGCTTTATATTGGCACAGCACATAGTCAGCCATGTGTGCCAATGGTGGGTTGAGCACTAGCAGTTGGTTGGCACAGGGCCTGGCTAAAGACAACTATAACTAGTGAATTTCAGTGGTTTTGTAGTTTAAAGCAGTATGTTTTAACTGCCATTTTCACCTAACTGTAAGGTCCCTTTGGTTTTTCAGCATATTATCTACTGGCGGTCGCCAGTAGATAGTTATAGTTAGGATCGTGTTTCCATAGGAAATCCGCAACATTCTATTTGGAATAACTTTGGCGCCGATTGACGAATCCTCGTGAAATTTTCAAAATAGGTGGGGCGCTCCGCTCCGCTCCTTCCCTGAGAGTCTCGGGGGGATTCGTCAAGCGGGGGCTGAGAAAAAGGGGGGTCCCAAAACACGTTTTCCCCATGCATTTTTCCATAGGACCTTTAGTCCAAGCTACAGCCCGAACGGCTGAACAGAATTACTTGAAATTTGGCAGAGAGGTAGTCCTCAGGTCAGGGATGTGCCTTTTGCAGGTCTGGTGTAAATCTGTTCAGTATTTCCTGAGAAAATAGCATTTAAAAGCATATATATATCTATAAGCGCGCACCATGCGTGTACGGTAAAACTTACCGTACATGCATGCTGCCGTGCGCGAGCGCGATTCTGATTGGTTGTTAGATCTTAGTAAACATTCGAATCGGTCGAAACCAGGAAGTGTCGGCCGCCATTTTGTCTCTCGCAGTCTGAGGGGGTGAAAAACAAAGGTGGAGAACGTGAAAAGGGGGCAGGGTGGACAGTTCCTGACCCCCTAGTCTTAGTCAGGGGGTCCCAGAAGGACCCCCAAGGGCCAAAGTTTCCTTTAATTTTTTTGCGAAAAATCGCGGAGTTCGCGTAGTGTGCGCGTACGGTGGAAACGGAAAAATTCCGCGAACTGCGTAACGTGGGCGTGGGGTGCGCGAAGCGCACCGCGCGCCCACAGCGCGCGCACGGTGCACGAAGCGCCCCGTGCGCGTACGGTACGCGCACGGTGAAAAACCTTAAAAAAATAAAATAAATACATAACTTAGCATTTAAAAAACCGTACAAATTCACTGAAAAAACCATAGGTTTCACACACGTTATAGTTAGGAATTAGCATTTAAAAAACCTTGCAAATTCACTTAAAAAACCATAGGTTTCACACATGTTATAGTTAGCTGGACATTTCACTCGTGAAAAACCATTGAAATTCCCCTGTTATAGTTAGTGCAGGCAACTATAACTCACGCGACCGCAATCCTCTGCTGATGACGTCAGATATTACATCACTGATGACATATGTGTTTTCTGAAAAAAATATTTGTAATATATGTATAGCTAAAAATTAATGGAAGAAGACATGGGTAAATAAGTGTCTAAATACAGTGATGTAATATCTGACGTCATCAGCAGAGGATTGCGGTCGCGTGAGTTATAGTTGCCTGCACTAACTATAACGGGGGAATTCCAATGGTTTTCACGAGTGAAATGTCCAGCTAACTATAACATGTGTGAAACCTATGGTTTTTTAAGTGAATATATATATATATATATATATATATATATATATATATATATATATATATATATATATATATATATATATATATATATATTCAGGTGAAGCCACTGTTTAACTTTATTTGTACTACTGCTTAGGCTCTGAAATTCCTCAAAAAGTATACCTTGCTTTCCAGTGCATTCCCCTCAGTGATCTTGCATACTTATGTAAGGGCACCAAGGAGTATATACAGGGCTGGAAGATGTTTAAAAATCACTGCAGATTACAGTTAACTCTGTAGTGGTTTTTAAACGCAGAGGGACTGCTCCCTCTTCCTGCCCTGTTCAAACCCATTTTGCAGTGCTGCTTTCATTCTGCTGGCGGAACAGTGTAATTAATTAGTAATTCACATTACATGAGTGATGCGGGATTACTAAAATACTCCAATTCTGCCGCCGGAATTAAAAATTCCACCCACCCCTACAAATATCTAACAACACATTCTCAGTGTGGGAAAATAAGCATTGTAAATGCAGAACCCTGTCAGCAAAAGGTTACACTCCCCTACATTGTACTTTGTTTTCTATCTTTGCATGTGTTTTGTTATACCTACTCTGTAGTGTCACAGATGTCATGAGTGATTTAATATGTGAGGTCATAAGCAGTACATGCATGGGCAAAAGTTATAGTTACTTCAGTAAAGTATATCTGGTGAATTTCAGTGTTTTTGAGTTTAAAATGCAATAGCGGCTTCTACAGAAACCAAGTAGTTGGGCAATGTGGGGGTGGGGCGGGTGGATGGGGGGAATAATCTATCATTTAAAAAAGGACTTGCCTGGCTCTGCCAGAGTCCAGCTTCTTCCTCGAGCGCACTCTACAAGTTCCCAGACTCCCTACCCAATCCCAGCAATGCTCTCATTAGCATGTTCTCCAACCCGGCTGTGGAATACAGCTGGGTTGGAGAAACCCACGTGCGCATGTCTGTTTGCCGGCCTAGACAGTGTGCAACTCTCCTCCTCCCTGCTCAGCCTGCTATCGGCTGAAACGATGGCCCTGCCCCGCCTTAGACGCGGGCTACTCGGCAGTGCCAGAGAACAATAAAATGACAATAAATAGTTTTATCATTTTATTTTTTTATAGCGAAAAATAAAATGATAATAAATTGTTTTATAATAATTTTCTTTCTTTAAATGTCCTGGCACTGACCAGTGGGGCGATGCTCCACCGCTACAATGGAGGAGTCGCCTCTGTTAAAATATTACATTTGACCTGAACATTTTCATCTAACTGCAATGTCACTTTAACCTTTCGTTTCTTCAGTGAATATAAATACATATCTATAATGCAATCGGAACATCATGTGTGAGAGTTGGAAATGCTAATGCAAATATTAGGACACTCTAAGCTTTTAAATTAAGTACACAGAGTAGTTTTTAGAGTCCTAGCACAGTGAATGTGCTAAGATTGTCAATTTGCCTTTCTTTTCTTGGTGAAGTTTTGCTTGCTCGTGCTCTATATTGGAAATTTCTATGGACTCTCTGTAAATTCCAGGCAGGATAAAATATAGATGGTGCAGTCATGTATTTTCTGTTTACGAAACATGCTCCAGGTCACGTCTGTGGGGGGCAAAAGATCAAATGACATGTCCCCTAAAAAATACATCCAAGGAATACCTTGATCCCATCCAGGCGTTTTTTCTAATTTCACATCCAGGTGTTTTTTCTAATTTCAGGCCCATGTCCTTGCTTCCCTTTCATGATCCGCTTCAGTGAGTGCGATCTATGATCAGCGATGTCAGTATATTTTGAGTCTAGGGATAACCCTAACCCTGCACGAGCATGATTCTCCCCTTGCCAAGGGACAGACGCTCAACAAATGTCCACGGATGATCTCCGGATGAGTTTAGATGAGTGTGTCTGCATCCCTCATTTTGCTGGATCTGTCTGCAGCCTTTAAGATGGTCAGTCACTCCACACCACCTGATCGCCTCTACTATGTTGAAGTGTGGACAAGGCCGTCAGCGGGATGTGTTCATTCTTAGCAGATATAACTTGGGCAGGTTTTCTTCCACTGTTTAAGTCTTCCCTGAAGGCCTGCTTTCTAAAGTGCCTCGGTTCTTTATTAGCACGTGGTCCCCCTTGCAGCACTCATACCTTTGCATGGCTTTAATGTACAAATCTATGCGGAGGATACCCAACCAATCATCGGTATGAAAGCCCAGTCTAAACTATCGCAGTATCTTCTGACCATTTTCCAGTGGATGGGGGAGAATATTGTTCATCTCAACTCTGATAACCCAGAGGTCCTCATTTTCATCAATCGTCCGTACACATGGTGTGAGAACAAGTGGACTCTAAATCTGAGAGTGGCACCTTACCTGTTGATACTGCACCACATTTAGGGGCCATTTTGTGACAACATATCATGCAAATCCCATGTCAATAAAGTCTCAGCCACATATTTCATTTTGATTTTAAATACTGAAAAGGTTTCTCTAAGTTATGCCTCCAGACTCAAAGGTAACAAAGGTACAGGCCACTGTCATCGCTCACCCTGATATTTAGAACTCTTCATTTAGGGCTACCGAAGAATGTTTTGAAGACTGCAGGCAACTCAGAATGTAGCCCACCACAGAATTATGGGCTTGGCCATGTTTTTTTTCTGCACCTCAGTCACAGAGCCATTTTTACTGTGGGGCCCCTTCTTTTCAGCACAGATTTTCTAGATATATTCCTGGATAGTGACTTCGCTCCATCAATCTCATGCTGTTGGGTAACCTCGAATGAAAACCCAACATTAGATTGGGTCTTTTTCCAAACTCTCTGCCAAACTTTGGAAAGCACTGCAGACACCTGTGGGTCCACAGGTCTTCCAGGCTTTCAGAAGACAAAACAAGTCTCTTAAATAATTTCCCTACCTAGTTCGGCTCGTCTTTTTCTCATTGTCTGCTGTTGCCTGCCTTGTTTGTCCTCCTAAAATGATAGTACGGTAGATATACTTTAGGCTTGGCTCGAGTAAGGTATGCTTGTCTACCAGCAAAGTAACACAAACAACCACCAACCTTTCAAAGGCGTCTTATCAACACCACTTCTTACAAAAATATATTGTCCTGCTCTTAGGTCACTCCTAAATTTGTAAGTTGTTTCTTCAATTTGTGGCTTGTTACGAAAATGTTCAGCTGCTTCAAAATAGCAGCTCATATTTCACTTTATTTTCCACTTCAGCTCTGGGACAGGGCAGCAAATCAAAGCAAGTGCTGTGGAAAGGTTGATTCTAATTGTGGCAGATTGCACTTGTATTTTTATATTAGAGGGGATTAAGGGATCCGAGGCCTGAGATAAACTGATTGTGGTAATTGAGTTAAGCAGAGGACTGGGGTTTCTATTTTTAGTTTCTTTTATAAGGTCTCTTCGGAACTTTCCTACAACCCCAGAGTAAATAACACATCGAGCCTAGCAACTATTTCCCATTTTTAGGTCTCGCCTGACCCAGCGCATGCGCTGGTCTGGAAGAGACTTATTGAGAGGGCTCCAAAAAAGTGCTACCAGGCCAGCCTAGAGCTACAGTGCATGTGCGCGGACGGGCGCGCCGCTTTGATGTTTGATCGTGATCACGATTACTTTCAATTTCGCGACCGGCCGCTTTGCATAGCCAATAGGTCTCGCTTTTGGGACCTTATAAGTATTTAGTTATGCAACTGTTGCATGGCTAAACACTTATAAGGTCCCAAAGGCGAGACCTATTGGCTATGCCAATGCTTGTTGCTCATGAGTGGGTTTCTGCTTTGCTCTTTTACCTGTCTAGTCTGTGAGGATGTCAAATTGTTCATTTGAAGATCCTCTGCAGGAGTAAAACTCAAGACTGAGTGCATAATATTGGGTGAGTTTTCAAAAGAGTTATATAATAATTGTTTGTAAACACTAAATGCACACATTACAAATCGTTGGGCCTGGTTCATAAGGTTTCTTTGCTTATAAGTGGAATCCATGTACACAAAAACTGTTCTGTGGGTGCAAAGTCCATGCTTTTGATTCACCGGATGAGGTTCAGCTGACAATTCCGCCCTCAAATCAGATTTACTCCGGCAGATAATCTGCCAGTTTTGCAGACGACATAGGTGCAGTGCTTTAAATGGGCCGGTACTCGCCGGTACGGAGTACCGGCACTTCCGAATTTTTTTAACGTCAGTACTGGCACTTCTCTGTAGCCAGGGAGAGTACCGGTACCCTGATCGGCGGCATGGCAGGCTCAGGTTAGTTTTCTCCTCCAGTGCAGGGCAGTAATTAACTCGGCTGAAGCAGCCTTTTCAGATTTGCTGGCAAAGATTCAAGCTGCGCCCATGTGAATGTCCCCAAACAACAGGGGGGTGAGAGGGTTTGTGCCACGCTGTGATTAACAGGACAGGGTCTCTAGACAGACCCTGCACTGTCAATCAGGAGCGCAGCGACCATTCGGGTGATAGTGCCATCATGACTTTCATTTTGTGTAATAAGTTAATCTGTTTTTTTGACAGAAACACATTTCTCATGCGTTTTAATATGTGCTGCAACTGGTCTAGAAGTAATTATGTATGATCATATTTTTCCCTTAGCCCCGCCCACTTGCCACACCTCTATTTTAATGAGTACTTGCACTTATTTTTCCCCATTTAAAGCACTGCATAGGTGCTAGTAGTAGAGGTATGTGGGGTGTTGCGGCACCCCCAAAACAACCGTGCTGGAGTTCATACGTTGAGTTAGCAATGAAGATTCCTTTAAATTTTGTTTTTATCTTGACGAATTTCCTGTGAGTTCGAAGATAGAGGTGAAACTTCAGGCTATGTCTTCTGACAAATTGCTGTTTATTCTCTTAACATAGGGATTGATGCTTACTTTTCTATCTCTGACTGCAATGTAAGAGGATTTTTTAATGTGAGCTGTTCCACAATCTTGCTGGGGTACAGGGAGTTTGAGCGAAAAGCTGTTGGATGTTAAAAAAAATTCAAACACTAAAAATTCTGAAGTGTGATGGCAAGAAAGATGTTAATATGATTAAAACAAATCTAGGCTGTGATATGCCAATGAGAAAAAATTCACTGAAAACTGATTTTTGCATATTATCTTGTGCACTACATAGTTTTATCAGTAAAACTGCATGTCTGTGCAAGTGTAGTGTCTATTTCAATAGAAAATGTGCTGTCTGAAAATGGCACTATGCTACCACACCATGATTCAGTAACATGCAAGATATTGCTAAACTGCGGCTGCATACTCCTGCAAAAAGCAGAAGTAAGATCCTTTTCAGGGTTGACATTAAAGCGTATGGTCCATGGAGAAAATAGGATTAAATTAAAAGAAACCTTCCTTTGAACAGTGAACCCATGCATACTCCAGCACAACATCTACCACGCATACTCCAGCACAACATCTACCATACATACTCCAGCACAACATCTAGCATGAATACTCCAGCACAACATCTACCATGCATACTCCAGCACATCTAGCATGCATACTCCAGCACAACATCTACCATACATACTCCAGCACAACATCTAGCATGCATGCTGTGCAGTGAAGCTTGCACTTGGCTCTATGTACGCCTCGGCTGCATACTCACTGGGATCATGTGACCCTCCGAGAATGCAGCAATTAAATCAGATCATAAGCACATTTCTTGCATAGTTCTACACATTTTCAATGAATAAGGCCTTCTGTTTTTAGAAGTTCCCCACACCTTTTACCATTGCCCACATCAATTGTTTTTATTACCCACATACAATGCTTTCATGTTACTTATAAGGATTAAAGACAAGTCAATTTGATTGGATGCTTTGTTCTGCAGCCCTCAGATTCACCTCCATTTCAGGCTTTTTGAAGCAGCATCTTACAAAGGACAGGAGCAGAAATACTCAGAGGAGCTAGGCTTACTGTGGAGAATAAAAACATTGCTTATATATGCTTCCATACAAAACGAACCTTTTTTGCCTGTTTTGAACGCCATCATTATGGTGAGAGAATTTTCAGAATACCAGGCAAATAGCATTTTGCCTGCTGGAGTGCTCCCCATTCATTGAAAAAAACTGTATGATTGCCTTTCATAGTAATATGATTAAAGGAAGAGTGGGAGACCCAATACACCCTTGAAAGCTTGGGCAGTCAAAATATTAACAAATAAGTGTGCCCTACAAGGGATTTATTAAAACACATATTTGTAAGTATTAGTCGTGCATTCAATGTTAGCCAGCTCTATCAGGTAGCTCACACTTTAATCAATTCAAATTTACTTTTTTCAATATGAACAAATCTGAAGGATTTGTTTATATTGAAAAAAGTAAATTTGAATTTGAATTGAATAAAGTGTGAGCTACCTGATAGACCTGGCTAACATTGAATGCAGGATTAATACTTACAAATATGTGTTTTAATAAATCCCTTGTACTTGTTAATATTTCATAGTAATATGACAGGATACTGGTGGCCTTTAACCTCACCTCAATGAAGCGCCCACCCTGCTGATAACTAGTTTTTACCTTGACCAACTAAGTAGCATTTAAAGCATTAACCTCAGAAGAATAATAGGCTAAATTGGCCCTGTAATGATTCAAACCTGCAGCTTGTACAAAGCCTCTAATCTTAGCCTTTCTGCTTTGTAATGAAATGCAAATAATCCACAAATGTTGGAAGAGCAATGTGAATACAGTAAAAACCTGGGCTGATGTGGTCTTTTGTGGACTTAATTCCCCCTCTTATATTTCATCTCGGTTTGACATCCCAGCATGATTGGCAGCCTGTATTAAGACAGGGGGCTAAAGCGGTGCCCCTATCCTGGAGGACCAAACCTTGGGGCATTAAAGATTTCAGTATTTTGGAGAAGTGTGGCTCAATGATTGACCGCCAAGGAGTGAAACAGGTCTTTTATTTTTTGACCTTCACTCCCCTTTTTTAACTTTCCCAATTAGCAAAACGAATAAAATTTACTTTTTTGACTTAATTGGCAATTTTAAATTCACTGTCACCTCACCTGAACCCCGCTCCGCAGTAACCTGGCGTCGTAGCACACTGGGATGACATTCGGTCATACCCAGTGGAGCCCGATGATGAAGCATGTCACCAACCAGGTTGGTGAGTGAGGGCTTTATTTACTTATACATAATAGGCTGTGTACATAATGGGTATAGCCTGTAGAGGACTTCGTCTTGCTCAACAATATAAGTGTTTGTTTTGAACCTGTGGACCCATGCTCCTTTGATATACAGTGCTCTGTTTACATTACACTGACTTTGTTGTTTCCCAGTCAATGATTAGAGCGGCAGACCCTGATGCAGAGGTCTAGCCCGGGACCAGGGTTCAATTCCCCGCCTCGGCGGGTCTTGGGCTCAAAAATTCCACGGACCTGATAATTCTCGCCTCGGTGCCTTTTCCAATCATGGAGTCCCACTCTGCAACTCTGGGCAATAGCTTGCCTAATCTCCACAACGGCCCCCACAACGCTAAGGATGCCTGGCCTCCACCTTGGAGGTGCCCAGGAGTGGACGCCTCACAGGGAAAGCCAGGATGGGTTCCACAGCGGTATTCGTACAAGCGCCTTGAGACCCTTGCGGGTGAGTAGTGCGCTATACAAGTATCAAATTTTACAATATTTGCCATTTTTGCCCAGCAAGGGGGGTAATAGACAGTTCTTGCTCCATTGACATTAAGATGCACCTTTACATTTGGAACAGTAACGAAAGAACAGAGTTTGGAAGCTGATTATATTCTGAGTTTGTGGAATGCACAAGCTATTGTGTTCCAGCTAAGGTGTGACAATTTAAAAGGTTATCCTATCCAGATGCATTCATTCATCCATTTAACCTTCCATCCATGGCACATACCTTTATTGTGACCTCCTATACATATTTTGCAAATTTTTCAAAATGTCAGCTATAAAGGCATATTTTTCTAGTGACCAGGAGGAGTTACACGTCTATGACTGTAAAAGGAGCATTACAGCATTGGAGGCAGTGACACGTTCGTCTTGCGGCGGTGGCAGCTTATTGTTATGTTTCATGAGACCACAGTCAATAGCTCAGGACACTTCTGCAATGCTGCATTGATTTCATTGGTCAATGAAAGCCCCAAGAGCACACTTGAGGTAACTACTGTTCAATGATGCCCGGCGTCTATGCTTTACGAGGTTTTTTCTTATCTGTACTTTTTTTTCTTTAAAAGGCCGCAGGCGATTAGCTGAAAGTACAGAGTGGTCTCTGGTCTGTTTGTTTGCACCCTCCAGCTTCCAGGATTATACCGTAGGGTGGCCAACTGGCATGGGTGCAAATTCAGGATGGTGAGTGTAAATATTCAGGACAAAGGGTCAAAATTCAGGACAAAAATTCAGGACAGTCGGCCAAATTTCAGGACAAAAATTCGGGGCAACAGGTATGCTTTGAAGACACATCAGTGGATGTCATGCAACAGTATATAAATAAATAGCCAAGGAACATAAGTTAAAGTCACTTCTCATGCCCCGTCACCGCTCCTTCCCTGTCATTTCCCCTGCCCCGTCACTGCTCCTGCCCATTCACTGTTCCTGCCCCGTCACTGCTCCAGCTCGTTCACTGCTCCAGCCCGTTCACTGCTTCTGCCCGTTCACTGCTCCTGCCCGTTTACTGCGCCTGCCCGTTATCTGCTCCTGCCCATTCACTGCTCCTACCCGTTCACCACTCCTGCTCATGCCTATTCACTGCTCCTGCCCGTCACTTATCCTGCCCCGTCACTTCTCCTGTCCCGTCACCGATCCTGCCCGTTCACTGCTCCTGCCCTTTCACTGCTCCTGTCCAGTCAGTACTCCTGCTCATGCTCGATCACCACTCCTACCTTGTCACTTCTCCTGCCCCCTCACTTCTCCTGCCCCCTCACTTCTCCTGCCCCGTCACTTCTCCTGCCCCGTCACGTCTCCTGCCCCGTTCACTGCTCCTGTCAGTTCACTGCTCCTGTCCGTTCACCGCTCCTGCACATGCCTAATCACTGCCTCTGCCCGTCACTTCTCCTGCCTCGTCACTTCTCCTGCCCCGTTCACGGCTCCTGTCCGTTCACTGCTCCTGTCCGTTCACTGCTCCTGTCCGTTCACCCCTCCTGTCCGTTCACCCCTCCTGTCTGTTCACCACTCCTGCCCGTCACTGCTCCTGCTCATGCCTAGTCACTGCTTCTGCCCTGTCACTTCTCCTGCCCCGTCACTTCTCCTGCCCAGTCACCTCTTCTGCCCCATCACCTCTCCTTTCCTGTCGCCTCTCCTGTCCCGTCACCGCTCCTGCCCCGTCACCTCTCCTGCCCTGTCACTTCTCCTGCCCGGTCACCTCTCCTGCCTCATCACCTCTCCTTTCCTGTCGCCTCTCCTGTACCGTCACCGCTCCTGCCCCGTCACCTCTCCTGCCCTGTCACTTCTCCTGCCTCATCACCTCTCCTTTCCTGTCGCCTCTCCTGTACCGTCACTTCTCCTGCCCAGTCACTTCTCCTGCCGCCTCTTCTGTCCCGTCACTGCTCCTGCCCGGTCACCTCTCCTGCCCCTTCAACCTCTTCTTTCCTGTCGCCTCTTCTGTCCCGTCACTGCTCCTGCCCTTTTCACTCTGTGTACAACATTGACAAATTACACAAGGGGGCAAGGTCCCCACAGTGCTCTGTTTGGGGAAAGCTCCTCTGTAATCACGAACTACGATCTCACTGGCACATGATATGCTAAAGGCAGACAGCGCATTGTCATTCGAAAGGGGATAATCGGCCTCAGTCAGAATGACAAGGGGCCTGCCCACAGTCTGTGAGAGCTCCGGGAGGGGCTGCTGCAGGGCCTGCCCACAGTCTGTGAGCTCAGGGAAGGGCTGCTGCAGGGCCTGCCCACAGTCTGTGAGCTCAGGGAGGGGCTGCTGCAGGGCCTGCCCACAGTCTGTGAGATCTCAGGGAGGGGCTGCTGCAGGGCCTGCCCACAGTCTGTGAGAGCTCCGGGAGGGGCTGCTGCAGCCTCTGGAGTTCAACAGAGAAGTGCGAGCTGGCCCCTGAGAACTTTTAATCTCTTGGGGCTTCTCGCAGGGAACGCTGTAATTAATGTAAACAATTAAGGACAAAAGGCGTCCGGGTAAAAGGAATGATTACGGACAACGGACATCACACCAAAATGACGGACAGTCCATAAAATTTACGGACGGTTGGTCACCCTATTATATGTATGTGTGTCTGGGTGCGTGCCTGTGTATTTGTGTGTGGGGGGAGTTGTTTGTGTGTCCCTTTGAGCATACGCAGAGGTTTTAAGTGGGAGGGGGGTCTCTCAAATGGGGGCGGCTGATAGTGTTAAGGGAGTGGCTTAAACCGTGTAAACTACAAATCTGTGCTTAGCATAGTGTGCCGCCCGACTGGCATTTTGCTACTTCTGTGATGGATCCAGATATATAATACAAAAAGTAAGGTTATCTACAACAAGCTAGACGAGTCTCTTTGAAGTTACATCAAAAGCAGTGAAGGGTGGTACCGATGCAGTGTTAAGACTTTTTAACTCACCCGAGAGTGAGGGCAAAAATGGGGAGCCCGATAGGGACCCCTCTCGGCACCTGCTTTTTAGAACTGCAGGTGCTTAGCACCGGCAGAACCCGGCCCACTTAAAGCCCTGTGCGTACCTTTGTTCTTTTGTGCAAGTGTGTGCGCTTGCGTATGTACGTGTGTAAGGGTGTGTTTATTGTAAGTATTTTTTACTGGAAAAACTGTACAAAATGTACATAGTGAATGCCATGCTAGCAGCAAATAATGGCATAGGCAGAATGAGTGGAGAGTGAAACGCCTGCTGATGCATGTATATATTAAGCGATTAGATTTAAAAACAAATATTCAAGGGAAAAAAATACATCATGACATTCCTATACAGCACCTCTTCGTTCTGCATAAATCCTTTCACGTGCATGAACTTTACTCTTTTTATTTAACCATTGATCAAACTGAGGCCATTAGGAGATTTGCAATTTTTAGTAATCAATGATCCTGACACAATGCATTAATGAACACTAGAGCAGACAGAGCCTTCGAAAGGGGTTCCATTTGCTGAGGAGCATGCTATAAAAAAGCCAGAGAGGAATCGAGATGTATCCTAGTTTGAGTTATTGAACGTGATGTATGATTATTTTTTTTGGACAGAACTCAAGATGTTGAGGGAGCAAAACGTGTAACACATCCCAAACTACCAGGAAGGACCATCTCGGGCAGACTTTGTTTGGTGGTATGCCTATCTTATAGAAAAACGGAGTAGTAAAACATAAAATTCATTCGTAAAAAGAAAATCCAGCCCGTAAACATTTGCCTCACACACTAGGTTAAATTAAAATACTAGTTATTTGCTATTGGTTAAAATTTGTAGTAATATCTGCCTGTTTTTGCACTTTGGCAGCATTTTTTTTCAAATACGGGCCCATGTGCGAGGGCACTAATATTTTATATCAGCAGACAATCTTTTTCAAATCAGACAAAAACAGGCGTGGAAGAATATATGCAGATTTATTTTCTAATTTTTTTCAATAGTAATTTAAGACAATGCAAGCCAAAACCATTTTTAAGATGCTACCTGTTAGGAAGTGGGGGTCTCTAGTTTGCAATGGTTTGCACCTTTGTCCAAGTAGGGATCCTTCTTTCTAGTCAGGGTAAGAGGGCTACACTTCTAAAATAACCCCTGCTCTCCCCTTGGTAGCTTGGCACGAGCAGATAGGCTTATCTAAGAGGCAGTGTGTAAAGCATTTGTGCATGCATACAGTAACACAGTGAAAACACTACAAATGGATACCACACCAGTTTAGAAAAATAAGCAAAACTTTCTCTAAACAAACAAGACCAAATACTCCAAAACTCCAACATACAATACTGTAAAAATAGTTACTTTGCAAGATAACCTTTAAATTGCAGAATTAGCTAAAAAGCACAGTTCTTCCAAGTCGGTAGCTCTGTCCGGGCTACAGCGATGCTGAAAACAACAGAGTCTCACAGTTCCAGCCGAACGTGTCAGTACAGGCCAGCTAAAGCATTGACAGACTTGTGAACAGTGCCCTACTCGTTGCGGCTGACACGTTGGTGCGAGTCGGTCGGGGCAACCGCCACGGTTGCATTGCAAAATTGGAAGCAGTGCAGGGTGCGGTGCCCTCGCGATGTGGGGCAGGCAGCGGCTCGGTTACGATAGTCCAGACGGCATCGGTGAAACCAAGGAAGCGGTGCAAAGTGTGGCAGTGCCTTCTGCGGGGCCTTCAGGACACAGAATCCTGCGATGGACTCAGCGACAGAATTGGTTGCCCTTTTTTTCTGCGGCGCTTGAAACCAGTGGTTACAGACCCCACTTTTAATTGTACAAATTCCTTTGTTCTCTGAAGGCAAAGAGTGTTTGTGCTCAGCTAAAACCGGTTCTGTCCTCTCTGGTGCAGCTTCCTGGCAGGAGGTGGAGACAGCATTGTCCAAGGCAGACCAGGCCCCTTCAGGCGTGGAAGGTATCTCCTGCCCTACTCTAAATGCAGCCCAGATCTATTCAGCCCAGCCCTGACTCACTTTGGAAAGGCAGGATACACCTCACCCCTCTACCCCCCCAAGTGACTGTCTGAACAGAATGCACATCCACAGCCCTTGTCACTCCAAAACCAGACATTCAATACACAAACCTAGCAGAGGCACTGTGGATGGCTAAGCAAGAAAATACTTTCAAAAAGTGTTATTTTCAAACCCAGAATGTAAAAATCATCCTTACTAATGCACCGTTAAATTCTGAGTTCAGGTATACTAAACTCTATTTTCCTATCTTGTTCCCAAGGGCAGTTATACTTATAAAATATTATAAGTAAACTTCCCATGTTATCCTATCAGACAGATAGCCTTTCAATAGTGAAAAACAAAATTTGCAGTATTACAATATCAGGACGTGCCACACACATCAGGGCCTGTCCTACTTTCTTCCTGCACTGCACCCTGCCCACAGGCATACATTGGGCCTACCTTAGGGGTGACTCACATGTAAGGAAAGGGAAGGTTGGGCCTGGCAAGTGGGTGCACTTGCCAGGTCAACATGGCAGTACTACACTGCACACAGACACTGCAGTGGCAGATCTGAGTTACCTTTGAAAGGCTGCTTGTGTGGGTGGTACAATCAGTGCTGCAGGCCCACTAGCAGCATTTGGTTTACAGGACCTGGGCATACAAGGTGCGGTGTACAAGGGGCTTAATAGTAAACCAAATAAGCCAATTATGGAAACACTATTCCATGACAACGATTTACAGAGGGAGCACTTGCACTTTCGTACTGAACAGCAGTAGCAAAGTGCCCAAAGCATCTAGACCAGCAAAAACAAAGTCCAAAACACAATAAAACAAAGGAGGCAAAGGCAATAACACAGGGAAAACCCACACCAATGATGCCAGGACTAGCACTACCCCTTGCAGCAGGAACAACTGAATGGGTTTCAGTTTTCTGTAGTTGAAAAAATGTGACCAGTAATAGGATCTGTAGGGAGTATGTGTGTGCGTGCGTGGGAGTGCTCGTGCGTGTGTGTGTGTGTGTGTACGCATCGAAGC
The DNA here is from genome assembly GCF_964204655.1 of Triturus cristatus. NCBI lineage: Eukaryota > Metazoa > Chordata > Amphibia > Caudata > Salamandridae > Triturus > Triturus cristatus. Next base: position 1,531,694,236 of record NC_140591.1, read on the forward strand.
CAGTTAAGGCTAACACAAAGGTGATACTCACATTATTGAAAGTGAAACGGCTGAGTCTAGAGGTGCAGGCACTGTTGCATGGTGCAATGCATCTGCAGCATGGTGGTAGAATGGCCCAAAGTTCAAAGAAAGGCCTTCTTTGTTTGTGAGTCATTGGAAATGAACGCCGGACAGCAAAGGTTGCAGCACTCAGCTGTTTCTTTCCAAGTCTTCCCTGTCTCCCTCCAAGATACTCAGCACACCTACATGGTGGCAGAGGCAGCGAAGCTTGAAGATGGTCAGGCTCCCCGGGTGAGGCCTGGTTATACAGTGGTTCTTCTTAACTTCTTCTTGTTATGTTATGCTATGTTATGTTATGTTATGTTATGTTATGTTATGTTATGTTATGTTATGTTAACTGTTCTTTAAAGTGCATGGCTACCCCAGCAACGGGGCGTCCCAGCACTAAGGAAACAGGAGCAGACAGGGAGGAGAATTGAACTATCTTCTTAGCTTCTCTTCACCCTGTCAATGCCTTGATTCTTTGCTGAGGCTTACTGTGCTCTACAAACACCTAATTGTTAATTCTGGCAATCAATTGCACTGCCATGCTGTTAAAGCCCATTTGGTATTACAAGTGTGCCTAGACATGATGTTGTGTTAAGTATCTTAAAAAAATAGATGTGTGTGTTGCCTTCTTCTGTGTTTTGATACCTACCACATGGAAAACTGGGTACTGGGAGCATTTGTTCACATAGGGCCATATGTATGAAGGCAATTTTGCGATCGCAAACGCCGAAATTCGCAGAATTTCGGCGTTTGCTATCGCAAATCAGCAGTGTCCAATGTAGGACACAAAACATCCCTCGCAAAATAAGGAATCGCAAATGTTGCGATTCCCTATTTTGCTATTGCATTTAAGGAATCACAAATTGCGATTCCTTAAATGCAATGTAAGAAGCACAATAAAAGTGCGATTTGACTGTAAGGAATCGCAATTTACCACCAACTTCAAGTTGGGGGTAATTTGCGAATCCTTTGAAATATGCACTTTTTAGCATTTTTCAAAGTGCCATGTGACTCACATACATGCCCTTAGGGCATGTATGTGTGCCACATGTGCACACATACACATTTCAGGGGTGCAAGAGGGTGTCCTTTTGACACCCTGGCACCCTTGAAATTGCATTCTCAATTTGCGATTCTCTAATTGTGAATCGCAAATTGAGATTGTCTTCCTATTCATTCCTATGGGCCTCTAGGCCCTTAGGAATGAATGGGGAGGTATTCCTTAATTGCAAATCGCAATTTGCGATTCCCAATTAAGGAATATGTAGGATTTGCAAAAATGTTTGCAAATCCTACATACATAGCCTTTTGCGATTCTCAAATAGCGATTAGCAAAAAATCGATATTTGACAATCGCAAATGGACATTTTCATACATATGGCCCATAATCTCATCAGAATTAAATACATAGTCAAATCTTTTGGGCACAGCTCAGATTTACTCAATGTTTACATCTACAGACATTTCTATAAGAAACCCACATTTTTTAAGTTTAAAGTTTAAAATGTTTTCCCTTTCAACTGTTGCTGCTTATACATATTAGCTACTGGAACAGCAGTGTCCAAATGATCCATTTATAGGTATGGAATCAGTTTGGCAAAGTCTCTACTTAACGAGGTCAGGAAAGCGGCCCATCGAGATGCTAAGTACATCACATGAGAGAGGGTTTTTGTTCATTGGAAGGCCTGCACCAGCCCTCTGCATCATTCCCTGGGATTCCTCACACCCATAGCCACTGGAAACTGTTAATAACCCCAAGCCAAATTTCCCAAGGTATTAGCGTCAACGCATCACTAGGCCAGCTTGATGAAATACTGATATTGGTGGCATAAAGATTTCAAACTTCAGTAGTCAACCCAGGGGGTTCACCTACAAAAACAACAAGTTGTGTACTTAAAACCTTGTCACAGTTTTTGGGAGAAAAGTAACTTCTCACTCCCAGATTAAGAAGCAGATAGTTTGTGAGAGAAGTAGAGATAGTTGCTTGACTTAACCCCAGTAAACACAGAAGGGTACCCCAATAACCCCTTGCGAGCTTGGGTATCAATATATACTAAGGTAAAGGGCCTACAAGGAGATCATGGACTGGTTCATTTAACTATTATTTTTTAGAAAATAAATCAATGTATGTCTAATCGCTTAGATACATAGATTCAATCAGTTGATCAGAAAATGTTTAATCAATTAGAATTAGAACATATGGTGTACATATGTAAATACTATTTAATCAATCAAGCGTGAACAAAACAAAATAGCAAGATTAATTCAACCTGGGGTACATTCACCAGCAATGATCATACATTAGTTATACATAAAGAACAGAAATGGGAACCAAGAACAATCCCACACAACATGTGTATGGCCTTCCACTCCTGTTGAGAAAAACTTCATAAAGTCCAGCCGGTTGGCTTGAGATTCAATCACAACATAAGTCTCAATCGGAACAATAAGTGGAAACACCGTAGATGTTTCGGTCTTTAAAATAGTAAATAAGCAAGACCTTCCTCAGGACTGCGTTGTGTAGAGTGCAAATGACCGATGCGCTAAATGACCATGTGGATCATCTGGGTGAATGTATGGAGCAATTTAGGTTTTGGAGGGTAAAAGATGGTGATTATGATAGGGAATTTGATTTAATTAGAGTCTTCGAGGTACCAGCCTCATCAATTAGAGCTTTAGTATTTAGCTTATCAAAAAAATCTATGAACAAATTTGTGAGCTGCAGTGGTTGAGGGAATAATGCGAGAGGCATCTGTGGCATCTTGGTGGGAATCTTGGGGTTGAACCTACGCACGGTCCACGCACCAAGATTCCAACTAAGACAGTTGGCCCAGGCTTGCACTGACCAGAAGTGTATTTAAGAGTTCAATAAAAATATATATAAAACACCTACCTTCTTCTGGCTGCGTCCTCAGAACATAATAGCATCATGGTAGATGAATGACATTAGCATGTGTCTCCCAGCCTTCAGAATGTCAGTGTGGGAGCAAACTACTTCTTGAGTGCTTTGTAAGAGAACCTACTGTGCTGGTTTCCTTCTGACCATAGATAGTACTAGAAATCATGAAAAAGATGGTGGTCATTCTGCATCGAGCGTGCATTGAAGAGAGTGGTTGTGTTTTCTGCCGGTAAAGAAAGTGGGAATTGACTTATCTCTACGGAAATTTGCACGCATTCGCCTAGTGAATTTTTTCGAAAAGTGTTGTTTGGTAAAAGGTTTTGCAATACAAATTCCAAAAAGGATTACCTTGGAGTACGGGCTTGTTTGTTAGCGCAGCCGAATGAGCATAGGTGTTTAAAAAAATAAAACAATATATTTATATATATATATATATATAGAGAGAGAGAGAGAGAGAGAGAGACAGAGAGAGAGAGAGAGAGAGAGAGAGTGTGTGTGTGTATGTGTGCTGGTGTGTGTGTGGAGAGTTTGTGTGTATGTATGAGATGAAGTAATTGCTAATAAAACCTCCTGTCTGAGTGTCATTTGTTTCAAGGCGCACCTATGCAGATGTTCGAGTCAAATGTGTTCTGTTGTCAAATGGAGGGAGCTTAAATCTAGTGATCACTGTATTGAGATATTCTACTGGTGTGAGAGGTCTGTGTGGGGTGTAACCCTTTTAAGCCTCTCTAAAATGCATCAAAGTGGGATCGTAACACGTGATGGGCTATGCTTCTTTCCCAGGTATGCCGTCAATGAAATATCAATGTCTTGTTTGATTTGTGTGCGTTTGAGTCTGACTTCTTGGTTCCTGTACAAAAATAATGGTGCATCCATAATGTACAGTCTTCGGCATCCTCTTGTCCAAGGTAAGCCCTTTCCAAACATGATGGAGTAACCTCAAACCACAAATCAAAGGACCTGTGTGTGTGGGTGCATAAATTTGGTGAGCCTGCACTTCTTTAATTTGAAAGGGGGTGTACCTGCTCTTCTTGGCACTGCTTCAGTACATTTAATGGGAGATTCTCAGAAGCAAACAGGTGCTCTGGATAGTGAGTACCAGCACTTCTATATTTCCATTTAAAGCGCTGCACACCACTAATACCAAGATCTTGTACCAAATCCAACCACTAGATGGTGCAATGATGCACAGCATGTGAACCTAGTGGCACTGGTGCTCCAAAACCTGAACTGCACAAACGTCATCCAGGCAGCCTCCTCCACCCACTCCCGATCATTTGTGGGTCACAGGGCACCGACTCCATAAATATATGGGTTTCTCAAAACAAAATGAAACAGTTCACTTGCAATTAAGCCAAATGAAAAAAACAGAAACAGAAAAAAAGAAAACTGCTTACCTTCCCATTTGGGCTTGCCTTCTTAAATACTCTGTAAAACATAATAAGAAAGGGGCACATTAACATGTATAACTATGAAATTGTATTCTGAAGTCTTCTAATTGGATGACAAAGTAAATAAAATAGCACAATAAAAAAAGAGCACAATAAGATAAACTGACATACATAGCAAGGTTGTTTCTTACTATGCTATAATGCACTTTGTTACAGCTATAAGGCATGAACATATGGTTTTGTTTTCAGTGGGAACTACCCTCTTTGTTCCCTGAGGACCAGAGTCTCCAGTCCCGCAGCGTACCAGAATGTTGGTAGGTTTAATAACTAGATAAACACACAAAAGGTGGTGGGCGGATGCTGCGATAAGTCTAACACTGTCAATCCCTTGGGGTACCAATCCAACCCATCGTTTTTTCCTCAACATGACACTTCAGATTAAAGCCAGCCAAATGCAAATCAGTCTTGACTCTGCTCCAATAGGAACAGTCCAGCCGAACTGCCAAGCCAGGTCCTCTTTGAATCAGAGCCTAAGCATCCCAAGACCGGTTTCACCCGGATTACTCAGGCGTAGCTTGGTTCCAGTAGCACAGTGAGCAAAAGACCCACGCGTCCACTACAGAAGTCAAGAGCCGGCATGCAGCTTCCACCAGGAGCCTAACAAGGAAGAGCTGATGCTGCCACCCCCGCCTAGGCAAGGCTGCCACCCCGGCCTAGGCAAGGCTGCCACCCCGGCCTAGGCAAGGCTGCCACCCCGCCTAGGCAAGGCTGCCACCCCGCCTAGGCAAGGCTGCCACCCCGCCTAGGCAAGGCTGCCACCCCGCCTCTGGAGCGTGCCAAAGCTCAGAACAGGGCCCAGTTTCAACTCACATCTCAGGCACCTCCTCACAGCTGCGGGAGAGCAGCTCTCAGGACATATCTCGGTGGGAGACCAGGGCTGAGCTCCATGCGGTGTGGCATGCATCTCTAGCCGGGCAAGATCTTGCAGGTCACAGAGGTGTCCGGGGACAGCTGAACGAGGGCGTTCACCCCACCTGCAGCCTTTCCACATGAACACTCAAAAGCCTTTCTCAGGGCCTGGCAGGTGCATTGGAGAAAGAAACCCTGAAACGTGTTGACAGCTGCTTTTAGGTAATGCCCATGTGAGAGTAAGTGGTCCCTGTGCATCCCTTGCATCGCCTCGGGCTACAGCCACTGCCTTTTATGTTTTGTAGGAGGTTGCCAGTATGAAGTCAACAACAGCCAAGACTGCAATACAAGTTTGTTCAGCTAACGCTCACCAGGAGGGAGGGATTATTCAGCTGACTGAACTCTACAGCATAATCTGAGGAGAAGTAACACTTTTAATTACAAGTACACTTTTTTCAGTAAGTCGCCATATGCCCATTTTCTTTCAGAAAACAAAATGTATTTGTTTTTGTTACAATTACTGTTGGGTGAGATTTTACAATTCTAATGAGATGAAAAGCACAAACATTTGCAAAGCCAGTAGGTATCCTTGATGAAATCTTTTCGCCTGTGAACGCGTACTTGTTTACCTTTCTATGATAGCTGGCCAAAATATTGTATTGCTATTTGAAGAATAAAGCAAAAAACAAATAAGATAGACAACGTATACGCATGCGCATGGAGGGCGGCTATCTGAAACTGATTTTTAGGTCGAGCCTGGGCAGCGCATGCGCTGCTCTGCTGCATGCTGTACTGGAGCAAGCACTTGAAGCCCGCCCACTCTCCGCCCATATTTGTCATTGGCTTCTGTCATTGCTAGCTTTTGTTTCATACATAGGCTTGTTAGTCCCTCCTTACTACCGCCTTGTCTTCATTTGTATCCTCCCATGAGGACTGACCTTTTTTCTTCAGTCGTTCCACGGTCTGCTTTATAAGTTGGTGAGCACTATTTTCTTTAATGCTTTTCCCCTATTCCACCCACGACATCGCAGCAGCCGCCGCTTTTATATTAATAGTAATGTATTTATTTTAATTTCAGAGAGGTCCGCTTTATAGCAGCTGCGCTTATTTAATTATTTAATATACAACGCGGTCTGCTTTCACATTAGCGGCTGCGCCTATTTAATTATTTAATTACCAGCGCGGGCCGTTTTCACTTCAGCGGACACACTACAGACCTTTTGAAATTCCTTATTTTTTTCACGTTGGGTGAAAGCCCCATACGCACTTTCACTTTAATGTTGGCCATGCCCCTTTGTTTAGACGTTGCTCACTGTAACCTGAATACGGGAGCAGCTTCTAAAAAAGGGGCGTGGCCACCATAAAAGTGGTCTCACATTTGGGAGAGTTTGAGCTCTTGGCATTAAAAATAACACCTTTTATGTATGTGTTCCTTTTAAAAACACTTAAATGAAAAGCATTGCCATTTACAATGCCAATTGCTTAAAGGCTCGCAAATGCGAGACCAATTGCATTGAAAATGCTTGTTTTTAAAGCAAAAGAAAATCCATTCAAGACGGCCATTACACATTTCCATGCATATATATAGCAGTCATCTTTGCATGGTTTGCAATGACACAGCAGCCATCTTTTAAAAAAATCTTAATTTATCATTTCAAATGGCTGATGTCATCTCATAATGTATTTTTTTTTAAGTATGTGCGTGTTGTTGTGCAGTAGTGGGGGTGAGCATCTCCATAACAGGAGGTCTGCCAGGCCCTCACAAAATATAGCGATTAAAAAATAAAGTAAGAAAAAAACTGAAAGCGGTGAGTGTGCGGGACTAGAGGTAGTGGTAGAAGAAGACAGTCTAGGCTCCGGTAGCCCAAAAGAGAACATCCCAGGAGCAGTACGTCACTGCCAAGCCATCTCAAAAATTGTAAAAAAAAAGTTAAATAAAAAAATAAAGAAGCAGTGGGTGGGCAGGGAGGAGAGTGAGGAGTGTAAGGCATTCCTGTGGAGTGTTGGATATAAAATTAAAATGTAGCCTTTTTATTCAGTAGTGTAAGGATACATAATGGTGATAAAGAAGCTATGCACTATGGATGGGACAACCATAAGAATAGGTGAAAAAAAACACTGAATAAGGAACGAAAGCTGCGACAAACAAGAATACCATCCAATCATGAGCAAACGCTTACCCTAAAGTCCACTCTGCATACATTTTAATGCCGACAATATAATATCACGCCAAAGGAAAGGGGGAGGCATTTACAGCAATCATATCAAATGCCAACTCCCCTGTCGACCGCATGTAGGATACCTTCAAAAAACGAGAGTGACCAGGCAAGACTAGATAACCAAGGGGCATATTAACAAGAAACGGCGTTATAATTATCACCGCTTTAGCGGCAGAAAACTGCCGCTAAAGCGGCGATAATGAGCTTGATAATATGCCCTTGAGAATTCCCATAGGTGCCCATGTTCTGGTGTCAACATGGGCTTCTATTGGAATACTCTGCGGCATATTATCAAGCCCAGCATCGCCGCTTTAGCGGCAGTTTTCTGCCGCTAAAGCGGTGATAATTTTAACGCCCTGCTTGATAATATGCCCCCAAGTGCTTCAGGGGGAGATGAGCACGCCAGAACCAGCTACATCGAAGGCCGATTCAAGCAGGATGGCCTGCTACAGAGGTGGAGACATCGGATAAGAGGGACCACGGTGCTCATGGATACATCTTCTAAGATGGCACCTGCCAATGGCTGAGTGTACAAAACATCAAATGAAAGCTAAGCAGACTAAGAGGGCAGGCGCCCCTGGTCCGAACGGCATGCCTGCCTCCCTCCTTAAATCAGACACCTCCCTATGGGCCGCCATCTTGACATCTGTATATGCCAACTATTTTTGCACTAGCTCAGTCCCCGCCAGCTGGAGGGGTCCTATTTCGTCCCGATATACAAGAAGGGATGTTGCCAAGCACCAAGTAACTACAGAATGATAGCTTTCTTGGATGTAGAGGGGAAACGATACGCCCGACGCCTAAATGAAGACCGCGAAGCACGGGCAAGTGCGAAACAACTGATTCCGTGGCTTCAATCGTGGTTCCAAAAAACTGCTACATAGAGGACAACCTGCTAACACTGACTTGTTTGATAGAGGACTCAACCCAGCCACAGGCCCTGCCATTATATGCAGTGTGTATGGACTTCACCAACGCCTTTGACAATGTACCAAGAGCACGGTTGAGGGTCAAGTTGGGTAGCTGGGAATCTCACCGTGCCTCCTCAAAGCCTTAAAGTCCGTATATAGTGAGAACTGGGTGAAAATCAAACTTATAACAAACTGGTCAACCTCAGAAAAAATTCATATAAATAAAGGCCTTAAACAAGGATGCATCCTGGCTCCTTTGTTATCGAATCTTTTTATGGCAGATCTGGAAAGTAACTTGACCAACGCCAGAACATGCTCCCCGAGCCTCGCTGACCGGACATTTTTATATTGCAATACACAGATGATAGGATCATTTCAGACCACACCCAAGAAGGTTTGCACAGCACTCTCAACGCCCTGGTCCAATATTGCAACATCAATTCAATCAGAATCAACTTGAATAAAACAAAAACAATGATCTTCGGTCAGAAACTAACCAAGAAAGGTCCATGGCTTGTGGAGGATGTGAAACTAGAGAGTAAAATCTTTCAAATGCCCGGGAGTACACCTGGATGAAGAGCTGGCAAAAGGGCTCAAGAGGAGGTGGTAAAGACCACTGCCATGCATTCACAGCAAGCAATGCGGCAGCTAAAAAGGAACCAGGCTGGCCCAAAGCTGCAACCTCTTTTGACCGTGCTGGCTACTAAAGTGATGTCTACGCTATCTTATGGCGCAATAATAGTCAAAGATTGTTAATTCTAGCTTTTAGATAAGCTGCAAAGCGCGCAATACAGAAAGCTGTTTGTCTTGCCAGAGTGCACCAGCCAGTTCCAAATCAGGCTGGAATTCAACACCCTGAGAAAGGCAGTCAATAGACAAGTTTAAAGCTACAGGTCTTTCAAAAGGGCTGGAGAAATGCAATCAAGGCCCAGGAGTGATTGATCAGAGGATATGGAGCACATCCTGTCGGTTTTTCATAGAAATGTGTAGCTATCTCATTAGGAATTTGTTCAGAGCTTGAAGTGACATCTCACAGTTTGGATAGGTAAAAGAATTAACAATTTGAAAACATTCTTCAGTAGAATTTGTTGCTGTTTTCATTTGTTCTGTAAAAAATGCAGATGTTCCCTGTTTGATCATTCTGTTTTATTGAGGACTTTTGTTGACTCATTTATTTTCTTATTATACGTATCCACGTGCATGGTACAAGGTGCACCACGAGGCGCGTGGCCCAGCAGCAGGTTCAGACGTCGGGGCCCTTTGTTATGTTTCATTGTGCCACCGTGCGCCTACTCACACAGTTCACACTTGTTTGTACACCTGAGAACAAAGCTCGGCGGGGGGCTAGAGTAGAAATCAGCTTCAGTCTCTTGTGAGTGGCAAACGACTTCGCTGAGGCAGAACCTGCCCTTGAGAATGGATCCATAGAGACCACATTTGTCGACAGCGGCTGTTTGCGTCCCCTGCCTCTGGTAAAAGCGTGATTGAACCCTTCTGAAGGCGTCAACCATACTTTGAAACCAGGCCACTGCAGACTCTATCATTGCCCAGTTTAAAGCCCTCTGGTGTTTATTTACAAGCCCCTTGCACCGCCAGTGCATCACTTCTAACATGTGTTTCGAACAGTGATGCATTACTGTCTGCATTCTGTACACTGCTATTGTCTTTTTATGGTTTAAATCTTTTTATTGTTTTATAGCGAAATCAAGCATAACACTAGCCGCCACCTACATCCACCGGCCGGTGAGGAACTTTGGTAGAACTAAGTGATAAAAAGAATAGAAGGAAAGAAGCAAGTAGGAAAAAAGGAGAGAAGGCACTGGAGTCTATCTCTAAAGCGAGAGTGTGGTGGGTTTGGCTAGTAGTAAGTAAGCAAACGAAGCGGGAGATGGACTATCATGCTCATGTCTGTGTGCGATGGGAGTCGGAGCACTCTGAGTTCCGTAAATTAATTAGACTAGAATTCTATGGTAGACCCCCATGTTTTCTCGAACTTGGGGAGGGAGTGTGTTAGGCCTGCCGTTATCTTCTCCATACCCAGGAGTTCCCACAACTTATATAACCGCTTTTGTCTTTTTTGAGGTTTTATCTCGGAACCAGAAACTTGATTTCTCATCTCCTGTTCGTTTTCCTCCCTATGACAGTGCCTAAATATTTTTCACAAAAAAGGGGGATGGGCCTGTTACAACACCCCAACTAGGCCTCAGCAATAGCTTCAAACAAGAAAATGTTGGGGTGTGTGAATTCAAGAAATATTTTTTTTAAAAAAACTTTGGCATTTATTGTCACTTTATTGGTTCTGTACCTATTAATTGTCGAATGTTTTTCTGTTTTTCATGTCTTTTTGAACTTTTTAATTGAGTGTTTTTCCTTGTTTGACATGACGTAAAATGTTGATCGTGTTTTTTCAAAATTATCTAAATAACAATGGTGGAATAAATACACCAAAATCACTTTAGTTGCCAAAGTGTTTTTTTCGAAATATTTCTTGAATTCACACACCCTAACATTTTCTTGTTTAAAAATAAATATTGAAGCAAGCAGCCTATTTAAATTGGGCTCTACTGCAGGTACACAGCTATCAGTAGTGCAGCAGGTGCAGTGGCACCAGTGCCCAGAGTGTTGAAGGGCCCACTGGAACCAAATTATAACTGGGATAATTATTTTGCTTGCATTTAGTCAGGAATGTAAAGGATATGTAAATATAGTAAAATATCCCTAAAATAAACGTTTGACCTCCGCCAATTCTGTAAGGTTGCTACTGAGTAGAGAAAACAGCCATTCTAAAAAGCAGCATTAACCTCATTGATGCTCAGGACGGCTCCCGGCCGTCATGAGTCACGGTAGTCGTGTGCTCATGACTGCCGGGAGCCGTCCGACCATTGCCGCTCCGCCCACGCGCGGCTAATTCCCCGTCTGTGCGAGCGAATTAATTAGTGGGCGGAGTTCGGACGGCTCCCGGCTGTCATGAGCACACGCCCACCGTGATTTATGATGGCCGGGAGCTGTCCTGGGTACCTGAGCCCCATGCCCAGCCCCGCCCCCCCTCGCATCGCGGCGGAATTTGCAGTGTGTGGAAGGAGTTAACATTTATTAACACCTGGAGGTGGGGTGAAAGAAGGGTGAAGTCCATGCTGACATTGTCAATCACAGGACAAGAGGAGCGCAGACTTACTGCCCTTGGAATCTATGTTTAGGATTCAGAGTTGGGTAGTGATGCAATATCCTCAGTTTCTGGAGGAAATTATAAATCTGCAGGACAATCCATTGGCTGCATTTACTGCTCCACTATATTTGAGGAAATTCAGCTGGAGAATTCTCTTCCCATTTTTGCATTTTCCTCAAGGAATTTAAGCCTTTTTTTTATTACTACCCAAGCACTATGTTAGTAACTTTCTCCTAATGTTTAAGGTACTTGCTAGAAATTCACAAATGCTTTTTCTTTTCTCACCTTTGTGAAGCGTGAGCTCTTTATAAATGAAAACCTTCCATCAAATTGGCACCTTGAAGGGAATCCCTGTAGTGTGAAATCACCCTCCACTCCCTGAAACTACCGGCTCACGCCACCATAGCTGTAACTGCAAATTCTTGAGAACAGCAGCATTTGTGATCTGATTAGGTGTAAATGATTCTTCAGCTGAGGACAGAGTGTTTAAGAATGACTCCATACAGAGTGAGTGACTATATGACAGCAGCGCGCAGGTCACTGGTGTGTGTGACCTGACTTGGAGAGTGGGTGAGATCTGTGTGCATTATTCTGTAGATCCCTTCAGGTGGCAGTGCTGTCTTCAGACTAGTGATGGCAGATAAGCTGATCGGTATCCCCTAGCAACAGCAGGATGCTCTGGTGCTCTGCATAGGTAGGGTCTTGGGTGGCAATACGTATGGTGTGTGAGTAGAGTATCTCAAGACCACGTGAGCCAGAATGCTTCATCAGAATGTGTCAATCATATGAGAGCAAGTCTAGTGCTGTGTATGACCTAGGGCCTCCCAGGAGGACTTTATGTATCCCTTTCTAGCAAGCACAGAATTAGGAATCGTGCACGGACCAGGGGACATGGAAGCCGAAGTAGAAAATGGCTGAGGGACCTCTGATGTTGTCCTGACCCTTATACTGGGTACTTTATGCGTGTTGGAGGCCTTAGGGATTTTTGCATGCTATGTACCTGTGTGAGTATCTGTGTGCCCTCTGCCCATGGAAGGTAGGTCAGCTAGTAGCCCAGAATCAAGACCCCTCAACCCTTATCTTATGGGATAGCAGCCCATGCCCACATGTTCTGAGCCCCTGCATAATGGAGCGTTGGTAGAGTAATATGCGCTCTGTGAACGTTTGGGAGTAGAGTCCCTTTCCTGCAGTTCCTAGATAGCTATAATACCAGATAGAGGCACTATATTCTGTTCGGTAGGAGCACCATTAACCCCCGGCCCTCAGTAGACACCTGGAATACAAGTGGACATCCTGTCTCAGAGTTTGCAAAGGCTCAGAGAGACCACGTGCTGAGTGGTAACCCTAGCAGTCAAGTCCTACCTCCTGTTCAAGGGTAGCACTGCTATGGCATTCTAGTTCACACTCCGCATGGACGCAAGAAGAGTTACATAGTGGATGGATCACTGAGCGTCTGCCTCCTGAGCAGCTCACAGCCATCAGGCTAAGTACACTGAACTATGCTTTGTGTCCACCATTCTTCATAACACTAAACACATCCCACAGTCCTGCAAAAACTGAAGTACAGCCGTGGCTTGGAGAATAGTATACCAGTGGCCCAAATAAAATGACCAGTTGTACGGCCCTTATCGGAAGCGTCAGATATTCAGCCATTCTCAGAGCTTATTTAAGATAACCAAATATCAAACTGTGTAGATACTTTCTCGAAAGAAATAAACAGTGTGTAACTTTACAAGTACTAGGTTTATGGCTAGAATATGATGCCATTAGTACTTCTATGAGAGCCACAACCTTCCCAGTGCATACACGTTGTTCTACGAATGGTAAAGAATTCCCTGTGGGTGCCTGACTCTAAAGGGACAGATGCACTACGAGTGTTTGGTGGAGGATACACTGAGATTAATAGTCCTAAATTCTTGCACCGGAGCCAATGCTCACCCAACATCTCTGTACTTATGATATCCAGTCTCTCTCACATTTCACCTCCACGATTCTTTTTCTTCTCTTTAGCAGGTATGTCAAACGCTTCAATACCTCCAGGTTAAAATTCTGAAGAGGGCCCCTTATAGCATAATCATCTCTTTCTAAATTAAAAAAAAATATTGCCCATAGAAAGAGAAAACACTGAAGCTCCACCACCTAATGTCAACTATTGGTCTAGCCATTTAGCTGCCTTATTTCCAATAAACAAGCATTGTTTGCTTCAAATTCTATAACTACATTGTGCATCTGGTGTGCCAGGCCCTGAGAAAGTGAAGGTCTGGGGACAAAGCCCCCCACATCTCTGACTGCCCGGCTCCTGATCCTTATTCGGTTCTCTACCTATCCCTCAGATGTCATCTGCCCTACCTTCTACTCTCCCTTCACAAACTCTCACTGCCCTCCCCAACCCTGGCTCACACCACCATGTCGCTGTTCCAGAATAATCTTTGGACTGTTTTGCTTGACAACTCATGCTGTGTGGTCCTACCGGACCTATATACTTGTCTATGAGTTATTATGACTATTGCTGCATTATATAGTCACACTGGAGATCTATGTTAGGTGAAGTTTCTTTTATGCCTGGTTTGTGAAAAGCAAGGCATTGTTTCTTCTTACAAGTTCAACCCTGAAGAAGTGGCATCTATTAAGAAACGTGTTGACTAAATCAATATTAATATTAAATAGCGCGTATACTAAATATAGTTTGAAAATATTTGAGTGCCTCCATTTGTTTTTATTAATATCTACAGTTGCAACACTTTTTGGGGCCAGAATATAGGAAATCCCTCCTACCATTGGAACAAAACAACCCTTTCGGACTCTTTAAATTTCTTTAATATTGCGCAGTAGGGTATCTGAAGCGCTACGCCAGGCGCACACGCTTTTGAGTGGAAAGTTCGCTCTAATGGATGTTTGGCAAAGATCTCGGTAGCAGCATTTGCCCTTCCTTAATCGTGGACCTGTATTTCCTTTTGTCTATAGTGGGAAGTACTGGGCCGCACGTATCAGACTTCCTTCTTTTCCTATCACAACCAAAGAATCAGGAAATGCCAGGGGCATTGTTGAGTCCGGCTCTCTGGTTGGTTGGCCGGACCACTAAGAGTGATTTGAGCATTCTTACCCAGTCGCAAATCACACTGGCCCTACAGTATCACTTTAACCTCGCCCAGAAATTCGACAGTTCCTATGGACCAAAAATACAAGGCAAGGCGATTATGTGACATGGCAACCCTCTGTGAAGATGCAGGAGGGGAAACAAGTTCTTCATTGCACCAAAGACTATGACAAAGTCATATCATTAACAAAGGAGGCCAATCAGAGAGCACAGTCTCTGTCTGTCGCCTACTGCTAATGTCACATTACCACTGACCGCACATGTACCTAGATGCTTTCAATGGCCAAACTATATTTAACCTCATCCATTCAATCATGTTCATACCTCACAAGTCACTGATACCGCACAAGTCACCTATACCTAGTAGCACAACAAAATAGGCGTATTTGTAGAGTGCACATTCACACACAAGAATGCCTTTTGGCATTAATTACTGGTGGATGTAGCCTCCACTGGGTTCTACTTATTTAGACAGGCGCTGAGAAGGACTATAAAACAACGAGTTTTGTTCACAAGAGAAAACCCCATTAAAACTACAGTGCGTGATTGAATTAATAGATTAATAAGCATATAAATAAATAGATCTTTTGTCGCACACACTTTGCAGGGTAAGCGATCGAGTGGCTTAATGTACAGTCTTTGACCTTAGAGATCTTACTAATTCGGGCACTAGAGCAAGTGACTGTGTGATCCTGGCCAAGACACTTCAACTCCTTGTACTTGAGATTGAAAATCTGTACAACATAAACATTTAAGAAACAACCATCCCGTGTGCTGTGTTTTGTACTGTCACAAATACTGGTTTACATCTTCGCAATACACCATGGTATCTGTAATATAGTATTTACAGTCCCCACACATCAAGTAGTTGTATGTACAGCAAATTATGTTACAGATGTGACTGCTGCTCTTAGAGCTAGATCTATCCAATGAAAATCAAAGCTCAACAGATGGGGCTCCAAAGTACATCAGCCATATATGTTTACATTAATTGTGTAAAATGGCAATGCCTGTACCTGAGTTGTAATACATATTATGAATAAAGCAAATGTTGTGCTCGCATTTGTGCCAGGCATTCAAAAAAACATTTGGGAGTAATCTTCGACACAGCTTGATCCTTTAAACATCAGGTAAACGCTATCACCTCGTTCGCTTTCTATACATTAAAAACACTCAGGAAAATATTTTCATTTATACGTCATGGTCTCCAAAAAATTGTTGTTTTTGCTCTTATCCTTTCTAAATTAGACTACTGTAATGCTCTCTTTGTTCGTCTACGGAAAGGTCTTCTTGGCAAGCTACATGTTCTAAACGCGGCAGCCCGGCTCCTGTTGGGATCCCGATCCATCACACTGCCACACAAGCTCTTGTCTCTCTTCATTGGCTTCTCAAGAGGAAAAGGATTGATTTTAAAGCTTTATGCTCCGCCTTCAGGTCCTTACAGAAATCCGGACCCTAATATTTAAAACACCGGTTCCACTGGTATGTTCCATCAAGAAGCATCTTGTCTTCCACCCAAAATGTGGCTGAGGTCCCTAGATTCCGGCTATCGAACTGGGGAGGCAAACGTTCTGTTACCACCAAATCCAAATTGTGGAATTTTCTTCCCACCCCCTCAAAAAATTCTTCAGATCTGCTCTCATCGCTCGCAGCTGTGTGCAGAGTTCGTGACTTTGACCTTAACACCCTGTTCGTTTGCCTACAGAAGTGGTGGAGTGGAGCTTTGGTCATTTTACCGTGGCCGAGGAGAGTGTGAGGCGCTTTCAACAGGGGCCGGGACTGCGAGACCCAGGGTTCCGCGCAGGATCAACGCAGCGCACCTGGAGTCTCTTCCCGCCCCCTGCTCCTCCTATAAAATCGTGCCCCTGACGCATAGCGGGACGCGTGTGCGGGACGCCGGACGAAGCCCGGACAAAGGGCGGACAGTCTTAGACAGTCCGAGACAGGCTGAGACTGGACTGGACACGCTACTCAGCCCTTACTGTCTTCGTTTTGCGTGGTTTGCAGTAAGACTATTCATACTTGTTTCTACTTCTTGGATATACCGTCATCCATTATAACACTGTTGTTATTTGGTTATTATTACTAGTTCAAGAAGAATGCCTAAAAAGAATTTAGCGGCGGGAGGTAACTCAATAGAAAACTATATGATACAAGTAGTCTCTAAGATTAACAACGAGAGGCGCGAATCCTTAGGTCTTAGCCTGTCCCCTAACTTATCTCCCCTAAGCCCTTCACCTGATTCACCCTGGATTGATAAACCTTCTCAGGTCGAGGGAAGTGCAGTTTTAGACTCTGATACCTTAGAACATGGCATTTCAAACCTGAGTACTCGTACAACACAGGGTCAAGACATAGCTCGGGCTAATGACTCGGAATGTCAGGTAGTTGACACTGATCAAGACCAAGATCAAATTGTGCAGGAGAGTGAGCAGCCAAATAATGAAGCTGATCCCCCAGTTCTAGATCATGCGCCACGTGCCATCAGAAAATGTAGAAAAACTCAATTATACCGTGGTGGAGTTCTTTTAGGGAAGAAGAGGGTTGCGTCACCCGTGAGAAGTAGGGACAAAAGCAGGGGGAAAGTAGAAGAACCCGAGAAGTATAATGTGGATGAGGAGTTATTATCAAGATTAGCTGATTTAATTGACACTAAACTTAAAATCTTAATTAAACCAGTAGTGACCAAATTGGACAAGCTAACTGCTGATATAAAGAAACTAGGTGCAGATCAAAAAAAGTTAGTAGAAGCTGTGTCTAATATATCAGACACAGTTACCAGCCTAGCTCTACCCGTAAAAGAGGCTCTTTTTCCTTCATCTGAGGGAGGCACTACCTCAAACACTATACACGCAAATCTACAGGAACAGTCCTCAACTACAGCGACACATCATTTACTGCCAGGAGATACATTACCCCCAATTCCACCTGTAATACCTGCACCTACTACAGAAGAAGTTATGGTACAGTTTCTGGAAGATGCGGCTCCATTAGTACTGGTATTGGCTAACGTCCCCCCACTAGCCCCAGACCAATCAGAATCCCCCCCGGCAGTAACAAGTAAGGCCCTGCACTGGTTATCAGGCAATATGCAGCTGGCCCCGTGGGGGAAACAACAGCTAGCTGGTGACATTAAGTCAGCCAGAAGGGTCCCATGGATAGGTCAAAACCCTAAAAAATTCAAGGGTGACTGCATTATTATAAATTTTGCCAATTCTACAGTTTTACCAAACATCCTGCCAAATATTTTGCCGCCGCAGCGCAGAAGAGGTACCATCATTCCTCTCACCCTAGAATTTTTCGGCAAAAAACAGCGGAGCATGTCCTATCCTAAGCCTACCCATAATTTCACCAGGCCTATATGGCCAGCGACATCTAATGGCTGGGGTTTTGAGGTACCAACTAATAACTGGGGGTATAGTCAGGATAGAAGGGAACGTCCAATACGACCACCCCCTCCAGATCAATATTACTCTACTCATTTTAATAATCACTTTAACATCCCCATCTCCAATAGGTATGGCATCTTCTCAGATGAGGGGGGACTGGATGGGGTGGAATGACTACCTGACACATCTTCTAACCTCCTCCCCACCGACCGATTGCCAGAAGTTACAGACTTTGGAGATATTCTACAAGGGTTAGAACCGCAAGGCAGTAAGGATGGGGGTTTGGTTGGCTGGAATCAAATAGATATACCAGGTTTACCCACTGATATAAACCCAGCCTGTCCTCAAGCTTGTTCTTCGGCTAATCCCGGGACAGATGGGGTACGCTGCTGTACAGGCTTAACACCTATCACTCAAATTGTATGTGGAAATGTGGCTATAATACAACATGAACCAATTAAATATAAGGAGGGGCTATTATCCTGGAATATAGCTGGACTGCAGGATAAATTGTTTAATATAGATTGGTTATCCTTTGTTAAAAATTACCCCGTTATATGCCTCCAAGAAACCTGGGCAGTGGGGAAAAATATACACATTGACGGTTATGAGAGTTTTATAACTTCGGCAGTTCCTTCACCTAGTGGTAGAGCTAAAGGGGGTTTGGCAATCCTTGTTAACTTATCACTAATATGCCTTAAAACTGTACATCACTCTGGCAATAATAATATTCAGGTTGTCGAATTTAAGAGGGGCAGTACAAGTTTTGCTCTGATCAACTTTTATAACGCAGTGAGTCAGTCTGGCGATTGCAATATGGAGTCATTGCGTGAATTCCTAAGGGCCAAAGATGATTCCCTTCCCCGCCTTAAGATAATAGCGGGTGATTTCAACACTCATTTATGTGGGAATCCTAGCCTGAGTCCTGTTGGTCATTTGGGTTGTAACAATCTGGAAGGAATACACTTTGATCACTCGCGAAGGGGTTCATGTTTAAATGACTTAATGAATGAATATAACCTTTTCACTGCTATGTCAATAGTTGAGGAACAAACTGTATTTTCAACCCCTACTTTTAAAGGTCACGCAACAGGGTCATATATAGACCATATTCTATTATCGGCAGAATTTGTTAATTTTGTTGGTGATTTTTCGATTATTTCAAGCATTTTTAGCGATCACAATCCTTTATGTATTACTATGGGTGTGAACTTACTCGAAAAACATAACCCTCGAGAGGACTGTGGTACCACTAAATGTATTAATGGTAAGCGACGCTTAAAGTGGTCAATGGTGGACTGTAAGCAATTTTATTTTTCTATCAACAATGTATGTCATCATGATCTGATAACATGTACATCTACTGCTTCAGCACCATTACAAATTCTGACGTCTTTTAATGAGATTGCTAAAAAGGTGGAGTCACTTTTAACGTTACCTGCTAAGAGGATAGCTAACTCATCCAATAATCCAAAATGGTTTGACAGCAACTGTTCGAAGGCCAGTCGCGAGCTCAAGAAAGCATTAAAAACAAACCAGAGAGATCCTTCAACCATCAGGGTGTTGCGGGCTGAGTACAAAAAGTCTCTTGCCATTCGCAAACGTGCTATTAAGAAAAGCGTTTGGGAGTCCTTGTTAGATCCAGAGATACTAAAAAATAGCTCTAAGTTCTGGGAGATCATTAACAAGCCCTTATTTGATCATCCCAGTATTTCAAGTACAGGCACCAAAATCCCAGAAGAAGTTTGGATTAACCACTTCAGTTCCATTTTTAAAGGTAATGGTTCCCAGGTACAATGCAGTCTAAAAGAATTTAGTGAAAAATCCCTGTTCTTCACAACTGATGAGGTAATAAAGGGCATAGAAGGCCTATCAAACAACAAGGCCCCAGGACCTGACGGTCTCCCTCCTGATCTTTTTAAATCTTGTATAACACTCTGGGCACCGGTCCTTACAGCTGTACTTAATGCTGCTGTGCTTTGTGGATGCCCAAAATCATGGGGGGTATCCACTATTGTGCCTATTTTTAAAAAAGGAGACCGCAGTAGCCCTGCCTGCTATCGACCAATATCTTTAATAAACTCCGTGGTTAAAGTTGTGGGAGGAGTAATTTTGAACAGATTGGTCAGATGGTCAGAAGAAAATAATATAATATCTTCAATCCAGTATGGATTCAGGCCTGGTCATTCTACGATTTCACAATGTTTAAACTTATACCTCATCATCGCGAAGTATACTAAGGCTCGAAGAGGAACGATCCATATGGCGTTCATGGATCTTTCCTCGGCTTTCGATTGTGTGAGCCGGGGGAAGCTCTGGGACGCCATGCTAAAAATGGGTGTGGATCCAAACTTAGTTGATTTGTTAGATGATATGCACTCGGACACCAATGCAAATGTCAGATTCACCCAAGACCTGAATGTGACCAAAGACTTTGGGGTGCATCGTGGTGTCCGACAAGGCTGCATCCTGGCCCCATTCCTTTTTAACTTATATATAAATGATCTGGAAGAGCATCTTTTAAGCACCAATACGGATTATCCGTACATAGGCCGTAGGGGGCTGCCAGTCCTTTTATATGCGGATGACGCAGTTCTCCTATCAAGAACAGCAAACGGACTACAAATCTTACTAGACTCCTTCCATTCTTTCATGACCTCAAGAGAGTTAAGCATTAATAACCCTAAATCATACATAATGAAGGTCGGACAGGGAAATAAAAAAGTAAACTGCCTAAATGTAAATGGTGTACGTATTCCTACTACACATACATTTTCCTATCTCGGGGTCCTCTTTGACAGTCAATTAAATTGGGGACCCGTGATTGAAAAAAAGAAGGGAGAAGTCACTAGGGTAAACGCGGCAATAATGGACTTTTCTAAGAAAGTGGGCAATAGTCCAGTTGCCGCCTTGCTCCAACTTTACCAAGCAAAAAGTGTCTCCACAGCGTGCTATGGAAGTGAAATTTGGGGTTATGTTCCTCCGGATCCCTTACAGACTGTTGAAAATAACTTCTTGAAATTAGTATTAAGGGTTCCCAGGGGCACGGCCAACTTCTCCGTGCACGAGGAACTGGGGGTTTCCTTCGTAAGTGACAAGATTGCTGTTAATCCCATGTTATGCTGGATGAATTGTTGGTTAAATGATAACATTCCACTAACCCAGCTTATTTTAAGAGAGTCACTCACATGGGACAACAGGATGAAGGTTCCCTGGTTAAAGTATCTTTTTAAGTGCTTTGCTGATCTAGGTCGCCCTGAACTCTTTTTATCCCCTGAATCGATCACTAAACAGGATGTTATAACGGTCAAGAAAGCTTTTATTGATCTTAGAATCCAAGATAGGGAATCACGTGAGCTAAAAAAAGAAAGTGTTCGTAATCATGTATTAGTAAAAAGCACCTT
Organism: Triturus cristatus; assembly: GCF_964204655.1. Classification (NCBI taxonomy): domain Eukaryota; kingdom Metazoa; phylum Chordata; class Amphibia; order Caudata; family Salamandridae; genus Triturus; species Triturus cristatus. The sequence continues at coordinate 1,531,715,669 of NC_140591.1, forward strand.
GCTCATGGAACCCTATTTATCCTGGCAATTGTCCAGTTATGACCGTTTCTTACTGATCAGGTTCAGGTTTAATCTGTTTCATTTTCTGCTGGCTGTACCTAGGGGATCTCATCGTGGACAAGTGTTGCCGGCTTGCGGCTGCGACGATATGTCTCCGCAAGACCTGGCACACTTTCTTTTCTTTTGTCCCTTTTATACTGTACCGAGGAATCTATATTTAAAACCCTGTCTGAAAAAACTAAATTTTATACAATATCGTCCTGCACTGCACTTTCTACAGCTATTAAGTTGTGAATATACCTTGTATCTATGTAGTTTTTTAAAATTGGCAGTAAAATTTAGAAATAGTATGGAAGGATAAAAATAATATATGAATTGCTATTACCTCTTTTTTATAATGGACTCCACAAAATACTCTGAATGCTTGTTGTATATTTGTCTTCACCTGCTTATCTTACAACTGTATTTTATCTTTATGTATTAATGTGTTCTTTTTAAATGTAGTGTAAATGCTTTTATGGTTGTCAATTCGCACAACCGAATAAAGTTTATTGACTTGACTTGACTTGCTCTCATTCAGGGTGGCCGATAAAACCTGTTTTTTTTACCCTGTAGTTTCTCTTACATCAGGTTTGACTCATTCGCCGCCTTCTTTTTTAGCTACCGCCTTTTAGGTTTTAGTGCCCAGACGCCTCCAGGCATTAGTCTGCGCTTTACAAATATAAAATCAACTCAAAGCTGATATCACCACTGCACTAGTGTAGGGTTGTCCAAGACATCAGTCAACGAGGTAGCATCAAAGGCAGAAAAGCACATTGCCTAAAACAAAATCAAAATGTCTTTTTTCGGTTAACAAATTCACCATAAAAGCACAAAATACATTTCGAATAATTTCACACCAATCAATGTCACCCAGAAACACCATGGAAAATCTACACCTAAAAATGCAAAAGATTATAAAAATTTTTTTTTTTTTTTTTAAATAGTTAAAAACAATAAAACCACCTCAATATAGACACAAAAACCGATATGTGAATGCAGACAGCAAATACGTCCATCACAATCTGAAGGTAACCTGAATTGACTTGGCTCCCGCCCAATAAATGGGAAATGATGGTAATGACTGAATTAAAACCATGGTGGCCTACACTGCCAAAAAAGGTCACGTCTCATAACTGGAGTGAGCAAATATATCAAGGGAGGGCATTTGAACGAATTGCCAGATTTTCTAAACTGTGACTCAGCACAATGCAGCAAGGGACCTCGGTGCTCTGCCTTATCTCAAAGGGAGAGAGAAGGAATGGGCTGCATCTCCTCGGATATGGCTCCGTCCTGCTCTGGCGCGCTTCTGGTTGCCTAGCGACAGTGCAGGAACCCTTCGTCACGACGAAAGTGCTTCCGTCTTGTGGTCAGAATAGTTTTTGTGCATACTGAAACGCCGCTCAGTATGTGAAATTGCACTTTTCTACTCTCTTTTTTTTTTAAATCACAGAAAAATATATTTTCCCTTGTGGAGAAATTCTTTCTCCAGCACCTCCTTCAATTTTGGGGGTGCTCTATTAGCCCACCCATCCTGGACATAATTCAGCTTTGAAATGTATTTGTATAAGTTTTATATAGCGCTAGCTAGACCAGAAGGTATCAGAGTGCTTTACATATAGTACGAGATCATTTGAATGAAGTGCATGAAAGGATTTAAACCTTCTCCTGACAGGAGTAAATATTGGCCATTTATAGGGTGGTAGTGGGCGAGAAAAGCTGCAGACTTGAACTTAAAAAGGATAACCGAACTTTACCTATCAAAAGGCAAAGTGTTATACCATACTTAGTTGTACAACATGTACTCCAGCCCTGCTGCCTCTAGCTGAAATGTTGGTGTGCCTGTGATGCGTGGAATGCCTGAGTGTCTGAGTGGATGAGTGTTGGCAGCTAGAGAGGGGCTGAGCAGCTAGGCTGGCTGCTCCTGGTGGGGCTGGTACCACACTAGGCTGCCTGGAATCAAGACTGATGTGACCTGTACTGGAGACTGAATAAAGAAGACTTAATAATACCTCCTGGCTCCAGGTGTCTATCTTCATAGATCACAACACAAAGAATGAACCCGGGACTGGATGAGCTGCTCCTCCTGGGGCATCAGAGAGCTTGAGAGATCTGGGGCAGTATCATGAACAGCTGTGCTGGGTCAGATCAGAGCCCAGCATCTCGGTGTATGTGCCTACACTATCTAAAGTGGATTTAACCCGCCATTTCTGCCAGTACATTATTTTAGATAGAGCACCTCAGAAACAGAAAGATGAAAACCCTGTTTATTGTTTCTGAGCTGTTGAAAAAAAACATGTTCCAATTCGTACAAATATCCATGTACATGGAAGCAGCTTAGACTGTGAAAGCGCATAAAAACCTGCGTCGAGTCAGCGCAGCTCTTCATGATACAGCCCTTTGCTGCTTCCAGAAGGGCTTCCAGGCACAATGATGAGACGCTGATGTGAGTGTGCAGACTGCGGGGAGGTTTTTTTTCATAGTGTACAAGGTTGGGAGGGAGGATCACACAAGTGCAAAGGCTGCAATCTGGCACAAGGGGCGCAGCAAGAGTGTCCACAGCATAGCACAGGGAAGCGCCATCTTTACGTGGCATGGTCTTATAATCAGAACCAAAGAGTTTGGCAGCATTTTAAAACACAAGGATGCACTCCAGTGTAGGAACTAGATGAGGTGCAATGAAGAAAGAAATTCAAACAGCCAATGCAACACAGATGTCTGGAAAAAAGACAACAGTACACAATGCAGTGCTCACGCAACCGGCACATCATAAAATAGCAATTGTTAACACTCACAATGGCACAGACTATAACATCTCACGTTCTGCTGGTGGCTGCTGGCGAGGTCAAGCCTGCATTCAGCCTTCTAACTCATGTCACTTGAATTACAACCAAACAATGATAGCACATCAAAGACACCTTTAGAGGTGGCCAGCCCACTTAAGCGTAAATCATAGGAATGCCCCCACAGAGGACACCACTCAAGAGACACTTGCGAAACCAGAAAGGACCACATCTGAGTCTAAAAAAAAGCTGAGCGATAAATGACACAAGAAGGAGCTTTTCTCATAGCTGCCAAGTGGCTGTGCCCTTTCGGATGCCGTCCATTACTTCTGGCTTTTTAGCAGAAAAGTCATCTCATTCTCAGACTGATTTTTAACATTATAAGGATGGGTCAGAAATTACAGCATGGACCTTTAACCACAAGGGAGAGGGTGTAATTTAAAGATCATTGCATTGCCCTGCCAATCATAATATCAACTAACCAAAAATATGTCAGCCTGATGAAGGGCACTTAAGGCGGGGATCCTTGCGCGTGTATGCTACGTATATATATATATCCACATTTGTAAAGCGCGAACAATCACCCGTAGGGGTCTCTAGGCGCTGGGGGCCGTCGGGAAGATTAAGCAAGCTATTGCCCAGAGTCACATGGTGCTGGGCTAATCTGCCACCGGCAATCGCCCTGGCCGCGGCGCCACACCTCTTCCCTAACACAAAGGAGGTTATGTATCCCATAATGTGACTGGCATTCCTGTGTACCTTTCTCAGAACTATCCACGCAGGAACCAATGCCATATTAAATACAACAGGCAACTTTGCCTAGGAATTTCAGATTGCCCAATAAGCTAAAACCTACATGTGACCACCAAGGTCAGTTAATCTAAATGTACAGTCACACCCAAGAATTTGCTAAGGGAAATACTTAATAATCTTGTGCAGCACACCATTTATTGATGGCAGATCTAGCCCTAAGAACCCTGATCCTTTTACTGCACTCTTAGGAAGTCTCTCCCTGAGGCAGGGGAGTAGCTATGAACAGTGCAGCAGGTGCAGTGACACCTGGGCCCAGTGGACATTGATTATTGCTGTATTTTACTACTTGACTAGTTGTTAGGTACCCATTTTCCTTTCTTGCGCTAGGGCCCATCGCACACTTGGAGACAAGACGGGTGGGTATTCTCTCAAAAAGCATCTGCAATGCCTCAAAGTGGGTGAAGCAGGACACTGGAACCTGGCACATGGGTGATACTAGATACAAGTAGATAAAGTTTTGCATAAAACTGGGTGTCTGAGTGGGAAGGTGCTGGTGTGCTGTTTATGCACAGGACATACCTACATATGTGACTGAGTGTCACTATGTCAGCTGCCAAACTTATATTTGGGGAGGAACTAGTGAAATGAGGCTCAAGGCCATAGGTGTCTAGAAAGTCAGGTTCCATGGATCGTTGAGAAAATGCTTAAGAGCAACTTTCAGTTCACACTTGACAACTGAGGGCATGGCGGACAGAGCCAGCTTGGCCATTTATTCCGTGGGCCATTTCACCAGGGGGCTGGTAAGTTGACATCTGCTGTCTCCATCTCCAGCCCTTCAAGGTTCACGGCAGTAAGCAAAGCAGACAAAGAGAGAGAGCAAGAGAGAGAAAAGGCGATAGAAAGACAGATAAAGAAAGAGAGAGTGAAAGAGAGGGAGTCAGAGAGAGACAGGGAATAAAAGAGACAGAGAATGGAAAGAAACAGACAAGAACAAAAAAGACAGGAAGGGAGTGGGAGCTGGCTTGAAAATGTTTTGCTAAGGGGGTTCTCAGTCTGGCCCTGATGTTAGGTAAGGGTAATGGGCTGCATGTCTAGTCTGTGCATCCACCAGATAAGTTTATCTCTTCTCCCCGGCTTTCCTTCTCCCTCTGTTTCCATTCCTAGCCACCATTTAAGAGTCTATGAGTACTACAGCCTGACTCAAAGGGTAACAGTATCACCTGCTATATGACCGTGCTTAGAAACAAAAGAAATGTGGTGATCATTCTATGTTAAACAAGCTATGATTAATACTAGTGCTGTTGTTTCAGTAATATTGTTATTACTGACAGTAGAACAAATGCTATATGAATTGGACGTTCTTAAAGTCAAAACTTACTTTGGCTTCCATTTTGGCAGGGAAGGAGGTATATAATTTGTGGTTCACTGTTTATGGCAATACTTTACTACCCGCTCCCCAAGTTGGGATGGTATGCTAAAAGTGGCCAAGAGAAAGGGGCAAGTGTTACCATACACATTGGATGAGTACAGTAGGAACCCGGCTCAAGTGAAGTTTAAACTAGGAAGGCATAATTCATCGAATTGAGTAATTTTATATTGTTAGAAAGTCATTCTTTTGACCTGTTCACCTACATTTTTTGCTGAATGATACTGGTGGTAACTGACTCTGACTGTACCCTGGGCTCTGCAAGCAGGCTCAGGGACAGTGTTATGTTTAAACACAAACAGGTGTAGGGTACACTATGTATTAGGGTACACTTACAATTGGCATGACCAGCCCTATAAGTCCCTAGTAGATAATAGGGCATGGGGTGCAAACTATCTATTAGCCCCTATTATATAATAGGGAAAGAAAGTTAGGCGGCCCAGCAGACTTCCTGCACTTGCATGTGTGTTTTGCTGTGTTCCTGCTGTCCTTTTAAAAGTAGTCCTTCCTTGCAGAGTGCCTTTAAACGTGCATTCTCACAATTGGTATTGACAGAACCTATAAGTCCCCAATTTGTAATAGTGCATGGAAGTTTAGAGGCCCAGCAGATTTCCTGCACTTGCATGTGTTCAATGCTGAGTGCCTGCTGTCATTTTAAAGGCAGCCTGGCTCCGCAGACTGCCTTTACATGAAATTGAGTTCAAACTCGAATTTGATGGTATGGGCACTTACAAAGAAATAATCCACCTTGCTTTTACACATTAGTTACCGCCAGGGTATTCCCTAGGTGTCCCAGGGGTGGGGATTCGTGTAACTATAAGCAAAGTCCTTATAAAAGATGTTTTATAAAACCCTGGTGAGGGAAATCTGCTCATTTTATTTTTTTCTCTATTGTAGATACTTAGCCAATAGGCTAACGTTGCAAAGTTTTATGCACACACAATTATTGCTGAGAAGGGAATGAAAATATCATTCAAAGGCTTAGAAGAAAGGTGTTGATAAATCCAACAGATTGTCATTGTTTAATTTATTATAACTTATACAGGAAATAAGTTATAAGAATTTCTTGTCTGTAAGCCAAAATCCAGCCTTCCTGTAGTCTTCCATAATTGGTCAGCTCTAACAGGATTATCCAGGCTGCCTTGATTATGTGATAACTGGCTATCCAGGGAAGAGGCTGCCTACTGGAGAGGGCTCCACAGCTACACAGGAATTACAGGGCAGGGGGAGGGGTGTCATAAAGCATGAGGCTTCAAAGGAGAACAGGACAGGAAGGGAATGTCAGGCCTACCTACCATGCTCCCGGTGCCCCCAGCCAGATAGCAGGCTTAAGGAAGGAATTTACAGATGTTAGAGGGAGAAGCGCTTGGGAAATGAGCCACACTGGGAGTTGGTTTAGTTACTGCTCTGCTGAAATTTCAGCAATCATGGATTTTGGAAGAATTGTGCTTTCTGGGACAAAAATATGCCCCACTTTGGAGGAAGTGGTCATGCGTCTGGGTGGCTCCCTGCATCCAATTGGTCAGGAGTGCCCCTTCTTGGTGGCCAGAAGCTGTGAATCAATATGTAAGAGCTGCATAGCCTCTCAGATCTGCTGCATCAAACTACAAGGAAAAGAAGGATGCTTTGCTGGAATGTGAATTTACACCCGAATGGCCTGCACTCTGAATGACTGCACCTGCTGCACAATTTTGTACTACAGCCTTGGGGACTGTGCTTTGCTTCAAGAAGGATTAAGGAGTGGACTTCCTGCAGCTACAGGCTAATAGAGCCCACCTGCATCATCTCCACCAAGGGTCCTCCATCCTGGAGTATGTCCAGTAGACTTTTAAGGATTTGGCCAGGTGCATTGTAGGAATCGTAGTCCAGACCTTCAAGAGACCATTCAGGAGATTCCAGACCTTTGGATTTGTTTTTTGGGACACTTTGAACCTACAAGGAGACCTCCAGGAAGCATCTCATGAAGTCTGGAGAGCTTTTGGGATAAAGCTTTATAAGGTGACCAACCCAACCATGAGAGTCAGGCTGGCCACCTTCAACCGCGACCTGGACAGGGTTTGAGGTTCGTCCCGCTGAAAGCTCTGGAGCTCTGGACTTCCATGATCTGACTGGGGCCTCACGGAAAGTCAAGCCTGCGAACCCTCTTTGAATCCGGCCTGCAGTGGAGGATTGAGTGACGTTGGAAGAAAAAGTTCCAGAAAAGTTTCTAAGTGTGAAGGTAACATTTTGACCAGGGCCTCCCACTTAGTGTATCCAACCAGGGCTTGATTGTAGTCGGCCTGAAACTTTGACTTTGTCCCGGTCATTGCGACCAGAAGTCCCAGAGTGGCGCTAAAGCATTTTAAGCAGTATAAAGTGTTTAATCTTTAAAAATTCATATCTCCGGTTCCCTACATTGGAATCTTGTTGTTTTGGTATCTATGTGTTCATAAAAATATTTCCTACATTTATAAATTGGTGCAGGATTTTTATTTTGTGTGGTGTCTTACTTATTTGATGTATTGCTGTTTTTAACTGCTTTACACTCCTGTCTCCTAAGTTAGGCCGGATTGCTCATTGTCAGCTACCAAGGGTTGAGCAAGGGTCTGATTTACTGAGACCTTTACTGGACCCTCTACCGTGTTAGTGGCCTTATTACTAGTGGTAGGTGCTTACTTACCCCTACCAATAACCCACTTTCCAAACATCTATTACACTTTTTATGCATAATTCCTGATGCTATGCCATTATACCAAAACGCATAATTACACTGCAGTTTGCAGTAAAATCATAGAGCAGCAGCTGGATTAATGTGAACAACCAGAATGTGACTGTGTGTTGTTCTCAGTAACTGTGCCTTTCATTCTATTTTTGTGTCCTCGCCTCAAAAAGTGACTTGAGGACACATTTTCCTTTACAATACAGTGCTAAATACATTTTTGCATTTACCATAATTAGACATAATTTCATGTAATTGTCCCAAAATATCACTTAAACTTACGCAAATATCTCATATCACTAGTAAGAACCCAAAAGCATGATTTTACCAGTAAATTCAGGGATAGAAGAGTAATTTGGTGTGGATACAATTTGTTAGTCCTGGTAAAAGCGCCAGACTCACATGGCCTTATTATTGTTATTATTTTATTATGTTTTGGCACTCCAAAGAGGTCCACATAAAACAAGATACACAAATACAAATACACATGGCCTTAGAGAGATGCGCTAACACTGGTTGACTGATGCTCATAAAAGGAAGCATTGTTGATGTGGCATGACTATATTTAATGATGTGCTAAAGTGGTCTAAAACATATTTAGACCCACCTCGAAATAATTTGTATCTCCTTTTGGCATCTGTGCAGAAGTGGCCTAATTATAAAACTTGGCAAAAATATGGTGCATATTGGCAGTTAGGCTGAACAAGATGGGGTGGCATCACGCCAGCACATGCACTAATCACAACTTTTAGCCCCATCAAGAAGACGATTGGAGAAGTTGTTAAAATGTCTCAAAGGTTCTTTGAGAAACATGGACCGCGGTCTTAAGCAATAGGGAGATCCCAGAGAAAAATAAGGCAGTGGCAAGGTGTGACATCACACCACCAGGTGATCTATGATCTGAGGTTTAAGGAGCACTGTATCTAAAAAAAAAATTTTTTTTACAGAGACAGACGGCTCAGTAATTCCTGCCGTGGGATACATTGGCCAGTGAGTAAACCATCACTAAGAACCAGAAAGATCTAGAACTGAGTAGCTTTTCAAGTAACCAGGTGTGGGAACTGCTTCATTTGTAAAGGTGTTTTCCGGTGCTCGGCACCCGCACTTAATTCCTAACACAGGCACTTTTTTTATGACAGTCTAGCACATGGTGGCGCTGCCTACCTATTTTCAGCAGAACACACCAGTTTATCAATTCAATATACTCTAGATAATAAAAATAGCAGTGTACCCAAGCCACTGGTAGTGTTACGAGTAGTGTCGTTTTTGCAGCACTTGTAGGGGCAATGGGAGTGCAAGCTGCAGTGGCATCATAAATGGTACCTGTGCCCTGGCATTTGTTTTTGTAGAAATTAAGCACTGGGTGGGGATATACTTAATCTTTCTTTAACTAGTTAAGCTGGTAGGTTTTCAGTTATCTTTTTGTTAGAAAGAAAGTGTGCACGTTTTGTTCTTCTCCTCTCTATAGCATATAATTGTTTGTAAATGGCAGATACTAGATTGAAGACTCTTCACTTAAAACCACAGAATGTAAAAAAATAGATGATAAAAGGAAGCAAATTCTCTGGGATCACAACAATGAGGAGGCAGTAAAATCTGCAGAGCATATTCAAGCATGAAACTGAATATGGCACCAAAATGCTCAGACACAACGGAGTTCAAGTCCTGGCAGCTGGTGGCAGTCCAGAGCACCCATTGGGGGAGTTGTACTAATGCCGGTGCGCAACCCTTGACGCTGTACCTGAGTCAAGAGGGAAAAAATCATGAGCTCAACTGTGCCTTATGAATATAGGAAGAAAGCTTTGCGCAATCCGGTCTCATTTGGTGGTAAATTATTGTACCACAAATAATTATCATATTCAATTAAATGGTATTGTACATAGATGCAGACCTATGGTCAGTACTCATTGTCACTATGGAGCAAGGTACAATACCAGTTGTAGGTGGGTGCAGCGCCACCTGCAGTTACTAGAGATGCTCTGAGGTCACACATAAAACCTGAGCGCACAGACTGCACAACCAAAGGTTGCCACTAGATGTCACTGTGTAGCAAGGCACCAGCACTACATATATCATGCTACAGTAAAATAATTGATTACTAGAACCCTATGGGGCAGCGGTCTCCAAAACATTTTATGCTGCGCCCTCCCAACCCCCGTGAAAAAGAAAATCATCAGGGCCCCCCCTTTAATTTTTTACAATTATTCTGTTAAATAAGCAATGTTTAAATATGCCTAGACTTATTTAAGCAGTGCAGTTAAGTTCTGTTATCGTGTTAAAAATACAATTAAATAATATATGATTGTCATACAAACTATTCTGGTCAGGCAGGCCTTACTAACGTGTAAACGTATCCACAGTGTGATTATTAGAAATGAGGTTCAGGGTTTTGAAGAATATTTGGAGTCCCACTCCCAGCCAGGATATAAAAGACAAAAGATGTTAGTGATGGCCCATTACAAAGCGGCTTACTGTTGCTCATTTGTTCCCGCTTAAAACAAAACACTGGTCACAGCATAATGCTACTTTTGGCCAGAGCCTGGTGCCCCCAACCCTCCCCCCCCCCCTGGATCATTTGAGACCCCCCTAGGGGGTGCCACCTCCCAGTTTAAAGATTTCTGCCCTGAGGAGACAAAACAAAAGTCCAAGCTCCACAAATGATGTTGTCTAGCAGAAAGCATTTCTGCCTTGGTCTCTTAGCAGAAGGTGCTGTGAGGGGGCACAGAAGGGTAGAAGGGGGGGGTAGGCGGGGGGGGAGGGAGGAGGTGCTGCATGGTCATATATTGGGCAGCGGTGAGCTCAACCCATGCAGCCCAGATGTGCTTTGGAGGACACATACCTTTAGACGTCGATGAGGATTGCATTAGTGTCCTCCAGCTCACAGCTAGCAGCAAGAACAGCTCACACAATATGTGCGGAGTTACCCTCTAATGTGCTGTGACTGTACATAGAGGCGCTGTGGAACCCTGCTGTGGCAGCTAAAGCGAGGGCAGCCTCACGTCCCCCTGGCCCAGTCATCCGGGTCCCACTAAAATATGTATTAGTCAGTATTGGCCTTTTCTGTTTGCAGAAAAAAGTTCCTTAAAACGCTCTATGGGAATACCAGGGGGTGCGAGTCCAGGGCTGCTGAGTGAGCTGTGTTCAGCGAAGGAAACAGAGACATAAATGATGGACTTTAAAACAGGGACTGACAGAGCTGCAAGAAGAATGAGTGCCAGAGAGGAAGTCAAAAAATAAGGTGAGGAAACAAAGCTGGCCTACAGAAACTTGGACGGAAGAAGGTAGAAAGTTTGGAAGAAACAAGAATGGAAGGAAACGAAAGGTAAAAGGTGAAAGAAGTGATTACATGTAGGAAGGAAGGGTGGAAGGTACAAAGGAAAGAAGTATACACAGATGGATAAATGGATGGACGGATGGATAAATGAGCAAAAAATGGATGGATGGATGAACAAAAGCGTAAATAGACGTGTGAAAGGATGGACGGAAAGAACAAACGATGGGTGGAATGGTCAGTGGATAAAATTAATGAGGAAAGAATTAATGATAGAGTGAAGGGGCGAGAAACATGTAAAGGTGGATGGTTGAGGGCGTGGGAAGAATGAGCAGATGAGAGGATGTAATGGTCGTAATAGAACATTTCCAAAGGAAAGATCCATGGACAGTGCATATTAAATATCTACCCCGGGATGGTGGGGCTCTTGATTATCTGTGCTCCATTAAATCAGCCTTCCCGTGCATTTTTCCTCCTGCTGCTCGCACACAAACATTGGTTCGCATTATCAAAGCTCTACTAATTGATGGGCCCCCTGTGCCCCATCACAGAGCCTCGCGGGATGCAGTGCGCCAGGACCATGCATCTTCCTCGCCTTCTGATTGGCTGCGGCTACATCTGGAGCACCGACATTTAAATTATTGATACCCCCGGAATGCATTGCGGGTAATTGCCTCGAGTGCGCGCGCCGCTTTATAGACTCGGAGTGTGCTGGGAATAGTTCATTTTGCTCCAAAGAACACCAACTTCGTCTGCTCGGTGCAATAAATGGCAGGCAAACACCAGGCGAGGAGGCACCCTGCATGAGGAAGGACACAACAGCTACATGCACATCCTTTCACTGACAATCCAATGCCATTTCCAAAAAATTATGGGAGAGATCACAAAGGGAGCTTGGGAAGGTATAGGATAGTATAGTATAGTATAGGGCAGAATGTGTGCCACAGTTGTCATCTGATTAGTGTGATGTGGCATTGTGGCGCTGGAGCAGCGGTACTTGCCCTATGGTCTGTTGAGCATTGGAAATCAGGAAGCATGAACAAGCATTTACAATGCAATAGGTCTTGCATTGGCACAAGTTTAAGTGATTAGCATTGGAAATAACATGCCATTTTATTTACCGATTTTGAAAAACAACACATAAATAAAAAGCATTGTCTTTTACAATGCCAATAGCTCAAACTCTGGCAAATGCGAAACCTATCGCATTGCAAAAGCTTGTTTTTTATTGTTGTTGTTGCCCACAATAATAATACATATACATTATTTAATTAGAGCACAATATAAGTCTACTGATTTAATTGCCGAAATTTCGTCTAGGCGCAACTGGTGCACCCACCATCTTTGGATGGCAAATATGAATAGATTGTTTTATATCCTCTTGTATAGCGCTTGATACCATTTATATGGGCCGGTAGCGCTTTCCTACTCAGTAAATGTTGATGGGAGTGACATTCACAGACATTGCTTCCCTGCAGTACCTCTTTGAAGTATCCCGAAGGCGAAAGGAAGTGCTTTATAACATTTGAAAAAAAAATGTACATAAAGCTCCTCGGGTCTACTTGGCAGCGCTTTTTGTCCACCATGACAACATAACTGCTTTCTGTGCATGTGGCGCGGATCCACCACAACAGAGGGCCGATGTCGGTGCTAGAGGGATTGTGGAGTGCGGGGGAGGGGGTCCCAGAGCACATGTCCAGTGTTGTGCTTACACGAATCTGACAACAATTACAAGGCAGGACAAATGCCCGGATAATCCGGTCAGGTCCCCGGTTTACGTAAATCATTAGTGAAAGTAGCAGGCTTAGGGGACGAAAGAGGACACCTTCCATTGCTTATTCCTGTAAAGCTGTGATGAGAGGGGTGGGCAAGGCCACACCCCTGGACACAGAATAACACCTCTCTGGGGCCACAATATTACACACGAAGCTTGACCTACGGGGGGTGGCTAGGCATGTACCCCACCTCCGCTACCCCCACGCTCCTACGCTTCATTCTGGGCACAATACAACCTCCAAACTCAGAAGGGACAACATAACACACTCCATGCCAAAAGGGCGCAATGCAACACCCCCACCCCCAGGGGCACAAGATAACTCACTCCCGACATCTGAAGTGGGGCGGGGGGAGGGGTAAAATGGGACACATTTCCCACATCCGGGAGGGGGCACTACTACCGGGCTCACGGGGCACAACAGAGCACACTCCGCAATTCAGAAGGCAGATTGTAACATAAGTCTGCCCTCAGCTGCACTATATACTGTTATTACACACACACCTCTCTCAGGGCGATGCTGTGCCCAGAGAAAAGTACAACTTACCTGCGGGAGACATGATGCAATATAACCGAGGCCTCTGAGGGGGTACAACACTCACAACTCAGAGCGGTGTGGTATGCGTCACCCGAGGGTAGCACATTACACACACACTCAGCTTTAAGGAGTCCAAGTGTGTACCTCTCTCTCTCTACCCCGCCCCCCAAACACACACACACACACCTCAGAGCGGCACCGTGTATACTACACTGATGGAAGCGATGACAGAACTCACCCAGCTTCGAAGGATCACACTGCACACAATACTCCGGCCTTCCACACCCACACAAACCCTCAGGACGATATGATGCCGAATGGCTTAGAGGGGCTGATCATAACTCTCCTCCACACACAAAGACGCAGGGGAACATCATATAATAACCCTCCCTACACACATGCACACACAAACTCACGTGGGCTCAGTTTAACATATTCAGGGCAGCGTATATCCGCCAATCCCAGAGAGGCACGACATACACCCACTGAAAGTGTGTCACTAGAAGAACGGCGCACACCTCACAGGGACATAATGACACACTCTCCAAAGAGGAGCACAACATACGTTCATACAACACCCCACGGTATGGGGCTCTTCAAACTGAGCACACACCCATCAGAGTGGCAGAAGGCGCACCCAGTGGGACACAGTGTAACACACACTGACACACACATATACAAACACACAGGGATACACACACACATACAAATGCACATGCATAGACACACACAAACACACTATACACCCTCATGCGCTTCTGAGCGGCACATAACAGCATCCACGCAAAGTGCACAAAGTACAACAGACACACATCTCAGATGGGGTGTGGCACGGCACTCTGTCTCAATTGGGCACAGGGCGCTCCCTCAGAAGTTCGAATGTAAAACTCCCCTTCGGATGGGCACTGTTCAAGGCCCCTGAGTGTGGGCACATATAAGACCCTCAATTTGGCATGCCACCGAACAACACCCTCTCAGAGGACCCAACATACTCCTGTGCACACACACATGTAAGATTGGGCATGGTATAAAAACCCCACAGAGGGGCATGGTATACTCCCTTCCCTATAGCAAGAACCCCACATTTGCACACACACAAATCAAGACGATAGAAGCGCCCAACCCTACAACGGGGTAAAGTGTAGAGGGCCCCATGGGAACACCCTCGATGAGATGTAGCATGGCCCCTCCCCCTCGCATGCACACAACGCGAGCCCGGAGTGGTGTTTGACGGGACAGTGATACAGGCTCCAGCTGCAGGTACGGTGTCCGTCAGGTGTGTACATGCATGTCACGTGATAACTGGGTGGCTGTCACCTTCGTCAGGAGGGTGCAAGCATGCCGCGTGATGCTCAGGTGGCGCTACCTCCTTTAAGCACCTCGATAAGTGTGTTTTTTAACCCCTGCGTTGTGTAGCACTTCAATGTCCCTAATTATTCGTTATTGCACCCCATTATTTCCCGCACCCCGCTCTTTAACGTGTGAGTATATTTGGGGGAGGGGGTCCCGTCTCATCCCGGCTGCTGCTTACTATTGAGAAAGGGTTTTCCAGGGTAAGCCGGGAATAGTGATTGAAGTCTTGTCGGTTTAACAGCGAGTTGCAATTAGGATTAACTCCGGATCTACTTGATCACAGCCAACGAGAATGCTATCTGCCCCCAGCCCCCGTTTCGTCCCTACACAACACACCAGCATCACACACGCTACCCCCTGAACCCTAATAGATCGGGGAAGTTAACGGCAGACAAACTCCCCCGCCCTGATGAACACGGGGTTTTAGAATAAATGTACAATACAAAGCACTCACGAATCGACTACTGAAATAAGGAAAATCGACACGAGGAGGTGGCTCAAGGTATAACGCTGTCGACTTTGGAGCTGGAGAACAGGGTTCGAGCCTGTGGTGGGCTATATCACGTAATCACATGCAAACAAGTAGTCCCTAAATGAATACATAACAGCCAGCAGCGGAACTAAACTGTAGTTGGTCGGTGCTGCTTCCTGCAAAATGGAGGCAAAACAGAATTGAGGTATCAGACCACAAGCCAATCAATCAGTGAGATAAGAAGAGCAATGCCAGATGTAACCAATGCCAAGCGACAAAACAAATAGCAACAAAATGGGTGGAGTTTCACCACTTATACTGATTACTTGATGCCTCGTATTGGCAGCGCATGCGCTGCTCTCTGCGAGACCTAAAAACGACAGAACTCCACAAGACACAGAAAAGTGATAACCATAACAGAAGAATGCAACACAAAACAGAGCACAGAAACGGAACAAGCAAATTACAGCAAAAGACAGCGTAATCAAAATCAAATATAATAAATGCACAATAACACCACAACATAGCAGCACACCACAAGACACCAACAAAACTACAAAAAAAATAACAACATAGAACCCTGCAATATTACAACAAAAGATAATTTAATGCCCTTAGTCTACAAGACAACATAATTATATTGTGCTTGGGTTGTGTTTTGTTGAGTAATGTATTTCTGATGTACAGCTACTGTGTTGATAAGGAGTGCTTTACCAATTGTGGTGGTGTGTTTTTGTGGAATTGTGCTTTGCTGTCCCTCAACAACAACAAACATTTTGGCTTAAAAAAAGCTGCCACTAACATTTTCAAGAGACAATTATTACTGCTACTGACACAAAATACTTCACAACTTCCCCCCAACTACATTTCGTGGAATAATATTTGCTGACCCATCTTATGGCTTCTGTCCAACTGGGGAAACCATGGGCCCGATTCACAAAGAAAAGGTTCTGACTTACACCTGGTAAATAAGAGTGACGTGGGCTTTCGTTGGGTACACCGCATTAACAAACAAGCATTTGCCATGCAATCGGTCTCGCCTTTGGGAACCTATATGCATTTAGCTATGCAGCACATTAGCCTGGGTGCTGAACATCTACTGTTCTTTAACATGGAGGGAGAGTAAGCCCCAAACTGCGTGACACGCCAGGTATGGGAATACATGGAGAGAAATATTGCCTTTCAGCGGGAAATGGTATAGTCCAATGCTCTGTTTTTAATTTAAAATCCGGGCTTTGGGTAGTCATATCACTGAAAATACAAGATTTGAAAAAAATATTTTTGTCTACGGGTGCTCGTGGAAGATAATTTCTATGGACTGGAATCTAGAGCATGTTAAAGTGATTCTGGTATTTTACTGACCTCTGCTGGTCGTTTTCTATCAAGACAAATAGAGGCAGGTGAACAGAAAAAAAAGTCCTTAAGCGGAAGCAGACACGTCCTAGGGCTAATCTCCAGAGCCCACATAGTACATACACATTTAAGTATATAATAAATATATACTCAAGTATATACAAGAGGTCTCAAATGCTCGACCTAAAACTAGAAAACTGATTGATGTGGGTCAATCTATTTAGGGTGCCTATCTTAGGTGTATTTGTAAACGCAAGCTCTTTTAAGTTCTACTTGTGGTATTCCCAATGGTGGAGAAGGGGCGTGGTTATGGAAATTTCACATAAATGTGTTGCAGACCCTTTGCAGTGTTACTTTTTTTTATATTCACATACATTTCTAAGAGCATTTTACACACTTCTCTGCAAACTTAAACCCCACCTGAAAGCTCCAGAAGTAAGTGTTGCAGAAAGTGTGGGAAGGAACATCAGTCCCACAAGCTGTTGTGCGGTTGAGGGGGTCAAAGAAGAAAGGACATGGTAAGGGAAACATTTTAAGTAAAAAAAGAAAAGATTTCTGTGATAAATTGGATTATTGGTTGAAGGGCGTGAAATCCTTCTGAAGCAACACCTATAATCTTTGTCAGGGTGAACCACAAAGGTCACCAAATTACCCTGTGCTCAACCCTCTGGTAGCTGGGCACAGAGCAGTCAGGCTTAACTTACAGGCAAAGTGTAAAGAATTTATGCAGCACTTCAAACAGCGGCGGTCCATGTAGATAAGCGTGGTGAGGTGGGGAGGTGGGAGATGTCAACAGACGAAGAAATAGGATTATTTATTTATCTAATTTTGCCTATTCCTTCGTCTGTTGACTTCCCCCGTTCGCCCCCACCCCACCGCGCTTACCTGCAGCGACCATCGCTGACTTCAAACAGTAATAACGTACGAAAAATCCTAACCAATTTAGAAAAATAGATTATAATTTATGATTTATTATTTTGAGACCAAAACAACACAAATTCATTTAGTGGAACTGGAGATAGTACATTTTAAATGTTTGAAAGTATTTTTTAACTTTCACAAACTTCGCTCCCCAGTCCTATGCATGCACGTTACGGTCAATATATTTTTCATTACCCACAATGCACTGCCCAGCCCACGAACAGAATATCCAGTGTCTACTAGTCAAGATCTATTAGCCCTTCCAACTAGTGTATTTACTACTCGCACACGTGGTAATAGACCTGATTCAAATCGCCTCTCCAACAATAGAAGTCAATGATGGAAGTACATTCTGCCTATTATCTTTTTTTTTTTTTTTTTGTAATCTTCCTCTTCTGAAATGTTGGCATGTATGTCTCGCTATTGGCAGCTTGGGGTGCAGGCCCCTATGA
Source organism: Triturus cristatus (assembly GCF_964204655.1). Classification (NCBI taxonomy): domain Eukaryota; kingdom Metazoa; phylum Chordata; class Amphibia; order Caudata; family Salamandridae; genus Triturus; species Triturus cristatus. Next base: position 1,531,733,502 of record NC_140591.1, read on the forward strand.
GGCGGGAGTCGCCTGCACCATGCCTGACACTACTAAATCTTCAGCTTTAAATACGTAAATAGATACGTATAAAGGGCAAGAACCAACCAAAACCCTTGCAAGACGCACCTCAAGTGCGCCCGGGAAACCGCTACCAATCAGAGCGCTTCACGGCCTGGCCAGGGGTATGAAGCGCCATATGAGTCAATCAACCATAGAAGCGCTTTAAATCTGGTAAGATTATTGAATATAATGTTTAGCTGTATGCCTATCAACATAATGTGAAATGGAAGCTTTCTATCAGCAGAGTCCTATAAATCCTGTCACCCCAGATCTTCTCTGATCTCAGCATTGATAGCACAGTATTTTGTTGTTGTTTTCTCTTTCACGCCTTAGCGATGACTGCTGTTCTTGTAAAGCGCTATATAAAAACGCAATAAATAAATTACATTTAGGAATGTGATGTGGCCCGTTATTAACTCGTGCAGCCCCCCCCCCCCTCACTGCTTAAAGTTGCAATATAACACCACACTGTAGATGCCAGAGTTTCATACACTGCAGAGTTGAGTATATTCTAAAGCTTGACTCTCGGTAACAGACAGCGATATGCAGTTTATTTTGGTTGAAAATGCCTGCACTGAAACACAAAAACACCATTTCTAGCGGGTGGCAAATCAAAATGAAACGCTCCCTTCCTCAGGCTGCAGGTGCCACTGGGATCATCTCTGGGAAGAAAACACAAGGCCGCATTTCACTGTAAATTCTCAAGAATTATTTCTGCTTCCTGCAATAACGTTGGCTCGCGTGATCTGCATCGGGTCTGCCTGGAATGCCGAATGGCTGCGTGTATGAGGGGGAAATGCACCACCTGGCACTCGCGATGGAGACTGTAATCCATTGCACTTTTGTTATATGTTATGCTTGATATGTTTGTCTATCGGTTCCAGCAGGCGTGCTCTGCTATTGGCTGGCAGGTCACAGAAGGCTAGTAAAATAGAGTGGCGTGCAATGCCGGATGGCATGTCCCATTACCAGCATGTCTGTTATTTCTTTGGTATTTAGCTGGCAATATGGCGGCCGCTGGGATGTATTGGTTTGAAAGAAAGAAACGCAGTACACAATGCCGGGCAGATGCTGCCCTCCTTCAGAAAGACAGAGACGCGCACTGATGGCCAGGTTAGAGAGGAGGGGCACAAAAGAAGAGCCATACGTGAGGACGTGGAAGGAGGACAGTGCCTACAGATATATTTATTTGTGTGCGTGTGTGTGCGTGCGTGCTCAGGCGCGCATAAAACATAAGGTAAATACAGGGCCACTGGAAATATGCAGCAGAGGAGCACCACATTATGTGGCAGGGGTGACTAAATTATGCGGTAAGCAAAGTCAATTTATGCGCCATAATGTGCCATATTTTTGATGGTATTGCTTCATTATTTTTATTTTTTACACATGGAAATACTGTTTGGGCAAAGATTTCACCTCCTTAGTACCAATTTAATAACAAAATGCGACTTTTTTTGTTAAAGTCTGCAGATTATGCTGCAGATGCTGGATTATGTGGCAAATACCTCAAATCTATAATTATGTGAAAAAAGCAGTGGCTGCAGAATGCCATCATTCTAGTGGCTCTGTTGTGTAAATATCAGGGTTGGACTGGCCTATAGGGCCATCTGGCTATGCTCGGAGGGCTGGTTTGAGGGGTTAGTGTGTGGGCCAGTGTTCCAGCTGTTTGTAGGCCTGTTTTATGGTCTGGTGGGTCCGTTCTTACTGTTGATTTCCCCGATATTACAATAAACATTGCCTGCAGCAGGCAGAAGATACATGCAGGCTTCCCCACCTTGCAAATCACTTACGCAGCTTCTTTTTGCAAGTTTAAAACTGCCCAGGTATAGAAATCTGTGATATGATTCGTTAATGGGGGCCACTTTCATTTTTGGTGCCTTGGCCTATTTTCTGTCCGGTCCAACTCTAGGTGTTGGCAGTGCTTAATTTGTGCAGGTGCTTTCCGGTGCCAGCACTGGGGCTTATGACTGTATGCCACATGGTAGTGGCGTCTGCCAATTCAGGTACAAGCACAACAACTTCTGTTTATTATTTCCATTTCAATTTCCAATTATTAGTATTTGCCTCCAAAGCCATTCTTATAGCTTTGGGGGCCTGTAATAGTATGAATGGTCGCCCTTTTAAGAGTGTGATGATTAGTACTGTGTTGGTGCTGTCATTGGCAGTGCTGCCAGGGGCAACGGATGGTGCAAGCTCTAGTGTCCTCCTGTCGAGAGCCCTGGCACTAAGTTTTTTTACAAATTAAGCACTGGGTGTAGGACTGTAACCCCAGCCGCAGAACTGTCTCTCATGGCGCGGGTGAGATCCAACGCACGCAGTTGGAGAATTTGTGAAGAGGGTTAAAGCCAAATGTAAACATCATGCTTCCCTTCGTTCCCAGCGCAAACGCTAAGAGGCGCCTGAACTGGCATTGGGTCGGGTGACATCACATGGACGACACTTGCATCATCACATTTTAAAGTTAGCATTTTATGACTTAGATGTAATACAAGACCTGCCCGGTTGAGGTGCGTGGCTTTGGATCAGGATAGTCCCCCCACTGCCAAGTATGATGGATGTCGAACTTGTAAATTACACAGACAGTTGACAGGAACTGCCTGCGGTTACAACTATTCCATAATAGTGAATTTTGCTCAAAATAATTTCTCTTTTTTGTTGGTGTCTAAAAAAATAATTTTAAAGATTTATTTTATTTTAGTCAAAAAACTGAAATCATAATACAGAATTGAAGTGTCTCAACTAGTTATTAAGTTATTGAAGATTTACTATTTTATACTTTATGCAGTGAAGAGTGAATTCAAGAATAATTGGACATAGAGTCTGCAGAGAGATCCAGCACTCATAGGCCGACGAACCAGTCCGCCCAATGCTTTGTTCCCAGTTACAAAGGCTTCCCGGGCCCTCTGTGCAATAGGGGAAGATTAGGGGACAAGCGTTTCCTGGCCCTACCTAAGGCAGGATTTCCCACTTGCCACTATTCGAGCCTGGTCTTTTAATGGACTCTCCGGCCCCATGTGCGCTAGGAGACACCCTTTGGTTAACATAAGAATAGGGAATATCTTGGTTATGCAACCAACCTGATTTCGTTACCGGTGAGGTTTACGAGTCAATGAGAGTGCTGACCCACTAATTAAGGGATTTGCTATCTTGGATATTACGGGAAATGCTCTGGAAGATTTTGTTAGCTGCTGAGAAAAGGGGATGGGGCATGTTGAGAGACAGCTAATGAGTGGTTTAGGTTTCTCCCTACCATTGGTATGCCAGTCTTTACCCTTTTAGGAACCATCCGGTGTCTACTGCTCTCCGGTTTAAACTTGTGGGGACAAGAAAGCCAGAACCACACCTGTGAGAGAAAGAAGATCCCTGCCTTGTAAGCTGCATGCACTATCAGGAAAGTTGTCCCACAAGCCTTGATGATGGGGACTTTCTCCTAACTTACTTGCTGTGGGTAGCCTGTTCTCTGCTGTGGAGTCTGACACCCCCCCATGGTGTATGAAACTGAAAGGTCCTGGATAGATGTATCCCTCCTTTAGGGAGCTCTCAGCTAACTGGTGTAGCACCGGGAGAACTTTGTGGGTCTCTTAAAGGGAGTGCCGTGCACGATTCTTCAAGTGAACCGTGCTCTCTGTGGTGGTTTCTGAAGACACTAGAAGCAGAACCAGGCGGGAAGCTGCATTTGCCTTCTTTTTACCATTTGTACTCATTTTGACTCAATCTGCTGATTTGTGGAAGATATCTGAAATCTGCTCTTGTATTAACTACTATTATAGTCACCATAAGGACATTATGGTGGTGGACGTTGTGTAGACAATGGCTTCACCAGCATAGTATGTGCTAAGCAAAACGTTGTTGAATTTACAATTGTCACCCTTCTCTAAATAAGGCTATAAGATTTAGCGGGTGAGACACTTAGACACGATTCAAAATGGCCACAGCAAATTGTCTTTATGCAGCAAAGTCTCTAAAATGTAAATACACATTCGAGCAAGGGCCAACAGCAACCAAACTTGGTCAAATCAAATCAAATCAAGTCAACTTTATTTGGTTTCTTGCACAAAAACCATAAAAACACACAATGAATACAATAAAAAACTTCCTCAAATAAAAACTTGCCTCCTAAAATAGTGACACAGACTAAGTATAAAAGACAATATGGACAGTTAATAAGCAATAATATTGTCTTAAAATTTACAAAGTGCAGCATGCCAAAGAAAGAGTATTAAAACGCACAGATTAATCACAGCTAGATCTAAGCCTTACGGCAGATTTTGAAAAGCTAAGCACGTGGAAAGCTGTACTACCCGAAAGCATTAATGAAAAGATATACACACTTCCTAGATAAGTCGTAAAAACTGCAGAACATAAAGAAATGAAGCCTGTCCTGTGGAGACTTACTGTCGCAACCACAGGGCAACAGCCCCTGTCCCTTACATAGCCCTCTCGGGTGGGCGAGAAGAAGATGAAAAAGGCCAAACCGGAGCCTAGTCAATAAAACGCGATCGTAGGAGTTTACAAACCCCAGTAGATAAAGTTAGATCATCTGCATAGTTCTTGCAAAACGAAACGACATACACTAGGCTTCAAAAGCTCCTTAACTCCCCTTTCTGCTGTCTAAAAAAGCTTCTTTAATACCGACCAGATCCTTCTCGTTGCTCGATTCCGAGTTAAAGAAAAGGTCTGGTCTCCTCAAGTTCACTAAATACTCCCTGATGTATTTAAGCCTCTGAATATGAGAGGCGTGGTCAAGGGCCATGCAATCCTTTAAAACTAATGTATTTAATGACGTCCTGTTACTGGTCCAGATTTTTAACCATAATGAGAGGGGGCGAAAAGCCAACAGGTCAGTGAGGTAGCCCATACCCAGCTCTTCATGAACAAGAAAAGTGGAGGTGCCCTGAGGTACAGCTAATAGCCGCCTCAAAAAGATATTTTCAGCGATTTGAAGGTCATCAAGGACAATGTAGCCCCAGATTTCACTGCTTATACTTTTGTGATGCACTTGGCCCTATAGAGCTGCAGTACTGCCCCAACCGGTCTTTTACCTAATCTGGAGGAAAAGTTAAAAATAGCCGCGTTCGCCCGAGTGAGATCACTTTTCCTATGAGTTTTTAAGGGCCCCAAATTCATCTTGGCACCCAGCAGAACCCCCAGATAGGTAGAAAAAACACATCCTGGGAACCGGCAAGGACCCAACCTTTAAAAGTGTAGGGCCTACTCGATCAAACACCTACTTACATCACATAGGACTTAGAATTATTGACCAACATGTCCTGCTCTTCCATAAATTGGACAAACGAATTAGGCAACGTTTGCAAACCCCTCTCAGTCCAGGCCATCAGGACGGCGTCATCTGCTTAAAAAAGAACAAGAAGGCCACGCCTTCCCACCTGCGGATGATCCACCTTTGTCTCCAGTAGTACCTCTAAATTATTTATATATAGATTAAATAAAAAAGGGGCGAAAAGAAAACACTGTCGGACCCCTCTCTGTAAGAAAATCTGCTGGGCTACTTTAACATTTTTGGAGTATCTAACTTCCGCCTTTGTTTCTTGACGAAGATCTTGTAGGAAGAGGACAATATCCCTGTCCGCCCCATATATCCCTATCCACCCCCCTAATATCCCTGTCCACCCAAACCTAGTCATTGCACCCATAGGAATTATCCACCTAATGCCATTAGATCCATTTCCAATTACTACAGCCATTGAATTGAGTACACGTGGGACTAGACAAGGGTCTGTCTTGCAAACAAATGTGCAGAGAATGTAATCCATCTTGAAAGTGTCAGCTCTGATACTAGAACCCCAGTCCCAAAAGACCTGACACCAGGATTGGTGACTGTTCCTTCAGGGCTTAGATACACTTAGTCTTTCAAGCAAGAACTGTACCAAAGCCAGAAGCACTACCATGGTTCCCGGAACATGTGTTAGAAGGGGCATCATGTTCTGTGCCAAAGCTGAGCTCTAATGACTTAAATCAAAATAACCCATTCAAAGCAACCTACTTTCCTCCATACAGAGAAAATGACCACTGCAACATGTGTTTTGACATTAATGTGCACCGAAGCAGAGGAAAGAGTGAAAGAAAATAAGTGCCTGGGGAAGATACTGACCCACATGAGTAGAGCTGAAATGTACTTTTGATTTAGAGCAATATTACTTTTCCTAAATCACCACAGTGGGTTTATATCAGAGACCATAGGTACCTGCCTGCTGGTGCTACCCAGGGCAGCGGTCAGGCTCCCTCAGTGTGGAAAGCAGAAGGAGGCATAGATTATCAGCAGGTGTCTCTCAGCTTTGCTCAGCACTCAGCAGATCCCACTGCCAAGAGTCTGGCACTCATGTTGTCTTTCAAACTACAGAAAGATGCTTCCTCTCAGCTACCAGGCTCAGTGAGCAGCCCTGCAGCAGGACAACACAGCCACAGACAGAAGAAGACTGGAAGTGACAGTCAACTAAGCCTGAGGCTCCCAGAAGCGAGAGAGCTTCAGGAGAGAGCAGTGGCAGCCGGTAACGTTTGGAGGGAGGGGGGAGAATGGGACACGCACATGCACACATACACACTCACAGCCATGCATTCACACATGCGCACACACACACACAAACACATTCATTCACAACACTCACTACCAAACATTCATACATAAATGCACACAGGCATCAAACATTAATTAAAAAATAAGACACACACTTACCTGCAGCTCTGCCTTGGATGTCCCAGGAGGCTTGAACTGCTGCCTTCCCTCATTGGCCCAGCCCCAATGGGCCGGCTGCGCAGCTCCCACCAGTCCATGACATGGGTATGTTGCTCAGCCATGCCCTTTCAAAGCTCTGAGTTTTCCCTGTTCCATATGTGAGTAATTCACACAATTCATATTTTAGGTCCTGCATACAGACCTTTGTTGTTCAAGACCTATTGTCTCCAATTCAATAACACGAAGTGAGCAGGAACGGCCCGTGCATGAGAGAGCGGTGGGGCAGGGCGAGGGAGCGATTCGACAGACGATGGAGTGGGAAAAGGAATTATTTATTTATTTTCCCCTTGTTATCGTATGTCAAATCCCCACTCCCTCCACCCTTCCCCGCCGCTCCATCACCCCACTGCCCTTACCTGCATGGGCCGCTCCTGGTAGAGAGCACCTTAGGATAGCCCCTTGCTCATGGTTGGATAGCTTTATTATCTATCTCGGTTACATGCTCCTGGTTCATTGGCTTTCCTCCCTGTTCTTGTGTGTGTCCCGCCACTGGAGCATTGGTTGGTTACCATCCTTTTGACTGGATGAGTTCAATCCTTCCACTGCTAACATTGAGAAACTATTTTTAATTTGCTTTTCAGGGCTCCATGGGAGCGCATAGCTGTCTTCTCTTTCTCTCTCCTGCTCTCCCTCTCCCTGTATTGTCACCACCACAATATAGCCCTCCACCCGATTATCCTTTGCTCTCTTGCCCTTCTCATTCATCTTTTCGGGAACTATTTTTCAAATTTTTAAGTATTGTTAATAATATAAGGTTTAACTATAAATTGCAGCGCTGTGATGCTCTGCTGATGACCTAACATTTTACAGCACTGATGAGATGTGAAATCTACGTTAGTGGAAGTTACGCTTATGTCAGTTACATATAACTGGTGAATTTCCCTTTTTTTGGTTTATAAAACTGTAGTGCTTTTTCAGTGAATTTTTAAGTTTTTGTTTAACGTAAGAGCGTAAGTTAAAATCTTACTAGCTTCCTCATGTATAACTCCACTTCAACCTTTGTGTTTTTCTGAGAATTTAGACAGACGGTCGGAAGATAGATATAGATGTTTTACTAGTGTTATTAGTATTACTCATGCACTGAATGACATCTCCAGTGATGATAATATTGTCAGAATTGCCATGGTTATAACATTATTCGTAGGTAGTAGCAGTGGTAGCAGCAGTAGTAATTTTAGGATTATTCTTGACATTTTTATTAATATTATTACACTGATGATGCCTATTATTAGTACAATGTTTATAATCATTCATATTGTGGTTTAGGTTTGTGTGTGGCACATTGATAGTATGTGTTTATGACTTCTCTGGAAAAAATATGGCTTAAGTTAGTTTCCTTTAAGTTTTCTGATGATCACATTTGGTATTGACTTTATGCGAATATAAAACATACTTGTGAAAATACATATATAAACCAATAATTTTTCTGTTGTCTGCATTAACAACAGTTATATATTGGTGGATGCCAGAGAAAAAAATATTCAGTACACTTCCACAGCAGTGACCAGCTGCCATTTAAAAATATGTCTTTCTCTGATGGTTAACCATGCAGGGAGGTCTCATCTGTTCGCTGTTTTGCGTAGGGTGAAGCAGTCCCGCTGAGGTATCCGAGAGCTTCACATAAGAGCAAGACGTAGGGGCAGATTTACCAGTCCCTTGCGCCACTTTTGCGTCACTTTTCCCATGTTAAAAGTGACACAAAAGTGGCGCTAGGGGCTTGTAAATCTGCCCCATAGGCTTTAAAGGGTAAAGTATTCTAATACAGATATACAGACATTTTGGAAACCTAGAATAAGGTGGTGCATGTATTCTTTACTAATAATGCAGATCAGGCAGGCAGATTTATACTCTGACATGAGGTTAGACAGGCTTGTGACTCCAGGTACCCATTTTATGCCTGGCACGCGGCTGTTAGTGATGTTTTTGACTCCTTATCTGTCAGCTCATTTGAGGTTCCTTGCAGAGATCTCAAGAGTGTCCATGTTCGGTGAGAGCATGAACATCAGTGTATCAAAATGCCAGGGGTACTGGAAGCGACTTCCAGCACCCTGTGACCTCCCGTGACGTCACAGGGTTCATCCCTAGTTTCACCGTTTGGCTCCTCTGCAACCTCCCATTGGCTGCTGGCAGATTGCTGCTCGAGTGGACCTGGGAGCGGGGGTGGGGGGGCGGGCAGGGGAGTGCTTGTAAATAATCACCACTTCTACTTTTGTTACTGGGGGGCGATATTGCAGCACTGTGACAGTGACAATACCGGCCCCACCCCTACAACTCACCGGAGATATGCCTGGTGCCCGCAACGGCCAGTCTGGCCCTGGTTAGAAGTCACACAAAGAGTGGAAACCACGGCTCTTGGGTCCCTGTTTACTTTCAGTTGCTGCCAGTGCCCTCATTGCCTGTGGAAACAAGGGTAGTGACAGTAGTTCAGAGGTACCAAGTAGTAGCAGAAACCTCTGTTCCACCCAAAAAGGGTGAGACTTCCACCTGTAGAAAACCTCAATATTTTTTGCTCTGAGGGACTTCTACACTCCCTACTGCTCAGGGCTGCCCTTCAACCTAAGCAGTACCATAAACAACCACTGCTAGGAAGCCATGCCCTGGTGTTCCCCAGTGCTGGGCATTCCCTTAGACCAGTGGTTCCTAACCTGTGGTCCAAGGACCCCTGGGGGTCCGCAAAGCCTACTAAGAGGGTCCTTGACAGCTTAGAAAATTACATTATATTAACAGATTAATAAATACACAAAATTGAAAATTGGAGACTAAGGGCCTGATTCTGACTATGGCAGTCCAATGGACCGGTGTAGCCACAGTGGTGGTGCAGGCACTGTCGCACTGGTGGTCAGACTGCCCTATTACAAGTTGGACAGTCGGACTGCCATAGGATCGGCGTAACCGCCAGGGACCACACATTTCTGGCAGTGTTGCGGCAGACTTGAGGCCGCAATACGCTTGGCGGTGCCACATATTACGAGATTACTCTGCCACTGTTTTCATGGCGGTGAGCCTGCCATGAAAACTGAGGCAGAAAGGAAACAAAGGGGCCATACAGGGCCCCCTGTTGCCTCAGGGTCATGAGGTATATGCAGGGGGCACATGTTGTGCTTCCTGTGTGCATGCACTCTAGTTCCTGCTCGGTATGGACTGAAGAGTCCATGCCCTGTAGGAACTGTTTTTGATGCTCCCATTGCGGTGCCCTTTTTTAGAGGCACTGCCGTGGGAGCGACAAAGAAATGCCCAACAGACACCGGAAAACTCGCAATCTGACGAACGGTGCTCGTACAGCTTTGGCGTTGTGGGAACAGGCCAACGATGTGGCTGCCCCACTCCCACAACTGCCAAACTCATAATCGGGTCCTTAGTTTGTATCCTCAGATTGGTTCGTGGGAGCGGTGCAAGTACATCAAACAAGTTATTGTATAGATGAGAGCCTCATTTGAGATTAGAAAAGCTCCAACCTTCCCATTAAAATTAAAATGTTGATTTTGTTTTATATTTGTGAATGTAATCAAATATTTCATCATTTGTGCATTTATGTGATGAATGCTAGCTTCTTTATTTTTTGTGTATTATTTTGCGGTTCAAATAATGGTAAAATGCTTAGGTCGGGGTGTCTGGCTTTCAGTAATGACTCAGTGTGGGTTCCTGGATTCCAATAATGAGTCAGTGGGGGTTTCTGGGTTCCAGTAGTGATTAAGTGGGGGTCCACAGAAGTCCAACGGTTAATTACCACTACCTTAGACAGTAAGAATACTTTCCTGTTGATACACAGGGCTCCTTTTTATTACCCACTTTTTTCTTAACTTCTGCAACTTGTTACATCAGGAGACCAGTGGTACTGTAATAAGAATATCATTTAACATTTTAGAGGTAATGCCATTGTTTCATGACTGGTGAGTAGTGATGTCAGAGTATCACAAATAGGCCGTTATTACTTATCATATTTATATACCTGTTTCAGCTTGCACCACCTATGCTACAGCAGTAATCACTGGGAAGTGCTACATATCTAACCCCTTAAATCATTGAGAAGACTTGGGAATAGTAACTCTTCTCTCTTCATGACTTGTTTCTAGATACACCAGACACATGCCAGCAGGGCCAGCTTTAGGGCGGTGCGACCGGTGTAGCCGCACTGGGCGCTAACCTGGAGAGAGGGCACTAAACTCAGGGGGAAGGGCTGCTCTTAGCAATAAAATAGGATTTAAAAGCACCTGCTGCAGTGTTCCTTGTGCATCCGGCTTTCATGCAACAATAAAAATGTCAAGATAACTCTTGTCAGTAACATTCCTACTAGAGAGAGATTGGAGTTTTGTCTAGCGGCAGTTTTGACACGCCATAAAGTAGCACAGAGGGTTAATATGCCTGTTGCAAACAACCGATCTGTATCTTATGTTGATAGCTGAGTGAATTAGTAAAGCAAGCCTTTCCCAGTTCTTTAAAACAAATGAAATGTATGTGAGAGGTGGCTATAGAGAGACGAGGGGCACTTTTGCTGGGTGGTAGTGAGGGAATCCGAGGAGGAGATCATAGGGGTAGGGGCAAAAACGGATTGTCCCACCAGGCACCACAAGTGCCGAAGCCGGCCCTGTGTGCGTGCATATTTTGTGATTTTGTGTGCACAAATCTTCCAGCAGCTCCCTGACACTGCAGGGTAAAGCTTGTTTTTTAAATGAGTTAAGGCACGAAAATCAATCCATGCCATCCTTGCAGTAATAGCATTCAAACACTTTAATCTGTTCATTTTCGACCATTAGTTCACTTCCTGGTTGGATGAGTCACTCAGCAATTGCCTTTGCTTCCAAGCCACCTACTGTAATGAACAACAAATATCGCTTTTCTGAGTTATAATGCATAAATACTTTAGGAATACCCTATATTGAGTCAACAGCCAGAAGGGAAGAGCAAAGCATGAAAATGACACTTTAATGTTTATTTGCCCGTTTTTTTTCCCTGGGAGGATCTCCTCCATCTACACCCAAAACATTTCGTACGTGTTTCCCGCCCTTTCTCACTCAGCATTTACTCCAGCTGATGATAGGAGTAACTTTAAGACTGTTTTCCGATTATGAAACTAACGCAAATATTTGGTTTGTGGATTTTGGTCAAATTTTAGAGGAGGACCCGCTCTGGGTACAACCACAGACCTTCCCAAGTGAGAAGACTTTCTCATACAGCACTCTGCCATTCTGGGGCCGTATTACGGAAGTGCCCTGAGGACGCAACAGCCGTTTGCGCTCTCCATGGGCCATTTGGTATTACAGAAGGGGCCGCAGGCGTTTGTGCGTCCCCTTCTGTAATACCGATAGCACTGGTGCACATAGAGCACCAACGCTATCATCAGAGGGCGTTTACTCATTTACATAGGGGCGTGGCCCCATGCTAATCAGGGAATCCCTCTGCCTCTGCCCCACGCCGTATTATAAACGTGGGCGCAGAGCTAAAGAAGCTGTTAGGGGGAACACTGATAGTGTGCTCCCCGAGAGCAGTCCTCTGGAGTGGGGAAGGGAATCCTAACAACCCCTCAGACATCCCCTTGCAGGCGGTTGCAGTCACTCACTGCACCAGCCTGCAGACGGGTTGCCACCTGCACAGTGAAACACAGAGCGGCTGATTCAAAGCCATGGAAATTTGCACTCATGAATGAAGCGCACCTCACTCAAACTTAGCTGCACATCTTGCTTTGTGAATCGTTTGTTGATGAGTGCAAGCCTTTGGATAGGGCAATGAAAGGGCCCACCTGCCTCTATGCACTAATCATCTCCATTAAGGTCAGCCTAAGGTTAGAGCAGAAACTAACTCAGCTAGTTCCAGCAAGACATAAAAAGCAGCAATGCCCTTAATTCCACTAGGGAATAATGCAATATCCACAACAAAATACCTATGTTTTGACTATGTGCACAGCTGCAAAGTCATCTGAGTAACAACTTCATTTTTTAAAATAGTTTGTGCAAAGCCAGACTGGGGTACGAAAGCAGCCCTGGCAAAAATGCTCAAACCCGCCCATCCACCTTCACCTCCTTCCGCAATCTTGTGCTTTCCATCCACCCAATCCTCTCTCTTTCTCTCTTCTCCCTGTCTGATCTCTTTCCCTCTACTTTTTGCCTCCCTCTCTCCCTTTCTCGAAGCTTCCTGAGCCTGGAGAAATTAACCTCGGGGAGTTGGGGAAAATGACTGAGGCCCCTACAATGATCATCTACCCTAAAAAACCGGCCTCAATGGCTCCAGCCCACTGGGGAAATGCCAAGTCGAATAAAGGCCCTGTCTGGCCCTGAGTTTGTGAGATTTGTGAAGTGGGTGGTTTGTGAAGTGTAAAGGCAGCGTTATTGCTCTATCATGGCGGCAGGTAACCATTCCTGCGCCTGCTCCACGAAGTGAGTCCCAGCAGATTGGCTGCCATTAGGGCCAGACTAGCCATAGCGGGCACCGGGCATTTTCCCGGTGGGCCAGAAGGATGGGGGCCTGTTTTCAAGTGGTGAGGGCTGGCTTTGTTACTCAGGCCGGTTTTCGGTCCCCAGTAACAAAGCCGGCAGCAGTGCTAAAACAGAAGCAGTGCTGCTTCTCGCTAGCATCCTCCCTCCCCCAAAACATTGAACCTTTCCACCACCAGAAACAACTTACCTGAGGAGTATGTCGCGCTCAGTTGAGAGCGAGTTTATACTGCAGTGGCCCTGCCCTTTATGGAGGGAAATCCTGCTGCAGGAAATCATCTCTCGCGACCGGAGAGGTGGTTGAAACTTAATCTCAAGTGCAGTCGGTAAACTTCATCTACCCTCAGTTCGGAAACTTCATCTGCCCTAAGTTGGGAAACTTCATCTGCCCTCAGTTGGGAAACTTCATCCGCCCTAAGTTGTTGGGAAACTTCATCTGCCCTCAGTTGGGAAACTTCTTCCGCCCTCAGTTGGGAAAACTCATCTACCCTCAGTTGGAAAACTTCATCTACCCTCAGTTGGAAAAATTAATCCGCCCTCAGTTGGGAAACTTCATCCGCCCTCAGTTGGGAAACTTCATCCACCCTCAGTTGGGAAACCTCATCTATCCTCAGTTGGAAAACTTCATCTACCCTCAGTTGGGAAACTTCATCTGCCCTCAGTTGGGAAACTTCATCTACCCTCAGTTGGGAGACTTCATCTACCCTCAGTTGGGAAACTTCATCTACCCTCAGTTGGGAAACTTCATCTGCCCTCAGTTGGGAAACTTCATCTACCCTCAGTTGGGAGACTTCATCTACCCTCAGTTGGGAAACTTCATCTACCCTCAGTTGGGAAACTTCATCTACCCTCAGTTCGGAAACTTCAGCCGCCCTCAGTTGGAAAACTTCATCTATCCTCAGTTGGAAAACTTCATCTACCCTCACTTGGGAATCTTCATCTACCCTCACTTGGGAAACTTCATCTACCCTCTGTTGGGAAACTTCAGCCGCCCTCAGTCAGAAAACTTCATCCGCCCTCAGTTGGGAAACTTCATCCATCCTCATTTGGGAAACCTCATCTACCCTCAGTTGGAAAACTTAATCTACCCTCAGTTGGGAGACTTCATCTGCCCTCAGTTGGGAGACTTCTGCCGCCCTCAGTTGGAAAACTTCATCTACCCTCAGTTGGGAGACTTCAGCCGCCCTCAGTTGGAAAACTTCATCTACCCTCAGTTGGAAAACTTCATCTACCCTCAGTTGGGAGACTTCATCCACCCTCATGCAACGCAAAGTCTTCCAACTTCACCTGAGTTTGTGGAAGAAGTTTAAGTTCGCACACCTTTGAGGTTATAAAGTTTATTTATTTAATTTAACACCTTTTTCCGAAACACAATGGCTGTGTGGATGAATAGAAGACATTGCTCAGAAAACCCAAATGATTTTTAAGACAGAACCAGGCTCTGCAGTTCATGGGTAACCAGTGAAAGGATTAAGGCATAAACCCATTCAGGCAAATGGAAAAACCTGCTTCAGACAAAATGATGCTGAGGCGTCCTTAAGCTGTAAATATTGGTATTCTCAAAGTCTTTTTCTGTCACTATTTGTGCAGATGACACAAAATTGAGAATAGTGGTAGCAACTAAGCCATATTTAAATAAACAGCTTTTGGTATTCTTACTAGCTTGGGGTAACCTTATCATAGTCGTAGCAAATATCATCTGGTTCTTAACTTATAAGAAGCGTTTAAACAGGTGATAGATAACAAGCAGGCTGCTTTTTGATGAGGTGGGCACACATGACACACAAGGGCCTCATTGAGCGGAGGGTGGTACAGGACACCCGCTACATTTAGAGCGTGGTGAATGCAGGAGCCCCTATCCGTTCCCTCACTGGGAAAGCCCTTGCAGCAGACGTGGGATCAGCAAAAATGGAGTTGGAGATATCCCTGTCCTCTGTTCTGTCTGCCACATCTACCATGGTGGTCTACCATGGTGGTCTACCATGGTGGTCTACCATGGTGGTCCAAAAGAGAAAAGGTTCAGATATGACCCTACACTCCAGGACAAAATTCCAAGCACTAGAATGGAAAAAACACTGCTTTGGAGGAGGTCACTGGAAAGATCTGCCATCTCATGGAGGGCCTACTGTTGTGTCTCAGACATGACAGGGAGGCAAAGTTTGTGTGAGACACTTAGTAAGTTACCATCATGTAAAGAGCCATTCACCAATGCATAGAATGCTCCTTGTGAGCGTCAGCATTGGGAAGAACTGGCGCACCTTCAGAAGAATAGAAACATCTATTGGAACAAGCATTCTCTTCCACCCTCCTCCATCAAGAGTCCCCTACAGTGGGATTGGTTTCCACAACGGCAACAGTCAGAAGCCTTCATCCAATGCTTGCGCTGCTTACAACGAGGTGGCAATCATAATGGCTGCTGTAAGTATCAGTTCCATGCACGCTGGGCCACATCAAATCAATTTTAGCAGCGGTGGGAAACTCAGCACTGGCCATTTTCTACCTTGTCTTGAATCAAAATGTACTCCGACCGACTGGCCCAAACTCATGTTCTCACGCTGGTCATTCAATACAAGTGATATTATAGCATGGTCGTGGAATACAAATGTCACCAGAGAGCCGCCTTGCTGCAATGCATATTTGCCCAGAGCCAGTGAGGACTTCCCTGGTATGGGTGCAATCTCTGTGATGTGATCTGGAACCTTCATGTTAAGTTAGCAGACTGTGGCCTTGGATTAGGTGAGCAGAAAGACTGCTTATGTTCATTGGAGGCTCCCAGAGACAGGGTGCAAAAACACACACATAGAAAGATACAGAGACACACTAGCAAACACACAGACACGACAAATTCACATGAAAAGTGCGTACACACACCAACACACATGTACCATTCGACTTACATGAGAAAAATAGTCGTGCGCTGGTCAGTACGTTAAGGCAGACAAACAATTTTGGGGGAATTTATAAAAACACGACATTTGAATTGTGCACCACACTTACATCAGAATGTTTTAAGCACCCGCATCTAATAAAGAGTGGGAAAGAGGGCAGTGGCGTAGATAGGCCTTTTGCTGCCCTTGCTACACCACTGAAAGAGGACCAATTTGGCCATTTCCTACTGGATGTGCGTAGGAAGATATCCCAAGTACCCATGTACCATGAACACATATACAATACAGAAACAAAGTATAGAAAGCTATGCAAGCATCATTTCATGTATGTGTAATGCAAGCATTGTGTAGAGTTGGCCTGAATGTGTCTTAATAGGTATTTTTAAAGAGTTAACCTAGGTAATAGCATTGGAGCTCTGCCGGGTAGGGTCTAGGAGTGTGTTTGAAGGGTCACTCACAGAATGCAGAAGGGTGAAGGTAGGAAGGATCTATAACAGGGTTCTCCAAAGTTGGTCCTGGAGGGTTGGATCCATGCCAGATTTTTCAGATAACTGCATTTATCTAAATGGGGATATGCTTAAAATCTGGCATGAATCCAGCTCTCCAGGACCGACTTTGGAGAACCCTGATCTATAGTTTTGAGATGTAATATTCTTTCAGGAGATGAATCTTTACTTGCCTCCTCAACACTAGCGGGTTGGCACAGTTCTGATGTTAATGAGCATCCTGGGAGAAGACACAGTTTTAAAGGGGTCATTTAGTGAATGATGTCACAATAGACTTCACAACCCAACCAGAAATCATGAGACAAAGAGACATACTTGAACCCATATTATTGGTGATTATGGAACCCATAATGTTGTTGATTATCAAAATCTTTCTACTTTTGACTAAATTAACCCTTTAAAAAACAGGTGAAACTGTCCACTGTCCTTGAACAAGTCAACAGGTGATGAGTGAGCATTGACCAAGGTCTGTCCTGACCCTAGCACACCAGCACCCGCTGCTACCTTCAGTCTCCACCTCTGTTCATATTTAATTTCCATTGCATTGCCTCGTGTGCTGCCTTTTCATTTGTTACACAGTAATATCAACAATGAAGTAGAGCAAAACATATATTATGCAAATAAAGTGCTCATTTACTCGGTCAAGTGAATTCCTCTCCCAGTGAGCCCTGAGCGTGGAGGTGATCTCTGACAGAGGGATTGGGGGCAAAGTAGAGGGGAAACCAGACAGGAAGGGCTGACAAGGAACAGACTGTAGCATGATCACAAACATGAGTATTTGTCACATTTCCACTGGCAGCTGTCAGAAGCCCAGCTTCTGACGCTAAGCAGTCATGTCAGACAATTAAGTAGGTTTTCAAGCCATCCAACTGTGTGCCAGACAGCCACCATTTTGTAATTTAAGAAACACTGTTTTTCTACTTGTTCAGGTTTAAAAAAAAAATATAAAAAATTATATATATATATACATGTGATCAAGGCCTCCTGCAGGCCGAAACGCGTCATGGCGGCTGTGTAAAGTTCCTGTCCGTAAATAAATAATTATTTGAAGCACTCAATTTGGGTCCGTGTTCGTCTCTGCGCTTGGATTGTGCGCGCTGGAGGAGGCGATTTCTGGCGACATATATATATATATGTACATATATATTTAGAGAGAGAGAGATAGATATAGTTATATATATTCTCTGGTCGAAAGAATTATAGATGAGATGTGGTTTTAGCAGTCAGCACTGCGGCTACCTTACGAAAGTAATCAGCGGAATAAATTAGAGGGCAGGGAACACAACATATCAGCTTGTTGCCTAGAGCGGTACAAATGAGGGAACTTTGCTGAATGTGAATTGCAGGCTTTTTTTTGTTAAAATAAACAAGCATTGCACATAAGCCAGCTGTCGGCTTCCAGTAGAGTCTGCCGCAGCTTTGCAACAAGCAGTTTCTATCAGCAAAGGTTTAAGCACACACTAGGGACAGTTGCCGACACATCAGAAGATTGAGAATTTAGTAGTGTACTCATGGTGTGTGGCCTCGCTCCTTGGTGGCATAGAATGGATGCAAATTGGTGAGACCTATCGCAGTCTGCCAATACCATTTTCCTGCCTACATCATGGCCCTTCTATAGGCTTCTGCTTTACACCATACATCTGGGAGAACTAGAAAGGAGGGAGTGAGCACGTATGGTACATAGACTGAAAAAGGGAAGCAAGCTAGGTATATTTGTAGAACAATCATGGCTTTTCAATGTGTATCTCAAAATGTTTTGTACATTTACAGTAATTTGCATGTTGATTAAACACATAGCTAGACGAGTCGTCATGTCTATGCGTCCAGGATTCATTTGCTGCACTCATTTAGACGTCTACACACAGGCAACTAAGCTTGATAAGGTAGCAAAGGACATCAAGTTTTATGATAAAAAAGTAGCCTATCCTTACCTCCAGGAAGGATACTACATAAGGGAACAGCAGGGCACCTTCGCGAGCAGAGGGAGGAGTGGTTTCAGAAGGTATACCACCTTCTCGGGATCGTCACTGGGGAGCAGTTCTGACAGTGACATAGAACGTCCAGGCCCCAGTGGAGCAACCTCCGCGGCGGGATCTAACTACCCCAATCAACAGCCCTTTTTTAGCAGAGGAACCATGGTGGGGGCAACGAGGACGTGGCCGCCCCTGGGGCAGACCCAGGGGGTCCAGAGGACAAATGTGGAATCAAGGGAGAGGCCAATCCAAGAAACAGACACACTTCCAAGAATCTCATGGGGAAATACAGACACGCCGCCAGCATTACAGATGGTGATTCATAAGTCAGACAACCCCATAGTCAATCTCTCTGACCATATACTCACTCCTAATGAGCAAGGGATTCTTGCCAAGGGTCTCTCCTTTGTCCCCACTTGTATGCCCAATGACTTTAACTTGAAACTTGAATTGCACCATTTCTTCCGGAAAGTCCGTCTAAAACAGTTCTTCTTAAAAACCCCTTACAACCCGGTCTTCTCAGGTAGTGGTCTTCGACCACCATCTAAGTTCAATCCCCCAGTACATGCGGTACCGCACAAATTACTGGCGTATGAGCAAGTGGTGATGAGGGACGTTGAGAAGGTATCATCGAAACGCCAATATGTTAGATATAACATAACCAGAGAGGAACGAGATGCCCTAGAATCCTTGAAGGTGAATGGCAACATTGTAATCAAACCCGCTGACAAGGGGGGTGCCATTGTGTTGCAAAACACAGAGGATTATAAGAAAGAGATCCTCTCACAACTAGCTGTTGAAGGTAATTACTCTAGGCTCAATAAAGACCCGACACAGGACTTGGGCAAGCTGATAAATAAAGTGACAAAAGATGCTCCGGGAGAAGGCTTTTTGAACAAATTGGAGTATGAATATCTAAACAAGAAACATCCGAGACTACCCACAATCTACACCCTCCCCAAAATACACAAACGCATGAAAGACCCTCAGGGGAGACCAATTGTCTCCGGCTGTGGTTCTATTCTAGAGCCTCTGTGTAAATACATTAATGTTTTTCTAAAACCTTTAGCAGAGAACACTGCCACTTACCTAAGGGATTCCATGCAGACTATCCAACTAGTGGATGATTATCCCTTTGATTCCAACACCCAAGTGCTTGTGACGATGGACATAACTGCCCTGTACACCAACATTCCGCAACATCTGGCACTAAATTGTATGGAACAGGCTCTCAACACCAGACCTGCACCCCATCCAGTTCCCACAGAATTCATCATAAAACTTCTCGAGATTGCCATGACCAGGAACTACTTTAATTTTCAGGGACAGTTTTTCAATCAAACCAAAGGCGTAGCGATGGGGGCTAGCTTTGCTCCTAACTTGGCTATTATTTATATGAACCATTATGAACAGCAATATATCCTTAGCGATCTTAACCCATACAGGGAGAATATATAAATATGGCGCCGTTATATTGATGACGTGCTCATCATTTGGCGTGGTGATGTTGAAGATCTTCAAAGGTTCCATCAGTGGCTCAATACATGTTCGAGGGACATACAATTAACTATTGAATTCAATAGAGAAACCATCAGTTTCCTTGACATTCTTATAAAATCTGAGCAGGGCAAACTCCACACTAGCCTTTATAGAAAAAGTAGTGAAAGGAACACTTTACTACGGTATTCTAGCCACCATCCTCGTAACCTCAGAGATAACTTACCTTTCGGACAGTTCCTGAGGTTACGTAGGAATTGTTCCAAAAAGGAAGACTATTTTGAAGAATCTGCTGGTCTTCTAGCACGTTTGATTGATCGGGGCTACCCTATTAGACTCCTTAAAAAAGCTCGGAAAAGGGCATGGCATAACCATAGGGAATTGCTTCTGATCCCTAAATCTAAGGAAACCACCAAGGCAGAACGGCTGGTGTGTGTCACAACGTTCAGCACAAAGAGTAATGACATCAAAAAGATATTGAATAAACATTGGCACTTAGTGTCGGATGAATTGGGTAGCATACCAACGCCTTTGCATGCTTTCAAGAAAGGCAAAAATGTGAGAGTTCACGTGGTTAAATCTCTACTACCCATGGCTCAGAATGCTGGTCAGACCACCTTATGGGGTATTCCGGCGATTGTGGGACACCATAAGTGTGGTTCCTGTAAAGCCTGTTCCTTGACCAAGGAAATCAGTGAATTTGCGCACAATGAACAGGTACACATTTTGAAGGACTTCAGTAACTGTAACTCCTCAGGGGTCATATATGCAATTGTTTGCCCATGTGACTTCATGTATGTGGGACAGACGACTCAAAAAGTTAAATGTCGCATCCTTCAGCATTGTAGCCGTATACGCTGCAAAACAGTGGGAGCACCCTTGGTTGACCATTTCACGAGTTTTGGTCACACTGCAGACAGCTTGAAATGGTGGGTTATTGAAAAGATCAAGCCCAATCCCAGGGGAGGGGACTTCAGCATGATACTAAACAGAAGGGAGTGTAGATGGATACATTCCTTAGATACAGTTAACAGAGGATTGAATGAACTGGAGGAGATTAATAGACAGATCTCCATTATGAGCAATGGCTAATGGGGTCTGTGACTGTTCTTGATTCAGGTATACTGCTCATGGTTACAATTGGTCAACAATGGATAACTAAACCTATATATTGACAGCCGATGGACTGTCTAATTGTATGTTTGTTTGACGTGTTATTATCAGTCCAATTGTTCAATTTATTTGGTTATCCTTCCTAATCATTCATTATAATGGCATATTGATGTACCCCTCTATTGTTCATGGTTACAATTGATCAACATTGGATAGCTAACCCTATATATGGACAGCCGAGGGACCTTCTAACTGTATGTTTGTTTGATAAGTATATGTACGTGTCACTATCAGTCTAATTGTTCAATTTGTTTGTTTATCCTTTTTAATCATTAATTGTAATGACATATAAATAAGATATTGTTGTTGATATTATTGTGAGATTATGTATTCACAATTGTTTCTAAACCGCGAGATTGTACTCCCCCCTTCTCCCATGTACCATGGCGTTCTGGGACCTCAGTTTCTTATAAGGCGCACCTTGCAATTATAATTCTAACTTAATCCCCGACTGTGCATTGGGCTTTAACCTACTTACGGTTAAGTCATACATTGAATATTATCACTCACTCTGTCCTTATTCACTACGGATGTTTCCGCACACCTTGACTATACTACAATTGTACGGCTCCGGTGAGTCTTTCCACCGTGACATTCATCGACGCACCGTCACTACGTGAACGGTTGCCCGGTGACTCTATATACTTAGAGCCTAACGCGCTCCCGCCACTCTCGGTTGAGACGCTACAGGAAGCACGTACCTATATGGACGCAGGTAAGAGTTTGCGAGGACCCTTTCCAGTGATTCAGGTTGCACCGTTGGGAATCACTTACTCATACTCCCCACTCTGTTTCCTTACAGCGCGCCCAGCGGCTGGAAACGAGATGCCCAAATGAATTCCGTTTCCTTTCCCTTAAATAGAAGGCCCGAGACACTGCACAATTGATTGATTCTACAACTGCAGGTAATGTTGATACCTATCAGTTTTATGCCCCCGGTACTGTAGGGAGAGCGAGTTAATCGCTGACCCGCACCTTCAATATTTTCACTTCTGCTTACTTTCAGCTCGACAGCCTGTGGAATTAACTAGACAGGACTGCATACAAGTTAATTGAATTATTGTGACTCGCGATCTGTGGTAGAGTCAGACCTGGATTCATATTAGGTAAGCCTACACCCCCTCTGACTGGTGTTTAATTGCACCATCAATGCAACATCCTCATCACCCCTTCTCATTATTTCAGACACAGAAGTCAAGTCGAGGACTACGTCAGGTTGCCCCAATCCCCCCCTGTTGTCCTGAAGAAGACCCGCACGGTCAAGGTCTCAAAATACCTCTGTACCCTGAGACGGGTCGAAACGTCGACACCCCCTTGTTGTTAAGCCTGGTATACGCCATTCCCCAACGTGCTACAACATGAATTAAATTCTGTGTATGAAATATCCAAAACTGTTTGTTGATATGTTCAAACGTTACCAGGACACCTTTTACGGTGAATTATAACCGTGTACTCTGTAAAGGTTTTTAATAATTGTTCTATTGTTTTCCTAATCTTCTGCCTCTACACATTCACTTCTCAGCACTCTCGTTTTATGCACGTTCCCTCTGGAGCAACCATGCGCCGAACATTTTGCAATTTATACTCTCTTTGTAAATAAATATTGATGAATCAAGTACTGGATGTTGCATTGCTTCATGTTAGAATACTATATTGAATATTCTGAGCTACCCTAAATGATCTCTCTTAGCTCTAAACTTGAAAAGATATAACTGAATGACATTATTGTGTTGTGGTAACTATTGAGTTAGGACCCTTGTTTTTTGTATTGCACTCATTTAGAAGCACTTTAGGTAACATTATACAGTGTGTCAAATTTTCCCAACACTAACTCTAAAAAAATATCATTCTTGACACTAGAGAGCCTAAATATCATCTGTTATACCCGCCATCTTTGTTGTTTCTTCCCCTGTCTTTTTTTGCTCCTGAACTCCTGTTTTTGATTGTGTGCTGTATTTAGTTTTTAGGGTTTTTGAACACTGGGCTCTTTACCACTGCTGATCAGTGCTAAAGTATAAAACAATATCATTCTTGACACTAGAGAGCCCAATTGTCATCCATTTTCTATTTGGTGAATGTTGTCAAATAGATCCTTCTGTGTTTCACCATCACTGCAAAATTGTAGTCCTACTTCTGTGTCAGTGGCTCCTTGTGGTTTCCATTTGTCAAAATCTGGCTTCCCTTGTAAGAGAAGGATTTAAGGAGGAATCTACAATGTAGAGTATCCAATCAGAACCAGGTGTATTTGATAGAGACCCCACAGGTCTGGATCAAGGCCAGATTTCAATGATATCCAGGCTAGGCAATTTGCATGTACACTGGGAGGATGAAGGCTGCAGACTCAATGCTAGTGGTGTGTATATGCTTGTACTAGCAGCAACTGCTCTTAGCTTGCGGAGGGTTAGAATACAAGACTAAACAACCCCAATTAGAAAATACAATTAAGACAATGAATCAAAGTATTATGGGAAAAATTACATGAATTTGAAATAGAGAAAAGATGTGTGTTTCCTTAATGAATTTGGAAAAATACAGTACTCCAAAATGCAGCATATAACAAATATTCAAAGCCACAGAGAAAGTTTTCTTCATTTTGTGCAAAACTAGAAAACTTAAGGCGTAGAATTACAAAGTGCAGATCTGATGATTGAAGTGCTCTGACGGTACACTTATAAGAGAAGTTCACACGTGTTTTGTTCCTAGTGGAGCTTTTTCAAGTCTGAATACATATATATCATCAATTTGTGAGGATTCTATATTTGAAATCAAAAAAGTCTAGAATGAGCAGAAGACGAAGCAAAATAGCTGCAAAATGTATTTTGGTGGTAAAAGGAAAAAAGCTTTATAAAGTAGTAAGAAATGCAAGTCTAAAATTTTAAAGAAAGCCAAAAAAACATGTTTGTAATCACAAGCAAAGAGAGAGTTAGATGAGAGTGGCAATTGGATGTGCCCATAGAGACATACCCGATAAAGAAAGGATGAATCTATTGTAGGCTTTACAGAATGTCTGGTGAGCTGGGGTAAAGTAATGGCTATATGAAGAATAGGAAGTGAAATGTGTAAATGGACAAATGGAAATAAACTCAGAGTGGAGACCAAAGGCGATATATGCGGGAAATCGAAGAAAATCATGTAAAATCAATGACCTAAATCCTGGGCCAAAAGGAATAGTTGAAAGTGTCTATGGTAGTTAAATACGTTTGTAAAATGTCAATAAAAAGGAAAGCTAGTATAAACAGTAAAATGTAAAGGAGGTAGACAACTGAATATTTGGGTACATAAAACGCAGTGCTTCAATATTTAAGGACTCAGGAGTTGATATCTAGGAGTCTGTCCTGAAGAAGGGCTGCTCGCCTACCACAATTTTATTTTTCTTGAGCTCTGACCGTAGAAGAACAAAATTTTGAGATCCTCAGCACAAAGACACTATTATTTGTGTAAAGCTCATACCATTTGAAGAACACATTAATAGCTGTAAACAGGGCTTTATGTGGACCGGGTCCCTCTGGGTCCTTGTACCCGGCAGTAGTGACATTGAAACGGGTACCTAGCGGGCCCTATATTTGCGTCCTTAACTTTACAGACAAAAATACTGTACAATTTCTAAGCAATGACTGTAAAATAATCCACGTCAGTGATGTAGTTCTGTTTATATTTCACATTCTACTTAATCTTTCATTCTTTCTTTTTCCAGGATGTTGTGTTTCTGTAGTTTTATTTCATGCAGCACATCACTCTTGTATAGTACATACTTTGGACTGAGTCGCCTCTAGCTGTTTAGAACCAGCTACGATAGATAACTCTGAGGGCCTATCATGATGGGCTTGCTAGCACAGGGCGGAGCCGAGAACCTGTTATCGTGTGCGTGCTGTGTGTATGGTGAATTCATTATCCCGTTAACTCTCTTAATTAGCACATTATTTCAGACAGCAGAGCTCTGAAACAGAAAACAGCAAACCTTAAATGTAGCAGATACAGAATTTCAGAAAGATGTGTGGAGAAAAAGGGTGTTGAACAAAGACCGGCGGAGTAAAATAGAGTAAAGTGGATAACTGTAGTGATCGAGGTACTCCAAAGAACACTTCTCTTTGCATAGACCTTATTAATTGTTAATTCACAGCTTAATAGTATCAGAATTGAAGCATTTTCAATATTACTTACAACTTAACCATTGCTGTCAATCATTTATCTTAAACAACAAACAACCATTGGCAAAGCCAATAGTTCCATCTTGTTTGAGGCGTATGGTAGTTGTGTTGTATATCTGAATGCCTAAACAGATACCTCTCAGAGACGCACTCAGATGCCAGTGAGGTAAATATGCATGGACATCACAGAATTTTAGTTTATATGTTTGGCTAGGCCTCTGAGAAAGGAGCCCTGGTTACTTGTTCGGCCACGCCCCTTTTAGAGCTATCCCACTTTTTTTTATCCCCCTTAAATCCTGTCAAAAGCACAATATTTTAAAATCTGCTTTGAAAACCGAACAACACGACGACAGGTTGCTATGTGCATTTGTGTCGGTGCAGCATATTATTTCATGAGGTGCTTCGACATTCGACCCACACACAGCAGCATATCAATTCTTGACTATCTTTGGGCACCGAACTGCACAGTGATTGGCACCGCACACTACCCCTCAGGCATTAGTCTAATTTCTCTGCCAATCAACGATGGCACATTATGAAGCAGGCACTTGCAGTGCAGTTATTATTCCCTTCTCGGGGAAAGGGAACCGCTTCAGACTGGCATCCCCAGGGAGCAGCTCTGCCAACCAATCACCGCTATGGGCCTAGCTGCATTATGATAAGCGGTCACAGTCTGGGAGGCAGAAATAATGAGCCGAGCGCTCGCTATAGATAAAGGGCCAATTTCAGCTCTGCCAGCGCTCACTCTCCAAACACACGGGGACGCAGCATGATGACTCATCCGGGATACAAGGGAGCGTGCTATTACAGCTCCTGCTACGAGCGTGTGAGAACGAGCACTCACCGCTGTCTTGAGAGGGTTGGTGTGGCGCTGCGCGTGCACGAGCATCAGACAGGCAGGATATTAGCTCCTTCAGCTGTGTGGCCTGCCACCCTGAGCAAAGGTGCGGAAAATTTAAATATTCTAGTGTGTGCCTCCACCACTGAGCCTTGCCTAGGCCTGGTCGCCCCCACGCTCCTCCTGCTTGCTGTTCCTGCCAGCTGACCTTGCTTCACTGCAGGCGACCCAGCCGCCACTGAGCCGCCCGCCCGCACTCTACTTTCCCGCCGCTGCCTCTCTGCGGCCCGCCCCCCGCCAGCCGATTGGTGCCCCCGCTCCCGCCACCCAGCGGACCCTCCCTCCCGGCTCCCTTTATATGACGCCCCCACGCACGTGCAGCGTTCACGCGCAGCGGGCGCACCGATTGTGCGCCGAAGGCGCACCAAAGGTAAGCCCGTCTACACCCGTCCGCGCCTGGACCGCGCCCAGCGCCAGAACCCCTGGCCCCCGCAGAGGCCAGCACACCCGCCGGACTTACGACGCCGCCACACTCAACGCTCTCAACACAGGTCGGATCCCCGGATGCTACCGAGCCACCCCGCGACGCACCCACGGACCCTTCATCTGCCGATCCTGCAACTTCTCCTGCATCCGGACCTGTACCGCACCCGCCAAGCCGAGCACCAGCAGCAACCACCTGAAGTGCATCCTGCTCAACACCCGCTCCTTCCACAGACACGCCGTGGAACTCTGGAACCTGCTCGACACCACATCACCAGACGTCGCCTTCCTCACTGAAACTCGGATGAACGCCTTCTCAGCACCCGACATCGCTATCGCCATCCCGGACGGATACAAGATCACCCGGAGGGACCGCGTCATCCAGACAGGAGGAGGCATCGCCATCGTCCACAAGAACACCATCTGCATCACGACCATCTCCGACGATTCCTCACAGCCGCCGAACATCTTCACTTCCAGATACACACCGACCCCAAGACCACACTCAGAGGCACCCTCATCTACAGACCCCCAGGACCCCGCACCCAATTCAGCGAAGACATCGCAGACTTCATCAGCCCGCACGCACTCTCCTCCGCTGACTACATCCTCCTAGTGGACCTCAACTTCCACCTGGAGAACAACAAGGACAGCAACACCACCACCCTGCTGGACAACCTCGCCAACCTCGGACTCAAGCAACTGGTGAACACCCCCACCCACTATGCCGGACACACGCTTGACCCCGTCTTCTCCTCCAGCAAGGACGTCTCTTTCAGCCACTCCACCGGACTCCACTGAACTGACCACAGCTGCGTCAACTTCAGCTTCAGAAGGACCACGACCCACCACCTCTCGCAACAGGCTCCCCGCAGGAGCTGGAACAAGATCACCCCCGACCAGCTCTCCACATCCCTGAACCTGAATCCTCCCACCAGCTCAACGGACCCCAACCAGGCAGCCATCAACCTCACACAGTGGATCACAAACTGCGCTGACGACCTCGCACCCCTGAAAAACCCTCCCAGCAGACCCGGCAGAAAGAAGGCTTCCTGGTTCAACGACGATCTCATGAACTCCAAGAAGAACTGCCGCACCCTCGAGAAAGCCTGGCGCAAAGACCCGACTACAGACAACATGACCGCCCTCAAGCACGCCACCCGCAAACACCACCAGCTGATCCACACTACCAAGAAGACTGCATTCAAGGAACGACTAGACAACAACACACACAACAGCAAAGAGCTTTTCAGCATCGTCAAAGAGCTCTCGAACCCCAGCGCCGGAACCAACGACATCACCCCCTCGCAAGAACTCTGCGACTCGCTCGCCTCGTTCTTCCACAGCAAGATCACCAACATACACAACAGCTTCGGCACACAGCCCACACACCCAACCACCGAACCTACGCCCCCCACCACCACCCTCCGCCCCTGGACCCCGGTCAGCACCGAAGACACCACCCACACGATGAACACCATCCACGCCGGATCACCAACCGACCCATGCCCCCACCACGTCTTCAACAAAGCCGCCTCCGTCATCGCACCCCAACTCCGAGACGTCATCAACTGCTCCTTCAACACCGCCACCTTCCCGGAGAGCTGGAAGCATGCCGAACTCAGCGCCCTCCTGAAGAAACCATCAGCAGACCCCGCCGACCTCAAGAACTACCGCCCCATCTCGCTCCTCCCGTTTCCTGCTAAAGTTATCGAGAAGACCGTCAACCAACAGCTTGCCGCCTTCCTCGAGACGAACGGATCCCTTGACCCCTCGCAGTCCGGCTTCCGAGCCAACCACAGCACCGAGACCGCCCTCATCGCAGCCACTGACGACATCCGAGCCCTGCTCGACAACGGGGAAACAGCTGCCCTCATCCTCCTGGATCTCTCCGCAGCGTTCGACACTGTCTGCCACTGCACTCTAGCACAACGCCTCAGCAACATCGGAATCCAAGAGAAGGCTCTGGATTGGATCATCTCGTTCCTCGCCGGAAGAACCCAGAGAGTCCGCCTCCCCCCGTTCAGATCCGAGGCCACCGAAGTCATCTGCGGCATACCACAAAGATCATCACTCAGCCCCACCCTCTTCAACATCTACATGAGCCCCCTCGCAGCCATCGCACGCCAAAACAGCCTCAACATCATCTCCTACGCCGACGACACTCAGCTGATCCTCTCTCTCACCAACGACCCAGCCACTGCCAGAACCAACCTACACGAAGGGATGAAAGAAGTAGCCGAGTGGATGAAGAACAGCCGTTTGAAACTCAACTCAGACAAGACGGAAGTCCTCATCCTGGGACCATCTTCCTCCGCCTGGGACGACTCCTGGTGGCCCCCTGCCCTGGGCAGCGCACCCAAACCAACGGACCACGCACGCAACCTGGGCTTCATCCTAGACTCCTAACTCTCGATGACCAGACAAGTCAACGCCGTCTCGTCCTCTTGCTTCAACATCCTACGCATGCTCCGGAAGATCTTCCGATGGATCCCCACCGAAACCAGGAAGACGGTCACACAAGCACTCGTCACCAGCCGACTAGACTACGGAAACACCCTCTACACAGGAACCACAGCCAAACTACAGAAGAGACTCCAACGCATCCAGAACGACTCTGCACGACTCATCCTGGACATCCCCCGTCACAGCCACATCTCCGGACACCTGAGAGACCTGCACTGGCTCCCCGTCAACAAGAGAATCATGTTCCGACTCCTCACCCACGCACACAAGGCCCTCCACGACCTGGGCCCCAGGTACCTCAACAACCGCCTGACCTTCTACACTCCCACCCGCCAGCTTCGTTCAACCAGCTACGCCCTCGCTGCCGTTCCAGGCATCCGAAGAGCCACCATGGGAGGAAGATCCTTCTCCTACCTGGCAGCCAAGACATGGAACTCCCTCCCCATCCACCTTCGTCAGACCCAAGACCACCTCTCCGTCAGGAAGCAACTCAAGACCTGGCTGTTCGAGCAGTAGCAGACCCCCCCCACCCCCAAGCGCCTTGAGACCCTCCGGGTGAGTTGCGCGCTATATAAATTTCTTGATTGATTGATTGATTGATTGCTGCCTGACAAAGGAATTGTGTGTGTGTGGGGGGCGGTTGTTTCCACCGCAGAACACGAAAAGTAGCAAACAATTGTGAGAAGTTTAATACAGGGTAAAAATGAAATGCTGGCTTGTGCCATGCAGACACAAAATCAAGATAAAATGTATTTGGAAATTAGCTGGGGTTACACTTGATAAATTTGGAAATGTCTTCAGGTAACTTAGGGCCTGATTTAGATATTCGTCGACTGGCATCCTGTCCCAATTGTGACCTCAGTCACTGCGGTTCGGGGTATCTGAGTTTCCCAGCCATCTCTGTAGGCTAAGACCCCAACTCAAAACACAACCCAGTGTCTCCCTGCATGGAAAGGGTAGCTAGCTGAATGACAGGCTGTAAGCTAAAACTAAATGGTAACAAAACGGAACTCATGTTCCTGGGTAATAATCTTCCACTACAAGTCACCATTGAATGGCCAAAAGAACTGGGATGTCCAACGGTGCATAAAAACTTTATAAAGAACTTAGGAGTGTGGGTAGACCACAACCTCACCATGGAAACTCAAGCAAGGAAACTGGCCGCCACCTGTTTTGGAATTCTGCAGATGATCTGTAAAATTCTAGACCTCATTCCAAAGAAGACCCAGAGAACAGTGATACAGTCCTTGATGGTCTCCTGCCTAGACTACGGGAACTCTCTCTTCCTGGGATCACCCAAATACGTGTTGAATAGACAGCAGGTGGTACAAAATGCAGCAGCCAGGGTACTCAGAAGCATAGCATACCCACTAGCAAATCTTGGCCGATGCAACGGGAGAAAGACTTGTCAATAAGCCAAAACTGCCTATCCATTGAAGCAGAAGAGCATAACAGCCCCGCCAGGGCTGGACTGGGAACCAGAACCGGCCCTGGCAAAGTGCTCGGCCAGCCCCCCCAGGGGGTTGGGGGTGCCGCCGAGCTATGCTGCAAAAATGGCCCTGTAACTAAAACGGCCCCCAGGGGCCCCAAACCGGCCCCCACCCGTGCGGCGCACCGGCGGATTGCCCGGTGCCCGCTACGGCCAGTCCGGCCCTGACCCCCGCGGCACTGGCCATAAAAAAACAAATAGCTAAAGGCAGACGGACGGGAGCTCCCAGCCCCAACGGCATTCCACCAATGCTGTTTAAACAAGACCCAGAATTCTGGAGCGACGCACTGGCACCAGTTTTCAGATATGATCTAAGAACTCCCACACTCCGAGAATCATGGAGAGGCTCAATTATCAGCCCAATATATAAACAAGGCGAGAGGTCCATCCCAAACAATTACCGGCTGATAGCCCTTTTAGACACGCAGGGATCATCTTGAAAGAACTAGCCTACTGGGCCTCCGAGAACCATATCATTCCCACAATGCAAACAGGATTCCGCCAAGGCCAAGGTACAACAACCAACATCATGGCTGTGACCATGCTTATGGACGCTGCGAAAGAGGGCAAATACCCCCTGTACCTCTGCTTCATAGATTACACAGCAACTTTCAACCACGTTGACCGTACTAAGCTCTGGCGCAAGTTGGCCAGCTGGGGGATACCAACTTCTCTTTTGGATCAACTTAGGCACTTGCCCACCAACACGTGGATCAGAATAAAACTAGGTGGCAGGACACACCTCTCAAACAGAATTCCCACAACTAAGGGACTAAAAAAAGGATGCATCCTAGCCCCACTGCTGTTTAACCTTTTCCTAGCAGACTTACCGGGGGAACTGGATAGCTGTTCATCAATTGCCCCGAAGTTGGGAGGCATGACACTGACAAACTTGCTATATGCTGATGATCTAGTCCTGATCAGTCGGACCCCTATTGGTCTTCAACATCTTCTGGACGCGACTTGCTACTTTTCTCAACGGAACGTTTTAAAAATAAACCTTACAAAAACTAAAATCATGACAGTAAACTTCCATAAGAAGACAAGTCCGAGCTGGTATCTTGACGGGAAACGTCTAAATCAAGTAACAAGCGACAAGTATCTGGGGATACTTTTAGATCAAAACAATTCCTTCAAGCCACAGCTGGAATCCTTGCGAAGGAAGGGTGCTATGACCTATCTGGCACTTAAACCTCTGAAGAAGATGTTGCCGGACCTGTCATTAGACCCTTTCTTAAAAGTCCTGCGAGCCAAATTGCAGCCCATGATCACCTACGGGAACGAACCAATGAGAGGAAGAGATGCAGCAACTTTAAACAGTATAATAACAACCTCTTACCGAGTGATATTCCAGCTCCCTAAATACGTTTCTCTGGCCCAAATACGGCTGGAATTTGGGCTACAAAATCAGGCTACAGAGAGAATGGGAGCCTATGTAAAATGCTGGCATAAAACCAGAGCTGCCGAAAATGGTTCCCTGAATAACCATCTCTGGGTAGGACTAACGCGTACAGGGAAATCACCAGCTAACAAGTATCTCTCGAATTCCATCAAAGCTCTAGGTCTGACAGACCTTTGGAATACCTCAACGGGTCACTGTGTTAAAAGAACTAGTTAAAAAGTCAACTAGACTTAAATCTACTGTAGAGGATAAGGAAGCACTGTCAAAACGAGCCCATGGCTGGGTTGTGCTCAACAATTATGGAACCTGCAAACCCCAACCTTACCTCAACGCAGGAATAAAGATAACAACTAAAGCAAAAATGTTCAAACTTCGCTTGGGAGTTGGTTCAATTATCCCATTCTTAACACCTTGGGAAAATAGAGGAGGAGACCAGCTATGCAGGTTATGTGCTCATGGAGTCGAGAATCTCATCCACATCATTTGTATCTGCGACAAATTAAAGGACATAAGGACAGCTTTATTAAAACCATCCTTTAACCAGCATGGCATCAGGTCCTGTAGGCAGGCGGTAATCCTGTGCTTTAATCCAACCTTAGCACAGTTGAATTGTCGCCTTACAAAATTCCTTAATCTCACTGAACAGAGACTGAAAAACATATCTTTGCTGGTCACGTACTAGCTCCACTTGATGGTCCTGGGTACTATCCTAGTCAGCTCAGGAAAGTTATCTTTAAAAATGTAAGCATAGCATCATGACCACACCAACAGGCACATCTTGAAGCTGTTTTTGTTGCCTTGAACAACTTGAGTGGCAAGAGAATCCCTCGGAGAAAAATATTAACCTGCAGAATAAAAACTTTGACAATGGATTTGGAGGACTGATTGCTTAACAACACAACCCATATGAGAAAGATTTTTAACCTGACTTAACATTAATTGCGTTTTATACAGTTTTATGTAAGACACAATGTGGATTATTTTAAAACTGGTTAATTCTTTTGTAATAGTGAATAATTTTAAAACTGGTTGACTCTTTTGTAACAGTGTATTTTGATTTTAATGACCATTTAATGTATGCAATGGTTTTAATCAATCATGCATAATAAAATTACCTTACCATAGCATACCCAGGTATGAGTCAGCAAGAGAGGCTCTGAAAATACTCCACTGGCTGCGGGTACAGGCCAAGGTCAAATTCAAAGCACTGTGCATAGCACACAGGGCCTTGGATGGCAAAGGGCCAACTTTACTCAGGGCCCTGATCACACCTTACACACCTGAAAGAGCCCTGAGATTCTCTTCAGAAGGAGGAAGATCATTCATGCACTTGCTGCCAAAACTCTGAAACTCCATGCCAATGGAACTAAGATTCCTCAGGAAAAAACTGAAGACAAGGCTATTTCCAGGTTGCGTCATCGGTATCCGCTCTCTCCTGCTCCTTAGCACTGGGAAGCACTTGGGCAGCTATGTGCTCTACAAAACACATAAACTTAAGAAAGAATGTTTGCTTTGCGGGGTTGGGGGATGAATGACTAGCTTTGAGGGAGAAGAGGTTTGGTTGTTTTAGGTGTCAAAGGGAAAAACAGCAGTATTATGGAAATTATAGACCCTCAAATCTATCCATTAATTCTGTGTTGGACAGGAAGTCGCCTGCTAACAGCCAGTAGAAGCCTGGTAAATTGGGCACATGCCATTGGAAACTCTCTTCTGTAGGACGCTGTCATCTGTGCTTTAAAGGTTTCACTTAGACAGCTCCTAGGGTTATGTGCCGGCTGTAGTAACGTGTGTCTGAAAACATTCAGGTCATAGGTTCCAACGTCAGAAAGACTACTTGGTGGGCAAATGCACTTGTTGCACAAAACAAATCTCTGTGATGTGTGTGTGTCTTGTTGTGTGTGTGGTGCTTGGATGTGTGTGTCAACTCCTGATTTTATATATAGAATGAATCTAACTCCAAGGCCACCAGTATTAAACTACTCTATGCTTTTTTAGCAAGCCAAAGATGTATTGACATGGTCTATAATCTCCTGGCCAAAACCACAAGGATTAGGTGATCCAGATGGGGAGGAAGATCATTCAGGCACTTGGTGCCAAAACTCTGGAACTCCATGCCTATAGAACTAAGATTCCTCACGGATGAGATTGCCTTCAGGAAAGAACTGAAGACATGGCTATTTCCAGGTTGGGTCATCGGTATCCGCTCTCTCCTGCTCTGGAATAGCAGTATTATGGAAATTACTCAATATTCTTGAAGCCCCTCAAATCTATCCATTAATTTTGTGTTGGACAGGAAGTGCGTGCTAACAGCCAGTAGAAGACTGGTAAGTTGGGCACATGCGACTACATACTCTCTTCTGTAGGACGCTGAAATCTGTGCTTTAAAGGCTTCACTTAGACAGCTCCTAGGGTTATGTGCCTGCTGTAGTAACGTGTGTGTGAAAACATTCAGGTTATAGGTTCCAATGTAAGAAATACCACTTGGTGGGCAAATGCACTTGTTGCACAAAGCAAATCTCTGTGATGTGTGTGTGTCTCGTGTGTGTGGTGCTTGGATGTGTGTATATAGCATGAACCTAACTCCAAGGGCAGTAGACTGCTTTTCAAAGAACATTTTTATTCAAACTGGGGCATTTCCAGCTGGAGGTGCCATTTGTAAAACATTATAGAGACTGAAAACAAAATGTGATCAGGAGGCAGAGGCCAATGTTTGATGAATGGATGTTCATGAGGAACATATTTACAGGAAATATGTACATTTGCAGCTAGATGCCATAAGTCAGAATTGTCATGCTAGGAAGAGTGCTGGGACATACAAAAAGACATATGTGAGGGATGTATGTCATGGTAGATTTACTAGCTCCTGCTATAAGCCATATAAGCACATGGGAATGTTGTCTACTTTTGTCCTACCCATTTATTCTAGGTTTCTCTCCTCCCTAAAACAAAGAAGACTACTTGAACAGAGGGCCACCAGTGTTTACACTGCTCTCTGCTTTTTCGTCAAGGCAAAGATGTTTTGACATGGTCTATGTGACCCCAAGTACCCAAT
Organism: Triturus cristatus; assembly: GCF_964204655.1. Classification (NCBI taxonomy): domain Eukaryota; kingdom Metazoa; phylum Chordata; class Amphibia; order Caudata; family Salamandridae; genus Triturus; species Triturus cristatus. Next base: position 1,531,768,641 of record NC_140591.1, read on the forward strand.
CAAAAATAGTAAAAAGTTCTCCTAGGGACGATGCACAACCCCAGCATTCAACAGCACCCACTTTTCGGTTACATATTGGGTGGCACTGCTTGTTCTTCCAGTCTTGTGATGGCTAACAGTGCAGGTGTAGCTGTCTTTTGGTAGCTCTGCTGGTAGGTTACTGTACAGCCACTTCCCCGGTGGTCATGATCAGAGCCACTGGAAAAATGTGATTGTGCAGTGGCAGCATTTTTCACAAAATTATATTTTTGCCACATTTGCCACATAATCCATCATCTGCTGCATAATCTACAGATTTTGACACAAATAAATGTTTCTAGCTCAAATGGGTCAAAGGTTACTAAAAACGCAGCAACTCATGTTGGCGTACAGTCAGACATGGCCGCTGCAGGTAAGAGTGGTGGGACGGTGGGGCCGGCTGGGGGGGGGGGGGGATTTCGAGAGCCGACCACAAGGAAAAATTAGTTATTTATTTAATTTTCCCTTGTGGTTGTCTCTCCAACCCCCCCCCCCCCCCCCCAACCAGATGCACCACCTCACTGCTCTTACCTGCAGCAGCTATGGCTGCGTGCAGTGGAAGGGCCTTTGCAAAGGTTGACTGGTCACCTTTCGGTCACTTATTGCTATATTTGGGTGTTGAACTGGTACTGAGGTGCAACCAATGCCCAGACCACATTAACAGGTGTGCACATGACAAAATAATGAAGCAATCCTATCACTAAATGTGCCATATTACGCCTCATAATTAGCTTTTTCTTGCCCGATAATTTGGCCCTCCCCTGCCACATCATTCCAATGGCCCTGGTAATGAATAAGCTGCATGAGGTAGGTATTTGGGCCAGTTGTAGGGTCTCACTACTGCCATCTACAACGTGACAATTAAAGTCCTGAATACTGCAATTGTCAGCCTCTACTTCCTACAGCTGAAGCGCTAGGTGCACATTCATCCAGAGGTGGCACTAGGCTGCCACACCGTCAAGCATGATTTTAACTGCCCTATTCTCACTGTGCCATCATCACAACCTATCAACGAAAGGACTAAAATAATTTACTTTTGTAAAATCCCAGCAGTCTACATAATCTAATAACAAAAAAGCTCTTAAAATGTACCAAACATACAAAAAAGTCCTTCTTACAGACAGTGACACGCGGTAATGGAAATGGAAATCAGAGTAAAGGTCACCTTGAAATCTAAGACACAGAAGCAGAGGACAGACTAAGATGCACATATATAGAAGCCATAAACCATTAGGCTCTGATGAATAAGGGTCCCTGGGCAGGACTGCAGGCATAGATGAGCACCCCTGGTAAGACATTAGTGATAGAAAATGTAGAGTAACTCGCCTTCAATTGCCGACTACCCAAGACAAAGTAAGAGAAAGAAGAGCAGGTAAGCACACTATAGCCTTATAGCCCGCCGTAGCGGGCTCTACCGGCTATTAAAGGCCCGGTCCCGCGTTAAAGGCCGAGCCGAAGGCGAGGGACTTTAACTAGGGACAGGGACTTTAATAGCCGGTATAGCCCTGCTACAAAGGGCTATACCGGCTACTAGATCATTCTGCCACTAGAGGGCAGAATGTTCTAACAAATAAAACAAAGGCCTCTCGAAGCTCGAGAGGATTCAAATCCTCTCAAGCTCCGAGAGGCCTTTGTAAAACATTGGAATGTTGCTCTGCCGGCCTTTACTGGCCCATAGAAGCACGGAGCACTCCATTGTCTACAATGGAGTGCCCAACATTCCAATGTTCTAAAATTCTTTACATTTCTGTAATTATAAAACAACACAGGCACACTCATAGCAGGGGCAGAATCATATACAGGATAAGCTACAATTTGTCAATTGCATCTGCAGAATTCGTCAACAGGCACCACAAAGACAGTGACAAATATCCTAAGCGCGGCATACTGAGACGACTCAGAAGGTACCTTAGGCAAAGAATATTAATAATGTACACATTGCATGTGTGAAAGGATGGCGTTCCCCTAGAATGGGGACCAGCACTCATTATCCCAACCCTCCCTGGAGTGGACACAATCTGAAGATTACACATCTTTAGTTTTAGGGATAATCCAGCAACCTAAAATGTGCTTCCTCAAATGTTGTATTTGTTGCTTCTATCCTGATCCACAGATCTAGGAGATAATTAATGTACTGGAGCAGTTTCGAGCACCTACAACTACAAACAGCGGCAGCCCCTCCATTAGGGCAGAGGAGCACCACCCCCCGCCACCATGCTCAAACAAAACGATAAAACGGGTTTCATTATCGTTTTATTTTAATCCCCTGGACCCACCCCCAGGACTCTGACAAGTCTTGGGGGCAGGTCAAGGGGATGACATTGCTGGTGGGGGAGTGGTGGGCACTCCCTTCACTGTGCATGAGGGTTTGGCCGGCCGTCTCAGGCCAGCCAAACCCTCATGCAAAGTAAAACTCTTGCCAGCCTCAGCTGCGTTGCTGAGCTGGAGAGAGCAGGCACAGGCTCCAGTCTGCCGGGACACGCAAGTTGCCGGCGCTCAAGTCAATCCCGACGCTGCTTTCATGCAGCGTCAGGATTGGGCGCAATGTAGTCTGGGAGTCTGTGACCGCAAACAGGAAAAGCGCTATGCTGCGGGAGATGGCAGCGTTGGCGGCTGCATTCAAATAAGTGTTTTTAAAAACAAAAAATTATACTCGAACCCTTGCCTTTACAATTTCCACCTTGTGTTTACTTGTTCCTGCTTTTAGTGAAGGCTCAACTCACCACCCAGTCAGCACCCACCTCCTATGATTCTGACCCGCCTCTGAGCACTGATGCAGAGCCCACATACGCACTGGTGACCTCTGCTGTAAGCAAATGATAACAACACCGCACTGATTCCACACCCTGTGGCTCATTTACAAGCTCCTTGCGCCACTTATGCTTCATTTTTAACATGGGAAAAGTGACGTTCGGGTGGCGCAAGTGGCTTGTAAATAAGCCCCCCTGTATTTAGCCACGAAAGTGGTGCAAATTACAACCTTTCTCCTCTTGTATGCATGACAGTCCAAAAAGTGCAGAAAACAGGATGCTGGAGCAATAAAAAAACTGTAAACAGTAAAATAAATAACAAACATGTGAGTGGAAGAACTGCCACCCTAAAATGAATAAAAGATCAATTAATTTGCCTCATGATTAGTAAGACTCTCTAAATTCTCTCATGCTAATTTTTTTAGTAAGCATTTTCTTTACATAGATTATCCTTTCTTTTCTGGAACCCTCTTCCGCCTTTGTGACAGGAAATGACAGTGTAAATGGACACGAAACGCTTTGTGCAGCTCTATTAGATCGGTAACAAGAGAATGCAATCTATCTGTTGCCACCTTTGCTGCTATAATGGACCAACAGACTGCAGTTTTGTTCTCTGATGTCACTTCCTGTTTAAGAGGTTGAATATGGTGCACAAAATGGACAGCCGCCTTTGTATGAATTAACAATAAAATGAGAAGAATGTAACGACATTTCATTTGAGAGGTCTATTAGGGATGCACTTATCAATAGCGAGAACAATATTTCATTTATGTATACAGTTTGTGTTCCCATTAAAGTGTATGTGTCTAATGCTTCATTGCAGAACTAACACCACTGAACATGCTCCAGATCCAGAATGAAAAGGACCCCACTGCACAGCTAAACTGGGTCGCCAACAACATTTTGAGTCTCCATTTTCTGTAACAGTTGGAGACCAGCAATTCCATTCTTCTCAAATCCGCCATGGTGGACCCTGGTGTTTACTTCAGAATGAAATAGTCATTTCACAACAGGAGATTCCTTTGGCAACAATTGGATATTTGTTGTTACCAAAAGGTCAATGTGGAAAGGAAAAACATGTATCTTGTGATCTTTATCTTTGACGTCAAGAGTGATAAACAAACCTATTTTCTACAGCTTGTGATGCAGGTCGTTGTTATAAGAAGACTACTGAAAAGTCATTGGCTGGATTCAAAACCATGCCGCATGTTAGCAACGCCCGTGGAGCTTAGAAGAAGCCTCGTGACACCCCAGGTCGCTCTGTGCCTCCCACACTTCAAACGCAATCTCAGAGAGTTTCTGCTGTCAAAATTATTACCACCCGCCAGCTGACACCATGGCGTAATTATCCTCAAAGATGTCCTCAAACTCCACTTTTCCTTGGCCCACCACATACTATTGTATTTTATCCCTCAAAGTTCTATGTACCACCGTAGTGCATCTCATGAACTTCTACATGCCAACACTCTGTACCCCCCAAACTACCGCATAGCATACAGCATCCTCAAATCCATCAGCTACCAGTTGTACCTTATCCCCAATCCTTTTGTAGTCGTACCTTGTCCAAGCCCTACTCTGCTAACGTAACCCCCTGCTCAGTGTTTTGCAATAAGAACTCAAGACATGTATGTGCAGCACATTGTTCTAAGCATACCCGACAACAGAGGTGGATATCAGTCAATTGACTGGAGTGGGAGAAGAGTTGACCATTCAGAACATTGACCTTCGAGACAGCTGGAGCGAGAAAACCTAAAGCGGCGCAGCTCGCTCTGCTCAGCTGCTCACGCGCATAGAAACTTCTAGAAACTTTTCAACACTAGGGTGAATCTGGACCTTTGAATACATGGTAGTCACAAGCTGCAGCCCCATACCAGTGCCACCCAATAACATGTTTGTCTGTGTGACAAAGGAGAATAGCCAGACCACCCATAAATATGGTCTCTTGCACCATCAACTATGACCTGGCTTAGATGGAACACAGGCAGAGCCAATACCACCAACCCCAGTACTGCCAATGAAATGGCTATCATGCTACACCTCCCCCTCTTGAAGGACCCAGCCAGAGCTATCTCTGCCAGTGTAGCATTTCCATCGTCAGTTTACCTCAGAAGGAAGGTGGCTATAATGCTGGAGGCATTGGTAGTAGAGCTGGTAAACATTGGCCGATTTGCCATTAATACCCTTTTTTGTTCTCGCCTGACCCAGCGCATGCACTGGTCTGGCGAGACTTATTGAGAGTGCTCCAAAAAGTGCTACCAGGCCAGTCTAGAGCTACAGTGCATGTGCGCGGGTGTGCGCACCGCTTTTACCGCGATTACTTTCACTTTCGCGGCCGCACGGCCGCTTGGCATAGCCAATAGGTTTGCTTTTGGGACCTTATAAGTATTTAGTTATGCAACTGTTGCATGGCTAAACACTTATAAGGTCCCAATGGCGAGACCTATTGGCTATGCCAATGCTTGTTTAAATTAATGCCTTGGGGCCACATGTATCAAACAATTTTGCATTCGCTAATGGTGTGAATCGGTAATTTCGGCTGTTGGTGAATGCAAAATAGCCTTTCAAGATGTATGAAAGGCTTTGCAGTCGCAATTTTATGTGTAATCGCAAAAATAGCGATTATCTACAATTGCAACTACAAATAGGGAATTGCAATGTGCAATTCCCCTCGCACATGTACCAAGCATTTCCTAAATCTAAACTGTGTATTCAGGAAAATGCTATTACCATCAATTCCAAGTGAATGGTAACCATGTGCAAATTTTGAAAAATGCATTTTTCAAAGTGCCATGTAGCTCACACATGCCCTGCGATTACCAATAAGGTAATTGCAAATTAGCTAATGGAAAACCATTTGAACCTATGGACCCTAGGAAAGACTGGAGCAGTATTACCTAATAGCGATTACCTATCTACTGAATGGCTATTGAGTAATATTAAGGAATCGCTAAGTCTTTGGTGATTCCTTACATACATAGCATTTTGCGATTACCAAATAGCATTTTGGTAAAAATCGCTATTTGGTAATCGCAATTGAAACATGTTGCCCCTGGTCTAAAGACCAACATTGCACACAGAGCTGCATACCTTCACCTCCTCCAGGCTTGCCGCAGTATCCTCAGCTTTTTTGAGCAGGCAACGAGCTCTGACTGTCTTGACTTCTTCTGCTGTGACTTGGACGCACGTGGCAGGGCCACAACTTACACTTCATCTCACATTAGGGTAACAAATGACCTTTTCTGCTCAGGGCAAACTCCTTTATTGAAGCTCTTTCCATCAGTAGGCAAACTGGCTGCTGGCTCCCTTTACTGGCTGCCAGCATTTCCACAGAATGTCTCCTCACTCGAGATTTCTTTATTCCGGTTTCCATGGCAACTCACAGCATTAGCAGTCAGGCAGCGGCCCTTGTCTCTCTCAAGGATGCGCGTTCTGTGCTCCAGGTTTTGACTTTCATTTGAAGAGCAGAGGTTTTCCATGAAAGCCTGTGAGCTTGTTAATATAATATTTGGTAAGTGGTGTCGAGCCCCTGAGCGGGGGCCATTTTTCCCAGTAGGTGGGTAGAAGCCACGGATGCAGAAGGCCAGGATACTGGAATCTCTTCCGAACTAATGTCGATAAAATAAGAAATGTGTTCATCATTACCTTGAGCCAGATCCATTAAAAAAAACATGATTCTGGGAAAATCACGTAATCTCCTAGTACAACCCAAATTACATGGCCTTACAGGGGCATATTTATTATTAGTGTATTAAGGCCCAGGAGTGCCAGGGGGACCACTGCGCCCCAAATATACCTTTTATGATCCAGGTATGGGGCATAGGAGACCTTTTTATAGTCCGGCTTGACAGAGCAGATGTAGCCAGACAATTATGTGAGCATCATTAGAGAGGGGGTTTGTCTACATCCTCATGTTGGGAGTCAGGAGTACACGTTTTGATTGGGTGGAAGTTCTGTGACACCACCAAAAAAGGGCTGGCCCGCCACACAGCTTTAATAATTTTGTTTATTTATCCAGCTGGCTGAGCCTGAACTTTCAGGGGCACACACATGACATTGTAATGCTGTAAACGTGTCTTAAATAACTGGATAATGTATGGCGTGTCTTTGCTTGGCTGCAACACAGATGGGAGGAAAGCAGTTATTAACCTAGATGGATTTTTAGGTCTGGCTTCGCAGTACAGCTGTCACCTGACCCTTTAACCCACACCAATATTATTCTGCAGTTCTTTGCTTCCACACAAATACATATTCATTCCCATACTTTTTACTTGTGATGCTTCACATTACCATGCAACATTTCTTTAATGCCAGACCTTTTGGCATAGCCAATGCTAATTTTCTCTAGCATTTGGGCTCATGGGAACCATGAAGCACCACTGTGTCTCTACCCATCACATTCTAGTTTCTGTAATCCACTGTCAACTGGACTCCACCCACTATACCTTTCTAAGGATTGTACTATGGAATATCAAGGCTAGCTATACCGCAATACACTAATATCGCGGACGGAATATCAAGGAACAAAATATCAAAAGGTAAGTGCATAATGAGGAAGTATAGATTCACTATTCTTCAAGCCACATCAATGCACCGTGACCAGAAGGATACCATTGCTAAAGGCAGAGTTTTGATAGCCAATAAACTGAAACAGTATGAAGAGACTATCAAAACCCGCAAAGCCTTCAAGTTCGCCAGGGACCGTGACGATTATCTGGCGGGAAGGGTTTTCACGTTTTCCCGCAAATTCGACAACGTAAAAAGGAAAGCCCTCACGGAGCAAGTCCAAGGGAATCGTGATAATGCTAGCAATGACAACTCTAGTACTCCAGTGGACTCTGATGTCAATTCTCTCACTAGTGGAGACTCGGATGAAGGTCCCAGTACAGGGGTCACATCCAGTACAGTGGCCATCAGACATACTTTGGGAGAGGAGCTTAATTTTTTAACTATGGACAGGCGAGCAACCCTCCGCCCCAGAAATCCTCAAAGCCAAACAACCGCAGCAAACGGCGGAGAGAGAGGCGCAAATGCCGCCTCAAAACCATCAAGCAGGGGCAGAGGGGGACGGAGATGGAAACGCTAGAACCACAGGATAACACAATTATCAACTTGACGGACATTGTGTTAACAAATGCTGAGCAACAACTGTTAAAATTGGGGCTATCATTCTGTCCGGAATCCAATTTTTCATACAAACAGTCTCGCATAGATGTTTACAAGTTCATTCGAAAAATTAAACTCAAGAAATTCTTCCAATTGAATAAATCTATGAATACGGCCACCTCTTCTGACTTGCTATTGGATCCACTGCAAGTTCGGGACTCTGAGACACTTCAAATCATGCAATCCTTGGCTAAGGAGAGTTCGGACTTTACTATATCTGGTACTGTACCGGAACAAGTGGAAGGAATTAACACAGGATTGGCGGCTGCCAGTCCATTTCGTCCTCCTTCAAGTTTTTATCCAATTATGCCCAAGGACTCTGTTGATGTGTTCAGTGACATGGTAATCAGTGACCTCAAAAGTCTCAATCTGTCCACTTTTTCCAAATGTAGACAAATAAATGCAAAAATGAGAAATTATTGGGCGCTGATCAAGAAAATTCGTGGGAATGGTCAAATTGTGGTGATGGGTGCTGATAAGGGCGGTAACATAGTTCTCTGGCCCAAAGAAGATTACTTACAAGAGGCACAACGCCATCTGTCCGACACTAATTGTTACAGCAAAGTAGGTCGGGATCATTTGGGTGAGATTAAGAAATCTGTGTCCTCCCTATTAGCTCAATGGAAAAGAATGGGACTCTTGTCAAAGAATGAATATCTGTTCCTCAAAAATGATTTCCCAACTACAGCTACCCTTTACTTTATTCCTAAGGTCCACAAGGGTACTCATCCGGTACCAGGCAGACCTATTATCTCTGCACGGAATAATCTTTTGGAAGCTATGTCTAAATATGTAGATTACTTTCTCCAACCCCATATGACCGCTTTGCCGTCCTTCATCAAGGACACTGGGGATTTTTTAACTAAAATCAAGGCAATTGGCTGGCAATCTACTTTTGTTTTAATTACACTTGACATAGCCTCCCTTTACACCAGTATTTTACATTCCCAAGGGTTAAATGCTGTCAAACATTTTCTAGATTCCCGTTCCATTAACTTCAAAGACCACAACACCATGCTCCTTCAAATGATTGAGCTTTGTCTCAATAACAACCTATTTTTGTTCAATAAAGTACTATACAAACAGTTGAGGGGTGTGGCTATGGGGGCATGTTTCTCTCCAACCTATGCCTGCCTTTTGGTTGGGTGGTGGGAGGAACATGTCCTCAGGGCCGACCACAAAGACATATGGGATGCACACATCCGGTATTATGGCAGATACATAGACGATATTTTTATCGTCTGGGAAGGTTCCAAAGAGGAGGCCTCCTCATTTGTAGCCTCTATTAACAACAACTCAATGAATTTACAATTTACGGCTACTATCAGCACTGAGAGAGTGGAGTTCCTGGATGTGGAAGTGTTCATTATGGACCAACACATAGAAACCAAACTTCATAGGAAATCCACTGCTGGCAACTCCATCTTACATGCCTGCAGTGCACACCCACCACATCTCATACGTAGCATACCCTACGGGGAGTATCTCAGTCTACGTCGCATCTGTAGCCGTCAATGTGATTTAGAACAATGCCAACAGGAGGCTACCAATCGGTTCCTTGCCCGTGGGTACAAACCGGACAACCTTAAAAAAGCCCTTGACAAAGCCAATCTTTGTTCTCGGGAAATCTGCCTTAGTGCCAGAAAGCCTCAAATTATTTGTCCTAGTTTGGAGGTGGACACAGAGGTCATTCAACCCATCAGACTCATTACCACGTTTTGTAAACAACACAAAAGCCTGCGACATATTATTTACAAGCACTGGCCTATTGTTTTAACCGATATGACTCTGAAATTTCTACTGCCCAATCTACCCGACATCACTTTCAGGAGAGCACCCTCAATGAGGGATGCGTTGGTTAAATCCAATCCTGAAGTCACGGAAAAGATCACGTGGCTAACACGCTTTGGCTTTTTCCACTGTGCTTCATGCCGTGCGTGCAAATTCGGAATTAATGTTTCTGAATATTGCACTGCATTTAGCAATGTTCCGGTACAAATGAAACAACATTTCACGTGCCGCACTGATTTTGCGGTTTACGTGTTAGAGTGTACCTGTCACTTAAGATATGTGGGGAGTACTAAACTACCGGTTTTCAACCGCATCTTACAACATCTTCGTGCGATTGTAAACTCGGACCCCACATATCCCGTTGCACGTCATTTCAAAGCCATTCATGCTAATAAGGTCAGTGACCTGACTTACTTTGTGATTGGGGCGGTACCACCTTCAATTCGGGGGGGCAACAGAGAGAAACAATTACGCCAGTTAGAATCCTCCTTCATCCTATTATTAGATACCAAGATGCCGAATGGGATGAACACGAGTGAGGATTTGCATAACTTTCTGTAAAATATGTTTCTTTTGGGGTTGTTTATCTTTATTCTGAATGTGGTTATCCCAACAGCACTTACAACTTCAATCTAGCGGTTTTTCTGTGACTGGCAGTCTCTTACAGTATGAGTATTCACTCTAATGCTTTCTGCTCTAGTTTCTTTGTTTTTCTTCCTTTCTTGTATTTATTAATTTTCTTCATCCCCATTTATGCTTTTTAACTTTATTTTTTTCCTCCAACCTTTGTCATTGAGAGTGTGTTATTTGTGGATTTAAGAAATGAATTATTGTTGTCGTTTCTTTCTGAAACATGCAAGCCGTGGTTAGGATTTGAGAATTAGCATTCTAGCATTCAGGGGCACTAGCCGTGTATTTCATTTGCTATGAATTGTTTTGTTGCATTTTATGTATCAACTTGTTTCATTAACCCGGTTACTTTTGTTTCCGACTGATTTTCGGCATCTCTTTAAGTAAACACACTCTAAGTTGCAGTATTTCACTTATGTCTATTAACACTGAGCATCGTGATTGGGTGAATCTTATTTTAAATTGGATGGTCCGGCACCAGCGCGTCAGGTGATCAAGATCACGGAGGCGATCGAAACGCGTCTGAGGCGGACACTTGTCTGACAATGAAATAAAACGTCAGAATTGAAAAATTTGGAATCGTTTGCTGTCTTTACTTTTGGACGTCAGCATTGTGCATGGTGAAGAGGTCCTTACCTGCTTTCAGCTCCCTTTGTCTTATTGGGGAGTTCAGGACTTTGTCTTTATATATATATATATATATATATATATATTCACTGAAAAAACCATGGGTTTCACACACGTTATAGTTAGGAATTAGCATTTAAAAAACCTTAGAAATTCAATGAAAAAACCAAAGGTTTCACACATGTTATAGTTAGCTGGACATTTCACTCGTAAAAAACCAATGAAATTCCCCCGTTATAGTTAGTTCAGCTAACTATAACTCGCGCGCCCGCAATGCACTACTGATGACGTCACATATTACATCACTCATGACATGGTCAGTGACATCACTCATGACATCACTGATGACATCTCAAATGACATCACTGATGACATCATCCAGTGAATGTGTGTTTTTCTGAAAATTAAATATGTTTTATATATGTATATATCAAGGTCGATGGAAGAATAAATGAGTATATAAGTGTCTAAATTGATGATTTGTTTCTGAAAAATTGATTGTATAACTGACTGATTAAGTGTATCTTTTTGAATACATGGCTTAGTGAGTAATGTTTAAATGTGTAAATACCTGTATCAGTCTCTCACTTTGTATATAAGTGGCTGCATGGGTTGGTGAGTAGCTACATGAGTGTCTACATAGGTTAATAGTTGGTTTTTTGAGTATCAGTATGAGTGTCTGAGTGTCTTCATGGTGCGGTGGGGGGTATTACGTAGTGCATAGATGCATGAATGAGTGACTCACTGTTTGTATGTGTTGAAGACAGCATGTGTGCAGGACTGTATGGGTGGATGAGTGTGTGCATGGGTGTGTTAGTGAGTGAATGACTGTCTCAATAGTGTCTTCATAAGTAACTACATATGTTTTAAACTAGTATATGTGACTATTGGTGTTTATAAGTGAGTATATGTGAGAGTGAGAGATTGGAAGAGTTCCTGTATGAATAAGTATGTGTTTCTATAAGTGATTGTTAAAAAGACTAAGTATGTGTAAGTTTCTGTAAAAGTAAGTGTGCTGGTGTGTGTATAACTGTATATGCAAGTAAATGGATGTTTGATTCTTTATTAGCATGAGTGACTATGTGTGAGTAACTCTATGGATGAGTGGGATTGTGTTACAGGATGTTTAGGTGTATGAGTACATATGATGTGTGAGTACATGTATGAGTGACTGTATAGGATTGTTGGTGGATGAGTGGATGTGTATGTGGATCTTAGAATTACTGAATAGGTTGTTGTAACTGTTATTGGTATGTCAATTTTTTTGAAAATTTTAGTCTCTATTTTTGAATGTTTGTATCAAAGGTTATATTAGGGTGAGAGGAGATCTACCACTCTGTCACAAGGATAATGTCATCAGTGATGTCATTTGAGATGTCATCAGTGATGTCATGAGTGATGTCACTGACCATGTCATGAGTGATGTAATATGTGACGTCATCAGTAGTGCATTGCGGGCGCGCGAGTTATAGTTAGCTGAACTAACTATAACGGGGGAATTTCATTGGTTTTTTACGAGTGAAATGTCCAGCTAACTATAACATGTGTGAAACCTTTGGTTTTTTCATTGAATTTCTAAGGTTTTTTAAATGCTAATTCCTAACTATAACGTGTGTGAAACCCATGTCTTTTTCAGTGAATTTCAAAGGTTTTTTAAATGCTAATTCCTAACTATAACGTGTGAGAAACCCATGGTTTTTTCAGTGAATTTGCAAGGTTTTTTAAATGCTAATTTTTTTTTTTTCTTCTTTTTTTTTTTACATATTTTTATTGTAATTTTCTATCCTTTTTTAAAGACTATGGTTAAATTTTTAAAATTCTAAAATATGTTTTTTTTAACATTTTTTATAAAATAAACAGGTAAAATTTATTAGCAATACATTTTTTCCTTTTTTTTTTCTTTTTTTTTAGTACGCGTACCGTAAGCGTACGGTAAGCGTACGGTTTACGCAATGTCCGTAATTTATCTACGCTGTTTGCGTATAGTTAGGCAATTTGCGTAGCCACGCGTACTCCGCGTGGGGCGCGTACGCGTGTACGCTACACGCGCACGTTATGCGGAAGTGTCGGGGAGTGACTGTTATGCGCATGCGCGCGAGCGCGTGTCTTTTTTACGCGCATGCGTACTTTTGCCGTAAGCGTACCGTAAGCGTACGGTAGGTCATGTGATCATGAAACACAACTTTTGATTGGTTGAAACTACTTTCAGTTCTAGAACTCTCCTACACCACACCCATTCCCCTCATTTCTGCTTGTGATCCCTTAGGAGAAGGAGTTGGTTTGTCTTTGTGATACGATGGCAGAACAGCAGAGCTCTTCTGAGAGTGAGGCTAGCAGCACTACCTTGAGGCAGAGAGCGAGGAAACAAAAGACCTCTTACGTATGGGAGTATTTTACTTTTCCAGAAGGCCAGCAAAAGGTAAATGCACCCTTAGTGACTTGCAAGCTGTGTAAGCGTGTACTTTCAAGAGGTAATCCTGACAGGAAGTATTCCTTTGGGAATCACACCATGATGAGACACCTTAAGGATGTACACAGAAGGTCACATGCTCGACTTACTGAAGGTAACCCTTCAGTAAATCAACCAAGCACATCCACAGCAGCTCAGCCTGGACCATCATCTGCAGAGCCGAGTCCTTCTTCTGCAAGTCAGGTGAGCCCTTCATCTGTGGGGGGAGCATCTCCTTTTTCTGGTCCTCTGGAAATTAACCCTCGGTTTGCGAGGGTTGAAGTACGGTGCGCCAATTGTCACGATCTAATTACTTATAGGGAGACCAGTATTTCCCTAGTGAACATTAAAATAGATCAGCACACTTGTCGTACCGTCTAATATTCCCAATCTTTCTTTCCTCTGTCCCTGCATGAACACATCGGCTTTTTTAAGAGCCAACCTTACCTTTCATCTATTTTTTATATATTTTTTTAAACCTTTTTTTATTTTTTTTTACCGTACGTGTACGGTACGCGTAATATATATTTTTTTTTTTAAAAAACACTAAAAATCAATTATCACATTACAAGGTCCTTGAGAGACTACAATTAAAAACTGCAAATGTGATTGTAGAGAAGTGGAAAAAAGGGACCATGACATTATTGACTTACCATACCCACTCAAAAAAAGATTTATTCATTTAATTTTTTTTTAATTGCTTTAAAAATGGTTCTAGTTTTCGAAAATTTTCTATCTCAATCTGAAAAAAAAGAAAAAAGTATTAATATTTAATAAAACATTTAATAATACAGTACACATATTTACATATTTTTCAAAAAATATTTTTGCCTTTTTTTTGCTGTTTTCAGAAAATATTGCATTTCACTATAAATTGTGAAAGCAATTGCATTCATCATTTAACAGCAGGAAAAAAAAAAATTAACAATCTCAAAGATTGTTTTTAAAAAAGCCCACAATCTCTTTTTGCATAAACATAACTTTATAGAAATGCATAATATTCTTAAAAAATATCATCTAATATCAATACTTATTTCTTTAAAACACCGTCTGATATTTTTGTTTCAGAAGTATAATCACAATAATATATGTCAAATAACTCCACAATACATCTGGTTCCATTTCCTTTAGGCCAAATAGTAATTTTAAAATTCTTTTTTTGTTTAATTTCCAATGGTAATCCAATAAAAAACAAAAGTTTAAATTGTACAGATGTCACCGATTCTCTGTAACATTTTGGTTTCCGAAAGATTAATTAATAATTAAATAAGTCCACAATAGAATTGTTTACTTTTCCGCATGGCTAAATAGTAATTTTAAAAATCTTTTTTGAAAAAATTTCCAATGGCAATCCAATAACATTCCAAAATTTAAATTGTGCAGATGTTACCGATTTTTTCTAAATTTTTGGTTTTCCAAAGTTTCCTTAAAAAATGGAAAAATTCCACATTACAATTGGTTACCTTTCCATTAGGCCAAATGATAATTTGTAAATTCCAAATGGTAATCCAATAAAATGGTAAAATTGTTTTGTCCAGATGTTGTCAAATCTCTCTAAAATTTAGGTTTCAGGAAGATTAGATAGGAATTTGCTAAATCAAAAGGCAAACGTTGCTTAAAAATCAATTGGGAATCATTACACAGTGTCCAGCCTTTTTCACATTTAAGATAAACTGTGTAATGACCAGAAGTTACAGTAGGTCCATCATGGAAAATTATTGCAACTGTTACAAAAGTTTTTCCTGAAATTGATAATTGCTGTCCTGTAAACTTCTTTATTAAAGTATCCAATTTTGAACCATCAGCTCTACATCGTTGCATCATTAAAATTACATACTGTCTGTATTCCTTTAAAATTAATGTTGAAAACATGTCAGATTTACACTCACCGCATTGCATGCTATGATTAGCATCTTTAACTAATTTAGCAAAAGTGACTGTTTTACTCTCTGGCAATGTTAAATAAATAAACCTTTCAGAATCAACATTAGAGCCACATATATTATAACAGTTTTCACAACTATGTTCCCATTTATAAGAGAGACCAAATACATTTTCAATGTTAACCCCTTCTTCTTCCAGTACCTGAAGAAAATAAATCAAGAATTCCTGTGCGTCTTGCTGTACATTTTGAGAAAACTGTGTTCGTCCTGAACATACATCTAAAACTTTTCTAATTTCAGTAGCACTTTCTATTTGAGTTTTATCATTACTCAGCTTTTCAAAAAGGAGACTCAGCACAGAACAGAATCTTTTTCCCTGATTTACTATTATCTGCTCTTGCAAACTTTCCAGATAAAATGCAACATTCAGCACTACATTTGCGTAGCAGTTGACACCAGAGCTATTTTCAAAATAACATCCTACAACCTGTTCTTCATTTTCCTTATTCTTTTTGCTTGCAATTACATCACTCCTCTTTTTTTTCCTCCTCTCTACATCTTCATTACAGATATTCTCATTTCTCCTTTTACGAGAAACTACACGTTTCTCCAACACAGGATACTGACCTAAATGAGGAGCATAGCTTCTTCTTAATCTATTATACTCCTTTACACAATTTGTATCAGCACTAACTTTTGAATCATCAAAGTCTATCATGAATAAACCTGATAATGTTTTCACTCGTGACAAAGCAACATATGCCATACCTTCTTTGAACACAGTTGAACCAATGTTCACAAATGCACAATCTACAGTCAATCCTTGAGACTTGTGAATAGTTACAACAAACAAATGATGGACGGAATGCTGACAATGCATACATTCTCCCCCAGTCAAGAGATCTGGGTTAAATCCATCGTTCTTTTGCCCACTACACCACCCCAGTTCAGACATGGCCATATGCAAATCAGTCTTGACCCTGTGCCTCATGGGAACAGTCCAGCCCGAACTGCCAAGCCATGTCTTCCCTGGACCGGAATCAAGCATCCTAGGACCGGTTTCTGGCTATCAGCCGTCATCAGCTTGGATAGCTTGATTCCAGTGGCGTAGTGAGCACGGGTCCCACGTCTGGGAATACCCATCCCACTTAGGGCGAAAAGCGTTACAACAAACAAATGATGGACGGAATGCTGACAATGCATACATTCTCCCCCAGTCAAGAGATCTGGGTTAAATCCATCGTTCTTTTGCCCACTACACCACCCCAGTTCAGACATGGCCATATGCAAATCAGTCTTGACCCTGTGCCTCATGGGAACAGTCCAGCCCGAACTGCCAAGCCATGTCTTCCCTGGACCGGAATCAAGCATCCTAGGACCGGTTTCTGGCTATCAGCCGTCATCAGCTTGGATAGCTTGATTCCAGTGGCGTAGTGAGCACGGGTCCCACGTCTGGGAATACCCATCCCACTTAGGGCGAAAAGCGTTACAACAAACAAATGATGGACGGAATGCTGACAATGCATACATTCTCCCCCAGTCAAGAGATCTGGGTTAAATCCATCGTTCTTTTGCCCACTACACCACCCCAGTTCAGACATGGCCATATGCAAATCAGTCTTGACCCTGTGCCTCATGGGAACAGTCCAGCCCGAACTGCCAAGCCATGTCTTCCCTGGACCGGAATCAAGCATCCTAGGACCGGTTTCTGGCTATCAGCCGTCATCAGCTTGGATAGCTTGATTCCAGTGGCGTAGTGAGCACGGGTCCCACGTCTGGGAATACCCATCCCACTTAGGGCGAAAAGCGTTACAACAAACAAATGATGGACGGAATGCTGACAATGCATACATTCTCCCCCAGTCAAGAGATCTGGGTTAAATCCATCGTTCTTTTGCCCACTACACCACCCCAGTTCAGACATGGCCATATGCAAATCAGTCTTGACCCTGTGCCTCATGGGAACAGTCCAGCCCGAACTGCCAAGCCATGTCTTCCCTGGACCGGAATCAAGCATCCTAGGACCGGTTTCTGGCTATCAGCCGTCATCAGCTTGGATAGCTTGATTCCAGTGGCGTAGTGAGCACGGGTCCCACGTCTGGGAATACCCATCCCACTTAGGGCGAAAAGCGTTACAACAAACAAATGATGGACGGAATGCTGACAATGCATACATTCTCCCCCAGTCAAGAGATCTGGGTTAAATCCATCGTTCTTTTGCCCACTACACCACCCCAGTTCAGACATGGCCATATGCAAATCAGTCTTGACCCTGTGCCTCATGGGAACAGTCCAGCCCGAACTGCCAAGCCATGTCTTCCCTGGACCGGAATCAAGCATCCTAGGACCGGTTTCTGGCTATCAGCCGTCATCAGCTTGGATAGCTTGATTCCAGTGGCGTAGTGAGCACGGGTCCCACGTCTGGGAATACCCATCCCACTTAGGGCGAAAAGCGTTACAACAAACAAATGATGGACGGAATGCTGACAATGCATACATTCTCCCCCAGTCAAGAGATCTGGGTTAAATCCATCGTTCTTTTGCCCACTACACCACCCCAGTTCAGACATGGCCATATGCAAATCAGTCTTGACCCTGTGCCTCATGGGAACAGTCCAGCCCGAACTGCCAAGCCATGTCTTCCCTGGACCGGAATCAAGCATCCTAGGACCGGTTTCTGGCTATCAGCCGTCATCAGCTTGGATAGCTTGATTCCAGTGGCGTAGTGAGCACGGGTCCCACGTCTGGGAATACCCATCCCACTTAGGGCGAAAAGCGTTACAACAAACAAATGATGGACGGAATGCTGACAATGCATACATTCTCCCCCAGTCAAGAGATCTGGGTTAAATCCATCGTTCTTTTGCCCACTACACCACCCCAGTTCAGACATGGCCATATGCAAATCAGTCTTGACCCTGTGCCTCATGGGAACAGTCCAGCCCGAACTGCCAAGCCATGTCTTCCCTGGACCGGAATCAAGCATCCTAGGACCGGTTTCTGGCTATCAGCCGTCATCAGCTTGGATAGCTTGATTCCAGTGGCGTAGTGAGCACGGGTCCCACGTCTGGGAATACCCATCCCACTTAGGGCGAAAAGCGTTACAACAAACAAATGATGGACGGAATGCTGACAATGCATACATTCTCCCCCAGTCAAGAGATCTGGGTTAAATCCATCGTTCTTTTGCCCACTACACCACCCCAGTTCAGACATGGCCATATGCAAATCAGTCTTGACCCTGTGCCTCATGGGAACAGTCCAGCCCGAACTGCCAAGCCATGTCTTCCCTGGACCGGAATCAAGCATCCTAGGACCGGTTTCTGGCTATCAGCCGTCATCAGCTTGGATAGCTTGATTCCAGTGGCGTAGTGAGCACGGGTCCCACGTCTGGGAATACCCATCCCACTTAGGGCGAAAAGCGTTACAACAAACAAATGATGGACGGAATGCTGACAATGCATACATTCTCCCCCAGTCAAGAGATCTGGGTTAAATCCATCGTTCTTTTGCCCACTACACCACCCCAGTTCAGACATGGCCATATGCAAATCAGTCTTGACCCTGTGCCTCATGGGAACAGTCCAGCCCGAACTGCCAAGCCATGTCTTCCCTGGACCGGAATCAAGCATCCTAGGACCGGTTTCTGGCTATCAGCCGTCATCAGCTTGGATAGCTTGATTCCAGTGGCGTAGTGAGCACGGGTCCCACGTCTGGGAATACCCATCCCACTTAGGGCGAAAAGCGTTACAACAAACAAATGATGGACGGAATGCTGACAATGCATACATTCTCCCCCAGTCAAGAGATCTGGGTTAAATCCATCGTTCTTTTGCCCACTACACCACCCCAGTTCAGACATGGCCATATGCAAATCAGTCTTGACCCTGTGCCTCATGGGAACAGTCCAGCCCGAACTGCCAAGCCATGTCTTCCCTGGACCGGAATCAAGCATCCTAGGACCGGTTTCTGGCTATCAGCCGTCATCAGCTTGGATAGCTTGATTCCAGTGGCGTAGTGAGCACGGGTCCCACGTCTGGGAATACCCATCCCACTTAGGGCGAAAAGCGTTACAACAAACAAATGATGGACGGAATGCTGACAATGCATACATTCTCCCCCAGTCAAGAGATCTGGGTTAAATCCATCGTTCTTTTGCCCACTACACCACCCCAGTTCAGACATGGCCATATGCAAATCAGTCTTGACCCTGTGCCTCATGGGAACAGTCCAGCCCGAACTGCCAAGCCATGTCTTCCCTGGACCGGAATCAAGCATCCTAGGACCGGTTTCTGGCTATCAGCCGTCATCAGCTTGGATAGCTTGATTCCAGTGGCGTAGTGAGCACGGGTCCCACGTCTGGGAATACCCATCCCACTTAGGGCGAAAAGCGTTACAACAAACAAATGATGGACGGAATGCTGACAATGCATACATTCTCCCCCAGTCAAGAGATCTGGGTTAAATCCATCGTTCTTTTGCCCACTACACCACCCCAGTTCAGACATGGCCATATGCAAATCAGTCTTGACCCTGTGCCTCATGGGAACAGTCCAGCCCGAACTGCCAAGCCATGTCTTCCCTGGACCGGAATCAAGCATCCTAGGACCGGTTTCTGGCTATCAGCCGTCATCAGCTTGGATAGCTTGATTCCAGTGGCGTAGTGAGCACGGGTCCCACGTCTGGGAATACCCATCCCACTTAGGGCGAAAAGCGTTACAACAAACAAATGATGGACGGAATGCTGACAATGCATACATTCTCCCCCAGTCAAGAGATCTGGGTTAAATCCATCGTTCTTTTGCCCACTACACCACCCCAGTTCAGACATGGCCATATGCAAATCAGTCTTGACCCTGTGCCTCATGGGAACAGTCCAGCCCGAACTGCCAAGCCATGTCTTCCCTGGACCGGAATCAAGCATCCTAGGACCGGTTTCTGGCTATCAGCCGTCATCAGCTTGGATAGCTTGATTCCAGTGGCGTAGTGAGCACGGGTCCCACGTCTGGGAATACCCATCCCACTTAGGGCGAAAAGCGTTACAACAAACAAATGATGGACGGAATGCTGACAATGCATACATTCTCCCCCAGTCAAGAGATCTGGGTTAAATCCATCGTTCTTTTGCCCACTACACCACCCCAGTTCAGACATGGCCATATGCAAATCAGTCTTGACCCTGTGCCTCATGGGAACAGTCCAGCCCGAACTGCCAAGCCATGTCTTCCCTGGACCGGAATCAAGCATCCTAGGACCGGTTTCTGGCTATCAGCCGTCATCAGCTTGGATAGCTTGATTCCAGTGGCGTAGTGAGCACGGGTCCCACGTCTGGGAATACCCATCCCACTTAGGGCGAAAAGCGTTACAACAAACAAATGATGGACGGAATGCTGACAATGCATACATTCTCCCCCAGTCAAGAGATCTGGGTTAAATCCATCGTTCTTTTGCCCACTACACCACCCCAGTTCAGACATGGCCATATGCAAATCAGTCTTGACCCTGTGCCTCATGGGAACAGTCCAGCCCGAACTGCCAAGCCATGTCTTCCCTGGACCGGAATCAAGCATCCTAGGACCGGTTTCTGGCTATCAGCCGTCATCAGCTTGGATAGCTTGATTCCAGTGGCGTAGTGAGCACGGGTCCCACGTCTGGGAATACCCATCCCACTTAGGGCGAAAAGCGTTACAACAAACAAATGATGGACGGAATGCTGACAATGCATACATTCTCCCCCAGTCAAGAGATCTGGGTTAAATCCATCGTTCTTTTGCCCACTACACCACCCCAGTTCAGACATGGCCATATGCAAATCAGTCTTGACCCTGTGCCTCATGGGAACAGTCCAGCCCGAACTGCCAAGCCATGTCTTCCCTGGACCGGAATCAAGCATCCTAGGACCGGTTTCTGGCTATCAGCCGTCATCAGCTTGGATAGCTTGATTCCAGTGGCGTAGTGAGCACGGGTCCCACGTCTGGGAATACCCATCCCACTTAGGGCGAAAAGCGTTACAACAAACAAATGATGGACGGAATGCTGACAATGCATACATTCTCCCCCAGTCAAGAGATCTGGGTTAAATCCATCGTTCTTTTGCCCACTACACCACCCCAGTTCAGACATGGCCATATGCAAATCAGTCTTGACCCTGTGCCTCATGGGAACAGTCCAGCCCGAACTGCCAAGCCATGTCTTCCCTGGACCGGAAACAAGCATCCTAGGACCGGTTTCTGGCTATCAGCCGTCATCAGCTTGGATAGCTTGATTCCAGTGGCGTAGTGAGCACGGGTCCCACGTCTGGGAATACCCATCCCACTTAGGGCGAAAAGCGTTACAACAAACAAATGATGGACGGAATGCTGACAATGCATACATTCTCCCCCAGTCAAGAGATCTGGGTTAAATCCATCGTTCTTTTGCCCACTACACCACCCCAGTTCAGACATGGCCATATGCAAATCAGTCTTGACCCTGTGCCTCATGGGAACAGTCCAGCCCGAACTGCCAAGCCATGTCTTCCCTGGACCGGAATCAAGCATCCTAGGACCGGTTTCTGGCTATCAGCCGTCATCAGCTTGGATAGCTTGATTCCAGTGGCGTAGTGAGCACGGGTCCCACGTCTGGGAATACCCATCCCACTTAGGGCGAAAAGCGTTACAACAAACAAATGATGGACGGAATGCTGACAATGCATACATTCTCCCCCAGTCAAGAGATCTGGGTTAAATCCATCGTTCTTTTGCCCACTACACCACCCCAGTTCAGACATGGCCATATGCAAATCAGTCTTGACCCTGTGCCTCATGGGAACAGTCCAGCCCGAACTGCCAAGCCATGTCTTCCCTGGACCGGAATCAAGCATCCTAGGACCGGTTTCTGGCTATCAGCCGTCATCAGCTTGGATAGCTTGATTCCAGTGGCGTAGTGAGCACGGGTCCCACGTCTGGGAATACCCATCCCACTTAGGGCGAAAAGCGTTACAACAAACAAATGATGGACGGAATGCTGACAATGCATACATTCTCCCCCAGTCAAGAGATCTGGGTTAAATCCATCGTTCTTTTGCCCACTACACCACCCCAGTTCAGACATGGCCATATGCAAATCAGTCTTGACCCTGTGCCTCATGGGAACAGTCCAGCCCGAACTGCCAAGCCATGTCTTCCCTGGACCGGAATCAAGCATCCTAGGACCGGTTTCTGGCTATCAGCCGTCATCAGCTTGGATAGCTTGATTCCAGTGGCGTAGTGAGCACGGGTCCCACGTCTGGGAATACCCATCCCACTTAGGGCGAAAAGCGTTACAACAAACAAATGATGGACGGAATGCTGACAATGCATACATTCTCCCCCAGTCAAGAGATCTGGGTTAAATCCATCGTTCTTTTGCCCACTACACCACCCCAGTTCAGACATGGCCATATGCAAATCAGTCTTGACCCTGTGCCTCATGGGAACAGTCCAGCCCGAACTGCCAAGCCATGTCTTCCCTGGACCGGAAACAAGCATCCTAGGACCGGTTTCTGGCTATCAGCCGTCATCAGCTTGGATAGCTTGATTCCAGTGGCGTAGTGAGCACGGGTCCCACGTCTGGGAATACCCATCCCACTTAGGGCGAAAAGCGTTACAACAAACAAATGATGGACGGAATGCTGACAATGCATACATTCTCCCCCAGTCAAGAGATCTGGGTTAAATCCATCGTTCTTTTGCCCACTACACCACCCCAGTTCAGACATGGCCATATGCAAATCAGTCTTGACCCTGTGCCTCATGGGAACAGTCCAGCCCGAACTGCCAAGCCATGTCTTCCCTGGACCGGAATCAAGCATCCTAGGACCGGTTTCTGGCTATCAGCCGTCATCAGCTTGGATAGCTTGATTCCAGTGGCGTAGTGAGCACGGGTCCCACGTCTGGGAATACCCATCCCACTTAGGGCGAAAAGCGTTACAACAAACAAATGATGGACGGAATGCTGACAATGCATACATTCTCCCCCAGTCAAGAGATCTGGGTTAAATCCATCGTTCTTTTGCCCACTACACCACCCCAGTTCAGACATGGCCATATGCAAATCAGTCTTGACCCTGTGCCTCATGGGAACAGTCCAGCCCGAACTGCCAAGACTGATTTGCATATGGCCATGTCTAAACTGGGGTGGTGTAGTGGGCAAAAGAACGATGGATTTAACCCAGATCTCTTGACTGGGGGAGAATGTCTGCATTGTCAGCATTCCGTCCATCATTTGTTTGTTGTAACGCTTTTCGCCCTAAGTGGGATGGATATTCCCAGACGTGGGACCCGTGCTCACTATGCCACTGGAGTCAAGCTATTCTGGCTGATGACGGCTGATAGCCAGAAACCGGTCCTAGGATGCTTGATTCCGGTCCAGGGAAGACATGGCTTGGCAGTTCGGGCTGGACTGTTCCCATGAGGCACAGGGTCAAGACTGATTTGCATATGGCCATGTCTAAACTGGGGTGGTGTAGTGGGCAAAAGAACGATGGATTTAACCCAGATCTCTTGACTGGGGGAGAATGTCTGCATTGTCAGCATTCCGTCCATCATTTGTTTGTTGTAACGCTTTTCGCCCTAAGTGGGATGGATATTCCCAGACGTGGGACCCGTGCTCACTATGCCACTGGAGTCAAGCTATTCTGGCTGATGACGGCTGATAGCCAGAAACCGGTCCTAGGATGCTTGATTCCGGTCCAGGGAAGACATGGCTTGGCAGTTCGGGCTGGACTGTTCCCATGAGGCACAGGGTCAAGACTGATTTGCATATGGCCATGTCTAAACTGGGGTGGTGTAGTGGGCAAAAGAACGATGGATTTAACCCAGATCTCTTGACTGGGGGAGAATGTCTGCATTGTCAGCATTCCGTCCATCATTTGTTTGTTGTAACGCTTTTCGCCCTAAGTGGGATGGATATTCCCAGACGTGGGACCCGTGCTCACTATGCCACTGGAGTCAAGCTATTCTGGCTGATGACGGCTGATAGCCAGAAACCGGTCCTAGGATGCTTGATTCCGGTCCAGGGAAGACATGGCTTGGCAGTTCGGGCTGGACTGTTCCCATGAGGCACAGGGTCAAGACTGATTTGCATATGGCCATGTCTAAACTGGGGTGGTGTAGTGGGCAAAAGAACGATGGATTTAACCCAGATCTCTTGACTGGGGGAGAATGTCTGCATTGTCAGCATTCCGTCCATCATTTGTTTGTTGTAACGCGTTGTGAATAGTTACAGCATATGCTAGCGAAAACGGAAACTGCTTCCTACGTACATATAAGTCTTTCACAAGCATGAAACGAACTGTACAACGACAAATGTCTTTAACTTCTTCTATCTGATCAAATTTTATTTTTAAACATTAAATTCCATCTTTTTTCTGATAATTAATAAAACCCACAACTCTTCCCATAGCTCCATTAACTAAACCTTTTTCAACATCCAAATTTCTCCTTAAAAATACTTTACAGGTCATGCAAACATATAGATTTTTTTCTAATCCAGCTGTTTTGGAAATCTTCTTCTCTAGTGAATCCAATTTATTTTTCAGTGTGCCTGTTAATGTGACAGTAATTCTTCCATCCTCAATTTTGTCCACTGCTTCCAATTTCCTGATATCTTCCTTTTCCAATTTCAAAAGCTCCTCATTGAATATTGAGCATTCACGTAGAGTTGGCATTAAGCAGATGACACTTTTGTTTTCTGCAATGTTCTTGTATATCTTCTCTGCAACTATTTCTTCCTTTGGAAATAAATTATGTAGCAGCCGAGTCTGTAATGCTTTTTTGCCAGCTTCTGTGAGTAGTCCAATCCTGATATCTTTCAGAATACTTCCATATTCTTCATCGTTTGCTTGCCTCATATTAGTTGTAAGTTCCTTGTACTCAAAGAAGGACCAAATATTTGTATTAACGATGCTTCCCAATGACTTCTTCGTGTCTTCATGTGTCACAGTATTAAACACTGGTTGTCCTTTAACTGGAGTAAGTTGCAAAAGATCTCCAAAAACTATGACGTGTTTTCCTCCAAATAACACGTCATAGTCTGACTTCAGAATTTGCTGCATTCTTAAATGCACAAAGGCAAGCATTAAGTTCGATACCATGCTCACCTCATCAATAATGAGAACTTGCATCTTCTTCAATACTCTTGAAACTTCCAAGCATGCTTCTCCAGTTAGCTTGTTGTATTGTATTTTGTTCTCATGCTCCACTGGTAACATTAGCAAATGATGTAAAGTGATTCCTTTTATGTTATATGCTGCTAACCCAGTTGGAGCAGTAACCACACAAGACAAAGTAGAATCCGTTTTTTGCTGTAGGTAGCTTCTGATGACTTTTATTAGGAAACTTTTTCCAGTTCCAGCTTGTCCGCTTACATACATCCTGATTGGATGAAATGATGTGCATGAGCACTCTTTTTTTTCATGTAGAAATCCGTGATCAATTTTGTTTCTGATCTCTTCATAAATTTGTTGCTGCTCTTCGTTCAGTTGTCTTTCCAAATTTTGTAAGTCTATAAATTCTCCTTGAGCTTGATTCATAGCCGTTTCCACTTCATTCATGGCTATTGATGCTTCATTTTCAACGATTGGTTGTCCTAGGGGATCTTGACTGAGTGTTCCTGAACTTTGGCTGTCCTGAGAACTGTCTCTAGCTATTTCTGCTGCAATTGTAGTTTCCTGTTCAATTTCTTCATTTAACATTTGCAGATAAGTTGTGAATGTATTGCATTGTATGCTGTCTTTGCAAGCATTAAAAGAATCTTCATAGCTTTGAAATTCTCCCAGTAGTTCATCCTCTGTACGCCATGGTTTAAACAGCTGTAAAAGAGCCAAGTAGTAAAATTCCTTTTTGTCAGTAGTGTCGCAACTCAGCTTCCGGTGATTTATCAAACTTCCTTTTGTTTGCTTCACCAAACATCCTTCCTCACCAATGACTTTATATTTTCCATTGTTGATGTCTTCTGCGGCTTTCCGTGAATAAATGTAGTTCTGCAGCACTTCATAGAGACACATGTTCTCCAGATGATGACTTCTCTTTGGGTAATATGTGTCCAACATGTTTGATTTCAAAATATCTGTACTTTCTGGGTCATTCTCGGCCAAATATTCAATTTCTCCAACAGATTTCAGTACCCGATTTCTCATTGCTGCAAGGCCTAAACTTGCCCAAATTATTCTTCTTGATTTCGAGTAGAGACTTGCAGAAGATAACCTATCTGAACATTCGTAGGATCCAATTTCTCGATGCGATAACATCTTCAAACTGAAACTGTACAGCTTCTTACTGACAGTTTTCTCGTGAGAAATCTCTTCCCACATTTCCTTCAATTCTGTTTTTTCTGATTTCGTAATGTAAGACGTTACATATCGAGCAACAGCAATGGAATTGTCAGCTACATACTGTATATCCATGTTAGCGTTCCACATGGATAAAATCACTGGGTTGTAGTCATTTATATTTTTTGATTCTTCTTTTCTTTTAAGGTTGTAGGTATTCTTAGGTGATTTTCTTGTGATAGTATGTCTCACAGATGACATAAAACTGTTAACTCTTCCATTTGAAAGAACAGGTCTAGGAAATCCAAATCGACATTTAGTGTAGTATTTATCTTTGCTCTTGTATTTCCGTCGACAGTATTTTCCACACCGATGACTTTGGAAACGTAAAACTTGCTCCTTTAACTTTTTCTCTTCTGTGCTTTTTGGTATAGCACATGTTGCATATTCTTCAATGTAAGATAACACTGCTTCATCAGTATCTGTTCCAAACTTTGGGGCATCCTTGATCCACAACAGCATATGAATATGAGGAGCACCTCTTGCCTGGTACTCTTTTCTCCAAAAGAAATCCACTACTTCTCCTAGAGGTGGATTTTTTTTATTGCAGATGAAGGACATCATAGCCTCAAATCTATGATTGAAATATCTGCAAACATTAACTGGATCCAATGAGCACAGTTCTCCTGCTGTCTTGTATTCGATGTTTTTAATGTTTGAATTTGCCTCTCGTAGAAAATCCAGTAAATCATCCCAAGCGTACTCGGCACAGCTTAGGGTAAGGAAGCATGTTGGAGTTCCTAAATTCCGTAACATGCATTTTAATTCACCATGGCGTCGGTACCAATATTAATTTGTCCCACGCTGACAAGCCATCAGATTGATCAGTTGTGTTTCCAAATGATCATCTCGGTGCTGCACTTTCTCCATAAAATCCTTAGCAGACACATTGTGTAAATGTACTCCACTTTTTAAAATGTGATTTACTGCATAAGACAGTGCAGACAAGTCGCTTTCAAATAAAAGATGGAACAAATAAGGAATACTTTGTCGAAATCTGGGATCTTCAGCATATAGTCTTGTAGTCCGAAACTCAGAAACTGGAATCTGTTCCGGACGTTCATCGTATCGTCCTCCTTTTCCTTTAGGAAACAGCTGGGGAAAACATCGAGCTTCCAAGCTCTCCTCCCATACACTCACGGGAGTTCCTTTTGCTTTCTTCATCTGAAATAGATCAATATTGTCTCCCATAACTTCTTTTGAATGAAGAGGATGTATGCTAAAATGTTCATAAATTTCTTCTTCCTTTGACTTGTCCACTTTTTCAATTTGTCCAGTTGGTGTTTCTGTGTCTTCTTGTAAATCTTCTTCTTCTTCTTCTTCTATATAAATTGATTCATACCATTTGTTATTCCTTTTCAAATACAAATTTGCTCTTTGTACTTTCCGTACATCTACCAGCTCCTGCCAAATCTTCTTATTCTTTGTAGGTACACCATTAACCAGAATAATTAATGGTTCAGTTTCCAAAGTATCCGCATCAATAGTTTCCATATTTTTTTTCAAATCCAAGGGCAAATACACCACTCTACCTTTTAAACCTCTCAGTAAATCTGAAGGAGGTAATTTACCAGTTTTGGGCTCCATACGTACTATGGTCTGGAACGGATGAACACATTGAATGAGTATAGACTCATATGTATTTAATTCAGAAAGTTCAGCAGGAATAGCATCCAATTCTAAATTATTATGTACAGCTCTGGTCGGCATTCTATTTTCCTCTAACTTGTTGTAACAGTATTTACAAATACGCTGAACTTCACCCAATTCAAAACAATTTTCAAGAAATATATATGTGGCAAAATCCTTCCACTTATAATTATCTTCATTTTCACTCTTTCTGTAGAGATCAACATACCTGGTTTGTTTTCTATAATGAGTTCTGCGGCAACAAATACAAGTAATATTTGGTCTTTCATTAGAGATTATTGCAAATTTTGTTTTGTGATCATTAAATGTCTTACTTACAGAGGGTTCTACATTTTCTTCCACTTCTTCCTCATTTACTGTGTCCTTCTCTGCACTGTTTTGTTCAGGACCAAAGTAACAAAACTGAATTTAATCAACAACCTTCTCTACATCTGATACCGTTCCACGGAACAGAGCCCTATTCAATTCATCTAACTTTATTGCTGGACTTTTAGCAAAATACAACCGTCTCACAAACTTTCTCATTTCAGTATGATGAACAGCCAGCATCCTAAAATGATGGAAAACACTATTACACACTTTTCTAGATAGACAAGCCAGAGAATGACCCTGCAAACCAGTATTCTCTCTCACTCTGCATGGATCTAGACTTTGAAGCACCTTAATCTTCTGTTTCACACTTTTTTTGCTATATTCTCTTAGAAACTCACGAAATTTATCAATAGATTCCTGACGCACAGTGCAAATACTACTACAATTCCAAGTGTACACTGGGGCTTTAGGACGTCTCCCCATAGCCTCATCCGCCATCACTTGTACCTCATCTCTTGGAACCATTATCTCCTTCTCCATTATGCAACCATTTTTCACTTCATAAGCACGACCTCTGGTGTCAACTGCATGCAGCAAACTATTACTTTGAAAATAACTCTCTTCATTAAAAAAAGGTTCACTACTTGAACTATGCATCCATTTTCCTAAAAACACTTTACAAAAGTTTGTTCTGTTCACTACTCTTTTCCTTTTGCTATGTGATTTCAGTACATTAACCATTTTGTCTAATGTACGCATCCTATTCAAAATTAAAATGAATAGTTTCCTTTTTAATTCTAATGCTTTTGCTGCAATGGCTTCAATTTCTTTTTTTCTCTTATAAAACTTTGCCTTTTGCTTATATTTCTTCACATCCTTTATCAAATTGGACATAACTCTTCTCTGAAACATTTTTCTACGTATCTCTTTAAACGCTGTTTTTCTGTTTAAGTTTATCTTTTTATTTATTTTTTTTTATTTTTTTTTTTTCCTTTCCTTTTTGGGTGTTGAGTTTGTTTATTGTCACAAACAGTACTTTTTTTTTTTTTTCTTTTCTCTTTTCTTTTTCTTTGAAAAAGTTTTATTAAGCAATAATTCGGTTACAAGTACGGGCCTACAACCACCCGGGCCGGCCGCTAGGTACAGAAGGAAATCTACACTTATCAAGGTTACAATCAGTTCCCAGGGCACTGCCCTGCAGTGGCTCCAGATAGAGCTCGAGGAAAGTTTATCTTTTTAGTTGCAGAAGGTATATTTGCATTAACTAAATTCTCAATTTTTTCCTGTCCTTTTCGATTGAAATCATTCTTTCCAGTACAGACATTTTGTACATTTTTCCTTTTTTTGAATATGTTCCTTAGAAAATCTTTTGTTTGCTTACCAGAAGATTTTTTCTTCTTCCCAACATGAGCATCTTCAACTAACTTAGGTCCTCCAGTTGTCTTCAAATATAGGTTTTTTTTGTGGTCTTTTTTTACTCTGGATTTTGTAGGCATCTTAAATTTTGTTCACTGCTCTTCAGCAATACCTGAAAAAAAACTAAAAAAAAATTCCTTTATTTTATTTAAATATATTACTACATTTGTTTTCACATTAGTCACAAAACAAAATTTCTTTGCCAATTTGAAAGCACACTTACTGCTCTTTTTTTTGGCAAGTGATAAACACTTTTACAGACTGACACATTATTAATCCACTTTTCAGATTTTTTAAAAAGCACATGTCCAAACTGCTTTTTCAGACCAGCACCATTTGTAACCTGGGTGTCTGCCTACACTCCAGCAAGGGCAACCAGCCTTAGTGATGCTGAATGTGTTTGCATTACTGACTGAAACCTCAAACCCCACTCGCTTGTGAATACTGTGCATGATACCACATGGTAAGCAGCTACCTGTGTGCTAAGAGTCAGCTTCTGCACCAAAAAATGGCTCCCCCTCTCCATCTAATGCAACTGTGAAATCACCAGAGCAATACGCAATAAATCTCTGCCTGTAATTCCTATTTGCACACAGAGTCATGTTTTCACATTAGTCACAAAACGAAATTTCTTTGCCAATTTGAAAGCACACTTACTGCTCTTTTTTTTGGCAAGTGATAAACACTTTTACAGACTGACACATTATGAATCCACTTTTCATATTTTTTAAAAAGCACATGTCCAAACTGCTTTTTCAGACCAGCACCATTTGTAACCTGGGTGTCTGCCTACACTCCAGCAAGGGCAACCAGCCTTAGTGATGCTGAATGTATTTGCATTACTGACTGAAACCTCAAACCCCACTCGCTTGTGAATACTGTGCATGATTCCACATGGTAAGCAGCTACCTGTGTGCTAAGAGTCAGCTTTTGCACCAAAAAATGGCTCCCCCTTTCCATCTAATGCAACTGTGAAATCACCAGAGCAATACGCAATAAATCTCTGCCTGTAATTCCTATTTGCACACAGAGTCATGTTTTCACATTAGTCACAAAACGAAATTTCTTTGCCAATTTGAAAGCACACTTACTGCTCTTTTTTTTTGGCAAGTGATAAACACTTTTACAGACTGACACATTATGAATCCACTTTTCAGATTTTTTAATAAGCACATGTCCATACTGCTTTTTCAGACCAGCACCATTTGTAACCTGGGTGTCTGCCTACACTCCAGCAAGGGCAACCAGCCTTAGTGATGCTGAATGTATTTGCATTACTGACTGAAACCTCAAACCCCACTCGCTTGTGAATACTGTGCATGATTCCACATGGTAAGTAGCTGGCTGTGTGCTAAGAGTCAGCTTCTGCACCAAAAAATGGCTCCCCCTTTCCATCTAATGCAACTGTGAAATCACCAGAGCAATACGCAATAAATCTCTGCCTGTAATTCCTATTTGCACACAGAGTCATGTTTTCACATTAGTCACAAAACGAAATTTCTTTGCCAATTTGAAAGCACACTTACTGCTCTTTTTTTTGGCAAGTGATAAATACTTTTACAGACTGACACATTATGAATCCACTTTTCAGATTTTTTAAAAAGCACATGTCCAAACTGCTTTTTCAGACCAGCACCATTTGTAACCTGGGTGTCTGCCTACACTCCAGCAAGGGCAACCAGCCTTAGTGATGCTGAATGTATTTGCATTACTGACTGAAACCTCAAACCCCACTCGCTTGTGAATACTGTGCATGATTCCACATGGTAAGCAGCTACCTGTGTGCTAAGAGTCAGCTTCTGCACCAAAAAATGGCTCCCTCTTTCCATCTAATGCATCTGTGAAATCACCAGAGCAATACGCAATAAATCTCTGCCTGTAATTCCTATTTGCACACAGAGTCATGTTTTCACATTAGTCACAAAACGAAATTTCTTTGCCAATTTGAAAGCACACTTACTGCTCTTTTTTTTGGCAAGTGATAAACACTTTTACAGACTGACACATTATGAATCCACTTTTCAGATTTTTTAAAAAGCACATGTCCAAACTGCTTTTTCAGACCAGCACCATTTGTAACCTGGGTGTCTGCCTACACTCGAGCAAGGGCAACCAGCCTTAGTGATGCTGAATGTATTTGCATTACTGACTGAAACCTCAAACCCCACTCGCTTGTGAATACTTTGCATGATTCCACATGGTAAGTAGCTACCTGTGTGCTAAGAGTCAGCTTCTGCACCAAAAAATGGCTCCCCCTTTCCATCTAATGCAACTGTGAAATCACCAGAGCAATACGCAATAAATCTCTGCCTGTAATTCCTATTTGCACACAGAGTCATGTTTTCACATTAGTCACAAAACGAAATTTCTTTGCCAATTTGAAAGCACACTTACTGCTCTTTTTTTTGGCAAGTGATAAACACTTTTACAGACTGACACATTATGAATCCACTTTTCAGATTTTTTAAAAAGCACATGTCCAAACTGCTTTTTCAGACCAGCACCATTTGTAACCTGGGTGTCTGCCTACACTCCAGCAAGGGCAACCAGCCTTAGTGATGCTGAATGTATTTGCATTACTGACTGAAACCTCAAACCCCACTCGCTTGTGAATACTGTGCATGATTCCACATGGTAAGTAGCTACCTGTGTGCTAAGAGTCAGCTTCTGCACCAAAAAATGGCTCCCCCTTTCCATCTAATGCAACTGTGAAATCACCAGAGCAATACGCAATAAATCTCTGCCTGTAATTCCTATTTGCACACAGAGTCATGTTTTCACATTAGTCACAAAACGAAATTTCTTTGCCAATTTGAAAGCACACTTACTGCTCTTTTTTTTGGCAAGTGATAAACACTTTTACAGACTGACACATTATGAATCCACTTTTCAGATTTTTTAAAAAGCACATGTCCAAACTGCTTTTTCAGACCAGCACCATTTGTAACCTGGGTGTCTGCCTACACTCCAGCAAGGGCAACCAGCCTTAGTGATGCTGAATGTATTTGCATTACTGACTGAAACCTCAAACCCCACTCGCTTGTGAATACTGTGCATGATTCCACATGGTAAGCAGCTACCTGTGTGCTAAGAGTCAGCTTCTGCACCAAAAAATGGCTCCCCCTTTCCATCTAATGCAACTGTGAAATCACCAGAGCAATACGCAATAAATCTCTGCCTGTAATTCCTATTTGCACACAGAGTCATGTTTTCACATTAGTCACAAAACGAAATTTCTTTGCCAATTTGAAAGCACACTTACTGCTCTTTTTTTTGGCAAGTGATAAACACTTTTACAGACTGACACATTATGAATCCACTTTTCAGATTTTTTAAAAAGCACATGTCCAAACTGCTTTTTCAGACCAGCACCATTTGTAAGGGCAACCAGCCTTAGTGATGCTGAATGTATTTGCATTACTGACTGAAACCTCAAACCCCACTCGCTTGTGAATACTGTGCATGATTCCACATGGTAAGCAGCTACCTGTGTGCTAAGAGTCAGCTTCTGCTCCAAAAAATGGATCCCCCTTTCCATCTAATGCAACTGTGAAATCACCAGAGCAATACGCAATAAATCTCTGCCTGTAATTCCTATTTGCACACAGAGTCATGTTTTCACATTAGTCACAAAACGAAATTTCTTTGCCAATTTGAAAGCACACTTACTGCTCTTTTTTTTGGCAAGTGATAAACACTTTTACAGACTGACACATTATGAATCCACTTTTCAGATTTTTTAAAAAGCACATGTCCAAACTGCTTTTTCAGACCAGCACCATTTGTAAGGGCAACCAGCCTTAGTGATGCTGAATGTATTTGCATTACTGACTGAAACCTCAAACCCCACTCGCTTGTGAATACTGTGCATGATTCCACATGGTAAGCAGCTACCTGTGTGCTAAGAGTCAGCTTCTGCACCAAAAAATGGCTCCCCCTTTCCATCTAATGCAACTGTGAAATCACCAGAGCAATACGCAATAAATCTCTGCCTGTAATTCCTATTTGCACACAGAGTCATGTTTTCACATTAGTCACAAAACGAAATTTCTTTGCCAATTTGAAAGCACACTTACTGCTCTTTTTTTTGGCAAGTGATAAACACTTTTACAGACTGACACATTATGAATCCACTTTTCAGATTTTTTAAAAAGCACATGTCCAAACTGCTTTTTCAGACCAGCACCATTTGTAACCTGGGTGTCTGCCTACACTCCAGCAAGGGCAACCAGCCTTAGTGATGCTGAATGTATTTGCATTACTGAGTCCAACCTCAAACCCTTAAACTATTCTTTTATTATACCAGTACACCTTAATTTATTGTGAAAACATAGTCCATATTATTTTACTTGTTCCTCACATTTAAATTTCTCCCAAAACAGAAAATAATAAACACAACTTCAACAAAAAGAATTGCATTTCTATTATTCATTTCTTAATTTACCATATACATCCCCTCTCAAACTCTAAACTCACCTTTAAAATTAGTTAGTTGTGAAATAAATGTGGCACTCAAACAGCAGATTATCAGAGCCAGGATCTCTGTTCTTTACACCTCTCTCCTCTCAGCAGAACCAGATAATGGCAAACTTTCCCTCTCTTTTTCCACACATATACATGTTAGTTTCAAATCTCAGTGCTTGCCCCTTTTTTAGGTCTCGCTGAGCCCAGCGCATGCGCTGGCTCGAAGAGACATTTTGTATATGGGCTCCGAAAAATGCTACCAGGCCAGCCTAGAGCTACAGTACATGTGCCCGGGCGCGCGCGCCGCGCTTACTTTCACTTTCGCGGCCGCACGGCCTCTTCTTTGATCGCGATTGCGATCACTTTCTCTTTCACTGCCGCTTTGCTGCGTAGACCCAGCCTCCTCTGCCGGCACACCCACTGTTTTCATTGAATCACTTGCATATTTGGGGAAAGCAGGTACAATGTGTTGTGCATAGAAGAACAGACCTTGCATCTCGTCTGAGCAGGGCGTGGTGGTATATTGCTTTGGCTTGTAGTTTCCTTGATGATGTGAATCTTGAATTATTTGTGGGGATGACAGGGCTCACACATCTCAAGAGGCTAGTAGCTTGCTGCAAGCGGGCAAATGGAATATCTCTCCCACAGCCCTGCACTCTGTGAACAAGAGCTGTGTAGCTAGAAGTTCCTGTCAGGGTTGGACATCTGTTTAGATGGTAACAAGGCAGGAGGATCTGTGATGCTATCTGTAATGTGGCTTTCTGTACCACAAATATTTGCAAAACCCTTCCCACAAAAGTCTATCTTCTTCTGTTTCTAGAATTTGAAGACTCAAACAATGAGAAATCTACACAATTCGAAATATGTTCCGGGCGGTGGTAAAATGATAGTTACAATGTGTTCTCATTTAGTAGTAACGTGGGTCCATTTTAGAAGGAAATGCCGGATCTTTATATTCTGACTTAAAATTAACATTTCAGGGGCATTGTTTTTCTTCACCGGATGAAGTTGATTGAGTCTATAGCGAGGAATACTGCGGATTGACAGCCATCTCGGACGCCGCCATCATTCTGCCCACTCTCTGACAGCTGCTGTTCAAAATGCGAGCTAATTAATCAAGGGCGGCCTTGGCAGTTCTGGGAATGTGCCGTACCTAGCGGCACTGACATTTTCTGTATTCAGAAGGCGTTCGGCGAAGCTGCATCCTTTCACCGTTTTTTAATAAATCGGAGGAAGCTGGATGTTGTTTACAAAGTCAAATACCTTTAATAGACGCTATTATTTTTCCAAGAATACCCTTCACATTCAAATAAAACATTTCATGGGTACGTTCCTGATGGAATAGTTGTACCTCCAAGAAATTGGATGTTCGACAAATGTTATGACTGACAATAACTTTTTATGTTGTTTTGTTTCCGTGGCAAAGCTGTAATATATGAACAGGAACTGGAGGAATATTGTGATGCCCATAGATTTCGCTAAGAATGGGCGAATTTATATCATGGTCGTAGGCGCCTAATCAAACTCTGCTAGGCTGGTCTACAACAGTTCAGGTCCCCGTACAATTTTGGAGCTAGAATTAATTTCCTTAAATCTCGAGTCATTTACAGAGGCAGTGTGTGACTACAGCAGTGCGTCAGAGAAGTCGTCTAGTTCACACGGAAGTTGAGTGTGTCACTGTCAGGGAGCACTCTCCGCAGCAAAGCTTCCTGAGCGTCACCCCAGTGCCGCTTGGTTGCCAAACGCAGCCGGTCATCAGCACATAGCCGCCAAGTTTTCAGTCTGCTTATGTGTGATTTTTCCTTTTTTTACAACACTTTTGTGTGTGACAGTTCAAAGCTTTATGTGTCACTTGATTAGGGTGACCAGATGTTGAGAAGCAAGTACTGGGACAGGTCAGTTATATAAGCAGGAGTAAAGCCTCTAGTCTCACTGTTACATCTCGTTTCTGAGAAGTGCAGTACTTTCTAATTAACAGTATTATGTTTTTCTTGAGAAGTGCAGATACTCTCCCTCTCAAAATAAACAAGCATTTGCAATGCAATAGGTCTCGCATTTATACGAGTTTGAGCTATTGACATTGCAAATAACAATGCCTTTTATTTTTGTTTTCGTTATTAAAACATAAATATGAAAACAAAACTAAAAGCCATTGTCATTGACAATGCCAATACCTCAAACACACGTAAATGCGAGACCTATTGCATTGCAAATGCTTGTTTCAAATGTAATCACACATTTCTATTGGTTGAAAACCAACCCTTTTCCAAAAGTACCCTTCCTCCAACTTGACTTCTGCCTAGTACCCTTCCCCCAACTTGACTTCTGCCTGCTACCATAGCAACAGCTCATGGAACACTGTTGTGTGGAGTCAGGTCAGAAGTTCGCCAAACAATGTTTCAATTCCACAGAACAAGAGTGCTTGACTTTTCAAAGCTAACAGCAAATCCATAGTACTGTTCTTTGGTAACACATTTTTCTGTACCAATACAAAACATGCTTCTATTAATTTACACATACAGCCTAGTTTTTATTCTAGAATGGTATGAAACAGCCAATCAGTTCTTTTTTTTATGAAAAAAATATGTATGCCTCCATTTCCAAACTGTCTTTCTTTTCATATTGCCATTCTACTGAATTACACCTCCTGAGTGCATCCAGTTCTCCTTTGAAGATGTTCACAGTGTGGATTGTAGGGCACAGCTATGTCTTCTGGAGTGAAAAGTATGCAGAGAAAACAGGTATGGTGAGAGACCTTGCTTTGCCAAATGTAGACATTAAATGGATTGGTCAGAGAGGGTTAAAGTGGCACCAATTGATGCCATTGGTGAAATCCTTCATGCACATCCAACACCCTGACCTCATAATAGTGCACTGTGGTGGCAATGACCTAGGCACTTTGACTGGGGTAGGTCTGGAAATGCTTATGAAGGACACCTTTGCACAACTGTTTTCACTTTTCCCTAAAACTGCCTTTGTGTTTTCTAACATATGCCAAAGGCAAAAATGGAACTGGTCCAATCATTTCTGTCCGCAGATTGACAAAGCAAGAAAGCACGTCAACAAATCTGTTTCTGCTTTCCTCCGTGACTATTTTATGGGTTCCATTTACCACAACAACTTGCGTTATGACATGCAAGACATTTATAGAGGAGATGGTGTGCACTTCAATGATGAAGGGAACAGAGTCTTCCTCTTGAACCTTAGACTCTGCATCGGTACTTACTTGTAGGTACCACTAAAAAATCACTTCATAAACACAACGGCTCTTTTTAGAGCCCCCTAATATCTAAACACTTAAATCTGATTTTCATTTCTTTTTTTTTTTTTTTACCGTACGCTTACCGTACGCGTACCCCGCGATTTTTTTTAAAATCAATAAATGTTTTCTTTGTACTTTTCTGTCCTTCTTTGACCCCCTTACAAATGTTAGGGGGTCTGTAACTCTCCTCCTTGCCCCCTTTTCTTGTTATCACTCTTTTTTTTCTGAGTGAAACACACGAAATGGCGGCCGCCGCTTCCTGGTTTCGACCGATTCGAATGTTTACTAAGATCTAAGAGCCAATCAGAATCGCGCTCGCGTACGCCACCGTACGCGTACGGTAAGCGGACCGTAAGCGCACCGTAAGCTGGCTCAGATATATATATTGATTTAAAGGCTATTTTCTCAGAATCTACTGAACAGATTTACACCAAACCTACAAAAGGCACTTCCTTGACCTGAGGACTACCTCTCTGCCAAATTTCTAGTAATTCTGTTCAGCCGTTCGGGCTGTAGCCCTGTCTAAAGGTCCTATGGAAAAATGCATGGGAAAAACGCGTTTTGGGACCCCCCCTTTTATCTCAGCCCCCGCTTGACGAATCCCCCCGAGACTTTCAGGGAAGGAGCGGAGCGTAGCGCCCCACCTATTTTAAAAAATTCGCGAGGATTCGTCGACCGGCGCCAAAGTTATTCAAAATAGAATGTTGCGGATTTCCTATGGAAACGTGGTCCTAACTATAACTACCTACTGGCGACCGCCAGTAGGTAATATGTGTATATATATATATATATATATATATATATTCACTGGAAAAAACCATAGGTTTCAGGCACGTTACAGTTAGAAATTAGCCTTTGAAATTCACTGAAAAAACCATAGGTTTCAGGCACGTTATAGTTCGGAATTAGCATTTAAGAAACCTTAGAAATTCACTGAAAAAAATATAGGTTTCAGGGGCGTTATAGTTAGCTGGACATTTCACTCATACAAAACCCTAGAAATTCCCCCGTTATAGTTAGTTCAGCTAACTATAACTCGCGCGCCCGCAATGCACTGCTGATGACGTCACATATTACATCACTCATGACATGGTCAATGACATCACTCATGACATCTCAAATGACATCAGGGATGACATCATCCAGTGAATGTGTGTTTTTCTGAAAATTAAATATGTTTTATATATGTATATCTCAAGGTCGATGGAAGAATAAATGGGTATATAAGTGTCTAAATGGATGATTTTTGTTTTGTAAAATTGATTGTATAACGGACTGATTAAGTGTATTTTAGTGAATACATGGGTTAGTGAGTAATGTTTAAATATGTAAATATCTGTATCAGTCTCTCACTTTGTGTATAAGTCAGACCCTCCAGGATTTCGTGATTTTGTGGTTTGCCACGAAATCGGCACTTTTGTAAAAATGCAGCGATTTTTACAAAAGTGCCTGCGAAATCGGTAATGCGCACAATCAGACAGCAACTGCTGGTGACTAAGTTTCATGGGGAGACGCTTCTTCTCAATTTAAGAGGATGCCTCTATCATAGCAAACTCAGAGAGAAAGAGGACATCTTGGGATCTAAACCGAGTGAAGAAACTGGTATGGTAATGGCAACATGACAAATGTAGGTGGCAGGCGAGAGAAGGGCAGGCGGCAAGCTTCCTGGTAACAGAGTTGGCACAAGTAAGGGCCAGGCGGACGAAAGGTGTCGGGCATCATGGCCCAAAAGGCAGCACAAGAAGATGAGATGAGGACAAAGGCAGGAAGGAGTGGGATGGCAGCGAGCACCTTAGGGCAGAACCTGGCGCGGGTAGGAATCAAGAGAGAGGAGGACATTTTCCAGGCATCAAGTGAAGTGACGAGGTAAGACCAGGATATGAGTTGATGAGATGGCAACTGGATAAAAGCAGGGAGTAGAGGAAAGGTAAACAGGAAGGGATCATCTTGGGGGCAGAATGGGATACAGGCATGTAATTTATGGGAAGCAAGGTGATGGGTACCATGGAGACAAGGGACCAGAACAGGACACTTAGCGCGCAGGCAGTGAACCCAATGGGGGAGATCAGGTGAAAAGAAGTCACACTCTGGAAACTGTCAGGCGGCAAGGAAGTGGTGCAGAGAGGACAGAGCAGCAGTAAAATCCATCCATACATGTCCTGTGTAAATGTCTGTCACCCTAGCAGAATAGTAAAAAAACAAGCATTTGCAATGCAATAGGTCTCACATTTACGCGAGTTCCAGCAACTGGCATTGTAAATAACAATGCCTTTTATTTATGTTTTGGTTTATAAAACATAAATAAATGGCATTTTGATTTACAATGACAATAGCTTGAACGCGCGTAAATGCGAGTCCTATTACATTGCAAATGTTATAACATTGTGCCCCTCCGCCCCCTTCACCCATGAAAACATAAACGGTCGGAGCCCTAGCCAGACCCTCCGGGATTTCGCGATATGCCTTGAAGCATTACACGGTTGTATAGTGCCTTTATTATGAGTTTCTTCTCAGCTGCTCCTAAGCGGGTTCCACAGGTCATATACTGTGACTGGTTGCATAATTTCGATTTCTTTGGGTAGCTCCCTGTCCCTCCAATCTGGACCCCCAGAGCATACACTAAGGTAGGTTCTAGAATGCAATTTCCTATCGGATGCTACCAGGCCATCTTTGATGGGCTTCTCAGAACCTATACTAAAGCAAATGGAGGATTGCATTTCCAAGGAATAACAGCCTTCACCTGTGGGCTGCATCCTCTGTTCCAAATCCCAGGTTGCCTATTCAAAGTGGAATACTCTGCTAAAACAGTTTCCATCGATTTAAGGCTGAAAATAAATGATTATGAGTAAAATAAAATGCCGCAAAAATGCAGCTAAATTTCCATATTTGTGCCGCTAAATTTGCTAATCCATGCCACAATATCCTGGGGGGTCTGATAAGTGACTGCATGGGTTGGTGAGTAGCTACATGGGTGTCTATATGGGTTATTACTTGGTTTTTCGAGTATCAGTATGCGTGTCTGAGTGTCTGTATGGTTCAGTGGGGGGTATTACTTAGTGCATAGATGCATGAATGAGGGATATTGTGGCATGAATGAATGAGTGAGTCACTGTTTGTATGTGTTGAAGACAGCATGTATGCAGGACTGTATAGGTGGATGAGAGTGTGTATGGGTGTGTTAGTTAGTGAATGACAGTCTCAATAGTGTATTTATGAGTAACTACATATATTTTAAACTAGTATATGTGAGTATTGCTTTATATAAGTGAGTATATGTGAGAGTGAGAGATTTGAAGACTTCCTGTACGAATAAGTAAATGTTTCTATAAGTGATTGTTTAAAAGAGTAAGTATGTG
The DNA here is from genome assembly GCF_964204655.1 of Triturus cristatus. Classification (NCBI taxonomy): domain Eukaryota; kingdom Metazoa; phylum Chordata; class Amphibia; order Caudata; family Salamandridae; genus Triturus; species Triturus cristatus. Next base: position 1,531,809,762 of record NC_140591.1, read on the forward strand.
TAAGTTTCTGTAGAAGTAAGTGTGGTGGTGTGTGTATAACTGTATATGCAAGTAAATGGATGTTTGATTCTTTGTTAGCATGAGTGACCATATGTGTGAGTAACTCTATGGATGAGTGGCGGTGTGTAACAGGATGTATAGGTGTATGAATACATATGATGAGTGAGTACATGTATGAGTGACTGTATAGGACTGTTGGTGAATGAGTGTATCTGTATGTAGATCTTGGAATTACTGAATAGGTTGTTGTAACTGGTGTTGGTATGTCCATTGTTTTTAAAATGGTGGTTTCTATTTTTGAATGTGTGTATCAAAGGGGGAGGTAGGGTGGGGTAGGGGTAGGGTGAGAGGAGGTATGCCACTCTATCAGAAGGATGATGTCATCAGTGATGTCATTTGAGATGTCATCAGTGATGTCATGAGTGATGTCACTGACCATGTCATGAGTGATGTAATATGTGATGTCATCAGCAGTGCATTGCGGGCGCGCGAGTTATAGTTAGCTGAACTAACTATAACGGGGGAATTTCTAGGGTTCTGTACGAGTGAAATGTCCAGCTAACTATAACGCCCCTGAAACCTATGTTTTTTTCAGTGAATTTCTAAGGTTATTTAAATGCTAGTTCCTAACTATAACGTGCCTGAAACCTATGTTTTTTTCAGTGAATTTCAAAGGTTTTTTAAATGCTAATTTCTAACTATAACGTGCCTGAAACCTATGGTTTTTTCAGTGAATTTCAAAGGTTTTTTAAATGCTAATTTCTAACTTTAACGTTAGCCTACAGAGATAGGACATGTGAAGAAAGAAGAAAAAGCGCATAGAAAGAAAAAAAAGAAATGCAGAAAGAAGCAACAAAAGTCCTCAAAGACGAAGAAAAGTGCAGAAAGAAGGAAGATGTGCAGAAAGAACAAACAGGGGAGAAGAAAGAAGCCTTGTTGCAAAATCATCCTGTACCCTCAACTTTTTCAGACGGGTACTGGTGGTAACTGAGTCTGACTAACCAGTCCTAGAGCCACTGCTATGTTAAAAGACACTTAGAATACAGTGAAAACACCTACATACACTAGGAAACACTATGTGTTGCGGTACCCCTGTGATTACCATGGCCTCCTCTGTAAGACCCTAGTACATAATAGGGCAGGGGGATTAAAACTACCTCTTAAAACGCACCACAGGGTACGTTTGCACACTGGTGAAGGGAGGGGGGTGCCTGAGGTGACATGTGTGCAAACACGCCCTGTGGCTATTTTAATTTGGGGAATAAAGTCCCCTTGAATCCTGAGAGTCCCTAGGGTCAAACTAGCCCACTAGGTACCTCCAGTAAGCGCCGTAGCAGAGAGGTGTAAAAATGGGCACGGCCTGGACCACCTCTCAGCAACGCAGCGCAATGGCGCTTACTGGAAGCACCTGGTGGGCTACTTGGCCCCCAGGGGCCCACAGGATTGAAGGGGAATTATTTCCCCAACTTAAAATGCGCCACAGGGCGTGTTTGCACACGTCACTTAAGGCCCTGTCCCCTCCCTTCCCCACTGTGTAAACACGCCCTGTGGCCGTTTTAAGTTGGGAGATTAAGTCCCCTTGAATCCTGAGAGTCCTTAGGGTCAAACTAGCCCACAAGGTACCTCCAGTAAGCGCTGTTGCTGAGAGGTGTAAAAAGTGGCACGGCCTGGACCACCTCTCTGCAGCGCAGTGGCGCTTACTGGAAGCACCTGGTGGACTAGTTGGCCCCCAGGGGCCCTCAGGATTGAAGGGGAATTATTTCCCCAACTTAAGACACACCACAGGGCGTGTTTGCACACGTCACCTCAGGCCCCGTCCCCTCCCTTCCCAACTGTGTAAACGCGCCCCGTGGCAGTTTTAAGTTGGGAAATTAAGTCCCCTTGAATCCTGAGAGTCCGTAGGGTCAAACTAGCTCACTAGGTACCTCCAGTAAGCGCCGTTGCAGAGAGGTGTAAAAAGTGGCACGGCCTGGACCACCTCTCTGCAACGCAGCGCAGTGGCGTTTACTGGAGGCACCTGGTGGGCTAGTTGGCCCCCAGGGGCCCTCAGGATTAAAGGGGAATTATTTCCCCAACCTAAAACACACCACAGGGCGTGTTTGCACACGTCACCTCAGGCCCCGTCCCCTCCCTTCCCCACTGTGTAAACGCACCCTGTGGCAGTTTTAAGTTGGGAAATTAAGTCCCCTTGAATCCTGAGGGTCCCTAGGGTCAAACTAGCCCACTAGGTACCTCCAGTAAGTGCCACAGACCTGCGTTGCAGAGAGGTGTAAAAAGGGGCGTGGCCTCTGAACACCTCTCTGCAACGCAGCTCCCTGGCGCATACTGGAGGTACCTGGTGGGCTTTTTGGCCCTCAGTATTGAAGGGCCAGCCTTTCCTTTTTTTTTTTTAACAATAATTTATAATTGGGGAGGGGGGCCGCGTGGCCCCCCTCCCGGGCCACTAATAGCCCCGGGGACCCCATCCCCTGGGGCTGGCCCTCTCCGTTGGGGACTGTGGGGGGGTCCCCAATCCCCCCACGGTCCCGCCAGTTCCCCGCCTCCTGCGGGAGCCGGCATTGCTTTTCCACACAGGGAGCTGCTAAGATGCAGCTCCCCGTATGGAAAAGCAATCTGCTTTGGTATTTGGAAGAGAGAGCAGATTTCCTGCTCTCTCTTTCAAATACCAAAGCAGAGTTTGCTACTGCAGGGCGGGAGCCGCAAGGCTCTCGCCCTGCCATAGCAAACTGCAGTGTCCCAGGGGTGGGCACCCCGGGATACTGCAGGAGCCAGCCCTGGGGGGTGGCGGTCCCCAGGGCCATGACAGGGCTCCAGGAGGGGGGCCGTGTGACCCCCCTCCCAACATTACCAAAGCCCTGGGGAGGTGGTGGTCCCCGGGGCTGGGGGGGGGGGCTCGAGCCCCCCCCCCCCCACACAGGTTTATTTAATTTTTTTTTAACAAAACACAAGGACCGGGGGGTGGCCGTCCCCAGGGCTGCGGAGGGGCCTTGAGCCCCCCCCCTGCAAATATTTTCTTAAAGCCATGGGGGTGGCGGTCCCCAGGGCTTGGGGGGGCCTCTGAGCCCCCAACCATGTATTTTAGAAGCCCCGGGGGGTGGCGGTCCCTGGGGCTGGGGGGGCTGTGAGCCCCCCACACATATTTCTTTAAAGCCCCAGGGGGTGGCGGTCCCCCGGCCTGGGGACCCTTCTGGGCGCCCCATTACAATAAAAATATTGACCCCGGGGCTTGGCCCACCCGGGGGCTAAAGAGTAACGAAGCGTGGGAGACCACGCTTAGTTTTTTTGGGGGTGGCCGGATCCGGATTTTGCCGATTTTTAAAAAAAATGTTTTCTTTTTTTGGGCCCTGGGGGTCCTTGTGGGACCCCCTAAGCAGGCCTAGGGGGTCAGAGTGTTTCTACCCTGCCCCCTTTTTCTCGCGTTTGTTTCACTGATTTCCTGTGCCTAAGTTCTACCGAGGCACAAGATAGCTGCCAACACTTACTGGTTTGGAGTGTTGACAGCCAATTAGCATGCAGCTCGTGATCGGGAGGGTGCGCGGATCCTCCGCGGTCATAGATATCGAAACTTTTTTAATTTTGATTTTCTCAGCAACTACTGAACGGATTTACACCATTTAACAAAAAGGGATCTTTCTGAACCAAGGGTTACCTTTTTGCCAAATTTGGTGTAATTCAGTTCAGCAGTTCGGGCTATAGCCGTGTCTAAAGTTTCCTATGGGAAACTGCATGGGGAAAACACGTTTTGGGACCCCCCTTTTTTCTCGGCCCCCGCTTGATGAATCACCCCGAAACTTTCAAGATAGGAACGGACCGTAGAGCCCCACGAGTTTGGACAATTTCGCGAAGATTCGTCAACCGGCGCCAAAGTTATTGGGAATAGAATGTTGCGAATTTCCTATGGAAAATAGGTCCTAACTATAACTACCTACTATATATATATATATGTGTGTGTGTGTGTGTGTGTGTGTGTGTGTGTGTGTGTATAGAGGTGTAACACAGTCCCCTGCAGGGCCTGCGGAGCCGCAGGGCACCAATCCATTCAAGGGGTCTCTTAGACTTCCAGGGGCCCAATTTGGGCCAAGACCAATGCATTTTTGTGAGACATTAGGAATTTAGGGACTCCTCATCACATTCTGCATGAGGGCCCCATTGTTTTGCATTACGTCACTGTATTCTAACACACTTTTTGACTAAAGTATGTTGAGTATTTTTCTACAAACATTTTTGAAATTCATTTCTCATCTCCTGGGAGGTGGGAGTGGCCAAATTTCACATCCTCATTGGGGTTAATCTTGGTGTCTTCTGATGCCTCAAAGTTGCCTAAAGCAGCTGTGGGTTGAACGAATCACAACTCATTATCAGTTGGTAAAGCTCCAGCCCATGTATAGTCTAGACCGTTGATACTCAAAGAACGGCCCGGGGACCTTATGCTGCCCTCCTGACCTTTACATGCGACCTCCTGGTGAACAGCAGCACTGGGCTGCTGTTTACATGACTCTGTTCTAACATAAAATGATGTAAAATAAAGCGTTAAGCATATTTAATGGTTAATAGAAAAAGGAATTAACTAGGGTGTCCTGCACCATTTTAGGAGCACCTTCATTTTTAAAGATATCTTGCAGCAAACTTTTTAAAATATCATAAAGTCTTTCAAAATTCAAAAAAGTGTATTTCATTAACATGCTGGTCTGTTTCACCTTAGTAAATCAGATGTCAGTGCATTGAGAAGCATTTTTTAAAAGTGAAACATTCACGCTTCTCCCCACCCTGAAAACAATACCTATATTGATCTAAGAGTCAGTTGTTTGTGTGCACCCCTTGGGTGGTTGGGGTTCCTATTGCACATCAACAGCACCATAGGTTATTGAATCAAAGGCAGGAGAAGGTTTTATACACTGCACATTCTGAAGTCATGTATTTTGAGGTCCTCTGATATGTGATAATAAAGAACAAGCATTGGCATAGCCAATAGGTCTCGCCTTTGGGACCTTATAAGTGTTTAGCCATGCAACAGTTGCATAACTAAACACTTATAACCTCTTCCATGCTCATGACGTCTCCCGGCCGTCATGAGTCACGATGACCACGTCCAGGAATGGAATGTCTTGGTATATGAAAAAACAGTCACAGTGGAACAATTTAGCTTAATTAGAACACAGGTATTGTGAATATAACCTTAAATTGAGTTATGACAACACCTTATTGAAATACACAAATGACTTCATTTAATCGTATTGAGCATAGAAAAAGGTCAACATATCAACCTATTAGACAGACAAACGCATGTCAAAATCATCATTTTCAATTACTAAGGGTGTAAGTGAAGTGAAAAGTGCAACATAAATCGGGATAAGTGCAGACGATGTGAAGGGGAAGGTCGTGTATTTAAGAACATCCAAAATAAATTTGAAGACCTAACCTGCCACTTGAATGGCAATAACACAAATGCAATAACATAAGCAAGAAAAGCAGTTGTAAAATCACTGTCAGTCTCGTGTATTGAACAAAGGGAAAAGTCGTCGACGTTTCGACCCCTAATCGAGCCAGCAATTAGGAAATCTTGGAAGCGGGGTCTTCTTCAGGACCAGTGGGGGGTAGAGAAGATGGACTTACACCTAGGGATAACGAGTAGTATTAATACGGTGTGTCTATGGGATCATTAATTGTCATTAGGTAGAAATGAGATATTATTTACCAACAACAGCAGGGAAGACTCATGCTGGACTATTTGTACAATGGGCCCGAACGGCTCCTAAAACAAAACAGAAAGACGGAACAGGAGGAGAATGCACATCTGTGAGGGGTCTCAATTGGGGCCTACTGGTCAAACCAAGATGGTGTATTACTCACCATTCAATGTTGAAAAACCGGTGCTATTGATGGCAATATTCTTATCGGTATATGATGAATCTGAATAGGCAGTGGTTCAAACGTAACCAAAGCTGGGGGGGCAAAAACATAAATTTCAAATCTCACAACCGGGTTTGGAAATGTACCTAAACCAATTATGGTATAAACATCAAAGGGACCCACACAAGTAAAGAAAATTATTTAAAAAAAAACAAAACAAATTGGCGGCAAATGTATCTAAAAAGGAGTCACCGTGAGGAGACACCAAGGGTAAGTTAGAGTATGGCCAACGCTGATATTTATTGTTAATTCGTTGAGGGCAGTTTATCTCTGCATCAGAATGTAAGCTGCCTTTGCAGTCAGGTCATTACCTCTGTGTATACATTTCAAACATGATGCTTAAATGCTCGCCTCCATTTTATATGCTGTTTTATGAATTGGTTTTCATGTTTATGGTTTCCAAGTTGACGTATATTTGACAAAGTGGCATTACCTATCTTTGCATTCACGTACATTATTGAAATTACTATGCCTCAATGTTATGAACAAGATACTTAGATTGTAAGCTGTTTGACAGCAGTTTCAATTCACATATTCAAGTGCCCTTCGCGCGCTATGGAACTTTGTTTGCCGCTCGTGTGATAACACTTTCAGTTTTACAGCATTTTAGTTGTCAGCTGTGCTGATACAGACACACCCCCTGCCCCTGTCCAATGAGCGCGTCACGCGCTTATCGCTGACGTACTTGCTTTCGTCAGCTACTTAAAGGGCCACGTGACACCTCCCAGGGTTAGCTGTCAGATGTTGTTGACGCTGCCTGGGAGGTATGTCACACCGCGAAGTAAGCGCGCGCTTTCCTGGAGATTGTATCTCACCGCGCCACTCACTTGCCTTTGCCCCACTAAGAGATTAAGTGTTGCTCCTCTTCACCTCTCCATTTGGTAATCTCCCGTTGCGAGTCACATCTCTGTGTTGGGTTTAGTTGTAATAACTGCCATATGTAACTAGATTCCGGGCTTTAAGAGCCGTTAGGCGTTTTACACTTTAATTTCGTAACACGCTGCGAGACAAATCTCCTATCTTTGGTTTTCTGTTGTTAACGCCGCCTCATGGGCTTTCGCCTGCCTCATATTAACTGTCTGGATTCCGGGCCTTTAGAGGCGGAGGCGGGTTACATGTTAATTCTGTAGCACGCTGGGTGTTTTCCTACTATAGCGGATTTAAACTCTTAAGACCCCGCAGCGTTGGCCATACTCTAACTTACCCTTGGTGTCTCCTCACGGTGACTCCTTTTTAGATACATTTGCCGCCAATTTGTTTTGTTTTTTTTAAAATAATTTTCTTTACTTGTGTGGGTCCCTTTGATGTTTATACCATAATTGGTTTAGGTACATTTCCAAACCCGGTTGTGAGATTTGAAATTTATGTTTTTGCCCCCCCAGCTTTGGTTACGTTTGAACCACTGCCTATTCAGATTCATCATATACCGATAAGAATATTGCCATCAATAGCACCGGTTTTTCAACATTGAATGGTGAGTAATACACCATCTTGGTTTGACCAGTAGGCCCCAATTGAGACCCCTCACAGAGGTGCATTCTCCTCCTGTTCCGTCTTTCTGTTTTGTTTTAGGAGCCGTTCGGGCCCATTCTACAAATAGTCCAGCATGAGTCTTCCCTGCTGTTGTTGGTAAATAATATCTCATTTCTACCTAATGACAATTAATGATCCCATAGACACACCGTATTAATACTACTCGTTATCCCTAGGTGTAAGTCCATCTTCTCTACCCCCCACTGGTCCTGAAGAAGACCCCGCTTCCAAGATTTCCTAATTGCTGGCTCGATTAGGGGTCGAAACGTCGACGACTTTTCCCTTTGTTCAATACACGAGACTGACAGTGATTTTACAACTGCTTTTCTTGCTTATGTTATTGCATTTGTGTTATTGCCATTCAAGTGGCAGGTTAGGTCTTCAAATTTATTTTGGATGTTCTTAAATACACGACATTCCCCTTCACATCGTCTGCACTTATCCCGATTTATGTTGCACTTTTCACTTCACTTACACCCTTAGTAATTGAAAATGATGATTTTGACATGCGTTTGTCTGTCTAATAGGTTGATATGTTGACCTTTTTCTATGCTCAATACGATTAAATGAAGTCATTTGTGTATTTCAATAAGGTGTTGTCATAACTCAATTTAAGGTTATATTCACAATACCTGTGTTCTAATTAAGCTAAATTGTTCCACTGTGACTGTTTTTTCATATACCAATATATACACCCGAGTCCAGTGGTCTATCGGGTTACCCCATTGAAACATAACTCAGGAATGGAATGTCAGCACTGCGGCAGCGCTGCGGCGGAATATGCGCCGCAACGAAGAGGTTAAGGTCCTAAAAGCGAGACCTATTGGCTATGAAAGTAAAAGTAATCACGGTAAAGCGCGACGCACGCGCCCACGCACATGCACTGTAGCTCTAGGCTGGCCTGGTAGCACTTTTTGGAGCCCTCACAAAATGTCTCGCCAGACCAGCGCATGCGCTGGGTCAGGCGAGACCTAAAAAGGAGGGAAAGTGAAACATAACTATTGCCAGGGATCACACAATTTGGTCAAGTGGGGAAGTAAGCATTGATCCCAGGTTTTCTCGGTCGGCATTGTGCAATTCAATTCAGCTACTAGATATACTAGATATACATGCTTCACTTCCCCTGCACTCACCCATCTAACAACCCCACACCCATGACACTCGATCACCACCCTGCTGGCATCAGTGCGGCCCTCTGTCACACCACTGACCAAACGTTTTGGCCCTGGGGAAAATGTTTGCGAGTACCCATGGTCTAGACCTACAAGTTATATAACCAAATAACCACAGTGGAATCTGGATTTGTACTTCGCAGAATGTAAATCCACGTTTGACTATCAACCAACTAGAATACATGGCTTACTTTTCCAGTCCGGAGAGTTGCTCTCAGAGGAAATTTTCCAGGATTGACTTCTCCTTGACCATTTACAAACACTCCAAACACTTTTTGATGTTTCAACATTGCCATTGAAGTAGTAGGCCAGACCTGCCTGCTAAAAGCCCTCTGCCTAGAAGTGATGAGAAACAGTGACTGGTCTTTGTGGTAACCGAGCATTTCTAGTAAAATAAATGTAAATATTTGCCAACCCAGGTTGAGAGGTCAAGATGGAGGGCCTGCAATGGAGCTCCACGAAGCTGTCAATCATAGAGCCAAGACATTGTGTCCAAAAAGCAAAAGAGAGCACCATGTTGATACCATTTTGGCACCATCAGAAATAGAGTGGATGGCTTTGCCATGTACTTGCTTTGGGCAACTAATACTTTATTATTATTTTGTTTTATTTTGATATATCGCGAACTAGACCCGAGACATCAGGTATCAGAGCGCTTTACATGAGCACCAGTTTTGTTGCAGAAGGACACATTCATTTTTGTTAGGCACGGGGAGATTAAGTGAATTGCACAGAATCACAGGATGTTGAGCGTCGTTGGCAAGACTCGAACCTGGTTCCTCAGCCTTGAGGTCGACCGCTCTAGCGGCGACATCCTCTCCCCTAACTTTAAGGCCATTGAGCTATTTTTCACCTGATCTTGCACACTGATCAAAACAGAACTTGTTTATAAACATGATCGAATTCCAACATCTTCACTTGAACCTTCTTTGGGTCACTTCGAGACTGTAGATCAATTTTTTAAACACACTTGTGACCAGTTTGCACTTGAAATAACTTTGCCTCAAAACTTTTGTTCAAGAGAATCAGCCAGGGAAACCACCAGACCAATCCTTTGACTTCATATGCTACTTAATCCTCCGGCAGCACCTGGCCCTGCCTAGAACCTTTCTTTACACAAGGGCTCTTCACAATGCTCACCTACTGGTCTTATCAGAGCACTTGAACTTCATTTGACACCACTCATCTGCTTGAGAGAACTAACCTTGAAACAAAGGTTTGGAGTCAGAATGTATCAACCTTCAGCGGCACTCTGGCACATATATATGAACAAAAGTTGTTCACTACGGTTTCATTTGTAAACAATATTAAACAGTTATAAGCAATGATGGTTTTTTTACTCAGCACAATTAATGCAGCTCAAAGAATTCAAGGAACCAACCAACACATAAGGATATTTAATTAACAAAAACAAAGCACAACATAAAAAAGTGCAGTGTCCAAAGTGATCATACAGTGATGGAACAAATAAAGATAGATATATGTGTGCATGTACAGTAACGCGAGTAAGGTCATGGAATTTAAGTTGCATTTATAGTTATGAATCACACAAATATATTTCCCATTAAATGAGCTTTGACCCAGTCTATCTGTTACAGGGCTGATGATGTTTCGGCCCTATTACTCACTTCCAAGATCATCATCAGGACAAGGATAATTGTGGATACGAATTAGCATAGCCAGATCTAAGTATAGACGAGTCTCAGTTAAGCACATACATATTTAAAATGTAAGAGTACCTTGCAATGCAAAATGATCACATCAGTTCTAGGTACAATGCAGGTACAATGCATCCCCTTGCCACCATGTCAACCGCCATTCTCTGAGTCAGAGTACAAAATGGCCTTGATTCGAAACTTACTTAAAAGAATGCTCAATATTGCAGCAAACGTAATGGAAATTAAATTTATTAGGTGTATTGTAGTTCCTAAATTTGCCTGGTGACTTATCAAGGCATTAGCAATACACTATTAACATTAGCAGTTCTTTTTGAGAAATCAATGGATGTTGTATTAGAGTATCAAATAATTGTCTGACATAAAAATTGAGTCCTAAATTGTTTTGCAAACTAGCGCCTCATTAGAGTTAATAGAAAAATCTGCATTCACTTGAACTATAGTTTTGTACTCAATATTTAGGTTACAATATGTATGAGGGAGGGCATTTCTGACAACGTTATTGCGACATACAAACAATCACTACGGCAGGCTATGTCTATATGGATCAAGGAAGGTCTAATGTGTTAGTCACCTTCAGTTAGACTCCTTCAAAAAAAATTAGAAAAATAGCAAGCTAATCTAGAAATGCAATTGAAATGTGAATGCACAAAAAGCAGAAAAGTATATGGGAAGAACATCGGGTAGTTTGTGACCTATTAAACAGGAGCCAGAATACATATAATATGAATAAATCATGTCAATTTAATCTGGTTTTATTTATTGAACAAATTACAAATGTACTAATTTGACTATGGTAAGAATCTCAAAATGCACTTGATGAACAGGGCTGGGCTCCTCAGCTCCCCAAATAGTCAAATCCAGTCAGGTTTTCATGATGTATACAAGAATAATTTACATATGAAGAATTTAATTTGAGATTATTCTTATTTTCTTTGGTCAGCATAAGAATGTGATTAGATTAAACTCTTTGACAGCTCATCCTTAAGTGAGATATTAACATAAAAGTTCTGGCAGGATTCATGAACGGTTAAGATTATCACAGACACAGGGTGATTGTAAATGGAGCAGGTGGGCTACAGGTGGTGCAGCAGCAATCCAGAATACCATTTGGTAGCCTGTATGGGACACTGTGATTGGCTCCGGCACTTAGAATTCTAACACAAACTACATTTGTTGTGCTGGATTCCAAGCTCAGTGAAAGTGGTAAGCATGGGTATGAAACAGACAGGGACACTTGGCCTGTGCCAATTAGAGGGCATTGTTATTGCTTTCTTGTGTTAACTGGTGCTAATTGCCCTTTCCCTTGATTAAGGACCCTCACCTTCAGCTCATACCATTAATTGCACTTCAGAAAAATTAACAGTGGTAACACCCTCTGATGAATGTGTTAGCTAGGGCTATGCAAAAAAAATCCTTTCTGCGGCAGGCAAAGCGTATTGTAGTACAATCGGGTACATTTCCCAACTTTAATTTTGCACATATTTATAATTTGATGGTTACCTTGTGGGAATGCTTATGCACAATATATCAGGACAGGGTTGCTTATGGTAATAAAGCAATTTTAAGGCTATTGACCTCATTGGTTCGTGGGGAAAAATGCAATAGGTTTGACATGAAAAGTTACAACAAAGACAGCAGGCCTGACTTGCTTATTAGAAAAAGCCTATGTTAAAAACTAATAGGCCTTTAAGTGTGGATTGTTGTTACACCTTGGTAAAGCCTGTAAACAGTTTTTTTGTTACATGGAGCTCTCTGCATAGGGCAATGGGTCTGCTATCTTATGTCATTGGCTCCACTGATGGCATTTTTGCTTGTTCACATGCACATCTGCCTGAAAATAAGTGCACTTCAGTGCTAGGAATGGTGGAACAGTTTTTCAATTTTCCATTTCTCCTTCTACAGGCCCCTTTTAATTTACACCCATCTGCTTTTACTTTGTTTTTCTTTTTCCTTAGAGCACCCTCCATTTCACCAGGCAGTGCTACGGGCCACTCACTTGCCACTTCACCTGGCATGCACTTCATTCCATGTGGCCACTGTTTCTAAGTTGTGCAGCCAGACTGCAATTGATTGTTTGCAGTGTATTGCTGTCTTACTCTTTCAGGATAGCAGCCATGTTTATAAGCATTATATCAGTCATCTTGAATCTGAAGAACAAGAATAGACTATGAGAAATACTATTTCAAGATGGGCACTCAGTGTGATATTTACTGAGTGGGTATCATGGATTTACTGCTCCAAGGTGGCCAATACATTATTTTGAATTGTATTTTGTATTGCAAGAGTGTACCTGCCTAGTTTAGGTGGATGTTTTCCTTTTTTATGCATTGATTCTTTTTGATTTATCTTGCACACACTTATTGAGTTTGTGTGAGTGTTTTGTTGACGATGGTTAAGTCGGTTATGGCAAGAATGAGCCGGTGGGTGGATGAATAACTGAATGAAAGCAAGAAAGATTGACAGTGTATGTATGATGATGACTTATTGAATGCCTAATTTTACCAGTCACTGAAAAGGCAGTTTCCATTAAAAACCAGACCGAGGGGTGTTTTGCCATTGATTGTTAGGATTTGTATTGCAAGCAAATACCACAAAAATAAAAAGAGAAAAAAAGAAAACATGCTGCCTTAAATAGGCAGACATATGTGTGGGTCCTTCTTAGCAGGCACGTGTTCTTAGTACCGTTAAAGAAACTCTATGTATTTTTAATACACATCACAGGAAAAAATGACTTTTACTGGCACATAGAAAATGTACTTCTGTTTTTGAATATCTGTAACCTAAAAAATTGTTTAAACATATATTATTTTTTGTATTTATTTGCTGGTGAAACAGCTAAAGCTCTTTCTAGGCCAGACTTAAAAAAGAGTGAGTTTAAGATGCCCTATTAAAATCCTGATCTGGATTCCAGGTTTCAACTAATTCGTAGCAATTTATCGGTACAATCATAATGCCCTCATTCCTTTTCTCATGCACAGAGCAGTGTGCGAGCATTTCTCATGAAGGCTGCTAAAAAAACAGGTTGACAAACAATCCTATCTTGCCAAGAAAAATTACGTCCAACTTTCTCCGGATAAAAATGCATCAATTCTGCATCTATAACATAAATACAGGACAGCGTCCCATGGTGTGTCGGCGGAAGGCACGTCAATTGGATGGCCGCCATCTTTCTCAGCTGCAGCTTTAGCTGGCTTAGACTTACAAACATAGTACAACATATTTGGCATACATGCTGTATTGGGTGCCAAAAATTCTATCAAAATATATTTTTGGCAGTTAGAATTGAAACATGTGCCCCCGGGGTGTATCTGTTGCTTTGAGGCCCAGAAAAAGGCCACACCGCTTTCGGTTGCTGCAAATGGGAGGCATAGCAGCGTCAAACAACAAATCACAGATCAATGGCGTCCATCTTGTAACGGGATAGAAACACATCTAGAAAAAAAAAAAGGACTCCTGCTCTGTGTGTATTAGGAGGGCTTGTACCAATAGTAACAGAGCAGGGGTAGATAGCATAAGAATGAGAAGAAGCCTTTTGTAATGTGCAGGAGAGGAAAGAAAATTGTCACCTTAACTGGGAACAATAGCTGAGGACAGAATGCAAGAAATGGAGTCATCAATGGACAGAGAAGCGTGAGGGCAATCTTTGCAAACTGACGGTAGTGGATTGAGGAGCAGGGTGTGGTGGACTGAGCAAAGTTATGCGGGCTGGGAAAAAACAGGGCCCTCGATTAAGGTACCGAGTGTGGCGAACAATACATTAGCAGCATAATTTCAAGAGATTTTTTGGGTGAGAAGAAGGGCCTCTCACAACTGTATATACATAGGATTTTTAGACTGATGATTGTATTTCAAAGGCTATTGAAACAGATATTTCTTAGGCTCAACTACCTTGAAAAATAATTTACAAACTTTAAAACAGGCTGTCCAGGTGGATCCATGTTCCATTTCCAAAAGGAATCTCTTTCACATTTTGAAGGAAGGTGCATATTTGCTTCATCAAAAACAGAACTAAAGTCCATGAGATAAAGCTCAAAGGTAAACATGTATCCGTCGTGTGTATCACGTTTCCACACTTTATTGAAAACCAGTATCCCCAAAAAAAGCTAAGCATTCAAAACTTTTGATGAAATTGATCAGTGTGTCAATTTACATTAAAAATGTTGATTTTCCACTCAAATTCTGGAACCCCTTGAGATAACTGGTTATAAAATAACAATTCTAGCACACGGGGCATATTATGGAGCAGAAACACACAATTGCCCCCAATTGTTGTTCTTCTCCAGGAAATACATTTCAAAGGCAACACATTCCATGCGCTGGACAGGTCGGGATACAAAATGATTGCCCATGCGGATTATACAACTGGTTCTAGAGAGTTGAGTATCCTGGTGCAAAAGGGTAAACATCATTTACCACGAAACCTGAACACCGCATGCCATTACAACACGGTCATTACAACGACCGCATTGTTACAACACAAGCCATTACTCCGCAAGTCGGAACAACGACTTGCTCTAGGGGTCAGAAGGTGTTGGATTTAAAATACAACACCTTTCCTACTGTTGCACAGACTAGAGTTGGAATAGTAAATTATACTATTCCAACATCCAGCGCCCCCCCCAAAGGAAAATCGTTGTTCCGACTTGCGGAGTAATGGCATGAATTGTTACAACGCGTTCGTTGTAATGACTGATTTGTAATGGCATGCATAAAAAAAGCATGCGGGTAACGTGGCATATTTGTGCAAAAGATGTTACTACTCACCATACAACAAACTTGGCCCAATCTGATACGTATGTGGCTCTTTCTGGAATGTAGGAACTTAAAATAATTAACATTTATTCTGTCTACGTCCCTCCACGACTGTCTGACACCACGTTATCTGACCTGAGCACTCTCCTACTGCATTTACCAGACAGTAGACTGTGGATGGGCAGAGAGTATTCAACTTAGAGTGACCGCTGACCCCCTCCACCCCCCCCGGCAGACTGGGTTCTCTGATCCTCCACTTGCTGATTTTTTGTCAGGTTTTCACCTCATGGACACATGGCACACCCACAATCTGACAACAGTACACTACACACGTTCCACTCAGAGGCACATGCCAGTCTTTCCTTTATTGACTATATCTTCGCCTTAACCGACCACTCCCCAATATGGACAGTCTACGGTCCCCAAAACAGGCTAGGCGCCAAGGGATCATACTTAATCCTTGGTAGCTAAAAATTCCTCATATTCAAGAAGGCCTTCGTGAGGCCACAGAGCACTTTTTCACCAAAAACGAGTCCTCAGCGGACTCCACGCGGATTCTTTCACTGATTGAAAGGCACAAAAGAGACACAAGGGCCAAATTGAAGACACTCGAGTGAGAGATCTGTGAGTTGGAATCTAAACTCACTGACCAAGAGAAAGCGGACATCCAATACACTTTAGGCCTAAAGCAAAAGGAATATAGAGAAGTCACATTGGATGCTGCCAGGCCTAGTCATCGAAAAATTCAATATCGCCTCTATGAGGTGAGTGACAGGGCTGGAAAACCCCATGCTTCACAAGACAAATGGGAGACGGTAAATTGCTGGGTGCTGCAAATACAACATAACAGTGGTGAACAGTGTAGGAGAGTAGGGTCTGCAATCCTATGATCACCCAGATTTTTTGCTTTGGCTTCATTGGTTTACGACTTTCCCTGGCTGTGGGCCTGCCAATCAGACCCACAGCCTAGCTGTTCTCTCTCGAAATTAATACACATGTACATTAGGTGCATCCACTAATTGGAACTGGGCCGCCTTGTCAGTCCCTGTCTCAGCATACCACAGGTATCCAGGGCATCGGTGTACCCAGGGCCTACCAGGGGCTGCAGCATGTATTATGCCACCCCTGGATGGCCGCCCAAATTTGACACAACTGGCTGCACGACAGCTGAGGCAAGGTGGTGTAATCACCCGTTGCTGTAGGTGTAGTATTCCTATACCTAACCCTAAAATGGACACATGGATTCCTATCAGTCACTCCTATGGCAGGCCTTATCAATCCTGAAGGCAGAGTGCTGGGGATCATGTGGGACGGTGCTCTGGCGCGAGCTGAGCCCGTCGACGGCTTGCGGAACCAAGTCCTAAATAGCCGTTCCATGGTGACGCGGGCCAACTACCTTAAAATGCATTATAATCCTTGCGGTTATTTGCTAACTTTGGCATCGCATCACCTACACATGTCGAGTAAGGTGTCATACGAATTGGAATACGAACCCCTCGCCAGTTCTGGCGACGGGGTTAGCATTCCACCCTTCTAGAGGGGCACGACATGGAAGTAACCTTGAACCCCGGTTAAAGTTGACTCAAGCCTCAGCATCACAAAATGGATGCTGCCACCAGACACAAGTCTGACCTCCTGCTGCTGGGAGACCTTCCAGCGAAGGGGGCTTGGACAAAGGGTTTCCTGTCGAGGGCGGTGTTAGCACCATCCCAGACAGGGTTTGTGTATCCCAGGTAGGCAGGGCTGAAAGGAAGGTGATTGCAAGTGGCACCCCGGTGCTCACTGTGCATAGCCCGGCTCAAACCAGTTTCGGGGGCACACCAGCCCCTGAGCTGGGGCGAAGCCGGACAAAGGATAGGGGTGTAACCACCCCCCTCCTGGTCCCACCCATAGGTAGGACCTAGTCACAGGCCAGCCCCTTTTTCCTAGAATAAAGGTGGGAGCGGGTCCCCTTCCCAAATTGGATAATTCTGAATCTTGAACTACTTTCCACGAAAGGAACTCTTGACTTTTCTGAAGACTCTCCCTTGTGGCTAAGGAGTAGCCACCCTGCACCAGCAGGCACCAACTAAGCGCTTGCGGTTTGCTGTACGTCTCTCCCACGGATCAAGACTGCCCAGCTCGACGAGACCCGGGTTCCCTGCCATCTCTGACCTCTACCTACATCGTCAGCCCAGCTGAGATTCGTAGGTGTGACGAGACCTGCGGGACCGGCCATCTTCAGAACCTGCACGACGCTTATCTAACACGCCCACCGAGGGACCCTCGAGTGAGTGTACCTAGGGTTTGAGAAGCCCTAACCCTGAGCGGCTCCAGCACCGAAGTCCGCCTCCCCAGCATCCACGAGATCTGCGTGGGGGCCCTTCTGCTCCTTGCTGTTCACCGCGTTGTCCGACCACTCGCCGACCGGCTAGTGGCCCTCTTCACGACGCACCACGATAGATTGTTTTCATCACTGGTCTGGTTGCTCCAGACTGGCCCTTGCTCCCCTTCAACAGAGGAGTACCTCGGACCCTCCTGGTCCACTCCAGACGCCATCTTGACTCCACCGCGTGGGTTGCCACTGCCAAGACCTGCTGCCCCACTCCTGGGCCCAGCATCATCGACAGCAGACACCTTCGTGGGACAGCTCGCCCTCCATCCTGGTCGCCGCCGCGCCTCCTGGTCCGAGGAACAGCCGAGTCCGACGTCATCCACTCACCTGGTCGAGGTGACTTCAGCCGGTACCTTCCTGGTACCCGCACGATCGCTGGCTAGCGGTTGAGAACTGAGTCCCCTCTGCTTTCAGGTTTCCTTCAACACCGATCCAGGCTTGGATCTCGCTGAAACATCGACACTGGTCGCCTGCCAGCAACTTCTTCTTTCAGGCTCCTGAGACTACAACGAGGACTCCCGACATCTTGCCGAACCTCACGCAGCCGCAGCCTCTGGGCTAGGTAACTCGAGCATTTCGGTGCTCCATCGCAGGTTCGCTCTACAAGTGTCCAGTTCCTTTTTCGTTTAGTCCCACTGATCGGTTCACTCCGGAATCAGTAACTCCAGACTCTAACCACTCGCATTTCACTGTTAGCGTAGATGGTTTCTCGTGCCCTTCGGGCATTTGTGTAAATTGTGCAACTGAAGTATTTTCCAAGAGTTTTGTAGTGTGCTTAGCTCCCTGACTCATAAAGAGCCAGGGTAGTCTTGTTATAAATAAATATCTTTTATTTTCATAACAACTTGTGTGGTGTCCTTTCACTTGACGTTCAAGGGGTATATGTGATGGTAAACAGCTGGCTTAACACGCCCTCTAGAGTTTAGCCTAAAGACTGCTCGTATCCACGCTACTAGGATAGCTGGTCTAAAAGGTTGACTTACAACCAATCATCAATAAGGGTCGTTTGGAATGATACACAGTGATCACTAGAATAGTGAGCACTACATATCAGGCCAACTTCTCACAAACAGGTGTAAGACAGACAGGCAGTGGCGAATGCCTTATCCGCTTGTTACACACACTTATACTCCCCAGCTATTACCGCCAAGGCGGAAGAATCTCGCAAACTATTGGCAGACATGCAACTCCCAAGCCTTTCACACTCGGACAGGGCACTCCTAGAAACAGAGCTCACCGAACAGGAAATCATGCAGGCAATCTGTGACTTAAACTCTGGCAAAGCAGTGGGCCCTATTGGAGTGGCCATTGAACTTTACAAGCTTACAGCCTCTAAACTTGCCACCTACCTGTTGCGAATGTTCAAGGAAAGCTGTGATTCGGGATCCCTACCAAGAGATCGAAAGGTTGGCCAATATTGTGGTTATGCACAAAGTTAGTAAACCACCCGAGGAGTGTGCATCATATGGGACAATTTCACTGTTGAATGTTGACATCAAAATATTGGCAAAGTTATTGGCCTCTCGTTTGATCCAGGTGATCACAACTCTTATCCACCTGGACTAGTCTGGCTTTGTGGGGAGGCGGAGCACCGTTCTCAATCTATGGCGTCTCTATGGCATTTTGGGTCAAGCCGATGGAATTCAGGGCGACAACCTTGTACTCTCGCTTTTTGTCAGAATGGCATTTGACACAGTAGAGTGGCCAAACATGTTTCAAGTGTAGGCCAGGATGGGTTTTGGCCCATGCTTCATTGTATGAATAAAGCCCCTCTACACCAATCCCCTGGCACAGGTGACAGTCACTGGAGGAATATCTCAGATATTCCGGCTCCAACATTGTACCAGACCAATGCTCTACCCATTCATTTTAGAGCCACTGGCAGCCTGAATTGGGAGAGACTCCCTGGTTTGACCTCTGCAATGGACCGACCACTGGGAAGACAAAAAATCAGTCTACGCTGATGAAATTCTGTGCTCCATTTTGGACCTAGAATTATGCAAATACTCCACCAGTTTAGACGATATTCTGGTTACACTATCAACTGGAGAAAGTCCCTTATCTACATCCTCTACAGGCATAAACCTTGATTGCCCTGTGATTGTGAGGCGAGAATCGTCACGGATGGGTTCTGATATCTAGGGATATACATCACTACAGACATGTTTTACAACAATAAGTTACCACCGTTGGTGTGCCTGAGGCGCGATTTCCAACACTGGCAGTACCAACCCCTGTTGTTACTTGGCAGGGCCGCACTTTTTAAAATGTTGTCCTTGCCCCGATTTCTATATGCTCTGCACAACACACCCTACCCAGTCCCCATGTCCTACTTTAAAGCAACCAGGAGTGAAACTCGCACACTGCTCTGGGATGGTGGCCCTGCGCGCATAGCCATTAAAAACTGACTAACTGGCTGGTATGGTGGCGGAATCACCCTGCCTGATATACAAAAATATTATAGGGCAGCACAACTAACCGCTGTTAATCACCGGGTTCACGTCCCCACAGAAGAACCACCATTTCTCATGAATAGACAAATCATGCAACCAGAGGGCTATCTCAGGGCCATCTATGGTGGGTTGTACTACACAACCTTTAAAGGCCCAACGGCACATAACACTTCATACACTTGGCTGGCTAGACAAAATAACACAGGCCAGTCCCCTAGTGGATGCAGTGAAAATAGGCACGCTAGGGACACAGCATGGATCTTATATATGGGACCTCATCAGTCTATACAAGGTGGGAGAACTATGGGTACAGGAAGAACTCATCCCTTTTGCTGAAAGAGTACCAACTAGCACCAACTATCGATATTTGCAGATGCGCCACGCACTGCAGACAACATTGCCAATGGAGCGGTGCTCCTTGAGTCCTTGCCACTAGAGGACAGATTGTTAGATGATCACACGCCTCATAAGGCAATCTCCCTCACATACCAACAATTTATCAACAACTCACCAGATACCCTAAAACATCTATGGGAACAGTAGGAGCATGATCAGGAGAGTCTTGAGGACGACGAGTGGCCAGAGGCTCTGGGTCCCCAAGAGAGTTGGCTATAAAGCAGAGGTTCCGCCTTGTGCAGCTAAAAATACTGCATAGATCGTATTATGCTTGCACTATAGTAAAAATGAGCAGGGCAGCGGTTGCAGTGTTGCAGGAAGTGCGGACAAATAGGTGCATTTCACACTATATGGAGCTGCCCTAATATACAACCATATTGGGAGTCGGTGGTCACCTGTATGAATAACCTCTATGGGAGCAACATGGGTGATTCTGCAAAATGGTGTCTCTTAAATGTCTGGGAGGCAACAGATCTCAACTGCATGGAGTAGATTTGGATGACATTGTGGCTGGAGGTAGCTAAACAAAATATTGTGTGTTTATGGGGAGTGGAGCAAGCACCGCATCTGGGAGACTGGAAACAAGACATGTATTGGTGCATGCTGGCTGAGAAAGTGATATATGTGGGCTGGTTCTGTCCTAAAAATGGGTGAAAATATGGGGAAAATTGAACAACTATAGAGGAAATCACTGCACTTCCCTCATTAGTGCTGGTTCTGATAAATTGCTCGCTAATCACTCCAAGTCAAATGTCCTTTTTAGTGATGTGATGGGCTACAGGGGGGAAACACAGAGGCTATTAGTGGCTGAGAGGAAAATTGTTTTAATTCACTGTGTTAATGTACAACAGTGTGTTGTTTTCTTTGTCTTTATTATTTTTTGTCATGTTTACAATAAAAAGATTTATATAAAAAAAGAAACACACAATTGCATAAACTTATAATGCTAAATATGTTTTATTGTAATTCTGACAGAAAATTTGCTGCGAGGGGTGAACTATTTCTTTACCTGCCTGAATCATCCTGCATTTAGCTCAATTCCTTGTCCGAGCTCAGTCAAAGGAACTGATCTCAAAGCTAGTATGCCCCAGGGTTTATAGGTGCTGCACTGATGTCTTCCACAGACATAGGGCCAAGTAAAAGGACTTTAGGCTAAGTGGAACCTTACAGAAACATGTATGCATGCCATTACAAAGCTACTTCCAGCTGAGGCATGTGCTGCACCCCACATTTTGCCAAAACCTTAATTTTGTTCAAATATTTTGAAACCTAATATCCATTAAAGCAAATAATGTCCTCTATCAGGGAGGGAAGCTATCAGAATTCACCTGTTTGACTTGGTGCAATTTTCAAGGTGGAGTAGAGAGTAGTGAAAAAACACTTCCTCTTCTTCTCCTGCGGCCAGACACTGATCATGTAGGAGAATTTTAAAGTAGTGTGAGGCAGGTTAAAATAGCTATAAAAGTTCAATCATATAAAAACCCAGCTTGGTTGTAATTGAGCTCCAGAATGGAGTGTTCAGGATTTCCTTGTGGACTTATCCCCTCCATTTTATTGCCATAAACATTTACTCAACATTGTGCAACAATAAAAAACACAATGTAGCAAATCCTCCTTTCCTGCATGGTCACTCCAGATTTGTTGCCTTTTCTAGACCCTGATTTGGATGGCTTTAGGACTCTGTGAAAACATTAGTAAAGTGTCTGTGATTCGCCTCTAAAACATTTCACCTACCTATTTGACTTATATACATTCCCTATAAATGGTGCCTAAAGTTTGTCTATGGTCTGAAAAATTAAAAGTGATATGTGGACTGCAACAAGTATTTACACAACCCACAGACATTACAAAAATATATGTCTGCCAGAAGCACCAATGTGCTTTGGGTGGGTCTCAGCTTAAATGCACTGCAGATTTTACATGGTAGAGAAATGGATTTGCCAGAGAAAAAGCCTATTTTGATACATTCATGTTACCCCTAAAGTATGCCCTGTGGGCCCACAGGATATAAAAAGGTACTCTACATATTGGGATTAATTTCCCTCACAGTGAAATAAAACCCAAGAGTTATTTGATTGTGTAGGCCTGACTAGTCGTTGCCCTAATCAGCCTGGGATAATTGTCTTTACTTTCCACCCCCACTGACGAAAACACCAGAAAATTGCTTCAAAGTTGTTTCCTGTTTAGTTTTTAGAAAAAAATCGACCTAATGGTGAAATCAGACTTTTGATAATCTAAGCAGAAAAGTAACTTTGTAAAAATTTAATGTAGACTGCTTGAGCCAGAACTGGCTTATAGCCAGTTCTGCCACTCATCACAAATCCGAGCTGATGTATACGTCCTTGGCTGACAGAGTTTCTAATCCCGGCTCACAGAACAACGGTCTACTGCTGAGCCCAGGAACGGCCAATGGGAATTAACTGCTGACCACCTAACAGGGATTAACTACCTGGGAGTGGACAAGAACAGTTCACAGAACAAAGGGCAGCTTTAGCACTACCTCTTTTGACTTGGAGATACCAGGGAGGTCTTCTCTGATCCATCCCTGGGCAATCGTAGACAGTCAAGGTCCAGCAGCAGTGGGTGTAAAAAACAGTTTTGTTCATGTCAGGTAGGGGAGTGCCCAAGAATCTGAAGACAGGCTTGTCTGGTGGCAGGTGTTCCTGCCATGTTGAAGCAGGGAATCATAAGTAATTTTACGGTAAGGCAAAGAGGAAATGCTCCACTAGGAGGTGGGGGCTGAAACAAAATAGTTAGGATTGGGTGGTGAATTTTCTCCAATCACTGCCTAGTACACAAATGTGGCACCTCAAACACCACCTCCTCAGATTACATGTCCGGACTTTGGAACGCTCCATCTGAAAAATAAGGTCCTGCTGCAAGAAGAATCCCGACTTCTGAATCAGGACTCCTATTGGATAGAAGAGGACTCACACAAGGAATCCTGCTGGCATCCAGGGATTAGACCTACTCTCCAAGGGTGAAGGGGTTGGCCTCCTGCGTCCCTGCTTCAGGGACACTGAAAGCAGAAGGAGTCTTGATTCCAAAAGGGCCCGGCTGACTAGAGAGAGATAATGCATGAGACCTGGCCGTAGAAAGACCTGGTACCCAGAAACCTGTCCTGACAAACTAGGAGCTGCAGGACTGACCAGAAGAAGCTTTTCCAACAGCTGGACACGATGTCTGAAGGTACATCAATAGACCAGCATGACCCACCTTACATTGTACCTAGGTCCTGGTCCACATGGAAATGTTGTTTTTCCTTAGTGATTGTCTTTTTCTAGGTACTTTTTGCCTTAAAACCTCAAAATAAATATCTTCTGAGCCCTTAACTCTTACTCAATTTTGATCATCTTGATATCTTTGTGCTCATTACATTTTTCTCTGTTTGCTTTTAAGTTTGGAAGTTATATGGTGTTCTGTCTTTACTTTAAAATTGTTTGCAAACCTCTCTGTGGACTGCTTGTGCTATCTCTACTAGGGGTTGAGCCGAGATTCTCTAAAAACTATGGGGGTCATTACGATGGCGGGCAGACTTATGTCCGCACGATATCGTGGTGGTGCTTGGGACCGCCCGCCTGTATGGCGTGGTCCTGCATGTAGAATCATGATGCAACCACCACCGTGGCGGACGCATCTTTCATCTTTACCATTGCGGTGGGTGCTGCTGGCTGCAGCACCCGCTGCAGTGTGAAGAATGCATGTTGTGCACGGTGCCTGCCACTTAGTGCAGGGAAATGTGCACCACCACCTCCCCCCAACACAAGTGGGGACCGCAACGGGCCCCCAAAACCAATCCCTTCCAGCCTTTCAATGGCGGTTTACCCGCCACGGAAAGGCTGGCTGCGACCAGCATTGTAATATGGCGGACGGTGCCTGGTAGGCACGCCATCATTTTACAGATGCTGACCTCTCCGCCAGACAATCAGAATGATTGCCTGTGGCGGATTCATGGTGGGTGGTCTTTGCGCCAGCCACAGTCGTGGTCCGATTCCCCCCGCCATCCTAATTTGGCGGGGGGAAAATGACTGTCCGATTGCGGAGGGCCTGCCACCGCACGGCTGGCGTAGGCGGACCTTCCGCCCTCGTAATCACCCCCTATGTTTTGATCTAACCAGAGTGGGTGTATTATGTTGGTAGTGGTGTCCCAATTTAATAGCCTCATTTTTGAAAAGCAGAAAGTGAGATTTGTGTGTTGTGTTGGACTCTGCTGACTCTGAGGCCATGACATCCCAAGTCTTTGCATACATCACTCTCTTCCAGCTGTGGTCTTCTTTTCTCATGCTCATAAACACATGGTATCTCTGCAGCAAAGCACGGTTGACCTTCACACAGCTGTTTGAAAATGTTGCCAAATATTTTGGGAATTTTCTACGTAGTTTGATGAAATAACAATTCCACCTCCTGGGGCCCTGGAGAGAGCAGTGTGAGGTTTTGCAGAAACATGCACTGGCTGTTTTTGACAGAATGCTGGTCTGCTGATGTAATGCTTGTCTGCCAGTCCTGGGAGAAATACTGAACGTGTCAGCATGAACATGAAAAAAAACATCTCCATATGTCGAAGCCGCAGCTTTGCTTAGACTACAACCAGGCCTGGTAGGCACAGACATATGTCTGGTGCATATCCATGGAGCCAGAGATCTATTTATTTTTATAGGCATTTCAAATTGTCTTGTATGGGAATCACAATATCCTGGACATTGCAGTGATTAGATGCTTTTGTCTTTAGTAAGAGAAATTCTGACACATTAAGGTGCAGTGGGTTGTAGGGTTGGCAATGTGGGAGTCTATCAGAGGCAGCAGGGGAACAGAAATGAGAATGTATTTTTGCTTATACAATCTACACTTCTGGAAAACAATTGGACATTTAGGGTCCTATTCACTAGGGCTTTTTGGTATACGTAAAGTGGTACACCTTAAGTACTCTTTTACGGACCCTTTCATGCATTTGTGAAATGGCCCCAAGCCTTTAAAATGGAAACAGTCCAGTAATAGATATATATACAATTAAGGCCGGTGTTCTCTGGTACTCTTTATAGGTAGTTGGACATTTCAGGCAGATTCCGAGGGCGTGCAATGGTATGTAAAGGAGTACTCCTGCAGCACCACTTTCTGTGATCATATATAGTTTTGTGATACAGTCCTATACTTATTATGCCGATGCCTAGGCACTAGTAAGTAAACGTGACATTTCCCAAGAGTATTTGCATAGATAATTATGTTTTGTACAGATCGACACATATGTAGATTTCTGCATAGAAAAATGTTACTCTTAATTGCATTTGCCTTTTTAAAATTGATTTTGTTTTAAATAAGTGTGGAGTTGTTTTTAACCACCAAGACCCCCCCCCACTCCTCCTTACACTCCTCACACCTATCTTGGGGTGTTGCAGATGCTATTGTAATAGGCCTAAAATCCCCCATTCAGATCTTAAAGTGCTTTGGGATAACTCATGAATATGTTTCTCTGATTTTACTTAACCAATAAAAAAAGTCAAAGTAAGTTCTTAGAGTTCACAAAGCTACATTCTGCATGCAGAGGTGTCATTAACATGTGCACAATGGATGTAAAGTATGCATGACTTACGCACCCAGGGTCTGTACGTGTATGTGTGCAAGTGGTCAGAAGAGTGACCGGGGCCATGGAATGCAAACAGGTGACCACCCACAATACAGCAACGTTCAGTTAATTCACAATGTTTACTTACCTCCAATTATCCATATTCCGGTGTTTAGTACCCCCCACCCTGCCCCTCCCCCGCCCCGCCTTTCCGCCCCACGGAACTCCCTCCGCGGGCCGCGGCTGCACAAAACTAAAGCTGCTTTATTACACCTGCCTGAGTGGCTGACTTACACCCACACGAGCGAGGCGTGGCGCCAGGACATGACTGTCAGAATATCGCCTAGCTGGATAGGTTTTCCTAAAGCCATGACAAAAATATAGTCTCCCTGGTGTTAGAGATCGAAAATGTGCAGCTAATGGTAGGATATTTTTGGGACACAAAGCTTAAATCAGCCAATATTCGGGTCCATAAGCAGTGAAGAGGGTGCAGCAGAGGAGATGAACACAGGCAGGAACTTGTAACATCTTTGAGATATTGTATTTGTTCTGCAGAAAGAATTATGAGTAGAAAACAATTTGTATTTGTGTCCCTGAAAGGGTGTAAAGTCTGTCAATTCGTGAAAGACACACGTCTAAGGCTACAGGGGTAAATCTGTTTGCTTTGCAAGCAAAATGAAACTAAATTCACCCATCTGGATTTCAATTTATTTGCGCACTTATTGTCAATTTACAAATGCAAATGGCTCGGCAAATGTAATAAGGCCACATTTGTGCTTAAAAAACATGAATTTATATTCCTCAATGATTTACTCCTGCACACATTTTTATGTGAGACAATCTTCTTTCTCCCAGAGTCAAGAAAGGGATATTCCAGGAGGGTAAAGAAATACAAAGTTAGGGAACACTCCGAAACATACTTTCTTGTGGGTGTGGTATTCACAAACGTTGCCGTGGCCCACTCTTACCCTGTAAACACCCTGATATTTACTCCCGAGCAGGACAGGAGTATATCAATGCCAAATGTGGGAATGGGAAGAGAACAATCCCAAATGGGTTGGGATCCACTTAAAGAAATTTCTTTATGAAAAAGGTTTTCTCCTTGTAGAAAAATATTTCCAAACGCAATTTTACTAATGCAATACAGTTCTACACAGGTAAAATGTCTTCATGTACGTTTACACATACTGAAATCCGTGCATAAATGGAAAATCTTTAAAGTTTACAGGAGTTATCAAAGGACTGTGAACGTCCAAGCGTGCTCCAGGAAACAAAGGCGAATTAAAAAAAAAATAGGAATTTTATTCCAAATGTAGGAGGAATAATTTGGGTTAATTTCGGAAATTGTGTGTGTGTCTTTAACCAGATATATAGATTATGCCATGAGCTGCCTAAACTACCCATGTACCTTTGGCTGGTCTCACAGATTCTGCCAGTAAACAGTTAATATCCCCTCCCCCCTCCCCTCGAGAGGCGCTACTAATGAAGGCGCAGGCTTCACACTTGCTTCCTCCTCCTGTCTGATGAGTTCACACCACAGCATCCTTCCATCGGGTGTGATTCTCCGAACTGGATTTAAATGACGGTCCGTGGCAAGTTGTCAACAAAAGCAGCACGTGCGAAGGAGACAACTGGCGACAGGCTACTGTGTGTTAAACTGTGAACACACACACTTCCTGCAGCCATGATGCTCACAGCCACAGCTTATCTCCTGAAAGCTAGTACAGATATTTATAGCTTTCGAAGCTTACAGCCTGACTGCCAGTAAAGTGCACGTACAATCATTCTCGTTTGGCTAATAGAACTGAAGGCAAACCTATATAATATGCTGTGATGTCACAAGTGTATTGCAGCTGAAACCACTCTCTTTGACTATGGCATTGCAAGCACTTCTGGGCGCCTTTTATAATACAAGTTAAGTTATGTTATATTGATTTGTATAGCGCACTGATCACCCGAGAGGGTATCCAGGCGCTTGGAGAGGTGTGTAGGTGTGAGATCCCCAATGTGCTTACAGGAAGAGCCAGGTCTTCAGCTTCTTGTAGTACCTAAAAGTTAAATTCACAAGTTGGAGGGCGTTAACAGATGATAAACGCACGCCGCGCAGTTATAATATGAACTTGTTTTGTATGTAGTTGTACCATACAGCACTTTAGGCTGCACGTCTGCAATTCCTAAGTGCTATGAATAACGTATCACTACTACCGAGCATAATACCATTTCATTTACAAGCATGAAAGAAAGTGTTGTCTGTCAGAAGTTGCGCCCCTGGCCTACAGATCGCAGCATATACTGGGATGCAACTCCCGTTTTACTATCGCGAACTTTTAATGCAGTTTTCTTTATCTGTTTTGTTATTCTTGGCATGAAAAAAAAAATTGTTGCGAATTCAAAGAAATCATTTTGCTCTGAAGCAGAAATTAACTATATGTCTCCGTCAGCTCCAGACTATAGGTTGCAAAGAAGAAAAGACCTATGTTGATGAAGAGCCTTCTCCAGGTCCGGACTATCCTCAAGATAGCGCAGTCTCAGATCGCATGAGCGCGTGCAGGGCGGCCACAGAGGCATGTGAACAGAGGCAGCATTCCCACCACTGATCAACAAATCAGAGCCATGCACGTGTAACTCTGCCAGTATCCTCCTACCCTTCCCCTAATCTTGAACTCATCCCAAACACAAACCTAAACGAGTTCTAAAACGGAGCCTTAACCCGAGTCCTTATTCTTTGCCCCTTTCACTTACTCCAACCATAACTTCACCACTGCACCAACACAGACTCTAACCCTGGCTTCCACCCTTACTCTAAACCTACCCCTAATCTTCACTCTTCCACTTATCTCAAAACTAACTCCAAAACCACCTCCAGGCCTAATCCAAACTCTATTTGTAACCCTTATTTTATCCCTAATTTCGACTCTACTCCCCTTCAAATTATTACTTTTAGTTTTAATGTAGAAAGTTTACATGAATTTATATATTGTTTATTATTTTTTCTCAATTTTTGATTTGTAGTTATTTTTATTCGTCGTTATAGTCAGATCCAGTAGAAATGGATGTCAATGGAAAACCAAATGATGCTGCAGGCCTGATAAAATTATAATGCACGAGGCAGCAAGTTATACGGCATAATGCTGTAAAACCTTTGGTAGGATTATATTTTCCTCTTGGAATTTTAACCACTATTTAATTTATATTGTGTGCACAACTTTCTACCTCATTAATACCTGTTTAACACCTAATATAGCCATCGCCAGTCACAGGGTGACAACTGAACCTTGGTAAAGGGTCTTCCAATGCACGGATGCAAGCGCGGGACTTTTATAAAAAGTCATATTTAAACAGTTTGAACAACAATTTTTTGGGGGTGAAACCTCAAATCTATTAAGTCGATTTTGGACTATGTCTATGTGGCGAATATGGCAAAGTTATGCAGACAGCGAAACAATCGCAGAATCACATCATTCCAATGGCCCCTCTTATAGTTTCTTCAGTTTGCCATGATGCTAATGAATCCACTGACCTGCACTCTCTCTCTCTGACAAGGAGGATGAGGAAACGGATGCAGGATACCTTCCCGAGATCCCCACTTTGAGTTCCAGGCCCTGCCCCTCTGCATATGTTCGAGGAATAAAATTGAAGCATTGGCCAAGCCACATACATATTTTACTTAAATTAGTGCCCTGTGGAATCTAAGCGCCTGATTATGAGTTTGGCGGTGTGAAAGGGCATACCGGACAGGAACTCAGTTTGCATGCAGACAGAGGGGTACACCACGTCCCCCACCCCACATGCACCCCCATTTCCTGAGGCACAAGGGGGTCCTGTAGTTTTCTCACTGCCAGCAGTTTCATGGTGTGAACACCGCCATGAGACCGCTGGCAGTGAGGAACCTCGTAATATGCTTGACGGGTCTGCAGCGGCCCTGCCAAGCAAATTGTGGCCTCACACCGCCGCGCCACCGACAGGGATCTTGAATCCCTAGTGGTTGCAGCAGTGCCATGGAGGTCTGACCGCCGTAGTTGTAATGTGGCGATTCCCGACTGCCACGATGCCTCCACCACGGGTTTGGTGGTGCAATGCACCGCCAAATTCGTAATCAGGCCCTAAGTGGAGCCCTGAGGCTGACGGGATGATGGCACTACTGGGCTGTCATTCAGTCCTTGACGGAAGGGACTGCTCGGTCCTCTGAGTCATAAAATGTAATTATAGTGTTCAGTTTGAGTGTCCCTGTTTCTCTTAACAACCCAGCCATTTGTGTGGCCTTTTCATGCAATCTAACGCCCTCCTTTGGCCATCTGTGATTGTGCCTTAAGGCGGCTGCCTACAGAGGACCTAAGGTACCTCCAGCCCAGGATTTGTCAACATGCCTCAGAAATCTTTGTTATTCGTAAGAAGAGACTGATTATTGTTGCCGTGCTTTAAAGGGTTAATATGCTATTGTTAGGATTTAAAAGTAACAATGTGCTGAAAGGTAACTCCACCCTATGCCAAAGCCCCTTAAGTGTTTAACTCAAACGCAATGTTTACAAATTCACATACTAAATTTATTGTGAGAATATAGTAACAGAAAACATTTGTTTGACTTTTGCTTTACAATCTCACAGACCACAACCTGAACTCGCTTACACTGCTTCACATTACTTACATGTTTAATATGAGAAATTCATGCCTATTTAAGGATATCATTTTATGTCAAGATTTCTTGCAGGAGAGTGTCTGCTCACCGAGCCCCTTACAATGTTTTAGCATGATAGATACATTTAGCATTTTACATTTCAGGTTCTACCTCATGTAGGGCAATGCAACAAAATTATGTTACTCAAAGGGGTGATAGCTTAGCATAAAAAGTATGAAGGCCATTGAGATTGCAAAGGTGGAAGTATGTAGGAGGTGACCCATAGATGTAAATTTATGGGGAGCCATGATTTTTACCACACCAGACAGGCTCATATTCTGCCATATTTAATTGCCTGGCAGCAAACATGTGTTTTCAGGGCATAAGTAGCACTATGGTGCTCCCTTGTGGGGATTATAGGTAACACCTTAAGGCTGCTGCTCATATGCGCCTTACTGTAGCTCTGGCCCTCAATATTGAGGCCATAACGTCGAAGACTACTTTGTGTGGTTATTCTCCACTTCAGACACTCTGGATAAGCCACCTAACAATATCTCACATTGCACTCTAATTGGTAACTACAGCAACTGCAGTACCACGAAAGTGATCCTCGTGCACTAGGACATGTAAAGCCATCTTAGAAGCTAATGTGTATGTCCCTCGTCTGTAATATCTTCATATAACACCACCCACAACCTTCCAACTGAGAAATTTCCTATTTGTGATGTCACTTTTCGATTAACTCACTTCAGCCTTCAACACAGTCGCCAAATGTAAATTGTTGTGTTGCCTCAGACAATCCTATGACAACAATGGCTCTGCTCTAAAATAGTTTGCCTCCTTCCTCTCCAATTGACCTCACTTAGTGAATCTTGCATCCTTCACATCCTAGACTTTGATCATCCTGTGTGGAGAATCCCAAGATCTCCCTTGTCATGTGGTATCTTCAATATTTACATGACTCTGCTAGTTCATATGTTACGTAGACACATGTTTGGAATTGCTGCCAATAAAAGAGGGAAACAGCGTTTACTACGCATGCTTTACATCGCATGCCATTACAACGCGGTGTTACAACGACTGCGTTGTTACATCGCTAATCATTACATCGCAAGTCGTTACAACGACTTGCGATAGGGGGCAGAAGGTGTTTGATTTATAATCCAACACCTTCCCTGCTGTTGCACAAACTGGAGTAGAAATAGTAAATTATACTATTCTTAAGTCCAGCGCGCCCCCTACAGCAAGTCGTTGTAACAACTTGCGATGTAATGGTTCGTGATGTAACAATGCGGTCATTGTAATGACTGCATTGTAATGGCATGCGATGTATCGCATGCGATGTAACATCGCATATTCATAAAGGGTTCCAGCTCAAGCCACGAGCCAGATGGAAACCTTCGTTCGATCACAGAAGGCTTCCCCTGTGAGCGGGATCAAGGCAAACTTCATGCGTCCAGATCATTATGTGGTAAGTTATGATTGTGAATACAGAAACAATAACAGAATTGGACTATTCCAGACACATCACTAGTGCAACAGCCACTAACTAATGGAGTGGTGTGTGTTAATATAGACCACACATATTTGTGAAGACAAGAGCAAGAGCAAGTTTCCCTTTAGTTGGGGAAATTTCAGCATCGATTATGGGATGATTTTTAATACGAGTAGTCCTAAAATTGCAGCTGCTCTATAACTCAAGTGAAATAACACAGCTATGATCCAGGGTTTGGTAACTACCAATATAATCAGCTCCAGCCTCCACCACGACAATAGGGGAATCAAAGGGGTGCTCCTTGTGGGTAATGTGTGCAGGTGGTTGCAAATAGTGGGGCCAGCACATATTTTGGGGGACTGAGACTTATTTTTCTTCATCAAACTTTGACCCACAGCAAGAGAGAAAATAGAGAAGCAGAAAAGGGAGAGAAAAAATGAGAAAGAGAAAGGTAGGAAGAGTGAAAACAGAAGTAAGAAGTAATGGAAAACCTGCAAAAGTGAGATAAATAGGCAGGGGGGGGTGAAGAGGCACGGGGTAGAATAAAGACTAGGCAGCCTTGGTATTCGGCATTTGTGGCATTTATCAGAAAATCTTTGACCTCCTGCACTCAGTTTTAGGGGTTGAAGTGTAACTAGCATAATTACGTGAAATTAAAACCAATTTATACCAGATTTGGCAGAATTACACTAACAGCATAACAATGCATTTAGCTCTATTTTCTTAGCACAAAATGTTCCCTCACATCCAAAATGCACCGAAGGATGTATTTTGTGGTATGGAAAGAGCGCTAAATGCAACAGAACAGAAACAGCAGCAGCCAGCTGCCTCTCACTCGCTGTTCCTGTTCTCTTGGGTAGGCATTTTTGCCCAAAATTATGCAAAATTACGCAAACAAGCATAATTGCATAATTTTCTGTAATTTTGCTTCACAGGAGTAACGCAAGACTTCCAAGATTACTCCGATTTTTCCGGCGTAATTAGCATTTCGTCCAGGCCTACTTATTCTATTTTAATTTTATTTTTCTCCAAATTAAGCACTGAGTAATCTCCATAATTCTGTCAAAATATATATATATTACACGTTATAGTTAGGAATTAGCATGTAAAAAACCTTGCAAATTCACTTAAAAAACCATAGGTTTCACACATGTTATAGTTAGCTGGACATTTCACTCGTAAAAAACCATTGAAATTCCCCCGTTATAGTTAGTTCAGATAACTATAACTCGCGCGCCCGCAATCCACTGCTCATGACGTCACATATTACATCACTCATGACATGGTCAGTGGCATCACTCATGACATCACTGATGACATCATCCTTGTGATAGAGTGGCGGTCGCGCGAGTTTTTGTTATCTGGTGTGTTATTTTATTTTAATGTTTTGTGTTTTTTTCTTTGCGTCCACATTTCTTTCCACAGGGATATTTTTACACGAGAACCAAACCACAAGCCATCTATGTCTGTGTCTAATTTGCCAGAGCCAGGCCTTTAACAGTCTCAGACTATCTTATGTTGCGGCACCTCTGCCTACCAGCAGTTGAACAGGGAGAGTATGCATGTTAGTTTTAGCGCTTCACAGTTGACAGCTTACTTTAGGCGCTGCTAAGTGTGCACAGGCAGTCCTAAGAAGGAGCTGGAAAGGGTGGCTCCACTAATTACCTATGCAGCATGAGCAAGTTCTTCACTTTCACAGGCCAGCTGTTGTTGCTCTGCAGGTGGTAGCAGGGGTGAGGGGCATCAACACTTTTCTGGGGGCTCAGACTCATTTTTCATAATCAGACTTAGATCCAGAGCAGGGTTCTCCAAAGTCAGTCCTGGAGGGCCAGATCCATGCCAGATTTTTTGCTTATGCCCATTTAGATAGCATATCCCCATTTAGATCAATGTTAAATCTTAAAAATCTGGCATGGATTCGGCCTTCCAGGACCGGTTTTGGAGAACCCTGATCCAGACGGAGACAGAGAAAGTCAAATGAGAGAAGAAAGAGAAATAGAGGATACGGTAACAAATAATAAAATCTGGAATAAAATAGAACTGGAAAGCATGTAATCGAGAGATAGGAAGGTCCGGGTGATGGAAGAAGGAAACAGGAGGTGGAATCGAGACTGTGCAGCATTGGTACTCAGGAAACTTGGCATCTGGCTTGAAGTGGACTCCTAGAGAAACTTTGGGCTCTTCACTTATTCTTTTTTTTATATCTTAATAGCTGCAGACAGCGTCTTTGATCCTTTCAAGACATGTCTCAGGTCTAAGGTGTCAGGCTGCTTCTCCCACTTTGGGAAGTTCTTTTCTGATCTTGGCGCAGGGCTGTCATTATAGCATCTCTACGCAAACTCCGCGGCTTTCCTCAAAGAGGATCTTACCCTCCATCACCTCTGGAGCGTTTCACCCTGCAGCCTGGTGCTCATTCGAAAAGCCTTTCTTCTCTCTGTGGGAAATGCTGCTCATGTTGGGCAGAGGAGATGTTTGATCAGCATCAGGGATCGGCTCATACTGTGTGCTCACCGGCTCAGAAGCGTACCGCGATGCGAAGGGCAAACAAAGGAAGCGTAGGCGGGATCAGAAGCCATTTCAAAATACAGACAGAACACATATCCTCTCTTTGCTATCCACAGTAAAGGTCTGACCTCCAGGAAGTGCTCAATTCAACATTCTACCGAAGACCCTTGCAAAAACCAGCTATGAGAAAGAAGCTGAAGATAGTCATGTACTGCGAAGCCGTCGCCCTTGCCAAGGTGGCGAAGAAGACCGAAGGCCCGTTTAAAGATGGGGAAAAATGAGCAGGGCCAGTATTCCAAAAGATATCCAAACTGTCCACTACTATGCTGCACAGTGTATCTCTGCCCTGGCAGCCAACCTGAAGGTAGAACTCAGATGTTACTATGAAGGTCAAGCGCTCAGGGGTCCTTACGGTGGTGTGAAAGCAGAATACATGGGCAGTCTGCCAGTTTCTTCATTTAACTGTGTCCATATACCCTTAAGAACAAAGGGCCTGATTACAATGACGGTGGGACGGCCACCATCCTGCCACCAGTGGTGGTCCCACGGTCATCGTAAATGAGCAGGTCCGCTTACTGCATTACGATGGCAGGCGGATGGTGGGCGGTCAGAGAGACCAACCGTCACAGATCTGACAGGCTCAAGGAGCCCGTCGGAACGTCGAAGGGACTGGAATCACTACAATGGTGGCGGTGCCTACGCAGGCACCACCATAGGGATTACAATGTCCCTTTCCGCCGCCCATTTCATGCGGTTAAACCACCATGAAAAGGCAGGTGGAACGTGACTTGGGGGCACCTAGCAGGGCCCCCTTCTCCTCTGGGCCTCCCTGCGCCATATAGCCATGCCACATAGTGCAGGGATATGCAAAATGTGTTTATTTTGCACTGCAGCATCTGCTGCAGGACACAGCACAAGCTGCAATACAAAATATACACATTGCAACCGCATTGAAGGTGGTCGCATCGTAATACCGGTTCCGGGATTGCCGACACCTAGTCAGTGGTCCCGTTCCCAACAGGATGGTGGTCGAAGTCCGACCGCCATCATAAGCAGGCCCAAAGTCATTAAATACCAGTCTGACAAGTTAGATTTCAGAAATAAAAAGAGCAGAAACATGCCACTGGTCTAAGATGTTGATATGTGTGTGATTATAGGCTTGTGTTGGGTTATACTTCAATAAAATAGCAATTTTTTTAGGACAAAAGCATTGGTTTTGCAAACTAATATTATTTAGCATAATGTTTTAATGTGTTGTATGCACATACTTCCACGAGGCATACATATGCATATATCTTTACACCCTCACATGCATGCATAACCACACACCCACCCAACAGTCATTGTATTTGGCAAGATTTACATTTTCACTTCCCTCTTTGGATCAGTTGAATTTTGTCTGCCTAGAACTGGTGGCGTTATTACACAGGGTGACACACACAGGTGAAACTGGTGTGTTACCTCAGAGCATATTTACAAGCCCCTATCGCCACCAGGACGCCACTTTTTTGGACATTGTGGTGGTGATACGGGCTTCGCCTTATTTACAAGGCAGTGTTGAGCCACTTAACGTGGTTTTATGCTGCCTTGTAACTAAGGCACCTATTCTCGCTATACTTAGCGTGAAAGAAGTGGGCAATGGGTATTGCGGTGGACGTTCCGTCGCACCTCCCACTGATTTTGACGCTACCCCTTATTTACAAGAGTGGCGTAAATATGGGGCAGCACCAAAATTAAGACCAGGGAAAACCTAGGGGCACATTTACAAAGATGTGACGGAGCGCGACGTTAGACTTCTTGGCTTAACACCGCGCTCCACCACTTCTGAAACTCAGGGCTGCACCGTATTTACAACAATATGGTGCAGCCCTGCATTTCCTCCTGCACTGAATTTAGCTGCCTAGCGCCAAAGTGCAAGGGTGTCTGCGTTGTTGAGAATGATAGTTAATGTGCAGGAACGTGTCCCTTTCTGCACATAAACAATCTTAAATGGCTATTTGTAACTTCTATGTGTTCCGCTTTATGCAGCACACATGGAAGTTGCAACTCGTCATTTTTAAAATGATTGTTTATGTTCCGAAAAGGACACCTTCCTGCACATATATAATCATGCATGACATTTTGCATTTTGTGCACAAAGCAGCACACATAGAAGTTACAAATTGCAATTGAAGATTGTTTATGTGCAGAAAGGGAAGCCTTCATGCACACAAACAATCATTCCCCACAACGCAGACATCCTTGCACAATGGTGCATGGGTGCCTAGGTTGGCACTGGGCAGCTAAATTTAGCGCCAGAGTAGGGGGAAACATAGGGCTGCACTGTTCTGTTGTAAATACAATGCAGTTCATAAGAAGGGGGGTCCCTAAGGATAGGATGGGTAGACAGGGGAAGAGGGAACAACGAAGACCTTCAGAGAGAAAAGACCCCACTGTCTACACTAAAATGATATCGTTAAGCCCAAGGATGGGTCAAATCAAATAGAGTTAGGCCTCGGGCCGGAGCGAGTTCAAAGGAATCAAAAGAGCAAAGAAAATAAAAGTAACATATTTTATTGAGATAACAATGATCTGATAATGATTTTAACCAAAAATGTATACAATGGTGATAGCTATAAAAACACAGTCCCACACAGAGACACAAACAAGCACACTATCATTCACACGACACATTCATATATGTGAAAAAACCAAAACAAATAGGTTCTTTATATATATAGTATTCTCCGCACATAAAAATTCCCATCCATATTGGAAACGGGCTGATCCAGTCCCGTTTGGTGGAAATAGTTAAAGTTCTTCCAATGGGCCCACAAGGGCAGGAGCCAACGCACGTTTCGGTGTAAACTACACCTTCATCAGGGCAACGACGATGTGCGGTGTGTGGGACAACACAAAACGGATCACGGGGAAGATGAGATACACTGTAATCCTAATTCAAATTTAGGGTGCTGCAGTCAAAGGGCCACCCCCATTCGGCCTATCAGTGGTAGGTCCCCAGATTATGTAAGTCCAGCCCAGGGAGTATTTCTTTGGCTGGTGGTCCAATCGAGTGGTACGCGAATAGTCCACAAGCAGATTCTTGGAGACTCAGCAAATGGGGGGGGGGGTTGGTCGGAAAAAACGGGATGAGTCAGATGTCCGGTTCGTCAATGGAGTGGATAATCGTAAATGAGCACGATGCTCAAACGAACGTCTATTCCAGCAGGATGAATGCGATGGTATCAATTCCGAACCTATTTGTTTTGGTTTTTTCACATATATGAATGTGTCGTGTGAATGATAGTGTGCTTGTTTGTGTCTCTGTGTGGGACTGTGTTTTTATAGCTATCACCATTGTATACATTTTTGGTTAAAATCATTATCAGATCATTGTTATCTCAATAAAATATGTTACTTTTATTTTCTTTGCTCTTTTGATTCCTTTGAACTCGCTCCGGCCCGAGGCCTAACTCTATTTGATTTGACCCATCCTTGGGCTTAACGATATCATTTTAGTGTAGACAGTGGGGTCTTTTCTCTCTGAAGGTAAATACAATGCAGCCCTGCGTTTCAGAAGTGGCGAAGTGCGGCGTTAAGGCAAGACGGCTAACGCCGCGCTCTGCCACTTCTTTGTAAATATGCCCCCTGGTTTGCTAATAAGATGCCCCCCTCAGCTTCTCTCTACAGAGTTTCAGTGATAAATTGATGACCCATTGTCGCACTTTAGGTCTGTGTTAATACATCCTTTGCCATTCAAGAAAGACATTGAAGAAATCTACTAACCAAGAAGATATCACGAAAAGCGAGCATAGTATATGTGTGAGCAGTTTAAATAACTGGGGTACTGAAAAATCTGATTTTTGTAGAGCAAAGGCAATAGATGAAAAACCGATAGGAAATCAACATCCGAATGCTTGCTATTTTCTGGTACAAAAAGAGTGACAGATGGAAAGCTTTGTGTCTGAGTAGTTGTGCCTTATTGGAGGCTTTGCTGTGGCTAATTTCTGAATTTCCTGGAATTTGTTCATTATGAATAAGCATTTTTACTACTGGAAATGCGACAGTATTCAAGCATATAACTGGAATACGAGAGAAAATATTCAAAAATCATTCCCAGAAGGTCTTGCTTTGGGGCCCAATTGGCCCCACCAATGTGTTTGCAGGAGAAATGCAGTGATATGTGGCCTGTGACATTTACAGGCCCTGATGTGTTGCACGTGGTGATCCGGAATCCTAGTTCCACAGCTGGGGGCACAGGAAGGGGGCAGCATGAAGACAGTGCTGGTGCATTTCAGTGGTTTGAAACAATGTATTGGGAAGGAGTACGGGACAAGATGAGCAAAACACGGAGGTGAGAGGATCTAAAACTATTCTACATCTATAAAAAAAAGAGAATTTTTAAAAGAAAAAATCGCTAAGGGAAAAAAATATTATAAAATAGTTTATTAGGTGTAAGTTACGACTCTACATGAATCATACGTGTTCAAAAGAGACGTTGGCAATCCTTGTATTACACATGAGCCACACAGTAATGTATGTGAATAGGAAAAATGTTATGAGTATTGCACATGTTCGAGCATAAATTAACCTCTTCATAACTGACACATTATTTCACCATCCCACCTTTGTGGCTAGGCCTCATATCACCTACAGTTGTACTGACACCTACATGTGTTAATTCCCTTGGTGGAACTCAGCAAGGACTCTGTGGTCCAGTGGAATAACACAAAATGATGCCTCCTTTCCTGCAAAATGTGATGAGCGGCCCCTGAACTATCTTTTAAGGGTCCTGATTCTCCCACATCTCATGGATATTCATTGGCTTTGGGCTGAATGGGAGCCCCCAGAGGGGTTGGGGCCACCCTGCACCATATGAGCCTGTGTTGTGCCTCTCCTGCAGGCATTGGGCAGACCTAGGGCTGCCTTCTAGTTGGGTGGTATTTGAAGATCCTTCGATCTCTGGAGAAAGTGCTAAATTGAGAAGATCCAAAGGGGGACTTCCTCTACCAGCCTAGGTCTATGGTGTAGGAGCTACCCATGGGTTTAGCCCTTCTTCTGGCCCTTAAGAGCATTGCACCTGCAAAGACGCCTGTCCTCGGTGTCGGGGTCATATGCTTTGCCGGCTCCCATCCCTGAAACGCCATTCGCCAGAGAGCCGCACAAAGCACTGATTCTTGATACCGGCCATGCAGATAGCCCGGCGGAATGGCCAGCAGTGATGAAAATAAGGCAAGTTAATCTGTGGTATTAAGTACACCAAATATTGCTAAATCTGGTCAACAAGGGACAAAGCCCTGCGTTCATCAACAGCGAGATGCAGGATTATGAAAAGTAAATATACCGGTGGCCTGCTCTGGAAGATTGTTCTGCACGCTATGCGCTAATCTCCAGGCAAATAAAGTATATATTTGATACAGGAAATTTAAGAAATGGTTTACTGTGGATGAAAAGTATCTGTTTTGCTCCACGGGTGCCAGTGCACATATTGGCACACATCATACACGTAGTGGTAGCGGGGCATCTGTGGCACAGCATCCTACAAGTACAGGTCAATGCCTTTTGGAATCCCGGATCATCACTGATGCAGCGTTTTATCCTGATACGATCATCCTCTCTGTTTCTCTTTCTCGCTGATCTGACTATTGTCATATATGTTGTTGCACTCCTGCTCCATGGTGCCATCTCCTGAGCTACTCCTTTGAATATTACTCGGTGCTTTACTACACAATGCGCCTTGGCACGCACGTGTAGCCATTGACTAAGTTTCCTTGCTATAATAATTCTAGTAAAACCTATCAATTTTACGAGGATTATTTGTATGCTACATTTTTCTCCTGCCCCCTACAGCTTAGAGCATGGGGTAATGGTTCAGCCTACTTCAGCCATTGGCTCGCTTCAGTGTACATCGGCTTACGGCCCTTTCACAAGGAACACATCCACACACAAAGTAGTTCCCTTTGGTGCATTGGACTGCTGTGGCAATTTGCTTTTGTTTTCTAAAAAAAAATCAGTAGAAAGAAATGTGACTTTTTTTGCTATTTCACTTTAATCCGCATCCCACATTAGCCAGCCATTCATCGCTGTTTCAAGTCCCAGTGATATCGCAATAAATTTGCTTTATACCTTGATGCATTTGCTTTATGGTCTTATTCTTTCTGCACCAGAGGCATTCTTCTTCAGGGTGGAACTTCTATCATCAGTATGTGAAACCATAAAGCCTGTCAGCGTTGTCTGAGGCTAAAAAGTAATGGCCTGTTTGTCTGCTCCGTAATACACAATTACACAGCTCGTTAATATACGATCCTCAGGCATTCATACCTATTCACCACTATCTCTATTTAAATGTATATATAACTGGGGAGGTCCACTTGGTGCTTCACTTAATTTTGAGTTGCTTCCATTAACAAAGGCTTCTGTCTCAAAAGTCCATAAATTAAATTAAAGTTAACAAAGCAGTACTTAATTTGAGCTGGTGGTTTCCGGTGCTCGGCTCCTGCACTTAATTTTCATCACCGACGCTTTTGACAGTCTGCCACAAGGTGGCGCTGTCTGGCTAATGTAGAGGTGACCACAACAACAGTTGATTATTAATTCAATATACATAAAAAATGACTATTACCTGCCGGCCAAGCCTTTCTCATAGCTTTGGAGGCATGAAATAGTCCAAATTGCCACACTTGTAGGAGTGTGATGGTTATTGTTGTGTTGGTACTGTCGTTGTAAGTGCTGTCAGGGGCAATGTGCATTGCAATCTGCAGTGGCCTCCTGACAAGATCCCTGGCACTTCTTTTTTTTTTTACAAATTAAGCATTGGAACAAAGGATGACTTACTGACCTAGTCCTTTACTAACTATGCTGTTTATTGGATGGTCGACAAGTTTTATTTCACACCTGAACCATGCATACAGGTGCAAATGACTTAAGGAACATTATTGGGCAGAAATCATCTGCTAGGTTTTATACTTTAAACGCCTGAACTTTTGACTTTGCCAAGTGCAAACAGATAACCCAAAAGGCGCTTATTGCTTCTAGGTGCTATTTTTAATTTTTAATTGTTAAAAATTAATATATGTCGATTTCTACTTATTGGATTTTTGTTATTTTGGTCTTGTTTTAATTATAAAACCATGATCTACATTTCTAAACTCGTGTGGATCTTTTTGTGGTGTTTTCACTATATTACTGTTTGAAGTGTTGCACAAATACTATACACATTGTCTCTTAAGTTAAGCCTGACTGCTCTGTGCCAAGCTACCAGAGGGTGAGCAGAGGTTAATTTACGGTGTGTATCTGACTTATCCTGACTAGGATTGTGGTTTCTGCTTTTTACAGGGTGCATACCTCTGCCAACCAGAAACCAAATTTCCAACACTCACGCACAGCCTTTGAAAGTTAGGATGTATGCTCTGAATTGAAGGACTGGGCAATTTCTAAGACCCAGCGGTGCCAGGGGACAACACTCGAAACCTTCGGGTTTCACCTGTTTTGGCGTACTTAACAAACAGAGACACGGGACTCTTCCTCTGGCATCAAAAGATCGTCTTTAATGACTGCAGTCAGGAACAGAAGTCAGAGAAGTATCATACGAGATAGATTCTAAGGAGACTGCTCGATTTGTACAAAGCAGGTCGCTCCTTAAATACTGAATATTCTGCTTCGGGCAAACATTCCTGCAAATTTACAATAATTCCTGTTTCTGTATTCCAGACAATAAGATCTCACAATATCACATTCCCATCTCCAGGTGTCCGGCCTTCAATCACATGTTTCTGACATCCCTCTATTGAAAGGCCGGACCGCCCCATAATAAAATTGATCACCTCCTCATCATAAAAGGCTAAAGGGAAATGCAGGAACAGATACAGAAAATAGAAGAGTCAGATAAGACATATTCGTAGGCAAATAAAAGAAGCGTGGTCTATTGTATCAGGGTCAGTAATCTTGCTCAGGCAGGACAGGACAGAAAACCAGTACGGCAGGGTCCGCCTCAGGCGACAGGGTCAGCTTTCGCCAAGTCATGCAGAATTTGGCAGAACGCGCACTAGGGACTACGTGCCCTCGAGGTTACCTAATCAGGGTCATTGTTCGGACATCGCCCATTCACTGACTATGTGAGGGCAACGATACAAAATGGACGTCGTGCGCGAAATGGAACCCGTAGGTTCGAACACAAGAATCAGCAATACATGACGAATCCTTCAGTGCAGCGTTGCGAAAACGCTCGCTTTATATTAGACTCATTATTTGCGATTCGCTAATATCAGAATCGTCACGGTACCATTAGTTCAGAAACATGGGTTCAGTTTTCACGGAACCTCAGAATGGGAATCCACGCAGGCAGCAATGGAGGAATCTCGGTTGTTGCTGGACTGGATAAGCTGGTAGTTCTTGATAAGTACATATAGTTCTTACTGAGACATTGCTATTCTAGACATCATTCCCCGCAACTCAACTTAATGATTAATATATTTTGATAATGTGCCATGTTTTAATATTCAACGTGGGACACTTTATGAATTGTCCCTTTTCAATGGCAGGAAACAAACTTATACTTCTAATGGACACGTTCTGAACAGCTTCTGTTGTTTTCTTCAATAGAGTCCACTTTAATTCTAGGATTGAAGCAAGGAGTTTCTCCCCAAGGTCTTCTGATAGGTTTGCCATTTCTCCTGCTTGACTGCATACCAGAAAATAAACACTCTGGGCCCGATTCACAGAACTAACTTAAGACAAAATCCTAAACTTACTACCATTTTGGTATTCTCAGAAGACACTTACTCCTTTTGGTATTCACAGAAGGCACTTACTCATTTCGGTATTCACAGAAGTTAGGAGTCCTAACTTTAGGACTCCTAAATGCCTTCTGTGAATACCGAAAGCCTTAAAATTAGGATTTTTCTCAGTTTAGTAGTAGTAAAGTTAGGACTCCTAACTTTAGGACTCCAAAACTGAGAAAAATCCTAATTTTAAGACTTTCGGTATTCACAGAAGGCATTTAGGAGTCCTAAAGTTAGGAGTCCTAACTTTACTACTCCTAAACTGAGAAAAATCCTAACTTTAAGACTTTCGGTATTCACAGAAGGCATTTAGGAGTCCTAAAGTTGGGACTCCTAACTTCTGTGAATACCGAAATGAGTTAGTGCCTTCTGTGAATACCAAAATTAGTAAGTCCCTTCTGTGAATACCAAAATGGTAGTAAGTTTAGGATTTTGTCTTAAATTAGTTCTGTGAATCGGGCCCCTTATCATCTTACCCTGTAGTTCATGGATCACAATGTCATGCTCCTAAATGACCCTGGCAGTTGAATAATTTAGGGCCATCATTACAAGTGCAGAGCTAAATTCTGATCATTGTGCGAATGGAATTACAAGTTTAGTGATAATTACCACTCCCTCTCAAATTCCGGCTTGTCAAACCTATCAAAATTTATTGCAAGACAAAGTTTGCAAAAAAAGGCAAAACATGCGCACTTTGGTGTGGTAAATACAGATTCTGCATGCTACGCTTCATCTGCAAGTTAAAAACTTGAACTAGGAGGAATTTAGCACATGTGGTAAATACCTCACCCCAGAGTAATAGTATTCAGCATGTATGGTAACACCTCACCCTATTCCATCTAACTTGCAATGGAGGCCTTAACTGATGTGTTCTCATGACACTTCAAATTTACATAATGTGTCAGCATGTCTGATCTCACGCATGAAGAAGAGGCAAAGTATTTTCCAGTCCTGAAGCACTGACATTTTCTATCAGTGACTGAAGAGATCACTTAGATGTAGGCAGACTCGGGATATCCCGAACAAATGGTGGCTGTCTTGTCCACCATCCTCACGGTTGTCTTTCCCCCTTTAGAGATTGAAGAACTGCAAGGTTTCCTTTGGGGGAGGCTCACCTGAATATGTGACCACTGGCATGAAGGCCTGTCCAACACTGTCCCTCTTGCCCACTTTGGTGGTCACCCATGACCGTCACTGGATTTCCTCGTCAGGATAGGCATGGCACTCCGGGGAGTAAAACTGATGTGTGGGAAGAAACCTCTTTGAAAGTCAAAGCTATGGATTTTTTGATTCATGAAAAAAATTCTCGCTTTGGGATTTTTCTCAGTATATTAAGTAAGCACTGACAAAGCTAATAGGTTTTGCCTATGCAAGATCTTTTGACTAAGTCGAAGTCTTTTTAGACATGCTTCAAAGCAGCGCAAGCTGATGTGCAATGTGGCTTCAAGTTTTTTTAAAAGTGCTATGATGCAGCCACCAATGACAGCATCATAGTGATTTTATTTCTTTAAGCCATGTTGCACAGCAGGCTGCGCTGCTGTGCAGTATGTGCAAAAACAACGCAGAGGGAGGGGGCAAGCAACACGAGGAAGTGGGGCGGGAGGAAGTGGAAATAAACAGTGAGAGGAGGGAGTTGGGTAGGAAACGAACCGGACAGTGGGAGGAGGGAGAGGGTGGGAAAGGAGACGGACAGTGGGAGGAGGGACGGACAATGGGAGGAGGGATGGACAGTGGGAGGAGGGCGGGGTGTGGGGAACGAAACAGACAGCGGGAGAAGA
The DNA here is from genome assembly GCF_964204655.1 of Triturus cristatus. NCBI lineage: Eukaryota > Metazoa > Chordata > Amphibia > Caudata > Salamandridae > Triturus > Triturus cristatus. The sequence continues at coordinate 1,531,854,743 of NC_140591.1, forward strand.
AGGTGGGAGTGGAAACGACATGGACTGTGGTAGCAGGGTGTGTGTGTGTATTGAGATCCTGGAGTCCAATTTAAATTTGTCTTCAAAAGATGGTCTTGGATGAGGTTCTTTTGATCTGATCCTCTTTCTGTGCCATGTTGTGACAAAAAATAAAAAAACTAAATCACGTTTACAGTTTTAGAAAGGGGCACTACCATGCTGGAAAATCATGGAAACAGAATTGAACAAAAATCCGAAATGAGACATATCAAGCCAAGAAACAGAAGCTGCCATTGTTCCACTACTTAGTCATGTGTTGTTTTTCATTTTTAACTTTAGTTCTAGAATTGAGATTAACACATTTATAAGTGATTAATTATGGATCCTTTGGCAATTGAAGGTAATATCAACATTTGCATTCATGAAAGGTCGTGATCAGTAGATAATGGGGGACCCTGGCACTTACTCACTCCCGCATAGAGAATAATGACTGCCTCCTGCCCTGCAAGGAGCTCGCGCTGTGCCGCAGAGGCAGAGTGTCATTCATGTTTAATGCCTAAGGTATGTTTTGCACAAACACCCTTTCATTCTTTTATCCTTTTCAGGGATTTGTTTCTGGCAGGGTAGACATTTGAGGCACCTTGTTAGGTCTAGTCTTTGCGACAGCTTTATCTTTCTCTCCAGATTATTATTTTTTCCAAAGAAATCAGACAGAATATGAATACACAGAGGGACTTTTGGTCAGCGGGCTTGGGTCTGGTAAATTGCCATTCACATCTTGCTTCTGTCCACCACAGCATACTGCGTGGGGCAAAGGGTCATCCCAGCTTTCCTGATGGCTCTGTTCATTCTGAGTGACTGTACAAGGCCTGTGCACATTGTTCAAATCTGCCTAACAATAGTTACTTTGTCTTCAGTTGCAAAACTAGTTGAAATTTTGCTTTGTCATTTAATTTTCTTATTATATTATCTTTAAATATTGGCTGTTTACTTTGCCTCCTCCACTTTTCAAAGTGTATGTTATAAAGTGCTCAGCTGACACTGTAACATTGTAGGAGGTTGCACTTTGAGTGCTTAGTGATTTATTCCTGTCTCAACAAATCATAATAAAATGCTTGGCACAACTGAAAGGTTTATTGTTACAAAAATGTTGTTAAAAAACATTCCTAATAAATCAGTGCAATGTTGAATGTTATTTAAATTTAAAATCTATATTGCACACATAAGGCAACCATGTTTAGGTGAGAGCACATATGTTTTCCTTTTTTATTTCTGTGGCATGTGCTTGCAATAAAAAATAATAGCCATTGCTCCGGCTTTGCAAGACCTATTTAGCTTTACCAATGCTTGTTTTGTAGCGGCGATCTAAGTATCACTGGTAGTACCAGTAAAGTCTCCTGTGACAGGAAACCGTATCCTTTTGCAAAAAAGATATTACAAATAAAAGAAATCTAAAGAAACTCTAATGCTTCAAAGAACAGATTGAAGCACAGCAGGCAAGATAATCAAAAGGAGAAAAGTTAGATAGACAAGTTCTAATCCTCAGCCTGCCAAAATGTTGATCTACCAGTTGCAAATATGCCAACATTTTAGAGCAGGCAAGTGGGAGATTTTAAAAAGCATAGGCGGGAGAATGTATTTTCCCCACTGACTTAGACTGAAGAAGAGTCAATCTCTCTGAAACAGTCTATTGGTGTGTATGGTGAGAGACAATCAGCAAGTCATCTTTGGCAGTTCATAGCACAAACAAAAGCAGAGTTCTCAACTCTTTTCTTTGTATGTGCTATGTAAAACTGGCGAAAATGGAATGTCGAGGCCTATCATGTCTTCTGGTTTCCCCCTCCAAGCATTAATAGCAAAGCCTTCTGGCTCAGGATATATATTTCTGGGTTCAAGCTGTCCTGTTTCCATCCGATCATGATCTGATGGAAACAGGGCAGCTTGAACTCAGAAATATATCCAAATCGGGTTTTGGCATGCAGGAATCAGGAGCAGGGAGACAAGTCTTGAAATCACTCGTTTCCCGCCTGAATCGGGAAGGCCGGCAGAGACGGCCGTCACAGGTAAGTGTGGTGGGTGGGGGTGGGGTCGGGGTAGGAGTGGGGGGGAAGTTGACATACGACGGAATAGGTATAATTATATAAATAAATAATACCTATTCCGTCGTCTGTCAACTTCCCCCCCCCCGCCCCACCCGGCCCCACTGCGCTTACCTGTGCCAGCCGCTGCTGAATGTCGGCATGTATGCAGTTGCTTGAAACCCAAAGGGCCACCAACTTCTCGGTAGTATTGCATTCTCCCACCCTACAGTCAACTTTCGGAAATAATCCTTGGCATGAAAATGAATGGGGTGCAGCCCAAAACCACCATCATAACACATAAAATGAAGTCAGAAACAACACAATGTGTATCCCGTTCCAGATCAAACATACACTGCATCACCAAATCCCAGACCTGCTTTGCAACTCATCACTATGGGCCTGATTTATATCTCAGTGGGCGGGTTACTCCATCACAAGGTGACAGATATCCCGTCCGCCAAAATATAAATCACATTATATTTAATAGGATTTATATTTCGGCGGACGGGATATCCGTCACAAATCAGGCCCTAAGTATAGGCCGTGGAATTAAACATGGACAAGATGGAGTCAAAACTTCTCAGCGGGAGGAACCGGAGGCAGGCAGTGCTTAATTTGTGCTGGTGTTTTCTGGTGCTTAGCACCGGCACTTAGCTATAAACACAGACATCTAATATAGGATTACACCACATGGTGGCGCTGGGTATCTATTCTTCTGCTGAATTTATCTGTTCCGTGTTTATTTAAAGCTGATAAATCTAGCTCGTAGGTAATGCCGGTACTGGCATTTGACAGCAGTTTCACCGTTGTCGGAGGTGCCAGCTGGACTGGACTCCTATGAAGTGCCTTGGGTCCTGGCACTTAATGTTCTACAAATTAAGTACCAGAGGAGGGAATAACCTTCCACCAACTATTTGAGTTGGGACCAACCTCACTACATTTCGTCTCTTTGGTGAGCAAAAGGCACAAAGTCTAGAAAATTGATTGTCTGGTTACACATTTATTAGAAATAACCCACAAACAGGATTGGTGAATTTGTTATCTGTTTGGCAGTTTTACACAGCGCGAGCTTGCCCAAAGACATTAGAGTGCTTTACATACGCACCAGCCAACATTACACAAGGGCAGATTTTTATTTAGACACAGGGAAAATTAGTGATTTCCACAGAATCACAGGATGTTCAGCAGAAGCCGGTCGCTCCTGCTATTGGCCACATCTCACAGCAAGCGCCAAAATATTCCTGTAAGTCCTCTAATAAAGTAAACATACATATGTTTACCGATATATCTGCACACACATGCATTCCAATATTAGTACACTCTTTTCTAGCTCCTATTTCAAGTACTCTCCCATTGATTGGTTCCCAGACGTCCCATGTTTAACCCTCTGCATCTCTAACACGTGTCTTGTTATTGCTGAATCAGCGTTATTGAGGGTGACTGTGCGTAAGAAATTACCAGAGCACAGTCCCTGTTCCTGGAGCCTTTGTTTACATGTTTTTGATGTCCACATTAACATAAATTTTGCTTCGACATTTTTCATTAATAACAACTCTGAGATTACCCACGCATGTTGTTATAGTCTTACAGGTGACGTGTGTGGGTCGCCTGGCCCTACACCTGTAAAACTACAGCCTAATGGTGGGAGGCCCCTGGGCTTTAAGTGGGCCGGGTCTTGCTGGCACTCAGCACTGGCAGTTCTAAAATGCAGATGCTGAGACGGTCCCAATTGGCTCTCCATTTTTGCCCTCATCCTCAGGGTGAAAAAAAAATCTTAACTCTGCATCGGTACCACCCTTCACTGCCTTTGATGTAACTTCAAAGAGACTCGTTATAGTTCTTTCACAGTCTCATCATTTCAGTAGTTGCTTATTTATCGTATGCAAATAGCAACCATTGACAAAGCCAATAGCCAATAATCCTAGCATGTTGTAGGTGTAATGCTACTTGTTGTATTATATATCTGGATGCAATGACAGAAGCAGCAAAATGCAAGTCTCACGGCACATTATGCTAAGCACAGGCTTTTAGCTTATGTGTTTTTAATCCACGCCCTTAATTAAATCGGCCACACCCCTTTGAGAGACCCTCTAGTTTATTCATCCTACTTAAATCCCTGGAAGGCCTTGTGATTGCCCACACAGGCTGGTACATTCCTACAGGTGATTGACACAGAACAGGTCTGCATGCTTGTGTGTGTGTACCCTGGCCTTGCACCAGTAAAACTATGGCCAAGTGGTGGGAGGCCCTGAGACTGCCCACACAGGTTGGCATAGTCCTACAGGTGATTGACGCAGAACCAGTTTTCAGGCTTGTGTGTGTTGCCAGGCCATGTGTGTTGTCCGGCCTTCCTCCATTGAACCTATGAACCAGTGGTGGTTCGCTACAGAGTATTTACTATACTGAAAACATCTCATAGGTCAGGCGAAAGTACCCTGATTTGCATGTGGTGTTTCCCAGGGCAAAGCAGGTTATTGCCCGCCTGGAATGCGCACCCCAGGAAACAGCAGTCAAGAAGTTAACATTACAGAAGGGGGTGCACAAACACTTTTTTAATTCAAAAATGTAGATCCTGTGTCCAAATGCCAAACAGGACTGAATACAGATACTTTTGGAGACCTTTTCATTTTGCTTGAGGCTATAACATTGAAGTAGCGCTATATTGGAGGCATAATCCATACATTTTTTAAGAACTCGTATATACTGGTGTTCTTGAACAACAAGTCTAGACTATTGATTTTTCATTGATTAAGCTATCCGTATTCGGGTTATACTGATTATTCCTGATACCTATAGGAAGTCCTGACGAAGTTCCCAAGGTACAAGGGAACGAAACGCGTTGGCTGTGTGCCTATCTTTTAATCAAGACTACGAATAAAAGAAGAAAATTATTTCAACTATTGGTGTTGGTCTTGTAGGACTCGTGATGGAGTGCACCTTCCTTTTTTTCTCTGAAGGGAATGTGGGCAGGGGCGGGATTGTTCATAATGTTCTACCAGAGGGAGCAAGAACAAGAACAGGTGGGGGCCGCGTGTACTAAATGGACACACAATGGTGAATGGAGTCGGACTGGCCTGTAGAGTCATCTGACTGTGCTAGAAGGGCTTCTCTGACTTGTCAGTGTGTGTGTTGGTATTAGGTAGTTTGTGGGCATTTCTTATGGGCTGGTGGGTAAGCTTTAATGTTGATTTATCTAATAATGCCACAGTCATTGCCTGAAGCAAGCACACATGCATGCAGTCTCCCATACCTTACAATACACCTACGCAGCGCGTCTTTATACGTTCAAAATTGCCCCAAATTGCAAATGTGGATCACTCTGGTTCACTAATGGGCAGGTCCGGACAGAAATCGGATTGACCGGGACAGCGGCCTATGTGGAAAGAAAATGTGTTGTTTGTTTTGGGGGCGGGTGGTCGTTGCGGTGTGACAGCAGGAGGTGTGAGGAAGATGGGAGGATGGCAGGGGGTTGATGGGGTGCTAACAGTTACGCTGAGGGACATTAAGGGCTGATTAGAAAGTCTTATAATGGGGACCGATTGAGACCAAGTGGGACGGACGAGCTGGGTTTGCATGACATTGAGTCAGGCAGCTCCCTGCTGCGCCTCTTGGAATATGGGGGCCCCGGGCCTGGGCCCAGCTCACCCATGCCCAAAGCCGACCTGGCTAATGAGGGCCATTTTTAGGTCTCGCCTGACCCAGCGCATGCACTGGTCTGGCGAGACATTTTGTGAGGGCTCCAAAAAGTGCTACCAGGCCAGCCTAGAGCTACAGTGCATGTGCGTGGGCGCGTGCGTCGCGCTTTACCGCGATTACTTTCACTTTTGCGGCCGCGCGGTCGCTTTGATGTTTGATCGTGATCACTTTCGGGCCGTTTTGATGTTCTCCGTGAGGCTTCAATAGATTGCAGTAGTTAAAACAAGCATTGGCATAGCCAATAGGTCTCGCTTTTGGGACCTTATAAGTGTTTAGTTATGCAACTGTTGCATGGCTAAACACTTATAAGGTCCCAAAGGCGAAACCTATTGGCTATGCCAATGCTTGTTATTATGGTTCCCAGGCCTAGTCTGACCAAGATGGCACAGATAGTAATTCTGAAGGCATTCTTTAGTGTTATCGGGGTGCTCTATGATCAGGGAACTGAGCACTCAGCAAGGTGTGGAGATGCACACAAAAGACACGTGACCTGGCAACGGCACTGACAGGGCCAGACGGAGGATCAAAAGCTACTGCCTCTCTTCATGTACTAGTTTTATCTCTCTCTGTCCATCCATAACATACCATGTGTATTTGTAAAGCACACGTTTACCCCATCGGGGTCTCTTGGCGCTGAATAACACATGTTTATTGTTACCCAACTCAATCGTACTCATTTTATCGACCTCCGAGGGATGAAAGGCTGAGTGGACCCACGGGGATTTGAACCTGTGACCATGAGGTCAAACACAGGCCCCTGCAGTGGATGCATACGTCCACTGAGCCACCAGACCTGACCATGCATCCATTCACTCTCTCTTCTACCTCTCCGAGCCCACCCTCTCCTCTTGCCCTGCCCCACCCCTTGGGGCCCCAGCCCCTGCTGCAGGTCATCATGGGGATCCTGGGTAAAGTGCCAGGGCCCCAGCAGGGTCCCTGGGGTTTTAAAACCAGTGTCCAGTGGCTTTGTCAGCCCATGCCCATCATAGTCAAAATACAACTAACAGCCCCAGAGCAAAAACTTTTGTTCGCTAAAAAGCACTTAATTGGCTGAAGGTGTCACGTGCTATTGGCCAGTGGGTGGGCAGCACAGATGCAAATGTAGAGAAATACAGCACTCTGCCAGGAGTGCAAGTGGGGGAACACCCCTAAAACAGTACAGGCAAGTTTTAAACATTGTAAAGCCCATAGATGCCCCTAGGGAGGGTGTGGTGGGTTTAGGAGAGGCCAGGGCTCGAGTCGCGGGTACACGCAGGTACACGGCGTCCCCCCACTCTTTTCACAGGGTGGACGCCGTCCCCCTGTCAAGAAGCTGGGCCCCACAGAAATAAGCTGAACGTGTCCCGGTGTAATTTTCAGACACCGGGACACGTTCAGCGCGTGGCGTCATGAGGTCATTTGCATATTGACAGTCCCCCCACTTCTTTTTATAGGACTTGTGCCCTGGGAGAGGCTGCTGGTTACTCTAAAATGGCAAAAGTTCACTTTTGTTCGCCGATTTATATATCGCGAACTCGACCCACAGGTATTGGAGCGCTTTACATGAGCACCAGTTACATTCCAAAAGGACACATTCCTTTCAGGTAGGCACATGGAGGTTAAGTGATATTGCCCAGAATCACAGGAGCCGACGCCGAGACTCGAACCTGGTTCACCAGCTCATAAGTGTGGCAGCTCTGACCATTACTCCAGACAACTGTAAATTCTGAATCATGTGCAAATGTGTTTTTTTACACCGAAGCTGAGATTATCTTGGAGGAGGGGGTGGGGGATGATTTTGAACCAGGAAAAAGCAGCATGGCGTGGTTTTAGACGCAAATTGCTGCAAGGTAACAGTCTCTCAGAATGGTTCGATCGTTCTGCCGTGCACTTTCCAGCCACTGTTAAAATAAGGCTGTTATGAAGGGAATCAACAGGCATATTTTTTTTTTTAATAAGGAAGTGTACAGACAAATTCTTTGATGTACTTGTTTGTGCATTCTTTAGACTTCTATTTTTTCCAATTTTTCTCAGCTACCTCCTGCGGTTGACCTCACTGTGAAAATCCCTTACGCTCGACTGCCTGTTTATTGCTTTTATAATAATGTTTGCTGTTTGTGGTCCTAGTTAGGACTCTCTGTACAAAAACAGCACGTGGCCCAAAACTTCAAAACACGCCTGGCTTTGAAGTGCGTTCTTCCTGCAGACTGCTTCACGTGTAATATATTTCAGTCAGGCGGCGGAGGCCTCCGGAGGGAAGCGCCGTCGGGCTCAAAGCCTCGGTGCCGTGGGATGCAGGGTTCTAAAGGGACGGGTAATTAGTGCCCGGGCCGGCCTCCGAGGCGCGCGCCTGCGTCGGCGTCAGCCGCAGCGCGTGAAGGTTCCTTTCTACTTAATCAGTTGTGGTTCATCAGAAGCAATTATCGTTACCGCTGTCACTGCGAAGTAGGCACTGGAGTGAACATGTGGCAGAAACTACATGTAGGAGTGGATGGTCACTTATACCCAGTGCCTAATTTGTAAAAAAAAAAAAAAGTGTCGGACTCTGCAGCTTGAACCACCCATTGCAGCTGGTGCCATTGCCAATCACAGGACAGCACGACTACTACTAACCCGCACACCACAAGTGTCAAAATTCAGCCTATTCCAGGCCCCCAAAACTATAAAAAATAGCTTGGGCAGCAGGTTATAGTTGTTTTTAAAGCGTACTAAATTAATAAACAATTGCTGTTCTGCTCCTCTCTAATTTATACAAACAGCGCCACCATGTGGCAGCTGTCATAAGTGCCAGTGCTGACAATTAAATGTTGTTGCCAAGCACCAGAAACCACAGGCTCAAATTAAGCCTTCTTTTACCAACACAAGTGCACCAGTTCACAAGCATTTTCCATACGCATGCTGGAATTAAGCATGAGTGTGTGTAAATTGTGCATGAGTAAATTCCATGCTCTTCACAAAGTCGGAAAAGGTGAGCCTAATTGAGGAATATTGTGCTGTGAGTAGGTGTGACTTGTTCTTGTGGTAGTCCTGAATTTCAGGGCCGGACTGGCCACTCGGGCTGCAGGCACAGGGCTGATGTCACAGAATGAGGGCCTCCTCAATACTAAAAGCCTCATTGCCCTTCTACTTGCTGCCTCCTGCAACGTGGAGCTGGTTTCAACATTTGTGCCAGTGCCAGTTGTAAGGCTGGTTGTACGAAGATTATATTCAAAATACTGAATCCCCGGTGGTCGCTGACTGACCTGCCTAATTAATTTTCATTAGGAAGGTCACAGCTTGCGACCCCGTATGATTGGCTACAAAAACAGGGATGGTGACATACAAAGGACAGACCAACATCCCTGTGGTTACTTTCTACAACAGAATTAAAGTAGCTCAAGTTCCTTAAAGGAACCCAGGCTGCCTTCAAAAGAAAACAGGCTTTCTGTTTTGGAAAACTACTGTGATAGCAGCCTCTGGACCACTGCCTGCTCCCCGGAAACTGCCACAATGGGTCCTAAAGACACAAGGATCTAAAAGGAAGCCCTTCCTCTTTGCAAACGAGTTACCATCCCAACCTAGGAGTGGAGAATAGATCAATGGTTTGCGACCGGAGTTACAGCTGCTAACCAGTGATACCTACCTCACCGGCTCGTAGCACACCTCGTCCAAATTGTGCCTCAAAATAGATTTCTAAACCTAGTTTTGTGATTCAGAATTCTGTTCTGAATTGCTAAATGGGGTTAGTACACCAGGAAAAGTGATTACGTGGCTGCAAATCCCCGTAACTCAGTGTTTTCAAGCACGATATCACTTTGTGGATCAGGACTTTAGTTTCCAGTTCACTCCTGCTAAAATAAATTAGCAAGTCATCAGTTCGACAAGAGTAACTCACAGCAAAAGATTTGTGTATGGGTCCTAACACTACAACATGAAGTCTAAAACTGCCCAGTGACGTGTAATATGTACTTACTGATTTTTATAGAAAGCAGCGGCGGCTCCTCCACAATGGCGGAGAAGCATTACCCCACTACCTGGCCCATAGCCAGATAACGAAAAATAAAACGAAGTTCTAGCATTGTTTTAATTTTCATTGCCCAGTCTGAGCCAGCGTTGTAGGGAGGAGTGGAGCGGAGGCATTGGAGGGGGAAGAGGAGTGCTATCTGCCCCCCCCTAAGTGCGCATATGTCTTTTGGTCAGCCGTTTCAGGTCGACCGAAACACACATGCGCACTTCGATTTCTCCAGCCCAGATGCATTGAGCACCCGGGGTGGAGAAACCCCAGACTCCCGGACCTGAGCGAAGCATCTTTTCAGCCCGCACAGGCCAATACCTGCGCTGCTCTGCAGCACGGTGATTGGATGGGAATCTACCACAGGGTCTACTGGGACCAGGAAGAGGAGAAGAGGCGCCGGCGGCTTCAGGTAAGTTCTTCAAAAAAATATTAATTTATTATTACTAAACACCACGCAATGCCACCCCTCCTGCATTCCCTCCACCTGCCCCTCCACCCTTTGTTTGTTGCGGCTGTCACTGATGGAAAGCAAACATACCTGGGAGCTCTATACACTATGGAGAGTGTGATACAAGATTGCATAGATTAAAAGGAGATTTACATCCTCAACCCACACAATTACGCTTCACTTATTTGGATATACATTTTGTATATTGACAGCTTTAGGCATGTGGTTATTAAGTGATTTGCCCAGAAACACCTGATTTTCAATGATGTGCTAAGGCGACCTGAGGCCCCCAATTCCCTTGAATACTAGACCGCATCCGCACCGCAAAAAGAGAGCTCTTCACTGGGTGAATGTTAGAAACAAGGAAGTCGACTGAGATTCTCAGAATAGTGACCTCTTTTACTAATCTGGAATGCCTAAATGTAAGCATTTGGAATGTGCTAGTGACTTGTGATAAATTGGCTATATTCTTTTATAAAAAAAGGTCTGAGAGACATTCAGCAACTTTCATGAGGAAGTAGTGTAGAGATTGGGGGAGCCCACCACTGCCGACCAGACTTTTGAGAGTGTGATTTTAAATTTTGAGTCTCTCGCCCTGATTGGATCCTTGATTTATTGCTCTCAGTGAAATGAGGATCCCAGAGGATGCCTGTCTAGTTAGGCTGTTCCACTTAGATGCAAGTTTTCTGGTACCAATTCTGATGGACCTGTGCAGTGTCTCTCTAAGACTGGCTCCAGTTGCATTGAGTTAGAGACACGCAATCATCACCGGTATCTTGAAAAACAACAGAGCCGGTCCAGCTATTCTTGCAATCTTTTTGATCTGTATCTCCACTGCTGGCATTGATTAAGATGTTGGGAAATCATGTGGATGGCTCTTACAATCCAATAAGATATTGGAAGCTATTCAACTTAGTTTCGGAAATACGCATAGCATTGAGTCAGCTCCAGTATCAGGGGTGGATGGGATGAGGTAGATTTTGGATAAAGGAGGCGATGCAGCACAAACTGTGGGATTTTTCGGCTGCCTTCAACACCATCTCTCATACAAACCTACTTGATAGGCTCTCAAATATAGGTTCAGAGTTCGGAGCCTACATTGGCCCAGGGCTTATCTACAAATGTGAATGCAAAGAACAAGAATTAACTCAGCCCTGTCTGGCAAATTTCCAGTAGAACATGGCATTCTGCAGCAATCATTGCTATGTCCCACTCGTTTTAATATTTGTCACCTATTTATGTCACCCTATAGGCCAAACTGATCCATTCTTTCGGATTTCATTTTTCAATGTGTGCGATGATACCCAGCTGAATTTGCAGATGGTTGGAGATCATGGCACAATTTAAAGAATGTCTGTCTGCCACATCAAAATGGATGTTCAATAATGCACTAAAACTTTTCTCAGATAAGACAGAGGTTTGGTTTTTGATCAAAACAAGACAATTTCATCAGATAGTTGGTGGGCCATGGAAGTGGGAATACCCCGGTTACCTGGCACACAGTGGCAGATCGGGCGGTGTATCTCGATTGCAGGCTATCGCTCAACAACAAGGTAAATAAAATCTAGTTCACTAGATTTTTCCTGCTTATGTTACTGAATTTTGTTTTCTATTTTTGACTTTTTAAAGGCAGAATATAATCGCACAAGTATTAAACCTTTCAGCATTGGGATATTGTAACAACTCCATCTTAGGCGTTTCTAAGGCAAGGTTGTCAACACTTTGAGTGCTGCAGAGTGTGGTAGAACACATGTAACTGCATTCAGACATAAACTACATTGGTTGCCTGTTGAAGAACAGATCTTATTGAAGTCCCTGTGTATGGTCCATCGGTATTTCCAAAGTAGAGCACCATAGTACATGCAGGAAATGTGTTTAAGGTATATCCCTATCTGCCCTCTACACTAAGCCACAGATCATATTCCTGTCATACCCAGGTTTAAGAAATAACTTTCAGGAGACAAAAAAACTATAAGGTGGGAACATACTGTAATAAATTACAGGATACACTAGAAGAGATTTTTTCATAATTTCCTTTCAGGGAGACTTTTAAAACTCTGCTTTTTGCCTAACAATGATTTAGAGTTAGCGTTGTGCTGTGACTGTCTTAGCTCCTAGATCCATGATGCTCTTTACAAGACGCAGTTCACGCTCGACAAGAATCACTAACATACTATAACATAACACATCTCACTCTCCCCCAGTATATGAAACAACTATACAATGCATGAATTATGAGTAAATAGAAATGGAATCATTTTAGACTAGGAAATATGTCAAGGCTGTTTTATCAAACTTGTTTTCAATGAAATTATTTTAAATTCAGGTGGGATTTCAATGATTCATAACTTGAATTTATATGTGTGCAACATACCTTTGCAAAGCCTTGAACTTTTGTTTAGTGTCCTTCACAGCACGCTCATTGCTTTATCCTTATTCATAATTCATTCATTTTCATTGCACCATATTTTGACATTGATGTATTGGCTTTTGCCAGGCTTGCTTTGCTTGGACTAAGCTATTTGCATCTACTAGATCATGGAAATGTTCTAGAACAGAGCCTCACAGCCCTCACCCCAGGCACAGACACTGAGGGCAGAGGCTTTGCGCCTGATTCACAAAGATTGTCCTATGAGATGATGTGCTTAACTCTTGTAGTGCAGCTGGTTTACCGTAAACTCCACGGGTAATCTAGGAATACTCCTAGATTACTCCTGGCATTCCGGATTAAGCCAGGATTACTGCAAGAATACGTCAAAGAAACATATTTGTGAAGCAGTCCCTGCGTGGTATCCACCTAGTATCTCCACTGGCCAGTGGTAATTCACGGCTTCCCATGTGCTTGATGTGATGTTATTGTCCTGTCCCTCCACAGTGTAACAAGGGAAGACATAATTACAAAGGAGGAAATGGTCTTGTAACATGGCATATTGATAACCTTGCTTTGGGCTCATTCTCACGCCTGAGTGGCAAAAGTGAGGGCGAAAAATGAAAACCTTGCTCTCAAAGGCTCTTTTGTCTTAAGCAAACATATATTTAAGTTATTTTGAATGCAAATGTGTCATCAAACTCAAACTTATATTGCGTTTACAAATTAGGGTGAGATCATTTATATGACATAAATTTCCCTTAATGTTGAGCACATTTTAATACATGCACTTGGATAATACGTATATTCCTATATATATTGACTCCCTCCCCAGTATCGCCAATCGGTTCACAATAGTCAAACCAAACATAGTGCAACAATATGTGGCAAGTGAGTATGTCACAAGCAGTATTTTTAACAGATAACAACAAGCCCATAAATACTATATATTGAGTTTGAATAACCAAAAATTAAGACTGAGCGGTGCTGGTTGCTCTGAGTATTGTTACAGTCTGTTTTCTATGTTCACTATACTGTGCACTATATGTTTTTTGTATAGGGAACAGAGCATACACTTGAGAAATGCTCTTTGAAACTGAAACACGCCGTCAGAGACATTGTGAATAAACACCTGTTCTTCACTATATACTCAACCTCAACTCAACTAGTGAAAAAACAATGATTAATGTAATGAAATTCACCAGTTATAGTTCAGTGAGCTAACTATTCCTTGTACCTCTCCCATTCACTACTTACGACCTCACATATAACATCAATCATATCATGTTATATGACATAATTAATTAAATCACTGATGACACTGAGGTTATTAGTAGTGCATGGCAAGGGTGTGAATTATAGTTACTTTAAGGCATGAGTTATAGTTACTTGAGATAACTGTAACTCTTTTACTCTTGAATTTTAGTGGTTTGGTTAGGTTAAAACGGTATGGTTTACCTGCCATTTTCACCTAACTATACTGTCCCTTTAACCTTTGTTTTTTTCAGTGAATTTCTAAACAAATGTTTTAATGTAAAGTAAGATATTACTTCCATTTTTAAATATAACAACACTTTAACCTTTCTTTTTTCCAGTGAATATCTTATGTTTTTTTAATGTAAAGTAAGATGCAACCCCCAGAAGAGGTACCCAAGCCCTCTCCCCTACCACACGCAGCCTTTGCTAGTGTGAGATGTGTGGTTGGGCACCGAACCACCTTCTTTAAAATATATAACTATGAAAGGCAGACTCACTGGCTTTCTTCTTTTCTTTCTTTCCACTGTTTGTTTTTTGGTATTTGCAGATATGGTCTTCCTTTCCTTGTACACCATTCAAAAACTCAAAAATAAGAATGCAATGAAGCCTACTTTTGTTGTTTTATCTGGACTGGCTGAACCATGTAGGTCAACTGAGCGAGATCCACGCCAGTACGAACCCAGGATTAATACCTCAGAAACGAACAAAACTTTTTAACATGTATTCTCCGTTAAAACGAACACGAGACGAAGACCATGACAATAGCGATGCTATATTTAAATAACGATATATCTTTGCTCACCTTTAATTAGAAGATTTCAACTAAACAAACACTATCCGAATGAGAAGTTCCTTCCTTCGGATATTTTATCAGCACTAACGCCTATCAACTAAAAAGTGAGACTTTTTCCCTGTATCCTGGGTACTTAACATTGTGTAAAGTCCAATACGTTACACACTTTGAAGACAAGTTTATTGGTGCCAACTCCTGACGAAGGCACTCTCAGTGCCGAAACGCGCGTCGAAGAATTTATTTCTGCCACTCATTACTTTTTAATTACAACATATATTTTTATGCAATACAGATTCACTCATGTTATAAATTTGATGTATTTTTAATGAAATATTAATGTATTAGTTCTTTTGAGTAAATATAATTGTTTTCATTAGTTACCTTTTGAACTCATTTCTTGTACCACTTTTGTATTTACTTGATTTTATGTGGCCTGGGAACTGTATTTTCCATTGTGCACACACGTAGACTGCACTTGAGAACTCTTTGCAGTTTTTAGTCATTACCTTGCATATCATTTGCTGGCTTTGTGTTGATATTAATATACATCTCCCCTGACTAATGGGGACTAAAGGCAGCGAGTCACAGGCATGTGAGCAAAGACTGGCTCAGCTCTAATTGGACATTTTTCTCAGTGAAAAGTCTGGCAGACATGTGAAGGAATGTTAAGCTGAGTTAGTTAATAAGCATACTGTGCCTGCCCAGAACAATTGCTTTGAGGTCAGCAGAGAAGTCTGCACCAGCTGATTGGCATTTGGCTCCAGAGGAGCGGCGGGTTCCCTGCACTAGTGAGGGAAAGAGGCTTACAGCATGAGACAACCTGTTACCAGTGTATAATTGGCCTGTCAGAATATTCATCCACCGGAAACCATGCAACAAATATGGCCCTTTTACGGATACTTACTTAGACGCGCAACGGAAGCCGGCGGGTCTCTAAAGGGAGGGGTTCTGTCCATTAGATCGAGCCCACCAGAGGGGTGGGATGACAGGTCTGTTCTCCATTGTTTTATGAGCTCATGTTCTGCAGGGAGTGCATATTCAATGCACAATTCTTACAGGAGCATAAGAGAGAAATGATACAATTTATTTGTTTTTTGTTGTTTATACTTTGCTTAGTGCATATTATATATATGTATATATATATATGTGTGTGTAATATATATATGTGTGTGCAAGTATATATATATATATATATATATATATATATATATATATATATATATATTATCTACTGGCGGTCGCCAGTAGATAGTTATAGTTAGGACCGTGTTTCCATAGGAAATCCGCAACATTCTATTTGGAATAACTTTGGCGCCGGTTGACGAATCCTCGCGAATTTCTCAAAATAGGTGGGGCGCTACGCTCCGCTCCTACCCTGAAAGTCTCGGGGGGATTCGTCAAGCGGGGGCTGAGATAAAAGGGGGGTCCCAAAACGCGTTTTTCCCATGCATTTTTCCATAGGACCTTTAGAACGAGCTACAGCCCGAATGGCTGAACAGAATTACTCAAAATTTGGCAGAGAGGTAGTCCCTAGGTCAAGGAAGTGCCTTTTGTAGGTTTGGTGTAAATCTGTTCAGTAGATTCTGAGAAAATAGCCTTTAAATCAATATATATATCTGAGCCAGCTTACGGTACGCTTACCGTACGCTTACGGTAAGCGTACGGTGGCGTGCGCGAGCGCGATTCTGATTGGCTCTTAGATCTTAGTAAACATTCGAATCGGCCGAAACCAGGAAGCGGCGGCCGCCATTTTGTCTCTCGCACTGAGAGAGATTTTTAAAATCGGAAGCCCAAAAACATGTAAAGGGGCTGTTTTGACAACTCCCTCCCACATAGTCATGTTGAGGGAGTCCCCAAACATCCCCCAAGTGCAAAAACGGTTTTATTTTTTTTTCGGCAATTTCGCGGGGTACGCTTACCGTACGCTTACGGTAAGCGTACGGTAAAAAAATAAAAATAAAAAAAACACTATCCACACTTACCCCACCCCCTGTGCTTTTGGTGGCCGAAGGCCACCAAATGTGCTGGGCTTATTACAATGGAAAAAAACACTATCCACACTTACCCCACCCCCTGTGCTTTTGGTGGCCGTAGGCCACCAAATGTACAGGGCTTATTATAAGGGAAAAAAACTTAGCATTTAAAAAACCGTACTAATTCACTGAAAAAACCATAGGTTTCACACACGTTATAGTTAGGAATTAGCATTTAAAAAACCTTGCAAATTCACTGAAAAAACCATAGGTTTCACACATGTTATAGTTAGTGGAAATTTTACTGATAAAAAACCAATGAAATTGCCCCGTTATAGTTAGCGCAGGCAACTATAACTCACGCGACCGCAATCCTCTGCTGATGACATATGTGTCTTTATGAAAAAAAAATATTTGTAATATATGTATAGCTAAAAATGTATGGAAGAAGACATGGGCAAATAAGTGTCTAAATACAGTATTAGCATCAGCAGAGGATTGTGGTCGCGTGAGTTATAGTTGCCTGCGCTAACTATAACGGGGCAATTTCATTGGTTTTTTATCAGTAAAATTTCCACTAACTATAACATGTGTGAAACCTATGGTTTTTTCAGTGAATATATATATATATATATATAAATGGAAAAAGACTTTGTCCCTTTCTATCACGGCGTGGATGGCACTGTGCTAATCCTACGCTTAAAGACTTTGATGGAAAAGTAGACATTTGAGGTGAGCAGATCTAGAGTGTCGCTGGTGTTGAGAGTTCTCTATACAGAAGCTGCTTTCCACCTAAACTTGAGAACTACCCAGAATTCTCTGCTTTTTTTTTGCATAATTTATGCGTCACTCTATGCCTGCAAGGGTTTTGTTTTAATATGTGTGTATATATATATATATATATGTATGTATATATATATATATATTCACTGAAAAAACTAGAGGTTTTAGGTACGTTATAGTTAGGGATTCATATTTAAAAAACATTAGAAATTCACTGAAAGAACATCTCACATCTCAAATGACATCTTTGATGACATCACTGATTACCTCATCCAGTACTGAGTGTTTCTAAAAAGTTCAAGAGTCTTATATATATATATATATTCACTGAAAAAACCATAGGTTTCACACATGTTATAGTTAGCGGAAATTTTACTGATAAAAAACCAATGAAATTCCCCCGTTATAGTTAGTGCAGGCAACTATAACTCACGCGACCGCAATCCTCTGCTGATGCTAATACTGTATTTAGACACTTATTTGCCCATGTCTTCTTCCATACATTTTTAGCTATACATATATTAGAAATATTTTTTTTTCATAAAGACACATATGTCATCAGCAGAAGATTGCGGTCGCGTGAGTTATAGTTGCCTGCACTAACTATAACGGGGGAATTTCATTGGTTTTTTATCAGTAAAATTTCCGCTAACTATAACATGTGTGAAACCTATGGTTTTTTCAGTGAATTTGCAAGGTTTTTATGCTAATTCCTAACTATAACGTGTGTGAAACCTATGGTTTTTTCAGTGAATTTGTACGGTTTTTTAAATGCTAAATTACTTTACGCCATTCGTGGCGTGCGCGCCCACTTAACGCAGTTCGTTCCGTGCGCGCGCGGTGTGCTTCGCGCACCGCGCGCCCACTTTACGCAGTTAGTGCCGTGCACGCACGGTGGGCACGCGGTGCGCTACGCGCACCGCGTGCCCACGTTACGCTAGATGGGCCATGTACGCACGATGCGCTTCGCGCACCGTGCGCACATGGAGGACATATGATGCACTTCGTTTTGAAAGGTAATATTTTAATTTTTCGTATATTTTATAAGCCATGCACAAATGGTGCCCTTCGGGCACCATTTGCACACGGGGTGGAGAGAGTGTGGATAATTTTTTGTTTTATTATTTTTGTGTTAAATATTTTAGTTTATCTTATATGTAATAAGCCATGCACACGGGGTGGAGAGAGTGTGGATAATTGTTTTTTTTTTAAATTTTTTTACCGTACACGTACGGTACGCGTAATCGGCGAAATTACCGAAAAAAATAAGAATTCCGTTTTTGGCCTTGGGGGATCTTTGGGGACTCCCTCAACATGGCTATGTGTGTGGGAGTTGTCTAAACAGCCCCTTTACATGTTTTTGGGCTTTATATTTTAAAAATCACTCTCAGTGCGAGAGAGAAAATGGCGGCCGCCGCTTCCTGGTTTCGGCCATTCGAATGTTTACTAAGATCTAAGAGCCAATCAGAATCGCGCTCGCGCACGCCACCGTACGCGTACGGTAAGCGTACCGTAAGCGCACCGTAAGCTGGCTCAGATATATATATTGATTTAAAGGCTATTTTCTCAGAATCTACTGAACAGATTTACACCAAACCTACAAAAGGCACTTCCTTGACCTGAGGACTACCTCTCTGCCAAATTTCTAGTAATTCTGTTCAGCCGTTCGGGCTGTAGCCCTGTCTAAAGGTCCTATGGAAAAATGCATGGGAAAAACGCGTTTTGGGACCCCCCTTTTATCTCAGCCCCCGCTTGACGAATCCCCCCGAGACTTTCAGGGTAGGAGCGGAGCAGAGCGCCCCACCTATTTTGAAAAATTCGCGAGGATTCGTCGACCGGCGCCAAAGTTATTCAAAATAGAATGTTGCGGATTTCCTATGGAAACGTGGTCCTAACTATAACTACCTACTGGCGACCGCCAGTAGGTAATATATATATATATATATATATATATATACATATATATATATATTCACTGAAAAAACCATAGGTTTCACACACGTTATAGTTAGCGGACATTTCACTCATAAAAAACCAATGAAATTCCCCCGTTATAGTTAGTGCAGGCAACTATAACTCACGCGACCGCAATCCTCTGCTGATGCTAATACTGTATTTAGACACTTATTTGCCCATGTCTTCTTCCATTAAATTTTAGCTATACATATATTACAAATATTTTTTTTTCATAAAGACACATATGTCATCAGCAGAGGATTGCGGTCGCGTGAGTTATAGTTGCCTACACTAACTATAACGGGGGAATTTCATTGGTTTTTTATGAGTGAAATGTCCGCTAACTATAACGTGTGTGAAACCTATGGTTTTTTCAGTGAATTTGCAAGGTTTTTTAAATGCTAATTCCTAACTATAACATGTGTGAAACCTATGGTTTTTTCAGTGAATTTGTACGATTTTTTAAATGCTAAGTTACTTTACGCCGTTCGTGGCGTGTGCGCCCACTTCACGCAGTTCGTTCCGTGCGCGCACGGTGCGCTTCGCGCACCGTGCGCGCATAGTGAGCACGCGGTGCGCGAAGCGCACCGCGTGCCCACTTTACACAGTTAGTGCCGTGCACGCACGGTGGGCACGCGATGCGCTACGCGCACCGCGTGCCCACGTTACGCTGGATGGGCCATGTACGCACGATGCGCTTCGCGCACCGTCCGCACACGGAGGACATATTATGCGCTTCGTTGTGAAAGGTTATCTATTAAATGTTCAATATCTTCATATGCCTTTTTTTAATTATTTATTACCGTAAGCGTACGGTAAGCGCAATCAGCGTTTTTTTTTTAAAAAAATGGATTTTTTGGCCTTGTGGGTGCTTTTGGGACACCCTAAACAAGGCTAGGTGGTTGGAGCTGTCTAGCCTGCCCCTTTTCATGATATCCAACTTTGTTTTCCTCCCCCCCTCAGAGTGCGAGAGAGAAAATGGCGGCCGCCATTTCCTGGTTTCGACCGATTCGAATGTTTACTAAGATCTAACAGCCAATCAGAATCGCGCTCGCGCACGGCACCGTACGCGTACGGTAAGCTTACCGTAAGCGCACGGTAAGCGCACGGAGCGCTGTCACAGATATATATATTGATTTAAATGCTATTTTCTCAGGAACTACTGAACAGATTTACACCAGACCTACAAAAGGCACTTCCTTGACCTGTAGACTACCTCTCTGCCAAATTTCAAGTAACTCTGTTCAGCCGTTCGGGCTGTAGCTGTGTCTAAAGGTCCTATTGAAAAATGCATGGGGAAAACGCGTTTTGGGACCCCCCTTTTTTCTCAGCCCCCGCTTGACGAATCCCCCCGAGACTTTCAGGGTAGGAGCGGAGCGTAGCGCCCCATTAGTTTTGAAAATTTCGCGAGGATTCGTCGACCGGCGCCAAAGTTATTCCAAATAGAATGTTGCGGATTTCCTATGGAAACAGGGTCCTAACTATAACTATCTACTGGCGACCGCCAGTAGATAATATATATATATATATATATATATATATATATATATACATATATATTAAAAACTGGCTCAAAGGTGAAAAATAATAAAAATTCACCATTATGTTTACCAACGGACATAGCAACCATCATAACTTGCGACGCCCTCCATGTTTTTCTCTTGATAGTTCTTTTTTTGCTCCTTTACCTTTGGACAATTGGTGTCTTGAGCATGCGGGCAAATAGAGTTATGAGGTGTGTTGTGTGTGTTGGTGACCAGAGCCGGCAAATTTCAGTGGCTTTGTTCATTTGTGTCAAAATCATAAATTGTTTGTATAACTGTGTTTTTTCCCCACTGAATTTCACTTGATTTTGCTAGTCTCTACACCTCCTACAACAGGAGCAGTCATCTCCCATGCTCTGTCCATGCCCCCTGACAAACGCACTGCAGATGGCTAACCCCGTGGCTCATGGCCAAAGGCGAAACGCAGCAGGGGTTTGCAGCTGGACCTGGCTTTCCGCTAGGCCCTGTGCTCAACAGACAACGGGTGGCCAACCCCTACTGTGTATTGTTGAAGACTGTCAAAATAGGGGTTAGCTGCAGGATCTGGCCAAACCGATCATGGGCAGCCAATCCTACTCTGCACGGATGTTTAGACAACGAACTGGAAAGCAAATATAGCGTGGACTAAATATTGTGTCAAAAATATGAAGGAAATATTGTGAAGGTGAGTTTCTATTGGTAAGCAAAGTTTTACTATATAGAACTTAACATTTATGTACCTTGAAAATTTATATATCTTTAGCGTATTTAGATTTGGAGTTAAGATTAGTATATCTAAACACACCCATTTCACGTACCTTGTCGATATTTTAGTCCTCGATATATTTGACATGATATTCTGCCCACACAATATTTTTGCTAACGATATTCTGTCAGTACGGCTTGTAGCAAGGCCCAGTGCACAAACTGCTATGTGAGGCCACTCATCAGCTTGGACAACCCCGATTCGCACAGCCTTTGGCTATGAGTAGCTTGGTTGGCCACAGGCCCTGGACTTTGGCCTGGGCCTGTGCCCACTCTGTCACAGACTGCAAATCTTCTGCCATCCAGAAAGGTTGGCACTTGGAGCTCGTTATTTGGCCTGGACATAATTATTTATTTTGCAAATGTTTGGGGGATTCCCAGATCCTAATTTAGAATCGTAAATCTTGAGCGAGCGTCATTCCAGAGTGCGCGAGTACTGCAAACCTAGGGCAAGCTTCTGAAACCCATGCCAACTTTTAAGAGATTCATAGCTTTCACTCCATAGTCACACATCCATGATAAAGGATGCATGAGTTAGAGAAGTTTGCCCTGAGTTTGCATTACCAGGTAATGAAACTTATCCTGGACACGATGTACCTTTTTTTAGGACCCAACAATCCCCTACATCTAAAATGGAGGCTGACTCTGTGCTACCTGTCTCAGTACAGCAGACCACTGTCGCCATTTTAGGTGTTGGGGTTTCACAAACTCTGATCTGCGGATCCTGCATCTCATTTAAATTTCTTTCTCATATTGGCTCCATCCATTATAGCCTGGGGGTCATATTGTGCCTACCTTGCACTTTATGTGGTCTTTTATATTTTTTGTTCAGGACAATGGGATTATGCCCGGCATCCTGAACTGGCCGCCATCATAAAAAAATTTAATTTGCTGAAGCCAATCAAATCACTCGGGTCGGCAGTATTACCTCATCCAACAGAATTGCTTTTATTTTTTTATGGATTCATGAATCCCAAGCCTCACAGAAGTAAAAATGTGTTAATTATTTGAAGCCTACTAGGCAAATTGTTAAAATGTATATATAGCTCAAAAACTACTAAACGGATTTGAATCAAACCATTATAAGGTGTACTTTTATACTGTGTTTGGTGTAAAACCTTTTCAGTGGTTTTGCTTGCTGCAAGGGCAACATTTGTTATGAACCTAAAATGGGAACATATATCTTTTTTTATCCTCTTTATCATGTTTTAAGAATCTATAGGAAAATGTGCATGCCAGACCTTAGCTGACTATGCCAAGCATCTGCCGAATTATGTGCAAATCTATCCACAGGGTCAAAAGTGTGATTGAACCATTTGTTTCACAATTGTAAAGTTTTGTATATCGCGAACATGACCCTAGATGGTATCAGAGCACTTCACATTTAGGGCAGGTAGGATACATTTGTAGGAAAAGAACATTCGTTACATATATGTGAATAGCAAGTTAAAGCTGGAGTTCACAGTTGTACAACAACGTAGTAGTCAATCAGGGATTCAGAATAGAGGGTAGGTAAGTAAACAATAGAGTCAAGGTCTTTTAAGGCAGAAATGTGCTCATTAGGATTGTTTCACTTCCTTTTTGAATGATGTGGTAGATGAGATTTGACAGACTTCCAGTACCAGAGAGTTCCAAATCTTTGGGCCAATGCCCGAGAAGGCTCTGTAACTCGTTCTATTTTTGTGGAAAATCTGTGGTTTTAGAAGCAGTGAACTTGCACTTCATGAAAGTCTGCATCCCCCTGATAATTCTAGCTTTTGTGCCAGATATATGGGGGTCTTGAAATGTAGGGCTTCGTGAGTCTTGCAGGCAATCTTTAGCTGTATTCTTGCTTCGTAAGGCAGCTAGTTTGGGGTTTTTAGGGCTGGGGATTTGTGATTGTTTCATTTTGTACAGGTAATCAGTCTGGCCGCAGCATTAAAGGGGGCCCTTAGCGGGTCTAAGTTATGTTTGGGATGACCGCAAAGAGTGGAGCTTCCGTAGTCTAGCCGCTGCAATACAAGAGCTTGGACCGCCTGCTTAGAATTCATCCTGTGGAAGGAATGGGTTGAGTCTCTTTAGTATACTCATCTGGTATTTAGCTCTCGTGGTGGCATTGCTGATATGATTCTGCATGTTCAAGTGTTTGTCCAGTGTGATTCCAAGGGATTTACCAGACTCAATAATGTGGGGAGAACAGTTGAAGGCTGTTAGATGCTTCAACCAGAGGTCATTCTTGGGAGTGTGATTAGGCGGAGCGATGAAGAAGATTTTCGTTTTGGAGGTGTTGAGCAAGAGGTGGTTATCAGTGAGCCAGAATTGAGTGTTCATTAAGGTAGGGTGGAAAGAAATTAAGTCTTCCGGGGAGGAGATTTTCAGATATAATTGAGTGGCATCAGCATACATATGTTTGCGGAGTTCAGTGCATTTGCAAGTGGTTCCAAGATTAATTTGAAGAGTATGGGTGAAAGAGCGAACCCTTGAGGAATCCCCATTTTGACAGTCGAGGGCTGAGAGAGGGATTGGTTCACCTTGACTCTTTGAGATCTGCCGTGGAGGAAAGAAGTAGACCATTGTAGTGCCGGCCCTAAAAAGCCCATCTTGTGTTCTAGAATGGACAGTAATCTGCTGTGTTTAACAGTGTTGAAGGAAGATAGGTCAAGTAGAATCGGGAGGCATGATTCATTTTGATCTAGCATTTTTAAAATGTCATCCATGAGGTGAATGAGTGCAGATTCCATGCTGTGACCTCGCCGAAAACCAGATTGATGTTGGTCCAAGAGTTGGAATTTCTCAATGTGTAAGCAGAGTTGAGTTTGAATGCACTTTTCTAGAGGTTTCGCCAGAGTGAGGATGTAGGAAATTGGGCGTAAGTTATTAGGATCAGAGCTGTCTGCATTAGGTTTTTTCAGAATGGGGGTAACCTGTGCTGCTTTTAGGCAGTAGGGGATAGTGCCCTGCAATAGTGAGGTGTTAACGACCTTTGACCATAAGGGGAGAATGGCAGCTTTTATTTCTTTGAAGATTGGAGGTGGCAGAGGGACGCTGAAGTGGGTAGATGGGTTGATCGCTAGGAGAATATTGTAAATGTCACTTTTGCTGAGGGGAGTGAAGGTGTGCCAGGCAGCATTGTTCTTGGGGACATCACTAGGTGGACTGAACCGCTCTTGGGAGCGAGTGGAGAAGCGATCCCTGAAATTGCAAGAGCCCTCTTTGATTCTAGGTTGTTTTTTTTTTTTGCAAGGCATTGGCAAAGTAACCTAGGTTTTTTTTTGTGAATTGCTGTTTTTTCCATGATGTACTACATCCACCTGCCAGGTACCCATTTCGTACTGTGCACTGTATTTGCTCAATCTCAGCAAGGATTGGCCAAAGGGACGCGCCAGTCTATTTTAAAAACCACACAAATCCATAACATTCAAAATTCAATCAAGGTGCATTGTTAGTTCTGACAGAGTTGGCATTAACTTCAACAATCCAACAAACAAAAAACAATGTATAGGTCTGTCTGTTGTTTAAAGGGGCCAACAAATGCAGAGAAAAACAGTTCTCTTTTCCCATTCCTGCATCTTTAACAATCACCAACAATAAACAATGCATTTATGAGTCTATTTAGGAAAGCTGAACATTCTACTTGCAATCAGTGTCCCTTGTTTGTTCTGCCTTACTATGTATATTTTCGCCATGCCAGTGACAACACATGTGGCTGAATAGCACATTATTCAGAGCGACTTTACTAATAAATGCACACTCACACACGTATTACTACATTAGAGGGCCAATGTCCATGTTATTGCCACAGTGCAACACAAATGACACCAGAACACCTCTTCTGCCTCACAGATTGCAGCTTACAAGGAGTGTACAGGGCAGCAACTCTGGTGACAGCCAAGAGGCCCCTTGATCGGATTCTATCTCGCTACTTTAACCCCGTGCATTCCAGTTTTTGTAAATATGCTTTCGTAAAACACATACACATGGAACAATGTCGTTGTATAAACCATAAAACATATGCAGATGTGCATAGTGTCGTATGCTATTGATTGCCATAGTTGAGGCAGGGGAGGGCATCATGCCTCTTATAAATCATACCTCCTTTCCAAACCCTAAAACTGGACTCTGACGTGGCCCTCAAAGAGTCTCGGGGACCTTCCTCCTGAAAGGAGAACATGGTTTCATACTCAGTGCCACTTGTGCCACTCAGCAGGCCCACGGGGACACCTCCCTCCTTCCCAGCACTCTGTTGTCAAGCCATGAACTGGCAGCTATAGAGCTGGGCCATCCCAGGCGATGAATGAATGTTATTTCATGCAGGAATGGCTGTGCAGTTTGAGACACTGCAGCCTGACGGAGGCAGAGTATGTTTAGTGTCTCACAACTGCACTAAATCTATTTCATGACTGGGATCTATGCTCAATCAATTCCACTTAGGCTGCTTACCTTTTCAGCTTAGGCTACCTATGCACCGTAGGCCGCAAATTTGGTTTTGATACCTTTTTCCATCCGCAGGTTATAAATAAAATATCACATTATATTTCATATTAGAGGACATATGTCCTGCTTTATATTCTGGCAGAAACAAGTGCAGCCTAGAATCACATATCATGCCTTAGTAGCAGATGGGACAGATAAATATTTCCCATCCCTGCTTCCCATGCATCCACACAGGGACTGATAGACAGTTATTGGGATTTGGAAATAAAAATACGTATGTTTCAGCCGCGGCCCATCTTAATGGGGGAAGGGGCCACGCCCCCTCACCTTTTGCCTGCCCCAAAAGAGGAATGTCTGTCAAGCTGAGCAAAGGTCTGCCTGACAGACACTCTTAATTTTCAGGTCAGGCAGCCAGGCACTAGACATGCGCTAAATGCACAGGCGCCTGGCTGCCTGAGCTGACCTTTACGGGCTGAAGAAGTCACATCTTCTGTAGGTGGGACATCTTCAGCCTGGCAAAGCCCCTTGAGATCCTGGGGGATGACCACTGATTGCCTTGGAACTGGGCTCTTCAGTTCTATGTCCTGAAGAGCCCAGGGCTGAGTGTCACTCACTGACACGCCGTCGCAGAGTGGGGTGGGGTCAACAACTCTCACTGACCCACTCCCACTCTGTGATGAGACCTAAGGTCAGTCAATGAGGGAAGGCAGCATTCCCAACCCTCCAGGGACCTCCGAGGCAGGGCTGCGCAGGTAAGTGTGAGCTCTCTTTTTTAATGTTTGGTGCATGAGTGCGTGCGTGCATATATGTGAGTGAGTGTTGTGAATGGATACGTGTGCTCACGTGTGTGAATGCATTTGTGTGAGTCAGTGTTTATGTGAGCTTGTGTCTCATCTGCCCCCTCCCTGCTATAAGTATCAGCCCCCCAATGCTATGTTTTACTCAGAGCACCTTACTGAGCCGGTTCATAAGGCTGCAGCCAAAGAACAGATGTTCACAGAAACAACACTGGTACCGTTCATGAGCTGTCTCATTGATTTAATGACCCAACTACGGAGATCTCTGAGGACCAAGTAGATCAAAAATGTGAATTCAGATGGGACCACCTGGTTTTCCGTTATTCACCCTTTGAATCCAAAAGAGCAAGTTAGGTGGTAATGGCAACACCAGCCATTGAAATTCCGGATTATTTCCACATCTGTGCACTATAAAAAGGAAAGCCACATCAATGATAATAATATCTGATGCTGCTGCTGTTACTGTGACTCAGCCAATCGGAGTGCTTAGAAGGCTGTTTTTCACCTGTATCCTAAGTGAAGCAGGAGCATTTTGTCTACCTGTGTTGGGTTAAATTGGAGGGGTGATGCGAACAACTCTTTTGCACAAGCCGCATGATGCCGGTCAATAACAGCTGATAACTGCCCTTCATATAATTATGAATCTTCCCCTTAAGTTGGGCCCATCATGGCGAGGTGGGCAACTAAGCGCCGTGAAGACCCTCTGCAGAGGGTTCTAACAGCTGTGAATGCTCTGGGCACTGGGCAATAAAGCTTTAATTTTAGTATGGCGGATTTCATTCCCCAACCCTGAAACCCCATGTTTTATAGCATGTCTTTTCCCTCCACTCACAGGCCTTCCCTGAGGTTTATGTACATTCCCTCTCACTCCTGGAGCTGTGTAATGAACAAACCCTGTGCTCCAGCACAGCCCTACTGCTAAAAATAGTGCGACCCGTGCAGGCCAGGCCCTGTTTACATGAGACTTTTTATTAGCAGTGCAGATTTGAAACTCGTTACTGTGATAGCCATTCCTGCCGAGCTCTGATGAGCTTTTAATACAGTCACGAGCAGAAGTGTTGAGAGAATGCACATGGGTTCTTGTTCCTAAGGAGGTACGTGGGTATCAGATGTGCAGCAGGTGCAGTGGCACCGGGGCAGGCCCACCTGTGTGAGGGGGCACCTCACCTCAGTTATGGTGGTTTGTTCCATTACCAACCCAATAGGGGCCCATTCTCCTTGTTTGCATCAGGACCCATGACATTCCTGTAACACTGCCCTTCCCAACGTAGGATAGGGGAGGCCACTGGGAAAACGGGAACTCTGAAAACTCCGAACTTTCTGGACATTCACAAACCTTCCCAGAAACCTTTCATGATCAAGTGATGCACTTGACGCCAAAACACAGGCTGGGGCAATTGTGTAAACAACACACACACGCGCACACACACACAAGTTTAGAAGCATATGCACATTAGCAATAACCTTAAATCACCAGTGGAGGGTTATGTCTATACACTGACACTAATTCTTTTAAGGATTCCCAGGTGGAAACCATGGAATTTTTGTGAATCCCAAGAAAAAGTAACAGTATGAAAATATATGGCTAAATGTATGAATCATTAATGTAGTCTATTCTTTAAGAATCTTCCCCATCAAGCATACTACCATTAAATAAAAAAACAAATCAGTGCCAGAAATGTCTACATATCGCCAGTGTAGTTCCAGACACTGGAAATGCCCGATGGGCTAGTAAATGGTATTACCCGTCCCATCGCAATTGAAAAATGGCTGAGTTTTACAGCAGAAACCTCTGTGTGGAACACTGTGGAAAACACGCATGAGTTGGCACAGAAATATCGGTTCCAAAACTTGCAATTACAGTTATTTCCTCATCAGCAGACCTTAATTTGAGATGGTGGTTTCCGGTGCTCGGCACCGGAACTTAATATTCAGCACCGGCATTTATGACAATCTGCCACATGGTGGCGAGGTCTGCCTAAATTAGGGGTGAGCACAACAACATCTCTTTTTAATTGGATATACATTAACAATAACTAATACCTGCCAGTTTTTGGGGCCTGGATTAGTATGAATTGTCACACTTGTACGAGTGTGATAGTTAGTAGTTGTGTTGGTATTGTCATTGGCAGCATGTCTGGGGCAATGAGTGGAGCAAGATGCAGTGGCATCCTGACGTGGGCCCTGGCACTTATGTTTTTTTACAAATTAAGCACTGCCACATCACCGTAATTACCGGGACACTCAGTGACAGTGATTCCAGGAGCAGAAATAATTTGGATTAAAATTGCCCAGAGTGACCTCAAATGCCCTTGGCTCACACATAAAAGAAGCACTTAAAACAGAGAGCAGAATATATGTATCATGCAACCGAGTAATTGAAGCATTCATAAATGCCTACATTCTACTGTGAATGAAACCAGTGGAATGTATCGATGATCAATAAGGAGAAGGAGAGAGCAATCAGGGCCCTGCTGGAGCGGCTCCTTCCCTGGGTTGAGGAAACATAACCTAACGCTGGAGTGGTGTCAAATCAATACAGGCCCTATTCAGAAAGGAGCTGCCCAGAGGGGTGGGTATTTAGCCCCCAGAGGCTCACTCCTAACTTTGGAACAACTTTCAGAATTTCATGGAATTTTAGACAAATTGCAAGATAGTCCGGAATGCCCATGAGAGTTACAGATTTCCAAGGCTGCTCTGTCTTCCCCTAAACCCCCAACAAGTTTGTCCGTGTTCCTCCCTCTCTTCCACCTTGAAAACACAACCCTGTCAAGACAGGAGTCCATCTCATGCAAAGGGTTGGTGAATATGCACAATGTTGCAAGTTTGTGAAAGTTCACCAACTTTGCAGGTATCCCCAGCATCAGGGACGGTTGGAGCAGGTAACAGCGGTGGGGCTGGGTGGAGGGGGAGTCGAGAGTCGACGACGAGGTAAAATAAAAAAAAAATTAAAAAAAGAAAACCACTTACCTTACGGTGATGCAGCGTTGCGGCAAGTGCAAGGTAAGTGGTTTTCTTTTTCTTTCAAGTTTCCTCGTCGTCTGTCGACTCCCCGCCCACACCGCCCCACCACTCTTACCTGCACCGGCTGTCACTGCCCAGCATGAAACACCCTCAACACGAGCATCTGAGTAAATTCATTTACAAGGGCAAGGTCATACCATTGCTAATTCTCTGACTCACAGACAACAGTTTTCCCACATGAATTAAATTTTGGCACACCAAAATTAGGCGCACAAACAGCTTTGTGTATAAGACCAAGAACATTAACAAGAGTAGTAAGGGCAGTCACAATTGTACCATAAAAACAAAGAAGGCTAGCAAATGCTTCCGTTGTCTACCAGTACTTAATGTACAAGGATATATTATTGTATATTTGAAGTTTGAAACTACTTTTTTGTGTTGGGTTGATGTAGTGGCGGAAACTGAAAGTGAATTGCTGAAGTTCGGCTAGCAACCCTGCAGAAAACCTTTTTAAGGGAGATTTTTACCGATATGATTTAGTGGCTCCTTACCTTCATCAATACAAAAAACAATGGTCCTAACTCAATTATTACCAAAATACAATAATCACATCCAGTTATGTCGTTTCAAAATTTAGAGCTAAATAGCAAATGAATTCAGGATAGCTCAAAATATTCAATATAACATTCTGACATGAAGCGATGCAACATCCAATCCTTAATTCATCGTATATTTATTTACAAAAAACCATAGATTATATAATATTTGACACATGGTTGCTCCAAAAGGAACGTGCATAGAACAGAAGTGATAAGAAGTGAGTGTGTAGAAAAAATAGATTTGAAGGACAATAGAACAATTATTAAAAACCTTTACAAAGTGCACGGTTATAATTCACCGTTTGAAATGTCCTGGTCACGTTCAGAGATATCATCAATGAGTTTAAGTATTTCATGCACAGAATTTAATTCAATTTGTAGCACGTTTGAGGGATTGCGTGTACCAGGCTTGACAAAAAGAGAGATGTCGACGTTTCGACCCGTCTAGGGGTACAGAGGTATTTTGAGACCTTGACCGTGCGGGTCTTCTTCAGGACAACAGGGGGGATAAGAGCAACCTGGCGTGGTCCTTGACTTGACTCTGTATCTAATATATATCCAGGTGATAGTTAACCATAGATAACGTATCCCGGTCAATCAATAACCATGTGTACAGTCCTGTCAGGTATATTTACACAGGCTGTCGCGCTGCAGTCGTGGCATCAGTCAATTCTGCAGTGTTTCGGGCCTCCTATTTAAAAGGATGGGAACGGAATTCATTTGTGCATCTCGTTTCCAGCCGAAGGGCGCGCTGCGTCCATCTAGGTCCGTGCTTCCCGTGGCGTCTTAACCGAGGAATGTCAGAATGTTATATTGAATATTTTGAGCTATCCTGAATTCATTTGCTATTTAGCTCTAAATTTTGAAACGACATAACTGGATGTGATTATTGTATTTTGGTAATAATTGAGTTAGGACCATTGTTTTTTGTATTGATTCTACTCCCAGGTCCCTGACCTTAAGGGTAACCCCATTTTGTGATGGCCTTACCTTCATCAGCCTATTAGCACCAACATCTTGGAAAACTGGTTTAATATTTGTCTAACTGGATGGCTCAGTGAGCTGAACGCTTGTGGCTGACATGCAAATTCAAATCCCGGCTAGGCAGACTCCTCCTGCCATGATTCTGAGGTCAGTAAATTGAATACCATGGTATAGGTAATAATATATGTTATTTATGGCACTTAGAAGTGCCATAAATGTGATATGAAACACTCAATATATAAAAAATATTATTAACTTCACTTTTGTAGTAGCTTACTCTTTTGTAGTAAGTTCAGCAATACACATGGCCAACAACTGGTACTGCAACACCCTCCCATAGTAAATAATGTAGGTTGGGGCTCACTACAAAAGTGCAAGTTACTACAAAGTTGGGAATGTCGAAAGGTAGGAAACTTCCTCAAAAGTGTAAGTTTGTGAATAGCACTTGAATGAATGAATGAATGATAGATTTATAAAGCGCACGGCTACTCCGAGGTGTGTCCCTGGCGCTTTTCAACCCACATACGCAACACATCGGCCTGCTCAATGGACAAAAGGTTTTAACTATTAACAAGGTGTAGGTCTTTGGGTTTGCAAATGCTTGTTGTTAGTTGCTGGCCCTATCTGTTTCATATCACTCGCACAGGTTAAGAAACCTCACTGCCAGGCCTAAGGTTACCAGGCAGGTGGAAGCTGGTTTTCTGACCTAGTGCAGACCTATGGTTATCAAACATTTAACCTATCTCATGTATTTGAGGTCTTAACTGATCATCGAGATTAAAATAAGAGCTTTCTAGAACAAATTATAAATCTTTCTGGAATGTTTATTTGGCAGAGGAAGCCGAGGTTAATAAAAAGCATCCTGGAATGAAGCAATGAAAGCCAATAACATGGGACAGCTTATTTAAGATTTGTAGATTTTCACATTCTTCAAGGGGTGAAAAGGTTCAAAGTTCAAACAAGGTATCACGATTGTTTCTTAATATTCACTTCATTTTTGTAGAGAGACTGTAGAAAGTACAAATGTGATGTAAGTAATGTGTGCCTGTCATTCACTCCAATCAATGCAAGTGGAAAGATTTTCACTGAGTTATAGTTTCATATTTTCAGTATATTAATGCAATTTCCTAGTATTTTTTGCAGGAAATGTGATGTTTAAAGACCTAGGCCACAGTTTTCCCTTCAACATAACAAGAGTAGTTAATCTGAAAAAGCTGACCACGCCCTCTCTCCTAGGGCTGCAGGCCCCTGTGGCCCAGAAAGGGCCCCGCCCAGCGGCGGCTCCTGCGTCTAGGCAGGGGAGCGCCGCCCCACTGCATTTTGAGCAGTGGACTAAGGAAAACGAAAATGATATTAACACCATGTTTTTTAATTTTTTTAATGAACTTTATTTATTCAATTTTAAAACAAGTACAGTGTGGACGGGCACAATCCAGTTCAGCGTACAATCAGTGCATGTGTTTTCATTTATAGAGACCAGTAACACATGGTATTATCTACTTTTTTGTTTTTACAAGTTTTACAGAAATATTTTTGGACAATTGACTTATTACGTATCGAAACGCAGTTTCAGCTGTATTCAGGTACTACTCAGGCCATACCACCTGACTCGCTGCCACTAGGACTAGAGCCGATATGCATATCTCCACCCCGATGGATTGAGTAGTTCCCTAAACAGTTCTCTCCAACAATTGACATACTCCTCTACCTTGTCGTCCTTTCTAATCGCCTTTATGTGTATCTCCTCTGCTAATGACCATTCCTGCACATCTCTCAACCAGCTCCATAATAATACTATGTTATCATTTTATTTTCCCCATTGTCAGGCAGGTTTACGGGTGGAGCTTGACTATCCTCACGGCCAGCAAGGGGAGGCGTTGTGGGCACTTAAGGGCATTTGACGGTTTGGCTGGGCATCTTGGGCCGGCCAACCAGTCATGCAAACTTTGCATATTCCCCACCAGGCTGTAATACAGAGCATGGTGAGTAACATGCACATGCTGCCACTGCGTGTCTGATTGCCAAACCACGATCCTCATACCAATCACAATGCTGCGTTGCAGCGTTGTGATTGGCTTAGGGGAGCTGGGGTGTGCTTCCTGCTTCAAGAAGGAACAGAAGAGGACAGCCAGCATCACCATAAAGATTTTGGTTGCCATGAGAAATAAATATTTTGGGGGCCCCTGTTTGGAACAACTTTGTATTTTATTTACCCATTTATTTGCAAATTCAAGCCCTATACAACATTGTATCGTTGTTATAAGCTATCATGCAGAAATGCACAAGAGTGAGCTTGACATACATTTTATTTTCCCATGGGGCCCCTTGGAAAGTGGGGGCCAGGGGCAGTGGGCCACTTTGCCCAAACCTTAAAACATCTCTGGTAAGCTTGTGCTGCTGCCTGTGTCCTGCCTGTAATTTAAGAATGTGCTGCTATTGCCTGTACTTTTCAGCCGTGAGAGGGAAGTGAGCAGGGCTGCTGCTACCTGTACTGACCATTCCATGTTCGGAGTCTGGGGGGATGGCATGCAAGTTTAACAATGACTAACAATATCCGTAAATACCCGTTAAGATCTAAAGCACTATTTCAGCAGTAGTCACTGTTCACCATTGAACATTGAGGCCCGTCAAATCACTTTGATTTACTCAAATGAAGACCTCAGCTTTATCATGTATGTGCCTGAAAGATCCCTGCAACTTTACATGCCCATAAGAGTCCTTTACACAAACATTCTTGAAATGTCCTCTTCAACATGTACGTGTATGATGATCCCATCTAAGATATACATGCCTGAAAGATAGTCCTTTACATATGCATTACTAAAAGGTCCACTCCAACATGTACACATATGAACAATCTCCTCTTACATATGCATGCCTGAAGGATAGTCTTTGAGATAAGCATGCCTGAAAGGTCCTCTCCAACATGTATGCACACATGTGAATGATCTCCTCTAACATATCATGCCTGTAAACTAGTCTTTGACATAAACTTTCCTGAAAGGTCCTCTCCAACATGCACATGCATGAATGATTCCCCATGTACATGCCTGAAGACAGTCCATAACATAAACAATCCTGAAAGGTCCTCGCCAACATGTACACGAATGGCAAATCTCCTCTACTATATACATGCTTGAAAGAATCCTTTGCACAAACATTTCTGAAATGTCCTCTTGATCATGTGCATGTATGAACGATCCCATCTAACATATACATCCCTGAAAGATAGTCCTTTATATATGCATTACTGAAAGGTCCACTCCAACATGTACATGCTTGAATGATCTCCTCTATCATATGCATGCCTGAAGTATAGTCTTTGACATGAGCATTCCTGAGAGGTCCTGTCCAACATGCACATGCCTGGCCGATCCCCTGTAATGTATACATGCCTGAAAGATTGTATTTGACATAAGCATTTCTGAAAAGTCTACTCCAACATGCACATGTGTGAAGGATCTCCTCTACTATATACATTGTCTGAATAATAGTATTTGGTAAAAGCATTCCTGAAAGGTCCTGTTCGTCACGTACACGCATGACCAATCCCCTCTAATATGTACATGCCTGAAAGATTTTACTTTACATAAGCATGCCTGAAAGGTGCTCTCCAACATGTACGTACGCATATAAATGATCTCCTCTAACATATCATGCCTGAAGACTAGTCTTTGACATAAACTTTCCTGAAAGATCCTCTCCAACATGCACATGCATGAATGATTCCCCATGTACATGCCTAAAGACAGTCGATAACATAAACAATCCTGAAAGGTCTTCTCCAACATGTACACGAATGGCAAATCTCCTCTACTATATACATGCTTGAGAGAATCCTTTGTACAAACATTTCTGAAAGGTCCTCTTGATCATGTGCGTGTATGAACGATCCCATCTAACATATACATCCCTGAAAGATAGTCCTTTATATATGCATTACTGAAAGGTCCACTCCAACATGTACATGCTTGAACGATCTCCTCTATCATATGCACGCCTGAAGGATAGTCTTTGACATAAGCATTCCTGAGAGGCACTCTCCAACATGTAAACGCATGAACATTCCCCTATGACATGTACACGCGAGAAGATAGTCCATAACATAAACAATCCTGAAAGGTCCTCTCGAACAAGTACACGCACGTCTGATCCCCTCTAATATATACATGCCTGAAAGAGTCCTTTACACAAATATTTCTGGAAGGTCCTCTTGAACACGTGCATGTATGAACAATCCCATCTAACATATACATGCCTGAAAGATAGTCCTTTACATATGTGTTACTGAAAGGTCCACTCCAACATGTATACGCTTGAACAATCTCCTCTACCAATGCATGCCTAAAGGATAGTATTTGACATAAGCATTCCTGAGAGGTCCTCTCCAACATGTACATGCATGAATGATACCCTATAACATGCACATGCCAGAAGATAGTACATAATGTAAGTATTCCTGAAAAGTCCCCTCCAACATATAGGTACACATATGAACAGTCTCCTCTAACATATCATGCCTGAAGAATAGTCTTTGACATAAGAATTCCTGAACAACATGTTCACGCATGGCCGATCCCCATATACAAATTCCTAAAAATTTGTCCTTAGCATTAGCATTTCTGAAAGATCCAATCCAAAATGTACATGTGTAAACGATCCCTTCTACTATATGCATGCCTGAAGAATATTGCTTAACATAAGCATTTCTGAAAGGTCCTCTCTGAAATGTACATGCATGAACGATCCCATGCCAGATAACATACAAATTCTTGATAGGTCCTCTTCAACATGCCCAGCATGTACATGTATTAATGATTTCCTTTAACACATACATACCTGAAAGATAGTCCTTTACCTAAGTATTCCTGAAAGGTCCTCTCCAATATGTACTTACACACGTTGAGCAATCTCCTCTAACATATCATGCCTGAAGAATAGTCTTTGACATAAGCATTCCTAAAAGGTCCTATCCAACATGCACATGCCTGGCCGATCCCCTGTAATGTATACATGCCTGAAAGATTATACTTGACAATCATTTCTGAAAAGTCTACTCCAACATGCACATGTGTGATGGATCTGCTCTACGATATACATGTCTGAATAATAGTATTTGGTAAAAGCATTCCTGAAAGGTCCTCTCTGTCACGTACACGCATGAACAATATCCTCTAATATGTACATGCCTGAAAGATTTTACTTTACATAAGCATATCTGAAATGTCCACTCCAACATGTACACTTAAGAACAGTCTCCTCTAACACATGCATGCTTGAAAGATAGTCTTTGACCTAAGCAGTCCTGAGAGGTCTTCTCCAACATGTACACGCATGGCCGATCACCTCTAATATATCCATGCCCGAAAGATAGTCCTTTGCATTAGCATTTCTGAAAGGTCCACTCCAACAAGTACTTGTGTAAACAATCCCCTCTACTATATACATGCCTGAAGGATCGTGTTTAACAAGCATTCCTGAAAGGGCCTCTCTAAAATGTACACACATGAACGATCCCCTCTAGCATGTACATGCCAGAAGATAGTCCTTAACATAAACATTCCTAAAAGGCCCTCTTTAACATGCACAGCATATACACGTATGAACGATTCCCTCTAACACGTACATGCCTGAAAGACCCTCTTTAATATAAGCATTCCTGAAGGCCCTCTTTACCATGTTTATGATTGAAGATCCACGTTAATATACTTTTGCTTGGCTTAAAGGTCCTCTTAATCATATGTATATATCTGAATGTCCTCTTATGCATGTCTATAGGGCCATCTTTAACACATGAAAAGCGCATAAGATCGCCTTGAACTTACACATGCAGGAAAGGCCCTCTTTAACATATGCATGCCTGAAAAAATATCTTTAACATATATCTACCCGAAAGGTCCGCTTTAATATACGCATGCGTAGAAACTCATTCTTTCCATGTGTGTTTGTGTATATATATATACACATATATATGCGCTCCCTTCTCCTTCTACTCCAAGGAGAACAGCAGTTGCGGGGGTCTTTTTGCAAGTTTTATCCATCATGGCATACCCAGCAGACGCGTTTCGGCTAGCGCCTTCCTCGATGTTGCCGGCTACACGGGAAATGGGTCTATCTATCTATCTATCTATCTATCTATCTATCTATCTATCTATCTATCTATCTATCTATCTATCTATCTATCTATCTATCTATCTATCTATCTATCTATCTATCTATCTATCTATCTATCTATCTATCTATCTATCTATCTATCTATATAATATATGTCTGAATGATGCTCTTTAATATATGCATTTCATTGGCATCTACAATATCAGATCTCACATGGACCCTGATTCCACCCATCAGCACTTCGTACTGATGAGGGGCCTGGTGGCTATCGACCAGCCGTGCATCACTTTCTCAACATGTCGAGGTGGACAAAAGAAAGGTGCATCTGCTCCTTATATGAATCTAGGATCTAGGTCCTGCACCTTGAGGCACCTCCCTCTCATATTCACTGCGATGCCAGCAGTGTGGACCACGGCACTTGACTCCGAAACAAAACAACCCATACAGAACCTGAAGTGTCACCTTTGATGCCATAAACACTTTATTCCTCAAGTTAAGAGATTTCCTGCAGCTCCTGTTGGGTATTGTCCACTTCATACTAACTGGATTACCCTGCTGGCAGTAGTGTTGCAACACCCTCAATAATACAATGTTATCTTTATCTCCTGCATGCAAAAACACAAACAATTCTACGGCGAGCACAAAATCATGACACGTATCCTATCTTTGGGATAAAATTCAACAACATATCTCATCAGCCTCATGGATCCCACATTGCTTGCCAGAATGCACTCAGCAGCACGGATGTCATGGTTAAATGCCTGGCCCATAGCAGCTGCTGGTGGTCCACCCAGGTTAACTTGCTATTGTCATCTAGTCAAAACAAAATTGAAACCTGTCAGGTAAGGAACAAATCCTTCTAGGGACCTTCACTCTTCTTTCAAAGCATCACACCTTGCATCTCCCATACAGTGCACCATCAGACGGAACATTGTGCTCAGAAGATGTGACATACAGGCAACACAAGTGGACAATCGCACCCTCCTCACCACAACAAAAAAGGATCAGCGCACCATTCTCACCATTAGGAAATTGAACTGTGTGCCCCTCTTTTTAAATTTTTTGTCCTTCGCCTGTGCCCTGAAGCAGCCATTGGTACGATTGCTACAGTAAGCTCTAAATATGAAAAAAAGTCCTTCATTGGTTCCGCACTTCACCGAGAGATCTCAAGAGCCCCACATGCAGAGGGGGAATATGCCACCTGGGTTGGGTTTAGAGTCTTCTGGATGTTGGCCTTAACCACACCTGGTTGAACAAAAAAGTGCATTTGCCAGTGTGCTACAATCGTGATGGAAGGAGATGGCGGACTCACTCTTCCGGTCGTCCATTACCCCCCAGGGAGTAAATGGACTCCTTCCAGAATATAGCAATGGTTTGGTGCTATGCATGTGTTTTCCAAGACAGAAGAGGGCAGTCATTCCAAAGGCACCATATCCTTGCATCTCCCAAACCTTAGCGAGGGATTTGAAGAAACTAAACATGCTGTGGCATGGAACCTCAGGGCACAAAATGATTGTATGAACCACAAGGACACACTTGGTATGGCCAACAACCAGTAAGGAACCCAGACATTATTAAACTCCATCTTTGTGCCTAATTTAGGAGGCTCATTTTACACTGGAGCAAATAACTAATGGTCATAAAACACTGTTTCGGGCTAATGATGGGGTGACTGTCAATCTATTTTCTATTGTATTTGTGATTGGATTGAGTAAAATATAATGTAAGCTGATATTTATAAAAAATTGAGAGAATGAATAATTGAAGACTGTTAAGGTTGAACTCAGGTTTTTATTACTATATTTTGTACACACAATCTGAATTTGATCACGGTAGAGGCGAAAAGGTTAAGTCGTTTTTAAGTCTGGCAAATAAATTGTTATCAATTCTTTAAATATATACCGAGGGGCCTTTGGCTCCACCCAGGCGAGTATTGCTCTCTCACCTCACGCTATTGGCTACTTGGGGTATCATCCCACCTTCTAGGAAGTGCACTCAATCATGAAACTGTTTGTCATATTGAATTATTGATCTCCTCCGTGCATTCTATACAAAAAGTTACCACTTTTTGCTTCATCTTCCCAAGTATTGGCAAAACCAATAGGATTGGTTTTACAAACAGCATTTGTGCTTGCCTTGGTTAACATGTGTTAGCCGTTTAAAGCCAGATCTATTAACTTTTCCAATGCTTTTTTTTAATATATGATTAAGATGTCTGTGCCATTTAGAGATGTAGTGTGGTATAAAATGTGATTATCTTACCAAAAAGAAGTACCATTGAGTGTTTTTTCCTGATATTAAATGTTGAATAATTGGACGCCAGATCTGTAGAGGACATGGGCTTCTTGTAAGACATGAGATCAGTGGCTGTGAACCAAACACCACTAAATACAATTTCCTTTAACAAGTCACAAGGTAAATAAATGTTGCCTGAACATCAGAGCTTCTGAGCCAAAAATGCACTTGAATTAAGGTTTTATTCACTCATTGCGTGTTAGTAAATCCAGCCAGATTTACATTTCAACATAAACCAAGCTTTTTGATCCACTTTAGATTTCTATAGCTACTTTGTCGTTCTACAGTACAACTATGCCTTTATTCTTGTGACTACATATTGTAGGCTCTGATTCTGGCTATGACACATATTTCATTGAGATGACAGCTCCATTGCAGGATAGAGAACAGCTCCTTAGTAGTGCTAAGAAGAAGCGTTTAATTGGATTAGGCGCTAACCGGATTATGTTGGGGATGTTTATCCGTGCAGTAGACCTATCTGCTGCTGGCTATGGCATGCCTGATGGAGATGACGTCAATGGCCTATTGGAATAGGCACAGTGCCTCAGCACAGCTGCTGCTTCTTGGCACTGGATGTAGAGAGATTTGGGAGAAGCTGAGTGAGTTCCCTGCAAGAGAGGATTATGGTTCTTGATATCATCGCACATGAGCTCCTCCGGTTATTTTCATCGATCACACTATGGTAGATGCGGATGAAGAACATATGTGTTTACAATAAAAAGAAGGCGCGCAATGATAAACATCAAGAAATCAGAAAATAAAAAAGTGACGATGTAATTTTAGCTGCATTGTTTTTCCGTGTAATCAAACCCAGTTTGTAGGAAAAGTATTGTGGTTTGTTCTGATTTGGGGTCTAAGGCAGTGAACAAGAGAGTATTTCATGTGCGCATTGTCGCCACCGTAGCATTAATGAACGCTCAGAGGGCATTATTATGAGACAAATGCCCACCACACACATTCTTAATTTGCGTAATTTAAGCAGAGGTGCACAGCAGTGGGAATAGGTAATTATTGGAAAGCTAATGTCCGCTAAAATATTTATCAGTACTGTTATGAGTGACATGCTCGCTGAGATCAGCTTGGGTCTGGAAAACGTCTGAAACTTTATTGGGGCTCGCCTCTGTCTGTTGGGAGACATTTTGTTATGTTAATGTGACCCTAGAGCCTGCCCAATACTTACCACTGGTTGGGTTTTTTGTCGCTCTCATTTGCTTTCTTCTAATTTGTTTGCGCATGTAGGCTGCACTTCCTCATTTTGGGGTTGTCCCTCCCTTGGAGCATGGACCCAATAGGTGTATTCTTCCACTGCTCTGTTTTCAGCCGCTACTGTTTTTTTGTGTCAGTTGTCTCCCTCGTGTACGTCTCCCTCTTAGCTGCGCTGGCTACCGTGTCATCACTCCTGCCTTCATGTGCTTATCCCGTGTGATCCCCTTGCCTTCATGCACTCATCCCATCCCCCTACCTTACTTTTTTTCCTGTGTGCTTCTCTCCCCGTTGCTCCCCCCTCAGTGTTACCATCCCTTGATACTGCCCCCGTTTCCCATGTTGCTTCATGCACCCACTCCTGTTTCGTCCCCCCTCCGTGTTGCTTTTCCCAACCTTGATGTTGCTCCCACCTTTGCTTCCTCCTCCATGTTTTACTCTCCCCCCCCACCTGCACTACTCTTTATTTTGTTCACCTATCCAACTCAGATTGGCAACAAGTTAAGCCGCGTATTGCTTTTTTCTTTTTTCAAAAGCCATGCTGCATAGCATCGGGAACACTGCCCAGCACGGCTAGAACCACTGGCAAAGCCAATAAGCCCCAAAAGCGAGACCTATAGACTTTGCCAACGCTTATATTTTGAACACTGACATAACAGTCAGAACATTGAGCAAAGCGCATGTTTCAATTGGTATAAATCGTGTGCTTTACTCAATGTTCTAAGCATTGTTGAATGGGTTAGATCATGGTATACCATCACGAGAAGAATGATCAGAACTATGAAGCGCAGCGGAAAAGGTTGCGGGCATCGGTTTCTGGGGTGTATCACTAGTGATGCCAAGGTGGATCTTTAAAAGGTGACTTTTCAGGGCTTTCCTGAAGGATAGGATGTTGAATTACAGGTGGTGGCTCTGAGAAAGACTACATAGGAAGGTTTCAGGAACAGAAGATCACTGCAATGGCCTCTAACACACAGCAGTGACTCACAACAAACCTGGCTCAGCAGGTTAACAACTGCTGCCTTCAGAGTTATTCAACGATGATCCAGTGAGTAGTCTAGGTGTAGTCTACGCTACAGAGAGCTTCATCTTTGCTTGGGAAGAAGGGCCGTGGTATATTGAGGGACTCAGTCCCTCCCAGTACCATAATACGGAATCAAGGGCTAAGCTATTGCCTTCGCCATTGCTTCCTTGCAGAGCATAGACGAAAATCTGAAAAATAATTCAAACTTGCCAGTGATGCGCTGCGTACCAAAGCAATGGAGGCCATCATGAGACATTTTGTCCTCATCAGGAAAACCTGGTCCAAATGTCCACCAGAGCATGCCATGTGCACGCCTGGGCAGTCATTTTGGCATTTGTTTTTCAGAAGAAAAAGTATTCCAAGACTGTAGGAAGTCTATGCATATGTGTCATGGTGTTATGATGCATGCGTACGAGTTGGGATACATCGGAGGCCATTTTGGATTATTTTGCAACTTTCATTTACTATTACAAAATGGCCGACAGACATTTTCGAGCAGTAAATTAAGTTAGAAAAACAGAAGTGTAGGAGGGCAAAAATGAGTGGCTCAGTAGCATTGCTTCACTGTCGGTCCACACATAAAAAGATTTTTTTTCAAACAAAAATATAAAGGGGGAAGGGGGACGACAGAGCAAAATGGAAAATTTGGGAGAATGGGGGGAGCAATAGAGGAGGGCCTAAGTTTCACAGAGCAGTGGGGGAACTGTAGAGGGAAGGTAGTGCTGACTAAAGAAGTCTATGGAAAATTCATGGGGGTTTTGTGTTTTGGGACCCACATTTTTTCTTGGCCTCCGCTTGACGTATCACCGCAAAACTTTCCATGCAGAAAATAGCCAAAATGTAGCACCTTTTTCGAAAGTTTCGCCAAAGAAGGACAAAGTTGGTAGCATCACAATAAACACATCTTCTATGGAAAACAACTCCTAACAATAACTTCTCAGTGGCGACCACTAAGATCTCTCTCTCAATATATATATATATATGTATACATATATGGGTATATGATAGATAGATAGATAGATAGATAGATAGATAGATAGATAGATAGATAGATAGATAGATAGATAGATAGATAGATAGATAGATAGATAGATAGATAGATAGATAGATAGATAGATAGATAGATAGATAGATAGATAGATAGATAGATAGATAGATAGATAGATACACTAACATGAGAGGAGAATTCATGATTTCAAAAGGCTTCAGCAGAGCAGCAAAATTCATCATCATTCATTGCAGACAATCTGTTTTCTATATCCTTAAAAGCCTTGCCTCAAACTAAGTTGGGAATAATAGTATCTTCCTGGATAATCTTTTGAGAACTAAATTCCTTTAATGCTGGAGCATCTTAAAAGATTATCTGCTATGCTTCGGCCTGGGGAGATTCTAGCATATGGGAGGACAGCTGCATGACGGAGGCAAGGTCTGCATTATTGATCGCGGTGTTGTGATAACTCTGTAACAGAAAGGAAAGATTTTTTTCAACCTTACAGAAGCAGATAGGCTGTAAAAATTAAACTAATTGATAGGACAGAACATACTTTATATAGAAAAGCATATAACACAGCCTGCCGTGATCACAGGCTCCCAATCAGAATGATACGTTAACCTACTTTTGGTATCTATTCTGACCAAAGTACCACATATGGAATCCAAAATTACATTTCCATATCATTTCGAGTGGAATAGTGCCAGACAAATCACTGCATCTGTTAATTGCAATGTAAGCGATTATAAATTTACATTGCAATTAAAAGCACTGCTGCAATTATGTACCGCAGCTCTTTGGATATAAGCCTAGTAATATTCACAAATTTAGTGTTACATCAAATTCACACAATTACGTTTTATGCAAAGATGAGTTTTTTTTGCTTGTAACAGACTAGCTTGAGCAGAAAATGTCTTGGGTAGAGACATTTTCAGCTCCTGCCAGCCTCTTGTCTGTATCTTGAATTACTTTTTTATGCAAGATATGCCTTTGCGTTAAAAGATGACCCAAGTTTCCATCAAACAACATCTGAAAAGTCTGGATCCC
Organism: Triturus cristatus; assembly: GCF_964204655.1. Lineage (NCBI taxonomy): Eukaryota > Metazoa > Chordata > Amphibia > Caudata > Salamandridae > Triturus > Triturus cristatus. Next base: position 1,531,898,769 of record NC_140591.1, read on the forward strand.
TAGTTCTCAGATTGCGGAAGTATGTCAAAAGTATCAGGTAGAAAAATATTGTGAAAACAAATTATTGTAGCCAAAATGCTACTGCTGTATTGTGATGGTTAGTACATATAAACTGGTTCAGATGTAATATTCTTAACTTCACATCCATGTAATTTGTGTGTGTATATATATATATATATATATATATATATATATATATATATATATATATATATATATATTATACATTACCTAGTGTCGGCCGTCAGTAGGTAGTTATAGTTAGGACCTTGTTTCTATTCAAATAGTGTTTTTTCTTTTACCAATATCTTTGGCGCCGTTTTACGAATCTTCACAAAATTTACAAAACTAGTGGGGCAGTCCTGTCTTGAAAGTTTCAGGGTGATTCGTCAAGCGGGGGCCGAGAAAAAAGGGGGGTCCCAAAATGCGTTTCCCCATGTTAATTTCGATAGGAATTTTGAAAAAGGTTACAGCCCGAACTGCTGAACGGAATTACACCAGATTTGACAAAAAGGTAGCCCTTGGTTCAGAAAGAGACCTTTTTTTCAAATGTTGTAAATCCGTTCAGTAGTTCCTGAGAAATTAGAAAAAGAAAAATATCGACATCTGAGCATCAAGGAGGGTTCGCGAACCCTCCCAGACACGAGCTTCACTCTGATTGGCTGCCAACACTGCAAACCAGGAAGTGTTGGCAGCCATCTTGTGATTCGGTAGAACCGAGTCACAAGAAAACAGTGAAAAAGAGGTTAAAAAGAAGAAAAGGGGGAAGGGTAGAAACACCCTGACCCTCTAGGCCTTCTCAGGGGCTCCCACAAGGAACCCCAGGGCCAAAAAAAGCATTAATGTTTTCGGCAGAATTTGCGTTGGGGTCGTGAATCCCACCGGAAATGTTTTGAAAAATGAAGTGCAGACTCCCACGCTTCATTTTAATGAGGCGCCCGGGTGGACCAGGTCCCGGGGACAATGTGTATTGAATTCATAGGGGCCCTCAGGTGGTCCCTGTAGCCCTGGGGACTGCCACCTCCCCGGGGCTTTCAAAATAAATGCGTGGGTGGGGTCCCAAACCCCCACAGTGCCCCGAGGACCGCCACCTCCCTGTTGCTGTAATAAATAATTAGTGTGTGGGCTCAAGCCCCCCACACTGCCCCGGGACCACCACCTCCCCGGGGCACTCTGTATTCAAATGCAGGGGCTTGTTACCGATCCCCGGACCCCGGGGACCACCACCTCCCCTGGGCTTTAAATGTTGGGATGGGGGCCGTGCGACCCCCTCCTCGAGCTCTTGATGGCCCTGGGGACCGCCACCCCCCAGGGCCGGCTCCTGCAATGTCCCGGGGTGCCCACCCCCAGGACATTGCTGTTTGCTATGGCAGGGCGGCAGGACGCCTCCCGCCCTGCCATAGCAAACCCTGCTTTGCTTCATTGAAGCGAGAGCAGGAAAACCTGCTCTCACTTTAATGAAGCAAACCAGGATTGCTTTTCCACAAGGGGGGCTGCATGTCTGCAGCTCCCCTTGTGGAAAAGCAATGCCGGCTCTGGCAGGAGGCAGGGAGCCAGCAGGACTGTGGGGGCATTGGGGCTCCCCCCACAGTCCCCAACGGAGCAGCCAGGCCCCGGGGATGGGGTTCCCAGGGCCAGAAGTGGCCTGAGGAGGGGGGCCACGTGACCCCCCTCCAAAGAAATATATTAAAAAAACAAAAAAGACTGGCCATGCCCCGGGGAATGGGATCCCCGGGGATGAAATGGGCCTCTGGAGGGGGGCCACGCGGCCCCCTTCCCGTTTTTTTTTTTCATATACAGGGGTCAGGCCCTGGCGGATGGGGTCCCCAGGGCAGGAAAAATGGTTAAAGAAGGGGGACCACACAGCCCCCCTTCTAAAAAATAAGATAAAGAAAAAAGCCAGCATCTTGCCGAAGGCCCCGCACCACTCTGCAAACACGCCCTGTGACGCGTTGTAAGTTGGGGAATTAATTCCCCTTGAATACTGAGGGTCCCGGGGGGCCAACTAGCCCACCAGGTGCCTCCAGTAGGGCCATGTCTGAACTGGGGTGGCAGAGTGAGTTAAAGAATGATGATGGGTATGCCCAGACATGGGTCCCTTGCACACTTTGCCACTGGATTCAAGCTAGCCTGGCTGATGACGGCTGATTAGCCAGAAACCGGTCCCAGGGAGCTTGTTTCGGATCCAGGGAAGACATGGCTTGGTAGTTCGGGCTGGACTGTACCCATGACGCACAGGTCAGACTGATTTGCATATCCGTCCATCATCCCCTTTGGTTTTACCTCCAATATGCACCACAGAGAGGTGGTCAGAGGCCACACCCCTTTTTACACCTCTCTGCAACGCACCTCTGTGGGGCTTACTGGAGGTACCCGGTGGGCTAGTTGGCCCCCAGGTACCCTCAGGATTCAAGGGGTTTTAATCCACCAACTTACAATGTGCCAGGGGGTGCATTTGCACAGTGGTGCAGGGAGGGGGCGGGGCCTGATATAACAAGTGTGCAAACACACCCCCTGGCGCGTTGTAAATTGGGGGATTAAGTCCCCTTCAATACTGTGGGTCTCTGCGGGCCAACAAGCCCACAAGGTACCTCCAGTAAGCGCCATAGAGCAGCGTTGCAGAGAGGTAGTCCGAAGCCAAGCCCCTTTTTACACCACTCTGCAAATGCGGCTTCTCATGCACTGGTGGTGGGGCGATGAGGTCCTCTTGTGTTCTGAGGACCTCAGGACACAAGTGGACTTCATCCTCCGAGCAGCAGTGCACCAGAGGCTGTGTTTGCAGCGTAGTGTAAAAAGGGGTGTGGCCTCGGAACACCTCTCTGCAACGCAGCTCTGTAGCGCTTACTGGAGGTACCTGGTGGGCTAGTTGGCCCCCAGGGACCCTCAAGATTCAAGGGGACTTAATTCCTTAACTTACAACGCGCCAGGGGGCACGTTTGGCCAGTGGTGCAGGGAGGGGGCGGGGCCTGTTATAACAAGTTAGCAATCCTGCTGTGTGGGACTCACTGGTGGTAATAGGAGGCGTAGTTTGCCCCCAAGGTTGACGTTGGGGCTAACTACCCCTCCTGTTACCGCCAGTAAATCCCACACAGTGGGATTGCTAAAAGGTGTTTGGAGGCCATGGTCACCTTTCTCCACCACTCTGAAAACGAGACTGCTATGTTATAGTTAGAAATTAGCATTTAAAAAACATTTGAAATTCGCTGAAAAAAACATAGGTTTCAGGGACGTTATAGTTACAAATTAGCATTTAAAAAACCTTTGAACTTCACTGAAGAAACCATAGGTTTCAGGCACGTTATAGTTAGAAATTAGTATTTAAAAATCTTAGAAATTCACTGGAAAAAACATAGGTTTTAGGGACATTATAGTTAGTTGGACATTTCACTCGTACAAAACCAGAGAAATTCCACCGTTATAGTTAGTTCAGCTAACTATAACTCGCGCCCCCGCAATGCACTGCTGATGACATCACATCTTACATCAGTCATGACATGGTCAATGACATCACTGATGACATAACTGATGGCATCTCAAATGACATCACTGATGACATCACTGTTGACATCATTCACATGAAAATCTGATGCACCTCCTCACACCCTAATATAACCTTTCAAACACCCACTGTAAAATACAGACTACCATTTTCGAAACCATAGACACACCAATACCAGTTACTACATATGCACTCACTGATTCCTAGGTCTACACACACATCCACTCATTCACCCATACAATCACTCATACATTCAGTCACCCGTCAATATAACACCATCATATGCACTCATACACCCATACAGACACTCACACACCCCCACTCATCCAGAGTTACTCACACACCTAGTCAGTCATGCAAAGAATCAATCACACTTCCATTTACTCACCTATACAGTTATACACATACCACATCACTTATTCATACAGATACTAATGCATACTTACTCCCTTATACAATCACTGTTACCAGTACACACTCATCCATACAGCCACTCTCACAATCACTGACTCTCACGTATAGTTATTTATATACTCCAACTCTCACAACCTTTTACATATGTAGTTACTTGGACATGTACCACTGAGACATCCATTCACTCACCAACACACCCATACACACACTCACCCACCCATACAGCTGTTTCCACATGCACTCTTGAACCCATACACACAGTGAATCAACCACTCACACATCTATGCACAGAGTCACACACCTCCCCCTCACTCACCCACACTCACACTCAGGCACCCATACAAATACTCAGGCAACCAATTGATAACCTATATAGACACTCATGTAGCTACTGACCAACCCATGCAGTAGCTTACACAGCAACAGACAGACTGATACAGACATTCACACAGTTTAGTCACTAACACATGCATTCAGTAAGACACATTTAATCACTCACTTATACAGTCAGTCGCGAACCTACTAAATCCTCCATCCAGAAACTTATACACCCACTCATTCTTCAATTCAACTTGGCATATATATAAAACATATTCAAACTTTATAGAAACACACAGTCACTGGATAGTGTCATCAGTGATGTCATCAGTGATGTCATTTGAGATGTCATCACGGATGTCATCAGTGATATCACTGACCATGTCATGAATGATGTAATATGTGACGTCATCAGCAGTGCATTGCGGGGGCCCAAGTTATAGTTAGCTGAACTAACTATAACGGCGGAATTTCTCTGGTTTTGTACAAGTGAAATGTCCAACTAACTATAACTTCCCTGAAACCTATGTTTTTTTCAGTGAATTTAATAGATATATATATTGTCGTGGTACATATATCATAAACGGTCACTGGTTCTGTGCAGAGCTGAGAGACTTTTTGTATGAGATTGCACTATCTAAAGCGCAAATTGGAATTTCTCCAAGTAAATGTATTAACTGCAGACAGTACAAATCGGAAATAGTCAGCAGTGATTGCCCCTCTCTGTTTCAGAGCTGCTTTGTCTGCAGTTTATGCACTAACTCTGACAAATTCCAAATGATATGTATGCGCTTTAGACAGCGCAAATGCCTAAAAACAGGGCTCAGCTCTGCACTGTTGTTTATTTATGAAACCCTTGCCCTGATAATCAGTTTTGCTGGACATAGTTTCCCACCTACTGATAACATTATCCGAGTTAATGGTCCTGGGTGACTTCAACCACGATTTGGTAGCACCAAAGGCTTGTGCGTCAATTAATCAGCTAAGAAGGGTTGGCCACAGATTGTGACCAGGCCCACTCAAGACTTCAGCCAATCAGTGGAGACTGCATTCACTTCTTACTAATCCACTACCACAGACCCACTGCTACCACACGGTCAGTCTCATCACTTTTGTATCTCATTCTCCTCTTTAGTCACTGATGTTGGAACTTTTAGTACACTATAAGTCTTGTTTTCTTCCTCTTTTCTCTCCAGGAAAAAGTTAGATCCAATGGATTTCTTCTCTTTAGTTGGAAAACAAACTTATGAAACCATTCAACTGACCCCCATGTAGCCATAGGCAGATACGATTAATTATTGGCTTAAACACAGCTTTGTCCCCTCCAAAAACAGTACAAAAAAGAAGAGGGCCCTGGGATCTCATAAATTTCACTTAAATAACTCAAAGGAAGCAAGCAATAGAGAGGTTATATTTTGGAGAGATTATAGGAAGAAAAAAAGACTTGTCTATTTGGGAAAATTAAAAGTTTTAAAAAATATAAGTAATCACAACAAAAAAAACTACTACATCTAAATATTTGTGCTTACTAATATATCAATCATTTTTGTTTACTATTTCACGATTCAGTAAATTCATCTTCCCAAGTATGTGAAGACCTCCCACACTGATTTAAGTCAAAAATTGTTAATCTACAACCAGATTTTTCACCACTAAGCTCCAGATTGTAAGCCAATGAAAGAAGCTGAAATGGAATTAGTCTTATTGAATTCACTGCTTTTGTCTGCACCTGACATGGCAATTGTTAAATGTTTATGCGATTAATTGTTCCACCGAGCATTTCTGCCCTCTCCCTTCCAGCTTTGATATCAATTCAAGAATTTATAGCAGGAGTGAAATCACATAACCTTTGATCTCCAATAATACGACGGTGTAGCCCCTCAACATGCTTTAATTTAAAGCTAAGAGGCACAGGGAAGTACAAGGAGTAGACATTACTGAGGATAAACAAGATTTTTATATCCATGCTGCCTTTATGACTTCTTTCACCAGGGGATCAAGGGAACAGGTTCCAAGAGGAAGCAGGGTTAGCAGCTGTAGCCCCGAAGATTGAGAACACAGCAAAGCTGAGTTTCACTAAAGATCAGCTGACAATTGTCAATTGATCTTTTGACAATATGGTAGTTCCATTTGATCTGAAGATGGCTGTTCTCTACTACAGACCAACTGTGCAACTGCCATCCCCATGAAGCTGAAGGATGCCCTTGTTCCTGTTCATCTATTAATGGCTTTCAACACCATTGATGAGAAGATTCTACTTGATCAGCAGGAGGTTTGCATGAATATTGGATTATCCATCCCTTGAATCTGCTCCTTCTTAAAAGATTTACATAGATTGATGCCAGCTCTCATTTCAATCATCTCCTAAAAACTATCTTACAATATACCTCATGGATCAGCAAATTACTCCCAGTTTCTTCATATATGTATAGATCTGATGCAGAACTTTATATTTTTGCCAATGAGACACAATTCTTCTGTATGTGGACAGTGGTCTAATCGATCTAGTTGAGAAATGGCTTACTTTTTTAATGAGCTATGCATAAGGTCAAAATGTGCTAAAATTGATCCTGTAAAATCTGATGTTGGTCATCCTCCTTCTAGCCGAATATACAGATGGCCTATCCCCATCAAGCAAATCCTCCACTCATAAATCGTTATCAATAATGAAAATTGAAAGCGCAGTAGCCTGGTTACTGCTTAACACAAGATTCTATCTAACTGCAACCCAAGCTCTTGGACAGCTCTCTTTGATGCTCAGAGTTTACTTCAAGAACATATGAACTACCCGCCACGTTTTCAGGACTCCTGTTCAATGGATGGTGTGGGGGTACCCAATTCCCCAAAGCCTGGCATTTACCCTTTCTCAGATGAGACATCTGATTTGGGTAAAGGTGTGACACTTCTACCCCATTCACCAAGTGCAAAGTTGCCAGACTTTGAGCTTCTGAGTGAGATATGAACCCTTTACACACCCTTACTTGTATCACAAGTGACACGGGTGTATAAGGAACAGGAATCCCAGTCTTTACCTGCTAGGATGCAGTAGAGGTTCCTTAGACTTGGAAATTAAAATGTTGTACCAAAATCTGTAAATAAATATTTTATATGATAATGATTTTTTCAAGGCAATTTCTATATGTTGTTATATTTGCATGTTCTTATTCTCTACGTTATCGCAATACTACTTGGTTGGCAAGATTATTTTCTGTAATTTGTTTATGTTTTAGATTTTTGGCAGAACTGATAAACTGCATGTGGTGAAATAATTGAGTCGGTCTAGGCATCTAAAATTCCATATTAAGCAATGTGATTTTCTGTATCAACCTGTTATAATTCACCAGTGATCACTAGTACACGTCAAGGATTCTACACAGAACACTATACACTGTATGGTATGCATGCATCCAATTTCTCTCGACCTAACTTCACGCTACACAAGTAGATTTGCATACTTTCATACATAAAGTAACAGGACATCAAATAACATTAACACGCAAGCTCTTTTGAAGGCATTGCAAGTCATGCAGCTAGAAACAGTGCTATGTGCCAATGGTATTACTATTCACCGCTGGAGTGAACTATAGCTTTTTTGTCATATCACCCCCTCAATACCTAGTGGCCTATTCTGGTGGCCTATTCTCTATATATAAACTATGCCTCATCTCCAACACCCCTGAATTCTTGGGGTATTCCAGAAGGAGAGGATGTGGTCCGTCGGCTAGACTGCCGACTTTGGTGCTGGAAACCAGGGTTCGAGCCTCGGGGTCCCGTCCACATCCTGTGATTCTGGGCAAATCACTTAATCTCCCCATGCCTTAATGTGTAATGTAAATACGGTGCTCATCCAAAGCGCTCCAATACCTTCGGGTCGAGTTCGCGCTATATAAAAGATGCACAAAAAAAAGTAGATGCTTCTCAAGAGAATTTTGTTGCACGCTACATTACTCACACTTTTCGGAATGTGCTCCATATCAGTGACAGACGTGACAAAATCAACACATGTATCTGTTCTGATATATGATGCATGCAAAACTATGTGCCTTACTTTATTTGAGACCATTTCTTTCCTAAGTCACATCTCTACCCCTAGAGCTCAATTACACTTCGCACAGTCAGGAGTCCTGAAAGACATCTTGGCACCAAGCTCCAAAGTGGAGGCACATGATGACTAGACAAAATGCGAGGAGATGACCTGAGGGCACTGCTCAGACAGCTGTTAGTGAAGAAAGCAGATCATACTTCATTCTTCTCAAGGAAAGGGCTTTGGCAGACCCAAAGTTCCCACTGCTGACAATGGGCAACTGAGAAAGTGCGGGCATGTGTTTCTGAAATGTATTTGAAGTACACCAGGCTTAACTGGTTGGTCATGCGTGGAGTTGTGAAGTGGCTAGGATCTCCAGTGCCCTAGCACCGCTCTTGCCGCACTGCGCTTAAACACAAATAGCCACGTTGGTAAACGTTTGGGGCGACTGCTGTTTGAAGTAGTAGAAAATAGTTTATTAACTTTTAAAACAGCCATATAAACATTTATCATTTACAAGACTGTACATTTCGTTTGTTTTCAGGGAAGAATAGTCTCTCAAATTTTCACATATCCAGTGCTCGTATATATTCCAAAATTCAAGTTATTATTAACTCAAAAAACGAAATTCGATAAAAACAAATATAACAAAGTTAGAACATACTTTTTCTTCAGAATAAAGATCCTCATAAATAAAATCTCTCAATGTGGCCAACCACAGAGTAGAACAGTCCATAGCAAATCACAATTTCCAGAGAAGAATGGGAACCAAGCTGCAACCTGTGGAAGTTTATATATGCTGCTTGTAGCTCTAGGAAGAAAACTCCATCATAGAACATAAAGTTTCCAGGAATGAGAAAAAAAAAATGTATTAACAAGTGTTGCTTTTGGGAGTTGATATATTGCTTGTAGCCTGTTTCGGGGGCACTCACATAAGTGTAATGCCTTTCGAATTCCCAGCAACCACCATAGAAAAAGAGTGAGCTCTATAATACTATATGCCTGCAAACCATAGCTCCTTTAATAATGCTGCACTGCACTGAATATCTTGGATACCCTCAAGAATACCAGCTTGTTTTTTCTCAAAATGCACAATAAATGTGGATTACCACAGATAAATATTTGCAAAAAAATAAATATGGCTAAATACAGAAATGCAAAAAAATAAACACAGTAAAGCCGGGCGCCCTAATCATGATAGCTCTTCAGAAGGTAAGCCATACACATCTCTTGAATTATCAAAACAGGGAAGAACAAGAACATGCCATATGTAATTTAAATAGACGATACTAGACTTTGAACATTTATTATTACTTCATGTTTTACGCCAAATAAGGGGATTATAGCTTTATTTCAGCGTAGTTGTTTGTTTTAAACTTTAAAAAATTTGCATCTCAACCTGCATTTTGCAGTAGTCAGCTAGCAGTGGGCAGCTCATTTTGTAGAATATCTCTATGAAGGAATACCTTCTGGTGGATGTTAAAAATAAAGAAAATTATTTTGTTACCTACTTTTCCCCATTTCCCCTTTTTTTTAATTCATGTTTGCTAGATACCTTGATGCCTTTCTCCTATTCTTAGCATTAGGTTTCAGACATATTCTGCTTACTAAAGTATTGTCTTGTGAACTAGCTTTGCCCTGGCTGTGTAAGCTCTGCGCCTCTTTAATGTATTTTTATCTAGCTGTGCTGGCTGTGCTCTTACACACTGTGAGTACACATATCCCAGAGGACTGGCTTCCTGCTCAGAGCTGTCTCCTAAAGAACAGTCAAAGACCCTTCAGGGAAGCCAGCTTAACTCTGTGAAATGCACTTTGGGACGCAGCGCAGCAGGTAAATTTTTCATAGGACCAGAACCCCTTGCAAGTAGGGTGACCAACTGACATGGGTGCAAATTCAGGACAGTGAGTGTAAAAATTCAGGACAAGGGGTCAAAATTCAGGACAAAAATTCAGGACAGGAGGTCAAAATTCAGGACAATAGGTACGTTTTACAGACACATCAGAGAAGGTTGCGCAATAGTATATAAGTAAGTAAATAGACAACTACTAAAGTACAAGTGAAAGTAAGTTTATATTAGGTTGAGACAATTGTGCACTTCATGGTTTGTCAGTGTGCGCGCAGCTTTAAGCAAATGTGCAGGTCTTTTTGTGATAACAAAACCGACCCCACCTTTCCAGCTCCCAGAGAAAACGCCCAATGCCCGGTTAGGCCAGTCCGGCCTTGATACCACCCTCCAATGGCGCCCCTCATCTTCACATAGACCCTCTCTCACGTGTATTTAATTTCTTCTATAGTGCTACTCATCCCAAGTATGTGGGGCAGACTGTTGGAGTGCGTTACAACACACACATATTATATAGAGACAATCACTCATATAAATGTGAGTGTCAATGTATAGGAAATGTTGCTTAAGATAATGGGGCTTACAATGTGTAATCATACTTTCATCCATCATTCAGTCTTTCACCATTCATTCTGTCCTTCCATCTATGTGCCCATCCATGTCTATATTCATCCATTTACAAGCCTATCCATCACGTATCCTTCCATCCATCATTTCACTCATCCATCCCTCAATCCACCCTTTTACTCTTCCATCATCCTTTCATCCACCCTTTCACCCTATCCATCCGTACACTCATCCACCCACTCTTCCACCCATCCATCCATCCATTCACTCATCCATCCAGCCATTTACCTATCCAGCCATCCTTTCACTTACTTATTCATCCATTCAGTCACTCATCCTTCTACCCATTCACCCATTCAGTCATTAATTTATCCATCCCCCTTTTTCTTTCAAATCCCCTTTCACTTAGCCATCAATCCTTCCATCCACCCACCCATCCATCTACTCATCCACTCATGAATCCATCCATTGAACCTATCATTCATCCATCCTTTCACTCATCCATCCATCCTTTCTCATCCATCCACCATTTCACTCCTTCACTCATCTATCCATCCTTTTGTCCATCTACCCGCCCTTTCACTCACTCATCCAGCCTTACATCCACCCTTTCACTCATCCGTCCATCCATTCACCCTTTCACTTATCAATTCATCAATTCACCCTTTCACTTATCAATTCATCAATCCATCCACCATTTCACTCATCCATCCACCCATTCTCTCACACCGCATCCATCCTTTCACTCATCCATCAATCCATCATTACACTCATCTATCCACCCATCCCTCCACCCATCCCTTCATTTACTTATTCACTCACCTTTTCACATTAATTATGAGACCCATCAAGAACTCCACCCTCGCTGTAGTTCCTAAAGCAAGGGGTGGGGTGGGGCAGGGTTCACTATGCCCCTGCACTTAGGCAATCTGAAAAAGTGGAAGGCATGAGTCATGCATGATGCACAGTGCCTGGACGTGGGGCGACTTTGACATGGTGTTGTTTCCAGAGCTTTAAGTGGGATGTAAAAACTACGGGGGTCTCTCCAAAAGGGTGTTTAATGTAATAAAATGCGTGGCTTAAAACACAAACTAAAAATCAGTGCCTAATATAATGTGCCGCCCGACTGGTATTTTTGTTGCTTGTGTCATTGCATCCAAATATATAATACAGCAAGTGACGTTACACTTAGAACAAGTAACGTTACACCTACAACAAGCCAGAACTATTGGCTTTGTCAATGGTTTTTAGTTGCATAAAAGTAAAAAGCAGCAACCATGGCTGCTATACTATAACTATAATCCTTTCCTTTGATCTTCTTTCACTGCCTTCCTTCATTAACTGGATTCTCAGGTAGCAGCAGCATGGGCGTTTTTGCACTTCCACGTGACAGAATGCCCTGCCCTGGACCGAGGCTGGAGGAGGCCACCACATGCTGTGCCAGCCCAGACTGCCCCATTGTCATTCTGTATGTGGCAATCCGCCCCACACAGAATGACAATGGGCGGGGTGGGGCTGCTCTTGTACTCGGAGGAGTGCGAGGCGGCCCCATCAGGGGGCTGAGGCCTCGCAGGGGAACAGATCTGTTTCATGAAATGCCTAAAATTACGGACAAAAGGCGTCCGTAAAAAGGATCCTCACGGACAACGGACGTGAGGTCTAATTTACGGACTGTCCGTGAAATTTACGGACGGTTGGTCACCCTACTTGCAAGTGATCTACACATCAGTATTTGCAGTTCGTAGACTTTTCCTCGATGGCGCCAGATAACCGTGCTTATTAGCTTTTTTAACTACAATGATTTATACATCTCTTTTGAAATGCCAAACCTAGGTCTTGCCGGGCTGGATTATGATGAGTCACCTTGATGTGACTGTTGGGGCTGGTTAAAGAATTGTTGATTGTAATTGTTATTTGTAAAGCGTGTTATCACCGTCAGGTCTCTAAGCGCTTTGAGATGCAGGGCGTCAAACTGCAATCTTTGGGCACGGGTGATTTTCTCCAGCCTTCGTATCTCTTCCCTTTCCATCTTCTGGTGCATAAGGTCTCACAGGTCAAGTTTATTAAGCTCTACAATTGATATTCTTTATTCTATTTGTAATTCATTCTCATCTTTTGGGTTGAGACATTTGGAGGAGGCCACTTTGATGGCCTGAGGATGAGGTTTGGACTGTTGAGGTTCTGGACTTCACCGAGGTGACCTGGTGCATCAAGCTCCTCCTCCTCATTGAGAGTGCTCCAATTCTCTGAGGTCTCGCCGTAGTCTATCAGCTTCCTCCTCTGCTCCTAGGATCATCTCGGGCTTCTTCAGTGAGTTTGTAGCAATCAGGGAGAGTCACCTCTTAGTACATCTCAGCCTAGTAAAGAGGCCAGCTCTGGCTCCACCACAGACAAAAATATGACAATATTCAGTTTGAACTTCTATATAGCTTCGGCCAGGGCTTAACAAGAAGTTGAACCATACGCATATCATTGTTAAAACAATGCAGCTAATGGGTAGGTCATGGACCAGTGTTATGTCTATCTCCTAATCTCATTTGCATGTTATCACATTCTATTGAGTTACATCATTGATGACACATGGAATCCCCAGGTGTCATCAGTGATCGGTTGAAGATACCTTGATGCCGAGTACAGCTGTGCGGGCTGTATATGCTGTGTTGGCCTTTATGCTTGCAACTTAGTAAATTCTTCGTGAATCACATCGTTCCTGAGGATTTCTTCTTAACAAGATTGGCGACGAGGATGGGATTGCATCAAGGTATCTTCAACTGATCACTGATGACACCTGGGGATACCATGTGTCAACAATGATGTAACTCAATAGAATGTGATAACATGCAAATGAGATTAGGAGATAGACATAACAACCAGAGTTTCACTTGTTTCCCTGGTGAAGTTACAAGAAGATTCTGATGTACTGACTAGGTCTCCTATAGCACACAAACATCATCAAGAAGCTTAAGTCAACAGAGTTGTGATACCAGCACGACTGGATACTGCGACAGACAAACCTTAGAAGAGCAGCTGTGAATGTATGAGAAGTCCATGGAGTAAGCTACTACAAATAGGACCCCCTGAGCATGGGATCTGGAAAAACAGAACATCACTCTTCCTTCAAAAGTTTTAAGTGGGAGAGGTGTGTTGCCCAGAGGAGAGTTCTCATTAGTATTTGTGTTTCTTGATATTCCACATAAGTTATATTTTGTTGTTATGTTACATTGTTTGCCGGACTGTGCTATGTTAAGTGCCCTTACAAAGGGAACCCATTATCCTATCCAAATAGGAGGAAGATAAGTGAACCAGAAAAGCAGCATAAGTGTTTTTAGAGGCATCAAATGAGGCCAGGTGGAGAAGAGCCGAGTCATAAGCTGCTTGCTTATAACTGGACTCTCGAATGCTAAATGTGTTTGTTGGCTCATAACACTGTTAGGCAGCAAGCTTCAGAGTTTAGCTCCCAATACCTGTTTAAATGGGAAATGTAATGGAACTGGGAGTGAACATTATTCAAATTTCTTTCTTACAAATGTGGGTCCCTGATTGTAGAAGACTCAGTGTATTATACACAAAGTTTTAGGAAGAATTAACTTGTGAACTGAGAGCCAGTGCAATGAACACAATAGAAATTAGATTTTACATGATCACCTGTATGGGCAGCCTCTTTATCTACTAGCGCCTATAATGGCAGCTCTGAGGACATCTACACTTGAGCAGAAGTGCAGAGTGCCTTAGAGATAGGTACAGGTGATGTCTGATCCACTGGTCCCAGATACACCTACCGCCGCATTCGAGGCACTGGATGAACTGGTACCTGAATCTGTAACATCTGACACAGAATGTCCACCCTAGCTGAGATTCAGGAAGCTTCATAACAATGTCAAGTAGACCTCTGTAATGGTCTGCACCCTAAAAGACTTCCGAAAGGAAAGTAACAACATGTAAAAAGTTAAGACCCTCAGCTATTTGAACTGTTCTGGGAGAATGATTTTCTGTATAGTGAGCAAAGTGGCCCTGAACATGCGGATTTTAAAAGACTAAGGATGCTGTACTGTCATAGAAAGGTCACATCTGTGAGGTGGATGAGATTAATTCTGATGTCACCAGGACTCCTGGCAGTCTAACAAGCCTTCTTTCTGGCCCCTGAGGTGGTAAGATAAAAGAACTTTGTTATTTCTGCCCGACACCCCAAGTCAATGATATGTCTGGGGGACTGACAAAGGATCCCCAGATACCCCTGTACTTTCCGATCTCTCGACCCTAAAAAGACGTAAGTGTACCGTGTTATCCTGGTGGTTCTGAAGCAGGAAACCAGGCGCAGCGAGGCTCTGCCTCTCCGGAAAGCGAAGTACTATTTTTACTTATCATAGGAACAAATGTCATGTCAACTTTCATGAAAGCCATGTGGGATGAGTTAGGAATGACATCAAAGTTATAAAAGTTATATGCTGCTTTGATCCCCTTCCAATGTGCTCTTGGAGAAATTCAGCAAGGCCGTGAAAGGCATGACAGGTCAGCAGGGAGATGGCACAAGGAGGAAGAAAGCTATTAACCTGCCTTACTTTTGTTTGCCAACAGGTAGATGCCACACAGTAGCTTAGTCTTTTTTGAGCTTCTGTGTGGAAACGCTATGAGAGCTTGCCTTAGTCTTGCGACGATATAGTGGCACGTCAATCTAAGGAGGTCTTCTCATGGCATTATGGACTATGTGCTAGCCTCCAGATCACAGGTGGCCAAGGAAAGGAAGAAAAGCACCACAAATTTATAGCAAGGCCCCAAAGTGGTTAAAAATCGGTATGTCACACTGGCATATTACAAACATGGATGACAGGATTGGATCATTGAACTCTTGAGATCAGGGCCGTAGAGGACAAGTGGTGCAGGCATTTCATGGTGCTGAAAAAGACCAATGAAGTGAACTACCTCCCGAAGTAAAGACGCTTAGGACGCCCACAGGTTCCCTCGTATCAATGGATTGAAACTCCAGTAAGACGGTGCTGATATGGCACGGCTTCTTCGATCCACACCCAGTCCTTACCAGAAGACCACCGCAATGGTTGCAACAAATGACACAAGGCAATAGACTTGCATAAATCTTATATCCAAGGTCATGTTAAGGGAGACAACCACAAAAGAGTTCATCTGAGGCCTTGACGGGATACTGTGTAGTTATGGGGCAGAGATTAAAGTGTAAGAAGTAAATTAATAGTCACTCATTTCTTTAACGTCATAGACTGCCCAAAATGTTGTGTACTTTAACTTAGGTAATAGTGCATATGGATAGAGGGTCTGGTGTTTGTTTGCTGCATTATTAATTCATCTACAAACACAGTTATTGGCTCTGAGTTGTTCCTTAGTCTTGGGCAAATGCAAGCACATCACTGCTCAGCTATAAAAACAAAACTGGTGTCCAGCCAAGACTACCTGCTCTGGCCATCAGCGTTCAGCAGGAAGAAGCAAAGAGGGCGGGCTCTTAGGCGTATATTGGGCAACATTCTGAAAGACCGTGGAGCCACCTATGAGGGTTTAACGGATTACAGAAGGAACTACAAACTGCCCTTTTCTGCAAACAACGTTTGGCTACTCATTTAAAAAAAAGGTTCCATAACACCGGCTCCTATGAATGCACCTGGCCCGATTGCCCTTACTGCAATCCTATTGGCCCACACAGTAGCCATCTTGGCCCTAGCAGCAGTTTTACCACCGACACTAACTCACTTTATGAGGAAAACGCCACACAGTCCAACAAAGTCAAGACCTTCATTAGATGTCACCATAGATCTGTTCGGTTGCAGCAATAAAATTGACCGCTAAGTAAATAAATGAATAGCTATGTGAAAATCCAGAAGTATTTCTTCCCTATCTATTACACGACAAGCCCTATGTGCATATGATATGGCCTACTGTTGGTGAAGACTTCACCCCCAACATGAAATTGGCTAAGGGTCTGCTGTGGAGTTGGGTGCGAATCTTGACTGAATTCCATCACATTCCTGGATGTCTGAAGATGTCGTCGGAGGACACACACAATCAGACAGAAGGACAAACAGTAAGCGCCGCTCACCGCCTCATCAGCGGAATACTTTGCGCATGACATGGACGCGCTCTCTCAACTCCGGTGACTTGAGTTAATCCGGTGATGGATTCCCACAGCATCCCCCGCTTGACTGCACAGATTTCCTCCCCGCACTTATGAAAAATGCATAATACAAAGCATTTCCTGCCCTCCACCGACATCCTGCAGCAGATCCCAGACCTGCCCAAACCTTCTGCTGAGGACAATGCATGCAGCCCGGCGCGAGGCCGGACGCCTCGCGCATACTCACAGGGATATGTTCTCCATAGGGAAGGGCCTGCCGCACTGCCTGCTCGCGCCCACCAGGTCCTCGCGGCTGCCTCCCAGCGCGCGCAGCTTCAGATAGTCGACTCGCCTCCCTAAGTGGGCGACGTCGGTCCCGGCAGAGTACACTTGGCAGAGCGCATTCGCATCCTTCCAAACTTGTCCGCTACCCAGGCGTTTGCAAGACACCATCCAGGCGCCTGGCGTGTCAGCCCGCGTCTCCCCTGGTCCACCCGGCTGCGCGTTTGTGCACAGAGACCGAGGCTGCCCATCAATAGGAGAACAGAGGCGTCCCGCGGCGTCCGGCCGGCACCCTGGCAGCGTGGAAACTCAACATCTTCTGAAGGGATTGCGCCTCGACGCCTCTGCCGCCAGCCTGATTGGTCCGCGCCTCTCCTCGCCTCCGTCTGCTGTGCTGGGCAGGCACGGGACCTGCATGAGAAATCTCTGCACCCCGGCGCGGAGAGCGGTCTGGGCGAGATGGCCGCACTGCACGGAGCTGTGTGTAGCAGGAAATATAGATGAGGCTGGTAAATAGAGAGAGGAAGGGGGAGGGGCGGCGAGCTGAAGCCGCAGAATTAATTACCAGCCCTTTTGTGATGCAAGGTGTGCGCTTAGCCGCATCGATGGGTAGACAGATGTCCAGGAAGGACAGGTAGACAGGTGGATAGATGGAGAGACAGGTAGGTAGGTAGGACTGGCAAGGACAGATGCCACAAATAGAAAGGACATATGGATAGACAGACAGATGGATAGACATATAGGTAGGATTGGCAAGAATAAATGCCACTAGATAGACAGACATGCATACATATATACATACATAAATACATACATACATACATACACACATACATACATGTACGTGCAGAGATAGACCGACAGATAGACGGACACACTTGTAGGTACAACTGGCAAGGATGGATGCCACAAAATAGAAAGGACATATGGCTGGATGGACAGACATGCAGGTGGACAGATGGACAGACAGATAGTTGTACAGCTGGGAAGACAGATGCATGGACACACACAGTGATGAAATAATGGACTGGCAGACTGCCAGAGAGACTTTGGCTATAGGAAAGGAAGGACAGACTTACAGATGAGTGGACAGACAGTTGGAGTGATGAACAGAAGGACAAACAGCAGAGTGTAATATGCTACTTATTATCATTGTTGAGTGCGGGGAAAGGTCACGACTCAGGTGGGTCATGCTGCCCCTCCCCTCCTTCAACAGTGGCAACAAATAGCATATTACCCCCTGCAGATGTGCTTTTACGGTATATCCCAGGCTGTTTTTTCAAGTGCTGTACTGATGAGCACGGGTGTTTCAGTTCAGCCTTAGGACAATCTCATAGGAGTGGCCCAATATGTGAGCAGTGAAGATCCGAGAGCAAGGTGATCCAGTAGATCCCGCCCAGGGTTACGCACTACTGTGGTAATAACATCGGACTGTGCTTTACACTGTAGTAATACACGTCTGAATCAGGGTTTATTACTACACTTCCTCCAACATTTTTGGGACTCATTTAGTTTCACAGCATGGCACAAATTAACACATTGAAGACCTGACACCCTATGAATGAAAACACACAGGGAAGCAGGTGGACAGGCAGGGGAAACTCCAAAGAAAGACTGAGCTCGAAGGCTATGAAGATATATACTGATAAAGATACACAGAGACATACAGATATCAGGCAAGATCACTACACAGAGTATGGACACTTAAAGAGACATGAAAAATAACAGAGCTATATAAATACATAAGAAACAGAGATATATAAAGTCAGAAGAGTAGACAGCCAGACAGTAAAAGACAAGTGGGTAGACATACAAACAGAAAGAGAGGCCAGAAAACTTCAGATAAACATGTTGAAAAATGAACAAGCAACAACATGTGCAAAGAGAAATGAGTTGATATCATATTTTCCTGTAAAGCACATCCCCACCTAAGGAAGACATCTAGGTACTGCAGAAAGCGAAAGACAGGGGACACGGCCATAGATTGCTAGATGTATACACACAGATTTTCAGGTCTGAGGTGGCCATTTTCTAGACATGGGGTGGCCGGCAGAGAGTTCCAGGCAGTGCTTTATTTGAGCCAGTGGTTGTCGGCGGGGGCTGGAGAAAAACAAACGAAATGGAAAGACAGACAATGTAAGAACCTTCATGAAGAGTGAAAGCAGGAACCTGCAAGAGTGATATAAAGGGGCATCGAGTGTCGGGTAGTGGATTAAAGAGACACGAGGGGGAATCCAGACTATGGAGCCTTGGTATTGGGCACACCAATATTTAATTGCACCGATCACAGGCTTCTGAGTAGAGCTCAGATCTCATCATTGTGAATCTGAGATCTTGCTGTGGCTGATGGCATTTGTTCCTCTGGAGCAAAGGTCTGATGCTGTTTACAGCCCAATATGTGAGAAACACTCGGCAAAGCCGAAATATGAAATTGATTGAGTATTAAGGCACCCAAATGTAATTTCTATCATCAGCGTCTTGCCACACATAGCATTTCCCATCCATTCCCACTGACAAAATATGTAAGCAATATGGTACAGCCCTCCAATCACCTCCACTAAAAACACTTGCTACTCATTAAAAGTTGACCACTCACCTCATGCACACCAAATCTGACCCAGTTTGCTATGGAAATGTTTTGAAGGTCATACCGTAGACCACTAAAGATCTCTGTGATGCCATAGTAATCAAGATTGTGCACTACATAAGTTGTAATTAGCAATATTAATATAATTATTGTAAAGAGAGATTTAAAAATGATCCGCTGTTACAATGGAAGGACCTGCAAAGAGCTTAATCAAGAGGAAACACTTCAAAGTTTGTGAGGTTGAGCAATCGAGCAGATGTATGTCTGTATTTGAGAGGCCCATCTATAAGACGTTCATAAACTCCCGTCTAGAAGATAGAAAAGCACTGACAGCCATACCTGTGTCAGGAAAGGAGAGAAAATGCAGGATACGGTGGAGATGATGAGAATGAGGCACCTTCACCACAGCATATACGCGCAGCAGAAGTGAGAATTCTGAGTTTAACAGCTCCGGGTTCCTAATGACTGTGTCTGGCACAGAGGAGGCCCATAGATGCGAGTGTCAGACCATTTTCAGAAAACCATGGGGCACGCAGGGGCTACTGTGCCTCAACCGTGGGGGTTAAGGTCATTGTTCCACCGATGTCCTGGGACCCATTCTACTACAACCTCTTCCACACTTGGATCTTAGGATAGCAAGGGTAAGCATTCAAAGGCTTCTTGGAGAGGTAGAGGGGTTTCTGGAGCTCAGAGCTTCACTATCAAACCATCAACACAATACAGTGAATGTCCAGCCCACTGTCGGTCTAAGTACTTTAATCACATAGTTGTGTGCATTATTATGAACTCCACTAGTCATATCCTTGTCTCGGGGTGCTATTCCTCGTAGGTGCTATACCCACCCTGTTTCCTCACAAGCCTCTCTAAGGCCTCTCTCCTGTTTCTGGATCTTCCTTGCTCTAAGGGTAATCTGAAGTAGTGCGAATTCAGCTCAGGTGAATTATCAATCACCAACAGAAAACAAGATGCTCTCAGTCTGGTTGTCTTACCCTCTTTACAGGAGAAGAGTTGCACGAGTCCTTTACCCTGTCATCTGGCACCCCAAGGGGTTCTCCCACATGTGTGTGAAAAGCCAAAAAGAGCCAGCAGGTCTCTTGCAGTCTCTTCGCCAGGTAAGGGCCATATTGGGCAACGTGTCCATCCAGCTGTCTTTTTGTGGTTGCTACTCTGGGTTCATTGTCGCCGGGGCCTAGATGGTCGTGGTCTCAGCCACAACAGATGCAGTCTGTAGCTCAGAGATTAACAGTCTTGCAATAGTGCAATCTTAAGCAGACTGTGGGTAGGCAATGTTCAGGTAGGGAGTTCTCAACAATCAGCAATTGTAACCTATGTCCAGGCTGACAGTTCCACAGACGCAGTCCCGACTGGGCTTTGCATAATATGGCAGTTGCCTTCAGCGGTTCGCCAGCTTCACTCAGGCCTTCAGCAATTCAGAAGTTGCAGCCCACCTCTGCCCTTCACCAGTCCAGCCATTGCAGTCCTGATTGGGCTTCCAGGAATCACGCAGTGGCAGCCAACTGGGCCTTTGACAATCACACGATTGTGGTATTGTAGTTCCGGCGAGAAACCAGAATGAGAAGTTGAGGGGCCTACAGGCACCAGGGTCCTCCCGGATCACTTCAGGATCCAAGCCTTGGCATCCTGTAGCCACAGATGACACGATGGACCTTGCTCTTCCCTGACAGTCTGTCCTTACGCAGAGCAAGTTAGACTACTTCCCTCTCTCAATACGCAAGCATGCAGGCTTGAGGGCACCTTATGAAAGGCACACGGGCATGGGTAAGTTACTGTAATTAATCTCAGTGGCTGGCAATTACTCTGAGCCGCAATCCAGTCCATTATTTTGCCTTTTGCCACAATGGCACCTCAGACAGGAACCAGCTACGTGCAAAAAAGTCTTGGTCCTGCTCCAAGTAGATAACTCCAGGCTGAGCAGCCACACCATGTACATCTTCAAGAATGATGCAAGCAACCACAGACAGTTTTGAACTATCTGGCCCTGGTCGCTCAGGCTGGACTGCTCCTATTTGAACAGGACCAACACAGATTTGCATAAGGCAGGTCTCTGTCTAGAATGACATACTGGAAAGCCACCCAAGCAATTGCCAGTGGCTGAGATCAAACTAAGCATTCTGTTCACCACCTTGTTGTTTGTCGCAGCGTATGACATAAGTGTGAAGGCACTGCCTAGGCATTGGTCACATGTACACTGTGCCCCAAGGCTCAAGCTATACCCCACTAAACTGGCAAAGACCAGTATGAGGTTGCTTGGGTTCCTATTTGGAGGGCACCTGCCCTGGCGTTCGGGCTGGACTCTACATAGTAGAGCAGGACCAAGGCTGGTTTGCATATGTTTGGTCTCTGTGTAGAGTGACATAGTTGGCAAAAAAAGATAGACTGGAACGTGGCCCTGAATGATCACCAGTTACTGGGACGAATTCAAACATTCCATCCATCACCCAGCTAAGTGCTGCATGTGAATGCCAAGAATGTCCACCGTAACTAGAGGAGTTTGTGTCATTATGCTATGCCATACTGGCTAGCATTAAGGCAACAGTGGGCACCATCATGCCAAGAATAGCGACAAAAGAATTATCACAGTTACACCATGGTCAACATTAGCCAGAAATGAAAACCATAATTTTGTAGATTCCCATCCTGTGCTAAAAGTGAACACCATTTGCAGCGTTGGTGTTGCAACACATGTGGGCACCATCTCACCAGGGATGGCCACAAGATGCTAAGAATTACCACTATCCCACATCCTTTGGTAGGAGGAGTTCAGTCCTGTCCACTACCCAATGAGGGTTCAAACCACAGCCCCCTCTGGCCCCCGCTGCATGCTGAGTGCTATGGTAATAGAAGTATGTAACCTGAGCTAAGAGAGATTGCATGGTGCCTAGCAGACACAAGCCTGGCACGGAGCATGGCACAGGCCCTGAATCTATGCAGTGGATCGGATATGCAGTGGATAAGGATTTTGGGGATCCCAGGAAAGACATATTTAGGGGCATCTTTGCGTAAAAAAAATCAAATTTTAATACTCCATTCCTTGTTAATTTAGAAATGCAGGATGTCAAAGCATACTGAAATATATGTTAAGCATTAACAGAGTGACACAAAAATAGCTAAAATATGTCTTACCTGAGATCCCAAAAACCATTGCAATTCTACTGGGTGGATGGACAGAGTCAGAGTTAAAGGTAGGCAGAGAAGTTTAGATAGAGAAATAGAATACACAGAAATAAAACAAAATGGGCACTTTCCTGACCTGGGGGGCTTTGGAAGGTGGGGGCCTGGAGCAATTAACACTTTCCACAAGCCTTAACACGACTCTAGAACCGTGTGCCCAAGCAGCAGCGGGAGAGGGACTTGGCGGTAGTTAGTGGGTTTTTACCTGAGTCTTGGTGTCCTTGCATTGGCAGCATGCAGGTGCTCCATTGTCTCATTTTCTCTTCTGGACATGAATGTCCATGCTCACAAGCATGTAAAGAAAATTAAAAGCTGGTAATAATGCATTTTTGGCATTTACAGCTGGAAGATAATGCTGCATCACCATAAGGTGTTGGCTTCTGGGCCTCACCGTCCATCCCATCAGTATTCTGACTAACCTAGAACGAGATGTGGGAAACAGAGATATGAATAGGGGTTTTCATATCAGTATGAAATACCAGTGTTTGGGCTTCCTCCTTTCTATTTCAGCCAGCTGTCTTCATCCATTGCTGTGATGTTGTGCCATTCACATGTTGCTTCCCCCTTCAACATATAGCAGGGGGCGTTGGTCAATTCACATTAGTTACCAGATAACTTCACTTTGTGTGTCTGCATTTTGCTCTTTCACTAGGAGCACATCCACACATAAGGTAGTTCCCTCCAGTGTTATTGTTTTTACTTTCTTACTTTGGTGTTGCCTTTGTGTTTAGAGTCGGAGGCAGAGCTTAATTTGTGCCGGTGCTTTCCAGTGCTAAGCACCAGCACTTATTTCTCAGGGCCGGGTCCATAGAATTGAGAGCCATGGGTATGCTCCAGAGGCGTGTTGCAGGTGCCGACCTTTTAATAGTGGAGTTTCTTTCGTTGCTTGAGCTTCAATCAGAGTCGGTCAGCTGCAGAGGAAGGAGTGAAGCGGTGAGCGGGGCTGTGGTCGGAGGCAGCTTCAAGGCTCTGCATGGACAGGCAGGCTTGGCGAGAATCTACTTTCGGGCACTCCTGGCAGCGTGAGAGCTGATTGGGTGTGCATACCCACAGTGTATGTGGGTGTGCATTGTGCCCCTTCCGCCCACATGATGTTTAGAGATTATAGGGGCTATCACCATATCTAGCAGTCAAAACCTAATAATATATTATGTTTTATATGTTATTTGGCAATAAACATTATATGTAAGCGTGTACTCTTTGGAAATATTAGTAGAATTATAATTAGAAAAACTCAAATATTTATGGATTTATCATTCCCCAGATATTTGGTAGATGTATTTACTCTAAGCCATGTTTACAAAAATCTTTATGCAGAAGCTGCATGCTGATGACACAAACAGACTTGGCTCGAAGAATGAATTGAAGTCACCATAAATAAAGAGCTCTCATCTCTAACCAAAAATTCCCATGCACCGATAGCATCCCTAAAACAACGCCCGTAGTCCCATTTTGATCAGTCTGTCGACCCTCGTGGCCCTTATTCATAAAGGGAAGGTCTTATGTTTTAAAAGAAGGATAGCACTTGTGTTGACTGACTGCAACCAATCATTTTTAATTACATTGGTAGAATTTCTGAAAGCATACCACTTCATCCTTCAATTTCATGAGGTGTTTGAAGGGAGGGGCATATATTTGAGGGGGATTCGAAAACCAGGAACTCATGTGAGATAATACATTTGGCATTCTGAGTAGGTTTCACATCTAGCCACTAACTTCCCATGTACAGCCATTGACATGGATTATTCTGAGTGAGTGTTGGGGGAAGGACCTGACCTGTCTTTGAGAAACGGGTGACAAGAGTCTGGTTTTGACCGTATACCATGCATCCTTCTATGCCGTGAGGATAAATTCCTTCACACCAGCGTTGCTTGTGAGTGGAGCCAAGTTGCTTTTAAATGAAATATGAACTGCAGAGTAATGTTGCGCAGTGAATTACCTGTACAGAAAACTCCTGATAGAGTCTGATTCGGTTGAGGTCATTAACTTCAATTGGTGAAATAAGCTGCAAGTTATCCCTCCCTCATCAGCGGGAGGTGTGATTTGCAACCAGTGCTTAATTTGAGCTGTGGCTTCCAGTGCTCAAACCGGCACTTAATTCTTAACACCAGCACTTGTGACAGCTGCCACAAGGTGGCACTGTCTGGCTAATTTGGAGATGACCACAACAAAAGGTAACTATTCATTAAATAAACATGAAACTGACTCTGACCTGCCTCCCAATCCATTCTTACAGCTTTGGGGGGCCTGAAATAGTCCAAATAGTCACACTTGTGGGAGTGTGATGGTTAGTACTTGTGTTGGTTCTATTGTTGGCAGCATAGCAGGGGCTATGTGTGTTGCAAGCTGCAGTGGCCTCCTGACGAGAGCCCCGGCACCTACTATTTTACAAATTAAGCACTGGTCGGAAGTGACAAAAAATGGCTTTCTACCAACTTTTTGGATAAACTATATGAATACATTGCATCCAAAAGGGTTGAACGAACGTTTGGAACTCAGTTGTTTCCTATAGGTTTTGTTATGAAAATTGTAAACATGCACGCATATCAGCGTACATGGAGTATTGAATGATTTGAATTTATTACTACACATTGGACATATATGATTGGTATGAACTTTCTATTTCTGTTTAAAGTTCACATCCATTGTTTAGACTTACCTCGAATGTTTAAAAAAAAAAATCCTTTGACAACAGGGATGTACCAAATTACCCCAGTCACAAGACACGCAGGTCACTAGATAATTATTGTTTATAAAACGTTCTGGGTGACACTGTGTAATATGTTATCATACCACCATGTGTTCAGTCTACCGACAAATGTGCAAAATGAAGGAGAGTCATAACACAATGACACGTCATCTTTATTAGACAGTCATTATATACATCATCGACTTTCTTTACCAGTATACAAGTAGTGGTATCTATCTTCATTACATAGGTTACCAGCATCTCACATGATCACACTGAAACATACACTAGGTTTCCACCTTCATTCCATCCAACCTGTTTATATCGGGTTCCATTTTTATTCATCAGCGTAATTTTCCATTAATTTTCCACGTTTTGTCTCTAGAAGCACTGTCTTGTACTCGGGTATTCCATATCAGTCTCGTAGTTTCACAGGCTTTTTTCTTTCAATTAACTTTATTGATATCTTCTATCTCTACACATCGCGAGTCATATACTCGCGAGGGACCCTTTTCTTGGATATCTTTTGTGAAAATGTTTCTCGTGGAATCTTAATACCTTTTGTTAAAAATAAGGCTCATTCACATTGATTGTATCATTTAAACATCATCAGTTTACTTACATCATATTATTGTTGACTGTTTCAGTCTTTTTACACTGTCAGTCATGATCACATGTCTCGCACTTCCGCCTTTTTTAATAACACATCGCTCGATCCATTTTGTTTCCGATTAAATGCAAGGACCCCAGCGTACAAGCAAATACCATATTCTAACAGTGAGCTTAATCACGATAGCTGCTTAAAATAGTTTGTTTCATTCGGGTCTTCAATATATTAACTAATTTCGACGTTACGTTAACTTTTAGGTTCCAACAATTGGAAAGGCTTAACCGTAAGTTTGACTTAATTTAACTCAGCGCGTACACTGCCGGTTGTAAGACACATTCGGCCGACCAGCACACCCTTATTTCAATTTTAGTTTTTTCGCTCTTTTTCATCTACAGATATTCGTTTATATGGATGGAATGTAAAATCAATTAGTGAGTTACCTTATTTCCCTACCTGTTCGGTTTTCTAAAAGCGCTTCCGTTGAACTTACTGGGTTATTCACCCTCACCATTGAATCACTTCATTTGCACTCTTATGTATTTTGGATCGCTACACAACGTGAACGGAATGATTATTATTACAAGCACTGTTCATACCCCCTGATATTCACGTAGTTTTACCAACTATACACGCCACTCATTCACTCTGTATTGGAATGCTATGTTGTGAGCACCAGGAACATAATTATGATACACAGTAAACAGGTTAATATGAGTTTTCAGCTGTACAGATCTTTCACCAGAGCTCATAGGAGGTTTAAAGTTTTTGAGCATGTAAAGATGTCACCAAGGTCACCACCTACTTGTAAACAAGAATTACAATTGTTTATCCTGTACCTTTATGAATGTTACCTATTTTATCATTTGTTTTCAGATATTAAGTCCCCCGATGAAGGATTAAGCCCGAAATACATTGGGCAGAAATTAATGAACCATAGTACAAGTCAATTATACTATGATAAAAATAGTACTGAACCGAATTAAAAATAAAACATAACCTTATGAATAATATACGGAAATTTTCATTGAAATTCATTTGAAGGAGTGCCCGTTGGGGACGCTACTCTTGCGAGGGATAACGCTTGTGATATATTTCTACCAACTTTGCCATGTTGACAGAGGACACATTCCAGCTTTATCAGTTCCTGTATCCTGATAATGGTGTTGTAAATTCCTTTTGGAGTGGCCTTTGTTTAACTAATTGCTGTTGTTTCACAGTATACCACAGTATGTCCATTTGACACTGTTCTTCATTACATTTTTTTTATAAAGCATGCGATGAAGTGCATTTTTAACTGCCGTCCAGTATGTACTGCTGGTATGTATTCTAATTGAGGACTACAGTTGTATTTGTTAGTTGATTTAGTTTCTATGTCTGGCTTTTAGCTCTCTAGTTTGCTTTCAGTGTTCTTGTATGTCGTTATATTTGTGAACCAATTTTGTCTGTATGTCCAGCTTGTATGGCTTTCTTGTGTGCTTTCAGTGGTCTGTCTGTCTGTGTGCTGTCTGTCTGTCTATCTATCTATCTATCTATCTATCTATCTATCTATCTATCTATCTATCTATCTATCTATCTATCTATCTATCTATCTATCTATCTATCTATCTATCTATCTATCTATCTATCTATCTATCTATCTATCTATCTATCTATCTATCTATCTAGCTATCTATCTAGCTATCTATCTAGCTATCTATCTATCTATCTATCTATCTATCTTTGCAACTCTGCCTGCCTGTCTACCTGTCCGCCTTTCTATCTATCTACCGTTGCAACTCTATCCGTCTGTCTATCAATCTTTGCAACTCTGTCAATCTATTGAAAAGTATCTATCTATCTTTGCAGCGCTATCTGTTTTTGCAACAATGTCTTTGGAATACTATCTATCTTTGCAGCACTGTCTATCTATCTATTCAACCCTCTCCATCTATATGTCTTTTCAAGCCGCTCTAGCTATCTGTCGTTGCAAGCTTCTCTATTTATCTGTCTTTGCAAGCCTCTCTATCTACGTGTAAGAAAGCTGTACAAAAATATTACAAAACAGTATTTGCGAGCGGTTGGGAGCCAATTTCAAACAGATTGACTTTTTGTCTGGTGTTAGCCAAGACCTTTGGATTTGACTAAAATTGTGTCTATAGCATAGTTACTAAAGGGAGTTTTCAGCAAGACTTCATCTATTAGTCTGTTGTTGTGTCAGTAAAATTTGTGTTCCCGGTTAGCAAACTTCACTTTGAGTTGCACAACCACGCACAAAGTAGTCCTCTTCAGAGTCGGAGACTACTATGGTAATGTGTGCTTTTTAAATCCCCAAAAATTATTTTTGACTTTAGCCAAATATATTTTTAGATTGGTAATAACCTGGTTGCTTCCCCAACAACTAAAATTTGCACAAACCATGACACAAAACCAAAAGACCGGCGGCCAACGCTAAACCTATCGCTTTGCCAATGCTTGTATAAAGATGATGTCTGTGAACAGGTAAGTGAATGGCATACACTAGCCAGGGATTTTCCGATCAATGGTTAATGCTGCAGCAGAGCCCGCGAGAGGCACAGTGCATCTGAAGGTTTTGATGGTGGTTGAGAACCTATGTGTAGAATTGCTTGCAGCCACCCACTGTTGAACAGGCTGTAAGCTACCCTACAAGGCAGTCTTTTTCCTTACATCTCTGTGCTCATGCATGTGCATGCTGAGAGAGGGAAATGAGAAGCTGCTCACCCGAGCCCATATGTTGCAGATGCCAGTCTTTATTTTCTCTCTGGTCATGCATGCACCTATTTTTTATGTGCACTAACATGTAAAGAAGCATTGAGAAAGCCAGCAGATCTGGGCTTGGAATGCCTGTGATGATTCTTTTATGTTTTATTTTTTTGAAAACATATGCAGTGGGCTTTCAAAGGAATCAAAATTAAAAATGCCAGTGGTTAAAAGGTGATGTGCATATGTTAGCAATAAAAGATGTAAAAATAACAAACAGTAAAATAAAAAAACATGACATGAAAGAATAAATGAAAGCAGAGATTGGCCCACATGCCTTGGGACTGAAATGAATTACTTTTTAGGAGAATGTGCACAAGCAAAATTCTGTCATTCACAGTGAAGAGAGTTAATGCTGACCCACTGTCTTGTGTTGTATTAAGTGATGAGTGGAAGAAAAATGTGAAATACACTTTTTAAAATTCTGATGGATGAAGAAAGCTGACGAAAACAGCTGAAGTACATAAAACAACCAACAGTGCCCCCCAAATATCTGTGTCCTGCTTGAGGGAGGGGGGAGCCTTTACTTTGCAGCCTTTACAATGCAGGGCCTTTACCATGCAGGTAAGAACCATGCAGGTTAGTATTTGTGCCTTATCCACACAACACTTTACTATGCAGGTAACTATTTTTTTTAATAACAAACATGTTAATTTACTTTTTATACCATTTATAAAAATTGATTTTATGCTTTAGGGATGGGTAGAGATAAAGAGAGCTAAAAGTGACTTTATGGTTCAGGGGTGGGTAGAGGTAAATCGAGGTGAGGGTTACTTGATGGTTCGGGTGGGGAGGTGAGGATGACTTAAATATTTGTGGTGGGTAGAGGTAAAGGCAGGTGAGGGAGACTTGAGAGCTCAAGGGTCATGAGAGGTAAAGGGAGGTGAGGGTGACCTGAGGGTTCGGGTGGGGAGAGGTAAAGGGAGGTATGGGTGACTTGAGGGCTCAGGGTTGGGAAGGGTAGAGTTAAAGGGAGGTGAGGGTGACTTGAGGGTTAAGGGGTAGGTGGAGGTGAAGGGAGGTGATGGTGACTTCAGGGTTCAGAGTGGGGAGGTGAGGATGACTTCAATGTTTGAGCCGTGTAGAGATAAAGTGAGGTGAGGGTGACTTGAGGGTTCGCGGTAGGTAAAGGTGAAAGAAGGTGAGGGTGACTTGAGAGTTGAGGGGTGGGTAGAGGTAAGGGATTTGAGGGTTCAAGGGTAGTTCGAGGTAAAGGGAGGTGAGGGTGGCTTAAGGGTTCAGAAGTGGGTCGAGGTAAATGGATATGAGGGTGACTTGAGGGCTCAGGGGTGGGTAGAGGTAAAGGAAGGTGAGGGTCACTTCAGGATTCGGAGGTGGGTAGAGGTAAAGGGAGGTGAGGGTGATTTGAAGGTTCGGGGGTCCTAAAAGATAAAGGGAGGTGAGGGCTCAGGGGTGGGTAGAGGTAAAGAGAGGTGAGGGTAACTTCAGAGTTCGGGGAGGAGAGGGGAGGGTGGCTTCAGGGTTGGGTGGGTAGAGGTAAAGGGAGTTGATGGTGGTTTGAGGGCTCAACAGTGAGTAGAAGTAAAGGGAGATGAAGGTGACTTGAGACCTCAGCGGTGGGTGGAATTAAAGGGAGCGAGAGTGACTTTATGGCTATGGGGTTGGTGGAGGTAAAATCAGGTGAGGGTGACTTGAGGGCTCAGGGGTGTGGAGAGGTAACAGGAGGTGAGGGGAACATGAGGGCTCCGAGGTGGGTAAAGGTACAGGGAGGTGAGCGTGACGTGAGTGATAAGGGGATGGCGGAGGTAAAAGGAGGTGTGGGTGAACTGCTTGGGCAGCAAGATATGGTACTGTCTGTCATTGTACGGTATAGTATAGTATTGCATGGTATTGTGGAAATCGCAGATAATCTGTTAGCATGAACTGAAGCCATCTTGTTTGTGGCATCCATTTTGTCACCTATGTAATTCTTCCATCCTCTGCTGCTCGTCTTTTTTCACACACAGCACGCTTCGGACTGCTGCCAGCGCGCTCCTGATGTGATTCATTCACCTTGAAAATTCTTCTTGGCAACTTCTCCCGGGTCAGTCACACGCCTAGGGTTAAAACACGCCGCAGAACACGGATTGCTAGCGGCTTTTCTACAATTGACCTTGGTTCCGTGGAAATTGTCCACACATCGCCATTGCAACGACTGATCCGTCTTCAACACGGACGCTCTCCCGTAATTACTGGGCTCCTCGGCCAATCCTGCAGGCCCTTACTATGATCCCGCGTAATCTTACATGCTCACACTTACATTGTCCTGATGATGATCTTGACTAACTAAGAACGAAACGCCGTCGACAATAATGTCAAAGTTCCCTTAAACATTGTCTAAACCAATTGGGTTCTTTTTGGCCTGTTTTTCAATGCGATGAAATGTTTTTAGTGTCACTGAGCACTTCACTTCACGCACCCTCACTTTTGTATATGTGAGCACTGTATATACAATATACACTCTGTCGGAAAAGCAAAAATGGTAGGAATGGAAGCAACTCCATTTTATGATGTTAATAAAATGTGATGTCTTCCTCTATTTTCCTGTGTCCTTGTATACGTTCCGTAATTGGATCTAATTCAGTCTCCGTTATCATTAAATACTATTGAATTTTTTCTCAAATTACTAACTGTAGCTCCGCTACTCGAGGATTTTTGACCTCACTAGACCATTGTCTTTTTGAACCGTCTTTTTTCCCTGCCTGTGCTGTCTATTTTAGTTAACTTCCTGACTCAGCTAAAAGTAATATGAATGCTAAAGAGTTTGTAGCTGCCAGAACACCTGGTCTCAGACTCAGCTGTCAATCTCTTAGTGCTACCATAAGCACTCCTGCTCCCCCACCCACTTTGCTGACTAAGTGATTTCCCATTTGACCATGTTTGTCGGTATTTATTCTTGTGTAGGCCTGTACCTTCTATTTGTAACTACATGCTTACCAGTGCAGAAAACTCAGTATAAAAGGCCCATGGTCTGTGTATTCAAGCCACTACCTCCTGGAACACTTGAGGGTGTTGTATGGACGTGGTCTCACTCATGAGTGAATAAACTTGTTCTTTGAATTCCCGCTTCAGTGCCAATCTCTTCTTTGTTGGTTTAAGGACCCATGGACAGATAAGGGTGAACCCCTGCACCGGTGGTCCCTTAAAAAGGCTAATTTCCACAGTATGGTATAGTCTGTTATTATATAGTATGGTATGGTTTGTTATTGTATACTATGGTATGTTACTGTCTCTTATTGTATTGCATGTATGGTGTGGTATGTCATGGCCTGTTATTGTATAATATATGATGGTAAAATTATGGTATGACATGTAATTGAGACGTACAACCTATGAACTGCTTGCACCACACGTACAAATGCATTGAGACAAGTGCCAATATCACAAGCTGATACAACTTAAAACATGTACCTTACCTTGGCTTCCCTATATGGGGTAGGAAGGCAGCAATACACAGAATGTAACCAAAACAAGGATGTGTCATAAACAAAAATACCATTAGTTAATGCTGAAAAATGTAGCTTTATTAAATATAATAAATTGTATTGTCATGTGTCTAAGAAAATACTGGGCGGAGAAACGCAGGTTACTGGAAAGTGACGTTTTGAAAACTCTGGGAAGCAAACAACGAGCCTGGGGAGATGTTGGCTCAAGATGAAAAAACAAAAACTGAGACTGCGCGTTATAGGAGCAAGTTAAAAGAACATACAAACAAACAGTACACACTCACAAATAAAAAGGTACTACAATCCAAGTGCAAGCAGCATGGAAGAGCACTAGTTAAGAAATCAATCAGTACTGGGTCCATAGTCAAGGGAAGAAAACAACAAAAAGAAGACTGAAAAGGGAATATTAAGAGTGACAACGAATGCCAGCCAATAGAAAGTAATGAGTGGGCCAAAAGCCTCTTTTAAAAGAGCTTGTTGCAAACGACAGTGTATACATGCAGTGTCAGGTAAGACCTAAAAATGTAGGGGCAGATTTACAAGCCCCATGCGCCACATTTACGCCGCCATTGTATCACTTCTGTGACTCAGCGGTGGTGTAAACCATGCGCCACGTTGTGCCTTATTTACAACGTGACGCATCTAGGGAGATGAGTCACATTCTAAAGCCCTGCGCCACATGAAACCTGCGTTAGGTTTCATGTGGGCGTTCCGGCGCAGGGTGGGCGTTCCGTCGCAGGAACGCCTCGGAAAAGTGACGCAGTGAAATCTACAAGATTTCACAGAGTCACTTTTACGTCCATGCTACGTCAAAACCCTGCGCCTGCTTGAAGCAGGCGTAAGGAGTGACGCAGCATGTTAGGCATAGGGCACCCCTTACGCCACAGGATGCGACACGCATCACCCTATCCTTGCGCCACGGTGCACCGCATTGTAAATGGGATGCATTCATGGTGGTGCAGGGAGGGAATTGCGTGTCCATTTGCAGGGATGCGCCAGAACTCATAAATCTGCTCCGTTATATCTAACGGTGCTGACAAAATATCCCTCTGTCTGTCCAATGTGTGCTTTAGGCTCAAGCTCTGGGAGACAGCTGTAGCTGTACCCATCCTAACCTAGATAGTGAGCAAGGGTAAGCGCAAGCCCATGTGCATGCCTCCTGCGATTCTAGAAGGCCGTTAATGCAAGTGGTGCTCAAATACTTCGTGCAATGAACTTTCCTGTGTCATATGAGGGAGGTCATGTGGTCTAATGGCTAGGCCTGCTTACCTTGGAACAAGGGGAACCAGGTTCAAATCCCAGCCTCAGCTCAACACCCTGTGATCGTGGGCAAATCACTTAAACTCCATGTGACTAAAACGGAAAATAAATGTATAAATCGTCTTGTTCTGGGGTAAAATGCTCTAGGCCCAGTTTTGTCTAATGAAAGAAATGCCCAATAAATAAATTAAATTAGCTGCAAGAAGGAAAGAATCCACATTATTATGGCATGCCATTGAAGTACTGATTTGTGGCCTTTAATACTTTACTTTTAATAACCTCAAGTTCCCATCTGCCAAAGTAATTTCTTTTTAGATAATTGGAGTACAGAGTTCACCTGCCTTAAAGTGGCTCTAACAGGACCCCACACAACCCCTGAGTGCTGCACTTTGAGATTACTGTTTTTTAGATGTATGATGGTTTCCTTGGCTTTGTGGGTAAAAGTGCATCCATGTCTTTACATGGAGCCTCTTAGTAATATGATTGAACCAACCCGCTGCAGCAACTAGCCTGGGGAACGTGCATACCAGTCGACATCTTTACTAAACAGTGCGGATGAAGTCAGGTGTGTAAGAGGGGGATCCCTTTAAAGTGAATGGAGAATAAACACTTTTTTGAGGGATGATAAAGGTTTCAAAAGCGATTGACCCCATGAAATTCGATTGAGGCATTTTGCGTGTCAGGCAGACTGTCGCAGCTGGCATGGCTCGCGGGTGGGGCGGTGAGGGGTGCGCGGGTAGATCGCAGGGGGTTTATGTAATAAAAAAAAAATATTAAACTTACCTTTCCGCCGGCTGGGTCCTGCATCGTCTCTGCTTCTGCTCTCCTGCTCACAGGAACAGGAAGCAGAAGCAGGCAGCCAGGCTCCCTCCCCTAAGCTAATCCCAATGCTGCAAGGAACGCTGTGATTGGTCCGGACGCCGCCAAACCAGCGGCTTATGAGGAGGCCATCTTCTCAATGCAGCCTACATGGAGAAGGGCACAGTGTGCATGGCTGGTTTGGGCGGCCCCAGAGGGCCGACCAAACAGTCTTTGCGCACTCGGTGTGGGCGAGCACACCACTCCTCCCCTGCCTGCTCGCAGAGCAGCCCCGCCCACCCACCTGCCCAAAAACAAACATAAAATGGTAATAACTGAGAGTTATTACCATTCTATGTTTCTGCTTCTTGCGCTGCTAGTAAGCAGTGGGGCGACGCTCCTCTGCCCCTGGAGGAGCCGCCCCTGCAGGCAGATGAATAGAAGGGAAAAAAAGGGTGACACCCGCCAAATGTAGAACAGACAACTATGAGCACATGAGGACTCTGAAAGACCCACTATGAACTGCATTACCAGCGACCAGCTGTGAGAGGTCCATGACCTGAACTACAGTCGTAAGATGTTTGAATTTTAGAAATGCGATCGACAGCCTTTATCATTGTTTCGAACTGTGAAACTGAATCTAGGTCTGGGTAAAATTGTAATTGTTCTGGTTAAATTCCGAATTTTGAATTATGTGAAATGTATTCAAATGTCGCGTTATGCACTTTCGTATAACTTCTTTTGGGGTGAACACGCACAATGTATAAAAATGTCCCACGAGCTAGCACTGGGAGGCCGGTTCAGACACATATGGTCTCCTCGTGTTCAAAAGGGCCTCCATCTGATACCTGGCATGACTTGTTTATGCAAGGTACGCACTGGCATAAAGGAAAGTTATGCAAGATACTGGCAAACCACATTTCACTATGAAAGAGTACTTTCTCATAATTTCATGAAATCTTCATGAAAATGTGTGAAATTTCAAGAGAAGAAGTCATGCAACATGGCACACCCCTAGAACTTGTTCCATAACTTCCCCATCACCAGCTGAAGGACTATACCTTGAACAGGGCCACAGTAATCAAAGTAGAGAACCCCGGAGCCTGTATTTCTCGTGTTTTGCAAATATCCTAGTTTGGTATGGTGGAATCTCGAGTTTGAAGCGTGCATCTACTTTTCCACTTCTACTTGACTAGTGATGTTCTCAAGAGTAATATTTTCCAGCCATTGTTTTTCGGAATATAAATATTTTCGGTGACATTTTTCTTCACATAATTAACCAGTATTGCTGGGCTAATTAATCATAATTGCATTCAGGAGAAGCAGTGTCTCAATACCTACCTAAAATGGCTACTTACCTGGGTATTGGTCTAGTGTTTGAGGTGAAAGTAGTCTCAAATGAATTTAACTCAATGCAAACACCTAAAGTGACGTAGAACCCATGGTGACTGATGTACAACCTGTCCAATGAGCAGTAGAAATAAAGCATTCTCTGGTCACGGACTGTAAAAATAGTAACAAGCACAGTCATTGGCGGAATGAAGCATAGTGTCTCGTGGCAGCGTGGTATGCAAAGGAATAACCCCGCCCATCTAAAGAAAGACACGCTTTGTAAACAATGTTAAACAAAAAAACGAAGGCCTCATAGTCTTTTGCAAGTTTTTAAGTTACAACATTTAATCTGCATCCTTTTAATTTGGTAATTAAATAAAACTTCCTTGACATTGCTATTCTGGCAGTTAAACCTCATTAATAAACAAAATGCTGCTAGCCATTCATAAAGCAAACGCAGTTTGTGGTTACTTCAATACGTCTTCATTCGTCGTGCAGCAAAACAACTCTACGGTTGCTATGTTACGCGTTGTATACACCCTTAAAGCCCTCCTTGCAGTTCAATGAGGAGCGCGTGCACAGTGGCAGAACACAGCTGTGCGGGCAGTCCAGTGAAATGCGCGTGCACAGCTGTACAGCTGTGCTTGCAGTTCAGTGAGGAGCGCGGGCACACTCACAGAGCACCGTTGTGCTCGCAGTTCAGTGAAATGCGCGTGCACAGCCGCAGAGCACATCTGCGCTTGCACGTCAGCGCGGAGCGCGCGCACAATCATAGAGCACAGCTGCGTTTGCAGTTCAGTGAGGAGCGCGTGCATGCTCGGGGCCACACACACAGCTCTTTCTCGTGAGTGCACTTCAAGACATGATGATAAATACGCCGTTAGTGCATGCAAAAATGCCCTTGATGGGCGATGCTCTGAAAACAATGTATGAATTAATGAAAACATATGAATAATTTAGGGTTTACATGAAATAGTGCTATAGACAAAGTGCACAGTGCTGAAGGGAGCAATACACTCAGGGCTGTACTCACGTGCAGGCACGAGGGTGTGTTGTTGCAGAACAGTCAAAGAGCAGAAATAAAGCGATTATGTTTTTTTACTACCTGATAATTTCCATGCAATTTTAAATCAGGGCAAACATAAATGAACAATGTCCAGGGTAATTCGCTGTAAATGGCAACCTGTTAAACATAAAAACAGCTATGAACATTAGAAGGGCCTTGTCTGGGGATAGGTTCCTCCATCAAGAGAACAGCAAAACCCCTTAACGTTGTTGTAATATCCATAAAATAGATTAAAAACGTTATTTGAAATTACTGTTTGCATGTTGTGTGTGTGTGAGAGAGAGAGAGAGAGAGAGAGAGGGCGAGAATGGTATATTTAAGGGCAGACAGAGAGAGAGAGAGAGGGAGAGAGAGAGAAAGAGAGAGGGATAGCGAGAGAGAGAGAGAGAATGGTGTCCATTGGACACCTCTTATATTGCTTGTTTATTTTGGGGCAGGTCTCTTCAAACAAGCATTTACAATGCAATAGGTCTCGCATTACTTAAAGTTTGAGCTAATTACGTTGCATTAATTGGAACGCCAATAGCTCAAACTTTTAGTAATGCAACACTTATTGCATTGCAAATGCTTGTTTATCTCTGCTGACCTGCCGAGGGTCGTTCCCTTATTTACAAATGTAATGTCCAATAAGGGCTGTGGCACACATTGAGGATGTCAATTATGCATGAATTTGTGTCCTTGAGTGTGTGTGCTGCTTGCCAATGTTACACGAAAATCAGACAAAAAATATAAATAACATGTAATACAGCCAAATAATTCCGATGTACACAATATTACTCTAGCTTAAAATGTCCCTGTGACATCACCTGCATTGTTTAGACAAGTGCCAGGGGGGAGCCCCGTAGTAAGAGCTGTGAGCGGGAGACCAGGACATCCCCTTCCATAACAAGCACTGACAAAGCCAATAGTTTGGTCCTTGGTGGAGTGAAAAATGTGTTTTGTGTGACTCTGATGCAGAGCTATCCCAGTGCCACTGTCACTGTACTGTGCATGAAAAACTATCAGTTTACAGAGGGGAATAACAATTTGCTTAAAACGTAATTAGTCTGCCATGCATGCACCAAAGTGCAGCATAATGGACTCTCCGAATGTGGCACAACATTTTTAAAATACTATGCAAGTCCGCGCCATGCTCCATTTAGGAGCACTGTGCAGGGGGACATGGGTGAGGGGGGGGGGTCTTTCAGTGAAACACCAAGTAGCAAGGCGGCTCAACGAGTTAAATGCTCGCATCGGACACCTGCAGGTTGATAGTTCCAGTCCCAGTATGCCAATTGAGACTATCAATAATTTAATGGCCGGTTAATTAAGTCCCATTACAATGGATAATAGTAACAAGTGTTACTCACAGTGCTTAGAGGCAGCAAAAGTACTATTAAGTTAAAAATGCTAATCTGTACAAATTACAATCCTGACCTTATTAATACAGCTCCAGGCCAGAGGTAGGGTTAGGGTGAGGTAATATTAATTTCCTTGCAGACTTTGTCTCGTTCAGTGAACAGTGTTTGCTCCTCCAGTTTAGGTTAAGATCAAAACCTTTGGTCACATTCCGTCCTGCACTTCAAACTGCTTAATCTGAGTGTACCTTCCTAAAGTGCAGCTATAAAAGGCCCCTTTGTGTCCCAAACAGATTTTATCGTCCTCTGTGCCCAAGAATAGAGCGCCATCTCTGCTCGCCTCACAGTTGTACTGAGCTCGAAAGTTCCGGATGCTAAACTGAAGGGATCCGGCTGAGACCAATATCACATTACACCGTGTTTACACACCATGGCACTTGATTGGGCACCCTGGCCACGTGGCACCGATAACAATTAGGCTCTGTTGCTCTTTCATTTAGGTTGCCTTGTAATCCGGTTTTAAAACAAGAAACAAAAGCAGTCAGCCGTACCCTATGCATAAAGAAACAAGCCGGAAGTCAGGCGCCCTTGCCCGGGACGTGGGCGGGGCCTGCTCCGGCAGGAAGAGAAATGGCGTGCCATGCTAACGCGGGGCTCCCATGCTGAAGGGAGAGCCCCGCGGTGGCGACCGGAGTGGAGCGAAGCCCCGGGTTCCAGGAGGAGGCCCGGGTGAAGACTGCGGCGGCCGAGGCTGACTGCGGCGGCCGAGGCTGCCCACGGCAGCGCGGGGCTCCAGGGAAGCCCCGCAAGAGAAGTGCTGCAGCCGCGAGGAGGAGCCCCCCAGAAGAGCAGCCCGGTGAGTGAAGAAGGGCTGGGGGGCTCCGTGTGGGCTATTGTTGGTGCCTGATCGAGGCACAGCGTCCTTTTGGCATTCTGAGCGGCCCCGTCTTGCAGCGGGCCGCTCCAACAGGGCTGACATGTGGTCGGAGGGGGACAGGAGATGTGCACGCCGCGTGGCTGTAAGCGCGTACACCAATTCAAATCCGCTAAGAGCCTGCGTGTGCCCATCTCCTGTCCCCCTTCCGAGGCAAGTCAGCAACAATAGATCTCGCTGGCGAACGCAGCGCTTCGCGCTGCGTTCGCCAAGCGAAACCTAAAAAGGTGTTTTCTTCAAAGTGCAGCTCACAATAGGGACTAATTGGAAGTAGAATCCTTAGGCTTTGGTGATCTTTTTTGAATAAATAGTTAATAAAAACAATGGTGAGGGTCAGTTGAGTTAGGCAATTTGTGACTGCCTCGTTTACCGCATAATTATGAATGTACTTTATTTGCCATATAATTTGCAACATTTATAGATTTGACCGAAATCCCATGAAGAACATTTGGCCTCTTCGCTTATATTTTTTCAACTCAGGCATTGAGTTACACAGAAGAATTCATTCCCCGGGACCTTCTTACTAGTTCATACAACGCAAAGAAATCTCCGAATTGTGTTAGTTGAGATCATGCATTATGAGTAACAACATCCATGTAAGGCTTATAATAGTGCTTTAGCGAGCAAGGGTATCAGAAAGGAAACTATTGTCAGTACAATGAAGAAAAAGTTCACGCAGACACTCACACTCACACTCACATTTGTCTCCCTCGCCATGGTGAAGAGCTGCCATAGTGTTAATGTGTTGGTCTGGCTCGACAGCACAGCTGTCAGTGACACCTGTTGCCCTCTTCAACCACTCACTACCCCAGAGGAG
This sequence comes from Triturus cristatus, assembly GCF_964204655.1. Taxonomy (NCBI): domain Eukaryota; kingdom Metazoa; phylum Chordata; class Amphibia; order Caudata; family Salamandridae; genus Triturus; species Triturus cristatus. The sequence goes on from NC_140591.1 coordinate 1,531,938,618, forward strand.
TGTTTCAGTCTCATCTTCATGCTGTCGACTCTTCGGGTGTATTATCAGGGTCGGCCCCTCCTTTGTGGCGGAGGAGCGTCGCCCCACTCACATTAGCCCCAGAAATGAAAAATAAAATCTTTATTCATTGCCATATTATTTTTCATCCCCCGTCTTGAACAGAGCATCAGGACGAGGCGGGCCTGCTGAGTGAGATCAGCAGGGAGGAGGGTGGGCTGTCTATGCACTGTTTAAAGTGCGCATGTCTTTTTGGCTGTCTGTCTTGCAACAGCCAGTCACACATGCGCACTTTAAACATCTCGAACCCAGCTATCTTAAGACAACTCGGTTAGAGCAAAGGCAGTTTGGAGTGCTGAGAGAGACAGTTCTCTCCAATCGGGGCGCTGTTATCATGCTGCATGGGAGCAGTGCCAGGATTGGTCAAGGGAGTTGCAGCATCCAGTTCCTGGAAGAAGAGGTCTGAAGCGGAGAACGTCTTGTTTGTCTTCAGGTAAGTGTTTTTTTTAAGCATTATTTTCATGCGTGCCCGCCCCGTAGATCCAGCCGCCACTGTGTATTATTCCGTCTCCTAGGAAGTGCTTCCATTGAAATGCATGAAGGACTATTTCCCATTAGAAAGTACACTCAATGTTCACACTTCTCGTCACCATGAATTCTTGATCTTATCTGTATTGAAAGAGCAAGTGGACCTTCTACCCCCTGCAACCCGCACCGCACAACAATCTTTCATGGAACGCAACACAGCAACTAAAAATGCTGCATTGTGTTAAAGGGAGGGAGTAAAACAGGGCAAAATCTCCTAAAATATGGAGTGGTTTCTCTTAGTCCCTGCACTGGCACACTTCAGGCAGCCTTACACGATGCACACACCCTTGCACCATAGTGCAAGGGAGTGTGTGTGACGTCCAGCATAGATTATGCACTGGAAGGACTGGCCTTCCAGTGCAAAATATAAGAATCAATTTTGACTTGTTGAAAAGATGAATGCAATTCCAACGCTGTGTACACTTTCTGGGTGAGAGTGAGTTGAGCAGTTCGAGCTCCCTGGAGTGATATTTTTTAAATCGATAATCCCTTTTTTGGGGTAGTATGTGGCTAACAATTGGTCCAACGTCACGTGAACCACTTTTGGCATTTAACTGTCTGTGCGAAATTCACATAATTTGCTTTTGTATGCAGTTCCGCAGTAATGATGCAAAATAGTACGATATGCAAAACCTGCATTTGGTGCTATATTTCGTCACTGCATGTCAAGCAAAAGATTGCAAAAAACAAGTGCCGTGAACAATACCAGCCAGCATTATGGTTATTTGCATTGCTCTCGCACTTCTGCACGAAATTGTGACGCAAGCGTATCATGATTTTCACCATGTGGAATTTTGCATAACAAGCGTAACGTGAAATTCTCAAAATTGTGCAAGATTATGCCAGTTGAACAGACATTTCTCATCGGTCTGCAAGGTTTGAAACAACAGGGCATTGCATTCTGTTTTTGTAGTTTCGCTTTTAAGATCGTCCAACCAGCAAACAAGGCAGGTTAGCTGTTCTGAACGCTAAATGACGCAGTTCCATGGAACTCAGTTGACAGTGCAGTGCGATGTATTGAAAAACGTACCTCCTCCTGCACTCACCAACCTGAGTAATAACTCAGGCAGAAGACGCTCTAGCAAACTCAGCCCAGTTTCCTCATGAACTTATTTTCATTTTTTTCCATTAACTCCCTCTTTGAAACACTCATTCACTTGCTTTGTAAAATATCAATGCACTTAGTTATTCTTTCATTCATCCGTCTATTCACAAATCTGTCCAACCTTTGCCAGTGTTCCACATTCATTCAGTCTCTCCAGCCGTCTCAAACATCCAGGAAAAAGTGTCACTCAATGAAGAAGCACTTTCACTTGGAAAGGCTTCAGGACTCTTGGCTTTGCCAATGCTTAGTACATTTGCTAGTTTGCTTGATGCAATATCCGCATGCAGCTGAAAGCCCTTCTCACTTGGCACAATCTTCGCCTTGAGAACATTCGGGTTTCTGGTTATCTGCCGTCTACCATAACAAGCCCCAGATAAGTAAAAACATGCCTCGCGCACAACTGCGCCACTTAAACAGAACACCCACAATGGGATCGGAATTGCTATTAAAGGTTGGACCTGTGTTCCTGGGGTTACTTCGAACTGGACAGCGCGTGCTGATGCCTTTTCAGCAGAACATATTATGCAAATGTTTCAGTCCCTGACAAATCCACAATTCCACTAATAAAACCTGTGCACGGCTCACCTTGCAGCTGTAAACAGCATAACAAGGTCTAATTTGTTTACGTTTGTTTTTGTATAAAATGAAACCCAGTCATTACTGACCATGAAGCCTGGTGACGTTTGCATGAGAAATGAGTTACTCTCCTGACCTCTTCCTCTGTGTAAACGTTTTACAAATAAAGCAGAAATGGATGCAGGGGAGGGGCGCATTGTAACAGAGTGGAAAGAATTCTATACCGTACTATACTGTATTATACTATATTATAGCCTTTATAGCCCGCCGTAGCGGGCTATACCGGCTATTAAAGTCCAGCTGCAGCGTTAAAGGCCCGAGCCGAAGGCGAGGGACTTTAACAAGGCAGCGGGACTTTAATAGCGGTATAGCCCTGCTATGAAGGGCTATAAGGCTATTAGAACATTCTGCCACTAGAGGGCAGAATGTTCTAACAAATTAAACAAAGGCCTCTCGAAGCTCGAGGGGATTTAAATCCCCTCGAGCTTCGAGAAGGCTTTGTAACACATTGGAATGTTGCTCCGCGGGTCTTTACCGGCCCGTAGAAGCAGGCAGCACTCCATTGTCTACAATGGAGCTCCCAACATTACAATGTTCTAATATACAATACTATATTATACTATGCTATACTGTACTATACACCACACCATACTATGCTGAACAAGACTACTGTACTATATTATACAATACTATATTATACTAAGCTATACTGTACACACAGCATATCAGACTAAACTGTGCAAGACCACTGTACTATATCATACTATACTATATTATACTACTCTATACTGTACTATATACCATACCATACTAAACTGTACAAGACTACTGTACTATATCATACTATACTATATTATACTACTCTATACTGTACTATATACCATACCATACTAAACTGTACAAGACTACTGTACTATATCATACTATACTATATTATACTACTCTATACTGTACTATATACCATACCATACTAAACTGTACAAGACTATTGTACTATATTATACTAAACTATACTATATTATACTACGCTATACTATACTACATACTTTACCACACTATACTGTACAAGACTATTGTACTATATTATACCATACTATATTATACTACGCTATACTGTACTAAATACCATACCATACTATACCGTACCAGAATACTGTACTATATTACTATAATACATGGGGATCTGTAATCGCTGTATAAATACACGTCTCTAATTTCTTTATAAGCGGCGTCTAGTGGTGTACTTAGTCACCGAACAGAAAGAAAATAAGTTATTACAGTCCAGTTCTTCCCTCACAATGCCTTTCTGCAAGCAGCCAGCAGCCAAGTGAAAGGCATGTTGGGTCATAGCGCATAATTGAAGCAGGTGTTTACAGAAAAGAAAATGGAATGTTGCTTTTCTTTCTTCTGCTCTATTTTAATAGCTTACAATGACAAGAAGGAGGGTTTTTTTTGCACTTCTCAGATAGAGAGAAGCTAGTATCGTTTGCATGTTTCTACACATCTGAGCTACTGCAGCTTTGTTTTTTAAACCTGACCTGTATTGAACTGTTTCTAATATCAGTTTGCAACAAATATCTAACAGGTTTCTGATGTGTTTAATTTTGCACTAAAGGTTTTATTTTTATTCTTCATGTTTGCAAACATGCTCATGCTTTCATATGAAAGAGCTATGCACCAAGGTTTTAAGTGGTTTGTGCGAAAGGTGATGGTGTGACCATATATTATATGAGCTAAAGTACCCCCTGGTGTACATGATAAGGATATTGCAAGTCACTTCGGAGTTCCATAACCCCATAAAGGAACTCAGCCTTCGGTCTCATTCCTCTGTATGGTTATGGAACTCCTCAGTGACTTGCAATATCCTTGCAATGTGCAGCAGGAGGTATTTTATCCTTTATACATCATAGTGCTATGCTATACAAGAACCATTGTATTATATTATACTATACTATATTACAGAACTATACTATGCTATAACATATTATACTACACTATACTGTACTATATACCATCCCATTCCATCCCATACTGTAAGTACCCAGTGTATTATACTATGCTATATTACACTGTACTATACTACTCTATACCATAATATACTACACTGTACTAGGTACCATATTATACTGTAAGAGACCATTGTATTATATTATACTATACTACGGTATACTGTACTATATTACTCTATGCCATATTATACAATACTATACTGTACTATATACCATAACGTCCTATGCCATACTATACTACACCATACTATTCTCTACTATACTATCTTATATACTGTACTATACTTTACTGTAGTATACAATACTGCACTATACTATATTATACCCTACTCTACTGTACTGTGCAATACTTTAGTGCACTGTACTACACTATATTATACCATACCGTTCATTCAGACTCATAAAGCCATTGAGAAATGTAGTTAGATTGCCTGGGTGATATTTTATGTTATACTTCCATGTTACACATCCTGCCTGATATACTATCAAATAACGCAACATTTCATATAACTGTTTTGCAAGTGATATAGCTTAATGAGTAGGTGCACCTACTAGACAGAGCGGCAATCAATCAAAGCATGTCATACCAGGCCTTCATCCCTCCTTGATGGGTGCACTGTAATAATAACCAATGATTCTGAAATATTTAATTTACATCACACTGATCTTACATGGCACCAAGTATACATCTTATTTACATAATTGGTAATGTATGCATGCTGTTATCTACAAACCTTCTTGGGCAGTGGGGGAATATGCATTACTGTATTGTCATCACGAACTGTGACCCACACATGTAATTCTCAATAGAGTTTAATTTGAGACCTATATTATATATCAATTTACTAAGAGAATATACACTATATACTAACAGGAAAAAAAATCCCTTTTCCCGAATTCTCCTGCACATTTTGGAATAACCATTAAGCTATAAACATTAATGAACTGTATGTCTAAAAACAGGGCGTGACGACCAATAATTTAAAAAAGCAGTAGTTGGTGTCACAGTGTACGAAGATCACATTGTCAGTCTCATTCTGTAGCCGGGAAAGTAGAAAGTACACTTTTCATAACAGATAGTCTCAAAGAGTGTGTCTCAAAATTTGTAGTATTCACAAAAACATTCTTTGTATAAGAAGACATAAAGCCAAAATAATATGTAGCATATAGCATGAGATATCCACAACTGAATTGAATCAGGATATTACAAGTCACTCAGAAGTTCCATGGCCGTAGAGAAGCACGAGCCAACTTTCCAAGTACCATGGAACCCAATATGACTTGCAATGGCCTTGTTCTGTTCATCCGGGAGTACTTTATTCCCCTTAATACACAATGTTTCAAAAATGTAAAACATAAGTTAAGAGAAGTATCAAAAAAGGAGTGTACACACTCTCTTTCTGAACATCTATTAGATGTGGTATTCAAAAGCAGTCAATGTGGACACTATTAACTGTAGCAAAAAATGATAGCGAAAAATAGGCAAATGGGCTTCTAAAATATTGTACCATTGCACAATATTTGTTGATATAATTGCTAATATTGCTGTCTAGCTCTCAGTTAAAGTCTGATGAAGAAAAATAATTCCCAGTCCCCGGCAATGAATTATGGTGTACCCCCCATCTTCAATCACTAGCACAAATTGAATCCTGTTTTGGGGAGATTGTGACATACCTTGTGGCATGTAATGAATTGTTTTGTGTGACTTGTGACATTATTTTTATATAGCTCGTGAGTGCTGACATCATAAACTCGCTTGCAATGAGAAGCTTGGTGATGACTTTTGTGTAAGTTTACAATTTGTTTGCTGTTCACAAACTCAGAGTTAATTGTAGGTTTACGACTGCAGAGACTCCATAGTCGGGGTGGAGAATTCTGCACACAAAAAAGATATGAGACTGGCCTATCAGAGGTTGTGAATAGAAAAAAATACTAAATTTACACAAACGTGTACGTTTACCTTTGTGAATCAGGCCTAGAGAGTAGATTTGAGTTCATCTCTCTGGCCATCTGCTCAGCGATAAAAGCTCCATCCCTCTTAGTAAATAGATAGTTAATTATTAGATTGAAATTAATTGTTGTGGGCCGAATGTAGCAAATTTAATTGGAAAAACCTGATGGAGGCCGCCTGTCCACATAACATGCATCCGCGCTATGTAGAACACTGCCATTTATTTTTTGGGACATTGTGAGCTGGTAAACATTGTTGAACAGCATCAAATTGTCAGTGTCTGAATCAGGATTAACAGCTCCAGAATGCTGTCACTGTCTCTATGGTAATGTGCCTAATAGATCTCCATGTACATGCCTATATCGCTCAACCAAACAAAGGCTGGTGCAGGACTAAAGGAAACATTCATTGCACATTTTTTCTTTCCCTCCTTTTTCTCACCTAAGAAGAAGCCACTTCCCCTTTGCACTCATGAATAAAGGGGATGTTAGTGATGCTTTCCTCCATTAATTACATCACTTTCCCAAACTTTTTTGGGTAGATCTGCAGACGTGCAAAAAGGTCATGATTTATATTTGGGCCAAGGTGTCACCTCTGATTAAGCATTATCCCCACGGCCACTGTAGCCATCCCATGAGACGGCCACTGGTAGCTCTCGATTACAGGGTTTGTAGTAGGATCATGGTAGGGCTGTGGCAGGTATCACCCTGGTGGTGCTTGCACAACCATGCTGGTGGGACCCTGTTCTGCCTTGGGGGCTCCAGGGTTTTCTGAGGGGCGCACTTTGAAGACAGGACCTCTCAGGGTTTCTGAAATGCTTTTAACACCTCTGCCCCTCAGCACCAGGAAGCATAGGCACATAAGGATCCTTCACAGCCATGATACCTTTGAAACCCAGGACATTGCACTTTAAAATAGTAAGCCATTATTTTTAACCAAGTAAGATCCCCCCTGATTTTTCTAATCAGACATTCACAGAAGACATTATTAGGCCTTAGACTTCCTGGTTGCAATTGTATTATTGGATAACCACTATTGGCTATTGTGAGAAATGTGGTTACTGGTTGAGGGGGATGAAGTCCTACTCAAGCAGCAACACCAATCCTTGTCAGGGCGAGGCACAAGCAAACCCCATATTAACCAGTGCTCAACTGTCTGGTAACTTGGCACAGAGCTGTCAGGCTTAACTTAGAGACAATGTGTAAAGTATATATGACCCACTTTAAACAGTGATAAAGTGAAAACACATCACAAGGAAAATCCCACCCCACTTTAGAGAAATAGAATACATTTAAATTAATAAATCGAGACCTAAACAACAAAAATCCAACCAGAGATATGCATTTGTAAAGATTCCAGTGAAAATAGCGCCACAAAGCACCAACTCTGAATATCTGGTCTCAGAATATCTGGTGGCGTCGGACCAGGACAAAGTCACAGATTCAGGCTGACCACAATAGAGTATGGGCCAGCTTCAGGGACGCAGTTTGGCCCGCTGAACAAGAGTACCTTAAATCCTTGATGTGGAGCATTGCAATGTCCTGTATTGAGAATGCATTGCGCATCCGAAGAGATGTGTTGGTTCCCGAAAAGCTGCACAGCTGCCATGCAAGGCCCTGCATCGTTGTTGAGGATCCTGTCGATGAGGGATTGAGATGCAAAGTCTAGCATCAAGAATGCTTTGATACCGAAAAGCTGTGAGGCTGCAATGCGAGAGCCTGCGCCGCTGTCAAGACTGCCGTCGACAAGAGATTTGCGATTTGAGGTCCTGCATTTGTGAAGCTTCGCAAAGAGACGCTTCCATGTGGGCTTCAAGGTTGATCTGGAGTCCTTGAGCTGAGAGAATCCTTGCAGCAGAGGTGATGCGTCGGTTTTGCTCGGTCCATAGACGGACTGCCCGAGCACTTTCAGACTTAATTTCATGGGTCCAGGCCTGTTGTTGTTACATTTGGCAGGGTAGGACTCACTGGTGGCAGTGACCAGGGGCTGGGTTCAAGATTGTTGTAACCTGTCCCTGAGGTTCAAGTCAGGAGTCTAGCCAACTAGCCCTGGGAGTCACTTTGGGGTCCTAGATTCAACAGATGCAGGTCCAGTCCATCTCATCCAGGCAAGAGAGCAGCAGGTCAGCAGGGCAGCAGTTCAGCTGAGTGAAAGTCCTTTCAGCAGAACTGCATTCCTTCTTCTTGGCAGGATATCCAGAAGTGTACTGAAGAGTTGGTGTTTGGGGGTCTATTATTTATACCTGGGCCTTCCTTTGAAATGAAAGAAGCTTCTAAAGGTTTCCCTTTGAATTCCTCAGGCATCCTGCCTTCCCTGTCATGGCTCCAAACTAACATTCAGCCCTTTCTGCGGAGGCAGGACATAGCCTATTTAAGTGTAAGTAGGGCTGTGACCAGCTCCATCCTCCCATCCTGTCACTGATGGCCATCCAAGCCCACCCAAGCTCTGTTTTGTGTGCGGCTGTCGAGGAGGAATGCACAAAGCCCAACTGTCAGTGAAACACAGTTATGTGACCCAGAGACATCCTGCAGGCACTACATGGGTTAAGGTAGGAAAATGCCAACTTTCTAAAAGTGGCATTATCAAAATTGTTATTTAAATCCGACTTCCCCCTAAGAGAGGATTTGTCATTACAATTCCAAGGACACCAAACATGAAATGGTTGCCTGTTCCAATTTGGAAGTTACAGCTTATTAAATGTAATAATTTAACTCCAATGTTATCCTATGGGAGAGGTAGGCCTTGCAGTCGTGAAAAATGAATTTAAGAGGTTTTTATTACCGGGACATGTAAAACTTAAAAGCACATGTCCAACTTTTTAAATACAGGGCACCCTGCGATCTAGGCTGTCCAGGGCTTACTCTAGAAAAACTCAGGTGAGGGTCTGGCAAAAGGTTTATTTTGCCAGGTCGAAGTGGCAGTTTAAAACTGCACACACAGGTTGCAATGGCAGACCTGAGACATGTTTAAAGTGCTACTTAAGTGGGTGGCACAATCAGTGCTTCAGGCCCACTAGTAACATTTAATTTACAGGCCCTGGACACAGGGAGTGCCACTTTACTAGGGACTTAAAAGTAAATTAAATATGCCAATTGGATATAAGCCAATTTTACTAAATTTTAAAGCGAGAGTACAACCATTGATTAAGTTCACAGAATCCCAAGGCCAGCAAAAACAAAGTCAGGATAACAGGAGGGTTGAAGGCAAACGGTTAGGGGGAAAAACACGCAAAGGATGCCCGGTCTAACAGGTATTCAATATATACTTTGCAATTGTGAGTGCTACAGGGTACGCCACAACTGTCATGGGTACTCCTTCTTCATCTAGACAAGAGAGTGAGAACACCATTTTAGTCGATATGAGAAAGTCTCCTATCCACCTGCAGGTCAGAAAGGGGTTGAGGTTTCTAAGAATCATTACCTTCCCACACACAGGAAACTAGGAATGACCTTCCTCTGCTGACAATCTTTGAACTCATATCCCTTGTGCAATGTTTCACTGCATCTAGTATTCCTCTACATAAGTGCCAGTGCATACATGCCTACCTGGACACCTTATGTTTAATCTTAACCTTAACCTTCATACATGTCCATGTGCACACCCACAGAGCCTAGGCAGTGCCTCATCTTTGACACTTTTTTTCTTTAATAAACTCTGTAGTTCCCTCCCCCTTTGATCCATGTTCAGAAGTTTGTGCAGCCCCTTCGATCATACAGACCACCCCAGAACACATATAGCACCGGCGTGATTTTAAGGGGGCATTCCAAGCCATCATAATAATGAGGGAAACACCACGCCTCTCTACCTGTCCGTATTATAGATGTGGGGGCAAAGGCAAAGAGGCCATCAGGAGATACACAGTTAGCGCACCTTTCGAAGATGACTGCAAGAGGGGAGAGGGGGGTCAAGGAACCCCCCAAACACCTCTCTAAAGGCAGGGGCAGTTACTCACTACGCCCACCTGCTGGGGATCACTTTCCTCTTCTAAAGTGAAGACCTTGCACTGTGAAAGAAGAAGCGATGGCTTCAAACAGCAGCTCTGCCTTTCACTAATGTGCTGCATCAGGGTCATTTCTAGTTTGCGGCTGTCTCGAGGCCAACACATTGATTGCAATTGGGGGAACTGCCCAGGCCTGCGCCAAGTGCACCTTTTGAAGGTGAGCTGCAGCTCAGATCAGGGCAGCACACACTTTGTATAATACAGCCCTTGGTGTCTGTTGTGGTCTAAAAGTATTGACCACATTTTGGAAAATTGCTGTCCCATTCAAGCCCTATCATGGTAATTTTTTGTCCATTCCCAGCATCTGCCACATCCTATGGAACAAGTTCAACAACAACAGGCGATCTCTTAGTCTCCGTCTTGTCAGAAATGTTTGCAGGGCCATCAGGAGTGAGCCCGTGACTTCCCCCTATCAACTTTCAGTGCCCTCCCCATAACACTTCTCTTGACCCCAGGACAGTGCCATATTACATGCAGCAGCAAGTCCTTTCCCCCACATCCCCTCTAAGAACTGTTTGGCTGTTTCTTAATAAAAGGTATAGGTTCTTATATGGAGATAATTCTACCAATCACACATTTTTAACCAACCCCCTGCCACATCAAGAATGCTGTACAATTTCAGCCCTGTTCTTGTCCGAGAATGAGACACCCAACTCCATTTTGCATGAGTTCTGCAAGCTCATTGAAGAAGGAATGGCCACCAAGGGGCAGCATCCAGTACCGCCTTTATGTCCGGCATTTAATTATTTTTTATCATTTTGTAAAAACGCACCCGTTCACTCTTTGCCCCAGGTCTAATTGTGTGGTGTAGTCCAAAATGTCACCTCTCCCCCTCCTCTAAGATGACTAATTTGTTTAAAGGATATAGCAGTGTTCTTGCTGAAGAGATCCCCTAATGTCAGGCATCCGTTCTTATGAAGGCCACCCTACCCCGCCCCGGCTGGAAGTCTGAGTTACCAAAGGGGGGGTCAATTGAGGTGGGGAATTGGTCAGTTCTTTCCTGTTCTTTATCAATGAAGACCTCAAACTGTTGAGTATCCCACTAGAGTGTCATCTAAATAGCACGATGGCTCCTCAGTGGCGGCCCTGGACCACTCCCGTATATATCTCACTAGAGATGATCTATTATGAGAAACTACATTTGGGCTGTCTAGAGCCCTCTGTTTAGGGAAAAGAAGGCTCTGCATGGTGCCCCCCATCACCCTCGTCCCTCTGCCTACAGAATTAAGGTAGATCTTTTGTAGATGCTGGAGGAAACGTTCGGGCTCATTGATAGGTGGGATTGGAAGAACAGTACTTGGTAAAACCAACATTTTAATCACACAATTGATCTCAGCAATGACAAATGCACGTTTTGCCATTGTTGCACGTCACTCTTGATTGAATTCAGCAATGACGGAATTTGTGGAGAACAGATGCTTACTACAGGAGATGCTATGAACCCCTAATTATTTTATTAATGTACTCTTTGATCAAAGAGGTGTTTTCCTTCATAGACGAGAGTCAGGGGAGTTATTGAAGCTTACGGCTTCGATTTCATTATGTTTTTCTTTAAACTACAATACCTCTCTGATTACATTTAACAAATCCAGTAGAACTGGAAGTGAGGAAGCTAAACCCGACAATGATACCGGGGCATCCTCAGCAAAGAAAGTTATTTTAAATGAGTGTGGTCTGAGTCTTTTCCCTCAGATCCCTTTGGCATCTGAGACGACGGTTCGAGGTATAGGGCAAACAGTAGCCGAGAGAAGGAGCTGCCCTGCCCCATCCCACACCGAACCACTATCCCAGGGTAGTCTCAGGCATTTATCCCAAGCTTTGCGACTATTGCTATTAATCGACCCAGTCCACATTGATAAAGGCAGCCCCAGGGGCTCATGATATAACTGCTTCTGTGTGGAAGGCCCTCTCAGCATCTAGATAATATTATAATTTTCTTTTTGAACCTGGGAGCTGCATCTATGAAGTGGGCCACTTTCTTTGTGATGTTCATATCGTCGCACAATACAATACAATACATTTGTAAAGCACACAGCTACCTAAAAAAGGTGTCCCGCTGCTAGCGAGAAGTTCCACATTGTTTAGAGACAGAATCTGGCTCAGGAAAAGGTTATTGCAGAGTCAAAAAGAAGAGTTTTAAGCCTTTTTCTGAAAACCATTTTCAATGGACAACTTCTGAAGCCCAGGGGTCAGGCATTCCACAGTCCAGCTGTCTGATAGGCAAAGGACCGACCACCTCTTCTGGGTCTAGCAATACAAGGGGTTTGAAGCAGCTTAAGGTGGTTAGAACGAAGGGGTTATGCATGGGAGAAAAGTTTGAGAGGTCCCCAGAGTTAAATATCTTCAAAGCATAGGCGAGGGCCTTAAACCAGATCCCACTTTTAATCAGTAAACAGTCTATCTGACGCAAATGATTTGAAATAGATCGCCAGGGAGGGAGTTTCAAGATCAATTGGACAGCAGTGTTTTGAATGATCTGAATACGCTGAATAATAAATTAAGGGAGCCCGAGATACAGATTATTTGAATAATCCAGTTTAGAAGTAGTCAAGGCGCGTACAATGGTTTTCTGCTATTCTATGGGAATGAAATACCTCATACGTTCCAGAACAAAGCCCACTTGGTCCACTTGTGCCAGCTGTGGCAGTACTCAATTCATTATAAATTCCAGTATCTTGGGGAATATTTCTACATCACTATGAAGTAGAGAGATCGGCCCTTGTGACCCGCATTCCTCTCCATCTTTCCCTGGTTTGAGAAGGATGGAAAACTGAGTGTCTGCTATGGCTGGAGTAACCCGCTTCTATAGGGCAAAAGAGTTGAGAAGCTTAATATGGGTCAACCTAAACAAGCATTATAACACTGAGACCTAAAAGTAAGTTGTCATTGGCACAAAGTTGATATGTGAAGAAAGTTGATATGTGAAGAGCTCAGCCATGATGCTTCCCTCCTCCATAGTTTAATAGGAATTAACTGTGGAGGAGGTAGGCATCATGGCTGAGCTCCCACAAAGTGAAATCAGTCTGGCACCTAGAAGTGAACAAGTTTACATGAGGAACACTAAGCTTACACATGGTAGCTTGGCACAAGCTGCAAGACCTTCCTCAGGGAAAATTGCTAAATTGAACACCACCACTGAGCAATATCTAAAAACAACAACACCAATACAACATTGCAATTAAGATATAAAATTCAGACATTTAGGCTTACAAGTGTCCAAGCGCCTAATTACCATGTGCTGGAAGTCCCATGAGCCTTGTGTCGGTGGAGGCTTGGTCACGCTCTGTCATAACTTGGGCCAATGTGGAGGATGCATGCCTCCGAAGGGAAGATAACCTAGGCCTCTGAAGATACCCCATTTCCGCTAACTGGAGTGTCATCCTGACTGACCTCCAGGCCTCCACGCAGGCTGAGCTAGAGACACATGGGCCAGTTGACCAACTGCTTACACATGCATAGGTGCACCAACACAACACCTCAAGCTGCGACCTGCACTGTAATTAGATATTTGCAAACTGTATACTGAGCTGCTTGCCATTTTTTTGTAATGATGGAGGAAAACCAGGGGCAAACTGGCACTGTTTGGATTTGAGGCACATCCCTTTTCCTTTTTCCTCTTCCTTTTTCTTTTTTATTATTCTGCGGTTGATGGTTACTGAAGGTTGACATGTTATGAATACGTTTGATGTCATTACCATGCTGTGTCGCGGCCTGGATCGCAATGTACCAAGCAAACAAATTGGATGTATCACTTCAATTTAAATGCAGGCCCTCTGTCTGAAATTGACTTTGTCCGGCAAAGTTAGATCTCTGAGAGATGTGTACAAATGATGATGTCACATTGTATTATTGAATTTCCCAACAAAATTCGCCAACTGAATTGTGATTACACTGTGATTCATTGTGTCCTGATATTGCAATGTTAATGCATACAATCTCTATAAAGAGATTAAACCAAAAAGAGATACAATTCAGAAACCAAACTACTTAAAATGAAAACAATTAAATTTACACCAAAAACAGACAAATTGGATGTAGGGATCAGGAGACATTCAGAAAAAAATGATTTTTGTTATATCAAAATCTTTGGAAGTATTGAAAACGTAAACACTCCAATGAGCCAGCTGTCATTTTTACAAATGGCCACTAGTCGGCGACAATACAATCATTTTTGGCACTGAACTAATGTAATAATGACCCCCTTCTACAGTCCCAGTAAATGATTCTACAAGAGAGCACCTTTTGTCCAAATACTGTCCTTTAAAGACAAAGTTGCACTCCCTTGTTAATGTTTGTATTCAGAAAGCAGCAGATAAAAGTTAATCTCACGAACTTCAGAACTTGTAGGTAAAGTTTTAGGGGATGTTCGTTGGAAAAAAGACAATGAGAGGAAAGCTGTTTCCCATTTTGAGTGAAGCCCACAGACAAAAGTCCAGGTACCACTGACCCTGTGACTTCCCTTCCAAGCAAAGGTAGCTCTTTGTTCCTTGAACATTCAACAGCGTTCTTCTACGAGAAGAGGTTCAATGGAAGCGAGTTACGCCTGGAGAGATCTTAGGCTGTCTCATCCTCACAGGTTAACAAGAGGCAGCTCGTCTGATCCTGAGAATAGCTTTTCAGAGCCAGGAAACCCTCGAGCTGAAGCAGGGGTCGCGCGCCATGGTCCTTCAGTCGCAGACAGGGTTTGTTTGAAGGCTGGCTTCTCATTTCCAAGCAGCACTGGGCTTCCAGAGAAGGTGGAGCAATTTTTGAAAGGTGAACCTAATAGTGATTGGAGAATATTTCTGTGTGAATGAGATTAAAATCCATGCACGTGTATTTACCATACTGCGACACGCGTCCTGGCTCAGCGAGGCAATGCATGGCAAAAGGTATTCCAGGGTCTGTGTGCTGCAGCAATTTAAAATGCCATATTAGAGACCCACCGTGATTCATCTTTCTCCATAGTCATATTCTTCCAAGAGACAGGTAAACACAGCCCCAAAGATCAAAGAGGAACAGGCGACCATCTGAGACACCTCTGCTCACACCCCTGTGGGGAAAGGCCCCATTGAGACCTCCTTCCTTCATCACAGGAAGGCTTTCTGAACCCCTCTGATGGGACAGGAAGGCTCTGCTCAGCTGATTCTTTGAAGGTTTCAGAAGATCCCTTGCCTTCACAGAGAAGGTGGTGCCTGTGACTCCATTTAGCTGTGATCCCAGGGCCATCAATTTCGGGGAAGTTTGTTGAGGCCATCGATACAAATTTGGTACATAAAAGACAGGAAAATGGCAACATTAAAAAGTTAGCTTTGTGGCATATAAAAATAAAAATTCAGTGTGACGATATTTTTTTTCTTCACCTTTATTAGTTATATGCAGTAGCGGCTGGTGCTGTAGAAGAGTGGTGAGGTCGGGAGGGACAGAGGGGGAAAGAAACTTACCTGCAGCCGGCCGCGTCGAGCTGTTCTGCTCCTCTTCTCACAGTCACAGGCTAATAAACACACTGAAGCCAAACCCGACGCTGCTCTCAATTTTATGAGAGAAGCATTAGGATTGGGCTGAGCGCCAAAGATTGACGCTCCCAGGGAGACTGGGAGCCTGTGTCTGCTGTCTCCAACCCAGCAACGCAACTGAGTTGGAGACCGCTCCGTGCACATGACGGTTTGACCGGTTTGAGACGGACGGCCAAACTGTCATGCGCACTGGTCACAGCGTACTACCACTCCTCCTGCTCCTGTTTATTATCGTTTTATTTTTCCTTTCCTGACGTGTGAGGCAGCCGGCGGGGTGGGGAGGGTCGATGCTTTTCTGCCATAGCGGAGCAGCCGCCGCTGCTTCTACGGCAAAGGACCAACATTTCCAGGTAGTTCCTAACTGGAGTAAGCAAACCTCACTTTGTATCACAAAATGCTTCTTTTAGAGCTGCTTGTACACACAGGGCTCCAGGTGCATGGCAGCCTCTGGGTTGCAAGCAGAATGCTCATTTGACCTTGGGGAGTTTGCCACTGTGCAGCTGTAACCTTGGAACAGTTGTTGGTGAATGTGCAAAGATAGCCTAGTTTGCACTGCTTCTATCGAGGTATGAGTGAAGCAACGTAGCTGTTCATGCTGCATTTTGTTCTACAAATATGAGCGTGAAAAGCTATTTTGAAGCTGAGCTTTGGAATTTGACATTGCACCATTTCTGGGTACCAACCGCTGACAAGTACATCAATCACATAGCCAACATGGTTTGCATATTTTAGGGAAAGGCACACACAGTATGTGTCTGTTTGGCAGGTCCAAACTGCACAGAAGTTAAAAATACCAGCTTTCTAAGAATGGTTCCCTCATAATAAGCTTTGGAAATCTCTGCCAGGTCCGTATTACACCTTGGCACCGTCAGGTATTACCTATGTAGTTTCTGTCACAATATTTACTAAACTGGTAGCATGTACTTGCCACATTGAAATGAACACGGCTGAAGTGAGGATTTTCTTTTATTTTTTATTCAAAACCCTGTATCTAAAACCCTTTGTAATATGAACTACACGAACATTAATTATTATCATAAAGGCCAATGCGCAGGTATATCACAGATATAAAGGACGTTGTCTTTTCTAGATTCCTTTTCTAGATGTCCAGCTTGTATCAGGCTTCAAGTTGTAATTTAGTCCTTTTTTATAACAACATCAAATTTCCCATATTAAGAACTCTGACACAGGGATTAGGAAGTAATTCGCCCAGGGTCACACATGAGCAAATGAAGAACACAGGATTGGAACTCGGATCTTTCTGAACCACAGCCAGCACTAACTCTCATCTCAAAAAAACACACTCAGTCTATTAAAAGACTCATAAAACAATAACACTTCATTGGGCCTGCCTGAAAGTTCCGCCACGTAATCATGCAAACGAGGCTAGTATAACTAAGTGGTTTATGTTTTATGTACTCAAAGCTTTATCATTGCAGGCCTTTGAACCCTGGGACAGCAGGCTACTCGTTGTGGTCAATTCCTTACTGTTTTGGCTGTTTATGCCAATCTGCCTTTTAAAAGGCACGCTTTGACAGCACATATAATCATTTTAATAACCTGGTTCATCTGATCTGATTCTTAAAGATGGACCACTCACAGCTATACCACTGAATGTATGAGCGCAGTTCAGAAACCAAACACAAGAGTTGAAAAGATAGCCTACAAGTGAGAGATGTCAAACAAACACACTGGACAACACCATAGGTGTGCACAACTATCTCAAGAGAGAAGGAGCAGTGAGGCTGCCCTGTGCACGGACAAGCTGTGCAGTGAGAACAAATGGCACAGCTCAAAAGGGATGGGGCAGTTTATTTAATGCTGAAAATTGGCAACATTCCCCCCTATGTTCACTGATATTAAAAATGTATCTTACCCCATTTGCATTAACGGCAATAAATTCTCCACTGAATAATTATCGAAAGCTGGTTCGAAATGCAATGTTCTGTCTTGTAAGTTGAGCAGCAAATTCACAAATCTTAGGAACAACAATATACCTGGATCTATGTCATTGATCTTGTTGATCTTGAATATAAACATTGAAATTCCCCAAATTTGAATCGTAATAAGTAAGACTCACAGTGTCAGCCAGATTCACAAAACCCTGGGCGCGCATTGGCAAGGGAGCGAGCAGTCCTAGGGTCCGGCTAATGAGCGTATTTGCATCAAAAACCAACAAGCATGCGCCTGCTGCTGCTATGTGTTGTCTCCCATGAGACACTTTGGCATGGTGAGGGAGATCCTTATAACATCGGCAGCCTCAGGGTACAAGTTCGGGGTACACTCGGGTGGAAGGTGTCCACCCGAGTGTACGAGGTGTCCGAGTATCCAGACTGGGAGCTGCCTGTACCTCACAACTAGATGTAAATGCAGCGGAAGGTGAATAAAAGCACGCAACTTGTTAGCACTTCACAGGCACTTCAGGAAGACACGATTTTGACTTTGTGTGGACCCCGCATATAATAGATATTCATGCACAGTCAGGATGTCAGGTGTGTTACTCTGTCCGAGTGCAAAATAGCAATTTAAATACTAGTAATTTGTATTTCTTTTACAGAGCTATTCTTTCCAATGTAGGGTTTCAGCGCGTTTTACAGCAAACATACACATTATATTGACAATAAATCACACAAGTTTGTAAATCATTGTACAAGGTGTGTCACATACAACAGTGAGGGATACTGGGTGAAGGAGCCGGACATCACCCGTCATAGGTCACTCTGCGATATTAGGAGGATTACGATGCAACTGCGAGTAACAAAAGGATCTCTGTGTTCAAAGCAGTAACCTACTTATCTATCAACATAAAAGAAAATCTGCCATCTGCTTGTTACGCAATGAGCTTTGCAGGAGGCATATTAAGTATGCTACTTTGAGTCAAAACTGGGACTAGACAAAACCCAGATCTTTCCATCATATGTGCAAACCACCAGAGTTATCTTACCATTATTATTATTATTCCCTTAGATTTACTGGAAACTCAAAGATCTCTCCAGCAGGTGCCTTAACCCCATAAGATATTTTAAAATTCTGACTTTGCAACCAATTTAGCAGAACTGATTTACTGCCACATGTCTCTTTGTAGCCAAATTCTTTGAGGCAGAGTTTTACAAAATAAATGTATAAGTTGAGGCCCAGATTTTGAGCTGGAGTTCCATCACTTTTCTGGCACAAACCTGATGCAAAATCTATTTTGGGATCTACAGTGCTACACAAATCCTGTTTGTGTGGCTTTGTTAACAAAAAACAATACTTAACACAAGGCAGCACTTGTCCCTGCCTTGCGTTGCCTTATGTCATGTAGGCATTACAAGAGTGGTGAGTGGACATTCCTCTGCATTCACCCATGTATTTTGATGCAAACCCATATTTACAAGGACTTGTAAACATAGGTTTGCACTAAAATGTTGTCGGCCTGAGGCTGGTGTAACAAGGATAAAGATCTTCATTCCTCCTCCTCATTTCCGCTCTGCGTGTATGCTGCAGCACATATGCAAAGAGGAAATAGCCTCACAGGATAGTTTTTGCCTGGCATCCTAAAAAACAAAACACAAGGTAGCTCATTGCACTGCCTTGTGTTACCGTGTGTCTGATAAGGATTACATGGGTGGTACATGGGCATTCCCTTGCCTCCACCCATGTATTGTGTGTATAAAGAATATACACAGTCTTCTTAAGGCAGCAGCACTTGCTTTCCCGGGATCAGCTCTCGAGTCCCACTTCCCATTTAAAGGATTGTGGTTATTCCCCATTTATGTGAAGTGCCTTTCAATCTAGGCCCACTAGTGAGTGCAAGTCTTAGAAATTGTGCTCTTCGAAAGCCTGTAGCATATCAGTCAGTGCAAGTTGCCCTGAATGCTGCACTGCCCAGTATTCAGTGTTACCCGCTCTTGCCGGAGTGGTGTTGAACAAAATTCTCGATGCTATGGTAGAGGCGCTCCTTCAACTACACGGTAAGCCTCCCTGAATCAGGCAGAAGGTCTTAGGTCCTCCTGGATTGTTGGGTATGTGAATCGTAGCTCTTCTTCCATGGGTAATGGCTTGCTTCTCCTTCACAGCTGCACGCTGCCCCAGGGCAATATCCCTCTCACTTCACCACAGCCGCCTCCTGGCATATGGGATTCGTAACAGCGCACAGAGTGAAACAGCACCTTCAGGTCACAGCATTGCACAATGTGGCAAACCTCTTCTCAACAGAGCAATGCTCCAGGGCAACAGCCCTCAATCATCAGCACGGCCCCTACCTGACATATGGAGGTCACAGGAGGCACACAGGTTTTCTGCATTCAGTTTGTGCAATTCAGCTACTAAATGGACATCTCCTTATCGAACACAAGAGAGAGATTTACCTGGGATTACACAATTTGGTCAAGCTGAGAATCTGGGATCAATCACAGGTTTTCTGCTCTTAATTTCTGCTGTTAGATGGACATCTCTTAATTTATCCCATTTTACTTCAAAGGTTAATGCTTTGTCTTTAATTCTTGGCACAGGAGGTTGGAGTGTGAGTGGCAGGCAGATGCCGCAGCTGCATTTTTCACTTCAAATAAGGACTGCCTGGCATAAACCTGCTTGCTCTTCCAGAAATGTCTAAGTCTGTCACACCACAACAAAAAATGATTTCCAAACTTTCAAAAGTATGTGCTTTAGCTACATTTCCCATCACTAAACGTTGAAGAGCTTGTTCCTTGAAAGGAAGACAAGGTGCTTTTTTGCAGTTCTGGAAGTTTGATTGTGCTGGATATGGCCGTGTTAAATTTTCCTACGTTGTTACCCTGTCGGGGTATGAGTGGTCTTGTTTTCTGCCCTTTCTCACACCTATCTGCAGTAGCGAGGCTGTAAAGTATTGTGATGTACTGTCTTATAAAGGGTATCTTTGCTATTATGATACTCTTAGGTCTGTGAAACTGATGAAATTTAGAGTTATATTATATATGAAATGAATGATCGTGTGTGCATACTTAGGGCTGGCTCCTGCAGGATGAGTTTACAGTGAATAGGCGAGACCACAGGTTAGTGTTATTGTAAACAAGTAGGTCGTCTCCAGTGCACTTTGACAGTGTAACATGTCTAGGATATGCCAAGTTCTTGTTAGCGAGCATAGGCGACTTGTGGTGTCTCTCGCTGTTCCTCACTTGGGTAGTTTTTTAGGTCGAGCATTCAAGACCTCTTGTATATACTTTAGTATATACTTTAGTATTTATACTTTAGTATATACTTTGGTATATACTTATATGTGTATGTACTTTGTGGGCTCTGGAGATCAGCCCTAGGACTTGTCTGCTTACGCTTAGGGACTTTTTTTTCTGTTCAACTGCCTCTATTTAACTGTCTTGATAGAAAACGACCAGCAGAGGTTAGTAAAATACCAGAATTGCTTTCTGCTGAGGGACTTTATTTTTTATTTATTTTTCTGGCAACTGGCTTTATTTAACTTTCTTTATAGAAAACGACCAGCAGAGGTCAGTAAAATACCAGAATTACTTTAGCATTCTCTAGATTCCAGTCCATAGAAATTGTCTTCCACAAGCACCCGTAGACAATAATATTTTTTTAAAATCTTGTATTTTCAGTGATATGACCACCAAAGGTCCTGCTTTTATATTAAAACAGAGCTTTGGGCTATACCATTTCCCACTGAAAAGCAATATTTCTCTCCATGGGTTCCCATGCCTGGCATGTCACGCAGTTTGGTGCTTACTTTCCCTCCATGTTAAAGAACAGTAGATTTTTCAGCACCCAGGCTAATGTGCTGCATAGCTAAATACATATAAGGTCCCAAAGGTGAGACCTATTGCATTGCAAATGCTTGTCTTTACAAACAAGCAATATATCCTTGTGAAGGCCAACATATTCTTGAAGGTGCTAGTTGGGACTGGAATTGCATGCGCCTTTTTCTAGTCAGTTATCTTTGTCACCATTTTTGTTTCATCTTTGGATATCATGTGGCTTACACTTATTTTGATGTGGAGCTGATAACTCTTACTGTGAAATGTGTGGTCCATTCCTGGTATGGACATTCTGGTGGTACTGATTCCAGGGTGAGCTGTCAGGTTGCGCTGGTGAATGTGAAGATATTTTAGGTATACGTACACCAACAATAAGACCATGAGAGATGTCTGATGCTAAATGTAGAAGTGACATTTGTGGAGGGGCAGTGTGAAATTTGTAAAAGCATAAATGCAGAGCCCCACACGTTTTCTTAGGATTCTATACCTGATTGGCAATGTTGCCATAACCTTTTTCTTTAACCACTCTACACTTGCTTATTCATGCTAGTTCTTTTTTCATTCTATTTCCTGCCTTCAGAATTGCTTTCTTATCTCTCTTCCTCCTTTCTCCCCTTTCTGTTTTTCTATCTTGCTTTGGGTCAATCACTGTTGTTGCAAAATTAGCCCCAACTCCTAAAATAAGAGCAGGTGCCCACCACAGACACATTCAGTTGTGGGTAGGGCTGATTAAGCATACTTTGCATAGGAGAGCAGTCTCCCCTCCTGAGAGCGCAGGCAGCTACAGAAATCACATCTACATGGAAATGTGCTGCACATGGAATATTACGTCAGGTGGGGTAGTCTGGCAGCAGAGTTTTTTTGTCAATCCTTTGCTAAAGAAACCTGTACGCTGACAAAACGCAACATTGTTTTATGTGTAGCTTACAAAGCTTGAGTCTTCTCCCTAAATCAGGAGTGTTTGTGTGCACGCTCATAATGTGCCCAAATGTACTCATGATATAACTGCTAAATGTATGTGTGAGGTCTTAATATCTGATGTCACTTCTTGTGATGTCACTTCTTGTAAAGTCATGGCTGTGATACCACTTCCTCTGATGTCACTTCCTGTGATACCACATGCAATGTCACACAACGTGATGTCATGGGCCGTGATGTCATGTGCCGTAATGTCACCTGCATACAACATAACTTGGTCAGTCTCCCTGCTTCTTTTTATTGGACTTGTGCCCAGGGCAGGCTCTCTTGGCTACATCACCCATGGCTGAAACATGTCAATGTTTCAATTTACACTTCTTCCCCTGAGTTAGGAGTGGGAATGTAAATCTGTACCCCATTGCCCATGCCTGTCATGAATGACAGAGTCCAGAGCCTGCAATAAAGACATGGGACATTGATGACTCCTACCTGCATTGCAATTTTCACTCTAGTACTGTGCCCGTTCAGAAGTTGCTTGGTAAGGGGAATGATGCCACCCCATATCTCTCTCTTTTACAATGAGGGATGCACTGCAATCCATGCCTGCTCAACTCCTGGACAGCAACAGATTGCAGAGAAGTAGTCCGTAACCAAAATGCCTTTTCTTTCTCCAAACATCAGGGAGAAAAAAGGCTTTGTGAATTGGGCTCTTTATGTCTTCGGCATTGTTTTTCTAAGGTTAAGTCTATTTAAAGAAGGCTGCTGTGGATGCAAATACAAAAAATCATTGACAACCCCCATAGGTTTCCCGGCTGAGACCTTTTGGCTTTGCCAATGTTTGTTTGTTAGATGTCTCCAATTGCACAACCTTGCATACGGTTAAGAAATTAGAGAAATTAAGAAGCAGCATGATTCACAAAGCTATTTGCAGAGCTTGACTAAAGAGTGCATGTTTACAGTGAAAATTCTCACAATTTGGTACTCGAAAGTACTCCAGTGGTGTTACTAGACCTTTGGCTGCCCGTGGCGGTCCCTGTGGCAGCATGTAAGAGCGGGGGGAACCGCCCTCCCTTGCTACACCACTGAAGTACTCACAGCTTTAGTGACGTGTTTTTACCTTTCGACGCTAGAGTCACCTTCAAGATGCTAACCCACGCTCACAAGGCCCTCCACGACACCGGACCAGCATACCTGAACAGCCGACTCAAATTCCACGCACCCCAAAGGACCCTACGATCAGCCCAGCTCTCCTATGCCGTGGTCCCCTGCACCAGAAAGACCAGATCGGGACACGGCTCCTTCTCCTTCCGCACGGCCAGAGCCTGGAACGACCTTCCGCTCCACCTCAGACAGACAATATCGCTCCCCATCTTCGCAAGAAACCTCAAAACCTGGCTCTTCGACGGACCCCCTCCTTGATGGACTGGAACCCACAACCTCTCCACCCCCCAGCGCCTTGAGACCCTTACGGGTGAGTAGTCGCGCTTAACAAACACCTGATTGATTGATTGAGATCCTTATTAGGAGGAATGTGAACACCTGGGGCGAACCCGATCAGCTGCAAGAGGGGAGCGACTTTCTGCCAACTGTAGCCATACATAAAGTCTTTCAAGCAGCCTGCGTATCCAGCATTAGCCAGATGGCCCGCCATATACTGAAGACTGGAGTGTCTGTACAAGAATATCAAGGACCTGGGAAACACAGCGGGGGGCCTGCACTCCAGCTTCCGTTTCAGAAGCCTCATAAGGAGACGATGATAAAACAGCTTAGTGGATTAAGCAGCGGCGGCTATGATCTGTCGGTAACCTTGCTGTCAAAGCTTTGATCCGTTCATGAGACAGCTCCGCATTTTATCCTTTTATGGTCCATCAAATCAGTACCTTTACTATTTTCTTGCCATTAATAACACCCTTTCTTAAAGTGCAAGAGATCCGTTTTTATTTCATAATGCATAAACTGTTAATCTATTATAATTATGAACAAGTATTATGATATGCCCCGCGCCCCAGCGACCTGTGGAGGAGCGCATTAGGTCACCCTCCATGAAGGGAACATGGGTCTGGGAAGAGGGGGCACCTCTACTCCCCTTCCCTTGGAAAATGGCATTTTTTGCCTCCACAAGAAACATCTCCTGAGGTGTTACTTCTGTCTGGAAGTACTTGGCACCAGGGGCGGCGTCTCTGCTATGGGGGAGGAGCGTCGCCCCCTGCTGAAAGCCAGCAGAGGCCACCAACAAAAAAAAATGATAATAAAACATTGTTATTATCATTTTTATTAGTTGTCCTACAGGCTCGGCTCCAGGGAGGGGTGGGGGCTGGCATTCGGGAGGCGAGGATATGGAGGAAGGCAGCGGCTGTCAGAGCAGGTAAGTGTAATTTTAATATTTGTATATATTTTTTCTTTACTTTGCATCTCCTCCTCCGCCTCACAAATGCACAATAAAAGCATCTGCTACTGCTTGGCACCCCCTGGGGGTGAGGTCTCATGATTTTAAGCCTGTGCTGCATCTGGTTAGTCCTGGTTTCCTTTCTTCCAGGGTCACAGGAAAATCGAGCACCTTAAACAGTATCCCCCTTCCCGCTACACGGCGATCCATTAGTGGAGGGTAGTGGTGGTCCCTCACGTGGTGGGCACTAGAGCGCCTCTCTATTTCAATGAACGCTAGATAGATTGACCTTGGAGGACCCCTCCTCCCCTCCACCGACTACATCCTCCTCGGGGACCTCAACTTCCACCTGGAGAACAACAAAGACCGCAACACCACCGCCCTGCTGGACAACCTCGCCAACCTCGGACTGCAGCAACTGGTCAACACCCCCACCGACTACGCCGGCCACACGCTTGATCCCGTCTTCTCATCCAGCAAGCACATCACCTTCAGCCACTCTACCGGACTTCACTGGACTGACCACAGCTGCGTCCACTTCAGCTTCAGAAAGAACACAACCCACCACCACCCGAAGCAGGCTCCCCACAGAAACTGGAGCAAGATCACCGCCGACCAGCTCACCACTTCCCTCCGCCAAAGCCCACCTGTCAGGACAACGGACCCCAACGCAGCAGCCCGCAACCTCACGCAGTGGCTGACCACCTGTGCCGACGACCTCGCCCCACTGAAGAACCCACTCAACAGGCCCAGAAGCAAGAAGGCCCCCTGGTTCACCGACGAACTCAAGGACTCCAAGAAGGCCTGCCGCACACTCGAGAAGGCCTGGCTCCCCGACAAGACCGCCGACAACATGACCTCCTTCAAACACGCCACCCGCAGACATCACCAGCTCATCCGCTCCACCAAGAAGAAATCTCTGAAGGAACGACTGGACAACAACGCCCAGGACAGCAAGGAACTCTTCAACATCGTCAAGGAGCTCTCCAACCCCAGCACCGGCAACAACGACATCACTCCTTCACAGGACCTCTGCGACTCCCTCGCCTCGTACTTCCACCGCAAGATTGCCGACATCCACAACAGCTTCGGCGCACCACCCCCGCACCCATCGGTCGAACCAACGCACCTCGCCGCCGCCCTCCTGACATGGACCGAAGTGACCACCAAAGACACGGCCCGCATGATGAACACCATCCACTCCGGATCTCCGACCGACCCATGCCCCCACCATGTCTTCAACAAGGCAGACTCCACCATCGCACCCCACCTCCGAGACATCATCAACACCTCCTTCGACACAGCCACCTTCCCAGAGAGCTGGAAGCATGCCGAGCTCAGCGCCCTGCTGAAGAAACCAACAGCGGACCCGACCGACCTCAAGAACTTCCGCCCCATCTCGCTCCTTCCTTTCCCGGCCAAAGTCATCGAGAAGGTCGTCAACAAGCAGCTGGCCGCCTTCCTCGAGACGAACGGATCCCTCGACCCATCGCAGTCCGGATTCAGATCCAACCACAGCACCGAGACCACCCTCATCGCAGCCACTGACGACATCTGAGCCCTGCTCGACAACGGAGAAACAGCGGCACTCATCCTCCTAGACCTCTCCGCAGCATTTGGCACTGTCTGCCACCGCACCCTAGTCCAACGCCTCAACGACACCGGCATCCAAGGGAAGGCTCTGGAATGGATCACCTCATACCTCGCCGGCAGAACACAGAGAGTATGCCTCCCCCCCTTCTGTTCGGAGGCCACCGAAGTCATCTGCGGCATTCCGCAGGGATCGTCACTCAGCCCCACCCTCTTCAACGTCTACATGAAGCCCCTCGCTGCCATCGCACGCCAACACAACCTCAACATCATCTCCTACGCCGACGACACCCAGCTTATCCTCTCCCTCACCAAAGACTCCGACACCGCCAGAGCCAGCCTACACGAAGGGATGAAAGACGTCGCCGAATGGATGAACATCAGCCGCCTGAAACTGAACACAGACAAGACAGAAGTCCTCATCCTTGGACCATCACCCTCCGCATGGGACGACTCCTGGTGGCCCCCAGCCCTAGGCACCGCACCCAAGCCAACAGACCACGCACGCAACCTGGGCTTCATCCTGGACTCCTCCCTATCGATGACCAGACAAGTCAACGCCGTCTCGTCGTCATGCTTCCACACCCTCCGCATGCTCCGCAAAATCTTCCGGTGGATCCCGACCGAAACCAGGAAGACGGTCACCCAGGCCCTCGTCACCAGCCGACTAGACTACGGAAACACCCTCTACGCCGGAACCACAGCCAAGCTTCAGAAAAGACTCCAACGTATCCAGAACGCCTCCACCCGACTCATCCTGGACGTCCCCCGACGCAGCCACATCTCGAGCCACCTGAGAGACCTGCACTGGCTCCCCGTCAACAAGAAGATCACGTTCAGACTCCTCACCCACGCACACAAATCCCTCCACGACCTGGGCCCCAAGTACCTCAACGACCGCCTGACCTTCTACACGCCCACCCGCCAGCTACGATCCGCGCACCTCGCCCTCGCCGCCGTACCTCGCATCCAGAGAGCCACCACCGGAGGAAGATCCTTCTCCTACCTGGCGGCCAAGACATGGAACTCCCTGCCCATCCACCAGCGGCTTACCCAGGACCACCTCGCCTTCAGGAAACAGATCAAGACCTGGCTGTTCGAGCAGTAGCAGACCCCCTCCCCCAGCGCCTTGAGACCCTTCCGGGTGAGTAGCACGCGATATAAATTCCATGATTGATTGATTGACAGAGGGGGTCTGTCTGGGGTAGTTTCATCGCTTTAAGAATGCCCATTGTGTTCCAGTTGGGAGATGGCGAGCTGTGCCCGAATACAACATTTTTCACTATAGAACCCAGAACTGGGGCAGCAAGTGACTCGCCCAGGTTATTGGTAAAGCAACCATTCTTATGATCTTCGTTGGTGACCATCTATGGGTCAAGTGTGCTGGGGTTAGGGCGGTCTGAGCTGCTGCTGGGACAAACGCTAAGCCCATGCGGGCACTGGTCAGTGGAGGCGTGCTGTGTCCAACTGCGACTCTGTCTCATGAAATGGCAGCGCTGGGGAAGAAAGCGCTTATGAGGAACCCCAGTCATTATCTGGTTGTTGGGCATCCCCCATACTTTTGCAAAACAGTGTTTATCCAGAAGTGAGGCTAGCTGGTGGGTGGAGGGGGGACTTACCTGCTTGCAGGGGCCAGACTCTCCGGCTGATGCTGGGCGTATCGCTGGTTCATGGACAGGTATGCCCTGCTGGCATTTCGGACCCACCAGCTTCACATCGGTGATGCCCACTAGTTTGCCAGTTTCAGGTTGCAGTCACTATAAACCAGGGGTGCCTAAAGACAGGGACATTGCAACAAGGTAGTTTATCTGCTTATATATTAAAGGTTATGACTTCTTTCTCAATATGTCATGTTATACTCGGCAAAGGGGGTGTTGTGTTGGGAGCTCGAGGCCCACGTGTTGCCAAATGAGTAACACAGACACCGAGATTATGGTTACTTCGCTAGCCCCGAGCACGTGCACTCAGGCCCTTTTATTAGCAGGGTCACTGTAGTAAATGAGTAGGCATAGACAGGTATCTTCTTGAAGAGCAGTTTAATTAGGCAGAGCAGACACAAGAACGGACTCTCCACGACAGAAGCCAACAGCAACTGTCTAGGAAGAGAACCTAGAACTCACAGGGCAGGGAAGAACGTAGGAGAATAAACATTCCATAAGCATAGAAACACTAAGCATGTACTACACATCTTCTTCCCTTCTAAAGAAAACAAAACAAAACAAACAAAAAAAAAAAAAACACATCAACAAACAAAATCTTGCAAGTAGGTTGGAGCCCTCCTAAAACGTGGAGTGCGATTGGAGACCAAAGGCACAGGTAGAGGAATAGGATTAGATGTTGACGAATCCCCAGCACCCCCAACCACCAGAGGTGCAGCAACAGCAGAGTGAGACTCCGAAGGCAGAGAAGCCAAAAGATACCCACTGCTACCTTCTTCAGAAGAAGGAGATTCCCCAGGAGAGCCTCCAAGACCTTCCAAAGAAACACCTCTCCGATACAAAGCTACCCGCCTGAAATTCCAACATTCCCCATTGTTAAGAATGACACAATGATCCAAAACCTTCTTGACCGTAAAAGGACCCTGAAATTTTGACAACCCTTTGATTATCCTGCCCCTTTTTACCTTGACCAAATCCCCCACACAAAAAGGGCGCACAGAAGAAGTAGGCAGCAACACAGCAAGATCCTTTTCCCCAGCAACCACCTTCTTCATCCAGGCCGGAATCAATTTAGAGCCAGGAACCCGCCCCCTCATCATTTGAAAAGGAGACAGCTGACCATCAATTAGAGGTGTAGTGCGATATGCCCACAACATTTCATTGACCATTTTCCGAACAATAGAACCATCAGAAAAAGCCATCTGTATGATGCCCTTTACCACCCTATTGGCCCTTTCACAAATCCCATTGCCTTGTGGGTTGTACAAAGATGTGCGATGGTGAGATATCCCACATCCCATGAGAAAAGATTGCATATCAGAAGAAATCAATTGAGTACCATTATCAGTTATGATTATAGAAGGAAGACCCTCATCCTTGAACAAATTTCCTAAGAACCTGATAGTGGTATCGGTAGTGATATTGTTGGTAAATTCCACAACTAACCATTTTGAAAAAACATCAACCACCACTATGGCAAATCTGTCTTTCTCATGTAACTCACCCATGGGACCAATAAAGTCTAAGCAAATGGTGTGCCACGGTGAACCTGGATTAGGTAGATGCCCCTGCGAAGTACCAGGACAAACCTTGAGTCTCTTTTCCCCCTCTCTGCATGTTGGACAATTCTCCACCCAATCTACAACTTGAGAATCCATGCCAGGCCACCAGAAATTGTCTTTGAGACGACGCTGAGTGAGAGTTTGACCCAAATGCCCCTCATGTGCCAAGGCCAAAAGTTTGCTCCTCAGACCACAAGGAGGTATGAACCTCTCCCCTTTTGCAATAAGATTGTCCCCAACTAAGGAAAGATCATCCAAGACCTTGAGAAAAGGACGCACAGAAACCGACACCGCACTCTCCCTTCTGGAACCAAGCGAAATAAGTTTGATAACTTCCTGCAATGTCACATCCACAGCCATCTCTCTCTCCCAATCACAAGCCTGGAAAGCCCCTTCACCAACAAAGACAGCATCTTCCACTGAAGCTACAGCAATATCATTAGAGGAGCTAGAAGTGGAAGAATCAAGAACTGACCTCCAATCCAAAGATAACCTTGAAAGACAATCCGCTTGAGTGTTCTTCCAGCCCTGGATATGTTGAACAGAGTATTGAAATTCTTGGAGCTTAGAAGCAAGCCTCGCCAGTCTAGCAGAGCCTTTGCCCGTGCCCCCGGGAGAGAGAACTTTTATGAGGGGCTTATGATCCGTCTTCAGCACAAACTTCAAACCCCACAAATAAGTTCTAAAGTGTTCCACTGCCCAAGCAGCAGCTAGAGCCTCCCTCTCAATTACTGAATAATTTTTCTCCGCATCAGTTAAAGTTCTAGAGGCAAAAGCCACTGTACGCTCAGATTGATCATAAAGTTGAGATAACATAGCCCCTAAACCAGTAGCACTGGCATCTACGGTCACCACAGAAGTCTTTTTAATATCAAAAGGAGTAAGCACTTTTGCATTGCAAATCTCTCTTTTGATGGCCTCAAAAGACTCTTGCAACTGGGAAGACCAAACAAAACTAACACCTCTCTTGAGAAGTGACCTCATGGAAACAGTTTTATCTGAAAAATTTTTCACAAACTTTGAGTAATATTCAATAAGTCCCATAAAGGAACGCAACTGATCTTTGTCCTTAGGCCTGGGAGCAGAGTGAATAGCACGACATAAGTCCTGTTTTGGACGTACACCACTGGCACTAATAGTGTAACCTAGATAATCTATCTGTTCAGTCAAAAACTTGCACTTGTCCCTACGCAACGTCAGGCCGGCTGACAAAAGTCTGTCCAAAACCAGCCTGAGAATGACATTGTGTTGCTCTTCAGAGTCACCATAAACCAAAATGTCGTCTTGGAAAAACACAGTATTACCAACACCTTCAAAAAGATCAGTTACCATCCTCTGAAACACACTGGCAGCCGAAATAAGACCAAAGGGCAACCGTGTGAATTGAAACGTGCCAAACGGTGTGATAAAGGCTGTCAAGTGTTTAGAGTCCTTGTGAAGATCAATTTGGTGATAAGCACTTCTAAGGTCTAACTTAGAAAACACCCTAGCACCATGCAGAGTAGTGACTAGTTCCGAAATGTTAGGGAGTGGAAAAGTATCCGCAATCACACAGTCATTCAACGACCTCAAGTCAACACAGAAACGGAGTTTGCCATCCGATTTTTTTGTGACGACAATGGGAGAAACCCAAGGTGAAGCCTCCACAGGTTCAATAACCCCAGAAACAAGCATGTCATCAATCATACTCTTAACCTCTTGCCGAACCACTATGGGAATGCGCCTGGCTTTGTGTTGTACAGGAACAGAATTCTCTTTTAAGACAATACGATGGGAATACCCCTTGAGCTGACCCAAACCCTCTCTGAATACCGAGTTGGCCTTCTCTAGGATATCCAGTAAGCCACTGTCTTCAACAACCATTACCTGTGGAGAAGCGTGGGGATTGACAATTATCCCTAAGTCATATTGGTGAATCCACCCAAGTATAGCTGGACCAATCTTGGACACATAAACCTTGCCATGTATTTTCCTGTACGAAAAAACAATGTCCGCTGTGAAATACCCCACAATGTCAATGGTCTCACCTTGATAACCACCCGGGGAGATGTCCTTGGGTAAAAGACACTTGGAACCCCATTTGTCCCTGAAAAGTTCATAAGGAATGATAGTGTACCTAGAACCTGTATCCACCATTAAGTACACCTCTTTACTATCAATGGAGAAGAGGGCTTTAGGCCTAACCTTACGCCTATCATCAACTTGCCCTGCAGAATCTTCATTAATAACCAAAATTTTATGGCCCTCCTCATCAAATAGAATGGAGTCTTCAACAGTGGTGACAGAAGAGCGAGATTTGCCACGACAAACTCTGGCATAATGGCCCATTTTACCACACTTAAGACACTCTTGTTTAGCTGCAAAACAAAATTTTGAGTCAGAGGAATGGACAGAGCTACCACATCTGTTACACATGCGAGATGAAGACAACTTTTGTGTAGATGGTGGTTTGGAAGTAAAGTTCTTTTTAAAGACATTTTTGTTCTTAACTGCAGCAACATCAGAGAGTTCGCCAGAAGCAAAAGTTTGTTCTGAGTACTCTTGGGTCGAGACTTCATTAACATCACTAGACGGTTTCTTCTCCAGTTCTTTCATATATCCTTGTGAATCTTCAACAATTTTAGCTAATTCAATAGCAGTTTGTAAGTTAGGATTTTTAGCCGCCCAAAGACGCTCCTGAACTTTCTTATTGTTACATTGAACGATAAGTTGATCTCTAATGAGCTCATCAGTCATATTGCCAAACTTACACTTGACCGACATTTCTCTAAGTCTTTCCACAAAATTGTCGATAGTTTCACCCATCTTTTGACCCTTGGTATAAAATCTATACCTATTCATGACCAAATTCTCCTCTTTGGCATATCGGACTTCTAAGCGACAAATTGCTTCCTTATACTCGTCTGGGACAGGTTGTCCATTAGCCTGTAGTGCCTGTGGTAAATAGCGAAAAATGCGTTGACCTTCCTTGCCTAAAGAACTCAAAAGTAAGGCTTTCTTCCTTTTTGCAGAATACCCTTGTGCATCCAAAGCATCTAGATAATTATCAAACATTGGGAACCAATCATCCCACGAGATGCTGGGTTGACCGGGACTAACCAAGAAACTTGGAGGAAGAACTATCGAGGGATTTTCATTGGACATAGTTATTTAAAAACAATGCGTGAGCACACACACAGGAGAAAATCGAAGAATAAGGATCAGAATGCACACACAGGAGAAACAACAGAACCTGCGTGAGTATTGTCACTGTACTGATGCAAGACGGAGTATACACACAAAAAGAAACAACAGTACCTGTGTGTCTCCTAACGATACACAAGGCGTGTGTATCGCTGGTGTTACCAGGACACTGCACTGGATCAGAGTGTATCTTCACAATACACAAGACGTGTGTATCGCCGCTGTTACGCTGCACCGGAATGCTGTGAGGCGGAGCTGATGCACGTCCGTGTCCGTAGTGATGACAACGATGTATACAAAGATGGCCGCCACGTAAAGGACGTCAGAGCGTCACAGCGTCAGAGCGTGAGAACGTAAGAACTCCTTAGGACCTCACACAGAACGCCGATTGTAGTGCAAGGTTCCACGACGTCATCATTCAGACTGCTGCCAGGAAGAGGAACGAAGCTCCCGCTGCACCAACTGCACCAACTGTCAACTTCAAAGAGACACAGCAGCGAGGAGAAGCTGAAGACACAGGTGCGCAGGAACTTGGAGCTGGAGACAACAACAACTTGGCTCAGCCTCACACACCACCAGATGAGAGTCAGGGCGACTCAAAGCACTTCCAAGCTGCCAAATGAGCTATGAAGTCAGGACAGTCAGACTGACAACCTCAACGCCGACAGAACATCGCAAAATCAAGCCTCGGTCCGATGAAGGCTTGGATCAGGAAGTGGACACCAAGGTAAGAGTGGTGTGAAGGGTGAAGATCTTCCGTTCTTGTGCAGAAACTGCTGTGTGCCTTGAGAATGCAGCGTATGGGTTAGAAGCCAGTCGTCGCCAAATTGTAGTAAATGAGTAGGCATAGACAGGTATCTTCTTGAAGAGCAGTTTAATTAGGCAGAGCAGACACAAGAACGGACTCTCCACGACAGAAGCCAACAGCAACTGTCTAGGAAGAGAACCTAGAACTCACAGGGCAGGGAAGAACGTAGGAGAATAAACATTCCATAAGCATAGAAACACTAAGCATGTACTACAGTCACGTCACTCGTGACACCTGTGGTGAATGGGTGTGGGGTGTGTGTGTGCCCACTCCCATAGGGGAGTGGCTACTAAATCAGTGCCTGTTGAGACACTATAACGTGTCTCACAGGACACAACATTCCTCCAAAATGTTAATAAAACAAAAGCTCTATAGTTCAACCTGTAGGGTTAAACAGTAATGAAAGATACACCGCAGGGTCCATCAGATTCTCGGGTCAAGCATCAGGAGGACGGTGGACAAAGACTGGTAACTTCGACTGTGGCATGATGATCTCCACAGGTATTCATCATTTAACCTGATTGGTTCAGGTAACAAACTCTTGCAGGAAGATGTCATCTGCGCACTAATGACGTGGCGGTGTAAGTATGTGCGTTAGTTCCACGTAGCTTCCGTTCGCTGACCTGGATGATGGCATGTGGTGTGTAACAATAGTTCATTAACTGGGTGCGTCAAGATCATGGTGGGAGTCCATGATGAAAGTTCACTGGATCACTTTTGTATCGCCTGAAGTCTCTCTTATTATACGGATACAATGGTTCTGTCGGGGAATTACAATTGCTTTGGGATGTTCACAATATAAATGCATTACATGTAACATGTATCCATGATTTAGGAAAAGCAATGACAACACCCAAGCAATACTTTTGAATCGATATTTTTAAGAAAGAATAATGAATAATTAGGGCTACAAAAATACAATTGACAGAAATGTGAAGAAGAAGTGACATGTAAAGGTGAATACAAACGATACACTTAATACACTTAATATAACAAACACGATTGGGTAGAAGTAATTTTTGGAAGATTGAGTCCATATACTTGATCACATACGCATCCTGTTCATGTATGAATTGGTTTTGGAACTGAGACGTTGTGTGGACTCATGGTGTACGTCGACGTTTCGACCCTATGTTAGGCGCAAAATTTTAAAAAAGCGTCACGGCGGGTCTTCCTCGGGACGAAGGGGTAGAAGTGTAGCCTATGGGGTAGAAAGGAACTTCTTTAAGGGTGTGTACTTGTCATTACAAGTAGTTAAATAAGTGTTCAGTAAGTAATTAATGCTTACCCTGCGCAAAAATCAATCACTGCGCGTGCATTGGGCTTCTAATTAACGAAGGTCGGTATGAATTGACCTAAAGGATAATATCAAAAGTGTGGTAGTTTCAGAAACTGGCCTTATCAAGAAAGCCAAGGTTAATAAACACAGTGTGTGTGCTAGATTATATAAATGCAATAAAGGTGAAATAGCTTCAAAAAGCTGTTAGTTGAGATGAAGCTCAGACGACTAAATCGGACTTGGTTCGAGTAAAAAAAGGCATGCAGTGCATTTAAAGGCTCCGTGTATGGACATAAAAAGGGATTCAGAGTGCTCCCCGGACAAAAGATTATATCTGGTGTTCAAAGGTCAAGTATTCTATTTCAAGGCTACACGCTCAAGGGTTAAATACACATACCTCCAGAGTGACACGGGTCATGAAAGTCTGGGAGGGTTGCCAGGTGATTAAATCCTTTAAAGCCAGTCGAGTAATTTTACTGTAACGAAAATGAAGGGGTTTAAAAAGGGTGTCTGTTTAAATGATTAAGGAGGGTCAAGGCTAGAGACTTCGCACTTACCATGATCTGGTGAAAAAGCATCTCTCCAGCTCTCAGTCCGAAGCAGTACTGAGGCGAGAGAAGGGAAACTGTTTATATGCGCCAGTAAACGTGCCACAGACGTGCACGTTCACCCATGACGATGCAAAAAGTGTCACTGGCTACACCTGTGTAATTGCAAGGGATGTGATGTAAAGAGAAAGGCGCGTGAAAACCTGAGTCAAGGGATGTGCTGAAAATCATGTGTGCTGAAAAACACAGGTATAACACAAGTTGATTACGTATGATAAAAGTTAGCACAATAATCATGTTTTGGTGCTGGGTAGACACAGAAGAACTGAATTGCAGCCGATTATTTGGTTTAAACAAATATAAAAAGTCCTCGCTGGGCTGAAACTTCTGTTTGGCATCAATTATCAGCAAGTGAATAAATCATGTTATAGTGCTGGGTAAACCAATTATTTAAACAAATTATAAATGCCTCGCTAGGCTGAAAAGAACGAGCTAACATTTCTGTTTAGCATCAAAGAATGTGACATATTTTCCAACACGAAACATCAAGTTGCAGCAAGTAAAAAGATCATAGTTTGGTGCTGGGTAAACACAGAGGAATTAAATTAAATTAAAGCCAACTATTTAAACAATTATAAAATACTGGCTAGGCAAAAGCGAACGAGATAACATTTCTGT
Source organism: Triturus cristatus (assembly GCF_964204655.1). NCBI lineage: Eukaryota > Metazoa > Chordata > Amphibia > Caudata > Salamandridae > Triturus > Triturus cristatus. The sequence continues at coordinate 1,531,974,678 of NC_140591.1, forward strand.
TTGGCATCCAAGGATGTGACACCTATAATATCTTAAGGAGGAATTAAAACAGATTGAAAAGCATTCTTATTCAAGCAAAGGCAAGAGATGTAATATGTGCGTTTTCAGGGTACCTTTGAACAGAAAAATAAATGACATGTATTTAAATTGTGTGTAAAAAAATGGAGGAATTTTTTACACTAATGTGATGAGGGTAAATTATCAAGAGGAAAAACATATGCACATTGAGTTATATAGAACGGTTGGACAACAAACATTAAATCCTTTGTAAAAAGGTTCTACAGTTTTGTCATTTGTTTATATGTCTCCTCCTGTTCGTTTAATCCATTTTTAACTGAGTCTAGCAGATGAATCCATCTGCACTCTTTGAAGTTGAGTGTTTGCAGTATGCTCCCACCCCTGGGATGAAGTGTGGCCTTTTCAATTACCCACCATTGTAGGTCGTCAGCAGTGTGTTTATTTGTGGTGAAGTGGTCAACCAATGGTGCTCCTTGTACGTTACATCTGATTCTACTCTGATGTTGTAGAATCCTGATCTTTACTTTTTGGGTTGTCTGACCGACGTAGATTTTTCCACAAGGGCATTTGATGGCATAAATCACATTGTGACTATTACAGTTACTATGATGTTGTAAGTGATATGTTTTGCCCAGGTGTTGAAAAGTCATAACTGTTAATGTAGTTGCACAGGCCTTGCACGTGCTACACTTGAAATGTCCAATTAATGGTGGTAAATTAAATTGTTGTCTCAGGTCTTGTGGTTTCTTGGTTTCGAGGAAAGAGCTTACTACATAGTCTTTGATGTTTTTGGCTCGTTTAAAAGCAAACATGGGCTTCTCCTGTATTCCAATCTCAGTACTTATTAAATTCCAATATTTAAGTAGTACCTTCTTTATTTCGTGACTGCGTGTGTTGAAGGTGGTCACACAAACCAGTTTTTGAATATCTTCTGTGTGTGGTTGTATTTCCAGAAGAGTTTCTCTGGGTCGGTACCATGCTCTTTTTCGTGAGCGATTTAACAGTCCCTTAGGGTAGCCACGGTCCCTCAGCTTTTTTATGAGGATGTCTGTTTCTTTGTAGAAGTCACTTCTTTTGGAGCAGTTCCGCCGTAGTCTAAGAAATTGGCCATACGGTAAATTATCCCTGAGACTTCTTGGATGATGTGAATTATATTTCAGGGTGGTATTTCGTGCAGTGGGTTTGGTGTAAAGGGTGGTGAATAGTCTTCCGTCCTCATTTTGTATTGTTATATCCAAGAAGTCAATGGTTTGATTATTGTGGGACATGGTGAACTGTATGTCATTGCTGCGTTCATTGAGCCATATTTTGAATTCTAGTAGGCTTTGTTCACTCCCTGTCCATACCATAAGCACGTCATCGATATAACGCTTCCAGATTGAAATGTTGTTTAGGTAGGGATTGGTCGAATCGTAGAGAAACATGTCCTCGTATTCATCCATGTACAGATTGGCTAAGCTAGGAGCGAATCCGGCTCCCATGGCCACGCCTTTACATTGCACGTAGTAGTTGTTTTGGAAAATGAAATCGTTCTTTTTCATTGCGATTTCAAGTAGATCTACCAAGAACTCAGTTGGGATCCAGACAGGTGCTGGTCGTTTATCCAGTGTCCTCTTTATAACTTGAATGGCATGTTCTTGGGGGATACTGGTGTACAATGAAGACACATCAAGGGTAGCTAGAAATTGAGTTTCCTTATCATAGGGTTGATTTTCCATTATTTGTATTGTATGCATGGTATCTCGGAGGAAGGAGCGAGTTTCCATTACAAATGGTTGGAGAAAACTGTCCAAAAACTGATTGAGGGGCTCGAGGATTGATCCACAACCTGATACAATGGGTCGACCAGGTGGATTGTGTAAATCCTTGTGAATTTTTGGCAGAGTGTATATGGTCGGTATTCTAGGGTCCTTTTTGTTTAGAAAATTATACTCGTCTTGGGACAGAAAGCCTTCTGTCAAACCTCGTTGGGTGAGTGTTTTGATGAGTGCACTAATTTCCATGGTGGGGTTTTTTGTTATTCTTTGGTAGCTTTCAGTGCAGCTCAATTGTTTTTCGATTTCTGTAATATAGGCTTCAGTGTTTTGTATTACTACGGCACCACCCTTGTCGGCTGCTTTGATCACAATTGAAGTATTTTTATTCAACGAGTGTAATGCCTCTTTCTCATCTTTGGATATGTTGTATTTAATGTATTTCTTTTTGTTGAGGAGATCCATTATTTCTTCCATTACGATTTTTTCATATGCCAGGATCTTTTCACTCATCTGATATGTAGCTGGTAGGAATGTTGAAGCTGGCCTAAATTCCGTGGCTGATGTGCGTTTGGTCCAATTTTCATTATTCCTGAAGTGGTATTTGAGGCGTATTTTACGGAAGAATTGTTGGAGTTCAAGTTTGATATTAAAGTTGTTAGGAGTGGTGGTTGGAATGAATGATAGACCTTTACAAAGTATATTGTATTCACTTTGTGTCAAAATGTGGTTAGAGATGTTAATTATGGGATCATTGGAGTTACTTTGCGTAGATGGTTCATGTCTAGTTGTTTCAGGTGTCGTTTCTGTGGTGTTAGTATTTCCTGGTAACGATGAGTCTTCACGGTCATCAATGGAATATCCATGATATTCAACATTGGCGTTGTCCTCATCTTCAGTAAGTTGCATGTCTTGCAATTCTATTGCATCCAAACTTGGAGAGTCTTCAGGTCCTTCATTGACGAGGTTAGTTGTAGGTTCATCTGGTGGAATGAAGTTAGTTATCGACTCATCCGGTGTGGTGTTGGCTGAGGTATTCATCTCACTCAGCGGAGGAACGGGTTCTTGTATCATTCCGGTAGTAATGCTGATTCTGTCATATTCCAGGATATCAAAGTTCTCTTCAGATAAGTGGTTGTCTTCAATGATTATTGGTAACTTGTGTGACATCTCCTCCTCAGGAGGTATGGTATCTGGTTCCACGGGGGTCTCTTCCTCTATCACTACTTGTAAGTCTGTCTTCTGGTGTTGATTTCTCCATGATTGTCGTTCCTCTATATCCGTATAATACATATACCCAGGTTCTGAGGGACACAGGGTTACCCCATTATTTTGTATAAATGTACCAGTGCAGGTTCTAACCTGCGAGGGTTTTTTCTAGAGATTCATTTCATTGCACCCTGTTCGAAATTGTCATAATATGTCAGACAGGGAAACGCTTTCATACAGTGAGGATTATATAGCGAAACTAATCCAGGAACAGAGTGAGCTCAATCCCTTGGGATTAGGAACTGGGCCGCTCGATACCACACTAAATGAAAAAATTTCAAAATTAGAAAGGCTTGAGAAAAAACTAATACGTACTCGCCTACATGGTCACCTTCTAACTAAATATCTACAGGCAAACATTATTCCAAAAGGCCTACAGGTTAGGAACGAACCTGCAATCTTCATAGAAATTCCTAAATTTCGAGAGGGTTTCTCATTTGTTGCGAACAACTGCTCCCGACACTGGATGGTGTTGGGGGTTGAGACGGCTCTTGAGTACGCCAAAAAACTCACACAGGAAATCACAGAACTAAAAAGAGAAATCTTAGAAGATAGAACAATCACAAACGCAAAGGAAGCCTTGGAACGCACTGAAAAAATTTTGATAGAATTTAACACCACCACTTTGAACAAAAAACTTGAAAAACTCAGCAAAGACATTAGAGCATATGATAAAAAATTGACTTATCCATATCTAAGTGAGGACCACTACGAGCAGGATTCACAAGGTTTCTACACCACCCGGGGAAGACAAGGATATCGCAGATACGCAAATCTTTCCAACTCATCATTCGGCAGCGGATCTGACAGTGGAAGTGAAAGACCAAACACAAGTACAAATAGCAGATCCTATCAACAAGAAACACGCTTTCAAGACCAACAGGGACAACGCTTCCACGACCCACAAGGCAGTGTTCCTTTTTTAGGAGAGCAAACATGGATGAACAGGGACACCAACTGGGACAGACCGTCGAGATGGAATCGAGGCCAAAACAGACCACGCGGCAACACGAGAGTAAGATTCCAGAGGAACGACAATCATGGAGAAATCAACACCAGAAGACAGACTTACAAGTGGTGATAGAGGAAGAGACCCCCGTGGAACCAGATACCATACCTCCTGAGGAGGAGATGTCACACAAGTTACCAATAATCATTGAAGACAACCACTTATCTGAAGAGAACTTTGATATCCTGGAATATGACAGAATCAGCATTACTACCGGAATGATACAAGAACCCGTTCCTCCGCTGAGTGAGATGAATACCTCAGCCAACACCACACCGGATGAGTCGATAACTAACTTCATTCCACCAGATGAACCTACAACTAACCTCGTCAATGAAGGACCTGAAGACTCTCCAAGTATGGATGCAATAGAATTGCAAGACATGCAACTTACTGAAGATGAGGACAACGCCAATGTTGAATATCATGGATATTCCATTGATGACCGTGAAGACTCATCGTTACCAGGAAATACTAACACCACAGAAACGACACCTGAAACAACTAGACATGAACCATCTACGCAAAGTAACTCCAATGATCCCATAATTAACATCTCTAACCACATTTTGACACAAAGTGAATACAATATACTTTGTAAAGGTCTATCATTCATTCCAACCACCACTCCTAACAACTTTAATATCAAACTTGAACTCCAACAATTCTTCCGTAAAATACGCCTCAAATACCACTTCAGGAATAATGAAAATTGGACCAAACGCACATCAGCCACGGAATTTAGGCCAGCTTCAACATTCCTACCAGCTACATATCAGATGAGTGAAAAGATCCTGGCATATGAAAAAATCGTAATGGAAGAAATAATGGATCTCCTCAACAAAAAGAAATACATTAAATACAACATATCCAAAGATGAGAAAGAGGCATTACACTCGTTGAATAAAAATACTTCAATTGTGATCAAAGCAGCCGACAAGGGTGGTGCCGTAGTAATACAAAACACTGAAGCCTATATTACAGAAATCGAAAAACAATTGAGCTGCACTGAAAGCTACCAAAGAATAACAAAAAACCCCACCATGGAAATTAGTGCACTCATCAAAACACTCACCCAACGAGGTTTGACAGAAGGCTTTCTGTCCCAAGACGAGTATAATTTTCTAAACAAAAAGGACCCTAGAATACCGACCATATACACTCTGCCAAAAATTCACAAGGATTTACACAATCCACCTGGTCGACCCATTGTATCAGGTTGTGGATCAATCCTCGAGCCCCTCAATCAGTTTTTGGACAGTTTTCTCCAACCATTTGTAATGGAAACTCGCTCCTTCCTCCGAGATACCATGCATACAATACAAATAATGGAAAATCAACCCTATGATAAGGAAACTCAATTTCTAGCTACCCTTGATGTGTCTTCATTGTACACCAGTATCCCCCAAGAACATGCCATTCAAGTTATAAAGAGGACACTGGATAAACGACCAACACCTGTCTGGATCCCAACTGAGTTCTTGGTAGATCTACTTGAAATCGCAATGAAAAAGAACTATTTCATTTTCCAAAACAACTACTACGTGCAATGTAAAGGCGTGGCCATGGGAGCCGGATTCGCTCCTAGCTTAGCCAATCTGTACATGGATGAATACGAGGACATGTTTCTCTACGATTCGACCAATCCCTACCTAAACAACATTTCAATCTGGAAGCGTTATATCGATGACGTGCTTATGGTATGGACAGGGAGTGAACAAAGCCTACTAGAATTCAAAATATGGCTCAATGAACGCAGCAATGACATACAGTTCACCATGTCCCACAATAATCAAACCATTGACTTCTTGGATATAACAATACAAAATGAGGACGGAAGACTATTCACCACCCTTTACACCAAACCCACTGCACGAAATACCACCCTGAAATATAATTCACATCATCCAAGAAGTCTCAGGGATAATTTACCGTATGGCCAATTTCTTAGACTACGGCGGAACTGCTCCAAAAGAAGTGACTTCTACAAAGAAACAGACATCCTCATAAAAAAGCTGAGGGACCGTGGCTACCCTAAGGGACTGTTAAATCGCTCACGAAAAAGAGCATGGTACCGACCCAGAGAAACTCTTCTGGAAATACAACCACACACAGAAGATATTCAAAAACTGGTTTGTGTGACCACCTTCAACACACGCAGTCACGAAATAAAGAAGGTACTACTTAAATATTGGAATTTAATAAGTACTGAGATTGGAATACAGGAGAAGCCCATGTTTGCTTTTAAACGAGCCAAAAACATCAAAGACTATGTAGTAAGCTCTTTCCTCGAAACCAAGAAACCACAAGACCTGAGACAACAATTTAATTTACCACCATTAATTGGACATTTCAAGTGTAGCACGTGCAAGGCCTGTGCAACTACATTAACAGGTATGACTTTTCAACACCTGGGCAAAACATATCACTTACAACATCATAGTAACTGTAATAGTCACAATGTGATTTATGCCATCAAATGCCCTTGTGGAAAAATCTACGTCGGTCAGACAACCCAAAAAGTAAAGATCAGGATTCTACAACATCAGAGTAGAATCAGATGTAACGTACAAGGAGCACCATTGGTTGACCACTTCACCACAAATAAACACACTGCTGACGACCTACAATGGTGGGTAATTGAAAAGGCCACACTTCATCCCAGGGGTGGGAGCATACTGCAAACACTCAACTTCAAAGAGTGCAGATGGATTCATCTGCTAGACTCAGTTAAAAATGGATTAAACGAACAGGAGGAGACATATAAACAAATGACAAAACTGTAGAACCTTTTTACAAAGGATTTAATGTTTGTTGTCCAACCGTTCTATATAACTCAATGTGCATATGTTTTTCCTCTTGATAATTTACCCTCATCACATTAGTGTAAAAAATTCCTCCATTTTTTTACACACAATTTAAATACATGTCATTTATTTTTCTGTTCAAAGGTACCCTGAAAACGCACATATTACATCTCTTGCCTTTGCTTGAATAAGAATGCTTTTCAATCTGTTTTAATTCCTCCTTAAGATATTATAGGTGTCACATCCTTGGATGCCAAACAGAAATGTTATCTCGTTCGCTTTTGCCTAGCCAGTATTTTATAATTGTTTAAATAGTTGGCTTTAATTTAATTTAATTCCTCTGTGTTTACCCAGCACCAAACTATGATCTTTTTACTTGCTGCAACTTGATGTTTCGTGTTGGAAAATATGTCACATTCTTTGATGCTAAACAGAAATGTTAGCTCGTTCTTTTCAGCCTAGCGAGGCATTTATAATTTGTTTAAATAATTGGTTTACCCAGCACTATAACATGATTTATTCACTTGCTGATAATTGATGCCAAACAGAAGTTTCAGCCCAGCGAGGACTTTTTATATTTGTTTAAACCAAATAATCGGCTGCAATTCAGTTCTTCTGTGTCTACCCAGCACCAAAACATGATTATTGTGCTAACTTTTATCATACGTAATCAACTTGTGTTATACCTGTGTTTTTCAGCACACATGATTTTCAGCACATCCCTTGACTCAGGTTTTCACGCGCCTTTCTCTTTACATCACATCCCTTGCAATTACACAGGTGTAGCCAGTGACACTTTTTGCATCGTCATGGGTGAACGTGCACGTCTGTGGCACGTTTACTGGCGCATATAAACAGTTTCCCTTCACTCGCCTCAGTACTGCTTCGGACTGAGAGCTGGAGAGATGCTTTTTCACCAGATCATGGTAAGTGCGAAGTCTCTAGCCTTGACCCTCCTTAATCATTTAAACAGACACCCTTTTTAAACCCCTTCATTTTCGTTACAGTAAAATTACTCGACTGGCTTTAAAGGATTTAATCACCTGGCAACCCTCCCAGACTTTCATGACCCGTGTCACTCTGGAGGTATGTGTATTTAACCCTTGAGCGTGTAGCCTTGAAATAGAATACTTGACCTTTGAACACCAGATATAATCTTTTGTCCGGGGAGCACTCTGAATCCCTTTTTATGTCCATACACGGAGCCTTTAAATGCACTGCATGCCTTTTTTTACTCGAACCAAGTCCGATTTAGTCGTCTGAGCTTCATCTCAACTAACAGCTTTTTGAAGCTATTTCACCTTTATTGCATTTATATAATCTAGCACACACACTGTGTTTATTAACCTTGGCTTTCTTGATAAGGCCAGTTTCTGAAACTACCACACTTTTGATATTATCCTTTAGGTCAATTCATACCGACCTTCGTTAATTAGAAGCCCAATGCACGCGCAGTGATTGATTTTTGCGCAGGGTAAGCATTAATTACTTACTGAACACTTATTTAACTACTTGTAATGACAAGTACACACCCTTAAAGAAGTTCCTTTCTACCCCATAGGCTACACTTCTACCCCTTCGTCCCGAGGAAGACCCGCCGTGACGCTTTTTTAAAATTTTGCGCCTAACATAGGGTCGAAACGTCGACGTACACCATGAGTCCACACAACGTCTCAGTTCCAAAACCAATTCATACATGAACAGGATGCGTATGTGATCAAGTATATGGACTCAATCTTCCAAAAATTACTTCTACCCAATCGTGTTTGTTATATTAAGTGTATTAAGTGTATCGTTTGTATTCACCTTTACATGTCACTTCTTCTTCACATTTCTGTCAATTGTATTTTTGTAGCCCTAATTATTCATTATTCTTTCTTAAAAATATCGATTCAAAAGTATTGCTTGGGTGTTGTCATTGCTTTTCCTAAATCATGGATACATGTTACATGTAATGCATTTATATTGTGAACATCCCAAAGCAATTGTAATTCCCCGACAGAACCATTGTATCCGTATAATACATATACCCAGGTTCTGAGGGACACAGGGTTACCCCATTATTTTGTATAAATGAAGTCTCTCTTAGGCCTGTCTTGCTGTGTCCGGTGACCTGTCGGTGGGGCAATGTCTCTTCCAGCTCTCCCGCCTGGGGAGGCCCTTCGTCGTGCTTGCCACGGAACTGCTGGTAGGCTGCGATGGGGCTGCGTGTGTGCGGGCTGGGGGCAGCTGCAACCCACCGAGGAGCCAGTAGCCAGTCGTTTGCACAAACCTCAAGGGTGTATGGGTCTTGGTCAGGACATGCTCTCTCTGCCGCAGTTCAGGTGCAGACCCGATTCCTGTTGGCTAGTTTGGCAATATTGTAGGACTCCATTCCATGTGTATCCGAGGTGGTGTCGATGGACGCACTTGATGAATACTGGCGTGATAGCGTTACCAGTCGTGTGGTGAATTGGGACGACGGCGGGTGACGACTTGCCTTGATGGATGCAGGCATCTGTTCTGGAGTCGATCACCTGAGGCAGAGTGTGGCCAGGTACCTCCATGTTCCCTGGGGAGGCACTTGCATTCATGTACTTGTGCTTCTTGGGCTGTTGGGACTTTGATGACGGAGGAGTGATGAACACGCTGAGGAACGTAAAGCTTGAGACTCGGTTTGTGCAGGCTGTGCGGCTTACTCTCGGACTCCCGCTGTGCGGCTGCCAGTTCCTTCTCGGGTTATCATCCTCTTCCCTTGCTGTCGCTGTGTCAGGACTCACTCCTGTTGTAGCTTGGGTTCTCTTCATCGTCCGGCCCTACTACTCACGACTTCACCTTCCGACCTCAGCGGGTTGGACGATTCTTGGTGTGGACCCTCCAGTCACACCCCCACGTGTCTTGCTGAGTGCGGTGTCATGCACGTGGCACTGATGACATAGCTGCCATTGATTAACTAGGAGAGGAGGTTTCTGGGAGGACGCCGTAGCCACATGATTGCCTCTTCTGGATCTTCTCTTGCACCTCTGGCATTTGCGGTGAGGAGCAGGGATGCCACTCGACTCCGACTGCCAACACTCAGGCTGGACGGTCTCACTGTGAAGCGATGGGAGTAACGCGGCTTGCGCGTGCTGCGGCTTACATGTGGGTCTCCCTTGGTGCTGTCGCCAGGGCCGTCGGTCCGCCTTGGTGGCTGTCTGGTGCCTTTGGAGGTGTTCTTGGCTTGTGGTGCTACGAGTCCTCTTGCTTCTCCTCCCGTTATCTTTGACACACCTCCGTTTGTCCAGCTCTTCGGGGTGACACGATCTTCACTCTTCTTCTGCTTCTCCTTCGGGTGCAGTGACATGCACCATGTTCTAACAAGGCCAACGGGCCTATTAACTTCAATGGTCTCTTGACCATCCAGGCGAGACTTCAGTCGCTCTTCTCAGCTGCATGGCGAGCAGCCGCTCATCTTAGGTGCTCCATCTTCAGGCAGCTTCTTGATGCCCCTACTCCAGGCGTTCCCAGGGAATGACTTCCGCGGACAGTAGTGAGCTAGTGGTGGCGGCTGTCCACTTGTGGTGTGCGACTCTCCTCTCGTCAGCCTTGGGTCACTGACGACTCCTGCATTAGGCAGTGTGAAGGAGGACACTGTTCTGCGTTTGGCCCCTTCCAGGCTTCGTTGAGGCGATGGAGGTTCTTCTTGATACCTTCAGCATTTCCCCTTCTCTTCGAGGAGGTCTTGCTCTCCTGGGCGACTGCCTCTGCAGTCAAACTTCTGGATGCCTTTGTCACGCACCTCGGACTTGGCGCTCTTCTACCCTCTTCTGGGTATTCGTGCTTCTGTGCGTCTGTGCAACCACTTCTTTGTGCTCTCTCTGGTTGCATCGCTTCGTCGAGATTCTGACTGCGCCCTTCATTTGCTTCATTGCTGCTGTGGAGATGTATGGGATCACCCTGCTGATTTCAGCAGTGCTTCTTTTCTTCAGAGGTGTCTCTTTTCCTCCTGGGTGTTCACCTCTGCTGACATTCTTCTTTGCGCATGTGTCACGCACCATGGACGACGCACGCTGCGTCTTTACTTGGGTGCCCTCTTCTGGCCTCTGGCGTGCCTGTTCTTCCTCCTTGCGGTGGTGGTCGTACAAAGCCAGGGACATGTGGTGCACTCTCCTCACTTGCGGTGACATTGGGCAGCCGCTGGTGGCGCACGTTTTCCTCACTTGCGGTGACATTGTGCAGCCGCTGGTGGCGCACGCTTTCCACCAGTCCCTCTTGTGTTATTGGTGTGGACAACTCCCTCAAGACGCAGCTGTTCTGGCTGGTCGTCCAGTCTTGCCGGTGTGGGCTTGTGTCACAGTGTCCTTGCTTGATGGGCGCACGTTCTCCTGAGGCTCTTGCAGTGTCTCTGCACATTGTCTGTGTAAGGGCAAGCCCTGGTAACCTGGTGCCTCTCACTGACACCTTGTAGGCCTGTGCGTTCACTTGCAGTAGTGGGTACTCGTCCCTGTGGGCATGCAGCTGTGTCTTCTTGATTGCGGTGGCAGCAGATGGCTGATGGGGACTGTGCGGCTTGCGATGCTTTAATGCCTTTTGTGGGGACGCTGGCTGGCTGGGCTTGTTTGCTTGTGGTTACACTACCTTGAGGGTGGTTAGACTCTTGTTGGCTTGCACTGTTGGTGTTTGTTTCGGGATTTCCTCCCTCTGCTGGGGTTTACGGTCGGTCTTGACAGCACTGCGCAGCCTGCCCAGGGATGTGTGTTGTGGTCTACCCTCTTGCCTTTTAGTCACCAAGGGATGGCCACTGCACAGTCTGTGGTGCTTCAGCTAACCTTCTTCTGGTGCACTCGGCAACCACCTTGGCTGCCTGTCTCACAGCCTCTTTCTGCCTTTGTCCAGTGTCTAACAGTTCCGGGTGTGGTGTGGTACCGAAACCACCAGGTGGCGCTGTGGACATTTTTCGAGGGGCTACCGCATCCCTGCTCTCTGCGGCCTGTTTGGCTGCTTGTTGCTGGGTACACTGGAGCAGTGGGGCCTCGGTTCCGACAGTGGCAGCTTGAGGGCAGGTACAGTCTTTCACCCTCCCAGGCATTGCCGGTGCAGGCACTTATTCATGGGCCGTGTGCGTCAGAGTTCACTGGCAGCTCTTTGGATGCTGCAGGTCTCGCACGGTGTGGTCGTCAGTGCAGGGGCCAGGAGTAGGTTCGGGCATGGGGTGCCAGTAACTTTTCCTTTTACAGTGCCCAGGGGATCTTCGGCATGTTTCGCCGCAACTAGCGCTAGAGGCTGCTGCAGCCGCCGCTGGCAATTTCTCCATCTCCTCCCTACTGTACGTTGTGTTCAGCCGTCTGTGCGCAGCACGGTGCAGAAATGCCACTGGGACAGCGGGGGCTCATCGGGAGCTTGACACTCACTGCGGGGCAGCAGGTCTCACCTCCGCTCCTGTTCACTCGTGCCGCGAACGTAAATCCAGGCTCTCATGGCTCATCGATGCGCGCGCCCGGACTGCCACCAGGTGCTGCTGCAATCGTCTCCACCACGGCCGTAGCAGGCCCACCTTCAGTGCGGTTGATGCTGGTAAGGGCTGCACGCTGCGCTTGTGCAGGGTGACGCCAGTGTTTCAGTTGGGGGCGGCGGGCATTTCACTTCCTCCCATGGCCACCTGAGCGTAGCAGCAGGCTCATCACGCTCTCACCCGCGTTCAGTGGTGGCGTTCGCTCTCCTTTATACCCGAGTCAGTGGGGGTAGGAGACGGCCAGTCTCCGGTCGTCACTCCGTGATGGTGGCGATGACGAGCTCGATCCTCCAGCAGTGGGGGTGACACATCCTGATATCCTTCCCTCCCTATGAGGGACGATGAAGCGCCGAGACGCAGGCACGCGGGGTCAGACCCGCCCTCGTCGCCAAATGTTGTGTTGGGGGCTCGAGGCCCACATGCTGCCAAAGGAGTTACCCATACACCAAGGTTATGGTTACTTCACTAGCCACGAGCATGTGCACTCGGGCCCTTTTATTAGTCATGTCACTCGTGACACCGGTGGTGAATGGGTGTGGGGTGTGTGTGTGCCCACTCCCAAAGGGGAGTGGCTACTAAACCAGTGCCTGTCGAGACACTAGAACGTGTCTCGCAGGACACGACCGGGGGGGGCTGGCAGCTGACCTGCAGGTAGTCCAGATTGCCTATCCCTCTTCTTGGGTTGCCCACAGTATGATCTTTTATGGGGTGTGATCAGTGGTGGTTATGCGGTACCCTGAGAGAAACAATGCGAGGTGGGTTCCTCCTTGTTTGCTGTTCTGTAAATATACAGACCCTCGAGGATTTCGCGATTCCGCGATTTTGCGGTTTGCTGCGAAATCGGCACTTTTGTAAAAATGCCGCGATTTTTACAAAAGTGCCCGCGAAATCGGCACTTTTGTAAAAATTCCGCGATTTTTACAAAAGTGTCCACGAAATTGAAGGAATTCATCAATATAGGAGCATTCATACCCTTTAAACAATTGATTGTTTTTTCACCATACAATCATATCTTAACACAAGACTAGTCTGTCTTTTGGCACATTGGCTCAAGTGTGTTGCTTGTTGTGGTGTCACAGAAGGTGATGGACATCCCTAAAGGATATGGTGAGGGACTTAAAAATGTGTGCACTTCAAAAGCCGAATGTTAGTCTGTCTCCTCGGCCTCCCCCGTTTGTAAAAACCACAATAACCCTCGGCTGACAATAACGTCTGCAATATATAAATTCTGTTTTTCATTAGAGATGGGTAAAAATGATTTTAAAAAGTATCTTGAAATTGACCAGATTTAACAACTATATTTAGAGATAGGCTAAGGTGTTCTCTCTAAAGGAAATTTTGGGAAATAGGTGACATATTGTATATTTCAAAGTACATTAGGGTTGAAAAACTGGCCAAAGCCTGATCAGTCTTAAATATGACCATCATAGGTGGTTTTGAGAAGGTCTCATTCAAGGGTCCTGTGCTAAATAGAGCATTTAAGTCCATAGAGGTCAAGTTAAAAAGCTACATAGTGGTGATGTGGGAGGGCAGTTCTGCATATCCCTCCGTAAAGTATATGTTGTCGGCTACCATATCCAAAGTAGTCTCTTGCACATGGTTAGTAGCAGGTCTTGCACTGCCTCTTGTAAGCTCTACCTCCCAATTTCTCTTAGATGCACTTCACTCATCCTTAATCTCCCATGAACACACACATTGTCACACACGCACCTACTGATTAACACACTTTTTAATATTCTCCATGAAGTACTCAAAAGAAAGAGAGAAGTGTGTGAATGCAATTGTATGACAGGTGCCAGACATACATATAAATAAACATTGTGCACAGTCACTTCCACCATTCACAGACACTTCCTTCAGGATAAGTCACCTCCCACTAAGCAACAACCAGAGCGACAGTCAACTGGCACACTTATTTAATCAGCAACCGCCAATCAGAATAGCCTAGGAGACTAATGGAAGGGGAAAGAATGGGGAATACAAATATTAATAGTCAAGGGAACGTAAAGAAAGGTGTATTGGGATGCATGAGAATGAGTTAGAAAAATAGTTAGACCAAAGAGAGTCAAGAAGATTTGGCAGCTTTACCAAAAAGAGGACTGAGAAAGACAGGACAGTTGGCAAAGAGATAAAGAGATAAAGGAATAGAGAGAGAGAGAAAACAAGTCACAGAGAGGTAAGGGCAGAAAAGAGGGACATTTATTCGAAAAAAAGAGAAGAAAACAAGCAAGGGAGAAACAGAGAAAGAAACCAAAGAGAGATAGAAATAGAATGGAGACATTATGGGTCAAGAGTGGCCACCACTGAGAAGATGCTACTGTTACTGTGTTTAACATTTGCACTTATAATTCTTTCCTCCATCAGGCCCACAGCACCGTTTCTATAACACTTATGTAGATTTTACCATCATCACAGGTTTAGAGTGCTGTACATTGGAAAATGTACATACTGCATCATGAAATTAAAAAAGCATCACACTGCAAGGGCCGTCAGGGGCCCTCTCACCGCATACCAAGGCCCCTGGTCCCACCCCAAAGGAGGCACTGACTGTCACTGCCCAGGGTCCTCTCACCACACAACAGGGCCCCTGGCCCCACCACAAAGGGGGCACTGACTCTCACTGCCCGGGGGCCTCTCACCGCACTTCAGAGTGAAACCAGAAAATCTGGATAAAATCATGGCTTCCATGCTGAAATTGTGTGATCTTAGGCAAATATTTAATTTCACTAAGGTAGATTCTGGAATGCCATTTCCTTTGGGATGCTACCAGGCCATCTTTGATGGGCTTCTCAGAAACTATACTAAAGCAAATGGAGGATTGCATTTCCAAGGGATAACAGCCTTCACCTGTGGGCTGCTTCCTATGTTCGATATCCCAGGTTGCCTATTTCAAAGCGGAATACTCTGCTAAAACAGTTTCCATTGATTTAAGGCTGACAATGAATGATTATGAGTAAAATAAACTGCCGCAAAAATGCCGCTAAATTTCCATATTTGTGCCGTTAAATTTCCATATTTGTGCCGCTAAAGTTGCTAATCCATGCCGCTATATCCTGGGGGGTCTGAATATACAACTCTGTAGTCATCTGGTCACATTCTTGCTTGATTAACTATTATGCATATGTTCTTTGCCCATTGATCCACCATGTATGGAGATGGGATCCCTCCACATCTGTGAATGTTACGCAAATGTCATGTGTGGTGTCGAAAAATGCAAGATATGCATGCATGTAAGATATGTTTTCCAGCGTCTGTATTTTGAAAATCTACCTGTGAAACATGTACTGTGCCATTTTATGTGATGTGAGGTCAATCGGAGCGATGCCCTACAGTGAATACCACAAACATTTGTCAAGTCTCCTTCTTCCCTCATCTATTGTGGAAAGGGTAGGGTTCCATGGCATTGCACGCATGCGCGTACCATGGCCCTATGGCCCGCTTCTCATCACCACATCTGGTGCCGCGCTTGGAACATGCTGCAAGCTGTGGATATGATTTGCTGACCCTATTTCAAAATAGAAAAAGAGGTTGAAAGAAATTTGATGCTAGAAGGATACTGAAACGCTGTTAATTGCTACTAACTCAGCTTGCTGCCAAATTGCCCTTCTGCACTACCCATAACATACCGTGTATTTTGTCAAGGGTGTGTTGACCTGGATAGCTTTGTTGGCGCTATATAACAGATTGAAGCGATGAGCATGGGCATGTGGTGTCCTTTGTTCATTTCATAGGTTTCTTTTTAAGTGGTCTCGCGCCACGTTTAGCTTTAGGGCGTGTTTGCATTAAACTTGCCTCACACTCTGCACCCCTCCATGGTGTCCAACGACAACTCAGGCAGTGTCAGAGTGGACTCCGTGGAGACGGGACTTGCGGGACATGGGGTCCTTTCATGTATGCAATAAACTTCACTTCTTGGAAAATACTGCTGAGTCATCATTACGTACGCGTCTCACCGCAACACAGATATTGAATGCCTCTCAACTCACTGGTACTCATTGAATCGACCCTGAAGGTCCAAAATGTATCCCTGCAGTTGATACATTTATTCATTAAACCATCGAAACATCCATTTGTAATGATTAAAACACACCTCCTAGACTGTGCAACGAGAAATGTGCTACAACTTTAAGCTTTCTTTATGTGTTACCTAGGAGTTCCTGCAAATGCTTCTGCCTACCACCTCGTGCACAGCAAGCCCCCTCATGCCTAGGGCCAGACAGGCCTTTTATTCCACCAGGCATTCACCAGTGGGCTGGATCCTAGGAGGTCGGTTTTGAACAGTGGCGTAGCTAGCCACTTTGCCGCCCGTGGCGGTCCCTGCCTTGGCGCCCCGTGACGGCTGCATGCAAGAGCGGGGGCGGGCTCAATGGGTGCTGGCGATCCTGCGTTTGCTGCCCCACGGCAAACGCATGTAAGAGCAGGGGGGTAGGGGAGGAGGCCGCCACCCCAAAACTCGAGTCACCCACCTCCCCCCCTTTCTACGCCACTGGTTTTGAAATCCCAGGGCCTCTCCTGGTGCCTCTGTCACTTTCACCAGCTCCCTGTGGTTAATAGCAGCAGACACGGGGGGGGCTTCAAGAGAGAGAGAGAAAGAGAAGAAGAGAGGGAGGAGAGAAGGGCAGAGAGGATGGGAGGATGGACAGGAGATTGGAGGGAGTGGGACTGATTTGAGCTTTTTTGCCAGTACTGCTTTTGGGTCCCCAGTTCACCCCGAGGGACAGCCGGTGCACTATGGGCTGAAC
Source organism: Triturus cristatus (assembly GCF_964204655.1). Lineage (NCBI taxonomy): Eukaryota > Metazoa > Chordata > Amphibia > Caudata > Salamandridae > Triturus > Triturus cristatus. The sequence continues at coordinate 1,531,991,747 of NC_140591.1, forward strand.
ACATGTGAAAGCGATGACACGCGTGAAGCCTTGACTGGGGCAGATTGGCTGGTCTGTCCATTAGAACCACCAGGACTTGGTGCTGAATTAATGGTGTTTAATGTTCTCGAGCAGCACCAAATGAACTGCTTCCCTTCACTCCTCTGCTCCACAGAGTAAGCAACAGCGGCCGCTGACAGATGAAAGGCGACTTCCTGTCATGTGACTCTTACAGTCCCAAAGTTTTCCGGCAGCGCGAGTTTCTCCGAACTATGGGAACAGTGCACGTGAACTGCACCTGACCCCGGTGCAGAGCGAATGACCCTCTGACCTTATCACATACATGTTCCTTATTTTAAACCAAGCTTTAAATGGTTTTGAATTTAAGCAAAAAAAGATAGTAACACAACCCACTGTGGCACCCGAGCCCTTTAGCTGCTACTAAAACAGCAATCAGGATTGTTTTCAAGTTTTAGGAGAACGTTTTTGCTACCTGCCCTGACAAGTGTCACGCATCTTGCTTTAGATTAACGCATGGTTTTTTCCTCAGCACCGCAAGTGAAAGTTTGTCATGCAAATGGAGATCAGAACTGGGGACAAGTCTTTATGCAATGCGGTCGTAGAACTTCTGCCCGCCTCAGCCATGTCTACAGCTAGAGGCTCTATAGATACCTGCTGCCTGGGACCACTGCAGAGGGGACAGTGTAAGGGATGCTATCGATCAGTTTGCCAAGGCATGTCTCTAAGCCTCATTGGACAGCTGCAGTCCAATACCCACCTGAAGTTGGAGTGGACTGTTACTGAGTGTAACTCAGGATTTGTACCCCATATGTCCTAACGTGGCACATCTGATGACCTCAGACTCAATGCTGATGTCTCTGGTTGGGGTGAAGTCATTGGCCAACAACTTAGAAATCCAGGGATTGAACTTCAGCACGTGGACTGCCAGGAAATAGATGGGACTGCCTCACCTGAGAATCATAGACCCAGTCACAGCATTATAACTGCAGCAAGGTCAGTAGTTAACTTAGCCCCCACACTGCAAGAAAGCCTGGCCGCTTGTGCCATACCATCTGCAGCAGTGGACGTCGCACTGCAATGTCACTGAGCACAACCGTAACTGAACTACCAACACTGCTGAGCAGTGCCTGTCCGACTGTGGTGTCACTAAATCCTGGGCTTATCAGCCTTGCACCATACGGCTGTGACACCACGGCTGAGTTGGGTGGGCGCAAAAGACCAGAAAGCGACTTTAGAGCTGCTGTGCAAGCCCTCGATATCTTGCATCTGGATAGTTGACACGCCTTGCTCCATGGCCTCCGAGTCTACACACTGGCACCAGTAAAGAGCATCATACACGCCGCAGCAAGCCTCATTCAGACCAGTAGAAATATGATCACTCCAATCCAGATGAAACTCCAATGGCTCCCCTTGCCACCCTGCACCATCTTCAAAACCAGTTGCATCATTTACAGAACCATCACGCCCAGCACTTCCCGCTTTCCTTGCAAACAAGCTCACCATCTCTGATGGTGCTCGGCACACTCACAGTGAGGACACCATCAGACTGCAGACTAAGAAGTGTAGAAAATTCAAAACAAAGCAGCAGGCCTTTTCCATCCATGCACAGTGGATGGGGAACAACTTCCCCGTATCTATCAGGACTGCCCTGACGCTGCTATAATGTACGCAACCTCTTGGAGAACACTACACGGCAGTACATTTTCAGCAATGATACAACTGAGTGACCAGAGCGATGGCTATTTTAAGCAGATTTTTTTTATCTGTTGCAACATTTTCTTTTTCTACATTACATGAGAAAGCAGATGCTGCTGATTGTTCCAGAGTTTGAACTTTCCAAAAGGGGCAGTTTTACGTCAAGATTAAAGTACGTTCTGTGGCAAAAACATTATCACAATTTCTAAATATTTATAGAGAATTATGAGTTTATTCTAACACACCCTGCCATGGATAGCTTGAAAAATGTTAAAAATAGAAAAGTTATTTGAAGTATTTTGAGAGGCTTCACTCGATACACAAGGAGCGGATTCACAAAATCATTTAGGAGCATGGGAAGTAGCAATATGGGAGTAGTCTTTTACGTACTTTTACGTGCATTTGTGAATGAGCCCCAAAACAGCCAACATTCTATGAGGAGAGGTGCAAAGAAGGCCCACTCCTCTCTGTTTGTACTAATTGCATGTGAAAGTTCCCTGAATATTTCCATTAAATTCCCACTTCAGACGTTCTGGGGCCAATTCACAAAGGTGTGTAAGAGTACGTGGAAGAGCACTACACGAGTACCGCTTGACACACTCTAAGATGCCTTTTTGTGTATTGGCTCCATAAAGATTAACCGGTGAAACTTAATTATGAAACATGAACAGGTTCCCAAATCAAATGGCCTCTGTCACCGCCTTTACCCTTACACCCTGAGGTAGCCGAGGAGAGGAAATTCTACCTGGCATCTTGCAACTCTTGTGACTTTGCTAGACTGCGGTCATATTTTTTTGTTTTAAAACCATGCCCATATCTGCATGTTTGTGTGTCCTCCATCACTGTTTATTAACACCCAGCAGCCTCATGCATTGTTTTCCTATAAAGCTTGTTTAAAAATAACTCACAAGGGCTTATTACCAAGATAAGTGGTCCTTGAAGGACACATCCTGTGATGTCATTGAGGATCAAAGGACATCTGATGTCACTTCCGCAACCTCTAAGTAATGTGTGAAAAATTGCATTCTGCTGCTCCTAGCTGTGCATTTCCCATGTATTTTAAAGGCAGATCTGCAAGTACCAGGATGCAAGCACAAGAACAAAAAAAGAAAATCAACTGAGCTTATCACACCTGGTAGGAGTCCACATGGTATCGTCGATATTCTGGAGCATGTTTCCAGAACTCCTGATGGTTATATTTTCCGTGTGCTTTCCTCATGATGACCAAGTCTAGATCTGCTTGGGCAACTCTTTATCCAATTGTGCCCTAAAAAAATGCAGTGATATTCTTGCCAATGGTGGACTCTCATGTTGAGCCAATATAAATGAGTGCCTGCTCTCGGTCCATGAGTTCAGGGAAAGGTTCCAGGTACTCAAGACACGATGTTTATTGCAAATAATCTTGCAGTTGTGTCTTCTCCTGTTGGCAAGTCAGTATCCTACCTTCTCGCCACCAGGCGAGGCTCGTGAGGGTCCTCTGGGGGTCTTGACTTCAGCTGTGCTTACCATGGAAAATGTCCTGACACATTTCAATCTTTCCATATCAGTTCATCGTTTCACTCTCATATCTTTAGGCATTCTGGCCCTTTCCTACCTTAAACATTGAATACATCACATCATGGGGGTGGAGTCCAGCCTGTCCCATTTGTCCCACTCCCTGCAGAACATTAAAGGATGCTTACTGCCTTCTGTGAGCTTCCACTGCCTCGGCTGTAAATCCTGGCCTCCCTGTTGTCCTCTTATGGCTTATGATGTGCTCACAGCTGGCTCTCTGCTTGCACTCCTGATCCTCCCCTGGCCTGCTGCGCAATCCCTGTGAATTCTCTATTCTTTGTATTCACAACTGTCTGAGCCTGCATGTTGGTTTCTTTTAGTGCCAGTTTTTTGCTCCATGTGCCTTTCAGGTTTCTCGAGTGCCAGTTTCTGTTCTATTGGTTCTATTCATGAGTACTGAGGGCAGTGGCGGCCAGCATGGCTCGAGGGTGGCAGGGCGGGCTCGCGTGGGGGGTTACTGGGTGAGGGGGTGAGGATAGTGTGCGGCGGGGGGCTGCGCATGGTGCGTATATTTAAAAAAACATAAAAAAAATAAACTTACCTTGCTGCCGCGTCTCGCGTCTTTGTTCCTGGTATACTCCTTGAACAGGAAGCAGACCCCACTGACCAATCACAATGCAGCAATGCAGGTAAGCACCTAGGATCCCTGACTAATCACAAAACTGCAGTGCAGCGTTGTGATTTGTCTGAACAACCTGGTGGGTGCTCAGCCAGGAAAAGGGGGCCTGGGCATGTTCCCCACGCAGGCTGTAATGCAGCCTGCATGGAGAATGGGGAAAGTGTGCATGACTGGTTTGGGCAGCCCGAGGGGGCCGACCAAAACATTCATTGCACATTTAGGAGTGGGCAAACCACTTCTCCTTTGCCCTGCTCTGACAGCAGCCCCGTCCACCCGCCTGCCGGCACAGGAAACATAAAATGACAATAACTCAAAGTTATTATCATTTTTGTATTTCCTTTACTTTGCACTGCTCAAAAGCAGTGGGGCGATGCTCCTCCGCCATAGTTGAGGAGCCACCACTGTGCAGGAGGCTAAACCCACTGAACAGATTTTTACTTCTCTATCCACCGCTGTGTTAATTACTTGCATGCAGATTCCCGCCCTCTATTTCAGAATTTCTAGCAGTGCCTAGCTTATTATAAACATAAAAGGCCCTCATCAGGAGGCTAATACAGCGTGCACCACCCATTGCCCCTGCCAGCGCTGCCAATAATAGTAACAATGCAACTTCAAACCACCACACTCCTATAAGTATGACAATTCAGACTTGTCCATGCCCCTAAAGCTATAAAAATGGCTTGGGCGGCAGGTAATAGACATTTTCAATCCATATTGAATTAATAAACACCTGCTGTTGTGTTCATCTCTAAATTAGACAGACAGTGCCACCATGTGGCAGAGAATCACAAGGGCTGGTGTTAAGAATGAAGTGCCAATGTTGAGCCCCAGCAACCACCTGCTCAAAATAAGCACTGATCCCTGGTTCTTTCTGCATAATCCAGCCCTTGTTCTCATTGCTTGTCTGCCTTTCCTAGTTCCCTAAGCCTAACTTACCGTTCTAGGTCTGGTCTGTCAGATCTTTCTGTAATTGAATACTGTCCCGCATCAGCTGAAGCAATGTTCCAGCATCTGGCCCATTTCCTTGAGTTCCTTCATCCTCCCTTGTGTCTGTGTGCACTAACATAAGACTCTCAAGAAGAATGTTACCAGTAGTTCCTCAGAGGAAAGAGAAGAGTGGAGGTGAATCGATAAGAGAGCCTAAAAGGACTGCATGTACAGTATGTGTAAAGTGGGTAATCCTTTTGTTGGATATTAATGCCCTCACACACCCTTTCAGGTGTCATGCTTCATCATCTGGGCTGCTCCTCGTCGGGCCGGCGGTGCAATGCCTAACGGGCTCCCTAAAAGGGGCACTTTATCGGAGTTCTTTTAATCCAACAGCCGTCTGGTGAAGTGCGGGTATGTGGGCCTGATTATTGTAGATACAAAAAGTGATTTAAAACAGGGTCGAAAGTACCAGTATGGGAAATCAATTTATTCTAAAGGTCTCCTTCCCTGATTAAAAAGTGTGTGTGGCACTCGGTAGAGTGTAATGTCTCTAATTAGAGTGCATGGGATTGGTGGTCAACATGTTTCTCGCTCTGAGCTCGTGCGCTCGCGATTCGTCAGGACCTATAAAACTATCTACAATGATACGAGGGGACTATACAAGATATTGGTCTCCTAGTCACAGTGAGTCATGTGAACAAAAGTTTTTTAGAATACCTGTCATGGTCTGATGCTACCTGTAAAAAAGGACGGTAGATTAAGTTGATCATTGTTGAGACATATATAGCCACAGGTAAAAGAAAAAACATATCAAACAGAAAGGCTTTCAAGGTGATTCATCTCCATCATAGTTGAAAGGGAACAGTGGTGACTGCTGGTGCTTGAGCGTCAGAAAACTGCTCCTAAAAGGTGGTGTCCCATCAAGGTGAACTATAGTGACTATACACCTATGTGGAAAATTTAAAAACAATAAAAGCGGCAGAAAACATCGTTGGACTCACCCTATTCAGTAGGACTGCGGACCACAACAGTGCTTGGTGGACTCAGCGTAAGGTGAAGGACCTCTAAAAGTAGGTCTAAACTAAAGGGTAATAACGAACTTAAATGATGTAGTAATCACAGCTGATACATTTGGGGACATAAGGAACAGTCAAGATCCAGACATTCACTGACTAATTAACCCCACGAACAGGCTGTGATCCGGAGGGACGTGAAATGAATATCAGGTAAAGTCTCATACGAACGAAGGCTGTCGACTCGCATGCCTAGGGTCTAGTGTGTGTCGGTGATATCCCAGGTATACGTAACAGGCGTGGTGTTCCTTGCTAGTGGACCAAGTAAATGCAGAGTTACGATTAAGGGTGGGGAGTCAACCAAACCGCCGTTGTTACACAAGGGGTAGATAGCCTGGCGTTGGCGGGGGATCCGTAAGCTCGCGCTAACAGTAAGTAAAAATTACAAGGTCTATGCAGGAAAAAGGGGTGGTTTCAGGATTAGAAACACGAAGACACGAAAAACGTGTACTGTACTTACATCTGCCCCGCTCACGCTCTGTCTCTGGACCTACCCGAGCCACCGAGTCTGGGAGGTGGCGACCTGGATGCTGTGTGGGGATTAAGTGCATCCGGTCACGTCACGTGAATAGGTCACATGATCGGAACCGATTCACTGTCAAGTAGCGAGAGGGTGTTTCAAAACGGGAATTGTATATCAGTAAAATATAGATGCGCCATGCAATCAGTCGACCTGAGAATGTCAGAAATCTATAGATATAAATTAATTTCAATCCTTATAAGGAAAGAAAGACAACAGTGTCGGCCATCTTGGATTGGGAAGCGCGGTATTTAATAAAGTTAATCTGCATTGTCACAATTGGAAGAAGGGTGGAGGCAGGATGTAAGGACAACCTCAATAGGATGTAGCGACGGGTTGTGGTTGGTAACATGAACCCTGCCAAATCATAAAAAAGCAAATCATTTCAGCAAGTATTCTTTAGTCTTAAGCAGAGATGAATGTCATGATAAAGGAAGGCAAGGATTGATATATCTGCCAAGAACATGCCAAGCTAAAGCTTGAGGGCTCCCCAGGGAATATCATCATTGAGCCCAATGACATTAGAAGACAGACGGTGTATCCATCTCTGTTCCTTCTTAAAAAGACTGTGTTGGGACAAATGAGGGTTAGCTTCTAGAATCAGCCATTTGACAGAGTCTGGGGAGTGTTGTTTCTCTAGAAAATGGGCACTGATCTTGGTGTTCTGTTTATGGCACCGAAAATTGCTGCGGTGTTCAGAGATTCGCAATTTTATCGGTCTGGTCGTCATCCCTATGTAGTACAGGTTGCAGGGACATGTAAGGAGATATATGCAATTGTTAGTGTTGCAGTTTGTATGTGACCTCAATTCCCAGGTGAAAGTAGTATTGAGGGTGACGGTTTTATGTACAGATGTAAACGTACAGGCGGTACACATACCACACGGAAAGTGTCCTTTTACTGCAGGTAATTGCCAAAGTGTGCTCTGTGTGGGTTTGATTTTGGATCTAGGTCTGGTTTGTATCACCAAATCTTTAATATTTTTGGTGCGTCTGTATGCAAACCTAGGTGGTTCAAGGTTCATTTTCCCAGTATTAAGGATATTCCAATGTTTCTTTAAAACCTTAGTTACTTGATTGGTGTTAGGTGAGAAAGTTGTGACACAGGTAAGGATGTCAGAAACAGTTGTGGTGTTCTCTCTGGGATCCAAAATGGCTTCTCTGTCATAACATAAGCCCATAAGGCTGTTGGATTATCTCAAAATAACTTGAAAATGTCCTACGATGTTCTTTTTTTGCGTACAGATGCGTTTCAGTATTGTTTCCTACTATCTCTTATAAGACTCTATTGTTCTCCTGCTTTGTACTTTCCATTGCTTCTGCTAGGTCTGTGTTTTTAGTTTCTTGCGTTTCTTTTCCATTTTATCGCTGAATTTGTGCAATGCATATGGTTAGCCCTTGTCTTTCACCAGGAGGTCTAACCCATTTTCTGCCTTACCTTCCCTATTCTTCAGCCACACTCCAGGCTTTATTCTGGCCGGCTAGAGGTACTCCTAGATATCAGATGCCGCGCCTTCCTCCCAAAGTCCCTTGGCCCTGTAAAGGGTAAGCGTTGTCTACTAAATATTCTATTTGCATTCCCATCCCAGGTCCTGACCTTCCTGCATCTACAATCTCTTTCAATTCTTCTCTTTTTACTTTGCAAGACAATGTGTGCCTCTAACTTTTAAGCGGAAATTATTTCTTGCTTTAAAGCTAGGTTTAGTCTCGAGGAAATTTCAGAAAAATAATGTTTCAAATTACTTTATCATGTGGTATAATGCAAAACAACAGGTACTTTTTCTTCACTTTCGAGTTCTGACTTTTAAAAGTTAATTTCTGCTACCTCATGGGAACTTATAAACATGTCATTCCTCACCGCAGATTTGATGAATCCCTGTTCCAAATATTTATAGAATGGATGTCTGCGGCCACACAATATTTAAAACTGTATGTTTTATTGAATGATGAATTCTGAATGCTTTTCCTTTTTTCCTTTTTATGAACCCATTTATGAGCAGTAGCGTCTAGGTTGGTTAACTGGCCTGTCAATCATGAACTGATTTAACCATCAGCAGTGAGACTAGGGAAAGATCAGACCAGGCAAGAATCTTCAGCTGTTGTAGTGCCAAAGGCCTAACAGAGGAGGTTTTGAAATTGTGCAGCACAGCCTATCAGTCCTAAATTCTACAATAAATAAGGCACAAAAAAGAGCCGGTCACAAAACATATGTGCACTAATGGCTTCTCCATTTGTTGTTCAACTCTCAGTCCCAGTAGAGTCTCTGGGACCTTGTGGTGCCTGCCTTCTGTTTGCAAAAATACTAGTCGCAAACTGAGACCAGCTCTTGTGACTAGTACAATGAGGCCTGAAGAACCGGGCTCATTAAGCCTGGCGGCGCAGGGTACGCCTGAAATCTTCTGAGTTCGCCTTCCAAATTACAGAGACACGGAACACTCTACTTGGCATAGGAACTTCAGTTTATTAGCTGCAGCTAGGTACAGTTGTCCTAGAAGTACATCAGTGGTAGGTTCTCAGGAGACTGCCACTTCAATCCGTGGCTCACAGTCTTTTGTAGCGCTTGAATCCCATAAAGCAACAACACCCACAATATGCAATACAAATACAAATCATCCACAAGAAAACATTCTTTGTACAAGGTACAGGATAATGGGTAATAGAAATTCCTTCCCTAAGGTCGTGTTCTCTACCCGACCCTATAGGCCAGGTGGCATAGCCATTCCTTGGTTAAATTAATTTACGACAGGACGTGTTTGCGTGTTGAAGATGGTGATTCGTAAAACAACTGGAGAGGCCGAGAACGGTCACCAAGGGTCAATAGATGGTTATCTGGGGAATTAGTTGCTTCGAGCCGGGTCTTAGAATGGACTTAGTTCAGGGAAACAGGAAAGGTCGAGTAATATGTGCAACAGTACAGAACGTGAAAGAAACGCTATGGAGGTTGAAGGGGCCTGAGTGAGGGCAACAGCGTAATGGTGTTACAAGCAAAGATGGGGCCGTATTTGAATTTCCTCAGGCCCCAGACAGATCAAGTGCCACATCGATCTAGGAGTAAATCAAAGCCCACAAAGACCTTCCAGTGAAAGTTTCTGGACCCATCATCCAAGCCTGAGTGTGGAGCCCTCTTCACCTTTACCCCATGAGCTGCCTCCACTTTGCCTGCCCAAGCTACAGGGTATCTATAAGAAAAGAACCGCCGGCAAGAGTGCTCCAACGAATGGCAACACATGTTCTTGACCTTTCCTGCTGTGCATAGAGCAGACCCACAACAGCCACAGTTGTGTGCTATCCGTCGAGTGATGTACTATGTTATGTACTAAAAACAACAATATATAGATCAGTTTCTTCATCATAATATTGATCCGTTTTCCAAGATTGTGTTGGTGTAAGGGCTTCCATGGATACTGACCAAGACATGGTGATCAAATATTGATACTTAGTGGAAGCCATGACTTGCCCCATGATGACCCCTGGCTCCAGCTTGTCTCCTGAGTCATGAAGGGCGCCGCAGGACCACGATGTACATGGTTTCGAAATTGTATTTACTGCCCGTAGTTTCCACTACTTGCCCTTTGCGTGGGCCATCATCCGCAAATATGAACTGCTGAGGGTCTAAGTGTGTGTCAACACGTTATTGTTATCGTAAGGGGTGAAAGAGCATGTGACGTCACTTTCACTATCCCTATTACTTGGTGGATTGACTTTTATGGGCAGAAATGTCTACTGCCACTCACTCAGGAAGGGTTAAAAAGATAAAAACAGAAACTGTGAAAAAAGAGGAAACAAAATCTCAAACTAAAATCAAATTTATCAGAGTGCATCAGAAAAAATAAAACCTGGTCAGAATAATAAGTTGAAGCTTCCCAGAGCCTCGGGAAATCTCATGGCCAAATGATTTACTTTGTTAACAAAAGATTTCAGTTCTAATATCATCTTCTCCACTGTCACTTGCCGTAAATGTGTGATCTGGGGCTCGTCATGTAATATTCTTGCTCTCCAGTTCCCTAATTTTCCAAAAATAGATGCATTTAAACTGAGCAGTCAGCAGCCAGTAAAACAATGATCAACCGGAAGTAGAACAGGAAGTGATGCAAAGCAGACCATGTCAGCACTGTGCCTCTTTACTGCTGCCCGGGGACCCTTCCTTTCAATCAGCTGCTAAAAGTCCATCTGGATGGAGTGCTCTCCTGCAGCTGAGGGCTCCCCCACTTTGGCACCTAGCTGCATCCTTTGCAAGCTCCGACAGAGCTAATGGCTCTCTCTGGCTTTGTGACTGCAGTGAAAAGCATGTTCAGTCGCTGAGTACTTTTGTTTGGAGCAGGTTGTGAGTTGTAAAGTGGGTATTTGCAAAAGGCCATATTGGTGAAGAGGCTTCCTTGTAACACAGCAGGTCCTTTAAAAGGGATCACTAAAGATATTGAAACATGTTCAGGTACACACCCCTGGGCAGATGTCTGCACTCTTTCAAAGTATAGCCTTTAGTTCTGAGACACAGAGGAGGAAGCCTGCACTGTGTTACATCCTCTAACACATTCTACACGTTGAGCAATGTGGTGCTCTCTGCTGGTGGAGAATCTCATCGCAAGCCAAGTGACAGTCTGAACAGATCCCATATTCAGACAAAAACCAGAGAAACTGCGGCTGGGGTAGCCAATGCATGTATTAAACACATCAAACTCTTTTGCTTCAGGCAGCCACGTCTGTCTTTAATGCAGCTTAAGATGAGCATTGATACATGTAACTCTTTAAAGGGAGAAGCTGGAAACTGGCATGGACCTCATAAAAACTTCCCCAAAGTCTGGCCCTTGCTGTTGGCACAGTTAAACCAGCAGACTGTTGCCCTCTCTCCCACACCAAGCTGTATTAACTGCAAACAATGTACTTCCGGACTGATGAATGGCAAACTCCGAGAACATGGCGTCCAAGTCAGAGCATGGCCTGCAGCAGGCCACCGTGACCGTGAACTCCAGTGCCAAAACATGTCATCAATCAGAAAAGAATGAGTTTCAGAAGACAAACAGGCCTTGAAACCCAGCAGCACAATGCCCTCGAAGATGGTGATTGCTTGCACTGTGCGGGGGCGATCTGCAAACACAACCAAAGCACACCCTGCCACGAGCTTTAGGTGAACACTTTCTGACAGTGGTTGTGTTCCAGAATATCCTAGTTAGAAACATATTCTGACATTAACATTGTGCCATAAACATCTTTAATAAAAGGTTCTCATTGGGTGTAACTTTTCTATTGTCAACTCGTATTGGTCAATGTTGTTTTGCAAGGTATTTAAAAATATAATATCAGATAAGATTCTGGCTATGATATTCTTGTACCAGGCCCTGACGGAGAGACAGCGCTCCAGAAAATTAATCAGGATTCATGAAAAGAGGAAAATTTACTCAGAGCAAACATAAGAAAAGAAATACCAATGCAAAGCACGTCTGGATATGGCTTATAAACACAAGTCCTCAAAGCTGTTTGTTCTTTGATTTTATGCTCAGATGGAGGAGCATAACATTAAGGTGTTTATTTACTAAGGCTTGTTGAAAGGCACTCATGTGAAGCAAAACACCTCAAAATATTGCATTGATGTACCTCCCACCATCAAAGCCTGTTGCGCAGCACCATGTGAGCACCCGTGCAACCCTTAGTAATATAACTCTCGACGTGGACTCATGGAAAAATGGATCAAATATACGACACTTTGCCTAGCAACCCCCGGGTGATACATCCCTGGCCCGTTCTTCTAAAGGCGACACTTACCTGTTAACTTCCCAGGAAGGACCCTCTCACCAGATCGCTCGCTTCTTGAACTATCTCATTGGGTGGCAGGCCCATGACTGTTCTGGCTCCTTCCCTCTGGAACCGAAGCCCATTGGATTTTCAGACTCTGCTTCATTAACCCAAGCTGCACAAAGCATTGAAGACCTGGCTTTTCTGGGTGACCTCATCCTCAGGTAGCATGACAAACAGTGCTGAAAACCCATCTGTAGTGCACGCGCACTCAACTAAAACCCTGAACCGTAACATAGTCATTACTTGATTTCTTGTTTTGCTTTCTATCTCCAGGACTATAAGTACTGCCTTCATTGTCGACATGTTTCCGTACAATTGGAAACAATCGTCCCTCATCAGTAGCACCTCAATACAGATTTATTTAATGATTATTTTGCACTCCAAGGGTCTCACTGTGAGTTCCCCTTTAACTCTGTAGCCAGGCACTGGGGCTGGAGTTAAGTTTTCCAGCCACTATCTTCCATGAGTTAACAAGGATCAAAAGTGAACCTTCCTGGAATGGGGAATAACCCACAGCACCTGGAATTAGTGCCCAATTTTTCACAGGTTTTGCTGGATTCGAAGGAATTTAATGCTCCCGTTTATCACCCGCCTGTACTGGTCAAGTGGTAATCGGAGCGGGGGGTGGGAGCCACAGTGGGTAGATGGGCAGTGTCAGAAGGTTGGTGGGGGCGGCAAGGAGAACACTGCATACCCTCCCCATTACTGAGGGTGAGAGTGTAGGGGGGCCACCCTGAGCATCTCCTCACTGCCGGCCCCAAACCCCCGTGGTTTTCCTGAATAGTTTCCCCACATGGATACCATTCTGGTTAACTAGCAATGAGAGTCTAAATGTTTACCCCACTCATTTGCAATTTGTAATATGCAGCTCTGCAAATAGTGTCACTCATGCTTGTGTGATCTTGCTCATGAGTTTAGGATTTCTTGGTCTAGGATCCCCTCTCAATGTCATCAGGCATTCTCATCCACATCCTCCGGTATAATGTCAGCTTTGCCAGATGGTGTCTTCTGTTTGTATTGTGCTGTTCCTTGCATGTCTCTATCTGATTTCGGGGGTTTGTCTCTTCCACCACAGCCATTACATTGTTATTTCCAGGGTTCCTTATTATTTTGTTTGCTCCCCGAATGTATCTTGCTCATATGATAATGTATCACAGATATTTTGGCTTTATATCTCTTTTATATTTCCATCTCACTCAATGCACATAGCTAGTCAGTCTCAACACTGCTTGGTGTGATGTGTTGTGTTTGTGTATGCAGTCTTTCATCACACATATAGGTTTGTTTATGCTGGTTGATTATTGGGAGCCGAGTCAGCTGGTATGCTTGCCTATATTGTGGTTTGCAATAGCCTTTGTTACATTATTTCTTGTTTGTTCAGTGACCAAAAATCTTTCTCAAGTGACTTTCCCCAGGCGGCAAACATGTCTGTTTGAGCTAAGGTGGGCGCTCCTGTGCGCCCTTCCTGTTTCATAATTGCTCAATACGCAGATCGCATTAGAGTAAACAAATACGGCGAGTTTCCAAACTTACATAAAGTACAAAAAGATCCAGCAATATCAACCAGTTGTTTCAGAAACTGTGTCCCTCTAACACAAGTCCCTGGTCAAAACCAAAGTTCCAAACCAAAGCCTTAGAGCGGGACAAAGTCAAAGAAGGAACCAGCGCACAAGTGTCTGGCATCTGCCTGAAACTGGGGTCTGTCAAACTTGGTTTTCCTGCAGGGAAGCCTAGACATGTCTACGGAGCTCTTTGGATGTATCACTGGGGACGTTCTGTCTGATTTGGGCACCAGGATGTTGAGTATGTTTCGGTATCTACTGTGGACATTTGGTATAAAGAAGTGCAGGGTTATTCAAGTGTGTAGGGTTTGAAAGTCTCTCACTGAGCTGGCTCTTGGTAATGAAAGCCAAGCCTCCCTTCAGATTCCTGGAGACAGAGAGTCTGAAAGACTTATGAATGGGGCGAGTCACACCTTTTAGATGGGAGGAGAGTTAACCCCTTAAAGCCCTGGAACCTCCTCCCGCCCTTTGTAGACCCAAGCCTTTGAACTGCCAGATACTGAGGGCTCCCAGCAAGTCCATTAGCATAACCTAATTCGAATGTCTCTCTCAACCCAGTTAATTATTCATAGGACCATTAACTGGGAAAATATGACGCGTCACGTATGTCATAAACAAAGGAAGGCAATTAAAGTCTGCTTTGTGCACTGGAGGAAAACTACCTTTACACTGTACCACCAAGGGCAGCCGTCACCACCATCAGCTGGGAGAAAACAATTAACACCTCATTGGTTGTTACTAGATGTGAAACTGCAGTGTAAGCTGCCTCGAAGCCTAATAGCTGTCCAAGCCACAAAGACACATTAAAGGGTATGTGAATAGCCACATTCTGCTTCACCATTCCATAACTGAGCATATTTAATGGGGGAACCTCATGCAATTGTATAATTAACTTTCAGTATGTTAGTTATTTATTTTAATGCAAATCTTTCCAGCATGGAGTGCCAAGACAGAGCTGGCCAGTTCCAGAGCAAGAAGGCATACATGCAGATGCAGGGAGTTGTGGATTCAAGCAGAGAATATAGTCACCGAGGCTGTTTCAATTGGACAAAAAACAAGAGAGAACAAAACATAGGGGGCAGCACAGCAACAATAAGCAGTAATTTACCAAGATAGTTAGAATTTACTGCCAATTACATCAAGACCAATTTGTCACTCCATGTACTTGTCATTAAGAGCCACAGGGGATGTGCAAGGAGTTCCGTTTCAAGGAAAGGGATAGCTAGAAATATCAGAGAAATTGTATTAGAGAGTAATGCAAAATCTGAGAGGGTGGCATGGGTATAAGTGAAACCTGCCATTGTTGGCATGGTTTTCCCCTAACTTTTTGTCTTCCATCTTACTGTTTTTGCTGACTTAGGTTTTGCTGGCTTTAGGTCTCTGCACACTTTACCACTGCTAACAAGTGCTAAAATGCGTTTGCTCTCTCCTTTTAACATGGTAACAATGGCTTACACCCAACTATCACTTTGAATTTACTTCTATGTCCCTAGTAAAGTGGTAATACATGTATCCATGGACTGTAAATTAAATGCTACTAGTGGGCCTGCAGCCCTGATTGTTCCTCCCACTTAAGAATTCTTGAAAACATGTCTCAGGCCAGCCTTTGCAGCCTGTGAGTGCAGTTTTCAACTGATAGTTGGACATGGCAAAGTAAATCTTTTGCCAGGCCTAAACCTTCATATTTAATACATATAGTTCATCACTAGGGTAGGCAATAAACTGCCCATAGGGCAGGATGCAATGTATTTAAAAAGTTGGATATGCACTTTTCAGTTTTACAGGTTCTGGTAGAGAAAAACCTTTACATTTGCTTTTCTCTACGTCAAGGCCTACCTCCCCCTTAGAATGGCTTTAGGTTATTTTACTACATTTAATAAGTACTAACTTTCAATTGGGAGCAAGTAGCAATGTTCTGTCTGGTGTCTAAAGGATTGTAATTTAAAACTCCCTCTAATGGAAAGTTACATTTTAAGTCACAATTCTGAAAATGCCACTTTTATAAAGTTGGCATTTTCTTGTTCTAATCATTTGGTGCCTGCAGCCTGTGTCCTGGGTCACATGACTAGGTGTAGCTGGCAGTTGGTCTTTGTAGATTGATCCCACAGTGAGACAAAGGAGAATACTTGTTGGCAGGATGGGCCACCTCTGACTTGATGACAGGGAGGAGCTGTCACTTGCCACACTTTCACATCACAAAGGCTCTGCATGAAAACACTCACAAAGGTTTTGACACTAGTCTATTGTGAACACAAACAAGCTGGGATCTGGGCAGGGAGGCAGGAAATTCCAAGCACCTCTGGAGTTGGGAACCTCCAGAACCTTCTTTTACATCAAAGTGGTCACCAGGTATAATTATTGGCCCCTCAGACCCAACTCTTCACTACACCTCTGGACATGTGGCAGACTTTGTAGGACTGCTTTGCAGCTCTGCAAGGAGGACTACTACCCTGATACCACACTGCCCTGCTGGCTTGTGCTTCTCTAGGGACTATGTCCACTTAAAACTTTGAATTTGCATATCTCCAGGTCTAATGATTGTTTGATCTCAAATAATTTAGGACATTTTACTCTATTTTTCTAATTTAGTGTGGGATATTTCTTGTGTTGTGTGTTTATTGCTTTATTGCTGTTTGAAGTGCTGCATAAATACTTTACAGGGTAAAGCACATTTTAATTTGGGGTTTGTTTGTATTACACCCTCAACAGAGAATATGACCAGATTATTGCTCAGACCAAAAGGCAAAAAGAAAGTGAGGGGAGAATTGGCATAATAGCAAATAAAAGACCTGCCAAGGAAAGAGGTGGAGTAGAATGGTTCCCTGATGTTCCTTAACTCTATCGTACAGACAAATGGTATAAAGCATAGGAGATACAAGAAATGAGAAGATTATTGGCCCATGGTTCCTATTATATTATTGGCGAATGGAAAGGACTAGATAGAGCATCAGTACTACTTGGCATGTTTGTAGGAAAATGGATCCTTGATGAAAGGACAGAGGGTCTGATGTATGAAAGGGTTTTACCCATTCTGTCTCTATGGGGAAAGGCATCGATACATAATGGTCAATATCTTTAATAAAACCCAACCACAACTCTCAATACTTCTGTGCTCTGAAAACGTACGAAGAGAGAAGCAAAGAATAGACAACTTTATAAAGTCAGGTTTTGTCTGAACTGGCGCGTGGTGGAGTGCTTGATGTACACACCATCCGGTGACAAATACACACAACCCATTCACTAGCACCAGACACATACCAACCATAGGATTCAGGATTATATATATGGCATAAAATACCCATTTGCCATTTATTATATGGACATTGTAGACACTCAGGAGTTTTGTGACCATATTGAGGAACAAGGCCAAAGGCCAACTTCCTTTATAAGGTCATGGAATTTCATGATGACTTGCAATAGTCTTATAACATACATCAGGGGGTAATTTACTCCCTGTAAGACATGGGCACAACATCTCCCTTCCGACAGGTCTTTTAAAACCATGGCGTGTTGCTCTTTCATATGAATAGATAGGATGTTTGCAACGTGAAAAATAAACGTAGTTGGTAATTTGTTGCAAAAAGATATTAGAAAGGGTGGAAATATTCAGCAAGATTCTATCTTACCTGTAATGACCTACAGCATGCAAAATAAACATGTTGCCATGAATATATCCTTTCTGCTGAGCACTGTTGATGTATAAAAAGAGATAAGAAGAAAAAAGGCAGTTTTCATTCTGACTGTTTGAGCTGAAACTATCATTATTTTCTGTGACTTGCCGTTCACCTTGGTGGCAGCTATTATGACACGACAATTCATCTGTAATAACATATTACAGTTGAGCAGCTACATCATTTTGTTATTACAGGTGACTGGAGATGACACTATTCAACTGTAAAAAGGACATTACAGATGGGCTTTTATGCGTAGATTGCAGACTACCATGTACATTGCCAGAGTTCTGACATGGTATGCCACTGTGTGTTCTGTATGAAACATACAGGAAGCAACAGACAAAAAAGAATTCCAGGTTTTATGTTACAAAAAAGCACAAACAGTACCCTAGATGTGTCTCTTTTTCAGCTTGGCTCAGCTGTTTCCAGTGTTGGCAAAAAGGAACACAATTGAATGGTAGGGAAGTATACATTTACAGTGCTCATAACCTACAGACCATGTATGGAAGAAACTGACAGAGAAATAATGGGCCCCTGAGAAATGAAAGTCAGGTGTAATGCAATAGATTATAATCCTGCTCTCAACAGCGCGCTTACATAGAAGTCCATGGCTGCATTATGTATCTTCCAAATTATGCTATTGCAGCTTTGAATGGTGGTATTTCACTGCAGAGAGGTACTTCCCATGGAAATGTGTAGTACATTTTGTAATAGTAGTAAGTGAATGACGTGTTTACTTTTACACCTGTGTAAGCTCTACAACTATGTAATGGCTCCTGGGCCACAAACCTAGATTCCTTTTACTCAATTTCATCACGACATGTCTCTCGCTCTTCACATAGACAATATGGAAACCACTGCCATGGCCAATTGACAATTGTAAATCGTTTATTGTTCAGTTAATTAAACCCACAACAATTTATACATAGCAACTTAAAAACAAATATCCTTAAAAAAACTATTTAATTTTTTATACTCTAAAAGGGTAAACTATTTATTTTCATAAAATGTGCACTTCTTCCTGTGTAATTTAACAAAGCATTTGATAAAATTGGCTAATTTTTAAAACATAATCTCAAGTGTTGCTTCATACAACCATTTTGGATGTTGCTCTTGCTAGGTTATGAGGATTATTCAGGCCGCGGCTAGGCTAGGATCTTCCCTGCCAGGGCGCTTTGATATTACAGTTCCGCAAGAGTAGATACCTCTGACATTCAGTGGTCTCCTTAGCCTGGTCTTTAATGGTACATCGTAAAACCATTTTGCCTGGCCAATTCCAAGCCCTTTCTATATTGCAAAAACAGTGATTGAGGTGCTCTATAAAAATGCCAACACCATAACTAAAATGATGCTGAATCACGGCACAGTGAACACATGAGCTCAGGGTGCACGTTCTATGGGCTCACCATGTTGCTCTGACTGCAAACATGCTAAAAACAACACCAAAAGCTTGGTCCATCAGGCTGAGTGGGATGTCGAACAAGAACACTCAACTGCAGAACTCTCCTCTGCCGCATGCCAACCCAAAAGCTATTTAACAAACAAGCAAGAACATGACATTTTGCAATAGGCAAAGAATAAACAGAAATAGCCTCACCCGAACTCTTTCACATTGAGGCTGATAACCTATTAGAAGGATGTATGCCCAATGAACTCACCTAAACCGATGCACATCTTTGCCATCCGCCTATCAGAAGGGAGTATTCCCCAAGGCCTCATCTGCACCCATTCCCATCTTTGCCATCCGCCTATCAGAAGGGAGGATTCCCCAAGGCCTCATCTGCACCCATGCCCATCTTTGCCATCCGCCTATCAGAAGGGAGGATTCCCCAAGGCCTCATCGGCACCCATGCACATTGGTACCATCCACCTACCAGAAGGGAGTATTCGTAAAGGCTCATCCACACCCATGCACATCTTTACCATCCGCCTATCAGAAGGGAGTAGTCCCAAAGGCCTCATCGAAGCCTGTGCACATCCACCTACCAGAAGTGAGTTTTGCCAATGGCCTCATCCGAACGCATGTACAATGAGGAAGTCCACCAATGAGAAGAGAGTATTCCCAATGATAAATACAGGTGAGGGACACTGCACCTTTTTTGAATGAAGAAAGTGATGCCAACCTCTGTCTCATAGTGAGGCCAATGAATCTAAATCAAATGGCAACTGGATTCTCTTCGATTTACCCCACACAGAATATGTGTGAGAAAGTCATCTTTTTGCCCTGATCACCCCCATTTTTTTTTTACAGATACTGGTGGTTGCTGACTCTGATTGTGCCCTGAGCTCTGCTAACCAGGCCCAGGCCAGTGCTCTCTTTAAAAGGTATATGGTAATTATGTGTAATTAAAATTAGTATGAAAACCTACCTTTAAGCCCCTAGAATATCGTAGGGCTTGTAGATTTAGAGGCCCAATAGATTTAATGCACTCACGTGTGCAATGCTGTGTTGCCTGCTGTCATTTTAAGAGCCAGCCCTGCCTTGCAGGCTGCTTATAAAATACAAATATGTCAAAATTCAGCTTTGAATTTAAGGTACTTCCAAAGTCTTAAACTACCTTATCTTTACAAATCAGTCACCCATAAGGTCTAACCTAGGTGCTCCAAGGGTAGAGTGCCAAATTACAATTAGCAGGGGCATTATAAATGATGTTTTATATGCCCTGGTGAGGGAAGAAGTACCAATTTCGTTTTCCCCTTTGTAGTACATTAGCTCCATAGGCTAACATGGGAAGGCTTTATTTAACATTAGTAAAGTCTAACTTTTGACAGGAGTGAGCTGAAATAATATTTCAAACTATCAAATTACTAGTTGCAATAAATCCAGTAACTTGACATACTTGGAATTAATATAACTATTGTAGGAAATAAGTTATGGAACTCCTTTCCTAAAGTTGCCCAATTCAGCCCTGTGGCAGCCACTTCTGATTGGCCAGCCATTGACAGGCCGAGCCCAGCACTCTTGATTAGGTGTGAGGTGGCCTGGGCTGAGACAAAGGAGACATCTTGTGTGAGGAGATATTCAGCCTGCAGGTGCCAGGACAGGAAGGGGGCTGCGTAGCTAAACTGGTCTTCAAAAGGAAAAAGACAGTGAGGCCAGGAACCAGACCCAACCCCACTTCCTGCAACCCCAGCCAGATGGGAGCCCCTCCAATTGAATTAGGACAGGGCCTGGTAGGGGAGTATTAGGGAGAGTTAGACACACCTATGGGTTGGCTTAGCCGGATCTGAACGCCCAGGAGAGAGTTTCTCCATTTTGATTTTTGTGAAACAGTGCTTTCTGCGACAAGACAATACCACACTTCAGGGGAAGTGGTCATCACAGAGGGGGACTCCCTGCACCACATCGGTCAGAAGTACCTTCCTTCTTGCCAGTCCAGAAACCTGGCTAAATGTGGGAGAGCTGCACAGCAACTCAGATCCCTGCCTGAAAGAAACAAGAAGAAGGACTGCATGTAGCGATCCTACGCTGTATCAAGCATGCCCAGGTATACTCTCACCCCAGTAAATCCACCTGTGTGCATGGGCATTGGCGTAAATGGACGAGGAGCCCGCTGCACAACAACTCCCAGAAGGCAGCGGGGCCTGGCCATGACAAACAGGGCAACCGGAACAGGCACGCCTGCATATAAGCACCTCCTCCGCAATGGGAGAGTGCTTGACAATCCTATCAAGTTCCCTGCCGTGAGCGTACGCTTTCCTTCCGCTAAGGAGCGGAGAAACGCCGCGTTCATCCTCTGAGGTCCTCCGCCGTGAGCGGACGCTTTCCTTCCCGCTGTGGAGGCAGAAAAACACCATCCGACACTCCCACCGTGAGTGGACGCTTTACTTCCTGCTGAGGAGGCGGGAGACACCTTTCATGTTCTCGCCGTGAGCGGGCGCTTTCCTTCCCGCTTCGAAGTCGGGAGATAACCGCACTTTGTTTCCGTACTAGTACGGTCCTGGGGCATTACCGCTGGAGAGACTCGCAGACGCCTCACTGGAACACACACCGAAACAGGTATCGCGTACAAGTTACTTTTGCTTGTTTAATATTGCTTTCTTTGGTAACGCGCTGAAGCGCTCTTGGCCGTAATACTTGACTCGCGCTGAAGCGCTCTTGTCCGTACTACTTGACTCGCGCTGAAGCGCTCTTGGCCGTAACACTTGAATCGCGCTGATATTTTACACAGCGCGCCTTCTTGACTATTCCTCCTGTGGGACACTGTTTCTTCATGGAGGTGCCGCCCTATGCTTTACCGTGACTTTATGATACAAGCAGTTTGGGAAACCCTTCACTCGTGATTACTACGCTCTAGCTGTGGTGTTAACAGCCGGGTTGTACATCTTCCTGGGTATTCAGTTGATATTACTTACGTTCTGGAATCCCTGATCTTCTGGTGACCGGCACGTCTCCGGTGTCTGAAGGGATTAAGAAGCCCATACTGTCAGGACATCTACTGCTGGGCTCTTCGTGAGTGATTGAAGTGTTTATAAAGATTGGCTGGCTGTGGATGTGTGCAAAAGTTGGTCATTTCACGTGTGCCTCTCTTTTATATCGTTATGTAGTGCTTTACATAAGAGGAAGATTACAGACGTCTAGACCAGACTGAAGAAGCAAGCATTCCCGGTAGTACTCTTTTTTGTTTTATCCCCTTCCCCGTTCCCCGGAGTGCTATTTTCTATAGTTGTGTTCCGTACACTGTGGGGAGTTGCGCCCTAGTGAATAGGGAGGCTCCTCTACAGGCTACCGTCTCTGCTGGCTGCTGAGAAGAGGTTAGTGGCTTGTCTTTCTCTCTTGTGCTACTGACAACCTGACATGCACTGCTGAACCCCTGGTCTGTTCCAAGAGAACTGCACTATTAAGGGCTGCACACCAAAAGAAGGACTTTGCCTTGTTCTAAAAGTTTAAGGGGCAGATTCCCTGAAAGCAACAAGTTAAAAGAGCTCCACCTGCATCATCTCCACTAAGAAGAACCCAGCTGACCAGCTTCACCTGGACTTTGTAGGATTTAGCCTGGTGCATTGTGGGTCTTGAAGTACCAACTTCCCAAGGAGTAATTCAGAGCTTCTGGAACCTTGATTGGTGTTGTGGACACTTCAAGGCCCCAAAAGGACCTTTTTGGATGAAGATCCAGAAGTTTGAGAACATTTGGAGGATTTTCATCAAAAAGCTCCATAAGTTGACCAACACATCATCAAGAGCCAAGCACGCAACATCAAACCGCGACTCAGATTGAGATCCAAGTTTGCCCTGATGAAGCTCTGGAGCTTTTAGCTGTCACTGAGACCTCCAGGAGTTCACCGAGACTTCCTGCTGAAGCAAGCTGACGTGGTTGACTCACAGTCCGGCCTGCGGGGAGCCTTGCTCGATGTTGAGAGAAAAAGCTAAAAAAAGTGACTGTTAGAAGGTAAAAACTTGATGAGGCCCTACCACTCGTCGTATCCAACCCTCGCTACATAGTGGTTGGCCTGCAACTTTGACTTTGTTCCAGTCAAGCACAACCAGATGTCCCAAGTTGGCGCTTTTGGCTTTTAGGCACTAGAAAGCATTTCATATTTAAAAATTCATAGCCCCAGTTCCCTACATTGGATTTATGTCATTTTGATGTCATTATAATCATAAACATATTTCCTATTTTTATAAACTGGTGTTGGGTTTTTATTGTGTGTTGGTGTTTTTAAAGGGCTTGCACACCTGTCTCCTAAGTTAAACCTGTCTGCTCGCAGCCAAGTTTCCAAGGGCTGAGCAAGGATTAATTTATTGAGAACATGACTGGACCTTATTTGTGAGTCTGGTGTTATTACTAGCTGTAGGTACCTACCTGCACCTACTAAAAAACCGCCTCCCAACAATATTTTACTAGAAAGGCAATGTGTAAATACTAATTTAAAGGGAGCAGCAGCAGATATGAAGGAATAATTTTGTTGATCAAGAAATGTGCAGCTTTGATTGGTAATGAAAAGTGTCGAGAGAATCGGGGGCTGTGCGATGTGAGAGTGATGGAAACTGAGCACTACATGGAAGGAGAAAAAGAGAGAAGTGGAGGCTGAGTAGGGGCCCTCGGTAGAATGCCCTTCAGTTTACTTTTTCATTGTAAAAAAAAAACAATTTCAGGTATCTTAGAGACTTTAGAGAACACAACCCATAGAAATGTGTAAAATAAGCTCAAATAGTTGAAGACCTACTAAGAATTGTATGTAAAATAGGATTCACAAACTAAAAGCAGGGTTGGCTAGGCCTTTCATCATTCATGGGTTGATAAAATGAGCACCATTGGCTTGAACAATAATTCATATAGGCACCAGAAGATAATTCGGTTTGTGGTGCATATACGGTTCATATTTATTAGTTATTGCCATTCTGTGGGCCCGGCCATGGTTTGCTCAGCGAATTAGAATACATAGGATTGCCAATAATGACCTATGTTTGTCACCCTTCTATGTCCCGTTTGAGTCTGATACAGGTGCTTGAAACAGATGGCGATAGTTTACTCGATTTCCTCCTTGTGGGGTGACGTTGGGGGGGGGGGGGCTGGTGCTACTAGCCTTTTGGCAACACCTTACCTGCCTTTAAAAGCTGTTAATTGCCCATGTCGGCTTTTTAAAAGCTGGTCACCCATAAATGTGAGCTGGGCATTTTACACCAGGTAGCACACTCCGAAAAGGACAATAACATTTTAATATTGCACGAGCTGCGAGATGACACAGAATCCCTCTGTTATGTTTGAGTTATTTAATCAACAGAGGATGCGTAGGTCAGTTTCTATACATATGGTAAGAAAAGAGATTCATAAGCCTTCAGCTCCGCTGAAATGAAGGGGCATATTATCAAGAAACGGCGTTAAGGTTATCGCCGCTTTAGCGGCGGGGGCGATAATGGGCTTGATAATATGCCCTTGGGAATTCCCATAGAAGCCCATGTTCTGGTGTCAACTTGGGCTTCTATGGGAATTCTCCAGGGCGTATTATTGAGCCCATTAACACCGCTTTAGCGGCATTTTTCTGTCGCTAAATCGGCGATAATTTTAACGCCGTGCTTGATAATATGCCCCAAAGTTTGTTCTTATGGGCAATGAGGACAGAGGAGAGATAATATTATTACTGGATAAATAAACAGCTGGGAGTTACCCACGCTACAGTAATAGATAATTGTGCCACTTAAACGTTCATTTTTTGAGCGAAAGCCATGTTCTGTTCAATGTCATAGTAAGAGAAAGCCAAAAAAGACAAGGGGCCATGAAAAGGGGTGGATAAACGGAAGAAGTGGAGCCTGCATGTATTTAGGAATACATGTCGACTTAATGCAGTGTGATTCGCTAGAACAACAGAAGTCTTTTCTGCCATGGTGCATTTTTACCTAACATAAGCAGCAAAACGCACCTTGTATACGTAGGGGCTGTCTACTTGCACATGATCCCCAGTGCTTCGTTTTTATTTCACGTTTTTTGATTATCGTAAGACACAAATAAAAAGCAGAAAAATGTTAGTTATGCAGGTTGAGAGAAAGGGTGTTTCCTGCTGCCTGCCAACGTCCATTGTGCCAGCTTCTTTCGGTTCTATCCCTGCCATCTCCCCTGACGCATTGTGTGACTGTGAGCACATCAGGCGTATCCTCCAGCCTTTCCAATCCCTGCACATCAGGCGTATCCTCCAGCCTTTCCAATCCCTGCACATCAGGTGTATCCTCCAGCCTTTCCAATCCCTGCACATCAGGTGTATCCTCCAGCCTTTCCAATCCCTGCCATCTCCCCTGACGCATTGTGTGATTGTGAGCACATCAGGTGTATCCTCCAGCCTTTCCAATCCCTGCTATCTCCCCCTGACGCATTGTGTGACTGTGAGCACATCAGGTGTATCCTCCAGCCTTTCCAACCCCTGCCATCTCCCCTGACGCATTGTGTGACTGTGAGCACATCAGGTGTATCCTCCAGCCTTTCCAACCCCTGCCATCTCCCCTGACGCATTGTGTGACTGTGAGCACATCAGGTGTATCCTCCAGCCTTTCCAATCCCTGCTATCTCCCCCTGACGCATTGTGTGATTGTGAGCGCATCAGGTGTATCCTCCAGCCTTTCCAATCCCTGCTATCTCCCCCTGACGCATTGTGTGACTGTGAGCACATCAGGCGTATCCTCCAGCCTTTCCAATCCCTGCCATCTCCCCTGACGCATTGTGTGATTGTGAGCACATCAGGCGTATCCTCCAGCCTTTCCAACCCCTGCCATCTCCCCTGACGCATTGTGTGACTGTGAGCACATCAGGCGTATCCTCCAGCCTTTCCAATCCCTGCTATCTCCCCCTGACGCATTGTGTGACTGTGAGCACATCAGGCGTATCCTCCAGCCTTTCCAATCCCTGCCATCTCCCCTGACGCATTGTGTGATTGTGAGCACATCAGGCGTATCCTCCAGCCTTTCCAATCCCTGCACATCAGGCGTATCCTCCAGCCTTTCCAATCCCTGCCATCTCCCCTGACGCATTGTGTGATTGTGAGCACATCAGGTGTATCCTCCAGCCTTTCCAATCCCTGCTTTCTCCCCCTGACGCATTGTGTGACTGTGAGCACATCAGGTGTATCCTCCAGCCTTTCCAACCCCTGCCATCTCCCCTGACGCATTGTGTGACTGTGAGCACATCAGGTGTATCCTCCAGCCTTTCCAATCCCTGCACATCAGGTGTATCCTCCAGCCTTTCCAATCCCTGCACATCAGGTGTATCCTCCAGCCTTTCCAATCCCTGCACATCAGGTGTATCCTCCAGCCTTTCCAATCCCTGCCATCTCCCCTGACGCATTGTGTGATTGTGAGCACATCAGGCGTATCCTCCAGCCTTTCCAATCCCTGCACATCAGGTGTATCCTCCAGCCTTTCCAATCCCTGCACATCAGGTGTATCCTCCAGCCTTTCCAATCCCTGCCATCTCCCCTGACGCATTGTGTGATTGTGAGCGCATCAGGTGTATCTTCCAGCCTTTCCAACCCCTGCCATCTCCCCTGACGCATTGTGTGAGTGTGAGCACATCAGGCGTATCCTCCAGCCTTTCCAATCCCTGCCATCTCCACCTGACGCATTGTGTGATTGTGAGCACATCAGGTGTATCCTCCAGCCTTTCCAATCCCTGCTATCTCCCCCTGACGCATTGTGTGATTGTGAGCGCATCAGGTGTATCCTCCAGCCTTTCCAATCCCTGCTATCTCCCCCTGACGCATTGTGTGATTGTGAGCGCATCAGGTGTATCTTCCAGCCTTTCCAACCCCTGCCATCCCCCCTGACGCATTGTGTGATTGTGAGCACATCAGGCGTATCCTCCAGCCTTTCCAATCCCTGCCATCTCCCCTGACGCATTGTGTGAGTGTGAGCACATCAGGCGTATCCTCCAGCCTTTCCAATCCCTGCACATCAGGTGTATCCTCCAGCCTTTCCAATCCCTGCACATCAGGTGTATCCTCCAGCCTTTCCAATCCCTGCCATCTCCCCTGACGCATTGTGTGATTGTGAGCGCATCAGGTGTATCTTCCAGCCTTTCCAACCCCTGCCATCTACCCTGACGCATTGTGTGAGTGTGAGCACATCAGGCGTATCCTCCAGCCTTTCCAATCCCTGCCATCTCCACCTGACGCATTGTGTGATTGTGAGCACATCAGGTGTATCCTCCAGCCTTTCCAATCCCTGCTATCTCCCCCTGACGCATTGTGTGATTGTGAGCGCATCAGGTGTATCCTCCAGCCTTTCCAATCCCTGCTATCTCCCCCTGACGCATTGTGTGATTGTGAGCGCATCAGGTGTATCTTCCAGCCTTTCCAACCCCTGCCATCCCCCCTGACGCATTGTGTGATTGTGAGCACATCAGGCGTATCCTCCAGCCTTTCCAATCCCTGCCATCTCCCCTGACGCATTGTGTGATTGTGAGCGCATCAGGTGTATCTTCCAGCCTTTCCAACCCCTGCCATCCCCCCTGACGCATTGTGTGATTGTGAGCACATCAGGCGTCTCCTCCAGCCTTTCCAATCCCTGCTATCTCCCCCTGACGCATTGTGTGACTGTGAGCACATCAGGTGTATCCTCCAGCCTTTCCAATCCCTGCTATCTCCCCCTGACGCATTGTGTGATTGTGAGCACATCAGGTGTATCCTCCAGCCTTTCCAATCCCTGCTATCTCCCCCTGACGCATTGTGTGATTGTGAGCACATCAGGTGTATCCTCCAGCCTTTCCAATCCCTGCTATCTCCCCCTGACGCATTGTGTGATTGTGAGCACATCAGGCGTATCTTCCAGCCTTTCCAATTTCCTTAACTGAAACCCCGACACTGGTTCAGTGTGAAGAAATCTACCCAATAAATTCTGCATCAGTGTAATTTTTTCCCTGCTCCTACTGTAAACTCGTAGGTGCTTGCAGGTTTTTTGTCTCTCTGGCTTTCCTTTGTCATCCAGTGAAAAGGAACAGGAATATATGTAATGTTTTGCACAGTATTATTCAAGACCCTTACAATTTATTCTAATATACTTTACGGCTGCGCAGATTAAAGTATTAGAAGGGTTGAGACAGGAGTTAATGTGCAATGCAATATTACAATGAAAGAGAGGGGGATAATGGGCTTTAATTCTGCTTTAAGGAGCACAGGGGCAATTCCCTCAAATGAGCAGCACCCCTTCCACTTATACAAGGTGCCTGCATGGCATACACCCCTGGCTGCTGTTACACTTCAGCTGGGATTAGCTGTCAGCCTTCTGCTCTGATGACTGTGCTTTGCCTCGGATCATAGCCATGTCATGTGGGATGCTCAGACGCTCATCCGGTCTTATCCTAGATACAAATAATAAAGTGCCCAGAAGCCCATCTAGTATACTGTCACTTAAGAGATGAGTATTGGGCTGCATGATCACAATGAAGGGTGAACTTGAACAAGTCAAAGGGACTTTGCATCGCCAAGTTCCACGGTGAATCACACAATGAAGGCACCAAACACAGTCTCACGCAGAGCAACCAATCAAAGGCATTTGTAAAGGGCACAGCTGCCTCGACTGAGGTGTCCCGGTGCTCAAAAGCAGAGACTGATTAACAGACTGGACACTCATATTGGTTAAAGAGCCAGGTTTTTAGGTCTTTCCTGAAGCAGCGCTCGGACTCAGCCATAGGGAGAGCACAGGATTATTTAATAACTTGCATGGATGTAGTATGTATATACAGCAAATCTTGCCGAAGGTCAGCAGATTCTAGAGCAAAACTTGACGAAAGACAGCGGCACCAAGCATACTTTAACACGCCATACCTCTGCAGTTTCTAAGTGATGCGTCCTAGTAGCACCCAACTTTAATGATACTCAATTCACCATCCTCAGAAAGATGGGAGGCTGAAAGTCTGTCCAGGGATTCAGACTCATGACCTTCACATCACTGCCGATATCAGTGGCGAGTGTTAACTTACTGAGCCATGGTATATACTCTATGAAGTATGGCAGCAGCAGCAGGGTAGGATCACTCCTACTTGAGCTGATTCACCATAAATTTGACTCGCTATCCGTAGCGCAAGTCGCTGGCTGTGGTCCCTCCCCCACGCAGACAGGAAAAGGATCGTTTATTGCCTCATTTTAATACAATATATTTTACCAGGTGCCATTTAATGAATCAAATTAGCATTACTGACTCTTAAGAAATACATACTTAGAGTATTTCCAGTGTATAATGAATTTAATTATCTTTATTATTTCAGAGAAGGCTATGAATAAACAAAAGGATTAGAGAAACGAGAAATAGGGAGCCCGCTCACATTAAAAAAAATAGCAATAAATGCCCATATTCATGTGTTTCGCTGTTTCACCATGTATCGACATTGAGGACTAGTAGGTGGAGATGTGTCTTTCTCTCTGACCTTCCACCACTGCCTGTCAGATGTGTATCTGCGCTACACATGGGGGCGTCCAGAAGTCTAAGTAAACCTGTTCCAATTCTTCCGTAGGTTCCATTCTTCAAGCACCAATAGGGCAGATAATATTTTAGGATGCACCAGTGTTCCCATAGGAGACACCCTGTATTCATTTTATGATATATAAGTCCTGAAGAAGCTGTCCACAACTTTTGGCAGAGAAACATGTCGACGCCACTTTCAGCACAGGTGTAAACATGTAGGTCATTTTTTTAAATAAGTGCCAGACAACGCAACCGCTAAGGAAAAACAGGGTTTCTAAAGACACGTTGTTACGCTTTTTTGAGGACCCCAGCCCCCCCCCCACCCCCCCCCCAGTGCTAGTAAACTACCGGTCTATGGACATTAAGTAAGTCCAGTGATAGCAGACTTTCAGCAGTAGGGAGCATGCAACAGGGCCACCTAGTAAAGACACACCCAAGAATTCCATTCCATCATTTTTTAGCTCATTATAGCGAGGACGCACCATGAAAAGAAGGCCTGCGCCAATGACGAGAAG
This sequence comes from Triturus cristatus, assembly GCF_964204655.1. Classification (NCBI taxonomy): domain Eukaryota; kingdom Metazoa; phylum Chordata; class Amphibia; order Caudata; family Salamandridae; genus Triturus; species Triturus cristatus. The sequence goes on from NC_140591.1 coordinate 1,532,021,568, forward strand.
CCCAGGACACAGCATGTGCCGATGTCACACTCCGGTATTTTGTCTTCTCTGTACACAATATGATCTGAGACTTCTCATACATTTAATAGCCATGATTAAGGTATGATATGTGGATTTTTTTTCTGCGGTCATCTAGAAATCCATAAGTCAACTCACTGGTCACCAACCTGGGTACAGATGATGTCAGGTGACCTCTGCATTGGGTCAGATATGCCTTGGTGTACACCGAGCAGCACAAAAGAAAATATATCCAGAGAAAGTGTTCTTGGGAGTCTGAAGTCAGAGAATTTCCATCTACCCTGAAACCCAGGTATCACATTATATCTACAGCTACCGATTTTCCATTTTCAACACAAATAAAGGTGAGTGCAGATGGAAACAACGCGTGAGGTGCTTACTTATGTATGAAGGCCCAGAACATGTGAAGGTGTCCTGGCTGTAGATCACACGGCTAAGCAGGAGTCTAAAACTGTCGAGATGCATTTCTCGAGCTCACCCACGAAACACACGTGAATGCAAATGTGGAAATGTGCTCAGGTATGCATCGAGTGGCCACGCCATTAAGGAATCGCTGAAATATGCAGCTGTTATAAAAAAAGAGATGAACATTTCAGACAGAAAGGCTGCGAGCAATTGAAGGCATTCAAAAATGACCTTACTTAGACAACTCACTGTAAAGGTCGATAACACCTGGGGAGAAAGCTACTAAAATATAGAAAAGGGAAAAACAACTGAGAATTCTTTTACAGTGTAGCACCCAAAAGACTGCATGCAGCCACAGAAGAGTGCTCTTATTAGAAAATCAGGCAGCCAGAGAGACAGCCTGTCAGACAGACAGACAGACAGAGCGGGAGGTAGGTAGGTAGGTAGATAGATAGATAGATAGATAGATAGATAGATAGATAGATAGACAGACGGACGGACGGACGGACGGACAGACGGGCGGACGGATGCGTTACACCAGTGGTTCCCAAACATTTTGGACCTATGGCTCCCTTGACCAGTTGGCCATTGGCCGCGGCTCCCCATTACAATATTTTCTTTTGTGTTTGTGTAAGTGTAAGTAATCCCGACCTCTGTAGTGCATCCATTTTAATCCCTGAAAATAATTGGGATGAAGGTAGGGAGAATAGTGCGTGCAATGCAAAGATGTCTGCTCGCTCTTTCCACAATATTTGTGCGCCCTCAGGTCGTGCAGTGAATGCATCTATTTGCTGTTCCTGTGCCATCAAACTGAAGCTGGCAACATCCAGCCGAATGCAGGGACGCTGGGGTGCTGCGGCGCACAGTTTGTGAACCACTGGGCTTACATCTGTTAGTGATCTACACAGAATTCAATGGGGAATTGCAATGGCTTGTTCGCTTTGTGATTTTTCCTTTCACATTGACAGGTCAGTAGCCTACCACTGAGGTTCATTTGAACACGAAGTCCACTCGGACGGCGTCCATGTGTCCACATCAATTCCAGTAACGCTATTTATCAAGAAAGACACGGATTCATGTAATAAAGCCAATGAAAAGAATGCCAAGGCATTCAGAGTAATGCTGGTGCTATACCTCAAATTAAGAAAGTTAGTCTGCCTATATACAAACAACTGTGATTAGCAACAAAACAGCAGCAATAGCCACAGTATGGAGATGAAAGAAAAACTTTCACAATGCCTCGGAACCACAGGATTCGCTGCACTGACACATACATCAAACACTGTACTAAAAGCCAGCCCATCTGTAACGGGAGTAGGCTGCAGTGAAGGCATTCGAACACCCATTAAAGTGCTCAAAATGCATCAACTGAAAGGCAGAGTAAAAAGCCAGGACAGATAGTGTGGACAAAGCCAGGGATGTGGCTCCAGCACCAGAAAAAGCCATCAGGAAATACGGACAAGCATACTGGTGAAAACTGTTATTCTGAAAAAGTACTGGACCTCTTGTTACGAGGCAGTCCTCCAGCCGCTTCTGGGTTAATCTTGGTGTGATAAGATATATTTTAGACAAAACCTCCCTACCCGTCTTTAATTAACAAGCATTTGCAATGCAATAGGTCTCGCATTTATAAGAGTTTGAGCTATTGGCATTGTAAAATTACAATGCCTTTTATTTATGTTTTGGTTTTAAAACAAATAAAAGGCATTGTCATTTACAATGTCAGTAGCATAAACTCGCATAAAAGCAGTGTGTGGAGTGCAGCAGTGTGCGGCGTGCAGCAGTGTGCGGCGTGCAGCAGTGTGTGGCGTGCAGCAGTGTGAGGCATGCAGCAGTGTGAGGCGTGCAGCAGTGTGCGGCGTGCAACAATCTGCGGCGTGCAGCAGTGTGTGGCGTGCAGCAGTGTGCGGCGTGCAGCAGTGTGCGGCGTGCAGCAGTGTGTGGCGTGCAGCAGTGTTTCGTGTAGCAGTGTGAGGCATGCAGCACTGTGTGGCATACAGCGGCGTGCAGCAGTGTGCGGCGTGCAGCAGTGTGCTGCGTGCAGCAGTGTCGTGCAGCATGCAGCAGTGAGTAATGCAGCAGTGTGCAGCAGTGTGTGGCGTGCAGCAGTGTGCGGCGTGCAGCAGTGTGTGGCGTGCAACAGTGTGTGGCGTGCAACAGTGTTTCGTGTAGCATTGTGCGGCGTGCAGCAGTGTGTGGCGTGCAGCAGTGTGTGGCGTGCAGCAGTGTGTGGTGTGCAGCAGTGTGTGGCGTGCAGCAGTGTTTCGTGTAGCAGTGTGCGGTGTGCAGCAGTGTGTGGCGTGCAGCAGTGTGTGGCATGCAGCAGTGTGTGGTGTGCAGCACTATGTGGCATGCAGCAGTGTGCGGCATGCAGCAGTGTGCGGCATGCAGCAGTGTGCGGCGTGCAGCAGTGTGAGGCGTGCAGCAGTGTGTGGCATGCAGCAGTGTGTGGCGTGCAGCAGTGTGTGGCGTGCAGCAGTGTGAGGCGTGCAGCAGTGTGAGGCGTGCAGCAGTGTTTCGTGTAGCAGTGTGAGGCATGCAGCAGTGTGCGGTGTGCAGCAGTGTGCGGCGTGCAGCAGTGTGTAATGCAGCAGTGTGTAATGCAGCAGTGTGCGCAGCAGTGTGTGGCGTGCAGTAGTGTGCGTCGTGCAGCAGTGTGCGGCATGCAGCAGTGTGTGGCGTGCAGCAGTGTGTGGCGTGCAGCAGTGTGTGGCATGGTTTGTAAACAAAAAGAAAAGCGGACATCAAAGGAAGGGCGGGAGGGAACAAGCATATGGGGTGTGAGTTATAACGAAAGTTAATTGTTGTAAGAGGGGATGCAGGAAGTGAGGCAGAGCGCGCGCTGACGAAAGCAGTCTGCTGCTTTCAAGTCCGATGCCAGATGCCAGCTTCGCGCTTGAATGCCTCCCATGCACTGGCCATAAACCACATTCCTAAGGTCTTGTGCCCCTTACTAAATCTCTCTGAATGCGTGAGGTGGCGCACGCGCAGGAAGTAGCTGGTGGCAAATGGAATGCGCGTGGTTGTGCGCGTAACCGCCACCCGATCCGCCTGGGAAGCCTTTGGGAGCATTTTCTGAAGCCCCTACATAAGTCTCGCTTATGCGATAGCCAGGCGAGACCTAAAAAGGACAATATCCGCTGTGTTCCTCAGTGTTATCAATGATGGGTAAATATACAGCAGTGCTGTAAGGGAATGAAGACGCTTCCACTGTAGTGCTGAAGGAGCGACCGGTTTGGAATTGAATTACGCTGGATCGCATTTAGTGCTAACTAAGTCAAACAGTGAAGGTATCACATAGTAACGTGGGGGCTATGCAGCCCCAATCTTTTGCTCTTCATAAATACTGGAAATAACGAACATGAACATAAATAAATGAGAATATTCATCACTGTGGGCATTGGACACTGTGGACCACAATTCGTTTTTGAAAATACAGTGAATCTTAATGTCCTTGTGCCATTAACTTGGAAACGTCCTCTGAGACGAGTAGCCAATTCCAGTGTCTTGTGCTCATAATAAATACCCAAATACCAAACAGTTTCCTGTCCTGCTGTCCTCGCGTGGGGATTGATAACACTTTCAATGAGGGAAACGTCTGCTACCCTGTGTTTCTTCACTTATGATAAATTATTACGCTACGAGGCAGCAAGTGCACCACCTAGCGGTCGCCAGGCACTGAGCACCCAGCCTGCATTCCAGAGGCTGGTCTCATTCAGAATACATTATGGTCTGCATCTGCTACTGCGGCGCCCTTGGCTGGTGTTGGTGGCGCACCAGGGTGCCGCGGCGCACAGTTTGGGAACCACTGCGTTACACCTACAGGCTCATTGCTATCAGGTGTGAGGCCTTCATGTGTGAATGCGTATAGGTTTTCGGTGTTCCAGCTTGGGACACCCCTTATCACTACCTTCTATGGACAATAAAACCTGAAACAAAGACAAAGTCCTGAAACAAAAACACACCAAGGGTGGGAACCACTATGGTTGATTTCTGGACCAAGACATTGGAGTCAGCATTCCCTGCCTGCAACATGACTACACTTGGCTCCAGATTACTCACTGACCAAGGAGATTCCTCTCCGCAGAGCACTAGGCGAGCCCTGAGATCCCTGGTGCTGCTGACAGCCAGTCTGCCAGAGATGAGGGCGCATCACCAGGAGAGTCAGCAGGGTGAGCCGGGGAGGTTGTGGGACTGCCTTGATACCAGAGCCTACCTGGCCTGGTAAAGTTGGTAGTGGGGGATAACCCTGCAGGAAAAGGCTGCCTACGGATGCCCCGCCGCTGTCGCGGAGTGCAAGGCGCAGTCCAGAAGTGTGGACTAACATGGGAGAAATGCAGGAGTCAACCTCAGTGCTAAGATGGGCCTCTGGGTCACTACTGAAAACACAGCCAGCATGCTGTGCCAACCAGAAAGAAAGAGAGTGACTGCATCCGCGACTTCAGAAGACTCCTCCCAACACCTGACATTCTGGGCCTGATTGACAAAGAGACTCCACTCTCGTGGCGGAGGTCCCACAGTGTGGGGGCGTCTCCGCACTCAGGCGGAATCTCCGCAGTACGAATGCTCATTGTGGAGGTTCCGCCCCGAGTGCGGAGACTCCCCCACGACTGCGGGGCCACGCCACGAGTGCGGAGTCTCTTTGTGAACCAGGTCTGTGTTGACCCCGCCAACGAGCAGAGTCACAAAGAATCACCAGCACTGGAGGATGGAGCCCTCGCTGGTGAAATGGGGGCTTGTGCTTTGGGCCTGTCCATAGGCGGAGTCTACTGCTGCACCATCTGACCAACCGCAGACTGCCCAGAGCTCTGGAATAACAATGGAGAAAGGAGGGTCCCTTGCACATGCACAGGAAGGGCCCTGCACTCTAAATGTGGCTGCCGCTGTGCTCCGGTAACTCCCACATCCGTGCAACTATGCTTCTGAGGCACTGGGGGCCCAATTCACAGAACTAATTTAAGACAAAATCCTAAACTTACTACAATTTTGGTATTCACAAAAGGCACTTACTCATTTTGGTATTCACAGAAGGTACTTACTCATTTCGGTATTCCCAGAAGTTAGGAGTCCCAACTTTAGGACTCCTAAATGCCTTCTGTGAATACCGAAAGTCTTAAAATTAGGATGTTTCTCACTTTAGTAGTAGTAAAGTTAGGACTCCTAACTTTAGGACTCCTAAATGCCTTCTGTGAATACCGAAAGCCTTAAAATTAGGATGTTTCTCACTTTAGTAGTAGTAAAGTTAGGACTCCTAAACTGAGAAAAATCCTAATTTTAAGACTTTCGGTATTCACAGAAGGCATTTAGGAGTCCTAAAGTTAGGACTCCTAACTTCTGTGAATACCGAAGTGAGTAAGTGTCTTCTGTGAATACCGAAGTGAGTAAGTGCCTTCTGTGAATACGAAAATGGTAGTAAGTTTAGGATTTTGTCTTAAGTTAGTTCTGTGAATCGGGCCCTGGGACTCTTTGTGCTTTGGGAAAAGCTATGGTGAGGGTTGTCAGTGACTGCATCATTGAATGCAAGGTCTATGGTCCACTGACACACAGGTTTGCTTATGGCAGGCACAGTAACACTGCATCTGTGATAATATTCGAAGCTTGATACAGGTTTACCTATTTTTCTAATAGTACCTGTGTAAAAAAACTGTGCCCACATGCATAATCCTTTGTGTTGTATTTTGTATAAGCACTGGATTGGACAATCATTACTGAAATCCTTTTGGTAACTTTTCAGCTTTGAATCTCTGCCCTGCACACTACCTCCTTGAGAACTGCTCACCCCACTGGCTGAGGGACATTTTTGAAAAGTGTGCATTTAGTGCCACAGAAGGTCAGGCCCAAGACAGGCGTGTTCGAAGGCCTCAGTCACCACAGTCGTTGTGCAACAACCCTTAACTTCCTCGTGGCTCCTGAACGAGTGCGAGACACACGTTGGGCTAGTCAGGAGTAGGTGTGTTGTGTGAGTTGTAACTGAGGGGATTAGAAGGGGAGGAGGGAGGAGAGGGTGTGTGGGAGAGAGATTGAGGTGTTGTTCCATGCAGCCTGGAGTCTCAAATAGTCAGTGAAGATAGTGAAGTGAAAGACTGACATCTGTGCTCATAACAGACATTTCTAAATATTGGCACAACCACAGCATACAAATTCGCAGCAATTGTAATGACTTATAGGTGTGTTGCATTCCCTCGGCATAAGTATGTTGACACTAAGCTAGGGACCCTCGTGTCATTATTGGTCTGGATGGTAAGTTAAAGTCGTTTTTATGTTAATTATGCAGAAAAATAGCAATTCCCTATGACTATGTGAAATTCTTTAGTAATGTGAAGCAGGATTTACTCTACTTAATTTTGTGAACAGACTGTCATTCTATTTGTAAATGCTACTATGAAAAAGTGCATCTTTTTGAGTGCCTCCCCCACATTTTTCAATGTTTTATTGTTCCTGTTTTTTGACTCAGGGCACTTTCAGGCAGCCATTCAGTCTAGCACTGTCTGTGTTGTACTCCAGAGAACGCAAGCAGCCCTGGACCGGTTTAGCCCTAGTTAGGGATCATCAGCCAGGCATAGTTGGTCCTATGTTGCTGTTCTGGTTCAGGGAGGACCAGGCCTGGCATTTCGGGCTGGACTGTTCCCACAGGAGCAGGGTCAAGACTGATGTGCATATGGCTGGGTCCAAACTGAGGTGTCATGGTGGGCAAAATAACAATGGATTGGGATGTGGGACGATTAATTACCAGTGGCTGAGATTAATTCAAGTATTTTGTGTACTTCTTTAATACCTTGGTAGTAACTGAAGATATTTCTTTCATGTCTCAGACATCTTCTTATATTGGACTATTGGACATCACGCTGCACATGAAGTTTCTCAGGTCAGTTTAGTCTGTGGCACCAGAAGGCCCTTTATGCACATACGTTCTACGTAACACACACTCATCAGTGCACATCTATACATACAATGACAGGTTATTGACCGCAATGGAGTGCATAAGTACTATTCTAACTCCAAGTGAGACTTGATAGTGGTGTAGGCTCTACAGTGACCAAATTAAATAGGGCTGTGCCTTTAGTTTTTGATGCACTCGTTTGAATGGCCCTAAACTCACTAGGGGGTGTGTCCTCGTGGGTGCAGAGATGGCGTTACTCTTGGTTTCTGTGGTTTGGCAACCCTGCTGTAGCTGTGCTCGATACCTCTTCCATTACCCTTTAAAAGGACGCCTTGCAGGGCCTGAGACATGGAAACAACATGTAATTGCTTTGCTAATTGAATTTCAGTCAATTATTTTGACGCTGTATTCAGGACCAAGTGGAGTAACTACAGACATCTGTGGGGAGTGGCTCGTGTCTAAAAATCCAAAACACTGTTTTTTATTAGATTACAGTGTGTTTTACTAGACGAACGCCCTGATCCTATCACATAGCAGCGATCCGGCCGTAGTGTTCAAGGCTTGAAATTGACACCGGAATTTGTAGGCTTGAGTGGGTGGATATGAACCAATCAGAGTGCACCGCTGTCTCAGAGGAGACTTGGATGCATCTGACAAGCATGTTACGCGTGGGCGTGAAGGATTAAGGTTAGGTATGAAAAACAACAAATAAAATCTTTACAAAAATGTTCTAGCAAATTGTTTGAAGAGACCACCTCACAGTAAATATGCCTCAGCACTGTACTTTCAAAGTACAGTAAATTCTTAGCACATATTAGTGATAAAAATACGACTAGCAAACCACGCTTCCCCTGCAACTCTATTCCCACATCCGGTGATGTCGGTCAATTTCTGTAAATGTCTTCCTTCCTCATTCCACTTCCAATGGTGTGCTCTCTTAGAGAGGTGCCAGGTGGGGATATCCTGGGTTTATAGACTTAGAACCTGATATAGAATTAGGCGGATGGGATACTTTGTTGCAACTGTGACGCATATTCTGCCCACCGTATTCCAAGTGTCATTGGATACGATGCACTTGTAATAAGACGGACGGGATATCCGTAACTTCTGTGATGGAGTATCCCATCCGCTAAACTCTAAATGAGGCCCTAACTCCTTCATTCCATCAATGAGAACTTATTCACAGTCAACTGACTGCCCTCCTGGCCTTGCCTCTAATGCTACATTAATGATTGTTTTTTAGGTTGTTTTTAATATTGAGTGAGTGAACTTGTATTACAGCCACATAGATTTCCCCAAATCATCTCTCACTAATGCCTATTGTTTTAAATTCTGCTTGGACTGCATGGATTAGAGTCTCCCGGCCTTTCCATGAGAGCCCCGGCAATCTTCATAATGAGCAGATGGGAGTCTGCACCCAACTCAGAATACTGCACTCATGAGATGTTTTCCACTGTGCAAACCCATCTAAGAAAACCCGAACTGAGCCTGCTAGGGGGAAAGAGGACAGAAAGCGGCAAAATATGAGCCATCAGGAGCCCAAACTGCATGTTATTTGCCATTTGGTTTAATGATACTCGGAAGTAACCCTGTGCGTAGTTCGCAAAGTAGCGCTACGCGTAGCTACGCAAAGTGCACTTCGCACTACGCGAGCTACGCGTAGCACTTCGCGAACTGCATAGTACCCTGTTTGCACTGTGCCAGATGCCGTTTTCAATGATTGCACAGTGCGGACAAGCATCCGGCACTGTGCAATCATTGAAAACGGCATCTTGCACAGTGCGAGCTGTAGTTTTCTGCCGCTCGAGTAGATTTTTACTCGTGCGGCAGCTTTCTCAACGCGAACTGGTAGTTTCTCATCGCGAGCGGTCGCAAGCATACGCGACCACTCGCAATGAGAAACCTGACCTCCCCGCGTTGAGAATCTCGCCAGGAGGTTTATTTTCCACGCTCGCGATCGCCAACTTGATGTTGCTGATCGCGAACGAGGAAAAAGTCTCGCCAGGATGTCATTTTGCTTGCTCGCGGTCGCCAACTTGACATTGAGGACCACGAGCAAGCAAAAAATGACCGCTGCACTACGCAACACTACGCTACGCGTGTTTGCACTGTGCTACGTGCAATTTGCGTAGTGCGAAGTAGCGCAAACTTCGCAAACTACGCGAGCGTAGCGTAGTGCTTTGCCCAGGCTTACTCGGAAGGCCTTAAAATACTGCGCTCTCCCATATGAGCATTCACTCGGTTACTGCACTCAAATTCCTGGACCCTTGTAAAGAGACCCTGGATTGTTTTCAGTTGTTAAAAAATCATCACAGTAAAGCTAAATTATGTGGCTTTTCCTAACCTGATTTTTTTTTCTTTCACATTTAACTTTTGCCTACAGTCCTTTCCTAAGGTATAACTCCAGCTCTGATTTCCTATGTAATTTTTTGGGCTTCCTTCTGGATTTCTCTTCATCCTTTAAAATATAAATTGATAAACTTGTAAATCCCTACACTTTCCATCTTCTTCCAAATCTTTTTAACTGTCATGGCAAAGCTCTAAAGTTTCCCAACTCCATGCCTGAGTAGCTGATGCAGTGCAGAAATAATCTTTGGATTCTTGGGCTTACCTTCTTCATTTTAAAATGTGTTTAGCAGAAATCTCAGAATGCAAAGAAAAAAGCATGAGTGAGTGAACTACCCCTGAATGGAACTGGGTCACTGGAGAGCTCTGTCAGACTAGGATTTACACTTTGACTTTTTTGAGTTTTGATGGTGGTGATTTGTGCCTATCAGGCCGGCCTTCATGTATACATCAGCCTATGAAAGCTAGATTTCACCCAACTTGTCTCAATGTGCCCTCGAGAACATTTAATCTCATAATGTCTATTCTTGATAGCCTGCATTATTCTCCAATGTTTCCTACAGTTTGCTTCTCGCTTTCAGTATAATTGCCATTAAACACATTGAATACCTTAGAGATAGGCATCCCATCTGTGGAGGTAGTTGTCAGCCTGGAAGCAATAATCCCCCATGACAATGTAGAACCCAATTAAAAAAAAAATACACTTTTATTCATGTTGCCATTGGTGGTCTGCAGCTTCTTTAGAGTCCTCCAGCATGGGCAGAAATGTGCCAAAGTTGGGTTATGGCTGATCTTTAGAGGAGGAGGGCTCTGCGGTGCCACCAGAAGAGGGGTCTTTACTGGGCCCCTTCCTCACGGGTATCCTTGCCATAGACTCCCACCACCTCTGCTCCGAATTATCTATTTAAAATGTATGTTAATTTCCAGGCAGTGTGTGCCCCTCCAATACTATGCTTAATCAAATCATTTTTACCAAATAAAGCCTACATTCTAGGCACCACTGCACGTACAAAAAAAACCAGAATGGCCAACTGAGCAAATAAACTTCCTAACTCAGCCCCAGAATTCCTTAATCTCTGATCCATAAATCACAGTTCTTGCTTGGCGAATCTTAGCTATCTTAGCTACCCTTTGTATATTTTGTGAACAAAGTTAGGCTCAACAGGAAGCCTTTTGCAATTGTGTGTCATCTTCCACAATTCACTGCATATGGCTCTTTCTGGCCCTCTTTCTCAGCTAGGTTCCTGCTCTGACTGAGCTGCAGAGCTAAGGACCAGATGTTCCATTGCAGCAGCTTCAAAAACTGATCAAAATGTATTCTGCAACCAGTGTGGAATCTTGTGGACAACCAAAATAACAATTTGGTGTGGATCAAAATCTGGTCAACCTCATTAATATTCATGAGGTAGCTCACAAATTGCAACTACGATTGTCCATTGTCAAAGAGATGGTGGCCCGCAGGAGTCACTGGAGCACAATGTCTGTGATTGTATTTGAATAAAGTCAACTCATTTTTTTAAGCAGTTAATTTTTCCTAAAGGAAATGAGGGTGCTAAGAAGATGCCTTCCCCTTGGCAAATGAGTTACCACTTCAACTTTGTGGGGCTGGTCATTTTTCAGTGGTTTGCGGTTTGAATTACAGTTGCTTACAACTGATACACCTGAAATCGAATCGCAATTTTGAAGGGACACCCACAACACTTTCCATCTTAATCTCAATTCGCTATCCAGTTCCACTCTTATTTTACAAATTGGTAACACTATGTAAATTTGCCTAAATTAAAATGTCACACCTGAGTGTAATTCTGAATTCACTCCTGGAAAGCTACAACTGTTTGAAATTTCCAGATATAGCATTGGAAAATAGTGAATTAAAACAATGCAAAACCTGAAATCATGTTTGCCAACTTGAATAACAATCTCACCATGTGAGGAGGGGGCGGGGCCTTGAAGGGGAGGGGCCTCGTGCCGTGAAGTAACTTGGAGGCACTTTTGAGTCTCATCCCCAAACCCCCTCAACCAAAAAAAGCTTGCTGAGGCTGGCGCCGATGTCCTTCGGTGTTTTCACATCCTTTTATGGGCATCCGCAGTTCCAAGCCGCGGTAAACGAGCTGATATCCACAATTTACTGTTTTCAGCTAATTTTTTCTGCCTACGTGTGATTTCGGCTTATCCCTGGGAAACCGTGTGATGGGGTAGACATCTTGTGTCACACGGTGGCAGCGTGAGAGTTAGCAGGTACTTCAAAGTGAGGGACTACAGTGTTTTAGATTTCTTATGGGAATCGAGCAATATTTTTTTTCTATAGACCTCAATTTCATTAGCTATAGAACCGTTTTTTTTTTATTATCTTCACTCACTTTGGCAGCTCCAAAAAGATAAAGTGCTGGATTTACAAATATTTTTGTGCAGATAATTGAAATGTAGGTACTCAAAAAAGACATGCCATCCTAAATTGCATTCCAGTCTCTCGGAATCCCAGTCATATGGATTTTAGAATCATAAAGTGAACTTGTGATGATGAAGACTTCACCAAAACAAAAGATTTCCCATCACAGTTTCTTTAGGATTTGGGACAGGAAAGAGAGTGCCTTGGTGAGAAAATGCAAAGAAAACCCAGGAAGCTGTCTGGGTGTTTATAGTCACAAAGCATCTGCAGGTCATCCCACTTGGGAACCCTGATAATGCTTATCCTAAAATGTTTGGAGCATTGCACTTCCAGAATGTGAATGGAGAGGGAATACCCAATTTTTATAAGTTTATCCTTAACAAACAACCTAATCCCAGTGAAGAAAAAACACGAAAAAACCTTAAACAAGCTTTTCAGTCCCCACTTGCTCTATGAGGTGGAAAATACCTAAAAGCCAATTTGGGCCAACACGAGCACTCCAGGAAACCTGTGACTGTCCAAGGCTATTCCAAAAGACCCCAGGTATACTCATAAATGTAGGAGTAAAGCTTGCAGGAGTTGATTTCTGGTTCCTGGAAACAGAATTGGATTTTGTGAATCAAGCCCATGTCCTTAAAGGACTGAACCTGCTGAGTGCTGAGTCCTGAGGCGAAATCAATATTCAATAAAAGCGGTAATAAATAGAGACAGTGTAGCGGGCCACAGTCGATGGTAAAGCCAGCATGGTGCACGCGCACCTTGCAGGGAGTGTGAGAGGACATGGGAAAGGCACAGCTTTGTAATGCAGCGCTGGTCTTTGCTGCCCAGAGCAGCTGACACACTGTGTGCTCTGCTTCACATTTTTATTTACACTTCTCAGTTGTCCTTCACAGTGTTGGCCCCTTTTCAGAAGTGCAAGAGTTCATCTTTGGTCATGAACGCTTGTCTTTACAATTTCTTTAGCAATGTGAGCCTTTTATGCAGCGTGGGGGCGGGGCGGGCCTTGCTGGACATTTCTGCTCATGGGTTTTTGGTGCATAACGAGATCATTCTCACTGGGATGGAATCCAGCCGAGCTGGAAAGCCTCTGCAGATGTTTTCTCTGTGTGTTTACTGATTGAAAATCTCTTCTATGACCAATGAAAATGGTTTCCAGAATGTTTCTTTACAAAGTTACCTTTTGCCTTCTTCACACCCACCGTCCTCATCGGAGGCTTGGAGGGGGAAACAGTACCAGGGCTGCTGTCTCCCTGTGTCAAGGTTACAATAGAGGGGGCTACAGTTCATCTGCTAGAGAATCTTCCTTCCCCCAGTGGGCTGCTATGATGCCTCTTGGCAGAAAAAAAGACATTATTCAGAGCCACTCGTCTAGAATTCTATGTATCACATGTTGAAAAGGACTGTTTTTAAGTGCATTTTTCTTTTTTTTTTAAAACACTTCTAATTCTCAACTAAAAGTAATGCAACTCCATATAGTGATTCTTAATTTAAATACAAACATAAAGAAACCAATATTTTGTTATGTTTCTGCCAAAGTTTTAATCAAAACACAAGAAGTATTGAGACATATTTGCTGGTATATGTCTCTTTTCGCAATTGTTCTGAGCTTCTGAAAAACTGTAGCAACTCTTTGAGCAGCACTATGAGATTACTCCACCAGAGATCACTTTTTTTTTGTGTCCTTCATATGACTTATTAATTTATTATCTTCTCACTGAACTCTAAGGAACCAATTATACAAAAGAGTCCCTCGTGTGTGAAGGCAGATGTGTGTAGACCTACCCTGCCAAATATGTTAAGGCTTAAGGCGGAAGGTTTTGTTCCACAAACAACTCTGGTCTAGTAATTAACAAAGACCTCAATCTTTTGTGTAAGTGTGCACCAGCGTCCCCACAAAAGCAAAGTGCTATCCTGGACACGTTACATCCCACCGGATGCCACAGCATGGAAAACACGTTCACTGTAAAGGGTGATACCCAGAAATCTTATTTTGGTCCAAGGACTGAAAAATATAACACTTATTTTTTCTTTGCAATGATCTGGGGAGAAAATATTCCCAAATAAACAATGAAACACTGAATAGTCCAAACTCTCGACGAAGACTCACTTTGGCCAACGTGTTATGTTATGTTATGTTAGAACTATATTTCTTGAGCGCACGGCTACCCAGAACGGGTGTCCCGGCGCTTTGGCAGAGAGTCCTGAACACAACCAAGAAAAACCCAGCGGCAGAAACACTGTAGGGCCACTGGTTAGGCGGGGAAGAGGAGCGTCTTGAGCTCCTTTCTAAAGGCCAGAAGATTGTTAGCCTTGCGGAGTGACAGAGGGAGCTCATTCCACAAACTGGCCGCCATAAACTGGAAAGACCGGCCTCCCATCCGCACGCGTTTGATCACTGGTACCTCCACTTTAGCCAGGTCAGCAGATCTCAAACTCCTCCGGGGAACGTAGAGAGCAATCCGCTTCCTGAGGTAAGCTGGGCCAATGCAGTGGAGGGCTTTAAACGCCAACGTGAGGACCTTGAAACTAATTCTGCTAGGGATAGACAGCCAATGCAGCCTACCGCGCAGTAGAGAGGCACTAGCTCTCCGTGGAAGGCCAAAGATGGCTCTGGCCGCCGAGTTTTGGACAACTTGCAATCTGGATACCAGATATTTAGGCAGACCAGAGAAAAGTGCGTTAGCGTAGTCTAAACGCGAGCCCACAAGTGCTTGCACGATGTTCTTGCGATATTGAAGGGAAAGCAGTGGGAGAAATTTCCTCACCATCTTCAAGATACCGAAACATTTCCCCGCCAGGCCCGTGATGTGGGGACGAAAAGAAAGACTGTCGTCAAATACCACACCCAGATTTTTTACTTGGGCAGATGGTTTCTCAGGGGGGAACATGTCGGAAGGCCACCACGATTTCCAGCCAGGGTCCTCAGCGCAGCCAAAAAAGAGCAACTCGGACTTATCCGAGTTACATTTCAGGTTCTGGTGCTGAAACCATGCAAAAACAGCACTCAGGCAGTCTCTGATTCTGTCGCCATTAAAAACCTCTCCCTTCCTGCAGGTAAACAGGAGCTGGGTGTCATCAGCGTATGAGATGACCCGGGCTCCAAATGCCTCAGCGACCTTCGCCAAAGGGGCCACATAAATGTTAAATATGGTGGGGCTCAGGATGGATCCTTGAGGCACCCCCACCTCTAGCGAAGGCATTTCCGCGGAGAACGGAGGAGCCCAGATCACCTGCCGACGGTCGGTTAAGAAGGATTGAAACCAGTCCAACACCGTCCCCCGCAGACCTACCTCCCTGAGTCTTAGGAGGAGGCCGGCGTGTGGGACGGTGTCGAATGCCGCCGACAGGTCCAGCAAGACCAACATAGCCTTTCCCCCAAGATCAAGCGTTTCCCTGATGGCGTCGGTCACCTCCACAAGAGCTGTCTCCGTACTGTAATTGGCACGGAAACCAGATTGGGAGTCATGCAGCAGTTTGTTATTCTCTATAAAGGTGGTAAGAGTATGCTGAACATGTTTCTCCGCCACCTTCGCCAGAGCAGGGAGGAGGGAGATTGGTCTATAGTTGGCCCACTGTAAAGGGTCGAGCAGAGGTTTCTTAATGAGCGGGAGAATAAGAGCATGCTTCCATTCTTTAGGGACCACTCCAGAACTCAGAGACATGTTGAGCAAGGGGTTCAGCAAGTTGTTAATAGCTGGTGCCACCGAGCTCAGGCATTTAGCCGGACACGCATCCAAGGGGGATCCAGATTTCAACCGGGAAAGCAGCTCCAGAGAGGACTCGCAGGATAGCGGGGGGAACGTCGAAAGAGTGGGCGCCAGCTCGGCTGCAGCGGATGGAAGGACCTTCAGATCACTTTCCACAGCTGCAGCCACTTCCAGGGACCCCACCCGATCGAAAGAGTCCTGAATCCTACGGATCTTGTCCACAAAGAAGTCAGCAAGCTGCTTGATCCACTCCTCAGTATGGGAGTGAACCCTAGCGGCCACCACCGGCTCTACGAATTCCTTCACAATTTGGAATAGTTCCCGGCTCGTGTTATCAGCCTGGTCTATTCTATGCTCGAAGTAGATCTTTTTAGCTTCGGCAATCTGTCTGTGATAGGATTTTATCGCACCCCTGTACTTCAGTTTCTCCTCAGGCGCATATCTGCGCCGCCAGAGCCTTTCAGATCTTTTGCAGTCCTGGCGCGCTTTTCGCAAAGTAGCGGTGAACCAAGGAGCGGAATCCTGGCAGGGGGCTGTCCTGACCGGTTTCCGAGGGGCAAGCTCCTCGAATCTTGTCCGAAGCCAGTCCTGGACTAGCGGCAGGTCGACTTCTAAGTTCCCAGTCGTAATGCAAGGATGTGCATGGAGTGCGTCAGCGAGCATATCAGCTGACACCAAGTGAAAGGCTCTAGCTTGACGAGACCCGTCCTTATGAGCTCTTTGACTCGTCTGGTGCTCAGCTAACAACACGAAATTAATTAAATAATGGTCGGACCATAGAACCGGCAAAGGGGAGGACACCTTAATTGGCACAGTGGAAAAGATTAAATCCAACGTATGCCCTTTCACGTGCGTTGGACTATCGATGAAAAAGGTCAGTCCGAGCATCTCGGTAATGTCCCGTAATTTAGATGCATCGGCGTCAGTTGTCGAGTCCATGTGCAGATTTAAGTCGCCCAGCAGTACACAGTGTGCCGAGCGCACACAGGGTACTGACAGTGCCACCTGTAAATCCTCGAAAAACGAGCCTAAAGGCCCTGGAGGTCTATAGATCAAAATTCCTGTGCAGGTATGTGAAGCCGACAGCTGGAGAATAAAGCCCAGAGCTTCACAACCAGCGATATTATCTACAGGATAAGAGGTGCAGACAAGGGACTTGTCAACAACTAAGGCCACCCCACCACCTCTGCCTCCAGTTCTATCCCTCCTTAAGATGGTGAAGTTGGGGGGAAGGGCACTAGCGATGTCAGGTTCCGAGCCAGCCCCCAACCAAGTCTCTGTCAAAAAAAGACAGGAGATTTTCGAGAGCGTAAGGAGGTCCCAAATTTCCATGGAATGACGCGCCAAGGCTCTGGTATTTAACAAGGCACACTGACATTCCAAGGGGAGGGAGAGGGGAGCGCGAGATGGAGATGATATGGGACGCCAAGAACAACCAGGGCACCCTTTAGCCAGGTGTCGACCACCAGGGAAAAGACAAATACAACCGCTCTTGGGGGGACGGAGCGCACATAAAGCGGCCGCACTATACCTAATCATCCTACACACCTACCCAAGATGCCAGAGTCCCGCCTCGGCCGCCTCCGAGACGCTGACGAGCGCAGACGGGCAGGACTCTGGCACGACTCAGGCGCAGGGATGGCGCAACCGCTGCGCGTCACCGCTGCGCTAGTCTGGCGAGCTTTAAATAGCGTCGTCTCGGCGTCCCAGGTGACCTGGAAGCTCAAAGATGGCGCTCGCACTACTCCCCACTCCAAGATGGCGCTCAGCCCAAACCCTCCCGGTAACCCGGATCCGCCCAACAGCGGTGGAGTTCACCAAAGTTAGAGTGCAAGTAAGGGCCAGAAATGGTTTAGAGGCAGGGAAGCAGGCTAAAAAGTAAAAGAAATACCGTCGTGCCACTGACTTTGCCTTGCACGGCTGTCAGTTCACCACAACTCACTAGGATTATGGCAGATGGGCGCTGTAAAATTACAGTAAGATAACCCAATAAAGGCCCTAGAATAACGGAAATGGCATCATGCACCCACTCTTCTGTCCTGATGAGGTAACATTGGACCACACAGAAATAAAAGGAAGTGATGTCATGTGAGCTTTGACGCAAATGATCAGATACAGAATGACATTTTTTAGGTCTGGTTTGACAGCTTTCGATGTTAAGATAGAACTACATAAATATACATTAACATATTGTGGGTTATTAGGGACAGCCTTCCGCCTCCTATGGAGAGCTTCCAATGCAATGTATGTGGTGCATGCTTTTCAGCATGAGGCAGGTACTGCAAGATGTTTCCACAGGCCGGTCTTTCAGAGTAGTAAATCCACCCAGCATTGCTGGAGGATCTCTCGGTGATTGTTTAGGTCCACTTGCAGTGGAGAATACCATGCAGGAGTCACTGCTCCAGCTGCAATTAATGTATGTAAATGCAGAATTGTTTTTTTTTTACAGAGAGCAAAATTCTACGCGTATGACCTGCAGGATGTGTCTCCAGAAAAAATGCAGGTTTACTACATCTGGAAATACCTAGCATCACTTATGATTCTCACTTCCATTACTTATGATAATATCTAGCATTACTTATGATTCTCACTTCCATTACTTATGATAATATCTTGCATTACTTGTGATTCTCACTTCCATTACTTATGAGAATATCTTGCATTACTTATGATTCTCACTTCCAGTACTTATGATAATATCTTGCATTACTTGTGATTCTCACTTCCATTACTTATGAGAATATCTTGCATTACTTATGATTCTCACTTCCATTACTTATGATAATATCTAGCATTACTTATGATTCTCACTTCCATTACTTATTATAATATCTTGCATTACTTATGATTCTCACTTCCAGTACTTATGATAATATCTTGCATTACTTATGATTCTCACTTCCATTACTTATGATAATATCTTGCATTACTTATGATTCTCACTTCCATTACTTATGATAATATCTAGCATTACTTATGATTCTCACTTCCATTACTTATTATAATATCTTGCATTACTTATGATTCTCACTTCCATTACTTATGATAATATCTAGCATTACTTATGATTCTCACTTCCATTACTTATTATAATATCTTGCATTACTTATGATTCTCACTTCCATTACTTATGATAATATCTAGCATTACTTATGATTCTCACTTCCAGTACTTATGATAATATCTTGCATTACTTATGATTCTCACTTCCATTGCTTATGATAATATCTCGCATTACTTATGATTCTCACTTCCATTACTTATGAGAATATCTAGCATCACTTATGATTCTCACTTCCATTACTTATGATAATATCTAGCATTACTTATGATTCTCACTTCCATTACTTATGATAATATCTAGCATTACTTATGATTCTCACTTCCATTACTTATTATAATATCTTGCATTACTTATGATTCTCACTTCCATTACTTATGATAATATCTAGCATTACTTATGATTCTCACTTCCATTACTTATTATAATATCTTGCATTACTTATGATTCTCACTTCCATTACTTATGATAATATCTAGCATTACTTATGATTCTCACTTCCATTACTTATGAGAATATCTAGCATTACTTATGATTCTCACTTCCATTACTTATGAGAATATCTTGCATTACTTATGATTCTCACTTCCATTGCTTATGATAATATCTTGCATTACTTATGATTCTCACTTCCATTACTTATGATAATATCTCGCATTACTTATGATTCTCACTTCCATTGCTTATGATAATATCTCGCATTACTTATGATTCTCACTTCCATTACTTATGAGAATATCTTGCATTACTTATGATTCTCACTTCCAGTACTTATGATAATATCTTGCATTACTTATGATTCTCACTTCCATTACTTATGATAATATCTTGCATTACTTATGATTCTCACTTCCATTGCTTATGATAATATCTCGCATTACTTATGATTCTCACTTCCATTACTTATGATAATATCTAGCATTACTTATGATTCTCACTTCCATTACTTATGATAATATCTAGCATTACTTATGATTCTCACTTCCGTTACTTATGATAATATCTTGCATTACTTATGATTCTCACTTCCGTTACTTATGATAATATCTTGCATTACTTATGATTCTCACTTCCAGTACTTATGATAATATCTAGCATTACTTATGATTCTCACTTCCATTACTTATGAGAATATCTAGCATCACTTATGATTCTCACTTCCAGTACTTATGATAATATCTTGCATTACTTATGATTCTCACTTCCATTACTTATGAGAATATCTAGCATTACTTATGATTCTCACTTCCATTACTTATGATAATATCTAGCATTACTTATGATTCTCACTTCCATTGCTTATGATAATATCTCGCATTACTTATGATTCTCACTTCCATTGCTTATGATAATATCTCGCATTACTTATGATTCTCACTTCCATTGCTTATGATAATATCTAGCATTACTTATGATTCTCACTTCCGTTACTTATGATAATATCTTGCATTACTTATGATTCTCACTTCCGTTACTTATGATAATATCTTGCATTACTTATGATTCTCACTTCCGTTACTTATGATAATATCTTGCATTACTTATGATTCTCACTTCCATTACTTATGATAATATCTAGCATTACTTATGATTCTCACTTCCGTTACTTATGATAATATCTTGCATTACTTATGATTCTCACTTCCGTTACTTATGATAATATCTTGCATTACTTATGATTCTCACTTCCAGTACTTATGATAATATCTTGCATTACTTATGATTCTCACTTCCATTACTTATGATAATATCTAGCATTAATTATGATTCTCACTTCCATTGCTTATGATAATATCTCGCATTACTTATGATTCTCACTTCCATTACTTATGATAATATCTAGCATTACTTATGATTCTCACTTCCATTACTTATGATAATATCTAGCATTACTTATGATTCTCACTTCCGTTACTTATGATAATATCTTGCATTACTTATGATTCTCACTTCCGTTACTTATGATAATATCTTGCATTACTTATGATTCTCACTTCCAGTACTTATGATAATATCTAGCATTACTTATGATTCTCACTTCCATTACTTATGATAATATCTAGCATTACTTATGATTCTCACTTCCATTACTTATGAGAATATCTAGCATCACTTATGATTCTCACTTCCAGTACTTATGATAATATCTTGCATTACTTATGATTCTCACTTCCATTACTTATGAGAATATCTAGCATTACTTATGATTCTCACTTCCATTACTTATGATAATATCTAGCATTACTTATGATTCTCACTTCCATTACTTATGATAATATCTAGCATTACTTATGATTCTCACTTCCATTGCTTATGATAATATCTCGCATTACTTATGATTCTCACTTCCATTACTTATGATAATATCTAGCATTACTTATGATTCTCACTTCCATTACTTATGATAATATCTAGCATTACTTATGATTCTCACTTCCGTTACTTATGATAATATCTTGCATTACTTATGATTCTCACTTCCGTTACTTATGATAATATCTTGCATTACTTATGATTCTCACTTCCAGTACTTATGATAATATCTAGCATTACTTATGATTCTCACTTCCATTACTTATGAGAATATCTAGCATCACTTATGATTCTCACTTCCAGTACTTATGATAATATCTTGCATTACTTATGATTCTCACTTCCATTACTTATGAGAATATCTAGCATTACTTATGATTCTCACTTCCATTACTTATGATAATATCTAGCATTACTTATGATTCTCACTTCCATTGCTTATGATAATATCTCGCATTACTTATGATTCTCACTTCCATTACTTATGAGAATATCTCGCATTACTTATGATTCTCACTTCCAGTACTTATGATAATATCTCGCATTACTTATGATTCTCACTTCCAGTACTTATGATAATATCTCGCATTACTTATGATTCTCACTGCCATTACTTATGAGAATATCTAGCATCACTTATGATTCTCACTTCCAGTACTTATGATAATATCTTGCATTACTTATGATTCTCACTTCCATTACTTATGAGAATATCTAGCATTACTTATGATTCTCACTTCCATTACTTATGAGAATATCTTGCATCACTTATGATTCTCACTTCCAGTACTTATGATAATATCTAGCATTACTTATGATTCTCACTTCCATTACTTATGATAATATCTAGCATTACTTATGATTCTCACTTCCATTGCTTATGATAATATCTCGCATTACTTATGATTCTCACTTCCATTACTTATGAGAATATCTTGCATTACTTATGATTCTCACTTCCATTACTTATGAGAATATCTCGCATTACTTATGATTCTCACTTCCAGTACTTATGATAATATCTCGCATTACTTATGATTCTCACTTCCAGTACTTATGATAATATCTCGCATTACTTATGATTCTCACTTCCATTACTTATGATAATATCTTGCATTACTTATGATTCTCACTTCCATTACTTATGATAATATCTTGCATTACTTATGGTTCTCACTTCCATTACTTATGATAATATCTAGCATTACTTATGATTCTCACTTCCATTACTTATGATAATATCTCGCATTACTTATGATTCTCACTTCCATTACTTATGAGAATATCTTGCATTACTTATGATTCTCACTTCCATTGCTTATGATAATATCTCGCATTACTTATGATTCTCACTTCCATTGCTTATGATAATATCTCGCATTACTTATGATTCTCACTTCCGTTACTTATGATAATATCTAGCATTACTTATGATTCTCACTTCCATTACTTATGAGAATATCTTGCATTACTTATGATTCTCACTTCCAGTACTTATGATAATATCTAGCATTACTTATGATTCTCACTTCCATTACTTATGAGAATATCTAGCATCACTTATGATTCTCACTTCCAGTACTTATGATAATATCTAGCATCACTTATGATTCTCACTTCCATTACTTATGATAATATCTAGCATCACTTATGATTCTCACTTCCATTACTTATGATAATATCTAGCATTACTTATGATTCTCACTTCCATTGCTTATGATAATATCTCGCATTACTTATGATTCTCACTTCCGTTACTTATGATAATATCTAGCATTACTTATGATTCTCACTTCCATTACTTATGAGAATATCTAGCATCACTTATGATTCTCACTTCCAGTACTTATGATAATATCTAGCATCACTTATGATTCTCACTTCCAGTACTTATGATAATATCTAGCATTACTTATGATTCTCACTTCCATTACTTATGATAATATCTCGCATTACTTATGATTCTCACTTCCATTGCTTATGATAATATCTCGCATTACTTATGATTCTCACTTCCATTACTTATGAGAATATCTTGCATTACTTATGATTTTCACTTCCATTACTTATGAGAATATCTCGCATTACTTATGATTCTCACTTCCAGTACTTATGATAATATCTCGCATTACTTATGATTCTCACTTCCAGTACTTATGATAATATCTCGCATTACTTATGATTCTCACTTCCATTACTTATGATAATATCTTGCATTACTTATGATTCTCACTTCCATTACTTATGATAATATCTTGCATTACTTATGGTTCTCACTTCCATTACTTATGATAATATCTAGCATTACTTATGATTCTCACTTCCATTACTTATGATAATATCTCGCATTACTTATGATTCTCACTTCCATTACTTATGATAATATCTTGCATTACTTATGATTCTCACTTCCATTGCTTATGATAATATCTCGCATTACTTATGATTCTCACTTCCAGTACTTATGATAATATCTAGCATTACTTATGATTCTCACTTCCATTGCTTATGATAATATCTCGCATTACTTATGATTCTCACTTCCATTGCTTATGATAATATCTCGCATTACTTATGATTCTCACTTCCGTTACTTATGATAATATCTAGCATTACTTATGATTCTCACTTCCATTACTTATGATAATATCTTGCATTACTTATGATTCTCACTTCCAGTACTTATGATAATATCTAGCATTACTTATGATTCTCACTTCCATTACTTATGAGAATATCTTGCATTACTTATGATTCTCACTTCCAGTACTTATGAGAATATCTTGCATTACTTATGATTCTCACTTCCAGTACTTATGAGAATATCTATCATTACTTATGATTCTCACTTCCAGTACTTATGATAATATTTTGCATTACTTATGATTCTCACTTCCATTACTTATGATAATATCTAGCATTACTTATGATTCTCACTTCCAGTACTTATGATAATATCTCGCATTACTTATGATTCTCACTTCCATTGCTTATGATAATATCTTGCATTACTTATGATTCTCACTTCCATTACTTATGATAATATCTCGCATTACTTATGATTCTCACTTCCATTGCTTATGATAATATCTCGCATTACTTATGATTCTCACTTCCATTACTTATGAGAATATCTTGCATTACTTATGATTCTCACTTCCATTACTTATGATAATATCTAGCATTACTTATGATTCTCACTTCCATTACTTATGAGAATATCTTGCATTACTTATGATTCTCACTTCCATTACTTATGAGAATATTTTGCATTACGTATGATTCTCACTTCCATTACTTATGATAATATCTAGCATTACTTATGATTCTCACTTCCATTACTTATGAGAATATCTAGCATTACTTATGATTCTCACTTCCATTACTTATGAGAATATCTTGCATTACTTGTGATTCTCACTTCCATTACTTATGATAATATCTAGCATTACTTATGATTCTCACTTTCATTACTTATGAGAATATCTTGCATTACTTATGATTCTCACTTCCATTACTTATGATAATATCTTGCATTACTTATGATTCTCACTTCCATTACTTATGAGAATATCTTGCATTACTTATGATTCTCACTTCCATTACTTATGATAATATCTAGCATTACTTATGATTCTCACTTCCATTACTTATGAGAATATCTAGCATTACTTATGATTCTCACTTCCATTACTTATGAGAATATCTTGCATTACTTATGATTCTCACTTCCATTACTTATGATAATATCTAGCATTACTTATGATTCTCACTTCCATTACTTATGATAATATCTAGCATTACTTATGATTCTCACTTCCATTGCTTATGATAATATCTCGCATTACTTATGATTCTCACTTCCATTACTTATGATAATATCTCGCATTACTTATGATTCTCATTTCCATTGCTTATGATAATATCTCGCATTACTTATGATTCTCACTTCCATTACTTATGATAATATCTCGCATTACTTATGATTCTCACTTCCATTGCTTATGATAATATCTCGCATTACTTATGATTCTCACTTCCATTACTTATGAGAATATCTAGCATTACTTATGATTCTCACTTCCATTACTTATGAGAATATCTTGCATTACTTATGATTCTCACTTCCATTACTTATGATAATATCTAGCATTACTTATGATTCTCACTTCCATTGCTTATGATAATATCTCGCATTACTTATGATTCTCACTTCCATTGCTTATGATAATATCTCGCATTACTTATGATTCTCACTTCCATTACTTATGATAATATCTCGCATTACTTATGATTCTCACTTCCATTGCTTATGATAATATCTCGCATTACTTATGATTCTCACTTCCATTACTTATGAGAATATCTTGCATTACTTATGATTCTCACTTCCAGTACTTATGAGAATATCTTGCATTACTTATGATTCTCACTTCCATTACTTATGATAATATCTAGCATTACTTATGATTCTCACTTCCATTACTTATGAGAATATCTTGCATTACTTATGATTCTCACTTCCATTACTTATGAGAATATTTTGCATTACTTATGATTCTCACTTCCATTACTTATGAGAATATCTTGCATTACTTATGATTCTCACTTCCATTACTTATGATAATATCTAGCATTACTTATGATTCTCACTTCCATTGCTTATGATAATATCTCGCATTACTTATGATTCTCACTTCCATTGCTTATGATAATATCTCGCATTACTTATGATTCTCACTTCCATTACTTATGATAATATCTCGCATTACTTATGATTCTCACTTCCATTGCTTATGATAATATCTCGCATTACTTATGATTCTCACTTCCATTACTTATGAGAATATCTTGCATTACTTATGATTCTCACTTCCATTACTTATGAGAATATTTTGCATTACTTATGATTCTCACTTCCATTACTTATGATAATATCTTGCATTACTTATGATTCTCACTTCCATTACTTATGATAATATCTAGCATTACTTATGATTCTCACTTCCATTACTTATGATAATATCTTGCAATACTTATGGTTCTCACTTCCATTACTTATGATAATATCTAGCATTACTTATGATTCTCACTTCCATTACTTATGATAATATCTCGCATTACTTATGATTCTCACTTCCATTACTTATGATAATATCTTGCATTACTTATGATTCTCACTTCCATTGCTTATGATAATATCTCGCATTACTTATGATTCTCACTTCCAGTACTTATGATAATATCTAGCATTACTTATGATTCTCACTTCCATTGCTTATGATAATATCTCGCATTACTTATGATTCTCACTTCCATTGCTTATGATAATATCTCGCATTACTTATGATTCTCACTTCCGTTACTTATGATAATATCTAGCATTACTTATGATTCTCACTTCCATTACTTATGATAATATCTTGCATTACTTATGATTCTCACTTCCAGTACTTATGATAATATCTAGCATTACTTATGATTCTCACTTCCATTACTTATGAGAATATCTTGCATTACTTATGATTCTCACTTCCAGTACTTATGAGAATATCTTGCATTACTTATGATTCTCACTTCCAGTACTTATGAGAATATCTATCATTACTTATGATTCTCACTTCCAGTACTTATGATAATATTTTGCATTACTTATGATTCTCACTTCCATTACTTATGATAATATCTAGCATTACTTATGATTCTCACTTCCAGTACTTATGATAATATCTCGCATTACTTATGATTCTCACTTCCATTGCTTATGATAATATCTTGCATTACTTATGATTCTCACTTCCATTACTTATGATAATATCTCGCATTACTTATGATTCTCACTTCCATTGCTTATGATAATATCTCGCATTACTTATGATTCTCACTTCCATTACTTATGAGAATATCTTGCATTACTTATGATTCTCACTTCCAGTACTTATGAGAATATCTTGCATTACTTATGATTCTCACTTCCATTACTTATGATAATATCTAGCATTACTTATGATTCTCACTTCCATTACTTATGAGAATATCTTGCATTACTTATGATTCTCACTTCCATTACTTATGAGAATATTTTGCATTACGTATGATTCTCACTTCCATTACTTATGATAATATCTAGCATTACTTATGATTCTCACTTCCATTACTTATGAGAATATCTAGCATTACTTATGATTCTCACTTCCATTACTTATGAGAATATCTTGCATTACTTGTGATTCTCACTTCCATTACTTATGATAATATCTAGCATTACTTATGATTCTCACTTTCATTACTTATGAGAATATCTTGCATTACTTATGATTCTCACTTCCATTACTTATGATAATATCTTGCATTACTTATGATTCTCACTTCCATTACTTATGAGAATATCTTGCATTACTTATGATTCTCACTTCCATTACTTATGATAATATCTAGCATTACTTATGATTTTCACTTCCATTACTTATGAGAATATCTAGCATTACTTATGATTCTCACTTCCATTACTTATGAGAATATCTTGCATTACTTATGATTCTCACTTCCATTACTTATGATAATATCTAGCATTACTTATGATTCTCACTTCCATTACTTATGATAATATCTAGCATTACTTATGATTCTCACTTCCATTGCTTATGATAATATCTCGCATTACTTATGATTCTCACTTCCATTACTTATGATAATATCTCGCATTACTTATGATTCTCACTTCCATTACTTATGATAATATCTCGCATTACTTATGATTCTCACTTCCATTGCTTATGATAATATCTCGCATTACTTATGATTCTCACTTCCATTACTTATGAGAATATCTAGCATTACTTATGATTCTCACTTCCATTACTTATGAGAATATCTTGCATTACTTATGATTCTCACTTCCATTACTTATGATAATATCTAGCATTACTTATGATTCTCACTTCCATTGCTTATGATAATATCTCGCATTACTTATGATTCTCACTTCCATTGCTTATGATAATATCTCGCATTACTTATGATTCTCACTTCCATTACTTATGATAATATCTCGCATTACTTATGATTCTCACTTCCATTGCTTATGATAATATCTCGCATTACTTATGATTCTCACTTCCATTACTTATGAGAATATCTTGCATTACTTATGATTCTCACTTCCAGTACTTATGAGAATATCTTGCATTACTTATGATTCTCACTTCCATTACTTATGATAATATCTAGCATTACTTATGATTCTCACTTCCATTACTTATGAGAATATCTTGCATTACTTATGATTCTCACTTCCATTACTTATGAGAATATTTTGCATTACTTATGATTCTCACTTCCATTACTTATGAGAATATCTTGCATTACTTATGATTCTCACTTCCATTACTTATGATAATATCTAGCATTACTTATGATTCTCACTTCCATTGCTTATGATAATATCTCGCATTACTTATGATTCTCACTTCCATTGCTTATGATAATATCTCGCATTACTTATGATTCTCACTTCCATTACTTATGATAATATCTCGCATTACTTATGATTCTCACTTCCATTACTTATGATAATATCTCGCATTACTT
Source organism: Triturus cristatus (assembly GCF_964204655.1). Lineage (NCBI taxonomy): Eukaryota > Metazoa > Chordata > Amphibia > Caudata > Salamandridae > Triturus > Triturus cristatus. The sequence goes on from NC_140591.1 coordinate 1,532,050,277, forward strand.
ATGATTCTCACTTCCATTACTTATGAGAATATCTTGCATTACTTATGATTCTCACTTCCATTACTTATGAGAATATTTTGCATTACTTATGATTCTCACTTCCATTACTTATGATAATATCTTGCATTACTTATGATTCTCACTTCCATTACTTATGATAATATCTAGCATTACTTATGATTCTCACTTCCATTACTTATGATAATATCTTGCATTACTTATGGTTCTCACTTCCATTACTTATGATAATATCTAGCATTACTTATGATTCTCACTTCCATTACTTATGATAATATCTCGCATTACTTATGATTCTCACTTCCATTACTTATGATAATATCTTGCATTACTTATGATTCTCACTTCCATTGCTTATGATAATATCTCGCATTACTTATGATTCTCACTTCCAGTACTTATGATAATATCTAGCATTACTTATGATTCTCACTTCCATTGCTTATGATAATATCTCGCATTACTTATGATTCTCACTTCCATTGCTTATGATAATATCTCGCATTACTTATGATTCTCACTTCCGTTACTTATGATAATATCTAGCATTACTTATGATTCTCACTTCCATTACTTATGATAATATCTTGCATTACTTATGATTCTCACTTCCAGTACTTATGATAATATCTAGCATTACTTATGATTCTCACTTCCATTACTTATGAGAATATCTTGCATTACTTATGATTCTCACTTCCAGTACTTATGAGAATATCTTGCATTACTTATGATTCTCACTTCCAGTACTTATGAGAATATCTATCATTACTTATGATTCTCACTTCCAGTACTTATGATAATATTTTGCATTACTTATGATTCTCACTTCCATTACTTATGATAATATCTAGCATTACTTATGATTCTCACTTCCAGTACTTATGATAATATCTCGCATTACTTATGATTCTCACTTCCATTGCTTATGATAATATCTTGCATTACTTATGATTCTCACTTCCATTACTTATGATAATATCTCGCATTACTTATGATTCTCACTTCCATTGCTTATGATAATATCTCGCATTACTTATGATTCTCACTTCCATTACTTATGAGAATATCTTGCATTACTTATGATTCTCACTTCCAGTACTTATGAGAATATCTTGCATTACTTATGATTCTCACTTCCATTACTTATGATAATATCTAGCATTACTTATGATTCTCACTTCCATTACTTATGAGAATATCTTGCATTACTTATGATTCTCACTTCCATTACTTATGAGAATATTTTGCATTACGTATGATTCTCACTTCCATTACTTATGATAATATCTAGCATTACTTATGATTCTCACTTCCATTACTTATGAGAATATCTAGCATTACTTATGATTCTCACTTCCATTACTTATGAGAATATCTTGCATTACTTGTGATTCTCACTTCCATTACTTATGATAATATCTAGCATTACTTATGATTCTCACTTTCATTACTTATGAGAATATCTTGCATTACTTATGATTCTCACTTCCATTACTTATGATAATATCTTGCATTACTTATGATTCTCACTTCCATTACTTATGAGAATATCTTGCATTACTTATGATTCTCACTTCCATTACTTATGATAATATCTAGCATTACTTATGATTCTCACTTCCATTACTTATGAGAATATCTAGCATTACTTATGATTCTCACTTCCATTACTTATGAGAATATCTTGCATTACTTATGATTCTCACTTCCATTACTTATGATAATATCTAGCATTACTTATGATTCTCACTTCCATTACTTATGATAATATCTAGCATTACTTATGATTCTCACTTCCATTGCTTATGATAATATCTCGCATTACTTATGATTCTCACTTCCATTACTTATGATAATATCTCGCATTACTTATGATTCTCATTTCCATTGCTTATGATAATATCTCGCATTACTTATGATTCTCACTTCCATTACTTATGATAATATCTCGCATTACTTATGATTCTCACTTCCATTGCTTATGATAATATCTCGCATTACTTATGATTCTCACTTCCATTACTTATGAGAATATCTAGCATTACTTATGATTCTCACTTCCATTACTTATGAGAATATCTTGCATTACTTATGATTCTCACTTCCATTACTTATGATAATATCTAGCATTACTTATGATTCTCACTTCCATTGCTTATGATAATATCTCGCATTACTTATGATTCTCACTTCCATTGCTTATGATAATATCTCGCATTACTTATGATTCTCACTTCCATTACTTATGATAATATCTCGCATTACTTATGATTCTCACTTCCATTGCTTATGATAATATCTCGCATTACTTATGATTCTCACTTCCATTACTTATGAGAATATCTTGCATTACTTATGATTCTCACTTCCAGTACTTATGAGAATATCTTGCATTACTTATGATTCTCACTTCCATTACTTATGATAATATCTAGCATTACTTATGATTCTCACTTCCATTACTTATGAGAATATCTTGCATTACTTATGATTCTCACTTCCATTACTTATGAGAATATTTTGCATTACTTATGATTTTCACTTCCATTACTTATGAGAATATCTTGCATTACTTATGATTCTCACTTCCATTACTTATGATAATATCTAGCATTACTTATGATTCTCACTTCCATTGCTTATGATAATATCTCGCATTACTTATGATTCTCACTTCCATTGCTTATGATAATATCTCGCATTACTTATGATTCTCACTTCCATTACTTATGATAATATCTCGCATTACTTATGATTCTCACTTCCATTGCTTATGATAATATCTCGCATTACTTATGATTCTCACTTCCATTACTTATGAGAATATCTTGCATTACTTATGATTCTCACTTCCATTACTTATGATAATATCTCGCATTACTTATGATTCTCACTTCCATTGCTTATGATAATATCTCGCATTACTTATGATTCTCACTTCCATTACTTATGAGAATATCTTGCATTACTTATGATTCTCACTTCCATTACTTATGAGAATATTTTGCATTACTTATGATTCTCACTTCCATTACTTATGAGAATATCTTGCATTACTTATGATTCTCACTTCCATTACTTATGATAATATCTAGCATTACTTATGATTCTCACTTCCATTGCTTATGATAATATCTCGCATTACTTATGATTCTCACTTCCATTGCTTATGATAATATCTCGCATTACTTATGATTCTCACTTCCATTACTTATGATAATATCTCGCATTACTTATGATTCTCACTTCCATTACTTATGAGAATATCTTGCATTACTTATGATTCTCACTTCCAGTACTTATGAGAATATCTTGCATTACTTATGATTCTCACTTCCATTACTTATGATAATATCTAGCATTACTTATGATTCTCACTTCCATTACTTATGATAATATCTAGCATTACTTATGATTCTCACTTCCATTGCTTATGATAATATCTCGCATTACTTATGATTCTCACTTCCAGTACTTATGATAATATCTAGCATTACTTATGATTCTCACTCCCATTACTTATGATAATATCTTGCATTACTTATGATTCTCACTTCCATTACTTATGATAATATCTTGCATTACTTATGATTCTCACTTCCATTACTTATGATAATATCTAGCATTACTTATGATTCTCACTTCCATTGCTTATGATAATATCTTGCATTACTTATGATTCTCACTTCCATTACTTATGATAATATCTCGCATTACTTATGATTCTCACTTCCATTGCTTATGATAATATCTCGCATTACTTATGATTCTCACTTCCATTACTTATGAGAATATCTTGCATTACTTATGATTCTCACTTCCATTACTTATGAGAATATTTTGCATTACTTATGATTCTCACTTCCATTACTTATGAGAATATCTTGCATTACTTATGATTCTCACTTCCATTACTTATGAGAATATCTAGCATTACTTATGATTCTCACTTCCATTACTTATGAGAATATCTTGCATTACTTATGATTCTCACTTCCAGTACTTATGATAATATCTCGCATTACTTATGATTCTCACTTCCATTACTTATGATAATATCTCGCATTACTTATGATTCTCACTTCCATTACTTATGATAATATCTAGCATTACTTATGATTCTCACTTCCAGTACTTATGATAATATCTCGCATTACTTATGATTCTCACTTCCATTGCTTATGATAATATCTAGCATTACTTATGATTCTCACTTCCAGTACTTATGATAATATCTCGCATTACTTATGATTCTCACTTCCAGTACTTATGATAATATCTCGCATTACTTATGATTCTCACTTCCATTGCTTATGATAATATCTCGCATTACTTATGATTCTCACTTCCAGTACTTATGATAATATCTAGCATTACTTATGATTCTCACTTCCAGTACTTATGATAATATCTCGCATTACTTATGATTCTCACTTCCATTGCTTATGATAATATCTCGCATTACTTATGATTCTCACTTCCATTACTTATGATAATATCTAGCATTACTTATGATTCTCACTTCCATTGCTTATGATAATATCTCGCATTACTTATGATTCTCACTTCCATTACTTATGAGAATATTTTGCATTACTTATGATTCTCACTTCCATTACTTATGAGAATATCTTGCATTACTTATGATTCTCACTTCCATTACTTATGATAATATCTAGCATTACTTATGATTCTCACTTCCATTACTTATGATAATATCTAGCATTACTTATGATTCTCACTTCCATTGCTTATGATAATATCTCGCATTACTTATGATTCTCACTTCCATTGCTTATGATAATATCTCGCATTACTTATGATTCTCTCTCTACCTAAAATTCTGGCCACTCATAATGAGGGCTTGATGGGAGAAACCATTTGCTAAAAGTAGGTTCGGAGAAACAATCCTCAAAAAACTAACTTTTAGCAAATGATTTCACACAAAAAATCACTTGCAATTATTTTTAAGCAAAACATTTATTTCACGAGCCAAGCTGATTAAATTTGGTAAACTCTGCAAATACTGCATCCTCACCTAAGTGTGGCATTTGGCAACCTCTTGATTGAACTTCTACGGCAGAGCTTGTGTGTGGTGATCGCCTTCTCCAAAGCGAACGCCTGATTGGTACCCAATGGAAAGCCCTAGAGTAAGCTTGAGAAGTTAAATAGCTGTTGGGATTTATACACAAACCAAAATGGCAGGACAGAGGCATCATCTCTGCATGGTCATCATAGCCATGACAGCTAGAAAAATATTGTGACTGATACTGAGCTCTGGAGCCTGAAAGGCAGGCTTGGTTGAAGCTCTTACAGTGCTAAGAGAACGATAGGAGGCACGAAAAGTGTGCCTGTTAGTGGCCAAAGAAAATGTTCACTTGTGGTTTGAAGACTGGAATTCCAAGCTTCCGCCTGGAGCTTATTAGCAGCCTCAGATGACATCACCAGTGTTTATCATGTCTAAAGTTATTAAACATAAAAGATGTCCAACAGGAAACTATGTTGGCAATTACAATTTTACTTCTGCAGTTTCTATCAAGTCTTTCTTCATATTTAAAAAAAAAAACATGTTGTTTTGATGTTATGTGAAAGAGTGTCCGGAAAATAGTATCCCAAGAAAAGAATTCCAATCTGAGGAAAAACATGTGATTATAGGCGTGTGGTTCACCTAAAACAAACAATAAACCACAGTGTGTATTTTCCTTCAGATTATATAAATAAGTTCAGACCAGACTGTGTCACTGTGTATGTGTACCTTGATTGGTCAGACAGGGGGGCGGATCATTCAAAATGTCATGCAACGCAGCACAGCAATACACCTTGCTGTGCTGCGTTGAGTGACAGGAAGTGGGCAGGAATGCACAATATTTAACATTCTAAAGCACATTCCTGTGCTCTTCTTGCGCTGGCGCACTACATGTTGGATATCGCCAACACTGGCACTCTTTGTAGGCAGGCTTGTTTTTGTGCTGGAAGGGACCTTCCTGAACAAAAACAATCCCCTGATACTTTTTTCCTTTTCTAAGTCTGCTGTGGAATGCAGGACACACAGAAAGAGGAAGAAATGAGGAGAAATAAACATATTTTTCCTTGTTACACTTCACCTGGGCAGGCATAGCAGTTTGGGCACATTCCCAGGTCTACCACTTATAATAAATCTAGGAATGCGTCAAAATCCATGAGTATTTCGCGGGAACACCCATGCACCACCCATCGTATGCCTCCCTGGGGCATAGCAAAACAACACAGTGATTTCTGCTGTATTGCGTTACTCTGGATTTGACACAAGGGCTGCGTCGCTTTTATAGCCTTGTGGCATGGTGCAAAAGCGATGCAACCCTTGATAAATTTGGCTTTTAGGGCCTCATTTATGAAGAACTGGCAAAGGGCAACACTGCAAGCCTTCTTGCTGCACTGCCCTACGCCAATGTGAAAGGGCAGGGATGTACTACATTCATGAAATACAGTGTATTCCTGTCCTTTCCCCCTGCACTGGCACACAATTTTCTGCCCAGCGTCAAGATAGGCACCCTGGCACCATAGTGCATGTGTGCCTCCGTTGCAACCAGGCTTGTTTTTGTGCAGGAAGGGGCACCTTGGCAGGTCGGGCTTGATTGTTCCCATGAGGCACAGGGTCAGACTGATTTGCATATGGCGATGTCTGAACTGGGGTGGCGGAGTGAGCTAAAGAATGATGATAGATTAAACCCAGATCAGTTGACTGGGTGTGAGTGTTTGATTTGCTCAAATGCTCCGTCCATCATCCCCTTTGGTATTGCTTTCTTTATATATAGGCCTTATATTGTAGTGATAATTCCAACCCACAAAGGGGTTTCTGTTTCGCACTCAGATCAACGCGGTTAACGACGTCCCGGAATCTTTCTTTGCACATCACGAATCTGGGACTGTGTGATACACTTGGACTTTTGGTTACATATACAACTATAGTGGACGTCACTAGAAATAGAAACCCCGTTGTGGGTTGGAATTATCACCACAATATAAGGCCTCTATATAAAGAAGACATAGCCCTGATAAAGTCGTGGGACGATTTCCCATGTATGGGATGAAACACATGTCGGCTGTCTGAAGATCTAAGGAATAAAAGGAAAAGAACAAGAATTAATTTACTGTATTGAATTTGTGCTCACATTCTGCACTTTGATAATTATTGTGACATGACTTTCGTGTGCTAAGGATTTTCTTTTGTACTTCCACCATATGCTGACAATATTCTGAAGCACCTATTTAAATAATCTAATCAAGAACACGACCTAGCATCGGTCCACCAACCTGGGGATTTCATAAATGGTGGAATGATTTTGGAAGTATTCAAACTATCTGTCCTGATGATGACCTCGACGAACTCCACTAATGATTGAAACATTGACACATTTTGTTAGCCTGACTGGTTCTCTTAGATCTTTCTGACTCTTTGACTTATATATACACACACACACATACACACACACATATATATAGTACAATCGGTTTCACATGGCACCATTTTTATTCCACATTGTACAAAGAATCGCCTACGACTGTTCCCTACTCACAGAGCTGTCCATACTTTCACTTTTGGCCACCACCGCTGCCGTTATTCCTGAGAATGTCCAAACTATGATGTACTTTTTTTTAATCCCATTGTATCAATGGAATGCACTGAATGGTGATACATGTCTCTCTGAATACCTTTCCCATTGACTGAATGCTGTATATGGGACAGTCTGAAATCACAAGTTACTCTCTCACACGGAGCACTGTTGCAGATCAATTTTTTGCCCCACCACACAGGGACGGTCTAGACCAGTAGTTCTTAACCTGTAGTCGGGGGGTTCCCTGGGGGTTCACACAGCCTACTCAAGGGGTCCACAAATGCTTGGAAAATTAAATAATATCAAAAGATTCATAAAGTGTACATAAATAAAAAAGAACGATTTTAAACGTTCTGTAAATGTGACGGAATTTGAAATTGGAGGCCAAAAATTAAGTTAGGATCATCAGATTGATTTGTGAGAGGAGAGCAGGTGCATCAAACAGAATATCATATGAACGATGAGCGGCCACAATTGAATTTAGAAAAGCTCCAACCTTCTCATTAAAACTAAAATTCAGATTTCTTTTTTAAATATCTGTTTGTGAATTAAACAAAATATTTCATAATTTGTGTAATTCTGTAAGAATGCTTGCTTCTCTATTGTTATGTGTATGTCAGTGCTTAATTTGAGCCGGTGGTTACGGGTGCTAAGCACCAGCACTTAATTGTCAACACTGGTGTTTGTGACAAACTGCCACAAGGTGGCACTGTCTGGATAATTTAGAGATGACCACAACTTTAGGTATTTTTAATTCAATATACATTCAAATTGACTATTACCTGCCGACTAAGCCAGTCTTATAACTTTGGGGGCCTGGAATAGTCTGAATTGTGACGCTTGAAGGAGCATGATGGTTAGTAATTGTGTTGTTACTATCATTGGCAGCATGGCAGGGGCAATGTGTTGTACAAGCTGAAGTGGTCTCCTGACAAGATTCACAATTTAAGCACTAGTGTTTTGTTTTGCAGTACCAAATCATCGAAAATGTTTAGGTCAAGGGTCACAGGGCCCGATTCACAGAACTAACTTAAGACAAAATCCTAAACTTACTACCATTTTCATATTCACAGAAGGCACTTACTCATTTTGGTATTCACAGAAGACACTTACTCACTTCGGTATTCACAGAAGTTAGGAGTCCTAACTTTAGGACTTCTAAATGCCTTCTGTGAATACCGAAAGTCTTAAAATTAGTATTTTTCTCAGTTTAGGAGTCCTAAAGTTAGGACTCCTAACTTTACTACTACTAAACTGAGAAAAATCCTAATTTCAAGGCTTTCGGTATTCACAGAAGGCATTTAGGAGTCGTAAAGTTAGGAGTCCTAACTTTACTACTACTAAATTGAGAAAAATCCTAATTTTAAGATTTTCGGTATTCACAGAAGGCATTTAGGAGTCCTAAAGTTAGGACTCCTAACTTCTGTGAATACCGAAATGAGTAAGTGCCTTCTGTGAATACCAAAATGGTAGTACGTTTAGGATTTTGTCTTAAGTAAGTTCTGTGAATCGGGCCCACAGTTTTTGGGCAATGGCTCAGTGGGGAGCCCAGATTCCAATAATGATTCAGTGGAGGTCCCCAGCCAAAAAGTTAAGAACCACTTGTCTAGCCCAAACTGCTAGCCCAGTCCCTTCTCAAGTGGTACACCTGCAACCCAAGGCCTGTTTTATTTTCCCCGGATCGGTGCTAAATGCTTCATGTTTTCTTTCCCTGGAATAGCATCCTCAGCCGAAACAAAAGCGAGACCTTTTTCACTCATTTGAAGCAAGGCTATAGAATGACATCCAGTACTTACTGTGCGACGCGCGTCTCTAACTAGAGACTGTGATGAAAAGCAATTTCTTTCTTTCTAATGAGTTTTGTCCTGATTGAATGTTATTTCCATGCGTAAGTATTGGCAGTATTGCATTTCAATGTTGTTTGTCCATCTGGCATTCTGGGAATTGGTTTGTCAGAGCTGTTCCAAGAAAGAAAGCAGACCCGAAGCAAAATTGTAAAGCATTTACAATTGGTACCTTTTTGGACCATGCAGAAACCTCAACAGGGCTAGCAGCAAACTCACTTGTAGGAAATGGCATGAGGTACAAAAAGCTATTTTGTGAGCTGTCATGAAATATGTGACCTTTACCCCGTTTCCAACTGAGAGAGAAGTGCTTGAGGGCAGAATTATCGAGGAGGGACAGACATGTTTGCCAGTGTGCTTCAAGGGCTCCACTTCAAAGCTCCCTTTCATTTTTAGCACAAATTGGACTCATAAATGCTGCCTTTTGATGCTATTTGAGTGGTCTCTCTCTCTCTCTCTCTCTCTTTCTCTCGCTCTCTGCTCTTCTCTCCTGCTCCTCAGTGGCTGCACACATTCGGCTTCTGTGGTGTGGTTGATTCTGCAGCGGACAATCCTCTGCCAGCAGTAGTGAGAGGCGGCCTATCTAGAGGGACCGCCCCCTTCCTCTGCTTACCCTTACCTTCCCTCTGTGCCGTATTCCGCTGGCCCGCGTCTCTGCGGTCGGGACCTTGTGAACAGCTTGTTTAATATTTATCTCATTCCACTTCCGTTTTTTTGAGTGAAGTCAGTTTGTGGTCCTGATGACAGGAGATCGGTCTTGCATGGGAAATTCCTGGCACCTCTGGGCTCTCCCGCTGCCATTCACAGCTTCTTGGTCGGTGGCCCATGCACATAAATGTAATTTCACTACAGGAGCCAGAACAGGCCAATAAACTGCTTTTTTGTTTTTTGATTGCCAAGTTTCATATCCTGATGAGTGGTTGCCAAGACCTTATTTTTATTCTAACAAATGCTTGACCATATGAAACCCCTGCATTCGGTTTATAAAATAGAGCATGCTCCTTTAATTAAAGAGAGCAAGGTGTTTGGAACACATTCTACCCCTGCTAATTTCGACATCACAGCAAGTGACGTCATTTTACCATTAATCTTGATTAAATAATAAGAAGTGACGCCACATGGCCTTTATCAGGAATTAAATTATGCAAGTCATAAGTCAAGGTGGGAAACTGAGGTTTCTGTTGCATCCTTCCATTGCTATTTGTCTGAATGATTGGCCATAAACTAGTTGCACATTTATGTGCAGGAGCTGATTTTCCAGTCTCCACTTGGGAGGGTTTAAATACTCCGCACATGGTTCCTCTGATCGGTGATAGTCTCAGGAGCACAGCATAGCTAGAGAAACCACAGTCACTGCACTCTGTTTCCAGACACGGAACATGCTAAGATCTTCAAGATCTTCAAATGGCTCCTAAGCAACACTAGGAAAACTGTACCTCACGCCCTCGTTACCAGCAAGTTGGACTACGGGAACACCTTCTTCACTGGGATCACAAAGCAACTCACCAGAAGAGTAAAACCATCCAGAACTCAGCAGCCAGACTCATCACCAACCCACACAAAACTCACATCACACAACACCTCATGGAGCTGCAGTGGCTCCTGAGCTGTTGGACTTCGTCCTTTCAGCAGGGCAATCCGCAAACGTTTTGCAGCCACCCTCTTGTTTTCTGAGCTTGCTTTTGTTGGTTTTTAGGACTGTGCACACTCTATCACTGCTAACCAGTGCTAAAGTGCTTGAGCTGTCTCCTTAAAATATGGTAAGATTGGCTGATACCCAATAGGGCATATTTAATTGACTTGTACGTCCCTAGTAAAGTGGTATTACCTATCCCCACGGCTTGTAAAGTAAATGCTACTACTGAGCCTGCAGCGCTGATAGTGCCACCCACTAAAATAGTTCTTAAAACATGCCTCTGGCCTGCCATTGCAGCTTATGTGTGCAGTTTTGAACTGCCATTTCAACCTGGCAAAATAAACCTTCCTTTTTAATATATATAATCACCCCTTGGGTAGGCCCTGGGCAGCCCAGAAGGCAGGGTGCAATATATTTAAAAAGTAGGACTTTTACATTCTACATGTCCTAGTAGTGAAAAACTCATATATTAAACTCCTACTACTGCAAAGCCTACCTCTACCATAGAATAGCTTTGGAGTTACCTTATTACATTTAATAAGTTGTAATTTCCAAATGGTTACAGGTAACCAGTTTGTGTTTGGTGTCTTTGGAATTGTAATTAAAAATCTAAAGTTATGGGGAAGTCAGATTTTAAATTGCAGTTTTGAAAATACCACTTTTAAAATGTTGCTGCAGTAACAAATGATGGACGGAATGCTGAATGAATCAGACATACACCGCAGTCAAGAGATCTGGGTTACTCACAAGGCTGCCCCAGTTTGGACCCAGCCACATGCAAATTAGTTTTGACCCAGCTCCTCATGGGGACAGTCCAGCCCGAACTACCAAGCCAGGTCCTCCCTGGACCGGAAACAAGCATCCTGGGACCGGTGTCAAGGTATTAAGCACTCATCAGCCAGGCTAGCTTGAATCCAGTGGCACAGCGAGCAAGAGACCCATGTCTGTGCATACCCATCCCACTTAGGGCAAAAAATGCTGCAGCAACAAATGCTGGACGGAAAATTGAGTAAATCAAACATTCCCACCCAGTCAAAGGATCTGGGTTAAATCCATTGTTATTTTGCTCACTACGCCATCCCAGTTTAGACCTGGCCATTTGCAAATCAGTTTTGACAGTGCTCCTCAAAGGAACAGTCCAGCCCAAACTGCCAATCTAGGTCCTCCCTGGACTGTAAAACAGGCATCCCGGCATTGGTTTTGGGGTATTACCCCTCATCAGCCAGGCTAGCTTGAATCTAGGGGCACAGCGAGCAAGGGACCCATGTCTGCGCATACCCATCCTACTTAGGGCAAAAATGCTGCAGCAACAATTAATGGACCGAATGCTGAATGAATCAAACATTATTCACAAGTCAAGAGATCTGTGTTAAATCCCCCTGTTCTTTTGCTCACTACGCCACCCAAGTTTGGACCAAGCCATATGCAAATCCGTCTTGACCCTGCTCCTCATGGAAACAGTCCAGTCGGAACTGCCAGGCCAGGTCCTCACTGGACCGGAAACAAGCATCCTGGGACCAGTTTTGTGGTATTACCCCTTATCAGCCAGGCTAGCTTGAATCCAGTGGCACAGCGAGCAAGGGACCTACGTTTGGGCATACCCATCCCACGTATAAAGCATAAGCTCTCCCACAAGGCAAAAAGTGCACAAAGCAGTTGTTTTCAGTGGGAGCTGTAATCAATATGTGGGTGAGGCCAAAGCCCCTCTCCAAATGGAGCTTCTGAAAACTATTTTTCTGTGATCACATAAAGCATGGAGGAACCAGCGCTGTCTAGCCAGACCTAAAAACACATGGATGATTTTGCCATTTACACATTTTATGGTAACATCACTAGTTCACCATCAGCAAAAAATAAGTATTGCAATTAAACAGCGATTTATGTAGCTTCCTTTCCGTCAGCACTGACATGCTGAAATATCCAAAAGTCATTGAGGTCAGATAACACATCCTGGGCAGGAAGCAGGTGGCTGTCGATACCCTGGAGTATGTGATTTTTGCCACAGGAGTGAAAGTTGAAAGCTCCCTCTGCAAGTATATGTGTTGTGCATCTGTGTGCATGTATGTGTAAGTGTTAGTGTGTCTGTGTGTATGGTTGTGGGCATGGGGTACAGGAGGATGAGTGACACGGATTCTGTTTTATGAGTTTGGGTGTTTGTGTGTTTGTGTGATTGTGTGAGTGTGTGTATTTTGTTATTTTTGTTGATAACCTGTATGTTTGGATGGTTTTAAACATATGGCCTGGTTACGAGCAGGCCCTGTCGGGTGTGATAATGATCACGTCCAATACAAATCAGAGTGGTATTAGCTGCAGTGTAAGGGTTTCGAAAGTTACACGCCATGTGAGTGTGAACGTGTCCTTCCTGTGATGTCTTGGACTTCCTAAGCTCAACTGAGATTTCCGTGCGTCTTACTACTTTTTCTCCAGTACCATGATTTATCTCTAATTTGTCATTTGATCCCTTTCCTTTCCCAAACTCTCCCTTCATCACCACACTCTCAACGAGCTGATGAAACCTGCCAATTCCCCCCACATCAATCCTACTCTCCCCCAAGTAGCAAAAACCACAATCAACTTTCAAATATTTTCCCTATGCAAAAAGAAAATATTTTGACGCTGATAGAGATTTCAGATATTGGTCTATGCCCTGGTCCCTTCAAGACTGCACTATGGCAATACCTTGCACACAGGCCTCCAGTGGCGGCTGACAGAGGGAGTGCGGTGAGGCGGGGAAGGGGCAGGGTGGGGGGTGGGTAGTGGAGTCAGACATTCGATGGCCAGGAGTAAAGTAAGGACATAAATCAATAAAACTATTTACCTTGCGCTCGCTGCAACGCCAAGTTGGCGTTGCAGCGAGCGCAAGGTAAATAGTTTTATTTATTTATTTACTTACTTTACTCTTGGCTGTCGTATGTCTGACTTCACTCTCCCCCACTTACCCTGCCCCTCCCCTGCCCCGCCACCGCCCTGCAGCACTCCCTCTGCGAGTCGCCACTGCAGGCCTCCTCAATGACATGCTAGGCGCACGAAAAGCCGCAATAACGCTAACCTAGAACCCAACATGGATTAGTGGTGATTAGTGGTGAATTTGTGTAGGTATATATGAAATTACTTTGAGCAGTGGACATGTGAATTTGTTATTTGGGTTGAAAAAGGATAGTGGAGGGATAGAAGAGGGAAGGGTTTAGTTTTATGTAGCGCTTGCTAACCCTGATGAGGTGTTGTAGCACTTTTTGCTGAGTAGCATGCTACTCCCGAGCCCAAAAAGGATTAGTGGTGAATTGGTATAGGGAAATACGAAAATGACAATACACATAAAATGTGTATTGTGCATGGTGAACTTGCTGATGACTTGTCTATATCAGGCTCGCCCTCCTGTACCTTTCGGCGAGAAAAAGAGAGAGAACAGAAAGAGAGGGGAAATGGAATTGAAGCTATGCAAGAATTCTTCTTTTGTAACCACTCGTTCACCTATGGCCATCCGTTTAAAATTGTGTTCACGAATGCTATAGCGCTCGGGTGGCTTGCTGGCCCTGGTTGCTTGCCAGAAGAGCACTCCATGGCTGAGGTGATAATGAGCGTACTCCGCAGCGGGATTCAGGGTGTTCTGGAAAGGTTACAAGGAGTTGGCGAGCAAGGTGTAAACATATTGACGCAGTGTGTTTCTATACTATTTCCCAATTATGATCGAAAGGTCCTATGAGATGATAAGTATTGTCAAAGCCAATAGGTCGCGCCTATACAAGAGCCTTTGGCTTTGCCAATATGTTTTAGCCATGGTGCACACCAGCGTGGCTGCTGTTCAGCATGGCTAAAAGTTAGTGGGGTAAAGAGGGTCATGGAGTGGTGTACAGCAGAGTGGAGTAGCATTGTGAGTATTTCATTGAGTGGAGTAGAGTATTGCAGTAGAGTAGAGTGTTATAGAGTAGATTGTCATAGAGGGAAGTAGTGTAGGAAATTGGAATGGCATAGAATAGAGTGTTGTAGAGCCGAGCAGTGTAGCGTGCAGTGGAGTGGCATAGAGTGTCAGAGTGGAGGGCATAAAGAGTGTGTCGTAGAATAAAGAGGAGTAAGGTGGCATGGTGTGGCACCGAGGGAGTTGTATAGAGCATCATAGAGTGGAGTAGTGTTGTAGAGGGTAGAGGGAAAGAGTAGAGTTGAGTTTCACAGAATGGTTTTGAGTTTAATGGAATAGAGAGCCATAGAGAGAAGTATCATAGAGAGGAGTATCGTAAAGTGGAGTGTCGTAGAGTGGCCTAGAGTGAAGTGGCGTAAAGTACTGAGTCACAGAATAGATTGGCATAGAGTGCAGTGTTGCAGAGTGCATTGGTTTTGAGTAATGTGGTGTTGAGTGAATTGGCGTAGATTCCAGTGGTTTAGCGCAAAGTGGCATAGAATAGAATGGTGCAGAGTAGAGTGGAGTGGCGTACAGTGTCACAGCATAGCATGCAGTGGCATAGAGTGCAGTGGCATAGAGTGCAGTGGCATAGAGAGAAGTGACATAGAGTAGAGTGGCGTAGAGTGGAAAAGAGTGGTGTAGAGTGGAAAAGAGTGGAGTAAAGTGCAGTGGCTCATAGCGCAGTGGCATAGAGTTGATTGTTTAAGAGTAGAGTGAAGTGGCATAGAGTGAAGTGGTGCAGAGTGGAGTGGTGCAGGATAGAGTGCAGAGGTGTAGCATAGAGTGCAGTGGTGTAGAGTAGAGTGGTCTGGTACAGAATAGATTAGCTTGTTGTGGAGTGATGCAGAGTGTAGTGACTTAGAGCGTAGTGGTGTAGAGTACATTGGTGTAGAGTGAAGTAAAGTGGCTTAGAGTTGAGTGGTGCAGAGTAGCGTGCAGTGGCATAGAGTAGTGGCATAGAGTAGAGTGGTGCAGAGTGGAATAGTTTGGCATAAAGTACAGTTGCATAGAGTGGAGTGGGGCAAAGTGGAGTAGAGTGGCATGGTGGCATTGAAGGCAGTGGTGTAGAATAGATTACTTCATAGTAGAGATAAGTAGTGAAGAGTGGAGTGGTGCAGAATAGAGTGGAGTGGTGCAGGGCAGAGTGCAGTGGCATAGAGTAGTGGCTTAGAGTGTAATGGCACAGAGTGCAGTGTTGCAGAGTAGAGTGACGTAGAGCAGAATAAAGTGGAGTGGTCTAGACTGGAGTGGTGTAGAGGTCAGTTGTGCATAGTATAGTGGGGTAGAGTGCACAGGCATAGAGCAGGGTGTGGCAGAGTAGAGTATAGAGACATAGAGTAAAGTGGCGTAGAGTAAAATGTCAGAGTGCAGAAGTGCACAGTAGATTAGAGTGGCGTGGAGTGCATTGGCATACAGTGCAGTGGCACAGAGTAGAGTGGTGCAGAGTAGAGTGGCATAGGGTTCTGTGGCGGAGAATGCAATGTTGCAGAGTAGCGTATTGTAGAGTACAGTGGTGTAAAGTAGAGTTGCATACAGTGCATTAGTGTAGAGTGTAATATCACAGAGTGTTGTAGAGTGTAGTAATGTAGAGTAGAGCGGCGTAGAGTGCATTGGTGTAGAGTGCGAGGGAGTAGAGAGTTGCAGAGTAGAGTATAGTGGAGTACAGTACAGTGGTGCAGGGTAGATTGGCGTAGAGTGCAGTGGTGTAGAGTGTATTGGTTTGAGTAAAGTGATGCAGAGTCCATTGGCTTAGAGTTTAGTGGCATAGAATAGCGTGGTGTGGAGTTAAGTGGCCCAGGGTAGATTTCAGTGGCATCGAGTGGAATGGTGCAGACTGGAATAAAGTGGTGTAGAGTGCAGTGGTGCAGAGTAGACTGTTTCAGAGCAGAGTGTAGTGGCGTACGGTGCAGTGGCATAGAGTGCAGTGTCGTAGAGTGCTGTGGTACAGAGTCGATTAGAGTGGATTGGCATAAAGTGCAGTGGAGTAGAGTGGAGCAATGGAGAGAAGAGTGGCATAAAGTGTAGTGATGTATAGTGCATTAGCTTAGAGTGCAGGAGAGTGGTGTGAATTGAGCGGTGCAAGGTAGGTTGCAGTGGCATGGAGTGCAGTGGTGCAAAGTAGAGTGAAGTGGTGCAGGGTTGAGCGCAGTGGTGTAGACTGGAGGGTTGCAGAGTGTAGTGGCGTAGAGTGCATTGGCGTAGAGTGGTGCAAAGTAGAGTACAGTGGCACAGAGAAGAGTGGTGAAGAGTAGAGTGGCATAGAGTAGAGTGGCATAGAGTGCTGTGTTGCAGAGTAGAATGTCATAGAGTGCAGTGTAACAGAGTAGAATGCCATAAAGTGCAGTGGTGTATAATAGAGTGGCGTAGAGTGCATTTGAGTGCAGTGCAGTACCATAGAATGGTGCAGACTAGAGTGGCTTAGAGGGCAGTGGCATAGAATACAGTAATACAGAGTAGAATAGAATTGCATAGAGTTGAGAGACAGAGAACAATGACGTAGAGTGCAGTGATGTATAGTGCAGTGGAATATAGTGTTAAAGTGTATAGTGGCATAGAGTATAGTGGTGCAGAGTAGATTGGTGTAGAGTTCGTGGCATAGAGTGCATTGGTTTTGAATAAAGTGGTGTAGAGTGCAGTGATGCAGAGTAGAGTGCAGTGGTGCAAAGTAGAGTGCAGAGGCATAGAGTAGAGTACAGTGGCGTGGCACAGAGTATAGTGGAGTGATGCAGAATAGAGTGACACTGAGTGGAGTGGTGCCAAGTGTAGTGGCACCCAGTACACTAGTGCTGGGTACAGTGCACTGAGTAGATTGTTTCAGAGTAGACTGGAGTGGTGCATGGTAGAGACAGTGGCATATAATGGCGTAGAGTGCAGACTAGATTAGAGTGGATTGGCATAGAGTTCACTGGTGTAAAGTCAAGTGGTACAGAGTAGAGTGCATTGGCGTAGAGTGCAGTGACATAGAATGCAGTGTTGCAGAGTAGAGGGGCATAGAGTGGAGTGGTGAAGAGTGCAGTGGTGCATAGTACAGCAGTGTTGGGTAAAGTGCATTCACATAAAGTAGAGTGGAGTAGAGTAGAGAGACATAGAGTGAAGTGGCATAGAGTAGAGTGGTGTAGAGTAGAGTGCAGTGAGGCAGTGTGGAGGTGCGTGGAGTAGACTGCAGTGGTGTGGAGTGGTGCAGAGTAGAGTGGAGTGGGAATTGATCATTATATTTGCACAGACATACAGTTTTAATGTGTGGAAACTAGATCACCTAGTGTATTGATTTGTTTTGATCATATTAAAATATTTGTTTTTACCACACTTCAGAATTACCAAAAAACGTGCTTCATTTGTGCTTTTCTAATTCTGAAGTATTCTGAAATATCTGCACAGTTCATTTATAGACATTTAAATGTTGTTGTATACTAGAAAAAGAACACCGTACGGCCTTCCTTAGGCAGCCCCCAGTAGCCAGCAAGATTGTCACATAAATCCTCACACTTTGAAGTCAGAGAAAGAAGAGTAAAAATCAAACTGCCTGGAAGAGGGAGCCTGACATTTGACCTCTGTCTTTGAATGCACAGAAAATGTGACACAATAAGAACAATATTTAAAGGCCTGTTTATAGAAATCCAGCACTGGTGGATAACTACAGTAAATAGCATTTGAGCAACAGAAGGGATGAACTCAAGCTTGACAGCCTAAAACAAATATAGCCAGCAAGTAGAAAGCCAGAAAATGAGAGTTACAAACCAGAGAGCCAATGGTAAGCGCCAGGCAGAATGCATCACCAGGGAAGCTTTCCAAATGTCCCTAAGAAGTTATTAGCAAACTAGACTGCAGCGCTGTCCGGTTGGCTTCAACCTAATAAACCCTATTTCAGACACATAACATTTCAGAGCAAATTCTTTCCCAAATAGGGAGCCAATGACAGCCTTGCAGGGCCTTAGAAGTATTAGCTCGTCTGATGTTTAGGGCCCCATTCGGAGTGGCCTGTTATTGAGGAGATAATGTCTCACTTGGGTAAAATTCTGGAAGCTAATTCAACAAATTAATAGCTGTGCGCTTTAAATTAATAATAATGAGATGCAAATGCAATTTTTATTATGTATTATATAAAGAAATCGTGTTAGGTTGAGTAGAAGCCGTGGCCTACTTGTGCTTTCAAACTGCACTTTAAAATGTGTATGAGGCGCAGTGCCTAACACTAAAGTGTGTTCTCTCTACCTGCCTGTCATTCAGAGGCCTCAAATATCATCACTTGAATAATTGTACTTAACTCTGTTAGCTCTACAATCTTGCTTGCATGGTGACATATTAAAAAAATAAAAGAGTAAAAGTCATTTTACCATGTGAAGTGTTTTCTATTTTGCTACTGGGTTATATAATGCAACTTTCTTCATCGAACCACAGGGACTGTATTGTTTCTCTGTCTAAAAGTGTATAAAAACTCACTGTTTGGGAAACAAGCCAGGTCTTCTTCTGGCTCTCTTAGAGAGCAGACTATATGTTAGTCTGTTTATCAATCTGCACTTAAAATAATTTTCAAACTTCTGTCCAGACTTACTGAGCAGTCCTTATCACAATTTACTCTCATTTATCTTGTGCTATACCATAACAAGTTCTGACGATTGATCACATTAGTGCCTAGTTTCTGCTGCCAATTATATTATAAATGTATTTTCATTATGAATATGTTGAATTGATTGACTAACCATTGTCTTTTGCTTTCTCTAATGATTCTTAAATGTTGAATACATCTTCATGGTTTGTACCTGGAACTTTGTCTCATGTGGATTATCCAGTGTGGGTTCTCTTGTGTGGATTTTTCACAGTGGTTTTCTCTGGATTTACTGTAATTTGTGTTTAGGACTTTCGCCGTTAAAGACTCATACATAGCCCGATCCATCAATCGGTTCCTTTTATGTAAAAATGCATACCAGGTAGTTTGTGGTCAATTTCAGTGAGGAATGAAACCCTTAATACACACATAAGCCGCTTTTTGACCCTGTTCTAAACTGCAACGTAGCGACCACCCATCCATCCACTTGTACACTGCTGTAGAGAGGGTGCCATGGGCACTAATGTAAGCAAGAGAATGTAGGTATCAATGTATAGAGTATTTGTAAAGCACAAACCTAGCCATTGGCAATGGAGGGCTGTACCTGCTAAGAGACACGCGTAAAGTCAACATGTCATAGTAGAGGATGCTGCGTTGTGGTTGGCTAGTGCATTTGATGTGGTGTCCTTCAAAGAGGTAGTCTTCAACTCTCTCCTAAACTGGAACAGCGCTGGGATGGTGCTGTTGGATGTGGGGATGTTGTTTTGGACTCTGGGTGCATAGATGGAAAAGGCTTCCTGTCTTGTTTTTTTATTTTCTTGCACTTCTTAGTCTGCAGACTGATTGTGTCCTGACAGCCTTCCTGCTGCAAACCACCAAAGACACTGAGCTTGCCTGCAGGATAAGAGGGGTGCAGGCCGTGATGGCTTTGTAAATAATAGTAGTGAAAGGAGATGGCATGGCTGAAAGGTTGCAGTGGGCTTCGCCCACTGCCCGGCAGATGAAAGAGGTGAAACACAAGTCCCACTGCCTGAGTTCTTGCCCAAGGTGGGCGGGAAACACAGTTTCACAGATCAGGTGAATTTAACTATGCAAGTTTCTGGTAAATCTTTGAAAATGTTAAAATGTGTACAATTTCGCAAATTCACCCGACTACATTGGCGTAAATAAAACTGTACTCACCCCAAAAGTAGAGTCTAATGTGGTGCTAGGTTGGATCTCATTTCCGCCTAAGTTGACCACACCAGTTGCATGTAAGCTGCCACACGCTGCTCCAAGTTAGTTGGAAGTGCTGCCGTGTATTCGTTTACATGCCTGGAAATGTTTTATCTGTTCATATGTACTCAAGGCCTTGGAAGTTACATGTCACATCAATCTTTGTAGCCATAATGTGCATGTCAAAAATAGACTCTGTAACGCAGGCAGAACTTTTTTCCAAGAAACGCGGGAACAGAGCACAAGTTGGAGACGATTTGTTTTTCTGAGCAGCTTCCATCAGGCTATGCGGCAGCATTTATCAGCCAATTACTTCTAGTGACTGCCTGTTATTCTGCTGTCCATGCTCCCATTAGAGGCTGTTGTTAAAAGGCTGCCTGTCTGTCTATAAAGTGCAGGCTGTACAGATGTGGCAACCATCGAGGCAAGGGACTGACTGATGGGGTTTATTGTTGGCTGCAATTCTTATACTTTGTTTTTTCAAGAGTTTTATATAGCGCAAACTTGACCCGAAAGTATCAGAGCGCTTTACATGAGCACCAGTTAGGTTGCAGCTGGACACATGCATTTTGTTAGGCACAGGGAGATTAAGTGATTTGCCCAGAATCACAGGATGTTGAGCGTCCCTTGCTGGGACTCGAACCCGGTTTCCCAGCTTTGAGATTGACCGCTCTAGCCATTAGGTTACGTCCTCTCTTCATTTAATAAAGCAATAGTTTTCGCAGTTTTCCTGTTCTGACCACTAGGAGGTCAGAACAGAAGACAAACCTGCCAATCAGTACTCAGGTGCACAGCCAGGGTTCAAGGAGATGAGAGAGGGCCCTGTCTGAATATGATGAACCATTTAATGGAAGGTGCTAGGCATCTCTTTGGGGCAGTGATACTCAAAGTACAGCCCGGGGGCCACCTGCGGTCCTCCTGACCTTCACATGCGGCCCCCAGGTTAACAGCAGTACTCGGCTGCTGCTTACTTCAGTGAGCACTAACATTCAGCAAGGTGTTAAATAACTGGGGAAGCTTTTATTTACAGGCTAACTGAACTTATGTAAAATATTCTAATGAAGCATCCTGCAACATTTAACCACCCACAAAGCCGCATACCCATCCTGCTACCATCAATGCGGCCCTCAGGGTCACCACAGACCACACTTTACTGCCTCTCGGAAAACGTTCGAGAGTATCCGTGCTTTAGCAATGGAAACCTGCTATTACTAGCATGTGTAGGGCTGGTAGTTTTTTAGGAATATTCCTGTTTCCAGTAGGATCTTTTCTAGGCTAAGCATGTTGAATCAACAAGTATCCTATGTGCATGTATCGCTAGTGTGTAAGCCAATGCGCACAATATATCATATACTTTTCATTATCATTGCTGGGTGTGGGAGGGTCCATGGCGTACGAGAGGCGGGCCCTCGAGTGGGTCATGATGCCCCTCCCCTCCTTCAACAATGATTTTAAAAGCATTTTCTACTTGGCAGATCCGCAAGCATGGTTTATACCGTGCAGTTTCAATATATGTTGAACTTAGAAACACATGTATTTAACCACAACCATGACAAAAGGGTTCATTTAAATCCATGCAAGGATGCAAAATGCACACTAAATAGGCTCAAAACTTCAACAGAGCTATTTCTGTCCTAATTGTGAGACAGTAAGCAGTGTTTTCTCATACCTTTTACGCTGTTCTAGTAAAGACACGAAATTTAGACTTAAATGTAGACTTTCCACTGATGTTACATACGTGTGAATTTGTGTTGAGTAATTTACTTTCTCCAATTGAGAGGTGTTACTGGGATGGATGGGTGGGGTTGGGTGGATGGATGGATGGATGGATGGGTGGATGGATGGATGGATGGATTTAGCAAAGGTTAAATGGCACTTTTCATGGACAATGGTGTTTTCATTTGCCCATAACCTTACTGTCATTTGACAACTTAGCATGGAATTTGAGTCAATTATTTGGCACATCTAGCCTTGCTTCTATGTAGCAGCTTTTGTGCACATCACTTCAGGGAGGACAATGTTCCTTGTGATGGTGCAAAAGGAGCGTTTTTCATTTTAACTCCCTTCGCTTCATGAAAGACTCTTTGTTTTTGGCCCACCTCCTTTCAATATTTTTCTCTCCAGTTGTTTTACAAAAAGGTGCCGGTTAAACTGTGAAGGGTTGCGTTTAGGTATATCTGTGCTGCACAAATTATAAGCAGAGACAAATCTGAGGGTGAGAAATTTGATTGGACTAAACAATTTTTTTTAGGTCTGGCATTTTGGTATCCACGAGTCTATCGGGATCTGTGAAACTAAAAGTAACACCAGCCCAATGATTGCAGGGGGACTTTGTGGTCACCATCCTATTTTTCTGGATTCCATTTGAGGACCTGTGATCAGAAGATGAGGAAGAAAGAAGGCCAGACCCCGCTCCCCAGGCCACTTCGCACAGCTTGGTGTCATGCAATGTGGGGGTTCCGGGCTCTGCAGCAGGGCGAAGTCTTGTAGGGCCAGTAGGGCTGGGTGCAGGGCCTGGACGAATGCCAGCCCCTGCTACCTGATCATGAGGTGCTTGGCTGAAGGCCATAACAACAGGTTTTCTTGAGTTTGGGAACTGAGCACAGGGCTGGCTTCAAGACCCGTCTCTGTATCCACAGCCTACTGTGCAAAGTCAAAGAACAAAAGCAAAGACAAGGTGCCAATTTAAACAAGGCAGGCTTCCTCGATTGTGATGTGGGGTTAGAGTTGGTGGAGAGTTTTACCTTCAGGCTTAGAAGAGGTTTCCAGTCAAATCAGTTGCATGTCAAGACAGGTATCTAGGTCACTTGAGCTGATATTAAATCAGGAAGTGTGTTTGGAAATTGCAGCCCTCCAGATGAGCAGGCTGATTGGTCATCCAAAAGGAAAAATGTTACTGCCATGCTGGAAATTTGATCTCCCCTCCTAGGGTATATAGTAAGCATGCACTTGGGTAGCTCATCTGACAGGAAGATGTCAAACCCCAGCTCAAAGTCACTGACCTTTGTGTAAAAGACATTGAATCTTTCAGCAGAGGTCCATAGTTTCAAACCAAGATGCAAGACGCTGTAAAACTTTGATTGTGGCTGGAAGAATCTGGGAACCAGGCAAGGTGGCTGTCAGAATTTGCCATCACATCTAGAGGTTTCATATGACTGTAGTTTTATGAACTCTTGACAAGTGTAAGTTAGACTCATCTGTGAGCTGATGCAGTAGATGATACAGGTTCAAAGATTTGGCAAGGTGAATAAGCTCAAATGTAATACACATTTTCAAGGCTGGCTCTGATCTACTGAGTTCTCTTTTGTGCAATGTAACTATGATCAGCAGTAACCACTAATGCTAGGACTTTGTGTTGGGCAGTCCTGGTGAATGCAGGGATGTTGTTCCAGACTGTGAGTGCAGAGATCTTTGTCTCCTTTCTGATGGTGATCTGGCTGCAGGTGTGACATCCAGGCCCGAAAGTATAAGAGTCTGAACAGCTGTTTTAAGGTCACTTTCTGGGAGCAATAGTTTCAATTTCTTTTGTAGAGAGAACTAATATGAGGCACTTTGATTTTCTTGGTGAAGTGAGAGTGAGATTGATGTCCAGGTTCATGCTATTGAGCCAGGTTCGGACCAGATGTTGCTTGTTGTTCTTTATGAATAGCGGAAATTGTATTTGAGTAGATTTAGCCTCAACTAGCTGCTGGATATGCAGGACTGGATGATGTCGAAGCAGTGTTTGAGGCTCTAGATGTCTGGATCAGAGTAGATTTTTGAATATAGTTGTGTGTCAGCAGTGCAATGGCTCATTTTTATCAGTGAATAGAGTCCGAAGCAGATCGAAACAAAGGTTAAAAACGACCGGGACAAGATGAAACAAAGGGAACTCCACAGGTGAATGGAATCTTCTGGGACCGGAGGTGCCCATGTGAAGGAATTGGTGTTGGGTGGATGTGTAAGAGGAGAACCAGTGATCGATATTTCCAGTGACCAGCATTCAAGACGTCATGTGTGGATGAGGTTGGGGTTATCAAAAGAGTTGAAGACAGCTGAGAAGGCCAGTAATATCGTGAGGCGGGAGTTATCTTTATCTGTTGTCGGGAGGGTGTTCTTTATGACTTTCAAGGTAGCTGTCTCCAAGCATCAGAGTGATCTGAAGGCAGACTAACAGTTATGGGAAAGGACAGACGAGTCATGGGCTGATAGTTGGTAAGGTCGTCATGGTTGTGGGTTTCCTCTAGAGCGGGAGGACCTGACCTTTCTTCAAGCTTCAAGAAAGATGCCTTGAGTGAGGGAGACATTGAAGACGTTGAGTAGGGTTGGTAGAGCTAATACAGAAAGGGCTTTGATGAAGGACAAAGATACATCATTTTCATCGGTAATGTATCTGAGGGAGTTTAGGACGTCGGCATAGTCTGATAGGAGACAGTAGTTAGAAAGAGGACGATTGTCAGACGCAGTGCCGAGCTTCGGGAATCCGAGGAGAAGCAGGGGTTTTGTTGTTGTGTTGCTGCTGGATTTTCTCTCAGTTTTTCAAAAAAAAGTCTGTTTTTTTTTAACTAGTCTGTGAAATGAGGGTTAGGAGGTTCAGATGGGAGGGTGATGCACCGTTGGTTTGTACTGGAGTCTTTGCTTCTCTTGGCAGCTTCCTTAATGGCAACAGATCTTGGCTTTGGCTCATATGAATACTTGTCTGCATGTGATGCGGAGGGTCACCAATGGCTTGAGTGCGTTAAGGGTTCTGTTTTACTTCCATTTTCTTTCCTCATATAGGGGCATATTATCAACGGCCAGCGATAATTAAACGCTATATTTACAACGCATAGCGCTATGGCGATAATATTTCAGCGATAGCAGTGTTTTCAATGGAACATCGCCGGTTTTCCAGCGATGTACCATTGAAAACAGCGATAGCATTGCTGATAGGACCCTGTGGTCCTATCAGCATAATCCATCTCCCATTAAAAGTATGCCTTAGTCAGGAATTTAACAGACGTTAAATTTCTGAGTTAAGGCTGAGGTAGCGCGATTTTTTTTATCGCGCACCTCCTTGTTAATATCGCAAAGCTGCCTTCACGATATTAACATGTGTTGTTTTCACAGCCCGCCTTCTTTGCATCTCATTAGCGATGCGAGGCTGTGAAAAAACGGGCTCTACATCAAGGAAACGCGCGCCAGCGTGTCCTTGATGATATTGCGATATAATTATCGCCGCTTTTCGCCCAAAAACGGACGCTAAAGCGGCGATAATTATATTGCCAGCCCTTGCTAATATGCCCCTAAGAATGGAGTGTTAGTTGTCTTTTTTTGGAGCACCGTGGTGTTGGTGCTGAGGAATTCAGCTTGTAATTCTGTGCTTTAGTTCGAATGCAGATAATAACATTATGTGTTTCATTCATTTAATTGTGTGATATTTATCACCACTGTCAATTGTGGCGTTGGGGAGCCTTAGACAATGATGTCTAAAGCCTTGAACGGGACTCGATGCCTGCTCCTCTTTAACAATCATAAGAAATAACACATTTGGCATGGCTGATCAGCAGTTACGGTTTAAGAAATACTATTTCTCATTTGTTGAAGAGATGAACAGAGAGTTTTAACCAGAGTACAGAGGTTAAGTCCATGAAGAGAAATTTAAAAAAAACATCAAATACACACAGGGGCAGATTTACAAGCCCCTTGCGCCACTTTTGCGTCACTTTTCCCATGTTAAAAGTGACGCAAAAGTGGCTCAAGGGGCTTGTAAATCTGCCCCACAGTTGTTTTCCTTGGTAAACTGTTCACAAACTTTTGGATCTTGACTTTTTGATTGTGGGGCACTAACAAAAGAAATGGTGTTAAATCTATGGTCTCTTCTCCTTTTCACGCTTTTGTGAGTAACAATTTGCTAATCTATATGGATTCTATACCCTGCCATTAGATAGCAAGGAAGAATATGAAAGTGGTTGTCAACTTCTGCGACATCACATTATTATACATTCAAAGCGATGAAACTCAGGAGCGAAAATTGCTAAATGGGGGGGGGCACAGAAGGGACCCACTGCTTTAGATGTAAAATCTATGAAGCAGATATAACTCATATTTTTGCAACATGCCCCGTTTTGGATCTACTAAGAAGAGAAACTACAACATTTTTGTCGATCGTGTTGAAAAAAGAAATTATGCTTTCTCCTCAGTTAATGATGCTTGGGGTAACGACACAAGATAGTCATAACAATGAATTTGTATTTATATCTATGGCAGTGTTTAGACTATGTATTGCTTCAGCTTGGCTTGATCCCTCTCCCCCTACTTTCTTGCAATGGAAAACACAGCTGGTTCATATTTTTAATCTTGAAAGAGCACTTTATGCACAAAAGGGTAAAGAGAACAGAGAATTAGGAATGAAGATTTGGAATCCATTAAAAGACTGGGTGGATGGTTTAATTCAGGAATCTGACTAGAGCGCATTCCTTTTTTCTTTTTTTTTTTTCTTTTTTTTTCTAAGCGCTTCCCACCGATGTTGATGCTTTCTTTCTTTCGATGATGATTACTGCTAGAACAAAAATGTGGTTAGAAAACATGTGTTTATGTGTTTTTGCTTTCTGTATCTTCGGAATAATTTTAAATAAAAAAAAGAAAAAGAAACTCAGGAGTGACACAGTGGCCTGCTGCCTCGATCCACCAACCCTCACCACAGACCCGAGCCAAGGGGGGAAGCTTTGTCCTCCCCTTGCACCGGGTGCATTCCTCTTTCATGTATGCCTGTGGCCTGATACCTCTCCTCAGCCACTTCTTTGCCTGCCCATTGGGATCGCTCAGTGGCTGCTGAGAAGGGAATAAAAAGGAGGATATAAAAGCATTAGATTTCACCCGCCAAAATATGAACAAGTGTTTTTTTTCTACTTCAGTATATGATAGTGAGCTTCACTATGGGTGTCCATGATGTCACTCTAAAGTCCTTACTGGAAACCGTCCCCAATGTTGATACATATACACCTAAACTGATTTATTTATTTACGTGTGCATTTATGTATTTTTGGAGGTGTTTTCGTTAGTGCAAGGCTACAACTGCAAGTATCGAGAAGCTTGCGGAGCACAGATGCATCTTGGGTCGATACTGAGCGAACTAGAGTAATCATGGGTAGTTCGCAAGTTATGGTCTAGTTGAATGAGGATCATGCCCCTGTTCTGGGTTGTATGGGAAATGGTGGGAATGTTGGTGGTAGTTTGTGTTGCGTTAGGCCTACAGAGTTTTGTGGACCACAAGTAGTTGGAGTCCAGCTTTGGGTTAAGGGGAATAGGTGGCTGAGCGGTGCTTTCATGGTGGGTTGATGGTTTCACTCTACTACTAATGGCTGGGTCTGGGTTCTAGAAGGAATTTGCAACTGACCAAAACCATTTAACAAATGGTTTATGGTAAAAGAAATATATGATCATGTTCACAATGCTGTGCCATAGCATGCACTTAATCGTTGCTATAAAATTCTGCAGTCAGTGCAAGCACCGATTCTACAGAAAGTGACATATAAGTGGAGATGCCTCTGTGGCCATGTGAAGCTAAATGTCACGTACAAACAACTACCATCTGAAAACAGAGCAAAGAGTGATGATCAATACTGCAAACAGGGCGAAGCCGGAGTGCAGTGGAGAGAACTCAGTGAGGCAGACAGAAGACTGTGATTTCAATAAAGGCTCGCAAGGTAGATCCTCGTCAGCTTTGGTAAGTTTTAAAATAATTAGTAGAAAATCCCACGAAACTAAGGATTTGCTTGAAAAAGAAGCACAAAACCTTTATTTGTGGAAAAACTTTGTTCCCAAACAGAGTTATTACACAGAAAACACTCCTTCATATATTCAAGACTTTGCAAAGTTAGCCACCGTCACAAACTTCCACTTGTGAAAATGTGATTGTTCCCTCTTTTAATTTCAAGCCCTCACTTTCTAATTCCTCACTTGGGGCCTCATGTAGGTAGCCTAATACCGGTCGGTAACGGCCGATTTTCGGTAAATATACCGTTACCGACCGGTATTTAGGCTTTTGCTATGTAGGGGGTTCATTTCTGGATTCGGTAATTTACCGAATCGGTAAAATTACCGAATCGGTAATTCTACCGATTCGGTAAATACCGAATCCAGAAATGAGATGTAGGGGGAGTGTGTCGTGGGTGTGGGGATTCGTTATTTACCACCAACTAAAAGTTGGTGGTAAATGAGGAATGGGTGTAAATAGGCATTTTTGTGCACTGTGAAGTGTGCAATGTGGCAGACATACATGCCCTTAGGGCATGTATGTGCGCCACATGTGCACACATGGACGATTCAGGGGTGCAACAGGGTGTCAATGTGACACCCTGCCACCCATGATACTGCCTCCCCCATTACCGATTCGGTATTTACCGATTCGGTAATGGCAACTGGCTTCCCATTCATTCCTATGGGCCTCCAGGCCCATAGGAATGAATGGGAAGCCAGTTGCCATTACCGAATCGGTAAATACCGACTCTAAAATACCGACACTTACCGATTCGGTATTTTTTTACCTACATTACATTTACCGATTCATAAATACCGAATCGGTAAAATTCGGTATTTATGAAGTGGTAAATGTAATTTACCTACATAAGGCCCTTGGTCTGTTAAGGCCTTTCAGATGTTGCCAATTGAGAACTGTTGATTGTAATATCACTGAACTGTAGCCACAAATGGATATCTTGCGCCCAACATAGAGACCAGGGGACGTCTTTTGGAATGCGACGCATTTTCCTTGTTAGTGCCGGGTGCACCTTTCAAAAGGTGTACCCGGCGCTAACAACGATAGTGCGCCATGTTATATTGAATGCACGTCCCCAGGGCAGTTCGTGCTGCTGTGGGGGCAGGGCGTTCAAGTGAAGTATGGAGCAGCTGTGAACAGCCGCTCGTGTTTCACTGTGCAGGCGGCAACCCATGGGAGAGAGATCCCCTTGCAGGAGGGTGCAGTGAGAGACTGTACTTACCTGCAAGGGGATGTCTGGGGGGGTCAATAGGACCCCCCTGCGCCCTCCAGAGGGCTGCCATCAGGAGACACACAAGACAGTGTGCCTACTGGCAGCATATTTGCCTCTGCGCCTGGGTCTATAATAGGGCATGGGCACAAAGGCAAAGGGATTCCCTCATTTGCATGGGGCCATGCCCCCATGCAAATGAGGGAATTCCCTCTGGAGATAGCGCTATCTGTATTACAGAAAGGGCAACACAAGCCCCAGTTGGTACGTGCATAGCTGCCAAGGTTTCAAATGCCCTCTGTGTGAAATTTTCATAATTTCAGTGTAATAATGAGTGACTCTCAGCAGCTATGCGTGACACTTTATCACAAGCAAAAGCAAGCGATGAAGACGAGAGAAACATATAAATATCAGAAATTACACCCATTTGAGCAACAAGAAACTCTAGAAGATCTTAAAACTGCTGCAAAGCACCAGACTTGGGAGGGCACGGTGGGACCTGACTGTACCAAGCAAGGTGAGAGAGGCGCCAGCACAGATAATCTCAGCTGCCTGCTAATACATTAACATAATTACTCAGAGTCACTACAGGGCCTCTGGCTTTCAGTATCATATAGCTAGAACTGGAAGGACAGCCTGGTAGGTTAATGCACATGCTTCAGAGTTGAGTGAACTTCAGTGCAGAGAGAGATGGCAATAGAGTACCTTCAAAAGCAAGAGCCTGCGGCTACCAAGATTCCCTCATGAGATCCCAAAGTGGGAACTGAGCTGGAATTGGGAGACTGATTTTCCCTTTTGTGTTCTCATGGAAATAGAGTTCTAACTTCAAGAGTATTACCTGGGCATGGGATACACCCATATGAATCTCACCCTCCATCCCCCAGGAACTCCGACTGGGTTGAATGCGAAGACTCCCACGTCCTTCGTCTCTATCCCACACACCGAACCCTGCTTCCTCCTTTCCTTGTGTGACTCCTTTCCTGGTCACCCACCCCTCAACCTTCACTCTCTTTGCCTACTCACCTAGTAATCTAAGATGTCCACCCAGTATGACCACCTAGTTATTGGATCCTTTCACACTCTGTGTTTGCCCTCCTACACATCACCAATTCTTCTTTGTCTTTTTGTTACAGTCGTCATCAGCAGCTTGAATGATAGTGGCATGTGTTTAGGAAGATTGTACGACTACAGATAGCAAATTTATAAATGAGTATTTTACAGTGGCTGGCTCCATCTCTTTATCCATTTCCCCTCTTAAGTTTTGCCGTTGAAGGGGGTCTTTCCCGGGGCCCTGATGCTTTAGATTGATATTTTATTAGGGAATCAACTAGTATCTGAGAGCTTTTCTTTTGTTGGTTTCTCTGTAGTCTGCTTTTCATCTTATTTTTGTAACAACTATGAAATTTACCTAGATAAAGGATTATGATACAGTTGTTTTGATATTGTTTCCGTCAATTAGATCAGATAAGAAATAGGTTCACAAATACGGTTTTCCAGATGAGGACCAGAGGGGGAAGAAGTTGTTGTTCATCGGTGATACTATGGATTGTTTCGTATTCCCTTGTTCCTTCCTTAGCTCTGCTTCCATTTTTCTTTATAGCTTGTGCCGTCTGTTGTCCTGTGGAAGATAAGAACGGGAGCCAAGGCAGCCAGTGCCTCCGTCAACGTGTGCGGGATCAGCACAAGGCGATATAAATAAGGAGCGGTACTGGCTGGCTAAGCACCTGCCTTAGCCTGGGTAGTCTAGAAAGAGTGGTAGCCTGATTGAGGTCCTGCACAGTGACCGGTGCACCTCTCGCACTGCACTGTCCCCCAGGCCACAGCAGCTCCCTGCCACTTCAGAGATTTCACTTACTGTACTCTGATGCTAGGGCGATGGCCATTTTGCGGTCTGGCCAGCCTCCAGCTCCCTAAGGGCAGAAAGGATACAATGCCTCCAACCCCCATTTTGTACACCAGGTCGGGGTGAGGGACAGAGGAGGCTATGGCGGGGCTCCAGTCAGGTCAGAAAAGTGCGGCACCAAGCAGGTGCAGGTTGCGGATCTGAGGTGCTTGTAATCACTTTCATCGGACTCTCTTAACACATGTATTTCATTACAGAATAACTTTGGTCCAATAAATATATTGAAAACTTTCCACTGTGTATTCTTTGTAAATTTCTCTGAGCACAAGACAGCTTGAGTGACTGAGTGAAAGGTTCTGATCCATTTCTACAATCCCTGAAGGGTCAGGGTTGTCATGTTCAGTGGTTGCCAGAAACTATTCGTTCCCCGGTAAGTTTATGGGGGCTTACGGTGGCACTGTGAGTTAGCTGGTCTGTGGGCCACATATCCTGTGGGGGGGGGGGCCGGAATCAGACTAGGCACCTCACCCAAAGTATATGTTGTCCAACAAATGTGCAGATCCTATGGATTAGTAGAAACTACACAACATGGTGTTGAAATAAAGCTCATCGTTGAATGCACCTCCACGCACGAGGTGGCAATGCCGCTATAAATATGTGGTTTTGCACTTCAGTGGGGTGATGCTGACCACCACACTGAAATGCGTTAGTCTAATGCCTGATGCGTGGTACTGCTGTAAGTGCATGTACCCACAGCATATATTTAGCATGCACTGCTAAATCGTACGTCACTTATCTGCGTCCAAAACATCAAATTAGCACAGAAATTACATTATGTTAAAATCATGCTGCACTACAGACGCTACTTGCTTCACTCTTGCGGTGGCAATGTAATTACACAGGTGCGGGCACGGGGTGGGCACGTCCTTGAGGTGGATGCCATCAAGGGCTAGAGGAGGATACGGGCTAATAATGAGGGGGAAGAGCACGCTCGTAAGAGCACCACTTTGATCTTCTTCTGGCTAATAAAATATGCCTTTTCATCTCCAGGGTTCGGAAAATGAGAATTCTAGTCTGTTAAATGACTGCTTCCTGCAAAAACATGTTTTCTTCAATGCACCCTTCAACCATGATAGAGCAAGGCATATGGGACAAGTCAGATATTTTCCATTTAACACTTCCTCTCTGCCATTTGACAAAGCCACAGGAAGCCAACTTTCCTTTTTGTCTTTCACAGCTGTTGTGCTGTGCCTCTCGACCACACACCTACTGCTCTATCTAGCCGCTTGGTCAACAGTTGTGTTCACGTAACAGCCTTTCCAGTGGTATCGCCTGGTTGGACCAAGAGGCATTTCTCCTGCCCCCACACCCCCTCCCCACCTTGAGCCCCATTCCCACACCCATTAGACAAAGCAAAGAACGTTTTTAAAGAAAATAAAAACAGGACTTGTGCTCGTTAGCTAAGGCTGCGGGAGGAACCAAGGCTGTAGAGAAAGTAGCAGGAATAAAACATATGCTGGAAAGAAAATACAGAGAGGAAAATTAGTGAACATAGCATGAAAGAAAACACTTAACATACAACTGTTATATGTGCCCCTCCCCCCCAGAGCCCTACGGGGTTGTCTCTGTGGCCCTTTCTTTACCCACCTCAAATATATTTTCTAGAGATGCTTCAGAGTGCAGCCCTGCCAAGTACCACGCATCACGAGTTAGACTAACACATTTCAGTGCTGGTGTCCACATCACCGCAAAATCCATATGTGCCGCATAATCACAGCTCCTCTGATTTTTGTGCATAAACAAAAGCCAGCCCGCTTCTCACCTTGCCGTGCTGCTGCCTGCCTCAGCCTGCCACTGTAAGCAATTTGACTCGGCCCCCCCGCATGGAGGGGTGTTGCGTTGCTAAGGTCACAGTAAACTATTACAAAAGTTGATTTAATTTGTTTATTATTTCCCCACATTGTGGTTTCCTTTAACTATCTGGGGCCTTCGATGGGTTTTACAGTCCCACTACAAACTGATTGGC
The DNA here is from genome assembly GCF_964204655.1 of Triturus cristatus. Lineage (NCBI taxonomy): Eukaryota > Metazoa > Chordata > Amphibia > Caudata > Salamandridae > Triturus > Triturus cristatus. Next base: position 1,532,083,849 of record NC_140591.1, read on the forward strand.
TAGAGGGCAGTTTGGGCTACTTCCTACTGATGCCGAGAGAAGGAGGAGCCACGACCCCTCGCAGTGTGTGCCTGCTACTGAAGTGGCTGAGGAGGCAGCACCGCAGGCATGGCGCTGAATGTTTTTTGGCATCACCGGCTCAGGGAGAGCAGCATCACAAGGCTCTGCCATCGATCCTGGGCTCCAGATAGACTACAACTCGTGTTAATACCCAATAGCCTAACACATATTACCTCTGACAATCCGCTTCTACTGTGACTGCCTCAGCTTCTGCATCTTGAATGTGTTGAAATTGTCACCAATCAAAAGCATGCTCTGGTCTTGGTTGGCATAATCGGAGTGAGAAGCTCTTCTCCAGACACTGAACCTTAAGGAATCCGGGATCTCGCTCCTCGGCTTTGGTCGCTGGCAAAATCCCATATAAGCACCATTCTGACCAGTGACTCATCACTACCGAACCCTAAAGTTCTTTGACAATATTGAGGCCTCCATCATGATCCACTTAGGGACAGCAATTGCAACATATCCTCCATCAGTGGCTATATTATCAGCTTCTAAGCCCCTTGTACATCATACAATATAGCCGAAGCAGACTAACATGAAAGATGCGGACGTAGTGACAATTGGATGTGCCATCCCATCCTCGTCGCCAATGTAAAGATTCACCTCAGGCAGTTGAAGGGAGGAATGACATCTTTATTGCAGAGTGAACACAGGTACCTCCAGCTGAGCTTCACAGCTGCAAGTAAACTGAAGGTTTTTCAAGGCGTAACATTCTAGCCTAGCAAGAAGCTTGACACTCTATTATATACAGAACAACTCCACAGAAAGCTAAGCGGGGTATCTCCTTAGGAGCAAGTACACTCTTGAGTTTGTCCAAAAAATGTATTGAAAAGTAAGGCTTAAACACAATTATAAACTATTTTTTTTACAAATTCATGAAGACCATAGATTACCTCAACTCTTTTGAGGTATCTAATGAACAATATGATAGCTGGAGAGTTCAATGTGCAAAAACACAGAGTGCAAAATATTCTTACAAATTCCTGAACTTCTATAATTTTCTCCTGACAAATCCTTAGACTTATATTTAATTTCCTTAAAATTATCTTCCAACATATTTTACGACTGGTTCATTTACTACTCTAAATCAAATCATACAATATTTGAGGGAATGAGATTTATAGTGTGATTAGGAAGACATCAAAATAGGGAAAATTGGTCTGGTATTGTCTGTAATCTAGGTTTTTGCAAAAGCTTTTTCTGCAATCTGTATTCACGCGCTACAAGTTTGATAGCCCAATATTTGTGAATGTCCATCTGAGAATCAATCGTATATACAGGTTTATGCAGGAACTGCGATTACCATAGCTCTGCTTCAGCGCTTAACATGGGACCTTGCTTCACACTGTGGAAAATTCCAATTTGAACCAAACTTAGTAGCAAGAGCCCAATGTGCCACAGGGAGTTTAAAATAGCCTCTATTAGTCTGTAACCAAGATGCTATTAACCAAGCTATATATTTGCTGTCTTACTTTACATAGGTTTAGCTGTCAAATGAAAGCGTCTAAAGGCCCACCGTTGATTAGAATAATGGCTAGATTATTCTGGGATGAGTTTTTGATGTGTTGTTTAATGTCCTCCTTTCCACAAAATGTTGTAAGGAACTGAGCTTCAGGTTTACTAATTATGTCCATACACTTTATCTCTGTTCTTATGAATCCAACATACTCCGGCTATAGCTTTCATGTATTTGTAATTGTTCGTATTGTATTCCAATGAGTGCACTTACAAAGAATTGTATTGGTCTAAGACCCTAAATTAACCGGATGTAATTGAATGAGAGCATGATTAACCAGATGACTCTATAATCGGGGGGGGGGGATCGCCTTTTAGTGTAGATTTTCCTCCTACTGATCCCTGCAATCTAGAACTGGCGCTCATCTGGAACCACTGGAGAACCTGGACTATGACTCTCAGTATTAATCAGGATCTTGAAGGAAAGCCCAGGGCCGGGGGCTGTGGCCCATAATGCAGTACTTAATTTATATTAAAAAAACATAAGTGCCAGGGCTCTCGTCAGGAGACCACTGCAGCTTGCACCACACGTTGCCCCTGCCAGCGCTGGCAATGATAGCAACAACACATCTACTAACCATCACACTACTACCTAAGTGTGCCAATTCAGACCATTCCAGGCCACCAAAGCTATGAGAATGGCCTGCGGGGAAGGTAATAGTCATTTTTAATGTTGAATTAATAATTATCTGCTGTTGTGGTCATCATGAAATTAGCCAGACAGCGCCACTTTGTGGCAGACTTTCACAGGCGCCGTGTTGACAATTAGGTGCCGGTGCTTGGCACCGGAAACCACCAGCTCAAATTAAGCACTGCCATAATGGCATGAAGCCATCTAAAAACCTAAAATTAGGGAAATGTTTTCAATGTGTAAATGACTATACCTACTGAAAATGGCACTACCTGTACCCTAAAAGACCTGAATTATGTTTACTCCCAATCATGCCCCATACTTTATATTTTTTTTACTAATAATGTCTGTCTTTTTTTTTCTCGTTATTTCCATCGATAAAGTCCTAATACTTTCTACATATACAATATACTATATTTTAAATGATACTTTTCTTACTGTACAGTGTCCCCACGTTTAGGCTCACGATTAATAAAACTCTCAGATTAATACAAAAATGTATTTCTGCTGAAATGATTTTTCACATAAGCCACAACGGACACAGCCATAATTGTAGGTTCAGCAGCACAGAACAATATATTCTGCTTGCTGGAGAGAAACTGTCAGCACTTGAAATACCAAGTGGTCATTGCCACCCACTTTATAATAGAATAATTGCATTAAAAGAAATCTTAACCAGACAACCTAATTAATTACAAGCTCTAAATTCAACACCGGAAACAGGAGCAGGACATTGAGGAAATGTGTGATGATTAATGAGGGAGGAATCAAGGCTGATCCTGAGGGTGAGCAGAGCATACACAGCCTCGGAGCAGGAAGCGCATGCGCATTGTTCACACTATCACCGCGGCCCGTGAAAACAGAGGTCACTTCCGCCTCGTCATCTAGCTGACCTTTGAGGCCTGTGAAATCCCATCCACGCCCTTTCCGCAGCTAGTCCACCCTTCCTCCCTCAGAGCCTCTTCCTCAGTTTTGTCTAGCGCGGCAAGGAAACCAGGGGGCCCCTTTAGTGAACACTCATGAGCAGTCTAAAACACAATGGAGAATTAGGGTTTAAATCTGATGGTAAATTATCACATTCAGGCATAGCCATTGTTGCTTGAGACCTATAGTCCAAAAACGCCTCTAGCTCACATAATAACAACCTTTGTGGCCTTGGTGAGGCCCATAATCAGCCACAAGTCTACAGGCAGGGGCACTGGAATTATGCGATTCTGTAGTCACAACTTTTTTCGCATAATGATGGATTTGCCACATTTACCACATAATTCATCACCTGCTGCATAATCTACAAATTTTAACCCCAAATTTTTTTTCTGTGTCAAATGGTTCAAAAGTTACTAAACACATGGTGACATGTTTGCACGCACTAAAAGGCCCTTTGCAAAAGGTTAACTGGTCATCTTTCAGACACTTATTTCTATATTTGGTTGTTAAACTGGTACTAATGACACGAAATCTGTGCCGGGCAGTATTAAAAAGTACAAAATAATGAGGAAATACTATAAAACATTATGCCTCATTATGCCACATATTTTGCCTTTTCTTGTCGCTTAATTCAGTCAAACCTGCTGCATAATTCGGTACTCCCCTGCCGCATAATTGCAGTGGCCCGAGCTATAGGGCTAGGCAGAGGTCTTCAAACTTTTTGATGCTGAGACCCCCATGTCATAAAAATTTCAGGTGTAAGAACCCCTTCCTGACAATAATTTCTAGAACTTGGTACTCCTATTCATTGACAACTATCGACAACCATAAACGGCCCCAATACCCGCAGCAAATCATTTTTACAGTAGGGAAATAATATTAAATAGTGTTTATCAAACCAAAAGGTCAGTGACCGTGAGAGCATGGTCAAAGGTGTGGCTGAAAACAAAGGGCCTCATTTATGAGGAATTGGCGTAGGGCAGCGCTGCAAGTCTTCTTGCAGCGCTGTCCTATGCCAATGTGAAAGGCAGAAATGCACCTTATGTTTAAAATATGGTGCATTCCTGTCCTTTCATACTGCGTTGGCGCACAAATTGCTGCCTAGAGCCAATGTAGGCAGGATTGTTTTTGCAAGTAGGGGCACCTTCCTGCACAAAAACAATCCCAAGAGGGGTTTTCCTATTTCTATGTGAGCTGCAGAATACAGCACACATGGAAAGAGGAAAACAACAAGAAGAAATTAAAACCTTTCTCCTCATTACGCCTGCTCTGGGGATCCGTAAGGTGTTGGCGCTGCCCCAGGTTTACATGCTTTTGTAAATCTGGGGCAGCGTCAAAATATATGGGTGCTGCATGGGAACACCCACTGCACTGCCCATGGAACGCCTACTTGACAGAGTAAGACAACGTGACTTGCGCTGCTTTGTCTTACTCCATATGTATGAGGCCAGGCAAAGCCGCGCAGGGTGTCCTAGTGTCACCGCATAGATATGATTGAGGTGCTTGCGCCGCCGAAGGTTAAAAAAATGTGACGCCTCTTATAAATCATCCCCAAAATATTTAGTTTGTTTTTTAGGTCTTTCACCATCAGGTAGCTACATATAAAATAATGGGTAGCTTAAATGAAAAATAAATTTTTAAAAGTTGTTACGCGGTTAGAAATGCACTGAGGTGCATTAGGAAACCTCTATTAGTTAATACACTGCAGAGGTCGGTCTGCAACCAGAGAGCCACAGAATTACATTTGGTTGGTGCAGTGGACAATAGTGACTAGCGTATTTTTAGTGCTACGAGGTCTACGAGGAGACAAAAAGCACTGTGAATGTGCAAGTCATTATTTTATACTTGCATTACACACATTATAATAAGATAGACTGCTACAAACTGTGCAAATAGTTTTAGGATAAAATGAAGCTTCCAAAATGGAGATTTTTGTAATCCCAGACTATAAGTAATGCAATTTTTGTTTTTTTGCATAACTGTCCCTTCAACACCTCTTTAGGGGTGCTAAGCACTGTGTAAATGCAATTACTATTAAAAGCATGCACTTCACAGCCTATTTGTTAACTCCTCCTGCTGCCACTAAAAAAAGCAAATCTTTGCCATCACAATGCTTGGAGTGATTCGAGCAGAACCACTCCCAAGCACCCTTTTACCTTTGCAGCTCAACTCACACATTTGCATTTCCTTCAGGAAAGCAACCCCTTGGCATGAAGGATTGCTTTACCTGTCTGCAGCACAGGAGACTCCATTAACTTTGGCTGAACCATTGAAGTGTCCCAGACGGCTGTCTTTTTTCCTTTCTACATGTTTTAGATTCTAGACAGAAGGCCTGGAAATGTGCGACCCCCTTCCCAGAACTCCACGACCCCCTTTGGGGTCGCGCCCCACAAATTGAAGACCTCTGGGCTAAAAGCCATGTTTTTTGACAAACTACTCGTCACCATCCCTATATTTGGTTATCACGTGTATTGTCTGTTAGCACAATACTTTCAGATATTATATAACTGTTGCCAAAATGACACAGCACAGATCTCTAGATTTGAATGTATTAATATACATTATACAGAGACTTAATTCAGCCCCAACTGGTGACAGATCCAAGGGAGCTGATGTATAATGTGTGCGGTGGTGGCAGGTGGTGGACTCATGTTTGGGGTCCAGGACTTATTTATCATTTTTACACTTGGACCAGAGAGTGTGAGAGATAGGATAAGAAGGGAGAAAGGGGATGAAGTGAAAGAAAGATTGGAAAAAATTGATAAAAAGAGACGAAAAAAGGGAAAAAGATCTCATGAGAGTGAGGTGAAGGGAGAGGAAGTACAGAACGGTGAAACAAAAAACATCAACACTCAGCAGCCTTGGTCTGTGCCAACCTGGGATTTAGGCATCAACAGCATTGGGGTCCTGCCCTTATATATATACTTTTTTGGGGAGACCAAACAATCATTTCTCATTGTCAGCAAGGTACAAACAGTCCTAAACACTGGCTTACACCTAGGTCTCCCGGTTTTATGGTATTTTTTTCAAAACATTTCCGTCTGTATTTATCCATATTTATTTTTGGGCTATTTTATCTGTATTTATCCATATTTATTTAGTGGTTTGTGGATAAAATGAAGTTGTAAAACTGTACATTTCCATATTTATTTAACTGATCGACACGCAGTCATACTTTGATGTCAGTCGTGTTGTAGCTATTTAAGCTGCGAAATATTACATAACAATACATCCACTGGTAAATGTTAGCATTATACTACAACTGTATGTTGACATATGCCACTATTTAAAGAAATTTCATCCTGTTTTTTTAACATCCTATGCTGTCCTTCTGCTCAGCTGTTGGGCTATAAATCCTGAAAGACAGCACGGAGAGTCACTTAAAGGAATCCCAGTTTTCTGTATTTATCCACTTTTAAAAATAAATGCAGACAGAAAACACATTGCTTTCTGTCCGTATTTATCTGTAAAAATCCGTAATAATGAAAAACCGGGAGCCTTACTTACACCCCATATTTTATTTTCTTTGCACATCAAAATATACATCAGGACCTACAGATGTATGACGATAGGTATGGCTTATTATGGAGCCTTTTATGTCCAGATGTTCAGTTTAAGGTCATTGAGATGTTGGCAGTGGAAGTGCAACCTAACTGCATTTTGTTTGTAAAGATATCTAGGAACTGAGCCCTCATTACAGTATTTACAAGGGCCAGTTCAGGTCGGCAATTCTTCCCCTGCATCGTGCTATTATGCATGTTTAAGACAGAATGTGGAATAACACGCAGGACCAGGATTTATCTGACCTACTCATCCATGTTTTTCCAGATACACACGCCCATCTCGTAATCAGGCCTTTTGAATACGACTGTTGCAGCCTTTCATTTTTACATATTCTCTATAACGCCATCTAGATGTTGACAGCAGTAACACAGCTTTAAGTTTGCATCTAATGGCTGTAGAGAATTCTCTAAATGGAGCGTGCAACAGCAGCAGCCTTTCATCCGTGCATGTTGCGTGGTGAGGACATCTAGATTTTGACAGTGGTGCTGCAGCCTTGGAATAAATATTACTTGGAAGTGTAACTGCAAAAGCTTTTTAGGGCCATATATTCAAAGTTAGGTAACTGGAGTGGTACTTTGGTGGTGGCTGACCTCAAGACATTTAATACAGCCAGAAACAATATAATTTCGGTCACAATAGATAAAGTTTCTTATGAATGGTTAATGCTTTGTTTCTTGCACTACAGACTGTAGTTCGCAATTCCGCCACAAGGTGGTGCCAATGGAATAACAGAACCATATTTAAAGGTCTGTTTCATTGTAATATTTGATCATCAGGGCCAGGGACAAATGCCATTTGTCCCAGCCGCCCAAAATAAGGGCTGGCATGGCCCACCGGCAACCTCCAGCTCAAATTAATAACTGGTAACAGTGCAGATAGATTATGATTGCAATTGCTGCGACCTTTCTCCTCTACACATCTTTTCTCACCCACACCCTCTAGAGTCTGACAGTAGTACTGCATCCTTATAACAAGATTTAATGATATCGAGGATGGTAATAATGGTAAGTGAAACTGCAGAACTTTACCTCCAGAATGTCACCTCCACACGAGTAAGGTCATTGATTGTATCAGCAGAGATATCAGTGACAATGCATTGGTGCAGTAATATCTATCCTATGTCGTTTGTGAGGTCATAAGCAGTGTGCAGGGGGCGTGTAGGTTTCATAGCAACCACAAAGGGAATTTATTTCACAGCTTTGTTGGCTTTATTCGTACTTTCGACTGAAGATTTAGGAGAATTTTATGTCACTTTATTATGGCAAATATACTTAAATTGCCCGCAGGCAGTTGCTCTGGTCCTTGCAAATTATAAAATCTTTAAGAAAATAGGCTTAGAGTTCATATGATGTGGGTGCAGAAACCCCCTCTTTTACCGATGGATTGCTGTTATTTGTTTTCCTTGTATTACACACATTAGTCTGTATGTTGCTCTTGGACCCATAGGCTCTGTCCATCTTTCCTGACTCCGAGCTCAAACCTCCCTTTTACTGGCCGTGTCCTCTCTTAATTGTGCCCCTCTTAGTAGTTTAACCCCATAGCTGCCCCTATATTGTTTTCTCTTTCTTTTGCTTCCTTTTAATTAATTGCTTTCCTCTCCGCACAAACTGATGAGAACCGACTACAGTTCAATCCATGGTCTAAGGTCGATCAATGAGACGTCCAGTTAAATGAAAGGCCTCGTGGGAGTCCGCGCGCTGCGGGAAGCCATTGGATTTAAGATGGCGCGGGCTTCCAGCTGAGGACAATGGGCGCTTCCATGAACCGGAAGTCAGTGTTTACCCCGGCCTCCATTTGTGTTTGCGGTCTTCACACGGTGTACTCCTGGCTGCTCTCAGACAACGAAGCTGCACGTAATGTCACAGAAATTAAAACACCTAGGCATTCCTTCTTCAAATATGTTCCTTTCTCCTTAATTATTCTTGCACACGTCACCAAGTTATTCAGTGTCTGGACAACTCCACGAAACACGTGGCGATGCTCCATCAATCGTCCCTCACAGTGTGTAACAGATGATTGCACTGTCTGCTATGAACCAGCCATTAATCCACTTTGCTTAGCACTGGGGAAAACCCCAGCCATTTGTCACCTTTTTTTGATTGGCACAAACAGATGCCCATTAGCACCTCGCCCGCCTTCTCTGTGCTGTGTTCAATCAAACTGCAGTCATATTTCCTTGAATGATACGTCTGCCACAATATATCATATTCCGGAGGCCTGCTTGTTAGCAAATTGGGATCCCCCAAAGGAAATGGGAGGCCCTTTTAAATTGCTACTTAGGGATTTCGGGATCTAGGCATACAGATAAAAAGAAAAAAAAGCTTAGCTTGCTATAACATATAAAGCTGATCTATCACATTGGAGGAATCTCGCACTCTCTTTGATAGGTCAGGCCGCCCCCTATTAAATGATAACCCTCCTAAAATTCCTACGTGTGCTTCAGAAAACCCCATACCCGAAACCTGGCGTGTTCTCTTAAAAGGTAGTCAGCAGGGCACAAGTCCTAAAAAAGGAAGTGGGGGGACGCTGACGTCACAACAGGAAGTGACGTCACGAAAGGTGGCTTCCCCTTCAGACTCATTGCCTCCCCTCGCTCACCCCTTAGATGTGATTGCATCAGAGAAGCCAGCGCGTGAGCAGCATTCTGAATGAGCTCCGATCTCGCCTCAGAGAGGCCAAAGAATGATTGTGTGGCTCCATTTGCTCCAGTTATCGAGCTCCCGGTAAAATAAGTGGGGGGACGCTGTCCACCCTCGTGGTACCCCGACTCGAGCCCTGGTAGTCAGTACCTAATTTGTAAAAAAATAAATAAGTGCCAGGGTCCTTGTCAGGAGTCCACTGCAGTTTGCACCACCCATTACCCCTGCCAGTGCTGCCAATGACAGTACCAACACAATTACTAACTACTAACCATCACACTCCTAGAAGTGTGACAGTCCAGACTATTACAGTCCCCCAAAAGCTATAAGAATAACTTAGGTGGCAGGTGTAAGTCCTTTTAATGTATATTGAATTAGCAAACAACTGTTGTGCTCATCTCTGAATCAGAAAAACAGCGCCACCATGTGGCAGACTGTCACAAGGGCCAATGTTGACAATTAAGTGCTGGTTCTGAGCACCGCAAACAGGAAGCTCAAATTAAGCACTGGGGACTGCATTCTTGAGACACTATCAGGATCTCTCAACTAGGGGATGTCTGGGGACCTGATGGTCTAAAATCATTTAAAGATCTCTGAGAGGAGTAGGACCTTACAAACATACAGTATCATATATACAGCCACATCATACACAAGCTAAACAAATACCCTACACTGCTAGGAGACGTTAAAGAGGAATCTCCTCTGGAGTTTAGACTGTTGGAGGCACCATTGCAAAAGCCTACTGTATCTCTAATGTAACGAATACACAGCTGATGCTCACAGCCCTGAAAGCACCATTGGAAAGAGACATTGGGGAGCTGGACGAAGGGAGAGGCATGTTTGTACCCGCAGGGAGTCCTGATGAGAGCAGGATTTAGATTGGACCTTTCACAATTTTGCATTGTTGTTAGTACACAAAGGTACAATTAGCAAAGTTTGGCAGGTTCAGAGATAGAAGGTTAACGGAATCCTGGACTAGAGTGACTGCGGTCAGCAAAATATTTCTGCCTGTTGTTTGCTGCCTGTGACTTTTTAGGTCTCACATATTGACAGCCTTAGTTGTCTGATGGCAAGAAACTTATTTTATACAATATGGATTTATACATTATTTTTATCCACCCCTCGTTAATGACTGGGTGGTTGTCTTACATATCTCTGTTTCCTTTCTCCTGATTCAATGGCTTTCCTACTTGTTCTTCGATTTGTCCCAAAAAAGGAGCATTTCAGTCCCACTGTGTTTTGATTGGATAAATTATATCTTCCTGCTGCTGATGTCAGCACCTTGTATGGCAGTGTATGAGGGATTATATTTTCTTCCTCTGTCTCCTTGCTCTGCCTGCCAACCTTTTCGCCCCCTCTCTATTTAAATGTCCCCAATGCCAACTTGACCATGCACGATCTGTCCACAGCACAAACCTAATTCAGAGGCGGGACAGACAATTTTAAATGGTTTTAAAACAATTACAAAATGGCTGCCCATGTACGGGCATGCACCTCCACCATCTTACAATGTTTTTTCTTTAGTTTTATGAAAGCCAATACAAGATGGCCACCATGCAGGTGCAGGCATGCATGGTGGCCATCATGTAATGATTTTTAGGTCTTGCCTGACCCAGCGCATGTGCTGGTCTGGCGAGACTTTTTGTGAGGGCTCAAAAAAGTGCTACCACTGTAGCCTAGAGCTACAGTGCATGTGCGCGGGTGCGCGTGCCTCACTTTCGCGGCTGCACAGCCACTTTGATGTTTGATCGCGATCATTTTCACTTTCACTTTCGCGGCCGCACGGCCGCTTTGATGTTATCCGTGAGCCAGGTTTTTGTTTTCCTGTTTATTACTTCTCTGTAGTAATGGTGGCACCCGTGCTTTAGTTTAAACATCTTAGGCTAAAGTCGGGTGCCGAGATTGCTTCAAAAGTAAAGAAATAGACAATTCTTTACTTTTGAAGCAATCTCGGCACCCGACTTTAGCTTAAGATGTTTAAGCTAAAGCACGGGTGCCGCCATTACTACAGAGCAGTAATAAACAGAAACAAGCATTGGCATAGCCAATAGGTCTCGCTTTTGGGACCTTATAAGTATTTAGTTATGCAACTGTTGCATGGCTAAACACTTAGAAGGTCCCAAAAGCGGGACCTATTGGCTATGCCAATGCGTGTTTATAATTGCAAAGTAGCTGCTGAGCGTGCATGTACATGTATAGCAGCCATATTGCCAGTCAGATGTGGTAAGCTTCTCCAATCCAGTGTTTTCTTCTTTGTTGTGGCTTTGTATATTTGAATTCCATATTATTAATATGGGAATACAATCACCTAAATGCAATGGAAGAACTTGAATGGATGACTTGCACACAGCTGTCAAAAGACCACGTTAAACCTCTCAGGTAAAGATGAAGTTCCCCCTTCACCTCTCTATTCCTCATCATTTGTAATTTAATCCACCATGGTACAATCACAGCTCCAGCCTGCTAGAATATCCTCCCTTATCCCTGTGCACCTGCCTGCAAACCTATATTATCATCTTCCAGAATTTTATGAAATGGCACCTGGTGGAACCACATCCAATGATGCAGTGAAGTCTGTTCTAAAACTATTAGCAGTCCATCACTTTCTCCCCCAATCAAGTGCCTTGCTCTTCAGTTTGTTCACTCCCTGACTCAGTTTGACTTCTGAACCATGTAAATCTTTCAACAACTTCCAAAACACACACTGTATCGCATAACGAAGAGAAGAGTAGAGATCTAAGAGGGTCCTTATTAGATGAAAATACTATATAATTCCAGATTTGTACATTGTTAGAGTTTAACATGAGAGTGAAATGCTGAACTAGTCAGTGGGTGAGTGTTTAAACCAGGGATGAGATGTGGAATCAAACAACTGAGTGAGCCGGGGAAGGAGTGACCAAGAATGGGAGAAGTCAACTGAGTGAGCCAGAGAGGAAATATTGACCAAGCGAGTTCATAGGTTTCTAAATCCCTCTACGGTTTCCTTTGTATTAGCGTGCTGGGACACATCGGCACTAAGGTTGTGTGAAGTTTTTTCCTCCACAACTAGGGATAAATCTCACTAAAACTATGACATGCTGGTGAAGCACCTTCAGTTCATTATCAGCAGTGCTTCCATGTTTTATGCAAGTGTTTTTTGTGCTGAGGCACTCATGAGATAACATGATTAGTGAGAAACGGTGCCACGTGGTCTTGCAGTACTCGAAGGATAAAGCAACGTAAGTTTGCTTTGGAGTCACCAGCTCCATCCAACACTCATGAAGGAACTCTACACAAGTGAGTAGACACGGCGAAGCAGGAAACTCCTTGAGCTGGTAGGTAGAACAGTAATCAGGAACTTCGCAAGACTACTCTGCCTTTATAAAAACTTTGCAAGGCTATAATCCAGAGACAGGCAATTCTTACTCCTGCATTTGTAAGTCTTCCTACAACTACCTTTAGAAGGTGGTGTTTTGCCCGTTCGCATCCTCGATCAAGTCACCAATAAAACCAGGCCTTCACGCACTTCTATACCACCCAAGTCAGACCCCTTCCTCCTTTCAAAGGCTGGAAGTCTCCACTTTGCTCTTAGCTACCAAAATACTTTATTTGCCAGAGATTCTTAATTGACTTCCCTTTTTTGTCTCACTACAGGGATCAAAATCCTTTGCATACTACTTGCTCGTGTTTGGTTGTCTCGCTTTTCTATTTTCCCTTCACAAGAGTGATACGATTGTGCAGGCTGATTCCTGGATGGGTCTGTGCCCTAAAGGACATTGCTTCCATTGTGCTCAATTTCACTACATACATTGATTTTTCAGTTGCTTGTTTACCTTTTGCCCGATGCTGCTTTCGTTTTTTTATTTCTGAGTATCTACCTTTTCTGTCACTTCCAACTGTTCTTTTAATCCGAATACTTTGTATGTTTCTTCCAGCATTGTCCTCGTCACTCCATGGACTTTCTTTCTTACAAAAGGTTTTCACGGGTACAAAAAAACAGGGCAAAACCATTTTGCACCATTTTGCTTCTGAAGTACTACAGAATGGCACACCCAGATTGTGTCCTGGTCTTTATTACGGTGAAGGTTTTGTACCAGATCAAAAATTAGAAAATGGAATGTGGTACAATTGATAAACATGTATGTTAAACTTTTCAAATGTAAATCATTCTGCAGGTGTTATGGAGATGATAACAGGTAAATAAACATTTAAAGAAGAGCTAAACTGATTTTACATTATTTGTGCTTTTCGTGTAATAAATAATGGAACCGCTAGTATACCTTAACTATATTTCATTTTTAATTCTTAAAAAGCAGAGAAAGTGTATTTTTTTCCAGTTCTTATTATGTTAATCATAGTAAAAAATAAAATAAAATTAGCTTGCCTCAGGTTTGTTTAGGGCAAATACCACCTTCCCTATCCCCATTACACAAGAAGCAAAAATGCTGCAACTGTATTGGCCTTGTTGTTTCAACTGTGCAGAGTTTTAGTAATGCCACAAAGATCATGTAATCATGAGAAAATACAACTCTAGCACCATATTGCAGACGTTTTGCAATGAAGGGAACATCCGGTCACGTCCATTTGCAACTTTTTTTGCTTGTTTAATAAGAAATGGTACAAATAGTATGTATGTTAGTGCAAAAAAACAGACCAAAGATATGTTGTCCTATGTTTACTGTGTTGATTTAATTCAAAAAATTAATAAACTACATTTCTTCACTTTTCAAAGGTGAAAAGATGAGCGGAAGCTTGAGGCAATATCACTGAATTCCATTTTATTACATAAGTATTGTATTGTATTGTATGGGATTCTTATATAGCGCAGCTGTCACCCAACGGGTATCCTGGCGCTTAGAGACCAGGGTGGATTAGGTCAGCGAGAACAGGCTGAAGTAGCAGAGGTAAAATCATTTTACTATGTTTCTTTTAAAAAGCCATTCATAAATTGGGATCTCGTAAAATCTGTCATAAAAGTGCAACTTCCTTATCTGGCTTGAAGTCAACTCGCCTCACGATTCATAGCTGTCTTGGATCCGCTCTTCCTCCCTAGTCATTCTGGTCTCGCACTCCAAAGGGCTTGGGTACTCCAATAAATACTCTTTTGAGGTTGGTCCCACCTCACAAATTAATAGCACAGCAGCCAGTGCTGCAAATGCTGCACCAGGGACCGCGGAGCCATTGCCATGAAAAGGTCTCTTTACTACTATTGACGATTGCCTTCACCTTCCGGATCCCGTATCAATATTTGAAGCAACTTCTAGGCCATTGATCCTTTAAACGCTCAGACTGATCAATACTGTTCAGCTCTGCTCTCTCCTCAGATACTGCATAGCCCATTGTTTTCCAACGCCCTTCATGTTTTTTATTTCTATAAAAAATTATATATAAGGTACAAAGCAAACTACTTCAAGAGCCGTCTTCTCAAATTGTGGCACTACATGCCATACCCGCGTGACTCGTTTCTTGTGGGGTCGGCACCAGGTTCATCAAATGGCGCAAGAGTATATCTATGGAGGCCCGGGCGACTGCCTCCGGAATCTGGGGATCACGGTTCGATCCCTGGTGCCGGCAGCAGATTAGCTCAGCACCATGTGACTCTGGGCAATAGCTTGCTTAATCTTCCCGACGGCCCCCAGCACCTAGAGACCCTTACGGGTGATTGTTCGCGCTTTACAAATGTGGATTATTATTATATATCCCTACTGCCCCCTGGTACCTGGAAGTTCCACTACCACTGCTCAAGTCTCTTACAGTTAGAAACTCTACAGTAGACACATTGCTTCACACTGGCAAAAACACTCTGAGCAAGTCCTGGTGCCTCCACCAATATGGAACAAGCATTTGCAATGCAATAGGTCTCCCAGTTACCCGAGTTTAAGCTAATGGAATTGTAAATGACAATGCCTTTTTTATTTATGTTTTTAAAACAAAAACAAAAATAAAAGGCATTGTTAGTTGCACTGTCAATAGCTCAAACTCGCATAAATGTGAGACCGATTGTATTGCAAATGCTTGTTCATATGTTGTATTGGCAGTGCCCGGTCACCAGAGGGCTGGAAGGAGCTTATGCGAGCACTGCTCTGATGACTGTTTGACACGGCCCATGCACGGGCAGTGGTTGGCATTGGCATTAGTAGCATTGCCATTAGTACTAAGAAAGTTTTTCGGAAATTTTTTTTAACTCAATTACTAGCTCATTCATCTCTGACTGCAGCCTCTTGATATTTGTAAAATAAAGTTCTGTTTATTGAACGCCTATTTTTTTGTGGTTTTTTTTAAACAGTGATTGCAACTTGTATCAGCTCTTTATTTGTAAATAAAGCATACTTCACTACAACAGGCTTCGCATATGAAGTTAGCCAGTGATGTTCTGAGACATTGGAGTGGCTAAGCACACTCTTCCACACAAAAAAGCATTCCTGTACACCCACACTCTAACCACCCCGGGCAAGTTCAGTGCGACGTGACGAGAGCACACTTGTGTACCTTAAACACAGCACCAAACGGTTCCCATATAGGACACATTGGACACATGCGCCTTCCAAGCCCACACCACCTCCGCCTTGCAGACCCTACAGGTCAGATACTACATTCAAGTCAAAGAATTCAAAGAAAAGAAAAACCGGCCTGGCGCAGCACATCAGGCATGGACCTGGGCAACTTGGCAGCTACTACAAGGGCGCAATGCACAAGTGACACACGTCCGCTACACAACTGACAATTACAATGTCAAGGCCTCCATTTCTTTTCCTCAAGATTAATTATGTTAATTGACCATAAAACAATGGCAGGAAGAATGTATACATATTTCCGACCTGTTCATACCTAATAATGTTATGTTGTCTTTGACTTGCAATGCAAATAATGCCAGTTACACTGTCGAAGCTGCATCTGTTTAAATGGCAATAAAATATTTTATTAAAAACGGTAGTGCAGTTTTAAAGGCCTGCCTATAAGACACTTGGCACACAGAGGTCTTTCCTGCCCATAAGAGGGGGCAGGCATTCTCCTTACGGATGCTTCAGATCCCTGCTGTCTCGCGGAGCTTGCAGTTCCGGCCTCCACTCGAAGTTTAAATTCACATTTTCCAAACCCACTGGGCGGCCGGGGTCAATACATTCAAACTACAGTTTTACCGCAATTGAACAGGAAATGGGAGGGCGATTTTTTTTACCTCCCATCTAATCAGGTCTGACATGCTTCTGCTTCATTCCCTCAGGCCCGGTTCTACTCCAAAATTTCCCCCCTTTATCTGCCGAAATGTGAGGCAGCGTTTACGTGGTGGCAGAGAAAGGTCCTGTGCAGGGATGTAGGTGGCTACAAGTCAATATTAATTAAAAACGACAGCTTTGTTCCACTAGTTCCACAGAAAAAAGTGCTAAGTGTCCAATAAATCATGAGATGTGGCGCGGTAGAAACAGCATGCATAGTGCAAGGCAATAGATCACAAAACAGCTACTCGCTTATAACACTGTGGTAGGCCTACCTGCTTCCCACCCATAGCGATCACCCTGTGAAGTAGCTCTCAGTCTCTCTGTGAAGGGACTCGCTGTACTGGGTCTATGTGGGCTACTGTATCACTGCTCCAGATCTCAGACTTCTCTCCAAGCACTCGCTGGGCACAAGCTGAAAGAGACGTCGTGAGCGTGCACATCAGCTGTCCGGGCGCAAGCTGAAAGAGACGCCGTGAGCATGCACATCGGCTGTCCAGGCGCAAGCTGAAAGAGACGCCTTGAACGTGCACATAGGCTGTCCGGCCAAGTGCACATCTCCTGTCCCCCTTTGGACGCAAATCCCACAACAATAGATCTTGCCAAGGTGAGCAGCGTACGCGCTGCATCGCTCGGCGAGACCTAAAAATAGTTCTGGTGTGGCCTAAAGGTCCATTCCGAAGTGACCCTGTGGGGGGCACTATGATTGAGAGTAGAAAGTTAATTCTTAAAAGGGAGCGGTAAGTAATATACAGAGGGACATGTAGGTCAATTTATGACAGGAGTTTATTCCAAAACAATAGTATTCAGGTGCTCCCATAATAAGTGACAATAAGCGTGACGTGAAAAAGTGAGGGTGATATTAAAATAAAGACATCGCATTGACAACAGTTAATATTTTAATATCACCATCACTTTTTCACGTCACGCTTATTTTCACTTATTGTGTGAGCACTACTGTTTTGGAATACACACCTGTCATAAATTGACGTACATGTCCCTCTATATATTACTTACCGCTCCCTTTTAAGAATTAACTTCCTACTCTCAATCATAGTGCCCCCCACATGGTCACTTCTGAATGGAACTTTAGGCCGCACCAGAACCATTGTTTTCCTAAAACAGCTTATTACCCCAGGTTCACATATTGGGGTACCCTTGTTTTTCCCTATTACTCCACTAATATAGAGCCTGTGGCTCAGGACTCATTACTTGCTCAGTTGATAAACCAGAGTATGTCATGCGCTGTCCCTGGTCATGGTCTAACTGTGCAGCGAAATCTTGATCTTCTTGACCTTGCAAACACCTGATATGCTCTTTCTGGTGGTGACCAGTTATATTAAATTATTAGCTTATTAGTTATTAAAAACAATAAACCTGAAACATACAATCAACTGACCATATCTATAAAAGTATAAGAACATGATACAAGCATAGACTTAAAACAGATACGAAAACAGATTGACCATATCAGCACATGAGAAACACAGCACTTAGGCCTCACCAAATCCAGGGCATTGTATGGTGACATAACACAGCACTTAGATTTTAATGAGTCTCAATTGGATACCCCCTCCCCAGAGTAACAGCAGACTTAGAACCCTAGAACATAGCCACACAGTTATCATACTATAAAGTGCATAGTGCATAGCAAATTGCTAGGTGCAACCAGTTCTCCTCCTGGCCCTGATCTTCTTGTATCTGTCCAGGGCCCGTAACAGTGTTCAACCAAAATAAATGACTGAATTACAAAGGCATAAACATGATAAAATAACACAGACTAGGGCACATCCGACCAATCATAGCAGCAATTAATGTACAAGGACCTAAGCCTTGTCGTTAAAACATCAAAGGGATCATCCTCCCCCATCATAACATGGCCGCACGATGATTAAGCTATACAGTGACAAGTGACTAGATATAAAACATGACCAGCATAAGGGATATAGGGTGCCCCTGTGGATCTTTGGGCCTCACAGACAGGATAGATGGCAAAGTTCCTCTCACTCACAAGCCTCACGCTCCCTACCAGCCCATCATTCGGGAGCCCACTATACCCAACTGCGCCAGGTTGTTGGCGCCCTTCCTAGAATAAGGCATACTGGGGCCTTGTTTGGAAAGGACCTTTACCCTGGCCAGGTCTTTGAAAATGTCAAGAAACTGCACCTGCCAAATGTTCAACTTGATGTTTCTGGGGTTTAAGGACGCCATGCCTGCTGACCAGGGCCGGACTGGGAACCGAAACCGGCCCTGGCAAACTGCTCGGCCGGGCCCCCCTGGATGGGAGGGAGGTGCAGCAGAGCGGTTTGCTTGGGCCGGTTTCGGCCGATTTTGTTACAAGGGGGCTCATTTTTCCGACCCCCAGTAACAAAAACGGCCCCCATGGGCCCAAAACCGGCCCTCACCCTGGCGGCCCACCGGGGAAACACCCGGTGCCCGCTACGGCCAGTCTATCCCTGCTGCCGACCTGCAGGTTCTTATTCCTAGGGTTAAAAATTCCTTACGTACCAGGACTCTCCGGTGCTGACCAACTATCTTCTCATCCTACAACCATGGGCACCTTTAAAAGCTCTGCTCTTTGATTGTCCGACCAAGCAACTTAAGAAATAAAAGCATTTCAAACTTCAAAAAAATGTCTTCAAATGCAAATCTAGGCCTTGCCAAAATTTTAATTATGTTGGGGTAATTTGCGAATTTTGCATAGTTTGTGGAATTTCATGTCATGCTTCTTACACAAAATTTCTGAAATTAAACCATTACACCACTTTGCATAATTTTGGGCTAGTGGTAGTAAAACAGGACTGCGATTTGCAGTAAAAAATGTAACACGAACATGCAGGAACAATAGAAGACCAGTAGATGTTGTTTGTGGTTCTTTTGTTTTTGCATATTTTTTTCTACGCAAAGTGTGCCCTGACATCAAAAGTTTACAAAAGACTCATGTTGCACTAAAATATGGCGAAATTATGGATTCGCATTTCACGATATTATACGTAAGTAACACTATGAGAAAGCAAATTGCACAAATCTTGCTCACCCTACCATGTTGAATATATTTAATTATCGTTGCTGTGAAACGAACATGCTAAATGCAAGCCATTCCTCTGCAATGGAGACAGTTCTGTGATTACTTGGTCAAGGATCCTCAGTAGTTCTTAATTTGCAAAAAGATAAGTGCAAAGGCTCTCATCAGGAAGGCCAATGCAGCTTGCACCACACGTTGCCCCTGCCAGCGCTGTCAATGTTAGTAGCAACACAACTACTTACCATCACAATCTTACAAGAGCGACATTTCGGATTATGAATCCAAGGATATAAAAGTGGCTTGGGCGACACGTAATAGTAACTTTTAATGTCTACTGAATTAATAATCAACTGAGGTAATCTCTAAATTAGCCAGACAGCACCACCCTGTGGTAGGCTGTCAACCTTCGGTGTTGACAATTGAATACCGGTGCCGAGCACTGGAAACCACTGACTCAAATGAAGCACTGATCCTTAGTCTATCACTGTCATAACTTCAGAAGTACCATAGAAACCAAAGAGGCTTAGGGCTCGATTACGATGTCAGTCAGAGTTGCCTCCGACCGACACCATGCGGTCTTGGGACCGACCGACCTCCGGTCCGCTGTCCTCACACCGCAATTACAATGCGACCACACATGGTGCGGTCATATACTACCATTTCTCTAAGGAAGCTTGAGCTGCAGCCGTAACCCGGCCATAGTACAAGCTCCCATAGAGAAATGGGAGACTCGGACCATGTGGTCGAAGGCTTTCCGAGTCTCATCATAATAAGGCCCTTTTTGCTGTTCCAGCCTCCACATTACCTTTAACTCAGCCCAAAATACACACTCATCTTATTACTTTGCTTAATTCACCAGCGGATCTCGAATACTGGGCTCCTTCGGATTTTACTGTTTTCGTTTCAATGCTAATTATTCCAGTTTTTACCCCCCAACCTCCTTGAGATTATTGTTTGCTAAACTGCTCTGCCGTTCTCCAAGTAACCCATGGTACTCCACAGCTTCAATGTAATTTCTTCCAAAGAAATTACATTGATCCTTTGGAGAATAACTCCAATAATAATAAGTTTATTGTGTGGTTACTTAAAACAATTACAATTAACAATAACATGCCCAATGTTAAAAATTCCAAGCCAAAAGAGATTCTACGCGTTTTTACATTTAGCAAAGAGCCATTACAAACAGTAGTCACGTGATTTGTCTTAAAACACAGGTCAAAATGTCTTTCAAACTTATAGCAATTGTCAGAACTCCCAGTCCTGACAACTGCTCCGGTGCATAGTAATAACAAAGTGCAGTGTGCAAAAAAAAGAGAAACAACTTTTATCAGCAGGAACCAGGCGCAAGGCCTAATGTGTGCACCTAAGGCAAGTGCATAGTTTGAACTTGTGAGTAACTCAATCCTCTCTCCTAAAGAATTGACTTGGACCTACTTTATTGACAGTGTTATCTGTAAGATCGCTTACGCGTATATAGATCTTCACACCACATCGAGTATGAGAAAGAACATAACTGGTACCATTATGAACATGCACATTGGTCATAATCGGGGCCACTGGATTTATGCGATTGTCCAGCCGCTGAGATTTTTGCATAGTTGTAGATTTGCCACATTTACCACATAATCCATCATATGCTGCATAACTGCAGATTTTAACAGAAAAAAATAGTTTCTAGCTAAAACGGTTTAAAAGTTTATAAAAATACAGCGACACGTGTTTGCCACGTAGTGGAAGACCATTTGCAAAGGTTGACTGGTCATCTTTTGCAAAGGTTGACTAGTCATCTTTCTGTAGCTTATTGCTATGTTTGGGTGTAGAACTGGTATTAATGAGGTACAGCTAATGCCCAGTGTTAACAAGTTTAAAAACAAGCATTGGCATAGCCAAGAGGTCTCGCTTTTGGGACCTTATAAGTATTAGTTATGCAGCACAATAGCCTTGGTGCAACAACATCAACTGTTGCATGGCTAAACACTTATAAGGTTCCAAAGGCGAGACCTATTGGCTATGCCAATGCTTGTTTTTAATGTGGGCTTTTCCTTCTGTAGTGTCACCGATGGTACGTTCACCCGAACCTGTACAATTTTAGGTATTTGTAATTGTGTTGAATTCTTTTAAAAACTGCCATAGTTTATAAATAATAGACAGCTAGAGCAGGCCCGGACTCGAACCCTGCCCCAGTTACTAAGTCGGAAGCTCTGTATATTACGCCACATCCTCTCTCTAATGATGCCTCAAGGAGAGTGCATCGTGGTAATGCACTACATTCTTGCTGAAGTGCCCTTATTAAACAGAGCTGTTAATATTGGCCAATGAGAGGGAGTACACGGCCTCTCGCTTAAAGCGAACTGCTGCGTCAGAGCCATACTTATGCTCCGCTGTCACTTATCATCCCCAGCCCCTATGCAGTCAATGGTTGTTCAACTGTGTTTCTCTGGCAGAAAGGCTGCACAGACGGAAAAGCAAGCCCACTCACTCCTGCTGAGGGAAGCCGGCATTTCCTCCAATTGGGCCGTCATTCCCGCTTCAGGTCAGAGGTGGCTCAGAAATTAAACGGACAGATGAGCCCGTCTCCTCCTCACGGAATAAATTAAAAGTAACAAGCGCGTGGAGGAGGTTGCCATTTAGCTGACCGCACTTTGTACATGGATGCTGACAGGGCCACAGCTTATGAGGTGCTTTTTTCTAGCTCCTGAACTTCTTGGCGCTTTATCCTTCAAGCATGATTCCTAGGTTTGGAAAATAGTACTCAGAAATGTGTTCTTGAGGCCTCGTGTCCCAGGAATTCGATTTAAAGAAAAAAACAAGCTCTCGAAGTGCTAAGGCTGCAGCGCTCATCAAATAAACAAGCATTGGCCGCGCGCGCGCCTCAAGCTCAAAGTTTAAAACAAAAAAGCTGCGAGACGCGCTCTGTGGTGGGGGTTGGGTAGGGGCATTGAAGCGAGGCGCATGCGCTTGGCCGAGCGAGAGGAAAGCCATATGGCGCCTCTGCTCGTGCCTATGAAGGTGCTCGCCCTCCAGATGGCGCCTCGGGCGGTGAAAGCTGCCGGCTGCACGCACATAACCGCAAGCTTGAGGCCAGCAAAAGCCTCTGGTGGCACTTTTAAAAGCCACTTACTAAATGTCTCGAAGAGACAGCTCATGCGCTGTCTCAGGCGAGACCTAAAAAAACATCTGATTTTCTAGCCTCTAGGCAGGGCCGGCGCTAGGCATGGGCAATGTGGGCAGCTGCCCAGGGCCTCGCGCTCAACTAAAAACAGGGGTCCCCGCTTCACTGTGAAAGTCCACATTTTCACAGCTAGCCCACCTGCTACTTCAGGGCCCACTGCCCCACACAATCACACTACAAATGGGCGATGTCTCAACCTTTCTGTTCAGGGTGTGATGGCATTCCTGGGGGTGCAGGGGTGGGGGGAGGGACAAACAACATGGGGAATGCACAGCAGCCAGGCCAGCAATTATCTTGTCTCACAGTGTCAGGGGCGAGGCAACACATCTGTTAAGTACCGGCCATTGCCATTCTGCATATTGTTTCTAGGCGTCAGAAGGCCCCTTTGTTTCCAGGCCCAGACAGACACAGGTAAGGAGAGGTGGGTGAGGGGAGGAGGGAGAAATCCAGATCAACTGGCTTTAGTTAACTTCTGCATCACCCATTTATCTGATGGGAAAGAGCATTTTAAATTAATGTAGAGCTGCCGCGAAATGGTTACAGCCTCAAGGCTCAGGGGAGGGGACCCCTTTCCCTGGGCCTCTAAGCACTAGAGCAGGCTGCAAGGTCCAAAAGTGGGGCCCCCTTTGTTTGTTCCCCAAAAAAGAAAAACACTTTTGCTGGAAAGGTTGTCTTTTTTGGGGGGACATTTTTCACTCCCAAAGTGCTCCCTTGGGGGGGGAGAGAAATAAAAGGTTAAAAATTTGAAAAATAACTAAAGCAAGACAGAGTGGGTCGAAAAGGGGCGAGATTGATTTTATTCAAACCCAAAACACATTAGCGCCACTTTACAGAGTTTTCTAGTGAAGCGCTACTTTGTTTTCATGTCTTTCTCTGAACAGCACTGTTTTCCCTGGGTGGGGAAGTGCACCAATCCTGGATGTACTGCAATACCTGTTTGATGGGTGGATTGGAAAGCAAAATTCATACCGCGGCTCTGTATTCATGAATGTGGCCTTGTCTTTTTAAACCATACTGCTTATGTTTTGTAACGATATAAGCAATGGACATTGAAACTGGTCTCTTCCGGCCCTGTAGTCATGTCCTTAACTTTTCATGCAAAAGCACTCATTGATTTCAGAATAATAAGTGCAGAAGCATTAAGGTAACCAATTGGTTCCTTCTTACATTCCACTTAATCTTGCATTCCCTATGAGTGTTTGCTTTTTCCAGGATGTTGTCACTTTTATTTTAGGCAGCATATTAGTCTAGTCAAGTGCGTGATTTGAATTGAGTGGCATCCAGGTATTTATAGCGGGGCACAATTGGGTTGTAGTTGAAGGCAGTGCGGGTTTCTCTCAGTGCGGCAGTATGGTGTTCAGTGGGGAAGGTTGTGGCACTATGGCCGGAGCTGCTGACTTGGGAACTGGGAAACCAGGTTCAGCCTTCATAACAGGACCACTCTCCTGAGGGAGCACATTTCCGTGCTACACCTTAGAAGGCCCCGCTAGACCTTAGAAGCCATGGCGTTTCAGAAGCAGCAGGTGGACCCTAGCGGTGGCAAGTGTGGGTTAACCTTGAAGGCCCGTCCACCACAAGCCCTACTGAAGTTCACCTCAAGTCTTTTGGGGAGGCCTATGAAGCAGCCACCCTAGAGCGACAGTGACTCTGTCACTAAGGTCACAGAACCCTTGAGCAGGGAGGCTCTAGGCCAGTGTGACCGGTGCAATCGCACCCGGTGCTGACTTTAGGTGGGGGCGTCATGTTTCCAAGTATATTATGGTTTTAAAAGCGCTGCTGACTCCTTCCTGGCCTCCAGCAATTTTCGTCAACAATAAAAATGTCATGATAACTCCGGTAATTAATGTTCTTCCTAGAGAGAGATGAAGTTTTGTCAAGTGGAAGTTTTGACTCGTGGAAAGGTAGCGCAGAGGGTTAATGTGCCTGCTGCAAAGAAAAAGAACCATGCAGATCACAAAGTGTACATAATGTAAATAGGTCAGTAGGTTACTGCTTCTGTCAGTGAGATCCTTTTATTACTTGGAGTGTATTAGTCAAAATTCTAGCAAAGAACAGTGAGCTATTAACTGTCATCTAAGATCTGCATACAAACTGCAAGGTATAAATTAGAGGGTTATGGTTTTTCCTCCAGTCTTTGGTTATCTTAATGTTGCAAAAAGGGTTCATTTGGATAGAATTCAATTCTGGTTATTAAAGAGAACCCCCAATTACGTTCTAAATTCAGTGTTTGTGTTCCTCCAGACCAATCACTAATAAACTATAATGCCTACTAGTATGGTTGTCGTGTGACTCCTACACCTTGTAGTCCTTTGTCTTATGTAATATTTCCTATACAGTGATTTACACACGTATGATAGATTGTCTCTGTGTAATGTGTGTGATATAAAATTCTCTGACACCCTACACTGCAATCAGTGGCGCTGTACATCAAATTAAATGCATCTGAGCGAGAGTGTGGTTATCGAGACTTGAAGGGCACTGTTAAAGGCTGGCAGTGAGGGAAGGACTCCACCAGCGCTAATGCCCACCACATCCATTTCTACAGTTCTAACCCCAAATCAAAAACGTTGATTTGAAAACCCCTGAATCTGCAGCATACCTTCAAGTCAATGTATGATTCAGCAGTGGTCTCAGTTGTCCTAGGTCTTTTTTTTATTTATGTATAATCTTAATTTGTTTGCAACGGTGTCTTGTGTAACTTTGTATTATATTTTATTATTATTTATATTTGTAATGCGCACGAATCATCCCCGGGAGGATCTCTCGGCGCTATATGTGTTGTGTTTTTTACTTAACATAATTCTGGCAAGCAAAGAGCCCAAACACAAAAAAGATTGTCCTACGACTCTTAGCATGTGCGTGTGGGATACTGGTAAGAAGATTTATGTCAAAACAAATTACTAAGTATTAATGTCATCCGAATAAGGGCACAGAATGATAAGGGAGCCTTTTGAAATTTGGGATTATATCCATGTTGTGAGAGGTTTTCTCTTGTGTGATTTTATATTTTGAATGATCCTGCTCCTCATTACCTCAACAGGATCTCTCCGCCTTTATGAGACAGAACTGGAATTTTTAATATGTACTCATCTGGAAACAATCATCTTTTTGAGACCTGCAACTAGCTTTTCCATTCAATGTGGCAAATGTAATCCATTTATTACAGTTTTAAAATATATGGACTTATTTAATTTGCATATTTATCTTGTTGTCCTTGTTACTGATATCCACGTTAGGTCTCTTCAGTGATGCCTAATACAATCAATAGTCCTGCGTATTCACTTCTTGTGTTGTTCATGCAAATTAGAGGGGCCTCACATCTTCCCTTTCTCCCGAGGCCCCAGAAGTTCCAGGACCGGCCCTGCCTCTAGGGACATATATTGGTCCTCAGCAAATGTAGCCTTCCTAGCATACTTGGCTGGGAGGATAAGTGAGTTTTGATTTTTTTTAAATCCTTATCTTAGGTATTTTACCGGATTGGATGGTTTTATGGTCCGACCTCAAGTTTAAGCCAAAGGGTCAAACACATTATCTCATGTCTCAAGAAATAGGTTTACTAGGATCTGATCCATCAACCCCGATGCCACACCTCTAACTATATATGTAGGGCGTACTCTATTAATGTACCTGGAAAGAACTAAGGCCATCCTGAGTTCAATGTCTCACATGGGGTAGCAAGTAAGGAAAAGAAAGTAACAAGTGCCACAATGAATAGGTGGATTAGGCAAGAAAAACCCAATCAAATGTTTCTATGCGACAGATGGCACCAGGGACACTCCACAGAAGTTCAACAAGGGTGGTGTCGTCATCACGGGCTGAAGGCTCAGGGGTCTCGATTGAGGAAATATGTAAGGATGCCACTTGCCCTACGCCTAATACTTTTGTTTCTCATTATATATAGATTAGATTTGAGCGATAATCTTCATTCCCGAAACAAAGTCCGATGAGTACAATCCCTCAAACCCGCCCTCCTTCCTTTTTTGGCACTTCCAATATGAATTTGCTTGATAATGGACATTACCGGTAAGTAACGGACTTGTTACCTTTACCCAGGATTATGTGAACGCGCTGCAGGTTTCTTTACTGTCCTGCATGCATATTCTTGAACCGTGACGTTTATTGCTTGCCCAGCTGAGCATCTAAAATACCGAAGGTGCTTGCCTCTCGACTCGATAGCACACCGTTAGTGCAAAATACCTGCTGTAAGCCACCACCACCTAGTGGAATTTGCTAAAATTGCAGTTTAGCTTTTTGTTTTCTAAATAAGTGTTTTATGCAGCGACGGTCATGGTAGTATACTTTTCATTGCACCATGCGCGATATCAAAATGTCTTCATGGTAAGCAATGTTATAGCCCATTTAAAGACAGAGCCATGGAAAACGGAACTAGCGCTAGCACTAGGATTGATTGTTGCAGAGCATCAGACTCAAAGTCTCTGCTGGCTCCTGAGCCTCAGAAGCACGAAAACTCACCCTTGCAACCCCACGACAAACAAGCGTGCGCACCTCGCGCTAAAAGTGGGAGGGGTGGGGGGAGTGCGAGAGCACACAAAGCGTTTCCTTTGCGGGAGCGAGCCAGGGGCACCATGTGTTTGTAAGTTAATTACAAACATATGGTGTCAAGCTCGCTCCCGCAAGGCAATCACCACACGTGCACGCGTTGCCATTGAAGGCAATGGAACACGTGCACGTATTCGGCTGAAAAGCCGAAGCGATTGCTAAAGGTCTTTTTGCCTATGTAGCGCACGTGCGCTGCTAGGCGAGACCTAATGACTAAATAATGAAGTAATGCTATCACAAAATGTGCCGAAATATGTTGCATAATTTGCCTTTTCTTGCTGCATAATTTACTCTGCCCTCCTGCATAATTTGACCCTGCCCTGCTGCATATTTTTGGTGGCCTTGGTCATAATTCCTTGGTGCCACTGTCGATGTAGCTATCATTTGAATGATAACTTTTAAATGTTGAGGTAGGAGGCAATCGACGACACCTCAAATACTTTGGAAGCTATTATCCTTATTGGAATCAGCTTGACAGTGAGCGTCAACTTCCCTGCAAGTGACAATCTGTCATCTTCAGAATTGCAGCAATCTCTTGTGTATGAAATGCAACAGATAGTTAGTGCTCCACACATCCAACAGTCTGCCTTCCTAAGGAAATAATTCTTCCGGTCGGTCTGTTGTCCTGGAATGTTGCCGGTCTTTCCCACAAATTCTCAAAGCTGCTTTTTGTGAGCTGATTTCGAAATACCCTAGATTGGCTTTCCAGGGTATCTGGCCAATTAAAATATTCCAGCTTTATTGGTATTTTGAATGAAAGCCGACCACGCCGAGGGCGTAGCATAGCTGTGCTGCCAAATGATGCTCACCTCCCAGGGGTTCATTTTGTCTTTTCCTTGTATTTTAGCAGTGGAGGTAGGCATTGCAATGAATCACAATTACAGCATGTTCTAGTCTTACCAGCTGCTATTTGCCAGCTTTTAAAAGCAACACTTTGTTGCTTAGTGAGACCTTAAAGATGCGAAATGAACTATGTTCTCACTAAATGGAACAAAGTGTAATCTGGAAAAGAAAGCAAGAATTCTGTCCAGAACATGATCTTATGATAACACTCTGTTCTAGGGCTTTAAGTGGGCAGGGTCCCTCCAGGTCTCAGACGCGGATGTCATTTAGGGGTGGCCATAGGTCTCTGCTGCGACCCCTGGCATGTCCCTTGTGACCCCCGGCACTGCCTTTGTGACCCATAGCGTCAGCAGTGACAAAATCAGTGGCAGGAACAGAAGCAGCTCGTCCTTCTGGACATCGGTGGGAGCTTCACTCACCTTTTTTTGTCAATTTTTTATTATTCTAATAGTGAATAATATTGTGTTATTCGCTATTAGTTTGCTAAATCAATGCAGTACAAAGAGTTGGAATATGGCTTTCTCTGGCAGCTGAGTTAAGTATTTTTTTTTATGTGTGTATGTTGTGTGCGTGCTTGCAGTTCTGAGTGTGTTTATGTAAATGAGAGTGTGTGTGTAGGTGTGAATGTGTGTACATATGTAGGCAGGTTGTGTGTGTATGTGTATGTATGAATGTGTTTGTATGTATAAGAATATGTATTTGTGAGTGAAAGTGAGGGTCAAGGGGCATGTGAAGTCACTTCCGCTACCACTGGCATTTTGGTGAATTGACTTCCATGGTTTCAGACCCTGTAGTAACTAAAATCTAACATTATAAAGGGTCCATATCGGGCACTTTATACATGTCCTTGACTTTAAAAGTGAAAACCCTGACCAATTTCTGAACAATTAATGTAAAAAAGGTTAATGCAATCCATATCAGCGATTTAGTTCCTGTTTATATTTCATATGTTTTACTTCGTCTGGCTGTAGTCCCGAAGAGTGTATTTCTGTATTTTTTATTTGTGTAGCATATTACTCTTGTATAGTGCGTACTTTGAACTGAGTCACCTCCAGATGTTTACCAAGGGTTCTCGAGTTGAGACTGAAGGCAGGGCAAGTTTCTCTCTGAACCTATAAGTGGGTCAGAAGATTGTTCAGAATACGTGACGATCCTATCCTTGATATCGCTACAATGCGCACAGGGCAACGCTGGCGTGTTCCAGTTGCAGTTGTGATTCTCTGGAGGATTCGCCGAGTGAAGAGAATGCAGAGTTGTCAAAATATTACCAAGGCGAAAGCAAAAGAAAATGCAAGGTTTACAGGTGAGTGGGTGTGTGTGTGTTGGGTGGTGAAGTGAAGGAGATGGGAGAGCGTGCATTTAGGAGAGAGTGAGATGAATTGTAAGACATGCAGATGGAGGAGATGTGGAGAGCAAAATGGCGTACATGTTTAAGACAGAATGAACCTCACAGGAGTGAATGAAACTCTGAAGACCACTACCTCCTCCACAGGACTCAGTAAGTTTTAATTCAAGTCTCAGAATTTAAGAATGAAAACATTTTCAATAGTAATGTTGTGGTTACTCTATCTTAAACAGCTAATAACCATTGACAAAGTCAATAGTCCTGGCTGGTTTTAATTGTATATCAGTTATTGTGCCATAAATCTGGATGCAATAGCTCAAAGTGCAGAGAGGCACGAAAATATCAGTCGGGTGGCACACTACGGAAATCACAGAAATTTAGTTTACGTGGTTAAACCACACCCTTAATTACAAAGGCCATGCCCCTTTGAGTGGAGAAGTGTGGCTCAATGGTTAGAGTGGCAGAGGTCTGGCCTGGACCAGTGTTCAATTCCCGCCTTGGCGGGTCTTGGGCTCAATTT
Source organism: Triturus cristatus (assembly GCF_964204655.1). Taxonomy (NCBI): domain Eukaryota; kingdom Metazoa; phylum Chordata; class Amphibia; order Caudata; family Salamandridae; genus Triturus; species Triturus cristatus. Next base: position 1,532,113,846 of record NC_140591.1, read on the forward strand.
CCCCGGACCCGATAATTCTCGCCTTGGTGCCTATTCTAATCATGGGTCCCACTCTGCAACTCTGGGCAATAGCTTGCTTAATCTCCACAACGGCCCCAAAAGCGCAGGGGATGCCTGGCTGCACCTTGGGGGTGCCCAGGAGTGGGTACTTCACAGGGAAAGGCCAGGAAGGGTTCCACAGTGGTATGTGCACAGCACCAGAGACCCTTTCGGGGTGTGCGGAGCGCTATATAAATGCACTACATTTACATTTTAGAGACCCACCCTTCACTGACTTTATCTCACTTGAAGCCCTGCTCGGTTCAATCCACTAACTTGTTCACGTAAGGGGTACTAGTGAACCATTGCATTGAAAAATTGTTCACTCACAAAATTAGTTTGTGTTTGATTGATAGTCCATGTGCACCAGATGTGCAGGCTGTCTAAACAGAGGGCAGTCAATCTATTTATAGCTGAACTTATCTCAGGACATTTCTCTCACTGCTTAAGTTTGTCATTCTAAAGGCTATCTCATCTATGCCTGTACAGACTGAGAGCACATTGCATATTCGCTTGCATTGACGCATTACATTATTTTTATACCTGCAAAAGGTTTAGCACTATTTGAAAGAATGAAAAACATTTGCAGAGAAGGGGCTTGTCTGCACTCAAAGATCATTTTCAATTCTCTACAAATATATCAGGTTAGACTCCCCACCTTGCGCGTGTTACAGCCCTGCCGTGTTTCCCAGATCCAGGTGTCATGTGCTGCTTCAGTGCAGGTTTTGTCTTTTATTTCTAAGACTTGTCCTCTTGTTAGTTCCTTGATAGACATAGACTAAAAGTCCCAAGATCCAAAGAAAAAAAACCTGGACTGGAGCCGCTCATCATGCATGAATCTGGGAAGCTTGCCAGCTATGGTGTTACTTCATGTCAATCAAAGAGTTGCCAGTTATTACTATTTGACATGAGGTGTGATGGATGGCAACCTAATTCATTCGGGTTGTTGTAGTCTTAGTTTACTTTACTTGAAATATTTGAAAGTGGAAGGCCCAAGACTGATAGAATGAGGGGTCTGAACAAGTGTTTGCCCTCCTGAAGGGTCCATGCTGCCTAACCCTTGACCTTCGACCTAAACTCTCTGCTCAAATGGCCTGATTGGTAGTGACTTCCGTTTTGAGGCCAGCACCACAGTAACACAGGGATGGATGGCGGAGCCGAGGTCTGGCTCTCTGTATCGGTTACCAATCAATGCCCTCCCAGTATCCAGGGCTGCTGCTCCCGCTTTACTCCGTGTAAACACGGCTCGAGGGCGGCACGAGGCCAGCTCCATGGCTCCAGTGGACACGACGAGGCCACGGCGCAAAGCGTGCGTCCCCGGAGGATCATGGGAGATGTCAACTTCGACCGCACACGGAAGCTGAGGCCCGGCACGCGACTTCTCGCCAGCCTGCCTGCTTCTGTGGGTTGATGCCGAAGTGTTAGCACGCTGTGTGCACACGACGGAGCTAGAAGGTAGCGGGTAGCACCAAGTAAAGCCAAGGGAGCAAAATGTAACATAATGTTAAACTAACTAGGGTCCAACATGTAAACGAAAGAGAGCTCCAGCTACCACCCCAACCATAGGTACATTTCAACACTACAGAGCTTTCACGGGAATGCATTTTTCAACATGTTGTATGCATGTATGCTATTTCAACTTGGCAGATATATTTTCGGTATTTTAAAGATACGCTTTTCTACTGAAACTCTAGAGGAGTGTGCTCATTTTACTGACATACACATATGGAATTATATGTACTGTTTGGATCGATTCTTATAAATTGTTTGCTTTTTATTTTTTAAACATGCATACAGAGTCTATAGGGCTTGTTTACAAGCCCCTTGCGCAGCCGGTGCGTCACTTTTAACATGGTAAAAAGTGATGTACGGGCGGTGCAAGGGGTATCTAAAAAAAAGTGCGCGGCACAGGCCGGCTGACAAAATGTTACATCCTGTGGGAGACAAGTGCTAAACATGCATTTTGACATCCTGTCACGTGAAAATGGAACGAGATATGGTCAAGTGCGGAAGTGCTGATTTCAGAAAGAAAATACACATCTTTCGACCTAACCAACATGTGTGATCCTGGACGATTTATGTTATAAACCCATGGTCTAGTCACTCAGCTGTCAAAACTTGGAGCTAGTAGGGGCAAGCAGAAAGCGAGCATCGCGGTCTTAAAAACACGGCCTCCTGATGGGGAAAGCGACTAGAGGCGATCTGCGGCAGGGTCTTGTGCTGTACAACTGGCCTCACTCGCTGGCTGTGCCCGTTGTTCTAAGACAAGGGAGGCTCAAGCGCTCTCTTGAGTACACGTGTTTCCAAGCAAGCAATGCCAAAAGGAAGCTGCCATTTCTGCACCGAGCTTGCAAAAAGCATTAACAGGGGCAGAGGGGTCAGGTAACAGCACGCGATGCATTTCTACTACACACTGGCTACGCCATTAGAGCGATCCATACACACTATTTCTAAGCAGTGAAATGCGTTCAAGTATTAATGCATTCAGTCGTAGCGGCTCAACCCTCGCCGAGCCATTGTAGAGTATGTTTCGCAATTGCACAACGAAGCATCATAGCCAGTGGAAGCGGCGGCTCTGAAAGTGGATAGCCATTTTGAAGAAATACACACAGCACGCTTGGCGATACATGTCCCAAAACCAGCTAGCCAACAGCGCTTGCAAATGTAACATCGACCACGCAGAGGAACCTCCCCGGCTGCCCTGCCCCCGGGGCTGACAGCGGGCTGGGGAGGTGCACACTGCCTGAAACGAGTGCCCTGGAAGCAACCCGAGGTCCTACCTGGTGCCTTTGTCGCCCATGGCCACTCCTGTCCGCCTGACACTTGTTAGGACCCGGCCGGCGGAGCAGGGGCGGGGGTCGGTGAGAGCGGCTCCCAGCGAGAGGGCGCAGCAGCCGGGTCCGCCGAGGGATGGTCTCCGCTCCTCGCTAATTAATTGATGCCGGCTTGTCAGTCACCCAAAGTCCCCTCGCCTTCAGCTGTCGCCCTCTCTTCCTCTTCTTCAGAACAGGAAAGCAGCGCCTGTGCCCGAAGTACCCCGGATGGGGGTGTCTGGGCGCACCCGTGTATTTTATTTTCCTGATCTCTGTGTGTTCTGATTTACGTGAGAGCGGCTCTGGGATTAAAGGCGGCGGCAGAATGACAGGGGAAGAGTGTAGCGCCCAGCTACCGAGGGGGCGGGGGTGGTGTTCCAAGGAGCTAGCTGCATGTCAGTTAGCCTGCCCCATCTCCCCACAGCCCCGGCGCGTGCGGGATCCTGACAGGCTGCCTCCGGTTCCTGTGGAGACCCACCCCAGCACGGCTCACCGCAGTACTGCCGGCCCCTTCTCTGCACAGCCTCACAGCTCTCGGCTGGCGTTCCAGTTGCTCTTTCCTGTCTGTGCACGACTGTCGCGAGGCTGGTGCTCCCAGCAGTGTGTGTGGTCCATAGTGGGTCGTCTGGGGGTGAGGATGTCCTTCCCAATCTCCGCTCAATTTTCTTTTTCAGATTATATCTTTATTTTTAGATACGTTTTACACCTTTTTTCCAAGTGCTCCAAATAACAGGTGGTCACCTAACACGCGGACACTTTGAGTTTTATGAATATTAACTTGCTTTGAATGTACATTTACTGTACCTCAGATGGATGTGAAAGTGACCCGGCCGTGCAGAGATTAAATCTTGTGATCTACAGACCCCACCACGTGTGAACAGGAGCGTTAGCTCGCTGATCCGCTGTGCTGGATAAGGGGATTATATGTAGCCATACTTTAATAATCGTGTTATATAATAGATGCCCAGAGCAGTCCTTTTTACACTGTAAGACCATCTAGTTTTGTTCTAGGTGGACGTTTTTATTTTTTTATTTTAGGAGATTTATAGAGCAGCACACAACCCATGTATGGCCACTAAAGTCCTCTTCCGTAAACAGAAAAGTGTCCAAAAACCAAGAAAGTTCAAGGTTACGTAAAGCACCTTGTGCCATACATTACTATTGCAAGAGGACTTCATGGCACTATAGAGTAGCAAGACCAAAGGCAGAGTTCCGTGGTCATGGAACACCAAGATCACTTGAAACATCCTGGTTGCATATGCCAGAGGGTATTTTATTCCTTATAATACAAGGTCAGAGGGTGGCCACCTCTCGCCAAATTATTATGAACTCTGTCTCTAGTCTTGAACTTTTCACCTATAAATCACTGCTTCCAGGTGTGTTAGTCTAATTAGTTCAAAAGAGTGTTCCTAATTACGTAGAGCAGTGAGCTTCAAACTGTTGAATGCTGTGCCCCCCTGTGGAAAAAAAAATAGTCAGGGCCCACCCCAGAATATTTCACACGTATTCTAAAAAATTGGCAATGTTTAAATATGTCTAGACTTATTTAAACATTGCAGTTAACATGGCCGTTGATTCACTAAAATGTCAGGGGTAGCAGAAGCGACATCATATACCCTTTAACCTTAATGATGTCACAGGACCTGACATCATATGACCTTTGACCCTGCATTTGCACATAACCTTAATCCTGATGACATCACAATAATTAACATTGCTGAAGTTATATAATTGCATCATTAATATTATACATTCTGCTAGTGGAGAACAAAGGGTGGGGGCTTCTCTTCCCTGAGAAAATGTTGACAAAAATGGGCTTTGCTAGTGCATTTTAATGCACAATTTTCACGTACAGTTGCGAAAAAAGCCACAGGCTCTGAAAAGCACTCACTAAATATTCAGTCCTTTCATGATGTGCCAAGCTACTGAAATCTATCAGACCCCATGAGTACACCCAATTATGTTTTTAAATGTCCTATGGGTTCCCCCTTATGTAAAAAATTGCATCAATTGCTAGGTCCAGCATTTTGCCGTGGTGGCCCCTTTAGCCCAAACATTACATACAACATGCCAGTGCCATTTCCTAATACTGCTTCCCTTGCACTATGGAGGTCTCTTATGTGAAAGGTTATGTCTAATATGTCAAGGACCACATTTTGTCACAGACGGCCCCACCTTGCCACAGTTGTCTTCCCAAATGCCAAGAATTCCCTCCAATGTGCCATCACAAGCAATTTGCCAGAGGTGGCAACTAGGCAAAGAATTTCCTCTCGGAGGCCAGCGCTGGCATTTTTTAATGGGCGCTCCATGCCAAAATGTACCTACAGAGTTCCAGCGATTACATTTTGCCGAGGGTATCCCATATGCAAGTATTGCCTCCAGTATTCCAGTGCCAACATTGTGTCAAAGGTGCTTCTATGAGCCATGAAGCATGCCAGATCCAACAGCGGGTCTTCAAGCGTGACAATACATGCTCCCTTACATTCACACGCGTTCTATCATTAGCACTGACGTGCACTCATTCATTTTCACCTGCTTTCATGCACTCACTCTTACCTTGAATCACTCATTCTCACTCACTCACTCTTACTCTGACTCACTTATACTTACTTACTCATTTTAACACAAATACACACACACATATCCACGATCCCATATACAAACATACAGGCTCACACATATACATACTCTCTCCCCCATAACATACATTAAAACCATTTTATTTTTCTTATCTGAGAATGCCAGTGAAGTACCATATCTTGCTGCTCCACTTTTTATTACACGAATAGTGAATAATAAATTATTATTCACTATTAATGTACAAATTTTAATCAGAAAACAAGACTAGACTCTGGAAATGCAAGACACCGCTATGCTGTAGGCGCTGATATTGCCACCACTGAGGCCAGGGGTTGCAAAGGCAGTACCAGGGGTGGCAAGAGACAAGCTAGGGGTCGCAACTGCAAACTCTGGCGACCCCAAAATGACGTCCATGGCAGGTAAGTTCTATTACTGTTTTTAAAATGCAAGCAAATACATGATAGCCAAACACTATTCTGGTCAGGCAGGCCTTGCTAACGTGCAGATGGATCCACAGTGTGACTATTGGAAATAGGGGTGGGGGTTTTGAGAAATATTTGGAGTTCCTTCTGTTTTTTACACATACTCCCAAGTGGGATATAAATGACTAAAGATGTCAGTGATGGCCAGGTCCAGAGCTGCTCACCGCCGCTCATTCTGTCCACTTAAAACAAAGCACTTTTATCAGCATAATGCTTCTTTTGGCCAAAGCCTGGCTCTCCCCTGGAGTCACACATGGCCCCTCTAAGGGGGCCCACCACCCAGTTTGTAGGCCCTTGACCTAGCGGGAAGTGTTCACCCTACATGGACACTTCATTACTGTTCCTTGGTACGGCTGAAATCTTTTGTGGTGTCATATGATAAAAGTATGGCTACAAATATGTAAAAATAATGTGGCATCTGTACTGTGCACCAATATGCATCTAGTAATTTGTGTAAACACTTTTATATGTTGTTTAATGTAAGTTACTTTTAAAAATAGTTATAATTCATAATGAGTGGTAACATACAGAAACATTCCTACTTTCATGTAATGAACTACAGCATTCAAAAGAAAGCATGTTGCCATAAATGGTTACTTTCTGCTATTGGCTGTCATTTCAGGAAAGAACAATACAAACACTGAAAAGCAAGTTTTCATTTTCATCGTTGAAACACTATCTGCAATTCGACTGGGTATTACAATTTCACCTTGGCTGCTGGTTCTGGCGGCATGTAATGGGAAAACACTACTCAAATGTAAAATGTAATTACAGTTCAACAGCCATGTAATTTCTTTTTACAAGAGACCAACGATGTATGTAATAGGAACACTAGAGGCAGTTTTTATACAGGGATTGCAGTCTGATATGGTCCTAACCATGTGCAAGGTATGAGCCCCTCCCCAGTATTACACAATCCCTGCCCCCGCCTCACCGCTGCGTTTCAGTCTGAAGAGTTCAACCTATAGATGTTTGCTGAAATGGATGCGGTCAGGTTCTGCTCTCAGACTGCCTTGAAGGCATCAAGTCTTAGACCCTGGCTTCCAGGTGACCTGTCCCTGTGTTTCTGAAAGTCTATTGGTGAATCAGGGTTATGTTGGTTCCTGATGGGATTGTAACATGGAGCCAGGTTAGACCACCTGGCCCAACCTTTGCCCTGTACGCCTGTGGACAATGAAGAGAGTGTTGCATTTGAGATATAAACCAAAGGCCAGCAACACATTGCATGATCTTTTCACAATGTTGTTGACCCCAGCATCATTCAAGGTGGATGCTGGAGGGTCAGGCTCAGACACATCCATTCTGAGGGACATGGTGTTTCTTCTCTTGGGCCCGGTGCTCGTCAGGTGGGCGCAGGGGATAGGATCTTCACAACCAGGTGGTGGGTGGGTACCAAACACACTGAATTTACTAATGATGATCGCTGCATGTTTTTATCAACTGTTTCTTTTAAATTTAAGTTGGTGGGTGTTTACATTACATATGTTTTATATTATATGGTAAACGTATGGTGTAAATGATTTGTATAAACAGTAGCAATACTTTATAGTAGTGAATATACTGCTGCAGTAGGTACGCAATAGGGGGCTGCCTGGGGTTTGCAAGTAGTGCTTGCATTGCAAACAGGGGGTCAATGGTGGTGGTTTCAAATCGTACTAGGATGCTTGACAGTCACTCATAAGGGGGTCTCAACAAGCACTGGGCCTGCTTTTTGCAGTGGGGTAAGTGTCAGTCACGTCTTTTAAAGTGTCTCTAGAAGGACTGTTACAAGCGAGCTTCCTTTTCAGCTGACTTCAAGATTGTTTCTTTCAACAGGTTCCTTGCATGCTTTCACAAACACTCTCCTCCTGCTATATTCCTTAGAATCCTGCATTAAAACATTGACTTTGAATTAAACTTTTCATTTCCCCCTCCCACATTGATTTTGAATGCACCTCTCCTCCTCTTCTTCCTTGTGCACGCCTCTTCTGTATATAAACTACTCTAAACCGAACTGCCTGTCTGTCTTAAGCTTCTTTCGAAGCCATAAGATTATTAATTCCAGCAAGCGTTTGCTTCTCACACAGCTCCCCTCAAGTGATGACACCTAACTCACTAATGTAGCACAAAGAAACAGAAGTAGATGCATGGGAGGGTTCCCTTCAGCATGCAATACTAACCCCAGCAACCACTGGACGGACCATTAACACTGGGCTCCCAGATAGCGTGCTGCTCACTGTAAAGCACGTTAGCCCCTCGTCAGGGTTACTAAGCGCTATATAAATGCAATGGGTTTGTGTCTGATTGTAATATTGTCAAGTGTGTTGTAAGTGACTATTTCTATTAAACAATTTTTATGAAGCCTACAAAACACAGATTAGACTGAGCTAAGCCTTCTCACAACCCGTGTACTGATGCGAAGCCAGTTTGTGTGTGTTTGTATTTTTATAGTGCTTTCTATATAATTTGTGAAGTTTGCAGGTGCTTTTAAGACTCCTGAGACCAAGTGTAGCAAGGATTGTCCTAGGAGTGCTGACCTGTATGCAGGGTGTGGGGAGGGGCCTGTATTCCATGGCTATCCTCAAACTAACATCCATGACTTTGAGGTTGAAAGGTGAGCCAGCTGTCCTGGATGATTTCTACTTGTGTTCTGCCACCGCTACATAGATGATTCCATGGGTGGCCTAATCCACTGAGAAGCATTATTATTGCATTGATATATTTTTGTCGTCAGCACAAAACTTTTTACAAACAGGAAAAAGGTATCACCATTTCTAGAAAGTACTTGAAAGAGAGATGAGTAAAGTGCAATAAAATAGTAGTGCAAATGTAGCTAATTATAACAACCCCAGTAGTGACAATCACAGTGCCAATAGCAGCAAGAAGTCCAAACATACGGATGGAGCAGACTCTGGCCGAGTTCTTGCTCCCGCTCCCTAGTGAGTCAAGGGGTTCAGGTTCGCACCGGGGTGAGTGCACAAGGCTCAGAGACAGTAGGCTCTGGCATAGACAGGGGCCTACAAAACAGAATGAGGGGATGGGGCCCAAAACCCACTTGAGACCTTTCACACTTGCCATAGCTCCAGCCCACAGCATAGTTATACTCTAGAGCAGGGTTCTCCAAAGTCGGTGCTGGAGGGCCGGATCCATGCCAGAGTTTTAGGATAACTATATTTATCTCAATGGGATATGCTAAAAATCTGGCATGGATCTGGCCCTCCAGGACCGACTTTGGAGAACCCTGCTCTAGAGCGCCCTGGCCCTAGATCTTTCCCAACAAGAATGCTCATTCAAGGCAAAGGTGAGGTTTTAAGCATTTATAGAAAAGCAGGTGATCTGAGACAGAGCAAAGAGGAAGAAGACACTTGTTCCAAAGAGGGATGGCTCAAGCAGGGAAGGCAGTGGATAAAAAGGGAACGAGGGGACAACAAGTACAGCGACAGAGGGGAAAGGGGTAGCTCCAGAAGAAACAAAATGCTAACATGTGCCACAAAGGTACAGAGGTGTGGAGGGAATGACTGCACTCAGCACAGGGTCTCAATCAATATTCTCTTTCCCGCTGGAAGCAAAGGAAGCTCACCTAAGTGGGACGTGATGGAGGAGGGGGAGGGTTACTGGGAAGCGGGTGAGCTGCAGGGTTGTGACTCCCTTGGAGATGGGAGCTCAGATGATGCGGCAGGGTCATGTCAGTGCTGATACTGGAAGGAAGGCGGCATTTGCTTGAATAACCTTGCTTCACCCTCAGCATGGAGGAAAGGTGGGATGTTCCTAAGAACCTTCAGGAGGAAGAAGCAGGAAGAGGTAACCTTACTTATCTGGAGTGGAAAAGACAAAGATGAATCCAACAGCGCTCCAAGAATTGGGAGTGAGGCCGCAATGCAATTCATTAGATGTTCATGTCCTTTGTTTGCATCATGAAAAGTGTTTTTTTGCAATTACTCTTTTTCGACTTTGCACGAAATAGAAGAAGCTGTATTTTAGAAATTGGAGAAATAGGAAGGTTTTAGAAAACGTTATGGGATTGGGAATATTGGCTGTGCGATGAGCAGATTACTTGCAGAAGGCTGCTTCCTGTGTGTGGTAAATTATGTTCTAGTGGCTTCCTGGACCCACGTCTCCTGGCTGCACCACAAACCCAACTGACTGATCATAGCACTGCTACTGGCTGGGGTGCAGAGCTCCGGATTTTAGGATTTTTTTGTTTATTTTCTTAATGAATAAAGTGAAATATTTTCTACTCTGATTCTATCCAATAACAAAAACATGTGTGCAAAATGTATTGTTTGCGTGCAAACAACATGGTCAACATTGATGGAACCTTTGTTCCACATGCCTCCTTCCAAGTGCATGGTGAACATCAAAAATATCCTTCAAGTGCATGACGGACACTATAAAAAACCCTCAAGTGCATGACGGACATCAAAAATACCCTTCAAGTGCATGACGGACATCAAAAATACCCTTCAAGTGCATGACGGACATCAAAAATATCCTTCAAGTGCATTCGGGACATCAAAAATATCCTTCAAGTGCATGGTGGACATCAAAATACCCCTCAAGTGCATGGTGGACATCAAAATACCCTTCTTTGATATTGGTCTCTATTTTGCAGAATCTCAACGCCAAGTATACACAATCTTAAGCCAGAGGATATGCTCTTTAATGCCAAGGCTGTCCTCAGTGCACACTAGAGCAGTGGTCTTCAAACATTTTCAAGGCTCCCCCAAGTAAAAAAAAACTTAATCGGGGTGTCCTTAAATGATAGATTTTTCACAATTATTCCTTAGTATTGACAGCTTCAAACATTGCAATTATGTTCAGTTAACCTTTTATATGCTTAGCTATGGGCTGCCAGATCTCTATAAAAAGCAACGCTATCCACAGTTTCACCCTTTATCAGAATTGGGGTAGAATGGGTCTTTTGGGTTCTTTGGAGCCTCTGTCCCTCAGACACCTACTCCCGGCCAGAGCATGAGTGACGGGAGATACTGCTGATGGCCCTTTAAAGGGCGTCTCACTGCCATTCCCTTTCATTTTACTATAAACGCAGCACTGTTTTCAGCATGATGCTTCCATTGGCCAATATCTAGCGGGCCCCAAGATTAATTTACTGCACAACCCCTCCAGGGGGTAGGGCCCTCCCTTCAGTTTGATGACCTCTGCACTAGAGGTAGACACTCCAGGGGCGTTCACCCACCATCAAATCTAGTATGTAACTGGTGCTGCCTCGAAAAAGGGCTTGCTTCAAGAAATCGTCATTTTCTAGGTACCTCATTACAGGTTCTATTTGATTCAATATAAAGAATTGTAGCACTGTGAAACTGATCTGTGACCAGTCAGACAAATGTGGGCCGGCTTTAGGTTGGTGCGTTTGATGTGGCCGCACTAGGCGTTGACCTGGATGGGGGGACAATGATATCAGGAGGGTTGCGGGGGGGAAGTGGCACTGTGTTTAGCAAACACATATGATTTAAAAGCAGAATTCCTGGTGCATCCAGCTTTCAGGCAGAAATAAAAATGTCAAGATAACGCTTTTGATTAATGTTCCTGCTACAGAGAGAGATCAGAGCTTTAACTAAAGGCAGTTCTGAGTCGTCATACAGTAGCCCAGAGGGTTATTATGCCCGCTGCAAAGAACAGATCTGCATTGCATGTGGATAGCTGAGTGGATTAGTAAACCCAGCCTTTACCAGCACTTTGAAACAGTGAAATGTATGTGAGAGATGGCTATGGAGAGATGAGGAGCACTTTTGCTGGGTGGTAATGAGGACATCTGAGTAGAGGGGGTGCTAAAAAATATTGTTGCACTGGGCGCCACCAGCTCTAAAGTCGTCCCTGAGATTAACTTTACCTCTAAAAGTTTGTCATCATGTGAATTGACAAGACAAGACCACCAATTTCATCAAAGGGCTTTACCTCCTACTTTGACTGTTGGCTGCGCCTACTCCTAGGCACATATTTTTCTATTAGTGTATATCTTATCCACTGTAAGGATCCACCAACCCTCCCCATGTTTGTGGAATCCTTGATCTGGTGAAAGTTAGGAGGGCAATCAAACTCCAGATCCACACCTCAATCAGGGTGTGTGAAGAGCACTACTTACCCGGGAGGCTCTTAAGGTGCAGGGGGAAGGAGTGGGCCGCTCCGATGCAGTCAGTTGAAGAGCCAGGTCTTGAGGTGCTTCCTGAACTGCTGCAGTATCGGGCTCCGTCGGAGGTGGAGAGGGAGTTCTTTCCAGGTTTTGGCTGCTAGGTGGGAGAAGGATCTTCTGCCTCTTCTGGTCCTGTAATAGCATGGGATGGTGGCCAGGGAGATGTCAGCCGAGCAAACGTTTCTCTTGGGGGCGTGGAACGAGATTTGGTCATTGAGGTATTGTGGTCCGATGTTGTGGAGGGCTTTGTAGGCGTGTGTGAGCAGCTTGAACCTTATCCTTCTTTCGACTGGGTGCCAGTGAAGGTTGCGGAGGTCCTGGGTGATGTGATCGTGTCGTGGGATATCGAGGACAAGTCTGGCTGCGGCGTTCTGGGCCATCTGGAGTTTGCGGAGGAGTTTTTTGCTGATTCCGGCATAGAGTACATTGCTGCAGTCCAGTCTGCTGGTAATGAGTGCGTGGGTGATGGTTTTCCTTGAGTTAGGGGGGATCCACTTGAACGTCTTGCGCAGTATACTCGGAGTGTGTTGAAGCATGCAGAGGATACGGCATTGATCTGGTGGTTCATGGTGAGGAAGAGTCGAGTATGATGCCTAGGTTGCGTGCGTAGTCCGTTGGAGTGGGTGGGTTTCCGAGGACGGGGGGCCACCAGGTGTTGCCCCAAGCAGACGGGGTGGAGCCAAGGATGAGAACTTCTGTTTTCTCCGAGTTGAGCTTCAGGCAGCTGTTGCTCATCCAGGTGGTGATGGCTTCCATCCCATCTTGGAAGTTGCACCTCGTGGTATCGGGTTCCTTGGTGAGGGACAGGATGAGCCGGGTGTCATCGGCATAGGAGACAACGCTGAGCCCATTGTTTCTGACAATGGTTGCGAGGGGTGCCATGTAGACATTGAAGAGCGTGGGGCTGAGGGAGGATCCTTGGGGGACTCCGCATCTGATCTCTGTCAGTTCTGAGAGGAAGGGCGTAAGTCTTATACTCTGTTTTCTGCCTGAGAGGAAGGATTGTATCCATTCTAACGCTTTCCCTTGGATGCCGACCTCGTGGAGTCTTGTGGCTAGTGTGCGGTGGGAGGTGTCGTCGAAGGCTGCTGATAGGTCAAGGAGGATGAGGGCAGCTGTGTTGCCTTGGCTGAGAAGGGTGGGGATGTCGTCAGTGGCACCAAGGAGGGCAGTCTCGGTGCTGTGGTTGCTGCAGAATCCGGATTGGGGGCACCCAGGATGTCGTTGGTTTCTATGATGTGAGATAGCTGGGTGTTGACAGCCTTTTCAATGACTTTGGCTGCGAAAGAAAGCAGTGAGATTGGCCTGAAGTTCTTAAGGTCCATCGGGTCTGCGAAGGGTTTCTTTAGGAGAGGGTTGACTTCGAGACACTTCCAGATGTCAGGGAATGTGGCGGTCTGGAGGGAGCAGTTGATCGTTCAGCGTAGTTCGGGTGAGATAGCGGTGGTGGCCTTGTGGAAGATGTGTGGCGGGCAGGGGTCAGAACGTGATCCAGAGTGGATGCTCTTCATTGCATTTAAGGTGTCTGCTGTGGTGAGTGGGGTCCAGGGGAGAAGTGTCTGTTGGGTAGTGGTGTTGGGGGTGGGAGTTGAGGCAGTGCTATGGTCTTGGTCATCAAATTTGTCGTAGAGCGTCTTGATCTTGCGGTGAAAGAAGGAGCTGAGTTTGTTGCAGAGGTCCTGGGAGGGAAGGACGTCGGCTGTTTCGCTGTTGGGCTTGGTGAATTCCTGTAAGACGGTGAGGAGTTCCTTGGAGTTGTGGGCGTTAGAGAGAACCCTGTCATGGATGAAGTTTTACTTTGTTGATTCGATGAGTTGGTGGTGTGCTGTGATGGCCTTTTTGTGAGCGAAGCATGCTTCAGGAGTCTTACTGTTTCTCCAGGTCTTCTCCAGTCATCGGCAAGAGCGTTTAGATTCTAGGAGATCCATGGTGAACCAGTTAGGTTTCTGGTTGTGTCATCTCATGGTGTTCTGAAGGGGGGCTAGAGTGTTGGCGCAGTTGGGGATCCATTGGTGGAGGTTGCTTGCCGCTGTGTTGGTGTCTGTTGTAGTTGGGGGTGGAGTGCAGGTGAGGGTGGCATTGAGGTGTTCTTCGGGGACTTTGTTCCAGCTTCTGTGTGGGAGGCGGCACGTGTGCTTGTGTGCGGTGGGTTTCGTAAAGGAGAAGTGGATGCAGTGGTGGTCTGTCTAGAGCAGTTCTGAGAAGTGGCTGAATTAAATATTGTTGTTTCATTCGGCGAAGATGGGGTCTAGTGTGTGTCCTGCAGTGTCAGTGGGGGTGGAGACGAGTTTCTTCAGTCCTATGTTTGTGAAGTTCTCCAGGAGGGTGGTGGTGTTAGGATCGTGGTTGTTATCCAGGTGGAAATTCAGGTCTCTGAGTAGTATGTAGTCTGCGGAGGCGAGGATGTAGGGAGCGATGTAGTCAGAAATGACTTTGGTGAAGGGAGTGCGGCGTCCAGGAGGTCTGTAGGTGAGCGTTCCGCAGAGCGTCGTTATGGGGTTGGGCTGCATCTGAAAGTGGATGTGTTCGAGTTGGTAGTAGTGGGATGGAGGGAGCTTCTGTGGATGATGGCGAGGCCTCCTCCGGGCTGTTGGGGCGGTCTTTCTTCGGCATCTTGTAACCGTCAGGGACGGCGGTTGCAATGTCAGGTGCGGAGCTAGCGTTGGTCCAGGTCTCTGTGAGGAAAGTAACGACAGGCGTGTGGGTGTTGAGGGGTCCCAGATTTCTATGGTGTGTCTTGTCTGTGCAGGGAGCGCACGTTGAGGAGGATGCAGTTCAGTAGTTTGTGTGCTGCGTCCGGTGGGTTGGCTTCCTGGGTCTGGAGTTGGGTGAAGATGTGGCAGCAGTGTCGGCAGGAGATCAGGCCATGGCTGTTGCTCGGCATCGAGAGTTGGCAGTTGTTGTTGTGTCTTGGTTTGAGTACGTGGAGAGTGCTGGGGTCGTACCGGCGGGGGGGAGGGGTCAATGGACCAGGGTCTGCACTGGTCACGGACAGGCGCAAACAGGCTTGCCTTTGGTGCGCCAGCAGTGCACGGCCGCCCAGCAGCCACAATTAAGTAGGGGACGGGCATAGATTGAACAGCTGGGAAGCGGGGGCAGGAGCAACATGCTGGGGTTGAGGGGCCACCAGGGCAACAGCGACAGGGAGCACATGGTAACGGAGGCAGAGGAAAAAAGGCAGGAAAAGAAGGCAAACAGAAAAGAGGCAGACAGAAAAAGGCAAACAAGAAAAAAGCACACAGAGAAAAATCAAATAGAGAAAAGGCAAATAGAGAAAAGGCAAACTGAAAAAGGCAGACAGAAAAAGGCAAAAAGAAAAAGGCAAACAGAAAATGATGACACACACAGAGCGCACTAGCAGAGAAAGAGAAAAAGCAAATAGAGAAAAGGCAAATAGAGAAAAGGCAAATAGAGAAAAGCCAAACAGAAAAAGGCAGACAGAAAAAGGCAAACAGAAAAAAGGCAGACAGAAAAAGGCAAAAAGAAAAAGGCAAACAGAAAATGATGACACACACAGAGCGGACTAGCAGAAAAACAAGCTTTTCCACTAGACCACCAGGGATGAGGTGTAGGCAGGAGCATGCAGGTGAAGGAGGGCCTTGAAACACCTACCTGGCAAGGAGCTCGAGCGGCGCTAAGGGCAGACCCACAACAGTGGAGCTGTGTGGGGGGAAGCAGTGACTCTGACCGGGAGGTCACAGTCTCTCGTCGCTGCAAACCTGTGAACGTTTCAGTATGTTTTCTTCTTCTTTCTTCTTGACACCATTGTTCTAAAACCCTTAACCCTACTGCACAGATATCTTTATAATTTTTCTCAATTGCTTCTAATTTAATTTTGACATTTTGTGACAATTAGATATTTTGGAGCCAATTAAAAAAATCCATGGAAGAATGCACAAGATAGTACTACAGGAGTACTACTTTACATAATCTAAAATGCTTTTGTGAATAGATCCCCCATTAGTAAAAGTGCAAAGCCGATTCTGGTCCTTGTCCAGCCCCAGTAAATAAGGTGAAAAATCTTGGTGTTCTGTTCGATAACCAGCTCTGTTTTACTGAATAGATCAACCATATCACATCCTCAGCCGAGCGTTAGAATATCTCAAATCACATCGAGGGACATACCAGACAAAGGATTTCTGGAAGCCCTGAGGCCCAAGTCTGTGCAATGCCTTATGAACCATTCACAGAGCTTTAAATTTGATGCTCCCTTGAATGGGCAACCAATGAAGGTCCTTGATGCTGTTTGATATGGAGCTGAACTTAGGGATTTTTAATAGCAATCGAGCGCTATATTCTACAGAGACTGAAGTTTTGATTGCAGTCATTTATCTATTCCCATATAGAGAGCATTGCAATAATCTATCTTGGACAGAAACAAAGCAACTTTTATCATTTTCTGCTTATCCAGTGGAATAAAAAGGAAAAACATAGGCAGTTTTATTTCTTTACAGCGAAAGTACCCGTCAGGAAGAGAGAGCAGAAAACACCGACCCAAACACGGGTGGCAAAATTTAATTTAATGCACACTATTTACACTGGAACTTAGTATAGGCCCTATAGTTGGGAATCTTATTCGCCGTGAAGAGAGAAAACTACCAAAAACAGCCCTGAGGAAGTCATAGGGTGACTCACCAACAGACGAAACACGTTTTGGCTGACCTAAGAACTAATATCTAATTAAAGTAAAGGCCTAGAGAACATAAGGATGACTGGATGACTTTTATTCATGTTGATACGGGATTGCGTGTGCTCAGAAATTTGTTTCATTGATTCACATCTATAATTAGGGATGCAGGGTTGACATCTCCTCTCTGTAGAGCACCACACTGATAATTTAAAACCTTATTAGTTGTATACAGTGGACTGTGCACCTAAATCCCTCATTTTCCCAATAAAGTGTAACATTTACTGTCATTTTGTCAATCAATGGTTGTATGTTCTGCTCCCATGCTAAGTCTTGTCCACGGTGACATGGACTCCCAAATCTATAAAACTGCACATTACCACCTGTAGATCACTAATTTCACCCCAGTTCTTGGATCTTGAATGTGTGTTCGCAGGGAAAATGGACGATTTAGCCAAATGATATCTAGGCCTGTAACTTTGACAAAAATGCAAAAGATCTGGAGAGCCCGACATCTCTAGGTCTGCCAAGAAGTCAAGGTAATTGTCTGCATGGAGGGTCCATTCTATCAGAAATACCAGCATTTCAGTCAAGCCCACTTACTTGGGCATCGATCCACAGCAATTCTGCGAATGGTGAAAATGTAGGGTGAAAGAGACAGCCATGCCTTTTTCACTTCTAGATGGTGAAGAACTCTGATGTTTCTCCGTCCACTCGAATCTTGGCCGTCAATCCTCTGTACAGCAGTAGTACATATGCAATGAAGTTAGGTCTGAAGTTAGGTCCAAACAGTAAAAAGGTTCTTCCACCCCACTTAGTCAAACACCTTCTCCATATCAGCTAGCAGGACCACTGCAAGGCTATGTAGTCGCTTGGCCAGGGCAAGGGCATTATACATAAGATGGTTATTGTGGCTAGCGGCTCGTCAGGGCAAGAATCCTGACCGGTCCAGTCAGGGAATCACTGTGATCAGCCGGGTGGCAAATGATTTCATGATAATCTTGACCTCTGTATTGAGGAGAGAGACAGGGAGATAGCAGAACATAATTCCGTTGGACGTCCAGGTTTTGGGATCACCACGATGTGAGATGTGAAATCTTCAGTTCGACTAACCTATCAAAGGACACAATAGAGAACCTTAACCAAAAGCTGTTCATGTATAACTGCATCTGTGTTTTGCTACCAGTGACTTGCAAAGACACATGCAACTTGGTTTTCAATGTGTTACTACTCATTTCCAAGGGTGCAACTTGTCACCGTGCAGAGCCTCCCTTGATCTGAATGAAAAACAAGCCTATGCAATATCAAAAGTGTATGGATTGCACCGTCTTGGCATACAGCAATGCTGATCTGCAGCATTATGCTGGTTATTTTGACCATAGGGCATGTGCTAACATTGGGTTCACATATATTTGCACTCATATTAGCACATGCACCTATTAGGACCTCAGTTTAGTTAAGGTTTGAATCTATTGGAAGTATATGTGGTGTTAAGTAGCACAATCGTGCATTTAGAGTACAGTGACAAAAAGAATGCACGTGAAAAAATATAAAATTCTTTGAGATCAACCATAAAGATCTATCCATCCAAAAAATGCACTCTTGTGATTATGTATTGTTGATAGAGAGTCATTCTCTCCCTTCTGGAGTTATATGGCAAGGTTTATGCTTTTATGTTTACCATTCTCATATACCTTTCCATTAGTAGCCTCTATATCCTGAGGATTCTATTCCTTCTGTCTTGCATTCAAGGTTTCTTAAGAAAGGCAGTCTTGTTCTGCCCATTGTTGTTCTCTGCGTTGGCCACTGCTGCAGTCTCTCTTAGTGTCCTGCACAGGGTTGGGGCCCATTTACCTTCAACGTCTTGTTGACGGTAACTCTGGGTGGACTCCAGCATCTGCCTTATTTGCTATGACTCTGTTCTCCTTTCTTATAGTTCTTCTTTCTTGTCATTTGCTAGAGCCTCAATGGAATTTGAGCACCCTGAGTGTCTCTGGATTGAGGAACATGTGTTCGACCACATTCTCGAGCTATGAGATATATATTTGACTGTGGTTTCCTTTCTTATCTTTTTTTCTGGCCTCAAGGGTGTTTCACCGCCTGAGTGTCTCTGGATTGAAGAGCATGTCCTTAAGAAGTGAGGTATGATGTCTCAAATATTATTACGGTGTATGCGTTGAAACTGTCCCCTCCTACAATAATACAGTCTTTCTCAGATGACCACTGCAAACTGGATATTCGCATAAGAAGTCTAGACTTGATTAATTAAACAGACAAGCAGAGAGTTGCATCTTTAATAATTAATTAATTAAATTTTATATTTAATATCTCTCAGAAGTCTCTTGAGGAGTTGTGAAGGACAATTTTAATCTCAAAGATTCTCTTTCTAAATATTTGGAATTACAGTTCTTGGTTGAGAACCTCAGCCTCATCACACTGTCTAACAAAGATAGTCCCACTTCTGCCCACTGGATCCCATCCAGTGTATCCATGTTTTTGGACCAAGATCTCACAGCTATGGTTTTCTACTCATTGAGGCTATAATATGTAAATTCTGTGTACATTTAGGGATAGATCTGCTAGCTGAAGCAAGGGCCTGTTGATCGGTATAACCAGTGCAATAGTTCAGCTGTGTGAGGTCTGAGGCTGTAAGTTTTGTGGCAAAGATTTTCTTTAATTGATTGTATTTTGAAGAAAATCGCTTGGAAGGACCATCCTTAAAATACAATTTCTCTTAAAAATCAGGGTTTTGCCTCCAGCAACTTCTCCAAATGAACTATCTACCTCACCAATTTTAGGGCTGCATGTGCAAAGAATAGATTCAATAACAATGATCGCAAATTGAGCACGGACTTTTATTGAATTGCTTTCGATTTTTCAAACGGACCTATGTACTAATAGAACAGTTTGCAAAATACAAAATTGTAGTGGGTCACAATTAGATCTACCTCAGCAATACTCATGAGGTAGGTCACTAATTACAACCCACTACGATTGGCCGTGATCACAGGGATTGTAGCCTGTTGGAGTCAGCAGACCACCATGTATGTTTTTTTCTTTTTAAATGTAGCTAATTTTTCTTAGTGGAAAATGGGTTGCATTTAAAAAACATCTGAAGTTATGCATACCTTTTTAGGAGTAGGCCGTGGTCCTGCCACTGCCTACTTCTAAAAAGTGTTTTTTGTTAACATTTACAAAGAGGTATGGCTGCCCAGGAAGCCTTCCCATTTGCAAATGGATTACCACCTCCTTCAAATTGGTGGTAAAATATTGATGATTTTCAACCGGATATTGGTCGCAATACATTAATACATACCATGAGGAATCGACATTCGGAAGAGACGCACTAAAGACACTCCTTCCAAATATCGATCCCTTATTGCTTCCTAAACCCTTTAACGATTCAGAAAACTTTATCTGAATCGTTAATTGGCTTTAGTACATTTCAAAACAGTGTTTTCACGGTCGCAAATCCTTAGATTGACAGAATCTGAGGGTTTTGGCTGTTAAAACACTTTGTACATGAGGACCATAGAGAGGAATGGCTTCAAGGCTGGCCTGGGAACCAAAACCAGCCCTGGCAAACTGCTCGGCCGGCACGGGTGACGGGATAAAGGAAGGGTCAGGGGGTTGCGGCCAAGATGGTTGCTAGCGCCGGTTTTGGACGATTTTGTTACTGGGGGCTCCCCAGTGGCCCAAAACCAGCCCCCACTCTGGCGGCCAACCGGGGAAATGCCCAGTGCCCGCTACGGCCAGTCCGGCCCTGAATGGCTTAGATTCTTTTCACAGAATATAAGATTGTGAGATGTCTTGTAAATAATGGCGGAGGTGATGTTCACAGCTTTCGACCTCACCACTACTGGTAGGAGCAATGTGCTTGTGTCTTTTTCGAGGATGCTGCCAGCTTAATATCCTGACACCAGATGCTGTTCTGGACCTGAGCCAACCTTGTATTTCTCATTATGAAAGATGTAAGACCTCTCTGACCCCACAGTAATAACTATTGCAAGAAAAGGGAGGAAAAAAACAGGGACTCCTTCGGTGTTTCAGTCCTGAGCGTGTTGTTGGAATGTTATGTAATCAGGTCCAGTGTGCCTCTCTCGCCATGAGTCACCGCCTTTCAGGCAGCAGCAGGGAAAATCAATACGTCTGACACTCTGCTCACAATATTTAGGCCATTAAATAGCAAACGTGGCGAAGAGAACAGCAACACGTACCTCGCAGGTACCTTGGCTCAGGGGTAGGAAGCGGTCCAGATTATTTGAGCCTTTTATGAAAAAGAAACTGGCTCAGCACAGCACGATGCCAGAAAATATAAATAATACAAATTAGATGAGCCCAATAAGAACACCTTTAAAATAATATTCTTTTTATATAGTGCTTCATGTCGCTTCTAATAGCTGTATATTATAGTTGCTCTACGCACTGTACATAGCACACAATATTCTTACCCAGTTTAATGATGGTCAATATATAGAAGTACAGATGAAGTGAGGGCTCGGTAAGCCTAGCTGTTTGAACTCGTGACCCGGAAGTCATGCTGGTTTCAGTCTGGGTGGGGCAACTTAGTGAGCCCTACCTCCTGCCAGAATCTACAGAAAGCACGATGGCCAGGAGTACTGCCAGGAGTAATACTTTGGCATAGTTTGTAAGAGACTCTCTAACCTGGGTATGACCACATTACTTACCAGTAATCTTCATTACTCTGAACCCTCATCTTCCTCATCACAGTTTTTACATCTTGAAATTTCCCGTCTACCACACAGATGTTGCTTCGCTAAGGCCAGGTGCAGCCTGTAGTTTTTTGTCTGTCCCTCCCTTGGGCGATGCTCACTCTAGAAGTATAAAGGAAGTGCCCACCTAAACTACTTCCTGTCATAAGAAGTAGTTCTCAAAATCATCGGGATTGCTTCCCGAAGGAGGTAGAGAAATGTACGGACTCGCTTGAGTAAGACCTGGGCTCTTAGTAATGAAGATTCTAGGTAAGTGACCGAGTCTTTACCTCCTTGCTTGTCTTCCTCATTCTAGTCCTTAGAGGTTGAGGAGATACTCAAGCTGCATCAGAAAGAGGGGCAACTACAATACCCAGTGCCACACAGGGATCAGACAAAAGATTATAAAAAATGCACAATACTACAGTGAATCATTTCTTTCCTAACAAACAAAGGTAGGCCTCCTAAATGGCAAAACAGCAGATTAAGGGTCTGATTAGATCTTGGTGGACGGGTTACTCCATCACAACGGTGACGGATATTCCGTCCGCCAAAATATAAATCCCATAGGATATCACAGGATTTATATTTTGGCAGTCTGGATATCAGACACCGCTGTGACGGAGTAACCTGTCCGCCAAGATCTAATCAGGCCCTAACCTTGCCACCTGTGATGCTTCATGAAAGAGTAGGAAGATGCCCAGGTGGCTGAGTTGCAAATATCCTTTCTGGATGCTCACTTAAAGGCTACAACCATGAAGAAACACTTCTAGTAAATCGTCTTTGAATAGATAACGAAAAATCAATTCCTGCACTTTGATATGAGTCTGTAATGGCAAAATTAATCCAGTGGCCCAAAGAGGCCATCATAGGACCACACGCCAGGCTAGCTAAGCCAGAAGCTACAAACAAAAAGCACACCTCCCTGAAGGAAGCTGCCCCATCCAGATATATTGAGAGGGACCGCTGCATATCTAAGGTATGAACAGTGATCTCCTCATCAGAAGAGGGAGAGGGCTAAAAAATGGAGAGAACCAAGTCGAAAGAAAAAATAAAATCAGAAGGGATCTTAGGTATAAAGGAAGGAGCTAAGTGAAGGACCACCTTGTCCTAAAACAATCATAAGAAAAGGTAGAGAAGACAGCAAAGCGCACAACTCCCCTAATTAACGGCCATAACAAATAACCTTTGCTGTGCTTAAATTCCCACTCTATGTCAAGGCTCAATGGGGTGTTTTGAAGGGCCTGAAGAACCAGTTGTAGGTCCCAAGGTGAAACTAGAGAACATATACTAGGTAGTTGTAGAGAAAAGTTTTTAAGAAGGCGAGACGCTAATCTTGCTACATCCCTCTGGAACTCAAAAAGCTTGGATTGCAATCAACAAGCTCTAATCAAGAAGACAGCCAGACCAAAAAGGAATCCATCTTTCCTAAAATCCAAGATCTTCACTGGATCGCAGGAAGAACACTGTACACCTATAGAGATACATCAAGATTCAAAATGACGCCAATGGCGATTATAAACTTTAAGGGTCTTTAAAGGAACTGGTGGTTTCATGGTGGACCTTATTCGGTGTTTATTCGTGTCCCCAAAGGTCAGCGTTGAAAAGAAAGGGGTATAATTCAAACCAATTCTAGGAGGCCAACATGTTTCGGCCTGTGTTTAACCTGTAACAGGGCGTTAAGGCATTCTTCATGATCATAAACAATACACTCTGCCAACAAAATAAGTCAAAGAACTAATGAAGGAAATAAAGGACTGCAACCAGTGGTGAATTAAATGATGCTCATCTGCTGGTGGCAGCACCCTCTGAGAATAGGTCTGGGGCATCAGCTCTTCTGGTCAAGTTTATGGCAAAACCTTTTCATAGGGCAAGCACACCAAATCCCATTTCTGTGTTCCTGGGGTCAAAGCTTACTCCCAGCTTGAAAGAGAGACATCTGCTAGCAGAGTCCTGTCGCTGGAACACGGGCCTGTCTCAGTTCACTCTTTTGCAGCTCTGCTTGGAAAGTAAAGAAATTCTGAAAAAACGTACAGGTTGAAGGGACGGCTATTTATGAACATAACGTGTATTTGTAAAGTTCACGCTCACCCAGAAGGGTATCTTGGTGCAGACTATCAAATGTTCATTGTTACCCAACTCAATGATACTCATTTTACAGATTATCGACCTCAGAAGGATGAAAGCTAAGTGGACCCACTGGGATTTGAAGCTGTTACTATGAGGTCAAACACAGGCCCCCTTTAGTGGACGCATTAGTCCACTAAGCCACCAGAGCTGACCAATAAGGGCTCCTATCATGTTCAAAATCTGGGTGGGGTGTGGGGGCTCCTGCAATCAATGGCTGCCTGACATAGCCATGAAAAATAGGAGCCTCTCTTAAGAAGGTTCCTACTGGCTCAGGTGAAATATTTAATGAGTCTGAGACATCAAGCCACATCTTCTGCCGATGTAGATCAGGGAGGGGGAGTGAGCGGAGTTATGCACACACTAGCAGAGAATCGACTTGGAGACCATACTCATAGAACTCTGTAACCCTGCAGGAGGCCAGGATTGTACAAAGACTGGCCTCTTAGTCCAGCAGTGACCTGGGCAGTCTATCACAAAGCCCTCCACTCTGTTAGGTTGAGGCAGAGGTGTGGAACTCAGAATAGATTCCATCATGCACTCTAACAGACACCAACACAGTCCTCACACTCAACAATTACATTGTGTGCAAGCATTTTCCACACATAAATCATGCACATAGAAGTAAACCACTCTGGTTCATGGAGACTGTGAGAATTTTTACACATGGAGGCCATTAAGCATCTCCCTTTAAGCGAGACAGGAAGAAGGCCTGCCCTTTCATGATAAATCACATTGCCACCACTGCAGTCTCGCAAAGCCAAGATAGGGTGTCAGTAGCCACTCTTTTTAAGAAGAGTGCTCTTTGGGTGCCACACGACCTCAGTGCATAGCTCTGGGGCGGTGCTTAATTTGTAAATAAAGAAGTGCAAGAGCCCTCCTCAGGAGGCCACTGCAGCTTCAACCACCCATTTCCCCTACCAGCGTTGCCAATGACAGTACCAACCATTACACTCCTACAAGTGTGATATTTTAGACTTTTCCAGGACCCCAAAGGTATAAGAACAGCATGGGCGGCAGGTAATCGTCAATTTAAAGTATACTGAATTATTTTAACAGCTCTCAGTGACTCACAATTTTCAAGCTCACTGGGGAAGAACAAAAAGCTGCCAGAGTATGTATATGAAAACAACATAGGGCAGGGCAGCATATTTTCCGTCAAGGGCTTTCCGTCTGAACTTTTGACAAAAAAGAGATTCTTTAAAAGTCCTTGCCCCACACCTACACACTTGGGTCTTATATTTGCCTAGTTTGTGCTAAATATCCACTATTTTGAAACCCCCCATCAATGATGCCCTTGCACATTCCCATTTTTTCCGCACAACGTTCTATCCAATTTGTCATGTTTCATACATATGAACTTATACAGAGGGCCTCATTACGATGTCGGGCGGAAAGCCTCCGACCATCAGTTAGAGGCTTTCCGCCCAACATGTTAGGCTTACAGTTTAACCACCGTATTAGGATGATGGCGGTCGGAGTTAAACCTGCGAGGGGATTCCGACGTGGTTCCAATGGGCTCAAGTAGCCCATGGGTGCCTTTGAAAGGCAGCATAATCCCTTAATGACTGCAGTTCCGCCGTCTAGATTATGATGCCGGTTTCAAACAGCCATTCCCTGTCGGCCTTTCCGACATGGAAAGGCTGTTGGAAAGCAACAGTGGGAGCCCCTACCAGGGTCCCTTCCCCCCCTGGCCATCCGCAATGGGGCTTGGGTGGCACCAATGGTGCCCCCCTAAACATCCCTGCACCGTGTGGCAGGCAGCGCATGGTGCCTGCCACACGGTGCAGGGATGTTCACAAACATTCATTTTACAGTGGAAGCTTGGGCTGCGGGCTTTTTTCACCAGCCGCACACTCTTCCATTGGAAAATTTATGTTTGCAACCGCTCTATGGGCGGTCGAACATAATCATGTAGTCGGAACCTCTAAACCGCAACAGTGTCGGGTGAACGAAAGTCCGCCCGACATCGTAATCAGGCCCTTAGTGATCACAACACAATTGGTCCATTTACGTTTCTGACCTTTAACCACATGAGCACTATTGACATGAGCAGGTACTATGGATTTGGAGGTCACATACAAATGCCATGTGCTGCTTCAGTGCCCAACCTCCCCTGAGTCAGAGCTAGAGACACGGAACAGCTTCTGTGTTTCTCTGCATGCACAGAGGGGGCTGAAAGCAACCCCCTTCCCCATGCTTCTAAGGAAATCCCAGTAATACCTCTCTTGCGCTGCAAACCATCACAGGATCAGTGTGGAATTTGATCACATGGTGCATTCCCTAGACATCATGGTTCGTTTTTGTAGGTGGATGACCCTTAGACATGGACCTGAGCTGTCCTCCAACCCCCAATATTTTCAGACTTTTTGCACCCCTTGGGGGCAGACAGGGTGTTTACCCCTAATCTTCCCCCACTGGAGGGGCAATAAACACTTGGTAAAATCGTAAAAAATGGGGTTGGAACAGCCAACCAAAGCATAGGGTCATGGGTCCACCCCAAAAGGGGTCATTACAGTCTTTCTGCCCCCGCGATGTAAATTGGGCTACTTTCCCCATTCTGCCCTCCCGTGGGGAAGACGGAAGGCCTACTAGACACAAGCAAAAGTTTTTAAAAAACAGGGTGGAGGGGTGGCTCACCATGCTTAGGGTGATGCCCACACCTGAAAAAGGGACATTACAGTATTTCTGTCTACCCCTGAGCGCTGATGGGGGTGTTTGTCCTCAAGCTTCCCCCTCAGGGGCAGAAAGCCCATTAGCCACCAGAGAAAGAGGTGAGGGCTTCTCATCAAAGCACAGGGAACATTACAGTCTTTTTACCCTCACGCTGCTTCAGCAGCAGATTTGGCGGTTTGCCCTAATCAGCCCCTATGGGGGCGGAAAGCTCACCAGATTCTAGGTACTATTTTTATTAAAAAATAACCAAGGGGATGGGAGCTGCCCACCCTTGCGTCAGGACACGCCCACCTCACACCTCCAGGGGCTCAATACTGTTTTTCTGCCCTTGGAAGGTGGATTGGAGTTATGTCTCCAATTCAAACCCCCCCCTGTCACGAAGGGACAGAAAGCGAACCAGACACCAGGGAAGATGTTAAAAAAATTAACAGATGGGTGAGGTGTCTCACCAGGGCATAGGGCCGTTACCCAAACTCAAAAGGTGGCAATGCAGTCTTTCTTCCCCCATGAGTAGATTGAGGAGTTTGCCCCCAATCTGCCCCCTCGTGGGATGGGGAGGCAGAAACCTGCTAGATGCCAGGGATCTATATAAAAAAAAGGTGGTGGGGCCAGCCCATCTTGGTATAGAGAAATGACCCACCCCCCAAAAAAAGGAACAATACAGTCATTCCGTTCCCCAGCAACGTAAATTGGGTGTTTGCCCCCAAAGGGATGGGGGGGGGGGGGGCGGAAAGCTCACTACACACCGGAGATTTTACATTTGAACAAGACAAAGGGGTGCTTGTGTCCCACCCTGGTATAGGGCCATAGCCCATCCCAAAAGGGGCAAACTAGTCTTTTACCGCATGGAGGGCAGAGAGTGGGTTCCCCCCAATTCGCCCCCACGGGTGCAGAAAGCCCAATAGATAACAGAGATTTCAAAACAGCTCCACAAGAAACAAAAGGATAGGAGCGACCATCCATCCTGGCATTGGGACATACCCCACCCCTGAAGGGGCAATAGATTATTTATGACCATCTGGGGGGCAGATAGGTGCTTTGTATCAATTGGGAAGGCTGCCCCAGAACTGCTCCCCCTAGGGGGGGTAGATGACTTACTGAGTAGACACCAGGGATTTTACATTTGGGCAAAAA
Source organism: Triturus cristatus (assembly GCF_964204655.1). Classification (NCBI taxonomy): domain Eukaryota; kingdom Metazoa; phylum Chordata; class Amphibia; order Caudata; family Salamandridae; genus Triturus; species Triturus cristatus. The sequence continues at coordinate 1,532,141,166 of NC_140591.1, forward strand.
GGGGTGTGGGCATGCCACCCTTTCATTGGGCCATGCCCCACCCCTAAAGCCCTTTACGAGTCTGCTCTGATTACATTTCAAAGGGCTCTGCCTGCAGCACACATAAAGGACGGACCCTGACACCAGGCCTGGCCTTGCCTTTGTCACTTTAGACAGTTTGGAGCCAGGACAAGGATAAGGGAAGAACTGACCATGCCCTGTTTTGAGGGTAGGTCTGGGAATTCCCCTCACAGAAGGCTGGCACCAGATATACAAGTGTAACCTTCAGAACCCTCCTGGAAAAGTAGAAGGATTGCCCTGCTGCCAGAAGGATTACCCTGCTGCTGAAGGACTGCCGTGCTGCCAGAAGAAGGAAGATTGGTCTTGGTTGCCTTGATACCAGACTACGTAGAGTGACTCCATTTGGCCGACCTCCTATGTGAGCTATAAGGACACAAAAACTTTCCAGACGACTCTCTGCAACTTGTCCACTGACAAGTACCAACTGGACCTCCTATTGCCTGGACCTGACTGAGACCTGAGTCTGGTCTCTGCTGGAGGGAGTCCTGATCTCCACAAGGTGTCCCCAGGTCCAGGACCCTTGGCTGGAATAAGTGATAACGACTCCTGTAAAATAGATGAAGGTACAGATGTTTTGGCTCCTCTTGACTGCAAAGTGACCTTTTCATGCTGAAAATTGACTGCCCGCGATGACCGCCACTGTGAAGCTCTAGTGAGATCTGCTCTTTCTGCGACGACCAGCAAAGTGTGGCCTGCACTTCATGCCGACATCAACAGTCCATGACGACCACCACTACAAAGCTTCAGCAACCACTGTATACTCGTGCTACAGTACGACCCTCCATGAGACTCTACCTGCTCCTCGTGACGACAGCCTCTTTCTCACGCGCCCCTAGAACACATATGGAACTCTTCATGCTGACTTGAGAAGGTAACTTTTCAGTGGGACTAACTCTGTCCCTGTATCCGACCTAGGCTCCATCACAGTCGGTCTGAACATGTGACTTTCCCACAGTCCAGCACGACCCGATTAAAAAAAGTGGTGCTTTGTGTTTCTTGGCGCTATTTTCACCATAAATTTTAAAAGCTTATATCTCACGATCTACTGATTGGATTTTGATTGTTTTGATGTTATTTATTTGTTAACAATTACTCAATGTTTCTAAATGGGTTTAGGATTTTTCTTGTGTTGTGTTTGCCACTTATTCCTGCATGATGCTATATAAATACATTACACAGTACTGCTAAGTGAAGCCTGACTTTTTTGTGCCAGGCTACCAGGTGGTTAAGCTCAGGTTATTTGAGTGACTTTTGTGGTTCACCTTGACAAGGATTGCGGTTGTTGCCTGAGTGGGGCTTTCACCCTTCTCAACTAACAACCCAATTTCTTACATTGGTGTTCAGTGGTGAGATCCGGTACTTGTGTTTGTGCAGAGCCACTCAGTGATTTGTGCAAGGCTAAAATCCCCTAAAATAATTTGACATTGCAATTGACTTCTTTTAAAATTCTCCTTGATTGGCTATTTTTTCATTTTTCCATATTTTATTCCAGCCTCACATTTGTGGAGCTGTGACTCTTACCTGCAAAGATGAGGTTGGATCTCGACAACCTTGAGAATTACAGTATGGGACAGCTGAAAATGTTTTGAAGGGAGATGGGGCTGAAAAGCTCCCTAAAGTGTAAGTAGCAGATAGCCCTCTGGGCCTGGGAGGAGGTCCACAGAATGCAAGCTGCTGCAAAGGAGCTGGAAGATGATGATGAGGAGAAGGATGTTGAAATAGAGAAAGAGAAGCAGAAAGAGGAGGATAACTTGGATACAGCTCCAGAGTTAGTAGGAGAGGAGAACCTCCAGCTCTTGGCCTCAGAGGAGAATGGGAGACCCCTGCTGAATCCAGTTGAGGGAGCAGTGTGTCTTCCCACTACCTGTCCCCTGAGGAACTGGAGGATAGGGAAGCAGACAGAGAGTTTAAACTGCAGCTGGCCCAGGGCAAACTAGCTGCAAAATAGAAGAGTGCTGAGGAAGCAAGAGCCCTGGGGAGGGCTGAGACAGATTAGAGAAAGCTAGCTCTGGACAAAAATAAACATTTGTAGGCTCATGAATTTAGTCTGAAAGAACTGCACTTACAAGCAAAGAAGTTCACGGAGTCCAGTGGTAATGGTGGCAGTGACAACCCAGTGCCCGCTAGAGACAGACCCAGTGCCCGCTCACAAACCCAAATACCTGGTACCTAATTTTGAGGTGGGGGAATGAAATTGATAGGTCGTTTTCAGCCTATGAGGTAGCCCTATGAATGCATAGAGTCTCAGAAGAGTTTTGGGGTGGCTAGTCTATGGAAACACAGGTCCACGGTTAGGAGGGATATCCTTCTGACCTTAGAGATAGCAGACCAGATGGCCTACGCTTCCATTAAAGCAGCCTTTATTACAAAGTTTTGGCCTTACCACAGAGGGATACCACACAGTTTAGGGAGAGTCACACACTGTCTGACCAGTCTTGGGTATATTTCAAGGACAACCCTGGGAAGGCATTGAATAGGTCAAAAATGTGAAAGCCGAAGTGGGCCTCTGGCATAGCATCAATGTCCAAAAGATGGTACTCAGGAGTGACTCCAAAAGGGCCTGTTCAAGTCTTCCCCAAACAGAGTGAGGGGTAGCTCCAAAGTAACATATAGGTAGCAGAATAATGTGGGGAGAAAGGGTTCCATGTCCCATCTGAGAAACACAGGGGAGTTTCTGGTAGATGGTAGCCCAGGGCACCCCATTTCTAGCCCAGTGCTTTGATTGTTCTCAGTTAGGGCACAAGCAGAGGGTCCCTGACTGTACTAAGAAACCATCCACTGGTGGGAACTCCACAAGGGTGGACAATGTCCCCTTAGCTGGAATTAGTCCGCAGGAGCAAAGGGTAGAACATGCCATAGTCTCCTCTATTTGGGAAATAGACTCAGAGGGTGAGCTTGTGATCACTAAAGGTGGGAGTAGTCACTTCCACCAGATCACTGTAAATGTTAGGAGCCTGGACACATGACCTAGCACTAACCTGGTATTCAGCCCAGCGGGAGTGATGGTTTGAAGACAGTCGTCGACGGGTGCTTCGTTGTCGAAGGGTGCTTCGTCGTTGAAGAGTGGTACGCCGTCGACGGCAGCTTCGTCGTCGGCGACTGCTTCGTCGACGGCGGTGGGCTCTTCGTCGGCGGTGGCTCTGTCGTCGATGGTGGCTCTGTCGTCGACGGTGGCTTCGTCGTCGACGGTGGCTTCGTCGTCGACAGCAGTTCAACGTCGAATTTCAGCGCCAGCAACTACGGCGACGACTCCAACTCTGGATTTACTGCCATTAGAGACTTCAAACTCTCTGCTTCAACTACGACATTCGTCTCTGGATGCCCTGATACCGCTTAAGACACCTGTACAGCCTCCTGAAGTGCTCTTTTCATTTGACAATGAAGACTACGAGGATGATAGATTTCGGGCTGCTCCTTCAGAACTTTTAATTAAATGTCAGGACTCGGATGATGATGAGGAAGACTTGCAACAAGATGATTTCTCCTCTTATGGCACACATCCACCTCAGGAACCTCATATGGCACAACTGCCTTTAAGCCTCATTTCAAATTTACAGTACATGCTGGACGATTATAATCGCCGTTTCCCGCGGTCTGGGCATACCACTCCAACGCCGCAGACACCTCAACAACCTATTTTGCATAAGGACACAGTAGTCACACCTTCATCAGTGGCCAGAGAACAATGTCTTGGGGTTCCTCCAAACATATTGGAAGATATTGTCGAGGAACAAGATGATGACGCTGACAAGGAGGAAGGTGAGCTAGATGACGCGTCCCTCCTTTCTGACTGGGACAACTATCAGATTCAAACTCCTTCCCCCGCTGATCCAGCTCCTTTGGATTCTCCCCCAGTTGACATTGGTGGTTTTCATTTGCTCATGGAAAGAGCAGCGAAAAGATTTCACCTCCCTATGACAACCAGAGAGGAGGATTGTTTCTTATATGACTTTAAGGACCAACCTCAAAAGCAGGTCCGCTGCATTCCAATCATTGATTTTATCTGGCAAGAGGGCCTTAAATTGATGCAAACTCCTAATTCGATTCCAGCCATCCTTCCTAGGATAGACAAAAAATACAAGGCTCCTCCAAATTCTCCTGCCTGTTTGACTTCACAAACAAAGCCAGATTCTATTATTACTCAGGCAGCCCAACGCCGATCTAGGAACCCTTCATCTCCTTTGTCGGCACCTCCAGATCGCGAAGGTCGACGGCTGGATGGTATAGGAAAGAAATTTTCCACTATGGCGGCAGCTACGGTTCGAGCGGCCAATTCTTTGGCGATCCTAGGCCGCTACGATCGCCAAATGTGGTCGGACATTTCATCTCTTATTAATCTCATTCCTGAATCATCCAGGCCAGAGGCTCTGAAGATTCTCCAAGAGGGGGAAAGAATTTCTTCGGAGATTATAGACTGCGCCATTGATGTGTCCTCTTCTGGCTTCCGTCTTTTGGCTGGTGCTGCAGTCCTCAGGCGTCAAGGCTGGTTACGGGCCACGTCCTTTCGTCAAGAAGTGCAAACGAAGATCCTGGACATGCCTTACGACGGCGATTCCCTTTTTGGCCAGCATATAGATGATGCCCTTCAGGCGATTAAGAAGGACACTGACACAGCTCGTGCTCTAGGATCTTTACAATTCAAAAAACAGCCTTTTCGAGGCGCAAGAGGTCGTGGTTCCTCTTCCTCCTTTCGTGGCAATTCCAACCAATACAGGCAAGGGCAAAACCGCTATTCCTCACAAAATCAACAATCTTATCGGCAGCAAAATTCTTCCAACTACAGACAATACAGAGGCAAATCTTCTTACAGAGGAAAGGATTCCTCAAAGAAGCAATGACTCTCCCTACCCTCAGTCACGGGCTCCTCTAAAACTTGGAGGTCGAATCTCCCGCTTCTTCTCCAAATGGTCCCAAATAACCTCAGATCAATGGGTTCTCGATATTGTGCGCAGGGGACACGCATTGGAATTTATAAAGATTCCTCCAAATACTCCACCAAGAGGTTCCCCTCCTGCACATTTGAAAGAGCTTCTGAAGCAGCTAAACATTTTATTAAGAAAGGGCGCGATCGAAGTGGTGCCAAAGCTACAGAAGGGCAGGGGGTTCTACTCAAGGTTCTTCCTTGTACAGAAGAAGTCGGGAGAATGGCGTCCCATTTTGGATTTGCGAGCCCTGAACAAATACATAAAGACACAAACTTTCCGTATGTTGTCCCTACAAGAAGTTCTTCCTTTTCTCTCTCAAGGAGAATTCATGACAACACTGGATCTACAAGACGCTTATTTTCATCTTCCCATATTGCCAAGACACAGGAAATTCCTCAGATTCAGGGTGGCCGGACGGGATTTTCAATTCAAGGTCCTGCCATTCGGCCTTCGTTCTGCTCCCCGAGTGTTCACAAAAGTCCTTGCACCGGTGGCAGCTTACCTTCGCCTTCAGGGAGTTCAAATCTTTCCCTACCTAGACGACTGCCTTCTAAAGGCGAAGTCTTTCGAACTAGCGTCAAAACACACTCTGTTTTGCAGATCCCTTTTCCAATCTCTGGGCCTCACACTGAACTTAGAAAAATCTCAGTTACACCCGGCTCAAAACAGATTGTTCTTGGGAGCAATTCTGGATGCCACTCTAGGAAAAGATTTTGTGTCGCACGAACGACGACAACGTCTTCGCGATCTAGCGACCTCTATCCACCTAAAAGAGTTCGTTTCTGTCCGACAGTTGAAATCTTTCCTAGGGATGCTTTCGTCCTGCATTCCTCTAGTCCCTCACTGCCGCTTGAAGATGAGACCTGTCCAAGAAGAACTGGACAAGCAATGGGCTCAGGTCTCGGGCACTTTCAACGACTTAGTCAGAGTCACCCATCGCTTAAAAAGAGCTCTCTTGTGGTGGACTCACGAAGATCATGTCTCCTCGGGGCGTCCTTTTCTAGCGCACACTCCACAATTTACCCTCACCACCGACGCATCTCTCGAGGGTTGGGGCGCCCACTTGCAGGGCCTAACTGTGAAGGGCAAGTGGTCTGTTCATCAAAAGACGAGACACATCAACCTGTTAGAATTACTGGCCATCTCTCTAGCCTTAAAAGCTTTCCGAACCATCATTCACGGAAGCACGGTGTTGATCCGGACGGACAACACAACGTGCATGCACTATATCAACAAGCAGGGAGGCACGAGGTCAGTTCTGTTGTCCCTTCAGGCTCAAAAGATTTGGGATTGGGCAATTCAAAATCACATTTCCCTCACAGCAGTACATGTTCCGGGAGCGTCCAACATTCTGGCGGATTCCCTAAGCAGATCCTCCACGACCAATCACGAATGGGAATTGCACCAACCCATTCTGGATCACATATTCCAGCTATGGGGTCCCCCAAATCTGGATCTTTTTGCAACCTATCTGAACCGGAAATGCCAGTACTACGCAAGTTGGCTTCCCCAACCAAAGTCATGCGGGAATGCCTTTTTGATGAACTGGTCCACAATTTATGCTTACGCCTTTCCTCCGATTCCTCTAGTCCCCAAGGTTCTACGGAAAATGAGGAAAGAACCCTGTCGGCTCATCCTAATAGCCCCCCGATGGCCTCGACAAATATGGTTCACAGAACTGCTGCTACTGTCTCAGTGCGAACCAATCATGCTTCGTCCTCTTCTGAATCTTTTGACCATGGAACACGGTCAAATTTGTCATCCCGATCCTGCGTCTCTACACTTAGAACCTGAGTACTTTGAATTTGTGAATTTGGACATTCCTTTGGAGTGCAGAGAAGTCTTAGCAAAGGCTAGAGCTCCTTCTACTGTAAAAACTTATAAACTCAAATGGAGACGATTTTGTTCATGGTGCAGTGATGCCAAAATTCATCCTATACATTCCAAGCCGGAGCAACTTTTACCGTTCTTTTTGCACCTAGCAAAATCAGGCCTTTCATTTGCTACCCTTAAAGTCTTTTTAGCGGCAATCTCACGATTCCGTCAAGATGGCTCTAACTCCCTTTACTCGTCAAGAGTAATACAACAATTCTTCAAAGGACTTTTTCGGATGTTTCCTCCGATACGTCGGCCTCCTCCTCCTTGGCATCTAAATATTGTATTGGCGCAGCTCATGAAATCGCCATTCGAGCCCATCCATAAGGTCAGCCTCAAACATGTCACGTGGAAGACTTCTCTTCTCTTCTCCTAGCTCTTACATCCTCACGCCGGGTCAGTGACTTGCAAGCATTTACCATTAACCCACCTTTTCTTCAATTTACTAAGGACTCTGTCCTGCTTCGCACCAATCCGGCCTATATCCCTAAAGTGCCATCTGATTTCCACCTCAATCAGCCGGTTGTTTTAAAAACATTTTTTCCTAATCCTCAAACTTTTGCAGAAAAGTCACTTCATTCTTTGGATGTCAAGAGATGTCTCAAATTTTATCTTCAGAGAACTGCTGCCATTCGTAAAAATGACCAACTCTTTGTCGCCTACGGACGCATGCGACAAGGTCATCCTGTCACCAAACAATCTATAGCACGTTGGATATCCTCTGCTATTACCTTTTGCCATCAACAAGCAGGAAAACCCCTCGCTGCTGCCGTGAAAGCGCACTCCACAAGGAAGGTTTCTTCTTCTACTGCGCTTTTTGCTGGAGTCCCTCTTCAATCCATTTGTAGAGCGGCGACATGGTCCAGCAGACACACCTTTACGAGACATTACTGTCTGGATGCTGCAGACAACACGGACACAGCCGTGGGACAAGCAGTCCTTCGCAATCTTTTTAAATAAGGTGAGCCTCTGATGCTTCCCTCCTCCTGCATACAAGGTACTTTTATTTATTTGTTTATTTATGTTAACATATATATATATATATATATATATATATATATATATATATATATATGGCTTTTATATGCATATAGTCTTTTGCACTGTATATGCTATTGTCTTGATTCTGATGTATCTTGTATTATTCTGCTATCACTGCTCACTACTCTTATTCAAGCATGTGAATCTATGAAAGACACCCCAATACTGGAGAAGAACAAAAGTTACTTACCTGTAAACTGTGGTTCTCCAGTATTGGTGTCTTTCATAGATTCACATGCGACCCACCCACCTCCCCTCAGAGGCTCTATTGTGTACTTGACTTTTATGTCACTCTCGTGCTACGAAAATCTGAGAGCCTGAGTCTCTGGGGAGAGGGTTCTAGAGGGTGCGGACGCCTGATTGGCTGGTTTTGGCCTAGAACATAACGACAGTAATATGTTATAGAAGTGACAAGTTGTCTATCTATGAAAACTCTATGGTTTTTCTTTCTTTTATGCCTAATAGGCTTATGTTATTACTACATTGCTTTGTTATGTACCGTGGGACTCCCACTTCGACGACGGGGAATATTCTTAGTGTTCTACAAGGGGAACAGATATTCTACTCACCAAGAAGTGCACTCAAGGGAATAGGGGTGTGGATAAAATAACAAAAGCCAGACTACCAGTACTCTGTGGTCTGGATGGGTTTCCCCCTTGATGTGCTCCCTGGATTTCATCTCAAGGAAGCAGCTTGTGGAATGGAGCAAGTGAGGAAGTTGCCATTTAATGTCTGTATAGAAAGGACATAGTATTAGCAACTTGTTCATATACCAGGTCTTGACACCTGTACTGAATCACTCAAATTTCATAAGCACTCGGTCAGACTCACTCATGTGTACCATGAGGCTGTTAAGCTTGCTTGCAGAGTCAGAAGAGGGGTGGGAGAGACACTTAGATTGCCCATCATTTGTCTCAAGGGTTGGTGATAAGACTCATATCACCCTCTGTACTTGAGCATCTTCTTTGTAAGCACCACTCTCAATAGTTCCAAATGTCTTATTGTTTGTAACTGTAAAGCACTCGAGACGAGATATACAAGCTCACTCGCAATAACTGAAGTCTATTCCTCAAGCATAAATGCCTTGTCAGTTTTTGCCATGCGCACACCTGCATTTACATCTGCTGCACTTAGGTACTTTTCATTCAGGTTCTTCTTGAGATGCAGCGGCAGAAAACGGGATGCAGCTGAGTCGGGATGCGGGGGATTGAGACAGCTCCCTCAGCACAGGGTGGAAAGGTAAGGGAACACTTGCCTTATAGGGGCCACTGGGAGGAAGCCAAGAGCAGGAAAAGACAAAGGACTGTCTCACTGATTGGCAGAAATTACCTAGGAATGGTGCCGTCAATGGACGTGGTTTTTATGCTCTCCTGCGTTCAATATGGCCGCCGAGATGGCAAAGTCTCGCACAGCCTCGCTCCTGGTAAGTTGAATCATCCATGTAAGCCTACTCAAAGAGTGCTCACATGCAGTAAGACACACTTTTAATAATTTTTGCTCAGTGGTGTAGCAAGGGAGGTGGGAGGGCGGTGTGAGTTTTGGGGGAGGCAGACTCCCCCCCACTCTTACCTGCAGCCGTTGCGGGGCGGCGGCCGCAGGAATTGCCAGCACCTGCAACTCCCTCCCCCTGGTCGTACATTCGGCCACCGGGGCAGTCATGCGTGGTCTAAGGCCCAGCTGCGCCACTATGTTCGCTTTGCACTTCATCCTTTGTGCAATAATACTGAGGGCCAAGAATGCTAGCGCTAGTGTATATATGCATTCTGCTGGAACCTTCATAATCAGTGTGATTTTTGCCATGCATTCCTAATGGGTTTTATTTTCAGTGTGCATGCCGCATGGGCAGTGTGAATATCGTTCTTCTACTGGTGCCCTAATATTTTGTATGAACATCACCATTGACGAACTCAGCCTGTCCAGACACTTGTACAGGTGACCTCAAACTGGGTCTTAGGCGTGTACCTGTGAGTGCCAATGACAGTAAATGGGATCCTTGTCACTGCTCTGAGGTTTAACAGTGCCAGCCAGGCCATGGTGGTGGAAAGACTGGTTTCCCCAGATCAGTACCTGCCAGAACAGGTGTGTAGGGTAGCCAAAGCCTCAGGCCGAAATTTTCCACCCTATCACTTTTGGTATCCCTGGAATGGGTAAGTAGCCCTGAGGAGTTACTTGGTCAGTCCTTAGATGCCAATCAACTGCATGATGGGAAATGAGCTACCACCGCAGATAGAGGACCTGGGAGGGGCGGCCCCCAGGGCACCCTGATAGCTTGAGTTTCTAGGGGAACTACTCCCACAGGGAGAGTGCAGAGGTCAAGATGAAGAGGCAGGATGTGGATACAATCCACAATGGGAGAACAAGTTAATCAGGGGTAATCAACTCTGAGAGCAGAGTATCCCAAGAGTGACCCAGGTGAGGCAACTCCTGATCTGGAGGTGCTACCTGTGCTGTCACAGAGACAGAGGACAGGAGACCTGCACCAGCTGAATCACTGCATGCACAGACAGCGTGTGTCACCCTTGAGGGGGGTGGTGGCTGCCCCTGAAAGTCCAGGCTTGCCAGCCACCTCTTGAGCCTCAGGGTACAGACTCTGGGCTGCAAGTCCAGTCTCAGGATACCATCCCTGAGCTGTTGTGAGGAAGAGTGGAAATAATAGGTGCCTACCAACTGGGGCTGGTGCCCCTCCAATCTGAGAAACCTCAGTAGGAAGGGGACTCAGAAGGTAGGGAACTCCTTGCTAGCTCCAGCGCTGGAAGTGAGGCCCAAGCCTCCCGTTTGGAGCCTCCACCTGGCAGTGGATGAGACGGGCCTGGCTCTTGTCACTGACAGTGGTCACTGGCCACTGTTGGTTGTTGTCCTTATGGGCGCAGTTTTCCTTCGGATAGGGAAAAAGACTGAACAAAGGGAACGAATTTTCCACATCACCTTGTTGGCCATGCCTGGTGGTACTGTCTGCCTACTGGGCTGCATCTGTGAGAAAGTTAAGATTAGAAGTCTCCGAGATGAGATCCACAGGTGAGGAGACAGGTTCCCCATGGTCAGTCCAGTGTCTCATGACAGTGGTCACACAGGGATCCAACTAGGTTCAGAGGGGCGTAGAACTGACAGGTACCACTGCAGAAGAGGCTCATTGTCCATGTTATGTCACCTGAGCAGGGAAGCCCATCAAGGTATTGATCAGTCTACCCTAGCTCTTGGCTGGGGGTGGGGGGTCTGTCGAACCTCTCCCTTTCTGCAGGGCACTACAGATTTATTACCTGCTTTTGCTAAATTCATTTTGTTTAGGCTTTTAGCACTCTTCCCCTTTGCCCTGCAAAGCAGTGATCAGGTGCTTGTGCTCTCTCCCTAAAACATGGTAAAATTGACCTACACCTGATTGGTATGTTTAATGTACTTGCTAAGTCCCTAGTACATGGTAATACATGTACCCAGGGCTTGTGATTTAAATTATACTAGTGGGGAATAGCACATTTTGTGCCATCCACGAAGTTAGCTCTGCAAACCATGTCTCGGGCCTGCCACTGCAGCCAGTTGTGGAGTATTAAACTGCCATTTCTGCCTGGAAAAATAAACCTTTTTCCAGACCTAAACCTTCCTTAAACCTTCCTTTTTACTACTTATAAGACACCCCTAAAATAGCCCTTTAAGGTTCATATGGGCAGGGTGCATGGTATTTAAAAAGTAGATCAGTTTTAGATGTCTCGGGCTTTCCTTAACCCCTTGTGCGCTGCGCGAATTCCCCCGATGTGCGGGCGAATTAAAGAGTGGGCAGAGTTCGGGTAGCCCCCGGCTGTCCTCCGTACACGCCCACCGTGACGTCGGACGGCCATGGGCCGTCCGCAGCATGCAAGGGGTTAATACACTCAATAAGTGCTAACTCTAGTTTGGGGGTCAGATAGAGATATGGTATTTACACACAAATGAATTGTAATGTAACATATTTTTTAATGGTAAACTCAGATTTTAAGTTACAATTCCTGAAAATGCCACTTTTAGATAGTTGGCATTTTTCTGCCTAAGCCATTTGTAACTTTCTGCCATTGTTCTGAGTCATATGACTGTGAGTGGCTCTCCTGTTGCGGGTTGTGTATTCCTTCCCAACATTGAGGCAAAGGAAGCCTAGGTGTGAGGGGAGAGGGTGTTCCTGACAGGATGGCTGGGGAGGAGCAGAACCCTGCCATAATTATATTGAAGGCTCCCTGTTTTCCGTTTTTACTGATTTTTGCAAATAAATATAGACCGAAAACCATTTATTTTCCTGTCTGTATTTATTTTTAAATGTGGATAAAAACTTACATTGGGTTATTTTTGAGTGATTCTAAATTATATCAGTCATGAGTGCCAGGCCAATAGCTGTGCAGGTTGACAGCCAAGGGGATTACAAAAATAAAGGACATTTAATAAAGAGCCTTAAACAGCAATTGATTTGCACAACCTTGATGTTAAAATTTGCATGATTTCTTATAAGTGCATATTTTATCATCTGAGTGTGTATATGTCATTGAAACCTGTCAGGCGTTCAGGCACGAGTGTACGTTAACTATTTAAATAGATGCAGAAATATGCATATTTCAGCTTTATTTTGTCACAAAACCTAAAATAAATTTGGATAAATACTGGTAAAATTAGCAAAAAATAAACATGGATAAATACAGACGGAAATGACAAAAAATATAAATACCATAAAACCGGGAGGCCTAATTATATTTCAGAGAGCTCTGCCTACAGCACACACAAAGGAGCCTGGCACCAGGCCTTCCCTTGTCTTTGTCACTCTAAATAGTGTGGAACTAGGACCAGGGGAAGGGGATGAACTGACCAGAACCAGTTTTGGGGCTAAGTCAGGGAATTCCCCTGCTGGAACCAGGTATAAAAGTGGAACATTAGGACGCTTTAATCAGAAAAGTCCTGGACCTGTGGAAGCTTCAGAAGAAGGATTGCTCTGCTGCCAGAAGGATTGCCCTGCTGCTGAAAGGACTGCCTTGCTTTCTGAAGATGGAAGTTTGGACCTGCTTGCCTTGATCCAATCTACCCAGATTGACTCCAAAGGTCAGTTTGCTGACCTCATGCATTTGCTGCAGGGACACAATATTCTTCCAGAGGCTTTGCTGCAACTGCCCCGCTGACCAGCGCTAATTGGACCTGCCTGGACCGGCCTGAGCCCTGCTGCTGGACTCTTCTGGAGTGAGTCCTGATCCCCAAGAGGTGCCCCCCAAGTTCTGGACCCTTGGCAGGCATCAGTGAGACCTCTTACTGAAGACCTTTTGGGCTCCTCACGACCATGAATTGACCTCTTTGCATCGAAAATCAACGGCCTGAGATTATCACTTCTGCCCTGTTCCAGTGAGACATGCTTTTTGCGCCTCTGTGTCCGCTCACAACAAGCATCAATGTAAGACTTGCTCTTCGCACCAAACAGCGACAACCTGCTGAGACCGTCAGCGCGAAGCTCCAGTTACGACCGGTGCTTTGTACTAGAGCATGACCGACTGTGACGCTAGACCTGCTCCTCGTGGTTTCACCCTCCTCTCATGGCCTCCTCCAATGCGAATGGAACTCTTTGCACTGACTTGAGAAGGTCATTTTTTTGGCGGGAATAACTTGGTCACAGTATCTGACCAATATCCTAATAAGGTCGGTCTGAACTTTTGACTTTCTCCCTTTCCAGCACAACCAGATTTGCTTCTTGGTGTTATTTTCACCAGAAATTTTAAAAGCTTATATCTCCGGCTCTTCTGATTGAATTTTGATAATTTTGGAATCATTTTTTTTTTTTTAAAAAGACAATATTTTGCGAAATTGGTTTAGAATTTTTTTTAATTTGTGTTTTCCACTTAATACTGTTTGAATGCTGCATACATACTTTGCACATTGCCTCTAAGTTTCGCATTACCGCTTTGTGCCAGGCTATCAGAAGGTTTCGCTCAGGTTTATTTGCTGACTTTCGTGGTTCAGCCTAACAAGGATAGTGGTTGATGCCTGACTGGGGCTTCCACCGCTCTCCACTAACAATCCCATTTCTTACAAGGAGGTTGCACCTAATCTGCTCCCGGGGGTAGAAAGCCCACTAGACACAAGGGATTTTACTTTGGGGCAAAACAAAGGTGTGTGGATGCCCCAAAATGGCATGGGGGCATACCCCCACCCCAAAAAATGCAACCCAGTTTCTGCTCCCAGGGGCAGGGGGCAGAAAGCCCAATTGATAACAGGAATATTTTTTTATAAATTAATGGGGTGAGGTCTGGCCTATCCTGACATCAGGGCCTACCCCAGCCCTAAAGCCCCAGTGGTAATTCTGATCCCCTGGGGATTAAATCATCCGTATTCCTATGGCAAGTGGTAGGAAAATGAAATTCATCTTGGCGCTGTTTTTACATATGGGCCATCAGAATAGAGCTAAATCCCAATATTGGCCCACTTGACATGCTAAATGGCTCACTATTCGGGCTCAGTATCGGCCGCCACCCGGGCTAACCTACCAAACCCAGAAATTTAAAAAAAACTAGACAAACGGTGGAGTTCACGGTGATGTGCCTTCTGTGGATCCAAAGAGCTGTTCTAACACACAATGCCCTGCAAACCTCAAACTTTGCCTAAAATCATGCACTTTCTTTGCATTTCTGTGTTGAAAACTTCTGGAATGTGTAAGGAACTACAATAATCCTACCACACAGCGTTGTGCCACTTTTCCCACTTAAAATGATACCCTGCTTGTATTGCTGGGATCAAAGCAGGCAGAATGTGAGTTCTTTGCAAGGACTCGCATTGTCTCTAGCTTGATTCAGCAGCTGACAGAATCAGTATCTGTACATTTTAGCTCCTAGGTTGGTAGTGCCTGGGCCTTCGGCACAGCTAGGGCAGATACACAGCTCCTTCCTGCCTAAGGCACTGAGAAGGAAACTGAAAGCTTCTGTGTGGGACTTAGCCATGCACTGAGTAGGCTTCAGCTTTCAGTTTCTTGTTTCTTCACCTCGCCCTCTCCCATCTCTACACAGGGTGAGTAAGGACATCTAGGCTCCCAAACCCTCATTAACTAGTACCCTCGGCACTGAAGAGCTTACACCTAAAGTGTCCAAGGCTACCTGTATGGGTGACGCTGCAGTATTTCACAAATGGCCTGGCACCGTGGAGTACGAGACCTCTGAGGCCAGGGCTAGAAATCTGCCAGCCATGGACAATCTGTCCAGTGGTGGATGCAGTCACTGCACCTGCTTTCATCATCAGATTTTGTGCCTGCGGCTGCTGCTCGATCCTAACTCACTGCAAGCGATGGCATTAATTGATATTACAAGCAGTGAATAATGGGCTATCATTTATTATTGGTAGAATAAAAATGGGACAAAAAACAATGATGGTGGAGTCTTGATACCCTAAAGGAAGTCATCACCAGTCTCCTCAATATGCAAGAATGCATCAGAGCAGTAGTGTTACCCCTTTTTTTATCCCTCAGCTGAATACAGCTTTAGCTATCTGTTGGCAGACATATTTCTCCCAATATTTAAAATATCCTAGGGCCTGATTACAAGTTGCTCATAAAAGTCCGACCCATGTGTTAACCCCTGGTTACGCATGGGTCGGATTTACGAGTTTGAAGGTATATAACATTTGATATTTATCAGATGTGTTAAATAACTCAACCTTTATTAAATTTTGTCATGTTAAACCGGCTGAAGTTTAACAGGAGAAAACATATGGTATTGATAGAGCATTGTGATATTCTGAAAATTGTAGGGGTACATTATATTCATGAATATTTCGTACCCGCATATATTCTTATGTATGTTAACTTTAGTTAGTAAATTGTGTTGTAATAATCGATGGTAAATGAAGTGTTAGAAGGAGTCGTGCCATTCAAGAAAAGTAAAAATGGCATTTAGATGCATTCATGTAATTCTCGATATTTATTGCAAAAGCTTAATAAGGTAGCTCACATGTCATGTAATGCATTAGATTCAAACGTGCATGATATTAAAGTCTGCACAAGTAGGGATGATTTGATTATGCTTTAAATTGTGATGAAATGTAGTACTTGCAGATGCAACATTTATAAATGTGGTGGAAAGTTACCTACGAGGGGTGCCTGGCCAGAGGAGGTGTTTCAGGGGTGTGTTCTATCAATTGTGCATTTTTTATTAGGGACAGAGCCCAGAGGGTTGGAGACATCAGAAGTAGTTAGAAGGGCTGAAGGAAGGGATCGATTCTAGCAGAAGGAGGTCTTAGAGGGAACCCTGGAGCTTTGGCTACTGACACTTATAACGTGAGTGTACTTCTTAGGAAGTCTTCACGAGCTGACACCTTTTCTTGATCTTGCCTGGGAAATGCTAAGTAGGGATGCCACTTTAGTGATAGAGTAGGGAAAGATTAATGGATTTCTTTTACAGCCGGTAATGAAGCCACTAATGAAGACTAATATATTTTGGAGTTGCTCATTCTTTTTATGCTACACCGGATTAGACTGATTAGTTGGATGAACTTTGTATTAGAGCCTATGTATCGTCATGAGGTGCTTGTATGTTCAGTTATTTTTGGCTTTTTAATAAAGCCCCTAAATTGGAATTCAGAGTTAGTGATCCTTTCCGAGTCTTACTCGATTGGTCCATGCTAGTTAGTCGTGAATGTATTGGTTTCTCCCCTTTACACTTTTCAGAAGGTAATAAAGATCTAGTCGATCGAGGATTCTTAAAAAACTTTTATAGTAGAATCTGGCATTATCAATTGGTAGCGAGAGGATGGTTACCTATGTAGTAAGGGGAGACGTAGAGAAGAGTAGTCATTGAGTCCCCATAGAGCCCACGTGATGGTTATCCAGTGGACTGTGAGTGAAAGACAACGGCAGTTGATGGAAATCGACGGAGAGTGACGGGGCGGCGAAAACAGCAGTTCCTGGTAGAGTGACTATGAATAGGGATGTGTGTCTGTTAGATTGCGCTGTTGTTTTGATTGTGTGATGTCTTGCGGAGTCGGAATGAGAGTTGAGTCATTGTGGTTTCGGGCCGAACGCGTGCGGTCCATGAGATTTAATTATTGATGTCCCGGGATAAGAGATTGTGGCGTAGAAGACACCCAGAGTTGAAATTGTCTGACCAGTGATTGTGGGAGTCATGAGGCGCCGTTGACTGACCCACCAGTGATAGGGAACGTGTGTGTGATTGCGTGAGTAACCGACGCAGGTCATGGTTTACTGCATGTGGAATATTGAGTGAATGGATCCTATCCATTCAGTACATGACGGTCGTTCTTGGGCAGATAGTCGGAGGCAGTTGTCCGGTCGTTTCGTGGACAGACGGTTGCCAGAGTTGAGGTCGACAATTGTGAGAGACTGTCCGGTCATTTGGTGGACAGACAGTTATTTCATTGTATTAGAGAGACGTGTGAGTGTGCGAGAGACAAATTGTAAAGGAGGGGAACTGCTGCATGAGGAGGAAGAGTGACATCAGAGAGTGCCGCGCTGCGATAGGTCGGTTGAGGTGAAGCCGTGCTGGTATTCGTGGATTGATATCAGGAAGTAAAACGAAAAAACTGTGTGTAAAGAAAGTTGATTTCATCATGAAATGTTTTAAAGTTTTACGAGATATGTGTAGAGGAGATAAAAGGGTGGGTACTCAGGGAGGAGAGGAAGCTCCACCAGAGGATACCCCAGCCCATTACATGACTACGAATGTGGAATTGCATACCATAATTTTGCTCGAAAATTGGCATAAAATGACTAAAAAAGAGGGAGAATTGGCTTTTCTGCATTATGGCACTTTCAGGTTGGAGGTATTGTACCAATTGAAAACAATGATGTCTTCATTGCGACCTTTACCCAGACCGACACAGTTTGAGGCACTACACGCATGGATGAGAGCAGCACATTACAGAAAAAGAGACCAAAGTCAGGAAATGGTGAATGAGTCGATCAGGGCGTTTCAAGATGCGCGATGGAACGAATTGGAGAAGAGATGAAGGGTGGAGACTATTGAGGGGGATAGGTTATTCCCGTTGATGGTGAAAGTAGGAGTTGCCCAGAAGAAGAGTGGTGAGGAAGATGATAGTGACACAGATGACAGCTTGTTAGATAGCTTATTATCAGAAAGACCGCCTCGATATAATCCAGATTCAGAAGAGGAAAAGTCAGTACCAACAGAGGGGATCGGAGAATCGCAGACTCAACCTAGTGCGAGAGTAGTCAGAAGAATTTCAACAGGAACAGAAGGGATGGGAACACAGACACCAGCGGGTACCGAAGCTAATGGAGTTACAAGGTTACCGGATGCTCTTAAAGTGCCGGTTACCATCGGCCCCAGATCAAGCAAGAAACAGAAGTCTAGCACAATCAGTAGCAGGAGAGGGGACTGGTTCTGGAGGGAATGGCATAGAGAGCGGAATAGCTCTCCTCCCGAGAACTGTGGAATCAAGTACGCCATTGCCAGCCACTGCAGACTCCTCTAGAGGACAGGTGGATGTAAGAACGGTGAGACTAAGGTCTTTGGCCGATTCAAGATCTGACATGAGGATGTGGGAACCACCAGTGAGAGGCCCTAATGATAGGATGGCAATGAGATTGGGATCGTGGAAATTCGGTATGCCGACCAGTCCTTGGAAGTACAGCGGAGGGGAACCGATGTGGAGATCAGAGCAGTGAGAATGGAGAATTGAGTGGTGCATCTAGTCGAGGGACCCTTTAAGTTGTTATAAGAGCACAGATGTTGGATGTGGTGAGGTGAAAAGCTGAGGTAGATGAGATAATTAGCGGGAACCTGCCTTTGGAAATAGTGGAGCTTTATGAACCAAACAAGTTGCTGTTTGTAGCAAAGGATGTAACTCGCAAGGCAAGGACAGCACATGAGAAACTGACAGATTTGGCAAGGAGATATGAGGTGGATCTGTCCAAAACAAAGATGTTGCAGGGAAGTCACAGATTGCAGTATAGTCATCAGGAACTGGAAGAGATGAGTCATAGGGTTGAAAACTCACATTCCAGAACTGATTGTAGTGATACGTGCATGTAGCATGCTTGATAAGTGGGAGGAAAGATGGTCCAAAAAGAAGAGCACCAAAAAGAGCGTAGGAGAGACACCACCTCCAGGAGGGGGGGATAATAGGAGTAGAAAATTACCCTTTGCGAGAGATACAAAACGGAAGGTATTTACATGTGCCTTGGAGTAGAGGTGATTTGGCTGCGTTTACGAACAAATTTCCTAGTCTGAGGGAGAAGCCTGTCGAGTGGTACAAGCAGGTCGATCGTTTTGTTAAAATCTCGAAAGTGTTGTGGGTTGACCTGAACACCTTGTTTGATATCGTAGTACCAAGTGATTTGTGGGCAGCTTGTAAAGTTGCAGTTGATTGGCCAGCTTCCGAACCAGGCAGGGATTCGGTTACCAATGGTCCTTCACCTATTGTTATGAAAAAGTTTGAACAAGTAATTACATGGTTGAAATCCAAAATCTCACCACAAGATATTGATTGGGTTAAAATAGATTGAACTGTTCAAGAACCAAAAGAGTCCGTACATGAGTACTACGACAGGCTTTTACAAGCCTTCAAGCAGTACAGTGAGCTAGACACATTAGACCCCAAGGACAAGGGACAGTTTGTTTTCAAGTTTGTTTTGGGTCTGAGATCATAAGTTAGCTTCATGATTCAGCAGCATTTGATCTGCTGGCAGAACAAGTCAGTGGACGAAATACTGCGGTACACCAGGTACACTGCAGCAACGAAGTGGACTCAAAACACAGGAAGCTTAAGGATAAGCTGATGCTGGTCCAAATGCAAAACACTGATAGGGAAGTCAAGACACAGCCAAGTGGAGGGACGCTAGGAAGAAGACAGGGAATCAATCGAGGAGGGACCCAGAATGTGCAGGGTCAAGGGAAAAGGAAACCTGTAGACCCCAAGACAGGAATGGATGTGGCAACACTAAAAAAGACCACTGCGTGTCACCTTTGTCATAAGATCGGGCATTGGAAGCGCGAGTGTAGATTGAATCCAGCAAACCAGGGGAAGAGACGGGCCAGGTATAGGAGGTCATCAATACGGTAACGAGGCCCAGGTCCATGCCAGGGGGAACATTGTGCCTGCAGGTGCAAGTTCCGCAACCTCCGAGAATTTCACAGCGAAATCGAATGCATCACCAGATGCCCCTTTTCGAGAACTATGATGAGTATAGTTCAGACCCGTTGTAATGACGGTGCCTGAGGGGGAAGGAGGACTGCACTCTTGGGGCAGTCTTAGAGGTAGACCAGAGGGGACCGTTTTTAGAGGCGGATGTTGACGGTCATCCCACCACCGTTTTGGATGATACTAGTGCTACCCGTTCTACTGTAAGTTCTGCAGACAATCAATCCAAGTAGTAGGAGTGGCAAAGAAGAAAATGACTAACCCATTGACCGAGCTGATTTCTGTGAGAATAGGAACTTTTCGAGATCAACACCAGTTTGTGGTGTGCGACTCAAGTCCAGTCTGTTTGCTAGGACGTGATCTTTTGTGCAAGTTGAATTGTACCATCTACTGCACGCCCAAGGGAGTGGAAGTACAGACAAAGGATGATGATGCCACCTTTAAGGTTGCAAATCAGCATTTGTGCATAGAAATGTATCCTATGTTTACAGTGGAAGAGCTTCCACTTGAGCTAAGAGACTCTGTTTCATTGGATGTGTGGGATTTTACAGGAGAAGAGATTGGACTGATCAGAGGCGTTGAGCCAGTTAAGATCCACGTTAAGCAAAATGTTGAGGTCCTGAAAACGCCCCAGTATAATCTGTCACCTGAGACGATCGCAGGGATTAAACCTGTAATCGATTCCATGATCCAGCAGGGGATTCTGAAGTAGATAATGGGCAGTCCATGCAACTCACCCATCATGCGATTACAGAACCCAAGCGAGAAATTCAGAAATGGGCAAGACCTGCGAAAGGTCAACACGATTGTGGTTCCATGTTGTCCAGTGGTACAGAATCCATCAGTGATACTATTCCAGATTCCATGTGAAGCCGAGTGGTTCACTGTGATTGACTTGTGTCAAGCATTCTTTTCAATACCTTTACATGAGGAGAGACAATTTTTGTTTGCTTTCCGGCTGGAAGATCGTGTGTTAATGTGGTGTCGTTTCCCTCAAGGGTATACAGAGAGTCCATCGATCTTAAATCATATCTTGAAAAAGAATCTTGAGAGTCTTGTATTGCCACAGAATTCCGTTCTCGTGCAATACATAAACAGAAGACGCTTGCAGGATCGACACAATTGCTTTACTGAATCATTTGGCGGAGAATGGGCACAAGGTGTCCCCAAACAAGTTGCAGTACTGTTTGAGTGAGGTTCAGTATTTGGGTCATCGAATTGAGAAAGGCAAGAGAAAGGTGTCACCAGACCAAATTGAGGCGATCATGAATATGACTGTCACTACCACTCAGAAGGATTGGGGATTAGTTGGCCACTGTTGCCAATGGATTCACAATTTCTCTCTGAAGGCGAAGCCTTTGCAAAGGCTGACGCACAAGGATGTGAGTGATCCGGTACCATGGGATCACGACTGTCTGATTGCATTCTTGGAGTTGAGAGAGGGCCTGTGTCGTGCTCCGGCTCTAGGAATGCCTGACTACAACAAGTTATTTTCATTGTTCTGTTATGATCAAGAAGGTTGCACATTGTCAGTCCTGACTCAGATTCATGGGGTGTCCGTAGACCAGTTGCCTATTTTTCAGCTACTCTAGATCCAGTAGCTTCAGCGTTGCCCGCATGTCTCAAATTCGTTGCTGCAACAGGAGTCAGCATTGAGAGGAGTGAAAGCATTGTTATGGGTCACCCATTAACTGTGTATGTTCCGCATTCTGTTGAGCTGTTGATGACAAGGACTAAAACACAGCACCTGACAAACAATAGACTCACACGCTATGAGCAAGTCATACTTGCCTCGGAGAATGTGACTTTGAAAAGGTGTTTTGTTTTAAATCCAGCCACCCTGATGCCATTGCCAAATGCAGATGATGAAGATTGTGAAGACCATGACTGTTTTGATGTAACTGAACTTTGCACCAAACCGAGACCTGACATTGTTGATGAACCTCTGTCTGACCCTGATGAGATTTTCTTTGTCGATGGTTCATGTTTAAGAGACAATGTGGGTCATTTTAGAGCAGGTTTGCTTATGTACCATTACAGGAGTAGTTGAAGCTGCTTGCTTAGAAGGAGTATACTCCGCACAAGTGGCCAAATTTTTTGCCTTGACTCATGCCTGTTTGGCAGCTAACCAGATCCGAATCACCATCTACACCGACAGCCAGTATGGGTTCGGTGTGGTTCATTATTTTGGACAGCTATGGTCGCAGAGGGTTTTCCTAACATCATCTGGATCTCCCATCAGGAATGGAGAATATGTGAGACAACTGTTGGAAGCGTTGCAATGTCCCAGGGAAATAGCAGTGGTAAAGTGTGCTGCACATGGGAGGGGGATGGATTTGTCTCCCTTGGAAATAAGTACGCCCACGAAATTGCACGTTTTTGCACTGAACAAGGGTGTATTTGTACTGGAGATTACACTGGAGAGAGCCAAGAGAGAACCGAGCTCAGCATGTTGTTAGCCATGGCAGACACTTGGGAGGAACTCAAGTGCCTGCAGAGAGAAGCTTCAGAACAGGAAAAGGATGTATGGATCAAATCAGGATGTGAGAAGGGGAATATTGACATTTGGCTTTCAAGTGATGGTCGAGCAGTGTTACCCGATGACCTTTTGAGCCCGATGGCAAGGCAAAATTATGGTGCTGTGCATCTTGGGAAAGATGCAATGGTGCGAGTGTTCAGACAAACGTGGTACAATCCGCAATTTCGTGCGTTTGCTGAAGCAGTGTGTCATAGGTGTGTTACCTGTCAACAAATGAATGCTGGGAAGAAAACTGTGGTTGCGTTGAGTCACATTGGGAGGTCAGGAGGACCTTTCAATAGAATGCAGCTTGATTTTATCGAAATGCTTATGTGCAATGGATTGAGGTACATTCTAGTGGTGGTGTGTGTTTTTCATGGTGGGTGGAAGCTTACCCAACACAAAGGTGTGACACCCTTACAGTAGAGAAGCTCTTATTGAGGGAGCTGATCCCTAGGTTCAGTTTTCCAACCTCGTTGGAGTCGGATAGAGGAGCACATTTCCACAGCGAGATCATGAAGTTGCTTTGTGCTGCTTTAAATGTTGATCAGAGACTCCATTGTAGCTATCGACCAGAGGCTTCTGGGATAGTGGAGCAGATTAATGGAACTTTGAAAGCATGGATGGCAACAGTGTGTTCGTCTACATCTCTGAAATGGCCTCACGCATTGCCTTTGGTGTTGATGAGTGTTCGCAGTGTCCCATATAGGAGGACCTGTCTTTCCCTGCATGAGATCCTTATGGGGAGGGCGATGTGATTGCCAGCAGTACCATCCACAGCTTTGATAAACATCACTGATGACTTAATTCTTGATTACTGCAAAGGACTAGCTTATGTGGTTTGTTCTGTTTCTCAGCAAGTGGAAGCTGCTACTGTTCCGGCTTCAAGTGATCTCGGCTACGACCTGTGCTCTGGTGACTGGGTGCTTGTCCGCAAGCACATGAGGAAGAGCTGCCTGGATGCTCTGTGGCGAGGCCCTTACCAGGTGATACTGGTAACGAACACAGTGGTGAAGTGCGGAGGGTTCCAAACTGGATACATGCCTCCCACACCCGCAGAGTTTCAGAACCCTCGGAAGAAACAGCTCCTCTCAGAAATGAAAATCCAGCTGTGACGGCAGGGCCACGAGAGGGAGAAAACCAAGCTGTGAGAGTTGCTGACGAAGCTGGCTTCTCACCAGACGGAGCTGAGGAGGGTTACGCTACACACAACCCAGGTATTGACTCAGAGGAAGAAGGTAACGTTGCGAGTGGTATGGAGTCAGACTCAGCTGAAGGAAGTGGTGCGCAAGGTGTTTGAGAGGAAAGCAAGAGGACTAAACGAGCAGAAAAACCATGGCCTGAGAGACAGAGAAGGCTGAATCTAAGATTGGCCCCTGAGGGACATCTTGCCCATGTGTCCGAGACATCTGAATCAGAAGTGAGTGAAGAAGAACAAGCCCAAGGAGGCCTGAGAAGGTCAAGAAGGACAAGAGTCCCTTGCCAGAGATACGCTGCCCCGAAGTGGACAAACGCAGTAACTGATGCCGGGAGTAGTGAGTTCCGGGAGGCTGAGATTCGTGAGAGTGGTCAGCAGGAATCCTCTACTGAAAATCGTTGTGGGACTGATAGTTCCAGGACTTGAAGTTAAAGGGGTGTTGACAATCACGGTTCCAAAACCTCCAGTTTTGAGCAAGGGGCGAAATCTGATATTGCACAAATTAGTTTTCCCAACGTTTGGATTTGAACCACCACCTCATGAAATGGAAGATGTTCGTCTTGAAATTCTGCAACGTGTTTTAGTTGAAATTGGATCTGAACTGAACTGATCAACACCCTCTCTGCACACAAACACGCCGTCGAACTCTGGAACCTACTCGACACCACATCACCGGACGTCGCCTTCCTGACCGAGACCTGGATGAACGAAACCTCCTCGCCAGACATCGCCATAGCCACCCCAGACGGGTACAAGATCACCCGCAGAGACCACATCAACAGTGCCGGAGGAGGAATCGCCATCGTCCACAAAAACACCATCAAGATCTCAACAAACACCAACGACACCCTCAGCACCGCCGAACACATGCACTTCCAGATCCACACGAACCCAAAGACCACCTTAAGAGGCACCCTCGTCTACAGACCTCCAGGACCCCGGCCTCAATTCTGCGACTCCATCGCCGACCTCATCAGCACACACGCGCTGACCTCCACCGACTACATCCTCCTCGGAGACCTGAACTTTCACCTGGAGAACAACAACGACAGCAACTCCTCCACCCTGATCGACAACCTCGCCAACCTCGGACTGAAACAGCTCGTCATGACGCCGACCCACAACGCCAGCCACACGCTAGATGTCATCTTCTCCTCAAGCCCCCACGTCACCTTCAGCCACGCCTCCGAACTCAACTGGACAGACCACCACTGCATCCACTTCTCCTTCCGTAAACCACCCACACACCACTGCACCCTACAGACCCCCGCCGCTGCTGGGGCAAAATCACTGAAGAACAACTACAAACTAACCTCGTACTCAACCCCCCGACGACCCCAACCAACCCGGATGAAGGGGCACTCGAACTCCTCAACTCCAAACGCACCTCCCGGAAACTGGAAAACATATGGCACAACGACAAGACGCCAGACAGCCATACTGCCCACAAAGACGCCAACCGCAACCACCACCACCTCATCAGGACCGCGAAAAGAACCTCCTTCACAGACTGCCTTGACAACAACGCACACAACAGCAAGGAGCTCTTCACCATCGTGAAGGAATTCTCCAACCCCAGCTCCAACGCCAACGACATCCCACCATCGCAAGCCCTGTGCGACTCCCTCGCCACCTTCTTTCACCGGAAAATCACCAACATGCATGACAGCTTCAGACCCCGGACGACCCCTGCCGACCACACCGCACCGAACCCACCGCACCCCACCGCCCACGACACCCTGACAACCTGGGCCAATGTAAGCATCGAGGACACAATCAAGACCATGAGAACAATCCACTCCGGATCCGCATCCGACCCTCTCCCGCACCACATCTTCAACAAAGCCAGCAAGTCCACCGCTCCCCACCTGCACAAAATCATCAACCTGTCCTTCGAGACCGCCACCTTCCCTGAGATCTGGATGCATGCAGAGATCAACGCCCTACTGAAGAAACCCAAGGCGGACCCGAGCGACCTCAAGAACTTCAGGCCCATCTACTTGCTTCCGTTCCCAGCTAAGGTCATTGAGAAGATAGTAAACACCCAGCTCACCCGGCACCTCGAAGACAACAACATCCTAGACCAGTCCCAATCAGGATTCCGCAGCAACCACAGCACCGAGACCGCCCTCATCGCCGCCACAGACGACATCAGGATCCTGCTGGACAATGGCGAGACAGTGGCCCTCATCCTCGTGGACCTCTCTGCCACCTTCGACACCGTCTGCCACCTCACACTACGCATGCGCCTCCACGACGCAGGGATCCGTAACAAGGCCCTGGACTGGACCACCTCCTTCCTCTCCGGCAGAACGCAGAGAGTCCGCCGCCCCCCGTTCCGATCCGAAGCCTCCAAGATCATCTGTGGCGTCCCTCAAGAATCCTCCCTCAGCCCAACACTGTTCAACGTCAAAATGGCACCACTAGCACGCATCGCCTGACAGCACGACCTCAACATAATCTCCTACGTCGACGACACTCAGCTGATCCTCTCCCTCACAAAGGACCCCCTCACCACCAAATCCAACCTCCACCAGGGAATGAAGGCCGTCGCCGACTGGATGGAGGACAGACGCCTCAAACTGAACACAGACAAGACGGAAATCCTCATCCTCGGATCCAACCCCTCCCCATGGGGCGACTCTTGGTGGCCCACTTCACTGGGGTCCTCCCCGGCCCCCACCAACCACGCACGCAACCTGGGAGTCATCCTCGACTCGAAACTCTCCATGACCAAACAAGTTAACGCAGTTTCCTCCACCTGTTTCAACACCCTCCACAGGATCTACAGATGGATTCCGACCAACACGAGGAAAACAGTCACCCAGGCCCTGGTCAGCAGCAGACTCGACTACGGAAACACCCTCTACGGCGGAGCCCCGTCCAAGCTCATCAGCAGACTACAGAGAATCCAGAATGCCTCCGCACGCCTGATCCTCGACGTCCCGCGCCGCGACCACATCACCCCCCACCTGAGGAACCTGCACTGGCTCCCCGTCGACAAAAGAATCTCCTTCAAACTCCTGGTCCACGCACACAAAGCACTCCACAAATCCGGCCCTGCCTATCTCAACAGTCGACTCTCCTTCTATGTACCCAACAGGAACCTCCACTCCGCTGACCACGCCCTGGCCACTGTTCCACACATCCGGAGAACCACTTCCGGAGCCAGGTCCTTCTCCCATTGCGCCGCCAAGACTGGAACACCCTCCCCCTCGACCTGCGACAAACCGAAGACCTGCTGTCTTTCAGGAGACAACTCAAGACCTGGCTCTTCGACCAGTAACAGAACCTCCCCCCTCTCCCCCCACCCGGCGCCTTGAAACCCTACCGGGCATGTAGTGCGCTTTACAAATTATGTGATTGATTGATTGATTGAAGTTATTGTTGATTGTGAATGAACTGTGATTTGTAAATAAGTGTTTTAAAGAAGAAAACCTAGGTCCAAGTGGAAGAAGAAGAAAATTAGGGACTTTCCGTAGAAGAAGAAAGAAGGCTAAGGAAGGCTTTTTGGACTGTGTAACTAAGGAACAAAAGTACTGTAAAGGGAATTTCCGGCACTTCCTCAGTGGTGTTTGAACAAGTTAATCAGCAAACGTGGTGGAGAAAGAGACTCTAAGTGTTCGTGTGCTGAAGACCAAACTGACAACGAAAATGGAGGCTGGAAATCCGAACCGTAGGTCCAAGTGTATAATAGGTACATTTATGGTAGGAGTGATAGTTTCAATAACCATAGTTATTATAGTGTCCGTTCTAGTTTCACATGAGGCAAGAGTCGTAGAGGTGAAAGGGACACCTACACCCAGTATTTCTAGCAAGAAAGAGGATATCATAGGAGCTGAAAAGGCTATGCTAGATCAGAACATTCGTAGGTTGTGTGTAGATTTGTCTAGAGGTGATTTTAACTTAATGTGTATGCCAAGCTGCATTATGAATATGTGGATGTGATGGATGCGAAAGATTGCTATATGTGTATGCAGTTGTCTGCATCAGTGGATGAGGGTATTAGATATCATCACCTTCCGCTGACTTATGGAATTTCATGTAGTGTGTTGCTTAGCATGTTTTATGGGAGAGGTCATTATGAGTACTTCTTTTCCAATTATGATGCGGTGCTTTCAGAGGTTCCAGCATACAAGCACCTGAATAAGTATGATTATTATAAGCAGGAAGATAGGTTTGGGAAGTATTTCATACCGACTACAACGTTAGATACAGCTTATGCACATAGACACAACTTGACATGTTCACTAACAGAAGTAGAGAAGAAGTTTGTAGATCAAGTAGAAGATAGATATAGACAACTAACGCAAACATTTAACACTGGAGATTAGATTGGACAGAGGACGAGATGACTCACAGAGCGAAAGGGAGCTATGGCCCTATAGCATTGTATCTAAAAAAGAAGGGGAAGCTGTGTGTGAAACGTGTCCAGACCTATTATGATAAGGTCTATGTGGGACAAAGTACGTGTGATCACGTTTACACGATGGAAGAGAGAGCAAAGAACATTTTTTAAGGTCCGGTACGGGTAGTGCCAACAGTATATTATGTGTGTGGGAAAAATTATTCCGTGAGGTTGCCTGCTAATTGGTATGGCATGTGTTATCTGGCAGTTATTTTTCCCAAGATTTACCATGTGGAGGAATTAGAACTTCTGGAAGGTGGAATGGATTCTAGAGCAAATGAGATCCAGGATCTGACTGAAGAGGGTGTTTAGGAGAAAGTTTGTAAAAGATTTGGTCGAGTGGGGAATTGGTTTGCGGGCTTGGTAAAAGGTATTCTTGGTTACATTTTGAAGCCTATCATTATAATTGTGGTCTGTGTGGTTTGCCTGTGGGGGTTTGTTGGGGCTTACCAGTGGTACAAGGCGAACCAAGTCGAAATATCCCTTAGGGAGCGAGAGATAAGGATGGCTAGACTGCAGGACAGTCACTACAAGAATATCAAGTATCTAGAGAAGTTCCGACAGGCAAGAATGGCTACGAGCTCTGTTTAGGTCGGTTCCTTCTCCAGGGAATTGTGATTTTTGTTGATGACACTAATCATCAGAGGGGGGAACTGATAGAGCGTTGTGATATTCTGAAAATTGTAGGGGTACATTATATTCATGAACAGTTCGTACCCGCCCATATTCTTATGTGTGTTAACTTTAGCTAGTAAATTGTGTTGTAATAATCAATGGTAAATGAAGTGTTAGAATGAGTCATGCCATTCAAGAAAAGTAAAAATGGCATTTAGATGCATTCATGTAATTCTCAATGTCTATTGCAAAAGCTTCATGAGGTAGCTCACATGTAATGTAATGCATTAGATTCAAACGTGCATCATATTAAAGTCTGCACACGTAGGGATGATTTGATTATTCTTTAAATTGTGATAAAATGTAGTGCTTGCAGATGCAACATTTATAAATGTGTGTTTAATTTGATGTTAAAGGCCTAGTTGGAGTATTTACTCTTTCATGCTATGAAAGGCCTATTTGTTTTCCTTATGTTAGCTGGGTTGCGTAGGCCTGAAATGCATTTTCCCCTGGTAGGGCTCTCGTGGGGCGCTAGTGAGCCCGCAGCAAGATGGCCGCACTTTAGTGCTGCTCTGCTGGTCGGGGCATTAATCCGATCAAAATCCTTTACTCCTCCTGGCTATCTACGTTGGAGGGACAGCGCGCTGGACACTACCTTACCTGCAGTACTAATCGCGACCCAATTCTCGAGCTGCGGTGCAGGGAGGTGGCTGGAATCGGCAGTTGAGGCCTGCGGGACAAAATGGCGGCCTCCGGACCCTGCAGTAGTCGTTTCATCTCTTGACCTGCAGCGTGGTGATTGAGACGGAGGTCGCAGCAGTGGTGAGCAGGCTGGCCGCTGCGGGAGGCGGGCCATTGCTGTGTGTGCTGAATACCGCCGAGCTGCTTTGAGGATCCTGTCGCTCCGGGAGCCGGGCGCTGCAGTCCAGTGTGGTGAGCCTCCTCTGAGATCGGCGCGGCCGGCGCTGCCGCGGTTCCAGGGCTCTCATTTGGAGTCAGTCAGCGAAATTCATGTGCGTGCACGTTTGTTCTGTTCTCATGTTTCTGTTGCAGGTGCAAGGACACCGTCCTTGATAGTTAGACTAATGCCTTTTGTTTTAGGAGTTAGGTATGGCGGAGACCTGTTACAAAGTATTCAGGAATGCCGATAATTGGGAGACGATATTCTTTCTCTCTGAAGAAGCCTGAGATCCAAGGACACATCAACAGTTGCTGGACTGAGTACAAGTTTTTGTGGAAAGTTACCTACGAGGGGTGCCTGGCCAGAGGAGGTGTTTCAGGGGCGTTTTCTATCAATTGTGCATTTTGTATTAGGGACAGAGCCCCGAGGGTTGGAGACAGCAGAAGTAGTTAGAAGGGCTGAAGGAAGGGATCGATTCTAGCAGAAGGAGGTCTTAGAGGGAACCCTGTAGCTTTGGCTACTGACCCTTACAACGTGAGTGTACTTCTTAGGAATTCTTCACAAGCTGACACCTTTTCTTGATCTTGCCTGGGAAATGCTAAGTAGGGATGCCATTTTAGTGATAGTGTAGGGAAAGATTAATCGATTTCTTTTACAGCCACTAATGAAGACTAATATAGATGTTGGGGCAGTTATTGCCTGTTTAGTATTTTTGGAGTTGCTCATTCTTTTTATGCTACACCGGATAAGGCTGATTTGTAGGATGAACTTTGTATTAGTGCCTATGCATTTTTTCAACCTCGTCATGAGGTGCTTGTATGTTCAGTTATTTTCGGCTTTTTAATAAAACCCCTAAATTGGAATTCGGAGTCAGTGATCCTTTCCGAGTCTTACTTAATTGGTCCATGCTAGTTAGTCATGAGTGTATTGGTTTCTCCCCTTTACACTTTTCAGCAGGTAATAAAGATCTAGTCAACCGAGGATTCTTAGAAAACTTTTATAGTAGAATCCGGCGTTACCAGTATTTACTGTGTCATGAGTATTATGGTGCATTAAACACCGAAATTCAGGTTATTACCCATAAACTCGTAATAAGTGTTATATATTGCACCTAATAAATAATGTATCCCATGGTATCGTTATTTATCAGGGGCGATAAATAACTCAACTTATAATCAGGCCCTTAGAGTGACCTTTGGGTCAGTCCCTTTTCTTGTGTTTGTCCAGCCTATGAGCATTTCAGTCTAATGGTGTTCGGTTTGCATGAATTGTATCCATTCCCTGCTAACGTCAGGGGACATATTTTGTTTTAGTTTGCATTTAGAATTCGATGGGAGTGTATGTGTTTCTTTGCTCTCTTCCCTGGTTCTTCCACAGCTCACCTCTGCTGCACTCTCTCTTTTCTCTCCCCTCACCCGTCCCTGATACTCTCTGTCCCGCTTCCCCTTTATAAATATTTTTATTAACTAAATAAGTAATTTACTTATGTATTTATTTATGAGGGGTAACTGATGAAGAGCGCTACAGAGCTGCTCACTTCCTTTTTAATGCACTGGAGCACACTATGCTTGTCACTTTGTTTACTTTTAATTCACCATTCTAACATGGCCGTCTGTCAAGTTACAATGGCAAATTCAAAAAGAACATGCATTGAAAATGCAATAGGTCTCGCCTTTAATTAAGTTAAAGCCATGTGCTTTGCTATACAATACTATTAGCAAAGCAAATGGCTTTTACTTAATAATAGGCGAGACCTATTGCATTTTCAATGCTTGTTTACAAATGAAGCACTGACATATTATTTTATATGTATCTGTAAAGTGCACTATCACTCGCGAGGCGCACTCACACATAAGTCCCTGTGATCTCACTGGGCTCCACTCTTTGACCTGGCGGAGTTGGGACTTCCGGTGATGATGACATCTTTCCCAGAGAATGTTGGAAATCCTGCTCGGTCTCTGCACTGACGGCTCCACATTGAGAGGTGGAGGCGTATGACGAGAGCAGTGCATGCGCGCTGCTTTTGCCAGCCGAGACCTAAAAAGACAGCCCAATGCCCACATGGCTTGAGCAGTCAGTTCCTGGCTTGCTGGGTCTGCTATTTCAGATGCAATGGCCTGTCAGTGAATCTCCCGGATCTTATCAGTCAGTTCCTCCAGGGAATTGACTGCTCTAATTTAAACGAAGAACAAAATATTACGTGGATAAAAGAAAACATGTTCGTCTTTTGGGAAAGTGTCATTGTGCAAATTGCATTACAGAAAACAATACGATTTCATTTGACTATTTGATCCGGTGCGAGAGTCGGGGCTTCCTGATTCCGCAAGTGACAGTTGAACAACCAAGCCACATTCCAACGCCTGTCCCCAAACTGTTTGTACTTTAAGAGTCAACTGACAGGACCGTTTGTCAACAGGTATTCCAAAACAGAGATTATTCTACAGTTAAAAATACCTAGAGGGGCGTGGCCAAGATGGCGGGGTGAGCGGACGCTTCCTCCCGTAGCTCCTCCGGCCCGGCCAAGCTAAAGCCCTTTTCTTATGCTTCTCTCCCCCCGCTGAGGCTCAGCGCGGGAGAGGAGCGTGGCGGAACATCGGGGGCATACACCGGTGCTGTTTTGGTCCGGATCGCCCCGGGGGAACCCCCCCAAAAGCTCGCCCGAGATCAAAGGACGACGGCGGCGAGCCCGAGGGGCGGAGCGTATTGGAGAGCTGTCCGGGCGCCTCGGTTGGGCCTGGTGCTGAAAGTTGCGGTCTGGAGGGGATCTGGCCCGCCGCTCGACGGTGACTGAAGGAGCCTGGCGGGAAGGGGCCCGACGGTGTGGAGGGCTTGGGACGGGTGCCCCGGCACTCGGACTGGTGATGGCGACACCTTGCACTGCGGAAGCCCTGACCCCTAGCCGAGGTACGGCGGACTCTCTGATGGGGTCGGATCATCTGGCCCCCTGTGCGTGACAATCGGGGGCCGGTGGTGGAACTTATTTTACTGCGGGGTGCCTCGGAGGCCCCGGAGGTGTCGCCGGGCCTAGTCGTTTTGGCTCGCTCCGCCCGGCCGCCATTTTGTCCCCGAAGGAGCAGTGGTGGCGGCCTCCGCTGGAGTCCTGGCTGCTGGCTGCGGGCGATCTCCCGCTATTGCTGGATTGACTACCGGAGGGATGAGCTGTTGGGACCCCTCCGCTGCGGTCCCCTTGGTTGTCTCACGCTAGCTCTTGCGGCTGACGGTGACCGGACTAGGCCGCCATTTTGTCACCTGTGACGCAGCGACCTCACTTGTGGGGGATACCCGGGCCGAGTGCTTGCCGGCGGCTGAGCATCCCTGGGGCGCCTGGATCGGTGCCCGACTGCGGAGCTGGCGATGTCTGGAAAAGGAGGCCCGAAGAAAGGGGACCGTACTCTGCCGGACATGCTTGGCAGGGCCCAGCATCTGCGGGACAGGACACAGCCCTCACCGGGGCCCTCCCGGGCTCCGGCAGATGTGACTGGAGGGGAGCCGCCTGTCACGAGGGCCTTTATGGAGGAATTGTTTAGCTCCCTCAGAGAGGACTTCCAGACACTGAAGCGGGAGGTGGCCAGCGAGGTCCGAGAAGTGCGCAGAGAGGTGGAGGGCCTAGGTGAGCGTGTGGAAGCGGCGGAGACGGAGGGCCAACAGCGAGCGGAGGAGATAGTCCATCTCCAGCAGGACGTTCTTCGCCTCCGGGAACAGTGTGTGGAGCTCCAGGCCCACTCTGAGGACCTTGAGAACAGATCTCGGAGGAACAACATCCGAGTGCGTGGCGTGCCGACTGCGGATGAGGGGTCCGATCTGGGGGGCTACCTGCGGGCCCTGTTCCGAGAGATCCTGGGGGAGGCCACGGACTTTCCCATCAGCATCGACAGGGCGCATAGGGTTGGCCGTCAGCGCCAGCCATCGGCGCCCCCACCGGACATTCTGGCCTTCCTGCCCGACTTTCCACTAAAGGAGCGTATCATGGCTGAAGCCCGCAGGAAACAGCCCCTGACCTTTCGGGATCGGCCGGTGGCGCTTTACCAGGATCTCTCCGCCATCACTCTGCAGAAACGCAGGTCCTTTAGGATTGCCACTGACTTTTTGCGCGAACATGAGACGCCGTACTCTTGGGGTCACCCCTTCCGCCTGATTTTTCGGTGGAACGGAGTATTACACCAGCTACGCTCCTTGCAAGACATTTGTGGTGTCCTGGGGCTCACGGCAGCGGAGGAGGACGGAGCTACGCCGTCGTGGAGGTCCTCGGAAGGACGGAATCGGCGGAGGTCAACGAGGCGGCGCTCAGCGACCAGCGCGGGGCGCCCGGACTCCCCTACCATTAGGGCGGACAGGGCTGACGCCCTGAGGGCGGCGGCCGGGGACTCGACCGGCTCCTCTAGCGTGGCCTTGACGGCCTAACACACACTCCGGGGGGAGATGTCTTTAGCTTCTTAACATGCTTGGCACGGGGCGGGGGGGTTGGGGGGAGCGGGCGGAGGTGAGTGGCTGGACGTCCACTTTGCTTTTTTCTACGGACTTGCCCGTTTTGGGGCTTGACTGAGACTATGGGGTGTTTGAGTTTGGGGATGGCTAGTTGCCGAGGTTGTGTTTTGGGTGGGGGAGGGAGTTGTTTTGGGGTTGGGAAGGTCCCGTCCGATGTTGTCTATGCCCGCTTTGTTTTGGCTTGTCCCGTGCTGCGGCCCCGCGCGCCCCCCCGCTGATTCCCTACCCATTGCATGGCGCTCCCGATCCCTGCGAGGAATGCCGGGCCTAAAGGTAGTGACCCTTAATGTTCAGGGTCTGAATAACCCGGTGAAGCGCAGAGCGATCCTGTCGTTGCTGGAGGGGACGCAGGCGGACATTTGCCTTTTGCAGGAGACACACTTATTGCCCCGAGACTGCCATAGGATGCGCTCTGCTAAGTTCCCCACCCAGTTCTTTTCCTCGGCAGCGAACAAGACGGCGGGGGTGGCTATTCTCCTAGCGAGCTCCTTTCGGGGGGAGGTGTTGCATAAGTGTGCTGAACAGAAGGGGAGGCTCCTTGCGTACCGCATGCGCCTGGGAGGCATAGCATTTACGGTTGGCTCCGTTTATAGCCCAAACGAGCATCAAGAGCGCTTCCTAGATTCCGCGCTGGTGGATGTCACTGCTTCCCCAGACCGACACATTATCTTGGGCGGAGACCTCAACATTGTCTTTGACTCTGGGATGGACAGATCGGCGCAGCGCTTTCCGCAGACGGGGGAACTGTCCCAGGCTGGGAGGGCCCGGATTGCGGAAATGGACTTGCACGATCTCTGGCGCTCCCTGCACCCCACGGATAGGGACTACTCTTTCTTCTCGCACGCACACCGCACCTACTCACGGCTGGACTACCTCCTGGTGAGTGGACCGATGCGTGCCGCTGCCACGGCGGCGGACATCGGGGTCCTGACCCTGTCTGACCACTCTCCAGTCACCGGCGTTTTCCGGTGGCCGGCGGCCTCCCCCTCTCGGGGGGTGTGGCGCCTCCGGGACACACTTCTACACAAAAAATCGGTGGTACAACGCGTCGGGGAGGTCATACAGGACTATCTCACTCACAACAGCAACACTGACACTTCGCAGGCGACACAGTGGGCGGCACTGAAGGCCGTCCTACGGGGGGAATTCATCTCTATCTCTGCAGCCGAGAATAAGGAGCGGCAACTGAAGAGGGATGAGTTGACAGCTCAAGTCCGGGAGCTTGAGCAGGTCCACCGCCGTACGGGAGCGCCGAGGGTATGGAGGCAGTTGAAGGCAGCGAGGAAGCTCCTCTCCGCTCTGGATCTTGATAGGGCGGAGTATGCCGCCTTACGCTTGAAACATGCCTACTACACTGGGGGGGACAGATGTGGCAAGCTCCTAGCACACCGGCTCCGGGTCGCGCAACAGCGCAGCGTGGTGAAAGAACTGGTGGGTGCGGACGGGGGGGTTGTCTCCGGGGACGCGGAGGTAGCGGAGACTTTCCGCGGCTTCTAAGAGGCGCTGTATGCTGAGGAGCCCTCCTCGCCACGGGATGCCGATAGCTATTTGGAGTCGGTGACCCTCCCGGTGCTGGACCCGGCTCAGGCTGACCACCTGGAGCGGGACATCCATGTGGAGGAAGTGATTTCGGCCATCGCGCGGCTGAAACATGGCAAGGCCCCGGGCCCGGACGGGTACACGTCGCTATTCTACAAGACTTTTTGCACGACCGTGGCCCCTGTTCTTACGCGGCTGTTTAACTCTTTCTCCGAACCGGGAGCCATCCCTCCGGATCTCCTGAGGGCGACGGTCGCGGTAATCCCGAAGCCTGGGAAGGACCGGGCCCTCTGCGGCTCGTACCGGCCCATCTCGCTCCTAAATGTCGACCTCAAGTTGTACACGGGGATTCTCGCATCCCGGCTGGGTCCACACCTCCCCGACCTGGTGGAGGCGGACCAGGCTGGTTTTGTGCCCGGTAGACAGACGGTTGACAACACCAAGAGGGTGACGCATGTTCTGGAGAAGGCCTCAAGGATCTCGGGGGAGCGGATGTTGTTGTCCGTTGACGCGGAGAAGGCCTTCGACAGAGTTCACTGGCCGTATCTTGAGCGGGTCCTCAAAAAACTGGGAATCGGCGATAAGTTCCGCACCATGGTATTTAATTGCTATAAGCATCCTTCAGCGTCGGTGCGGGTAAACGGGTGTAGCTCTGGTGGCTTCGCCATCGAGCGCGGCACGCGGCAGGGCTGCCCTCTCTCGCCGCTCCTGTTTGCCCTCTACATGGAGCCGTTTGCTCAGAGGATCCGTGATAATCCGGATGCTGTCGGGGTCCGGATGGGCCAGTACGTCCACACCGTCAGTCTCTACGCGGATGATGTCCTGCTGACTTTGGACGACCCTAGGAGGTCGCTGCCTGCTTGCCTCCGAGAGTTGGACGCCTTTGCGGGGGTGGCCGGCTTCAAAATGAATATGAGCAAGTCGATGGCATTAGACGTGTCCCTGGCTGCGGAAACCAGGAGGGATCTTCAACGGCTCTTCCCCATGCAGTGGTCCTCGTCCACGGTGCCGTATCTGGGGATTCTGCTGGCGCCTACATTATCGGAGATGGTTACGGCCAATTATGCCTCCCTCAGCAGGAAGATCAAGGACGAGCTTGGCCGATGGAACAAAGGCCTGCTGTCCTGGCTGGGGCGAATCGCGGCGGTCAAAATGACGGTGCTGCCCCAGATACTATATCTTTTCCGAGCCCTTCCGCTCCAACCCCTGGTGGGCTGGATCCGACAAATGCAGGCTGACATCTCCCGCTTTGTCTGGCAGGGCCGCAGGCCACGCATGAAGAGGGTCCTCTCCACGCTTGCTCCGGAAGCGGGGGGTCTCGGCATTCCGGACCTCCGTAAGTACTTTCAGGCGGCACAGCTTCGCTATCTGGTGGAGTGGAGCAGGTGGGAGTCTGACAAACATTGGCTCTTCCAAGACCAGGCAGTGGCGGGCCGCACCTTACAAGAGGTTCCATTCTTGCGCCGCACGCATCGCCCCCCTAATCTTTACGCTTCCTTTGTTACGCGGGTCCCCCTGCGTGTGTGGGACGCGGTCTGCGAGACCCGGGGCCTTACCACCTTCCCTTCGCCGCTCACGCCCATTACGGGCAACCCGGACTTCTCCCCAGGGATGGAGCCGGGGGTTTTCTCCCACTGGGTACGGGCGGGCTGCAGGGCACTCTTCCAGATCTATGGCCCGGAAGGCGTGGTTCCTTTTCAGCAACTCCGCCAGGAGTTCGGCCTGACGGAGCTGGACAGATTGCGCTACATGCAAGTTCGGCATTGGGCCATCCAGCCTCAGGTGCGGGCCACCGCTGCCCGTCCAATCACACCGTACGAGCGGTGGTTGGCTACTCGGACCTCCGACGCTAAACTGATCACTGATCTGTACAAACACCTACAACCCCCGCCGTTTCACTACTACAACCCGGGGAGGGAGCGCTGGCACAGGGAATTGGGTAGGACACTCAGCCACAAGGAATGGGACAAAATTGCGTATCGGGCTCGGCACTCTGCATATCACACGGGCCTTACGGAGACATTCACTAAGGTGTCCACATACTGGTACTACACCCCGGAGAGACTGTATGAAATGCATAAACACACTGACAAGGGGTGCTGGCGGAGCTGCGGGCAGGAAGGTACCCTTACACACATTCTATGGGATTGCCCAGTGCTGACCGCCTACTGGAAAGAAGTCTTGGACGAGGTAGATGAGCACTTTGGGATAGAGCTGCCGCGACTCCCGGCGTATGTCCTGCTGGGCCTCCCCAATGACCTAATGTACCCACTGAAGTCCCGCAGGGGTAGGCAGATTGCAATAGCGCTGGGGTCTGCGGTTCAGAACATCCTAATCCACTGGCGCACATCCACCGTCCCCTCCATCACCGGTTGGTTGCATAGGCTCTGGCATGTGCTGGGGATGGAGAAGCTGTCGCTTGCGGTTGCGGGGGAGATAGACCAATTTGAAGAGCTATGGCAACCCTTTCTAGCGCTGCTGTCCACTGAATTCCGGGAGCTCACCTGCCCGAG
This sequence comes from Triturus cristatus, assembly GCF_964204655.1. Classification (NCBI taxonomy): domain Eukaryota; kingdom Metazoa; phylum Chordata; class Amphibia; order Caudata; family Salamandridae; genus Triturus; species Triturus cristatus. Next base: position 1,532,179,343 of record NC_140591.1, read on the forward strand.
GTACCTTAGGCTTCTCAGGCTGAGGCCGCCGGTGACCCCGGCGGACTAGCTTACATGTGAGATGGGGACCCCCGGGGAGGGGGGGGGGAGCGGGGCTTCCTGGTTAGGGCTACTTTGATGCGGGACCATAGGACGGGGGGGAGGGGGGAGTGTTGTTGTTTTGTTACTGGGAGGAGGGGGGATGGGAGGGGGGGGATTGTGTTCTGTTGAGGTGTTGATGGGGGGGGATGCTCTTGCTCAGCTTTGGGGTGTCGGATACGCGCGTGGGACTCCACAGCTTGTAATTCTAGCGTTCAGTTACTGTGTTCTTCCCTCTGAGCCACCGCGCCACCTATTGCCAACCCTCTGGAGATGCATCCCTTCTTCTTTGACTGTATTTCATGTATCCTGCCTCCTATCCCCCTCCCCCATGGTTTGTTTTGTCTCAATAAAAAACATTTTAAACATAAAAATACCTAGAAAGAGCAGACATTGCATCACGTGACTTGTGGTATGCGGAACACATTGTTTTGCAAACCCTGTGAACATGCTTAGGAATGTGTTTTTTCTAAGTGGGCGAACCTGCTTTCTAGAATGGAAAAGTTTTCAGCACGTCAAGGGGAAGGGTGGTTCCACTTTCATAAGACCTGATTTCAAAGCAATCCTCCTGAAACGTGATCACGCGCTTAAACGAGGCTACTGTGCGCATATTTTGTTGACGTCTCTACTGCAAGTGAGTTAATGCTTTAAATTTAAAGACACAGATAAAGCTTTTTCACCAACTTGACTGATTGCCAAACACACAGTCACAACACTGCACCGGACCCTAGGAGAATTATTCCTGTATCACTAAGTATTAGCAGGTGCTATGGTTTCTATGTAAACAGGCTGCGGATAATCTGGAGAGGAGCAAAAATATTCATCAAAAGTCATCATCATCTGCAAAATCAAGAACCTGCAGACACGTGTGCTTTTATGAAGTCTGACTACAAACAGCGTTAGCTGTCTGGACGACCTGCCATCCATTCTTCAAAGACACTAACAAAAACGATGCACCGAGAGAGTGGGCTATGGTTTAACCCCGTTCAGCTATTGCCTTCCACACAGTTTTCATTCTTTGCCATTGGGTGATAGGGCTGTCCATCAAGGCAATGCCATTTCGTGGATGGTGAATTACATTTCCATTAGGTTTTGGTGATGGGAAATTGAGTAGTCCTGTTTATTATGTATCGTGACATGGAGCGTGTGATTGAGAGGCAATAAGAGTGGTTTAACTAATTTACTTTGCTGAAACAACAACATTTGAAGTTCTCGTTTATGGCTTTTATGTTCGGAAAGTGTGGTCCAGGCTCACGTTCATATCTACTTTACTGGCAGTAAAAAGGAGTGCAAAAGGCACACTAGAAGGCGCTCAAACACAAGTTAATGCAATAGCGAAACCATAAGATGCGGATCCAGCCACAACACCACTCAAATGTCCCCACGTTCCCTCACAGCGCCGCAGAAGGCCATCGGCTACCTGACAAGCAAAGTACATGCACCCGGCCAAACATATATAATAAAAACAAACAAGCAACGCCTAGAGCTTTGTGGGTGTGTTGGGAGAGCCGCTCAAAGACTGAGAGGGCACAGGGAGACCTCTGTTCAGCACCCAGAATCCTACTAACAGCCTGGATGCAAACGCAGCCGCGTGTATATTTTGCATCGCGCTTTCACTTTAAGTGAAAGCACGATGCGAAAATAAACATGCGAGAGTCACAAGTAATGCAACAAATCCCCACCCATGGAGAAGTCAGCATGAAACTTACCTTTTGGAACAGATCGCGTCCTGCAAACATTCAGCTGTGATTTTAAGCCAAGTGAGAAGAAAAAAGTGCGTGGGGACAAATAATGGAGAGAATTTCATGCTGCCGGTAAATGATCCAATCCCGGTAGGTGTGACCAAAAGGAGACAAGCCGGCAATAAGGAGGGACTAAGAAGCCTCCTTTACAATCATAGGCCAGCGTTTTGCAGGTAAGATGACGCTAACCAATTAAAAAGATGGGCGGGGCTTCAACTCCGCCTCCGAGAGCTTCGGAATCTGTGTTGATTCCAAGAAGCTCTCGAATGCCGAGAGCAGCGCATGCGCTGCTTTCGACAGTCAAGACCTAAAAAATTATCACAATGAGTCATGATGCTTGGGAAGGTATGTGCCAAGTGCATAAGCATTGGTAGCTACCATTAACTGGATTTTCTTTAATAGAAAACCCATAGAAAGTTTTCATGCGTGCACATGCGTGCACAAGAGTCACATGCCGCTAATTATAAAGAAATTAGAGACAGACTTTTATATAAGGATTTAAGAATCCCATGTATTATAATATTAGCAGAAGATGAAATTGAGGTTGATGATATACCTTTGAACTGTATTTTAAAAGGATATTTAAAAGCGAAATTATGCGTTGGTTCTAAGGCGGCATTCCAGACCTAGTGGTGGTGCTGCCATTTATATGCACTCTATACTCCATTTCATGTTTTCATTAGACTCGTGGGTAGGCAGAGGTGACTTGTGAAATCACCTTCTGTTGCAAATGGCACAATGTCAAAGCAAAGTGACAAACTAGGCAAAAAGAATCCTTCTTTCCATTTGCATCACAGTGCAATTTGTGGCTGGTACAAACCTATCTTTCATCAACAGAATGTGCTGGGTGTGAAACAAGAGACTCAATTCAACTGTGACAGAATGGGTTAATAAAAACGTGTCTCAAGTGCAACATCACTAGTAGGAATTACATGCCTTAAGTATGAGGAAACATTCCTACTGCAGTTATCAGATAAGTTCATGCCAGCAGTGGCAACATGTTCCTTTTCTTGACTTTGATTTAACAACCCAATGCATTCCGGGAGATGTAGTCTTGGCTCATATCGACTAAAGGAAAAGTTTAATTTTCAGTGGCTTTGTGTAAAAATAAAACTAGACAGTCGTTTGATGTTCTCCGCTGGCACTGAGTCATCTGTTAATCTTACCTTTCACCCTCTTTTACCACTACATTTGTGTCAGTCTATCAGTAATCACAGATTACTGAGAGCACATTGTCTCTTTTTCCACAAAGTCGAGTCTCATCTCCTCATGTCCAAGATATGGTCAAATAAACGGATATTGAATGTCAATCAACAATACCACACACGTCACCCACCAAAAAAGGGGCACCTTGAGTTATAAAGCGCCAATCCGGTGAGTGATGTCACAACATGTCAAAACCCGCAGACGTCATCAAACAAAGCAACATTCTAGAATGCCAATTGTTGGTCATTGTTAGTGATAGAGGGCTTAGTAAGGGGAGTCACATTTTGTTTCTATGCTCGGTGGCCCTTATACAATAGCCCCATCGCTTGTTTATATTTAGCTGCACACCGGTTGGGAAGGGGCTCCTTGTGTTACCTTGGCAAATCCGGATTCAGGCGGAAGCTTCCATTTGAACGTGCAATGGGAATATAACCCAGGTAAATGCAGCGCTCCCTGCAAGTTTTTGCCCAAAGGAATTTCGGTTGGTATAACATTGCACAAATCATGTGGGCAAAGTGCGAAGATGTGTTTATTCATTTTAAAATAGAGGAACAAGTGCTATTACTGCATTATGCCCCGTTCTCACACCCGAAACTTGGAATGGGGTGGTAATTGAACACCCAGTGTAAACCTCATCAAATAGTATTAGTACTTACCAGTAATTGACAGATGTTACTCTCACCCCCCACCCCTTTCCCCTTGTGTCAAACTACATTTCGTCCAATTTTTCTTTGTACTGTGAGAGGCACATTGAAATTGATTCCTTCGGAAAATGTTCTGTTTTAGAGGCAGACTGCTGCACCTAAGGAGACGGATACACAGCTTGCATCTCAAGCGATGCTCGGCGATGCATATCTCCAGAGGTTATAACACAGGCGGCTTCCTGTTCGCTGTCTTTGAAATGGGTGCGAAGAAGGAAAATGACTTCTGGGCACTCAGTCTAAAGACAGATACATGGCATGCACTTTTCCCAGTTTACAATTAATCCAAGAAGAAGCTTCATTCTTTTATGTGCATACAGGTAGTTCACCTATGTCACGTTACGTCATTCATTTATTTTGTATACATTTGCAAATGAATAAGTGCCAGCGCCCAAAATGTTTCTCAGAAGTCGAACTGCCAGTGCTATGGGAGGTTCGATTGGCAATTACAAAGCTGACTAGTTTCATTCCAACCCATACCTCTTCCATCTTCCGCCTCTCTTCTCCCTGACCCCTTATCTCACTCCTCCCGGTGGTTTTTCATCCTTTCTTTCTCTCTTTCTCACTATTTCCCCACCTTTCCATCCTCCAGTCTTTCTTTTCTGCTTTCCTCTGTCTCGCTGTGGGTCAAAGTCTACTGATAAAATATAAGTTCAAGTGCCAGTGTCTCCACCTGCAACCACCGCCTCAAATTAAGCACTGTGTATGAGACCCACTGGGCTGAGAACAATAAGTGGAACCTGCCTGTGCATACAAATTTTCTGTAGGCAGAAATAAAGTGAACATTTGCGTCCCCATGACTGACTTACAAATGTAGGCAATCCTGAAGTCTGGTGCATCACTGTGGGGGCAGGAGTAGGAGCAGGAAAGGAGCCATGCAAGGGGAGCGGCTATGCAAAATGACCCACACGTGCACTTTCTGTAGATAGTTACCCATCCTACAAACATACATAAAACTGCTCGCGTTTCGAACCTGCAAACGGAAAGAATACACCCCCACATTTCTTTGAGATGCAGAGATAGGGTTTCTTTTGTGGAGGCAAAATAAAGAAAAACATATGTTTCCACATATCAGCTATGAGTACTGCATAGTAGGAGCTGAATAATACATGGAATTCCATGATTTTTGAGGAATTTGGTGCCTAATGCTTTAGGGTGTTATAAATAAGGGGGGGGGGATACATCTATTCAAATAGTACATGTACATAGATATGCATAGATTTTTGTGACTAACTTATATAAGATGGCAGGAAACTCAAGCACAACAACTGTAAATAAAAAAAGAAGGAATTAGGCTACAGGACAGAATTTGTGAAACTAATGTCATTGCATTGTTTGACTAAACAAATCAATCAAAATGAGTGTCATAAATTAATACCACTTAACCTTTTAGCTGCAGCAAGGAACTACATTATCCACCATATGCCTTGAGCCACAATAATATTGCAAGTTAATTAAATGTCAGGTTCCATCCATTGCAATGTGTCATAGGACCAGAGCTCGAGTCGGGGTACCACGTGGGTGGACGGTGTCCCCCCCTTATTTCACCGGGAGCTCGTTAACTGGAGCAAATGGAGCCACACATTCACTCTTTGGCCTCTCTGGGTTGAGATCGGAGCTCATTCAGAACGCTGCTCATGCGCTGCCTTCTCTGATGCAATCGCATCTAAGGGGTGAGCGAGGGGAGGCAATGAGTCTGATGGTGCGAGCCACCTTTCCTGACGTCACTTCCTGTCGTGATGTCAGCGTCCCCCCACTTCTTTTTTTAGGAGTTGTGCCCTGCATAGGACAATGCCTTCTCCATGAAATTGTACACTCAAGACTGCCCGCTCCTTTTTAGGTCTCGCCTGACGTAGGCTGCACGCATGCACAGTCTCGCTGGCGAGATTTAATGATATGGGGATTTTTTAGTAAAGGGCATTAAGCCCCGCCCCTCTTTTCCATTGGCTGGCGTCACCGTTTATGCTAAACGGTGGCCAGCCATTGGAAAAGAGCTGTTGGTGACATATTTGCTCGGCTTTCTGAGCCGTCCCATTTGGACGGGCTCGTCTGCCTTCCTTTTGTCGTGAGAGGTTTCTTATCTTTATGGGGCCAAACACATGGCCCCATAAAGACAAGAAACCTTTTCGCAGGCGAGGCCGTCCAAGTGGGACGGCAGAAAAAGCCGAGCAAATACGTCATGTGAAGCGCTTGTTTATCATTCCCCTTTGGCAAAGGCATGCGCGTGTTTATTTTTGCATCGCGCTTCAAACACGCGGCTGCCTTTGCCAAAGCCGAAAGCTTTTCTTCTTTCATGTCGATTGCCACTTTTCGCCTCTTCCTTTCATCTTCCCTCCATCTCCCATCTTCTTATTCCACCCTCTATTACACCCATCACGCACTGCCCCCACGCTCCTGCTCTTGGCATTCCATGTCTCCCCTCTCCACCTAGCTCCCCTCAGCCCCTCTCCCCGCTCCCCCTTGTGCACACCCCTCCCTCCTCATCTCCGCACATCTCCCCGTCTCATGCTTAACTTCCTGTGTCACTCCTGCCCTGTCGCGTGGACAGCGATGAGCTGCTGATGTCCCTGGCCCTGTCTCGCTCTCTCCAGCAACCGCAGCCCTGGTAAGCACCGCCAACATTTGCCAGCAGTATATTATCCTGCATAGCGCTGCGTCCGCCTGAACTCTGGAGAGGTGTCCCGCTCCTTTTCGGGCGTCGGCAAGGGGTTCGCTGCGTGTTGGATAGGGCTGTGTCTGTGAGGCTTATGTTGTTGTTGGGTGCTGTTAGTGGGCTAGGCTGTTATAGTCAGTCCCACTGTCCTCGCTGTGGACAGCTCCTGAAGGGTGCGCTCGGCAGTCTCTCAGAATCTTTGGGTAGCATGACTGCCACATGCTTTTTGGCAGCCTCGCTGCACTTCCGGTGGAGACCTTTGTCTATGTTGTTCTGTTGGAGCCTCACCCGCTCCATTGCAGGGTGATGCTGAGAGTCTTATTGTCCTGACAACGGATGTCTCCTGTCTGTCCTGCTGTAGTCTCGCTGTCTAGTCTTAGAACAGTGTCTACGAGGTGCTCTGTTGCAATCTCACTATCATCCCTTCCTAACTGTCTACAAACTGCCCCAGTCTTTTAAATGTCTCTTTTTGGAAGGTATTTTTAAAGGTGCTCTTCAGCCTTCCTCACTATTGTCTTCTTCTTTGATTTGTACCTTCAGACCCTCCTAGAAAAGTTCCTCCTGCCCGTCTGCTCCTTTCCAGGTGCATCTCTTCTCTGCCCACCACCCCCCCCTCCAAACCCTGACGGAAACTCCTCACTCTACTCTCTGAACCTCGCTTAGAGCACTACTGCTTCCTTCTCTCCTCCACTTCACCCCCATATTACCCGGACTCCTGGCTCTCCCATCTTCACCTTTCTTTCTATAATCCTTATTCGCCTTAAGTCTCCCCCTCGCCCCCTCACATCCCATACTGTCTGGTCAGCCCGCTGCTCTTCGTTCTCTTCCTCTCCCTTCTTCACGGCCCTCCCCAGAGCTCTCACGCACCTTTGTTCACTCACACCTCCTTCCTGTACCCACGCACCTCTTTCCCGCAACCATTTCTTTCCCTCCCTCTGGATTCCTCAGCTCAGTCTCCCCATTGAACTCCCAGACCCCCTTCCGTTCGCCTCATCTGCTTGCTCGCTCCCCCCCCCCCCCGCAGCTTCTCATTCCCTGGAATGTTAATGCACTATAAACTGTTTTTTTAGCAATACTTATTTTAAGTATTCTGGCTCTGAGCTGTTGACACACTAGGAATAAAAGCGGACAGTACATATGCATTTATGCTGTATGTGGGTATTAAACTGGTACTTATAAAGGGAAATATGCCAGGACAGTGTTAACAAGTGTAACAAGCATTGAAAATGCAATAGGTTTCGCCTTAGATTAAGTTATTGCCATTGGCTTTGATAATGGTATTGCATAGCAAATCAAATGGCTTTAACTTAATAAAAGGCTAAACCTATTGCATTTTCAATGCTTGTTGTAGGTCAGCAAAGAGGATTTTGAGCCCAAAATAACTGCACATACAGAAGACATTGATATGCACATTTATCACTATTGAAATACCCACCGTGTAGCTTCACAGTATGGCCATAATCCTAAACCTTGTTGCTTTGCTGAAAGTCAGACATGTCTCAATGATTTTCAGCTATCATAGGTGTGTTTTGGCCGGTTCTGTGCTCAAAGATGCAATGTCGTGTACATCCTGTCAGTGTAGTGAAATAAGAGACGGACTTAAAGCAGGGGTTTCCTTTGCAGCTCCAGGAAGGTCAGACCCATCCTAGATGTTCTAGATGTTCATGCTAACAGCTGGCTGTGCAACTGGTTTCCTCTTGGATTAATTTTATATAAATGTATCTGTTGTGGCTATTCAGCCACACGTGGGTCTCATGCGCAATGTGTCACTGAAACCAAGCTATACCCGGCTGAGGAGCCCGAAACCGGTCCTGGGTTATTGTGTTCTGGTTCAGAGAGGACCTGGCTTGGCAGTTCGGGCTGGACTGTTCCCGTTGAAGCAGGGTCAAGACTGATTTGCATATGTCTGTGTCCAAACTGAGGTGGCACGGTCTGCAAAATAATGATGGATTGGAATGCTGCCTGAGTGATTACCAGTGGTATATATTAGTTCAAGCATTCCATCCATCACTGGTTTGTGTACTTATTGTATCCAGCATGTCTTGCCTGCATCTGGCTCTACAGACCTTCGTTGAACGATAGACGTCCAAAGATGGACCGTGAGGGTTTGAATAATGGTAGGATTTCAGGGTAAACATTGACCAGACGCATGCCTCTACTTTGAGCTGTTTGTATGAACCTTTAAATTATGTGTATGGCTGAAATATCTGGCATGTCCCTAGCCATCGACGAGCAAGATTGACCACCTATGTGCTAAACCGCTCCTTCAATAGCATTCGCATAAAAGAAGCATGGGAAGAAAAACTATGCGGTGGAACATACATATTTGTATTCTTATTATTTCTGATTTTCATATTTGTCATGAAAATCAAGACATTACAAATCACCCCTGCGTAGACCAGAAATAAACCATGTAATAGAAAGGATGCTGATATAATTGCAGTCGGCTACCTCCGAGATTCAGGTACCAACTCACTGAATTACCGAGCTAATGTACTGTGAAACTGCACTTTGTTGAATTTTCACACATCTTAAAACTTGATTCATTAAGACATTAAAAACATTAAAAGATTCTGGGCTGCAATGTCCTAGGAATAAAGAGCAGTGAGTGCACAAACAGGCTACCTAGCTTCGCGCACACACCTCAGAACCATTGTGCACAGGGGCGTGCGTGATGCACCATAATGCAAAGCAGGGCACAAGTCCTAAACAAGCATTGGCATAGCCAATAGGTCTCGCCTTTGGGACCTTATAAGTGCATAACTAAATACTTATAAGGTCCCAAAAGCGAGACCATTTGGCTATGCCAAGCGGCCGTGCGGCCGCGAAAGTGAAAGTGATCGCGATCCCGCTCAAACATCAAAGCGGCCGTGGGGCCGCTAAACTGAAAGTAATCGCGGTAAAGCGCGGCGCGCGCGCCTGCGCACATGCACTGTAGCTCTAGGCTGGCCTGGTAGTACTTTTTGGAGCCCTCTCAATAAGTCTCGCCAGACCAGCGCATGTGCTGGGTCAGACGAGACCTAAAAAAGAAGTGGGGGGATGCTGACGTCACGACAGGAAGTGACGTCACGAAAGGTGGCTTGCAGCATCAGACTCATTGCCTCTACTCGCTCACCCCTTAGATGCGATTGCATCAGAGAAGCCAGCGCGTGAGCAGCGTTCTGAATGAGCTCCGATCTCGCCCCAGAGAGGCCAAAGAGTGAATGTGTGGCTCTATTTGCTCCAGTTATCGAGCTCCCGGTAAAATAGGTTGGGGGATGCCGTCTACCCGCGTGGTACCCCGACTCGAGCCCTGGTGCAAAGGGTACATAGTGCACAGGTGCGTGGGTGACGCACCATAGTGCAAAGGTGTATGCATGATGCGCCATAGCGCAAAGGTGCGTGCGTGATGCACCATCATGAACAGGTGTGTGTGTGATTCACCATAGTGCAAATGTGCGTGTGTGATGCACTATAGTGCACAGGTGCGTGTGTGATGCACCATAGTGCACATGTGCGTGCGTGATGCACCATAGTGCACAGGTGGGTGCCTGATGTCTAACACAGGTTTTGTTCGAAAGGGTGCCCTTCCAGTACAATTTCCCATGCATAGACAAACCTTTAAACATTTTGCATATTGGATATGTGCTGTAGAGTGCAGCACACATGTAGTGTGAGAAATTTTAGGAGAGATATAAAGCTTTTGCCAACTGTTTACTGCCCTCAAAAAGGGGTTATTTTTTGCTGCAAAACACAGTCTAACAATTTTAGTAGTTTTGGGTTTTTCTTCAAAAACCAGGGGTTATTGTGCTGGAACACGCCACCACCACCCACGGAATGCCATATCCCAGTGGAGTGTGTCCCAGTATCAGTGTGTCCCAATATCAGCGTGTCACTGTCCCAGTGTGAGTGTGTCAGTGTCCCAGTGTGAGAGTGTCCCAATGTCAATGTCTTGCTATCCCCGCATGAGCGTGTCCCAGTATCAGTGTGTCAGTGTGTTCCAGTGTGAATGTGTCCCAGTATCCGTGTGTCAGTGTCCCAGTGTCTGTGTGCTGATATCCCAGTGTGAGTGTGTCCCAGTATCAATGTGTCACTGTCAAGCATGAGTGCGTCCCAATGTCAGTGTGATATCCCAGTGTGAGTTTGTCCCAGTATCAATGTGTCAGTGTCCTATTGTGAGCGTGTCCCAGTGTCAGTGTGTTGCTATCCCAGCATCAGTGTGTCCCAGCATCATTGTGTCAGTGTCCCAGTGTTAGAGTGTCCCAGGGTCAGTGTGCCCCAGTGTCAGTGTGCCCAAGTCCTAGTGTCAGTGTCTCTTTATCAGCATGTTGATGTCCCAGTAGTGAATGAGCATCAGTATCAGAGTGTCAGTGTCCCAGTGCCAGTGTGTGCCAGTATCAGTGTGTCCCAGTGTCAGGGTGTCGATATCCCAGGATTAATGTGTCCCAGTATCCGTGTGTCTATATCCCAGTATGAGTTTGTCCCAGTATCCGTGTTGTTATTCCAGTGTGAGTGTGTCCCAGCATGAGTGTGTCAGTGTCCCAATGTGAGTGTGTCCTAGTATCAGTGTGTCCCAGTGTCAGTGTGTCCCAGTATGAGTGTGTCCCAGTGTGTTGATATCCCAACATGAGTGTGTCAGTTTGAGTGTGTCTCAGTGTGAGTGTGTCCCAGTGTCAGTGTGTTATCCCAGCATGAGTTTGTCCCAGTATCAGTGTGTCCCAATATCAGAGCGCCAGTGTCCCAGTGTGTTTCCCAGTGCAAGTGTGTTGATATCCCAGTGTCTCCCAGTGCCAGTGTGTTGATATCCCAGTGTGAGAGTGTCCCGGTATGAGTGTGTCAGTATCCCAGTGTGAGTGTGTCTCAGTGTGAGTGTGTCCCAGTGGCATTTTCCCAGTGTGAGTGTGTCCCAGGGTCAGTGTGTCCCAGTATGAGTGTAATGTGTCCCGAATCAGTGTGTCAGTGTCCCAGTGTGAGTGTGTCCCAGGGTCAGTGTGTCCCAGTATTAGTGTGTCCCAGTATCAGTGTGTCAGTGTCCCAGTGTGAGTGTGTCCTGTGTAGAGATCCCGTAGTAGAAGGGTTTGCCATGGTCCAGTTTGCTTTTGATGAGGGTTTGTGTGACGATGCATCCAGTGGTCATTTAGAGCCACTTGAAGATTTTTTGTAGCACACGCAGAGTGAAGAAGAAGACTGATGAGACGGTGTTGATCTGGGAATTCATAATCAGCTTACTGTTGAGGATAATGGAAAGGTTTCTAGTGTGATCAGATGTGGAGAGAGGAGTTGTTGTCGAAGATCAGTACTTCTGTTTTGTCGGTATTGAGCTTCAAGCAGTTCTCTCTCTTCCAGTTGGCTATGCTCGTCATGCAACTGTGGAATCTGGCTCTGGTGGTAGTGTGGTCCTTAGAGAGGGAGAAGATAAGTTGAGTGTCATCTACTTATGAGATGATGTTGAGCCTGTGGGATCTGACGATGTTAGCCAAGGGTGTCATGTAGGTGTTGAAGAGTGTGGCGCTGAGTGATGAGCCATGAGGGACGCCACAGATGATTTCCTCTGGTTCACAGGTGAATGGATGTAGGTGGACTTTCTGGGTTCTTCCGTGAGGAATGAGGTGGTCCATCTGAGAATGTTTCCTTGGATACCGATGTTGTGTAGTACACAAAGGGAGTCACTGTTCCTCGTAGAGGAAGAAAAAGGAAGAAACTTTTGTTGTGTGCTACTCTATCTGTGGGGGACAGTGTGTCCTCATCATAATGCCCTCACACAACCCGAATGATGTAATGCTTCATCATTTGGGCTTTGCTCCTCGTCGGGCCGGCGCTGCAAAACCCTACGGGTCCCCCGAAGGGTAACTTTATCGGAGATCTTTTGATGAGAAGCCGTTTGGGTGCATGGGTGTAAGTGGCAGTGAAGTCTAAAGTGGTGTATTTAAAAAATGACTGGAGGGAGGGTGGGTACTATTTATTAGGGTGATCCCTCTGTCATTGTTAAAACAAAGTGTGTGTTGCTGCTCTAGGGGATATTATGTCCCTCTGTAGCTGGGTATATGTCCCTAATGGACATACATAACGGTCAACATGTTTTGCGCTGTATGTGGCCTCAGAAGGAGATCCAAAGTGCGTCTTCAGTACCAAAGGAAGTTCAATTTTAGTATCAAGTGGCGGCCTAAACTAACCAGTGCCGCCAAATCTGTAGAAAGGAGTAGCGTTTCTGAAAAGAGAAAAGTGTAGGACAAAAGTATAGTGGCATTAGTATCTTGTCATGGTTGGTTCATATTGTCCGAGTCATCCATTGGAGGGCCTGGTGCGCATTACCCTTTGCGTGAGTATTATCGCTATAGGTTGGTGTAGGGGCATTTATAATAACAGTGATGTGAATAATGAAAAAAAATTTCTCAGCATAGTGACAGACATACATCAATAGGTATAAGATCAATGATAAGATTGTGCCAGTGTAGTTCTTTATCCATATATCGTTCATACAGTACCCCTGGTTAGAGTATCCAAGTTGATGTGACGCTATGAAAAGGCTCATTCATAAGGTAAGTATACGAACCATAGCTGTCTAGGTAGATAATACAGTGAAAGTGGGCCCCACCATTGATGGCACACCTCGAGACACTGTTGTATTGATTTCTGCAAAATACATAATGTTTCTCACCCCTTAATATTAGAATCAGAACCTCATGAGATCGGTGAGGGCACTCGGGAACTATGAATAAGAGGAGGCAAAGTAAATAGTGTTAAGAGGCTTCATTGATCCTTGCTGTTGTAGTTAATAAAGTTTTTGTTGAAAACAAAGCCGCATTGTTTTTGAAAACTACAAAACTATAAAACGAATGAGCTAAAAAGCTGTTATGCAGAGTCCAGGGACGATCCCTAGCATGTTTGGAAGGTTTTACACAGAGAAAACCAGTACATAAATTGCTCAGGTTTTGTTTTTAAGAAGCAGTTGTTTTCACAGGCTAAACGCTTTAAAACCAGAGAGATGTTCCCTCGCATTTTGAAAGGTTTCCCATTTCTTTTTTACTCATGGTTCTCCCGTAGTAGCAGGGCCGATCCACCTGCGTGCCTCTCCCTGTCTCCGCCAGTAATGGGAAGGTGGGCCTTGCCCCTTATATAGCGGAGGTGTGTTTCCAATCAGTGAGTTAATTACATGTTAATGGGAAAGTGTGCAACGTGATGTATGGGTGCCATCTTGTAGTGGGGTGTTCAAGTAATTTTTGTCATCAAGCTATTATTAACAGCGGTTTTCCTATAATGAATTTTTATTATTTAAGTGTGATTTTTGTTATCAAGCTATTATTAACAGTGGGTGTCCTATAATTAATTTTTTAAGTGTGATTAAGGTGGTAAAGACTTACTCATAGATTTAGGCAGATAGGTTGTTAGACCACATGTGCCATCTTTGAGTGGTGTAGTTGGCAGGTCGATTGTTTGACCATGGGCACCATCTTTGAGTGGTATCGCAATGTATTATCTTTCACTATAAGATGTGAATAGTTAAACCCCATTTCTAATATTTTAACATGTATGATTTTTTTCGCCGGGGGGTGTCTGAGATTGCAACATAAGGGTGTTTGTGTTCGCGTGTCTCTATGGTTTACACCTCATTGTGTTTTTTTTGTCTGAAAAGTTGCAAGGAGAAGAGGTTGATGGTCATTATCCTACACTACCTCAATCCATGGTATTTCATCATTTAGACCATGGGTATTTGTCTGTAGGCGGTAGACCCATCTTTGTTCTTTTTGAAATAATGTCCTATTAGACCATGAAGGATTGGATTCTATGACAGTCCAGGTCATTTGATCTGGTGTATGTCCTGTTTCAATATAATGTCTCTTCATCTTAATGTTGTTTTTCTTGCACCGTATATTACTTCTGTGTTCGTTTACTCTTGTCCTCAAGGTTCTGGTTGTCATTCCTATATATAGGAGGTTTCAAGGACATCTCACCATATACACACAGTTTTTAGTATTCCAGTTTGTATGTTTCTTCTGTGTCCACTCCTGGTTGTTTAGTTGCAGAGTTGTGGTATGTGTTGTTAGAGGGCAAATGTTACAGGTTCCGCATGGGTAATGCCCTTTGACTTTTGGGAGCTCCCACAGTGTCCTTTGATTGTCCAGTTGTTTACACTGTGGTCTTGTGTGCAGGACTATGTCTTTGATATTCTGTGTACGTCTGAAGGCAAGTCTTGGGCACTCCAGTTGTATTCCTCCTGCATGCAGGATGTTCTAGTGTTTCAGTATTATTTTCTATACTTGATTTGATTGTGGTGTGATTGGATGTAATTGTCTCATTTTTTGGTTTTTCAAGAGTTTCTAGTAATGCTTCCCGGTGATTATTGCGTGCGCGTTTCTCCACAATCTTTATGATTCTCCGTGGGTAGTTCCTCTGTTCCAGGTTCTTGCCTAGTTCTGCAGCTTGTGTTTCGTAATCCGTGGTGTTGCTGCAGTTTCTTCTGAGCCTCAGAAATTGTCCAAATGGAAGATTCTGTCTTAAGGCTTTTGTGTGATGACTATCGTAGATTAGTAAACTTTCGGTCTGTAGATTTTTTATATGTTTTGGTGAAAAGTTTTCCATCTTGTAGGGTGATTAATAGGTCCAGAAAGGGGATCTCTTCACTTGAGATGGTCAGTGTAAATTTTAAGAAAGGATCCGGTTCGTTAATCCAGGTGTGGAATTCCATGCAGCGGTCTTTTGTGCCTGTCCATAACATGAGTATGTCGTTTATATACCATTTCCACTCTTATATTTTTAGTTTAAAGGGGTTGGAAGCTGGTAGGATGTGTTCTGCCTCAAAATGGGCCATGTATAGGCATGCTAAGTTCTGCGCAAAAGTGCTGCCCATACAAGTTCCGTGGATGTGTTGGTAGTGTTGATCTTGGAACTTCAAGAAATTATTCTTCAGGGCCAGTTCTGCGCATTCTAGGATGAAATTTACTGGTTGTGGTGTAGCAGAGTCGAGTGTTCCTTAGACTTTCTTCAACTACTTTCAGTGTAGCTTCTTGTGGCATGTTGGTATATAACGCTTCCACGTCGAGGGTCACTAGTAGGGTGATTTCCTCCGGTCCTCTTATGTGCTCAATTAAGTTGATGGTTTCTTTTGTGTCTTTGAGGTAAGACGGTATTGCTTGTACTAATGGTCGTCGGAAATGGTCACAGTATTGGCTGAGTGGTTCTAGGATAGGGATGATCCCAGGCACTATTGGTCTTCCAGGTGGAGGGATGGTGTTTTTTGTGGATTTTAGGCAAGATATAGAAGTATGGGGTCGTAGGTTTTGAGTTCACTAGGAATTCTGCTTCATTTTTGCTAATCCATCCATTTGTTTGTGCTTCAATCACTGAGATGGTGATTCTTCTTCTGAGGGAATCTGTGGGATCTGTGTCTATTTTTTGATAGTATCTGTTGTCTGCCAGTTGTCTGTGGCATTCGTTGTTGTAGTCGTCAGTGTTAAGAATGACTTTGGCTCCGCCTTTGTCTGCAGGTTTTATTGTAATCGTCTGGTCACTTTTGAGATCTTTAAAGACTTTCCTCTCTCTTTTAGGTAGGTTGCTATAAACTTTTTTCGGTTGGAAGCCGTTTATGTCTCATAATACCCCCTTTTCATAAGTCAGTATCTCAGTGCTAGTCATTGCTGTGGTAGGCGTGAATTTTGATGGGTTACGTAGGCCTGTGTCTGTAGTGGTCGAGTCCGTCTTGCTCTTCTCCTGGGTCTGGAAGAAAGATCTCAGGCGTAATTTCTGGAAAAAGACGTGTAATTCCCCAGTGAGTCTGAACGGATCCTCTCTGGGAGTGGGGACAAAGCCTAGTCCTCTCTGTAGGACTGATTCTTCTGTTGGTGTAAGGGTCCTGTTAGACAGGCTAACCACTAATTTCTCTTGGTTTGGCTCCTTGTCCTGCATTGTTCCTCGTTCTCCGACCACTGCACTTGTCTTTGCTCGTTTTTTGCCTGCCACTTGTTGTTGGTAGAATGGGTGAGGTGGCGGTGGGCCATGGTAGCCAAGATACCATGGTGGCGGTGCTACCGGATGGCCTTGCATTGGGTAATTCAACATCAGTGGAGTTGGTAGGATTCCTGGACTGCCTTGATGATTCGTCCAGCTTCGTCCAGCTTCCATTGCTGGAATTGCTACTTGATCTCTTTGATCTGGTGGAGGTAGTTGATCCATCGTCAGATGAGGTGTCAGTGATGTTAGTCACATAATCCTCCTTTGTGTATGGATATATCTTCTCTCTCTCAAAGTTCTTGATATCTTTCTGTGGTTTCGTTATTTTCTTCTGTAGAAGGTATTCTTTATGATCATTCATTTCTGAATTGATCTCGGCAAGTCGTGTTTTCCATGCATATATGCTGATTTGTTTTCAATGCATTTTCTGCAATAGTTATCTTCATTATCAATGCTTCCGATAGGCGTTTGGTGGTGTTGATTATGAGTACAAGCAAGTCGCGTGTACACATCCAGGCTATATGGCTCCAGTCTTTTCTGAAAATTCTATCTTCTAAGAAGATTTGTGATGCTAAAGTTACAATGAGGCCATTGCGTGCAATATTGGCCCGCAAATATTCTGTCATAATAGCCCCATGCATTGCTATTTTTACTTGCTGTCCAGTCGCCTTGTTGGGTACTTGTAGATGCCGAGCCTTCTGTTCCTAATAAACTCAATGTTCTTAAAATCTCTGACACTATGTTATCATCAAAACCTAAACCCATCTGTTCTGTCATTATGAAGTTGGGTGTGGTAGAAAAGGGTAGGAGAAAAGGAATATAGAGGTTACGTCCCTCGGCTGATCCGCCGTGCAAAATAATCCTATCTATAGATAGGGCGGACTCTAGGAGCTAATTATTAGCTTCAGTGATGTTGTGTAGCCTGGCTATCAGAGTGTGGTGAAAAACTGTGTCAAAAGCTGCTGAGAGGTCGAGGAGGATGAGGGCTGCCGTCTATCCTTGGTGGTGGAGGGTTCAGGCGTCGTCTGTAGCGGTGATGAGAGCGGTCTCAGTGCTGTGGATACTGTGGAATCCAGACTGGGAGGAGTCAAGAAGGGGGTTTCCTCTAGCTGTGTAGTGAGTTGCTTGTTGATGGCCTGTTCCAGAACTTTGGCCTGGAAGAGGAGCAGGGAGATAGGTCTGTAGATCGTAAGTTAACTGTGGTCGGCTGACGGTTTCTTTAGTAAGGATTTGATCTCTGCGTGCTACCAGTCTTCCTGAAACGTGTGAATGGTTATGTCGGTGATGAACAGCACTGTGAGTTCGGGGCTGATTTAGTCTTCTCCGAGATTGAAGATGTGGTGTGAGCAGGGGTCAATCGGTGCACCTGAGTGGATGGAGCTCATAAAGGTGACGGTTTACTAGGTGGTGAGTGGGTTCCAATTGGTTAGTTGCGGTTCTGTGTAGGTTGCGATGGGGCTGTGTAGGTTGAGGAAGTCAGTGGGCTCGGGTTGGGGGTTCAAAGATTGTGTGGAGATCTTTTCATGGGAGTAATTGGTGAAGTAGTCGCAGAGCTCCTGGGAAGGTGTGATGCTATTCTTGGTGACTATGGGGTACGAGAACTCCCTGACAATGTTGAAGAGTTTCTTGCTCTGGTTGGATCTGGAATCAATGCAGGCAGCTAAGGCCTCTCTCCTCTTCTCTTTTAGAAGCCAATAGTAGAGGTTTTGAGGAGGTTCTGTTAGTGGTGTCCTTAGTATTGCCCATCTTCTTTCCCTCTGTTTGCAGATGTGTTTAGCTGTTCTGAGTTCTTCAGTGTACCAGCTGACCTGTTTTGTGGCCCTTCTGTGGTTTCTGCCTGTGATGGGGGCGATGATGCTGGCGCAGTTCATGATCCATGCGTGGAAGTTCCTGACCTACTGGTCAAGGGATGTGGCTGGGTAAGGATTGGAGCCATTGAGAGCGTCAGTCAATTGGGTCTCGGTTATTTTGCCTCAGCTGCACTGGGGGTCTCTCTCTCGAGTGGGGGCAGTGGACTGTGTGTTGGCGATGTTGAAGTGGATGATGAAGTGGTTGGTCCAGGTGAGTTCGGTGACGTGACTGTATGTGACTTGGTTGCTGGAGGTGAATATGGGGTCCAGTGTATGTCCTGCGGTGTGTGTTGGGTCATGGATACGTTGGGTGAGCCCTATGTTGTTCATGCATTCGAGGAGGTTTTTGGTGCTTAAAATCCAAGGTCATTGTGTCCCTGCTCCAGTATCAATGTGTGACTGTCCCAGTGTCACAACAGCTCTGCCCTTCCAGTGTTAGTATTGATGTCACTCTATGCTATTGTTAGTGTTCAGGGATTTCATCTGAATATCTTAGTCTCCCATTCTCAAAGTCAGTATGACAAAATGGCAGTGCAGGTGTCTTTCAACCACAATGTCACAGTACCCTGTGAGCATGAAGTTGTTCCAACCTAGCATCAATGTGCCCCATTTTCTTGCAAACATTTTCAAGAGTTGTAGCCTTAACTCAAAAGTGTGTCATATCCCTTTGACAGAGATTCACACACCTTAATATCCTCTGACCGCTCTGAGTGTAAGCATGACACATCAATCATCTGTAAGAGCATCAAGGTCTTACTCAATCATCAAACTCTTTGCAGTCCTCTTAGGCAAACTCTTTTTAAGCCATATGCACAATGAATGTAGTGCTTTCCAACTTTGGAATTTTGCATCAGCAAGTATTGCCACAATCTCCGGGTAGCTTCTCATGGGAATTTGTAAATCCAGGATTTTAGCTTTTGAGCAGGGAGAAAAGTATCTTTGAATCACAACTTCTTGTCAGGCTTAGCATTGTAAGGCTAGTGCCCTGCACATGTTTGAGCTATGGGCACCTTGCACTGCACTTGTGCAGGTATGGACATTTCTTTGAGTCAAGAGCTGCAGCTTTGGCGAGCGGACGCTTGACAACATCTCGATCCTAAGGGAAAATCAAAAGTTATTGTAGTGGCACTGAGAGGAACACCTATGCATAATTCTGCAAGCAATCTTATATTAAGCAGTATATATTGAGAATGGTGAGTGGGGGAGAATGTGTAGAGCTAGCACCCATTTCATGTCAACTGTTGCTTGGGTATATACACGGGATTTGTGACCATATATCCCTGCCTGGAACCCACTGACAGCCCAAGCATTGGGTTTTTGTTCCCACTGATCAGTGACGCTACCCTCAAGACTCAATGAGTTGTTCACTTTCTGTAATATCTTTGTTCTCCGCCAATGAGATGTATTTTGCCTGGACCTTACACCCCAAACACCCAGGCAGGTCAGGTGTTGAAGGCTCTTTTAATATTTATCCAAAATTCTTGCCTCTTGCCCATCAGGGAAATCTGTCAATGCACCTCCACTGCGATGAGTACATGGCATCCTGTGTATGGTATTCTTCACAGTCAATTGCACGTCTTTTTGATGGAAACTGTTAGCCGAACAGGAATGGTCTAGTTCAGCATCTGCAGGTTCTAAAATTCCACCAGCAGAGGGTGTCTAACACCCCACCCATTTGGTTTTTCTACCCACTGATCAGTGCCAATGCCACCAAGGCTCACTGAGGTGTCCAAGTTATGCAATATCTAAACTACAGGTGAAGGCCTGGTGACAACAGTTCAATGGCGAGCCGTGGTACAAGGCGAGAGAATGGGCTGGGAAGGAAAAAGAGAGATAGCATTTATTGTTATTGGCCATTACAAATTCCAATGAATTATGATTTAGAGTGTCTCTTTGCTCTTTTCATCACTTACATCCTTGTTTGTCTCTTCTTAATTCTTCTGGTTTTCAGTTGGCCGGAGACTTAGGACGGAAAGCTTTAACTAGTTTGAGGGGGGCTATGATGTCTAACTTTTGGTGGTGGCTCGTCTCCCTTGAGAGGGCCCGGCTGGAGAGGAAGGAGAGCGTTGTAGAGGCCCAGCACTGCACAGACTGCCGCATTCTATCAGCAGCCACCCAGGAACGCAGAGTGGCGGTGGTGCCACCCATAGACATTGGCTACAAAGGGGTGCCGCTGCCGATTGGAGTCAGAAGCTGGGACAACGCGGGATGTGCCTGAAGACAGGATGAGGTGCCTAGGCTGGAGGGAGCACGACACTGGCCACCACCCACGGCACTGGAGAAGCTCGGTCCCCAGACCAGGCCGCGAGGTGCCTTGAGGACCTGACCGTGGGATTTGCTGTGAGCTGAGGCAGCAGAGTGCCTGAGCGTGGGAGTCATCCCACCAGCAAACCGAGGTGGACACCGAATGGAAGGTGAGAGACTACACGTCACAGAAGGGATCAAACAGAGCCTCCTGCACTGACCTCTGTCTACGGGTTGGCGACTACACGGCGAGACCCCCGCTCCACCTGAGGGACCCACACCCCCACCTGGGTATAGACTGTAGAGCAATGCGTGGGACCCAGGGGACTGTGGGAGCCACCCTGATGAGACCTAGGCGGCTGGCCTAGTTGGATGCAGACTGACCTCCTACTTAATAATAATAATAATAATAAAGAGGCTTGTAAAGCGCATGGTGACGCCATCCCGGCGTGTCCCCGCGCTGTGGAGAAAAGTCAGGGCCAGGAGAGGGAAATTAAAGGGAAAACAGATGGGTTTTCAGAAGTTTTCTGAACAAGGTCTCTGAATCCGCTAGTCTGATACTCATGGGGAGAGAGTTCCATTCTTTGGCAGCCATTACACGAAAAGAACAACCACCCATTCTGGCTTTCTTGACGCGGGGA
Source organism: Triturus cristatus (assembly GCF_964204655.1). Lineage (NCBI taxonomy): Eukaryota > Metazoa > Chordata > Amphibia > Caudata > Salamandridae > Triturus > Triturus cristatus. The sequence goes on from NC_140591.1 coordinate 1,532,200,385, forward strand.
ATTTTAAGCAATCCAGTTCCCCCAGAGCAGAGAGTTCTGTTAGGCTCGTAGGGGATAGCCAGATCAGTCATGTAGGGGGGAGCTTTGTGTGAGATGATCCTGTAGCACATTAGAAGTGCTTTAAATAGGACTCTCTTTTTTATGGAGAGCCAGTGCAGAGTGGCTAGGGCTGGTTTAGAGACAGATCTATTTGGGAGTCTAAGGACTAGGCGTGCTGCCGTGTTTTGGAGTACTTGAAGTCTCCTGATGTTTTTTTGTGTTGTTCCGAGCAGAAGCACATTTCCATAGTCTATCCTCGAGGTCACTAGAGCTTGGGTCATAGTGCGCCTGGCTTCAAGAGGGAGGAGGTCTAGGGTACGGTTCAAGGTCTTCATCACCCCGAAGCATTTCCCTACCACTTTGTGCACATGGTTGTCATAGGAGAGTCTGGGATCAACCCAGATCCCCAGGTTCTTAGCTGCTTTGCAGGGAGTGGGTAACGGCCCCAGACATGATGGCCACCACTCCTTGGTCCAGCTCATATCCCTGCCTCCAATTACCAGAACCTCCGTTTTTGAACCATTTAGCTTCAGGCAGTGCAGGGTCATCCAGCCTGCCAGAGCCTGCATGCAGGTTTTAAAGTTGTCGGCAGCAATGGAGGGTGCTTGGGACAGGGAGATGAGGAGTTGGGTATCGTCGGCATATGAGACTAATTCAATGCCGAACGATTCAACCACTTCAGCCAAGGGGGCCATGTAAAGATTGAACAGGGTGGGGCTCAGGGCAGAGCCCTGAGGTACCCCCTGTTCTAAAGCTATGCTATCAGAGAGGTACATGCCTCTCTGAACCTGGAAGCATCGGTTGGTGAGAAAGGCTTTTAGCCAGCCCAGTGCTTCCTGGGTGACCCCGGCTTTGTTCAGACACTGCAGCAAGATGGAATGTGCCACAGTGTCGAACGCGGCACTAAGGTCAAGCATAATCAGTGCCATAGTCTGGCCCTCATCAGCGCCTGCCCGTAAGGTTTCGGTCGCTCTCAGAAGGGCGGTTTCAGTGGAGTATCCTGCCCTAAACCCTGATTGAGAACTGTGGAAGGCATTATTAGACTCTAGATGGGCCATGAGTTGGCTGTTAGCTATTTTTTCGGCCACCTTCGCCAGATAAGGTAGCAACGAGATGGGCCGCAGGTTTTCTAGGATATCCTGACTTATGTTCGGTTTTTTCTTTATCGGAAGTACAATGGCTTTCTTCCACTCCGCAGGGAGGGTGGCCATAGAAAAGGAGAGTTGGAGAATGTATCTAAAGTGTTGTTCTAAGACTTTAAGGCTAGCTGCTAGTATCTTGGGAGGGGCAGGATCCCGAGGGGAGCCTGATTTGATGCTTTTACAGATACTATTTAAGGTTGTGGTAGGAGTGACAGAGAAGCAGTTTAGGCATGTCTTAGCATGAGTGATCTCCAAATTCTCAGTAAAGTCAGAGCCCAAGGGCAAATCCTTAGAGAAGTTTGCGTAGATGTTGGTGATTTTACTGGCAAAGTATTCAGCAATATTATTGCACGTTTCAACAGAGTCATTCTGGGCATTGCTCTCATTAGTTACCACCGAAATTTCTTTGAAAATTTTGAAAAGCTCCTTTGAGGAGTTCTCAGCCTCTCCAATGCGGATCTTATAATGAAGTGCTTTAGCGGAACGGATAAGTTTATAATAGCTCGCTTGCGCTTTTTTATATTGGTTTTTGGCTGTGGGGAAAATTTCATGCGCCATTCACGTTCCAGTTTTTTGCATGCAACTTTTGCAACCTGAAGTTCTGAAGTAAACCACGGGGAGGGTTTCCTCATCTTCTTGTTAATTACTGACCTGCGGATGGGAGCGGTATTGTCTAGGGCAGTTAGGACACAGTTCTTAAGGCAAGTATAGGCGGTCTCACAGTCGGACCCTCCAGGAGGTCCTGCCGCTTCAAGATTGTCGATGAAAGTGTCTAAGTTAAAGTTTTTCCACTTTCGACATTGGTAAATCTGCGTGCTATCGCTCCTTGTTTCAGACTCGGACACCCATATTTGTAAGGGAATGACAAAGTGGTCAGACCAGGGAACGGGTATTGGAGGAAGCGCTTCTACTCCATTCCAGTTGCCAAATATGGGGTCGAGCAGGTGACCTTGTCTGTGAGTAGGGTCCTGGTTTTTAAGAGCTAGCTGCAGGGAAAGTAATTCAGCTTTTATACAGGAGGCATCCTTGTCTTGGACATCATCAAAATGAATGTTCATGTCGCCAAGCACCAGGAGTCTGGATTTCCTCAAGGCGAGATGTGCTGTCGCCTCTACTAGGCTAGCTGTAAAATCAAACAGTCTGCCTGGGGGTCTGTATATAAGAATACCTGATAGGGAGTGTTGGGGACCCAGTGTGATAGTGAATGAAGCAGCTTCGCAGTGGTCAATTGTCAGGGGGGATAGGGAGCATTCCAGTGGGGCTCTAACAGCGATAGCTATTCCTCCACCCCTACCGTCTTGCCTGTCAAGCCTAGCGAGAGAATATCCAGGAGGCAACGCCTCTATGATGTCAGGGTCAGAGTGTTCGCCAAGCCAGGTTTCAGTTAACAGCAAAATATCAAGTGCTTCATCCTCGAGTAGATTATAAACTTGGATGCAGTGTTTACTGAGAGATCTACAGTTAAGCAGTGCGGCTTTTATTAGTTTTTTAGGGGGGTCTATTAAGGAGCCAGTTTCAGGAGTAAAAGGGCACATAGAACAGTTGTGTAATGATAGAGCCTTCATAGAGTGTAGACAAGGTAGTGTTATAGCAGGACGGAGATTCAACAAGGTTTGTTTATCATACCGTATGTGGAGGGGATTTGGTAGGCCAGGGTGTATGGCCCCGCGCCCCGTCCGGCCGCGGACGGGCGCAGACGGGCTTGACTTTGGCTCGACTTTGGCTCGACTTTGGCTCGACTTTGGCTCGACTTTGGCTCGACTTCGGCGCGCTTCCGGTGCGCCCGCTGCACGCTTCCGCTGCGCGGTCGCTGGCCAACACACATTTATAGGCAGTAGGGGCAACTAGAACGCTGACCTGGCCGCCCGAGCCCGGAAGTGCTGGCTCCTCCTCACCCTCCGCAAACAAACGCCCAGAAATGGACGCGGCGGACCGGGGCGGGAGTCGGCAAGGAAGTGAGTGACAGGAGATTAAGTGAGCACACAAAAACTTTTTAAAATTTAGCCTTACTCGCTACTTAGACAGCCTATTCCACCTACATGTGCCCGAGGCCTGCCTGTAGCTGCTTGGTTTGACCCCGGCGGCCTCCCCTGAGGCCTGACGATTAGACCATGCGGGGCTAGTTGAAGGGTGGTCCCTGCGAAATCTTTGACACCCCTTGGTAAACATGGCTACAGGCCGCACCAATAAAGGCAGCACATGTTGTCCAGCCTGTCCACAGGGCGAGCACTCAGCGGCTGCAGACCCTCTGTGGAAAACCAAGGAGAACGCTGCAGAGGAACCAGTGACGCAAGCCTGTCCGGAGTCCCTATTCGCTTCGCTACGGGATGACCTACAGGCCATAAAAAGGGACCTCACAAAGGACATTCGGGAGGTCAGGAGGACATAGGAGGGGCGGGGAGACAATCGGGAGGAGGAGATAGGCTCTGCAGCAGGAGGGTGTGCGCCTTTGGGAGCAGCACATAGACCCACAGGCCCACACGGAAGAGCTTGAAAACAGATCCCGTCGGACAACATCTGCATTCAAAACAGCTACGAAAGCAGAGGGAGGCGATTTGTTCCGCTACATCCGAGGTCTATTTCGCCACATCCTGGGAGCTCCCGTGGACACCACCATTCTGATAGACTGAGCGCACCGGGTCGAAGGGCCAAGCACAGGGGTGGACCTACCAGCAGACATCCTAGTATACCTCAGAGACTTTCCACTGAAAGAAGAGATACTTCGCAAAGCCCGTGCTTCCCATCCGATCTGCTTTGGGGATCAGTCGCCAACATTGTACCAAGACCTATCAGCAATCACGTTATAGAAGACAAGGGAACATGGGAACATCCCTTCCGCATTATCTTTTTTATGGATGGAAGCTTTTTCAGATGAAATCACTGGCAGAGGCGTGCCAAATCTTTATGCTGGAACCTGCCATTGGAGGACCACACAGCAGGTACCTCCTCCCCGCGTCTGGGGAGAGAGCAATCCCGTCAGCAGTACGCAGCCCTGAAGGGGGGCACAGACACCCGGATCCAACAGAGATCGCCGAGGGACAGCAAGCTGCACTGAAATCCATCCCACCAGTGCTGGCCAAGGTGGATGATCCCCAGGGCAGCGAACCGCAGAATCCCATTGCTTATGGCTGATGGGCCGGGGGTGGTGGGAGGGTACGGAGCTCCTAGGCTAGTTATAGGTCCCCCGTTGTCTTACTCTTTCAACACTGAAGGACATTCAGACTGTTAAAATAAATTTACTCCAGTTCTCGTATGATTTTTCTGTTCTGTTCTTAGGAGGGTGTTGTTGGAGATGCAACGACTCACTCATGCAACGACCAAGGCAGAAAAGGGACATGACCTCCATGGCCCACTCACTGCCAGCTAGCGGCAGACAACGGCAAGGTCAAGGGTTTTAAAAAAATATATATATTTTTCATTGGATTTTTGCACAAGTAATAGGTTCATTATTTAGTTCTCATCAAGTTCTATGATTACATAATCGTTCTATACATATTTATGAACCAGGGTAACTCACAGTACAACATTCTACCCCTCCTATCGGGGGTTAGCTTTATACAACAATGATTACTCTTATCAAACTTCACCAATTCTTTAGCTTAATATTTTCCATTTCCCCCGCCCCCCCCCCCCATCCAGCTTAGCTTCGTGGACCTCTCGTCCCAATACTGCTCGTGTCCTGTTTAAATCTCCACAGTGTCACCAGTTTTCCTATCTTAGTTTGTTGACTAGTTTCCTCCCAACTCTATTTATCATTATTGTTATGGGGAATTCTCAGTACGTGTTGATGTTGTTGCTTGCATACTCTTAATGTCTGCCAGCATTACCGTCCATGCACTTAGGTCATCGTCCAGCTTTTTGTCGTGTCTGACCTTTTTCATACGTACTGCTTCTGCTGTCGCCCACTCGCACATGTCTCCTGGCCACATTTTTATGCGTGGTGGGTTGGGGCTTTTCCAATATATCGCAAATCATCTTTTTGCCAGAATAAGCCCCAACATTACTTATCTCCTGCTCAACTTTTTGTTTTCGGGGGCCGGTTGTAGTCCCAGCAATACTGTTTTAGCAATAGTCCATCCTATGGCCTTTTCCAGCTTATCTATGACTTCAGTCCAATAGGAGGCTATAACCGGACAGTGCCACACCACAGGCAGAAAGTTCGCCTCTCCTTCGTTACATCTGGGGCATTCAGGTGGCAGGGTTGGAAAGATTTTACTTAGGGGTATATTCACAAAAACGTGTGATAACTACCGCAAGAGTAGCGTAACGCAACTTTCAATATCGCAGCCCATCACAGGAAAATAACCCCGAGACAACGTGGGATTCACAACAAGGCAGTAGCATGCGATAGTTTGCTGAAACCGCGGACAATGTCTGCGATAAAACCACCTGATCGGAGATAAAAACACAAACCACAATACCAAAAAATCTGCGATGGGCCAAAGCGCGATGAGGAAAACAGCGTTAAGCAGTGCCAGGCCTGCAACACACACCTGGCAGGTAGGAAAAATCTCCATAAAAGCAGAAAAAACACCCACACACAAACTGACCTACACCCAAGCACCAAGGAGGCAGCCGGAGCAGGCGCAGAGGACGAGCGCAACCCCACAAGCACCCCGGACGACCACGGGGACAGGGAAGGGCAAGGACAAGAAGACGAGGAAGACGAAGTTCAGTCTGCAGGCGAACAGGATCATAGTCACGGAGGTGATGGAGCACCATCAACAACTCTTCGTCACCTCCAACGTGTCACTAGGCACCAAAAATGCAATATGGCGGGACATCGTCGACAAGGTGAATGCCGTCGGAGAGCACAAGCGGACAAGGTCAAGAGGCGATGGAATGACATCAAGCGGAAGACCAAGGAGAAACTCTCCGTCAATCAGAAGGCAGCAATGCAGACTGGAGGTGGGGGCCCAGCACCACAGCTGGAGCTGGATGACATGGAGGAGCTGGTGTCGACAGTCATAAGCGTGGAGACTGTGGCCGGAGTCGGTGGACTGAACACTGCTCGACAGGACGCAACACAACCGCAAGAGGGTGAGTGACCACCAGGTACTGGGGGGATGGGTGGAGATGGCCACAATGGCACACATGCACAATCAAGCAGAGCACAGTGCACGCCCACAATGACTCAGGGTCATCGCCCAGATCTACAGACTGTCACAATGTACAATGCCATGCTGTCTGAATGTCAACCTGTACCATGCGTCTACACACATGTAGACACATAGTAATATACCATCTACCCTTCACATCGCAGGGGCACCGTCAACACCTCCTGCAGAGCAGTCCCAGCCACTCTATATTGATGACAAGGAGGACAACATCAGCATCGACACCCAAAACATCCAAGACATGATTGACCTCATCCGCCACTCACCTCCAGGCTCAGGGCAGCCCAGGTACATCAATGAGACCCCACCCACCACCCAAACCACCCAGCAGGAGGCACCCACAGCCCCGGCACCCTCCCAAGACCTCCAGGAACAACACATGGCCTTCCAACGCCGTGTGCTGGAGTGCCAGATGGAGAGGGCTGAGCAGGTGCGGGTTGGCTTCGGCAAAATGGCCGCCAAACTGGACACCATCCTTAGGTGTCTATGTCCATCTCATGGTCTCCAATGAGCCCTGACTGACATGGTGCGGATGGAGGCGGAAAGGATGGAAGCCACCGCTGCACATCATCGAAATGTAGCTGGGATCCATCATGCCCTACAGACCTCCGCCATGGCATTGCCACCACAAGGCGTGGTGTCGATGAATGCTGCTGCCCCCACACCATCCACATCCCCGCCCCCTGGTGTGTCATTGCCTCCCAGTGCGGCAGGCGTATCCACTCAGGTCCCTGATGTGGCATTGCCCTGAACCGCTCCGGCTGCATAACTGCACTGGATGTGCAATAAACATCCATTGACGCAGTGCTGTGTCATGTCCATCATCAGTCATGTATGCATGTGTGGATGAATGTAGGGACAGTGATTTCCCTCGCGTCAATGATGGTCATCCTGTGGGATGCCAGTCAGAGAGAGCGACATTGCATTTTGTGTACCTGGTCCAGTGGACACTACAACAGGGACACACACATCACTCACTTCCTTGTCCGGACATGGACTGAACCACGCCCAGAGCCGATGTGTCATTGTGGCAAGCCCTACGCTGGTCCGGCGTACGGCAGGCCAGACCACTCAGTTTACGCTCAGAGGGGGGGCCCTCATTGCTCCCCGTCGCAGGCAAACTCGCTTGTGGAATGCAGGTCACTGATCTAGTTGTCCGCATGTCACAGCCACTCCCTGAGGGCGGGTTTGCACACACCACACCCATCCGGCACAGGCGTCACAGGTCATGTGACTCTGCCAACATAAGGGGCCAACGACTTCACATTCTCCTCTGCCCGTGGTGACTGGATGACGGACGCCATGGTTCCCAATCATGAAGGGCACATGAGTTTTGATGCGCACAGGGTTAGTGGCAACCCAGGCCTTCGCACGGCACGATCTGACCACCACGTGGCGCTGACTGGGGTTGCACAGAGTTAGTGGCACCCGGCGCATTGCGGCAGGCACAGGCACCCCGCCACGGGATGGTGACTTTGGGTGCACTGAGTCAGTGGCACCTTAAGCTGCTGAGCGGGTGGGCACCCTGCGATAATGCCCCGTCCCGGCAGTCGGGGCAACTCAGGTTTCGTGTGTCCTGCTGGACTGCAGTGTAGGCCAGAGCCAGCGGACAGCACCGGCTTACCGCCACGTGGCCTCGCTTCTGGGTCACAGACTTAGTGGCACCCATTGGGCTGAGAGGGTTTGCAAAAGACACACAATTGATGTACGTAAGGCTGAACAAATCAAAACTGAGCGGGTGTGCAGCCTGCAATGTTGCCGGGTGCACTGGTATGTCCTCAGCCATGGATTATTCTAGACCCAGAAACACACGTGAGACCTGGTGGCCTGTGGAGCGTGGCTGCATGGTGTGGAGGGTGCCATGTCGGCAGACCCCGGGCTTGTGGCTTGCTGCGGCACGTGGTGGGACATCCAGTCTACACACCGGTGGCGGAAGGTGAGCAGTGAGGCCTTGGTGTGCATGGGCAGGCATGCTCCGTGGGCGGTGGATGCCTTATTGATGCCTCTGCCTGGGTGTGCAGGGGCGGGCAGGCGCTGTTGACTTGTGCAAGTGTGTGTACTGTGCTAGTCATGTATCTCAACTCTGTTTCAGATGACGGCTCTGACTCAGATGTGTGACCTAATGGACTGCATTACATGCTGGCAAGTGGTTGGAAACACACCAGTGGCAGCAGGTGAGTAGTGTGGCCTGGGTGCGCAGGGGCGTCTTCCTCTCTTTTTCTCTCTCTCTCTCCCCCTCTCTTCTTCTCTCTCTCTCTCTCCACCTCTCTTCTCTTCTTTTCTCTCACTCTCTCTCCCCCTCTCTTCTTCTTTCTCTCTCTCTCCCCCTCTCTTCTTCTCTCTCTCTCTCTCTCTCTCTCTCCCATCTCTTCTTCTTTCTCTCGCTCTCTCTCTCTCTCCCTCTCTTCTCTCTCTCTCTCTCCCCCTCTCTTCTCTCTCCCTCTCTCTCGCCCCCTCTCTTCTTCTCTCTCTCCCTCTCTTCTTCTCTCTCTCTCTCTCTCCTTCACTCTCTCTCTGTCCTTTGATGTGCACAGGACACACCTTCTCATCATATTTTTTGTCTTGCAGGCTGTGACCTACTGACTGTCCCGCGTGGAGCCGCCATGTGTGTTCATTTAATTTTGGTGTTCAATTTAATAAAGTTTTATTTGTGGCTTCGAAAGTGAATGTGTGATGCTAATTTCTGTGACGACACATGCATTTCAACTGTTGTGATTGTGCAACGTCATGCATATTATTTTGTACATGTTTTTGTGTAGCTGATGTGGCATGTCTTTGTGGGGGGAGGGGGTGCCAGGGAGGGGTGGTCCGGGGGGGTGGTATCAGTGGGTGTTGTGGCCCTCTTGTGTGTCTGAGCCGCATGATGTGTGGCTCCATGGCATCTGTTGCCCTTCCGATGTGGCCCTGGGATGGTCTCCCTTTTGTGGTGCTGGCTGCCATCCGACTTAACATCAGGTCAGAGCAGGTGTAGATTTCCTGCTGCTAACACGCCTTATCGCCGGTTTTGAGTTCTTATCGCCGATCTGTCTGGTCGTTGAGAATGTAGAGGAGTGGTGTGGTCATGGCTTTTGGCACGGGAACGCCCACTCTGCATCTCATTAGCGATAGTTGCGGGGATCCACTGTGGCAATGTTTTTTGCGGCTGCTATCGCGGGTAAACTGGTGCCGTGGGCTGTTAACACCAGCTTGTGAATGGGGAGGTAAATTTATCACGACTTTGGCTGCGATAAAGTGCCATTAATTTGGCGATAGCTCCTTGTGAATATGGCCCTTAGTGTTTTTGGGGAGAGGTATGTTTGATGTAAATAATTATATTGCACCAATTTGAATCTCCGGTCGGAGTTCACTTTCTTATGTTTAAAACGTTTTTTATTGAGACAAAACAAACCATGGGGGAGGGGGATAGGAGGCAGGATACATGGAATACAGTCAAAGAAGAAGGGATGCATCTCCAGAGGGTTGGCAATAGGTGGCGCGGTGGCTCAGAGGGAAGAACACAGTAACTGAACGCTAGAATTACAAGCTGTGGAGTCCCACGCGCGTATCCGACACCCCAAAGCTGAGCAAGAGCATCCCCCCCCATCAACACCTCAACAGAACACAATCCCCCCCCTCCCATCCCCCCTCCTCCCAGTAACAAAACAACAACACTCCCCCCCCCCCCCGTCCTATGGTCCCGCATCAAAGCAGCCCTAACCAGGAAGCCCCGCTCCCCCCCCCCTCCCCGGGGGTCCCCATCTCACATGTAAGCTAGTCCGCCGGGGTCACCGGCGGCCTCAGCCTGAGAAGCCTAAGGTACCTCGGGCAGGTGAGCTCCCGGAATTCAGTGGACAGCAGCGCTAGAAAGGGTTGCCATAGCTCTTCAAATTGGTCTATCTCCCCCGCAACCGCAAGCGACAGCTTCTCCATCCCCAGCACATGCCAGAGCCTATGCAACCAACCGGTGATGGAGGGGACGGTGGATGTGCGCCAGTGGATTAGGATGTTCTGAACCGCAGACCCCAGCGCTATTGCAATCTGCCTACCCCTGCGGGACTTCAGTGGGTACATTAGGTCATTGGGGAGGCCCAGCAGGACAGACGCCGGGAGTCGCGGCAGCTCTATCCCAAAGTGCTCATCCACCTCGTCCAAGACTTCTTTCCAGTAGGCGGTCAGCACTGGGCAATCCCATAGAATGTGTGTAAGGGTACCTTCCTGCCCGCAGCTCCGCCAGCACCCCTTGTCAGTGTGTTTATGCATTTCATACAGTCTCTCCGGGGTGTAGTACCAGTATGTGGACACCTTAGTGAATGTCTCCGTAAGGCCCGTGTGATATGCAGAGTGCCGAGCCCGATACGCAATTTTGTCCCATTCCTTGTGGCTGAGTGTCCTACCCAATTCCCTGTGCCAGCGCTCCCTCCCCGGGTTGTAGTAGTGAAACGGCGGGGGTTGTAGGTGTTTGTACAGATCAGTGATCAGTTTAGCGTCGGAGGTCCGAGTAGCCAACCACCGCTCGTACGGTGTGATTGGACGGGCAGCGGTGGCCCGCACCTGAGGCTGGATGGCCCAATGCCGAACTTGCATGTAGCGCAATCTGTCCAGCTCCGTCAGGCCGAACTCCTGGCGGAGTTGCTGAAAAGGAACCACGCCTTCCGGGCCATAGATCTGGAAGAGTGCCCTGCAGCCCGCCCGTACCCAGTGGGAGAAAACCCCCGGCTCCATCCCTGGGGAGAAGTCCGGGTTGCCCGTAATGGGCGTGAGCGGCGAAGGGAAGGTGGTAAGGCCCCGGGTCTCGCAGACCGCGTCCCACACACGCAGGGGGACCCGCGTAACAAAGGAAGCGTAAAGATTAGGGGGGCGATGCGTGCGGCGCAAGAATGGAACCTCTTGTAAGGTGCGGCCCGCCACTGCCTGGTCTTGGAAGAGCCAATGTTTGTCGGACTCCCACCTGCTCCACTCCACCAGATAGCGAAGCTGTGCCGCCTGAAAGTACTTACGGAGGTCCGGAATGCCGAGACCCCCCGCTTCCGGAGCAAGCGTGGAGAGGACCCTCTTCATGCGTGGCCTGCGGCCCTGCCAGACAAAGCGGGAGATGTCAGCCTGCATTTGTCGGATCCAGCCCACCGGGGGTTGGAGCGGAAGGGCTCGGAAAAGATATAGTATCTGGGGCAGCACCGTCATTTTGACCGCCACGATTCGCCCCAGCCAGGACAGCAGGCCTTTGTTCCATCGGCCAAGCTCGTCCTTGATCTTCCTGCTGAGGGAGGCATAATTGGCCGTAACCATCTCCGATAATGTAGGCGCCAGCAGAATCCCCAGATACGGCACCGTGGACGAGGACCACTGCATGGGGAAGAGCCGTTGAAGATCCCTCCTGGTTTCCGCAGCCAGGGACACGTCTAATGCCATCGACTTGCTCATATTCATTTTGAAGCCGGCCACCCCCGCAAAGGCGTCCAACTCTCGGAGGCAAGCAGGCAGCGACCTCCTAGGGTCGTCCAAAGTCAGCAGGACATCATCCGCGTAGAGACTGACGGTGTGGACGTACTGGCCCATCCGGACCCCGACAGCATCCGGATTATCACGGATCCTCTGAGCAAACGGCTCCATGTAGAGGGCAAACAGGAGCGGCGAGAGAGGGCAGCCCTGCCGCGTGCCGCGCTCGATGGCGAAGCCACCCGAGCTACACCCGTTTACCCGCACCGACGCTGAAGGATGCTTATAGCAATTAAATACCATGGTGCGGAACTTATCGCCGATTCCCAGTTTTTTGAGGACCCGCTCAAGATACGGCCAGTGAACTCTGTCGAAGGCCTTCTCCGCGTCAACGGACAACAACATCCGCTCCCCCGAGATCCTAGAGGCCTTCTCCAGAACATGCGTCACCCTCTTGGTGTTGTCAACCGTCTGTCTACCGGGCACAAAACCAGCCTGGTCCGCCTCCACCAGGTCGGGGAGGTGTGGACCCAGCCGGGATGCGAGAATCCCCGTGTACAACTTGAGGTCGACATTTAGGAGCGAGATGGGCCGGTACGAGCCGCAGAGGGCCCGGTCCTTCCCAGGCTTCGGGATTACCGCGACCGTCGCCCTCAGGAGATCCGGAGGGATGGCTCCCGGTTCGGAGAAAGAGTTAAACAGCCGCGTAAGAACAGGGGCCACGGTCGTGCAAAAAGTCTTGTAGAATAGCGACGTGTACCCGTCCGGGCCCGGGGCCTTGCCATGTTTCAGCCGCGCGATAGCCGAAATCACTTCCTCCACATGGATGTCCCGCTCCAGGTGGTCAGCCTGAGCCGGGTCCAGCACCGGGAGGGTCACCGACTCCAAATAGCTATCGGCATCCCGTGGCGAGGAGGGCTCCTCAGCATACAGCGCCTCGTAGAAGCCGCGGAAAGTCTCCGCTACCTCCGCGTCCCCGGAGACAACCCCCCCGTCCGCACCCACCAGTTCTTTCACCACGCTGCGCTGTTGCGCGACCCGGAGCCGGTGTGCTAGGAGCTTGCCACATCTGTCCCCCCCAGTGTAGTAGGCATGTTTCAAGCGTAAGGCGGCATACTCCGCCCTATCAAGATCCAGAGCGGAGAGGAGCTTCCTCGCTGCCTTCAACTGCCTCCATACCCTCGGCGCTCCCGTACGGCGGTGGACCTGCTCAAGCTCCCGGACTTGAGCTGTCAACTCATCCCTCTTCAGTTGCCGCTCCTTATTCTCGGCTGCAGAGATAGAGATGAATTCCCCCCGTAGGACGGCCTTCAGTGCCGCCCACTGTGTCGCCTGCGAAGTGTCAGTGTTGCTGTTGTGAGTGAGATAGTCCTGTATGACCTCCCCGACGCGTTGTACCACCGATTTTTTGTGTAGAAGTGTGTCCCGGAGGCGCCACGCCCCCCGAGAGGGGGAGGCCGCCGGCCACCGGAAAACGCCGGTGACTGGAGAGTGGTCAGACAGGGTCAGGACCCCGATGTCCGCCGCCGTGGCAGCGGCACGCATCGGTCCACTCACCAGGAGGTAGTCCAGCCGTGAGTAGGTGCGGTGTGCGTGCGAGAAGAAAGAGTAGTCCCTATCCGTGGGATGCAGGGAGCGCCAGAGATCGTGCAAGTCCATTTCCGCAATCCGGGCCCTCCCAGCCTGGGACAGTTCCCCCGTCTGCGGAAAGCGCTGCGCCGATCTGTCCATCCCAGAGTCAAAGACAATGTTGAGGTCTCCGCCCAAGATAATGTGTCGGTCTGGGGAAGCAGTGACATCCACCAGCGCGGAATCTAGGAAGCGCTCTTGATGCTCGTTTGGGCTATAAACGGAGCCAACCGTAAATGCTATGCCTCCTAGGCGCATGCGGTACGCAAGGAGCCTCCCCTTCTGTTCAGCACACTTAAGCAACACCTCCCCCCGAAAGGAGCTCGCTAGGAGAATAGCCACCCCCGCCGTCTTGTTCGCTGCCGAGGAAAAGAACTGGGTGGGGAACTTAGCAGAGCGCATCCTATGGCAGTCTCGGGGCAATAAGTGTGTCTCCTGCAAAAGGCAAATGTCCGCCTGCGTCCCCTCCAGCAACGACAGGATCGCTCTGCGCTTCACCGGGTTATTCAGACCCTGAACATTAAGGGTCACTACCTTTAGGCCCGGCATTCCTCGCAGGGATCGGGAGCGCCATGCAATGGGTAGGGAATCAGCGGGGGGGCGCGCGGGGCCGCAGCGCGGGACAAGCCAAAACAAAGCGGGCATAGACAACATCGGACGGGACCTTCCCAACCCCAAAACAACTCCCTCCCCCACCCAAAACACAACCTCGGCAACTAACCATCCCCAAACTCAAACACCCCATAGTCTCAGTCAAGCCCCAAAACGGGCAAGTCCGTAGAAAGCAAAGTGGACGTCCAGCCACTCACCTCCGCCCGCTCCCCCCAACCCCCCCGCCCCGTGCCAAGCATGTTAAGAAGCTAAAGACATCTCCCCCCGGAGTGTGTGTTAGGCCGTCAAGGCCACGCTAGAGGAGCCGGTCGAGTCCCCGGCCGCCGCCCTCAGGGCGTCAGCCCTGTCCGCCCTAATGGTAGGGGAGTCCGGGCGCCCCGCGCTGGTCGCTGAGCGCCGCCTCGTTGACCTCCGCCGATTCCGTCCTTCCGAGGACCTCCACCACGGCGTAGCTCCGTCCTCCTCCGCTGCCGTGAGCCCCAGGACACCACAAATGTCTTGCAAGGAGCGTAGCTGGTGTAATACTCCGTTCCACCGAAAAATCAGGCGGAAGGGGTGACCCCAAGAGTACTGCGTCTCATGTTCGCGCAAAAAGTCAGTGGCAATCCTAAAGGACCTGCGTTTCTGCAGAGTGATGGCGGAGAGATCCTGGTAAAGCGCCACCGGCCGATCCCGAAAGGTCAGGGGCTGTTTCCTGCGGGCTTCAGCCATGATACGCTCCTTTAGTGGAAAGTCGGGCAGGAAGGCCAGAATGTCCGGTGGGGGCGCCGATGGCTGGCGCTGACGGCCAACCCTATGCGCCCTGTCGATGCTGATGGGAAAGTCCGTGGCCTCCCCCAGGATCTCTCGGAACAGGGCCCGCAGGTAGCCCCCCAGATCGGACCCCTCATCCGCAGTCGGCACGCCACGCACTCGGATGTTGTTCCTCCGAGATCTGTTCTCAAGGTCCTCAGAGTGGGCCTGGAGCTCCACACACTGTTCCCGGAGGCGAAGAACGTCCTGCTGGAGATGGACTATCTCCTCCGCTCGCTGTTGGCCCTCCGTCTCCGCCGCTTCCACACGCTCACCTAGGCCCTCCACCTCTCTGCGCACTTCTCGGACCTCGCTGGCCACCTCCCGCTTCAGTGTCTGGAAGTCCTCTCTGAGGGAGCTAAACAATTCCTCCATAAAGGCCCTCGTGACAGGCGGCTCCCCTCCAGTCACATCTGCCGGAGCCCGGGAGGGCCCCGGTGAGGGCTGTGTCCTGTCCCGCAGATGCTGGGCCCTGCCAAGCATGTCCGGCAGAGTACGGTCCCCTTTCTTCGGGCCTCCCTTTCCAGACATCGCCAGCTCCGCAGTCGGGCACCGATCCAGGCGCCCCAAGGATGCTCAGCCGCCGGCAAGCACTCGGCCCGGGTATCCCCCACAAGTGAGGTCGCTGCGTCACAGGTGACAAAATGGCGGCCTAGTCCGGTCACCGTCAGCCGCAAGAGCTAGCGTGAGACAACCAAGGGGACCGCAGCGGAGGGGTCCCAACAGCTCATCCCTCCGGTAGTCAATCCAGCAATAGCGGGAGGTCGCCCGCAGCCAGCAGCCAGGACTCCAGCGGAGGCCGCCACCACTGCTCCTTCGGGGACAAAATGGCGGCCGGGCGGAGCGAGCCAAAACGACTAGGCCCGGCGACCCCTCCGGGGCCTCCGAGGCACCCCGCAGTAAAATAAGTTCCACCACCGGCCCCCGATTGTCACGCATAGGGGGCCAGATGATCCGACCCCATCAGAGAGTCCGCCGTACCTCGGCTAGGGGTCAGGGCTTCCGCAGTGCAAGGTGTCGCCATCACCAGTCCGAGTGCCGGGGCACCCGTCCCAAGCCTTCCGCACCGTCGGGCCCCTTCCCGCCAGGCTCCTTCAGTCACCGTCGAGCGGCGGGCCAGATCCCCTCCAGACCGCAACTTTCAGCACCAGGCCCAACCGAGGCGCCCGGACAGCTCTCCAATACGCTCCGCCCCTCGGGCTCGCCGCCGTCGTCCTTTGATCTCGGGCGAACTTTTGGGGGGGTTCCCCCGGGGCGATCCGGACCAAAACAGCACCGGTGTATGCCCCTGATGTTCCGCCACGCTCCTCTCCCGCGCTGAGCCTCAGCGGGGGGAGAGAAGCATAAGAAAAGGGCTTTAGCTTGGCCGGGCCGGAGGAGCTACGGGAGGAAGCGTCCGCTCACCCCGCCATCTTGGCCACGCCCCCGGAGTTCACTTTCTTAACTCCCTCGTGTACTTTGAATCATTCTTGTTCTTACAGGGGCCCTCCCAGGGCCTCCTCCTAGCGTGCCTGGATCGATAAGGTCAGGGCTTTCAAGTCCTCCCTAAGTGCTTGATGCATATGGGAGATTAGTCGGCCACCCTGTGCCATATAGAGCATTGCCTGGAGAACTTTTGTTATTGGTGGTTCCTCCAGGAATTACGCCCGTAGCTCACTGATCACATGTTCTATCTTTCTGTATTGTAAAAATTGCCCCCGTCCAAACTTGTTTACATTCTCCACCTCCTCGCGGGAGATGAATTGCTTATTTGATAATAAGTCTCCCATTGTCAGGCATCCGCCTTCTTTCCATTTCTGGATGGACATATTGTCTGCTATTTTCGCGTAGGGTTGTTTCACCCATAGCGGCATGTCTGGCGTAAGGTCAAGGGTTGTTATGGCAGTTCCACGATTCCTAGAAATTTGTAATGCACGCTACTCCTGTTAAAGTTCAAAACCTTAATGTCCGAGGGCTTAACAACCCGACAAAGCGCAGTGCAGTCTTGTCTAATTTAGAGAACGCTGGGGCAGACGTCTGTTTCTTACAGGAGACACATCTCCTCGCAAAAGACTGTCATCACCTCCGCTTGTGCACCTTTCCACACCAATTCTTCTCCTGCACCCCTAACAAAGCAGCAGGAGTTGCCATACTAGTGTCCCAAACTTTCCAGGGGAGGGTGGAACACAAAGGAGTGGAAATCAGAGGCAGGCTTCTCGCATACCATTTTTCGCTAGGGGACCAGACTTTTATAGAAGAATCCATATACGGTCCTAACGATGGTCAGAAGGGATTCATACATCAGGAACTTACTGAGGCAATGTCCTCAACGGAACAGAGATTTCTTCTGGGGGTGATCTCAACCTGGTTTTTGATAATGATATGGATAGATTGGCGTGACTCCACAACCAGGCCAGGACACTCCTTGAGAAAAGACGTGGGTGGTTACAAGAAGTGAGGCTACAGGATCTATGGAGAAGATTTCACCCACATGCATGCGAATACTCCTTTTATTCGCATGCACACAAGACGTTTGCCAGGCTGGATTATCTCCTGGGTACTTCTGACATCCACTTCCTGGCCACGGAGATTGAGATAGCACCAGCGGCCCTCTCGCTGCAGTGACAATATCGCTATCATTCCCCCCATTGGAGCGGCCCACACGGGTCTGGAGATTAAGGTAAACGATGATGCAGCTCACCGAAGTAGTTGCTCAGGTCACAAAAGCCATCACTGACTATTTAGCGATTAACGACATCCCAGACATGGGACAACCTTAAAGTAGTGATATGGGGGAAGTTTATAGCAATTTCAGCAGCCGATAATAAGGCGCATAGGGGGAAAAGAGAACAACTCACAAAACAAGTTCAAGAACTGTAGCGCATACACCAACGCACCTGGACACCAAGAGTCTGGCGCCAGCTGACTGCCCTCTGATCTCAGCTGACATGTATAGACTTAGATCGGGCGGAATATGGAGCCTTGTGATTGCGCCACTCCTATTATATAGGCGGGTGTTAGACCTGGCACCATTTGCGTGGGTCTCCCTTCCATTTTTTGCGGTTGCCTCTGATGTTTTTTTTGTTGGTTTTAGATGTTTTGGGCACTGTGCCACTTCTATTCAGTGCCACAGTGCAAGTGCTTCCTATGTTAAATTGATGTATAGATTAGTGACTCCATGATTGGCTTATTTGGTTTACTTGTCAGATCTTAGTACAGTGCACTGCGTGTGCCAAGGGCTTGTAAACCAAATGCTGCTGGTGGGCTTGCAGCACTGATTGTGCCACCCACCGGAGCAGCTTGTAAAGTGTGTCTCAGGCCTGCCATTGCAGAGCCTGTGTGCAGTCTGGTACTGCCATGTTAACTTGGCAAGTGCACCCACTTGCCAGTCCCCAAACCTTCCCTTTTCTACATATCAGGCACCCCCCAGGTAGGCCCAAGGGCAGGGCGCATTGTAGGTAAAAGGTAGGATATGCCCTGGTGTGTGTGGCATATACTAATAGTGAATTACAGCCATTTTCGTTTTTCACTATTGCAAGGCTACCTGCTCCCATAGGCCAGAATGGGCAGTTTGATTATAACATCTTAGAATCCTAACTGACCCAGGGAACATGGTAGAAAATGAATTTAGTATGCCTGAACTCAGAATCATAAAACACATCTTGTAGTGAAGTTGGTTTTAACATTCTGTGTTTGAAAATACCACTTTTTAAAAGTAGGTATTTTCTTGCCTAACTATCTAAGCCTGCCTCTGCTAGGTTGTGCATTCCATGTCTGGTTTATGAGCGACAGGGGCTGGGGGGCCTCCAGGAGAGAGGGTGAGTCAGCATAAGGCTGAATAGACCTATCGGCATGAGGAGTGGTGGGAGGAACAGCATCTGGGCCTGAATATGGCTGTGCCTGCCTTCCACAATGCTGGCTCCACCCCCTGTGGTGTGTCTGAGGACCCTGGCCCACACTGACAAAAGAAGAAGGTGTACACTGGCAAGTTGCACCCAGAACTGGTTTGGACTAGGTACAGATACTCTCTGCCTTCATAGACAAAGGATTTTGGTGTATAAAAGGGGTACCCAGACCCCAGAATTTTAGATCACTTCTGGAAATTAAGACAAACCTTTGCTGAGGAGAAGAACCAGGAAGCTGAAGGAGGAGACTACCCCTGTGCTGTGAGTTTGGGGGTTGGCCTGCAGTGTTGCTTTATTGCCAAAGAAAGGAGAAGAAGACAGAGTGTGCTTTTCATCAACTTGAAGAAGAATCTCCAAGGTCTTGAACTTTGAGCTTGCCTCCTGCCTGAAGTCTCAGGGATACAAGACTTCACCAACCAGCTTCCCCCCTGAATTCCCTTGCTGGGAATTGAAGTGCATGCTGTTGTGCTGGGCCTTCTGAGAGACTGCGTGTTGCTGGGAGCAGGGAGCACGACTCAACGACGAGAAGCGTGTCGCCGCCGCAGCAGTTGCCGTCGCATTGCCAATGAAGTGTCACGCCGCTGTCCCCATCTTATCACCGAAGGGAAACAACCTTTACAACGCAGTCATTACATCACACTACCTTTACATATCAGTTGACACCATTTTGTCGCATCGCACCGGAGAGAAGTATCGCATCGAGGCGCCATCTTGTCGCATCATACCAAAAAGCAGTAAGAAATGAACGCATCACCTCCCCACACAGTAAGGAAGCGAGCATCAACTCCACTGCGCAGCAGTTAGGAACCGACGCATCCCCTCCCCTGAGTATAAGGAGCCGACGCATCACCTACCCTGCGACCCTTTTGTTTGCTTTGCGTTACGCATCCAAGGTACATTTGGGGCAGATTTACAGTAACTGGCGCATCCCTGCATATCAGTAGGGATGCGCCTGTTATTGTGCGTCACGGCTCCGCCACCATGGATGCGCCGCATTTACAATGCGGCGCACCATGGGGCAAAAATAGACAGATGCGTGACGCATCTGCTGCCGTAAAGGCGGCGCATTGCTGGAGTTGCGTCGCAAGCACGATGCAGCTCCAGCAAGGTTCGGGGGTGCCCTATCTTTAAAATGCTGCGTCAATTCTTACGCCTGCTTCAAGCAGTCGCAGGGTTTTGACGCAGCATGGCCTTAAAAGTGGCTGAGTGAAATCTTGTAGATTTCACTCAGCCACTTTTAGGAGGCGCCAGAACGCCACCTGCGCCGGAATGCCTACATGTGGCGCAGGACTTTACAACGTGACGCATCTCCCAGATGCGTCATGTTGTAAGTACCCCACACCATGGCGCTGGCTTTGCGCCACCGCTGCGTCACAAAAGTGACGCAATGGCAGCATAAAAGAGGCGCAAGGGGCTTGTAAATCTGCTCCACAGAGAGTAAAGTGTCGCATTTACAATCTTAAGAGAACTGAGCTATTTCCTACCGTTTTAAAATCTATTTTTGAGTACAGTATTGTGGATTTTTGTCGTTTGGTCTTGTATTTAGTCTATATAAAAATACTTATTTTTAGAATACAACCTGTCCATCCAGTGTCCTGCCTGCTCGTGCCAAGCCACCAAGGGGGTGAGCAGGGGTTATTTTAAGAGAGTAGCCCCTTACCCTGGCTAGACGCAAGGGTCCCTATTTGGTCAAAGGTACCTACCTCTGCCAACTAGAGACCCCGAAATCTAACAGCGGGGATGGTCTCCTCCTTGCCACTAAACTGCGTGCCTAGAGACAGAACACAGGGGTGGCTGCACTACAAACCCTGAGCGGGGGACGAGTCACTAAAGACAAAGACATGGCTGCCACTTTCAATGATTTCATAAGCGCCTATGCTTGGGTCAAAAACTTGATCCCACAAACTGTACGCAATACCTTCAGACCACTTGCATTTCCCTTCTTAGGTCAGACCAAGCAGACTCATCGGAGAGTGATATACATACGGAGGAAGTCCTATCGGCCATCTCCCATCTGAAACCAACAAAATCCCTAGGCCCAGATGGGATCCCATCGGCCTTTTATAAACTATTTGCCAACCACTCGCCCCTATACTTATGAGGCTTTGATGCTAACTGCCTCAATCGCTGTTATACCCAAACTCGGTAATGATAGGGAGCAGTGCAGTGCAATGGTACGGGTCAATGGTCACACCTCTGCCCACTTCCCGATTAGCAGAGGATGCCCACTGTTGCCCCTGCTGCTCGCCCTACATATGGAGCTCCTCGCTCAAAGAGTCTGAGAAAATCCCCTGATTACTGGGGGGGGGGGGGATTGGAGGAGAGCAACACACTATCAGCCTCTATGCAGACGATGTATAGGTGGTACTGGAGGAATCGGTCACAGATCCCGGCATATGTCCTGCTGGGCTTGCCTAATGCTCACATACCCACTCAAGTCAAAGCGGAGGAGACAGATAGGTTTAGTGCTAGGAGCAGCTACTCAGAACATACTCACTCACTGGGGGACACCAAAGGAATCGACACACCTGGGGTGGATACACCAGTTATGGTATATATTGGGTATGGAGAAGATCTCGCTGACACTTGCTAACCAAGGTGCCTCTTTCGGAGAACTATGGCTGTGGAAATGTATCTTTTTAGGGGTACACTGGTGCAGGGTCACCCTTTTGTTCACGGATCCAGAGACCAACAAAATAGAGATCGGCACTGAAGTTGGAAATAAATAACAAGTTTATTGATCACTCATGAGTGAGACCACGTCCATACAAAACTCTCAAGTGCTGCCTGGAGGTAGTACATTGAATTCACAGAACACAGGTCTTATATACAGGTTTTGTGCAGTGTAAGCATGTAAACAGAAATAGGAAGAACACATTTTAGAAATAGTTATCAGCAAACAAAGACAGATGAAAAACCACATGGTCAGCAAAGTGGGAGGGGGAGCAGGAATGCTTATGGCAGCAGTAAATGATTGACAGTTAGCATCTGAGACCAGGTGTTCTGGCAGCTACAAACTCACGTACATTGCTTTTAGCTGAGTCAGGAAGTCAACTACAATAGATAGCACAGGCAGAAAAAGACGAGCAGCAGAGGACGGGAGAATTACGAAGGAAAGGAAATGGACACCACAGCCAAAATGGCTGTCGCTTATGCCAAGTAAAATATTACACGTTTTCCACATAGCGACCCTAACTGTCCTCCTCTCCCAAGATTTTCGAGAATGGACGTACCCTAAGTACCTCTGCATTCTGTGCTTAGCAGAGGTAGAACAGGCACCTGACAAATCTATGCCCTAATTGCGGTCTGCCATGGTCCCTAATACTTTTCTGAGAAAAATGAGTGCGTTTGGGAGAGATTATTTTTATGTTGAATTTTTTTTCCTTGCTGTCTTATCTATTGTATCACTTGGATGACGAGAATTAGCATAAGTGCATAAGCTTGATATAATGCAATCCCAAAATGTATCGTTGGTATTACAGCTGGACAAGAAAATGTTTACTTTGTCTAAATGATAATGTTACTAATAAAGAGATATAAACTATTAAGAGTGCGCTGAAGTGCATTCCTCCAAACAACCAGACCGGGCAATGTCTCAAAGTGGCAGCCACAAATGGCTTCAAAGGGGGAAGAATGGCTAACAGGTCCCATGCTCTCCACAATACACAGAGCAGAACACAGTCAGGGTGGAGAGGTGCATAAAAGATCTGAGAGGCAGAGGCATAGACCTCTGCATGTAGGTCTGTGAATAGCATTTTGTAGTAAGTTACTTCAATTATAGCGCTAATAAATGTACCACAAAATGAAGTTTGTGAATAGGCCACAATGATGTTAACTAATGATTACAATAGGACATTGTCTTCTATCAGTGATTCCTGTTCCTGCATTTAGGGTCAGCTAGTGAAATCTCTATTGGCGTTCAATTAACATTTCCTAGAATGAAGGCAACAGATCACCATTGATTTGGTTCCCTTCTTTGTTTTTAGTACCTGGCTCCTTGAAGTATTTCATGTAACTGTATATCATGGACATAATACAGTAAGGTATCAAATGACTGATCAGAAGAAGCTCATGTGTAGAGGCCAGCAGCAAGCATGAACATCTATTTTAGTTTTCTACCTATCTCAGCAAAGCTTGATCTGTTTCATCCTCCAGAAGGATTTGCGGACATTTCCCTGCAGGGTAAACACTGACGCAGTCAATGCCAATGTTTGGCCAGAGTGCCCGCTGCCCTCCCCACCCTGCCCAAGGGCATTTCACCACCTCCAACGGTTAGATTAGGTGCTGCAGTGCAGGCAGTGAAATGTCCGTTTGCACAATAACTGCAGCACAAAGTCGGAATACCTCCCAGGAGACCAGATAGCAGCATGCCCTGCTGACTATGTGATTGTTGCACAATACCAATATTTATACCTCTGTGTCCCAGTGTCAGTGTGTACATTTCCCCCATGCAAGTATCTTAGGGCATGATTCTGTTTGGTGGTCTGACCACTGGACTACCACTGTGGCGGTCATGAGAACGCCGCTAAGCCAGTGACATCCAGACCGCCACATTACAAGTGAACCATGGGGCTGTCGGTTTTGCGGCAGTGCTGTCATGGCGGCAGCATGCTGCTGCTCTTGGAAAGAGCTGCAGCCAATGCCAGCCATACTGCAATGCATCTGGGTGGTCTGCAGGAGAAACAGAGGGGCAGATTTATGTTAGACTTGCGCCACTTTTACGCTGCTGTTGCGTCACTTTTGTGACGCAGCGGCGGCGTAAACCCTGCGCCACGTTGCGCCCTATTTACATCGTGACGCATCTATTCGAGATGCATCACGGTGTAAAGCCCTGCGCCACATTAAACCTGCGTCAGGTTTAATGTATGCAGGGTGGGCTTTCCAGCGGAAAAAGCCTCGGAAAAGTGACGCAGTGAAATCTACAAGATTTCCCTCAGTCACTTTTCCGACGCTGCTGCGTCAAAACCTTGCGCCTGCTTGAAGCAGGCGTAAGGCATGACGCAGCATGTAAGGTATGGGCAGCCCCTAAACATTGCTGGAGTTGCGTCGTGCTTGCGACACGACTCCAGCAATGCGCCGCCCTTACGCCATCAGATGCGTCACGCATCTGTTTATCCTTGCGCCACGATGCGCTGCATTGTAAATGCGGCGCATCTGTGGTGGCGCAAGGGTAAACTTGCGTGACGCATCTTTCCTGGCGCATCCCTGCTGATTTGCAGGGATGCGCCAGGAAACATAAATCTGCCCCAGTGTGCGCAACCGTACAGATGGCATGGAGGCACACATAGGTGTCACTATGAACATGTCTCCAGGGAGCACTCACCCTGAAGACATGAATTGACCCCCAAAACCTGACTTTCCACCAACTGTTTCACGGCGGTGTCCCCACCATGAAAAGATCGGCAGAAAGGCAGGTCGTATTGGGCATGGTGGTGCCGATGCCTGCACCGCCTCCGTTGCCCGCCGCTATCCACGCACCTGTGGAAGCTCAGTTCTTGGTGATGGCGTTGGTCTGGATGCAGTATTGCAGTGGTTTCACCGCAAAACTTGTGATCCGGTGGACGGACCGCAGAGGTGGCGGCGGTCAGACTGCCAACGCGGGTACGGAGGTACCAGGACCACCGCCGTACTCATAATCAAGCCCTAAGTCTACTTATTCCACTGTCAGTGTTCCTCTTTTCCATTTTCAAGTATTCCCCACGTCACCGTCTGAGTTTTGTTACTCCACTGTCAGTGGGGCTCTTTTCCACTGTCAATGTGTACATTTCCCATTATCAGTGTTTGAGGCCTCTTACTCTACTGTCAGTGGGGCTCTTATCCACTGGGGCTCTTTTCCACTGTCAATGTGTACATTTCCCTATATCAGTGTTTGAGGCCTCTTACTCTACTGTCAGTGGGGCTCTTATCCACTGTCAATGTGTACATTTCCCTATATCAGTGTTTGAGGCCTCTTACTCCACTGTCAGTGGGGCTCTTTTCCACTGTCAATGTGTACATTTCCCTATATCAGTGTTTGAGGCCTCTTGCTCCACTGTCAGTGGGGCTCCTTTCCGGTGTCAGTGTTTCTCTGTTTAGTGTTCTTGTCTATTTGTTTCTGAGTTTGTGTCTAAGTGTAACTATTTCCTCATCCAAATGTCACCATGTGTCATATCTGCCACTTATTTGGCTTCATGACAGGGCCTGCAAGGACGTTTAAAAATGCCTGATAGCAGTAGATACTTGGATAATTCACAATACAGTGGCAAGGCAGGCATTCAAGTTGGGTAAGCGCCCACTCTCTGGTCCTCTGGTTGGTGGGTGAGAAAAATGGGGCCATCTTCCATCCCTCTGTCAGCTCTTAAGAACATCTACTTTTTTCGATCAGTCTCTCTCTATTTTACGCAGATGACCAAGATTTCCTCCTCCTGTTTCTTTCAGCTATATACTCTTCCCAAAACTATTCCTTTTATGTCTCATGCAGGTCATCAAACACTCTGACAGTCATTCTTCCTTGCCTGAGATACTGCAACTGATTCTATCTGGGGATTCCACTCTATTTGTTAGTCCATCTTCCAATAATTCAATACACAGCCAATCGTCCCATCTTCAGCCTTCCCCATTATATTCACATCCGTCCTTTCACGTCCTCCCTTCACTGGATTACATTCTCGAAACATTAAAACCAGCGGCTCTCAACCTTTTAACTTCTGCGGACCCTCAGTGAATCATTACTAGAACTCCTCTCTACTTAGGGGCATATCAGCAACAACCGGCGATAATTATCGCTAAGCGCACTTAGCGCTAGGATAATTATCGCTGGCTAGCGTGGATTTTTATCACTGAGATAGCATGCTATTAGCAACGCTTATCTCAAAAGCGATAAAAATCCTCACGCTAACTGCCTAATGTGAGATTATCGCTGGAAACCCAGCGATAATCTCACGCAATGTGGCGTTAGCTTGCTGATAGGGACTCACAAACTTAGCCATGATATCCACCTTCCATAGGATATCATGGCTAAATCAGTCCTAAAGCAGGCGTAAGGAAAGTAGCTATAACAGGGGTTATTGCTACTTTTCTTGCCGCTATGCTTCATAGCGTGGGGCTTGATGATAGGAGAAATGTCGCTTAGCGACATTTCTCCTGTCATGTCAGGTCAGGAACGCCCACTTTGCATCTCATTAGAGATGCAAAGTTGGGCGTTAGGAATTCCTACGCTAACGCAAGTTTTCACGCGTTAGCGTGAGCTTGCTAATTAGGCGATAAAATTATCGCCGCTTTTTTGATGAAAACGGCCACAAAAGCGGCGATAATTCTATCACCTCGCCTTGCTGATATGCCCCTTAGTTTCTGCAATCGTAACCTCCAAATAATACATACAAATACAGAAACAAATATACATCAAACAAATAAACAAACTATAACATTTTGAAATATGTTATTTAATTCCCAAGCCAGAATAATGGCAACACTTTTAATGGCAATTTTGAAGATTTTAAAATGTTCGCTTTGTTTCTGGAAAATGAAGCAATATTCTAGACATATCCCTTTTTGCTCCTGATGTATGCTCTCTTTTTGTCAGTTCGATGTCAGGGCTTTAGTTGAGGCCGTCGATCATGCATATTAGCTTCCATTTCCTTTATTTGCCCGGCTCCCACAAATCAAGTTAAGGATGGCAACTTAATTTTTAGCCTCCAATTTTCAAATTCCTTCACATTTACAGGGCGTTTAAAAATGTCGAAGTTTGCTATTTATGTATATATACCTTTATAACCTGATCATTATAATTTTGCAAACTGTTGCAGACTCCCTGAGAAGGAGTGATGGACCCCCAGGGATCCAGTGACCAGAGGTTGAGAACTGCCGATGTAAACTTTAAATTTCCCTGGTTGGTTCTTCAGGCCTGCCATCAATTTGATTCCAAACACTTGCAATCTAAGTTTTCTTACAGCGCTTCTAGTACGCTTAGATCATTGAGGTGAGCCTGGAAGTTCCCCAGGCTCGCCTCTCAAGGATTACACACCACTCTTTCTCTGTTTTGACCTCTAGACACAGGTAAGCTGTAAGCCTTTGCTTGGTTAACAAGCATCTGCCTTTTTGCCCAGATTTAAGCCTAGATTTTACATACCTACTTAGGAGAACCCATGCATTTTCATGGTGCGGGTATACATTCTTAGGCATTTTGCAGTCTTCTGAAAGCCCCCTAGGATAGTGACACAGTGACAGTATCCAGTGGAGGCTGGCATCTATGGGGAGTGATGTGACTGGCAAAAGGGTGGTGGGTAAAAAAAAATTATTAAAAATCCACTTACCCACTCCATGTCCTCCTCCTCGAGGCACGCCCTCTTCCAGCTGCTGCAGGCTGGCATTCAGTGCGGGCCCCAGCCAACTGCCCTAACAAATCCTGTCGCTTTTAACCAGCGTGAGAGAAGCACCAGGATTGGAGGGAGCAGCCTCCCTCTCCACTTCCAAGGGCACTGGAGGTCTGCACTTACTCCAACACCGCTGTCTTAAGACGGCTCGTTTAGAGCTTTCAAAATGCGCATGTCATGATATCAAAGCTCTACCTCTGTTTGCTTCAATTTTATTGTGTACCTGTCACACTGTCGGTGATTAGGCCTCCCTGTTTCACTTGCTGTTTGGTTGTGCCTCAGTGCCAGTTTTCCTTTTTCCTCAATCACAGAGCAATGTATGCCAACTAATTCCTGATTTAGAAATAATAATCCAATACAGTGTGTTTTTTAAAGGAAACTGCAGTTGTAAGAGAATATACATTCCACTAACTTGAAATTTCTGAAGACTAATGGGTTATGACCCAATGAGTGCTGTAATATTGATTGCTTGTGTTACTTTTTGATTTTGGTTTTCAAATTGCACCATTTTTATCTTTCTTTACCTGCGGTTTGGTGGAAGTGGAGGCCCCAGACAACTTGCTGACTATCCTCCCTCCCACAACCTTGCAGTTATTTGCATATCCTCTTGTCTCTGCCCACCATCTTGGGTACTCGCTATTCAAGTGCCATAGTACAAGTGGAACATTTTCATTCTTGTGCTGTAGGTACGTCATTTGCAGATCTCCAGAGCACTATATAACTTGAACAGATGCTTGCCAAAGGCAAGCCCATCTACACCTGTCCATGCACTAGTTGGGCTCAGGAGAAAACATGCTGGGGGTTTGGCATCTCAGGCATTGCGGGTGAGGAGAAACTCTATTTTTGCTTGTCGTCATTCAGCATCTTGAAGTTTATCCCTAGTCACCTGTTCAATTCAAACATTTTCTCTGAGGTCTTCTCTGCTTCTCCAAAATTCATCAGAGCACTACCACATTTTCAATCTGCAAACCAATTGCTCAGAAAAATAAGGTTGGCCTTATCTCTGATTTCTTGCGTAGTGATCAATTTCAGACCCATTATAAAACACTCATTAGGGATTCAAGACTACAATATTGAACATAGCATTGATGTACTGTTCTTGTTTACCTGGATTAGAAACCCCTCTGTTGCTCCTATCGAGGTAGCTACTTCTGAGGGCTACAAAACCATCTATGCAGACCATCTTGAATGTCGGGGAGGCAGGATTGTGCTAATCCATCATAAGCGTTTCAGTATTTTAAAGGCCCATAATAATTCAATAATGAGTGCGGAGGCCCTCATGTTGATTTTTAATCTTAATGCCACTGATACCTTAAATATTGCACTGATTTACACACCTGACTCCTTAAAGTCTTTGTTGATCACTTAACAGACAACATTAGTTGCAATTTGGAGGTTTTAATGGCTGTGTTGACGATTCTTCATCGAAGGAAGCTCAGAACTTTCTAGAGTCCTGCAGGGCCATTAGACTGACACAGCTGGTGAATGGTGCTACAACCACTGGGAACCACACTCTTGCTGTGGTATTTTCAATCTCTAACTGGTGTGAAACTAATAATACTTCTGCCAAGAACAGATCACAAAGCAATACTTTTACTTTAAACACTGCACAAACACTTCATGTTTGCAATAAATCAGTTATATTAGTAGATCTTGGGCCAGTTAAAGGGGTGACTAAATACATATCTTTCTATCTGCATTGAAGGGGAAGCTGACTCAGGTGGCAATGGGTTCATCTCTGCTTTGGTTGAAATATTCCATTAAAACCAAGTGTCACAAAACTATACTACCTAAACCCTGGTAATCGATTGCCGAATACAATTATAGGAAACTGGCGCGTGCCTGCTGAGGAACAGACTCTGCCTCAATTAAACTGAAAGACAATGCTGCTCTCAGCTCTTATAAATAATCCATTAAACATATGAGGTACACAATCTATTCTAACTGCATAATGAGTTACTTAATACTTACAGAAAAGTATTATCTATCTTAAAAAGCCTAGCTGCTCCAGAGGTGAATACTCCTTCTTTTACACCTAACTAAATCCTCTGTAACCGCCTCTCTGATTTGTTCCAACAAAAAAAAAAGAATAGATATTGGCCTTTGTAAAGAACAATCAAGATAAACTGAATTCCATGTTTTTAAATGCCTTTTAAGAAAAGCTCTGAGACATCCAGTTCCCTTTCTTTCTTTTCCCTTAGCAGGTATTTTACCAAATATGAGCTCAAAATTGTAGCTTGTGGTCAAAATACTGTGACTTGAAAAATATTGTGGACAAATTTATTACAGGTAAGTAGATCCTTTTTCAATAATTTCAAAGTTTAAATTTTGTTTATGCCTTTTAGACTGCTTTAGCTGTCCCCAGACTGTTGTTTTAAAACAATAATCAAGATTTACATACAGAGGGGCCTTTGGACAGTGCCTTTATCCATTGGTCTGTTTAATTCTCATTTATGTTTTGCTTCTGACCTTCAAAGTATACCACATGTGGAAGTGGCTCACCTACTTCAAAAATTGATTTCTCTACAGCGACAAATTTTGTTCATAGTTACTTTATCAAGTTGGCTTTTTTTCATATGATTGTACAACAAAAATAATTATTTCACTAGTTTGCTAAGGCTATACATTTGGCTTTGCCAATGCTTGTTTATCGTGTTTTTGTGTATTATATTATGTGTTTATTACATTATTTACATGTATGTGACATTGATTTGTATTTACAACGCAATATATATTTTTTCAAGTTGTTGGGTCAATTGGGGACATTTTATGTTTAATCTTTTAGTTAGGGAAAACAATTGAATATAGATATATTAGATATATATATTACTAATAATTAACTAACATATTAAATATGTATTTTAATCTGTTTTTCTGCTTAGTTATTTGTAAAGTACAAGACTGTTTATATGTACTTTTAGAAAAATAATTGTATCAATTTTTGATTATATGTTGTGGGGTGCACTGGGTTTTAGGAAGGTAGTGCTATTTTTAAAGTGTATAATAATTATTGTTAATTGCTTAATAGTTTACATTTGTAATGTTTAGTATTTATTTGATGACATGTTTTATAATTGTGCATTTTTTCCCTCGCAATACTTTCCTCAATGTTTTTTAGGACCAAGTTAGTATAGTAAATGTGACCACCCTCAAATTGTATGCATTTTCTCTAATTATTACAAAAGTTTAATTTGAATATTGTATTTAAAACTTTTTTTTTTAGTTTATTTATTTATTTTTGACTGGAGTTAAGGAACTGGATATTTAGAGCATATTTAATTTCAAAGTATATATATTTTATTTAATTTGTTTTTTTCTATTGAATTTTTTAATTATTTTTGATTTTTGTTGTCTGTTTTCATATTATTAAAATATGGAATTTTGTTTTATTGAAACATGTTTATAATGATTGAATAAATTAAAAATATGTTTGATATGTTTTAATGTGTTACTTATTATACATGTTTATATTGCACTTTATTATTTAATATTAATGAATAATACTTTTTATTCAACACATTTTTGATTTGTATAATAGATGCATCATAATGTAAAATTTAGTATTAAGCTTTCTCTGTATTTATAAATTATGTTTAAGTTAAGTCCGTGTGTACAAATATTAAAGTTAATAAAGTATTGCTTATATGTAATTTTTTATGTTATTTTTTTACTGTGTTATTTTTTTAAATGTACAGTTTATTTTAAATTACAATAATGTTAATTGCAATTAAATACATACCCCTACCAACATGATGACACTATTATGGAACACATTGTTTTGGTAGACAATATTTTCTTCTTTACACTATATATAGATAAACTATTTATTTTGTTGTCCATTTCTTGACAAAACTTTTTTTGTAGCAAGAGATTTTTGTGATTGGTATTTTGTCCTTATGCCATTTAACAATGACTGAGCATGCAGCATCAAAAGTAGGGGGACCAGGTCTCCCAGATTTGCCGGGACAATCCCGGTTTTGACCAGCTATCCCAGCAGATTTTGGCAATTTTGGCTCATGTCCTGGTGTTAGAGGGGGTCAACTGAAACCTTTTAGGTGTTCTAAACTGTGCTAGTTAGCAGATGTTGTAAGTGAGCAATTAGATTACCAGGTATGATTCTGACTTTAGAAATTACATTTTATTAATTTTCTTAGTGCCTCGTCTGTTTTCCTATGTTGATGAGAGCGCCCCTGCGTTGATGGAAAATTGAAGTACTTCTTTTGTTTTTGCAAAATTACCCAGTTTTTTGTTCTCAAGATCTGGTCACCCTAATCACAAGTCCAGACTACCTCTTCAGGATCTCCTCTAGATCTTTGCCCAGCTAAAGGAATCAGACTTCTTTCAGGCTTTACTAGCCTCAGGTTGACTACACTCTGTATATCTGGCTTTGACTAGGTAAAGTGCAAGGCTCTCGTAAGCAGGCAACAATTATTCGCCACTTAAAATTACTGACACCAATCCATCCATATTATCTCTATGTCACCCAAGATCTTTGCTACCTTTTCAGGGAAAAAAACAGCAGAAAGCATTGCTATCAGTCAGCTCACACAATTCATTGAATCAAATAATATCTTGTGTTATATTCGATATGGGTACCCCAATATAGGCTCGGGTAACATCCTAACCCTTCACCTATATTCTCCCCTACATTACACACATAACGGTTCTTGGGAACTGACCTTTTACCTAGATACGACACTGCACACAGAACGCTGGATTTTCCCTAGTAAAAGCCTCATACATTCTGCATGAGGATTCTTGGAAAATCAGCAGGACTACCATCTCCTGAATAATAACTATGTATAAAGTTAATTCCCTACGTCATCCTAAGTCAGACAATGGCACAGCAAGGTAGAACCCTTGGGGTGACCTTTCGGTATTTTAACATCACATCTTGCTGAGATAGTCAGAGGAGAAAAGGACTTCCATGCCGAAACACTGATGCAAAACGCTGAGCCTCCTGTAGCACGAAGTGGTCTGACATCCCTTGCAGGGTGCCCAGCTCGAGACCAAGACGGGGTCCCACAGTCTCTCACTTCAGGTAATGGGGTTGACTTTATCCTAGAGGGATTCTTGGCTTAACACCTACACACATGCTAGGTACACTTCGGTACATCTAGTTAGGGCTGCATCATAGGAGTACGCACTTTACTGTCATGTATTCATGGTTTTAGCACCATGGTAGAAATCTATCATCCTTTTACTTTCCCAGTGATTCTAATCATTTATATCTGTTTCTGTCCAGTGGTTGTTTCAGCACACCTGTTTTACACTAGAATGACGACTGTTCAATAAATGCTTATAGAGAAACATCCCCACCCTTTATTCTGTGTATTTCTCTGAGACGAAATGAGCACGAGTGACTGAGCGAAAAGTATTACACTGTTTCTACGGTCCTGAGGGATCAGGGTTGTCATGTTCGAATAGTTGCCAAGAATTATTCTCTCCTTGGTAAGAGGGGTTTCTAGTGGCACTGTGAGCTAGGTATACAGGCAAGCATACCCAGTGGGGGTGTCTAGAAACAGCCTGGACACCAATCCCACACTGTATGTTGTCTAAATGTGCAGATCCTATATAGGTTTTATAGGAACTACACAAAACTTGGTCCCACACCAATATGGCTTCAATGAATTATGCAGTGTTAAAAAGGTACTACATTAGCAAAATATATTTGTTGGATTCTGAATAGAATTGTAGTTGTTGCACTGATTCTTTGGCTCTGTAAGCTATCTTTGACACCTTATTGTTCTCATACAACATCTTTGGGACATAGGGGTCAAAAATCAGGTTCTGAGCAGGTTCATCTCCTTTCTATCAAAGTGTTATAAAGCTGTCAGCTTGGCTTCTTCTTCTTCTTGACCTACAAAATACTATCTGTGATGGTCCCACAAGGTAAGGTGTTGTTGAGCCCACCCTGTTTAATATCTACTTGGCACCATCATCTGCCTTTATATGTACTTTTGAAGTAAATTTTTACCTATATGCTGATGGCATCCAACAAATAATATGTTTGGAACGCACAAACGATCAGTCTTGAAAAAGTGCCTTCCAACAGTAATGTCATGGATGAATTATAACATTTTGCATCTTGACACTGACAATATGGTAGAGAATGTCTATTAGAATTCATGTTGTCCAATATTTGGTGTCCAGAAGAATTAGGTTTTTCCCCAGTTCCATCCACCACTGTTTGAAAATTAGGGTTTATATTTGACAATAATCTTTCATTTAAAAATCATATTGATAAGCTTTCAAACAATTCTTTTGTCAATTTGCCAACTCTGAAGAAAATCTAAACATCTTCTGCCAGGCATGCTTAACAAGTCAGTGGCCCAGGAACTAGTTATTTCATGTCGTAATTACTGTAATTCTCTGCATCGTGGACTTCCTTTCACTTTACTTTCTGACTACAGGGTTTTCAAAACACTGTTGCATGATGTATCTTGGGTCTTACAAAAAGATTTGATATCTCATCTCAGTTAAGTTACTTAATTGGCTCCCAATTAAAATAAAAGCTGCCTCTTTAAGGCCTTATACCTTTGCTAGAAGGCTCTCCACCATCTCCATTTTCATTATACACAAAATCACTTTAAGAAATCCCTTCCCACAAGACCTCCAAGGTGGCAGCGTATTACTTGTGATTCCTCTTTTTCATAGAGTCCCTCGGGCAAGATGTTTTCTGAACTAATGGGGAATGCTAGGAATTCCCTCCTTAAAGAACTTAAAGCCACTACTAACCTTTTCTGTTTTTCCAAGCTTTTAAAAACTCACCTTTTCATACCTCACTATGGTCCTTGTCATCAATGATGTAATTTGATATGTCATCAGTTATGTAATAAATTATGTCGTAGAACGTGTCATGAGTGATGCAATATGTGAGGTCATAAGCAGTGCATGGCGAGGGCGCAAGTTATATTCTGCTACCTATAACTGGTGAATTTCTGTGTTTTCTTGATTTCAAGTCACTGACATATTTATCAAACTATAACGTTACTTTAACTTTTGTTTGTTCAGTGAAATTCCAGGGCTTTATTAGCATAAATAAATATTTTATTACCATACATAATACGATGCACGGCAGGGTCTTGGGAACAGGGTCTCTTCTGAGGCCAGGAGTCAGCCAACCCCCTCGTAGGCAGCCAGGCCCATGCTGCACATGGAATTTTGTCATGCAAGGCATGGGGTTGACCGCAGGGCCTGACTTACGGCCAGCGCTGAGTCCACCTCCCCACAGGCAGCCACCCAGAGGCAGACAACCCCATGTCGCGCACGGCCTTTAGTGGTGCATGGCTTGGGGTTTGCCGCAGGGCCTGTATTGCAGCCAGGCCCTGCTTCCAGCTCCTCGCAGTGTACCTGCAACAAATGATGGCCGGAATGCTGGATGATTCAAACAATCTCCCCCAGTCAAGAGATCTGGGTTAAATCCATTGCTCTTTTGCCCACTACGCCACCCCAGTTTGGACCCAGCCATATGCAAATCAGTCCTAACCCTGTGCTTCATGGGAAAAGTCCAGACTGAACTGCCAAGCCAGGCCCTTCCTGGACCGGAAACAAGAATCCTGGGACCGGTTTTGGGGTATGTCACCCTTCATCAGCCAGGCTAGCTTGAATCCAGTGGCACAGTGAGCAAGGGACCCACGTCTGGCCATACCTGTCACACTTAGGGCGGAAAGTGTAACTGCATCAAATGATGGACGGAATGATGAATGATTCAAACACTCTCCCCCAGTCAAGAGATCTGGGTTAAATCCATCGTTGGCAGGCAGCCAACCCCATGCTGTGCACAGCCTTTGGTCCTGCGCAGAGTGGTGGCCACAGGGCTTGCCTTGCTGCCAGGCCCTGTGGTCAAACCCCCAGCAGGCTGCCAACCACACACTTTGGTGTGTGCAGCGCAGAATTTGGCCTGTGGGCCCTGGGACCCCATCCACTGGAGCCAAAATATATATTAAGAGGGTGCGTTCAGACCCCTTCCCAATCCTTAATTGCCACAGGGGACCCCATGCCCTGGGGCCAGTTTCAAACTGAAGGGGAGGCAGCACACAGCCCTGAAAGGCCCAGAGGATCCTACTCCCAGGGCCAAATACAATTAAACAAGGGAGGAGGGCCTGCAGCCCCCCACCTTGAGCCTTATTAGGACCCAGGGACCCCTTCCACCTGTGATAAACCCAGTGGCGGCTCCTCCGCTATGGTGGAGGAGCATCGCCCCACTGTTGTCTCACAATGCGAGAAGCAAAAACATAAAATGGTGACAACTTTTAGTTATTATAATTTTATGTGTGGAATGCGAACGTTCTGGAATACCTGGGTAACATGCTACATCGTATATGGTTAGAGATGTTTTTTCTTCTTTTTTAGACTGTTGGAAGTGTTTCCATGTTGTGCTTGATGTCCACGACGGTGTGATTATCGAGTAATGGGATGCAACGATTGACAATGTGATGGATGAAGAAGTGTGCGAGATGGGTATGCAGTTTATGATGGTTCAGTAAGCTGGCAGCTTTGGTCAGTTCCGAAGGTCCCTTTATGGTACTTGTGGTTACAACATGGGTTTGTTCATTTTGAAGTGTCTTGTTGATTATGGTCCAGAGCAGGCATAGATTGTAGAGGGAGAAGGGGAGATCTGACAGGATGGACTTATTGTATATCTCAATATTGTGAGAGGTTGAGAAGTGGTTATAGTATGTATTACTTGGGACCTACAATGGCAGTGGCGTAACAAAGGCCCCCGCAGCACCCACGGTGTAGGGGACCCAAAGCTCCAGGGGGCCCTCTTAGCACAGCACTCTGGCTGCAGAGCTCCAGATTGAGCATGGAGGGGGCCCCTCCACGTGCCTTGCAGGGAGGCCACCTCAAGTTTCGTTACGCCAGTGTACAATGGTGAACTAAATTAGAGTTATGTAGTGGTCACCGGTATGTAGAAGGCCTCTTCAGTCACCCTATGCAAATTGGGTAGTTTGTTGCTGTGAAAAGGTACAGTACTGAATGGTAGACATGACCTGTAGCATTTCTGTCACCATGCAAGTGTAAGAGGGCCAAGGAGTTAAAGGTCATTATTATGTAGCATGTGCATTATGATGGCTGCACGACCTTTGAGTGTTATAGTATTAGTATTAGTTTTCTGAGAAGGCCAAGAGGACTATCTATTAATTACTGTCATGAAATTGCCTTATTGGACACAGGCTTGCACAAAAAGTAAACAACTTTGCAGGAATCAAGTGGCAAAAACTGGTCAGGTCTCCCTAGCACAATGAATCTTGGTTGGAGAGGGTTATGTGTCACTTGGCATGTTGTACCTCCTGTAGGTTAGGCACAACTGTAGCTCTTTGAAAAGTTACACTGTATGGACTGGCACAGGGGAACTAAAAGAACCACATCTCACAAGTGACAGAGTGCAGCGGGTGGGTGGCTCCTTGCATAAAAGGGAGCCATATGTGCACACTTTTGAAGGTATGATAAGAAGGTCATGCTAGCTCACTGCATCCTATTCATTCATTATAGATTGCTGTTGTTCATGTCTTCTCAACTACTGCACTAGAGATTTCATAGCGTTGGAAGCGCAAGACCTGCAGATTAACCTGAAAACACAGAAGAGAGGGTAGCAGTGTGGTTCTCCAAATGAAAGGATATTTGATTTATAATTCCTGAAGCAATTGTGAAGCAGCTGTTCAAGTACACTGGAGCAAATGGGATTTTCTGAGTTCATTTGCACTGAAGTTTGAACCTTGGGCCTTTTTATTTGTTTGGCAGTGCAGGAGCGGGACCGCCTCGCACCACCAAACCCATATGCGATCCGCCTGCCAGATCAGGGTTTTTTTCCTGTCTGGCGGGCAGTTCTTTGGCTTTCCCAGGGCAGTGCCTCTGAAATAGTCACCGCAATGGGAACATCAAAGGCAGTACCTGCACGGCATGGACTGCTGCTGTCCATGCCGTGCAGGTACTGGTGTGCATACACACAGACGGTACATGTTGTGCCCCTCTGTGTGCATCCACATGGTGTGTAGGGCCCTGTTTGCTTCTGCCATGAAAGTGCAGCGGTGAGGAAAGTCATAATATGTTTAGTGGGGCCGCTGCGCCTCAAGACCGCCGCACCACTGCCAGAGATCTCTGATCCCTGGCGGTTGCGGTGGCACCAGCGTGGCCTGACCGCCCTGGTCATAATAGGGCAGTTGGCAGAGCGCTACCACCGTGCCCCCGTGAGTCTGTCGGTCCGTGGACTGCCAGACTTGCAATAACCCCCTTTGTTTTATATTGAACTGAGATAATTGCAAAAGAATTCTTAGCACATGGGGGTTGTTGTTTGAAAAAGGCTTCAAGTCCATGCAAAAAGATCACTATTATTGCTTATGCCAGATGACAGACTATCAAAACGTTTCCCTTCTCTTTATGTACATGGAGTTAATTTGTAAGAATGCTGAAAAACGACTATTAAAAAGTGACTATAAATTATATTGCCGTATGGGCTGGGTCACCCTCTTTCTTGGAGGCTGAAAAGCTAATTTCACAGACAACAGAAACGAGGTCCCTGGAAGTTATCTGGTATGTTAAAGTTATCCTGATTCATATACAGAATTGTTGTTATTGTATTAAATCGAAATTCTAGTTAAACAAATGTCATGAATGTTTATTCATGTTCTCCTGTGAGGACAGCTTCCTACTAGAAAGAGGAAGTAGGCAAGTCCAACATCTACCCTTTGCCTAGAAATACCTGGCAGTGGAAATTAGGAATTCTGGATCCTAAGGTACTCACAGTTATATTGACACGCTATAAGCAACATAGTAGAGAAGAACACTCATGCAGTGTCTCTTTTTTATCATTTCAGGTCTCCCTCTCTGCTGTTCCCACCCGTCTGCCTTTTTATTTCTCCTTCTATTCATCCCATTGACATCTGCGTCGCTGTTGCCAGCTGAATGGCCCGGTCGAGCATCATAATGCTTCTGAGGACAATGTTGGATCTGACTTATGTTATTATGTAATACCTCAGCCAGGAACAGGTCAGCCCTTCACAACTTACCTGCTCTAGAAAGTTGTGAGAGTGTTTGTAAATGTGAGGCTTATGTGCTGGGCGGGCTGTTCCAAATCTCTGGACAGTAGTTATACATGAAGGTGAGAATATTGTTTCAGGTTTGATCTCTGGATTATGGTTTAGTGTAGTTATCTTGGAAATAGCCATATTTTCACCTCAATTCTGGACTGTAAATGCTCCACAATACTTTGAATTTTGGCTAGTAGCGAATTTCAGAGCTTGGCAGCTGGTACAGAGAAAGCAGTGCCACCTATGGACTTCTTGTAGTATGGAGATATTATTATAGAGATTTGTGCTTTTATATTTTTGTGCATCATTAACAACATAAAGAATATAGGTTTACTCTCGATTGCACATGTAAACACTGATAATGTGCTGTTGCATTGGAAATAAAATTCCTTTGTCATGTAGAAGTGTGTTTTCTTTACCTTTGTTAACTAGGCCCCAATTTAGTCCCAGTAGCCATCTTGTTTAAAACACATGTCCTCCCCCCTCCACACATTTCACTGTTCAATATTTCTGTTGCACATAATCATGCACAATCATGTTTGTTTATTTACGGAGATGTTGCTCTTGTTGTTCTCAAACAATCTTCCTAGCTTGGTCACAAAACTGTATACTATGTTAGCTCACATTACCTTATTCATTCATAATAGTTTGCTGTTGTTCATGTACCTAGCTCATTCCACCATCTACGGATGACATTAGCATAGAGTGGGCAGAATCAATATTCATCTAGTGTCCTGAGGCAGTATGACATTTAATAAATCTGTGTTCAGATTTACTACTAAGATGACACATTTGCTCCCTCCATGATTATTCTGCACATTCTATTCTGTTCTATGGGACAATTTCCTATATAAAGCCCGGCTTTTGGGGAGGACCAGAAGCCTTTCCGATTCTTCTAGGGATGCTGTCCATTTTCCATTGATTTTGCTGCCCCCTGGACTTGGAATCCTTCTGATTTTACTCATCTCTGTATTGCCCTATTTATTTGAGACGAGCCTTCATTGCAATGATTCTGTATTACACTTTATGAATATTTGTAACAAATCATTGACATTTATTCCACTGATCTGGATCGCAGTTATTGAGTGGGCCCTTTCTTTATTAATTGTATTTTTGATGTGCTGGGAGGTGCCTTAACTTGGGGAAACATTGCCTCATGAAATCGAGGATTTACAATGTCTCCAATTTATCAACCTGTGGTTGCTTCTGTTAAGATAACGTTTTGGAGCGTCAACATTTCGGGGACTTCCATGCCACAGTTTGACAATTTGTGATGCAATTCTGGAGCACAGTGTCCTATTTCATTTGGTTTTGTAGGTATGGTGGTCCCTTTCCTTAGGAAGCTCTGTGGATGATGCAAAGTGCCTTGAACATCTCTCATTTAGGTACAGGTAGCCAGCTGAGTGTTTGCAGGACTATTGTCATATGTACTCTGGGGTGAAGGCAGAGAAAAAGTATTGCAACAGCATTTTCGCATCTTGCGTATGATGACACTGTAGTGTTGAAGTATCGGCTTAAGGTATATTCAAGCTTGGAGCTCATGAATGTGAGGGTAGATGTCGCATTTATTAGTAAGGAAGGTATGGTAAGAACAGTTCTACTGCTTTAATTATGTAGAAGATGCTCTGTGTGGCCTTCTTGACATATGGCTTCAAGGATGGATAGGAATTCTTGGTTACTCCTAGGTTTCTTACCGCTCTTGACGTAGCTGGAGAGGCTTCAAGTTTTTTGGGCCATATGATAGCAGGCTGGGCATTGTGTCATGTCCTTAGTGAGTATTATGTCTTCTTGTGCAGTGTGTAAGGTGGGTATTATATCTGCCATTGCCTAATGTTTTTAGTTTGACAACTTTTCTTCTGTTATACAAACTTTCTCATGCTGATCATCAAAGGTTCCAACCAATCAGGCAACACTTCTCTTGATGAGTAAAGTAGTGCAACAATTCATTGTGAGGTCAGAACGGAGGTATGGGTAAGTCAATGCAAGCGTTATTAGAAAAGCTCTCCATATATCTTTGATATTTTAGTGCATGGATGTGAATTACCAAGTTGTTAACATTGAAAGAGCATTAGTATTATCCGTAATATCTTGTTGCCAAGTTCAGAATTACAAGGAGCAGATTTCTGAGCGACGCTGGCATCTTAGTACACAACTCTGGGTGAGTCTAGGTAGCAACAGCTGAGTTATGTGTGGAGCTATGTTGTGAATCTGGGGATCCAATTGGGCACACATATTTTTGAAAATTTGCATTAAGTTCTGCATTTGAAAGAAGCCATCATAATGCAAAGGGTAATCATTGATTATGAACTGATTCTCATCTCAGACATAAAATGACAGTGTTTGAGGTCTAATTGTAAATCTTTGGGTTTTGTTCATGAGGATTGTAACTTCTTAAGGATTTTCTTCTTATCATAGATGATTGAATGCAGTGTTCAAAACAACACAGGACCAGCTCTGTTTATAAAGATTCATGGTCTTTTTATTCTTCAAAGAACACTAAGGGTGAACACGTTTCGCACCTTTGTCTAACCTGTTTGGTCACTTCATCAGGGACAACAAGCTATATTTTCCTAAACGATCAGTATTCAAATTTGTTTTTGAGATCCATTCAGTTTACACAGCAATATTCCCAATGCATAAAATATTTCTTTATACTGGGACAGGGGGAGCCTATTTGCTCAACACTGCATTACTGAAAGAATGTGAATAGAGGTGTGGTTATCATGGTGAATCTGATGCTGAATCTGAGCACATTATAATGAAGTGTTGAGCCCCTGGGCTCCCGTTATCCAGGAATAAAGAAATATTGTATGTATTAGGAATATTGCTGTGTAAACTTAACAAACCTAAAAAATTATTTGAATACTGACCATTTAGAAACACATAGCTTGCTGGCCCTGACGAACAAATTATACAAAGTTGCAAAACACGCATTGGCCCTTTGTGTTCTTTGAATCTTTATAGACAGAACTAGTCCTGTGCTGTTTTGAAAACTGCATTGAATCATTAAAGATAAGAAGAACATCCTTAAGAAGTTGCTGTCCTCATAAAACACTACAAAGGATTTACCATTCGACCTCCAACACTTGTCCTTTTATGTCTTTGGTGCAGTAGACCTGGGGGTTAAGAGCTATAATTAGTTTTGAAGTCTTTAAAGTCTGCCTTTTAGAGCTCTCTACTCCACCTTCTGGTTTCTTTGATTTTTATCTCAGTAAGACTTTAAAAAGGGCTTGAGGGGATTGTACTGATTTCAAGGCAATCGAAGTCATGTAGTTAACTAGCATTCATGTTTTTATGGAAACCTGCGCAAATCGCTTCTGAAGCCCATTTGTTTCAATGTGTCTGGGAGGACAGCAAACAGGGGCGTAGATTCACGGGGAGTGTTTAGGGTGCTACACCCCCTAATGCATTTATTTTCTGGTAAATAGTTGGTTACAAGTGCTTTCAGTCAGGTATGATGAGGTGTCTGTCGAAATTTACTAGGAACAGACTCTCTCCCTGTTTCTGTTTAGAAAGTCTTCAAAAATGTTAAAAAGTTTACAAAAATGTGCGATACGAGATGATTTGCCAAGGAAAGTACTCCCCATACAAGCGAGATAGGAGGAGGTGGAGGGTGAACCTATAACTGCACAGCAATGGGTCCAATTACTCAAAGGGGTCAAACTGGTGAGCTCCAACGCTCGATCTAAACTAGTCCAATATAATTGTGTATATTAGGCCTACCTCACCCACAAAGTGCTGAGCAAAATATACCCAGACAGGTCCAGTACATGCTCCCGGTGTGGAGAAACAGAAGCGATTTTCTGCTCGTAGTATGGACGTGCCCCCTTGTGGTTCCATTTTGGTCTGAAGCATTGCAGAATCTCCAGGAAGTCACGGGATGGGAGGTTCCCAGGAAGGTACGGGTAACATTATTGGGACTCTTGCCCACACCCAAGAGGAGGAAGCTGAGCCGGAAATTTGTGCTATTAGGACTAAAATTAGCCAAAATACGCATTGCAATAGCATGCCTGTATCCGACACACCGCCGAAGTATGAATTGTGGTATAAAGACATATGCGAATGGGTAACAGCAGAGAAAATTAGGATGAAAAAGGTCCGCAAAGATGACAAAATAGAGGATGACATCAGGGCCTGGACGACAATGATTAGTGACCTAAGGACACTTCCGGAATAAACCTACTAGGCGAGGATGGGTATAGACAGAGGAATGACACAAGACTATTGCTTATTCCCTATCAGACGAGATCAGACACAGAGAAGACACAAAGATATGGAGTAGACATTCATTAGAGGGGAGTGGGGAGTTGAGGGATAATGTTTGCACGAGTAGCAATCAAGAGGTAAACAAGCAAACAGAGTATAGTGCGAAGGATTTGGAATAATAGGAACACTATGGGTACATTGTCTATGTACAAAGACTAAATGTGTACGAACTTGCAGCATCATTGTTTGTCAGTATATGACGTAAAGAAACTGATTGCAATATTCCTGACACTGTATGATTGAGAACATAAAAATGGCAATAAAATTGTTTAACAAAAATAAAAATTTACAAAAATGTGTTTTCCTTCACTTAGTACCTATACCAATATGCATTCCTCTCCCTTTCCACTGCCCTTGAGCCTCTCTCATGCGCCCTGCCCACTTATAAAGCATTTTAACATTAAATGCCAGCGTGATTGTGTGGGAAATCTGAAGCTCACCCCCCCAATGTAACTGACCAAGCTACGCCCCTGATAGCAATGTCGACATCCCCCTCTCAGAAGAAAGAATTTGCACTTCTTTGCCCAGTACTAGATAATTAACTTTATTGGGTCATCTGTACTGGCCAGCACACCCACTCTAAAAGTGTTCCAGAACCAGAGGAGTGCAGGGATAGATGTTACGAAGAGATTATGAGAGGGGAGGGCGCTGTGACACAACAGAACTTAAGACAATGCAAGATGGCCGGCCACGTGCAGGAAGCGCGACAACTGATCCCACAACAGAGGAAATAAACCCCACCCACAAAATGGTAATATTTGTGGGGTCTGCCTGTGCGACTTACCTCAAATATAGCGCGTTAGTACACCATGCCTTGTAGAGTTAGTCATGTCTCACCTTGTTTACTGTGTGAAACTCTCTCCTATCCACTTACCTCTTGTCAATAGAAGCTAATTGGAGAAGGCTGCGTAACCACAGCACATTGAAATGTCAAAGCAACACAGAAGAAAACACTGATTTTCAGCAACGAGTTTCCATGGTGCACCTTCCCTCTTCTGCAAAGTAGGTCATAGAGAACTACAACACGAATTGCACGCACTTCCAAACAGCCCCTTTACAAAGCAGGGTAATGTTCAGAGCTGCGATGACTCATTAATTCAAGTGAACTCTTCAAAAGTGTGCACTGTTGTCAGACAAGGGAAAATATTATAGAAATAATGAGTAAGTTGTGAACAATTGAATAAAAGCATGAAAAAAACGGTGTGTATCATTTATTGTTAAACGTGTAGCAAGATGGTATACAGTGCTGCTGGAGCAATTTTTAGAGTGGGGGTGCTGCCATTAATGTTATATATGGGAAAACAGTGGTTCCAGTGGATAATAGGAAAATGATTAAAGCAATGAATATGCACAATCGCAATAAGTATGTAATGTCAGAGGGCAAAATGAAATTTCTACACAGTTTGCTCAATATAGTATTTTATAAAAAACACAGCGAATAGTATATGCACTTCTTTAAGTCAAAAGCACAAAACTTTGTGCATAGTGTCCCCAAGTGAAAATTGAAACCAAAAAGTGACTGTACAAGGTGAATCATTTTGTAAAGAGTTTCCATAAGTTGTAAGAAACGACCATTCAAATACACTTTTTCAACAGCCTAGGTATACAGTGATACAAGCTGGGTAGTGGTCCGTTCTGTGTGCTTGTCGACGGCGTTTCGACCTTTCTGTGAATGTTGGGTCTCTTCAGGACTAACGATGTTGGGACATCTAAAATAAATTAAATTAAGGATAGCATTGCGATTGTGCATATTCATTGCTTAAATCATTTTCCTATTATCCACTGGAACCACTGTTTTCCCATATATAACTAGTACCCTGGTTCCGTTGTGAGTACGGTTCCCCTGTCCTTTGCTGTGGCCATTAATGTTATGTCACTAAAGTCACAGGGACTG
Source organism: Triturus cristatus (assembly GCF_964204655.1). Classification (NCBI taxonomy): domain Eukaryota; kingdom Metazoa; phylum Chordata; class Amphibia; order Caudata; family Salamandridae; genus Triturus; species Triturus cristatus. The sequence continues at coordinate 1,532,244,559 of NC_140591.1, forward strand.
TGAAAAAACCAAACATTATACAAAAGCCTAGGGGCTAAATTATGAGCTTTTGAAGCAGTGCAGCGCATCAAATCACCCTGCTGCGCTGCACTGCGTGACAGGGAAAGGGCAGGAATGTGCAGTATTAAGTCAATACAGCGCATCCCTGTCCTTTTCCTTGCGCTAATGCATTGTTTCTGCCTAGTACTAACACAGGGACTCCTGCACCCTGGTGCAAGGGTGCCTGTATTGCATGCAGGATTGTTTTTGTGCAGGAAAGGGCACCTTTCTGCACAAAAATAATCTTGGGAGGCATACTCCTCTTTCTATATGTGCTGCAGAATGGTGCAAACGTGACGCAACCCTCTCATAAATGACCCACAAATGAGCCACGCCCATTTAACAGGAGAGTGGTCATGTTGTGGTTTGTAGCTGGTAGTGTATCTTGGATCACTGTAGAGGGCACTTTTTCTGTTGAAATAGCCATTAGATTTGCATAGACAGTCAGTGTTGCAGGAAAAAGGACATAGCGCACAAACAATGAGGCGTGGCAAATGGGTTTCAGCCAATATTTATCATTTGCACCAAGTGTCTTGATTTGTTCAGATTCAAATATTTGCTTCCATCACACTTCAGAATTACAAACAAATGTGCTTCCCTTGTGCTTTCCTAAATTCTGAAATATTTTTAAACATGTGTATAACTCATTTACAGGTATTTGAATGTTGTTTTATGCTAGAAGAAAACTGGCATTCTACAGTCATTCCTTTCACTCCCTGCACCCCAGCACGATTGACAACCAGGTCACTTGCACAAACTCCTCTCACTTTGCACTCAGAGTAATACAAGTAAACAGCAGTTTCCAAACAAGCAGGGATGTGTCAGAAGACATGGCCTAACATTTGACCTATGTCTTTGAATGGGCAGCAAATGAGACATCATAAAAACAAAATATGAAGGCGTCTTCATTGCTCATTCATCTTCTGTCCTCCAGCAAGGTTATTTTGGGGGTGCTGCAGCACCCCTCTCCCACACCCCTACTTCCAACGCCTATGATGTTATATGTAATAAACCATATGATAACTAATTATTAGCTGGACAAAATCATAGTAAGTTATTGTTTTGTTTCAGGCTAACCACTGATAATAACTCAGAGCATTATGTTATCACAGAGAAACGCAAAAACAACAATTGATTGACAGAATGCAGAACAATGTCATACATTCACCCCAATACAGAGATCTGGGTCTAAATCCATCGTTTTTTTGCTCACCATGCCATTCCAGTTTGAACCCAGCCATATGCAAATCAGTCTTGACCCTGTGCCTCATGGGAACAGTCCACCCCAAACTGCCAAGCCAGGTCCTCCCTGGACTGGAACCAAACATCCTAGGACCGGTTTCAGGGTTTCACCCCTCTTCAGCCAGGATAGCTTGATTCCAGTGGCATGGAGAGAACGGGACTCACGTCTGAGCATACCCGTCCCACTTGGGGTGACAAAGGCAAAAACAACAATTGATGGACAGAATGCAAAACAATGTCATACATTCACCCCAGTACAGAGATCTGGGCCTAAATCCATTGTTTTTTTGCTCACCATGCCTTTCCAGTTTGAACCCAGCCATCTGCAAATCAGTCTTGACCCTGTGCCTCATGGGAACAGTCCAGCCCGAACTGCCAAGCCAGGTCCTTCCTGGACTGGAACCAAGCATCCTAGGACCGGTTTCGAGGTTCCACCCCTCGTCAGCCAGGATAGCTTGATTCCAGTGGCATGGAGAGCACGGGACTCACGTCTGAGCATACCGTCCCACCTGAACAGAGAAGTACCTTTACCGAGAAAGCATGAAGGAAAACTATGGGCTAACGCGTAATGGCAAAATCAATAACTCTGACTATTTTATAAGTATTATGTCTGCATAAACACTGCACCAGAGGTGGGTGCCATCATGCCATGAACGCCCACCATATATAAGGAAGTACCATTGCTATGGCAGTGTAGTGAGCACTACATTAGAGATTAGTAACATCACCTCAAGAGCACCTACCACCACTCTGGTTTGTAAAGGAGTAAATTAGGTCTTTACCTGTCATGCCATCATTATCCTAAGCCAAAAAGAACTACCACCTTCTGGTCACAAAATGTTGGAAAATATGAATATGTGGCACTGGAAGGGGTCAGGAGGCAGAGCTCAGGTAGAGTGGGTGACAGTCCTGGTCAGTGGTTTAAGGATGCCCAGGTGTCGGGGCCTCGCTTGCCCATATAAGCTCAGAAAACCAACGATGGTGTGTGTATGTGGTTAACACCAAGAAGAAGTAAACAATGCATGTTTCACTAGCACTAAGGGAGCACAGATAGTTCCAATTGTACTTTTTTTTTTAAAGGGATGAACATAATGTAAACATGACTGCCTGTGTTTTTTTTACTGAAAATTGACATTCAGTATATTCAATCTCTTATTACCTGGGATGCACATAGCTTTGCAGAGGTGGTCTAGTGGCCAAAAATGCTCTAAAAAGGAGAATCTATGAGCACCCATCTTCTGTGAAATTTTTAGCAAGTACTGTCTTTAGCCAACAGAGGGATGCTGTATTCTGGGACATGTCGTTTTGGGTATATTTGGTCCCTTGGCTAAAAGCCTGAACTGGTGGAAGGTGCAGAGCATGTACATGAGGAGGGTATGTAGGTGACTCAGCATCAGGCTCCCTAGGGGGCAGGCTCCCTCTGGGTCAAGGTCACTCAGGGCCGGCTTTAGCACTGGTGGCGCCCGGTGTGACAATCATTTTTGGCGCCCTCTACACCCCATGACCACCTCCACGGATTCTCTCACTACTACCGGGAAAAAGTGCCCCTCCACTATCCAATCATGAATCATTGCTGAACACAGCACCCCCCCCTTGAGGTCAGTGCCCCCTCCACAGGTCAGCTTCCAGTGCAGCTGCACCAGCCGCACTGCCCTAAAGCCGGCCCTGAGGTCACTGGCCACAAACCAGCCTCTAGGAAGCTTGCAAAGTCCTTGTCATGCTGAAGCCTCTGAGTAAGGGCTCTTTAGGCACTGATTCAATCACAGCTGGGTCCTCCTAGACAACAGAGAGTCCCCTCTCTGGCCACAGTATCTCAGAAGTACTCAGTTGTTGAGTGCATTCATGCCAATATTTTCAAACTGGGAAGTAGGAGATTTTCAGAAAATCATTGGGTTGATGTATTTTCCCCATTGGTTTGGATCGAAGCAGCTGCATTTTTAGGCAGGATACACCTACAATAAAGCTATTTTTGGCTTTAAAAAAACAGAAGTCTCAGGCATGAATCAGGTCTACTGGCATGTATGTGAGGGGGTCATGTCTCCAGTGTCCATGGAAGGTGTGAACTCAGGTACCATCTCCTCCCAAATACTGGTGCACAGAGAGGGCCTAGAATCAGTGTGCACCAGTATCCCATGACAATGAACTCCCCTCGTCCTGGGTAGACCCCCAAGTCAAAAAGGAAGATCATCTTGGAGTAATTCTGAAGCCATCTGATGACTTCAGCCAGGCTATTTCTGCAATTAACTGGGGAAGTTATCCAAAGCCATCCTGAAGTATGCCTATAGGGCAGAATATTTAAATGCGATGACTCATCGAGTCATCAGAGAAACTACTCCAGGATTAGTTCCCGATTACTTCAGTGGAAAACATGTGATGATCCTGTCATACTGCAGGATGAGCCGGTGATGGTTTCAGGATTAGGTTGGATTACAGCAGGATGGGTTCCTAATTACTTCAGTGGAAAACATGTGATGATCCTGTCATACTGCAGGATGATCCGGTGAGGGTGTCAGGATTAGGTTGGATTACAGCAGGATGGGTTCCTGATTACTTCAGTCGAAAACATGTGATGATCATTGACTACAGCAGGATGATCCCGTGATGATTTCAGGATGAGACTGCATTACTCAAGGATGATCCCAAGATAACTTTTCCGTGGGACTCTATTAAGTCGTGATCTGATTTTTGGTAGGTCATGAAAGTCAGAATAAATAAAGATTCCTTTAAATTCTGTGTTGAACTGGTCACATTTGCTGGTGATTCTTTACTTTTCTTTCTCTAACTGCAAAGTGAGAGGAGTTTTTTTAAAGTTAATTGACAATGTAGGATGTTAATTTTTGCATTACACAACACAAAGTAAATAACTGCAAATGAACAATATGCATCCAGCAATTAAGAAAGCAAAAATGAAGCTTTTAAAAATTCAGAAATGTCCTGGAAGCAAAGATTTTAATATGATCAAAACAAATCAATACACTCCCTTGGTGATGCACAAACGGATAATATTAACAGAAATCGGATTTCCACACATTATGATTTGTGTGCTATATAGTTTTATCAGTAAAACCTGTGCAAATTTTGTGGCCATTTCAATGAAAAATGTGAGGTCTGCCTGTAAATGACGATGCACTCCCAGATGATGCTTTAGTTGGATTAAAAAATAATTTGCCCCACCTCATGTCCATTAAAGGTACATGGGTTGCAAACCTTTGTTTTTCTAAAAAGTGGGTTGTGGTTCGTAAAAGTTTGGGAACACGTGCACTAAGATAATCTTGAGCGATATATGTGAATTATGGTAAAGCGAAAACCGCCAATGTGAAACCACATTGGAGGAAACCAAATCTGGGGAAACCAATTTAAAGGAAAAGCAAATAAATCGAAAAGTAAAGGAAACATTTTAAAAGAACAATAATTTTAAACAAAAATTCCAAATTACATTAAACTTGTGTTGAGTTTAGGAGAAGTGGCTTGTTTTGGGGTTCAAGGATGGCTAATCATTAGGGGAGGGTTTTATGTGGTCAGGAATGGGTGGAGTTCAGGCATAGAAAGGGAATTTAGGGTTTAGGAAGGGGTGGAGTCTAGGGATGTTGAAGGTTTTCAAAGTTCAGTGATGGCTAGAGTTCAGAGGTGGTCAGCTTTTAGCATTCAGGATTCGGTGGAGTTTAGGTAGGTGAGGGGTTGCAAGGATTCATGGCTGGGTAGAATTTAGACGTAGAAAGCGATTTAGAGCTCAGGGAAGGGTAGGGTGTAGGGGTGGTATGAGTTTTTTAGGATTGTGGATGAGTGCTGTTTAAGGGCAGTGAGGGATTTTTTTAGAGCTGAGGGATGGGTGGAACCTGGGGGTGGTGAAGACTAAAGCAGAAAAAGCAGACATGGCTTGGATTTCAATTCAGCTTACCACAGAAAACGTACACAGGTTTAACTGTGACCTCTTCAGGATATGTTTAGGTTAATCACCATTTTGTGATCCTGTCTGAGCACCAAAACCTCTTTTCTTTTAAACATATTCATCCCCTCATGTAAGCCTATCCCTTCTTGTACCCTTTCGTGTCACCCAACTATGCCTTCACTTGCCCCGTATCCACTCCTCCCACCTATCCCTATTCTCAACAATCCCCAACATGCATCCCAAGTCCTTTCCTATCAACTGTACACCTCACCTTCCATCTGTCATGTCTCCTTCCACTCCCTGCCAACCATCAGCTATATCACACCCTATGCACCTATTCCCATCTGTGGCCCATCCCCTTGCATGTCCATTGTGCTTATACCATGAATTCACAACTGTCTCCTATTTGATGGCATCGTCTCCCATCAAGCAACGTCAATTGGGGAGGGATGTGGCCTAACAGCTAGGGCGGTCGTTCTCAGAACTGGGGAACTGGGTTTGTATCTCTGCAATGAGGATCAACTTCCTGTGATTCTGGGCAAATCACTTTATCTCCCTGTGCCGTTAAAAAATGATTGTGTCCTTGTGTAACGTAACTGGCGCTCATGTAAAGCTCTCTGACACCCGATACCTTCGGGTCAGGTTTGCGCTATCAAAAAACACTGGGGGAAAAAACGTGTTCCTTCTCTCAACTATAATTTAATTCTACTGTCATCCACCACAGCTACATTCTATTAACAGTGCTTCCACATCTATCCAGTGTCACTCATTTCCTGTTGACTTCAATCAAACTTCCATGTTCTGCCACCAGTCTTTCAATCCAATATCCTCTAATCTCACCCTCTTCCAGGAACCATACTCAAACTATCCATACCTATTTCATCTGTCATAATCCACTCTTACTGTCTGTTCCATTGTATTGTCACATTCATTAGGTTGTCAAAACAGATTTCTCCCTTCTGTCAGCCCACCTTCTTTTCTCTCATCAGAAAAATAACTGTGAGGTAAATAATCATAGATTTCTAGTATTCTGCAGGTCACAAATTCCAAACCCTCCAACACAAACTCAGTCTTGGGAAATGAAGTATGATGAAAGAGTGCAACATTAACAACTGTCATTTACAACTTTCATAACATAAAAAAAAGTGTTGTATAAAAAGTTATTGCCTGCTTCCCCTCAAGTCTACAGCTACTTTCACCCGACAAACTCTGTGCCCCATCATCACTCACAGTAATCAAATATTACTCATTTATGGCACTTACATCACATAATGTTTTCTGGAGCCTGATTTTAGAGATGCATACTCCCAGATTCAAGAAATCTGGGTGTTTGTAATCGCTAAAAAAACTTTTTGTAATTTACCAAAATCAAATAATGATCCAACAAGGTTTTCTGAATCGTTAAATGGGTTAGGTTAACATTAAGTAATCACTATTTGGAAGGGACATTTCAAGGGTATTCCTTTCAAATACTGAATCTTGAAGAGATGTATTAATGTTTTGTGACCAAAATCCAGTCGCAAAACGTTAACATCGAAATTGGTGTTGTCACTCGCAAACAGGAAGTGGTCTCCAGATGACCCCTTGCCCTTTGAGAATGTTGACAAAAATATTTGTTAGGTGTAGGCAGTAGTCCAATGGAACCACTGCCTACTCCTAAAAAGTTTCCACTTAAGAAAATAGGGATGGGGGCATAAAAAAATAAAAATAATTACTTCCTTTAAAAGCAATCACAGACATGGTGGTCTGCTGACCCCAGCAGGCTCCCTTGCCTTTAACTCTAGCCAATCGCAGTGGGTCACAATTACAGCCTGTCTCATGAATATTAAAGTCAACCCATTTGCAATATTTAGTGCGTAACTTGCGCACTTTTAGCAAATGGAAAATTTGTAAATCAGAACTGTGGATCAGAAGCCACAATATCATTTTTTTAAAATCCCAGTCCCGTTTTATGCAATTTTTTGGGCTTTATTGTTGGGAAAAAGCGACAATTTCAAGTTATGTCAACAAAACACTATTTCTGGTATTGAAACCTACCAATCCTTCAGGAAATGGTGGATATATTTAAGGAAGAGGCGTTGGAAAAAGATTAGATAGCCACCTATTACAGAAGAGCTGCACTTGACCTTTAAAGTAAGAGACTTCACCATAAAGCTTCCTGACTTCACTGTGCGATCACTTGCATTCATGACTGTGTCTCTGCCTCTAATAGGGTTCTATGCTCTCACTGTGTAATCTCTGTACAATGTAGGGAGCCTCCCTGCCTCATAGTTCTATTTTTAAGTCTGTTGTTAGCGAAGACCTTTTGATTTTACTAAAATTATATGTATAATTTACGTAGTTATTGAGGCCTTTAGCTAGCCCTCTTAACCCATTGGTCTGTTACTGTGTCATTCATATTTTTCATCCATCCATCCATTATAGCACAGTAGGGTGAAGAAGTCAGCCCACTTCAGTCATTGGCAAACTTAACCAGCAGTGACAGCATTCTTCCCTTTCACAAGAAGTATGTCCACACAAAAATAATCCCCTTAAAAGCCAGGGACTACTGTGGCAATGTGTGCTTTTTGAGACCAGAAATATGTTTGCTTTTAGCCAACTATTTCTTTTTATTAATGTGTGCCTGGCAGCTTCCCCAATAAACATGACAAAATAAAAAATATTGACAAAACCTAAATGCTGGTGGTTATTTCAAACCTAATAGTTTTGCCTGTTCTTGTTTCATATTTTAGAATATTACAACCCAGTCAGGAACATACAATTTACTCAAAAAGGTACATGCATGCAGACCAAAATAATGTTGTTTCTACCATAGGTAGAAACACCATCAGCAGATCACAGTTAAGGCTGAGTCTTAATCACATGAGATTCTGCCCAGCCTGTCACTTTGATGCATAGCTGTGGCCACTGCAAAGCAGTGGCATCATTGTGAGGGAGCGATTCAGAGCATTGTGGCGTGTGATGGCTGAAGCCTGCAACTTAATGATCTGGTAGCCCCAGGGAGGAGTGGTGGGTGGGTTTGTTTCAGTTTCACTGTCTGGAGAAGATTGCATGCAACAGTTTGACAAGGAGTCTGAGTGAGAATTGGGCTGGGCAGTTGAGTGCAGAATACATAGTTCTGTGGGGTGACAGCAGTACTGCTCAAAATAAAAATGCAGATAGCTTAGTGTTTGATGACAAATATATGTTATATATGTTGGCCCACTCCAAGAGACAGGGGATATACAAATGGACTCTGACTTGCGGAACATAAAGTGTCAATGCGTTAATGAGAGGAAAGCGAGAGGACGCTGCTCAACAGAGATGCTCGATGCATTATCACGTTCATGTGGCAGCCATCTTGGATGAAGGGATTTCCCTAACATGCCAATCAGGTGCCAGCTCAGTGGTTCAATGGCCACTGCTCTCGAGCTTGTCTGTGCCTTGCTAATGCTAGCTCATCCGACCACAGTGCGTGCTTTTATGCTGTCCCTTACTTGGATCAAAAAGATGAATTACTCTTTAACAAATACAAAATTCTGTGTGACAGCCCATGATGTATTTCTCAGCAGTTCTTTGCTAGTGGCTGTCTCATCAGCTGCGATAAGACATACTCTTTTGCTTGTCAGCACTGTCAAATGAGAACACCTGGAAAATTATATTGGCTGAGTCACAATGTGAAGGACACTTCAGATTTCTTTAGATTGACAGAGGGTCAGGGTTCCTGGTTTAGCAATCTCGATAATTTTGTGACCTCTTACTGTGGGGGTCCTGCTCAGAAAACGTTGCAGTAATTTAGCCCCAACAACACTAGGACCCTGCCAGGTTCAATGCAATGTGGTATATGGACTAAAGGAAAGATCCCTTCCAGCCACATGAGGTAGGATTTGTTTTCAACCACAGTTTGTTTGATGATAAAGAATACATTTTCATTGACCGCACGCTGTGATTAGGTAAACCTAGGCAGCACACATGCGCTTTCTGCAAGACGTGCTGTATTCACTAAAACAACTTTATTCCCACCTGCTTCTTACCGTAGGTTCACTTCAGCATCCTCTTCTTTGCTGCTCCTTACTTGTTTGTAATCCAGCGCAAAAGCCGGGGGAAATAGAAAGAGCACAACTATCCCCCCTGCGTCACCGACCCGCCGTCACGCTAACTCATTCACACACGCATTCATTGGTGGGGCCCATAACACCAACACTCGCACGTTCTCTTTCACAGGTCTGCACACAGGAGGGGGAAAGATGCGCTGGACATGTGGGTGGGGATGCCTTATAACCTATAGGGAAAGAAAAGTTATCTTACATCATATATATTAACATTCGCCACCTATAGATTCCTAATCCTAAACATCAAGGCACTCCGCCCACTTGGTCGATCGGACCAATTAGTTGGATTGGTTGAAGGTGATTTAGAACCAGCTAAAACACATTTAAGGCTTAGAATCCTTATTCTCTTTAACGAAGAACCACAAACTCATTATTTCTGTTAATCAATATTTGTTTATCTAAAATTTCTTTGTAATTAATATTAGCATTTGTCTCTTCAAAAGTTTAGAATTTCTAGATCAATTTAATCATATCACAGAACACCATATTTACCTATTCTGGCTATCTGGGTTTTCTATAATTCATTGGCTCTGCATAACCGAATTTTGTCGTTAATTTGTCCAAAAAGCAGGCCAGATCTCAAAGTCCGAAAGTCCTTTGCTCAGCACGTTACAGTCCCAAAGATCGTCAAAGGGCCAGAAATCGTGCCAGCATCGTCATCGCCTGTGGGGTCAAAGAGGGTGTGCAGTCACAGTAACCGCCAAATGTGACATAGTCAACCCCTCCCTATTCTACTACTCTTTTTATAATAAATTTCGGGATAACATGAAACATTTTTGGGCGGAGAAAGGTTTCGATTGGTCGAGGGAAAACGTCCGATTTTGGACAGTCCAGGTTCACATGGATTTTGCTGATATGTTTCCGGTGATGATCCAATTCTGATTGTTGCAATATTTCGACTTCTAGTTATAAGAGTCCATTGTTAATTTATACCAGTTTCTAGTTTCTGGGGTCTTTGGCAGTCCACCAATAACCTATCCTTGACAGGAACGACGTGTACAGAGGTCGTTAGGAAGTTCACGGAGCCACCCGAGTCTGCGCAGTAGACTTCGCGCTTCACGAGACTGTGGCCACTTCTGAACTCGGTTTCTACCGCCATGTTTCGATAGGCCCAAATGTCAACTTAAGCGAAACAAACACAAAATAATAATTAATACAAAGAAATGATGTTGCTAATGTTATACCCTTACTAATCCCTTTATGTATTAGTATTTTCCTAGCATATAGCGACATTTAAAACAGTATATTCACCTTTACGGTCCTCCATGAAGATGCAAACGTCACAAAGCAACATAAATCATGCAATATCTAATTATCACATATACTACTGTTAATATGCGTACGTATTTTAGTTATTAGAGGTATTTTGCCATGCAAATAGCAAGTTCCCACGTGTAATTTGTGTATGCAGATTGGTTAATTTTAATATATCACAGCACACAATTAGTAAATTATAATAAGTAGGTTATTAAATTAATACTTTCAAGTAAAATAGAGGAGGTATACACAATTCTGCACTACCTGCTCCATCAATCCCCCCTTTGGTGATTTTTAACATCACCACACTACCTTTAAAAGAAATGAATTCAATTCTCTTAGTCTTTTTGTTGGTTTACATTACTGTTTCCCCTGTCTCTTCTTCTCTTGTTTTTCTATACATATTGTCTTTCCACTCTTCTAATTCTACTTCTTCAAATTCTGTTTCTTTTCTTACTTTCTCTTTGTTTCTTACAGTTTCTCTTTTTATGTGTTTTCGTAATTTTCTTTTCTTGCTACATAAACATCCTAGTCTTAGAATTAAGACTAAAATAATCACACATGTTACTGGAAATAATATTTTACCAATAAAGGTACTACCTACCTTAAGTAAAAAGTTCTTAATAGTAGAACACCTTTTCCCAATCTTTTCCCAAATACCTTCAACCTCCAGTGGAACAATTTCCTCATGCAAATCAGTTATATTCTTAATGTATGTCTTCAAATCTTGACTTTCGTCAGGAATGTAAGTACAACAATGTTGAACTTTCAGCATTCCACAGACTCCACCCTCTTTTGCTAAAATTATATCTAGGGCAAGTCGATTTTGCATTACCATGGCACGCATGGCAACCATTTCAGTATTTACTAATAAAAATCCTCCAGCGGTGATTGTTGACAAGCGATCCACTACTGTTGATAGTTTTCTAATTTTGTGTGCATTCAGAGATATTCCCACTGCTGGTATCAATGCTCCAAAAATGTCTCCTACAATTTCTGACCAAGATTCTCTTTTCCTATGTGTTAGTTGAGTACCTAACTCATGTGCACCATCTTTTCCTCTTCCCACATGGAATATCTTTGGGAAAACCAGGCCTAGATAATATGTGCCATACCAATGATCTGGTAATCGATAATATGCTTTGTTCACGCAGATAAAATATAGTCCAGGGAAAACTGGATCATTTCCTCCTTTAAATCCCCATCCTCCCATGATTCTATAAGTATCATGGCAATCACTTGTGCCTACAAAATAATTATCATATGCAGTTTGATTCCTTCTAATACACAACTTCCCTTTCTGAGGCCAATCTAGAGCCATTGTTGGACTAGCTTCTCCTTTCAAATGTTTTTCTCTTTCAACATCCCAGACTGTCTTTTCTTCCTTTCCCTCAGGTACTTTCCTTTGCATTTTTATCTCCTTTCTTCAACCACATCTAAGAAAATCTTCTCCTTCTTTAAACTACAAGTTAGATTATTTCTAAATATTGATTCTAATGTTAATTCTTTAGTTTCTAAGAAAAACTCACCTAACACTTTTGCAGGTTTTACTTTATTTAATTTATTAATTACAGGTACTTGTGAAAATATATTATCTACAGCTGAAAAATAATATTCTAATTTCCCTATTTTGTAAAACAAACTTGCTATTACACTACATGTTATTCCATATGTTGCTGGGAGGTGATGGTAAGTCACTCCCTCAGATACAGACGCCGGCAACTGCATGCAGACGTAGCAATCCCTCACGTCCATCGTCTTCACATATTCGTACAGTAATTTTGAAAATACATTGTTAGAAAAATCAGTTATAGACCTATCTTTATGTAAGTAATTACTATCTATTTTAGTCAGATATACCTTCTTAATATTTTCTACATTAGTTTTATTCTCGTTGGGCCCGATTCACAGAACTAACTTAAGACAAAATCCTAAACTTACTACCATTTTGGTATTCACAGAAGGCACTTACTCATTTTGGTATTCACAGAAGGCACTTACTCATTTCGGTATTCACAGAAGTTAGGAGTCCTAACTTTGGGACTCCTAAATGCTTTCTGTGAATACCGAAAGTGTTAAAATTAGGATATTTCTTAGTTTAGTAGTAGTATAGTTAGGTCTCCTAACTTTAGGACTCCTAAATGCCTTCTGTGAATACCGAAAGTCTTAAAATTAGGATTTTTCTCAATTTAGTAGTAGTAAAGTTAGGACTCCTAACTTTAGGACTCCCAAATGCCTTCTGTGAATACCGAAAGTCTTAAAATTAGGATGTTTCTCTATTTAGTAGTAGTAAAGTTAGGATTCCTAACTTTAGGACTCCTAAATGCCTTCTGTGAATACCGAAAGCCCTAAAATTAGGATTTTTCTCAGTTTAACAGTAGTATAGTTAGGACTCCTAACTTTATGACTCCTAAATGCATTCTGTGAATACTGAAAGTCTTAAAATTAGGATTTTTCTCTATTTAGTAGTAGTAAAGTTAGGAATCCTAACTTTAGGACTCCTAAATGCCTTCTGTGAATACCAAAAGCCTTAAAATTAGGAATTTTCTAAGTTTAGTAGTAGTAAAGTTAGGACTCCTAACTTTAGGACTCCTAAACTGAGAAAAATCCTAACTTTAAGACTTTCGGTATTCACAGAAGGCATTTAGGAGTCCTAAAGTTAGGACTCCTAACTTCTGTGAATACCGAAATGAGTAAGTGTCTTCTGTGAATACCAAAATGAGTAAGTGCCTTCTGTGAATACCAAAATGGTAGTAAGTTTAGGATTTTGTCTTAAGTTAGTTCTGTGAATCGGGCCCACTATGTCCTTCTATTGTTTCTAGTGTAACCTTAAATGAAACCATTAGAGCTAACACACTCCACAGAAGCATTAGTAATCCTGCACAACAACAACACATTTTGAACCATCTTCTAAGGAACACACATTTAGATTTTCTATTTTCTGTGTTTGCCATTTCGAAAAATGATCAGTGTCTTTTGACTTAGCCTCTTCTACTTCACAACTAGTTTTGTCTAACCCAAGGCTCTAAGCACCTACTTGGTTCTTTTCAGTTTTATGTCTTTTCCGGTAATTTATTGTTTCTCCATTTTGAACACTTTTATCTTTTCAGTTTGGCGTTTGATCGTCTTTCACTTTTCTTTCGTAGTCTTGTTGCAGAATTTCCTGAACATCCGTCTCTTCTCCGATGTCGGACAAGATAACTCTCATGATTTCCGATTCTTCGTCTTCCTCAACCACTAATGGTACAGTCACCTCTAGATCTCCTTGGATGTCTGACTCTTCATTTATTTCAGGCAGTGCCACATATGACCATTCCGGCGACTTATACTTCTGGTTAGGTTTTCTCGCTCTCTTATTTTCTTCTGCCGTCGTTTGTTCCACGTCTTTCAACTTCTCTTGGCTAGACACTTCATTCACCTGTTCAGCCCTAGATGAATTTACTCGTGTCAATCTGCATCTTAACCTTTTTATCTTATTGGGCCAAATTTCATCCCTTGCTGGCCTTTTCAACGTACTTCCTTTTTCATTTTTCTCAGTTCTCCATGCTCTCTTTCTCAGGACTCGACCTTCTGGTACATCTTCATCACTGTCCTCTGATTCAGTTCCAACTTGACTTTTACTTTCAGCTGTTCTTCTTTCCACCACTTCTGTTTCATTACCTACTTCTGTCCCTCCTCGTGGTTCTTCCACACAATCTTCCTGCTGACTAACCGTCCCCTACAACTCCTCGGGGGTCTTCCGCAAAATTCTTTCCCTCACTCTCTGTATCTGGTACCTCACAATCTAATTTTATTAATTCAGGTGGAATTTCTCTTGAACTTTCATTTGGGACTGTCTTATCAGAAATTTATTTTACAGTCTCTTCACTGTTTTTTCTCTCTCTCTTTTGTGCTTGAACAGGTTTGGTGTCTGATTCTGAGCTGGTGTCAGAAATCTGTAATTTTCTTCTTAAGGGAAGGTTCTCTGGTGCAATAGCTGGGTTTTGTTCTGGTTCCCCCCCCCTTTCAGGGGTTTGTCTCATTCTTATTTCTTCAGTATCTGATTCAGAGCTTGTATCTGATTCTTCAAAGTATTCTCCCTCCTTGTTATCTACGGGGTTTGGAATTCGCAAGGTGTGACTAGCATGAATCCAGTTATTCACTCCTGCACATTTTACTGCTGTTGTTGTAGTCAAGATCACCTGACGTGGTTTTCCCCAACGTGGGACCAAACAGCTTCGTCTTCTGTGCACTTTTATTCTCACCCAGTCCCCTGGGCTCAAATCATGAGCTGGCTTCTTTTCAAGAGTGGTGGCATCTGATCCAACCTGATGGAACACAGAATGAATGGAATCCGCCAACGCCTTGCAATAATCCAACACCAAGTCATCAGATATAGGCAATAGCTTGTTGACTGGTATGAAAACATGTCGCATTGCTCTTCCCATGACAATTTCATGGGGGACTCAGACCTGTATTCCTATCTGGAATTGATCTAATGATCATGAGTACCAGAGGCAAGACATCAGGCCATTTCAACACTGTGGCTAAACACATTTTTCCCAACCTGTTTTTAATGGTGCCATTTACTTGTTCCACCACACCAGAAGCCTCTGGGCGATAGGCACAATGTAGTTTCTGTTGTACATTCAATGCTTCACAAATTAACTTCATGATTTCATTATGAAAATGTTTTCCTCTATCTGACTCAATTGTGACTGGAAAACCAAACCTAGGAATGAACTCTCTTAATAATAGCTTGGCTACTGTAATTCCATCACTTCTTCTCGTTGGGTATGCATCCACCCACCGTGAGAACAGACAAACCATCACTAAAACATACCTCAACCTGTTACAGGGGGGCATTTCAATTAAGTCAATCTGCATTCTGGTGAAAGGCCCTCCTTCTCGACCTATCGTTCCCAGACTTACCACTGTTTGTCTTCCAGGATTGAACTGCTGACATATAAGACATCTCTGACAAAGACTTTCAGCTACAAGTCTAAAATTTGCGTTGTACCGTGTCTGTTTAAAAAGTCTGATCATTGCATCTCTTCCTACATGTGCTTGTCCATGATACATCCGTGCCATGGCAGACACCATGCTATCAGGCATAACTGGTCTTCCATCCCGATAAAAGCACACATGATCTGTTTCCCGTGGTGCACATCCTGCTTTTACCCACTGTCTCATTTCCTCATCTCCTGCTTCTTCCTGCAACTGCCTTACTTCCTCCCATGTATTTACAGTGTTAGTAAACAATGAGGGGCATGAATTCATTTCTCTTTCTCGTCCCCTATTTATGGAATTCTGATTTCATGCACAATATTGTGCCATATCATTTGCAAAACAATTGTCAGCCAATATGTAATCGTTTGATTTCGTATGGGCTGCACACTTCACAACAGGTAACTGCTTAGGCAGCTATATCGCCTCAAGCAATTTTCCAACCACTTCAGCATTCCTTATAGGAGTTCCACTCGATGTCAAAAATCCTCTTTGGGACCAAATTTGACCAAAATCATGCACTACACCACAGCCATATTGACTATCGGTTATCACAGTCACTCTCACATTCTTTCCCAACTTACATGCTCTTGTTAAGGCAAATAGTTCAGCAACTTGGGCTGATTTTACTCCTTTCAGACACGATGTTTCCAGTACAGCCGCTACTGTGCATACTGCATATGCTGCACTCAGAATTTCCTCATCTGTCCTCAAGCATGACCCGTCCACAAACATCACATAGTCACTATCTGTCAAAGGTACATCTTTTATATCAGGTCGGGTTTGGTACAGAAGTCAAGCACTTCCAAACAGTCATGATCCACATCATCTCTGACTTCCACATTCTCAGCATCAGGTAATAACGTTGAAGGATTCACATTCAGACATCTCACCATTCTCACATTTGTTGCACCTAGGATAACTTTCTCATATTTAGTCAGACGACTGTGCGTCATGAACTGGGTGCGACTCCTTGTTAAAAGGATCGCCACATTGTGTGGTACAAACACTCTCACAGGACGTCCCATCACAATTCCTTCACTTTGTTCCAAACTCTTGCAAGTGGCTGCTACAACTTTCAGACAACTTGGCAATGCTACAGCTACAGGGTCTAATATAGCTGAGAAATATGCAATTGGTCTCCTTAGTTTTCCATGTTTCTGTATTAATACAGAAAGTGCACATCCATTTCTTTCGCTGCAATAGAGTTCAAATTCTTTTTCATAATCAGGCATACCAAGTGCTGGTGCTTCACACAAACTGTCTCTCAATTGTTTAAAAGCCGTTAATTCCTCTTTATTTAACTCAATGGGGTCTTTTACATCACTTCTCGTCAAGCGTACCAAAGGTTTTGCAATCAGGGAAAAGTTACTTATCCACTGACGACAATATCCAACCATTCCAAGAAACATTCTCACTTCTCTTTGCGTCATTTGGGCTCTCATTCCTTTTATTATCTAGATTCTATCTACAGTTACTTTTCTCAGTCCTTTTTTCAATTTTGTGGCCTAAATATTGTACTTCTTTCTGACAGAATTGCAATTTCGATGGGGATACTTTAAGTCCTCCATCTGCCAAATGATTCAGCAGTGCAATGGTATCCACTACACAAGCTTCTCTAGTTCTTGATGCCACAAGCAGATCATCTATATATTGTACCAGAACTGAACTTTCAGGCATTTTTAAATCTTCTAGAGACTTTTTCAATATATGATTGAATATTGAGGGACTCTCTGTGTACCCCTGTGGGATTCGGCACCATGCCAAGATACGTTCACCAAACCGGAACGCAAAAAATTGTTGACTATCAGGATGCAATGGGATGGAAAAGAAAGCATGACACAGGTCAATTACTGTGTACCATTCTGCATCATGAGGAATCTGATACAAAATCACAGATGGATTTGGTACAATGGAACAACAAGACACAACGATTTTGTTTATTTTTCTCATGTCTTGTACTATTCTAAATGTTCCATTAGGCTTTTTTCAGGCCCATAATTGGTGAATTACATGGACTGCTCATTATTTCTCTCAGAATACCTTGTTTGATCATTCTATCTATTATAGGAGTAACTCCTGCAATTATCTCGGGTGTCAGTTTGTACTGGGGAATATTTGGGTAGCTTATTCCTTCTTTAACAGCAACTTTTACAGGATCTACATTTTTCATTAGTCCCACATCTTCTCCTGTGAAATCCCATACCTCTGCCTTTACTGTCTTTTTCAACTCTTGAGGCAGCTCTTCGGGGTTAAATACAGCAAATGTCTCGGTAATCTCAGGTTCCATATTAGCCATAGTCATTTTATACATTACATCTTCATCTGGAGTCTGCTATACCATCTGGAGTACAAAATATTGTGCAATTCATCTTGCACAGCAAATCTCACCCTGACGAATTTACAGGGCTTGAATCACACACGACAAAGTGGTGCATTTCAGAAAATTTCCCTATTTTGACTTTTACTGGATCAGTGAGATATGTTTTTATCTGTCTGTTGGATACTCCAACTACTTGGATTGTTTCTCCCGAGAGAGGAAGATTTTTAACATCAGCTGACCTAACAATTGAACGAGTAGCACCAGTGTCTACTAGGAAAATAATGTTTTTGTCATTTACCTTTCCATCCACAAATGGGCCTGTCTGGTCTACTTCTAGAGCTGCGCCAAGTACGCACTCCTCTTCCTCCCTTCAGCACCGTCAATAACCTTCTTCTGATTCACTCTCATCGCGTCGTAGCCAATACTGCGAAACAGCACTAGCAGCTTGTTCTTCGTTGTAGAATCCTGTCTCGTTACTGTATTTCTGATGATTTACGCTCTGTGGAAAAGGCGGTTTTGGTGCCTGATTCTGTTGGGGAACAACCTGCTGCTGTTGCTGTGGTTGACAACTCACCTCTTTCTGCACCTGTGAATTCAATGATGCATTATCACCATTAGCACTCGGGGGGGATTTCCAATGCCCCATTCTTCCGCAATTATGACATGGCCATTTCTTTTTTGCTTCATCTATATTAAATTGTCTTTTCCCTTTTCCAATAGTAAATTTTGGTTTCATACCTGTACCAGCTGCCTGTTCAATCAATTGTGCTTCCTGTCTTTCTTCTACTTTTACTTGAGCCCACATGGCTCTTTCTTTTCATTTACGCTGCTTTGCCTCATTTTCATCACTAAAATATTTTGCATGTCTTAGTACTTCATCTATCTTTTTATTTTGCCAATCTACTGTATGCTGTTTAATCATTTCACTTACTTCAGGTCACAATCCATACACAAATCGATATACAAAATGACCCAAATCCTTTTCACTCAAGTTTTCATCACCACTATACTGTTTGAAGGCCAGGATCAACCTTTCATAGTAAGCGTGTACCGATTCTTTCACTTCTTGATGAGTTCTATCAATTTTTACCCAATCAGTTTCTTTAGGAGGTACTTTATTTTTCAGAAAGGTAATTACTTATTCATATTTTCTCATTACTTCTGGATCAGGGGCACCTGTTTTTGGATCTCTAGGGTATTCTTGTGTAGGCCAGCTAATCATTACCTTGCACTCTGTCCATACATCTGCAGGTACTATTATGTCAAAAAGACTGTTCAAATAAATCCATAGAACTTTTGATAATTTCACAAACCTGTCTACCTGCCTGTACCACTCAACTGGCTTTTCGCGCAAGTGAGGAAAATCATTGGTAAATGACAAAATATCTTGTCTAGTCCAGGGGACATGTACATAGCCTTCACCTGGAATCTCTCTCATGGGACATTCAGTTACTACTTTTTCCTTTTCTCTTACTGGGTAAGCTGCAAACGTTTTATCCATTGCATCATCTCGTTTTCGAAACCATCTACTCTTCCATTTGTCTACATCGCCCCATTTTCTCAGTAATATGATTAAATCTTTAATCTGAATAATTCGTCCTGTCGTGTTTAAGTTTTCAATGTCTTTTTCAGAAAAATCTACTCTTTATGGTTTTTGTAATGGCTTTACCTTTACAAAATCAATACCCATTTCATTTGCCACTTCTTAAAGTCTCTCATGTAAATTTCTGGCTCTCCATGTTATGTTTTTGCATAGGAACATTAATTCTTCATCCTGATAGCTTTTTAATTTTTCTGTAGGAATAGTCCCTACTATTAATTCTTCTAATACTATTTTTAATTTGGACACATCTAAAGGTTTAGGCTCAGCATCTTTTTGTTTTAAACTTCTTAGCCATTCACTTAATTCATCAGAAGTAGAACCTACAGGAATCATTTCATTTCGTGTCTGTTCTAATCCTTTTGGCGATCCTGGTACTGACTCTGTCATCATTATTGTTCTATTTACTAAACTCTGATTTACTGTCAAATTTTTGGGAGTACTTTGTTCAGAAATTCCTACCGTTTGCCCCCACAAATTTTCTCTTGTATCTCGTCTTTGTATTTCATTTTCTCTGTTACTGTTATAAGGAATCGTCAGACAATGCTCACTATCCTTCAGTTTATCAAAAAACGGCATTACAGGTCCTATTGTTACAGGAACAGTTACTGCTTCCATATTTTTAGCTAATTCTCTAATCTTCTCAGTCAATTCTAAAGTAGTTCTAGCTAATTCAGCTGAATTTTCATTAGCCATTTTACTAACATGAGTATTTTCTGTTTCTCTGAAAGGATTATTTCTTCCTGCCTCATGTGGTACTGTTTCAAATTTTATATTCTGCGGGGTTTCTTTTACTGGGGCACTCGGTGTCAATGTGGAATTTGGTTGATATGGGGGTGGATTTTTATAAAACATGTCCTCAAGCACATCATCCTCCGACTCATGCACACCATACTTATAACTCTCTGATCCTGTAATATCTCTTTTCTGTACATTTTCTACTAGTGGTTTCCTCCACATTTCTCATAGGAAACAACCCATCAGCCATATTTGCACTTCACCATCTCTTCATTCTATCATCATGATTCCCTTGTCCATATGATCTACCAAACATATATCTATACCTTCCGCCACTTTGTTGTCGTTCTCTGTCATACATCTCATCTTCCCATTCTGTCAATGCTTCAAACTGTGTAGGTCTAGGTCTAGGTCTCGGTTCTAATTTCATCATTCTTTATCTCAGATTTCTCAAAACCTCTAAATTAAATGAACCATGTTCTGGAAAAGCCAAAACTCCATCATCTTTTGTATACTTTGCCCAATTGTCTAACTACATACATGTATGATATTCATATTTCGCAACCATAAAGGATCCAGGTGATTTAGCTGGAGGGAGCAACTGTCCCTCTCTAGTCACAATCGGTTTGTCCTTTTTAAATAAGTTCTTGATTTTACCGAACCAGGACTTTTTCTCCTTCTGTGGTGGATCATAATACATAATTTTCTCTTTTCTGTTATCGCTAGTTTTCTTCTACGACTATTTTGTTTGTTCTATCCAATCGTAGCGCGACTCACACTAACCCACCAATCCTGAGCGTCTATGTCACTTTTACAATTCTCTAATCCCAGCGTGACTCACACTAACACACCAATCCGAGGCGTGTACGTCACCCTGTATTTCTCCACTCCTAGCGCGGCGCACACTAACGCACCAATCCGGAACGTCTATTTCACTTACTGACTGTCCAATCCCAGTGCGGTCTTTCTGATGTCAGCTTTTCTCGCTGCTGCTGCTCCTGCTGACACCTCCTTTACAAAAATTATCGGTAAACTATTTTTCTTTCACTTTTACTAAAATTCTGTTAGTAACAACATAAAAATGCCACCATCATCTGTTTCGCTAACAAAGGATAGTCCTGACCTTTTATCACAAGAATTCCGTCTTTCCCGAGAGTTGCGCTTACCTCTGCCCTACTACGGAATCGTTGATAAAGTAGCACTTCCCTCTACTTCACCCTTCTAGCAAGCATTAGCTAACCGTTTCTCCAGTAATAAAACACCTGTTGGAGACCCAATGCTCCTGAGAATTAAAACCAGAGTTTCATAATTAACCTGAATGCTATTTCATTTACACACATTCATATGGAAAATGTAGTTCACTCACACTGAATCCTGTCTTTCCCGAGGGCAGCGCTCACCTCTGCCCTACTGCAGAATTATTTCATTCATTAATAAAGTAGCACATCCCTCTACTTTATCCTTCTGTCAAGCTTAGAGAACACCTATTACCTTTCCAGTGATAAGCATAATCAGAGTACCTTTTGGACTCCTGGTACTTAAGACCAAAATTTCACAGATGACCTTCGCTACCATACATTTCTCTCATACAGAAAATGTCCCTAATGGCAACACACGACGATGTTACAGAATCGAACCCAGACAATGCGTCGTGCAACTTCAATCGTCACACGTTTTCCCCGTGTACCTACAGGGTAAAAACAATCCTGTCTTTCCCGAGAGCAGCGCTTACCTCTGCTCTACTACGGAATCGTTACAAACTTTCGACTTCCTACATCCCAGAAGTCGTCAAACAACATGGAACGCAACGCGACTCAACATAGAGTGTTAATACATAAATCAATACTTATCCACAATCAATAAGCAATCTACAAGCAATAATCACCAAACCAATGCAATAAAACCATCATCCTGCTACCAGAAAAACTGATCCAGCGCAAAAGCCGGGGGAAATAGAAAGAGCACAACTATCCTCCCTGCGTCGCTGACCCGCCGTCACGCTAACACATTCACACACGCATTCATTGGTGGGGCCCATACCACCAACACTCGCACGTTCTCTTTCACAGGTCTGCACACAGGAGGGGGAAAGATGCGCTGGACATGTGGGTGGGGATACCTTATAACCTATAGGGAAAGAAAAGTTATCTAACATCATATATATTAACATTCGCCACCTATAGATTCCTAATCCTAAACATCAAGGCACTCCGCCCACTTGGTCGATCGGACCAATTAGTTGGATTGGTTGATGGTGATTTAGAACCAGCTAAAACACATTTAAGACTCAGAATCCTTATTCTCTTTAACACAGAACCAAAAACTCATTATTTCTGTTAATCAATATTTGTTTTATCTAAAATTTCATTGTAATTAATATTGGCATTTGTCTCTTCAAAAGTTTCGAATTTCTAGATCAATTTAATCATATCACAGAACACCATAATTACCTATTCTGGCTGTCTGGGTTTTCTCTAATTCATAGGCTCTGCATAACCGAATTTTGTCGTTAATTTGTCCAAAAAGCAGGCCAGATCTCAAAGTCCGAAAGTCCTTTGCTCAGCACGTTACAGTCCCAAAGATCGTCAAAGGACCAGCATCCGTCATCGCCTGTGGGGTCAAAGAGGGTGTGCAGTCATAGTAACTGCCGAATGTGACATAGTCAACCCCTCCCTAATGTACTACTCTTTTATAATACATTTGTGGATAACATCAAACATTTTTGGGTGGAGAAAGGTTTCGATTGGTCGGGGGAAAACGTCCGATTTTGGACAGTCCTGGTTCACATGGATTTTGCTGATATGTTTCCGGTGATGATCCAATTCTGATTGTTGCAATATTTCGACTTCTATTTATAAGAGTCCATTGTTCATTTATTCCAGTTTCTAGTTTCCGGGGTCTTTGGCAGTCCACCAATAACCTATCCTTGACAGGAACGGCGTGTACAGAGGTTGTTAGGAAGTTCACGGAGCCATCCGAGTCTGCGCAGTAGACTTTGCGCTTCATGAGACGATGGCCACTTCTGAACTCAGTTTCTGCCGCCATGTTTCGATAGGCCCAAATGTCAACTTAAGCGAAACAAGCACAAAATAATAATTAATACGAAGAAATGATGTTGCTAATGTTATACCCTTACTAATCCCTTTATGTATTAGTATTTTCCTAGCATATAGCGACATTTAAAGCAGTATATTCACCTTTACGGTCCTCCATGAAGATGCAAACGTCACAAAGCAACATAAATCATGCAATATCTAATTATCACATATACTACTGTTAATATGCGTACGTATTTTAGTTATTAGAGTTATTTTGCCATGCAAATGGCAAGTTCCCACGTGTAATTTGTGTATGCAGATTGGTTAATTTTAATATATCACAGCACACAATTAGTACATTATACTAAGTAGGTTATTCAATTAATACTTTCATGCAAAATAGAGGAGGTATATAAAACTTTGCACTACCTGCTCCATCATTCGCTCAGCCAATACCTCACTTCCGATCAGGGGCGTAACACAGGCCCCCCGCAGCCCCTGAGGTGCGGGGGGCCCCCACGCTCCAGGGGCCCCCTCACTCTCAGCAGAGGGCGGCTGCGCCTGCAAGCAAACCTCTTATAAAATGGTGCTCCTGCGCGCACGGCCTCCCCAAGTCCCCATAAATTAAACTGAGAGCGCATGCCCCGGTGACGGCCTCTTAGCCTCAGAGTCTTCCCTCTCTTTCTGTCTCGCTCCTCAGTTAGTGAAAGCCAAGACTTCAGGAAACAGTTATTACCTTCTCTTTCCTCCTTTTGTTTATTTGCTCCCCTGTGAAATGGATCCAAAAAAGAAAACATTTTTGTTGGAAACGTTGTCTTTTACTGACACCGGTGCAGCCTCGGGGTGGAGAGAAATAAAACATCCAAATGTAAGAAATAAATAACTAATTAAAGCAAGACAGAGTGGTTGCAAGGTGGTCAGATTGATTTATTTACACCTAAGCACATTAGCGCCACTTTACAATGTTTGCCAGTGAAGTGATACTTTTGTTTTCTCAACTCTTTGAACAACATTGTTTTCTCTGTGTGGGAAAGTGCACCATGCCTGGAGGTACTGAAATACCTGCTGGATGGGTGAATTGGAAAACAAAATGTGTGTTTACGAATGTGGTCTTTTTAAACCATACTGTCTATGTTTTGAAAGGATATAAGCAATGGGCACTGAAACGGGTCCTTTCCGGGCCCTGTAGTCATGGCCTTACCTTTTCATGCGAAAGCACTCACTTCTTACATTTCACATGCTTTACTTAATCTTGCATTCCCTATGAGTGTTTGCTTTTTCTAGGATGTAAATTTAGTTTAGGCAGCATATTGCTCTTGTCAAGTGCGTAATTATAATTGAGTCACATCCAGGTGTTTACAGCGGATCAGTGCAGTGCAAGTTTCTCTAAGTGGGGCAGTATGGTGTTCAGTGGGGGGAGAGGATTTGGCGCTATAGTCAGAGCTGCTGAAGTGGAACTGGTGAACCAGGTTCAGCCTTAATGACCAGGCTCCCAGACCACTCTCCTGAGGGAGCACATTCCTGTGCTACACCTTACAAGGCGCTGCAACATCTTAAAAGCCCTGGTGTCTTAGCACCAGCAGGTGGACCCTAGTGGTGGCAAGTGTGGATTAACCTTGAAGGCCTGTCCACCGCTATCCATGAAGTTCACCTCCAGTCTTGGGGACAGACCTATGAAGCAGCACACCATAGAGTGGCAGTGACTCTGTCACTGAGGTCACAGGACCCTTGAGCAGGGTGGCTCTAGGGCAGTGCGACCGCACCGGGTGCTAACTGCAGGTGGGAGCGTCATGTTTGTAAGTATAATATGGTTTTAAAAGCACTTGCTGCCTCCTTCCTGGCCTCCAACATTTTTGGCAAAAATAAAAATGTCTTGATAATTCCAGTGATTAATGTTCTTAGTAGAGAGAGGTGGTGTTTTGTCTAGTGGAAGGTTTGACTCATGAAAAGGAATGGCAGAGGTGTAATGTGCATGCTGCTAAGAACGTGTGCCATGCAGATCACAAAGTGCACATAATGTAAATAGGTCAGTGGGTTACTGCTTTTGTCAGAGAGACCCTATTGTTACTTGCAGTTAATAAGTTAAAATCCTAACATAGAACCGTGAGCTATTAACTGTCGTGTAAGAGCTGCATGCAAACTCTAAGGTATAAATAAGAGCGTTATGTTTTTTTCCCCAGTCTTCGAATATCCTAATGTTGCAAAAAAAGATTAATTTGGGTAGAAATCAATTCTGATTATTAAAGAGAACCCCCAACCATGATATTATGTTTTTAATTCTGAGTTTGTGTTTCTGCAGACCAATCACTATTAAACTATGCTGCCTACTAGTATGGTTGTCATGTGACTTCTACACCTTGTAGTCCTTTGTCTTATGTAACATTTCCTACATAGTGATTTACACACATATGAATGATTGTCTCTGTGTAGTATGTGTGATGTAAAGTGATCTGACACCCTACACTGGTATTAGTGGTGCTGTACATTTTCTGATACTTTTTACACATGCTAACAGTCTCTGAAAAGATTTTTCCTTATTATTACTAGTGGAACATACAACTGCAGCAATGAGAGAGGTGACCAGTCAACCTTTGCAAAGGGCCCTCCACTTCACAGCAGCACAAGTCACATTTTTTAGTAACTTTTGATGTTTTTGTGCTATAAACAATTTATTAGTTAAAATCGTCAGATTATGAAGCAGATGATGTATTATGTGGCAAATATGGCAATGCCATAGTTATGTGAAAATGATTTGCAAACCAGGATATTTTGCCATTCATGTTTGAACTGCTCTTGTGGAAAAAGGGAGGAGAAGTGCTGATGACAGAAACTCCATGGCTGGGAGATAAATGGCTTGCGATTCCACTTTTAAGGATATTTGGGACATTCTGTGATTGGAAATGTATCCCACTTTGTGAATGTATTTTAATGTCAATAACACATATTTAACCTTAAATAAACATGTGTATCTATTGGTTAAATTAAATAATGTAATAAGCTGTAACTGGTTAGTGAAATGGAAAGGAATACTAAAAATTGGGATATTTTGCTCTTTCTGCCACACCTCTCACTCTGCCCACTGACCCAATCCACGGGTTCCCCCACTTCGACCACTGCCTGGCACTAACATGCATTAGAGACAACTGTGAGCTTTTACCACTGGGTCTCTTAGAGAATGACACCTCAGGTTCATACACAGGGGCTAAACACAGCACGTTTCTGGGTTCTCAGCACAACGTGTTTGCTATTTGACGCCAGACTTCTGCAGCTTGTGTTGAGGAAATTAAACATCCCCTTGTGCTTGTATAAAACATAGCTGCCAAGTGGCTTTGGCACCATGTCGTGTCCATTCGTAGCTTTTATCCAACAACACTTTGCATGCTGGAATGTTTAACCCCTTACTTAGATGGTCGCAGCACAACTCCCAGAATGCAAGGCGCTGTTGGCTTAAAATCCAGGCCTGGCTGGCGGTGTCACACGTGACGATAGAGGCATTTGGAGGCAATGGTGAATCTGTAATTTAGCAGGTGTGTCTATACTCTTAGTAAATTATAAATTGTAAAATTGTCATTAGGTACTTGCTGATATGGTTTGTTTTTATTCTACATGCAGTGTTATTTATGGTGTTGCTTGCACTTGTCTGTAATACGTGTACCTTAAATCTTGTACTTAGCATTGTTTACACTACAGAAATGATAAATTAAAATAGACAAACATCTGCATCAATGTTCTGAAGCATCCAAACAGTTTTCTTCCTCAGCCTTGTTTGCCTGCCTGTTTTGCAATGCTTACTAATAAAGATATGATGGTAGAAATTCAAGCTTCCTCAGTTCACGTTATTATCAGGCACAACCCTGGACAGTCGCTAGTGTGTGGCATGCAGATAATTCACCAGTCTATTTCTCTTGACTTTCACAGGATACTGAGTTATAGCGCGTGTACTTCTCCTGTGTATTGTCAGTAGAGTTTTTATGGATTTGCAGGTTTGGGTTGGCCTTTCAAAGTTTCAAGGTATTGTCAATTCTATTTCAGACCCTTCATAGTTGTTCTTTGTTCTTCAGCCATAGGCAGTTCCTGAGACAATAGGATCGCTCCTTGGCATTGTTCTGATTGCTGCCTCAGTTAAATAATCTGCTTTTGACAGTATTGTTACAAATGGCATAGCTTGTATGTTAAGAGTGTTTCCCACTTTCTCATTAGAACTTAGAGAAAGACATTATAGAGGCATTTCAATTAAATGTTGGAGGTTTCAAATCAAAATACGCTAGAGCAAAGTGGTAGATGGTGGGCTGCGACGCCGGGGGAGGGGGGGCCCCTCCATGTGCTTTGCAGGGGGGCCCCCTCAAGTTTCGTTACGCCACTGCTTCTGATCAAGGCTCAGGAGCACCGGCCAATTAAAGTTTCTTTATGCTGGCATTCTTTATCTGTTGTTTTGGGAGAAATATTTTTCGATTGCTGCCCTTCACCCCAGATCTCCCTAATCGGAGACAATGCAATGTGCATGTTTCTATTTATTACGATCCTGGGTCAGCAAGCATTTCCCTTAAGTATTTGTGTTTTTTGGGCTTCATTAGCACAGCATCCGTGCAGTGGCGTAGCTAGGGTGGGGCGGCACTATTTTGGGGGCGGACAAAGGCATTCAGATATGGCTGGGCTTGTTTTCGTGGACGTTCGGGGACAGGCAGAGAAGGAATAGGACTCGGGCAATGTCCTCTTCTTTTTTTGCTGGCAGCTGTCCCCCCCCCTCTCTTCCTATTAATCCCTCTCTTTCTGTCTTGCTCCTCACTTACTGAAAACCCTGACTTGAAGAAACGGTTCACAACCTCTCTTTCCTGCTTTCATTTAGTTGCTTCCCTGTGAAATGGATCCAAAAAAGAAAAACACTCTTGCGAGAAATGCCCTTTTTCTGACATTTTTCTATTCCAAAGTGCAGCGGGTTGGAGAGAAATAGAAGGTTTTAAATATGAAAAATAAATACATAACTAAATAAAGCAAGACAGAGGGGTTGCAAAGGGGCCAGATTGGTTTTATTTACATCCAAATATATCAGCATCACTTTACAGAGTTTGCTAGTGAAGCGCTACTTTTGTTTTCTCGTCTTTCTTAAAACAGCATTGTTGTTCCCAGGTGGGAAAGTGTACCATTCCTGGAGGTACTGCAATACCTGGTTAATGGGTGTATTGGAAAACACAATGTGTACCATGGCTCTGTGTTTATGGATGTGGTCTTTTTAAACCATACTGCTTACGTTTTGTAAGGATATAAGCAATGGACATTGAAACGGTTCCTTTCAGGACCCTCTAGTCATGTCCTTAACGTTTCAGGTAAAACCACTTGCTGATTTCTGAATAGTGAGTGAGAGATCGTTAAGGTAACCATGTTGTTTCTTCTTACATTTCACATGCTTTACTTCATCTTGCATTCCCTATGAGTGGTTGCTTTTACTTTTTTTTTAGGCAGCATATTACTCTTATCAAGTGCATAATTTGAATTGAGCCACATCCAAGTGTTTATAGCGGGCACAATTATGTTATAGCTGAAGGCAGTGGGAGTTTCTCTCAGTGGGGAAGTATGGTGTTCAGTGGGGGAGAGGATGTGGCACTATGGCCAGAGCTGTCGAATTTGGAACTGGGGAACCCGGTTCAGCCTTCATGACCAGTCCACCAGACCACTCTACTGAGGGAGCGCATTCCCATGGTAGACCTTAGAAGGCCCCACTAGACCTTAGAAGGCTTGATGTCTTAGCACAAGCAGGTGTACCCTTGTGGTGTCAATTGTGGGTTAACCTTGAAGGCCTGCCCACCACAATCCATACTGAAGTTCATCTCCAGTCTTGCGGGCAGGCCTACGAAGCAGCACACCCTAGAGCAACAGTGATCCAGTCGCTGTGACTCTGTCACTGAGGTCACATGAACCTTGAGCTGGTTAGGGCGATGCGAACAGTGTGACCGCACTGGGTACCTATTTCGGGTGCTCCTTCCTGGCCTCCAGCAATTTTCAGAAACAATAAAAATGTCATGATAACTTTGGTGATTAATGTTCTTCCTAGAGAGAGAACGGAGTTTTGTCTAGTGGAAGGGTTGACTCCTGGAAAGGTAGCACAGAGGGTTAATGTGCCTGCTGCAAAGAACATGTACCATGCAGATCACAAAGTGCACTGCTTTAATGGGGGGGCATGATGAATGGTCCTTTAATGCCAGCTGTGGATGATGGATCCCTGAACAGTGTCACGTATGTGCATGTTTGCATTGTGCTGAGGGGATTACCAGGAAATTATTCACGCAGCTCTCTGATGGATGTCACATGCGGTTTTTCTGAGTCCCCAGATAGATCGTGCAGTCTGTGTGTTCTCTTTTGTACTGCCAGTCACTGCCAGTCACTGGTGTATTCAACTGTGTAGCCTTGGACCGTGTCATGTATGTGCATGTAACTTGCATGATTGAGGTAACTATTAGCGGCGATACTACGTGTCTCTCGGACCTCTTTCAAGTGGTCGCCGTCCTTTTTTCCCAGCAACCCCCCCTCCCCAGGGGCGGCAATCTGAGAGATAGCCCCAGGCGCCACAAGCTCTAGCTACGCCTCTACATCCGTGGCCATGTTTCGCAAGCCTTTCTTTTGTTTTATTTGATATTTTGCCGCCACTGCTCTGGAAATTCTTTCCACTCAACTTGGCTCACAGCCACCAGGCTTCCTTTTAACCGAGCACTTTCCTCACAACAAAACAATTGAATTATAGTAGTAATTACTCTACTGCACCACTTGGCCACATGATTCAATAAATTAAAATAATCGAGTTGGACTCTTCTATGTTACCTAAAAACAACCACAGAGATATGACGGTCCGTGTCATTATTTTAAAGAGAGGGAACATTCAGGCCCTTTTCTACAGGCGAATCGCCACGGCGAAAGAGGTTAGAAAAACGGATCCAGTGTATGTTCCTGCTGCATCACTGCAATGAAAGGCAAGTAGAGACCCTCAGTGGCTGCTTTTACTTGTGCTTCTGTGATTAATATATATAGGGGCTGGCCTATATAGAAGCACCCAGCCTACAGCTGGATATGCCCTATGATTCCTAGAATGCGCAATACAATGATCTTAGCATACTAATTTGTTTTTAAGTCCCGCTTTTATTGACCATATGTACAGGTACAATTAGATTGAAGAGGATTTGGCACCTTTGTTGTTTACAATGTGGCAAGCTCACATCAGCATATTTTGCACAAAATGGGAAAATGACTTATTTCCTAAATACCTTTGTTTGCACTTTAGTACATACCAATGGATACAATCCGGGTATTATTTCTAATATTATGAAATGGAATATGTGTATTGTAATGAGTTATAGGCTCCGTTCATTAAATAACTATGTATATGTTTTTAAGAAAGAAAGCCATTACTATGCTCTATACACAACAGCGTCTATTTTGCACAAATTGCGTATTTGCACAATATTGCTGGTCCCTTTGCACATTATAAGGTTATCTGCTGTAATGCTAAATACATAGTTATGAAGATATATTTTAATTGTTAATTGTCTTTACATATCTATAACTTGGCGCCATAGTATGTCTTCTACTTCCATCCCAAATCTCAATCACATGATCTAGTTTGAAATTGGCACTGTCACTTTAAAAGATGTGGTCTGTCATGCTCACATTGTCATGTGAACAAGGCTCGGACAAGCCGAAACGTTATCGCGACATACTGCACTGGTCCGTGTCCGTATGTGCTGTGCTGCTGCTGCTTGACTGCGGAGTTCGTGATATATCTATATCTATATATATATATATATATATAGATATATATCGAGCACTCCACTTTCCACAGCCACAGCCGTTGGCACTTCAGTCCTTGAAGAATGGAGCGCCGACCACAATTGAGGTGCTAAAAGAATGTTTTTTATTAACCCATCAGCATGTCGTCCATTACGCGTTTCGGCTCCGTAAAGCCTTGATCACAGTTACAACATCCCCAATGTTCTCACAATGTTTACAGCACTCTAGTGGAGGATTGCACCGGCTGACTCAATGATTTCAGGACTGCAGGGCTGTAATGGAATGGCAGCCCGATCGCAGCACGGAGGAGAAATTGATTTAAAATTGCACATCCTTTCTCGAGGCCCACTGGAGTGCTGTAAACATTGTGAGAACATTGGGGATGTTGTAACTTTGGACAAATACATGGACCCTACTGAGGGAAATATCGGCACTGCAACTCCCAGCATGCTATTCACTGGAGAGTGCATACTAATGGAACAATATGTTTGCAGTGTGTTCTCCATGGTTTGTTTTTGCCCCGCCCTATGATTAAGGTGAAGTGTCACCGAAACGCGTCAGGGACTGTTCAATTATTAATAAAAAGTTCTGTTGAACTCTCTTCCGCAGGAGTGGCGTCCTTGAGCTCTGGGGCAACTTTGGAGGATATATATATATATATACAGTCCTCGTTTTTGCGAATATATATATATATATATATCACGCTCCTTTTCTCCTTTTCTCCACTTTCACCTCTGAGCGGAGCACTCGTGGACGGGTGCAGTTTGCGGTAGTGGACACCGCTAAATGTCAAAGCTCCAATTTCCCTTATTTGTCAAGAAATAACGCACTCCGGGGGGGGAACGTCACAGTTATTGTTTAATTAACGGTAACTGCAAACAAAACAAAAACAAACGCGTTTCGGCGTCAGCCTTCTTCTGTGTTCATTACACATTAGTGACGTCACTAATGTGTAATGAACACAGAAGAAGGCTGACGCCGAAACGCGTTTGTTTTTGTTTTGTTTGCAGTTACCGTTAATTAAACAATAACTGTGACGTTCCCCCCCCCGGAGTGCGTTATTTCTTGACAAATAAGGGAAATTGGAGCTTTGATATATATATATATATATATATATATATATATATATATATATATATATTATTACCGATAATAATTGATCGGTCTTCCCTGTGTTGTGATGATTACCGTCAGCTGGTCTTTTTTTACGTTTCTAACAAATAGTCTAAGCAGTCGTCCTATAGGTTCTTTCTCATACCAGTTGTCTGAATATTCAAATAACAACCTACAATAAAATGCCAATTCCTGATTAAAAAACTATAAAGAATATAATCCTAAAATGAAGGGTTTGAGAAGTAGACGCATGATCGCAGCAAACCGAGACAGACCTATACAGGATTAGGGCTACGTCATTATTATTTTAGAAACTATTGTGAGACGTGTCTTTAGCTTACTTTTCGCAATGTGAAACAGTTACTGTATATTTACTGAGTGTTTGGAGTGTGAGCACTGAATGCGGCACATGATGTGCTTCATTGGAAATGACCCAGCTTCACTCTGATCAAAGGTTTGTGTTCACAGTAGTCATTCGGCAATTGTAGCCCAATATATCTGAGAGCTCTGAGATCTTTTTAGTTCTCTGACAGTAGTTGATATTCAACTGTGTCTGGAAATACATTTATTAAGTTGTTTGGCGGTGTCTCTGAATCCATAGGATAGATTTCGGTATTTCTCTTGGTTTGTATTGCGTTGATCATGCTGCTCTGTGCTGGTGGTATTGCCATTGCTGCACTGTTCTGCACACCGGGTAAAGGTAACACTGTCATTGCTGCAGTGCTCTGCACACTGGGTACAGGTAACACTGTCGTTGCAGCAGTGCTCTGCACACCGGGTACAGGTAACACTGTCATTGCTGCAGTGTTCTGCACACCGGGTACAGGTAACACTTTCGTTGCAGCAGTGCTCTGCACACCGGGTACAGGTAACACTGTCGTTGCAGCAGTGCTCTGCACACTGGGTACAGGTATCACTGTCGTTGCAGCAGTGCTCTGCTCACCGGGTACAGGTAACACTGTCGCTGCAGCAGTGCTCTGCACACCGGGTACAGGTAACACTGTCGTTGCAGCAGTGCTCTGCACACCGTGTACAGGTAACACTGTGGTTGCAGCAGTGCTCTGCACACCGGGTACAGGTAACACTGTCATTGCAGCAGGGCTCTGCACACTGGGTACAGGTAACACTGTCGTTGCAGCAGTGCTCTGCACACCGGGTACAGGTAACACTGTCATTGCTGCAGTGTTCTGCACACCGGGTACAGGTAACTCTTTCGTTGCAGCAGTGCTCTGCACACCGGGTACAGGTAACACTGTCGTTGCAGCAGTGCTCTGCACACTGGGTACAGGTATCACTGTCGTTGCAGCAGTGCTCTGCTCACCGGGTACAGGTAACACTGTCGCTGCAGC
Source organism: Triturus cristatus (assembly GCF_964204655.1). Taxonomy (NCBI): domain Eukaryota; kingdom Metazoa; phylum Chordata; class Amphibia; order Caudata; family Salamandridae; genus Triturus; species Triturus cristatus. The sequence continues at coordinate 1,532,278,000 of NC_140591.1, forward strand.
AGTGCTCTGCACACCGGGTACAGGTAACACTGTTGTTGCAGCAGTGCTCTGCACACTGTGTACAGGTAACACTGTCGTTGCAGCAGTGCTCTGCACACTGTGTACAGGTAACACTGTCATTGCAGCAGGGCTCTGCACACTGGGTACAGGTATCACTGTCGTTGCAGCAGTGCTCTGCACACTGGGTACAGGTATCACTGTCGTTGCAGCAGTGCTCTGCTCACCGGGTACAGGTAACACTGTCGCTGCAGCAGTGCTCTGCACACCGGGTACAGGTAACACTGTTGTTGCAGCAGTGCTCTGCACACCGGGTACAGGTATCACTGTAGCTGCAGCAGTGCTCTGCACACCGGGTACAGGTAACACTGTTGTTGCAGCAGTGCTCTGCACACCGGGTACAGGTAACACTGTCATTGCTGCAGTGTTCTGCACACCGGGTACAGGTAACACTTTCGTTGCAGCAGTGCTCTGCACACCGGGTACAGGTAACACTGTTGTTGCAGCAGTGCTCTGCACACTGTGTACAGGTAACACTGTCGTTGCAGCAGTGCTCTGCACACTGTGTACAGGTAACACTGTCATTGCAGCAGGGCTCTGCACACTGGGTACAGGTATCACTGTCGTTGCAGCAGTGCTCTGCACACTGGGTACAGGTATCACTGTCGTTGCAGCAGTGCTCTGCTCACCGGGTACAGGTAACACTGTCGCTGCAGCAGTGCTCTGCACACCGGGTACAGGTAACACTGTCGTTGCAGCAGTGCTCTGCACACCGGGTACAGGTAACACTGTTGTTGCAGCAGTGCTCTGCACACCGGGTACAGGTATCACTGTTGTTGCAGCAGTGCTCTGCACACCGGGTACAGGTATCACTGTCGTTGCAGCAGTGCTCTGCACACCGGGTACAGGTATCACTGTCGTTGCAGCAGTGCTCTGCTCACCGAGTACAGGTAACACTGTGGTTGCAGCAGTGCTCTGCTCACCGGGTACAGGTAACACTGCCATTGCAGCAGTGCTCTGCACACCGGGTACAGGTAACACTTTGGTTGCAGCAGTGCTCTGCACACCGGGTACAGGTAACACTGTTGTTGCAGCAGTGCTCTGCACACCGGGTACAGGTATCACTGTAGCTGCAGCAGTGCTCTGCACATCGGGTACAGGTAACACTGCCATTGCAGCAGTGCTCTGCACATCGGGTACAGGTAACATTGTCGTTGCAGCAGTGCTCTGCACACCGGGTACAGGTATCACTGTCGTTGCAGCAGTGCTCTGCTCACCGAGTACAGGTATCACTGTTGTTGCAGCAGTGCTCTGCTCACCGGGTACAGGTAACACTGCCGTTGCAGCAGTGCTCTGCACCCCGGGTACAGGTAACACTTTCGTTGCAGCAGTGCTCTGCACACCGGGTACAGGTAACACTGTTGTTGCAGCAGTGCTCTGCACACCGGGTACAGGTATCACTGTAGCTGCAGCAGTGCTCTGCACATCGGGTACAGGTAACACTGTTGTTGCAGCAGTGCTCTGCACACCGGGTACAGGTATCACTGTAGCTGCAGCAGTGCTCTGCACATCGGGTACAGGTAACACTGCCATTGCAGCAGTGCTCTGCACACCGGGTACAGGTAACACTTTCGTTGCAGCAGTGCTCTGCACACCGGGTACAGGTAACACTGTTGTTGCAGCAGTGCTCTGCACACCGGGTACAGGTATCACTGTAGCTGCAGCAGTGCTCTGCACATCGGGTACAGGTAACACTGCCATTGCAGCAGTGCTCTGCACACCGGGTACAGGTAACATTGTCATTGCAGCAGTGCTCTGCACACCGGGTACAGGTAACACTGTCATTGCAGCAGCGCTCTGCACACCGGGTACAGGTAACACTGCCATTGCAGCAGTGCTCTGCACACTGGGTACAGGTAACACTGCCATTGCAGCAGTGCTCTGCACACTGGGTACAGGTATCACTGTCGTTGCAGCAGTGCTCTGCACACCGGGTACAGGTAACACTGTTGTTGCAGCAGTGCTCTGCACACCGGGTACAGGTATCACTGTCGTTGCAGCAGTGCTCTGCTCACCGGGTACAGGTAACACTGCCATTGCAGCAGTGCTCTGTACACCGGGTACAGGTAACACTGTTGTTGCAGCAGTGCTCTGCACACCGGGTACAGGTATCACTGTCGTTGCAGCAGTGCTCTGCACACCGGGTACTCGTTGGTCTCTTATTACTCATGGCCTTTTCGGGGTGGAGCGTAGCAGGGCAAACCCCCGGTTGGTCAGGCCCCCAACTGCCTGAAGGACTAACGGAGCACCGTCAAGGTTTTCCAGGAACCTGCCCTGAGGCTCCTGGTCTTTGGCTCTGGCACCCCTACTGTGCAGCGCAGAGGTACCCTTACTGTACCCGTATGCCGCAGAGGTACCCTTACTGTACGTGTCTGCTTCCAGATCGCCCTGTAACTCTGCCTGCAATGAAAAAGGAAAACATTACAATGTTCTACATACATTGCCTGCCAACCCCATGCCGTGTAAGCGGTAGGGTGGGAGACGGCGTGTCTGGTGCAAAGATGACGCCAGAGAGGTGGGGGGAGGTATAAGTACCCTCCCCCGACCTCTGTGCGCTGGAAGTGACGTGCCTAACACGCCAAGGTGAAGGACTCCTTCCCTGAGTCCAACCCTTAGCCAGTAGGGTGGCGTTTGTGCCCAAATGGCACTAAAGGGCAGCCCGTTCGGAATGCCCCCCTGCGGGGCTGCGGACAGCCGCATAGTGCCATTATCGGCACCTTCCCCACCCACAGTCTGAGCATGCAAGAATAAATAAATACACAAAACAGCTTTTGTTCTGGGAAAAAATTGATGCATGTTTATTCCATACAAAAGTATGCAATATGATGGGTTATCTTACGGGCGATCCAAGGGCGGGCAGCTGTACCCACCTATGCTGCCCCCGCCCGCCTGATGAGCCAACACTGTGGGACACCCAGACAGTGCTACACCTTTGGTGATCCTCTTCCGGATCACGTGACACGTTGGTCTCTTATTACTCACGCCCTTTTCGGGGCAGAGCGTAGCAGGGCAAACCCCCGGTTGGTCAGGCCCCCAACCGCCCGAAGGACTAACGGGGCGCCAGCACGGTTTTCCAGGAACCTGCCCTAAGGCTCCTGGTATTTGGCTCTGGCACCCTTACTGTGCAGCGCAGAGGTTCCCTTACTGTACCCGTCTTTCTGCAGAGGTACCCTTACTGTACCAGTCTGTTTCCAGATCACCCTGTAACTCCGCCACAGCTCTGGAGGCTGCCCCCGTCGCCGCCAGAGCCCCTCACCAAAACAGCTCATTTCTGACCTGCAACCTGCTTCCTAGGGCCTCATGCATGTCAAGTGGAAAGTGTCCATGCTCACCTGTGACAGATGCACCCCATGTTTGTCATTCTAACCTAGGCATACGCCTGGATGCCAATGGCAACATTGGCCCTAATCTTTAGCAACGTAGCCTTTAAAATTAGCCTGAATCAGCTTGTGTCTGATGAAACCCAGGCCCCTCTGGTCTGCGAACTGAGGCCAAGAACAGTTCCTTCTTCCAGGGATGTTCAACAGCCTCCTCTGACTTAGCTCCGACCTCTGCGGGGATCATCTCAGACCACCAGAGCCCACATTGACCCATGTAGTTGCTGATCTCACAAAAACAGCGCATTTCTCACCTGCAACCGCTCATTTCCAGGCCTCCTGCAAATCTAAGGGAAGAGATCCCTCTCTACTGGTGATGGATGAACCCTATCTATATCACAATAGCCATCGACGTTAGCCTGGATCCGCTAGTGTCTGATGAAACAAAAGACCCTTCTGGCCTGTGAACCTGTGCCAAGAACTATTCACCCTTCTGCGGGAAAGTTCCACTGCCTCACATGACCTAGCTCCGTGCCAGCTCTGGGCGGGACGAGATCAGACACCAAGGCTCACATTGCCCCATCTATTTGCTGATCTCACCTAGTTGCCGTCCTTCTAGCACCATGTGTGTCTGAACACCTGTGTCCCCCATCTATGGGACAGCAGCCTACTTGTTAGGTAACCGCTCACAACCCCGCCTGCCTACTTTGGCTATTCAAGCGGGGAGAATTATGCTTAACATTTGCACAGTCCCTTTGCTTTCTAAATCATGACGCACGGGAATGTTCATAACTAGAAGTATGTGCCAATGAGCAAGGGTGCCCTCCTGCCCTTGCCATGCATCCCTTATTCCTTATGGGAATTTCGCCAGCTCAACCCCCTCTGGTGAAACCCCCTAGGCATACCAACTAAGAGAATCTGTCCGATTTAATACAGTGTGCACTGTTTGCGATATGGTGCCTAACATTAAGGATTGCTAAGTCCTACTTTACCCTCATCCTCGAATATTGCCAAATAGGGAGGGCAGGGACGTTCACACTGCCTACCCCTGGCCAACCCCAGCGGTGGAAAATTACCTACACCGTTAAATTTTACTTTTTGTTGATCACTGTACATGCCAAATGTTCTTTTGCATAGTAGCCTTTTGTGCTTGACACCTTGTTTCCCCATTTCTTGGGACGGCAGCACACTATGTTGGCTGACAGCGTCACCACCCAGCGAGGCAACTATTACTAACCAGGCAGGCATTTGCGCCTAACTGCAGGATCATGTCACCTACCCTTGGTTCTCACTTATTTTGCCCCGTTGACCAGACGGATGCACAAACCCCTCTGATTGCTAAACCCTGGTAAACACCATAATGGTGTCAAATCTGGTTTGAAACAATATATGTCTTATGCCCACTATTGGAGACACCTCACCCTTTCGTACAATTACAACTTACGCAGCGTACCCCGCTTGCTTAACTGCCGTCGGATCACAGACGCCCAGTACCTACTGTCCATCTCCGACCCTGGAGGCTTTAAACCTGCCAAAGTGTCTTGAACCAAGTTTCACAGTTCCCTGTTTAGCTGCAGTACACCTTCAGTGGATCCGCTAGGAGATACGCCAAACCGCATCCGTCATGCAAACCTTAAGTACACAATTTTCACCTGGGCGTACCTCAAATGAGACACGCTCCACACAGCTGTAAGGCCAGAGACACAAATATATTAACCCTATTTACTGGGTTTTTTCACTTGTCACCCTTCTGGTTGGTGATGCGGAACCTCCTACCCAGCATAAGCTGACCATCTAGCGTTGAAGCCACACCACCCATGTCCCTGGAATCACCCCCCACCCCCCTGTGCAATAGTACTAATGCTAAGAGGGTAATCAATTCAACATTCCTCCTTTCCTGCCGGACTGTGGTCTGTTCAGGTTGATCTGTGGTGGCTGCACCCAGACTTCACAGGCAGATTTATTGCTGATAATGTGACCAGTTGACCTTTGGGGAATCTCGCGCTTGCAACTTGTAACTACAGCGATTGTTTAATTGAAATGATACTGCGTGTCTAAATGAACTATGCACAGGTAATTGGGCTCCAATATGCGCAGTTGTTGTGCACAGCAAAGTGGATGGCCAGGATGAGTTGGGGGACCTCCCCCTACCAGTCTCTGCTGTAGTTTTCCTTTAAATGGAACGGCCCGCTGTGCTCAGCGGACCGGTGAAATTGTATCCCAAGCCTTCTTATGTGAAAATTGGGGATACTTTTAATACCACTGGTTGGGGGGAACAGGGGAAGTGCTGGGCCTACTGCCAGCATCTCCCCTGCTTCGTCATGGTTTCCTAAGTACCAGTCCCGTACCCTCCTAGACCACCCTAGGATTTAACAGGGTTGACCCCCCAACCTGGGATGCAATGGCCTGGTAGCCACTGGAAAAGTATATGAGTGCTATCGGGGACCTGAGCTATCATCTATTTCAAGCAAGGAATGGCCACCTGCAGCTCTCAATTGCTCCCCGATAAAATGATCTTCACCAGCAGTTAACATAGCTCAATTATTACTTGCTGTCCTGTCTTGGTCCACCCGGCACTCAAAGAAGTGCTCGCTTCCTAGGTGGGGTGATGCAGCCTGACCTACTATGCTAAGAGCAGAGTGCACCTGCTCCGTAACCCCCAGGCTGCTTGTCTGGCCTTCCTATATGCCCAGGGATACCTAAGGCAATGCTTCAATTCCGAACTGGTGTGACTGTGCAAGAAGTGTAGTGAGCCTTCACCTGCACGAGTCGCCCAACAGACAAGTTGGTCCTGACTAACCTTGTGTTCTGGGAAGGCGTATCCCATGTTCTATCAACTATTGGGCTGTTGGAATGCTGTATGCAAGGTGGGGATGCTAACCTGCCCCAACTCGCGGCACCACAGCTTGCGCAAGCTTGCGAGATACTAGAACATTTTTGGACGTTTAGTAAATGTGACACATAGGACTTGTCCCTCAAACTTAATTCAGGATTTGTCCATCGAATTGAGCCAGTAACCACCCTAGGTGAAGTCTGGCCCTCCCAAACTTCTGCTATTATTCCCAGGAGTAGACAAGACAGTGGGAACAGGAGGGGAAAAATATGTGTCAATGCCAGCCCTTTCTTGAATACTGGGAATGCCAAATGTGCTTTCTTTAACTCACTGCTCCCACCCAGTTTGATCCCAAAACTTTGGGGCACTTTTAGTAGTAACATGCCCTTAATGGTAAAACCTGTCCATAACCATTGTCTATATGGGGACAAAAGATGAACCATGGTATCATCACTGATCAAGTCTGATGTCATATTCGCTACCTCTGGCATATTCTCATAAATCGCCATATATGACTGGCCCTGCACTCGCAACCTATGCTTTGTGTGATCTTGGCCCACTTTAGTTTGAGCAGAGCCCTGCGATGTATACTGGGCGACACGGTCGATAATGCACAAGTAAACTACCCCCCTCCCATCAAGTTGCACAGTACATGGTAAGGGTACGATGGGTTAGTTACTCTCCTGTGGCCCCCATGCCACTGCACTTGCAGCACTAATGAAAACTTCGTCGTTTTAGTTGTGTCAACTTTGTTGCCTGCGTCATCCTACAGCCCCATGGCACTTCCAACACCAGAATGTCACGCAGCCCCTCCGTAGCTTGGATACTAACCAGGTATAGATGTGTCGGAAGACCCATCTCTTGGCGCCTGCCTGCCACAAATTTCGCTGCGTGTCCTAGTCTGTGAAAACCCGGGCGCAGGGTAGACTGCCCAACTAAGCCCGCGGGGAAATCGCACAACACCTCCAGCCCACGCCTGGCCAAGCAAACCCTACCGGTCCAGAAAGGCATGTGTGAGATCAATAATCAATGTTTGTTGTATGCATCTCTAAATTGGCCAGACAGTCACCCTGTGACTGTCTCACACACTGGTGTTGGCAAATAAGTACCCGTGCCATGGCCCAAAACCCACCGGCTTAGATCAAACCCTGAGAGGGAGCCATTATGCGACTAAGGGACCAAGTCATCGGGTGGCAGCGCATTCCATCTTATGCAATACTTGATGTTGGTGTGCCAGTACCTTACCTGCACTGTGCCATGGCCCCAGCCAGCCCATGCTCTGGGTCGCCCTCGGGCCATACGAGCGCTGCAGCAGAATACCGGTTAAGATTGGCCCACTCATCTACCCCGCACCCACAGTGTGTGTGGCACTGTCCCCCGCAGCTATTGCCAGCAAACTCCCAGGTCTATATATGCGCTCCCCTCTCACCACTGGCACAGGGTGCATCAAAACCGGCAGAAAGTGTGTACGGGTTACTCTGCTATGCTCTGCCCCCAATCTTACCAGGCTGCTTAAATGCCACAGATTGAGTGGCTTATGACATAGACGGTGCAATATTGTATATGGAGTTTCTGGTTGGCCAGGGTATGCACCCAAGGCAGGCAGAACCCCCCCCACTCCTATCCGAGTAGCCAGCGAGGATAATCTGCCGCGCCTGGACGCTGCAACGAACCAAACCATGCCTCAACAGGGCCCAAGGCCAGCCTGACCCAGAGCGAAAGGAACCTGCATTTGTATGCCCAGGGTAAAAGGCACCGGTGTAGCACCAGTGCGCGCATTGCGCACTTAGACCACTCCCGACAGTCCTAGGATAGGCCGCTCCCAATACAGCACACCAGGCCCAGAATCACAAGTGTGCTAGCTTGCCACATGTCCAGAAAGGCATGTGTGTAATCAATAATTAACGTTTGTTGTATGTATCTCTAAATTGGCCAGACAGTCACCCCGTGGCATACTGTCTCACACACGGATGTTCAACCAGAGGCAAGCCCGTCTGCGCACGTCTGCGCCCTGGAGCGTCCAGCGGCCAGTCAGTATGCCGCTTCATACATGAATAGCGGCTCGACTTATAAGTATTCTGCCTCTGATCTGCGACGGTTACATGACAACTCCTTACACTGTAACCCTATGGACATGACTATCATCTGTTATCGTAAGTGTCCTCAATGCAATTTTTTTGTGAAACCTAAAATAAACAGACCACTGTCCCAATATTTGTCCCCTAAAACCCCCAGAGATTCTGGAAACGTGACCATAAAGCTAATCAGTATTAATTGTCGATCTCTGCCAAAAAACAAGGCCCACATATTTGACCTCCTTCACTCAGAACAGCCCGATGCAGTGTTCTTGACTGAAACTTGGCTTCACTCTGGGTCTGGCCCTGATGTGGCCATTGCCCTTCCTTCGGGCTATGTAGTGGTGAGGTGTGATAGAGCCTCTGGTAGAGGTGGGGGTATTGCAGTAATCTTTAAATCTAGCTATGTATGCACCCTTGAAGCCCTCTTGTTTCCTATGTGTGAAGCTGCTCTTTTCAAACTGACAGTCACTCCCCAGTGGACATTCTCGGGTATACTGATGTATCGCCCCCCGAATAACTCCACGAGTTGGCTATCATCACTGGCAGAATTAGTTGCCCCTTTCGCTCTAAAGTCGGCCAATTTCACCATTGTGGGGGACCTTAACCTACATTTGGAAAACACGCAAGACAATTTAATCAGTGCTGTTTTGACGGATTTGGAGGCATTGAACATTTTCTTACGTAATCATGGCCCTACCCACCAGGCAGGGCACTTTTTGGATCCAATTTTCTCTACCCTTGACTACGCATGCAGCCCGTCTACCCCCTTGGATTGGTCTGATCATTATGCCATCCATTTTAGTCTGCATATTAAGAGATCTGCTCCAGTCCACAGCTCAGACTCGGTCAGCTATTACAGAGCATGGTCAAAATTAGACCTCCCTGGTTTTAATACCTCTCTACTTGCCTCTCATCCAGACCCTAATCTCCCTCTCTTGCCTTTGAACCTAGCAGTCTCTTCGTGGCTGTCTTCTGCCATAGACCTTCATCTGCCTTTGCGTCGTAAACGCAGCCTAGGCCATCACCCCCCGGCACCATGGTTCACGGATGAGTTAAAACTCATGAAGTCTGAGTGTAAGCATTTGGAACGTAGGTGGAGAAAGAGCTACAGCCCTCATTGCAAACTTGCCTACAGAGCAGCACTTGGACAGTATCATCTGGCCTGTAGGAAAGCAAAATCCATCTTTGTAATAGACGAGATAAATAACTCTTCTAACCGCCCTCGGGCACTCTTTGCTATGGTCAAAAATCTGGCTGGTTCCAAGGCTTCCCCATCTCCACCTTCGCTCGACGAGCCTCGCTGCAATGAGATTGCAGACTTTTTCACCACCAAAGTAGAAACTATCTACCATTCCCTTTTGGGACCTCAGCCTCCATCTTCTTCTGTGCAGTCTGTTTCATCACTGCCAGTCCCTGTCTCTGCCCGCCCTTTGTTACTCAAATGGCACAGGCTGGATCAACAAACTCTTATCTGATTGCTTATCCAAGGTCAAATCCGGTTCCCCTCTGGATCCAGTTCCGATGGATATTCTTCGTCAGCTCTCCCCTGATTCCCTTCTTATTATTCAGGCCCTCTTAAATGCCTCCCTTCGAGAATCTACTGTCCCTGAGGACTGGAAGCGGGCTATGGTGGTCCCTCTTCTTAAAAAGCCTACAGCGGACCCCAAAATTCTTTCAAACTACCGCCCGATTTCTTTGCTGCCTATGTTCTCCAAGATTCTTGAGAGACATGTTAACACCCATTTGTCGCTGTACATAGAATCGTCCAGTTTCTCCATCCCTCTCAATCAGGCTTTCGTTCGCATTTTTCCACCGAGACCACGCTACTAGGAGTGTCCGAGAATCTCCGCTCTCTGCTTGACAGGGGAGAATCGGCGGCTCTTATCCTTCTGGATTTAAGTGCCGCGTTCGACACTGTGTCGCATTCCATCCTATTGAACGCCCTCAGGTCTGCAGGGGTAGCGGGTTCAGCCTTGGCCTGGTTGGCCTCCTTTATACAGAATCGCTCCTTTCAGATCTTTTCACAAACTGCCTCATCTTCTATCCGCCCATCTGCATATGGAGTTCCCCAGGGGTCCTCACTTAGCCCTCTGCTTTTCAATATCTATATACGTCCTTTGGCGGATATTGTGGAGACCTCTGGCTCAGCTCTTTACTCATATGCAGATGATACCCAGATTATATTTTCACTATCAGCGGGAGAGGAAAGTTCTCCCTCCTCGCTTCAGCTTGGTCTGGGTAAGGTGGCGGAGTGGATGCAGACTAATCTTCTAAAACTAAATGGTGAGAAAACGGAGGTGCTGATACCAGGTAATAACAAACACCTTTGGGGCCCCCAACATTGGCCTACTACAATGGGTCCTCTTCCCCAGCCAGTGAAGCAGGTGCGGAACCTCAGCTTTATTATGGACGATTTACTCTTGATGCGGCAACAGGTGGTCAGTGTTGCAGCTACCTGTTTTACCATTTTGAGATGGTTACGGAAGATCCTCTGGATGCTCCCGGACTCCACCAAGCGCACAGTAGTTCAGGCCTTAATTACATCACGCCTAGACTACGGGAATGTGCTATACTTGGGGGGCAGCCAGGAGATTCTGCGGAAACTGCAGTTAGTCCAGAATTCAGCAGCCCGCCTCCTGTGTAATATTCCCAGGAGGACCTGCGTCTCTCCTTTTCTTCAAGATCTACACTGGCTGCGTATAGAAAATCGCATCAAATACAAGACACTGTGCATAATGTTTCAAATTAAACATCAGACGGCCCCTGCGTACCTGCAATCTCTCATTCGTCCTTACGTTCCTGTCCGTTCTCTCAGATCCTCTTCTCAGGGCAACTTTCATATCGCCCGTTTTAGGCTGTCCAGAATGGGCGGCCGCTCATTCTCGTGCATGGCACCTAAACTTTGGAATTCACTACCTCTGTCATTAAAACTGGAACCTTGCTTCCATAACTTCCGAAAGAACTTGAAGACCTGGCTCTTTCCTCGCCAATAAATCTTAACCACAGTGATCCCTTTTTCGCCATGTCATCGGTGGCGCCGGGAGACCCCATTGTGGGTAGCTGTGCACCTTAGAAATTAATATAATAATAATAATAACCTGAGCGTAGAATTACTCAGAACCCCCTGCCCATACCAAAGAAGGCTGGGTCAACAAGACAGGACTCTGCATATCAGAGCAGGCTTAATCAGGTGGCACCTTGAGAGGCTGGGGCCTGTGTCCAACGCCCGCATATATAGAAGCCCTCGTTATGGCAAAGCTGAAGCTCTACACGTCGCCATCGCCAGAATACGGCACGCCCAACAGGGCCCAAGCCCATCTTGGCTGAGGACCCTCAACCCCTGCCACCGCCGTCCCCCACCTGGACGGAGCCTACAGGAGGCACCTAGAAGGCAAAACAATTTAATGATACTTCCCTACTCCACTCCAACGGGCTGGGATAATGGATTCTCCCTCCCTCTCGCTTGTCCAGGACCCCAGAATTAATAAACAGCTTCCAGTAGTCTAATGATGCTTAAAGATGCCGTGGCAATGTGTCAAAGCCACCCGCAGGTCCGAAGAAGGCTGTGCATTGCCCGACAGCGAGAAGGATTAGCCAGTATGGGCGTCTTAGGCCCGGCTGGGAGCGCCGCACCACGCGCTCAGAACGCATTACCTACTCTAGGCACCTTTGCCACACCTCAGAGGGGTTGTTTGCCAGAGGATGACGGGGGCCTCAAACCCTTGCCACGGGCCCCGTAAAGCCCACATACACTGGCCACAATAACAATTAGCCCAAGCAAGCCAATCGGGCGCTGGTCCCCCGACAGCGGATCTACCGGGAACCTACTACCCGCTGCAACCTGTATGCCAATCATCCGCAACACCCGTCCTCCCCGGGGATTTAGCATGAGTGCTCCTTGCTTCGAGCCACTGCATCGGGGCCAGGGTATCACACCCTCGCCCTCGTCTATTGCGGCGGAGCAGGAATAACCAATTTATTGAAGCGCTCTCCATTAACCCGCTTGTCGGATAGCAATTGGTGGTGCCAAACCACTACTGACTTCCCGTAATGGCCAACCGTGGCACCCGCAGCGGCGTCTGGTGAATTGGGGGACTCCAATGAACTGCCCGATGGCCAGTAATACTCCCAGGGTCGGCCCCTACCTTTACTATACAGAGCCAACGGGCGATAGGCCCCCCCGACCGGTGGCGACCTGAGCACCAACCATCCACCCCTGGGAAGGCGGTAGGAAACAACATTTAACTTCAAAATCGGGGCAGATCGTGCGATGGGCCCCCCCGCCGCTGACCCCCAGGCAACGCAATGTAGACCACCACCCGAGCGCCAACCCCCACCACGCGCGTCCTTCCCTGGAAAGGCGAAGGGAGCTACCTTTATATTCTTAATACGGGCTGGTAGGACGGTGAGCCCCGCCGCCCCCCGCAGCGGATAACTGGGAGACACATTCCGTGTGGCCCTGAGCGCCCGAACCAGCCGAGCATGCCCTCCCTGGGGAGGCGACGTGAAAACATTTAACTTACAAATACGGTGGCAGCCGGCGATGTGCCCCATCCAACAGCAGTCTCCCAGGTAACACGTTACCGATGGCGACCTGAACACCTTACAAACCTAGTTGAGAATGCGGTGCCATGCAGGGGGTGTTCCACTCTTCAAGAGAGGGAGCGATGGGACCACCAGGCACCTCACATCCTGTCTCCTGCCCTGCAGCTGTTAAACCGAGCCCAATAACAAACATTGTCCTGCGCGCTCCTGGTGTTCTCTATCAAGAAGGGATCACACACAGACATCCCCAGTGTGAAGAGTGGCTCGTGCAACATGCAAACTGAGCTAGAATCTGCGGGTTAAGTTTAAATAAAGAGGTCACGCTCCATCTACGCTGACCTAACACGGCGCCTGTGTTAAAGAGCACAAGCTAAAAGTATATAAAGCGCACATGATCCCGCCTGCAGTGCTCAATCATTGCCAGGCAGGGGAATCAATCAATTCTAATATGCTGAACAAACTGGCCATCCATGTAAAGCCTCGGAGCCCCATCTAAATGCATGGATTTGGACCCACAACCTTGAATGTAAGACACTGAGGCCATCACCACTAGGCCACAGCGACGCTCAGGGTGGAAGGCACAAGGGCGGACACCGACAGCAGGCCCGTGTCATTGGAGGGAGTGGTGCGCGACCACAGAATCAGGAAAGCAAAACCATCGCTCCACTCTCACTACCCCACACGTCCGCAAGAGAACGGCGAGCGCCAGATCCCGGGGCTCGACAAAAGCGTTTTCTTCCCACAATGCCTATGAAAGAGACACCCTAGCCACAGACACAACGGCTCGCCCAGGAGCACAACCTAATCATGTTAGGCACATTGAGGTTGCTGATCCCGGCAAACGTGTGCTGGAGCGCTAAGGGCCCGGTGCCACTAAGCAGGCCCATGACCCCCCAGCCTGCCGGGAAGCTTGAAACCCCCAGCAGGATACTCGGTTGCTAGCGAAGCCTGCATCCCCCCCGCCTGGGCCCCGACACCGCCTCTACGCGGTGCAGGCAACAGCTGCATAGCTGTGGAGGCAGGGGGCACTCTACTGCCCTGCCCGGGGACCCAATACAATAGAGGGGTGAACTGGGCGACTTACTCTATCAAATGTGTAAGGCTGCCCGGGGGGGGGTTGCGCAGCGGCCCGCCCCTTGGAGGGCGGCCGCCTTAGTGCCACAGGAAGGCACAGGGGTGGGAGGTCGAGTGCCTGGGCTAGTCCGGGGGAGACCCCAACAGATAGCTGTTTCCGGCGAGGACGGGCAGGAGACAGGGGTACTTATACTGTCTCCGCCCCCTCCTCGTCCTCTTGTCCGCTCGTTCGCCTTGCAGCTCGGTCCTCGCGTGCCCAGCAGCCTCGGAGCCCCTCGCTCGCGGTGAGTTTGCCTGTCTCCCCTCCCCGCCCCGGCCCTGTCCCTGGGCAGCACCAGGTGACGGGGCCCTGTGGTCGGAATACCACGGGCGGGGGGGTTGCGGGCACAAAGCCAGGCCCAAGCGCCGGTTAGAGAGGCTGCGGGTGCTGCGGGGTTGGGGCGCGCGTGTGTTAGTATCGGTCAGGCATCGGCAAGCCATCGTGTAAGGATTTAGCGTTGCGGCTAGAGCGGTGGACTTCCAACCTGGGGAACCAGGTTCGAGCCTGGGCAACGGCGCTTAGCATCCTGCGAGTTCGGGAGATCGCTTAATCTCCCTGTGCCCAACAAAAATGAATGTTTTCATTGGTAATGGTGCGCATGAGCGCCCTGATACAGATTTCTCCCCGTGTAGGAATCGTAATGTGATACAAACGTCGCTGCGGCTGCAGCGCAATGTCTCTGCCGGGCACGGAGCTCTCTTACTGTATGTCCCCAATTTGCGAAAGTATTGGTAATGTAACGTTTACCTCCCCGTGTAGGAATTGTAATGTAAACGCGGTGCTATGGTAAGCGCCCATTACCTTCGGGTCGAGTTGCTGTCCCTGCCGAGCCCGTCTACTATCTCCTGCTCCGGGACCCCTGGGCGCGCCCCCCCCCTCCCCCCCCCCGCCATCACCTCCCAGCACTGGGCGGCAGCTTTGGGTCGTGGCTCGGTGGCTAAGTAGCAGGCGTCGAACTCGCCACCTGGGGAGGAGAGGGGGCCCGCGCTGCTGACCTTGGTGAAAGCAACCAAGGTTCGAGCCTCGAGGTCGCGTCCACATTCTGGGATCCTTTGGCATATCGCTCTGTCTCCCTGTACCTGATGGTGTGATGTAGTGTAGTTTATTATGCTTTTGAAGCACCTTATGCTGCGTTTCGCTCCGCGGCAATTACCAGGCCTCACTTAATTTCAAGATATCTCGTGTGATTATTTTTCTTCCTGGGAGAGAGATCAGCATGTGGTACAGTTGAGGTATTGACTCCGGTGAAGTTAGTGCAGAGGGTCAATGCGCCTGCTGCAAAGAACGTGTGCCAAGTGGATTTCTGAGTGCGTAGGATGTAAACAGGTCTGCAGGTTACTGTTTCAAAAGAGGCATCCTTTTGTTACTTGCAATTTATAACCTAACGTCCGAATATTCAACAAGGAGTTATAAACGTTCATCCTAGAACTCTAGAACGGCATTCACACTGCAAAGCATACATTGTTAGAACAATGATAAATGTTGCAAAAAAAAAAAAAAAAGGGTTTAATTCGGCTAGAAACCGACTCTGAGCTTGTAGTTCTCCCGCACCAAGCAACCTTAAACCACACTGCCTACCTGTAGGGACGACATGAGACTCCTACTCTTTGCGTCCTTTGGGCTTAGGTAACATTTCCTATACACGGAGTCACACGCGCATGATTGATTGTCTGTGTAAGTTGTGTGAGATGCAAAGTGCTCGGACACTCAACACTGGTAGGAGTGGCGCTATATAACTGATTCAATGCATCTGTGAGTGTGGTTATGGAGACTTGGTCACTGTATAGGGAGGCTAGTGAGAGTATCCGTGATGGGGGTGGCATTTGGGGGGTGCCAACAAACATTGTTGCACAGGGTACCACCAACTAAGGCCGGCCCCAGGCTTTACCCCCGGCATCTCCAGTTGGTTTTTATTCGGTTGAGGGGAGGGTGCATCTTCCAGGGGGAGGGGAGGGGGGGGGGGGTGATTCGAGTCCGGAGGCGTGGTAAATGGCCCTAGGTCGCCTGCTCTCATGCGCGCTGCGGCCTCTTCACCTCCCGGCTCATACGGCATCCCCAGGCATCGCCTAGGGGGCCTGCCAGCAGCCCCCACCCCACGGGATCAGTCAGCTCTGGTTTCTTCTCCCACTGTGCAGCGCCGGCACTGAACCCCCCCCTCAGGCTTCGGGATCGGACCCGAGGTTACCGAGGTACTTGCTACAATTGGGCAACGGTCTGCGGGTTCACGGCCTAGCCACGCTGACCCCTTTCCCGCTGGTGCATGGATCGGGCCTGGTCCATGGCCAGCGTGGCTCGCTGCGGGTGCCACTGTCTGTACCGAAAGTGCCGGATGAAAAGGGAGGGGCCACGGGTGCTAAGCCAGAGAGTGTTAGGGCCCATCACCCGGCTGGAGTTGCGCTTTGTGTCGTCAATTTTAATTTGCTGGGCCGGCACATGAGGCCCAACGGGGGGCGCACGGGTGACGCGAGGGGGCACAGGTAACCCCGCCTTCCTCCTTGAATTCAGTCTGGGCGGCCATCCCCACAGCAAATAGGCAACGCTGGGGCGACGGATTAATTTTGACCGGGTGCCCTCTTTGTCGCCCACCTCGCCTTTACCTTACCTCGCAGCATCGGTCCGTCGTCCGCGCCTCCTCGTGCTCCGCCGGCCCCCACGGCTCTGTGATCGTCGTCGCCTCCACGCTTCTTGTCTGGTGAGTTTTGCAGCACCCACTCCGCCCCGGCCCTGTCCCTGGGCAGTACCAGGTCGACGGGGCCCTGTGGCGAGGATCGCCACGGGCGGAGGGTATGCAAGATTGGGGGCTGGGGAGGCGGGTTTGGGCTAAAGAGCGCGATGTTTGATTTCGCCCGGACCGTTGCGGGGCTTTGGGGAGTGCGGGCCGCGCAGGGGGCAGTTCCGTGCCATTGAGTGGCGGGCTCGGCATCTGGTGTCGATTATTGAGCTCTCGGCCTGTCTACTCCTGGGCGTCGGGGCCCCTGGGGCGAGCTCCGGGTCGCATCCTTTCTGTACATTGGGGGAATGGGGGCACTGGGCAGTCATGGCGTATAGACGGGCATCGCTGTGGCAGAGATCTCGAGAGCAGCAGTGCAGGTGCACCATTGCCGGTGCCTAGTAGGATCCTGGGGCATGCAATGTGTGGCGCTCTCTGAGTGTCGAGCATCGAACCGCGTGCTCACTTCCACAATCCTGGGAGTCGGGGAAGACCACGTAATCTTCCGGTGAGGAATGGTCGTGTAGATACGGCCCTGCTGCAATTCCTTCGGGTCGCGTGCCCGCTAGATAATGAACGGTGATAATGAATCGGGTTGCAATCACTGACGCGCAGGTCCTCAAACACAATCGGTCGGGTTTGTTGAGTTTCGGGGCCGCGTTGGCATTCTGGTTTTCGGGTATTTCACTCAATCTCCCCCCTGTTTAAAGATGTAGCTTTGATACGTTAGGCTGCTACTGTGCTAAGAGCCGTGGCTCATGTTCTCAATCCGGGGGGCGGGGTCTTCGAATCACGGGCCCGCGTCCGCATCGTGCCTTGTAGGAGAGCGATTGTGGTCGGATGGTTGGTTTTCGACTTTGGGCCAGGAAACCAGGGTTCGAGCCTAGAGGTCGACTCCACATCCTGGGTTTCTGGGTGAATCACTTAATCTCCCGTGCGCGAATGCAACCGGTGCTCATTTAAAGCGCCGTCATTTCTGTCGCGCGGTTCAAACCTGCATTGGAGGCGTAAGGTAACCGATGCTCATGTAAAGCACCGTCAAACCGTCGCGCAGTACACACCTGCATTACATAAATATTGTAACCCTTTTGCAGTTAAAGCGCTGTCATACCATCGCGATATACAAACCTTCCGGTTGTGGCTGCGCTACTACTTCCTGTGATCCTGGGCAAATCATTTAATTCTCCCCCCGTGCCTCGAGTGGGGTCCGGGTGATGACGCGGGGAATGTAGCACGAATGTCACAGAATGGTGTCCATTAAAAGAAATGGGCATACATTTTAATCACGTAATCTCCGTGATGAGGATGTGATTAAAACGAGTCTCCTTATAGTAAGCAATGCAACTATCAACCACTTAATGTAAATACGAGCCCAACAGCTGGTAAATAACTTTTCTGAACTCCTTGCTATCTGAGAGGTCTAGCAAAGAATCGACCATAATGAACACTGCTTTGTATTCACGGCCCCGATGTGACGCTGATTATGACATTCGAGCACCTGAGTGGCCCGGTGATCAAAGGCATATCATTTGGTTTGAATTACGCGCCTAGTGCCTGGTTGTGTAATGTAATTAGGGCACTCAGGTAAAGCGCTCAAATACCGTCGGGACGATGGCGCGCTACATAAATAGGCAACAGGTTGCTCCTGAGACTCGCTCACGCAAGATGGTACTTGGGAGCGAAGCGCCCAGTGCCTAGATTTAGAAGTTTAAATACGGCACTCATGTGGTCGAGCTCGCGCAATTATGTTGATCCATCGAGATTGGTGACGGGGCGGCCGGGGTCCAACAGGAATTGGGGGCTGCCTAGAGTGCATAATCACGGAGTATTGTACTTGTCATGTAAGCGCTCCATTAAACTTTGTGCTATGCAACCGGCGCTCTTGCAAAGCGCTTCTATGCGTTCGTGTGGCGCTCGCGTGATCTGGGGCATTCAAGCATGTTAATATTGTACTGGAGCCCCCCCCCCCGTGCCTGGATGCGTAATGCAAATATGGTGCTCTAGATCGGGGACATTCGAGCATGAGATATTGCACTAAGCCCCCGTGCCGGGAGGGGTGATTTAAATACGGTGCTCACGTAAAGCGCTCCAATACCTTCAGGTCGATCTCGCGCTATATAATTATGCAACATGTAGTGGCTGGCTGCCTAGAAAGCAGATGCTTGATGCAGGGATTGCATTGTTCACAAGAATTTTGCGCCAATACTTTCGGGTCGAGTCTGCGCTATATAAATATGCAAGCCGTAACTGCTGGCTGCCTATAAGGCAGATACATGTGCATGCATTACGTGATTACGGCCCTTACTAAACCCCCCCCCCCGCACCTCAATTGTTAATCTGGTGCGTAGTGGTGATCACGTTCGCCTATCACGTGAAAGGTCCCCGGTTCGTGACCGGTCGGAAACACTTTAATCCCTCCGTTGGGTCCAGGTGGGCCTTCGTGGATGAGGGCCGCCGACTGCGCTGCCGCCAATGGGCGAGAATGCGGGCGGCGAGTTGCAATGGATGCGCTGCCACCGAATGCGTGAATGTGTCATATAAACACGTGTCCAGCTGTGAGGAACTGTTGCTCATCCCAAAGGTAAATTAAGGCACTCGGGGGGATTTCTCGTTTAAATGCGGGGGCCGGGGACATTTGAGCGGGTATACGGGATTGAGCACCAGTGCCCTGTGTGAAAGTGAATGCGAGACTTAAGTAAGGCGCCATTATACCTCGTGTCGATTTTCGCGTTCGACCGCAATTGAGGTACTGAGTTACCAGTGCCCTGGGTAGGGTCAATACGATGCTCATACGCGTGCAAAGTAAATGAATGGGGGTTCGACGGCAAAGAAGCCGCACACCCTGCGCCGGGGGAGCCGTGAGGAGATTAGCGTCGGTTCACGGCCCTTATACACCAGCACTGCAAGGCTGGGGGCTGCCTGGGTCCCCGCTGATCGCGGGCGGTGCAACACCTGTGGCGTGCTGGGTTCGTGCTCAACAGGAGCAAGGTAATTGCATTTTGTTCCATCAGGGTACGGGGACCGTCTATAGCACCAGATACTGTAAGCTGCCATTTTCGCCCTGGGTGGGGTGTCAATGTCATCTACTTTGCAGCCAGACCCTGTGCAGGCAAAGCAAAGGCATACTTGCGATGGTGCAACGGGCACTCAGCAGTAGAGTTAGATGCCATCATACCCCGGTATGACGCAGTGTTGAAACATAGGTTGTGGCCATACACGACCAGGCACTCTAGGGCAGCTGGGGCGGGGGGGTGCCAGTGCCAAGAGGGTGCGGGTTGCCTTGGTAGGGCTGCTGGCTTGGAGGGAGCACTACTCTGATTGCCACAAGGGCACGTCTTGTTTCATAGAAGGCTGAATTGTTAATTTTATGGCATGGTGCCAGTTGCTTTAGTTATGCGCACGTTTCTTGGCAGTGTCAGAAACATTCAGAACGCAATGCTGGTGGTTAGCCTGTTGTCATGCTGTTCAGAGGTATTTTTAACTCAGGCATGGCCAAGCATGGGTTATAGGCCGGTGGTCTGCCCTGGGATTCCTGTTAACAGGCAGGTGAAGCAGCAGAACTTGGAGGGCCTTGGGTTTGACCGCTGGAAACTAGGGCGGAGCATGGTTGCTCACTTAGTAGCCCGCCCTTGAGTTCGACGAAACAGTTACCTGTGATGCAAGTATCGGTTCCGGGTAACTTCTCCCGCCCTCCAGCACTGGCTGGCAGCCATGCAGGTTGTGGAAGTGGCCTTCCAACAGGGGCGTATGGTCCATATGATCAAGGGAAACACCGGGTTAACACTTGGGCTACTAATCAGCGGGAGAACAATCGGCTTTCCCAGTATTCAATTAGAGAAGTATTTTACACGTTGTTCTCCTCTGTGGTCACCCTGACCTGTCCCTCCCTGGTATACTAGCAAATTTTGGGAGGGCAAGGCTTTACATTTGATGGTGACTGGTGGAATACGATGGGCGTACTCCAACGGAGTGAAAGAGGAAGCAAGGCGGGCTTGTCAACTCTTACCTCCTCCCGCATGGGCACTCTCAGGCAGGAGTGTCTTGTCAAAGGGATTGTTCTGTAGCCATGCAAAGGCAACTTTGGACCTTCGCTTATTTTAGGTTTAAGGTCATTTCAGTCAAATCCACAGGAGAGTTTAGAAAGGATGGGGGAATCTGTCCTGATGGTGCACGCTGGCCGCCGGCCCGGTTGGGCGTAGACTTGTTTTGGCTGGACCTGGGAGAAGCCCGTTATCAGTAGGCTGTAGGTATGAAGGCCTATCGGGAGCCATGCGCAGTTGCGCAGAGCAAAGAGGTCTTGGCTTCATCAGGCATGGTCTTATACACGCCAAGTCCACAGGGTGCCTGGAGGGAGATGGGGTGCACCTCTCTAGTTTAGGCATGGACCTTTTCCTACTGGACCTAGGGGAAGCTTGGGCTGCAGCAGGTTGTAAGTAAACAGGTCTACCTTGGTGGGGGGCCCTGGTAGTGACGGTGGCCACTCCCAAGGCTGTGGAGGAGTTACAGGGCGATCCAGGGTCTGCACATACCAAGGGGTATAGCATGCAGCAGCACCGCGGGGTGCTAAGCCAGGATACCCAGGGATGTTTAGCGGGTCCCCTGGAAGAACGACGGCGCCCCGTTAACCGAAAGGCGGTTGTGGGTCTGAGCAACCGGGGGCTGCCATGTATGCTCCGCCCACCCAGCACGGGGGGGCGTGTGAAGCATGTGGACTGGTGGTCCACGGATGGGAGGGGTGGACCCTCCCAATATTTGGTATACACCAGTTGGCGTTGCCATGGTGACTCTAGGCTTATCAGACGGGCAGGCGGCATAGGGCTGGCCTGCCCTGGGATCGCCCGTAAGATAACCCACCTTGTTTGCATATTGGTTATGCTAATAAACCTGCAGCAATATTTCTCCACTTACATTAGTGTCGTGTGTTTTATTTACGTACTTATGTGCTTTGTGATAACTGTTGCCGATATTGGCACTATGTAAGGCTGCCCGGGGGGGGGGGTTGCGCAGCGGCCCGCCCCTTGGAGGGCGGCCGCCTTAGTGCCACAGGAAGGCACAGGGGTGGGAGGTCGAGTCCCTGGGCTAGTCCGGGGGAGACCCCAACAGATAGCTGTTTCCGGCGAGGACGGGCAGGAGACAGGGGTACTTATACTGTCTCCGCCCCCTCCTCGTCCTCTTGTCCGCTCGTTCGCCTTGCACGCCCCTCCGCTTACCCGGCGTCCGGAGGGACAAAAGGGGGGGGCAGGTTTTTTCTAACAATTTTACTTTGTGTTGCAGGAGGAGTTACAGGGCGATCCAGGGTCTGCACATACCAAGGGGTATAGCATGCAGCAGCACCGCGGGGTGCTAAGCCAGGATACCCAGGGATGTTTAGCGGGTCCCCTGGAAGAACGACGGCGCCCCGTTAACCGAAAGGCGGTTGTGGGTCTGAGCAACCGGGGGCTGCCATGTATGCTCCGCCCACCCAGCACGGGGGGGCGTGTGAAGCATGTGGACTGGTGGTCCACGGATGGGAGGGGTGGACCCTCCCAATATTTGGTATACACCAGTTGGCGTTGCCATGGTGACTCTAGGCTTATCAGACGGGCAGGCGGCATAGGGCTGGCCTGCCCTGGGATCGCCCGTAAGATAACCCACCTTGTTTGCATATTGGTTATGCTAATAAACCTGCAGCAATATTTCTCCACTTACATTAGTGTCGTGTGTTTTATTTATGTACTTATGTGCTTTGTGATAACTGTTGCCGATATTGGCACTATGCTCCTGCGCTGTTCCCGACGCGAATCCCCATCGACGGTGTGTTCCTCAAACGACCCACATGACGGCGTGTCTGGCGCAAAGAGGATGCCAGAGAGGTGGGGGGAGGTATAAGTACCCTCCCCCAACCTCTGTGCGCCGGAAGTGAAGCGCCTAGCGCACCAAGGCGAAGGACTCCTTCCCTGAGTCCAACCCTTAGCCAGTAGGGTGGCGTTTGTACCCAAATGGCACTAAAGGGACGCCTGTTTGGAATGGCCCCCTGCAGGGGCTGCGGACAGCCGCATTGCCCCAGCAAGGCTCAGCTGACTGCTAAGACAGGCCCATGCTTGCTGCCCTCGTCTCTGTTTTAGCCAAACCTCGGCTAACCTCCAAGGACATGCCACTATAAACTTGAGTTAGCTCAGGAATTGAAGAGTCTGTTGTTCGGTCTGTACTCGGTGGCAAGCCTGGAGGAAGACAAAAGGTATTCTTTACTTGTAGTCCTGTTACATGTAGACTACAGCTTACTGGGAAATCCACTGAGTGGGTCTAGCTTCTTAATGTCTTCTCCACCAGAGCCAGGGTTGAACAGGTATGGAGTTTAAACCATCGCAAGATTGTCCATGAGTCATTCTTCATAGCTCAAATTAAACTTGTTGCAGGAAATGCAGGCCAGAGCTGCACACTCTTCAGACCCATGGAGGGCACCTTTTCTGTCCACAAACAGGATGGTCCAGAAGTTCGTAGAAGGCTTACTTTTCATACTCTATTGAAAGCTGGAGCTTTTTATAAATTTCAAATACAGACCCCTTTTTAAATTGCTTTTTTTGAAGACTTATTGTCTGCAGTACATAGTGGGCTTTGGGTCAGCCTCTGGCTCATGATTGAATGGGTTTCTTTCTCTTAGTTTACCTGTCCTTATTTGATGCTTTTTCACTTCATTCTTGTTTATTCTACCCCTGCAGCATTTCTTCTTTTTTTTCTTAAAATGTTTTAGATTGGATGAGTTGTATCCTTACACTACTGACATCATAGAACTATTTTTTCATTAATGTTTCAGCACTCCAAGGAATTGCATGTTTACTTGGTTTCTTTGTCATCTACTTGTTCCCTGCAAACCCCCACACCTGCACTGTCTCAGAGACCTCCCACAACCCCCGGTCTACCCCCACCTAGCGACTCACCTGTCTTAGTGCGTTGCATTACTGCCCGGAGGTATATAGCAGGGCTGATTGAATGCTTCTGGAGTGACAACCTAGTTTTTCCTCCAGCCTTCCATGACCATCTACAGCTGTAGGTGACAGAAATAACATCGTGGCCTGGCGATTATCCTGCTGCCAACAGCGTGCTCGTTTTTTCTTGCACCCTCCATGCCCTACTCCCTTGCGAGCTGTCCCGTGTCCGCGTGAACAACTCCCCTGCATTCTGGTACTTGTGGTACCTTCCCCCCGCCAAACCAGTCTGCCTAGCGTCGGCTGCGAGTGTAAAATGAACCCTGTGCTCAGACTCTGTAGAGTCACGTCATGTCGTGCTTTCTGCCAAACCTCAAATGGAGATTCAAATTAATTGAAGAATAGGTTTTTACAGATTATTTTCCCCACTTTTAATAACTCACTGACACTGCCTGATAAATGTATATACATTACGAGCTTGTTTTGAACCTATTGTTTACTATACATGCTGGACAGTGGAGGTACTTTACTGCATCAAAAGGGAAATTCACATCTGAGTATTGTAGAAGTGCAGCCTTCTCCTGAATATTTGTGATAGGGTCTGAGGTGAAATTTGAGAAGGAGATGTAATCTTTTAAAGCTATCCATGGTAGTATTTATTTGATTGGACCCGTTTGTTTCTGGAAGGTGCCTGGTGAGAATTTTTTTTCTAGGTGAGCTGTTTTTGCATCATGCAAAGCAGACCACTCTGCTCCAAAGTGCATGGGAAACAAGAGCGAATGATTGCTTTTCCTGATCGCTTACCATTAGCTGTATTTGTCTTTTATGCCCCTCTCATCCCTCCCTCACACTGCCTGTCTCTTCTCTATATTGCCTGCTCACACATACTGTGGCCTACTCTCCCCTTCTTTCTCTCTTTTTCACACACTCTTCTGGCTCCTCTGTCCCAAGTTCATTCCCACTTCCTGCACAAACTACCTATCCCTCTCTGTCTTCCTCTCTATCTATTCTGTGCAGCTCTCACCCCTATCTATTCACCAAGCCACATAATTCCACTCCACAAAAATAATCCACACCACAAAATTCCACACCACACAATTCCACAATAACAATTCCAATACATCCCACATAATTCTACTCCACACCACATACATCCACTACACTCCAAATCAAAAAGAATTAGTAAAAGACAATAGGTCTAACTCTCGCAAATGCGAGAACTATTGCCTTGCACATGCTTGTTCTTAAGAATGCAGTAAGGGTGGTTGCTAATGTCGCTGGCCTGTTCATTGACAAAGGATTCTCCCGCTCTGAGGATTTGAGTCCTTGAATCATCCATAGGTGTACTTGTTTCAGGTAGCGGTGAAGCGTCTGTGATGATCACCATAGATGTCCAACCAGACGTCGAGTAGAGTGGCTCCTATGTACATTTGGAGCTGCAGGTCGCATCAGTCCACTGCTTGAGTCAGCAGGCCTGTACATGTCTGAAAGGAGGATGGCAATAGAGATGATTTTGAGCCCCCTCATGATATTAACTTAACTTTTGAAGAAGAAGAAGCAATTCTAAGTGCCTATGGTTTGATCAGAATGCCAGATACCGCTGAAGGGCAGAAACAGTGACCAGACCTCATTTCTCCAGGCATTTATGTAGTGTTTAGTGGTCCACTGAAAGTGGACGCACCATTACTGTGCCCCTAAATCACAGAAGAACCCCAATACATTATTTTACCATTACAAAATGTAGCTTTTAATATAGATTAGAAAATAATGCAAAAACTAATGTTAAATAGGTTAGATAAAATGTTTATACGCATGATCCAAAAAAGACCAAACAGGCTTCATTGGGCATGACACTCATTGAACAGAAATTTTGCCCAAGAAAAAAGAAAACCTAGGTTTATATTGATCAAAGGACACCCATAGGTCATACATCTTTTTATAACAATGAGCATGACAGGGGACTGAGGGTCTTGCATTTCCCACTTACTTCAAGGCTGCTAGTATTTTATATGCTTGCAGAATATTGATAATTTTTCATTATGATTGATATGTGAAATTCCAGAAATTAAGCAATTATGCCATGTCACAGAATCATTTGCCGTTCACGCCAAAGATTTAGCATGAGCATACAGGAACAGCGCAAACAATCAGAAGGCAAGCAGCTGCAGTTTGCGTCGCTTCTGAATGTTTGTGCAACAACTGTTTTGCCCAAAATGAGTCTTCTCGTCAAAAATGAGCACCAAGATGCATTTTGTGCTAAAATATAGAGTCTAATGCCAGTTTTGCATTTCACATTATTATGTGTCATTTTGCATGCTTTTTCCCAAACTTTTTAGTAACTATGCAAATGCAAATTATGCAAATTTCGCACCCTATCAATTTCTGTTATGCAAGCTAATGATCACAGGTAGGTAAATGGAGTGTAGAAAATACGTTGTTACTAAACATTACCCCATTGGATTACTATGCTACCTTAACAAGTCCAAATTCAAGTTTCAAGTTTAATTTATTGCATCAGTTAATTAAAACCATCGCAGTTATTGGGCATTTAATACACAATAAAAAGAATTAAAGTAAAAGTGCTTTATGGGGTTAAAATAAATACAATCATGAAATAAAAGCTTTGAGATTAAAGCGTGGTAAGCATAGAGTTAGTCCTTGCAACCCCTACGTCCATTGTCAAAAAATGTTTAAAACCTGGAAAGAAATTTCACAAATTGACAGTACAGCATAGTATTCTGTAGGTTTGGACAGGCAATGATTGATTACCTGCAGGTACATATACTCTTCCTTTAAAGAGTGTTTTCAGTAGTTCACATCTTGATTGGTTACGCGCATATGTCTGACGCGAAATTGCACCACTTAAATATGAAGAGGAAGTCACTCTAAAAACTGGCATTCGCCAATTGTTTGCCAGTTGTTGGAAGTCACTCCAACAACTGGCATTCCGCCAATGTTGGGTGGTCTTATCACGTAGGGTCTACAAGTGGGGGAATAAATAGAGCAAACTCCTTTATTGGTTGGCACAAGAGACATGGCTTCAAGGGTGGCTCCATCCATCTAGTGCAGAGGGGGGTAGTGGCTGAAACTGCAGAGGAGACAGCAGGGGCATTCGCAAAGTACTATGAGGCTCTATACACCAGTAGGGAGTGGCCCCAGAAAGCGACGATCCCTCCCTCTGGTGTTCGACATTCAGATGCCCAAGGTCCTGGCTTGTTACATGCTTAATTTAGATCATCGGTTGGAGCTGGAAGAGATTGGGCTGGCCCTCCAGGATATGAACTCTGGGAAAACTCCAGGCCCAGATGTTTTTCCTATGGAATACTATAAATGTTTCAAAGCTCAACTTCCTTCTTTGACTCTATCAAAAGGCGATGGAGAAGGCACATTTTCCCCCTGAGCTTTATTTATTAACCATAGTTGTTCTCCCTAAGCCAGGCCAACCAGTGAACCGGTATATATTTCATCGCCCGGTCTCATTGAATAACTCCTGTTGCATCCTAATCCATGTGGGTTTAGGCCTCGGAGGAGCACGCGGCACTGCCTTTGCAGCATCCTAAAGGTAACTCACCTTCTTCCCACCTACAGGACCCTATGGTCTTTATCCTGTTGGATTCAGAGAAGGTATTTGACTCAGTGAGCTGGGCCTTCCTGATGGGTCTGGGCCCTCGTTTTCGCACTTTTGTACGGGTGCTCTACTCTAGTCCCAAAGCCCAAGTGCGGGTTAATGGTATGCTGTCCACTCCATTTTCGATTGCTCGGGGTACCCAGCAGGGTTGCCCTTTAGCCCCACTCATGCTCATGCAGGCAATTGAACTTCTGACAGCGTGGATTGGCAGTGATGCCCAGGGGTGGGGTTTTTACTACGGGGTGGCGATGGAGGACAGTACAGCACTTTATGGGAATGCTGTGCTTCTTTACATCTCTCACCCGTTGATCACGATCCCTAGGGTGCTACAGATTCTTAGTCTGTATAGAGATACCTCGTGGTTTACTATTAACTGGTTCAAATTGGTTTTAGTCCCCTGAAGGTATCACCAATTGAGATAAAGTGACTTGTGAGGCCTGCAGTGTGCAGATTAAGCTTCCAGTACCTGGACATGTAAATGGCCTTAGGAACCATTCTCACCTGGGGTTTGAATGTTCATCCCTAATGCCGGACCTCAACAGGTGGGTGAAGCTGCCACTTAATATGTTGAGTCGCATCGTGCTGTTTAAAATGATTGACCTCCCTCGCCTGCTTTACATCTTACAGAATTACCCCCTAAGACTGCCACAACCCTAGTAGCGTCAACTGCAGGCCAAGCTCTGGTCCTTCTTGTGGCGTGACCGACCCCTTCGTCTAGCATACGGGATATTACTCAATGTGCATGGGATGGAGGACTAGGTATGGCAGATGTAAACCTTTACTACTGGGCGGCATATGTTATGTTATGTTAGCAATGATTTATGGAGCGCTCGTTCACCGGTTGGTTTCTTGGCACTAGGAGACCAGTGGATTGCCAGCCCGAGGCACATCATTTGTAAGCAAGTGTGAATAACCATGTCTTGAGAGAATTACTGAAATTGAGCAGGTTCGTGCTAAGTCTAACTTCCAAGGGGATGGAATTCCATGGCCGAGGGACCAAGGTCGCAAACCTGCATACCCCTTGGTGTTTCAGCTTAAAGGTCGGCACTGTGAGGAGGTGGAGATGAGCTGAGCGGAGGTTGCGTGAGGGAGTGTATCAGGAGATGCAGTTGTCAATAAATTTGGGGCTTCGGCCGTTTAAGGATTTGTACACCAGGCAGCCAACTTTGAAGGCACAGTGCTGGGGAATAGGGAGTCAGTGCAATTTACTAAGGAGAGGGAAGTGTGTTGCCACTTAGGTTGTTGAAATATTAGTCTTGCCGCTTGGTTTTGTACCAATTGAAGTCGCCTAGTGAGGCCGAGTGGGAGTCCCAGGAACGCGACATTAGCGTAGTCAAGACAAGATAGGACTAGGGCTATCACGACCTGGACTAATGCAGCTTGAGATAGTAGCCTGCTAATCTTCCTTATTTTTCGTAGCTGTAGGAAGCCGGTGGAGATCACGGTGCCTATGTGCGTTTTCAGAGACAGGTCATTGCCAATGGTGACGCCGAGGCTTTTTACTGAGGTGGTGGGAGTATGGGGGGAGCCTAGGTTATTTGGCCAGTAGTGTGGGCCCCACTGTCTTTGTGCATCACCCGTCAGTATAATTTCGGTTTTACTGGGGTTCAGCTTTAAGTGATTATGATCCATCCATTGACGTATGAATGTCATGGTGGATTGAAAGTCAGAGATTGACTGGGGGAGTTGTCAATCTTGAACAGAAGTTGTAGGTCGTCGGCGTAGTTAAAGACGGTCACTCTTCTTTCTTTCAATGATCTTATTAGTGGGAGGAGGTAGAGGTTGAACAAATGGGGGGAAAGGGATGAGCCCTGTGGGACCCCACATGTAGTTTTTAATGTAGGGGCGGTGAAGTGGCCAATGAAGACAGCCTGGGTGCGTTCTATTAGAAAGGATTTTATCCAGCTGAGTGCTGGGCCCTGGATGCCTGCCTCATTGACACAGTGGGCCAGGATGTCATGGTCGACCCTGTCGAACGCAGCCGAGCGATCAAGCAGCACCAGGGCCTGGGGCGTGCCTGAATCCACTTTTTCACGAAGGGAGTCAAGTACTGCAATGATCACTGTTTCCGTGGAGTGTGCTGGCCGAAAACCGGCTTGGTTATGGTCGAAAAAGCCTGTCTGTTCCAAGAAGTTGGACAAGCATCTAGCCACGTGGGCTTCCAGTAATTTGGCCATGTAAGGGAGTAAAGAGATGGGGCGGTAGTTTGCTGGTGTCAGAGGGTCTGCACCTCGTTTCTTAAGGAGGGGGACTACTATGGCTTCCTTGAAGGCATTAGAGACACAGCGCTGGTCTAAGGAGTGCTTTAGGTTGGAGAGCAAGGGCTGGATCGGGGAAGGCCATGAAGGCCGTTTTCAGTACGTGAGAGGGACAGTGGTCCAGGGGAGAGCCGGATCTGACCTTAGCAAGAAGTTTATTTAAGGTCTCTGTGTCAATGGGGCGGAAGGAATCCATCGAGTGGGGTTTAAGGAGGTTGGTGTGGTGATTCCTGGTGGGATCTTTAGGGGAATGCTGGCTTTGATAGTAGTGATTTTTTCGATGAAGTAGGTGTTAAGGGAGTCGCAGAGGGCCTGTGAAGACTTGGGTTTGTTAAGGACTCTCTCTGGGTTTGACAGTTCATCTACTATAGTGAATATTTCTTTGGCTTGGTTGCTAGAGTTGAGGATTCGTGAGGAGAAGTAAGTTGCCTTTGCAGTAGAGATGGCCTTTTTGTATTCCTTCAGGGCCCTGACGTAGGTGGCTTTTCTTCCTAGTGAGTAATCCTGTCTCCATTTTCTTTCTAATTGACGAAGGGAGTGTTTTTGAGATTTTAGATCGAGTGAGAACCATCTCTGGGCTTCGTACCGGCGGGTGAGTCTAATTTGTTTGACGGGAGCATGGGTGTTACTGGCCGCTAGTAGCCAGTTCGAGAAAGATTCCTCGTGGTGGTTGATATCGTGAGTGGGACGGGGTGTGGTATTGCTCAGTGTGTCAATGAATTCATTGCTGTCAATAGAGTTCCATTTTTTCGCGATGCCGCCCCTTAGGGTGGTTGTTTCCTCGGGGGTGGGAGTTTTAGTGTGAATTTTATCAATTGGTGATCAGACCAGAAACAGGGCATAGCTGTTGGTAATCAATTGGTAATCAATTAATGAATGGACAAGGGTGGGGGGACCCGGCGTTTTGGCTGAAGGTAGACAGGCTGGACTTGGACAGGATTGAGGGTTTATTTTATAGCACCCTAATTCGTCTTCCCTCCCCGAGCCCATTAGAGTGGGCTAGAGACGACATGGCATATGGCGCTGTGGTGGATGGGTTGAGACCAAAAGATTACACAGATGGCTCACCCTATGGATGGGGAGATGGCTGCATCTGACATCTTTTTTTGAGGGCTTTGGTGGGTGAGACAGGATGGGGATCTCCAAAGAGGTAGATGTCTGGCATGGGGACACCTCAAATCATACTAGGTGCTGCAAGATGAATATGCCCTTAATATATCAAAGTTTTGTAGATGCCTGCAATTGCGCCAAGCTCTGCAACAACATTGTGAATCCTTGAGGAACGTCCTGGAAGGTAGATCCCTGGATCTTCAGATCCTGACAGGACTGATTATAGAGAAAGGGATCTGTCTGATTTACAGAGCACTTATAGTAAACTCCCCTAACTTGTTTGCGTCCCTCAGGGCCCGGTGGGAACAGTGGATGGGGTCCCCAGAATACTCAGAATGGACAGACGCTCGTATGGCACCCAGAACACAAGCCATATCCTCCAAACTTTGACTCATGCTGCTTAACTACTTGCACATGACCTACAAAACTCCTGAGCGTCTTTGGCACACAGGCATACTACAGTCACCAGCGTGCTGGTGCTGTTCTGAAACCCAAGCCCACTTTTATCATATGGTGTTGGTAATATCCAGAGATTGCGAGATACTGGGGTAGGCTCATCAAGGTTCTTGCAAGGGTAGTGGCCACACCCATTGACATCCCACCATTATTCATTCTCCTGGGAGCTCTGGAGGGAGTATGTGACAGTGGGGGAGACAAAACCCTTGTGGGGATTTGAAAAGCACTCGCACAAAGGGATATTGCCAAGGTGTGGCGGCTACCTTCCCCTCCCCCATTAACACCATGGAAACAGTCGATAAACTGGTGTGTTACACAGGAGCGGGCCATATACCAGGCCAGGGGTTGCCCCCAATAACATGCAAGGATGTGGGGTAAATGGTTCGACTGCAGAGGAGTGTCATAATGGGTGTGTGCGGGATGATACGAAGATGTATGTTATATGTCCTTATGCTTCTGTATTGAAATGCCGGTGGACATGTTCTGTGTTGGTTTATGCCTTAAAACTAATACAATTTGGTTTATGAAAAAAATCTTAGGCATATGCAAACCAGGCAAATTAGGTTCTCTTTTGGTGCATCACACAGTCTTCATGCATCTCCTGCGTTTGCCAGCCGGGGCGGTTGCCCACTAGCGACGGGAACAACCCTATCTTTAGGACCAGGAATTTCCATTTGCTAACTGATAAATAGGTGGATCCAAAGTGGGTTGTGGGTTTCAAGGTTTATAAGTATTGATCAAGATCAAAGTGCTTGATTGCTTTACCAAAGTCAGTGTGTCCTGAAGGAGTGATTTTTTCCTCATGGATTTATAAAAAAAATAATTATGCCACGTATGGTAATGACAGGTCCCATAAAGTTTGTATTTGCATTTTGTCTATGCATTTTCTCAAACAGGTTTTAAAGGGTGCCAGCAGAGAGTTTGTAATTAGTGACCACAATGTTTTATTGAGAGAGCATTCTTCAGCACTGAAGTCTGTAGAAACACCTAATAAAGGCCCACTCTCTGACGATGGCTTGCTTAACCCCTTCAGTGCCCATGACGAGCTGGACTCGTCATGGGCTGCGGTGGCGCTGTGCCCATGACGAGTCCAGCTCGTCATGAACTCCGCCCGCTAATGAAAGGCGCGGCACTGGGCGGGGAAAGGGGCGGGCATGCAAGGGGTTAAGAAAGCCAAATTCTAAACGAATCTGAGCGGGTGATGCCTGTGTATTTTGATTAGAATCCCTACAAGCAAGGCTATGGGCCTGATTATGAGTTTGGCATTGTGGGAGCGAGCAGCCACGCCACTGCCCCGCTCCCACACTGCCAAACCTCACCACTGGCCGCACGCCAGATTACAAGTCATCTTGTGGTCTGGAGGGAAGTCCTTTGGCTCATTAAAAAGGCACCGCAAGGAGCGCCAAAGCCCGTTGCTGAATGGCATGGACTGTCAAGTCCATGCCATGCACGAAAAGGGGTACATGCAGACAGGGGGGCACACCATGTGCACCCCTGCATGCATCTCATGGCCCTGAAGCAACAGGGGGCCCCCTAAGTTTCCTCACCGTGACCCTTTTCATAGTGGGCTCTTCGCCATAAAAATAGTGAATGTGACAAAACTCATATTATGCTTGGCAGTGCCGCAGCGGCTCCACCAGCATATTGCTGTCCTCAGACCGCCGTGCCACCG
This sequence comes from Triturus cristatus, assembly GCF_964204655.1. Lineage (NCBI taxonomy): Eukaryota > Metazoa > Chordata > Amphibia > Caudata > Salamandridae > Triturus > Triturus cristatus. The sequence goes on from NC_140591.1 coordinate 1,532,310,683, forward strand.
CCAGGATCACAGATCCCTGGCAGTTGCAGCGGTCCTATTGTTGTCGACTGCTTGTACTCATGATAGGGCGGTCGGACTACTGGTGCTGTGGTCCACGACCACCCCAGCACCTCCGTCTGAAGTTTGGCAGTTCTAAGTAGGGGTGGGCGGAATTTGCGGAATTAACCTTCGCAAATTATCGCGAGAATGTTTAAAATTATCGCAAACAAGCAGAAATATCGCGAAGATGCGGAAGTTTTTTTCCGGCATGTTCGCGCGATTTTCTGCATGGTTGCGGGTCGCCAACTTACCCATGTGGCTGCTTGCGGGCGCGGCCATCTTGTTTTGAGTTGTTCTCGCGGTGCATGATCGCGAGAAGAAAGACGTGATCGCGCGACGCATGACGTCACTGCGGGCGCGAACTGTCGCGAGACAGCGCAAATGGCTAAAAACAATACAACATCTCATGGAGAACGCGACCGGATCAAGAAAACTTGTCGGCGAACGCAGGGATTCAGGTAAGGCGATCGCGCGCGCGCGAGAATGTATCATTTTACAGCGCGAGCAAGAAACAAATTATCGCCAAGCTGCGGAAACCGGAATTTTTGACATTTTCGCGCTCTCCGCGGAACGCAAAAATGTCAAATTATCGCAATTTCCGCGAACGGAACGAAATTTTTGCCCAGGCCTAGTTCTAAGGACCGCTACACTCGTAATCAGGCCCCACCCCTCGACCTCACAGAGTCTCACTTCCGTAAGCGAGGGTTGGAACAAGCTTTGTGGCCATAACTGTCAGCATTGGTGTTCGTGTGGGATTGTTCAAATGATTATGTAAGGTGCGAAGCGCTGCTGTCAGGGTCTCCCTTTCTTCTTAATGGTGATTTTGCAGTTGAAATGTTCCTTTATTATCGACCAATTCGCCCAAGTATTTGTAAAATCCACGCGGCTGCCCGTTTAGAATGCAGCTTGCGGTGCGATGTTTGGTAGCCGAGATTATAAGGACTTTGGTCTTATTCCTGGTGATTTCCAGCGTGTTCTCATGGGCGTAGTTAGAGAGCGCATCTATTAAGCGCTGTAGCCCATCCTTTGTTAGACTGAAGAGGAACACATCGTCTGCATACAATAGGTGGTTTTAACAAGTTTAGGGGCATATTATTAAGCAGGGCGTTAAAATTATCGCCGCTTTAGTGGCAAAAATCTGCCGCTAAAGCGGCGATAATGGACTTGATAATATGCCGCAGAGAATTCCCATAGAAGCCCATGTTCTGGTGTTAACCTAGGCTTCTATTGGAATTCTCTGCAGCATATTATCAAGCCCATTATCGCCGCTTTAGCGGCAGTTTTCAGCCGCTAAAGCTGCGATAATTTTAACGCCCTGCTTGATAATATGTCTCCATGTTTGTTTTGCAAGTGCAATTTTCTGAAAATTAACTCGTCAAAAACCAAAATAATGGAATTTGGGGAAATACAAATGGATTTTCTCAATGGAGATTAGACCAGCTGTGTGTGGGAATTGTTTTAACAACTATTACTGAGGAGAAAGGTTTATGTATAATCTGTTTACTGAGAACCACCTGAAATATTTAATTGAAAGGGCAAGACTAGCAGAGGGTGCGTGTAGAAAGTCGATCGGAAAATGAGGCAGAAAAGTGTTAAAATGCCTTGACAAACCGATGAGACCAAAATCTCTAATCTTGTTGTGAGCTGCGCTGGTTGGCCCATTTACGATGCCTCTGCAGTGGTCACTTTAGACATGAAAAAGGATTACCAAATATTCCTAGTAGATATCCTGCACGATTTTTGCCACAGTGACACATTTCGCCAGCCTCTCAAGGTGTGTTAATAAATTATTTGCTAGACGATCCACGTGGTGAAGAGTGGCACATTTACATTCATTACTTGATAGAATTGATGTTGCTACGCAGGGTGGTATTGATGGAGGTGATCATAATGCATGGAAACTTAGGGGCATATTCTCAAGGAGCTACCGCCGAGTCAACAGCACTTTATCGCAGCCAAAGTTGCGATAAATTTATCGCCCTATTCACAAGTTGGTGTTAACAGCCCATAACACCAGTTTACCCGCGATAGCAGCTGCAAAAAACATCGCCACAGATGACCCCCGCAACTATCGCTAATGAGATGCAGATTAGGCATTCCCGTGCAAAAAGCCGCAACATCACCACTCCTCAACATTCTCAATGACCAGCCAGATCGGCGATAAGAACACAAAACAGGCGATAAGGCGCGTTATCAGCAGGAAACTAACACCTGCTCCAACCTGGTGCAAAGTCGGACGACAGCCTGCAACACAAAAGAGAGCCCAGCTCAGAGCCACACCTGAAGAACAACATATGACATGGAGCCACTGAACATGCATGCCAGACACCCAAGAGGGCCACAGCACCCACCGCCCCCAGGACCACAGGGAGAGAGAGAAAGAGAGAGAGAGAGAAAGAAAGAGAGAGAAAGAGAGAGACTAAACAAGGAGGGCAAGGCCAATCGGGCCCTTCGCTCATGCAAACATGCCAACAGCTGCGTGTGTCTCAAAATCTGTGCACCACAAATTACAGGCCTGGTATCAAAGTCAGCACGAAGTCCATATCACAATTAAGAAATGCAAGCAGTAGTCAGACTAAAATCAGGAATTAAAAGCTCCTTTGTCTCAACACACAAGGCCGAAAGCCAACTGTACCCCCGACCTTGGTCTTCAATGCGGTTGGCACACCCTGCGTGAGATACCATACCAACCTCCAACGACTCCCACACCATGAACTGCGCTAATGAAACAACAACATGCACATACCCCACATACACTTGTCCCTGCACGACCTACACCTGCAAGGGATGCCCTTGACACATTGGTTAACAACTACCCATACGTCCAAACGTTGCACACACATATGACTCATTGCCCAGAGCTGGGGCATATCGTCCACTGAACTTCCGCCAGTCTGAGGAGTGCCGGTGCCACAAGACCAACAAACGCAATGGCAGGCATTCCTGGGCACATGCACAACCCCTGTCACGTGGAACTGTACCGTACACAAATGCTGCATCTGTTGGTATCCCTGCCAATGGCAGTGTTGCTAATCAGTTTCCGTCTGAGTTCCCGTCTTGCCTACGTCACCTGTGTCCAACCCTGTTTCCACTTTCGATCATACACATTCAAGTGGCCAATGGAGGTCTGCCTATCCAACACAACAGTAGCTGAATTGGATTATGACCTGACAGTGTGCCCCCTGTTGGCCCACAAACGGGAGTGTCACCGGAATAGCCTTGTATGGGATGCACTGATCTTTGGCGTATGTACTGGCAGTTGCGCATGGGAGATTGCACAACTCCTCTTGTACAGTGACCACATCGAGGCGCTCCCCAATTGGGCTGTGTTACGGATTGGGGAAACGGCATGGACTGAGCACATTTGCCCAGACCAGTTAATGGATTGGCTCACCCTGGTGTTCTTTGAACCCGACAACTATTGGAACACATTGCACATGAAGCTGCGCTGGCATTCATGGACGAGTAACTACGTTCCTGCAGCCACATCGGATTGTCACCCACATCACAGGTCCAAACACCTTGTTGCATTGTGGGGAATGCTCACATATCCCACCACAACAGAGGACATGTCTGCCTTTCTTCTGGACTCTGAATGCAAGTGTGTGGAACTACGCATGTGTACAAACACCTGTGCAAGGTGATGCAGTTCCATGGTCGGAGCAGCACAGCGTCGTTTGGCAACGTTACCAATTCGGACACACTGCTGAGGGGAGAGTACACACATGGCAATGTAGCACGACATGTGAACTTGTTGGACCCTTTCACCTGATCACTGTCAGCAGACCAGACAGTCGGTGCAGTCCGGTGGCAGAGCACTATGCAGACCCCATGGGCTGTGAGTCGTGCCCCCTCACACGGGGAAATGGGCAGATGTCAAACAACACATGACTCGTCCAGCAAGGCAAGGTGGGCTGAGACCGTTGCCATCCGTGATGATTGGTATTCATTTTTGCCTCCCAATTTCCTGCACCTCGACATGTTCCCATGCTGCGTGTAAGTGTCTAAAGCATGTCCCTGCCTGTTGTGGCCATTGCCTTGTCCGTACTGACAGGCACATGCCAATAAAGTCTACGCTACTCCACTGGTGTCTAGCTGTGATGAGTGTTGATTAGATTGACCACTCGTGTGCCACAATGAACATCGTCCCTACACAGGGAGGAACTGACTGACGCATGTACAATGAGTGTGGGTCCCTTTTGACAGCTCCACCTCTGTGAGCCAGACATTGTTTTGGGATAGTTGCTGGCCGACCTGTGCACTTACGTGTCTTCAGCAATGTAAGTCTGGTGTCCAACATCTGACCATGTGGAGCAATGTTATAAATCATTACAGAATGTGTCCACACAGATGTGTGTGAGTAGGTATGCGACGTGAAGTTCTGTAGTCACATGTGATGTAGGACACCACTTCTGGCCTGCTACCGATTTGGTCAATCCTACACACAGCCCTATTCAATACATGGATGTGTGCCTACATTGGGGGGTTGTGAGATTGTTGTTAATGTGCAATGGGGACACAGCTAGTACTCACCTTCACAGTCACCCAGGGTGTACCTTCATGTGCAATCATTGTCACTACATACGTGAGTGAACATAGTCATGACACACCTGTGTGATTTAGAATGTTTTATTCACATTCTGGTGAATGACGGAGCTGAGCTGTACATGGCCATCCAAGCCCACATAACATGGAAGCCCAGTGGTGGGCCAACCAGAGTTCTTTGGGGATTGAAAAGTGATTTGGAAGAGGGGGAGTGCAGTCCGCAGCAGGATTGCTGTGTAATTGTCCAGCAGTGAAGATGTGGCAGTCCGTGTCGGGGTTCGGGTGAATGTCACAGAGTGTTCCGGTGGTCAGTGGAAGGTGTTGTGCCAGGGCATGATGCATAAGGCAGAACCAGACAGGGATAGGCCATATGGCGGTGATGGATGCTACTGCCTCCTTCCTCACACAGTAATTACCATCTGTTAGACTTGGGAGTCTCTAGTTGGCACAGGTATGCACTTTAGACAGATAGGGACCCTTTCCTCTAGTCAGGGTAAGGGGGTACACTCCTAAAATAACCCCTGCTCACCCCCTTGGTAGCTTGGCACGAGCAGACAGGCTTATCTCAGAGGCAGTGTGTAAAGCATTTGTGAACACATACAGTAACCAAGTGACAACACTACAGATGGACACCACACAGGTTTTATATAAAAAAAAAGTATTCTTTATATAGATTTACCACAAGACCATTAAATGACAAAAACACACAATACTGTTACTTCAGATGTTAGAATTTTGCTTAGTTCTCTTAAGTTCTTAAATACGACACTTTAAGTCAATGTACCTTTTAGATGCGACACGCAGGGCAACGAAAGTGTTGCAATGATGTTGATGCGATGAAGTTTTTGGTGCAAAGAAATAAAGACGTGAAGATCTTCCAGATGCGGCACGCTTCTCCGATGTTGCGAGAAGACTCGACTCGATGCTTCAGCAGCAGCGGCGACACCCTTTACGCGATGCGACGACAGAGGCCTTGGCAGCGGAACTCTTCTCCGACGTTTGCGAGATGCTTCCGCTCGATGTTGCAGCGGCGACACCCCTTTACGCGATGCAACGACAGCAGCTCCGACGGCGGCACGCTTCTCCGGGGATGCGAGGCGCTTTTCTTGATGCGGTGCAATGCGACAACTATGATGGCTGTGATGGCGACACACTTCTTCCTCAATGCGAGACTCTTCTCTTGATGCGGTGCAATGCGTCAGCTACGATGGCTGCGATGGCGACACGCTTCTTCGGCGTTGCAAGACACTTCCTGGATGATGCGAGACGCTTCCGCTCGATGCGATGCTGCAGCGGCGACACACTTTACGAGATGCGACGACAACAGCAACGACGGCCGCACGCTTCTCCTTCTTGAGTCGCGCTTCCAGCTCCTTGCGACACGCAGTCCCTCAGAAGGCCCAACAACAGCAGCAGGCACTTCCAAAGAACTCTGGGGAGCTGGGGGGTGAAGTCTGTTGTTCCTAAGACTTCAGCAGGAGGCAAGCTCTTTTCCAAGCCCTTGGAGATCCTTCACAAGTTGAGCAAAAGTACACACAAAGTTCCTTTCTCCTCTCTTTGGCAGTAAGGCAACCACTGCAGGCCAATCCCCCAGGTTCAGGGATAGTTTCCTCCTCAGCTTCTTCTGGTTCCTCCCTCAGCAGAGGTTCTTCTTGTTTTCCCAAAGTGATCTAAATTCTTGGGATCAGGGTCCCAATATTTATACCCAGAAATCCTTTGTCCTGTGAAGGCAGAGGGGCCTTTGCCCAGTCCAAACCAGTTCCTGAGCACTCTGTTTACATGACTCCTTCTTTCCTTTCACAGTGCAGGGCAGAAACATCAGACGCCCCACAGGAGGTGGAGCCAGCATTGTGGAGGGAAAGCACAGCCCTGGAGCACTTTATTGACATGATTCCTTCTCTCCTTTCACAGTGCAGGGCAGAGACATCAGACGCACCACAGGGGGTGGAGCCAGCACTGTGGGGGGCAGGCACTGTCCTATTCAGATCCCAGGTGCAACTTCTCCCTCCCATCTAGAGGCAGATCTCTCTATTCACCACTGGGGCACCTCACCCTGTCTCTTGGAATTCCCCAGCCCTGTCACTCAAGCTCCAGACAAAGGAATACACACAGCCTAGAAGAGGCAGGTTTGAATGGTTAGACAAGAAAATGCCTACTTTCTAAAAGTGGTATTTTCAAACACAGAATGTTAAAATCAACTTCACTAAAAGATGTATTTTATCGTTCTGAGTTCAGGCATACTAAATTCGAATTTCCACCATGTTCCCTGAGTCAGTTAGGCTTATAAAATGTAATAACCAAACTTCCCATTCTGGCCTATGGAGAACAGGTAGCCTTGCAATAGTGAAAAACAAAAATGGCTGTAATTCACTATTAGAACATGCCACACACACCAGGGCATGGTCTACCTTATCCTTACAATGCACCCTGCCCTTGGGCCTACCATAGGGGTGTCTGATATGAAGAAAAGGGAAGGTTTTAGGGACTGGCAAGTGGGTGCACTTGCCCAGTCAGCATGACAGTACCAGACTGCACGCAGGCTCTGCAATGGCAGGCCTTAGACACACTTTTACAGGCTGCTTCTGTGGGTGGCACAACCAGTGTTGCAAGCCCACCAGCAGCATTTGGATTTACAAGCCCTGGGCACTCCTGGTGCACTGTACTAGGGTCTGACAGGTAAACCAAATCAACCAATCATGGAATCACTAATTCGTACAATAATTTACAATAGGAGAGCATATGCACTTTAGCACTGGTCAGCAGTGGTAAAGTACCCAGAGTCATAAAACAGCCAACAACAGGTCAGAAAAAATATAGGAGGAAGGCAAAAAGTTCTGGGATGACCCTGCAAAAAGGGCCAAGTCCAACACAACCCCCTTCCAGCCAAAACGCAAAGTAGACCAATCACTACCTTGATGAGCTTCCCTGCTTTGGGCAATAGAACAAGGACCTGGCCCGCAGCTGCAGGGGCAGACTCCAGTTCTAAGCCAATCTGAACCTATTGGAATCCCTCTGTCCATACTCTCAGGGCCCACCAACCAATCCATGGGAACCCTTCTCCTCACTTGTGGACACCACCTGTGCAGCACCTAACCTTAACAGGCTCAGAGGTGTGTCCCAACAGACAGACAGCAAAATTCCACAGTGGCCACTGACAGTAGTCAGGGATGAGAGCCAGGCCTTATGCCTCACAGGGCTCTCAAACCTCTGTGGTGCCAGGGAGTGGGGGGCAGTAGCCCCAGGTGCTTGGCACCCTTTGTCCATTCTCACTCCTGTCAGGTCAGGTATGACATCCTGGCACTGACCCACCAGCCCCAGGGCTGTACCCGGCGGCTGTACAGAAGACTGGGGTGGGCTTTCCCACACCCGGTCCTCCTCCTTGGGGCTCTGTACCCTCCCACTTGGAGTAGTATCCCCATCCAGAATTGCCAGGGCACCTGGGGCAGGAGTCCTGCACAATTCGCCCACCAGTTCAGGGGTTCTATCCTGCAACTGGGCGTCCAGGTCAGGGGGGACACCCTGAACCTGGCCCTCCAACCTAGGGTCTAAACCCTTCAGTTGAGCCGGGGTCAGAGGCGAGGACTCCCTCCCTCTGCACCCCCTTCCAGATGGCTGTACCCTCCCACCTGGAGTGTTACACCAAGAAGACAGACTGGTAGGGACACTGATTACAGATGTCCCTCCTTCCAGGTCAGATAACACCTGAACCTGGCTTCCCAACCCTGGGACCAACCCATGCGGTTGAACACTTGCCTGGCGCTCCAGGACTTCCTGGGGAGCACACATGCCCCCCGGAGGTTGACACATAACTCATGTGTCGTGTGACAGTCTGCCTGGCGCAGATCTCTCGACCCCTGTCCATCTGACAGTGATCGAAGATCCCCCAGGACAGAAGTGGTGTCACCATGGTCATTCACTGGTGACGCAGCCCTTCTGGCTGGCCCCTGACCCACTGGTTCTTCCACTGGGGACTCTTTCCCCCTCTCACCCCTCAATCTGGACTTCTGCACCCTCCCAACTGGGGCGGTACTGACAGACACCAGAACTGAGGGAGGCCTGCTTACAGACACTCCCCGTTCACCAGACACTAGGGGATGCCGCACAACGGGCAGCCCCTCAGGACAGACTAGGTTCCCCACCTGGTGTTCCCTTAAAGAACCATCCAAGCTCTGAGACTGAGGTTGGGCACTACCGGAACATAACCCAGTCTCACTCCTTCCCCTTAAAGACAGGACGTGAGGCCCTACACCCCTCTCACTACTACAGGACCTAGTTGGGCTACTCTGAGCCACTTCCACCACAATGAGTTTGAAGATACCTGAACCACTCATCTTGGGATCACTCCCCAATGCCTTTCCAGACCCTCTGGACTCCACCAAAAGGTCTGCCTCCAATGTAAGCTCCCTGCGGTCAGAGAACTCACTCTCCAACAGGTGTTGGCATAGCTTTGGAAAACAGGGACTTACAATATGCTCTCCCACAATTGGATCACACAGCCCCCTAGCAGGGTTAACCAAACTATCCTTCACCTCACCATCCAGTGCCTCGCACACGTACTCCACACCACTCTCCTGAGATTGGCAAGACAGTATCTGACTGTCTCTGTCACTTAACCCACACTCTTCTGGGCGGTCTTCACACTCACACACCAGGATCTCAACCATGGGGGAATCCCTCCCACCACTAGGACTATGAACCCCTGTACCAGTTTCCCAATTCACCTCAAGAACACTGCGCACCACTGGAGCTACCTCATATCCTTGAACCTCCTGGTGTAAATTAACCCCCTCCTTCAAGTCAGGCGCCACATCTCTGGGTGTGTGTACTACTCTCTTAGCACTAGAAAATTCAATATTGCTGCCACCATCTGAGCTGGATTCCTCCTCCCACTCAGCAAAGCTCAATCTCTGAGCTACACACATTTCTTGTTGCTGGCCTGCGATACTTATGGCCTCAAGCCTCTGGAGCTCTAAGTCAAGCTTCCTCATAATCAACTCATGCTCCATTTCCATTTTCTTTTCCTCTAGGGCTAACTTTCTAATTTGCCTTTCCAATTCTAACTGCCCACTTAACTTAAGCTTGGTAAGCTCCATTTCATGTCTCCTACACTCTCTTCTATCTGCCAGCTCCTCTGGACACAGACTTTTAGCAGAAACACTGCTACCGGCAGGGGAAGGGGTTCTCCTTCCTCTTGGACCCACTGGCCCTTCCAGCTGCTCTTCTGCATTATCATTATCAGTGGCATTTCTTGCTTCTACTCAGGCCCTCAGCGCCTTGTAGAACTCTGGCTTATTTTTGCATCCAGTAGTAGAAACATTAAATTGCTTTCAGAAGAATTTTAGTTGCCTTGTAGTGTAGCTGTCCAATTTCTCTTCTTCCCATTCAAATTCAGTATTAACAGAGACTATGGATGCTGCTTTCTCCATCATGATTAAACTTGGCAGTTCACAAAAATAGAAAGTCCCAAAAAGAAATCTACCAACAAGTATTGGTTGCGTTATGGTCCTCACTCACTAAGTAGTGTTCACCAATCACTGTACATGAGTCTCAAATGCAAGTCCAGAATCCTCACTGTTGCCCACCAATGTTAGACTTGGGGGTCTCTAGTCGGCACAGGTATGCACTTGTGACAAATAGCGACCCTCTCCTCTAGTCAGGGTAAGGGGGTACACTCCTAAAATAACCCCTGCTCACCCCCTTGGTAGCTTGGCACGATCAGACAGGCTTATCTCAGAGGCAGTGTGTAAAGCATTTGTGAACACATACAGTAACCAAGTAACAACACTACAGATGGACACCACAGAAGTTTTATATCAAAAATAAGTATTCTTTATATAGATTTACCACAAGACCATTAAATGACAAAAACACACAATACTGTTACAACTGGACAACAGTTCCGACGGCCGCACGCTTCTCCTTCTTGAGTCGCGCTTCCAGCTCCTTGCGACACGCAGTCCCTCAGAAGGCCCAACAACAGCAGCAGGCACTTCCAAAGAACTCTGGGGAGCTGGGGGGTGAAGTCTGTTGTTCCTGAGACTTCAGCAGGAGGCAAGCTCTTTTCAAGCCCTTGGAGATCCTTCACAAGTTGAGCAAAAGTACACATAAAGTTCCTTTCTCCTCTCTTTGGCAGTAAGGCAACCACTGCAGGCCAATCCACCAGGTTCAGGGATAGTTTCCTCCTCAGCTTCTTCTGGTTCCTCCCTCAGCAGAGGTTCTTCTTGTTTTCCCAAAGTGATCTAAATTCTTGGGATCAGGGTCCCAATATTTATACCCAGAAATCCTTTGTCCTCTGAAGGCAGAGGGGCCTTTGCCCAGTCCAAACCAGTTCCTGAGCACTCTGTTTACATGACTCCTTCTTTCCTTTCACAGTGCAGGGCAGAAACATCAGACGCCCCACAGGAGGTAGAGCCAGCATTGTGGAGGGAAAGCACAGCCCTGGAGCACTTTATTGACATGATTCCTTCTCTCCTTTCACAGTGCAGGGCAGAGACATCAGACGCACCACAGGGGGTGGAGCCAGCACTGTGGGGGGCAGGCACTGTCCTATTCAGATCCCAGGTGCAACTTCTCCCTCCCATCTAGAGGCAGATCTCTCTATTCACCACTGGGGCACCTCACCCTGTCTCTTGGAATTCCCCAGCCCTGTCACTCAAGCTCCAGACAAAGGAATACACACAGCCTAGAAGAGGCAGGTTTGAATGGTTAGACAAGAAAATGCCTACTTTCTAAAAGTGGTATTTTCAAACACAGAATGTTAAAATCAACTTCACTAAAAGATGTATTTTATCGTTCTGAGTTCAGGCATACTAAATTCGAATTTCCACCATGTTCCCTGAGTCAGTTAGGCTTATAAAATGTAATAACCAAACTTCCCATTCTGGCCTATGGAGAACAGGTAGCCTTGCAATAGTGAAAAACAAAAATGGCTGTAATTCACTATTAGAACATGCCACACACACCAGGGCATGGTCTACCTTATCCTTACAATGCACCCTGCCCTTGGGCCTACCATAGGGGTGTCTGATATGAAGAAAAGGGAAGGTTTTAGGGACTGGCAAGTGGGTGCACTTGCCCAGTCAGCATGACAGTACCAGACTGCACGCAGGCTCTGCAATGGCAGGCCTTAGACACAATTTTACAGGCTGCTTCTGTGGGTGGCACAACCAGTGTTGCAAGCCCACCAGCAGCATTTGGATTTACAAGCCCTGGGCACTCCTGGTGCAATGTACTAGGGTCTGACAGGTAAACCAAATCAACCAATCATGGAATCACTAATTCGTACAATAATTTACAATAGGAGAGCATATGCACTTTAGCACTGGTCAGCAGTGGTAAAGTACCCAGAGTCATAAAACAGCCAACAACAGGTCAGAAAAAATATAGGAGGAAGGCAAAAAGTTCTGGGATGACCCTGCAAAAAGGGCCAAGTCCAACACAACCCCCTTCCAGCCAAAACGCAGAGTAGACCAATCACTACCTTGATGGGCTTCCCTGCTTTGGGCAATAGAACAAGGACCTGGCCCGCAGCTGCAGGGGCAGACTCCAGTTCTAAGCCAATCTGAACCTATTGGAATCCCTCTGTCCATACTCTCAGGGCCCACCAACCAATCCATGGGGAACCCTTCTCCTCACTTGTGGACACCACCTGTGCAGCACCTAACCTTAACAGGCTCAGAGGTGTGTCCCAACAGACAGACAGCACAATTCCACAGTGGCCACTGACAGTAGTCAGGGATGAGAGCCAGGCCTTATGCCTCACAGGGCTCTCAAACCTCTGTGGTGCCAGGGAGTGGGGGGCAGTAGCCCCAGGTGCTTGGCACCCTTTGTCCATTCTCCCTCCTGTCAGGTCAGGTATGACATCCTGGCACTGACCCACCAGCCCCAGGCCTGTACCCGGCGGCTGTACAGAAGACTGGGGTGGGCTTTCCCACACCCGGTCCTCCTCCTTGGGGCTCTGTACCCTCCCACTTGGAGTAGTATCCCCATCCAGAATTGCCAGGGCACCTGGGGCAGGAGTCCTGCACAATTCGCCCACCAGTTCAGGGGTTCTATCCTGCAACTGGGCGTCCAGGTCAGGGGGGACACCCTGAACCTGGCCCTCCAACCTAGGGTCTAAACCCTTCAGTTGAGCCGGGGTAAGAGGCGAGGACTCCCTCCCTCTGCACCCCCTTCCAGATGGCTGTACCCTCCCACCTGGAGTGTTACACCAAGAAGACAGACTGGTAGGGACACTGATTACAGATGTCCCTCCCTCCAGGTCAGATAACACCTGAACCTGGCTTCCCAACCCTGGGACCAACCCATGCGGTTGAACACTCGCCTGGCGCTCCAGGACTTCCTGGGGAGCACACATGCCCCCCCGGAGGTTGACACATAACTCATGTGTTGTGTGACAGTCTGCCTGGCGCAGATCTCTCGACCCCTGTCCATCTGACAGTGATCGAAGATCCCCCAGGACAGAAGTGGTGTCACCATGGTCATTCACTGGTGACGCAGCCCTTCTGGCTGGCCCCTGACCCACTGGTTCTTCCACTGGGGACTCTTTCCCCCTCTCACCCCTCAATCTGGACTTCTGCACCCTCCCAACTGGGGCGGTACTGACAGACACCAGAACTGAGGGAGGCCTGCTTACAGACACTCCCCGTTCACCAGACACTAGGGGATGCCGCACAACGGGCAGCCCCTCAGGACAGACTAGGTTCCCCACCTGGTGTTCCCTTAAAGAACCATCCAAGCTCTGAGACTGAGGTTGGGCACTACCGGAACATAACCCAGTCTCACTCCTTCCCCTTAAAGACAGGACGTGAGGCCCTACACCCCTCTCACTACTACAGGACCTAGTTGGGCTACTCTGAGCCACTTCCACCACAATGAGTTTGAAGATACCTGAACCACTCATCTTGGGATCACTCCCCAATGCCTTTCCAGACCCTCTGGACTCCACCAAAAGGTCTGCCTCCAATGTAAGCTCCCTGCGGTCAGAGAACTCACTCTCCAACAGGTGTTGGCATAGCTTTGGAAAACAGGGACTTACAATATGCTCTCCCACAATTGGATCACACAGCCCCCTAGCAGGGTTAACCAAACTATCCTTCACCTCACCATCCAGTGCCTCGCACACGTACTCCACACCACTCTCCTGAGATTGGCAAGACAGTATCTGACTGTCTCTGTCACTTAACCCACACTCTTCTGGGCGGTCTTCACACTCACACACCAGGATCTCAACCATGGGGGAATCCCTCCCACCACTAGGACTATGAACCCCTGTACCAGTTTCCCAATTCACCTCAAGAACACTGCGCACCACTGGAGCTACCTCATATCCTTGAACCTCCTGGTGTAAATTAACCCCCTCCTTCAAGTCAGGCGCCACATCTCTGGGTGTGTGTACTACTCTCTTAGCACTAGAAAATTCAATATTGCTGCCACCATCTGAGCTGGATTCCTCCTCCCACTCAGGAAAGCTCAATCTCTGAGCTACACACATTTCTTGTTGCTGGCCTGCGATACTTATGGCCTCAAGCCTCTGGAGCTCTAAGTCAAGCTTCTTCATAATCAACTCATGCTCCATTTCCATTTTCTTTTCCTCTAGGGCTAACTTTCTAATTTGCCTTTCCAATTCTAACTGCCCACTTAACTTGAGCTTGGTAAGCTCCATTTCATGTCTCCTACACTCTCTTCTATCTGCCAGCTCCTCTGGACACAGACTTTTACCAGAAACACTGCTACCGGCAGGGGAAGGGGTTCTCCTTCCTCTTGGACCCACTGGCCCTTCCAGCTGCTCTTCTGCATTATCATTATCAGTGGCATTTCTTGCTTCTACCCAGGCCCTCAGCGCCTTGTAGAACTCTGGCTTATTTTTGCATCCAGTAGTAGAAACATTAAATTGCTTGCAGAAGAATTTTAGTTGCCTTGTAGTGTAGCTGTCCAATTTCTCTTCTTCCCATTCAAATTCAGTATTAACAGAGACTATGGATGCTGCTTTCTCCATCATGATTAAACTTGGCAGTTCACAAAAATAGAAAGTCCCAAAAAGAAATCTACCAACAAGTATTGGTTGCGTTATGGTCCTCACTCACTAAGTAGTGTTCACCAATCACTGTACATGAGTCACAAATGCAAGTCCAGAATCCTCACTGTTGCCCACCAATGTTAGACTTGGGGGTCTCTAGTTGGCACAGGTATGCACTTGTGACAAATAGCGACCCTCTCCTCTAGTCAGGGTAAGGGGGTACACTCCTAAAATAACCTCTGCTCACCCCCTTGGTAGCTTGGCACGATCAGACAGGCTTATCTCAGAGGCAGTGTGTAAAGCATTTGTGAACACATACAGTAACCAAGTAACAACACTACAGATGGACACCACAGAGGTTTTATATCAAAAATAAGTATTCTTTATATAGATTTACCACAAGACCATTAAATGACAAAAACACACAATACTGTTACTTTATATGGTAGAATTTTGCTTAGTTCTCTTAAGTTCTTAAATGCGACACTTTAAGTCAATGTACATTTTAGATGCGACACGCAGGGCAACGAAAGTGTTGCAACGATGTTGATGCGATGAAGTTTTTGGTGCAAAGAAATAAAGACGTGAAGATCTTCCAGATGCGGCACGCTTCTCTGATGTTGCGAGAAGACTCGACTCGATGCTTCAGCAGCAGCGGTGACACCCTTTACGCGATGCGATGACAGCGGCCTTAGCAGCGGCACTCTTCTCCGACGTTTGCGAGACGCTTCCACTCGATGCGATGTTACAGCGGCGACACCCCTTTACGCGATGCGAGGACAGCTGCTCCGACGGTGGCATGCTTCTCCGGGGATTCGAGGTGCTTTTCTTGATGCGGTGCAATTCGACAACTATGATGGCTGTGATGGCGACACGCTTCTTCCTCGATGCGAGACTCTACTCTTGATGCGGTGCAATGCATCAGCTACGATGGCTGCGATGGCAACACGCTTCTTCGGCGTTGCTAGACACTTCCTGGATGATGCGAGATGCTTCAGCTCGATGCGATGCTGTAGCGGTGACACACTTTACGAGATGCGACGACAACTGTTCCGACGGCCGCACGCTTCTCCTTCTTGAGTCGCGCTTCCAGCTCCTTGCGACACGCAGTCCCTCAGAAGGCCCAACAACAGCAGCAGGCACTTCCAAAGAACTCTGGGGAGCTGGGGGGTGAAGTCTGTTGTTCCTGAGACTTCAGCAGGAGGCAAGCTCTTTTCAAGCCCTTGGAGATCCTTCACAAGTTGAGCAAAAGTACACATAAAGTTCCTTTCTCCTCTCTTTGGCAGTAAGGCAACCACTGCAGGCCAATCCCCCAGGTTCAGGGATAGTTTCCTCCTCAGCTTCTTCTGGTTCCTCCCTCAGCAGAGGTTCTTCTTGTTTTCCCAAAGTGATCTAAATTCTTGGGATCAGGGTCCCAATATTTATACCCAGAAATCCTTTGTCCTCTGAAGGCAGAGGGGCCTTTGCCCAGTCCAAACCAGTTCCTGAGCACTCTGTTTACATAACTCCTTCTTTCCTTTCACAGTGCAGGGCAGAAACATCAGACGCCCCACAGGAGGTAGAGCCAGCATTGTGGAGGGAAAGCACAGCCCTGGAGCACTTTGTTGACATGATTCCTTCTCTCCTTTCACAGTGCAGGACAGAGACATCAGACACACCACAGGGGGTGGAGCCAGCACTGTGGGGGGCAGGCACTGTCCTATTCAGGTCCCAGGTGCAACTCCTCCCTCCCATCTAGAGGCAGATATCTCTATTCACCACTGGGGCACCTCACCCTGTCTCTTGGAATTCCCCAGCCCTGTCACTCAAACTCCAGACAAAGGAATACACACAGCCTAGCAGAGGCAGGTTTGAATGGTTAGACATGAAAATGCCTACTTTCTAAAAGTGGTATTTTCAAACACAGAATGTTAAAACCAACTTCACTAAAATATGTATTGTATCATTCTGAGTTCAGGCATACTAAATTCGAATTTCTACCATGTTCCCCGAGTCAGTTAGGATTATAAAATGTAATAACCAAACTGCCCATTCTGGCCTATGGAGAACAGGTAGCCTTGCAATAGTGAAAAACGAAAATGGCTGTAATTCACTATTAGAACATGCCACACACACCAGGGCATGTTCTACCTTATCCTTACAATGCACCCTTCCCTTGAGCCTATCATAGGGGTGTCTGATATGAAGCAAAGGGAAGGTTTTAGGGACTGGCAAGTGGGTGCACTTGCCCAGTCAGCATGACAGTACCAGACTGCACGCAGGCTCTGCAATGGCAGGCCTTAGACACACTTTTACAGGCTGCTTCTGTGGGTGGCACAACCAGTGTTGCAAGCCCACCAGCAGCATTTGGATTTACAAGCCCTGGGCACTCCTGGTGCACTGTACTAGGGTCTGACAGGTAAACCAAATCAACCAATCATGGAATCACTAATTCGTACAATAATTTACAATAGGAGAGCATATGCACTTTAGCACTGGTCAGCAGTGGTAAAGTACCCAGAGTCATAAAACAGCCAACAACAGGTCAGAAAAAATATAGGAGGAAGGCAAAAAGTTCTGGGATGACCCTGCAAAAAGGGCCAAGTCCAACACCATCCACATCTCACTCCTCAGATACTTCTTCTGTGTCCGGTGTGTGTGGCGGTGTAATGGCTGCATCACTGTGTGCCACTGACACATCAGGGTGTGAAGGTGATGGGGCTGCATCACTGTGTGCCACTGACACATCAGGGGTCGGAGATGTGTGTGTCGAAGTTCCCGCTGCAGTTATCTGGGACTGGCTCAGTGGCAGCAATTGCAAGATGATGAACTGCAGGGCATCGAAGATCCCAGCTACATCTCGCTAGTGTCCAGCTGTGGCAGCCACACTTCCAGCCTGCATCTGCTCCATGGTCTCCATTGTCCTCCGCATTTGTGCCAACTCTGTGCTGTCATCACTGGTGCCTGTCTGACTAGACAGTTGTTGTATCTGATTAATGGCCCCAGTGAGGTCAGCCAAGGATTGTCGTGGAGCATGGTGCGGTCAGGGGGTGTCTGTTAGGGACTGTACGTGGTCCCTGATGGGACTCAGACACCCACGTATGGCATCAAGTTTGGCTGCCACAAGCTCGTTACCCACACGCAGCTGATCAGCCAACTCCACCTGGCAACCCAACACATAACATTGGAATTCCATGCCTTGTTCATGGGGGTCCTGGGAGACAGCCGTGGTGGTGTGTGTTTCCTGCTGTTTGGTCTGTGCAGGTGGTGGGGTCACCTCGAGGCAGCTGGCCTGCCCTACTCCTGGGGATGGGGTGCGGAGGCTGTCCATTAGCCATTGGAGGGTGTCTTGACATATGTGGAGGTTGTCCTCTTCATCTTCACTGATGAGATGTGTGGTCTGCTCTGCAGAAGTTGTTGATTGTCCCTCTGCAATGTAAAGGGGAGATGCAGGTTAACAGAGTTTCCCATGTATGTTGACAATTTTCAGATGTTTACATCTAGATTGCATGCTAATGTACATTGTGAGTGTTTTGGTGGAGCTGACAATTTGATGGCAGACAGTGTGATTTTCGACTACATGACGGATGTGTGGTAGTACCCGTACATTATCATCACACAGTGTCCGGCAATGGCAGATATGAGTGGACAGTTACTACGCACGAGCGGAACCTGTTGTGTCCTCTGTCCTGTGGTGTTGGTGTTGCACTTTGTACCACATTGCCATCATTGCTGATGTTCTGTGATTGCTATGTGTGTGTGCTGCATTGTGGGGGAGTTGCCCCTACAGCTCTGATTTTGTGTACCCTTATCCCTTTGAGACGCTGTGCCTTTGAATTGTGTGCTTTTCGGGCTGAAATGTTTGTGACTTGGGTCATATGTGCTCTTGGACAGACTTTGTGGCCTTGTGCATTGTTCGTCTGCTGTGTGTATTGGACAGCATGGGTTGTGGGTGCACGTGGATATGTCAGAGTGTGACCTGCTCCTTTACGGATGTGATCCGCACTGGGCCACCTCGATGTCGATTCGTACACCATGTCATGTTTTTTGGCTGCTGCCATGCTATCGGGCAAGCAGTGTCACTTGCATAGTCAGTGTGGCTCACACAGCTGCTGCTTTTCTGGATTCATCACATGTGCATGGCTCAGCTGCGTCGTTGGTGATTTGGAGGGGGCCCATATGTGCACATGGTGGATGGGGGCCAACTTGGTGTTTGTATGTGTGCTGCAGTGTTGCAAGTGTATCAGGGACATGTTTCCACAGGTATTGTGCATTCACGTTGGTGACGATGGACTGCCATACTTCCGTTTGGCATGCCAATGCTGCCGTGGAGGTGACGAACAGTTGTTGATAGTGTTCTATCACCTCCATGGCAATGATCCGGTCTTCCTGCGGACTGAACCCCGTCTTCCTCTTCCTCTTCTCCTTGCCCTTCCCCGAACACGGGGTTCCATGCTTTTCCTCCGTGGGGCTTGTGGAGTTCAGCTTGTCCTCTGCACTTGGTCCGGGTGCATCCATAGTGCTACACAGTTTGAATTGGTTTTGGTGGGGTGTTTTTGTTGCTTTTATAGTGCATTTTCCCGCATGACGCGTGGGAATTGCAGGCCTGTTGCTTGTTTTCGCTGATTTTGGTATCGCACTTTGTGGCGTCGCAACTTTTTGGGCGTTCATGTTTTGCATTTTGTGTTTGTCGCGTTGGTTTTTACGCGGCTATTTGGTGCGTTATCATGCTGCTATCGAATGTTGCCGCCTGGTTGGGAATTGGACGTTAAGACGGTGTTATTTTCTCGCAATGGACTGCGATATGCAAAGTTGCGTTAAGCTAAATTTGTGAAGGTTATCACACATGCTTGAGAATATGCCCCTTAGTTATATAGTTAGGGATTGCAAGTTTTGGGAAATTGCAACATTACCTACTACATGTTCAGTACCATGAAATCAGAAATTGGCTCCTGAAAATCAGGTTAGAAATATTCTCCATATTTGAAGCCATATGGCCTATGCAAAAAATCTAATCTGAGGCCTAGTAATACGTTAGAAAAACACATTTCGACACATTATAGAAAATGTGATTACAAAATCAACAGCACTGTATAAGTATCTACATGTGAAACTGAGTGTGAATTATGCCAGAGTATTCAGAGTAATTTCAGTTATTTCTCGTTAATATTTGATGCTGAAATACCGATAATACGTAAGAAAAAAATTAACTATACCTCTAGTGACTTCAACACTTATTCATATGAAGTAAGATAAACGAAAATTAATACGTTTACCTAAACAGTAATTTCTGCCTTTTATTTATTTTTTAAATTAATATCTTTAATATTAATTTGTCCATTTCTGTCTTTTCCTTTTTCTGTGACAAACTTTCCCTAGGGGTGAACCTTGCTCTTTTTTTGGAATGCTTAAGGAGTTTCTTAGGGTAACCCCTCTTTTCCATTTCCTTACAGAATGACATTGCGTGGTCCTCAAACTCTGCCAGATCTGTACAGTTTCTCCTAATCCGCAACAGCTGCCCATAAGGAAGGTTCTCCTTTAGGCATTGTGGATGCGAACTTGTGTAGTGAAGTGTAGTGTTCCTATCTGTCTCTTTTTTATAAAGGCTAGTTGTCAATTTTTGGTTATAGGGACATACTGCAACATCAAGGAAAGTCATCCTTGTTTTGCTAGACTCAATGGAGAATTTGATATCGTTGTGCCTTGAATTCGACCAATCATAAAAATGATTCAACTCGGTCTGGCTCCCCTGCCACAGGAGCCAGACGTCGTCAATATACCTCAGCCATTGGTGCATGTTGTTTTTGAATGGATTGTTGTTGTGTATAAATCTCTCTTCGTACTGGGCCATATACAGAACCGCCATTTCCGGCGCATAGGGACAACCCATAGCTGTACCCTTAATCTGTATAAAAAAATCACCCTCAAACTTAAAATAATTGTTTCGAAGAGATATTTCAGCCAATGTCATGATAAATGTTAATTGTCTAATCCATGAATTTGTATGACAATTTTGTATTTTGTATTGTGCATATAATGATTGTTCTTTGTGACATTTCATTTGGTTGCTTTGATGTTTGATTATTATGAGTTCATTTGTAATTGTATGTTAAAACACAATTTTCACGTTGTCATTTTCACTGTGCAAGTACTAATGTGGTATTTCGTGTAGTTCACTATGTGTTCTTTTTGTGATCAAAGATATTAATTTAAAAAATAAATAAAAGGCAGAAATTACTGTTTAGGTAAACGTATTAATTTTCGTTTCTCTTACTTCATATGAATAAGTGTTGAAGTCACTAGAGGTATAGGTAATTTTTTTCTTACGTAGTATAACTGGCCCTACCTACCCTCTAATCCTTTGGGCCAAACCCCTCCCTTTTTTGGAAATACCGATAATAGCACTCAATGGTGGTTGTAAATTGGGGGAAAATCCTAACCAAAGAGCACATTTAGCAAGCGCGAGCGGTTGGTTGCACTCGCTAGTCATGCTCTGTTATATTTAGCGCTATTTCTGAGCGCAAAATGCTTCCTCACGTCCATTTTGAATGCGAGGGGGCATTGTTGTGCTAATAAATAGCACTTAATGCAGAATTACTCCTGACGCGTTATTCAAGAGGGATCTCGCTGAATTCTTAGGTAATTCTTCGTGATTACACTATAAGGAATGATGCGAGTTACGTCCACCCATTCTTTTGTCATCAACAGTAAACAGATAGATTTGATGGAGCGACGTTCAGACATTGCTTGTTTGAAGTGACCTCCACATTTTATTCAGTCCACTACATTTTGCAGAGTTTAACCTCTTTGGGTATTGGTGAAAAGAAGAAGTGCACCTCCAACACTGCAGCTTATGTTTATTGGTGGGGACTTTAACCAGCAATCAGTAGCTACAAGCAGATGTTTTTCTCTGCCCGAGGACCCCAAACCTAATGAACCCCAGGTTGTATTTAAATGACTTCTTTCTCCAAGCACCATGTTGCACTTACATTTGCCACTAGCAGCTTCTCCCTCTTCCCAAACTGACCCATACACAGGAAGTGGACTTTGGAACAGCCCCTCTCCGCCATTGACTTCAGTGACTCTCAGTGCCCTTCACTGGCTCCTTGGGTATCAGAGATTACATTTTAAATGTCACTACACCATCTTTAATGCACAGGAGGGCTAGAACTTACAGTCAATTTTTGCAAACAACACAACAAACTAAACACTAAGGTCCAGCAATGTTTATTTGATAACTCAGGTCAGGTGCAATTGCAAGTCACACAGAAACAGGTGGATCCAATTGATAGGAACATAGTTCTGTAATGGACTGCAGCCAGACCCTAAGTGATGCTCAAACGTTGCTGCCATCAAGAAAAACTGAATAAAAGCCTCCTCAAAGAGTCTTCTTTCTCCCCACTGAGACATCGCTGAGGCTATCCCACCACACACTCCAAAAATGTACAAGACCCACTAAGTTTATTTTAAACTCCATTATTCCTGAAGCTGATTATCCACATATGGGGCCCGATTCACAGAACTAACTTAAGACAAAATCCTAAACTTACTACTTTTGGTATTCACAGAAGGCATTTAGTAGTAGTAAAGTTAGGATTTTATCTTAAGTCTGTCTTAAGTCTGTCTTAAGTCTGTCCTAAGTCTGTCCTAAGTCTGTCCTAAGTCTGTCTTAAGTCTGTCTTAAGTCTATCTTAAGTCAAACTTAAGACAAGATCCTAACTTTACTACTACTAAATGCCTTCTGTGAATACCAAAAGTAGTAGGACAGACTTAAGACAGACTTAAGACAGACTTAAGACAAAATCCTAACTTTACTACTACTAAATGCCTTCTGTGAATACCAAAAGTAGTAAGTTTAGGAATTTGTCTTAAGTTAGTTCTGTGAATCGGGCCCATGGCCTTTGAGTCTTCAAAGATATCCTTTCATATATTACAAGTAGGAGCTGGGTGAGTTCTAGAGCTTTCATCCAATTCCATCACTTATGCTATGCAGTAGCGGTCCGTGGAGGGAGTTCGGTGGGGCAGAGAGGCGGGGCGGGGGAGGGGCAGGGTGGGGAAATGTAAACACCGGAATATGGATGAACGGAGGTAAGTACACATTTAAATAAATAAAACGAATTCCTTTGCGCGCACTGCATCGCAAAATGCAATGCAGCGCGCGCAACGAAATTCGTTTTATTTATTTAAATGTGTACTTACCTCCGTTCATCCATATTCCGGTGTTTACATTTCCCCTCCCCCACCCCTCCTCACTGCCCCACCGAACTCCCTCCACGGACCGCTACTGATGCTATGAAATGGTTATTACCATAAGCAAGTATTTTACACGATAAATAGAATAATTGTGCACCTCTCCACTTTTACATGTTCTATTTCGTTTCCTGCAGAAGTCACTATCTATTTCCTATAATTTCACTAGTATTCTGGTTATATTTAATTTACTTTAGTCTATTAATGTTTAGTATACTTATACTAATTTCTCTCATCTAGTCAAATATGGTTGAGCTGGCCCCATGACCATTATTTGTACATATTAGGTCAGATGCCCTCCCACCTCATCCCCAGAGTTCCCTATCAATGGTGTGTGTCCAAGCACAGATTTCCCCACAGTGGTGTCCCATTTCCTTAATTTCAGGATAAGCATAATAATCCTTGATCCCAGTGGCTCAGCAGGGGGAAATATGCACCACTGCTAGATTTGTTAACCCAGGAGACTGAAGACATGATCTAGAGATAAACACCAAACCCCTTTACTGATAAAAAAAGAAAAACTCACATTAAAGCAGAGGTATTTGAATAAGGAACAATAAACATTTTGGACTTGAGTCTTTATATCTAAAGGTGAATATAGAACTTATAAAGCGCCCTGTCACTCTCAATGGAGCATCCTGGGGCTGAGGTTGCAACTACATAAACTCAAGAAGAACAAGAAGAAGCAAAATCAGTTATTAAATAAGGGAGTAGCAGACTGCATCCATGGCCTGGAAGAGCCAGGTCCGCAGACACTTTTTGTAGAGGGCTTCCGATTCCCTGAAATCCAGATGGCCACGCAGTAGATTCCATGCCTTGGATCCCAGCACCGAAAAGGATTTACCACCCCTAGTTTTTAGTCTGAATGGAGATAGGCTTGAGAAGATTAGCATGGGGGGATCTGAGAGTCCTTGTGGGGGTATAGTGCGTGTATCTAGTGGTGAGGTATTTGGGTCCAGTAGCTTTAAATGATCTGAACGCCAGTAAAAGGGTCTTAAAAAGGATCCTTTTGTGTACTGCTAGCCAAAGCAGTGGAGGCAGAGCTCCATCTGGAGCATTTTAACGCAAGTCTAGTGGCTGCGTGTTGCACCAACGGGGGACATCCCTGAATGTATATGTGTATCATATTGTACAGTGTGCAATACTTTCACTTTTGAGCACTGTGCCGTCTGTACCATTGTTATTTGTTGCATTACCCAGTAGCAAACAAGAATACAATTGATTTGCTCACAGAAAGGTCTCCATTGGATCATTTCTGTTTACAATTGTATTGCCCTGGTTTTCACAATGCAATAGACCTGTTAGAAATGAGACCTATGGAACTGTTGCTCTATATTCCCTAGTTATATGTTAGTAATAGTATTAAAACTAAGGCAAGAGTTTTTAAAGAGACACACATATGTTTATCTCGGTATTTGCAGGATTGAGAACAGGAGTGCCTTACAAAGGTCTCTCGTTCCAGATTGATCATATTCGATAAGAGAGGAGAGCCAGTGTCACTCTCTTGAGATGCGCCGCTAAATTTCCTGGGACAGATTTAGACATCAAGACAAACTGAAAGATGCAATCACATGCCTTGGCCATCTGTCAGACAGAGTGGGATGACAGAAAGAAGGTGGGGGCATGCCGCGACAGGAGCGCAAAGCCAAATCTCAGAGCAAGACGGGGGGCAAGACTTGAAGATGCGGCCTCTGGGCATACGCGAGTGATGCCAGGGGGCTCCTTGCTGCACAAAGAATCCCCAGGGGATGGCAGGCCTTTGGTTGGACCTGTCGGCAAAGCCCCTCCCTGGGGGTAAAAAGCCCCTTGGGGCTGGACCAAAGAGCCATGCCACTAAGAAGTGCAAAATAGTGGATGCTGGGCCCAAAGTACATGTGTAGGTGAGCCTTTGCAATGTTGTGGATTCTACCAGGTTATGTGTTGCTGGAGGCCACAGGCCTTTGGGGTCATGGGCCACCCCTGCCTGTAAATGGCAAGGGGTGGATCTTGAGACACACATACGGGAAGAGCGCTTGCTCATCCAGGAGATGGAGGAGTGCTGGGCGCACCTGAGAAGTTGGAGGGTCCTAGTCAAGTCTTGATATTCCTGCACATTGAGTTGGACTCCTTGTGGTGGGTGGCGAGGCTGCAACGGGTGAAAGTGCTGGAGAGCCAAGGTTTCCTGGCAGAAGTGATTGTGGAACAGAGAATTTTGCTGAGGGCAGTGCAGAAGCTGCTCGGTTTTCTGAATTTTTCATGCAGAGTGTTGAGTGCGGGTCAGGCTTTTTGCAGATGTCTTGACATGGCTATATCTGCGGCAGTGTTGCCACATCACAGGGTTTGAATTTTGTTGGCTATCAGGGCTAACCTTTGCATATGGAAGACTTTCTTGGATGACTTCAGTGGTGTGTCTTTGAGTTTCTTGTACCAGTACACAGTGTGGCAGGTTCAAATCTTTTCGCTTTCCTTGACTTTTTTCCTTTGTTGGTGGCATTGTCAGTGTGGGGCAGCGAACAGCATGATATTGTTCCATGTGGTCAACATGACAGTTGTTGACTTGGTGAACAAGCAGAGAGCTAGGGAATTAAGGGTGTTGAGACTACCCCAGAAATGTATGCTTGTTTGTTTGCATCTGAATGTGGTTTCAGTCCTAAGCATGTTCCTGGTGCCAACAATGATATAGCAGACTTTATCTCATTCGCAGTGGCACCATTTCCGATAGTTGGCGCCAGGAGCGGAGGACGTCAAGACACCATTGCCTGATGACATCTGGGCCTGGGGGGAGTGAGAGTAGCGGGTCTGGTCGAGAGGTAGCTGGCTGAGTCTACCAGGAGGAGCTACCGGCTGGCATAGAGGAAGTTTGGGTTTGACCCTGCCAAGGATGAGATACTGTGCCGTGTTCTGAAAGGGTGGGGCAGAGAAAGAGGGTCGGGGAGGGCAGCTTTGCAGCAGGTGAATACATTTGAGTACTTGTGGGATTTGTTGGTTCTTTTGCCAGTTTGTTGTTATGATCGCTTTGAAGTTGCTGTGTTTCATCTATTTATTATCTGGATGTTTTTTGGACCTTTTCGAGTGTCAGAGCTTCAGGGGTGCGCTCAAGTTGGGGGGGTGTTATATGAGGAGGTGCGTCTGCAGCAAGGGCGAATTGATATTTGGCTGTGTTGATCCAAGATGGATCAGGCTGGCAGTGGTAAGTGGGTATGGCTCTGTGAAGAGGGTAGTTTCGAGGTCTGTCCTGTGCGGGAATGGCATAGATTTCAGGATTGGCCTGGCCGGGGGTAACACGTGGTGTTTTGTCATGAGGACGGCAGCTGGGCTTCAGCTATCCAGTTGCTAGCTGTGTTGCGCATGGCGTTGCATAGGCTTGGTAAGAACCTGGTGGTTTTGACACGTAATTGGGGTGGCGACAGCAGCCATGTGTTTGGGATGGTCTTGGAGACTGATTCTGCAGATTGGCAGGAGGAGGTCGAGGTACAGTGAGCGTTATATGCTGAAGTAATTGGGTTTCAGGGTGAGATGTAGGGGTTGGAGAAGGTTTGCCAGAGCTAATTCCTTTTTTTCTAAAGCAGGGGTCATGCGTGGTCCAGGGAACAAGACGGTTACCTGGATTATGGGGCATTCCTTTGTACAATGGGAATCTACATATGCGGACCATCAAGTGTATTTCCAAAATCTGGGACTGCAGAGCAGCCATCATGAGGTGCTATGCTTAGGTGAAGGGGGATGCGTTGGGGTAGTGTGCTGCCATGGTTGACGAAGCTGGTTCCGCAAAGGGGTTGTCCGGATATGCTCATTGGTGAGAATAACCTGGTGCAGTTGTCGTGTTTGACGCTGCTTCAGCATATACAGCATGATTTGGAGATGATGAAAAAGAACATTTTGGGGACCTGTTTGGTTTGGACTGAGTTTGTGTGATGCAGAGTGTGGAGGGGAGCCTTGAAATATGCTGCAATCAATAAGGCTCGAAGGAAACTTAACAGGCCTATGAGGGTCTTCAGCATGGCAAGGGACAACAAGATAATAGCCCTTAAGGAAGCAGGAGCAGTGTCTTTTCTGGGATGATGGGGTGCACCTTTCACACTTGGGGAATGCATATTACATGATGGAGTTGCAGGATGTAGTGAGTAAACTGTGGAACACATTGATCTGGTGCAGGAGAAAATATTGCCGAAGTGTGAAAGGTGCATGAGAGGGGGGCAGGAAAAAGCCCTACGGGGTTTTCCTGGATGGCGGTATTTTGGGGGTAGTGAGCCACATGTGGGCATGTCCACCCCTCGGGGAGGCAGATGAATGAAGATGGTGAGCAGGATGCGCCGATCAGGACAAAGATCTTCACTGGAGGATGTTTTGTAGGGAAAGTCAGTGAGGGAAAGACGGAAGAATGTAGCATGGTATCAGGGCTTTGGATTGGAAGGTGGCATGTGGTGTGAATGGTGTAAGGAGGAATGTTGAGGTTATTGCTAATGTTAATAATTTCAGTAATTGTTTCAAACCTGTCCTAATAAATGGCCTTTTACGCTAAATTAACGATGTGGCGTATGGTTATTATATGATGTTGGCCCCCAGGGTAAGTGACTATCGCAGACTAGTCTTCTCCCGGGTGCATCGTGCATGTCAGG
Source organism: Triturus cristatus (assembly GCF_964204655.1). Classification (NCBI taxonomy): domain Eukaryota; kingdom Metazoa; phylum Chordata; class Amphibia; order Caudata; family Salamandridae; genus Triturus; species Triturus cristatus. The sequence goes on from NC_140591.1 coordinate 1,532,338,112, forward strand.
CATGGGAAAGGGAAGGATAGGCTAGTTAGGGGTTAAGGGTTGGATTTTAAGGGTGCTATAAAGGTGTCAGGAAGGGCCTGTCTGGCCTCTTCATGACTCCTAGACACCACTGGAAGGGTTTAATTTAATCAGGACCACCCACCCACTCTTCGTGGTTGAGGTCTATGGTGGTGAGGTTTTCTACAGCATGTTGCCAATATAAGGCAGGTTGCAGAGCGCATGTGGTATTTTGTGGGTGGTGAATCGCATGCGACATATCCACCCCTCGGGTGGGAGGAAAGGAGCACTTGTGACTGAAGACGGTGAGCGGGATGTGCTGATCAGGTCAAAGATTTTTATTGGAGGATGTATGGTCGGGCGACTGAGGGAGTGACTGGGTAAGTGGGATGAGGCCAATGAGTGACAGGGGAAGAATGAAGCATGGCATCAGGGCTTTGCATTGGAAAGTGATGTGAGGTGGGAATGGACAGGGAGGATCATATTAATGTCATATTTAAGAAGTTTGAGGTTATTGCTAAAGTTAATAAGTTGAGTAACTGTTGCAACCCTGTCATAATAAATGGCCTTTTACACTAAACTAATGACGTAGCGTGCGTATTTATTGCACGAGGCTGATCCATTTCTGTTTCAGTGAAGAGGGAACGTGCAAAGAATGTGAAACGAGGGTGTGAGTGCGCTTATTGCTCGAACATTTGTGATGCGTTTGCATATTGCTGCGAAGAACTCTATTCATTCTAATAAGCCAGGAGAAAATGAAAAAGATTTTTCTCACTTAAATTGGCGAAAAATATGCTGAATTTCTTGAGAAGTGTTGCTTCCTCTTTCCTCAATGCTAACTACTAAACACAAAGTTTTAATTTATGGAAGCAAATGAAAGTGGAGACCGGTCAAACCTCAGAGCCAAATGCAGGGTTCTTAGCTAGAAGCAGAGCCATTGATAGCGACATCTGTTGAGTCAGAAAATGTGTGTATGTCATAGAGTCCTCACAGGAGTCTTTTTTGCAAACTGTTGTGAAGCCAGAAAGAAGGGGCTGTGGTCGTTAGTAATTGTGAGACCCTTGTGATCTCATTCCAAGTTCTTTATTAACTCCACAGGGAGATACCGAGGCCGAAATTGACAATGCAAGCTGACATTTCCCCATGAGTTAACAAGGATTGCAGTGTATTTACCCCAGATAGGAGATTACCATGAAAACCCCATTAATACCAAGTCCATGTCTGCTTGCCTGTACCCCTTCGTAAGATATAACAAACTCAAATCCACAACCATTTGCCACCTTGTAAACAGGAGTATAACTTTAGGGGGGGTGTTTAGGGTGTTACACCCAACTATTGAATATATTTTGTGATAAATAGGTGGGTACGGGTGCTTTCAGTCAGGTATGGTAAGGTGTCTGTCAGATTTCACCGGGAACTTTTATACATAATCTCTCCCTCTCTCTGTTTGGAAAGACTTCAAAAATGTTGGTTATGTCACAAAAGAATGTGTTTTCTTCCACTTAGTACCCCTACCAATCCACATTCCTATCCCTTTCCACTGCCCTTTGAGCCCCTCTTATGCACCCTGCTTGTCGTATAATGTATTTTAACATTATGGGCCAGCGTGATTGTTGGGAAATCTGAAGCAGTGGTAAGGGAGGATTCTTTCGTCTTTGGCTAGGGGGAGCTTCTACTTACCTCATGCTTAAGGATGCAGACCGGTGGGGCCAGGCACTGCAGCTGTCTGCAGCTCAGCAGATGATTCTGGGTGCAGTGTCTCTGGACCCATAATTATCAGGTCTGGAGTTTTATTGATCCAAAGATTAAGGACCTAGAAACACCGGGAGACTTATAGTGGCCCGGAGAAGTAACCCTAGGAGGGCTAGACCCGTGACTGATTTTTAACATAGCCACTGCTCAGTAGATAAGCTACACTTAGATTCATTGTATATACAAGTATATTTCTGAATATTGTGAAAATCTGTTGCGTATCTGTCCCTCTACGGCCTACGTTGAACTCTCCTGATCTAGTCTAACAGTGTTTGCACGCTTCATTTGAAGGCAGCAAGTGTGCTGAAGATATATATACATATATGTCTATATATGTTGCGATGGGGGCCAGCTTCTCACCCAGCTATGCCTGTTTATTTATGGGTTGTTGGGAGGAGCTGGTCCTCAAAAGACAATTAAACATATATACAAGAACAACTTTGTATCATGGCTTAAATTTATTGATGACTTGTTCATTATATGACACGGAAAACGAAGCCCCGAGAGTTTGTTGAACTTATGAACAACAATGATGCACATTTTACACTTCACTTCTAGTATTAGTGATAAGAGTGTAACCTTTTTGGATGTACAAATCAAAATAGTTAATAACACATCATTGTATCGTAAAGACACGGCAGGAAATACTATGCTGCATGCGTCGAGCGCACATCCTCTGCATTTAATACAAAGCATCCCGTACGGGGAGATGCTTCGTATTCGCAGAATATGTAGTGAGGAGCAGGATTTGAAAACAAAACAGTTGGAAAGCAAGAGGCATTTTTTAGACAGGGGTTACAAAGCATCAACCATTGAAACTGCTATAATTAAATCAAGGAAGCGCGCTAGAGAAGATCTTTTGCAGAACAATAAAAAGTCCCAGATAGCATGCAGTGACATAGTGGGGGCATCCAAGGAGCCTACTAGGCTCATCCTGACATATTCCAAACTGGAATAGCAGTTGAGAGCCATCATAAGACACAATTGGCCAATAGTTCGTGATGATCCGATAATCGGGGATTTACTCCCTAAGCATCCGGCTATAACCTATAGGAGAACAGCATCAATGCCCAATGCATTAGTAACAAGCATTGGCATAGCCAATAGGTCTCGCCTTTGGGATCTTATAAGTGTTTAGTTATCCAGCACAATATCCTTGGTGCAACAACAACTGTTGCATGGCTAAACACTTATAAGGTCCCAAAGGCGAGACCTATTGGCTATGCCAATGCTTGTTTATTTTTTTAGTTGGTCAATGGGTGATGCAGCCTAAAGTATTGTAAAAAATGTCTTTTTTAGCCAAGTAGAAAATACTGACAAATGGATGAGAGAGGAAATTCTCCACGAAGTCCACCAAGATTATTTTGAATTAAAAAAAATAAAGATGCCACTTTATGGCATAGATTCTTGTGGCCTTTAGTTTTGAATACTTTGCCGCTGCCTCTCTTCGTCGAGTCCTGAGAGTATCTCTCCCCTGCTGTTTCATCACCTGATCCCAACGAAAAATATTTCGCCCACTGAAATCTTAATCCATGTTGAAAGAAACTGGACTACGTCCTTGCCGTTCTGCCTTCTTCTAAATCTAGCAGATGCCGTTATTGATAACTTTTTACGCTGTATTTTTGCCGTGTCTGATCACTGCCAATAATGGGTGTCCCTATTATCCAGAGCAATAGTAATCAATTTACTGACCTCGAAAGAATGGAAGGCCAAGTGTGTCTTGATGGAATTCGACCTTCTTGTCACAGAAGTTGTCTGTTACAAGCATGTAAGTAATTGTCAGGAAAGTGTTTGGTTTGGAATCGGCCACTGCGGTGCTGTGTATTTTCTGACGGGTGACAATTGATTGTGCCATATATACAAAAAGTATTATTAAAAATAATTCACAGTGGGGCTCTCCGTATGTTCTTTGTCCTGTTTGATGGTATACAAGCGCACTTAGGATAATTATCGCCGGCTAGCGTGGATTTTTATCGCTGAGATAGCGTGCTATTAGCAACGCTTATCTCAAAATCGATAAAAATCCTAGCGCTAACTGCAAAACGTGCGATTATCGCTGGAAACCCAGCGATAATCCCACGAAGTTTGGCGATAGCTTGCTGATAGGGCCTCACATACTTAACCATGATATCCACCTTCCATAGGATATCATGTCTAAGTCAGTTTCAAAGCAGGCGTAAGAAAGTAGCGATAACAGGGGTTATCGCTACTTTTCTTGTCGCTATGCTGCTTTGCGTGAGGCTTGATAATAGGAGAAATGTCGCTTAGCGGCATTTCTCCCGTTATCCTGGGGAGGAACGCCCACTTTGCATCTCATTAGAGATGCAAAGATGGGCGTTAAGGGAAATGCCGATAAGGCAAGGTTTCACGCGATAGCATGACCTTGCTGATAAGGCGATAAAATTATTGCTGCTTTTCGTCCGAAAACGGATGCAAAAGCGCCTATAATTTTTTATCGTCCTCTTGCTGATATGCCCCCAAGTTCGCCCAGCACAGTGCATAGCACTAGTGACATTGCAGGATTTAATAGGAGAGATAGAGGCTATCCCCCCCCCCATCCCCGCCCTCCTATACACACCAACCCACGTTCCTGTGTGCAGGTCCTGGAGAGAAAGCTTTAGAAATTAAAATCGCTGCTTCTGCCTGGACTGCACCAATAACTGGTCAGACATCTCCCCGGTAAAGGGTCTAGAGGGCATGCCATCTGTCGCCACGTCCATTTCCTTACAGAGCAGCGAGTTTTGCAGATGCTCAAACGGGTTGGTTACTATTAGTGAATTTTATTGCCACTGACCTGACAGACAGCAAGGCCAGTTATACGGTTGATCGGATAGAATCATGAAGGGATCTAGAGGGAATTCCGACGGTGGCAGAAGGATTTTCTGTTCTTATGTTTTTACTGTATTGCAGTTATCTGAAACTTTCTGAAATGTATGGCAGGGCTGATGAGCTCTATAAACATTCATAATTTAACAGCAGTTTACGCATTCATAGATTTAGAAAGAGCCGCAGAGGAAGTCGGCTCAAGAGGTAAATAGTGGGGTGTAGCAAAGCTGACCTCCCACAGAGGCTGCCTTTGAGAGCGCCTCTAACATATGCAGTGGCAATGAGAGAAAAGGAATTTTGACTCTTTCAACCTTGTGTCTCGCGCTGAAGAGCAGCCCTGTTTTATCTGATGCTGCCCGATGTGCAGGCGCTGTCTATGACTGCCACCTGTCCCTGTGTCCTACATGGCACCTTGGGATTGTCCGTGCTTTGTGGTCGACAGCGATGCGCGCAGTGCGATTTCGGAGTCCGTCTGTACTGTGGTAAAAGAGAAACTGCAAGTCCCAGAATGCATCAGCTGCTGGAAGACTGGCTGAAGGCCTCAAGTGTTGGTGTATGCCCTCTACGATGGGTCAGTGTGGGTGGGGACTAATGCGTAAAGTTTGGCACATCTAAGTGTGTGAGGGGGGTATAGCTACGATTGGTGTAGTGGCACTGGAGACCAGAGTCCTGAGGGGGTGATTGAACTTTGAGAATTGCGTTATTCTACTACCCCAACAACAGTCAAACTGGAGTTTTCTTGTTTGCAACCAGGGTCCATGGCATACCTGCTACTCTACTATTCTTTCTTCTTAAAAACAATGAGTCAGCCCTCTGCAGAAGTCACGGTGTCTGCGAGGTCCCACTGCCTTCCCTCTACTACCGTGTTGTTTTAAAAAAAGCAGCCGGCACCTTGTTTCAAGCAGAAAACAACACACAATTGTATTGCTCTGCTGCCTAATAAAATGCCGGGAAGAGCTCTGCCATATTTTACATAACGCGCCGAAGTTCCTCTCACATTGCCAAACATGCCATGCCATTGAGCCCAGTCTCCGAGGCAGTGACGAGGATTGCATGAGTCAGGGTCACACGCGGCACAGCGAGACTCCACGCATTGAAAGTTCATCATCACACACACGCCGAGCGATCCTTGCAGGAGTCGCTCATGTTTTCCTTTCCCTGAATCAGTAGCCCCGCATTCTCATATAGCACTTGGACTTGGCCCACCCTCCTGTTGTGAAAGTGCCCGTTCTGCAGCCGGCTCGCGCTTGGTAACAGGCACCCCTCTGGTTTGTGAGTGTCCAAGAATGGCAGCTGGTGCCAGGCTGGACAGCTCCCAAAACCTGAACACATCAACAGCAGATACCCAGAGCGCATCGATAACTGCAAAAAAAAAAAAACTACCGCACACGCCTCACGCAAGTAGGGGGTGGGGGGGAGTGCGGCCGAGACCAGGCAGCGTTTGCCTTGCGGGAGCGAGCGCGATAATTGCTAACACTTGCTAACACATGGCGCCGCTCGCTCCCGCAAGGAAATCACCAAACGTGCATGCGTTGCCATTCAAAGCAATGCAACGCGTGCACGTTTTTGCCTGCAAAACCGGACCGATTTCTAAAGGTCTTTTTCCTATGCAGCGCATGCGCGCTGCTTAGGCGAGACCTAAAAGAAGCCCTGAAGAGCAAGATCAGGGGGGATGGCTGGTAGCAAGAAAAGGCTTCTATAAATGCTCCAGCTGCCAAACATGCCAATATGGCTCCAACATAACGACATATTATACTGCTTTTAGCGACAGGGTACAAGATATAAAACAGCATTTTACATGCCGGACAGATTATGCAATCTATGTTTTGCAATGCAGTTGTAATTTAGCATAAATAGGAAGCACTAAATTATCTGTTCACAAGCGCATTCTACAACATATCAGGGCTATTAATAATAATGACCCTAGTTACCCCGTAGCACGACATTTTAAGACGCATCATGACAGCAGCTTGCAACATTTTAAATATTTTGTTATTGATGCTGTCCCACCTCAAAAAAGAGGTGGAAATCGTGAATTAATATTGAGGCGCCTGGAACCCAGATATATTCTGGAATTTGACACTAAATATCCTGGGGGACTTAACACAAGTGAGGACTTGTACACTTATCTGGACTAAGGTGTTATTATGTTAATCTGGTTTTAAAAACTGCACAGATTCCAACTGTAATCTGAGCTGCTAATATGAATTTGAATCTGAACTACTTTCTTAATACTATTAGTGTTTTTAAATAATTTATTTTTTGGAAAACCTAATATGTATTGCACATCACCTCAAGGAATTTAATAACAACTTTTAGAAGGAATTTTTTATGGTGAATTTTAGTAATTGAATTGTATTTATTGATATTTTTATGTATTTAATATTTATATACATATTTATATTTGTTTTAGTACAATAGTGGGAATCAATTACTTGTGAAATGTAACCAATAGATAGGAAAATAATCTCTTCCTTTTTGCCCTTACCTCTGCACTTGCTGTCATTATAATCCCTTTGTTTTGAACTACCAAGACCGTATTGATTAGAACATTAGTCCTAAATAAGTGGTTTGGACAAGACAATTATGAAATGATTTTAAATAGTTTTTTGCACCGGCACTTTGTATTTTAGCCCTTCATGGGTATTTATGTATAATTATATTTAGGGCATCTTTTTAAGTGTTTCAATCTATAGACATGACATAGGACCGATGCGGGTTTTGCATTTAAGCAATACATTTTCAAGAATCATTAGATTATGAGAATACATAGCATTTGGAATCTACTTTTATGTTATGATACCAAATCAAGTGTAAAAATACAAGAGTGAATAACATTTTATGAATAAACCCTTTAAACTCTATTCACATTATGCATTTATGCTAATATTATTTTTTGAACTATTCAAATGTCGAAATGTAATTTCTTCTATGTCTATTTATTCTGATTGCACACTGTCACTTTAAAATGGTGAATCACAGTAGGTAACACTGTCATGTGATTAAGGCAGGTGAGCTGCCGAAACACGTCATGGCGGAGCTATTTTCTGAGCAATAAAAGAAAATAGCACTTACTTTGGGTCCACTCTCATTTGTCTCCTGTGGATGGGGTCATGTTGAAGAGCGAGGTTCTTCATATATATATATATATATATATATATATATATATATATACATATATATATATATATATATATATATATATATATATATATATATATATATATATATATATATATATATATATATATATGTATATATATATATATATATATATAAAGTCCAAATCCCCACTCAGTCATCAAAGAAGGGTCTGACACAGCCGGGTTGAAATCGAGAGGATTTATTCAGGGTAGCTTCACAGCGCAAGTAGGTAACAATTCGGCAGACGCGTTTCAGCGGCTCGGCTTTCCTCAGTGCCTGTTACGAATGGCAGGTCCTCGCACCTGGTGGCCATTTAGGTGTTCCCTCGGCCACTCCCCCTCCATCAAGGCTCCTCCTCTGCCACAACGATAGTTCAATTCGCGCTGAAAGGACAGGCTGATGTATACTGGGAAATGAAGTCCGTGTGCGGTTCCCCCTTAAGTAAGCAGGAAAACCAAACACCCGGTGGTGTCCCATCACTGTGGCCCGGACTTCACTCCACCACGGCTTCCTGTCTTGATAAGTATCCTTGCTGAGACCCCTCAATTGTCCCTCGCAGAAAATGCTGCTCCTCTCTCCCCACGCAATGATGTTTGCACACAGTGGTGCTTTCGTCTGCGCGGGGGGGCGACGCGTTTTGCATTTGAAATACAAAAGTCCACTCAAACTGCTGGCCAACACGTAGCTCCAGACCGAGAGGGCGTGTCAGATGAGCCAGTGCCTGCAAAACTGGCGTAACACAAAGTCCAAATCCCCACTCAGTCATCAAAGAAGGGTCTGACACAGCCGGGTTGAAATCGAGAGGATTTATTCAGGGTAGCTTCACAGCGCAAGTAGGTAACAATTCGGCAGACGCGTTTCAGCGGCTCGGCTTTCCTCAGTGCCTGTTACGAATGGCAGGTCCTCGCACCTGGTGGCCATTTAGGTGTTCCCTCGGCCACTCCCCCTCCATCGAGGCTCCTCCTCTGCCACAACGATAGTTCAATTCGCGCTGAAAGGACAGGCTGATGTATACTGGGAAATGAAGTCCGTGCGCGGTTCCCCCTTAAGTAAGCAGGAAAACCAAACACCCGGTGGTGTCCCATCACTGTGGCCCGGACTTCACTCCACCACGGCTTCCTGTCTTGATAAGTATCCTTGCTGAGACCCCTCAATTGTCCCTCGCAGAAAATGCTGCTCCTCTCTCCCCACGCAATGATGTTTGCACACAGTGGTGCTTTCGTCTGTGCGGGGGGCGACGCGTTTTGCATTTGAAATACAAAAGTCCACTCAAACTGCTGGCCAACACGTAGCTCCAGACCGAGAGGGCGTGTCATATGAGCCAGTGCCTGCAAAACTGGCGTAACACAAAGTCCAAATCCCCACTCAGTCATCAAAGAAGGGTCTGACACAGCCGGGTTGAAATCGAGAGGATTTATTCAGGGCAGCTTCACAGCGCAAGTAGGTAACAATTCGGCAGACGCGTTTCAGCGGCTCGGCTTTCCTCAGTGCCTGTTACGAATGGCAGGTCCTCGCACCTGGTGGCCATTTAGGTGTTCCCTCGGCCACTCCCCCTCCATCGAGGCTCCTCCTCTGCCACAACGATAGTTCAATTCGCGCTGAAAGGACAGGCTGATGTATACTGGGAAATGAAGTCCGTGTGCGGTTCCCCCTTAAGTAAGCAGGAAAACCAAACACCCGGTGGTGTCCCATCACTGTGGACCGGACTTCACTCCACCACGGCTTCCTGTCTTGATAAGTATCCTTGCTGAGACCCCTCAATTGTCCCTCGCAGAAAATGCTGCTCCTCTCTCCCCACGCAATGATGTTTGCACACAGTGGTGCTTTCGTCTGCGCGGGGGGGCGACGCGTTTTGCATTTGAAATACAAAAGTCCACTCAAACTGCTGGCCAACACGTAGCTCCAGACCGAGAGGGCGTGTCAGATGAGCCAGTGCCTGCAAAACTGGCGTAACACAAAGTCCAAATCCCCACTCAGTCATCAAAGAAGGGTCTGACACAGCCGGGTTGAAATCGAGAGGATTTATTCAGGGTAGCTTCACAGCGCAAGTAGGTAACAATTCGGCAGACGCGTTTCAGCGGCTCGGCTTTCCTCAGTGCCTGTTACGAATGGCAGGTCCTCGCACCTGGTGGCCATTTAGGTGTTCCCTCGGCCACTCCCCCTCCATCGAGGCTCCTCCTCTGCCACAACGATAGTTCAATTCGCGCTGAAAGGACAGGCTGATGTATACTGGGAAATGAAGTCCGTGTGCGGTTCCCCCTTAAGTAAGCAGGAAAACCAAACACCCGGTGGTGTCCCATCACTGTGGCCCGGACTTCACTCCACCACGGCTTCCTGTCTTGATAAGTATCCTTGCTGAGACCCCTCAATTGTCCCTCGCAGAAAATGCTGCTCCTCTCTCCCCACGCAATGATGTTTGCACACAGTGGTGCTTTCGTCTGCGCGGGGGGGCGACGCGTTTTGCATTTGAAATACAAAAGTCCACTCAAACTGCTGGCCAACACGTAGCTCCAGACCGAGAGGGCGTGTCAGATGAGCCAGTGCCTGCAAAACTGGCGTAACACAAAGTTCAAATCCCCACTCAGTCATCAAAGAAGGGTCTGACACAGCCGGGTTGAAATCGAGAGGATTTATTCAGGGTAGCTTCACAGCGCAAGTAGGTAACAATTCGGCAGACGCGTTTCAGCGGCTCGGCTTTCCTCAGTGCCTGTTACGAATGGCAGGTCCTCGCACCTGGTGGCCATTTAGGTGTTCCCTCGGCCACTCCCCCTCCATCGAGGCTCCTCCTCTGCCACAACGATAGTTCAATTCGCGCTGAAAGGACAGGCTGATGTATACTGGGAAATGAAGTCCGTGTGCGGTTCCCCCTTAAGTAAGCAGGGAAACCAAACACCCGGTGGTGTCCCATCACTGTGGCCCGGACTTCACTCCACCACGGCTTCCTGTCTTGATAAGTATCCTTGCTGAGACCCCTCAATTGTCCCTCGCAGAAAATGCTGCTCCTCTCTCCCCACGCAATGATGTATGCACACAGTGGTGCTTTCGTCTGCGCGGGGGGGCGGCGCGTTTTGCATTTAAAATACAAAAGTCCACTCAAACTGCTGGCCAACACGTAGCTCCAGACCGAGAGGGCGTGTCAGATGAGCCAGTGCCTGCAAAACTGGCGTAACACAAAGTCCAAATCCCCACTCAGTCATCAAAGAAGGGTCTGACACAGCTGGGTTGGAATCGAGAGGATTTATTCAGGGTAGCTTCACAGCGCAAGTAGGTAACAATTCGGCAGACGCGTTTCAGCGGCTCGGCTTTCCTCAGTGCCTGTTACGAATGGCAGGTCCTCGCACCTGGTGGCCATTTAGGTGTTCCCTCGGCCACTCCCCCTCCATCGAGGCTCCTCCTCTGCCACAACGATAGTTCAATTCGCGCTGAAAGGACAGGCTGATGTATACTGGGAAATGAAGTCCGTGTGCGGTTCCCCCTTAAGTAAGCAGGAAAACCAAACACCCGGTGGTGTCCCATCACTGTGGCCCGGACTTCACTCCACCACGGCTTCCTGTCTTGATAAGTATCCTTGCTGAGACCCCTCAATTGTCCCTCGCAGAAAATGCTGCTCCTCTCTCCCCACGCAATGATGTTTGCACACAGTGGTGCTTTCGTCTGCGCGGGGGGGCGACGCGTTTTGCATTTGAAATACAAAAGTCCACTCAAACTGCTGGCCAACACGTAGCTCCAGACCGAGAGGGCGTGTCAGATGAGCCAGTGCCTGCAAAACTGGCGTAACACAAAGTCCAAATCCCCACTCAGTCATCAAAGAAGGGTCTGACACAGCCGGGTTGAAATCGAGAGGATTTATTCAGGGTAGCTTCACAGCGCAAGTAGGTAACAATTCGGCAGACGCGTTTCAGCGGCTCGGCTTTCCTCAGTGCCTGTTACGAATGGCAGGTCCTCGCACCTGGTGGCCATTTAGGTGTTCCCTCGGCCACTCCCCCTCCATCGAGGCTCCTCCTCTGCCACAACGATAGTTCAATTCGCGCTGAAAGGACAGGCTGATGTATACTGGGAAATGAAGTCCGTGTGCGGTTCCCCCTTAAGTAAGCAGGAAAACCAAACACCCGGTGGTGTCCCATCACTGTGGCCCGGACTTCACTCCACCACGGCTTCCTGTCTTGATAAGTATCCTTGCTGAGACCCCTCAATTGTCCCTCGCAGAAAATGCTGCTCCTCTCTCCCCACGCAATGATGTTTGCACACAGTGGTGCTTTCGTCTGCGCGGGGGGGCGGCGCGTTTTGCATTTGAAATACAAAAGTCCGCTCAAACTGCTGGCCAACACGTAGCTCCAGACCGAGAGGGCGTGTCAGATGAGCCAGTGCCTGCAAAACTGGCGTAACACAAAGTCCAAATCCCCACTCAGTCATCAAAGAAGGGTCTGACACAGCTGGGTTGAAATCGAGAGGATTTATTCAGGGTAGCTTCACAGCGCAAGTAGGTAACAATTCGGCAGACGCGTTTCAGCGGCTCGGCTTTCCTCAGTGCCTGTTACGAATGGCAGGTCCTCGCACCTGGTGGCCATTTAGGTGTTCCCTCGGCCACTCCCCCTCCATCGAGGCTCCTCCTCTGCCACAACGATAGTTCAATTCGCGCTGAAAGGACAGGCTGATGTATACTGGGAAATGTAGTCCGTGTGCAGTTCCCCCTTAAGTAAGCAGGAAAACCAAACACCCGGTGGTGTCCCATCACTGTGGCCCGGACTTCACTCCACCACGGCTTCCTGTCTTGATAAGTATCCTTGCTGAGGCCCCTCAATTGTCCCTCGCAGAAAATGCTGCTCCTCTCTCCCCACGCAATGATGTTTGCACACAGTGGTGCTTTCGTCTGCGCGGGGGGGCGACGCGTTTTGCATTTGAAATACAAAAGTCCACTCAAACTGCTGGCCAACACGTAGCTCCAGACCGAGAGGGCGTGTCAGATGAGCCAGTGCCTGCAAAACTGGCGTAACACAAAGTCCAAATCCCCACTCAGTCATCAAAGAAGGGTCTGACACAGCCGGGTTGAAATCGAGAGGATTTATTCAGGGTAGCTTCACAGCGCAAGTAGGTAACAATTCGGCAGACGCGTTTCAGCGGCTCGGCTTTCCTCAGTGCCTGTTACAAATGGCAGGTCCTCGCACCTGGTGGCCATTTAGGTGTTCCCTCGGCCACTCCCCCTCCATCGAGGCTCCTCTTCTGCCACAACGATAGTTCAATTCGCGCTGAAAGGACAGGCTGATGTATACTGGGAAATGAAAGTTCCCCCTTAAAGTAAGCAGGAAAACCAAACACCCGGTGGTGTCCCATCACTGTGGCCCGGACTTCACTCCACCACGGCTTCCTGTCTTGATAAGTATCCTTGCTGAGACCCCTCAATTGTCCCTCGCAGAAAATGCTGCTCCTCTCTCCCCACGCAATGATGTTTGCACACAGTGGTGCTTTCGTCTGCGCGGGGGGGCGACGCGTTTTGCATTTGAAATACAAAAGTCCACTCAAACTGCTGGCCAACACGTAGCTCCAGACCAAGAGGGCGTGCCAGGGAGCGCGTTTGCAGAGTGGTGTAAGGAGGGGGCATGGCCTCCGGCACGATCCCTTCTGTTTTTTAATACTTCTTTTTAGAAGGGGGCTGTGTAGCCCAACTTGTTTTTCTATTTTTTTGGCCCTGGGGACCCCATCCCCCAGGGCCTGCCCCCAATTATCATTTATAAAAAAAAAAAATCGGGAAGGGGGCTGCGTGGCCCCTCTCCCGAGGCCATAAATTGCCCCGGGGACCCCATCCCCCGGGGCATGTCCCTTTTTTGTTTTAATTTTTGGATTTTTTATGGAGGGGGGCCGGCCATTGTTTCTTTATTTTACATTTTTTAATGGTGGAGGGGGGCCGCGTGGCCCCCCTCCCAGCCCACTTATGGCCCCGGGGACCCCATCCCCCGGGGCCTAGCCTCCTCTGGGGGCCGTGGGGGGTCCCTAATCCCCCCACGGTCCCAGCCGGCTCCCCACGTCCTGCGGGAGCCGGCATTGCTTTTCCACATGGGGAGCAGCTAACATGCTGCTCCCAATGTGGAAAAGCAATCTGCTTCGCTCCCGCCCTGTCATTGCAAACTACAGTGTCCCGGAGATGGGCACCCTGGGACACTGCAGGAGCCGGACCTGGGGGGTGGCGGTCCCCAGGGCCTATTCAAGGCTCCAGGAGGGGGGCTGCGTGGCCCCCTCCCACATTGACAAGTTTCCCCGGGGGTGGCGGTCCCCGGGGCTGGGGGGGCCTGAGAGCCCCATCCCAAATTATTTCAAACCCCGAGGGGTGGCGGTCCCCGGGGCTGGAGTGGCTGCGAGCCCACCCACCCATTTTCAAGAAGCCCCGGGGGTGGCGGTCCCCGGGGCTGTGGGGGGGGGCCGTGAGCCCCCCAGCATATACTATCTTCGAGCCCCGGGGGGGTGGTGGTCCCCGGGGCAGTGTGGGGGGGATTGGGGCCCGTGTTTCGGCTAACGCCTTCATCGATGTTACCAGGCGTGCTGGAAAGTGACATTTTTAAAGCTTAAAAAATGGTAAACATAGTTTATGGCCACGGCAGTGTGCAAGTGTTCTGGTGACGCCATCTTGGAGTGGTGTAGTTCTTAGAATTTCAGTATGATATGAGTATGTGATACACAATAACAAGCATAATATTGCCCTGAATGGCTAAAAAATAATAACAATGAGTTTCATAACCATACATCAATGTATCAGTGTTATACCAGATTGTCATTCAAAGTGCTGTGTGCCTATCATTATAATTATGAGCGCCATCTTAACATGGTAAATTTCATTGTGATCTAAGGAAATGATGTTAAAAATAAATGTTATAAATTCATGTGGCTCCCCTTTGATCCTTAATTCATTCCATCGTAGCGTATGGACCTCATGCGTGTTGCGCTTAAGCTCAAACAGAATTCGCTCGTGGAATGTCTCCACATGCGAGATCTACCCAAGTGGGTCAAAGTACTGTGTTTTAGATGTATATATATATATATATATATGTACATATATATATATATATATATATATATATATATATATATATATATATATATATATATATATATATATATATATATATATCAACCCAAGTTCCTCCTTAGCGTTCCCAATCCGTAGAGGGGTGGCGCGAGACCGGCGGAGAACCGGTAAATCAATATGTCGAAAAACGGGATTCCACTCGTGCTCTCAAGAAACTTCTGACACAGTAAACCAGGTACTAGATCATATCCAAGTGGGGGTTTATTATCTTCATAAACCCACCGTGACGCGTTTCGCCACCGTGGTGGCTTGTTCACACAGTGATATTCAATAAAGATTCCTGTACATATACTTCCGTATTGGTAGTCAATAAACATAGTGAAAGGACACCGTTAGTTCTACAGGTAGCTTTGGGCGCCATCTTATAACATCTTAACATAATGGAATCTTATGCATAAATGTTCTTGAACATGCTTATTACATTGTATATTCATGGTTGTTAATCTAAACATGTAAAAAATGTCCCGTACACATTCGTAAGAAAGCGTTATGGATTTCTATAAGGTTCCGCTCAAGATTCCCTAATCGTGGGTAATACTCTCATAGTGAGTGCGCAACTGTGTATGTGCTGAACTATGTGAGTAATAAAGCTCTCGATTGCACTTGACATCACAAATGCATCTTACAAGTGATCATCGAATGTCTGAAATATTGTGTACCACCCTTGTTAGTGGGTGTAGCGCTCTCCTTCAATTAATGTGTTACTCGAGTGGAAAAATCATGAGATAAACATAGTGAAAGGACACCATTAATTCTACAGGTAGCTTTGGGCGCCATCTTATAACATCTTAACGTAATGGAATCTTATGCATAAATGTTCTTGAACATGCTTATTACATTGTACATTCATGGTTGTTAATCTAAACATGTAAAAAATGTCCCGTACACATTCGTAAGAAAGCGTTATGGATTTCTATAAGGTTCCGCTCAAGATTCCCTAATCGTGGGTAATACTCTCATAGTGGGTGCGCAATTGTGTATGTGCTGAACTATGTGAGTAATAAAGCTCTCGATTGCACTTGACATCATAAATGCATCTTGCAAGTGATCATCGAATGTCTGAAATATTGTGTACCACCCTTGTTAGTGGGTGTAGCGCTCTCCTTCAAATAATGCGTTACTCGAGAGGAAAAATCATGAAATACCCTGGCTAGTGGGTGTAACGCTGTCTCTCATATAAGATGGCTAGTTTGTACAAACATGTAAATAGATCGCGATTGTAAACAGATATGTATAAATGCTACCCATAATGAGGGTAACAACACACGCTTGATTATGACGTATAATGGTAATTCTACCCAGATACGTAAGGTGATCAACCGTCATTGGAACATACTAAGAAATGATCCCATAGTTGGCAAGTCGTTATCAGAAAGACCCAGCATAACATACAGAAAGGGCCGCAGCCTCAGAGATTCTTTTGTGCATAGCGATCTAACAACTAATGTTGAAGGGAGGGGTTTAGATTTAAAAGGCTTCTATCCGTGCGGCCACTGCAAGGCATGCAGCAACAGCAAAATGGTGAAAGAATTCTGGAACACGAGCACCAACACCATGATCACCATTTCTCAATTTCTCACCTGTGCTAGCACTTTTGTCATCTATGTGTTGGAGTGCCCGTGCAAACTACGTTATGTGGGCAGTACAACACATATGGCAAAAAAGCGTGTACTTGAACACATGCGGGCTATCACCAACAACGACAAACAATATCCGATAGCCCGCCATTTTGCCAGTCACCATTATTCAGACTACAAAAAGCTAAGGTATTATGCAATTGAACAGGTTCTACCTAAAGTGAGAGGTGGAAATCGCGTGCTAAGACTCAGGCAACGAGAATCAAGACACATCATAGGTATGTGCACCCTCTTTCCAGAAGGCCATAACTTGGATGAAGAAATGGCCATTCACTTACAAGAGGAATGAGAGCTGCATAACACTATGCGTTTAACTTACGAGTTATGACTCTCATCACTATATGACTACACCGCAAAACACTGTACATATGCATCATACCTATGTTGTTTACTGTTCTATGTTTTATGTTTTATGCTTTTATCTGTTATCCTATAATGTGAGCTGGTAGGTCTTTGTCTGACAATACCTCATCAACTTGACAACTATATTTCTATTTCCCACAGGAGGAAAGGAAGGGAATTGTCATCTAAGGTGCCAACGCGATCCCTACCCTTTCTTCAGATCATCCTGCAGTTACAACACGGAGATAAGATTTTAACATCCACTTTTAATTTGATTATGTTATTGGGAAATCAGAGTTTACTCTTAGTAGTAGGGGGTATTAAATTAGATGCCGGTTTATTTGTGACCTTCCATTTACAGTGTACCAAGGGACTTATGGGTAGCATTTATATATATCTGTTTACAATCGCGATCTATTTACATGTTTGTACAAACTAGCCATCTTATATGAGAGACAGCGTTACACCCACTAGCCAGGGTATTTCATGATTTTTCCTCTCGAGTAACGCATTATTTGAAGGAGAGCGCTACACCCACTAACAAGGGTGGTACACAATATTTCAGACATTCGATGATCACTTGCAAGATGCATTTATGATGTCAAGTGCAATCGAGAGCTTTATTACTCACATAGTTCAGCACATACACAATTGCGCACCCACTATGAGAGTATTACCCACGATTAGGGAATCTTGAGCGGAACCTTATAGAAATCCATAACGCTTTCTTACGAATGTGTACGGGACATTTTTTACATGTTTAGATTAACAACCATGAATGTACAATGTAATAAGCATGTTCAAGACCATTTATGCATAAGATTCCATTACGTTAAGATGTTATAAGATGGCGCCCAAAGCTACCTGTAGAATTAATGGTGTCCTTTCACTATGTTTATCTCATGATTTTTCCACTCGAGTAACACATTAATTGAAGGAGAGCGCTACACCCACTAACAAGGGTGGTACACAATATTTCAGACATTCGATGATCACTTGTAAGATGCATTTGTGATGTCAAGTGCAATCGAGAGCTTTATTACTCACATAGTTCAGCACATACACAGTTGCGCACTCACTATGAGAGTATTACCCACGATTAGGGAATCTTGAGCGGAACCTTATAGAAATCCATAACGCTTTCTTACGAATGTGTACGGGACATTTTTTACATGTTTAGATTAACAACCATGAATATACAATGTAATAAGCATGTTCAAGAACATTTATGCATAAGATTCCATTATGTTAAGATGTTATAAGATGGCGCCCAAAGCTACCTGTAGAACTAACGGTGTCCTTTCACTATGTTTATTGACTACCAATACGGAAGTATATGTACAGGCATCTTTATTGAATATCACTGTGTGAACAAGCCACCACGGTGGCGAAACGCGTCACGGTGGGTTTATGAAGATAATAAACCCCCACTTGGATATGATCTAGTACCTGGTTTACTGTGTCAGAAGTTTCTTGAGAGTACGAGTGGAATCCCGTTTTTCGACATATATATATATATATATATATATATATATATATATATATATATATATATATATATATATATATATATATATATATATATATATACATCTAATTTAACCCATATAAAGTATCATGTGCTTTCAATTTTATGGAGTCTACTGTTCCTCAATCTTGCCCTGTGTGGGCTGATGTTGAAATTCCACCAATTGCATGGATGTACATATATTCCCTATTCACTCATTACTTATATATGATCTCATGCTGTATTGTATGTAAGTGTATCATACAAAGTCTTCATCATTTATAAGAGAGAACTGTCTGGCAAACCCCTATTGGCCACCAAAAAAACATTCTTAAATGTGGACATTGGACAAACTTAATTGTGCTGTAGATATGCTTTCAGTTTCCGAGATGAAATGCTAGTTCTGCCCCACTATTCATTCCTAGCTGGGCCTAGGTTTTATAGGTCAATGATATATCTGGATTCCAGCCTTTCGGAGTCTCAAAACTCTGTCTCACCCCCTGACATTCACAGGCACATGGTCAATCCCATAGTATTGTAGGAGGTCCCTATTGCTCTGATGCATATTTTCAAAGTGTCTGGCTACTGGGTATGTGGCTTCCTTATTAACTATAACCCTCAGATGTTCTATAATGCCAATGATGAATGGTGCTACCAATGTACCTCAAACCACACAGACACACTAGGCAATAGACCTTGTAGGCAGTGTTGCAAGTCAGGAGTTTGGTGCTGGGCCTGGGTTTGTTCAGTCCTGGTACGTTTGTAGGAAGAGTCCTACTGCTTCGTGCACATGCCTTGCATTTGCCACAAGGAAAGAAACCATGTAATTCCTTAAAGGTTGCGCTTCTCCATACCTTTTCACAGTGGCTATGTACTCTCTCAAGGATCTGGCTTCTCTAAGGGTCACCAAAGCAGCCAGAGGTATATCTGATCCAATGACTGGGTCCGGTTTCAGAGTTCGCCAGTTTTTTGTAGCATGGTTCTCCATTCATTGGCGTTCTCTGAAAAGGACGTGATCATCCTGATCTTCCCTGTTTCTTTGGTGGCTTTTGGTGTGTCTCATAGTAATTCATTCCTGGGGATGGAATTTAATCTCTTCAGGGTATTGTCTAACAACTATTTTCCATATCCTCTAGCAGTAAATCTTGCTATACTTTCTTGTGCCACCATCTGGAAATCACAATCTCTAGTACTATTCCTCTTCAATCTTAAGAACTCACCATAAGCAATGCTGCTGATGAGTTTATGTGGATGGCTGCTGGAGGCATGGAGCATGGAATTCCCAGCTTTGGGTTTTCTGTACAGTGTGGCACATAATTGACCCTCAGATACAAAAGTCCTCAGAGCTTAAATGTTCAATGCTGTAGAACTCACTTTACCAGTGAACTTTAGGTTATATTGTTGGTGTTCAATAATTGTATATATTTCCATGCTGATTCTCAGGGCCCCTTACAAACCACAAAAAGGTCATCTATGTACCTGTGCCATGATATTATATTAGCCGTCCAGCTTTCATTAGTGGCTGACCACGCAACCTACTTCTCCCACCAGCCCACAAATAAATTTGATTAGCTGGGGGCGAAGCAGTTTCCCATGGTTGTGCCTGAAATCTGTCTATAGTATTGGTCCTTGAACAGAAAGATGTTGTTATTGAGACAAAATTCTATCAATTCCATCAACATTTGATTGTGTTCCATAAATTTCAAAGATCGGCCCTTTAAAAAATGCTGTGCCACTCTCAGACCATCCCTATGAGCAATGCTCGTGTATAGGCGTGATCTATCTAGGAAAAGCATTTGAAAACTAGCCTCCTGTGTCACATTTTCAATGTGACACTTAAAATCTTTTGTGTCTCTTATATACGAAGTTAAACCAGTCACAAATTGAAATAGAAAATGGGCTATATATATTGCGATTTGCTGAGAATTGGTCGAATAAATACTCTTGCCTGAAGTTTCCTGTGGTCCGTCTCTCCTTCTTCGCCGTTCGTTCGGAGGTTGTGGGAGTTTCCGGTATCTCATATATATATATATATTTATATTTTTGGGTTTCTGCGCACTTTACCGCTGTGTCCCAGGGTAAAGTGCGTGCATGTTGTGAGGTTGGCCTGCCCTCCCATAGGAATGCATGGGGGAATGTATGTGTCCTGGTAGTTCCTGATGCGTGGGGTGTGCAGGCCCGAGTTTGGTATGTGTGGACTCGTATGATTGAATGCTGCGCGATGATGTGTGCGGCGTGCATGTACCTAGTGTGGAAGTGCCACTTCTAGAAGTGGGCACTTCGGTGTGCAGTATGAAATGTGTGGCTTGTCTGGCGATTGGCTGGTGGAGGTCATGTGACGGACTAGGGAAATCCCCAGAGTCAGGAGGAGTCACCCAGTGGTGAATGGGGAGTTTAGCATACTGATGGCTGGGGAGGAGTATACCTGGGTCCTGAATAGGACAGGGCTTTCCCCACACACTGCTGGCTCCGGCCCCTGTGGTGCGTCTGATGACCCTGGCCTGCCAGTGAATAGGGAGAGGGGCTGAGCAAAACAAAGTGCTCAGGAACCTGTTGGAACTGGTTCGCCCCTTCCCTGCACCTTCAGACAAAGACTTTTTACTGTATAAAAAGGGGCTGTGTCCCCTTACAATTTGTTCTCTTGCAGGATCATCTGGAGGGGGCCTGCTGCTGCTGGGCGCCAGGAGAGACCGCCACTGGGGACTGCCTCCCTGCTGGAGGGCCCTGTGAGCTGGCTCTGGGCCCAGCCTTTGCCCCCCCTGCTCTTTAAGGACTCTCTGCTGGACCTTTTTGACTTGCAGCGCCTGGGAGCGCTTTATGGGCTTTAGAGCGCTGGGAGCGCTGTGTTGCTGTATAGCGCTGTGAGCGCTTTGATCCTGATAGCGGGTGCCCACCCCGCTCATTTAATTATTTAATTGGCGGGTGCCCACCCCGCATTGTGGTGTGCTTGCGGGTGCCCACCCCGCTTATGTGTGGTGGTTGCGAGGGAGCCTACCCCTCTCCTTGCCGAGAAATCACCGCCGCGGCCCCGGGGAAGACAGGAAGTCAGGCGTCCCCTGGGGGCGTGCCGCGGGACGGAAGCCTCGTTTCAAAATCAGGAAGCGGACGGGAGCCCACCCCGCGCTCCTGTGCAGTGCTAAAGAAGTGCCCGGGTGAAGGTAGGACGTCGTGGGAGGAAGCGGGTGGGAGCCTACCCCGCGCTTCCCCAGGAGAGAAGGACGAGACTGCCCCGCCGCCAGAGGAGTACTGCCGGTCCCGTGGAGCAGACTGCGGGAAGCGGAGACAACGCGGGAGTCCCCCGAGAGCAGCCCGGTAAGTGAGAAGGGCTGGGGGACTCCGTGCGTTTGCTGTGGGTGCCGGTCCCAGACCGGCCTCCTCCTTGAGCGAACCCAGTCTGATAGGCCGGGTCGCTCCAAAACGCCGCATTGCTTACGAGCCCCGTGAGGCTCCAACGACGGGGGTAAATTGAGTTTCGAGGGTCCCAGAGAGGGGGCCCCCACCTATCCCTGCCGGTACTTGAGCGGCCCCGCCTGCCAGAGGGCCGCTCCAACGTTGGGGGCGCATTGTTTGTGCAGAGCCGGTTGAGGCTCTAGGGGGCATTTCGTTGTCTAGAGCCCAGGGAGGGCTCCACGAGAGAGACAGATTGCTTCTAAAGGGCACAGTGGTGCCCACGCCCCTTTCCCCAGCTGCCCAGCACTTAGTGGGCAGCTGCCACGTTTAGGTGGGGGACATTTTTCGTTGTTGGTCTGCGCGGCTTGCGCATCTTGACCGGACACAGGGCGTCTTAGCCCTGACAGGGCCAGTTGGCCTAGGGACTGCCACAGGTGGTGGCTTATGTGAGTTTCCTAACCTGCACCTCTGAATGTATGTTTATGCGTCATGTGCCTTGTTTCACACCGCTGAATGTATCTTGATGCAGCATGTGTTTTCTTTCCTAGCACCTCTGAATGTTTTATGCATCATGTGTTTTTCTTCCTAACACCGCTGAATGTTTTATGCATCATGTGTTTACCTGCCCGGCACCTCTGAATGAGTTTATGCGTCATGTGCCATGTTCTACACCTCTGAATGTGTTATGCATCATGTGTAATGTGTGTTTTCCCCTACAGGTATTGTGATACTTAGGTGGTTGTTTGTTTTCTCCTAGTACAGGTGGTGCTAGTGAGGTTCTGGTTCCCTGCGCGATTTTCCTAAGGTGGTTAGGGTTGCGTAGGTGATGCTTACATGTTACCAGTGATTACTGGTGGTGTTATATGTGTATTTTGTGCTACAGTAATTTTATATTCTAAAAAGTGCTAATTCCTGACAGTGGTCCATGTGGCCCTGTCCCCTGTACATATAATCCCTT
Source organism: Triturus cristatus (assembly GCF_964204655.1). NCBI lineage: Eukaryota > Metazoa > Chordata > Amphibia > Caudata > Salamandridae > Triturus > Triturus cristatus. The sequence goes on from NC_140591.1 coordinate 1,532,360,743, forward strand.
GTAAATTCTGCCCGTGCCTGTTGGCACATTGTAAAGTGTGTGATTTTATCTATTGTATTTTACTATAATACAAAGGCTATTTTTATAGAATACCTTGTGTGGAGTTTCCTTTGTGGTGGGCCTTGGGTGTTGTTGCTGGGTGCGCGCGCAAACGCTTTACACCTTGCCTCAGAGATAAGCCTGACTGCTCGTGCCAAGCTACCAAGGGGGTGAGCAGGGGTTATCTTTGGCGTGTAACTCCCCAGCCCTGACTAGAGTGCTGGTTTCTGCCTGGCTTTGGCGCAAGCCCTAGCCAAGCAGAAATCCCAGTTCTAACATTGGTGATCAGCGGTGGGATTTGGACTTGCGTTTGCGCTGTACCGCAGGAGCGACTGGCTACACCACAAAACTCGGCATTAGATAATCACATTTTGGGGATTATTGTTTTTTGAAGTTCCATCATTTCTTCTCCTAAAGGTGTCCTTTGTGAATCATGTACTCCTGTGTTAGCTCAGACACCCAGGTTCCTTGTGTTAAACTCTTCTCAGGAACATCCGCCAAAATGGAGCCTACTTTTAATTTCTGTGGTCTGTTTAGATACAGTAGGTTGGAGTTGGTAAGGTTCTGTGAAGAGAGAGACATAGAGGTGGGTGAGTCAGATACCCAGTCCAAACTGAGGGACAACCTGATCCTATGGCAAAAGGATGAGTGGGAGCGAGAGCGCAGTGAGGAAGATAGGGCCCGGGCCGCACGCCAAGAGGGTGGTGGGTCTGAGGGGAGCCCTGAAGATTCAGAAGAGGAGGAAGGTTACCTGACAGGGACGCCAGTAGAAAGTGAAGACCCCATAGATAGGGAGTCCCTTGCTGGGTCCAGTGTCAGGAGCAGCACCCCATCCCTTTCCCTGTCCCCAGAGGAGTGGGTAGATAGGAGGGAAGAGAGGGAGCATCAGCTGGCCATGGAGAAGCTCAGGTTAGAGCATGCCAAGGAGATGGCGCAGCTGGGTGTGGAGGAGAGGATGGCGGAGGGTGAGAGGGCCTTCGCCAGGGGGAGATTAGCTCTGGAGGGTAAGTTGTCCCCAGAGCGCAGTGGTAGTTTTCTGGATTCACCAGTGAGGGTAGAGTCCAGTGGTGGCAGCGATAGAGAGGCCAGTGCAGAGAGTCCCATTCCCGATTCCCCGAGTCTGGTACCTGTTACCCAAGAAGAGGAGTATAGGTTGAAGTTCAGGGGCAGTAGGAAGCTGCCTCACCAGGATTGGGGGGAGTTTGTGGATGAATGTGATGATGCACTGTGCGATTGGGAGAGGGTTAACAGGAAACGTGATGTTAGGAATCTGTTTAATCTGGTTCTCAAGGAGCAGGTGCTCAGGAGTTGTTGTCCCGAGTTGCGCCAACACCTGTTGGAGTATGGGTTTGCTAGTCCAGGGGACCTTGCAAAAGAAGCGGACCGTTGGGAAAGGGCCCAAGGTTCTGATGAGGTATGGGAGAGTGCTTCCAACAGCAGTGGCTCAGGGATCTTCCCGTCTTGGATGGGGGTAGAGGTTCAGAGTAGCCCAGCTAGGTCCCAGAGTAGTGAGAGGGGTGTAGGGGCTCACGGCCTATCTCAGCGGAGTAGGAGTGAGTGGGTGACTTTGGGTCCCCAGAGGCCCGGAACCCAGTCTTAGAGCCTGGATGGTTTCTTCAGGGAACACCAGGTGGGGGGCCTAAGCTGTCCTGTTAGGCCACTTGAGGAGGATCGCCCAGTGTATGGAGAACCTGGAGTCTCTGTAAATAGAGCTCCAGTGGTTCTGGTGTCAGGCAGTACCGCTCCAGTAGGGAGGGTACAGAAGTCCAGCGAGAGGAGTGGCATGGGGCTGTGTTCCCCAGTGGAGGAGCCAGTGGGTCAGGGACCAGCCGGTAGGGCTGAGTCTCCTAGAAGTGACCATGGCGACCACACGTCTGTCCTGGGGGATCTTCGCGCACTGTCAGGTGGACAGGGGACGGGAGATCTGCACCAGGCAGACTGTCATGCAACATATGAGGCATATGTTACTCTTGGGGGGATACTGTGTGAGTCCCCAGAAGTCCTGGAGTGCCAGGCAATTATTCCACCGAAGGTTTTAGACCAGAGGGTGGGAGGCCAGGTTCAGGATCAGCCTGACCTGCAGGGTAGGACGACTGTAACCAGTGTCCTGACCGGTTCTTCTTCCAGAAGTACCGCCCCAGTTGGTAGGGAGCAGGACTCTGGAAGGGGGTGCAGAGGGTGGGAGAGCCCACCTCTGACACCGGTGCAACCTGAGGGGTTAAACCCTAGGTTGAGAGACCAGTTCTCAGGGAGAGGTCCTGAGCTGGTGGGAAAGTTGATTTCTGAGGGTGCCTCTCAGAGGAGGAGACGACGGAACCCTAGAAGGAGAGGTAGGGGGAGGAGAGCCTCGCCCGTGACTGTTGGTCAGCTTGAGGGTTCAGACCCTGGGCTGGAAGATCAGTGGATGTTTAGAACCGCCCTGATGAGAGGAAGAGTGGAAAATGGTCACTACATGCCAGGGGTTACTACCCCCCACTCTGTGGTTAGGCAAGGACCAGTGGCGCCTAGATGGCCTAGGGCCTGGTCCTGGCCGCGGACCGCTGAGGAGTACCAGTGGGGTAGCCCAGTTGGTCCGCCGGGTTTTTTCAGAGGGAACCACGTGGGTTCAGAGTGGCGTAAAACCGGAGAGTGTCCCTGCCGTTGCGGGCCTGCGTCCGTGTTTTATCGCCCAAAGCAGGGAAGACCTTCACGGTGGTGATTGGTCTACCCTGCGTTTTGGCTGGAAGGGGGTTGTGTTGGACCCGGCCCTTCTGGCAGGTTCACCCCGAAACTTTTTGCTTTTTATTGGTGACTTGGTTTAGTGATTTTTGGGTTTCTGCGCACTTTACCGCTGTGTCCCAGGGTAAAGTGCGTGCGTGTTGTGAGGTTGGCCTGCCCTCCCATAGGAATGCATGGGGGAATGTATGTGTCCTGGTAGTTCCTGATGCGTGGGGTGTGCAGGCCCGAGTTTGGTATGTGCGGACTCGTATGATTGAATGCTGCGCGATGATGTGTGCGGCGTGCATGTACCTAGTGTGGAAGTGCCACTTCTAGAAGTGGGCACTTCGGTGTGCAGTATGAAATGTGTGGCTTGTCTGGCGATTGGCTGGTGGAGGTCATGTGACGGAATAGGGAAATCCCCAGAGTCAGGAGGAGTCACCCAGTGGTGAATGGGGAGTTTAGCATACTGATGGCTGGGGAGGAGTATACCTGGGTCCTGAATAGGACAGGGCTTTCCCCACACACTGCTGGCTCCGGCCCCTGTGGTGCGTCTGATGACCCTGGCCTGCCAGTGAATAGGGAGAGGGGCTGAGCAAAACAAAGTGCTCAGGAACCTGTTGGAACTGGTTTGCCCCTTCCCTGCACCTTCAGACAAAGACTTTTTACTGTATAAAAAGGGGCTGTGTCCCCTTACAATTTGTTCTCTTGCAGGATCATCTGGAGGGGGCCTGCTGCTGCTGGGCGCCAGGAGAGACCACCACTGGGGACTGCCTCCCTGCTGGAGGGCCCTGTGAGCTGGCTCTGGGCCCAGCCTTTGCCCCCCTGCTCTTTAAGGACTCTCTGCTGGACCTTTTTGACTTGCAGCGCCTGGGAGCGCTTTATGGGCTTTAGAGCGCTGGGAGCGCTGTGTTGCTGTATAGAGCTGTGAGCGCTTTGATCCTGATAGCGGGTGCCCACCCCGCTCATTTAATTATTTAATTGGCGGGTGCCCACCCCGCATTGCGGTGTGCTTGCGGGTGCCCACCCCGCTTATGTGTGGTGGTTGCGAGGGAGCCTACCCCTCTCCTTGCCGAGAAATCACCGCCGCGGCCCCGGGGAAAACAGGAAGTCAGGCGTCCCCTGGGGGCGTGCCGCGGGACGGAAGCCTCGTTTCAAAATCAGGAAGCGGACGGGAGCCCACACCGCGCTCCTGTGCAGTGCTAAAGAAGTGCCCGGGTGAATCAAGGACGTCGTGGGAGGAAGCGGGCGGGAGCCTACCCCGCGCTTCCCCCAGGAGAGAAGGACGAGACTGCCCCGCCGCGAGAGGAGTGCTGCCGGTCCCGTGGAGCAGACGGCGGGAAGCGGAGACAACGCGGGAGTCCCCCGAGAGCAGCCCGGTAAGTGAGAAGGGCTGGGGGACTCCGTGCGTGTGCTGTGGGTGCCGGTCCCAGACCGGCCTCCCCCTTGAGCGAACCCAGTCTGATAGGCCGGGTCGCTCCAAAACGCCGCATTGCTTACGAGCCCCGTGAGGCTCCAACGACGGGGGTAAATTGAGTTTCGAGGGTCCCAGAGAGGGGGCCCCCACCTATCCCTGCCGGTACTTGAGCGGCCCCGCCTGCCAGAGGGCCGCTCCAACGTTGGGGGCGCATTGTTTGTGCAGAGCCGGTTGAGGCTCTAGGGGGCATTTCGTTGTCTAGAGCCCAGAGAGGGCTCCACGAGAGAGACAGATTGCTTCTAAAGGGCACAGTGGTGCCCACGTCCCTTTCCCCAGCTGCCCAGCACTTAGTGGGCAGCTGCCACGTTTAGGTGGGGGACATTTTTCGTTGTTGGTCTGCGCGGCTGGCGCAGCTTGACCGGACACAGGGCGTCTTAGCCCTGACAGGGCCAGTTGGCCTAGGGACTGCCACAGGTGGTGGCTTATGTGAGTTTCCTAACCTGCACCTCTGAATGTATGTTTATGCGTCATGTGCCTTGTTTCACACCGCTGAATGTATCTTGATGCAGCATGTGTTTTCTTTCCTAGCACCTCTGAATGTTTTATGCATCATGTGTTTTTCTTCCTAACACCGCTGAATGTTTTATGCATCATGTGTTTACCTGCCCGGCACCTCTGAATGAGTTTATGCGTCATGTGCCATGTTCTACACCTCTGAATGTGTTATGCATCATGTGTAATGTGTGTTTTCCCCTACAGGTATTGTGATACTTAGGTGGTTGTTTGTTTTCTCCTAGTACAGGTGGTGCTAGTGAGGTTCTGGTTCCCTGCGCGATTTTCCTAAGGTGGTTAGGGTTGCGTAGGTGATGCTTACATGTTACCAGTGATTACTGGTGGTGTTATATGTGTATTTTGTGCTACAGTAATTTTACATTCTAAAAAGTGCTAATTCCTGACAGTGGTCCATGTGGCCCTGTCCCCTGTACATATAATCCCTTGTAAATTCTGCCCGTGCCTGTTGGCACATTGTAAAGTGTGTGTTTTTATCTATTGTGTTTTACTATAATACAAAGGCTATTTTTATAGAATACCTTGTGTGGAGTTTCCTTTGTGGTGGACCTTGGGTGTTGTTCCTGGGTGCGCGCGCAAATGCTTTACACCTTGCCTCAGAGATAAGCCTGACTGCTCGTGCCAAGCTACCAAGGGGGTGAGCAGGGGTTATCTTTGGCGTGTAACCCCCAGCCCTGACTAGAGTGGTGGTTTCTGCCTGGCTTTGGCGCAAGCCCTAGCCAACCAGAAATCCCAGTTCTAACATCTGCACAATAGAACAATTGTAATATTGAAGGAGGAAGGGCATATGTGTAAAAACAGATGAAGTGTTTTTTGACCGATGTGCTCATAAGACATCAGATATGTTTTGGTCCTCATGACTGCGTGGATGAGTTAAAATTTCCTTTAATGCGAATGCAGGATGTTTAGACTCATCCTCTTGTCATGACCGCTATGGGTACATAGAAAGGCAACAGAAATGGCGGAACTCAACACTGGTGCAGCAGGAAAAAAAACATGAACTTGGAGAAGTTAAGGCTGAATAGAGAGAACAGGCTGACAATTGGCTCTGGAATGGAATGGAATGGAATGGAATGGAATGGAAAAGAGTTTTATAAAGCGTGGACAGTTACCCTGAGGCATCCAGGCGCTGATGGATAGAGGAACTTCTGCTGGGGTGGATCGCTGGTGGATGATTTTATTTAGATATTTTTTTGGTTGAAAAGAAAGGTTTTCAGTTGTTTACGAAAGGTGAGCAGGTTCGGGTTAGATCTTAGGTGGAGGGGGAGAGAGTTCCACATCATGGATGCATTGTAGGAAAAGCTGCGACCACCTGCTCTGGCTCTTCGTATCTGTGGAACGGCAGTTAAAAAGGCTTTCGATGAGCGGAGTTCTTTTTTTGGATGGTAGGGGGTGATCAAGGAATGATTGATCAATGGCCCCGATCTCCAGAAGGATTGGTGGGTAATGCACATGGCCTTAAATTTGATCCTCTCTCTGACAGGGAGCCAATGCAGGGATTTCAGGCCAGACCCTATAGAGTTCCTACGCGAAATTCCGAGGAGGGTGCGTGCAGCGCAGTTCTGGACCCACTCAAGTTTGTTTAAGCAGTATTCTGGGGATCCCAAATATAGAGCGTTGCTGTAGTCTATACGAGACTGAATTAGGCCCTGGATGACTACCTGTTTTGCCTCAAAAGGGAGGAGTGGTAGGATTTTTTTGAGTTGCCCAATTAGGCCGAAGCAGGTTGCTGACACTTTAGCGACTTGTGTGTTAAAAGTCAGAGCTTTGTCTAGCCATACTCCAAGGCTCTTTATGTTGTCTTTGGGTGCGGGGGGATCGCCTAGGGTAGGGGGCCACAGAAGCTCTAGAGTGGAAGGGGACTGAGAGCCGAGGAGCATTAGCTCCGTCTTGTCCCAGTTGAGCTTTAGGCATGAGCTTGTCATCCAGCTCTTTACCTCCTCCAGGCAGGGAATCAGGTTGGTTTGTGATTGCTGGCTATCCTTGTGTGCAAGGGAGACCACTAGCTGAGTGTCGTCCGCATAGGTGATGATGGTAATGCCGTGCGGACGAACAATCTCTGCCAGTGGTCTCATGTATGCATTGAAAAGCGTGGGGCTAAGTGAGGAGCCCTGTGGCACCCCACACCCCAGAGGCTTGCTTGCGGAGACTGAGGCTCCTTCAAAGACACTGAAGGTACGGTCTTTTAAAAAGGATTTAAGCCAGGCCAGGGCTTCTCCCGATATTCCCAGACTTAGTAGGCGGTGGGGGAGGATTTGATGGTTCACCGTGTCAAATGCGGCACTCAGATCAAGGAGGATCACTGCCACTGCTCCTCCCTGATCTAAGATCCGCCTTGCCTCCTCTGTAACCGCTGCCAGGGCCGTCTCCGTACCATGCTTGGGTCGGAAGCCAGTCTGTGTAGTGTCCAGCAGTTGGTTACTCTCGAAGAATTTAGTTAGACAGGTGTTAACATGCTTTTCAAGGAGTTTGCTTGTCCAGGGGAGTAGTGAGATAGGCCGATAGTTATTGAGGTTGCAAGGGTCGAGGTGTTTTTTTTTAAAAAGTGCACGTACCCTCGCATGTTTCCATGTTAGTGGGACTGTGCTAGTTGTTATCGAAGAGTTCAGCAGTTCCAGTAGTGTGGGGAGAATTGCCTGTCCAACCGAGATCAGTGAGTTTGGTGAGGCAGGATCACAGGGTGAGCCAGATTTTATTTGGTGCATTAACGAGTCTAGTGTGACTGAGTCTAGTTGTGGGAGGTGGGCTAAGGTGTTGTGGGCAGATACCTCTGTTTCTGCTATGGAGGAGTAGCTTTTGGAGGAGGGTTCTGCTCCCGTATTTGGAAAGGATGTGTAGATATTATTTATTTTCGTAGAAAAGAACTCAGCTAGGTCGTCACATCGTGGGGGTTCAGTGGGGTTGGTGGTTGAGGGCGGGGGAAGCGTGGTGAGGCTTTTTACCGTTCGGTACATTTCTTTGGGCTTGCACTTGGCTGCCATTATTTTAGCCTCATAGTAGGCTGATTGGATCAGCTTTATTGCTGACTTATAGGCTCTGATGGCATCTCTGTATATAGTTTTATCCGTGGCCATGTAGTTTAGACGCTACTTCCTTTCAAGCCTCTTACAGGGACGGGTTTTTTTTTTCAGAGCTCTTCCGTGTACCAGGGGGCTGTATTATGGTGTCTTTTTGATCTGGTGATGCCAAGGGGTAGTATGGAGTCTAGTGAGCTCGTGATCCAGTTGTTGTACTCGATGTTGCCTCCTTCCCCATAAAGATCTTCTTATAAAAGGAACAATTCCTCTCTTTAATAAAGGAGCTTGTAAAGCGCATGGTGACGCCATCCCGGCGTGTCCCCGCGCTGTGGAGAAGAGTCAGGGCCAAGAGAGGGAAGTTAAAGAGAAAACAGATAGGTTTTTAAAAGTTTTCTAAACAAGGTCTCTGAATCCGCTAGCCTGATACTCATGGGGAGAGAGTTCCATTCTTTGGCAGCCATAACACGAAAGGAACATCCGCCCATTCTGGCTTTCTTAACGCGGGGAATTTTAAGCAATCCAGTTCCCCCAGAGCGAAGAGTTCTGGTAGGCTCGTAGGGGATAGCCAGATCTGTCATGTAAAGGGGAGCTTTGTGTGAGATGATCCTATAGCACATTAGAAGAGCTTTAAATAGGACTCTCTTTTTTATGGGGAGCCAGTGCAGAGTGGCTAGGGCTGGCCTAGAGGCTGATCTTTTCGGAAGTCTAAGGACTAGGCGTGCTGCTGTGTTTTGGAGTACTTGAAGCCTCCTGAAGTTTTTTTGTGTAGTTCCGAGCAGGAGCACATTGCCATAGTCTATCCTCGAGGTCACTAGAGCATGGGTCATAGTGCGCCTTGCTTCCAGAGGGAGAAGGTCTAGGGTACGGTTCAAGGTCTTCATTACCCCGAAGCATTTCCCAACCACTTTGTGTACATGGTTGTCATAAGAGAGTCTGGGATCAACCCAGATCCCCAGATTCTTAGCTGCTTTGCAGGGAGTGGGTAGCGGTCCCAAACATGATGGCCACCACTCCTTGGTCCAGCTCGCATCCCTTCCTCCAATTACCAGAACCTCCGTTTTTGAGCCATTTAGCTTCAGGCAGTGCTGGGTCATCCAGCCTGCCAAAGCCTGCATGCAGGTTTTAAAGTTGTTAGCATCAATGGAGGGTGCTTGGGACAGGGAAATGAGGAGTTGGGTATCGTCGGCATATGAGACTAGTTCAATGCCGAACGATTCAACCACTTCCGCCAAGGGGGCCATGTAGAGATTGAACAGGGTGGGGCTCAGGGCGGAGCCCTGAGGTACCCCCTGTTCTAAAGCTATGCTATTAGAACGATGCATGCCTCTCTGAACCTGGAAGCAGCGGTTGGTAAGAAAGGCTTTAAGCCAGCCCAGTGCTTCCTGGGTGACCCCGGCTTTGTTCAGACACTGCAGCAAGATGGAATGTGCCACAGTGTCGAACGCGGCACTAAGGTCAAGCATAATCAAAGCCATAGTCTGGCCCTCGTCCGCGCCTACACGTAAGGTTTCGGTCGCTCTCAGAAGGGCAGTTTCCGTGGAATATCCTGCCCTAAATCCAGATTGAGAGCTGTGGAAGGCCTTATTAGACTCTAGATGGGCCATGAGTTGGCTGTTAGCTATTTTTTCGGCCACCTTCGCCAGATAAGGTAGCAGCGAAATAGGCCGTAAATTTTCAAGAATATCCTGACTTATGTTAGGTTTTTTCTTTATTGGAAGTACAATGGCTTGCTTCCACTCCACAGGGAGGGTGGCCGTAGAAAAAGAGAGTTGGAGAATATGTCTGAAGTGTTGTTCTAAGACTTTAAGGCTAGCTGCTAATATCTTGGGAGGGGCAGGATCTCGAGGGGATCCCGATTTAATGCTTTTACAGATATTATTTAAGGTTGTAGTAGAAGGGACAGAAAAGCAGTATAGGCATGCCTTATCAAAAGTAATCTCCAAATTCTCAGTGAAGTCAGAGCCCAAGGGCAGATCCTTAGAGAAGTTTGCATAGATGTTAGTGATTTTGCTGGCAAAGTATTTAGCAATATTATTGCATGATTCAACAGAGTCACTCTGGGCACTGCTCTCATTAGATACTACCGAGATTTCTTTAAAAATTTTAAAGAGCTCCTTTGAGGAGTTCTCAGCCTCTCCAATGCGGGTCTTATAATACAGTGCTTTAGCGGAACGAATAAGTTTATAATATCCCGCTTGCGCTTTTTTATATTGGATTTTGGCTGTGGGGCAAAATTTAATGCGCCAATCACGTTCCAGTTTTTTACATGCAGATTTTGCCACCTGAAGTTCAGAAGTAAACCACGGGGAGGGTTTTCTCATTTTCTTGGTAATTGCTGACCTACGGGTAGGAGCAGTATTATCTAGGGCAGTTAGGACACAGTTCTTCAGGCATGTATAGGCAGCCTCACAATCGGACCCTCCAGGAGGTCCAGCCGCTTCAAGATTGTCGATAAAGGTGTCTAAGTTGAAGTTTTTCCACTTTCGACATTGGTAAATCTGCGTACTATCACTCCTAGTTTCAGGCTCGGACACCCAAATTCGTAAGGGAATGACAAAGTGGTCAGACCAAGGAACGGGTATTGGAGGAAGCGTTTCTACTCCATTCCAGTTACCAAATATGGGGTCGAGCAGGTGACCTTGTCTGTGAGTAGGCTCTTGGTTCTTAAGAGTAAGCTGCAGGGAGAGTAATTCATCTTTTATACAGGAGGCATCCTTGTCATGGACATCATCAAAATGAATGTTCATGTCGCCAAGTACCAGGAGTCTGGATTTCCTCAAGGCGAGATGTGCTGTCGCCTCTACTAGACTAGCTGTAAAATCAAATAGTCTACCTGGGGGTCTGTATATAAGAATACCTGATAGGGAGTGTTGAGGCCCCAGTGAGATAGTGAATGAAGCAGCTTCGCAGTGGTCAATTGTCAGGGGGAGTAAGGAGCATTCCAATGGAACTCTAACAGCAATAGCTATTCCTCCACCCCTACCATCCTGCCTGTCAAGCCTAGCGAGAGAATATCCTGGAGGCAGCGCCTCTATGATGTCTGGGTCAGAGTGTTCGCCAAGCCAGGTCTCAGTTAACATCAGTATATCAAGTGCTTCATCCTCAAGTAGGTTGTAGACCTGAATGCAGTGTTTACTGAGAGATCTACAGTTAAGCAGTGCGGCTTTTATCAATTTTTTTGGGGGGACTGTTATGGAGCCCATTTCAGGAGTGAAAGGGCACATGGAACAGTTGTGTAGTGATAAGGCCTTCATGGAGTGTAGACATGGTAGTGTTATAGCAGGACGGAGATTCAACAAAGTTTGTTTATCGTACCGTAAGTGGAGGGGGTTTGGTAGGCCAGGGTGTATGGCCCCGCGCCCCGTCCGGCCGCGGACGGGCGCAGACGGGCTAGACTTTGGCTCGACTTCGGCGCGCTTCCGGCGCGCCCGCTGCACGCGTCCGCTGCGCGGTCGCTGGCCAACACACATTTATAGGCAGTAGGGGCCACTAGAGCGCTGACCTGGCCGCTCGAGCCCGGAAGTGCTGGCTCCTCCTCACCCTCCGCAACAATCGCCCAGAATGGACGCGGCGGACCGGGGCGGGAGTCCACAAGGAAGTGGGTGTCAGAACAAAGGTAAACACACAAAGCTTTTTTAAAAATTAGCCTACTTGCAAAGTTTAAAATATCACACTGTGAATCAGCGCTAACGGTGTGACACACATAAAATAAGATGCAACACAGCACGAGCGGATAGAGCCTGCCACTGCCACCGGCAAGACTCTTCTCCACAGCGCGACTGCGTGAAGCAACGGATTAAATACACTTCCCCTACAGTGCCACTAGAGCGCTGACCTGGCCGCTCGAGCCCGGAAGTGCTGGCTCCTCCTCACCCTCCGCAACAATCGCCCAGAATGGACGCGGCGGCCCGGGGCGGGAGTCCACAAGGAAGTGGGTGTCAGAACAAAGGTAAACACACAAAGCTTTTTTAAAAATTAGCCTACTTGCAAAGTTTAAAATATCACACTGTGAATCAGCGCTAACGGTGTGACACACATAAAATAAGATGCAACACAGCACGAGCGGATAGAGCCTGCCACTGCCACCGGCAAGACTCTTCTCCACAGCGCGACTGCGTGTGCCCGATTCGCAAATATTGGTGTATGAGCAGGTACTCTTATGTTACTCCTGTGTTAGTCATTCATTTCAGGGGGACTCCTGGCGTAGAGTTTAGGATACTCCGTCACAAGTGTGATCATTATCCCATTCGCCGTATTTCAGGACGTATTGCAAGTGACTTAGGATATAATGAATTTGTAATACAGCAGCTGGGATATCCATCAAGTTTGTGACAGTCCATCTGCTCCACTCTAAATCAGGCCCTTAATCATGATATTAATGACTGTAAACTGGTAGTGGTCTGTCCTGCCAACCATATTATTAGACCTGGCCCTTTTAACAGGTTTATCCCCAAACTTTTTGACTTTTTGCCTCCTATTTTTCTGACCCTGGTTTTGTTGGCTATAGGATTCTGGGCACTTTACCATTGCTCATCAGTGCTAAAGTGCATATGCTCTGTATAGATTGTGATAGAATCGATTATCCATGATTGGCATATTTGATTACTGGTAAATCACTAGTAAAGTGCACACTGTGTGCCAGGGCCTGTACATCAAATGCTACAAGTGGTCTTGCAGCACTGGTTGCGCCACCCTCATGTGTAGCCCTGTAAATGTGTCTCAGACCTACCACTGTAGTGTCTGCACGCGCAGTTGTGGACTGCCATGTTGCCCTGGCAAGTGCACCCACTTGCCAGGCCCCATCCTTCTCTTTCCTTACATGTAAGGCCCCCCAAAGGTAGGCACAAGGTACCCCCATGGGCAGGGGGTAGTGTATGTGAAAGGTAGGACATGTACTGATGTGTGTGACATATCCTGATAGTGAAATACAGTGTATTTCGTTTTTCACTATTGAAAGGCTATCTGTCCCATAGGCTTATCCTTAGGGCTGGGCTGTATCATTTTACATGTGTAGATTTTAATAGGGACAAGATGTTAAAATTGAGTTTAGACTCTCCAAACTCAGAATTTATTAACACACCTTTTGATAAAGGTGGTTTTTAAATACTGTGTTTGAAAATGCCACTTTTAGAAAGTGGGCATTTTCTTACTTTCCCATTCTGTGTGCCTCTGGGTGTTTGTGTAATCAGCGTCTGGTGTTTGAGTGACAGGAGCTGGGGATGTGCATTTGCTCTAGAAAGTCACTCATTGTTGGGCTGAATAGACTTGTTCTGCATTTAGAGTGGTGGGAGGAGTTACACTTGCACCTGAATAGGCTGTGTTTCCTTTTTCACAATACTGGCTCCGCCCCCTGTGGTCATGTTGCACCAGGGAGGACAAGACTGGTTTGGACTGGGTTCAGAGACCCTTGTCACAATGCGAACAAGATCAATTTGGGGTATAAGTATTGCACATAAAACCCCAGATTTTTAGATTACTTCCAGGAACAAGAAGGCCCTGCCAACAAGAAGAGTAGAAGGAATGTGTGAGGAGCGCTGCCTTTTCTGAGTGAGGAGCGGGCTGGCCTGCAGTTGTTGCTTCTGTCTGTGGTGGAGGAAAAGGACTGACTCGCTTTGCCCTGTTGTGGTATCCTGCTTGGGAAGGAACTCTCCAAGGGCTTGTGTGTGCTGGCCTCCTGTTGGAAGTCTCAGGGATACAAAAGACTTCAGGAATGAGACTTGCTGGATTTAAAAAGAATCTGTCAGCAGCAGAAGGACTGGACTGTTCTTCACTTTTTTCTTCTAAAGAAATAAAGCCTACAGAAGAGCTGTGTTACCCCAGCTTAGTGCCTGGTTCCTGAGGGACAGCGTGCGGGGAGTGCTTCGTCCTTCAGTTACTCTTTCCAAAGAAGAAAGCACGTGGTGAGCGCCGGGTTCTTCACCTTATTTTTTGTCCAACAAAAGCGTGTGAGGAGCGATTGTGGCATCTCAGCGCGCGCAGTGCTGCACTGCCCTTGTGGTTCCAAGTTTAGGGAGAGGAGAGCTTACGGCTACAGGAATGTTCTCCTCCTCCCTGGCAGCCAGTGTGTGGAAGGGCCCGGCTGGGGACTGCCGGCAGGTGCTACACAACGCGCCTCTCTGCTCTTGGCGATCCTTACTTAGCCCACCCCTGTGGGGGAAGCCAGGACCGGTGACTGGTGTGCGGTGAAGGCCTCTCTGCAGTGCTCTTTCCCGCTGGTGGTAGCAGCAGCTTGCCTCTAGAACCCCCTTGGTGAAGCCCCATCGACCCAGGGAGGTGTGGAAGTTATGGAGCCAATCCCAGCGCGGACCCTGTTGGAGGTCACATCGCCCGGGAGAAACCGGCAAGGAGCAAGCAGTCCGAGGTCCCGACTGCCTTCCCAGGGAGGAGGTAGCTCCAGCGAAGAAGAGCACTGGCCCACTGCGTTTTTGCTAAATTATGGGCCGGCAGCCCAAATCCCCAATATCAGCGCTAGAGCACCGGGAAGGTGTGCTAGCGAGTGATTAGTCCAGATATGCTAATCCAGAGGAGGGGATATTGGCAGTTTTATTACCCTAAAGTTCATACCTCATGGCCATTGAGGTCCTTTGCCTGCTTCTGTGGAACCCCATGGAACCCGGTTCCTGGTGGTAGGAGCAATTTACGATAACTGCACTCTAGGAATAGGTTTACTGTCTTGCCGTCAGTGTCATGTGTTGGAACTGCCTGATGACATTCCCAGTAATAGTTTCCTCTTTAAATGGAAAACCGCTTATGATTAACACCTGCAGCCTATCGATAAATACTGTAATGTGTCACTGTTATGCCTATGATACCTGCTTGGTTGGCAAGCTAAATGTGGTGTTTTATGTGAACCTAACTGTAGGTGGATGCCCTAATGTTAGGAGTTATGCCAGTTACACCTGGCAATGATAGGATGACAAGTACCCACCTCAGAAACTGCATGGTATATAAAGTAAGGTTGTATGACGTTACAATGCATGCTTTTACCCCGCATGCTGTTACAACGCAAGTTTTAACAACGACTTGCTGTTGCGGGTGCGCTGGAGTTTGGAATAGTGTAATTTACTGTTCCAACTCCAGTCTGTGCAACAGTAGGGAAGGTGTTGGAGTTAAATCCAACATCGATACCCCCTACAGCAAGCCATTTCGTTGTAATGGTATGCGGGGTGAAAGCATGCGTTGTAACGGTTGTTTCCCATAAAGTAATAGTGATTTAAGGTATTTGGCCTTATTTGGTCTCTGGCAAGCCAAAGCGGCATGTGCACTCTGCATGTTCTCCACTCAGGCTGTATTACAGCCTGGTTGGAGAGCTGCACAGCCTTCCAGCCCCTGTCTGAGCTCAGAAACACGGTGCTCAGACCAATCACAACGGTTCTGAGGAAGCATTGTGATTGGTCAGGGGATTCTGGGAGTCTGTGTGCTTCCTGCTTTGAGGATTGAGAAAAAAGAGGTGGCGGCTGGAGGTCAGCGGTAAAGAGGTAGGTGCTTTTTATTTTTTAATTATTCCCTCCCTCCTTCATTCCCCCTTCCTCCCCCTCCACTCTACCACCCCTGGTCAGTAGCAGCCGCTACTGCTCATTTACAGACCTTTACTCACCACTGTGCAGGTCTGGTGACTGAATGAGAATTAGTGAATGCATGCATGTGTCCTTGTGAATTCTTGGGAATGAATGTGTGTGAAGAGAGAAACACACACACATACAGCAAGGAACAAGAATAATAATTTATATACATATGATATATTTTAACAAGAGCCTCCGCATAAAATAACACATGTACTTAGACTGTGCTCAGCGATGTTTAAGTCTAGTGATAGACAGCTCAAGCTGTTTTGCACGAGCTTTTGTCATTTGTTTAAAGGGATATACAGAAGGTCAGCACCCCACCCACTTAGTTATTCCATGTATAATATAAAATTGATCATCTTGCATTCGTCATACTTTGGTTAAGTATAACTGTTAGTCATGACATATGACGTGTTTTCTTTTCAACAGAATATGGCCATTTCGGTGTAGTGGTTGTGCGAGTCAGTGTAGTTAGGGCGGCACTTACTTAGACATGCATAGTGAATGTATGGCCACTGCTCCAACTCCTTGCCGCAACCTCATTCTGGTCCATCTCATAGTCTGCCCTCTGTGCCACCCTTACAAGCAGATATGGAGGTGATTGTAGGAGCGATGTCATATTCTTCAGACAGAGGTGTGGAAAAGGACAGCCAAATTGACCTCTTCAGGTATGCCACAATTAATTCCAAATTAACCAGGTGTCAACTCTCGGTTAGCTAGGGACAAAGCAGTCAGGCTTAACTTAGAGGCAATATGTACAGTATTTGCGCAGCACTTCAAACAGTGATGAAGTGAAAACTCAACACAAGAAAAATCCCACACCAATTTAGGAAAATAGAGGAGGATTTAATAAATAAATAAACACCAAAGTTAAAAAAATCCAATCAGTAGAACCAGAGATATGCAGTTTTATAGATTTAAGGGAAAATAGCACCAAAAAGCCCTGTGTCACTCACGGTATCTGGTTGTGCGAGAGACACGGAGAAAGTCACAAGTTCAGGCTAACTGCGATGGACAGGCTAGTCAAGCTGAAAAGTTACCTTCCCAGTTCAGAGCAATGAATCCCTTTCGGGGTGGAGGGAACCAGGAGGAGCAGGGATGCTTTGCATGTTGTTGTCAATGTATCGTGAAGAGCAGGCCTGGTGTCACAGACGGTCATAGTTGTAGCGCGAAGATCCTTCTGTCGTCGCAAACGGTCAGGCCAGTGGTTTGCAGTGCCGCTCCTAACGAGTGGTCAATACTGTAGAACAAAGAATTGGGTTGGCGAAACATTGTGTTAACTGGCTGTGCCTGCAATAAGGTTTTGGCACCAATGTTCCTATTCACGGTTGTGAAATTCCCAAAACTTTTACTTCAGCTCCACTGAGGCAACACCAAGGGTCCAAGACCTGAGGGGCACCGCTTGAGGGTCAGGAGCTGGCTCCAGCTAGACCTGGGTGCTGGTTCAGATGGTTGGGAGCTTGTTATGTCGCCATGACTCTGACCAGGAGGCCAGAAGACTAGCCCTTGGAGTCACTCTGGGAGTCCTGGGTTCAGATGCAGGACCAATCCCTCTGACTCAGGCAGGAGGGCAGCAGGGTAGCAGGACAGCAATCCAGCATACCAGCAAGCCAGTAGTCCAGCAGGGCAGCAGTCCAGCAGAGTGTCAGTCCTCTCAGCAGCACAGCCTTCCTTCTTCCTGGCAGAGTCTCTAAAGGTACAGAAGTGTATTGAAGAGTTGGTGTCCGAGGTTCAATATTTAACCAAGTGCCTCTTTTGAAGTGGGAGAAGCTTCTAGAGGTTTCCCTTTGAAGTGCACAGAGTTCCTGCCTCCCGAGACCTGGCTCAAGACTAACTATGCACCCCTTTGTATGGGGCAGGACACAATCTATTAAAGTGTTAGTAGGGCAGTGCCCAGCTTCGCCCTCTCATCCTGCCAGTGACGGCCAATCCAGACACTCCTAAGACCTCTATTGTGGGAGGCTGTCTAGGAGTAATACCCAAATCCCAACTGCCAACAATACTCTGTCATGTGACCCAGTGATAGGCTTCAAGCACTAAATGGGTAAGGCACGAAAATGCCAACTTTCTAAAGTGGCATTTTCTAAATTTTAATTTACAATCCAACTTTATCATAAGAGACGATTGTTCATTACATTACCAACAACACTAAACATGAACTGGTTACCCATTCTTATTTGGAATTCACAGCTTATTAAATGTAATAAGGTAACTCCAATGTTATCCTATGGGAGAAGCAGACCTCGCAGTAATGAAAAACGAATTTAAGTGTTTTCACTAAAAGGGCATGCAAAACTCAAAATTACATGCCCTACATTTTAAAATACATTGCAGCCTGCCATGTGGGCTGGTTAGGTCCAACACTAGGGGTGACTGATATATATTAGAAAGGAAGGTTTGGGACTGGAAAAGGTCTATTTTGGCAGGTAGAAATGGCAGTTTTTAACTGCACACAAAGGGCCTGAGTCACAAAGGTAAACTTACACCTTTGTGTTAGTTTATGACTGTTTGCTATTCACAAAGGGATTTACGATTAGAATCTTTACGAGTACGGAGTCTCCGCACACAAAAAGAGAAGACAGCCTTATGGTAGTCATGATATTGGCTAACTTCCAATAGACTGAATGCAAGTGCAAATGTCGTATGCCTTGCTGTTTAAGGTAGTGTCCATCGATTTTGTGAGAGGCTCATAAACAACAGCGAAAGCCAACTCTGAACCAGATTTATACATTTTTAACACAAAGCGCAGCATCCAAATTTGCAGAGTTACGTAAAGGAGAAAGCACATTGCAGGTGATTTCTGCAAAGGATGGCCTGCTGCTGGTGTCATCCCATGAGCTGGTGCACAAACAAAGCGGCCTGTGTGACGCACCTTCTCGCACACTGGCGCAGAGACGAGACAAATAGGATTTGTACTTAAGATATTTCCTTTCTAGCCATTCCTGTACCTATACAAACTCAGATAAGTCCCACAGGTTGGATGTATGCTGTGCGCTGCAGCACATATGGAATGGATTGATTTATAAGAAATTAACACATTTCCCCTGTTTGCACCTACTTCAAGCAGCTTTAGTTTGTGATGCAAAGCTGTGTCAAATTATCTTAGAAACTTGGGTTTTGCATCAACACATATAGGTTTTTGCACTGATACATTCAAATAAAACACCATTGACGCAAAGTGGCCTAAAGCAGTTTTTGCACTGTAAAAGGTGCACCTTTCCAGTACAAAACACCTTTTGTGATAGACAGTAAATAGCATCCCCTTCTATGCATCAATTTGCCTTGATCTGGTGACAGTGCAAAGCCTCAGTGAATCTGGGTATCATTTTTGATGATGAGACAAAAATATGTGGTTGATTGACATGGCCACTGTACACCTCGCTTCTACTTCAGCGCAGCCTTGGTTTTAGCTGCTGGGCTATTTATTGAACGTGAAAATCATGCAAAATTCAATAACACTTTTCTCAGAAAGATCTGTAATAAGGTTAACCTTTCTGATCAGACCAATACTAATTTTCTGTCATTTTTGCATTATACAACGAGGACAATTAATTGCAATCTAAACTAATTAAACTAATCATTATTGTTTCGCTGCTAGGCAACAGCTAGCCAATGTTTTAGTATAGTAATTATTCTAATAGTTTAATGAGAACCTCTCTGGAGCATTAAAAACAAGGATAAAACAAAACAACCTTTGGTTTAGTAAAAAAGAGGATTCGGATGAAATCTTCATATTAAGGCACACACAATTACAGCCTTTTGTTAAGAATGGAGTAAAGAAAGGTGAGAAGCATCCTGGTGTGATGGGAATTCATGCTAAACTCTGAAATCATTTGAAAGTGTAAGGACTGGACACGGCAGAACTATATTTATGTAAATGGGCCAAGAGCTTTGCTTTCATGGTTAGCAGGGCCATCAGAATGAGAGGGCATTGCGCCCCAGGCCCTGTGCTTTATCCAGGGCCCATCAAGGAAGCCTACCCCATTACCGTAAATGAGGCGGTGAAACACAGCCTCACCACTAGATGGCAGCAGATGGGGGAACTTCCACGTTTTCTCATTATAATATATTCTAGGGGAGAACGTTGTTTTTACTCGAGTCCTGCAATAACTTCTGGCTGGCCTGTGTGTTCGAGATAGGGTGACCAGGCATCCTGGACTTGCAGGGACAGTCCTGGCAAATGTCTATACATTTAGAACATATCTAATTTTCCAAAGAGCCTCCATTGGATAAAAGGGGAAGCAAGTTCCCATGTTCTCAAGGCACGATTACTTAGCACACACAAGTAGAAAGGCATTTAGTTAACACAGGTACTACTGCTGTAAAGGTCACAACATTTTACCCTTAAATGGCTCATTGTCTGCGTCTTCTATGTAGATGAGCACCGACAATTAATTAACCATTCTGTGCCCCTCCGCTGTTGCAAGGTTGTAGGCCTACTTCTAAAGTTCATCAATGTTCCTGCTTTAAAAAAAAAAAATTATAACTGTTTATTGGTACAGTTAAGCATGATGGTTGTTACACGCAGGAAATCATTACTTGTTACAGTGTTACATAGTCAGATTGCATACAGATGTCACAACTTTCGATGTTCTATAGTACAAGATATTCGGATTACATTTCAAATTAGGGAGTTTATGGTTCGTCAAGGGATGGGATCAGGGGAGGCTCACACAGGTTGCCACGGTACACATTCCATTTTGTCCATATTGCTATCCATTTCCGGGGGCAACCCCGGGCAACGTATACTGTCTTCTCTTGCAGCATGCACCAGTCCATGTCTTTCTTCCATGCGCTAAGGGTTGGAGGTGTTACTGCCCCCATAGGCGTGCAATGTTACGTTTTGCTATAGTCTGACCAAGTGTCGCCCATATTCTGCCCTTTGCTGTCAGGTCTGTGGGCTCCCAGATGTTTAAGAGGCACCTTGTGGCTTCAAGCCGCATTTCTACCTCCCAAACTGTATGCATACATTCATGTACCTGTTTCCAGTAGGTTTGTATCAAAGGGCACTCCCAAAGTATATGCATAAATGTCCCTGCCAGACCACACTGTCTCCTGCAGAGCCCTCCCTCAATCTCCCTACAAAATATAACTCGGTTACCAGAGAGGTATACCCGATGTAATATTTTCAGTTGACTCAGCCTCAGTTTCGCTGATATTGCCACTTCCTTGGGGGAAGAAAGCGCCTCCCTCCATTCCTCGTCATCTATCTACAGACCGTCACTCTCCCATTTTCTCTTTAGTTCAATTAGGGGGTCAGGGGTGTGGTGTATGAGTTTTTTATATATGAGGGAGATGGCCTTTTCTGGCAAATGACCGTCAAGCAGTCTGTCCTGTAGAGGGGAGGACTCCAGGGGTGACGTTCCTGTTGGGATGTTTGCCTGGAGTGAATGCTTGACCTGCGCATATCTAAAGTATTCCGTATGTGCTAGTTCATATGTCTGTTGTAATGAGGCAAACAACACCATGCCATCAGGTCCCCAGAGGTCTTTTATGCGGGAGATCCCTATCAGGTCCCATTTATCGAACCCTTTAGTTCGACCCAATGTGCCCAGCCGTTGAGAAACCCAAAGTGGGGTAGCCAGCGTAAGTTTATCAGCCCATCCCAGGTTGCGGCTTTCAATATGCCAGAGTTGGGCCAAGTGTCTAGTGGGCCCTGTAAGGGGGTACTTGTTGGGCTTAGAGTAGAGCGCCTCGAAGTTCCCACCCAGGAGAAGCCATCTATCCATCCCGTAGCCGGGATCGTCGCCACTACAGTATGTACCTTGGTTAATGGCCGAGAGGTGTGCTGCCAGTAGTATTTCCTGATGTCCGGAAGTGCTATACCCCCATCAGATGTTCCTGTGGTTGTTTTTCAGAGTCGTTTCACCCTAGTTACAGGTGAGGAGCGCCAACCTTGTATAATCAAAAAGATTCATAAATACAAATGGCATTTGACATTCATAGACCCGCAGAGCCAGAACAGGAGGAAGAGCCTTCTCCTACATCGCGGCCAAGACCTGGAATGAGCTCCCGATTGACATCAGACGTTCCCCCTCCCTGAACATCTTCAGGAAGACGCTCAAGACCTGGCTCTTCGACTGAACGGAGTTGCTTACTCCGTCTTCCCCAGCGCCTTGAGACCCTCACGGTTGAGTAGTGTACTTACAATTCCCTGATTGATAGATTGATAGTGGGGCTTTCGGTCAGTAATCTTCATCCATTGGTCTGTTCCACTGTCAATCCTTTTTACCTTCCACCAAACGCATACAGTGTTGGATAATGGGTCAGCCCACTCCGGGTATTGTCTCGCATTCACCTAAAACAGAATTGTACTTCAGTGCCACGGATGGTGGGCCAATACTGTGCTTTGCCAGTGCCTTTTTCCCTTTGGCTCTTTATCCTTTTAGTCATCCTTTTAGTGAATTTAAGTATCCTTTATTTGCACCAATAGAAACCATATTTTCTTAAAATGGCAATAAAACTAAAAAACAAATCTCCCTTCCGGACATTCGGACATACCTGCTTAGTTTAGTGTTCTCTGTTGTCCTTGCATGCAGCTATGCTCGTTATATGAATATTAAAGAGTCAAACGTGTCCCTGAATTTCCAGGGCTTCGAGAAAAAAAATATTCAGGTGCTCTTATTAATAAAAAAAAATTACTTCCAACTCCTAACTGTTGGAAGTATTTTCAATTTGTATTGCGTTTCAGTACTTCCATACCTGTTATTTGCTACTGGGTTCAGTTCATCTTTTAAATGAAAAGGAATTGTGTGTTGTTTGCATTGTCTTAGTGGAAAATGGAAGCCTAGAGTTGTTTAAGTGGGAGAATGGATGTGTTTAACAGACAGCTATCTGCACTCATGTCCATCCATGTTTGTCCCTGTGCCACATACTTCTTAACTTGATCAAATATATTTTTGTGGTATTTAAGGGCCTGATTTATACATTGGCGGACCTGTTACTCTGTCACATATGTGGCAGATAGTCCGTCCACCTTATTATAGGTAAATTATGTCCAATGGCACTTGTGATACAGTTAGTGGTATATCATCACGTTTTTGATGGAGTAACCCTTCCGCCAAACTCTAAATCGCACCCTTTTATTCTGCATCTCCCATATCCATTTGGCCTTCAAAGATAAAAGTCCAGGTGGTCAGACATGTAAAAAGACACATTTATATTCACTGTCCCTTCAAATCCAACGCTTGGAAACAATTTAAATCCATGCAAGCTTTTAAAATGTCCTTTCCGTGCCTGGAACATGGCCCCATCCCTTTTCATCAGATCTACATACTGTGGTCATTCTGGCCAGCATTTGTGCAGCCTGTATAACTCCTTCACAATTCTTTCCTATTTGGCTCACTACCACTGTCTCTATAGAGAGCTGTAAATACTTCTCTTCTTAAAAATCTGTTGTTGGACATGCATAACCAACCTCCAATCTCCAGTTGACCACCAAATTGAGAATCTGTTTTAAAAGGGATTTGCATAAATCCAAGCCTATCTAAAATCATATGGCATACTGGATAATTTCAATGGCAATTCCCTTTTTTGCATTTTGGATGACGTCCTACCAAGTTTAGATAGGGACCAGGCATACTGCTGATAATAGACCTGTCATGAGACTTCGATGGTCTAAACCACAACATTCCAGTCGATCATCATAAAACATACAATATTTCTTGACATTGCATGGTTTCATTCTTAAGGGACACCAGTAAAATTGTAAACCTTTGTTACAAGTCCTTAATCGAGAGTTCCTTAGTGGTGGCTCGTATGCTCATCATTATGTGGCATTTTTCATTACCCACTTGATAGCCTGTGTCAAAGTGGATCTAGAAATAACGAACGGCCTCATTATGATGGCAAAGGGACCACCACTGACAGCTTGTCGGTGAACGTCCCACCGCCGACAGCCCTTCGGTCCCACTGCCGCATTACAATGCTGGCAGTTGGACCCTTGTCTGTCGGGGAATGGACCACCCAACGCACCTCCATGCACCGTGTGCCATGCACCACATGGTACATGGCACACAGTGCGTGGAAGAGCACAAACTGCTCCTGTACACTGCGGCTTATGCTGCGGCCCTTTTCCTGGGCTGCAGCACACGCCAATGTGTAAAAGAGCACTTTCCAACTGCCAGCACGGCGGTCCTATCCTAATACAGCAGTCGGACCACCGCCTGTTTGTCAGGGGGCCTCCTATCTGCCACATAATGGTCGGCGTTCAGACCACCCACTATCCAAATGAGGGTCAAAGTGTGTATAGTTAATACAAATAGGTTGTAAATTATGGAACTGTATTTAACATAACAAAGCTTTTCAAGTTGACATCACTAGGCCTCATGTTCATTTGTTTGTGTACTATGCACATTTTAAAATGAACACAGTTTCTCGTTTCTCTGTTTGTGCAGCTCTAGTTTAAAATGTGTTCTTCAGCATTTTGTAAAATACCCCTAATGCAAGTAGTTTTATGGTCATATTTTTGTTTAATCTTTAAAATATATTCTTCTTCATGTTCTTGATGTAATGGAGGAAGGAGCAGAGCTTGACTGTATGTTTACAAGGTCACTTTCTTGGGCTTGTGGAGGTTGTGTACCTAATTTGAACCTCTGAATGTGTTTTCTTGGCATAATACAGGATTATTCGTTAGTATTAGAAAAAAAGTAATTTTGCATGTGATGTGTGTTCTGTGTTACCATTCAATATAATGATGTATCATTTATTTCACACCATGTCAACAGTGTGATTTCCCTGTTTGAAAAAATATATTACATCCTGTTTATAGGATGTCTCACACATTTTTTCTTACTTTAATACTGAGCGGTCTCTCTGTTAGAATCTTATCTAATTATGTACTTAGAATATTCAACAAAGAAGCTTTTCCCTTTATCTAAAAGAACAGTCTCCATGTTAGCCTGCCTTTTGATGCAATATTCAGCGATTTTAGGAACACTTACTTGTTCTCTTCAGAAGCAAACATTGTCAGATCTCTTACTAACGCATAATTATGTCATGTGCTACACCGTATCTGCATCTCGCTATTTAACTAGAATAGAGACTGATCCCTATAGTAATTCCCATTATTTTAGATTTTGAGACTTCATTGATATTTTGGTTTGACCATTTTTGCTTTCTGTAATGATTCTCATTTTAAGTAGATGTCCATGGTTTTGACTTTGAACCTTGTCTTGTGTAAGTTTGATTTGACTTGGTTTATCTCCATTCCGCGGCATTGTCCTTAGGGACGCACACATGGCCCTCAATCCTGAAAATGAGATCTTCAGAATAATAATTTAGTGGAAATAGCTTTTGGGGGAGTAAATCAGCGCTAACACTGCAGTATAAAGACCAACACTGCTGACATCAACCATCAGCTTCATTTGAATCATTGGACCTTGCAGGCTGATTTGGAAGGGGCATTTGATCACTATCTGAGCCGCCTTTCTGACCTAAACCGAGGAGGTGTAAATATGCATACCTCCACTGGTCCAACTTGTCACCCTACATTTTGTGACAGAAAAGAAGAGACAGGTCACGTTTCTGTCTTCCTAAAGGTCACGTGGACATACACTGACTCTTAGAAACATTTGACTAAAAAACGTTCTCAATGTTTTTCTCGAGATCTGACAGAGGCTAAAGTCACTCAACAAGACATCACATGGATTGACAAGCATGCCATCGAACCAAATGCTGAGCTACCTCTGGTAGCATAATTTATTCGGTCCAATCAGAGACCAGGGTGGGGAGATAAAACCTTCTTTCGCTAAATACACTCCACAGGCATAGCAGCAGATGGCATCACTCTGACTCAGTGTTATATAGGCAAAGCCGGCTCCACACAGGCACCTTGAGTACACAGGAGATGCATAGGTACTCTCTAGTGAGAACAAATGAACAACATCCAAGGCACCTTGACATGAAAGATAGCAGCTGATAACACCACTCAAACTGCTTCATTCTTACATAAATCAAGCAGAGTGCACACAGGCACCCCGCAACAACTAGTGATGCAGAACTACATTATAGTGAGGCCACATGAATTACATCAACAGCACCTTGGCATTCATACTCCTAGACCTCTTCCAAAAATGATAAATGTTAAAACTATCGCCCTGGACTGGCATTCATAGCATCCTCCTAACTAGGAACAATAGCATTCACACTGATTTGATGTGTTTCTCTGTAGTCTACTCTGGTCACTCTAAGTCGGTTGTAAAAAACCTCAGGGTTTGACTTGATTCCACTCTTGGGTTTCAGGAGCACACTAAGAAGGTTGCAGGCACCTGCTTTGGCCTACACCGGGGATTGAGGCCCATGCTGGGTTTCTTTGATCCATCCACCCACCAGTTGATAGTCCAGGCGGCTGTTTTGTCCAGACTAGACTATGCTACTTCGCTCCTGTTAGTCGTTAATAAGGCAGAAGTGATTAGTCTACCGCGAGTCCAGAATGCAGCTGCCGAGTCCTTTTTTTGTCAAACATATTTTTATTGAAAAGGTTTCCAGTACAGCTCAAAAGAATACCCATCACCTCACTCAACACAGTGAGCTTATGTTGAAAAAATCCAGATAAGGAATGAAACCATAGCACATTGCCCAGTCTTATCCCGACCCTCGATCGTAGAAAATGCAAATATACGGAGTACAGTTTTCTACTAGCATAAGGGAGCAGACCAGACGCTAGCTGATCTGGTAGACAAGTAGGGCACATGGCTCGCCAGCTCACCCATCTTTCTTTTGTGATGGGTTTCACTCGACTCTTCCAACAGGAAGGAACAGTATGCAGTGAATAAGAAACCCCCCCATAAACCCCATTCCAAAAAGAACAAACCCCCCTCCCCTCCCAGGATGGCGACGGCTCAGTTATGTGGTGTACTCAATTGTAAATAGGCGTAGACAGGTCAGAATTGAAAGAGATGCAGTGCTCTGATGGAAGAGGGACAAATGGCCATGGGCAAGCCACGTGAAAGAAAAGCAACCAGCGGGCCCCATGTATATTCAAAGTTCTTATAATTATCTCGGAAGATATCAGCCATGCGCTCGAGGCTGAGTAGCCTCCACAGACGAGAGTGCCAGAGGGAGATTGCCGGTGCTTCTCTCTTTTTCCAAGCGGCCTCTATAGTCACCTTGGCCGCTCCTATACACAATCACATGATTGCCTTGTCTGCTCGGGTCTGGTGTTCGAGTGACGGGTCGCGAAGCCCTAGTAGGATCTCCGCTATGGATGTCGGGATAGGATAGCCTAACATTTCTTTGATGTATGCTAGTATTTCATCCCAAAAGGGGCGTAGGACAGGGCAATCCCACCATATGTGTCTGAAGTCGCCAAGGAGTCCGCACCCCCTCCAGCATCTATCCGAGGTGTTGGGAAAAATCTGTTTAAGTTTGGAAGGATAGAGATACCAGTCCATCATGGTTTTAAGATGGGCTTCTCGGAGTTCAGTGGAGTGGTTGAATCTTGAGATGTCAGTCCATAAACGGGACCATTCCCCATCCGAGATGTCACGCTGCAGCAGACCCTCCCACATGTTCATGTACCTTGGACGAGGTGAAAGCGCAGTGGAAAGTAGGTGAGAATATATGAACGTGATTGCCCCTTTCATAGTAGTAGCTTTTGCAAGGAAGGATTCAAAGCCTGTGGGGGGACGGGTGGCAGCCTCCCTCACTCGGGGAGTGAGAGCCCAGTGTAACAGCTGTGTGTGGTGATACTGTTCTATGTTCTCCAGCCCATAATCTCGTTTGCAATTCTCAAACCGCATTGTGAAAGAGATGAGTCAGGGCCAAGCAGCCACCCTCCCTCCAAGCATCAAAGGGGCCCACGTGCATGGCCGGGTTAAAATGAAGAGGCGTGAATGGGGAAGGAAAGGAAGTCCACCTCCCGTCGCCCGCTAGCGAGTCCCATACCTTCAGGGTGGTGCGTGTAGGGGTGCTAAGGTATACATTCATGGGTCTGTCTTTCTTGGATCTCCATGCCAAGTCCCAGATGGTCCTTCCCACCACACATCGGTCCATATGTAACCAGTGCTTTTCAGAATCCGGCTTGGACCACTCCACCAAGACCCTAAGCTGGGCAGCCTTATAGTACAGGGCCAGATCCGGCAGGTCCACTCCACCCGCCGATCGTGGACGGCGCAAAATGGCGAAGGAGAAACGGGCTTGCCCTCCCTGCCAAATGTAATGGAGGATCATAGATTTAATTTTGCGAAGAAAATCCCGTTCTAATTCTATGGGTAGGGCCTGGAATAAATATAGAAGCTTGGGGAGGAGGGTCATTTTAATGGCGTGAACACGACCCAGCCAGGAAAGGAAAAGAGGTTTCCATCTAGCCAGATCTGTCTGAATGCGGGTGAGAGCGGGGGGAAAATTAGCCCCAAAGAGATCTTCCACTCTGGCCGGCAACTGGACCCCCAAATATTGTATAGAAGAGGTGGCCCACTGAAAATGGGTACGCGTTTGTAGGTCACTCATGTCGGCCTGTGGCAGAGTGAGATTAAGTATGTAGGACTTGCCAAGGTTGATCTTGAGGCCCGCCACTGCCTCGAATCTCTCCAGCTCCATCTGTAAAGGTGGGAAGGACCGAGCCGGCTCGGAGAGGGACAAAAGGACGTCGTCCGCAAAAAGCGTGATCTTATGTGATTCACCACTAAAGGGGATTCCCCGAATCTCGGCGTTAGCCCTGATAGCCAGCGCGAAAGGCTCAATGCTAAGGGCGAATAATAGGGGCGAGAGTGGGCAGCCCTGACGGGTGCCCCTAGTGTGAGGAAAAGGGGCTGATTGTATCCCGTTGACTTGCACTCTGGAGCAAGGTTGGACATAATTGGCCCGAAGAATAGTAATAAATTCATCAGCAAAGCCGAAGGCCTTAAGGGTGTGAAAAAGAAACGACCAGTCCACCCTGTCGAATGCCTTCTCAGCGTCCAAGCCCACCAGGACAGCAGGAATGTGTCATTTGTTAGCCTTCTCTATCAAGTGGACTATGCGACGGGTGTTGTCGTGGGTCTGCCGGCTCTTGATAAAGCCCGACTAGTCCGGATGTATAAGGTCTGGCATAAGATCATTGAGCCGTGTCGCAATGATGGCGGAGTAAAGCTTCGCATCGAGATTGAGCAGGGCGATGGGGCGATAGGAGGCGCATAGTTGAGGGTCCTTCCCTGGCTTGGGTATAATCGATATTACCGCTTCAGTCATTGATCTAGTGGTCCCTCCCTCCTTTGCCATTTTGTTAAACAGTCTCGTGAGGTGTGGCAGTAGATCGGAGGCGTAGGTTTTATAGAAGTGGGCGGTATAACCGTCGGGCCCTGGGGCCTTGTGTGGTTTAAGTGCTTTTATGGTGACCCCTATCTCTTCAGAAGTTATGGGAGCAGTGAGTGTAGAGTTCCACTCTGCCGAACCTTGTGGGAGGCGCAACGACTGGAGATAATCCCACTGCTTGTTCATATCTAGCTGATCAGCAGTGTACAGGGCCCTGTAATAGGCACTAAAGATATCAGCCTTGAGCTCATCTTTGTGTGTGAGTTCTCCATTCGTCCCTTGTATACCTCCTATGTACTCCCGTTCCCTTTTCTCCTTCAGTTGCCTAGCCAAGTGTTTCCCAATCTTATTACCCTGGGAGTAAGAGAGATGGCGGAGTTTAAGGAGGGTGAGTTCCGCTCTGTTATTATAGATAGCTCTAAGCTTGCCCCGCAGCGCGGTAAGGGTGCGAAGAGTCTCCCTGGTGGGGTTCGTCTTATGGGCTTGTTCAATGGTGGCTAACTCCTGTTCCAAAGCCTCCCTCTCCCTGGACCGCTTTTTATTTAAAGCCGAGTTCAAGGCAATGCATTTCCCTCTGAGGACGGCCTTAAACGCATCCCAAGTGTTATACTCTGAAGTGTCGGCTGGGTTGTTGTTATTAAAAAAATCCGCTATCGCTGCTCTCAGCTCCGTGCAGAGCACCTTGTCTCGCGTGAGAGACGCCGGGAAGTACCACCTGGGGCCAGAGGAGGCATTGCAGCTCCAGGCCAGGCAGATTGATATTAGGCCATGGTCCGACATGGACATGGGAAAGATCCTGGCGTCCTGCAGCACTCCCAAAAGGTTTTGGCTGATAAAAATGTAATCAAGTCGGGAATATGTACGGTGTACGTGCGAAAAAAAGGTGTAATCGCGGGATTGAGGGTGTAGAGTGCGCCAAGCATCAAGAAGTCCCAGGTCCTACATGTTTTGCTTAGTGTCTGTGGGGAATGTGCTCGCGTCAGAGCGTTGTGGATGAGTGCTATCTAAGTCCTTCTGCCAGGCCAAGTTAAAATCTCCCATGAGAATTGTAGGTCCCTCTGCGAAATCTTGAATTTTCCCCATTAGTGCGCTTAAGAAGGATGTTTGACCTGTGTTAGGCGCATACACTGCCACAAATGTACAGCATTTACCCATCAAGAGGCCTTTGACCATAATGAAGCGACCGTCTTTATCGGTCTGAACATCATGCGGTTGGAATTTCACGGAGGAGTGAAACAGGAGAGCCACCCCTCTATGCTTCGTGAGAGCAGAGGACCTGTATATCAGAGGATATTGTTTATGTCGGAAGCGAGTGTCCTCAGATCTAACCAGGTGGGTCTCTTGCAGGCCCACTATATCCAGGTGATGGTCGATAAGATATTTCCAGACCTTTTGGCGTTTCTGGGGGGAGTTAAGGCCCTTGACGTTCCACGAGCCAATGGTGATAGTCATCTATCTAGTAAGGGAAACTGTGCGTCTCTGGATACAGCAGACCGACCCGCCCTGCCGACATATCTGGTGAATCTCCTACAAATATCGCCCTGAAGAAAAGTGTACCACTCGGAGTCTGAAAAGTGTAACAACAAGGAGCCGTCGCCATCCCCCTTCCAAACCTTCTCCCCCTCCCCAAACAAATTAAAAAAAAATTCTCAAAAGTTATAATCAGAGTAATAGTAGTATCGTCCCAGTAAGGGAAAAAACACTCCCCACGAGGAGTTTTGGGGAGCGGTAGAACCGAAGTCCCCACCCACGCCCATCCCGATCAAAACTTAGGAAAGACTTTATAAACGGCTAACTTGGGGAAACAATACCATCAGGGTCCCCGTCCATGCCCATCACCAACAATGCATGAATTGGCCCCCTTGGAGAGTTCTGAGGGTGTCAGCAAACCTGGGAGGCAACCTACAGAAGCACGAAGCCCATCCCTGCCAACAAAAACCATCTTTGAGCCAGTTCACCAGCCCATCGGTGTCAGCTGCCAGCCTGTCCCTCGCGGTCAAGACTGATGGGTCTGTGATGAGAACAGGCAGTGTTGAGGGCAAGGAGAACCAGGAGCGAGTCCGTCGCCCCGTCGGAGAAGTGTGGCTCAATGATTAGAGCGGCAGACCCTGATGCAGAGGTCTAGCCCGGGACCAGGGTTCAATTCCCCGTCTCGGCGGGTCTTGGGCTCAAAAATTCCACGGACCTGATAATTCTCGCCTCGGTGCCTATTCCAATTATGGAGTCCCACTCTGCAACTCTGGGCAATAGCTTGCTTAATCTCCACAACGGCCACCACAACCCTAATGATGCCTGGCCTCCACCTTGGGGGTGCCCAGGACTGGACGCCTCACAGAGAAAGCCAGGATGGGTTCCACAGCGGTATTCGTGCAAGCGCCTTGAGACCCTTGCGGGTGAGTAGTGCGCTATACAAGTATCAATTTACATTACTTTACATTGCCCCCCGCTACGGCGAAACATCGTGAGTCGACAGTGACAACGCCCCCTCAAAGGGCAGCTTGAGGAGAAGGGGGCCTCGCATGACCCCTGCGGTTCCTACGGTGGCCCATGGACCAGGGGGAGACCGGCGGGCCACCCCGCAGAACTCCCCGCTCCGTGGCACGGGCTGGGTCCGATTCCTCGGGGGGCAGGCCCAGAACCTCTAGACCCTCCTTCAAGGCAGTGATATGGCGCTGTCTGTTATTAAACTCGAAGCTGAGACCAAAAGGATAAGTCCATCTGTACCTTATCTTGTCCTCACGCAGCTTTGAGGTGATAGGCCGAAACTGTTGCCTCCTGGCCAAAGTAGTGGGTGCCAAATCCTGATAGATAGCGCATGAGTGATTCTGGAAGGAGACATTCCCCTTCCTACACGCGGCGAGGAGTACCGCCTCTTTAATTTTATAGGAGTGGAACTTGGCCAACACATCTCGGGGGCACTTCTTTTTGCTTGTGGACAGACCACCCACTCGATGGACACGCTCCAGCTTGATGGTGAGAGTCTGAGGGCTCAGAACCTCTGCAAAGAGCCCCTCCAGGAAGGCCTCCAGGTCAGGACCCTCCGCTCCCTCCTCCAGGTCTCGTATGCGAAGGTTGTCTCTTCGGGCCCGGTTCTCATTCGATCTTCCGCTTTAAGTTGTGTCTGGTGGAGCTGGTCCTGGAGGATCCGAACGTCCTCCCTCAATTCGGTGGTACGCGCCTCCTGACCCTGAGTGTGTGTTTCAAGGTCGAGCACTCTTGCGCCCACTGAGTCCACATCCTGCTGTAGGGAGGACAGCCTGCCAGTGAGGTCAGTACGCAGTTGCTCCATGGAGGCCTTTATATCTTGGCTGAGATCATTCCTGAGTTCGGTTTTAAAGTCTTTAAACATGCCAAGGAGATCTTCCTTCGTAAGGGCCATACTGTCCGCACCACCGGGGGGCTGCGATGGGTGCCTGTCGGCCGGGACAAAAAAGTGTGAAACCTTACTAGGTGCTTTGCCTGATATCCTCTTTGGCGGCATATGGGCGGGCCCGGGAGGACCCAAGGCGGTGGCAGGGAAGGCGCTATTAACTCACGTGCGAAGATCCTGCACGCGAAGAATGAAGATTGTCTCGCCCCCCGAGACCAGGAGGGCGCTCCGGGCAGCTGCGCAAAGGAGATGACAGGGCGCACGTCCGGCAAGCACCACCACCTCAATATCTTGGGGGTCCCATGGGGTGGGCCAATGTCGGCGCGGCCACAAGGAGGGGGCCTGGCGAAGTCACGAGTAGGCCCAGCAGCAGGCACCAGAGGTCGCGATCCGGGCGTTTGCAAGCTGTCCCCGCCGTCGAGCCGACCAGGCACTCACCCCAAAAGAATGCTGTCACCACACGGTTCCTCAGGCCGCTGGACTACCTCCCCGGCAGTAGAGGGGAGGCCAAGTTGCAAGGCAGCACTAATTGGGCTCGTGGGCCACTGGGGTGATCGGGAAGGCGCCGCCCGATCTCCGGGCCCAGGTTCACCACAGTCAGGAATCGGAGCACCGCTGCACCAAGTCACAGCGAAGCCGCCATTTTGAAGTCAGGCACAGCGGGTGAAGTCTCCGTCGCGGGCCGCGGGGCCCCCGCCGCCAAGGACGGGCCTTACGAGTCCGGCGCGGGAATGCGCCAGGAGACCGCACCCCAGCACACCCGCACAGCGTCAGCACAGCAGACCCAGCGCGCGATGTCGCTCCTCACCCCAGTACTCAGCTGGCCAGTGGTCCAGGCTCACTCCGCTGCTCCGGGCCGGCGGCGGCGCCCACAACCGCGGCGGGCCCCACCTTCAGTCTCGATAGGGGAGGCCGCTACCAGCCCTGCGCCTCACCAGTTGCAGCGCTCCGAGCCGCGGTCGCCATCTTAGCGGGCTCCAACGATCCAGCAGCGGCACCTCATTCTGCTCACGGAGGTAAGTATAGGGCAAGACAGGGCACTCCAGGCGCGCCCCACATCATCCTCTCCCCGGTGCCATTGTGTATCAGCGGCGGGGCCCCAAGAAGCTGCGAGAAACAGGTCGGGAAAAACGCGTGGGCCGGGAGCCGATACGATCTATGTCCGATCGGCCATCTTGCCCGGCCACGCCCCCTGCCGAGTCCTTTTGAGGCACCCTAGAAACTGCTCCGCGACGGGGGCTATTCGCCATTTACACTGGTTACCCATGTCCAAAAGGATTGAATTTAAAACCCTATGCCTGACTTTCAAAATGCTAAAACTCTCATCCCCTGAGATTCTGTCTGTGAGAAGTTGGCCTGATATATGATGTCACTAATTCTAGTGTACACCTTGTATCAGTCCAAACAACCCTT
The DNA here is from genome assembly GCF_964204655.1 of Triturus cristatus. Taxonomy (NCBI): domain Eukaryota; kingdom Metazoa; phylum Chordata; class Amphibia; order Caudata; family Salamandridae; genus Triturus; species Triturus cristatus. Next base: position 1,532,394,064 of record NC_140591.1, read on the forward strand.
ATGGTGATTGGTTGTAAAGTCAACCATATAGACCAGCTATCCGAGTGGTAGCATGGACAAGAGCAGTCTTAGGCTAAACTCTGAATGGCATGTGAAGCCAGCTGTTATACCATATGTAATCCCTTGAATACCAAATGAAAGGACACCACAACAGATATATATATAAAATAAAGTGTATTTATTCTAGTCAAACCCTCAGCACTCTTTATGAGATTCGAGGTAAGTACAACACAGTCTTATTCAAGCATACATTAAGTCACACAGGTAAGTAATACAGTTAGGCCCTAGGGGCCACACAAACCATATACTAAGTAAGTGGTATAAGGACCACTGTCACGGAAATAGAATAGGCCTAGGCCTAGGGAATCGCTGGGGCTACACTATACTACCAACAGTTAGGAAGTGGGAGGCCCACGGGATTCAGGTACAGAGTGGAAACACTCACGCGTAATGCGTATAATCGATAGAAATAGTACAGTTTAGAATTAATAAGATTTAGGACACTTCTGGAGTAGCTAGGAAGTCAAGACTTGAGAACTAGACACTAGGATAGTCAATACACTGATGAGCACCGGAGTACCCAAGTTACCTAGCCCACGGGCTGTGGGTGCATAGGTGTGAACTCGTGTCGGGTTTCGTCGTCGACTCCTATGGATGCCTGAAGGAAAGATGCTAACAGGCAGTCAGTGAAGAGTGTCCGGTGGATCCCAAGGCCGGGATCAAGAAGGAAGGATACCTGCAAGCAGAAGGGACAGAGTCTGGGTCACTAGCCAGTGACCACGTGGAACCAGGAAGGAACCAGACGATGTCAGGCGATTGCAGGTGAAGAGGTGAAGCTTGTCGCAGCAGCCACGGGTACCAGGAGACGTCGAGGATGACCAGGACCAGGAGGCGAGCTGTCCCACAAAGGCTCGTGCTGTCAGCGGCGTCGAAGTTGAGCTAGGACTCACCAAGCCTTGGCAAGCGGAACCCACGAAGAATGGAGAACTTGCTTCTGGTGCAGACCAGGAAGGTCTGGGGTGCTTCTCGTTTACAGAGGAGCAGGAGCCAGTCTGTAGGAGCCAAACCTAGAGTGGAAAATTGAAGGTGTGTCCTCGCAAAGGTTGCTAGCCAACGGGCAAGCAACCGGACAGACACGGCAAGCAGGGAAATACAGAAGGGCCCCACGCAGGACTCATGGAGTGTGGGGGGCTGATCTTCGGTGCAGATGGTGCTTGGGGTTGGGGCTTCTCAATCCCCGGTGCACAACCTCGAGGGTGCCTCAGAAGCTGCGCTGGAAGATACTCGCCACTTTTCCCAGGTAGCCGGTCCCACGTCTCTCGTCGCCTCCACGGATCTCAGCTCGGCTGTGGATGTGGATCAGGGTCGGAGAAGTCTGGAAGTCAAGGCTCTGGTCGGGCTCTGCAGTCGGTCCCTCGTAGAACTTCAGCAAAGCAAAGGGTAAGTCTCTTGATGGTGCCTGTTCGCACAGGGTGGCCACTCCTTGGCCACAAGGGAGATTCTTCAGTCTTCTTCTTTCGTCGAATGTCAAAGGTCCAGAGTTTCTGTTCAAGTTGCAGGTTCAGGATAATCTAATCTCCTGGGGCCCAGCTACCACACTTATACTAATCTGGGGGGCTGGGTTGCCTGCTAGGTCACGTCTTATGGGTGGGACCTGGGAGGGGGGTGGTTACACCCCCTTCCCTTTGTCCAGTTTCGCGCCAGGACTGGGGCTGGAGTGCCCCAGCACCGGTTTGAACTGGACTATGCATGGGACACCTTGTGTGCCCCACGCAGTGTCTCGTTTCTTTCATCCCTCCCTGCCCCAATACACTAAGGCCTGTCTGGGGTGGTGCTCGCACCTCCCAAGGCAGGAAACCTATTGTCCAAGCCTCCCATGCCGGGATCACTCCCAGCAGCAGGAGGTCAGACTTGTGTCGTGGCAGCAGCATCCATTTTGTGATGCTGGGGCTCTGGTTAACTTTAACCGGGTAAGTAGGTTTCAACATGTCTTCTCCCTCTAGAAGGGAGGGATAATATCCTCATCACCAGAAATGGGATGGGGGTATTATTCCAAAGTGTTAGACACCTTACACGACATGTTTTGATAAAGCCAAACCATAGTTACCATAACCGTTTAAGATTATAAGGCCCTTTAAGAGTATATGGTAGGCTATATCATAGAACAGCTATGAGGACATGGTTCCGAAAGCTGCAGACAGGCTCAGCTCATGCTAGAGCACTATCTCACATGTTACCAAGCACTCTGCCTCCAGGATTGTTAAGGCCTGCCATAGGAGTGGCTGATAGGTACACATGTGTCTATATATAAGGTAGGTATAGGAATACTACGCCTAAGCAAGGGGTGATTACACGACCTTGCCCCAGCTGAGTGATCAGCCAGTTGTGTCATAATGGAAGGCCAGGCCAGGGGTGGCATAATACATGCTGCAGCCCCTGGTAGGCCTAGGGTACACCTATGCCCTGGGTACCTAAGGTACACTGTACAGGGGCCATTAAGGTGATCCTATCCAATTGGGTTATGCACCTAAAGTACATAGTATTAATTTAGAGAGAGAAAGGCAGGGCTGTAGGTCTGATTAGCAGGCCCACAGCCACATCTAAGTCGAAAACCAGCAAAGCAAAAGCAAAAAGTGGGGGTGAACATAGAAAGCAGACCCTACTCTCCTACACAACCCCCTCCCCCAAACTTAGGGACATTAAACTAACCTTGACCAGTTGAGTCTTCATGTTCTAAGTGGAAATATCTGGAGAGTCCATCTGCATTGGCATGGTCAGTCCCAGGTCTATGTTCTACTGTGAAGTCCATCCCCTGTAGGGAAATGGACCACCTAAGAAGTTTGGGATGTTCACCCTTCATCTGATTTAGCCACAAGAGGGGCTTATGGTCTGTCTGAATCTTGAAGTGAGTGCCAAACAAGTATGGCCTCAGCTTCTTCAGGGCCCAAACCACAGCAAAGGCCTCCCTCTCAATAGCTGACCAACGTTTCTCTCTAGGGGTCAGCCTTCTACTTATAAAAGCAATGGGCTGGTCTTGACCATCTATATTAAGTTGTGAAAGAACAGCTCCCACACCCAACTCAGAAGCATCTGTCTGGACAATAAACTCTTTGGAGTAGTCTGGACTTTTCAGAATAGGTGCACTGCACATGGCCTGCTTCAGGTCATCAAATGATTTTTGACAGCTTACTGTCCACTGAACTTTCTTGGCATCTTCTTGGAGGTCAAGTCATTAAGTGGTGTCACAATGGACCCATAGTTCTTAACAAGCTTTCTGTAGTAACCAGTCAGGCCCAAGAAAGCTCTGACCTGAGTCTGGGTAGTTGGAGGAGTCCAGTCCTTTATGGTCTGGATCTTGCTCTCCAGTGGTTGAATCTGACCCCCACCAACTAGGTGGCCCAGGTACACAACCTTGTTCTGCCCTATCTGGCACTTAGTGGCCTTGATAGTGAGGCCTGCCTTTTGCAGGGCCTCTAAAACATTCCTCAAGTGGACCAGGTGATCCTCCCAGGTGGAGCTAAAGACAGCAATATCATCAAGATAAGCTGCACAGTAATCATCCAACCCAGTAAGGACTTGATTCACCAACCTTTGGAAAGTGGCAGGTGCATTCTTCAAACCAAAGGGCATTACCACAAATTGATAATGTCCTCCTGGGGTCGAGAAAGCAGTTTTGGCCTTTGCATTCTCAGCTAGTCTGATCTGCCAATAGCCTGCTGTCAGGTCAAATGTGCTCAAAAACTTAGCAGCTGCCAGTCTGTCAATGAGCTCATCTGCCCTAGGTATTGGGTGGGCATCTGTCCTAGTGACAGCATTGAGACCTCTGTAGTCCACGCAAAACCTCATCTCTCTCTTACCATCTTGGGTGTGAGGTTTTGGCACAAGAACTACAGGACTAGCCCAAGGGCTCTCTGAAGGTTCAATGACTCCCAGCTCCAACATCTTTTGTACCTCAACTTTTATGCAGTCCCTGACATGGTCAGGTTGCCTGTAGATTTTACTCTTCACAGGCAGACTGTCACCAGTGTCCACCTCATGGGTGCACCAGTTTGTCTGACTTGGGGTCAGAGAGAACATATGTCTGTAGGATTGCAGAACTTGTCTGCAGTCCTGTTGCTGATGGACAGTGAGGCTGTCAGAAAAGACCACACCATCAACTGAGCCATCATCAGGGTTCTGAGTCAACAGGTCTGGGAGAGGGTCACTCTCTTCCTCCTGCCCCTCATCTGTAGCCATGAGTAAGCCCATGTCTGCCCTGTCAACATATGCCTTCAATCTGCTGACATGAAGCACCCTGTGGGGGCTTCTGGGAGTCCCAAGGTCCACCAATTGGGTGACTTCTCCCTTTTGTTCAACAATAGTGTGGGGTCCAGACCATTTGTCTTGGAGTGCTGCTGGGGCCACTAGCTCCAGCACCCACACTTTCTGCCCTGGCTGGTAAACAGTCAGCACAGCCTTTTGGTCATGCCAAGCTTTTTGGAGTTCTTGGCTTGCCTCAAGGTTTTTAGAAGCCTTCTTCATATACTCTGCCATCCTGGAGCGGAGACCAAGTACATAATCCACTATATCAAGTTTGGGTTGTCTGAGAGGTCTCTCCCATCCTTCCCTTACTAAACATAGGGGTCCTCTTACAGGATGCCCAAACAAAAGCTCAAAAGGGCTGTAGCCAACCCCCTTTTGTGGGACCTCTCTGTAAGCAAACAGAAGGCAGGGTAAAAGGATGTCCCATCTTCGCCTAAGCTTGTCTGGTAAACCTTTTATCATTCCCTTTAGGGTCTTGTTGAATCTCTCCACAAGCCCATTGCACTGTGGGTGATAGGGTGTGGTGAACTTGTAGTTCACACCACACTCCTTCCACATTGCAGTCAAATATCCTGACATGAAGTTGGCACCTCTGTCAGAAATGACCTCCTTTGGAAAGCCCACTCTGGAGAATACTCCAAGTAGGGCCCTTGCCACAACAGGAGCTGTTGTGGTCCTTAGGGGAATAGCTTCTGGATACCTGGTGGCATGGTCCACTATCACCAGTATGAATCTGTGCCCAGATGCTGTTTGTGGGTCCATTGGTCCTACAATATCTATGCCCACTCTCTCAAAGGGAACCCCCACCACAGGTAGTGGTATGAGGGGTGCCTTTGTGGTGCCACCTGCCATATGAGGCCAGTGAAAGTGAGGGACAAGCCTGTCCCAAGTCTTGTTCTGGCCTAAGTGTCCTGCAAGGGGAATATCATGGGCCAAGGTAAGAAGGAAGCCTCTGAACTTCAGTGGTATGACCAACCTCCTGGACGCACCAGGCTTGGGGTCTCCAGCCTCTGAATACAGCAGCCCTTCATCCCAATACACTCTATGGGTACCTTGAGCATTCCCTGCAGCCTCAGCAGCAGCCTGCTGTCTGAGGGGTTCAAGAGAGGGGCAGTCTAATTGTGCCTGCCTCAGATCTGCCCTTGAAGGTCCCCCTGTCCCAAGAAACTCAAAACCTGATCAGGTTCAAATTCTTCTAGGACAGTTCCTTCAGGGCTCTCAGAAGCATCCTCCTGTGAGGGCTGATCCATTACCTGAGGCAGGGGGGAAGGCACAGCCTTTACCCTTCTGCTCTTTCTCTTGGGTTGTGACTGGTCCATGGTTCCAGGATCCAGCACTTGTTCAGTGTTGCACTTTTTGGCCTGTGACCTGGTCACAGCAAGGACATGTGCATCTATCCCCAGCATTTCTGCATGGGTCCTATACTCCACTTCAGCCCAAACTGAAGTTTCAAGATCATTGCCCAGTAAACACTCTACAGGAAGGTCTGAACTAACAACATCTTTCTTGAGGCCAGTTACCCCTCCCCAGGAGAAGTTAACAATTGCCACACTATGGGAAGTAGTGGAATTGCTAGCGTTGGTCACTAGGTAATTCTCACCTAGCATGATCTGTCCAGGGTCCACAAAGGCAGGGGTCACCATTGTGACACTAGCCCCAGTGTCCCTGTAGGCCTGAGCCATTCTTTGGTTGATAAAAGGAGTCTGTCTGTACTTGCCCAGGTTACTGGGGCCTATATTAGAGGACAAAGCTATGTCCCCATCACAGATCAGAACAGCCTGAGTAGGTATCCTGACTAGGCCAGAATCCTCCTCAGTTCCCAGGATTAACCCTACTACACCCTTTTGCTGGAAACCACCACTTACAGCTGAACTAGGGGGTACAGTTGCCTTAGGGGCAATGGTGGCTGGGGGCTTATCCTTTTTGGTGCACTCACTAAACCAATGTGAGTTGGACTTACAATAGTTGCACCATGGTTTCTTTTGGCCATCTTTCTTCTTATCCTTTTTGGGACCACCATCCCCCTGAGCCTTTTGGGGGCCTGGTGAAGACTTCTGGTCTTTTTGTTTCTGATCATTACCCTTCTGGTCTGCCTTTTTCTGATCACCGCCCTGGTTCTGGTTTTTCTGCTTAACTCTAGTCCTGACCCATCTATCTGCCTTCTTTCCCAATTCTTGGGGAGAAGTCAGATCAGAATCAATCAGGTGTTGATGCAGTAGCTGGTTTTGACAGTTGTTAAGGATTTGTTCTCTCATGATCAAATTATACAATCCTGTATAGTGCTTAACCTTACTTCCCAATAGCCAGCCTTCCAAAGCCTTAGTGGCACAATCTACAAAGTCAGTCCAGTCCTGAGTCTGTGTCTTCTGGGTATCCCTGAACAACAACCTGTATTGTTCAGTGGTTAGGCCAAACCCATCAATCAGAGCACTCGTCAGGACCGTGTAATTGTCTGCATCCTCATCACTAACTGTGAGGAGCTTGTCTCTTCCTTTCTCAGAGAAGGAGAGCCACAAGATAGCTGCCCACTGACTTTGGGGTACCTGCTGTACTTTGCAAGCTCTCTCCAAAGCAGTTATCCATTTGTGGATGTCATCCCCACACTTGTAGGGAGGGACAATCTTGCTCAGGTTTCTATTATCATAGGTCCTGTCTCTATCCTTAGGGATATTGCTGCCATCAGTGGGTTCTAACCCACTTAACTTCTGCTCTCTAGCCAGAGCAAGCTTTTCCTTGGCAAGGGCAAGTTCTTCCCTCTCAATCCTTAGATTCGCTTCCCTCATTCTGGCTTCATGCTCTTTCTCTGGGGGGAAGTCATTCCCCTGTGAGAAGAGGCATTAGAGATGCTAGAGACATGGGAGTGGATGGATTCCCTTGAAGGGGATCTGTCTCTCCTGTTTCTCTGGTTAAGTTCACTTGGGGGTCTGAATGGGGGAAGCCCATGCAGACTCCCATGTAAGCTTAAGTTAGCCTGGCTAAGTCTTCCAACTTTGACCTGGCTGTCTACTTCCTCATCTGAAGTCCCATCTGACTCATCTGTAGCGGGAAGACCCTCACCTGTACCTAGGGTACCAGCCTGGGAGGCCCTAAGAGCATCATACTCCTCTAGGATCTCTACTAGCTGAAGGAGGGTAGGGTTTGCACCCTGTTTTAACTTTCTGGTGGTACACAATTGTCTCATCTCCTGAAAAGTTAGGGTATCATATCTAGAGGGGATCTTTCTAAGACCTATCCCTCCTGAGAGAGAATCTCCTTGATCTCCTCCAGGAGACATGATCTAGTGAGGGTGTGGTGTGTGCACCTACCTACACTAGTTGTATCTACTAAACCTCTCTAGTAGTTGTAGTCAGGGTGTGCTAGGCCCTTCAACCTACAACAACTAAGTCCAGTAGGACTTAAGTATTTATAATCTATGTTATATGTACCTAAACAATATCTGTGTGATCTTTCAATTTAGTATCTCAAGATTACAATGGTATTACAACAGCAAGCTCAGATCCCACCGCTGCCACCAATGTGAGAAGTTGGCCTGATATATGATGTCACTAATTCTAGTGTACACCTTGTATCAGTCCAAACAACCCTTATGGTGATTGGTTGTAAAGTCAACCTTATAGACCAGCTTTCCTAGTGGTAGCATGGACAAGTGCAGTCTTAGGCTAAACTCTGAATGGCATGTGAAGCCAGCTGTTATACCATATGTAATCTCTTGAATACCAAATGAAAGGACAGCACAACAGATATATATATAAAATAAAGTGTATTTATTCTAGTCAAACCCTCAGCACTCTTTATGAGATTCGAGGTAAGTACAACACAGTCTTATTCAAGCATACATTAAGTCACACAGGTAAGTAATACAGTTAGGCCCTAGGGGCCACGCAAACCATATACTAAGTAAGTGGTATAAGGACCACTGTCACGGAAATAGAATAGGCCTAGGCCTAGGGAATCGCTGGGGCTACACTATACTACCAACAGTTAGGAAGTGGGAGGCCCACGGGATTCAGGTGCAGAGTGGAAACACTCATGCGTAATGCGTATAATCGATAGAAATAGTACAGTTTAGAATTAATAAGATTTAGGACACTTCTGGAGTAGCTAGGAAGTCGAGACTTGAGAACTAGACACTAGGATAGTCAATACCCTGATGAGCACCGGAGTACCCAAGTTACCTAGACCACGGGCTGCGGGTGCATAGGTGTGAACTTGTGTCGGGTTTCGTCGTCGACTCCTATGGATGCCTGAAGGAAAGATGCTGACAGGCAGTCAGTGAAGAGTGTCCGGTGGATCCCAAGGCCGGGATCAAGAAGGAAGGATACCTGCAAGCAGAAGGGACAGAGTCTGGGTCACTAGCCAGTGACCACGGGGAAGCAGGAAGGAACCAGGCGATGTCGGGCAATTGCAGGTGAAGAGGTGAAGCTTGTCGCAGCAGCCACGGGTACCAGGAGATGTCGAGGACGACCAGGAAGGGAGCTGTCCCACGAAGGCTCGTGCTGTCGGCGGCGTCGAAGTCGAGCTAGGACTCACCAAGCCTTGGCAAGCGGAACCCACGAAGAATGGAGGACTTACTTCTGGTGCAGACCAGGAAGGTCTGGGGTGCTTCTCATTTACAGAGGAGCAGGAGCCAGTCTGGCGGAGCCAAACCAGCAGTGGAAAATTGAAGGTGTGTCGTCGCAAAGGTTGCTAGCCAACGGGCAAGCAACCGGACAGACGCGGCAAGCAGGGAAATGCAGAAGGGCCCCATGCAGGACTCGTGGAGTGTGGGGGGCTGATCTTCGGTGCAGATGGTGCTTGGGGTTGGGGCTTCTCAATCCCCGGTGCACAACCTCGAGGATGCCTCAGAAGCTGCGCTGGAAGATACTCGCCACTTTTCCCAGGTAGTTGGTCCCACGTCTCTCGTCGCCTTCACGGATCTCAGCTCGGCTGTGGATGTGGATCAGGGTCGGAGAAGTCTGGAAGTCAAGGCTCTGGTCGGGCTCTGCAGTCGGTCCCTCATAGAACTTCAGCAAAGCAATGGGTAAGTCTCTTGATGGTGCCTGTTCGCACAGGGTGGCCACTCCTTGGCCACAAGGGAGATTCTTCAGTCTTCTTCTTTCGTCGAATGTCGAAGGTCCAGATTTTCTGTTCAAGTTGCAGGTTCAGGGTAATCTAATCTCCTGGGGCCCAGCTACCACACTTATACTAATCTGGGGGGCTGGGTTGCCTGCTAGGTCACGCCTTATGGGTGGGACCTGGGAGGGGGGTGGTTACACCCCCTTCCCTTTGTCCAGTTTCGCGCCAGGACTGGGGCTGGAGTGCCCCAGCACCGGTTTGAACTGGACTATGCATGGGACACCTTGTGTGACCCAGGCAGTGTCTCGTTTCTTTCATCCCTCCCTGCCCCAATACACTAAGGCCTGTCTGGGGTGGTGCTCGCACCTCCCAAGGCAGGAAACCTATTGTCCAAGCCTCCTGTGCCGGGATCACTCCCAGCAGCAGGAGGTCAGACTTGTGTCGTGGCAGCAGCATCCATTTTGTGATGCTGGGGCTCTGGTTAACTTTAACCGGGTAAGTAGGTTTCATCATGTCTTCTCCCTCTAGAGGGGAGGGATAATATCCTCATCACCAGAAATGGGATGGGGGTATTATTCCAAAGTGTTAGACACCTTACACGACATGTTTTGATAAAGCCAAACCATAGTTACCATAACCGTTTAAGATTATAAGGCACTTTAAGAGTATATGGTAGGCTATATCATAGAACAGCTATGAGGACATGGTTCCGAAAGCTGCAAACAGGCTCAGCTCATGCTAGAGCACTATCTCACATGTTACCAAGCACTCTGCCTCCAGGATTGTTAAGGCCTGCCATAAGAGTGGCTGATAGGTACACATGTGTCTATATATAAGGTAGGTATAGGAATACTACGCCTAAGCAAGGGGTGATTACACGACCTTGCCCCAGCTGAGTGATCAGCCAGTTGTGTCATAATGGAAGGCCAGGCCAGGGGTGGCATAATACATGCTGCAGCCCCTGGTAGGCCTAGGGTACACCTATGCCCTGGGTACCTAAGGCACACTGTACAGGGGCCAATAAGGTGATCCTATCCAATTGGGTTATGCACCTAAAGTACATAGTATTAATTTAGAGAGAGAACAGCAGGGCTGCGGGTCTGATTAGCAGGCCCACAGCCACATCTTTGTCGAAAACCAGTAAAGCAAAAGCAAAAAGTGGGGGTGAACATAGAAAGCAGACCCTACTCTCCTACACTGTCCAATCTGTTGGTACCTTATGTACCCACCCGTCAGTTACGCTCGGCTGAGCAATATTTGGCTACGGTTCCTCGAGTGAAGCGCCTCCGAGCTGGGGGAGGTCCTTTCGGTGTCTAGCAGCTAAACTGTGGAACTCTCTTCCTATCCAGACCCGTCACCTGGATTGCCTGTTGTCCTTTCGCAAGGCCACCAAAACGTACCTGTTTCCCTTGGTTTAGTCCCTAGCCTTTCTTTCGACACTGCTACCAGCGCCGGGACGCCTCTTCGCTGAGGCAGCTGCGCGCTATACAATAATATTTAACATAACATAACTCTGTTATCAAACCATCCACTGCATCACCATTCCAAAGACCAACATGTGCATCATTACGATTCTGCACCTTCTTGCTCTAAACACTCTTGGCTTGTAGTGCTTTACTGCTGAATCTCAGACCATCTTTTCAGATAATTCCTTCAACAAGTCTGCAAAATGTGTGTCCTCCACGAGAAGATGGCTTCAGTAAAACATCCAGTGATCTATAAAGATATAAAATGCAACAGGCCTCATTTAGTCCCTTCAAACGGTTTCCTATCTGAGCGGGATGTCGACCTACAGGAAATAGTCACCTGTGGAGGACCGGGCACCAACCGGCAGCTTCTCCGCTAGGGCGGAGGAGCATCGCCCGCCCTTCTGGCAGCTTAAAGAATAGTCTTGGTGGTCAGGGCCAGGGGTATAACAGGCACCCACGGGGGTGGTATACACTATTATTAGTGCGCATGACAGTTTTGCTGGCCGTCTCAGGGCAGCCAAACCGTCCTGCACACTTTGTATGTTCTCCACCCAAGCTGCATTACAGCCTGGGTGGAGAACATGCCCAGGCTCCCAGTCCCTGGCTGAGTGCCGAATTACAGCGTTCAGACCAATCACAATGCTGCAGTGCAGGGGAGCCTGGGTGCTTCCTGCTTCCGACTGATGCAGAGCGATAACGAAGAGGGATGACGAGAAGAGACGCGGCAGCAAGGAGGTAAGTACAATTTTTTTTTTAACTACACCCTGCCCCCACACCCATCAACTCCCCAACCCTGGAAGCTTGGCAGCCACTACTGCCGGGCACTCTAAATTTCATCCTAAATTGAAGGCGAATACCTTCACCATACTTCGCATATGCCCAGTCCTAAATTAACCCAGTTCTACTCTGTATAGTTATTGGCAAGATTTAAATAAGGGGTAGATTGGACATAAAACACGCTGAGGAAATCCAAGGCAATAGATAGGTGTGTGGCTTCATTTTTGTCCTCATTTTACCATTATGGTGTGAAAACCCCGTTAGATTCTGCGTATATTGAACGTATTCATTGTTGACTGTTTGTATCCAGTTTTCTCTTTGGTTAAAATCTGTCAAACACCGCCAAATGTATCTGTAACCTACATTTCTATACTTTAGTGATACATATTTGTACTGCACTCTGAAACTATGCCTTTCAAATTGAAATGCTCAAGTTACCAATTATAAATACACATTTTTAATCAATGTACAGATTGTAACCAATTACCTCCTCATTTCCCCTTCTTGTCCTCATCCTTACTGAGCCTGAAGCCAGAAATGTATTGTGAGAAATTGGGTTATTGGTGAAGGGGTGTGAAACCCTACTCAAGCAACAACCACAATTCCTATCAGGGTGAACCACAAAAGTTACTAAATTAGCATGTGCCTCACCGGTGCTTAATTTGAGCCGGTGGTTTCCGGTAGTTTCCGGTAGTCGGCACCGGCACTTAATTGTCATGACCACACTTATGATACTTTGCCACGTGGTGGCACTGCTCTTCTAATTTAGAGATGAGCAGAACAACAGTTGTTTATGAATACAATATACATTAAGAATTACTAATATCTGCCTCCCCAGCCATTACTTTAGCTTTGGGGACCTAGAATAATCTAAACTGTCGCACTGCAGGTGAGAAAGATAGTTAGTAGTTGTTTTGGTACCGTCATTGACAGCAATGATGGGGCAATGGGTGGTGCAAGCTGCAGTGGCCTCCTGGTCAGGGCCTTGGCACTTATTATTTTACAAACTTAGGGGCATATTCTCAAGGATCTATCGCCGAGTTATCGGCACCTTATCGCAGCCAAATTGGCGATAAATTTATCGCCCCATTCACAAGCTGGTGCAGACAGCCGATATCACCAGTATTCCAGCGATAGCATCCTCTAAAAACATCGCCAGAGATGACCCCGGCAACTATCGCTAATGAGACGCAGAGTAGGCGTTCCCCAACAAAAAGTAGAGAAAACACCACACCTCAACATTCTCAACGACCAGCCAGATCGGCGATAAGATCACAAAACATGCGATAAGTCGCGTTAGCAGCAGGAAATTAACAGCTGCTCTGACCTGGTGCAAAGTCAGACAACAACTGACACCAGAAAAGGGAGCCCAGACCACAGCCACACCTGAAGAACAACAGATGCCATGGAGCCACTGATCATGCAGATCGGAGCCCCAACAGGGCCACACCACCCACCGCCACCACACCCAGGACCGCCACCCCCCCCCGGATCCCACCGCCCCTCTCCCCGGACCACCACAGAGGCAGCGCAGACCAAGACAGCGGACCTTCAGAAAACGCACCAGCCTCACAGACCCAACACCAGAGAATGTCAGTGCCCACTACAGGCTGAAAAGGACAACTATCCTACGCATCCTGACCACCATTGCCCACAGTCTGATGGTACCAAAACAGCGGACAACCAACATCTCTCCGCAGACAAAGCTCCTGGCTATGCTGCACATTTTGGCCTCTGGGACCTTCCAACCAACAACCGCCAGAGTCGGAGGAGTCTCACAGCCAGCCCTATCAAAGTTCAGCACAACTGTCTTGAATGCCATCATCAGCTTGGTACCCGAGTACCTATACTCCCCCCACACTGCGCAGGAACAGTTGGAGACCAAGCAAGGCTTCCACGCCATAGCTGGCTTCCCGCACATGTCAGGGGGCAATTGACTGCACACATGTCCTACTTGTGCCCCCTGGCAACACTGCACACAATTACCTCAACAGAAAGCACACTCATTCCATCAATGTGCAGGCAACAGTGTACCACCGGGGAATCGCCACCATCGTCGCCAACTACCCAGGCAGTGTGCATCATTCCACTTCTACCGACAGGCCATCATCAACCAACGCTACCAGGATGGCACACTTGGAAATGCACTGCTCGTTGGTAAGTACAAAATGAAGACTCCACACCTCCGACTATCATGCAACTCACAACTCTGGGAATGCACACGTCACAGGCTCACATTCAACATGCCAAACCACATGCCCACCCACCAGACAAGACAGCATAACTTACTGGGGCAACCTGGGCTAGCCATGTACACAAGCCATCAACGCCATGGCACATCAGCCACACAATAGCGGAATGTGGGGAGAGGTAGGAACCAGGCATGTGCGAAGGAGGCAAGTGACCCATGAATGAGAAGTTACACAATGCCAAGTGTGTCATAGATGTGATGGCCAGACTGCAGCATGCAGACCACACACATATCCATGTCGACATACACCGCTGGTGTATGGAGTGTACTGGACAGTGGACGCAACCATGTCACCCCAGCCAGTGGGGAAGATCGTGAAAATGTAGCTTGTTACGTCCTCCCCTGTAAGCGTGAGTGGAGTGGGCTGGCACGGCATACACCAGGCCAGCATAGGGGTGTGAATAAAAAGCACATAGCTCTAGGCGTGGTTCTCTTCCGGAATGCCCATGTTCTCTGCCAGGGCGGCGCCTCTCCCCGTGCCACAAGGCCGACGCCGACGCTATGAGCGGTGTTGCCTGCGATCGTGTGTGCCTGCTGTTCCCCAGGCTGCTGGTCCCCGAACCCGTCCTGCACACCCCTGCGCACCCAGGCCCCACTCTGCCAGTTGGCGTGTGTCAAAGAGGGCCCACCACGTGCCTATACAACCCCTAACCCGAGGCCCGGGAGCTTAGCAGCCTCCTCAGACCATCACAGCTTCCTCAAGCAAGGTCCGCAGTCCTCCTTTCACTTTGACGTACTCCACCAGCATACATAGCGGACAAGTAGGTCACACATTTGGAACTGAGTCTTGATTACACTATGGCCGTGCACATATTCATGGCTGATTTTATGTCCCTATACTCCCTTCGATGTGGTGCCACCAAGTCTGTATAGCATTCCAACCACAAGTGTCTGTGGGCCCTCGCGGACTACTGCCCTAGGCCCACACTGCGCTCAAGTAGATCACACTTTTGGAACTGAGTCTTGATTTCTTCATGGCAGAGTCCATATCATTGCACGCAAGGAGAGGTGTAAGAGGAAGTCGCGTTTCAGTCAGGAGGAAAAAAGGATCATCGTTACGGAGGTGATCGAGCACGACCAACAACTGCCCTGGTATCAGTAATTCTGTGCATCACAAGCCGACGACACGTGCTTGTGGTCCCCTGCTGACCGCTGCCTTCGGGCTAAACTGCGGTCCAGCAGGCCTCACACCAATCCAATCCAGTCCGTACCAGGCAGGACA
The DNA here is from genome assembly GCF_964204655.1 of Triturus cristatus. Classification (NCBI taxonomy): domain Eukaryota; kingdom Metazoa; phylum Chordata; class Amphibia; order Caudata; family Salamandridae; genus Triturus; species Triturus cristatus. The sequence continues at coordinate 1,532,409,140 of NC_140591.1, forward strand.
CGTCATCGTCGCTGACTGAATACCCGCTCAGCTCTGGTGCTTCTACCTCCATCAACCACAAGTCACCCCCACATACCATTTCAACTTCGTGTTCCAGAAGGAGCTCACTGAACAGCGGTTGGCCCGCGCTGACCGCTGCCTTGGGCCTACACTGTGGTCGAGTAGGTCACACTTTCAGAACTCAGTCTTGATTTATTTATGGCAGATTTGTTATCATTGTACAGGCCTCATCGCAGACTGCATCCCCTTTCAGCTCCTGTGCCACTAAGTCTGTTCCCCGATATCCATGGACACTTTCTGATTGAACTTTGGTGGCAACTGAGTCTATGGACTGGAGGTTGTCGTCATCATCATGTCGGTGATACTGACTACTTGGTGGCAAAAACAAGGCAGTAGCATTCCACTCCTCTGTTTGCCGCTTCCGGGCGGCTTCTACCCTCTGCATCAGGCCCTGGAGGACACCTTCCACAGTCCCCCGCAACCCTCTGCCACATTCACCTCGGACATCGATGAGGACCTGCTCAGCTCGCGTGGCCCTATCTCACTGCACCGCAAGTCACCGTCCCGTGGCGGTGTGCCTGTGCCGGCTGCAGTGCATCCTGGGCCACTAACTCTGTGCAGCTCAAGTCAGGGACCCTGTCTGCTGAGATATTGGATGGCCTCTGAGACGATGGCCTTGGGTCATCGACACCATGTGTATGTGGCCCTGTGCTGTCCGCTGCCTCCGGCATCAACTGCCATCCACCAGGGCTCACACATCAAATCGAGTCCTGACCAGCCCAGACGTCGCATCACGCAGGAGCCACGCGTCACCACTGCCAAGACCACCTCCAAACGCCAACTTCCAGAGTCGGAAGTGTCTTACTGCCAGAATATCAGAGTTGCTCACACCTGTCGTGGATGCCATCATCTGCCTGATACCCTGCTCAGCACTACAGGAGCCACTAACTCACTGCACCACAGCTCATGGACACTTCTGTTTGCTCATTGGGTGATCTCTGTATTTGCTCCGGCTACCACCATGATGCTCCACAGTTGTCTCTGTAATGCTGGTGTTTTCTGTTTCCATTTTAATAGTGTTCACTGTTGTAGCTGTTGCCAGCCCAAACCACTCCTTGCGGGATGGCTTACACTCACCCCACACACATCCAGCACAGGCATCACTGTGCATGTGACCCTGCCAATAAAGGGGCCGGGCGCACATGCCCGTAGCCAATCCCACAAACTATCTGCGTATGTCCGTGTGTACATGATGTATGCATGAGGGCCCCGGCCCCTACAACATTACATTGTGCTGTGTACAGCGGACGCAACCATGTCCCTGCTGGCAGCGGGTGAGACCTTGGACATGTAGCTTTGTCGTCACCCACTCAATACGTAAGAGGAGAGGACTGGGCCATCGTACGGAGGTCCGGAGTGGGTGTGTGAATGATTAATCCAGGGCTCTAGGCGTGGTTCATTACAGGACATGTGCAAATGCATGTGTCTCTGTTGCAGTGTGGGTCTCCTTTGTGGGGTGTGGATGTTCCCTGATGGGACTTAGACACCCACGTATGTGGTCCAGTTCGGCTTCCATGAGCACTGACACCACCCGCACCTGTTCGGCCACTTCCTTTTGGCATTCTGACACCTGGCATTGGAAGGCCATGGGTGCCTCGGTGGGGTGTTGGGAGCCAGCCGTGGTGGCGGGTGCTTCCTGCTGTGTGGTCTTTGCAGGGGCTGGGGTCTCCTCCATGTAGCTTGACTGCCCTGCTCCTGGGGTGGGTTGCCTAAGATGTCCATGAGCTGTTGTAGGGCGTCGGATGTGTGGTGGTCCTCTCCAGCACCACTGATGAGTTGTCTGGTCTGCTCTGCTGGAGGTGTTATTTGTCCCTCTGCAATGTGAAGGGGAGATGCATGTTGACATTGTGTTGACATGTATGTTGGCGCATTGTTCTTGTTTACATGCAGACTGTATGACAATGTACATTGTGACTGTTTGGGAGGTGCTGAAATTTGATGTGGGACAGTGGACATTTGGACTACATGGCGGATGTGAGCTTGTACACACACATTTCAATCTCACAGTTTCCTGCTATGTTAGATGTGGTTGGCCTGTTTCTGCGCATGGGCAGACCCAGTTGTGTCCTCTGTTCTGCAGTGTCGGTGTTGCACTTTCTACCCTATTGTCGTGGGATGTGCTGTTATTGCTATGTGTGTATGCTGCATTGTGCCACGGGGATGAGGGACATGACCCTGGGTCATTGTGGGTGTGCAGTGTGCTACACATTGTTGTGCATCTGTGTCATTGTGCCCATCTCCCCCGTCCCCCCCCAGTCCCTGGTCGTTGCTCACCCTTTTGATGTTGTGTCAGGTCCTATCAAGTTATGTCCTTACTCCCGACTCCTTGCACTGTCTCCACACTGATGACTGTGGCCTCCATTTCCTCCAGCTCCTCCTGTGGCGCAGGACTCCCACCTCCTGTCGCCGTTGCTGCCTTCCTGTTGGCAGCGGGTTTGTGCTTGGTTTTGCTTTTCACATCATGCCAGCGCCTCTTGGCCTCCTCCATTGACCTCCTCGACACTCCGACTGCATTCACGTTTATTAAATTGGCGTTCAGTTGATGGTAGTGTTCTGTCACCTTTGTGACGATGATCTGGTTTTCCTGCGGACTGCACCCCATCTTCCTCTTCCTCTTCTCCTTGCCTTTCCCCAACCCTGATGTTCCTTGCTGGTGGTCTGTGGGGCTTGTGGGGTTCGCGTTGGCCTCTGCACTCGGTCTGGGTGCATCCATGGTACTACACAGTTTCTTTTTTTCTACCTTTTTTTGTTGCTTTTATAGTGCATTTTCCCACATGACACGTGGGAATTGCAGGTCTGGGGCTGTTTTTTGCTGATTTTTGTATCGCGATTGGCCTCATCGCAGCTTTTTTTGCTTTCGTGTTTCGCATTTTTGCGGCATCACGCTGACTTTATCGCAGACATTTGACGCGTTATCATGAGCCTATCGCATGGTACCGCCGGCTTGAGAATACCACGGTAACACAGAGTTATTTAACCGTGATAGACTGCGATGTGAAGAGTTGCGTTAAGCTAAATTTGCGATGGTTATCACACGTTCTTGAGAATATCCCCCTTATTATTTTACAAATTCAGCACTCTACCTAACATTCTGGTAGCTTGGCGCAAAGCAAGCAGGCTTAACTTAGAGGCAATGTGTATTGTATTTATGCAGCACACCAACAGTAATAAAGTGGAAACAGAACACAAGAAAAAGCCCACACCAATTTAGAACAATAGAGTAAAATGTATTACATAAATTAACACCACCACATAATTCGAACAGTAGAACCGGAAATATACAATTTAAAAGGTTTAGGTAAGTATAGCGCCTAAAAGCGCCACTTAATCTGGTCATGCTAGACCCTGGTAAAGGAACAAGTTCAGGCCGACGTCGATGGAGTGTGGGCCAGATGCAGAGACCAGGTTAGTCCCACTAAAAATGCTACCTTCTCAAAGTCTAGGTAGAAGAGGCCAGTTCACAGTGGAGGAAGCCATAAGGAGCAGGGAGAGCATTATGGATGGTCGGCGCTGTGGCATGAAGAGCAGAACAGGCATCACAGATGGATATTGTGGTACTGCAAAGAGGCCTCTTGAGCTAATTATGTCCTTGTAGCTGGAGGCCGTAAGGAGCAGGGAGAGCATTATGGATGGTCGGCGCTGTAGCAAGAAGAGCAGAACAGGCATCACAGATGGATATCGTGGTAATGCAAAGAGGCCTCTTGAGCTTATTATGTCCCTGTAGCTCTAAAAAGTGGTCACCCACCTGGCCCTTTGAGTCACTTTGTCTGGGATGCAGGGGACAGGTCCAGTCTTCTTTTTAAGAAAGCAGAGCAGGCCTCAACCAGCAGGACACTCCTTTGGCAACCGAGTGGTCCTTCTTCTATAATATCCACAGCTCCAGCAGTGTCCTGTAGAGGAGGTCTGAGGGTCCCATTTTTATACCTGGTGCCAGCTTTGAAGTGGAAGGAAGTTTTGGAGTTTTCCTCCCACAGATGGTTCTGCGAATTCCTTGCTCCCCGCCCTGGTCCCAGGCTGTCTGAGGTCACTGAAGGCTAGTGTGAAGTCTTTTGTGTGTGTGCTGAGGCAGCTATTTTAAAGTTTAAGTGGGGTTACGCACAGCTCTGCCCCTACCATCCTGGCAGGATAGCCCATACTGCCAAAACCCAATCCACCTTTGTGATACTGTCTGGGAGGAATACACAAAGGCCATCTGTAAACTACACCTAGTCATGTGACCCAGGATACAGGCATAAATGAATTAGGACAAGAAAATGCCAACTTCCTTAAAGTTGCATTTTCAAAATTGTGACTTAAACTCTCACTTTACCATTAAAAAGGGTATTAGATTACAACTCCTTAGATACCAAACAAACATTATCACTTATTAAATGTGATTATGTAACACAATGTTGTCCTATGGAAGAGGTAGGCCTTGCAGTAGTGAAAAACAAATTTAAGAGTTTTTCACTACTAGGACACGTAAAGCTTAAAAGTATGTCAACTATTTAAATTCACTGCACCCTGACCTAAGGGTTGTTTAGGCCCTACCTTAGGGGTGACATATGTATTAACAAGGATGGTTTAGGTCTGGCAAAGGGGATATTTTTCCAAGACAAATTGACAGTTTAAAACTGCATACAGGCTGCAATAGCAGGCCTGAGGCATGTTCTAAAGGACTACTAAGTGGGTGGTGCAAAACGTGCTGTAGGCCCACGAGTAGTATTTATTTTACCGGCCCTGAGTAGACATAGTACTACTTTACCAGGGACTTAAATCAAACGTGTAAATTCCGTGTAACCCAATTTTACCATGTTTAGGGAGGTGAGCACAAGCACTTTAGCACTAAATAGCTGTGGTAAAGTGCACAAAGTCCTTAAGCCAACAAAATCGAATTCTAGCAAAACAGAAGGAGGAAAGGCAGAATGTTTGGGGGAAGACCACTCTAAGGCTGAGAGGTCTATCATAAAAGTTTCTGGGTTTTTTCTGGGGCTAGGTCCTGGCTCGAAGGGGTGCTTATTGTTGATGTAATGGGACTTAGTGATGCCAACTATGATGTGCAGGCCTCTCCGCATGGTAGGCTGGCTGCATGTAGCATTCTGCTGCATTGAGCTCCCCACATCTCTAAAATCCTTGAGCTGATAGGGAGAGGTGGATCCAGACCTACTTTTATTTTGGCATTGCACTCAGTTAAGTATTGGACTGAGCTGCATGCACTTTTCTGAGGAGTTTGTGACTTTTGCTTCCCAAATCTTGTCCATGTGCTCCACTACTGGGGACTCCTCCACTGAGGTTCCTCCAATGCTATTGGGCTTCCAGAAGTCTTTCTTCATGCTGCAATGGTGAGAACGTTTTGGGAGTTGAAGGCTAAGGATAGTGCTGAGAAAAGTCTTTTGGGGTTCTGCTCTCTCTTCTCCCTCTTCCCGGACCTCCCTGGAGGAAGGAAGACTTGAATGCGAGTATACAATCTAATCTCAGGGTTTGGTTAGTGGACAAGGGCAAGCTGGCTCTTGCATCTGCTAGCAGGTGATGATCTTCCTGTGCTTCTCACAAAGATGGAACCATAGACATAGTTCTTGACTGATGCTTTCCTTGATATCCTTCTTGCTACTGCAATTCCTTCCAGTGCTGTTGTAGAAGATTGGTGCCAGATTTGCACCTATGACTGGAAGGTAAAGGGTCATCAGAAGTCAGCAGTGCTTTTAAGCTTCTTGGCTGGAACCTGGATGACCTCCTACACAATTCATTCAAGAGTCAGAAACAACCACTGTCCTTTGCAAGTGATTGCAAGAGCTCTACGTACCCCAGATATTCTTCCAGGGGGGCTGGCCTTGGAGCTAGTTGCTCCATGAACAAGAACTGGGGTAATTTTCTTCACTCCTGACTAGCCCATTCTTCCAGTAGTCTGCCCTGTAAGGGGAGGATAGCAGGACAAACCAGGTCTCAGATACTTGGGTGCTGGGGATTGTTGGAGAAGGCTACAGGATAGAATCCCCTTCTCTTTTACAATATTCCAGACCCCGTGATAGCACCCTGTTGAAATCCATGAGTTCAATCCTTGTTTGCTAGGAAGATGATCTCCCTTGCTCTTCCAGAGGACTGGGGTTAAGAGTTTTCCTCTCACATGTTCCTTGTTCCAAAGGAAATGGGTGCATTGCATCTCATCATCAATATGAAAGTAGTACACCTATTTATCCAGATGATTCCATTCAAAATGGAGACTCTCCCTAGCATAATACCTCTGATTCTGTCAGGGAATCTTTATGGTGTCATTGGACATGTAGGAACATTCTCTCCACATTCCTGTCCCACTTCCTCATCTGTAATTCCTGAAGTTTACAGTCTTGTCCTCACACTTCCATTTTAGTCTCTTCACTTCAGCTGGAAGTCTGTCCCAAAGGTGGGTTTCTAAGGGGTTTACTCTGATGGTGAGCATTCTGGGTGACATGGAGATTGGTTTTCCCCCTTATCTTGACGACCGGTCGATCTATTCCACCTTCCAGGGCCAAGAGTTTGGTTAATGTGGAGGCTGTGGATCAGTTGCCGGGGTTTCAGGGATTTTTGATCAATTTCTCCAAGTCCCGGTTGGAGCCTACCCAGGATCTGCAGTTCATTGGTGCAAGGTTTACAGCACATGTGAGAATGGTGTTCTTGCTTTTGAACTGTTCTGAGTGCATTTATTTGCATCTGCTGACTTTCTTCACCAGACTTCAGGCATTAGTCTCAAGTGATGCAGGTGCAGGGGAATCTGGGGAACAGTAGTCTATTTTGGCAGGGCGCAAAGCTTCTTTTTGGAAGGGTTTTGTATTCCTTATGTGACTGACCCTTTGTTGCCTCTCTACAGGCATCCACTGTGTTTGTGGAGCTGGGCCTCAGTGCCACCGAGGCACATCCTCAGTTGGTGGGTTCCGGTTCCTATCAATATGATAGCAGGATTTCTGTTCCGGAGGACATTGCCCAGGAGCTACATCTGTGGATGGTTCTTGTTCATTTTTAGATGGGGTTTCCTCTTCTTGCCTTGGATCAAACAGTCTTAACCACACATACTTCAAGTTATGGTTGATTTGGGATTCTGGGCTCTCTCTCCAAATCCAAGTGGAAAGTATTATATACTGTTCTACTGTTCTAGCTCTTCGGGCATTTGTGGGGTCCGTCCAAACCAGGATGGCAGCTGTAACGACAGATAATGCTGCTACCAAGGCATATGTAAGCCAATCATGGTGCAACCAGTAAAAGGAGGTGGCACTGGTGGTCTTTTGGATGGTCCTCTGGTCAGAGGAGTATCTGCTACCTACATCAGAAAAATGGGCAACTCAAAGGTGAACTTTTTTGAGTTGGGTTTTTCCTCTCATTCTAGGACTTCTGTCTCTCTGCTGTGCATGTGTGCAGCAGGTTTGGCACGTAGGTAGCAGACCTGGCTGTGCTCCCAGTCTTGTGCTCCAATCTCCAGTCAGAAAGAGATTTGGCGGTGGATGTACTCACCTCTCCCTCACCAGAGGGCCTCCTGCTTGCTGTTCCCAGTCTTTCCCAGGGTCTTGGCTTGAGGGTGATGCAGGGGAAAGTTTGGTAGCCCACAAATGACATTGGAAGGCGTAGCTTGCTGTTATTTGTTGTGCAGTTCAGACTTTCAGGTGCATGCTCACTCGGAAAGCATACAAACATCATGGCCTTCCTTTAAAAAAGGGTACTCTGAGAGGACTTCCATGCTCCAGTTCTAGTGTTGAAAATGCCTTTATCTGGAAATGGCCACCTGCCATGTTGAAGCAACCTGGGCCTATAGGGAACTCTGGCAACATCTGCAGTCTATTGACTCCGCTGCTGTGGGCTTATCACGGGGTTTCTTCTTAGCTTGACCTTTAATTTGTGGGGACTCCTCCTTGCATCCTAGTTTTGTTACCTTGCAAACTTCAGTCTGATCCTTTTGAACATTTGGGGCCTCATGTAGGTAGCATACCAGTTACCACTTCTAAAATACCGAACGATACCGAATCGGTATTTTAGAAGTGGTAACTCGTATGTAGGTAATGAGTCGGTATTTTTTACCGATTCGTTACAATTCGGTAATTACCGAATCGGTATTTACCGATTCGGTAATGAGGCATACCTTCCCATTGATGGGAAGGTATGCCTCATTACCGAATCGGTAAATACCGATTCGGTAATGTGGTGAACACATGCAAGGGTGGCAGGGTGTCACATTGACACCCTGTTGCACCCCTGATTCGGCCATGTGTACACATGTGGCACACATACATGCCCTAAGGGCATGTATGTATGCCACATTGCACACTGCTACGCGCGTAAAAATGCATAAACACATACATTGATTATTTACCACCAACTATAAGTTGGTGGTAAATACCGACTCTTAAACACACCCACACACTCCCCCTACATCTCGATTTTGGTTTCGGAATTTACCGAATCGGTAAAATTACCGATTCGGAAAAGTTACCGATTCGGTAACATTACCGATTCGGTATTATTACCGAATCGGTAATTTTACCGATTCGGTAAATTCCGAAACCAATAATTGTCCCCCTACATACCAATAGCCAAAATACCGGTCGGTAACGGTATAATTACCGAAAATCGGCCGTTACCGACCGGTATTTGGCTACCTACATGAGGCCCTAGGTGAGGTGTCTCTGAAGCTCTTGTCCCTTAGAACATCTTCCTGGGGATTATGACCTCTACCCAGTAGGTTGGTGAGTTGGGGGTTCCTGGAGTGCAAAGCTCTCTACCTCTAGCTTCCAGATAGTTCTGCAGTTGGTTTCTTGGTTTGTACCTAACGTAATTTATGTTAAATCACAAGGGACACTGTTCCATGAGGGGGGTGCAAAGTGTCACCCTATCAAAAAAGAAAGATGTAGAGTAGGAAAGATAAGAAGAGGAGGATGAAAAAAAGAGAGGCACAGAGGTTCATCCCCAGTATCAAGGATCCAATCCCGAAGGGGAGGGCCAAATCTTGCCTCTTAGTTGCTCTCACACACCTTTAAGGATGTCATGCTTCATCATCGGGCTCTTGATCCTCGTCGGGCCGGCTCTGCAATGCCCGACGGGCCCACGAAGGGTCACTTTAACGGAGGTCTGTTAAGAGAAAAGCCATTTGGTGAGTGCGGGTGTGTGGGGTGGATCTGGTGAAATAGGTGGTGAGGTGTGTGCAGGGGTAAATAAAAATACCTAGGGGAATCCATTGGTGAACTTTTTAATAGTGTGGTGCCCCTGGTAGGTTAAAGAACCAGAAGGTTGGTGAGTTACTCTGAGGCCCAGTGTGCCAGTGTAACTAAACAAAAGGTCATTTATACAATTGCTTGGGCGTGTGGCTTTTCACAAATGGCAACACTAAAACTAACTTGAGCCACCTTAAAGCAAAGGCCGTACCAATCTCTACTAGACTTTGCCAGCTTCTCACTGTTTAGAAAGTCTCCCTTCTGTTCCAATTTGAAAGGTGCTCAGGGCTACCCTACTACCTGTGATCACCTACACCCTTGAAGTTTTTCCTGCACAACTTACTAAAGCCACCGAACAGCTCCGTCTAAAAGCATACAAGCAAGTCTTTAGGCTGCCCAATATATAAGAGGTTGATTGATTAGACTTGAATTCGAGTAGGAGGGCCACTATGGGCGCTTTTTAAAATACTACTATAGATGTGTTATGGCCACTCCTAACACTTTGAAATCTGTGCTACAGAACATATTTAGAATTAAGAGTAGCCTATGGTCCACTTATCTAAATGAGTCAGCTGGTACTCCCCAAATAGACCTGTCCACTCTGAGAAAATTACTGCTCTCATACACAACATTTAAATCTATTCTCAACAAGCACACAAAAGCACTGTCAAAATCAAGCAACATGGACAAACTAAAGAACACACAGATATTAGAAGCACTGACATCTTTGTACATTAATATTTACCCACTCTGATTGAAGCCACAGCTATATCTTTAGTGCTAAATTGGGAGAGCCTGTCTGAAACAAATATTGGCTGCAAGGGTGATGGGTCTTCAAATTTAGGAAATTAACCCAAACTGGCCCTCCCTTTCCAGGACTGTGAAGTGAAGGCTGTGTGGCTATAAAAAATAATGTTTTGACCACTTATTAGGCTGCTGCCCGACGCTGCTCCTTGCCAGGTGTACTCTGTTAATCTCACTCCTCCTAAGCCACGGCATATGAACCTGCAATGAGGCTAGGAACTGTGCTTTCAAGGCGATGGAGCCAACCAAGTTGGCTACATTTAATAAATACATTAGAGTGGTACATGACCTCCTTAAAGACCTGGACAAGGCTGCCCAAACTTAAATCTGGAAAGATCAAATTCATCCACAGAAAGCTTGGCGTGGCATGCAGCTTCTGGTGTTGACCATGTGTAAGACTACGTAGGTTATCTGAACACTGATTAGCACTTTGCAATATAATGTGCAGCATTTAAATATTGTCAAAGCCATTGTTTTCCTTGCCTTTCAACAACCATCATTGCTGTCATTCCCAATCTCGCTGCTATGGACCTTTTTCAAGAACTTTTGCTCATTACGGCTATTTCCTCTATCGTAAAGCATTTTAATATTGATTGCTACCTCTAGGGTTTTTACTTTACTTCAATTTTGCTGATATTATATGTTTCTATGCTCTTAGCTATTAATAAATATGGGGCCATCTCTACTATGGTGATTTTTGCTGCTATGGTCTTACTACCTCAATTTGAATAAACTCGGCACCCACAGCCATTTTTAGTAACCACCGAGCATTCTTATGTTTGCTACTAATCTTAAATCCTTTTTAGTATATTAAATGTAATCTGATAAATACTGTTTTAAAAGTCTTTTTTAAGGCATTTCAGCTTCTTTTATGTGCTTGTGTTACTCAAATATTGCTTTCTTGTCCATGACTCATGTATTGCTTTTGTTTAGAGAAGACTTTTATTAATTATACAATAAATATTATTGACATTTGATGATTCATAGGAATTTTGAAGTCATACTCCCTTTGTTTTACCCAGATCCTGTCTCCCTGAAGAGCTTGTCTTCCTACTCCCACATTAAAAGTTCTTGTTATCTTTGGCTCCTCTCTTTATGACTTGCAGCCTTCATCTGGAACTTTACTGAATGCAGTCTTTGGCCTTCAAGGTTTCATGCTGGACTGTGCCTAGTCAGGTTCAAGGCCATTCCACAAAAACGTAACCGCCTTTTAGTCAATGCTCAGCATGTCTGCGTGGGTAACATTTGCAAGCTTTAACTGCCTGCGCATCCTCCGTAAGACCTTCAAGTGGATCCCCCCCCGACAGCAGAAGGACCGTCACCAACGCACTCATCCCCAGCAGACTGTACTACGGCAACGCCCTCTACGCCGGAATCAACAAAACGCTCCTACACAGGCTCCAGACCATCCAGAACGCCCCAGCCAGACTAGTCCTGGGAACATCACGCCAGGAGCACAGGACCCAACACCTTCGAGACCTACACTGGCTCCCCGTCGAGAAGAGGGTCACCTTCAATCTTCTGACCCACACCTACAAATCTCACCACAACAGCGCACCCAAATACCTCAACGAGAGAGTTTCTTTCCACGTACCCAAGGGGAACCTCCGCTCCAACGACCTTGCCCTGGCAGAAGTCCCCCGCATCTGCAGAAACAGAATTGGTGGGAGAGACTTCTCCCACATCACAACCAAAACCTGGAACATGCTCCCTGTGAACACAAGATGCTCCCCACCCCTGCACACGTTCAGGAAGGACCTCAAGACCTGTCTCTTCGGCTAACCCGAAGCCGCCGCCCCACCCTCCCCCAGCGCCTTGAGACCCTCACGAGGGAGTAGCGTGCTTTATAAACCCCTAATTGATTGATTGACTGATAGTACCTGGTAAGCACTCTCTACTTTCATGACCCACTACGTGCTGGATGTTGGTTCTGGTTGCTAATCATTTGGCTCTGGTGTCTTTTCTGTTCCCTCAGTGTGTGTGTGAATTGAGCTGCCATCATTAAAATGCACTGGGTGCTGTATTCTATGTTGACATCTCTGCCTCCTTTTGTGGTGCGGTTCCGGAGCTGCAGGCTCAGATTTTCAATGTCCTCATGAGTAATGATAGGGACAAGAAAGTGAGATGAGGAGGTAATGTCTAAATTGCTTACAGGTTATCCTGGTACTTAGTTTATCCTTTGCTCTTGAAGGCCTTAGTTCATCCCTCGGCCCTTCTTGACATGCAGCCTTGGTTTAAGGTGCTTGAATAGTTGGACTAGGAGGATTTTTGGGCAGTGCCCCTTTTTATGAGGACAATTAGGTGCCACTTCATGAGTAAGGCCACAGAAGAGTAAGGGAGAATAAAAATAATGAGATTGCTTGTAAATAAACCATGTATTTTTAAATCTATCACAATTTTGGTACCCATAGAAAGTAAGGCACAGGCAGATTATTTGTCCATGGCCACAATGTATACACGTGAAGAAAACAGGTTTTAAACAGCAGTCTCCTGGATTGACATTTGGCCACCATTAGAATACATTGGGGGGGCTACAGAGTGAATTTTCTGGACCCAAACTTCAGTCATTATTTCAAGGGAAATTCAATGATGGAGAGATGCATTTGATTCCCTTCCTTCTCCTGATTTCCATGCAGCGCTTTGGTCAGCCAGTAGGTGAGTAGAGCAAAGAGGAGCTCCAAAGAAATAGAAACGCGCCTCCCACCACTCCAGCTCTGCTTTGCAAATAGTGGGGAACACTACATGTGTCCTCACTTCTAACACCATTGAAATTTCTAATGTTGACACTCTGGGTAAATTCTTCAGAGTGCCTGAACATATCTTGCTTCTTGGGCTATGGTTTGATCATCCCATCTGGGCAAAGGAGAGAAGCTTCTGGTACATGGATTTGTCATTCATCTACAAACAAGCCATATGACAGAATGAGACTGGGGGCAATACGTTTGCACAAAACTACCAGATTTGCGCTTAGGCACACCTTGGTATTGCAAAAGAGGTCATGCAACCCTTTTAAAATTAATGAATATGATACAAAGATGGAAGTCCTCTCATTTACAGTAGTGTCCTTCAGGCAAAGTGGGGAATACCTGCTTCCCCGGTGCAAGTACCATTTGGTACATGGACAGGTGGAAGTCCACATTCCTAGTTGGGACATAAAGTAAACCAACAGGGGATGATTCACAATGGACGCTACTGGAGGAATACCTTGGTAGTGGGCTAGATTTGGTAGAGGGTTAATAAGATCCAATGAATTCCCCAACATGAATGCATCCACATTAGGGGAGCCATTACACTTCCCATTTTAAAACCAGGTGTGTCCTGCTGCATATCCCAATAAAATGGGTGCCACTGTCTGAGTCTGGACAAAGGCACCCTAGTGCATGCATTGTAGCTTTGCATCCATAACTTTCTTCACAAATTTCAAGGCCATCAAGGCAGACAGGATCCTTTTTGCTTTGTGGTGTGAAATATCACTCATCCATAGTCCCTCATGTTTTCCCTCTTTCACTCCACCACCTCAGCCAGCTAACAAATAAAATATCAAAAGTCACGTATTCAAGCATTCTTATTTTCTATTACCCAAATGTGGTTTTCCCACTAGATGTCCTTTCGTATTACTGTCGGGTCTCACTAGAATTATGTAACATTTGGGGAAAAAAATACAGCCGAGCAATCCCGCACTGGAACACAAAATAGCAAACACTTCCACGGCCACCATGTATTTTCCCCGTGTGCTCAGGTAGGCTGGGATAAAGGAGAGCCAAACACTGACAAACACCAGCATACTGAAGGTAATCAGCTTGGCCTCGTTGAAGCTTCCAGGCAAATTCCTTGAGACAAAGGCGACTATGAAGCTGATGGAAGCCAGGAGACCCATGTATCCCATCATGCAGTAGAAAAATATGTTTTCCCCTTCATTGCATTCAAAAATGATCTTCTCAATGTATGACTTTGTGTTCAGTTCTGGAAATGGAGGTGACTTCGCAATCCAAACACTACAGATGAGAATTTGGATTGATGAAGAGAAGGAAACTATGTAGATGGGGGTCTTTGGTCCTAGCCACTTCCTTGCAGAGCTGCTGGGATTTGTTGCCTTGAATGCAAGAACAACAATAATGGTTTTTGCCAGAACAGATGAGACACTGATGGAAAAAATGACCCCAAACACAGTTTGTCGGAGAATGCATGTGAGCGTCCTGGGGCGGCCGATGAATATGAAGGAGCAGAGGAAGCAGAAGACGAGGGCGATGAGAAGCAGGTAGCTGAGGCCACGGTTGTTGGCTTTCACAATGGGGGTGTGCCCATACTTAATAAAGACTCCCATGACCGCAACAGTGAGGATAGTCAGGAGGGTTGCAAAGAGGATCAGTGTTAGCCCCAGTGGTTCTTCATAAGTCATATACTCAACCTCTTTTTCGATGCATTGGTCACGTCTGTCATTCGGCCACTGGCCATCAGGACATTTTAAGCATTTAATTGTGTCTGAAAAAAAGAAGATATTTGAGTGGATAAGTTTAAAGGTTTACATTAGAACATTAGAAACTGTGGTAACTCTCTGTCTCGTCGCCAAAATGTGGTACGGAACGAGGACCAATATAAGTGACAAAGTAAAAACTCTTTATTGGAGCATCCATGCAGAGTCAACACCATATGCAACTGACATAGGATGCCAGGGGGAACTTGGAATGCAGCATAAGCTTATACAATCAATGACCAATAGAAACACAGATAAATACAAATAATGTTAGGAGGTCTGCAGACTAAGTGAGTACATTCAAACTTGGTTCTAGAATGTTTACTATCAATTTACCATAGAGTCTTACCCATCCAGATAATCCCATAAGAGTCTGACATGGGTTCTGCTCTCAAACAGCCAATGAGACTTTACACATGACAATTGTTCTGTAGTTGCATTGCGTCTGGTCTTTAGATCAAACTGACAAATGACTGCAGTCTGTCATTTGCAACCAGCTTGTAAAATAAATATATGTTTCCTACACTAGAGTATGTTTTTCAGTTAAGAAGTTTAATCTAATCTTGTCACCCTACAGCAATAACTTAGTGGAATCAGCATTTCAACTTTCCAAACATAGTAAGCATCATGTCAGCACAACTGGCCCTCTTTGGCGGCCAACAGCTTTCTAGGCAGACTGAAGACGGGTTGAAGTTGATTGCAGATTAATGAGAACATGATTTTCAATTGTGTTTTCTGATGTGTAGATGATTACATTCTATTGAAAGGCTGAATCATTGGAGATGCAGGTGAAAGAATGCACCAAAGGCTTCTGTAAAATGCATTTGCCCGTGCTTGTGACACATAAACGTATCATAACTGTTCCCAATCTTTGCAAACAATTCTGTGTTTTCTAACAATGTTTCCCTTCTCCAGGCAGATATCCTGTCCACTGAGTTTGATGCTATTGTTCCCTGTAGTACAGCTAGTTCAGCTTTAATTGCATTTTCTAGAATCAATATACCAATATACTCAGTAAATAACTAGCCGGCTACATATCAGCAGTGCAGCATGACGTGTTACGGAATGAAATCGCACTATTTTCAGTTCCAGTGATGGATAATCTGAGTAATGACAGTAGCATTTGTTCAAATAATATTGGTCAACATTGCAGAATTCAAAGAGGGGAGCATACAGTAATAAATGCAGGAGAATGCAAAAATTAACAAATATTTTTATGAAGATGTGCTTCTGAATACCCCATTATAAAGAGAAAACATTTTAAATCGTTCTGATAAGATTGCAAATGAAGAATGTCAAAATAAGCCATAGATCTGACACCGTCACTAACCAGAGCATTAAGATTTAACTTAATCCCACACTTGACCATAAGCCTAAACGTAAGCATAAAACCATGACCTACCTTAAACCTAACATTACCTACACACTAATACCTATCCTTTCTCTAACCCCAATCTAAATCCTTTCTCTAATACAAACCCCAATGCTATCCTTAATAAAACTTCACCCATAACCTCATCCATAAACTTCAACATAACTCATACACCCTTACACAATCTCAAAGTTATTTCTAACAACAACCCAAATGCTGTAATCAGGGCCGTACTGGGAACCAAAACGGGCGCTGGCAAAGTGCTCGGCCAGTCCCCGGTGGATTGGGGTGCAGTCGAGCAGTCTGTCAGGACCGGTTTCGGCTGATTTCGTTACAGGCTGCAAAAACGGCCCTGTAACAAAAACAGCCCCCTAGGGGCCCAAAACTGGCCTCCACCCTGGCGGACCACCGGGAAAACGCCCGGAGCCCGCTACGACCAGTCCGGCCCTGGCTGTAATACACGATTGTCCCTGTGACGAGATTTGTTAGGAAACCCCTGCACACTTTATCTTCTGTTGTAAATTTTACAAAGGACTGAGGGCATGATTAATGAAATCTATTTAATTAAGGAGGGTTTTTCACTGCACAGACCAACATTTTTTTTCATTTTATGCGAGCATCCCCGAGATTCGATAGTGCTTTTGGGCAATTTCCAATATTAGCATTAAGCATACAAAAGATATTATGGCACTTGAGTTTTTAATAAGATCTGTGGAATAATAATTAATTTGCAAATTAATACAGAATAAAAACAAAGTCCAATGAGTGTCAAACGACGACTAGGAATAATTGTTTTTAGGTTTCGCCTGCGCAGGCTCGGGCTGTGCTTGTGAAATCTATTCTTTTTAATATACATCTTAAAAGGGGCTTACATTCCTGGCTTTCCTGGCTTTTCATTGGTTCCTGTGCTTGCTTCTTTCTTTTACTCCATTTCTATTGACTGTTGCAGATTTTCCTGCATATACCAATGCTTGTTGCTCCTCTGCTTCTCTTATCAATTGCCATAGCCGAAGTACTGTTAACATCCACCTTGCTGGCACTATTTTTTCATACAGTTGTGTCTCATTCTGATTTTTCGGCTTCCATGATACTTTAAATTGAATTAGGGGATATATATAGCACAATTTATCACCCCTAGAGATTAAGTGGCAGATGCATTAAAACCATTTTGCGATCGCAAACAGTGTGAATCGCAAAATTCGGCCTTTTGCTATCGCAAAATAACCTTTTCCGATGCATGTACCTTTTTTGCAATTCGCAATTAAGCAAATCTCAATTTTCTGCTATTCCCTTAATTGCAAATGCAGTTAGCGAATCACGAATTCTGATTAACTAAATGCAATGCATCATACATTTGCAAAACGTGTTCTCGCAATTCGGAATCGCAAATTACGATCAACTTCAAGTTGATGGTAATTTGCAATTCCTTTGAAAAATGCAAGAACATGCATTTTTCAAAGGGCATTGTGGTGCACAAGGGGCATGTGTGAACACCACAAGTGCATACCTGCCTTTTTTTTGGGGTGCATCAGGGTGGCCTTTTGGCCACCTTGCACCCTTCAAATTACATGCGCAATTTGCGAGTACCTATTTGGTACTCGCAAATTGCGCATACAATTCTATTCATTCCTAAGGCCCTCTAGGCCCATAGGAATGAATGGAAAGCCATTCCTTAATTGCGAATCGCAATTTGCGAGTCACAATTAAGGAATGTGTAGGAATTGCAATTTTTTTTGCGATTCCTACATCCATAAGGAATTGCGATTCCTAAATTGTGATTCCATAAAAATCGCAATTTAGGAATTGCAATTCCTTACTTTGATGCATTTGGCCCTAAGTGATTTGGCCAGAATCACAGGCTGTTGCACCGCTGAGACTAGAGCTGGGATCCCCAGCACCCGAGTCAGCAGCTATGGCCGCTGCTCCACATCCTCTCATCCCCCGTGATACTTGTCTTATTTGCCATCTAGCACTCTGTACAGGTGCATCTGCTATTGGAGGCGTTGCCAATGCGTGTCATTTTACTGTTTCAATGTGCGTTCATTGCAGGTCTTGCGCCATACCCGACAACGCAATATCGACATCTCGGCTCCTGTTTGTCTCAAGCGGTATCCAAGGAGTGCCTCTAACCTTACCATTCTGTAAGGAAGAGGATGTGGTGTAACGGTTAGAGCTGCGACTTTGAAGCTGGGGAACCGTTCGAGTCTCGGCGGGAGACTTAACATTATGTGATTCTGGGCAAATCAATTTATCTCCCAGCGCCTAAAAATGAATGTTTCTATGTACAGCGCTCTGATACCTTCTGCTCAAGTTTGCGTTATATAAAACTGCAAAGTAGTTAGTAAGGGTCTGCGTGTTTACCAAGGTGCTTCGGAGGTTGTACCGTGGCTGGGCACGTCCTGCCAGGCTCCAGGGTTTTTATAGTCATCGATCTGCTTTTAAGGTTCATGAACGAGGAATGTGCTACATTCCACTGGTAAGTTCTGCGTCAAGTACAGTTTCCCTCCTCACAATGCTCTCAGGGACAGCCTGCCACCGTTTACCTTGGGAGAGACATAGCGCCATTTCTAGGTCTAGAAACCCATAAGATTTTCTCCATTATTGGTTTACTGATCACATGCACAGAAGCACTGTAGATGTACAGCAACATTTTCAGTACAATTTGCATTTGAGGGCGAGATCCTTCTCCAGCTTGCAGTGCAAGCTGATGCCTGCTCCATATATCACAAGTCCCAGTGACATTAGACCGCTTCAGGTCACTGGGTGGTCTTTCCACGTGCGCCGTGTTTTCTTCTATTTTTCATTGTGCTGAGGACAGTTGTTGAAGTTTACGGACACAAAGCATACAGGTCGCACCTCACAGATGCAGTATAACTACACGTTTAGAACATAATGGGGCATATTATCAACAAACGCCGTTAAACTTATCGCCGCTTTAGCGGCAGAAAACTGCAGCTAAAGTGGCGATAATGGGTTCAATAATATGCCCTGGAGAATTCCAATAGAAGCCCATGTTCTGGTGTCAACATGGGCTAAAACAGCGATAATTTTAACGCCGTGCTTGATAATATGCACCTATGTTTTTATCTCTTTCCCCTCTCCCTCTCCAGCCACATTTCTTTTCTTCGCTATCTCCCCCTACACCGTCCTTGCTTCTTTGTCTTTCCTCCCACATCTCTCCATCCATTCACTCCCCCTGCTGCTTTGTTGCTTATCTCCTCCCTCTTCCTTTATCTCCTCTTCCTACCCAGCACGGAAAGCATTGGCAAAGCCAATAGGTTTTGCCTATGGAAAATCTGTTGGCTTCGTCAAAGTTTGTTTACATGGTGCAACATGTCTTTAAAGTGTAAAAAAAACAGTATGACATGGCCAGCATTGATCGCATCATAGCACTTCTTTTTTTTAGTTTAAGCCATGTTGCACAGCAGCTCAGCTGTGCAACCTGTAAAGAAAAATGACAAAGCAATGAATATCGCGTAGGCAAAACCTATTGGCCTTGCAAATGCCTGTCCCTTCTGCTCCCCAAATATTTGTTGACATTTTTATCAAGTCTTACATTCGGTTGAGAAATACATTTTAATTTATTTGTTGCTATCTTGGGCAAAAATCCTGTTTTAGTGAAAACGTATAAGCAGTTGTGTCTTATGTCATGCTTTATGTTGTTTTTATTGGAATGCACCTTTTCGAATTCAGAAGAAACTAAAGTGATCTGACAAAGCTGATATTAGTTATGGAAATAATATTCTACTGTGTTTAATGGTCTTCATTATTACTCTAACAAAAATACTTCAATTCAATTTCTTCAGTGTATTGCATCATAGCAAAGTTCATCACAATGTTTGCTCATTGTCACATAATGTCACTGTAAAAGTGGTCCAAGATAGCGCTTAAACAGGTCAACTGGTGCGGCACACACTGTACAAAGACGCAGACCTCGATTTAGAGTTGGGTGGTAAAGGCAAATCCTCCAATTTGTGAAGGAAGAGCTAAATCTTGAAGAGAAGCCAAATGAGGAGTTTCCTCCATCAACTTTCCCTCTAATTGAGGAAATTCTTCTCCTGGTTTCTTCTCAAGAGTTTACATTTCACCAGAAATCAAAGTATTTTGCTTTACTAGTTCATGCCTGCGTTGTGCATTTAGTCTCTGCTGTAGGGCTTGCCTGTATTGGGAGAACTGAGGGTTGTTAGTTGGCCCTACCTTTCCCATTCATAGTCATCTAAAGAGTAACATGTCCTGAAGACCCCAGCTGCCAACATCAGGGGCAGTGGCTGCATTGCCAGGAACCTATTATTCACCGTCCCCTCTGTCTCCAGGCTGAAACAAGGTCACAGCTACTGTGCAAGGGTGAGGACTTACAGCCAGTAGTTAAGGCTGAGTGCATTGAGTCCAAACTAAAATACAAATGAACCTAAAACAGTGGACACGTTTTGACCACTGGTGGCAAATCTACGCTGTTCAGTGTACCACGGACAACAGGAGGCCAAGCGACAATCCGTGAAGTTCGGTAGCAATTTGGAAAAGCTGAGATGTGGATAGAGCATAAAATTGAGGCAACGTAAAATTAGAAATGATTACGCTGACACAAAGGGAATGGGCTTTGAGAAGTGAGTCGTTGTTGTTAAAAGAGCACTAAGTCCTCTCAGGGTAGGGGTGAGTTTCAGTTAAGTTTGTTTGGGAAATAAGTTGAATCCTCTTGAAATTCAAAGTATGAAGTATAAAGAGGTCCCTGTTTTCCCATGTAGTAAGACAACCTAATGTTGGTATAGGAACGTCGTGGTCATTGTGTGAAATAGGCTATATTAGTTGCACTGTCCTGAAGGCCCACTGTAAGCTTTACAGCTGATAAAATCCAGCTACTTTACAGAAACTTAGCCACTGAGGAATGATGTATGAGGAATGATTGGTGAGGGAGAAGGAGCGATGGAATGCTGTTGATGGATGAGGGATGATGGATAAGCAATGAGGGATAATGGATTTGGTAGGATGGATGAGGAATGATGAATGGGATATGATGAATTATGATTCAGGCTTGAGAAATGACGGATGAAGAATGATGGATGATCAATCAATTAATCAATCAGGGTTTATAAAGCCCAGCTAATCACCAGAGAGGGTATCCAGGTGCTGGCAGGCCCCGCAGGTTTATTCGAACAGCCAGGTCTTTCGGGCCATTCGGAATTCTGGAAATTAGGTGATGGTCCAGAGGTAAATGAAGAATGTTGTATGAGGGATGATGGATGTGGATTTGATAATGATGGATGGGGGATGATGGTGAAGGGATAAGAATGAGAAATTATGGATGCTGGTTGAAGGATAAAGGATGAGGGATGATGAATAAGGGCTAATGGGTTAGGACTGGTAGATGAGGGACAATGTATGAGACATGAAGGATGAGGAATCAATGATGATGTATGAATGACGGTGGAGTTGGGGTTTAGGGTATGAGAAATGATGGATGAGGAATAGTGCTTAAAGAAAAATGGATGAGGGATAAGGATTGATTGATGATGGATGAGAGATGATGGATTTGAGATGAACAATACTAGATAATGGATAAGGAATGCTGAAAGGTGATCGAGGAATGTTGGATGATGGATGATTGACAAGGGATGAGGAGTGACAGATGAAGAATGATGGATGACAGTTGATGAGGGATCAAGAATGACGGATGATGAATGAAGGATAAAGTATTAAGGATGATGGATGAGGAAATGTGAATGATTTATGAGGAATGAGGAATTGCGACTGATAGATGAGGAATTAAATGGGGGTTAGAGCAATGACCAAAGGCGGACAGATAGAAGAGAGTAACATGACCATCAGTAGGTTGAGAAGAAGTGAGAGAGGAGGGTAGAATATCAAAAAGAAGCTAATAGAACAGGTGAAGGAGAGTAGCAATAATGATGTCAGCAAGAAAAATGGGTATCACATGAATGCTGAAATATGGCTGGCTTACAAAAAGAGCCCTAGCAAGGCTAAGTATGAAGGCAAGTAGAATCTGCTGGTATCTGTGAGGCAGTGTCAGGGTTCTCTTTGAGCAGGAAGTACATACCATGTAATAAAGGAAGGCAATATACCCTGTTCCACCAGAGGAGTAGGATTGTGGGGTCTCACCTGTAACCCAGTCCCGAAGATAATGGGAGAAAACAGCTCACCAGCAACTTGAAAATGGTCAACCTTTTTGTCCAAATCATTCCATTGAAAATCAACCTTATTTAGATCATGATTCAGTTGGTCCTGATGGGGGACTTTATGGCGATGCTGCACTTGAAGAAAGCTTAGCTCCATATTCCTGTCTGGCCACCTAATTGGCAATTCCTAAGGCTTATGGTTTTGCCCTAACACTTCCATCTTATTCTTCTTCCCTTCAGCATGAAGTCCACCTGTGAGTATTTTCCAAAGGGGTTGGCCCTTTGGTGGCTATTCTGCAGGACAAGGGTATTGGCCTTCACCCATACCTCGAGGAATGGATGATCCATTCACCTTCCAGGGCCAAGACTGTGGAGGTTGTGTGTCAGTTGCTGGGGTCCCTGGGATTCAGATGAAGTAGGTCATTTCCAAGGTAGAGCTGTCCCAGGATCTACAGTTCATTGGTGAGAGGTTCCAGGAAGTTGTAGGGCTAGTGTTCTCTTGTTTAGACTGTGCCGACTGCATTAATTCACATCTGGTGTCTCTTCTGGCCAGACTGTAGATGCTAGCCTGAAGTGATGGATGAGAAGGGGGATTTGATGAGCTGTAGTCTACTTTGCAGGGCAGCTGGCCCTTTATTGGAGGGTTTTTGTGTTCCTCTCTGCTGGCTTCCATTGTGTTTGTGGTTCTGTGGGCTTAGATGCAACTGTGTCCTATGCTGAGTTGGATCCTCTTTTGGCAAAATCCGGTTCTCTTCAATACAGATTTCTGGTGTCGGAGGAGAGTGTTCTGGAGCTACATTGGTGACTGGTGCGTGGTCTTCTGAATGGGGAGTTTTCTCTTCTTGTTTAAGATGTGTTGGTCTTAATCAAGGCGAATAGAATACAATACAATAGACATATATTGGATCACAGACAGAATATTGAAAACAACATTGTGTTACAAAAATATTGTGTCAAAAATATTGTGTCATTACACTTATAATATCGAAAATAAAATATTGTTTCACACTAATATGGTTAAAAACATACAGAAATATAGATTTTTAATATATATATTAAAATTAAAAGCAATGCCAAATGTTATAGGCATCCAAAAAGGAATGGGCACGAACTCCGAAAATCAAGTGCTCCAATATTTATTGCTCAGTCATGTCTGTGACGCGTTTCGGCCACCACGAGTGGCCAAAAACTTCATATGCTATGTATATGTTTATGTATAGTATTAAATATTTTTAAAATGAATTTCATTTACATTATATTAATGTTATATATGAAAAAACAATATTTTTGTATGTGCTTAACCATATTAGTGTGAAACAATATTTTAGTTCGATGTATTTAGGGT
The DNA here is from genome assembly GCF_964204655.1 of Triturus cristatus. Classification (NCBI taxonomy): domain Eukaryota; kingdom Metazoa; phylum Chordata; class Amphibia; order Caudata; family Salamandridae; genus Triturus; species Triturus cristatus. Next base: position 1,532,432,478 of record NC_140591.1, read on the forward strand.
AAATCTGTTCAGTAGTTGTTGAGATATTAAGAGTAAAAAATATAGATATTTGGACAGTTTGGCTTGCGAGATTCTCGTGAGCATCCTGTGAGAGCACAAATTAAAAATGGAGCTCTGTGATTGGTCAAGACACCTGTTTTTCCTGTGAGCCTTCGCTTCTGCGAGTCCCACAAGAGTGAGTGCTCTTATTGACTGGCTGTTGGAATTTTAGAAATGAAATTGCCGCCATTACTATCTACTGTAAAAAATTGCAGGTGCTGTGGAAATTAAGTGAAAAATCTATATGAGGGGGCAGCAGAAAGACATGCTGTCCCCTAGATTTAGAGAGGAAGTCTCTAAGGGATAACTGCTGTGATAAATATAAATGTATATTGTTGTTAAAATCATGTTATGATCTTGCAGGACTCTCACAGCATTGTGAATAAAAAAAGGGGTAGGTGAGTTTACAATACACACTACTAGTAGAAAGGCATTTAGGCATAGAAAGGCATATTGTGGTGCTTATTATTGAGAGGAAGTGTGTAAGACATAAGTCCTGGGATGAGTAGAAAGTTATTTTTTTTTTAAAAAGTTACGATCTTGCAAGACTTGTGTGGGATCGTGAAAAATAGGAAGGAGAAGGTGACCTTTGAATACACTCTGGTATACACTTTTTACTGTAGGAGTCTTAGGGGCAGATTTAAGTTTTCTGGCGCATCCCTGCAAATCAGCAGGGATGCGCCAGGAAAGATGCGTGACGCAAGTTTAACCTTGCACCACCACAGATGCGCCACATTTACAATGCGGCGCATCATGGCGCAAGGATAAACAGATGCGTGCCGCATTTGTCAGCGTAAGGTTGGCGCAGTGCTGGAGTTGTGTCGCGGGTGCAACGCAACTCCAGCACTGTGCTAACCCAGCCTATCTTCCACATGGTGTGTCACACCTTACGCCTGCTTTAAGCAGGCGCAAGGCTTTGACGCAGCGGGGTCGGAAAAGTGACTCCGTGAAATCTTGGAGATTTCACTCAGGCACTTTTCCAAGGCGTTCCTGTGCCGGAACACCCACCCTGCACCGGAACGCCCAGATGAAACCTGACGCAGGTTTCATGTGGCACAGGGCTTTACAACCTGACGCATCTCCCTAGATGCATCATGTTGTAAATCCCCCGCAGCATTGCGCTAGCTTTACGCCGCCGCTGCGTCACAGAAGTGACGCAACGGCGACGCAAGTGTAGCACATGGGGCTTGTAAATCTGCCCCTTAGTGTTGATGGTGGAGATGGTGTTTATCAGAGTCTACTATTCACGCCCTTCGGCTTGAGATGAGTTGTGAGTAGAGTTAAGGCTCTTCCTACACCCTACTATGCACACCTATCATCCAAGAGAGGTGTCTCAGCGCAGAGGCCAGTCTCTCCATACACCCTTCTATGCATTCCTGTCATCTGAGAAAGAGGTTTGAAAGGAGAGGGCAAACCCTCCTCACACCCTAGTATGCATACCCATCATCTGAGAGAGGGGTCTCAAGGGAGAGGCCAGTCCCTCCTCACTCACTACTATGCACACCCATCACCTGAGAAAGATGTCTCAAAGTAGAGGCCAGTCTATTCAAACACCCTACTATGCATTCCCATCATCTGAGAGAGAGGTCTCAAAGGAGAGGCCATTTGCTCCCCATGCACCCTACTACACACACCCATCATCTGAGATAGGGAGTCCAAAGGAGAGCTAGTCCATCCACCCACCCCACTACACACATCCATCATCTGAGAGAGAGGTCTGAAAGGAGAGGGCAGACTACACACACACCCTACTATGCACACCCATGATTTAATAGAGAGAGAGATGTGAAAGGAGAAGCAAGTCCCTCTCCACTCACTACTACACACACCCATCATTTGAGAGAGGTCTCTAAGGAGATGCCAGTCACTCCCCATACACTCTACTATGCACATCCGTTATCCGAGCGAGAGGTCTGAAAGGAGAGCACAGTCCATCCACACCCCCTACTATGCCCACCTCTCATATGAGAATGAGGTCTCAAGATAGAGGTCAGTCTCTTCCTACTGACTACTATGTACACTTGTCGTCTGAGAGAGAGGTCTAAGCTGAGTGGTCAGGCCCTCCGCACACCCACTACGCACACCCATCATCCAAGAGACGGGTCTCAGCGGAGAGGCCAGTTCCTCCACACACCCTACTATGCATACTTGTCAAATGAGAGAGAGAGGTTTGAAAGGAGCGGGCAGTCTCTCCGCACACCCTGGTATGCACACCCATTATGCAAGAGAAGGTTAACTTTGGACAGGCTAGTCCTTTCCATAAACAACTATTTCCCTATTGGACTTAGGAGGAAAATGGAAAACAGATTGTGAAAAAGAAAAGTACCATGTCAAAAAAATATATGGAGGAGAAAAAGAAAAGTTGTTGACTTTCAAGAAACAGGAAGGAATAACTGTGTGGAAAATCAGGAAAAAAAAATTAATTGGAGAAGCGATTATTTTCTTATTGCCTAGGTGATCATTTGTAGTCTTGCACACCCTTGTCTTGTGCAGCTATACTTGTCTGTAATCAGTGGTTAATTTGTAAAAAAAATATAAGTGCCGGGGCTCACGCCAGGAGGCGGCTTGCACCAGCTAATTTCTCCTGTTAGCGCTGCCTAAAACAGAACCAACTACTAACCATGAATGTGGGGAGAGGATGTGGCGTAGTGGCCAGAGCTGCCAACTTTGGAGTTGGGGTACCAGGTTTGAGTCTCCGCATCGGCCCAACATCCTGTGATTCAGGGCAAATCACTTAATCTCCATGTGCCTACCATAAATGAATGTGGCCTTAACTGGCGCTCATTAAAAGTGCCAGTGTTGATGAATAAGTGCCAGTGTCGAGCACCGGAAATCACCGGCTCAAATTAAGCACAGTCTCTAATGAAAAAGAGCCTTATTAAGTGAAGCAGGATTATTGTGTTGTTCAGCAGTAAGTACCTAAGCAGGCACAGTGTATCCAGGTCGAACAGATGTGGAAGCATTTTGTTGAGAATTTTTTGCCACCTGTTCTCATATAAAAAAATTGCCATACGATTGATCCTTTATCAGGCTGAGATGACTGAGGTGCTGCAACTACACCAGGATGCTCATCATAATCTGATGAAGGCATTATTAATTATGGAAGTTGACTGTTTCGTTTGTTTTACAGTTGTTGAAATAGTCTATTAATATAGTTGTTTTACTTTGTTATGTTGTTAAGTTATGGTGTTGTAATAGAAAATGTTTGAAGTTACTACTGATTTGTTTATTTAATAGTTGCTATAGTGTTAAATAGTATTAAAGTATTGCAATGTTGATTAAAACTGCCAGTTTCATCTTCAGGGAGGGCAGAAATGCTCCTTCATGTATATGTATCTATACGGTACAATACACATTTTTCATGTTACTGAGAGTTGGTAATGGAGAACTCATTCATTTGAATACCCTAGTATGTTGACTTGTCATGCAACAGTGAGATCTCAGGCGAGAGATCAGTTCATGCCCACACTGTCATAGAGACCTCTCATACAAGAGAGAGGCCTTGGCACAGAGGGCATTGCTTCTTCATACTCTACAGCACGCTGATGTCAGCTGTTGCAGATGTGATAGTTGAGAGGGAAGTTTTTTGCACATGTTACTATATGTGTTTGTGACTCTGGAGAGAAGTTTCAGCAGAGGGGTCTATATCGGTCTACACCCTATTACACATGCCTGTCCTCACTGGAGATATTTTAGGGAGAGCTGAGTGTGTCTCCATATTCAAATATGCACAACGGTTGTCCAAGAGACAGTTGTCAGCAGAGAGGCTACTCTATTCTATACCCTACTATGGACATTGATTATCCTAAAGAAAAGTATGAGCAGAGAGAGCAGTGTCTACCCACAGCCTACAATGCACGTGTTAGTCTGGGGAGATGTCTGACTTGAAGGTCAGTGGGTCTCCACACCCTAGTCTCTGTGGGCCCGATTCACAGAAGTAATCTCAGACAAAATCCTAAACTTACTACTTTTGGTATTCACAGAAGGCATTTAGTAGTAGTAAAGTTAGGATTTTGTCTTAGGTCTTCCTTAAATCTGTCTTAAGTCTGCCTTAAGTCAGTCTTAAGTCTGTCTTAAGTCTGTCCTAAGTTTATCTTAGGTTTGTCTTAAGTCTGTCTTAAGTCTGTCTTAAGTCAAACTTAAGACAAAATCCTAACTTTACTACTACTAAATGCCTTCTGTGAATACCAAAAGTAGTAAGTTTAGGATTTTGTCTCAGATTAGTTCTGTGAATCGGCCCCTATAGTTGTCACGCAAGATAGACTTCTTAGCATAGAGGTAATCTCTTCCTCACACCTTACTTGTACATCTGACATTTTGGGGAGAGCTGTGACCAGAGATATAAGCCCCTTTTTACACCTTAAATTGCACACTGATTATCCATGAGACAAGTCACAGGAGAGGGGCCAGTATCTTTCTCCATTTTACTATGCAGAAGTATCACCCAAGAGAGATGTGTCAGCAAAAAAGGCAGTTTATACACACAGTCTACTATGTATACCTGTCAGCATGGGAAGTGGTGTGAGCAGGGAGGTAAGTTTTTCTCAAAGACTACTACAGACACTTGTCACCCTGGGGACATGTGTTAGTGGACAGGCCACTGCCTTTACAGACAGTGCTGTGTATCCCTGTTGAGCTAAGGAGAGGTGTCAGCAGAGAGGCCACTTGTTGCCCACAACATACTGCACATCAATGTTATCCTGGTAATAGGTGTCAATGGAGAGGGCAATGTTTCCCTACACACTACTGCGTATGTGTATCAATCTGGGGAGAGGTGTCATTGGACAGTCAAATCCATTCCCACACCCTAATATCGATGGCGATTGCCCTGGGGAGAGTACTGAGCGGAGAAGCCAGTACCTCTAATATTTGCTATTCAATATAGAGGTCTTACATATGAGGTGAGTATCTTCTATACCCTACTATGCATATCTCAAAGATGTCAGTGGAGAGGCAGTGTCTCTTTACACCCTACTCTACACATTGATCACCTTGATGCAACTAATATATACTCCTGCTATACTCTCGAAAGCTCTGATTTGAGAGGTCACTTTCTCCCTATCCCTATATCCTAGTAGTTGGAACTATAAATTATAAGTAATCAAAGACAGAGTAAATTATATCCCCTCAAAACATTTATGATCTTGCGAGACACTCGGGGAATCATAAAAAAAGCACGCAGAGGTAGAGAAAATCTGTTTGAAGAGAGAGGTCCGAACCGAGAGGCTTATGTGTTTGCATACTCTACGACCCACACCCAAGAATACAGGGATGTTATCCAAGAGATATATGCTAATTGTTTGAGGTCAAGAGCCTCTCGCTAGAGATGGACAGATATATCGTTGGAGGCAGGCGTTTGGGTGCTCCCATTCTTGCAAGAGTCTCGCATGTGTCAGTATTCCCCCCAAAAACGGAGTTATAACATTAAATAATAATATAATGTAGGAATAGGGTGGGTCTGGCAAGAGCATTTGTGTTTTTGTGTGTAGTTTTTAGTTACACATAAAACTGGATTCAATCCTCCGGGGAGAGGAGAGGGCCTAACGACTGGGGCGGTTGACCTTGTATCTGGGGAACTGGGTTTGAGTCTCGGCAATGACACTGAACATCCTGTGATTCTGGGCAAATCACTTAATCTCCCTGTGCCTATCAAAAATGAATGTGTCCTCATGTTATGCAACTGGTGCTAGGTTAAGTGCTTTGATACCCGATTCGGGTCAAGTATGCACTATATAAAACTCTGTAAAATATAAAAATATATCTATATATTTCTTGATGTTACTATGAAGATCCTGTTCCCTTGTGCAGTGATGTGCACTACATCTCGTCAATAGACACCTGGCATCTCAAAATGGATATCGTTATGATATATAAAGCCCATGCCATGGTCACGAAAAAATGCAGAAACTGTTTTATTGACACACTTCTGAGATTTCTCAATCTTAGGACAAAACTCTTTCGACCATTGCCATTTTTGCCTTTGACATATATAAGGATATACAAAAGCAGTGTGTGGAAAGAGAGACATCAAATGTGAAAGGGTCTCCTTCATTTGGATTTCAAGTGCAATCCCTGTTATTGTGCCTAGGGTATTGCCACCACAGAGCACTATCAACAGGTCTGTGTGCTCAGAATCCAAAATGCTCTCAAACATTGGTAACAATTGATGCCACTTCATACCTCTATGACCAATCCAAGTTAGGTGCAAGTTTGAAAATCCAAGATTTTTGTCAATACCACAATTACATTCATAGTCTCTAGCCCATTGGATGAAGTTGTGTCACAAAATCCAGAGGCGAACCACGGTGCAGTATGAAGAATCTCCATCACAAGAGGAGTGCTCAGCAGAAGGAGTACGCTCCAGAAGAAAGATAGATTCATATTAGGAGGGAAAAAATGGGAGGGTGGCAACATTATAAATGTAATTTGTAGATCTGTGGCAGTTAGAAAAGTTTGTTAGCATGTGTCCAACTGCTGTTTTTATGGTGCACAGTTTTTTTTTTTTTGTTTTTTTTTTTCATCCAACCAGTAGACACAAATCATACAATATTTGTCAATCTTCACTTTTCAGTAGTACATAACAGGCGAGGACACAATCCACACCATATACATACCAATTATTGCATTTCTTTTTTGTGCATCAGCAGATGTTATATCACCTTACATGTGTCTTTGCCCTCCCCAACATTCGCCAATTCCCTGCATTTTGTAGCATCTGTTCCCTGTGTGATATCTCATGATAACATCCCAATGGCCAGTCGCATCTAGGGTCTGATCATGTTTCGGGTTCCGATGCTGCCTGCAAGTATTGAACCAGTGGCTCCCCGGAATCTCTGGGCCGCGAGGCTTGCGGAATGTCTTCTGCATAAGCCTCTAGAGTCGTCTTACAATAGGTCATGTCTGTGATCCAGTCCTTAAATCTGGGGGGTCTTTTACTTCCCCACTTCATCGCAATCCGATGGTGCACAGTTACTTGAAAAACAGTAAGAGTTTTCTTTTGGGTGATTTGCTATGATCCCGCAAAAGGCTTGCAAGAGTAAAGCAGACAGCACTGCCCCAGAGGACTGCACGCAGGAGATTGTCTATCTGGCTCTCATGAGACCCTCACAAGAGTTTTTAAGGAGAGACAAAAGGGAAACATACTACAAACAACATACATAATGACATTATAGGGCAGCTCTGAAAAGAGCCGTTTTGTTAACTTTTTGTAACAACGTTAAAGAATTTTGAGTTTTCTAAGTTTTGTTTACATTTTTTTGTCTTTTTAAGTTTTATAATAGGGTAGAACTAAAACATACATCTAGGGAGGAGGGGGTACAACAACATCTCATTAAAAACAAAAAGGAGACAACTGTGAAAAAAATAACTGCTCCAAAAAACAAACTACTGCCTGGGGGCATTTTAGATCTTGGACAAAGTTGTCCTGTGTGGATCTAATTGTCTCAGATGAAAAGATTATCTGCTTACATAAGCAGCAAAAAAGTGCTTTAGCAAGATAAGCAGGGTTGTAATCTGCTTCAGTACTCAGTACGTAGTTAGACCCAGTATCTCCTGGTTCAAATTAGGAGGAAGGCCAGGAGAGTTGTCGAGCTCTACAGCATGAGCTAACTCTGCCCAAACAAGCCTTTGTGGATGCATAGGTCTGTGGTGCCCCCACATGTCTGTAGTACATGCTGTACTGTTTGTTTCTACTTCCCCAGCTGAACTCCTTCTTGCAAAGTTTGCAGATTACATACTTTGCAGGGATATTTTTGCTGCCTGGCCTCAAAATATTCCGATACCAAAGACTCTTTGGCAGTCTGAGGTGTCTGAGCTGGTGCCGCAGCACCAGGGTGCTCACTCATCAGAATCTGAGGAAAACATTTTTCTATGCCAAAACAAAAAGGTACACAGAGCACAGCAACAACGTCTACCCACAGCAAACTACAATAGGAAAATAAACTAAAAGGACAGATTCTACCTTTTGCAAATAAGGGCATCCATATCAACCAATCACAAATCTTGGTTTGTGTTTCCTCTCCCAGACCTCTCGCGAGACTCTCATGAGCATCTCACGAGATCGTAAAAAGATTAGTGCTTTATATATTGAACAATTCCTAATTAACTTTTCTAACTTAATCAACACCTCTAATTTCTTCCTTTGCTCAGAATAACATGAAAACACTCTTACTAACTTAATTCCAAACTTACACTTTTATGGGAGCTTCGCAAGAGCCAAACAGGAAGTACAGCCCCCTCGGAGTCCATGCAAGGGACTATGTGTCAGATTCCCGCGAGTGTCTCACAAGAGTTATCAGTTTCTAAACATTTTAAATAAATATAACAAACATATCTGAATGACTTCCTTATTATAGATTACCATTAAACAATAAATGAATACATAAAAAAGAACTCTTTACAATACTTTAAAATGAAATGTATAACTCTATGATCTCACAAATATTACTTAACGAACTTCCCACACTATACTCCTACAAACCAAGCAGTTCAATTTTAAAATATAACTAAAATAAATAAGTATAAGACAATGTACATAATTGGTAATCAATTAACTAATTAATTAACAATTATATATTAATTAGTTATTACTTAATAAACATCCTTCCCTATACCCCTACGAACCTAGCAACCTACAACTAAAATATAAGTAAAATAAATCAGTATTACATAATGCACATAAATAATGACCAATTAAATGGTAAATAATAAACAATTACTAATTAAGTATTATTTAATTAACTCTCCACTCTGTACCCTTACAAAACCAACAGCCCACACCTCAAATATAACTAAAATATAAAGGTATTACACAATTTACATAATTAATAATCAGTTAAATAATTAATAATAAAGTAATATTACATTTAATTTGTAATTAATTACTATTTAGTTAACTTCCCGCCCTATATACCCGCAAACCTAGCAGACCACACCTAAAATCTAATAAATACATATAATTACTGCACAATTTGCATCATTAATATTCAAATAAATAATAATAAATTAATTTGTAAAAGGGACATAGCGTCTCAGGATGATGTGCGGGATAACCAAGACTGGTGGATACCTGCACCACCACTACCTTGTTCTTTTACCCACCCGCAGGACGATTGGGGTACTTTCGAGACTGCAGAAGCATATTCAGAGAACGAGCCGGATCCCTTTAAGCCGCACTGCCTGTTCGCGGTCGCCACGCCCCCTTCATCACGTGGACACACCGGATTGGATATTGGGGCGGAAGACCAGACGGCGGCGTGTGACATCACCAAAGAGTGGATTCCAGGAGACGAGGAGCGGAGAAAGAGGACGGCGAGCGGAGAAGACGTACAAGCGGAGTTTCGGGAGGGAGACTCCACGACGGAGCTAGGAGTAAAGCCAGGAGGCCAACGTACCCACGCAGCGCCGAGCCACACTCCTGGAGGGGTGTGGCTACCCTAGGTACGGGAGCGGGTCAAGGGCTGGATGGGGTGGCGAAAGGGTCTTTAGAGCGCCGTATTCCCCTTCTTCCCTACCCCTTCACTAAAACTACTCACAAACCGCACTGAAGGGCCGCTACAAGAGCACTACTTATAAAGCACAACAGAAGGTGTTTCCTCACCCCCGGTCCCGGTTTTAGGGTCTCCGAACGTCACACATTGAGTCCCTAACGGTTCCCTTTTCCTTCTTTTGCATACGCCCTGTGGATCCTGGAGTCCCCCCGGAGTGCCCGCAGAGGACGCCCCGTAGCTGGAAAGACAACCAAACACCCCATTGTAACCACGGAGCCAGCAAAGAAGGAGGAAAGACTGCCTAGCAGATTCAGACGTGTAACTTCCACAATAAAACCTTACGTTAAACGACCTGGTGCGTGCTGTTCCTCCCACACCTCTACATAGTTGCTAATGAAATATTACTTAATTAAATTCCCACCCTATACCCCTACAAACCTAGCAAACCACTATAAAACTATAAATTACTCATAGAAATTAAATGAAAAGTTATAAATCACTTAAAATTGGAAACTATATTTAAAAATATTAACAATTATACAAACAATAATAACACATACAATTAATATATGAACTAAAACACATAAGATCATTTAAAAAAACTATATTTTTTACAACTATGTTATTGAAAACAATATTAACAGCAGCGATATTACTTACCTGATATTCTTGACAACGATATTTCTACATCACAATATTTTTGTATCATGATATTTTTTGTCCAATATTTACTATTTGGTCTTTTTTTTGTCCACATACCCATATATCTGTACAGCATGAACAGTGAACTCGCAAATATATACCTGACTCTGTTTTGGGCAGCCGACAGCCTGGGCATCCACCCAGAGCAGCACTGTGGAATTTTCAGGATGGTAGACTCAATCAAGGATTGGAAATGACTCGAAGCTTGAATCCACCAGAGCAGAATTGGTTTCTTCCCTCCAAGACTTCAAAGGGAACCCCTGGTACGACGGATATCAGAGTTCAGCTTGCTCTCTCTTTGCCTACTGTGGGAGCAACATGCCCAGGATTGTCAGATAGAGACAGCTAATCACCCTATATTAATGGCTTTTCTACATTGAGCCAAACCAATTTTTTTTTTTTCAATATAGTTTTTATTGCTTTTTTAAAACATATAACATATAACATGTAATAGTCATCGCTTTGTCGTTACAGGGCAGCCCGAGCTGGCCGTGTTAGGTGTAGTACAACTACGTTTGATGTATGCTTGACTGCCCCCTTTCCACTGTCACCGTAAGGGAAAAGGAGAGAGAGTGAAAGGGGGAAGATAGGAATTAAGGTAGAGAGAAAAAGAGATAACATACCAGAAGTTTACTATTTTCGTCGCTAGTGTGTTGACCCAGTGGTGGTGTGTTTTTCTAGCCGTTCTGTTACTGCTATTCAAGGCGGATCGTATGGGTCAAGGAACTTGTCCAGGGACGCCCACATACCCCTGCAGGGTTGTCTTCATGGTGAGTTTCGTAGGGCAGTTGTGTCAGCACCTCTAAGGTATATCCCCCAATTGAGCCAACCCTTGAAGGTTGCCTTGGAGGTGTCTTTCCATTTGGTGAGTACTATTTTGACTGCCGCTGTTAGTAGGAGATCCAGTAGGTCATTGTCCTGTTGTGAGTCTACCTCTGTTGTCATAAAAGCCGTGGTTAGGGTAGCAAACTCCGCTTTTAGTGTGCATCATAAAATTTTATTTAAAATAACACTTCCAAAGCATCAGAGTGCAAGATGTATGTGAGGCAAGTCAGTGTGAGGCAAATATCTGGGGACAATTCGCCGGGTTAAAACATCAGTCAGTGGTTGTAAGGAACAGCAGGATTCCCCGACTAATGGCAGACCTTTATCCAAGGATGGAATGGATTATGGAGAAGGCACCTTTTGCCTACATTAATTGCTTAATATTTTGTTGGTGATGCAAGACACCTTGCAAAGTGCTGGATGATGACTGTCAACCGGTGATGGGCAGGGATACAAACAGGCACCTTTTATGACTAGGATCCTATTGAGTGAGCCTTCTGACTGCTGGAAATCAGATTCCTCTGTCTGTGCAAAACTAGTGGGACATTAATGTGATCCTTGCTAAGGTCTTTTAAATTGTGGTTGTGTACTGTTTAATGCACAACTCCTTTGTGAGTCAGCAGGTGAAATTTCCACTTGGCCTAGAAACACTTGCAGAAGTAATAGTAGTGTTGTCTGCAGGTTGCCTGTGACTTTCAGGACGACTGCACCGTACAGTTGCGGCATGTGCAATACTTACACATCTGGCATGTGTAGAAGATGAAAGCATCTGCAGCACACCATCTCTTACTTATTTCACTCTGTTTCCCATATGCTAAGAAAAGGATCTGATAAAATGCCCAGTCGGTGCACATGATGTTGTGAGATGTGTGATCACAAGTACAGTAGCAATGAAACACACTCTTAATCTCCAAACGACATTCACAGTTGCAAGACAACACATATCAGAACAACATAGATAACACTATGACGCCACAAATTCCAAGTCTCAAGTACAACAATCAAAAATTCAGGGTAATTCCAACAAAGTCATAGTGGTCACTTCCATCATCCTTACTTGTGTGTCCATGCACTACAGCAAGGATTGGGGTCTTATTGCAGACCTGTTAGTGCCACATCTTTCATTTAAAGACTCTCATCACAATATAGTGTATGTAGCTGACGGCAGACGCCAGGGTGTCCTATCCACTTCAGTGACAGATTTTCAACAATCACCTATTGGTTTTTGAGCACATTTTGCTGGAAGGCCCACCCTTGACTAGAGTTTCTGCCTGTTGGAATGCTGCCGCATAACATTGTTGAATCAGTTCTTGTAAACAAACCGCACAGCTGCTGTTGTCCTGTGAGGTCCATGCACATTCATCCTAATGTTCTTTTTCATGAGAGAGAGTCCCTTTTGCGTTTTTAACAACTGCTAACAAGTCTGCTTTGAAGAACTTAAGACTTTTAACGTTCATGTAGATGTACATTTGACGTATGGCATATGCAACTGCAAAAAAAACAGATTATATTGTTTTCAATTACAATATGCAAATTGTTGGGTTTAATGACGGAGGGTGAGTGTGTAATGATGGCCATGCGATGGTTGGTGGGATTTGTATTCGTTCTAGAGTGGGTGCTTGAACAGGCAATTTGAGTCACGTGATAGGTGGGAAAGCACACAGGGGGCGTTTAAGAGCTAAATGACATCGGGTTGGTTCATTGGGATCACGAGTTCAATGGCAGCTTGCCTTTTGTGATCTTGCACGGTGGTGCGATAAGCAGGAGAGGTGCCGGTTTAACGTCTGGGGTCAGCGTTCTGCATTTGCAGGTATAAATCATCATTATTGGACTGGTGAAGCCAGCAAGTTATAGGGGTTGGGTCTGGCATACACGGGGTCGTTTTGTTTAACATTTGAGATAATGGTTGGGGTTGCATGTAGCAGAGGTATTATGTTTTCATATCAAATACACATGGATTTTAGTTGGTATAATGTGTCAAGATATCATAGCTTATGCTTCAAGTCTAATGTTGCTAAAAATTAATAGTATTTTTTTTTGCAGATGGAAATTTTACAGAACAGAAAAGGCCCAGAATTAAATGGTAGCAAAAGAGAGTGAGGATGGGCTACTTCATGTAACTACTCTTCCCCCTCATCTTCACCATCCATGCTGTCAGCACCCACCTCTTCATAATCTTTCTCCAAGGCGGCCATGTCTTCACGGGCCTCAGACAACTCTCCTTCCTCCATACCCTCTCCTACATACCAATGGACAAGGGCACGCTTGGCATACATCAAGTCAAACTTGTGGTCCAGGCGTGCCCAGGCCTCAGCAATGGCTGTGGTGTTGCTCAACATACACACGGCACGCTGCACCTTGGCCAGGTCACCACCAGGGACCACTGTCGCAGGCTGGTAGTTAATACAAAACCTTGAAACCAGTTGGGCACCAGTCCACAAACTGGATGCTACGCTTGGTCTTAATGGTGGCAATGGCAGCATTTACATCTTTGGGCACCACATTGCCACGGTACAACAGGCAGCAAGCCATGTACTTACCGTGGTGTGGATCACATTTTACCATCTGGTTGGCTGGCTCAAAGCAAGCATTAGTGATCTATGCCACAGTGAGCTGCTCATGGTAAGCTTTCTCTGCAGAGATGACTGGGGCATAGGTGGCGAGAGGGAAGTGGATACAAGGGTAGGGCACCAATTTGGTCTGAAACTCTGTAAGATCGACATTCAGAGCACCATCAAACCGCTGTGAGGCAGTGATAGAAGATACAATCTGGCTAATAAGGCGGTTCAAGTTGGTGTAAGTTGGGCGCTCAATGTCCAGGTTCCTGCGGCAAATGTTGTAGATAGCCTCATTGTCCACCATGAAAGCACAGTCGGAGTGCTCCAGAGTGGTGTGAGTGGTGAGGATAGAGTTGTAAGGCTCAACGACAGCTGTGGAGACCTGAGGAGCAGGGTAGATGGAGAACTCCAGCTTTGACTTTTTGCCATAGTCGACAGACAAACGCTCCATCAGCAAGGACGTGAAACCAGAGCCAGTACCACCGCCAAAGCTGTGGAAGTCTATGAAGCCCTGGAAGCCTGTGCACTGGTCAGCCAGCTTACGGACATGGTCAAGCACCAGGTCAATGATCTCTTTGCCAATGGTGTAGTGGCCGCAAGAGTAGTTGTTGACTGCATCTTCTTTGCCGGTGATAAGTTGCTCAGGGTGGAACAGCTGGCGGTAGGTTCCAGTGCGTACTTCATCAATGACCGTGGGTTCCAAGTCTACGAACACAGCCCTGGGTACATGTTTGCCAGCCCCGGTCTCGCTGAAGAAGGTGTTAAAGGAGTCGTTGCCTCCCCCGATGGTCTTGTCGCTGGGCATCTGTCCAATGGGCTGGATGCCATGTTCCAGGCAGTACAGCTCCCAGCAGGCATTGCCGATCTGGACGCCGGCCTGGCCAACGTGGATGGAGATGCACTCACGCATTCTGTGGCTGTAAGTTTTTAGATTTCGGTGTGCAGAGGGAGTGCGGCGGCTCCTGTGGGGGAGGGTGCGGGGTGGGTTTCGGGTGTTCCGAGCGGGGCTCTCACTGACCGACTGTTAGGAGTCTCAATGATTGTTGTTTTTAATGTGGATCTTTAGCTACCCCTGATGTAGGGCTGTTCAGCCAGAAATGCATTGGGTCAAAGTGAATACAGCTGCCCAAGATGAATAATATTTACCCACGTGCTGCAGGAAGAGGCCCGGATAAGCATATCTATAGCATTTGAAAAGATTGGGAAACATGCAGTCTTTTATGTGAATGAAAACATGGAGACTCATGGGGACTGCCAATGCAAAGCTCCAGAAAGGACCGTCCTCAAAGCCAACAGGAACAACGCGATGCAGCAACGACCATATGCGACACCCAGCCTGCCTGCTCTTTGCGCTACATCGTCAGCCATCTGCGATGGTCGCGAACCCTTCCACCACGAACGGAACATGTTGGATTGGACTATGAAGGTAACTCTTTCAGCAGGACTAACCTGTTCCCTTTGTCCTGTCCCTGTATCTAGCCCGTGCTCCATCACAGTTGCCCTGAACTTGTGACTTTCCACCGGTTTCACACAACCAGATAGGGCTGAGTGGCTCTTTGTGCTTTTTGGCATTGTTTACACCTAAATCTTTAAAATTGCATATCTCCAGTTGTACTGATTAGATTTTTTTTTTTTTTTTAAATGTTACTCTATTTTCATAAATTGATGTGGGATTTTTTGTGTTTATTTTTTGCTGTTTGAAGTGCTACATAAATACTTTGCACATTGCCTATAAGATAAGACTGATCGCTCTGTGCCAAGGTTTGAGCACAGGTTAATTTGGGGTTTGCTTGTGACTTCACCCTGAAAAAGATTGTGGTTGCTGCTTGAGTAAGGTTTCACCTCACTCAAACAGTAGCCCACTTTCTAACACAAAGCATTTAACAAAGAATGGCAAACTATCTTGAGCCTGCAGCATTTTTCTGAGATGTGTTTATAATGCCTGAACTTTAACATTAAGTAGATGAAGAATCTTTCAAAACCCATCTTTACCTGTGCCATTGCTGATCTCTCCTTGTGAACATGGAAGGCAATCAAAGCAGCACACAGGCTCTCCTTGTCTGGCAGCCCTTCTGTATCCCGGAGGACAAGCCTCGCTACAGATAGAGCGTGGAACCTGTGGGTGAAGAAAAGTTAATCACATGGAGAACAAAAAATCATAGAGAATATATGGAACAAGCAGTATGGATGCAGTGAACATTAGCTTAGAAGATTACAGAATGTTTTTTTCAATAAAGGGATTACTCATGTGGAGCCATCAAGATGAGTCACAGATAACATTCTGATTGAAAAAAATCACTAAATCAGAAATGCTTTACTGAAAATGTGTATTCAAATATTTTCAAATGGTCCTGCTACCAAATGTGCCTTCTAGAAAGTTCAGTGCCCTACATACCCTACATAGGAAATGTTATTCAGTTTGGGTGGGTGCATAGACCATTTTGGGGGAGCCACTGGAAACACTGGAATGTTGTTGGGTGGTTCTAAGGTTGGTGGTTGGGATGTACCAGTTGCTGGTGGTGAATGTTCATGCCATACAAGGTGCTGCTCCTTGAAAGGAACTTTGTAATTAATAAACATTTACAATCCTCTTGCCATGTGATGACCCCTTTGC
This sequence comes from Triturus cristatus, assembly GCF_964204655.1. Taxonomy (NCBI): domain Eukaryota; kingdom Metazoa; phylum Chordata; class Amphibia; order Caudata; family Salamandridae; genus Triturus; species Triturus cristatus. Next base: position 1,532,448,704 of record NC_140591.1, read on the forward strand.
TTTTAATAATGGCTCCAAGGATGGAATGAAGCAGCACCAGCTTCTGAAGAACCAGTGAAGTAATTGGTGAAGAGCACTGATGGCTGTGCGTGCTATGCCTATTGTGCATCTACCAGTTTAAATGCAGTTTTTTTCAGTCGTCACTACAAAGAAAGATTGAGAGCCTGCCGTGGTCCAGGGTGTTCTCCAGAGGACCGTCCTAGCAAGAAGCGTGTGTTGTGTCACAACTTTAATCTTTGCGGGCCGTCGGCCATCCTAAGCATGTGGGCGGAGAGTGACATCACGACGCAGAGGCATCCACACCGCGGCTATCTTTGCGGGTGAAATTGCTGGATTAGTGGTTGTTGTGCATGTGACATCACAGCATTGTGTGTTCACGCTGGTGGCCACTTTTCCAAGTGGTATCAGTCTAGTGGTTGCAGTGACGTTTAATAGGACACGTCGTTACTGTCATTACACTAGAAACCTCTGTGGTTGTGTGAAGGTTCCAATGGCAGTGTGTTACATTCCATGTTGTAAATATAAATGCTGTTCTTGAGATTTATGCTTTGTATCTTTAAATGCATGCGACATGTATATCTTTGCTTTGTGTTCTAAGTTCTCTCAGAACTTTCTTAATGTATCATTCCACTTGGTTGAGGCAGTTGTCTCTTTCCTTCAACTTGAATGGATGCCTGTAGCCGTGCTGGAATAAACTTCATTATTTTTAAGAAATCTCTTGGAATGATTGAAACTTAATATTGGCGACGAGGATGGGATTACTTTCGTAAGAGTTGGTGAAATGCCCAGAGCTGTAGGTGATCTCCGGTGACAGGCACACCCTGTGCTTGTTAATACCTGTGGGCACTCTTTGCCCTCGTTAGGGGCTGTGGAGCACCAGTGTTCTTGCGGTGTCTGCCACATTTGTGTCATACCATTGCTGAGAAGTGGTGTGCATTCCTTCGTGGTTTACCTGCAGTGTGGAAATTTCCTCTTCAACTTCTTCAAGTTCTCTCAAGTATCGGCCAGGTACAATTTTTGATTACATGTCGGCGGAGTGGTATTGGGAAGATCTTAAGGTCAATTACTACTCACTGATAGGCACACCTTTTTTTGTACTTTGTCAAATGAAATTGTACTGTAGTTACTGTCGCAAATTAAGTAGAACTGCATTCAGGCATTCGATGTTGTTAGATTGGAGGTTAGAGTATCTCCAAGGGTATATGCTGGGTAAAATTGTTAATACCAACTGAACCAGTGCCAAATAGCTTTGTTGGTAAGTGTCTGCAAGTATTTTGCCATCCATCATTGCTAGTATTATTACATCATTACTTTACATAATTGTTAATACTAGCCCACTGTATGTGTGATACAACTAGTATTCAGCCTTCTCTTTTTTTCTTAGCAGAATCAGGTGAACCGCCTTTACCTTCGGATTTATGGTTAGATTTGTTTGATGCTTATGTAGAGGTTCTAGAGGAGGATGAATGCTCAGACGAAAGACATTTGTCATTATTGGAACATAGTTCAGGCGCTTTAGCAGTGAGAGAATTTAAAAATTAATCTTTATTTAAGAATGCTGGGAAAATAGGAGTTTACGAATATGCAATCAAACAAATGCAGGAAAGATTTGGTAGAACAATTAATGTGGTCATGGAAGGATTTATTCTAGGGCACAGAAAGAAGATGAACCATTGGCCAGTTTGTGTCTGCACTCAGAGGGTTAGCAGTGACTTGTGTGATTTTGAGCAAATGTCATATGACCAGGTTCTCATGAAGACAAAATCCCCAAAATACAAGAGAAGCTATGGTCTTGTGGAGAGATAACCTTGAAGGCAGCTATTGATGCTGCCAGGAGTATTGAAGTATCAGAAAAATGCATTCATACAGTAAAGAAGGGAGGGTAAATGTAAATGTCAAGGTACTTATAGAGCGCACTGTCACCAGACGGCCACCTTGCGGTGTCGCCTTTGTGGTTTCCTGGCGCAGATACTCATACCGCTGTGGAACCCCTCCTGGCTTTCCCTGTGAAGTGTCCACTCCTGGGCACCCCCAGGGTGAAGCAAGGCATCCTTAGCGCTGTTGGGGCCGGTGTGGAGGCTAAGCAAGCTATTGCCCAGAGTTGCAGCGTGGGGCCCGTGATTAGAATAGGCACCGAGGCGAGAATAGACAGGTCCGAGGAAATTGAGCCCGAGCCCTGCCGAGGCAGGAATCGAACCCTGGTCCCTGGCCAGAACTCTGCTTCAGGGTCTGCCACTCTAACCATTGAGCCACACTCGGGTAGCGGAAGTAGTCAAGTTAGTGCTGTCAATGTAGGGATGGATGTGAGATACAAAAGTACATTTGGAGAGGTGAAGATAAATTATGGGGGGTTAAAGAACAAAACTGGTGATTCGAAGACTAATGAAGGTGGACGTATGGGTGGTAAAGGGCTGTATGTTTCAGATGTGGCTCAACTAGCCGTTTGTCTACCTTTAAAAAGTAAACCAAATTGTTTAGGATGCTGCTAATGAGAAAAGGAGTTTTCAAGGTGTGCTACTGAGTGTGCAAGATGACCAAGCAAGCGGACGAAGGAGGGCTGCGAGTTTACCTACTTATGTGGTAGGCATTGATTTTGTCCAGACAAACCTACACAGTAAGGACAAGATGTGATATATATAACATGCTTTAAAGGACTAATTTGCCCCTATTTTGTACATGATCCCTCAATTAGGGTTCCTTGGTTGTATAGTCTACTCTCTATATGAGAGGAGTGCGTGGCATACCCCTATATCACGCATTCTTCAAGGGTACAATGCCTCCTGTCGACCTACTTGAGTTATGGCATGCTTCACTTTCACAATGAGCACATCAACAGATAAAGTAGTTCCATTCACTGCCACGGAGTACTATGGGAATGCGTGTCATTTTGAGACCAATAAACATTTGTACCTTTAGTCAGTTTTTGCTTTTCTAGATTGGTGAACATCGTGCAGGTTCTTGAACACTAAAGCTTTGCAAAGGCAATGAAAAAACAAAACAAGAATTGCCTAAAGGCTGGTGGACAACGCCCTACTAATTGGCTTTGCCAATGCTTGTTCCGTGTCGAGTGACTATGTGTTTTGTGAGCGCAGTACAAGTTTATGTTAAACTGTGTACCAGCTTTAGGCAGCTGAAATGTTTTCTTCAAGCATGCAAAAAATAAGTAATGAAGTGTCCAGCTTAATTCGTTTTTGTAAACAGCTGAATGAACAGTTTTTTAAATTGTTTATAGCTGGATAGAAAAGCAGGCTCGGGTGGTTTTGTTTTTGTTCCAGCCCTGTACGACTTCGAGTTGCCTGGGTGTAAAATGCACTATGACCTTATGTTCATAAAGTTCTGCCAAGATTTATGTTTGATTACAGCTGGTTTTAAGAAAGGAAGGAAGTTTGTTTTAGTAACTTTTTGAGTAGCAATAGCTTAATACATTAGAAAACTTGTTTGGAAGTGGCTGGCTTGTGTCCTTTGCTCCATGTAAAGTTCCTGAATACTAGCACATAAGAGATTTGAGTGATAATCTTGGCAAGAATATTCAGTCAGGAGTTGGTGGCGAATGAACTCCTGCAGTACTAGGGAGGAAGTTCATTGAAATCCCCTTAGACGGCATGAAAGGAGTGAGTATAAATTGCTACCAGTTGAGTCCTCAATAATGTCAAAATTTACAGAGAGAGCCTGAAGGGTAAGAGCTTTCCAAATGCATGTGTCAGTGAATGTTTAAAAGGAGAGTGCCCTCCAAGATCGGGTGGTGCCCAACATGGTTTTACTCTTTGGAAGCACTGTCATTATCAAAGGCACCTATATTGTTGACCTCAGAAAGATGATAAACTGAGTGGCCCCACTGCTATGTGACCTTCTCACTGCAAATTGTACAAAGATCTCATTGGTGGCCGCTCGGCTGATATCTGTAACAGGGCTCGCCCAACAAGCATTACTCCATTCTGACCTGAGAAGGTCCATCACTCCACAAGATGGCCCCAGAATTGAGGATGATGCCTTTGCCTTCTTGCACATTCGGGTCAATCTTTCCTACTTTCACAACATGGAACTCCTCATCCTGAGAAACCTGCAAATTCAGGATGTCGTAGGTGGCGGGGGCATCTCCGTTAGCATCGAAGTATAGATCATCCCCTCCAGGAGGTTTAAAGTGCACGTGCTTCAGGTAGTGAAGGATCTGGGACAAGAAGATATGATTTCAAACTCAGCTTGAATACTATCACCACTGAGAAATATTACAGAACATAACATAGCATAATATAACATGCATTTGTGAGAAACAAACTGACCCCTTGGGGGCATCCTGGCTATGATAACAGATGTTTATTGTAAATCAACTCAGTGGTATCCCTGAAGAATGACAAGTTGAGTAGACCCTCTAGGGTGTGAACGTATGAATAAGAGGCCAAGCAGACTCCTGTACTAGATGCATTAATCCAGTTAATCACCAGACCTACCTCAGTTATGAATAAATTATGCAAAATGGAAACCAAAGTTTAATTTGTTGTCCTGTGTATCCATATTCTCTCACATTTTTATGCCTTGCTTGACAGTGCAACTGCGCAACTATCTGCTTGAAGTATTGTTCCCAGTTCTTTAAACCATGCATAGCATGGGCCTTTGATCCATCCAGAAGATGTTCTATAATTCTACCTTTCAGGAAATGCTCCATTGGAATTCTTGAGGGACTATGTTACATCTGAAACATAAACTCAATCACCACACAGTTTGTCACATTCAATTATCCCCTATTTGCATTCTTCACAGAAATCAATCATTTTTGCTGCTTTCCCTCCAGAATTGGCTAAGACAATAGGGCAAGGTATGTGGTCATTAACAACATTTGTGCATGCAACAAATGTAAACAGCATCTGGGAATATCAGTTTACACGTGTTGTCGCAGTAAAGCCAGACCTACTGTCTTTGCCACTGCATGTTCTTTCTCCTTTCAGCATAACACTATGGACTATGAGCCAACGTTGCAAAGGTAGAATTGTTGAACTAGATGACTTGTATGTGGAAAAGGATGGAGGCAGGGAAATGTGCCCTTGTTGGAAAAGGGACCTGTAATTTATCCCCATAACAGGAAATTAAGAATTAAGTAAGCAGTGGTCTCTATCACTTCAATAGAACCAGACTGTTTATGATTGAAAGTCTGCTGCATGGATGGCTAATGTAGGTCCAGGAGTGTCCAAGGCATATATTTAGAACATCCACATGGATCAAATCTACATACAATGAATCTAAATCAAATTCTAAATCTTTTTCATGAATCTAAATCAAATTCATTTGGATCGTCAGGGCCTGATTCACAAAGGTAAAGTTAGACCAATAGTCTAACTTAGACCAAAAGTCTAACTTCACTACTTTTCGGTATTCACAAAGGTAAGTCTCTACAAATATGTCACTACACTCCACAACTCTCCTCTGTGTGCTAGACCACTGTATTGTACTCTACTGTACATTACTCCACTCTAAGCCACTCCAGTGTACGCCACTCCACTCTACACCACCCCATTCTACCCCATTCCATTGAAAGCCAGTCTACTCTATTGTACTCCACTGTAAGCTGCTCCACTCTACCTCACTGCAGTGTATGTCACACCAGTCTACACTACTCCTGTGTGCACCACTCCACTCTGCACAACTCCATTCTACTGCATTCCATTGGATTCCATTCCACTCTACGCTAGTCTATTGTATTCTATTCCCCCTACCCCCGTGCACCTTTCCAGTCTTTGCACTCCACCATATGCCACTCCACTATATGCTACTTCACTGTACGATATTGCACTCTACACCACCTCACTGTATGCCACTACAATGTAAGGTATTCCACTGTATGCCACTACACTCTATGACACTCCACTGTACGGTAGTCCATTGTATTCCACTTCACTGTATGCTACTCCACTCTAAGCAGCACCAGTGAACGCCACTTAACTCTACGCCACTCCATTCTACCCCATTTTCTTGGAAGGCAGTCTACTTTATGACATTCTACTGTAAGCTATTCTACTCTACCCTAGTCAATTGTATGCCACTCCAGTCTAATCTACTCCATTGTATACCCCTGCAGTGTACTCTACCCCACTATACGCAAATCCACTCTATGATACTCCACTGTATGTCATTCCACTCACTGCTATTCCACTGTATGCCACTCCACCACAGTCCACTGTAAGCTATTCCAGTATATGCCACTCCACTGCAGGATAATCCACTCTGCACTATTCCACTCTACATCACTGTACTCTACTCTACACTATTCCACTGTATGCCACTCCACTTCACTCTAGAACAATCTACTCCGCTCGACGACACTGCACGCCATTGATCGACATTCTACACAACTTCCTCTATGCCTCTCCACACCACTTTACTGCACTCAACTCTATCACATACTACTCCAATCTACTCTACTGTACTCCGCTAATCCACTCTTCACCTCGCCACTCTGCCCAACCCCATGACTATCAACTCTATGACACTCAATGTCACTCACCTCTACCGCACTGTAGTGCGCTCTACTCTACTCACGCCACTGCAATCTACTCTGATCTTTGACACTGTACTCCATTGAACGACACTCTACACAACTCCCTCTATGCCACTCCACCCCACTTTACTGCACTCTACTCCATCACATACTACTTCAGTCCACCCTACTGTACTCCATTAATCTACTCTGTGCCACTCCACTCTGCCCAAATATATGACAATCTGCTCTACAACACTCAATGTCACTCCCTTCTACCACACTCAACTGTGCTCTACTCTACTACACGCCACTGCACTCTAATCCACTCCAATCCACTCTGTGCCACTACACTTTACTCCGCAGTACAACACTTTCCAACAATGTACCACCCGGCAGTCCACCCCAATATGCACCAGAACACTACACTCTATAACACTTTACTACACTGTGTGTTACACCAGGCCACTCTACTCCACTCCACTCTATTCTTCAACATAACACTTCACTCTATGACACTTTAAGCCACTCCATCCTGCATGACTCCAATCGGCTACACTTCACTCTACTCCACTATACGATACTTTACTGCACTGGATGCCACTATTTGATGCTCCTTCCTACACTGCTCCACTCTACCACACTCGCCTCCATTCTTTGCCACACCACTGCACAAAACTCTACTAAACTGATGTCACTTCATCCTCATATACTCCACTTTAATACTCTGTACTCCACTTTATCCTGCAACACTCCACTATACAACACTCTACTCCACTCTACGGGACTTTCCAGTACTTGACAACACACCACTCCACTGTACTGTACGACACATCACTCCAATGTATGACACTTTACTTGACCACATGCTATGCTACTCTACTCTAATGCACTCTACGTGACTCTATTCTACGAAACTCTATGACAATTTACTTCACTATACGCTACAACACTCCACTGTACAACATTCTACTGTACGACAGTCAACTCCACTGTGCTGTTCAACACTCCATATAATGACACTCCACTCGCCAACACTGCACTCTATGATTTGAAACACATTTTTATTAAAAGTTTTTTTTAAACATTGAAATTTAAAGAAAAAAACAAAGGTTAAATCTCAGTTATAGATAGGAAAACTATTTGTCCCCAATACAAACAAGACTTAAACTACACAAACATTTGAAATTCTAAAGTTATAGTTATAGCTTTGACTTGCAATGTATTCACCACCTTCAAACTATTATAAGTAGTGCCCCTTCATACACACTCTTTTCAGCGCACTACCCACTCAACACTAACTATAACACACCATTCTACCATGCACTGTGTTCTCACCAATGATGACTCTTCACTGTAAAACACTGCACTGTACACAAATCTCTGCCACGCTACTGTATGACAGTGCACTCAACAACACTGAACTGTACGATACTCTACTCCACTGAACTACACTCAATTCCACTACCCACTACAACATTGTACTACACTCTATGTCACTCTACAACACTCTACTGGACGGTACTCCAGTCCAGCACACTTATTTTAAGACACCTCAGTCGACAACACTCCACTTACAACACTCATCTCTATTGTTCAACACATCACTAAACTGTACAGCATGCCAATCCACTCTCCGATACTCTACTGCATTATACGACACACCAAGCCACTCTACTGTGTAACACTTTACTCCACTGTACACTACGTCACTTCCCTGTGCTCTACTCCACTCTATTCCATACTACAATACTTTGGACTGATTTTTCTTTTGATGCATGTGGCCTTTAGAGAGTACCCGTTCACAGTTGTCATGTCTTTTTGCATCAGAAGATGCTGAAAGGAGGAAGCATGATTCTTTACCTGGGAGCTGGGGATGATGAATTTAGCATGTTACATCGCATGCCATTACATCGTGTTCTGTTACAACGCGGTCGTTAGAAAGAGATACCTTTACATCGCAAGTCATTAGATCAACTTGCTGTAGGGGCGCACTGGACTTAGGAATAGTATAATTTACTCTTCCAACTCCAGCCTGCGCAACAGTAGGGAAGGTGTTGGAATAGTAAATTATACTATTCCTTAGGTTAGAGTGCCCCCTACAGCAAGTCGATCTAAGGACTTGCGATGTAAAGGCATCGCGTTCAAACAACGCGGTCGTTACAACGACCGCATTGTGAAAGGAACACGATGTAATGGCAGCGTTGTAAACACTGTTTTCTGGGGATGATAGATTGATGAGAGTTCAGCTTCATTGTCCCATCCAGAAGAATAACTTGCTCCTTGTTGATACAGAGCAGTATTTCTATGAACTGTAATGAATATGTACCAAATGAGATTTCCTTGAGTTGATTAGGAAGCCATAATCTTTTAAAGCCTTGGAACAAGATGGAAACATTCTTGGAGAAGCAAGAATTAACCAAAAGTATAGGTACATATGAATCTAAATTTCATGCAATATTCCTGCCAACAAAGCCAATAGCTTTGCAAAAATTCTTGGAGCAAGGGTGAGGACAAACGTCATTACTGTGAATTAATATTGTATGCCAGAACTGGGATTGTTTAGATACACTTTATTCAAATTTAGCAAGACCATCATGTTGAGAGACCGCTTTCTCATCAAATGTATAGGGCCTAGAATCAACACCACCATTCAACAAGCCCAATGGGAGTGTAATCACTATCCAGTTCAACTACAGAGTACTATGTCAACCCATTTGTTTGTTACTGAATCAATCCAAGAAAATTCCCAGAGATAAATGTGGTGTTTCACAGAAACACTTCACACTTTGACAGAACTGAAACATAGTCATAGTTGTGCAGCTGAGACTTCCAATGTATAGAGCTAATCTTCTATTGGAACAACCTCATCCCTGTGAACATTAGCAAATGGGCTGATTGGTAGTACAAAGAGCTTAATTGATAAGAGTGCCAAGCCTCAGAAAATATTGATTTGCTTTTGAAAAGGAAGCACCAACAAAACTTTCTTTACTAACTCCTCAATTTGAGGACCAAACTGCTATTACCTAAAATAAATACATATGCAAAATCAAATGCGTTTGTGTGTTGTTTGACATCCAAATGTTGAGGTACAAGTTGGGCTGAGATAAAGTGACGAAATCTGATGTCCATCTCACAGCCTTCATTCCTACAAACAAGTCACAAGACAAAATATTGGCTGTTTGATCATATAGTCCAAAATCACAGAACAATTTCATACCTCCTGAATTGTAGAACTGAGTGTCTGAACATCGTATAAACAATATTGAGAAAGGATGGATAAAAGGAATAAGAGGGAATTCAGCATTAGGAATGACACGGAGAGAATAAGAAGAAATCTTTCAAGTCCACAAAAAAATGAAACTATTTTCTTCCTTGCTGCTTCCCCTCATTCTTCCTTGCCCGTCTCCCTTTTAACTTTCCACTCATACTTTGTATATACATTTCCATCATTCTAGTCTCTCTTTCACCTTTTCAAACCATTGATGACATGACTGATGGCATCACTGATGACATCATCAAAGTTTCTTTTGTACACACTACTCTATAAACTAGTATGGCAATAGTGGCATGAAAGTAAGTATGAAATAGCTTAAAATTATACAAAGCATAATTAATGCCATCACATATACTACTCCCTTAGGTGTAGCAAGCATGTGTTATGTGTGCCATTGACCCTATACCATACACTTCATGGGTAACCTAGTTCACATTAACAATCCCAGGCCCTGTGACAAACCACCCACAAGCAACCAACCCCAGGCTAAGCACAGCATGCGGATGTACACAGCAGGGGGTTGAAACAGGGCCTGCTTTCCCCCGCAGGCAGCGAACCCCACACTGTTCACAGCCTTTCAACCTATGGCTTGGGGTTGAACACAGGGCCTGGCTTGCAGACCACCCCTGCATCCAACTCCCCACAGGCAGCCATCCCCACGCAGCACATGGCCTTTGCTTGCGCATGGCATGGGGTTAGCCACAGGGCCTGTGTTCCAGGCAGGCCCTGCTTCAAACCCCCCACAGGCAGCCAACCCCACGCTGCGCACAGCCTTTGGCAATGTGCAACTGAGTGTTATTCACAAAGCTTGACCTGTCGCCAAGCCCTGTGGCTAAGCTTCTCGCAGGCTGCCAACCCCACACCACGCACAGCTTTTCCCATGAACAGCATATGGTTGGCTTTCAGGCCATGGGTACCCCATGCCTTGGGGCCAAAGCATAAACATATCTGTTTCCCTGCCCGCATCATTGCTGGCAGGGAAATAGCTCTAAAGTCTTCTCCCAGTCGAAGGGAGCATTTCTAAAGCTCCCACCCACTTGGAGCAAACATTGTGTTTGCTCCCATTTGGCAAGAGTTTAAAAAAATGCTCCTGCCAAGCAGGAGCAAGCACATGTTTCCCTGCCTGTGCTAGTGCAGGCATGGAAAATGCTGTGGCCCGGGGCTGGTCTCCCTGGGACACAGCATGTGAGCCAACCCCGGGGAATGGGGTCCATAGGGCCATTAATGTCTCTGGGAGGGGAGCTGTGTGGCTCCCTCCCCTTATTCAATGCTTTGGACCCTGGGGTATGGGGTAACCTGGGCCAAATGCATCCTGGGGAGGGGAGCCATGCGCCTAAGTACTAAAATGGGCAAAAAACGCATTTCCTATGGAAACGCTGCCCTTACTATAACTACCCAGTGGCAACCTCCACTGGGTAATATATAACATATATATTATCAATAAATCAATCAGTGTTTATAGAGCATGTCTAATCACCCCTGCGTGTATCCAGGTGATATATATACATATATATATTGCCCAGTGGAGGCTGCCACTGTTTAGTTAGAGGTAGGAACACCTTTCCATAAGAAAAAAGCATCTTTTTTTCCTAATACATTTTGCTCTGTTTGACATATCTTCACAACACTTTACAAAGAAAATGTTCTTCCACCTCAGCTCCAAACTGAAAAGTTTTTTGGGGGATCTGCCAAGCGGTAGCCAAGAAAAGGAGGATCCCAAAATGTGCTTTCCCCATTATTTTTTCCCTAGGAACTTAAGACACAACTACAGCCAAAACTGTTGAACGTACTTACATTAAATTTGGCAGAATGCTAATTTGGTCAAGAAAGATTGCTTTTTGTAATTTGGTGTAAATCTGTTATAGTTTTTGAGAAATTAACGGGCAAACAATGTGCATATTTCATGCTGCGGATCCTTCATGGATCCTTTGCGACGGATCTGCGAATCCGCAAGCCACACCTTGCATTGTGATTGGCTCTCTGCAACTTGAACAGCAAGTTGTGGCCGACACCTTATGTCTAGGGAACTCGGTCCCAGGGTCCTTAAAAAAACTTTTTAATTAAGGTGGGAAGGGGCAGTGTAGAGGTACCCTGACCCCTGTATCAGTTTAGGTTGTTGGGAAGGGACCCTCTCTGCAGTAGAAACTATTAAATACATTATTTTTTTGTGTGGATCCACAGAGCCATTATGGCTCTCAGCGTGGCCCCCTCAGAGTTCCCCATGGATCTGCGAATCCATACGACTATTTTTTTTAAAAGATACATGCACACACATAAAACACTCACAGAAAGACATGTACACAAGCCCTGACACACACACCCAACCACAAAACCTCACACAGACACATATACACCCACACAATGATACAACCCCAGTCATACACACACACAATACACATATATATAACTCCCCACACACTCAAATATGCAACCAGCCCCATACACACAAAACCACTCCCACACAGAAGCACAACCCTGCTCAATCCAATACAACCTCACAACCTCGTTCACTCACACACACACACGTACACAAACCTCCACACACTCCCACATGCAGATACAACTGTGTGGGTTTTTTTAAAGAAACACACACTCTCACACAACCACCTAATCTAAAACATTCATAGTCTTCCACACAGCCACACAATCCCACACACTCACACAATCCTCACACATAAACTCACCCACACACCTACTCAATCCTCACACACACATACATACACCCACACAATGACACACACAGATAGCTCGACACTCAAAGACACATCCCCACACAACCACACACACACATATACACACCCACACAATCACAGACACACATAAGCACACCCACACAACAACCCCCACACTCACACACACACAACTCTGCCCCCACATACAGCCCCTGTACACATAGACATACACACCCTCATAATCCCTTACATTGTCATACACACACCAACACAACTCCATGCACTCACAGACACATTTAGACAACTTCACAAGCACATAGTCACACACACATTCAAAGGCACACAACCAAACTCACACAAACATATACCCACACAATGACACACAAAGATACCCACACAACACCCCCACACACTCACAGATGCAGCACCACATAGCCACACATACACATGCAATCACACAATGCTACACACACACAGAACACCATCACACACTAAAACTCACTATCACCCCCACAAACTACCATCCCCCACACACAGAGTCACACCCACCCATCCAGGTTAGGACTTGGTTTTGGTAGTCGGGTCTGGGAGGGGCTTCTATTGGGATGTTAAAGTCCCCTGCATGGTGATGGACCTGCACTCCTGCCTAGATCGACTCAGCTGCAGCGATATCTGCATCCATGGTACAAAATTTTCACCGTCTAGCCCCCAGGGTAGGGTGGTGCATGCAAGAATTTAATGTTGCCATGTACCTACAGTCACTAGCTCCCAAAAGCTATTTTCGCTGTAAATGGCTGTCCTATGAGATAAACTAGAGATCAGAATAAAATCAAAGCTGTACTGTCCTGAGAAAATCTGCTATTTTTTATGTTTTTTAAAAATCGAATTCAATAGTGAAGTTGGATTCATAATAAATATTTAGGAAAATTGACATTTAAACATTTACACTTTACTTACACACTTTTCCTATCTGGACCTCCAATCTACTAATTAGCTTTAACCTGGTGGCAGATCATTCTCTCATAGGAACAATGGCTTAGGCCAGTGGGAGGAAGAGGTGGTCCCAAAACCACTTTGTAGTAGCTGTAGAGGAGGTGACTGCTCATTTCCCTATTCACATCCTTGCCTGGCACACAAGTTCAATTCTGGAGCAGAAAAATTCTGCCATGTTTGATTTGCCTCGGAATAGTTCAGTGTGACAGTTTGCAGTTAGGCAAACAGGATGTGCTGCAATAGAGGGGTAGACAGCTCCTGGCAAATTATTCTCATCGGATAAAGAGTGCCCAGGAGTTCCCTCCTCCCACTGGCTTATGCAACCTACAAAGCTGGCACTTTATCCGCAGCTCAGAAGAAAACTCTCTGGACCTGCGGAAAAACAGAAGAGGACTGGACCTGCTGTTTGAGACCTGTGTGGAGACTAGACCTGCTACCACTTTTACCCAGTGCTAAGAAGTGGACTCCATGAATCAACTGACTGACCTCCGATGTGGCTACAACAGGCTGCAAGAGGTCTTCTTCCTGAAATGCCTAGCTGACAAGTAACAACTGGAATTAGACTGAGCCCTGATGGTGGCCCCTGCTGGAGTGAGTCTTGGCCTCTACGTGCTGTCCTTAAGGTCCTGGGAGCCTTAGAACTGATCAAGAGGAACTGCTCCAGACAGTGGCGCTGGAATAATTTTCAGAGTGTGGCTGCTGCTATTAATGTTATATCACTGAAATCATAGGGATTGTTAAAAATCCAAGTATAACATGTAAAACAAGTGTAGCAAATGTGCAACACCCATTCAGCAGAAGAGTGGTATGGGTACGGTATGAAGCCGGTGGTGCATTTTGGAGCACTGCTGTGGTAGTCATTTTCAGACAGCACAATGTTCATTGAACTGGCCCCTAAATTTGCATAGATATGCAGTTTTTCTGGTAAAAGTATATAGCACATAATTAATAATGTGTGAAAATCGGGGTTCAGCAAATATATCATTTTTGCATCACCAAGTAAAGTGTCTTGATTTGTTTTAAACATATTAAAATCTCATCCTTCAAAATTACAAAAAAATATGCTTGATTTGTTCTTTCCAAATTGCTGATACATTTTGAAATATGGGTATATTGAAATTACATGTATTTAAATGTTGTATGATAGAAAAAGACTGACATCCTACTGCTTTTCCTTTTGCTTTCTGTGCACCAGCAAGATTGTCACATAGGATACTTTTTCAAAATCCTCTCACTTTGTAGTCCAAGAAATAAAAGTAAACACCAGTTTCCAAATAAGCATCAGTTTGCCAGAAGATGTACACAGACATTTGACCTATGTCTTTGAATGCACAGCAAATGTGACAAGACAAACACAAAAAGTCTAAAGGCACCAAAATTGCTCATTCGCCTTTTGAACTCTAGACACCCCTACTTCTGGCGCCTTTGGCTCCAGAAGCTCTGAAAATTTGAAAATAGGAACATTTCTAGATTTCTAAGACCTTTGGAGCATCAGCGGAACTTCAAGACAAAGGATTCCAATTTCGAAGACACTTTTTCAGAGAAAGCTTCAAGCGTGCCCCACTAGAGAATTTTGAGTTCCATACAAAAGACCTGGGTCCAGACTTACAAAGACTTTGAGTCAGGTTTGCATTGCTTTTTTTTAACACAGACCCGACACAAAGACTACTTTACAATCCAGCACAAATCATGAGCTAAGCCTGGCTGCTGTCTACCATTGGTTGAGCCCGGGTTGCAATTATTATTGTTGTTTACCGTATCAGGTTTCTTGCCTTTTCCTTGTGGTCGACTTCAATCCACCCAAATTAATAATATATTTTTTTAGACTACCCAAAAGGCATTCACGCTCCTGGGGCTAGTGCTTGTGCCCCGAGCGTGCTACTCATGGTACAATAATGTGTTCCACAGGCCTTCGGTTGGGTACTGGTCTAACAGTGTATATACCATGAGGTCAAAGCCTTTTGCTAAGGTACATAAACTGGGCTCTTGCCCCTACATTTGTGCAGGGTGCCACCAGATGTAGCAGATTCAGTGGGCAGTGAGGCTGGGAAAGGGCATGGCAGCAGGCAAAGGGGAGGCCAGTCTCAGGAATCCATACAGAAGAAGACATTCCAGGTCCAATAATTTTTAATGACTTTGCCTCATTTTACCTTGTTGAAGAAGCTAAGCTCACCAGTTCATCCACTCCAACCACTCATATTTGTCATCTTACTATCATTCAATTAGGACTAATCATTGAAAGCCTCCTATCAAAATGGGAATGAAAAAGGATCACGCCCTAGGTTACGGATTATGGCAAAAAGATCAATCTCTAAATTATGGAATTAGGGAATGCACAAGGACAAAGCCCCATATTATGGAACTAGGGAATGCAAAAGGATCAAGCCCTAGATTATTAAGCAGAAAATCTCTGTAGCGGCAAACGAAGTGTGGTCTGCTACAAGAAGTGAATAATTATGCGTGCTTGTATGGATCTGTAAATATATCTCTGTTTTTTGTCTGAAATAGGAGTTGCTTTATCAATGTCCTGGGATATAATAGAAACCTCCTTATTTGTGCCCTATCAAGAAAGCTTCGGAGAGATACACAGAAAATGAAAGAATTCTACAGTACCAAACATGTGTCATTTTTCCACACAATGGAAATCTCTCTTCTTTCCTTCCTTCGCCCTCACGCCAAGACTCCTGTAATGCTAGCCTGCAGTTTGGACTGGACTGTTCCTCTTGAAGCAGAACCAAGCCTTGTTTGCATAAGGTGGTCCCTGTTTGAAGTGGCGTAGCAGTAAAAAAAAACAAAGGACTAGAATGTTGAACCCAGATTCTGCAAGTGGCGAAACCTTGATCACTGGATCTCCTTCCTGGACAGTTCCCTTATATTTAAAATGGCAATTTCAGTGGGAGCTAAAAAAAATTGTTTGCTTCACACCTAATCCTGTACCTTTAACAACCACCAACAATAGGCATTCGTACAGTTTGATGATGCCTGCTGGAGTTTTGTGATCTGTTGTGACATCATTTACCTAATGGTCCCATTAAATCATGTTTATATAAAATTGACAAATGTACATTCATTTAAATAAATATTATTCCCATAAGACCACAACTTTTGCTTTATTTCAAGAGGTGTTTTCGAAAGGTTGTCAGTGTGCAGCTGATCAATATACTTTCTAAAACATATCTCACGCGCATGTGCAAAATACATCTCTATCCTGATCTTAAGAAATAAACAAAATCTGTATTCCTCTTACCTGCCAGGGCTGGATATCATCAATGTCAGCACAAGAGCCATTTGTGAATGGCCCATGCCCCGGTCTGCATGCCATTAGATTGTTCAATGCGTGACCAAAGGCATATGTTGCAGTATAGCTTTGGTATGTTAAGCTTAGATCATTCAGTTCAAATAAAGATAAGGCCAATTGATCCAATATCTCTTTCCCTGAACAAGACATAGGTCCTCTCTTTAATTCTTCTGTAGATGCATTTCCAGTCCCATTGGCCTTTGGAAAGTTGCAGTGGAATGCTTCCTCCCAGAAGAGTTTCATAAATATATCGTGAGAGTTTTTAGTTGGTTGCAAGCGATGCAAGAACTCTTCAAAATTCAGCATTTGGTTTGTAGAAGGTGTGATGCCCAGGGATCCATTCAATATCTTCCAGGCATGATTGGGGAGGAGTCCAGTACTTATGGTAAAGGCTGCACTGAATATCCAGACTTTACTTGTTACATTTTGTGTGTATAGTGTCTGCAGCAACACCTTGAAATGAACCTCTGGACCGTGAACAATTATCACTTTTGTTGTATGTCCCCGGATCATTTCAGCAATTTGAAGGACTCTCTCCATAGAGGATCGAAGGTTAATTTGCTCCACGTATGCTACACAGCCACCAATACCTTCTATGGCTGTCTTTATGCCCTGCCCGCCTTGCAAACCTAAATCATCATCAGACACTATCATTCCCACCCATGTCCATTGGAAGTGCCCCATTAGTCTTGCCAGAGCCATGTTCTGGAATGTAGAAGCTGGCACCATGCGCATAAAAGAAGGAAACTGGACCTTGTCACTGAGGGAGGAAAGCACAGACCCATGGCTGACCTGTCAGAAATGTGAAATATCAGATAGACATTTAAAGAGAAAACCTAAATCTTTACAAGCAGTTCTGTCTCTTTGTGTGCTACTCAATGTAGCCATTGATAGCTGCAACTGAGAAAAAGTAGTGGAATATTTTAAGTCTTCTCAGAAATACTGCAATACAATTCCAAACGAACTTAAGTGTACACTGACATAAAATGGGTAAACAATTGGATATTAAAGTATTTTAATTGTCGATTAACAAGAGTAGGAATGCTTTCATAATAAAAACAGAACATGCTGCAATTTTAAAATGTAAAAAAACAATCATTTTAAACAATATTTACAGCCTGTCAACCCATTTGTAGCATAGGTATTGGACACCTAACAAATTGCTAGATTTTATGAAGGTATGTGCTATAGCTAAGTAAGCAATAGATATAAATCAGACTCAGTCTGTCTGGAGAATAAGCATAAATAATCCCCTACGCAATATTGTATAAAAAGGGAAAAAATAGGAAAAAGTAAATTTTAGTGTGTTGTTCTGTCACTTTTAGAACAGAAGGTATTAAATCATTTTCAGCAATTAATGAAGCATTGAACTTTCTCAAAATGAGTGGAAACATTTCCAATGATGGGTCAAAGCCTCACTCAACTATGGTCCGAAGACACTAATTGCAAAAACGTAAGGACCTGCTTTGGCATTTAATGACATCCTTACATTTTGACAGATTGATATTTGTGGAGCATGGGAGTGAAAGTCTAGGCAAGAGAGAGGCGAAAGCCTTGATATGAGCTGTTATTGAGGATTGCACTATGGATTATCGAGCATCGGAATTTCATGGTATTAAAATATCGTGGACAGAATTATGTAGGACAAAATATTGATGGGTAACTGCCTATGGAGGAAGTATAGATTTACTATTCTTAAACCCAATTCTATGCACCTGGAAGGTATATATGTCTCCAAGGTGTATATGTGTGGAGTTAGCTAAGGAAAATCTCTACTTACTTAACTTTTCAATATTTCAGCCTTGATATTCTGGTCATGATATTTCATACCCTTAGGATTTCTATCTTGATGTTCTTGGGGCAAACCCTTATTGAGTAGATTTGTTCAAGATTTTTATGTGTTTACATTTTTGTGCATCATTAAAACCTTGCAAAATGCTTTTTCACATTTTATTTCTAGGGGCGTAGCTTGGTCAGTGAGGCTGGGGGTGAACTTCAGATTTTCCAACAATCGCACTGACATATAATGTTAATTATTGTATGAGAAGCATGAGGGGGGCTTAATGGCTAATGGAAAGGGAAAGGAGTGCGGATTTTGAGGGGTACTTAAAACACAGTATTTTGTAAAATTCCCATGTTTTAAGACCTTCAAAACAGAAGAGTGTGTGTGTGTGTGGTTTTCTTTGAGTGAGTATTTAAAAAGCCCAGATGAAATCCGACAGATACCCTAAAACACATGAATGAAAGCTCCCGTACCCAACTATTAACCAAATAATACATTTATTGGGGGGTGTAACATCCCAATCACCCTCCCTGAAGCTGCGCTCCTGTTTATTACGTATAGATACACTGACAGTTTGTGTGTCTGACTTAGGTTGGGGTCTCTTGCTCATAGGTGCACAGGAGTAAGTAAATTAACTCAAGGTAAATTGCTGCGGAACAGGGGTCTGCTTAATATGATTTGGGTTTGACAACTGCTGCGAAACTACTAGTCTTGTTTCTGATGTTTGGGAGTTTTGTATTATTCTAACTTGCTGAATTTCTTCCTATTTAGGTTGGGCAGGTAAGATTTGTTTTGTTTATTTAGTGTGTGTTCATTGAGAAAGGCTGTGCAATTGTTTTCTCATTCACAAAAAAGTCCCGCTGTGATTGGATAGCCTGCCAAGGAGTTCAGCTTGGATTGTTGTGACATCACCTCAGAGTGGCACTATCATTGGTTGGTTGTTGACAGAGCTGCACTATGATTGAGTGACCTTTGGCAAAGATGTGCTGGGATTGTTTGTTGTTTGCGGCTATTTTGAGTGAAAATAATGAGTGCTGTGTTGAAAAAAGACTAAAGCTCCTAGTGTACCTGCTATGGTGGTTCTAAGATTTCTTGCTGAGGGAACACTTGAATAAGGAATTTTGAATTCCTGACCACCTCCATATTCAGATGGAATACGGAGACCGTGTCCTGTAGCACCTGATACAGGTGCAGCAGGAGATGGTAAAGGTTTACAAGCACAGGGATCAACTGTACCTCCAGTTGGAGGTGCCTCAGTGAGAGTTTCTTGGTTGTGTTTCCGAGTACTAGCAGAGATATGACCATTGTCTCTCCAGTTTCAAATGACATACCTGCTACAATTACTACCGAGTCTCCTAAAAAGATAGTAATTAATGGGGACTTTAAAAAATGTAATTCAGGGAAATTCTACAAGGAACAATTAACCTGAACAGATTATTGTCGTACAATGTTGATAAAATGAGGTAGTTGATCAAAGAAGCAGCAAGATATGCAAATGAGGGACAAGATAAACTCAAGGAATTGGCTGATGAGTGTGAGGTTAATATAGCAAAATGAGAAATGTGAGTCGAAATTATAAAATGGGTCTGACAAATGATTAAATAAATTTAGGTTTCATAATCTTCAACGCTTACGTTAAGGATCTGTTTGAAAAGACAAGAAACTGGAGGGATTTGAAGGAATTCAGAGATAAGTAGTAGAAAAGGATCACTAATAAAAAGAAAGTTTCAGAGACAGGAGAGAGAGGAAAGGAATCTGTGCATGAATCCAAATTAGAAAGAGTTTCTGAAGAGAAGTAAATGGAGGAAACGATGTGCATGTGCCTTGGATGACTGGTGGTTTTTATGTTCTTTAGACAAATTTTCCAAAACTGAGAAGTGGTTCAAAGAGATTCCTAGGTTGACAACAATTTCAAAAATGCTTTGGACTGACTTGAATTCACTGTTTGAGATTGTAGTTCCTAGTGAGTTGTTGTATGAGTATAAAGTTGCTATTGCTTGGCCAACTGAGAAACCAGCTAGGTTTGCACCTAATAATGCTCCTTCTGAAATGGATGATTAGAAATACAAGGAGGTGATAGAGCATTTGAAAAAGAAGGGTCTAGATAAAGACATTAACTGGGAAAAGATTTTAAGAACTTCACAAGAGCCGAAAGAGTCAGTTCATGATTATTATAAGAGGCACATGCAGATTTTTAAGAAACACAGTGGAGTCAAGGAGACCAGGAAAGATGGTGCTAGCGGTTTTCAGTCTGCTTTAGTAATGGGTTTGTGTCCAGAGCTTAGTTCACATATACAGCAAAGTGTGATGTACTAGCAGACAAAAAGTATACATGAAATTCTGAAATATGTCAAGTATAGCAGAGATTGGTTTGATCTTAAACAAGAAAAGGATCAAAGAGAAACTGATATTTGTCCAGAAAGCGCTGCTCGAGAGAAATGGCAGCATCCAGTTGGTGGGTTTTGATTTACGTTTTGTGCCATCTGACTAGTAGTAATGATTGAAAATGAGATGGTGCAGATACAAGGCCGTGGAAGAGGGATTGTGAACAGTTCTGGAATTAATGCCAATATTGGCATGCTAAAGATGAGCACTGTTCATCATTTCTGTGGACAAAAGAACAGGCACTGGAAACGGGAATGTAGAGAAAATCCAGATAGAATTCGGAATGCTTTTATACCCCGGATGCAGAGGAAAGTGAATTAGGCAAAGACACAGTAATTAGCCCCAGCCCAACCAGCTACAGTGCAGACTATGCAGGTTCAGGGACCATTGCACATGAATATTGCCATAACTACAATGTTGC
Organism: Triturus cristatus; assembly: GCF_964204655.1. Classification (NCBI taxonomy): domain Eukaryota; kingdom Metazoa; phylum Chordata; class Amphibia; order Caudata; family Salamandridae; genus Triturus; species Triturus cristatus. The sequence continues at coordinate 1,532,470,002 of NC_140591.1, forward strand.
AGCAAAATATGAAAATCAAAATAACATATACTCCAGGGTAGCAACAGATTCTAAGTAATAATATTCCTCAGTTTTCTCCAGAAAACAATTCTCAATGACGGTGCCTTGGGGGAGAGGAAGATGACTTACTTGGAGCAGTCTTGGAGGTAGACCAGATTGGCCCATACATTGACAGTGAAGTTTAAAGGCCATTCTGTTTCTTTCTTGACAGATATTGGGGCCACCCACTCTAAACTTCATTCTGTGGATGTTCCCAACCTACCCCTCTCTGGAATAGAGTCCTTGTTGTAAGCATCAGCAATAAGCAGTTTGTCAATCAGGTTACAACAGACATCCCTATTAAAAAAGGAGCGATGGAGAATAATCACCTGTTAATGTTGTGTTATTCGAGTCCAGTAAATTCGTTATGCACCAACTTTCTTTGTAAGGCGAACTGTGTGATTTATTGTATACCAGACTGTGTTGCAATTAAAACACAAGATGAAGATTCAGTGTTTAAAATTAAATCATATGACTTAAGAGTTCAGCTGTTCCCAGTTCCGACTAAAGATGATTTGCCTCTGGATTTAAGACATACGGTCAAAGAACAGGTATAGGATTTCCCTGTTAAAGAGATAAGATTACTTAAAATGCAAAGACAGTTAGGAGAAACATGAAACGAAATGTGGTTTTCCCTCAAATTAGACAGTACAGACTCTAAAGAGAAGCGGAAGAAGGAATTTCATGAAAAAATGACTCAACAGGCAATTCTTCAGGAACTGCTTGGTAGCCCTTGCAACTCTCCTGTGATGGGAATTTAAAAACGATTGTTAAATGGAAAATAGTGCAGGATCCGGAAAAAAAAGAATTAGTGTTTCCAAGTTATCCAATGCTACTGAATCCTTCAGTAATCTTATTCCAGATTTCATCAGATGCAGAATGGTATAGATTCGTTAACCTATGCCAAGCGCTCTTCTCCATTCCTCAGCATGAAGACAGTCAGTACTTATTCACATTTAAATTCCAAAATATAGTTCATGTTTGGCGTTGAATCCCACAAGGGTATATACTGGTCCTCTAGAGATCTTCGAGTATGGCAATACATTTCTCTCTCTCAGCACCAGCCATAATCTACAACCATAGCTTGCAAGTTCTACAGTGAAAAGATGACTTCATTGATGGGACATTGAGTTTGATTTATACCTGAATGTCAGTCGGAGACTGACACTCAAAGTCCTGTATGTTAAAAGCAAAAGTTCAAGACAGAAATGGAGGCAACTCTCTCCCATACCCTGGCAAGCGTCAATGTATTCATCAGTGCAGCAGACTTTCTTCCACTTTATATTCAGACATATTCTCATTTTAGAGTGGACCTAACATGGTATTGCTAAGGGTATACTAGTCAATGTTGATGATTAACATTAATTCCTAAAATTCCCAACGTCCCAACAATCATTTTTGCTGCAAAGTTATGGAATGTGATTCTTGAGAGCACGCTTTGTGATGTCAACTCTATGATAGAGTTCAGGGTTTTCCGAATCCAAATTCTTAAATCCCTATCTCAGCAGTGCAGAGGTTCCCGGTTCTCCAAAACCCAACCTATTCCTCCCATTTCTGCCACCTTTAATTCAAATGAAATCTCCTCCTGGGATCCAAACCTTTTTCCAAGCTAGTGCTCCACTCAGCCCATTGATACTCTCTTGTGAACAAGGTAAATGTTTCATGAGACATTTTAAACATTGCTAGCCACACTTGTCATGCCTCAGGTGTTTCCCATCTCCCATCAGGACAGGCTTTAGGGTAGTGGAACCGGTGCGGCTGCACTGGGTGCTGACCTGTGAGGGGGTGCCCACCTCAGGGGGGGGCTGTTTTCAGCAGTAACTTATGATTGGAGAGATATGGGGCACTTTTGCTTGGTGGTAGTGAGAGACTCCGAGGAGGTGGTCATTGGGGTGCCAAAAATGACTGTAGCACTGGGCACCACCAGCGCTAAAGCCGGCCCTTTCTCCCGTTATGGGCATTGTGGGCCTCATCATTTAGAGTAGCCAGAGGAGAAGAGAGCTGACAAAAATATGATTGTTTGTAATCTCAGACAAAAAATTATATGTTTTTTGGAATGCACTGCATCTGAGTCCATTTCAGATTTCTAAAAGGCTATAAGGGTTATAGGTAAAAGGAGTATGTATTAAAAGCTGGTCTTTTCAGCTCAGTTTACATATGCACTAAAAATTTACTTTTGATACCACTTTAACAAATTACAAATTTGAAGCTGCATTTATTTTGCCTTGCTGGAAATATATCCAGCTAAAGATGATCCTTAAAAATCTAAAATCAACTTTTATGTTTTAGAGCAGGTGGGATATTTGGGTAGAATGTTGGAGTAGAAGGTTGGTGAGCGATACGTTTGTGTGGGAGGCGAATGGTGACAGTTGCCAGTAGCAGTGTTTGGGAGCACTGGCTGGCATTACTCTCTGCGTTGGAGTACTTATTCACTGATTGAGTGAATAAACCTTTGGAAGAACGTACCTACCTGCATCTTGTCTGAATCCTTTCCAACAGTGTCCTTCTTACTTTCCATGACTATACCGTGTGCAACCATGCAGGGACTCATAACAAAGATGACTGCATACCAGTGCCACTTTTTTGTCATTTTTTTACAGTAAAAATGGTTATGCTTTTACGCAGAGCATGTTTGGTTGGGTATAGCCATTGCAGTTTCAAAATACTAGGGGCCACATGTACTATTGCTATTTGCAAACCAGGAATATGCAATTTGGCCACCTACTAATTTAATAATGGAAATGCAATTTAAGATGCAACCTAGGTATTAACAGGTCGAATCATAAATCATCCATTCACAGTGGGCCACAAGACGGCCTGCCTTGTGTATATTAGTTAGGCAGTTACCTACCCCCTCTGTTTGGCTGTAAATACAGGGTCTGGGGGTGCAAGGAACAGCAGACCCTTGCATTCCCAAACATTTTTAAAGCAACCCATGTCCATTAAAGGACCTGGTGCTGCTTTAAAAAAAAAAATCCTGTATAGGAAGACATTGATACCTACATGTTTTGCTGGTGATGATTCACAGAACCCCTGCTGTCTTGGTGGCTGAGATACTCTATACACACCTGCACTATAACACAATTACTCGCCTTGATAGGAGGGCCTGCCTGTTGCAGGGGCTTATGCTGGATCATTCGCAGGATCTGAAGCACTTCCTTGCAGTGTAACACCTGGTCCACAGACCTCTCACAGGCGAATGTACTGTCATCCAGGTATGCACCACTGAAGACTCCTAACGCAGCAAGGACGCAGATAACGAGCAGGGTGATAGGGGCATTCTTTGCCACTTTGAACTGAATGTATCCCGCTGGGTTGAGAAGATGACCTCTCCTAGGCACCCTCAATAAGGGTCAGATCATGAATTCAGATTAGCGATATCTGTGAACCTGGCACACTACCCAATGAACTCATAATCTTGTGGTACGGGTCTGTGCAGCAGTCAGAGTTGATTCCCTTGTAGTACCCAAAAAAGCGTCCTTCTGGGGGGTCCAATTTAAGGGTCAGCCCTTGGTACCAGAACCTGGGGACTGGACTAGAGGTCTTGAGTACTCCCGGGCTCAACATTTTCAATGCTTTTTACTTCGCAATGGCCCTTGCCTTTTCTGACAACGTGTAGACTTTGTTTTTCTAAATCCTGCTATCACCCACGCCCATATCATAAACACTAAGGTGGATACATCCAGCACCACAGTGAAAATAAATTAGAGAACTAGCCCCCTACACTCCTTTGCTCATCAATTTACAAATTCAATTCCACACCTCATAAAAAGCGCATTGCAACCCAAACATTTACAAACTAAGGAATTATTTAAAAATGTAATGTAACAAGTGCATACATCTCATGACAGTCTTTATACTTTGCATAATTCAGGTGCAATACTGCTTTATTTGATTTCTTATACAGGTTATCATTAAACTGTGGGCTTACATTCTACAAACAGACAATGCATAAGGTACATTTTGTATGCCCTGCTTACATAGTGGACAACCACATATATGGTATCCACCAACGTTTCATACACCCAAATCATTGGTCAAGAGAACGCCATCTGATCCTAAGTCTTAAGGCAGACTTTAAAAAATAAGCCCCCAGCTTTCAGTGTCTCATGCAATATTTTGACTGTGCAGCAATGCAGTAAATCAATGCAAAGCTTATTTATTATCAAGATTATAGTAAAAGCATGGTCACTTACCTTGTTTTGTCCGATAGCCTGCAGGGGCGAAGTGGATTCCCCTCTCTACCTCTCAGCTTACACCTGATTCCTTTTGTTGATTACTGGGATCAAGTGAGAGCTCAGCGGGGGAAAAGGGCTATGAATGTGGAAGACACCTGCGATCTGTTGGGCGTGCCATACTGCATTTGGCGAAGCTGTTTCCGGCTCATACCACTATGCAACTCTTGTCTCAAGAGGGCACCTCCTTGGGGTGAAATAGAGGTTGGCAAATTAACCGAGTCGTTGTTTTGACCATTGAAGGATCTTGTTCTTCCACACATTCCTTTATATTTGAATTGTAAATCTGAGTGTTTATTATTTCATTAGCATGTGTTTCAGGATGAACAAGCTTTCTTTAAGGCGGAGCTCGTTGTGTGTCATAGTTCACACAGTGTTGAAAGCAACTCAGTGGTCCTGCGGTCTTGTGTAGCAACCCTCACTGTGCACTAGCAGGAGATAAGTCTAGAAGATGAATGTAAGAGAATAGCTGGGCAGATATGAACATGAGAGGAATCCAAAAGATGGATTACCACAACCAGAATGCATCTAGTATGCATTGAAAACACCAAAGCAAGGCAGAGCATGAAGGCTGGGAGTGCCTTAAGTATCGGGCCACATCAATTGAGCGACAACTTTACAAACTCAAGCAAATGTGTGTGGGATCTTGCAGCATCAAGACAAGGTGTGTCTTAAATAGTGGACTACATCCAGCATTGTGGTGGAGATCTCATAAGATCTCACAAACTTACAAATTTGCATGCACTTGCAAATTTGGAGGAACTCGTGAATTTATGTATCATGTTCCAGGGGGATTCATGAGCTTCTCCACCACGGTAGGGTTGGTAAATTGGTGGATCAATGAAGGTGTTAAGGTCCCCAATGAGTAGCAGCAAGGGCAGAGTAGTCCATTTTTCTATGATCAGCAGCACTTGATCAACCCTCCCTAAATGCTTTACAAGCCAGGAAGCCACAGCAGACAACTCAGGCAGCCCTAACATGGCCGCCAGATGTTTTTCTTTCCACTTCCGTCCACTCACAACTCTAAACATAACACCCTTGCAGATAGTTCACAGGCTGTGCAAGACTGACTGACAAATACCTGCTTCTATGCAGTGACCACCCTTCCCAAAACCCAGGGTGACCATCGCAATATGCTGTTACCTGACCTCATTGTGAACACCTATCATATAGTAGAATACATTTTGTGATTGAAGCTCTGGGGACAAACGTTTGTTCTCAACCAGGTCCATGGTGGTCCTGGTGGCTCATTACCATACATTATCACATATGTTATACAGCAGAAAATATGTCATGGGAAGAGGTTGCTTGCAGAACATGCATTCTAGAATCATACATTATGGATTGGAATTGCTGGGGCTACCTTTCACACCTACTCTGTACTCTACCTAACCTCAGAGGACTCCTACACAAAGCCAAACATGTTTACAACTTCTTACCTCTACATACACAGGGGTGCCGATTACAATCCTGGAAAAACCGGGTACGAACCGTCGGTCGGAGCGTTTTCTCCGTCCGACTCGTACCCGGTTGTAAAACTTTACAAACATGGAATTACGATTCGCACGGAAACACCATTTCCGTACGAATTGTAAAAAACACCGACCGACGAAAATAAACGTACAAATGCGATCCGGGAAAGCGCCGACGTGACGTCGGGACGCACGCAGCCTGCCATTCACGAACCAGGAATCACGATTCGCACCCACGTCATCCCGCACGGTGAATATTTTCCGGCTGCCAAAAACTGCCGGGAAATCAGGACGACGCAAACAAGGAGGACCTGTACGCGACGGACAGACAGGATGACGCGAACAAGGAGTACCTGTACGCGACGGACAGACATGGACCCGAACCTACGTGTCATCCCGGCCCTCATAGCAGTCGACCTCCTCTACAGGTTCCGACGCAGACGCCGCAGAAGGTCGGAACAACAAAGGGAGGGGGGAAAGGAGGGGGGGGTGGCAGGACCAGGGGCAGGCCACAAAACCCCCACCAAAGTCACACAGCACACATGCCCTGGACATACCTGACCCTAAGGCCCTGGGCACTATGAGGGGGTGGGGACGTGTCCAGCTAAGCCAGCGACCGCCAGAACGGAAGTTCTTGACGACGCGAACCGGCAACACAACAATACAGGTACGTCCCGTACCCACGCCTTAAGAGCGTGGGTACGAGTCGTACCACGCCCACACCTACGTCACCCCAACAATGGCGGGACGGCTCGTACCCACGTGGCAAAGGCCTGGGTACGGCCCGCACAAGCATTCCACAGCATGGGTACGGATATGTACGGACCGTACCCCCACCCGCGTATGCATGGAGCGTACCCCCCATGCCAACAGTGTACGTACGGACCGTAACCCCACCCGCGTATGCATGGAGCGTACCCCCACCCCAACAGTGTAAGTACGACCCGTACCCCCACCCGCGTACGTATGGAGTGTACCCCCCACCCCAACATTGTAAGTACGACCCGTACCCTCACCCGCGTACGCATGGAGCGTACCCCCCACCCCAACAGTGTAAGTACGACCCGTACCCCCCCGCGTACGTATGGAGCCTACCCCCCACCCCAACAGTGTAAGTACGACCCGTACCCTCACCCGCGTATGCATGGAGCGTACCCCCCACCCCAACAGTGTAAGTACGACCCGTACCCTCACCCGCGTACGCATGGAGTGTACCCCCCATGCCAACAGTGTACGTACGGACCGTAACCCCACCCGCATATGCATGGAGCGTACCCCCACCCCAACAGTGTAAGTACGACCCGTACCCCCACCCGTGTACGTATGGAGCGTACCCCCACCCCAACAGTGTACGTACGGACCATAACCCCACCCGCGTATGCATGGAGCGTACCCCCCACCCCAACAGTGTAAGTACGACCCGTACCCTCACCCGCGGACGTATGGAGCATACCCCCCATGCCAATAGTGTACGTCTGGACCGTAACCCCACCCCGTATGCATGGAGCGTACCCCCACCCCAACCGTGTATGTACGACACGTACCCCCACCTCGTATGCATGGAGCGAACCCACACACGTGTATGTTCTAAGCGTACATATTGTGAAATAGGAGGGGTGTGTGCAGAGTCCTCCCAGCAGTGCCCAGAGACAGGAGGGGTGTGTGCAGAGTCCTCCCAGCAGTGCCCAGAGACAGGAGGGGTGTGTGCAGAGTGCTCCCAGCAGTGCCCAGAGACAGGAGAGGTGTGTGCCTATCACTCCCAGCAGTGCCCAGACACAGGAGGGGTGTGTGCAGAGTCCTCCCAGCAGTGCCCAGAGACAGGAGGGGTGTGTGCAGAGTCCTCCCAGCAGTGCCCAGAGACAGGAGGGGTGTGTGCAGAATCCTCCCAGCAGTGCCCAGAGACAGGAGGGGTGTGTGCAGAGTCCTCCCAGCTGTGCCCAGACACAGGAGGGGTGTGTGCAGAGTCCTCCCAGCAGTGCCCAGAGACAGGAGGGGTGTGTGCAGAGTCCTCTCAGCAGTGCCCAGACACAGGAGGGGTGGGTGCAGAGTCCTCCCAGCAGTGCCCAGAGACAGGAGGGGTGTGTGCAGAGTCCTCCCAGCAGTGCCCAGACACAGGAGGGGTGTTAATGTTAATGTTAATGTTAAGGGAGATTTGTTAAGCGCACTGTCACCATAAGTTTCCTGGCGCTGATAGACCATCGAGATTGTGCAAAAGGGACTTAGCGGGGGTGTGAAAAGAGTAGAGTTTTCAAGGATTTCCTAAGGACAGAAGAGAGGGCTCAGTCTTGAGGGAGAGTGGGAGAGAATTCCACAGTTTGGGAGCCAGGTGAATGAAGCTGCGGCCGCCTAGTCTGGAGAGTTTGAAACGAGGGATGACCAGAAGCAGGAGGTTGGTGGACCTCAAAGTACGGGAGGGACAGTAGCGGGTGACCAGGGACTTCACGAAAACCGGGGAGGGGCCAGTCCGGGCTTTAAAGACCAGGCAGCAGACCTTGAAGGCTATTCTTTCACTGATGGGCAGCCAGTGTAATTGTTGGAGTAGGGGTCTGGCCGACTGCCATCTTGGAATTTTAAAGGAAAGTCTTGCGGCCTGGTTTTGAATGATCTGTAGCCTGGATAGCAGGGATTTTGGGAGGCCATGGTACAGGGAATTGGAGAAGTCCAAACGGGACATCACCAATGCTATTATGACCTGTAGCAAGGCTTCCGGGGTCAGAAGGTGGGCGACTTTCCGTTTCCTGTAAAGCTGGAACATACAGGCAGATGTTACAGCGCTCACCTGGGCCTTGAGATTGAGCTCAGAGTCAATGATGACCCCGAGACTCTTTACACAACCAGCTGGGAGAGGCGGAGGGCCGAGCTCAGAGGGCCAATACTGGGGGCCCCAGTGGGAAGCGCTCCTCCCGGGAAGGAGGAGCTCAGTTTTCCCAGGGTTGAGCTTCAGTTGGTTTTGATTCATCCAGTGCTGGATGTGTATCATGACCGCCTGGAAGTTGGTGATGGCGTCAGGGGAAGTGAGGGAAAAAATAATTTGTAGGTCGTCCGCGTAGTTGAACACGGTGATGTCCCACCTACCCAAGGAGTGAATAAGGGGTTGGAGATACAAATTAAAAAGAAGGGGGGACAAAGATGATCCTTTGGGGACGCCACAGAGCGACAGGGCGCTGGGAGCTCTGAAAGGGCCCAGGCTGACAGCTTGGGATCTTCCCTCGAGAAAAGACCTAACCCAGGTCAGAGCGAGCCCACGGATTCCAGCTGACTCGACACGGTGGAGTAAGATGGCATGATCCACTGTGTCGAATGCTGCCGACAAATCCAGTAGGACCAGTGCCCGGGAGAGTCCTCTGTCAGCATTGCTTCTGAGGTTGTCCAGCACGGCGAGGATAACAGCCTCGGTGGAATGGGCTGGTCTAAAGCCGGCTTGATTTAGTTCTAAGAAGTTGGATTCCTCAATGAATTGCGAGAGGCAAGCAGTGACATGTGCCTCTAAGATTTTAGACAGGTAGGGTAGGAGGGAGATGGGCCGATAATTGGCGAGGACCGCAGGGTCCGCGCCAGGCTTTTTCAGCAAAGGCACCAGGATGGCCTCCTTGAACGACCTGGGGACTGTTCCAGAGCTGAGAGAGGCGTTAAGTAGGGGTAAAACACTGTGCGGAAAAGTATGGCAGATCTCACGAAACACTGAGGGAGGGCAACAATCTTTGGGGGAGCCAGATTTCACTCGCGTAGCCAATTCGGCTAGAGAGTCGGAGTCGAGGGTCGGGAGGCAAGTCAGGGTAGAGGTGTTAATAGAAGGGACTGCAGCAGTAGCCAAAGGGGGAGAATGAGGAATGGACTTTTTAATTACCGAAATCTTATCGATGAAGAAAGAGTTCAAGGCATTGCATGACTCAGCGGAGGGGGCTTGGTTGGGGAGTGTCCTGGCGTCTGATGTTAATTCAGCAAGAACCTTAAATATCTCTTTGGATTTATTAGGGGCAGTTAGTATTCTCTTGGAGACAAAGGCGGCCTTAGTGATGGTAATGGCTTTTTTGTATTCTTTACGTGCAAGCACGTACGCCTCCCTGTCGGTGCTAAGGTAATTACGCCTCCACCTGCGCTCCACTTGGCGTAGCTCAAGATGTTGAGATTTCAAAGCTGAGTTAAACCATTTATGAGATTTACTGTGTCGGGAGCGAGGGAACCGGGATAGGGGGGCAAATTGGTCGCTAGCCGTCGTGAGCCAATGGGTGATATTTGCATCCAAAGCATTGACGCCTGGGCTGTTACTAGGTGGGGGTTGGGTCTCTGCAAGAAAAGAGAGGAAGGCAGGGGTGTGTACCTATCACTCCCAGCAGTGCCCAGACACAGGAGGGGTGGGTGCAGAGTCCTCCCAGCAGTGCCCAGAGACAGGAGGGGTGTGTGCAGAGTCCTCCCAGCAGTGCCCAGACACAGGAGGGGTGGGTGCAGAGTCCTCCCAGCAGTGCCCAGACACAGGAGGGGTGTGTGCCTATCACTCCCAGCAGTGCCCAGACACAGGAGGGGTGGGTGCCTAACACTCCCAGCAGTGCCCATGGAACGCAAAGGGTGGAGTAGCCACAGATACCATGCCCACAAATGTCAGTCAGGTGCACAAAGACCCTGCAGTACATGTACCACATGTGTGCGAGGCCACGAATGATGCAGGTAGAGACATCGCTCAGCATGCATGTGCAAAGTTGAAGGAGTCCGTCACACACCCAGCTAATGTACACACAGCTCAGCGCTAAATATTGGGAACACCCTGCAGGGAAGATGTCAGGGTACACAGAGGAAGGAATACACCTTTGGACAATTTCACCATGCAGCAACTGCTTACATGAACAGAGAAACCTAGCTAACACCGTGGGATGGCACACAGATCCCAGGGTCCCCCCTATGACCAGCACACTACTACATTTCCCACACACCCAACACATGAACACCACCCAAAACCATGTAGCAGCCCAACCAACAGCAATACCAGCAAAGTAGTAGTGTTCTAAGGGAAAAAAATAAATTGCTTTATTCAGCATGATCCAATAAATCTTGTTTGTAGGAAGTTCAATATTTACAAAGCCCATAGGGCAGTCCAGAAGTCACAGCTGGATGGGGGACACAGTGGGATGCGTGTCCCCAAGCTTGCCTGCACAGTTAGATTCCGTCGTCTTCCACAGGGGTGAGGGCATCATGTGGGGGGGAAGAACCAGGCACCGCAGGGACAGGAGGGCGAAGGGTAGGCGTCGTGGGTGCAGGGATGGAGGACTCCACCACAGGGGGTGGGACAGGGCCAAAGGCGGAGGCCAGGATCTCGCTGCACACCTTAGCAAGGTCCTCCAGGGAATCCCCTGCACCCGAAGGAACCACAGGCCCCAAGGAGGGGGGGGGGTCAGAGGGATGGGTCGCAGCGACACTGGGGGAGGGCGTAGACAGGGGGGGGGGACTCAACCACCCTGACCGGGGACTCCCTTGACCGCTTGCGGGGTGGTGTCACTGTGGGGCTCAGGGACAGAGCGGCCATGAAGGAGTCTTTGTGTGATATGTGGCCAGGAGAGCTGAGGGGAGGGGATTTGGAGGGAGTGGATTTGGTGTAATGCGGACTCCCACTCTGGCTGCGTGTCTTACGTTTGCCCCCCGACCCAGTGGGTGTGCCTACTTCACCCTGTGTGTGCGTGCCAGGAGGTGTGCGGGTGACCTTCCCTGCTGGTGTGGTGCCTGTGTCCGTCGTGGTGGGTGCATGCTGACGTCTGGGTGTACGTGGGACAGGCATGGGAGTGGGAAGTGTGGATGGGGCAGGGGTAGGGGGTTGGATGAAGCGCTGCAGGAGACCCACTGCTGCAGTCAGTGTCGAGTCTATCGACCTCAGCAAGCTGCGTTGGTCAGCCTGCGATGATTGAATGCCCTCCAAGTATGCCTCCATGTTGTTGAGGACCTGGCTGTGGCCATGGAGGACATTAAGGATCGCAGCCTGACCAATCTGCAACTGCCGCTGGATGTCCACAGACTCGGCATTGGCGGCAGCAGTGGAGACAGGGGCAGGGGGTGCGGTGCCTGGCAGGAAGGAGACATGTGGTGACCGGGCACGTTGGGAAGGGACACGAGCAAGTGGGAGGCGGCTGATGGCAATGGAGGGGGTGGGGTGCGATGTTGTGCCGCTGTCAGCTGGTGGTGCAGCCTCCGCCCACTCGGAGAGATCATCCTCGGACCCGTCCACTTCATATTCAGTGGTGCCAGTGGACAGGTCCTCGGCCTCACTCTCCTCCGCCTCAGTACCACTCAATGTGCCAGCCACGATGTCAACGCTGGCACAGGTGCTTGGTCCCTCCGCACCGTCTGTGCTCATGTCTCCCTCCGTGTCCCCCGACGATGCTGTTGGCAAGGTGAAGAGACAGCAATTAATCACACACCTGTATACATATGTCACATGAGTCCAATCTACATAGGTTACAGTGCATAGCCTGCAAAGAAAGATCAGTAACATCTACAAAACAAGGTACAGATGTAGGGCATGCAACACACAGTTGGTTCACCCACCATGCCAATGAAAACCCATGGAGAGCATGACACAATAGCAACTGACATGAAATGGAGTTTGACATAGGAGCCAGGCCCTGGGGACAATCCAGCACTGCATCTGCACCACACAGCGTTGCCGACAATAGGGATGAGGAGGGACCATATCCATGAACTTGAGGCACATGCTGCATAGGTAATACTGAAAACATGCCCACCATGACTGGCTCACTGCACCTTCAGTGTATGTCCAGACAAACATCACACACTGGCCAGACCTAGCAAGGAGAATTCTGGTTTTGACATGTAGGCTTGGCCCGCACACACCACCCCCTACATGAGACAATTTGTTGAGACACAGGTGGCACTTACATCTCTTAGTCTGGGTGAAATACACAGGGGCTGCAGAAATGCAAGATTGGACGCCAAATACCCAAGGTGCGCCTGTCCAAATAATCATGTACAAATGGGCATCATCAGAGGATTGTAACTAGACACACAGGCACTGGCCACTGTGACTATGAACAAGGAAAATCAGGTCAGGCTGTACAGTGGACACTTGTACTACATTTCACCTCAATATACATGGTGCCAGGGGACAATGGCACAGAGCACAACCTATGCTGTAGACACTGAGAGTGTCCACGTTTTGTGATGACACACATGACACCCAGGAAAATATGCCCCAGGGGACAGTAGTGGCAACACAACTCCATGGTCCTGAATGGGAATGACTGCAACACACCCCAACATCCCTGCACTATGCGTATCGCACACTCATGCACATCATGTCACAGGCCACAACAGAGGACATGCGCGCTGTAAGGCATGACACTTGTGAGACTAACTCCCATGTCTGGACCCTGCATCAGTGCCAACTGACATGGAACCCACATGTACTGAACTGGACAGGGCACAGCCAAGGTCCCCAAACCTGTTACACACCACCCCCACACATGATGCTACAGGCATAGTTCACGTGGAGAAAGCGCCAGCCTACATTACCTTGTGAAGGAGTGACTACACACAGACCAGGGAACACATTGCAAGGAGGGGAAGGGAGGCAGGAGAGCACAGCTATACTGTGGCTAACAGGATCTGCACAGCACCTTTAAACCCTGGCAGTGTATCCATGCAACTGTGCACTTACAAATGCTGGTGAAACACAACAAACACACATGTACCTACCCCCTTCCTGCTGCTGCTTCTCCTGTAAGCGCCTCTCCAAGTCTGGAAATACCACCGGCAGCACACGCTTGTGGATGTGGGTCAGTCGGCGGCACCCGCGGTTCTTATGGCTCTCAGGTGAGTCCCCCAGCAGGACCCGTGCGATCCTCCGCGTCCAGCACCGGATATCCTGCCAGCGTTTCCTCACCTGGGACAGGCGCCGCTTCCGACCATCCGCACTCCTCACGGCGCTGACGGCGGTCAGCCATATCTGCTCCTTGGCAAAGGCGCCTACCTGTGAGGATGAACAAGTGACACTACATCAATACACCTGGCACATATCACAGAGACACATATTAGAACACATTTGCTGTTAACAACAAGGCATAGTATGCATCCAACGCATTGCACCTTTGTCATAGGGACATGATCCTCTGGGGAAGGGCAAAAGCAGTATGTGCCATTGAAAGTACACAGGTGGAATGAGGGCAACTACACAATCAATGATCCTTGCTCACACTGTGCATCACAAGCTACACCAGGATAATGTGCAGCACCTCTAAGCAGTCACATGCCACAGGCCACTGACGCCACCGCAGCAGAGTACACAGACACACACAGGCACAGGACATTCACCTGCCATTGCCAAATGCAGCGACATACCTCACTCTGCACATGTGCCACTAGACGGGGGGGCCACAGGTGTGGGGCTGGCTCTGCACGTCAGACACGCAGCACTGCTCCCTGCACATCACATGGCCAGGGTATATCCATCCCTCATGCAGCTGGGGTGCTACACTCCACATATGCACCCACCCACATGACAGGGGACTTACACACACACCGATGTCCAGGGTACGAACACATCATGTGGACACTCTCAGCACAGGTACACAGAACTAACACACATCTGTGGGTACAGTCACCTGTCACACTGGGCTGACCACAGAATCACATGAGGACTGTAGAGGCTACATTCCCAGGAGGACAAGACAGGCAGAATGTGGCATGCACCATGCAGTGATTGTCACAGTAAACACCATGCTAGTGAGGAAGGCAGACATGCACCACAGCATGCTCTGGCTGTGAGACATCAGGCATTCCCCCCCCTGGGACCCCCCCTACAGGACATGGCATGTGTGTCACACCTGGACACAATGGCAGAAGTCACAGTCTTAAAAAATGGACACAGTCTGTGCTAGTGGACTCTGCACTCACCTGATAACCTGGTCGCCCATACAGCAGGGGGTACTGTGGGAGGATCACATCCAGCAAAGCCAGGTTCTCCTCCAGGATGAATGGCTGTGACCTCTCCACAGCCCTTGACATGGTTCCAGGGAATCAGTAGCAGCAGCTGGGTCGTGGAATACAAAGATGTGCAGGCAAGTGCTCCCTCATGGGACCTGGCTGCCTTATATCTGCCTTGCTGGCCTGTTTCATGCACAGGAGTACAGAGTGATTGGTCGCTCACATTTGCATCCTATGTTTCCTCCAATCCATTCAAACCTAGCAGTCAGTGGGTTCTTATTGTGTTTTTTTCTTGAGCATGATGTCAACTCCACAAACACATTGCAACAAAGTAGATTCATTCCAACTGACTTCTGCTGTGCACCTTCCGGAAAAAATTCAAACTTTAAACTTGGTCTCCATGACGACCAGCATGCATTTTGGCCTTTATACTTGTCCCTCATGTGTCCCCTATGTAATTTGGAGCTTCACACACAGGTACGGTGCGTTCCGGGGCCCTAGGGCACCCCAAATGCATAGCAACGGCCCGTACACGCGTGTGTACGCTCCGTACCACTATGGGTGTTCTCGCGTATGCGTACCCATGGTGGTACGGAGCGTACACGCGTGCGTACGCTCACTATCCCTAGGGGTACACATACGGCAGCACTCCCATAGTGATACGGGAACGTACACAGGCCCTTTTTGCGAAAGTACGGTGCTTTTCACACATCACAGTGGTGACAGGCAGCACACAGGAAGGAATAGGGCTGACATACTTGTCCATGGATGGATATCAAGGCATTGTCTGGGCAGTACTACATGTGTGGGGCACAGGTGTGAAAGGCTGTGATGTGGCACATTACTCCTGAGTGGAGAAGGCACCAGATGTATGATGAGATGTGTACACATGTAATGTGTGACGGTGCAATGTGTGCCAGGCATGCCCTTGACTCCTTTGACATGTGTGCATGTCGTACTGCACACTTGGGATGAGCGTCACTGGCATGGTACGGACAACAACACACGCAAGTGTCCCCTGAGGCCCGGTACAGGGGTTACCACACCTGACATGTCACTACCCACGGTGCACGATGTGACTATGTCATGTATGTGTGGGGGGTTCCCATTAGGTTGATGTTGGAGCTCCCTCAAAAGCAGCAGCTGTTGCAGCAACCACCATGTGTCTGTGTGTAGATTGACATGGCACACTGTTCCGCACACCATGGCACATGTGGTATTGGATGTGAGGTGCGTATGTATGCATGGGACATGGAGTAGCGTAACAAGGACATGTCTGCATCCTCTCTATGAATGTGTGGTGAGTCATCACATGCACACCTTCATGGCAAGGTGTGTGGGCTGTCCTAGTGTAATGTCATGTGACCTGTGGCTCTAGTGTTCCGCTACCAGTCTCTGCAATCGGCATCCTACTTCTGCTGATGTGTGGATGTATGTCACTCCTGTCTTGCGTCTGGCTGTTCACTTACACTGGGACACAGCTAATCCCATGCCATGGCATGTGGAGGTTCACAATCTCCGTGTGTAGCTTGGTCTTGGTAGGGGTGTCACCTGGCAGCCATACGTGTCCAGGGCATGTGGCACATACCTGACTCCGTATGTAGCATATGTGTATTGACAGATTAACATGTGCTCAGTACAAATAAATTGTTGTTGTGGTGCACTCACTCTTCCTTGTCACTTCCAAATTACTGCAGAGCGCCGCCTCTTCACTGACCAATTCCGGACTTGGCTGCCATGTGGGAGAATGACTGTATCCGGTGCTACCGCTTCCCCCAACGGTTGATTCTGGAGTTGACGGCGAGACTGGCACCACACCTGCAACCGCTGCACAGGTATCCTACGGCACTGACAACCAGCTGAAGGTAATGGCAGCCCTACATTTTCTTGCCACGGGTACCTTTCAAAATACCATAGCTCATGTTGGTGGCATGTCCCAGAGCATGTTCTGCCGTGTGCTGCATGATTTCTTAGAGGCCATGTTGATTCACCTGGATGACTTCATCCATTTCCCAACCCCTGCAATGTTGACTGGGGTCAAGCGTGGATTCTATGCCCTGGGAGGGATGCCCCATGTAATTGGGTCCATAGATGGGACACATGTGGCTTTGGTACCACCACAGGCACAGGAGGTAGCGTACAGGAATCGCAAGCACTACCACTCCATCAATGCCCTTGTGGTGTGTCTGTCCAACATGGTGATTTCACATGTCTGTGCTCGTTTTCCAGGATCAGCATACAATGCCTACATCATGAGGCGTAGCAGGATGCCTGAAATGATGACGCAGCTGCGCAACGAACGAGCATGTGTTGTTGGTGGGTACAGTCTGTCTGTCCTGTATCTTGCGTAGACTTCCAGCACGACCGCTTCTCCTGTCCTACTTATGTCCATGTGGTTTCCATGTAGGGGACGCTGGCTATCCCAACATGCCATGGCTGATCACACCTCTCCGCAACCCCATCACGCCGGCCCAGCTCCGCTACAACACCGCCCATGGCCGGACAAGGCGAGTGATAGAGAGGACGTTTGGCCTCCTGAAGAGCCGATTCCGATGCCTCCACAAGACCGGCGGCGCCCTCCCATATGCCCCGGCGAAGGTCTGCAAAATCTTCATGGTCTGCTGCATGCTGCACAACATGGCAGTTGAGAAAGCTGTGCCACTCATCCTGGATCAAGATGATCAGGACCATCCACCCGTGGAGGACGAAGGGCTTGGCAATGGGGCTAGTGATGTGGAGGATGTGGTTCCGCAAGAGGAC
This sequence comes from Triturus cristatus, assembly GCF_964204655.1. Classification (NCBI taxonomy): domain Eukaryota; kingdom Metazoa; phylum Chordata; class Amphibia; order Caudata; family Salamandridae; genus Triturus; species Triturus cristatus. Next base: position 1,532,487,433 of record NC_140591.1, read on the forward strand.
ATCCGGAGTCGGCTCATACGCGACGTCTTTGCTTAGTGGTGAGTACCAGTGTCTGAGTGTGCACGCATTGGTCCCCGTGTGGCATGTGTTGAGATGTGTGTGTCCATCTGCATGTATGCCACGTGAGTTAGAGGTGTGTGTGGATGTGTCACTCGAGTGATGGTGCCAGTGATGAGTGTATTTCCCCAGTCATAATTGTGACCTAGCATGTTGTCATCTTTACATGTGTCGAGTACATGCACATGCAAGTGGCTGTGCTTTTTGTGGCTGACTTCTTGTGTCTCTCATATCCCCAGGTACTTGCGCATGCCGTCTGCTGGTTGCATTGTTGTGGCACTGCTATTCCTCATGGACACGTCATCGTGTGCTGACTCAGCGTTACACGCACGGACAAGTTTGGAAGTCTCCTTAGGGTAAGGGATGCATCAGGGGTGTATTGGGTGTGGCAGTTTTTCACGATGTATGCACACTGCCCCTGTCGATGTTTGGTTCCTCTGCAAACATGTCGCATCACCATGGTACACATTACATGCAGCTGGGTACACCTGAATAAATGGTCAGACTTGTTGACAGTCATCAGTGATGGGATTGTGGAATGTGATGATGGCATCAATGTGTGTTACACTGCCCTCGGACACATACGGTTTGCCTTGTCTTGACATGCTGTGGGACTTCCACATCAGCGGATCAATGGTGTATGGCAGTCTCTCCGTGAGCAGCAGGGGGTGTTTAGCTGTTAGCCGACACTTGTGTGCCAGTTCCATGGCTATCACGCATTTGGGCTGCAGAAGGGGGGTTCCAGTGTTGGACCCACATGTAACTCCACATTACCCGTTCATGTGTACTCCGAGTTGCCTCTGCAATCCCGAATACATGACAAATAAAGGTGTCCCTATGCCTCCAAGGTGCCTCTTCTCAGTCAATGCTGGTGTGTTGCCACGGTGCATCCGGCATGTCTGGCATGTTTTTCCGTGATAGTGGCTATGTGCCTATGTGTCGAGTAGCAAGATGCAAGCTGTTTGTGTGGGATTAGACTGTGTATTGTGCATGTAGTCAATGACTGTGTGGGTATTGTGACATGTGCCATCCCCATGCATCCCACATTGGCCAGGCCACCATTCACTGCATCCACCTGACTCAAGCTTGCAGGACATGGTTCTGCCACCTGTCCACACATACCTGGGTGCCCCCCAGGACACTCCACATGATCCCTGACCTCTGCGCATGGCTGTAGCTGTACTCAATATGTCTGTCGGCACGGTTGTGCGGCCACCCCCTCAGCTGGTTGGGCCCATCACGGGTGTGTATGGTGCTCCATGTCTGTCTTGCCTACTACAATGTGACCCATGTGTGTCCTGTGCCAGACTCAGGCCCCAGGGTGTGGATGGTTGAAGTCAAATGAGAACTCAGGCATAGTTAGACTTTACAAGACACATGTAAGTAATGCAATCAGTAGGCATCTTCTCTTTATGGTGTGACTTTTTATTTTGGTTGGGGTAGGGGGGGGGAGAGGGGGTTGACATGAGGGGCTTTCCGGGTGTGTGGAATCCAAAGTTCACTTGGGGAGTTGGTGTCCTTGCCATTTGAAATCCTCAGAGTCCATGCCACAGTCTTTGTCAACATTGGTCAGACAGTGACCGGCAAGTCCATGTGGCAGAGAATGTCTTTTGATGCTGTGCTGCTGTTTCTCCAGTGGGCCAGGTGCCAGGCCAGGTGTCCTGGGAGATGGTGCTGTTGCGCCGACCCTCACGGTCTTTTCCGTGGACGACGCGCCCTCCTGCGGGGACCCTCAGAAGCAGGCCGTGACGATGTTTGGGATGCTCCATCGGATGTCTCCTCCTCCTCCTCCTGATCCCTCCCTGTGGGTGGTGATGTTCTACGCCTGATGGCACAGGGAGGGTTGCCCATGTTGTCGGCCATCCGACGAAGTGTACTGTGAATTCCCATGAACACCGTCACGAGCTCAGCCTGTCTGTCCTCCATCCTCCGTTGGTGTTGCAGTAGACAGGCATGTTGCTCCGCATGTTGCTGGGCCTGCTGGGTCTTGATCCCCTCGAGGATGGACACAACCTGGGCCATGCCCGTGGTGTCCTGCCGGTATGTGTCCAGGATGTTTCGGACATGGGAATATACCGGTTCCCCAGCCAACTGGTCAGGCTCGCGCCTCCGCCGTCCTCCACTCCCACCACCCCTGCCCACTTGCACCTGGCCTGCCCTTGTGGGCACATCGGGTCTCCGGGACCCCTGAGGGGTGGCATTGGCGTTGTCGCCTGCCTCCTCCTGGGTGCCCGGGACACCGTGTCCCTCCTGGCCAGCCTGGCTGCATTGTGGTGGTGGGGCAGGGATCCTGGGTGTCTCCTGGGATGTGGCAGGAGTGGGGGTGGTGGTTGGCCCAGTTGTACCTGACGCAGGTGCTGCAGGTCGTTGGACACTAGAGGGGCCAGGTTGGTCGGGGTCGGGTTCGTCCACAGAGTGGTGAGAGTCGTCGCTGCCGGTGGCTCCGTCATCCCGCCGAGCCGGATCCTGTGTGTCTTCCCCCCCAGTGTTGGGGGGTGATCCACGACGTTGACCTGTGTGTGAGAGAGACAATGTTAATTTTGTTCCATGCAACATCCATGTTTCATTGGTTTCTAAGTTGGCACATTTCCTCTGGAAATTTGGATATGTCTTGCATTCCACTCACAGTGCACTTGTACATGGGTATGTCCCTTGGCCACAGCTTTTGCGACTTTACCTATGTGTGGCACAGTCTTACTTGCTGCGTCAATTGTGACTGCAGTCAGCAGTGGAGTGGGCAGGTGTGGAGAGCCATGCATTGGCGCCTTCCATGTTGCACTGTACGTGGGCACATGGAGTGGTTCCACACACTTAGATAATGCAGGTAGCTGTCGTTGTGCTCGTGCACAGGTTGTGACATGGCCCTGTGTTTAGCCATGGAGAAGAGGGGGGGTTCTGGCACTGGCCACCCTTGTCTACATGCACGCAGTCCACCTGATTTGCTCTCCCTGTGTGTCCCTTTCTCGCTCCCTCTGTCCCCCTCTCCCTCCCTCCGTGTGTCAGCCTCCTCCCTCTGTCCGTCTCCCTCTGTCTCCCTTTCTCCCTCCCTCCGTGTGTCAGCCTCCTCCCTCTGTCCGTCTCCCTCTGTCTCCCTTTCTCCCTCCCTCTGTCAACCTCCTCCCTCTGTCCGTCTCCCTGTGTCTCCCTCCCTCTCTGTCCCCCTCTCCCTCCCTCCGTGTGTCAGCCTCCTCACTCTGTCCGTCTCCCTGTGTCTCCCTCCCTCTCTATCCCCCTCTCCCTCCCTCCGTGTGTCAGCCTCCTCCCTCTGTCCGTCTCCCTGTGTCTCCCTCCCTCTCTGTCCCCCTCTCCCTCCCTCTGTGTGTCACCTTCTGTCACCTCAGCCCAGCTTCCTGGGCACATACTGTTAGCAGATCTTTGAATGGCCCTTGGCTTGTTGATGTGAGTTTGTTTCTGATCTCCAGGCACCCATTGGGTGTAGTGTCTTTGTCTGCGCTGCTGCTGTGGTGGTGTGTGCTGCCACTCTTTCACAGTGTTGGCTGTTCATTAGCTGCTGTCATGTGCAAAAAGTGCCTTCACCCCCATGTCTTAATGCAAGGCGTACGCCATTTGCTGGCAAGTCTTTCCTGTGTGGGGACACACTGTTTGTCTGGCTGTGACCTAGGCCATATGGGCAGTGGGCATTGTTGTCTGCTTCTGAGTTGCACTATGTGATTTTTGGGGCCCACACTCCCGCCATCCCGGTTACCGTGTCTTGTGTTGGTGTTTTCTGTGGCCTGTGACTTGACATTGTCCAGCTGGGTGCATGGGGCATGGTGGCGCTAGTGGCATGTGCGTGTTCATGGAGTGTGGTTGAGTCATGCGATAGCTTGGGGTGGTTGCGTGCCTGTTTGTGAGTTTGGTTGTGGATGACGTTTCCCCCATGTGAGGTGAGTTGTTTGTGTACTCACCTGGGTCTCGGACTCCTTCGAATCCGTCCACTGCCACCATCGGCAGTATGGCCATCACCCTCTCCTCCCAGGGATGGTAGTGTACGGGTCTGCGGGCCGGCCCTCCTCCAGTGACGTTGGCCTGGTTGTGTTCGTCCGTCATTTTGGCTCTGACCCTCCTCCGCAGATCGTACCACCTGGCTTGGCATTCATGCCTGGTCCTTCTGGTGTCCGCAACAGCATTCACAGCATCAACGATGGTCTGCCACATGGATGTTTTTTCAGAAATGGTGGTCTGTCTGACCAATGTTCCAAAGAGGTGTGGCTCTACTCTGAGGATTTCATCGACAAGGACCTCCAACTCTCGGCTAGTGAACTTTGGATTCTTGTTAGTGGGCATGGTGAGGGGTGTGGGTGTGGATGGGGGGGGTGTATGGTTGTGGGTGTGTGGGTGTGGTTGTGCAGGTGTGTGTGTGAATGTGATGTGGGGGTGTTTGTGAAGGTGTGTGTGTGAAGGTGTGCAAGTGTAAGGTGTGGTCAAGCTTCTAGTATGGTGCTGTAGGTTGTCTGTGGGGTCTGGCAGCAGTGAGTCTGTTGCAAAGGCTCATGGTTTGTGTGTGTGGGCCCTTTTTATTGGTCCATTGGTGGGTGTGGCTGTGTTTGAACTTTGGGTGGGTGTGTTACAAGGAGTGGTTGTGTTTTGGGCCTCTGTTTTGGATTTTGGCAGTTGCAGGTCAGTGATTGTGTTGTTTTTGAGCTTGTTGGACATGTTTAGTGGCTTTGTGCCATTCGAATGGTGTATTCTTGTGTTGTTTGCTTTGTCCTGGTTGTGTACGTGCGTTTTTAACGTGTGTACGGTGTGTACTTCGGCCATTTGGTTGTACAGTGCTGTCCTTGTGTCTGGCTTGGTACGACTCGTACATGCGCGATGTTGTGTGAAGGTGCTGGTGTTGGGGCCTGGGGTACGCTCCATACGTCCGCGGGTGAGGGTACGGTTCGTACATACACGGGGGTACGACACGTACACGGGTGGGGGTACGACTCGAACGTACAGGGGTGTACATACACGGGTGGGGGTATGACACGTACACGGGTGTACATACACGGGTGGGGGTATGACACGTACACGTGTGTACATACATGGGGGGGTTCGACATGTACAGGGGTGTACATACACGGGGGATGACGACTCGAACGTACACGGGTGTACATACACGGGTGGGGGTACGACACGTACACGGGTGTACATACACGGGTGGGGGTACGACACGTACACGGGTGTACATACACGGGGGGTTCGACACGTACACGGGTGTACATACACGGGGGGTTCGACTCGAACGTACACGGGTGTACATACACGGGGGGTTCGACACGTACACGGGTGTACATACACGGGGGGGTTCGACTCGAACGTACACGGGTGTACATACACGGGGGGTTCGACACATACAGGGGTGTACATACACGGGGGATGCGACACGTACACGGGTGTACATACACGGGTGGGGGTACGACACGTACAGGGGTGTATATACACGGGGGTGCGACACGTTCACGGGTGTACATACACGGGTGGGGGTACGACACGTACAGGGGTGTACATACACGGGGGTGACGACTCGAACGTACACGGGTGTACATACACGGGTGGGGGTACGACACATACACGGGTGTACATACACGGGTGGGGGTACGACACGTACACGGGTGTACATACACGGGTGGGGGTACGACACGTACACGGGTGTACATACACGGGGGGTTCGACACGTACACGGGTGTACATACACGGGGGTTCGACACGTACACGGGTGTACATACACGGGGGTTCGACACGAACGTACGGGGGCTGGGTGGGGGGTTCGACTCGAACGTACGGGGGCTGGGGGGGGTCGTCGCGTACATACGGGGGCTGGGGGGGTGTTCGGCACGTATGCGGGCACATGTCTCCATGGTTGCTATGGGAGTTCGGTGCGGACGGTGTTTTTTCCATCCGGTTGTAACATCGGACGCACGGGATGGATCGTAATTCCGCGGTCGGACTTCACTTTTCACATTTGTACGGTAAATCGTCCGTGGATGTGTCGGACACATTTTCCGACCCGAGGACGTGTGGGGAATAATTCCCAATGCGATTCGTATGGACTTTTTACCATGCGAATCGTAATTGCCAGTTTGTACGGCACTTGTACGATTCGTACGGTAAAAAGACCGGATACGAGTCGTACGGGGAATTTTTTTACCGGATCGTGATCGGCACCTCGGTGTTTTTAAACAAAACAAAATGTTTTTTACTAAAACTGAGTAGTCTATTTACTAAGATTAAATGCAGTGTTTGCATCACGAAAGAGACGCAAAACAACGCAAAATCTTTTTTTTACTCATTTACTTTCCAGCGCTAAACCTGTTTAGCGCTGGAAAACACTTGAAAGTAGCGCAAACCAGCATACAGCATTCTTTGAATCACTTAGCGCCTAGGGGGCGTACCAAGGGCGTTCCCATGCAACCACCCAAGGTTCCGGACGCTAAACCCTATTTACTTAAAAAAGTAGACAGGGTTTAGCGTGAGAAAATAGCCCCCTTTTCAAATGGGTGCCATGAAGGAGAAATGCTTTTGTTTCTCCTTCCTTTTCTGACTTTGTATGTGTGCTGCACTGGACAGCACACATACAAAGTGGGAAAACGTTTAAAGTTAGTCTAAGTGTAGTATTTTGCACTGGAAGGCTATCCTTCCAGTACAAAACCTATGCTAGACTGACGCAGACACCCTTGCACTATGGTGAAAGGTGTCTCCGTGGTGCTAGGGAGAGGGGAGGAGAGTGCTATATTTCTGTAAACATGGGCTCTCTTGCTATCTTCTCGTGCAACGCAGAACAGCTTTTTTGCCTGCTGCACTGTGTTGCGTGAGATTTTAGTAAATCTGCCTCTATGTGTTTTAACTAAATATTTCTCTTCTTATTTCTACAAATACATTGTTTTGTTGAGGTTCTCACTTACCTTTTTCAATAAATATATTTTTCCTACTAACTGCAACAAAATAAACATTCAATATAAAAATTCATGGCAGGCAACATTAATATGGTATCATAACTGTGCTTTGCCAGATTTCTGAAGTCATGTACAAAACACATGGCATCCAACTTTATTGTGTCAACAAAACCATTCCATGACAGTTGTGCCTCCTAACTTATGGTCAGCATTTATATATCCGCTGCATGACATGTTTTGCTCTACTTATGCTTTCTAGTACTTCATAAATGTTGAAGTGAGGGGAATTTAAAACTGCTTTCTGCACGGTACAAAGGGTCCAATTCGTTAGAGGGAAGGTAATTATACTGGGTAGAGGCCTAGCATTGTTGGGAATATTTATTTCAGGGGAATTGTGACATATTCCAAAATATGGGTAATATTTCAGGGGCGTGACATGATCCCTGTAATAATGAAAATCACTAAACATATGAGCAATGCCAATTGTGTTATGAGCATTTCAGATGTAACTTTCAACAATCGTGATCCTTCTTCGTAAACTTAATAGTCATTACAGAAGTTAAGCAATGACATCAATGCCCTTTACTAGGATAAAGAAAAAACCTAATAATAGCATCATGTGTTTAATTGTTCTGAACCTAGATCAACAATCTTAATCAATGCTTTTCACTATTTTATTCTCTATTGAGGAAGTAGTGTCTAAGCCATAAAATACAACCCCTTGAAATAGAGCCACCTTCAGCAACCACATGAATAAATGCTTTCAGGGCTTTGCCACACAAACAACACCTGCTCTGATTCGTAGCCTACAGCCAAGCATCCCTCGCATCATTTGTTGCAAGTTGGTCAAATCTAAATCTTTAAAAACTTGAAATAATCTTGGGTCTAAAATTGAGACTCCAAATATAGTACACAGGTCTCCTTCACTTGAGTCTGCCACCTATGAATGTCCCCAATTATTAATAACACATGATGCTCCAAAAATAGTTTACATTGTATTTGTGAGACAGGGATTACCAATTCAACAGCCTCTGCCTTGGTTAAACTTAAACAATCTTCCAGTTCGTCTGAATATTTAATTTGAATCATTGTAATATTGCTTTGGCATTGAATAAAGCAGACCAATTGTGCGTCAGTATGCCTACTTTTAAGAATGGCAAGTTTTAAAAATATGATAGTTCAAAAATGTACCTTTTCTATAGTGACTGTTACTCTGCATGAATAATATACTGAGTTAGACAGCTGTACACTACCAAAATGCTGCATTTTGATTAGCTCCTGGCCAGGAGATTCAGAGCTGGCACTGAGACAAGTTTCATCCCATCCTCAACCCACATTTCCCTATGCCTTCTTACCATTAGAGCTGTCCTTGGAGACCACAGAGTTCTAACAAGCAGCTCGAGTGCTCACCCAACTCCCAGAATGCTTCTGGAGAAGACAGCTTTAGAATCATTCACTGTCTAGCACAGAAGGCAGAATATGTACATGGAAATCATTCTGAGCTCTGCTACTACCATTTATTGGTTTCAGCTTGTTATTTTTTTATTTAACTCATACAGGTTTCCTTGTATTTTACACTGTATTTTACACTGGTGAAAAGAAGTTCAGTGTTCAAAAACAGATGCTGCAAATGGATCCAGTAAAGCCTTGGTTAACTGATAAAGTGGAATGAGTTTGCTGGTTTTTCGGGTCTTTTTTCAGGGGCTGAGCCACTGTGTCATCAAATATTTTTGAAGTTCTAGAGTTTAAACGAGTTACATTTGTATCTTCAGTCCCTAAGAGGGTGGCAATGCGTTACTGCATCAATCCACAATCTTTTATTTTAGCTAGAACTTCGATGCTAGATGTGTTTTGTAAGAACTGTCAATCTTTACCTGTGGGTACTAAGACTTTCTTTTCTTGCAGTAATCCATAATTTTATATTTTGTTAAACATGCCTGTGCTAGATTTATTTCATAAGAAATAGTCCATCTTTACTTGTGGGTAAAGTTGTTTTGCTTTCCTACAGTAATTATATTTGTACGTCAAATCTCTTTGCTAAATGTATTTTTATAGGACATTTCCATCTTTACTTATAGGAAGTGATGCTTTACTTTTCTACAGCAATCTCACATTTTATCTACAATCTCTGTTACATTTATTTCAGAAGACATGCTGGTCTTTACCTGTGAACAATGATGCTTGGCTGACCTACAGTAATCCATAGACTTTGAATTTTGTATCTAGTACCTCTAAGTTTCCAAGAAATATCCATGTGTACCTGTGGGTAATGATACACCCCCATGATCCTGGCCATCGGCACGCTTAAAGAGGACATTGTTTCCCCAATGACTCCAGCCAGCGGTGGGCGCGCTGGACACTTGAATCCTGGGATGAGCTCGGATTTCCCATGCAGAAGACCCAGAATCCTCTCCCCAGCTTTGCTCTCGGACATGCAGGAATCAAAGATGCGCACACCCAGGGTGAGGTTTGGCAGCAGCTCTGGAGTTTGATTGATTTCTTCTGCAGCAAAGACCATAGCCAGCAAATCCCGGTAATAGCGGATGTTGAACCTATGCAATGAATGTTAAAGAAACAGCTGCATTAGCGTCTCCTTGTCATGAATAAGGTGCCCCTTTAATGTTACTGACTTGTTCTGATTAATACCTGGTTTCTGCGTGTTAGTAGTCGTTTATTACGTTCATACAACTAAAACAGAATTGTAAACAAAGAATTAAGCTATATAAAGATTCCAATGTGGTTTTATTTACTTCGGTATGTATTTGACTTTTTTTTTACCTGCACATAGCTCCAGCGATTGGCAGAGCTCTTAAAAGAGAGAGAATAAAATAGAAACAGGGTCTAAGAGATGCTTGTTCATACACATAAAACAAAAAGAAGGGGACTCCAGAACAGAACAACATCAGAGGAGAGGAGTGACAGGGAAGCTCTTTACTTATAAGGGCGGCGATTCATAGACAGCAGTTCTGTGAATTTTCGAAGTCTGATACTTCTGGACTCCTGAAATTAAGGAAAAGGGAACTTCCTGGAAGTTGACAAAAGCTTCAAAAGCCACAAATGACTGTCCAGGGCTGAGGCTGAGATCTCCATCACCAGTCTAGGAGGGTGCACGAATTAGCCAATCAGATCCTAATCCTAAAAGAGAGCTTCCCCTGTCTAACTTTTTGAAAGCAGCTTGGTATGTCAGAAATAAAAGGCTGAAAATTAAAAGTCTGGGCTCAGAACCATCTATCATTATGCTTGTATTTTTGGGAATGCCAAAGTACATTTATTCATTCTTTGTATTTGATAATTTGTGCCTCTGACATTGTTTTAACTAGTGTACCGCTATTACCAGGTAGCACTTTAGGGTATTTTTATTGCATTCTTGGTTTTTAATGTCTTTTTATCTCTTTTTTAAAACATTCTGAAATTGCTATGATGTTTTGTATACATGTTATCTTCTGTCAATGAATTTATGTAAATTCGAAATGACAAGTAAATAAAACTATAACATTAGCCAATAGTGAAGAAGTGACAAGACTTACCGCTGCTACACTCTTGAGACGCTGCTGTCAAGCTCACTTAAGCCAATCAGAGAGGGCTGCTTTCACCATAATAATCACACCGCAACCGATGCATTGGTGATTCTTAATGTAAGTTATATATGCACTTTCCTCCATAACTGCTAGAAATGCATAGTGATGTGGATGATGTATACACAGTCACACTGGAAATCCAATAAAGGTTGATTTTTAGGTCTCATCTAACGACAGCCTTAGTTCTATGGTGAGAGCTTTTGCCATTAGACAACACACAACATACATACACCACAACATACACACACCACAACACACAAAATACAAACACCACAACACACAACATACACATACAGATGCATAAAGGGGATTTTGGGCAGCTCCTTTCAGCCATTGGCTACTGTGATTCGGCTGACTTTATCCATTGGCGATGCGGACTGCCCATGCATTGGTATCTGCAGTGCTATTCGCAGATTGAAGCACCTAAAGATTTGTTTCACACATATTTTGTTTTACCCCCCCCCCCCCCCCCCCAAAAAAAAAACACCCCACTCCTCCAGGGGCCCCTGCCTCTGCAGTCTCTCTGTTTACTCCCTTCTGACTCCCACAGATCCCGCCCTTTGCTCCCTGGCACTGCTCCTCTTCCCTGCTGTACGATTCACACACAGTGCCTGGTGGCACACTCCCTGCACAGTAGCCCATCTCTCTGGTTGCAGGAAGGCTGGCTACCCGGGTCATGCACTGAAGGACACTTTAGTGGGCAGGGGCCTGGTGCTGCACCCCCCTGCTGAAGCCTGTGCTTTGTGCACCCGCCCCTCTCCTGATGCCCTCGTTGGCGGAGGGGTCGGGGATGCTCGGACCCCTCTCCTTCCGGGGCTTGGAGAACATATGCGGCGGGGCCTGGGCCGCGTGGCTGTGTTGCTTGTCGCTCTCCTTTGGGTCCACCCACTGCTTCTTTACCTCTTCAGTCTCTGAGGGTAGGACGGTTTCTCTCCACAGCATGACGCACACCTTATGGAGTGGCCCAATGAGGGACCTTGTCTTTTACGACAGCTGCAGCCGTGGCCTCCGGCTCAAGGTCAGAGAACGAGAGGTCCCGTGCTCGCTGGAAGCCATGGCTGCCGCCCTTCAGTGTCGATGGGACCTGCTGTGGGCAGCTGTGAGCAGCTGCCCTAGGGTGGCCCTGCGTCCCGCCTGGGGCTCTCCCTGGAGTGATCTAACCTTTGTAGCTGTGCAGGGTCGGAGGGGTCAATGAGACGGATTGGGTGCCCTGAGCTGCTCCCGCTGATGCTCTGAGTTGAAGATGAGTCGGCAGCACACTTTAGTCCCTCAGTGGGGTCTGAAAATGCCCTGTGTTCACCCAGGGAGGACGTTTTCCGGTGCACTCATAGCATATCCGGTAATTTTTTTGCATGCAAAAACTAAAGCAAGTAATGTTGTCACCTGCTCTAGTTTTGAAAGTGGTAAAATCCTGTGCAGAAGAAATACTGATGTCCGGGTAGCAATGTGTATGTGCGAATTTACTGTACTGTAACAGTGCTACTGCCGTGAACATTGTCTGCAGTTCCACTGCAGGGCCGAGAATGAAGGCCTCAGACCCTCGTGGTGAGAGATCTCTGTTATTTTACACCCCCGGGCTTGCTGTTACTGGTCTCATAAATTAATGGCCGATCTTAATGAGAGGCAAAACCCCTCATGTGGAGGGTCCCAGTAATGGTCTGTCCAGTAACAAGTTATCGGCTGCACTGGGATCACCAGGTGAGCTATTATCTGCCAAGTCAATGGCTCATTATCTTCGATTCTCGATGTCTGTGTGCACTACTAGCCAAGGGTGAGATTGTGGTGTATTGGTTCATAGAGAGATGTTTGCATATACAGGTCCTAAAACACCGCCTTATATCACAGACATATTGCAAAGCCCATGCTATGGGACCAGGATTGGACTTTTCCATAAATTCTCAGGGGGACACCCTTTCGCCTGCATTAGAGTCCGGTGGTAACATAAGACCCTGATTTCTACCTCGGTAACAGAATCCACCAGTGGAATTTCCTCCCCTAAACATCCACGGAGGTGGATACAACTGGTAGATTCATATTTAGGACTTCCTAAACATTCCAAAGGAATTTTAAATCAGGGACTTTGAGTCCTAGAGGAAGATTATAATTATTATTAATAAGCTTATAAAGCGCATGGTTACACTAGAACAGTGTGTTGTATTGTATCTGGGTTTAGTCGGAATTAAAGCTGCAGCTCAGGTTCCTTTGGTAAAGACAAGCCTGGCCAGGCCTTTTGTTATACTGTAAACTCCCTAGCATCATCTGCCTTGAAGTCTTTGGTCAGTCTCTTGAAGTGACCGCCTGGTAGCCGGTGAGGGGTGCCAGCACCCGTGTCAATACAGCCCCTTGGGCCAGCATCGTTGAAGGTACTGTCAGATGTGTATTTTAAGGTGTGTCCGTCTCTGCTCCTACGAGTGACCACTGTGTCTCACTGTACTGAGCATTTTAGTTCACAGCTGATGAACTTCCAAAATCTACAGATCCCAAGGTAGCAGAGGTCTGTGTGCCCTGGAGCCCCCATAGGGCTGAAGCACCAAGGACCGGAAGTAATAATAATAAAAGGCCTCATTTCCTACTGAGGCACAGGCATTTATTCTGATGTGCACCCAGTGTTTCTACCAGGCACATCATTTCCTACTGGGCCCATAAAAATGTTTTCATTGCAGAAGGGAAATACATGATTCGCCACCCTGACAGATGTTACAGATGTTGCTTATGTCATGAGCTCTTCTTCGGAAAGGCTCTGCAACGCGAGGGGTTTTAATCAATGCACTTTGGGGGAAATGTGATTCAAGGCATCAAAAGGTATGGCTTGCTTATGTGTATTTGAATATTTATTGTGGAAAGCCCTAAGCGCCCCCCGCTCTCGTCTACCCCCTCCCACGCACGTCTCTCAAAGCCCCAACACTGGATATGGAAAATTCCTATTTTTGGATAACATGGTATTACAAGTGGTGCGGTTTATGGCCTGTAAATGGCTTTGGTATGGGGGAAACACGAGGAAACACGACGATAATTCTGCTTCCAACATGTTATTGCACATAAAGGGACAAACACTTGGAATTGCAGGTGATAACGCCTGGGAACAGCAACCTCGACTCATACCTAGATACATTTCTCAACAGCTGTGATTGGCTGCACTAACTGCATGTTCCTCCAATCAGCTCGCTTCGCTGACCTTTTGAAATGACTACTGTCAATTATATCTTCATGATGCCTAGTTTTGGAAGACAGATCCATGAACATCAATTCACCAGCAGACTAGGGGTAGCGGAAGTGACATCACAAGCCATTTCACCTTTACGTTCACTCACATACATGCTTACATGTACATACACATTCACACATACACACTCCTCTCACATAAACGCACTGCCACCTGCACGCATGCACACAACATACATTAACAAAAAAAATGCTACTTCCGCTGTCAGGGAGGGTCATATTCCGACTAATTGTACTCTATTTTTATTACACTAATAGAGAGTTTTATTATTCACTATTAGTTTAATTAAAACAACTTGAGAAAAAACAAGGGGAGTGGAGTCTCAATCGATGTCCATAAGGACGGGCTTTCTCTGTGTTCCTGGCACTGATTTTGCTATCTCTGAGGCTAGGGTTCACAAATGCAGTGCCAGGGGTCGCAAGGGGGCAGCCAGGAGTCGCAGCTGCGACCCCTGAATGACAGCAATGGACAGATCTTATTTATGTAACATGTGCACCAGGGTCCTTCAACTAGGTGATGGAAATGTTTGTTTTTGAGCGTTTGGGCTTCTTATAAACGCGCACTGTGATGTAAATAGTCCAGGCACTGCTCTCTTTAGTTAATCACAGAAAGTGTGTTTTACCAAGAGGTTTCCAAATAAGGTCTGGAAGAGGTAGATTCATGCCGTGCCAATAAAATGACAATTTGATTGAAAATATCCCCAATGTACGTAGGTTTGAAACGTGTTTTAGGGCAGTAGGGGGTGTTTGGTTTGGGGAATGTGGTGATTTTTAGGTCTGGCTTGCGAGCGTAGCAGGTTGCAAAACGTATTGTTACTAAGCCTGGGCAAAGCACTACGCTACGCTTGCGTAGTTTGCGAAGTTTGTGCTACTTCGCACTATGCGAATTGCACGTAGCACAGTGCAAACACGCACAGCGTAGTGCAGCGTTCATTTTTTGCCTGCTGACGGTCCTCAACGTCAAGTTGGCGACCGCGAGCAAGCAAAATGACATCCCGGCGAGACTTTTTCCTCGTTCGCAATCAGCAACATCAAGGTGCCGATCACGAGCGTGGACAATAAACCTCCCGGCGAGCTTCTAAACGTGGGGAGGTCAGGTTTCTCATTGCGAGTGGTCACGTATGCTCGCGACCGCTTCCGATGAGAAACTACCAGTCCGTGTTGAGAAAGCTGCCGCTCGAGTAGAAATCTACTCCAACGGCAGAAAACGACCGCTTGCACTGTGTAAGATGCAGTTTGCACTGATTGCACAGTGCGGACAAGCATCCGGCACTGTCAATCAGTGCGAACAGCATCTTGCACAGTGCACTACGCAGTTTGCGAAGCTACGTGTAGCTCGCGTAGTGCGAAGTGCACTTCGCGTAGCTACGCGTAGCGCTACTTCGCAAACTACGCCCAGGGTTAATTTGTTACCAATTCTTTAAAATCTACCTAGAGTGCGCTTGGCTTCCATCAGAGAGGTCTCACCTCTTGCTGTCTGTCGGTTTTTAGGTGTGTCATGTTTGGTGTACCTTAGTTTATGCCTTCTAGGAAGTGACTACAATGGAATGAAGAGGGTCTATTTTAATCTGAAACAGGGATACAGTAAGTATCCTTTTTTGCTATTTTTTTTACCTAGCATTGGAAAAGCCAATAGTGCAGGCTTTAAAGTAATGAGCCACATTTGTGCATGCAAAGCCTCAATACAGCTTTTGTGAGTGCACGTGATTATATATGTTAAGACATTTAAGCTGAACCTATTGGCTTGATTGCTCATTTGCCGCTGGATTTAGAGAGAACACGGCGCCAACTTCAGCCTTTCCGAGCAGAGGGCTTCACGTGTGCTTTTCCAGCACAAAGAATGCAACTCATCGTGATAAACTGCGCTCCTACCTGGCACCTGCTTCTGCCTTTTACCATTTCATAAGACTTGGAGCAGTATCAGCTATTATTCCTTAATGTCACTTCCCGTGCCAGTCTCACATCTATGGCACTGTGAGTCACGCTACCAGGATCTAAACTCAGCAGTGACCGGATAACTCACTGCGCCATCTCACCTGTAGCAGGGACATATGTTCAGTTTTGTTGGGGAACTGCTTTGTATACAGTGTGTGTGAGAGAAAGTGTACTAGACAGAGATGTAAAGCAAGCCCTTCATTCCTTTCATGGGACATTATTTGCAACACTTTTGAAACCTCGTAACTGTCACACTGGTGACTTTCTGCTGTGTGTGTCACAGGGAAACGACCAAATGGTGTTACAAATCCACGTGAGCAGTTAGGGAAAAGCATTCAGCAAGCTGATTTCACAACACTTGCACTATTTTATTCAAGAAAAATGGGAAATGATGTTCTACAACTTTTAAATGTAAAGCATGCACCATACCTAATCAATTTGCTTCCTTTTTAAAACAAACACGTGCAAAATAGGTTTGCTCTCTTTCTTTGAATTATTCATGGACTAAAAGGATTCATAAGCAATACATGCATTATATATGTTTAGTTGAACACGGGTGTTGCAAATGGTGTTTCGCACATGTTTAAAAAGTGCAAATGTTTTTGCCCTGTTTCACCAGCACAAAGTTTCTGTGACGTGGCCTCACACTTCTCAAGGAGACCCCACACGCCATGCGGTTCTAGATATAATGTTCCCTCTGAGTAATTGGTCAGTCCCTTTGACCTATGTCTGCTACATCAGCAACATAGAAATAGGACTCATTTCCGACCCAGGACCTTCACTGTACACTGACATAAGTGGTACGTACCCCTCACATGTTATCTGCTTCGGCTCTTCTTCTAGGGTGACTTTAGGGGAGCTGTACGCCGAATGCACCACAAACACTCCGCCAATGAGAATGTCTCCGTCCAAGGAGTAGGATTCCTGTGTCCAGGCCTTGAGTCTACACCCAGCCTGCATAGAGCCTCCGCCAACCAAGAAGACGAGGATGAAGGCTAGGCAGCTCCATAGACCCATGGAGGGGGAGGTGGGCCTCTGAGGTCCCTGCAAAGACCTTACCTCTAAGGGAACCTGGTGGATGCAAACAGAAGATGAATGGAGGACACCGCTCACCGACAATGGAACCTTCTCCCACTAGGAAACCCCCCAGCTGAAGGTAGCTAGGTTAGCACAGTGGTGGCTGCCAAGGGTCACAGGCAGGTGGCTTGGAACAGTAACTTCTGGATCAGACTTTGCAAGGAGTGTGGCCCTGGGTACATGTTCTCAAAGGTTCTAGAAACTGTTGGAGTAGTTTCAGAGTTTTATAGTTTCATAATATCCCAGATGGTGCCACAACCACACCACCACAGCAGGGACCTCTCCTGGGTCTTCATAATAACCATGCTTTAGATAATGACAGTGTTCATGTAATAAGTAGGAAGACTAAATATAGATGGAGTTTCCTTTCAATGATAATTACAATGATCTATATTATCAGAAAGATTTGATGAGTTTCAAAGTATGGTGTCACTTGTCGAAATTATGGAGAGTCACCGGGTCCCATGCTGTGCTGTAACCAAGCTTTTGGTGTCTACATCGTAGCTTCCTACAGTAAATATGTGTGTGTTTTTATATCAGGTATTTTAAGGAAATATTTAAAATATGAATATTAGCAGAAAATGAAACAAGTCGAGGCTAACATAAACAAAGACAGGTTCCAAGTCCCCCTTTTTTCTGGGGGCGGGAGCCTGGTGGAGAAACCATTATCGCGTGGTTGTGGTCAAACCCATGGCAGATTGAACCACCCCATTCAGAATTTCAATTTTTTACACAGGTTAAAACCACACAATACCTTCGTTATCAACCTGGTTTACCTGTAGAAATTCTCATAGGACTCTCATTCCGAGTTGATCCGGACATCAGTTTTGCAGGACTTTTGTGGGATTGCCACATGAACAATCAAAAGTTTTTACCAGGTCCAAAATTGCACCTGGGAAAGCCAGGCCCCAGCTCCTGCCTACTTGGACTGGTCCTCCAACCAGTCTAAGGCCCTTTCGGGCCCGGCCTCGCTGCCTCAAACCCGTGCCTTGCTCTTGCGCTACTTCTTCTCTCTCGCTCGTTGCTCCTGACTCTCGCCCTTCTCTCCATCCTTTTCTCTCATTTTGTGCCTGTTTTCCACTTTCACTCTCTCTCTATGCACCCGTTCTTCTACTTTCCACTCACTTTGTGCCCATTTTCCATTCTCCACCCTCTTACTTTGTGCCTCTTTGTGTCAGTTTTTCCAGTGTCCACTCTTGTGCCCATTTTCCACTTTCCTCTCTATCTCCTTCTGCCTTTGTGCCCTTTTTCCACTTTCCACTCTCTCTCTCTTTGTGCCGCTTTGTGCCAGTTTTTCCACTTTCCACTCTCTTTCAGCCTCTTTTTAGGTCTCGCCTGAGACAGCGCTTTAGCGCTGCTCTCGCGAGAGCTTTTGTAAAAGGGGGATCTGGAAGTGCAAACAGTGCTTTTCAGGCCTCCAAATACAGTGCATGTGCGCTGGGCGCGCGCACCATTTGGCAGCCTGAAAAGCACTGCCTGATCACTTCGCGGCCCCTTTGATGTCCTCGGTGAGCCGCGCGACCACTGAGGACATCAAAGTGCACACCATTTGCCACCCCCTTCCTGCTTGTTATTGTTTCCTTTGATCTCTATCTTTCCCTTTCTCAATCTCACCCTCTCCCTGCCTTTTACAACTGCGGCCGCACCACTGTGCCCGCCTCCACTCCCCCCTCCCACTCCCTCCTCGTCAACTTCAGTGCGTGCTTGTCTTCTCTTTTAGCAGCCTCTGCTCCCTGACACTATGTTTGTCTGGTTTTTATTTTTTCATTAAGATGTGCGCCACTTGGTTCTTAATATGAACAAAAACCAAGCTCGTCACCGAACACACTTACACGTGTGCATTAGTAATTTACCATTAACGTTTCGTAATTTGGGTTTGATAAAACATTTGTCCAGTGCAAAGAAAGTCACAGTCACTACATTTTCAGTTTTAGAGTCCTGTGTCGTATTTGCTTTCTGCACATTTTCTGTGGCACCACTGGGAAAGTCAGCTGTAATATATCACATTTGTGCACCGGCAGTGGACTGAAACTTCCCTATATGAACGTGAGGGAACGCTGCTGGAAACCCCCACCTGCATTCCAAGGATGCCAGCAGACAAACAACGCCTCGAGACCTGCCAGCAAGAACCGCTTCACAGTTAAGCCTACACTGCTTCTCGCATGATTGACTATCAGGGAAGGCCCTTAACTGGCACAGGATATCTCCAGGGAATAATTTACATTATTATGCTTGTTTCGACAAGTTTCCTTTCCCTGCAGTGTTTGTAGGGGCCTTGAGTAAATGTTCAGGACGTAAGCAGCTAAGACAATAAAAGCGACGCCCCCTCCAATTTCCTTCCAGGCCGACCTGTGCTTTCTTCATCCGGACATTTCACCTCACGGGGGGCAAGGAGGTTTGTTTTACAAACCAGAGGCTTCTGTGATGATAGTAGGTCTCCTTAATTGTTCACTTTGTAAACCCAGCAGTCCTCCTGGGGAGATCAAAGCGGCCTTCGGATAAAGGGACCCCCCCTTGGGCCATCTGATAATGAGGAGTCCGGAGCCGCCCTCCTGGGGGCGCAGGAGCGCGCGCGCCAACACCTTGCTATCTAGCTGGTCCGCCAGGGTCCCTTGCGACCCCCCCCCACCCTCTCTCTGGGACATCAAACACCGGCCCCGCAGCGCCAGCCCCATTCAGATGCAAAAGTCACCTCATCATCAAAGAGGGGAGAATCCAGGAATGGCATCCGGTGCTCTTCCGGGGAGGTCACAGGGCCCAGGCGTGCCTCTGCCCCGGGCCACGTGGTGACCTGTCTAAAGCACTTTCTCCAGAGGAAACAGCGACATGTCTCAGCTGGAGTACAAGTGACATCGTCATCACTGGTCTGGCCCATGCCTGCCTGTCTCCCGCAGGGCGCTCAAGAGAGACACAGGTGGCTTCCCGCTCCCACCCGAATTCAAGTCTCTGCATCTAGTATGGTAATACCCAGGGCCACATAGACAATGAGTCACTGCCTGCATTATTATCGATTTACCACACTTGTCAGACACTCCACTCTCGCTATGCAGTGTAGGCATTTTAACATCCTGTTTTTTTTATTTTAAGCTCAAAAAATGTTACGAAATAAAACTAAATGGGTAACAAGCACAAGGGTTTAGCACTTAACCATTTGTAGAACTCCAGGACCATTATTACCCCATGCGTGCACACGCTTTTTAATCTTTAACAAAGGCAACCTTGGAATAAAGGTGATTCAGGTGCCTTCAGTTGATTTTATTTCTACACCTTTCAGTCCAATCTGCACGCCTCACACTGCTGCACGCCGCACACTGCTGCATGCCTCACACTGCTGCACGCCGCACGCTGCTGCACGCCGCACACTGCTGCACGCTGCACACTGCTACACGCCACACACTGCTGCATGCCACACACTGCTGCACGCCACACACTGCTGCATGCCGCTGCACGCCACACACTGCTGCACGCCACACACTGCTGCACGCAGCACACTGCTGCACGCCGCACACTGCTGCACGCCACACACTGCTGCACGCCACACACTGCTGCACGCCACACACTGCTGCACGCCGCACACTGCTGCACGCCGCACAATGCTACACGAAACACTGCTGCACGCCACACTGCTGCATGGCACACACTGCTGCACGCCGCACACTGCTGCACGCCACACACTGCTGTACACTGCTGCATTACTCACTGCTGCATGCTGCACGACACTGCTGCACACAGCCCACTGCTGCACGCAGCACACTGCTGCATGCCGCACACTGCTGCACGCCGCTGCATGCCACACAGTGCTGCATGCCTCACACTGCTACACGAAACACTGCTGCACGCCACACACTGCTGCACACCACACACTGCTGTATGCCACACACTGCTGCACGCCACACACTGCTGCACGCCACACACTGCTGCACTCCGCACACTGCTGCACGCCGCACACTGCTGCACGCCGCACACTGCTACACGAAACACTGCTGCACGCCACACTGCTGCACGCCACACACTGCTGCACACCACACACTGCTGCACGCCACACACTGCTGCATGCCGCACAATGCTACATGAAACACTGCTGCACGCCACACACTGCTGCATGCTGCACGACACTGCTGCACGCCACACGCTGCTGCACGCTGCACACTGCTGCACGCTGCACACTGCTGCACGCCGCTGCACGCCACACTGCTGCATGCCTCACACTGCTACACGAAACACTGCTGCACGCCACACACTGCTGCACGCCACACACTGCTGCACGCCGCACACTGCTGCACGCCGCACACTGCTGCACGCTTCACACTGCTGCACGCCTCACACTGCTGCACGCCTCACACTGCTGCACGCCTCACACTGCTGCACGCCGCACACTGCTGCACACCGCACACTGCTGCACGCCGCACACTGCTGCACGCCGCACACTGCTGCACTCCACACACTGCTTTTATGCAAGTTTATGCTACTGACATTGTAAATGACAATGGCTTTTTTTGTTTTAAAACCAAAACATAAATAAAAGGCATTTTAATTTTACAATGCCAATAGCTCAAACTCTTATAAATGCGAGACCTATTGCATTGCAAATGCTTGTTTCCTGTTGTTCTTGTGTCCGCTTTTTTTGTGTGCCCGCTATTCTTACATTTTCTTGCCTCCCCCTCCTGCGCTTTCCTGCCTCCTGCGTCTCCTGATCCTTACCTGCATATCTGTTGATTGCCTTTTCCCACCTCCTGTCAGGGTTGGATTGGGATTAAAAATCGGCCCGGGCATGCAAAAAAAAAATCGGCCCACAATTGCATAATGCCTTTCCTCAAATCACTGCTTCAGCGTAATTTTATATATCAAAAAGAGGAGGCGGGGTAAAAAAAATGCACACATTAGTTTACACTGGTGAATCACACCTGAAAACAAGTGAGGCCACTTCTGCTCAGGCCCTCTGCCCCCGCTCAATATGCATAGATTAATGGGCCGGCCCAGCCAGAGAAAGGGAGTGATACCTCTGCCTGTTGCTAAATGGGAGGTAATGAGCGCCCATCAGCCTCCAAAAAGGTTACTCAGGCACCCACTGGGCCGCTGGCTATATCCGAACAACAGAGATACGCCCAAATCGCCCTCCCAGGCTGCTCAAAAAAGCAGCCCAGAGCTGGAACTCGCACCTCGGCCCCTCGGGCATTGCTCGAGTGCCCCGTTACCAATCCGGCGCTGCCTCCTGTGCCCCCCCTTCCGTAGCCCCACCCGCCCCCTCTGCACCCAGCCAGGACCTATGTAATGGCAGCGGGTGCACTACCCCATTATGCCCAGGTACCAGCTCCCACTTACCTGGACTGGTCTTCCAACCTGTCTAAGGCCCTTTCGGACCTGGCCTTGCTGATCAAGGACCTGCCTCATTCTTGGGCATTTTCTTCTCTCTTTCTCTCTGCTCCTCCCTCTCCCCCTTCTCTCTCTTAGTGCCTGTTTTCCACTTTCACTCTCTCTCTTTGTGCCTCTTTATGCCCGTTCTTTCACTTTCAACTCTCTTTCTCTTTCTGCCCATTTTCCATTCTCCACTTTGTCGCCTTGCTTCTGTTTGTGCCGTTCTTCCACCTTCCACTCTCTCTCTCTCTTTCTGCCACTTTGCACCAGTTTTTCTACTTTCCACTCTCTCACTTTGTGCCCGTCACTCCCACGCTTTCCCAGCACCCACCCTTTCCCGCCTTCCCCGCTCCTTTCCTACATCTCCATTGTGTGCCTTCTCCCCCCTCATGCACCCCACTCTTCCTTAGGCTTGCCCTCCACTTCCATGCTCCCACCCCAAGACCCACTTCCTGGCGGTTGCTGTGCGACCTCAATGCTGGCGCACCAAAGGCGCATCAAAGGCAAGCCCATCTGCACCCGTCAATGCCTGGATCACCCCCAGCAGCAATGAACCTGGTCCCACCAAACGCCACCAATATTCAGCCTCTAGCCTGCATTCACTCAACACCAGACGCCGCCACATCAGCTGCTTCTGTACCTCACCATGGTAGGACCTTTTTCATGCACTCGCTCTGTTTCACCTGCACCAATACACACTCCCCACGAGCTTCACACCTCACCCCATCTGGCATGCATGCTCCTCAACACCAGATCTCTCAGCAAACATTCCACCGAGATTTGGGACACCATTGAGGCACACTCCTTGGACATCTTCCTGACAGACACCTGGCTAAATCCCACATCGACACCCACCATCGCCACAGCCATTCCACCCGGGTGCAATGTCTCCCTCCAGGACAGACCAAACAAACCAGGAGAAAGACTCACCATCATAGACAAGGACTCCATCACCTGCATCACATCCACCGACAAGGACACAACATTCATGGAATACATACACTTCCGACTTCAGACTGGTAATCACACCTCTATCAAAGACACCCTAGCATGCTGACGACCCGGACCACACACCACCTTCAGAAACCTCCTCACAGACTTCATCACCACCGTTGCCATCAGCTCAAACTAGTTCATCTTACTAGATGACCTCAACTTCCATCTAGGTGACCAAAATGATCCCAACTCAAATGCCCTACTCGAGAGCCTCGAGATCCTAGGACTCACCCTGAGCTTCCAGGGCCTACAGGACACACCCTTGACTGCATTTTCACAGTCATCAATAAGGTCAAGTTCAGACACTTCACTCCGCTCACCTGGAGAGACCACTACATTGTCCACTTCTTCAACTATGCACTGTAAACCCCCCTCTGCTAAGACTGCCAACAACCTCAGACACAGACTGGAGCAACACCCTCATCGCCCACCAACCAAAACTCATCGGCGACCTGCATGTCGACATCAAAGCCTTCAACCACTGGATCACTACCAGCGCAGACACCCTGTCCCCCTGAAAATTGTCAGACACTCAAGAACTAACTCACGAGCCAGTTCATACCCCAAAGACCTTAGCAACGCCAAGCAACTCTGCATTCAGCTGGACAGAACATGGAGAACCTGTCTGGATGTCAACGCAAGAAATATTTACAAGTCTCTGCTCAGGAAATATCACACCCAACTCAACGAGGCAAGAAAAACACCCCTAGCTCTCAAACTGGAAAATAGCTCAAACAACTACAAATAACTTTTCAACATTGTCAAAGAATTTACCAACCCCAGAGCCGCCACCAACTCCATCAATCTTTCACAAGAACGCTGCGACAACGTCTCAATTTCTTCCACAACAAAATCCTCAACATCTGCACCAACTTTGATCCCCAACAAAAGACACAAGAACCCATCAGTCACCTGCCCACCACCTCCAAATCAGACCACCAAATCACAAACTGGAAGACACCACCAAAATCATGACAACTATCCACTCTGGGGCCCTCACCGACCCCTGCCCCCACCATATCTTCACCCTAGGAGGAACTCTGATCAGCTCCCACCTCACCATCATCATCAACACCTCAATCCAAAGTGAAAGTCCGATTGGCACTCTCTGCTCGTCCTACCAGCGTGTTACCGCAAGGCATTGTGGTCCATGAAGTAGCGTCGGCGAATACGCCTGTGCCAAAGTTTTAAGTGAAAGTAAGTGTCGCGTTAGCCATCCCTGGACACGTGTTTCGAGGTAGTTGCCTCTCGTCAGCAGGGAGTAGGTATATGTGTGGGGTTGCTGCGTAGGCTGCCAAAAAAGTATTCTCAGGTAAAGTACCACTCATGGCGCGCAGGTGCTGATCCTCAATCCAAAGTGGAAGCTTCCTGGACAACTGGAAACATGCAAAAATCACAGCTCTCCTGAAAAAACCTACAGCAGACCCAAAAGAGCACAGCAACTACAGACCCATCTCACTCCTGCCCTTCCCATCCAAAGTTGTGGAGAAAGCGATCAACAAACAATTCTCAAACAATCTTGAACAACACCACCTGCTAGACATCTCTCAGTCCGGATTCTGCAGTGTTGGACAGGCCTCACAGACGGCTCACTCCCTCCCCGCTCGACAGGGCCCGAACTCCGGCCCACCTGGCATTTCCCCGCGACAAGCACCTGTACTCCGTCTCCCACCGGACCCTCTGCCCTCGGACCCCTACTCATCCCGGGGTCCAACCCCACCGGCTCTCCCGGCCGGGTCGAGCCGCCATCTTGGGCCCTGCACCACGCGGCCGCATGGCCTCCCCTCGACCCTAACCCCGGGCCTGGCCGGCCCCGACATCCCGGCACCACCATCCACCCAGGAGGTGAGCGGACCACTTGGCAGGTCAATGGGAGACCGAAGTGTCAAGGGCTCTCCCCCGCCAGGTGCCGATCGCCCCCAGCTCCCCCAGGCACTGGCTCCACCCCCTGCTGGGTGTCTGGACACCTTCATCCCGGACCCTCCGACCTCCCAGTGCGAGGGTCCGGACATCAAAGGGCACCAGCCCTATAACTGAGGCAGCTCCGGAGCAGGAAGGCAGTTGTATCCTGGAGTCGAGAGACACCGAGTGAACTCAACCCTGACGGTCTACTGGCGCTGCCGTAGCCCGCTCTTGTGAACCATCGTCTTGCCTGCTGGCGCTGCCGCGGCCTTCTGCAACATTCATCTTCCTGGGACCTGCTGGCGCTGCCGCGGCCCGTTGTAACGACCATCCTCACCGGGACCTGCTGGCGCTGCCGCGGCCTTCTGCAACAGTCATCTTCCTGGGACCTGCTGGCGCTGCCGCGGCCCGTTGTAACGACCATCCTCACCGGGACCTGCTGGCGCTGCCGTGGACCGTATATCTTCCGGGGACCTGCTGGCGCTGCCGCGGCCCGTTGTATCGACCATCCACACCGGGACCTGCTGGCGCTGCCGCGGCCCATACCACCTAACCACCAAGCTCGAGGATTGTGAGCTCATCATCATCGCATCCGAACTACCTGATTGGTAAATAGACTGTCCCGCTACCCCCTTCCCTACCTTGCGAGACTCTAATCGAGGGGACCCCTGAGTCCAGACCTCCTTGTACCATTTAACCGTACCTTAAATAAGTGCTTATAAAGAACACTGAACCTTATCCGTGTGTGATATCTGTCTGTGGGGGGGAAGTTACTTGTCTGTACGATCGCTGGAGACGGCTCTCCCCGGAGACCTCTCCTCCTGACCCCGGCCGACCCTCCCGGTCCGTCTACCTTTTCTAACATTGGTGGCCAGCGGCGCGATCCGAATCAACGCGTAATCGTACAGAGAGTAGCTCACCCCACGACAAAGCACGATGTCGACCAAAGATAGCAGCTCCACCGAGAAGTTCCAAATGGAAAAATTAGAAGAATACAACCACCGCGAACTGAGACAATTCTGCATAGAACTTGGCATTGCTACCACCGGCCTGAGCACCAAGGATGATCTGAAGCGCGCCCTTGAATCGTGGACAGAAACTGGGGTCGCAGGACCCTCCGACCAAAGCAGCGTCACACCAGACCAAAACAGCATCACACCAGAGGGGAACGCCACGGCTCCCGAGGAGCGGGGAACGGGCCCCTCACAGGAGGAGATCCGAGAAAGAGACAGAGTCAGACTACACGAATTAGAGATGGCACGACTCAAAATGGATGGGGAGCTCAAGTTAGCTGAACAGAAACTCAACCTCGAGCACATGCTGCTTCGAGATGAACGAGAAGAGAAGCAGAGACAGAGAGAGCTGGAGGAGAAAAAAATAACGCTCGAGCACGAGCGCCAACTAGCGGAGATAGAACTTCGGAAACAGAATAAAGAACTGGGGGTGCCTGAGCGACCACACACCCCGGGGCCAATTGAGAAAAAAGTTCATATCCCCAAGGACGTTGTCCGCGAGTATGTCCGAGAAGACGACATACAACAGTGGTTTAAAGCCTATGAGATCGCAATGACCTCCCACCGGATCGACCGGAGTGACTGGGGGGCCGGACTTTGGGGGAGATTTATCAACGAGGGTCGCGATGCCCTGCTGCAGCTCCCCGATCACCAAATGTCGTCCTACGACCATATGAAGGCTGCCCTCCTCACCCGCTACGGCCTCACGCCCGAGATGTACCGCCAGAGGTTCAGAGATTGCACCCGGATCCCAGGTACAACTTGGGTGGAATACGTGAACTATTTCAGCCGGGCCTTCGAGGGGTGGATCAAGGGAAGTCAGGTCACCACCTACGAACAACTCTTCAACCTTATGGTATGGGAGCACCTGTCAAACAACTGTTTCGTCGAGCTCAGGCAGCACCTACTCGACAGTAAGCTGACTGACCCCCGGCAGCTCGCCGCCGAAGCTGACCGGTGGGAAAGCACCCGAGTGGGCCGGAAGGGGCCACACGACCAGAACAGAAGCAACCAAGGCCAGCACCGTCCTCGGGGAGGAGGAGGGGGCCAGGGGCGAGGGAGAGACGCCTTACCAGCAACACCCGTGGCCAGCACCCCGCCTTCGGCCGGCCGGGGCAACCCCCCGTTGCGACCTGGGTACCGAGCCAACGTCACGTGCCACCGGTGCCAGCGACTAGGCCACTACGCCAACGATCCGAACTGCCCGCTAAACCAAACACCCAAGCCCCGCCAGGTAGCTGCCGCTGCCCTGGGGGAAGAGCAGTCATCGGAGGGACCCGAGGAGTATGAGCCGGACCAGCAAGGGTGGGAACCGGCCGCCATGGTCCTGGCATGCTTAGGGGGAAGAGACATGGTTCCGCGGGCTCCCCTACCCGCCAACACCAGAAAATACGGTCAGTGGGTGACCATTAATGGACAGAGAGCCGAGGCCTTGCGTGACACCGGCGCCAGCGTGACGGCCGTCCGCTGTCACCTGGTGAAGCCCGAGCAGATCCTGCCGAACATTCTCTGCCCCGTCCGCTCGGCAGACAACTCTGAAAGCATGTGTAAGATGGCCTGCGTCCCGTTTGAATGGGGAGGGGTCTCCGGCCTACTGAAGGTGACGGTCCGGGACGATGCCCCCGTGGACTGCCTCCTGGGGAATGACCTCGAGAGTTCCCCGTGGGCCACCGTCGAGAGAAGAGAGCACTTGGGGATGCTGGGCCTCCCGGACTGGGCTTGCATAACCACCCGATCCATGGCCGCCCGTGCCACCCCCCGAGCAGAGGAAACCGAATGGCCGGCACCTCCGCCCCCGGTTGCCCCCGTAGAGGATAACGGCGAGTCCGACCTCCCGGACCCGACTACCGAAGAAGACGCGCAACCCCAGGACCTTCCGGATCTGGCTCAGTGGCGGCAAGAAGGGGGGCCCACCCAAGAACAGTTCCGCCAGGAACAAAAGACCTGTCCCTCCCTCGAGGGACTCCGCCAGCAAGCCAGCGCCCAAAACGCCGGGGACACCACCGGAACCCACTGGGTCTACTGGGATAACGACCTGCTCTACAGCGAGCAAAGAATCGCCGAGCTAGGGGCCGGTCGAGTTCTGGTGGTACCGCTCCGCTTCCGAGACTTTCTGCTCAACCTAGCCCACGATGTCCCCCTGGCTGGACACCTGGGCCAGGATAAAACGTACAGTCGCCTGGTGACCCACTTTTTCTGGCCGAAAATGAGGAATGACGTCCTGAACCACTGCCGATCGTGCCCCACATGCCAAGCCAGCGGGAAGAGTGGCCGGAAGCTGAAGGCCCCTCTACAACCCTTCCCGGTGGTCACCACCCCGTTCGAGAGGGTGGGGATAGACATTGTGGGACCTCTGGACCCCCGCACGGCACAAGGACACAGGTTCATCTTGGTACTAGTGGACCATGCCACCCGCTACCCCGAGGCGGTGCCCCTACGGACAGTGACCGCTCCAGTGGTTGGCCGGGCCCTGATGGGGATGTTCTCCCGAGTAGGCTTCCCCCGAGAAGTCGTCAGCGACCGAGGTACGAATTTCATATCAAAATACATGAAGTCCCTCTGGCAACAATGCGGGGTCACCTACAGATTCACGACCCCCTATCACCCCCAAGGGAACGGACTGGTGGAGCGTTTTAACCGCACTCTCAAAGGGATGATTGGGGGATTGGAAGAGCCTCTCCGTCGCCAGTGGGATGTACTGCTCCCGTGCCTTCTCTTCGCCTACTGGGAAGTTCCCCAGAAGTCCCTCGGTTTTAGCCCCTTTGAACTCCTATACGGACACCCTGTGCGAGGGCCCCTCAGCCTAGTCAAGGAAGGTTGGGAGATGGCCCCCCTAACGACCCCTCCAGACGTCTTCAAATACATCCTGGCCTTACGAAACCAGACCCGGCGCTTCAGGGAGATGGCCAAGGCGAACCTCGAGGCCAGCCAGGAGGACATGAAGAGGTGGTATGATCACAATGCCTCCTCCGTTGAATTCGAACCTGGGCAGCAAGTATGGGTGATGTCCCCCACCGAACCATGTGCCCTGCAAGATAAGTGGACGGGGCCCTTCAAAGTGGTCGAGCGCAAAAGCCCCGTCACTTACCTCATCGACATGGGGTCCTCCCGGAACCCCCTTCGGGTCCTCCACACCAACCGGCTCAAACCGCACTTTGTGCGCTCCGAACTAAGCCTCTTGATGGCTACGGACAGTGGCACAGAAGAAGACTCCGAGCCCCTCCCGGATCTCCTGAAGACTCAGGAGAAGGACGGCTCCGTGGACGGGGTCCGGCTCTCTGACGCCCTCACTTTGGAGCAACGCCAGGACTGCCGGGACCTCCTGCTGCAGTTCGCTGCCCTGTTCTCCCTCACCCCCGGGGTCACCCCCTGGTGTTTGCACGACGTAGACACCGGGGACAGTCCCCCTGTCCGGCACCGGGCCTACCGCGTACCAGATCGGGTACGGGCCTGCATACAGGAGGAAGTGGCCAAGATGCTCACGATCGGGGTCATCGAGCCCTCGGACAGTCCCTGGGCCAGTCCGGTCGTATTAGTTCCCAAGGCCGCTGCCCCCGGCTCCGCCCCTGAACTGAGATTCTGCGTCGACTACCGGGGCTTGAACGCTGTCACCCGGACCGACGCTCATCCCATCCCCCGAGCAGACGAGCTGATCGACCGGCTGGGGGCCGCCCGCTACCTTAGTATCTTCGACCTAACGGCGGGCTACTGGCAGATCGGCCTCACACCCAGGGCTCAGGAACGGTCAGCCTTCTCTACCCCCGATGGCCACTATCAATTTAAGGTCATGCCCTTTGGCATGAAGAATGCCCCCGCCACGTTCCAACGCCTTGTGAACCAGGTCTTGGCGGGGCTTGAAGAATTCAGCGCTGCCTACCTGGACGATATCGCTGTATACAGCCACCACTGGTCCGACCACCTCCATCACCTCCAAGAGGTCCTACAAGCCCTCCAGCGGGCCGGCCTCACCATTAAGGCCGGCAAGTGCCAGATTGGCCAAGGGTCTGTGACCTACCTTGGGCACCAAGTGGGGAGCGGGCTGGTGGCCCCACTACAACTTAAGATTGCTGCCATCCAGTCCTGGCAGCCCCCCGTCACCCAGACCGAGGTCCGAGCCTTCTTGGGGCTCACCGGCTACTACCGGCGGTTCGTGAAGGACTACGGCAGCATCGTGGGGCCCCTCACGGGTCTCACATCCAAGAACCAGCCGAAGCGGGTCAACTGGACTCCTGATTGTCAAGCTGCCTTCGAGGAGCTGAAGGCCGCCCTGTGCACCGCCCCGGTGCTCCAGGCCCCCGATTACAGTCGGGAATTTGTGGTGCAGACCGACGCCTCCGACCACGGCATCGGAGCCGTCCTCTCTCAGTTGAACCCCGAAGGTCATGACCAGCCGGTGGCCTTCATCAGTCGACGTCTCCTGGCCCGAGAACAGCGTTGGAGCACCATCGAGAGGGAGGCATTTGCAGTAGTGTGGGCCCTCAAAAAGCTCCGGCCCTATCTCTTCGGTACCCACTTCCGGGTACAAACCGACCATCGACCCCTGCAATGGCTGATGCAGATGCGGGGGGAGAACCCAAAACTCTTGCGCTGGTCCATTTCCCTGCAGGGAATGGACTTCACTGTGGAGCACCGACCAGGCCAAGACCACGCCAACGCGGATGGCCTGTCCCGCTTTTTCCGCCTCGACGAAGAGAGTCCCCAAGGAGATGGGTGACTCTCCCCGCCTTCAGCTGGGGGGGACGCATGTTGGACAGGCCTCACAGACGGCTCGCTCCCTCCCCGCTCGACAGGGCCCGAACTCCGGCCCACCTGGCATTTCCCCGCGACAAGCACCTGTACTCCGTCTCCCACCGGACCCTCTGCCCTCGGACCCCTACTCATCCCGGGGTCCAACCCCACCGGCTCTCCCGGCCGGGTCGAGCCGCCATCTTGGGCCCTGCACCACGCGGCCGCATGGCCTCCCCTCGACCCTAACCCCGGGCCTGGCCGGCCCCGACATCCCGGCACCACCATCCACCCAGGAGGTGAGCGGACCACTTGGCAGGTCAATGGGAGACCGAAGTGTCAAGGGCTCTCCCCCGCCAGGTGCCGATCGCCCCCAGCTCCCCCAGGCACTGGCTCCACCCCCTGCTGGGTGTCTGGACACCTTCATCCCGGACCCTCCGACCTCCCAGTGCGAGGGTCCGGACATCAAAGGGCACCAGCCCTATAACTGAGGCAGCTCCAGAGCAGGAAGGCAGTTGTATCCTGGAGTCGAGAGACACCGAGTGAACTCAACCCTGACGGTCTACTGGCGCTGCCGTAGCCCGCTCTTGTGAACCATCGTCTTGCCTGCTGGCGCTGCCGCGGCCTTCTGCAACATTCATCTTCCTGGGACCTGCTGGCGCTGCCGCGGCCCGTTGTAACGACCATCCTCACCGGGACCTGCTGGCGCTGCCGCGGCCTTCTGCAACAGTCATCTTCCTGGGACCTGCTGGCGCTGCCGCGGCCCGTTGTATCGACCATCCACACCGGGACCTGCTGGCGCTGCCGCGGCCCATACCACCTAACCACCAAGCTCGAGGATTGTGAGCTCATCATCATCGCATCCGAACTACCTGATTGGTAAATAGACTGTCCCGCTACCCCCTTCCCTACCTTGCGAGACTCTAATCGAGGGGACCCCTGAGTCCAGACCTCCTTGTACCATTTAACCGTACCTTAAATAAGTGCTTATAAAGAACACTGAACCTTATCCGTGTGTGATATCTGTCTGTGGGGGGGAAGTTACTTGTCTGTACGATCGCTGGAGACGGCTCTCCCCGGAGACCTCTCCTCCTGACCCCGGCCGACCCTCCCGGTCCGTCTACCTTTTCTAACATGCAGTAACCACAGCTTGGAGCTGGCTTTCATTACATGAACTGATGACCTCCGGACCATCATGGACAAAGGAAAAAACCTCTGCACGACATCTCTGCAGCCTTCCACAGTCTCCCTCAGCACCCTCATCGCAAGACTCCACAACTTCAGAATACATGGTCCAGCCCTGAGTTGGCTGGCCTCCTTTCTCTCCAACAGGACCCATTAAATCAGACTCCCGCCCTACACTTCGAAACTCAAGAACCTCATCTGCAGAGTATCTCAAGGATCATAGCTGATCCCTTCCC
Source organism: Triturus cristatus (assembly GCF_964204655.1). NCBI lineage: Eukaryota > Metazoa > Chordata > Amphibia > Caudata > Salamandridae > Triturus > Triturus cristatus. Next base: position 1,532,519,592 of record NC_140591.1, read on the forward strand.
ACTTCAACGTCTACATGACAATACTCACCCACATTATAAGATCTCACAGAATCAATACTTATCCTACGCAGACAACACCCAGCTCAACCTCTCCCTCACAGACAAAAACAACACCACCAGGACCAACTTCATCACCTGCATGTCTAATGTAGCAAACTGGATGAAACAGAGCTGACTAAAGCTCAATACAGATAAAACGTGAGCAGGTGTATGAGTGTATGTGTGGGTGTGTAAGTGGGTGTGTGAGTGAGTGTGTGATGCATGTATGATGGCTGTGTGGGTCTGTGGGTGGGTATGTGAGTGGTTTTGTGGGTCTCAGAGAGGGTGTGTGAGTGGCTGTACAGGTGTGTGAGTTGTTGCATGGGTGTGTATGTTTGTGTGTGAGTGGTGTTCTGGGTCTCTAAGTGGGTGTGTGAGTGGCTATATGGATGTGTGTGTGGGTGGATGTAAGTGGATGTGTGAGTGTGTGTGAGTGGGTCATTTAAAAAAAAATGGGATTTGGATCTGTCGTGTATTCACATGGTGGGCCCGTGCTGAGAACCGCGGTGGATCCGCTGATCCTCGTGCGCCCCCCCCAAAACATTTTTAGACAATTTCTTGCCCATGATTGGTCCCTCACAGACCCCACTATCAGTCCCATGGTGTCAAAATACCTTTATTCTGAGACCTTATATACTATTTACAATTCTTCCCCCCCAGGAACTACGTCCTGATTGACAAAATGGCAGCTGCAACTTTTCACTCAGGTTGCGGCCAGCCAATTAGGGCACGTGGATCCGGAATCGATCCACATCTCTAGATATACATAAATCTTTTTTCATTAATAACTCCAAAACTATTGATCAGATTTATATCAAATTACAAAAAGGCACTCTTTCTGAACCAAGATCTAGCTTTCTGACAAATTTGGAGTAATTCCGTTCAGCTGTGCTGGCTGTAGTTGTGTCTAAAATCCCTATGGGAAATTGCATGGGGGAAAAAGTGTTTTAGGACCCCCCTTTTTCTTGGGCCCGCATGACATATCACCCCTGAACTTTCCAGATAGCAGCTGAAGCGACTAGCCCACTAGTTTTGAACTTTTTTTGAAGGTTTGCCAAATGGCAATTATCAAAACAAAAAATGTTTTTCTTATGGAAACTAGGTCCTAACAATACCTACCCACTGGTGACTGGTGACTAATTTATTTATACAGTTAGCACATAAATCTTATGTATCAGAATTATGGTCATTAAGAAGTTAATCTCAGCAGTCATTATGTAAAACAAAATGAACATAAGGAAAACCCAAAGCATTTTACATTACACATCCCTCCTTTCCCTATTAGATTAGTTCAATTCCTACCAAAACATCTATATATAGGAGTTACCAGCCTCAAGGTTATTATATTGTCTGAGCTGCTAATAATTTCCCTAACTATTTTTTGCAAATCCATGTCGCTGTCCTTGCATATCTCAGAAAACGATAGGACCTGTAGTCATATAATGGCACTCCAGCATATCCCCTCCATCAATCGGTCTCCATGTCTGCCCCTCCAAAATTATCGTGTCTCTATATACCTTTCTCCCGATAGATTCTCTATGGAGAGGGAATGTCGAATTCTTGTGTATCATCTTATATCTACACTTCAAAGCATGAACAAGGCTTAGAGATGGACTCTAAAGACAGGCAACTGTACCCAATTCTGCTTCCTCCATCATTTCAGGCTTGTTCTATGCGAGGCCGGATAGCCTTGTAGTACTAACCATTACCAGGACTCCTTTGCAATGGAGAATGGATTCTTTTTTGAAGTGTTTCTTTTATTTTGGTAGTATTACTAATGTGAATCTGCACCTAAAATAAAAGAGCTATCTCGCAGATGTTGTTACCGAGCTTCACCATTAAAATATTAGTTATCTAGGCACTAACCCTTACACATACACTCTCTAAAGAGAGTTACAGTTCTTTAGGTTGGCACACAATTTGGTTTGGTTTGTATGTAACATGTATGTATTTCCAAGAAATCCCTGCTACACATGGAAATATTGCATTCTCATTGACCTAATGACAATACAGGAAGTAAGACCATGTTACCTTTGATCCTGGTGGCATCACAGGAAATGATGTTATTCAAATCATAGACTCGGGTGGCGGTAACAAAAGTGACATCACTGAAATTAAAATACCAACAATAAGTGCTAATGAAAAATAAAAGTGTACTGTTTACTAGAATACGTAAAACCACAGAAAGCCCTGATCATAGACCCGCGGGAACGGCTATCACAGGCCAGCTACAGTCCGCGTCTTCTTCAACATAGCTTCAAATGCTAAGAAGTAGTCCTAAAACTATGGCTCATCCATCCTATACTAAGCACAACCCCAAGTTGCCTAGCCACAACTATAATGTGCCTAGACATAGGCTCAAAGACCAAAATAGAGCCTCAAATTTCCAGGCAGACTCTTCAGTAGACACCCATGCATTTCTCAACATGCCCCTGCTGGCTCTTAAGGCAATAATTATTCATGAAAGGCTTACCTTCAGTGGCACACGTGTTGTAAGTTTATCTTATCAGAGCCAGTCAGGACAAGGAATGCTCCTACCCAGCTCCATGAACAAATAAATATGCCCACGAAAAATGCAGAAACTCTTCTCACAAAAAATGTAAAATCGTTTAATACTCTCCAGTCACAAGTGCACAGGAAATGTTGGTACCTATTCTGGTATGAGCACTTTTAGTTTAATCACTGATCTGGATGTCCTGTTCCTATCCTTTGTCTGCAGCAATTGAATTATTTACCCCAGAAGAATCCAATATAGGTCCAGATTTTCAGCCTCGCCACAGACTGTAAATGAGCTTCATTTAGATTAATTACATTTCAATTTACTGTTTGTGAATTGTTAACCATTCTGCATGGATCTGGCTTTCTTGGAGCTGCTTTGGACACCCCTGTCATTTCACCTGTGTGCACGTGCTACCTCCATCTTGTGTGTATGCCTACAGGATGAATTCTTACCTGTGTGCACAAAGCCACATCTAGCCTGTGTGTACCTATACCTATTTCCACCTTGCCGCCTTTAACCGTATGCACCTATTCACACCACCTGCATCCACAAAGCACCTCTCATGTGTGTACACCCCTCCCCTTTATGCATCTAGATTACTTCCATCTGTTTGCAACCATCCCCTCGTGCCTGTTTGCAAAGAACCACTCCAACAACTCAGACTTAAACGGAGCAAGTTGAGATTTCCTGGGTCGCAATGTGTGCACGTAACCTCACTCTCACCTGTGTGCATGTGGTACCCTTTCACCACTGAACACCTAAAATCCTCTCATATGGAGGTGTTTAGCTCTTCTTACCTGTGCACATATTGCTCCTAAAACATATATGTATCAGTACCTCTCTAGCCATTTGTACCTAGCCTCTTCACCTGTGTGTAAACATTTCCCATCTATTTATATTCCATGTGCCTACAGGTGTGCACCTAGACCCCTTGCTCACATGTATGCACCTAGTACAGTTAATATATGGGCATATTACCTCCTCTAACCTTTTTGCAGCACTCCCTTTCTCACCTGTTTGCACTGGTTGCTCCCTCGCCCATGTGCGCAGACCCTTCACCTGCTGGAGTCTAGATTTGTCTGAACATTGGGCACTTTGCCCCCCTACTCCCACTGCTGCTTCCACTGCTGGCCACCTCGGTGCACCTCTCTTATGGAAGTCCCTGGACCAGCACACATTCCCAGACTCCCCACCCAATCCAGACACTGTTCTCATGCTGTGAGAGCAGCGCCTGGATTTTTTTTTCATAGTTTTATATAGTGCGAACATGACCCAAAGGTATCAGGTATCAGAGCGCTTTACATAAACACCAGTTGCGTTTCACAAGGACACATTGTTTTTTGTTAGGTACAGAGAGATTAAGTGATTTGCCCAGAATCACAGGATGTTGAGCATCATTGCTGCGACTCAAACCCAGTTCTCCAGATTTGAGATCAACCGCCTTAGCTGTTAGGCCACATCCTCTCCCCTGGAATGGTCCGAGCGGCCTGGTTAGGCGCTCACTAAGGGACTGGGAGTCGGTGCCATTCCTACACCCAGCTGTGCAATACAGCTGTGGTGGCGAAATCTAACTGTGCATGTCTGTTTACCCGACATGTGCACTTTACACGTGCCCGTCACTCCTCCTCCCAGAGAGGATTGCCGGGCCCAGCTCTAGACTTGGCAGCACCAGCTGCCAGTGAAAAATAAAACGATGATAAAATTGTTTTATTATCCTTTTATTTTTCATTCTGAAGTGGGACATGCTCCTCTGCCATTACGGAGGAGCCGCCACTGTACCAGACACATTTATGAGGCTCACAGACAATCTCACATTAAAAAACACATTGGTTACACACTCACAATAAAACACATACATTTCATTGCACTCAAACAAGGCCAGACACAAATTGCTCACACACACACACAACGAAAACACACACAACCATACACACATTGCCACAAACAGCCAAACACAACAAGCATTTGCAATGCAATCGGTCTTGCCTTTGGGACCATATATGTATTTAGCTATGCAGCACATTAGCCTGGGTGTGAAACATCTACTGTTCTTTAACATGGAGGGAAAGTAGGCACCAAACTGCGTGACACGCCAGGAATGGCAACACATGGAGAGAAATATTCCCTTTCAGCGGGAAACGGTATAGTCCAAAGTTCTGTTTTTAATATAAAATCAGGGCCTTCGGTGGTCATATCCCTGCAAATACAAGATTTAAAAAAAATATTATTGTCTGCGGGTGCTTGCAGAAGACAATTTCTATCGACTGGAATCTAGAGAATGCTAAAGTGATTCTGGTATTTTACTGACCTCTGCTGGTCGTTTTCTATCAAGAAAGTTAAATAGAGGCAGTTGCCAGAAAAATAAAAAAGAAAGTCCCTCAGCAGAAAGCAATTCTGATATTTTACTGACCTCTGCTGGTTGTTTTCTATTAAGACAGTTAAATAGAGGCAGTTGAACAGAAAAAAAGCCCCTAAGCGGAAGCAGACAAGTCCCAGAGCTGATCTCCAGAGCCCACAAAGTACATGCACATATAAGTATATACTAAAGTATATACTAAAGTATATACAAGAGGTCTCGAATGCTCGACCTAAAAAGAGCATTTGGATAAAAAGGTAGGACTGGATCCTATTGTGCCACTTGACAGCTCTGGATGGCACATCATCTAAACACATAAACAGAACATGCAGCCATTCTTGTTCGGAAGGCAGATGTGACATGATGAGAAAGCAAAAGGCCAAAACATTTATTTTAAATCCTCTTCCTTTCCGTCGCTTCCATCCAAAGCGAACATCTGGAACAATCACTCAAATTGAAATAAAGATCTACTCCAAGATTAAGATTTTCTGCAGTCCACAGGTTGCAGCTGAGACCTCAATGAAATCCATGTTGGGCCTCAGCATTGTTGACCACTCCATCCACTCCTTGCTCAGGGCATCATCCATCAGGATGCCATCTGTACTGCTGTGACAGGAGTCATGTTGCCCAGGATTGTGACTGTCACATGTGTGCTGCCCAGTTTTCACCCACCCCTTTACCAGCATAGTTAATCTTGTCCCCGTGCAGGCACCCCAAACATTACGACTGTGAGTCCTTTCTGAATGCAGACTTCAGCGGGACTCGAGGCTCTACTGCGGGATTCAAGGATCACAGGATTCGAGGATCTAATGCAGGATTTAAGGAGCCAACGGGCTATAAAAGGCACTTTCAGGGCATGGCCAGGTGCTTTGCTTTTCTCTCTGTTGATGGGAGAACACCTCTGCTTGGTGCCCTCCTCATCACCTGTGCGCACTGCTGGGTTAACTCCTTCACCTGTGTCCCTAGCTCTCCTGATGAGATTATTTTCAATCCATACATCGAGAACGTGTTCCCAGAATTTTCTGGTATGCTGCGCTTCTTGAAATTCCTTCTGAAATGTCACCTCAAAGACTTTCCCTGAATCCTTGGATTTATTCAAGCTCTCTCAACACTGTCTTCAGAGGTCTTATGTTAGCAATTGATACAGAAAATTAGATATTACTTTTTTGAATTGCCCTCAAAGTTGTGCTGCAACAATTTTCTCTTGGACTTTCACAGCCTTATATGCAAATCCTGTGTGAAGTTAGTTTCTGATTAGTGTCTCAAGATCTGGAGCATTAATACCTACTTTAGGACATAGGAACAAGACCAGCTTCTTGATGCTGCTTTTGGCTCTAGTAAGATAAAGGTACTGTGCCATTGATATGTTAAATATTTACTATAGTGCATCAGTAAATCTTGTGTATGACTCATTTGCTGTAGAATGTTACCATTCATACAAACTAAATTTAAATGAAACAAGCATTGACATAGCCAATAGGTCTCGCCTTTGGGACCTTATAAGTGTTTAGCCATGCAACAGTTGCATAACTAAATACTTATAAGGTCCCAAAAGCGAGACCTATTGGCTATGTCAAGCGGCCCTGCGGCCGCGAAAGTGATCGCGATCATGTGCAAACATCAAAGCGAAAGTGAAAGTAATCGCGGTAAAGCGCGGCTCGCGCGCGTTCACACATGCACTGTAGCTCTAGGCTGGCCTGGTAGCACTTTTTGGAGCCCTCTCAATAAGTCTCACCAGACCAGCGCATGCGCTGGGTCAGGCGAGACCTAAAAAATTAGTGTATTGCAAGTTGATGTAAGAGCAAAGAGTAACAGTTTTCTTCTGTTCTATTTAGTATGAAAAAAGCTGTGACTTGAAAAACAATGCAGAAAGTCAAAGACACCCTCCCTCTGACGAGACAAGCTGTGACACTTGAAACCAAAGATGTCACTCTTGTGTGCCTTCTTTCATAACTCTGTTCCAATTCCCCCATCTTTTTCCTCAGAGCCAAGCACAGTTTTGGAAGTGTCAACACTGCTGACAGGGCTGGTGACTGGTGGATTCCATGTCGTTCCCACAGCAACATTTGGATTCACAGTTAGTGATGATGTGAGTCAAATGCATAAGCAGTTACCACATTAAAATGATTTTCATTTTGCTATCATAAAAACCCTTACAAGATGGCCACCAAACATGCATGCTCTTGCGTGGCAGCCATTAGCAAAAAAAGGGAAAAAGATATTGGTTTCACAGGTGAGGCCTTTTGGCTCTGCCAATGCTTGCAGTCTTCAGTTGCCCCTTCTGGAATTCACCCTTGATGGTGTATTTGATTTCTGGTCATGGTTCTTCTAGTTCTCTAGCAAGTTCCCTAGCAAGTTCCCTAGCAATCAAATGTAGCACTCCAAATCGGTTTTGGACATTTCACTTAAGTGTGGCAGGTATGCTTTGCAGATCACATCTTGAAAGCAGGATGGCCTTTGTATCCTTCTTCCGATTGACCTTAATTTTGAAGTAATCAATTATCCATTGCACATTCTGCTCCAGGCCAGCCCTTCACAACTAGAATTGGGCTTTCTCAACTTCTAACACTGAAAATATAGTCAATTTGATTTCTATGTGCCACTTTTGGTGATGTTTTTGTGTTATGGCGTCCTATTGGTTGCTTGAAAAATGGGCTGCTAATAATGAGGTCAATGGATTGACAAAAACGGATAAGTCATTCTACGCAGTCATTTCCACTTCCAAGGCTGTCTGGTCCATTTATTGTGCCTTATTTGGTGTTACTTGACTTGGCTTTCCTATGTCCAACCAGTGGAAGCACTTCCAGTTTGTGTGTTCTCTCAAGTTAGACTAAGATGTGATCATAAAATAGGTCTAGTTTGTCTTCTCGATTGGCATCTGTATTGGGCATCAATTAGGATGATTAACATGTGGATGGGCTGTCCCCGGAAATTGGTTGATAAATGTTTATCATTCATGGCATTAAATCCAAATACAGTATTTACAACGTCCTCCCTTACTGTAAATCCTTTTCTACTGTTCTTCATATCCTGAATTGAAAACTGTTTTCTTCCAAATTAAAAAGTCAATTTTCAGTCCACTTTAATTTACTAATGCCTAAGATGTCAATTTGCATTTGGTCTGTGAGAAATGGGGTTATTGGTTGAGGGAGGTAAAACCTTTCTCAAACATCAACCACAGGCCTTGTCAGAGTGAGGCATTAGCATACCCCAAATTAACATGTTCTCAACCCTCTGGTAGCTTGGCCCAGAACAGTCAGACTTAACTTAGAGGCAATGCGGAAAGTAGTTGTGCAACACTTCAAACAGTAATAAAGTCAAAACCACCACACAAATATTATCCCACACCAGCTTAGAAAAACAGAGCATCATTAAATAAATAAAACAAGACCAAAACAACAAAAATCCAACCAGTAGAACCAAAGTTATGATTTCTTAATTAACGTTTTAGGTGAAAATGGTGCTAAAAAGCACAAAGCGCCAAGTTGGGATATCTGGTTGTGCTGGACCGGGTCAAAGTCATAAGTTTAGGTTGACCGCGATGGAGCACAGGTTAGCTATATTTACCAGGTTAGCCCCACTGAAATTTACCTTCTCAAATCAACCCCAAGGGTCCCTTTCATGGTGTAGGGGGCTGCAAGGAGCAGGGAGAGTGTAGTGGGAGGCTGTCCGCGTATCGTGAAGAACAGGCCAGGCGTCGTGGACGTGTGTGCCGGAGCTTCAGGTTGGTGAGCGGTTGATGTTGTTGTGTGTGGGGTTGGACTGACGGTGCCTCACATTGAATTGTGATGCAAGCGGTGCGATCTCGGAGCGAATGGGTCTAGTCGCGGCCCTAAAGAGCCCAAAAGCTTGATTTTAGCACTCTGAGTCATACCAACGGTCTAGGATCTGAGGGGCACCGCTTGGGGGGTCAGGAACTCACTTTAGCTGGGACCAGTAGCTGGTGCAGCATGTTGGGGAGCATTTTATGTCCCAGAGGCTCAGCTCTTAAGAGTTGGTATCTGTGGTCCAGTATTTATAACCAGTTGTGTCTCTAAAGTGGGAAGAAGCTTGTAGAGGCATGTATTTGAAGTGCACAGGTGTCCTGCCTTCCTGGTCCTGGCTCCAGACTAACTACAGGGGATAAGCAGCCCTATGTCTGGAGACAGGACACAGCCTATTCCAGTGTAAATGGGGCTGGGCCCAGCTCCACCCTTCCATCATGCCGGTGACAGCCCATTCAGTCACACTAAATCTTCCCACTGTGTGTGGCTGTCTATGAAGAATACACAAAGCCCAACTGTCATCTACACCCAACCATGTGATCAAGAGACAGACTGCAGGTACCAAATGACTTAGGCAAGAAAATGCCAACTTTCTAAAAGTGGCATTTTCAGAATTGTAATTTTAAATTCCAATTCCAGAGACACCAAACATGAACTGCTTACCTGTTCCCATTTGGCAATTACAAAATGTAATAAGGTAACTCCAATGTCATCCTATGGGAGAAGGAGGCCTTTCAGTAGTGAAAAACTGTAAAGAGTTTTTCACTACCAGGACATATAAAAGCACATGTCCCACTTTTTAAATACATTGCACCCCGCCGTCTGGGCTGTCCAGGGCCCAACCTAGGGGCAACTTGTATGTATTAAAAAGGAAGGTTTAGGCCTGGCAAAAGGTTTACTTTAGCAGGTAAAAATGGCAGTTTAAAACTGTACACAGACAGGCTGCAATGGCGGGCCTGAGACATTTTTAAAGTGCTACATAGGTGGGGGCACACTCAGTGCTGCAGGCCCACAAGTAGCATTTAATTTACAGGCCCTGGGCACAGGTAGTGCCACTTTACTAGGGATTTAAATATGCCAATTGGGATTAAGCCAATCTGACATGTTTTAAGGCGAGAGCACAAGCACTTTAACACTACTTTGCAGTGGCAAAGTGGTGCACAGAGTCCCAAGACCAACAAACATGAATTCAGCAAAAATAGGAGGAGTGTAGGCAAAAAGTCTGGGAATGACCATGCAGAAAGAGCCAAGTCCAACATTGTCCATTTAATTATTAGGTCCAGTCTTTCTCGGTTCATACTTACACATTCCAAGTTCCAATTTAATACTATCTTTCAGGTTTTCCTTTCATGCATGGAAGCATCAGCAGCTACAGGGCCAAAAGACATTCATCCACCCATGTCATAAATACCAGTGTTAGGTCGAAGAATCATCTGCTCTTCCTCTGTAGCATATTAAGTGCCTCCCTCCTTTAGGGGCCCATCTTATAGCTCAACAATCATTCTAGTTTGTCTTTCTATGTGGTTTGTTTTCTTTGTAAAATATAGAAGTGGTTTACCACTGCCTTCTTCTGCTGAGAGCAAACTGGTGTGTTTGCCCTCACCAGTTAGATGATCATGCACGGCCAACATCAACCTCATATAACCCAATATAGGTGTTAGGTTCACCCTGGAATCTCTGCTAGGACCTGTCTGCCATGAGTGACCAGTCAGGAATTAAACTTATAGCCTCATACTCCCTGCTTCACTGATGCATGCAAGCTCCCTCCATACAAGAAGGCACAGTACCGTGGGGAGTAAGTGAGCTAAAAAATAGCAAATAAAAAATGTATAAGGTAAGATGGCTAAAATAGAATTACATTGAACAATTACAGGCAATGGGAAGATGCACTGCAAGGAAAAAGGCAGTGTGCTGCTTGGAAATACTACCAGTTGTAGTTAAATTAAGACTAAGCAAGGTTTTGAATTAAGCATGCTTGTATTGAAATAGGAGCCAAAATATCTCAAGAGAGTGGTTTGTAGGTTTTACAGAAGTGATCAAAGCTTGATATTGTTCTGATCCACTATTATCAGGGTTATTTAAACTGGTGGTAACTGTGAACACAAATCATGAAACATTAGACAGTAACATGCTGATAAAAGGGCACAACAATGTTAATGTGTTATTCTCTTTATTTTATAGGGTTTTTTTGTCAAGTGCTACAAATCACCCAATTGGCACCCTCGAACCGCACTAAGAGCACATAGCATATGGCTGAAAGGAAGATGTTTGATAAGTTGATGTTTCCCAGATACATCTTCCCTTACAACATCTTATAGTGATACCATTAAAGAATTCATATTGGTGTGAAATGGGAAACAGCCTTTACAACACAGCCTTTACTACGCAGCACCTTTACCAAGTAGACTTTTCAGTGAAAGTAAGTATTTTTAACCTTTTCCATGCTGACTTTTAACACGCAGGTAAGTATGTCTTTTAAAATAAAATCATTTGGGGGCACATGCATCAACAATGCCATTTGCGATTCCTTATTAGCGAAAAATAAGGAATCGCTAATAAGGAATAGCAAAAGGCTATGCATGTAGGAATCGCTATTCAAATAGCGATTCCTTAACTTTCCTTAATTGCTACTAGCAAATTGCGAGTAGCAATTAAGGAATGCCATCCCAAGCATTCCTATGGGCCTCCAGGCCCATAGGAATGAATTGGAGATTGCATGAGCAAATAGCGAGTACCAGTAGGTTCTCGCAAATTGCTCATGCAATTTCAAGGGTGCAAGGGTGTCAAAATGACACCCTATTGCACCCCTGAAATTGATATGAGCACATATGTTGCACACACACATGCTCTAAGGGCATGTGTGTGCGCAACATGAAACTTTGAAAAATGCACAAAAGTGCATTTTTCAAACTTTTACCAAATTACCATGCAGTTCATCTTCATGGTAATTTGCTCCCCCTATTAGCGAATTCGCTAATTTTTTAACTTTCATGCATTGCATTTAAGGAATCCCAAATTGAGATTCCTTAAATTAAGGAATCTCAATTTGGGATTCCTTAAATGCTATCGCTATTTAAGGAATCGCTATTTAAGGATTCCTTAAATAGCGATTTTTGCTTTTGGGTTGATGCATTGAGATTGGGTATTTTTAACTCAATACCGGGAGCTATTAGCGAATCGGTATTTTACCGACTGGATTTTGGCTTGATGCATGAGGCTGTTGGTATGTTATTCAACACAAAAGGAGGTAAAGGAGGTGCAGCAAAGGGAGATATGGGTACATTTAGGGTGTAGTGGTGGGTAGAGATGAAGGGAGGTAACAATAATTTTTGGGGTTAAGGGAGGGAAGAGGTAAAGGGAATTTAACGGATTAAAAAAAAGAAAGGGGTGGTGGTATGTTTCACGTAAAAATATAAAGATATATATATATACATATAAAAAGTATATATAAAATTGGAGCCTGGTGCGCAGTGATCCGATTTTTGGGTAATTATTTGCCTAAAAAAACAGATCTGACATTTAGAAAAGCAAGGTTATGAGCAACAGTCTTATTAAGAACAGCCCAGAACTTAGATCCTCTTCCAACTGACTCACCTCACACAAAGAATTTATCAAATGCCCAACTTGTAAAGCATGCAAATTTGCACGAAACAAGACACGTTATACCAGTCCATTCAAGTCAGACCCTATACCTATTAGTAAAAGACTGACTTGTAATACAGAGTACGCTGTATATGTGCTGGAGTGTCCTTGTGGCTTACGCTACATAGGCAATACCAAACTGCCAGCACACAAGAGGATACTCCAGCACATAAGGGCAATCACCAATAAGGATCAAGCCTACCCAGTGGCTAGGCATTTTGAGAAGATCCACGATGGCAATCCAGCATACCTACAATACTTTGTTATAGACTGCATTCCCACCCCTGAGAAGGGGAGTAAATCGTGAAGCCAAACTTTGTCTTTTAGAATTGAAGTATATACTAGAGCTCGACACTAAGACACCTCTAGGGCTCAATGCGAGTGAAGATTTTTACACTTGCCTATGGTGGGCTAGTTTGGTCATCAGAGTATTGAGTCTATGGTTTGTGGTAGCGCCCGTTTTTCTGCAGAAGCGATAATGCATATGTATATACATTTTAATACTTTCCCTGTTCAATATATACATTTCAAACCCCTCAGTCATAGGATTTTTTACCTACTTCATTAATTTATGGCACTTAGCACTTTTGAACCTATTGGTTGAATTGGGTGACATGTTTTGCACTTTAACACACATTGATTTAAAAAATATATGGAGTGATTGTCAGCCCACTGGGGCTCAATTTTGACGAGCAGCTTACATACAAAGAGCTGATCATCTTGACACCAATATGTGAATGATTTTATCATTGTTACCAAGTGTTTTCTATTTATTTTGAAAGTCACACTTTCTTGACAATCCTTTGTGTTTAACATTTTCCTTACACAGGGTTGTTTTATAATGTGCAATGGAGATCGAGGTATATTTATGACCAGTTCATAGTGTTGTTAATAGTGGGATTTTTAGCTTTTTGCAATTCTTATTTTTGAATGTTTTAAAATATTTTAAATGCCATTAATCAGGTCTCATGTTTACATTTGTATTTATATTTATTTATAGTACATTTATGTATTTAGTGAATCAAATATATGCTTATTTGCACATGGTGAACCTTTTGTTGTAGCGCTCGTAGGAAAGTGAATGCTATTTAGTATTTTTTCCATGTCTATGAAGCATTCACCTGTTTAAACACATAATGTTATGCACTAGCACTTTAAAAAGGGGTCAAACATCAAGCAACGCGTCATGTGATCAAGGCCAGGGTGGGGACGAAACGCGTTATGGCGGAGATGCAGGTCATTTGAATAAACTCCAAGAACTTTGGGTCCACGTTCGTCCTTACCGAGAAGAATTGGATGTTTCTGACGAAGCCAGCAATATAAATAAATATATATATATATATATATATATATATATATATATATATATATATATATATATGAATCCCAGGAATAAGGGGACAGCACACCAGGAAACGGCACAAAAGAACTCTATTTGTGCGCTAGCTTTCTCAAGGACGACGCGTTTCGGCGTTAGCCTTTGTCAAGTAACTTCCTACATCTCAATCTGTCATAGAAATACGTAAACGTGATTCACAAACATAAACAAAATACTGTGATCTCGTATTTCATAGCAATTGGATTACACAATGACGTAAACAATATTGTTTGGAGTAAAGGAATCTAATTGTGTTAAGTGGCCACTGCTACCACTGATGGCACCAGTGTCGCAGGCAAGGGGATTGCTGGAGCAGTAACTTGACGGATTATATATTGAAAAATCAAGATTAACATCTAAGTTCAATCCTTTTTGCGCTTGCCTTGGAGCCCCTGGCGGAGTGGCTGCGGTTGGAACCTTCCATCCGTGGTCTCCGTTGGACCCCCGAGTATGAGGACCGCTTATCCCTATACGCTGATGACATCCTCTTGTACCTAGCTTCCCCACGTAAATCACTGATAGTACTGGTTGATGTTTTGCATTCATTTGGTCGTAACTCCGGCCTTGTCATCAACTGGGCTAAATCGTGCGTCTATGTTCTCTCTGGGGAGGCTCCTATTCTCCCGCGGGGCTGTCCGATCCAGATCGCCCCGCGGGGATTTCGGTACCTGGGTGTCTTCATTACTCTGGACCCGGAGGCCCGGTATGATCGGAACTTGCTTCCCCCCCTCCAGCGCCTGAAGGAAGATGTCACGCGCTGGCGGCGCTTGCCGCTTTCGCCGCTCGGCCGGGCGGCATTGTTTAAGATGATGTCTCTGCCGCGTTTCCTGTACGCTTTGCAGAATACTATGGACCTCGTCCCAGCGCGCTACTTCCGTGAGGTGGAGAGTTTGCAGCGCCGCCTGTTCTGGGACGGGAGGCCGCGTATCGCCCTGGCGAAGCTGATGCTCCCATGGTATGACGGAGGGATTGCCCTCCCGGATATCAAACGGTACTATTGGGCCTCCCAGCTGGCTGCGATTAATCACGGCCTGTACGGGCCCGCCTTAAACCCGGCATTCGAAATGGATAAGATACTACTCCTGGGTGGGGACTATAATCGAGCGCTCTACTCCAGCGCGCCCGACGCTCGGCTGACCGGCCCCACGCGTGTCATGGTGCGAGTGTGGCACGCGGCTAATGTGGCGATGGGGTGGAAGGACCGTCTGACCCGGGCATCACCACTATACGCGTCCGAGCAGTTGGGCTCCCTGTGGACCTCGAAGGGCTTCGAGAAGTGGGACATGATAGGCATCAGCAAAGTGGGGGATCTCTGGACGAGGGGAGGATTTGAAACGTTCGAGATGCTGCAGACGGAATTCCAGTTGCATGACAGGGAGTACTTTCGGTATTTGCAGATCCGCCATGCACTGGGCTCCGTCTTCCCGGACGTTGCATCCATCCCGGAGCATTCCCCCCTGGAGGATAGAGTGCTGGATGGACACGTTCCGGACAGCACGATCTCACTGATCTACAAAAAACTGATCAATGACCGCTCGGGATTGCTGACTGCCCTTCGTGAGGCTTGGGTTGCCGATGGACTGGAGCTGGACGACGAGGACTGGGCCTCTGCGGTGGCCTCCCCGAAAGAGGTGGCCATACCGGCCCGCCTTCGCTTCGTCCAGCTCAAGATACTCCACAGAGTATACATGACGGGGCCAAGGCTCCTGCATATGGGCTATGCTGTGGACGGGTTGTGTAAGCGTGGGTGTGGCGCTTTGGGGACCTTTCTGCATATATTGTGGGAATGCCCGGAGGTGGAGCGATTCTGGCGTGGTGTGCATGAGGTCCTGCGTGTGGTTACGCATGTGGTGCTGCTACCCGAAGCGAGGAGATGCCTGTTGAATGTGTGGGAACCTACCGACTACTCGGCGCCACAGACGTGGTGGGTGACTCTGGGATATATGGTGGCCAAGCGTGATATTGCTCAACTGTGGGGATCCCAGAGGTCCCCGACTGTCTCGGCCTGGAAGGAACATATGGATTGGTGCATGTTTCGGGAAAAGGTGGTGTATGTGGCGAGAGGTAAGCCTGGGACATGGGTGAAAGTATGGGGCCCCTGGAACGCCTACCGCGGGGGAATCTGTGCTCCGCCGTTATTGCCCGATCCGTCGCCGGCCCCATCCCCTTACCCGACCCATCTTCCTTGTTCCGGGCATTGAGTTTACCCAGCCCTAGTCCTGATCTCTTCCCCTTCTTGATACTCCTATGGACTGGTAGGGTCCTCCTCTCAGGGGAGCACATGCTGCTATTTCTGATTGTGGATTGCCTTGTGGGTTTGTTTTTCTGGTTGTTCTTTCAGTTTAAAATGAAACCGTACAGTGGGGTCCGGATGGTGTGGCTATCAACGCTGCTAACTCCTGTGCATCTTCCTCAGCCGCAACACACGCTCTACAATGTGTATCATATGCTCCTTTTGTCTGCTAGCGGCCGGCCGGAAGGTTGTAGGCCCATCTTTGTATATTTTTTGAGTTTTGTAATAAACGGTTTAAAAAAAAAAAAAAAAAAAAATCTAAGTTCAAACCACGCTCAGTCTTTGTACCCATCATGCCAAGGGATGCTATAGATGTATACCACGAACAAATAATCATGGGTCTAAAAAATCTGAACCTAAAGATCAACAAACCAAACAAAAAGCACAGCAAAACCAAGATGAAAAAACACAACATCAAATACAATCAACTCATGAAGAAGCTGTCCAGTAATCAAGATATTGTTATAATAAATGCCGACAAGGGCGGAAATTTAGTAATCTGGTCCAAGGAAGACTACAATGCAGAAGCCCTTAGCCAACTTACGGATACACAATGCTATCGGAGAAGTGATCCTCTAAAACTCAAATTGACTTATGAGAGCTACTACAGCAAACTTATGGCTTGGAGAAGCATGGGGCTGATAAACAAAGATGAATATGGTTTCTTGCGAAATAATACACCCACAACTCCAGAAATCTATTTCATACCAAAATTACACAAAAACCCAAACAAACCACCAGGTCGCCCCATTATTTCGGTGAGGAACAGCCTAACTGAAAACACGTCTCAATATATTGACTATTTCCTGCAGGAATATGTACAGGCACTTCCCTCATATCTTAGAGACACTGGCGATTTTCTAACCAAAATCTACAACTTCAAGTGGAAAGAAGGATACCTATTAATAACCATGGATATCACAGCTTTGTATACGAGCATCAATCAGTTGGACGGTCTCAAAGCAGTCCAATACTACCTTGACAAAAGAGCACCTATCCACAAAGCCCATAGCAAGATGCTTATCGACATGATTGACTTTTGTCTACACAATAACTTATTCCTATTTCAGAACTGTGTCTATCAGCAACTAAGAGGTGTGGCGATGGGCGCAAGCTTTTCACCAAGCTACGCCTGCCTCCACATGGGGTGGTGGGAAGAATTGGTCCTACACAGAAACTATTCGGACATTCTTAACAACAACGTAAAATGTTGGTGGCGCTACATTGATGATTTGTTTTTAATATGGGATGGAACCGAGTTGGAGGCAAAAACATTTGTTGACAAGCTCAATACAAACAACATCAATTTGAATTTCACATACGAAATCAGTGCTTCTAAAGTCACTTTTTTAGATGTTGAAATTTATATACATAATTGTAGTATTGAAACCAAAATCCACCGCAAACCCACGGCAGTCAACTCAGTCCTCCACGCAACCAGTTTACATCCCAAACATTTGGATCAGAGCATTCCTTATGGCGAAATGATTCGGCTAAAGAGAATTTGTAGCACCGAGGAGGAACTACTAAAAGCCCAGCATAATAGCCGTACAAGGTTCCTCCAACGAGGCTACTCCAAAAAATGCATTGAAGCAGCCATCTCTAAATGCGCCACGTTAGACAGAGCATCTCTCCTTAAAATACACTCTAACGAATCACCAAAACTTACACCAAACACCACACTCAGCCCCAAGAAAGATGAATTCCGGATGATATTGGGTTTCAGTAGACAAAATCTAGAAATAAACAGAATTGTACAGAGTAGTTGGCCTCTAATTAGAAATGACCCCATCTTAGGCCCTGCTGTACCTGCAAAATTGTCTATAACCAACAGAAGGGCACCCAACATGCGCGACAAACTAGTGCAGAATAATCCAACTGCAAAACCTAAGGGTAACTGGCTTAGTCAGCGCAAGGGCTTTTTTAAATGCAGCAGTTGCAAAGCCTGCCAATGTGGGATTAACACACTAACATATAATATAGTGACCGAGATCAAATTATCAATAAAGCCCTTTCCTGCAAAACTGAATATGTAGATTACATCCTGGAGTGCCCTTGCAAGCTGAGATACGTGGGAAGTACCAAGCTGCAGGGGCACAAAAGGATACTACAACACATTCGAGCAATATCCAACAAAGACCCTACATATCCGGTGGCTCGCCATTTTGCTGAACATCACCACTCAAATCCCAAACTTCTTAAATACTATATAATTGACTGTGTGCCATTCAACAAACGCGGTGGCAACAGAGAGAAGATTCTTAGACAAATGGAGACTCGTTTTATTTTAGAACTAGACTCCAAAAGCCCTAATGGCCTCAACGCAACAGAAGACATGTATACCTATCTCTAAAAGAGTTACTAATAATTAAAACTATATGCTAGCACCCTAAAACCACATGACTTTACCGCCTCTCATGAATCTTTCCAATACAATACACCATTGGCTTACAACAGACACTTCCTGTTGAATCTTAATCTACCTCATTCTTGTCATACACAAATTCCATATAGGACGCACTCAATCAAGACAAGGTAGCAATGAGCGGTCTCACTACCCAAAGAAGTCCCCTTCCAATCAGGATATCGTACACATATATCCTGTTTTTAACATACACACACTATTCTTATGGTCTTTTTTCAGGTGTATTTTAAAATCATCAATTTTTGTAAAAGGCTTTTTTCAATAATTAAGATGATTTACACCTAGTTTGCACATATCTTTTACACAACTCTTTATCACTTTTATCGTGCACTAGGGGTTAGACAACATGTCACAAAGTAAAAACACACAAGCATTACTCATTATCATGAAATTCACACATTCGGAGATAATAAGACACCGACATGGTATTTAAATTGGAATTGTGTATCCAGCAATACTTGGATTTCCAAACAAACTTGTAAACAATATGTACAGAGTTTTATCCATTTTTTACCTTTTTAATTGTCTCTCTTATTTTAACAAACCTAAAAACTCGGTTTTAAAAATATTTATATGTGTGATAAATGTAATCTATACATATCTATCTATTTATTTATTTATTTATTTATTTATGTATTTAATATATTTATTAATGAGATGCTTGATAACATATGTAATCTATTGCTGTTTGCACACATACACGGTTGTGTATTCAAGATTTTCACCTGTGGCCGCGGTATTTTACCAAGATGTTTGTCAACCAACCCCGAATGAAATTTGTAAACAGGCACTGAGAGCACTGTCACTTTAACACAGACCGGAAGTTGTAACTATGCAAAAAAAAGAAAAAAATGTATTTAAACGAGCAGGTGACTTCATGGCGTGTCATGTGATCAAGGCTCCACGGAGTCGAAACGCGTCATGGCTGGCATACCTTGAGTGCATAAACAACTATCGTATGCATCGAATTGTGGTCCGTGCTCCTTTCTGTGGATTTACAGGCGCTTTCCAAGGCGTAGGCGAAGGAGTGCTTTGGATATATATATATATATATATATATATATATATATATATATATATATATATATATATATATATATATATATATATATATATATATATATATATATATATACATAAATATATATATATACATGTCAAACATAGATTACCCCTTGCTTGAAGACGCACTCAATGATCAAGGCAGGACCCCATCATTTGTAATACAGTCCTTTCATTTTAATTACGAACCGGAATTCATTTCCAAAGTTTGTGAAAAAGTCCTACGCCTTTCGGAGCTGCTTGCTCCTTGTTCACGGGCTAGCACCTCCGGTTTTTGGCAGTTTTACGAGGCATTTACAAGTCACCACATTTAAATACCAAATTAACCGCCCCCTGGTGGGCTGGCTCCAGTGCATCAACAACAGGCATCCTGGGACTTGTAGTGCTCGCCATACTCCTGCACCCTTCAGTGGGTTCTGCCATCCCCAGTTAATTAGTGCGCAAATGTTATTACTCTCCAGTGGGTCTTCAGAGAGGAATCCGGTTCCAAATACCGCTGAACCTCGTCATTCCGCTATTTGCGTAGAACCCAGTATCTCGCAGCAGACCATATACTTTCCATGGCGGTGCGGACTTCACGACCTAGGCTGGCCGTTTTAAATGTCAAACATAGATTGCCCCTTCCTTGGAGACGCACTCAATGATCAAGGCAGGACCCCATCATTTGTAACAGAGTCCTTTTATTTGAATTGCGAACCGGCATTCATTTCCAAAGCTTGTGAAAAAGCCCTACGTGTTTATATATATATAAATAAATGTGTGCACACAGTTAGTGAATAAAATCAAAATACCGACGAGAGAGAGTATGGGAATTTCTAGGTTTACCGTTAGCCAAGACCATTTTATTTTCCTAAAATATATGTATAATATACTTACATAAAGGGGTTGTTCTTGTGCCATTCACAATTTGCTTCCGCCCACTACAGCATACAGCATGGGGCAATGAGTCAGCTTACTTCAGCCAGTGGTCGAGTGACTGCATTTAGCCCTTTCACAGAGTTCACATCTGCACACAAGGTAGTTCCTTTCACTCTCAGTATTTTAATTTTTACTTCATTATTACTTTAGTGTTGCCTTTGTTTGTAGTGCTACCAGATGAGAACACGTCACATTCGATCTGCATCAGTTCCTATTAATGCTGTTGCAAATTCCTTTAGAATTGGCCTTTGTTTATTTCTCTGACTGCTGCTTTTTCACACAATATCAGCAGCTTGCATAAATTCTGAATATAAGTTCACAAAGGTGCTCTATCTTTGCAACCCTGTCTCTTTTTTTATTTCTTGCTTGCTTTCTTTGTTTCTTTGTTTCTTACTTCCTTCCATTCTTTCTTTCTTTTATTTCTTTACTTCCTACTCGTCCACTATGAGATGCGCCAGCAGAGTTGCGACGCATCTGCCCACCTGTGCGCCACTATTGATGCGCCACATTTACAATGCGGCGCACCGTGGCACTCGGATGGGCAGATGCGTGACGCATCTCCTGTCAGAAAGGCAGCGCATTGCTGGAGTTGCGTCGCAAGCGCGACGCAGCTCCAGCAAGTCTCGGGGGTGCCCTATCCCTTACATGCTGCGTCAATCCTTACGCCTGCTTCAAGCAGGCGCAGGGTTTTGACGCAGTATGGCCTTAAAAGTGATGAATGAAATCTTGTAGATTTCACTCAGCCACTTTTAGGAGGCGTTCCTGCATCGGAACGCCCCCCCCCTGCTCCAGAACGCCTACATGTGGCGCAGGGCTTTACAACGTGACGCATCTACCAGATGCGTCACGTTGTAAATACCCCGCAGCATGGCGCAGGATTTGCGCCGCCGCTGCGTCACAAAAGTGACGCAACGGCGGCGTAAATGAGGCGCAAGGGGCTCATAAATCTGCCCCGGAGTTTTTGGGTTTTATAAGCGCTGCGTGTCACTTTTCGATAATTCAGAGCACTACCAGTGAGCAAAAGAAACAAGCATTTGCAATGCAATAGGTCTCGCATTTACGCGAGTTTAAGCTATTGGTATTGTAAATGACAATGCCTTATATTTATGTTTCAAAAACAAACAAAAAAGGCGTTGTCATTTGCAATGTCAATAGCTCAAACTTGCGTAAATGCGAGACCTATTGCATTGCAAATGCTTGTTTAGTCTGTCGCGGCAGAAGAGCAGAAATAATTCTGCCCCCTCCCCTTCTCAGTGCATTGTGCTGTGTGGGCCAGTAGTTACTGTGGTCGGTTATATGGCTCAGCGAGTTAAACTGTCGCCGTGGGCATTTGCTGTAACCTTCAGGTCACAAGTTCAACGTCATATCACAATGCCTTTCTGAATTCGGTCTAACACCAGACAATAACAGCGCTTGGAAGCAGTGATATATTTTATTACCATGTACCTAAAATGATCGCAACCTTTGGCTTGAACCTTTTGAGGCTATCAGCAGTGAGCCAAAAATGTACCTGTGAGGCTCAGAGCAGAACCTGATTTTTCGGGTTGATATATTCATGTTATAAATTGGGCATTGGTGGTTTCGTCATCTCGAGGGAAACCAAGAGTAAAATTCTAAGAGCATTGTGAACTGGTTTTGGATAATAAATTCTAAAACAGGCATCTGCAATCTAACTCGCCTAAGCGGTATAGCTCCTTGGGGTACATATTGTCTTGTGAACAGTTTATTTTTATGGCGGGTCCAATGTTCTCTTCGCCAAATATAGAGAGAATACCATGTGAAGTTGGTGGTTCTCCGCTCAGAAAACGAAGCCTGGACATTATCAGCACCTCCAGATGAACGGTATTCTAAGAAGGGCAGAGTTTCCGCTGTGCTCTGCAAGTGTGAGTGTTTAAGGGTGCGTTGCACGCGCAAAGACTGGCAAACAGTTCCTGCGACAGTCTTGAACCCCAGGAGGGCAGCAACACGCACTCACGCATGCACGCGCCCGAAAGGAGCTAATCATTCAATGCCGGTTCAGGGACTGAGGTGGGACCCAAAACCAAAGCAAACTCAAACATAAAGAAAAGCTGGGTGGAAAATCATCTACAAAAATGTAAGATGCTAATGTAAAGCCAACGTGAGCCAAGGGCGAGGAACAAACAAGAGGCTACTGAAAATAATGTGGTCCTGGGAGTGTCCAGAAAACCTATGTCCTCGTCATGTCAGGAAGCTTGAAGTCACCTGCAAGGGCAGTGGTGACCCCAGCATCTGCAAGGGCAGAGCACAAGGTGCTAGGCATGCCATCCATGATTGGGCACTTGGAGCACTGCGTCCGAAGCGTTGTTCTTGCAGGTGGTGGCTTAACGGGGTGATTGACCGGACAAAACTCATAACAGAGTGTTGAAAAAATGTACGCCTGTCGTTGACATCATCTGGTAAGCGGGTATATCACCACTTGTTCGAAAAGAAGTGGTTTTCAAAGGCTTTGTTACCACTGTCTTACTTTTAAGGCATTCCTGCCTCCTATGGTTCTGCACGTGAGAAAAGCTAAGTTGTCTGTGTGAGCGCAGCGGTCACAGGAGAATCTCTAGGAATTTGAAAACGAAAAGACAAAAAAATAGAAACAAGCATCTATTTGTTTACTTTTGCTATAATCGATTATAGCAAAAGCGCCTTCATGAAGTACCCGTGACGGAGAGATATGGCGGCTGCGCGCGTTCACGCGCACATGCACGCAGGCTTTAGGCCAGCGGCTGCAGCACTTTGAAAATCCCCTTACAAAAATTCGAGCAACAGCGCATGCGCTGTTCTAGGCTCGACCTAAATAGGGGCATATTATCAAGCACGGCGTTACAATTATCGCCGCTTTAGCGGCAGAAAACTGCCGCTAAAGCGGAGATAATGGGCTTGATAAAATGCCGCAGAGAATTCCAATAGACACCCATGTTGACACCAGAACCTGGGCTTCTATGGTAATTCTCTGCGGCATATTATCAAGTCCATTATCGCCGCTTTAGCGGCAGTTTTCTGCCGCTAAAGCGGCAATAATTGTAACGCCGTTTCTTGATAATATGCCCCAAAATGCTAATGTTTCGGTCCCTATTGAGAATTGAACTTGTAAGTACTTTCACCTTATTGTGTAAGCTTCTACAACACATAATGAACTGATTTTGGTGTTAAATGTCATAATATACAAAGTCCATGCTTCTCTGTACTTAAAATATATAGTTTTTTGCCAGGCGTTAGGAGCTGGTTTTCCCAATCCATCATTCTGAAGATGAGTCTCATATTAAAATCACTATTTATGTGTTAGATCAGCACCAAATGATAATTGTATTTTAGAGTCTGTTAGAAATGGAGTTCCTGGTTGGCTAAGCTATGCACCTAAGCTAGGAAGAACCCACCACTCCAGTCAGGGCAAGTCAGTTATACACCAAAGATAACTTGTGCTCACCATCTGGTAGCTTGGCGCAGAGCAGGCAGGCAGGCTTATCTTCAGGGGCAATGTATAAAGCGTTTGTGAAAACACACTCACACAGACACACAATGAATACACCACAAAAGAGACTCCATAAAGGATTATATAAAAATATATAAATTATATTGTACATAACACCAGACCAAAATGACATAAATTATAAATACTGTGCACACTATGGTTTACTCAGATAGTACTCGTTATCCTGAACAAGGCAAAACTAAAAATGGTGTACATCGTATTATTAGTGCATGTATTGCAAGTTAGATTAGTAACAAGCACATGAATCACAATGTGAACCCATAAATACATAGGGCAAGTGCACCTGCGCTCCTACTACACTTTATGTGGGAATGAGGCACCAAAACGTAGGGCATAGAAGTATCTGAAAGCTAACTACCTTTAATATGGTAATCCAGGCAAGTGTCTAAATAAGGCAGGTGCCTAGCGGCAATCGGAGGCCTCTGCTAAGGTTTCACCTCTTAATGCCACAGAAGAACCAGTGCCCCCAAGATACATTCCAAAAAGGGGGTGGGGGGCCAACACACTGTAAAATCCAGCGGGGAGACCTTGCTTGGTCTCCCATGTTCAGAGTAGCTAGATGCAGCTGCCTGCAAACACATGGTGCAGCCACCGTAAACACAGAACAGCCCCTTTCAGCCTGGACACCTCCAAGGTTGCTTCTGACCTGGGCGTCTGTGGGGTACCGGGGATCATCTGTGTGTGGATCTGTGAGCCTCTGTGGCTTTTAGAAGCGAGACCCATGACGCCCAAACCCAGACTACCAATGGGGGAGTGGATCCCTGTACTCTGATGACACAAGGCTTCTCCTTGTTGCCTCTGGTATGCTGCGTTTGTGAAAAGGTGGCTCAGCCTGCATTGCCCATGCAGCCTGAGTACCATGGAGGGGAGAAAGTCAACTCTTTGACGGGGCAACGTCTGGATACCCCAGGAAGTGCCTCCCTTTGTGCAGCACAGGGGATCAGCCACGCACTAATCAAAGCAACATGGAGCAATAATCAGCGCTCACCACGTGCTAGTTTGTGGTTTCAGATTTGCCCACAAGGAAGCGCTCACCACACACTTAGTACAAAGCCAGGGGTCTTCAATTACAGCTCCTAGTGAGAGCACGCTGCTGCAGGACTCAAAGAGACAGAGTCCCACAGCAGAGGTGCTTAAGGTGCAATCTTTGATGACCCTGAGATGGCAAAAATAGGGGGCCAGCCAACAAGCTCTTGGAGAACACTTGGGGCACAAAGAGAGTAGCAGTCAGGCAGGCCAGCACAAAAGTGCAGTTGCAGAGTGGCAGTCCCTCCATCAGCCCAGCTGGAAACAGATCAGTACAACAAAGCAAGTAGTCCAAATGGCATTTCCGCCAGACAGCACAGCAGTCCTCTACAAAATGTGTAAATTGTAGAGCCAGCAGCGTCTGGTTACAAGCCCCATCCAGTGTCTAAAAACAGGGGGTCAGAGCCCCAACTTATCCTCAAAAATGTCTT
Source organism: Triturus cristatus (assembly GCF_964204655.1). Taxonomy (NCBI): domain Eukaryota; kingdom Metazoa; phylum Chordata; class Amphibia; order Caudata; family Salamandridae; genus Triturus; species Triturus cristatus. The sequence goes on from NC_140591.1 coordinate 1,532,544,928, forward strand.
TGATGAAGGGGTTACTTCACAGGAACCCTTAGAAGTGTTTAACAATCCCTTTCAGCCCAGCCCTGGCTCCAGACGATCAGTAGGAGGGAAATCATCCCTTTGTGTGAGGGTTGGACACAGCCTATGCAAATGTTTAGTGTGAACCACCTCTCCCTCTCCCAGTCCAGGACAATTATCAGTATGCAGATGTAACCCCTGTCACACCCAGCCCTTCCTATGTTGTGGCTGTCTAGAGAGAATGCACAAAGTATAGCTGTCACCCAGCCCAGACGTATATTGGAGTCAGGCTGCAAAACACAAAGGGGCATATTCTCAAGGAGCTATCGCCGAGTTAACGACACTCTATCGCAGTCAAAGTGGTGATAAATGTATCGCACCATTCTCAAGCTGGTGCTAACAGCCGATAACACTAGTTAACCCGCGATAGCAGCCGCAAAGAACATCGCCACAGATGACTCGCAACATCGCAACTATTGCTAATGAGATGCAGAGTAGGTGTTCCCGTGCCAAAATCCGCGACAACACCACTCCGCAACATTCTCAATGACCGGACAGATCAGCGATACGAACTCAAAACAGGTGATAAGGCGCGTTAGCAGCAGGAAATTAACACCTGCTCTGACCTGGTGTAAAGTCGGAGGGCAGCCGGCACCACAAAAGGGAGCCCAGTCCACAGCCACACCTGAAGAACAACAGATGCCATGGAGCCAATGAACATGCAGACTGGACACCCAAGAGGACCACCCCCCTGGACACCCACCGCCCCCCACGGACCAACACTGAGGCAGCGCAGACAAAGATAGCGACCTTCCGAAAATGCACCAACCTCACTGACCCAACACCAAAGAATGTCATTGACCACTGCATGCTCAAAGGGACAACCCTCCTCCGCATCCTGACCACCATTGCCCACAGGCTGACGGTACCAACACAACGGGACAACCAATATCCCACCTCAGACAAAGGTGCTGGCCGTGCTGTACTTGTTGGCCTCTGGTACCCTCCAACCGACATCCACTTGAGACGGAGGAGTCACACAGCCAGGACAATACAAGTCCCTCACAACGGTCATGGATGACACCATCAGCTTGGTACCCCACTATCTATACTTCCCACACACTGCACAGGAACAGCCGGAGACCAAGCAAGGCGTGTATGCCACAGCTGGCTTCCGGCACGTGTCGGGGGCAATTGACTGCACACATGTCCTACTAGTGGCCCCTGGCAACACTGCACACAATAAGCACAACAGAAAGCGCACGTATCCTACCAATGTGCAGGCAATAGTGGACCACAGGGGAATCGCCGCCAACACCACCGCCAACCACCTAGGCAGTGTGCATGATTACCACAACTTCCGACAGTCCATCATCAACCTGCGCCACCAGGATGGCACCTACGGAAAGGCACTGCTCGTTGGCCAATGCCAAATGCACACACCACACACCTCAACTCCACAATCATGCAACACACAACACAGGAAATGCACACGTCACAAGCTCACATACAACATGCACACCCACTAGACACGACAGCACAACTCACTATGGGAACCTGGGCCAGCCATGTACATTAGCCATCAACGGAATGACACATCGGCCACACAATAGCAGAATGTTGGAAGAGGTGGGGACCAGGCATTTGCAAAGGATGCAAGTGACCCATGAATGAGACTGTACACAATGCCAAGTGTGGCGTGGATGTGCTAGACAGACTGCAGTATGTAGACCACGCACCTTTCCATGCCAACACACACCACTGGTGTCTGGAGTGCAATGGACAGTGGACGCAACCATGTCACCCCAGCCATTGGGGACGATCGCAGAAATGGAACTTGTTACGTCCCCCCCATAAGCGTGAGCGGAGTGGGCTGGCCCGGCGTACGCCAGGCCATCGTAGGGGTGTGAATAAAAGGCATGTAACTCTGGGTGTGGTCCTCTTCCAGATTGCCCAACGTCTCTGCCAGGGCGGCGCCTCTCCCTGCCATGAGGCTGAGGCAGTGAGCGGTGTTGCCAGCGATCCTGTGCACCTGCTGCACCCCGGGACACTGGTCCCCAAACCAGTACTGCCTCAATGCCCACCTGCCGACACCGGGGTGTGTCAAAGAGGGCCCACCACATGCCGGTGCAAGCTCCTGGCCCGAGGCCCAGGACATCGGCAGACTCCTCGGACCATCACGGCCTCCCCGACACAGGCCGCGGAACTCCTTTATCGTTGACGTACTTCACCAGCATACACAGCGGACAAGTAGGACACACATTTGGAACTGAGTCTTGATTACACCATGGCAGAGTACATGATTTAAGGCTGAGTACATGTCACCATACTCTCTCCGATGTGGTGCCACCAAGTCTGTGCATAGGATGCACACCAAACGTGTCTGTGGGCCCTTGCTGACTCCGGCCTTCGGTCTGCACTGCGGTCCTGCAGGCCTCACACCAATCCAATGCAGTCCATCACAGGCAGGACATGGCCTCCACGCCAGCTGCACACCCACTCAACTCTAGTGCCACTACCTATGTCAGCCATAAATCTAATACAAATGTCATTCCAACGTCGTGTGTGAGAGATCCAGGAGGAGATGGCTGGACAGGGGTTGGCCCGCACTGACCTCTTCCTCTGGCGGACACTGCGGCCAACTAGGTCACACATTTGGAACTGAGTCTTGATTACACCATGGCAGAGCACGTTCATTATGGCTGAGTGTATGCCACTATACACCCTTCGATGTGGTGCCACCAGGTCTTAGTGGTATATCACAGCTGCAAGATTCTGTGGGCCCACGTGGACTACTGCTCTCGGCCTACGCAGCGCTCGAGTAGATCACAGAATTGGAACTGAAAATCGATTATTCAAAGGCAGAGTACATATCATTGCACACAAGGAGAGGCGTAAGAGGATGACGCATTGCATTAGGGAGGAAAAATGGATCGTCGTTACGGAGATGATCGAACACTACCGACAACTGCCCTGGTGTCACTAACTCTGTGCATCGTGAGCCTACGACACGTGGCTGTGGCCCACTGCTGACCACTGCCTCCGGCCTACACTGCGGTCCAGTAGGTCACAGAGTCTTGATTTGGCAATGCCGGAGTTCATATCAGTGTACCGGCATCATCGCAGACTGCATCCCGTCTCAGCCCCGGAGCCACTAAGTCTGTTCCCCAACATTCATGGACACTCTCTGGTTGTGTCTATGGACTAGGGGGCAGTGTTCATCCTCATGCAGCTGATCCCGAATTAGTGTGGTAACGAGGCTCTCGCTGTCTACTCCTCCATTTGCTGCTTCCGGATAGCTTCTGCCTTCTACATCATGCCCTGGAGGACACCTTCTACTGTCCCCCCAACCCTCCGCCACATTCGCTTTCGACACCGACGAGAACCCGCTCAGTCTGCGTGGCCCTACCTCAGTGGACCGCAAGTCACCGTCCCATGGCAGTGTGCCTGTGCCGGCCACTGTGCATCCGGGGCCACTAACTGTGTGCAGCTCAAGTCAGGAACCCTGTCTGAATGAATATTGGATGACCTCTGTGACAGTGGTCTTGGGGTCATCAACGCCATGTGCATGTGGCCCTGCACTGTCCGCTGCCTCTGGACTCAACTGTGGTCCACCAGAGCTCACACATCTAATCGAGTCCTGACTGGCCCGGACGTCGCATCACCACAGGAGGCACGCGCCACCATCGCCAGGGCCAACTCCAACCACCATCTGCCAGAGTCGTAACAGTGGTACTGGCAGACTAACGGAGTGGCTCAGACCTGTCGTGGCTGCCATCATCTGCCTGATCCCCTGCCCAGCACTCCAGGTGCCACTGACTCAGTGCACCGCAACCCCTGGACCGTTACTGATTGAGTTTTGTGCTGTGCAGATGTTGCACAGCATTGTCACCTCAGGCAGTGTGGGAGACCTGGGACATTGATGAGGAGGTTGATGCAGGTCTAACACACCCCACTGCATCTGCATTAGGAATATCCCGAATGGACACAATCCTAGACATTTTCTTCACATGAGCGCGCTCAGCTCTAGTGCCCCAACCTCAGTGAACTGAAACTCACGGACACTTCTGTTTGTTTGTTGGGTGACCTCTGTACTTGCTCCAGCTCCCTCCATGTTGCTCAGCAGTTGACTCAGTTATGCAGGTGTTTTCTGTTTCCATTGCACTGGTGTCCACTGTTCAAGTTGTTGCCAGCACCAAGCACTCCCTGCCGGCTGGCTTGTACTCACCCCACACACATCCAGCACAGGCGTCACTGTACATGTGGCCCTGCCAATAAAGGGGCCGGGTGCACGTGCCCATAGCCAGTTCAACTTGATAACTGCGTCTGTCCCTGTGGTCTTGTTGTATGCATGAGGGCCTTGGGCCCTACGAAATGACATTGTGTTGTGTACAGCGGATGCAGACATGTCACCGCAGGCAGCGGGTTAGAGCTTGGACATGTCGCTTTATCGTCACCCACTCAATTCGTAAGGGGAGTGGACTGGGCCGTCGTATGCAGAGCCAACGTGGGTGTGTGACTGATATGTGCGTGCCCCTGGGCGTGGTTCTGTACTGGAAATGTGCATCTGCATGTGTCTCTATGGCAGTGTGGGTCTCCTTTGTGGAGTGTCGGTGGTCCCTGAAGGGTGATAGACACCCACATATGTGATCTAGTTCGCCTTCCATGGGTTCAGACCACACCTGCACCTGTTCGGCCACCTCCTTTTGGTGTTCTGACACCTGGCATTGGGGTGCCATGTGTGGGTCGGTGAAGTGTTGTGAGCCTGCAGTGCTTGCGGGTTATTCATGCTGTGTGGTCTGTTGCAGGGGCTGGGTTCTCCTCTAAGTAGCTTGGCTGCCCTGGTCCTGGTGGTGGGTTGCGTGGGATGTCCATGGGTTGTTGTAGGGCGTCGGTGTCAAAGGTGTGGTGGTCCTCTCCGGCATCACTGATGTGTGGTCTTCTTTGCTCTGTTGGTGGTGTTGTGTGCCCCTCTGCAATGTGAAGGGGAGATGCATGTTGACATTGTGTTGACATGCATGTTGGTGCATTGTTCTTGTGTACATGCAGACTGTGTACATTGTGACTGTTTTGGAGGTGCAGGATTTGGATGCGGGACAGTGTACATTTGGACTACATGACGGATGTGAGGTTGTACGCGTACATTTCCATTTTACAGTTTCCAACTCTGTCAGATATAGTAGGCCTCTTTCTGCGTGTGTGCGGAGCCAGTTGTGTCCTCTGTTCTGCCGTGTCGGGGTTGCACATTGTACCACATTGTCGTCAATGTGGATGGGCTTTCATTGCAATGTGTGTGCGCTGCAGTGTGCCACGGGGATGAGGGACATGATCCAGGTTCATCGTGGGTGTGCGGTGTGCTATGCATCGTTGTGCATGTGTGCCATTGTGCTCATCTCCCCTGTCCCCCAGTCCCTGGTCTTTACTCACCCTGTTGATGTTGTGTCAGGTCCTCCCGAGCTGTGTCTGCACTCTCGACTCCTTGCACCGTCTCCATACTGGTGACTGTGGCCTCCGTTTCTTCCAGCTCCTCCTGTTGCGCAGGAATCCCACCTTCTATCGCCGTTGCTGCTTTCCTGTTGGCAGCGTCTTTGTGCCTGGTTTAGATTTTCACATCATGCCAGCGCCTCTTGGCCTCCTCGACACTCCGACTGCATTACCGGTGGTCTAATGGGGGGACAGTTGATGGTTGTGTTCTGTCACCTCCGTGACGCTGATCTGGTTTTGCTGCGGCCTGCACCCCGTCTTCCTCTCCCTCTTCTCCTTGGCCTTCCCCAAGCCCGTTGTTCCTTGCTGGTGGTCTGTGGGGGTTGTGGGGTTCGCATTGGCCTCTGCGCTTAGTCAGGGTGCATCCATGTTGATACGCACTTTGGATTGTTTCTGGTGTGTTGTTTCTGTAGCATTTAAGGTGCATTTTCCCACATGATGCGTGTGAATTGCAGGCCTGTCGCTGGTTTTTGCAGCATTTTGTATCGCGATTGTCCTCATCACAGCTTTTTTTGCGTTCGTGTTTTGCATTTTTGCGGCACGGTGTTGTTTTTAACGCGCCCATTTGATGTGTAATCTGGTGTCTATCGCATGGTACCGCCGTGTTGTGAATACTTAGTTAACACAGCGTAATTTTCCCGTGATAGACTGCGATGTTGAGAGTTGCGTTAAGTTACTTTTGCGGTAGTTATCACACGTTCTTGAGAATATACCCCAAACTGTCAAAAACACAGAGAAATGGGCATTTTTTAAAAGTGACATTTCTAGAATAGTAATGTAAAATCCAACTACAACAATAAGTAGGATTTATCACCACTTTTCTAAACATACAAAACATGGCAACGCCACTCCTTTCTGATCATGAATTACCACTTAAACGTATATAATGGAATTCCCAATGCTAGCCTATGAGAGGAATAAGCTTCGCAGCAGTGAAAAACAAAATAGGATGGTTGTCACTACCAGGACATACCACAGATAAATGTACATGTCCTATCTTTTACTTAGACAGCACCCTGCACTTAGGGCTACCAAGGGCCTACCTTAGGGGTGACCAATGTGTAATAAAAGGAGAGTTTAAGGCTTGGCAAGTAGTTTTAAATGCTGAATTGAAGTGGCAGTAAACTGTGCACACAGGCCTTGCGGTTGCAGGGCTAAGACAGGTTTGAAATGCTACTTCTGTGGGTTGCACTTTCAGTGCCACAAGCCCATGGGGTACCACTTTACAAGGGACTTACAAGTAAATCAAATATGCAAAACAGGTATAAACAAATTATACCATGTTTAGAGCACTTGAACTTTAACACTGGTTAGCAGTAGTAAAGTGCCCAGAGTCCTAAAGCCAAAAAAACTGAGGTGAGACAAATAGGTGGAGGAAGGCAAAACGTTTAGGGATAACCCTGCAGAAAGGGCCAGGTCCAACAGGGTCTGATAAACCTAGTGGCAACATTGGGATACTGGACCAAACTGGTCAATGTACTGCTTGCAGAAGAATGTGGGGGTAGTGTTTGCAAAAACTGACATTTTTAAGATTTGCATTAGCCAAGACCTTTTGAATTTACTAAAATCTTGAACTTACTATACTTACTTATAGAGGCTTTCAGCCAGCCCTCTTAATCCCTTTATCTGTTATTGTGTCATTCACGCTTCTTCCGCTTATCACAGCATACAGCATGGGGCAGTGGGTCAACTCACTTCAGTCACTGGCTAACTTCCACACACAAAGGAGTTCCCTTCAGTACCAGGGACAACTGTGGCAATGAGTGCTTTTAGAGACCAAACATTGTTTTTGCTTCTGCCAATTTTATTTTAGAATAACAGGGGCCCATCAGTTTCCCCAACAAAACATTGCACACACCATGACAATCCAAAACAGCCAGACTACTTCATCCATTGCTCTGTTATTTTGTGGTTTACTTGAATCTTTTCTGCACTACAGCATGGGAGCATGGGGCATTTTGCCAGCCCCTTTCAGCCATTTGCTATCCTCACTAAGAGTGATGGCATTCTGCTCTTTCACAAGGAGTGCATTCACACACAAAGCAGTTTGTTTCAGTGCCAAGAAAGTCTTTTGCAGGGTGTACCATTTGAGACCAAACAGAGGATACTATGCACCGGAAAAGCAAAAAGCATGGCAACAAATGCTTGTTTAAGAGAGATTTTCAGCACTGCAAGATGCAGGTGTATGTTTAAGAAACTTTATGAAACTTGAGCCCTCATTTACAATATTTTGGCTTAGGGCCGCGCCACAAGCCTTTCTGCTGCGCTGCCCTAAATCAAAGGAAAAGGGCATGAATGTGCTGCATCTATGAGATACGGTGTATTCCTCTCCTCTTCTACTGCGTTGGCACACAAATGGCTGCCTTGCGCCAATGCAGGCCCCCTTGCATCATGCTGCAAGGGTGTCTGCATTGAAATCAGGTTGTTTTTGGAGGCAAGGGACACCTTCCTTCACAAAAAAAACCATTACGCCACCCCTGGGGAGGCGTAGGCTTTTGACGCATTCCCAGGCTTACACCTTGTTGTAAATCTGAGAATGTGTCAAATGCCATGGGTGTTACCTGTTCTTTGATTTTTGTACAAGTTAGAAAATACATTTTTCGTTTTTATTGCTTATTTGCGTTATTGACCTTGGCACCTCTCGAGTTTCAGTCCATAATGCTAAAGGACCAGTAAAAAAACATCAATACAAACTTTTGTTTGACAGAAATGGGTGTTGTGGGAGCCAAACTGTAGATATGTCTTTGAACACTCTCTCCTCTCAGTTCTCCAGGTCAATTTCTAACACTAACTTTAGTGTCTACCTCTCTATAGACTCCTGGAGAGTATTCATTTATTTGTAATATGCTACCATGTAAGATACTTAACTAAATGTGGGCCACTTGCAAATCATAAGCCCTGCAGAACTGACATGTCTTTAAAGACATAAAACTGATACATTTGGTCTCTTTGTAATGTGAAACCATCATCAAGGTGTTCCCATGTAGGAAATAACACCTTCATAACATTACTCATTTTAATGTTCTCCATATTAGATATTCCAGTATTTCCCCATATTGAAGTCTTATTTATATGACATTAATTTTCAGGTCACTGATTGCACCCTTTTTTCTTTACAATATAGGTACCCTTGTGTTGTATTCTGGCAGATTTTCTCCATCCCCAGTCAGTTTTCAAAATGCCATTATATATGACCAGACTTTGAAGAACGTTCTTTTCATAAGCCCTGTCCTCATTTTCCCTTGACATGTTTTGAGTTATTTCAATACGTCCTTACTAATGGTTGCAAAGTCTTTTGCTTGCATAAGTAATAACTATGCCAAAATATTTGTTAAGTTGTTATACTGCCATTGAGTCCATTTCAAATGGGTTACCATATTTGTCATTGAGAGGCCCAAGAACGTCTTTAGTAGTTTTAGCTTCATGTGTGTTTTTGTAGAAGTTTTTAAGTGTTTCATCAAGTCATCTTGATGATGACATTGTATGTTGTACAAATGGTTGGACTTTCATTCTAACAACATCCGTTTGCTTTTATTCAGCTTCATGTCCTTATTTGGCCTTGCAACATAATTTCCTCTTTTCATTAACATTTGTCTCAAACCCTGAGTACAAATATCAGGAATTGCTACTTCTTCCTTTGCATTTGAAACTATTTGTTCTGTGACAATTTAGTTTACTTCATATGGTTGGAATTCAATACATCATATTCTATATATAGTTGGACAGAAATATTGCATCCACAATATCAACTACCAACATTGTGTCACGCTAAGCACATGTGGAGTTCAGAACAGTACATCTATACTTTCCTTCAAATGCACTTACCTTTATGATATCATGGTAAGTGCTATGATTGATGCAATGTTTTTGTAAGCCCATATTAACTTGCTCGATATAGTGACATACATCCATGTCATAATATAATCTAGTTCTCAACTACAAGAATATTACCCCATTGGAGATTTCCCTAGGATGCCCTTAGACAGTCAAACTGGCTTTTAGTTAAATATCTGGGTCACATATAGTGAAACTGGATACCCGTAGTTTATAATGATAAACGTAATTATTTCTTGATCACCTTTCTGTGGTAATGCAATTATTTTTCATTTTTTGTTAAAATAATGTCCAAATAAACATTACTCTATTTGTTACTCTCTGCACCTTGATGTAAGACATTGCCCTACAAAGAGCCAATGAATTGTTGCGTGCCTTTTATGTGCCTGTATGTGTGTCTGTTCGATTGCGACGGATGCCATTTTCCAATGTGAAACATCTCTTACTGTAAATTCATCATCTATAGTACCAATTAAGAGCAACATTGATAACATACACTTGTTCTTAACTCATGAAGCGTAAGCCATTCTGTCTCGATGTCATTGAGTTATCAAGTTTATTGTTAGCATCAACGGCTATAGCGCCATCTTCTCACCCCTGTATCTTGGATTTAAATTGTAGCCATCTACTCCTACATTTCAAATATTTAACATCCTATAAGTGTTACATCCCCTTAAATCATCCTGTTTCCATTCATGTTCAAATGCCATAGATTGACAAATGTTATTGTGGTTATTGCTATTTCCTTATCCCAGCTTACTCAGTTCCTATTATTATAAAAACTTTCTGGTCAGATGTGTTCGATGTGATTCAACCAAGGGTTTACACCAGTTTTAGCTGTAGGGTATCTCTTTCACATTTTGTTTTTTAGACTATAAAAGAATATCAAGTTTATTTACATAAACTATTCATGCAACCACACCCCTTGCAGGAGGGATGAGCACAAGCACAGCCCCGCTGAGAGCGCGGCCATTTTATAAAACATCTGTAGCTGATGGACAGACTGCCACGCCCTCGTGTCAGTGGGAGCCACCAGGGGATTTAAACTGATGAGCCATCTCTGGGCAGCTGCGACAGGTGCCTCAGTCATGCGGCAGCTGGTGCCCGGGCCAGGGCTCAGGGACCTTTTTTTTTATTTTTAATAACCTTTATTTTTATTTTACAATAAGAACACCACAAGGACACATTATCCAGCGAGCGGGAAGGGAGGGACCAACAGTAGAATTTTACAATCTCTTTTACTTATTCAAGTTTTTCCCCAATGCTCAATTCACAAAAGGCATTTAAAAGTACTTAAAGTAGAACTACAGTAGTGCGAAATCATACACATGGTTACAAGCAAGGATCTACGTCTTTGTTTGTCCTATATCTCATGTCAGGGCCGGCTCTAGGGCGGAGCGATCGTGCGACCGCATCGAGTTTTGACTTGGGCGGGGGGTGTCATTTTTGAAAAGTTTTATAATCATTTTAAAAGCATCTGCTGCCTCGTTCCTGGCCTCCAGCAACTTTCAGACATCAATTAAAATGTCAAGAGAACTCCAGTGATTAATAGTATTCCTGGAAAGAGACCTGAGGTTTGTCTAGTGGTAATTTGAATTCATCCTAAGGTAGCGCAGAGGGTTAAAATGCCTGCTGCTAAGAAAGTGTACCATGTGGCTAACAAAACGCATATAATGTAAATAGGTCAGTGGTTACTGCTTCTGTCAGAGAGCTCCTTTTGTTACTGGTGGTTTATAAGTTAAAAAATCCTAATATAGAACATTGAGCTATTAACTGTCACCCTAGAGCTGCATGCAAACTGCAAGGAATATGTTAGAGCTATATGTTTTTTTGCCCAGTCTTTCATTATCTTAAACTTCCGGAAATGGTTCATTTGGGTAGAAAACAATTCCTATTATAAAAGAGAACCCTTAACAATGATGTTGCATTTTAAATTCTGAATATGTGCCTTTCCTAAATAAGGACTTTAACTATATTGCATACCAGTATCGATGACATGCCACTCCTACTCTACACCTTGTAGTACTGTCTGATGTAACATTCCCAATACAATGATTCACACACATATGATTGTCTCTGTGCAATGTGTGTGTGGTATAAATTGTTCTAACACCTCACACTGGTATGATTGGTGCTATAAAACTAAATGAATCTGGGAGACAGTAGTAATGGAGACTTGAGAGGCGCTGTCATAGGGTGCTAGTGAGGGAATCCGTGGCAGAGGTAGTCATTGGGAGGGGGGGCGGTGCCAACAGACATTTTTGCACAGGGCGCCACCAGCGCTAAAGCCGGCCCTGCCTCATGTACTGAGATCTCTGTCACAAGGGTATAAAACTCTGCATGTAGAGTTATTTGCTTTCAATGCAAGTGTGGGACAGGATAGAGGGAGAGGGTGGAGTATTGGGAATATCTATCACAAAGGTGGGGAAAAGGAAGATTAAGGAGAGGCAGCAAGAGGGACATCAAAAAGAACACCTAAAAAAGGGTAAGCACTTCAGTAACCTTACACCCATTTTTACTGCAGTAGTACTACAGCCAAAACAGACTCAAATCGAATTCAACCAAGCCTTGTAGTAAGCTACACAGCTCATGTAAAGACATAAAACATTTTTACTTTCATTATTGTAGATGCAACCTGTTGAGCCATGTTTTCTTGCTCAGGCTGACATAATCCCACAAGAAGTGCTCCCCTCTGGCCTAGAGCCACTTTTGCATCTTAGCTCTCAAGGTGCGAAAATCCTTGAAGAGGTAACTCACCTAAAACTGTTAAAATTTCTGTTACTGTCTGAAGGACATTCTTTCTCATTCCTATGATCACAAGGTAGGCATTTGCTTGTGTTCATTGTGAGAACTTACCACGTGACTACTACTCAAAACTTGTGTACAGACAGGTATATTTTTTCTTTTCTCAGCAGACCCTCTCTGACTACGATTGGCATGTGAGGAGATCTTTTTGGTGAAAGTCAAACACAAAGTAAAAATGGTTATACATTTAGACATCTATTACAGACAATACATCACATTGTAAAGATGTAAAAATAAAAAATTAAGTAGTCTTATAACTATAAACACTGCAGTCACTTATAGAAACACATACAAAGATTTGCATAGATGATGAGATAACCTACAACACTGAGCTGGATAGACCCTTTAAAATTGCATTACAGTGTGAGATATCTGGGTTTGGGTTTTGGAAGCGCCTACATGCCTCAGTCTCCAATATCCTCCTGGCTGGCTAGTAAAATGGCAACTTGTGGAAGAATTCTCCTAAGCTGTCAATCACTGTGATAATGTCCTGCTTCATTATGCTTGGGGTTTGAAGATTGATGATAAATTGAAAATATGTGCAATGCTTAAAACATGTCTTCGATTTGTAGATTCTTCACTACACTCAACAGTCATAGACATTGCAAAACTTCAGAGTGACATGTTGTGACAAACCAGTCCTCTCAAAGTTATATGCTTAATAATATGCATGGAATATATTTCCTGCAAATTACACAAAGTTCACCTCACACGCTGCATCAAAAATTTGATGGCTAATGAAGCAGATGTGAATGGCCTACAATAAAAAAGAAAGTGCCCACAAGTGTATTGTCATGTGAGTTAGCAATAACGGAACCCCTTTGGCTCCTGATGGACTCTGTGACATAGGTGTTAGAGCGTAGTGAAGTTAATGCAGGTTTAGAATGTTGAGTTCGAGGTTACACGAGGATGACTAAAGAGGTGTAATACAAAGCTCAGTGTGTGGCGTAGTCATTAACGAGTGCCGAGGCTTTGGAGGACGCTACAACAAGCATCCCCTCCTTGCTATAGAATCTGCCCTAAGGCTATCGACATTTCAGAAAAATGAATTGGCTGGAATCCACCTGCCACTGATTTGACTGCAGGTCACTCCTCCTCCAGTCTAATACAATAAGATGTACACAAGTGCAGAACGCTCTATTATTGTCTAACTGCCATTTTGTTGACTGTCCCCATTTCCCTTCTCACCTTCCTAAACCATGACCGAAAAACAAGGCTTTCAAACCCCCTGCCCTGAATTCCAGTCAGTCACTCGTTAGAGATTCTGAGCTTTATTGCTTTGTAAACGGTTTCACGTCTTTCCGTTAAGGGGTATGCGAAAATAGAAGAATGGCTCAGTGAGCTGAACACCGCCGCTTGCAAACATGAAGATAAAGAGGTCATAAGTTTGAAACCTGGCAAGGCACATTCAGCTTTCCGTCCTAGCGAGGTCATAAATTGAGTGCCACTTATTGGGTATGAGTGGTATCTATTATTTACAGCACTTAGCATAAGTGCGATGGAATTACATGCAATCTATGAGTAATTATTGCAGTTTATAAGTAACTACTTCACTTCACTAAAGAGCTAGTATCGTTGTACTATGACTGGAAGGGAGGGGCTGACGGAGAAACTAATGGGAATGGAATAGACAGGGGAGGATAGGAGTTGGTAGAGGAGTGAAGGAGAACCCTTATGTGAGTCGATACCTTTTGGGAGCCCTTTTAAAATGGGTGAAACCCTAGGTGTAGGGGTCATTCATACTACTGCTAGGGTCCATGGAACCAAAAACATCGTCTTCCATATCTTTCTCTGTGAACACGAGGAACCATCAAGAGGGCATGATGGAAGTGGAGCACAGGACTTCACCGATAGATGAAGCATCACAGTCCGAAATGTCTGTGGACGGTGTGATAGAAAGCACAGTAGGTAAAGCTCAGAGCCGTAAAGAGAATACGCAGGTTCAGTGGAACCCAAATAGCAACCGATGAGCCATGACACCAATGATCACAGATCCTAAGCCCACATGCAAACTCTCATGGCCATATTTTGGAGTTTTAGAAAATTTGAGGTCTGCGCTTAAGCCAGTCCAAGGAAAACCACATTTAGTAATGTAAGTGGGACTGAATGAATGCCTCAGCCAGGGCCGGCTTTAACACTGGTGGCGCCCTGTTTGTTGGCAGTGTTTGTTGGTGCCCCCCAATTACCACCTCTACCACGGATTCCCTCACTAGCACCCTTTAACAGTGCCACTCAAGTCTCCATAACTACCATCTCTCAGATTCATTTAGTTTTATAGCACCACTCATACCAGTTTAAGGTGTCAGAGCACTTTACATCACACACACACATTGCACAGAGACAATCATATGAGTGTAAATCAGTGTATAAGAAATGTTACATCAGACAGGAATAAAAGGTATAGGAGTCACATGTCCACAATACTGGTAGGCAAAATAGTTTAAGAGTCCTTATTCTGGAAAAGCACAAATTCAGGATATTAAACATAACACCATTGTCAGGGGTTCTTTCTTCAATAATAAGAGTTGTTTTCTACCCAAATAAATTCTTTTAGCAAGATTAGGATAGTGAAAGACTGTGGGGAAAAAAAAATGTAGCTCTAACATATGCAGATTGCATGCAGCTGTTTGATGACAGTTAATAGCTCAATGTTCTATATAAGGATTTTGACTTATAAACTACAAGTAACAAAAGGATCTCTCTTGCAGAAGCAGTAACACACTGACCTATTTACATTGTATGCACTTTGTGACCTGCATGGTACACGTTCTTAACAGCAGGCATTTTAACCCTGTGCGCTACCTTACAATGAGTCAAAACTTCCCACTAGATAAACCTCCTGTCTCTTTCCAGGAAGACGATTAATCACCAGAGCTAGCTTGACATTTTAATTGATGCCAGGAACGCACAGCAGGTGTTTTAAAAATGATAATATTCTCACAAAAAAAGACTCCCCCACCCCAAGTCAGCGCCCAGTGCGGTGGCACCGATTGCACCGCCCTAGAGCCAGCCCTGGCCTCAGCTGTACCTACTTGTTCGTCTTTTCAATGAAAGAGAGGATCTTTTTTAAGGACATGCACCACATAAAAGCAAGGAGACCACACTCTCCATATTTGGATGGTAAAACCGAGGTTTTGACCAATGATCATGCTAAGATTTCATGCTGAGGGGACCAGAGCTGGGAAGAGATCCATGGTGTCAATCCAGAGATTAGGTGACAGACTGATAGACCATTGCCTACAGTGCGTTGTGTCCTCATTCAGCTTGAGGAAGTTGGCCATCTTATTATAGATTGCTAAGAAACATTCCAATAGATGCCTAAATTTGTTTGGCTGCTTTGAGTCCAACTTTAACAATATATGAGAGTGATCTGCAAAGGTAAGAGTTTGGAACCCATGTGATCTGATCATCTCCACTCTGGCTGCAGGTAGAGATTACAGAGTATTTACAAGAGTGCTGAACATTGTGGAACCCCTCAATAAATATGATGCTTTGCTTCATGAAAAGAAGCAGGCAGGACTGACTGAGTGTGACCTAAACCATTTAAAGCACTGGACCAAAAGCCCATGCTGTACTAAGGCGGGCAGTTAAGATCTCACGGTTGATCAGAACTCATGTGACGAATTCAATTAGCAACATTAGATGCCCTGAATATTGCACGCAAGGATCATTCTCAGGTCATCCAAGGAGCCCAGAGGATCAGCCAGTGTGCTGTGTATGGCTCATAAGCTGATCTGGGACATGTTTAGGATGTCAAGAAAGTTTGCTAACCATCTAGCAAGATGGTGTTTCATGATTTTTGAGAGGGCACGTAGCAAGGCCTGCAGTTCTTCAGCTCATGAGGGTCCAACTAGACTTTTTAAAGAGCTTAACCACCCCTCTTGTGCACATCTTTGGAGCTACTACTGTGGTGAAAGAGGCATTGATGAAACGCTGGAGAGGCTGAACAATGGCTGACTGTAACAATTGTAATGGGGGAACAGGTCAGGGATTTTCAGGCAAACCTGATTTAAGTGCATGCAGGACTGACTTGAACTCATCCACAGCCATCAGGGGCAGGAAAGAGAGCTTCGAATATAGTAGATTGATGGACGTGGCATACCTTGAAGCGGGTACAGTTTGAAAGCCCTGTAATTATTCATCGATATTTGATTTTTTAATGAAGAATGGGGCCATATTTTTAAAAACAAACGTTCTTATGGAATGAAATGAAAATAAGATTTGTAAAGTGCACTCATACCGAAGGGTGTCCAGGCACTAGTCTGAGAGAGGAAAGGCTGCTGACCAAAGACAAAGAAGTATTAAGTGCTTTCCTGAAGGCTAACAGGTCTGTCTGTCTTTTCAGTTCCAGCGGGAGCGAGTTCCAAAGTCTGGTTGTAACCAAGACACAGCTTCTAGCACCCCAGCTAGCCTTTTTGAACTTAGGGACTGGAAGGAATGTACCCCTGGAAGCTTTGTCAAAGATACTGCGGGCCTGTGCCATTAAGTGCCTTAAAGGCAATGCATATGGCTTTGAAATCAATACACTTCTTGACCGGAAGTAAGTGAAGAAGATTAAGTGTTGTAGATACTGATTGATGTTTGGGGATACCTTGGAGAAAGCGAGCAGCAGCGCTCTGTATGATTTAAATTTTGTTGAGACACTTTTTTTGGACTTTGGATGTTAATGAAGAGAGTGTTACTGTAGTCAATCTTGGAAAGTACTAAAACTGAAGTCACTGGTTTTTTGCAGGTTGGGAGGGATAAAAGGAAAAACTTTTATGAGACTTTCCAGGGTGTAGAAGATTGCAGACATGATAGCATTGTCATGGCCCACAAAGGAGAGTTTGTTGTCGAAGACCACCTTGTTTGCTGGTGTAAGGAATGGTCAAAGTTCTTGCGGACATCACTGTGAGGACCAGAAAGGGGCAATTTTTCCAAAAAGCAGGATTTCCATTTGACTGAAGTTGAGCTTTAGGAAATGTGACGACATCCATTTATTTATTGACATGAAGCAAACAGTCCGAAAGCAAGTGTCTGAGTTGGAGAGATCGCTGGCCACTGATATAATGATTTGGGTGTCATCGGCATAGGACACTACCGAGAACCAAAAGGACTGGATCAGATTGGGTAGAGGAGTGGTGTATATATTAAAAAGGGTAGGGCTCAACGACAAACCCTGGGGGACGTCACCTGGCAAGTTGAAGAGTCAAAATCTTCAAGAGCAACAAACTGTTCTCAGTCTGTGAGAAAGGATTCCAGTAGTGAGAAAGCTAGCCCCTTAATCCCAATGGAAGCAAGACGGTCCAGAAGAATGTTATGGTTGACCGTGCCAAACGCTGCCGAGAGGTCTAAAAGGACCAAAGCTGTGCTGCCTCCTGCATTGATGGCTTGCTTAATTTGCTCGAATCATGTAATCAGTGTGAGTTCCGTACTGTGATGACTTCTGAAACCAAACTGAGGGGCATATTTACAAGTGAAGTGGCGGAGTGATGCGTTAACCTTCCTGGCTTAACGCCTCACTCTGCTACTTCAGAACGCAGGGCTGCACCATATTTAAAAGAATATGGTGCAGCCCTATGTTTCCTCCTGCTCTGGCGCTACACTTGGGTAGCCTAGCACCAACGCAGGCACCCTTGCACAATAGTGCAAGGGTGCCTGCGTGCAGGGGAAGATTGTTTATGTACAAGAAGGTCCCCCTTTCTGCACATAAATAAACTTGAAATGCCATTTTGTAACTACTAAGTGTGCTGCTTAATGCAGCCCACATAGAATTTCCAAAACGGCATTTAAAAAATATGTTTTTTCATGTGCAGAAAGGGGGACCTTCCTGTACATAAACAATCATTGGCCTTATGCTGTGTCCATGTGTGCTGCACAACTCCGAATCCTCCTACACTTGAGATTACACATGTCCATAGGCCCACTGGAAATGAGTGTTACATTGGGGCAATCTTGTGTAATTTTGCTAATTTCACTTTACTCTTGTTATGCAAAATTTAGAAATGGCCATATTTTTACATGTGAAAAAAACGAAAGGTCAAGGCACTAGAAGTCTGCACCAGTCAGTCTAGTGTGTGATAGTTGATAGAGGCAAAAAGCAGATTATTACATACAGACAAACACGTCATTGATGTCCTTATTGTATTATTTCACATATAATCATCATAATTGATTAATCAATTATATTATTATTCATCGCAGCCCGTTTCCCTTTATTTTCTTAAAAACCGCTCACTTTCAATTGATCTCTACTATGTACATATAGTTGTAATCAAACCAGCATACCTGTTGTATGTTTAAGCATCCCACATAGACGTTTCGCATCAAGTTTATTGAGGCATAAAGAAGGACTTATACAAGGAGAATCTGGATAATATATTTTTGAAAAAAAGAACACATTTAATATAAAAATAGATGTAAAAGACAACTACATTAATCTACTAATAAAAATGTAATCAACATAATCCAGCATACCTTAGTATATTGAAAAGAAGACACACGACTACTATATATCAAAGGTACTTTGGAGTGCATAGGAGTATTTCCAAACAGGAGATCTGTAAGGAAGATTAAAGAAAGTGTTAAACTCGAAATGTTTCTATGAAATGTTTTTAACTCGAAATATTTCTTAAAAATATATTATTACA
The DNA here is from genome assembly GCF_964204655.1 of Triturus cristatus. Taxonomy (NCBI): domain Eukaryota; kingdom Metazoa; phylum Chordata; class Amphibia; order Caudata; family Salamandridae; genus Triturus; species Triturus cristatus. Next base: position 1,532,563,677 of record NC_140591.1, read on the forward strand.
AAAGAACACTTCTTTGACAGAAATTTTAAGGAGATATAATTCCAGACACTTCACAACAACTATTCTGATAGGAGCAATAAGGATAATGGTACTGGCTATGTCAACCAGACCACTATCTGGGTGAATAATTAATATCTTATCATATAAAAATTGAATATTGTAATGTATACCAAAGAATAGCAGTCTTGTCCGATATGAACGATCTGCTTAAACAAAAAATATTGACATTGATGGAATACACTGTCAAAGGCATACATTAAGAATGTAAGTGAAGATAGCACGTCTGAGCCCAAACACTATCAGAAAAAACGTGCACCATCTTATGCGTATTTTGCACACTTTTTGTTCAAAATATGGCAGCCATAGCCAATATGTTAGATCTAAGGTAGTCATGGTAATAGGACATTAATGGAACATACTGTCAAACACAAGCATTAAGAGTAAAAGAAAAATAGCACGTGTCTGCGTCTAAACATTATTGGAAAAGACGTGTGCCATCTTATGCATATTGCGCACACTATTTTGTTCAGAATATGGCAGCCATAGCAAGTATGTTCAAGAATCCATGACGGCATATTAGAGAGTTACACAAGAGTAGCACCATACATTGCCTGGCAACAACAGGCGCCATCTTGTGTGTTAGATTATCGCTTATTCTCAATCTAAAAGAACAGATTTAATATACGCTACTATACAGATTGAAAGGAAATATAGTTGTGTTTTGAGTGCACCGACAAAGTAGAGAGACATGTATACTCTAATAATACCTCTAAACTACATAGGCTACCACACAGTAGTACAGATAGGCTACCACACAGTAGTACAGATAAATGCAGTTAAGACATATAAGTATTTATAAATACAACTACACAATAACGGTCGCCTTTTTGAAAAGTTGCACGAGTGCCATCTTACGCATTGAATTTTATGGCAAGACCGGAGGCTCCTATTATGCTTTCTTATCTTGCATTTATTCAAATAGCAGCCAAAATAAGTACTAAAACTACAGTTCCCAGAGAGCCGAGCGAACCGCTGGCCAATGGGAACACACAAAGTCACAGAACCATGAACCAATGAGAACGTAGCCATAGGTATAACGTCATAACTGACTGCTCGCAGTCCTCTTTTCTTGCTGCTCGCAGTCAGATAAGTACCTTCTCTTCGTTTCTCGTTATGGTTAATCATTATATGACTGTAATTGTGCTTATTTAATGGTATTCTTTAAGTTTATTATTAAAAATACTGTCGCCCTTGAGCTTACCCGCTCTTGCCCCTTCGCGTCTTAACAGACGCTCCGCTTTGTTCTCTGCGCTTTGTTTCCCCCCACTCGTGCGCGTTGACGGTTGCTTCCAACGTGCCACGCGGCGGCCGTTTCTTCCTTTCACCAGCGCGTGCGTGTGAATTCCATCTGCGCTGCTAGTTTCTGTTCACTTGGAGCTTCGTTCCTCCTGCTCCAGTATCGCCCCGCCTTTGGTGGGAGTGGTTTCTGAATTTGTCCTTCCCTCTTTTCAAGCCTCTGGCACTCCCAGCCCTGAGCAATTAACCCTTGGTTTACCTTGTGTCTCTCCTTTTTGCTCAATGGAGATTGACAGCTCTCCTGAGTCTGACAGGCAAAATGAGGAAGGTGAAGCCTTCAAAAGCGATTTGAAAATGTTTATTAACAATTCTGTAGAGAATGCTGTGGAAGCTTTTATGAAAGTTTTTCCAAGGGAATGGAAAACTTTACGTTGAGTCTGTTGTCCAAAGCTTTGGCCCATTCTGCGGGGATAGCAGAAAAGCAAAGTTAGTACCCTCTATTTCTACGAATGTTTCAAAGAATGCGTCACGCTCGACTAGCGAGGTTTCCTCGTACTTGACTGAGGACTTAGTACCTCCTAGGCCTCCTTCCAAGGAGGGGTTTTCAAGTTCCGATAGAAAAAGAAAAGTTAAGGCGAAACACGTAAAGGTACCCAAAAAATTGGTGATTTCCAATATTATGGACACAGATGATGATATGGGTGACGCAGAGGATTTATTTGACCTTTTTGATGCGTCATACCCTCCTTCCCCCCTGCTAAGAAAATTACATCTGACTTTTTTGTGTTTGCTCCCATTTTGGACTCTGAGGGTACTTCTATGTTTGACCCTTCTACCATTCGTCATCCCAATTCCACTGAGTGGTTCCCGGCCTCTCATGTTGGCGATTATATTTCTGCCAGACTTCGTCTTCCCTTAGACAAATCCGCCAGGTCCAAGTTGAAGTCTGAATGCCCCAAGCCTTCTTTGCCTTCAAACATTACTGTTGCCCCTTCCATTGATCAGCCTTTACTTACGTTTTTCTCCAAGTTTGGCAAAGATCCCCGCAAAGGGGTGGATAAAGCTTGGTCCACCTGCCAGGACAAGCTTCTTGATGTTGTGGGTCCTTTGGCTTGCATTTTTGACCTTGCAGAATCTGCTCGACTGGATGGGACTGAATTAAGTGCTGAAGATATCTCATTGTGGGTTCAATGAGCCTTCTGTCTCTTAGGAAATGCCAATGCCGCTATCACTCTTGAACGCCGCAAAGGTCTCCTTATTAAACTCGACCCCAAACTGGCTAACCTAGCTCCACTCCACCCTGGTATTAAGGCAGACGACCTTCTGTTTGGGAATTCTCTTGTCAAGGACTGGAGCAAGTTCGTCACTACTTTCGCCTCTCTGGATAAGGTTCAACAATCCATCAAAAAAGTGTTTTCCCCTCGGGTTTTTGGGTGGGCCTGTAGAGGCAGGGGTCGCTCTACCGGCTGCGCCTATCAAAATCAAGGCTCCAGAGGATCCTCCAATGGAGGTTACCAAGACTACAAACCTCAATTCTACCCACAAAGTGGTCGTGGTTACAGAGGTCGAGGACAGAAGAATTTCCGCAGCAACACCCAACAAGGTAGGTCCTTCAACTCTTCCCCCAGTTGGGGGTCGCTTAAGCCTCTTCATACAAAAATGGCGTACTCTCACTGCAGATCCCTGGGTTCTAAACTCTGTCCAAGGTTATCTTATAGAGTTCTACGTGCCACCTTCCCAAACAGTTTTCCCTCCTACTCTAGTTTTTTCAGCAGACATGACTCAATTCATTTCAAAAGAGGTCCAAAACCTGCTCCAAACACATGCTATTCAGATTGCTCCTCTTGATCCCACAGGGTTCCACAGTTCCATTTTCCTTGTTCGAAAAAAGAACAAGAAGATGCGCCCAGTGATAAATCTAAAATGGTTCAACCAATTTGTGGTGTATCGCCACTTCAAAATGGAAACTATCATTCACTTACGAGATACCCTTCGACTGAACGACTGGATGGTCCGGATAGATTTACAGGACGCATATCTTACCATTCCTATTCACGCTTCTCATACCAAGTTTCTTCAGTTCCAATGGTTAGGAGTAACCTATCGATTTTGTTCCCTTCCTTTCAGCCTGGATGCGTCGGTTCCTTACTGCTGCGCAGGGGACTTGATGCTCGCTTCCTTACTGTGTGGGGAGTTGATGCGTCGGTTTCTTACTGCTCTCCGGTGCAATGCGACACGCTGACACCTCGATGCGATACTCTTCTCCGGTGTGATGCAACAAAATGGCGTCTTGGTTGCGATGCGACGTTGGTGTGATGCGTGCACGCCCGACGGCTGTGCGGCAACTCGATGATCTTTGGAGCCGTGGCAGGCCCTGCGATGCGCTTCTCCGGTGATGCGACGATGACCTCTGTGGCAGCATCCCACTTCTCCGGCGATGCGCCGTGCTTCGGTGATGCGATGATGACAGCGGCAGCGGCGGCTCGTTTCCTCGGCGATGCGATGATAGCGGCTGTGGCGGCGACACGCTTCTCATTGTGGCGTCGCGCTTCCAGCTCCCAGCAACATGCAGTCTCTCAGAAGGCCCAGCACAACAGCAGGCACTTCAATTCCGAGCAAGGGAATTCAGGGGGGAGCCGGTTGGTGAAGTCTTATATCCCTGAGACTTCAGGCAGGAGGCAAGCTCTAGTTCAAGCCCTTGGAGATTCTTCTTCAAGTTGATAGAAAGCACACTCAGTCCTTTTCTCCTCTCTTTGGTAATGAAGCAACCACTGCAAGCCAACCCCCAAACACACAGCACAGGGATAGTCTCCTCCTTCAGCTTCCTGGTTCTTCTCCTCAGCAAAGGTTTGTCTTGATTCCCAGAAGTGATCTAAAGTTCTTAGGTCTGGGTCCCAATATTTATACTCCTTTTCCCTTTGTTCTCTGAAGGCAGAGAGGCCTTTGCCTAGTCCAAACCAGTTCTGGTCAGTCCCGGAGCACTTTGTTGACATGTCTCCTACTTTCCTTTCACAGTGCAGGGCAGGGACATCAGACACACCACAGGAGGTGGAGCCAGCCTTGTGGACGGAAGGCGCAGCCCTATTCAGGTCCCAGGTGCGACTCCTCCCTCCCATCTAGATGCAGATCTCTCTATTCACCACTGGGCTGACTCACCCTGTCTTCTGGAATCTCCCAGCCCTGTCACTCAAACTCCAGACAAGGAATACACAGCCTAGCAGAGGCAGGTTTGGATGGTTAAACAAGAAAATGCCTACTTTCTAAAAGTGGCATTTACAAATACAGAATGTTAAAACCAACTTCACTAAAATATGTATTTTATCATTCTGAGTTCAGGCATACTAAACTTGAATTTCTACCATGTTTCCTGAGTCAGTTAGGATTATAAAATGTAATAATCAAACGGCCCTTTCTGGCCTATGGAGAACAGATAGCCTTGCAATAGTGAAAAACGAAATTGGCTGTAATTCCCTATTTGGACATGCCACACACACCAGGGCATGTCCTACCTTTTACCTACAATGCACCTGCCTCCCAGCTTCTCCTCCCCCACCTCCCCTCAACAACAACCGCTCCGCCTGCAAACACGCTGTTGAACTCTGGGACCTACTAGACACCAACACCCCAGATGTTGCCTTCCTGACAGAGACCTGGCTGAACCCCTCCTTGGCACCCGACATCGCCATAGCCATCCCGGACAGCTACAAGATCACCCGCAAGGACCGAACCAACGGAGTGGGAGGAGGAATTGCCATCGTCCACAGGAACACTCTCAAAATCTCGACATACACTGATGACACCCTCAGCACCGCCGAACGCCTGCACTTCCAGATCCACACCGACCCCAACACCACCCTCAGAGGAACCCTCATCTACAGACCCCCTGCACCCCGACCACAGTTCAGCGACTCCATCGCCAACTTCGTCAGCACACACGCCCTCGCCTCCACGGACGACATCCTCCTCGGGGACTTGAACTTCCACCTCGAGATCAACAGCGACTCCAACTCTTCCACCCTGATCGCCAACCTCGCCAACCTCGGACTCAGACAACTCGTCACAACACTCACCCACTCCGCCGGCCACACGCAGGACCCTATTTTCTCAGCAAGCTCCCACGTCTTCTTCAACCACACCACCGAACTTCACTGGACCGACCACCGTTGCATCCACTTCACCTTCCGGAAACCCACCACACACCACCGCACCCAGCAGATGCCTCACCGCTGCTGGAGCAAAGTCACGAAAGCCCAGCTAACCACCGCCCTCGCCCGAAGCCCACCCGCAGACCCGACCGACCCCGACGTCGCGGCTCGCAACCTCAGACAGTGGATCGACGACTGCGCCAACACCCTTGCCCCGCTCAAGAAACCCTCCAACAGCCACACCAAGAAGAAAGTGAGCTGGTTCTCCGAAGACCTCCAGGCCTCCAAGCAAACATGCCGAAAGCTAGAGAAGAACTGGATCTGTGAAGGAACACCGGAAAGCTATGCAGCCCACAAGAACACCACCCGCAGACACCACCACCGCATCGGATCCACCAAAATGTCCTCCTTCAAAGACCGACTAGACAACAACGCACACAACAGCAAAGAGCTCTTCAACATTGTGAAGGAACTCTCCAACCCCAGCTCCAACACCAACGACATCCCACCCTTGCAAGACCTGTGCGACTCGCTGGCCACCTTCTTCCACCGCAAGATCGCAGACATCCACGACAGCTGCAACGCCGTGACTGCCCCAGCAACCACCGAGACCTCCACCCCCACGACCATCACCCGCACCAACCGCCTGATCTCCTGGACCAACATCAACGACGATGACACCATCAAGATCATGAACTCCATCCACTTCGGATCCCCGTCAGACCCATGCCCACACCACATCTTCAACAAAGTCGGCACCACCATCGCACCCCCTCTCCGGAAAGCCATCAACATCTCCTTCAAAACAGCAACCTTCCCAGAGAGCTGGAAGCACGCCGAGATCAACACCCTACTCAAGAAACCCAAGACGGACCCCAAGGACCTCAAGAACTTCTGACCCATCTCCCTACTTCCGTTCCCGGCAAAGGTCATCGAGAAGGCCATCAACAAACAACTGACCAGATTCCTCGAGGAGAACAGCATCCTGGACCTGTCCCAGTCCGGGTTCCGCAGCAACCACAGCACCGAAACTGCCCTCATCGGCGCCACCAACGACATCAGGATTCTGCTAGACAACGGAGAAACCGCGGCCCTGATCCTCCTGGACCTGTCAGCCGCCTTTGACACGGTCTGCCACCGCACACTAAGAACACGCCTCCACGATGCCGGGATCCAAGAGAAGGCACTGGACTGGACCTCCTCCTTCCTCTCTGGCAGAACACAGAGCGTCCGCCTCCCCCTTCCGCTCCGAAGCCACGGAGATCATCTGCGGCGTACCCCAGGGCTCATCCCCTAGCCCAACGCTGTTCAACATCTACATGGCACCACTCACCCACGTCGCCCGACTGCACAACCTCAACATCATCGCTTACGCCGATGACACCCAGCTGGTCCTCTCCCTCACCAAAGACCCCCACACTGCCAAAACCAACCTCCATAAGGGAATGAAGGCCGTCGCCGACTGGATGAGAAACAGCCGACTGAAGTTGAACTCGGACAAGATGGAGTTCCTCATCCTCGGATCCACCCCCTCGGCCTGGGACGACTCCTGGTGGCCGACCGCACTAGGAACAGCTTCAACGCCCACCAACCACGCACTCAACCTAGGGGTCATCCTCGACTCCACCCTCTCCATGACGAAGCAGGTCAACGCCGTCTCTTCCTCCTGCTTCAACACCCTCTGCATGCTCTGCAGGATCTACAAGTGGATCCCCACCGAAACAAGAAGGACGGTCACCCAGGCCCTCGTCAGCAGCAGACTGGACTACGGAAACGCCCTCTACGCAGGAGCCTCGGCCAAACTCCTGAAACGGCTCCAACGCATCCAGAACGCCTCCGCATGCCTGATTCTCGACATCCCTCTCTGCAGCCACATCACACCCCACCTGAGAGACCTGCACTGGCTCCCCGTCAACAAGAGGATAACCTTCAAACTCCTCACCCACGCACACAAAGCACTCCACAACACCAGACCAGCGTACCTCAACAGCCGACTCAGCTTCTACACCCCCACCCGGCAGCTCCGCTCCGCCCACCAAGCCCTCGCCACTGTCCCCCGCATCCAAAGAGTGACCGCCGGCGGCATATCATTCTCCCACCCAGCCGCCAAGACTGACCTCCAGAAGAATCCTCAAGACCTGGCTCTTTGAACAGTAGCAGCGTCCCCCCACCCCAGAGCGCCTTGAAACCCTCACAGGTAAGTAGTGCGCTCTACAAATGCATTGATTGATTGATTGATTGATTGATTGATTGATTGATTGATTGATTGATTGATTGATATATATCCTAATAATACCTATGAGTTATTTAGGCAACCACATGTTAGTGCTGATAGTGCTGGTTAGAAATATAAATATCAATAAGTGCAACCACATAATAACGGTCGCCATTTTCGAAAGTTCATTCTGTCGCATTGCCATCAACAGTTTCAACAGTTTATAAATGCTTTCAGTAATGTAGACAACTTATTTATAGAACCAAAGACCAAAATACATTTCGAGAAAAGTTTAACCCTTTCGCTGCGGCGGGAATTCCGCCGCAGCGCTGGGGGGTGCGGGGGGCAGCGCGGTGGCGCTGTGCTCATGACGGAGCCGCTCCGTCATGAGCCACGGTTGAGCTGTGCTCATGACGGAACGGTTCCGTCATGACTCCGCCCATTTGCGTTGTCCCCCCGCACAGGCGGGGAAACAGCGCCGCGTAGGCGGAGTGGCGCCAACGGCCGTGACATGACGGTACACGGCAACCGTGGCTCATGACGGAGCGGCTCCGTCATGAGCGGGGAAGGGGTTAACAAGCAGTTTTGCACACATCTAAACTACGTAATAAATTGGCAAATGAACGTTGTTAGTCTATAAGAACTTATGGGTAAAGTGTGTCTCAATGACGTGAGCTGAGTACACCTGTGCGCTAGCGATGTATAACCAACATCGACAAGGGGTGTTGTAAACCCTCACATATTTTTACATGTCATGTAATTACAGCAGTGTGCGGTAAACATTTACCCTGAGTGCATGGGAGCAATGGGAGTAACTTGTATTCTTTGTTCTATCTTTAAGTACAGAATGCTTCATTACATACACAAATGTGTGCACGGATGCATTTCATGCTAAACAAATGCCAGTTTTGCATTTTGCTATATTATGTGCAATTTCACATAATTGTTTCAAAATATTTTCATGCTTGGAGCAGGTGCTAAATGTAGGTGGCTAAAGCCACATGGAATAGTCTTATTATGTGGGGTTCCATGAGCAGAAAAATCAGCCCCACCTTATAATTCTCTATGGTAATCCTATAGGGTTGTACGCATACTTGCATGGCACTGGGGTGTTTTTACCACACAGAAACTGTAAAATCGTGTGCGGTTTAACTGAGTGGTAAAATGGTGAGAGTACTGTGCAACTCGCACTTAGGGCCTAAGTGTTTATTGGAGGCAATACCTCTGTTTGACAACTACGCTGCAAAAACCCAGAGCTATCAACTGCGTGTGTGTCCTAAAATCAAACAAATTTCCTATTAAATGTTTTGCTGATATGTCATACTGAGAAATTAATTGCAAGTAAAAACGTTAAAATATTCAGATGCGAGAAGTTTGATTTGTGAAAGCGAATTATTTATTCTCTGTGACTCTCACTGCGCATCAATAATTGCTGATGGTGCGCTCCATGAGACAGTATATTTTCACATGCCATTTATGTTGCATTTGCCCGGGAGTGAACTGTGTTTATCTGACAGCACTGCAGCTGGAATGTTGTAACTTTAACAGACCTAATGACAAATTAACGAGCCATCTCCCATCCCCATTAGAAGCTCCAGAGCACGCTGCAGCTCCCAGGGGTCGGGGAGAGTGCAGTGAAGGCACGTCACTCCCGCTGCTCCACTGACACTCTCTTCAGCCGCTGCAAAGTACTCAACAGCTATGTGAGGAAACAGGAAGTGAAGACCCAGGGGCGTAGCTTGGGGTGTGGGAGGCTGTGCTTCAGATTTGCCAACAGTCAGGCTGGCTTAGAATGTTAAAATATATTATAGGACACGGGATGTGTATGAGGGGCCCTGGGACAGTGGAAAGGGAGAGTAATGTGGATTGGTAGGAGTACTAAGTGAGAGAAAACAGTATTTTGTAAAACATCCAACATTTTAAAAGACTTCCAAATCAGAGAGGGATAGTGTGTGTGAGTTCTTGTCTGTGTGTATGTAAACATTCCTGATGAAATCTGACAGACACCTCACCATACCCCACTGAAAGCACCTGTACCAAACTATTTTATCAGAAAAAAATATATATATTAGGTGGGTGTAACACCCCAAACAACCACCCCTGAAGCTACGCCCCTGTGAAGACCTTTTAAACCTGTAGCAAACAGGATGGGCCCGATTCACAGAACTAATTTAAGACAAAATCCTAAACTTACTACTATTTTGGTATTCACAGAAGGCACTTACTCATTTCGGTATTCACAGAAGGCACTTACTCATTTCGGTATTCACAGAAGTTAGGAGTCCTAACTTTAGGACTCCTACATGCCTTCTGTGAATACCGAAAGTCTTAAAATTAGGATTTTTCTCAATTTAGTAGTCCTAAATTTAGATTTAGGACTACTAAATTGAGAAAAATCCTAATTTTAAGACTTTCGGTATTCACAGAAGGCATTTAGTAGTCCTAAAGTTAGGAGTCCTAACTATACTACTACTAAACTGAGAAAAATCCTAATTTTAAGACTTTCGGTATTCACAGAAGGCATTTAGGAGTCCTAAAGTTAGGACTCCTAACTTCTGTGAATACCGAAATGAGTAAGTGCCTTCTGTGAATACCAAAATGAGTAAGTGCCTTCTGTGAATACCAAAATGGTAGTAAGTTTAGGATTTTGTCTTAAGTTAGTTCTGTGAATCGGGCCCGATGAGCTTACAGCAATAGTTTGATGTTTCCTATTATGGAAAATAAATGGATTTTATTAAAGAAGAGAACAATTCCCAAAGGCACTTTGGAGGACATGAATTAGCACTTCTGCAGGTTTCTTATACATACCCTTACATACCTTTGCAAATTGGTCCAGAAATATCTAAAATGGGACTATTCATATGCAATGAGCACGAATAGAGAGGATTTGTGGCATCTTTGCACTATGAAGGAGCTCCGCATGTTGGCGTAGCTGTAGTGCTACTTCACTACTCATAAATGCCTTTGTGAATCGCAGGAGCGGCCGGTTTATTGAGGCTGAGGGGCCACGCCCCTCCACCTTTCGATCCTCATGAACAGTGTCTGTCAGGCTGCACAAAGGTCAGGCTGACAGACACTGTTCACTTTCAGTTCAAGCAGCCAGGAGCCCGACATGCGCATTTAGCCAGACTCATGGCTGCCTGAGCTGAACTTTGCAGGGCTGAGGAAGTCACAGCTCCTGTGGGCTTGACGTCTCAGCTTAGCAAAGGTCCCTGAGGCCCGCCCATCAGTGACGAAGGGTAGTGTCACTGATTGCCTCGCACCAGGGCGCTGCAGTTTTAGGCCCTGAAGCGCCCAGGGTCGAGTGTCAATCAGTGACACTTCATCACAGAGTGGAGTGGGGTCAGCAGTCTCACTGACCCCATCCCACTCTGTGAAGACGTTAGGACTGCTGCCTTCCCTTATTGGCTGACCTTTCAGCCAATGAGGGACGGCAGCAGTCCCATGCCTTCTGGAACCTCCGAGGCAGAGCTGGCTGCAGGTAAGTGTTTGTTTTTGTTTTAAACTGTTTGGTGCTGGCGTGCATGTATGTATGAATGTTTGGTGAAGGGTGTTTTCAATAGATGTGTTTGTGTGCGTGCGTACGTGTATGTATGAATGTTTGGTGAAGAGTGTTTTTGATAGATGTGTTTGTGTGTGTGCGTGTGTGAATGTTTGGTGAAGAGTGTTTTGAATAGATGTGTTTGTGTGTGTGCGTGCGTGTATGTATGAATGTTTGGTGAAGAGTGTTTTGAATAGATGTGTTTGCGTGCATGCGTGCGTGTATGTATGAATGTTTGGTGAAGAGTGTTTTGAATGGATGTGTTTGTGTGCGTGTGTGTGTGAATGTTTGGTGAAGAGTGTTTTGAATAGATGTGTTTGTGTGCGTGCGTGCATGCGTGCGTGTGTGAATGTTTGGTGAAGAGTGTTTTGAATAGATGTGTTTGTGTGCGTGTGTGCGTGTATGTATGAATGTTTGGTGAAGAGTGTTTTGAATAGATGTTTGTGTGCGTGCGTGTGTGAATGTTTGGTGAAGAGTGTTTTGAATAGATGTGTTTGTGTGCGTGTGTGCGTGTATGTATGAATGTTTGGTGAAGAGTGTTTTGAATGGATGTGTTTGTGTGTGTGCGTGTGTGAATTTTTGATGAAGAGTGTTTTGAATGGATGTGTTTGTGTGCGTGCGTGTGTGAATGTTTGGTGAGGAGTGTTTTTAATAGATGTGTTTGTGTGCGTGCGTGCGTGTCTGTATGAATGTTTGGTGAAGAGTGTTTTGAATGGATGTGTTTGTGTGTGTGCGTGTGTGAATGTTTGGTGAAGAGTGTTTTGAATAGATGTGTTTGTGTGCGTGCCTGCGTGTATGTATGAATGTTTGGTGAAGAGTGTTTTGAATGGATGTGTTTGTGTGCGTGCGTGTGTGAATGTTTTGTGAAGAGTGTTTTGAATGGATGTGTTTGTGTGCGTGCGTGTATGTATGAATGTTTGGTGAGGAGTGTTTTGAATGGATGTGTTTGTGTGCGTGCGTGTGTGAATGTTTGGTTAAGAGTGTTGTGAATGAATGTGTTTGTGTGCGTGCGTGCGTGTGTGTAAATACATTGCTTTAAGTGTTATGTGTATGTGTGCATGTGCATGAGAGTGTGCCCAGTCCGCCCCCTCCCTCCAAAACGTACCGGCCGCCACTGGTGAATCGGCCCCTATGTGCACAGGTCAGCAGATCTGCATTTAACACAGACACTTGAAGGACCTCGATGAACTGCCCAGTACTGCCCCCTTTCAAGAACGGTTTGAACAGGCAGAGTAATGATCAGGAATGGATGAAAGTCAGATATGACTGAGAGGACAGCTCTGTGGTGCTCAGAGTTTCCACAACTTCATTCAATGGGTCATACGTAATGTTTCCTTCATTCAGTTTCCTGGGATTTTGTTTTTGCTCTTGTCTAGTGCTTGTATTTGAGTGCTTTATTATTTAGACCTAAGCACTAGCTGTTTTCTTATTCTAATATGTCCTACACAATTTTGCCTTTTATCCTTTTATTGCTGACATTTGTTCTTGTGTTAACACTTTTTGTCCCCTGTGAAATGCACTTTGTTGCTCTCCTTTCCTATTTGTGCTACGTAGTAATATTTAATAAATAAATAAAGACATAGGAAGTGAATTCTGCAGCACGTTGGATGTGGTGCTGGCTTTAGGGCGGCGCTACTGCTGTTGCTGCACCGGGCACGAGCTCCAGGGTGGCACCCTGTGCATGACAGCCTGAGGCGAGAGAAGAGCAGCCTGCGGAGATCTGTGTGTGCCTGGCATTTTCAAGGGATAACCTCAATGGCATGGACACTTTGGTGGAGAGATCTGTGATTTGTCTAGTCACAGTTTTGACTCATGCTAAAGTAGCATACCAAATTAATGGTCCCTCTGCACAGCAGAACGTGTAACATGCAAACCACACATTTGTATTTTATGAAGACGCTCAGTGAGTTACTGCTTTTATCACAGAGAGACTTTTGATACTTGGACTTCTAAAGTTACAGTCCTTTGAATACAGCACATTGATCTAGGAACTGGCATCAAAGCGCTGTATGCAAATTGCAAGCCGAGACATAGAACCTTAGTATTTTTTCCTCAAACTTTCATTATTCCAAGATTACTAAAAGGATTCCTTTGGGTAGTAATACAATCTTGTTAGTTTAATCCCGTCAATCATTATGTTACGTGCCAAATCCTGAGTTCATGAGGTAGATTTTATTACACTTTGGACGTGGTTTCATCACAAAAGTGACACAAACATGGTGCAAAGTGTTGTTTTGGGGTTTATTTTCCAGTACAAACCCTGAATTGATTTGGGAAGCAGCCTTAAAGTAATACACAGTAGCACTAGGCACTACTTTGCATCAGGGATGTATACCACGATTCGTAGATGAATATTCCCATGCACCCCCCATGGATTCTGATGCTATTCCATCTCTAGAGATAACTTTGGTAGAAAGGGATTTGAATCAAACATGTTTATGCCCCTTCCAGACAGGGTAACTTTGGAGAAAAGTTTTATTTTCCCCAAATCTTTCCAACTTTGCATGTGTGCTACACCATATAAAACATATAATAAGGGGTAAACTGTTAAAGGTTTGTCAAAGCATATAAATGTGTGCCGGGTGAGTACCTTTCCAGTGTAAAACCTCTACTTCATATCACACACACTATGGTGAAAGAGTTTGTGGCACTCTGCAGCCAAAGGTGCACCAGCATTACAGGAGAGAGCATCAGAGCCTCTCTCTTTATCATGCAACCCAGGGTAGCATCTTTGGTTTCTGCACTGTGTCAAAACTTACTAAGTCTGCCCCTTCATTTCTCCAGACAAATCACTGTTAACATGTAATGCCTACCAGCATGGATGACATGTGACTTGTGAGTCCTACACCTTGTAGTCCTCATTGTCTTAAATAACATTTCCTATACATTGACTTGAACACTTGTATGACTCATTGTCTCTGTATAATCAGTTTGTGATGTAAAGGGCTCTGACACTCTACAATGGGATGAGTAGCACTGTAAAATAGATTCATGTGGGTGATGGGCTAAGATGAGATGTGGGTCACCCACCATTGGAGGGTAGTAGTGAGGGAATCCATGAAGAAGGACGTCATTGTGGGGGTGGGGGAGAATGTCAACAAATTCTGTCACACCGGGCGCCACCAATGCTAAGGCCGGTCCCAGTAGGGTGCGTTGATTTTCCATTGTTCTTTAAGAAATTAAGGGTGGCTTGTAAGAGTGAACAAAAGTAAGGGAGGCTTGAGGACCACATCATCTTGTCTTTACATTTTCTGCCACTAGAAGAAAAAATAATATAGGAAAATCCCATCCTTCAAACCCTTCTCATCAGGCACAATTTCCTACGTCCCCTACCTTGCCTCCCAAAGAAAACTAGACATTACCAGCCCTTCCAGGTGATTACAAAGAAAAAGAAATGCTCAAAGCATCCAAATACAACAACAATAAGACACTGATTAATTTTTTGGGTGGAGTAGGTCGCCCTACTTGAATGCTCTATCCATTTATCACTGCATCCCAAGGGCTGAGCAAAGGCAACCAAGAAACGGAACTCTTTATTAGTTTAGGTCCCTGCGGACATTGTGACTTTGTGGAAGAGAGATGGGTCTCTAAGAATGGCACACAGATCTCTGAGGCGTTTCGAGCAAAAGCAAATTCTTAGCTTGCTAATATTGTCCAATTGTCCACACATCTCTACAGTCGGTATCTCAAGGCACGGATGAACATTTGATCTAAGTCTCTATTCTGCGGATTAGCCATACATTTCTACAATTAGAGCCGGTAAATGTCAAATTACTCATGGATGCTGCAGCCGGTGCATTGACCCTCTGAAATGTCCATAGATGTCTAGAGCAGGTGCATTGACTCACTGAAGTATCTCATCCACATTTTCAAATGTATGTTTTGTTTACATTATCTCCTCAAAAAGTGCAAGAGGGCTTAACATGGCCGTCTATTAGGTCCATCTAGAGGTGAGAGCTGCTACCCCTGATCTCCCCTTTGGGAATCCTGGCAAAGCCTTTTCTACCCTTGGTTTCAAGGACCATGACGTCTGTGGCAGAAACAGACAGCAAAAGAACTCAAATTGTTTCCTGTAGTTCTCATTCATTGCACCGCCCCCTGCCTCTTAATAGAAAATCAGAGGCTCTTTAGGTAAGGTGAATGGGTTAAAGGTTCAAATTAGCTATGTAATTAGGGGCCAGTGGGAAATGATGTAACATCTGTTACTCCTGGCATTTTGAAGAAGGGACCTCCATGGCTTACAGAATTGCACCCTCCTTTGTGTGTGGGGGGTCTCTGTGTGTGTATGTGTGTGAGATGGAGATAGAGAGAGAACAAAGGAAAGAGTAATAAATACAGAAATCCCTTTCTCTTGATATAAATGCCAAACTCTTGGCTTTGCCAGTGCTTGTTAATATATAAACTTTTATTTCCCCCTTTCACTTTTCATTCTTTTCTTTTTCTCTTGTCTGGCCCTCTCCTTTTTAAAGCACAACCTTTTTTTGCACTGCTCTTTCATCTCTTGCTCCTATTTTACATTTATTTATTTTCATTATTTTTCATGTTTCCTCCCTTTTCAATCCTTTTATATAGCTATACAACCCTTATTTTGAATTTTCGCCACTTTTGTGTTTCTTTTTATATTTATGTGTAGTTACACTTAAATGAAGTGTATTATAGAGTCATGGGGCCTGACCCATGAAATGCAGGGACTGAATGCATCACATTTTGCCCCTATGGGGCAGATGTAGGTAAAAAGAGATTTGTGAGTTCTTAATAGCGATTTTTGCCGAATCGCTATTAAGAACTCGCAAACCGCAATGTAGATAAAAAAATCGCCAATAGTTTGAAATTCGGTAATAATTGCAAACTCCATTTCGAATCGGTATTACCGATTCGGAATTTGCGAAATCGTAATTTTAAATAATCGCAAATTAGCGAATCTGCCTTTTAGGTGCACCCTGATGACATCACACACAGGAAGTGGCCACACCCATGCTGTTTCACTGTGCCTGAGGCTGTGGGAGAGGCAGAGAGCAGGAGCACACACCCAGGAGCTGCACAGGAGTTACCAGGCAGACACCAAATACCAGGATGGACACACAGGAGAAGGGAAAGGAGCCTGCAGAGAGAAAGAGGAAGCATAATTTTAGCTGGAAGGAGTTGGAGGTTTTAATTGAAGAGGTGGTGAAGACTCACGGCCAGTTGTTTGGAAAGAAATCTATGCATGTTCCAGAATCCCAGAAAAGAAAGATCTGGCTAGAAATACAAGGTAAAATTAATGCCATTGGTGTCAACCAGCGCTCCATCGATGAGCTGAAGAAGCGCTTGTATGACCTGCGCTCCAGTACGCAGGAGAGGGCGGCTAACAGGTTAAAACAAGCAAAGAAGACAGGTGGCGGACCATCCACAGCGCTTGCAACCACACCCCGGGATGAATTGGTGGAGTCCAGCCTCCAGCCTGAGATCATCAGTGGCATAGGAGACGTGGACAGCTCAGCCAGAGACAACAACAGATAAGGCAAGATGCATGCACAGAATGGCCTGACCCCCCCCCACCCCCCACAATCACTATTCCCCAATCCCCCATGAGCAAGTCAGAATGCCACTCCAGTCCATATTTTGCAAACAACCAGCAATGCATCATGGGAGATGTAGTACCAAAAGCCATATAGCATACAAGTGAGTCAGCTGAACACAAGTGCAGGGGGCCCCACATCAGTCAATAAGCAAGCGGGGGACTGTCAGTGTGAATAGCATCTCATGTAATTTAATGTAACACACATGCTGCAAGGCAAATCAGTAAATGGATATTCTGTATCCACAGGCGAACCTGCGCACCAGACTGCTGGGAGGGAGACAGAAGAGGCACCTGGGGAACACCATATTCAGAGGAAGAGACCCTGTCACCCGCAGATGTCACACCACCACCACCACCCAGACCCAGGAGGTACACAGTGGGTAACTTGCAGGAGATGGAGGGGTCAGAGGAGGAGAGCACGGGAACCCCAGAGACCATGCAGGGAGAGCCAGCACAGTATCCTGAGACACAGTCACCCATGCAGCGCAGCCACACCTGTGGTCCCCGACGCAGACCAAGGGCACACAGTCCAGATGCACAGGGTGTCTTCGCAGGTCTTGAGGGCACCATGGTGAAGGTGCAGCGGCTGCAAGGGAAGACATTGCGATCAATGCAACGTCAGATGGTGTCCATGAGCAAGAACCTTAGGGACATTAAGGAGGGCATCAATGGACTGAACAACACTGTTGCAGAGGGCATGCGGGACATGGCTGAGGCAGTAAGGCTGTTGCGCAGCAAAATAGACAGTGAATGGTGCGCAAGGCGCAGGGAAAAACAGCACATGGAGGGGTACACAAAGGCGGTGAACCGCCTATGAAATGCCACTTCTGTCCACAACAGAAGCACAGTGGCCATGCAGTTGGAAATGGCCCACTACAGTCAGGATGTCGCTAGGGGGTTGGTGCATGTCACCACTGCTGTAGAACTGCTCCAAACAGCCAGCATTGCTGCCACAGTGTCTGGGGATGGTGGTGACAGTGAGGAGGTCACCAGCCGCAGCAGCATTACTCCACCCGTTGCTGAGCCCAAGAGGCATAGTGCAAGGCAAGGGCCAGCAGCAGGACAGTCCTCTACGGAGGGCAGTATGCAAACTGATCGAGGCACTGCTGTGCGTGGGCGCAGGAAATGAATCCATGCTGCTGCTGACATTCGCAGATGGGTGAGGTAACCCATGTGACCCACTGATAGGGGATGACAATGTGCATGCAATGTATTAATGCCATGCTGGGCTACTTAAGGCACTCAGAGGCCAATATGGTGAGGCTTTATACATTCCTATTGCCTGATGTAAGGTCAATAGTACACCGTTACACAAGCGTCATTAATGGCTTTGTCTCATTACTTACTCAGAAATAGTTGCGCGTGATCTCAGCACGTCTGTGTCTCCCATCTTTCGCTCCTACGACACCTGCTGCGTGGTGCAGTGGCCGTGGACATTCCTCATCCTCTGAGTCAGAATCAGTGATTTCAACTGGGGTTCTCTTCTATGTGGCCAGGTTGTGTAGCATGGCACAGGTTGCAATAATTTTGCAGCATATCTCGGGGCAGTACTGCCGTGCACCTCCTCTCTTGTGGAGGCTGCGGAACCTGCTCTTCATGAGTCCAAATGTCTGCTCCTCCACATTCTCCGTGGACTAATGGGCAGCATTGTATCTCCTCTCACTTGGGGTAGATGGGTTGAGGAATGGGGTGAGTATGAATGCACGCACCGCATATGCACTGTCACCTAAGTGGGAAAGAATGGAACATCATTCACAGGCAACAACAGATACAACCAAGGTATACATCAGGGTATGTCACATGCATTTACCTAGCAGGTATCCTTCTCCAAATTCACCCCCAGGCAGACATGTATAGATTCCACTGTGCCTGAAGATGTACGAGTCATGCGTGCTCCCTGGGAATTTCGCTACTATAGCAGTTATGATGTGAGACGCATCACAAATGACCTGAACGTTGATTGTATGATAAGATTTCCTTTTCCGATATATGTACTCAGTAGCAAAGGTGGGCGGATTGCGACATGTGTCCCATCGATGTACCCAATGACATTTGGGAACCGGGCCATCTGATAAAAATCCATCTTGGTCTTATGCAGTTCCATTTGTGTTGTGGGAAGCCGGATATAATGATACATTCTTTGAAGCATAGCATCCAGGAAGGTGTTGAGGAAGTGTTACAGGAAACTTTGTGAACCCATAATTGACACTGTTCCTGTGGCCAGGCGCAAAAAGACAGCCTTGCCCAAAATGAAGAAAGAAGAGAAAAGAGTAAAAGGAAATCCTAGGTGAAGGACCCACTCGACTAATGGAAGACCACTCTTTGTCCTCTAATGCCCTCACACACCCCATAGGGTGTCATGCTTCATTATCGGGCAGTGCTCCTCGTAGGGCCGGCGCTGCAATTCCCTACGGGTCCCCCGAAGGGTCACTTTATCGGAGATCTTTTGAGGATTGCCGAATGATGCATGCGAGTGCTTAAATACGCCTACATAAGGCATGGGGCACGGTTCATCCTCTGAAGAACATAATCATAATCTGGAGGCGGTGTTGACCAGACTCAGCAAGGCAGGTTTCACCACTCAGAGAGACAAATGCAAGATCGGGGTGGAATCTGTGGTCTATCTCGGTCACACCATATCAAGCGAGGGAATCAAACCCAAATCCAGTTTGGTAGACTCCGTCAAGCTAGCCCCAGAGCCCACCAACAAGGATGAGCTCAAATCATTTCTGGGCCTAGCGGAATATATGGCTAAGTTCGTCAAAAACTTTGCAGACCAGGTGCGTCCCCTCAGAGAGTTGCTGAAGAAGGGTTCTAAGTTTGATTGGAATCAAGATCATCAAGCAGCTTTCCAACTCATCAAGGAGGCAATTGTGGATGCACCTATTCTGAGTGCCTTTGACCCCAATGCCAAGACCACTCTTACCACAGACGCTAGCACGAAGGGTTTGGGAGCTTCACTTACGCAGAGGACAAATGGACAAGAGACTGTGATAGCTTTCGCGTCTAGAACATTGAGAGATGCTGAACTAAACTACTCCACAGTTGAAAAAGAGGCTTTGGCTTGCTATTGGGCCATAAACCACTTTAAGTATTTCTTGTGGGGTATCCCATTTGTGTTGAGGACGGACCACAAACCTTTACTACCGTTATTCTCCACTAAACGCCTGGAAAGTACCACTCCGAGAATATCTAAATGGGTGCTGAGTCTACAAGGGTTCAACTACTCCATGGTATACGTCCCAGGGAGTGAAAACAGGGTAGCGGACTGTCTCTCAAGGCTACCTGTGACCTGTGGGGATCCTATGCAAAACCCACCGGAGGAGACAATCCTGTTGGTTGAGATTCCAGCCATCAATCGTGAGTAGTGGGAGAAATCCTTAAGGGAGGACAGCGAATTCGTTACATTGAAGAATATGATTCGCACAGGATGGCCGGTTAACAAGTCTGAGGTGCCGGAATCTATCCGCAAATTCTGGCCTGTGCAAGATGAACTATCCATTGTAAAAGATCATATTTGTAGAGGGAGCAAGATCATTCCCCCAAAAAACATGTATGAAAGAATAATTCAGATTGCACATGAGGGTCACCCGGGGAGGAGCATGACCAAAAGCAAGATCAGGCAGCATTATTGGTTCCCTGCTATGGACTCACGAGTGGAGGAGCAAGTAAAGAGTTGCGCAGCATGCGGCTCCAGTGATAAAACCAAAGTTGTTCGCAAGTCACCGCTAATCCCAGTTGAGGTCCCTACCATACCCTGGGAAAAATTGGGATTGGATATAATTGGTCCACTTAATCTGCTGAAGCAATCTCATAGGTTCATGTTTGTTCTGATTGACTACCACTCTCATTGGATTGTAACGAGAATGGTACCCTCCATCACAACGGCGTCGTTGTTAAATTTTCTGAGAGATACCTTTTCTAAAGAGGGTATACCAGGCATCATAATAACGGACAATGGGGTCCAATTTGTCTCTGAAGAAATGAAGCAGTTTATGTCCACACTGTCCATCACACATCTCAAGTCACCACTCTACTGTCCCAAAGCCAATGGACTGGTGGAAAGGGCAAACAGGATGTTAAAGGACACTATTCAGCTTGCAGTGAGCTCTCAGGTACCGGTGGAGGAGGCCATTAGGAAAATGCGACTCCCAATGCTGTCTCAGGAGTGTCACCGTTTGTTTCACTCAAAGGTAGGAATCCTGGTTCTAAACTTACTCCCAATTGGCTTAATGGAGGAACTCCTGTATGGGTGGACAGAGACTCTGTATTAGAGAAAACTCAGAAACATCAACAGGAGTACAAACTCAGGTACGACAGTCGATGGGGAGCGTCTAAAAAAAAGTGGAGAGAAGGCCAATGGGTGGTTGTTAAGAGGCCTTCTTTGTCTAAGTCCAAGATCTCCTCATTTTCCAAACCACTGAGGATAACTAGGGTCAACAACAATTCTGTAGTGCTGGAAGACGGAGGCACATGGAGCATGGACAACATAGCTGGTTGTCCAAGCACAATGGGTACCAAGCCAACCGGCGGGGATGATCAAAGTCTGGCAATGCCCAGTAGTGAGGAGCCCAAAGTTGCAAGGGTACGCAGACCTCCAAGTTGGCTATCTGATTACAAAATGTGACTTTAACCTATCATAGGGCTCTCAGCCTCCTATTCCAATGCGTTTGGGAGTTTCTATGGGAAGTGTAATGTTATAAGTTTGTATTCTTATGTATTCTCCACTCACCTTCAGGAATTGGGGATTGTTTATCTCGTAAATGTATGTCAGGTTTTATGAGAGCCGTGGGCAATCCTCCTTGTACCTTTAGGCTTTGGGGAATGTTTATCTTATTAGCTATGTTTGTTTATAAACTGCTCTGTCCCGCAGGGAGATGTGTTATAATCTGGTCCCGTTCCCTCTTCCCCCTCCCCCCTCCCTTTCCTCGCCTTTTGGGTTTGCCCAGCTTAGGAACGTTGGGGCAGAAGCTCATGTTAGAACGTTGGCATAACAGAGCGAGAGGCTGAAGGATCCACTACCAATAAACCTGTTCTCTCGAACTTCGCTGGCCTGGAGTACTTTATTACAACACCTACCCCATCTATGCGACTGCCAGTTAACAACTTGAAATGGCAGCGGATGCGGCTAAAATAGTAAAGGGGACAGGCCTCTGGGCAGTTACCCTTTCCGGGGAAGCCGGATGGAGATGAAACAAGTTGCGCATGTGCAACTGATGCTCGAAAATGCGCATGCGTGTAAAAGGAGAACTACCCCCCTTCACCTAAATATCCTCATTATATCCATAAATGCCAGCAATGCTAAAAGGTAAAAAATGCATATCTTCAAGCGTGCTTAAATATGCCTACATAAGGCGTCGGGCTGCCGTGCAAACAGGAAATGTCGAGCGCTTACCTCCAACCCCATGCATTGTCGTGGGAATACCCACGCAATGTGAACTCAGTAATAATAAACCGAGAGCAGATAAATGGGAACCTGATAATTTAAACACCCCTGCTGGGAGAAATTCTAATTAAAATTTTGTATCAATATATACAATGTTATTTAAAAGGACTATGTCCTATCATTAACAAACAAACTTCGAAAACTCATGAGGACATAGTGGATATAATAAACCCTATAGACCCACATCGAATTAAGCTCACTATGCTATACCATATCCCAAAAAAGGGAGGGAAAAGGACATTGCAAGAGTAGTGTCGCAACATATGCGTCAACACACATACCACCACTAACAGTGTAGTGAGGGCTCGTGAACCTATAGGAAAAGGAAAGAAAGGAAAGAACGGGTCCCACGGCTGAACCGCCGTCCTTTATCTGTATCACAAAAAAGAGATGGGGGACCAGAGAGCTAATTAAGGTCCAGTGTCCGTGCTCCCTATAACAACATGTAAACCCATAAAGGACACTGTTCCTGTGGCCAGGCGCAAAAAGTCACCCTAGCCCAAAAAGAAGAAAGAAGAGAAAAGAGTGAAAGGAAATCCTAGGTGAAGGACCCACTCGACTAATGGAAGACAACTCTTTGTCCGCTAAAGCCCTCACAAACCCCATAGGGTGTCATGCTTCATCATCGGGCAGTGCTCCTTGGAGGGCCGGCGCAGCAATTCCCTATGGGCCCCCCGAAGGGTCACTTTATCGGAGATCTTTTGAGGATTGCCGGATGATGCATGCGGATGAGTGGGGAGTGTGTCCTCTGTGGAGGGTGAAAACAGTGCATGCAATTATGTGAAAGATTAATAAAGGGTCATCATGCAGCCAGTGTAAAACAAATGTACCCTTAGCAGAGTCTTGACTGCTAAGTAAAATATTCCCCTAGAGGCACACTATGCCCGGGTTTCGTCGATCATAGGTCGACATGTTTCGCGCCTCTATCGCCATAAGGATCGTTTGCGCTTCTTCAGGACCAAAACTAAAATTAAGGTGCACGTGAAACAAAGAAGATCAGGGCAGTAACCTGTATACCCTCACTGTGGTAACAGCGTAATGATGAAAGCCGCTCCTGATCAATACCTAGAAAAGAAAAAACAGGATAGACAACAGGCATGTGCATCAGTAAAACTTGATGCATCATTCGTGTGCCACAGCTGTGAAGGGATTGAGTCAATACATATAATTAGCACAGTGTATCTAATGACAGCCCGTTTGATTATACTCGTAATAAGGCCCGTTTCCATTGAGCTCAGCTTGATATGATAGAAAGGGCCGAAGGCAGGACTGCGGCCATCTTGGATTGTGACTCTTTCTCCCTTTATGATCACGTGGTTCCCTGAGCCCACCATTTGCCCAATTTAGCATGCACCAGTTGAGAAGACAGGCTGAATTGTATTTACGACCGAGAAGCAAGGTCACATCTGCTAAAGGGAGTATCAAGCGAATTCCTCTAGACTTATGTAAATAATGCTTTTATTGAAATGTTGCATCAGACCCACAGTTCCACAAATGTTACCGATTGTTGGGTATGTGGCCTCCTTCCTTCAGTAATGCACAAGCATGATTTGTTTATTTCAATGCCTTTGTCACATTTGGGGAGCTGTGAAGCTTGGTTTAAACTGTTGTCTATGATATATGAGCACCACACTGTAGATGCACACAGGTTTTCGGAGAAAGATTACGACCTAATATTGGCCTATATAGAGAGGCATCAGGGTTTCACTCCCAATGCAGAAGGTACCGATGGTACTTTAGATCCGACGGCCTGCATGAATGTGTACATGGAACATGAAAATGACACATGGCTGAGGGACGAAATATTGGATTTTGTGTCCTTCAACTTTACTGAATACTTCAAATATTTCCAGGAACGCAATGTCTCAGATGACAAGGTTATACCAGTTCCCGTGCTAAATACTTCATCTTCCTTCTGCGTCCAGGGTGCCGGCCATTTATTTGTAGGGTTCAGTAGATGCAATTATACTTACAGATTACGGACATTTAGCAGTCCGCCAATATTGACCCCTCCAAACATATATTTCGTGTGTGGGGAAAATGCTTATACTTGGCTTCCCAGGGGATGGTCAGGCAGGTGCTACCTGTCCTTCCTCTATCCTCCTGTTTATATTGCCCCATCGGATTATCACAAATCCCATTCACTAAACCGACGAAGTCTGCTATCCGAATCCACTGACAATGACGCCACTGATCAGACTGACACCCCCGCCCAACACTTTGTTGATATTATAAAAGGGGTCCTACCCATATGGGGCCCCATCTTAACTAGTAAGGAGATTAGGAGACTGTCCAGAGTGGTGGAAGGAGTGGTAAATACCACTGCCGGGATATTGACTAATATCACTGTTGAACTTCAAGCGACCCGGCTTGTGACCCTTCAAAATCGTCTTGTTTTAGATGTCATTTTGGCAGATCGCGGAGGAGCATGCCGAGTAATCGGGAGCTCCTGCTGTGTATATATACCTGACTCCGCCCCTTCGGTCCATTTAGCTATTCAGAAACTTCATCGATTGGCATCGGAGATTCATACGGAGACCGGTACCTGGTCCCTGTCAAACTGGTTTTGGGATCTTCTGACTACCTGGGGGTGGAAATTGTTCATGATCCTCTTGGGCATAGTGGGTTTCCTTTTTACCTGATGTATTTGCATTCAATGCGGTCCTGCTTGTTGTTCCTATTGTGCCGCTCGAATTCGTTCTGCAATACCTGAGTCTAGGCCTACCCAAACTCGAATGGATGCTCAAATGACCCAGAAAGAAATACATAATATGATGCAGATAGATGAGGGCATCTTTGAGGAGTAACCTCATTTATTAGCTACACTATGCTAAAAGGGCCGTTCTGAAGGGATTGAGTTAATACATATAATTAGCACAGTGTATCTAATGACAGCCCGTTTGATTATACTTGTAATAAGGCCCGTTTCCATTGAACTGAGCTTGATATGATAGAAAGGGCCGAAAGCAGGACTGCGGCCATCTTGGATTGTGACTCTCTCTCCCTTTAGGATCACGTGGTTCCCTGAGCCCACCATTTGCCCAATTTAGCATGCACCAATTGAGAAGACAGGCTGAATTGTATTTACGACCGAGATGCAAGGTCACATCTGCTAAAGGGAGTATCAAGCGAATTCCTTCAGACCTGGGACGAGAAGGGAGTCACCCCGCCGACCTTCTCTCTGCAAAGATAGTAACCCTTTTGTATAGCCGAAACTAGATATGGGATGAGCTCATTAGGAGCGCCTGGAGTGGCTGGTACTTTTCCGCTTGTAAGGCTTTGTATGTTGAACTGATAATGTATAAAAGTGTGATTCTGTCAAGGAGTCTTCAGTCTTCCTCGGCGCACCTCATGGGTGAGGATCGATGAGGCTCCTCTATGTAGAGTTCTGTTTGTGGCCAATAAACGCTTGAACCTTCTACGTTGCCAACTTCTCATTATTTGACTTACATTGCGGACCACTGGTAAGTGTGGCCCTTGGCTCACGATATAGATTACTTCAGTTGGCGACCACGAAGGGACCCCGTGATAGGGTCTGTCCTCCCCCGTAATCGGGTGGAAGGTTCGAGGGCGTCATGGCCGGATGAGCGGAGGGGAGCTCGAGAGTTTCGCTCTGCACGCCCGATTGGGATGCCCTCTGCTGCTAGTTACCCTTCACCGGGGTCCTACGGGCTTAACCCAGGAACGGACCGTGTTGGTCGAGAGGAGTTGGCAGCGGAGAACGGACATTCGTACCTGGGTGCACCCGGTGAGTAGAATTTTGATTTGAAGCACTTGTGGTAAACAGTGCAAGTTTGATTTTGAAGCACGCAAGGTGGAGCGTGTATTTGATTTTGAAGCACACGCTCTAGGCGGTGCATTGATTCTGAGGCATGCGCTGGAGAGCGGTGCCACTGCTGGTTTGAAGCCCGCATTGTATGGCGGGGCATTGATTTGAGGTACATGTACATTTGAGACGGTTTGATGGGCCCTTTTCTGATTTGATAGCCGCGCGCGGAATAGAGCCCGATTGTACCTAGGTAACTCACGACCAGAGCTGGGTAGCCACGAGGCATATCCGCGGTGGGGCATAGACCTCATCGGGACAGCCTCAGTGGTGAGCCAGGAGGGCAGTGAGAGGATCCGTGGTACAGTCGGGGATGTCTGTTGTTGGAAATGTTATGAATTAGTGTGGTGGGCTTGGCTCGCTGATTAAAGTGGTAAGGTTTGTTGCATATCGTTCGTGGTTTATGTCATTTGTGTTTGTCTAAACTAACCACTCTGCCTTGTTTTAGTAAATTGAATTGTTTTAGTTGCTGTTGTCGGACTGGTGACTCTCGGTTAGCTGAGAGTCAGCCTGCCCCGCCGGAAGGCAGTCCTAGCCACTATATGTATGTGAAGCATGGAATCACTCCTTTGTTGTTTTGTACTCTGTGGCATAAATATACCAAAGGAAATGAAGAATTGCAGTGGCCAAAGACCGGCTCGTTTGATGAAAAGAAAATTGCTTTCTTACAGGACCAACTGTTCTCTAGACGTAGCCGTCAGGCTATGTTTGATGCCCTGGGTGCGTGGCTGAAGGAATCCAAACAGCGGCG
Organism: Triturus cristatus; assembly: GCF_964204655.1. NCBI lineage: Eukaryota > Metazoa > Chordata > Amphibia > Caudata > Salamandridae > Triturus > Triturus cristatus. The sequence goes on from NC_140591.1 coordinate 1,532,590,457, forward strand.
GATGAGAGAGGAAAAGCAGGCCAGGGCTAAGGTGGGACAGAACGTAACTCAGAAGGCTATAGCTTATGATAGGGCTCGAGCAGAAAAGGGAATAGACTGTATGAACCGCGAATTCCGATTGAAGGTAGATAAGAGCTATGTGACTCGACCCAATGCTGACGATGAAATAGAGGATTTATTGGACATGCGGCCACCGCCTCCTTATGTGCCCCAACGGCTGTATCCAGAGGTGACAGGAGTCTCGGCTCCGGCCCCGGCCGCGTCCTCAGGAACCCCAGGGGCCTCAGCCCCTCCGGTTCCCTCTATTTCCTCTCCTTTGACAGAACTCTCCCGGCTGTCCACATCTGTGTCAGAGGTGATGACTATACTGCCATCTTTATTGACGGCCGCAGCAGCTGAAACGCCTCAGCTGCCATCCGGGTCAAAGACTTCCCCTTCTGTCCTGCCCTCCTCCTCCGCGAGTACTACGCCGGTAGCAGCTGTTACCACTCCGACACGTCCGGTCCCTTTTTCTGAGGGTAAAAGGTTGTTTACTCGTTCAGCTCTGGGAACGGAAGAGAAGGAGACCATTGCCGTACAGGCATCCCAATGGATGCGGCAACCTATTTATACATTATCTGATATTTGGAGCACCATGAGAGATTACGAGCCAGTAATGCAGCAGCATGCGTTGGAACACATGGCAAACCGCCTTATATCATTATGGGAGCAGGTACACAGGGAGGGGAGGGCCCCGGCTATATTGTATGATATCGTCGCTCAAGCCCATAAATCTCACCTTACTCCAGAAGCGGTGTATGGGAATGTGCAGACTTTGGTGGCGTATAGAACCCGTCTGCAGCGACCATTCCCCCGGGGCTATCCCAGTACCCTATGCGGGAGGGACACCACATCTACCATCCGGAAGTTACGGCAGTGGTAGATGCCCTCAGGGTAGTTACTCGTCCCAGAGTGGATGCGCGTTTCCAGGAACAATGGGTTTATACCCCCTGGAAACGAAGTGAGGTGTTGTCACTCAAAAGTCAGTTACCGGATCCCAGGAAAAACCCTACCGCGTATTATAAGGAGCTTACTGAAGCTGCCTCCTCCGCAGTAATGACGTTGGTAGACATTGAACTGTTCTTTGCTCTATTAGTACCCGTGGACATTTGGCGCCAGGTACACGACCAGGACCATGCAACAGAATTTGGGGGAACTTGGGAACAGCTAAGGGGTTGGGATAGAGATCGCAAACCAGGGAATAAGCCCCGGGCGGAGATATTGGCTCTCCCGGATAGGATAATAACTTATATGCATTCGCTGATCCCTCCCCGGAAGGTGGATTGGGATAAATTGACAGCATGCAAGCAAAAGAAGGATGAGAGTGTGTCGGATTTCTTTACAAGATTTGAGGGAGTCTTCATTGACTTCAGTGGACAGGATCTCGCCACTGAAGGGGGTGTACGTCTGTTTGTAAACCGGTTTGTGACCAATTTACTGCCAGAAGTGTCAGCTCGATTGCAGGCTGCTGAAAGCACCTGGACGACCATTACCCCTTCAACGATATTGAGTATGGCTCAATATTATGAACATCGTGAGAATGAAAGCAAGGACCAGACAGAAAAGAAATCGAAAGAGTTGAAGACTCGAGTATTGTTACAGCAAGTAGAGAGGGGACGGGGGAGAGGGCGAGGATCGCAGAATTTTGCTGCAAAAAAGGGCGGGTCCTGCACAGACGACAGGACGAACAGACTTGGGCATAAATCAATGTGCCTTCTGCAAACAGGAGGGGCATTGGCGAGCCCAGTGTCCGTTATTGTATGAACAGAACAGTGTTCCGAGAGGTCGGGGAAGGGGACGGTCTGGTGGACAGTGAGGGGGATCTACGAGACAAGAGCATTCGGCTCAAGGTGAGACTGGTCAGAATTGCTTTGATCACAGTCAGGGAAAGCAGTATTACAATGAAGGCTATATGACAGGCGAGGGATCAGGCTACTCTCAAGCATAGGACAGCCAAAGACAGAGTGAGGGGCAGGTGTCAATTCCAATTGATCAAGCTGGACCTTATGTCCATGCGCGATTACTGAATGCATCAGGTAAGTTCCTAGTTGACATGGGGGCCATGAACAGTTCTGTTTCACGTGCCCTAGTCCCGGGGGCTGCTCTGTCTGGCCAGAACAATGTGTCAGTGGGGTTTTCTGGAACTCCGGTGGTAAGCCCCATCTCTCAACCGCTTCCCCTTACCTTGGGGCCGGTATCGATCGATTCACCTTTCCTTTTGACCTCCCAGTGTGGAGAAAACCTTTTAGGTATGGACATACTGAAAAGACTACATGCCCGTATCTATTGTTCCCCGGACGGTGTTTATTTGACCATCAAAGATCCTTCACCCCTCTCCGCGCAATGTCTGTCTAAAACTGATCCTTTGCCACCTGAATTGGCGCGCATCCCGAAAAGTCGCTGGGCTACTGGAGACACTGATGTGGGCCATTTACAAATTCCCCCAGTTTCGATCACCTTAAAACAGAATGCCCCGTTACCGAAAGTTCCCCAGTATAAAATTGCCCCCGCTGGAGAACGAGCTCTATTGGCTATCATCCATGATTTGATTAAAACCGGAGTAGTGGAAGAAACGGCCTCCAACGCATGTAATAGTCCTATTCTTCCGATTCTTAAACGAGCCCCAGTACACCAGACTCCTGATTATGCTGATACCTATCGATTTGTGATTGACCTACGAGAGATTAATAAGATTGTGGTACCTCAGTATCCTGTGGTACCTGATATTAATGCCATTTTGACGATGATTCCTCCAACGGCAAAATTTTTCTCGGTGATAGATTTAAAAAATGCCTTCTTTAGTATCCCTATTCATCCAGATAGCCGCTATCTTTTCGGCTTCTCATTAGGAGGCCGCAGCTTCAGATTTTGTCGCGCCCCACAGGGGTATACGGAAAGCCCCAGTATTTATAGTCAGGCACTAAAAAAGATATTAGACACCCTGTGTTTGCCACCAGGTAATGTATTGCTCCAATATGTTGATGATCTCCTGGTGGCCTCTGATACTGAGGAGGGCTGCCGGACGGCGACGGTGGATTTGCTGCAGCATCTGGCGAACCATGGTAACAAGGTCTCACTGTCGAAATTCCAATATTGTCGACCGGAGGTGACCTACCTCGGTCATCTCCTGTCGAAGGAGGGAAGACGGTTGACCTCTGAGCGTATTGCAACCATTACTAACATGTCTGTTCCCCGCACGCAGCGTGATGTCCGTGCTTTGCTTGGTATAACCTCTTACTGTCGCCAATGGATCCCTAACTACTCCCTCTTGACTAAACCTTTCCTGTATCTAACCACCAAAGATGTGCATGAACCTCTACCTTGGACTGTTGAGTGTCAAACGGCTTTCACTTCCTTAAAGGCTGCTTTATGTTCTGCTCCTGTGCTTGGCACCCCTGACTACCGGAAGCCTTTTGTGCTCTACGTGCATGAGGTGGACGGTTGTTCGCTTTCAGTGTTAACACAGGACTTTGGTGGTAAGCAAAGACCTTGTGCATATTTCTCGGCGGTTTTGGACAATGTCGCCAGAGCGCTTCCCAGCTGCCTGAGAGCCACGGCCGCAGTAGCAGTGGCGATCAGGCAATCGGAAGGGCTGGTCCTAAATACGGATCTAACAGTAATGGTACCACATGCTGTGGACGTATTATTAAACAGGACACAGACGCAGCACTTAACTAGTGCGCGTCTTACAGGGTACGAATTGACCCTGTTTGCACCTCATATAACGATCAAGAGATGTGTCACTCTGAATCCTGCCACCCTACTACCCCTCCCCTCCGGAGAAAGTGGCCAGGACATACACGATTGCATATTTCGGACTGAAGAAGAAACGAAGGGCCGGATAGATCTAACAGACATCCCTTTATCTGAACCCCAAGGGGAACTGTATGTTGACGGTTCATGCTTTAGATTGCCTAATGGTACTACGGTTGCGGCTTATGCAATCACCACCTTACAGACAGTGGTTGAGGCGACCAAAGTACCATATTATTCAGCACAAGCTGCTGAACTGATTGCACTACTGAGGGCTTGTGAATTGGGTGAGGGATTGAGGTTAAATGTCTACACCGATAGCCAATACGCTTTCGGTGTAGCCCATAGTTTTGTGACGTTGTGGGCAGAACGAGGGTTTCTTACATCCCATGGTGAGAAGATAAAGAATGGACAGCTGGTTGAACGACTACTGGCTGCATTGACCTTGCCAAAAGCCCTTGCTATTGTAAAATGTAGTGCACATAAAGCTGTAACTGATGATGTAGGGAAAGGAAATGCCTTTGCAGATAGAATTGCCAAGGAGACTGCCCAGTCTGACACTACCTCCATGTTTGTGGTTAACCAGTATAGAAGGGTGGTAGAGGCAGACATTTTTTGTAACACCATAGATAGTGTGAAAGAATTGCAGCAGGAAGCCACCCCGGAGGAACTGAAGTATTGGCAGGAACAGGTGGGACGGTTAGACGAGAATGGTTGTTGGACTGAACTGTCAGAAAAGTGCAGATGGTTGCTGCCGAATGCATTTGTGAATGCGGTAGTAACCATGGCACATGGCCCCGCACATGTAGGGGTTCAAGGCATTTGTGCGATATTGGACCCTGTATGGTACAATACCAATATCCACAAAACGGCCAAGAATCTGGTCCAACATTGTATGGTCTGCCTACAGCATAACCCGGGGGGTAGTATTCCCGTCCTAACAGGCAGTTTTGCTCCACCTACCTTGCCTTTCGAGGTACTCCAAATGGACTACATACAGCTTGAACGGGTTAACAACCTTAAATATGTCTTAGTGGTGGTCTGCACCTTCAGTAAATGGGTGGAAGCATACCCCACTAAAGAAAATACAGCCTTAGCAACTGCGAAGGCTTTGATAAAGGAGTTCTTTCCCCGATATGGGTTACCACGAGTAATCTGGAGTGATAATGGGACACATTTTAATGCTAATTTGGTTCAACATGTATGTAAAGGTTTGTCCATACGACAGAAATTTCACGCAGCACGACACCCTCAATCGGCAGGCCTAGTTGAGAAGTACAATGGGATCTTGAAGTTAAAATTAGCTAAACTACAGGACACGACTGGCTTAAAATGGCCCGATCTTCTACCATTAGCTCTGCTGTCTGTGAGAACCACCCCTCATTCCCGGAGTGGGATTTCACCGTATGAGGTAGTTTTCGGGAGGCCTGCCAATGTATGGGGAGTGCCCCGGCCCAAATCATTCAGGGACATTGAATATCCTATGTTAGCCGACTACCTTTATGCTCTAACTAAAGACCTCCGTTCTATTCATCAACAGATATCCGCAGTACTGCAGCCTCTGCCGGAGGGTCCCGGACACAGCATAGAGCCGGGCCAGTGGGTCCTAGTTCGAAACTATCAGCGGAAATCAAGCTTGGACCCACGCTGGACCCGACCGCATCAAGTGCTTCTGGCTACGAGGACGGCTGTAAAGGTCGAAGGGAAACAGCATTGGATCCACATCTCGCACCTCAAATGTGTTCCTCTTCCCTTGCCTGAGGATTATCAGGGCCAGGAGGAAAGCGTACAGCACCGAGGTGAGCACGATACCGAAAAGCCATTCTCTCCTGAAGCCCACAGAGAAGTTGAAGGGCGAGGGGAGAGTGCCACAAGTTCGGAATCAGTTGTTGTAAGCGAGTCCACTCCTGGAGACCAAACACGTGACCAGGAAAGTCACACGCCCTGTTCTTTATCTGATCCCACTGTGCCAGTCTTGTTTGTCAATCCCGAGACCCCTGGTCATGTTCGATATCACCTGCGGCCCCGGAAAAGAGTTGAGATCCCAGGTTCAGCCTGAAGAAACCAGAAACCGAGGCCTGAGTTAAGGAACCTGGGGATCATATAAACACTGGACTGAACTCGTGGAGGGCTTGGAACTTTGAGTGGAAGCCCTGTTCAGAGAGAAGGTAGAGACATTGATTGGTTGATGGGGCCCAGGTAACTTTCCCTCCCAGCAAGAGTTGCGTCAAGTGCAACTCCGACGCGAGAAGTTTTTGTACCTTCAGTTTTCTCTTTGTTGTTTGGAACAATAGGAGTCTGCCTGTGAGGCTCTAACACGGACACAGGAAAGAAGCACCCTCCGGCAGGTTGGACTGCTTGTAAGCCCCCCTTTTTCCCAAGGTTAGGTTTGGACTTTTAGTGAGGATGTATCCCATTGCTCGTTTTGTCCCTGAAGAAGATCGTCCCATAATCCCTCGTCCTATGTACCCATATTTACCAATGTTTTCTACATGGAGTTTGCGTATTAAGATTGTTTTTATTTCTATAGTAGCTGTGTCACTTATACTATGCTTAGGATTGTTCATTTATCTAGAATTCCGCCACCCAGTCCATACCCTAGTGATGTCTACCCCTGCTCCTAAGGAACATCATTTTCAGACTTTTGCCCCTCATAAAGAGGGACATCGCCAGACTTATGTAAATAATGCTTTTATTGAAATGTTGCATCAGACCCACAGTTCCACAAATGTTACCGATTGTTGGGTATGTGGCCTCCTTCCTTCAGTAATGCACAAGCATGATTTGTTTATTTCAATGCCTTTGTCACATTTGGGGAGCTGTGAAGCTTGGTTTAAACTGTTGTCTACGATATATGAGCACCACACTGTAGATGCACACAGGTTTTCGGAGAAAGATTACGACCTAATATTGGCCTATATAGAGAGGCATCAGGGTTTCACTCCCAATGCAGAAGGTACCGATGGTACTTTAGATCCGACGGCCTGCATGAATGTGTACATGGAACATGAAAATGACACATGGCTGAGGGACGAAATATTGGATTTTGTGTCCTTCAACTTTACTGAATACTTCAAATATTTCCAGGAACGCAATGTCTCAGATGACAAGGTTATACCAGTTCCCGTGCTAAATACTTCATCTTCCTTCTGCGTCCAGGGTGCCGGCCATTTATTTGTAGGGTTCAGTAGATGCAATTATACTTACAGATTACGGACATTTAGCAGTCCGCCAATATTGACCCCTCCAAACATATATTTCGTGTGTGGGGAAAATGCTTATACTTGGCTTCCCAGGGGATGGTCAGGCAGGTGCTACCTGTCCTTCCTCTATCCTCCTGTTTATATTGCCCCATCGGATTATCACAAATCCCATTCACTAAACCGACGAAGTCTGCTATCCGAATCCACTGACAATGACGCCACTGATCAGACTGACACCCCCGCCCAACACTTTGTTGATATTATAAAAAGGGTCCTACCCATATGGGGCCCCATCTTAACTAGTAAGGAGATTAGGAGACTGTCCAGAGTGGTGGAAGGAGTGGTAAATACCACTGCCGGGATATTGACTAATATCACTGTTGAACTTCAAGCGACCCGGCTTGTGACCCTTCAAAATCGTCTTGTTTTAGATGTCATTTTGGCAGATCGCGGAGGAGCATGCCGAGTAATCGGGAGCTCCTGCTGTGTATATATACCTGACTCCGCCCCTTCGGTCCATTTAGCTATTCAGAAACTTCATCGATTGGCATCGGAGATTCATACGGAGACCGGTACCTGGTCCCTGTCAAACTGGTTTTGGGATCTTCTGACTACCTGGGGGTGGAAATTGTTCATGATCCTCTTGGGCATAGTGGGTTTCCTTTTTACCTGATGTATTTGCATTCAATGCGGTCCTGCTTGTTGTTCCTATTGTGCCGCTCGAATTCGTTCTGCAATACCTGAGTCTAGGCCTACCCAAACTCGAATGGATGCTCAAATGACCCAGAAAGAAATACATAATATGATGCAGATAGATGAGGGCATCTTTGAGGAGTAACCTCATTTATTAGCTACACTATGCTAAAAGGGCCGTTCTGAAGGGATTGAGTTAATACATATAATTAGCACAGTGTATCTAATGACAGCCCGTTTGATTATACTTGTAATAAGGCCCGTTTCCATTGAACTGAGCTTGATATGATAGAAAGGGCCGAAAGCAGGACTGCGGCCATCTTGGATTGTGACTCTCTCTCCCTTTAGGGTCACGTGGTTCCCTGAGCCCACCATTTGCCCAATTTAGCATGCACCAGTTGAGAAGACAGGCTGAATTGTATTTACGACCGAGATGCAAGGTCACATCTGCTAAAGGGAGTATCAAGCGAATTCCTTCAGACCTGGGACGAGAAGGGAGTCACCCCGCCGACCTTCTCTCTGCAAAGATAGTAACCCTTTTGTATAGCCGAAACTAGATATGGGATGAGCTCATTAGGAGCGCCTGGACTGGCTGGTACTTTTCCGCTTGTAAGGCTTTGTATGTTGAACTGATAATGTATAAAAGTGTGATTCTGTCAAGGAGTCTGCAGTCTTCCTCGGCGCACCTCATGGGTGAGGATCGATGAGGCTCCTCTATGTAGAGTTCTGTTTGTGGCCAATAAACGCTTGAACCTTCTACATTGCCAACTGCTCATTATTTGACTTACATTGCGGGCCACTGGTAAGTGTGGCCCTTGGCTTACGATATAGATTACTTCAGCTGTGTGCACAACAACCACATAAAAAAGAGAGAAATAGGTATACGAGTAACACCAGTACATTGGTGGTGCTTGGTGGAGTGATAGCCCTGAACAACATAGAGATGCTGCCTACAAACAATAAATTATACTGTGAGGTTAAGGGTTAAGTGCAGGCAGAATCACCTATACCCAAACAGGTACCACCCTGAGATATATGACACAGAGAGGGAGCGTCATGTCCTTACCAAATAGTACCGAGACGGTTGCTCCACAGACTAGAGGCATGGGCTGCCCGCAAGTTATCGGGCTGAAACGAAAATGATACGAACAAAAATGCTGTCAATTACATGTCACCCGCACAGTAAATAGAAAACAATTAAAGCTCCGTATTCAAAATGGCTAAAACTCATAGTCAACTCACGGTACTCCCCCGGTAGTGGCCCCTATAAGCCTACCCCATCCATGCGACTGCCAGTTAACAACTTGAAATGGCAGCGGACGCGGCTAAAATAGTAAAGGGGACAGGCCTCTGGGCGGTTACCCTTTCTGGGGAAGCCGGATGGAGATGCGCATGTGCAACTGATGCTCGAAAATGTGCATGCGTGTAAAAGGAGAGCTACTCCCCTTCACCTAAATAGCCTCATTATATCCATAAATGCCGGCAATGCTCAAAGGTAAAAAAATGCATATCGCCAAGAGTGCTTAAATACGCCTACATAAGGCATCGGGCTGCCGTGCAAACAGGAACTGTTGTGCGCTTACCTCCAACCCCATGCAGTGTCGTGGGAATACCCACGCAATGCGAACTCAGTAATAATAAACGGAGAGTAGATAAATGGGAGCCTGATAATTTAAACACCCCTGCTGGGAAAAATTCAAATTAAAAGTTTGTATCAATATAAACAATGTTATTTAAAAGGACTATGTCCTATCATTAACAAACAATCTTAGAAAACTCATGGGGACATAGTGGATATAATAAACCCTATAGACCCACATCCAATAAGGCTCACTATGCTATGCCATATACCAAAAAAGGGGAGGTAAAAGGATATTGCCAGAGTAGTGTCGCAACATATGCGTCAGCACACATACCACCACTAACAGTGTAGTGAGGGCTCGTGTACCTATAAGAAAAGGAAAGAAATGAAAGAACGGGTCCCACGGCTGAGCTGCTGTACTTTATCTGTATCACAAAAAAGAGAGGGGGGACCAGAGAGCTAATTAAGGTCCAGTGTCCATGCTTCCTATAACAACATGTAAACCCATAAAGGACACTGTTCCTGTGGCCAGGCGCAAAAAGACACCCTTACCCAAAAAGAAGAAAGAAGAGAAAAGATCGAAAGGAAATCCTAGGTGAAGGACCCACTCGACTAATGGAAGACCACTGTTTGTCCCCTAAAGCCCTCACACATCCCATAGGGTGTCATGCTTGATCAACGGGCAGTGCTTCTCATAGGGCCAGCACTGCAATTCCCTACGGGCCCCCCAAAGGGTCACTTTATCGGAGATCTTTTGAGGATTGCCGGATGTTGCATGCGGGTGTGTGGGGAGTGTGTCCTCTGTGGATCGTGAAAACAGTGCGTGCAATTATGTGAAAGATTAATAAAGGGTCATCATGCAGCCAGTGTAAAACAGATGTACCCTTAGCAGAGTCTTGACTGCTAAGTAAAATATTCCCCTAGAGGCACACTATGCCCGGGTGTCGTTGATCATAGGTCGACATGTTTCGTGCCTCTATCGCCATAAGGGTCGTTTGCGCTTCTTCAGGACCAAAACTAAAATGAAGATGCACGTGAAACAAAGAAGTAATATACCCTCCATGTAGACCAGGGCAGTAACCTGTATACCCTCACTGTGGTAACAGCATAATGATGAAAGCCGCTCTTGATCAATACCTAGAAAAGAAAAAACAGGATAGACAACAGGCATGTGCATCAGTAAAACTTGATGCATCATTCGTGTGCCACAGCTGTGTGCACAACAACCACATAAAAAAGAGAGAAATAGGTATACGAGTAACACCAGTACATTGGTGGTGCTTGGTGGAGTGATAGTCCTGAACAACATAGAGATGCTGCCTACAAACAATAAGTTATACTGTGAGATTAAGGGTTAAGTGCAAGCAGAATCACCTATACCCATACAGGCACCACACTGAGATATATGCCTCAGAGAGGGAGCTTCATGTCATTACCGAAATAGTACCGAGACGGTCGCTCCTCAGACTAGAGGCATGGGCTGCCCGCAAGTTATCGGGTTGAAACGAAAACGATACGAACTAAAATGCTGTCAATTACATGTCACCCGCACAGTAAATAGCCAACAATTAAAGCTCCGCATTACAAATGGCTGAAACTCATAGTCAACTCACGGTACTCCCCCGGTAGTGGCCCCTATAAGCCTACCCCATCCATGCGACTGGCCTCTGGGCGGTTACCCTTTCCGGGGAAGCCGGATGGAGATGAAACAAGTTGCGCATGTGCAACTGATGCTCGAAAATGCGCATGCATGTAAAGGGGGAACTACTCCCCTTCATGCCGGCAATGCTAAAAGGTAAAAAATGCATATCGCCAAGCGTGCTTAAATACGCCTACATAAGGTCAATTTTTACTGGTGCACATGGCTGTTGTCTATCCTGTTTTTTTCTTTTCTCGGTATTGATCAGGAGTGGCTTACATCATTACGCTGCTACCACAGTGAGGGTATACAGGTTAGCGCCCTGTTCTAAATTGAGGGTATATTACTTCTTTGTTTCACGTGCACCTTAATTTTAGTTTTGGTCCTGAAGAAGCGCAAACGACTGTTATGGCAATAGAGGTGTGAAACATGTCGACCTATGCTCAGCGACATCAGGGCATAGTGTGCCTCTAGGGTAATGTGTTACTTTCTGCTAAGTTTACATCTGTTTTTACACTGGCTGCATGATGACCCTTTATTAATCTTTCACATAATTACATGCACAATTTTCACCCTCCACAGAGGACCCACTCCCCATACACCCGCGTGCATCATCCGGCAATCCTCAAAAGATCTCCGATAAAATGACCCTTCGGGGGGGCCCCTAGGGAATTGCATTGCCGGCCCTACGAGGAGCACTGCCCGATGATGAAGCATGACACCCTATGGGGTGTGTGAGGGCATTAGAGGACAATGAGTGGTCATCCATTAGTCGAGTGGGTCCTTCACCTAGGATTTCCTTTCACTCTTTTCTCTTCTTTCTTCTTTTTGGGCTAGGGTGACTTTTTGCGCCTGGCCACAGGAACAGTGTCCTTTATGGGTTTACATGTTGTTATAGGGAGCATTGTATAGTTGCACAAAAACAAAATCCCCACAATGCAGGTCCCTTGCAACTTGCCGCAAGGGGCTTGTTCGCTTGTTCACCCCTAGTTGGCAGGGTATGCCCAGACATGGGTCCCTTGTTCACTTTGCCACTGGATTCAAGCTAGCCTGGCTGATGACGGGTGTTACCCTGAAACCGGTCCCGGGATGCTTGTTTCTAGTCCAGTGAAGACCTGGCTTGGCAGTTTGGGCTGGACTGTTCCCATGAGGCACAGGGTCAAGACTGATTTGCATATGGCTCGGTCTGAACTGGGGTGGTGAGGTGAGCTAAAGAACGATGATGGATTCAACACAGATCTGTGACTGGGGGTGAGTGTCTGAGAAGTTTCAGCACTCGGTCCATCATCTCCTTGTGTTTGCTTTGTTCGCCGTAAGTTGGCAGGGAATGCCCAGACGTGGGTCCCTTGCTCACTTTGCCACTAGATTCAAGCCAACCTGGCTGATATGGGGTGTTACTCTGAAACCAGTCCCAGGATACTTGTTTCCAGTCCAGGGAAGATCTGGAGTGGCAGTTCTGGCTGGACTGTTCCCATGAGGCACAGGGTCAAGACTGATTTGCAGATTGCTGGGTGTGAACTGGGGTGGCGAAGTGAGCTAAAGAACGATGATGGATCCAACCCAGATCAGTGACTTGGGTGAGTGTCCGAAAAATTTCAGCTCCCTGTCCATCATCTCCTTCTGTTTGCTTTGCACAGAGGATAGCACACAGATGCATCGCATTGTTAATACAACCCTTCCCTGTGCTTTTAAATTGATGCAGCTCAGCGCAACAAAATGGCTTGCCACGCTGCATCATTGTTTTGTAAATGAGGCCCCCAGTTTGAAATTGTCATCTTCCTAGACAACAGCAATTAACTTACAAAGAGAGTAAAAGTGAATGAAAATGTAGTGGGTTTCCATTAATTGTTGAAACAGTGGTAATTGTTACACTGATGCTAATATAGTTTGCCATAAACTATTTCTGGGACCCTTCTTGCAAAATAGTATCATTGTCAACAATTCCTAACTTGTTAAACTGTGGATTTTTATTCCCAAATTAGGACTTTTGTTTGTTTGACACCATGACACAAGTTATTTTCAGCATAAGCATCAGTTGAGCAGAGTCCATAGAGTGTCTTGGGACATTTGCTTCCTGTTGTGGGGCAGACACTTTCCAAGCAATAAATGCAGGGCCGGACTGGGAACCAAAGCCAGCCCTGCAAACGGCTCGGCCGGCTGCCCCGGAGGAGATAGGGGGGTGCGACCGAGCTGTTTGCAAGGGACGGTTTTGGCCGATTTTGTTACAGGGGGCCGATATTGCTTGCCCCCAGGACCAAAAACGGCACCCAGGGGACCAAAACTGGCCCCCACCCTGGCGGCCCACCGGGAAAATGCCCAGTGCCAAATACGGCCAGTCTGGCCCTGAATAAATGTATTAATACTGAATTCCCTGTAGTATTACCGAGAGCAACTGAGTAGCAAAGAATCAGTGGAAAAACAATTACAGACAAGTAAAAGTCATAAGTAGCCACTTCTTGACATATTTTTCGCCCTTGCAATGCCTGCAATGCGGAAAGTGGCATGCCTTGCGAGGATGAACAACTAAACTGTACCAAAGTGTCATTGCGATGTCTTTGCAACACGAAGGGGCAGATTTACCATTTATCCATGCAGCGCAGTGCAGCAGCTGCAAATGCTGTGCTGCGTGAGAAGGAGAGAGCAGGAGAGTGCCAAATTTACTAAAATATGGCATTCTCCTCCCCTTTCCCTAACGCCGGCACTGAAATCAGCTGTCATGCGCCACGGAGACACATTTGCGCAATGGTGCAAGGGTGTCTCCTTGCGTCTAGCATAGGTTTTGTACTGCAAGGGTACCATTCCAGTACAAAGTACTATGCTTAGACTAACGTTAGTCCTTTTCCCTCTTTGTAGGTGTGCTGTAAAGTGCAGCACACTAGCAAGATTATAAAAGGAAGTAGAAATGAAAGCATTTCTCCTTCCTTGCGCCTACTTCAAAAGGGCGCAGTTTTCTGACGTTAAACCCTGTCTACTTTATTTAATAAATAGAGTTTCGCATCATAAATCTTGGGTGGTTGCATGGGAACGCTCATGCTCCACTCATGGTACGCCCCCTTGGCGCCAAGTAATGCAAAACAAGTTTAGCACTGGAAAGTAAATTGAAAAAAAAAGATTTTGTGCCGATTTGTGTCACTTTTGTGACGGAATGACGGCATAAAATCTTTGTAAACCTCCCCCACACTGTCAACATAGTGATTTCTTGCGAAGCGCTAGGAAATACCAGGTGGTATTAGGTGGTACCAAAAGGAAGGAATCTGCAAGAAATTTGTAAATGGTTTGCGATATGTCCTGCGTTTGCAGACCATGGGGAGTTTACTGACCACCATTGCCAATCAGTAAAGATTCTGAAAGTGGGAGCTATCCATAAGGGTCACCTTCCACGGTTCAAGTGGCAGCTGTGAGCATCAGATGGAGTAGACAGAGGTACCATGGATCGCCGCGTGCTGACTATGCTGTCGCTTTAAAAGTGCAAAAGATACACTTGATGGACGGAATGCTGGACAATACAAACATTTACACCCAGTCACAAGGATCTGGGTTTAATCCATCATTCTTTTGCTCACCACACCATCCCATTCTGGACCCAGCCATATGAAAATCAGTTTTGACCCTGTCCCTTGTGGGAACAGTCCAGCCCGAAATGCCAAGCCAGGTCCTCCCTGGACTGGAAACAAGCATCTTGGGACCGGTTTCAGGGCATTACCCAGATCTTTGTACTGGGGTTAATGTATGACATTGTTCTGCATTCTGTCCATCAACTGTTCTTTTTGCATTTGTCCCTTTAAAAGTGTTCTTGTATATTAGGCCTGGCTAGAGACTGGGTCAGAGAGTGCCCCCCCTTGAATAATATGGCTATTGTAAATAAAATCGTTAACATTTGGGTGGAAATCACAAATTGATTATTAAGTGGTGCATTTTTCATACAACTGTTCAGGTGGAAGGCCACAAGAAGCATACCTGCTGGATTTATTTTTGTGATAAGGATGTTTGAAATTGGGTTCCTGTTTGACTGGGGTATAAGCCCTGGTCAAGAAGTAACCACAATCCTAGACAGGGTAGAGCACAAGCATGCCTTAAATTTAACCTGTGCTCCCCATCTGGTCCAAAAATGTAGGCCGACCGTGATGGAGCAGAGGTCAGAATCAGTGCCAGATTAGTCCAGCTGAAGGTTTACCTTCTCAAGTTTTGTGTGCCAAGAGTGCTGTTCATGGGGAACAAGTTCACTGGGAGCAAGGAGAGAGTCGCTGGCGATGGTTGGCTCGAAGTTCAGGCAGGGTGTCATGGATAGGTGGCCTGTGGCGATCCACACTAGCACATGATACTTGCTGTGTGCAAAGAGACAATTTTGCGGTGGCTCGTGCTGATTCTATCTGTGAGTGGTGCAGTTTCAGAGCAAACAGTCCCGTTCACAAAGAGCCCAGAAACTTTACTTTAAGAGCTTGAGAACAACACCAAGGGCATAGGGACCCGAGAGGCTGGTCTTGGGGAGTCAGAAACTTGTGGAAGATGAGTGCAGGAGCTGTGGGGAGCCAGTTATATCCTCAGATTAGGGGACCAGCAGACTAGTCTTTTGAGTCCCTTTGGGTTCCTGGGTCCAAGATGGATTCCAGGTCCAGTTCTTCCTCTCCAGGAAAGAGGGCAGCAGGTAGCAGGTCAGCACGGCAAAGCAGCAGCTACTTCAAAGTAGCTGTCCAGCAGAGTGGCAGTCCTTTCATCAGCCTGCAGTTGCTCTTCCTGGCAGAGTATCCACAGGTCCAGAGGTGTACTGAAGTGGTGGTGTCAGAGGTCAAGTACTTATACCCAGCTTGGCCTTTGAAGTGGGGAAGACTTCAAAGACAGTCCTTTGAAGTGCACAGATGTCCTGCCCTGGATCTAGACTCACTACAGGGGGCTATGCAGCCCTTTGTGTGGGGACAGGACACAACATATTCAGGTGTGCGTGAGGCTGAGTCCAACTCCTCCCGCCCTCCCATCCTGCCAGGATGGCCTATCAAGTCACACCTAAGCTCCCATTGTGTGTGGCTGTTTAGGGAGAATGCACAAAGCCCAACTGACACCCACCCCAGACATGATCAGAAATAGGCATCAGGCACCAAGGGCCAGATGTACGACCTGCCAAATAGCACCTCACAAATTGTGTCGCATTTGCGACTCGCAATTTGTGAGGCGCTATTTGGCATGTACAACAGTGTGTTTAACACTGTTTGTGATTCCCAATGGGGGTCGCAAATTGCGAGGCTCATGAATGTTAATGAGCCTCTCGCAATTTGCGAGCCCATTGGGAATGACAGGCCCTCCCAGGGATGGTGGCCTGCTGGGCTCAGCAGACCACCATGTCTGGGACTGCTTCGATTTTGTTTAATGTATGTGTCTTTCACTTGCTCAAAGTTCACTTACTTTTTACCAAAACAGGCAGCCCTGTTGTAATGGGTATTATATTGTAAACCGTGTATATACTTCGCTATATGATTTTCAATATACAAAATGAATACTGTTTTAAGTGTGTGCTTGATCATTTATGGATATAGCCATAAGTGACTGATTCACCAGTCTACAGTACGTAGGAACAGTGGTCCCAGAAAGTATAAGTGCAATATAAAAAGTCACAATAAACATTCAGAACAAAGCATAGGACACAAGGTATTTGTTGCACACAGTGTTTAATTCACACTGGGCATAAATTTCTTACTGAAAATATTTACATAATATGTGACAATGTCCCTAGACGGGGAACATGGTGAGGGAGGGGGGGGGGGGAGACGGGTATTGGTGCTTTAGTTAGGAAAGGGAAAGTGATTAAGAGATATAGTGTCAATCAGGAACAATGAATCACTTAGAGCATACATCGAGCCTATTAATCACAATTTAGCAGAAGCAATATACAGCCATGTTTCCAACAGTAACCTAGTATGAAATATCTGTTGTTTGTGCTGGCTAGGTGATAGAAAGTCGACGTTTCGACCCCTATGGAGATGTAGGCAGTTGTATCCCTTACGTTGGGGTCTTCATCAGGACAGAGGTGCGGGGATGGGTAGGGGCGTGATCAAAAAACCTCTGCACATGGGCTAGGGGCGTTGGAGGGCGTGTTGGCTCCTATAATGTGAGAGCGATCAAGGCACTTTTAAATTGATATGTTAAAACCAGGGCCTGCCGGTTAAGTCTGGTGTGTCTGTCATAAGAAATTGATCTTGGGGTTACGGAAACATATATTGTATCCAGAAAAATCTGTGCTAATGAAACCGGGCCTTCCGGCTCCTCTGACTCCTCGCGTCTCTCCTCAGCGTTGATTCCTCCGTTGGGGGTGAGCAAGTCCAGTCTAGGCATTTGTTGTTTAACAAAATTATTGTTATATTCCCCCACAAAACCATTTGTAGCTATAGAACATTGTTCATAACGGGTCTGAGGGACACAGGGTCACCCCTTCGTATTTAATGGCACTGAGTTTAAGACTGGTAAGGCTCATTCAATTTACGTATATAAGTGTACCATGCAGGTGGGTGTTTGCTCAGCAGTTATAAGGACATTGTGGGATCCATAAGCCCTCCGCCTTCATCTGCTTTTGTCGCGTGCATCGTGGCCGCCTAAGTCATTGTTCCCCCTGGAGTCTAGAATGGGAGGTCAGCAGCTTAAGAGCAGAAATGATCAAATATAGATGAGGGAGGTTGATGAAAAATGAATGTCATTCTGTCTCTTCTTTCCACAATGCAGAAAATAACTCTGCATTGAATGAATGATGGTAGCCTACTGAATAACTTATGTTTTATTTCCAAAGTAATGCTGAGTAATGGTTAGAACATTGTCCTGCAGCTGCCCATGGGTTCAGCCTCTCATGTACCAGAAGAGCAACAGTTCCTTGCTCATATAAAGTTAATATCAAACGTGCACATAGATCCAGCATGGTATATGTAATGCCAAAAATCTTTGGTAAATTGGTGCAACAATACCCACAAAATTATAACTCAAATACATTTTGAAGCAAAAACTATAAGGAAAGGAAAGTAGAGGGAATACTCCAGTGGTAACACCACCAAAATGCCCTTCAAAGGCATAGTAAGGGAAAATCCCCAAAAGCACACATAGGTATAAGTACATGAGAGACTAGGATAGGAGAGAGTAGCGACACTACAGACTATAGGGGACACACATAGGTCAGGATTGACCTATTTGCCTGTAGCAAGGGGGGTGGGGATCCAAAGGGGAGGGGGGAAGAGGGGGGAAAGGGGGAGGTGGTGGGGAAGGGGAAACTCATGCACTCAGGCGGTGGTTTTAAGCACAGTAAAGGTAGTGAAGGTTTGCGAGGTAGGGGGTACAGTATACTAGTAAATAGAAACGTAGGTAAGAGAACACTGAGGTTTGATGAAAAATGGCAGGCATGCATACTTACAGAGGGTAAAAATTTTGAATCACAATGACATGTAGGATAGCCTCAATAAATATCTGTGGTTTAAACGAGGTAAATAAAAGGCTTAAGACAGCTGCCCTGTTAAAATGGCTAAATCTCGATTTAGTGTGCCTGCAAGAAACACATATTGAAGGCACTAAGGCTTACTTATTGGATCAGCTTGGCTATAACACGCTGGCAAAAACGAACCAAAATACAAAGACGAGAGGGGTGGCAATTCTAGGTAGGAGTCAGGATACGCTGGTTAAGAGAAAGAAAGAGGATCAGTGGGGAAGATGGGCTATAGCGGAGATAAGTTTTAGGGGGGAGACAATCACCATTGTCTCGGTCTATGGTTCTACAGGAGATGATCCGGATATTTTTCAATTTTTAGATACAGAATTAGCACAATGGCCGGAGCCCATTATACTCTGTGGTGACCTGAACTTACACGATCCAGACAGTAGTTTTTTAGATCCCGGAAGAAAATACGTGGGGAGGAAAAGGAGGACGTATAGAGCCTTAGCAGATATGGCAATACATAACTTGTTGGAAGACCCTTGGATAAAATGTCATCCAAATCTAGATGGGAGTACCTTCTTTTCAGCCCCTCACCAGATAATGGTTAGGTTGGATTATTTTTTAATTACAAGAGGACTGCTGGATTATGCAAGAATAGATAGGGAACCAAGGATCATCTCAGACCATAGCCCATTAGTCCTAACTGTAGCAATTGGGCAAAGGAGAAATAAAGAGCTAAGACAATGGACATTTGATAGAAAGTTGCTACAGGATCAGCAGTATAGGGAAAGATTGAGTAACTGGATCAAAGAATATTGGGAGATAAATAGGGGTACCTCAACACCAGGGATAGTGTGGGATGCTTTTAAAGCTGGAATAAGAGGCGAAACCTTGAGTTATGTAATTAAGGAACAAAGAATTTTGAAGGTAAAAGCTGAGCAAATTAATAAATCAATCACTAAAGCAGAGGAAGCACTTATTACAGCTTTACATACACACTCCCCAATTGACCAGATCTTATTGAAAATAGCTGCGCTTAAAGCTGAAGCTATGGAGGAGATGGGGAAGGAAACAGTAGAGAAGTATCTGGTAAATAAGGAAAAGGCATACGAACTAAGTGAAAGAGTTGGCCACATATTGGCTGTGCGTGCTAGGCAAAGGGTCGGGATGGCTGATATAAAGGAGATTAAAAATTCTCAGGGAATTAGGGTGAAGGAAGTTGAACAGATCCGAGGGGTCTTCAAGCAATTTTATACAGAGCTCTATACAAAGGATGGTCGAGAAAATGTGGAGGATATAAGGACTTATTTAAGCGAGATAGAGCCCTTGGGGCTAGCAGAGGAGGATAAGAAAGGGCTGGAGGAGATACTGCAACTGAAGGAACTGGTTGAGGCTATGAGGGATCTACCATCAGGGAAGGCAGCTGGCCCGGATCAGATTCCGATAGAATTCTACAAGACCTTTCAACCCTCTCTTATAAAAGAAATGTTTAATGTTATGCTGCTGGCACAAAAGGGTGAGTCTGTACCAGAGTCCTGGGGTGGGGCAGACATCATCGTAATACTAAAGAAGGGTAAACCCCCAGACATCCCGGGGTCGTATCGTCCTATTACTTTAATGAACGCAGACATTAAGGTGTTTTCTAAAATCTTGGCGAAAAGGTTGTCTAGGGTAGTTGAATCACTGGTAATTCCTTCTCAGCATGGATTTATCCCGGGTAAAGGGACAACTCAACATACTAGACAAGTAATTACGGCATTTGATGCAGCAAGCATTTTAGAAGACCCCATGGCAGCCCTGTTCCTAGATGCCGAGAAGGCATTCGACAGGGTTTCGTGGAGATATATGTGGGAAGCTCTGAGATGGAATGGTATAGGGGTAGGATTTATTAAAGCTCTACAGACCCTATATATAAACCCGACGGCCAAGATAAGAGTTAATAGAGGACAAACATCCGCAGTCTATATCCAGAGAGGAACAAGGCAGGGTTGCCCCTCTTCGCCCTTACTTTTTGCTCTTTATCTAGATCCCTATATACGAAAGTTGGAAAGAAATGTTCTGATTCCACCGCTAATATTAAACGGTTGTAGACTTAAAACGCTAGCATACGCTGACGACGTGGCCGTCCTGACGACAAACCCCTCGGACGCTATCAGGGTAATCGAAGAAGAAGCTGTGCGATTTGGGCAGTTCTCAGGATATAGCCTGAACAAAGAGAAAACTCAGATAGTTAAAAATCAGTGGGTAATGTGTAATGATGATAGAGTGGTGGGAGTGGCAAACTATCTGGGGGTCCAGATTACAGCGGAAGTAGATAAGATCGTTAAAATCAATATCGCACCTTTAACAGTTCAAGTTAAAAAGGAGCTGGAAAAAATGAATAACCTGCACTTGTCATTGGTAGGCTGTACAAACATCATTAAGATGTTGATTTTACCTAAATTTTTATATTTTTTCAGGGCTATACCCTTGTTGTTTGAAGCCAACTGGTTTAAGGGCCTAGAGGCCATATGTAGTAGGTTTATCTGGGCACATGGTAAGACCCGGAGGGCCTATAGGTTCATGACACTGCCTAGGGAAAAGGGGGGATGGGGAGCACCAGATTTTCGCTTATATTATATGGCAACTGTTTTGCAATATATACAAGGATTAATTGGGGGGAATATTGATGATGTAAGAATGCATAAGATGTCTACTGAGATTTATGCAGTTGTGCTAGGGGCAAATACCTACAACTGTTTTTTAAAATGTATAGATTCTAGCTATTTTAAGAGAACCAGGTTTAAAACTGTTAAGGCGGCTGTCGTGGTATGGAATGCTTTCTTTAAAAAAGTCAAGTTGGGGAGGTATAACAGATATGTGTCCATATGCAATAACAGATCACTCCCAGCGGAGATATTTGCTGATCAGATAATGGCGGAGTGGGCAACAAGGGGGATTACGCAAATAGGAGACTTGATCTCTAACGATGGTTTTATGCAATTCTCAGATCTGCGAGTTCTATATAACTTAGATAACAGGGGTTTTTTCAAGTATTTACAGATTAGAAGTTTTTTCAGAAACAAAGTGGGAGGTCCTGCAGGCTTTACCAAGATAGAAATAATGGAGAAAATCAAGCTGATGGGGGACTGTACGATAAGATCGTTTTATGCAATATTGTTGAAAGAAAATCAGGATGATTTAGAGAAATTTAGTACAAAATGGGTAGATAAAATAGGAGTTAAAAGTAATTTGTTTTTGGAATCTCTGAATTATGGTCGAACAATATTAAGCTCAGCCCCTTTGCAGTCTCAGCACTATAAAACATTATATTTTCTCTATTTTACGCCAGCAAGGATAGCAAGATGGGGTGGGACTGTAGGAATTAACTGCCCTCGATGTGATGCGCTAGAGGCAGATAGCATACATATCTTTGCAACATGTCCCCAACTTCAAACTTTGATTAAAGAGATAGAGGGGTTCCTTGCAAGGTCCTTGGGTATAGGAATCTCTCTCTCACCATCTTGGATCATGTTAGGAGTGGCAGAAGGAGAGCAGGAGCATGCAGAATTCCTGTTTGCTATAATGGCCGTTTACAGATTGACAATAGCTAGGGCCTGGTTGGATAAAAATCCCCCAAAATTTCAAACTTGGTTGTCAAATACGTTGTATGTACATAATATGGAGGAAAATATCTCTGTTCGGAAAGGAAGGAGAGGAAGATGCTTGGGGAGAAGGACTTGGGAGCCATTAAGTAAATGGAAGGAGAGACAAAAGTCCCGCACTGCTTAAACAAAGTATTGAAATAACTTGGTGGAACTGCTGGAATTTATATAATAGAAATTAATGAAAGTATTGTAACTATTAATGGGTACTCAACGTAAGTTAAAACTGTGCTTATATTTGTTGTTATTTTTCTTTGTTTTTGAGAGAAAATAAAAAATATATTTAAAAAAAAAAAAAAAAGAAATTGAAGCAAAAACTATCTTTCTGCTTTCAAGGATAATGAGGTACTAACCACTATGACTTTGGTGAGCAACATGTTTTTTGCATTTGTGTTTTGTGTCACAAATTTTAGCTTAGGTTTAGCTCTTTAGTCTACATTTACGCTGCAGATTGTTTTAGGCATCACACTTTTTTATTTTTATTTATACACTGGGGCGCAGCTTTATGATCCCTTTGCGCCACTGCTGCGTCACTTTTTGTGATGCAACGGTGGCACAAATCACCAAATAATATTTATGAGGTCACACAAAGCCACTTTCAGTGGCTTTGAATGGCCTCGTAGATTTGGAGTAAGGCAACACATCGCAAATTGCTGCGTTGCTTTACTCTGCACGAGGGAGTCGTTCCATGGGCATTGCAGTGGGTGTTCCCACACAACACCCATGGATTTTGATGCATCCCCAGAAAGTGCCCCTTCCTGCACAAAAAAATCGTCTGTTTCCCAGTTCTTCCTTCCATTCCATTGGCCTTAACCACCTCATATTCAACGTTAGTTCCAGTTCTCTTGTAAAGTGCTTGTGCTTTGCCACTTCGACAGGGAATTTCCTTTTAGCCCTAGTAGAGAAACCCGACTGGCTCATCGGATGCCCTCGTTTTCCTTCCTTTCAGTACTCCTCAAGCACCTTTGGTTCTTATCTTGGGGCCTAATTCTCTTATAGAGTACTTGTGCTTTGCAGCTGTTTACCAATTTAAGTTAAACTGTTGTTTGAATAAAACCATTGAGTTTCTATGTGCTTAGTGTTTTTTCCTTCAAGGCAGGATCAGCGTACTTTTGGGATGCTATGTTTAAAATAATCCAAGATCAGCTTTTGGACTGTGCGTAGGCGAGGTCGAGGACTAGTGCGGGCTGGAGAGCATCCCTGATGGATTGTACGAATCTTCCACAGCGTGCCAGGATATGACGTTCATTTTGTGTGCAGCATATTGCCGAGGCCTCGAGACAGGTGCTTGCTTTTTTGCTCAGGTATAATTCCCTAAGGAGGATTCTTCTTTCATTTGCTAAAGTCGGGCAGCAACACAGGAGGTGTAGCCATGAATTATGTTCGTAGTTACACAGTCGACGTGCTCCTCCTGTATATTGATTTGCCCAAGCCCGCCTAAATTCAGCAATTGGTAATGCCAACAGTCCCATGTACATGTTTCTTCTGGTGTTTGGATTCAGCAAGGCGGCGAGATATGGCTGGGGTTTGATTACCAGATATGAAGCATTTAGTGGGGCCAGTAAAGGGGAAGTTTTAGTGTTGCCTGGTCTTGCAGGAACGGAGCTAATTGCACTTGTTTATTAATGCGCTTTTTCCAGGTACCGTATGAGATGTAAGACAGAGCGAGTGCTAATTTATTTATTTCTGTGGCAACCATGTCTCTCTCAGGCTGTGTGTTCCACGGGGAGCCAGGTTTCTCAAATATGTCTCTGAGACAGCTCTTTAGGGATTGCTCTGGGGATTTCAAAATTCGAATGTAACATTTTAAAAAGTCAACATTTAGGATTAATGTTTGTTTGACCAGTCCAAACTCCAACCTAAGTCTCGCCCTAGAGAGATGTTTTGGGAGTCAAAAGATTTTTTTTATAGCCCACACACTGTTGTGATTGGGTTCTCATAGAGGTGAGATGATTGGGCAGAGAGATGTGAGTCACAATGGCATCCACAGAAATATAGCCCAACATAAATATTGTGCCCTGGATGCCATTCACAAAAATATCATCTCCATAGGGGTCGATTTTCAATGATTAACTTCAAAGGGGCTATATGTTTGTAAACTATATTAAGGACACAACCTTTGCATGTGATGATATTCTTACAACAATATTTTCCCATCCTGTCGAAACACAGACGGCCTTCTAAGGAGCGAGGGCATTTGCTAAATGGACCAGTGTTTGTAAGAGGTCTTCTCCAGGCTATGCACATTCTTGACAGGCTTGGCTTTCTTTGCAATCTACAGAGAATCAATGACAAATGATAGGAAACTTCATGTGCCAAGCTGGCCTTTCACTGGCATAAACTCTGTGAAACAGTCAAAAGGGTGTCATTGCCTCATAGAGAGGGAGACAATCTTAGGGATTGCATTGTTGTCACTCGCTTCAGAGTTCAGGAGAACCATCCTGTTCAGTAGTTAATAGAATAGATCGTGCTTATCAATGAAGAACCCATATGCATGTTATATTGGCATACGCTCAGAGTGTCCATAACATTCTTTCCCTGTCACAGTTAAATCAACTTTCCATGGATTTCTATAGTTCACAGCGTGTGGAGGGACTTTTAAATGGAGGCCCCTACCAAATATGTTGCCAAGCCGGTCTTACTGTCATAGTCTCAATGTTAAGCCTAGTGTGGTCATTTCATTCATATAACCTTATTTTAAGTGCCATTGTTTATGTGGTCAGTAAAATCACCATAACTATAGGCATCGTCCTTTTCCCATTCATAAATGCCAAAGATTGGGTCACACTCAGTGAATCTCTCTGCCCTCAGTGCCTGAGTTTATAGACTATGGTCCCTTTGTAGAGGACAACATTCGGGTCTCACTGCCCCTCTCCTGGGCTGGAGCTCAGGTAGGGTGACTGTGGAGACATTCAGTTAGTCATTTATTGGCCTTGGGCTGAATGGGGGGCCCTTGAAGCACTGAGGTCCCCCTGAAGGGTTTGCGCAACCCGACTGCGCCGCAGGAGCTGCAGTGACCGGCATTAGTCCCTCTGGTTAGCCAGTGCTTAACTTGTAAAAAATGTAAGCGCCAGGGCTCTAGTCAGGAGGCCAGTGCAGCTTGCACCACACACTGCCCCGCTAGGCTGCCAATGATAGTAACAACACAACTACTAACCATCATACTCCTTCAAGTGTGACAATTCGGACTATTTCAGGCCCCAAAGCTATAAGAATGGCTTGGGAAGCAGGAAATAGTAATTTTTAAGGTATATTGAATTAATAATTGGCTGTTGGTGTGGTCATCTCTTAATTAGCCAGACAGCGCCACTTTGTGGCAGACTGCACAAGTGCCGAGCACTGGAGCCACCGGCTCAAATTAAGCACTGTGTCTAGCCCTGCCAGAAAGCCAGCGGCATATTTTTAAATGGGTCCCTTTTTTTCATCCGAGAGTCAGTATCTGCCCTCAATCCTGTGTCTTCGTATCTATATTATGGACTCTATGGTGCAGATTACACTTTGTATGATTTTAACAGAGTTGTATTGTATTGTATTGTAATTGCATATATATTGTGCTTACTACCCATGAGGAGCCATCAAAGCACTTTTTCAGCGAGTAGCATGCTATTCCGGAACTCATAAAGGACTAGTGTTAAATTAGTATATTGAAATATGAAAGTAATTTGAGTGGTGTATACGTGAGTCCGTTTTTTGGATTCAGAAGGATAGCGGAGGGATAGAAGAGGGAAAAAGGTTTGCACTGATATAGTGCTTGTTACCCCTGATGGGGTGTTGAATCGCTTTTTTGGCGAGTAGCACCTTACTCCGGAACCCATAAAAGATTAGTGTTGAATTAGTATAGTGAAACATGAAAGTAATTTGAGTGGTGGATATTAGTCAGTTATTTGGATTGAGAAGGATAGTGGAGGGATAGAAGAGGTAAAAGGTTTGCATTTATATAGCACTTGCTACCCCCGATGAGGTGTTGAAGTTCTTTTTCTGCGAGTAGCATGCTACTCCGGAACCTATAAAGGATTAGTATAGTGAAATATGAGTGGACATGTTAGTCTCCTATTTGTATTGAAAATGGGCGTGGAGGGAAAGAAGAGGGAAGGATTCAGACTTTTTTTGTTTGTTTGTTTTGGAGGTCAAAGCAGTAGGAGGAGGCTTGGGATGAGTAAAACAGATGTGGAGGGGAAGGGCTTAGAAAGGCTTGTTTTGGGTGATTGGTATAGTAAAAGAGGTCTGAGATGATGCAAGGAGGGGTAGAGTAGGAAGAGTCTAGAAGGGTTATTTTAGGGATCATAGTAGTGGTATGGGATTTGGTATGAATGATAGACTGGAGGTAGAGAATATATTGCTAGAGGTATAGGGTGAGAAATAGGGTAGTGCATTGGAAAGAGTAGTAAAAAGAGGTTTGAGATGAGTCAGAGTTGAGGTAGAAGATATATTGAGAGAGGTATAGGGTAGTGCATTGGATATCCTGAATTAGAAGAAAACTAATACATATATAGATCTATAAGTACATTGAAAGTATATAGATGCATAAAGGAAGGAAGTTTATGTAGATTAAAGATATTGATAGAGGTGAGAAATAGGGTATTGCAATGAAAAGAGTAGTAGAAAGAGGTTTGAGATGAGTCAGAGAGTTGAGGTAGAGGATATATTGAGAGAGGCATAGGATGAGAAATAGGGAAGTGCATTAGTGGTGATCATTAGCAGCAAAGTAATAAATATATAGATCCAAGTACATGGAAGGTATATAGATTCATAAAGGAAGTAAGTATATGTAGATTAAAGATGCATTAAATACATTCTGGCTTACAAGTGTTGTTGTACTTAAAATTCAGTTTAGTAATTTGTTTTAAAACATAATTATTCTACAAGTTTACACAAAGCAATACACATATATAGGTAATTATTTATAGTACAAAAAAATGTTTATGTACAGAGCGATAAGCTGTATATTTCTGTTTGCGTATGGTGCCTATGTGGGGTAGAGCCAATTCTTGAGGAGTTTTCTGAAGATAAGGTGGTTGTCCGTGGACCTTATGTTGAGGGGCAAGGAGGTCCATAGTTTGGCTGCTCGAACAGAGAAGGATGTGCCACCCTTGTTTTTTTTCTTGTATCTTGGGATTTTGAGGTGAGGTGCCACTCTAGAGCGTGGTTCCTTTGTTGAATGTGTTTGGTGATTTTATTTCTGATGAAGAGCGGTCCCGTTCCATGTATCGCTTTGTGGGTGACACAAAGCAGCTTGAACGTGGATCTTCTGGCAACCAGTAACAAATGCAGGGCTTTCAAGGCAGGGGAGATGTGGTCACGTGGGTTGATATGTAGGCGTAGTCTGGCAGCCAAGTTCTGAATCCGTTGTAGTCTTTTCATGGTTGTTAAAGGTGATCCGTGGTAGAGGCTATTGGCGTAATTGAGTTTGGACAGAACAAGGGAGATGGTAGCTTGGACCTTGTGTGGAAATCCCAAATGGGGGAAGATTTGTCACAGAGTTTTTATAGTAACAAAGCTTGATCTTGTTAGAGTGTCTTGGGCATTCAGCAATAGCTTGGAGTCCATGGACACTCCGAGGTTTCTTACTTCCTTCAATACTTTAGGCGGTGATACCAGTTCATCAGGTCAGGCTGAGAGCGGGTCATAATGTTTTCAATCACCACATATGAGTATTTCCATTGTGGAAGCATTCAATTTGAGATGGCTCCACGTCTGCCATTGATCCACAGCTCTGAGACAACTGAAAATTGGCGAGTGTCCAATGTCTTTGGGGCATTCCAGTTGAAGGAGTATTTGCGTATTTGCGTGTTATCTCCATAGTTATAGCATGTGAGGTGAAATTGATTGATCAGTACCGGTAATGACTTTGTGTAGATGTTGACAAGCATGGGCGAAATGATTGAGCCTTGAGGGACCCCTGCTTTTGTGCAGTACAGTTTGGACGAGAAAGTTGGGGTTTGGATGGCATTCGTTCGAAGGTAGGTTGCGAAAGTAGGATGCGATCCAAACTAGAGCAGTCCTCTCTATGCCGGCTTCATAGAGTCTTTGTATCAGAGTGTCATGGTCAAACGTGTCAAAGGCATCCGAGAGGTCCAAGAGAAGTAGCGCAGCAACCCTGTGTTCTCTCAGATGGCAAGGAAGGCAGATTCTGTGCCTCTTCTCAGACAGAATCCCGTTTGGAAGTCTGAAAATATGGCTTTGTCTTTAATGAATTGTGACATCTGGGCGAACACTGCTCTTTCTATAAGTTTGCCCAGGAAAGGTCCATTTGTAATGGGTCTGTAGTTGTCAGGGTTCAGCGGGTCCAAGTTTGTTTTCTTCAGTAATTGGCACATGTATGAGTGTTTGACTTCTTCTGGAAATACTCTGGTAGTTAAGGAATGGTTGATGATTCTTCTTACTAGAGTGGCAGCAGAGGTTGTTAGAAGAATTGTCTTGAAAGTTTGCGGTGGACAAGGGTCAGAAGGACTGCCGGCAGGCCTGCTTGCTTTTACAAGGTCCATAAATTCATCGTGTGAAATGTGTTGGAAGGAACGGAGAGGCTGGGTTAGACTATTCTTGGATTGATTGTTGTTTTGGAAAAGGGTCAGCGCTGGTGCTTTGCCTTGGTTTTAATTATGAGTCTGTTAGAAATGGGATTTCTGGTTGGCTAAACCAGGCAGAAACCACCACTCTAATCAGGGCAAGGGAGTTACACGCTGAAGATAACCCCTGCTCACCCCCTAGGTAGCGTGGCAGAGCAGTCAGGCCTATCCCAGAGGCAATGTGTAAGGCGTTTGCGCAACACACACTCACGCATGCACCAATGTTATGCTAGGAACACCACAAAGGAAACTCCACACTCCGGTATGTACAAAAATATAGCCTTTGTATCATTCAGAAAATGCAGTAGTATCAATGAGTCACAGGTTTTATAAATCGTGTTTCAAAAATGCATCAGGCTTCATAAATCACCTCAGTTAAAGCACGTGTCCTTTGTATCAAAAATAAGGGTGCCCCAGCTGCCACTGATTCCTTGAGTAAAGGCATGTGTCTTCTGGATCAAAAATAAAGATGCCCCATGTGCCACTGATTCCTTTAGTAAAAGCATGTGTCTTTTGTATCACATAAAGGTGCCCCTGTTGCCACAGATTATTTTTAGTAAAAGCACTTATTTCTGCCAGAGCGTCGTGGCTCAACCCGCAGAATTCAGCATTACCTGGCGGTCGTCCTCTGTCCCTGTGCACCTCCGGGCTGTTCAGTGTCCGTGGAAGCCCCGGCTGAGAGCGTGCACCGCCACCACCTGCGGGGGCTGCTCTGTCCTTCTGTGCCATTCCCTCATGCACCGGACCGTGCCTCGGATGGCACCTGTGCAGCAGACATAAGCTGTGGGCGGCCTAGGAGAAACAGGAGACACAGGCTCGAGGACCCTCTGTTCCCTGGGCTGGAGGCAGTGAAATCCTTGATGACGGTGCACAGAGGAAGTGGGCAGCTTCTCCCTGAATGGGGCGCGACCTCACTACCCGGCGGCTGGAGCCAACGTCCTGCTGGGCGGGGCTAGGTCGACCATGCCTTCCCCAGTGCTGGGGAGATTCCGGTTACTAGGCAATGCCTCGCAGCCAGCTGTGCTGTGGCGCTGCCCCTTTTCCTTGCTGATGAACTTTGTCCCAGGACTCGTGCCGGAGGCAGTGATCGGGACAAATGCTTATGACGGCCTCTTCTTCGGCGGGAGCGTGTCGCGGCTCCCAAGGACACACAGAGAAAGCGAGGCCTGAGGCAAATGCTAGGCAGACCCTCAGAGTCCTCCTCCCACTGATTACTTGTGGGCTCCACAGAGGTTACAGTACACTAGGTGCTGTGTGAGGGCACACACACACAGTGCGGCTGGAATAAGAAAAAAGTACTTGGAAACTTTGATGTCCCTGAGTTTCCTACAACAGGAGGCCAGCAAGCACAGGCCCTTGGAGACTCCTCTCAAGCAGGGGAGAACACAGCACACAGCAAAGTCCTCTTCCTTCCTTTGGCAAAATCAGCTACTGCAGGCCAACCCCACACAGCACACAGCAATTGGGCAGTATTTCTCCTACAGTCTTTCTCCTCGGCAAAGGTTCCTCTTGATTCACGTAGTGGTCTAAAGTCTGGGGTTTTGGGTCTGATACATATACCTAGAAATGTCTTTGTTCTCTTTGTGCAGGGGGCTCTGAGCCCAGTTCAAACCAGTTCTGCCTTCACTGGTGTAGCATGACCACAGGAGGTGGAGACAGTATTGTGCAAGGGAGACATGCTCTATTCAGGTGCAAGGTAAATCTGCTCCCACCACTGTATATATGCAGCCAAGGTCTATTCAGCCCAGGGCTGGGTCATCCAGGAAGGGCCAGGCACACCTCAACCCCCCAAGAGGCTGTCTACAGGGAATGCACATCCTCTGTCTCTGTCTCACTGAAACCAGACAGTCAACCCACAAACAGGCAGAGGCACACAGGATGGTTGAACAAGAAAATAGCCACTTTCTAAAAGGGCTATTTTCAAACACACAATTTAAAAATCATCTTTACTAAAAGATGTGTTATTAAATCCTGAGTTCAGGGATACCAAATTCCATTTTTCCATCTTATCCCTATGGGAAGATATGCTTGTAAAATGTCACAAAGCATTCCCCAATCTGTCCTATGGGCAAGATAGCCTTTCAATAGTGAAAAACGAAATTGGCAGTATTTCACTATCAGGATATGTTACACACACCAGTACATTTCCTACCTTTCACATAAACTTCACCCTGCCCAGGGGGGTACCTTGGGCCTACCATAGGGGTGTCTTATGTGTAAGAAAAAGGAAAGGTAGGGACGGGCAGGTGGCTGCACTTGCCAAGTCGACATGGCAGTTAACAAACTGCGCACAGGCACGGCGGTGGCAGGCCTGAGACATCTTTTCAGGGCTACTCAGGTGGGTGGCACAATCAGTGCTGCAGTAGCATTTTGATTTACCAGCCCTGGCGCACTCAGTGCACTTTACTAGGGACCTACTGGTAAATCAAATATGCCAATCAGGGAGAACCAATCACAATACTAATTTGAACAGGGAGCACTTGCACTTTGACACTGATCAGCAGTGGCAAAGTGCCCATTGTATCTAAGCCAGCAAAAACGAAATCCAGCACAGCATCAAAAACACAGGAGGCAGAGGCAAAAAGTCAGGGAAAACCACACCAAGGATGTCAGGTCTAATATAGTCCAATGTATTTGTTTTGTGCGTGTAATCATTTGTCTGTGAAATCTTAAGTAATGGGATGAGCTCCTTCTGAGGAATTTGGTTTAAGAAATTCATTGAGTGTTTTATAGAATTCTTTATTTGCACATTTAGCATTATGAATCCTGTCTGAACAGTACCTTTTCTTTGCTGTTTTGATAGCTGACTTGTATAATCTGTTAATTTTCTGCAAGAGAAGATTGTCTTAATTGGCATTTGTTTTGAGCCAGGCACGTTGCAGCTTTCTAATTTGTTGTTTTATCTCTTTTATCTCTGTATTTCTCCAAGGTGTTTGTTTTCTATTGGTCTGTTGTGCGGTTTTGAGTGGTATCAGGATATCAAAAGATTAATAACCAGTAAAAAATGCAGGGCTTTCAAGGCAGGGGAGATGTGGTCACGTGGGTTGATATGTAGACGTAGTCTGGCAGCCAAGTTCTGAATCCGTTGTAGTCTTTTCATGGTTGTTAAAGGTGATCTGTGGTAGAGGCTATTGGCGTAATCGAGTTTGGACAGAACAAGGGAGATGGTAGCTCGGACCTTGTGTGGAAATCCCAAATGGGGGAAGATTTGTCACAGAGATTTTATAGTAACGAAGCTTGATCTTGTTAGATTGTCTTGGGCATTCAGCAATAGCTTGGAGTCCATGGTCACTCCGAGGTTTCTTACTTCCTTCAATACTTTAGGCGGTGATACCAGTTCATCAGGTCAGGCTGAGAGCGGGTCATAATGTTTTCAATCACCACATATGAGTATTTCCATTGTGGAAGCATTCAATTTGAGATGGCTCCACGTCTGCCATTGATCCACGGCTCGGAGACAACTGAAAATTGGCGAGTGTCCAATGTCTTTGGGGCATTCCAGTTGAAGGAGTATTTGCGTGTCATCTCCATAGTTATAGCATGTGAGGTGAAATTGATTGATCAGTACCGGTAATGACTTTGTGTAGATGTTGACAACCATGGGCGAAATGATTGAGCCTTGAGGGACCCCTGCTTTTGTGCAGTATGGTTTGGACGAGAAAGTTGGGGTTTGGATGGCATTAGTTCGAAGGTAGGTTGCGAAAGTAGGATGCGATCCAAACTAGAGCAGTCCTCTCTATGCCGGCTTCATAGAGTCTTTGTATGAGAGTGTCATGGTCAACCGTGTCAAAGGCATCCGAGAGGTCCAAGAGAAGTAGCGCAGCAACCCTGTTGCGGTCAACTGTGTTCTCCCAGATGGCAAGGAAGGCAGATTCTGTGCCTCTTCCCAGACAGAATCCCGTTTGGAAGTCTGAAAATATGGCTTTGTCTTTAATGAATTGTGACATCTGGGCGAACACTGCTCTTTCTATAAGTTTGCCCAGGAAAGGTCCATTTGTAATGGGTCTGTAGTTGTCAGGGTTCAGCGGGTCCAAGTTTGTTTTCTTCAGTAATTGGCACATGTATGAGTGTTTGACTTCTTCTGGAAATACTCTGGTAGTTAAGGAATGGTTGATGATTCTTCTTACTAAAGTGGCAGCAGAGGTTGTTAGAAGAATTGTCTTGAAAGTTTGCGGTGGACAAGGGTCAGAAGGACTGCTGGCAGGCCTGCTTGCTTTTACAAGGTCCATAAATTCATCGTGGGAAATGTGTTGGAAGGAACGGAGAGGCTGGGTTAGAGTATTCTTGGATTGTTGTTTTGGAAAAGGGTCAGCGCTGGTGCTTTGCCTTGGTTTTAATTATGAGTCTGTTAGAAATGGGATTTCTGGTTGGCTAAACCAGGCAGAAACCACCACTCTAATCAGGGCAAGGGAGTTACACGCTGAAGATAACCCCTGCTCACCCCCTAGGTAGCGTGGCAGAGCAGTCAGGCCTATCCCAGAGGCAATGTGTAAGGCGTTTGCGCAACACACACTCACGCATGCACCAATGTTATGCTAGGAACACCACAAAGGAAACTCCACACTCCGGTATGTACAAAAATATAGCCTTTGTATCATTCAGAAAATGCAGTAGTATCAATGAGTCACAGGTTTTATAAATCGTGTTTCAAAAATGCATCAGGCTTCATAAATCACCTCAGTTAAAGCACGTGTCCTTTGTATCAAAAATAAGGGTGCCCCAGCTGCCACTGATTCCTTGAGTAAAGGCATGTGTCTTCTGGATCAAAAATAAAGATGCCCCATGTGCCACTGATTCCTTTAGTAAAAGCATGTGTCTTTTGTATCACATAAAGGTGCCCCTGTTGCCACAGATTATTTTTAGTAAAAGCACTTATTTCTGCCAGAGCGTCGTGGCTCAACCTGCAGAATTCAGCATTACCTGGCGGTCGTCCTCTGTCCCTGTGCACCTCCGGGCTGTTCAGTGTCCGTGGAAGCCCCGGCTGAGAGCGTGCACCGCCACCACCTGCGGGGGCTGCTCTGTCCTTCTGTGCCATTCCCTCATGCACCGGACCGTGCCTCGGATGGCACCTGTGCAGCAGACATAAGCTGTGGGCGGCCTAGGAGAAACAGGAGACACAGGCTCGAGGACCCTCTGTTCCCTGGGCTGGAGGCAGTGAAATCCTTGATGACGGTGCACAGAGGAAGTGGGCAGCTTCTCCCTGAATGGGGCGCGACCTCACTACCCGGCGGCTGGAGCCAACGTCCTGCTGGGCGGGGCTAGGTCGACCATGCCTTCCCCAGTGCTGGGGAGATTCCGGTTACTAGGCAATGCCTCGCAGCCAGCTGTGCTGTGGCGCTGCCCCTTTTCCTTGCTGATGAACTTTGTCCCAGGACTCGTGCCGGAGGCAGTGATCGGGACAAATGCTTATGACGGCCTCTTCTTCGGCGGGAGCGTGTCGCGGCTCCCAAGGACACACAGAGAAAGCGAGGCCTGAGGCAAATGCTAGGCAGACCCTCAGAGTCCTCCTCCCACTGATTACTTGTGGGCTCCACAGAGGTTACAGTACACTAGGTGCTGTGTGAGGGCACACACACACAGTGCGGCTGGAATAAGAAAAAAGTACTTGGAAACTTTGATGTCCCTGAGTTTCCTACAACAGGAGGCCAGCAAGCACAGGCCCTTGGAGACTCCTCTCAAGCAGGGGAGAACACAGCACACAGCAAAGTCCTCTTCCTTCCTTTGGCAAAATCAGCTACTGCAGGCCAACCCCACACAGCACACAGCAATTGGGCAGTATTTCTCCTACAGTCTTTCTCCTCGGCAAAGGTTCCTCTTGATTCACGTAGTAGTCTAAAGTCTGGGGTTTTGGGTCTGATACATATACCTAGAAATGTCTTTGTTCTCTTTGTGCAGGGGGCTCTGAGCCCAGTTCAAACCAGTTCTGCCTTCACTGGTGTAGCATGACCACAGGAGGTGGAGACAGTATTGTGCAAGGGAGACATGCTCTATTCAGGTGCAAGGTAAATCTGCTCCCACCACTGTATATATGCAGCCAAGGTCTATTCAGCCCAGGGCTGGGTCATCCAGGAAGGGCCAGGCACACCTCAACCCCCCAAGAGGCTGTCTACAGGGAATGCACATCCTCTGTCTCTGTCTCAGTGAAACCAGACAGTCAACCCACAAACAGGCAGAGGCACACAGGATGGTTGAACAAGAAAATAGCCACTTTCTAAAAGGGCTATTTTCAAACACACAATTTAAAAATCATCTTTACTAAAAGATGTGTTATTAAATCCTGAGTTCAGGGATACCAAATTCCATTTTTCCATCTTATCCCTATGGGAAGATATGCTTGTAAAATGTCACAAAGCATTCCCCAATCTGTCCTATGGGCAAGATAGCCTTTCAATAGTGAAAAACGAAATTGGCAGTATTTCACTATCAGGATATGTTACACACACCAGTACATTTCCTACCTTTCACATAAACTTCACCCTGCCCAGGGGGGTACCTTGGGCCTACCATAGGGGTGTCTTATGTGTAAGAAAAAGGAAAGGTAGGGACGGGCAGGTGGCTGCACTTGCCAAGTCGACATGGCAGTTAACAAACTGCGCACAGGCACGGCGGTGGCAGGCCTGAGACATCTTTTCAGGGCTACTCAGGTGGGTGGCACAATCAGTGCTGCAGTAGCATTTTGATTTACCAGCCCTGGCGCACTCAGTGCACTTTACTAGGGACCTACTGGTAAATCAAATATGCCAATCAGGGAGAACCAATCACAATACTAATTTGAACAGGGAGCACTTGCACTTTGACACTGATCAGCAGTGGCAAAGTGCCCATTGTATCTAAGCCAGCAAAAACGAAATCCAGCACAGCATCAAAAACACAGGAGGCAGAGGCAAAAAGTCAGGGAAAACCACACCAAGGATGTCAGGTCTAATATAGTCCAATGTATTTGTTTTGTGCGTGTAATCATTTGTCTGTGAAATCTTAAGTAATGGGATGAGCTCCTTCTGAGGAATTTGGTTTAAGAAATTCATTGAGTGTTTTATAGAATTCTTTATTTGCACATTTAGCATTATGAATCCTGTCTGAACAGTACCTTTTCTTTGCTGTTTTGATAGCTGACTTGTATAATCTGTTAATTTTCTGCAAGAGAAGATTGTCTTAATTGGCATTTGTTTTGAGCCAGGCACGTTGCAGCTTTCTAATTTGTTGTTTTATCTCTTTTATCTCTGTATTTCTCCAAGGTGTTTGTTTTCTATTGGTCTGTTGTGCGGTTTTGAGTGGTATCAGGATATCAAAAGATTAATAACCAGTAAAAAATGCAGGGCTTTCAAGGCAGGGGAGATGTGGTCACGTGGGTTGATATGTAGACGTAGTCTGGCAGCCAAGTTCTGAATCCGTTGTAGTCTTTTCATGGTTGTTAAAGGTGATCTGTGGTAGAGGCTATTGGCGTAATCGAGTTTGGACAGAACAAGGGAGATGGTAGCTCGGACCTTGTGTGGAAATCCCAAATGGGGGAAGATTTATCACAGAGATTTTATAGTAACGAAGCTTGATCTTGTTAGATTGTCTTGGGCATTCAGCAATAGCTTGGAGTCCATGGTCACTCCGAGGTTTCTTACTTCCTTCAATACTTTAGGCGGTGATACCAGTTCATCAGGTCAGGCTGAGAGCGGGTCATAATGTTTTCAATCACCACATATGAGTATTTCCATTGTGGAAGCATTCAATTTGAGATGGCTCCACGTCTGCCATTGATCCACGGCTCGGAGACAACTGAAAATTGGCGAGTGTCCAATGTCTTTGGGGCATTCCAGTTGAAGGAGTATTTGCGTGTCATCTCCATAGTTATAGCATGTGAGGTGAAATTGATTGATCAGTACCGGTAATGACTTTGTGTAGATGTTGACAACCATGGGCGAAATGATTGAGCCTTGAGGGACCCCTGCTTTTGTGCAGTATGGTTTGGACGAGAAAGTTGGGGTTTGGATGGCATTAGTTCGAAGGTAGGTTGCGAAAGTAGGATGCGATCCAAACTAGAGCAGTCCTCTCTATGCCGGCTTCATAGAGTCTTTGTATGAGAGTGTCATGGTCAACCGTGTCAAAGGCATCCGAGAGGTCCAAGAGAAGTAGCGCAGCAACCCTGTTGCGGTCAACTGTGTTCTCCCAGATGGCAAGGAAGGCAGATTCTGTGCCTCTTCCCAGACAGAATCCCGTTTGGAAGTCTGAAAATATGGCTTTGTCTTTAATGAATTGTGACATCTGGGCGAACACTGCTCTTTCTATAAGTTTGCCCAGGAAAGGTCCATTTGTAATGGGTCTGTAGTTGTCAGGGTTCAGCGGGTCCAAGTTTGTTTCTTCAGTAATTGGCACATGTATGAGTGTTTGACTTCTTCTGGAAATACTCTGGTAGTTAAGGAATGGTTGATGATTCTTCTTACTAAAGTGGCAGCAGAGGTTGTTAGAAGAATTGTCTTGAAAGTTTGCGGTGGACAAGGGTCAGAAGGACTGCTGGCAGGCCTGCTTGCTTTTACAAGGTCCATAAATTCATCGTGGGAAATGTGTTGGAAGGAACGGAGAGGCTGGGTTAGAGTATTCTTGGATTGTTGTTTTGGAAAAGGGTCAGCGCTGGTGCTTTGCCTTGGTTTTAATTATGAGTCTGTTAGAAATGGGATTTCTGGTTGGCTAAACCAGGCAGAAACTACCACTCTAATCAGGGCAAGGGAGTTACACGCTGACGATAACCCCTGCTCACCCCCTAAATAGCTTGACAGAGCAGTCAGGCCTATCCCAGAGGCAATGTGTAAGGCGTTTGCGCAACACACACTCACGCACGCACCAATGTTATGCTAGGCACACCACAAAGGAAACTCCACACTCCGGTATGTACAAAAATATAGCCTTTGTATCATTCAGAAAATGCAGTAGTATCAATGAGTCACAGGTGTTATAGATCGTGTTTCAAAAATGCATCAGGTTTCATAAATCACCTCAGTTAAAGCACGTGTCCTTTGTATCAAAAATAAGGGTGCCCCAGCTGCCACTGATTCCTTGAGTAAAGGCATGTGTCTTCTGGATCAAAAATAAAGATGCCCCATTTGCCACTGATTCCTTTAGTGAAAGCATGTGTCTTTTGTATCACATAAAGGTGCCCCTGTTGCCACAGATTATTTTTAGTAAAAGCACTTATTTCTGCCAGAGCGTCGTGGCTCAACCCGCAGAATTCAGCATTACCTGGCGGTCGTCCTCTGTCCCTGTGCACCTCCGGGATGTTCAGTGTCCGTGGAAGCTCCAGCTGGGAGCGTGCACCGCCACCACCTGCGGGGGCTGCTCTGTCCTTCTGTGTCGCTCCCTCCTGCGCCGGACCGTGCCTCGGATGGCACCTGTGCAGCAGACATAAGCTGTGGGCGGCCCAGGAGAAACAGGAGACACAGGCTCGAGGACCCTCCGTTCCCTGGGCTGGAGGCAGTGAAATTCTTGATGACGGTGCACAGAGGAAGTGGGCAGCTTCTTCCTGAATGGGGCGCGACCTCACTACCCGGCGGCTGGAGCCAACGTCCTGCTAGGCGGGGCTAGGTCGACCATGCCTTCCCCAGTGCTGGGGAGATTCCAGTTACGAGGCAATGCCTCACAGCCAGCTGTGCTGTGGTGCTGCCCCTTTTCCTTGCTGACGAACTTTGTCCCTGGACTTGTGCCGGAGGCAGTGATCGGGACAAATACTTCTGACGGCCTCTTCTTCGGAGAGAGCGCGTCGCTGCTCCCAGGGACACACAGAGAAAGCGAGGCCTGAGGCAAATGCTAGGCAGACCCTCAGAGTCCTCCTCCAACTGATTGCTTGTGGGCTCCACAGAGGTTACAGTACACTAGGCGCTGTGCGAGGGCACACACACACAGTGCGGTTGGAATAAGAAAAAAGTACTTGGAAAGTTTGATGTCTCTGAGTTTCCTACAACAGGAGGCCAGCACGCACAGGCCCTTGGAGACTCCTTTCAAGCAGGGGGGAACACAGCACACAGCAAAGTCCTCTTCCTTCCTTTGGCAGAATCAGCTACTGTAGGCCAACCCCACACAGCACACAGCAATTGGGCAGTATTTCTCCTAAAGTCTTTCTCCTCGGCAAAGGTTCCTCTTGATTCACGTAGTAGTCTAAAGACTGGGGTTTTGGGTCTGATACTTATACCCAGAAATGTCTTTGTTCTCTTTGTGCAGGGGGCTCTGAGCCCAGTTCAAACCAGTTCTGCCTTCACTGGTGCAGCATGACCACAGGAGTTGGAGACAGTATTGTGCAAGGGAGACAGGCTCTATTCAGGTGCAAGGTAAATCTGCTCCCACCACTGTATATATGCAGCCAAGGTCTATTCAGACCAAGGCTGGGTCATCCAGGAAGGGCCAGGCACACCTCAACCCCCCAAGAGGCTGTCTACAGGGAATGCACATCCTCTGTCTCTGTCTCACTGAAACCAGACAGTCAACCCACAAACAGGCAGAGGCACACAGGATGGTTGAACAAGAAAATAGCCACTTTCTAAAAAGGCTATATTCAAACACACAATTTAAAAATCATCTTTACTAAAAGATGTGTTATTAAATCCTTAGTTCAGGGATACCAAATTTCATTTTTTAATCTTATCCCTATGGGAAGATATGCTTGTAAAATGTCACAAAGCATTCCCCATTCTGTCCTATGGGCAAGATAGCCTTTCAATAGTGAAAAACGAAATTGGCAGTATTTCACTATCAGGATATGTTACACACACCAGTACATGTCCTACCTTTCACATAAACTGCACCCTGCCCAGGGGGGTACCATGGGCCTACCATAGGGGTGTCCTATGTGTAAGAAAAAGGAAAGGTAGGGCCTGGCAGGTGGCTGCACTTGCCAAGTCGACATGGCAGTTAACAAACTGCGCACAGGCACGGCGGTGGCAGGCCTGAGACATCTTTTCAGGGCTACTCAGGTGGGTGGCACAATCAGTGCTGCAGTAGCATTTTGATCTACCAGCCCTGGCGCACTCAGTGCACTTTACTAGGGACCTACTGGTAAATCAAATATGCCAATCAGGGAGAAGCAATCACAATACTAATTTGAACAGGGAGCACTTGCACTTTGATACTGATCAGCAGTGGCAAAGTGCCCATTGTATCTAAGCTAGCAAAAACGAAATCTAGCACAGCATCAAAAACACAGGTGGCAGAGGCAAAAAGTCAGGGAAAACCACACCAAGGATGTCAGGTCTAATATAGTCCAATGTATTTGTTTTGTGCGTGTAATCATTTGTCTGTGAAATCTTGAGCAATGGGATGAGCTCCTTCTGAGCAATTTGGTTTACGAAATTCATTGAGTGTTTTATAGAATTCTTTATTTGCACATTTAGCATTTTGAATTCTGTCTGAACAGTACCTTTTCTTTGCTTTTTTGATAGCTGACTTGTATAATCTGTTAATCTTCTGCAAGAGAAGATTGTCTTAATTGGCATTTGTTTTGAGCCAGGCACGTTGGAGCTTTCTAATTTGTTGTTTTATCTCTTTTATCTCTGTATTTCTCCAAGGTGTTTGTTTTCTATTGTTCTGTTGTGCGGTTTTGGGTGGTATCAGGATATCAAAAGATTCCTGAAGCCACTCATATAGTTTTTTAACAGAAATTGTTTCCAGCTCTGCACTGGATGTTAGTTGTGTTTCTAAGTGTTCCAAATTGAGTTTGTTCCACGTTGGATTGGTGGATGCACATAAGGTGGTTTTAGGTGCGTCAACTAGTGTTGTTTTATGTTGGAAAGAAAGCAAATGGTGGTCTGACCATGTGACTGCAGTTATAGATTGAAAGGTAACTAGTTCGGTATTAGCATAAATGATATCGAGGATGTGTCCAGCATTGTGTGTGGGTTTGTGGACGATCTGATGCAGGTTCAGTGCATCTAGGCCAGCAAATATTGTTTTTGGATGGGGCATATTGGGTTTGTCAAATCATGTTGAGGTCACCTAAAATGCATAGGTTGAAGTGTAGTATTATTAGGTTTGAAACCGTGTCTAGAAGTGTGTCTGGGAATGTCGCCTTACTAGGTGGAGGTCTGTAAAGGAGAAGGAAGTAACAGGAGGAAGACGGTGTAGGATTGATTCTGGTGAAAAGGGCCTCACAATCTTTTATGGAGATGTCGTCCACTTTAATGATATATAATGTTTGCCTGAACACAACAGCTAGGCCACCTCCTTTTTTGTCTATTTGATTTTGGGTGATCATTTGATAGCCTAAAGGAACAGCTTCATGCAGGACTGGAGCCATATCATCTCCCAACCATGATTCAGTTATGAATAGTGTATCTGGTTTCGCGACAGTGAGAAGGTCGTAGATGTGATGTTTGTTTTTAGAGAGTAATCGAGCATTTATTAGTAGACATTTGAGAGAATGTGCTTTGGCGATAGTGTGACTTTGTTTTGTAGAAGAGTGATCAGTATTTTGTGGGCTTGTAGCAGGTGTGTCCTTGGTGCTGGTATTAGCTGTTTGAGGATAGCAATAGTGTAGCTGTTCTATATCATGTTCCTCGTCTAGCAGGCTAAGAAGACATTTGGATGGGTCTGCGTGTGTAGCTGTTGGAGACGGTGTTTGAGAGTGAATTGGTGCACTGTGTTGTTTTTGTGTTGTAGCCTTGTTGTGCAGTAGACATGGAGAAGCAAAGTTGTGAGATGTGGCATACTATTGTTTTTGTGTATTTAGGGTGGAAGGTGTATGAGTCAGGGGTGGTGGTGCAGCATGTGGGTCATGTAGTAAGTTTCTAAATTGTCCAATGGATGAGAGGCGGTTGGAAGAGAGTTGCTGTGTTGTTGTATGTGTGTTAGGTGCGGTGGAAGAGAGAAAGCTTGGCATTTGAGTTTGTTCATTTGTGTAGTTTGAAAGGTGGGTGTATTTTTGTATTTTGTGACCGTAAGTATTATGAGGTGTTACGCTTGAGAGATTTTGTTGTGCTGGTGTGCGTGCTATACTTTGATTTTGAGGAGTAGTGAAAAGAGGTGCTGATGTAGTTGTTTTATGACATGGATTTGTTTGTATAGTATTGTTTGCGAGTGGAAGTTGTAAAGTAAAGGGGGTGGTGGTGTGTTTGTGAGTAGAGTGTATGTTGTGTGTAGGAGGGGATGAAGTAGAGTTAAGCGTTTTTGTCTTAGACTTGTTTGCTGCAAGAGTTATAATGTTTGCTGCCATGGAGTGTACGTGTTGTGCGGTTGTGTTATTGTGGTAGAAAGATGAGGAGGGAGTTGGTCAGACAAATGATGGAAGGCTGAGTATAGGTTTGTTAGTGATAAAAGGGGGTCTGTTAGGGGTAATTAGAGTGGGAAGTTTGTGTCTGGATGGGTTGTAGTTAAGTATGGTGTGGAATGGGGTTGTGTTAGTGACTAGTGGATTGGTTAGTGGCATGGTATAGAGTTGTGTATTGTTTGTAGTTGATGGAAATGTCTGGTAGCTGGGATAGAAGGGTATATGCGTGTGGTTTGTGTGGTTTAGTAGTGTGTGCTGAGATATCGGATTGTGCATAGGGTTAGTTTGTAGTACATGAGGGAAGTATATTTGGGGTGAGTGTGTTGCTG
The DNA here is from genome assembly GCF_964204655.1 of Triturus cristatus. Taxonomy (NCBI): domain Eukaryota; kingdom Metazoa; phylum Chordata; class Amphibia; order Caudata; family Salamandridae; genus Triturus; species Triturus cristatus. The sequence goes on from NC_140591.1 coordinate 1,532,632,544, forward strand.
GTCATGGATGGGGTAGGGTGTGTGCTGATGAATGGGAAAATGGGCAGCATTCCTGGCCCTCGGACAGACTGAAACAGGCACTGAAACAGGCACTCACCCTTGTCCTGTCTGCCCTTATCCTCGACACTCGTGCTGAGATGCCCTAAGCCTTTCCTTTTTATAGCCCCAGTAGTCAGGTGACCCCTTCAGCCAATGGAAACCCTAGCCCTAACCCTATCCAGTGACAACACTAACCCTAAACCTTAGGAGACCAAGACCTTACAACCAATCATAGCCCTACTCCAAGCACTCAATGAGGCACAAAACCCTAAACCCTATGTCCAATAGAAAGCCTAACCCCAACCCTAGTCCCAACCCTGTTTACAGCAGCCACTCATACAGGAACCCATAAACTCTAGCTCCAATAGAAAACCTAGCCCCAGGCCTAGTCCCAAACATAGACTCAGCAACCATTCACACACAAAACCCTAAGCCCTATATCCAATAGAAAGTCTAACTCTAGGCCTAGTCCCAACCCTAGACTCAGCAACCATTCACACACAAAACCCCAAGCCATATATCCAATAGAAAGCCTAACCCTAGCCTAGTCCCAACCCTAGCCTACGTAACCAATCACACAGGAAACCCTAAGCCCTATGGCCAATAAAAAGCCCAGCCCCAGGAACCAATCCGAAACCCTAAGCCTATCCACCAATCAGATCACTAACCTTAAGCCCTACATCAATAGAATCACTGACCCAGGAACCAATCAGAACCCTCAAATAACCAACCAATGAGAACAATAACCCTAATCTAATAGAAACACCAGATTCAACCACCAATCAGTGCACACATGTACCATCCGATAGTAGACTATATAAGGTCCCTGCGACCTCAGTCAAGGTTTGCTGTGCAGGGAGTTGGAAAGGTGCTCCTCTATTCAGAATCTCCTATGAGACAGACAGGCTCAATCCACACTTTGGACTTCTGCAGGTAAGGGCCTGACAAACTTTGTACTCTAACAATACTGTTTGTAAAAAACTTTACTCACTCCCCTAGCCAAAAAGCGAGTGCACAATCTCTACAAAACACAGCTTAAACAGCTCGCAGCAGATTACTGCTGTCTCAGAGCACCCTCTGTTCACTCTCTGATGAAGAATATCCCTGTTGCTAGGGTGGTAGAGGGGGGCTAGTTTCACTCACTTTTTTAGCACAATTTGGGAGCTGGAGGTAGATTGCTTACCATACAGGTCTAAGTACAGAGCAAGGAAGAAATTAGGAGGGAAAACAGAGAGACACGGGAAATGAGATGGAAAAAAACTACAGATTTTGGACTGCAACTCCCACAGTTCAACAGGTTAAACGACAACAGTCACAGGCAAGTAAAAACTACAAGTTTGAACACAAAACAGGTGAGAAATTATGCAATCACAGGCAGGTTAAAATTACAATTTTTAAACTATAACAACCACAAGCAAAAAGAGTTACAAACATGATGCAATCACAGGTAGGGAAAATCACTTTTTAAATTTTAGGATACAAACAGCACTAGTCTACCTCCTTACCACCTCCTGGTCTTTGGTTTGCTGCAATCTGGGGCACAGGGAAACTGCAGCTCCCAAAATGGAGGTGACTGTTTTGGGGTTCACCCAGCAAACCCTTAAGGGGCTGGGCAGGTGTAACAAGAGGGCTCAGGGTTGCCTGGGAGCTAGGGAGCCAATCAGCAAGCTTCGGTTTGCTGGCCAGGGGGTGGGAAGCTGTTCCTCCATTCAGAATCTCCTAGGAGACAGACAGGCTCAATCCACACTTTGGACTTCTGTAGGTAAGTGCCTAATAAACTTTGCCCTCTAACAATACTGTTTGTAAAAAACTTTACTCACTCTCCAAGCCAAACATCGAGTGCACAATCCGTACAAATCACAGCTTAAACAGCTCACAGCACATTACTGCTGTCTCAGAGCACCCTCTGTTCACTCTCTGATGAAGAATATCCCTGTTGCTGGGGAGGGGGGGGGAGAGGAGGAGGTCTGGTTTCACTTACTTGCTAACATAAAATGGGAGCTGGCGGTGGATTGCTTAATTTGCTTAATGTACAGGTTATAGTTATAGCATTTGCAAAGGCAAACATTAAATAAGTGAATCAAATGAACAAACCAAACTTTGCAAAGATAGCCTAACAAGTAACCCGCCTGCAAGGGGATCCCCCTTAAAAGTGCAGGCGGATAGCTGCTTGCACAATGAAAACACGGAGCGCCCGCTACACAGCAGACCCGTATTTCACTTAAATGCGCCGCCCCCAGGGCAGCACAACTTTGCAGCTGGCCTGGGGGCAGGACATTAAAAATAATACAGTACACTCTCTTTATTTGTGCAGGGGGCATCATTAAAAAGGTCTGCCTGGTGCAAAAAAGAGAGTGCACCGCACTATGTAATATGGCCCTTGGATGTCTAGCATCTACCAGAAAGTTAAACCCACTTAACAGAATTCTTGCTATTCACCAAGGACAAGCAACAACCAGTTAAATCCTGGCTCAGTGACATGAACCTGGACTGATTCTTACCCCAAATTGAACTGAATGCCAAGTCACGTGGATACACCCTGGACACCGGTTGTCACACTCAAGGAACACATTGCCAACAAAATCGAGGAGGCCTGGTACCAGCTCTTGCTCCTTGAGAAAATGAGCCAGTTCATCCCAAAAAGCAACTTCAGAACTGCTGTTCAAGCCTTTGTACTTTTACATCTGGATGGTGGCAATGCCCTGCTTCATGGCCTCGAGACTCCACACTGGCCCCCTTCATGGGTATCTTACACACCACAGCATGTCTCATTAAGCCCTCAAGAAACATGATGAGACATTCCCAATGGTCAGGGAATGCATGATACACCCACGGACCTTATCAGATCATGCACCGATAGTATTTGAGTTACTTTGCCCACAGAAAAGACCAGCCCCATTCACGTAGTGTTTCCCCCCTTATTCATTGTTGGATAGCATTTTTAAAACCGCCATATTCGAGGCTATAGAAGATTTGTTTACGAATAATATTGGCTCAGTTAATAGGTTCTCCACAATCTGGGAAACATTCAAAGTTTATATCAGAGGCATTGCAATTTCCAAGCATTCGGGAGTGCTGCGCTCTATTAGAGGCCACCTAGATAGCTTAGAGAAGCATCTATCTCACCTAGAAAGGGCCTTGCTAAGCGGGGAGGAGGCTGGCACCACTGAAGAGTTAAAACAGACACTTGAAGAATATCATGAGGTAGCTGATAGTGAGATCGAACATATGGGTAAATATGCAGTGGCCAGAGAGTATGGGGAGGGGGAGCGCCCATGTGCAACACTGGCAGCTCTGTTTCATAATAGGAGAGAGGTCGTCCCCCGACTCTGCAATTCGTGCAGAGTCGGGGGAGCTACTGACTGATCCTGAAGATATTGCAGAAACATTTGGCCAATATTACTCTGAACTGTATCACTCTGGGAAGTCAGCAAACGAGAGCAATATTTTAGACTGCCTCAAGCACATTAAGTTACCTTGGCTGACCAATGAGCACCGCGAATATCTAATGAGACCGCTTGAGGCCTGGGAGATACATGAGCCTTTGAAAGGTATGCGCTCGGGTGGAGCCCCTGGTCAGGCTGGTCTCACAGTTGCCTTTTACAAGGAATTTAGGGGCATATCAACAAGGGCTTTATCTCTGCTTTTTTGGCTTTAAAAGCCAAAAAAAGCAGAGATAAAACTAGCACCCTATCAACAACAGGGTGCTAACACGCAAATTTGCATGTTAGCACCCTTTTACTCTACGCTTCCCCTTGCATCTCTAATGAGATGCAAAGGGGGCGTTCCAGAGTAAAATAATAGGAGAAATGTCGCTAAGCGACATTTCTCCTATTATCAAGAATGTCGCTAACCCTGTTAGAGACAAAAAAAGCAGCGCTAACCGCGGTTAACGCTGCTTTTTTACGTCTGCTAATTTTCAGACTTAGCCATGATATCCTATGGAAGGAGGATATCATGGCTAAGTTTGCCTGTCCCTATCAACAAGGTAACGTGTGATTATCGCTGGGTTTCCAGCGATAATCTCACGTTAGCCTGTTAGCGTGTAGATTTTTATCGCTATTGAGATAAGCGTTGCTAATAGCACGCTATCTCAGCGATAAAAATTCACGCTAGCCGGCGATAATTATCCTCACGCTAAGAGCGCTGAGCGATAATTATCGCCGGTTGTTGTTGATATGCCCCTTAGAGATCTTCTAGTACCTCTACTAGTGACATTATTAACGAGTGCTCCCCATTCCGGTCATTGTCGCTGTTGAATGTCGATATCAAAATATAAGCCAAGATCCTTGCTAACCGCCTCGCCCCGCTGGTGCTGAAGCTCGCCAGCACGGAACAGGGGGGTTTGTCCCAGGGTGGAATTTGACATACAACTTGCGTACCTTCTTTGGAGCTGTACAACACACTAACCCTGAGGTCAAACTCCCGCAGTTTTTTTAGATGCGGAGAAAGCCTTCGACTCTGTGGAGTGGACGTTCATGAACATGGTGCTGCGAAGAATGGGTTTAGGTGAACTATTTATTAAACTTGTGGCCGTACTGTATACCTCCCCATCTGCAAAGGTAAGAATTGGAGACATGGTCACTGCCCCTATCAAAATATCCTGGGGTACGAGGCAGGGCTGCCCGTTATCTCCACTACTTTATGCAATTGTAGCGGAACCTCTGGCCTGTGCACTTAGGGAATACCGCGGGTGGAGAGGAATCAGATTCCCAAAATATAATTTAATAATATCATCATATGCAGATGACATGCTTTTATATATTAGAATCCCCGAAACTAATTTGCCTCCCGTCTTTAGAGAGGTTGTTCGATTTGGGAAATTTTCCGGACTAAAGATTAATTGGACTAAATCAATAATATTCCCATTGACCGCGCTCATGGCATTACCTTGAATTGGACTTCCCTCTGACTTGGTTAAATGAACCAGTGCGATACTTGGGTATCCAAATTCATAAAGATCCGGAAAAAATCATCAAAGAGAACTATGGCAGGGCAGTCACTAAACTGGAGGAGGATGTGGAACGATGGATCCGCCTTCCTCTGTCCCTGATTGGCCGTATATCACTAATGAAAATGGTGATTCTCCCCAGGTTCTTGTTCCCATTTTTAAATATACCATTGGTCCTTCCATCACACTCTTTTAAGTCCATAAGATCAACGACGAATAAAACTGGCGTGGGTGGGGAGACAACCGCATGCCCAATGGGGAATTCTTACCCTTTCCTATGCATTGGGTGTGCTAGGGGCCCTAGATCTGGAACTTTATTATAGAGTTGCACAAAGCTCACACGCCTACCATTGGATACATCAGCAGCGGGACACCGTCACCTACATATAGAGAAGCTAGCTGCTTCCCCCGCCACACTCCCATTGCAATTATTTCATGCTCCTGATCGCAGAACTGGTAATCTTGACTCGGTTAATGCCACGGTTCACGCATGGCATGACCTGGTGAAGAGACAAGCGTGTACTATATTATATTACCCCCGAACCCCAATAGAGTGGTGCGACTGGCTGCCCATTGCTGGGGACAGGAAAATGACTAAGGCAATATAGTCTATTAATATCACAAAAATTGGGGACCTCTTCCTTGATGGAAGCGTACGTAATTGGACTGAGACTAGGGCCGAAAATCAAGATGTTACACTGTTAGTGCGATTTCACTTCCACGGAGTCTGGCATGCCCTGCGGGAACTCCTTGGGCAGGTCATGGCAGAGCCACCTGAGGACATTCCCTTCTCATTACTGTTAAAGTCTGAATCACCTAGCAGACTGGTGTCTAGCATCTATGACACAGTTCAGGGCTACCGCAAGACCTTTTACACTAAATAGCAGCTAGAATGGCAGTTGGACCTAGATATAACTATCGCTGATGACACGTGGAGCTACTGCTGCGAAGCAACGCGGGTAATCTCATTGAACGGGAGACATAGGCTTGTCCACTTTAAATTCTTGCACAGGGTGTACTATACTCCTGCCCGTTTGCATAGATATGGACTGCGGGAATCAGCGGAGTGTGATAAATGTAGAGCCTCCTCAGCGGATTTTTTACATGCAGCCTGGCTATGCCCGGGTATAACACATTTTTGGGGCCTGAAGGAAAGTACCACTAAGGTAAAAAATATCGGAGGACTTCCAGTTGAACGTTTTAATACCATCACAATGCACTATGGGGCTTGTAGTAGTTAAAGTTTCAGTCACGTGTTTTATCTTTGAAAAAGCGTGCCCCAGCACACCTGCGTGTTATTCAATTCCTTCTGTGAGCAAGGCAGTAAGCCGAAACGTTTCAAGATGGAATAAGGCTCTGCTGTACCTGAAAAATAAACGGCATCTGCAGTAATGGGCCTCACTTCTATGTGCTGCAGTGATGTATTGATGGGCCGCCCCGTGCCCCTTCCTCTGTGAGGCCGCTCTCTAGGATCTTGGGCTCCAGTAACGTGGGAACTTTTGGTGTATATTTATGTATGTATGTATATATATCTATATATATAGCATATGTACACATACATTCATACATACATAATATAAGCATAGATGTCAATCAAGCAGTTTAACATACTATGTAAAATGAATAGACATCAGCTACAAGATGCAGTAAGATTCAGCAATTAACAAAGCACCCCGGCAACTACCAGCCCATCAGCTGCTTTAGTGCCAAAGCCCATCTCCTGTAATATTGGAGAAAACCAAAGGAAAGCAAGAGAGTGCTGTAAGTTAATGGCAGGGGTTTTGAATACCATATGGGAGGGAGTGCATCAAACACGCTTGAGATGTCCGATTACATTACATTTCATGTACTTATTTGGGCGCAGGTAGATGAAATGAATTACCCGGAACCGCGCCATTTTCAAGCCAGGGGCTGAAGCTAAGATTAGAACCCAGGTCCCCATCTTCTGGAGTCAGCATTTTAGCCATTCGAGCTGATCTCCAAACAAGCTGCCTCGATCTGTGCATAAATAAACTTCATGAGAAAATCCATCAAAAAGAGCAAGCTATAAAACTAGTAGGCAAACTGTCAGAAAATACCCTTTTTTTGTTTTCCAGTAATTGCTAAATTATGATTAATGAGGCTTGGCAAATGGTAAGGTTCTTGGCCTTACTAAATGTAGGGCAGAGAATAGAAAAAGCCTGCCCCTTCGGCCCACAAAGGAGTCACAGGAAGTGTTAGTGAATTCCGAAGAATAGAACATAAATCCCTGTGTGGCTGATGCCTGGAGCTGTTCTGTATTCCGGATATTTTGGGCTAATTCCTTTGAGGCTTTCAAAAAATAAATACAGAATGTTAGATAAAAAGTCTGTATTCACAGTTAACCAATGGATGGTTCGAAAAAAGTTCAAACAGATTCGGATCTGGGCGTCTTGGCTGTGCATTGTGGCATTTTTGTAACCCGTGAGTTTACCTGGTCTAGTTTAGTGTTAATTATTTCCAGCCACTACTGCATGATTGGCCACAGGAAGCAAACAAACAGCAAGGACTTACAAACGATTTTCAACTGAAATCTTTTGGTGTAACTTTGTTTATTTGAATTTTTAATAAGCAACCAATAATGCAAACTCACAGTTAAGAAATAGTTGTACATCCACCTTCAATTATTGCATTAGAATACACTTGGACCATAGATATGTACCATTCGCTATCGTGTCAGCATCACTGACAGTCCATTCAGACACCCCCCCTCCACCCGCAGTGCCTCAATACCCCTCGCCCACATACGTTTTGGTACGTTTGTGGCACTTTCGGGTTATACAGTCTGGTCTGGATTACTGAGGACTAATAGAACTACCATTCTTCCAGTTGGAAAGTAAGGCTCTGGGCGTCTGGCTGTCTCCAGCTCTGTATTTGGGAAAGGACAAGGGGTCCCCTGCAAAAAGGATAAGCCTTAGCAGGGAAGTTCAATGTATGTAAAAAGTGACGGTTGCACCAGGCTAAGTGCAAAGATTAAGTTACACAAAACGTAGCAACTTCAGAGATACACAACAATCCATAATTTTTTCAATACAATAATGTAACTTAAACAATTAGAAATTTTGTATTTTTTATTTTAATATTTCATTTTTATTTTTGTAGTTTCATAACCAATTTGATATTCATAATGGGTATTTAATTTACTCACAAAGACTACATATATAAGACAATCAATATGATACAAACAACAAATACATAAAACAATCAAGCATTAGCAATTGGATATATTGCTAAGATGCGCAAAGGTGATTTCGTTGATTGATAATTCACTCAATGACATTAGATTAATTCAAGAGTATACAATTTTATAACAAGATAAAAACACTGAGTAAAATCACAGAAATATGAAATGACGCGTTTCGGCAAAGCCTTCTTCAGATTATTCTGTGTCAGTGATTGCTGTAAAAAAACAGACATTTTTTTATATCCTTACTTCTCTGTAAGAATCTAATACAATATGTAGAAACACAATTCAACAACCCAATATGACAATACTGCTATGTATTATTTTCACTCTGAAGTTACCTAATTTTGTTGATACTTGATAAATGAGTCAGGAGACTCAATGGCAATTAGCTCATATTTAATATTAAAAACAATATCTACCACTGTACCCGTTAGGGAACCCACATCCAAGTAATGTCATAAAATTTAGAACAATTTGAAAGACCAATTAGTGACAAATGATACAAAAATTCTCCTCTATAACACCACAAAGAAAGGATAAAAGAAAAAGAAAGCAGAAAAAACTAAGAGGTAATAATGGTACAAAAAATAGAAAAGAATTGTAAATCACCTTTGCGCATCTTAGCAATATATCCAATTGCTAATGCTTGATTGTTTTATGTATTTGTTGTTTGTATCATATTGATTGTCTTATATATGTAGTCTTTGTGAGTAAATTAAATACCCATTATGAATATCAAATTGGTTATGAAACTACAAAAATAAAAATGAAATATTAAAATAAAAAATACAAAATTTCTAATTGTTTAAGTTACATTATTGTATTGAAAAAATTATGGATTGTTGTGTATCTCTGAAGTTGCTACGTTTTGTGTAACTTAATCTTTGCACTTAGCCTGGTGCAACCGTCACTTTTTACATACATTGTCTCCAGCTCTGTGCAATGTCATCTTTCACCTGGACAATCCCAGTCCTAAGAATGCTATTTAGACCTAGCACCTTTAGCATGATCGTCTGCCAGGTAAGCCTAATATGTCTGCTCAGCACTGCAATTAAGGTGTGTGGTAGGGCTCAGCGACACTCTTTTTCGGGGACCCGCACTTATTTTTCCTAATCAGACTTTAAACCATCGGGGGCTGAACCAAGTATGTTGATACAATCTGACCATTGCATCCTTTCCAACATGTGCGGGACCATGAAAATGTCTAGTCCACAAGGGCCATTTCAATAGATATACAAGGTTTTTGGAATCACATGTGGCCGTGGTCTAGAGTTTGATGTTGTAACCCTGTGTAGAGTGGCGGGTGGTGTCTATCTTTACTTTCTCTAGGAATTTACTCCCTGACGAAGGGCAGGTTAACTGCCCGAAATGCATTGGGGTTTCCAGCTAGATGTTCATTCAAGATCAAGAATGACCCTTTAATGGATTTGTTCAAAAACATTATCATGACATGAATACAATGAGGATATGTTATTATATAATAAACAATAATTTTTTGATTTGAACCACTCAAACTTTATTGATTACCTCTACAATCTTATGAACTTTACACCACTGGCAGTGCGCATGGAGGGACATCTCCCGTGATGGGAAATGCAACCTTATCTATTTAATTACGCGTTGGTTTAGAGGACGTTACCTCCCCGCACGCCCATGAAATTGATATCACTGAGAAGAATTGATCAAATTGTTTACTGTGGTGTGCATGATTCACTAACACTGTGATCATCTCTTTTGACACAACCTGCTCTGATCCAACTCTGCTGTGCTGCCTCTGCCTCCTGTAACCTCTTCACTTCCTCCCAAGTATCAGCTGTTGTCAACAAAAGGTTGCAATTGGTCTCATCTTCATATTCATTTACATATTCACCATTAAAGTTTCGGGCCCATGAGCACAATATTGTGCAACCTCATCAGCATATCGGTTGTCAGCTTTCACATAGTCATCCCCATTCCGATGGGCCGAACACTTAACAACAGCAATTACGGTAGGCAACTGCAATGCCTCCAACAATCTCATGACATGCACCATTGTGCATGGGGAATCCTGACAACATTATGAATACCCTCCACAACCATAACTGTCCAAAGTCATAAATGACACCAAAGCCATAATGGCTATCAGTGAAGAGCATCACTTTCAGCTGTTCTGAAGTACAGCAAGCTCTAGTAAGCACAATCAAATCAGCCACTTGTGCAGAAGACACTCTTTGAAGCCAGAAGGCTTCGACTAGTCCTGTGACTGTGCAGACTGTATAGGCCAGTGGTGGCTGGTAAAGTTTGAAAATGGTGTGGCATAAAATGAAGCGACCAATTGTTCATTAGTGACCACACATGAGTGGACATAAGCTAAAGATGTTTGAATGCTGCAGCATTTGCTGAAAGAGAGGCTATGCCTTTTTTAAGGGAGGCATGGTATTTTGTTGAATGAACAGGATAAGTTTGGTACCAATGGTGCAGACTAAAATCAATAGTTTTATTAAACAAAAGAGAAAAAGTCAAAGAAGCTTGGTGCTAGGTACTTCTATGATCCGTATTATGGGTCTACCAGCACATTACTCTTGACAGATCAACAGGACAAAAATGTGTGTCATAGCTAGCCCTTTACAATTATTCACAAAAGAACATCATTTTGCACTTTGTGTGTCATGTTCAACCCAGTTCCTCTCTTCGGCTCTGCAAAGTGATGAGAAGAAAGACTTACAGATCACGTCATTAGAAAGCACACACACACACAGTCATTTAACATTTCAGCCAGGGAAATGGCAAAAATCTTTTAAACTGCAAAGGAAAAGCTCACCAGGGCTTGCATATGTTGACTTTCAGCCAAGCACAAAGAGACAGTGAAAAGGTTTGCACAGCGCTCTGCAGTCAGTCGGACAATTCCAGCCCTTCTCTTATGGTTGGTGTTCAGATTTCTAGCCGCACCCCAGGCTCTTGTAATGCACCCCCTCAGGTGGTTAATGGAACCAGCAGGCTGCGCACACCACGCGGTGGCACTTCACCACTGCATCTGGTTTTAAGTATTGAAACCCATTTCACTGGCAAAATTGTATCCTGACAGGAAATAAATGCTAGCGTACAGCAGCACCATGAAGTCAGAGAGGGAAAAGCAGTCACAGCGGCTGGTGTGACGGGAAACAAACAGTGTGTCTGTCGTGAAGTCACTTTGGTAACACGTAATTAAATGCGCTCATGTAGGCACCCCAAACTAAAAGTACGTGCCAGGAGTTGCCGATGCAATTGTGCCACAGCATACTGTCCGCACTGACAATTGCAAGATATCGGCCAGGCTCACTTGGAAAGGCTGATCGGTGCTGCAGAAGTTGCTCTGCATTCAGAGAGATCGCGCAGATACCTAGCCACGTATTCACACATACTTATCTGTAGAAAATATTCAGCGCCGGGGACTAGATTCCAGGGTTGAGCTTGCCGCCCTCCTCTAATCAACCCCCTCGCTCTCAACTTGTCACAGGATGGGGTCAGTGAGGCTTGCTCCCACCCCTTCCTGTGACAAGTCCCTGATGGACAAGCATCCCCTGGGGCTGCGGGGCTTCAGCCAGAAACGCCCAGAGACCAACTTCCCACCCATGTTGTCAGGGGATGGAGCTTAGCACAGAGGGTAATGATTTGGCAAGTTGGTGACCTCACAGGCCTCAGGGCATTGACCTCACCCACCTGGCAAATGGTAATTTGATGCAAGCCTTACTGAGTGAGCTGTGCAGGCGTAGCAGAGGACTGCTTGAGGAGTTTTTGTCTGACAGAGTTATTTCCAGTACTGCTCAAAAGAAAATCTTTTTTTTTGGAATAGTGGATTTAAACATTTTTTTAATTAAGAAAAAGCTATTGAGGGGAAGGAAATAAAGGGGGCAGAGCCCTAGCGCCCATGTGAGGGAATCACCTCTGGTATAGGCAGCTCTTAGGGTTCCTCCATCGTCTCTCAGGCCAGGGAACCATCATCAAACAGCATGAGATCAGACTCAGTCAGTGGCTTATCTTGTATGTCTGGTCTTGGCGTGGTGCATAGTTCAGTGACATCGAGACACACATGCTCTATTTCTCTGTCATCACCTTCAATTTCAGGTAGAGGAAAAAGTGTGGCCAGATTCAAAGTCGCACACCTTTTCAGGGAAATGTTTTTAGCAGCACGAATAATCTCTTCATACTTAGTCAAACAACACAAGTACCAGTACTGATTTAATTCCACAAATCATTCACATCTATGATCACACACCACATGTTATGACCATTAAATATTTAAATTACAATACAACATTTACAAAAAGAGAGAAAATCACGAATTTGCGCATAACCTACACAAATAACAACAAGCATTTGCAATGCAAATAGGTCTCGCATTTGTGAGTTAGAGCTAGTGATGTTGTAAATGGCAATGTTTTTTACCTACACGTTTTATTTTTGGAGGGAATGCATATAGTGTGCAAAATCCCTTGGAAAGGTTCTGCACTTTGTAATAAATATATTGAAAAAGACGCAAAGTGTGGATTGTGTCAACAATTGCTTGGCACGTACTTCATGGGTGAAGTTTCGCCACACATGCACACCGTGGTGCTTTACTAATGCGAAACTCATTAATAAAAGTAGTGCTTACAGACTAACAAACACGATCGGGATCAGAGCATGTGAATCTGAATCCCAGTTTCTCTTTAATTTTCTAGACTATTTGACTCACTCTCCTGCATTTTGGTTATCCCACAAACACTGGGAGGCAATTGAGTTTGCCAAGGGGGCTGGGGGGCAGGGGTCTTCGGGGGTACATGAAAATGTTTTCATTGCCTAGTTGTCAAAGGTCGCCTGGTGCTATTAGTTAAAAGTGTGCAGATTTCATTAAGATATTAAGAGTACTTTACTCGCATCTATGAGAAAATCGACATTAACTAAACAAAATGCCAGAATGCGTGTCAGTTTTCACAGTGTGTTAGACAGTACTGGTTGCTCAGTTTCATTGCATTAATTTTTGTATTTACTCTTTTACACAGCATCCAAAGTAGCTTACCTATCTCCAAAGCCCCAAGTTGTTAAATGACCCATAAAAGGGAGTGTTTTACAGCTGAGCAAATGTGTCCAAATGTAATTTTGGTAGTGCCATGGAATGATCAGCCAATTAGGTACTCGATGAGCAGGTATTTAACTACACGTTCAAAACGTACGGTATTGTGGCTGTTGTTTGTTTGTACACAACCACTTCACTTAACACAGAGCTCCATCTACAAGACAGTGTTCACAGAGCGGCGACTAAAGCACAGAACAAAATGTATTCATTTATCCTGAGTGTGAAGGCACCCGGAAGGCTTAGGTGCCCGCCCGGAGAGGTTAGGGATCCCAGCGCTTCTACAGACTCTGCCGTGCTTCTCTGCACCAGCAGGGCACAGCTCAGAATCTGCCGCTTCTGCTAAGAATAGGTGAGGGGGATGAGGTTCGGGCATGCGGGAGTTGCCGGCAGATTTCCAGGTTATTGAAAGTGATGATCCTGACATGAGGCAGTGGAGACTGACTTTGTCTATTTGTCTGCACCAGTCTATTTCTCTACCATCTACCGGGCTCACTGTCATGTATCTATTCATCTATTTGTTAGAGGTGCGTGAGCCAATATATTAATTAGCAGGGAGAGCCAGCCAGAGACGAGCCAACCGTATACGAGCCAGTGGGCAAGCCGTGAAAATGATTGGCATGTTAATCATACAGTAAACATGATGTAAATGTGCGATAATGTCTCTTCAGAATTCAAAAAAGTGCATTTCGTTAGCGTGTCACCTCAGTACACAAGATTATAGCACTGAATTGAGAGGAAGTTATTAAAAGTGATCGTTTTAAGCATGAGTTAAAACACTGCCGCTCCTCCCGCCCGACAACAATGCCATTTGTGAACTAAGAGGCGTCAGTTGCCCTGCATACCCCGAATGTTGCCTAGAGTCCTATTATATTTAGAGCAACATTAAAATCTAGTTCATTAGACAAGAGAAGTTTTTGTACAGCACGCATCTTGAACTCGCATATTTCAAGATGGCAATAATAAAGATGAAAACGGAACTGCTGGCAGGCAAGAAAACACAAACAGGAGTGGGGGGGCGGGGGAGGGTGAGAAGTCACAGACTGAGGGAGGGGGCGGCGGGGTGGGGAGACAGGGAAGAAAATAGTGTTAGGAGTAAAGGGGCCAATAGCCGTGGAAGGATACAAATGATGAATTAGGAGGGACTAACAAGCCTCAACCCAATCGGAAGGCAGCATTTAAGACAAAAGCCAATGGGCAGAAAATGGGCGGAGCTTCCACAAAGCTTCCACACTACAGTATATACTGCATGTCTTGCAAAGCAATGGCAGTGCATTCTCGCTGCAACGCTAGGCGAGACCTAAAAGAAAATAGTGTTAGGAGTAAAGGGGCCAATAGCCGTGGAAGGATACAAATGATGAATGAGGAGGGACTAACAAGCCTCAAACCAATCGTAAGGCAGCATTTAAGACAAAAGACAACGGGCAGAGAGTGTGCGGAGCTTCCATGAAGCTTCCACACTACAGTATATACTGCATTCATCGCAAAGCGATGGCAGTGCATTCGCGATGCAACGCTATGCGAGACCTAAAAAATTACAACATTACAGATGTACTTTACGTGGTGCAAAACACAACGCAAACCAGGACATAAATATGGCCCTGAGTGTAGAAAACCATCTTCATTGAAACAGGACATGTCTCATAAGGACAATACTGCAGAAATGTATGCAAGAAGAGCTGGTTTGGACGTTGGATCTGTCTTCGGAATAAGTATGATGATTATTTTATGTATTACGTTTGTAAATAATTATATTGTATGTAGCTGTTTGGTATCTTTGTTTTGCAAATGGGGGAGATATATGATATATTATAATATTGTGTTTTTATTTTAGTCTCTCTTTCCAATTCTGCAACATAATGATATAGGCAATCTGTATGCAGTTATTAGAGCGCTTATGTTCAATCTCTGCCTGAATTCTGCGCAATATATGGAGAGTCTTCAGTTGATCTCTTGCTCTGCACCTGTGAGTTAGGTCTCCGGGACCTCTTGTCGTTATTCACTATTAAACTTACCAGTTCCACCACTTTTGGATATCTTCTTTCATACAAAGGCAAAGCTATTGATGGAGATCTTGAAGACTTTGCCTGCCCCTTCTTGTATTTTAATGAATTTTTAACATATATATTGATGGTGACCTAGTCCACGCCCTGCTCAGTGTCTCCAGAAGGTTGCCCTGTGTCTAGACTTTATAGGCCTGACCCTGAGGACCCAGCCATTCTGCCCAACACCCAACTACGTAGAGCTTGGTAGTTCAGGCTTCCACCAGCAAGGTCAAGTCTGTGGTTGTATCGCTACTCTACCAGATACTGGTTTGAAGCTCATAGACACATTTGGGATGAAGCCTTGCTTGGTTTGGGAACAGACTTCCTTTGAGGTCCCCAAACACTGCCTTTCTGTTGTGGTGCTGTATGCATGCCCTTTGGGAAATGGCCACTGAGACAAGATCTCTGCAGTTCCCAAGGAATTACGGAATGCTTTTAAGGAAGGAAAGCCGGTGGCACACCTGAGATTAAGTTAATGCCATAGTTGGCAAGATTGCACTGGACCCCAACATTCACCAAGTCAATTGCAAACAAAACACATGCACATGCAACCTGGCAGGATGAAGGTAATGAACCTAAGTTTTGGGGACATAATAGAGATTTTTCTGGAAAGATACAGTTAGAAAGGCCCATGCCCATGGACCGGTGGGAGGGAGCTTTTTTTGAACTCACTCAGAAATAGAGTGCATGTTTCACGTCCACAGTCATTCTGAGCACAGTTTTAGGAGGAGGAGGACTTTTACTGGGCTTGCATGATAATTTAGTTCACTGGAGGAACAAAGCTGTGCTACTCAGAAGGCAGGATGGTACATCTTTTCTATGCTTGGTCTCAACAACTTCAATAGCAGATACTAGTCACTTATGTGTCATTACAGGCTAAGGGAGCACAATTCAGCAAGCTGCAGGTTCAGCCATGAATCATCCAACTCTACAGGGCCACACACATCTGCTTTTCTGAACAAGTCACCTTTTTACTAGAACTAGAGAGGTACCACAGGGGAAACCGACAGTCTTATCAGAGAGTGGACACATACACAAAAAATGAGAAGGGGACAAACCAGATGTAGGAGAAAAACTAAAATAGAGAGGAGTGACCATGAAATCCACCTCAAGGAGTCAGAAAAAATTCTGCATGTTTTGGATACAGGTGATACACATACTGATTGTGATGTGTGACAGTTGCCCACGTATCTGATTTCAGTCTTGACAAGCATCAAATAAACGTATTGAGCAAAGGTCTTGGCTTTGTCCCTACTACCTTTTACAGACATACAGATTAATCTCTTCAAACCTATTCGCAAGTTAAAACTGAACACATTTTTCAAAGAGAAATGGGTCCTGGAAGTTTCAGTGCTACCAGTTACTAGAGACTGCGATATGACGATCAGAGAGTTCCGAGATATACACATATTGCTACAAACACCACCCCTTCACCTTCATGGACAACTTGGGCATCAATATAAATCTAGACACAGACAGCAGCTTGAAAACTAAATCCACTTTCACACCCTGTTTTCCCTCAGACAATGTCATAGATGTCTTCTATAGGGAAACAACCAAGGAACTATACAAATTAAAGGATGAATACACTATGGACAACAAACATGCAAAACACAATATTACTAAGGAGAAGAGACAAGCACTCCTCACGTTATCACAGACATATGACATTACGATCAAGGAGGCTGACAAATGAGGAAACATTGTGGTCATGAACACACGCGACTATATCGGCGAGATTGACCGACAGTTAGCAGAGGAAACAGCATATCATAAAAAACCTCACTTGCCTGCTTTGAGGCTACCAACCCACTAATAGAACAAAGGTTAAAACATTGGAGGGATCGATGTCTCCTGACGGAAATGGAATACAAATACTTGTTCAACCCTACACATAGAACACCCAGCATTTACATTCTCCCTAAAATACACAAACAGGACACTTTTCCACCTGGCCGAACCAATAATATCAGGTATAGGCTCACCAACGGAGAAACTGTCGGAATTCAATAACCTATATTTCCAACCCTTTGTACACAATTTACCATCCACATAAGAGACACGAAGGACCTTTTGAGTAAATTGTCAGACTTTGAGTGGTCCGAAGGTAACATCTTGGTGACTTTAGCTGTGTGTTCATTATACACCGGTATCCCAAAGAAAGAGGAGATTGCTGCTATCCCACATTTTCTTGACACGAGAGATGCCACCTTAGCTGAACATTCTGAGATGATCAGTGACTTAATTTAGTTTGACTGTCCTAGAAAATAAGATCTTCGCTCACAATGGCAAATGGTTTCGAAAGACTCTAGGAGTTGCTATAGGGGCCAAATTTACCTCCTCCTATGCTCATTTATACATAGGGTCTTTTGAGCAGAAACACATTTGGAGCCGTTGCCCGCCATATCTGGTAGAACACATAGTCTATTGGTGGTTGATACATACATGATGTCCTCATGTTTTGGTCAGGGGACACACATTCACTGACATGTTTCACACAACATCTCAACAACGATGACCACAACATCAGGAACACACACCAACTGAGTACCATCTACTTTGACTATATTGATGTTACTTTGTACATAGAGGAAAACAGGATTAGCTCTAATGTTTTCAGAAACCCACCTGCCTGTAATGTTGTTGTTGTAGTCACTTTATTCGATATAAAAACAATATCATAAAAGTATAATACACTACATATGAAACAGTTTAAAACCCACTACAACAATGACTTTGGTCTATATACAATTAAAAAGAGTAAAAAAGCAATATCTATATACATCCAGAATTTACACACTCCCCCGTTACATGATTTAATAAACAGTAGTATAGGTATAGGGTCAAGGGGATAGATGGTTAGCTTATAATTGGTACATCTTTAAGGAGCTTGCATCTTATCCTCCATGCCCAGCCCAGATATTTAGCAGTCCCATTGATAACACTGGGGACTGATGTTTCGTAGGTCAGGATTCGCAACGCCACCCTAGAAGACCTACTGTCTAGGTTATTACAAACCGGTTTCAGCCATCTTAATCTTGGTTGCCTGTATGCCTGGCAGGCAAACATAAAATGGCCAATGGTCTCTATGGGGAGGCACAGCCTGGGCAGCCTTTTGGGCTCGCGATTGCCTTACTCCAGCTAGATTGGAACTCGTGAAGTGGAAGGGTACCATGTCTCATTTTAAGATATAGTGACCTGTCTCCAGGAGATTCAATCAAATCCATAAAGGATTCCATACTGGGGGCAGGTTTCACATCCAAAAAGTTCACAGTTAGAGCGCCCCTCTGGTTTCTTAGAATGTCAATCGTGACCCATTCCCAATAGATCTTTTTTATCGTTGATTTGGGAGGAGGGAGCTGACTCTCCCAAGCCTCTTCCAGGCCTATCTTCTGCAACTGTTTTTTCAGATTCGATACCCAGGGGATCTTGTGCTCTGCTCCAAGTTTTAATAACTCGTCCAGAGCAGAAGCGTAATGATGAAGTTCGGGGGACCTTCTGAGCCTTGTCCAATATAATATAGGGCGTAGCCTAGCCACATTGCGGATGTTATGTCTACCGAGATCGCTGCGGAGCGTACTAGCGGGGTAGACAGAGGAAGCGAGACTAAGTCTCCAAAGAACTTATTCTCAGATTTAAGCAACTCTGTTAGATTTTCAAAACCCCACAGTTCCGCCCCGTAGAGGGCCGCTGACATGGCCTTCCCCTCGTAGAACTTGACTGCCGCAGCTATTGGCCTACTATATGAGAGCCTCTGATGTTTCGCTATTTCCCCTGAGACTCTTTTATGTACAAGGAGCATTTTCGACAAATGGGGGGCCCATTTGAGCTTGTTGTTGACCCTCACTCCAAGGTAATCAAAAGCCTCCACTGGCTCCAGTGTGGTGTCATTTAGCTTGATGTTATTCCTAAAGTTTTTTGAGGGTGATAGCGTCATCAGCTTGGTTTTTGTTGTATTTATTTTCAATCCCCTGATGTCGCAAAACTGGGAGAAACAGGACAACAATCTTTGTAACCCCTTAGGGCTTTTTGATATCAGCAAAGTGTCGTCAGCGAAGAGCAGGGTGGGTGTTTTTTCCCCGCACAAGGTTAGGGCATCGGCCATGTCATCTCTCAAATGGTCTGCCACCCCATTTATAAAAAGAGAGAACAGGGTCGGGGCTAGAACACAACCCTGGCGCACCCCTTTCTCGACAGCTATCCTCTCTGTGAGCTGGCCCTGGTGTCCCCACCTGACTTTGGCAAAATTGCCTTCATGAAGGCGTTTGAGGAGGTCCAGGATTAGGGGAGGGTTGGCCAGATCGCACAGTACCTGCCACAGCTATAATCGTGGGACCAGGTCGAAGGCTGTTTTTAAATCAATAAACGCCAAATACATGCTACCTTTTTCAATAGTAACAGATTTCCAGTATATAGTACAGAATCTGAAGACCTGGTCAATAGTACCAACTCCTTCCCTAAATCCTGCTTGATAATGACTCAAAATGCCCTCCTCATCTATCCAGGCCTTAATCCTGGTCAAGAGGACTCTGCCAACCACTTTTTGTATTACATCGATTAGACTAATCGGTCTGTAGTTGGCAGGGTCCTCCCTGTCCCCTTTCTTATAGATAGCCACCACCTCCGCCACCTTCCACGAGTCCGGAACTGGGTATCCTGAAGCTAGGTTGTTTAAAGTCCGAAGGATGAATTCTGCCCAAAGGTCTTTTTCATGGAGCAAAAGGTCGCCAGGGAGTCCGTCGGGTCCAGCTGCCTTTCCCGGAGCGATCATATTGATCGCAGAGAGGACCTCTGTTAGCCCAAACTGGGCCTCTATCTCCGAGGGTACCAAATACTCTAATACCGGGGTCTGCTCCTCTAGAGCCACTCTTTCCCTAAGTGAATAAAGATCAGAGAAGTGTAGATGCCATTGGCTCCCCGTAATGTGATTCGGGATTGGATCGGCCCCTCCCCTGGCGCTGTTGTTGATAAGACTCCAAAAAGGGGTTGAGTCTTTCAATAGCGCTGCGGCCTTTAAATCCTGCCAGTGAGTTTCGTCCCACAAATGCTTCGCCTTATGGTTTTATAATAAGTTTTCGGGCATTTACTATGGATGACTGTTCCTTAGATTTTATGGCTCGAGAAAGGATCTGTCTCTTTTCCCTGCAGTCCTGTGAGAACCAAGGGTTTACTGACTTTGGGGGGGGGGGGCGCTTTTGATCCCCCTTTTCATGCAACTCCAAAAAGTTCCCCACCCTTGCCACATTCTGTTGATAAACTTCTAAGAAGTCATTGGGAGAGACAGCCTTTGACGGACAGCCCGTGGGCATTTCCAAAGCTACAGTGCCTTCTTCTACTAGCCTTTTAATTTTACTCAGATCCATCTCTCGCTTAACTACCCTTGGCCACTTAAGGCGCCTATTACAGTTTGTCGGGACAACCTCTCTTGCCCCAGGCTTCTGCTTGTTTGAGGGCTCAATGGAAGTGGTGACCGACTCGCGCCTGAGTTGCATGGACAGCGGGCTGTGGTCGCTCTCGCACCGATAGACCACTTCCATATTAATAAGATCCGGCCAGAGCTCGGTGCCCAACAAGATGAAATCAATGCACGAGGGGGCACCAGTTCTCGTGAAAGTAGGGGCTCCCAGGCCATCTGAGCGGGTTCGTCCATTTGTCGCCCTCAGGTTAAACTCCAGAGTTAAAGCGTTAAGTTGCAGAGCTCTCTTGGACCATTTCTTTATTGGCGGGAGATAGAGTTGGGGTATGCCCTGCTTAGAGTCAACATCTCCAATACCCAGGATGTCATCACTGCTCAGGAGCTCAAAAGTACAGTTGAGATCCCCGGCAACGATGACATCCGCCTTGGTGATAATTGCTATAAGTTCAGACTCGAGAGCTGATACAGTGGAGCTTGCTTGTGCACCAGGAGTCCCTCTAGCATAGATGTTAAATATTTCGAGGGGGGGTTGTTGGTCAACCCCATTGATAGATATATGCAGGAGATCGGAAGATGTAGTTACATGACTCCTGACTGCCCAGTTCAAGTTGATATTGAGCCAAATTAAAAGGCCCCCCGAGGGTCGTCCTCGTGTGGACCTGATTGCGGGGACAAAGAGGGTAATGAACCCTGATCTATGCAGGGGGACCAGGCTCCAAGTTTCCTGAAAGAGGATGACATCGAACTGATCAATGAAATCACTCCAGACAGGATCTATAAGGTTCCTCTTTAACCCCGCAACATTCCATGATAAAAACTTAATGACTCCCGAGGGGATGGGCATTGAGGAAATCCCCACGTCCTCCACCATGCTATCTTGAGTCCCCTCGTCAGCTACCATAGTATCAACAGTTTCACCCAAACCATTAGGAGACAAGTGGGGAGCAGGAGTGGTATTCAGGACTGGCCCCTCGTTAACATAAAGTGCAGGTGAGTGTGGGGGGAATCTTGTGTGTAAATTGGATAGTCAGTCCACCTGTCTTAGACCAGAGTCCTCACCCTCCCTCGGATGGGTCCAAACGGGAAACCTGCGAATCTGAATTGAGGAATGAATGGGAGGGGATGACCTATACTCGAGCAATATTAAGTTTTCTGCTAATGTAGGGTCCCCAAAGACAATCTCTACACAATCAGTAGTAGCGTCTGCCCGAGATAACCTGCTTACCCTTGTGATGTCCTCTCTAATAATCAATCTGCACTCTCTGACATGTCTCAGCCAGTGTATAGCTTTATTGTGTAATGAGTCACTGTTTTCAGTAACGCACCGTGATGGCAGTTTCGGTACGTGGGTCATGAAAACAGAGGGCTTAGCCTGCACAGGATGGGGAATAGGCGAATAGGCTGGCGTATGGAGTGATAGATTATTATTACCCCGTCTAAGAGGTAGAAGAGAACTAGAGGGGAGCCTAGTGAGAAAGTTTACATTTGGTGCGTTTACTGGCTCAGAGCATCTTGTCATATCTGCATATGACTTAGTAAGGCCATTTGTTCTGACATTATTATCCTCATTGTAAGCCCCCCCATGTGCAGAATCAACATTTGTTTTCGGGGGAAGTTGCTTGGGCAGAGCAAACTTCTTCCTAGGAGGGGCAACCCCGGAAGATGGTAGAAGAACGGGGGGAGTCGGGGAAGAAACTTGGCTTACTACAAGGCTCTCCACCCTCTTGTTGAGATCCGCCACCAACTCCTCTAATCTCCTAATTCTATCTTGAAGCGCCGCCAAGGTATCAACATCGGACCTGGTAGAAGACGCAGAATCCACAGTAGGCTTTGCTGCAAAAGTAGTGGAGTAAGATAGGTCAGGATCGAGGGGGGCGAACCTATTAGAACATAAAATACGTTGAGGGGCAGAATCAGGAATAGCTGGATCTACTTCTATGACACTCATAGTGCCCGTAGTCTGTACAGGGATGACTTGGGGATCAGGGATTGTTATGATAGGGGCGGGAATAATACTTTGTTGTTTAGACTGACGCTGGCTGTGGAACATAGATGGAATTGTATTATTAAGAATCGGGCGGTTTTAACTGTCTGACCACCCGCCTGTCCGCCAGCCAAAGAATCCTCACAATCATTAACAATCTCCTCAATTCTGGTGAGAACACAGTTCATGGCAGCATGAGTATTTTTCATAGATTTTTTTTCCCTTTTTGCTACTGCCCATGAGACCTCCCTCAGCAGCTTTCCTTTTACCCATAATAAGAGCCCAATACCGAGAGGGATGGACACAAACTGAAAGGCAACACACAAAACGTTTGCAGGACACCTGCTAGTGGATGGATGAATAGCAATGTCACGGGCCCCCAAAGAGGGACGGAAAAATCCTTTAGACGGGACACAGTACCTTGGCTTCTTAGCTGGTTTGTAATTGTCAGTGACCTCGTGTTAGGGGGGTGGCTCGGCCCGGCCTCCTCTGGCCCCTGATGGTCACAGATGGCCCGCCCTTTGCCCGGGCTTAGCCCGGCGCCGCCCGCGCGCATCCCGCGACGCGGAGGGAGCTTGTCCGCTTTTAGCGCCTCCAGACGCGGAAGTCTGGTTAGTTGGGGGCGGGCCCACTGCCAGGAATTCTGGGGGCTGTAGTCCGTGAGCTCCGCGCTGCAAACGCTCACCACAGCATCGACGACGATATCGGCAGGAGAGGCCACAGACGCCCAGCAACCCTGCTCCTCTGCCCACGGGTAAAGTGCACAACAAAACAAAGTTTGAAAAGAGGCTCCCGCTCCACCAAAGGAGCTTGTCCGCTTTTAATGCTATACTGCACGCCACCAGTTCACATCATTCATCTCAGATTAAGGCAATCCCATATGGTGAAATTATGAGGGCCAGGCGTAATTGTAGCTTTGATTCCATGTTCACAACTGATTTACAGACTATGGAAAACTGTTTTTTTACTCGAGGATACCCTGCAAACACACTCAAGAAGGTGAAGGACAAAGTTAGCAGTGTGAAAAGAGATACTCTCCTCCTTAGAACTGGGCCCCGCAGGGTACGCAAACGTAAGAAACTAGCACTCGCATCGAGGGTGACGGGCCCGGTCCCCTTCCAGAACGCGTCGGTGAATTTCTACCCGGACTTCACCCAGCAGGTGCAGAGGCAGAGACAGGGCTTTCTGGGGGTGAAAAGGAGGCTTCGGGAGAGGGATCTGAAGTATGCCATGCTCTTCCCTGCCAGACTACGTGTGGTGCACGAAGATCGGACATTTTTCTTTGACTCTCCTGTTATGGCCGATGAATGGCTGGAAGCTTTGCCCCGACGACAGACGGGGGAGGACATTGCCGAGGATGGGGACAGTGGCCGGGATGGGCAGGGCTGATTTATCGGAGCCGGTCTGACTGGATTTGGCTATATTTGAAGACTTGAATAGAGTGCAGTCAATGCGGAGGGCGGCGGGAGGACGAGGGGTGCTCTTTTCCTCCCTTAGGGTACTTTTTGTAGTTTTTTGGGGGTTTTGTAGGGCGACAGGCACACTGCAAGTTGGGGGGGCTTTGTAAGCTGCCGCAGGGGTGCAGGGTGGGGGGGGTTTTGGGGATTTTGGGTTTGTTGTTGGGGGGTTTATTTCTGCAAGGCATGATGATTCTTTCCAGGACTGTTCCATGGTGGCTCTTCGGGAGTGGGGTGGGCCTCTTTACGTTTGAGGATGGGGGGTAGGGGTTTAAGTGTTATAAGCTGGAATGTTAATGGTTTGGGGGATCGCATTAAGCGTGGGATTGTTTTGCAATTCTTGAAACGGTCAATGCCGGATGTTGCCTTGCTGCAGGAGACGCACCTTATTGGTAATACGTGCTATGCTCTGAACAGGAAGGGGTATAAACTCATAGCACATTCGGGATTCTCCTCTGGGTCCAGGGGTGTGGGCATCCTAGTCAGAGCCTCGCTACCATTTGAGGTGGACTCCACCATTGTTGATGATAGGGGGAGGTTTGTGGCGGTGGCGGGGCGGTGGGAAGGAAGAACTTTGGTTTTAGTTTCGGTTTATGTCCCGCCGGCCCTGCAGGCCTCCACGTTCACAGATCTGGGTAGGGCCCTGCTGGATCTCCCGGGGGGTATGCTTGTGGTGGGAGGTGATTTCAACGCTGTTGGCTCCGGCCTGCTGGATAGATACCCGCCCAGAGACACAGGGGGGGCTCAGAGGTGGCTCCCAGACTTCCTAAACACGCTTGGCCTGATAGACTGCTGGAGGCTCCGGCACCCAACACAGAGCCAATATACGTTCCACTCCGGGGCACATGGTAGTCTCTCCAGGATTGATTACCTACTCACTCTGGCTGCGCATGCCTCATCGGTCTCCGAGGCAAGGCACATGGCGCGTGGTATATCTGACCACTCGCCAGTTTGGATCCGGCTGGATCTGGGTCGGGAGGGAGGAGGAAGGGTGGCCCCTATCAACCCGTGGTATTTCCGAGACCCCAAGATGCGCAGCGCGCTGGTAAAGAAAGTAGATAATTTTTTCAAGGATAATCAGGGATCCGTGGACTTGGCAGTGTCGCTGTGGGAAGCATTTAAGACCGTGCTCCGAGGGGAAGCCCTCTCCCTAGTAGTAGCTGCCAAGCGGCGGAGAGATGGCGAGGTTCTGCAGGTTGAGGAGGAGATCGCGGCTCTGGAGGGAGCGCTGGAGGAGGAGGTTACAGAGTCCTCACTGCATGAGCTTTGCTTGAAGCAAGCTGAGTATAAGGACCTGGTGACGAACGCCGCTAAGACCCTCAGTAGGGAGCAGCAGGGCCGATTGTATGATGTTGGTGACAAGGCGGGGAAACTCCTGGCTTGGCTGGACAAAAAAGAACGGGTCAATAGAGTTATGCCAGAGTTGACGGGAGAGAGGGGAAGTCTGACCTCCTCCGTGATATCGAGTTGCCCTGTCTCTCCGACATAGATAGGGAAGATCTAGATGGTGACATAACGGTTGACGAGGTGGCGGGGGCTATCCGCGCGTTAAACTCGGGTAAGGCCTCGGGACCGAACGGTTTACCGGTCGATTTCTACAAGTTATTTCCGGATAGGGTCGCCCCTCACCTGCGCGCCATGTTTATGGAGGCGCGGGGGAGTGGGACCCTCCCGTTGGACCAGCGACTGGCGACGATCGTGGTTATCCACAAAGAGGGCAAACCCCGAGATAAGTGCGCCTCATATAGGCCTATCTCACTTCTTAACGCAGAGCCGAAAATTCTGGCTAAAATCCTGGCGACCCGATTAATTAGGGTACTCGGTGACTTGGTCAACCCGGATCAATCCGGCTTCATCCCGCACCGAAACACAGCGTTAAACCTTCGGCGCCTTCATGGTGTAATCGCCAGGGCGGACACACTGCGTGAACCAGCTATTGTGGCGTCTCTTGACGCCACGATGGCATTCGACACGGTGGAATGGGCATATTTGTGGGCCGTGCTGACCAAGTTCGGCTTTGGCCACGGTTTTGTGAGTTGGGTGAGGTTGCTGTATGAGGGGCCACTTGCGAGTGTGGTGGTGAATGGTCGGGCGTCGACTCCGTTTCAGCTTGGGAGGGGTACCCGGCAGGGTTGTCCCCTGTCGCCTTTGTTGTTCGCCCTCGCCCTTGAGCCGCTGGCTGCGTGGATACGTTGGCACCCGGATATACGGGGCCTTAGATGGTCGCCTGAACACGAGGACCGTATTTCGCTCTATGCCGATGATATCCTGCTGTATCTTGCCTCACCCAAGAAATCACTTATAGTGGTCTGTGACGTACTCACATCTTTTGGTAGGAACTCGGGTCTTGTTATCAACTGGAGTAAATCATATTTGTATGTTCTTAGTGGCGAGGTTCCCCCGATCCCTAGAACATGTTCGATACAGGTCGCTCAGCAGGGCTTCGTGTATTTGGGGATCTTTATCTCCATGGACTCTGCTGTGCGATATGAGAAGAACCTGCTCCCCCCCCTGGCACGCCTGAGGCGGGATGTTGAAGGCTGGCGGAGGCTGCCGCTCTCCCTCGTTGGGCGTGCGGCCCTGTTCAAAATGATGTCGCTTCCCCGCTTCGTCTACGCACTGCAGAATACTTTGGACTGGGTTCCGGCCAAATACTTTCGGGAGGTCGAAGGCCTCCAACGAACGTTGCTTTGGGATGGGCGGCCACGAATAGCTATTGCAAAGTTGACGCTTCCATGGTACGACGGGGGCATTGCGCTCCCAGACATCCGACGGTACTATTGGGCCACCCAGCTGAGTGCGATTAATCATGGGTTTTATGGCCCGGCCCTCAGCCCTGGGTATGCCATGGACAGGTGGTTGCTGCGTGGTGGTAACTATTACAGGGCGTTGTATTTGCGGTCCCTGGACTCGTCCCTCACGGGGCCCACTGGTGTGGTGGTGCGTGTGTGGAAGATGGCAACTGACTCGCTGGGCTGGAAGGATAGGCTCACCCTCGCTACCCCGCTGTTTGAATCTGAGAGATTGGGTAGGCTTTGGCACACAAAAGGCTTTGACAAATGGGACTTGATCGGCATCTCCAGGGTCGGAGATGTCCTGATTAAGGGGAGGGTGAAGTCCTTTGAAGAGTTGCAGAAGGAGTATGAGCTAGGACCATCTGAGTTTTTCCGCTATATTCAGGTGCGTCACGCCCTCCGATCAGTCCTCATAGAGGGTGAGAAGGTGCCTGAGTCCTCTCCTTTGGAGGACCGGGTCCTTGATGGTCATATGCCCGAGAGCACGATCTCGCTCATCTATAAGAAACTGATAAACGTCCGGGCGGATATGCTTCTGGGGTTGAGGGACCAGTGGTCTAGGGATGGCCTCGAGTTGGATGACGAGGATTGGCAGTCTGCTGTTTCCTCTCCTAAGGAGGTTGCGATCCCGTCGCGTCTGAGGCTGGTGCAGCTTAAAATACTGCATCGAGTGTACGTGACGGGACCAAGGCTGGTTCACATGGGATTCTCGGAGGACGGCCTATGCAGGAGGGGTTGTGGTATGGTGGGTACTTTCCTGCATATCATTTGGGAATGTGGTGTCATCACGGAATTTTGGAGGAGAGTCCATGCAGTGATGGGGGAGGTGACGGGCATTGCTATGCAGCCGGAAGCGCGGTGTTGTCTACTGAATGTCTGGGGGCCCACTGATCATAATGCGGCGCAGACCCAATGGGTGACTCTGGGCAACATGGTTGCTAAGAGAGATATCGCGAGATTGTGGGGCTCTGCGGGGCCCCCCACATTGACCGCGTGGAAAGAAAATATGGACTGGAGTATGTTAAGGGAAAAGACGGTCTATTGCGCTAGAGGCCGCCCCCGGAAGTGGCACGCCATATGGGGGCGGTGGAATCAATACAGGGGGGGAATATGTCTTGCTCCGGATCTGGATCCTCCCGAGGAACAGATTTCCTCCTAACCTTCTTTCCAGCCCAGTATGGTTTATGGACTTCTTGGCCTCTACAGTCCCTCTTCTTCCTCTTTACTTTGTACTGTAACTGTTAGATGAGTGGGGTCCGGCCTCCCCTGGGGGGCTCATCATGGGCTTACAGTGTTCTTGCCTTGCTGGGGTTTGTTGTGCGTTTTTGTGTTTAATTAAAATTGAACCTTTGCACTTCTCCTTTCATGGTACTGGGGACGCATCTCTGTTTCTATATATCGATGCTGCCGAACCTCCGGGTTGTCGGCTGAATAGCTGTGTCCTGACTTTTGAAATAAAGGTTTAAAAAAAAAAAAAAAAAAAAAAAGAAACTAGCACTCATCACCCCCACAGCATACTTGCACCACAGATACACAGAGACATGAGCAAACACAGGCACTTTTTACAGGCTGACCACACCCTAAAGGATGCCATTACCACCAAACCCGCCATAACCTACAGCAGGGTACGCACATTGAGGGATACTTTATGTCACGGCTATACCAAACATGACAAACCACGAACTTGGTTACCTGAACCACTTTTTTTTTCTTTCAAGTGTGTACACTGCAACATCTGTATATATTCTCTAAACAAGACAACAGCCTTCCAATACATTACCAAAAGGATACACGAGGTCACCAACTTCATCAACCCTAACACCAGATATGTGGTACACTGTATTGTCTGTGAATGTGACCTTATATACATTGGAAGCACTATGAGAACTCTTAGGGAACGCATTCAAGAACATATTTGGGTAATAAGCAATCCCAAAAAGATTACCCACTGGCAGTGCACTACATCACTGCAAATAGTCTCAAAGAAACACTCCAGATAGGGTTCCATGGGATTAATTTGCCGGCACATGTCCCAGAGGGGGGATAGGATCCACGAACTAAGATGTCTTGAAAGCAGGTGGATTACCAAACTACAAGCAGTTGATGTGGGTCTCAACATAGATATCGTCCTCCATGTATTCCTAAAATAACACCATGCCTGGGACACAATATTTGCATCTCACCATGCGCTGTAGATTGCAACATGTTATTTCATGAGAGTACTGTACCAAATGAAAGGCGCTAGTGCCTCAACATGTAATATAAGTAACCATGTTCGTGCATTCATATAGGGCATGTATATGTTAGAACCTAATCTCTTTGAGTATCTGATAAGATTACATGTCTCCTTCCACAATGAGACTCCACCTTAAAAATTTGTAAATGTCCATATTCTATCTATAGGTTGCAGCCAACAACTTTTACCTGTGTGCGATACATTGCGATTTATATTGAACTGGGTTTTTGATTTCCAACATCTATGTACATGTTGGACTACTCACAATTTTTTTTCTCTGTCTACATATATGTCCTTTTCTATATTGTAATCACTGGTATGAGTTCCTATCGTTGTACAGGCACACCCACCTCTCACTACAAAATTGGCAGCATTTTTGCCTTTCTTTTCTTTACTTTGTCCTTGTTAGTCCTAAACTGGTTTAGGCATCCTCTCACAATCATTTGATGGAGAACATATCATTTGCCGGCACTCTTCCCACCCGGCACAGACTTCAGGAGGCCCCGTCTGATTGCCAGGTAAGCCAACTAGCACACTACCTTATAGAGGCGGCTCTTGGCACTCTGCGCACAAGTGCTGCTCACATAGAGAGCACAACTCCATTTTGGTTTTGATTACTGCGTCTCCTTTTTTTAGACTTATCGAGGTCACGTGCTGCCCCCAACTTTCCCACATGACACTGCTTTGGATTTTACCATTTGACTTAATGACTGAGGTAATTCTATTTGTGCAATTTACGGGTGATTTGTACTTATATCGAAGGCTTTGGACCTTCCCATTTATGGTTTATTTGTTATACAATGGAATTATCGCATTTATACTTTATTAACCCACTCTGGCATAATACTGGGTCAATTTTTTGTAGTTATCACCTCGGATACTCGAGTGATTATATGCGCCCATCTCTTCTTTCATACTACCCTACCCCATAATACACTGATTCCCAGGCTTTCAACTTCACCAATGGGCACTTATATCTGTACCAGCGATCTAATTCTGCTTCTTGAAATTTAGATTACTATCACAGCTCGTCTGAGATGTAACCCGGCACTACTGCTCTCAATCCTTATGTTTTAGACCATGTTGTTCTGGTGATTTTTAGACCACAATACCTTTAATTCAATGATAACATATACCGTTTTGTGTATATGCACTTCCCCGGCCTTTAGGGCCATTCTACCCAAACCTCACTATGTTTACCATAATTGACGAGGCTGAAATACTCAACTTTTTCTAATTACTTTTTATCTGAGTGATACCATCTTACTGTGGAAAACACCGGTTTTCTGCTTTTGCTCTTCCGTCTACTTGAGTACACTTATAGGTAGATTCCAAAAATAACATGCCCCCTTCTTCTGTTTTTTAACAGTGAAACTCTTGCAGATTTTACTGAAATTGATGCTTTTTTGGCCTAATATTATCTCAACTATACAGGTACATTCTACTCAAAGTTTGAGATTAGTGCACATATGTGTGTTAATTAGGTCACAGATTTTATAATCTGTCTACACCAGCTCTATCCTCACCCGGCACTTTTAGATTGGAGGCACTTGGGTTTTTCTTTTACTTGGAATGCACGTATTGAATGCTTCACCGCATGCTGACTTGGTATAAGATTCTTTCCAAACCTATCTTTAACTAGTGAGGTTTCTCTACTGATCATTCACAAACCTATTTCTTTTCTGTACGCTATGTCTCTCTTGGGCTCTTGCTGTTTAATCACCTATACACTATGGTGTGACATAGAATACCTTTGGAAATTGAAACCACATTAATCCTCTACTTGTGTCCCTTACCATCTGTACACATGAACAAAAAACAAATATTAAAATTGTTTTGCAGCCTTGGGGAAGTCTTTCGGACGAAACACGTGTCGGCTGCCTATCTGTAATGAACAACCACGTCTGTGCAGAGAATAAAGCATCTTTAACTACACACTACAAATCTGAAACAAGAAGATTATTATATTGAATGTATACTTTAACCGTGGACTGTGTGTGTGTGTGTGTGTGTGTGTGCTTAGGTTTTCTTACTAATTAATGGTTTTAAAGGGAGTTGACCAATCAGAAACATACCAGACCAGTCAGTGGTTGGTCTTGCCCTATTAAACTAAGAAACATTATTTTGGCCCCAAAATAAGTTCTGACTGCTCCAGAAATACTTTTGCAGCTCAAAAGCAAATGATACAATAGGTTGTTGTTGGAGGTTCTGTTGTGGATTATGAGAAAGAGTAGTTAAGGGCTCGGTTGTTGAATATCAGACATAAAGCAATTAGCTGTATTCCATTAGACACCTTCTGCTACTGGACATGGCATAGGATTTAGTTTGCAGCTTTGTTGTGGGATACTAGACAGAATCATGTGGATTGTAGCTAGTAGATCTGTTGTCAGTTATCAGAGTGAAGTGAAGTGATCTGTCACTGGATATGAGATACAATACAGTTAGAAGCTTGCTCTAGGAAATGTGGTGAAATGTACTAAATAACTATGTTTTAGTATCGCATACTTAGGTCCTCATGTACCATCCTCAATCACAGACCAAAATTGTACACCGACTTTTTGGTAAACAGCGATGCAGTGTGAGGTGCAATCTATTTACAGATAGGTTAATTTGCATATCGTCCATTTGCACAGAGTCTTAGAATGACCTGCCTAATGGCTATGACTAGTCACATCACAATTTGTGATCCCTGTGATTGGGTGCAAATACCACAAAGGCGGTCTTCGAAGGGCAACAGACCACTATACTTTGCTTTTTGAACGGGAAGCATTTTTTAAAGGCGAATTTATCCACTTAAAGGACAGGTGCTGCTTTTTAAAAATATGTTTCACGTTTTGTAACACATAGGTTGAGCACACAGTTGTCCTCTAGACCACTGCCTGAACCCCCACCCAGACCCCACATCCCCAAGGATGCTCGACTCAATTCCAAGAGAAAAGGCTTTCCCATAGGAACAACTTCCCCTTTGGGAATCAGTTACCACCCCAACTCCAGGATCTGTAACTCATCAATGGTTTGTGTCCACAACTGCCCTTTCCAACGTTTAACTAGGAGGAGGGCGCCCCTGTTCCTCCCCTCCTATTTGTGGTTCGGAAAGAGTCGCCAAAGCCAACTCACATAACTGCTTTTGTACACGGTGAAAAGTTCATCTGCAGCTCAAACCCTGTGATGTTGTGAATCAAGGCATTTGCGACCGCAAAAGAACTTAGTGCATCATGCTTACACAGAGGTTCGGCTCTCTACAGATTATTTTAAGATGAAGCATGGCTGACTGCTCCGGTGAGAAGGCCAATATTTCTGAAAGTATTATAAGGCAGAGGGGTCGGCCGAGCATATAGGGCAACCTGGAAGTAACCGATATGCTGGCCTGACAGGTCAATGCGTGGCTGGCTTTTTGCCTATTTTTAAGCCTGTTTTATGGTCTGCTGAGATACATTTTACTTTAGAATACCTTGAAAATAAAACCAAACATTGTCTGAAGCAAGCTAAAATCCATGCAGCAGTCCATACATTGCATAACATTGATTAACAATGAACAGCCTGTCTTTCTTTGCAAGTTGAAAACGGCCTCAATTTCCAAACACAGGGCACATTTGAAGCTATCCAATTCACTAATGGGCTCCACTTTTATTCTGGTGCCTGGGCCTGTTTACTATCCCAACCTAACAGTAAGATGCACGTCCAGGAATCTCATACAAGCATACTATGACAGGTATGTACTTTACTTGTTCCTTTAAAACTTCTGTGGCTGGTACCCAGATGACGCGACCCAGGAAGACCAGTAATAAGGATGCCGGTCCCCCATGGCCAGGCAGGATTGCGCTTACGTAACACGGTCCATCATAGAACGGATACAGGGCGCATCTCCAAGGGCCTAATGAACGGGTTTGTTTCAAAGCAGGAGCGGAGATCCGCGGAGCCAACAAGCAGCGTGGCAGCTCCTAGGGTACCAGGAACTTGAAAGAAAAGCCAATTAGAACATGTCCTGTTGGCTCGGCGTCCTTGGACGCACCGCTTTGTGAAGGACAAGGGCTGCTCTGACGGTTCTCCAGGTCAAGCAGAGGTAACAGTGCAGACATGCTGCAGCAGTGCAAAAACAGGACGAATCCGTGCCCACCGTGTTTGCTGCTAGTCTGATAGGGCACAACAGATGTTGCTATCATCTGGATCACAGAAAGATTTCTACACCAGTGCAAGCACACACGAGTGTAATTGTGAAAAACAAATGTGATATATTTTACAGAATCTTTTACAAATTCAACTTCGTCAGTAAATTGCCCATTTAACAGAGGAATTGATTTTGCACTATTTTGTTATTTTTGCATTAAAATATTGGAATGAATATTGGTGGTCCAAGAACAGTACCATCTTTCACTCTATAACAAAGAGAAACTGTGCGTCTTCACTTCTTTTAAGTAAATACAGCAAAACTGACGTGGAATCATTCGGTGCGAGGTTGGCCGCGCTCCACGCACTGTTCCAAATGCAGCAATATTGGTTCAAAGTGATCCGCCCTCCGGTGATGCTGTCAGTATTTTATGCTTTGCACAATATTTACACCAATATGCACATTAATTTATCTGCACAGCATGCATTTATATATAAAGCATGCTTTTCACAGTTAAAGTTGGCCATAGTTCATGTAAGCCTCAGTTTAAATGATTTAAGCTAACATGAAATGCTCTTTCAGCTGCTGTGCACTTTTTCTCTGTCTCTCTTTTCAGGAGCCAAGAGGAAACTGCCATCTTTTAATGAAGGGCCTATTTATCAAAAAGTCACGCAGCGCAGCAAGTCCCCTCGCGGCGCTGCATGACAGAGAAAGGGCAGAAATGTGCAGTATTTAACATAATACGGCACATTCCTGCCTTTTCGCAGCATTGGGGCACAATGGGGCATATCAGCAACAACCGGCGATAATTATCACTAAGCGCACTTAGCGCTAGGATAATTATCGCCGGCTAGCGTGGATTTTTATCGTTGAGATAGTGTGCTATTAGCAACGCTTATCTAAAAAGCGATAAAAATCCTCATGCTAACTGCCTAACGTGAGATTATCGCTAGAAACCCAGCAATAATCTCACGCAATGTGGCGTTAGCTTGCTGATAGGGACTCACAAACTTAGCCATGATATCCACCTTCCATAGGATATCATGGCTAAGTCAGTCCTGAAGCAGGCGTAAGAAAAGTAGCGATAACAGGGGTTACCGCTACATTTCCTGCCGCTATGCTTCATAGCGTGGGGCTTAGCGACATTTCTCCTGTCATGTCAGGTCAGGAACGCACACTTTGCATTGGCCGTTAGGAATTCCTACGCTAACGCAAGTTTACACGCGTTAGCGTGAGCTTGCTAATTAGGCGATAAAATTATCGCCGAAAACGGCCGAAAACGGCCGCAAAAGCGGCAATAATTCTATCGCCTCGCCTTGCTAATATGCCCCAATGTGTTTCCGAGCACCAACGCAGGCAGACTTGTACCATGGTGCAAGCGTGCCTGCGTTGTAAGTAGGATTTTTTGTGTCCAGGAAGGGGCACCTTCCAGCACAAAAACAATCCCCTAGGGCATTTTTCTCTTTCTATGTGCGCTGCACAATGCAGCACACCTTGAAAGAGGAAAAAACAAGGAGAAATAATCATATTTCTCCTCGTTACACCTCACATGGGGAGGTGTAGCAGTTTTGGCCTATTTCCAGGTCTACCACTAATGGTAAACCTGGGAATGCATCGAAATTCATTGGTGTGTCATGGGAACACCCACGCACCACCCATGGAACGCCTCCCTGGGGCAGAGTAAAGCAACACAGCAATTTGCACTGCATTGTGTTGCACTATTCTAGATTTATCATGCCACTGAGGGCCACGCACTGTGGCCTTGTGTGGCTTGATAAATCACACTCAAGGATTGCATCACGCAAAAGTGATGCAACCCTTATAAATATATGACCCTAAATGTATTCTCTTGTTTAAAGTTTCTGTGTGAATGTCTTTCTATAGGTGCTTCATAGACAGCTGAATAATGAGTTAAGACACCTGTGCTGAGAACAGGCCAACCCTGTTGTGTCACCATACTATGAGATATCTCTTGGTGGTCACGCAGTAGAGACCATTGTGCGATGGCTGAGAATAAGGCCTGAAACTGTTTTATCGTGAAATGCTTGACCCTGCTTGGTTCTCTTTATGGCAACTGCGGGGAGTCACTTTCCACTGTGACAATCTCTATGATTTGATTGTGCACCGCTGAGTTAGCAACGTTCAGATGCTCTTTCCACTCGCCTCAGGAGAGATGCTTCTCTTTGCTCCTGCCCAAAAGAGTAAGTCTCCTGGGCAAATCCATTCTCACTCACTTGACTGAATCTTCATTTGGACGAGCCTTTTAGAAGCTTTACTTGCTGACACCTCTTGTCAGACTTCTTTTGATAATGTCCCCATTTCCTCTAGTTTAGTGAATAAGGGAATCATCCCTTTATTTGGAAACTAAATTTGCTTGATTTTGCACCTATGACAACTCTTAGTATTTTGTCTTGTATTTGCTAATTTGGAATCAATTTGAATTCTGTAATACATGTATTCTAGTACTGACTATTAACCTTTGTTAACATTAAATGATTTGAGTTTGTAACTTTGCTAATCTGCTAATAAACCTACAAGCTTTGCAGATCAACTACTCTCTGCATCATTATGGGGCCCAATGTGCTTCACGGTCATTGATTAGTGGTTGATTTGTGGAAGTCACCCCTCAGTCCGGGCCTAAAGGTCCATCCGCTCAAATGCAGCTTTGACTTTGCACCAATAATCTGCATGGCGCAAATCCACTGCATCCCCTTGTTTTCACCACTGCAAGGTTGCTGTAACATAGCCACTTCTCAGGCAATACCAAGGGTTCAGGTCAAATTTCCTGCCCTCTCCTCAGGAAATTCACTTAACATCAAAATCTGGATTGATTATGCAAAAGGGAGGGAGAAGACAGACCAGCAACAGATATGGGCAGCCCGATACACCCAAACATTATGGGGCATATTTATTAGAACATTACACAGCGCAGCAAGGCACTTTACTGTGCTGCACTGTGTAAGAGGGAAAGGGCAGTAATGTGCCACATCTGACATTATACAGCGCATTCCCCTGCTCTGGCACACAATGTGCTGCCTAGCGCCAATGCAGACACCCTTGCACCATGGTGCACGAGTGCCTGCGTTGTAAGCTGGATTGTTTTTTGCAGGAAGGAACACCTTCCTGCACAAAAACAATCCCCTGAGGTGTTTTCCTCTTTCTGTGTCTGCTGCTTGAGAAGGCCGCATGGTAGTTGCTGAACACATACAACTACCTAATCTTTGCCACTTCCCATTTGTAATCAAATAGAGTCAGGAATGTTTTATCTCTGTCAAAACATAGAGAATTCCCTCACTTCGCATGCTTCACGCATGCACATTAAAAGGGTGCAAAATCTTGCACTGGGGCAGAGTAATGCAACACAGCGATTTGCGCTGCGTTACTCTAAATTTATTAAGCCACTCAGGGCCGCGCAAGGTGGCCTTACGCGGCTTGATGAATGTAACGTAAAAGTTGCATCACTCGTGCGCCCAGTTGCATGGCACAAGGGCAACGGGACTCTTTGATAAATATGCCTCTACATGTGTATATGGACATCAGTGATGTGAGATGTATTAATCGGCAAAGAAACTGAACATTTGGAGAACTACAGGGCTTCCTTTCATACAATATTATTCGTATCTTTTAATGTGCAGATTGAGAAGGGATCTTCGGATATTCAGTCAGTCAAAAAAGTCTTTATTCGATTCACATCATAAAAGACATTCTACACATATAAAATTTCGACTACAGTACAATTCATATACAATACAAAACAGACTCTAAAACCTTTAAAATATTACATAAAATAATACATTAAAAATAATCACTGCAAGTTAAAAAAATCCAATAAAGTGCAAATAGGGACGCGCCTTTTAGCCCAGGGACCAAAGAGAATACTAGTTTATGACAGCTAACAACGCAGTTCACGATTTAAGTTTCCTAGCCCTAAGGATCCATGCCCAACTGATAAATTTTGCAACACCAATTACTATAGGTTTTGAGGTATCTGTTTTCAAGATTCTACTAGCAACCTGTGCAGAGCGGGTACTCATTAATCTGCAGGCAGGTCGAAGCCAGATACGTCTAGGGAGGTGGTAAATTGGGCAACAAAAAAGGAAGTGATCCATAGTTTCCGTCATGTCTGGACAAAAGGGGCATTTGTCACTACCAAGAGGACTCCAACTTTTGGTGAGTCCTCGCAGTGGTAGGGCACCCACTCTGAACTGGTGATACAGTTTGCGATCGAGAAACTTCAGGATAGTATCCCAGTAGTTTTCGTAGACAGGCTCGTCCTTAAAAACTAGGAAAGTAACAGTCATCGTGGGACCTAAAGAGGAAGCACATCTCCTGTTCTTAATATAGCTCCAGTACGCATCCTTAAGGACCTTTTTTGCCGGAAAAACTTCAGTATCGGGGTTAGCCCATAGGTTACGCATCCCGAGATCAGACAACAGAGTTTTGATGCTAGACAACCAGGGAATCCTATGCGACCCCTCTAACCCTTTGATCTCCAAGAGGGCTTTTGCATAGTTAGTTAGTTCTGGTGTCGTCCACAGACGGCGCCAAAACGCCAGGGGTCTATATCCTGCCCGGTCCTCTATAGGCTGAATTCCCAGATCATATAGTAGGGGGATACGCGGGGTGGATTGGGGAAGCCCGATAGCTGACCGGAGGAATTTATTCTGGGCGGTCATCAGCTTAGACAAGTTATTGAAACCCCAAATTTCGGCTCCATATAGAATTGCAGGTAAAATCTTGGAGTCATAGATCTTCATGAGAGGAGCTATTGGTTTTGTTAATGAGTGTTTGTGCTCTTTCAGCAAAGCTCCTCCCAATTGAGCATGCTTGAGAGCGAGGAGATCCAGCTGGTGAGACCAGCTGCATGTCTCGCTAAAAGTGACCCCAAGATAAGTAAACACTGCCGTTTGGGATAAGTTGACACCACCCAGACATACCTCCGCCTTAACCCGCCGGGGCCCACGAAACACCATAAACTTGGTCTTCCCAACGTTTATCTCCAGCTCATGCTCACGGCAAAAGGTCTCGAAGCGAGACAGGGCCAGCTGCAGACCCTGTCTCGTCTTCGAGACCAAAAGGGTGTCATCCGCGAACATGAGCAGGGGAATCTTCATTCCTGCCAAGGTAGGTGCATCAGTAGGGCTGTTTAAGAAGTAGTCTACAACCCCATTGATAAATAGTGAAAACAAGGTGGGAGCGAGTACGCACCCTTGTCGGACACCTTTGGAAACTTTGAATCTATCAGTCAGCTCCCCGGGTTTACCCCAACGGACACGGGCATACGTATTTTTGTGAATGGTGACAAGAAAAGAAACCAGTTCTTTTGGCATGCCCATATCCAAGAGTACTTTCCATAACTTGTCCCTCGGCACAAGGTCAAACGCAGACCTTAGGTCTACGAAAGCCGCATACAGCTTTCCTCCCCCCAGAAAAACAACCTTCCAGTACAGAAGTACTACCCTGAATACTTGGTCCAGGGTCCCAGTGTGTGATCGAAACCCTGCCTGAAGAGGAGACAACACATCCGAATCGGACATCCAGATTTGGATACGACCCAAAACGAGTCGAGCTATAATCTTTTGTACTGCGTCTATTAAACTAATAGGTCTATAATTGCCCGGGGCAGAGCGATCGCCTTTCTTATAGATCGGCAATATCTCTGCCCCGAGCCACGAATCAGGGACAGCAGCACCACCCGCAAGGGCATTAGCCAGCAGGGTCAGATAAGGGATCCATGCATCTTGCTCCTGAATAAATAAATCGGCAGGGATACAGTCTGGTCCTGGAGCTTTGGCACTCTTGATTGATCGTAAGACTAGCTTAACTTCACCAGGGGAGAATTTTAATGTGTTTTCAACACCTGGGGGACAGAAGATCTGTTTGTCCAACGAATTACCAACCTTAAACTGTTCCTCAAAATACGCTACCCACTGCTGAGGTTCTACTTGATTAGAGGGGCGGATATCTGAGGGGGAATTACCCCATTTAAGGAGATGCCAAAATTGGACCATGGTACGATTGTGGCATGCTTGATATAAATCCCTCCAACGATCTTCATCCCAGTTTTGCTTGGCCTTAAATTGGGCGGTTTTGTAAGCAAGTCTACATTTTTGGATGGTAGAAAGAGAGCCAGATTTAATGGCCTCTTTCAGAGCACTTTGGGCCAGTCTACAATCCTTGTTGTACCACGTACATGGCTTCAACTCTTTACCCCTGCCAGTGGCAGGAGGACTTTTCACAAAAAAGGCTTTAAGCTCAGCAAAGAGTTTGTTATGGGTGTCCCGGATGTTATCCTTGATCAGATTTTGAGATTCCATTTGATTAAGTGAGGCCAGGGTACTGTTAATTAATTTTCTAATGGCCGCTCGTGAAAATTCACAAGTGGCAATTTTCGGCCATCTCACCCTTCTGAGATCATTGGTAAGGATGACATCTATAGGGGAACAACCATCCGAGGGGGAGGGGGAGACTGCAAAGCTGTTATCCTTGATACACAGTACAAGGGGGTTGTGGTCGCTCTCGACTCTACTTACTACCACCATGTCGTCTATGAGCGGCCACAAATCCAAACCGACTAATATGTAGTCAATTCGGCTCCCTGATCTCCCATTGTCAAATGTCATCTTCCCCATCCTATCGGATTTAGTTCGACCATTGACTGCTCTCATACCCTGATTTAAACATAAGCCCTTCATAAAGAGGGCAGCATGAGACCATTTGCTTACTGGTTCCAACTCCAACATGGGAACACCCCAAGTTGAGTCTTCTTCCTCGGTGAAGTCCCCATCGTCGACCCCCAAAGGCTCGAAACAAACATTAAAATCACCAGCCACAATCTTATTGGTGAGCATAGGAGCGGTCTCTAAATAATTTTCCAATAGATGGCATGTGGGAGAGCATTTGCCTCCCGGGAGACCTCTTACATAGATATTAATAATAAGGAGGTTGAGGCCGCTACGGGATTTAACCCTGATAATCAGAATATCAGGACTATCAATTGGAACCTCTGTCACGGTGACACCTTCACATTGCCGGACCCAGGTGGTTAAGCCCCCCATGGGTCTGCCTCTGTGACTCTTACCAGCAGGTTTGTGAAAGTTCAGGAACCCTGTACGAAAGTGGGGAGACAATGCCCAGGTCTCCTGAAATGCCCATATTCCAAACTCATCAACAAAATCGGCCCAATCAGGAATATCAAGCCTTGACCCCAGCCCTGCAATGTTCCAGGAGCCCATTTTTAGTAAAGACTTTTCAGCCCTGGTTCCAGCTCTTTGACCTGGGACTGACTGGGGGACAATCGTTTCAACAGATGGTAACAAATTAAGACCAGATGAATTAATCAAACAGGAGCAATCTTTAGGGGATGGTGACTTAATGATAATATCCTGGCTCAGATGACAAATCGAACCCATCAACCCTGGAGCAGGCACTGAGATGTGTAAGGAACCATCCATATGTCAATCATTATCCTCCAATGTAGAGAGGATTTCAAAGCGATTAAAGGACGCAATAGGCTTATCTAACCTAACGGGAAATGTTGGAAAGTTACAGTTATCCCGTAAGGGTTGTATAAAGCCTGGCCTATAAAAAAAACCCAGTGGAAGGATCTTAATTGAGTTAGGAGCTGGGGGAAGGTGATGGGCTACTTCCAGTATGTATTTAACTAGAGCAGGAGACTTAAAACTTAACACAACACAATCCCCTGGAATAGACTTATAGGACTGACCAATCCATTTAATGCGCCTGACCATATTAAATTCGTCAAATAGGGCCTTGCTATTTCCAATTTTGTAGCTCAGATAATGAAGGGATTTGTTCTTAAGGTTGGACCAGTGTTCGTAAGACCCTTCCAAGAGGGGTGGAACGTTTGCCAAGATAATCGTATAAGGGGTGGCTTGGGGGGGAAGATGCAGGCTGATGGACTGTGGGGAAGGTCCTGCTCCCTCCCCCTCAGTACCATCCTTGTTAACTAGCGAAGGGCGTCTTTGTCGGTCATGATGAGAATTGATACCCCTATCTGTAACAACTTCATGGCCAAGGACGGTATCATTCTCTTCCCCTATAGATGGTAGCAAAGGCACAGCCCCTACAGGCCTTGGTAATCTAGTACAAACGCCCGCATTAGGCACCTCCACTGGCGTCACTCCGTTCGACGATATAGGGGGCCCAGGGACTAAAAGCTTGTTGCCTGGGAATCTAGCTTCCAAATGGTCCAACCTATTAGCTACGAGGTCCAATTTTTGATGTACAGGGACAAGGAGACTAGTTAAATGATCTTTGAGGCCAACAAGGAGTAAATCCAGAAGAGGTTGTATCTGGGCCTGGCTGGAGGGAATAGTAATATGGTCCAAGTGGCGCCCTTCCACAATGGGCCCACTAGGCTTGGAGGGAAGCGGCTCTACTGTGGGGTTCCTCTTCCCTTGGCCTCTCTGTGATTTGTTCATAGCTTCCTTTTTATTGCCTTTAGCTTTGTGGGCTAACCTCCCTCTTGTTATAACCCTGGAAGGACTCTGGATGGAGACACAATCCTGAACAGGAACCAAAGTCTCCTGCACAGGGGGAGTGTGTGCGGGCGGGGAAATGTTACCATCTATTAGGCTTGAGTGAACAGAGGTAGGCGAGCCAGTCTGTAACTGGGCACATGGGAGGGAAGAGTTGGTAGGATCTAGGGAGAGTCTACGTTCCACCGCTAGAATCTCTAGGTTCAATGCTGACTCTGCTCTTATTAAATAATCGTCAAGTGTCCCCCCCGGCTTATCACCAGCCCTCCTTTTAGACATGCTGCTGGGGCGAATGGGGCCGAACCACTTTATGAGCACCCCGCCTTCCCTTGAATTAACACAGCAACTTGGTACAGTACACAACTAACAAGTGGTAGCAAATCTCTCTTGCAACTCACAGTTCTTGAATAGGGCCACTCAGACGCCAAACCCCTCACAGCAACATCGAAGGCAGTGTGGCTGAACAAGGTCCCACCACAAGTGTTAGGGGGTAGGCCCAGCCCAGCCTTATCCGGGCTTTGACGGGCAAGGACGGGCCCGCCCTTGGCCCGGGCTTCGCCCGGGCGCTGCCCGCGCGCGTCCCGCGCTGCGGTGAGCGTCCTGGGTTTAAAAGGGATTCCCCTCAGCTGTTCACAATTGCGCTGAGTGCGCTAGGCCTTCTGGGGATTGTAGTCTGGGTAGAACAGCCGGCCACTGCTGTTGCCTTCGTGACCCCTGAGGCACCAGCACGAACAAACCAAGAGCAAGGGCAGCAGCACAAGAAAGAACCGTTCCCCTCACGGTATGCCTGGAAACTCCTTCGCGCGTCCCGCGCTGCGGTGAGCGTCCTGGGTTTAAAAGGGATTCCCCTCAGCTGTTCACAATTGCGCTGAGTGCGCTAGGCCTTCTGGGGATTGTAGTCTGGGTAGAACAGCCGGCCACTGCTGTTGCCTTCGTGACCCCTGAGGCACCAGCACGAACAAACCAAGAGCAAGGGCAGCAGCACAAGAAAGAACCGTTCCCCTCACGGTATGCCTGGAAACTCCTTCGCGCGTCCCGCGCTGCGGTGAGCGTCCTGGGTTTAAAAGGGATTCCCCTCAGCTGTTCACAATTGCGCTGAGTGCGCTAGGCCTTCTGGGGATTGTAGTCTGGGTAGAACAGCCGGCCACTGCTGTTGCCTTCGTGACCCCTGAGGCACCAGCACGAACAAACCAAGAGCAAGGGCAGCAGCACAAGAAAGAACCGTTCCCCTCACGGTATGCCTGGAAACTCCTTCGCGCGTCCCGCGCTGCGGTGAGCGTCCTGGGTTTAAAAGGGATTCCCCTCAGCTGTTCACAATTGCGCTGAGTGCGCTAGGCCTTCTGGGGATTGTAGTCTGGGTAGAACAGCCGGCCACTGCTGTTGCCTTCGTGACCCCTGAGGCACCAGCACGAACAAACCAAGAGCAAGGGCAGCAGCACAAGAAAGAACCGTTCCCCTCACGGTATGCCTGGAAACTCCTTCGCGCGTCCCGCGCTGCAGTGAGCGTCCTGGGTTTAAAAGGGATTCCCCTCAGCTGTTCACAATTGCGCTGAGTGCGCTAGGCCTTCTGGGGATTGTAGTCTGGGTAGAACAGCCGGCCACTGCTGTTGCCTTCGTGACCCCTGAGGCACCAGCACGAACAAACCAAGAGCAAGGGCAGCAGCACAAGAAAGAACCGTTCCCCTCACGGTATGCCTGGAAACTCCTTCGCGCGTCCCCGCTGATTCCAGCATGGAGATATGCTCAGAGGCACACGATGCTTGTACATATGAGCCAGGAGTTAGAACCTTCTAGAAGTGGTCGGTCGCACTGTTGTATGACATTGACATCTTCGGATATTCATATATTGGCAGTATAATTGGAGCGTAATGAGATTTTCATCCCTTCAGTCCATGTCTGCTGCGGCATCACAGACTCCACTAAGGGCATCCTTACAAGATGGATGGGGAGCTACCAGACCCCGCGTTACCAACTGCAGCAGGTATATCCTCCCCAGTTATCTCGAGATTCTATGCCCTGAATGGGGAATAACATGCTGGAACTAGAAATACCAGGACCATTAATACATAAATACCAAGGCTTTGGGTCATTTTCCAACCCAATCCCAAGGCCCTTTCTTTCTTTTAAAAGTTTGTAAAGTTTGAGAAGTGCAGCTTCAGAAGCCAGTTGCCACAACAATCTATTCCAGATGTGGCAATGTGTTGTGGGGTGCACAGTCCGATGCTACTGACCTTCATC
This sequence comes from Triturus cristatus, assembly GCF_964204655.1. Lineage (NCBI taxonomy): Eukaryota > Metazoa > Chordata > Amphibia > Caudata > Salamandridae > Triturus > Triturus cristatus. The sequence goes on from NC_140591.1 coordinate 1,532,676,590, forward strand.
ACCCCACCCCAGGGCAAATACCTGCGGCAATCCTGCCAACATCAGCCCTAACCCACCCTACCGGGTGCTTGTCCCAGCCACGGCTCATTCCATCAAGAAAATCCTATTTTAGCCCTGCCTGGCCTACCTTGTGTGCCAGAATGGGCTGCAGTGATAGGCAGTCAGGCAGGCACAGGAAATCGTCATACAGTGACATCCTTCACCCGAATGTCCCACCCATGGGACACCTTGAAACTGGACTTTGGCATGTGTTGGTTTCCTGGTTCCAGGTTGGCCCACCCATGTGACATGCTGGTGCAATCAATCACGACTATGTCAAGATTTCACACCCTTTTAATTTGAATGCGTGATGCATGTGAAAAGAGGGAATTCTCTATGTTTTGACAAAGATATGACATTCCTGACTCTATATGACTCCAAATGGGAAGTGGCAAAGGTGAGATAGTATATGTAATGTGTTCAGCAACTACCATGTAACCTTCGCAATAAAGAGATAAAAGACTTAAAAGTTGCCTACTCGATTTCAGCTCATAGTTCTGATTTCATCCTGAGATCTCTTTTTATTTTTCTCGGGCTCATGGAATTTAATGTGGCTGCTTGAAAGGACTTTCCTGTAAAATTCAGGTCGCCTGTAATTGGATTTCTAAACCTTAATTTCGTAGTCCTTGAATAATTCCATCATGTTTATGGTAAAGTGTTTTCTACATTTCGTTTTTCATTCTTTAGTGTCAGAAGTTGAATTACATTACAATTCAAGAACTTATATAATGTATTGAATTATTCCTTTGCTAGGACCAATCATTTCTTTTTTATGTGTTTAATAGTGTGCCTGAGGGAAGAGACGCCTTTATAGTTTCTAAAGAAGGAACATAGAAATAGCAGGGCAGTTTCTCGCATCTGTAAACCCATTTTCATATTCTAGTGGGATTATTACAGTATCCTGTGTTCATTTTGTTAAAAGATAATAAAAAAAAATGAAAAAATGCCCCTCCACATAGGCTTCAGTTTTCATTGGAGAGATGTATTTCTCCGTTGAAAACATGTTCCATTAACAAGCCACATGGTTTAAATGGAGAGAGACGTTACCTGTTGCAAGGTGGTGCATCTAGTGTGTTGCTAGCTAGAGGCTCCTTTCTTGTTCATCCACTGCAAATAAAGCCCTGGGTAAATGCAGGTATTGAATAGGAGGTTCAAAACCTATGGTTAAATGTTTTATTATCACTTAATAATCTTTCTTTTAAAAGTGGGTGTCAGGATCATATTTGTTTAACTCACAACGATGCCAACTGGAAAGTTTATTTACCTGTCCCATAAAGTGGATTACTTTTTAACCATGGCTATGGGTCTCAGTTAATGCTGTCTTGACAGGCTGCCAAGCCACAGGGCAGCGAAGGTTCTGCCACCACAGGTCCAGGGGGGGCCTGCCAGCCAGCTCAAGGGCTTCCATCCGCGTGGCTCGCAATCTTCACAGAAACACCACCCATGGGCATGGTGGTTGCACTTTAGGTGAAATTGGTGAATGGCAGCTGGCACACCATGTCATTGTGGCATAAAAGACCAGCTGGCATTTTTCATACTTTTAAGAATTCGCTAAAGCAGGTGTATGTTTTTGAAAACGGTCACATCAGTGCCCTTGAAGCCCTCAGAGTTTGCGTTCAGCAGGGGGGGGGACTAATGTTTTGCTCTGCCAGTGAACCAGAAAAACTTGTCTGGAAGCCTCACTTTAAAAGGGCATATGGAAAAGTGCATCTTTTTGCTTGGATCCCTCGTGTTTTTCAGACAGTATGTACAGGCATACTTTACTGTGTGCCCTGTCAGGCTGCAAAACACCGCCAAGTGCACGTGCTCCGACCCCTATGCCGATCAACAATTGGCTCCGGTAAGAGGTGTGACATGGCTCCCATCAAAGAAGAAAGAGCCCCTGGAAGCAGCAGCCTGCTGCTGGCCTTGTGGCAGGAAGGCAGGGGAGGTGCATTACAGGGGCATCCATCCACCACTGTCAACGAATGTAATGGGAGGATAAACCACGGATGAATTACAAAGGGCAGGGCAAGCAGGGGCCCAGATATTTCCATTCTTATAGTAAACATAGTGTGTGCTTACCATTGAATCCCCCCCCCCCCCCCCCCACGAACTTTACTGAATGGTTACTTGGCTTTAACGATTACTTTGTTTTGCTTAAATACTTCACTTGCATTTTTCTAAGGAAAGGTCTGCTGCTTTGTGCCATAAGAGTAATGCACGGCTTTCTCCTTCAAATTGCGTTTACCTAACATGGCAAGGAGGTGCTACATATATGGGAGTTCGCATGTTGCTCTCTCCCCTAAGTTCATGAACCAGGATCTTGGAGCGCAGGCCACTTACATCTTGCATTTCTGTCCATGCAGACCCCTGGCTGATTTCTGTGGAGTAGCGAAAGTAGGACCCGGAGGGCACTGGGCATAGCAGAGGAGGTCAAGGGACAGGAAGTGTCGTCATGGGAGGAGGAAGGATGGGACGGGAATTGAGGATGAAGCAGCTATAAGCAGGGTGCATCAGGATACAGAACCGCCCTCACCCTGTTCCTCGTCTGCCTCTCAGTTCACAGTTCCTTTATATATCCTTTTAAATGTGCTGAGCAGACCGACCCTCAGTTTCTGAGAATGTGTTCATCACAGTGCCTGTTTCTGCAGTGTTTTATGGTGTGTAACACTGGCCTTCACACACCTCGACCCCTACGTACAAATAGTGCTGAATATTTAAGAAATCAATTCACCATAATAGCCTGCTGGGAAATTACTCCGCATGCTCTCAGCAGGGATGTAACTTCTTCTGCTTCCACACTTATTTTTATATGAAGCTTTGACCTCCCTCCAGTTTTCTTATAATCAATACTTTTTGAGTCCCGCCAGCAAACTCAACGTGATTTCTTTTCGGAGTTTGCCTCTATCACTTGCATTTGTAATTGTGATGTGTGTCTTTTAGTATAGACATTTAATATAAAAGCGCCTTACAGAGAGCATGCAATAGCAGAGGAGCAGCACAGCAACAGTTCCAGCAATAGTACGCTGTGGTGTGTGGGTTCCAATTGAGTCCAGATCACATGCACCATCATTTGATTGCTATAGGGGATTCTGGACAATTGCACTTGGGATATAACTGAAGGCCTGATGTACTAACCATGGTTACATGCAGATACAATTTTTGCACTGCATATGTTATGCAATCCAAGATTATTTTTTGTGCTAGACATACTAATCGCTATACAGTCTATGGCTCAATGATGGACCCCTCTCTAACGGAGTCCTCCAATATCTGAAGGAGGCTTTGGTAAATTTGTTACAATTCCAGGACCAATGATAGCAAGTCCAATCCTGAATGCACTGTTTGTCATTTGCTGCATGACTACTACCTAATGGCTGTTTCCCATTCTTCGTACTGATGAAGACCCTGTGTGAATAACAACAAAGGGTCGAAACGTTAACACAATAATAGTGTACTGTGCTTATTTCATTCAGGAGCCTGCAACTCTATGATAGAGTTTAGATCAAACAACTGTGCATCCTCCACAGTCACTATGTATGTATATATTGTATAGCACTAGCGCACTCCTTACTCACTTACCTCCCTTTCACTGTGCCATTGCGTCATTTGAGAACACCTCTTAAATTTCGAATGTACATGATAACAGAGCTTAATGAGTTAGGCTTCCTATGATTCCAAATGTTGAATAATCAAATAAAAAATGTATATTTTCTAGTTAAGCAAATCTACTGATCGTCATTTACTAGTTTATCATGGAAGTTGAGGTTCACACTTCCCCCTTTGGGGATTATTGTTTCCCATATTACTGTACTACCCAGGTACCACAATTTGTGGGTTGCCCCATGCTTTACGAATATAGACGTACTAACCTGGCACAGCATAAAAGTGGTCCTCAGTAGCATTCACCAAATCCTTGCTTATTAATATTAATGAGCAGAGAATCTTTTGTGAATCCCTCCTTATGCCTGCAATGGTAGGGGTGGAGGCTTGCGAGGGACAGCAGGACTCCATCCCCGCATCCACAGAATTCCAACAGTGAAGCCCCTGTCCCTTCAAGGCACAGGGGCTGCCATGTAATAAAATCTGTTGAATCCTGCAAATGGACATTAGGGGGAGAGTATGCAGCCGTCCTTGGATCTCTATCTGCTACCCATGACCACCCGCTCCCCATTTGTATTACATAGGGAGGAAGCTGCCTTCCACTTAGTTACTACTACCTCATTTGGCAGGAGGGTAAACTATAAATGGTTTGCGGTGATTAAACCATTGATACATGTCATTTGCATGAGAATACAGTGATGTGGTAAAGTAGATGTGGCCAAGATTAGACTCCAGGACCCATAAATACAAAAACTTGTAATAACTCTCGATAGAAATGGTTTACCAAGTCTAACCTGCATCTGGCCCTCCTGGTCCTACGTGGCACATTCCTGGTTCAAACTACATAATAGGGAAACCTTTTAGGCAAACAAGGAAACACCCCCTGACAGAAGTAACAGAGGACCAGAGGTTTGGCAGCATCTTTTCTTATTGAATACCTATTCATATATTAACATTGATTTGAACATATATGCAAACCTCCATAAACACAATGTTTGTTACCCAGGACATTCATATGTAATACATGGCCATGTGAAGGAGTCCTGGTAATGAAATATTGTGCATTCAGCTAGCGGTCAGTAATTGGTCAATTGAGGTAGCCAAGGGTATCAGCTTCTACCAATAGCTTGCCTTTGATTAGCCTTGGCACTACTCTTGCTACTACTACTCTTAGGTGTAATGAAGTCTAGGGCATGGCTAAAGGAGACCCTTTTGCTTTCTGTAGTCTTTACTTATTCCCCTATCTCCTAAGCAGCAATTAGGAGGCTGTGAGGTGTAAAGGCACGGCAAGGGTCAACTCTGTGATGTCATGGCAGGGGTTGCAGGGTGCTTGATTTCACTTCCTCTTCCTGATTCACTTCCTCTTCCTGGTTTACTGCCTCTAACCCTGCCATGTGTGAGTTGATTTCAATCTAAAAATACAAAGGTATGCTGTTCCTAAGAAGGCTGTTAATGATTATGGAGATGTATGAGTCAGGAGGAGATTCCTCCTTCAGGAAAAAGACCCTCACACATCCGGCAGACTAGCTGTCATATATCGTCAGCATGTGGCCCAGATGTCATGTTTCATCATAAGGTCTGCTCCGAATCGGGGCGGCGCTGCAATCCCCGATCGGCGACCTTAATGGCGCCTTTTAGTGGAGATCTTTATTCCATTCATTGCCGGAAGGTGAGTGCAGGTGAGGGCCCTAAGGTGAAGTGTGTGTAAGACTAAGTGTGTTAAAAATAAGTAGTGGAGATCCTAAATAACAAATTTTAATGAGGGAGGTCCCACTCTTAGTTAAAAACAATAACGTGCGTAATCTTCCAGTGAAGGTGTCTGAATTACGCTCTAGTGAATAGTGGTCAACATGTTTCTTGCAAAGGTCAAACTGACCGCAATTCTTCAGGACCAAAAAGTTCACACACTTATTGGTAGTGGTAGCAACTAATACTTACCACTGATACAGCACCCTAATAAGTGGTTACTTTAAAAATTATGATAATTGCGCCCTGTTGTTAAAGGCGTCAGGTTCCAACGAGAAGGCGCTGAGTAATGACACTGAATAGTGCAGTGTCGACAGTCCGCGATGTGGAATGCCTCAACTCCTACCCTTCGTCCGCGCCAGCTCGGTGGAGTTGATTTCAATGCCAGGAATGGATTAATGGATGAGAGTTACAACAGACGAGGAAGGACAGGCAAAAGAGACATGATTAAGGTGTGACTGAAAAAGAACAGTCATATAAAAAGTGAGGGGACCGGAAGACACGCAAGAGTGAGAGGATCATATGAAATGGCATAAGGAGGGATATGGAATAATGTGAGTGAAGCATTAAGTAGGTTTATAGGCATGAGCGAGTGAGTGAGATGTAAAGAGCAAAAAGAGTGTGCGGAGGTCGACAGTGTGGCCACGGTGTGACAGCGGAGTATAAGTGTCAGAATACCATCTGACATAAATATTTGTGTCATTGGAGTTAATAATAGAAAATCTAACACCTAGTCAGAGGATTATTTTGTAAATGATTTTAAGCTACATTGGAATGCATGAACCCCCTACCTATCAGGCTGGCACACACCCGGCGCCCAGGCTGCAACTGGAAATGTGTCCGGTTCCACTGCACTCTAGTAAATTTCTTGAAAATGTAATGACAACAATTACTTTCACTCACTCCTGGATCTTCATCTTTTAGTGATGCGGGATGAAAGACGTGCACGTCCCAGGGGGGGTTCTTTGCATCCACCGTGTTTGTACCTAAATTGCCTGAGCATTTGGTTTAGGGCAAACCCCGCAGAGAGCAAAATGTAGATGTTAATATTAAATTAATAGCAAAGGAATTATCCCTGCAAGCGTTTATCATCTCAGCGGAAGCTCAAGCTGTTCGCCTGATTATCTAATTTAAATCTGGTGAAAATTATATCTCAACCACTGAGAATGTATGTATGCAAAATATAATAGGCAGACAGACAGACAGACAGACAGACAGACAGACAGACAGGCAGGCAGGCAGGCAGGCAGGCACAGACAGACAGAAGGTACGTAGATAGATAGATAGATAGATAGATAGATAGATAGATAGATAGATAGATAGATAGATAGATAGATAGATAGATAGATAGATAGATAGATAGATAGATAGATAGATAGATAGATAGATAGATAGATAGATAGATAGATAGATAGATAGTTAGATAGATAGATAGATAGATAGATAGATAGATATCACAGTCAGCGACAGAGACTATGTAGTCTATGTAGACTATGTTCAGCCATCTAGCCCCTTGGAAAAATGTTTTAGTTGCCTATAACTTTGTTTTATTTGACCAAGCTGCATTAAGTTTTGCAAAAAAAGTATTAATGCATAAAATGTTTCCTGCAGTTTGATCAATCGAAGGTAGCAGTGGAGGCCCCAAAAGTTGCATTTGCCTTTCAGAATCCCATAGAGAGGATTTGCTGGCATACATCATAAAAACTGCACACCTACTACCAACTCTGAAATCACCCTCCTTTTTAGTCTTTGCCTGGTCAGCGCTTGTGAAATCTATTGTATTTAATATAAATCTTAAAAGGGGCTTAAATACCACCCCTTTACTTTCCTTGATTTTCATTGGTTCCTGAGCTTGCAACTTACTTTTCCTCCATTTCTATAGGCTGTAGCATACTGTCCTCGTGTTGCACCTCATGTACTTCTCTTATCAGCTTCCTGTTGGCCAAGTACTGTTTCCATTCGCTTTTGTGGAACTATTTTTTAAAGGTTTTGCATGCACAAGTGCTGTGCTTGCGTCCTTCTCAACATCCCACACAACGTGTATCTGTTCAATGACTGCCCATGTAGCCCGGAAGGCTGACCGGAGACAATGTAATTTAAAACCAGATATACATGTTGCGTTATCATATTATTGTTTTCTTACATACAAACTTTTAGCAGCACAGGCTTTTGACATGAGCCGCCTTTTGACTAGGTAAGCTTATTTCCACAACCGGTCGTTAGTAGCTATCTTAAGATGACACCTGTATCTTCCTAGAATATGCTTTTTCTTTTATGTACAATAAGGACAGCCTATCTCTACCCTATGTTAACGCAGCACATCTTTATTGCTCAGTTGTGCTCTCAACATCAAGAGAAGCCCACTGCTGAAGATTCTTTCATTCATGATGCTGGTGGCCGGGTCTGGGTACAGAAATACTCCTGGAGGCCGTGAAGGGTTAGTAGTACCCACACCAAGATGGCACCCAATATGTGTGTGGTTACGCCCACCATTTTAGATCACCCACATGTCGGCAATTTCAAACAGGTGGGTCCCGTGCAGCTTTTATAAAGCCGAGTTACACTGCTCAACCCCAGCTTCATTCATTTTTAACCTGCTTGCAGTCCGTTTTGTGTTTGAGGCATAGAAGACACATATATTACACAGGTGAGGTAGCTCCACATTGCATTTTTCTGGCACTTTGCTCATTTGTTTTTTTTCCGGAGTTTTATATATCGCAAACTTGACCCGAAGGTATCAGAACACTTTACATCAGCACCAGTTGCATTACAGACAGACACATTCATTTAGTTAGGCACAGGGAGATTAAGTGATTTGCCCAGAATTACAGAATGTTGAGCGTCCCTACCGGGACTCAAACTTGGTTCCCAGCTTAGAGGTCGACCGCTCTAGCCATCAGGCTACATCATCTCCCTTAATGAACTGCACGCAGCGCTCGTGACAAGGTAGAGTCGTCTGTCCCCAGCCGTGTAACCCTATCTAGCATGTCGTGCACATGCACTGTATAGGTGCATGTCCAGTCATCTTGTTAGATGACAGCCTGGTCTGACTAGCGTAGTGTAGAATAGGACTCTCCACCACTTATGACACATTCCCTGGATTCTTCAGCGTGTCCGGGTTCGAGCAGAGTCTAGCACCATTGATGCCGTACGTTGAAAGGAGTTACCGCTGTATCCTCTGTGTAATTTTGTGCTTTAAAATAGCTTATTATTAATCACATAGGCGACACCTAATGCATTTACCATTACTTCAATGCATAACAGTGCCCACAGTGCTGGAGAATTATCTGTGTTTTCGCCGCACAGCTTGCTTGGTGTGCACACTCTGCCTCTGATGCAGGACTAGCCAATGCACTCATTAGCTGGCTGTATGGTGTCAGTTTGTGTATACATTGCCTGGGGGTATACGACTTTACTGTGTACACAATGATTCCGCAACACCTTGTGTTAAACACAGGTTGCCTCTTTAGGCACTCAGCAGTGTTACTAAGCACATCTCCTTTACGGCAGTCAGCAGTCTTTGAGTGGGCACTGCTCTGCTCTGGCGGTCAACGACAGTTCGCAGAACACCAGTCAACACATGAATGTCTTCTGGTCTCTGGTGGTCTCTCCTTGGGTGTCTCCCCTCTTCTCCAGCACCAAGAAGCCATTCGTTAGACACATTTCAGTGGTCTTTTAGTAGACACAGTTTGTCTTTTCTTGTCACTCAAAAGCCTTGCAAGGGATCAGTTCTTACTCTCTGGCACTCACCAGCATCTCATTTGAATCAGTCCCAATACTCTGGCATTCAGTGATATCTCTAATGACACTCACCGGTATTTAATAGAACAATGCTCTTCCCCTGCAAGGCTCGATGCCTCTCATTGGATGCAGCACCTTTCCTTGACACACAGCTGTCTCTAAACAGACATAGATCTTCCCCAAAGTCTCTCATTAGCTGCAGCTTGTCTCCTTTGAAGCCTCTCAGTGGACCCAGCTCAGTTTCTCTGCACCTAATAGTCTCTGCATATGTCTGTTCACTTACATACCTTTCATCTATTCTCAGACACCACTCACTCAGCACACTCACCAACCATTTACTCTCCACAGTCACCCTGACATTGCGCTGGCAATCCGATACTGCTCACCAACCACCCACGCACCACTGACATAACTCTCACCCAGTAATCACATTCCTCTCACCCTCCACCTACAACTCTCACCCTGAACTCAAACCGATCATCTTGCACTTAAACTACTAACATACTGCTCACCCTATACGAGCACACCTCTTGCCTTGTACAGGGTAATATCCCTCACCCTGTACACTCACACAATTCTTATTATCCACTGAACAAACATCAATCACCATGCATTGAGGCACTTTCACCCTGCACTAAGACACTTATCAACCTTCATTCATGCACCACTCACCCTGCACAGAGAGCACTCACACAATTCTCCCTGCACTCATACTCTGCTCCCACACCTCTTAACTTATTAATAATCCCATAGGCAAAACCTAATGCATTTACCAATGCTTGTTGTCCAAGGTCATCCTCCCTCTAATTATAGTCTTGCTGCCTGTAGCCTGCCAGAACCCAATGTGGAAAGACAAATGGTAGACTGGCTGGACAAACAACCATTGCCATGTCGTGTCCGGGTGGTCTTGTTACAATTATTTTCTTGTTATGCAGGATTATTCATTTACTGTTCCAAGGTGGCCCGTAGACATCTTGGAAATTATAAAAAAAATTTTTAAGTATGCATGGGATGCTTGCCAGAATGATTGCTTGTGAGGAGCTACTGGATCTTCACAAAAACAGATGAAGGGGAGCAGAATCAGAGAGAGCAGGGGGTGGGAGAGGGGAAGGAAGCGAGAGCACGAGGTGAGCATAGAAAGATAACAAAAAGCAAACACAGATTCTGAGCTCCTACAGCAAGCTTTCAGCTCTACTCCTATAGCTCTGTTACCGCCAAGTTACGGATATCACATGCCCACAGATCTCCAACTGTGCCGACACTCTGGCACCCCTCAAGAAGACACCAGGCAAGCAACATTCCAAGAAAGTCTGCTGGTTCACTCCTGTCCTCCACAAGTCAAGACAAGCTTGCCGGCGGTTCGAGAAGAGATGGAGGAACAACAAAATCCTGGAACCCATGTAACCTTCAAATCTGCCACCAACAAACACCACCTTCTCCTCAAAACCACAAAACCGGCCTCCCAAGAAATAATAAACGCCAACCCACACAATAGCAAGGAACTCTTCGCCATCGTCAAGGAGTTTGCCTGGCCCAACAGCGAAACCCCAGACATCCCACCCTCCCAAGATCTCTGCAACAAACTCAGCACCTTTTTCCACCAGAAGATCAGGCAGATCTACAACAGCTTCGACACCCAAGACCCCGCAACTACGCCCACCACCACTGCACGCATCCACGCCGCACCCCAACAGATCGAGACATTTATGTAAAATGGTTGTAGTTATTGTCGGTTTGGTCTTTTCTTTAGGTCGCAAACTTATCAGGGTTAGCTTCCACACTATGACCATGTGTATGTAATATATGTTATACAAAGTGGTTAAAGATATTCGGTCCTAGAATTGGAACGGACGTGGCTAATGGTGAGTGGATGCGACATGACTCAGGGGCACTTGTGCACTAGATGTATGGTAACATATGGGAAATACAGACAATTCTGTTTTAGGTTGCATACTTATCAAGGTAAGCGTAACATTAGGGAAATAAATTCCTTATCAGCACTGTTACTTGCAAAGAACTATGGTTTTATTCTGGTGAGTGAAAGCAAATTTACGTGGGGCATGCGATACACAACTCTTTTTTGTATTTTTTATGAGCTCTCAATGAGATTTATTTCTCCATCATAACAGTGTATGTTATTTACCCAATAGTGGGCATTTGGTAATTGTGGGTTAGCAATGTTTTAGATGTTACCTGTCCTGAGATGACATATGGGGTCTTGACAGTAACAATGGATCACCGGGTTTTCTTTGAGAACTAGCTGGTATAGCCTTCCTCAGTGCGTGCTGTATTTGCAGAAATCTAAACTGCTCCGTCCGCTCCATCTGGTACTCCGTCTGCAACTGCTCGAACTGGAGCACCCCGCCCCGCTTCCAGAGGTCTCCAACCCTGGAGATGCCGATGAGGTCCCACTCCTCAAACCCTTTACTCATGTGTAGCTTTCCTATCTTGGGGGAGACCCACAGCGGCGTCTGTCGAGTGATCACTCCCTCCCAACCCAGCGCTCGCTGCGCCGTGTACCATATCTTTACAGTGTGCGCTGTCGGGCCTGTTAGTTTAGTTTTCGGGGGTTTATCATACAAGGCGCTAAGGACTCCCTTCGTACCCAGCATATGCCTGTCCATACCTAAAGCCGGTTCGTCTTGTGGTGCGTGTAGCCACTGATTAATTATAATGAGCTGGGAGGCCCAATACTATAGGCGTATGTTGGGCAGGGCGATTCCACCATCATACCTGCTCCGCACGAGCTTACAGAGAGCTATGCGGTGCGGCTTACCCTCCCACAGGAGAGAGCCCACCTCCGCCTCAACTGACTGAAAGTAAGAGTCCGGGACCGGTATGGGCGTGTTTTGCAGAGCATATAAAAACTGAGGGGGAGCCATCATTTTGAACAGAACTGCTCTCCCCAGTAGCGTCAGTGGGAGGGAGTGCCAATGTTTGACATCACTCCGTAGTCTCCTCAGGGGCGGAAGCAGGTTGCGTTCAATGAATTGTTCAGGATTAGGCGTAATATTAATACCGAGATATTTAAAACCATCCTCCGCCATTGATATCTTCACCCCTCTGGGCAATCGTGGCGGGGGCCCATGTAAAACATAGAGCACTGATTTTGCCCAGTTGATCGAGTAACCGGAGACCCTTCCGTAGGACTCACAAATGTCAAGTAGGCAGCCTATAGACCGCCCCGGTTGCGTCAGATATAACAGTATATCGTCCGCGTACAGCGAGATACGGTCGTCCCATCCCTCAGTCCACTTTAGTCCTTTAATAACTGGGTCCTTCCTTATCCACGCCGCCAGAGGTTCCAACACCAGGGCGAATAGCAGTGGGGAGAGAGGGCAACCCTGTCTAGTTCCCCATCCCAGCACAAAGTCCCCAGACAGTCGCCCGTTCACCACCACCTGTGCCAGAGGCCGTGTATAGTGCAGCCGCACCAATGCACAGAATTTGGGCCTGAAACCAAAACGTGCGAGCACCGCAAAGAGAAAAGGCCACTCCACCCGGTCAAAAACCGTGCTTGCATCTAGCGAGAGAATGACTGCGTCCTCGTGGGTATACGGCCCACTCGCTAGTATACCATGCAATCGTCTGAGATTCATCGCTGTGTTCCACCCAGGCATAAAGCCTGATTGGTCTGGGTGAATGAGTGTCCTTAAGTGAGGCTGTATACGGGTCGCTAGTACCTTCGCCAATATTTTGGCTTCGACATTTAGGAGCGAAATTGGCCGGTAGGAGGCACACTCTTGAGGGGGTTTACCCGGTTTTAGTATTGCAACCAATGTCACGACCCTTTGGTCATGGGGAAGTATGCCCTCTGCCAGACTGGCTACGTACATTTTCAGTAAGTGCGGAACCTACGTATCTGCCTCCCGCTTGAACAATTCCACTGAAATCCCGTTTGGCCCCAATGCTTTCCCCGACTGGAGGCCTTTAATGGCCATGGCAACCTCCTCTGCTGTGAGGTCAGCCTCCAGTGATAGCGCGTCATCTGGAGTCAGTCCTGGGAGTTGTATGTCGTCTAGGAACGCAAAATTTTCCTCTATGGTAGTCGTTGCAACTGAGGTGTACACTTTTTCATAGTGATTCGCAAAGGCCATCACTATGTCGTCGGGGTTCGTCACAACCTCCTCCGTGGGCAAACTCAGCCGTGCCACCCAGCTGCTGGCTCTCTCTTTTTTGTCTAGCCACGCTAGCAATTTGCCTGCTTTGTCCCCCACCTCGTATACCGTGTGTTGTGTTTTCGCCGTGCGTGCCCTGGCCGCCTCCCATAGATGGTCCCTGTAGGCTTGTTTAGCAAGGCGAAGTGCGTGGGTGTTTATGGTGGTGGGGTCCCTGGCATGTACGCCCTCTGCCTGGGCAACCGCTTTCTCAAGAGCTGATACCTGGCGTGCCATGTCACGTTTGTGGGCCGTGATCACTGCTATGGCTTGTCCGCGCAGCACCTTTTTATAGGACTCCCAGAGGACAATGGGCGAAGACACCGACTGTATATTTTCTTGAAAGTAATTCTCCGAAGTTTTATGCAGGGCCCTCCGCACACCGGGGACCTTCATGTACCCGGGATGTATAGGAAAAATACGTCTTCTACCCAAGAGGCATGAGTAGTAAGTCAAGAACAGTGGCGAGTGATCAGATATACCCCTGGGAAGGTGTTTGACCTCGTGTATTTTATCAGTACATGTAGGTGAAGTAAGGAAGTAATCTATACGTGAGAGACTGTTATGCACGCCAGAGTGATGTGTGTTTTGTGGGGTTTCGCATGCGCCAAATATCAAACAGCCCCAGTGCGTCTATAAAGTCTCGTAGGGGCGATGAAACTGTACCCTGTCCTCTTGGGGGATGTCTATCCAACTCACCGTCCAATGTGGTGTTGAAGTCGCCCTCTATTATCAGTTCTCCAGGGGGTAGGCCCAACAAAAAATTCCCCAAGGCCGGAAAAGCAAGCGAGTGCAGCGCCGGGGGGATGTACACCGTGACAAAATTAAAATTGCGCCCTTCCCACTGCCCAGAGACCGCTGCAAAACGTCCCTGGTCGTCTGCCCACGTCCCGGTCACCACTAAGGGGTAACTTTTACGGATTAGGATCCCGACCCCCCCTGGAACCAGAAGTGAATTCTGAGTGCGCTATCATTTTAAAACCCCACCTATCAAGCGCCTTGACGGCCGTACCTACGAGATGGGTCTCCTGTAGGAGACCAACTGACGGAGCTTGTCTCTTAAGGTGCTGTAGCACTAACCCCCTCTTAATCTTATTCCCCAGGCCGTTCACATTCCACGATATCACGGCTAAGGGGGCGCCCGGGGCGTGGTAATCATCTAGTTGTGAACGCACAGCCATCGTGGTGGTGCTTGCAGTGTGTGTGGGAGCAAACATAGATCATGGTCCACTCCCGTGGTGTGTCTAACGTGCCCCTCGCATGTCTCGGAAACGAAATCGTCTTGAGTGAGTGTACGCTCATGCTTAACTCAAGGTGACTGATAAACAATGAAGAACAAAAAACCTGAAAAACCAAAAATAAAAAACAACCCCCCTCAACCACCCCCCTCCCTGCTCCCCTGCCAGACGGATCCCCAACTACCCGCCACCCCAACAAAGCAGAGTGCTTCAATCCCATAGAACAGTACTTGCGTGTAGGGGGGGAAGAAGTCCGAGTGCCGCCGCAGACCTCCCCAACCTCAAAGACAGTCTTGCCACCAGTGGAGCTGTACACCTCCCAGATCGATCCTGTCGCCCTTATCCGTTGTGAGCATCCCATTGAAGGGGAAGATCAGAATGTCCGAAACCCCATCACTCGTAAACTTCACATCTCGAGTCCAGCTTGCACCCACGTCACGATCCTCACTGCGATTTCCAGGCACATCACTCCCCAGTGTCAGTACGCTGCTGATATGGCTCCTCTTGCTCCTGTCCGGATTCCCTGTGGTCTTCTCTTCTCTGCCTTGCCATTGACGTCTCCTTGACCGTCCAGTTCCCTCCGCCCGTCGCCATCCCTCGAGCCAGTCGTGGGCCTCCTCCGGTGTTTCAAAGAACCAAGTCTTTCCATCCGCTACCACCCGCAGTTTCGCCGGAAACAGCATCGAGTATGGCAGTTCCTTGCGCCGAAGTTCCTTTTTCACCTCCAGGAAACTTCTGCGACATTTGGCAACCGCCGCCGTATAGTCCGGGAAGAATGATACCACTGAGTTCTGGATGCGCAACGGCGGCGCCACCCTCGCTGTTTGTAATATAACATCCCGGTCTCGGAAGTTAAAGATGCAGGCCAACACTGGTCTAGGGGGAGCCCCAGGCTTGGGTTTACCCCCGGCACCCTGTGTACTCTTTCCACGGAAAAGAAGGTGGAGAGCCCCCGGGGCTGGAGTTGGTTTTTATGAGATCTTCTACGTAGAGGTCCATGGCTGGGCTCCCCTCACTTTCGAGAATTCCCGTAATTCGAACATTATTTCGCCGGGAGCGCCCTTCCTGCTCGTTCAGCTTTGCCGTCATGAGTCTATTTTCGGCCTCTAAACGACCAACCTTGTGGAGCTTCGCGGCGGTGTCTTTAGTAAGGGACTTCGCCACCTGTTCTACTTCTGTAACCCTGGCGGTCATCTTTTGAAAATCAGCTCGCAGGAATGAGACATCCGTGGAGATCGAACCCACCGTAGATTGCACGTTGGTGAGAGCTGACATGATATCCTCTAGTGTTACTTTGGCCGCTCCCTCCGAGTCTGGGGCCTTGTCCGACATCCCTTTGCGTTCAGGCAGGGCCGGAGAGTCTTTCGCAAACGCGTATTTGTCCAGTTTCACCTGCGAAGCCGCGCGTGGGCCCTTGCCCCCCATCCTCTTCTGGACGACTGAGCTCTAACTGGTAATCACCGCCGCCTGCCGCTGGACCGACTGCCAAGCGTGGCCTGTCGGTTTTCCCGTCTTTCTGTCAATGAGTGGCTTGTGGGGCCCAGGGCCACCGTCGTTCATTGCGTGGGGAGAGAAGCTGTTTCTGCCCTACAGTGGTCCCAGCACACCTCTATTGGGGACCTTGGGCGTCGCAACACACGTGGGGCCCCTGCACCCGCCGACGCGTGGGCAGGTGTCCGTCACTCAATTTGCTGCACATAGGTAGTGGTGCTGCCTCAGACAGTGTGTCTCTTCTCAGGTCATCTGTGAGGCTTCTGGCACACCCAAGGCCTTCCAAGCGCTATTTCTACGTAGGGTGCTTTGTGTCCCAAATTCTGTGTGCCTTAAATGGGCCTCTACCTCTGGGGGACTGGACCTCTCCTGTCTCTCTCACCTCCAGGGTCCGCCGTCCGATCCGCTCCTTATTTTTCCCCCGGGGCCCCAGCCGCCTCTGCGCGACTCAGCTGCCCCCTCGTGTACCTGCTCCGGGGCCGATGCCGGCGTGGGACCCCCCCCCCCCCGACGGGAGCCCCGTCCCCCGCCGCTGCAGTGATCATCCCAGGGGGCAGGCCCGAAATCCGCTACCGTCGGGCACAAGCGGGCGCTTCCCGCTTCTTCCACGGTGCACCGTACAATTTCAGGCCCTCACCTCTCGTCGCCCTCCGGGCCCCGCTTCCTCCACTCGGGTCTCCAGCGTAACGCAGTCCCCGGCTTCCAATGCGCAGTGAGGCCGCTCCCTCTCACACGGCCTCCTCGGCGCTGCGAGCAACGTCTCGGGCCCAGGGCTAGATCGATCGACGCCGCTCACCCTCCGCTTTTAGTATACGTCTTCGGGGCAGGATGATTGATCGGATGGCATGTCGGATATCTAGGGGAACCTACGCCGCTCCCGGAGCTCTTCTAAGCCGCGGCCATCGTGGTTGGCTGCAAGCCATGCCCCCGGTCAATAGTTTTTTGATTTTGAGCTCGCAATCAGACATTGCCTTGTGAAGTACTCACGTCAGAATATATTGTGATAATTTCCTTATTTCGGTGGGTCCTTTGTTTTTTCATTATAGTTAGGATTAATCCCCCTAGGGTTTGTGATATTTTCTTCACACACAATAATTACTTATATATTGTGTGCACACATAATAATTTTCTATATACTCACTTCTACAATTTCGGTTTGCACTCTGTAGGATGATTAATTGCTACACTATGATTCTATTCCTATCATCACTCGGGTTTGTCTACTTATTTTGCTTCCTTTGTTTTACTACAAGGGTATTGTGGAATTCTGGATCTTTTCTCTTCCTCCTCTTTCAAATTTTTGAGAAGAAATATTAAATATTTGTAATATTGCAACATATATGGTTACATTAGATTTCTTATGAGGTTTTATCTTGTATTATTACACTAGAATTGGTTTGATACACCACATGATTTATAGAGATTTATCCATTTATATGTCATTTTTTCTTTGTGAACTTTTGTAATATTATGCACTATTGAATATATGTTGTTTACTTTTTCCAACCTTGAAAAATTCTAGGATTAGACGAAACACGTGGCAAGATCGTGTGCTGGGAATTTTCGAAAAATAATAGAAGAGAATGAAAACCAACAGATGATTTCTTTGGACTGTCTGCATCTTTCTGTATACCTGACGTCTCATTAGTTTTTCTTCATGAATTTGTAAACAGGATTACATTGAAACTTGAACTTTGCCCATTACTTATCCAATACTGTTTTTGGATGGCTATACATTATAACAGGTGTGCTGCATGAGCTTTGTTCTTTAGTATATCATCAAGAAGGCAATCCACACCCAACTCTTTGAATTCATCAAAAAGAACCACGTCCTGGACACCTTCCAATCTGGTTTCTGAAGAAAGAACAGCACAGAGACCGCACTCCCATCCACTCCCTCCTCGACCAGGGCGAAGCCACAACCCTCATCCTATTGGAACTCTCGGCCGCCTTCAACACATCTCTCAAAGCACCCCAATCACGAGACTTCACGACGTCGGCATACACGACAAGGCACTGAACTGGATCCACTCCTTCCTGACCAGCCGAACACAGCGAGTAAGACTACCCCTGTTCCTCTAAGAACCTATAGAGATCAGCCATAGAGTGTCCCAGGGCTCCTCCCTGAGCCCCACCCTCTTCAACATCTACATGGCTCCCCTCGCAGCCATCATCAGAAGCCACGGACTCAACATCGTCTTCTATGCCGACGACACCCAGCTGGTCATCTGCCTCACCAACAAGCCCACAGCCGCCAGAATCAACTTTCACAACGGAATAAAGGCAGTTACTACCTTGATACAAGACAGCTGCCTCAAGCTCAACTTGGACAAAACTGAAATACTCATCCTGGGACCTACCCACTCAGCCTGGGATGACTCCTGGTGGCCCGCCGCACTAGGAACCCCTCCCACCCCTACGGTCCACGCATGCAATCTTGACCTCATACTGGAATCCTCGCTCTCTATCAACTGCCAAATCAATGCAGTATCCTCATCCTGCTTCCAGATTCTCCACCTGCTTCGAAAGACAGTCAGATGGCTCCCCACAGAATCCAGAAAGACGGTCACCGACGCACTCATCACCAGTAGACTGGACTTCAGCAACGCACTCTATGCCAGCGTCTCCCAGAAACAGCTCAGGAAACTAAAGAATGTCCAAAACGCCAAAGCCAGACTGGTCCTCGACATCCCTCGCCGCAGCCACATGACACAACACCTCTGACAACTCCCCTGGCTCCCTATCAATAAGAGAATCACCTTCAAGCTCCTCACACGTGCCTACAAGGCCCTCCATGACACAGGACCAGAATATCCGAACCACCGCCTCGTTCTCCACACACCCACCAGACTACTCCGCTCCACCCAACTCGCCATGGCCTCCGTCCCACAGATCCACAAGAGTAGAACCAGAGGAAGACCCTTCTCCTACCTTGCCGCCAAGACATGGAACACACACTGCTTGCCCCTCCACCTCAGGCAACCAGCGTCGTTGACCCAGTTCAGGAAGGAACTCAAGACCTGGCTCTTCGACTGAACCTCCACACACCCAGATGGATCAGTAGCCCTGCCCCAAACCCCCCCCCCGCTCAGCACCTTGAGACCCTTTTGGTGAGTAGCTGTGCTTTACACACCCCTGATTGATGGTAAAATCAAATAAAAAAAATCTCTGATGCCACTAGAATAATAATACACATTTAGATCAATGGGAAATGTAAAGATACTCGACTGGGCAGGTCACATGAGAAACTGACAGCTAAGCCATCAAATGAATAACAAGGGATGGGCCAAGTAAGCCAATGGCAGTAGGGGGCAGACCTAGCTTTTGGACTCATAATGACGCACTAGGGCTCTTTCCTTGGCCTCCTTCTCCCCATCAGAGTCTCTGTTCCCAGCACGAGCACAATGTGCGTGGAAACCTCTTAGCGTTGCTGGCTGTCTTCCCGCACCCAATAAAACTTGGACTTGCCGCCTAGTATCCCTACAGATGTGGCGGTCCTTCTTCACGGTCATTATCATAGAAATGAGACAGAATCAGGACTGCCAACAGCTGCCACAATGCCCTGCTTTGAAAGGCGAGGACCAAAGTATAGCATAACAAAAACAAAAACAATTCACTGGAATGCACAGGTTGAGGCAACACACTCCTCAACACAGTGGCATTTCAACCTTTTCTGAACAGGGGCCAACCTTTCCAATTATTCTGGAATATATACTGTTTAATGATGTCATGGAAGTACTGTTAAAATTGGAGTGGGGTTTGGTACCGCGCATTTATGGTGAAATCGACAATTTTCAGCTAATTTTACAGACAAATACAGCTCAGAAAGTGCTATAAATCTGCTTGTGCACAGCGTGCTTTGTGGGCAATCACCAATCCACATTTTTAGAGTGAGAAAGGTGGTATGGGCGACCCATTCATTACATGTATGTAGTGAAGGTTCTGACAGCACATCCCTCAACACACCCCCTTATCCAGAAAGAGATGTGGAGCCTCAGCAGCAGGTGCATTGAATGGTGAACACTGCATGTGTCCCTTCTGGCCCTTCACAAACACAAACAGCATTTCAGCCAGAGAAAGGCATTCACTGTCAAGCACACACAGTCACACATGCACTAAAAACTGACACAGAGAATGAACTGCTAGAATTAAATCCCAAATAGAACCGCAGCCTTTTCGACAGTCTGAGAAGCGCAGAGGTGTTTTGAATGCGTGCCTCGGTGGAAACATAAACAGAGCCCACCCACCCCTGGCACCTGAACACCGCAGGAGCACCACAGCTGCCTCCTTCATGCACTGCGGAGGGGGGGCAAGGCCCACCCCTGGCAACTGAACACCGCAGGAGCACCACAGCTGCCTCCTTCATGCACTGCGGAGGGGGGGCATGGCCCACCCCTGGCACCTGAACACCGCAGGAGCACCACAGCTGCCTCCTTCATGCACTGCGGAGGGGGGGCATGGCCCACCCCTGGCACCTGAACACCGCAGGAGCACCACAGCTGCCTCCTTCATGCACTGCGGAGGGGGGGCATGGCCCACCCCTGGCACCTGAACACCGCAGGAGCACCACAGCTGCCTCCTTCATGCACTGCGGAGGGGGGGCATGGCCCACCCCTGGCAACTGAACACCGCAGGAGCACCACAGCTGCCTCCTTCATGCACTGCGGAGGGGGGGCATGGCCCACCCCTGGCAACTGAACACCGCAGGAGCACCACAGCTGCCTCCTTCATGCACTGCGGAGGGGGGCGTGGCCCACCCCTGGCACCTGAACACCGCAGGAGCACCACAGCTGCCTCCTTCATGCACTGCGGAGGGGGGGCATGGCCCACCCCTGGCAACTGAACACCGCAGGAGCACCACAGCTGCCTCCTTCATGCACTGCGGAGGGGGGGGGGGCATGGAAGCAGAGCTGAGGAACCTGCAGATCACTGGAGGAGGCAGAGAATACTTTAGATTTGAATTACATTTGCATCTAAAGTATTCCCAAACGCGCCGGAAGTACAGAACGAGCGCCTCTATTTTGGGGCTCATAGAATTCTGTGCGATGCCTTCAGTTTTCCTGCTTCTGCTGTGTTCACTTCAAACTACAGTGGTCATGGCGGGTGCCGACACTAATAAAATGACCTGTTCAGGTGGTTTAGAGGTGGGTTTAATGCAAGGATGCTCAAACGTGCACATATGTCCCCCTGGTTTCCCTCCTAGCCTCGGGCGTCACTCCTTTACGTCAGTCTCTTATGAGCCCAGAGATACAGGCTCCTCTGCTGCCCCCTGGTGGTGCTGGTAGGGCAGTGCAGCCTCCCCAGCCACTGCTTCACCTTGCTCAATTACTTGTGGCTCACAGTTCTGGCCAGACCTACTCTTGCCTCATTACCATCTTATCTTGATTCCAATGCACTAGATGGGCTGTACCCCGCCTATAGCGCAGCAAGTGCATCACGGGTTCTAGTCCAGACAGGAAACGGCCCTCTGCTGCTGTTTGAATTATAAAATACAGCAATGATCAGTAGGACGCGCATGCCTCCGGGCCCCGGTGCTACTACACCTGTTGCATCAATGGAAGCCATGCCCCTGATTGCACCTGTCGTGTAGTGGCAGAGAACAAACTTGCAGGTGGATGTTCCCTGGTTTCCCTCGCATCAAGAAGAGAACACCTCCTCCTGAACAGGGGTGTAGCTCCTTATTTACTTATGCATTTTTATATATAGCTTTACCCAGAGGTTTCAGAGCGCTTTACAATAGAACAAAGTAAATTACATAGGGAATGAGAGTAGAATGGAAGTAGGAAAAAGTACTCGTGGTAGAAAGTATATATTAACAAGTTACAGATAAATTCACAATTATATAAAAATGAAAGGTGGGACAATTAAGGCAATATAAGTTCAGAATACATATTTGCAAAATTGAGCTCTCCTGAGGGTCTTGTGGCAATCAGGGTCATGATCTGGGTTGAGGTGAATTATTCATAGAAGTGTCTTTGGAAGAGAAGAGTTTTAAAATCTGTTTTGAAAATCCAGAAAGAGGCGGTGGTCTGAAAGATTGAAGGTAGGGAGTTCCAAATTCTAGTCGCATTACCAGAAAAGGATTGTGCCATAAGTCTCTGCCATTTGAATGTAGGAGGTTCGAACAATACATTTTCAGCATTACATGATGGTCTTAGCTCCTTTTTGTGCAGCAGGTGCAGTGGCACTGGAGCCCACTGAGCCGTAGTTATTGCTGTGTTTCAAAGCTCAAACAGCGGCCAGCGGACCCATTCCCTTCCTTGCACCAGGACCCCTTGACACATTGGCTACACCACTGCCCCGGAAGTACTCCAGTGATTGGTACTGTTTCTGCACTATTGTTCCTATTGTTTGTGTCTCTGTTCTCACGGAGGAGAGAAAAACTAGCCATGTCCACCGCTTTTGCACGATACCGATAATAACAGCGCTCCCACTGGCAGGTCCCCCCCCAGGTGGGGGCTGACCACAGACATGCATGGCCTATGACTTTCTTCTAAGGCACCAATGTGACTTCTGAAAAACAAGCCTGAGGCTCTCGGTGAAAACCACGTGACTTATGATGCACAAGTCACCACCTTGAAAAAATATGGGTGGTCCTGTGATAAATGACTCAACAAGGCTTAGGGGCCGATTCACAGAACTAACTTAAGACAAAATCCTAAACTAACTACTTTTGGTATTCACAGAAGTTAGGATTTTGTCTTAAGTTTGTCTTGAGACAAACTTAAGACAGACTTAAGACAGACTTAAGACAAATTTAAGACAGACTTAAGACAGACTTAAGACAAACTTAAGACAAAATCCTAACTTCTGTGAATACCAAAAGTAGTAAGTTTAGGATTTTGTCTCAAGTTAGTTCTGTGAATCGGGCCCTAAGTCTTTGGCCTTCTGGCCCATGATCTCCTCTGGTCTGGTCCATGAGGGCACATAACAAATTCCTATGGCATAATCTTGCCACCCATGCTGGGGATGGCAGAGCAAGAGGCCTGCATGGCTGAGCCACAGGCAGCAACTGTGACCATCGTTATCTGCATCCCACAGACCAGCTCAGAACTAAGAGTTTTCCCACATTTCCACTCATGCACCAGCGTACACACAGGGCCTGCCAATCGCACACGAATACAGCACCCATCAGCTCTTGCACTCCTCTTCCCTCCTGTAAAAGGCACCATGATAGCATCTACCCAGGCCTCCAAGACATGGGTTTCAGTAGGTTCATCTACCTCCATGTGCACACTGACCATGCCTGCAGGAGAGGTACACCTCAGTTAACCTTGGAGACATCTTGATATGCAACATGTAACTCATGCTATGGCACAGTAATAGGACTGTGGATGTAAAATACAACTACCTGTGAATACAAACAAACATCTGCAAACTCAATGGACCTGACTGCCTTTAATGTACTAAGGCTCGTGTGGATTAATAACCAAATATATGATATACAAAACACAATGGCAATAAAGAAAGGGTTAAACGTGACGTCAGAAAGAAAAGTTAACCATACACATTAGAAACTTGGTAAAAAAACATTGTTCTTTATATTTACAATGAAAACGTTTTTTTTTTTAAAAATCTCACAATATACATTCTAAACAAAATAGCAGTCTTGATAAACAATTCTGAAAAGTGTCCCAGTGAAAAAAAAGTGATTAAACCTAAACTAAACAAGTGACATTAAAGTGCAACATAAAAGGTTTCAATTATTCATTCTGGAGGTGATCATAGAGAATGATAAAATGTAATTATCAACACTTAATCATCGTGAGTGTCGAATAATGATTCGCCTCTTATTTCTCGTCAACGATGTTTCGACCCTATTTGAAGTAAAGGGTCTCTTCAGGACAGTATAATATAGGGACACCTAAAAATTAAATAAAAAAACCATCAGTATGAGGTATTCTTTAGAGAAGACGATAATAATCACTATTATTGAGCCTTTCTACCTGAACGGCGGTGGTGCTGCCTGATGTATAAAAATGGTGTCACCGTGTAGGATGTGAAACAAAATTACTCACAAGGTACCCAGCCGGGTGCTATAGATGTAAAATTGAAGAGTAATTAATGGTCACGATAAATTATGGGAATGCACAATATTCACTGTGAGAGTCAACTCAGAAGAAGACAATTGCCCAATCGATGTTTGTCTTCAGCTTGCAACCTGATGGGTAATTCTTAGTGTGAGGATATAGTCAAAATGAGCGAGCCGTGTACTGGATCTCGCCGGTCTCGAGGGTTTCGATAAACTGTGGCCAAATTAAAAAGAATAGAAAGCCTCTTATAAAGGTTTTCCTTATATCTCTCCCAAATATTTCTCAGGGTTAGAGGAAAACATTCCTACCTCTCTCGGAGTAGTAGGGATATCTAAGTATACCGCCTCGCGCTACAGCGGAAGAACGTCGTTCAATCCGTGTGGTACAGTCACAGTGAGTGGTGAAAGAAAATCAGTCTTTAAGGATGATTGGATACGGAGCAGCGAATCAAAACGTCTCATTTACGTTGCAGAAACAGAAAGAGCGTTGGTGTCGCTAAGCAACTTGACGCTTCTCACTTAGGTGCAAGCAAGTAAAATGTGGGCAAGTAATTGTCAATAAAGTTCCAGTAACTTCGTGACTAATCTTCGCAATACTTCCTTTCTAATATATGGGGACACTATGATATTATTTAAAAAGGCACGTAGTCGGCTCTATGTTGAAATGTGGTCAACTCTATGTTGAAATGTGAAATAAAGAATTAATACATGCAATGAACGAGATTTAAAGACAATACCCCATGGTGTGTCAATCATATTATATACAAAGAAATACTGTCATTTCCTTCCAATACAAATCATTTGGTCAAAACCACCTATTAATTACACAGCTAATCATTACATTTCCTTGGTAATTACATATTAGTGTAAACTAAACACATATAACATTTATTCTCAGAAGGCAATGTTGCAACTTGTCACAACAGAATGAATTGTTTACGATATTAATTAATGTATAGATACAGATGTACCCTCTTTTATCTGCACACTCAGTTTAGACAACAGATTCTGATTACACATTGTATCTTGCCAGGTATTGATAAACCAAACAGAGTACTATCTGAGCAGGACACCCTCAAAAACAATACATTTAGCTGAAAAGGACAGAGTATATAAGAACAAAGTGGACCGAAAAATCATTCAAGTAAGGGTGGTAACAAACCCACGCCATTCCTCAGCTGAATTCAACCCTTATGTGACCGAGTTAGTACGTTCGATCCAGTGGCATTCTAATCTCTGAAGTGTCTGTGATAGCTCTCCGCCTCTAATAGAAGCAACCACTTTATCTATCACTTGCCAGCGAATATCATTTGCTGTATGCCCTTTCTCTAGGAAATGGTTGACCAAAGGAGCGTTAGGGACCAAATTTCTAATCCTACTTCGATGCTGTCCAATCCGAGCTTTAACTGTTTGTTGGGTTTGTCCAATGTAAGGTAGTCCACACGGACACAGTATACTATAAACTACATTTTTAGTGTTGCAGTTTGCAAAAAAATTCAGTTGCTGATCGACATTGCCATGTTCAAATTTTTTTGTGTTAACCGTAAATTCACAAGCAACACAGTTGCCACATTTATAATGCCCTTTTAGATCTGGTAATCCCCAGGCTGACTGCAGTGATCTCGTTGTTTGTAATGGATTTTCCATTGATGATCTAATAAGATGGTCTTTTATATTCTTGCCTCTTTTAAAGGCAAACATCGGAACATCGATGCTGGAATCTATACTTTTGATAATATGCCAATTTTTTGTGATTAACTTCCGGATTTGATTCGTGTGTATGCCAAAGGTGGTGACACAAATGAGTTTGTTTACTTTAGATTTTTCTTTTGGAATAAGTAGTGTTTCTCTAGGGCAGAACCAAGCTCTTTTAAGAGAATTTTTTACTAATTTCTTTGGATATCCCCTAGTTAACAGTTTATCTCGCAAAACATTCGCCTCCCTCATGTAATCTTCTTTTTTAGTGCAATTGCGACGTAGTCGCAAAAATTGTCCGTGGGGTAAGCCATCTCTTAATGCACGCGAGTGATGACTGTTGTAGGCAAGTAGCGTGTTACCTTCCGTAGGTTTTCTATGTAATGAAGTGTACAATTTCCCATCTTCGTGCAATATATTTAAATCTAGGAAGACAATACTAGATTTCTGTATAGTAGATGTAAACTTCAAATGTTGTTGGACTGTATTTAAATACAGAACAAAATCGTTGAACTCTGAAATAGTGTCTGACCAAATCAAAAAAATATCGTCTATATACCTTTTCCAACAGGTGATCTTGGAATGGTATATATTGCTATCATTAAGGACAAACTTGTGTTCTAGGTGATCCATATAAATATTGGCTAAATTTGGAGCAAAAATTGCTCCCATACTCGTACCGGAGCACTGTTGATAGTATTCACCATTGGACACAAAATAGTTGTATGTCAATGCAATCTGCAGAAGTGCGATAATAAAGGAGGTGGGAACTCGATCAGGTTTAGGTCTAGTATCTAGTAAATCCTGAATCACTTGTATACACTCTTGTTGTGGTATATTCGTATACAATGAAGTGATGTCCAGAGTAGCTAGCCAATTCTTTGTGATGTCGTATGGTCTGTCTTCCAAAAGATTTATCATATGCATAGAATCTCTGACATAGGTCTCTTGTAAGAGGACGTAATCTTTAATAAAGAAATCTATGTATTTGCCGATGGGTTCAAGAATTGAACCACAACCCGACAATATAGGACGTCCTGGAGGATTGGTTGTACTCTTATGTATTTTCGGGAGAGTATACAAAACAGGAGTTCTTGGATAATCAATATTAAGATATTCAAATTCTTTTTTATTTACAGAACCTTGCTCCAAGCCATCTCTTGTTGTTTTTAATATCTCTTCTTTAATTCCAGCAAGTGGATTAGTCTCCAGTTTTTTGTAATGTTTTTCTTCTCCTATTTGTTTCCTAATTTCAATGTCATAGTCTTCTCTATTCTGAACAACAATCCCACCCCCTTTATCAGCAGGTTTCAATACAATCGAGTAGTCATTTTTTTGTGTCAACAAAGCTTTACGTTCATCCAAACTGATATTATATGGGATAAATTGATAATCCCTGACAAAATTACCTTCTCAAAGGTCAACAATTCTGGTGGCATCATGCCATTGCTTGGATAAAAAGTCGAAGGTGGTCTGAGTCCTGTTACAGAATCTTGCAGAGGATTATCTCTTCCCATGAAGAATATTTTCAGACGTATTTTAAGAAAAAACTGATACATCTCTGTTTTAAGATTAAAGAAGTTTGTGCGTTCAGTTATAACAAAGGATAGTCCCTTACTCAATAGAGAAATTTCAGAAGAGGATAGGAGGTGTTGGGACAGATTAAAAATAGGAATACTTTCAGTCTCTCTGTTAGCTTGACCTAATATGCTCGGGGTCCCCACTGATAGTATTTGTTTCGGGTTTGACGTTCCCCTGCATACTGATGCCATGTTCTCCCCCTCCCCCTCCTCTTGCCACCTCGGTCTAAAAAAGGCTGACCCGGGTGATTATCTATACGACTTGGACCAGGTTGTGTGTCAGAATCACTAGATCCTCCAGAGGACTCAGAGAAGGTAATTGGTTGATTCCTCTTGAATCTCCCCCAGGTATTCTGTCTATTCTGGGTACCAGTTGTGTTATAATAGTCCTCTCTTAAGTAAGGATAAGCCTTTTCCTTGGAAAAGCTTTTAATATCCTTTGATACTTTATCAGCCTTTTTCTTGATTTCAAATGAGTTAAAGTCCTCTATCGATTTATTGAGTTTATCTAGAAGTGTTTTAGTCTCTGCTATACTGTCATCGCTGAACTATTCTTTTTCCAATTCTTCAATTTCTTTCAGCTCTGCTTTGGCATGATCCAGTGCTGTCTCCACACCCAGCACCATCCAATGGCGCGAACAGGTTGTGGAAATACCACTAAATCGCCTTTAAATTTAGGATCGTCGCGGAAAATACCAGGAACGTTTCTAACCACCAATCCTTGAGGAATAATTCCTGCCTTCAAATATTCAGTTAGCATGCGTGCATGTAACTCTGT
The DNA here is from genome assembly GCF_964204655.1 of Triturus cristatus. Classification (NCBI taxonomy): domain Eukaryota; kingdom Metazoa; phylum Chordata; class Amphibia; order Caudata; family Salamandridae; genus Triturus; species Triturus cristatus. Next base: position 1,532,704,672 of record NC_140591.1, read on the forward strand.
TCTTACATGTTTTTTCTTTGCTTTTTCTATCTTCTCTAATAACAATTGGCATAGACTCACAGTAGAAGAGGATTGATTAGAAAATAAAGAAGGTCCACTTGTCAATTTTGCAATGTATTCTTCTGTGTATAGGGGAGCTTCTCTCTCTGACATCTTAACCCAAAACTAAAAAATATAAACCCTATGTATCATAGGGTATAGGGGAAAATCCTGTAAAAGGATAAAACCCTTGCGGTGCAGCCACCGCTCTAGATAATCTGAACAAGGATCAAGGGAACCCTACTCACATGGAGCCTGGGTATTAATTATAAAAATGAAACAGTGGCTCGTGTGGATTAATAACCAAATATATGATATACAAAACACAATGGCAATAAAGAAAGGGTTAAACGTGACGTCAGAAAGAAAAGTTAACCATACACATTGGAAACTTGGTAAAAAACATTGTTCTTTATATTTACAATGAAAAAGTTTTTTTGAAAAAAATCTCACAATATACATTCCAAATAAAATAGCAGTCTTGATAAACAATTCTGAAAAGTGTCCCAGTGAAAAAAAGTGATTAAACCTAAACTAAACAAGTGACATTAAAGTGCAACATAAAAGATTTCAATTATTCATTCTGGAGGTGATCATAGAGAATGATAAAATGTAATTATCAACACTTAATCATCGTGAGTGTCGAATAATGATTCGCCTCTTATTTCTCGTCAACGACGTTTCGACCCTATTTGAAGTAAAGGGTCTCTTCAGGACAGTATAATATAGGGACACCTAAAAATTAAATAAAAATACCATCAGTATGAGGTATTCTTTAGAGAAGACGATAATAAATCACTATTATTGAGCCTTTCTACCTGAACGGCGGTGGTGCTGCCTGATGTATAAAAATTGTGTCACCGTGTAGGATGTGAAACAAAATTACTCACAAGGTACCCAGCCGGGTGCTATAGATGTAAAATTGAAGAGTAATTAATGGTCACGATAAATTATGGGAATGCACAATATTCACTGTGAGAGTCAACTCAGAAGAAGACAATTGCCCAATCGATGTTTGTCTTCAGCTTGCAACCTGATGGGTAATTCTTAGCGTGAGGATATAGTCAAAATGAGCGAGCCGTGTACTGGATCTCGCCGGTCTCGAGGGTTTCGATAAACTGTGGCCAAATTAAAAAGAATAGAAAGCCTCTTATAAAGGTTTTCCTTATATCTCTTCCAAATAATTCTCAGGGTTAGAGGAAAACATTCCTACCTCTCTCGGAGTAGTTGGGATATCTAAGTATACTGCCTCGCGCTACAGCGGAAGAACGTTGTTCAATCCGTGTGGTACAGTCACAGTGAGTGGTGAAAGAAAATCAGTCTTTAAGGATGATTGGATACGGAGCAGCGAATCAAAACGTCTCATTTACGTTGCAGAAACGGAAAGAGCGTTGGTGTCGCTAAGCAACTTGACGCTTCTCACTTAGGTGCAAGCAAGTAAAATGTGGGCAAGTGATTGTCAATAAAGTTCCAGTAACTTCGTGACTAATCTTCGCAATACTTCCTTCCTAATATATGGGGACACTATGATATTATTTAAAAAGGCACGTAGTCGGCTCTATGTTGAAATGTGGTCGACTCTATGTTGAAATGTGAAATAAAGAATAAATACATGCAATGAACGAGATTTAAAGACAATACCCCATGGTGTGTCAATCATATTATATACAAAGAAATACTGTCATTTCCTTCCAATACAAATCATTTGGTCAAAACCACCTATTAATTACACAGCTAATCATTACATTTACTTGGTAATTACATATTAGTGTAAACTAAACACATATAACATTTATTCTCAGAAGGCAATGTTGCAACTTGTCACAACAGAATTAATTGTTTACGATATTAATTAATGTATAGATACAGATGTACCCTCTTTTATCTGCACACTCAGTTTAGACAACAGATTCTGATTACACATTGTATCTTGCCAGGTATTGATGAATCAAACAGAGTACTATCTGAGCAAGACACCCTCAAAAACAATACATTTAGCTGAAAAGGACAGAGTATATAAGAACAAAGTGGACCGAAAAATCATTCAAGTAAGGGTGGTAACAAACCCACGCCATTCCTCAGCTGAATTCAACCCTTGTGTGATCGAGTTAGTAAGTCCGATCCAGCGGCATTCTAATCTCTGAGGTGTCCGTGATAGCTCTCCGCCTCTATTAGAAGCAACCACTTTATCTATCACTTGCCAGCGAATATCATTTGCTGTATGCTCTTTCTCTAGGAAATGGTTGACCAAAGGAGCGTTAGGGACCAAATTTCTAATCCTACTTCGATGCTGTCCAATCCGAGCTTCAACTGTTTGTTGGGTTTGTCCAATGTAAGGTAGTCCACACGGACACAGTATACAATAAAGTACATTGTTAGTGTTGCAGTTTGCAAAAAAATTCAGGTGCTGATCGACATTGCCATGTTCAAATTTTTTTGTGTTAACCGTAAATTCACAAGCAACACAGTTGCCACATTTATAATGCCCTTTTAGATCTGGTAATCCCCAGGCTGACTGCAGTGATCTCGTTGTTTGCAATGGATTTTCCATTGATGATCTAATAAGATGGTCTTTTATATTCTTGCCTCTTTTAAAGGCAAACATCGGAACATCGATGCTGGAATCTATACTTTTGATAATATGCCGATTTTTTGTGATTAACTTCCGGATTTGGTTCATGTGTATGCCAAAGGTGGTGACACAAATGAGTTTGTTTACTTTAGATTTTTCTTTTGGAATAAGTAGTGTTTCTCTAGGGCAGAACCAAGCTCTTTTAAGATAATTTTTTATTAACTTCTTTGGATATCCCCTAGTTAACAGTTTATCTCGCAAAACATTCGCCTCCCTCATGTAATCTTCTTTTTTAGTGCAATTGCGACGTAGTCGCAAAAATTGTCCGTGGGGTAAGCCATCTCTTAATGCACGCGAGTGATGACTGTTGTAGGCAAGTAGCGTGTTACGTTCCGTAGGTTTTCTATGTAATGAAGTGTACAATTTCCCATCTTCGTGTAATATATTTAAATCTAGGAACTTAAGACAAAATCCTAACTTCTGTGAATACCAAAAGAAGTAAGTTTAGGATTTTGTCTTAAGTTAGTTCTGTGAATCGGGCCCTAAGTCTTTGGCCTTCTGGCCCATGATCTCCTCTGGTCTGGTCCATGAGGGCACATAACAAATTCCTATGGCATAATCTTGCCACCCATGCTGGGGATGGCAGAGCAAGAGGCCTGCATGGCTGAGCCACAGGCAGCAACTGTAACCATCGTTATCTGCATCCCACAGACCAGCTCAGAACTAAGAGTTTTCACACAATTCCACTCATGCACCAGCGTACACACAGGGCCTGCCAATCGCACACGAATACAGCACCCATCAGCTCTTGCACTCCTCTTCCCTCCTGTAAAAGGCACCATGATAGCATCTACCCAGGCTTCCGAGACCTGGCTTTCAGTAGGTTCATCTACCTCCATGTGCACACTGACCATGCCTGCAGGAGAGGGACACCTCAGTTAACCTTGGAGACATCTTGATATGCAACATGTAACTCATGCTATGGCACAGTAATAGGACTGTGGATGTAAAATACAACTACCTGTGAATACAAACAAACATCTGCAAACTCAATGGACCTGACTACCTTTAATGTACTAAGGCATGCACAAATGTGGAAGAGGTGTGGCGCAGCGGCCAGGGCAACTGACTCCGGAACCCGGGGGCTCATGGTTCGATCCCCGGCGCCAGCGGCAGATTAGCCCAGCACGGTGTGACTCTGGGCAATAGCTCGCTTATTCTTCCCGATGGCCCCCAGCACCTTGACACTCGCCCTCAGCACCTTGACACTCGATCCCCGGTGGCAGATTAGCCCAGCACCGTGTGACTCTGGGCAATAGCTCGCTTATTCTTCCCGATGGCCCCCAGCACCTTGACACTCGCCCTCAGCACCTTGACACTCGATCCCCGGCGCCGGTGGCAAATTAGCCCAGCACCGTGTGACTCTGGGCAATAGCTCGCTTATTCTTCCCGACGGCCCCCAGCACCTTGACACCTTAGGGTAATTGCGCTTTCCAAATACTGGACGTTTACAAATGTGCACAGACTGATTGGGTTGCGTCCCCACGCAAGCTGCTAATATCTGTGCCTCCTATGAATCATTGCAGTGCTGCATGCCAGCAGCACCATAGCTTACGGAAAAAACATCCTTCAAGTATGGGAAATAGAGGTAGAAGACGGGCATCTGAGGCACACAAAAAACAGACTGCACCGCGGCGCAAAGTAGGACGTTTGTGCGTGCAGGTGTTTGCATGCGCTCGCACATTAAGGGCCCAGTATTGTGAGGGCCTGTTGTCCATTGGCCTGATTCACACAGATTTAGGCTTACTCTTGCATTCCAGGCGTGAGTCTTCAAGCTTAGAGATGACGACAGTGGGTGTGTGTCCAACACCAAAGTGTGAGGGTGACGCCCAAACTGTGGCTTGCTGCCCCGCTCACTCCTTGAAGCTTATTCTCATAACGCACCGAAAAACAGCCTGGTTGAGAGGAGTCAGCGGAGAGGGGTGAGTGGGCTGAGCGAGTGGAGCTCTGACCCTGCTGCTTCTTCTGGCTGCCAGCACAAATGCAGCTGGCGCCTTGGAAACAACTTTAATTGTGGGCATGTGAGGGCACACCATTAAAGTTCATTCTCTTACCCTCTCTTGCTGGAAATAAGTGCATTGTATCCTGCAGAGGATCATTTATCTTTAGCCTTTTGAGATGAATAAAATCAGGTCCAGGGTGGAGCACTTGTTGAGACTAGAGAAGGTGCAATGTTGTGGAAGGCTGTTAGGAAGAATTTGAGGATGGATGTGTGGAAGTCTTCCTCTTTTTCCAAGTAGGAGTTTACGTCTATCAAGAAAATCTGACCACAAGAGGAGGTGACTTGATGAATGCTTTAATCATGTAAAACATCATCAGAACTTCATTTGCTGCTGAGTGGGTGGTAAATAGGATATTCAGGCTCAGTGGTTTAGGTGGCGTGTTTGCACTCTGCATAGCGAGATATTTGAAAGAAGCGTCATTTTATGCATTTCTGAGTTTGTATTTAAAGGACTGCTTGAGGATGAAGGTAAATCTCATAAATTTCAGGTCTATTGAAGTGGAGGATGTTGTATCATAGTGGTAAGATGGTGGCCTGGAAGACCAGCAGAAGCAGGACTCGACTAGTGCAGTAGCATTGAGGTCAAAGTCTTGGATGAGGGCAGATAAGGGAGTTGTATTTGAGTCTGCAAACATACAGTTTTGAAGGGCAGCTTTGATGTCATGTGTAGGTGATGTGGCACTGGGTTGAGAGGCGGTGTTCTGCTTGGGTTTTCGGATCAGATAGAACCCGCTCATCAGAGCCTCACTAACCCAGCCAGAACGTTACCCCCTCCCTAGAACCTATTTACAATCCTACAACCACATATATCTATCACCTAAGGACAGGGGATTCCTACCATGCATACCAAGATCTAAGTGGCGGCCTCGCAGTCCCATACGAACCCAGACCTCTCTGCCCATACGACAGTATCACAAGTGGCGGCCTCGCGGTCCCATACGAACCCAGACCTCTCTACCCAGACGGCAGTCTCAGCACAATCGGCGGCCTCGCGATCCCATACGGATCCAGACCTCTCTGCCCATACGACAGTATCACAAGTGGCGGCCTCGCGGTCCCATACGAACCCAGACCTCTCTACCCAGACGGCAGTATCAGCACAATCGGCGGCCTCGCGATCCCATACGGATCCAGACCTCTCTGCCCATACGACAGTATCACAAGTGGCGGCCTCGCGGTCCCATACGAACCCAGACCTATCTACCCAGACGGCAGTATCAGCACAATCGGCGGCCTCGCGATCCCATACGGATCCAGACCTCTCTGCCCATACGACAGTATCACAAGTGGCGGCCTCGCGGTCCCATATGAACCCAGACCTCTCTACCCAGACGGCAGTATCAGCACAATCGGCGGCCTCGCGATCCCATACGGATCCAGACCTCTCTGCCCATACGACAGTATCACAAGTGGCGGCCTCGCGGTCCCATACGAACCCAGACCTCTCTACCTAGACGGCAGTCTCATACGACAGTTCATCCTATGATCACCATAACATACAAAAAGGGAATCAGTCTCACTATTCATCAGATCACACAAGGATTGCCAGTTCGGGCATAGCCTGTTCTCAGGTTTGAGGGGCTCCTCTTTCCCTTATTCAGTTACCACTTACCTGATCAGGGTTAACATCTGTTCATGTAGCCGCAGCTGACTAGAAGAATAGGCTACCCTCTTACACAAGAACACACAGCATATGTTGATTCACTACAAACTGGATACTTTATTACTCATTACACATACAATCACATAGCATTACAATATAACACATAACCTGCAAAGAAAAGTGAAAGATTAAGTTGTACACTCTAATAAGAAAGGGTCGACATCACCTTAGTAGTATGTAGCCTGCACTCAGTGGTCATCTAGGCTCCCTTCTCATCTGTGCCTCGGCTCGCCTGGAATCACCCTTCTCCGAGTCACTGGGACCTCTTCCTTATCGGCTACTCTCTCCTCTCTGGTTATTCTGTTAGGAAAGCATCTGTCTCTCAGTTCTTCTCCGCCTTCAAGATGGCGTCTGTCTTCCCTGGAATAAGTAGTAGCTCTACTACTAACGGCTAGATGCCGCCTACGGACTGAACCTGTAACTGCCTCAGACTTTCACTAATATAGAGGTGCATTTCCTCATGGAAAATTCCGGCCCGTAACCTGCCGCCCACCAAATTCTTGTACCTCCCCGTACCAAGGACACGTTCCCAGCCGGCCGGCCTGATGTAGTGTCTTCGGCATGAAGAAAAAATACAATCCTTCGATAAGGGCCGGCCTGAACCGGTTCTCTCCAAGCGAATAACACCTCATAACTAAAACATTGCATGTGACCTAGAAGAATCCCAAGCTGCCGGAGCAGAAAGAAAGATGGAGTCTCTCCCGTTTGAGGCCTACCAGGCCGCAATTCAGCACGGCTCCATGAAATACCCTCACTACAGGACAGGTTATCCCTAAGACTAACGAATCTATCCCCTAGGCTATATGTGCAAGCCCTGATCTATGGGGAAGAGCACAGAATCATGTCGAAGTGCCTAGTAAATAGGCTCCATCCACTACTCTAACCCTTAGGCTTGAATGGTAAGAGACTGAAGTCACATTCAATCACTTGTTAACACAAGAAGGCCAGGAAAATCGAGCAGAACATTTCACCCTTGACTTCAGTCTATTATACATTCATTAAACAGGACTAACATCTGTGGAAGAATAATATGAAACAAAACTAACTGATCTATGTCTATTACCAAGTGTGCAGAATTGAAGTAGTGAAGGAATACACTGAATAAAGCAACAGATGGAAATCAAAATGCCGATAGTAATCAGAATACCTCCTAATATTTGACGTAACATATGTAAATCAGGTAACCAATTAAAGAGCCAGTCAAACCAGCCCTGGTCAATGTGTTTTCTAACTTCTTCTGTCAAGTCATGTAGCTTATTAATGTGAGCTCGAATGGAATGTGTATGATCAGACAAGTTAAAACAACAAAGACCCTCAAAATCAGAACAATCGTGTCCATGTTTAAGCAAAAGATAATCAATGGCCGCTCGATTTTGCAAGATAGCCCTTCGTTCACCCTGGGCGTCTAATAGCATGTCCGACAGGACTGTAGAAGTATTATTAATGGATTTCACCATCCAGCAGGCCATTTTCTCAATAGATTTTGCATTATAAACTGCCAAAGCAGGAACACCAATAATTGAAATAGCCAGGCTAAGGTATTCGGACTTAGAATATAAATGCAAAGATGAGTCACAATCCTCCTGTAACCTCACTGTATCTCGAATCACACGAGAGTTGGCATTCGGATGTGATGAAAACATCAATAAACTCAATCTAGTAATGGCACAAGGGCCTCCAGAAATATTTGCGGGGACATATGGCCAGGAAGTATTACCACATGAGAAAAGCCATCCGGCAGGTAGTAACATCGTGCGATAATGACTGGGGGCAACTACCATACTCTTGCAAGTCATGTTATTCTGAACAGAAGTACATATTTTCGGTGTCCTTTGAAAGCACAAGGTCCGTTCATGAGTGGTGAATGAGGTGGCACCTTTCAATTTTAAACGGATACATTCCGAAATTGCACTAGGATTACACGTAAGGAAGAAACACAAATCACCTTGTGTGATATTATAAGTAACTATTTGGGACTGGATGGGGGGTAGCGGATCTGACAGTTCAGTACACAAGGGGCAATACTGATGGGTAGCAAAATCGCCCAGAAGAACATTGGGGCGAGCGGTTGATATATTGAAAATATGACTCAAAGTCTCCAACGATGCAGGGACAGCAACCAAACAAGTTGCCAAAATGTCGTTTACTGATCTCATCGGTGTCAAGCAGAAATGAGGGGCGCTAGTCACCCGTTTCGCTAGTGAAGTCCAAAAGTTCGATGACGAATCCCACGCAGCAAAGGAACGCGACACTCGGGTTTTCAACTCATCCCGGGTTGATGGGATCCCTCCTCTCTCGTCGCACCAGCCCGAAAACAGTCCGACGCCGACACATCCTGCAGCAACAGTCCAAAGAATGATCTGAAAGAGAATCAAATACAGGCATTATTCATTCTCGTAAGTAACATTTGTCAGCCGGGACTGCTTCCCAGCTATCTTTCCCTGGTCTCATAACTAAAATAGTATTATCTTGACCGGTTGCAATGACCTCTGCTTGTTCAGGGGGATTCTTAGGCGACTGCACCCAAACTCTGGCCCCAGGATTGTCGGTGGAGCCAAAACCTTTCTGGCCTCGTACAGTTAGCAACGTTGGGGCAGTGCCTTTTACCATCTCACCACTGAAGACAGGCATTATTAGCAATTGAGCCACTCGGTCAGTTTTATGTATCAGTAGGTCAACCTCACTGCTATTCAGCAGGAGCACCTTAATCTCTCCCTGATAATCACTATCAATGATTCCTCCAAGCACCTGAATGCCTTTTACAGCCAGCCCCGATCTAGGGGCAATTAATCCGAAATTTCTAGGTGGTATCTGAACACCAACACCTGTCTCAATGATGACTCGATCTTTACTTTTTAGAATGATGTCACCCATGGCATGCAAGTCTAAACCTGCCGACCCTGGGGTCGCTCTGCATGGAGCCAAAGCTCCGGGAGTAATCTCCCAGTACATCACAGTCTCTCTGATCTTGTTAGGTTTAGCATCAACATTCGGAGGAAACAAACGCATAAGTGGGGATACAGCATTTAGAAAAGGACGATTATTCAAAATCAATAGCGCTTGAGGCACAAAATCTCGCCAATTCTTATACTTGTCATCTGTTAATTTGCGAAGTTGGTCTTTTAGCAGGCCATTCAACCTCTCCACAAGACCCGAGGCCTGTGGATAATAAGGTATATGAAATACCCATTCAATATTGTTTTCCACACAGAATTCCTGTACCAATCTTCCACGAAAATGGGATGCATTATCAGATTGAATTTGGAATGGCACACCATAATACATCATAATCAATTCCAATGTTTTAATAGTATTCAATTGGGTAGCTCGCTTACAGGGAAGGGCCACCAACAGGCCACTGTATGTATCAACAATGGTGCAAACATATTGACAATTCCTACTCATAGGAAGTGGACCAATGTAATCAATCTGCCAAATTTGAGCGGGCAATTTCCCGCGATGTAAATGACCTTTAACAATTTGGGGCACTTTGCGCTGCCTGATATGCTGACAAATGGGACAATGTAGAATAACATTTTTAATTAAATCTAGGGGAATATAAATTCCTCGATCAGCAGCCCACCTGCTAGTGGCTTTCTCTCCAAAGTGTCCTGCTTTCTGGTGGGCCCATTTCGCCAATCCCGCAATATCAGAATCTTGCGTGTCCACCACTGCCTCAGCAATTTTAGATTTCTCATCTGCAATATTATGAAAGAATTTGTCAAGAGAGTCTATCGGGGTATGAGCATCCACATGGAAGATTGTAACAGTACTCTGTGGGAGCATTTCCCAAATCTCCTGCCATAATTCTTTTCCCCATAATTCCTTGGAATGAATTTTCCAACTATGGGAATGCCAAGTCGGTAACCAAACTGCCAGTCCATTGGCAGTAGACCAAGAATCGGTAAAAATATGACATGTGCCAGGTAACTCTTGTTTCAGAACTTGATAAACAGCATAGAGTTCAGCAAATTGACTGCTCTTACCCTCACCAGTTGTACTCAGCAATTTTTGTGTGATCGGATTATAGGACACTGCTTTCCAATGCCGTTTCGTCCCTATGAACCTTGCTGAACCATCCGTAAACCAGACATGGTTTCTATCCTCTGCAGACAAATCATCAAAAGGTTTACCCCACTTAACAGGAGACTCCTGTACTAAGGGTACGGAACATTCATTTTCAGTTTCAGCTGATGGCGCCCGTGCCACCTGCTCATGCAAAGATGCAACTCCTTTTTGTCCCACACGTGCCCTGTCTTGTATATACCATTTCCATTTAATCACACTCGCCTCTTGAGCGTGTCCAATTCGGTGAGTTTTCGGCGAACTCATAACCCACTGCATGATAGGAATTTCAGGTCGCAAAACTATATCATGTCCCAAAGTCAATTGCTCGGTATCCACCAGAGCCCAATAACATGCAAGTAGCTGTTTCTCAAAAGGTGTATAACGCTCACCAGCATCAGGTAACTTTTTGGTCCAGAAACCTAACGGTACTCTACTCTTACCTTGTTTCTGCCACAAACTCCAATTCGCATAAAGGCCTTGTACAGACACATTCAAATCCACATCACCATCACATACAGGCCACAAATCCAGAGCATGCTGAATTGCTTCTTTTGCCAGACTGAACGCATCTTGCTGTGGTTTACCCCATTCAAATGCATTCTTGTTACGAGTGACCTGGTACAAAGGGGCCAATATTTGACTCAAATGAGGAATATGCTGGCGCCAAAATCCAAACAAACCAATGAAGCTTTGGGCTTCTTTCCTATTTCTCGGAACTGCAAAATCAAGAATCTTCTGTTTAACCTGAGGGATCACTTCTCGGTGCCCTTCATGCCAATTAATACCCAAAAATTTTACAGCCTGGGACGGACCTTGTAATTTATCCGGGTTGATTTCCCAACCTTTCTCACGCAAGCACTCAATGACTCTATCCAATTGGGTCTGAACATCCTCTTGTGATTCACCTTGGATCAAAATATCATCAATATAGTGACATATCTGAATTTGTGGATGAACTGGTACCTCAGCCAGATGTTCTGCCACCAGCCGGTGACATATCGTAGGACTATGCACATAGCCCTGAGGAAGACTTCTAAACGTCATTTGACGCCCGTTCCACGTAAAACTGAATTGTTCCTGACACTCAGGGGCAATCGGAATCGAAAAGAAAGCATTAGCAATATCAATGGACGCATACCATGTACCTGGATGTTTTTGGATTCTTTCAATTAGGGTAATAACATCCGGTACTGCAACAGTCAAAGGGGGTGTATGTCTATTCAATTCTCGATAATCAATAGTCATGCGCCAAGAATTATCACTCTTACGTACAGGCCAAACAGGATTATTCCAAGCAGAAGTAACTGGGGTTATAACTCCTGCATCCACCAACTCCTGAATAGTGGTACTTATCTCTTCATGACCACCTGGAATACGATACTGCTTCTGACGAACCACTTTTGTCGCCTGAGGAACTTTTATGGGGGGCATTCTTAAACGACCAACCCGTACAGGCCTGGACGATATATAATGTTTAGTTCCAAATTGGTAACATCCATCATCTAAGTGCAAAGTCATTCCTTTCAAAATATCAATTCCAATTATGAATTCTAAGAGTGGCACCACTAATACAGAGTATTCTTTTCTAGGAATTCTACCTATTCTCATTTCAAGTAAGGTTTGAACTGCGGGAGTTTCCTTTCCACCTAATCCGGTAATTGTAAAAGGCTGACCTTTAAACTTCTTTGATTTTCCATGAATAAGAGTGGCCTCCGCTCCTGTATCTACCAATGCTCGGGCCCTTTGGATATTACGATGTCTCCAATAAATATCAATATCTACATAGGGTCTATTATCTCTGTGAGCCCATCTGTGTACTGGAGCTTGACCTATTTCCTAGTCCTTTTTATTGTGTTCTGTGTACCAGGATAAATCAGGATAAAGACTCTCACGGTTCCTAGGTATCGATACCTCCTGTTCATATCCATCTCCATTACGAAATGGATTACTGTTCCCTGCATTGTACTGCGGGTTTCGATCGGCCAATATGTGTCGATCCTCTCTCCTTCTCAACTCAGGGGATTGATCCCTATCATCTCTACGTCTGCTGTTAACATAATCATCTCTCCCCCTCTCTCTTTCCCCCTCTCTCTCCCTGTCTCTCTCACGACGGGGGGACAAATCACACGCATAACGTCGATCATCACGACGATCAGAGCGCCCACGGCGGTCGTCATCGCCGCTACCATCAGAAAAACCACGATCACACTCAGTTGTCCGAACACGCCGGGCACCCTCCTTTCGATCCAAGCCACGTTTGCGAAACATTTCCCACAAACGAGAAGTAGTCTCACCATCAATGTCCTCCTTACGCACACCATCAGCCAGAAGAGCAAGAAACATATCACGTCTAGTAAATTTATTTTCACCAGGAGTACGAGTGTCAGGCCGGGACTGCCGTTCAGGTTTAAACCACTCACCCAACTCACCGAGTTGGCGTACCGATTCCAGCACCACAGATAACATGTTACCAGTCTGATTAATCAATAAAGTCATCATGACCTGCTTATAAGCAACAGGGGAAGAACGAATAATACGATTCCGCACAGAAGATGTTAAGAAAGCATCAAGCAACCGGTCAGCAGTATTCAGAAAAATTGCAGTTTTCATCACCTCCTCTTTGAGACGTTGTGCAGCATCGCGCAAAGTATACCACGGTTTGTCATTCACAGGCCAGTCAGACTCAGTAGGATATTTTTGATTACAACCCTCAGTCGCCAATTGAAGCAAAGAAATTTGACCACCACCATTAAAGTTACGAAAATGATCCTGTACAGTAGAATCCGAACTCAAGGAACAAAACTTCAAACAATCGCCAGCATCCAACATAATGCCAGCAGCGCCCAGTTCATAAAGGCGCACCATCCATGTGAGCAAGGGCTCACCAACTCGCTGTCGAAATCGCTGCAAAATATCACTAATTTCTTGTTGAGTAAAATCCTCCAAAGAGTCTAAAGCAATACCATTCGGAGCACCGGGAGCCTGCTGCACCTTCCGTCGAAAAACTGGATGCGCCGAGACCGCGGAATGAGCATCACAAGGAGCTCGACCAGTACACGTAGCGACCCCGCTCGAAGGACGAGCGCAATCACGGGGTGCACCATCAGAGGCGCAAGAAGCAGATTTACAAGCACGGCCGGAGCGAGAGGACTCGCGCTTGGCAGACTCCTCACCCGAGGAAGGAGAATCACTCGAGTTCCAGATATTACCATCCCATTCATCAGGATTCCAATCCAGTACGGCTTTCGCCACGACCAGACGCACCTTCCGCGTCGAAACCCGACCACGCCGATTCTTGTATTTATAACGAGCAATTCGCACAGCCGCTCTCTCGGCAATAGTTTGGTACGTCTCAAGCTTGTCAGCAAGCAACTTATTTTGACACCGTAACAAAGTATGAGCATTCTGAATCTCAACAAAGTTCGCTTCCAAATCCTTATGCAAGTTCTGCAACTTCAACAACCTCTCATGGAGAAGCCTGTACGCAGACAGAACAATCCAACCTCTGCGCCCTAAAACGGGAAGCTCATCACCCTTAGATACCGGCGCCTTCTGTAAGCAAGTAATCACATTAGCCGGCTCCGCCAGCTCCAAAAAAGAATTCCAATTCTCACTCAAACCAGTAGAATCAGCCCACTCACGGGCTAAGGCTTCATAAGGCGTTGAATCCCAACCGGGAATATCAACGGGCAACTTAAAAGTAGATTTCGACTTTCTAGAAAACATTTTTGAAAAGAAAGAAAAAGAGAAAAAGAAAAAGAAGAAAGAGAAAAGAAAATTATACGCAGGTAGATACAAATAATATACAAACAAAACCACGCACGCGCCAAAGGCAAACACAATACAACCACAACGCACACAGGTTTCGTAAACGGTTTGTGACGCCAAATGTTCTGCTTGGGTTTTCGGATCAGATAGAACCCGCTCATCAGAGCCTCACTAACCCAGCCAGAACGTTACCCCCTCCCTAGAACCTATTTACAATCCTACAACCACATATATCTATCACCTAAGGACAGGGGATTCCTACCATGCATACCAAGATCTAAGTGGCGGCCTCGCGGTCCCATACGAACCCAGACCTCTCTGCCCATACGACAGTCTCACAAGTGGCGGCCTCGCGGTCCCATACGAACCCAGACCTCTCTACCCAGACGGCAGTCTCAGCACAATCGGCGGCCTCGCGATCCCATACGGATCCAGACCTCTCTGCCCATACGACAGTATCACAAGTGGCGGCCTCGCGGTCCCATACGAACCCAGACCTCTCTACCCAGACGGCAGTATCAGCACAATCGGCGGCCTCGCGATCCCATACGGATCCAGACCTCTCTGCCCATACGACAGTATCGCAAGTGGCGGCCTCGCGGTCCCATACGAACCCAGACCTCTCTACCCAGACGGCAGTATCAGCACAATCGGCGGCCTCGCGATCCCATACGGATCCAGACCTCTCTGCCCATACGACAGTATCACAAGTGGCGGCCTCGCGGTCCCATACGAACCCAGACCTCTCTACCCAGACGGCAGTATCAGCACAATCGGCGGCCTCGCGATCCCATACGGATCCAGACCTCTCTGCCCATACGACAGTATCACAAGTGGCGGCCTCGCGGTCCCATACGAACCCAGACCTCTCTACCTAGACGGCAGTCTCATACGACAGTTCATCCTATGATCACCATAACATACAAAAAGGGAATCAGTCTCACTATTCATCAGATCACACAAGGATTGCCAGTTCGGGCATAGCCTGTTCTCAGGTTTGAGGGGCTCCTCTTTCCCTTATTCAGTTACCACTTACCTGATCAGGGTTAACATCTGTTCATGTAGCCGCAGCTGACTAGAAGAATAGGCTACCCTCTTATACAAGAACACACAGCATATGTTGATTCACTACAAACTGGATACTTTATTACTCATTACACATACAATCACATAACATTACAATATAACACATAACCTGCAAAGAAAAGTGAAAGATTAAGTTGTACACTCTAATAAGAAAGGGTCGACATCACCTTAGTAGTATGTAGCCTGCACTCAGTGGTCATCTAGGCTCCCTTCTCGTCTGTGCCTCGGCTCGCCTGGAATCACCCTTCTCCGAGTCACTGGGACCTCTTCCTTATCGGCTACTCTCTCCTCTCTGGTTATTCTGTTAGGAAAGCATCTGTCTCTCAGTTCTTCTCCGCCTTCAAGATGGCGTCTGTCTTCCCTGGAATAAGTAGTAGCTCTACTACTAACGGCTAGATGCCGCCTACGGACTGAACCTGTAACTGCCTCAGACTTTCACTAATATAGAGGTGCATTTCCTCATGGAAAATTCCGGCCCGTAACCTGCCGCCCACCAAATTCTTGTACCTCCCCGTACCAAGGACACGTTCCCAGCCGGCCGGCCTGATGTAGTGTCTTCGGCATGAAGAAAAAATACAATCCTTCGATAAGGGCCGGCCTGAACCGGTTCTCTCCAAGCGAATAACACCTCATAACTAAAACATTGCATGTGACCTAGAAGAATCCCAAGCTGCCGGAGCAGAAAGAAAGATGGAGTCTCTCCCGTTTGAGGCCTACCAGGCTGCAATTCAGCACGGCTCCATGAAATACCCTCACTACAGGACAGGTTATCCCTAAGACTAACGAATCTATCCCCTAGGCTATATGTGCAAGCCCTGATCTATGGGGAAGAGCACAGAATCATGTCGAAGTGCCTAGTAAATAGGCTCCATCCACTACTCTAACCCTTAGGCTTGAATGGTAAGAGACTGAAGTCACATTCAATCACTTGTTAACACAAGAAGGCCAGGAAAATCGAGCAGAACAGGCGGTGATTTGTCTAAAGTTGCCTTAGCATAGATAGCTTTCTTTAGGATGTCTTCCTCTGGAGAGTGTGGTAATAGGATGTGTGGTGAGATTGATGCTCAAGGAGTATTCAGGTGTGTGGTTTACTGTAAAGGTGCATGAAGGAAGACGTGAAGTATTGGCGGTGGTGTTTGTGTTTTGGTGTCTTCAGAAGTAGGTGTAGTGGGTGAGGTGTAATGGGATGGACTTAAGAAAGCATTCCTTGAGAGAAGAGTGCTTGTAGACAGATGGCGAGTGCAGCCTGCAGACATTTTATCATCTCAAGCATGTAACCCAGCATTGGATTAATGTCAACCAGTTCATTTTGTGGAGTCAATAAGAGACTGGTGCTCTGGTCAGTGGTAGGTGGCTGTAATGAAGTAAGGATTGAGTAATTGCACCTCTCATGTGAATGTTACCTGTGGGTCTTGAGCTCTTTTGTGAAGATTCAGTTTGTTTGCTGCTATATTGGAGTAGCTGGACAAGACTGGGATGACAGGTTGATTGACAGAGGGAAGCTATATCAAGGAGTGTCTGTGTCTAGCGGGATGGCTGCAGGTATGCTTGGTGACAGTATTTTGGTCTGTGCATGTGTAGAAGTAGGCATGCTTTGGGTTATGATCCAGGCTACTATGGTTTACTTTGGTACCATGCTGTCTGGATTAATTCCCTGAGAGGTGTATAGGAGCTAAAAGGAGACGGGACAGCTAGTTAGCTAGTGGTGTAGTGCATAGAGATGCTACACACTGTCTCAATGTTGTGGCCCATACAAATTGAAGAGGTTTTTAGGCCCTCCACGGTATCGGCAAAGTGGTGAAAAGATGGTGCTATATATCTGAGGACTGAATAATGACCTTCACACGTTTATATATGGTAGTGTGTAGGTCTCATTTCTGTATATGGTTACCTGAGAGAGTAAGATTTTTAGACTAAAGGATTTGTGTGCTCTTTGAGACTACGGTAGAAAGCATACTGTATTAGTCTAGAAGGGCATGTTCGTAGTAAAAATAAAAAAATACATTTTATAAAGGCAGGTCAATTTTAATGGTTCCCAGTCAGAAATGATGGTATTTATCACTGTTGGACCATCCTTGGACATGAATTTCCCCAACTTTTGGCGTTCCATCCTCCTATTTTTGCTGACTTCATTTTTACTGGCCTTAGGACTCTGCACACTTAAATTGGCTTACACCTAATTGGCATATTTAATTTACTTATAATTCCACAGTAAAGTGATATTACATATACCAGGGTCTGTACATTAAATGCTACTAGTGGGCATGCAGTACTTATTGTGCTACCCACTTCAGTAGCTCTTTAAACACGTCTAAGGCCTGCGTGTGCAGTTTTAATCAACCATTTCGACCGGGTTAGATAAACCTCTTGCCAGGCCACAACTTCTCTTTTTAATACAAATGTCACCCCTAGGGAAATTCTGACGATGCCTGTTTGGGGCTCACTTTTTGGTTCATTCAGACCACAAACCCTCAGATGGCTAATGCAGATGAGGGGTCAGAGTTCCTAACTGTTGAGGTGGTTCACCTCCCTACAGGGAATAGACCTTATTGTGGAACAGCACCGTGGACCTGACCACACCAATGCTGATGGTCTCTCCAGGTGCTTCCGCCTTACCGATGAGAACTTCCATGAGGGACAGCAGTTCTCACTGCTTTCAGCTGGGGGGAGGGGGAGGAGGGGGGGTGACACATGGTGGACCTTACATTCCTGGTATGGTTAATGTTATATCCTACTTAATTGATTATCATTTTAGTCCAGCCCTGCTGCCACTAGCTGCTCAGCCAGAGCGTGAGATGGTCATAGAATGTTGGTGTGCCTGTGATGCATGGAATGCCTGGGTGTCTGAGTGGATGAGTGTTGGCAGTTGAAGATGGGCTGAGCAGCTAGGGAGGCTGCTCCTGGTGGGGCTGGTACCACACTAGGCTGGCTGGAGTAGAGACAGATGTAACCTGAACTGGAGACTGAATAAAGATGGCTTAAGAATACCTCCTGGCTCCAGGTGTCTTTCTACAGAGATCACAACATTTATTTTGGCGACGAGGATGGGATTTGGACCCTAGAGACTCTTGGTGAACCACTGAAACAAAGGAACTATAAAGGAAATAAAGGAGAAACTAAGAGATCCTACGAGCAACTACATCTACAAAGAAAGAACATTCTGCCTTAATCCTCCCGTTTTTGCTGACTTCGTTTTTGTTGTCTTTAGGGCTCTGCACACTTTACCACTGCTAACTTCACATTTTTGTGAGGAAAATTTCTGTATCTGCATGCATCCACAGAATTCTTGCTATCCAGCGTTTTCACACTTCTCCCGCAATGTTTTCCATTGTTTCCAAGGTGATAATTGTTCACCCCCATCTGAGAGGACAGCTGGTGGTTGAGAAATGCTAGTACCTGCAATTATTCCAAGCAAGCCAACACCAACATATGAATTACTTATTAAAGTGAGAATGATATGTGGCATTTGATAGACAGTCAAATATTGCATAGTTATATGCAGCAGTACACCTGAGTGAGTACATACCGAAAAACATAATACTGCTCTGGACAGTTTCTTTTGAAAATGAATAGAACACTTAAATTCACCCATATATGAAAAGTACCTCTGTGTGGTAGATCACCTCAGTGTCTGCTGCACTTCTCCTGCAGTGAACTGCCACTCGCGTGTTAAAATTATCCTTCTGTGTGTAGACTCACAACAATGAAATTGGGACGGACCCCAATCCAAAATGGCAGCCGCATGTAGTTCATATCCTTTGTATGATGCATTACGTAATGTTCAAAAATCAGATAGGAGGGAGAAAGAAGGGCTTAGGTCCACTCAGCTTCCTTGTCTCAATATATCAAAAAATCAATAGGAGAGTGGATCACTGGTCCTGGGAAACCAGGGTATTGCATGGTTAGTACTTTGTACTGTTTAAGAAACCCTCATTCACGTTTGGTAAAGGATCGAGATTAGCGGTATATCTTGATTCTCCGCTGGATTTGGTATTAACGTGATCGCATAATCATTGGGTTAATCCAATGCTTCCTCCACCCGGAGGCTTTTACCACTGGTAATCACAGTAGTGATCGTGAATAAAAAAGGTGAAGTGATTGTGGTGAAGAAAAAAGTTGTTTAAAAATCTCGTAAAGCCAGTAGATTTCTTTATTAGTACTGGATTCGGGATAGGTTTAAAAAAAGTTTTCTGGTTGTGCACATATCCGACTTATTATGGTCAAGTGCACTTTTTTTTAAAAAAAATTGTGTCCAAAAAAGGTCGACATGTTTCAGCCCTCGTCAGCCCCTAGGGGTCAAGTGGGCTTTCTTCAGGACCTGGTGCAAAACAGAGTGGCCTTAACTACAGGCACCCTTGTGGATGTGCGGGAAAATTGTTTCCTTCTTGGTTGCACATTCAATCTAAAACCATTGAGAAAAAATATTTGTGGGGGAGGGGAAAGAAAAAAAGAAGGAAAAACACAAAAATCATTGTGAATTCATTCAATATATATGCAATCATAAAATGGCAAAACTTTTTCTTGAGTGAGACCCCCTAGGTGGGGAAACACTTGGTATGGCAAAGTTCGTCCCTCCTTTACTTGTAAGAAACAGACCCTATTCACAATCCATTTTGTCATATTCCCAAAGGGGTGAAAAACCAAATCTCCAAGCATCTCCTCATTACCAACACAAGAAGTGCGCGCTCTGTACTCCCTTGTGAGCAGTTCAGGTTAAGGGGTCGAGAGAAATAACACTTCTAGATGTTCATCGAGGGTGACTGGGATCTTGGTCATCACATGGGACCACATTGAAAATCGGGATGAGGCTGGGCTCATTTGAAAGCTTGTAAATAGATACATTTCTGGACAATAAAGTTTTTTCAGACAGACTAAGCTAAGCGGTACGGGACTTTCGTTTGTATTAATTCCGTGGCTAAGTTTATCGAGCTCTCAGAGATAATAACCCTGTAATATGAAACAGAACCTTGAAAATGAAAAAATAATAAAAAAATATAAAAAAATACAATGCGCTATTCTATTCTTTTCAATGGCTTCTGAGTCGCGTAAGGCGAGTAAAATACACGACAATGTGAGCACGCTAGAGACAGAAATGCAGAAACTGTCGTGGTTACCTGGTCTCCTTGGTTACAGGCCACAACGGGTACTCTAGGGGGGTCGCTTCACGCTCTAGTGGTGATTGAAGAAAAAGCAGTGCTTCAAAGAAAGTAATCTTAGGAATACGTTACGTTTTTTTCTCTCTCGGCGCTCTGGATCTCCTTCCATTACCTCTTTGGCGTCGGTCTGTGACCTGTGCTGACTCTGCCTCCTAGGACCCGGTGAAGACAAAGGTTCCGGGTCGGCTAGTTCTTTTGAAGGCAGAGTGGTCATAGACATGGGAAAAAGACTCACTAGTTTCATCAATACTTTCATGATACACAACTAGATTTAATTGCCGTCTAATTCTCATGTTTTTAAAAAAAGGGGTATTCGTGGAAGAAAGTCAGAAAATTAAACATAGTGAGTTCTTGTATGTCTTGACATAAATATTCGTTAATCAATTCATTGTATTCTCCGTTACCATTGTGTGTATGATACCGTGATCTTTTGAAGCAATTGGTGATCACATTTTTTGCATTTTTCTAAAAATGATGATATAGGTTTCTTTAAGCTCAGGTTTGTTGGTAAGGCGTCTCTGAACTGCAAGGCATCTAGTGAGTAGATAGGTCATTTGCACATCTACTTACTGTGGGAGATGGACGGATATGGCCGCATTGGTCAATGCTCATATTCGCAATATTTCTCTCATTTTTTTGACAGAAAGGAAGAAATATTGGTTTTCGGAATAGCGCTAAAGTTCTCAAAATACTTCACATTGATGGGTTTTGATCTATCAATCATGTGTTCTTGAGGCTGAGCCATGGGATATTATCGTTCAGACCTCGTCTGTGTGTTTGGAGACGATATACCCATCTTTGTTCCTTTTCAAACAGTGTTCTTTCGGCATTGAAGTTTCTAAAGGGTAGAGTCTCTAAAATGACCCATTGCAGATCATCAACAGTGTGTCCTTGCTCTAGGAAGTGACAACTCATCTTTGTGGTCATTTTTTTGCATTTCACATTGCTTCTATGTTCACATAGTCTCGTTTTGGCTTTTCGTGTGGTCATGCCAATGTATCTTAGACTGCAAGGGCATGTAATCATGTAGATTACATGGGTGGTATTGCAGTTGGTATGTGATCTGATTGTCCATTTTAAATCAGGCAGTAGTTGCAATGTTTTGGTCGCTGTAGTTAGGTGACATACTGAGCAGGTGCTGCATGGAAAGTGTCCTGTTATGGGTGAGTTGTTCCATGGACCTCGTGGGATTTCATTGATAGTTTTCTCTGGAGGTCTTGTATGGACGAGTAGGTCTTTTAAGTTCCTAGTCCTTCTATTCGAGAACCTTGGTTTTGGCCATTTTAGAGATCCAGAGGTGAGGATCTTCCAGTTCTTGTTTACGATTTTCTTGATGTTATTGGACATCGTACTATAAGTACTCACACAGGTGATGAGGTCTGGTGTTGGTTCTTTTGTGATGGTTTCGAGTAGCACTTCTCTCTGTTGATTTTTAGCCCTCTTTTGGCATTTTTCGATGGTCTTGATTGGGTAGTCTCTTGTACGGAGTTTCTCACTGAGTTCCCTAGCTTGTCTTTTGTAGTCTCTCATCTCACTGCAATTACGTCTTAACCTAAGGAATTGCCCATAAGGGAGATTATCTCTTAATGGGCGTGGGTGAAAGCTCTTATAGGACAAGAGACTATTCTTGGCGGTTGACTTAAAGAACGTTTTAGAGTGTATTGTGTTGTTTTTGATGAATATCGTGACATCCAGGAAATCCAGGCTATTTGAACTCGCTGTATATGTGAATTTTAACCACGCATCTCTCTCGTTCAGCCAATGGTGGAATTCAATCAGGGTATCTCTATCCCCTTCCCATATTAGGAGCACATCATCGATGTAGCGTTTCCAAAAAACGATTTTGTTCCGAAAAGGGTTAGAGGTGTCAAAAATATGGTTTGTCTCAAAGTCACTGACATACAGCCCTGCCACACTAGGCGCAAAGGTGCTCCCCATAGATGTTCCATGGCACTGCTTGTACATTGTTTTGTTGTATTGGAAGTGGTTCTCTGTTAGTGCTAGTCTGCAGCATTCAAGTACAAAGTGTCTCGGTGTTTTGTGCTCCCATTGTTGGTTGAATAGTAGTGTCTCTAGGGTTTCTAGGGTCTTCTGTTGAGGCAGGCTTGTATATAAGCTTTCAACGTCTAGACCAACCAAAAGCATCTTATCCTCTGAGAATTGTAGGTTCTGAAGAAGGTTCAAAAGATTTTTCGTGTCCTTCAGGTAGGTGGCCGTCTGTTGTACTAATGGTTTTAGATAATGATCGGTAAATTGCGATAATGGTTCGAGGATGGATCCTATTCCTGAAACAATAGATCGTCCTGGTGGTGGTCGTTTTTCTTTATGGATTTTGGGGAGGGAGTAGAAGTACGGCATCCGGGGTGATTTTGTCAGTAGGAAGTCTGCTTCTGACTTCGAAATCCAATTATTGGTCTCTGCTTCATCGACCATTAAAGCAATCGTATTCTGTAGGCGTGGGGTAGGATCTACAGTGATCACTTGATAGAATTTGGTGTCACTGAGAAGATCGGTACATTGTTGGTTATACCCTTCTTTACTTAGTAGCACAATTCCCCCACCTTTATCTGCTGGTTTGATTACTAGTTCACTGTTTAGACGTAATGAGTCTAATGCTTTTTGTTCAGATTTGGAGAAATTGATGAAGGGTTTGTTGGTCGAATCTTTAAGATCTTCAACTTCCTTCATTATTGCCTGTTCAAAGGCAAGGATCTCTACTGGAACCTGATGGTTCAGAGGGCAGAAGTTCGACTTGCGGCGAAATGTTGTGTCGCAGCTTTTGGATGGTTCTTCTTGGTTGTTAAAAAATGCTTTCAACTTGATAGTTCTGCAGAAATCCGCCATTTCACATTGAAGTTTAAATAGATCAAGTGGGGGTGTGGGGACATAGCTGAGGCCTTTATTGAGGACGTCTTCCTGTTCCTTTGTGAGTGGAGTGTCGGTCAGGTTGAAGACGAGGTTGTTGCGCTGGTCCCTGGTTTTGCATTCGTCATGCTTCTCGTGTGTACCTGACGTTCTTGGTCGAACCAGGTCACTCCTTTCCGTCTCGTTCTGCTGTTCGGTTGGCCTCTCCCTAAAAAAGGCGGCCTATGTGTGTAGCTCTGTCCCATATCTGGTGGTGTTGGGTTCCCCATAGGAGGAGGGGGAATTGGGTAGAAAGGATTTGCCCAGCCTTGAAGGTTCGGATTGAAAGTATTGAAAGGCATTGGATGTGGTTGTGGGCCAAAGTAGGGGTTGAACCAGTTGTTTGATCTCCTCCTGTTTTGGCATCTGTATTGGCCTCTGTTTCTTCTTGGTGTGTAAGCTTCATCGCCACTCCAATCTGATCCATTGGTTGAAGAACTCATACTAGAGTTGCTTAGGTTGTCAGTTGTGTTGTCTGGAATTTTATAGTCATCCGCACTGTATGGATGCATCCGCTCCATAGAGAATTTTTTGAGGTCTTTCCCTAATTTCTGAATTTTGTTCTGTGTGATGTAGTCTTTAGTTTCATTAATTTCCTTGTTGATCTCTTCCAATCGTTTTTTGTAAACTGTCAATTGTACCATGTTTTTAAGCTTGGTTTCAATCACCTGGATTTTGATGGTAAGTTCTTCGGTGAGTCTTGTCGCTGTCTTGATTATCAAAACTAAATAGTCTCTTGTGCACTTCCAAGAGATGGAAGACCAGTCTTTGCGAAAGACCAGATCTTGTAGGAAGATGCGTGGGGCATTGTTTACCCAAAGTCCTCTTGGTGCCGCATTAGCGCGTAAATATTCTGTCATTATTACGCCATGGATAGCTGTTCGTACTTGCTCTTTTTTGATCTCTGAGAGTTCTTCCCAATCGGTGGTTTGGGCCAAGGTTTGCGTGAGGTCTTTATCTTGCAAAAGTGATGGGAGGGACAGAATTGCGTTAATTTCTTCTGTAGAGTAACTTAAGCCTAGATTGTCGGCCATAGTTAGTGTTGACCAGAAGAGAGATATGTATAGTTTATATCTATTAAGGAGAAAACTCCCACAGCTGCACGCTGCTTCAATATTCAAAAATCAGATAGGAGGGAGAAAGAAGGGCTTAGGTCCACTCAGCTTCCTTGTCTCAATATATCAAAAAATCAATAGGAGAGTGGATCACTGGTCCTGGGAAACCAGGGTATTGCATGGTTAGTACTTTGTACTGTTTAAGAAACCCTCATTCACGTTTGGTAAAGGATCGAGATTAGCGGTATATCTTGATTCTCCGCTGGATTTGGTATTAACGTGATCGCATAATCATTGGGTTAATCCAATGCTTCCTCCACCCGGAGGCTTTTACCACTGGTAATCACAGTAGTGATCGTGAATAAAAAAGGTGAAGTGATTGTGGTGAAGAAAAAAGTTGTTTAAAAATCTCGTAAAGCCAGTAGATTTCTTTATTAGTACTGGATTCGGGATAGGTTTAATAAAAAGTTTTCTGGTTGTGCACCTATCCGACTTAATATGGTCAAGTGCACTTTTTAAAAAAAAATTTGTGTCCAAAAAAGGTCGACATGTTTCAGCCCTCGTCAGCCCCTAGGGGTCAAGTGGGCTTTCTTCAGGACCTGGTGCAAAACAGAGTGGCCTTAACTACAGGCACCCTTGTGGATGTGCGGGAAAATTGTTTCCTTCTTGGTTGCACATTCAATCTAAAACCATTGAGAAAAAATATTTGTGGGGGGAGGGGAAAGAAAAAAAGAAGGAAAAACACAAAAATCATTGTGAATTCATTCAATATATATGCAATCATAAAATGGCAAAACTTTTTCTTGAGTGAGACCCCCTAGGTGGGGAAACACTTGGTATGGCAAAGTTCGTCCCTCCTTTACTTGTAAGAAACAGACCCTATTCACAATCCATTTTGTCATATTCCCAAAGGGGTGAAAAACCAAATCTCCAAGCATCTCCTCATTACCAACACAAGAAGTGCGTGCTCTGTACTATCTTGTGAGCAGTTCAGGTTAAGGGGTCGAGAGAAATAACACTTCTAGATGTTCATCGAGGGTGACTGGGATCTTGGTCATCACATGGGACCACATTGAAAATCGGGATGAGGCTGGGCTCATTTGAAAGCTTGTAAATAGATACATTTCTGGACAATAAAGTTTTTTCAGACAGACTAAGCTAAGCGGTACGGGACTTTCGTTTGTATTAATTCCGTGGCTAAGTTTATCGAGCTCTCAGAGATAATAACCCTGTAATATGAAACAGAACCTTGAAAATGAAAAAATAATAAAAAAATATACAAAAATACAATGCGCTATTCTATTCTTTTCAATGGCTTCTGAGTCGCGTAAGGCGAGTAAAATACACGACAATGTGAGCACGCTAGAGACAGAAATGCAGAAACTGTCGTGGTTACCTGGTCTCCTTGGTTACAGGCCACAACGGGTACTCTAGGGGGGTCGCTTCACGCTCTAGTGGTGATTGAAGAAAAAGCAGTGCTTCAAAGAAAGTAATCTTAGGAATACGTTACGTTTTTTTCTCTCTCGGCGCTCTGGATCTCCTTCCATTACCTCTTTGGCGTCGGTCTGTGACCTGTGCTGACTCTGCCTCCTAGGACCCGGTGAAGATAAAGGTTCCGGGTCGGCTAGTTCTTTTGAAGGCAGAGTGGTCATAGACATGGGAAAAAGACTCACTAGTTTCATCAATACTTTCATGATACACAACTAGATTTAATTGCCGTCTAATTCTCATGTTTTTAAAAAAAGGGGTATTCGTGGAAGAAAGTCAGAAAATTAAACATAGTGAGTTCTTGTATGTCTTGACATAAATATTCGTTAATCAATTCATTGTATTCTCCGTTACCATTGTGTGTATGATACCGTGATCTTTTGAAGCAATTGGTGATCACATTTTTTGCATTTTTCTAAAGATGATGATATAGGTTTCTTTAAGCTCAGGTTTGTTGGTAAGGCGTCTCTGAACTGCAAGGCATCTAGTGAGTAGATAGGTCATTTGCACATCTACTTACTGTGGGAGATGGACGGATATGGCCGCATTGGTCAATGCTCATATTCGCAATATTTCTCTCATTTTTTTGACAGAAAGGAAGAAATATTGGTTTTCGGAATAGCGCTAAAGTTCTCAAAATACTTCACGTTGATGGGTGTTGATCTATCAATCATGTGTTCTTGAGGCTGAGCCATGGGATATTATCGTTCAGACCTCGTCTGTGTGTTTGGAGACGATATACCCATCTTTGTTCCTTTTCAAACAGTGTTCTTTCGGCATTGAAGTTTCTAAAGGGTAGAGTCTCTAAAATGACCCATTGCAGATCATCAACAGTGTGTCCTTGCTCTAGGAAGTGACAACTCATCTTTGTGGTCATTTTCACATTGCTTCTATGTTCACATAGTCTCGTTTTGGCTTTTCGTGTGGTCATGCCAATGTATCTTAGACTGCAAGGGCATGTAATCATGTAGATTACATGGGTGGTATTGCAGTTGGTATGTGATCTGATTGTCCATTTTAAATCAGGCAGTAGTTGCAATGTTTTGGTCGCTGTAGTTAGGTGACATACTGAGCAGGTGCCGCATGGAAAGTGTCCTGTTATGGGTGAGTTGTTCCATGGACCTCGTGAGATTTCATTGATAGTTTTCTCTGGAGGTCTTGTATGGACGAGTAGGTCTTTTAAGTTCCTAGTCCTTCTATTCGAGAACCTTGGTTTTGGCCATTTTAGAGATCCAGAGGTGAGGATCTTCCAGTTCTTGTTTACGATTTTCTTGATGTTATTGGACATCGTACTATAAGTACTACTCGTCCATACAAGACCTCCAGAGAAAACTATCAATGAAATCCCACGAGGTCCATGGAACAACTCACCGATAACAGGACACTTTCCATGCGGCACCTGCTCAGTATGTCACCTAACTACAGCGACCAAAACATTGCAACTACTGCCTGATTTAAAATGGACAATCAGATCACATACCAACTGCAATACCACCCATGTAATCTACATGATTACATGCCCTTGCAGTCTAAGATACATTGGCATGACCACACGAAAAGCCAAAACGAGACTATGTGAACATAGAAGCAATGTGAAATGCAAAAAAATGACCACAAAGATGAGTTGTCACTTCCTAGAGCAAGGACACACTGTTGATGATCTGCAATGGGTCATTTTAGAGACTCTACCCTTTAGAAACTTCAATGCCGAAAGAACACTGTTTGAAAAGGAACAAAGATGGGTATATCGTCTCCAAACACACAGACGAGGTCTGAACGATAATATCCCATGGCTCAGCCTCAAGAACACATGATTGATAGATCAACACCCATCAACGTGAAGTATTTTGAGAACTTTAGCGCTATTCCGAAAACCAATATTTCTTCCTTTCTGTCAAAAAAATGAGAGAAATATTGCGAATATGAGCATTGACCAATGCGGCCATATCCGTCCATCTCCCACAGTAAGTAGATGTGCAAATGACCTATCTACTCACTAGATGCCTTGCAGTTCAGAGACGCCTTACCAACAAACCTGAGCTTAAAGAAACCTATATCATCATTTTTAGAAAAATGCAAAAAATGTGATCACCAATTGCTTCAAAAGATCACGGTATCGTACACACAATGGTAACGGAGAATACAATGAATTGATTAACGAATATTTATGTCAAGACATACAAGAACTCACTATGTTTAATTTTCTGACTTTCTTCCACGAATACCCCTTTTTTTAAAAACATGAGAATTAGACGGCAATTAAATCTAGTTGTGTATCATGAAAGTATTGATGAAACTAGTGAGTCTTTTTCCCATGTCTATGACCACTCTGCCTTCAAAAGAACTAGCCGACCCGGAACCTTTGTCTTCACCGGGTCCTAGGAGGCAGAGTCAGCACAGGTCACAGACCGACGCCAAAGAGGTAATGGAAGGAGATCCAGAGCGCCGAGAGAGAAAAAAACGTAACGTATTCCTAAGATTACTTTCTTTGAAGCACTGCTTTTTCTTCAATCACCACTAGAGCGTGAAGCGACCCCCCTAGAGTACCCGTTGTGGCCTGTAACCAAGGAGACCAGGTAACCACGACAGTTTCTGCATTTCTGTCTCTAGCGTGCTCACATTGTCGTGTATTTTACTCGCCTTACGCGACTCAGAAGCCATTGAAAAGAATAGAATAGCGCATTGTATTTTTTTATATTTTTTTATTATTTTTTCATTTTCAAGGTTCTGTTTCATATTACAGGGTTATTATCTCTGAGAGCTCGATAAACTTAGCCACGGAATTAATACAAACGAAAGTCCCGTACCGCTTAGCTTAGTCTGTCTGAAAAAACTTTATTGTCCAGAAATGTATCTATTTACAAGCTTTCAAATGAGCCCAGCCTCATCCCGATTTTCAATGTGGTCCCATGTGATGACCAAGATCCCAGTCACCCTCGATGAACATCTAGAAGTGTTATTTCTCTCGACCCCTTAACCTGAACTGCTCACAAGGGAGTACAGAGCGCGCACTTCTTGTGTTGGTAATGAGGAGATGCTTGGAGATTTGGTTTTTCACCCCTTTGGGAATATGACAAAATGGATTGTGAATAGGGTCTGTTTCTTACAAGTAAAGGAGGGACGAACTTTGCCATACCAAGTGTTTCCCCACCTAGGGGTCTCACTCAAGAAAAAGTTTTGCCATTTTATGATTGCATATATATTGAATGAATTCACAATGATTTTTGTGTTTTTCCTTCTTTTTTTCTTTCCCCTCCCCCCACAAATATTTTTTCTCAATGGTTTTAGATTGAATGTGCAACCAAGAAGGAAACACTTTTCCCGCACATCCACAAGGGTGCCTGTAGTTAAGGCCACTCTGTTTTGCACCAGGTCCTGAAGAAAGCCCACTTGACCCCTAGGGGCTGACGAGGGCTGAAACATGTCGACCTTTTTTGGACACAAATTTTTTTTTTAAAAAGTGCACTTGACCATAATAAGTCGGATATGTGCACAACCAGAAAACTTTTTTTAAACCTATCCCGAATCCAGTACTAATAAAGAAATCTACTGGCTTTACGAGATTTTTAAACAACTTTTTTCTTCACCACAATCACTTCACCTTTTTTATTCACGATCACTACTGTGATTACCAGTGGTAAAAGCCTCCGGGTGCAGGAAGCATTGGATTAACCCAATGATTATGCGATCACGTTAATACCAAATCCAGCGGAGAATCAAGATATACCGCTAATCTCGATCCTTTACCAAACGTGAATGAGGGTTTCTTAAACAGTACAAAGTACTAACCATGCAATACCCTGGTTTCCCAGGACCAGTGATCCACTCTCCTATTGATTTTTTGGCATTACGTAATGTACCACAGCACCCCGCAACTGATGTGCTCCAGAGATGTCACACTGGGAACCTGGTGAGCTCTGTTGCTGGGATGCGGCACACAGTCAAGCGCACTCAAAATAAACAGTTCAAGATAAAAGTAGTGCGAGCCGGTGATCCTCAATCCTTAGTACCATAGATAATCTCACCCCAGAAATGCCAGATACCCAATTTATTCCTTACAACGATGGTTGATGAGCAAGTATCCAAAAAGACAGGAATCCAGTAGTCTGGGTTCATCAAGCTAGCGATTTCTTCATGATCCCTCAGGAGGCCCAATGGGGGGTTGGTAAGAGGTGTCAATCTCCTCCCAGGCAGCTCGTCACCAGATTTAGGCTCACTCCCACGAAGAACACCAACACAGGTAAGTGCAGAATGAATATTTATTGGCGACCATAGGTTCACCAACTTACTTGGCACTCTCCACGGACTAACATTCCAGAACTATGACAATGCCTAAACAAATCTGCAGCACATTAACTTCAACAGGTAAAGTCACAACCATAACAGTCTTCTAATCGTACAGTACAGGGATGCAATTCCGTTTGGAATCAGTAATTCAGGGTCCAGTAATTTCACTACCCCTCGTAATGCGACCCTAAGTGTGTTAGAAAATCGACTGTGTGCAAAATTCCATCAATAGAATTACTATTTACGCACATAGGGGCATATTTATGAGCCCCTTGCACTGCTGTAGCATCACTTTTTGTGACGCTCCAGCGGCGCAATCCACAAAATCATATTTATGAGGCCACGTAACATAGCTGCCAAGTTTTCAGATTGCTATGTGTGACATTTTCAATAACTTTAGTGTAATTATGATTGACATTTCAACGACCGTGAGTGATACTTCCAAAATCAAGCAATGAAGAGGGAAACATATAAATATCAGAATTTACACCCATTTGAGCAACAAGAAAAAGATTTTTAAACTGCTGCAAAGTACCAATAGTTGAAGGTCACTAATCTAGTGCCCTTGTAACCTGATCGTACTGTTAATCTGGGTGGGACAGCCAGATGCTGAAGAGTTTGTTGTTTTTTCCGGCACGCTGCGCCCCCCGGTGCTATAACCAGGCAAATTGCATGCATCGCTTGGCGACTAGCGTTGTTTTGTCCGGCACGCTTTGCTGCCCCGGCGCTATAACCAGGCAAATTGCATGCATCGCTTGTCGACTAGCGTTGTTTTGTCCGGCACGCTTTGCTGGCCCAGCGCTATAACCAGGCAAATTGCATGCATCGCTTGTCGACTAGCACTGCACCCTACCCCCGACTAAGTTACACAACATTAAAGTGCACAAATGCGTCACTGCTCAAGCAGAGATGGGCTGCTTGACTGCACAGTTCTTAGAGTACAGGGGCAGGCAGGCAGCTCAGAATGAAGCCAATTTTATAGCAGCCAAGTGCAACTAGATACTGGGCTCTGAGGGCACACTTACTTTTTTCTGAGGCGGGAGGCCAGTGAGCGACAATTGGCGGGCCCCGTGGTGGCCGCATTGAGTCACCGTGGACTCCTCCGGCAATTGTGGCTTAGCTCTGGGCTCTCAGCTGCACAGCACACTACACACACTGTTTCAGATGCTGGTGCTGGGGTTGAGTCCTTCGGTAGGGGGATACCGTCTGCTGGCGTGCTGTGCTGCCAATGCCATATTAATTGTCGGTGTGTGCCGCCAGCAGCATTGATCAAGATGGTCTGTGGTGAGTCAGGTCCGTGGCAGGAATCGTCAGGATTGGATCCTGATACCGCCGCAGGTGGAGGGGGGAGCTGCGCTGTCATCTGTCCCTGAGCTGCACTGTGCAGCAGTAGTCCAAAACTTTATAAGAACTGCTGCAGTGGCCAACCTGCACGTGCCGCAGGAGGGAGCTGGAGCAGATGGACCATCATGAGGTGTCTCAGAAGCAACTCTTTGTGTTGCCATTGGGCACTGACACTCCGAACATGACGTCTGCGGTCACTGATTGCCATTGCTAACGGTAAATGCCGCGCCGATGTAGGGTGCATAGTGTTACATTGTAGCACTGTGCAGGCTGAGTTCTAGCAACTGAGCCAGAGCTCCCAATACTGCTGGTAGCAGCACACACCGTGCTGCCACTTCACCTGTTTGTGGTGCATTATTATAATAGCCCCGGCGCTTGACAGCTGAGGCACCATAAGGCATGACATTGCATTTCAGTGCGGTGAAGCAGACAACCATACTGAAATGCGTTAGTCTAACGCCGAATGCATGGTTATTGGCAGGGCTCACGCAAAGCCACTTTGCATGGCTTTGAATGGACTCATAGATATGGAGTAAGGCAAGACAGAGCAACTCGCTGCATTGCCTTGCTCTGTGCTAGGGAGGCGTTCCATGGGCACAAAACACCCGTGGAGTTTGATGCTTCCCCAGATTTACAAAACCATGTAAACGGGGGGATGTACCAGAACCGTACGCCTCCCTAGGGGAGGCACAATGAGGAGAAATAATGTTATTTTGCCTCGTTTGTTCCTCTTTCCATGTGTGCTGCCTTCTGCAGCACTCATAGAAAGTGGAAAAAGACTCCCAGGATTGTTTTTGTGCAGAAAGATGCCCCTTCCTGCACATAATAATCCTGCCGACAACACACGTACCATTGCATCATGGAGCCATGGTGCCTGTGTAGGCACTGCACTGTGAAACGGAACCAGAGCAGGGGGAAAGGACAGATATGCACCATATTGGATAAATACAGTGCATGCCTGCCCTTTCACTTTGACTTAGGGCAGTGCAGAAAGGTGACTTGCTGCATTGCCCTACGCCAAATCCCTGTAAATTGGGGCCATAGTTTATACTACGGTGTGCAAATAACCTTTCGGACTTCTTGGTATGTGGTTGGAATTTTGTTCTTCTCCCACCCCAAAGCTCTACCCAGTACTGTTTCCCACCTCTGCCTGTACGTGGGCCACAGATTTGTCCATTAAATAAATACTAACTTCCAAAGTCCCCCCGCCCCCCAAGATAAACTTAGATGCTCGAGTGGAGAACTCTTAGATGTACCTGCGTCACTCTTTGGCTTTGGGTGACGATCAGACATTCTCTTGCCTAAGTCTCAGTGATTGGAAACACCTGTTTTCCTCCTTGCATTATTAATAACTGATCTGGTTCTGGTAAATCCCTTAAGACTTTTCTGATTTCTTAATGATTCTTACTCTCATATCATAGTCATATTACACTTCCATTATTAATTCTGCATTCCACTCACCACTTTTTACTTTCAAAGTGAGATACTCTAGGTGCACCGGTTATCCCTTGGGTCCTATAGCTCCCTGTACCTAGGACTCAAGCTGCACCTCGCTGATGAGGCACCATAAGCTAAAACTGATCCAATGTTGCTTTTTTCCCATTTAGAGGGGATATGGATATGCCCTAGCATATAGGGCAGGGCAGTTCTTATTGGAGCAGAATAAAGGCTCATTTGCATATGGCTAGTAACCCCCTGTGGTGGCACAGTGAGAAGAAAACCATGTACTGGAATGCAGACACCAATAAATTACCAGAAGAGGAGACAAGATGAGAGAACTCCTCCAATCACTTTTGCTTTTAAGTTTCTTGTTTTTCCAAATGAGACACCTATGTGTGACCGTTGTGCCAAGATATTGGTCTTGTAACTTTCTGTGCATAGGACCTAAGCTTCACCCCACTCATAAGGCTCAATAAGGCTGAAGTGTGCTCAATTTGGAGTGAAATGGTCCCTCTCCGAGTGACACAGCGGGCCGAAAAACACAATGGACTGCATCATGTCCTATTAATGATTAAGGCTGAGATTCATTCAATCTTTCCACCTATTGGTTTTTTGTGTGTTTGTTTTTCTTCATGCAAAGTGGTGGCATTGGGCAACTCCTCTCCCGGTGCAATGATGTAGGAATGGCATTGTCTCTTAATCATGTGGATGGTCAAGATTATTGAAACACGTTGCCAAGTGATTCTCCTTAAGGGGCAGAGGCCTTGATGGAACATCAATCCCCTCTACCTAGATATCGCCACACTTTTCTGTAGAATGGAAACGCCCATCTCTCAAGAGAATAGTGTTCACAATGGGGCTGTCATTTTACATCAGGGAACGTAATGGTCAGTGGACGACTTGTGAACTGGTACAAGCACCCCGGAAAACCAGTTCAAGAAGTATTGTATTGTATTGTATTGTATTGTATTGTATAAGCTTTTGTAAAGCGCTATGTGCCACCCTACGGGTATCCTGGCGCTGAGAGACTATGATAACATGAGACAACACAAACGAAAAGCCAATGGTCAGGATCAATGCCATCTATTCCTAGCGAAACAGCCAAGTCTTAAGATCCTTCCTGAAGCCCAGCAACGTTTTAGCCTGACGCAGCTCTTGGGGGATCTGATTCCAGAGGTGGGCTGCCGCCGTGCTAAAAGCCCTGCCTTCCATCTTGGTAAGTTTTACTCTGGCGACAGCTGCCAGGCTTTGACTAGTGGACCGGAGGAGTCTTTTTGGTTCGTACCAGGAAAATCTTTCGCGCAGTGGTAGCGGGCCAGTATTATGTAGGGCTTTATAGACCGTGACCAACGACTTGAACTTAATCCTCTCTTTGACAGGAAGCCAATGGAGGTCCCTTAGTGCCAGCGTTACAGATGAGTCACGCTTTCTCCTGAGGGCCAATTTGGCTGCTGTAGACTGTATTCTTTGCAATCCCTATACAATATAAAGGGGAGCACCCAGGTACAGTGAATTACAGTAATCCAGTCTACTCAGGATCACACTCTGTACCACCAGGGACCTTGCCTCATTAGGGAGTAGCGGGAGAATTTGTACATACGCCTTATTTAGAATATGGCAGATGGGGTATTCTGTCAAAACCTGACAAACATCCTGTCTGTGATATTACAAGTTCCGTAGACAGTAATGCACTTGTGATACGGAGGTCGGGCTATCCACCACCTTAGTGATGGAGTAGCCAGTCCACCAAACTGTATATGGCACTCGGCGGAGGGAGGGGGCATATTTACAATGAAATGTCGGAGCGGGGAGCCGCACCAAATTTGGCAATGCCGCGCTCCAACATTTCCAAAATGCTGGGATGTACAGTATATACAACAAAACTGCGCACCCCTGTGTTTTCCCCTAGAGCTTGCGCTAAAATTAGCTGCCTGGCACCATAGCAGGTAATGATTGTTTATGTACAGGAAGGTGTACTTTTGCACATCCTTGTAAATCTGGGGCAGCGTCAAAAGCAATGGGTGTTGTATTGTAATGCCCACAGCAACACCCATTGCACGCCCCTTTCAGTGATGCGTGTGAAGGGGTCGTATTTACAAGGCGGCGTTGAGCCACAAAAAGT
Organism: Triturus cristatus; assembly: GCF_964204655.1. Taxonomy (NCBI): domain Eukaryota; kingdom Metazoa; phylum Chordata; class Amphibia; order Caudata; family Salamandridae; genus Triturus; species Triturus cristatus. The sequence goes on from NC_140591.1 coordinate 1,532,739,726, forward strand.
GGCTTAATGCTGCTTTGTAAATATGAAGAAGAGCATAGCGCCCACAGAACATTGTTGAGAGTGATGTTCTGGTGGCACTATCCCCTTGTAAAAATACCCCTAAGTGTTTGAATATATACCACTTCCTAATTGCATCCATCTTTGTTTCCAATCGCCGGGAAGATGGCCGCTTACTAAAGCGGCTCACGCTGCCAGCCCCAGTATTCCCCTAAGATCTGATCAATTATCCGGCTGACGATGAAGACGAGTGGTCAGGTGGTGTCCGGTAGCCAGCGGAGAAACCCCGGTGGGGTCTTGTGACATCCAAGGACCCGGAGCGAGGAGGCATACCGCGTTGGACTGACTTGGCTTGCTGGAGTGCCGTGCAGAGCTGGTGTGACCAAGTGACGGCTGAGCTGCGGTTGGCCTCATCGGCATACCAACTGCCAACCGCAGAGAGCTGGAGGAGAAAGTCGACCCAACAGCTGCTGACGGAGACCCAGCTGGAAGTCCCCGATCTTGTGGGGCCTGCAGAGAAGGGGAGGGGCCTCCTTGGGCCGTCGCGGCTGCCCACACTGAATTGCTGGGGCTAAATTGCTCCTCCATGCCTGCTGTGAGGTGTGGGCAGTGCGGTGCCAGGAATTCCTGGGGCGACCCACAGGGGCGGCGCTGGAGGGAAACGGGGAGTGGAGAGGAGATTCCTATAGCTGTGGAAGAGGCCATAGAAATCAAGAACACATAATTGATGGATCCTTGACGCTGCAATCGCCCAGTTGACTCCTGCTATTAATCAATCATCTGGAAGGGAGAGACCTTGGAGTCCCCTTGAAAATGATGCTAGACATGACAGTGAGGACACTTTGAACACTGATTACGTCAGAGACAAGTATATTGTTTTGACTTATTTGGGGAGTAGCTGTGCACATACACGACAAGACTCATAGTTTCCCCCCTTGACTAGTTAATATGTTCTAGGGCGACAGGCACTCTGCAGTGTTGGGAGGCGGACAATTTCTAAGTCTGCCATGCAGGGAGGTGGGGGGGGGTTTCACTGGGGTTATTGTGTTGGAGTGCTTTCTGTTTTCTTATTGTGTTTTAAGGTGGGTGGCGCAACTTGTCTGCAGCTGCAATGATGGAGACCTAATTTGTTTTATGGGATGGTTGTTTTCATGGAAGTGCTGTGTTCAGGATTGGAGGTGGACAAACACTTTCTTTGAACAGAAGCCCTCTGAGTAGTGGTATGATTCTAGAGTTTGGTGTGGCTGATGTCTTCTGGGATGTTGAACCACATGGGTGATGCACAGCAACCCCCCGTTTTCAAGATCCTGTCGTGGAATGTCAATGGCTTGGGGAACAAAATCAAATGGGGGGTGGTGTTGCAGTTTCTCAGGCGGCGCTCCCTCGATGTGGTTCTCCTTCAGGAGATGTACCTACAGGAAAATACTTACCAGGCACTAGACAGAGGAGGCTACAAAATGGTGGCTAACGCAGGGTACACAACAGGATCAATTGGAGTGGATATTCTCTTACACAAGGCATTCCCATTGACTATACGGAAAATATAGGCCGATTCCCATGGAAGGTTCGTAATTGTGACGGGACAGTGGAGGTTTCAACGATTAATACTGCGTCCCTTTATGTTCTGCCCCGACTTCATGTAAGCGCCCTCTCAGATTTCTGTGCACTGCTCCACACCCTCCCCGAGGATGAGTTTCTCCTGGGGGGAGACTTTAACTTGCTACATGATGAAGTTGTAGATCGCTGGCCCCCTCAATAGGACGCATCGTTGCTTGAGCCCTTGGTGGATTTTATGGTGGTCCAGGGTTTAATTGACGTGTGGAAGTCCCTTAATCCCACGACACGACAATACACATTCCATTCTGGGGCACATGGGAGTCTTTCACATATAGATTATATATTGACCACGCCCTTCTTTAGAGGGATTTCGCTCCTTGCTAGAACATTTCAGACCATTCCCCAGTCCTTGCAATTTATGGGCTGGCGGTACGCTGGGACAATCGGCGAGAGGTGTTGGAACCCTGCTACCTCAAAATACCTTGTATTTGAGACAGCCTTTGTGAGACGATGAAATCCTACTTTAAAGAAAACAAGGGTTCTGTGAATTCGGCCCAGACATTGTGGGGGGCGTACAAAGCAGTGCTCAGGGGTCAGGGCATAGCTCTGATTGCGGGCCACAAGAAAGAGAAAAGAGCCTGTTTAGAGAAGCTCAAGAGTGAAATTACGATATTGGAGTCCCATATGGTTGCGGGAAGTCAAAGTGACCTCAACCACAGTCTAGCATTGAAGCAGAGGGAATACAAAGATGTAGCAATGGAGGAGGACAGGAGCTGTCACCAAGCTAAGCAACACCGCCTGTATGATGTGGGAGATCGGGCTGGGAAACTTCTGGCTTGGATAAATAGGAGGGAGGCGAAGTCCCGATGGGTCCTTGACATCTTAAATGAGGCTGGTGAGTATGTGAGGGACCGTGTAGGAGTAGCAACAGCATTTGCCAACTACTATACCCAAGTTTATGCCTCGGCTGGTAGGATTACTTTCGAGGAAGCACGAGATTTCCTGAGAGACATTCAACTGCTGTGCCTAACACAACCTGAGAGAGAGTAAATGGATAAAGATCCAACAGAGGAGGAATTGGAGGGGACAATTAAGGCACTCAATTCCGGTAAAGCAGTGGGGCCCAATGGACTTCCTATAGAACTATGTAAACTGACTGCTGTTGAGTTGGCGCCCCACCTGCTGCACATGTTCATGGAAAGCCAGAAGACTGCTCTATTGCCACATGACCAACGAGTGGCCACCATAGTGGTGGTTCATAAAGATGGCAAAACACCCAATGAATGCGTCTCTTATAGGCCCATTTTGTTGTTAAAGGCCGAAGTTAAGATACTAGCCAAATTATTGGCCGCATGCCTACTCTGAGTGATTTACCCGCTATTTAATTCTGACCAATCTAGGTTCATGCCAGGGAGAAATACTGCACTGAACCTGCAACGCTTGTATGGGGTTGTGGGGCGTGCAACCTGAATAAAGGAAGATACTGTTGTACTGTACTCAGATGCACGTTTGGCCTTCGATACAGTGGAATGGACTTTTTTTTAATCTTTGCAGTGTTGGAAAAGCTTGGATTTGACTTGGGTTTTTTAGCCTGGATTCAACTCCTGTATTAAGATCAACTTGCCCAAGTGACAATGAATGGAGCTGTGTCCCCTATGTTCTTGCTGTAATGGGGCACAAGGCAGGGCTGTCCTCTTTCTCCCTTGATCGTCGCTCTGTTCTTGGAGCCATTGGCAACGTGGATAAGATCAGATCCGCTGGTTAGAGGCCTGAGATGGACTGCGGACTAGGAGAACAGGATCTTCCTCTATGCGGATGACATTTTACTGTATGTGGCGAACCCTTCCTGGTCCCTTATAGGCTTATGCATGTATTCGTAATATATGGGAGGTACTCACGATATACCATTAATTGGCTCAAATCATTTATATACGTCCTTACCGGAGTCAGCCCAGTACTGCCTAAAGCCTGTGAAGCCAGGGAGGTGACTGGGGGGATTCAAATACATGGGTACCTTCATTACACGCGATCCAGGGGTGTTTTATGTAAAATATTTGGAGCCACTGTTGAATTGACTGAGAGTAGATGTCCAACTTTGGAGGGCCTTGCCAGTGTCTCTCTTGGGGAGGGTAGCCCTCTTTAAAATGATGGCCCTACCCCACTTTCTCTATGTCCTCTATAACTCACACTACCTGATAACGGTGTTCTGCTTCCGGATCATCGAAGCTGAGATATGCAGAATCCTGTGGGATGGAGCCCCCCATGTATCGCCCTCCAGAAACTGACTAGGAGCTGGTTTGACGGTGGTATAGTCCTTCCGGCCATCCAAAAGTACTAGTGGGTGGCACAACTAACGACAATAAATCATTGGGATAATCTGCAAAGGGATGATCCAGCATATAAAATGGACATGGATAACATGAGGCCAGGTGGGCATCTTAGAGCCCTTTACAGAGGCCTGAAAGCTACACCCGTACTACGCCCCACGGCTGCCACAATAACCCTTTGGCACATCGCACTTCACAGCTTAGGGTGGAGAGGGAAAATTACACAAGCCACCCCTCTGTCGGACACATTTCAGTTAGGCACCCTGACCATCCGGAGTGGGTTTGACAAGTGGTATTTGATAGGTATATCAAAGGTTGGAGATCTGTGGAAGGGTGGGGTTGTACTTTTATTTCCTGAACTTCAGAAAGAATACTAGTTGGTCCCCACCGAAACATTCAGATACTTACAGGTCAGAAGTGCACTGCGGAGTGCGAGCCCTAGAGGGATAGACCTTCTGGTGTCCTCCCCGCTCGAGGACAGATTGCTAAAAGAATATATGCCATGACAGGCTATCTCACTTACCTATCGCAAATTGATTAATAACTCCCCTTATCTGCTGATTAAGCTCTGTATGAAATGGGTGAATGATTTGGGAGAGTTGGTAGATGACGAATGGTAGGAGGCCTTGATCTCCCCTAGAGAGGTGGCAATACTTTCTAGATTCTGACTGGTTCCAGTGCAAATAATGCATCAATGCTACTATGCATGCAAAACTCTAGTTAAAATGGGTAAATCCGAGCATGCTGGGTGCCCTAGAGATTGTGGCCAAGAGGGTTCCTTTTTCCATATGGTATGGAGTTGCCCCGTGCTTCAGGACAATTCGAGGGGGGTGCTCGATTGTCATGGCGAGGTGGTGGGAGGTGATCTGACATTGTCTGCCAAATGGTACCTACTTAATGTGTGGAACAAATCAAATCTTACCCGTATGAAATGGCTCCGGGTCACCTTGAGACTGATGGTGGTTAAGTGAAATATAGCCCGCTTGTGGAGGGCGATTGTGAGTCCAAGTTTGGAGAATTGGAAGAAAGACATGGACTGGTGCATGCTGGTAGAGAGAGGGGTGTATGTGGGTAGGGGCTGCCCGAATAAATGGAACAAAATATGGGGCAGTTGGAATGAATACAGAGGAGGCTTGTGTGAGCCCCTGGCTGACACTGTGGATGCCAGAGTAGACTGATGTAATTAACGCGAAACTACTGTCCTGTGAAACGTCCATGTCACGGTTTATTAGGAAAATTTTGTATCTATTTGGTCCCTGTCGGGAGCTGCGTCGGTCTGTTTTGTTGTCATTATATAAAGCTTCACTGGTGTTTATTTTGTATGATTGTTCAATAAAATGATTTTATGATAATAAGAGTACAATAGGGCAACATAGAAATGAAATATCATAGATGAGGAGTCACCAAAATGATTGGATCAGCAGACATCGAAATATTAATAAAATCACAAAATGGTGGTGGTGGCAGTGTAAGCTTTCAGGGTCGAAGGAAAGGCTGCATCCCTTACTACACATTACAGGTAATAGAGCGCCATGAGATTCTGAAATTTGAAGGGGAGCATTATATTCACCGCATATTAATCGATGTATGTTTAGAAGTGCCATAGAAATGTATTTGCTGTAATCGTTTAACATAGAGATGATCAAAATGTAATAATGCTTTTCGTGAAGAGTAATGCTGCAGATCATTGTGAATGTATTCAGTAAAATGCATGATTAGTTTCGTGCAATGTAATGCATTAGGTTAAATGTGTGCCATGTTAAAGTTACACGTGTAGATTGCTTATTCACACATATGAGAGTAATGAACTAATGCTTAGAGTGTGATTTAATGGTGTGTTTAATTTTGTAGAGGCCTGATCGCATATACGTTAGAAGAGAAGGCCTGTTCATTTTCTTATGTTAGCTAATGTTGTAGGCTGAAAAATGATTCCCTTGGTAAAGGCTTTGGGTGCAGGAAAATGTGAAATTTTAAAGAGACAAAATGTTTTTTCGTTCCCATGTTTCTGTTGCAGGTGCAAGACAATTTAGCTCGTTAGTGAGAATAAGCCTTTGTTTTAGGAGTTAGGATACTGTGAGAAGCCAACAGGGGAGTGCATTGGAATGTAAATAAGTTACTCCCAGCGAGGAAGGTGCCTGGGACCCAAGGTCAAGCTAACGGACGTTGGACGACAAACAATTCCTGATGGAAAAGTACTGAGAGAAGACCTGGCCGAAGAGGTGAGTCAAAGGGCGTGTTCTACGAATTTGGGGTTTTGTATTAGGGACAGTGCCCCGTGGGTGGAGGAGATGAAGTTTAGATGAGAAGCTAGAAGGAGCATCTTAGATCGAGCTCTAACTAAGTGAGTGTACTTCTTAGGAAGTCTTCACTTCTGACACCTTTTTCTTGATTCTCTTGCCTGGGATGGGAATGCTAAGTAGGGATGTCACCTTAGAGGTAGAGTAGGGATAGATTAATGTTTTCTATTTTGACTAATGATTCCTAATTTAGACATCGGATTAACTATAGCCTTTTTTATTGATTTTGGAATCTGTAATTCTTTTCGTTCTGAGTCGGATGAGAATCCTGCGTAGGCTTGTTTTTGTTTTAGTGCCTATTTACCTTTTGCACCTGGTACTGAGGTGTTTGTATGTTCAGTTGTTTTTGATTGTAATAAAATCTTACAAATTTTAGATTCCGAATCAGTGGTCCTTTTCAAATGAAGTCTAATTGTGGTAGATATATTTTGATAATTGTGTTCATCCCCTCCACGTTATCTGGCTAATAAAAAGATCGTGGCGACCTGTGAGGATTCTTGGAGATAACCAGGTAGGCAAGAATCCGGCCTTATCAGTTGGTAGCAGAGAATGGTTATTTCCGATTGTGAGGGGAGATCTAGATTAGGATAAGAGATCCTTGAGGCCCATAGAAGTCAAGTGATGGTGACTCATCGGATGGCGAGCAGCGGACGACGGCGACTGATGGAGAGTAGCGTTGCGGCAGAAAGCAGCAGTTCGAGGAGGAGTGAGTATGAATAGGGTGAGATGTTGTAGATTGCGCTGTTGATTTGTTGTGTGATGTCTTGCGGAGTTGGAGTGAGTGTTGAATGATTGTGAGATCAGGCTGTGAGCGCGCGCAGCCCGGGAAAGTCTTAGGCTCGACGAGTAGCTTAAGCGATTGTGGTGTAGAAGACACCCGGGGTAGATTTTGTTGACCACCGAAAGCGGATCGTGAGACGTCATCGGTCACCTGGACCAAGATAGGGGGAGCGAATGTGTGAGTGCGTGAGTAACCGACGCTGGTCGTGGGTTGTTGTACGTGGAATTTGAGTATTTGTAACCTATCAGAGGTGATTGTCTGGTCGGACGTGGACAGACAGTTGTCAACCGAGGTCGACAATTTCGAGAGACTGTGGACGGACAGTCAGAGAAGTAACTTATTTGGGACAAACAGTTATTTCAGCGTATGAATGGGACGAATGCAAGGGTGAGACGTGAGTTGTAAAGGAGGGGAACTGCTGCGAGTGGAGGAAGAGTGACGTCAGAAGGTGCCGCGCTGCAATAGGCCGGTTGGTGTATGTCGCGCTGCTATTGGTGGGTTTGACATCAGGAAGGAGACAAAAACATTGTGTGCGATTAAAATTTGTTCATCAAGAAATGTTTTAAAGTTTTCAGAGAATTATGTAGAGGTGATAAACATGTGGTTACCCGTGGGGGAGAAGAGGCTCCTCCCGAGGATACTCCAGCGCGTTATATGGCAAGAAATGTGGGGTTGCATACCATACTTTGGCTTGAAAATTGGCATAAAATGACCCAGGAGGGAGGAGAATTAGCTTTCCCGCGATATGGCTCATTCAGATTAGAAGTGTTGTATCAGTTGAAATCTGTGATGGCGGCATTACGACCTTTGCCGAGACCAACCCAGTTTGAAGCATTGCATGCATGGATTAGAGCAGCGCATGATAGGAAAAGAGATCGAAGTCAGGAGAGGGTGAAAAAGTTGATTAAGGCATTTCAGAATGCAAGTTGGGATGCAGAAGAGAAAAGGTGGAGAGTGCAAACAATATAAGGAGACAGGTTGTATCCCTTATTGGTAAAAACTGATGGCTCAAAAATAAAGAGTGCGGATGATGATGATGACAGTGATACACATGATAGCCTATTAGAGAGGTTGTTGTCCGAGAGACCACCTCCATACAATCCCGATCTTGGCGTGGGAAAATTGGCTCAGGCAGAAGGGACTAGCGGAGCACCGACTCAGTCAGAAGTGAGAATGGAAGGGAAGATCTCGACAGGAGTTGAGGGTACTAGAAATCAGTCTGAAGCTAGCGCAGATGCTGGGAGAGGTGTGAGGTTACCGGAAGCTCTGAAGGTACCGGTTAACATTGGACCCATTGTTTCTGTTTATGACCCAGATCAAGAGAAGGGTGGAAGCTCAATGCAATCAGTTGTAGGAGCGAGGAGTGTAATTGAAAGAAATGGATCAGTGAGTGGAATGGAACAAACTCCAAAGCCTATAGAATGGAGTACGCCATTGCCAGCTACAGCAGACTCCTCTAGGGGACACGGAGAGTTGAGACCAGTGAGGCCGAAGTCTTTGGCCGAGTCAAGATCAGACTTGCGGATGTGGGCACCACCAGTGAGAAATCAGAACCAGAGTGTGAGAACAGCAGAAAGCGAACGAGGCACAATAGTGAATCGTCCAGTTCCTATGAGCATGTCAGAAGAGAGTAGCTCTCAGGAATGGGAATGTGATTATGATGAAAGAGATGGTGCAGCTTGTCGAGAAGTACTGAAGGGAGCCCTGAAAGGGAGAATGTTAGATGTTGTAAGGTTGAAGGCAGAAGTAGATGAGATAATAAGTGGAAATTTGCCTCTTGAAAGGACATACATGTATGAACAAGATGAGTTACTCTTTGTAGCGAAGGATGTGACTCGCAAAGCACAAACTGCACATGAGAAGTTGTCAGAATTGGCCAAAAAGTATGATGTGGATTTGTCTAAAATGAAATCATTACAAGCAAGTCATAGACTGCAGTATAGCGATCAAGAATTGGAAGAGAAAAGGGTCATAGGTTTGAGGACCCATATCAAGGATTTGATCATAGCAATGCATGCATGGATCAAGCTTGATAAGTGGGAAGAAAGGTGGTCCAAGAAGAAAAGCTCTAGGAGAACAATAGGAGAGACACCACCTGCAGGTGGGGGGATGACGGAGGTAGGGAATTACCCTTTGTGAGAGGTACAGAATGGAGGATATGTGCATGTACCTTGGAGTAGGGGTGACTTGGCTGACTTTACAAATGATTTACCCCGGTTAAGGGAGGAGCCTGTGGAATGGTACGAGCAGGTTGATCGCTTTGTCAAAATCTCGAAGGTGTTGTGGGTTGATTTGAACACATTGTTTGACATTGTGGTTCCGAGTGACTTGTGGTCGGTATGTAAAATCGCTGTTGAGTGGCCAACCTCAGAACTTGATAGGGACCCAATTTCGAATGGTCCGTCGCCCATGGTGATGAAAAAGTTCGAACAGGTGATCACATGGTTGAAGTCGAAAATCTCACCTCAGGATATTGATTGGGTGAAGATAGATCGGACAGTGCAAGAGCCAAAAGAGACGGTGCATGAGTTTTATGAGAGACTTTTGCAGGCTTTTAAGCAGTACAGTGGATTAGATGCGCTAGACACAAAGGATATGAGACAGTTCGTTTCGAAGTTTGTGTTGGGATTGAGGCCAGAAGTTAGTCTCATGATACAGCAGTATTTGATTTGTTGGCAGAATAAGCCTGTGGATGAGATTTTACGGTATGCTAGGCACTGTAGTGATGAGATAGAATCAAAGCACAGGAAGTTGAAAGACAAATTGATGCTTGTACAGATGCAAACAGCTCAGGGACAGCCTAATGGAGGGACGTTAGGAAGAAAACAGGGAAATAACCAAGGAGGGAATCAGAATGTCCAAGGTCAGGGAAGACCGAAATCAATTGATCCTAAGACGGGGATGGATGTGGCGACATTGAAAAAGACCACAGCATGTCATCTTTGTCACCAGGTTGGACACTAGAAACGCGAGTGTCCTTTGAACCAGTTGAATCAGATACAGCAAGAAGGAGAGATAGTTCAGGTTCCTGTGGCGGGCATGGTTCCTACAGTGACTCGACCTAAGATGGTCAAAGGGGGTCTGGTGTTCCGCAGGTGCAGGTTCCTCAACCACCTAAGATACAGAATATGCAACAGGGAGTCCGAACTTACCTACAGATGCCAATGTTCGAGGGAAATGAGGAATTTGGCCCAGATCCGTTGACACGACCGTGCTTGAGAGGGGAAGAGGACTGTGCGCTTGGAGCAGTCTTAGAAGTAGATCAGAGGGGACCATTTATGGAAGCCAATCTTGATGGTCACACTACAACCTTTTTGGTTGACACTGGTGCTACCCGGTCTACTGTACGATCTGCAGTAGTCCCTGACCTACCCCTCTCGGGACAATCAATCCAAGTCGTTGGTGTTGCGAATAAGAAACTGACTAGCCCATTGACAGAGCCAATTCCAGTGAAGATAGGGAATTTCAGAGATCGTCACCAGTTTGTGGTGTGCGACTCGAGTCCAGTGTGCCTGTTAGGTAGAGATCTGTTGTGCAAGCTGAATTGCACTATCTATTGTACCCCGAAGGGAGTGGAAGTACAGACGAGGGATGATGATGCGACCTTTAAGGTTGCAAATCAGCGGGTGTGCATAGAAATGTATCCAGCGTTGACAGTGGAGGAACTTCCACTTGATTTGAGAGACTCCGTGTCAATTGATGTGTGGGATCTTTGTGGAGAAGAGATAGGATTGGTCAAAGGTGTAGACCCAGTGAAAATCCAGGTTAAGCCAAATGTAGAGTTCCCTAGAATGCCCCAGTATAATTTGTCGTCTGAAACTATTGCAGGGATCAAGCCTGTAATTGAGTCTATGATCAAGCAGGGAATTTTGAAGATCATGGGTAGCCCATGCAACTCACCTTTCATGGGATTACAGAAACCAAGTGGGAAGTTCAGGATAGTACAAGACTTGCGAAAAATTAATGAGATAGTTGTCCCATGTTGACCAGTGGTACCGAATCCGTCTGTGATCTTGTTTCAGCTCCCATGTGAAGCTGAGTGGTTTACAGTGATTGACCTATGCCAAGCATTCTTCTCGATTCCTCTGCATGAGGAGAGCCAATTTCTTTTTGCTTTCCGTCTGGAGAATCGTGTGTTAACGTGGTGTCGTATCCCAGAGGGGTATACGGAGAGCCCGTCTATCTTTCATCAGATCTTGAAGAAGAATCTTGAAGGTCTTGCGTTGCTGCAGAATTCTGTTCAGGTGCAATACATTGATGATCTGCTCGTTGCGTCAGAAACTAAAGACGCTTGCAGGATCGATACCATTGCCTTGCTGAACTATCTGGCAGAGAATGGACACAAGGTGTCTCCGAACAAATTGCAGTACTGTTTGATACGAAGGGCAGTATTTGGGTCACAGAATTGAGAAAGGTGTCACCAGACCGTATTGAGGCTATTATGAATATGCCTGTGCCTACCACTCAGAGAGAAGTTAGAATGTTCTTGGGAATGGTTGGCAATTGTCGCCAATGGATCCCAAACTTCTCCTTTGAAGCGAAGCCTTTACAGCGGCTAACGCGCAAGAATGTGAGTTATCCGGTACCATGGGACGAAGACTGTTTAAGGTCATTTTTGAGGTTGAGAGAAGCCCTGTGTTGTGCTCCAGCCATGGGGATGCCAGATTACAATAAGGCATTTGCCCTATTCTGCTGCGAAAGAGAAGGTTGCGCATTGGCAGTCTTGACTCAGAGTCATGGAGGTGTCCGTAGACCAGTTGCCTACTTTTCAGCTACTTTAGATCCAGTAGCTTCTGCATTGCCCGGATGTCTCAAATCTGTTGCTGCAACAGGTGTCAGTATTGAAAGATGTGAGAGCATTGTAATGGGTCATCCGCTTACAGTCTATGTACCGCACTGTTGAATTGTTAATGACAAGGACTAAAACACAGCACCTCACGAACAACAGGTTGACGCGTTATGAGCAAGTCATCCTTGCTGCAGAGAATGTGACACTGAAGAGGTATTCTGTTTTAAATCCTGCCACATTGCTGCCTATCCCAAATGTAGACGATGAAGATTGTGAAGACCATGATTGTCTCGATGTGACTGAACTGTGCACCAAACCGAGACCAGACATTGTTGATGAATCGCTCCTTGATCCTGATGAAATCTTCTTTGGTGACGGTTCATGTCTAAGAGACAGTGCTGGTCGACTGAGAGCAGCGTTTGCTGTATGTACCATCACTGGGGTGGTTGAAGCTACTTGTTTAGAAGGAGTACACTCCGCACAAGTGGCAGAACTCATTGCCTTGACCCGTGCCTGTTTGGCTGCTGACAAGATTCGGATAACGATTTACACTGATAGTCAGTACGGGTTTGGTGTCGTTCATGACTTTGGACAGTTAGGGTCACAGAGAGGGTTCATGACATCGTCTGGTTCACCTATCAGAAATGGGGAATATGTGAGACAGTTGTTGGAAGCATTGCAATGTCCAGAGGAAATCGCAGTTGTCAAATGTTCTGCGCACAGCAAGGGGAATGATTTTGTGTCGCTGGGAAACAGCTACGTGGATGAAGTTGCCCGGTTTTGTGCAGAACAGGGATGCATATTTACTGAAGGGCATGCAGGGGAAAGCCAAAAGGAACCAATCTCAGCGTGATGTTAGCCATGGCTGATACATGGGAGGAATTACAACGGTTGCAAGATGAAGTTTCTGATCAAGAGCGGGATAGTTGGATACGAGCTGGATGTGGGAAGGGAGATGTGGATGTGTGGATCTCGAATGATGGACGAGCTGTATTGCCAGAGTGCCTGTTGAACCCAATGGCACGATTGATGGTGCAGTACATCTTGGAAGAGATGCGATGATGCGAGTGTTTCGACAGACATGGTACAATCCGAAGTTCCGTGCAGTGGCTGAGGCTGTGTGTCACAGGTGTTTTACATGTCAGCAGATGAATGCAGGGAAGAGAAATGCTGTGACCTTGAGCCACATCTGGAGGTCAGGAGGACCTTTCAATAGGATGCAGTTGGATTTCATTGAGATGCCGAAGTGCAATGGGTTGAGGTACATTTTAGTTGTGGTATGTGTCTTTTCAAGATGGGTAGAGGCTTACCCAACATGTAGATGTGACACACTCACTGTAGCTAAGCTGTTACTGAGAGAGCTTATCCCGAGGTTCGGTTTCCCGACCTCTTTGGAGTCAGATAGAGGGACACACTTCCATAGTGAGATCATGAAATTGCTTTGTGCTGCCTTGAATGTGGATCAAAGGTTGTATTGCAGTTATCGACCAGAGGCTTCTGGGATTGTGGAACAAGTTAATGGGACTTTGAAAGCACGGATGGCGAAAGTGTGTTCTTCGACATCTCTGAAATGGCCTGACGCACTACCCTTAGTTCTCATGAGCCTCAGTAGTGTTCCCGATAGGAGGACTGGGTTGTCACCGCATGAGATATTCATGGGAAGAGTGATGCGATTGCCAGCAATACCTGCCACTGCTTTGATTAACATCACTGATGACTTAATTCTCGACTACTGTAAGGGCCTGGCTGATTTAGTCCGTTCTGTGTCTCAGTAGGTGCAAGCAGCAGCTGTTCCAGCCGCAGGTGACCTGTGCCACGACTTGTGCCCAGGGGATTGGGTGCTTGTGCGTAAACACGTGAGGAAGAGTTGCCTGGATGCCCGTTGGCGTGGTCCGTACCAAGTAATACTGGTCACGAATACGGCAGTGAATTGTGGGGGATTGCCGAACTGGGTGCATGCCTCCCATACCCGTAGAGTTCCAGCACCCTTGGAAGATACAGCCCCTCTTGTGAATGAAAATCCAGCTGAGGTGGCAGAGCCATCTGAGAGGGCAAGCCAAGTTGTAAGGGTTGCTGATGCAGTTGGTTGTGCACTAGATTGAGCTGAAAGGGGATGTGCAAGTCGAAGCCCCGAATTTGACTCAGACAGAGAAAGTGTTGCTGTGGGTGGAGTGGAGTCAAATTCTGCCGAAGAAGGAAGTAGTGCACAGGGTAGTCAAAGGGAGAGCAGAGGTGTCACAGAAGCAGAAAGAGTTTGGCCTGTGAATCAGAGACGGGTAAACTTGAGATTGGCACCTGGAAGAGACCTTGCCCCAGTTTCTGAAACATCTCAATCCGAGCAGAGAGACGAAGAGCAAGTCCGAGGAAATCTGAGAAGGTCAAGGAGAGCAAGAGTGCGGTGTCAGAGGTACGCCTCACCAGAGTGGACATACGCTGTGACTGATGCCAGGTATACCGAGCACGGGGAGGCTGAGGTCCTTGACACTGGTCAACAATTCTCCGAACTTGAGAATAGAAGTGTTGATGAGAGTTCCAGGATTGGAAATCGAAGGAATACTGACTCTCAATATTCCAAATCCACCGCTTCTGAGTAAAGTTTGTGAGTTGATTCTGGAGACGCTGGTTTTTCCAGATTTTGGTGTTGTACCTCCACATCAGGAGCTGGTGATACTTCGTCTCGAAATTTTGCAAGGGGTCTTAGAGCTTTTGGGAGCGAATATTGTTCTGGACTGAAGGTGAACTCTTTTGTTGTATATAAGTCCGAAAGAAGATAACCTAGGCCCTAGTGGAAGAAAAATAAAATTAGGGACTTTCCATCAAGATAAAGAAGGAGGGCTAAGGAAGTCTTTTTGTGGACTGTGTAAATAAGGAACTGAAATTAGAAGGGGATTTTCAGCTTCAAGGCGTTGTTTGAATTGGTTTGACAAGCAATACTCGAAAAGGAAAGAGACTCTTATATGTTGCTGTTGAACTGAATTTTGAGAATTTTGCAAAAATGGCAGACGCTGGAAATACCCACCGTAGGGCTAAATTAGTGATAGGACCCTCTTAGGGATGGTGATAGTTGCCATAGTTGTAGCTTCATATATAGTCTCACATGAGCAGGAGGGGGAGGAACAGGGGACACCTACACCTACAACCTCTAGCCAAAAAGAGGTTACTATAGGAGCTCAAAGGGCTTTGTTACTTGAAGAGAGTCGTAGGTTTCATGTAGATCTGTCTAGAAGTGACTTTAAGCTTATTTCTTATGCAAAGCTGTTGTATGAGTATGTGGATGCAATGGATGCGAAAGATTGCTATGTGTGCATGCAGCTACCTTCTTCCGTGGATGAGGGTATTAGATACCATCATCTTCCACTAACCTAAGGGATTTCTTGCAGTCTATTGCTTAGCATCTTCTATGAGAGGAGACAGTTTGAGTATTTCTTTTCCAACTACGATGCAGTACTTCCTGAAGTTCCGGCCTATAAGCATTTGAATAAGTACGACTATTATAAGTCAGAGGACAGACTTCGCAAGTATTTCATACCGACTTTGAATTTGGATACGGCTTATGCTCACCGACATAATTTGACATGTTTATTGTCAGAGACAGAGAAGAAGTTTATAGGTCAAGTAGAAGATAGATATAGAAAACTAACCCAGACACGAAATACAGGTGAGAGTCCAGTCGATTGGACGGATGAGGAGAGATTGCACAGATCTAAGGGGAGTTATGGACCCATAGAATTAGACCAGACGCAAAAGGGGAAGTTGTGTGTGAGACATCCGCAGACCTATTATGAAAAGGTTTCGGTAGGACAGAGTACGTGTGACCATACTTTTACTATGGAGGACTCTGTTAAGAACTTTTTGCAAGGTCCGGTGCAAGTGATTCCAACTGTGTATTATGTGTGCGGAAGAAATGCCTATGTGAGATTGCCTGCGAATTGGTATGGTACATGTTACTTGGCTATCATTTTTCCGAAGATCTATCAAGCGGAAGATTTAAATCTTTTGGAGAATGGACATCATTCTAAAGTACGGAGAGCTGCAAGTGCAGGAGCAGTGATTGGTGATATTTTTGGAGCAATGATACCGAGTTTGGGTGTGATTCTGAATGATGTGAAAATAAGAAAGCTGGCGACTGTGGTTGATGAGTTGTCAATGAATACTGCGAGGCCGTTGCTGTTAGTGGATGGAGAGATGTTGTCGATAAGGACGACGGTTTTGCAAAATCGTCTTGCTTTAGATATTATTGGCAAAAGAGGGCGGAGTCTGTAAATTGTTGAAAGTTCAGGAATGTTGTACGAATATTCCAGACAACAGCAAAGATCTGGAGAAATATTTAGACAACATTACCACCATTCATCAAGAGATTGCGGATTTGACTGAGGAAGGTGTGTGGGAGAAGATTGGTAAAGGATTTGGTCGTGTGGGAAGTTGGTTTGCGAATTTGGGAAAGGGATTCCTTGGATTTGTGTTGAAACCACTCATTATTTTTGTGGTTTGAGTGATTTGCTTGTGGGGTCTCATTAGAGCCTGTAAGTGGTACAGAGGAAACAGGGTTGAAAGAGCTCTTAGAGCGAGTGAGAGGCGAATGGCTAGACTGCAGGACAGTCAATACCAGAATCTTAAGAGAATGGAGAGGTTCCGACAGGGGAGAATGGCAACTAGCACTGTTTAGGTCGGTTCTTTCTCCAAGGGAATACATTTTGTGATGGTGTGATGACAATTGTCATCAAAGGGGGGAACTGATAGAGCGCCATGAGATTCTGAAATTTGTAGGGGTGCATTATATTCACCGTTAGTCAGCACCCGCATATTAATCGATGTATGTTTAGAAGGGCCATAGAAATGTATTTGCTGTAATCGTTTAACATAGAGATGATCAAAATGTAATAATGCTTTTCGTGAAGAGTAATGCTGCCGATCATTGTGAATGTATTCAGTAAAATGCATAATGATTAGTTTCGTGCAATGTAATGCATTAGGTTAAATGTGTGCCATGTTAAAGTTACACGTGTAGATTGCTTATTCACACATATGAGAGTAATGAACTAATGCTTAGGGTGTGATTTAATGGTGTGTTTAATTTTGTAGAGGCCTGATCGCATATACGTTAGAAGAGAAGGCCTGTTCATTTTCTTATGTTAGCTAATGTTGTAGGCTGAAAAATGATTCCCTTGGTAAAGGCTTTGGGTGCAGAAAAATGTGAAATCTTAAAGAGACGAAATTGTTTTTCGTTCCCATGTTTCTGTTGCAGGTGCAAGGACATTTAGCTTGTTAGTGAGAATAAGCCTTTGTTTTAGGAGTTAGGATACTGTGAGAAGCCAACAGGGGAGTGCATTGGAATGTGAAGAAGTTACTCCTAGCGAGGAAGGTACCTGGGATCCAAGGTCAAGCTAACGGACGTTGGACGACAGACAATTCCTTATGGAAAAGTACAGAGAGAAGACCTGGCCGAAGAGGTGTGTCGAAGGGTGTGTTCTACGAATTTGGGGTTTTGTATTAGGGACAGTGCCCCGTGGGTGGAGTAGATGAAGCTTAGATGGGAAGCTAGAAGGAGCATCTTAGATCGAGCTCTAACTAAGTGAGTGTACTTCTTAGGAAGTCTTCACTTCTGACACCTTTTTCTTGATTCTCTTACCTGGGATGGGAATGCTAAGTAGGGATGTCACCTTAGAGGTAGAGTAGGGATAGATTCATGTTTTCTCTTTTGACTAATGATTCCTAATTTAGACATCGGATTAACTATAGCCTTTTTGATGATTTTGGAATCTGTAATTCTTTTCGTTCTGAGTCGGATGAGAATCCTACGTAGGCTTGCTTTTGTTTTAGTGCCTATTTACCTTTTGCACCTGGTACTGAGGTGTTTGTATGTTCAGCTGTTTTTGATTGTAATAAAATCTTAAAAATTTTAGATTCGGAATCAGTGGTCCTTTCCAAATGAAGTCTAATTGTGGTAGATATATTTTGATAATTGTGTTCATCCCCTTCACGTTATCTGGCAAATAAAAAGATCCTGGCGACCTGTGAGGATTCTTGGAGATAACCAGGTAGGCAAGAATCCGGCCTTATCACAGGTAATCACCTAAGAGCAGGTCCCATGGAATTATGAGATTCTGCAGTGTTTTCAACATAGTAACAGATTTGTCACAGTATCCACGTAATACATCATCTGCAGCACAATTTGCTGATTTTAACAAAAAATGTTTCTAGCTCAAATGGATCAAAGTTGCTAAAAACATTGCGCAGTGAAGGCTGTCCGCAGAGGTTGACTTGTCTCCTTTCTGTTGCTTATTGCTTTATTTGATTGCTAAACTTCAAGTAATGAGGTGAAATATTTTCCCAAATAGTGTTAGCTTGAGTGAAAATGACACAATACGCCACATTATTTGTCTTTTCTTGTGAAACTTGCCACATAATTTGGGCCTCCCCTGTTGCAGAATTAAATTGTCCCTGTCTAAGAGCACCAAGGGCATACCCGTCCACTCATCCTCATCAGAGGGTGTCACACTCTTTTCCATGGCTTTTCACTCTCCTATAAATCAACATAAATCTACAGGCTTCAGTGGGGTCGCCCCTCTAGCCAAACCAGTATCGCCCACCAAATCCGCCATTCACTTAAGCGGTCTCACCCACATACATTTTTGGAATTCACACTCATATACGAACGTGAGACTCTGCGCCCCTGCCACTCCATCACATGAGTTTTCCCACCCCCTACCCCTTATCAGAAAGAGTAGCCATAGAGTTGTCTGGACTTGCCTCTTTAAAGGGTCATTTAATGAAGAGAACAGTTCTCTTAACCCATCCCCACCGCACTAAAAATCACCGACCAACAAACAGCATTCTAGAATGTTCTGTAGCGTGTTGATGTCTGCTTAGGGTTTTCGCCACATGAACCATTTACAACAATATTTTGACATGCAACAGAGTAGCACCACGCCAGGAGGCAGCCGTGGCCAGGAAATGGTGATTGCACTGAGTTGAGCACGAATATTGAGGTTATTGTGAGGAGACCGTCGTCCCAGGTCGAAAGTAAATATTTACACATATTTCTATACTTTTTTTGTCCTGGCTTTTCTGGCATTTCAGTCCTTACTTTCCGGAGGTGTGGATTGAACGGATGCTGAGGCAGGTACCAGGACTGACTGTGCTCGAGGTGCCCTGAGTCCGCATCCCGCGCAGGCATCTCAGGAGGGGGCAACGCGGGGGTGCGTGGGCGAAGCTGGAGGTGGGCTGCTGGCGGAGCGTCGCAGAGCCCCGGTTCCATCTACGCCTTTGATAGAGCGCCATGTTATTCTGAAATTGTAGGGGTGCATCATAATCGCTGGTAGCCTCTTGCAACCGGGTCCAGGGTGAGAGTCCATAGCGAGGGGCTCATATAAGAGAAGGGAAGAGAAGGTCGTCATCCTCTTCATTCTCTCCTGCAGGGTGTGCCATATTGCTCCCACCCCCCTCCCGGGATCCCTGAGGCTTCAAATGGATATGCCTCTTAGTAAGATGGTTTCTCCTTGCATTTTAAGCCTAGGATGACTTTCACAGGGGCGCGCTTTGTCGTGCCTCAGCCCATATGTGAATTGAGAATCTCACACAGAGTTTAAATTCCACGTGTGTTCCGATATACATTATTAGACACGCTATTCAGGATAAGTTGTAATTTACTTACCTGACACCGATATCCGGATATTCTTAGGTGCACTGTTTTCACCATTTTCTGCACCTGAGGTATATGTTATTGGCACTTCTTCATTTGAGCACAAAGTCTTTCGACTGACTCTACAGCGTTTGATTACGAGTTGACCATCAACATTTACAACTCTTTCATGTTTTGTCTTTTGTTTGTGTGTCTTCTTAACTCCAGAATAAACTCGTTTCTCTCCACCACAATAATATTTGGCGGAATTTTTCACTGTATATATTTTTCACACAGTAGTCCACGGCTGGGTGAACCTTAGCGCGCTCACACCACCGGGACTCTGCACCCCCACTCTGGTCCTGACGAAAGCCTGTTGAACATTCATTTAGGCAGAAACATGTTGACCGCCATTGAGTGAAACAGGTCTTCTATTTTTTGACTCTCACTCATTTTTAATATTTCCGATTAGCAAAATTAATAAATTAACTTATTGACTCAATTGGAAGTTTTTAAATTCACTGTCACCTCACATGAACCCGGCTCCGCAGTAACCTGGCGTTGCAGCACACTGGGATGGCATTCGGCCATACCCAGTGGAGCCCGATGATGAAGCATGTCACCAACCAGGTTGGTGAGTGAGGGCTTTATACATAACTTGTATTATCTTTGTAGGTCTATGTTCCTCTTAACAACATACATGCTTGTTCTGAGCCTGTAGACCCATGCTCTTTTGATACATAGGGATGACTAGTCGTAAGGTCAAAGTTCGCATTAGCGAACATAGAAGTACCATACGCAGAGCTGTTACAGCGACTAGGTTAACTGCCCATTATCATGAGAAAAACCATAAAGATACAGAGCTTAAATGGACAGTACTTGAAAAAGTCAAAAATACGGGCAACCAACAGCAAAAACTCCTAGAGCGAGAACAACGATGGGTATATCGCTTGAAGACCCATGAGAGAGGTCTTAATGATTGCATACCCTGGAACCAACTGAATAGGTAGATTAATAAGATTTCTTCACTGAGAGGTTATCAAGGGTTAGATTTACCACTAAAAATCCCCAACTATTAAGTGGGGCTGTACTTTTCTACCCACCATCTACAACCACCCCAATAGTCATTAAGAGGCATTCTCCTTAGTGCCGGTAAAAGTGCGTTATTAAGCCCCCCAGTACAGGTTGTGAGAATATTTATAGTGTTACTAAATTTAAGACCTCATCACTCAGATAACAACTACCGAGTTATCTATCCTTGAGTGAATAACTTTCTCACTCAGTCGCCCTACAGCGAGTGTAACCCACATATATATGTATATATATATGGCTTTTACCAACCGGACTTCGATGAAGTTACGTTGTGTGTAATCCCTGTAAGTGCGACGACAAACACTAATAACCACTTTCTTAGAAATGTGAAATTGGAAATGAAGTAGAACTAGCACGCCTGTTACTATCACATGGTGTTTATTAACATCACGGTCTTAAGAACATAGAACTACACTTCCCATGATTCTATGGGAGTAAGGACTACAGTCCACGTGGCTGGTTGGACCACAGATGTACGTCTCTAATCACGGGTCGTAAGAACCAACCATATGGTTACTATACGAATACAGAAATCTTTTAGCTCCGTGTATCGATACAAGAATCACTCTGCCATTACTAATAATAATAAGAAATACTCAAATCAGCGATCGCACTTGTTACATATATTTGGGGTTTATTGAAATCACAGACTCTTGGGAAATAACTTCACTTACAGAATTTACGGGATTACTAGCGCACGTCATTAATCACGTGACTGTGGTGACCAATCCCGTTATCATCACACAAATGCGGAAGTATAAACTTGGCGATCAACTAAACATGGCGCCAAACGCCGGGGATCGGGACCAAGTAGGTGAACAGGCGGGGCAGGACTCTTGAGGAAGTAAGTACGGGGGGCTAGGGTGAAGAACCCAGGACACGGGCCCAAATCATTTCTCTTGGAGAAGGAATCGATTACATCTAGTCCCCTTTGCCCTTAAACATGCCTTAATATTTCCTTCCCTACTTTTCTATACCTTGGGGTTTCCTTGATAGGGTGTGACTATAGAGCTACCCCATTAGCCCTACGATCCCCTGAGAAACGGAAAACATCCGAAGCCCGGGTAAGAGAGTATGCATGAGTGCGAGTGCACTTCACAATTACTCACATGTTTTTAAATTATCACGCATGGTTAAAATTACTGTGTTCAGTTACAGATATGGTGAGAATGATGTATGTAAGCGTACTCTAGGAGAGTTTCTCTACATTGATAGTATGTACTAACTGGCATGTGGATTCAGTTAGAATGCGAGCAAATTCGCCACCGCACAACAGATCTGTCACGTCGATTAATTGTGTACAGATACAATTTTGAGTGGCACATATGTGGATATAGCTGCACACCACTATGCCTCATGAGCACTTGGCACGTGTAGGTGTGACTCTTTTATCCTCAGCACGATTTTGAGACACAACACTTTGGAACTACCATTAAGAAAACCAATAAGTATAAGTTGTATGTTTTGTTTTCTGTGTTCTCTTTTACAGATGGAATTTCAACGCTCGACAGATTAATTAATCAGTCGCTCATACAAGGAGCAGCTACTCTGCCCTTGTTTAAAAAAAACAGGATAGGGACCTCCCCCTTCTATAATCCAGGGTGGCCTCTGTGGCCCTGAAGAAAGTCCTGGACCTTTACAGCCATATACGGACTGAAACATATTGGCACAAGGGTCCTAGGACCATAATACTCCTATAAAGACCCCCTTTTTAGTGATTTTAATTAACCCAGACAGACCCAATAATAAAGGGAAACTGGGGATCTGCCTGAGGTTTTTTATCTTCTAGCCTCCCTGGTCTGTAATATCTTCAAAGAGCTCCCAACATTGTGGTTGAGCCCTCACCTGTTTCTTGACATCTTTCCATCTACGTGTATCGATACCGACCATCGGATGGTCAGTTGGAGTAAAATAAATTGTGTAGATGTACTTAAAGTGCCTGCAGTTAACTTGTGATGAGCTGATGTAATTGTAATGAGGAAGATGGGATTCATACTCCGGAGACACAGCGAGCAACTATGAATGAGCTCGAAGAGCATACACACGTGGAGTGTTAAGGCCAAGTTAAAGTCCCAGTGTATCATCACAAACTGTTTGGTAGGGAGGGGGACATATGAGTCAAACCTTTAAAAAACCTCATCACAGTAGGGGATTTCATCAAGGAGAGTTAGATCGAAAAATGTAGCAAGGCTGACAAGACAGACAAATAACCATTTATAGTGCCCACTGTAAGGCCTTGCTGGAACAAAGACAAAAAAAACAAAAGGATGTCTGACATCTTTGTTTGTACGGGGACAGTGTCCTGGGCACAAACCTGTCCCTATACCCAGCATAGATGGATTTCATGGAAAGGCAACTGGTGGTGAAGTGGACATTCACCATTTCAGGCTCTAAATCGAAAGCAATCAATTGTTTCTGCTTAATCTCCATGCATGGAGCTGTAAACAACTTGGATTCAAGTAGAGAACCCTGCCCTGCTGCTGAGAAAGTAGGTTCTCCCACAGCAGTAGGCTGATCGGAGGACAGATGCTGGTGCTCGGGAGATCAGGGCATTAGACTCTCTTGGCCCAGTCCTGGGCCACTTGGATGACTCGGGCTTGGTCACTCTTTAGCTTCTTCAGAACTTATGGTAGGAAAGGTAGTTGTGGGACGGAGTATCGGAGTCCCTTGTTCAATTCCATCCGGAATACATCTCCTAACAGGTGTTATTGTGGAAACTCCAACTTGCAAAATTGTAGACATTGCACATTCTTAATGGTGGCAAAAAGATTCAGCCAGGACTCTCCACACTGGTCGAAGGCACCCTGTGCCACCTCGGGATGTTGGCGCCACTCAAGATCTACCAGGCAACATCTGCTTATTTTGTTCTATCTGGCACTCAAGGACCATGCCAGGTTGTTGGTGACAAGGAAGATGACTGGGTGATTCCTCAACCATCAGAGACGTAAAGCTTCCTTACACAGGACCAGGACCCTACATCACCCAGCATCACCCTGCTTGTTGCAGTACTGCATGGCAGTGGTGTTGTCCATGTGAATCTACACCAACCTCCCCCGATGGACGGGAAGAAAGCCTTCAGCGGAAGAATTATGGCCCGTAACTCCAGTAGGTCAGTGACCAGAGGCCTCTGATATTCACATCTTACAGGAGACCTCACAACCCAGCAGCGATGCATCCATTACCACTGTCAGCTATTGATGGTGGAGAAAGAGAGTAGCCTCCCTCAGGACAGATTGTAAACAGTCAGCCACCACTGCACATCAATGGCCATCTCCTCTGAGACCTGGATAGTGTCAGAAAGGCACCCGACATTGTTGGCCCCCTGGGACTTTAAATTCCACTACAGGGCTCACACGTGACCCCTGGCATAGTTGACAAGGAGGATGCACAATGCTAAGAGGCCAAGACGTCTCAGAGCCACTCTCCCATAGATCTATAATACAATCTATTTATCCCACCTTTAGACAACTTTTTTGAAAACCTCCAGCGGGACATAGCTGCAAGCTGTAGTTGAAGAGGGCTCCACAAGGCCGGACACAGTCACTGAGAAGTCCCACTGAAAAGGATTTGCTGCTGCGGAGAAGACAGTAGCGAAGGTTATTGCAAAGTCAGGCCAACTGGCGATACACCTTGGGCAGATCGGCTGGCTGGTAGGTCCAAGTCTTCTGTAAGTTCTTGGACCTTTTGGCGAACATTTTTATGGTTAGGCAGGAGCAGCACCTCTAACACCACTAAGGGTCCAGTACTGGA
Organism: Triturus cristatus; assembly: GCF_964204655.1. Lineage (NCBI taxonomy): Eukaryota > Metazoa > Chordata > Amphibia > Caudata > Salamandridae > Triturus > Triturus cristatus. The sequence continues at coordinate 1,532,763,937 of NC_140591.1, forward strand.
GGGGCACCACTTGGAGGGGTTATGCCTCACTCCAGCAGTGGCCAAGTGTAGGTTTCAACATTTCTGGAGCTTGCTATGTCCCAATAGCTCAAGCAAGAGGCCAGCCAACTAGCCCTTGGAGTCACTGTGGTCATCCTAGGTTCAAGCAGCAAGGCAGGTCTCAAGCAGCAGGACAGTTCTCTGGGGAACTTGTTAAGCCTCAAGCAGCAGAGCAGTCGTCTGGTAGCAGCAGGGCAGTCCTTTGAGGTACAAGGGAGGACTCAAGCAGCAGGGCAGTCCTATGGGGTCCGTCCACTGCAATCCTTTTGAAGTCCTCCACAGGTCCAAGAGTGTACTGAAGAGTTGTTCTGAGGGTCCAATATTTATACCTGATGCCAGCCTATGAAGTGGATGAATCTTCTAGGCAACCTCTACAACTGGTTGTGGAAAGTTCCCCCCTTCCCCTGCCAATGCTCCAAGAAGTCTGGGGTCACAAAAGACTATTGTTAGGCTTCTTTGTGTGTGCTTGAGACAGCCCCTTTGAAGTGCAAGGTGGCCAGGGAAAAGCTCCGCCCTCATCCATCCTATCAGGGTGCCCACACCTAAGCAAGCCCTTTTGCCTCACTGTCTGGGAGGAATACACAACGCCTAACAGGGTCATATGACCCAAGGCACTGGCAGAGGCACCAAATGGTTAGAATGAGAAAATGTGAACTTTCTAAAAGTGGCATTTTCAGAATTGTGACTCACAATCCTACTTTACCATTAAAGAGGATTTTAAATTACTATTCGTTTGATACCTGTTCCCTGTCAAAGGTTAGCATTTCTGTAATTTAATAAGGTAACCCAATGTTATCCTATTGGGAGACTTACACGCAAATCTCACTTTTTAAGTACAATGCCCCCTACCCTGTAGGCTGTTTTAGTGTCTACCTTAGGGGTGACTTATATTTATGAAAAAGGAAGGTTTAGATCTGGCAAAAGGTTTATTTTGCCAGGTTGATTTGGCAGTTTAAAAACTGTACTACAGGCTGCAATGGCAGGCCTCAGACATGTTTTAAAGTGCTACTTTAGTGGGTGGCAAAATGATTGCTGTAGGCCCACTATTAGCATTTATTTTACAGGCCCTGGGTGCATATAGTACCAAATACTAGTGACTTATAAGTAAACTTAAAGTGTCAACCTGGTGTAGGCCAATGTTACCATGTTTTAAGGAGAGAGCATGAGCACTTTAGCACACGTTATCTCACTTCACATGGAGGAATATGGAGGGATCCGTACCCAGCACTGGAATCTCTGGGTATGCCAGCAATGGAAAAGAAAGGTGCTGCTGTGGTGATGGAGAAGGCTGGGACTGAGAAGCCGATATGTGTGCCAGCACAATATCTGATGAAGAAGCTAATGGTGACAAGAGAACCACAAATTTAGGCTTTAAAAACGATTTCTGAGGTGAAGGTGATTTACCAGTAGATTTTGATCTTCATGCAGAAAGAGAACTTTTCTTCTTTTTGTGGGGTTTTCTTCTTTCTTCTGAAGATCTTCAAGAAGGAGAGTAGGAGTGGATTTTGACCAAGTTCATCATCAAGCCCAACGGTCATCTCTCGCCAGGGCCATAAACAACTTAACCTTCATTTCCTTTATCATTTTAGGTAACATACTGCGCCAGTTAGAGCAAGATTTGGTGCTGTGGTGGAAACTTAAACATCAGAGACAGTTTTCATCAGGATCTGTTAAAGACATTTATTTGTCGCAAGTGTGACAGGGCTTGATGCCAGATTTTTTAGGGGGTGACATAACCTTAACTCTACACTACTGAAATTTTGAATTTCCGAGGTAAAAACCTTTGAGAGAAAGGTGCTCTGGATCCGCGGTGAAAGGTGATAAGAAAGGGAACTGGCGCTGGTGCCCAGGTATGGTTGCTTAATAGATGCCAGTGACGTCAGTGATGCCATGTCTGATGCCCAATGGCGCCAGCACCCTCTACTGGCGCTGAGAGGCCAAGCAAAAATATTTATGGATCCATTCTGACACTTGGGGAATATTCACAGGTGATGTATCCATCAGAAAGGAATGGTATAGCTATTGTAGCATTTGAATAGGCTGAGGCAGCAGCCATTTTCAAGACTACCGAGCCGCAGAATAACAGTGGAATTTCTGATAATGGTGATGGGATTCAGAGACAGTCAGGCTAGTGTGTGACTGATAGCCCTACTCTTCTTTATCAGTTCCAAGGGCATAGTTTACCTTCTCACTGAATAGCCTCTCGCCATCAAACAACAGGTCCACGAGACTAGACTGGGCATTTCCCAAAAATCCAGTGGAACACATTAAGCATGCTGACGCAGCATGACAACAATAACCATCGACTGAGCAAAGGTGTCCACAGTAGAAAGGACACACTTTAGGATCTGGTTTGACGCATCCGGACTATCACTAACCAGATCTGAGAATGGCTCTTTCTTAAGGTAGGCCAAGCTGATAATCATAAATTTCATCACTTTCCATAAGGCATAAACTTATCAGCCTAAAAGGCAAGTGGCATTTGCTGTATAGAAGGCCAACCTAGTGGCGCACATTTTTTGGGATTGAAGATATCATGTTTCCTGGATTACCTGTCATGGGAGATTTATAAAAGGATTGGGATTCTGCTTTGATGACCATGTTTGAACAATCAGATTCTCTGGTGATTGGTGATAGGACATAAAATGCGAGTCACCTACAGCGAGTCTTTGGCATCTGCCAATGTGCCTGTGGACTACCAGCTATAAGAAGGGTTTCTCCCAGGCAGCAATTCATGATAGGATCCATGCGGGCGTAGTTAAATGGAAGCTAGAGGTCTGCCATTGCTACATAAGGTTACAATAATTCTTTCAGAATGTTTGATTTTACTAGCATAGAAGGCAAAATCAATTTCAAAATTGTCCATCACCTTCCGCATGACTGTAATAAAAGATTAATCCTCCTCTGTAGTAGGATCAGAAGGGTTGGAAATGTCACTTGCAGGTGAAGTATCTAGGCTACAGGCATTTTGTAAGTCCAGGTAGAGGCCAGCATCAATATCATAAGGTGGCACGAGGCGATCAGTCTTATTGCCGTAGCACATATCCTCCATAATCAAGCTCTCTGAATCTGAACTGAAAATCTAGTCCTAGTGGGAAAAACTTTGGGCCCATGAGAAATTTTCACAATGGGGTTCATCATTACAGTTAGCCTTGACATGCTTTACCAAATAGATGATGCTTTTCCCCTATACACTCACTGACCAGCTCTAGACTCATCTCCATGGGCAGCATTGCCTTTGGGTTCCAAATTGGTGCTGAAAAAGGGACCAATCAAATGGCATCATAACAATTCTCTGCTTCCACCAGGGGTGTCTGATGGTAGGTTGAGTGGGAGAGGCATTGGGAGGCACTGGGGTTGGAGCCACCGGAGATGCTATGTTCGAAGGAATGGACTTCTATTGGAGAGTTACCCCAGAGAGTTGCAGAGGCATCCTGAAAAGATCCAGCATTGCTAGCCGGGGTTAACAAAAGAACCAGGAAACTCTACTCTCATCTTCTCACACTCCAGGAGATTGCTCAGTGCCAAGAAAGAGTCTACCTTCATGGAACAGCAATGAGAGTCGCAGACTGTGGCTTCATGTTCCACCCCCAGACACCCTCAAACAGTTGCTGAGAGGGTCTGCAAGTGACATCTTCTTGTGGCACCATCTTCAAGGCTTACACTCTGAGGCTCTTTGGGAGACATGTGACCTAGTCAATGTCAAAAGCTGAGGAATTTGTTGGTGAGAAACCAATGGAGGCATCCAAAATGTACGAATATGGCGCTGAAAAACAGGAAGTGATGACATTGTGCAAGTGGGCTCTGAATAGTCTCAGGTGATGTCACCTCCTCCCACCACTCTGGCATGGCTGGAGATGCACGACACCTCATGGTGGTGCTGGAAAGTCATTGCTGGGGAAAAGGTTTCTGCACTAGTCAGAAGCCTGGAAGCAGTATTCAGAAAGTTAAGAATCTGGAGGATGATGTATCCATCATAAGCAACTCAGAGGATGAAGCTAATTTAAAATACACCAGTCTGTGACTTAAATACTCCTTTTTTCAGAAAGTGTGATAACGCACACAAAAAGCAGCAGAAATAAAAATGAATCTGTTACAAAACAGGAAATGTATGTGTTTATCAAACTAAAATGCTATTATAAAGATGAAATGTATGATTTGTTTTTTTTTATTTCATCCATTTATCCGATGCATAGTTGCCAAGTGATCTATGTCATGTTTTACACATTCAGAAATTTCTTGTTAGTTCTTGCGTTGGCCATCATCTTTAGATTTTACCAAAATTATGTGTATAATATACTTAGTTATAGTGCCTTTCAGGTAGCCCTTTTCATACAATTTGTTTTTGTCATTCACATTTGTTTTGCACCCACTCCATCACGGGGTATTGGGTCCGCCCACTTCAGCCATTGTATACCTTCACTGTAAGTGGTGGCATTTTGCCCTTTCACTAGCATCACATTCACACACTAAGTTGTTCCTGTCAGTTCCAGGGACCATTAAAGCAACTCATGCTTTTTGAGGCAACATTTGTTGTTGTTGCTCTTAGCCATTTTTTTAAAACCGCAGCGGGCTCATCAGCTTCCTCAATAATAAAGTTTTGCAAAAACCTTGTTTTTAATCCAGAAAACTGTGCAATCTGGGACTTGTCGTTTTGTGTTTACTATTATGTGTGTAGGCTTGAAAAACTCTTAAGAATGAAAACTGCAAAAGGCCAAAGAAACGCAGGACTGGAGGAAGGAGTCCCACATTACTTGCAACAAGATAGCATGTACCTCCACTGTACATCATATGCACCCACTGTAAATCACTGTGTCCACTGCTGGACAACACTCTCTGCTTCATTATGCACAACCTCTGAATTGTACATTCCCCTGTGTTTGGCTGATGCACAACACTCAACACTGCTGTTGACCAATATCCAGGGCATCACATTAGCCATTGCATCTGTAAGGCATCTCACCCAGAGCCCCACAGAGGTTAACCGTGAGTGCTCTTCTGGTTCACATCTCCGTATGCTTCTCTGATGAACATTGTGATGCTCTGCCCTACTGCAGTCAAGGCATGCTGAAACAGTAAGCGAGGCCGATTACCTATCAGTATTGTAGCTCTGGTCTGCGGACTGATATACTGCCCCCGGGACAATCATTTTACAACAAAGACCAGCAGCAGCAATTTGTAATTGACACATGTATGGCATCCTAAACATTATAGATTGACAAAAAGGGTCAATAGCCAATGCTAATAACCCTGATATTGCACTCTGGGTCCCTAGAGAATGTTGGGTGGTTCAGAATTGCATTCCCTCAATCTATTGATGGGACCTATGGCTTGGTTTAAAATGTTTAGTCCACCTGAAAAAGTGACAGCATTAATACATGACATGACATGTGCTTGTGGAACCACAATACTAAATATTCTTATTAAAATAAGTTTATTTACATTTGTATAACAAGACTACATGTTAACAGGATCCATAAACTACCAGACATGTACACTGTACTGACCCCAAAGTAAAGTAACCCTAGACTTATAGGATACAGATAAATAAATAACACCCAAATTAGTAGAAAATGCATATCTCAGTTTTTGTGTGAGTCTCCTTCACAAAAGTGCTTACCTTTATTCGTCATTTAGTGTTCACTTTCTGCAAAAAGAATACGTTCTTGCGGAGTGAACAGGAAAAAGAATACAACAAATGATATCAGTGCATGTATATAAAAATTGTGTGTAAATCTATAAGGGTATCAAAGAAAGGCCATTCAGCTGCTCCCAACTCCAAGCAACACAGCTCCTTGGTGCTATTGTAACATCAGTGAATGGTAAATAATTCGTTGACATCTATCAGGCAATAGTTGGTTAGTTAGTAATTATGCAAAGTGCTATGAATTATATTTGCTAAATACTTGTAGAAGAATGTTCATGATTTGAACTTGCAGAAATTTGGGAGTCTGAATTAAATTCTTACTCGCCATAGGTACTTTACCTATTCTGGTTGGCTGATAAATCACTTTTTTGTGGCTCAAGCGTGCTGACAAAACTTTGTCTGTAAGTAACGGAACAAGGGTTGTTTATTGCAAGTAGTTGATCTAGAAGCAGAACGCTCTAAAAGGCCATATTTATTTTGTCAACAGCATCTAGAACAAGAAGTGCTGCACGCAGAACAGTATGGTATTTGGGATCCATTTGAAATTACAATACAGAAACCAGGATTTGATGGGACAAGGAGGGCGAATATGCAGTTTGGACAGTATTGGGTAACACAGTGCACAGTTCACAATCCACATATTTTCAGTTTGAGGCCCATGGAAATAAAGTGCTTTAAGTGGACTTGCAATTTTTGGCAAAGTGCTGAAGTCAAGATTTGAACCCATGCTTGCAGATGCCAATGTCAGCCTCAGCTCTAATTGCTGTGCAATGTTCAACTCTGATACAATCATCTGCTAAGTTTCACCGCTATTCATTCTTAGTATGAGCTCCCTCTGGAAATGTAATTTGACTAAAGTGGCTTGTATTGGAAAGTAGGCCTTTGGCAATTGAACATCTAACGAACTCTTATGGAGAAATTCCAGTTGTGTCCTGAAGCTGTCTGCTGATGTATAATGCCATCTACTGATTTCAATTGGTATTTTATTTCATTTAACCTTTGTTCCCCCAATTGAAATGCACAGTCTAAAGTAAAAAATCATGCCTCAAATGGATTCCGTAAAACCCTTTGTAAGTGGTCAGATGGGATTTCCATCAGGGCCCATATTGAGTGAGCTGTCATCGGTGTAGATTATGAACCGCCCTCTGTGCACTTACACTAATCTAGCCATGCCAGTAATGAATAATGTAGGTTTAAGAGGTATGTGCTGAAAATGCTCAAACCATGCTTCTGCAAAGTTATGTTCAATATCCAGATATATAGGACAGATAGATTTGCCGACAGAGGTGGAAAACAAATCATTCTAAGAGAATTTTACAGCGCTGGTACATTTGTCATGAACACTGAAAATATTTTCAGTGCTCTTGACAAACTTGCATGCAGTGAAAAATTATTTTTTTCAGGATTTCTATTATATTTGGCCCTACCACTAAAGGACTTTTTTAGGTCGAGCCTAGAGTCAGTGCGCATGCGCTGCTCTGCGAGGCATGCTGTATTGCAGCATGTACTTGTAGACCCACCCACTCTCCACCCATATTTGTCACTGGCTTATGTCATTGTCCTACGTAAATGCTGGCTTCTGATTGGTCAATAGGCTTGTTAGTCCCTCCTTAGTACCGCCTTGTCTTCATTTGTAACTTCCCACGAGGACTGGCCCTTTTCCTTCGGTTCTTACATGTATGCTTTAATTAGAGCCTGGGAGCAGTATTTTCTTAATTGGCTTTCTTCTGCCTGGCTCTCTCACAACGCTTTTTTTACATTTAAGCAACACGGCCACCTCAGATGGGATAATGGCGGACATGCTTTTCTTTTACCTCAACATGGGTGCGCTTGTTTTGTTATAGTGGATCGTCAGCTGTCCATTGATGTCACCAGGGGCGTACGACTTTCAACATATAATTGCTCATATTTCAAGCAGCTGTGTACTAATTCATTTAGGTAGGTTATGATACTCACTAGGAACCTCTAGGAACAGCTTGCAGTACTGCACCTAGACATGCAGTGCTGGTGCCTTGCTCACTAGGGACCTCTAGGAGCAGCTTGCGGTACTGCACCTAGACATGCAGTGCTGGTACCTTGCTCACTAGGGACCTCTAGGAGCAGCTTGCGGTACTGCACTGAGACATACCATGCTGGTTCCTGGCTCTCTATGCAAGCATTTGCAATACACTAGGTCTTGCATTACTGAAAGTATGAGCTATTGGCGTTGCATTAATATTTGCAATGGCAATACCTCAAACTATCAGTAATGCGAGACCTATTGCATTGCAAATGCTTGTTTTATATTTGGCCCCACCACTGCTACCTTAACTCGCCTGATGGACATCCATGAATTTATGTACGAATACCCACACTTGGCTCATTTCTTACCACACTGGCAACTATTTTTAAGCGAATATACTGATGCAATTGTAACAGCGCTGCTATCCACGTTATCGCACTAATTGTGTTTGCGACTTGCTGGAATCATAGTGATTCAGTTCCTTAACATTACGTGCATTTTTAAAGTGCAAATTCACTGAGAGGACTCCAGGCTCTATTCACAGTTAACAAACAATTACTGTTACCCAACTCTTATTTTATGGACTTCAGGGGGATGAAAGGCAGAGAAGTCCTGGCAGGATTCAATCCTGTGACCCTGGTCGCTTAAGCGTGAGGCATTAGTATGCTGAGCCGCCAGAACAGGCATTAACACTAGTATAATGCATTGCTGTTTGCCTGAGCAAGTTCTTCTGTGTTCTTTGAAAGCACTAGTTGGACGATTTCTGTAGCACTTGCAGAACCCTATCAGCCTGCCAACCATATGAAACCAGCATGCAGTTCAATGCTGCTTCCCATGGACAGCTAACCAGGAGAGGCCTGGATTTGTGAATATATGCCTCAAGAGAGGATAGCGAGCTACCCTTTTATAGTGATATTCATGTTATAGCATCAATCCTGTTTGACGAGTGCCGTGTGGCAGTCTCAAGTAATCACATTTCAGATATCCAAGATGCCACCCATGTGACAAATATCCTTCTGTTACTTATAGGAACCATCCAATGTAGAGAAAAAACTGTCCTCTGTACCCAGTCCTGCTTCCCTAAAAATCAGCAACAATACGGATTGTGGAATGTTTGTTTGTTTGATGATGTCAGCAGGGGTTTTGAGATCTATTGAGACATCATTCACTGGATGTCCCCTTTAAATACCTGGCAGCCATGTTGCAGCCCTGTACCAGATGAAACACCATCTAGGCACCCTTAACATGAACGTAATAGGCCGCTACCGGACCTCTACACAACTCAGAGCTGTCCGAAGTATTGAGTCACAAGGCAATCCTTGTTTTGTACTCCTCACTCATAAGTATACAGTACAACTGTATTCATGAACAAACCTCACCTGAATGTATTCTGTCTGAGCGTGGTGCACGACATCTCACACTACAGGGCCTTTACATCAAGGGGTGGAAAGAGATCTTGTTGCTAATTATGGGGCTGTAACACTACAATGCATCAACTGCAATTCAAAGTGTGTACCTGAGCAGTGTCGGACTGGGACAGAAAATAGACCTGGGCACCAAAGTAAAAGTGGCCTGATTAGCAAATCAGATTGCTAAAACGTTGCCCACGTTTGCAAATAGGGCAGTTTTGAACTTGTAAAGACGTGCTGTATAGATCTTAGGCACGGAAAGGGAGAATGCATGAATTTGTGGTTATATCAATCAGGGAATTGAAACGTAAAAACTAGCCCACTAGACCATAAAACAGGCCCACAAACCTTCAAAATACCGGCCTACACAATGACCTATCAGACCAGCATCTCAGTCACTGTCTGGTTGCCCTATAAGCCAGTCCAACCCTACACCTCAGTATCTTAAGTCTAAAAAAACCTCCTCAGAGTGGCCTCAGGAGCTAAACGGTATTATTCTTTGGTTTTCTCCTGCAGTAAAGTGCCTGAAACAATGGATTTATGTGGATGGTAGCACTGCCAGAAATTAATCTGCACATGCATTTTTCATAAATCATGACAAAGTAATCAAGCATAAGATTGCCAGGGTGGTTTGGCACAGCCACCACCACAGCTCGAACATGCGAGTTGCAAATGGATCACCAAGAAACCCCAGCTCTCGCTCAGAACCAAATAATACATCCTAGAAGTGTCCACAGAGTTTCCATAACGTGATTCCCTTATTTGTCCTATAGTAATATGCCCAACTCGATGGCCCTATGCGGATGGAAGCCCCAACGGAAAAGAATATGAACATCAGTTTCTCCATAAGGCATTAACATTATCGCAGATGGGGTTATGTGGCACAGCCACCACCTAAGTCCTGTATGACTGCAGCTCCTACAACCAGATTGCAAGTAGGTCAATGAAAGAAACCAGCTCTCTCTTGGCAAAACAAATACCTCCTAAGAGGAGGCCTACCAGTTTATACAGGAAGGATGGGTGGAAAGGTCACGACCAGCGCTTTAGTTACATTATTCTTGTTGCTTCCCAAAGAGCCAACACTATCTCCTAAATCTATGTTTTTCCTTTGGAGAAGGTGTGTCCACAAATTCTGAGTCACACTCAGTGGGAATGTGGCACTTATCAACGCTAAATCACACCTGGAGTCCTTGCATGTGATGAGAGGTGGATCCGGCTGAGCTCTTCCACATGAGGAGATGTGTACCTGATCTTGAGCCGCTGCTCAAGATGAGAGTCCTTATATAGGATGATATGTGGATCCAATTATGAGCCCCTGCATAGGATGGGGGTGTATCATTCTGGAGCCCTCTCACATGACGGGATGTGGATACAATCATAAGCCCGTGAAGAGGATGAGGTGTTGCTCTGGCTGGAGTCTTTGCAACGGATGCGACACAGATCCGATATGGAGTCACTGTATAAGATGAGAAGTGGGTCCAGCTGGAGCCTTGGCACCTGATGAGATGTGGATCTGATGTTGGACCCTTGCACAGAACGAGATTGAAGATTGGATATATGGCACAGGCTTTAGAACTCGCTCCAGAGGATAGCCTTCTTTGCCCGGTCCACACTGGCAACATACTCTCCTGAAAGGGACCAGGCGACAGCGTTCACTGAGGACCTGTTGAGAAAATGCAACAAATGAGCACAAATGGAAAATGGGACATTGAAACAAAATAACACATTGACTGAGACAGAGAAGCATTTAAGAGGCTGACCCGTTTCACCTCAAATGGCTTTCAACAAGTTCATTGTTTCACTCTGTTGGGGCTTTGTCACTACATCAAAAGATATGTCTCATCAGTAGGTATCACTGTTTACCTGGCTTCTCCTATAGGAGTAAGCTTCTAAGTATTTAAATCACGCTCCTGCATTGCACTTATTTTTGCACTTGGGTTTCTCTTTCTTTTCACTGCCCCTGTTTGTAGTATCTAGCTGCTCTGAAGAATCCACACAGATCACAGCAGTGATACTCAGAAGACTGAAGATGCCTGGAGGTTAGCATTTTATCTGTATGCAGTCAGGCACATACTGGATGACACACCTTGGCTTATTTGCAACAGAAATGAGGTTTGTCCAGTTAAAATAGCTAAAAGGTGTCCACTGATCGCTTTAAAGAAACATGCATGATCTACCTTGTTACCCCATCCACAGAACTGTTTCCCAGCTTTTAGGGCCAGGGAACAATTACTCATCATTGAATTTGGCGCAATGCTTCTGAATTTTGATTGCTTTGCTCTTCACTTGTGTCGTCTCCAAGGCCTCGGACATACCCAGTTTGTTAGATGGCCCTTATGTTAGAACCATTGCAGGTGAAGACGCTACTATAGAGTCTGCAAGTGTCAGAATGCATATGAGATCAGAAGGGTACAAGAAGTCAGAAGACCTAGCAGGGCAAGGACCGTGACGGCTGGACTCAGAGCTCCTTCCCGAAATATCAGAATCATATACTGAATGTCCCATATCCTATGAGAAGGAGCGAGAGCTCTGAGAAGGGCTATGTTGTGCACTGCCCCATGAACAGAAGGCAATGTAAGGGCTCCAGGAGCAACACAGGCAGACTGATGAAAAATCCCAGGTCAAACAACGTGGTTGCTGCATTTAAGTGGTTTGACACCAGCTGCATTGAGAGGCCTTCAGCAGACAGCAGAGGTATGGGAATACTTCTGTTCCTGACCTGTGCAGATGTGCTGCAACCACTGCCATGCCCTTGGTGAAGAACAGTGGGGTCGATAGCAATCCCAACCGAAGGATTGCAAATCGGTAGTGGATGGGACCTCCCACAAAGCTATATCTTCCGTGCGACTGTCGAATCGAAAGATGAAAGTACGCATCTAACAAGTTGGAAGACCCAATCAGATGCCTAGTTGCAAAGCCAGAAGTAGACTTATGGAGGATAAAATCTTGAATTGGTCCTTATAGAGAAATGTATTTAAGGACCTGCGGTCTAAAATGGGATGCAGCTAGCCATCCTTTTTAACCGCTAGGAAGTAACACCCATACTCAATATTCTGTTTGTAAGGGCCTGGACATGTTGCTGAAGAATGAAAACATGCTCATCTGAGTGGGAGGAAAAGATGGGGTATACGGGGGTGAAACTGTAATAAAGGAAGGGCATCAGCTATTTCTATTATCGGTAGGAGCCACTAGCCCGTTCTGACACCCTCTCCCCCATCGGCCATGTATGTTTCCCTCTCCCACACAGGCCATATGTGTTTCCCTCTCCCACACAGGCCATGTGTGTTTCTTTAAGGGGAAACCAATTTGTAACAAAAAAGGGGTACCCCTAATATTTCCTATATCAGGGTCTACATAGCATATATGAAAAAAACATATAGGAAACACAATACAAAGTGGACTGACTACTTATATAAACATGTACACACCCACAAATTGATGTCATACAAATCTCATTTTTTATTCAATATTTTATATTTAAAAGAAGGGGAAAGAAGGTTATACATCCATAAATGAGATCATTTTCTTGTTAGGGCAATTGTCAATTGATACAATTATGTCTATACAGTATAGTCAGTGATCTATACATTCATAATCTTTTCAGTCAAAGTTATATATTCATATTGCACATTTACAATAAATGTGAAAAAAAAGGGGAAGGAGGGGAAACTATAGGTTCATATACATAGATCTTTCATGGCTAATGATATAGTCTACGCGAGTTTCGGCCTTGTGCCTTCATCAGGTAGCCATGTAATTATGAAACCTTATGCTAGGATCACATTGTCATTTGTACTGTGATTGCTCGCTCGTGATTTCAGCAGGAAGCAATAACTGGAGGGCAATAAAGGGTGGTCTCTCTCTACGCTACAGAATTCCTGAAAAGATGAGAGTAAAAGATCTATGTATATGAACCTATATTTTCCCCTCCTTCCCCTTTTTTTGGCATTTATTGTAAATGTGCAATATGAATATATAACTTTGACTGAAAAGATTAGGAATGTATAGATCAATGACTATACTGTATAGACAACATTTTATCAATTGACAATTGCCCTAACAAGAAAATGATACAAAAAAATGTGATCTAATTTATGGATGTATAACCTTCTTTCCCCTTCTTTTAAATATAAAATATTGAATAAAAAATGAATTTTGTATGACATAAATTTGTGGGTGTGTACATGTTTATATAAGTAGTCAGTCCACTTTGAATTGTGTTTCCTATATGTTTTTTTCATATATCCTTAAGGAGAAACAAAAGTGGTTTACTGGGCGGTGTGGGAGAGGAGGCAGAGTGACTCAATCTGAGGGCTTTTAAATCCGCCTTCGGCCTCCCTTATGTCGGAGAAACTAGTGTGTTTGCTCGACTAGCTTGGAGGACTAGCACAGGTGAAAAGGCATTTACCACGAGTAGCTACAAAATTTGCAGTACAGCCCATGAAAATGATGGGCAGTGGAAGCCAACCCAAGGGTCAAGATTTTGCTCCACTTTGCTTTAACTGCTCAAGGCATCAGTCTGCTTTTTTGACGAAGAGACAGGAACCATCAAAGAGCATGCCCATTAAGTGACCTGGAAATCTCCAGAGACACCTTTTGAGAGGAGCCAGGCATGGCATTTAATAGACCCATGGTCCGTGGACCTTCAACTGAGTCCACAGTGTCAACACCCGCCCTCACGACCTGCTTTGCTGCATTTTGTCCATCTCAGACCACAACAGCAAAGTTGTCCCTAAGGTGATCTGGAAATAGATCTGCATCATTTCCCTCAGGGCATTGGTGTACATGGCTAACAGGCAGGTGGTGTTCACTGATCTAAGATGAGCTGTGGGCACTATATGAATAGTTGATTAATTGCTGATATGAATACACAGCCAGCTTCATGCAGAGTTTGAAAGGGTGTTAGACTGTGGTTCTTGCAAGCCACAGTTGAAAATGGGAGAGAAGTTGACACCAACTAAAACCACTGCTAAGTTAATATGTCAGGATAGGGTGACTTATGGAGCCTTAAAACATTTGTGGATCAAAACTACAAATTTCCTAGGATCTTGTATATTTGTATATATGAAATCAATATACATGCTCAAAGAATGAATGATTGCCCCCAGAAAATCTGGGTGGTGTACTGATTAGGGCTGTGTGAAGTACTGTTTATTTTCACTTCGTGGTATGGAGAAATTAAACCTGGCATCAATCAGCCTTTTTTGAAGGATCTACTTCTGTCTACCATGAACTGGGAAAAATAAACAGCCAACTGCAGGCGGTAACAAATAGATTGTTACATGGCTGTTGTGACTGGTTACAAGCACAATTGGAACAAGCCAATCAGAATGCCAAATAGCAGTCGCTATCTTGCGACACTTGCAACTAACAAAAGGGTGGCTGCCAATCAGAACACTACATAAAGTACACACGTAAAGTAGACTGCTTTCTGTAGTCCATGGATGCATAGGGATCCCAAACACATACATTTATTTCTATGATGTGCACGAAAAACAGTCTTTTCTTTAGTCAACACTTTTCAAACCAACTTTTTCTCCACAGCCAGGATTTAAAAAAATTCCAATTTCAGCAGTCCTACCTCTGTTCAACTACCTTATTAGTGATGCCTGCATACACTACTAAGTTATTTGCACTGTTAATTTGGACAACCACAACATATTTGAGGAAATAAGTTCTAACAGGTGAGACTAGCAGGATGATGTGCACATCTGTGAAGGCGGGGTGAGGGGTATATTGGGACTAGATCGTCAGTCAAAACCTTGGGTATTGTGCAATTCCTTCTGGTGTTTTTCACATCCCAAAAGAAATACCAAAGTGACTGTTAGTGGTACCCTCTTGTGTGCAAAAATTTCTCAGCTACATAATTATTGACCTGGGTTCCCATGCCATAAGTAAACATATAAATGTGACTCTTCTCTGAAGGTCTGAACATTTTCCCTAAATTACTGCCAGAGAGATTATACATTTCCCATGAAGATCACGCATCACAATGCTCCAGCTGCTACTCTTTTAATTAAATGTCCCTATGGCTAGAAATGTGGCCTTGAACCAGGGAACCCCCGCTACATAGATGCTAAGCACTGGCTAAGGGCCTGATTATGACTACACCGGTCCGATGGCTCTATTATGAGTTGGAAGATCAGACCACCATAGGAACACTGCTACCGTCAAGGATCCATGATCCCTGGTGGTCTTGCGACGATCTGAGGCCCGCAATATGCTGGTGGTGCCTCTGAAGCTCTGCCAAGCATATTAGAAGTTTTTTTCCCGCCAACGCTTTCATGGCGGTAAGCCAGCCATGAAAACTGGCAGTGAGGAAACTAAGGCGGCCCTACAGGCCCCTCTGGAGCCTCGGGCTATGGGGATGCATGCAGGGGGCACATGGTGTGCCCCCCCCCATATGCATGCACGCCCAGTTCCTGCATGGCATGGACTTAGTAGTCCATGCCGTGCAGGAACTTGCTTTGGCGTTCCAATTGCGGTGCCTTGCTAAGGCTCACTGCCTGGGACTGCTAAGGCATCACCCGCCAGACCAACAGAAAACTCCTAATCTAGCGGGAGTGTCAGTACGGCTTTGGTGGTATGGCAGTGGGGCGCTGATGTGGCGGCCTGTTGCCAAACCGCCAAATTCGTAATTCTGCCCTTAGTCTAATGTCTTGGAGGTACCTAGTGCCACTGGTATTGTCGTTACCATAGACGGAGTCTGAGCTGTCTTATAGCTCAAATTTCGTCAGGCTCACCATAGGTGCATGAAGCCCGTGGTCTGCCCACCCATAGAACTAAGATCCCTGCCGGCTCAAGAAGAAGAGTGTGCAGGGGGCTCATAAACCATCGTCAGAAACCACAGACTCAACATCGTCTCCTACGTCAAAGACACACAGCTGATTCTCTCCCTCACCGATGACACTACAGCCGCTAAGCGCAACTTCCACAATGGGATGAAGGCAGTAGCTGCCTGGGAAGATGGTGATTTTAGCACAGCAAACCTTTCTTTGATGCTATTTTTAGGAGAAAAAAAGACACCTGTTTGTGGAATACTTTTTTCGTATCTTTCCCAAAAAACAAACCTCAAAATGTAGCAATATTTTTAGATCCCCTACAGGGGAATCCACAAACTCTGGATACCTCTAGAATCCCCAAGATGTTGGGGGGAAAAAGATACAGAGTTGGTGTGGATACTTTACGTGGAAAGAAAGTTACAGATGCGTATGTCTGAAGTACCCCAAATAGCAAAAAAAAGGGTTTAGCACTGGGGTGGAAAAGCCTCAGCAGCTATTGGGTTAAACTATACATCAATTGTACTGCTACACATCAGTTTATAGCATTTGTGACAAAAATACACTTGCTATGCAAAATACATTTGTATCCATTTCCGAATGATTATCAAGAAGCCAGGATTCCCTGCAATATTGACAAATAATTAAGATATTTATATAGCACTATTATTTGCATTAATCTTTTACAAATACGTCTTAACTGATGTGATTCTGTAACTCTGAGACTTGTTCATTTTTTATGTGTGGCAATCCACATTATACTGTACCTTTAACAGTGATTGAAACTTTTATTCATGAAAGAAATATATACAAACGTGTTTTATGTAGCGCTTGATATATTCGACATAACATATTTCATTCTTCTGTTGCATTGCAAATAGCAAGAGTCCCTAGTTGTCAAGACAATATATTCCATTTTATCAATCTCAGAAGGATGATATGCTGAGAAGCCCATGCTGCCGCTCAAAACAGTGTCCTGCAGTCTACACATTACTCCAGCAGAAGTCACAAAAACGACACAGGCACCCATCTAAATATGCATGCATCATGTGAATTAGGTAGAATGGGGCACAGAAAGTCCTTTAGTTAAGTATCAAAAGGCAACATGTCTTTTCCATTAAGTTCTGCACGTTAGGAACTGCTTTGCCGTAGGAAGAAAAGAAAATAAACCACTCCTAAACTATTTATTATCTAATTGTACAAATGTATACCTTTCACTTTTCTTAGGAATGCAAAACTATTTTCAGGTTGTGTAGCATTTCGCAGTCTGACTCTTAATAATCCTCTAGTGGGATCTGGCGTTCTCTGTCTTTTGTTGTGATCTGTGTCATAGGGCACCCTGCTGTTTTTCTGTGGGTGGGTGGAAACAACAGCATCAGGTCACCGTCAAACCCCAAAATAAATGAACACCTTTCTATGTTATGTTATGTTATGTTAAATGAACAGTTAAGTGCACAAATACCCAGAGGTGTCTTGGCGCTGGCTACTGTAAGCGTAAATGGAAAACCTGTTGAGAATTGAATACCTATTCAGAATTGAATAGCCAGGTTTTAAGGGCTTTTCCGAAAGCTAGGAGAGTCGTGGATGATTTAATATGGAGGGGGAGCTTGTTCCAGATCGTGGAGGCACCCAGCTCAAAGCTGCTGCCTCCCCATGACACCTGATTATATTTGGGCACAATCACAGATTTGGCTGTCAAGGATCTGAGAAGCCTGTTATGGGTGTACCAGTTAAAGGTGCTCTTCAAAAAGGCAGGCCCTTGATCATGTAGGGCCTGATAAGTGATACAGAGAGACTTGAAAATAATTCTGGGCCTGATCGGCAGCCAATGAAATGTCCTCAAGTGTTTGGACACCGATTGGTGTTTTCGAATGTTCAGGAGAAGATGAGCCAAAGTATTTTGTAGCGTTTGTAGCTTATTAATCGCGTGTTGATGAGCATTGAGATAAAGTGTGTTGCAATATCAAGTCTGGAAATTGCCAGAGAGGTAACTAATGCTTTTGCAGATGTGATGGAATGAAAGGAAGAAGTTTTTTATCATCTTCAAAGTATAAAAGAGACTGTGTTGGCTTGATCAGTGAGGCAAAGTTTTTAATTTATCAAAACACCGAGATTCTAGGCTTTAACGACTGCCATGGGAAGGGGACCGAGCTCTTGGGGCCACCAGGCGTGTGTCCAGAATGAATGAATGCAGTTGTCTGACATTCAATTACGAACAACCTGCATGCAGCTAGAAAACCTGGTGCCTTGGTTGGGCCCCTCCTTACCAATGGAGACAAAAAATTGTGTCTTCCACATAAGAGGTAAAGGCAAAGCCAAAAGATTTAACTAGCTCAGCCAGAGGGGTAATGTAAATGTTGAACAACGTTGGACTAAGTGCGGATTGCCTCGGAACTCCACAGGGAAGAGAGAACGGCAGAGAGACGTAGTTGTCCAGTTGAACTGATTGTTCTCATCCTGATAATAATGAGCTAAGTAGGTTTCAGGCAGAGGCAGAGATACCAATATCAGGCAGTGATACCAATGTCAGTCAGGCGGGATAACAATTTGTTGTGATGAACAGTATCAAACGCCACCAACAGATCTAATAGAATCAAGACTGCATTACCTCCAGCATCTAAGGTCATCCTGGCTTCCTCAGTGGCCTAGATTAAAGCAGTTTCCCTACTATGATTAGAACGGAACCCGAATTGCGTGCCATCTAAAAGGTTATTGTGGTGAATGAAGTCAGTAAGTTGAGAGTTCATTATCTTTTCTAAAATAATCTTTCCCGGCAGGGGGAGACAAGATATCAGGGAATAGTTATTTGGATCAGTCAGGTCCAAGGAAGCTTTTTTAATAAAGAGGACAGACTGAGCCTTTCTTCCACCCATTTGGAAAGTAGCCCAAATCAAGTACAAGCTGAAAGATATTTGATAAGACTGGGGTGATAGTATATGCAACAAGGGTAGCGATTCTGGGTGAACAGAGGACAGATCTTGCCGCTTTGACCAATCTTGGTCGGAAGAGTGAAGGCCACAAAGCTGGAATCAGCTAAGATAGGGCTAAGGGATAGTCTGTCTGAAGCCAAAGGTGCTACAGATTTTTTCCACTTTATTAAAGAAAAAACTAGCCACATCATTGTAAAGGTATTGGCTAGATTTATTTGTTTTTGTGTCAAAGTTTGTTGTAAGTTTAGTAATTTTTAGGAAAGGTTCTTTAGATGAATTCTCAGCTGATTTGCTTTTCTGAGTAAAATAGGCAGTCTGTTGAAAAGATTTTGGTTTTGTAAACAGCCAGGCAGGTCTTGTACTTGACCTTTTCAGCTTCATTGTATTCCCGGCGCTATTTGTTTTTCTTGCCTTCTGCTGCTCTGCTTAAGAGATCTCAGATCTGCTGTAAACCAAGGAGTGAAAGTCTTGCTTCTTTTGGAATTGGCAGAATTTTGAAGGGCCAAAGATAGAGAGGCTCTAGCCAATGAGCATTCTGGGCAATGGCTGTGTCAGGATCATCGTAGAGAATGGGGCAAGAGTCTGCTAGACAGGTTAGGTTGCCCGCATCGATTTTATGCAAAGCACGGGTTATGATAAGGTTATGAGTGGCTTGAGGAGGATGAGAAGACGAATTACTGATGAGGTAGAAGGTGATGGCACTATGATCCGACCATGCTAATGGAAGGGATCTTATAAAGTGTATAGAGGGACTCTTAGTAAAAATACCATCTAATGTGTGTCTTGCTGAGTGAGTGGGGCCATAAATCAATTGTGGCAAGCCGAAGGCAGATATAGTTTGGAGAATAGCAGTGGTATCTGGATCTTCTAAGGCCTCTAGTTGGTAAGTAAAGTCACCAAGCACTGTGTAGTTACAAAGAATATTAGCCTCTAATAGGCTAATGAAGTTTTGTAGAAAAGTGGCACAAGGGTCGGGTGGATGGTAGACCAGAGTGCCTTTAAAAGACTGCGATTTAGAAACCATGATATTAAAGAAGAGGGCCTCGTAGTGTGAATTACCCTTGGGAGGGCCAGGGAATCCTTGGGGTGGAGGTTGCGGGGGGGGCTGAAAAGATAGAAAGAAAATGAGACAAGGAATCAAAGACCCCAAAAAAGGCAGCCTCACGCTATGATACCACCAGCCATGATTCGGTTTGTGAACTCTTTCAGAGCGATCTGCATGTCAAAGTCAATTAATAAGGGCTTAAACCATAAAACATTATTTTAGGATTTTTCTCGGACTCCTACATAAAAGGGCCTTTCCAAGAGAGAATAGAGGCAGACTGTGCCTTTGCCTTGGTTCAGGGGGGGGGGGGGGGGGGGGGGGGGCTCACTTCTTTTCGATAAAGAACAGCAGCGACCTGGCTCTTCAGATGACCCCAACGGAGCTGCTCTTACCTCACCCTTAGCGCCTTAAGACCCAAACGGGTGGGTAGTGCGCTTTACTAACCCCTGATTGATTGACTGAATGGTGGTGTTTGTTGTTGTTTTTCAACGGGAACGTACATAATCTATTTCAAAAGACAATGGATTATTTTCACGCTATCTCTAGGAGCTACCTTCGTGGCCGCTCGCCTCTGAATCCGTACCTCCGAATAGGAAGGTACCTTCACCGTTACTCTAATAACCGGCCGTTTCATCCAGGGGGCGGGGAAACAGATTGCAGCGGTGTCAAGCAGTTTTCCACCGTTACTGGTGGAATTTTCAATTGTCATTTGCAGCAATTAAAGGGTACAAAATGACATTTGCACACCCAACCAGCGTGAAAATGACATTTTGAACCATGCCATTAATCGTGCACCATTTCCTGACACCAGTGCCACCCCACCTCTACTGCACACTCTCCCAACTTAATTCAGAGATGGCAGGGTATGCAGATGCATAGTGTGTGATGCGCACGTGATTTGTGTGCTGTCTTATGTGTTTCTTTTAGGAACATCACCTTTGTTCTGTGTGCTGTTTAGTGCACGTCGTATGATGCATGTATCTGTGCTTCCCAGCAGAGTGGTCGCTCCCCCTGTGACTGTGGTATCGTACTTGCAGCGCTTTGCCTCTACCGACTGCCAGCTGTGTGCTCTGACCGCCGCTTTGCCCAATTACATATTTAATTGCCAGCGCTAGTTGCATTGTCTTATATTTGCCAACTTTATTCCATTACTTGCAGCGCTTTGCCTTTACCGACTGCCAGCTGTGTGCTCTGACCGCCGCTCTGCCCAATTATATGTTTAATTGCCAGCGTTAGTTGCATTGTCTTATATTTGCCAACTTTATTCCTGTTTTTGCATTCTCCCCCAAGCGTTCTCGGCGTTCAGACCCCTCCGCCTCCATTTTGTTGATTGTTGTCCTCCGTAGCCCGCCCCGCCTCCCAGCTGAGACGCCCTCCCACAGACAACAAACAGCGCTCCAGTACCTGGAAGCGCCGTGACTCGATCTCCGCTTCCCAGCAGAGTGGTCGCTCCCCCTGTGACTGTGGTATCGTACTTGCAGCGCTTTGCCTCTACCGACTGCCAGCTGTGTGCTCTGACCGCCGCTTTGCCCAATTACATATTTAATTGCCAGCGCTAGTTGCATTGTCTTATATTTGCCAACTTTATTCCATTACTTGCAGCGCTTTGCCTTTACCGACTGCCAGCTGTGTGCTCTGACCGCCGCTCTGCCCAATTATATGTTTAATTGCCAGCGTTAGTTGCATTGTCTTATATTTGCCAACTTTATTCCTGTTTTTGCATTCTCCCCCAAGCGTTCTCGGCGTTCAGACCCCTCCGCCTCCATTTTGTTGATTGTTGTCCTCCGTAGCCCGCCCCGCCTCCCAGCTGAGACGCCCTCCCACAGACAACAAACAGCGCTCCAGTACCTGGAAGCGCCGTGACTCGATCTCCGCTTCCCAGCAGAGTGGTCGCTCCCCCTGTGACTGTGGTATCGTACTTGCAGCGCTTTGCCTCTACCGACTGCCAGCTGTGTGCTCTGACCGCCGCTTTGCCCAATTACATATTTAATTGCCAGCGCTAGTTGCATTGTCTTATATTTGCCAACTTTATTCCATTACTTGCAGCGCTTTGCCTTTACCGACTGCCAGCTGTGTGCTCTGACCGCCGCTCTGCCCAATTATATGTTTAATTGCCAGCGTTAGTTGCATTGTCTTATATTTGCCAACTTTATTCCTGTTTTTGCATTCTCCCCCAAGCGTTCTCGGCGTTCAGACCCCTCCGCCTCCATTTTGTTGATTGTTGTCCTCCGTAGCCCGCCCCGCCTCCCAGCTGAGACGCCCTCGCCCCTCCCCCTCCACTATCCATATATGACAGGAGTTCCCGCGCGCAGCGTTCACGCGCAGCGATCGCGCCCAACCCGCGCCGAAGGTGCGCCAAAGGTAAGCCCGTCTACGCCCGTCCGCGCCTGGACCGCGCCCAGCGCCAGACCCCCTGCCCCTCGCGCTGCCCAACCCTCCCGCATCACCTACGATGCCACCACCCTCCTAGCCCTCAACCCCGGTCGCGCCCCCAACTGCGTCCAAGCCGCCCCTGGACAAACCCATGGACCTTTCTCCTGCTACTCCTGCAAATTCAGCGGCACCAACAACATCTCCGTCACGACCACACCACTGACTCCCGAACCCAACCACCTACAATGCATCCTTCTCAACACCCGATCAGTCCACAGGCACGCCATTGACCTATGGAATCTACTAGACACCATTTCTCCAGACATCGCCTTCCTTACAGAAACATGGATGAATGCTTCCTCCGCACCAGACATCACCATTGCCATCCCGGAAGACTATAAGATCACTCGCAAAGACCGTACCAGCCACACAGGAGGAGGAATCGCTATCGTCCATAAGAAATCAATCCGCATCTCAACCAGCTCTGACGCCAACCTCGCCAATTCCGAACACCTTCACTTCCAAATCCACATCGACCCCAAAACCACACTCAGAGGCACCCTCCTCTACAGACCACCAGGACCCCGCGCGAAATTCAGTGAAGACATCACGGACTTCATCACTCCACACGCGCTCCCTTCCAAAGAATACATCCTTCTGGGAGACCTCAACTTTCACCTTGAAAAGAGCAACGACCGCAACACCACCACCCTCCTGGACAACCTCGCCAACCTCGGACTTAAACAACTGGTCACTTCCCCCACCCACATCGCAGGTCACACACTCGACCCCATCTTCACCTCCAGCAATCATGTCTCCTTCAGCCACACTGCGGATCTCCTCTGGACTGACCACAGCTGCGTTCACTTCACCTACAACAAGCCCAAACCCACCAACCACCTCCAACCAACTCTGCAAAGAAACTGGAACAAAATCACCACCGACCAGATCTCCTCTTCGCTCCTTCTAAACACCCCAACCCACTCCTGGGACCCAAACCTAGCCGTCGCCAACTTCCCCCAATGGTTAGCCAACACCGCCGACACCTTAGCACCACTGAAAAAACGTCACAGCAAACCTGGCAACAAGAAGGCCTCATGGTTCAACGATGACCTTAAGAAGTCCAAGAAACTCTGCCGCACCCTTGAAAAAGCGTGGAAAAAAGACCCAACCACCAGCACCAAGGACGCCTTCAAAAACGCCACCCGCACTCACCACCAACTAATCCGAAAGGCCAAGAAAACAGCATTCAAGGATCGACTTGACAACAACGCCCACAACAGCAAGGAACTTTTCAACATCGTCAAGGAGTTTTCCAATCCCTCGGCCAACTCCAACGACATCACCCCCTCTCAAGCCCTCTGCGACTCCCTAGCCTCATTCTTCCACAACAAGATTGCAGACATCCACAACAGCTTCGACAACCAACCCGGAGCCCAACCCACCCAACCACATGCTGAACACTCCACCCCCGTGAACACCCTTAACGACTGGAACCCAATCTCCACTGAGGACACCATCCGCTTGATGAACTCCATCCACTCAGGATCCCCCACAGACCCATGTCCTCACCACATCTTCAACAAAGCAGACTCCGTCATAGCACCGCACCTCCGAGACGTCATCAACTGCTCCTTCAACTCCGCCACCTTTCCGGAAAACTGGAAACACGCTGAACTCACCGCCCTTCTGAAAAAACCAACAGCGGACCCCACCGAACTCAAAAATTACCGCCCCATCTCGCTCCTTCCATTCCCGGCCAAAGTCATCGAGAAAGCTGTCA
This sequence comes from Triturus cristatus, assembly GCF_964204655.1. Classification (NCBI taxonomy): domain Eukaryota; kingdom Metazoa; phylum Chordata; class Amphibia; order Caudata; family Salamandridae; genus Triturus; species Triturus cristatus. Next base: position 1,532,787,944 of record NC_140591.1, read on the forward strand.
ACATCCAGCTCGCCGCTTTCCTCGAAACCAACAAATCCCTCGACTCCTCACAATCAGGCTTCCGAGCAAAACACAGCACTGAGACCGCCCTCATCGCAGCAACAGACGACATTCGAACTCTACTGGACAATGGAGACACAGTCGCCCTCATCCTCTTGACCTCTCTGCAGCATTCGACACAGTCTGCCACAGCACCCTTTTACAACGCCTCAGCAACATCGGAATACATGGAAAAGCACTTGGATGGATCACCTCGTTCCTCACCGGAAGAACCCAGAGAGTCCGCCTCCCACCATTCAAGTCCGAGGCCACCGAAGTCATCTGTGGCGTACCACAAGGTTCCTCTCTCAGCCCCACCCTCTTCAACGTATACATGAGCCCCCTCGCGACCATCGCCCGCCAACACAACCTCAACATTATCTCTTACGCGGATGACACTCAACTGATCCTTTCCCTTACCAAGGACCCCAGCACCGCCAAATCTAACCTACACGAAGGAATGAAAGAAGTTGCTGAATGGATGAAACTCAGCCGTCTGAAACTGAACTCAGATAAAACAGAAGTCCTCATCCTAGGTACATCCCCCTCTGCATGGGACGACTCTTGGTGGCCGGAAGCCCTTGGAAAAGCACCCATCCCGACAGACCACGCACGGAATCTAGGCGTTATCCTGGATTCTTCACTTTCAATGAACAGACAAGTCAGCGCCGTATCCTCATCCTGCTTCAACATTCTTCGCATGCTCAAAAAAACTTTTCGCTGGATCCCCACCGAAACCAGGAAAACAGTCACCCATGCTCTGGTCACGAGCCGACTGGACTACGGAAACACCCTCTACGCAGGCACTACCGCTAAACTCCAAAAGAAACTCCAACGAATCCAAAACGCCTCAGCCAGAATCATATTAGACATCCCACGCAACGAACACATCTCTGGTCACCTGAAAGACCTCCACTGGCTACCCGTCAATAAGAGAATCACTTTCCGACTGCTAACCCACGCACACAAATCACTCTACGACATCGGACCAGAATGCCTCAACTCAAGACTGTCCTTCTACACCCCCTCCCGCCAGCTACGCTCCTCCAGCCAAGCCCTCGCCACTGTACCTCGCATCAACAAGACCACAATGGGAGGTAGATCCTTCTCTTACCTGGCTGCTAAAACATGGAACTCACTCCCCACCCACCTTCGCCTTACCCAGAACCACCTAGCTTTCAGAAAGCAACTTAAAACGTGGATATTTGACAAGTAATCCTCCTCCCCCCCCTTAGTGCCTGAGACCCTCTGGGTATGTAGTGCGCTATATAAATTCTCTGACTTGACTTGACTTGACTTGATAATTGATAAATCATGAGTAATTCGGTTATGGTAGGTGTTGCCTTAATTGTTGTATTGTGTACGTGTGGAATGTGTAGTAGTATTGCGTCTGCATGTTGTGTTGTGGCAGGGAAAATTATTTCATGTAAAATATAAACTGAAAAATTCCGCAAAAACGTCTACTTAACATCACATAATGCCACAAACTCCAACTTACATAAATGTCAGAATCTCCACCGTTTACACGTAGACGCTGTGTTTCCCACCCCGCTTCCTCCCTTGAAGTCATGTCTTCTGCGTTAATGTAACCCGTCAAGCTCTTCGCGCGGGTGCGGTGCTCGCCCATCAACACACCCCCTTAAAGTATTATTCAAATGAAAGGCTCGGGCTCGAAGGCACATGATTCACGCTTTCATGTATACTTCACAGCCCTGCTGGATTCAGCTCACATCTGCCAACACGGAGGTTGTCAGGGTTGCTTTCTTTTAAAGCTGTAAATGGGAAACAATATAGGGCCCCATTTTTACCGTCTTTATCAGAAAACGTGTAGCCATGGTTCAGCTCTTTTTCAAAATTATGTCCACGCTGAGCGTACATGACCCCGACTCAACCCTACACCTCCTTACTACAGCTGATGGAAATATTGCATATGTCCCTCTGTGGTTTTCGATAGTCAGTACAGAGGATGTAAGAGGTAAACGCATGAAATACCGGAAACAACACTGAAAACTTACTGCTGTGTCTGCATCTTGTGTTTAGGAAGAGCACTATCTTATGAAAAAACAGCAAAAATAAAACAAAGAAACAATATTCAAGACTTCATTACCTCTAGCACCACTATAACGTTTCGTTTACCATTTAATTACCAATCCTACTGTTGAACAAAAGAAAAACGATACATAACATTTTCTGAAAAAAGCGACAAACTATGACTCCTCAACAAGCACGCCATGTACACAATTTTTTTTTATAATCCAGTGTTTTTTTCTTTGTTATAATTTTGTAAATGGGACCGGCAAAACCAAGACCAGCAGCATGAAGGGGACCTGCTGAATTGGCAACTCGCTCCGCAGCACATCAATCATGTCCCCCGTACAGATGCTGGTAGCCATCATCCTCCTCACCTAATTGAGCCTCACACATTGAGAGGATACATTTTTACAGGGAGGTCTCACGAGAATTGTGAAATGGCGGCCATCTTAGTTGAGGGCCTGTTACCATTTCCATCTCTGATGCATTGCAGTTTATTGCAGCATTGCTGCCTACTTGCAATTGGACAAAATCAACTACGTCACTTGCCCCTCCACCCCAAACTAAATAAGAAAGACTCAGAGAAAATGGAAATAAATGATACGCTATGACTCAACGAAGAACAGAGGTAGGACACTTACTGCTCCATCACCTACAAATGAAAGACGATCAAGCACCTGCCACCGGGCCTCCTATGTACTTCTGAAAACATATTTATGAATCACTGCTTAGCAAGATCAGGGTTTTTCAGCACAACAAAACCATGTACACTCAGATCCCTACCTGCAGTGTGAAAGAGCTGTACTTCAATATACAGGCCCAGGGCACTTCTCCATGCCTTACCTATCGACAACACATGGAAATTAGACCCAAGAACCCTCATAGCAGAGTTCAACAGCAGTCATTAGACCAAGAGGACAGTATTTTCTTTAAAGCTTGAAGAAAAAAGTTATGATTGGGAGTTAGGATTGGGTCAGGTAACTTGTCCAGACACTTGGCATGCTGAGGCATTCCGCAAGCATCATCCCCCATTGCTATTCACTATCTACATTTTCTCCTAACTCGTCACCAAAAAATCCTCTAAATGTATGAGAATGACATGCTGGTCCACTTCCAGCTACACAACCATCCAGAGACTCTCGTCAACATCATGCATGCTTAGACCATGTCCTCCACTGGAACAAAAGAGTGCCCATTGCAAGAATTGAGACAAAACACATCTACTCTAGTAATGAGTGAAATGGAGTCCATCCATCTACACTCTGAGTGATCCCATAACATAGCACCTTCCCCTCCAGTCCCCAAATAATCACACAAAAAATCAAGATTATTGGGATACTTTTACATTCTGTACTCAGGTTCCTCTCTCCACCTTTCTGCTAAGAATCCAACATTCCTTGTCTGCTGCTTCTTCATGGAAAAGATATGCTCCAGCTCTACTAGCTCTATACGTACATTACATAAAGCTCACAATAAGTCAATACATTTCTACCACAACATTTCTGAATGCTACATAGATCTATTTAACCTTTGCTGTAATCTGTAGCTGTTACTTGCTGTTTCATGGTCTACGCCTGTTCCACAACTTCTACCAACACAAAGGACATACACCTTTAATTACTACAACTCTAGTACAAATCCTAACCAAATCCCTCAACTTAAACCTAACCTTATCCCTTACGCAAACCCTACCCTCAAACCCGACACCCAACTCTTACTCCAACACTAATGGTTAACACCTTCCCTTACAACACCTCTTACTCTATTCCTATCCTTACCCCAACCCTTACCTTCTACCATCACTCACACCATATCACACTCTAACACTCAACCCCAAAACATAACCTAAACCTATGCCTAACTTAACCCAACTCTATTCCCAATTCATGCATTTTACTACATTTTAAACATTTTGTATAGTCTACTTTTTGCAGTGTACATTTTACTTGTCTCTCCTTTTTTGTTTGTGACTCTACCTTTTTCCTAGTTTTATTTTTACAGCAAATCCCCACTTTTAGCACATTTGGGGGTAAATGGTGAAATCTGCATATGAAGAATATTATGTAGCCTATATTTTTGAGTACATGCTTTCTCAATCTTAGTGTTTTCATTATAGGCTTTCAGATGCTACCTGAAGACATTATTGATGACAGTGTTCAATATTCATTGATGGTTTCTATTTTATGAAACGAAGAGTCCTTGATTCTTTAATCATGTTCCTCCTGTCTGCATTAGGAGGTATCATACACTCAAAACATCTGTGGCCTACAGTCAGTCTGATGGAGCAGTGTTTGTTGCACGCAACAAAGGTCTCCCACCTATGCTCCTCGCGGAGACTCTTCTCCAGCTTGCCCGTGTTGACGTTCCAAATGTAGAGAGTGCCATCGGAGGAGCCAGCCATCACATAACTCCCATCGGGGCTACAGAAGGATCAACCAGAAGAGGAAAAGGTGAGCAAGGAAACCAGACACAGCAGAAACCACACAACATCAGGCACTGATAAACCAGGTTTGCAAGGAACACTTTGATACTGTAGACAAAGAAAGGCAACAGTGGTTAAAGCTACCTAAATGTTGACAACCATAACATGATAAAAATACATTTATACAATATTGTTATTTGACACTTGTTTTAAAGTTAGGTCTCAATGACTATACTGTAACACTCTGGATTTTTCTTTCAGTTTAGAAAGCTTTATTGGATAAGATATGCCAAGTAAAACATCATTACAAACCATATGGCAATGAAAGAAGGGGGAAAAAACGAATGAATTAACAATAAGCAGTACAATCCCAAAAAGGGATGTAAAAACTGTACTAAGGAAACAAAGCAACACTCTGGATTTTTAATCTTCTGTAGAATTGCTTGATAGCACTAATTAGATGTGCCAATACATGTAGAAGTGTGTAAAGCAAAAATATCTACAAAGCAAAGGAGAGTTGAACAGTAAAAGGGGACACAAAGCCCCACAAATAGACAGGTTAAAGGTGAGGTGGCAAAGGACAATAATGAGACAAGCACAACACTTTGGTACCAGACACGTACCTTGCAGTTCAAGGGTACAACATTTGTGACAAGTAGTGACCGTAAACGATGCGAATATGCAATTTCAGTTGTCTGTAATCGCTGTAATACATGGAACTTTGTAAAACTAATAAAGAAATTTAAACAAACAAAAAAAATGAGACAAGCTCAACACTTTAATTCCCATAATATTTATGATAGGTCTCCATTATGACAATGTTAATGAGGAAAGTGACTGACGAAACAACACACAAATCTCCGGGTAAGTGAAAACTAAAATCTAGCAACCTGTTTTTTTATTGGTGGTCTAAATTTACCCCGGAATTGGATACTCCAATGTCAACAGGTAGTGACCAGCTGTCAGTCACTGTGCTAGGTGTTTGTTATGGCGATGTGCCAGATTGCTGAGCATGAACGGTTCGGAACATGTTTCTGAAATGTTCAGGTGCTACCCTCTGTGGCTTGAGGAAATCCTTCTGTTTCGGTGACTTCAGTGTTTAATTTGTAGAATAATACGTGCTGGTGCCCACAGCTCTGCCCAGAAGGCTGCAGCCGACACCAGCGCACCTAATACCCCGGCAGAGTAGTCTGAATCCACTCATGCCTATCCCTGTTTTCTCCCTTTGAGACAGTTTTTCCTTCTTTTTCTGCCTCCATCTTTACACTTTGTGCATTTTACATCTCTTGACTCATGCTCTCAAGAAACGTCTGATGAGGAAACATAAGTGCCGGTCCCCCCCAAATTAAGCACTGGCTGTATATGACAATGCAAGATTGCTGCTACCCCAGGATGGATTCAATTTGCTTTTCTTAAGCTGCAGTGTGGTGGGTTGATTTTATTTTAGAACTGAACGGCCCAGGCTATGGTTTTAGTGGCATGTAGGGCTGTGAGTATAGAATGGCGCTTGGCAGCCAGGGAGCTGAAATGACCATCAGTGTTTGGGGTGCTGAGCGAAGACTCCTGGCACCAAGCCCAGAGAGAATGGTGCCATCAACATCTTCCTCATACTGTTTCACGTGTCACTTGCACCATTCACATTTTGCACGAGCACTGATATGCACACAAATGTGTGGGTTACACCCACATACAATGTAAATAGTGCTGATATACTACTTGTATTCAATATACTTTCAACATAGACCGCCCTATGCAACTTATACAAACAATTTGTTGTCTCCTTTTTACCCTTTCAGTTGTAATTGATGTTTTACACTTTACATACTTGCCTACAATTATAACCTTTTGAGATATTGTTGATTGTTACACATTAACTACCCAGATCTCAACTGGGTTATCACCTCTGGTTTTTCCTGTCAACATCTTGAGAGCACGCGCTTCATTGCAAGAATGCCTCTATATCTGCACATCTATGAGTGGACTAACATCAACATCATGGCATGTGCGTCAGCACAAGCATGCATTTGTGCATTGCCCGTCATCATGGGAATCCAGGCGTTGCTGGCACTGTGGGATTGTGTGCGTGTACAGGCGGACTGTGAGCAAGCAATGAACATCACGGCGAATGGATGAATTGGCGAGTATGGTGCGTGGATGGGTACTTGAGTTGCATGGTGGGTAATTGGGTTGATGGATGGATAAATAAGCATGGTGGAATTGAATAGATGGGTGGGTGGATGAACGGATAGAGGCAGTGGCAAGTGGATGAGTGAATGGTAAATTAGTGGATTAATTAATTGGTGGTGGAGAAGCAGGTCTATACAGTATGCATCTGCATGTTACACACCAATGAAGCAGCTGGCATCGACATTCTGGCAGGTATGTATCCAACATTTGTGGATTGTTCAGCATCATAAGAAGGCATGCAGGAATGGACACACGTGAGAGCGCTGTGTGCACAAATGCAGGTCCAGCCATGCCGTGAGCACACAACGGACAAACACTGATGAGTGTGTTGGCAAGCAATTGTATATTTATGAGTAGGTGGGTGAACAGATGAATACATAGATGTGTGGGTGGATAGATTTTGATCGATGGATGGGTGGGTGCCTGGTTAGGTGCTGATGAATAGGTAAATGGTTGGGTGAGTGGATGTTGAAGAGGTGGGTGAGTGGGTGGGTCAATGTGTGAATTAATATTGAAAATATGAGAAGCATGGGTGTTAGATGGGTAAATGAGTGTGTGAAAAAGTCGTCAGATGAATGGTTATATAGATGGATGAAAATGTGAATAGGTGAATGGGGGATTGGGTGGATATATGAATGAGAGGATAGCAGAATAATTGACTGAATTAATGAATGAATGAGAAAATGGATGAATGGGAAAGTAGGTGGATAAGCAGTTGGGTGGCTGGATTTGTGAATGGGTGCGTTAGTGACAGGATGAATGTGGTGATAGTCGGGTGGGTGTGTTATTAGTGGATTAACTAATGGATTTTTGGTGAATCAATGAATTTATGGATATGGGTTGTATCGTTGGGCACTTAGGAGGTTGAAAAGCTAGATGTCTCAGAGGGTGGAAGAAGGAATAAATGGGTGTGTGGATTAATGCAGGAGTGGGGCGGTGAATTAATGGATAGATTAGTGGATGAATACCTGGTATGCAACTCCAGTTACAATAAGGGGATATTTTTCCCTCTTGTAACAATACCAACACTCGTCTAGCAGTGTGGTATAAGGATTTTCGAACCCTCATATCCAGACCCACACTGCAACAATAGCAACAGCATCAGGGGACCAGTGTTGGAAAATCTGACAAGCTTTCAAGAACACACAATTACTTATTCATTTTGGTGTTTTTAATGTAACAGTAAGTCACGGTGTGGCCACTTTGCATTACTGGGTCACTTTTTTAGGTCTCGCCTGGCGAACGGAGCGCGAAGCGCTGTCGCCAGCGAGATCTATTGTTGCTGACTTGCCTCGGAAGTGGGACAGGAGATGGGCACGCGCATGGTCTCGGCGGATTTGAGTTGGTGTACGCGCCTACAGCCACGCGGCGTGCACATCTCCTGTCCCCCTTCCCTCGCAAGCCAGCATGCAGTTTCACTTTCGTTAACACGCACACCTCATGCTATTTCATTTTTTTTTTTTTTTTAAATGTGCACGCGCGCTCCAAGCACTAACCGGCTCTTGTTGGGAATTTGCGCTGCTCCTCTGCTTTTCCTGCCGGTCACTGCAGCAACACGCGGGGCTCCGTTTTGCTCACAGGAGCCCCGCCTGAAATCCTGCTTTGTCCACACCATGCAACATTCACGAAGGCGGGGTGGGCTCCCGCCGGACTTCCTGTACTGTTTGGCGGCCCCCTCCCTGGGCCGCACGAGCTCCGCAGCACTAATTAAAAGTCCCGCGGTGTTGAAGTCCGCACACGCCGCCACTGGGCAGGAGCTGCAGAACACGCAAAAGTTACATGTACTGCGCATGCGCGGGCAGCCCTCGCAGGTCTTCTCCCCGGCCCGCATGTGTGGAGCTGCTTTCTCTTTTGCTTGTTCTTCCTGGTACCAGCGCTCGCAAGTTCTTGCTGCTTTCCGAAGAACTGGTTAGTGTCCCTGGCTGCGGCTAACCCCACTTTGCATTTTTTATTTTCTTTGCAGCAGTGTGTCTAGTTTAGCTCTGGTGCCAATTAGTTTTTCGTACTTTGCAACCACCTATGAGAAGTCGATGCCCATATGCCAGCTGTAATCTCTGCAGCAGAGCCGCGCCGGCCATGGTGGAGAACGCGAGCACCGCCCATGGAGCCCTGGTGAGAAGGGGGGGTAAGCAGGTGGGAGAACCCGTACCTAAGGAAGGGTGACTCGGATCCTAGCAGACGGGGCACAGAGCTTTGGTTATAGCATACAGTGTGAAAGCAGGCAGGCTGGTGAACCTGCGGACGGGGCTGGAGCTCAGCGCCGCACTTCAAGGAGGAAACGTTTGTTTAGAAGAGGAGATCTGAGTGTTCACCTGAGCACTCCTCCAGCTCCCAAAGAGACGGTACATCGGCGTATCCAAAGTTGGGTCGATGTCACAGGGAGAGAGCACAGGGTTCATCGGGGCAAGGTGGCCGGTGACCAGTTTATGCTCCTGGCCCCAGACTGGATAGGGTTTCGATTATCTCCGAGACTATGGATTTTAGACAGTGTTACTGTGAGGCGGTAAGCACCGTAAGGAAGGTGGTTGTGTAAATGTTAAAGATTTGCTGGTTGTGAGATGTTTTGTGAAGCGATCACTGCAGCAGGGCGGGGTAATATCAGCAGCTGATAATGACAGGAGGGCAGATGTTGGGCATGCCATTACGAGAGTAACTGAGGTGTGGACAGAAGTCACCATATGGGATGTGTAGCCTGCCCGGAAGTACATACTGCACGCGGGGTGACGATAATGCGAGGAGTAAATCTTTGGTTCTTGTGTACGTTGTTTAAATCAACTAAAGGAAGATGAGTCGTATAGTGGGAGATAGATCACCAGGCTCATGTTGGGTGGGAGTCTAATTGGAGGAAAGTGCTGGATCTCACGAGACCGAAATTGCGGTTTGCTTATCTTTGCACATGCAGGTCCTTCTTGGAAAGTTGCCGCACCTGTGGCAGAACGTGCGCTGTACTAAAGCCTATAATGCTTGTACGCTATGACAAATGTATAGTTACGCCTCTGCACGTTTGCGTTTGTTACGAGCTGCCGATTACCATATATTATATCAATATGACATATACATAATGCTGCGTGGGAAGAATGTGGTGTCGTGGTCTTTCCCTAAATCTGGTCACGGGCTACCCAATATAAATACGGATAACTGCTGTAACGCACTTGTGACAGTCAGCACTGGTATCAACCAAATATAAAAAAACTTTACAATTGGGCGTGTGTGCATCTGTGTGTCTGTGTGTGTGCATGCCTGTGTGCATGTGCATGCCTGTGTATGTTTGCCTGTGTATGTGAAAGCATCTGTGTGTGTGTGTGTTTGCCTGTGTATGTCGAAGCATGTGTGTATGTGCATGCCTCTGTTTGTGTGTGTGCGTGCGTGCGTGTCCAGGGCAATGCAATCCTGCACTTCTGTCAAGATTAACATAACAATCATTTGCAATGCGATAGGTCTCGCATTATTAAAGTTTGAGCTATTGGTGTTGCATTATTTAGCAATGCCAATATCTCAAACTTTAATAATGCGAGACCTATTGCATTGCAAATGCTTGTTAGTTAAAAGCGAGCATCATTTTATGATTAATTTTATGGTTGTTTTTAACTAAAAAAATGCTTTTTTGTATATGAACTGTTCTCTATATGATTGTAAATTTATTAATTGTGCCATTAAACAGATTTTTATAATTGATTGATGGGTCCCATCTTAAGAGCATTTCGGGGATATCTGGTAGGTATATGGACAGTAGAGTGTGCGATATTGTGAATGAGCGAAGTCATCCAAGAGAAATTGTTTTGTGATACATTGTAAAGCATAATAGGACAGCACTGTACGATCCTCAAGCTAACGGAATGGTAGAGATGACCAAAATGCTGGTGAAGGGAGCCATGCAGGTAATGGGTAACAGAAGACTGGAAGTGCAGAGAGCAGCTGCGAACAGTGTGAGCATATCACATTCCTATGAATGCAACAGCTGGCAAAACTTTGCTTTTCAAGATAAAGGGCAGGCAGGTACACATTTAGTTTAGGCATGGTTGACCTGTTTGGTTGGAAAGTGCAATAAGAAGAGAGAAAATGTATTAGATTGGGGGTGATGAATGCTGAAATGTTACATAAAGAAAGGTGATTTGGAGAAGGATATGTCAGAATAGTGTGGTTTGGGGTTTGTAAGTTACAACGTCAATTTAGGGTGAGGTTAATGCAGGGTAGTTATGTGGTGCTGAAGGATATCTAGAGGTGGAATAGGAAGAGGGCAGCAGTATATCAGACTTTGTGGAGTGTATAGTGAGGGTTTCAAGATGCAGTGGACAGATGTTGAAGAGGAGTTGGAAGGTGGAGAACAGATTGAATTGAGGGAATCTACAGAAAGAAGTGGAGGTGAATATTGTGACGATGAGCTAGACAGAGTTGAGATGGGTCTTACAAGCAAAATTAAGCGTGTGATGATGTGTAGAGAATTAGTTAGGTTTGGAGATTATGTATGGGTATAAACTCCAACATATTCCCTTTCATTTTTCTTTTGGGTTTTGTGGAGGTGTCTAGTCTATATGCCAAAGGAAAGAAATCTGCCATGCTTTTAAGTTTAATGTTCTGTAATCTGTAGATTTCAATTTAGAGCTGACTATTGCTACGGACACCAAATGTTGTGTCTATTAATGTTGCTTCAGGTTCTACTAAACAGAACCACAACAGATGATACAGAGAAAACAGTCAATGAGAACATTTGAAATTATTTCAGAAACAAACAATAAGCTTTAACTGTGGGTCACATTTAAATTGGGCAAGTTCACCTACATGTCCTGCAATGAACAAAACTTGTAATAATTGTCACAAAATAGGACATTTTTCAAGAATGTGACAAACTTTGGGCCGATTCACAGAACTAACTTAAGACAAAATCCTAAACTTACTACCATTTTGGCATTCACAGAAGGCACTTACTCATTTTGGTATTCACAGGCACTTACTCTTATGGGTATTCACAGAAGTTAGGAGTCCTAACTTTAGGACTCCTAAATGCCTTCTGTGAATACCGAAAGTCTTAAAGTTAGGATTCTTCTCAGTTTAGGAGTAGTAAAGTTAGGACCCCTACCTTTAGGACTCCTAAATGCCTTCTGTGAATACCGAAAGTCTTAAAGTTAGGACTTTTCTCAGTTTAGGAGTACTAAAATAGTAAAGGAGTCCTAACTTTACTACTCCTAAACTGAGAAAAATCCTAATTTTAAGACTTTCGGTATTCACAGAAGGCATTTAGGAGTCCTAAAGTTAGGATTCCTAACTTCTGTGGATACCGAAATGCGTAAGTGCCTTCTGTGAATACCAAAATGAGTAAGTGCCTTCTGTGAATACCAAAATGGTAGTAAGTTTAGGATTTTGTCTTAAGTTAGTTCTGTGAATCGGGCCCGTAGTCAGCATATGAGTACTTAAAAATTAGTATTAACTGTTGGTACTGATAGAGCTAGCTATAAAAATGGTGATCCTGTATGTGACATTGTAATGAGGAAGAAGTGTAGAAGTTTACTGCTGATTCTGGGTCAACAAATACGATCATTTCAGACAAACTGCTTTTCTATTAATGGAATAATGTTGATCTTCTTCCGTCTGATATTAGAACTGTATTTTATGGAGGCAACAAAACTGACATGCTTGGTTATTTTTGTGAAATATCATACGAAGATCTTGGATCTTCACAAAGGTTTTTGTGACACACAAGGCGTATAATATTCTTGAGTGGAAAAAAATCAGGGAACTATGGGCATGGCAGTCAGACCAGGAACTACTTGTCTGATTTCCTTAGATAACACTGGAAAATCGTTAACTTCATAATATTTTAAATGTTCATCTTGAGATATTTAGGGACAAACAAAATTATTTTGAAAAACTCTGCTGGGCATGTTTGTCTCAAAGTAAGCCATGTACTTTTAAGTTTTACAATGCAGTAACGCAACCACTTGAAACATCTGGAGTGCGAGGGGGTAAATCAACTGTTTGAGTCCCCTGAAAGGGTCACCCCAGTTGTGGTTGTTACAAAATTGGGAATATTAGTTTGATTGTGGATCTCAGGACTCTCAACAAAAACATATTTGTTGACTGTCATGCCCTACCCAAAATATTAGACATTTTTGCAGTTTGGTAATGCTCTTTTTCTTCTCTGCAATTGACCTAAGATTGGCATGCGATAAAAAAACTGAGTAGTCTAGGTTATTACCGACATTTATTACTCCTTCGGTGCCTACAGCTACCCTAGAATACCTTTTGGGCTGGCAGTGGCCTCAGTTTTCCAAATGTTAATGTTTAAGTTGTTACAGGATGTGCATGGATTTAACGCTTTTCAGGACAACATAATAATACATGCCAATAATGTTGAAGAAAACAGCTGTATCATGGACCAAGTATTGAATGCAATAGAAAAATACGGAAGGACTGTGAAATTAGACAATTGCAAAATCCTTTAAGGAACATTTTGAATATTTAGGACATTATTTAACACCTGAAGGTATAAAAACAAAGAATGACGCGGCAAAAGCCATCACTGATGTAAAGTCCCCTATCAATATGGAACAGTTAAAATAATTCCTGGGACTATGCACATATTATTAGCGCTCTGTAGAAGGATTAGCCCTGGTTAATGAACCTTTGAAACAAGTTGTAAAAAAATGATTGATAACGCCCATTTGTTAAAATCTTAGTAAGAAGGGGAGTGAGGTGTAATCACTGTGGATGCAAGTGCCTGTGGCATTAGAGGTGTTGTGAGATGATAGTCAGAAGATACATATTAGTGAACATAACATAGCTTTTGCTTGAAGATGCCTTTGTAAAGCAGCAGAGATTCACTATTCTACTGGTGAAAGGGAAACCCTAACATGTGTGTGGGCAGTCAAACATTTTGGAACTTATTTCTGGGGTAGGAAGTTTATTCTATGTAGCACCCACAAAACTCTTCAGTATCCTTTAGGCAAAAAGGGTACAACATGTTCCCAGCAGCAGAAATAACACAAGAGCAGATTTTCTGTCAAGCATCCTTGTGGACTACCCTAATTTAAATGTGAGAACTGGTGATGATGTGGAATGTGCAGCAGGTGTTTGTGGATGGAGTGATGCAGTCTAATGGTGCTATATCATTGCTGGAATAGGATACAAGTGCATGTTAGGATAACATTTTATCTGACGTGAGGAAATTTATTGTGAATGGCTTGCTCAAAAAATGTTGTTTGGAGGGTAGGCAACAACGTTTTTTTCAGGTCCAGAATGAACTAAGCTTAGAGCACTGTATTGTTTGAAAGGAGAAAAGGTTGTTCCTGCTATTAATGTACGCTCTAAGCACATGTGATTAACTCATGAGGGGCATCAAGGCATGACAGCAACAAAGAAAAGACTACACAAGCACTACTTGTGGCCAACCATGGACAACCATGTGTGGGCGTTTGTGTAATTTTATCATGTCTGTCCAAATGCTGATAAGTTTTAACCAAGAGAAAAAAGCCGCTTAGCCTTATTGAATTTTCCCCAAAGATCATGGAAGAAGCATGCAATTGATTTGATGGGACCCATTCAAGGGGTACAGCGTGGCAACAAATACACAACTATTTTAGTTGATTATTATTTGAAATGGATGTAGTATGTCTTCATGAAAAGCGCCCACCACACACAATGTTGTGGATTTTCTTGAAGGGGTTTTTGCTACTTAAGGAGATCTGGAGGTGCTAGATTCCGATAATGGAGTTCAGTTTATGTCACACAAAACGAAGGATTACTTTCTGTCTAGCATTAAACAGCTCACAGCTGCAATTTATAGCCCCCAAAACAAGGGCATGGTGGCTAGAGTAAACACGAGTAAACAGGGTGGGTGAGGAGATCATCAAACTTGTATGCAGTGATAAATATTGACAAAGCTTTAAGCGACAGGTTTTGGAATTATCACATTTCAACGCAATCTACAACAGGTAGTAGTCCATTTAAACTGCTTCAGTTAAAGGATCCTATTTCTAAATTGGTACCTGTGTACATACAAGATTGGTGTGGTAGAAATGATGCAGGTCTCAAGCTGGCTGCAAATAACAGGTGAGGGATAAGAAGATTAATTTTGTCGAAAGGTACAAGTCTCATCATGTTAGTCAGTGTACATTTAAGTTGGGGGATCTTGCCAAGACATAGAAAGTTTTCAGTCCTGACAAAGGTCCAATCAATGCCTTTTAAAACTACGCGTGTCATTTGAGTAAGGCGCCCGTATAAGTGCAGAATTACTTTTGAAAAAGTAAGAGGAGCATGGCAAAGCGCAAAATGAAAGGCTTCAAGGATATAGAAGGTTTTGTGGGTTTGAGGCCACCTCAGAGTTGTTTATGTGATGGTGTGATTGTTGAGCCTGACTGTAGGTTCTGGTCACCATATCACACTATGGCCGGCATGAGAAATAATGTTTTCAGGGATTGTGTTGCAGAAGGATGTGCGCATGGTGCTAGGGCGGAGAACAGTATTCCGAGTGATGTCCAATCGAGTATATGTGATTCTGGTGTATGGAGTGAGAACAGAAATTCAGGACATGCTTGTTCTGAAACAGAATCTGACACAGGGAATATAGAAGAAGCATTGTTGTCTGAGAAGAGAACATGGTAAATGATGGTTCTGAATCTCAATCTGACACAGAAAATATTGAAAGAAACAAAGATATTCATAATATTTTACTTGACCTTTCCCGTAAGTTCATAACTACTACACATTGGTCTGTTAGGCACAAGAAATCTCCTGGTTATTTGAAGAATTTTGTTTGCACATAATTCTTTATTTTTTTAAAATTTTTTAGCATTCTAAATTGCTAATTTATCATACATTCGTACGGGAAACTTTTCTATTGTATTGGAAAGGAATATGTTATGATGTATTGTATACTCTTCGTTTTTTTCACTCGAAATGCAAGGCTCTTTTCGTACATGTTTATTGCTGAATTGTATTACAGAATTGTAAATGCTGGGGGCGCTAGAGGGCGCGCACGCAGTATGGCCGCACTTCGGTGAGGCTCCTGCTGCCTGGACACACTATCCTACAACTATCCTACTTAACTGATCACCTGCCGGACCGTGACCGGGTGTACCTGTGGCTGCTGGTCCCCGGCGGCCCCGACGGAAGTTTGGGAGCCGAGAGACCCTCGAGGACTTTGTGCGAGGCGCTGCAAGTTCCGCCGGACCAGTGGCTGAGGCGTGGTGGTGGCGGCGGCCGGGATCTGGAGCTACGCGCTCCCGGTGCTGTCCACGAGGCAGGTAGGCCCCGGCCTGCCCCTTGCTGATGCGGCGACCGTTGCTGTGGGGATCGAGGAGGCTGCACGGGGGATAGAGGCGGCGAAGAGCGGAGGGGCTCCGGACTCTTCTCGTACCTGGCTTGGCCCCCTCCCACCCCCCGCTGCCGTGTGACTTGCCTGTGCCCGGCGGCGGAGTGAAGTGATCCTGCGCTTTGGGGACGAGCGGTGCTGGTGGCCGGAGGGGTCTCTCTACGTGGCGCCGGAGGTGAACCGCCCCCCCCCCCCATCCTGGACTGGACGGACTGCTGTTTGGGGCTGTGACGGATGGATGCCCCCTCCCCCCCCCGTGCTTTACCTGGGCCCTGCTGACTCGCCGCCGAGGGTGCTCCGGACTCCCCGAATCCCTCCTGCTGAACTCGCTGCGACGGGACTCTGAGGCCTTACGGAGGTGGCGCTGAGCCGTGACTTCGGCGGGGCTGCTGGCGGAGGAGGGATACGCCACGATGGCCTAGTGCTGCACGGACCGAGCCTTCACTGCTGCTGGAGACCCCTGGGGCCTGCTCCTTACCGACTCCCCTCGCCTCCCCTCGCTGTGGCCTGGAGGCCCCCCTGCTGGTGCTCTGCTGGTGTCCCTGACGTGGGGGTTACTCTGCGTGGGCTTGCCTCCTTCCTGTGCACGGGCGGCCGGGGCCCGCAGCGGAGCGCTGACTAATTCTGCCCTTGGGACGGTGCGGGTTGTCGTGGGGCTCCCTTCCTGGGCTGCTCCTGCGTTGCCGGGTGGGTCCGTCGTCTGCACCGGCGCCTACCGGGGCTGAACTGCCCTTTGCAAGCCCCTGTTTCTGACCTGCCGGCGACGGGGGCGACCTTGGCTACTCTGGGGTGTGAGGCGGCCCCCTACCACGAGCCCACGATGGGCAAGCATGACGCTAAACAGGCGAAGCTGTCGTTTGCTGCCCCAGCTGCGAAAACTGGGCTGCGGAGTGCGCCGGATGATGGAGGCGCACGGGCCCCCCCGGTGCTGGACGTGGACGCGGCCCCTCCGCCACTGGATCTGCAACAGATAATGCGGGAGATGAGGCAGGGCTTTGCCACCGTGGTGGATAAGGTGGACCGTCTTACTTCCCGTATGGATGCGTACGCAGAGAAAATCGATGCCCATGAGGAGCGCCTTAATGAGACCGAACGGCGGATCTCGGAGAACGAAGATACGACTGCTTCCCACTCTACACAGCTCACAAAAATGGACAATGTCCTGCGCATTATAGCTGCTAAGAATGAGGAGTTAGAAGCCCGCAGCCGCCGTAATAATATTCGCGTGGTGGGTGTGCCAGAGTCCACCAACACAGGGCGCATGGAGGATTATGTGGAGAGGATTCTCATTGCCTCTATTGGCGCGGACGCCTTCTCTAAACAGTTCATCGTGGAGAGGGCGCACCGTTCACTTGGCCCGCGACCGCGTCCCGGCGCCCCACCCCGGCCCATCATCGCGCGGCTTCTAAACTACCGCGACCGAGATGCTGCGCTGCGGGCTGCGCGTATGAACCAGAATCTGTCCTGTGAAGGTGTCAGCTTCACCGTCTTTCCAGACTTCACGCCTGTTGTGCAGGAACAGCGTCGTAAATTTGTGGATGTTAAGAAAAAGCTGCGAGCTCTCCAAATCGACTATGCGTTGCTCTATCCGGCGAAGCTGCGTGTCACCCATCAAGCGAACAGCATTTCTTCACGAACCCGCAGCAGGTGGAGGACTTTTTTTAAATCCCTGCGGAAAACGCGTCGTGACCGGCCTGATGAGGAGGACGCGGCCCCAGAGAACGAACATTGACTGCTTGCCTGTGGGTTACCGGGATCACTTCCCTGCGTTACTGTACGGCTTCTCTGTGCTTCTCCTGGTTGCCCGCCCCTGTGGGCCACTTGATGGGCTGTGTACTGCCTGAGCGAGTCTGGCCTGGTCGCGTGCTGGACAGGGATCGGTAATGTATGCCAGGCACCACCCTTCTCCCTCCCTCTATGACTATGGTGGGCTACGGGCAGGCATGGGTGGATCTGTGTGCCCTCTGGATGACCCCTGTAGGGTGTACCCCCTTGACTCTATTGACTGAGTTGCTCCTGTTGAGCTTTCTGAGGGTTCTGACGGGTGGGGGGTGGGTAGACATTTCTGGCGAGTTGGGGTTGCTTCAGTGGGTGTGGGGTGGGGTGGTGGGACTCGGGGCTTTGTGGGACTCCTTAGCTCTGTGGCGTTGTGGGTCTGCTTTCGGGGCAGTAGGGTGGGATCTGAGGTCAAGGTTCTGGGGGACTGAGTGCCTCGCTTCTCCCCGTTGCTCGGCACTGGAGCCTGGTGCTGGGTATCTGCTGGGGCAGGCAGCCGGGTTGGTTTTGAGACCGGGGATGTTTCATGATGTTGTTGCTATGTTTGATACAGCTGTGTTCAGGACGCTGCCGTCCATGGAATTACTTCACGCTTTTGATGTTTGTTTGCGGCATGGTCCCCTGAGGGGACGTGGTGGGTACACATTTGTTTAGGGTAGATTCTGCCTAGGCATGGCCGGTGTTGTAGACTGTGGAGCGCTGGTGGTTTGGAGCATGGTGTGTAGAGCAAATCGCGCACACGACAGATGGGGGATGACTGAAAGAGGCCCCTTTGCCGCTGCACTTCCTGCCTGTTTTGGGTCGACCTGGCTATGGGGGACACTGATTTGAACATACTCACGTGGAATGTCAGAGGCCTGGGGGACCCTAGAAAGCGGAGACACATCCTCTCCTACTTAGATCGCCACGCCATACACATTGCGTTTCTTCAGGAGACCCACTTCCGGGCGCAGGCTGCACCTACCTTTGCTAATAGATGGGCGAAGTACTCTACCTTTTCTTCTTACTCCTCATACTCTCGTGGTGTTGCTATATTAGTTAAACGGAACACCCCCTTCGTGCTGGCGGGTACGAAAAGCGATGCCCAAGGCCGATACTGCCTGATGTGGGGGAGACTGGGACATAGAATGGTTACTCTGGCCTGCTGCTATGGTCCCAACGTGGACGACCCTGCCTCCTTCGTTGACCTTGGTGCGGATATAATAGGTGTGGGTACGCAGCACCTCATATGGGGGGGAGATTTCAACGTCACACTTGCCCCGGCGCTTGACAGGTCCCACCCGGCCTCGCATCATTATACACGGTCCCGGGAGATACTTCTGGACATCATTGCGGAGCACAGGCTGATTGACGCATGGAGACACCTCCATGCGGAGGGCCACGAGGGTACTCACTTCACGGCGCAGGCGCGCTCCTGGGCCAGGCTCGATTACGTCCTCCTGACCCCACAATTTCATGTGGCGCTGGTTGGAGCGCGACACCTTCTGCGTACATTCTCGGGCCACGCGTCGGTGCGAGTCACACTGAGGGCGGCGGAGCTAGGCCCCCCTCTGGCGGCCTGGCGTCTGCAGCCCATGATGCTTCTCGACACCCTTTTTCAAGAGGAGCTGCGGGAGGAATGTTTGGCTTTCTTTGAGCGCAACAAGGACTCTGTGCAGGACGTTGAGACTATCTGGGATGCTTTCAAAGTGACCCTGCGGGGTATGTGTATTGCCAAGGGGTCCGGTGTCCTGAAGAGCATTATGGCGCGCCTGCGCACCTTGGAGGATGACCTTCGGGCACTGGAAACGTCACTGGCGGCCAGCCCTGATGATGCCAAGCTGGCGAGCATTCGGGACAAAATTTCTGAGTATACTGCGGAGGCCACCCGGGAGGCAAACTTTAGAGGCAAGTACTGGGTTGCCCGGAGTTACGGTGAGGGTGAGAGGCCGGGGAAAGCCCTGGCTGCAACGATGAGGCTAGCACGACCGCCTAATACGATCATGGAGATTGTCGGGGTGGATGGCACACGGTACAGTGAGACCGCACATATCCTCAACGCATTTGTAGCCCACTATAGTGTGCTCTATGCGTCCACTAGGGTTGGGGAGCTCCAACTGCATGATTACCTTGACGATGTGTCCCTGGGGTGGCTTAGCGATGCGCAACGGGAGTTTCTGAGCTCCCCTTTTGAGCTAGACGAGGTGAAGGAGGCCATTATGCAGATGAGGTCGGGTAAAACCGCCGGACTCGACGGGATACCCATTGAATTTTACAAAACTTATATTGACTTTATGGCCCCGGTGTTGAGAGAAGTCTACGAGGATGCATTGGAGGTGGGTCATCTCCCCCCATCGATGCGCATGGCCCTCATCACGTCGCTCCTTAAGCCGGGGAAGGAGGCCAGTGACTGCGACTCCTACAGACCTCTCTCCCTCCTCAATTGTGATGTGAAAATTTTAGCCAAGCTCATCGCCAATCGCATCAATCTGTTACTCCCCAACCTGATACTGCCCGACCAGGCCGGTTTTGTGCCAGGTAGGGCCACGACTCATAATCTACGCACTTTCTTCTCGATCCTTAATTCTGTGCATGAAGATCTGCCCATGGCCGCCGTGTTCCTGGATGCCACGAAAGCCTTCGACTCCCTTGAATGGGACTATCTGTTCCAAGTTTTGGGGCGCATGGGATTCCCGGCTGTATTCATCTCGTGGATTAAGTTATTATATACTGCCCCTATGGCCAAAGTATTAGTGAATGGGAGGTTGTCCTCTGACTTCCCTATTACCAGGGGCACCAGGCAGGGCTGCCCCCTTTCGCCCCTATTATTTGCTCTGGCCATGGAGCCTCTGGCGGCCAAACTGCGGCAACACCATCGTGACAAAGCATTGCGGTGCTTCCAGAGGCAGATACTCATATCCATGTATGCCGACGATATCACCCTCTATGTGCGGTAGCCGAAGGAAAATCTTAACCCGATCCTCCGTGAATTCATTCGGTTTGGCATGATTTCCGGTATCCAGATCAACTGGAGCAAGTCTTGTTTGTTTCCCCTGACAGCCTCCATTGGAAGATTTGTGCCTGACTTCCCCCTTGCCTGGTGTGAAGGGGACTTTAAATACCTGGGCATCCGCATTGAAAAAAACAGAGATGAACTCATGAGGGCTAACTATGGGACGGCACTGTCCCGCATTACGGATTCCATCACTCGATGGATCACCTTACCCCTTTCAATGGCTGGCAGGTCCTCACTGATTAAGATGGTGATCTTGCCGCAGCTGCTGTACCTCTTTTTGAATATTCCCTTTTATCCTGGTGCTTTTTTCTTTCGACAACTCCGCTCGGAACTTATTAGATTAGTCTGGGGCGGTAAGTCACCCCGGCTCCAGTGGGAAATCCTGATCAGGCCCTTTGAGCAGGGTGGTTTTGGCATTCCCAACTTTGAGCTCTACTATCAGGCAGCCCAGGCGCACTATGCTTACTATTGGATGCGGCAGCCTCGATATATGCCCCAACTAGCGGCTGAACATTGGTTGGCACACCCCATTCCCATAGAAGGCGCGCTGTACATACCGGCGACAGGCAGAGATAAGACGCCCACGACACTGGTCAGTACGGTGACTGCGTGGACTAAGTTGGCTGCCACTCTAGAGCTGGATATGGTGTACGCGCCACTCCTGCCTCTTGTTTACCACCCAAGCATGCCCCTGCTGCAGGTGGCGGGGTTCCGAAAATTGCTTCAAGCTATTCACGTGAAGACATGGGGCGACCTGTACCATAACGGCACGTTCCGGTCCATGGAGCACATGTATGCCACCATCCAGCCTACTCCCCTCGATGTTTTCCTATACCTCCGCCTCCGGCAGGGGCTGAGAGCCCTTATGCCCTGCTTCCCCCAGGAGCCCCCGCATTTGGCTCCGCTGCATCGTATACTGAGCGATGACACTCCAGCTAAGCTTGTCTCCAAAATATACCGATCGATCCACTCCTCCACGCAGGCGCCACAGTTGGCAGCCAGGGAGAAGTGGGACCGAGAGTTACATGCCCCGTTGACGGATAAACAGTGGCAATTCTGCCTGATGCAGACGGACCGCGTCTCCTCCAGTAGCCGCCTCAGGATTATCCATTACAAATACCTTCATAGGCTCTACTACACGCCCGCCAGACTTTACAGATATCGGCTTCGCGACAATGATAGTTGCGACAGATGCCGGGCTCCAGGTGCGGACTTCCTTCACCTGGCATGGACGTGTGATGCAGTTCACCGCAATTGGTGCCAGGTGTTTGAGGCGCTCTCAAAGATGATCGATACAATATTGTTGCCCTCCCCTCTCCTGGCCCTGCTGGGTTATGTAGAGCCTATACAGGCGGCGCACCGCAAATTCATCGCGCTTGCCTTTCTGCTTGCGAAAAAGAGAGTGGCGTGTCGATGGGGCAGGGGCAGGGCCCCAAAATTCAAGGACTGGATGCGAGATCTTGTTTACTGTCAAGATCAGATCCGAACGTACTCTGAGCTCATGCCGCCCACGTCGCGGCCCGCTGATATATGGGCCCCGCTACAATGTTATCTCCTTGCTGGGACGACAGCCCCGGATGGCAGTCAGGATGCTGAATGAGCTCGTACTGTTAACTGCGACGCCTGAGGGTAATTGCCCGAGAATGCTTCCGGGGTGTGCTAGTACTGTTTGCGCTTAAGGTGTGGGTCTCCTTTCTGGCTTGCGGGAGGGTGTGTTGATGTGAGAGGTGTGGTGTGGGTGCTCCCCCCCCCCCCCCCAAAGGGTCGTTACCCCTTGCAGTGGCCTCTTGGATTCCGTATTATAGATAATGTTTTACACTGGGTTTGTATTGCTGTCCACGCCACCCATGCAAAGAATGTGTTTTCGGTACATCCTTCCGGCCTTCTATGTATCGCCCACATTGAGATGTGTGTGCAATGGCGCTCCTTGTAACACAGCTGTATGTTTACTTTGTCTTAAAATGTCAAAATAAAGTTATAAAAAATAGAATTGTAAATGCTGCCCTAGCTGGAACTGTGGCGCGTGAGCAGGGCCAGTTTTCAGACATTCATCCAGCTAGGCAGATGGGCAAGCTGAAGTGTGTCACCCAGTACTGCACACATAGTGGACCAGCTAATCTGCTGATTTGGGAACCTGGGTCGTAATCTGAGATTAGCGCTTAAAGGACAGTCATTTGATTGAGGGTAAAAATACTGAATCTTGCTGTTACTATAAATGTAAATATGTGTTATGTAGTTGTGCAGTTCAAAGATGTAAATCTCTGCTTAGCATATACAATGTTGTATTGCCTCCCAACAACCTACGTGATGTACAGATCTCTATTTCTGCCCAGCTAGGTTCACACTATCTACATACATGCATTCGCCACAGCCTGTGGACCTTTTCATGGTAGCGAGTCACAGAGGGACTCGAAGAACTCAAGTGTGGAAGCTGCAGTACCCATTACAATGCTCATGGGGTTCCCAGACAGCCGTGCACGCTACCATGAGGCATCCTGGATCTGTGTGCTGACCTGTCTCCTAGACCCCGGGGAGCCTTCTCCACTGAGTAAGCTGGGGCTTTCAAAAGCGTCTAACCTCAAGCGATACGTTGTTGCTTGTTGCAGAAAATGAAGCCTTTATACCTCTTGCTGTTTTAAAAACTATTTTATTTTTGAATCTTCAAGGAAGTGCGACATATTTTTGCATTTTTTTTTATACCTTGTTGGGTTGATTTCAAATTAAGAAATTTCACATTGTTTGGATTCTCCTTCAGATTTAGCACATAAATCTAAAAATCTAAGGATTTTCCATTTACACCCAACTCTAGACCAGGTGATAGTACATAAGATTCCTGAAAAAGATTTTGAGAAACAAGACACGAGACAGAACTGTTGGTGATTTCGTTGCAATAACACAGCTTGCTAACAGAGAGCTGCAGAAAGACGTTAACAAAAGCTCAGACCACGATCTGTGCTTAAATGCACGAACAGAGATTATATATAGAGAACTAGAGAAGGTTCAACATTGTGTTACTGTGAGGTTTCGCAACAGAGGTGGTGAACTCCAGTGTTGTGCATAGGTGTCTCTGTTGACCCTCATATCCTGGTGACCTATCTATGGGCAGTACACCTGATTGGTGCCAATCTGATTCTCAGTTCCGGGTGATGTCAACAACTTGGAGGATTTTCACTTAGAGGTAATGAGTGACACCTCAAAGTGGACAGCGCCTGGTTTGCCTATGATGTTAATGGTAAGAACCATAGCTTTTATGTACAATGATCATTATTTTACAATGACACGTGTCTTAGTGTGTAGAACCCATTTCTTTTACATTTAAGGTCTTGCAAAATAGTAAGAGTCACTGAGGATAACAGGTTCTACGAGATCATTAATAAGCTAAGAAGGGCCACTATTTATTAGGACTGACAGGTTTAGGTGCAGTAAGCAGAAAAATCACTTTATGCCCCAACAAGTTGGAATATGAGATAATTACTGCATTTAACAAGGGTACCTGTCATCAAGCTCAGAGTCAATATTCCATTCCCACAGAAGTGAACTCCCACATTAATCCAATTAGTGGAATCACCAGAATAGAGGTAGTAAAGGGTCATTGGTGGGGCTGGACCTGACTGTGGGCAGTGGCTGGAAAAGGTAAAACATTGGTACGGCTCGACATGGGCAATGGCGGGAGGTTGCATCAGGATATTTGTAGGGCTGGACATGGCTGTGGGGTGGCAGCTGGAGATGTTAAAAGGGGATTAGCAGGACTAGACATGGCTGTGGAGCGGCAGCTGCAGGTGGTAGGATGTAACAGAGCTGAACATGGCTGTGAGCGTCTAGAGGTGGTATGAGGACACTGGTACGGCCGGACATAGCTGTAGGGAGGCGGCTGGAAGTAATAAAAGATGCTGGTTGGGCTGGACATGGATGTGGGGTTACATTTGGGTCAACATTCAAATAGAACATTCCTGACGGAAACAAGACAAGAGGAAACACTTAATAATCATTGCCCACTACATTTGACATGGTGTGAGGGGCTATAGATACTTATTTCCCTAAAGATGTTGGTTAGAAATCGAATTTGTACTGATGGTTTACAGGCTTGTATTTAGATCTATTAGAATTTCAGAAAATCACACAAAACAGGGTAAGAGCAAGAAACTCCCTTATTAAAGCAAAGAAGGCAATGTTAGAATTTTGCTGAATGCCATCCGGGAAAAGCTTCTCACTTGTTACTTTGGCTGCTTAGCAGCCAGTAAAAATGCAGCTACAAGCATAAGCTTAACATGTTGTCAAATAGCACCTTTCCAAACTGACAACAGCCTCTCAGGCTGGATCCTGCTCAACGTCCCTGGACACAAATAGTTCTCCATTTACCATAAGAGCAACATGTTCCCTTCAGTGTGTTGCTCATGAACACCTATGGTCTTCTTCGCTACAGGAGAGACTGTACATTCTGCATCAAAGAAAGTCCTTATGAGGAAACTGCTTGAGCAATACTGAGATACATCGGCTTTAGCCAAGTGCAAGCGACCCTGACAAAACTCTTCATCACCCAGTCAACAAATGTGTGTGTCACTGCATGCATCTTGTGCTGGCTGGTTTTAGGAGATGTGTATTCTGAAGTCCTGTAACTTGAATGTGAAAGACATACTGTTGTCTGGCTCCCTTGTGATATCAAGCTCAGGTGCGGTGCACAAAGTGACACACATTAATGTAATGTTGATGTTGTAACTCACTGCCACACATTCAAAACTCTAATTTAACCTGAAGGTCACTGAATATAAACAATATGTGATTCTGGAACTGTAACTGCATCAGCACTGTATGGCAAATAACCATTTTTTAATAGTTAAATTATGATAATACAAAGTTCCTGACCGTCAGTCTAGATTTATCTTGGTGGACACCCTATCTATCGACGCTGTGGAAATTTGCCTTTCCTGCAGGGTCACCCAGGATGAGAATAAGGAAAGAGAAGAAAGAGAAAGACAGAAAAACAGTGACAAAGACAGAAAGGAGGAAAAAGAACCTGCAAGAGTGGTGAGATAAATGGGCAGCAAGTGTTTGGTGGTCGATGTAAGAGGCATGAGGTGGAATCAAGCCGTCACACTTTTCGTAATTCTGTATGCCAATCGCAAACTTCTGAGCACAATTTTAGGCCTGGAGCTCATTCTTTTATAAATTAAGCACTGCTTAGTATGTGGTATCATCTATAGCCAGGGTCTGCAAATTGAATATTACAAGTGGGCCGCAGCACTAAAGTAACCCTGTAAATCATCTTCAGGCTTGCCAAGCTGCCTGGGATTGCAATTTTAAACTGCCATTTTGACCTGGCAATTATCCTTTCGCTAGGCCTAACTTTTCCCTTTTAATAGTTATAAGTTACCCCTAAGGTAGGCCTTTGACGCCCACAGGGCAGGGAGCACGGAAGTTAAAAAGTGGGATATGTATATTTAAAGTTTTACACATCCTGGCAGTGAAACACCTCCAAAGTTATTTTTCACAGTGGCAAGACAGGCTCTCCCATACGTTAACGCTGGTTTACACTGATACTTTTAATAAGTGCTAAATTCATACAGGGAATAGCTAAACATTGTTCAAGGACTCATTTTAATAGTGATTTAAAATCCAACTTGACGGTCAAGTCACATCTTATATTACTACTTTGGAAATGACACTTTAGAAATTGTCATTTTCCTTCCCAAAACAAAAAGGCTTTTCTGCCAGCGTTCAGCTGTCACATGACCTCAGATGGATTTCTTGTGGTAAGATGTGTACTGCTCCTGTTATATTCCATATAGGTACCCTATATAGGCGCGGGTAACATTGCAACCTTTCACCTATATTCTTCCCTACATAACATACATACCGGTTCTTAAAGACTGACCTTTTACCTAGATACGACACTGCATTCAGAACGCGGGTTTTTCACTAGTTTGAATCTCATTCATTATGCATGAGGCTTCTTGGAAACACAGCAGGACTGACAGCAGGAGGAACATCTCCTGTATAATATCTCTATAAAGTTCAGGCCCGACGTCATCCTTTAGGCCCACACAGTAACACAGCAAGGTAGGACCCCTGGGAAAACTGATGGGTATATATACATCATGTCTTGCTTGGAAAGACAAAGGAGACCAAGACTTCCCGGCTGACACACTGACCAGAGACGTTGAGTTTCCTGCATGCAGACACTCCAGCTAGCAGTGATATAACATCCCTCGCCGGGTGTCCAATTCAACACCAGGACGGGGTCCCATATTCTCTCATTCTCAGTTAATGGGGTTGACTAGATCCTAGAAGGATTCTTGGCATAACACCTACACAGATGCTAGGTACATCTAGGTACATCTAGTTAGGGAGGCATAGTAGGAGTATGCACTTTTCATCATGTGTTTTATATACTTGTATGTAATCATGATTATAGCAAAGTGGTAGAGCTATACTATCCATTTACTTTCTTAGTGCTTCTAATCATATATCTCTGCTACTGTCTAATGGTTGTTGCAGCTCATCTATTCAACGCTAGAATAACAACTGTTCAATAAATCTTTATTGACAAACGACCAATATTTTTATTCTGTGTATCTCTGAGAGAAACTAAGTGTGCACGAGTGACTGAGCGAAAAGTAGTAAATTGTTTCCATGATCCTGAGGGATCAGGGTTATCATGTTCTGAGGTTGCCAAGAACTATTTTCTCCCTGATAAGGGGAGATTCTAGTGGCACTGTGAGCTAGCTGATACAGACAGGCTAACGTATCTGGTAGGGGTGCACAGAATCAGTCTGCCACCAATCCCACAGTTTATCAAAACGCGCAAATCCTGTATAGGCAAAATAGGAACTACAAGACACTCCCAGACAGCGGACAAAGGTCTTTGGGTGTGGGGAGGGAACTCCTCCCTTAACACGACTGCTTGGGAGGGGGTGCTCAGCTCCTTTCCTGAGCTTCAAATGATGCACACCATGGCACTGGCAGATGAAGCACACATCTAGGTCTGCCTCCCTTTTATCTCTCAAAGCAGGCTGGCGCCAAACCCAGAGGGAGGAGAGAAAATACCCAGAACTTGTTTAGGGGGTGGACAAAGGTTTAACTTCCAACCACAGGCTGGCATTGGGCATAAAAGGGGACTACACAGACCTTTGCTCAGAACACTCCTAGACAGGTGAAGAATCAGAAGAAGAAGTGCCCTGCCATCCGATGAAGCTGAAGGAAGACCAGACCTTCTTGCCTTGAACCTAAAATACCATAAGTGACTCTAAGACTCAGTTGTCTGACTTCCTGTGTGGTGTGAGTTACATGGACACATTAAGCTTCCAGAGACCTTTTCCTGCTTTCCAGTGGATCAGATCCAACTAGATTTGACCTAGTCCCCTCTGTTGGCCTCTGTTGAAGTGAGTCCTGATCCCCAAATATTGCCCCCAAAATCTTAGAGCTCTGATTGTGATCAGGGTGTACTCCTCCCTGTCTAACTGCAAGCTTCACCAGCGTCGAGGCTCAGCATCAATACCCACAACCTTCTTCGGCAGCTTCATGGATTCGACGCTGAGTAGCACGCAATGGATGGCTTAACCTGACTCAATGCCAAGCAGCATCCGGGAAATGCCGAAAGCCTTTGTCAATGGCATCACAGTGTCAGACGCAGAGTATCCTCCAATGCAATCCGAGGCCTTGTACAGTGGTTCCCTGTCGTTGTTGAACCCTTCTTCGGATCCAGTTATCAACTTTTCCCATGACAACTCCTAAACAAACACTTTTTGTCCATGAAGGTTTCGAAGCCTGAAAGTAAACTTTACAACGAGGTGAACCTGGTCAAAGTATTCAACAGCAATCCATTGCATTCGGCCCTACATTTTGACTTAGACCTGTCTAGCGCAACCAGATAACCACGGTTGGTGCCTTCTGCTTTTTGGGGCTATTTTCTGTTTAAAGAAAATACAATTCATATCTTCGGTTGCACTTGTTCAATTTTTTCGTTTCGGTGTCATTTGATTTAATAAAATATTCTCTAATTTTCTAATTTGGTTTAGGATTTTTCTTCTGTTGTGTTTTCACTTTATTACTGTTTGAGTACTGCATAAATACATTACACAATTCCTTTGAGTTAAGCCTGACCGGTTTGTGCTAATCTACTATAGGGTTAAAGACAAGATTATTTAGTGATTTTAGTGGTTTACCCTGACTGGACTGTTCCCTGAGGGACAGGGTCAAGACTGATTTGCATATGGCTGGTTCCAAACTGGGGTGGCATAGTGAGCAAAAGAACGATGGATTAAACCCAGATCTGTGACGGGGTGAGTGGTTGAAAAATTTCAGCACTCTGTCCAGCATCTTGTTGTGTTTGCTATGTTTGCTCTAAGTGCCTAAAGGTATGCCCAGACGCGGGTCTCTTGTTTGCTATGCCACTGGATTCAAGCTAGCCTGGCTGACGAGGGATGAAACCCCGAAACCAGTCCCTGGATGCTTGGTTTCAGTCCAGGGAGAACGTGGCCTGGCAGTTCAGGCTGGACTGTGCCCATGAGGAACAGGGTCAAGACTGATTTGCACATGGCTGGGTCCAAACTGGGGTGGCATAGTGAGCAAAAGAACAATGGATTAAACCCAGATCTGTGACTTGGTGTGAGTGGTTGAAAAGGTTCTTTTCATCCATCATCTTGTTGTGTTTGCTATGTTTGCCCTAAGTGGCCGTTGGTATGACCAGACGTAGGTCCCTTGCTCACTGTGGCACTGGATTCCAGTTATCCTGGCTGATGATGGGTGAAACCCCTGAATTGGTCCGAGGATGCTTGTTTCTGGACTCGCGAGGATCTGGCCTGGCATCTGGGGCTGGACTGTTCCCATGAGGAACAGGGTCAAGACTGATTTGCATATGGCTAGGTCCAAACTGGGGTGGCATAGTGAGCAAAATAATGATGGATTAAACCTAGATCTGTGACTGGGGGTAAGTGGTTGAAAAGTTTTAGCACTCTGACCATCATCTTGTTGTGTTTTCTAACTTATAGTATTAGTTTTTTTCTTCAAGAAATATTCAACTATAACCACACTAGAACTCAGTTGCAGAGATGTCTTCCCCACTTTAAAAAAGTTGGATGTGATGGACACGCCTTGCCAGTTTTAGGGCCTAAGGTCTGTAACTCTCTTCTACTTCATCTCCTGATATTTGCTGATCACTTGGCTTTCAGTAATGGTTTACTGCCAAGAAGTCAAGTGGTAAACATTTGTTTAACATGCTTCAATCAATCATTGTTTGATCATTTCATGATGTTATTTTAGATGTCCACTGAAAAATGGTAATGGAGGATTGGGATGTGGCACCTTTGTCTGTAGCCATGTTCCATGGTATTACCCTGACTACTTTGATTTATGCAGGCATTAAGCTCTATGGTTTAATTTCCCAAAGGTTGTGTGGATGATAATGGGGAAAGTGGAGAAGGGCAAACTATTGATGTCATAATCAACAAAGATGGTGGGTATAGTATCCATTTTTATTTCTGTGAGACCCTAGATCATTAAATGTGGGGACTAGGAGTTAGCAGTTCAATTTGATACGTAGGTATGTACAGTTTTAATGAGAATACCTACACTTACCACTGGTACCGGAGGCAGGAAGCATCAAGCATTTCCATAGAGAAATGTGAGTAAATTATCAGCACCAAACCAAAAATTAAATCAACCATTAACATTCCCAAACCAAGTTAGGAAAAAGAAGAAAAAACAAATGATGAGTAAAAATTGGATACGGCTATCAATCTTGAGGAAAATGTAAACATAAAAAAAACTATTAGAGAACAATGTGAGGCAAAAGTCGATATTATTTTATGTGCGTTGCTAAAAAAGGCAACAGGAGGCCACTATTGTGCCAAGCAGGAAACAATATAACAGTAAGCAGTAAACAGTGCTGTTTCACACAGTCCAAAAGGGCAAGGGTAGTTACCCTGAAGGATGGCACGCTCAACTGTTCCCATCTTTAAGAAGCTTCTATGGGGGACCCAGGTTATGGATTCCAGACAATGACATACTTCTCTATCCCAGCACAGGGGACAGCCATAAGTCATGTCCCAATATTTTTAGGCTATGTTACGTTACTTTCTATCTAATTCGCAATACTACCCAGAGGTGTCCTGGCTCTCAAGGAAAAGGTGGTGGCTGCAGGGCGCATTGGCTACTGTTTGACACAACAGAAACATTTTAATAGACAACAAAAGAGGAGATGATTGGCAGTAGAATGAAGACTCAGAGGGTGCGTGTTCCAGTATTTAACTGCCAAACAGGAGAAGGAATGCCTATCAGTATCGCTGTGAGAGATAGAAGAATTATGTTGCAGGTAGGGATTGCAGGACCAAAGGGTCTGATTGGTCCGCTTGCTTCCTAAAGATCATGTTTGGTAAATCTGTGTAAGTAGTGAAGCATATGTTTGGCCACGGGGAGCCACTGCAGAGAGGCAGATGGTGAGAAGCAGATTACATTACGCAAAGGTCTAGAATAAGGTGAGTCGAGGAGTTTTTTTGGCAACTCTAGCAGATGAAGAAGGTAGTCCAGTAGCCCGAGATAAAAGGCAATACAATAGCACAGTTGCGAGAGAATGAGCGCCACAGTGGCTGGTTGTCTGTTATTCAGAGAGAGAAAGCATGGGACAATAACTATTTATGTGTACTTTAAAAGATAGCAATGGATAATTCACAGGTTACCAACGGAGGAAGCAAGTAAGGGTGTGGGTCCAAGTTTCTGGGGCCACCAGCCACAGTTCCAGCTGTTAGGAACTTGGTCTTGTAACTATCTTGCTTCAGTGAGTTGCTCTTCATCTAAGATGCTATCAAACACATGCATTTGTAAATCTTCTCTTGGGCTGCATGCATATTGTCACCGAATGTGATTTGGATGTTGTCCATTTGGCCATGAAGGAGAATCCAAATGACACGACTGGAACAAAACAGCAAGGGGGAGCATTTAAAGACTGAAACAAGGCGGGCATTGCTAGATCTCTGTGATATGCCACGCCAGGGGAAGGAATGAAGGGAGGTAGAAGTGACAGCGGTCTGTGAAAAGAGATTTCAACCAGTTAGGTACTTGATTCAACATACCTAGTTCAAATAGATGATCAAACAGTGTGCTATACAAGATGGTGTTTAAAGTGACGCTAAGGTCAAGAGTGCTGAGAAAATCCTTACAGCCTTTATCTGAAGCTAAACAATGTCCTAAGTGATACTAGGGTGAGAGGAGGCAAAATCCAGATTGTGCAGGGTTAAGAAGCTTGTTTTCTTCCAGGATGTGGATTATCTTTCTCCTAGTCACCCCCAAAGTTCCTAAACTGCTGGGGGCATCTTCCAGGATACCAGGGTACAGGCAGCAGTGGGGGGGAGGCTTAACCACTCCCTACACCCAGGGCTCTCTTACAAGGTCCAGTACCCACGGGCCTGCTGGTTCTTTTGTCCTGATGACATTCTTGACCTTTATGCCCTTGGAACTAGAGGAGGCCACCTGATCCAACCATGGAGTATCACATCCATACTTTAGCAGAGATACACACACATGATACACATATGCACACACAGATTAGTTCCCTGCAGCATGAGCAGTGCTTAATTTGAGCCGGTGCAAAATGAACAATTAATGGAAAAATGTAGAACAATGTCATACATTCACCGCAGTACAGAGATCTTGGCCTAAATCCATCTGTTTTTGCTCCACATGCCATTCCAGTTTGGACCCAGACATATTCAAATCAGACTTTACCCTGTTCCCCATGGTAACAATCCAACCTGAACTGCCAGGCCAGGTCCTCTCTGGACTGGAAACAAGCATCCTAGGACCCGTTTCAGGGTATCACCCCATATCAGCCGGGCTAGCTTGATTCCAGTGGCATGGAGAGCACGGAACCCGCATCTGGGCATACCCGTCCCACCCGGGGTGACAAATGCAAAAAGAACAGTTGATGGACAGAATGCAGAACAATGCCATACGTTCACCCCAGTACAGAGATCTGGGCCTATCTCCATCATTTTTTTTGCTATTTTGCATTTGTCGCTCTAAGTGGGAAGGGTATGCCCAGCGGTGGGTCCCGTGCTCACTTCGCCACTGGATTCAAGCTAGCCTGGCTGATATGGGGTGATGCCCCAAAACCGGTCCCAGGATGCTTGTTTGTGGTCAAGGGAGGACCTGGCTTGACAATTCAGGCTGGACTGTTCTCATGAGGAACAGGGTCAAGACTAATTAGCATATGGCTGGGTCCAAACTGGTGGTGTGGTGAGCAAAAGAACGATGGATTAAACCCAGATCTTTGTGACTGGGGGAGAATGTTGGCATTGTTCAGTAATCCCTCCATCATGTGTTCCTTTTGTATTTATCACCCTAAGGGGGAAGGGTATGCCGAGTCGTGGGTCCCATGCTCACTGTACCACTGGATTCAAGCTAGCATGGCTGATGAAGGGTGATAACCAAAACTGGTCCTTGAATGCTTGTTTCTGGTCCAGGGAGGACCTGGCTTGGCAGTTCGGGATTGACTGTTCCCATGAGGAACTTGGTCAAGACTGATTTGCATATGGTTGGGTCCAAACTGGGGTGGCATGGTGAGCAAAAGAATGATGGATTAAACCCAGATCTTTGTGACTGGGGTGAATGTTTGCATTATTCAGCATTCCGTCCATCATTTGTTCCTTTTACATTTATTAATTTGAGTTGGTGGCAGTGCCCCTCAACAGACTTTGTTCTAGAGAAAGAGAAAAACTCAAAAGGCAAAAAGGAGAAGGAAGATAAAGACGGAAAAACTGTGACAAAGTGGGTATGTGTGATGGATTAAAGAGGCAAGAGGTGGAATCAGGTCTATGCAGCCTTGGAATTCAGCATCATGTGAGAGAAGAGGAGGGTAGATGTGAGGGTACAGCTTGCGCTAGACCTTCTAAACCAGTTCCTCTGCAAACCCAGCTTCCCAGTGCTACACACTGCTGGCCAGCTGACTCCTACTATCTCTTACTTTTCATTATCCAACACCAGAGCCACCAACATTCAAGCAGAAGGACAAAACAAAATTCAAAGTCCTGAGCTACAGTCACAGATGCAATAAATATCGTAATGAGTCCAAGAAGTAGTCTTCTCAAGCCGTTTTCATGATGTTTTATTCCATTTTTATATAAATCCAAAAAAGGTGTGCTTCACTTCTTCAACATAACAGGTAGCCACAAGTTGAGCCAACATGTGTTTCGTCTGTAGGCAAATAACCTCAGACTTCATCATGGCACAAAAACTCGGGTTTCCGTCGAAAGATCTTTATATATGTCAATCACAGATTTCTGTCACAATTTCTTTCGTGGACGCGCCAATTATGGTAAAGTACCCTATAATCAATGGAGCGCGAAAAATAAAGTGCATTAGTGCGACCTCCAACCTTAAAGGAAACAATCTTCGATACTCCAATAAGCGATCTGTAGTATGAGCAGAGTGCAACGGAGAGTACTCCTATCCGTATCAAAAATCTGGAGTGTTACATAAGCGCCATCTTGTAGCGTCAATTTCACTCTGCTCATACTACAGATCGCTTATTGGAGTATCGAAGATTGTTTCGTTTAAGGTTGGAAGTCGCACTGATGCACTTTATTTTTCGCGCACAAGTCGGTCGGAAACAGCTTTCTGATGTCCATTTGAAGCCAGCGTAGGGAAGCCTTTTTCTGCCAGGTAGACAAAGTGGCCCCGCGAGGACGCCAGAGCAGTGGAAATGGGCCCTGCGGGACCATTGTATTCGCAGCCCCAATTCATGGTGCTGCCGGGCCCCAGTGTAAAGACGTCTAGTGGTTGTAGTTGAGGCCAAGCGGGGGACAGGAGCCAGTTTTGGCCGTGGGATGATGCCTGGGTTAGGCAGGCGCATGTGCTTGGGCTTTCACCGGTGCAGGTATCGAGCACTATTAATGTCACAGCCCGGGCTCTGCCGCATGCCGCTCCCAAGGGCTGGGAGATTTGTGCACTTGTTTGAAGTTTAGCTTCGCTGGGCGCTTTTGCTTTCATTGTTGGAAATGACCTCTGATGTGTTCTTGTGGATGGCGATTCCGCGCCGTTCTGAGTGGGCCGGGGATCTTGGCTTATTCTGGCCCAGGGGCATGGTTGCCGCGTGCTCTCCTGGGCACGGGGGCGGTACTGTCAGGAGAACGGCAGGACGTGGGTCCTTCCCTGTTTTACATTGCTTGGCAACAGGGGTTTTGTGCTCCCCATCGCGGTCAATAAACTTGGTATTCAGCGCTTCGCTACCTTTCGGGGGGAGGTAAGCACATATGCAAATGTTATGTTTGGCAAAGCCAATGGCATCACAATTCGGTAAGGTTTAGGGATATCTCTCTACAAGGCATCAAGCAAATGAAAATGAAATAGGAACAAAACAAGCCATGCTGGCTTAGGAAAAAGCATTTGACAGAGACCGCCCAATGACGCAAAAGATGTCTCAGTAAGTATGATAGCCAGTCTGTATGAAAACATTAAGTGGTATCTTGGGGCTTACAGCTGCACGTGGACAAAGGAGATATACCCCCCAAACTCCCAGCATGCAATGTGTGCACAGCTGGGGGTATTGTTTTCAAATTCCTGATCCCACATTATGAGCATGGTTGAGATATGCCAATAGGCTGGGTAATTCGCATAGCGTCTAGACCTCAGGCCATTAAAAGCTGCCCCTCCTGAGACAGAAGTATTCCAGAACAAGGCTCCTGGCCATTTGAACGCTACCTATGCCCCAGTGGATTGGATTATTCATCTAGCTGCGGTGTTATTTGCATGCTAATTTAGAGGAGTTTCATATGTGATACCAGAGGCATAATGGGTAAGACGCTGGATTCAGTTTTGGGAGCATGTAACCAGCATGACATTTTGGAGTGAGGCTGCTGAGGTGCTCTAGCATTGTTTGCCCCATTTCATGGCCGGGGATTGTTACTTTTCAAGGCTGAGGCTCAATTGCTTAGTTACGTTGTGTAGTACTTGGATAGGTTGCCAAAATCATACAACAGTGCGGTAATGCAGCAGTTTTGTGGAATGTTGGAACTGAGAGGTAACTTACAAGAAACGCATGTTAGATCTGGGCGGCGTCGCTACAAGCAGACAGTGCAGGCACGGTGCTCTGGTTGGGCGACTTGTTTACCAGTTTTGGCTTTGGAGTACCTGGGTGTTGACTCCTACATTGTGGGGCATGCAGTTCATGGGTACCGAGCAGCGCGGTGCCGGTGAGAATTGCCAGGTCAAGGGTAGATGCAGCTTCCTCCATGTCCTTCCAGTTCACTTGAAAAGGGCAGTTCGCTGAAGGTTCACGGTTCAATGTAATAGCTAGCCCAGTGTTGGGCGGATGTCAACACTAGTCAATATTGTCTCCAATGCGGGGATTGTGCACCGCCATTCCGTTTTCAAAGGGATGCCGCTTTCCGGTTTTGGCACCTGGCATGCGCGCAGGTGACCTGGCTGGCTGTGCGGAAGTATCTAGTATCGGGGGGATCGCCGAACCTCACGTGCGCCTTACAAATCTAGGTTCAGCATCATAGGATTAGTGGTGAAATCCCGGCAGATGGTATTTTGTTGACCACAAAGGCAGATTGGGTTGATATGTCGCCTATGCCATTGAATCGGATGACAGCTGCATAGCAACAGGTGGATAGCGCATTGGGTGCTTGTGGCTCATTTGATAATGGTGCAGGATAATTATGGTTTTACTCTAGGAAACGGGGATCTTATGTCCAGGTTCTGCTTTTCTTTGCCGTTGGTTACCAGCCCAATGGTGGGACAGTACAATTTTACACTTACTCTGGGCAATTACAACGAAAAGAGAGGTGCTGCAAAGGCAACGCCTCAGCCCCTGGTGGACTATGTTTAATTTTAGTTGTGTGGGAGTGGGGCTCGCAAGCTCGTCTCCTCTCGCTATGTCTGGTCAATGCAGCTAAAAAGTGCCCTCTGCAAACAAGGCCAGGCCACAGGTCGCTTCAGTTATGACATATTCACCCACACTTTAGCCAGGGCAGCAGGCGGTTGTGGTAGTTGTCGTCTAACAAGTGTGCTGTGGTGCCAAAACGTTTGGTAAACACTGCGTTAGAGCCAAATGGCGACAGGGTATTATAGACCATTTGACATTCCAAATATTCAGGAAACGGCAGGTATTTGCACATAATGTTCGACTCAGGTTCACACAGACTGGCCTGCCCCCTGGGTTATCCTTCTATGGGCTAGAACCAGAGACTGGAAGGGGAACCTTCTGCGACTGGTGTCCCACATACATTGATAGTCAACGCTGGGGAGTTGTGTCTTGAAGGGCATGATTACTCCTTGGGTTGTCCCAAATATTTTGGGGCAAACTAGGTGGAGTATTAAGTTCACAGTCCTTAGGAATCATCCAGCATTCCTTCAACCCAAACAAGGGCAGTTAGCGTTGCACAGTGTCAGGGAGTAGGTAACATACACCAGGTTATTCAGTGACAGCATGCCCTAGGGACACGCATGCTTCACAAAACACAGAGCTGGAACCAGATAGGTGCCAAGTGGCAGAAACCAGTAAATAGGTTTAATATATGTGTGTTTCTGGCCTTACACCTGGGTGGTGCCAATCTCCTTTAGAGGTACACACAGGTGAGAATTTGGTGCTTCTTTGGGTTTGCAGGACCAATGCGGTTTGTGGTAGCTCCCAGCGGATCCACTGAAGGTGTACTGCAGCTGAACTGAGAACGGGGAATTTGGGAGTCCGACTCTTTTGCAAGTTTAAGCAGCCAGGGTCAGAGATGGGTAGCAGGTACTGGCATCTGTGATCTGACGGCAGTTAAGCAAGCGGGGTGGACTGCGTAAGTAGTCACGACACGAAAGGGTGAGGTATCGCCAATAATGGGACAATACATATATGGTTCAAACCAGATTTGACACCAATAAGGTGTTGACCGGGGTTTAGCAATCAGAACGGTCTGTGCAATTGTCTGGTCAACGGGGCAAAGTAAGTGCATCCCAGAACCAAGGGTAGGTGACCTGCTGCTGCAGTTAAGCTCAAAAGCCCCGCACGGTCAGCTGTATTAGCCACGCTGGGTGTGGACGCTGTCAACCAACATAGCTTGCTGCTGTTTCAATAAAGGGGAAACAGGGTGTCGAGCACAAAAGGCTACAATGCAGTAAGAACATTTGGCACGTCCATTGTTCAACAAAAAACTAAAATTTAACGGAGCAGGTAATTTTCCACCGCTGGGGGTGCTCCGGGTTGGTACCCCCACCACTCCCCTATTTGGTAATATTCTAGGATGGGGTAAAGTAGGACTTAGTCAATCTTGAATGTTAGGATCACATTGCAGACAGTGCACACTGTGCAAATCAGACAGATTGTCTAAGCCGGTATGCCTAGGGGGTTCCACCACTGAGGGAGCTGAGCAGGCGAAATTCACCTAAGGAATAAGTGATGCATGGCAAGGGCAGGATGGCACCCTTGCTCATTGTCACATACTTCTAGATGTGGGACACAGGTGTTCAGGCACATACCGTGCTAGAAGGGCAGCAGCTAGGTAGGAGAAGCAAATAGATGGGGCATTGTGAGCCAGGGTGTCTGAAACCGTCCCGCCCAGAGTTGGCGCGGGGCTGAGTCATGTGACGCAGTGGAATTTTCTCGCATGGGGTGAATAGTTCTTGGCACAACTTCACAGGCCAAAAGGGCCTTTTGTTTCATCAGACACTAGCTGATCCAGGCTAACGTCATGGGCTATTGGGATATAAATGGGGTCATCTATAACCAGTAGGGATGGTTGTATTTCATCTAGATTTGCAGGAGGCTCTAGACAGGAGAGGTTGCGGTTAAGACAATAGCGGTTGGGGGGGGGGGGGGCTCCAGAGCTGTGGCAGAGGTACAGGGCGATCTGGAAGCAAAGGGTACCTCTGCACCATAGGGGGTGCAAGAGCCAAAGCCCAGGAGCCTCAAGGGAGGTTCCTGGAAAACCGTGTTGGCGCGCCGTTAGTCCTTCGGGCGGTTGTGGGCCTGAACAACCAGGGGTTTGCTATGCTACGCTCTGGCCTGAAAGGGGCGTGAGTAATAAGGGACCATGTGTCACGTGATCCGGGAAGAGGATCAGCAGAAGTGGCAGCATAGATGGGGTTCGCCCCAGTGCTGCTTGGCTCATCAGGCGTGCAGGCGGCCCAGATGGTTGCCTGCCCTTGGATCGCCCGTGAGATAACCCACCATATTACATATCGGTGTATGTAATAAACCTGCAGCAATTTTACCCAAACAAGAAATGTGTTGTGTGTTTATTTATTAGCATGCATGTTACGTTGGAGGGGTGGGGAAGGTTGCCAATGGTGGTACTATGCCGCAGGCCTCAACTGCCTGCCAGCACTCCAATATGGTCTATGCCGAGGGCAGCTGTGACACAACTGTTGTAGGAGCAGAGCTGTTGTGACGTTCTGCGGGGAGGACACTTCAGATATTGCAATGCCTTATCTTGGCAGCAGAAAGTCTCTATAAATAATTCATTCCTAGATGTCAACGGCGGAGCTGGGTTAAATATGGCTGTTTTCCCTTCAATGAACGCTGCTGATAACGCTGTCAGTTTTCCCTCCCCTGAAAGATTCTGACAGGAGCAACGGAGCAGCGCCGGGACTCTCAGCGGAGGCGTCACCTTCTGCAAGGGCCCGCGCCAGCCTGAGCACTCACTGCCGCGGGCCGCTCATCCGGGCACTAGCGCGAACATTCCAAAACTCGCACGTCACACGCATGTACTTCGTTTTCCTAATGATCATTAAATTAAACATCTTAGGTTGCTCGTTCTTTATGTAACTTTACTTTAGGATTGCTCCCAGTACTGACGGCAAAAAAAATCGGAAGTGCCGGTACTCAGTACCGGCCCATTTAAAGCACTGCTCCCAGCCTACAGTGTCAGCCCTCTCGTTCACCGCAAATTCAAGCCTGTCACATGACATAAGCGGTGCCTAAGGTGAGCCGGTGGTTCCCGCAGCGCCCACCAGCACTTATTTTTGGGGACCGGTACTTCTTTGTCATCATCAAACTTTGACCCAGAGACAGAGAAACACATAAAAGAGGGAAGGAGGAAGAATAGAAATACGGAAAAGCAGTGACAGAGAGAGTCTAGAATATGTCGGTGAGCACAAGTTTCTTCCTGGCTAAGTGTGATGGACACTGTCTTTGCAGGGATAGATACTGGAAGAAATGTTGGGGTTTAAGTTCTGTCTAAAATTTTTCAAGAGAAGGGGAAGTCTTAATATCAGTAGGAGCTTTTTCAATAAAATCTGCTGAGGAGCACAAAGGTCCTCAATTCTAAAAGCACACCATGCACCACATTGAAAGAGCAGCTCAGGTCATTTGTTTCAGAACTGGTCTTGCAGAGAAGGCACCATTGCTGCAGTCAGTATCAAAAATGCAGAGGTTTCTGAAGGACCATACAGATGCCCCATATAACACTGGAATGATGATGGCTGGTTAGAGGTTGCTTTTATTTAGCTAGGGCGCGGTCCGGTTGCCAGCTCAAAGAGAACGACAGAACTATGGGGCATATCAACAACAACCGGCGATAATTATCTCTAAGCGCTCTTAGCGTGAGGATAATTATCGCCGGCTAGCGTGGATTTTTATCGCTGAGATAGCGTGCTATTAGCAACGCTTATCTCAATAGCGATAAAAATCCTCACGCTAAGTGGCTAACGTGAGATTATCGCTGGAAACCCAGCGATAATCTCACGTTAGCTTGTTGATAGGGACAGACAAACTTAGCCAGGATATCCTCCTTCCATAGGATATCATGGCTAAGTCAGAAAAATACCAGACGTAAAAAAGCAGCGTTAACCGCGGTTAGCGCTGCTTTTTTTGTCTCTAACAGGGTTAGCGATATTCTTGATAATAGGAGAAATGTCGCTTAGCGACATTTCTCCTATTATTTAACTCTGGAACGCCCCCTTTGCATCTCATTAGAGATGCAAGGGGAAGCGTAGAGTAAAAGGGTGCTAACATGCAAATTTGCATGTTAGCACCTTGTTGTTGATAGGGCGCTAGTTTTATCTCTGCTTTTTTGGCTTTTAAAGCCAAAAAAGCAGAGATAAAGCCCTTGTTGATATGTCCTAATGTTCTTAAATTAGGAGATATTCCAACAACGAGAAAAAGTTTCGGAAAAGTGATAACACCTTTCAACATCCAACATGCACAGAGACGTTTCCAAAACCAAGACAAGTGAAACAAATGGAAGTGTGACAGAGTAAGAGAGTCAATAAAGGGAATCCTCCGAGGACATTTGACCAAAAAACGAAAGGAAGGGCACAAAAAAATGGATAATGAGAAAACAATGGCACGACTGATGAACTTACAAAGCTAAACTTTAACTTAGTGGAACTGGCATTGAAGAACTGTGACCACTTCCGACTCTGACTAGTTTTCATCGACAGGTACAGCACAGCTATTTAAGAAAATTCCTTAATATTGCAATACTGGTCAAGGAGAAGTTATTTGCTTGGAGTTTTACCTCCAATTAAAAAATAGCGACGATGCGCTTTGCATGACACCGCCTTCAAAAATGTTTTAACACAAACAAAACATGTTGATGGTACAACGATCTGTGCATCTTAAATGGACTAAACATAAACATTTTCTACAAGATCAAAAGAACATAATTTTTCATCTTCTAAAGCTGGAAATCTCCTAAAGAAAATATCAAACAAAATCATGCATTGGCAAAGCCTGTAGGTCTGGCCTTCTTAATCTATTACAAAGGCTATTTTTTTTTTAATGCAAACATATGCTGTAAAATAACATGAGTTAAAAAACACATGCGGTCACTGTTGGGAACGGAAAACTCCTCCGCATGGTAGTGGATATGCACTCCTGCCCTTAGTGCCCCAACTGTACTGATGTCTGGATACCTAATGCTTATTTTTGCTTTGACAGGCAAACACGGATCATGCACGTACACCATGAAATATGCCTGTCTCACAGATTGGGTCTTGTTGGACTGGAAGGGGCGCCCAAAGGGATACCCTCATAGTGGTGGAAGGCCACTGCCTTTACCAGAAGTTAAGCGGCACAAGTGAGGTGGTGGCACCATACCATGTTGTGATCAGTAGGAGTGAATGGGTCCTTTTTACCTGTGTCACTGAAGTCATACTCATTCAAAGTTCAACTGCTGTGCACTTAACTTACACTTGGCCCACATCGGTATGGTGTGGAGTGCTGCGCGATGCATGTGTGGTGTACATGTGCTGAATGTATGTGTGCCTGTTAATGGTATAATACGGGGATACTGCAGTACTGTGCAGCGCATGTAGGTTTTATGCATACGCTGGAAGTATGTGTACCTGTGAGAGGTACAATACATGAAGGATGCAGTGCTGTGCATTGAGTATATGGTATATGCATGTGATCGGTGTGTGTGTGCCTGTGAAGGGTACAGTACATGGCTGACTCTGGGTTCAAAGTGCAGGCAAAATAAATAGCAAGAATCTAAGTTAATAAAAAATAAATAAAAAACAATTTGAGTCAGCTTTCTCACTGAGGAGAAAGAAACAGTTTGTAGGTGAATGTAAACAATGTGTGCGGGCTTTGGCCAGCCACTCGAAGTAAAGGGAGCCAATGTAATATGTAAAGTGGCCTGACACACTACCCCATGCAGGATTGCTGTAGTGGGTGGAAACAAAATGTGAATGACAATTTGATAGATCAGTGAATGAAGCCCACATCCTAAAAGCCCCTCTGTGTATGTATATTAAGCATGATTTAAATTAAAAAAAACAATAGTCTGCTAAGAGAACTAAAGCTATCTCAAACGCTAGACCTAATAATCAATGTTTATGGTGCTGTCTGAACTCTAGAATAAGCACTGGCATAAAGCCAATAGATGTCATTGGCTGCCAGCCGTTTTGTCTGTCAATGCTTGTTTTACCTAGGTTTTTGCAAAAAGTTATTGTTTAGGAATTGGTCACTGCCTCTTCAATCTAAAATTGTCTTGAAGCAAAAATATTTTTTGGTTTAAAAAAGCATACGTTGGCATAGTAGTTTAGTGGCTTGGAAGTAAACAACTTTGTGCGCAGATGTCCACCTTGTGAAAGGGGAGAATGCTGTCACTCAAAGTGAAGTTAGGCAATGGTTGAAGAGGGCTGACCTTTTCCCCATGCTGTCTGCTGCAGTGGGCAGAAACAAATGTGAAAGACACAATAACAGACCAATGGATGAAGCCCCCCCAAAATAAGTATATTATGCACATCCATTTTGTAAAATCAAAAGGTCATGCCTAATGCCAGACCTACAAACTTTGGACCTTAGTACATGTGTGATTTAACATTGATTAACACATATATTACTTAAACAAGTGATTGCATGCTGATCATTGAATGTCTACCTCAGCGCTGATTGGGATGCATATCTTTCCAACACATCCATGGCTGATATCTGTGGAGTTTGGATAAAGATGGCTTCCCTGCCTTCCAGCAAGAGGACACTTCCTGCAGCAGTGCCAGAAGGAAGGTTCTCTCTGACTAAGGAAGCATCTTCATTTCCACGGCTCAAGGGAAAGGCTCATCTGGCGATG
This sequence comes from Triturus cristatus, assembly GCF_964204655.1. NCBI lineage: Eukaryota > Metazoa > Chordata > Amphibia > Caudata > Salamandridae > Triturus > Triturus cristatus. Next base: position 1,532,831,197 of record NC_140591.1, read on the forward strand.
CTCCGGCTTCTTCCTCACAGGCAGCTGGTAATTAGAGCACAACTGCGGGGGTAGGTAGAGGTGGTTTTGGAGTGCTCTCAGACTACTGGTTGGGGGCTGCTAGTTGCATCACTGGAGAAACACACCTTATGCCTAAAGCATGCTTTTCCCCAGTTCTTTAATGAACCTTTATATGCTTTGCCATGACGCGGGGCATCACAGTTAGCCTTAGCAGGACAGAAGAAGGGGCTGGGCAGTCTCATGCCTGGAAATAAAGAATGAGAGGCTGAAGTAGAAATCTTGCCTATAAAAGGAGGGTGAAAAGGGATAAGAGAGACTGAGGATGCTGGAGCAGACACTTTGACCTTGGTCCTAGAGGATATTAGGTAGCAGATACCCTTTTCATACCAGGCAGTCATCTTTATGATGAAGAATTTGTAATGGCGTTTCTAGTCATAATCCTTGCTCATTGCGTGCTACGCTGCTCCCCGAACAGAGAAGGTATAAAGACAATTCTCTAAGTCTGTGTCTGATTCCAAGCCTTGATCTCCGCACCATAAACAGGGAACAAGCAGTAATGCCCGTGTTGCGGCTAGTCTTTTATACCAATACCATTGCCTTTGATTTTATAACATTTCGCTGCAGCTAGCTGAAACGCATCACGTTTGGATGCTTCTAGTCAGCCCCATAGATGATGGAAAGATTTCTTGACATCAAAGGCGTTCATTTCAATTTGTGTATCATGGTAATGGCATTCTACCTCAAATTGTTTTGAGGGAAAACAAGACTGGAGCAATACAGACAATAACAATCTTGGGAGTAGTGGAAAGACCCCTGAAGGATCCTGTGCTAGAGATCAACTATAGTACAGATATAAAGAACAAATGTAATAATTTCGTCCTGTAAAATAAAAAGGCTCTCAAACCACAACATAGTCAAATGGATGACAGAAGCTTGAGAGACCAACCAATCTATCATGCTCTATACCAAATGTCACAGCATTACTATGTAGCATGCCCATGTGAAGAATTTCAAACAAGTTAATCAAGTCCCTAAACTAAGGGTACTGTAACTGTGCAATGAGCGTAAACTGAACACATCCCTGAAATTAGAGATAAACCTGTGATTACCACCCCGACATTACATGACCTTCCCATATGAAGGGAAACAAACACTGTGGAAAAACACACTCCAAAAAAACATTACATAAAATTTGCAAACATTTTAAATGCAAAACATCTTAAAACTGTATGCCACACCGGTGAGCGATCTCTCACCCGAAAACATTTACGCCATTCATATTGTGCAGTCTCCAACTCTCCAATTAGATATGTACAGCTCCAAAGTCGTGTACCAAGAACAACCTCTGAAAATCTGACTTTCCCCAAGTTCACATGAAGCGACATCAAAACTCTGCCTCGAAATGCTTTGCAACTGAAAGGATCAGCATCAAAACTGCCACTCACCGGCGATGTATAAAATAACACCGTCTGTCCTCTGGAAACTTTATCGAAGAATCTGCGCTCGTGGAGAAACAAAAAACTTGGTAGGCAAAATTACGTGGTTGGGGGATATGGCACGCGCCTCCAATGGCAATTACGTGGTTGGCAAAAATAAATGTTAACCTCTCAAAATGGCGGCACGTATTTACACGCCGCGTCGAGTGGCTCACGGCACGCTCTGTGTGCCCAGCGTCTAACAACCAGCAGTATGAAGACTTCGTTTGACGTAATAGAAGACACAAGAAGCCGCGAACGTCTTCGTGAAGGTAGGCTTTCACGCGCCAAGCACAGCTCGTGCAACGTTTAAATTTAAACTTAAATAGGCGGTTGAGAGTCACCGCGAGCAGGGGTCTCAAAACGGACTAAAATCAATGTAAAAAAAAAACTAAACAAAAATATGTCTCACCTGCCACACCACGTAACTCGTAGTCGTCCCCAATTTGCAACTACACTTCACACACTTTCCTTGGTGTGAATTCTCCACGCTGAGAATGGCCCACAAAACTTTTAAATCACATCATTGTGAGGGAAAACAGCCAATAAATGGATCAAAAACACTGCAGATCCTTTTAAAATCGACGTAAAATCATGAGGCAAAAACGTATTTTCAAAGCCTTCAAAACACCACCAGATGTCAGACTTGACTTGCGCTGGATCCAAAATACACTGTAAATTGTAACTACTCCATCAAGCTCCTCCAAAGTAGCGCCAACAGCATGAATCCTCTGAATAAGGCACTAAACAGCAGTCCATGTTTGTCTTGATCTTTGCTGCGCCTAAGAACATGAAGATACATTTTCCCAAGACTTTAACTTTCCTTTTAGGTGCAGAACTTGTGGGTGTACGCACAACCACACAGTACAGCACTCTGTTGCTTGGGCTGTCCGATGTACAGGACACTGGTGGGGTTGCGAAGAGTGCTGTGCCACTTTCTTCTGTTGCTAGTGACATCTTGAGTTACTTCTTTAGTTGCGCTGTAAGAAATTTCTTCTTCTTTCTTCTTCTTGTTACTGTACCATCTCCCAGGCAGTGAGTACGTTTCCAACTCTCGCTCGTCGCCAAAAATAATGTTGTACAGCAAGATGGTTCACAGGTACATCCAACAGGTAGTACAGGTAACAGGATAAGGTAAAGAAGGTTAGCCCAGTAGTCAGTCCTTGGTCCTATGCCACAGCAAACACCTTTGTAGTATCAAACTCCCTTGGTAGTATCTAACCCCACCAGGAGCAGCCTGCCTGCTGCTCAGCCCATCTGTAACTGTCATCTGTCACCCAGTCAGACTCCCAACGTTCTATGCATCACAGCATTCTCAACATTCTACTCCAAACACACGCTGTGGCTGAACAGCAGGAGAACTGGGAAACTGCAAGATATGAAAATACTATGCAGGGCATAACAGAATTCTAATTCGCCTTAGAAATTGCTTCCTTAACTTTCAGATATATTCCAAGACGAGTTCCTAACATTGCTGAGCCACACTGCAATTCATCAACAAAGCACAAGGAGTCTGATAGGCATCTATGCTTTGTGGCATAGCAGTTCAGAATGAAATTCTCCTTTTGTGTTGGTGCCACCAATGTTTGCATATGATTAGTCCCCTTCAGTAATGGCCCTTATAAGCTACAAAACAAAGGAATGGAATGGAATCCAGTAGTTAAGACTTATTCTAGCATTTTTATAACCTCTCTCTGCTACCTAAGAAATAAAGGACGCATCTTTAGTATCATAAACTTCCTTGAGTCATCTAGAGAATGATGTCACAATAGGGTTTACAACCTAACCAGTCGCCATCAAATGAAAAACATTTCGTAACCCTTGGGGCACGATTACGAGTTAGGCAGGTGCAGCGACGGGACCACCTCGCTGACGCACCACCAAATCTGAGTGAGAACCGCCTCCCGTATTATGACTTTTTTAGTCACTGGCAGGCGGTTTCTTTGGCGTTCCCATGGCTGTGCCTATAAAATAGGCATCCCCATGGAAACGTCAACGGTAGTTCCAGCACGGCATGGACTATGAAGTCCATGCCATGCTGGAATTGGGGGTGCATGCACACGGGGGGCACACATTGTGCCCCCCTGTGTGCATCCACACATGGAGTGAGGTACAAGGGGGCCATAAGGGTCCCCTTTCTTTGCTCACTGCCACTGTTTTCATGGTGGAAAGACCTCCATGAAAACAGTGGTGAAGAGGACAGTCGTTATATGCTTGGCAGGACCGCGGCGGTCCTGCCAAGCATAAGACTGCCTCATGATCGCCGCTCCACCACAAGGCAACAGCGGTTTCCTGGCGGATTCGGCAGTCCCAGGGCAGCACGACCGGCAAGTTTGTAATGAGGCGGTCGGAAGACCGCCACCCATTCACGAGTCTGGTGGTCCTTAATTAGGCCCTTAGTGTTGGTGATACTTGAACATCTTATTTATTTTATTTTTAATTATTTGAAAAGTTTTATATAGTGCTAACAAAACCCAAAAGGGTATCTGAGCGCTGTACAGAGTTGGCGCCAGTAAGTATATAAAACATAAAGAAGGTAAGTGAAGTTACAACCTGTGGGAAAACATTCAAGAATAACACATAGGGTGTATCAGAGGTGCCATAGAGCGCACCGAGTAAAACATCATACAAAAGAAAGAACAAAGATGTGCAATGTACATCGGGAATTTTAACAAAAAGGAAACGAGCAAAAATCAACAGTAACTATCGAGGACTATAACGAAACGAAGGTAAAAGAAATATAAAATAGAACATCAGTGAAAATGATTCAAGATTTTGGTTATTAACAAAACACACAAGCATGATCAACACGTTAACGTTCGTTCATTAGCTGCCTTTTAACTAGTTTTTTAAAGGAAGTAGTGGAAGGATTTGATCTGATCACGGATGGCAAGGTGTTCCAGATTCTCAGAGCAAGACCGGTGAACGCACGGTTGTACGATCTTTTCTTTTTGAAACTTGGAGGTTTCAAGAGAAGGGTGGATGTACTTCTGAGGTTCCGGCTGGAGCCCGATAGTTCAAGTTTGTATTTTCTAGGTAGTATGGGGCATCTTAGATTGTGAAAGAGGGCAAGCTTTATTCTTTTCAATGGATGGCTCCTTTAAGCGTTGAGTAGGTTTGATGGTTTGTTGAATGTTGGACATGTGCTCAAGAGAGGTATCTAGAATATTACCAGAAGGCAGATTCCACATTTTAGTAGCGCTAGAAGTAAACTGAGTATCAGCAGTCATGATGGCCTCCATTGTATTCATTATTTCTGAAGCAGTGGATCCTCGCAGGAGGGAAGACTGTGCATAGAGTGGGGAATGGGTTTCTTTACCGAAGAGGTACACACCATGTCTTGGATTGCTTCCCAGCAGAGTACAAAGATCTGCTGGACCTACCCAGAATCAAAAGTCTCTCCTGCCTATTATCATGCATTAGAGGACCACAATGAAAAGGATGCCAGTCTGGAAGAAATCACTTCCTAACCTGACTGAAATGTCTATGCAACTCTTCTCCCAGATGTGTCCTGTAACAAATCAACCTCACTTGGGACAGCATGCCATTAAAATCCCAATCCACACCTAGCATACCAGCTGGCAATCCCACTACCCTACTGAGTAGGACGCCTGTGAAAATGCCTGCCTAGCCTCTCCGCGCCCGTTTCAGGGCTGTGCTTTTGTAATGTGGCATACCATTTGATTCCTACTTGTAGCCCCCTCGTGCCATAAACACTGGCCTTTGCTTAGCATTTTGTATTTATCTTGATCCTGGAAGAAAGCTCTGCAGCACCAGATGACAGGAGGTGCTTGATTCAACCCAGATCTGTGACTGGCGCTTGATTCATCCCAGATCTGTGGCTGGGGGTGAGTGTCTGAAAAGTTTCAGTGCTGCGTCCATCATCTCCTTGTGTTTACTTTGCTTGCCCTAAGTTTGCAGGGTATGCCCAGACGTGGGTCCCTTGCCCCCTTTGCCACTGGATTCAAGCTAACCTGGCTAATGAGGGGTGTTAACCCGAAACCAGTCCAGGGATGCTTGTTTACGGTCCAGGGAAGACCTGGCTTTGCAGTTCGGGTTCGACTGTTCCCATGAGGCACAGTGTCAGGACTGATTTGCATAGAGCTGGGTCTGAACTGGGGTGGTGAAGTGAGCTAAACAACGATGATGAATTCAACCCAGATCTGTGACTGGGGGTGAGTATGTGAAAAGTTTCAGCACTCCGCCCGTCATCTCCTTGTGTTTCCTTTCTTCCTGCTTTACCAAGACCAGGAGTTTCAGCACCTGCTTCCTCCACTTCTGGAAGGAGCCTAGACCCAGAGAAGGATGTGCTGCAGCGAATGTCTGGAATATGAGCTGCTTAGCTTCCCAGTGAGCTGGGTTGTCCTGTCCTGCATGGAGAATGACACAAGATGAGCCTTCATTCTCCCTTGATCATGAATCCTAGACCCATTGCATTACGCTCATGGCATAGAGGTGGCTAGTGGTGTGGCCTGGAAAAGGTGGTAGCATGATTCACCATTCCCTTTCTTCCTGGACCAAAGTAATTAATTCTACTGACTGCAGTGTTTGCCTTGAGAACAGAAGCATTGGGGCCATCTTGCTGTGACATGCAATTCCCGAAACACTACACTATTGATGTGTGAATGCACCCTAATCCATAACTAGGCTACCCAGTTGGACAATCAGTCTTATCAGTGTCAGAACGCCAAAGGGTCTCCCACAATACAAACCCTTGACCACCACCCACTGCCAGAGAGTTTCAGGCCCGAAACACTTGTGATTGCCTGTTGGTGCTATATGCACACAACTAATATGCCTCACCATCAGTTAGCAAGCTGGGCAATGAATGGGCCATTTAAATACATCCACAAATCTCTTGAAGGGTGTACGGTGCCTCCCCTTTGTCTGCATCAGATCTTGAAGCCAAGATAAACTGGGCTCCAGGCTTAGATTATGTCTAGTGTTGTTAAACAGTACAACCCATTCCCCAGGGTATGGGAGACAGACCGCACTTAGGTGGAGGTCTACGGGATCTTTTCAGGACTTCCTCCTTCCCCGGATGCTGCTGAATATTGAGCTGCACAGGAACCAAAGACAAACAGCAAATATAAAAAAGCATTTATAATGCTTTGTTGCTCAATTCATTGACATACATCATTTTGTTTTTTTCTTCAACTAGCGTCCACTCTGAATTATTTCCTGAATTATAAAACTTGGTTGATCTGCTGGCTCAGAAAAAATGTTTCATTTGTTTAAGGTTCCCAAAGACATTATGTGTGCCTCTGCTTACCTAGTGAAGATATACCTCTTCGGTAGGGATGTACTTCAAAGTGCCAAAATTGAATTCAATTAACTGGACAGTGAAAGCTTAAGTGGATGGAGAATTTGATGGGAGCTTTCTTTGTCCCTTATTGGGATATCTTTAGACCTACTGAGAAGAGAAGAAGACAATGGCACCCAGTAGGCTACCATTTTATTTCTCTTTGGCAATGGTTTGCACCTTTGTCCAAGTAGGGACCCTTGCTTCTAGTCAGGGTAAGAGAGTTACGCCCTTAGACAACCTCTGCTTACCCCCTTGGTAGCTTGGCACGAGCAGACAGGCTTATCTCAGAGAGTAAAGCATTTGTGCACACATACAGTAACAGTGAAAACACTACAAATGGACACCACACCAGTTTAGAAAAATAGGAAATCTTTATCTAAACCAAAACAAGACGAAACGAAAAAAAAATCCACCATACATATTTCAAGATATCATCAAAAAGAGGTTATTCACAAAAATAAAATTGTAGCAACAAATAGCTGCCAGCCGGGCTATTATGACGTTGTGACAGATGAAAATCCCAAAGTACGGCACCAACCACGAGGTGTGCAGCGTCGGGCCTGGTGTCACACAGACCCCCAAAGAACAGTACCTTGGCAAATGATGACAAAGATGGTGCACGGCGTCTGGAATGTGATGCTTCGTTCGCGCCGGTTCCTTACAACCACAGGGGAGGTGAGGCGATGGTTCCTTCCTGCGATGCAGGGACGGTTCCTTACTGTTGCCCTGGAGGTGACCTCGCGGTGGCGCCGAGGCGTTGGTTCCTTACAATGATGCAGGGTTGATAGATTTGGGAGGTCACCCACGTCAGGTATCGGCTCTTCGATGATGAAGCACCGGCGTCGGTGAGGTCGGGACTGCGGTACGAGTCGGGGTTGTGCGTTGTGAGCGTCACGAGTGGTGCCCTCAGCTCTGGTGTAGGCAGCGGCCTCAGTGACGGCGTCAGAGTCAGTATGGTGTGGCATCGGCAAGCGTCAGGGCTGCGGTGCACGTCGATGCAGTGCATCGTGCACTTCATGAGCGGTACCCACAGCTTCGTTGCAGGTCGCGGCGTCGCTCACCGGCGTCGGTGTTGCTATTTCCGTCTGTGGCAGCTGAAACAGCAGTTCCAGGTGCAGGACGACAGGTGGAGTGAAGTCTTTGTGTCCCTTAGACTTCAGAACAGGAGGCAAGCTCTACACCAAGCCCTTGAAGGTCCTCTTCAAGCAGGATACACAACACACACCAAGTCTTGGTCCTCTCCTTGGCAGAAACAGCCACAGCAGGTCAATCCATACAGCAAAGGGTCAGTACTACTCCATCAGCTTTCCTAGCTCTTCTCCTTGGCAGAGGTTCCTCTTGAGTCTCCTACTTGCAGGCAAATTTTGCTGCCATCATCCTGCACAGCAGTTGCGGTCCTCTGATGCTAAGCACTTTCTTAAGGTTTACAAGGCTAAGTGTGTGTTCGCTACAACTTATGGCAGTGATATTTATTTATTTTTTATTGAGATTTTGTGTTACTTTATTACATTCATACAAAAAACAAAATCAAGGTCAAGTGGCATTGCAGGTCATAAGTCACAAGGGCAACTTATCCATTATAACCTCAGGGGCCAAGTGAACAACTTTACACAGTATAGCATGAGTCTTGTGGCTGTTACATGGGATAGAGACAGCAGGCAGAGGGACAGTATACAGTATAATCATCTGGTATAGGCGTGGGGACCCTCGAACAGAGCTCCCCGATGCACCACACATCTCTCAAGGCGTGACCACATCCCATAGATCTTATACATAGAGCACACAAAACAATCCACGTGGTATGGAATATCGTGGATAAATGACCCAAAAGGCAGCCCAGAGATAAAGGAGAGATAGAATTCTGACAGGGCGGGATTCCACGGAGCCTAGGGTGACAGTTGAGCATGAGCATGTGATGGAGCCTCATGCTTGTGGTTGGGAAAAATAAAGACACTCAAAGCATATATCGGAGTCCAGATTCTGTCGGGGGTTGGGATTCCACGGAGCCTAGGGTGACAGTTGGGCACTGGCAGGCGAGGGAGCCTCACGCTTCTGGTTGGGAAAAATAAAGGCACTCAAAGCATATATCGGAGTCCATAGCATCATTACAATTTGGAGACGAGGATGGGATCACAACATCAGACTACTGTGTTTGTTATAACTTTTCAAAATAAAAATGGCAGACCTATGGTATCTTACATAACTGTCGTAGATGAACCAATCAGAAACGTCGGGTAGGCTTGTCACTAGTGCTTAATTTGAGCAGTGTGGAAATATGGATTTTTATGATCAGTTATGTCCCCTATCTTGGACCCCAACGGTTTCATGTATAAATCATAAGTACATGTATGTTCCCTCCAGTTCCAGTTATGAAGACGCAAACACATGTGCGTCCACCGTCAACATGTCCTCTTTCAGACCCGCCATGAATGGGCCGGATATTCTATTCCTAAGTATGAAAGGCCACCGGCTTTATATGGTTCATTTATCCCATTTTTCAGTCCAGGCGAGTAGGCCCTGATTCTGCCATTAAGCCTTTTCTTGCCTTCTGCCTCTGAAAGCTCCAGTCTGAGCTCGCATCTGTATCCATGAACTTTGTCCCACTCCCTGCGCGGCTAACGGTGTCTGACTCGACCTGTCTGCCTGCCAAAAAACTGTATTTCACCTTCAAGATTATCTGCTCTGCTCCGCTCTTCACCCAATGCATTCCTGTCTAGTAGTTTAAGTAAACATTCTTTCAGCTACCGAGCAAAAGGCCCGGCTTCTCTGTCTTTATGCAAGTAATTCATAGCCCTGTTACTATGGAAGATTTCTGCCCTCGCATCTAGTGTAGACACTTAGACGCTTGTACACGCACTAACAGTCAGTATAGTCAGTATAGTCAGTATAGAATAAGATTCTATCCTAAGAGACCTCTCTTCTTGGATAACACAGTTCTTTAAACATAGGATGTTAGATATGATTTGGGATTAGGTTGACATAACCCCAGACTTCTGTCTCCACATGTAGAGCTAAATGTCAAGTCCTCTTCACCCCCTAGTTGCACGTCAATCACACGTCATGCTGCTGCGCGCGCATCTCTGCCAAGTATTTCTGCTGACCTTGCGAAATTCTTTCATGGAACCACCCTATTGTGACATCATACCTGATGATGTTCTTTCAGTTACGCCCAGTTACACCCATTTTTAGTTACGCATGTATGTTTTTATCTTTGTTATCAACTGTTACGCCTCCTGCATCTGTTTCACTGTAATGCCTATTGTATAAAAATGATTACTTGTCAATAAAGTTGGTCCTTCACTTCCTGAACCTTCGTGGTGATGGAATATGGAGTCCATCAATTCGAATTGATTTTGGAATAAAGCCCGTTCCGAACCTCTAATACCACGGATTCTGCCTCTTATTTTACTGAGCTATTATTATAGATTTTCCGCATCAAATTAAGTCCCGGTAATTAAATTATTTACCACAGCAGCTGGCTTCCAGTGCTCGGCACCAGCACTTAATTGTCAACACTAGCACATATGACAGCTGCCAAATGATAGCGCTGTTTGTGTGATTTAGAGATAAGCAGAACAACAGCTGTTTTATTTATTCAAAATACATTAAAAACAACTAAAGCCTCCTGCCCAAGCCATTCTTATAGCTTTGGGAGACTCGAACAGTCTAAAATATCACACCTGTAGCAGTGTGTAGTTGTGTAGGTACTATGATGGCAGCGCTGACAGGGCCAATGGGTGGTGCAAGCTGTTGTGACCTCCTGACAAATATTAAGCACTGCTTGTCACCACAGCAAACTCACGCCTACCGTATTTAACACAAGCTTTCTCACAATGGCAAACATCAGGCATGGTCATGCAATTACAATGTGTATAAAATTTACATTTGGCAAAACAATGTACAGCCTCTTCTACGAGGGTGTAGCAAGGATTATCACGGTACAAGTCCTCTACAGGCAGAGTTTGTCAGATGGAGTAATCATCTTCAAAAACCTTGCTTACAGCAGTAATCAGTGAGATTCCATGTAATGAAATACCTGTCAACATGCTTCAGTTGTAACAATCTACCCTAAAGGTCTATTGCCTTTAACATATGCTTTTACAGTAAATAATACAGTCCTAGTGCTTTTGTCTTAACATTTCAATATGAACACAACTGCTTTGATCATTGGTTGGTCACTATAACCAACTCAGGCCTAATGTAGTGAGCATAATCTTTCCCACAGGGGAAATCTATCATGAGTGGCTGCTTGATGAGAGAGGGGTTTATGTTGTGATATGTTCTCTGTTGCACACTTTACACGTCATCCTTTGGCTTTGGGGCTATGGTAAATGGCACCTGATACAATGTATACTGAAACGTTGCATAGAATGCTATACATGGAATGGGAAGTAAGCAAATAGACATGTTTTTTCAGGGCAAAAGTATGGTGCCATTCCCAATTCGATGTGGATTTAAGCTGCCATGTATCACCTGCTTCGAGAAGATGATAAATGGCAGTTAGGGAGGGTTGGAAATAGGAGGGTGGTGGGGTATGGGAAGGGTGTCAGTGGGCAGGGTGGCAGGCGCGGGCCGTGCAGGTAAGAGCGGTGGGGTGGGGGGAGTCGACAGACGACGACAAGGTAAACTTACATTGAAAAAAATTAAAACCACGTATCTTGCGCTCGTCGCCATCTGTCAACTCGACTTTCTGCCACACCTCCAGATTTGGCTCTGTTAAAGCCTCATTAAAAGGCAATAGAGGTTCAACAACAGAAGATGGTGAATGCAACACCTCAGTAAGAATATTTGGCCTGATCTCAGCTGTGGGCAGTTGAAGGTCCAAAAGTTCAGCAGCCATCCTGATGACAGCATGGTATGGAGCAACATCCTGTGAAGGTAGGGCCTTTGGTGATGAAAGCTCCCACTCTGGAAAAGTATCTAAACCACTGGCTTCCCGAAGGCCCTCAAATTCATCAACGGAGTTGTTGATATCTCCTTCTTCTGCCTCATCCTGCTAGTATTCCTCTTCCTCCAGCAGCCTTTGGGCTTCTCTCCTTGACCGCATCTTCGGGATCATTGGCGGCATCTTCGGGATCATTGGCGGCTGCACAATGCACGAAGTCGAGATGATGACGGCCCACCAGATGACACGGAGACTGTGATATTGACGTCGAAAACCTTGGAGCCGGAAACTGCCATGATGGCCCCGTCGGTAAAATGGGCACGAAGGGTGCCTGGGCATATTGTTGAGGGATGCCCAAATTAAAGGCAAACGAACCCACTGGGCTAGACGGCACACCAGTAGGGTAGGATGCCCTGGCAAACATGCCAAACATTGCATTGAGAAAACGCGATGGATCCGACCCTGGACCAGGAAAGGGTAGACAAGGAACCTAGTCTGGATCCACTCGAGGGCGCGTGGAAGGCTGAGGCTGCGGCGCCGGGGACGTCGGATCTGGTACAGACAAAGCCACAGGAACAGGAGAGGACTCCCTGAGCTCCGGAGAATCTCTGGGTGCCGGAGATTTCCTGGGTGCCGGAGTACCCCACGGTGTGGGAGAGTTGGTCAGAGTCGCTTGAGGAGAAGGAGAAGGAGAAGGCGACGGCAAGACATCCTTTGTATGACGTCATGGAGCCAGAGAAGTTGACCTTGAAGCCCTACCCTTCGAAGACCGACGTCCAGACCCATGCCTTGTCCTCCTCTTATGTTTCCTCGACGTTGATGTATGCGAGGTTGACGACTTCGAATTGGATCTCTTACAACCCCGCTTCTCCTTTCTCGCTCGCGCCATGAAAAGCTTAGCCTGACGCTCTTTCAGTGCCTTCGGATTCATCTTCTGATAACTGGAACAACCTCTGACGTCGTGGTCTGACAAAAGGCACCAGAGACAGTCGCCGTGAGGATCCGTGATGGACATATGTCCCCCACACTCTCTGCAAGGCTTGAATCCAGACTTCTTCTAAGTAGCCATTGCACTGCTACACCAACAGAGAAGTAGAAACAAAGTAAAACAAAACCAAATGTAGAGTCCCACAAAACCGTTACGCGTCGATGGCGTGGAAAAAAGGGAACTGATGTTAGTACGCCGAAGAGGTCTTCTTATGGCTCCGGTGACATCTTACGGAGTCACGAGCAGAGCCGTGCTATTGTGACGTGGGAGAGCTAAGAAAAAGTTTCAGTGGAATGCTGGTGCAGGGGTAATTCAAAAGGTGAGGAATCCACAGGCAGATGTATTCATCAGAAACAGAAATACTTCTCTGACATCTATGTTTTTCTATCATAAAATCAAATGCAAACAAATCATCTCAGAAATTGTGCTTCCGTTAAACCTTCCTTTAATAGTGACATATATATATATCGCGCAACACAAGCTGGTAACACAAAACAACTCAGCACGAAGCTCCTTTTAGGATAGTAATGAATGATTTGTGGAGATGCGGCTACATGCCTCAATGTTCACTATAAAACCATGTTATGAAATATCCTTAATAAAATCCACATAATGAAAAGATAATCGGTCATAAGTCATGACGAAATACTTTGGGACTCATTTGCATAAAACATCTCAGAATCAAAATAGGTAGGCCTTGTGGAAAACGCCATGAATACCAGGAGGAGATACCAGCATTCACTGGTTTGCAATGCATTGAACAGCTGAACCATGTTTTCCTTCCCAAACCCAACACAGAAAGGCATGTCTCTGAAACTAGATGAGTACCTGAATATCGCCTTTGTCCAGTCACACCCACACTTGAACCCGTCAGCCCTGAGGAGAAAAACAATACATTGTTCGCATGAATACCAACATGGAAAGGAACAGGAAAGCTCACCAAAAGTCTACCATACTTGAGAAAAGTAGTTTACCCGGATGATGTCCATCAACTAGACTAGCTTGCGAACATAAGCACAAGTTACTTACTTGTGTAACGATATATCTGTAAGAAACATTAGTTAGTGATACATTCCTTACCTTAGAATATCTCCAGGCATCAGCCTGGATCCAGAAAGTTTTTGTCAGCAGTATCCCCGCACGTCGGTAGGCGTTCTTGTGCGGCTCTACGTAAGTCGCTGGCGTCGTAGTCGCCGAGATTACGTCGTCGGAGCTACTTAGACAGGCCCACGCGCACTGACGTCAGTTCTGTACACGACTTTCCACGCCAGGAACGCAGAGCCATGCCAGAGACCGACTACTGGTGCATTAAAACTAGGGCCCTGAAAGGGATGACCTCAACCCTAGAGATCAGTTCGCAGAACGGGGAGGATGGGCGGGCGGTAAGGAATCTATCACTAACTAATGTCTCTTACAGATATATCGTTACACAAGTAAGTAACTTGTGCATCTGAAAGAGATACGTTAGTGATAGATTCCTTACCATAGAATACATACCCAAGCAATACCAACCCTGGCGGTGGGTCTACGAAGTGAGATTACACCAGAAAGTCACGGAGAAACGAACAGCCAAAGAAGCCATTTCTCCGGACTTGACTGTCAAGGCAATAAATCGTAGTGAAAGTGTGCAGTGAGGCCTACGTGGCAGCCTGACAGATGTGTTGCAGTGGGACACCGCATCCCAGTGCTGTAGTAGCTGCTGTCGCCCTGGTCGAATGGGCGCGCAACTCTACTGGAGGTTCCTTTTTAGCCAAAGAGTAATAGGCTTGAATAAACAAGACAACCTAGTGTGAGATAGTTCATCTGTGCACAGCCCAGTCTTTCTTGGCGCCCACGTAGCCAACAAAGAGCTGGTCATCCACCCGGAACTGTTGTGTGTGGTTGAGGTAGAATGAAAGCGCATGTTTGGGTCCAGACGGTGGAGCCTCTTTTCCTCTCTGGAAGGGTGCAGAGGCAGAAAGAAAGTGGGCAGAGTGACAGTTTGCCACAGATGAAAGGCAGTGACTACTTTTGGTAGAAAGGAGGGACGTGGTTGAAGCACAACCTTGTCCAGATGAACCGCCAGGAAAGGAGGTTTACAGGAAAGATCCTGGACCTAACTCACACGCCTAGCAGAGGTGATAGCCACTAGGAAGACAGTTTGTAAAATTATGAAGAGGCTCAAAGGGAGCGCACATGAAGTATGTGAGGACCAGGTTCAAGTCCCACAGAAGCATCACAAACTGATTAGGTCGGAAAAGGTGAGTTATGCCTTTGAGAAATCAATTAACCACAGGGGACTTGAAAAGAAAGGGCTGATCAGGCAGCCTGAAAAAGGCTGAAAGAGCGGAAAGTTAGCCTTAAACATTGCCCAGAGCAGAGCCCTGCTGGGCCAAAGAGAGAAGGAACAAAAGGACCTCAGAAAGAGGGGCAGAAAGGGGATCTACAGCTTTTGCTGTGCACCATTCCATAAATTTGTTCCACCGGTAGGCATATACCGTTTTAGTGGAGGGACGCCTGGCTGCCAGAATGACATCACAGACCTCAGGAGGCAAGTCAAAAGGAATCAACTGTTGCCACTTAAACTCCACGCAAGGAGGTGAGAGCTGGACAGGTTTGGGAGGAGGACCGTCCCCTGCTGCTGCGACAAAAGATCCTCCCGAAGAGGCAGCCGGATCGGGGGATCCACGCTCATACTGAGTAGCTTGGGATACCAAACTCTTCGAGCCCAGTTCGGTGCCACAAGAATGACTTGAGCCTGGTCGCGTCTGATGCTCTCCAGCACTTTGGTTAGAAGTGTTATATGCAGAAAGGCGTACTACAGACCGCAACTCCACTCGCGACGAAAAGCGGCTCTGAGCGAGGGCCGCCTTGGAAACTCCAACGCACAGAACTACGACAGTGCGCGTTCTCGTCGGTGGCGATGAGATGTAACCAAAGTTCTCTCCACTGTAGATAGAGACCTTGCGCCACCTGCAAGTGAAGACCCCATTCGCGATCCATTATGCCCCGACGGCTGAGTTCGTCCGCCCTGGCGTTCAAAGAACCTGCCAAGCGTTGAACCATCAGGAAAATGCCCTGGCGTTCCAGCCACTTCCAGAGGTGCAGAGCCTCCAGACAAAGGGTCCACGATCCCACCCCGCCTTGCTTGTTGCAGTACCACATGGCGGTGGTGTTGTCTGTGAACACTTGCACTACTCTCCACTGGACAGAGGGAAGGAATGCTTTCAGTGCAAGGAGGATCTCCCTGAGCTCCAAAAGACTGACATGGAGCTCGGATTCCGCCGGAGACCAGATGCCTCTGATCTTCACCTCTCCCATGTGGACCCACTATCCCAGGAGGGACGCATCCGTCACCACTGTTTGCTCCGGTTGGGGAAGGGAGAAGGATCTGCCACTGACCCAATGCTGGTCCGTGAGCCACCACTGCAAGTCTTGTGCAGTGCCGTCCAAGATCTGGACGTAGTCGGACAGGTTTCCATGATGCTGCGTCCACTGGTACTGCAGGTCCTACTGCAGAGCCCGCATAGGCGATGTGGCATGATTGATCAGCAGGATGCAGGAGGCCATGAGACCCAGCAGCCTCAGGGTCTTCCTGACAGAAATCCAGGACAAGGGCTGAAAGGGAGAATAAACCTGAAATTGCGCCATGTCCCGAACCGCTCTGATGAAGAGGAGCTTTTGAGAGGGGATCAGATGTGACTTCGGCACGTTGATGGAGAACCCCAGCAAATGCAGGAGGTCGGCTGTTGTCTGGAGGTGGGAGACGACCGCCTGGGGCGAGCCCGCCTTTAACAGCCAGTCTTCGAGATAGGAGGAGACTGAAACCCCTAATCTGCGCAGATGAGCTGCGACCACCACCATAATTTTCGTGAACACCCGAGGGGCCCTGTTAAGGCCGAAATGGAGCACGGTGAACTGAAAGTGCTCGGGCCTACTATGAACCGCAGGTAACGCCGGTAAGCTGGCAGGATGGGGTTATGAAAACAAGCATCCTGCAAGTCCAATTGTACAACCCAGTCCTGCGGGTGTAGGGTAGACAATATGAGAAGTTGGCCTGGTATATGCTGTCCACTAGTTATAGTGGGCACCCTGTACCAGTCCAAACAACCCCTTATTGATGATAGTTTAAAGACAACCTTGATTGAAAGCTATCCTAGTGGTAGCTATGGAGAGCAGCCTTCAGGCTAAGTCTTGAAGGAATGTAAAGCAGCTTGTTTTACCAGTCTATAATCTCTTGAATGGCTAAATGAAAGACAACCACATCAGGTATATATATAAAATATATGTATTTATTTCTAAACACACCATCCTAGTCTCTTTATGAGGCTAGGGGTCAAAACACATAAGTTACACTTCGAATAGAACAGTAATAAGCACAAATACATGTCAGGCCCTAGGGGCGAGCCAAACCATATACTAAAATAATGGTATAAGAACCACGACTTAACTAGACACAAGGCTTAGAGCCTGTAGAATCGCTGGGACCCCAAGGAACCACCCAAGGTAGTGACACAGGGGACCCACGTGGGCCGTGTGCAGTGTGAGAACACAGCCGCGAGCTCCCGTTAGCTTCTATGGGGAAAGTCGCGGTTCGATTTTTAAAGATTAGAGACACTTAGAAATGAGTCAGGACCAAACCCTTTGCGACTTAGGAGGTTCTAGGGTCAACACCCACGGGTGCACCGGAGTACTCGAGTTACCTCACCCAGGGAAGCCGGGTGCATAGGTGTCAGATGGTGTCGGGTCGCGGCGTCGATTTCAATGGGAGCTGGCAAAGAAGTGCTGCTGCCGGGAAGATGCGAAGTGTCCGAAGAGATCCAGCCTGGATCGAAGTTGAGAAGAACCTGAAAGCAGAGGGGACAGAGTCTGGGTCACTTGCCAGTGACCAGGAGGACGATAGGCGGATGCCCACCGATGTCGGGTGATTTCAGGTGAAAGAGGTGAAGCTTGAGTCTTCAGCCACGAGGACCAGGAGGCGTCGACGACAACCAGGAGCTGCATTCGAGCTGTCACACGAAGGATGTCGAGTGCTGCAGCGTCGGTGCCCAGATTGGACACAACAAGCCTTGGCAACAGCAACCCACGCAGAAAGGAGAAAGATGCTTCGGTGCAGACCAGCAAGGTCTGAGGGACTCACAACTTGGTAGGGAGTCGGGGCATGTCTCGAGCAACCAGAGAAGCCCAAGGAAAATCAAAGTTACCCCCTCAGGGACCCACTAGTCGACGGACCAGGGATCGCGAAGGAACCTAGAGAGGAAACACAAAATGGCGGCCCATGGGTCACTCGGGGTGACTAGACCGACAATCTTCGGTGGATTCTCTGCTCGAGGTGGGGGCTACAAGTAACCCCAAGCACGACTTCAAGAGACGTCGAGAAGTCAATGCACTTGCAAAAGTGCACGGTGACCAGGAGTTCTGGTTCCACGCGGCTCACGAGGGCTGCGGGTCTCAGCTTTGCTGGGGACTCGGGTCGGCCTCAGAGATGTCTGGAAATCCTCTTCCTGGGCTGCAATTACTTCGGAGTCCGGCGGGAGCTTCGGAGATGCAGACCGGCAAAATGCTTCCTTGGTGCCTGCTAAGCAGGGGAGTCACTCCTTGACCCCAAGGGAGATTTCTTCAGTCCTCTAGTCTTTAGTAGAGCGTCGAAGTTCCAGGATTCAGCTTCAGAGGGATATCTAAAGTTCTGGTTACAGAGGTTCCTTACTTATACCTAAGGAAGGGGTTGGACTAACTCTGGGGACCCACCTATGGGAGGGTTTGGAAAGAGGGGTACCTACACCCATTTCCTTTGTCCAGTTTCGCGCCAGAGCAGGGTCTGGAAGCCCTTGAACTGGTTTGAGCTGCACTATGTACAGGGAAACCAAATGTGCCCCCAGCGCTGGACTTCAAAGCACTCTGAGAGTGCTCCCACCCAGCCCCAATACACATCAGCCTGTCTGGGAGGTGGTTAAACCTCCTTGTGACAGGAAACCTATTGTCCAGGCCTCCCCTGCCGCAGTTTCGGTCAGCAGCAGGAGGCCAGACCCGTGTCTGTGGCTGCAGCATCCATTTTGTGATGCCAGGGCTCTATTAGATTTCTACTGGGTAACCCAGTACTGCCATGTCTCTCCCCCTAGAAGGGTGAGATCATATCCTCACATCAAGAACTGATGTGAGGGTATGATTCCAAGGTGTTTGACACCAAACACAACATGTTTCCGTGCAGTCAGTCCAACGTTAGCATTAACCGTTTAAGATATAATGCACTTAAGACTATATGGTCAGGCTGCACCACTGAGAAGAGATTCCGAAGGCTGCAGAGGGGCTCAGCTCATGCCTGGGCACCCTCTCACATATAATCAAGCACCCTGCCTTCGGGATTGATAAGGCCTGCCATAGGGGTGACTGATAGGTTACTATGTGCAGTGATAGGTGAGGTATAGTGAACCTATACCTCAGTAAGGGGTGCATGCACCACCTTACCCAGGCAGCAGTAGCAGACCTGTGGTGTCATTTTGGAGGGCTTTCCAGGAGTGGCACAATACATGCTTCAGCCCCTGGTAGGCCTCTGGGGTAACTATGCCCTGGGTACATAGTATACCATATACTAGGGACTCACAAGGGTACCCCAGAATCCAATCTGGAGTGCACCTAAAGTACATGCAATCAATTTAGAGAGAAAGCAGATAAGCTGGGGACCTGAATTGCAGGTTCCCAGCCAAACTAATTAAAAAACCATCAAAACATCAGGAAAAAAGTGGGGGTAACCATGTAGTCAGATTCCACCTTCCTACAGACAAGACCTGAGCAAGCATGAGCATTTTAAACTTCTCCTTCCGGAGGAAGCGAGTGGTGTTCCGGAGGTTTAAGATAGGACGTAGGCCGTTGTCCTCCTTTGGAAGTATGAAGTAGTGAGAGTAACAACCATAACCTACTTCTGACGTTGGAACGTGCTCAATGGCCCATTGGACAAGAAGGTCGCAACCTCGTGCTGGAGAGGTGTCAATTGATCTCCTGACATGCGGTTGTGCTGAGATGGCATGGCAGGAGGAGTAGTGTCGAAGAGGGGGGAGTAGCCCCTTCGGACCATTTGCAGAACCCACCTGTTCAAAGTGATGGCGCGCCAGTGGGGGAGGTGATGGCGAATCCTGCCACCACCTGGCGCGTGGTGGGCCTTAAACACTGGACTGAAACAGCTGACTAGGAACGTCTTTAGGACGGACCTGCCTGCTAGCCCCGGGACCCATTGGTGCCGGTCCCCTGTTCGCGGCTGCGCTGCTGTATGCAAATTGCCCTACCTATGGAGGAGGCGGAGTCAAGACCACAATGGATGGTGAACCTTGCCGCATCATTGCCCTCGGCAATTGCTTGGGAGAGCACCTTGCAAGCCTCCGCTAGACACTGAGGCAGCACCAGCGCCACCGTGTTCCACACAGAGTGTGAATAGAGGTCAAATGGCACTTGGAGAGGCAGAGTCTTGGACAACTAGCCACTCTGACGTTAGGTGTTGTGTGATGAAACTGGGGTTGCCTTGTATCCACAGAAGCCCCTGTGTTAGATTTAAGTGTGTTATTGAAGGGTAGTAGCGGCTCCGTGGAGGAGGCCGCTGCTGAAACACTGCAGTCAGGAGAGCCCTGATAGGCCCTGTAGAGAATTTGAGGTTAGGGCCTCCCCTACGCAACACCACAGAATGAACCAACCACCCCCGTAGCTACGGAAGAAGGGGACAGTGTATTAGGGTGTGGCGATAAGTCCAGCTTGCTGGGACTCTCCGTGTTGCCAACCTAGTTTAGTACATCCTTCCACCGAGCTGCGTGAAGGTCCTCAGACCCCTCCTAGTACCCTCCTTTGGTCCCTGGCCGTTTGAGAGGCCGAGAAGGAGAACGAATTTCCCCCCACGGAATAGAAGAAGGCAGGCTTGATACAGTCAGGCCCTGGAGGCAACGACGCTGTGTCCGGCGCCGGAGGCAGCGCCGCGGCCAATGGCGAGGTGGGATGCAATGGAGTTGCCGAGGCCGGCGCCGAGACAGGAGCCGAAGGCGGTGCCGAGGCCAATGGCTGCGCCGATGCCGGAACAGACGGCGGCGCCGAGGCCGGAGCCAACGGCTGCGTCGAGGCCAGAGCCAACGGCTGTGCCACGGCTGGAGCCAAAGGTGGCACTGAGGCAGGAGCCAGCGGCGTTGCCGAGGCCGGAGCCAGCGGCGCCTCAGGGAATCTTGCCGGCGTAACCCAAGGGGTCCACGGGGCCCAAAGGCGTGCCGGAGGGACCCGATGGGGAAAATAAACGGCCCATGGCCAACAGGAAGACCTGTATTTCTTCCAGAGTCACGTACAGTCTGGGGAAAGGCGGGTAGGCTGCAGGCAACAACGGAGGCTCTACTGGAGCCGCAGGGGAGTGACCACCCGACCCGCCCTCTCCACCGTGTACTGCGACCGGTGAGGGGTAGATGGAGCGCAATGTCGCTTCTTCAACTTTTTATGGAGCCTGGACTTACCTGTCCACGATTCCGACAAACGGTGGTGACGGCCTCGCAACCTGTCTCCCGACCTTCCTCAGGAGAGGGATCTCGAGCGTCACGGAGCCGAATGCCGGGCCTCCAACAACTTTCGGGAACGCTCCCGCAAAGCCTTCGGCGCCATGGCCCGACAATCAGGGCACGCCTCGGGGTCATGGGCGTGCCCCAAGCAGAAGAGACACACGTTATGTGGGTCCGCCACTAATATGTTCAGACTGCAATCCCGACAGGATTTAAACCCGGGCATCTCTACTGCACCAGAAGTTGAGAACTCAACAAAACAAGAGAAACAAGTCTCAGAAACCAAGTTAAAACATTAACTAGGGGTACCGCTCTCTCTCGGATCTGCGCTTGCTGGCGCTGAAAAAGAAAGAACTGACGTCAGCGCGCGTGAACGCGTCTAAGTAGCTCCGACGACGTCATCTCGGCGACTACGACGCCAGCGACGTACGCGGAGCCGCACGACGACGCCTACCGACGCGCAGGGGTACTGCTGACGAAAACTTTCTGGATCCAGTCTGACGCCTGGGGATATTCTAAGGTAAGGAATCTATCACTAACGTGTCTCTTTTAGATTCATATATTTAAAAACTCCCAAGCAAATATTTCATATTATGTATAGCTTAATACATAGCAGTTTGGGGTTTTAACTGTACAGTTGTCTGTTTTAGTCAGAAAACATGCATATCTTTGGTGTCCCATGTGGGCTATTGCTCTTCTGAAATCTCAAATGAAAAGAACTTCTTGTTTGGTCAGAGTGGAACTTGAGGAGGTGAGGACTCCGTACAAGCAGACGGATTCCGGACCACTTCCCTCTGAACACACACTAGAGGTCTTCCCCCGCTTGTCTCAGGAATCTCTCCTTATCTTGCTGTCCTCGGTAAAGAGCGGATCACCCAAGGATCCTGCATCGCTTAACATTCTGAAACAGGTAGCTTTGATAATAGCACCTAACATGACGGACCTGATTAACGCCTCACTGTCCACACGAATAGTTCCTACCAACTGGAAAGGGGCCATGGTGAAAGCCCTACCTAAGAAACCTAATTTGGATCCGGCAGATTTGGGCAACTACCGCCCTATCTCCCTTCTGCCAGGAGTGGGTAAGATGGCAGAGAAATACGTTAATCAAACCCTCTCCGGGTTCCTCGAAACCCACAACCTGCTTCACTCCTCTCAAACAGGATTCCGACCGCGTCAGAGCACCGAAACGGCCCTGTTAGCAGTGGTGGAGAAAAGTAGGAAAATCTTAGACTCAGGAGTTTCGTCAGCCATTATACTCCTTCACCTGAGCGCAGCATTCGACGTGATGAACCAGAGGATTCTGGCTCACCATCTCAGGAGTATAGGAGTAACAGGCACAGTGCATCAATGGCTGTGCTCCTTTCTGGAGGGTAGAACCTTTCAGGTATTTGAGGAGAACATCGCATCTAAACCTACCTCCCTGCCGAGCGGAGTCCCTCAAGGCTCGTTGCTTAGCCCGACCCTTTTCAATGTGTATATGGCTCCTCTGGCAGCCATTGTAGCCCCCTCTGGAATTCGCATGGTGACCTATGCCGATGATACGCAATTGGTGGTAGCGTTAAACCAAGCAGATCAAAAAACCAATGGCCTCTATTCTTGTCTAGAGGACGTTTCGAACTGGATGGATGCGTCTCAGCTCAAGCTTAATGGCGTAAAAACTGAGCTCCTTAGTTTTAAATCCAGTTCCATGTGGCCAGCCGGCATGGGTCCTCCCCTGGTCCCTAAGTCAGAAATCAAGAGCTTGGGCATTTGGTTGGACCAGGATTTGAACTTTAGGATACAGGCCAGGAAGACGGCAGCTATCTGCTATGACCTGCTTAGAATGGCCCGCAAAGTCCTCCCCCCTCCTCCTCTCTCAAGCTAAAAAAGTAGTGGTCCAATCACTTAAACTTTCCAGACTGGACTACGGTAATGCACTATATCTGGGTGCCCCCACAACAGTAGTTTCCAAATTACAGTCTGTTCAAAACAGCGCCGCCAGACTTCTGACTGGAGACGCCAACAGACAATCGGCGAAACCAGCACTCGGCTCCCTTCACTGGCTCCCAGTGCAGGAATGTATTAGATTCAAGGCCCTGTGCCTAGTACAGAAATCCATGCAGGGGAACGGGCTTACAATCAACTCAGCCATGATCCGTCCTTACAAAGCGAATAGGAAACTTCGGTCAGATGAATTGCATCTGGCCGAGGTCCCTAGGATCAAGAAGGCCAGAAGGGGTGGGCGGCTCTTCACTTATAACGCCGCTAAACTCTGGAATTCTCTGCCACTACATCTTCGCATAGTTCCCAATCATTTGGCTTTCCGTAAACAACTGAAGACCTTTCTGTTTCCCCCGTGTCGGTTCTTAGCGCTGGGACGCTCCGGGGTAGCCATGCGCGTTATAAATGCTTTTTCATTTATTCATTAATTTCAGTTGCTTGACCATGGTAATACTGAATATGGTTATTGCATGATATGATATGTGATTTAAGTAATTATATTTTTATTTTTAAAGGGTGACATGTCACCAGAGTGGCTTCTTGGCACTGGAAAAAATCAAGATTGGGTGTAACACAGTGGGAGTAACTATTGAAAGGCAAGAAGATATATCTGACATATGTTCATAACCAGCCTTTAGGGAAATTGGCAGAAAGTTTTAAACCTTAACTGCTTGTTTCGAAAACTTCTGAATACGTTTTCTATAACTTCGACCCAGTTAAAAGCAAGATGAGTGGATGAAAGTTTTCATGGGTGACAGTAGAATTTCAGCTTTTTAATGGAAAATGTTGTTGCCGTTGATTGCATCCTAGTTTCCAGTCCACAGATTTTCAGCGGATTGATAATGGTGAACATATATATTTGGGATTCACACTTTAAGGGTCACAAACGTGTGTTTATTTTCCATACACATAAGTTATGGGGTGTTCGAAATGTGTGTGATTCACTGACACTATTGCATAAATATGGGAAATTTGGGGAAAATTCTACATTTCGAAAAATACTTTATCTAGAATCAATACTCATCCATTTTTGACACATGGATATATTTTTCCTCTAAAACAAATACTGCGAAAAAACAATGGCCACAACGAACAGCCACTTGAGTTCTTATTATTCCCGTAGGTCCTGTACTCCTGTGCTATAATTTTGCTGTGAAATGCGACGTAATTGGGCGACGTGGCGCGATGGCGTAATTCCATGTTACAGGTGTAACATGAAATTCCAGAAATTACACCAGCATTATTAAAATGTGCCCGTAGCACCCACAAACTCATGTCCCGATGGGACATGAGTGCAGATGCAAGAGGCCGATCGAGAAGGTCATAGTTGATACAAAGGGGTTGCGCAACAGGCATTGGACAATTATTTAGATGTACAAAAGTTGTTGGAAGAGATGGTGCAGGCGTACAAGTTGCATCACACTGAAACAGAGGGCACATGGTATTTGTGTTAATCAGGGGCAGGTGCTAGGAATAAAGATGCCGCTGCTGTGGACGGGCTGACAAGTAAGGTAATGTTGATAGTAAGGATGTCGCTGAGATGGAGCATGTCAATCACGAAAGACCTAGTTAGTGTTATGCTAGCAAGAACTGTATGGAAGATGAGACCATGAGGAGTGGTGGACAGGGGGGGATTTGTAATCTGTGTCCAGTAGGTTCTATATTTATGGTTCGAAAGATGCTGTGTATGTGTGAGAGTGACTGAGAAAGACATGCACACTCTGAGTGCATCGGGAGATTAATTGAGAGTGACTGCTATGTAAAGGATAATTAGCAAGTATAGAACACAATTTGCCATTAAAAGGCTGTGCAAAAAGTCACGGAGACCAACGAGCTTGCATCCCCCAGAAAGTGAACCAAAACAGTGACAAAAGTACATTATCAATTCTTAAAGGAGGTAAATGTTGTAATAATGCACAGAACGTATTGCAGTAATGTGCAAGGCAGAGATGTACATTCCATACATTAACTGTCATTTAATCTGTGGAATATATGCCATGTGCTGCCTTGATACCATCTACACATATTTATAGCTGAGGGTCCTTCAATAAAATATTTGATGGTCGTCCTTCCATGCTTCCTGTGTTTCCTCACCGATCCACCCACATAAAAACGAGGAGAGACGACGACTTGAAAATATCACAAAGCGACGGCTTGCATTTCTAGTGGAACCATTATTGTCTTTTTTTTAAATAACTGCAGATCTTGTCACTGATTTGTCTTCATTTCCGTGTCATCTTAATTATTAAACTGTATTGTTTATAATTTAATTGGTTTGGACATTTTAAGTTATTTATTTCTGCATTTTTGCACATGTACCAGAGGCATTATTCTCTGAAGGCCTCACTGCCAGTGCCGCTGTACCATGGTTGAGCCATGTACTTCTTACAGAAACAACTGTACTTAATAGGAATGTGAGGGCTTTGACTTTGTGGGAGCTCAGTCTAAGCTCATATCAGGACTGTGACCTCTCTCTTCCATAGCTTAACGATCCATATTCCTACAGTTTCAATTTGTATTGATAATGGAATACCAATAGCACTATCTTAGAAGTATTCACAGGGAATGTCAAAATACTGCCATAAAGATAAACTTCAGACGGTTTTTCAAGTGCACAATTGTTTCTCTATATTTATTTATAGTGAGTTGGGGGTGGTTTTGTTATGACCGTGTCTTAAAAATGTATTTCTTATACATCTTTTCCAAAAGCAAATATAAGGTATCTAGTAAACATCAGTGCATGCCTCCACTTTACTTATTATTTATCTAATCAGACATAACATCTGTAATCGGCAGCGAGTCCAAGGGCCTGATTTAGACCTCAGCATAAAGGTGACGGATATCCCATCCGCTGAAATATAAATCCCATTATATCCTCTGCGATTTCTATTTCGGCGGATGGGTTGTGACGGAGAACCCGTCCGCCGAGATCTACATCAGGCTCTAAATTACCTTCCCATGGATCAGTGACATCCCACTATTAGTTACCTGAAAACCTTCCTGCTCCAACCAACACGGGCCATGCGTACATCGATCACATTCAGTTCATCATCCCGGGAGCAGCTGAGCAGCAGTGTTTGGTTGTAGTTCAGGCTGAGAGACGTGATTTTCCCCTGTGGTGGAATCTCATGCGTACACTGCTTCGATCTGGGGAATGGAACAAACAATACAACTTAAGAGTGCACAAGATGACAAAATAAGCGATGAACACATTAACATCGGAACACACAAACACAAAATGCATAAGAGGTGAGTAATTACTAAGCCTTTCTATTACCAATAAGGAGTTTTGATGAAATAATACACTGTAAGCCCATACAAACAACAATACGTCTTCTGTTGTAGCTCAGCAAAGAAGTGTGGAGCCCAACAGAACTGCAGAGGGGTTAAATCTTTACCTAGGAAAGGTTTTATCTTTTATAATGAAATTTACATTCCATGCACGTTGATACTTCCTCAATCATAAGGCAGGTCTCCCTCCTAAGTCTTTGTAGACTGGTTTAACATCCTCAGATCAACCGTACCCCATAAACAACCTCAACAAAGACATCACCTACTTCAACAACTAAATCATGAACTGCGTAGACACCCTCGCACCCTTCAAACACAACAAACAAAGAATAACCAACAAGCAAGCCTCCTGGTACACAGAGGACCTTTGACATCCCAAACAACACTACAGATATCTAGAAAGAAGATGAAGAGCCAGCCACAGACAGAACCACCTACAAGGCTGCACTCAAGCACTATCACCAGCATCTGAGAAACACCAGAAGAACAAGTTACTTCCCTTCGGTAGCGATATATCTGTAAGAAACATTAGTTAGTTATAGATTCCTTACCTTAGAATTACCCCCAAGCGTCAGACTGGATGCAGAAAGTTTTTAGTCAGCAGTACCTCTGCACGTCGGATGGGGGCGTCGGTCGGATCCACGTCCGTCGCTGGCGTCGTGAAGCCGGGATGATGTCATAGTAGCTACTTAGATGCCGCCCTCACCTGCTGACGTCAGTTCTGTACACGACTTTCCGTGCCAGAAACGCAGAACCATGCAAGACACTGACCACTGGTGCACAAAACTAGGGCCCTGAAAGGATATCTTTAACCCTAGAAATCAGTTCGCAGAATGGCAAGGATGGGTGGGGCGGTAAGGAATCTATAACTAACTAATGTTTCTTACAGATGTATCGTTACCGAAGGTAAGTAACTTGTTCATCTGAAAGAAACACGCCGGTTATAGATTCCTTACCTTAGAATAGATACCCCAGCACTACCAACCCCGGTGGTGGGTCTGCAAACCAATCTCACACCAGAAAGTCCTGGAGAACAGAACGGCCAAAGAAGCCGTCTCTTCGGACCTTACTGTCAAGACAGTAGTGTTTTGTAAACGTGTGCAGCGAGGCCCACGTAGCTGCCTGAGAGATGTCATTTAGAGGAATGCCTCGTCCCACAGCAGTAGTTGCTGAAGTTGCCCTGGTAGAATGGGCGGGAAACCCCATTGGAGGCCCCTTCTTCACCAGAGAATAGCAGGCTTTGATACACAAAACGACCCATCGGGAGACAGTTGGTTTGTGTACGGCCCGACCTTTCTTTGAACCCATGTACCCAACAAAGAGCTGGTCATCGACCCGGAACTGTTTGGTGTGATACAGATAAAATGAAAGCGCACATTTTGGGTCCAAACGGTGGAGCCTCTCCTCCTCTTTCGAAGGATGCGGAGGCGGGAAGAAGGTGGGCAAAGTGATGGTCTGCCCGATGTGAAAGGCAGTGACAACCTTGGGCAAGAAGGATGGATGAGTTCGGAGGACCACCTTGTTCAGATGGACAGACAAGAAAGGAGGCTTGGATGAAAGAGCCTGGAGCTCACTCACTCTCCTGGCATAGGTGATGGCAACCAGGAAAGCAGTCTTAAGCGTGAGAAGCCTTATTATTTATTTATTTTTCAGATTTGCAGCGCGCGTAGCTGCCCCAGCAATGGGGTGTCCCAGCGCGATCAGAGACATGAGAGAGTGGAAGGCCAGGAGGCGATTATACAACGGCAGGGAAGAGCCAGGTCTTGATCGCCCTGCGGAAGGTCAGATGAGTCTGGATCTGTCTGATGGAGAGGGGAAGTCGGTTCCAGAGTAACGCTGCAAGACAGCGGAATGAGCGCCCCCCGGCTTTTGCTCTCACCGCCCGAGGTACAATAGCCAGCAGCTGATTGGACGATCTAAGAGATCGCTGAGGTGTATATGATTGAAGTAGCTTAGATAGACCCAATGGAGCCTGTTGAGAGAGAATTTTATGAGCAACACATAAGGTTATAAACTCAATTCTTTTCTCAACCGGCAACCAATGCAGCTTGGGGAGGATGTGGGCAACCGACGCAGATCTCGGGAGTGCCACTAGCATACGTGCTGCGGCATTCTGAGCTCTCTGTAAACGCATGATACAGGATTTGTTAGCCCCGAGATATAATCCATTCCCATAATGCAGTCTAGATAGTATAGTCGCCTTAATGATGGTCTGGCGATCTCTAGGGGGAAAAAAGCCCAGTACTGGCTTCAAACCACGCAATAGGCCAAAACACGACCCAGCCACAGCCTTGGCTTGCATGTCAAAAGTCAGTCCGCTATCAATCCAGAAACCCACGTTTTTAACAGCTTCTTTGGGCACCGGGGCTGGCTTAAGGCTGTCAGGCCAGCAATGATCAGACCATAGGTCCCGATCTTTTCCAAATACTAACACCTCAGATTTACTGGTGTTAAGTTGCAGGTAATTGCTGGCCATCCAGTCTGCCACCTCAACCAGATCTTCCCTGAATCTACTTAGATTGGCGGTGTTCTTCTTAGAGTAGGCAATCACTAATTGGGTGTCATCAGCGTATGACACCATTGACAGACCCCTCTTCCGAGCCACCTGGGCCAAAGGTTGCATATAGATATTAAACAAGAGGGGGCTCAGGATTGACCCCTGGGGCACTCCTCGTTGTAGGGCATACCTCTGGGATTGAAATGGTGGCATCCAAATCTGAAAAGATCTTCCCGTTAGAAAGGCTCGGCACCAGTCAAGAGCCAGATCCCTCACTCCAATATCAGATAACCGCTTCAGTAGGATTTCATGGGAGACCGTGTCAAAGGCGGCACTTAGATCGAGAAGAACTAAGGCCGCCGAGTCCCCTACCTCCAGTATCCCACGGATTTCCTTTGTCACTGTCAACAAGGCAGACTCAGTGCCATGTCGGGCTCTAAAACCGTTCTGCGACGGGTCAAGGATAGTGTTCTGTTCAATGAACTCCGTCAGAATAGTCTGAACATGTAATTCTACCATTTTCGCTAGAAAAGGAAGTTGCAAAATGGGACGATAGTTACCTGGCTCGGCTGGGTCCAACAACGGTTTCTTCAGCAGAGGGATAACTTTTGCGTGTTTCCATGTTACAGGTACTATAGCTGACTCTAGAGAGAGATTTATCAATTCAAGATACATTGGTAAGATAGATGAGATGGCATAACTTGAGAGAGATTTTTTGGGGCCAATGGATCAATAGGTGAACCCGATTTAATTTTTTTGAAAAAAGACCTCCAGACTTGCTAAAGATAGCGCTGGAAAAGATAGCAAGCTATTTAGACCTTGGGAGGCCGGGACAGTGGGCCAAATCTTCGTAACGGGATCAGCGGCTACCGGTAGATTTTGATATATTTTTTCCACTTTGTTAATAAAGTAGTTGGCCAGCTCATCGCATTGGTTATTGGAGGAAATTGAAGAACTTTTTGCCATATCACCGGTCTTCATAATCTTAAGCAAAGAAAAGATTGTTCTAGATGGATTAGAGCTTGTTAGGATAGTGTTTCCTATATACTCAGCCCTGGCTCTCCGGATTTGTTTATGATAATGATTAATGGCTGTTCGATAATTAGATTTCCCCACTGCATCGTACGAGCGTCTCCATGTACGTTCCAGCTGTTTACAATGCTTTTTTGCCTTAGATAGCGACTCGTTGAACCAGGGTTTTGTTTGGTCCCGTTTTACCCTCGTCAACTTAGCTGGGATGCAACTGTCCAGACCTGCTGTTACCCAGTCATGGACTAGCATATCCGCTGCCTCCAGATCTTGAGGTAGTTGAGGCCTATGGCTCGACCAATATGCCGACAGCTTACTGCTGTCTAGCTTGTGCCACGGTCGTTTAAAGGTGGAGGTCAGGCAATGTTCTCTCATCTGGCCCTGCCATCTTAGTGTGAAGGACACCAAAAAGTGATCTGTCCAACACTGTGGGGCTGGAGGATCCGTCATCAACCAGGTAAGATTCGAGAATTGAGGATCCAGAAGGTGTCCTTAAAGGAGAGCTGTGAAGCGGCTCAAAGGGAGCGCACATTAAATAGGTCAAAACTAGATTCAAGTCATACTGAGGCATAACAAAAGGAATAGGAGGAAAGAGGTGAGTTATGCCTTTCAGAAAATGATTTACAACCGGGGACTTGAAAAGAGAAGGCTGATCTGGAAGTCTAAAGGAAGGCAGAGATGGACGAGAGATAGCCCTTGATAGAGCCCAGAGCAGAGCCCTGCGGGGCCAAAGAAAGGAGGAACAAGAGAACCTCAGAAAGAGGGGCAGAGAGGGTATCTACTGCCTTTGCTGTGCACCATGCCACAAATTTGTTCCACTGACAGGCGTATACCGTCTTAGTGGAGGGACCCCTGGCTGCCAAGATTACATCGCAGACTTCGGGAGGCAGGTCAAACAATGTCAACTGCCGCCGCTCAATCTCCACGCAAGGAGGTGGAGGCTGGACAGGTTCGGGTGGAGGACCGTCCCCTGTTGCTACGACAGAAGATCCTCCCGAAGAGGCAGTTGGATCGGAGTATCGATGGCCATGTTGAGCAGCTCAGGATACCAGACTCTTCGTGCCCAATCCAGAGTCACAAGAATGACTTGGGCCCGGTTGCGCCTGATCTTCTTCAGCACTCTGGGCAGAAGTGCTATAGGTGGAAAGGCGTACAACAGACCGCAACTCCACTCGTGAAGAAAAGTGTTGCCTAGCGAGTGCCGCCTTGGAAGTTCCAACGCGCAGAATTGCTGACATGGTGCGTTCTCTTCAGTGGCGAATAGATCAGTTCTCCCCACTGCTGAAAGAGACCTTGCACCACCTCCGAGTGAAGACGCCATTCGTGATCCATCATGCACCTGCGGCTGAGTTCGTCTGCCATGGCGTTCAGGGAACCTGCCAGGGGTTGAACCACCAGGGATATGCCCTGATGTTCCAGCCATGTCCAGAGGCGGAGAGCCACCTGACATAGGGTCAACGACCCCACCCCGCCCTGTTTGTTGTAGTACCACATGGTGGTGGTGTTATCCGTGAACACCTGCACTACTCTTCCCCGGACAGAGGGAAGGAATGCTTTTAGTGCAAGACGAATCACCCGAAGCTCCAGAAGGTTGATGTGGATCCCGGACTCCGCCAGAGACCAGAGGCCTCTGATTTCCGCCTCCCCCATGTGGCTGCCCCATCCCAGAAGGGACGCATCCGTCACCACTGTGTGGTCTGGTTGGGGAAGGGAGAGGGCTCTGCTGTTGACGCAATTCTAGTTCGTGAGCCACCACTGCAATTGTCGTGCAGTGCCCTCTGAGATCTAGATGCAATCGGACAGATTCCCCATATGCTGCGCCCACTGGAACTTCAGGTCCCACTGCAGAGCCCGCATATGCCACCTGGCATGATCTACCAGCAGAATGCAGGAGGCCATGAGGCCCAGCAGCCTCAGGGTCATTCTGACTGAAACCCAGGATATAGGCTGAAAGATCGGAATCATAGCCTGAATATCCCAGACTCGCTGTTCGGGAGGATAGACCCGAAACTGCGTTGTGTCCAGAACCGCTCTGATGAAGAGGAGCTTCTGAGAGGGAATCAGGTGTGACTTTGGCACACTGATGGAGAACCCCAGCGAAAGCAGGAGGTCGGCCGTAGTCTGGAGGTGGGAGACGACTGCCCAAGGCGAGCCCGCCTTCAACAGCCAGTCGTCGAGATAGGGGAAGACTGAAATCGTTGAACTGCGTAGATGAGCTGCTACCATCGCCATCACTTTCATGAACACCCGAGGGGCGCTGGTAAGGCCAAAGGGAAGCACGGTAAACTGAACGTGCTCGTGGCCTACCATGAACCGCAGGTAATGCCGGTGGGCCGGCAGAACAGGGATGTGAAAATAAGCATCCTGCAAGTTCAACGCTACCAACCAGTGTTCCGGGTCGAGGGACGACAAGACCTGAGCAAGCGCCTTGAACTTCTCCTTCCGGAAGAGGCGGTTGACGTTCCTGAGATTCAAGATAGGACGCAGGCTCTTGTCCTTCTTGGGGACCAGAAAGTAGTGGGAATAACAACCACGACCTGCTTCTGGGACAGGAATGCGCTCGATAGCTCCCTTGGCCAAAAGAGCTGTAACTTCCTGCTGGAGAAGGGCCATGGCTCTGGGCAGGACATAGCGGGCACCCCTTCCATAGCCACGAAAGGGGGTGAAAAGCAGACTGCGTGGGGTGGCTGGAGAGTCCCAAGGACTTGGCCGTGGCACATGAGTTCTTGAAACGCTCTAAAGCGTTGTCCGCTTTGTTGCCGAAAAGGCGACAGCCTTCAAAGGGCATGTCCATGAGTGTATTCTGGACATCCCTGGAAAAGCCAGTGGATCTCATCCAGGCGTAATGTCTAGGAGCTACCGACGCAGAAATCGTTCTATCCAGAGAGTTGGCAGGATCCAGTCCACAACGGATGGCAAACTTGGCCGCATCCCTCCCAGCGACAACAGCCTGGGAGAGCACTGTCCGGGCCTCCTCCGGACACTGAGGAAGCGCCTGTGCAACCGAGTACCACACAGAGTGGGAATAACGGCCCAATAGACATGCAGTGTTTACCGACCGCAGTCCCAAGATGGCGGAAGAGAAAATCTTCTTTCCAAGATGATCCAGCTTCTTGGATTCCCTTTCCGGCGGGGCGGTAGGGAAAGCGCTTTTGGAGGTAGAGGCTTGGACCACCAAGCTCTCAGGGGTGGGGTGTTGGGGAAGGAAAGGGGGGTCGCCCGGTGTCGGGCGGTGGTGTCCGGCAATCATCCTATCCACGGGAGCCCCCTTGTTGGGCCAGGACCAAGTCCCCAAAAGGATGTCAGTAAGGGCCTCGTTGAACGGAAGCAGAGGCTCCAAAGAGCTCGCCGCCGGCTGAAGCACTTCTGTCAGGAGGTCAGTCCTGAATGCCACAGTAGGGAGTTTGAGGGCCTAGCCTGCCCTCTGCAACACCACTGCGTACGAAGCTCCCTCCTATGTAGCCACGGTAGGAGGAGACAGCATGCCAAGGTCAGGGGAGGTGTCCAGACCACTGGCATCCCCCAGTACCTCTCTCCAGTTCTGTTCAGATTCCACCTGATCAGCTAAAGGGTCTCCTGGCCCCTCCCAGTCCTCCTCCTCATCCTCTGGGTGCCGATCTGGCTGAAAGGGGACCCCAGGAGTGAACAGGGGTACAAAACCCCCTCTTGGCACCAGATCCGGCGTCGGGCGATGCCGGTCAGGATCCACGTCGGGATGGAGGCCGGGGTCGACGCTGGCCGGGGGGGCCGACCGACGTCGAATGCGGTAATGGTGCCGGAGGAAGCGGCGCTGGAGGAGACATCTTAAGGTCAACCCACGCCGATCCGGATCCAGGCCTGGATCCAAGTGGGGCCTGCGGCGCCGGAGCCGTCAGCGGAGAAGGCCTAGGCCCTCCAACCAGTTCCGCGGGGCCCGAATGCGCGCCGGCGGGTCCGGGTCACCCAAAGATGGCATGCATCGCCTCGTAGAACGTACAAAGCTGGGCAGGAGTCGCTCCGGGTCCTGGAAAAGGAGGGAAACGCGGATCGACTCTTCGGAACCACCCGTATCCCTCGTCGGATCGGCTGACCGACGATGAGAAGTCGAAGAGCGATGATGCTTCTCCGACTTCTTCTTATGCTTTGACGTACCCGACCCCGAGTGCGAAGACTTCGATGACTTGGACGAATTGTGGTGACTCAAGCAGGTTTCGGGACTGCTCCCGCAAAGCCTTCGGTGCCATCGACCGGCAGTCAGAGCACGATTTGGGGTCATGGTCGCACTTCAGGCAAAAGAGGCACACGCGGTGCGGATCCGTCACCGTCATCAGTCGGTGACAGGAACCGCAGGCCTTGAAACCGGGCATCACTCATGCACCAGGAGTCGAAGACTCAAACAAGAAGTTGACAAAAGTTGAGAAAAAAGTCAGTCAAAAAGTGACTGGAGGTACCGCTCTTCCCAGATCTGCGCTAACAGGCACGGAAAAAGAAAGAACTGACGTCAGCGCATGAGTGCGGCGTCTAAGTAGTTACCGCAACATCATCCCGGTGACACAATGCCAACGACGGAAGCGGAGCCGACCGACGCCACCATCCGGCACGCAGAGGTACTGCTGATGAAAAACTTTCTGGATCCAGTCTGACGCCTGGGGGTAATTCTAAGGTATGGAATCTACAACTAACGTGTTTCTTTCGGATAAAGAGCGCTAGCTGAACCCATCGAAGGGAGCGCCAGCAGCTGCAAGGAGATGTTCTTGATCATCAAGGACTTCCCCACACCTCGGCCTCCAACAGCATCACCTTTTCCCAAGAACTCTGTGACGAATTTCTTCCACAACAAAATCGCAAGCATCGGCAGCAAATTCGTACATCAACCAAGCCCTAGTAATCTCATCGCTAGCCTGCCCATCAACAACAAAGACAACCCCATAACCAAATGGGAAACTTTCACAAGAGACAAGATAGCGACGATCGTGAAGTCCATCCACTCAGAGGCCCCTGGAGATCCTTGCCCCCACCACATCTACAAACTAGGAGCAGCAGCAATCAGCACCACCCTCACCCTCATTATCAACACCCCATAACATCCGTCACATTTCCTGAAGACTGGAGCATGCAGTGGGTCAACATCCTCCTCATGAAACCGTCAGCCGACTCGAACCAGTAATGTCCGTCCAATCGACCTGCTCCCCTACTCAGCCAAAGTGGTAGAAAAGGCCATCAACAAGCAACTCACAACCCACCCTTAACTACACCACCTGCAGCACAACACCCAACCAGGATACAGCAAAAAAAAAAAGCACTGACACATTCCTCATCGCAGCCACCGATTATATCCAGACCATTCTGGACCGAGGAGAGACAGCAACCCTAACCTTGATTGATCTCTACAGCATTAGATACAGTCTCCCATAACATACTCATCAGAAGACTCCACGAGATTGGCATCAAAGGACTTGCACTGAAATAGATCTGCTCCTTCCTCACAGGAAAAACCCAAAAGTCAGACTTCCACCCTTCACATTGGAGTCCAAGAACCTGATCTGCGGAGTCCCCCAGATATCGTCCCTCATCCCTGACCTGTCCAACATCTTCGACACCACTCACCAACACCATCTGATCCCAAGGCATCAATTTCATCTCCTACGCCAACGACACCCACCTCATCCTCTCCCTGATGCACAACACTATCACCACCAGAACCAACTTTTCCAACTGCATGATCATGGTAGCAGAATGGATGTGAACCAACTACCAGAAGCTTAACTCTGACAAGATGGAAGTACTAGTCTTCGGAATCCCACGGGATGTCAACTGACAGCCGACCGAGCTAAGACCAACACCTAACCCACGGACCATGCTAGAAACCTGGGGATGACCCTGGACGACAAGCTCAACATGACAACACAAGTCAACACAGTTAGCACTGCCTGCTTCCACATCCTACACATGCTCCAAAAGATCTTGAAATGGCTGCCACAGACCAGCAGATGAAACGTCACGCGGCACTCATCAAAAGCAAACTCTACGATGGCAACGCAGTTTATGTCGGCATCTCCCAGCAGCTCACACACAAACTCCAGACCATTCAGAACGCCTCCGCAAGACTCGTCCTCAACCTCCTACGCCACACCCACATCTCACCTCACCTCAGAGAGCTCCACTTGCTCCCCAATCACAAACGGACCAGCATACCTTAACAGCTGAATAAACTTCCACAAGCCAGCCGAACACCTACGATCAGCCTCACTCTCATATGGACAACCCCAACATTCACAAAAGCAGAGCAGGAGGGCACATGCTGTCCTAGACTGCACCGAAAACCTGGAACGAACTCCCACATCAAAGCATAGGCTTAAATTTTGATTTCCACAAGAAGCTGAAGATATGGCTATTCGAATAACCATGCGAGAACTACACACCTGCTCAACCGCCTGGATACCCTCACGGGTGATTAGTGTGCGCTATAAATCAACAATGGGGAATGGAACATACAGGGAATAGCTAGGGATTGGTTTAGGGGTACATCCCATTGACATGCTAGCCTCTCTTCTTTTTGACCCTCAATTCAGGCTTGAAGAAGAGAGGAATGACAAGTATACCTACTTCACATGTTAAGGGAAATGCTAGGATAGCTGTCATTTCCTCCACTTGAATCCCTGTTCCAAGAATGTTGAAGACTTCCTCTTGATTTGATGCCTGGAGGCATTAGAGTTCCTGTTGTTCTGAAGGGCTGGAAACTGGACTGTAGAGCCTGTCTATGGAATAGTCCCCAATTCAAGGATATGTTATAGAAGGCTTTTGGGACCAGCTGCCAGCTTGCGCGGACCACCCAACAGCTAACCTGAAGTATACTGGGATTGCTTCTACTGTCTTAAAGACTCTCAACAGCTCAAAAACTTTACTGCATTTTTAGAATCTGGTGCTATTTTACATTAGATAGCAGTGCCACAGCTCAACCTAATTGAACGTGAATTGAATACAGTTCAGCAACAGCGCCCTCTGAAACCAAAACTGATCCAGGAATGTCCTAATAAACAAGGGAAGGTTTGAATACCAACCAATGAACTTGCATTAAGCTTCATCTCTTGAATAGCTCCTTCTGAAGCTTGGGTTATCCTTATTAACTGCACCTGGTTCACAGAGAATTTGAATGGTGTGAATCAGATTTCAAATGCAGCTCGCAGGATGCAGCCTCCTGGATAGACCCACTGACCAAATTCTTTCAATAGATATTTTCCAAACTCTTGATGTAAAATTCTTGTTTTATAGTAGAAAAACTTTATTTCGGTTATGAAACCATAAAAGACAGCATTTCATGTCAACGATTAAAAAAAGATTTTGGCAGAAATATTTAAAAGAGTAAAATACATTGATAAAAGAAAAAGATCTTTCGCAATTTGTCAATGACCACGGATAAAAAAATACATTTCATTAAGGTTTTAAAAATTACAGACGAGCCCACCACATTGCAGCAAGAAATCGTGAGGTAGCAAATACTATATGCATGCTGGTGTCATGTTTTAAAAGCCTAAACACATGTATGCAATGGATAGCACCTAGATTCTTACATATTTGCTGTAATTCTCTTCTTCTGATCTTAGAGTAGCCTTGGCAAACAAAAAAAACATGCAGTTCTGTTTCCTCAGCTAGACCACAGGCAGGGCCGGCCATGGGAACATCCTTAGACCATTTATGAACAAATGAATGCAGGGGGAGACAACCATGATGAAACTGCAAATAGAGTTTCCTGGCAATGGTTGGACGTATAAAGTCCAAGCACGGCTCTAGTTGGTAAATGGCTTTTATATCCAGGAACTGGCGAGTTACAGAGCCAATCTTGGGGTCCTCTGAGATGTTATCAAATTTCGCCTTCCAGTACATGGTGGATAAATATGTTCGCGTGACCCTAGTGTGGGCAATTAGAGGACTTGCCCATAGCTCGGGACAGCCTATCTCATTTAAGCTTTTCTTGATATGCATAAGCCAAGGAAGCTTCCCTGCCCCAGGTAGGCTAAGTACCTCTTGCAATTCGTCTCTGTACTCCGCCAGCTCGTTTGTTGCCCACAGACGTCGCCAATACAGTAGCGGACGCCTTGCAATTTCTTGTGCGATAAGTCTCAACCCCAGATCCATATACAAGGGCAACAGAGGGGAGGTTCGCGGAAGCCCTGTCAATTGCCTCAGAAAATTATTTTCGGTATGTGTAATTGGCCTAAGGTTGAAGTGCCCCCATAGTTCAGCCCCGTAGAGAGCTGAGCTTCTGGCCTGCGTCTTATAAATCTCTATAGTCGGGGTCAAGGGTTTGTGGAAGGACTTTCTATAATGTTTAGCCAAACCCCCAGCTGTCTGTATTAATTTCAGATTAGATCTGGCCACTTGGGGTTTCCATGTCATATTTTCATTTATGGTAAGACCCAGCTAATCAAATTCTGATACCCTTTCTAACGGTACACCATTCATGCAGAGATTAGAGCGGACATTCTTACTGGGGTCAAAAACCATAAATTTTGTTTTAAGTATATTGATTTCTAAACCCCTGCTCCTACAAAATTCGCAGAAGGCTTCCAGGATTTTTTGCAGGCCCATGGGGGATTTTGAGAGGAGCAAGGTGTCGTCTGCAAACATCATTGCTGCTATACTCTTGTTTGCTAGCTTAGGGGCATCGATGTACTGGCATTTATTTATAACATCCACTAAGCCATTAATGAAGATGCAAAACAGTGTTGGGGCTAACACGCATCCTTGCCTCACTCCCCTATTAACCGGAATGCGAATAGTGTGTTCCCCTTTCTTACCAAATCTAATTTGGGCGAAGGTGCCAGTGTGTAATTTCCTAAGTAGGAGTAAGAGATAAGACGGTAGTCCCAACTCTTTGAGCACCTTCCATAGTGCCTCTCTGGGAACCAAGTCGAAGGCGCTTTTAAGGTCAACAAAGACCAGATACAGACTGCCGCCCCCCATCGTTACTGTCTTCCAAAAGAGGAGCTGCAGCCTGAAAATCTGGTCTACCGTTTACATTTTGGCCCTGAACCCCGCCTGGAGGGGGAAGAGGATATTATTGTCCTCCATCCATAATTGTAGGCAATCCAAAATGATCCTGGCAAACACCTTCTGAGAGACGTCAATCAAGCTGATCGGTCTATAGTTGATTGGGAGAAGAGGCGAACCTTTTTGAATATTGGTATCACCTCTGCACCCAGCCAAGTCTCAGGAGGATCCATCCCTTCCAGAATGACATTAAAAACTACCCATAAATAAGGCCCCAGATCTTAGGTTCAGCCCGATACAAGTCGCCAGGAACCTTATCATGGCCAGCTGCTTTCCCTGGGACTATTCTGTCTAAGGAATTATACACTTCCTTCAAGGTAATCTTTGTGCTATCTAAATCTGTTTCTGGGAGGACTATAGTTTCCTGCCCCTGACCAGTGCATTCATCGGGACTTTGTGCATATAGGAGTTTGTAATGGGCTTCCCACTTTTTTGCCGCTATATTAGGTTCAACAGCACCCTGTCCTCTTGCAGTCCCTGAGCTCACTATATTCCAAAAAGATTTTGAGTCTTTATTTTCCAGAGCCTGTTTGAGATTTGCCCACTGTTCTTCTCCCCACGAGATTTTAGCAGCATGAATGGCGTTTTTATAGACAAGCCTTGCCATTTTTATGGTAGGACTACACTTTGATTTTATGGCCTCTATCAAGGCACTTTTCATTTTCCTGCAATTGGAATCGAACCAAGATTGCTGTGGTTTGTGGGCACCAATCCTACGACATGCCTTCCAGAAGACATCTTTCAGTCTCAGGAAAGCTTGGCGATTGATTTCAGCAACCTTACTCACATGGGGTACTAAGATATCAGAGTGCACGTGTTCTAACATAGCCTCCAGGTCTGGGATAAACTCCCTGTATAGTGTTGCCATTTTTTCCTTGGAATTCTCTAACCATGACCACTTCACTCTCTTCCTATTGTTACTGAGGAGAAGCCCATCGTCGTGGTTGATATGATCCGGGCTGTGTTCGGCCCCGGGGGAGATTGCAAGATTTACCATCAGCGCATTATGGTCACTGTCCTCACGTGGTATAACACTAAAATCAGAGGCTAACGACCATACTCTGGTCTCCAGAAGTATATAGTCTAGGATTGAGGAGTGGGCCAGCCTATTGTAGGTAAAACTACCTGGGAATCTAAGGGAAACCGCCCATTGCATGCTCTCAGTGAATATTTGAGAGTTAGCACTTTAATTTGAAGAGCCAAGGGGGACCATGCTCTGATCCGAGGGATGTTGGGCTCCGGAATAGCCCATATATCATCCTCTTCTGCGCTGTCCAAATCCCCAGATTCCAGTAGGGGCTCAAACTGGCAGTTCAAATCGCCTCCCAGAATTATCGCGGCATCCACAGGGATATCCGAGAGGAGATCTTCTAGGTGTGCTAGTGCAGGGAACTCCTCTTAACAGGCCTAGAATAAATGTTAATTAAAAAAAAATTAAGATTGTTAGAAAAGGATAATATAAGGCAAAGGATGTCTGGACTATGTGAGTCCACTTGCCTAACATCGCAACTCAGATGGCATCCCACCCAAATGCTGAGTCCACCTGAAGGCCTGCCCCTAGTTCCAGCATTTATGCCCTAAGGAACGGAAGACCGGACGGCTCCCCGCCCCGGTTTTATGAGACTTCATTGAGCTCCACATACACCAGCAGCCATTGTTTGCTGCTAGGCATCCTGTGTCACTCCTGCAGACGCCTTGCCCAGCCGGGCATCAGGAAGTGATCTCTACCTCCCAGACAATGTTTAAAATACCCCAATACAAGGTGATTCAACGCATTACTACGTGCTACCTTTCCTGTTCTTGGTACACCATGAGCCAAATCATAAGGCGTCTAAATTAAATCAGGCAATTGTTCATTGTGTAGTCCTGAGGATGATCCCATTGCATTAGGAGCTATGGATCGAAACGTCGACTTGTCAAACAGTACCGCAATTTATCCATTGTGTAAATTGTATTGTGGTTACTGTTAGTTAGAGCTTACTCAAGATTGTACTGTACTGTAAGCCACTACTTGCGCCCAAAGTTTTTGCTTGCTATTTTTGCTTCCTTCTCATTTCTCTTCTTGTAAAGCTCGGTACAGGATTGTGCCCTTGTTTCATTCTTTTCGTGGCCTTCATTTGTTTAATTCCTTTTGTATTGTTCTAAATAAATGTTCCTCTTTCCGGCTGGACATTGGAAGACTGTCCTTAGCTCTTATTGAAGTCTATGTTGAAATGTTTTCATTATCTATCATTAAGCTAAGGACCTTTGTTCTTTAAAAAAAAAAACCTAGTTCCAGCAATGGCAGGGATATGGAATGATGCGAAGCCTCTACGAACAGGGTGGTCTGTAGCCCATGTTTCCTGAAATAAGCATATGTCACAAGAATCTACAAAGACTCCCCATTCTGGACAATGTAGTTTGTTTTTGATACCAGCCACATTCCAGGATAGTAACTTAATTCTATGGAGAGAGGTCTGGTTGTCAGCTGAGGCCTTCATAACTAGTTCACTCGTGGGTAGGACCACAGGATTATTTACAGAATTTTGATTAAGAGAAGGACCAACCGGCACTGCAGTTACTACGCAATTTTCTGTCTGCTCAAGGGTAGATGGAAACTTGCATGCTGCCCTTCCACTATCAATGACAATCTTCAATTTTCCCGCTGCCCTCACTGTGTTAACTTCGATCGTTGCTGGCCCAGCATTGCTACATGGGGGCCATGGGATCAAGAGTCAATCCACCTCCTCCAAGCTCTCAAATCTGTTAAAGAGGGGTAAGTTAAATGGTTGGGGCCGTTGCAAGCCTACCACCTATCCCCTCCCAGATCGATGAGAAGGCCGTACCCTAGTGCCATAACGTGACCCGACCCCTGTACCACAAGCAAAACCATGATTGTAAAAATAAGTGAGGGGAAGAAGTCTGATGGTAGAATCCCCATTACTCAGGTATAAAACTTGTTGCACCAATTGGGGATTCCTAAAATTGACAACTACACAATCCCCACTAATGTCCTTAGCCCGATTGCCAATCCACTTCACCCTTCGAGTCATCAAAATGTCAACTGCGTTGTTATAAGAAAACTGATATTGTCTGGCAAGCAAATGGAGGCATTTGTTTCTAAGTTCCAAATGAGTTTCAGTTTTATCTTCATCCAGTGAGGGCACACCAGCAAGGACTAGTACATATGGTACACTAGCAGGAGGCAGATTAATAAGAGGTAGCTCTTGGCCTCGATGACCATGAGGTGTGGGGGCTACTCCCGGAACTGTGGCAATCTCCTTTCGACGAGCGAGACCGTCTGCCTTTGCCTGAGTAGTACAGGCTGTTACATTGCTAGAACTTGCTGACCCCTTATCTGCAGTATGGGCTGTAAAACCTTCCCCTCTGCTTTTCTCAGATGTATTTCCCAGACTAGTGCACAAAGTTGGAGCCGTATTTCTCCCATGTGTGTTGGCTGGGAGTGATGGATTTGGATGAGCCGAGTCTGTGCATGTGCAGGTCTTAGACATGGTGTCCAAACGGGCATGGATTAGGGCAAATTCTTCTTTTAGAAGCCCGCTAATTTGATTGAATAGTATGTTGGAAAATGAAGCAGCCCATGCAGGAGGCGATAGATCCATATGAATTGGAGGGTCACAAACTCTCTGGTCGGCTACTACCGACCCGGCGGTTCCATTGTTTATTTTCCTCTTTTTGCCCCCCACATTCTTGGATTGAGGATGATGATTGGCTGCACTTGAGTTAGCGGGGGTTTTAGTGCACCCTTTACTTCTAGTAGTTGCCCTACATGTAGCTTCTATAATTGGAACAGGCGACTTAGGCGTAGAAACCTGACTTTGAATACTGTCGCCCCTTTCAAGGCGAAGGGAAAGGTTAGATGGTGACAAGGCCAGGGGAAGGTCCGGAGTTATAGACAGTCGGCGCTCAGTTCGCTGGATTTCTGTGGCCACCACTCCTATCGCCCTTTGTAACATCCGATAGATTGATGTCTGGGGAAGAAGTTGAGGGGTGGAACAAGGGGGGGCATGGCATAAGGCTTTTACAGTTTGTTTGCCCATATTCAGTTCTGTGGTGTCGGTTAAAATTGTGGGGGCTTTCTTAATACTAACAAAAACGACAAGCCCAAAGAAACAGCTTACGTTGGCGAAGTAAATGGTAAGACTTACAGTTGTAGTGGTTAGTCACTCCTGCTTTTTCGTTGCCTGACCCCTATGCAGAACCCCTCACTTCCTGTTATTTCTCTCTAGGCGCGATTTTCAAACCAAGGGGGGCGGCCCAGCCCAGCCTCCTCCGGCCACAGACGGGCCCGCCCTTGGCCCGGGATTCGGCCAGCACTGCCCGCGCGCATCCCGCGGCGTGGGTGCCCTGTACTCCTTGCATGCGCCTCCTGGCGCTTGCTGTGGGCGTGGTTGGTGTGCGCGCTGCGCTCGCCGCTAGTGGTGCCGGGTATAGAGTCCCGGAATGGCGGCAGGACTCGGTGGCGGCAAGATTGTGGCAGGATTGATGGCCGGTAAATTGCCCCCCTCAAACAAACAGGGCTCTTTTAGTACTTCAGGGAAGTCTGCGCGCACCGGTCCACAATCCGCCCTCTCGCAGATCCCCTCACCTTTTGCTCTCGATCTTTGAGTGGAGACTCAGCAGCTCCCAGAGTATCCCGACAACAGTCTCTCAGCCACTCGTTCTCTCTGCCAACATCCCAAAGGAGCACAATCACTGTTCCGGCCTGAGGCCTCGCTTTTGTAGGCCAAGGGGTGAATCTCCAGCTTCACACTCCCTCTGCATGCACCTACGCCCCCAGCCCCCTTGTTGTTGTCTTTGCCCTTTTCCCCCACTCAGGGCTGTATCACCGTCAGGCTTTCCCTGCTGTGGCCTGTCTTGGGCTCCAGAGTGGCTTGTTTTTGTGGACCAAAGGACCAGTCCTCCTCTCCTCCTCCACCAGGTGCACCGCTGGTCCAGGGGATCCCCACTGGTGTCAGGTACCCCACTTGTATGTGTCTCTCACCTCCCGTTGCACCCTGGGGGGCCGCACCTCCTCTGGACCCTCCCGCCCGGCTGCATGCCTGATAGCCCACGAGGGAGCTCCCCAGAGTCAGGATCAGTTCGGCCACTCCCGACTATCGCTGCACTCACCCGCTGAATTACTGTGTTCTGGGGCCAGTATAGCTGCAAAGCTGCCCGATTTCCAGGAACTGCGGGCCTAGGCCTCTTCACTTCCGCCTTCGGCCGCGAAGACCAGGAACCACGCCCTGGCTGCCGTCTCGTAGGC
The DNA here is from genome assembly GCF_964204655.1 of Triturus cristatus. Classification (NCBI taxonomy): domain Eukaryota; kingdom Metazoa; phylum Chordata; class Amphibia; order Caudata; family Salamandridae; genus Triturus; species Triturus cristatus. The sequence continues at coordinate 1,532,875,426 of NC_140591.1, forward strand.
GAGGGGGTCTCCAGCCGCTCACTTCAGGCCCGCACCGCACTCCCAGCCAGTCACTGGGGGGCGCCTCACAAGCCTCTCTCCGCTCCTCACTCCAGAGCCCGGGCCCTGGCTGCGCAGGCGAGCAGCAACAACAGCGGCAGAATCGCGCCGCACACGCCTCCGGCCATCCGGACTCCCAGCATCGGCTCGGCGGTCCTCCCGGGGCTGCGGCTGAGCAGGGATCGGAGACCAGACACACTGAGGTGGGGGCAGCGGCCAGGAGGGAGGCGGGGGCAGCGGCCGGGCTGAGCGAGGCAGGCACAGCTCTCCTACAGGCGTCGTCAGCTCCGCTGTTATTTTGCACGGGTTTGATAAAAGTCTGGGCAGGTCAAAGGAATGGCAAAAACATGACTTTAAGCATTCCTGTGGTGGAGGTTTTATCGCATAGGCATTTCTCTAGCACTCTTTCTTGACCATTTTAGCGTGAGATTGTCACAATCGGATACACCTTGTTTAAACTGAATCTTATTAATAGATATCTTTGCCAGCTATCCTTAGTAAAGGGTAAATAGGATTGCAAAACCATTGTTTACTGTGACGGTAGAATACGCCCTTCATTCTTGTTTTGTTGTGGGGCATTTTACATGTTGAAGATTTCTTTTTGTATACAGCTTGGTTTGGACCATTGCATTATTTCTTTCCTTACATAGTTGTTTGGTTACAATTGTTACACGACATACCTCAAGCACATTTCAGGAGATTTTTGTAGGGGGGGGGGTAATCCTTACAGGGTGCAAACAGCGATGCCATCAACCTTTTGGCAACCGTTTGTTTTTTCCTGGGTTTAACAGCAGAGGGGCCGCTTAGGGAGGTCCATGTGTTTTGGTATTGGTTCACCGACAGCGTAGACATTGGTTGCTACTCAATCACATAGCTATATGGTGATTGATTGTTCATGAAATCCAAGATCAAAGTGATGGCAAAGGGTTTTTTACCAGTACATACGGGAGAAAAGAGTGTCAAATTAAATCTTCTCATAACTGGGGACCTTCTATTTTCCATAATCGTGTTGTGTGTTTGAGTTTAGATGCAGTGTGCGTAGACAACATGTGTGGTTCGAATGATGCCATTTACAAGCATGCATGTTGAAATCAGCACAAGATGGTGTGGCCCTGCAAAAGTGTAAGGCAGTTTCTGGAATCCCTATCTCTGCAGTAACCACTGGGGATGAGCCTCAAAAAGCATATCAAGGTTTCAGACTCATCTGATAGCTGGATGCAATATAGATTTAGCCCAGAACACTCGGCACTTACCTAAACTATTTTGACTGCCAAGCCAGATCTACAGTAATATTGGCCCCAATTTAGGATACCCCTTGAATGGAATGATCTGTCTGGGTACCAATGTAATGTAAGGTGGGTTTGTAGAGCGCTGCTTGTCCACCGTAAGGGTATCCAGTGCCCAATGAACCTCCTCTATCTGTAGCCTCCAACTTTTTGATCTTCTAAAAGACTATTGAGAAAACACTTGAGCCCATATGTACAAAACATCCATTTTGCATCTCCTAAATAGCAAATCATAAGAAATTGCTATTTAGGAAATGGAATATACTAAAATAGCAATTTCCTAATAGTGATTTCTTCAGAGTCGCAATCGCTATTAGTGAATCGCTATTTAGGGAATGCAAACCCATTCCTTCCTCTGGCCCTAAAGTATGAATGGTTGCGCATTTCCTAATTTTGTAAATGTAAAATCATTCGTACCTATGGCACTTAGCCCTACCTTAAATAAAATTGAAAAGTAAGTGGTGCTCGTGTAAAGCGCTCCAATGCCCTCGGGGAATGTGCGTGCTACACGGCACTGCAAAAAATCAATTTTGGGGCACTTTTTTAAATTGCACATGGTGACCATCGGATCGGTTCCAATGGTAACAGAATTTTCAAACTGCCCATTTCGCATTTAGGAAATGCTTTGTACAAGTGCTTAGGATATCACAAATAAGAAATCCCTTTTTGTGATTTCCAATTTTGGGAATCGTAAAATGCGATTTCTACTTGGTAGAAATCGCGTTTTGCAACCGCATTTCCCCTTATGTGCATATGGAAAGCCTATTCAGCATTTCTTAATGGCTCCCAATTGCGATTCAGTCCATTAAGAAATGCTAAATGGATTCGTACATATGGGCCATAGACAATACTTGAGGAGTCTATACTCTCTACCATGAAATCTACTATTCACTATTAAGTGGAGGGCACTATTTACTTCATTTGTGAAATTCCAGAAAGATTATTGTCTGTTGTCAAGGTTTAATAAATCAGTACTCCAGGTGACCGGCACTGGCATCCCGCCTATGTAGATTTAGGCGAACACAGCCCCTTCAGAACAGAAGGTAGTGTTTAGTTGGGTCTGAAGAGAAGCTTTGCTCCACCAGCAAACAGGGGATCTGGCCAAGGAAAATACTTCTCATAATGCTTCTATTTCAAACTCTGTGTAAGTTTGTATGGCCTTCTTTTCAGCCCATGAGGGGCAGCAGAGCTTTTCAATTTCAACCTATGTCTAAGTGTAGCATTCCATTATTTATTTATCACAGAGTTTTATATAGCGCTTGATAGACCCGAAGGTATCAGAGCGATTTACAACAGTAATTGTTCACATCAAAGATAACAAGTCAATACAGAGCTTTTGAGTCAAAGCGCTTTACAACAGTAAATGTTCACAACATAGACAAAAAGTATAAACAGAGCATCTAAGTCATATGTAACAGCAAAAACATAATACAGAGATTTCACATGGAGTGTTAGAGCGAAACATTAACCAGATCAGCATTTGGAAAAGTAGGAGAAAGCATAACATTTAAGTAAATAATTCAAGATTATTTATTTATTTATTTGCGAGGTTTATATAGTGCTAGCTAGACCCGAAGGTATAAGAGCCCACATTAGCTGCTGCTGAAAGCCCTGCTCATGGAACCATCTCTCTAGCCCTTATGATTTTGGAGGTGTAGGAGAGTAGGATCTGCTTCACATGTTTACCCCCACTTTTTGCTGGTGTTTCACTGTTTTTCGACTTTAGTCTGGCTGGGACCCTGCTATTCAGGGCCCCAACCTAGCTGCTTCCTCTCTAAAATGATTCCATGTACTTTAGGTACATTACAGATTGGATCTGAGGTGTCCCTGTAAGCCCCTAGTATATGGTATACTATGTACCCAGGGCATAGGTACCCCAGAGGCCTACCAGGGGCTGAAGCAGGTATTATGCCACCCCTGGAAAGCCACCCAAAATGACACTACAGGTCTGCTTCTGCAGCCTGGGTAAGGTGGTGCCTGCACCCCTTACTGTGATATAGGTTACCTATATGACTATATATATACACACATATAAACCTATAGGTCACTCCTATGGCAGGCCTTATTAATCCTGAAGGCAGAGTGCTTAGTTCTTATGTGAGAGGGTGCCCCTGCATGAGCAGAGCGCCTCTGCAGCATTCGGAGACCCTTCTCGGATGCTGTTTGTAGTGCAGTCTGATCATATACTCGGAAGTGCATTATAACCAAATGGTAAATGCTAACTTTGGACTGGCTGCACGGAAACATGTCGTGTTTGGTGTCAAACACCTTGGAATCATACCCTCACACCAGTAACTGGTGTGGGAGTATGATCCCACCCTTCTAGAAGGAGAGACATGACTGTACAGGTCTACCCGGTAGAAACCTAATAGAGCCCTGGCATCACAAAATGGATGCTGCAGCCACAGACACGGGTCTGGCCTCCTGCTGCTGACCGAAACTCTGGCAGGGGAGGCCTGGACAATGGGTTTCCTGTCACAGGGAGGTGTAACCACCTCCCAGACAGGCCTATGTGTATTGGGGCTGGGTGGGAGCACTCTCTGAGTGCTTTGAAGTCCTGCACTGGGGGCACTTTTGGTGTCCCTGTGCATAGTCCAGCTCAAACCGGTTCAGGGGCTTCCAGCCCCTGCTCTGGCGCGAAACTGGACAAAGGAAATGGGTGTAGCCACCCCTCTTTCCAAACCCTCCCACAGGTGGGTCCCCAGAGTATGTCCAACCCCCTACCTTAGTATAAGTATGGGACCCCAGTCCTTAGGACTTTAGATTACCCTGGACGAAACTCTGAAGCTGAATCCTGGACCTTAGACGGTCTGCTCAAGACCAGAGGACTGAAGAAATCTCCCTTGGGGTCAAGGAGTGACTCCCCTGCTTGGCAGGCACCAACGAAGCAATTTGCCGGTCTGCATCATCGAAGCTCCCGCTGGACTCCGAAGTATTTGCAGCCCAGGAAGAGGATTTCCAGACGTCGCAGAGGCCAACCCGAGTCCCCAGCAAAGCTGAGAGCTGCAGCACTTTTGAGTAGCGTGGAACCGGAACTCCTGGTCACCGTGCATTTCTGCAAGTGCATTGACTTCTCGACGTCTCTGGAAGTCGTGCTTTGGCTGACTTGTAGCCCCCACCTCGAGCACTGAATCCACCGAAGATTGTCGGCCTGGTCATTCCGAGTGACCCGTGGGCCTCCATTTCGTCTTGAGGTCCCTTCGCGATCCCTGGTCCGTTGACAGGTGGGTCCCTCAGGGGGTAACTTTGCATTTCCTTGGGCTTTCCTGGTTGCTCCAGACGTGCCCTGACTCCCAACCAAGTGGTGAGTCCCACAGACCTTGCTGGTCTGCACCGAAGCATCTTTCTCGTTTCTGAATAGGTTGCTGTTGCCAAGGCTTGTTGTGTCCAATCCGGGCACCGATGCTGCAGCACTGGACATCCTTCGTGGGACAGCTCTAATCCAGCTCCTGGTCGCCCTCGACGCCTCCTGGACCTCGTGGCTGAAGAGTCAAGCTTCACCTCTTTCACCTGAAATCACCCGACATCGGTGGGCATCTGCTCATCGCCTTCCTGGTCACTGGCAAGTGACCCAGACTCTTTCCCCTCTGCTTTCAGGTTCTTCTCATCTTCGATCCAGGCTTGGATCTCTTCGGACACTTAGCATCTTCACGGCAGCAGCACTTCTTCGCCAGCTCCCATTGAAATCGACGACGCGACCTGAAACCAAAAGACACCTAAGCACCCGGCTTCCCTGGGTGAGATAACACGAGTACTCAGGTGCTCCCGTTGGTGCTAGCCCTAGAACTTCCTAAGTCCAAAAGGGTTTGGCCCTGACTCATTTCTAAGTGTCCCTAATCGTTAAAAATCTAACAGCGACTTTCCCCATAGAAGCTAATGGGAGCTTGCGGCTGTGTTCACACACTGCACACGGCCCCGTGGGTCCCCTGTGTCACAATGTGGGTGGTTCCTTGGGGTCCCAGCAATTCTACAGGCTCTAGGCCTTGTGTCCAGTTAAGTTGTGGTTTTCATACCACTATTTTAGTATATGGTTTGGCTTGCCCTTAGGGCCTGACATGTATTTGTGCTATTTTACTGTGATTATTGAAGTGTAAGTTATGTGTTTTGACCTCTAGTCTCATAAAGAGACTAGGAGGGTGGGTTTTGTAATAAATACATATATTTTATATATATACCTGGTGTGGACATCTTTCATTTAGTGACTCAAGAGATTATAGACTGGTAAAACAAGCTGCTTTACGTTCCTTCAAGACTTAGCCTGAAGGCTGCTCTCCATTTCTACCACTAGGATAGTTTCAATAAAGGTGGTCTTTAACCTATAACCAATAAGGGGTTGTTTGGACTGATACAAGGTGCCCACTATAAATAGTGGACAGCATATATCCGGCCAACTTCTCACATTGGTGTGCAGCGTGTGGGATTCCAGCTTGCTGTTTTGCAAGATAATCTCAATTGAGTAACTAACTGAAAACCACTAAAGGTACCCTAGGTATATATAATACAAGCTTTAGAATACAGTAAGTTCTACTGAACTTAGAGTTGTGTGTTAAGGGATAGCACACCCTCTCTACAACTCAAGAAAGTTTAGTAGGCCACACTTGAGTAGGTAGTGCAAAACACCACACCACACTAGTAATTCTTCAAGGCCAGGAACAAGTAGGTCCTTGCCAGAAGCCAATGGGCTTCAAGATTCCCAGTATGATAGACTCCCATTCATGGAATTGAGAGCATTGTGTACAACTAGGAAACTGAAGACAGGCAAAAGCCCAAACACCCAGCATCTCATAGAGGTAGTCAAGCTGGATGACCTTAGCAGATCTTTAGGATCTGGTGGGTTAGGCACAGGGGATTGGACAGCACCTGAGGACGGGCCTAGGGGTGTTATTCCCTATGACCTGACCTCTGAGGCTGGCCAGGCAGATGACAATGATTGGACCTGGAAAATCCAGCTCCCCTAGACAGTGATGGAGAGGACCATAATGGACCCCTCTTTGTCCCTCCTGGGAGAGGTAGTGGTGGGCCACAAATGTCAAGATCTCCCTCAGTGGAGTCTAACCATTCTAACTCATCTATAGGGACCTCAATCTCCTCTCATAGGAGGGAAACCTCTAAGGAGAGAAGGGAGAGACTGCTTACGTATGAGGAAGCTCAGCTTGAAATCAGAAGGAAGCAGGTAGCCCTAGATAAGGAGGCCCAAGAGCTCTACAGAGCTAGAAAAAAGTTGGGACTAGAGTCTCATGGTGGCAGCAACATCCCTAGAGATAGGGAAAGGTTTCATGACCATAGAAACCTGAATAAGATTGTCCCTCCCCACCAGAGTGGGGATGACATCCACAAATAGATAACTGCACTGGAAAGGGCATGTAATGTACAAAAAGTCCCCCAGGAGCAGTGGGCAGCAATATTATGGCTCGCCTTTGCAGACAAAGATAGAGATAAACTCCTCACTGTTAGAGAAGAGGAGTCAGGTGATTACAACAGTCTGAAGAGGGCCTTAATTGATGGGTTTGGCCTAACCACTGAGCAATAAAGGGTAAAGTTCAGGGATACCCAAAAGGCACACAGACTCAGGACTGGGTAGACTTTGTAGATTGTGCTACTAAGGCTCTGGAAGGTTGGTTACTTGGCAGTAATGCTGACTATCAATGATTGTACAATTTGATTATGAGGGAGCAGATCCTTAATAATTGTCAGAATCAGCTGTTGCACCAGTACCTGGTAGACTCAGATCTGACCTCTTCCCAAGAATTGGGAAAGAAGGCAGACAAGTGGGTCAGAACCAGGGTGAGGCAGAAGGTAAAGAATCAAAGTGGTGAACCCAAGAAGCAAGATCCTAAAAACTCTGATAAGGGTGGGGAGAAGGGTAAAGACCGGAAGTCTTCACAAGGGCCCCAAAAATCTTCTTCAGGTGGGGGTTCATAGCCTAACAAGGGAAAAGGCCAAAAGAAACGATGGTGCAAAATCTGTAATCAGAAAACTCACTGGACAAGTGACTGAACCAAGTCCAAAGAATCTACTCCAGCCACCATTGCCCCTAATGCAGCTGTTCCCCCTAGTACAGCTACTATTGGTGGTGGTAATGTTCAGAATAAGAGTGTAGTAGGGTTGACCCTGGGTTCTGAGATGGACTCTGGCCTAGTCAGAGTTCCAACTCAGGCTGTTCTAGTCTGTGATGGGGGCAAGGACATGTGCCCCTTTGTGAGTCCCAGTAATCTGGGCAAATACAGACAACAACCTTTAATAAATATAAAAGAGGCTTTGGCATTCAGGGACACAGGAGCAAGTGTCACAATGATGACAAAAGATCTTGTGGATCCTGGGCAGATTATACTTGGTGAAATGTACCAAGTGACCAATGCTAGCAATGTCAGAACAGACCATTCTCTGGCAGTTGTAAACTTCTCCTGGGGAGCGGTAACTGGCCTTAAGAAGGTTGTGGTAAGTGCAGACCTACCAGTACAGTGCTTGCTTGGCAATGATCTAGAATCTTCAGCCTGGGCTGAAGTGGAGCTCAGGACACATGCAGAAATGTTAGGGATCCCTGCTCATGTCTTTGCTGTGACTAGGTCACAGGCCAAGATGTCTAAAGCTGGACAGGCCCTGTATTCTGGAATAATGGACCAGGTGCCTCCCAAGAGGAGGAGCAGTAGGGTTAAGGCAGTGCCTTCCCACCTGACTCAGAATAGAGATCAGTCTCCTCAGGGAGAGGATCTTGAGCCTGAAGAAGGAACTGTCCCAGAGGAGCTTGAACCTGACCAGGTTTAGTTCTTGGGGACAGGGGGCCCTTCCAGGTCTGAACTGAGCCAGGAGCAGAAAACCTGCCCCTCTCTTTAACCCCTCAGAAAGCAAGCTGCTGTTGAGGCTGCTAGGAATGCTAGTGGCACCAATTAAGTTGATTGGGATGATGGACTCCTTTCTTCAGAGTGTAGAGACCCCAAGCCTGGTGCATCCAGGAGGTTGGTTATCCATCTGAAGTTTAGGGGCTTCCTATTGACACTAGCCCATGATATTCCCCTACCAGGACACCTGGGCCAGAACAAGACTTGGGACAGAATTGTCCCTCACTTTCAGTGGCCCCACATGTCTGAAGACACTAAGGAGTTTTGTCGCTCCTGTGTGACCTGCCAAGCCAGTGGCAAGGCAGGTGGAACCACAAAGGCCCCCTGATACCACTACCTGTGGAGGGGGTTCCCTTTGAGAGGGTGGGGATTGACATTGTTGGTCCTACGGATCCTCAGACAGCATCTGGGCACAGGTTTATACTGGTGGTGGTGGACCATGCCACCAGGTACCCAGAAGCAATTCACCTAAGGACCACTACAGCACATGTGGTGGCAAGAGCTCTCTTGAGTGTATTCTCAAGAGTAGGCTTTCCTAAGGAGGTAGTATCTGACAGGGATGCAAACTTCATGTCTAGTTACTTGACTGCTATGTGGAAGGAGTGTGGAGTGAACTACAAGTTCACCACACCCTATCAACCACAATGCAATGGTTTAGTTGAAAGGTTCAACAAAACCTTAAAGGGCATGATTAAAGGACTCCCAGGAAAAGCTTAGGCAAAGATGGGACATACTCTTGCACTGCCTTCTTTTTGCATACTGGGCGGTGCCTCAAAAGGGGGTTGGTTACAGCCCTTTTGAACTTTTGTTTGGTCACCCTGTCAGGGGTCCATTGTGTCTGGTTAAGGAAGGGTGGGAGTTACCTCTCAAGCCCCCCAAAAAGGACATAGGGGACTATGTACTTGGTCTCTGCTCCAGGATGGCTGAGTATATGAAAAAGGCAACCAAAAACCTTGAGGATAGCCAGGAATTACAAAAAGTCTGGCATGACCAAAAGGCTGTACCGGCTGTCTACCAGCCAGGGCAGAAAGTGTGGGTGTTGGAGCCTGTGGCCCCAGCAGCCCTCTAGGACAAATGGAGTCACCCCCATACAATTGTTGAGCAGAAAGGGGAGGTCACCTACTTGGTAGACCTTGGGACCCCTAGGAGTCCCCACAGGGTACTTCATGTCAACAGACTAAAACCATATGTTGACAGGGCAGACATTGGCTTGCTGATGGCTACTGATGAAGGACAGGAGGAAGAGAGTGACCCACTCCCTGACCTGGTTTCTCAGAACCCTGATGATGGGTCAGTTGATGGTGTAGCCTTGGCAGGCAGCCTCACTGCCCAGCAGCAAACTGACTGCAGGAAACCTCTCAGCCAGTTAAGACATATGTTTTCTCTGACTCCAAGTCAGACCACCTGGTGCACTCATGAAGTGGACACAGGGGACAGTCTGCCTGTGAAGAGTAAGATCTACAGGCAGCCTGACCATGTAAGGGACTATATAAGGACAGAAGTCCAAAATATGTTGGATTTGGGAGTCATTGAACCCTCAGATAGCCCATGGGCTAGTCCAGTAGTCCTGGTACCTAAACCTCACACCACAGATGGCAAGAGAGAGATGATGTTTTGTGTAGACTACAGGGATCTCAATGCAGTCACTAAGACTGATGCCCATCCCATCCCCAGGGCAGATGAGCTAATAGATACTTTGGCCTCAGCCAAGTTTCTAAGCACATTTGACCTGACAGCTGGCTACTGGCAGATCTGACTAGCTGATGATGCAAAGACAGCATTTTCTACCCCTAGTGGGCACTATCAATTTGTGGTAATGCCCTTTGGTTTGAAGAATGCACGTGCCACTTTCCAAAGGTTGGTGAATCAAGTCCTTACAGGCCTGGAAGACTATAGTGCAGCATATCTAGATGATATTGCTGTCTTTAGCTCCACCTGGGAGGATCACCTGGTCCACCTGAGGAATGTTTTGGAGGCCCTGCAAAAAGCAGGCCTAACTATCAAGGCTACTAAGTGCCAGATAGGGCAGAGTCAGGTTGTGTACCTGGGACACCTTGTAGGTGAAGGCCAGGTTTAACCATTGCAGAGCAAAATCCAGACCATAATGGACTGGGTTGCTCCAACTACCCAGACTCAGGTGAGAGCCTTCTTAGGCCTGACTGGGTACTATTGAAGATTTGTCAAGGGGTATGGATCAATAGTGACACTCCTGAATGACTTAACCTCTAAGAAAATGCCCAAAAAGGTTCAGTGGACAGCTAGCTGTCAAAGGGCATTTGATGACCTGAAGCAGGCCATGTGCACTGCTCCCATTCTGCAAAGTCATGACTACTTCAAAAGGTTCCTTGTCCAAACAGATGCATCTGAGTTGGGGGTAGGGGCTGTACTGTCACAGTTGAATGATGAAGGTCAGGATCAACCAGTAGCTTTCATAAGCAGAAGGTTGACCTCCAGAGAGAAACGTTGGTCAGCCGTTGAGAGGGAGGCCTTTGCTGTGGTTTGGGCTCTGAAGAAGTTGAGGCCATACTTATTTGGTACTCACTTCATTGTTCAGACAGACCATAAGCCCCTCTTATGGCTAAAACAGATGAAGGGTGAAAATCCCTAATTGCTCAGGTGGTCTATTTCCCTACAGGGAATGGACTATACAGTGGAACATAGACCTGGGAGTAACCATGCCAATGCAGATGGACTCTCCAGATATTTCCACTTAGAACATGAAGACTCAACTGGTCAAGGTTAGTTTAATGCCCCTGCGTTTGGGGGGGAGGGGGGTTGTGTAGGAGAGTAGGACCTGCTTCACATGTTTACCCCCACTTTTTGCTAGTGTTTCAATGTTTTTCGATTTTAGTCTGACTGAGACCCTGCTATTCAGGGCCCCAGCCTAGCTGCTTCCTCTCTAAAATGATTCCATGTACTTTAGGTACATTACAGATTGGATCTGAGGTGCCCTTGTAAGCCCCTAGTATATGGTATACTAGGTACCCCAGAGGCCTACAAGGGACTGAAGCATGTATTATGCCAGCCCTGGAAAGCCACCCAAAATGACACCACAGGTCTGCTACTGCAGCCTGGGTAAGGTGGTGCCAGCACCCCTTACTGTGATATAGGTTACCTAAATCACTATATATATACACACACATATATAAACCTATAGGTCCTTCCTATGGCAGGCGTTATCAACCCTGAAGGCAGAGTGCCTGGCTCTTATGTGAGAGGGTGCCCCTGCATGAGCAGAGCCCCTCTGCAGCGTTCGGAGACCCTTCTCTGATGCTGTTTGTAGTGCAGCCTGACCATATACTCTTAAGTGCATTATAACCAAATGGTAAATGCTAACTTTGGACTGGCTGCACGGAAACATGTCGTGTTTGGTGTCAAACACCTTGGAATCATACCCCCACATCAGTAACTGGTGTGGCAGTATGATCCCACCCTTCTAGAGGGAGAGACATGACTGTACTGGTCTACCCGGTAGAAAGCTAATAGAGCCCAGGCATCACAAAATGGATGCTGCAGCCACAGACACGGGTCTGGCCTCCTGCTGCTGACCGAAACTCCGGCAGGGGAGGCTTGGACAATAGGTTTCCTGTCACAGGGAGGTGTAACCACCTCTCAGACAGGCTTATGTGTATTGGGGCTGGGTGGGAGCACTCTCTGAGTGCTTTGAAGTCCTGTATTGGGGGCACATTTGGTGTCCCTGTGCATAGCCCAGCTCAAACCGGTTCAGGGGCTTCCAGGCCCGGCTCTGGCGCAAAACTGGACAAAGGAAATGGGTGTAGCCACCCCTCTTTCCAAACCCTCCCATAGGTGGGTCCCCAGAGTATGTCCAACCCCCTACCTTAGTATAGGTATGGGACCCCAGTCCTTAGGACTTTAGATTACCCTGGACGAAACTCTGAAGCTGAATCCTGGACCTTCGACGTGCTACTCAAGACCAGAGGACTAAAGAAATCTCCCTTGGGGGCAAAGCTGAGACCCGCAGCCCTCGTGAGTTGCGTGGAACCGGAACTCCTGGTCGCTGTGCATTTCTGCAAGTACATTGACTTCTCGACGTCTCTGGAAGTCGTGCTTGGGCTGATTTGTAGCCCCCATCTCGAGCACTGAATCCACCGAAGATTGTCGGCCTGCTCATTCCGAGTGACCCATGGGCTGCCATTTTGTGTTTCGTCTCGAGGTCCCTTCGCGATCCCTGGTCCATTGACTGGTGGGTCCCACAGGGGGTAACTTTGCATTTCCTTGGGCTTTCCTGATTGTTTCAGAAGTGCCCTGACTCCCAGCCAAGTGGTGAGTCCCACAGACCTTGCTGGTCTGCACCGAGGCATCTTTTTCGTTTCTGCGTGGGTTGCTGTTGCCAAGGCTTGTTGTGTCCAATCCGGGCACCGATGATGCAGCACTCGACATCCTTCGTGGGACAGCTCAAATCCAGCTCCTGGTCATCCTCGACGCCTCCTGGACCTCGTGGCTGAAGAGTCAAGCTTCACCTCCATCACCTGAAATCACCCGACATCGGTGGGCATCAGCTCATTGCCTTCCTGGTCACTGGCAAGTGACCCAGACTCTGTCCCCTCTGCTTTCAGGTTCTTCTCATCTTCGATCCAGGCTTGGATCTCTTCGGACACTTCGCATCTTCACGGCAGCAGCACTTCTTCACCAGCTCCCATTGAAATCGACGACGCGACCCGACACCAAAAGACACCTATGCACCCGGCTTCCCTGGGTGAGGTAACACGAGTACTCCGGTGCTCCTGTGGGTGCTAGCCCTAGAACTTCCTAAGTCCGAAAGGGTTTGGTCCTGACTCATTTCTAAGTGTCCCTAATCTTTAAAAATCTAACCGCGACTTTCCGCATAGAAGCTAACGGGAGCTCGCAGCTGTGTTCACACACTGCACACGGCCCCCTTGGGTCCCCTGTGTCACTACCTTGGGTGGTGCCTTGGGGTCCCAGCGATTCTAGAGGCTCTAGGCCTTGTGTCTTGTTAAGTCGTGATTCTTATACCACTATTTTAGTATATGGTTTGGCTCGCCCCAAGGTCCTGACGTGTATTTGTGCTATTTTACTGTGATTATTGAAGTGTAACTTATGTGTTTTGACCTCTAGTCTAATAAAGAGACTAGGAGGGTGTGTTTTGTAATAAATACATATATTTTATATATAAACCTGGTGTGGATATCTTTCATTTAGTGACTCAAGAGAATATAGACTGGTAAAACAAGCTGCTTTACATTCCTTCAAGACTTAGCCTGAAGGCTGCTCTCCATAGCTACCACTAGGATAGCTTTCAATAAAGGTTTTATTTAACCTATAACCAATAAGGGGTTGTTTGGAATTATACAAGGTGCCCACTATAAATAGTGGACAGCATATATCAGGCCAACTTCTCACAGGAGGCATCACACTTTACAGACAACTCAGACTCCATTCTGAAATCCCTGTTCCCCAATGACTACTGATATCCAAAGGGTCCACAGGATGCCTCATGTCCTGTGGGTGCTTCTACCAACACCAAAATATTTTACAGTCACCTTTCATGACATGTAGTTGCCAAACTACGTCTTTGTGTGTGATAGCCCAGCCCCAACACCAGTAGCCCACCTGTTGGGACTTGGAGACCAACTGAGGCAGTAACTGGTCTGCCCTTGAAGTGTGTCTCGTGTGCCCACTCCCGATTACTGACCACTGGAGTTTGAATGTGTCCATTGTACCTCCTCCCAAATAACCAACACTGGATCCAAGAGACCCCTTAACAGGGCAGTGGAACAGTTTGTTAGAAAACTAAAACCATAATATTCTGTAAGTTTTAATTCCAGTTGGCTTTGAAGTGTTGGGTTTCTGGGTGTTTAGAACAGATTCTCAGCTGTCTGAGCCAGAACCTACAGAGTTATCCCCCTTGAACAAGGGCCACTGGCAAACTAGGGTGTAGGTCGTAGCGTAACATACTTGACACACTGCAACATGTGTTTGGCTGGAGGCAGTAACAAAGCCATTGTAAGAGGACTGAAACCAAACATTTACAGGACAGCAGAGAACTCACAACACTGTTCAAGGAAAATCATGTTAACTGATTTTCAGCACCTCCAGGTGAAAACACTATAAAAATATTTGGGGTTGTGTCTCCGATCTTGGTGGTGCTAGAACATTCGTGGTCTGTTTTGTTGCTCACCATTGCAACTATCACACTGAGAACCTTTATTTGCCACAACATGCTGATCTGGTTCCCTAAAAGTTTGTTACAACCTTCAGTTACTTAGTTTGTGTCACTAAACCTTCATATACTGTGGTGGGTGCCTCATTACATGAAATAAAGGATCAAGGTAACTCAGTTCAAGATGGGTTGTGTCACTGTTTTATGTACAAGTTCTCCTGAAAACACAAATTTCCCTTTTAAAGGCTGCAGAAGGCAGTTTACCTGCAATATGGGCAGAAGAGACCAGGTTTTGGGTTCACACTGTGTTTTGGATGGCTGTGGGCGAAATCTCCAGACTGACAGCTCCATCTCTCGGTTGCTATCTTGTAGGCTCTTAACATAACATGTATTTGTACAGCAAATGAACACCCTAAAGGGTATCTTGGGGCTGAAATAATAGATGTTTACTCAATGTTACTCAATTTATTGACCTCGGAAGGATGGAAGACTGAGTGTACCCATCAAGGTTCAAACTTCTGATTGTGAGGGCATTAGTACACTAAGCCACTAACCCTGGCTGATCCAAAATGTGAATGAAAGATGCATTAAGGAATGGCTGATGTGGGTTGACCCTCTCCTGTGTAAAGCTACATCTGCCAGACTATAAAGTGCTTTGCCTCTGAGGATGGACAAGTAATGGACACTGAATATTGCTCAAGCATTGGCTTTGCCAAGCGACAAAGTATTATCTTCATTTGAGAATCACATGTCAGCTTTTTTGAACAATCAATCAATCAATTAGCAATCAATCAGGGGAATTGTAAGTGCGCTACTCACCTATGAGGGTCTCAAGGTGGTGGGGGGGTGGTTCAGTAGATCCGTTGAGCCGAAGAGCCATGTCTTGAGGGTCTTCTTGAAGGTGTTCAGGGAGGGGGCGTGTCTGATGTCTGCCAGGAGCTCGTTCCAGGTTTTGGCCGCAATGTAAGAGAAGGATCTTCCGCCTGCTCTGGCTCCGTGGATGCGCGGCGGGGTTTCTGCCAGTGCGAGGTTGGCTGATCGGAGGTTACTTTTGGATACGTGGTAGGTGAATCTGTCGTTGAGGTATTTGAGTCCGGTGTTGTGTAGGCATGGGTGAGGATTTTGAAAGTGACTCTTTTCTCCACGGGGAGCCAGTGGAGCTTTCATAGGTGTTGGCTGATGTGCTTGTGCCGAGGGATGCTGAAGATGAGTTTGGAGACGGTGTTCTGTATTGTCTGGAGTTTGCGGAGTAAGGACTTGTTTATGCCAGCGTAGAGTGCGTTTCCAAAGTCCAGTCTGCTGGTGATGAGTGTGTGGGTGACTGTCTTCCTTGACCCTGGGGGGATCCATTTGAACGTCTTTCGGAGGGTGCGGAGGGTGTTGAAACAGCTGAACCAGACGGCTTTGACCTGTAGGTTCATGGTGAGGGATAAGTCGAGTACGATGCAGAGGTTTCTGGCGTGGTCAGAGGGGGTCGGTGGGCGGCCGAGGGCAGTGGGCCACCATGTGTTGTTGTATCCCATGCTGAAGGGGTGGTTCCGAGGACAAGGACTTTTGTCATCTCGGCGTTGAGCTTTAGGCAGCTGTTGGTCATCCAGACTGCGACGTCCTGCATTCCTTACTGGTGTATGGATGGTCAACAAAGTTGTCGTACAGGTTTTTGATCTTGAGGTGGAAGTAGGCTCCAAGCTTATTGCAGAGGTCTTGGGAAGGGGTGATGTCTGTGGCTTTGCTGCGGGGGTTGGTGAATTCCTGGATGACAGTGAAGAGTCCCTTGGAATTGCTAGAGTTGGCGAGGATTTTGTTGTGGATGAAAGTCCTTTTGGTGGTTCTGACTTGGTTGTGGTAGTTTGCCATGGCTTCCTTGTAGGTGGTGTAGTTTTCGTGTGTCTTGTTGTTTCTCCAGGTTTTCTCCAGGCGTCTGCAGGTGCATCTGGCATCTTAGAGATCGGTGGTGAATCAGGCGGCTTTCCTGGGGCGCTGTTTGTCGGGGTTGCGGGGCGAGCTTGTCTGCTGCGTTGGAGATCCACTTGTGGAGTTCCCTGGCTGTTAGGTTGGCGTCGGATGTCGGGGTGTGGTTGTAACGGATGAGGGTGAAGTTGAGTTGTTCGTCGGTGACTTTGCTCCAGTTCTTTCGTGGTAGGCGCAGGGCTGGTTTGGGTGGCTTGAATTTGTCGACAAGGAAGTGTACGCAGTGGTGGTCGGTCCATGGTGATTGCGTTGTTTGGCTGAAGTGGTCGCGGTTTCCTGCTGCGAAGATGGGGGTCAAGGGTGTGTCCTGCCTTGTGGGTCGGTGTGGAGACAAGTTGTTTGAGTCCGATGTTGGCGAGGTTGTCACGAAGGGTGGTGGAGTTGGGGTCGCTGGGGTTGTCGTGGTGGAAGTTCAGGTCTCCGATGAGTATGTAGTTCATTGAGGCGATGGCGTGGGGTGCGATGAGGTCAGTGATGGTGGCGGCAAAGGGGGCCCGGGTGGGTCTGTAGGGGAGGGTGCCGTGGAGTTGGGGCTGGTCTGGATCTGGAAGTGCAGGTGTTCGGCGGAGGGGAAGGTTTCGCTCGAGGTTGTGAGGTAGAGGGTGTTCTTGTGGACGATGGCGAAGCCCCCTCTCAGGTGGTTGAGGCGGTCCTTCCTCTGGATCTTATATACGTCCGGGATGGAGGTGTTGATGTCGGGGGCAGAGGAGGCGTTGGTCCAGGTCTCCGTGAAGAAGGCGATGTCGGGTGAGAGAGTCAAGCAGGTTCCAGATCTCCACGGCGTATTTGTGCATGGAGCACACGTTGAGGAGGATGCATCTTAGGGTGTCGCAGGTGTTGGTGTTGGTGGCCGGGGTGGTGGTGAAGGTCACACAGCAGTGGAGGCAGGAGAACTGGCCGTGGGTCATGTTTGGCGTGGCCTGTTGGTAGTCTCTGAGTCTTCCGGGGTTGAGTGCACAGAGGGCAGCTGTGCTGTAGCGTTGGATGGAAGGAGATCCAGGGTCCCTAGGGCTGGTTGCGGTCGGGTCACGGACGGGCGCAGATGGGCCGCCATTAAGTAGGGAAGGGGGAGGCTCGTGCAGCTGGGAGGCGGGGGCGGTCAGGGAAAGGGGCTGCGGGGGCAGAGGCAGCGGCGGGAACCGGCGGGAAAAAGACGACCCAATGAAGAATTGAGTGCCACGCGATAACTCGTACAATTAAACACAGGGCACAAAAAAATGAAATACAAACAAAATGAGCACAAGAGAAAAACAAAACTGAAGGGCACAAGAGAGCGAAAAAACAAAACTGAATGGGCACTAGACAAAACAAAATATGACCGAAGGGCACATGGCACAGTAACCGGACAAGCAGGCATGCACAGAGTGGAGCGGCCTCGAACCCTACCAGGAGGAGGGGGTCAGAGGCAGAGGCGCAACTAGAGCCAAATTTCGGGGGGGGGCTGAGCAAAAATTTCGGGGGGGGCTGAACTTTAAGCAATAGGCAGAGTGGAGCTGCAGGGGCTCTTAGAAGGGGTGAAGCAACAGCGAGGCCTCATTAACATGCAAATGGTCTTTTAAAGACCTGTGAAGTGCTCGGGTGCGGCTGCTTTTTTGCCCGGGAAGGTGTCTCATCCCGGGCTGCCACACACGACGGGGGGGGGCTGAAGCCCTGTGAGTCCAATGGGTGTTGCGCGCCTGGTCAGAGGATCTACGGCGGAGCAGAGCACAGCAGAGCTGCTGGGGAGAGAGCGGGCCTCAGACCAGAGGTCGGAGGTCTTGTTCCCGCTCCCCCGCAGCGGCCGCCATTAAGTAGGGAAGGAGGTAGGGACGTACAGCTGGGAGGTGGGGACGGTCAGGGGGGAGGGGCTGCGGGGGCAGTGGCAGCGGCAGGAAAAAGACAACCCAATGAAGAATTGAACGCCACACAAAAACTAGTAGAATTAAACACAAGGCACAAGAAAACGAAATACAAACACAATGGACACAAGAAAAAAACGGAAAACAAAACTGAAGGGCACAAGAGAGCGAAAAAACAAAACTGAATGGGCACAAGACAAAACGAAAAACAAGGCACAGTAACCGGGCAAGCAGGCAGGCACAGAGCGGAGCGGCTTCGAACACTACCAGGCAGAAGGGGGTCAGAGGATCGACGGCAGAGCAGAGCACAACGGAGCTGCTGGGGAGAGAGCGGAACCTCAGACCAGAGGTCAGAGGTCTTGCTCCAACAATGGCAACAACAATTTATCTGGAGCATATGAAAGTGGGCAACGGAGGCTCAAAATAGTTGTAGGGGCTTCCAGATCACATCGGCAGGATCAGGTGAGCAGGAGAATGCAGTCTAGATTTTGCATATAGTGCACAAAGGTGTGCTGACCTGGCAACAGATAAATGGGCTTCAACCCCCATATTGTCTTTGACCCTCATTATTGGCTCAATAATGCATGTGAGGTGGCGTCCAGAGTCAAGGGGACAGGAGAGATCATCTCTGACAAATGCTTATTGCAAATTGCTCGGTTCAGGTCCCTCTCAGGGGCCTGAACTCATTTTGGGGATCATGAATTATTAGGGAGTTTAATTATAAATATTCTTGAAACTATTTTGTGATCTATGAGAATGTGAGACCCGTTAACCTCTGGGAATGGAAGCATGGTACAGATCGAAGATCCAGCTCAGCAGATCAAAGCTCATGCACCAGTAGTTTATTAAATGCAGTTTTTTCAGAAACTCAGGTGCCTGGCCATGAGCACAAAGATGAACCGTGCAGAGACTCTCAAAAGACATTCTGGCCACAACAGACAACCTGTGTAGAGAACATAAAAAAGCAATTTTTGTGGAAATACTGATCGACATGATAAGTGTCTCTAAAGCACACCATCACCCCATGAGGCATCATGGCGCTGAGTAACAGGTGTTGTCACCCAACTCAGTGGTACTCGTTGTATAGACCACGGAAGGACGAAAGGCTTAGTGAACCTGCTGGGATTTGAACCAGTGGCCATGAGGAGAAACACAAGTATCTGGAGAGGATGCATCAGCCCACTGAGCCACCAGACCCACCATAAAGTGCTGACCACGGAAGGACGAAAGGCTTAGTGAACCCGCTGGGATTTGAACCAGTGGCCATGACGAGAAACACAAGTTTCTGGAGAGGATGCATCAGTCCACTGAGCCACTAGACCCACCATAAAGTGCTGACCACGGAAGGACAAAAGGCTTAGTGAACCCGCTGGGATTTGAACCAGTGGCCATGACGAGAAACACAAGTTTCTGGAGAGGATGCATCAGTCCACTGAGCCACCAGACCCACCATAAAGTGCTGAGGAGAACAACCTTAAATTGACTGAGACCGTTCAAGGCATGTAATTTATCTAATAATTTCTTTTGCAATCTATATTTATTCCTTGACAAAAATAATTCCTCAAAATTAATTACTGCGCCAGGTATATCATTTAATTTCGTATAGGAATTTCATCAAACATCTCAATTATTGAGGAATAACAAGAATCAAATGTCACCGAATATCATTGAATATCACTGAAAAGCCGATCAACATTTATTAAGACTTCCACTTACAAAGGTGTTAAAAAAACACAACTTTGAGCAGGAGGTTCAACATCTGCGTGACGAATGTCAAGACCAGGTGCTAGTTTCAGTCATGGGTGACTTCAACATAGCTTGGAAAGGAACCACTACATGCATTAACCCACATGGCCAGCAGCTGCTTCGACTCCATTCCTGTTGAGGTCATTGTCTTTTTTACACTGGTACTCTGAGCTGGAGCCACAACTGACTGCGCAATGACGCACTGCAACTTCATACCACTCACTCACAAATTCACATTCACCTTGGCAGACATCATCTGCATAGGCAGTGAACACCAAAAGCACAAAGGTGAGAGAGCAGACAATCAACTCCTAAAAGATGTACCTTACTTTTTAATGTACTTTTTGATGTACCTTACTTTTTAATGTATAAAATATTAATAAAACAACTTGCCTAGTTGCAATAGATATGGTGATGTGACCTTTAGCATCATCAATGCCAAAGTGGATGTTGGGGTACCAGATGTTACTGCTACTTGGAATACAGTTACACGGCAAGGCTCTGTTTTTCGTGATTCGAGAGCCTCCGTATTTACAGATGACCTACCAAATATCTATTTATTTTTGGTATAAACAAGCGTTGAATGTCCTAATGAAATGATAAGAATACTGTAGCACACATTAGCGGTCAGAAAATGTTACCTATAGTCCCAGAACCGGATTTTTCCATCCTGGTGTCCACTGATGATGTAGTAGTCAGCACAGACCACGTCGCTGCAAAGAGACGGCACATTAATAGTACTTACACCTGAAACAAAACAAAGTAGGAGAAAAAGCAGAATTTAAAATGGAGGCTATTCGCAAAGCAATTGTGCATGTTTACGTGACTAGATGACAAACCTTGGTTGTTCACATGTGATTTCCTCAACACAAAGGATTTAAATCATTCAGTGGTTGATCGATCAAGTGAAACAATTTCTTTCCTCATAATAGGGATAATACACTCACATTAAGAAGGTCCCAATCTTGATAACAGTATTCACTATACCCTACCTTTATTTGCTATACTTATCATGGCTAGATCTCCCTGTCACTCAAATAAGAAGAGTCACTCAGAGAACCACTAGGAGCAAATGTGAACTGGCCAAGCCTTTAATTTCTGTTAGTGTCACTAATTCCCATGTCAACTAACTCTTAAACTCTTTGAAAAGTTGACCCACAACTCGAAGGCAGAATAGTTATTTAATTACAGATTTTGAAAACATATTAGCATGTTCTGCTTTGATTCTTGATGTAACAAATTTAAGAGGAGCAAACAAGCTTCAACAAGCAGGACATGTGCTATTTAGAAAGTGTTGTATGTGGGCTATCAAATGTTACTTGCTTTTGTAAATCATCAGCATGCTTTTTGGCGCTAGACTTCCACTACCTCCGTTCCCTTTAAAGTTTGGTTTTGGAAGCCATTACAGCTAAAGTCAATTCATGCAAATGAAGGAAACCAAGATTAACAACAGCAGTAGAAGACAATAGTATAAACTACTGGCAATCCAGTTGTTCGGAGCTCAAAAGTAAAGTCTGCATCAAAGATGGCTAGAAAACATTTTACAGATGACTATGGAAGAAATAGAATACTCAGCCCTGAAGGCATCCAAGATATTGACACATGATGTGACAAACTCCAACAGGTTAGAACATCTGTGTTGCTGTTGTTGAGATTCAGATGGTTTCTAACCAATCAGTTAAGGAAAGAGATGAGGGAAAGCCAAAGCACTGAGCAGTCAATGCTTGTGGGCGATATAATGAAGCCGGTGAGTCCATAAAAATCCATCAAACTGCAAGGAATTTGGAGGGTGCTAATATGGATACAAGCGGTGGTTCCATTTCAGCTGACAAGCTCGCTGGTAGATCCAGAGGGTTGATATGAAGCCATAAAGGGGCGGCTAGAGGGTCGAGAGATCAGTCTAATTAGTATCAATGCCACCAATGCAGAACAACGAATCGTTTTTGTGAGGCTGAGTCACAGCTTAACGCAATACCTGACAGGCACTACTCTAATGGGGGGGACTTTAACAGTGTAGGCAATACACTCCTAGAAAGATCCCACCCCCCACTGCGAAATTTCCAAGCAGCGCATGCCTCCCATGCATTCACAACATGGAGACACAGCTGGGGACTGATAGATGCCTGGAGGACCCTACACCCCCAAGGAAGGGACTGCTCCTATTTCTCAGTGGTTCTGGAAGTGCATGTGCAACTAGACGCCTTCTTATGCTCAGTAGACGCTCAGCGCCACGTTACTGCAGCGGAATACCTTGAGCGAACGATATTGGATCATAACCCACTAGTTCTATCCTTGAAGTGGATGCACCCTGTAACGGCGATCACTACATGGAGACTTCGCCCGGACACCCTGGAGGACCAGGTGTTTCGGGAAAAGATTAGGGGCAAAATAGCAAATTATTTCGAGGCCAACGCGGGGACGGCCTCATCGCCGAACGCAGAGTGGGACGTCTTCAAAGTGGTCCTGAGGGGCCAATGTATAACGCGTACCACGGGGGTCAGGCTTGTCATCCTGGGAGAAATAGAGGGGGTGGAGACAACCCTTAGAGGGTTGGAATGCAGGAGATCAGAGCACCTGGAGCTGCAGCAGGCACTCTTAGAGGCCAAGGAGGAAGTGGCAAAGCAAACAGAGAGGCTTAGATGCTTCGATTACAAGAAATACCTAGAGCGTACTCATGCTGAGCGGGACAAATCGGGATCGCTCTTGGCATGGCTGACGAACCCAGTGAGTAGTGGTCCATCCCTGGTGGAAATAGAAGATGAGATGGAGGTCCGACACTATACACAGGCAAAGATCAACAAAGTCTTTGCTCGTTACTATTCCAAACTGTATCGAAGGTTGCGAGAAGGCGAGCCCACAGGCGCAAGGGAATACCTTGCAGATCTGTAGATGGCAAGGCTGAATCCGGAAGAGGCGGAAGGATTTGGAACAGGCATCACACAGCAGGTGGTGTGGGCTGCCATTAAGGGTATGGCGAGAAACAAGACGCCAGGTACACACGGTCTCCTGGCTGAGTTTTAAGCAACATATGTGGAGGAGTTGGCCCCCCGACTTGTCACAATGTACCAAGAGGCCCGAGAAGTGGGAATGCTGCCAGAGAGTGCTAGGGAGGCACTTATTGCCCCTGTAACTAAGTCAGGGAAGGAACCATACGATTATACAGCTTACAGGTCACAATCCATGCTAAACATAGATTACAAAATCCTAAGCAAAAATCCTTGCGATGCATCTACGCCCCCACATGCCAGAACTGGTCCACGTGGACCAGGCAGGTTTTATCCTGGGGCGGAACACGGCCATAAACATTAGGCGACTCCTGGCTGTGATGGGCTCTGATGGATACGACAAGCGAGGGGTGGCAGTGTTTGCAGTGGACATTGAGAAGGCCTTTGACAGTCTGGAGTGGTCCTATCTCTAGGAAGTCCTGGTTAGGATGGGCCTGGGAGGCGGATTTCTGGCATGGGTGCGGCTACTGTACGCATCCCCTACGGCCCGGGTGCGCACCGGGAGGACCATCTCGCCTAGACAGAGGGTGGACAGAGGTACGAGGCAGGGATATCCTCTCTCCCCGCTCCTGTTTGCACTGGCGTGCATGGCCAGGAGCGGGCAGCATTTCAAAGTCTTGTATGCAGATGACCTCATGCTATTCCTTAGCAATACGACGGACAAACTGAGAGGAGCGCGTGAAATGCTGGCTCGATTTGGCACCGTGTCCTGCCTCAAAGTTAACTGGCAAAAATCCAGCTTATACTCAATAATGCCCGACGCCTGCCCAACCACCTGATCTAGAACACCTGAAATGGGAACCTAGCTGCCTGCAGTATCTTGGAGTCAAAATATATCACGGCTCATCCGAATTACTAGAAGGTAATGTGGGTAGAGTGATACGATCAACGAAAACTGCAAATGGACTTCTGGGGAACGCTGCCGCTGTCGGTAGCTGGGCGGGTAGCCGTATTGAAGATGGTAACGCTACCGCACCTATTATACTACTTTGGGACTCTCCCGGTGTGGATCTCACAGGCAACATTCAAACAGCTTGACTCAATGGTTACGTCATTCCTCTGGGGAGCAGGATGCAGAAGAGTAGCGTTGGCCTCACTGTGGCGCTCCACGGCAGAAGGCAGCTTAGCAGTCCCTGATTTTGAGAACTATTATATAGCTGCCCAGCTGTATTGATTGATCCAATGGTTGGCAGCGGACCGCGACCCTGACAGGGAACAATACCCAGCCGTGCCAGATGCCATAACCCTGGCGAAAGTCCTACAACGAGTGCGTCGGAATACATCTGAAGACACTATGGAAACTAGTGTGGTGGTGCGTTGCTGGATTAGATACCTGAGACGAGCGGGCGCTGTGACCCCCCCTATTCCCCGAACATACCTATCACGATGCTGCTCTGTCTGCCACAAAGGGGAGCCCTGGGCAGGGCTGGAGGACTAGGTAGAGGCAGGACTGAAAGTGATGGGAGACTTGTATCAAGACTCTGCACTGCTACCATTTGAAGAATTACAAACTGAATATGATTTGCCGGGAGGTCACTTCCTGAAGCATGGGGCCCTCACACGAAGAATTAGAAAGCACTGGAACGTTGGGGGTATGGAACCACGGGCGCTAGCTGGGTGTAGATATGTTGTGCTGTCAGCGGGGGGGATTAAGACAGTGTCCTGCCTATACAAGGCAATGACGTATGACATGAAAAAGCGGCTAGAGCGCCTGCAATTACAGTGGGAAGAGAACCTGGGTAAACAGATACCGGAGGTCGAGTGGGACAAGATCCTAGAGCAAACCCCAAAAGCATCTAGAAATGCAAGATTTAAAATAATGAATTTCTATGTGCTACATTGAGCGTACCTAACACTGGCCCGAATTCGGAGATACTTCGGTACAGACATGGCAGCGTGCACAAGATGCGGGGAGATGGACGGGCACATACTTCACATGTTTTGGAGCTGCCCTACGCTGCAATTCTTTTGGGAGGAGATAAGACACGTGATACGCGACCTCATCGACAAAGAGCTTCTGCATACCCCTGAGCACTTCTTGCTAAGTTGGTTCCCCAACACTGCCAAAAATAAAACAACTGGAAAGTTCCAGGACCTCGCCTATGTCCTGGCCAAGAGAGAGATAGCCAGGAACTGGAAAGCACCAGGAGGGCCATGGATTGTTTCCAGGAAAAAAGAGCTTGAGAAATGGGCAGGAAAAGAAGGTAGACTGTTGCTCAGGGAAGCTATTTGAGGGAAAGGTAAAATAGACAGGACCAGAGCATGGGAAAACCTAGTGAGTGAACTGACGATGAACAGGCAGGACAATAATAATGAAGCAATCACCCCACGGCTGGTGGAGCCAGGACAGGAGAGCGGATAAGAGGGGCACTTAGACTGGCGACGACCGACACCGCAACACATAGAACCCAAAAGATTGACCCACGAGAACCCAACAATACACAGAGGTAGTAACATGTTCACTTAAGCACAACTCGAAGGTGCAGGGGGGACTGTTTTGATAGAAGAGAATTTTAAGAGAAGAATGTCAGAGAATAACGACTAAGTATAGTATGTACAATATGCGCTAGATATGACGTGAAAAATGTTTACGTATATTGATGATGTCTTGAAAACCAATACAATCTGGTTGAAAAGAAAAAATATCAAACTGCAGGGAATTGAGCTAAATTTTCCACATGGTAAAAAATCTCATGGACCTCTGGGTAGTGAGTGGGTGCAGTGAAGAAGAGAAAGTAGAAGTCAAGCTAATCTGGTGATGAAGATGCGAAGAAAGAGAAAATACAATTCAAGGCCTTGTTTTGACTATTGTCCTTTCTCTCAGGTTATCCAAAAAGGCCAGTTTCTTCCTGTAGTTATTTTGGTTCTTGGGATCAAGGGAGGGTTTGTTTAGAAGTGGCTTGATGTATGATACTCTGAGGTTTCTTTGATGCATTCCACCTTGAATGTAACCTAGGGGAAGGGACAGATGACAGAGTGGCGAGGGTGGGATGGTAAGGTGACAAGTTGGGGGCAAATGAGGATGGGGAAGGTACCAGGACAGCTGCCAGTATGATGAAAAATTATGGAAAATAATGGGGCAGAACATGGTTGAGAGGGAGAAATGGAAAAGGGGGCTGAGCAGTAATGGACAAGAGGGTTACTAACTGGGAGGGGTCACTGGTAAGTGAGAGAGAGTAAGAAGAGACAAAGCATACTGTGTGTTTACTGATGATGTGAGGGTGAGAATGAGATGTGGTGAAGGTAACAGGACAAGAGACAGCTAGAGGAAGGCATTAATAGGACTGATGTGACCACGAGTGCATATAACCAGAAAGTGCTGAGGTATGGAGAATCCAGAGTAACAGATGCAACCAGCATGACTGTAAATGTAGGTTTTTGAACAGACTATGGGCCACAAGTATGAAAATATCATTTTGTGATTACCAAATAGCACATTTTATGAAATCGCTATTTGGTAATCACAAAATGAGATGTAACAAACTAGAAAGGAAACAGCCATTCCCTAATTGAGATTTCTTAAAAATCGCAAACATAATTAGGGAATCGCTATTTGTAACTGTGACTCCATTCGTTCCTATGGGCCTCAAGGCCCAATGGGGGGATTGGTCTTACATTACCTAAACTGCGATTACCTAATTGGAAATCGCAAATTAGGTAATGCAAAGGCAAGGGTGCCCGGGGGCCTAAGGCACCCCTGAAGCACCCCGAAAAAAAGTGCACATGTAAGGCACACACATGCCCTAGGGGTATGTGTGCGCTACATGGCACATTTTTTGTTCATTTTTCAACGTACGCACATGGTTACCATCAACTTGATTTCCTAAATGCACACTTTGCATTTAGGAAAGGCTTCTTACATGTGCATTAGGGATTCGCTATTTGCGACTCCCCATTTGCCTTCGCAATTTCGGTAATTGCTAAAAATTGCGATTACCTAAATTATGAATGCCAAAGCTTTTCATACATAAGGAAAGGCATTTTGCATTTGCAAACGGCCAAATTTAGCAATTTGCACAATTTGGGAATGCAAACGAGCTTCATACATCTGGCCCTAGGTCTTTGACTGGCACTGAAGCAGCGAGAGTATTAGCACACACTGTCCAATTGCTTCACAGGAGCTTGGCAGGAAGACGGCCAGCTCAAAGAGGTTCTACATTTGGATACCCAACCTAGAGTATTTAAAGTATTTGCCTGGTTCCAGCTCTGTAAAACCTGGCCAGAACAAAGCTCCAGACCGATTGCACACATAGTGAGACTTTGTGCAAACTGATGCTTCTTGGACATGCTTGGTTCGAGTTCAACTCAGCAAAAACTATTCATCGTGAGCTCCCTGAAACACTCTTCCAGACTAAAGAGCCTTATTCACCCTCCAACATCAAAAATTATCCACTGATTAATAGTTAGCTTGGTTTTAAGGCAGACAGTCTGAGCTAATTATAACTTTGGGAACCACCACTAAAACGCTGAATTGACTTCTTCCATGATCCTTGCTTGCAAAATCTGACTGGAACGAATCTGCAGACGAATACTGAGAGTTTGTTGCATACTGTTTGCCACATGTCCTGCTAGGAGTGATTTTAATCAAGTAAAAGCTCTGCATTGTAAGAGTCCATAAGCACCATCCATATATGGTGACGTGGCGCGCATCATCAACCACTAAGAGGTACATTCCCCAACTCAAAGATTTTGTTTGTTCTTCTCCAACACCTTGATCTAAACAAAATCAGTGTATTCATATTTGTGACACATTTTTTGTATTATAAGAAAAGAACACCGCTGAAAGGCATTGAGCACAATAATGACAACTCGGTCAACAAGTAACATTTGTTAACAAAGGCACAATTCAATATCTTACAGTCTTCATTCTTTTCATTTAATTGATTTTTAAATAGTAGTGTGCTTCCCTCCTTCATAATATGTATTGAGCTTGGCCTATGCTATCAAAAGGTGCGATAAGGATTGTCTAATTAGATGGTTTGTCACAATTGAGTCTCTGCAGAAATTGTTTCGCAAGAGTTGTCATAGAACGTATCAAAGTCTGTCTTTTTGGAAATCTCGTTCCTTAGCCTACCAGCAAGATGTACTATCACACATGCATGCATGCACACATGGCCTGCCCACACTCTATCATGGTAAGTCAGCGGGCCTGCTTCTATTTTCCTCTCGTGCGCTTTACCCACCTGAATGTGAACAATTGCCTTCTTGCGCAACCGTGCTGCCTCTTCAAAGATTGTTCATTTACTCTCTCTACAGTCAGAGTCTGCAGGACCTTTAGTATTACCGTTCATAGTGTCATTGTTACTGCAATTCCTAGTGCCCTTAGTATACCAGCCTGACAAGTCTTTACACTGCGTTTTGCAGTTTATTTGCTACTTGTGTTCCCTTGATCCACAGTCTCTTCTTTGTCAGTCCTTTTTTTGTGCCTCAAACTCTTACATTCATGGTCTGTGCCCCAGTTCACTCTACTGCAATCCTTCTAGCTTATTTATTTTGCTTATGTCTTGAAATTACAGTCTTTTTCCCTCAACCTTTTCCTATCACCTCCTTCTCTATCAGCAACATTACGGACCTCATTACAATGGCAGTTGGGCGGGCGTCCAGCTGCCACTGCCTCGGGCAGGTGTCCGACTGACTATATGTTAGCGGTTCCACCTGCCCAATTACAATGCGACCGCCATGCAGGCGGTCGGAAAACTGCTCTTTTCCATTGCGGCTTCTTCTGCGGCCCTAGAAAAGGGCTGCAGCACAAGCCGCAGCGGAAAAGGGCATATCTCAAACATCCATGCAACCGTGTGCCAGGCACCATGTGGTGCCTGGCACACTGTGCATGGATGTTTGGGGGCACCACCCGTGCCCCCTCGGCCCATAGTGTAGGTCCATGGGAGCACAGGGGGCCTGCTAGCAGCCCCCAAAGTCCCATTCTGTCTGCCTTCACATGGCGAATGGACTGCAGCCTGAGATTTCAGACGGACCGCCACCGACATAATCGGGCCCTAAATGTTGCATCCCTATAATCTTTATTTTTTTTATTTCTGGTGTAGGTTTATGTTTCTATCTCATTATCTTTTGTGCTAAAAGTAAGTCTTTTTATTGTGAAGTTATCTTCTGGTTTCTCTAAAATACTGGTCCTTCCTGTGCCTCATTCCTGAATATACTGGTTACTGTTCACTCTTCTGTTGGACTAGTTTAGGATCATGTACTGTATTGTTGCTTGTTAATGCATTCAGACAAAATAAATCACCCCGGAGCTGGAACAACATCTTGTATCCATCAGGACCCCCTCAATGCTGCTCAAAATTAGTGAAGAATTGGAGACTCTCCTATTTAAAGAAAACTGCATCACAGCGCCTCAACTGTCCACAAACTAGATACCTCCCCTAACACCTATTGACTTTATGCTTGTTTTTGAACCTGCACAGTGCCCTGCTGCCCTTTGGATAGGTTCATACTGTAGAAAACCCACAGACATACGTACGTACTGAGATCATCTTTTACTGAATATTCGCTGGTCCTGAATAATATCAAGATCATTCTGATTATTCCCTGACTGGAACCCCCTCATGCCTCGCACCGCATTAATCCTTTGCTATTTTCGATTATTTTAGTCGCCTAACATCCTGTGTCTGCAGGGATATCTCTCTGTTCCCTGTCTATTCTCACAACAGATGTGAAGGCTTCTACACCTGGAATTCTTACAGCCTCTACATTTAAAGAACAGCTCTTATGAAAAGGTGCAATATCTTTCCTAATCAGTTGGCAAATTGTAATTATGCTGACACGGTGTTGCTTCAACATGTTGCAAATGGAAGTAGTTGGATGTCAAAAGTACTGACTCGACTAACGAAGAAACAGACTAAAGTAAGGAGTAAATTTGCTAATGTCAACGTTCTTTGGGCTTCTTCACAAAGATTTAGCTTCACCCATGTGGATAACTCTGACCTCCAGGCCACTGTGCTTGTAATAAAGAAACACCACCACTAACAACTGCTTTCACTGCAATTTGTTGCTAGCAGATTTGCCTTTTGACATCTCTTCTGAATATGTACGAAGATAGGCTCACCATTTAACGCGGTCTAATGCACACTAGAGATGTGTTTTCAGGCCTTCTTCGGTGATTGATGACTATACCACCATGTTCTTGAGCAGCCTGTGATGTGTTCAATGCCTGACATCTAACAAGATGTATTTTGTACATTAGACAGTACCTTTAGTAACACATTACATTAGCATCCGTTTAAAAAAAAACCTTAGGCTAGGTAGAGATTTACTTCTGTCATCTCATGTTTTAAACACAGATAAATTCTATCAGACAAAAAATCTTGATCTAAAATAAAACTTTGAAGGCAACTCATGCAGAAAGGTAAAACTACTTACAATCGCCTTTGGTCAGGTCCCATACCTTCACCGTCCTGTCCCAACTACACGTCACGGCTCGGTGGAGTATTGACATGAACTTTGCAGCTGTGACTTTCCTCTCGTGTCCCGTGAGAGAGACCTACGCAGTAACACAATCTGACATGTATTAAAGTCTCCACATAGGGAGCTTTCCTGGAGCAGATAAAAACATTGCTATGACATGTCTACTTATACAAAGGAGAGGTCTTGACAAGACAGAAGCAGAGCATCGCCTTACGACTATCTCCACTCGCAAGTGTTAGACTCTTTGGATTAATATTTTTATTTACTGAATTCTGCCAGCTTTTTTTAGCAGGTGTGTTGTACACAGCATCAGTAAGTTATTTCCCAACACTTGCAGCAGCGTGGTTGGAGAAAATGGGTTGGTGAAGGTATGATGGATAACAAAACAAGGATATAGCCAATTCCTTACACATATTTATTGATAACATTATACTATCAACTTCGTTTGCAGTGCGGGAGTGGATGGTGGACCAAAATGGCCATGGTTTATATGGTAAAGGGTTAGATGTTACAAGCTGAAAAATGCCGCTCCAGTAAATTTGCCACATGCATTTACTGCGTCATGTGTTACGAAATATGCAGCAGTTCTGTGGGATGACTCATCAAGCTCCATCTCTAAGTCTGGAAACCACGGACAAAATACTTGTGATAGGAATGTGAAAAGAAATGACTGGAGGACATAAGGCCGTTTTAATGCGTACGGATCCAATTTTGTTATCTAGAGCGGGATAACAGTGAAACTACCGCTGCTGATGAGACACAAAGTAATTGCCATTGTAAGTAGGTGCTAACTGGAGTTCCAGCACAACATGCTTGTGAAGTAAGGAAATATCCGGTTACAAAGACGAATCTGACAGGTAAAGTATCTTCAAGAAGTATTTATTAGTAAGGAACAGCAGATGACTGGAGTGCGTCCTTCCTCCACGAAGTACAAGCTGTGAATGTCAGTTCCACAAGAACGTACTTCACTGATGAAGGAAAGCACGAGAGAAGCACCTTCAAACATAAACATGTTTGGGTGCGCATGCAGAAGAATAAAGAACATATACATGTCATAAGGAAGCATCCCAACAACAATAACAAGGAAACATTAGTACAAGCGCATCATTACAATGCTGTCACATACGGCAGTGTATGCACCACCAACGCGCCTCTTGACCCTTGAGGGAATAATACTTGGACGCTTTCGTGCTTGTAAAAGATGCATTGCACTGAAACCCACATACAACAATGCTCAGTGTGCGCATGTCTTTATTTTGTCAACAAGGCACTAATTAACTGATTTCAATCGGGTGGTATTTTCTGGTCCACTGTGAGGTTCAGA
This sequence comes from Triturus cristatus, assembly GCF_964204655.1. NCBI lineage: Eukaryota > Metazoa > Chordata > Amphibia > Caudata > Salamandridae > Triturus > Triturus cristatus. The sequence continues at coordinate 1,532,907,038 of NC_140591.1, forward strand.
TGTGTCCTCCACGTTTACACCGGCAACATCTGCCCTTTTAGATAGGGGCAGCTGGGCTAGTGAGTGGAACCCACCCACTTTCCTGCATCATAGACACACACATTTCTAATTACTATTATAATGTTATAATAGTAATTAAAACATTAGTGAAGCCTGGCTGGCTGGCTGGCATTTTCTAATCTTAGCTTCATTGAGAATCAGACAGCCGGGCACTTTCCCCTGGCACATGGGCTAGTGCTCAAGTTCCATCCTTCGTAACCTTGCTGTCTTAGGTGTAGGAGAGGTGTGGAGCAGCGACCAGAGCGGGGACTGCGGTTTGATCGCCGGCGGCAGCTCAGCTCAGCATTATGTGACTCTGGACAATAGCTCACTTAATCTCCCCGATGGCCCCCAGCGCCTTGATACCCTTGAGGGGTGATATGTTCGCACTTTACAAATACGAATTACAAATCAGTGCTTACCTTAATCCAGCCCTGGCCTGCCATTCTTCAGGACCTCCTCACCACACCCCTTAGATGACACACAACAAGTGTCACTTTTTAATGTACCTCGGGGGCTTTATCTTTCAGCTGGGGCCTCACTAGCTATCCTCTAGGCTGCCTATGCAGGAAGCCTGGGGCGGAACAGTCTGTAAATATGTGACCTGGCGTCATCAGAGCCACGAGCTCTGATGACTCTGTGACAGCCGGTAGTAATCATATACACTGCACATGCTTTAGATATGCATGCACAGGGTATCTGTTTAAACAAATATCTTTAATTCACCTTTTTCCTTGCTGCTGTGTCGCTCATTCGGGTGGATCTGCAGAGGACACGACAACGGTTGGGAGAAATGGCCCTGTAGAAGAGACTGCCTGTGCCTCATGTTCCATCTCAGGTAAGCTGGGCTCCCAGTGCCCTGAATTCAGGGCCAGTATTATGCCTCACCAATGTCAAATATCACCGGCTGTCACTGTTGTTAGATTCCATGTTCTTGATGAGGACTACCCTCTTGAGTATATTTTTGCATTGCTCGACACAGTTGCACTGGGTTAGGGGATTTCAGAGATATTCACTCCTGTCTGCCAGTGCTCTTTAAAGAGCGCGTTTCAAGTCATGTGCATATCTCTATTTATAAGGGAGCCCATTTCGAGCCAGGAGAATACACTGGTTTTCAGGCAGCAAGTGCTTCTAAATCCCATAGAAAGAAGCTTCCAACAATATATGATGCAGGACCACAAGCTCCTCTTATTCTTTCTCAAGACTGGGGGTTCTTTATTCACAGAGCAGTTTATTCTAGGAATTTCCAGTCACACCGCCTAGTGGTGCAGATAGTATTTGTGGGGAATTGGGTAGTTGGCTGAGGGGTGTGAAACTCTGCTGAAGCAACAGGTGTAATCGTTGTTAGGGTGAACCACAAAAAGTCACAAAATTAACCTGTGATTAACTCTCTGGTACCTTGGATCAAAAGCAGTCAGGCTTAGCTTAGAGGCAATATGAGAAGTATTTATGCAGCACAGAAACAGCAATAAAGTAAAAACACAACACAAGAAGAATTCCTCACCAATGTAGAAATATATACAGTGAAATGTAATTAATTATTTGACAACAAAACAACAAACATCCAATCAATAGAACCGGAGATATGTAATTTCAAAGACTTTAGATAAGCACAGCACCTAAAAGCTCAATTTGTGGTTATACGTGGTTGCGCCGGACGGGGACAAAATGACAAGTTCAGCCCCACTGCGATGAAGTGCAGACTGGAGACAGGGACAAGTTAGTCCCACTGAAAATTGTACCTTATGTCCTTGATGATTGTTGTGCGGAGTTGGTTCCGATGAGGAGCTGCAAGGTGAGGTACTGCGTTGAGTTGCATCTCGCTGCTCCGGTTCCGATGAGGTGCTATAAGGGCTGCAATGCGAGGTCCTGTGTCGGATTGCGTTGTGCTATGTCGGTTCCAATGTGGAGCTGCGATGCGAAGTCCTGCGTCAAGTTACGTCGTGCTGTATCAGTTCCGTTGAGGCCGCCGATCAGCGACTGCAAGGTGCTATGATGAAAGTCCTGCATAGTGCTGCATCGCGCTGCGTCGAGTTGCGTCATGCAGCATCAGCTCTTAACAAACCCACTGTTAGGCCAGGAGGATAACACTCTGATGTTTGCAGCAGAGCACAGGCAGGTTCAGTTGAGTCTGGGCATCTGGGCAGATGCATGACAGGTCTCTGGAGCTTGTTATGTCCCCTAGTGCAAAACAGGATGCCAGTCAGCTTTCCCTTGGATTCACTCCAGTGGTTCTGGGATCAAGACGCAGATCCAATCTTCCTTCCTCAGGCAGCAGTGCAATCCTTCTTGCAGCAGTGCAGTCCTCACAGCAGCAGGGCAGCAGAGTAGTCCTTCTTCTGAGTCTTCAACAGGTCCAGAAGTGTTCTGAAGAGTGGGTGTGATGGTCACATTTTTATACCTGGTGCTAACTTTGATATAGGCAAAGCTACTGGAGTTTTCCCCACACAGAGGTGTTTCGATCTTTCTGCCTCCCTGACTGCTCCCAATCTACCTACAGTCACCAAAGGCTAGTGTGAGATTCTTTGAGTGTGAGTTGAGGCAGTGCCTTTGAAGTGCAAGTAGAGCTGTGGACAACTCCCCTGCCCTCATCCCCATCCTGCCTTGGATGACCCATTCTGCCAACACCCAAGCCCTCTATTGTGTGGCTGTCTGGGAGGAATACACAAAGTACTAAACACACAAAGGTTGAGGGGTAAAAGGAGAACTTCCCACTTCGACCTCCTTCACATGTTTCACAAACACAAAATAGAAGGGGGACTTTAGACAAAATAAGCGTTAATGTAGTCGGGGGGAGCACACGTGTGTGTTAAAACCGCCCTCACACACAGCAAGCTGTGTCATGCTTCATCATAGGGCTGCTAACACACCTCCGCGCAGACCAACGCAGGAGGTGGAGCAATAGGGAGGGGGAAGACAATACAACATAAATCACAATACTGAGGGATCACAGGTGTGAACAAGTGCAGAAACAGTGATTAAAATTGGTATCAGGGAGTCCCTATCATAAATGTAATATTGGGTACCCTGACCAACAGTAAAAGAAAGGTCCCATGAGTGTGGTAAATAATTTAATTACCGGGACTTAATTTGATGCGGAAAAACTATAATAATAGCTCAGTAAAATAAGAGGCAGAATCCGTGGTATTAGAGGTTCGGGACGGGCTTTATTCCAAAATCAATTCGAATTGAGGACTCCATATTCCATCACCACGAAGGTTCAGGAAGTGAAGGACCCCCTTTATTGACAAGTAATCATTTATATACAGTAGGCATTACAGTGAAACAGATGCCGGAGGCGTAACAGTTGATAATGAAGATAAGAACATACATGCGTAACTAAAGTAGGTGTAACTGGGCGTAACTTAAAGAACGTCATCAGGTATGATGTCACAATAGGGTGGTTCCATGGAAGAATTTCGCAATGTCAGCAGAAATACTTGGCAGAGATGCGCGCGCAGCAGCATGACGTGTAATTGACGTGCAACTAAGGGATGAAGGGGACTTGACATTTAGCTCTACATGTGGAGACAGAAGTCTGGGGTTATGTCAACCTAATCCCAAATCATATCTATTATCCTATGTTTAAAGAACGGTGTTATCCAGAAAGAAAGGACTCTTAGGATAGAATCTTATTCTATACTGACTATACTGACCGTTAGTGCGTGTACAAGCGTCTAAGTGTCTACACTAGATGCGAGGGCAGAAATCTTCCATAGTAATAGGGCTATGAATTACTTGCATGAAGACAGAGAAGCCGGGCCTTTTGCTCGGTAGCTGGAAGAATGTTTACTTAAACTACTAGACAGGAATGTTTTGGATAGGGAGCGGAGCAAAGCAGATAATCTTGAAGGTGAAATACAGTTTTTGGCAGGCAACAGGCTGGAGTCAGGCACCGTTAGCCGCGCAGGGAGTAGGACAAAGTTCATGGGTTCAGATACGAGCTCAGACTGGAGCTTTCAGAGGCAGAAGGCAGAAAAGACTTGATGGCAGAATCAGGGCCTACTCGTCTGGACTATAAAATGTGATAAGTGAACCATATAAAGCCGGTGGCCTTTCATACTTAGGAATGGAATATCCGGCCCATTCATGGCGGATCTGAAAGAGGACATGTTGACGGTGGACACACATATGTTTGCGTCTTCATAACTGGAACTGGAGGAAACATACATGTACTTATGATCTATACATGAAACCGTTGGGGTCCAAGATAGGGGACATAACTGACTATAAAAATCCATATTTCCACATTCCCTCCTTGTCCCCTACTTGCCCGTTAAGAGATATCAATCTTCATCAATCCGTTGATCTGTTCATATAGCATCATTTGTTCTTCTTTCTTCTTCCGGAATCTTGAATGAAATCTTGGTGGTGGAATACACGATGTGGCACACAGACCACAGATCGCTGGTCCACATTGTAGGCATAAACAGCAACTGAATAGTATGAGAAAGCCAATACCTAGGAAGGATAGGACCCTCCATCCAAAGGTAGATAATACACTCCAAAACCAACTGGACCAAGTCCAGGTGCCTGGATTCTGGTGTATCTGGCTTACAATCTTATGAAGGCGAGTTATGGCTTTATATACAGATGGCGAATTTTCTGGTATGAAAATGCAACAGCTTGATCCGATGACCCTACAAGCTCCGCCCCTATCGGCCAGGATGACGTCAAGGACAAGACGATTTTGAAGCACAACAATCCGCATAGCAGACTGTTCTTCTGTTAAATTGCCTAAGGCGGAAATAGTTTCGTTTACTACTGCTTCAAGGGTTCTGGTTAATCTACGTATCAGCTTACTATTAGTGACTGTACCTATATAAGGAAAGAAACCTTTATTGAAATCTGTGTATTTCTCCCATGCTGTTTCAGTGTAATCGACTATTGGGAGATCTCTCCGTTCTCTATTGTGTACTAAATGAGTATTTCTATGATAATCAGGAGGAGCTAGGAAAACAGGTGGCAAAAGGAATCCAATGTAGCAGGTACCATCCCAATCCAGAGGCAAACGTATATATGCAGTCTGACCACATACAAAGTAGGAATGGCGAGAAGCTCTAAATGTAGACTTGCCTTGATCACTGAATTCTATTACAGTGGTGCATTTACTGTGGCCCATGTGTACAGAGCCATTCTTTCTTATACACAGTTCACCTTTAACTGGAAATACTGACATAGCGGGCAAAATTGGTGCAGCTTCGGTTTCGACATTCAGGATCATGAGATTAAGCGTGAAATTACCTAATCCATATACTTCATTTTCTAGATCAGTTCCTGTTCTTTTGGGAAGTCCCTCCTTGCTAGGGTAACAGGCTTTAAGCAAGACTAAGTTCAGGTTTCCCCATACCCAGTTGTCTTGATAAACTGCGGAATTCGAATCTAGGGAATTAATTAAACTAAACCATGCTCCACAGGAGCCATTGTGTGTGAACGGATATGGAAAGAGAGGCAAAATTCCATCATAGTTCTGATAGGGAGGGAGTCGGCCACATATCCAACAATTTGTAGCATTGCTAGCCTGATGGGAATGATGTGACATACTAATAAAAGTGTTATTGCGCAGCGCAAATCTGTATGATAACTCATGCGGGGGAAATTCACTAAAAGAATGTTCAGCAGTAACATTATAAACATGTTTAGAAATAGGATAATATATGTGCAACAATATACTTGCAGCTATTATTAAAAGACATAAGAAAAACAAAATTAATAACGTCACTGTACAATGACTACGCAGTGATTTACAGTACGCATGTTGTTTCATTCGCTTCCTTCGGTGTCTTTCTCTATTCAGGCCTAGGGGATTCATGTCAGGGACAAATTCGACCGATTCACCTTGGAGAGGACTTAAACAATCAAATTGTCTGACTTGGTAGACCTTAATTTTAGTCTGTATTGTTCTTTGTCATTCAGTTCAACCAAAGGAAGCTTTGAGTCAATCGGTGAAGACACGCAAGGTGTGTCATTTACATCGGACGGTAGTCCATGAAATTTCTTGATATGACTTGAATGTATCCAGCCTTTTCGCCCTTCGATCTTCACGGCTGTCCTCGTTGTTAACAGTACGAGTTGAGGCGATCTCCACCTAGGATCCAGCTGGGACTTTCGGTCAAAGTTCCTCACTAACACCAAATCCCCTGGAATTACGTCATGGGGTTTCACCTCGGTGTTGTCGGGAAAGGCTGCAGCTACCTGTGAACGACAAGATTGTAGTGCAGACATCAAGGAAGCTAGGTAATCTGTCAGCATATTACAGTCTACATCAGTTATTTTGCGTGGTATAGGCGTCCCCCACATATTTGGTGGTCTACCAAAGACCACCTCATAAGGGGATAGCCCTGTTCGAGAGTGCGCTACCATTCTCATGTAAAAGAGTGCAACTGGTAAGGCTACTACCCAGTCGACACCTTTCTCTTTACATATTTTGGACAATCTAATTTTCAGAGTTTGATTATGTCGTTCCACGAGACCTGCTGCCTCGGGGTGTCGGACACAGTGAAATCTCCACTGATAGCCTAACAAAAGTGAAACGTGTTTCATTAGTTCGGATGAGAACGGCTGGCCGTTATCTGAGTAGACAGCACGTGGTAAACCGTACCGTGGGAAGAATTCTCGAACTAACTGTTTGGCAGTAGTCGGGGCAGTGTAATCTGAAACCGGGTATGCCTCTGTCCAACGGGAAAGAGCACAGACAACTACGAGAACATATTTGAATCCTCGACATCGTTCCATCTGGATATAATCCATCTGGAGGACTTCAAAAGAGTGATCAGGAGGCTGAAATCTGCCCTGTTCTACGGGAATGCTTTTACCTGGGTTAAACTGACAACAGATCATACAGGTACGGACTTTTTGTTTAGCTGCTGCTCGTAAATGTTTGTTGAACCAAATGTGTTGAATGCTGTCTAGCATAGCTTTTTCTCCTAGGTGCGCTGGACTATGTACAGTGTTAATGATAACTTGGACCATTGAATCAGGAAGGAACCACACAGATTTTTCCTTCGTCATCCATCCTTGATCCGTTTGGGTCCCTCCTAATTCAGTCCATTTCTTTATTTCATCTGGTGTAGCATGTGTCTGTATGTCAATTACGTCAAGAGCGGGATCCTTAACCATCATGCAATGTGTTGGTGTCGGAACTATTGTCTTTGTCATGTCAGATGTGTGAGTTTGAGCAGTCTGTTTAGCTGTTCTGTCAGCTAAATCATTGCCTTGGGAAATGGTATCAGTAACTTTCGTATGAGCTTTACATTTCATAATTGATATTGCAGTGGGTAGATGTATTGCATCTAGTAAGGCATGAATGAGGGGTCCGTGCTGAATGTGGGTACCGTGAGAAGTTAAATAACCTCTCTCTCGCCACAGTACGCCGAAGTCATGTACAACTCCGAATGCATAACGTGAATCAGTATATATGTTGACTTTTTTATTTGTGGCTTGAATACAGGCTTGTGTCAGAGCGACGAGCTCTGCTACTTGAGCGGACAAGGTATTTATGCGATTTGTTTCAATAACTTCAGTATCTGTTGTGACTGAATACGCGGCCACTAACTCTCCTGTATTTGTTCTCATACATGACCCATCTACATACAACGTCAGGTCTGGGTCTGACAATGGGACGTCTGTCAAGTCTTGTCTGGGTTTCGTCGTGATAGTGATAACTTCAATACAATCATGTGCAAGTGGGTCTGTTCCGTTTACTGGTAACAATGTGGCAGGATTCAATGTACTACAACGTCTGATTTCTATATGTGGCTGAAACAATGTTAATTCGTAACCAGTGAGTCGTGCTATAGTCAAGTGTTGTGTTTGTGTGCGGTTCAAGAGAACCTCTACTGCATGTGGTACTTGTACTGTCAATTGGTGTCCTAACACTATGGCATCGCTTTGTCGTATTGCTAAAGCTGTCGCTGCCACTGATTTCAGGCACGCAGGAAGAGCCTGAGCTACGGGATCTAATGTACTAGAAAAATAAGCACACGGTTTGTGTGATCCTGCTTGTTCCTGTGTGAGTACTGACAAAGCAGTACCTTCGCGTTCTGTAACAAAGAGTGTAAAATGTTTATAGTAACATGGTGTTGCTAAAACGGGTGCTTGACATAAAGCTTTCTTTAGGCTTTCAAAAGCTTGTGTATGTTCCTGAGTCCAAGGGAGAACAGTCGATGTGGCTGCCTCCTGTGTTGTCAACTGAATGAGTGGTTTTGCTAGAAATGCATACTGAGGGATCCACTGCCTACAATATGAAGTGAGGCCTATAAAAGCCCGCACCTCCTTTTGTGTCTTGGGTATTGGCATGTTAGCAATTAACTGTATGCGATCTGGTGTAAGCTGCCTTCCCTCCTTGGACAGCGAGTGACCAAGGTAAACAACTCGCTGGACACAGAATTGCAGCTTAGAAGGGGACACCTTGTGCCCCTTTTCGGCCAAAAAATGTAAAACCGTCAGTGAGGCTTTTTCACATTCAGGTTCGCTTCTAGCGGTGATCAGCAGATCATCGACATATTGAAGCAGGGCAGTGTTGACTGGCATGTGTATACTGTCAAGTTCTCGTTTCAGTGCTTGGCTATAGATGCTGGGGCTTTCTGTGAATCCTTGAGGTGCGCGTGTGAATTTAAAGCTTCGTCCATTTAAACTAAATCCGAACAAATATTGGCTTTCCGGATCTATTGGGACGCTGAAAAAAGCATTCTTGAGGTCAATTACAGTAAAGAATGTTGCTTCGGAATCAATAGCTGTCAGTAATGAAGAAATGTCTGGAACTACGGGGTATTGAGGTACAATACATTTATTTAATTCGCGCAGATCAATAACCAATCGGTATACTGGCGGGACTTTTGGATCAGTTCGTTTAAGAATCGGGATTATCGGGGAATTACATACATTGGAGTCGGTTTCCACAACCACTCCTTGGCCAATGAGCTCGTCAATGATTTGCAGTAAAGCCACTACAGCATCTGGGGGTAACTTGTATTGTCGCATTCGTGGTAGTACCACTCCTGCCTTTAGTGTGACTCGATATGGTGTAATGTTCATGCAACCAACATCTGTAGGGCCTTGTGCCCATAAATGTGTCGGTAAAGTCTGCAGTCGGGGATCCAAGTCTCGGGACACATAGTGCCCTTTGAAATCACGTAAAAACAATCTTACTCCTTCCGGAGAACAACATATTATAGCTCCTAGAGCTTTCAATGTTTTGATACCTAACAGGTTTTCTGGACATGATTTAGTAAGCAATAAATCTGTAGTTCGTGTCAAAGGACCAATCGTAAGGGGAAGAGGCTGTGATACTTCGTTAACGATAGGTTTTCCTGAAAAGCCAAGGGAAATATTCTGTGAGCCTGAGAGGGGTGCCCCTGGAACTTCACTACGTTTTATTGTTGTTCGGCTTGTCCCTGTATCAAGTAAAAATTTTCTATCTTGGCCTAATAGTTCACTGTGTACATAAGGTCCTTCTTGATCTACAGGGACCTCGATAAGGGGTAAGCCAACTTCCCTCTCTAGGCTGTTTCATGAGTATCGTTGATAATCAGGATAATCATACTGTGCAGTCTGGTACATCTGTCGTGTCGTTGTTGGTGTAGCAGCAATAGGCTGCGGTGGTGGAGCTGGCATAGACTGTTGCGGAGCTGGCATGGCCTGTGCATGCTGCGGAGCTCCTTGTTGGTTCTGATCCTGTCTAAGTGGTCGTGGTCTTTCTTTAGTATTACCTATGGCGATATTATGTTTTAAAACTGGGCAATCGTGTACATAATGACCTGGCTGTTTACAATAGTTGCATGTCCCTTTTACAGGACCTGTTAAAACACTGGACTGTGTCATACCCTTTTTATGACTGTCAGCTGGAACTGTCTGGGAAACTAGCATTTTCATTTTTGTGTCTTTCATGCGTCTTTGTTCATGTTCTTGTTCCTCTCTAATTCTATTGTGATGGTACTGTAACATTTGTAACATTTGTGACGGAGAGTTACCTTGCCAGGTACTCTCGAATTTCAATACTCTATTCTTAACTTGGGGCAGGGCATTTTCAACTAATTTTGTCACAAACAGATGTGGATAAGATTCGCTACTTGCTTTTATTCCACTATTTATACCAAAACATTTTTCGAATCGGGCATAGAAATCACTAGTGTCCTCGTCTGGTTTTTGTTTACAGGCTGAGATTGCACCCCAGTCTTCCTTTTTCGTAGTTAATAAACGTGGCAGTACCTGTACTAGTAAACCTGGTAGCATTTTGGTCTTCTCCCCAAGCCCTGCACCTGGACCTCGAGCTTTTTCTTCGTTTTCTAATGCTGTCCAATCTATCTTTTGGTCTCCCACCTCCCAATCCTTTTCCTTGAGTTTTTCATAAATGCCCGCAGGCATTAATACCTTCAATATTGTCATAATGTCGGGGTAGGTATACTCTCCCATGAGCAACATGTCTTTAATTTCTCGGTGGAAACCCGCTGGGTCTTTGTCATGACTGGGTACCACCTTCTTCATTTCTAATAGTTCTATTTTAGATATGGGTGTGTATACAAACACACGTTTAAACTGATTGTCATCACCTTTTATCGGGTGCACTTCGCGTAAGGGATTCTGTCTATCCATATAGTACGTCGTTCTTTCCTTGATGGGCAGTGAGACATGTTCGGGGCATACAAAAAGAATATACTGCTTTCTGGATTCTAGTATTTCTCTAATTAACTCAGTACCTGAACCTCTCCATTTATTTGTGAGTAATTCAGTCAATATATTAGGTAATGGACCAGGATCGGAATGTTGGCTTTTATACAATATAAGGAGTTGTTGAATCATATAGACACCAGCTAAACGCTGTTCATCTGGGGTGAGGTTCAAAAACGTGTGTGCTAATGTATCATCACTATATTTTCCGGGACTATCAACCCAATGAACGGCTGACCTGGCTTATTCTTGTTCGTCCATAGAATCGAGTATATGATAACCCCTTCGTTCTCGGAGTAGGTTGTCAGCGGCTTGGAACGAATGTTCGGGGGACCTTATATTTATTATAGGAGTTTGGAAATTTCTGCTATTATCTGGACGTACCGGACGTATCGGATCAGTGAAGCATCTAGTATTATTGCAAGATCTTCCTCTACTTACATAGGCCATGGTTTCTAACTGTCCTGTGGGCAGTTCTAATTCTTCCTCGTCTTCGGTTTGTTCAGGTTCGTCTACTGCTAATCTTTCTTCGTGTATTCGTTCTATTTCTTTGCGGATCTTTCGGCACATAGCTACTATACATGATCGTTTATCATGTCTTCCCTCTGATATATTCTGACTCCATGTGGTAAGAATTTGCATTTCTTTCGGATTTACCCCTGGTTGGTCTTGATTTCTGATCACACAATTTATGAGGAAACGTAACAGTTCCCCCTGTATTTCCACTTTTTGGTACTCCATGGCTCTGTTAATACTCTCAGAATCTCGCCCTGACTGGACAAAGTGATATATATTTTCTAAGTGTGTAGTCATTCCTGGTAGCTTCCCTAAATATATAGCAGCTCGCCGGATACGTAATGATGCTAGCATCATTTCGTCCCCTTTCCCGGGCACAGGGTCATATCTACAATCTATTAGAAGTTCCTTGAGCGTGTTGGGAGTTACTAGTTTGGGCGTACGTTGGTGGGCTAATTCTTGAAAGGAAAGTTTATTTACTCTGGGTGGCGTGGAAAAAATGTTTGATGTACCTCCGGTAGCCCCACCTGGGGTGCTGGATGTGAAAGGATTCGTCGAACGTGATATAGCAACTATAGGTGTGGATACAGATGTCGAAGCAGATGTGCTTGCCTGAACTTGTGTCGGAGTTTGCTGTTGCGGAGGTACAGACGGAAGAGGGTCTTGGCGTTGAACCCCCTCTGCAGGCGGTCTATGTGGCGCAGCATTAGCATACTCGGGAGCTGCGTCGTCTAAATAAGAGGAAAGAAAAACATCTTCTGCGGTTCTGGGATGCCCTTTGGGATGTACTTTTATCGGGAACAATGGGGGTGGCAAGTCTTTTGGTATCTCCGGAGTAGCCTTAGGTAATCCTTCGGCCAGGAGAGGATACATACCATTCATAAGGGCATTTCGTTGTCTGTCTACTTGTTCTGACTTTACTCGAGTACCTTCTTCAATTAATATATTTTCTCGAACTTTATTTAAATTCTCCTTACTCTTCTCTTCCTGTCTACGTGCTTTTTCTGTACGTCTATACGATTCTTTACGCCATAATTCAATGGCGTCTTTCTGTGATTGTCTAGCTGTCTTTTTCCATAATTCTTCCTCTACTTTCACGATGCAATCTGCATCCCAGGTCCCAGCTGCGGGCCACCTCTGACTTTCTGGTAATTCCTTGGTGTAGTCTACCCATAAATCAAGAAATAATATGGCGTCTAGGCCATGTTTATGATACATAAAGTACCCTGGAGTGTCCCTAGGAGGAATGGGAACAGCTTCTTCGAGTACCCCTTTTCTAGTTTTGATCTGTCTTAATTTCGAAAAGAGCGGCATTTTGAGAACTGATCTGATCTGATACCTAATTTTGAACACGTTCAATACAACGAAACACAATAATGAACAGTCATTCACACCACATTATGCAGAACGTATTTAAAACATTTAACATTTAACATTTAATGAACAACAATGATGGCCGTTCACTAAGCATAATACTCGATACTAACTAGATAATTCGGACTTCATATACTAGACATACTTGATATACTGCTAAACAGTACAGATACACTGCTGAAACAGTGCAGACCGGATTTGTGTACCCAAACCCGTCTTGACCGGCACAACCTATGTGCACGTCAGAACGCCTCCCCGACAATGGTACTCACCGGGTAGCTCGGAACGGAAGGCCTCGGAACTGAACTGAACTGGACTCGGACCAGACTGGACTCGACTCGATACTTCGGAACTTCGGAACTTCGGAACTGGTGGGCCTCTGTATACCTCGGATCTTGCTCTCTCAGCTAGGCTCTGGTCGGGATACTTCGCACATCTCACCGCCTCGTCTGGGTGTTGATCGCAGCCTCAGTTACCCCCGCTCGGCAGGAGGGAGATACAAGAAATCCTGTGGGTACGCGTTGTTGTCCGTCCAGCTGTGACAGGAGACCGGGCCTGCAACGCACCTCCGGCGCGTGAGATGAGAAAGTGTCCCTGTTCGGGCGCCATTTATGTGGTAAATAATTTAATTACCGGGACTTAATTTGATGCGGAAAAACTATAATAATAGCTCAGTAAAATAAGAGGCAGAATCCGTGGTATTAGAGGTTCGGGACGGGCTTTATTCCAAAATCAATTCGAATTGAGGACTCCATATTCCATCACCACGAAGGTTCAGGAAGTGAAGGACCCCCTTTATTGACAAGTAATCATTTATATACAGTAGGCATTACAGTGAAACAGATGCCGGAGGCGTAACAGTTGATAATGAAGATAAGAACATACATGCATAACTAAAGTAGGTGTAACTGGGCGTAACTTAAAGAACGTCATCAGGTATGATGTCACAATAGGGTGGTTCCATGGAAGAATTTCGCAATGTCAGCAGAAATACTTGGCAGAGATGCGCGCGCAGCAGCATGACGTGTGATTGACGTGCAACTAAGGGATGAAGGGGACTTGACATTTAGCTCTACATGTGGAGACAGAAGTCTGGGGTTATGTCAACCTAATCCCAAATCATATCTATTATCCTATGTTTAAAGAACGGTGTTATCCAGAAAGAAAGGACTCTTAGGATAGAATCTTATTCTATACTGACTATACTGACCGTTAGTGCGTGTACAAGCGTCTAAGTGTCTACACTAGATGCGAGGGCAGAAATCTTCCATAGTAATAGGGCTATGAATTACTTGCATGAAGACAGAGAAGCCGGGCCTTTTGCTCGGTAGCTGGAAGAATGTTTACTTAAACTACTAGACAGGAATGTTTTGGATAGGGAGCGGAGCAAAGCAGATAATCTTGAAGGTGAAATACAGTTTTTGGCAGGCAACAGGCTGGAGTCAGGCACCGTTAGCCGCGCAGGGAGTAGGACAAAGTTCATGGGTTCAGATGCGAGCTCAGACTGGAGCTTTCAGAGGCAGAAGGAAGAAAAGACTTGATGGCAGAATCAGGGCCTACTCGTCTGGACTATAAAATGGGATAAGTGAACCATATAAAGCCGGTGGCCTTTCATACTTAGGAATGGAATATCCGGCCCATTCATGGCGGATCTGAAAGAGGACATGTTGACGGTGGACACACATATGTTTGCGTCTTGATAACTGGAACTGGAGGAAACATACATGTACTTATGATCTATACATGAAACCGTTGGGGTCCAAGATAGGGGACATAACTGACTATAAAAATCCATATTTCCACATGAGGACCAGTGGATGGTGGTATGGGGAGCTTATAATGAAGCACCAACCACTCCACTCTGCAAAACCATCGACATGTAGACCTATAGTATCGGGCATTGGATTGTTGCTGGAACCACTGTCACAATTTTGTGACTATTTTTTAAACCAGTGGTACAAACAAGACCGGCATACCTGAAGGACACCACTGATATGCTGCTCCTCCTAAAGGATTTGGAATTTGACCCTGAAAAACAGTTCCTGCTGGGGCTGGACGTGGAGCCCCTTTATACTAATATACCGCAGAGGGAGACCCTGCGTGTGGTTGAGGAACTCCTGTACACACTGGATTGGAATTTCTGCACCCCAAGACCGTTTATTCTACACTTGGCAGAAATCGCACTCACAAAGAACTATTTTGAGTTCCAGGGGACTTACTACCTCATGGGACCTTCATGGGGAGTGTTTTCGCACCCAGTTTAGCTGGGCTTACACAGCAGCTTTGAAGGACCAGTATATTTACGCCCTAGGCATTACCTGAAGCAATAACATCAAAATCTGGCAACAATATATTGATGATGTCCTCCTTATTTGGGAGGACACCAAACAATCAATTGAGTAGTTCCTGGAATTGCTTAACAGTTGTAACCCCTTGCTTCTGTTTACATCCACTGTCACCAAGGAGAGTCTCCCATTCCACACCATCTTACCATCTTCCCCAAGGATGTGGGCTACAGACGAAAATGTTTCGCAAACCTACGGACAGGAACAGTTTGCTAACATTTGAGAGCTTCCATCCGAAATCCCTTAGGGAAAACCTCCCGGTGGGGCAATTTCTTCGCCTCCGCCACAACTGTTCTAATACTGCAGATTTCAAGTCTGAAGCCAATGTTTTACAACAAAAATGTATTCAAAGGAAATACTCGCAACGGACCGTCAAAAGGGCCTGTAAAAGAGCTAATAATTGTCATCAGGAAGCTCTCCTTGACACAGCGGAAAAAACACCTACGAATAGACCCATTTGTGTCACCACATTTAACACTGCCTCCAGTAATATTCAAAGGATCGTGTTACAAAATTGGAGAATTCTTAACTCCAACGGTCTACATTTGGAAAGGCTTTTATTCTCATTCAGAAGGTGTCAAAGCATCAAAGACATGGTGGTCCACACTAGACCAGTGATCCCTACGATTAGATCTAACACTTCTGAGGAGAGGTGCCAGGGCTGGACTCTCCCCCCGGCGACAGGGCACACTAGATGTTGAAATTGTGATGTATGTCATCTTACCGCAAACACCAAAACTGTTTATGTGGGATTGTGCCATCCATGGGAACAACGTCGGCACACTAATTGTAACTCGACCACTTGATTTACTTGATTAGGTGTCCATGTGACCTCATCTATATAGGGATGACGACAAGGAGGGTGAAAACCAGGATTATGGAGCACAGGTCCACATTCAGGTGCCAAAAGACCATCAGTCGCCTCGCCACCCACTTCAAAGAGAAAAGTCATGGGGCAGAGGACTTCTCGTAGACAGTTTTAGACAAGCCTTACATGGGCACTACTACAAGAAATCCAGATAGGGCCCTGTTAATTAGGGATCAAAAATGGGTTTACAGTGTGCAGAGCCATACTAGGGGCTGAACGACAAAATTCCCTGGAATAGTTTGAATACCCTATAGTCTCTCTCAAGTCAGTCTCCCACTTACTAATGCTTACATCTATCTGGTCACCTGCACTGGATGAGCGCTGTATCTCCAGCGACTTCTCCCTCTCTGCTGTATTTTCAAAGGGAGTTCTCTGTCCAGCTCAGACTATGAGATTGCCCCATGTTTTATGAACTTTCTTGGCAGTTTTATATTATTCACTAGCCCTATCTGTTAATTGAAACTCTCTGTTTTTGAAATTTCGACCAACATTCCTTTTTCTTCCACACCATTGCGCCTTCAGTATGTATCCCTTTGAGGTGACAAAATACATACTGTATAAATGCCAGCATTTTTGTTCAGTGACTTTCACATGGCACCCTGATAACAGAGTAACTTGTAAAAACATAAAAATTGGTAACTCACTTACTCATGTGTTTTTTGACATATAGGCACCCGGGCCCGCCGTGTCCCTCTTTCTCTCTCTCCTAACCCACTAAAATGGCTTATTTAGGTCGGCGTTCTAGTTTTTGGAGCATGCTCCCACGCACGCCTGCTGTGCGTGTCTGACTGCCGGTTTCACGTTTGAGACATGGGCGTGTCAAGGGCAGAGGCAAGGATCTGAGCATTTTAAATGGATCCACGGCTGCCCGCACTCCACGAATACGCGGCGCCGGGAGAGACCCACTTGGTTACAACAGCTCACTTTGACGAAGTAAGTTCATCCTTAGCAGGAACTGGGTAGGGGGAGCCTTGACTTGCAGCTAAGCTCTCCGTCCCCACGAGCGGTGTCTCATTTACCACGCGGCTTTTCAGCTGCACAATGTGATTATGTTTGTGGTCCCGACTGTTGGAGGACAACAAACAAGGGTTTCGACCACTCTGTTCATCCTGGCGGGCTGAATAGCCACCTGCTTTAATTAGCATTGTGTGCTCTTAACCTTGTAACCTATTTTACCTTTTATTTCCCTTTCCTCATGTCCTGCAGAGTGTGACTAGGCAGCTGTTCTCACTTCCCCGCCAGTTTGAGTTAATACTTTTAATAAACTAGGTAAGCGTAAACACTTTGCATGATGGTGTGTTAGTAGTCTCCTAGCAATGATGCCTGCTTATCAGTATTATTATTATTTTTATACATCTATGATGGTATCGCCCTCATTTTCCTTTGTGTGCGATTTAAGCACATATGTATAGACTTGTTATAACCAACAGTACATAAGCACCACAGGGCACTAATATATTTGACTTGAGCCCTAGCAGGTGTGTTCATGTCTGTAGTGTTGCGCTCTAGTTCTCGAGCGCTGCGTGATGACGCAGCGCGCGAGAACGTGTGAGGACGAGCAACTGCACATGCGCGAAGACCCGCAATCTGCCGCGAGGTCCGTTTTCCCGGTGCTCTTCTTTTAGAGAAGAATAAAGTATATTATCTTTGCACCAATCGGTGTCCTGGCTATCCTTAGTGGGGTGGGGGGGAAGCAGCCCTCTACTGACCTGAGTGCTCACAACTTTACAGTGGCGACGAGGCTGGGACCTGCATGCAGGAAAGTGACCAGCAGAGGGGAACCGGAGCACCGGAGCATAGACACACCACGTGGCAAGGTGAAGAGCAGGAAGGACACCAGAGAGGACCACAGGAGGATAAAACACCTTCAGGGAGCACAATAAAGGGAGAGCGTGGCAGAGGCAGCGGCAAGACGTAAGGCACTCCAAGAAAATAGATACTAGTAAGAACAAGACGGAGTAGGCCTGTCGAACCCAAGGAGGACCCTGGCAGACGCAGCGGCGCGCAGGGACAGGGGGGCGGAAGAACCCCAACAGCAAGACCGACCGCAAGGCGAGAGCGCGGACACGCAAGGCAGCCCGAGGGGCCCAGGGGCAGCCCCGGCAGGAGGTGCCAAAATGAGTGCGCAAGCATCCTCACTGACGAATCCAATCCCGTTTCTACCGAGACCAGGAGAACCTCAAATGAAATGGGAAGATTGGAGGGAGTACTTCAAAAATTACATCGAAGCGCTAGAAGATGAAAATGGGGAGGCTTTTTCCAGTGCGCGAAAGAAAAGGATCCTACTGCACAACTTGGGCCCGGAAGGGATACGAGTCTATCAGACCCTAGTACCCGCAGTCAGACAGAACGCGGACACTGATGTGTTCCAACATGCAATAGAAGACCTCGACACCCACTACCGACCCGCAGTAAGTGTCTCCATTGACAGGTATAATTTCCAGCAAAGAAAGCAAGAACCTGGCGAATCCATCGGCGACTATGTGTCGGCGCTGAGGAAGTTGGCGATAACGTGCAAGTACGCTTAAATGGAATTTCGCTGTCTCCGTGATATTTAAAAGGACGAATTGGAATAATATGGTGATTAAATTGTCAAGTTTTGGACGAATTATGAATGAAAGTTATGGATTGGAAAGGGAAAAGGTCCCATTCACAGCAGTGCGCCAATCTTGTGCGTCAATCACGCGCTTTTTGTATCTTCATTTTGAACACAGTGACTTGGGACGGGTCACTAAGTGGAGCGCACGCAAGTATGAACATACATCAATTTTAGGATCACGTAAAAGGGAAGGAGTGCACTCTAATTCAGACATTCTCGTTGTTTACAATATTTCCGTCCCTACGAAGGCTGCACCCCAAAAGTTCAATAGTTGACTCAAAAGATTAAGGATTCGACATCGGAGACACCGGAAAAACTTACATCAGAGAGCGCCTTGAATTTTGAAAAGACGTTACATCTTGTATAACATATGATTGCTGTATTTCAACTGTTTCACAATGTTTTTTGTTTCATTAATCATTTGTTCACTGGTGTGATACCTGTACGGTTGAGCAGGCAGGTTCTTTCAGTTAAATTGTGGGGTTAGGATGATTTTTTCTTCTTTTTTTTCTTTTTTTCTTTTCTTTTGGTTAGTGAGTGCATTATGGGTGTTGTAGTATTAGGGATGTAGGCATTGAGTCACGTGGTTTGATGCGTTAGGTTGATGGATGTCACCTGAGCGTGAGGATTATCCTTTATATTGGTTTGGGTGGGAGGGCGATGGTGAGAGCAGTCTTCACGAGAGCTAGAGAGGAGAACGGCGTTTGAGAGGCTTGTGCTTTACAGGTAAAAAGCGGGAAAGTGCAGGGAAGGGTTCTTTTCACTTGGGATGGTGTGAGGGATAATCGGGGGTTGATAACTGATGGTTGACGGTTGGAGGAGCGAGCGGGATTTTTAACATTTTACGTTTTCATCAAGACATCGAGGGAACTGGGAACAGAGAGGGTTTTTCTTTGTAATCTATATATCTGTTCGGAGCAGTTGTTATAGCTGATTGTGTTGCATTTTGGGAACTGGGAACTGAGAGGGCCTTTCTTTGTAATCTATATATTGGTTCGGAGCAGTTGTTATAGCTGATTGTGTTGTATTTTGCAGAAACCCCTGACGAAGAGCATTCAGCTCGAAATGCATTGGGTTACAGATACAGGGCTGACATTGGTGTTTATTAAATTACACGTGCCGCTGTGTAAAAGCCTGGATTGGAATGCAGCTGCATTTGAAAATGTGCAATAAACGCTTAAATGGAATTTCGCTGTCTCCGTGATATTTAAAAGGACGAATTGGAATAATATGGTGATTAAATTGTCAAGTTTTGGACGAATTATGAATGAAAGTTATGGATTGGAAAGGGAAAAGGTCCCATTCACAGCAGTGCGCCAATCTTGTGCGTCAATCACGCGCTTTTTGAATCTTCATTTTGAACACAGTGACTTGGGACGGGTCACTAAGTGGAGCGCACGCAAGTATGAACATACATCAATTTTAGGATCACGTAAAAGGGAAGGAGTGCACTCTAATTCAGACATTCTTGTTGTTTACAACTTTCTAAAAGTGGCATTTCAGAATGGTAACTTAAAATCCAACTTTACCATTAAAGAACAAGTTAGGTACCTTTGGTAACGATGAATCTGTAAGAGACATACCTTACCCCAGGTGTCAGACTGGATCCGAAGATTTTTTTTCTTAGCAGTACCCCTGCGCGTCGGTTGACTTCACGTCTATCGTCAGCATTGTGTTCGCTGGGATGACGTTGCGGTGTCTATTTAGACGCCGCCCCAGCACGCTGATGTCCGTTCTGACACGACTTTCCATGCCAAAAGCGCAAAGCCATGCAAGACACGGACCACTGGTGTGCTAAAACTAGGGCCCTGCAAGGGATTCCCCGTACCTGGAAGTTAGTTCGCAGAGTGGGGGGGATGGGTGTGGTGGTAAGGAATATATAACTAACATATGTCTCTTATAGATACATCGGTACCAAAGGTAAGTAACTTGTCCATCTGAAAGAGACTGTTGGGTGATAGATTCCTTACCTTAGAATAGATACCCCTGCAATACCAACCCCGGAGGAGAGTCTGCAAACTAAGTTCACACCAGAAAGTCCTGGAGGAAAGAACAAGCTAAACAGTCGTCCCTCCGGACATGGCTGTCCAGGCAGTAATGTCTGGTGAACGTGAGCAAGGATGCCAACATGGGTGCCTGACAGATGTCAAGGAGTGGAACTCCGCGAGCAAGAGCAGTGGTGTCCGCCGTAGCTCTGGTGGAATGAGCACGGAGCCCCACTGGAGGTTCCTTTTTCGCCAAATGTAACATGTTTTAATACAAGGCACAACCCATCTAGAGATGGTCCGCTTTTGAACAGCCTGACCTTTCTTGGCACCTACATAGCCAACGAAGAGTTGATCATCCACCCGGAAACCTTTAGGGCAGTCAAGGCAGAAAGACAGCGCACGTTTGGTGTCCAAACTATGGAGTCTCTACTCCTCCTTGGAAGGGTGCGGTAGTGAGAAAAAGGTGGGCAAAGAAATGGTTTGTCCAATGTGAAAAGGTGTGACAACTTTCAGAAGGAACAAGGGCCTTGTCCTAAGCACCACTTTGTTGGTATGCACAGAGAAGAAAGGGGGCTTAGGAGAAACAGCTTGGAGCTCAATCACTCTGCGAGCAGAGGTGATGGCAACAAGGAAAGCTGTCTGCAGAGTGAGGAGCCTGAGAGGACAATTGTGAAGAGGCTCGAAGGGAGCGCACATAGGATAAGCTAAGACCAGGTTCAAGTCCCACTGGGGCATTACGAAAGAAGGAGGAAAGAGATGAGTATTGCCCTTCAAGAATCTATTTACAATAGGGGACTTGAACAAAGATGGCTCCAGAAGGAGACACTGAAGACGGAGCCTGTGAACGACAACACTCCGGGTCCCAAATCGCGTCAGGCAACGGGGAGAAGGCTAAGAGCGACGGTGCTTCTTCACCTTGTTTGCTTCGACTTACCCGAAGACTTGGAGGGCTTGGAGTGCAATGAGGTGTTGTAACTCCGCAACTGGTCTCGAGACCTTCCTCTCGAGCGAAAACAGGAAGGATGCGGAGCCGACTGCCGGGCCTCCAAAAGCTTTCGGGACTGCTCCCGCAAAGACTTAGGATTCATTGCCTGGCAGTTGGAGCACGACTTCGGGTCGTGGTAGCGCTCCAGGCACCAGAGGCACATGAAGTCTGGGTCCATCACAGACATTAGTTTGTGACAGGCCTCGCAGGGCTTGAAGCCAGTTCGACACTGGGACATCCCTCGCGCACCAGGAGTCAAATACTCAAAAAAGAAGTAAAAAAATGTTTTTGTCAAAAAGGGACTAAAGGAGTTGCTCTCTACGGATCAGCGCTAGTCTGGCCCAGAAAAAGAAAGAACTGAAATCAGCGTGCAGGGACGGCATCTATATAGACACTGCGCCGTCATCCTGGCGAACACGATGCCGACGATAGACGTGGATTCAACCGACGCGCAGGGGTACTGCTAAGAAAAAATTCTTCGGATCCAGTCTGACACCTGGAGGTAATTCTAAGGTAAGGCATCTATAATGAAGGTAAATAACTTGTTCTTTAATGGTAAAGTCGGATTTTAAGTTTGACGGACGCCACCTACCGATACGTAGTGGTACTGCTAAGAAAGAATTCTACGGATCCAGTCTGACGCCTGGGGGTAATTCTAAGGTAAGTTGTTTATACAGTCTCTGTCAGATGACAGTTTTAAACTAAATTCCTCAGATACCAAACTTGATATTTCGACCTGCTCCCAACCAAAAGTCACCACTTATTAAATGTAACAAGGTAACCCAATGTTCTCCTAATGGAAAAGGTAGCCCTCACAGTAGTGAAAATGAATTTGTGAGTTTTTAAGTATCAGGACATGTAAAACTTAAAAATAAATGCCCAACTTTTTAATTACAATACATCCTGCACCCTACTTTAGGGGTGACTTATATGTATTAAAAAAGGAGGTGTAGGTCTGGCAAAAGTTTTATTTTGCCTGGTCGAAATGGCAGTTTAATATCGCACATACAAGCTGCAATGGCAGACCTGAGACATTTTTTAAAGGGCTACTTGAGTGGGTGTCACAATAAGTACTGCAGGCCCACTAGCAGCATTTAATTTACAGGCCCCAAATACATATAGTGCCCCTTTAATAGGGGCCTACAAGTAGATACAATGTGCCAATTGGGTGTAAGCCAATTTCACCAAGATTTAGGGTGTGAGCACAAGCACTTTAGCATTGGTTAGCAATCCTAAAGCCAACAAAAACACTTTCAGCAGAATATGAGGGGTGAAGGGGTGAAAGCAAAAAAGTTGGGGGTGACCCTGCAGAGGGCCAGGTCCACCAGTATTGTAGGAATTTTATGATATGATTATTGTAACCTGGCATGAAAGCATAATGACCTGTGTCCCCAATTCAAGGCTATCAAATGTATGGGTAGGAAGTTATAGCACTATCCTGGCTGTGAAACAAATATACTATGCCTCAGATATTGCGCCTTGGACCCACCTACATCCAGTCTCATCCACCAGTGTTGGAAGCCCCTAAAGCGGTGATTCACCAAGTACTACATCTTACTGTACTGCAGGAGTCCAGATAGTCTGGGTTCCCATGAACCTCTTCAACTTAAGTTCCTTTATACTCCATTACAGACTGCAGAAGATGAAGCCAGAGCACTCAAGAAATCAGTATGGCTGTGGTATGAACCACCCTGTTACTGACCTGTCTCAACCTTGGGTACTTTACAATCCAGCCTCATCTCCTGGGAAGTCAACTCCTAAGCTAGGATCCATCAGGAGAGATGACTTTCCTAGCCCTCCTGCAGCCACACATGTATGCGTAGGAAAACTATGTCCCCAATCACACTTAGTCATTGTTGTAGGGAAAATTTCCCATGCCAAAAAAGATCAATTTAGGGTGCGTAAAGTCCCATTTAACTGGGTCCCAGAGCAGTACCTTATAGCACTTTCGTAAGGACTTTTAAGTCTCACCACTGGGAAGAGTGATAGCTATCAGTATAGCCTGTCTGACCGAAAACCTGTCCAAATATCTGAATAAATTTTTAATTCCATAGGTGATATCTTTACCGGTTCACTGATAGAATATCGATCAAACAAACATCGATGTTCTAAATATCGACTACAAAAACATCGATTACAAAAATATCGACTTCCAATACTTTAACAGGTAAGTACAAAAATATTGATTAAAAAATATCGAATTAAAAATATGAATGTAAAAAAAATCGATTTGAAAATATAACTTAAATAAAATAATATATGCTAAATATATAAAATATCAATGTTATCTTTAACAAAATTAATTACATTTAATATATATTTTAACTAAATTTAAAAAAAATGTAATAAAAAAATATAAACACACAAACATAATAATTTATACATATACATACATTTACTTTAAAATAATTTATTAACTATTAACTTTATTTATTTTTATATAAAAATAAAATATATACATATATCAATAAATTAAAATTAAAAAATAACCATTCTATAATTATTTCAAACATTTAACTATTAAAAAAATTCAAACGTACATTTCACAAAACAATAAATACAAAAGTAGGGAAAATATTGGATAGCGGAATAATTAAATTTACTATTCAAACTCCAGTGAGTGCAACAGTAGGAAAAGTGCTGGATAGTGGAGGGGTAAAAAGTACTATTCCCTCTCCAGTGAGTGCAACAGTAGGGAACATTTTGGATAGCGTAGGGGTAAAAATTACTATTCCCACTCCAGTGAGTGCAACAGTAGGGAAAGTGTTGGATACTGTAGGGATAAAAAAAATTATTATTCCTTCTCCAGTGAGTGCAACCGTAGGGAAAGTGTTGGATGGTGTAGGGGTAAACATTATCATTACCACTCCAGTGACTGCAACAGTCGGGAAAATGCTGGTTAGCAGAGGGGTAAAACGTACTATTCCCACTCCAGTGAGTGCAACAGTAGGGAAAGTGGTAGATAGAAGAGAAAAATAATTACTAATAACAATTAAACAATTGAAAAAATTTAAATAATCTTAAAAATAAACAATATTTTAAAAATATCTGATTAAATATATTAAAAACGAACATTAAATATATTAATTACATATAACAAAAAGGTACACATTTTATGTAAAATAAATTAATAAATACATGTATAAACAATATTTATTTTAAAAAAGCAAATATTAACAATTTGTTTTTAAAAACATAATGTATTTATTTTATTTCCTACCCTATAGCACCACAGCAATAAAAATGTCAACATTTGTATTTACATTTATTTCCTTAATTATTAATTAATTAAAATATATTCTTAATAAATAGCTAATAAACATTCATTTAACACACATTCTTTAACACTATAATATGCACAATACACACCTACAATCAATTACACATTTACCATATTTAATTACTTAATAATTTAAATTAATTAACAACTAATTATTATTCAACAATTGAAAATAAATTCCCACCCTTCCCATCATTTACACCTATAAACACCACAATACACACCTAATATTAATTACACAATTAACATAATTAATTGCCAATGAATTAATACAAATGAATTAACTAATTATTAATTCATCAATACAAAATAAATTACTTCCCACAATTTTCACCTAGAAGCACCACAACACACACCTAAAATAATTACACAATTAACATAATTAATTGCCAATTAATTAATTCAAATTATTTAACAACTAATTATTAATTCATGAATGAAAAAGAAATTACTTCATACCTTTCCCAACATTTTCAACTAGAAGCACCAAAGCACACACCTAACATTAATTACACAATTAACATAATGATTTGCCAATTAAATAATAAAATTAAATAACAACTAATTATTAAATAATTAATAATACATTTATTTACACATTTAACACTATAACATCTTAATTCAACAAATATTAGTTTAAAAAAATTATTCAATACATTTACTATAATTAAATTGCTATCTACCCTATTCCCCTATAAACCCACAACTTGCTACGGAAAATGCAAAGTTGAAATAATAAATAAATGATAACTACTAAAAATAATCAATAAATTATATATAATTACATTACTTTCCACTCTATTCCCCTATAAACCCACAACCCGCTACGGAACTCAAAACCCAAAATTCAAACAAACAAAAATTAATAACTACTAATATTTTAACACATATGATAAAAATACAAACAATTCTTATACAAAAAATGCACACATTACACACATATAAAATATATACTAAAATACATAACATTGATAAAAAATAAATCTATATTTTTGCAAATGATATTAAACACTTCAATATTTTTCAAATCGATATTACTTACCTAAAATAAATAATCTTGACCACAATAATTTGTCTGTTGATATTCTCGTTGATATTCTTGACCCACGATATTTTTTACACGATATTTGTGCAAGGGGATATTTTTGATTCGATATTCTGTCTCTGCACCATCTTGACCATCTTATGTGAAGGATAAAGGATATGTAATCAGGAAGTTAAAGGGCCTACCCATACAATATGATTTGTCTGTAGTCATACTGGGTGTGCATTCTTCTACGTAGGGGCCGATGCCGATTCTGTCCGCAAAATGAACCGACCGACACGGACCCTGACCGAATACCGACCGACACGGACCAGCGCCGTACGACCTGTGCAGTACGATGCAACACAAGTGAATTACAACCGACACGTACGGAATATAAGCCGTATGACCGAGCCGTAGGGAAAATAGGGATCCGGCCGGAAAACCGATGCGATTTTCACTGACTGACACGAACCCGGAATGTACCTGACCGACCCGTACCCGCGATGTCCGATCCGCGCAGTACGATGCAATGCATGTAAAACCAGACCGACTCGCACAGAGACCAAGCCACACGACCGACACACACAGACAACCGGGCACACAAGCAATAGAGACCGCCGCGTACCAAATACAGAAGATAGGCAGCGTGAACGAGGTGGAGAAGCCCGCACGAGACAACAGCAGCGTCCGTTTCCGTCACATGAATGTCTCCTTCCTGCCTACAAAACCCAAAGGAAAAAAGACAAAAAAAGGACCAAAAAAGCAATGACAAAACCAATAAATACCAAAGAAAAAAACATGGGACAAAGACACACCCACAACTCCAACTATATAAAGGACTACAATCACTACCATCATCCCTTGCAAACAGGAGACACAGCCAGCAGCAAACACCATTACCCAGCAACCACAGACACACTCACAACTCACCCATCACACAACTCACACACCATCAGCACCTCATACAAAAGCACACACACGTACACCCAGCAAAACCAACACCAAACCACCCTCACTTGCACCCTCACACACACACATCCCTCAACAAATCCACCCATCACCATGCCCCCAAAGAAGAATCCAAAGTTCACAGATAGTGAGTTAGAAGTGCTGGTAGACGAGATCATCAGAGTAGAGCCACATTTGTTTGGTACATTGGTCCAAAGGACCCCCATCTCACAGAAAACCAAGATGTGGGCAAGGATTGTGGACAAGGTGAACGCTCAAGCACCAGCAAGGCGCACAAAGGACGATATCCAGAACAGGTGGTATGACGTGCGCAGGAGGGTCTAGAAACTCATCGAAAAAGATCACGCCCTGAGTCAGTGCACCGGCGGTGGCCCTCCTGCCAAACTAGTCTACTTCAGGACCTGGGAGGAGAAGGTGCGGGACATCCTACCACCAGAGAGCGTCCATGGCCTAACAGACATCCCAGAGCCAGGTGAGTACACAAACAACATACCCAAGATTGTGTGGCAAGGGGACAGTGAAACCATGCACCGCAAGCAAAGCTACACTAACCAATAGATAATCAGCCCAAGATGTGTATGCCAGTCAGACAAACATAATACCTGCCATCTCATAGTGACTGGGAACTGTGTCATGCACCAACCTACAAACAAATAGAGGAAGCCAGAGGCACAAAGCCAAACAGACCCTGCCAGACAGTTTGCCACCACAAACACACCACCTCACAGTGCAGCTGACTGTCAGGAAGGAATAGTGGGGATGCAGGTGAAGTGAGTGTATCCAAAAGCATGAAGGGGCCTGTAGTCACAGATAATGCTCCCTCTCCTGATTGGCCCATCAAGATCTCTCTGAAACATGCCCACATCACAGGGAGTGGAAAATGACTGACAAGATGGCTGACACTGGGTCCTGCTGTGGGGAGCACAAGGCCCTGCTCAGGGTTGTGTGCAAATCAGAAGCAGGACACCACTGACTAACATCCTGAAAGACAACTTGCACTCCCTACAATGGAAGCACGTTTCATGATGGGAAGGAGGACTGACAGCCCTGACCATACTTACCTAGGGTGACCAACTGGCATTGGTGCAAATTCAGGACGGTGAGTGTAAAAATTCAGGACAAAGGGTCAAAATTAGGGACACAAATTCAGGACAAGAGGTCAAAATTCAGGACAAAACTTCAGGGTTTTACAGACACATCAGAGGAGGTCGTGCAATAGTATATAAGCCCACATATTCAACCATTTGCAAACCTATCCATCATGTATCCTTCCATCTATCATTTCACTCATCCATCCCTTCATCCATCCTTTGACTCATCCATCCATCATCCTTCCACCCTTTCACCCTATCCATCTGTACACTCATCCATCCACTCTTCTACCCATCCATCCATTCACTCATCCATTCAGCCCTTTACCCTTTCACCCATCCAGCCATCCTTTCACTTACTCATCCATCCACCCAGTCACCCAGTCACTCATCCTTCCACCCATCCACCCTTTCAGTCATCCATCCATCCTTCCTTTCTCTCTCCATCGACCCTTTCACTTAGCCATCCTTCCTTCCATCCATCCATCCACCCACCCATCCATCTACTCATCCACTCATGAATCCATGCATTGGCCCTATCACTCATCCATCCTTTCTCTCATCCATCTATCCCTTCACTCATCTATTCATCCTTTTGTCCATCTACCCTCCCTTTCACACACTCATCCATCCTTAACTCCACCCTTTCACTCATCCGTCCATCCATTCACCATTGCACTTATC
This sequence comes from Triturus cristatus, assembly GCF_964204655.1. Classification (NCBI taxonomy): domain Eukaryota; kingdom Metazoa; phylum Chordata; class Amphibia; order Caudata; family Salamandridae; genus Triturus; species Triturus cristatus. The sequence goes on from NC_140591.1 coordinate 1,532,935,471, forward strand.
AATTCATCAATCCATGCATCATTTCACTCATCCATCCACCCACTCACTCACTCATCATCCACCTTTTCACTCATCCATCCTTTCATTCATCCATCCTTTCACTCATCCATCCACCCTATTACCCATCCAGCTACCCTTCCACCCATACATCCAGCTATTTACATTTTCTCTCAACCATCCTTCCACTCAGTCATCAATCCATCCATCCATCCTCTCTCATTCTCCATCTATTCAATCTTTCATTCATCCCTTCACCCTTTCACTAATTCATCCAGCCATCCACCCATCCCTTCACTTACTCACTCGCCTTTTCATATTAATTTTGAGCTGAGCCTTTTTGAGAAGAGGCCCATCAAGAACTTCACCCTCGCTGCAGGAGCTATTCTAGGACTGGGGCAGAAGCCACCCAGGGCGGAGACAGGATCCACCACAGGTGGGACAGGATCCATCACAGGCGGGTGGGGGGGGGGGGGACAGGAGCCACCACATGGGGGGATAGGAGCCATCACTGGGGGGGGTGGGCAGGAGCCATCACAGGAGGGGGAACAGGATCCACCAGGGTGGGCACAGGGGTGGGCATGCAGTATTCTAGTATCATTTTGGTCTGTTCCAGGGTGGGGTAGGGCTCCTCACCCCCTCCTGGACAGGACAATGAGACGACAGGCTCTCTTTCCAAAATGTTAGTTTTGCCATCCCCCACTGTGATGTACAGTACTTAAAGGAGATACTCCAAGAGAACTGATTTAACTGATTGTCCTTCATACTTTGTTAATCAGTGTGGGTGCGATTGTGCCATTTCTTTATTTTATTACATTATAGACTGCATGTTTGAAGAACCGAGGTTTGCTTACAATTTAGTGACAGTAATTAAGCTCTGTGAAGAGCATTGCACGGTTCATGACCGAGCCGTGCGTACGCTTTGTCATTGAATGCAATGAGGTCCGCCGCGGGTGACAATGCGTACACATTGCACGGTTCATGACCGAGCCGTGCGTACGCTTTGTCATTGAATGCAATGAGGACCGACGCGGGTGACAATGCGTACGTATTGCACGGTTCATGACCGAGCCGTGCGTACGCTTTGTCATTGAATGCAATGAGGTCCGACGCGGGTGACTATCATGCATACGCGTCGGACAGGCATGGTCCGAGACAGGCGTACGCCTTGGCCATTGAATCGTATGGAGACGGGTGCATGTGAATATTCAAAATACGCGTTGTACAGTCAGTTGAACGAGCCGGGCACACCCATTGGCTCCGGACTGTCATGGAGACAGATGCGGATTCAAAACTTGTACGAGTTGTGCACTGGAAATTCAGTTGGATGCCTACAACAAAGTTGCAATTTCAAGTGTTCCATGAAGGTGAAGATTTGAACGATGCAGAAGGCGTTTACGAGTCGTACATTTAAATGGATTGGCTAGATTCATAGAATGCACCAGTGTTGGACCTATCACTTGGGACACATGGCACCGAGTCTGCCTCTGCAGCACAGATATAAGGCTGGCTGGCTGGCCCCCAGGGAGCTCACTTGCCTGCACTACATGCTACTGGACCACATCCCTGCTACCACTGCTGCTGTCTCTGCATCCTCTGGCTCCTGCTATGGCACATACTCTGGAGAGGGCCCCAGCCTTCACTGAGGAGGAGAACCAGGCCCTGCTGGACGGGCTCCTTCAACAGTACAGCAAGCTCTATGGGACACCAGGGGACCAGGTGAGTGTGCAGTCCACTGCCTTCCTAATTATGCATGTTGTCTGACTAGCAGTACTAGCAGTGTGTACACCAGTGGCAAGCATTCTCACTAACTACTTCATCCCCCAAAGTGTGTAGGTACATGTAATGAATAGGTTTCCTGCTGCTAAAGTGCATTAGTGCAAGCTTAAACTATCCAGGCATTGTTAACATGTCAGACATGCAGGTGATTTTTCCTTCCCCATGGTTGCACTACCTGTGTAATTCATTTCCCTTTGTGATGATGACATGTATATCCAAATGTGTGCTGCACAAATCTGGGGCATGTGTGTTAATGTACTTTTCACTTTGTCATCCTCACAGGTTGATGTCCACCAGAAGCAGGAGATCTGGCAGACCATCGCCCGGGCTGTTCGTTCGGTGGGGGTCTACAAGCGACGGATCCGCAACTGCCAGAATAGGTGGCAGGACCTTCGGAGCTGGACCCGGAGGATAGCTAGAGTCCAGTTGAAGCTGTCACCTCCACGCAGGAGGGGCGGACACCAGACCCTGACTCCCCACATGCTCCGGATACTGGCGGTGGTCTTCCCGGACCTGGATAGGCAGCTGAAGGCCAGACAGCAGCAGGAAGGGGGTAAGTCCATGCCTGATCTGTGTACTATGTCTGACATGCTAATAGCAGTCTTTTGGCCTGGTCACACTTCTACATTACATAGGTCTTGTAGTCCAATACTCATGTCCCTCAATTGTGTGATGCACCCTCGTCATCTGTTCCACAGGTGTGGCCCCTACAGTCTGTTGCTTGTGTCACTAGGGCACTGTGTCCCTGCAGTCAGCTATGCTTCAGCTACCGGTCAGCATCTGTTCCCGTGACTCTGTTGTGTGTTTCATGGGTGGGTCAATTGTTTACACAATGCCTGAGATCTGAAATGTGATCTGTGTGTGCCCTTGAGACGTGTTCCAATTGCTGGTCTGACTCGCAACATGTGGCTGGGATATTCCAAACAAACCCATGCAGCAGGGGACTCCAATTTTTGGGCCTCAGGAGTATGTATATCAAGTATGTCACACTTGCTTAGCCACCTGACTACTGTCCAGGGCCAAACACTGTTTCACGTAGACCTGGCCAGTCATGCCTCCTCAAGGGCATTTAGAAACACTGTAATCCCACTCCTGTGTATGAAATTGCAGGTTGTGCTAAGTGACATGTGCCCTCAGGTGTCTGCCTCTGTGTCATTAGGGTGTGACTTGTTGTTACGTACAACTGGGGTGTCCATGATTCAGAGGGTCAGCATGACATCTGAAATGTGACTGTGAGAGACAAGACCTGTGTGACATATAGGTGTGTGATCATCTGACAGCGCACAATGGTGTATGCAACTGTGTCCTTCATGCAGCTGGGTTACATGCATGGCAGACTGTGATGTGTTAATGTACAGGGATTTGTGTTTGCAGAGACTCGTATGTCTGATTCGCATGATGTGGGGTCTTCTGGGTCCTGGATATGTTGTTTGCATGGGATGGACAAGTGCGCTGGTCATCTGCAGAGTTAGCTTTACCTCTGAGCTAGGATTGTGAGTCAGTGCATATTGTTGTTGTCTGGATGCCCTGCCCCTGTGACAGGAGACAGTGTTAACTGACTTTCAGGGCATCCCAGTGCCATGGCATTTAACTTGCTATGAGTGATCCTGCATTGTGTTCAAGTGTGCACCATGCACCCCATTGTGGCATTGCCCATCAGGACATGAGAACATCATAGTGTGTGTTTCTGGCATGCATCACAAGCATGTGAAATGAGTCTCTGCCCATCCCTTCATCCGGACACCTGTACTGAGTAAGTAGCAAGAGATGTGCTGTGTGTATAGTGACATACTCCTACATGTTCACTTGCATGTACAACTAATGTGTGGGTGGTGCATGTTGGCACATTGGGGTGTTAGCATCCAACATGCAACAGACATATGTGTGAAAGTCAAGGAGGGATATGTGTGCCATGGTTGATGTTGAGAATGACAATTGTCTTATTCTAAACAGTGTTGGCACTTTGAGCTGTGTTCAGCTGATGATGCCAGGGCTTGCTTCCCTGTGATGTACTCACTGTGGTGTGTGCAGTCGGTGCAGGTGACTGATGTTGTTCTCTTACTTCCTATTCCTATCCAGATACATCCACAGCCACAGGAGGGGACAGCTCCACGGACCAGGAGGAGCCACAGAGCCTGACAGGGACAGAAGGAGAGGAGTCGGGTGGACTCAGTGGCACGGAGGGAGAGTGGAGCCACACAGAGGAGTCGTCAGCACCATCCCCCCCAGCTGAGGGCCACAGCATCTCTGAGGATGACTCCCTTGTGGAGGCGAGTGTCAGCAGCCACCAAACCCCAGCTAGTGATGCTGTCCCCGCCACCGCCACCACCACCACCACCACCACCCTCCCATCGGCTCCCATCCCAGAGGTCCCTGTGGGCTCCCGTGTTCGTGAATATGTCTCCTTTGTGTCAGGCACCGCAACCCCTGCCCCTGTGTCCCCTGCTGCCCTGAGTGAGGAGTTTGTGGACTTACTTAGACAGATCCATGTAGGGCAAACGTCGATGCTGAAGGTCCTCCATGCACACACAGGTCTGTTGACAGAACTGGTGTCATTCATGGAGGGCATTTCCTCGGGAATGTCTGCCCTACAGAGGACCAATCAGTCCGTGGCCTCCTCCCTGACAGCAGCAGTGTCCCTCCTCCAACAGTCCCGTACCCCTCCTACCCCTGCACCACCCACAATTCCTAGCAGCCTACCTGTCCCAAGCACACAAACACCCAAACCAAGGACTAGACGTGCACACAAGCAAGCGCAGGGGACTGATACCACACTCACAGGGGCTGGTTTGCAGACACACACACAGTCATCCACAACCACTCCACAGTCCTCCGAGACCTCTCCCTCCCAGTCCCCTTCCCTTGCATCACCTGCAACCCTATCTCCCCAGAAGCTCTTCCTCTGTGACCTTGGCCTCTTCCCCACCGACACAGCAGATCCTGATTACAAAGGGAAGAGGAAGTCCCCACACACAGAGAGGAGCGCCCCTCACACCCAGACACCCTCCCCCAGGCGCAGTCAGACAGAGACCCCCACCCGCAAGTCCCCCCGGCACCAGAAGAGCAAGACTCCCCCCGCCACCACGCAGCTCCAAGGCAAAGTCTCCGTCCTCCATCACCCAGGCCACCACTCCAGAGGTTCCCCCGCCACTCCCTGCCCCGGGATACCCCACCCACAGATACACCATCCCCAAAATACTAAGGCCATCCCCCCCTAGCACTTGCTCCTCCACACCTGGTCAGACGGTAAGTGCCACTGATGTGGGGACCGTGTCCCCCCCTCTGCCCTGCCGACCTCACCTGCCCCCCATTCCGCTCCCATGGATGTAGGCACTGCATTGGAGTCCACGACCACCCCGTCCATCTGACCTGCCCACTGGAGTTGTGCCGGTACCCACCCCATCTGACTTGTGCCCCACAGTTGTGACAGCATCCACCACTTCAGTCAGCTCCACTGCAGTTGCAAGTGTCTCGCCTGCATCCACCACCTCTTCACTGCCTCCTTCTGCTGCGCCCTGATCCTGTCCCTGCGGTGCCTGGCCTGTCCCCATGTATGCCCCTCCGAGGGGATGACCCCGGTCCTTAGCAGTGCAGGCAAGCAAGGTGTGACAGTTGTCACTCTACTTCACTCCTTGGCATTTGGACATGGACTGGCCATTGGACTTTTGTTTGAACAGACGTTTAACTTTTAATATGCTGAATAAAGCTTTTTTCTTTATCCCTGTGAACTAGATTTAGCTGTACATTATGTTGATGATGTTTAACATGCCCTTGCACCTGTGATGCTTGGTTTCCAATGTTGAATACTGATGTGTTGCTGTGAGGTACTCCCTGTGGTCCATGAGATATGTATCCTATTCTGGTGGGTATCCATGTCATCCTTTGCAGCTACCTGGGTGTGTCAGGATCAACTATTTGTGGACATCTCTGTGAACATTTCATTTGCATGGTCACATCTCTGGCTTGCACCCCTGCACATATGATGTGCTTCCCATTGTCCAATTTGTCACTTCCACAGACTTTGTGCTCATCAACACTGGACCTACAGGTGTGGGCATCATTGGAATAGGAGCAACTGGGTCCTCTGTGCAACTTGCTAGACATATGTTTTGGGTATGTGCAGATGACTTAGGGGAGACTCACATACCCAGGCTGTTGTGACCAGAGCCTTCATTGTGTTGTAACTGATGGCTGACTGGCCAAGTGTTCTGCAGACATGAGTGAGAATGCGGTGAATATGTTTGGCACAGCTGGGCTTCCACAGGAGTTGGGTCCCCTCAAGTAAGTGTGTTGTCCAGTGGCATGGCATGGGCCCATGGTGTTTGTTGTATGAGCATGTGTGTGTGTCCACATCCATGTTCATACACAGACTGTGTTCCCCTGATATGTTCCTGTTGCTGATGCTTGCTGAGTGGTACTGGGTTCATCCCACTACTTTTCCAATGGGCTACCAGATGTGTGGGTGCATGACACACTACTGTTAATTGGTGTATCATCATTGGGATTTGTCAGTTCTGTGTGGTGATGATGTTGTCAGACACAGATGGGACACAGTCAGGGTTCCCCAAGGCACCTGTTTATTTGCTAAATCATGTAGTTGTCCCTAGGTGGCACCTTTCAGTGATTGAGACATTTGTATGTGTGTGTGACTGCTCCCACTTGTCGGGTTCATGGCTGCGATGCTGGCAGGTGTCAGCATGTGTGTCTTGTGGTTCTCCTTGGCTTCTGCATTGTCCTGAGACTGTGGCAGAGATTCTGAAGGTTACATGAGCTTTGAGGTCATGGCCATGTACCGCATACTGTGCAGTATGTCTGTCATTCCCCAGGGTTGTAAACTGTCCTTGTGTGATGTGTCTGTGCACCTTAGTTCCTCCCAAAATTCCTGTGTTTGTCATGGGTGCATGTGCAATGTCACCTGTCCATGTGGGCTTCACAGATACACATTGTTGCAGTTCAGGGTGTGTGGTGTTGAGGGTGGACTGATGTAAATGTTTGCATGGATGGTCCCCTAGCTCCCGTTTGTCCATGGATGAGGGGCCATGCTGAGTGATTTGTGTTTGTGTATGTGTGATGTACGTTTGTGGCACAGGACACATGTCTGGGTTTCCCAGTTTGTACGACATCTGTCTTTGTCATCACAGTGGAGGTGTCATGCATGCTTGTGTCACCCCAATGTCTGGTCCCTGGGGGTAGTGCTGTTGTGTGTCAGTCTCTTGCTGTGTTAGTTGGTGTTCATTCCAGCTTGTGTCACATGTGTCTGTTGTGCTCCCTCTCATCTCCCAATGCCTGATTGCCCACTGAGGGTGTCCCAAAGATGGTTTACTTTTGTATGGCACTGTGTCCACATCTGTGTCACTGTGGTTCAGCCCTTCTCATGTGTTGTGTAGTTGCCTGGGGATACTGTGACACACACACACACATGCTGTGTCACATGTGCAGTGTGAGCTTGCCTGTTTGGGTTTGTGCATCTACACCAGTGCATTGGTATTGCTGTTGTGGGCCTTTGTCTGGATGTTGTTTCTGTGATTTTCCCTGCTGTCCCTGTGAGTCATATCACATCATTGTGCACATTCATCCTGGTTGTTAGGTGCCATTGCTGGCATGGAATGTGAGTTTGTGAGCTGACACCTACAGTCTACACATGTTGTTTTGATTAGTGTGTCTATTCCGAGATGTGTGCATGCTTGGTGATGGTCACTTCTGCTCTTGTGTCATTGTACACTGTATGCATTGTCAGCCCCCATGTGTGGTGCTTGTCTGCACATGGCCGAGAGTGTGTTATGTTTTCACAGCACTGTTAGCCTCACCACATCTCTGTGGGAATGGGACTCAACCACTAGTTTGCCCCAGAAGTGTTTAACGTGTTGGGAGCAGGGATCATACATGCTGTTTGTTATTTGCAGCTTTGACCATGATGACACTTACCTTTTGGTCACTGTGATGAGGGGGGGTTTATTCCCCATCACCACAATGCTCAACATCTGCTGCATTTTGGAAGCCCCCACTTAAATTCTGTTCTACACAGTGAGGGGGTGTTCTTTTTACATTGCCACAGTGCTATAGTGATGCTTGCCTTGTGTATGTCACACTCATGTGTTGGTCACACATGTGCTGTTACTTACATTGTATGTTCGAAGTAATAATCACTGTTGAAGGCATTTGTCACAGACTCCACCCTGTTGTCATGATGTTAGGGGTGATGTATTTTGCTGACATACCTGATGTTGGAGTATTCTGGATGTGTGGCGCATCACCCATCCTATGGCTGGGGGTGGCAGGGGTGATGGGCAACATAAGCCCTATGGCTGGGGGTGGCAGTAGTGATGGGCAACATAGTCCCTATGGGTGGGGGCGGCAGTGGTGATGGGCAACAGGTCCCCTATGGCTGGGGGTGGCAGAAGTGATGGGCAACATGAAACCTATGGCTGGGGGTGGCAGTAGTGATGGGCAACATAAGCCCTATGGCTGGGGGTGGCAGTAGTGATGGGCAACAGGTCCCCTATGGCTGGGGGTGGCAGTAGTGATGGGCAACATGAGCCCTATGGGTGTGGGTGGCAGTAGTGATGGGCAACATAAGCCCTATGGCTGGGGGTGGCAGTAGTGATGGGCAACATGAGCCCTATGGGTGTGGGTGGCAGTAGTGATGGGCAACATAAGTCCTATGGCTGGGGGGGGCAGTAGTGATGGGCAACATAGTACCTATGGGTGGGGTGGCAGTAGTGATGGGCAACAGGTCCCCTATGGCTGGGGGTGGCAGTAGTGATGGGCAACATAAGCCCTATGGCTGGGGGTGGAAGTAGTGATGGGCAACATGAGCCCTATGGGTGTGGGTGGCAGGGGTGATGGGCAACATGAGCTCTATGGCTGGGGGTGGCATTAGTGATAGGCAACATAAGCCCTATGGCTAGGGGTGGCAGCAGTGATGGGCAACATGAGCCCCATGGCTTGGGGTGGCAGAAGTGATGGGCAACATAAGCCCTATGGCTGGGGTGGCAGTAGTGATGGGCAACAGGTCCCCTATGGCTGGGGGTGGCAGTAGTGATGGGCAACATAAGCCCTATGGGTGGGGTGGCAGTAGTGATGGGCAACAGGTCCCCTATGGCTGGGGGTGGCAGTAGTGATGGGCAACAGGTCCCTTAGGCTGGGAGTGGCAGTAGTGAGGGGCAACATAAGCCCTATGGCTGGGGGTGGCAGTAGTGATGGCCAACATAAGCCCTATGGCCGGGGGTGGCAGTAGGGATGGGCAACAGGTCCCCTATGGGTGTGGGTGGCAGTAGTGATGGGCAACATAAGCCCTATGGCTGGGGGTGGCAGTAGTGATGGGAAACAGGTCCCCTATGGGTGTGGGTGGCAGTGGTGATGGGCAACATAAGCCCTATGGCTGGGGGTGGCAGTAGTGATGGGCAACATGAGCCCTATGGGTGTGGGTGGCAGGGGTGATGGGCAACATAAGCCCTATGGCTGGGGATGGCAGTAGTGATGGGAAACAAGAGCCCTATGGATGGGGGTGGCAGTAGTGATGGGCAACATAAGCCCTATGGCTGGGGGTGGCAGTAGTGATGGGCAACATGAGCCCTATGGATGGGGGTGGCAGTAGTGATGGGCAACATAAGCCCTATGGCTGGGGGTGGCAGTAGTGATGGGCAACAGAGTCCCTATGGGTAGGGCTGGCAGTAGTGATGGGCAACAGGTCCCCTATGGCTGGGGGTGGCAGTAGTGATGGGCAACATAAGCCCTATGGCTGGGGGTGGCAGTAGTGATGGGCAACATAAGCCCTATGGCTGGGGGTGGCAGTAGTGATGGGCAACAGGTCCCCTATGGGTGTGGGTGGCAGTAGTGATGGGCAACATAAGCCCTATGGCTGGGGGAAGCAGTAGTGATGGGCAACCGGTCCCCTATGGGTGGGGGTGTTAGTGGTGCTGGCCATGCAACCCCTATGGTGGGCTGTTGTTAGTGGCCAGGATGTGGATCCCCTGTGTGTGTGTGCCATTTTGCGGGTACGTGTCATTTATTTATGTGGTAGGTGTCTGACTTACCGCCTGCGCCGTCGGCGTCGGTTCCTGATCCGGTCATAGATGTAGAGTACTGGTATGACCTGCGCGATGGGATTCATGATGCGTTTGTGTCGTACACGCTGCTTGTTTCTCCGTCTCATACCCGCTGCAAGCTGGTCCGTCTCATAGCCGTGTATTGAGTTGTGGCGCGAATCGTAGCTGATATGCTTGTTTTCTGGATGCTGTGATGTCCCGTACGTGGCGACCCGTCCGGCGCATCGTACTTGTCATGCCGGAAACTGCTATGGATACTGCTTCCGGGCGACTCGGTTCAGCGTTAGGAGATACGGCTCGGACGGGGAATGGAGCTTGAATCACAGCCTTCGTGTCGGTCGTGTTTTTGGCAGTTATGCACATCGTACTTACTCTACAGGACGGACTGGCTACGGGTACGTGTCGGTCGCGCGGTAAGGCTACGGGCAGCTGTCCGACCCGGTATCGGAATCGGCCCCTAAGCATTCAGATGGGCTGCTGGCCTTATAATAGTTTTCAGTTTAATATATCTGCCTCCTACCTAAGGTATACTAAAACGATCATGGGCATGACATAATTTATTCTTGAGACTATTGATTTTCTATTTAATAGGAAGTATTTTTCACAACTGTGCGGTATTGTCAAGGACATATACTTTTCCCTGTCTAATTAATATTTTGAAAAGATCTACGCCTGTGGTTCAGATCTGGAGGATTACAGCAATGTCCAAATGTGGATGAGGTATATTGAAGATCTTTTCTTAGGGACCCATTAGGATGGCGGACGGACTGGAGTCCGTCCGCCATTCTGGTGTAAACTGGGACCGTTCGCCTTGCATGCGGTGGTCCCACACACCCAATCAGGATGCAACCGCCATCATGGCGGTCGGATCTTGATTTTTAACATTGCGTCGGGTGCTGCTGACAGCAGCGCCCGCCGCGATGTCAAAATGCCATGTTGTGCATTTCACAGCACTCCGTGGCAGGCACCACACGGTGCCTGCCACGTAGTGCTGGTGAAATGTAGGGGGTACCATGGGGGGAACGCCAGGGATTAACGCCTATTTAAACGCAGCTCTGAATAAGTTGCAAACCGCTCCATCAACCTCAGCAACTCCGGCAGGGCCTCACGTGACGACATTAGATAGTACAGCGCATCGTCAGCATAGAGCGAGACAAGGTGCTTGCTGTGCCCAGTTTGTATGCCCCAGCGGCCCAGATCCTGACTTGCCCATATTGCCATGGGCTCAATGGCCAGAGCAAACAGCAGAGGCGACAATGGGCTTCCCTGACGCGTGCCCCACCCCAGCAACCATTGCACCGACCTAGTTTGGCCCATTTGCACACACACTGCGGGATTTGTATATAGTATTTTGACCAATTTACAAAAATGTGGCCCAATCCCCAACTTTCAAAGTATTTCCATCAAGTATCCCCAATGCACCGTGTCTAACGCCTTTTCAAGGTCGATAGACACCAACGCCATCTCCTCAGGGGCCCCCTGTGTCTCATGCAGCACATGCGCCAATCGTCGCACGTTAATTGACGCATCCTTAGCCTGGCATTGGGCACTAGGAAGATGCAGGATGCCATGGCTCCTAGCAGAGAAGAGATTTGCCTTGCCGACGACAGATTGTTGGTTATAATCTGCCTGCCTTTTAGCATAATGGATGACTGTCTTTCCTCCGAAGGAAACACTTTTCCTACTACGGAGTCTATAGTTGCGCCCAGGTAGTGGATCCTCTGCGTTGGTGTAAAATTGGACTTTTTGGCATTCACTCTGAGACCCAACTTGCAACATAAGTTCAGGCATAGCGACAGCTGTGACCGCACATTCTGTGGTGATGAGCCCTTTATTAGCCAGTCGTCTAGGTAGGGATAGACGAAGACTCCTGCGCGCCTCAGAGCAGCCGCTACTACTGCCACGCATTTTGTGAATACTCGAGGAGCTGACTTCAGGCCAAATGGGAGGACTTTGAACTGATAGTGAGAGTTGCCTACCACAAACCTGAGAAATTTTCGATGATTCCTCAGGATGGGAATATGGAAATATGCATCCTGAAGGTCCAATGAACACATCCAATCGCCCATCCGGAGAAGAGGATATATTTGGTGGAGCGCCAGCATGCGAAATTTTTCCTTTCTTATGTGTTTGTTCAGTATCCGTAGGTCTAAAATGGGTCTGAACTCTACCTTCACATTCCTCTTTTGGATGAGAAAGTATCTGGAGTAAACTCCCTTTCCTCTTTGGTTTAAGGGCACTTTCTCTATTGCAGATTTGAGTAGAAGCTTGGGTGTGGCTTATTAGATTGAGGAGGCCATAAAATTATGGTTCTCTGGTTCTTTGAGATTTTAACATTTTGTATTTTGTTGCAACAATTTTTAAAGATAAAATATTCTGTTTATATTTCTTTTTATTCTGTAAACTGTCTTTTTATGATGAAATATCGATAAATAAAGACTTTTTGAATTGAGTAGAAGCGTCGCTACCTCTTCTCTGAGCTGCTTTAGATGCTGGGATGAATTGACAGGAGGAATCGATGGGGGGTGACTTCTGAAACGAAGCGAGTACCCATGACGCAGTATATTCAGTACCCACTTGTCCTTTGTGATGGACTGCCACTCTGGAAGATGATGTGCAACACTTCCTCCCACCGGAGCGGTGGACAGCATCGGAGGAAGCGGCTTCTCATTGCTTCCCCGGAGCTTTGTTTCCAGCATTAGACTGCCTGTTGTTACCCCGTCCCCTGGATGGCTTGCGGGACTGGTATTGCTGTTTCTTTTGACCTTGCTGGTCCTGGTTCTTTTGCCAATGAGGGGTTTGAACCCTCTGTTGGTAACTGCGCCTGTCATTTCCCTTGCGGCGTCGAAACTCTTTTCTCTTTTCAAGCCCTGCAGCTTTCATGGTCTCCAGCTCTGCCTTCATACGGGCCATTTCTTCGTCTGCATGGGACCCAAAAAGAGAACTACCGGAGAAAGGCAGATTTAAAATTCTTGCCTGTGCTTCCGGTTTCAGGGCCGTCAATCTAAGCCAGGATGATCTTCTGGCTGTGACTCCATGTGCATATTCATGCGCTGCCAGTGTTGCCCCGTCCGCCGCTGCACTTATGATCTGGTTAGAAACCAGACTCCCCTCATGCAAAATCTCTTCAAAGTCCCGTCTGTCCTCTGATGGAACTTTGTCAATGAACCTCTGCAGAGAGTCCCATAATGACCTATCATAGCGCCCCAGAAGCGCCGAGGCACTCGCCACCTTTAAGCTTGAGGATGCTGAGCCGCAAACTTTCCTCCCCCAGGAGTCTTGTGTCTTACTGTCCTTATCTGGTGGTACCGTTGAAGACCCAGCCACTGCATGTGTTTTCCTGGCAGCGGCGGTGATGACAGAGTCCGGTGGAGGATCTGATTTAAGGAATAAAGGATCCTCCGGAGCTGGACGGTACTTTTTTAGAATTCTCGCCGGCGCCGTTTTGGTGGTTGCTGGTGTGAGAAAGATATCCATTACCGGTTGTAACAAACCGGGGACTAATGGCAATAACGGGCGTGACACTGTGCGTTCATGAAGAGTTTCAAAGATTATGGATGAAGTGGTCTCCTGAACCGGCATAGGGATATTTAATTTTGTAGCTCCTCTACACAACACTTCCTGAAACGTAGAAATATCATCTACCGGAGATACCCGAGAGGGTGGCGTCTCCGAGAGTGTCGGTGAATAATCCCTTTTGGATGATCTGGAAGAAGGGGAGGTAGAAGGGGTTCTACGGCGCCTTTTCTCTGATCTGGTCGACTCTCTTCTGCGGGAGGGAGACCTAGATCGCCTTCTTGGTGCTCGAGAGTGACTTCGGGATTCTCTTTCTCGAGATCTTGGTCTGATCGGTGTCGCTGGGAATACCACGCCCCTTATTCTTGTTAGCGATGCCTTTATTGCGTCTGGCATAGCAGGGTCCTGAGGCATCTCCCTTACGGGACTTTGAGGTACCGCATTGTCCTCCTCCTGCGAACTTTCTCTTGCAGGTATTGGAGATTGATGCACAAGCTCTGGTGATTCGGATCTTGAACCTGAGCCCTCTGATCCTGAAGGCGAGATAGATATGAGACGCGGTGACTCAGGAGTTGTATATATCAGTCTATGAGGAGATTTTCGCCTTGAGACTGGTCGAATCGTGAGGCGAACATGTGACACCTCCTGCGTACCCTCAACAGAGGGCTGCCTCGACGGTGATAGGCCTATCACCGGAGATCTTTGACTCGAATCTTCGAGGCTCCGAGCTTCTTGTCTCGACGTCGAGATTATCTTCGACGGAGGCTTCATGTACCTCACCAAAGCTTTGGAGACCTGTGAGGACGGAGGCACCTGCCTCGACGTCGACTCCGACGGAGGCACCTGCCTCGACGTCGACTCCGACGGAGGCCTCTGCCTCGACGTCGACTCCGACGGAGGCCTCTGCCTCGACGTCGACTCCGACGGAGGCTCCTGCCTCGACGTCGGCCCTGACGGAGGCGTCTGCCTCGACGTCACTCCTGACGGAGACTTCTGTCTCGACGTCGAATGCTCCGACGACGTCGAAAGCCTCTTCGCCGTCGAACGATGTTTCCTCGACGGCGATCTTGATCTTGACGGCGATCTTGGTCTCGACGTCGACTGTGGTGGAGATCGCCTACGTACTTCTCGCGACGTCGAATGATGTCTCGCCGACCTCGACGTCGAACGATGTCTTTCTTTCGACGACGAACGATATCTCTGTGCAGACGTCGATCGATCTTCTCTTGACGTCGACAGATGCTTTTTCGACGTTGAACTGTGGCGCCGAGTCCTCGACGCCGAGCTTTTAGACGCCGTCGACGTCGAACGCATCCGCTTCGACGCTGAATCTAAAGTCGACGACGATTTTCTCTTTGCAGCATGACTTCCCCTTGACTCCTCACCTCTCCGCGACGATCCTGCCGCTGGAGTCTTCGACGCCGAGCCCGACGTCGATGGGGAGCAAACAGGGACCAACTGCTTCGACGTCGACCGTTCTGCTAGGCCATACAGCCTAATCCTCTCCCTCTCCTTTAAAGTCCTTTTGGAAAGGTCTTCACAATGATGGCATGTTGCTGGAGAGTGAGAGTCCGGCAGACAGATAATACACACCTCATGTGTGTCTGAAGCAGCCTTCTTTTTTCCACAAGATGGACATGGAACAAATAAAGAAGGCATTTTTCTGACAAAACAGCAAAAAATCAGTCAGAAAAACACAGGATACTAACTTCCTCACAGATGTTATAAGAAGAAGTCCAAAAAATCTTAAAGTTGTAATAATTCTTGACTAAAGAGTCAAAAAAGAAGAGAGCTGAATTCCAGGGTCCTGACTGAAGGAGCCGGAAAGAACAACTGACCTAACTGTCACCCCTGAGGCATGATGGGATATGAAAGTCAGGGCTGCCTTAAAGGCACGGTGCCAGTTTTTACCTGTACAGGGCTTTTTAGTCTCTATGGTATTATATTGCAATGCAGCCTGCAGGCTGGCAATGTGTTGTACATCTGTGTTTTTCCACAGTTTGTTCTCTTTATTTTTTGCTTTCTCATGAGTGTTTACCTCATTAAAAAAAAAAAGAAAAAAAAAAGAGATTTAGGTGTATTGTTATACCTATATATATATATATATATATATATATATATATATATATATATATATATATATATATATATATATATATATATATATATATATATATATATATATATATATATATATGTGTGTTATTGGATGTGTATATTTACATTGCCTAGCCTTTTATGGGAGCTGCATTTGCTTGGAAAAAATGATATATGTTTATACATATACAGAGCTGTATATATGTATGTTTTTACATATATAATTTTATTATTTCCGGGGTCCCCGCACATGGGCGGGAATATTCAGTGCTTATGACTATTGATGAGGATCCCCTGGAAGAGAAAAGTCGTTTCGCAGGCAGGATCCTCAGCAGCCCCACACAAACAGCCCCGGACACTCCGCACTCATACGGCCCGATTCATGCGGCCATCAGCCGCAACCAGTGACAGTTGATCAGCCAGGGGACACAAGGGGGGGCTCCACACGCAGGGGCCGCACTCCTCCTATGTTAAATCATTCCCGCAAGGCTCCAGATACAGCGGTTCGTCCAACGTAGGCTGGACCGGCACTACGCACATTTGCGTTCTGCGCTGCGCCAAGTCCCAGCTTGCCTAAAGTCGTTCAATCAGCCGGGGGGAGGGGGGGCGTTAGGGGGGTTAACCATATGCCTTTTCCAACGCTGAAAGTAATGTTTACAGCAGGAGATCAAGGATAAATCCAGGATATACGGGCGGACGGACGGACAGGGAGCTGAGAAGGCTCACATCCTGAAGGCCATGTTGCTAGGCCATGCCCCCTCAGTCTTCACTACTTAGCACTTTATGGCTTGTCATACAACAAGCATTGGCATAGTTAATAGGTCTCGCTTTTGGGACCTTATAAGTATTTAGTTTTGCAGCACAATATCCTTGGTGCAACAACATCAGCTGTTGCACGGCTAAACCTTGTACCTTATAAGTGTTTAGCCATGCAACAGTTGAGGTTTTTGCACCAAGGATATTGTGCTGGATAACTAAACACTTAATGTCCCAAAGGCGAGACCTATTGGCTATGCCAATGCTTGTTTAGCAATGTTGTGCAGAATGGATAAAGAGGAACCCCCCATTAAAAAAAGAGATGTTATTATGCAGTCGCAGCAGCTGTGTCATTTTGTAGGTAAAAGCACAACACATGAACGCACCTACAGAGTGTGTGTGAAGTTTTCTTTTTTTTTTTATTTACTGATCCTAGTTGTACTGGTAAATAAAGAAAAATAAAGCAGTGCCAAAGCTTTTTTTTTTTTTAAGGCGGTTGGAGGGAAATAACGAAAGCAGGGCTCAGAAGCAACACGGAGAGTACTGGTGCGGGAAAGATTACAGAGGATGGGGTCAGAAGCAACACGGATGGCGGCTGGACAAGCAGGGCGAGAGAGAGCAACGTGGAGCACGTGAGAACAGAAGCACACGGGATAAAGAGAGCAACGTGGAACGGGTAGAAGCACACAGGGAAAAAACTACAGTACAGTACTACTACAGTAGTTCTAGGCCCTAAACTGGCATGCCAAGCAGAGCGAACATGCAGGACTTACTCACAAACATATTGTGACTATTCACTGCAGTGTTTCGGTACGCCAAGAGACAGCAGTGAAGGTGTTCAGATTAGGCACTGCCACACTCGCGAATGCCTTACCGTGCATAGCAGAAGTCAAAAGTGCTTCGGCACTGCACACTGCCACCACCACGCCACCAGTGCTGGAGGCCTGAAAGGGAGCAAAGGGGTCCTAGTATCATACCACAGTCAAGCTAAAAGCACCAGTGAAGGTCTTACTGTAAATAGCAGGAGTCAATGCTGCTTCAGCACTGCACACCACGCACTACCCCCACCACGCCACCAGTGCTGGAAGCCTGGCAGGGAGCAAGGGGTCCTTGTATCATAATAAAAGCACCAATGAATGACTTACCATGCGTAGCAGGAATCAATGGGGCTTCGGCACTACACACCAAAGAGAGAGAATGCATGTGTGCGTGAGTGCTTATGTGTGTGCGCGAGAGAGAGAGGGAGAGAAAGAGCGTGGGTGTGTGTGATTGAGAGAGGGAATGAGCGTGCATGTGTGCGTGCATGCGTGTGAGAGAGCGAGAGCGCGCATGTGTCCATGCATGGGTGTGTATGAGAGAAAGAGAGAGAGAGAGCGCATGTATTTGTGCGTGTGTGTGTGAGCGAGATAATGTGCATGTGTGCGTGCGAGAGAGAGAAAGACAGAGGGAGAGCGTGCATGTGTGCGTGTGTGTGTGTGTGAGAGAGGGGGAGAGAGAAAGAGAGCAGAGAGCCTGAATGTGTGAGTATGCGTGTGTGTGTGCGAGAGAGCGTGCATGTGTGCCTGTGTGTGTGTGAGAAAGAGAGAGAGAGTGTGCATGTGTGCGTGCCTGTGTGTGTGTGTGAGAGAGAGGGGGAGAGGGAGAGAGAGAGAGAGCGTGCATGTGTGCGTGCATGCATGTGTGAGAGAGGGAGAGAGAGAGCTTGTGTGCGTGAAAGAGAGAGAGAGGTGTAGGGAGAGCGGGTATATCCAATCAATGAGAGGAAAGGCGCCCTGCGGCACCGGTTCTCATGCAATCTTTTAGTGTTTTTTGGTATATCAAATGCTGTGTTTTTCAGACCACTGTAATATACAGACGAGGGACAAGCGGGGAGCGTGGAGTAGAGCAAGAAAAGGTGTGAGGGAACGCACACACACCACCCTAGCCTTTCACAACCACACCCACTGCTGACTCCGCAGAAACAAATCCACATTTTGAAAAGCAACATTCCCAATAAATGTCAATTTCGGTATATCCGGTCTGCGACTTAAATAACATAGTCATTTTTGCATTTGTTTGATGTATACTTTTTCTGTATTTCGTATACTGCTTAGATGTTCAAACTTTAAAAATTGTTTAGGCCGAGGTCCGTGGTTCCAGTAGTGAGTGATTCAGTGGGGGTCCCCAGAAGTCAAAATGTGAAGAACCGATCTAGTCCATCTCTCTACATGAAGCCTACGCTGCCAAATTCTGCTCTACAGCTAATCATCCCTTATACACATGCAATACATAACCAATAGTAATAGAACCAAACTGCAAAATACCAGAAACGTCTACAGTGCTCAAAGCCTAAGCTTGGCCACTGAAATATGAATATGCTTGTGAAGAGTCTTGCATATCGAGGAACAATTTAATAAAACCTGCAAAACATATGTAAGAGATTCCTTCCATGCAATGTGATACTCTCCCTGGATTGAGAGGAACTGCAAGATTGTAATATTAAATATTGAATGTACCACGTGACATGAGCTAATGACCAATGCAGACACTGCCCTCTCTGACCACAACCACATCTACTTTCAATATTTTTGCAATGCTTTACATTATTCTGCCACGGCTTAGTGTTCTTAATGCAGCACCTAAATGCCCTTAGACAATTCACAAATCCACTGTAACAATAAATATGACTGTACACTGTATATGCACACACACACACAGTCTGATAATGTGAAAATACAAATTGACACAAACATCTTGAACTATTTTCATTCAAATAAGAGACTAGACGTCATCCAGCACTCCGTAGTCTGATAAGCAAGAGGAAGTGTCAACATTGATTTCTAGTAACACTCAGCTAGTCAAAGTCCACACAACCCATGCAGTCAATGTAACAAAAGCAGAAATCTGAGCATTATCGTTTAACGTGAGCTCACGTGATTTCAGCCATCCTTTTATTGCCGCAACTTAAATTAACAATTGAACTTGCCAACAGTTTATAAGTTCATATCATGGTATGGCACACATTTGAGTGCATAGTTTGATTCAATGAAGATATCCTTAATCAAAAGTCCACAAATGCAGACATAAAAAAAAAGCAAGAGAGAGTATAAAGGGAGTGGTGTGCGAGCGGCCGTTGCGCAATGCAAAAGTGATCGCGATCAAGCGCGCGGCTAGCGATGCACTTAATGAGCATGAGGAATGCCATATGGCGCCTCTGCTCAAGCGCGCGCCCATGCACATGCACTGCAAGCTGTAGCCGGCGGTAGCATTTTTTGAAGCCCTTACTTAAAGTCTCGCCAGAGCAGCGCAAGCGCTGGGTCAGGCGAGACCTAAAAATGACTCTTAAAAAGAAATTTGGCTGCTGTCACTTACATATGCAGTATTTGTTTTGAATAAGTCAATTAACAATGTCTATTTACCTCTTAATTGTAGATTCTCCTTCTATGCATTACTTTTCAGAATCAACTTTTTAGTAAGATGGACTAAGCTGGCCCGATCTACGATTTTTACGTACAAAGCTAAACCTATTTGCTGTGTGTCTTTCCATAGAAAAGTAGGTGAACAACCACAACTCATAGGTTTGTGGTAATTCACATACCCTTTGCAGATAGTTTGCTGCCCTACAAACAGTCACAAGTTTACACCCATCAAAGTCAGGAGTAGGAGTTTCCAGGATACCCGTGGAGAGGCAACATTACAATATTTATTGGAGATATAGGACAAGGGGTTCCTCCATTATGAAATGTTACCAGTGGAGGTACAACGTTACCTGTGAAAATACACATGTGGGTCAATTTTCTGTACCCTTAAACTTCCAACTGGTAGAAAGTATGTGTGGAGCCATCATGGAAAACTACAACAGTCACAGTTTTAGAAGTCCTCTAGAAATTATTTGCGAATGCTACAAAAGGTGTGAGTTTGTGCTAAAAGCAGGCAAAATCCTATTGGAGTGAATTTCAGTTTATTTGTCTACCTCATGTGAAATGGCAGATTGTTCCTAATTGTTGTGCGGACGGTCCTGTTAGGCGGTGGCTCTCAGTGGTTGTTGCCTCATTTTATCTTCCAGGAAACAACAGTGTCAGAAAGCACAATTAAAGAAACACAACACATCCAATATGTTAAAAGTCCATCTTAAGGTTGTAGTATTGTTGTATGGTTTTGCTGATCATTTCTCACAAATATACAAAAGCTTCAGTCAAAAACTCTGGGTGATGCTTCCAACAATAAAGTTCGTACCATGTACTGCTTCTATGTCAGCATGCTCATGTCAAAAATAAATATATAAATTATAAATTATTATATAAATTATCGTTGACATATTGATAGAGTACAAGTTTGCGGTCAGGAATCCGTGTTTGCATATTATCAACCAGCAAGAACAATATCTACCTCCTAGCTTACTCAAACAAAAACAAAATGAATGACACTTACTTTGGGAAGACTATCGTTTACGTTCCACAGATGTGCTGCATTTCCATAGGAAGCAGCTATAATGTGTTGCCCCTAAAGGAAGGGAAAGCATATTCACTTAAGTTTAGTTAAGTTTTGATACTTGTGGAAAAGCACTGATAGAAATGCAAAACATGGTTCCATCAACAAAGCCAACAAAATAAAACAGCTTATTGTAAAAGGTTTCCACCTAAAAATCAGTACTTGTAAATACTGTGTTGAAAACTTGAATTGCTGCAGACTATAAATAACAATTCTGACGCTCAAGTACAGAGTTGATCTGTTGACTTTCAGAGGACAGCGCTTACAAAGCACCTATGCAAAGCCCATACCATTTTGATTCGGAAATCTGGAGAATACAGAAGCCACGAGGCTCCACTGTAATGTAAAAAAAAAAAATAATAATAATAAGGCTGCATAGTGTCAGTGGCATGCAAAGTAATTTAGTAAGAACGTAAAAAACGTAAACTGCCAGAAAAGAGAGTATCTTCATATTCTATGAAGAACGCAAACGCGTGCGGTAAAAATGAGAAAGTAAACACCCTGCATGTTAAAACCATCTGATAAGTGAAGATTGTAGATGTTCCTTCTTTACTTCAATTTTTTAAAGTTCTATTTTTACAGGATTAAACCCTTATGAAAAAGCTTTCATGAACTTTAATGAAAAAAATATCATTATGAAGAAACCACTAAAATGAAAAATACGGAATAATACATTAGATTTTTTAAGTTAGTATCCCATAAATAAAAATACCCCAAAAATACCATTAAGCACTTTTAATATTGAGGTTTCAGTAAAAAAGCAATGCAACATGAAAGCTAAGGATGTTTAAAGGGTGAGAGATACTTGTAAGGCCATGATTATAGTCGGCGGTGGTATTCTTAACCCCTTTGATGCTCATGACGGAGCGGTTCCGTCATGAGCCACGGTGGGCGTGTGCTCATGATGGAACCGCTCCGCCATGGCACCCACCCATGGGGGAAGCGCTGGAGCTCCCCCCAAACGCAAACCATCTAGCCCCCACAAAGGGGGATGGCAGCGGTAACTCTGAAGAAACCACTGCAAGCCAACCAAGCAAAACAGCACACTGGCAGACGGGCAGACCAAACTCCTGCAGCTTCCTTGGTTCTTCTGCTTGGCAAAGGTGTGTCTTGTTTTCCCAGAAGTGATCTAAAGTCTTGCGGTCTGGGCCCCAATATTTTTCAGGAGTCCCACTGACTATGCAATTGAGTTCAATTGCAATTAATTATATGTAAATGCATTGTATGATGAACTCCTGTACATCTTTAATGGAGCCGTACTTCCTGGATCTTCACTATACAGGTACAGGTTTAGGGTTAAATATAAGGCCAGGATTTAGAATTACAGAACGTTTTAGTATTTGGGTTACGGTTAATATGAGTAATGTTTGTTAAAATGCATCGTCTTCAGAAACGAATGAATTCTAGGAGTTTTGTTATTATGATCCAACTACTGTTAAGTGAATACTATGTGTTTGAAGATTCTTTCAAGTGGGTTATTTATTAAGGTATTTCTTGATGAAGCATATATTGAAACCATTCTATCTCCAAATATCTAATCCTTGGTAATATCTTCAAGGAAGTAAAGTCTTCTGAAATGAATGAACTCGTGATGTAGCCAGATTATCATTATAGTCCTTACTGCTTTAGGCTGCAGAACCAATGAGTAGTGAAATGTCCATTACACTCCCAGAGAATTCCCTCTATACTATGTTTACTACTTCTCCATTGACCTGCAAAAAATCTGTATGAAAATAAACCATATGTACATTTATATATATATATATATATATTCACTGAAAAAACCATAGGTTTCACACACGTTATAGTTAGGAATTAGCATTTAAAAAACCTTGCAAATTCACTGAAAAAACCATAGGTTTCACACATGTTATAGTTAGCGGAAATTTTACTGATAAAAAACCAATGAAATTGCCCCGTTATAGTTAGTGCTGGCAACTATAACTCACGCGACCGCAATCCTCTGCTGATGCTAATACTGTATTTAGACACTTATTTGCCCATGTCTTCTTCCATACATTTTTAGCTATACATATATTACAAATATTTTTTTTTCATAAAGACACATATGTCATCAGCAGAAGATTGCGGTCGCGTGAGTTATAGTTGCCAGCACTAACTATAACGGGGCAATTTCATTGGTTTTTTATCAGTAAAATTTCCGCTAACTATAACATGTGTGAAACCTATGGTTTTTTCAGTGAATTTGCAAGGTTTTTTAAATGCTAATTCCTAACTATAACGTGTGTGAAACCTATGGTTTTTTCAGTGAATTTGTACGGTTTTTTAAATGCTAAGTGACTTTACGCCATTCGTGGCGTGCGCGCCCACTTAACGCAGTTCGTTCCGTGCGCGCACGGTGCGCTTCGCGCACCGTGCGCGCACAGTGAGCACGCGGTGCGCTTCGCGCACCGCGCACCCACTTTACGCAGTTAGTGCCGTGCCCATGTTACGCTAGATGGGCCATGTACGCACGATGCGCTTCGCGCACAGTGCGCACATGGAGGACATATTATGCGCTTCCTTGTGATAGGTAATCTGTTGAAATTTTTTGGGAAATTTCTGTGCTCTGATAAGCCATGCACAAATGGTGGCCTTCGGCCACCATTTGCACAAGGGGTGGAGAAAGTGTGGATAGTGTTTTTTTTATTTTTAATTTTTTACCGTACGCTTACGGTAAGCGTACGGTAAGCGTACCCCGCGAAATTGCCGAAAAAAAAATAATGCCGTTTTTGCTCTTGGGGGATGTTTGGGGACTCCCTCAACATGACTATGTGAGAGGGAGTTGTCAAAACATCCCCGTAACATGTTTTTGGCCATCATGTTTGATACATAACACTCAGTGCGGTAGACAAAATGGCGGACGCCGCTTCCTGGTTTCTGCCGATTCGAATGTTTACTAAGATCTAAGAGCCAATCAGAATCGCGCTCGCGCACGCCACCGTACGCTTACCGTAAGCGTACGGTAAGCGTACCGTAAGCGGGCTCAGATATATATATTGATTTAAAGGCTATTTTCTCAGAATCTACTGAACAGATTTACACCAAACCTACAAAAGGCACTTCCTTGACCTAGGGACTACCTCTCTGCCAAATTTCTAGTAATTCTGTTCAGCCGTTCGGGCTGTAGCTCGTTCTAAAGGTCCTATGGAAAAATGCATGGGAAAAACGCGTTTTGGGACCCCCCTTTTATCTCAGCCCCCGCTTGACGAATCCCCCCGAGACTTTCAGGGTAGGAGCAGAGCGTAGCGCCCCACCTATTTTGAGAAATTCGCGAGGATTCGTCGACCGGCGCCAAAGTTATTCAAAATAGAATGTTGAGGTTTTCCTATGGAAACGTGGTCCTAACTATAACTACCTACTGGCGACCGCCAGTAGGTAATATATATATATATATATATATATATATATATATATATATATATATATATATTTATATTCTATTACCTCTACCAAATTTAAACCTCGATCGATTTTTTTACCCCAACCTCCCCCACGACAACATCGACACTTTTCAGGAGGTTGTCACCCAAACCCTATTGAAACTGAAACACAAAACGAACAATCATATTCAGTCTAACCTTTCTAGAAAACAAAAAGATCTCCTGACAACACTTGCTAACGATACTAACATTGTCATTCGCCCAGCGGATAAAGGTGGCAACATTGTCCTCTGGGAAAGAGACCAATATATATTGGAGGCGGAAAGACAATTGAATGACCAGCACTTCTATATGAAGGCCAATATGGAAATGTATAATGCTAGTATCTGTAACATTTTCCCTTCCCATGTAAAAGACACCACCGACTTTTTAGTCAAACTTCGACATATCACCTGGGAACCTAATGATCTTATGATAACGCTAGACGTTAATTCGCTCTATACTATCATAGATTAAACTGATGGTGTAAAGTCGTGTCATCATTTTTTGAAGACCAGACCCATTCAATACCTTGAACATACCAATATGTTGCTGGAGATGATGTCACTCTGTCTTACCAGCAATATTTTTATGTTTAATGGTACACTGTACAAACAAATCAGAGGTACGGCAATGGGGACATGCTTTGCCCCTAGCTTTGCCAATCTCTTCTTGGGAAAATGGGAGGAGGACATCAAGCAAGATACCACACTTCATCAATATCTCTCCAAGGTCAAATTATGGCTTCGATATATTGATGATCTTTTTCTCATTTGGTCTGATACTGAAGAACAAGCTGTCGAATTTATTCAAAAACTTAATAACAATAACATGAATATTGTTTTGACAAGCAATATGAGTAGACATTCTGTTGAGTTTTTGGACCTTCTTATAACACCTCAGGTCAACACACTGCAAACCAGTTTATTTCGCAAAACAACTGCTGGTAACACTCTTCTTCATGCTCTCAGCAGCCACCCAGACACTCTCAAGTGGAGTATCCCTTTTGGTGAGCTGCTCAGAGCACGAAGAAATTGTAGTACTGTTGCCGCATTTGCAAAAGAAAAGGAAACCATGATTCAAAGATTCAGAGACAGGGGTTACCCTGAATGGGTAATCCAAAGAGCCATCAAAAGAGTAGATCAAATTGACCGTACTCAGATATTGGACCCCCAGACACAAACAAGTTCCAACAAAAATGATAACATCCAAGAAACAGGTAGAATAATTCTTACCTACAATACAAATTCCAATGAAATACACAAAATACTGGCCGATAAATGGGACATTTTGACCAGCGATTCCATCATTGGCAAAACAATGGAGCGTAGACCTAGAATAACCTATAGAAAAGGTCGCAACATCAGAGATATCTTAATACACAACGATATAACATCGAGTAAACCCTCAAGTGAACATAATCTCAAAGGTTCTTCCCTTGCGGGCATTGTAAAGCCTGTCGTAACAGCGGCATGAAAAAAACTGTATCAATCCCTGGTTATAGGTCTCCTAAGAGTATTAACCAATTTTTAACTTGCAGCTCTACATACTGTGTATATGTCTTGGTATGTCCGTGTCAAATGTGGTATGTGGGAAGTACAACATTCATGGCTAAGAAACGTGTGTTAGAACACATGCGAGCCATAAACAAAAAAGATACCCATTACCCCATTGCCAGACATTTTGAATTGTTCCACCTGTCAAATAGCTCGTTACTCAGCTATTTTGTGATTGAACAAGTACATACTGGTCCAAGGGGAGGTAATAGAACTCTGATGTTACGGAAAAGAGAATCCAGATGGATCATTGAACTGGAAACTAAGTATCCTAAGGGGCACAATCTTGATGAAGAACTGAATACCCATTTACGGGATAATTAGTCCTGATACAGTATTATAGTTGTCTGTGTATATAGCTGCTTGCATTCATACTGATGTCTTTTTATTATGAAGTACTTACTATGCTGTAATAGTATGTGCCTATATTTTAATATGTGATTTTACACACTTTTTTCTTTTGTTATTTGATATTCTTTATACAGGAAGAAAGGCAGGGTTATTCCAGTTGCGGACTGTTTCATCCGTTCCGACTACCCTACCCTTTTCTTCCGTGTCCTATGGGTTCTTCCCCAGATAAGATTATTATATTTTTTCTTATTTCAAATCGTTGTGATGTGCACTATATTAATCTTTTCTTCCTCGCATTTCAAGAATCTTTAAAAAAATGCCAGAATAATGCACTGCTATTATTTGTTTAGATCATGGTCCAATCTTCTAGATATAGCATTTCGCTGTAATATAGTAATATGTCAGGCACATCCTGAGTCCTTTAGAAATAGATTTCATTTAGTGGATGATCAGTCAAATATAATAGGGGCACTATGCCGCCAGTATATTTATGAAAAGAATAAATTGTGAAATGACTGATACATCCTAGCTCAATATGCAAGTTTGCCGCCTGACAATATGTGATTTGGTTGTCTATTATGAACACTTGAGCACTATTTGCCGTTTATAGATATTATTGCCTATAGATTACATCAATTCGCCTATATTACGATTGCTGCAATATGACTATAGACTATGGACAATGTGTCTAAATAACGAAATTTAGATATATACATGTTTTACATCTATTTTTTGTATTTCCATGTTCAAACCAACTGATTAATTCAGTATAACATATAAAGCAATGTTAGTTTTTTGACATTTAGACATGGCCGCCACATTTGCCGGTCATTACCATTTGACAAACAGTAGTCTTTCTTTTATGTTTGTACCTATAAAGATTCCTCTGAAATGTACACGACTTTGTGTGAGCAAGACAGCTTGTCTGTCGAAACGCGTTACCGTGGTGAATAAATCTTGGTTTTTCCCTGAGTGCGAGTCCTTCTTCGAAGAAGACTGCTGTGCGTGTTATATATATATATATATATATATACATACACACATTTTGTACAACTAAATGATTGTCGCACTCCAAAGCTATTAAATTCAAAACCAAACAACCTTGTGGACTTAATGCTGAAAAAGACCTCCATGTACATCTGAAAAGAGTACCAGATATGGTGAATACAAAATCAACCATCTCCCCAAAAACGGGTAACAAAAACAAATGCAAAAGCAAAACAATCAGATTCAACTTGGGTACTGAAAAACGCCACTAAGGCAGAAGGAATGCAGAAATAATGAGACTAAGCCACTTAGGCGAAACTGATCTCTGAAAAATTACGAATACTGTGGAACCCAACATCATTGAACTATTCAAATGATGGGTCAATGATTGATTAAGTAATCAATGAACCACTAATAAGACATTCAGTCACTTAGACTGCACAGACATTACAAGAAACTAACAATTTCAAAAACCCAAGTATGTGTCAATGAAGGAATTAATAATGTCATAATAAGGCACAAAAATGGAAAACAAACATTGTAAATATATTGTAAATAATTGTATATTTCTGAATGCATTAAATCCCACAATGCCTCATTATGGGCAAATGTGGAGAACTTTATAAATTGCAATGGTAGACAGACTTTCCCAACCGTGAACAACCCCTTGTGGTGAAACAAGTTGGTGGTAGTGGCGGTGAATAAAACCCTGAAATCAATAGTTTTGGAGCGCGACAATCATTTTGTTCTACAAAATTCACTGTTGGGCTGGATTCCGCACTCTTTATGTCTGCACCGGATGGCAGAGCACGCTGTCAAGAGGAATCAAATTGCTGAACTATATATGTGACGAGAGATCCAAAGCGCGAAGCATGCCAGATGAAATGAACAAACTAAGTCCAGCGGAAGAATTGAATTTTTTATCAGATCGCCGGCAGACATTGCGCCCACGGAACCAGAAAAAAAACGCCAAACAGATAAGAAACCAGAGGCGCAGGGCAAGGCACAACACTAGGCGAGGAAGACCAAAGAAACCACAATGGCGCAGAGGATAATTACAAATAATACTGTTGTCAACTTATCGTCAGTGGTTTTATCTAAAGCTGAGACACAGCTGTTAGCCCTTGGACTTTCCTATTGCCCGGAGAGCAATTTCAATTATGGACGTACAAGAATTGACGTATATAGTTAAATTAGGAAATTAAAACTAAAAAAGTTCTTCACGATAAAAGATGGCAATAAACAACTCAGTGAAGGTGAAAACCAAGAGAACACTGCCACAACGATAAATGCAAATCTTCAAGTTTCTGGTGCACAAACATTACTTACACTACATGAACTGAGCAATGAAATGAACCAAGATCAAAGAGACCAAGCAGAACAGGAATCAACACAAGACAGACTGTCAGCACTGAATATAACTCATCCTAGTGCGGGTATTAGTCCTTTCAAGGCCAAATCCGCATTCTATCCAATGATGCCAAAAGATGCGATAAACATTTTTCATGACAGAATAACGGAGGATGTGAAAGAATTTTATCGCAAAATCAATCATGGCAAAAAAAGATTGAAATATAGGAATCGACAATATGAGAACTTGATCTAAAAACTCAAAAATAATCAAGAAATCAAAATAAACAAATCCAATAAGGGCGGGAATGTTATTTGGCCCCGCAAGGAGTATATTCAGAAAGCACAAAAGCAACTCAACAATATTGAATGCTATGAGAAAACAACTATGACTAAGTACAAAAAGGCAATTGAGACATTGGAAAAAGACTTGCATGCATGGGAAAGACAAGGTCTAATATCTAGTCAAGAATACAATTCATGTAAAAAGATTTTCCGGTGATCCCGACATTATATCTTATCCCGAAAATCCATAAAGAGATAATTCCAATGCCAGGCAGACCTATTATATTGGCCATTGGAGGAATAAGTGAACATATAAGTCAATATATTGATTACTTTCTTCAAAGTCACATGCAGACACTCCCTTCTTACATAAGGGATACAAGTGATTTTTTAAACAACATTCAGCATATACAATGGAATGATGATCTACTTTTTATAACATTGGACATAGAATCGCTCTACACGAGCATTGATCACCATGTAGGTCTAACTGCGAACAAACATTATTTGGAAACTAGGCCCTTGACATTTCATAGTCATAATTTAATGCTTCTTGAATTGACTAAATGGTGCCTATTCAATAATTTCTTTATGTTTGGAAAAGACCTGTATATACAAAAACGTGGAGTAGCAATGGGAGCCTGTTTCTCCTCCAGCTACGCGTGCTTGCACATGAGTTGGTGGGAGGAACATGTTCTAAGAGGAAACTATGCTAGAATGTTTACCACCCATGTATTATATTGGCTACGATTTATTGACAATGTGTTTTTAGTATGGAAGGGAGATCACCATAGTGCTGAATCCTTCATTTCAGAAATTAACATCAATAATAATAATCTGAAATTCACATCACATATTAGTCGTCAAAGCGTAGCATTTTTAGACACCACGGTATATGCGGCTGGAGGTAGACTGGAATCTACTTTACACAGGAAGCCTACAGCAGGAATCGCTACTCTACATGCTAGGAGTTCACATCCAAACCATTTGATCAGGGGTTTCCCTTACAGGGAAATCCTAAGATTAAAAAGGATATGTAGCACTAGGGATGAGATGAATAAGTGCACACAAGAAACATTATTAAGATTTAGAGCACACGGTTATAATGAAGTCATACTGAAAGAAGCCAGTGAGAAAGCAGATTTAATAACTAGGCAATCCTCACTGGAAAGTGATAGAAATAAGAACAAAACAGATCAAGCACCCGAGTCTAACACCACTAATAAAGATAAACAACATATAGCAGGCAGCAAAGGCAATTAAAAGCAATCATCAACAAAAATTGGCCTATACTTTTGACTGATACAGTACTTGTCCCTTCTTTAACTTCCAAACTAACAGTCACCTTGAGATGGGCAGTGTCTATGAAGAGACAGTTGGTAAAAAATAGCTCAGAAATAACATCCAGTGTGACAGGGCTCCAACCAAAACATGGCTTCTTCAAATGTACGTCATGTAGAACCTGCAAATTTGGGATTAAAAAGACCCATTATGATACACCTTTTAGTCCCAGGAGTATACCAATTAAGGGTCATTATTCTTGCTGCACTGAATATGCAGTGTATGTTCTTATGTGTACTTGCGGCTTGAACTATATTGGTAGTACCAAGCTACCAAGCTGCAAGTGCACATACGCATACTGCAACATTTAAGGGCGATTGTAAACAATGACGGCACTTATCCAGTGGCACGTCATTTTAAGATTGAGCACAATAACAATCTTAAATGCCTGACCTACTATGTGATAAATGAGATTCCTGTATTGCGACTTGGGGGCAACAGAGAACGCATGTTGAGACAATTGGAAACTCTCATTATAATTGAGTTTGACAGTAAGGCCCCAAGAGGACTCAATACCACGGAGAACCTCCACAACTTCCTGTGATTTTACAACTAATTGTATTTTTGTAATCATTATGTAACAATGTATGGTCTTGCATCAGTAGCATAGTTAGAAAAATGACTACTGCTAGATTATGATAAAATATGTAGTAACCCTATCATGTACAACAATCATTTGTAAATAATTTAATATTTTCCATAATATACAGGAAATAACATAAAAATCCCCCCCAAAAATTATTTTATAGATGCATATTTATTTTTGGCATATTTACACTTTATACAAATATGTACTGTATAGCACTTTGCACTTCTTAGTAATTTTTTGCACATATTAGGCAACGATTGCACTATGCACTTTAGGAGGGTGTATGGAGAAAGACATCGCATATGTTTACAGTAGAACATACATTTATGAAGTCATGGGGGACTTGGAAACATGGTTCAGAAGTTATGAATATTGCAAACCATCGGAATAATGGCCTAAAGAATGACTCATAATACTGAGCACTCGAGCTTGCATTTATGCAGATATAATAGTCATATGACTGAAATATGCTTGAATGCAATATCAGGTTGACCTTTTATTTTGGTTTTAGACTACTATTTATATATTATATATTTATTTATATATTTATACATTTATATAGTCTATTGAGTCACTGAAATTGCTGTGGTTATATATGTTTTCAGAAGCATGTTTTTATAACTTGGCCATACTTGTATTTTACGGTTGTTTACTATTATTTTATGAATAATTGAGATCCATGTACAAAAAATTATGGAATTTATGAACCATGTAATTTAAATGTGTCCGCTGACATTGTAATAGTGGAGAATTTAGATCAATTGCTGGTTTTAACAAACGTATATATGAGTGAAAAAAGTATTTTTTCTATGTTTGGGGACACGTGACATTGTTGAAAAAATATAAAATGTCTTACCGCAAAGCAGTCAGGATGTGATCAAGGCCGTTTTACCGGTCGAAACGCGTCATGACATGAACGAGAAAAAATAAAAAAACACTTGCACAAACAAGAGGAGTTCGTGCAGTCTTTATCGCCGTAAAGGAGGTTAAGGAGTGCTTTGTTATTTGAATATATATATATATATATATATATATATATATATATATATATATATATATATATATATATATATTACCTACTGGCGGTCGCCAGTAGGTAGTTATAGTTAGGACCACGTTTCCATAGGAAATCCGCAACATTCTATTTTGAATAACTTTTGCGCCGGTCGACGAATCCTCGCGAATTTTTCAAAATAGGTGGGGCGCTACGCTCCGCTCCTACCCGGAAAGTCTCGGGGGGATTCGTCAAGCGGGGGCTGAGATAAAAGGGGGGTCCCAAAACGCGTTTTTCCCATGCATTTTTCCATAGGACCTTTAGACACAGCTACAGCCCGAACGGCTGAACAGAATTACTTGAAATTTGGCAGAGAGGTAGTCCTCAGGTCAAGGAAGTGCCTTTTGTAGGTTTGGTGTAAATCTGTTCAGTAGATTCTGAGAAAATAGCCTTTAAATCAATATATATATCTGAGCCAGCTTACGGTGCGCTTACGGTGCGCTTACCGTATGCGTACGGTGACGTGCGCGAGCGCGATTCTGATTGGTTGTCACATGACTGTAAACATTCGAATCGGACGAAATCAGGAAGTGTCGGCCGCCATTTCGTGTGTTTCACACAGAAAAAAAAAGGGAGATATCTTGAAAAGGGGGCAAGGAAGAGAGTTACAGACCCCCTAACATTTGAAAGGGGGTCAAAGAAGGACAGAAAAGTACAAAAATAACATTTATAAATTTTTTAAAAAAATCGCGGGGTACGCGTACGGTAAGCTTACGGTGAGCTTACCGTACGCGTACGGTGACGTGCGCGAGCGTGATTCTGATTGGTTGTCACATGACTGTAAACATTCGAATCGGACGAAATCAGGAAGTGTCGGCCGCCATTTCGTGTGTTTCACACAGAAAAAAAAAGGGAGATATCTTGAAAAGGGGGCAAGGAAGAGAGTTACAGACCCCCTAACATTTGAAAGGGGGTCAAAGAAGGACAGAAAAGTACAAAAAAAACATTTATTAATTTTAAAAAAAAATCGCGGGGTACGCGTACGGTAAGCTTACGGTGAGCTTACCGTACGCGTACGGTAAAAAAAAAAAAAAAAAAGAAATACAAATCAGATTTAAGTGTTAAGATATTAGGGGGCTCTAAAAAGAGCCGTTGTGTTTATGAAGTGATTTGATTTTTAAGTGGTACCTACAAGTAAGTACCGATGCAGAGTCTAAGGTTCAAGAGGAAGACTCTGTTCCCTTCATCAGTGAAGTGTACACCATCTCCTCTATAAATGTCTTGCATGTCGTAACGCAAGTTGTTGTGGTAAATGGAACCCATACCATAGTCTCGGAGGAAAGCAGAAACAGATTTGTTGACGTGCTTTCTTGCTTTGTCAATCTGCGGACAAAAATGATTGGACCAGTTCCATTTTTGCCTTTGGCATATGTTAGAATACGCAAAGGCAGTTTTAGGGAAAAGTGAAAACAGTTGTGCAAAGGTCTCCTTCATAAGCATTTCCAGACCTACCCCAGTCAAAGTGCCTAGGTCATTGCCACCACAGTGCACTATTATGAGGTCAGGGTGTTGGATTTGCATGAAGGATTTCACCAAAGGCATCAATTGGTGCCACTTTAACCCTCTCTGACCAATCCATTTAATGTCTACATTTGGCAAAGCAAGGTCTCTCACCATACCTGTTTTCTCTGCATACTTTTCACTCCAGAAGACATAGCTGTGCCCTACAATCCACACTGTGAACATCTTCCAAGGAGATCTGGATGCACTCAGGAGGTGTATTTCAGTAGAATGGGAAAAAGAAATGAAAGACAGTTTGGAAATGGAGGCATACATATTTTTATAAAATAAAAAGAAATCATTGGCTGTTTCATACCATTCTACACTAAAAACTAGGCTGCATGTGTCAATTTATAGAAGCATGTTTTGTATTGGTACAGAAAAATGTGTTACCAAAGAACAGTACTATGGATTTGCTGTTAGGTTTGAAAAGTCAAGCACTCTTGCTCTTTGGAAATGAAACATTGTGTGGTGAACTTCTGACCTAACTCTACACAGCAGTGTTCCATGAGCTGTTGCTATGGTAGCAGGCAGAGGTCAAGTTGGGGGAAGGGTACTAGGCTGAAGTCAAGTTGGGGGAAGGGTACTTTTGGAAAAGGGTTGGTTTTCAACCAATAGAAATGTGTGATTAGATTTGAAAAAAAGGGGGAAGCACTGAGATTTGAAATTAACATGTATATGTGTGGAAAAAGAGAGGGAAACATTGCCATTATCTGGTTCTGCTGAGAGGAGAGAGGTGTACAGAACAGAGTGCTGGCTCTGATAATCTGCTGTTTGAGTGCCACATTTCTTACACAACTAACTAATTTTAAAGGTGAGTTATGAGTTTGAGAGGGGATGTATATTGTAAATTAAGAAATGAATAATAGATTTGGAATTCCTTTTGTTGAAGTTGTGTTTATCATTTTGTCTTTTGGGAGAAATTTAAATGTAAGGAACATGTAAAATAATATGGACTATGTTTTCACCATAAATTAAGGTGTACTGGTATAAATGAGGAATACTTTTAGGGATTGAGGTTGCAGTCAGTAATGCAAATACATTCAGCATCACTACGGCTGGTTGCCCTTGCTGGAGTGTAGTCAGTCACCCAGGTTACACATGTTGCTGGTCTCAAAAAGCAGTTTGGACATGTGCTGTTGTCAGAATCTGAAAAGTGCATTCAAAATGTGTCAGACTGTAAAAGTACTTATCACTTGCAAAAAAAAAAGAGTAGTAAGTGTGCTTTCTAATTGGCAAAGAAATTTCGTTTTCTGACTAATATCAAACCATGACTCTGTGTGCAAAGAGGAATTATAGACAGAGATTTATTGCGTATTACTCTGGTAATTTTACATTTGCATTAGATGGAAAGGGGGAGCTATTTTTTCTGCAGAAGCAGACTCTTAGCACACACCCAGCTGCTTATCCTGTAGAATCATGCATAGTATTCACAACCGAGTGGGGTTTGAGATTGCAGTCAGTAATGCAAATACATTCAGCATCACTAAGGCTGGTTGCCCTTGCTGGAGTGTAGTCAGTCACCCAGGTTACACATGTTGCTGGTCTCAAAAAGCAGTTTGGACATGTGCTGTTGTCAGAATCTGAAAAGTGCATTCAAAATGTGTCAGACTGTAAAAGTACTTATCACTTGCCAAAAAAAAGAGTAGTAAGTGTGCTTTCAAATAGGCAAAGAAATTTCGTTTTCTGCCCAATATCAAACCATGACTCTGTGTGCAAAGAGGAATTATAGACAGAGATTTATTGCGTATAACTCTGGTAATTTTACATTTGCATTAGATGGAAAGGGGGAGCTATTTTTTTCTGCAGAAGCAGACTCTTAGCAGACACCCAGCTGCTTTTCCTCTGGAATCATGCATAGTATTCACAACCGGGTGGGGTTTGAGGTTGCAGTCAGTAATGCAAATACATTCAGCATCACTAAGGCTGGTTGCCCTTGCTGGAGTGTAGTCAGTCACCCAGGTTACACATGTTGCTGGTCTCAAAAAGCAGTTTGGACATGTGCTGTTGTCAGAATCTGAAAAGTGCATTCAAAATGTGTCAGACTGTAAAAGTACTTATCACTTGCCAAAAAAAAGAGTAGTAAGTGTGCTTTCAAATTGGCAAAGAAATTTCGTTTTCTGCCTAATATCAAACCATGACTCTGTGTGCAAAGGGGAATTATAGGCAGAGATTTATTGCGTATAACTCTGGTAATTTTACATTTGCATTAGTTGGAAAGGGGGAGCTATTTTTTTCTGCAGAAGCAGACTCTTAGCACACACCCAGCTGCTTATCCTGTAGAATCATGCATAGTATTCACAACCGAGTGGGGTTTGAGGTTGCAGTCAGTAATGCAAATACATTCAGCATCACTAAGGCTGGTTGCCCTTGCTGGAGTGTAGTCAGTCACCCAGGTTACACATGTTGCTGGTCTCAAAAAGCAGTTTGGACATGTGCTGTTGTCAGAATCTGAAAAGTGCATTCAAAATGTGTCAGACTGTAAAAGTACTTATCACTTGCCAAAAAAAAGAGTAGTAAGTGTGCTTTCAAATTGGCAAAGAAATTTCGTTTTCTGCCTAATATCAAACCATGACTCTGTGTGCAAAGAGGAATTATAGACAGAGATTTATTGCGTATTACTCTGGTAATTTTACATTTGCATTAGATGGAAAGGGGGAGCTATTTTTTTCTGCAGAAGCAGACTCTTAGCAGACACCCAGCTGCTTTTCCTCTGGAATCATGTATAGTATTCACAACCGAGTGGGGTTTGAGGTTGCAGTCAGTAATGCAAATACATTCAGCATCACTAAGGCTGGTTGCCCTTGCTGGAGTGTAGTCAGTCACCCAGGTTACACATGTTGCTGGTCTCAAAAAGCAGTTTGGACATGTGCTGTTGTCAGAATCTGAAAAGTGCATTCAAAATGTGTCAGACTGTAAAAGTACTTATCACTTGCCAAAAAAAAGAGTAGTAAGTGTGCTTTCAAATAGGCAAAGAAATTTCGTTTTCTGCCTAATATCAAACCATGACTCTGTGTGCAAAGAGGAATTATAGGCAGAGATTTATTGCGTATAACTCTGGTAATTTTACATTTGCATTAGATGGAAAGGGGGAGCTATTTTTTCTGCAGAAGCAGACTCTTAGCACACACCCAGCTGCTTATCCTGTAGAATCATGCATAGTATTCACAACCGAGTGGGGTTTGAGGTTGCAGTCAGTAATGCAAATACATTCAGCATCACTAAGGCTGATTGCCCTTGCTGGAGTGTAGTCAGTCACCCAGGTTACACATGTTGCTGGTCTCAAAAAGCAGTTTGGACATGTGCTGTTGTCAGAATCTGAAAAGTGCATTCAAAATGTGTCAGACTGTAAAAGTACTTATCACTTGCCAAAAAAAAGAGTAGTAAGTGTGCTTTCAAATAGGCAAAGAAATTTCGTTTTCTGCCTAATATCAAACCATGACACTGTGTGCAAAGAGGAATTATAGGCAGAGATTTATTGCGTATAACTCTGGTAATTTTACATTTGCATTAGATGGATAGGGGGAGCTATTTTTTCTGCAGAAGCAGACTCTTAGCACACACCCAGCTGCTTATCCTGTAGAATCATGCATAGTATTCACAACCGAGTGGGGTTTGAGGTTGCAGTCAGTAATGCAAATACATTCAGCATCACTAAGGCTGGTTGCCCTTGCTGGAGTGTAGTCAGTCACCCAGGTTACACATGTTGCTGGTCTCAAAAAGCAGTTTGGACATGTGCTGTTGTCAGAATCTGAAAAGTGCATTCAAAATGTGTCAGACTGTAAAAGTACTTATCACTTGCCAAAAAAAAGAGTAGTAAGTGTGCTTTCAAATAGGCAAAGAAATTTCGTTTTCTGCCTAATATCAAACCATGACACTGTGTGCAAAGAGGAATTATAGGCAGAGATTTATTGCGTATTACTCTGGTAATTTTACAGTTGCATTAGTTGGAAAGGGGGAGCTATTTTTTCTGCAGAAGCAGACTCTTAGCACACACCCAGCTGCTTATCCTGTAGAATCATGCATAGTATTCACAACCGAGTGGGGTTTGAGGTTGCAGTCAGTAATGCAAATACATTCAGCATCACTAAGGCTGGTTGCCCTTGCTGGAGTGTAGTCAGTCACCCAGGTTACACATGTTGCTGGTCTCAAAAAGCAGTTTGGACATATGCTGTTGTCAGAATCTGAAAAGTGCATTCAAAATGTGTCAGCCTGTAAAAGTACTTATCACTTGCCAAAAAAAAGTGTAGTAAGTGTGCTTTCAAATTGTCAAAGAAATTTCGTTTTCTGCCTAATTTCAAACCATGACTCTGTGTGCACACAGGAATTGTTTTTAGATATTTAATTTGTGATGGTGTTATTGTGATTTTCACTTGTAGGAAAAGGGGTACATAGTATTTTAAGATTTAAAAAGATCATAAAAAATGTAGTAATATATTTAAATAAAATAAAGGAATTTTTTTTAGTTTTTTTCAGGTATTGCTGAAGAGCAGTGAACAAAATTTAAGATGCCTACAAAATCCAGACTAAGGAAAAACCACAACAAAAAAATATATTTGAAGACAACTGGAGGACCTAAGTTAGTTGGAGATGCTCATGTTGGGAAAAAGAGAAAGTCTTCTGGTAAGCAGACAAAAGATTTTTTAAGCAATATCTTCAAAAAAAGGAAAAATGTACAAAATGTCTGTACTGGAAAGAATGTTTTAAATAGAAAACAACAGGAAAAAATTGAGCATTTAGTTAATGCAAATGTACCTTCAGAAACAATAAAGATTAACTTAAAAAGAAAAACAGCGTTTAAAGAGATTCGTAGAAAAATGTTTCAGAGAAGAGTTATGTCCAATTTGATAAAGGATGTGAAGAAATATAAGAAAAAAGCTAAATTTTATAAGAGAAAAAAAGAAATTGAAGCCATTGCAGCAAAGGCTTTAGAATTAAAAAGGAAACTATTCATTTTAATTTTGAATAGGATGCGTACATTAGATAAAATGGTTAATGTACTGAAATCGCAAAGCAAAAGGAAAAGACTAGTGAAAAGAACAAACTTTTGTAAAGTGTTTTTAGGAGAATGGATGCATAGGTCAAGTAGTGAACCTTTTTTTAATGAAGAGAGTTATTTTCAAAGTAATAGTTTGCTGCATGCAGTTGACACCAGAGGTCGTGCTTATGAAGTGAAAAATGGTTGTATAATGGAGAAGGAGAAAATGGTTCCAAGAGATGAGGTACAAGTGATGGCGGATGAGGCTATGGGGAGACGTCCTAAAGCCCCAGTGTACACTTGGAATTGTAGTAGTATTTGCACTGTGTGTCAGGCATCTATTGATAAATTTCGTGAGTTTCTTAGAGAATATAGTAAAAAAAAGTGTTAAACAGAAGATTAAGGTGCTTCAAAGTCTATATCCATGTAGAGTGAGAGAGAATACTGGTTTGCAGGGACATTCTCTGGCTTGTCTATCTAGAAAAGTGTGTAAAAGTGTTTTTCATCATTTTAGGATGCTGGCTGTTCATCATACTGAAATGAGAAAGTTTGTGAGACGGTTGTATTTTGCAAAAAGTCCAGCAATAAAGTTAGATGAATTAAATAGGGCTCTGTTCCGTGGATCGGTATCAGATGTAGAGAAGGTTACTGATGAAATTCAGTTTTGTTACTTTGGTCCAGAACAAGAAAGTGCAGAAAAGGACACAGTAAATGAGGAGGAAGTGGAAGAGAATGTAGAACCCTCTGTAAGTAAGGCATTTAATGATCACATAACAAAATTTGCAATAATCTCTAAAGAAAAACCAAATATTACTTGTATTTGTTGCCGCAGAACTCATTATAGAAAACAAACCAGGAATGTTGATCTCTACAGAAAAAGTGAAAATGAAGATAATTATAAGTGGAAGGATTTTGCCACTTATATATTTCTTGAAAATTGTTTTGAATTGGGTGAAGATCAGCGTATTTGTAAATACTGTTACAACAAGTTAGAGGAAAATAGAATGCCGACCAGAGCTGTACATAATAATTTAGAATTGGATGCTATTCCTGCCGAACTTTCTGAATTAAATACATATGAGTCTATACTTATTCAATGTGTTCATCCGTTCCAGACCATAGTACGTATGGAGCCAAAAACTGGTAAATTACCTCCTTCAGATTTACTGAGAGGTTTAAAAGGTAGAGTGGTGTATTTGCCCTTGGATTTGAAAAAAAATATGGAAACTATTGATGCAG
The DNA here is from genome assembly GCF_964204655.1 of Triturus cristatus. Classification (NCBI taxonomy): domain Eukaryota; kingdom Metazoa; phylum Chordata; class Amphibia; order Caudata; family Salamandridae; genus Triturus; species Triturus cristatus. The sequence goes on from NC_140591.1 coordinate 1,532,974,786, forward strand.
ATACTTTGGAAACTGAACCATTAGTTATTCTGGTTAATGGTGTACCTACAAAGAATAAGAAGATTTGGCAGGAGCTGGTAGATGTACGGAAAGTACAAAGAGCAAATTTGTATTTGAAAAGGAATAACAAATGGTATGAATCAATTTATATAGAAGAAGAAGAAGAAGATTTACAAGAAGACACTGAAACACCAACTGGACAAATTGAAAAAGTGGACAAGTCAAAGGAAGAAGAAATTTATGAACATTTTAGCATACATCCTCTTCATTCAAAAGAAGTTATGGGAGACAATATTGATCTGTTTCAGATGAAGAAAGCAAAAGGAACTCCTGTGAGTGTATGGGAGGAGAGCTTGGAAGCCCGATGTTTTCCCCAGCTGTTTCCTACAGGAAAATGAGGACGATACGATGAACGTCCAGAACAGATTCCAGCTTCTGAGTATCGGACTACAAGACTATATGCAGAAGATCCCAGATTTCGACAAAGTATTCCTTATTTGTTCCATCTTTTATTTGAAAGCGACTTGTCTGCATTATCATATACAGTAAATCACATTTTAAAAAGTGGAGTACATTTACAAAATGTGTCTGCTAAGGATTTTATGGAGAAAGTGCAGCAACGAGATGATCATTTGGAAACACAACTGATCAATCTGATGGCTTGTCAGCGTGGGACAAATGAATATTGGTACCGACGCCATGGTGAATTAAAATGCATGTTACGGAATTTAGGAACACCAACATGGTTCCTTACCCTAAGCTGTGCTGAGTACGCTTGGGATGATTTACTGGATTTTCTACGAGAGGCAAATTCAAACATTAAAAACATCGAATACAAGACAGCAGGAGAACTGTGCTCATTGGATCCGGTTAATGTTTGCAGATATTTCAATCATAGATTTGAGGCTATGATGTCCTTCATCTGCAATAAAAAAAATCCACCTCTTGGAGAAGTAGTGGATTTCTTTTGGAGAAAAGAGTACCAGGCAAGAGGTGCTCCTCATATTCATATGCTGTTGTGGATCAAGGATGCCCCAAAGTTTGGAACAGATACTGATGAAGCAGTGTTATCTTTCATTGAAGAATATGCAACATGTGCTATACCAAAAAGCACAGAAGAGAAAAAGTTAAAAGAGCAAGTTTTACGTTCCCAAAGTCATCGGTGTGGAAAATACTGTCGACGGAAGTACAAGACCAAAGATAAATACTACACTAAATGTCGATTTGGATTTCCTAGACCTGTTCTTTCAAATGGAAGAGTAAACAGTTTTATGTCATCTGTGAGACATACTATTACAAGAAAATCACCTAAGAATACCTACAACCTTAAAAGAAAAGAAGAATCAAAAAATATAAATGACTACAACCCAGTCATTTTATCCATGTGGAATGCTAACATGGATATACAGTATGTAGCTGACAATTCCATTGCTGTTGCACGGTATGTAACGTCTTACATTACTAAATCAGAAAAAACTGAATTGAAAGAAATGTGGGAAGAGATTTCTCACGAGAAGACTGTCAGTAAGAAGCTGTACAGTTTCAGTTTAAAGATGTTATCGCATCGAGAAATTGGATCCTACGAATGTTCAGATAGGTTATCTTCTGCAAGTCTCTACTCGAAATCAAGAAGAATAATTTGGGCAAGTTTAGGCCTTGCAGCAATGAGAAATCGGGTACTGAAATCTGTTGGAGAAATTGAATATTTGGCCGAGAATGACCCAGAAAGTACAGATATTTTGAAATCAAACATGTTGGACACATATTACCCCAAGAGAAGTCTTCATCTAGAGAACATGTGTCTCTATGAAGTGCTACAGAACTACATTTATTCACGGAAAGCCACAGAAGACATCAACAATGGAAAATATAAAGTCATTGGTGAGGAAGGATGTTTGGTGAAGCAAACAAAAGGAAGTTTGATAAATCACCGGAAGCTGAGTTGTGACACTACTGACAAAAAGGAATTTTACTACTTGGCTCTTTTACAGCTGTTTAAACCGTGGCGTACAGAGGATGAACTACTGGGAGAATTTCAAAGCTATGAAGATTCCTTTAATGCTTGCAAAGACAGCATAGAATGCAGTACTTTCACAAATTATGTGCAAATGTTAAATGAAGAAATTGAACAGGAAACTACAATTGCAGCTGAAATAGCTAGAGACAGTTCTCAAGACAGCCAAAGTTCAGGAACACTCAGTCAAGATCCCCTAGGACAACCAATTGTTGAAAATGAAGCTGCAATAGCCATGAATGAAGTGGAAACGGCTATGAATCAAGCTCAAGAAGAATTTATAGACTTACCAAATTTGGAAAGACAACTGAATGAAGAGCAGCAACAAATTTATGAAGAGATCAGAAACAAAATAGATCACGGATTACTACATGAAAAAAAAGAGTGCTTATGCACATCATTTCATCCAATCAGGATGTATGTAAGCGGACAAGCTGGAACTGGAAAAAGTTTCTTAATAAAAGTCATCAGAAGCTATCTACAGCAAAAAACGGATTCAACTTTGTCTTGTGTGGTTACTGCTCCAACTGGGTTAGCAGCATATAACATAAAAGGAATCACCTTACATCGTTTGCTAATGTTACCAGTGGAGCATGAGAACAAAATACAATACCACAAGCTAACTGGAGAAGCATGCTTGGAAGTTTCAAGAGTATTGAAGAAGATGCAAGTTCTCATTATTGATGAGGTGAGCATGGTATCAAACTTAATGCTTGCCTTTATGCATTTAAGAATGCAGCAAATTCTAAGGACAGACTATGACGTGTTATTTGGTGGAAAACATGTCATAGTTTTTGGGGATCTTCTACAACTTACTCCAGTTAAAGGACAACCAGTGTTTAATACTGTGACACATGAAGACACAAAGAAGTCATTGGGAAGCATTGGTAATGCAAATATTTGGTCCTTCTTTGAGTACAAGGAACTTACTACTAATATGAGGCAAGCAAACGATGAAGAATATGGAAGTATTCTGAAAGATATCAGAATTGGACTACTCACTGAAGCTGGCACGAAAGCATTACAGAGTCGGTTGCTACATAATTTATTTCCAAAGGAAGAAATATTTGCTGAGAAGATATACAAGAACATTGCAGAAAAGAAAAGTGTCATCTGCTTACTGCCAACTCTACGTGAATGCACAATATTCAATGAGGAGCTTTTGAAATTGGAAAAGGAAGAGATTAGGAAATTGGAAGCAGTGGACAAAATTCAGGATGGAAGAATTACTATCACATTAACAGGCAAACTGAAAAATAAATTGGATTCACTAGAGAAGAACATTTCAAAAACTGCTGGATTAGAAAAAAATCTATATGCTTGCATGAACTGTAGAGTATTTTTAAGGAGAAATTTGGATGTTGAAAAAGGCTTAGTAAATGGAGCTATGGGTAAAGTTGTGGGTTTTATTAGTTATCAGAAAAAAGATGGAATTGAATGTTTAAAAATAAAATTTGATCAGATAGAAGAAGTTATAGAAATTTGTCGTTGTACAGTTCGTTTCATGCTTGTGAAAGACTTATATGTACAAAGGAAACAGTTTCCGTTTTCACTAGCATATGCTGTAACTATTCACAAGTCTCAAGGATTGACTGTAGATTGTACATTTGTAAACATTGGTTCAACTGTGTTCAAAGAAGGTATGGCTTATGTAGCTTTGTCACGAGTGAAAACATTATCTGGTTTATTCATGATAGACTTTGATGATTCAAAAGTTAGTGCTGATACAAACTGTGTAAAGGAGTATAATAGATTAAGAAGAACCTATGCTCCTCATTTAGGTCAGTATCCTGTGTTGGAGAAACGTGTAGTTTCTCGAAAAAGGAGAATTGAGAATATCTGTAATGAGGATGTAGAGAGGAGGAAAAAAAAGAGGAGTGATGTAATTGCAAGCAAAAAGACAAATGAAAATGTTGAAGAGGTTGTAGGTTGTCATTTTGAAAATAGCTCTGGTGTCAACTGCTACGCTAATGTAGTGCTGAATGTTGCATTTTATCTGGAAAATTTGCAAGAGCAGATAATAGTAAATCAGAGAAAAAGATTCTGTTGTGAGTTGAGTCTCCTTTTTCAAAAGCTGAGTAATGATAAAACTCAAATAGAAAGTGCTACTGAAATTAGAAAACTTTTAGATGTATGTTCAGGACGAACACAGTTTTCTCAAAATGTACAGCAAGACGCACAGGAATTCTTGATGTATTTTCTTCAGGTACTGGAAGAAGAAGGGGTACCAATTGAAAATATGTTTGGTGTCTCTTATAAATGGGAACATAGTTGTGAAAACTGTTTCAATACATGTGGGTCTAATGTTGATTCAGAAAGGTTTATTTATTTAACATTGCCAGACAGTAAAACAGTCACTTTGCTAAATTAGTTAAAGATGCTAATCATAGCATGGAATGCGGTGAGTGTAAATCTGACATGTTTTCAACATTAATTTTAAAGGAATACGGACAGTATGTAATTTTAATGATGCAACGATGTAAAGCAGATGGTTCAAAATTGGATACTTTAATAAAGAAGTTTATAGGACAGCAATTATCAATTTCAGGAAAAACTTTTGTAACAGTTGCAATAATTTTCCATGAAGGACCTACTGTAACTTCTGGACATTACACAGTTTTTCTTAAATGTGAAAAAGGCTGGACACTGTGTAATGATTCCCAATTGATTTTCAAGCAACGTTTGCCTTTTGATTTAGCAAATTCCTATCTAATCTTCCCGAAACCTAAATTTTAGAGAGACTTGGCAAGATCTGTGCAAAACAATTTTACCATTTTATTGGATTACCATAGGAATTTACAAATAGAAAGATTTTTCAAATTATCATTTGGCCTAAAGGAAAGGTAACCAATTGTATTGTGGACTTATTTAATTCCTAATTAATCTTTCGGAAACCAAAAATTTTAGAGAGAATCGGTAACATCTGTACAATTTAAATTTTGGAATTTTATTGGATTACCATTGGAAATTTCTTCAAAAAAGATTTTTAAAAATATCATTTGGCCTAAAGGAAAGGTAATCAATTGTATTGTGGACTTATTTAATTCCTAATTAATCTTTCGGAAACCAAAATTTTAGAGAGAATCGGTAACATCTGTCCAATTTAAATTTTGGAATTTTATTGGATTACCATTTGAAATTTAATCAAAAAAGAATTGTAAAATTACCATTTGGCCTAAAGGAAAGGTAACCAGATGTATTGTGGAGTTATTTGAGATATATTATTTTTGTGATTATGCTTCTGTAACAAAATTGTCAGACGGTATTTTAAAGAAAAAGTTATTGTTATTAGATGATATTTTTTTTAATATTTTGCATTTCTATAATGTTATGTTTAAGTGAGAAGAGATTCTGGGCTTTTTTAAAACAATCTTTGAGATTGTTATTTTTTTTTTGCCCGCTGTTAAGTGATGAATGCAATTGCTTTCACAATTTATAGTGAAATGCAATATATTCTGAAAACAGCAAAAAAAAGGCAAAAAAGTGTTTTTGGAAAATATGTAAATACGTGTACTGTGTTATATAATGATTTATTAAATATTAATACTTTTTTCTTTTTTTTCAGATTGTGAAAGAAAATTTTCGAAAAAAAACAACCATTTTTACAAGTAATTTCAATTTAAATTTTAAATAAAAATTAAATTGTTGGGTGGGTCAGGTAAGTCAGAAATTAGATGGTCCCTTTCTTCCACTTCTCCTCAAACAGATTTACATTATTTAGTTATTAATCTCTCAAGCATCTTGAAATGTGGTAATTGTTTTTTTGTGTTTTAAAAAAAATAAAATAAATACGCTTACCGTACGCGTACGGTAAAAAAAAAAAAAAAAAAGTTAAAAAAAAAAAAAAACAGAAGTTGAGAGGTAAGGTTGGCTCTTAAAAGAGCCCTTGTGTTCATGCAGGGACAGAGGAAAGGAAGAATGGGAACATTAGCTGGTAGGACAAATGTGCTGGTCTATTTTGTTGTTAATGAGGGGAAGACTGGTCTCCCTATGAACAATTGGACCATGACAAAATGAACACCGCATTGTAACCCTCGCAAACCGATGGTTCGTTTCCACAGGATCAGAAAAAGGTGATTCTGCCCCCACAGATGAAGGGCTCTGCTGAGCTTCCGAAGAAGGACTCGGCTGAGCTGCTGTGGATGTGCTTGCTCGACTTACTGAAGGGTTACCTCTAGAATGTCGTGCATGTGTCCTAGGGTGTACATCCTCAAGGTGTCTTAACATTGTGTGATTCCCGAAGGAATACTTCTTGTTAGGATTACCTCTTGAAAGTACACGCTGGCACAGCTTACAAGTCACCAAAGCAGCATTGACTTTTTTCTCACCCTCTGGAAAACTAAAATACTCCCATATAAAAGAGCTCTTCTGTTTCCTCTTTCTCTGCCTGATGGTGGTGCTGCTAGCCTCACTCTCAGCAGAAGAGTGCTGGTCTGCCATCGTATCCCAAAGACAACTCAGCTCCTTCTCCTAAGGGATCACAAGCAGAAATGAGGGGAATGGGTGTGGTGTAGGAGAGTTCTAGAACTGAAACTACTTTGAACCAATCAAAAGTTTTGTTTCATGATCACATGACCCACCGTGCGCGTACGTTACGCTTACGTTACGCTTACGGAGCGCTTACGGTGCGCTTACGGTAAAAGTACGCATGCGCGTAAAAAAGACACGCGCTCGCGGGCATGCGCATAACAGGCACTCCCCAACACTTCCGCGTAACGTGCGCGTGTAGCGTACACGCTTACGCGCCCCGTGCGCAGTACGCACGGCTACGTAAATTGCATAACTATACGCAAAAAGAGTAGAAATTTTACTAACATTACGCAAACCGTACGCTTACCGTAAGCTTACCGTACGCGCACTTAAAAAAACAAAAAAAAAAAAGGAAAAAAAGAATCTCTATGTTATACTAATATATTTTACCTGTTTGGGAAAAAAAAATGAGAAAAATTAATATATTGCAGAATTTTTTTAAATTAAGCATAGTGTTTTAAGAGAATATAAAGTAAAAAAAAAAAAAAAACACTTGCAAATAAAAAAAAAAAACACGTTTAATTTAAGTATTTGTAAAAAAAAAAAATGAAAAAACCATGGGAATCACACATGTTATAGGTAAGAATTAGCATTTAAAAAACCATACAAATTCACTGAAAAAACCATGGGTTTCACACACGTTATAGTTAGGAATTAGCATTTAAAAAACCTTGCAAATTCACTGAAAAAACCATAGGTTTCACACACGTTATAGTTAGGATTTAGCATTTAAAAAACCTTGCAAATTCAGTGAAAAAACCATAGGTTTCACACACGTTATAGTTAGGGGACATTTTACTCATAAAAAACCATTGAAATTCCCCCGTTATAGTTAGTTCAGCTAACTATAACTCGCGCACCCGCAATCCACTGCTGATCACGTCACATATTACATCACTCATGACATGGTCAGTGACATCACTCATGACATCACTGATGACATCTCAAATGACATCACTGATGACATCATCCTTGTGACAGAGTGGTAGACCTCCTCTCACCCTAATATAACCTATGATACAAACATTCAAAAATAGAGACTGAAATTTTCAAAAAAATGGACATACCAATACCATTTACACCAACCTCTTCAGTAATTCTAAGAATCACATACACATCCACTCATTCACCAACAGTCCTGTACAGTCACTCATACATGTACTCACTCATCATATGTACTCATACACCTACACATCCTGTTCCACATTGTCACTCATCCATAGAGTTACTCACACACATAGTCACTCATGCTAATAAAGAGTCAAACATCCATTTACTTGCATATTCAGTTATACACACACCTCATCAATTTCTTCTACAGAAACTTACACATACTTACTCTTTTAAATATTCACTATTAAAAAAACATAATTAAACATACAGGAACTGTTTCAATCTCTCACTCTCACACATACTCACTTATATACACCAATAGTCAAATATACTTCTTTAAAACATATGTAGTTACTCATAAAGACACTATTGAGACAGTCATTCACTCACTAACACACCCATACACACACTCATCCACCCATACAGTCATGCACACATGTTGTCTTAAACACATACGACCAGAGAGCCAATCATACATGCACCTATGCAGTACGTAATACCCCCCGCCGAACCATGCAGACACTCAGACTGATACTCAAAAAACATCCTTAAATCCAATATAAACACCCATGTAGCTACTCACCAACCCAAGCAGACACTTATACACAAAGTCAGAGACTGATATAGATAATTACATATTTAAACATTACTCACTAAGCCATGTATTCACTAAGATACACTTAATCAGTCAATAACACAATCAATTTTTCACTGAATTTGCAAGGTTTTTTAAATGCTAAATCCTAACTATAACGTGTGTGAAACCTATGGTTTTTTCAGTGAATATATATATATATATATATATATCAGAACCAAGGTCCTTCCCCTTCTGAAAAGGACTTGAGCCCACGCAGGTAAGTAGAAATTGCTCCTTTATTGGCAGTGCAATGATCGGCATAATGCATTTCAGCGTAATCGCCTTCCTCAGATGCCTTCTAACATAGAGTCATTCACTGTTCACCTTTTTAAATAAAGAGTGTCCCTCTACGATTGGTCGAGGCACTCATTAACGAGTCCAGGGGCGGGTACTCAAAACGCAATGTCTCAAGCTTCCAAGCTACAGCAACACCTGTGTCAGTACTTCCCAAGTGGGCGGTGCCTGCAGCTGCACCTCTGAATCATGGATCTTGTAGTGTACATACATATATATAATATATATAGATACATACACATACATATACATACATATACATACATATGTGTACATACATATACAGGTGTATGCCCAGATCATAAAGTAAATAAAGACTTTCAACCCCATACACCTACATATGTATGCATACCTACATATATGTAAATATGCAGCCCCATCAAACCGTCTAAAACAAATAGGGCAAACAGCCAAGATTACACCAGTTTTACCTATATAACAATAAGTCTCAAGACTGCTTGTAATAGAGACCATACACTATAATGGTTTCAAACAAGACTCCTTTATTTTCCAAAAATAAGGAAGAACAGGTAATTGCAGACAGTTTGGCCCATAGGCTGCATAAGAATAACTGTCTTAGTACAGAAAATACAACTGGCAACTTGCCTTTAAGGCTTACAAGCATCTAAGCACTTTGCCTTTAAGAACCTCAGGGAACACTCTGCTCCCATTATGCCCCACAGGTGACAGTTAGGTCAGTTCTTTTTGTAAAGGCGTACTGAAACACTTTAAATCTTGTACTCACATTGCTCGTCCGAGGAGGCGGGAGGGGTGCTTATGACTTTGATGTCTATACCCCTGGAAGAGAACTAGGATTACAGGTAAGTAACTTATCCTTCTCTTCCAGGGGATACTCATCAATAGTCATAAGCAGTGAATAGAATAGCGAGCCCATACCCCACACTTCGCAGGTGAGCAATTCAGCCCTAGAAATAAAAGGACAGCGATATAGTTGAAAACAGACAATCAACCAAACAGATTTCTCAGAGATGCCCGACCTACTTGAGCATCTGCATGAGCATCTGAATCTAAGCAGTAATGTCGAGAAAAAGTATGAACAGACCGCCATGTAGCTGCTTTGCAGATTTCTGCTATGGGAATGTTCCTGAGGAGGGCCGTAGTAGAGGCCTTTCCTCTGGTTGAATGTGCTTTAGGCTTTCCCTGAAGAGATTTACTAGCCAACTGATAGGCCAAAGAAATGCAGGAGACTATCCACCTTGAAATGGACTTCTTAAATGCTGCTAAACCAGTATTAATAAGACCGTAATTGACAAATAGTCGGTCCGTCTTTCTTATATCTTTAGTCTTGTCCAGATAAAACTTCAACACTCTCTTAAGATCTAAGGAGTGTAAGGCCCTTTCAGGGGGAGTAGAAGGATTAGAGAAAAAAGTAGGTAAAGTAAATGTAAATTGATACTTGTATAGCGCACTACTCACCCGCAAGGGTCTCAAGGCGCTTGTGCGAATACCGCTGTGGAACCCATCCTGGCTTTCCCTGTGAGGCGTCCACACCTGGGCACCCCCAAGGTGGAGGCCAGGCATCCTTAGCGTTGTGGGGGCTATTGCCCAGAGTTGCAGAGTGGGACTCCATGATTGGAATGGCACCGAGGCGAGAATTATCAGGTCCGTGGAATATTTGAGCCCAAGACCCGCCGAGGCGGGGAACTGAACCCTGGTCCCGGGCTAGATCTCTGCATCAGGGTCTGCCGCTCTAATCATTGAGCCACACTTCTCCACTGATTCCCTGATTAATGTGGAAATCTGAGACAACCTTAGGCAGAAAACTAGGATGAGTCCTTAGAACTATCCTATTTGAATGAAACACAGTATAGGGTTCCTTTCAACACAATGCTTGCAACTCGCTGACTCTACGAGCCGACGTAATAGCCACCAAGAAGGCTACTTTCCTAGACAAGTGCTGGAGGGAGGACTTCTGTATTGGTTCAAAAGGTGCTCCCATCAGTTTGGTAAGGACCACATTGAGCTCCCACGGAGAAGGGGCTCGTACTGGATACACCTTTTTCAACCCTTCAAGAAAATCTTTCACCACTGGCATCTTGAAGAAAGAACCCTGCGTAGGTGATTTCCTATATGCCGTAATTGCTGCTAAGTGTACCTTAATAGATGTGAATTGCAGGCCCGACTTAGCCAGATATAAAAGATACAGCAGAATGACCTGTTCTTGTCCTCTAACCAGGTCAGGACCATTATTCAAGCACCATATGACGAAACGCTTCCACTTGAAAGCGTAGGAAGCCCTGGTAGAAGGTCTCTTAGCTTCCTTAAGGATGTTCATACAGTCCGCTGGCAAGTCTAGGTGTCCAAACTGCAAGACTTCAGGAGCCATGCTCTCAGCCTGAGCGAAGGAAGGTTGGGATGAAACACTCCCCTGGCTCTTGGACAGCAGGTCCGGACGGCAAGGCAACCTTCGGTGTGGGACCTCGGAGTGTTGTAGAAGGTCTGGGTACCACCACTGGCGCGGCCACTCCGGAGCGATCAGAATCATCCTGGAGTTGGTCTTTTTAGAACTTTGTGATCACTGCCGGGATGAGAGGTAGCGAAGGAAAAGTGTAGAGTAAGCTCGAAGACCATCTTATCAATAGAGCATTCCCGCTTGAACCTGGTTGGTGAAACCTGGATGCGTAGACGGGGCATTTGGCGTTTGTTGCGTCTGCGAACAAGTCTATGTCCGGAACCCCCCATCTTCGAAAGATGTCTAGAGCTACCTCGTTGTTTAGCACCCAGTCGTGTGCTTCTACGAACTCTCTGCTTAGGAAGTCTGCCTGGGCGTTTAGAACGCCCAGGACGTGGACCGCCGTGATGGTGAGGTGTCTTGCCAGTAACCACTTCCAAATTGCTTGTGTCTCCTGGGACAGAATTCTGGACCTGGTGCCTCCCTGCTTGTTCAGATAAAACATTGTCGTGGCATTGTCTGTCTGAATCAAGAGGGAGTTGGACCGAAGAGACGGGAAGAAGGACTTGAGGGCTAGCTGGACGGCCCTCAGTTCCAGTAAGTTGATATGATATCCCCTCTCTGTGTCCGACCATAGCCCTTGCACTTGAAGGTGATCCATATGAGCACCCCAACCCTGTAGGGAGGCATCCGTAACTATGGTCTGAGTCGGAGTCTCTTGATGGACGGGAACATCTTTCATTAGATGTGACCTCTTTGTCCACCACCTGATGGAATCCCTGGCAGATTGGGGAAGAGTAATCCGATCCTCCCAACTGCCTGACGCTTGCACCCACTGGTCTTCCAGAGCCTGTTGCAGGGGACGCATGGGCAATCGGGCATTGGGGACGATGAAGATGCAGGAAGCCATGGACCCCAGGAGAGAGGACACTTGTCTGACCGTCGGGTGGAAAGGCCGTAGGAGTTCTTGGCATTTCATCCTGATCGATGAAAATCTCTCCGCCGAAGGACACACGCTTGCCTCCACGGTGTTTAGCGACGATCCTAGGTAGTGAATGTTCTGACTCGGGTTGAGAATCGATTTTTTGAAATTGACTCGTAGGCCCAGCTTGTTCAGAATTTGGAGACTGTAGGAGAGATGCAACTGAAGTAGGGCTGGAGTGGGGCAGAAGCCAGTCGTCCAGGTATGGAGAAATAAATATTCTTCGCCTGCGGAGAAAAGCCGCCACCACTGCCACGCACTTTGAAAAAGTCCGTGGGGCTGACTTGAGTCTGAATGGTAGAACTCGTAACTGATAATGGCGCCGAGCAACCTGAAAACTGAGAAATTTCCAATGTTCCCTGGACACTGGAATGTGAAAACAGGCGTCCTGCAGATCTATGGAGCACATCCAGTCCCCTTGATGTAAATGACGGAAGATCTGGTGCAGAGCAAGAATCCAAAACTTTTCTTTGCGGATATATTTTTTCAAGATGCTTAGGTCCAGAATTGGTCGTACTCCACTGAAGGACCTCTTTTTTCGCCAGGAAATATCGAGATTATATCCCCTGACGCCTCTGATGAACAGGAACATACTCTATGGCTTTCTTCCGCAGAAGATTGTTTACTTCCTCGTGTAAAATGGGATGACACGGAGGAGCCTAGCGCGCAACCAAGATGGCCGCATAGGTGCGAGGCTCCCGAGGACCTCCGCAACCTCCTACGATTATCCTGAAATTATCCTGCCCTGGATGAGGGGACTATGTTGGTGAACCTGAGCTGAGGTGGCTCCCGTTTCCCGCTTCCGAATCGGACCTCGGACACCGGAGTGAGCACTGATTGAGGTTTGCGGCCTTCCCCTCGCCGGACCCCGGATTTGCGCTGTGGGGTGGTCCAGTGACAAAGTGAACAACAGCGGCAGGCAGGGCCTGGCGACTCGCGTACCCCGCACTTTCACTTTCGCATTCACACCCCCTTGTCGTCTCTGCGAGGTTGGGTCGCGGAGCCCTTGGTGTTGGTGTGGCCTTGCTGGGAGACCCTGCCTGCCTGCAGGCTGTGATCCACCCCGCTGCTCTGAGGGGGCCCCCCCCCGGAGCTCGTGGCCCTGCTTTCCTGCCCTACACGACGTGGCTGGTGCGACTGGGAGACTGGTGGCCATGGCCACGAAACAAGATGGAGACCGGGCAAAGACCAAATCGACCCGGCGTGGCGCCGTCCATCAGGCCAACAGTATGGACCGCTATACCCTCCAGAAGGGATCTCCCGATGGACCGCGCAAGTCCCCTGAGAGCCCTCCTGATGCCCCAGACCTGCCCGCAGAACTGACTCTGCGTGATGTCATGGGCGCCATTGCCGAGATGAAGGCCTCGGTGGGCCAGCGGTTTGATACACTGGCGCAGAAGATCGACTCGGTCCTCGTGGATGTTGGCCTGGTGAGGGCCGATCTTTCCAAAACCAACGACCGAGTAGATTCTTTGGCCCACACCGCATCGGGCCTAACGACAGATGTGGCGGCCTTGCAAACAGAGGTGCGCCGGCTTAGTCAGGCGAGTGCGCTTATGGATCGACGCCTGGAGGACTCCGAGAGTCGGGCACGGAGGAACAACATCCGCATTATCGGGGTGCCCGAGGGACGCGAGGAGGCGGCGGCGGATCTCTTTGTGGAGGACCTGATTGCTACCCATCTCCAGCCACGGGGGCTGAGCAAACTCTTCGCTGTGGAGAGGGCCCACAGGGTTCCCGGGGGAAGGCCAAAGGTCGGAGCCCCTCCGAGACCTCTCATCGCCCGGATTTTCAATTTTCGGGACAGAGACGCTATCCTGCAAACCTCCAGACTGCATGGACCGGTCAAGCTTGACAATATGGAGGTTAATTTTTATCCTGATTTCACCCCAGCGGTCCAGAAGCAGAGACTGAGCTTCCTAGGCGTCAAACGCCGTCTTCGGGACCTAAACCTCAAATACGCCATGCTCTTCCCAGCCAAGCTGCGAGTGGAGGTGGATGGTCGCACGCACTTCTTTGATCGTCCCGAAGCGGCCGGGGACTGGCTGGATACTCTGCCCAGGGATCGTGATCGGGGGGCGGGGGGGGGGGGGGGGCGGCGGGGGGAGACGGCACGCTGGATCGGGACTGAGGGTCTAATATTGGGCCTCACTCTGGACGAAAATGATGCCACTTTCGATTCTGCGTCAATTTTTGTAAGTTCCCCTCCTATGGAGGTTGTGTTGGGTCTATTGGGGGTTCTCCCTCCTCCTCTAGGGGGTCTAGTTAGTCTAACTATATATGAGGCGACAGGCACACTGCACGTTGGGGGGGCTGTTCGGGCTCATGCAGGGGTGCAGGGAGGGGGGAGTTCTGTTGGGGTGGGTGGGTAGGGATGGGGTGTTGTTCGTTTTTATCACAAGGCAAACGTATTTTTGTGTTAGTTCTAAAGTGCTCTCCGGGGGACGAATGATGGCTTCTGTATATGATGGGGGGTAGGGAATTAACTTTGTTGTCTTGGAATGTGAATGGACTGGGGGACAGGATCAAACGAGGTGTGGTCCTGCAGTTTTTGAAGCGAATCTCGCCCGATGTAGTCTTTCTGCAGGAGACACACCTCATTGGCAACTCCTTCTGCGCCATGAATCGGCGTGGCTATCGCCTAGTGGCTCACTCGGGCTTCACGTCTGGCTCAAGGGGTGTGGGCATCATGGTGAAGAACTCGCTCCCGTTGGAGATTGATGAGGTGCTCCACGATGACAGGGGACGTTACACGGTCTTGGTGGGAAGACTGGAGGGCAAAGTGGTTGTCTTTGTGTCAGTATACATCCCACCGGGGCTGCAGTCGACCACCTTTGCGGACCTTGGGCGCCTTCTCCTTGGCCTTCCGGGGGGGCTTTTAGTTGTGGGGGGGGATTTTAATGCGGTGGTATCTGGGACTGTGGATCGTCACCCCCCTAGGGACCTCCCCCGGGCACAGGCGTGGCTACCCGGCCTCTTGGATACATTTGGATTAGTGGACTGCTGGCGTTTAAAACACCCCACGCAGCTGCAGTACACCTTCCACTCGGGAGCCCATGGTAGTCTCTCACGACTAGACTATGTCCGTGTCCCGGCGGCCTATGTTGGGAGGGTGGGAGAGGTGTGCCATTTGCCACGGGGTATTTCGGACCACTCCCCGCTCCTACTGCACTTTGATGTCTTTCCGAGGGGTGAGGGTAGGGTGGTCCCAATCAATCCTTGGTACCTGCGCGACCCCACCATTCGCGCTGCATTGATTAAATCCCTTCAGCGATATTTTGATGAGAATGTGGGGTCCGTGCCTTCGGCTGTACCGCTATGGGAGGCCTTCAAGACAGTACTCCGAGGGGAGGCCCTATCCCTTATTTCCCACGCCCGGAGGCGCGAGCGGGAGGAGGTGACCCGGATGGAGGCTGAAATAGCCGAGTTGGAGGGTAATTTAGAAGGTGGGGTGACGGATGCCGCATTACATGTCCTCCAACTCAAGCAAGCGGCCTATAGGGCCCTCGTCACGGAGGCGGCCAGGGGCCTCAGTAGAGAGCAACAGGGGCGACTGTATGATGTGGGTGATAAGGCTGGTAAACTTATAGCGTGGTTGGACAAAAAAGAGAGAGCGAATCGTGTGGTCCCGCTGATTGAGAAAACGGATGGTGTGTGTGTAACTGAGCCAGAAGAAATCGTCTCCTGTTTCGCGGATTATTTCCGTGGGGTGTATTCCCCGGTGTCTCCCTGCTCGGAAGAGGATTCCCGTGCCCTGCTCAGTGATATCGCGCTGCCGTCCCTTTCCGGGGATGACAGGGTGTCGTTGGACGCCGCTCCTACCTCCGACGAGATCGCCCTCGCCATACGCTCAGTCGCTTCCGGCAAGGCCATGGGTCCGAATGGTCTCCCTATCGAGTTGTACAAGTTGCGACCGGATACGCTGGCACCCCACCTCCGGGCTATGTTCCTGGCGGCACACTCGGTGGGCTCCCTCCCGCTGGACCAGCGTCTGGCTACAATCGTGGTCATCCACAAGGAGGGGAGACCTCGGGACCGGGTTACATCCTATCGGCCCATTTCGCTACTGAATGCGGAGCCCAAGATTCTCGCCAAGGTACTGGCCAATCGGCTGGTCAGCGTGGTGGGCGATTTGGTTCATCAGGACCAGTCTGGCTTTATTCCCCATCGCAACACAGCCCTTAATCTGCGGCGTTTGCACGGTGTGCTCGCACGTGCCCCGTTCATACGGGAGCCGGCCATTTTGGCGTCCTTAGACGCCACCATGGCATTTGACACGCTTGAATGGCCATATATCTGGACGATGCTTGCGAAGTTTGGATTTGGCCCAGGGTTCATCAGTTGGGTCAAATTGCTGTATTCGGGCCCATTGGCGCAGGTGGTGGTGAACGGAAGAGTATCGGCTCCGTTCGGGCTGGGCCGGGGCACACGGCAGGGCTGCCCCTTATCGCCGCTCCTCTTTGCACTTGCCTTGGAGCCCCTGGCGGAGTGGCTGCGGTGGGAGCCTTCCATCCGTGGTCTCCGCTGGACCCCTGAGTATGAGGACCGCGTATCCCTATACGCTGATGACATCCTCTTGTACCTAGCTTCCCCACGTACATCACTCATAGTTCTGGTTGATGTTTTGCATTCATTCGGTCGTAACTCCGGTCTGGTCATCAACTGGGCTAAATCGTGTGTGTATGTTCTCTCCGGGGAGGCTCCTATCCTCCCGCGGGGCTGTCCGATTCAGGTCGCCCCGCAGGGATTTAGGTACCTGGGTGTCTTCATTACTCTGGACCCGGAGGCTCGGTATGATCGGAACTTGCTTCCCCCCCTCCAGCGTCTGAAAGAGGATGTCGCGCGTTGGCGGTGTTTGCCGCTTTCGCCGCTCGGCCGGGCGGCATTGTTTAAAATGATGTCGCTGCCGCGTTTCCTGTACGCGTTGCAGAACACTATGGACCTCGTCCCAGCGCGCTACTTCCGCGAAGTGGAGAGTTTGCAGCGTCTCCTGTTCTGGGACGGGAGGCCACGTATTGCCCTGGCTAAGCTTACGCTCCCATGGTATGACGGGGGGATTGCCCTCCCGGATATCAAACGGTACTATTGGGCCTCCCAGCTAGCTGCGATTAATCAGGGCCTATATGGGCCCGCCTTAAACCCGGCGTTTGAAATGGATAGGATGCTACTTCCAGGTGGTGACTATAATCGAGCGCTCTACTCTAGCGCGCCCGACGCTCGCCTAACGGGCCCCACGCATGTCATGGTGCGAGTGTGGCACGCGGCCAATGCAGCTATGGGGTGGAAGGACCGTTTGACCCGGGCGTCACCACTATACGCGTCCGAGCGGTTGGGCTCCTTGTGGACCTCGAAGGGCTTTGAGAAGTGGGACTTAATAGGCATTAGCAAAGTGGGGGATCTCTGGACGAGGGGAGGCTTTAAAACGTTCGAGATGCTGCAGACGGAATTTCAGTTGCAGGGCAGCGAGTACTTTCGGTATTTGCAGGTCCGGCATGCGCTGGGCTCCGTCTTTCCGGACGTTGCCCCCATCCCGGAGTGTTCCCCCCTGGAGGATAGAGTGCTGGATGGACACGTCCCTGACAGCACGATCTCACTGATCTACAAAAAACTGATCAACGACCGCTCGGACTTGTTGACGGCCCTTCGTGAGGCTTGGGTAGCCGATGGGCTGGAGCTGGACGACGAGGACTGGATCGCCGCGGTGGCCTCCCCGAAAGAGGTGGCCATACCGGCTCGCCTTCGTTTCGTCCAGCTCAAGATACTCCACAGGGTCTACATGACGGGGCCAAAACTCCTGCGTATGGGCTATGCTGAGGACGGTTTGTGTAAGCGTGGGTGTGGTGCGCTGGGGACTTTTCTGCATATCTTGTGGGAGTGCCCGGAGGTGGAGGGGTTCTGGCGTGGTGTGCATGAGGTGCTGCGAGTGGTCACGCATGTGGCGCTGTTGCCCGAGGCGAGGAGATGCCTGTTGAATGTGTGGGAGCCTACCGATTACTCGGTGCCGCAGACGTGGTGGGTGACTCTGGGGTATATGGTTGCCAAGCGTGATATTGCCCAGCTGTGGGGATCCCAGAGGCCCCCGGCTGTCTCGGCCTGGAAGGAACATATGGATTGGTGCATGTTTCGGGAAAAGGTGGTGTATGTGGCGAGAGGTAAGCCTGCGACATGGGTGAAAGTGTGGGGCCCCTGGAACGCCTACCGCGGGGGAATCTGTGCTCCACCGTTATTGCCTGATCCGTCGCCGGCCCCGTCCCCTTAGCCAACTCATCCCCCCGGTACCTGGGCATTAGGTGTACCCAGCGCTAGTTCTGATCTCTCCCCTCTCTTGAGATTCCTATGGATGGCTAGGATCCCCCCTCTAGGGGAGCACGTGTTGCTATTTCCGATTGAGGATTGCCTTGTGGGTTTGTTTGTATTTGTTGTTCTTTAAGTTTAAAATGGAACCGTATAGTGGGGTCTGGATAGTGTGGCTCGCAACGATGTTACCTCCTGTGCATGCTCAGCCGCAGCACCATGTGTTTTATAAATGTATATCGTATGCTCCTTTCATTGCTAGCGGCCGGCCGGAAGGTTGTAGGCCCATATTTGTATATTTTTGAGTCTTGTAATAAACGGTTTCGAAAAAAAATAAAAAATAAAAAAATAAAAAATGGGATGACACAAGCGGAGTCCTCCACTCGGAGGAATCGATGGTGGTGGGGTCTTGAATCGTAGCAGATATCCATTCTTGACAATATTTAACACCCATTTGTCGTCGGTTATATGTTTCCACTCCTCCAGATGACCAGCGATACTTCCTCCTACCGGAGTGGACAACGTGTTTAGAGGAAGCACTCCCTCATTGCTTTGATGGTTGCTTTGAGGTAGTGGTCTGCTGCTTATTGTTCCCTCTTCCTCTACCTGGTCTTCGTTGGTGAAAATGAGACCTCTGTTGCTGTTGACGACCCTGCGACGACCACTGAGAGGTTTGACGCCTCTGCTGGAATGGGCGTTTATCGTAGGAGTGAAAAAGCCTGTGAAATTCTTTCTTTTTCTACAGCCCCACAGCTTTCACTGTGTTCAATTCTGCTTTCATCTTCGACCGAAGAGAGAAGACCCATTGAATGGTAGATTGGTAATCTTCCGCTGTACCTCAGGCTTAAGGCCAGTCAACCGTAGCCACGCAGAACGCCTTGAACAGATACCATGGGAGTACCCGAGAGCAGCCAGATCAGCCGAATCAGCGGAAGCACTAATAATCTGATTCGCCACAAGACCTCCCTCTTGCAGTATTTCCCGAAAATCTTGCTGATCTTCTTTAGGGAGTTTGTCCGCAAAACGGCCCAGAGAATCCCACAAGGATCTATCATATCTCCCCAGCAGAGCGTAGGCACTGGCGACCTTCATGAAAGATGCTGATGTGTTGCACATCTTTCTACTCATAGAGTCCATCAATTTGCTGTCCCTATCTGGAGGTGCCGAGGAGGAAGACATAGAAGAGTGTGTCTTCCTAACTGCTGCCACAATGATGGAATCTGGAGGAGGATCAGAGCGAAGAAATAGTGGATCTTGATCAGGAGCCTTGTATTTCTTGGCTATCCGGGAGGGCACAGAACCCACGGTTGCTGGTGTCAGAAAAGTCTGCGTAGCAAGCTCGATAATGCCAGGGACAAGAGGAAGCAAAGGCCTGACTGAATAACGGTGATGGAGAGTCTCAAAAATCAACGAGGAGGAAACAGTAGGTACCGACATAGTAATGTTTAACTTACTCGCTCCTCTACAGAGTACCTCATTGAAGGTGGTGAGATCATCAATTGGAGACACCCTTGATGGAGGTGTAGACGTAAAAGTTGGAGAGTAATGTATCATTAAGGACCTGGTAGAAGAAGAAGACCAGGTGGGAGACCTCTGTCCCGTTCTCTTCGGTGAAGAGTGATAAGAGTGAGACCTGTCCCTTGAACGGATATGACGGGAACACGGAGAGCGCGATCTGCGCGGACTTCTTCTTCTAGAAGACACCACCGTTTGTGATCTTGACCTTCGTGGTATTCTCTGTGGAGCCTCAGTATGTGACGGAGATCTTGACAGGCGTGAAGGAGAGTAGGTACGGGAATAGCCTGAACCCGGGCAACTGAGGGCTTTAGACTTTCTACGCCGAGGCTCTTCGCCAACCACCGGAGAGCCCTCCGGGGAAACCTGAACAATATGGAGTCCTGGCGACGATGAAGTCCTTGAGGGCGAACGAGATGCAGCTCCACCCTCCTCCGATGCTGCAGCTGCTCTTTGTCCCTCGACGTCGATGGCCTCAACGTCGACGTATGCATCTCTTTTGACGCCGACCCGTGCTTCTCCCCCGACGTGGGGCGATGCATGGAAGGAGTTAAGGACCTCGCTGTCCTCAACGGTGACCCCACCTTCTTCAAAGGGAACGTCGATCGTCTATGGCGTCGTGGTGATCTCGACGGCAAGTGCTCTCGCCTCCTCGACGTCGACATCAATGCTCTCGACTGGTCTCGAGGTCTCTTCGCCATCTGCGAACTTCTCGACGTCGACCTACAGTGAGGCGACGGAGAATGCCTCGACGTCGATGGGTGTCTAGATGTCAATGGGTGCTTAGAGGTCGATTGACCCGCATCCTGAACATACCTCGAGCCCGAGGTAGTCCGCTTCGACGTCGAAGCCTTTCTCGACGACGGAGACTCACGCCATCTCGGCGTCGAAGACTGTGTAGGCTTTTTCTTCGACGGCGGTAACGACATCGACGGCGAACAGTCTGGAACCTGACTTTTTTTGATGTTGAAGAGGCAGAATGATGCTGGTGTCGATGTTCCTGATGAGAGGCGGGCTCTTGACTCCCAAGGCCACTTTCCAACTGGGCTAATCCTCTCTCCAGCACAGGTTGAAGGAGAATCCTCTCTCTATCACGTACAGTCCTCGCAGAAAACGTATTCCAGTGATAACACAAGTCTATCTTGTGACTAGAAGGAAGACAGGCGATACACACAGAATGTGGATCTGAAATGGCCATCTTCTTTCCACAGGCTGAACAGTTGCGAAAAAGAGCCGGCATTCTGACAGGAAAAGATGAAGAATTTCTGTCAGAAAATGAAGATAAACTTCTACCAGCACAGGAGAACCACAAAAAACAAGAAAAATAACAATTCCTGACAGAAAAGTCAGAAAACTGTTGAGCTCAACCTCAAGGATCCTCACAGAAGGAGCCCGATAAAAGAACTGACCTAACTGTCACCTGTGGGGCATGCTGGGAGCAGAGTGTTTCCTGCAGTTCTTAAAGGCAAAGTGCTTGGATGCTTGTAAGCCTTAAAGGCAAGGTGCCAGTTGTCTTTTCTGTACTAAGGCAGTTATTCTTATGCAGCCTATGGGCCAAACTGCCTGCAATTACCTGTTCTTCCTTATTTTTAGAAAATAAAGGAGTCTTGTTTGAAACCATTATAGTGTATGGTCTCTATTACGAGAAGATTTGAGAGACTTATTGTTATATAAGTAAAACTGGTGTAATCTTGGCTGTTTGCCCTATTTGTTTTAGACGGTTTGATGGGGCTGCATATTTACATATATGTAGGTATGCATAAATATGTATTGCTATATGCTCCGGGATCCCGCACGTGGGCGAGGATAATTCACTGCTTATGACTATTGATGAGTATCCCCTGGAAGAGAACTGGATTTTCCGTCTTTCCACATTATTGGACTCGATGATGATATCCATGGGCTGAATTGAACAACCAACACATCCCTTTGGGAGGCCACACTACACATATGATGATCAACCAGTAATATGTATTGGGCACCTTTGCCCCTCATTAACTCAGCTCCTGGACACTTTGTACATTATATAGGGACCACACTACATGCACCTGCGCTATTGTTGATACTTGCAATATAAAGACCTTAGTATAGCCTGGAGCTTTGCTCAGGAAGAAACCCTATGAGAGTCTTCTAGGCATTTCTTGTTGTCTGACCCTTCACGAATACCTTACAGCCCCTTCACTAAGAGGCAATTTTATCTTTATGCCCAACTGACATTGTTAGTCACTATGTGACCGCTGTCTACAATGTGGGTGGTGTTGTTCTCTTTCTCTATATGAGATCTATGCTTCACAACATAGTACAGTTGACCTTTGAATATAGCAGAGGATGGTGTGACCCTTCCATCATTCCGATAAAGAATTTTAATATCACATTACTTTTCATGCGCCCATTACCTGCCTTTCTATGCTAAGAAGCTACTTTTGCTCCCAACATGGCACCCGTCTTCACCCGCACTGCACTGTAAGCTGGCTTGTTAAAGCGCCACAACGCTTAGAAGTGCTCTAATTGGCCCATGCTTAAAGAGATCCTACCCAGCTTGCCTCGTTTCCCTTCTAGGGAGCAGAGCCAGGGTAGGTCTTTCAGTGGACGCCGTTCCGCGTCCGTGTAAGTATTTCCTCCACGAGACTGGAACCTTCTTCTACTGCTACGGTAAGATGAGCCTCAGGACGCTAATTGGCATTCTCCCAGCTTTTACTTATGGGGCCCGATCCCTAATTGGGTGAGTTTTTTTTCATTTATACGCCAACAATGAAAGTATTCCACAATTCCGTGGTCTCATTCCAGTCACGTTGATGTGTGTTTTTGGTCGTGTCACTGTCGTTTTTTCATGTTGTTCTCTGTACATGTTACTCTGGGCCAAGCTGTTGACATTTTCATCACATGCCTTTTTCAGAAACTTATATTTGTAATTGACAAATACGTATGTTCATGGTGGTTTTGGTGTTTCAGGATGGTTTTTATCGTATTTGAGGTACAAGATTTACCACATTATTTGGTGAGTGCCTGGTTATCTCACATTGAGCCTTCACAGCTAAAGAAACTAGACACTGTGTTGATTAGGGTTTGTTCCTATGTCCTGAAGAATCGCCACATCATCCTTTCTGACTGAAAAAGGCGAGAAACATGTTGACCAAGTAAACTATTAACCTACCGAGCTATCTACAACCATTACATCCTGAGGGAGCTAACACGATTTTAACTAGGTTAATGATCTCATTCATTAAATGTATTGTCTTTCAGTATCCCTCTACCTATTTTAATATGCTTTCCCAATACTTGTTTCACCAATCTACACCACATTTTTAGCCCATACACTCCCACTTCATCAAACGGCTATTCTAAAAAGATCTCAGGCAAAGTGCCCCCTCAAGGGTGCCCGTCGGGCATTACAGCACCGGCCCGACAAGGAGCTAGCCCATGATGAAGCTTGACACCCGTTCGGTGTGTGATAGCCCGTGCTTCTATTGGAGCATATTCCTTAGAACCATCCGACCTAGTCCTTATTTACTAGCTTTCACTAGGAACTTCATACCCTCTTTATATTTTGAAAAAAAATGTATACTCATTTATCAAATATCTTACAAAACAATCACAATTACACTTTAAAAATGTGCATGAATTTGGATAATGTTACGTTTGAAGAAAAAAAACAGAATACCACATTTGCCAATGCATTAAAAACCAATAACAGTTACAATTTTCTCAAATGAAGGGGTCTTTTTCAACAATGCAGAACTAAATAAATCATTTTCTAATAATAATGTTTTCATTTGATCAGACTTCCCCTACAACTTGGTCATGGCATGAAAAAATAAAATAAATGTCTACATTAGATTTATCCTATTTTACTGTCAGCGACCCATACAACCCTCCATAATAGCTCAATCTGACAATAATTCCATTATTTCCCTGCCGAAGTAGCCAAAGAACGTTTGCTGTAAGTCGTAGCACCATAATAATGTTGTGTTTAGTCAAGAACTTAATTGAAACGGCGGCAGGGTTGCCCCATTTCACCCCTGCTGTTCGATCTGTATATAGAACCTTTGGCCCAAGCCATAAGATTAGACGAGGTAATTACCCCCTTCAGTGTTAATCTATATAGAAGTAAGGTAGCCCTATATGCAGATGACTTGCTGGTTTATACCAGTAACCCAAATGAGGCCCTTCCTAGAGTAGAATTAATTATGGAGGAGTTTGGAGCTCTTTCAGGCTATCTCTCCAACTCCTCCAAAACGGAGGTGATGTGCTGGAACATCGAGAATTGGGCTGGCCGTATCAGCAAGGAATTTAGATATCTCGGGGTTACTATAGTGAGAAATATAGATGATATCCCCAAGATTAACCTGAAAAAAGTGTCAAATGAGATCGAACATCTATTCTTAAGATGGAAGAACTTGCCCTTAACCATCTATGGAAGAGTTAACTTGATAAAAATGGTAATCTTGCCAAAGTTAACCTATCTATTCAGTACCATTCCTCTTGGTTTCTCAGATAGAGATATCAGTAAAATCCAAGGCAAAATTGGCAGTTTCATCTGGTCAAATAAAACATCAAGACTCTCCTGGAAGAAGCTAAGGCGGAAACTTCTGAAGGGAGGCTTGGCCCTTCCTGATCTTTTTTGGTATGACCACTCGTTCCAATTTAAAAATGTTCGGGCATTACTTATGTCTCCGGGTGATTCTAGTTGGGGGATGATTTTGAAAGAAATGGCTATTTTTGAGGGAGGAGGAGGGGGCTTCTTATATAAGTTTGGAGCCCCAAGGTATTTCAAAAAGGTACGGTTAAAGGTATTAAAAACAGCCTTAAATGGGTGGTATAAGATCAGGAGATTGTGGGGGATCCGTTATTATTCAGAGTTTGCCCCTATTTGGGACTCCCCTGGTCTGCCTGCCTGTTTGAAAGACTGCCTTGCGAAACCTATAAAGGATGCTGGCCTTACGATTTGGTCTGACCTTATCTCCTCAGAAGGGGCCCGATTCACAGAACAAACTTAAGACAAAATCCTAAACTTAGTACCATTTTGGTATTCACAGAATGCACTTACTACTTCTGGTATTCACAGAATGAACTTACTATTTTTGCGATTCACAGAATAAACTTACTACTTTTGCTATTCACAGAATGGATTTACGACTCCTAACTTTACGTCCGCACTCGGGCCGGAAATTTCCAGGCCGGAGGCGGGGCTTCCGGCCCGGAGGCGGAGCTTCCGGCCCGGAGGCCGGAATCCCCACCTCCGGGCCGGAAGCTCCGCCTCCGGGCCGGAAGCCCCGCCTCCGGCCCGGAAGCCCCGCATCCGGGCCAGAATTTCCGGCCCGAGTGCGGACGTAAAGTTAGGAGTCGTAAATCCATTCTGTGAATAGCAAAAGTAGTAAGTTTATTCTGTGAATCGCAAAAGTAGTAAGTTCATTCTGTGAATACCAGAAGTAGTAAGTGCATTCTGTGAATACCAAAATGGTACTAAGTTTAGGATTTTGTCTTAAGTTTGTTCTGTGAATCGGGCCCAAGGCGTCCATCCATGGGAGGTGTTAAAGGCCCGAATTGGCAGCCTATTTTCAAGATTTAAATATCTCCAATTGGTCTCCTGGTTTACTGCAGAGAAAGAACATATAGGTGGAAACTGGGAAATAGAGTCTCTTTTTCAAAACACAAATCTTATCAAAAAAGAGGCAGGCCATTGGTATAAAACACTTGTGGAAACCGATTTGGCCACGTCTCCCCCACAGCAGTCGGTTTGGAACCTATCTGTCTTGGACAGTGTTGCTGTAGAGCTATATGAATCTTCTCTGCTTACATTGTATAAACTAATCAAACCTGCTTCATTAAAAAAGAACCATTTCTATGTTATCAACAGACTATACTACACCCCCAAGAAAATAGCCAAGTTTGCTACCTATGTATCTGCAAAATGCCCAAGGTGTGAATTTTCCCCAGCTGATGATTTACACATTTTATTTGATTGTGGGAAATTAAGGCCCTTCTGGCAGCAAGTGGAATATGCGCTCTATGCTATCTTTAAAGTCAAGATCATCCTGAGCCTTCCGTTAGTAATTTTTGGTATTAATAATGACTTGATGGACTGGATGTCAGTAACGCAAAAAGGCCTGATTATGTATTTAATACTTATTGCCAGAAGAGAGATATGTAGATTGTGGAAAGATCCAACACCCCCACTGTACGAAAAATGGCTGAGGGCCTCATTCAGTGCTGCCCGATAAGATCTTGGTCACTTGGATGGTATGGAACCCAGCATTTGGTCACCACTCTTAAGCTGGGGCAGAGACCTGAGATTGATTTAGTACCCCCAGGTCCTATGATTACACCTAGCTTCAAAAGAAGTTGGCCTGGGCAGGCCTATAGCTAATGCAAAATGCAGATGCCAGGGGGAGTTCAGGATATCGGTTGGCTTACTGCTTTTTATTGCAGGTGCTATATGGTTAGATGAGGACAAAAAAAAAAAAAAAGAAGAACTTAATTGAAACGGTATCTGAAAATGATCATGTGATAATTTCATTCGTAATTTGTAGCAGGTAGGTGCAAAGTCTGAATGTTGCTAGTATATATGGAATACTGTCCAAGCTATTTTTTTTAATTTACTTAGATCAGCTATTTAGCAATATAAAAGAGTCCCAGCGTGTGCATTTAATTGTGCCAAAGCATTCAAAAAGCAATACAGACTTTACCAGGCATTAAACAGCACTATTAAATAATGCCTTGCCCAGGTCCCTGGAATACGTTCAACGGGACACTGGGTTCTCTAAATGAGAGACAATTAAGGTATCTAGCAACCACTATACTTAGCACCACAAAGTAAGAGTCACTTAAGATTCAAAATATCTGGGTAGAGGTGGGCAAACACTGCATGGTTAAATCAAGAGGGTATTTAGGGAGAGTTTACATACAGTGCAACACAGTTATCTCCATACAAGGAAGTCTGAATTCCAGCCAATGGTTGTGTGTTCACAAGGCTTTTAAAAATAATTCAGATCTTCAATATATTTAAGTATAAAGAAGTTAACTCAGCGGAAAACACAAGATATAATTGACACAATAATATGCAGAATAATAAATGTCGCAAAATATGGAACAATGGGCCAGAATGGACATCTCTGTTGGGGACACTGGACATAATTAAATCAAAGCATCGTAGTGATGATGACCACAGAGAAAGCTTGGAAACATTACATTTAATTTTTTTAGTTCAAATCTCTTTATTAAGTTTGGGAGGACCACATACTCTCACCTACAACCATTGGCTAGTGAAGGCAGCAAATGTATAGGAACAATAACTTGGTGGGGCGGGCATGGCGGTATTGAGGCGTGGGGAAGGCAGCAGGTGGAAGGAGGGGAGAAGTGGGGAGGGCGGCAGGAGGGGTAGAGGGGAAGGGTGACCAGGAGGCAGATATCTGTACATGGAATACTCACTGTAGGACTGTTAGGTGAGTGGGTTCAACAGGATTGTATCCATGTTATTTCTGTTCTTGGGGATCTTTACCAATCAGAATAAGCATCCTGAGACACATGTTAGCTCCCGAAGGTCGTGGGCTAGAAATTGGATGTAAGGGCCCCCCATTTTATCGAAGCAGGGTAATGCCCATGGAGGCTGCGATTCTCTCCATTGGAAAGGTGTCCCACAGTTTACGTAGCAAGTCCGAGTGTGCTGTCACAGTATCCAAGCCCTAGTTCGATAAGAGAACTTGCCCAGCTGCCCAGAGGGCTAGTGTACTCGAATTGCCCCTAGCAGAATTGAGCGGATATGTCAGAGGGTTAGGGAGCCCCAGCAGAGTGTAGCTAGGGAAGCCTAGAATGTCAGTTGTGAAAATCTCGTCTACGTCCCTGGTGACCTCTTCCCAGTATCAATGAAGTTTGGGGCAGTGCAAAAAGAGGTGGGTAAGTGTACCTACCTGACCGCCAACATAAGCTTATAGCTCCAGTCATCCAGAGCTCCACCGTGGCTGGGGAGTAATACCAATAATGGGCCATTTTCAGCATGAATTTGTTTGCCAGCCACACTGATGGAGGAAGTGTGGCTCTGTTGAGGATATTAGACCATTCCTTAAGCGTGAATTCGGCCTCCCACCCCCTCTGAACTGGTGACTTGCTATTGTCTGTAGGTGTGTTAAAAAAGGTATAAATGTGTGAGAGCAAGTGTTTCTTATCCACCTTGGTAAATAACCATTCTTCAAAGTCAGTAAGTGGTCGGCTAGGGTGTTGTTGGAGTGACGGGTGCAAGTCCCAGTGTTTAACCACTGTGTAGTGCTAGAATTTGCCGCCATGGAGACTGTAGGTGTCCTGAAGCTGCGGAACTCCATACAGATCACCAATTCGTTGGCAGTTGGCTGTTCGCCACACATGCTAATCCGTTCCTGTGGTGGCAGGTGGGAATGTCGGGTTCCCTATGATAAGGGTGAGCAGGGCGATGGGTGAGGACAGTCCTTTTGTTGCTATCACCTTATCCCATCCCATTATGGTGGCCCTGGTGATAGGGGAGCTGTAAACCCCTGCTGGGCGAGGTTTTTTGGGAAGCCAAGGGACGTTCCATATATGAATCCCCGCTAGAGCTTGATCGATAAAGCATCAATGTTTTTCAGAAAGGGGTCTGTTCCATTCAACCCTGTATCTGAGTCGGTGGCTAAATAGTAGTGATTAAGCTGTGGAACTTCAAGGCCACCGTCTGCGACAGAGTGGTATACTATGTTTCTGGCCATGAGGGGTATCTTATCGTCCCAAATGTATGATTCTATTGTGTGCTGGAGTTTTGTTAGCATATGTGGTGGTGGGTCCAAAGGGAGCATCTGCATTACATACAGAAGTTTGGGTAACAGTGTCATTTTTACTGCTGCAAGTCTGCCCATCCTGGACAGGCTGCCCGTCCTCAATCCTTGGAAATCTTTGCGGGCTGTGTCTAGGAAGGAGCGATAGTTACACTCCACTGTCTGCATAAGGGAGGAGCACAATATAAGAACCAGATAGGGTACCCCGTAACGTGCCCTTTGTAAGGGAAAACACTGCTCCAGATGGGCCTGGTCAGTTTGTGGAATGGTTAGATAAAGGATTTGGTTTTTTTTAAATATTCACCGGAGGCTCTTCTAAAGGGCCTGAGATCGTCCATAAGGGATGAAAGTGAGGTACGAGGATGATTCAGGGACATCATTACATCATTAGCATATAGGGCCATTTTATGGTCCTGCTTACCAAAGGGGATACCCTTTAATCTGAGTGCTTGCCTGAATCCAGTCTGCAAGTGGTTCCATGTAAAGCGTAAGAAGTATAGGTGACAGAGGGCAGCACTACCTGGTTTCTCTGTGATTGCTAAGAAGCGAGACAAGGTACAGTTATAACTCGCAACTGGTAGAAGAAACGTCTAGTGCATCCAATCGAAAGCCTTTTCGGCATCGATGGGACACAACCAATGCTGTGGTGTGTGATTGGGTTCTTAGTGTTATCATTGCAACCTCTTTCGGAGATGAAGCCGGTTTGATCCAGCTCGATTAGACCCAGCATGTAGGGATTCAACCGAGCAGCCAGGATATTTGGGAAGAGCATAGCATCGACATTTAAGAGAGAAATGGGTCAATAGGAGACACACTGTGTAAGATCTTTTCCTGGCTTTGGTATGACGATGATAACGACCTCTCTCATGGAAAGAGGCAGTATGTCTAGATCTTCTATGGAATTGTAAAGTTCAACAAGTACTGGGGCGAGTTGTATGCGAATATCCGCCTCGTAAACGAGACAGTCATCATCGGGTAAGTGCGTAATCGGCGTCGGAAGCAGAAACCCCTGGCAGTCCCCTGTAGTCTTCTCCTTAGCCTTGTATAGGGTGGCATAAAAGTACTCAAAGGGCCGGGCAATATCGATATCCTGGCGGGCAATGCTACAGTCTGCGTGACAGATTTCCGCCTGCATAGTATTTTGTTTGGTTCGGAGGGCATATTCTGCCCTGTCCCAAGCCAGTGCTTTAAGTTGTATTCTAACCAGATTTAGTTGCCTACAAACTCTATGGACGCCTGTGCATTTGTGGGTTTCTTCTAGGTCTCTTACCCGTGTTTCCAGGTCTTTCTGATTCTCAGCCGCTCCATACTGAGCTTTGCGGAGATCACAAGGAAGGCCCCCCTAACTACAGCTTTCAGTGTTTCCCAGAGGAGGGCAATGAGCATGTCCGGTGTGTTATCTTTGAGAAAGTGCTGAATAGTGTCCAGTATCTATTTTTTAGTGGAGTCGTATGTGAGCAGTTTATCGTGAAGTCAAGAGGTGTGACCTTGAACCCCACTGCAAGGTATATTAAATGTTAGTGGGATCGGTCGGACAATGGCACCACCTCAATGTTGGTCTGTCGCAGGGTTGTAAGACTGCGTGGGGAGACTACGAATTAGTTTATTTTGGTGTAGGCCTGGTCTGTAGCAGAGAAGAAAGTATACCCCCTCGAGGTGGGATGGTCAGTGCGCCAGGCATCCACTAGGCCCACATCAGCCAATGTAGCACGGTGTCCGTGAAAGCTCCTGACTGGCCCACTCTTTGTGTTGATCTGTCAAGGGAGTTGATTAAAGTCGATCCTCACCAGTAAATCAGAGCGGGCAGTGGCTGTGACTGGACCCATGGCCCTAAGTGTAAACTGTTTCTGGTGGTCGTTGGGGGCGTACAGTGTAACAAGGGTGAAGGTGTAAGCGTTCATGGTGATTCGAATGGAAAGAAACCTGTCTGGAATCTGGAGCTTGTGAAGGAATGACTTGGCCATGGAAGTGGCTAGTTAGGAGCATTGCACAGAGAATACATGAGGTTTCTTGTCATACTGTCATCTACAACAAATGTAAATGTTGATGGAGTCATTCTATCGTTAGTAGAGAAATACAGTTGTTCTTAGTCGTGCAGAGAAAGTGAGAAGTGTATTTCATGAAAAAAGAAAGCCGTTTGACTAGTGGTTATAACTTGGTCCGAGATATTCACAGTAAGGCCCTGGCAGACTTCTTTGGCGGCGGGTGGACCTTGTAGTGGGCTCTCAGTAGACACAAAAGAGGGCACCTGGAGCATGCACCATAGCAGCTTCACTACGCATGTTTTAATTGCCCTCTTATGTGTTTACTGAAAGCCTCTGTGACATCACGCGCCTGCCACTGGCGGGAAGCAAAGGCCCTTTAAAAGTCAGCTGTTGCACATTCACAGCCGACTTTTACGGGGCCTTTCAGAAAGCTGCTGCCTTTGGATACACCGTCTCTGCCTGCAGCCTGCTCTTTTCACGCCGAGTGCAGACTGCTTTTGCCAGCACTCTTCGCCGCCATTGAGGACTGCATCAGGGGGCCTCCCGTGGATCGGACCAGGCTGCTACTTTACTCTCTGCCAGCTGACCAGCTTGAGCTTCTTTGCCAACCTGATGGCTGCCAGCATTCTTGCTTATTTGCCAGCCTGCTCACCGCCAGCCTGTCTTCCTCGTGTTCCGCCTTCCTACAGGTTAGTTGTCATGTGTACTATGTGATGGCAGGGCTTTAAGTCTGATGGAAAAACTGGGGGGGTCTCTAACAGGGGCGTGGCCAATGTAAATAAGGGCGTGGCTTAAAACACGTAGGCTAAAAATCTGTGCTTAGCATAGTGTGCCGCCCGACTTGTATTTTGCTGTTTCTGGATGCAATGAAATAAGCAGCAACCATGGCCTCTATATAATGAAAAAGCTTCCACTTAAAGCCTTGGTGAGGCCACAACAATGTTTCTGCTCCCGAGTTTCAAAAAGAGGAGGGAAATCCAGAGCGAAAATGACTCTCTTTAAAGGACTTCCCTTCCCCTACAACGCTCCCCTGGCATGACATCCAGGCACGGTGTGTCCATTGGGGCGTGGGGGCGTAGCCCCCCGGCCTGCACCCGCGCCCGCAGCTCCCTCCTCTGTGAATGTCCGCAGCTCCCGAGTCCCTCCTCTGTGAATGTCAGTCAGCATGACGTCGGACCGTGGGCGGTCCAGCGTCATGTTGACTGACATCATTGTCAGACGCCTTTGGGAAAGGCAGCACAAGTGCGCATGAGTGGGCATGGAGCTTAATTTTTTACTCCATGCCCAGTCATGCGTACTTGTGTTTTTGCTGCCTTGCGCATGCCCATTAGGAGCCCCTCGGTCTCCTAATGGGCAGGCGGCGGGCGAGGAGTAGGCTGTGCCGTCAGCCAATCCTGGCGCTGCTGCAGCGCCAGGATTGGCTGAGGGCCGGGTTGCCAGTCACTTGCATCACGTGGACGTGGTGTTCCGGACCGTTTGAAGGGGCAGAGAGGCGCCAACGTGGGCCAGGAGAAGAGGCGGTCACCGGTCAGGTAAGTGTTTTTTAATTTTAGGGTGGTTTGGCTGGGTTGGGGTTGGTCAGGTTTGGCTGGATAATCTGGCCGGGTTGGCGCCTCGGCAGTGCTGGGCTTGCTTGCAGTTTTGCTGGTACTAGTAGTCTTATGTACTGCTGGGTCACGGTTACAACAACCAAGACTGCCAGTGCACTATAGGTCAATAAATGCAATGGTCTGTAACACGGCTTTTATTTTAAGCTCATCTTACACATTCCCGAAGAAAAATACATTTAACTATGTAACAATTGTGCAAACAATCACGGAAATCATGGCAATGCAACAAGAAGCACTACAATATTTTTAATAACGCAGCACTGGCTGATCTCGACAAAAAATATCAAAGCGTGTGTTAAAAGGGATTAACAATAAAAGGTGTCCACCTTTTAATGACAAACGGCAGCAGATGAAAATGTGTAAGGGCGGACACAGAAGGGATCAGCCTCGAGAAAGCGGATAGGCCTGAGGAGATGATAAAAGGAGAGGGTTAGTTTGGTTTTTGGAGTGTTGGTGGTTGTGCAATGGCTCACGAGATCTCCTGGCTGATGGCTCACTGTGGGGCCGGGAGGATTGGGGCTGAGTAGATGGACAACAGTGAGTGCAATTCACTCGCTCCAATCTGATCAACAGTCAGAGTGAAATACCAGCTTCTAATCACTGCTGAGAAATTGCCTCGCATAGCCGTGCTGCACATCCGAACCCTTGCTGTAACAGGAAGTGGTGAAGGCAAGCGGCCAAAATAGAGAGCCCACCAGGTAACAGGGGCGCACCAGGACCCAAGAACAGGCAAGGTAGGCAGTCTGCAGCTCCACCGAGAAGCCCCCGCCGTCTTTATTTTCCCCCCATTAAGACTTTTTGGCAGTTTTACTCAACAGTTCCCAAACAACTTCTCACCAGGTTGAAGTAACTGAAACTACAAAATGAACCTGTTTATTCGTAGCTCCGTTTGTTTTGCATCTGCTTTACTTACTTTCCACAGCCTCAACTTCTTTGAGTTCCTTTTTTTGGCTACTCAGAATGCATTGTGGCAGCCTGGGTTTGTGTGCCTCCTATGTGGTGGGCGATGGCTAGGGTAGTCTTTTATTACGTGAATACGTTTTACTATGTTGTTGTGGTGTTCAGTGTTTTTACCTAATTGTGTTGCTTTCTTTTGAACGTGCTCTCCCGTTGTAGTTGAGGCAATGGGACATTCCAGGTCAGTGTTTAAAGACCTTTTTCGAGAGGTTGTTCAGCGGAGTGGTTATTTTGCACTGCCTCCCTCTTTCCCACAGGTTTGGGTACGTCTACCCTCGCAGTTGGGTTTTGTGATGGTCGCATGGTGATGATTTGTGATTGTTTGGGAAGAGGGAGTATTGATTTTAAGATCGGTCGCTGATTAGAGCAGATGCCTTCTCGCTAGCGTGTCCCGGTGTACCTACATCTGCCCCCAATGGGGTGACCAGACGTCCCGGTTTTGCCCGGACGGTCCCCGTTTTTTGTGAAATGTCCCCGTGTCCCGACACTGTACTCCAATGGAGTCAAATGTCCCCGTTTTAGAACAGTGTCCGGGTTGAACAAAGAAATGTCCCGGTTTTTCACTGTTCCGGTTGCGCGCATGCTCTGTTTGCACAGCTTGGTGACGTCACTGAGGTGAGCGCTGTAGCAGGAAGGGAAATCCTTTGAAGAGAGACATGTTCTCTCGGGATTTCCCTTCTCTTTGTCTACACAGCGCCATCTACGTCATCATGCAGCTGGTTAGAACCACCTGTGAGCGGCATGACCCTGATTTTACAGCCTGCAGCAATCCACCGTGACCCTGCTCTGCCTTAAAGCGAGCGAGGGTCGGACAGTCTCAAACTACAGCAGAATCCAGCAGCAGCTTTGTGACGCCTCCCCAGCCCTACCAGCACCGTCGGGACACTGCCTTGCATCAGAGCTGCATCATCCAGGAATCCTTGCCCTCCCAGCCTGCAAGCCCGCAACGTAAGTATTTTAACCCTGAGAGTTTTATATCTTATATCAGGGCCGGCTTTAGGGCAGTGCGACCGGTGCCACTGCACCAGTGCTGGCTTCCTGGGGGCGCCGTGTTTGAAAGTTTATTAAGCTTTTGAAGCACCTGCTGCAGCGTTTCTTTCCCCCGGCAATTACCAGGCCTCACATAAATGTCAAGAGTGTGATTAATTATCTTCCTGGAGAGAGATCAGCATTTTGTATAGTTGAGGTTTTGACTTGGCTGAAGTTAGTGCAGAGGGTTAATATGCCTGCTGCAAAGAACGTGTACCAAGTAGATTACAGTGTACGTATGATGTAAACAGATCAGCAGGGTTACTGCTTTCAAAAGAGACATCCTTTTGTTACTTGCAATTTATAACTTAAAGTCCTAATAGAGAATAGTGAGCTATTAACTTTCATCCTAGAACTGCATACACACTGCAAAGTATACATTATTAGAACATTGATTAATGTTTCAAAAAGGGTTAATCTGGCTAGAAATCGATTCTTAATATTAAAGAAAACTCCCAACTATGCTGTTTCTTTTTCGACTCTGCGTTTGTGCTTCTCCACACCAAGCACTCTTAAACTATACTGCCTACCAGTATGGATGACATGTGAATCCTACACTTTCAGTCCTTTGGCTTATGTAACATTTCCTATACACTCATTTACACACGTATGATTGATTGTCTCTGTGTAATGTGTGTGTGATGCAAAGTGCTTGGACACCCTACACTGGTATGAGTGGCGCTATATAACTAATTCAATGCATCTGATAGAGTGTGGTTATGGTGACTTGGTCACTGTTAAAGGGTGCTAGTGAGAGAATCCGTGGTGGAGGTGGTCATTTGGGGGGGGGGGGGGGCGCCAACAAACATTGTCGCACAGGGCGCCACCAGCACTAAAGCCAGCCCTGTCTTATATGTTCTAAACTATTTACTTATTGGACTAAAGCAAATGTTGAGGCAAAGTCTGTTTAAATGGAATTAATGGTTACTGCCGATAAAAGACCTCTGATTTGTCATCTGTAATGCTTCATCTCGGTCTTGGAGGGAGCTGTCGTAGTCCTTTTTCTATGTTTATCACAGCTGTCAAATAGTCCTACTTTTATGTCGATGGTTACTGCAAACCTTAGTCCTACTTCTATGTCTATGACCTGTCCCCGTTTTTTGTTTTGAGAATCTGGTCACCCTAGGCCCCCCATCCTTGTTGAAAGATGCCCCGTCATTCCACCCTTTGGAATGGGAGCAGTTCAGCAGGAAGAGAGGATAGTACGACACCGAGGAGCCTGACGCAGGGGGATGAGGTGGGGGCTCCAGAGCCAGTGGCAGCTCCTTCATGGGGGCGTCAAAGATTTCTATGGGGGACAACCACCGTAGGCAGTTCAGGCTTGCGTACTACGCTCGCTCGCCGCAGTGAAGTACAACAATTGTTTTACGCCCACCACTTTCAAATGTCACCAGCCGCCATTGATGACATCATACCGTAACTTCTCCACTAGTGAGTAGTGTGAGCACAAGCACATCGACGTGCCTGCTGTCACTACAGTCCGGAAAAAAACCGGACCGCCTGTGCCAGGGCACAAAACCGAGCCCGTTTCGAGGCCCCCTTGAAAAAACTTTCGGTGCTCAGCGCCCGTGAGACCAGGCCCACTTAAAGCCCTGTATGATGGCCTAATTTCTTTATATGACGTAACATTATACTACCTTGAATCAAATGCAACAGGTCTTTGTCCTGCACACATATCCTGAACTCATTCATTTGAAAGTTGGTTGAATTTTTCGTACCTCTGGACATTTGTATCTGCGTTGTACCGCATTTTAAAAGCTTTAAGCACCTGGACACCTGCTATGATGACGAACTGTTGCCTGAGCTATAGTACTATCATTTTGTAACCCAAAAGTTTATTGATGGCCATCCAAAAGGGTGTTGTGGCCAACGCAGCTGTTTCAATGTAACTTACAGAACTTCTCTCTGCTCTATTAATCTCATTTCATTGATTTCACCGCTTGTTTTCCTGGCAATAAGGTGCCCCTTGAAGCGTCACACATAGGCAATGCAATGTTACGCATGAGTAGGCTGAGCACCTGATAATGTCACACATAAGCAATCTGAAAACTTAGTAGCTATGTGCAATATATTACCCTTGAATGCTTTTTGATTGGAAAGAGTTGTGTAAACGTGGTAAAAGGCATTAAAGGTATAAGCAACTCAAACATCACCTTTTCAATGTAAAGTGAAATGTAACCTGCCACTACTGTGTAATCTTATATAATCAGATCTAAAATGCCACAATCTTGCCACTGTTATAATTGGGGACAGACCATGGCTCATGAGCGGCAAAGGACTGTGTGGGTCATGATGCCCCTCGCATCCCTTTGCAAATACGGACTTGGCTTTGGAGGCATGGATCAGCCCCAATACCACTTTGAGAGGTCATTCAATTGTTTGAAAAGCTCCTCCTTGTAGCTTTGTAGCTACAGCTGCTTTTGAAATACAGTATAGTCTAGTAATGTTTTGAAAATGTGTATTTTTTTTTTACTCTAGTAGCACCGCCCTCACCCCAAGTGCAGGCCCACTTTTGGCCCCGAGAAAAAGTTTGCGAGTACCCACGTTCTAACAATTGTCCAGCGTTTTACCTGCAACTATCAGATCAGTTTCATAAACTTTGGGTTTTGGTGCATTATTCATCCTTTGCTGCCACCTAATGGTAAAAAAGTAATATTTGCTACTTTTTACCAGTCAGAAACACAAGACAGTGAGTAGATTGGTCTATGAACGCAATATAATTAAACAAGCAATGTCACAGACCGGTTTATTATTTTAAATCAAATAGGACTGCAGAATGACTACTGCATTTTAAGCCACCGGAAGACTGAATGCTCTGGGCAAGGAATCTAAAGCGGGAAGCTGTCACCAGGACAAAGGGGTGAGTGAAAGTGGCTTTTGACAATTGCTCTGATTTAAGATCACAAAGAAATGTCAGAAAAGACACTTTTCTTTGTACTCGAGTGCCATTTGGAGAGCTTTACCCAGGATCGAATATGTCTTTTTTTCAGGGTGAACCTCCTTAATAGCCCAAAAATATTGCCTTACATTTAGCTCGATAAAGCTGCAGGCACCTAGTGAACATTCATGTTTTGCATGTGTAAGAAATTGGGTTACTGGTTGAGAGGGGATAAACCATTCTCAAGTAGCAACCACAATTCTTCTCAGGGTGTTACAAGCAAACCCTAAATTAAACTGTGCTCAACCCTCGGGCAGTTTGGCACAGAGCAGTCAAACTTAACTCTGAGGCAAGGTGTAACACAGTGTAAACACACCACAAAAGGATCCCACAACAGATTTAGAATAGAGTCATTTTAAATACATAAAACAAGACCAGAACGACACAAATTCAATCAGTAGAACCTGAAATATGTAATTTTAAATATTTTGGTGATGACAGCGGTAAAAAGCACCAACTGTGGATATATGGTCACGCCGGACTGGGACAGTCATAAGTTCAGGCCAACTGCAATGGAGCGTGGGCCGGCTGCAGGTACCCACCAAGGTCAGCTGAACCAAGTACCTTAAATCATGGTTTGTGGAGCGTTGCGAGGGTCTGCATCAAAGCTGCGCCGCGCAGCCAAAGCAATGCATTGGTTCCAAGATCCAGCAAGGCTGCGATGCGAGGACCTGTGTCATTGTTGAGGATCCCATCAACAGGGCTTGCTTTGTGAAGTCCAGCTGTGAGGATGCATTGCGCAGTAAGGGCGATGCGTCAGTTCCGAGGAGCTGCAATGTGGAGTCCGTCGTTGTCGTAGAGGCTGTCATCAACTAAGAATTTTTTAACCATACTGACATCTCAATTGTTTCGTTGTTGTTGGCATTTATAAATGTCTTCGTCTTGCTAAACAACTTTTATCATATACCAGGACACTACAGTTCAGTGTCTACACCGGCCGGTACTGTTGTGGCCCACAACTGACCCTAATAGGGTGAGAACCTTTATTTTATTTATACACACATGTTTTAACTTCTACCATTTCAACTTTCCCCATCGACAAGCTCACATATTTGTTAAAAAATAGGATTCGTGTACTAAGCATGCCATGATTCACTGGCCACTTGCATGCGTGTGATGCACCGCATACACTGTTTTGGTGCACCAGTCTAATGAATACAACTTGTCTTTGATAGACATAATATTGCTGTTGTTTTTTTCGGACGGTTGTAATTTTGTTTACATTACAGGTTGTTACTTTTTATTTCTGAACTACAGGTACCACCACTTTTTAGGGTGCTGTAACGGTGGTCACTGCTCACTAAATAAGTGTTAGGTTACCACTACCAAAAAGTGTAGGTAGTACTCTATAGGTCCTGAGGAATTGCCATCTACTTGATATAAGGGCAAGAAACATGTCGATCTCATTTATAAGCGTAGAACCTCACACCATTGAGTGAATATACGCGCATTTTCCTTTTTTAATTAGGGAAGTAGCCAGCCTCATTAAAATTATTTTGATTGGACTATCTTTTCCTATTTTAAATTTCACTTTACTCTACACATCACTTTCACCTACACTATATTAGGGCCCTTACTTGCACGTCACCGAACGGCCTAAGGAATAAAGATCTCCGCAAGGTAGGTCCCATCACGAGCGCCTGATCGGGCATTGCAGCGCCGGCCCGAGTAGAAGCAGACCCGATGATGAAGCAAGACACCTAGCTGGCTGGGTGTGTGAGGGCCTTTTTCCGAAAAGGAGATTATTCTCCTGTTCTGCCACTCCTTTTGGAGTTTTTTGATTCATACTTACAACCTGTTTTTTCATTAGGAACTGCATACCAATACTGTTTATATAGATCTTTGGGCATGTATGCTGGCCCTGGTTAATAAAAGCCCACCCTCATTCCCCCTTTTTGGTTCTTCTCATTGTTGAGGATCCCATCAACAGGGCTTGCTTTGTGAAGTCCAGCTGTGAGGATGCATTGCGCAGTAAGGGTGATGCGTCAGTTCCGAGGAGCTGCAATGTGGAGTCCGTCGTTGTCGTAGAGGCTGTCATCGACTAAGAATGCAAGGGTCTGCGCCGAGCATGAATTGCGCAGCGACGGTTCCAATAAGGCTGCAATGAAGTTCTTTGCCATGATCCACTCAGCATCTGCAATGCGTCAGTTTTGCACAGGGTTGCGCTGCACTGCAGACGAGATGTGTCGGTTCCGCTGAGTCCACAGAGACTGGCAAAGCACCTTTGGCTCACTTCTAAGGGTCCAAGCACCACTGGTCAGTGTAGACTCACAGATGGCAGAGCGCAGGTGCTGGGTAGAGGTTGTTGGAGCTTTCTGTTCCTGAGGGTCAACTCAGGAGGCCAGCCTCCTAGCCCTTGGAGTCACTTTGGTGTCCATGTTCAACAGATGCAGGTCCAGTCCTTCTAAATCAGGAATGAGAGCAGGAGTTCAGCACAGCAGGGCAGCAGTCCTTCCGATCAGCAGTCAAGCAGTGTGGCAAGCAGTGTGGCAGTCCTTCTTTCGATGCAGATTATCTACAGGTCAAGAAGTATACTAAAGAGGTGGTGTCTGAGGTCCAATACTTATACATGATACCCTTCCTATGGAAGGTGGTTGATACTTCTAGCCCTTGAAGTCCCCAGACATCCTGTCTTCCCTGCCCTGGTTCCCGACTAACTACAGGGGGTATGCAGCTCCTTGTGTGGAGGCAGGACGCATGTTATTAAAGTGTAAATTAGGCTGCACCCTGATCCACCCTCCCATCTTGCCATTAATGGCCCCTCAATGCACTTTTATGTTATGTCATGTCATGTTATGTTAAATTGTATGGCGCTGCTTATCAGCCGCAATTAGGCACTGGAGCAGGAGCTGAGGACCGGTGTTGTACCTAGTTGAACAGCCAGATCTTTAATGTCTTAAGGAAGTTTAGGAGTGGAGTGGCAGTTCTGATGTGTAGAGGGAGTTTGTTCCAGTTTTTGGCGGTGATGAAGGAGAAAGTGCACCCTCATGTCTTACTTCTGTAGATGCGAATAATTTGTGCAAGGGAGAGAAAGGTGCGGCGTAGCTGTCTGGAGGCTTGGTAGAGTTGGCGTCAGTCGTGGAGAGAGGCTGGTCCTGTGCTGTGGTTTTTCTTTAGGTGTGGATGAGCAACTTGAGTATGCAACATTTCTGGATGGGTAGCAAGTGTACTTCATAGAGGTAGGGAGTGATATGGGCGCTTCTGGGGATGTCTAGGATGAGTCTGGCAGTGGTGTTTTGAATGGTTGGGATTCTTTGTGTGAGTTGGTTGGAGAAGCAGAGTCTGGTGGTGATGAGGGTCTGGGTAACAATGCGTGTTAGACCTGGTACCATTGGCGTGAGTCTCCTTTCCATTTTTGGCTGTTGTCTCCTGTTTTTGATATGTTTTGCTGGCTTAGGTGCTTTGGGCACTGTGCCACTGCTATTCAGTGCCACCGTGCAAGTGCTCCCTGTGTTAAATTGTTATACTGAATTGGTGACTCCATGATTGGCTTATTTGATTTACTTGTCAGACCTTAGTATAGTGCACCATGTGTGCCCAGGGCCTGTAAATCAAATGATGCTGCTGGTGGGCTTGCAACACTGGTTGTGCCACCCTCAGAAGCAGCTCGTAAAGTGTGTCTCAGATCTGTCATTGCCGAGCCTGTGTGCAGTCTGTGACTGCCATGTCGACTTGGCAAATGCACCCACTTGCCAGTCCCTAAACCTTCCCTTTTCTACATATCAGACAC
This sequence comes from Triturus cristatus, assembly GCF_964204655.1. Taxonomy (NCBI): domain Eukaryota; kingdom Metazoa; phylum Chordata; class Amphibia; order Caudata; family Salamandridae; genus Triturus; species Triturus cristatus. The sequence continues at coordinate 1,533,015,604 of NC_140591.1, forward strand.
CCCTAAGGCAGGTCCTAGGACAGGGTGCATTGTATGTAGAAAGGTAGGTCATGCCCTGATGTGTGTGGCATGACCTGATAGTGAATTACAAGCCTATTTCGTTTTTCACTATTGCAAGGCTACCTGTCCCCATAAGCCAGAATGGGCAGTTTGATTATAACATCTTATAATCCTAACTGACCCAGGGAACATGGTAGAAATTCGAGTTTAGTATGCCTGAACTCAGAATTATAAAATACATCTTTTAGTGAAGTTGGTTTTAACATTCTGTGTTTGAAAATACTACTTTTAGAAAGTAGGTATTTTCTTGCCTAATCATCCAGCCTGCCTCTGCTAGCTTGTGTATTGTATGTCTGGTTTTGTGAGTGACAGGGGCTGGGCGGCTCCAGGAGACAGGGTGAGTCAGCACTAGGCTGAATAGACCTATCTGCATGAGGAATGGGGGAGGAGTAGCACCTGGGCCTGAATAAGGCTGTGCCTGCCTTCCAGAATGCTGGCTCCACCTCCTGTGGTGCGCCTGATGACCCTGGCACACACTGACAAAGGAAGAAGGTGTGCACTGGCAGAATGCACCTAGAACTGGTTTGGACTAGGTACAGGACCCTCTGCCTTCAGAGGACAAAGAGAATAGTAGTATAACTATGGGGGACCAAAACCCAAGACTTTAGATCACTTCTGGGAAAACAAGACAAACCTTTGCCAAGGAGAAGAATCAAGGAAGCTGCAGGAGTTTTGGACTGCCCCTCTGCCAGTGTGCTGTTTGCTGGGTTAGCCTGCAGTGGTTTCTTCCTTGCCAAGGAAAGGAGAAGGAACTTTTAAGGTACTTTCATCATCTTGCAGAATATTTCTCCAAGGGCTTGAAATTGTGCTTACCTCCTGTTGAAGTCTCAGGGCTACAAGACTTCACCACCAGATCCCCTCTGAATGTCCTTGCTGGGAGCTGGAAGCGCGACTCAATGAGAAGCGTGAAGCCGTCGCAGCTGTGCCGTCGCATAGCCGGAGAAGCATGTCGCCGCCGCAGAGGCCGCCGCCGCAACACCGGAGAAGCGTGTCGCAGGGCCTGTCGCGGCTCCAAAGTTACAGAGTTCGCCGCACGGTCGAATCGCATCAAGGGCGCCATCTTATCGCATCACACCGGATTGTCACATTGCATCGAGGTGCCATCTTGCCGCATCGTAACCGGAACGCAGTACGTGAATCAACGCATCACCTCCTCTCCGGTAAGAAACAAGACTCATCCCCTACTCTGCACAAGTATTGAGGAGCGACGCATGGCCTCCCCCGAAGCAAGGAACCGACGCATCTCCCTCCCTGCGAACCTTTTGTTTGTTTTACGTTACGCATCCAAGGTACTTTTGTGAGAAACGTGTTGCATTTATCATAATTACGAACTAAGTTACTTCTACCATCTTTAAGTCTATTTTGAGTACAGTATTGTGGATTTTTGTCGTTTGTGGTCTTGTGTTAAGTCTATATAAAGAATACTTATTTTTCTACAACCTGTGTAGTGTCCACCTGTAGTGTTTTCACTGGGTTACTGTATGTGTTCACAAATGCTTAACACACTGCCTCTGAGATAAGACGGTCTTCTCGTGCCAAGCTACCAAGGGGGTGAGCTAGGGTTATCCAGGAGTGTAATCCACTTTCCCTGACTAGAAGCAAGGGTCCCTATTAGATCAAAGGTGTATACCATTGCCAACTAGAGACCCACCCCCCGTTCTAACAATGCATCTTGTGTGTGATGGGATCCATTTGAAGATCTTGTGAAACATTTTAAGGATGTGGCAGTAGGATGCGATCACAGCGATGACCTGTTTGTTCCTCAAGAGTTTGTCGTCAAGGACAATGTGAGCTTTCTAGGTCTCGCCTGCTCTAGGAGGGCCTTTAGCCATCGGTCTGGTCCTTTTCAAGCACACTTGTGCTTGTGCTGGCATCCACCTTGCTAGAGCGAGCAGCGGCACGCGTTCTTATTGAAAACATATGGCTTTGGCGCCGCCGCTGCTCGCTCCCACAAGGCAGAGGCCAGCACAAGCACAAGTGTGCTTTAAAACAGCTGCTGCTTGTTTGCATTCCAGCATTAGTCATTCAGTGATTAAACAGAGCATGGGACGCACTTTTATTTAGTTTTCATTCCCCCCTCCCTTTCTGTCGCTCGCACTCTCTTTCGCTCTCTCTCTTTATTGTCGCAGGTCGCATGTCGCACAGAGACAGCAATTCGTCTTACAATGCTCTTTGTAACAACAATTAACAATAGCCACAATATAAAGCAGACACTACTGAGCCATAAAATATCGCATTATTTGTTTTCACTCGTGCACGGCTCTCTCTCCAAAGTGTCCCAGCACATTCCATTTTACTGCATTGCATTATGTTTGCATGTCGCTTTCTTACTAGGGGCTGTGGGGCTTAAAATGCTTGAATAACTCAAGTAGTGGCAGTACTTTATCTGCTATGATTTAAAAAATAACTATCAACAATTGCTTTCATTTATGGAGGAAAGATACCATAGAGCCAACCACAGTGAAATTGCCAGGGCTCATCCACGTCCACCACCACCACCACCACCACGTCCACCACCACCACCACCAAGTCCACCACCACCAAGTCCACCACCACCATGTCCACCACCACCACCACATCCACCACCACAATGTCCACCAACACCACCACGTCCACCACCACCACGTCCACCACCTCCACCACCACGTCCACCACCATGTCCACCACCACCACCACGTCCACCACCACCACCACATCCACCATCACCACCACGTCCACCACGTCCACCATGTCCACCACCAGCACCACCACCATGAAGACCACCATGTCCACCACCACCACCAGGTCGACCACCACATCCACCATCATCACATCCACCACCACTACATCCTTCACCACCACCAAGTCCACCACCATGTCCATCACCACATCCACCACCACCACGTGCATCAATTCCACCACCACCACGTCCACCACCACCACATCCACCACCATTTTCACCACCACCACGTCCACCACCACCATGTCCACCATCACCACGTCCACCACCACCACATCCACCACCATCACGTCCACCACCACCACGTCCACCACTACTACTTCACCACCACCACGTCCACCACCACCACGTGCATCATGTCCACAACTACCACGTCTACCACCACCACCACATCCACCACCACGTCCACCACCACCACGTCCACCACCACTACTTCCTCCACCACCATGTCCACCACCACATCCACCACGTCCACCACCACCATGTCCACCATGTCCACCACCACCATGTCCACCACCACCACACCCACCACCACCACATTCACCACCACCACCATCAGGTCCACCACCACCACATCCACCACCACCATGTCCATCCCCACCATGTCCACCACCACATCCACCACCACCACATCGTCCACCACCACCACATCCATCACCACGCCCACCACCACCACCACGTCAACCACCCCATCCACCACCACGTCTACCATCATGTCCACCACCACCACGTCCACCACCACCACATCCAACCCTACCACATCCACCACTACCATGTCCACCACCACATCCACCACCACCACTAGGGTCCACCACCACCATGTCCACCACCACCACATCCACCACCACCATGTCCACCACCACCACGTCCACCACCACCACGTCCACCAGCACCATTTCCTTCTCCACCGCATCCACCACCACCACATCCACCATGTCCACCACGTCCACCACCACATCCACCACCACCACCATGAACACCACAACGTCCACCACCACCATGTCCACCACCACATCCACCACCACCACGTGCATCAATTCCATCACCACCACGTCCACCACCACCACCACATCCACCACCATGTTCACCACCACCACGTCCATCACCACCATGTCCACCACGTCCACCACCACGTCCACCACCAGCACCACCACCATGAACACCACAACGTCCACCACCACCATGTCCACCACCACCACCATGTCCACCACCATCACCATGCCCACCACCACCACATTTACCACCACCACCACCAGGACCACCACCACCACATCCACCACCACCACCATGTCCATCCCCACCATGTCCACCACCACATCCACCACCACCACATCGTCCACCACCACCACATCCATCACCACGCCCACGTCCACCACCACGTCAACCACCACATCCACCACCACGTCTACCATCATGTCCACCACCACCACGTCCACCACCACCACATCCACCACTACCATGTCCACCTCCACCATCCACCACCACCACGTCCACCACTAGGGTCCACCACCACCATGTCCACCACCACCACATCCACCACCACCATGTCCACCACCACCACGTCCACCACCAACACGTCCACCAGCACCATTTCCTTCTCCACCGCATCCACCACTACCACATCCACCATGTCCACCACGTCCACCACCAGCACCACCACCATGAACACCACAACGTCCACCACCACCATGTCCACCACCACATCCACCACCACCACGTGCATCAATTCCATCACCACCACGTCCACCACCACCATGTCCACCACCACCACGTCCACCACCACCATGTCCACCACCACCACGTTCACCACCACTACTTCCTCCACCACCATGTCCACCACCACGTCCACCATGTCCACAACCACCATGTCCACCACCACCACCGTGTCCACCACCACCACGCCCACCACCACCACATTCACCACCACCAGGTCCACCACCACCACATCCACCACCATGTCCACCACCACCACGCCCACCACCACCACCAGGTCCACCACCACCACATCCACCACCACCATGTCCATCCCCACCACGTTCACCACCACATCCACCACCACCACATTGTCCACCACCACCACATCCATCACCACGTCCACCACCACCACGTCAACCACCACATCCACAACCACATCCACCACCACATCCACCACTACCACATCCACCACTACCATGTCCACCACCACATCCACCACCACCATGTCCACCACTAGGGTCCACCACCACCATGTCCGCCACCAACACATTCACCACCACCAGGTTCACCACCACCACGTCCACCACCACCACGTCCACCACCACCACGTCCACCAGCACCATTTCCTCATCCACTGCATCCACCACCACCACATCCACCATCACGTCCACCACCATCGTGTCTACCGCCACCACCAGGTCCACCGCCACCACATCCACATCCACCGCCACCATGTCCACAACCACCATCACAACGTCCACCACCACCACCACGTCCACCATCACCACCTCTTCCACCATGTCCACCACCACCACCATGTCCACCACCACATCCACCACCACCACATCCACCACCACGCCCATCACCACCACATTCACCACCACCATGTCCTCCACCACCATCCCCAGGTCCACCACCACCAGGTCCACCACCACCAGATCCACCACATCCACCACCACCATGTCCATCCCCACCACGTCCACCACCACATCCACCACCACATCGTCCACCACCACCACATCCACCACCATGTTCACCACCACCACGTCCACCACCACCATGTCCACCACCACGTCCACCACCACCATGTCCACCACCATGTCCACCACCACGTCCACCACCACTACTTCCTCCACCACCATGTCCACCACCACATCCACCACCACCATGTCCACCACCACCATGTCCACCACCACCACCACCACCACCACCAGGTCCACCACCACCACATCCACCACCACCATGTCCACCACCACCATGTCCACCACCACCACCACGCCCACCACCACCACATTCATCACCACCACCAGGTCCACCACCACCACATCCACCACCACCATGTCCATCCCCACCACGTTCACCACCACATCCACCACCACCACATTGTCCACCACCACCACATCCATCACCACGTCCACCACCACCACGTCCACCACCACCACCACGTCAACCACCACATCCACAACCACCACCACGTCCACCATCATGTCCACCACCACGTCCACCACCACCACATCCACCACTACCACATCCACCACTACCATGTCCACCACCACATCCACCACCACCACGTCCACCACTAGGGTCCACCAACACCATGTCCACCACCACCACATCCACCATGCCCACCACCACCACATTCACCACCACCAGGTCCACCACCACCACATCCACCACCATGTCCACCACCACCACCACGCCCACCACCACCACCAGGTCCACCACCACCACATCCACCACCACCATGTCCATCCCCACCACGTTCACCACCACATCCACCACCACCACATTGTCCACCACCACCTCATCCATCACCACGTCCACCACCACCACCACCACGTCAACCACCACATCCACAACCACATCCACCACCACATCCACCACTACCACATCCACCACTACCATGTCCACCACCACATCCACCACCACCATGTCCACCACTAGGGTCCACCACCACCATGTCCGCCACCAACACATTCACCACCACCAGGTTCACCACCACCACGTCCACCACCACCATGTCCACCACCACCACGTCCACCACCACCACATCCACCAGCACCATTTCCTCCTCCACCGCATCCACCACCACCACATCCACCATCACGTCCACCACCATCATGTCCACCGCCACCACCAGGTCCACCACGTCCACATCCACTGCCACCACGTCCACAACCACCACCATCACGTCCACCACCATCACGTCCACCACCACCACGTCCACCACCACCACGTCCACCATCACCACCACGTCCACCAGCACATCCACCACCACATCCACCACCACCACATCCACCACCACGTCCACCACCACCACGTCCACCACCACCACATCCACCACCACCACCACCATGTCCACCACCACATCCACATCCACCACCACGTCCACCACCACATCCACCACCACCACCCATGACAGGTAAAGTGTCACTGGAGGGCAAGGGTAATAGGAGTGTCAACCCAGCTGTACATGGCACATTTAAGGATGCTGCGAGAAGATGGGAATAGGGGTTAGAAGTATTACAACAGACCCAAGATACATTTTGAAGAGGCGCAATGTCACAGGGGCTCCTGTAAAAGCACTCGCAGCATCTCTACCCCACAGTGGCATACCTGCACAAGCCACTCACTCAAAACAAGCATTGGCATAGCCAATAGGTCTCGCCTTTGGGACCTTATAAGTGTTTAGCCGCGCAACACTTGATGTTGTTGCACCAAGGATATTGTGCTGGATAACTAAACACTTATAAGGTCCCAAAGGCGAGACCTATTGGCTATGCCAATGCTTCTTTGTTGTGGTCTGTGGGGATTTGGGACACAGGTTGTCATGCCCCGCGGTCATGCCTGGAGATGCGGAAGGTATTTAAGGAGCATTGAGGGCTTCTAACGCTGCTTAGCGTTCTAGCTGTTAGCCCGTTTCCGTCTCTTCGTTGTATTGCCTGACTTCCTGTTTGGTAGTGTTTCCTGTTTCCGGTTCAGAGGTCGTTGTGTCGCGGACTGTACGAGCCCCGTGCTGTTCCTTGTGCGGCAGTGTTTGTATTTCCCGGAGTTGTTGGGGGACAACAACGGTAGTCGCACTCTGGTCCATTCGCCCTGCTGAAGTCGCCCACGGTCCAGAAGCCTCTGTCAAGTAAGGCCTCGGTGTTGGTAGCGTGGTGCTACTCACGGGACGGTTCTTTGTTCAGCTCCCTGTTGTGGACTTCTTGTGCTTGTTTTACATGAATCCTGCGGTTAAGGATTCTCTCTGACTCTTCTGGCCAGAGCTATATTGTTTTCTTGACACTCTTCAGTTCCGTTCGCATTTCATTACCCCCCCCCATTAGGCAGGAGAAACTGGCGTGGACCTTTGGGGTGTATCGTAGGTTACAGTGGTACTTCATAAATAAACACGGTAACCATTAGTCATTGCAGGGGTATATTCGGGAGAAAGTTGTTCACGCATATCCCTTACATTCTTTTCCACCCATATTCCCTGCAGCTCTTCGTTGTCATATTCACCTCAGATTATCAGTGGACACACAAGGAGACTAGCATTCCGCCTATTCACACTCATCAGAAGATAGGGGTAAGCGCCACCATTACAGTTACAGATTGATGGTCCAGGAAAGTAGTGAACGTTGGTTGTAATCTTTGTGTATTCACATAGGGGTCTTGACGTCTACAATAAGATACATGCTGAGAATTCCCAAAGTCAAAAACAGCGTGGTAGGTGTATTTTCACTCACACAAGGTTAGACTGAAAAAGGGGAAATTAATATACATTAACGAAGTGTCTTTGTCTTACAGCTGTGAAGTTCTGCCTGTTACCTAGAAGTTGTGTACCGCACGATCTGCCTTTTTCCCCCGCCTACCCTTGTTTTGTTTCCCTGTTTTCCCTAGCGTCCCTCCTGGCTCTAGAGTCTGATAGAGCGGAAGGGGCGTGGGGGACGACAGAGGACTTCTCTTCAGGATTCCTGGCGCTCCTGCGGAACAGAACCACTGATCCTTACAGAACGCTAAGCCTAAATAGATAGTTCTGCCCGAGCGCCATGGACCTGGGAGCAGTCACACTCGCTGATTTAGCTGGCATGTTGGGTAATTTACAGGCGGAGACACAGGCGTTGTCTACCAGACTCGACTCTCTGCAGCACAGGCATGAGCCAGGAGCTGCTGGGGGGAGAGTCGAAACCGCGCCCTCCGTGATCCATGTCACTACCCCTACCTCCATCCCTTTGGCCCCTCCTGAGAGATTCTCGGGTGATGCTTCCAGGTGCGGGGCTTTCCTCAGTCACTGCCAGTTGCACTTTTCGTGTAAAGCCTCTTGCTTTCCCACGGATCAAGCCCGTGTAGCCTTTCTAGTGTCTTACCTCAGTGGAGCAGCCGCAGATTGGGCTATACCCTTGATAGATCGCGATGATCCCCTCTTATATAATTACTCTGCCTTTACAGGGGAATTTCGTAAACTATTCGACAGGCATACGTACACCCATTCAGCTGACACCGAATTGCTAGCTTTGAGACAGGGTAACCAGGATTTGGTGGTTTACATTACCTCCTTTCAGAGATCGGTGGTCGAGGCCAATTGGCCCGAGGAAAAACGGAGCACTTTATTCTATAGAGGGCTCCGCGACGATCTAAAGGGTGCACTCTCTCAAATTGTGGACTTGCCCTCTGCCTGTACTGAGCTGATAGATTTAGTGGTTAGGATCGAACACCGCCTCCAAGAACGAAAACTTGAAAAAGGAAAGGGTGAACCACGTTTTGTGCCTGCTAAGGAGAAGAGAGTGGAAGCTGTGAAGGGTACAGATGACAGCGAGCCAATGCAGATAGGGATAGTGAGAGGGCCGTTGTCAGCGGAGGAGAGGCAAAGGAGAAGAACGAATCGGCTCTGTTTATATTGTGGAAAGGCTGGTCATTTCCTAAGGACATGCCCAATCAAACCCAATACATTCAAGAGTTCGGGAAACTAGAAAGCCGGGGTTTCGTGGAGACGGGAGCCTTGGGCAGTTCTGGTCTAACAGTCTCCTCTACTGAACATGACATTACACCTATCCCTCACCTCTATGTACCAACCTACCTCACTGTAGAAAATCTTGGCATTCATGTATCCACCATGATTGATTCAGGGGCTTCTGGGAATTTCATGGATGAGGAGTGGGCAAGGAGTAATCTAATTCCCTGTGTCGTGAAAGACGTTTCCACCAAGGTCTTTACGATAGATGGGAGCTCGCTTGTCTCGGGGCCAGTGACTCATAAGACAGTTAAGCTCCATATGCACATACAACCTGATCATCACGAGGTCCTTGAATTCGACTTAATTCGGTCGCCACAAATACCTGTTCTCCTAGGCATTCCATGGTTACACACGCATAACCCCATTATTGACTGGAAAGAAGCGACCCTCACGTTCCGCCCACATACACACTGTGAGGCTCAGGTGGCAGTGGTCCAGCATCCGCGTGAGATTGAAGTGACCAACCCTGTACCCGAATTACCTGCCTGTTATGAAGACTTGTACACAGTTTTTGATCCCAGGGAAGCAGAGGTCCTTCCTCCGCATAGGGTATATGACTGCAGAATAGACCTTGAGACTGGAGCCAGGATTCCGTGCAGTAGAGTCTATGCCCTTACGGAGAAGGAGAACCTATATCTCAGAGAATACTTGGATGAGATGTTGGAGAAGGGGTTTATTAGACCGTCTAGATCACCTGCCTCTTCGGCCCTGTTTTTCATTCCCAAGCGTGAAGGGGGCTTGCGGTGTTGTATTGACTATAGGAGACTGAATAATATCACCATCAAAAACAGTTATCCCTTGCCTCTGATCGCTTCCCTCCTTGACAGAATACGCAACGCCAGGTATTTTACTAAACTAGATCTGCGGGGCGCCTACCATTTGGTACGGGTCAAGGAGGGAGACGAATGGAAAACGGCCTTCTGCACGAAATACAGATTATTCGAGTATTTAGTGATGCCCTTTGGGCTTTGTAACGCTCCAGCGGCATTTCAATTCTTCATCAATGAGGTGCTCTGGGATATGCTGGACGTTCATGTCATCGCGTACATTGATGACTTACTGATCTATTCCTCTTCTCTGTCTGAACATATGGGTCATGTCCGAAAGGTGTTAGAACGTTTGCGTGATAATAATCTGTACTGCAAATTGGAAAAATGCTCCTTCCATACGCAAGAAGTGCCCTTTTTGGGATTTATTGTTACGCCCCAAGGACTCCGCATGGATCCCATCAAGGTCAAAGCAGTCCTTTCGTGGCCGGCACCTGGTTCGATCAAAGAGCTTCAAAGGTTTTTAGGGTTCGCCAATTTTTATAGGCGTTTTGTTCAGAATTTCTCGGAATTGGCACTTCCTCTCACTGCGCTATTGCGGAAGGGGAGTTTGTATGTGTGGTCTGCTGCAGCTGAATCCTCATTTCAGCGCATGAAGAAGGCCTTCACATGCGCACCTGTCTTGCGACATCCTGACCCGGCCTTGCCCTTTGTGGTGGAGGCGGACGCCTCGCAGGTGGCAGTGGGAGGGGTCCTGAGTCAAACAGATCCAGAGAGTGGCGAGTGTCATCCTGTAGCTTATTTCTCTCATAAATTCACTCCGGCTGAATACAACTATGCTGTGGGTGATAAAGAATTATTGGCGATAAAAAAGGTCTTTGAGGAGTGGAGGCAGTATCTACTGGGAGCCAGGTTTCCTCTTGTTGTATATACAGATCATCGCAACCTTCAATACCTTAAGACAACCAAGGCACTGTCCATGAGACAACTTCGTTGGTCTCAATTCTTTTGTGAATATGAATTCACTATACAGTTCCGTCCTGGATCTAGAAATGGCAAAGCAGATGCCCTATCCCGGCTGGGGTTTCAACATTTAGAGGATCCGGTTGAAGCTCCATCTATCATTCCCGAGAAACACATCATAGGAGGAGTGATCACCGGAGATGTATTTCAGGACCATGTTAGGGAGAGTCAGCTCTCGGCGAACATGCGGGCCATTGTAGGGTCGCATGAGACTCGCACGGTGGATGGGTTTGTTTGCGTTCAGGGAGGAGTAGTATTACCTACATCTGATTTGCAAGCCCAGGTACTAGATTGGTATCATTCACATCCCCTGTCAGGGCATCCCGGAATAAAGAAAACTATTAAGACCATACGGGAAAAGTTTTGGTGGCCAACCATGTTGCGCGACATAGAACACTACGTGAAAACATGTCATGTTTGTGCCCAAACCAAGAGTTCCCATCAGAAACCCGTGGGTCTTCTCCTGCCTATTGCCTCTCCTCCGGGTCCCTGGCATACGGTCTCCCTAGATCTTATAGTGGACCTACCAGTAACGAAGAAATTGAATAACACCTTGCTGGTAGTTGTGGATCATTTCACTAAGACTGCACACTTCATCCCTTTACCTGGTCTACCCAAAGCCTCAGAATTGGCCTCTATTTTCCTACAACACATTGTCCGCCTCCATGGCTTGCCTTCGGTTCAGATCTCAGATAGAGGGGCTCAATTTGTATCTCGGTTTTGGAAATACTTATGTGCTCTGCTACGGATTGATGTGCGACTATCTTCTAGCCATCATCCGCAGTCAGATGGCCAGACCGAGAGGGTCAATCAGTGTTTTGAGCAATATGTAAGAAATCAAGCTTTGCACTCCTTGGCTGACTGGGACGAGTGGGTATGGTTGGCAGAAATATCGTATAATAACAGTCCACATACATCCACCACTATGACACCTTTTTTTTGTTCTCACGGTTTCCATCCGAAGTTGTTGCCTGTGGGGGTCTCGATTGACTGCCCTACTCCCGCTGTCACTGATCTATTACTGAAACTACAGAACCTACACATTAAGACATTGGAGGAGCTAGACATGGCCAAAACACGATATAAAGAGGGGGCTGATTTGCACAGGAGGTTGGAACCGATCTATGCTCCAGGGGATAAAGTGTGGCTTTCCACAAAGAACATTACGCTCAATGGTCCTCGCAAGTTTACTCCCAGATATATCGGTCCCTACACTGTCCTTAAGGTGGTCAATCCAGTGGCGGTGAAGCTCGAGTTACCTGCTTCGTTTCGGATTCATCCGGTTTTCCATGTGTCCTTGATAAAACCTGTTGAGCCTGGCACGAGTCTCCCTTGCGCACCCGCTCCTGTCCTTGTTTCCGACACGGAGGAATATGAAGTTGAGGACATTGTGGACTCGCGCACCCGGGGACGTTCTCTCCAATATCTGTTGCATTGGAAAGGGTATGGGGTGGAGGAGCGCACATGGGAATACGCTCGTGATGTACATGCCCCCCGGTTGGTACGGCAGTTCCATCATCGGTACCCTGACAAACCCAAACCCAGGGGAGAGTTTCTTAGGGGGAGTGTGCTGTCATGCCCCGCGGTCATGCCTGGAGATGCGGAAGGAATTTAAGGAGCATTGAGGGCTTCTAACGCTGCTTAGCGTTCTAGCTGTTAGCCCGTTTCCGTCTCTTCGTTGTATTGCCTGACTTCCTGTTTGGTAGTGTTTCCTGTTTCCGGTTCAGAGGTCGCTGTGTCGCGGACTGTACGAGCCCCGTGCTGTTCCTTGTGCGGCAGTGTTTGTATTTCCCGGAGTTGTTGGGGGACAACAACGGTAGTCGCACTCTGGTCCATTCGCCCTGCTGAAGTCGCCCACGGTCCAGAAGCCTCTGTCAAGTAAGGCCTCGGTGTTGGTAGCGTGGTGCTACTCACGGGGCGGTTCTTTGTTCAGCTCCCTGTTGTGGACTTCTTGTGCTTGTTTTACATGAATCCTGCGGTTAAGGATTCTCTCTGACTCTTCTGGCCAGAGCTATATTGTTTTCTTGACACTCTTCAGTTCCGTTCGCATTTCATTACCCCCCCCATTAGGCAGGAGAAACTGGCGTGGACCTTTGGGGTGTATCGTAGGTTACAGTGGTACTTCATAAATAAACACGGTAACCATTAGTCATTGCAGGGGTATATTCGGGAGAAAGTTGTTCACGCATATCCCTTACATTCTTTTCCACCCATATTCCCTGCAGCTCTTCGTTGTCATATTCACCTCAGATTATCAGTGGACACACAAGGAGACTAGCATTCCGCCTATTCACACTCATCAGAAGATAGGGGTAAGCGCCACCATTACAGTTACAGATTGATGGTCCAGGAAAGTAGTGAACGTTGGTTGTAATCTTAGTGTATTCACATAGGGGTCTTGACGTCTACAATAAGATACATGCTGAGAATTCCCAAAGTCAAAAACAGCGTGGTAGGTGTATTTTCACTCACACAAGGTTAGACTGAAAAAGGGGAAATTAATATACATTAACGAAGTGTCTTTGTCTTACAGCTGTGAAGTTCTGCCTGTTACCTAGAAGTTGTGTACCGCACGATCTGCCTTTTTCCCCCGCCTACCCTTGTTTTGTTTCCCTGTTTTCCCTAGCGTCCCTCCTGGCTCTAGAGTCTGATAGAGCGGAAGGGGCGTGGGGGACGACAGAGGACTTCTCTTCAGGATTCCTGGCGCTCCTGCGGAACAGAACCACTGATCCTTACACAGGTTGAGTGGGCAGAAGGAGTCATCCCAGGGGGAGCTCTTCAGAAAATCAGAATCTCCATTTTGTCTGTGTTGAGTTTGAGGCATTTCTCTCACATCCAGTTGTCCACATTGGACAAAGTGAAATTGGTCTTGGTGGTGTTGTTCCTGTTGGTGACGTAGATGATGAGCTGAGTGTCATCGGCGTATGCGACAATGTTCATGCGGGGGTTCTAATGATGAGGGTGAGAGGTGCCATGTTCACGTTGAACAAGGTTGAGTTGAGGGAGGAGTCCCCTGGGAAAGCGGAGAGTAAGAATTGGGTCCTCACAGCTCAGAGCGGGCCCATGGATAACTGAGCCCTGGAGTCTGGTGATGAGGGTTCCATGGGAGATGGTGTTGAACACTGCTGAGAGGTTGAGCAGGAAGAGAGAGGCGGTTTCTCCTCTGTCCATGATTGACCGGATGCCATATGTTGCTGCCAGGTGGGCAGTGTCCATGCTGTGGTTGCTACTGAACTCTGACTGTTGTTGATCTCTTTCTCCAGGACTTTGACTGGGAATGGCAAGTGCGAGATGGGCTCTACTGTCAGGTAACTCAGTCATGTGACTTAGGGACAGGCTACAGGCACTAGATGGCTAAGGCAGAACAATGGCAACTTTCTGAAAGTGGCATTTTCAAAATTGTAATTTAAAATCCTAAACCATTAGTTAGGACTTTTCCTTACAATTCCAAAGACACCCAACATGAATTGGTTACCTGCTCCCATTTGGAAATTCTAGCTAAGTACATGTCCAACATTTTAAATATACTGCACCCTGCCCTCTAGGCCATCCAGGGCCTACCCAAGTGTTGACTTCTATGAATTAAAAAGAAAGATGTAGGTCTGGCAAAAGGTGTATTATGCCTGGTCGAAATGGTAGTTTAAAACTGCACACACAAGCTGCAATGGCAGGCCTTGAACACGTTTAAAGAGCTTCTTAGGTGGGTGGCAGAACAAGTGCTGCAGGCTCACTAGCAGCATTTAATTTACAGGCCCTGAGTACATGTAGTACCACTAAACTAGGGACTTATAAGTAAATTTAAATATGCCAGTTGGGGATAAGCCCATGTCACCATGTTTTAAGGAGTGAGCACAGGCACTTTAGCGCTGGTTAGCAGTGGTTAAGTGTGCAGAGTCTTGAGGCCAGTAAAAAAACACACCAGCCAAAATGGAGGAGGAATGCAAAAACACTTGGAGGAAGACCACCCTAAGGCTGATACGGTTAGCAGCATAGCTGTCAAGTACATGTCAGATACTTTAATGAAGCCTTAGATACATTTGGCACTGACCTCACATCATGTTACCAGCACAAGGAATTGAGAAGCAACCGCAGTCAGTGAAATTGTATTGGACCAAAACACGGTCAAGTCCTGCCCGCTTATTTCCACAAGGAGTACAAAATTTGGTTTGTAAAGTAGACAGCACGAGCTGGACTAGTGATACATGTCATGTAGAGTTCCATACTTTCAGTTTATCGTAGGAGATATTCATGTAGTGTCTTCGGCCTACTAACCCACCTCACAGCACTGTATCCCAGGGAAAGAGAGCCACTGTGGTTCATTATAGGGACTCTAAACTTTTATACAACAATGCTTCTTAGCAGGGCACAAGTCCTATAAAAAGAAGTGGAGGGACTGACCAAGTAAGACAATATGCAAATGACCTCATGATGTCACGACGTAGCACTATAAAAGAATTAAAATGGTGCTATTTAAACTATTTGTGTAAATACTGAGATAGACTAACCCATCTGACAGTCTTACAGTGCCTGCATTTATATACAGGGACAGAACAAAGGCAAAAGTATGCCTCTCTTAAGTACCAGTGAAGAGAAGGCAAGCTGTGTGACTTAGTTTCCCTCTGTGGCATTTACATTTAAATGTAAGGTTCCAGGCGGCCCCCAGTCAGCATATACAAACGAAAGGAGGCCGGATGGCCCCTTAACTTCGGGCCAGCTGGAGGTGAAAAAAGGCTCCCTCGCTGCCTGCATGTTGCTGCTGGGAATGGAAAGCAGGCAACGTGCAGGTGCTGCAGAACGTGTCCCGGTGTCTGAAAATGACACCAGGACAAGTTCAGCATATTTCTGTGGGGCCCAACTTCTTGGCAGGGGGGACGGCTTCCACCCTGTGAAAAGAGTGGGGGACGCAGTGTACCTGCGTGTACCCCCAACTCTAGCCCCGCTTCTTAGCCTCACTGATCTGCACTCATGGAGCATTGACTCACTGCTCTGCACAGCGCCCTAGAAGCACCAAACTGCACCTTAACAATAACTCACCTCACCACTCCATAAGAATGCTAAAACTCCACACTTCATTGCATCCGAATGACACAATGACTCCACCACTTTCCACAACACAGAACTGCACCACAAAGACTTCAACCTATCACACTGCTATGCATTTTATGAAACATAACCCGCCACACAACTCTGCATTCTAGACACAATAATCCACCTCAGCAATGCAGACGTGAGAAAATAAGTCATAACACTGCTTGCTCTCTTGTGACACTAAGCTACCACACTGCACAGCAACCTTGGGCCAGTATCCCACCATACTGCACCTCACTGTAGGGGCACTACCCAAAAGCAATGCATTTTGGTGACACTGAGTCACCAGAGGGCATCCATCCCATGGGCACTAATGCCTGGGTTCATTAATCCACCACACTGCACTGTATCCAGGAGGCAGTAAACCACAATACTGTAAAACAATCTAAAGACACACACTAAGCAAACTGTGTTGCCCCACAGGGGCACTAACAGTGCACATTACAATGCATCCTAGTGCCACTAACCCATGAAACGTTATTGTAGAAGCACTAACTTAATACACTGCACTGTAGGCTAGCAAGACTGTACGGCATCCCAATGACCTTAACTTACCTCACTCCTCCAAAAAGAAGTTAAAACTCTACACTTCACTGTGCAACTTGGGAATTTCCCCGCACACTGCAACTTAGGTCAATAGCCACCTATATGCCTGGCAGAGTATGCAGACAAAGCCACCACACTGTACTGCATCTTATAATAACCAATCACACTACTCTGCTTCATGGAAATACTAACCCATTACACTGTGCTGCTTTATATCGATACGATCGCAGTTCACTGCACCAGTTTGACACTAACCCATCACACTGCATGTCATCTTATAGACACTAAACCACAACACTGCACTAACCCATTAAAGTAGGGCCCCATATACAGCAAAAAAAGATTCCACACTTTGACCATGTACATTTTTTAAATTCCTTCTTCAAATGTATGTGCTGCTCATAAATTGAAACAAGAGCCACTTTCTCGCCTCCTTACTTTCTGCAGGACCTTACTTAGTACCTTTTTCAATACACACTTATACTTACACTGGGGTCAAACTCCACGCTGGTTATTGTGCCGTTACTGCCTTTTAGTTTCTTCACACTCTTCAGGGATCCTGTGACAAAAGTGGAACACATTTATGTTATTCTGAAAAGGTCACATTCAGAGAACTGTACACCGAAAAACACATTGGACAGTTCAACATGGTACCACTTTAAAGAGCAGAAAAGACAATTAATATGATTCAATGTAAGAAAGATGTGGAACTAATACAAGAGTGGTGTGAGCTTGTAGTTACTGCTGAATTGAACCCACACAACCCTACCTCTGAGGTCAGTTTTCGATTTGAGTCGTCATGTGACCCTGTGCAAATCATGCTGCCTCCATGTCTTAGGTCTTTAGATTGCATGCACTTCAAGCACATCTCTAAGCTTATGTGGCGGAGGAAGCTAGTAGCAGAAGGTTTCAGAAGATCTACTGTTTAAAATTGTCTGAGACCATCAAAGAAATTTTGGAGAACCATTCATCACCAACCATCCATCACCTACCTCAGGCACAATCAATTTAACAAATTAAAAAGGAAACAATATTTTAAGAGAACCACATTTTTGAAGCAATACTAATTCTCTCCAACTTAATTGCAGATAATTTAGCATCACAAATGTGCATTAAATCATTAATAAACCAGAGAGCTAAAGGAGAATATGACACAAAGACCAGCATTGACCGGAAGGAAGGAATAATATTTTTCTTTTTTTATGTTGGCCTCGATGCAAATTCTTGGTGTGCAGGATGGAGAATGGTATGGCGACGTAGGACATTCAATCCAGAGATACCGTGACTTGCAGTGGATTTGTGAGTGAGGATGATAGAACAAGATCATGTGTATTGCCTTTGGAGTGGTTTGACAATGTAGTATTTAATGTCCTGAGACTTTAGGAGTGTGCAGTGAGACTTTTTCAGTGTCTTTGTGCTGAGTCACCAGACAGGCTAGCTTTTGAGGTCGAGCCGAGGCAGCGCATGCACTGTCTGGAAGACCTGGGGTAATCACTCTACAGAGTGGAATCCTGCCTAATCCCGCCTGCTACTCGCCATTGGCTCACTCCTCCATTGCTCTTTTTTTCCTGGCTCCTTATTGGCTGGTGCTCCAATACATCATTTCCGTATTGTAGCAAGGAGCACCGGCCAACTACATTCTCCCAATTATTGTTTTTTAGGTCTCGGCCTGACGTAGGCAGCACATGCGCTGCCTCGTCATACGAGGCTTCTTGGAATCGATATGATTCCAGAAGCCTTGTCCCAGCTCTGCCTTAACTTTTGATTCATGCGCGTTGTTTTGCGTCACGAATTATGCCAAAGGCAGTGCAATGATTGCACTAAAGGCATGTTACTCCCTTATTGTTGCCACCCTGTCTCCTTTTATCTACGCCCTGCGGGATTGGATCTTTTACCCGCGGCATTACACTAATGCCTTTATTTACTGGGGAAGCACTATTTGTTTCCCCTTCCGTCGGTCTCTGAGACACAGCTGCTTACCACTGTTGTTCTGTACCATAGCCTGGACGGTTATCTCTATTATGTTGATTCAAAAAGTGCTGATGTGAGTTTGTACTTCGAACTACAGTCAAATGCTGAATGGACCTCTGTTCTGTTCTTTGGAAGTGGGTGCTGAATCGACGTAGCATTTTGTTCCTTAAGACAGCACAGACCGTAAACTGCACTGTGTTCTGCCACACCAGCGATGTGACGTCACACTATGAGTAAGCAGCAGCAGTGAAGCGACACCGCGTTCTCTCGGGCTGAGATAACTGTGACCTCACACTGCGTGTTGTTAAGTAGCAGTGAAGCGACGCTGCGTCCTGACGTCACACTGCTGTTTTTAGATAGCATTGAAGTGCGAGTTGTTAATGGTCAAGTGACAGTGCATCTTGTTCTATGGCACAACGATGACATGACAGTGTAGTTCATTCAAAGAACGTTGAGGTCACCTGTGTTTTTTGCGTGGTAGTGGCTGAAGGAAAGTCCTATTTTTAGTTCTCAGCCTGATGTGAGCAGCGATTCCAGAAGTCGTCTTGCGATTCCGCCTCCCATTTTCATTGGTGCGCGGCGTTTTGCGTCATGGCTGATGCAAAACAGTGTAATGATTGCACTGGAGGCAATCATTACACCGAGGGTTACCACCCTGTCCCCTTTTGGCCCCTCCCACCGGGATTTGATCGTTTACTTGTGGAGGGACACAGCCTCCTTCAATTTACTCTGTAAGCACTATTTGCTTGATATTTGTAAACAATCGTATTGGCCCTCGTGCCACTGTATAAATCCACAACCTACCAAGCAACCACAACAAACTGAGTTGCCTTTTCCACGGCAGCCAAGAAGCGCTTTGGAGACTCGTCAGGATGTGAGGTGCTATACAAATTCGACAAAAGACTTCCAGTTCCATGTTTCCATTTTCTGGGTCAAGTTAGTTGTGTGTACTATGTGAGTTCTCTGAGAGGCGTCAGGAATACTTTCTAGATCAATACCGTTAAGTTCCAGAATACCATTTGGTGTCCTTTTCGGTCTGCTGTTGCTGGTGTTATGTACGTTTGGCTTCTTTTCAGCTACTTGTTTCTTTTAATGCGGATGGATTGCTTCAAACCCTCGAACTATGAGTGCCAGAAAGCAGCGAATGAAACGTGCAGAGGATGGCTTCCTGGTTATCGAGATGTTTATAAGGAATTGGTTGTAGAACAGCAGCGTTTATTTGTTTGTTGCAAAAACCTTGGTCTGTTGTGTATTAGGCGTTTAACAACGCGGTCAGTTTTCGGTGGGAAGGAGTTTTGCAGTGGGACGTTGTGGACAAAGTAAGGTTTAAAGATGAAAGGAATCAACCGTTTGTGTTTGTTACACAGCCATTCCAACTTTCCAAAAGTCGGGCTCCTTCAGAAAACTGCATTTACGGGGCGTGACTAGTCTATGCGGGTCTGTCCCTCGTTGTAGGAGGCGCTTGGAAGAATAGCGACTTGTTGCCGTTCCGGTCCCTAGTGCTTTCCAGTCTTGAATAGAATACCAGCAGTGGAGCACCCACTGGAGGATTCTACAGCTTACTACCTGCAACCATCCTGGGTTTTTTTTGCCATTGTTTGCGCATATCCTCCTTCTGTCTCTTCTGACGTGAGTGTTACCCACCACATCTGCCCTCCTGCCAACTCCCAGCGTGGCGTGTTGGCTCGCCTGTAGTAGGCGAAGAGTTTGCATTTCTGCGCCCCTTGCATGCTTTCGATTGCTGCCTGTTTTTGCCTTTTTTGGACCTGTAATTGGCCTTGGTTGCTTGAGCACTAATCATATCTCGATGGGCTTCATTTAGAGTTTGGAGGAAACTAGATATCTTCCAAGTTCAGGAGGACAGTCTTAATTCGGAGTACAATGATCGGCTGAATTTTCCGGCTATCCATGTGGGGGATGAAATTCTTCCGGGTGCTCCTACTCCGCATTTAGATTTTGTTTCAGGAAGAAAAGTATTTTCAGACCCCTCCAAACTATAGATGAGTCCTTAGAAATTGTTTTCAGTGCAAACCCCAGCCAAGGCACAGTTGTGCTCAGTGAAAGATTAGCCCCACTCCCATCTCCTCCCCGATCCATTAAGCAGCCCTGCCCCTCCCTTTGTTGGCCTCGCTGTGCTTTCACTTCCGCTCTTTTCTTTTAGAGCTGCTGCCCTGGGGCAGTGACACAGATGTCCCTCGGAGACAGAGGCGTGTTTTCATCTTCAGAGCCTCTCTCTCTACTACTCTCTCTCTACTACTCTCTACAACTCACTCTGTACTGCTCTCTACTACTCTCTACTCTTTACTGCTCTCTACTCACTCTCTACTGCTCTCTACTACTCTCTCTCTACTACTCACTCTCTACTACTCTACTCACTCTCTACTGCTCTCTACTCTACTACTCACTCTCTACTACTCTACTCACTCTCTACTACTCACTCACTACTACTTTACTGCTCTCTACTACTCTATACTCACTCTCTACTACTCTCTCTCTACTACTCTCTCTACTACTCACTCTCTACTCTCTACTCACTCTCTACTACTCTCTACTCTCTCTCTACTACTCTCTCTCTACTACTCTACTCACTCTCTACTACTCTCTACTCTACTACTCACTCTACTCTCTACTACTCTCTACTACTCACTAATACTCTCTACTACTCTCTACTGCTCTCTACTACTCACTCTCTACTGCTCACTCTCTACTACTCTACTCTACCTACTCTCTACTACTCTCTACTCACTCTATACTAAACACTCTCGCCTATTCCCTCTACTAGTCTCTCTCTACTACTCTCTACTAGGCTCTACACTCTACTCACTCTATACTACTCTCAACTAACTCTCTACTCTCTACTACTCTGTCTCTCTACTACTCACTCTCTACTTCTCTCTACTACTCTCTACTACTCTACTCACTCTCTACTACTCTCTCTCTACTATCTCTACTACTCTCTCTCTACTACACACTCTCTACTACCCACGCTCTACTACTCTTTACTCACTCTCTACTACTCTCTACTACTCACTCTCTACTAACTCTCTACTACTCACTACTCTACCTACTCTCTACTATTCATTCTCTACTATTCCCTACTACTCACTCTACTAGTCACTCTCTACTACTCTTTACTACTCACTCTCTAGTACTCACTCTCTAGTACTCACTCTCTAGTACTCACTCTCTACTACTCACTTTCTAGTACTCTCTACTCTACTACTCACTCTATAATACTTTCTGCTACTCTCTATTACTCACTCTCTACTGCTCTCTCTCTACTACTCTCTCTACTACTGTCTCTCTACTACTCTCTACTACTCACTCTACCACTCATTCTCTACTACTCTACTCTACCTACTCTCTACTGCTCACTCTCTACTACTCACTCTCTACTATTCTCTACTCTACCTACTCTCTACTTTCTACTACTCCTCTCTAGTACTCACGCTCTAGTACTCATTCTCTACTACTCACTCTCTAGTACTCTCTACTCTACCTACTCTCTACTCTACTACTCACTCTATAATACTCTCTACTACTCTCTATTACTCACTCTCTACTGCTCTCTCTCTACTACTCACTCTCTACTCTCTCTCTACTACTCTCTCTCTACTACTTTCTACTACACACTCTATACTACTCTCTACTACTCACTCTCTACTACTCACTCTCTACTACTCTACCTACTCTCTACTACTCACTCTCTAGTACTCACTCTCTACTCTACCTACTCTCTACTCTCTGCTACTCACTCTCTACTACTCACTCTCTACTACTCACTCTCTACTACTCTCTACTCTACCTACTCTCTACTAGTCACTCTCTACTACTCCCTATCTACTCTACTACTCACTCTCTACTACTCTCTTGCTACTACTCTCTAGTACTCTCTACTCTACCTACTCTCTACTATCTACTACTCACTCTCTAATACTCTCTCTACTACTCTCTCTACTACTCACTCTACTACTCACTCTAAACTACTCTCTACTACTCAATCTTTATTTCTCTATACTACTCTCTACTCACTACTACTCTCTACTACTCACTGTCCACTCTTCTCCACTAGTCACTCTCTACTACCCTCTACTACTCTGTCTCTACTACTCCCTACTCACTCTCTACTGCTCACTCTCTACTGCTCACTCTCTACTGCTCACTCTCTACTGCTCACTCTCTACTAATCACTCTCTACTACTCACTCTCTACTACTCACCCTCTACTACTCACTCTCTACTACTCACTCTGTATCTACCTCTTTTACCTACCCCTCTCTCTACCTCTACCTCTCTCTACGTGCACACATAGGCACATATATATGTATATATATGCATATGCATGTATATATGTATGTGTATATACATACATATATAAACATAGATATATACATCTGCATATCTATATAAATACAAATATAAATGCATGCATACATATACATATATGCATACATATGCATGTTATGTACATGAAAGTTTGAAAAACACTAATAAAAGCAAAGCTAAAAAGCCGCCTAATTACAAACAGAATTGCTTTAACTTAAACGAGGGCGAGACCTATTGCATTTTCAATGCTTGTTTAACGCTCCCACGTTTCCTCTTCTAAAATGCTGGCATGTGTGTGGTTTCATTCCTTGCTCGTTCGGTGTTTCGACCACTCACATTGACATGACCGAACAGGAGGTGATTAGATACACGACGTTTCGTCTGCGGCTCACATTACAGCAACAGAGCGGCAGTGGCTGCTAATAAAACAAAGTGAAATGACTAAAGCCGCACACATCCTTTGCTTACATTAGACGTCAGCCAGTGTGAGCTGGTTTCTTTGCGTTACGTTAATTGGATGCTTTTTTTTCTGTGCATGTGCAGTTTCAATTCGTTTTTTTCCGTCACATTTTGTTCGTTTCAACGATTGTGCGCAAGAAAGAAACATAGTAACAACGTGTTTATTTTACCTCTTGTATTTCCACTAATTTGAGCATCAATCCGTGTGTTTAGCAAGCACTTGTTTGGGCGGGATGTTTTGTGCAACTACTATTTAGCGCACGCGGATGTAAACAAGGGGCTGTTGCTTTTTTAGTTTGTGCTTTATTTTACAATGTTTGGATAAGACTAGTAAAGTGTAGAACAAACACGATTAGAATACAATTCCTTGGAGTTTAGCCAACATACAAAATCAGTGGCATCACGTTTAATGTTTACCCCTTTTTTGCCGGCTTGTGCGATTGTACCTGGAAATCCGCCCTTGAGTGTTCACCCCTGACGACTTTGCGAATTGATATCTAACGTTATTTATTTTTTTAAAGATTGGTGACAAACATCTGCGGGGATCGGAGGGGGCAGGACAAGAGCAATATAGAGAGGACACGGAATAGCAGACATTAGGTAGCGGATACTGCGAAGTCAGCCAGCTGTGTGGAATGCAGTGGGACAGCCATTCGACCAATGACACAGCCCAGGAGAATAGCCTCTGCGATAGGGGCAGGCACAGGCACTGACATTAAACTGGCAAAACAAGCATTGGCATAGCCAATAGGTCTCGCCTTTGGGACCTTATAAGTGTTTAGCCATGCAACAGTTGGTGTTGTTGCACCAAGGATATTGTGCTGCATAACTAAATACTTATAAGGTCCCAAAAGCGAGACCTATTGGCTACGCCAATGCTTGTTCTTCATTGTGGCACATGAAAGCACTTTCAAATATGTGTGTTAAGACAACCAGTTGCAAAAAAAATATCACTTTTAATAAGTAATTCTCACTCCAATCCTATAATGTGCCCTATTAATATCAAAACTTCCACGTGTTAAATACACTTTTTTGAATTTAGAAGCGACCTTATCATATTTTACGTGATGCTAGTTGTACGATCAACAAAGCAAATATTTTCAGTTTTGGCCTCGTGCGCAGTCTCCAAGTGCCAAGCCAGACCATTGACTCGGCTCTAGCTCGGCTTTCCCTGTTAATCTGTTGGCTCGGCCACCTCTAGGCATCGCTCTCAGATACGTAGCTGAGAGGGAGTGTGTGATAAATTTCTTGTCTACTGATGACTCACGTAGCCCAAAACATACTGATAACAGTTATAATGTCATCAACAGTAAATCACTGTCATTGCAACCTTGCGACAATATTATATTTTGAAAACCAAACCCCTGGCCAAAGGGGAACAGGCCCGGTTCTATCGGGTGGGCCAAGCTCACCCAAACAGGAGCCTTGGCCCTCGCAGTGAGGGCTTGAAGGCAGGAACGCAACGGCATTGGGCTCAAAGGGCTGTCTGTGTGTATGCACCCGGGCTGAGACAGCTTCCCGGGCTCACACACACACAGACAGTTTTTGAGATTATCGCAGCCGCACCCGAGTACTTCACAGGTCTTTAAAAGACCATTAACATGTTAACGAGGCTTTGTTTATTTTTTCACCCCTTCATCTCCAAATGGCGAAAGGCGACAAATCCTTTCCTTTACAGGAGTAACCGTTGCCTACTGTTCTGCTGCGTGGATATTTCTTTTTCTATGCAGCACAGGAGAAAAGAAGTTTGTTTATTTCTATTCACCTGTCCTGACCCCTGCAGCAGCTTATCACATCAGGCTGTGACACAAAGGTTGACTAATGGAGTAGGTAAGAGAATGTGTTACTATTTGTTTTTCTTTTAAAAATATGCACAGGCCCAGCAGGACACATACTTGGGGTGTGCTTCATTTAAACAGATTTTATCATTATCATGGCTGATGCAGGACAACAATAAGACAATATAAAACGCCCAGATAACGCCAGTGATTAATGATTCTGCTGGAGAGCAATCATTTGTCTGTTAGTAGTTTTTAAATGCAGATGAACTGTATTATGTGGATAGCTCAGTGGGTTACTGCCTTTGACACAGAGATCCTTGTGTTATTTGCAGTTCAGAAGTTATAATCCTAACATAGGACAGTGGCCAATGAACTGTCATCAAAGAGCTGCATACAAACATGAATGGTATAGTTAGAACTTCGCTTTTTTTGTTTTGTGATATAGTTAGAACTTCCCCAGTCTTTCATTATTCTAATGTTGCTAAAATGAGTATGTTTGGGCAGATATACATTTTTATCAGTAAAGCTGACCCCCATGGAATACTCTTTAAATCCTAAGGTTGTGTTTCCCCAGACCAAACCCTCTTAAAATATACTGCCCACCAGCATGGATGACATGTGATTCATACACCTTGTAATCCTCATTGGCTTAAGTGACATTCCCTGTAGACTGATTTACATACTTGTATGATTCATTGTCTCTGTATAATGTGTGCGTGGTGTAAAGTACTGACACACATTCCACTGATATGAGTAGCGCTATACAAATTAAATGCATATGAGAGAGGGGCTACGTAAAGATGAGGGGCACTGTTGGAGGGTGGCAGTGAGGGAATCCGCGGAAGAGGTCATGGAGTGGAGGGGGGAGCTAGGGAGAGATGAGGGGCACTGCTGGAGGGTGGTAGTGAGGGAGTCTGAGGACGAGGTCATGAGGGGAAGGGGCTACAGAGAGATGAGGGGCACTGGTGGATGGTGTCAGTGAGGGAATCCGAGGAGGTCATGAAGGGAGGGGCTATGGAGAGATGAGGGGCACTTGTGGCATGAGGCAGTGAGGGAATCCGAGGAGGAGGTCAATAGGGGGGGCCATGGAGGGATGAGGGGAACTGTTGGAAGGTGGTATTAAAGGTATTTACGGAGAAAGAGGTTATTGATGCGGCACTAAAAAAGACTTTCGCATCAGCGATAAAGCTGACCCTGTCATGGCCTTTCTGTTTTTGTTTATTTAATTAGCAGCCGGGTCTAAAGGGCTACTGTAGAACATACTTTAAAGTGGGTGCTAATTATATTTACTGCTATATTCAATGTTTTAAGTTTGAAGGTGATTTTACTAATTTTTTTACCGGGAAAAATGAAACTGGAGCGCGATGTGCCTGATATGGGGCTGGGGCCCAAGGTCAACTGTGAGATAAGGTGCACTGGAGAGGAGTAGTGGATAATCAAGCCTGTAAGGGAGTGCATTGCAGAGTCCGGGGTCAGGTGGAGGTAGTAATGAAGAGGGATTCTCCCTGAGAGGGCACCCGAGAAGTGTCACTTGCCTGATACTCCCACCTCAGAAACCTCCTCTTCCCATCAAAGGAACATTACATTGAAAAAACACTTTTTGAGAGTGATAATATTTAGAAAGAGATTTGGAAAAGAGTGCGTTTTACTGGGCCTTGTAAGACTAAGAAGAGATAAAGGAGGGCTCTGAAGCAGGCGTGCCCAGACATATATGCGATAAATCGAGCCCGCAGTGGCCCACCCAAATGCACCCTTGGCCCACCCAAATAAAAATTCCTGGAGCCGGGCCTGAAGGGGACATTGGATCCTTCAGCGTCAGCTATGAGTGGCGAGGTGGGATGGCTCAACAATGTCAAACAACAGCTTTTACTTAGGCCTTATCTACATCGCTGTCAAGGGAGGGGCAGGCAGGACTGTAGTATCATCTCCCAAGCCAAAGTAGTCTGTACACAAATAGACACATAGCGGCATCTGTGGTAGGTACAAAGAGGTACAGACAGCAGCAGGTACTGAGAGGTAGGACACAAACATGTATTGCCACAGGCTGATGTGTATAGAGAGGTGCGCAAAGACTGGTGCCATGCAGGTACAGACAGTTATGGGTACATCCAGAGCAGGTGGTGCCAGGAAGGCACAATCAACTACATGAAAGTACAGCCCGGCAATTGTGGGCAGGCGAAGTCACAGGCATTTACAACGAGCTACAAGCACAGGCAGGTGACGTTATAAAAGGTGCCAACATGTACCAACCTACCCAGGTTCAGGATGAAGGAGGTGATAGGCAGGCAGGTTATAGGTAAGTAACGTACATGTAAAAACAGGCGACAGGCAAGCAGGAGCTGACAGGCAGGTGAACACATTTAGAAACAGGCGGCATTTGTTAAATTATAACAAGTGAAAGTTGATGCAAAGTTTTTGTTGAGGGTACGTTCTGACATCAGATAAAAGGCGATTATTGGCAGAGTAAACCACCCAGGTACTATTTCTACATATTGTATGGAATAATAAGGCGATTACCGTCTGTGGTTAGT
The DNA here is from genome assembly GCF_964204655.1 of Triturus cristatus. Classification (NCBI taxonomy): domain Eukaryota; kingdom Metazoa; phylum Chordata; class Amphibia; order Caudata; family Salamandridae; genus Triturus; species Triturus cristatus. The sequence goes on from NC_140591.1 coordinate 1,533,043,565, forward strand.
AGAGTCTTCTGCATGTGTGTCTTACTCTTCGTGTTAAAAGTGGGAATTTTGCGTCCATTTTACGTTGTTGAAAAGACAAAAAGCAACGCCAATAAAAACGAGACCAAAGCAAACTCGTGTTTAAGCAAACTCGCAAGGAATCAGCAAACCTATTATTGTCTGTGGTAACTAACTAGCCTCTGATAAATATTGGCACTCACAAGAAAATATTGTTAGTCTGTGAGGAAAAACTACCCAACTGTGACTGTAGACAAAGGAAAAGTGCGGAACTCGGCGAACTGCGGGGAGGTGAATGTTCGGGGACTAGGCACGAACAAACTTGCATAATAAACATTTCACAGAGTCCTGTTTGACATTAAATTTGAAAACAGGTCCTATTCCTCCCGCCCATTTCTCTTTACTCACAGGTCCTGCGGTATTGGGGAGGTTGCTTTGACTTCTGAATATTGTCTCTGCCCATCATCTGGGAGCCTGCAGTCCTCAGCTTCGCGTACCTCATGAGATGATGAAGGGCGTCTTGCCTCCGGAGCGTAGTGTGCACGCGGCCCCAGAACGTCACGTCCGGGTGGAGAGATGTCAGGAGATTCCAGACCCTGGACCATTTCCGAGACCTACAAACTTTCCAAGGATCCTTGCTCTGGACAATTGGTTGATAGTTTAAAATCTGTGCTCAGTCAGTCCTTGGCCGCTCTGCTGACCGCGCAAAAAGATGCTAAACAAACTAATGTGATATCTGAGCTCACGGGTCTCTGCCCAAAATGTTCAGAACCGGAGCCATGCTGCCAGTCTCCAGCGACGTCATCACTGTGGTTGCGTCAAAAACGGCAGAAACAACGGGCTCTTGGTTGGACAAAAACTCGTCCTGTTGGCATTCTCACCAGTCGGTGCCACACTAGTTAATACTTACAGACTGGCATCACAGGCATGTCTGGGGTCAGGTGCAACAGGTACACGTGTCGTGTCCAATGCTCTGCCTCACATATAACCCTAGCGCAAAGGTAATCTGAGCCCTAGACACAATTCGTTTTTTCTCTTTTCCTTATCCAAGCATACTTTTAGATAAAGATGACGATGCCAAACAAACACTGTAAAGCTTGGAAACCACACAGTCACATCCTCAAACTGATCTTAAACAAGGTTGAATACATGCCCACCCCCTAACTAAAACATTATGCATGCTAACAACGGCATCTTTAAAACACCTCGCGCTCAAAGCTAAACTAGCGCGCGAGTGCCTAAAAATGTGTCTGCAAAAGTTAAAGCGTTTCCCTTGCGGGAGCGAGCCATGGGCACCATGTGTTTGTAAGTTAATTACAAACTTATGGTGTCGAGCTCGCTCACGCAAGGGGATCGCCAAACGTGCACGCGTTGCCATTGAATTCAATGGAACGCGTGCACATTTTTGGCTGAGAAGCCAAAGCGATGGCTAAAGGTCTTTTTGCCTATGCAGCGCATGCGCGCTGCTAGGCGAGACCTAAACAGGGATGGTGGTAATACGGACACTGTCAGAGAAGGGACCCAGACACAGGAAGATAGCTTAGATTCAGACACTTTCGTCGTAGCACTCAGGCACTAGGACAGGAAGCCTTGAATATAAGGGCAGGGAAATCCATGGGTGCACAGACTCTATAACACGAGTCAAGTATGCTTAGGCTTATTTCTTCAATAATTACCATGCAAATGTAATCACTCTACTGCATATAAAACAACAAAAGTTAAAAACACAGTAATTTTCAATACCAACAGCTCTAACTTTCACAAAAGCGAAACCTATTGCATTGCACATGCTTCTTATAGGTAGCTATGGTTATATATCCAGAAAGGAAGTATCAGTGATGACACCTGAGACAGACTTATATAAAGTTCTTTTTAGATATGGGGGATATATATAGATCAGCTTGAAAGAGGATGTTTGGTACACATCGAGAATTCAGTGGCAAGGGAGTAATTTGAATGAGTATTGTTGGGCAGCTAAGGGTGCATACTTGTGAATGAAAACAAGTCTTCGTCTTGTGTTTGTGCGGTCTACGCACTGATTGCTGCCTGCAGCAATAAGCACACGAGAATGTGTGTTGATGCGCGTATCAGGTTTACGTGCTGAAGAGTGTGTCCATATTGAATTCTGTAATTATATCCACTATTTTAGGAGCGTGGATGGCTGCAGTTCGCACACTGACAATGATATGGTACAGGACATGGATGAGGTTCTGACAGTTTGTTGCTTGGGTATGATGTGAGTGGATATGTTTAGATATGGGTGTAAGTATAGAGCATGGAGCATAGTATTTGTGGCACACTGTGTTGCTGGCATACCTGAGAATACCCTTTCTAGCCTGAGCTAGCCCAAACTGGTAATCTCTTTGTCTGACCTTAGCTGGGATGTCTGAGGATGCATTGCAAATGTAGATGAGAGAGAAGTTGGGTAAAGGTGGGATATGGGACAATCCATCATAGGTCTTGTCCTCTGGAGCAGGGTTGATACAAGGGAGTGAGGTGGTGGTGTTAGAAATGAGAGTCTACAATGGTTTGGACCTTTGTCCTAGATGGGGGCTTCTTTCTAGTCAGGGTAAGGGGGATACACTTCTAAAATAACCCCTCCTCAACCCCTTGGTAGCTTGGCACGACCATACAGACTTATCTTAGCATTTGTGCATGCATACAGTAACACAGGCAAAACACTACAAATGGACACCACACCAGCTTAGAAAAATAGGAAATCTTCATCGAAATCAAACAAGACCAAAACGACAAAATCCAACATACAGTTATCAAGATATGACTTTTAAAAAGGTCAAAACAGTTCTATCCATTGCAAATTATAGATGCGACACAAAGCATCTGGATTGCGTCAAAATCATACACAGTCGCAGGAAAGGTGATGCGTCGGTTCCTTAAGCGCAGTGAAGGTGATGTGTTGGTTCCATGCTCCAGGGGAGGTGATGCGTCAGTCCCTTACTGCCACACAGGGGAGGTGATGCGTCTGTTCCTTACTGAAGAGGAGGTGATGCGTCGGTTTCTTACTGTGCGGGGAGGTAATGCATTGGTTTCTTACTGCAGCCCTGGCGTTGATATTGACTTGGCACCCTGGTGCGATTCATGGGTATTCGGGCATGCGTCGTTCTCCATGCGGCAGCGGCGCTTAGTTGATCTCTCCAGCCACGGTCCCACGATGGATCGGTTCTTGCGGTCGCAAAGCAGGGCCTGCGTCGGAATTGGTGCGGTGATCTCGGACATCGGAGATTGGTTCATGAGATTTGGCGTGAGGCGATTTCTCCGGCCGGGGGGGCAGGCACTGCGTCAGTTTCTTCAGCTGTACGATGGCGATGCATAGGAATTTTTCCCGCCCTGTGTGTTGCGTTGGAAACGGGTGCAGATGCGTCACGCTTCTTTAGTTGCTTCTCTTTTCACAGCTCCCAGCAGCAGGAACAACCTCCAGAGGCCCAACACAGAAACATACACCTCTTGGCATGTCAGAACTCCCAGCAAAGAAGTTCAGGGGAGCTTGTGGTGAAGTCTTTGTGTCCCTGGGACTTAAGAACAGGAGGCAAGCTCTGCTTCAGGCCTTTGGAGATCTTCTTTGTTGGAAGCGGGTAGCGTGGTGCAGAGCGGGTGGGCCAAAACTCTGGAGGAAATGTGTAAAGCATCCATGCAGTACACACAGGCGACGCACAAGGCACACTACAAAAAGAGACGCTACACCAGTTTGTGTAAGCATCACTTTTGTATTGTCAAAACACACGGTATTATTAGCAATCACTATTCTGCGCCAACCGGCGCCAAGGCAATATGTACAGGGGGGAATTATCTACGTGGCAGGGCAAATCGGGCCCCTACCAGAACCATTGCGACATACAGTTAAAATACATGTACGTGAGGAATAAAGGTACAGTCCATCGGCTTCCAACCTGCAATAAAACACATCAGTGCATAACATTAGGCGTTAGTCGGGAACACCTGCAATGGAAACCTCATGGCATCGCCAAATACATGAACAACATGAATGTCCCCTGAGGCAGGAAAGCTGTAAGGGAAACATTAGGCAACCACCTGAGGACCTAAACATAGCTGGCATGGAGCATTCTTAATTAGGGTAAAACACCAGGCAACCTCACATTAGGCATTAGCAGATGCATAAGGCATTACTTTCGAGCCTGACCCTGTGGACACAAAAAATTAGGCAGAGCTCCTGCGGCAGAACACCAACGCGGTGGTCCTATTGAAAAAAACCCATTCGCATTATAAACACATGCATTATGGAGACATCGGGGCATAAAAACAATATGCATCTCATTAGGCGTAACTAGCATGAGGCCTCTCCCTAGGCATAAAACATATGAGCATAGAAACATGAGGCGGGCATAATCATCATAGCATCCAGTCCCCTGTTGTTGCCTCACTGCTGTTGATTCTTGGTAACCAAGAATCAACAGCAGTGAGGCAACAACAGGTATACCAACATATACCCGGCATGAATCCTTTGATCCTAAGGCATAAACACATAGCCGGTGGTGCACATGTAGTTCCACCTGCAATAATTGCCGCAAACCTGCAGAACAACCGCTGGTGCCACTGCGCCGGGGAGCCCCCTACTCTGGGCCCCTATCCATAAAAGTGGCCCCCTTCGTGGCATTACCAAAGGGCCACTGGCACACCCTGGCACTCCCTCCTCTAGGGCGCGGCCATACAGAATGCCCCCAAACCGTTGCAGCTGCCCCCTGTCCTGTGGGGCAGCTGTGCAGAGTGCAGCGAGTTCCCGTAGGGTTGGAGTCCCCTCCGGGATTCGGAAATCCCCCAATGCTGCACTAGTCAGAGCCCAGCCCCACTCACCACTCCTTGGGGGCTGGGCAGGTGAGTCCACCGCCGGCGCAGTTCACGGGGGCCCAAGGCAGCCTCAATCGGTGTCCTGATGCCCCCATGTGGGCTCTCACGCCAATTAGGCGCACGTTGCAGCTGCCCACTGCCAGTCGGGGCAGCTGGAGAAGCACGGCTGGCCCGGACACTCTCAGGGTCTCTGGGGAAGGCCCAACGGGGGCAAGCACCGACACTGTGCCCCGCTACCCTCCTCCTCCTTCTTCAACAGTCCCCCACTGAGGCCCTCACTCACCGGCTCCCGGGCAAGGCTTCGGACGTCTCTTGTGGCAGGCGCAGCACGCGGGGCTCTCCTCAGCTCCGGGGGAGCTCCGACCACAGCAGCGCTTTCTCCGGTTTCACCCGGGCCCCCTCCTAGTCCTCGGCTGGGGGAGGCGGGGTAGGTTCCCGTCCTCCCTCTCGATTTGCTCTGGCAGCCAATCCTGGCGCAGCTTCCCGGGGGCGCAGCCAATAACGCGGCCGGCGCCCCAGTCGCTGGGTAACGCTTGCTCGCGCGTTCTAGGCCTCGGACGGCCCTCCCTTGGCTTCGGGGGCTGCGGCGGCGCGCTGGGCACAGCGCTTCCCCTCTTCTCCCAAGTCTAGCGTGCGGCGATCCGGGCCAGCGGCGGTGAGTACCCGCAGTTCCTCTGCCCCACAATGAGGGGTAGGCTCCCTCCGACGGTACAGCCCACACGCGGGGTGGGCTCCCGCTACTCCCACAAGCCTGAAGTGGCGTAGGCACCCGCTAAAGGCGGCATCACGCGGGGTGGGCTCCCGCTCGGATTTACATAATCTCCAAGGTGCCAGAACCAAGGGGTGGGCTCCCGCTGGCGTCAATATACCACCAATATGGCTACAGCACAGGGGAGTGGAAAGGCGGCGCCCACCAGCAGAACCCAGTCAATTCAAATATAGCGCTCACCAAATATAGCGCTCTCCTTCCACAGGCAGCTTCAATATAGCGCTCTCTTTCCACCGGGACTGCAGTCAGGGTCCCACAAGGCACTTGTTGATTCCTGCCCCCTGGGTTGAGGGTCTCTTAAGGGGGGGGGGGGTTGAGTTGGTGGCTGAAGGCGGACTAATTAGTCTCTGCAGGTTGTCCCTGGGTTCTCCTCCCGCCGGGCCAGATCAGTGGGTTAGTTCAGGATCCCTCACTCAACTTAAAAGGCAGCGCCTAAGCCCTGTCACTTCCAGTGGCATAGGTCCCTGACTAGGCCCTACCGCCTAAAACTCCTGCGTAGGTTCCTCCAGGTCAGCATCGCCCCAACTATAGTTTCCCCTCGCCCTGTGGACAGTAGGGGGGGGGGTGTAGGTAAGCTCAGGGCCCAGCACACAGGCCCATGTGGCGGTAACCCCTGGCAGCAGGTCCCCTCTCTCTCAGGTCCACCCTCTGACTGAGCACATGGCAGTCCAGCTCCGCCCTTTATACGCCCCTCACCCCACCTTCCAGACAGTGCCAGAAGCTTCTAGAAGCGTCTGGGGAGACTGGCTCTAACTGGACTAGGGGGAGGGGTAAAGCACCCTAGGTGCCAGGCTTTCCTCCAAAAGCTGGGGTTGCTGGGAAATAACAACTAGACTGGTAACCCAGCTCAGTCAGACGGCGCAACCACACAGCCATGGCATCCATTTTAAAAGTTCATGTTTAAAGTGGGGAAACTCAGTCTGCGTGCACTATCGCACAGCATTCAATCTTCGCATTTACATAACATGCGAGTTCCCATAAAAGCGAAAAATTCCGGGAAAAGGGCCATGTCCAACATAACCCCCTTCCAGCCAAAAGTCAGGGTAGACCAGTCAATGCCTTGATGGGCTTCCCTGCTTGGGGCGAGAAAAGGTGGACGCAGGCCCGCAACTGCAGGAGCACCCGCAGGTTCTCCTCCACTCTGGAACCCGATGGCTCCCCCTCTCATACCTCCCTTGACCAACTGAGCTACCCCCCTCGGGTTCCCTAGCTGGCTGTGGCCAGGACTGGCCCCTAGGCCATCCAGAGGTCTCTGGCCCTTGCGGTCTCACAGAGTGGGGGGCAGTAACCCCAGGCCCGTAGTACCCGTTGACCACTCTCCTCCTCCTCCTTGCAGTCCCGAACTACCACTGGTCCTCCTACCTGGGGTCCGCACCCTCAAGCTGACCAGCCATCAGGGGCGAGGCTCTCCTCCCCCTACCTCTCCTTCCGGGGTTCCTCACCCTTCTCCCATGCGAGGCACCCTCAGACCACCACTCTCTCCCCAGTCCAGGGCCTTGACCCTTCAACTGATTCCCCAACCTAGGGTCTAAACCCTTAGGCTGCGCCGGTGCCAGGGGTGAGTCCTCCCTGCACCCCCTCCCAGAGTTCCGCACCCTCCCAACGGTTCGCTCTTGCTCTTGAGCCACTGGCGGCGTGGATACGATGGCACCCGGACATACGTGGGATTCGCTGGTCGTCTGACCACGAAGACCGTATTTCACTTTACGCCGACGATATTCTGCTATACCTCACCTCGCCTAAGAAATCTCTGATAGTGGTTTGTGACGTCTTGACTTCTTTCGGTAGGAACTCTGGTCTTGTCATTAATTGGGGGAAGTCATACTTGTATGTCCTGTGTGGAGATGTCCCGCCTGTCCCGCGCAACTGCCCGATCCAGATAGCCCAGCAGGGCTTTTTGTATTTGGGGATCTATATTTCCACCGATCCCATTTTACGATACGAGAAGAACTTGCTCCCTCCCTTGGCGCGTCTGCGGCGGGACGTGGCGGGCTGGCGGCGGTTGCCGCTTTTCCTCCTTGGCCGTGCCGCTCTGTTCAAAATGATGTCTCTTCCCCGTTTCCTCTATGCCCTGCAGAATACTCTTGACTGGATCCCGGCCAGTTACTTCCGTGAGGTCGAAAGCCACCAGCGCGCGCTATTGTGGGAAGGGCGTCCGCGTATAGCGATTGCTAAGTTGACGCTTCCGTGGTACGACGGGGGTATTGCGCTTCCAGACATCCGACGTTATTACTGGGCCACCCAGTTGAGTGCGATTAACCATGGTGTATATGGTCCGGCGCTGAGCCCCGGCTTCGCCATGGACCGATGGTTGCTACGTGGGGGTAACTACTCCAGAGCGTTGTATTCGAAGTCGTTGGACTAAACCCTTACGGGGCCCACCAGGGTGGCCGTGCATGTATGGAAGGTTGCGACGGATTCGCTGGGCTGGAAGGGTAAGCTTACCCTCGCCACCCCTCTGTTTGACTCCGATATTCTGGGAAAGCTTTGGCATACAAAAGGGTTTGAGAAATGGGACCTGATCGGTATATCCAGGGTTGGAGACCTTTTGGTTAAGGGTAGGATAAAATCATTCGAGGAGCTGCAGAAGGAATATGAGCTGGGGAGCACGGAGTTCTTCCGATACGCTCAAGTGTGCCACGCCTTGCGGTCAGTTCTTGTAGAAGGGGAGAAGGTGCCTGAGTCCTCTCCGTTAGAGGACCGGATCCTGGATGGCCATATGCCAGAGAGTACGATCTCGCTCATTTACAAGAAACTTATTAATGTTCGGGCGGATCTTCTTCTAGGGTTGCGTGATCAATGGACCAGAGATGGCCTTGAACTAGATGATGAGGATTGGCAGTACGCAGTTTCTTCTCCCAAAGAGGTCGCGATCCCCGCGCGCCTGCGGTTGGTGCAGCTTAAAATACTCCATAGGGTCTACGTGACGGGGCCCAGGCTGGTCCATATGGGTTTTTCTGAGGAGGGCTTATGTAAGAGAGGCTGTGGTATGGTGGGCACCTTCCTACATATTATTTGGGAATGCGGTGCGATTATGGAGTTTTGGAGGCGAATCCACGAGGTGATGGGGGAGGTGACGGGCATCGTCATGCAGCCTGAGGCGCGGTGTTGTCTCCTGAATGTTTGGGGTCCTACTGACCACGACGCGGCACAGACTCAGTGGGTGACCCTGGGGAACATGGTTGCCAAGCGCGACATTGCTCGTCTGTGGGGCTCTAATGGGCCTCCTACATTGACAGCGTGGATGGAAAACATGGATTGGAGCATGTTTAGGGAGAAGACAGTGTATTGTGCTCGAGGGCGCCCTCGGAAATGGCACTCTGTATGGGGGCGCTGGAACCAGTACAGAGGGGGCATATGCCTGCCCCCAGATCCGGACCCGCCCGAGGAACAGCTCTCCCCTTAGCTTTCTTTCCGGCTTTGAACTTCTTGCTGGTATGTGTATGTCTTCTTGAGTCTCTGACTTACCCTCCCTTCCCTTACTATAGACCTGTGTCTGTTGGACGAAATGGGGCTCGCTCCCCCTGATGGGAACCCCTTCTGGTGCTTACAGTACTTATCGCCTTGCTTGTGTTTAGGTTTGGGTTTGTGTTTATTTAAAACAGAACCTTCGATTCTCCTGTCAGTGGAATGTTGACGCTAGCATGTGTTGTGTTTTTAACGCTGCCGTACCTCCGGGTTGTCGGCTGAATAGCTGTGTCACTGATCTTACAGAATAAAGGTTTTTTTAAAAAAAAAAAAATAAAAGAAGATCATCTAGTCCGGGCAGCCCTGCCAAAACCCCCCCAAAAAACAACTATCAACGATGCATGGGGGTTACCGACTCTTACAGGTCATGTGAAATGTGGTAGCTGCATATGTTGTGATTACACTGTTGAAGGCAAAACCTTTGAGCACGGAGCAATCAAATATGAGAGAAAATATTTTTCTAACTGTAATTCCACAAATGTTGTGTATGCAATTTTCTGTCCCTGCAAAATGATCTACGTAGGCCAGACAAGCCAGAAAATCAAGCTTAGGATCGGACAGCATCGCAGTAGAATCCGGTGTAAAACGGCTAATGCACCCCTAATGGAGCACTTTACGGACAATGGACATACTGAGAATGATCTCAAATGGACAATTATCACAGTGATCAAACCACCCCCAAGAGGGGCAGACATTTCTCAAATACTCAACAAGGAAGAGCTCCACTGGATTCTGAGAACCAATAGCATCCACAGTGGCCTCAATCGCCTTGAAGACTGGACCTCCCTTTTATAAAGATGTATCTGTTTTTCTAAAAAGATGTCTCTTTCAACATGTATACAAGTCACAAACACTGCCACTCTGTATGCAAGTGCTCATGTAATCACACTATGAGTCACTTACGCTGCACCTTTCCTGGGCAACCCACACCACCTTAAAATGGCCGCCTCCTTTTCATCATTTTAGTCCATCTTCACTTTCTGCCGATTGTGTGCCTTAACCAGTCCTTCCCACACCACCTTAAAATGTCCGCCTCCTTTCCATCATTTTAGTCCTTCTTCGCTTTCGGACGATAATGTGCTTTAACCAGTCCTTCCTCACTTTCTGCCGCTAGTATGCCTTAACTAGCTCTGCCTCGGCAAACCGGCAGTCTCCATTGAAACTCCGAAGCAGATGAGGCGATACTGCCCACGCTCACTGAAGTAAGTAGCACGGCTAGATCCCTTGGACACCACCACTTTAACATGGCGGCTTCACGCCTAACCCATTCTTACCCCTCTCTGCTTCCAGGTAATGCGATCGTGCATTCTGCAACAGCTGGCACACAGTACCCAACAGGACTTTCTGCCATAAAGCAAACAGAATTGGTAATTAAATTATTCTGTTTTACACTCAATTTCCGTGTCAACTCCACCCCTTCTTAAACTTAGACACCTCCACCTCTGCCTTTTGTTCATTTAGATCCCGTTGGTGTCAGCAAACCCCAAAGTCCAGATGTTGAGCGCTCCTGCGCCTATAATGAACCGTCGACTCTCTGCCACCTTAGGTAAAGTCCCCACTGCCTTCTGGGTTCACCCATAAAAATATTTCATTCACCTTCGCACCGCGCCGTTTTTTGTTCCTCCTGAATCACTGGAAACACCTTGCTCATGATCAGGCACTGTGCCGGTTCGTCGTCCTTTAATATGCAGACTGGTTTTTATCATACTCACTTGTCTCTTCTCCGTTGAATCACTGCAATAATTCACCATTTCATGACGAAGCTGTATTCAGCATCAATTTAACCAACTCCTTTTTAACGTCGTCACTGCGACACGAATTTCAATCCTCACTCAGCATAGACTAGAGAAATGTCACCACCTCTGCATGAAATTCAATCCACATTGTTCACGCAACTCCAAGCACCTAAGTCACAAACGTTATGCTGAAAACATGCCTAGTATTGTGTCAAATGTGGTTAAAATTCTTCCTTTCCATTTTTTATCCCCCTTTTTCTCCCCTTGCTCCTTTTTTGTATGTAAAGAATTGTAAAAAAGGTGTGATATATTATCAAGACGTTACAACAAACAAATGATGGACGGAATGCTGACAATGCAGACATTCTCCCCCAGTCAAGAGATCTGGGTTAAATCTGGGTTAAATCCATCGTTCTTTTGCCTACTACGCCACCCCAGTTCAGACATGGCCATATGCAAATCAGTCTTGACACTGTGCTCACTACGCCACTGGAGTCAAGCTATCCTGGCTGATGACGGCTGATAGCCAGAAACCGGTCCTAGGATGCTTGATTCCGGTCCAGGGAAGACATGGCTTGGCAGTTCGGGCTGGACTGTTCCCATGAGGCACAGGGTCAAGACTGATTTGCATATGGCCATGTCTAAACTGGGGTGGTGTAGTGGGCAAAAGAACGATGGATTTAACCCAGATCTCTTGACTGGGGGAGAATGTCTGCATTGTCAGCATTCCGTCCATCATTTGTTTGTTGTAACGCCTTTCGCCCTAAGTGGGATGGGTATTCCCAGACGTGGGACCCGTGCTCACTACGCCACTGGAGTCAAGCTATCCTGGCTGATGACGGCTGATAGCCAGAAACCGGTCCTAGGATGCTTGATTCCGGTCCAGGGAAGACATGGCTTGGCAGTTCGGGCTGGACTGTTCCCATGAGGCACAGGGTCAAGACTGATTTGCATATGGCCATGTCTAAACTGGGGTGGTGTAGTGGGCAAAAGAACGATGGATTTAACCCAGATCTCTTGACTGGGGGAGAATGTCTGCATTGTCAGCATTCCGTCCATCATTTGTTTGTTGTAACGCCTTTCGCCCTAAGTGGGATGGGTATTCCCAGACGTGGGACCCGTGCTCACTACGCCACTGGAGTCAAGCTATCCTGGCTGATGACGGCTGATAGCCAGAAACCGGTCCTAGGATGCTTGATTCCGGTCCAGGGAAGACATGGCTTGGCAGTTCGGGCTGGACTGTTCCCATGAGGCACAGGGTCAAGACTGATTTGCATATGGCCATGTCTAAACTGGGGTGGTGTAGTGGGCAAAAGAACGATGGATTTAACCCAGATCTCTTGACTGGGGGAGAATGTCTGCATTGTCAGCATTCCGTCCATCATTTGTTTGTTGTAACGCCTTTCGCCCTAAGTGGGATGGGTATTCCCAGACGTGGGACCCGTGCTCACTACGCCACTGGAGTCAAGTTATCCTGGCTGATGACGGCTGATAGCCAGAAACCGGTCCTAGGATGCTTGATTCCGGTCCAGGGAAGACATGGCTTGGCAGTTCGGGCTGGACTGTTCCCATGAGGCACAGGGTCAAGACTGATTTGCATATGGCCATGTCTAAACTGGGGTGGTGTAGTGGGCAAAAAAACGATGGATTTAACCCAGATCTCTTGACTGGGGGAGAATGTCTGCATTGTCAGCATTCCGTCCATCATTTGTTTGTTGTAACATATTATCAAGACAGCAGTGCATTATTTGTTTGTCCTGAAGATGATGCCCTATATTTAATGTGGCATCGAAACGTTGTCGACACCCAAACACCCTATGCACTAGACTCAAGCTATAACACATTGTGCAACGGTGTTAAATGATTAATTTGTGTCTGTCTATACTGAGAACAACTGTACAGACCCATTTTGGCTTGCCTTTTGGCCAATTCTGTGTTCGTTGTTCTGTCTTGTGTTCTGTTGGTCACGGCTGTGCCCACTTGTCATTTGAATGTTTTATTTGATACTACTTTTGTAAAATACTATGAAAATAAATTCTTGTCCGGCTGGACAAAAGACATACATTCTATTCTAAGTGTATGGTTATCTATCACACTGTATTCCTCCTGAATAGGGACCATTGTTCTCTATAACATGAAATTGCCCAAGGTCCCTGTCTTAATTCCTTTGGGTTTCCTTGTTCTGTAAAATAGTACTTCGCGCAATCGCTGGATTGCAAGGGATTGAAAAATCCTTACCCCCTTGTTTCAAGTGGGTCCACACTGTGCAACCCCTCTCTTTCTATTCTTTTACACGCTCTCCAAACTAGGCATGTCAGACCACCCACCTCTTTACACTCTAGAATACATTAACAAAATTATAGGAGGTCCTTCGCTGTTGTCTGATTCCGCTGAGACTTCCACAGAACCAAGTTCCTCTTTAGGAGATGACTTAGAAAAATTAAAGAAAAAAGAAGTACGTATGATACTGATGATCAAACTATTGACAGATTACTTAAAAGCAAACATAATCCCAGTTGGACTTCAGGTCCGCAACGTCCCTGGTGTTTTTACAACCAACCCCAAATATCTGAACGGCTTTAGTTATATCAGCACCACATGCTCCCGGCACTGGATGGTGCTGGGGATAGACATTGCCAGTGAAGAACTTAAAAACTAAACACAGAAATCGCTGAATTAGAAAAACAAATCAAAGACAAAGGTACTCTCACAGAGGCAAAGAAACTTTTAGAACAAATACAAAAAACCATCGAGGATTTCAACAAAATTGAACTAAACAAAAAAACCACCAAAGTTAAGATAGATATAAAAGCCTTTTCTCAGGAGAGGGCATATCCGAACCTCTCCAAGGACTACTATACCAACCGGCCCTACAGTGGTTCACAAAGTCAGAGGCCCTGGGGTAGATATAATAAAAGACAAAACATCGTAGGGTTCACCGACAGTTCGGCTGACTCCTCAGACAACTCTGATCAACACAAAAGCCCATGTCCATCACACAGGAATTTTTTAGGGAGAGGACGTGGCCAGCAAGAGCCTCAAGGGATAGGCAAAGGCAAACAACCACAGCGATGGCCCAACCCCCCAGGCGAACGGTTCACCCGCCGCCAACATTACCGTTGGTAGCAGAACCCGCCCCTATTGAAAATGATCTGACATTAAACAAAGAAAAAGGTCTTCTACCCATCTTTAATCTAACACAACACACTTTGTCGGCTGATGAAGTTTCACTGCTCAATAAAGGCTTATCATTCGTGCCAACCATACGCCCAAACTTTGTGGACGCACAAACTGAACTTCTAAAGTTTTTTAGAAAAGTTCGCCTACATAGCTTCTTTATTTTAAACCCATCTCAACCAAAACACTGTAACACCCCCTTTAAACCACCATCTAAATTTTCCCCTACTGCAAGTATGATACCCCCGGAGTTCCCTACATTCGAAAAACTTGTTCTGAAAGACCTTGCAGACCTTGAAACTAAACGATCTTTTGTACCTTACAACATTACCATTCAAGAAAAAAATGCCTTATCCACTCTAAAAAATAACCAGTCCCTCGTGATAAAACCGGCAGACAAAGGTGGAGGGATTGTCATTCAAGAAATAGACTCTTACAAAAAAGAAATCTTGCGGCAACTCAATCATACTGAACACTATTGCAAATTACCTCGCAACCCTACCAATGAGATCCAGAAATTAATCTCTCAAGTCACCTCAGAAGCCTTAGAAACAGGCTTTCAATCAAAAAAGGAACACGAATTCCTCAACACAAAGTCCCCGCGCATACCAGTGATCTATTGTCTTCCTAAGATTCATAAGAACGCAGAGTCCCCACCCGGCCGTCCCATCGTCTCGGGCTGTGGTTCCATTTTGGAACCCCTTGGACATTATATAGATTACTTCATAAAACAGTTTGTCCCGGGTACTATCTGTTACATAAAAGACAGTATGGACATGATTAATCTCATTGAGGAGCTACCATTTGACCCCACATCCAGCACCATGTGTACGCTGGATGTGGAATCGCTGTATATTAATATTCCCCAGTATGAGTCCCTTCATGTCATCGAAAAAGTGCTAGAAACACGTCCACGCCCACACAATGTTCCTACCGTGTTTATCCTTCAGCTGCTCGAGATTTGCTTAACCAAAAACTTTTTTGTCTTTGAAGGACAGTTCTACGGCCAAGTACGTGGCACATCTATGGGAGCAATTTTCGCCCCTAACCTGGCCATACTCTATATGGACCACCTTGAGACATCATGTATCCTAGACACGTCTAACCCCTTCCACACAGGAATCACCTTGTGGAAACGGTACATAGACGACATTTTTTTACTGTGGAGTGACTCCCCAGAGAGCCTTACACAATTCCATCATTGGCTAAATAATAACAGCGGTGGCCTGAACTACACACTCAGTACTAGTAAAGAATCACTTCCCTTCTTGGACTTAGTGATAAAAAAACACGGAGGGCCGCTTGACCACGAGTCTCCATCGCAAACCCACTGAGCGGAACACCTTATTGAACTACAGCAGCCATCACCCTCGTGCACTCAAAGATTCACTCCCTTTCTCCCAGTTCCTGCGCTTAAGGCGGAATTGCTATTTTAAGGAAGACTTTCAGTGAGGCCAAGATACTAAGCCATAAGCTTAGAGCCAGAGGTTATCCACGGAAATTAGTGCGCCATTCCCTCAAACGCGCCTGGTATTGCCCTAGGGAAACCCTCCTAGAACCCAAACCTAAGAAAATGCAGGAACGCTTAATTTGTGTCACCACTTTTTCACCAGCATCACATGCAATCAAAAAGAGTATAGTCAAGCACTGGCCAGTGTTAAATTCCGGCCAACTAAACCTTGAGCGTCCACTGTTCGCCTTTAAACGGGCAAAAAACATCAAAGATCATCTAGTCCGGGCAGCCCTGCCAAAACCCCCCCAAAAAACAACTATCAACGATGCATGGGGGTTACCGACTCTTACAGGTCATGTGAAATGTGGTAGCTGCATATGTTGTGATTACACTGTTGAAGGCAAAACCTTTGAGGACGGAGCAATCAAATATGAGAGAAAATATTTTTCTAACTGTAATTCCACAAATGTTGTGTATGCAATTTTCTGTCCCTGCAAAATGATCTACGTAGGCCAGACAAGCCAGAAAATCAAGCTTAGGATCGGACAGCATCGCAGTAGAATCCGGTGTAAAACGGCTAATGCACCCCTAGTGGAGCACTTTACGGACAATGGACATACTGAGAATGATCTCAAATGGACAATTATCACAGTGATCAAACCACCCCCAAGAGGGGCAGACATTTCTCAAATACTCAACAAGGAAGAGCTCCACTGGATTCTGAGAACCAATAGCATCCACAGTGGCCTCAATCGCCTTGAAGACTGGACCTCCCTTTTATAAAGATGTATCTGTTTTTCTAAAAAGATTTCTCTTTCAACATGTATTCAAGTCACAAACACTGCCACTCTGTATGCACGTGCTCATGTAATCACACTATGAGTCACTTACTCTGCACCTTTCCTGGGCAACCCACACCACCTTAAAATGGCCGCCTCCTTTTCATCATTTTAGTCCATCTTCACTTTCTGCCGATTGTGTGCCTTAACCAGTCCTTCCCACACCACCTTAAAATGTCCGCCTCCTTTCCATCATTTTAGTCCTTCTTCGCTTTCGGCCGATAATGTGCTTTAACCAGTCCTTCCTCACTTTCTGCCACTAGTATGCCTTAACTAGCTCTGCCTCGGCAAACCGGCAGTCTCCATTGAAACTCCGAAGCAGATGCGGCGATACTGCCCACGCTCACTGAAGTAAGTAGCACGGCTAGATCCCTTGGACACCACCTCTTTAACATGGCGGCTTCACGCCTAACCCATTCTTACCCCTCTCTGCTTCCAGGTAATGCGATCGTGCATTCTCCAACAGCTGGCACACAGTACCCAACAGGACTTTCTGCCATAAAGCAAACAGAATTGGTAATTAAATTATTCTGTTTTACACTCAATTTCCGTGTCAACTCCACCCCTTCTTAAACTTAGACACCTCCACCTCTGCCTTTTGTTCATTTAGATCCCGCTGGTGTCAGCAACCCCCAAAGTCCAGATGTTGAGCGCTCCTACGCCTATAATGAACCGTCGACTCTCTGCCACCTTAGGTAAAGTCCCCACTGCCTTCTGGGTTCACCCATAAAAATATTTCATTCACCTTCGCACCACGCCGTTTTTTTGTTCCTCCTGAATCACTGGAAACACCTTGCTCATGATCAGGCACTGTGCCGGTTCGTCGTCCTTTAATATGCAGACTGGTTTTTATCATACTCACTTGTCTCTTCTCCGTTGAATCACAGCAATAATTCACCATTTCATGACGAAGCTGTATTCAGCATCAATTCAACCAACTCCTTTTTAACGTCGTCACTGCGACACGAATTTCAATCCTCACTCAGCATAGACTAGAGAAATGTCACCACCTCTGCATGAAATTCAATCCACATTGTTCACGCAACTCCAAGCACCTAAGTCACAAACGTTATGCTGAAAACATGCCTAGTATTGTGTCAAATGTGGTTAAAATTCTTCCTTTCCATTTTTTATCCCCCTTTTTCTCCCCTTGCTCCTTTTTTGTATGTAAAGAATTGTAAAAAAGGTGTGATATATTATCAAGACAGCAGTGCATTATTTGTCCTGAAGATGATGCCCTATATTTAATGTGGCATCGAAACGTCGTCGACACCCAAACACCCTATGCACTAGACTCAAGCTATAACACATTGTGCAACGGTGTTAAATGATTAATTTGTGTCTGTCTATACTGAGAACAACTGTACAGACCCATTTTGGTTTGCCTTTTGGCCAATTCTGTGTTCATTGTTCTGTCTTGTGTTCTGTTGGTCACGGCTGTGCCCACTTGTCATTTGAATGTTTTATTTGATACTACTTTTGTAAAATACTATGAAAATAAATTCTTGTCCGGCTGGACAAAAGACATACATTCTATTCTAAGTGTATGGTTATCTATCACACTGTATTCCTCCTGAATAGGGACCATTGTTCCCTATAACATACTATTACCGATTCAGTCCTCCGTTCAGTGTAACGTGGAGGCTGGAAGGTATTCTACCTTCTCTCATGTCTTTTTTTCCTCTTATGCTCTCCTCTGTTTCACTTTTCTTCTCTTTTTCCCTCTCATGCTATCAACCCACCTTTCTCTTTCACTTCCCTTTCTTATGTCTTTTCTCTTTCATTGACTTTCTCTTTATTTCATTCTTCCTCGCATTTCTTTCTTCTCTCCTTACTTTCTCTCATTGCTTCTTTCCTCTCCTCTTTCTTACTCATTTTTCCGCTCTTCTCACTTTTTATTTCTGCCACTCCGTCCTTTTGCTTCCATTCTTGATTGATTGTTTTTTGTCTTTCTTCTATTATTACAAAAAAGCGTACACTCACAGCCAATCGACACCCCTGTTTGAATTGATTGCCTATGCCTTCGCACTGAGCCTAATCTTGAATGTCCAGTCCAGCTTTCTGATTTCCCCCGAGGCTGGACATGCTAAGTACACGATTGGAAGAAACAAATATGTAATTTAAGAAAACTACTGGAATGGTGCTTCGACAAAGAGGAGCTATAATGCATGAGAAGACATGCCCGTTGCTTTTTAGCTCCTATCGCCACTCATTTAGAGGCACGGCGTTATTGTCATCTTTTGTTTGGCGGCGGGTACATTCATTTGAGATAAAGCTGCCATTGTGAAAGGGACAATACGCGTCTAAGTAGTCTGTTCACGTGGCCTTGTTCCGAGAACTCTCTAACCTTCGAGTGAACCTGGAGAATACGGCCCGTTTGTGGTCCTGATCTTGCCAGTGTACTTATCCACTCACAATGCTGTCCTAAAACGAGGGTGTGCTCGACCTCCTAGCTCGCATGCTTTTCACACTCACACCAAGTTATGATCGGAGGACGCGACTCCTCCTGTGATTGATAGCAGATTCAACTGAATGATTGCGGATTTTCATAACAGCTAGCTCCCTGAGACTGCTGAGACCTATGTTCTTTCATGCTACATGTTAAGCACAGCGCTTTACTAACTCGCACCCTCTTCCAAAAACACGTACAACAGGTCTCTAAGTGCGTGCGGTCTGACATGGCTCATCGGGGTTGTTTCTACATCTTCCAAAACCAGACATTTTTATTTTGCGGTCAGCCTTGTGATGGAGTGTTTTTGTTACAGTTTTACCAATAATAGAATAGTTTGTGTCAGTAAAAATACAGATAGAGAAGAATAATCGCTGTTATTTGGAGCCCAGTGTTGGACTGGGACAGAAAATATGCCTGGTCGCCAAAATAAAAGAGGCTCCCATTAGTGAATTCGAAAGCTAAAAAAACAAGCATTTGCAATGCAATACGTCTCACATTTACGCGAGTTTGAGCTATTGACATTACAAATGGCAATGCCTTTTAGTTTTGTTTTTGTTTTTAAAACATAACCGAAAGGCATTGTCTTTTACAATGCCAATAGCTTAAACTCGTGTAAATGCGAGACCTATTGCATTGCAAATGCTTGTTCTTGAATGGTGTGGCTAATAATGTGATCCTGTCTGTCATCACCATTACAACACTAACACTATTAGTAGCTCACGATGATTGTCATTGATCATAATTAGCTCTCATTACATAAAAAGTTGGCGACCCCTGGCCTATAACAAGGGATAGGACTATTAACCGGTGTAACCTGAGGCAGAAAGGTTATGCCATTAGAACAATGCACCACTCTGGGTAGAATGCTCTAAATAAAAAACCGGGACAAACAGGAAGACATTGGAATGTTGCATGAGAGGGTCTGTGCATGCCATTATGGGCCACGAGTAACTTCCTTGTCTTCAATGATGAACCTAACATTTCGATGTTCTATTAAAATTAATTGTAATATGGATTTGGGAGAAATCGTAAAATTATGATGTTGACTGGCAAAGTAAAAAAGCCTGGAAAGTCAAAACACAGAGCACAGGATTCAGTTAACCCTTTGCAACCTCATCTAGTCATTTATATTTAGCCAAAATGAGATTTGCTTTAAAACCCATATTTTGGAGGGGGTGGAGCTGCAGACCAGCATCAAGAAAGACAACTTTGGTAAGGAGGCGGCAAATATTGCCATTGATGACGATGATATCTAATCTGAAGAGATCTCTTTTAAGGGTCTTTAAAGAGATTTCTCCTATTATTTCTTTCGATTGAACCAAAAGAAATACATGTTACTAAACATGAAATAGGGCCAGTACAGAATATTCTGGAAAACAAATCTGGTGAAAGGAAAGAAAAGCAGTAGAAAGTTTCTTTAAAAACTCCTTCAATGTGGTCTATATCAGTTTCTTATAGTATACATTATTTTGCTGATCTGGCTTACACACATCTATCTAGGTAGCATCAAAAAAGTAATGGGAGAAAAATAATTATGAAATCTAGATATTCAATATGTCAGACTCCGTTTGGGGGAAAATGGGACTAGCGGGGACTACTGGCTCACAGTCGTGGAGCAAGGGGTCATTTATGTCAGATACCCTGGTGACCACACTACTACGACTCGGCAAACTTGGTCAAGTACAACACCTTTAGCACTACAACTCCTTTAGCACTTGGCCCTCAGTGGTAGTGATGGTGAGCAGTTACAGGGTTCTCGGGGAGATTGGTGTGGGGGTATAACAGGTACAGCACTCAACAGATACTAAACATTGTAAAAATGTGGTTGGCCAACACAGTGCTTGTCTTTGTAAGAGAAGTATTTGAATACACAGTAAAACTCAATACTACACACAACACAGAATTTATCAGGGGCTCAAGTATTTCTGTGCTGTACTACTGCTTTTCACAAGGAAGCCATCTCTCCCCTCTTCCATCGCCCTTACTCTAAACTTCAGCACCCGTGCAGTACACCCCCCTTGGTTTAACAGGCATTCAGTTTCTCGGTGTTAGTCTCAAACAAAGTTGCGGTCTGCCTTAGGCCTGTCTCGAGCCTCCCACTTTTCAGTCCTGGTCCTCCCAAGGTGAAGACGCACTGGGCAGTGGCGTAACGAAATGTGAGGGGGCCACCCTGCAAAGTACATGGAGTGGGGCCTCCCACTCTCCGGACCCAGTAAGGAGCTTGCAGGCCAGGTGTCCATCAGTCGTGCGCAGTGCCGGAGGGCCCCCCTGGAGCTCGCCCCCCCCCACACACCATGGAGGTTACAGGGGCTATTGTTACCCTACTGTTTATTGGCAAGTTTTCTAGAAAACCGAACTCTGTGTTCTAGAGTTATCTAGAAAATGGTAATTTGTATAGTAAAAGAGAGCCCTAATCGGAGTGCAGTAACCCTTATGTCCCTGGGTCCTGGTGCCACTGTTCCTGCTGCTCTAATGATAGCTATGTCCCCTATTTTAGATGACTGAAGTGATGTGGCATATGTTATAAAACTGGGAATGTAGAGGGTTGCTTTTGCAGGTTTACAAGTACAAATCTGAGAAACGTTTGCTTGAGAGGTGCCTTCTTAACTTGAGTATTGTTTACCCTGTTACAATTTTGGATCCCAAACCTTTGTGTATTTTCTGCTTCGTTCCAAGTACTCGCGAAGGAAAGTGCCCATGAGCTGAAAGCACTCCTACCGGTTACATCCAACCTGACTCTCCTTGATTCTTTCTTGTTCTTGGCTGCCTTAGCAGTCAGACACTTACAACCCGGTTAATGTTTGTCAGCAGTGCATTGAAACTCCATCAGTGGCGTAGCTAGGGGGGGTTGGGGGCTGTTTGCCCCAGGCGGCACTATTTTGGGGGCGGACAAAGGCATGGCTTGCTTTCGTGGACATTCGGGAATGGGCAGAGAGGAATAGGACTCGGGCAATGTCCTCTTCTTTTTTGTGCTGGCAGCTGTCCCCACCTCCCTTCCTATTATTCCCTCTCTTTCTGTCTTGCTCCTCACTTACTGAAAACCGTAACTTGAAGAAACGGTTCACAACCTTTCTTTCCTTCTTTCATTTAGTTGCTTCCCTGTGAAATGGATCCAAAAAAGAAAAACACTCTTGCGAGAAAAGCTCTTTTTCTGACATTTTTCTATTCCAAAGTGCAGCAGGATGGAGCGAAGTAGAAGGTTTTAAATATGAAAAATAAATACATAACTAAATAAAGCAAGACAGAGTGGTTGCAAAGTGGCCAGATTGGTTTTATTTACATCCAAATACATCAGCCTCACTTTACAGAGTTTGCCAGTGAAGTGCTACTTTTGTTTTCTCGTCTTTCTTTGAACAGCATTGTTGTTCCCAGATGGGAAAGTGTGCCATTCCTGGATGTACTGCAATACCTGGTTGATGGGTGGATTGAAAAACAAAATGTTTACCATGGCTCTGTGTTTATGGATGTGGTCTTTTTAAACCATACTGCTTACGTTTTATAAGGATATAAGCAATGGATATTGAAACGGTTCCCTTCAGGGCCCTCTAGTTGTGTCCTTAACTTTTCAGGTAAAACCACTGCCTGATTTCTGAATAGTGAGTGAGAGATCGTTAAGGTAACCATGTTGTTTCTGCTTACATTTCACATGCTTTACTTAATCTCGCATTCATTATGAGTGGTTGCTTTTACTTTTTTTTTAGGCCGCATATTACTCTTATCAAGTGCATAATTTGAATTTAGCCACACCCAAGTGTTTATAGCGGGCACAATTAGGTTATAGCTGAAGGCAGTGCGAGTTTCTCTCAGTGGGGAAGTATGGTGTGCAGTGGGGTGGAGGATGTGGCACTATGGCCAGAGCTGTCGAATTTGGAACTGGGTAACCGGGTTCAGCCTTCATGACCAGTCCACCAGACCACTCTACTGAGGGAGCACATTCCCATGCTAGACCATAGAAGGCCCCACTAGACCTTAGAAGGCTTGATGTCTTAGCACAAGCAGGTGTACCCTAGTGGTGTCAATTGTGGGTTAACCTTGAAGGCCTGTCCACCACAATCTATACTGAAGTTCATCTCCAGTCTTGCGGGCAGGCCTACGAAGCAGCACACCCTAGAGCAACCGTGATCCAGTCTCTGTGACTCTGTCACTGACGTCACATGAACCTTGAGCAGGTTAGGGCGATGCGAACGGTGTGACCACCCTGGGTACCTATTTAGGGTGGGTGCGTAGTGTTTGCAAGTATATTATGGTTAAAAAATAACTTGTTGCCTCCTTCCTGGCCTCCAGCAATTTTCAGAAACAATAAAAATTTCATGATAACTTCGGTGATTAATGTTCTTCCTAGAGAGAGATCGGAGTTTTGTCTAGTGGAAGGGTTGACTCCTGGAAAGGTAGAACAGAGGGTTAATGTGCCTGCTGCAAAGAACATGTACCATGCAGATCACAAAGTGCACTGCTTTAATTGAGGGACCATGATGAATGGTCATTTAATGCCAGCTGTACACGATGGATCCCTGAACAGTGTCATGTATGTGCATGTTTGCATTGTGCTGAGGGGATTACCAGGTAATTATTCACGCAGCTCTCTGATGGATGTCACATGCAGTTTTTCTGAGTCCCCAGATAGATCATGCAGTCTGTGTGTTCTCTTTTGTACTGCCAGTCACTGCCAGTCACCGGTGTATTCAACTGTGCAGCCTTGGACCGTGTCATGTATGTGCATGTAACTTGCATGATCGAGGTAACTATTAGCGGCGATACTATGTGTCTCTCGGACCTCTTTCAAGTGTTCGCCGTCCTTTTTCCCCAGCAACCCCCCCTCCCCAGGGGCGGCAATCTGAGGGATAGCCCCGGGCGCCACATGCTCTAGCTACGCCTCTGCCTGACCTTAAAGATCCTGCCAAGTTAGTTGAGTTGTTACTTTCAGAATGTATTAATCAAGCCCTGGGGCCATTACATTGCTGGGGTTGGGCTTATGTCAATACTCTGAGCCCTCTGCTCTTTAATATCTATTTGAATCCTTTGATTTTCCTGGCAGAGGAACTGGGAGCAAAAATAATAGCTTATGCTGATGATACTCAGCTCCTATTTACCTTGAAGGACTCCGACTTGTCTACAGAAACTGCCCAGAAATGTTTCTCATCTGTGTTTAAGTGGCTTGCACATGCTCAACTGAAGTGCAACGAGGACAAGTAGGAGGTCCTTCTGTACGGTCAGTTTCCGCCTGCCTTTAGAGAAACCCTGTGGCCACCAGACTTACCATAACCCAACTCAGAGGGCGATCCAGCAAAGAACTTGAGGGTCTGGTTTGGAGAAGACCTTCAGTTTTCGGTGCAAATCAAGAAACTCACCGGAGTCTGCTTTGGCACTCTTAAATGACTAAGAAGGTTCTTTCCTTTGCTACCGAGGCCAGCCAAGGAAATGGTCGCCCGTGCTCTCATTCTCTCCCGCATTGACTATGCCAATGCTTTGTACATTGGCATCCCTGGTTACCTGCTAAAAAAATTGCAAACCATACAGAATGCCATGGCTAGACTTCTGTTCAACATCTCTGGAAGATCAAGCGTAAGACAGCATTTACGAAACCTGCATTGGCTTCCTGTGGCCCACAGAGTGCAATTTAAAGCCCTCACTCTGGCTTATAGAGCCCTGCATGGTCTTGGACCAATGTATATCAGGAAGCGTTTTGCTTTCTATGTCCCCAGCAGATCTTTGCGCTCAGCCACCCAACGACGGATGGTGATCCCCCGATTCCACAAGACGCGATTGGGGGGTCAGTCCCTCTCTGTTAAAGCAGCTATAGCATGGAATTACCTTCCCTCGGAACTATGGTATATTCAGGACTTCAGACTTTTTAAAAAACAACTTTAAACTTTCCTTTTTAATCAGCCGACTTAAATTCTTTGTTCTACTTGATCACGTTCACTTTGCGCGCCAGGACACTCATGAGTATTTGTGTGCGGTATAAATACACTATAACATAACATAACCTAACATAAACGAAAACAGGATCATCATAAGTAAGCAGCTTGAGAGGGCCTACCAGATTGTTCACAGTAACCAA
This sequence comes from Triturus cristatus, assembly GCF_964204655.1. NCBI lineage: Eukaryota > Metazoa > Chordata > Amphibia > Caudata > Salamandridae > Triturus > Triturus cristatus. Next base: position 1,533,068,341 of record NC_140591.1, read on the forward strand.
ACTGGTATTATCAAGTAAAGCACCTCCCAAAAATATTCACATCTTAAACAAAGCAAACAACACTTAACCACAATTGTGCATGTTATTAGACATGCCATCACGAAGGGCACTGCCAGCGGCTGCCACTGGAGCTGCAGCCTTCAAACATTATTCACCAGACAATGCTGTGTGCTCAGCCCTTGCAGCCTTAGTTTCCTATCTGAGACTGCTCTAAAGGACTCCAACTCCACACCCAGTCAACATTGATCTGTGTTACTAATACAAGTATGGCGCCGAGTCCCTTTTTCCCTGCTCAGAAGCATCTGATCCAGAGTGGATGCAGATCCATTCTTTCTCTGAGAAGAAGGTAGCTAAGCAGGATATTTAAATACCCACAAACCTTTATGCCACATCTACATTCCCACAATCCTTTCTTCTATTGCTGCAATCTTTAAATGCCATTTTCAATAATTAGGCTGACTTTTCCTTACATTGTAACATATTCCACATGTTTCGTTTACATTTAAAATAAGCCACTGTACCTTTCAAAGGTTTATCTTTTTCCTGGGATGACAAGCACTAACCTTCTTTTGTAAAATAAATAAATAATAATAATACAAAATTTATAAAGTGCCTGGTTACTCCATACAGAGTGTTCCTGCGCTAGAAATTAATTCTCCAGTATAGAGCCAAAATGCACAGTCTACCCACCCTAAATTTGTTTAAAATGCTAAGTCTTAAGTTTCTTACGAAAGACTAATCCTGAGCATTCCTGTCTCAGATCCAGAGGCATGGTGTTCCTCACTGTGGAAGCTAGAAAACTAAAGGAACATCCTTCCATGGGTGCTTTTTTCACGATGGGGATTATGGTGAACGCGGCTCCTACAGACTTAGGACTTCTTCTGGATTGATAAGGCTTCACCAGAGAATATAGGTAATAAGGATAAGTTACTTACCTGTAATCCTAGTTCTCTTCAAGGGGTATACTCATCAAAGTCATAAGCACTGAATTATCTCCGCCCACGTGCGGGAACCCGGAGCATATACAAAAATACATATATATGTGTATGTAGTAGAAAAGGAGTACATAGTATGAGATAAATATACACATATACATGTATAACATAAAAAACATGCAGCCCTAAACATACCCAATAGGCTAAAAAGCCAGATTTACATGTATTTCTCTAGTATGAAAATAACCCATAAACATAATGTAAGGGAAGGACATGTACAGTAATAGAATTCCGCAAAAAATCTTTTATTTTCATCAAAGAAAACAGGTAATGGCAGGCAATTAGCCCAAAGAAGGCTGCATCAATCAATAATATCCCTGTACAGAAAAGGAAACTGGCACCTCGCCTGTAAGGCCTCAGAGACCCTGAGCACTTTGCCTGTAAGGCCTCCAGGAGACGCTGCTCCCATCATGCACCACAGGTGACAGGTCAGTTCTTTTGTACGGTATAAGAAACCTGTAGGAACCTGCATCAAAGATGCAAGAAGAACAAGTAAACTGCTAATGCTCGTACGGGGAGGCGGGAGGGTTGCTTATGACTTTGATGAGTACACCCCTGGAAGAGAACTAGGATTACAGGTAAGTAACTTATCCTTCTCTTCCAGGGGATACTCATCAATAGTCATAAGCACTGAATAGAGTAGCAAGCCCATACCCACTTCCGAGCGGACGAGCAAAAAACAGTAAACTAAATAGACGTACACATGTTAAACAGTATTAGCAAACAAGGTTCTCAGTGAGGCTTGCCCAACCTGAGCGTCTGCCTGCGTGTCAGCATCTAAACAGTAGTGGCGAGTAAAGGTATGAACTGATCGCCATGTAGCAGCTTTACAAATTTCTGCCATGGGGACATACCTCAGGAGAGCCGTGGTAGAAGCTTTTCCCCTAGTGGAATGGGCCTTAGGCTTCCCCAGAAGGGATTTGTTGGCCAATTGGTATGACAGAAGAATACAAGAAACTATCCATCTAGAAATGGATCTTTTGGAAGCTGTAGAACCTGTGTTATCAGGACCATAGTTAATAAACAAACGTTCTGATTTCCTCAGTGTCTTTGTTCTGTCCAAATAAAACTTAAGAACCCTCTTGAGATCTAGGGAATGGAGAGATCTTTCTTGGAGGATTCGAAGGATTTGGAAAAAAAGGTAGGTAAAGTGATAGTCTGGTTAATGTGAAAGTCCGAGACTACTTTAGGCAAAAAGCTAGGATGTGTTCTGAGAACTACTGTTAGCGTGGAACACAGTATAAGGTTCCTTACAGCAAAGAGCCTGGATCTCACTCACACTGCCAGCAGATGTAATGGCTACCAGGAACGCGACTTTCCATGTTAAATGCTGTAAGGAAACTTTATGAATAGGCTCGAAAGGAGCCCCTATCAACTTTGTCAACACAATGTTAAGCTCCCATGGAGGAGAGGGAGATCTGACTGGTGGGCAGACCTTTTTCAAGCCCTTAAGAAAATCCTTTACCACCGGGATTCTAAACAAAGAAGTCTGGTTGGGGGGTCTTCCTATAGGCTATGATTGCTGCAAGGTGGACTTTGATAGAAGTGAACTGAAGACCAGATCTAGCCAAATGCAGCAAGTAGGGTAAAATCACCTGTTCCTGACCCCGGATGGGATCATGTCTATTGTCCACACACCACTTGAAGGCATATGATTTCCTCGTGGAAGGTCTTTTCGCTACTTTGAGAAGAGCCATACAGTCTGGATTCAATTTTAGGTGTCCATATTGGATGACTTCAGGAGCCATGCTGTCAACCGGAGGGAGGACAGGTTGGGGTGGAATACTCTCCCGGCCTGTTTGGATAGGAGATCCGGGCGGCATGAGAACCTCTTGTGTGGCACTTCCGATAGTTGAAGGAGGTCCGGAAACCACCACAGGCGATGCCACTCCGGGGCTATTAGGATCAACCTGGAGTTGGTCCTATACAACTTGTTGATTACCACTGGTATCAACGGGATCGGTGGAAAAGCGTACAGTAAGCTCTGAGACCATTCAATCAAAAGGGCATTCCCTTAAGATCCTTGCTGGGGAAACCTGGATGCGAAGACGGGGCATTTTGCGTTTACAGCGTCTGCAAACAGGTCGATGTCTGGCGTTCCCCATTCTCGAAAGATGCTGTGAGCGACTTCGTTGTTGAGAACCCAATCGTGGGCTTCGACGAAGTCTCTGCTGAGAAAGTCCGCCTGGGAGTTGAGTGAGGCCCGGTAGATGAATGGCTACTATTGACAGGTCTCTCGCTAGAAGCCAGTTCCATATGGTTTGAGACTCTAGGTTCTTGATCGGGTACCTCCCTATTTGTTCAAATAATACATCGTCGTTGTATTGTCCGTTTGTATTAGAATGGAGCAAGACTTGAACGACGGAAACAGGGACTTGAGAGCTAGATGTACGGCTCTCAACTCTAGCAGGTTGATGTGGTAGCTCAGCTCGGAGTAGGGCCACAGACCTTGTACTTGCAGAGGGCCCATATGAGCACCCCAACCTTGGAGAGAAGCGTTCATGACTAAAGTCTGGGTAGGAGGGCCCTGGTGGAAAGGGACTCCCTTCATCAGGTGCAATCGCTTCATCCACCACCGGATGGAGTCCTTGGCTGATTGATGGAGAATTACCTGATCCTCCCAGCACCCTGATACTTGCATCCACTGGTCCTCCAAACATTGTTGTAGTGGACGCATGTGTAATCGTGCGTTTGGTACTATAAAGATGCACTACGCCATTGATCCCAGTAGTGGTGACACCTGTCGAACTGTTGGGAGATGCGTGTGAAGAAGGGTCAGGCATTGATGACAACCTCTCCTCCAAAGGACACACGCTTGCTTTTTCGGTGTCCAGGAAGGAGCCTAGGTAATTGATCTTATGCGTTGGATTTAGTATGGATTTCTTGAAATTGATGTGAAGGCCCAAGTTGTGGAGAAGCTGAAGGCAGCACGAGAGATGATCCTGCAGTAGAGTTGGAGATGAGCTCTTCAGGAACCAGTCGTCCAAGTAAGGATACATGAATATTTTCTGCTTGCGGAGGAAGGCATCCACCACAGCGATACATTTGGAGAATGTTCGGGGAGCTGATATGAGCCCGAACGGGAGAACTGAATACTAGTAATGTTGAAAAGACACTCGAAATCGTAGAAATTTGCGATGTTTCCTCGCTATTGGTACGTGGAAGTATGCGTCCTGTAGATCGATGGAGCACATCCAATCCCCTTGATGAAGCTGTGGGAAAATTTGATGGAGTGCTAACATTCTAAATTTCGCTCTGCGAATGCATTTGTTCAACAGTCTCAAGTGCAGTATAGGCCTGTATTCTGTGGTGTGGCCTATTTTTTGCACAAGGAAGAAACGAGAGTAGAGTCCTTGATTTCTTTGAGGAGCGGGAACTTTCTCTATAGCTCCTTTGCTTAATAAGATGTTTACCTCCTTTTGTAACAACCGTTGGTCGCAGTGAGAAATGCCTCTCGGAGGTATAGATGGAGGAGGAGTCTTGAACTTGAGAAGATAGCCATTTTGAACAATGTTGATGACTTATTTGTCTTTTGTTATACGTTTTCACTCCTCCAGGTGTAAAACGCTTCCTCCCACCGCAGTGGACAACAGCTTCGGAGGAAGACACACGTCATTGCTTCTGTGGCTGCTTTGGTGCTGCTGACTGCTGTTTTGGGTCAGACCGCAGAAACAAGGGATCTTGGTCTGGGGCTTTGTATTTCTTTGACATTCTTGAGGGACCCAAGCCCACTGTGGCAGGTGTCAAAAAAGTCTTCATCGCAGGCTATAACAATCCTGGCACCAAAGGCAGCAGAGGCTTTGCCGAAGCCTGATGGTGTAAAGTTTCAAATATAATGGATGTAGTAACCTGAGGTACAGACATGGCTTTGTTGAACTTGTTGGCACCTCTACAGACCACCTCATTGAATGTCTCAATATCAACAGGGGAAACCCTGGATGGTGGAGTTGAAGATATAGTAGGAGAATAGTCTTTATACGATGACCTTGTTGATGCTGTCGTTGTGGGAGACCTCTGTCTTCTCCTTGGCGAATGTGAACGGCGGGACCTTGAGTGCTCTTTTGAGCGTGAGCGCCCTCTTAATGGAGATCTGGAATGCCTCGGGGACCTACTAGCAGGAGGTCTTGAGCATCCCATGGTAAGAGGTCTCTTGGAATTATAGTTATACCTGGCGAAGAAGTCTTTCTCGACGTCGAGAGCCGTGATCTAGACGTTGGTCTTCCTACGCCTTACACAGGGATAACTTGCCTGTCCCTCGACATCGAACGCCTCGACGTCGAACCAGAATGAGCCACCATCGACGACGACCGTGGAGGTAACACTCTGGATGGCGGAGATCTATGGGACGAAGGCTTCGACGTTGGTCCCTTCGACGTTGACCGCTGGTGATCATGCAGTATCCTCGACGTCGACTCTGCCCTCGACGTAGACCTCTGACGGGTCAGAGAGGGTGATCTGGAGTGTCTCGACGCCGACCCTCGAAAAGGGGGCAGAGATCTTGACGTCGACCTCTGCATTGACGTCGATGGGCGCTTCGACGTCGACTGTGGTTTATCATGCTTCGAGCCCGAAGCAAGTCTCGACGTCGACCTACTTCTCAACGGCGATCCTGTCCTTGACGTCGATCTCACTTGCTTTGCAGGTCTCAACATCGATTTACTTCTCGACGGTGATCTGGTCTTTGACGTCGATCTCACTTGCGTTGACGTCGATCTCGCTTGAGTCGCAGGTCTCGACATCGACTTACTTCTCGACAGCGATCTCGTCTTCGACCTCACTTGTTTAGTTGGTCTCGATGCCGACGACATGCTGTGATGTTTTTTCTTACTTCTAGCTTCTGGTGATGCAGATCTTCGCCGTTTTCTCGGAGAGGAGGGCCCTCCAGATGAATGATAACTCTCTGGGCCACTTTTATGATGTGTTCCTCTGTCCAGCAAGCCTAGAAACCTGATCTTCTCTATGTCTTTCAAAGTTCTTCTTGAAAGATGAAGACAGTGGTAGCATGTCTATGTGTTGTGAGAAGAAGGTAGACACACAACGCAGACCGAATGAGGATCGGATTTGGCCATCTTCTTTCCACAGGAAGGACATTTATAAAATAAAGGTGGCATATGTACCTAAAAAGAATGACCAATTAGTCAGAAAAAGACTGATAAATACCACCAGTATCAAGAAATATCGAAAAAAGTAGTTAGAATATAATTTCTGACTAGAAAAAGTCAAAATCAGTTAAGCTCAAGCTCCAGGTTCCTCACAGAAGGAGCTGCAAAAAAGAACTGACCTAACTGTCACTTGTGGTGCATGATGGGAGCAGGGTCTCCTGGAGGCCTTAAAGGCAAAGTGCTCAGGGTCTCTGAGGCCTTAAAGGCTAGGTGCCAGTTTCCTTTTCTGTACAGGGATGTTTTTGATTTATGCAGCCTTCTTTGGCTAATTGCCTGCCATTACCTGTTTTCTTTGATGAAAATAAAAGGTTTTTTGCAGAATGCTATTACTGTACATGTCCTTCTCTTACATTATATGTTTATGGGTTATTTTCATACTAGAGAAATAAATGTAAATCTGGCTTCTTAGCCTATTGGGTATGTTTAGGACTGCATATTTTTTATGTTATACATGTATATGTGTATATTTATCTCATACTATGTACTCCTTTTCTACTACATACACATATATATGTATTTTTGTATATGCTCCGGGTTCCCGCAGGTGGGCGGAGATAATTCAGTGCTTATAACTATTGATGAGTATCCCCTGGAGGAGAAGGTCCTTTATAATTCAAGATTTTATGGCAGAAGCATGTGCTTTAAAGGACACTCTCTTGCTTAGCGGGATCTAGTGTAGTTTAGCAAGGGCTGGTCCCATGGAGGAGCGTCTCGTGATTTTCAGCAGCAAACTTGCTGCCGAATTCTGCACCCTCTGGAGCTTTCTCAGCCTCCCTTGTGTGGCTCCGAGATATAACACATTACATTAGCCTGGACATGGCCAGGGCCTGGACTACTGTTTTCCTAGCGGCTTCACACGGAGAAGGCCCCTGATCTTGTTCAATGTTTTTAGGATACCAACACATTTCACCACGAGGCTGGCTGTCTGGATGCCAAATGGTATATTTTGTCAAACCATATGCCTAGGTTCTTCACTTTCAGCTAGGGAACAGGTACTGGTACTGGTACTAGTCCAAGTGCATCTGGCCAAAGACTGTAAAAACTCTGAATCTGACATTTGTTTGCAGTTTCCGTGTCAATGAAATGCCCTGCATGCCCTGCTCAGCAGTCTGGAGAAGCACAGCCTGGAAAGAACATCCCAGATACTGCATGGAGTGAGCACTGTTTGTCTCCAGCACACCTCAAAGAGAAGCTCCCGGAGCGGTGTGATAAGTGAGCCATGCCACCTCCGTGTAAGGTGGCAACGGAGCCCCGGCACTGTTGGAAGGACCCCCTCTGGTGTGTTTGGGCCGTGGTGGTATAGATGGAGAGGTACTACGCCTCCTGGAGCTTGCCCATCCCTGATGACATGCCCTTAAACATGGCGACAGATAATCCAGCCACCAATTGACTGCCCTTTGGGCTGTCCAAAATGTGAATGACATTTCCAGCTTACCAATGACTGTAGATGGCAGGCCCATTGCCCCAGTGGGCACCATTGCACCAAGAGTGCTTACAGTATGTTAAGATTTGGTTCCATTATTCCACAGAAAGCATTACAGAGGATACCATTGTGCCAAGTATTCCCACATAATGTTCAAAATTGCCATCATTATGCATAATTTGATTTGCCCCATCATTAATTATTAGTATATGTTTGAATATGCATATCCCTCAATAATCCTTAATGCGAGCTCAGAGTTGCATCATCACTCAGTAATCCTGACTGCATACCCATATTTGCACAATTGCTCAGTAGCAATAAGTACGTGCTGATGTTTTCACAGTCATTTAGAAATGTCGACTGAATGGCCACATTTGTAGCATCAGTCGAATTCTATTTTATGCATGGATTTAAATCATCACTTAGAAAGCTTGTGTATGATCAGTTTTGCAGCTTCGCTGTGAAATATTAAATGAATGCACACTTTTCAGAGAGCTGAGATCTTTACTCACTGCCATAAGTATTCAGCTCAAGCCTGGACGTGAGCCGTCTGATTCTACCAATGCAAGTTTCTAAGGGACCATTTAAGTGTCACTCGGAACCCCCTAACACCTCTGCACCCAGAGTTACTGGTATCCTGGGTATTGATAGCTTGGGAGAGAGCTAGAGGGTGGGATGTATGTATTTTGCTATATTTCTTAATCGTCTAAGCTCCGGCACACAGTTAAATCTTAAAAACATAAACATGAAAACATTTACACATCACCTTGACCGCTTTTCTCGTCTCTGTTTCTAATTGGCAGCCATCCGTACATTACTGTTGCCCGTTACTCTGCCTACGCCGTGTTAGTCTTGGTAAATGAATGCTTTTATATGGAATGTACCCTTTCATTGTTCTCTTTCCAATGTGTTTTCATTATCATGATTATGAACTATGGAAAGTAGATCTGTTCGTTGCCTTCAAGGGTTCTGTCGACATATACTATTCCTACAACGAAGTGATGGTGTTTAAATCGAATCATTTATGTTGGTGAAATATATGCAATGTACAATTCTCAACTGAAACAGTAATACCTGATGAAGTTTGAAACTGCATGGTAATTCAAAAGGAGTACTAAAGTGCTACAGAGGTATGTAGTGAGCTGAGTTGAGATAGAGTTGGGTGAGCCATTGTAAGTTGAAGACTGGATCTGGCTCAACTCAAGGTCCCATTGGAACCTTGGGACCATAACGAGCCGAGCCTTTATGTGCCTTCTGCCTGCCACCCTCGCTCTACCTTTATGGACAAAGAGGTGAAAACAGAACCTTAACATTTGAGATAAAAAGGAGAGACAAACATATACCCATTCAGTGAATGATTTGTACAAAGTTGAACCAGAACACTTGGATTCATTGCGGCTTCCCCCGTAACTAAATTGTGTGATCTTAGGCAGATATTTCTTTTTACCTGCTTTTTCTTCACTATTGCATATGAAAGCACCTTCAAAGACGTGAAAACTGTCTTGCCTCTTAGTTCATTAATAGCAGCGGGGGCGGGGGCAGAAATGGTTTGAAATTCAAGTTAAAAATTATCACTTTTGATAAGTACGTCTCAGACTGTGTTACCATGTTATTTATAATGTCACAGCTTCCACTTGTTCAAGAAGTATGATTTACATGGCTAACATGTTCGCGGCTCAGCTCGTGCACAGGCTCTAAGAACCACCCAGACCCTTGGCTCGGCTCTGTCTCGGCTCGCACTGTTAATTTTTTGGATCGCTCACCTCTAAGTCGTGGATTCATCTACCTACCTTCCATGAGATCAGTCATAAGTTATTGTCCGTTTACTCCCTCCAAGTTCCATGTTTAACTTTCCAATGATGTGTTCCAAGGGAATAGTCCCAATGTTTCCCAATCCCCAAGGACTGTGCGCATGCTCCAGCCTTCCGTGGGTGACCTTAGGCCTGACTGACGTGAGCAGTGGTTGCCCGTTCAATTCCCTGACTACATTCTATGACGTTTATCACAAACCACATTGTTTCTTTAACTTATGGATCAAATGAAACTTCGAGTACAAGAAAGGTAATGGATATATTTATATGTAGAATGTGTAGAACTGTGTCATGGGGAGCCCCCCTCTCCTAGCTGCCAAGGTTTCAGATTGCTAAGTGTGACATTTTCATAATGTCAGTGTGATTAGGAGTGACATTTCAATGACCATGAGTGACACTATCTTGAGAGCAAAATTAAGCAATGAATAAGAGGGAAATATATAAATATCAGAATTTACAAACATTGGAACAACAAGAAACAGATTTTAAAACTGCTGCAAAGCATCACTAGAAATGAGAGGGCACTAGTGCCCTTGTAATCTGATCGCACTGTGAAGCTGGGCAGGACGGCCCCCGGCTGGAAAGATCTTGTTTTATTTGGCGCAGGGCGTCGCCCATGGCGCTAAAAATAAGGCAAATTGCATGCAGCGCTAGTCGAGTAGTGCAGCACCCCCTCCCTCCCGACGCTGTTACACTACAGTATTGTGCACTTACGTGTCACTGCTGAGGCTGCTTGCTGCACAATAATTCCTAGAGTACATGAGATCGTAGGCAGCCCAGACTGAATGCTATTTTATAGCAACCAAGCGCAACTATATACCTGGCAGACACGGGATGTGAGAGAGCCGTCGGTGCTGAAATAAGTGTAAAGGCGTGCAGCGGTAAAAATCAAGTAACTTTAAGTGCTTGTGCTACAACTTCTTGCTGCTAGCGGCGGCGCTCAGTGGGACAGCCTAGCCATTGATGGGTGATAAACTAAGTGACCCTGAATGAGTGTAGAACGATCAGTCACAGGGCAGAGGGAGCAAAAAGACTGCAGAGAGGGGCTCTCACCAAACAAGCTCCTTCTGGCACCCATCTGATACCTTTGAAATTCCCGCCAGTCGGGACCTGCAACGGCAACATTAGAGATGCTGATAAATAATTGAACTCCACAAGGATTGTTACGTGGTGGGGATGCGGAGGGTAATTTTTAATGAAGTCTTGCTGGGGTTCACACTGTAAGCTTAAAAAAAACCTTTATTTTCTGTCCCGCAGCAGGGCAGTGTGAACCCCACCCGTCCCCTGAGTGAATAAGTAATTACTTACTGCGGCAATGATTTTAAGGGTACTCACCAGCTGCACAGTCTGTGAGTGGTGTGTGCTCTCCTGCTCTGGGCTCCATCGCAGCTGCCACAGTCCCGTGAGTCGAGAGCCCAGTCGTCGGGAATCACAACGTAGATTCATTATAATGCAAGCATAACTACCATTTGCCGCGCAGAAACTTTGCTGCCTGACCCCTGCCCTCCTCCACCACAGGCGCCAGCAGGACGTGACGTATCGAAAGTCGGCTGCTGACACTGGGCGCAAATTATTACATTGTAGCACAATCACTGCTCAGACAGCCAGCCCCAGCATGCCTGAGCAGCGCGCTACCACTCTCCCGCTTTACATTTCAGACAAGCATTGGAATTAGCAATGCTATGGCTTGACTTTCCGGGGGCAGGCACAAATGCCAATGCATTTCATTTGGACTTCCTCAGGAGCTGTCAGGCCAGGGTAATGTGTTGAGGGGGCCCCCTGGAGCTCGGGGTCCCCCCCCGCACCGCAGAGGCTGCAGTGGCCTTTGTTACGCCTCTGGCACTGGGTGTAAGTGCGTTAGTGTCTCTTCCACTCCTCCCGAGGAGACCCAGGCTATGCATTCGAGAGCCCTCTTCCAGACATGGCATAAGCGCAGCAGCCACAGTCACACGGACACACAGGGGCAAGTTCCTTGAGGCAGCAGCTTCTGTTCTAGTGCCATAGCCTGCACAGGAACGCACAGGCACGCATTAGGCAAGTGTCACTGGACTAGCCATGGTACAAGTTCATTCGGGCAGACGTGTGGAAAATACCACAAGTTTACGCATGTCTCTTCAGTGGCGCAAACTTCTCAGGCACAGTTGGGGAAAGTGCCACAGATGCAACAGTAGGGTTGATGGGGCAATCTACTCACGCACACTTCAGCAGTGCCCCAAATCCCCAGTGTCAGTGACCATCTCAAAGCTCACACGACAGCAGTTATGCTGCCACACGCCTCTGTCAGACTGATCCACAGCACAAGGGTAGGCTGCTCTTGGCCACACAAGTAGTTTGCTCCTTCTACTAGGCTGGCTCCCTCCTCCTCCCTTCTTCCAGGCAGGATCGTCCAGGTGTTCCAGGACAAGGCACAGCTCTTCTTTCAGGTCAGATTCCACGTGATATCCCCTCACCTTTCAGAATCTGGCGGTCAAGCAAGCACCAGACCAGTAACAGTGGGATGTTATATGAGAGGGCCAGTATGCTATAAGGATTAGTTACTTACCTGTAATCCTAGTTCTCATCCAGGGATATACTCATCAAAGTCATAATCTATGAATAATCCCCGCCAATGTGCGGGATCCCGGAGCATATAGAAAATACATATATATACACATATATATGCATATGTGAAAACATATACATGCAGCCTACAATGTTTCCAACATGGCAAAAATGCTGAAATTACATAGGTTTGCATTGTAGTACCTCTACCTTCCTAACCCATAAGGAAAAAAGGAAGCAGTAAACAATTGTCATACAATAATGCTTTATTGCCATAAAGCAAACTTGCAATTGCAGGCATTTGCCTGTAGCCTGCAGCAGAGTACTAAGAAACAAAGAAATCTGACACCTTGCATTGAAGGCATTAGAGTAGGGGTACCGTGCCTTTAAGACCTGCAGGAGACCCCTTGCTCCCATGATGCACCACAGGTGGCAGTTAGGTCAGTTCTTTTTGACGGTGCATATGCACCTAAGTAGATCTGCAATCAATAAACAATAACTTGAAGAGAATGCTCGTCCGGGGAGGTGGGCGGGTCGCTTAGGACTTTGATGAGTATACCCCTGGATGAGAACTAGGATTACCGGTATGTGACTAATCCTTCTTATCCATGGGATACTCATCAATAGTCATAATCTATGAATAGAGTAGCAAGCCCATACCCAAAGTCTTGCGGACGAGCAACAGAGCATATAGAACATGAAGTAACATCACATTCAAACAGCAGTTATGCAAACAAATTCCTCAAAGAGGCCTGCCCCACCTGGGCATCGGCCTGTGCATCTGAATCTAGGCAGTAATGGCGTGTAAAGGTATGTATCGAGCGCCATGTAGCCGCCTTGCAAATCTCAGATATAGGAATGTTGCGAAGGAGAGCTGTAGTAGAAGCTTTCCCTCTGGTAGAGTGTGCTCGTGGTCTGCCCAGGAGAACCTTGTTGGCTAGTTGGTAGGACAAGGCTATACAGGAGATGATCCATCTAGAAATAGATCTTTTGGAAGCAGCCAGCCCGGTATTTGTTGAACCATAATTGACAAAGAGCCGGTCAGACTTCCTAAGTGGAAGGGTTTTATCAAGGTAAAACTTCAATACTCTCTGGCGGTCTAGAGAATGTAAACCTCTCTCCGGGGGAGTGGTTGGCTGAGGAAAGAAAGTGATAATCTGATTGATGTGGAAATCCAAGACCACCTTGGGCAGGAAACTCGGATGAGTCCGCAGCACCACTCTATTGTCGTGGAAAACAGTGTAAGGCTCCTTGCAGCACAGGGCCTGAATCTCACTCACCCTGCAGGCTGAAGTGATGGCTACTAAGAAAGCAGCCTTCCAGGTCAAATGCTGAAAAGATGCCTTATGAATAGGCTCGAAAGGAGCACCCATCAATTTGGTGAGGACAATGTTAAGCTCCAAGGGAGGCGAAGGGGACCTCACTGGTGGAAACACTTTCTTAAGCCCCTCTAGGAAATATTTGACCACAGGCATTTGAAAAAATTACGTCTGGGTAGGAGACTTTCTATAAGCTGTGTTAGCAGCTAAGTGGACCCTGATGGAGGGGTACTTCAGGCCTGACCTTGCTACGTGCAGTAACTATGGAAGAATCACTTGCTCTTGACCTTGAGTCGGATCAAGAGCGTTGTCCCTACACCAAAGGTAAAATCTCTTCCACTTGAAAGCATATGACTTTCTTGTGGAGGGTCTCTTTGCTTCTCTAAGTATGTCCATACAGTCAGCCGAAAGGTCTAGATGTCCGTACTGGATGACTTCAGGAGCCATGCAGTCAACCGGAGGGAGGGGAGGTTGGGATGAAACACTCTCCCCTCGTTCTTGGTCAATAAGTCCGGGCGGCAGGGCAGCTTTCAATGTGGAACCTCTGACAGTTGGAGGAGATCCGGGTACCACCACTAGCGTGGCCACTCCGGCGCTATCAGGATTATTCTGGTGTAGGTCCTGTAGAACTTCTGTATGACCGCCGGGATTAGAGGGAGCGGAGGAAAAGCGTACAGCAATGTCTGCGACCAGCTGATCAAAAGTGCATTCCCCCGTGATCTCTGCTGGGGGAATCTGGACGCGAAGACGGGGCATTTCGTGTTTGCCGCGTCTGCGAACAGATCGATGTCCGGCACTCCCCACTGCCGAAAGAACTCCTGAGCGACGTCTTCATTGAGCACTCAGTCGTGCGCTTCTACAAAGTCTCTGCTGAGGCCGTCTGCCTGCACGTTCAGGGTTCCTGGAAGGTGGACTGCGACGATTGAGAGACCTCTTGCCAGCAACCACTACCAAATGGATTGGGCTTCCAGAGACAGGACTTGTGACCTGGTGCCTCCTTGCTTGTTCAGATAGAACATCGTTGTTGTGTTGTCTGTCTGAATCTGAATGTGGCTGGATTGAAGAGACGGATACAGGGATTAGAGCGCCAGATGGACCGCCCGTAGTTCCAAGAAGTTGATGTGATAACTTCTTTCTGTCTTGGACCAGAGACCTTGTACCTGAAGCTGGCCTATATGAGCTCCCCAGCCTTGCATTGAGGCATCTGTGACCACTGTCTGTGTTGGAGGCGTCTGATAAAAAGGGATCCCTTGCAGCAGGTGAGAACGTTTCATCCACCATCTGATGGAGTCCCTGGCAGCTTGGTGGAGAGAGACACGATCTTCCCAGCGACCTGACCTCTGAGACCATTGATCTTCGAGTGCCTGTTGTAGAGGCCGCACGTGAAGGCATTCATTAGGCACAACGTAGATGCACAAGGCCATCGATCCCAGTAGTGAAGACACTTGCCTGGCTGTGGGAAGTGCAGTGTCGAGAAGAGTGTGGCACTTGAGAAGCATTGATGACAACCTCTCCTCTGAAGGACACACGCTTGCCTCTGCAGGGTCCAGGGAGGCACCCAGATAGTGTATCCGTACTCCTGAGCGACGTCTTCATTGAGCACTCAGTCGTGCGCTTCTACGAAGTCTCTGCTGAGGCCGTCTGCCTGCATGTTCATGGTTCCTGGAAGGAGGATTGCGACGATTGAGAGACCTCTTGCCATCAACCACTGCCAAATGGATTGGGCTTCCAGAGACAGGACTTGTGACCTGGTGCCTCCTTGCTTGCTCAGATAGAACATCGTTGTTGTGTTGTCTGTCTGAATCTGAATGTGGCTGGATTGAAGAGACGGATACAGGGATTAGAGCGCCAGATGGACCGCCCGTAGTTCCAAGAAGTTGATGTGATAACTTCTTTCTGTCTTGGACCAGAGACCTTGTACCTGAAGCTGGCCCATATGAGCTCCCCAGCCTTGCATTGAGGCATCTGTGACCACTGTCTGTGTTGGAGGCGTCTGATAAAAAGGGACCCCTTGCAGCAGGTGAGAACGTTTCATCCACCATCTGATGGAGTCCCTGGCAGCTTGGTGGAGAGAGACACGATCTTCCCAGCGACCTGACCTCTGAGACCATTGATCTTCGAGTGCCTGTTGTAGAGGCCGCACGTGAAGGCGTGCATTAGGCACAACGTAGATGCACAAGGCCATCGATCCCAGTAGTGAAGACACTTGCCTGGCTGTGGGAAGTGCAGTGTCGAGAAGAGTGTGGCACTTGAGAAGCATTGATGACAACCTCTCCTCTGAAGGACACAAGCTTGCCTCTGCAGGGTCCAGGGAGGCACCCAGATAGTGTATCCGTTGAGTGGGGTTGAGGACCGACTTCTTGTAGTTGACTTGCAACCCCAAGGAATGCAGCAGGTTGAGGCAGTATGAGAGATGGCTCTGGAGTAGCACAGGTGTGGAGCTTTTCAGGAGCCAGTCGTCTAGGTATGGATAGACGAAGATCTTCTGCCTGCGGAGGAAGGCAGCCACCACCGCCATGCACTTGGAGAATGTCTGTGGGGTGGATTTGAGGCCGAACGGAAGCACTCGATACTGGTAGTGGTGACGAGAGACCTGAAACCTGAGAAATTTGTGATGTGTCACTGAGACAGGAATGTGAAAGTAGGTGTCCTGCAGGTCGATGGCACACATCCAGTCTCCCTGGTGAAGGTGCGGAAAGATTTGATGCAGAGAATGTTTCCTTTCTGATAAACCTGTTCAGCAGGAGCAGGTCGAGGATAGATCTGTACTCTTTGGCTACTCCTCGCTTTTGGACTAGGAAGTAGCAAGAGTATACCCCCTGGTTTCTTTGGAGAGGTGTGACCTCCTCTATGGCCCTCTTGGGAGAGGAGGATAGATACTTTGTCCAGTAAAAGCCGCCTTTGAAGTTGAGGAAGGCGCTTCAATTGCGGGGGCACTTGCGGACGGGCAGACTTGAACCTTAGCAAGTAACCATGCTGCACAATATTCAGCACCCATTTGTCTCTTGTTATGGTTTCCCACTCTTCCAGGTGAAAAACGATACTCCCGCCTACCGGAGTGGCGAACAGGTGTGGAGGAAGTAATGCCTCACTGTTTGGGAGGCTGCTTAGTGGTGGACTGTTGTTGCCACGACCCCTCTGCTGGAATTGGGACCTCTGCTGGTTCTGGGAGGACCATTGAGGGGTTTGAACCCTCTACTGGAAGGAACGTTTGTCGCCCTGACGAAAGTGCTTCCGGTATTCTTTGCGCTTCTCCAGACCTACAGCCTTGACAGTATCCAGCTCCGCCATCATCTCGTTCATCTCCTCATCGGCGTGAGCCCCAAACAAGGAGGAGCCGTTAAATGGACGATTCAGAATCTTTTTCTGTGCATCAGGCTTGAGGCCTGTGAGGCGCAGCCAGGCTGAGCGCCGTGAACAGACGCCATGGGAGTAACCATGAGCGGCAAGATCTGAAGCGTCCGCTGCCGCACTTATAACTTGATTGGCTACTAGCCCACCTTCTAGCAGGATTTCGCTGAAGTCCTGCTGGTCTTCTTTGGGGAGCTTTTCGGTGAACCTTGACAGGGAGTCCCAAAGAGACCTGTCATATCGCCCGAGAAGGGCTGAGGCACTTGCAATCTTCATGGAAGAAGCCGACGTATTGCACATTTTCCTGCAATAGGAGTCCATCTGCTTACGGTCCTTCTCTGGGGGTACAGAAGATGATGCAGCCGCCGAATGAGACCTCATGGCTGCCGCCACAATGACGGAGTCCGCTGGTGGATCAGCTCTGAGAAATAAGGGATCCTCGGCTGGGGCCTTATACTTTTTGGCAATCCTGGATGGTACGGAGCCCACTGTAGCAGGGGTGAGGAATGTGGCCATAGCTGGTTCCAAGAATCTTGGCACCAAAGGAAGCGGCAGTCTAGGAGCTGTGCGATGGTGTAAGGTGTCGAAGATGATAAATGTGGGAACTAAGTGATGTTTAGTTTCTTCGCACCCCTACCCAGGACATCTGAGAAGGTCGCGATGTCATCGATGGGAGACACCCACGATGGAGGAGTCGAGGAGAAGGTCGGAGAATAGTCCTGGACCGAGGACTTAGTGGAGGAAAACCATGTGGGCGATCTCGTGCGTCTTCTCTTATGGGGACGGTTGTGATGAGAGCTGCGACGACCCTTGGACCTTGATCGGTGCCTGGAAGGTGATCTTGGTCTTCTGGGGGGAGACTGGTGACCCCTGGACGTGATCGGTGCGTGGACGGTGATCTTGGTCTTCTGAGGGGAGACTTGCTTCTCTGAGGAGAGATCCTAGAAGGCGAGTAAGTGCGAGAGTAGTCCGAGCCCGGACTTCTGCAGTCACCTGTCCGGACACCTTCCAGCCAGCGAGGTGACAGACCGTACTTTTCTCCAGCTTTGGGAGATTTCTCCGGTGAAATTTGCACAATATGCAGTCCTGGGGATGATGACTTGTCCCCAGATGACGTGTCCTCTGCGGCCGCTGCACTTTTTTCCCTCGACGTCGAATGCCTCGACGTCAATGAAGTCTGCGTCACCATCGGCGTCGATTGAGGGGATCTGCTATGGGAACGCTGTCCCGCTCTCAACGGTGGTCTCGACATCGATCGCCTACGGCGATGTGGAGACCTCGACGTGGACCTTCGCCGTCGGTCTGGTGATCTCGACGTGGACCTTCGCCGTTGGTCTGGTGATCTCGACGTCGATCTCCCATGGCGCCGAGTTGGCGTCGATCTTCTTGACGTCGAGTGATGGGACTTCGACGAAGCTCTCGACGTCGACAAGCCCACTTGCGGTGAAATGTTTGCCGTCGTGACTCTCGACGCCTATCCCCTCAAGGGTGGCGGAGAGTGTCTCGACGGAGACGGAAGCCTCGACGGAGACGGAGACTTTTCAGGTCTCTCAGGACCCACAGCCTTCAAGCCCGAAGCACTGTGCCTCAACGCCGACTTACTTGCATGCGGCAGAGAATCTCAACGTCGAGATGGTGATTTGTCCCTAGACGCTGAAGAGTGTCTGGGTCTCTTCGACAGCGAATCTCCTGTTACCACCTCTCCTGAGTCCAGAAAGAAGAAGGTATGTCGCCGGTTTCGGTGTTGTTTGCTTGAGGAAGGTGGTTTGAAGACTCCATGGTCACCTCCATGATGGCTTCTGTCCTTCTCCAGCTGGACATGAAGTTTTATGCGTTCTCTGTCACGCAGAGTCCGCCTGGAAAATTTCTGGCAGTGGCAACACTGGTCAGGATTGGGTGATGATGGAAGACACACAATACACACAGAGTGTGGATCTGCCAGTCCCATCTTCTTGCCACAGGAAGGGCATTTCCTGAATAAGGCAGGCATTCTGACTGGAAAAAATTTATAGTAAGACCCAAAAACCAGTAGAATAAGCCTTTAGGAGTTAGAAAATGTCGCGTGTTCTGAGAAAAATATCAATTAAATCACTTTCAGTCAAACAACTGAAGAGCTCAAGCTCCAGGATCCTCATAGAAGGAGCCGGAAAAAAGAACTGACCTAACTGCCACCTGTGGTGCATCATGGGAGCAAGGGGTCTTGTTTCTTAGTACTCTGCTGTAGCCTACAGACAAATGCTTGCAATTACAAGTTTGCTTTATGGCAATAAAGCATTATTGTATGACAATTGTTTACTGCTTCCTTTATTCCTTATGGGTTAGGAAGGTAGGGGTACTACAATGCAAACCTATGTAATTTCAGCATTTTTGCCATGTTGGAAACATTTTAGGCTGCATGTATATGTTTTCACATATGCATATATATATGTGTGTATATATATGTTTTTTCTATATGCTCCAGGATCCCGCACATGGGCGGGGATTATTCATAGATTATGAGTATCCCCTGGATGAGAACTTCAGTGACCAAGATAAGAAAAGTCTGGTTACACTAGAATAAAAAATAAGAAAACACGGTATGCTACCATTACCACACTACAGGCCTGAACCCGTAGTCCTCTATCACTAAGGAAAGCACGCATTGCGTGCCCCTCAAAGTCGATGACAGGACACACATCAAGGGACAGGTCTAGGCTTCACACGCATGATAGATTAGCTTGAGATTGAGGCCGAAAATAACAAAAACTATGGAAGAAAATACTCGCAGTTGGGCACTCAGGGGAGGGGACACAACTGTACCCATGAAGGGGAAATTTCCATCCCAACACCATATATGTTATATTAGCATACAGCATGCCGGGATTTGTGTTAGATGTTACACAGTTCATTATGTTGTGTACAACATTTAGAGTGCACCTTAAATCTTGGGTGCCCAAAAACATAGAAAATCCTCTCAGGCCCTCTAAGGTTTCTCAAAAAGAAAAAAGCTTTGAGTCTTTGCTAAAGAAGAGCTTGAGTTTGTTTCTCTTGAATGGGAAATTATTCTGTCATATCCTAATTATTACATTTATATGTAATCAACCAAGGTCCTCCTAGCTGCTCAGCCAGAGTGAGAGATGGTAGCGGAATGTTGGTGTGACTGTGATGAATGGAATGCCTGGGTGCCTGTGTGGATGAGTGGTGACAGTTGGAGATGGGCTGAGCAGCTAGGCAGGCTGCTCTTGGTGGTGGGGCTGGTACATGGCTAGTACCTGTCTAGAGCTGGCTGGACTATGATTGATACTACCCAGACATGGAACCAATAAAGAAGACTTGAAATATACAACATGGCTACCAGTGTCTCTATGTGCAGGGTACAACATATTCCATAGCTGGAGAAACGTCTGCAAAAGGGTGCTCCTATGAAGCATAGAAGCAAAAGACCTTAAGTAGTAAAAAGACTTGGACCTTAGGGTTCTACATAATAAGTTTCTAATAGTAAACAAAGCCTCTATAGCTTGTACCTCCTACGATATCCCAGAGATCGATTTTTCGGCTAGCGCCTCCTGTGGCCAGCAGCTTTGAATTAGGACTGAATTTGATGGCATTCACTTCTGAATCGAAGGTATCCTGAAGGAAGACATCATAAAAAATATTTATGGTTATAGATTGGCAGCTCTAAATTCTGCAATTGTGTCAAGAGCCTAAAATAATTCTCTTTACAATAAATGTAAAAAACAAGGATTAAGCACTTTGATGAGTAATGTACAGTAAAATTAGATTCTCAAGCAAGCAGGAGAACAAACTCACTAGAAGGAAAAGTTAGACTTAGAGGAGACTTTGTGTCTTCTCCTAGCTTCTTACTCGATGGCTTGTCTATCTCAATTCAATGCATCAGATTCAGCTGCTTTCCATCCTATTCTTGCACTTTTTCTGCTCAAGAAGCAGTTCAGCCTCGCTGTTTTTGAGTGGATCAGTTGTATTCTTCTGCTGCTAACATTAGAACCTTGCATTGCATGGGGCACTATATTTTCTTCCTTTCCCTCTTTCTCTCTCTTCTTGCTCTCCCTACAGCCCCCTCTTTTGTCATTGTAGCTATACTATTTGAAAATGTGTCCACTTGTCCCCACCACACTTTGTTTCGCGAACGCCCATATCTTTGAATGTTTTTTTAATCATTCAAACTAGGCTGCCTAGTGTGCACACAAGTACAAATGCTGAGGCTACCTTGAAATGATTATAAAAAGCTTTAAAAGAAACATTGCAAGATGACTGGTGTACATGCGCATGGCCAATGGCCGCTGCGGAAAGCTGTTTCTTAAGCTTTATGGAAAAGTATTTCCAGATGGCTTTTCCATAAAGTTTAGGAAAAGTATCCCAAATTAGGGAACCATTATTGTGCATGCAGAGTGGTCATCTGAGGGAGAAAAAAACATCAGCAGAGCAAATAGGTCAGTGCCCTGTATCACATGGTGAAACCAAATTGGCTTTGTCAATGCTCATTAAAAATGAAACATGGCAGAAATAAAATTTTATAAAAAACGGATGAGCAGCAACTTTGTTAAGAAATGTAAAGACTTCAGGCCAGATGTACGACCGCTTTTGCATGCGCAAACAGGTTTGCAAATCCGTTTGCGCATGCAAAAACAGCATGGGCCATGTACAAAGCCTATTTAGCAAGTCGCAATTTATTTGCGACTCACTAAATAGGTTTTGCAACTCGCTATTAGGAAGGGGCGTTCCCTTCCTAATAGCGAACGCAAGCCCATGTATGAATGTTTTGCGTCTCGCAAATTACCACCCTCTTCATGAGCATGGTAATGCACTCGCAGAAGGGAAGGGGTCCCCTTCCCCTTTGCAAATGCAGGGGAAAATATTTTTTAAGGTGCAGGCAGTGGTCCCAGGGACCACTACCTGCCCTTGAAAAATGAAACTAAAACGTTTCATTTTTTTTTTAATGCATCCCGTTTTCCTTTAAGGAAAACGGGTTGCATTAAAAAAAAAACTGCTTTATTTAAAAGCAGTCCTAGATATGGTGGCCTGCTGAGCCCAGCAGGCCACCATACTTGGGAGGGCCTGCCATTCTTAATGGGGTCGCAAATTGTGAGAGGTTCATTAATATTCATGAGCCTCTCAATTTGCGACCCCATTGAGAATTGCAAACAGTGTGACACACACTGTTGTACATCCAAAATAGCGCCTCACCAATTGCGAGTTGTAAAAACTCGCAATTTGCTAGGCGCTATTTTGCGCGCCGTACATCTGGCCCTTCACCTTCAATGGAAGCAAAACTCTTGCAACCTTCATTACTATTTTATTGCAGTTGATGTTTTAGTTAATTTTTTTTTATAGCACAGCAGTATCCTAAGTCATCTCAAATAACACTTCACGGATGGGTGCTTCAGAGAATTAGCCTGTAGATTTTCCTTTTACAGCAAACCTCTGAAATAGTGCTACCTCATGTATCCTTGATGTGTGGGACACATGTGGGTAACTATGGGATCCAGGACCCATGATCAATGAAACATTCTGCTGGAGCACAGAGCACTATATCCTGCCCTCAACCTTTTTCAGATCCTCTTCACAATAAAATTTAGTTTCAAAGGGACATCCTTGTGCAATAAAACAAGGGGAACCCATCATTCCTAGGAACCTGGTTAACATAATTGTTATGCGTACACAGTGGTTTCTTCGGATTTTGTTTTCAACCTTTATTTAACCCCTTGTGTGCAAGTTTATTTCCCGCGCTGTGCGGGAGAAATAAACGGTGGGCGGGATTACGACGGCTCCCGGCCGTCGTGCGCACACGCCCACCGTAATGCACGACGGCCGGGAGCCGTCTTGCGCACACAAGGGGTTAATTACATAGCAGTAAAACATTACAGTGATGAAAGTACATTGATCTGAGCTGTAGGCAAGAGAAAAGAAAAGTACAGGGAACATAAATATATCCATTGTCAGGAAGGGTTTGGGGGCCCGATTCATAAAGAGCCTCCGTGCATCAAGACCCCTCTTAGGGTGGCTTTCCCAAAAGCCCAAAGGGTCCTAGCAGAGTCAACAGAGCCATTATTATCAGTCATATAGGAACAAAATTGGCTCCTCAAGGTTTCCTTATGGCCTGGCAGTGTTGAGACATAAACCCACATCAGCCATTTCACTGGCATGGGGGTAAATTGGGCCGCAGTATAATTCCAAGCAGACCATACCGTGGTCCGTGACAGTTGGCTTCAGAATGTTACAACCTGTGACAGAAGAGAGCAGTGGGTGCTGGAGTAAAAAGTAATCAATGTGGTATTGGTTGTCATGTGGACAAGAGAATCTGTATATTCCCTCTGTGTGGGATGTAGAAGATGCCACACATTGAGCAGTCCATGGTCATACAAGAGGAAAACCACCCTATCCAATCTTGTACTGTCGTGTGATCATATTTTAGGCCCAGGTAGAAACACTACCATTCTACATGGTCACGTTTTTAAATTACCTTCTTTTCTTAAACACAATGACATTTGACATGCATTTGCTTGCGTGCCTGTGCAGGATGATATTCTCTGAACTAGCTTTTCTTACATTTCCACTTCATAGGAATATTATCAAATACCTTGAACATTCTGTACAAGGGCTAAGTTCACTGCACAAAATGTTGTCGTTTGTTATTGTCCACTCAGTAATAGAGCTAGCACAAAAGAACAATAATAGTAGCCTGACTGGGACTTCGGCATGGCATCATGGATGATGTTTATTATATAAAATACATAATTTCCCTGTTTAGTTAGAGGAGCATTTAGTTGGCACTGAGAGATTGTCCCATGCCGGAATTCTAGGACAGCTGATTCCTGTATACCACCAAGACGGGCACCCTGATGACACTTACTCACAGGTAACGGGGAAGTTAGATCACACTACAGGGATTTGGCAGATTCACCCAGCCAAGGTACACTAGGTTAGGTAGCGCTAGGTTAGGAGTACAATATATTACAGTACTTATATGCAAGCAAAAATTCTCTGTAACAGCAAAATGGTTGAACTGTTTATCTTCTTCACCATTATCGTAATTCTGATCACGTTATTCTGTTTGCTTCTATTGATTATTTCAGCACACATATTTTACTCAAGAATCACAATGTTTCAATAAATATTGAACCGCCATGTTGAGTATTTCTTGTGTATCTCTTTGGGTATGCATGAGTGACCAAATGAAAAGGTTCTAGATATGTTACCACAATTTCATTGGGGAGTCAGAGTTGTCATCTTCTGAGGTTGCACATTCCATTTGTTACCTAGTCAGGTTTGGGGTGCAGATGGTGCACTGTGAGCTTGCAGGACTAAGACCAACATATCCCTATGGTGTGCTCAGAATCAGTCTCACACAGTTTTGACGTTTATGTTGTCCCACAGACGCACAGTTTTGATTGAGAAACTATAATCCGTACAAAAGTACGGGATCAAGACTGCCTCTAAAGTCAAGGAGCTGGCCTGGGGTCAAATTCCAGTTGCTGCCTAAAAATCGGGAAGTGCAGCCGAAGTCTAGAATCATCTGAGAAAGGATGGCCAGAAAGCAGGTCTTATCGGCATTGGGTGCATAAACAGAACAGAGGTTGAGTGTTCTATCAGGGAAGCAGATTTTCGTGAACACTCAGCTACGGTACCTGTCCGATCAGGTCTTGAGCACTCTCCAAGAAAGGCTGCGTCAGAGCAGAATGGCCATCCCACAATGGACCACCTGCGAGACAGTGATGTAGTGTAGTTAATCCCCACCTAGTACTACTACTGATTACTGTGCCCACCCAGTCCTGTTTAAGTTTGGGAGACTCTTCAGGAGTTAGGTGTGTTTCTTGAATCAGAGCAATATCTACCTGGTTAATTTTCAGGTAGTGTAGGCCATTTTGGGATTAATGTAGTGTTGCATGCCATTAACATTAAGCAAATTGATAGGGGCATGGACTTCACCTAAGAAAAGTCATGAAAGAAGAAGTATACAGTTGAAACACTTGTGAGTAAGCGTGCAATGGTGTGGGATCAACAGGGAGAACCTTTGTGCGGAAGGAGAAATGGAGAGGTGGCAAAGGGTTAAGAGGGCAAAGGGGTAAGGAGGCGACAAGTAAGTGTGGTATCCTGAGCTAAAACCTGCACCTGTCGGTGTCTGCTTTCCCACGGCCCTGATGTGTGAGAAATTATGTAGTGAATGCAGGCAGAGGGGGTGCTATCCAGATCAGCATCACTCTTCCCTGAGTGTCAGCTGCATGTGGGGCAGAAAGGGGTGAACCTGGCTGTCAGGCTAGGAGCCGTATGCAAGTCGAGGTTGGGGGAGTGGAGAGAGAGAGAACAGGGAGCTGGGGGTGGCCCCCAGGTCAGTCAGTCCCACATGGGGGGGTTTAGGTGGGAAGGGGAGTTCGTAGAGGGGCACTACTTGCCCATATGAGATCGGGACAGCCTAGAAAGTAACACAAGGAGAACTCTGTCCGCCTGGGTGAGCATTTTGCTAGTCTCACAGAAGGAGGCAGTGAAGTAGAGAACCCAAAGGCTCTTAGGCCAACAAGGAGCCTGGAAGCTACTCCGGCCAGAGGGTAGGTAAGTGGATTTCCAGGGATGAGCAGTCCAATGCCATGTGCGCCCATCCCCACAGTAATACTGCATGAATTCAAAAGCGAGTCCATTAAGGGGCAGGCACTTCCTCTGACCCAGGGTCCAGAGATTACTTGATGACAAAGCAATATTTGTCTCTGTCTTTAGTTGAAGCTTCCACCACCTGGTTGAGACTAGGACAATCCCATTCCTGGCGCCTTGAGGCTGGGGCTTGGTGGTGGTAGAGAATGGGGTAGAGACCAAGGTGCGTCGTCTGTCGGTGGTTCTTTGCAGGTATCCAAGGGGGTTCCCATGTTGATTGAGGGAGCCTTGAGCTCGTCCAAGAAGGATTCCTGGCCAGCTGGGTACCTGTATTCCCTTGATTTTCTGTCGCAGGTGACACGCATGTGTGTCAGGTCCAACGGGCCGAATTTGAGGGCCCCAGTGATGAAGTCAGGGAAAGAAACTTCTTCCCCCTGATGTTGGTGGCCGAGGAGTATTCCGTCAAAATGGAGATGAGGTGGTAATCGAAGAGCAACGTGGATGGTGAAAGCTTTGCAACCTGTATAATAATTGTGGCAGAGAAGACAGGCGATGATCGGGTGGGGAGGCCTGTCAGGGGTCGTGAAGCAGGACCGCACCCTAGTGCTCTTTGGAATTACAGTGGTGCAGAAAAGTGTAGTAACAATAGCTTGGGCAGGAAACTCCCAAGTAAGGCAGCATGTCTTCTCCCTCCGCCTCCTTGGGGACACCAAAGATGTGAATGCTATCTCTCCTTGACCTGTCTTCCAAATCTGTGACCTTATGTATTAGGAAGTCATATGCTCACCACTGCAATCAAGCAACTCAGGCTTGAGTGAAAATTGGTCACCTCTACACGTAGAGATATAACCACAGATGTGAGGTCTGTCATTCTGCCATGCATGGTGGAGAGTTTGGTTGCGATGGCCTAGATTTCCTACAAAATGGTTTCCATGGTCATTTCTAGGTCCTTTGATAATTGGGTAAACAGTGCAGATGGCGTTGGATGCTTATGGTGAGCCACCGCCTCAGAGAAGAGAAGTTTTCAGACAACAGGCTTTGGCATGAAGAAGACTGAAGACTGTTAGCCGACTGTCTGATGATGAGAAGATGAGTATGTTGTCTCAGAGATTGAGGGAAAAGTCACTTTGTGAGCCACCTACTGTCACTAGAAGTGCAGAGGTCTGGTCGGTAATGATTTCAGGTTCGGGTAGCCCAACAGCCGTATGATGGGGTTCCCCGATTCCATGCTCAACAGCGAGAGAAGTGAAACAATTCACTGGAATGGTCGAAGGCAGGAGCACCCCTGTCGGTGGCCAGTACGTCAGCACTTGGTCCTCAACCCCACTGCTGGAGTTTGTACATCGAACCCCGATGGGGGGTGGAGAGTGGTGGGGGGGTGGGGTGGAGGGGTGGGACGGAGAATAGAAGAGAGAGGCCTGCCCCCTGGTCATCACTCACTGTCTCTTAAGTAGCACCGGGTCCTCAATTCAAGGGTGGCATGTCCAGGAGAGCCTAGGCCAAAATATGTATTCCACTGCCAGGTCAGCGCTACCAGGTCTGCTGGCTTCCGGGGGTGAGCCCTCCCTGGGGCTGGTGTGACATGTGCCATGCCAAGCAATTTCTACGCCCTCAATATGAAAGTTTCCACCCTGTAGCTGGGTCAGGCGGGTGGACGGGCATAATAGGGGTGATCAGCAAGTCTCATTCCATAGGTCCGTGGGCACAACTGCCCCCCGTAAATACAGAACAGGCATTGGCATAGCCAATAGGTCTTGCTTTTGGGACCTTATAAGTATTTAGTTATACAGCACAATATCCTTGGTGCAACAACATCAACTGTTGCATGGCTAAACACTTATAAGGTCCCAAAGGCGAGACCTATTGGCTATGCCAATGCTTGTTTGTGGTAGTATGGACAATCAGTTTAGGCTTATCAAAGTGTGGAAATATGGATTTTTATGATCAGTTATGTCCCCTATCTTGGACCCCAACGGTTTCATGTATAAATCATAAGTACATGTATGTTTCCTCCAGTTCCAGTTATGAAGACGCAAACACATGTGCGTCCACCGTCAACATGTCCTCTTTCAGACCCGCCATGAATGGGCCGGATACTCTATTCCTAAGTATGAAAGGCCACCGGCTTTATATGGTTCACTTCCCACATTTCTTACAGTCCAGGCGAGTAGGCCCTGATTCTGCCATCAAGCCTTTTCTGCCTTCTGCCTCTGAAAGCTCCAGTCTGAGCTCGCATCTGTATCCATGAACTTTGTCCTACTCCCTGTGCGGCTAACGGTGCCTGACTCGACCTGTCTGCTTGCCAAAAACTGTATTTCACCTTCAAGATTATCTGCTCTGCTCCGCTCTTCACCCAATGCATTCCTGTCTAGTAGTTTAAGTAAACATTCTTTCAGCTACCAAGCAAAAGGCCCGGCTTCTCTGTCTTTATGCAAGTAATTCATAGCCCTGTTACCATGGAATATTCCTACCCCCTCGCATCTAGTGTAGACACTTAGACGCTTGTACACGCACTAACAGTCAGTATAGTCAGTATAGAATAAGATTCCATCCTAAGAGACCTTTCTTTTTTGGATAACACAGTTCTTTAAACATAGGATGTTAGATATGATTTGGGATTAGGTTGACATAACCCCAGACTTCTGTCTCCACATGTAGAGCTAAATGTCAAGTCCCCTTCACCCCCTAGTTGCACGTCAATCACACGTCATGCTGCTGCGCGCGCATCTCTGCCAAGTATTTCTGCTGACATTGCGAAATTCTTCCGTGGAACCACCCATTTATGACATCATATCCAATGACGTTCTTTAAGTTACGCCCAGTTACACCCATTTTAGTTACGCATGTATGTTCTTATCTTTGTGATCAACTGTTACGCCTCCTGCACCTGTTTCACTGTAATGCCTATTGTATAAAAATGATTAGTTGTCAATAAAGTTTGTTCTTCACTTCCTGAACCTTCGTGGTGATGGAATATGGAGTCCATCAATTCGAATTGATTTTGGAATAAAGCCCGTTCCGAACCTCTAATACCACGGATTCTGCCTCTTATTTTACTGAGCTATTATTATAGATTTTCCGCATCAAATTAAGTTCCGGTAATTAAATTATTTACCACATATATGGCGCCCGAACAGGGACACTTTCTCATCTCACGCGCCGGAGGTGCGTTGCAGGCCCGGTCTCCTGCCACAGCTGGACGGACAACAACGCGTACCCACAGGATTTCCTGTATCTCCCTCCTGCCCAGCGGGGGTAACTGAGGCTGCGATCAACACCCAGACGAGGCGGTGAGAAGTGCGAAGTATCCCGACCAGAGCCTAGCTGAGAGAGCAAGATCCGAGGTATACAGAGGCCCACCAGGTTCCGAAGTTCCGAAGTTCCGAAGTTTCGAGTCGAGTCCAGTCTGGTCCGAGTCCAGTTCAGTTCAGTTCCGAGGCCTTCCGTTCCGAGCTACCCGGTGAGTACCATTGTCGGGGAGGCGTTCTGACGTGCACATAGGTTGTGCCGGTCAAGACGGGTTTGGGTACACAAATCCGGTCTGCACTGTTTCAGCAGTGTATCTGTACTGTTTAGCAGTATATCAAGTATGTCTAGTATATAATCCAGAATTACCTAGTTAGTGCCGAGTATCATGTTTAGTGACTAGTTCCTCAAATGACCATCATTGTTGTTCATTAAATGTTAAATGTTAAAATGTTTTAAATACGTTCTGCATATTGTGGTGTGAATGACTGTTCATTATTGTGTTTTGTTGTATTAAACGTGTTCAGAATTAGGTATCAGATCAGATCAGTTCTCAAAAATGCCGCTCTTTTCGAAATTAAGACAGATAAAAACTAGAAAAGGGGTACTCGAAGAAGCTGTTCCCATTCCCCCTAGGGACACTCCAGGGTACTTCATGTATCATAAACATGGCCTAGACGCCATATTATTTCTTGATTTATGGGTAGACTACACCAAGGAATTACCAGAAAGTCAGAGGTGGCCCGCAGCCGGGACCTGGGATGCAGATTGCATCGTGAAAGTAGAGGAAGAATTATGGAAAAAGAAAGCTAGACAATCACAGAAAGATGCCATTGAATTATGGCGTAAAGAATCGTATAGACGTACAGAAAAAGCACGTAGACAGGAAGAGAAGAGTAAGGAGAATTCAAATAAAGTTCGAGAAAACCTATTAATTGAAGAAGGTACTCGAGTAAAATCAGAACAAGTAGACAGACAACGAAATGCCCTTATGAATGGTATGTATCCTCTTCTGGCCGAAGGATTACCTAAGGCTACTCCGGAGATACCAAAAGACTTGCCACCCCCATTGTTTCCGATAAAAGTACATCCCAAAGGGCATCCCAGAACCGCAGAAGATGTTTTTCTTTCCTCTTATTTAGACGACGCAGCTCCCGAGTATGCTAATGCTGCGCCACATAGACCGCCTGCCGAGGGGGTTCAACGCCAAGACCCTCCTCCGTCTGTACCTCCGCAACAACAAACTCCGACACAAGTTCCGGCAAGCACATCTGTTTCTACAGCTGTACCCACATCTATGGTTGCTATATCACGTTCAACGAATCCTTTCACATCCAGCACCCCAGGTGGTGCTACAGGAGATACAACAAACATTTTTTCCACGCCACCCAGAGTAAATAAACTTTCCTTTCAAGAATTAGCACACCAACGTACGCCCAAACTAGTAACTCCCGACACGCTTAAGGAACTTCTAATAGATTGTAGATATGATCCTGTGCCCGGCAAAAAGGATGAAATGCTGCTGGCATCATTACGTATCCGACGAGCTGCAATATATTTAGGAAGGCTACCAGGAATGACTACACATTTAGAAAATATATATCACTTTGTCCAGTCAGGACGAGATTCTGAAAGTATTAATAGAGCCTTGGAGTACCAGAAAGTGGAGATACAGGGGGAACTGTTACGTTTCCTCATAAATTGTGTGATCAGAAATCAAGACCGACCAGGGGTAAATCCGGAAGAAATGCAAATTCTTACCACATGGAGTCGGAATATATCAGAGGGGAGACATGATAAACGATCATGTATAGTAGCTATGTGCCGCAAGATCCGCAAAGAAGTAGAACGAATACACGAAGAAAGATTAGCAGTAGACGAGCCTGAACAAACCGAGGAGGAGGAAGAATTAGAACTACCCACAGGACAGTTAGAAACAATGGCCTATGTAGGTAGAGGGAAATATTGTAATAATACTAGATGCTTTACTGATCCGATACGTCCGATACGTCCAGATAATAACAGAAATTTCCAAACCCCTATAATAAATATACGGTCCCCCGAACATTCGTTCCAAGCCGCTGACAAATTACTCCGAGAACGAAGGGGTTATCATCTACTCGATTCTATGGACGAACAAGAATTAGCCAGGTCAGCCGTTCATTGGGTTGACAGTCCCGGAAAATATAGTGATGATACACTAGCACACACGTTTTTGAACCTCAACCCCGATGAACAGCGTTTAGCTGGTATCTACATGATTCAACAACTCCTTATATTATATAAAAGCCAACACTCCGATCCTGGTCCAGTACCTGATATATTGACTGAATTACTCACGAATAAATGGAGAGGTTCAGGTACTGAGTTAATTAGAGAAATACTAGAATCCAGAAAGCAGTACATTCTTTTTGTATGTCCCGAACATGTCTCACTGCCCATAAAAGAAAGAACGACGTATTATATGGATAGACAGAATCCCTTACGCGAAGTGCACCCGATAAAAGGTGATGACAATCAGTTTAAACGTGTGTTTGTATACACACCCATATCTAAAATAGAACTATTAGAAATGAAGAAAGTGGTACCCAGTCATGACAAAGACCCAGCGGGTTTCCACCGTGAAATTAAAGACATGTTGCTCATGGGAGAGTATACCTATCCCGACATTATGACAATATTGAAGGTATTAATGCCTGCGGGCATTTACGAAAAACTCAAGGAAAAGGATTGGGAGGTGGGAGACCAGAAGATAGATTGGACAGCATTAGAAAACGAAGAAAAAGCTCGAGGTCCAGGTTCAGGGCTTGGGGAAAAGACCAAAACACTACCAGGTTTACTAGTACAGGTACTGCCACGTTTATTAACTACGAACAAGGAAGACTGGGGTGCAATTTCAGCCTGTAAACAAAAGCAAGATGAAGACACTAGTGATTTCTATGCCCGATTCGAAAAATGTTTTGGTATAAATAGTGGAATAAAAGCAAGTAGCGAATCTTATCCACATCTGTTTGTGACAAAATTAGTTGAAAATGCCCTGCCCCAAGTTAAGAATAGAGTATTGAAATTCGAGAGTACCTGGCAAGGTAACACTCCGTCACAAATGTTACAGATGCTACAGTACCATCACAATAGAATTAGAGAGGAACAAGAACATGAACAAAGACGCATGAAAGATACGAAAATGAAAATGCTCGTTTCCCAGACAGTTCCAGCTGACGGTCATAAAAAGGGTATGACACAGTCTAGTGTTTCAGCAGGTCCTGTAAAAGGGACATGCAACTATTGTAAACAGCCAGGTCATTATGTACACGATTGTCCAGTTTTAAAACATAATATCGCCATAGGTAATACAAAAGAAAGACCACGGCCACTTAGACAGGATCAGAACCAACAAGGAGCTCCGCAGCATGCACAGGCCATGCCAGCTCCGCAACAGTCTATGCCAGCTCCACCACAGCAGCCTATTGCTGCTACACCAACAACGACACGACAGATGTACCAGACTGCACAGTATGACTATCCTGATTATCAACGATACTCATGAAACAGCCTAGAGAGGGAAGTTGGCTTACCCCTTATCGAGGTCCCTGTAGATCAAGAAGGACCTTATGTACACAGTGAACTATTAGGCCAAGATAGAAAATTTTTACTTGATACAGGGGCAAGCCGAACAACCATAAAACGTAGTGAAGTTCCAGGGGCACCCCTCTCAGGCTCACAGAATATTTCCCTTGGGTTTTCAGGAAAACCTATCATTAACGAAGTATCACAGCCTCTTCCCCTTACGATTGGTCCTTTGACACGAACTACAGATTTATTGCTTACTAAATCATGTCCAGAAAACCTGTTAGGTATAAAAACATTGAAAGCTCTAGGAGCTATAATATGTTGTTCTCCGGAAGGAGTAAGATTGTTTTTACGTGATTTCAAAGGGCACTATGTGTCCCGAGACATGGATCACCGACTGCAGACTTTACCCACATACTTATGGGCACAAGGCCCTACAGATGTTGGTTGCATGAACATTACACCATATCGAGTCACACTAAAGACAGGAGTGGTACTACCACGAATGCGACAATACAAGTTACCCCCAGATGCTGTAGTGGCTTTACTGCAAATCATTGACGAGCTTATTACCCAAGGAGTGGTTGTGGAAACCGACTCCAATAGATGTAATTCCCCGATAATTCCGATTCTTAAACGAACTGATCCAAAAGCCCCGCCAGTATATCGATTGGTTATTGATCTGCGCGAATTAAATAAATGTATTGTACCACAATACCCCGTAGTTCCAGACATTTCTTCATTACTGACAGCCATTGATTCCGAAGCAACATTCTTTACTGTAATTGATCTCAAGAATGCCTTTTTCAGCGTCCCAATAGATCCGGAAAGCCAATACTTGTTCGGATTTAGTTTAAATGGACGAAGCTTTAAATTCACACGCGCACCTCAAGGATTCACAGAAAGCCCCAGCATCTATAGCCAAGCACTGAAACGAGAACTTGACAGTATCCACATGCCAGTCAACACTGCCCTGCTTCAATATGTCGATGATCTGTTGATCACCGCTAGAAGCGAACATGAATGTGAAAAAGCCTCACTGACGGTTTTACAATTCTTGGCCGAAAAGGGGCACAAGGTGTCCCCTTCTAAGCTGCAATTCTGTGTCCAGCGAGTTGTTTACCTTGGTCACTCGCTGTCCAAGGAGGGAAGGCAGCTTACACCCGACCGCATACAGTTAATTGATAACATGTCAGTACCCAAGACACAAAAGGAGGTGCGGGCTTTTATAGGCCTCACTTCATATTGTAGGCAGTGGATCCCTCAGTATGCATTTCTAGCAAAACCACTCATTCAGTAGACAACACAGGAGGCAGCCACATCGACTGTCCTCCCTTGGACTCAGGAACATACACAAGCTTTTGAAAGCCTAAAGAAAGCTTTATGTCAAGCACCTGTCCTAGCAACACCATGTTACAGCAAACAGTTTACGCTCTTTGTTACAGAACGCGAAGGTACTGCTTTGTCAGTACTCACACAGGAACAAGCAGGATCACACAAACCATGTGCTTATTTTTCTAGTACATTAGATCCCGTAGCTCAGGCTCTGCCTGCGTGCCTGAAGTCAGTGGCAGCGACAGCTTTAGCAATCAGACAAAGCGATGCCATAGTGTTAGGACATCCATTGACAGTACAAGTACCACACGCAGTAGAGGTTCTCTTGAACCGCACACAAACACAACACTTGACTATAGCGAGACTCACCGGTTACGAATTAACATTGTTTCAGCCACACATAGAAATCAGACGTTGTAATACGTTAAATCCTGCCACACTGTTACCAGTAAACGGAACAGACCCACTAGCACATGATTGTATTGAAGTTATTACTATCACGACGAAACCTAGACAAGACTTGACAGACGTCCCATTGTCAGACCCAGACCTGACGTTGTATGTAGATGGTTCATGTATGAGAACAAGTACAGGAGAGCTAGTGGCCGCGTATGCAGTCACAACAGACACTGAAGTCATTGAAACAAATCGTATTAATACCTTGTCAGCTCAAGCAGCAGAGCTCACCGCTCTGACACAAGCCTGTATTCAAGCCACAAATAAGAAAGTCAACATATACACAGATTCACGTTATGCATTCGGAGTCGTCCATGACTTCGGCGTGCTGTGGCGAGAGAGAGGTTATTTAACTTCTCACGGTGCCCACATTCAGCACGGACCCCTCATTCATGCCTTATTAGAAGCAATACATCTACCCGCTGCAATATCAATTATGAAATGTAAAGCTCATACGAAAGTTACTGATATCATTTCCCAAGGCAATGATCTAGCTGACAAAACAGCTAAACAGACTGCTCAAACTCACACATCTGACATGACAAAGACAATAGTTCCGACACCAACACATTGCATGATGGTTAAGGATCCCGCTCTTGACGTAATTGACATACAGACACATGCTACACCAGAAGAAATAAAGAAATGGACTGAATTAGGAGGGATCCAAACTGATCAGGGATGGATGACGAAGGAAAAATCTATATGGTTTCTTCCCGACTCAATGGTCCAAGTTATCATTAATACAATACATAGTCCAGCGCACCTAGGAGAAAAGGCTATGCTAGACAGCATTCAACACATTTGGTTCAACAAACATTTACGAGCAGCAGCTAAACAAAAAGTTCGTACCTGTATGATCTGTTGTCAGTTTAACCCAGGTAAAAGCATTCCCGTAGAACAGGGTGGATTTCAGCCTCCTGATCACCCTTTTGAAGTCCTCCAGATGGATTATATCCAGATGGAACGATGTCGAGGATTCAAATATGTTCTTGTAGTTGTTTGTGCTCTTTCCCGTTGGACAGAGGCATACCCGGTTTCAGATTACACTGCCCCGACTACTGCCAAACAGTTGGTTCGAGAATTCTTCCCACGGTACGGTTTACCACGTGCTGTCTACTCAGATAACGGCCAGCCGTTC
Source organism: Triturus cristatus (assembly GCF_964204655.1). Taxonomy (NCBI): domain Eukaryota; kingdom Metazoa; phylum Chordata; class Amphibia; order Caudata; family Salamandridae; genus Triturus; species Triturus cristatus. The sequence continues at coordinate 1,533,103,274 of NC_140591.1, forward strand.
TCATCCGAACTAATGAAACACGTTTCACTTTTGTTAGGTTATCAATGGAGATTTCACTGTGTCCGACACCCCGAGGCAGCAGGTCTCGTGGAACGACATAATCAAACTCTGAAAATTAGATTGTCCAAAATATGTAGAGAGAAAGGTGTCGACTGGGTAGTAGCCTTACCAGTTGCACTCTTTTACATGAGAATGGTAGCACATTCTCGAACAGGGCTATCCCCGTATGAGGTGATCTTCGGTAGACCACCAAATATGTGGGGGACGCCTATACCTCGTAAAATAACTGACGTTGACTGTAATATGCTGACAGATTACCTGGCTTCCTTGATGTCTGCACTACAATCTTGTCGTTCACAGGTAGCTGCAGCCTTTCCCGACAACACCGAGGTGAAACCCCACGACGTAGTTCCGGGGGACCTGGTGTTAGTGAGGAACTTTGACCGGAAGTCTCAGCTGGATCCTAGGTGGAAATCGCCTCAACTCGTACTGTTAACCACGAGGACAGCCGTGAAGATCGAAGGTCGAAAAGGCTGGATACATTCAAGTCATATCAAGAAATTTCATGGACTACCATCCGATATAGAGACTAAACCCTGTATTTCCTCAAAGACAGACTCAAAGCTCCCCTTGGTTGAGCAAACGAACTCAGAACTATATAGACTAAAACTACGGTCCAATAAGTCAGACAATTTGATTGTTTAAGTCCTCTCCAAGGTGAATCGGTTGAATTTGTCTCTGACATGTATCCTCTGGACCGGAATAGAGAAAAAAATAATCAAATCCAGTTGAAAAAACATGCGTACTGTAAATCACTGCGTAGTCATTGCACAGTGACGTTATTAATTCTGTTTTTCTTATGTCTTTTAATAATCGCTGCAAGTATATTGTTACACATATATTATCCTATTTCTAAACATGTTTATAATGTTACTGCTGAACATTCTTTTAGTGAATTTCCCCCGCATGAGTTGTCATATAGATTTGCGCTGCGCAATAACACTTTTATTAGTATGTTACATCATTCCCATCAGGCTAGCAATGCTACAAATTGTTGGATATGTGGCCGACTCCCTCCCTATCAGAACTATAAGGGAATTCTGCCTCTCTTTCCATATCCGTTCACACACAATGGCTCCTGTGGAGCATGGTTTAGTTTAATTAATTCCCTAGATTCGAATTCCGCAGTTTATCAAGACAACTGGGTTTGGGGAAACCTGAACTTAGTCTTGCTTAAAGTCTGTTACCCTAACAAGGAGGGACTTCCCAAAAGAACAGGAACTGATCTAGAAAATGAAGTATATGGATTAGGTAATTTCACGCTTAATCTCATGATCCTGAACGTTGAATCCGAAGCTGCACCAATTTTGCCCGCTATGTCAGTATTTCCAGTTAAAGGTGAACTATGTATAAAAAAGAATGGCTCCATACACATGGGCCACAGTAAATGCACCACTGTAATAGAATTCAGTGATCAAGGCAAGTCTACATTTAGAGCTTCTCGTCATTCCTACTTTATATGTGGACAGACCGCATATATACGCCTACCTTTAGATTGGGATGGTACCTGTTACATAGCATTCCTTTTGCCACCTGTTTTCCTAGCTCCTCCTGATTATCATAGAAATACTCACTTAGTACACAATAGACAGCAGAGAGATCTCCCAATAGTCGATTACACTGAAACAGCATGGGAGAAATACACAGATTTCAATAAAGGTTTCTTTCCTTATATAGGTACAGTCACTAATAGTAAGTTGATACGTAGATTAACCAGAACCCTTGAAGCAGTAGTGAACGAAACTATTTCCGCCTTAGGCAATTTAACAGAAGAGCAGTCTGCTATGCGGATTGTTGTGCTTCAAAATCGTCTTGTCCTTGACGTCATCCTGGCCGATAGGGGCGGAGCTTGTAGGGTCATCGGATCAAGTTGTTGCATTTTCATACCAGAAAATTCACCGTCAGTCTATAAAGCCATAACCCGCCTTCATAAGATTGTAAGCCAGATACACCAGAATCCAGGCACCTGGACTTGGTCCGGTTGGTTTTGGAGTGTATTATCTACCTTTGGATGGAGGGTCTTATCCTTCCTAGGTATTGGCTTTCTCATACTATTCAGTTGCTGCTTATGCCTACAATGTGGGCCAGCGATTTGTGGTCTATGTGCCACCTCGTGTATCCCACATCCAAGTTTTCACTCAAGATTCCGGAAGAAGAAAGAAGAACAAATGATGTTATATGAACAAATCAACGGATTGATGAAGATTGATATCTCTTAAGGGCAAGTAGGGGACAAGGAGGGAATGTGGAAATATGGATTTTTATGATCAGTTATGTCCCCTATCTTGGACCCCAACGGTTTCATGTATAAATCATAAGTACATGTATGTTTCCTCCAGTTCCAGTTATGAAGACGCAAACACATGTGCGTCCACCGTCAACATGTCCTCTTTCAGACCCGCCATGAATGGGCCGGATACTCTATTCCTAAGTATGAAAGGCCACCGGCTTTATATGGTTCACTTCCCACATTTCTTACAGTCCAGGCGAGTAGGCCCTGATTCTGCCATCAAGCCTTTTCTGCCTTCTGCCTCTGAAAGCTCCAGTCTGAGCTCGCATCTGTATCCATGAACTTTGTCCTACTCCCTGTGCGGCTAACGGTGCCTGACTCGACCTGTCTGCTTGCCAAAAACTGTATTTCACCTTCAAGATTATCTGCTCTGCTCCGCTCTTCACCCAATGCATTCCTGTCTAGTAGTTTAAGTAAACATTCTTTCAGCTACCAAGCAAAAGGCCCGGCTTCTCTGTCTTTATGCAAGTAATTCATAGCCCTGTTACCATGGAATATTCCTACCCCCTCGCATCTAGTGTAGACACTTAGACGCTTGTACACGCACTAACAGTCAGTATAGTCAGTATAGAATAAGATTCTATCCTAAGAGACCTTTCTTTTTTGGATAACACAGTTCTTTAAACATAGGATGTTAGATATGATTTGGGATTAGGTTGACATAACCCCAGACTTCTGTCTCCACATGTAGAGCTAAATGTCAAGTCCCCTTCACCCCCTAGTTGCACGTCAATCACACGTCATGCTGCTGCGCGCGCATCTCTGCCAAGTATTTCTGCTGACATTGCGAAATTCTTCCGTGGAACCACCCATTTATGACATCATATCCAATGACGTTCTTTAAGTTACGCCCAGTTACACCCATTTTAGTTACGCATGTATGTTCTTATCTTTGTGATCAACTGTTACGCCTCCTGCACCTGTTTCACTGTAATGCCTATTGTATAAAAATGATTACTTGTCAATAAAGTTTGTTCTTCACTTCCTGAACCTTCGTGGTGATGGAATATGGAGTCCATCAATTCGAATTGATTTTGGAATAAAGCCCGTTCCGAACCTCTAATACCACGGATTCTGCCTCTTATTTTACTGAGCTATTATTATAGATTTTCCGCATCAAATTAAGTTCCGGTAATTAAATTATTTACCACAAAAGGGTAGTGTTAGGCATTTGTTGAACACAGGAGTATTAATATGATTACTCACACTTAAAAGAATGATACTATGCCAAAGACACCTTGTGACTAAACCATGATAAAGGTTGCCATCAGAAGTGGCACTGTAAAGCCTGAAATATTTCGAATAATGTTCATCAATGAATGGTGCTCTGCAGAGAGCCCCTTGAAAAGAAAAAAAGCGCACAAGTATTTTTGTAATATTTTTGTAATATTTTTGTAATAAACAGAGTGCGGAGAAAGAAAAATTGGGTGGGGAGCGGAAAATTTTGGGTGTGCTGAGGCGTATCAAAGGGATGCTCATCTTTGCAGCTATGTGCCCTTACGTTGTCTCGCACATAACAATAACTGGTACAACATGGACACTGCAAGCTGAATACAACTACTGAATACGCCCCAAAAATCATGTGAAGGCCGAAATGTGACAGCAGGGTTTCGGGTGGTGCAATACGCAGGAATAAAGGACCGAAGATCTGCGCTGCGTGCTTGAAAGTGCACAGACTTCCATACTGCTGTGGCATTCTGCTGGTCATTTCTACTCACCACAGAAGTCTGTTTTCTTCCCAGTCCGCCCCCCATTTCATAGCAGGAGACAACCATCGCAAAGACTGTCCCTTAGCAGCATGTCATGGCAAAACAGAAAGCGATCCAGCGTTTGTAGCAGTGTTTATTACGGAATGGGATGTTTAAAGCAGACTCTCTGTGTGAGCTACGTTCTTTGTGATAAGAGACTGTTACTCAGCTGAGAGACACCAGACAGAGGGGAGTAGCAGCTGGTGCTGGCTCCTGGTGGAACTTTATTGTAGGCATAGGTTGGACTAGCCTGTGGGAACAGCAAGAGCTGCCCGTGCCCTGGATGATGTGGCTGGAAACACTGTGCAGAGAGAACCCGCTCTTGTCGAATGTGTCGGAAAGTTCCAGCTGAGTTGTTGGCGTGTCCCACGAAAACCGGACCCCCCCCCCCAAATATTTACAAGTATTCGTTCTGAAGGTGCCCAACAGTGAGTGTGAACAAAAGCTACGCCTGCTTTCTCATCACAAGCTTGGCAATGTTTGCTTTCTGTAACAATCTGAACATGAAGTTTTTGGGAGTGGCGTCAACGTGTGCGTAGTTATCTACAGGGCTCTAAGTGTGTTGAAAAACTGTGTGTGTGTGGGCGAGGGGGTCTCTCAAAGGTCCTTAACCGATGTAATTAAGGGTGTGGCTTAAAACACGTCCATTGAACATCTGTGCTTAGCTCAGTTTCCCGCGCGACTGGTATTTTGCTGCTTCTATCATTGCATCCAGATGTATAATACAAGAAGCAACATTACACCTACAACAAGCCAGTACTATTGGCTTTGTCAGTGCTTGTTAGTTGCGTAAGATAAATAAGCAACAACTATGGTTTTGTTGTATTTAATATTGAAAATGCTTCAGTTCAGAAATGTTGAGAGCGTTAAAGTACTATAACGAGTCTATTTAAAGTTACATCAAAGGCGGTGAAGGGTGGCACTGCTGTAGAGTTGAGTTTTTTTTATCATTCCTGAGGGTGAGGGCAAAACTGGAGAGCTCGATAGGGACCCTCTCGGCACTTGCTTTTTATAACTGCCGGTGCTGAGCACCGGCAAGACCCGGCCCACTTAAAGCCTTGGTTATCTATAAATGGTCTAACAGGGTGTCTGGCACCGTGGCCCATAGACCCGATGGCCCAACTGAGCTCTAGTTATTGCTGTGTTTTACTAACTAAATAACAGTTGGGGCAGGTAAGCTTTTCCTTTCTTGCACTATGGCCAGTGCACACTTGCGACGCCACGTCAATGTGCAAAAAGTAGTTTGTAAAATGAAATAAACCTCTAGCTTGAATTTCAGTATTTGTCATACAACCTGCTATGCTTTTCCTTGCAGTCATATAATTGTTCCATCTCCAAAGCTAAATAAAACAATGCTGTTGCGGAGGTGAAACAAACCATTGAGGAGAGAGGGGTATCCAACAAGTGCACCAAAAGAGCACGCGGCTATTGGGAAAGTGAAAACAGCATGAGCACGCACCATCTTTCCCTTCAATCCGAAAGTGGAGCCAGTCTAAACAAGGCGGAGCGAGTGGGCGCGCGGCTGCAAAAGTGAAAGCAGCTGCAGCGTCCACACGCTTAATGACCCGTGAAAGACATGGCGGCTGCGTGCGTGCGTGCACGCTCGCGTTAGACAAGCGCTAGGCCAGCCATGGCAGCATTTTTTGGAGCCCTCACTAAAAGTCTCACCAGACCAGCGCATGTGCTGGGTCAGGCGAGACCTAAAAAGGATGGGGTCCAGAGAGGCCTACTCACATGTTGCTGCTAACGCTCACACTTTGGGGGAGTATGGCTCCTCACTCCAAGGGCGGGGGTGCTGGAGAACGGAGGGAGGCCACGGGGCCTCGTACAGGAATTGTCTAATGAGGCTTAAGCCCCTGGGCTCAGTCCATGGCGGAATAAGGTGAGGGGGCGTGGCCCTTGCCACCGGCTCTCATCGTGGAGACGCGGAGCGGGGACCTAATATAGTGTTCTGGGGGTGGGGCTCACTCCAGTGCAGGTATGAGGCATGCCAATCCAGGCTTAGGGGAGTAAAAGAACGGCTCTTGCAGTTATTGTGTCTGCACTCAGCCACTCACCAACTCCTCTCCGCAGCCGGCACAGCAGGCACATTGGCAGCAACAGTACCTGGGGGTCTGCAGGTGCAGCTCAGCTCACCCCTCAGACTACGGGGGTCGTCTGACACCTGGTTCGCCTGAGGGGGCACAGAGAAAGCGGCGCCTCACAGGAGCTCTAGCAGGGGGCAGCCATCTTGGTTGGCACCTAGCTCTGCTCCCTGGTTTTCTTCTTATTTACTGAAAACAAACATCGAGGTATCATTTACTGAAATAAAATGCATAACATGCAAAAAAAGAAGAGACAAGGCCATCCAAAATGGGATTAAGACAATGAGCCTCAAAAATATTTTTTTGACAAATCAGATAAACTATATTAAACTATATAGCCATATTCAGTCTCAATAGATACAATCAAAAGGGACATTCAGCACTGATCCTATGTCACCGCAGTAGCAAGAGGCATCCTAAATAACCTCCAGCGTAGCAAAGAGAGATGTATATCCTTTGGAAAACCACAGGAAAGTAATGCACACTCCATTAGAGAAGCCCATTGCCGTGTCAGCTGCATTTTACTCATCTAGTTCCACTAATTAAGTCTGTTGAAGGGGTGTTACATGATGCTTAACTTTTAGTATTATGAAGTTGCATGATGAGACCAGAAGAGAAAAAGTCTGATGCTGTAACATGAGGAATAGTTTGCAAAAAACACTATTTCTCTTGCAGAGAAGAAAGTTTCTCCTCAGATGGCTATACTTGTTCTCTGATGTGGCTATACTGTATTCAGCAAAGACCTCAGGTACTGAATGATTTGTACCAGGAACAGAATACATTTTAAGCATAAATCTCGAGTAGATGGAGTCAAAGAATTGAAGCAGTTGCTTGACGATCATTTTCAGCTTTTTGTTGAGACAATGATTCTACAAGCCATTCATCTAACTAGGGGTAAAAATAGTATTTTCAAGATGTTTTTCTACCACTACCATGGACTTTACAACATTTGCGGTGCTGATATAAGCGTTAATATAGGGACTTTGTACTGATAGCATCCATACCCTAAAAACGGCAATGTTTTGGAATGTTTGAAGTATGCACCAAAAAAGTAATTGCCACATTCCCAGAAACGTATAAGAGTTGACAGAAGATCTGATGAATGACCAACTTTCTGAAGTTTTTTTTTCTGATTCACGCTGTCACTTCTTGAGACCAAGTATATGTCTGAATTCTTAGTCCAGACTTTTCTTTTGTACCTGAAAGTACGAAGAGAAAATTCCTTGCTTTTACATAGACCGCCAAATCTTTCTGCAGTTCTAGAAGGTAGTAATTGGCAGCCATTTTTGAAACAACAGTAAATGGAAGAATCTTCAACCTTCAGAGCATAGGCATTTTGCAAAATATTCTGCACTCATATAGTCTTGGAATCTTTTTTCACTCTTAAAGATGGCATGTGATGGATGAAGTCAGAGGTGGGAAGGAAGGACTAACTGCTCGCTGGCAATGGTTCCTGTCGCTGATTAGGGCAGTTACGCCACCCTAAACTTGTCTTTCACATTCATCACTGGTGCATTGTAACAAGTTATTGTAGCCCTGCAAAACACTATTCAATGTGTGACTGGCATAGAAGTATTGGCTTTAGGTTACTAACAATCCCATTGTGTGATCAGGGGCACCATGAAAACAGCAAAAACCTTATTTTGTTATTCACAGTATCACACACACTGTACTAAGAAGAGTGAACACCTAAGTTAAAAGTATTTATTACTAAAGGAACAATCTGTGTGTTAGCACATATAAAATAACTACAAAGAATATTATAAAAACAGCAACAAGACAAGTTATAACTAACAAGAATATAATGAACATTTCCAACACTGTTAAAATGCTATTTAAAATGTTTATCTAGAACTTAACACCCTAATGCCTATTTCTACACTCTATACTATGAGAGCATGGAATGCAGCGCAACTTGCAATCGAGAGTTTCTTAGGGAGAAGAGATACACTGCATACCTTGTTGACAGCGGAGATGTAAAGACAGGGTTCCCCATGAAGAACAAACACCCACTGCGGTAACAGTCAGTCAGGCTTCCTCCGGGACTTGGCTTTATCAGCTTCAGTCTTCAGGTGAAATGCATCAACTGCAAAGTGTGCTGACAGCAAGTGAGACCATCCCTGACTGAATTGTGGGCGATAATATGTGCGAAGGAGCACTCCTGGCAAGTGGTCAAGCGGCAGTCCTTATATTCTAAATCTTATCAGATATTGGAATTTCTGACATAAGTTTAGGAATGTCTGACACATTATGTGCATTAAGGTATCCGTCCCAGATTTTTCGTTACGAACAAATAAGGCAAAAGGATGTCAATTCAGATACATAATTTAGGTTATATGTATGTGTTCTTATTTGACCTTGTCATAGTGAGGAGCAGACATGAGACCCAGACAAATGTTGCACTAGATATTGTATTTATGTCATCAATTGAACTTGACACTAACACAGTTCCTAGAAAGATAAGATCTGGCAACATCTGCGTTAAAAGGCATCGTTGGAGTACGCACTATGCAATGGCACCATGCACAAACTACATTGCTCATTAGTTCAGAACTGTCTTGTCATTTGGGAATAGTGGCGGCAATATTTTATGTTTCTTCGTGGTCCATGGCATCCTTGTTAGCAATCAAGATGTTTACTTGCTGCAGCTGGGATTTTTCTATCTGAAACCCATGACAACTTGAGAAGAGTATTTTCCAAAGCCACTTTAACATTCTTCAGATAAGTATTCTAAGAACACAATTGTGCTAAGGAAGTGAATTTGAACATTTATATTTGGAGACTATTCGATGTGATACGGTGGGAGCTAGAAACAAAACAATAACTATTATTTAAAGGGACTTCTGAGGAATTGTTTCTCTGTGCATTTGGATCTGTGTGACTTTATGAAGAGGATCCTTAAGGCTCATGACGTTTGTAATATTTACAGTGGGCTTATTGTGTTTAAGGCATTGATCATTTAAAGAGGGTACTTACCGTAATCAGCAAAACAACACAATGCTAATTTGTGGTTTAGGTTTCATTCTACAGAGGTCCCAACCAGAAATTCATACTACATGCATCGAAAGTTGAAAGTGTAACTACAGCTAAAGGTAGCACTTACTATATTAATACTGATACAAGGATAGGCTACTATATACCCAGGACATTAAATTCCTATCTTTGATTTCACACATATACAAATGTTTCACTTCAAACGAGAGTTCAGAACATAGAGATAATTTGAAGGTATGTTGTTGCCTATATATTTATGTCAAGAATTTGACGCAGAGTAATTCATGGGCACTGACAGTCTTATTCATTTTAGATAACTACTATATCAAGTGGAAGTCCATTCCCAGCAGAACTAACGAGTCAGAGTGGCAGTCCTTTTTTTATCCATTCAGATCTATAGCTAACTTCAATACTGCAACTATGCTGGATTAGAAGTGGATATAGATTGTACATCAATCCCAATGGGTATGGACTACAAGATTAGTGCTTTCTGGCAGAAACAAGTATCCTCACACTGCCTGACCTTAGACAGTACAGTAGCTGACAAGGCAGAGATTGGGCAAGAATACCATTTGTATGAATGTCTATAGGATTTTAGACTTTCTGAGATGCCTAACGAAAAACTACGAGGAGCAATGATAATTTAGCCACATATTAGGCGAAACATCCAATTCCATTTAGGTTCCTTGGTCCACTACCAAGAGTCAAACAAAAAGGGAGACTCAATCATTTGCAGAACTCTCTGATCTACAGACCTGGATCAGGGTCTAATAAGCGTACCGAGCAGCAGATGTCAAGTTCTGTTTGTCCCACAAGGCATCTCACACCAGGTTCCAGTGTTAGGTGAGTAAGTACACCTCAGGGTGGCCACTATGGTAGTGGGGACTTACATTTTGAGGGCGGGAAGAACAAGAGTTGTTTGGCTGCCTGTAAAACTAAATTTCTTCTCACAGAAAGCTAAAGAGGCATTTTTGCTACAATGTCCTTAAGAAATCATAGGACGAAAAGCACACAAATGGAAGTCCACTGAGTAGCCTCTTGTTCAGAAGCTGAAAACAAAGACTGTCATTGTGGGTCAACTTTGGAGAAGCAGGTCTGGCATGAGCATAGTTCTTGATGTTTAGCAGAAGGCACAAAGGCAGGGAAAGGAGCAAAATATGAAAGCCAGAGGTCGATCTAGCCAGGCCCTTGAGAAATGTTAACACATAGACCACGTGCTGAACACAACACACCCAATATCTCAGAGCGCAAGAAGAACATTTGTTGCTTACCTGTAACTACAGTTCTCAGGTAATGGCATCTTTCATAGATTCACATGCTTGAATCATCCCAGTCATCAAAGTGGGAGCCCCAAGGTATCTTTGTAAAGCAGTAAAAAACATAACCATTGGCTACAATGCAATGAATAGTCACTGCAATAGCCTATCTACATCCTTTTGTAAGAAGGACCAACCTTGAACCATAACTAATCAGGAAATAGCACCCTATATAACACTTCTAAGAGAGGCGGAGTCGCTCAGATCTTCAAGCACGATGATAAGAGTATTCTAGGCTAAATAAGCGAAGCCTCTCAGAGAGGAGAGTGGGTCACATCATCGGCGGTGCGTCCATTGGGGCGTTGCCCCACATGGACATCACACTAAAATTGAATTCACCTGGTATAACTAAGTTAACAAACACGTCAAGAGTCAAGACTCATTAATAAAGTAATCTTGCCGCCGCTGCTATCGGACGGCGCTGGCTGAAGGGGTGGGGGGCGGGGCTGTGGCAGCTTGAGTGAGTGCGGCAGCGCAGCAGCAGACAGTGCAGCAGCAGTGCGCATGTCCGTTTTTGGGCTGGTCATTTTTATGACCAGCCCGAACATGCGCACACGCCGCACAGTAATACCTTCCCAGACCCTTCCTGTAGCAAGGAATCGAGGCCTAATGGGGCGAGGAGTAACCATGCCCCTCAGCCAATCCTGGCGCAGTGGTACTGCATTAAAAGCGCCAGGATTGGCTGAGAGACCGCGCAGCCTGAGGCCGGGCAAGCAATGGCATATGCTTGCCCCGCATGGGTGGTGGCACTGCCGCACTTTGGCCAATCACTGTGGCTTATGTGAAGCCATGAAATAGTGATTGGCCATTTCCTACGCTGTCGTCGCAGCGTCTGGCTCCGGCACGTCACCACGCCACGGAGTCACGAGTTGCACTCGCACCACCACACAGACGGACCTCGTGCCGGTGTCGTGTCTCTACACTTAGCACGGTTACAGTAGTCTACTGCACGCTCGTGGTCGTGGGCTGCCAGGGCTGGCTAATTTGCTAATAATCAATATTCTTCTTCTGATTCATCTGTTCGACTGTTCGTCGTGAAAATCGGTAAGAGTCGGGCAGGGGCCCCTGACTGTGACCCGGGCCGGCGCAGCCTCTGGTCGCGGCGCCACCCCCCCATGGCCAAATGCTGTTAACACACACGCATGGACACCCACAGCACAGGATGAGTGCAGGGTTCCTTGTACTGGCCTAGAGGGAGCTTTAATGTGTCAGTGCATTCTTTGGCCTAGCACTGCGATATCTCTCATTGCAGTAGCCTAGCGCCGCGATATTTCGTTGCATCAGCTTACGGCCGCTTACCGCTGACGTTAAGTCATTGCACTCGTATAGGGTGCGATATGTCACACTATTGACCTAGCGCTGCAATATTTGTTTCATTGCACTGGCCTGCCGCTAAGTCATTGTACTACTGGCCTAGGCTGCGATATCATATTTCATTCTACTGGAGTAGCCTAGCGTTGCGATATTTCATTGCACTGGCCTGCTGCTAAGTTATTGTACTGCTAGGCTGCGATATTTCATTCTACTGGTCTAGCGCTGCGATATTTCATTGCACTGGCCTAGCGCTGCGAATGCGATATGCACTGGCCTGCCCTAATTCATTGCACTGGCCTAGCGCTGCCTAAAGAGCTGCGATATCTAATTGTGCTGGCCTAGCGCGCCGAGATATCTTGTTCCAATGGCCTGGCTAGCGCTCAGATATTTCACTGCACTGGCCTAGCGCTGAGATCTCTCATTCCACTGGCCTAGCGCTTGATCTCTCATATCACTGGCCTAGCGCTGAGATATCTCATTGTACTGGCCTAGCGCTGCGATATCTCATTACACCGGCCTAGCGCTGCGATATTTCAGCGACGCCGTTGCTGCAGCTTAGGACAGGTCCAGGGTCACTGTTCAATAAGGAAGAGGTACTGAGGGATGGGGTGTGCGAAAATGAGACCTTTCTTGTAGTGAATAAACTACGTTCATCTTGACTCTGCTGACCAAGACTTTACCAATTAATTCACATTGAAACACTGGCGATGGGGATGGGATGGGATGGGGTGGGCTGGGATGGGATGGGATGGGATGGGCTGGGCTAGGCTAGGCTATGCTAGGCTAGGCTGGGCAGGGCAGGGCAGGGCAGGGCAGGGAAGGGCAGGATGGAAAGGTAAGGTCTCAACACCGTGAGATTTGATGGTATTTGTGCTCGCGCGAGGATTTTAGCTAGGTTCATTTCAACATTATAGCCTGGTAGCGGTAGGAGTAACTCTGTTTTATGATAACTGGATGTGCTCAACTACTGCTGGAAGCAAAGTTGATTTGTGTTATATGTATAGTTTTTTTAAAACAGCAGACCACTGCAGTAAGCCACAGTTAACTGCCACGATACTGGTGGGGTTGAACGTTAAGTTTTTTTGTAGAGAGAATTAACAATTCATTCCCCTGTTAACAAGCACTTTAAGTCCTGGAATTATTAATATTTTGTTAAAGAACTGAGTGTGGCGCTTATTAGTTGCGCAAACTGGCGGCTGTAATAATTTTTTTAAATCAAGATACTTCTTCTTAAAGAATTGTGCGTGCAAGGTCTTGCAGGCTTGAGGAAAGCGTTGTGAAGTGTGCGAACCGGAACTTGCGTGCGAGCATTTGTGCGCATATGGAAGCAGTGTGCCCTGCGCTTCTACCCAAAGCTTATCGCTGAAAGTGTTACCTGGTACAGTGCTTCTTCTGCAACAGTTTTACTTTACTTTGGCATGGAAACTCCGAAACGGTCTTCCCAGGGTCTTGTCCGAAGCACTTCCTGTTGGGTATTGAGGGAACTTTGACACTTTATTGAATGGTAGAACCTGCCTCATTTTTTTGAGGGGGGTTTACTGAAGAACCTTCTTTATAACAGATCTGCACCGACCAAGTTGGAACTACATGTTCACTTTATTTTATTCCAGTAGTTGGTGTACTTTATTTTGTTAGCTGAGTGTATAAGTGAGTGACTGAGTAGGTTCGTGGTTGAGCGAGTGGTTGTGGGTAGGATGGAAGGCGGATCTGCGAGAGTGAATGAGAGTGTGAGAAAATGTTACAGTGAGTAAGAGTCAGTGACTGAGGGAACAGATGAGTTGCTCGGGCTCGTACGCTACGCTCGCTCGCCACGGTACAGTATACCAATCATTTTACGCCTCACCACTTTCAAATGTCACCAGCCGCCCCTGGGTCACATGTGAATCTATGAAGGATAACAATACTAGAGAACCATTACATGTAAATAACTCATTTTCTTCTCCTGTATTGGATATTTCATAGAGTCACATGCTTGAATCAGAATATCAAGCAGTTTTTGTAGTAAAAGATTGCAGAAATATACGTAGCGTTAGAGGATGGTGGGTACAACTTAATACATTTCTGCACTTCCACAATATAATAATTGTATACACACACACACACACACGTATTACACAACATGATATGAAATAACACATAAAAGAAGACACACCTCTATAAATAGACGTAAGACCGCCTGTCCTACAGCTGCATCACAGCGGTATGCCAAATCCAGGCAGTAGTGCCACGTGAAAATGTGGGTGTTCTTCCACGTTGCAGCAATGCCGATCTTTTCCAGCAGATCAGCAGCAAACAGAGCAATAGAAGTGGATACTGCTCTGGTGGAATGTGCTTTAGCCTTAACTATGAGCGGTTTGCAGGCCTTAAATTGACAGAACTGGATTGTCGCAGCAATCCATCTTGCAATAGTAGCTTTTGTGACTGAAGTACATTGTTTTGATAGGCCATAAGACACTAACAACTAGTCTGGCTTTTAAATTTGTTTAGTCTATTGCAAATACAATTTAAGACATTGTTTAATGTTTAGAGTGTGTAGAGATCTTTCAGTTGGCGTAGAAGGATTTGGAAAAAAAGGTACTAAGTACAACAGGTTTGTTGAGATGTCATTGAGATGGAACCTTGGGAATAAATCTTGCATTCATCCCGAGAAGAACTTAGTCCTCAGTAAAGTGCAGATAGGGTTCGTTTGTTGTAAAGGCTTGTATTTCGCTGACTCTTCAAGGGGAAGTGAGAGCCAATAAGAATGAGATCTTCCAAGTGAGAAATTTCAGTTCTGCCTTGTGAACAGGTTGGAACGGTGGCTTAAGAAGCTGCGAGAAAACCACAATGAGATGCTATTTCGGAGGACTAGCTCGAATTGGGGGAAAAGCTCGAAATAATCCCTTCATGAATTGTTTGACAATTCTTGTAGAACAGAGCGATAATGTGTGCAAAGGACATCTGTAATCTAGAAATAGCAGTCAGGTGAACCTTAACAGACGCATGTACTAAACCTTACCTAGCAAGAGAGTGAAGATAGGGCAGAATTTGCTCTAGTGATTAGTCTAGTGGGTGGATATTGTTCTGTAGACACCATGGACAAAACCGTTTCCACTTTAATTTATATGCTTTGCTTGTGGATTCAGCTCTTGCTTTCGATAAAATTTACCTACTGTCCTAAGGGATGTCTAAATCTTTGGATTCATTAAATTCAGGAGCCATGCATGCAATTGAAGCGAGGTGGGGTCCGGATGCAGAACTTGGCTCTTGTTCATGGTTAACAGTGTTCTCGTTATGGGAAGGCGAAAGAGCTCGGATTCCCAGAGCAGAAGGAGCTCAGACAACCAATGTTCGCGGGGCCAGCGTGGAGCAATTGGGATCTGCCGGCATGGCTACCTCCTCATTTTGATGAGAAGCCTGGGAATGAGAGGGTATGGGGGAAAAGCGTAAACATAGATCTCTGACGATCTTATCGAAAAAACATTCCCCATGACCCTCTGAGGTTCTCAAATAGCGAAGTACCGGCATTTTCGATTATCTTGAGAGGCGAAGAGTTCTAAGCTTGGTTTGCTCCATTGCTGTAATAGGGAATCAAGAATCGTTTGATTGAGTTCCCACTCATGACAGGCTTTGCTGGTTTTGCTCAGGGTGTCTGCTAGATTGGTGCTCACTCCTGGTAGATGTTCCGCCTTGATGGATATCAGGTGTAGCAGAACCCATTTCCATATTCTTTGAGCTTCCAGAGACAAAATGTGAGACCTTGTACCCCCCTGCTTGTTTAGGTAATACATGCAGGTGGTGGTGTCTGTCCGTAGAGTACAGATGAGTCTTGTATCCTTGGTAAGAAGGACTGAAGTGCTAGGAAAATTGCTCTCAATTCCAAGAAACAACTGTGCATTTTGGACAGTGACATACTCCAGCTACTATTCTGAGATCTTGAAGATGGGCTCCCCAGCCTTCCAGAGAAGTGTCTGTGGTGATTATGAAGTCTGGAATTGGAGATAGGAATGTTAGCCGTGATGAGATTTGCCACCAAGGAAGCGCCTTTCTCATGGCTGGTGTGATCCGAGTGAGATCGTCGAATGAGCAGGTCATTTGGACCCATTGTTTGTCCAGTTCTACTTGAATGGGTCTCATTCTGAGACGGGCACAGGGCACCAAGAGAATGGCTGAGGACATCATGCCGAGCAAAGACTTGAGGAGACGGACAGAAACAAGCTCTCTTTTGGACATATTGTGAACGAACATTATGGTCCTTTGCCTCTCTGCGGACAAGAATGCCTTGTCCTGTTAGGTATCCAGAGCTGCTCCAAGAAAGGTTATCCTCTGTGAGGGTGAAAGAAGAGACTTTTGGTAGTTGATTGTGAGTCTAAGGGAATTAAACAATTGTAGGCAGTTTGTTGTTGCCTCTTAAGCCTGGTGAAGAGATAGTGACAAGCCAATTGCCGAGATACGGAAAGAGTTTCAGGCCTTTTTGTCTGAGATGTGCTCTTACTGGAGCAAGATATTTGGTGAAAACTAGGGACGCTGACCAGAGACTGAAGGGAAGAACTTTGAACTGATAGTGAGTACCTGCTACAGTAAAACAGAGGAACTTTCGATGTTTGGGATGGATAGGGACGTGGAAGTATGCAACTTGTAAATCTAGGCGGGTCATATAATCTCAGTGATTAAGCTGATGTAATATCTCTTGGAGAGTGACCATGAGAGAGGATTTTCTCTGCAGGTAATTGTTGAGTTTTCTGACATCCAGAATGGGACACCATTCTCCAGATTTTTTCTTTACTAGGAAAACACGAGAATATAAGCCCATTCCCTTTTGAGAGTGTGGGACCTTTTCTATGGCACCCTTCAGGAGCATAGCAAGTGCCTACATCCGGAGCAAGTGGCGATGGGATGGAGGTGATCTTTGTGGAAGATGAGCGGGTGAAACTGTTGTGAACCCCGGAGTATGGCCATAATTGATAAGATCTAGGACCCACCTCTCCATCGTAATTTTCTGCCATTTGTGGTAATAGTGGGAGATGTGTGCCCACAGAGATCGAGGAGCATAGCAGGTTGCAGCAAGTACCACATTAATATCACTATTTTCTCACAGTGTCCCTTGGCTGTACTGGCTGCTTTCGCCTTGGTTGTTGCATTGAATATGCAGCTGTTGGAGGTGCACGATATGCTTGGTGTTGTTGATAGGCAGGACAAAAGGACTGATAGGGCTGGAACGATTCGTAGCATTGGCATCCGCCATGAAAGGAATAGGTACCTCATCCATGGGCCCTTCTAAAAGGTGTTTTTCTGTACTGAAGTGTTCCTAAGGACTTCACTGTATCTGTGTCTGCCTTGATGGCTTGTAAAGCATCATCAAAGTGTTTTTCAAAAAGTGAATTGCCACCAAAAGGCATGTCTAAAATCTTGGCTTGTAACTCAGGATGGAAAGTGGTTGCTTTAAGCCAGCCATGGCGTCTAAGAACCTCTGTGCATGCAAGGTGACGAAACCTCAGCTAGCACAATCAATGATTTCGGAAGCGGATTGTTCTTCCAGCAATATCTTTCATGCTTCCTGCTTCTTGTCATCCAGCGGAAGATCCAGATATGGTGCGATATCCAACAAAATCTGGTGGTCATACATTCCCAAAATTGTTAAAGAGTTTGCAGTGTGCACCGTAGTGCCTGTAATGGTGGAGAACTTTTTGCCAATGTTGTCAAGGCGCCTGCCTTCTTTATCAGGTGGTGTCGTAATAGGCGCTGAAGGGTTCTTTGACCTGCGCTGTGTGGCTTGGGTTATTACAGAGTGTGGCTTTGGGTGTCCTACCAAACATTCTAGAGAGTCGTCAGGAATTTTATATTTTTTGTTAATTCTGGGAAGGACTACAGTCACCGTAGCTGGTGTTTTCATTATTTTTATACCTTTTTCCCAAATATAATGAATCAGAGGGATTGCCCTCACTGGCTTCCTTGACTGCTCCTTAAAATCGTAAAGAACATAGTCTGACTGCTTGACCGTCATTGGAAGTTGAAATTGTGAAGCTGCCCTCTCCATTAAGGTGTGAAAACTACCTATATCCTCCGGTGGCGAACCTGCTGGTTGAGGTGCTGGCGGGATGGTGTGGGAATAAGATATTCATCCTACTTGCTGGCAGCTGGATGGGTGTCTTGAGGTTCTCCTTCCTCCCTGTCAGAATCGGAGGAAGATGGATCCTGTCTTGGTAGCATGGCAATGTTTGAAGCCGACGTCATTCGATGCATGAGAGGAGGCATAGGAGGTGGAGATGCTGGAGCTGGAGGTGGCGGAGGAGGCGGTGGTGTTGCTCTCTCATGTTAAGGAAAATGTCTATTATAGTCCTGCAACATTGCCTACAAGTCTTGTACTAAGGCCAACGGGAGCTGGACCATGGGTATGTGAGTGGACCCATATATAGCAGAGATTAGCCTCCGTAGCGCTGATAATTAAATTCTTGCTCAGAATAGGCTGATTATTTCTGCTCCTCATCATCCTCATCCTTGTGATACTTCACATGGAGCAGTGATGGGCTATTAGGTCCATCATCTGCCAATGGTGTTGTCGACAGTGCCAAATCCGGAGTTAGAAGCAGAGTTGAAGGCCTTCTCGATTTCAACAGCGGCCTCATCGACGAATTCTACGTCAATGGTGGTGGCGGCGGAGAAAATGATGCTGACGGTGAGACGATGGTTATCGACGACGAGGTTGTCATCGTCAACGTTGTAGACGTGTACGTCCTCGACAAGGTGGTTGTCGTCGACGGTGTGGCGCTCGTCGACGGTGTGGCGCTCGTCGCTGTGCAGCCACCAACGGTACAGTCTTGGTCGACGGTGAGGCTGTCAACAAGGAGAGAGTCATTGGCGACAAAGGAGAAATGAACGTCGTCAAAGATATTTGATGTGTAGACGTCGATGATGGTTTCCAAGGCGTTGCTGTCATCGACAACGACTTCATGGCGAGGGTGCTCTTTATTAATGAAGAGTCAGAGGAAGATTTAGCAGGTTTTAAGGTCAAAACAGACGATGGAGGGGGAGATTTTACCTCAGAAGGAGCTGAAAGCTTTCCTTTTAGTGAGGAGCTTTTGGGAGACGCTGTGGTGTGTCTTTTTAAAAGCTTTACGACCTTGTGGTGGCCCTTGAAAACTTTCCATCTTCCTCTTTGATTTTTCATGGGAGGTGTTAGAGCTTGCTCTATCTTCCTCCTCAGAGATAGCATCAGTCTCGGTTTTATGTGCTTGCAGCCATTATACCAACCACCCCTCTCTATCCTTGAGGGTTTTGGTTGAAAAGGTTCTACTAATTTTGCAGTCCTTTACCTTATGGTGCGGATATAGGCAATAAATATTATTTTTATGAGGATCCTCGGCACAAGATCCACATGATCTGAAGAATCCTTTCTTAGAAGATTCCAACCTGGTATCATGGTAAAGTTGAGAAGAAACTGAGCAGAGCTGAGGTAGATTCCCTCTCACACGACATGGGGTAGAAATTCTGAGGGACCCTGCCTCTCTTAGGAGTGTTCTACAGGGCGCTGTCACCTGATTGGTTGTGGTTCACGTTTGGTTCTCCTTACAAAAGGATATTGATATACTATTGAAGTGACTAATTATTGCATTGTAGCCTATGGTTATGTCTTTTACTGCTTTATAAAGATAGAGTGGGACTCCCACTTCGACCACGGGGATGATTCAAGCATACAAATCTATGAGAGACCCAATACTGGAAAACTGGTGTGGACAATCAAGTTAAAAAATCATGCGTGTAGGTTCAGTGGATGCGTGGATGGGTGCATGGACCCCATAACTTACTTTGCCTGCACAGTGGCTACCTGACATACTTTCTTTCAGTCAGAAAAGCAAAGAAAAGAGACATATTTATGTTTGTTCAATGTTGTAAGACCAAAGCACAGTTCCTTACCAAGACACAGAGGGCTCTAGAGGGCACTCGGGAAAGGACACAGACGGGCAAGGGCTGGTATCGCTCTTCGCTGTAACTGCACATAGAGTTTGATCTTTTTTTTCTAAAAAGAAACAGAAAGAGGCATGAAAGGTCAATGATAAGAGATCACAAGGAAGGGCAATAAGCCAAATTATAAATAATGAAGTAAGATGCATGGTATGCACAGCTTAACTCAAAGTAATACACTTATCTGTGCTCACACACGTTCACAAAGACACCAACAGGCACATTTTAAGGCAGAGAGTGGTTCAATTAGGAAGGAAACAGTGACTAGTCTAAATAAAACAAGAGAACCTGACCATGATTTAGGTATTAGGTTCATGGCTTATTAATATCCCACTATGCACTGCACCTGTCAGACCTGGTTAAGATACAAAGGAGGTTCTTACACAGACTCACCAGGTGGTATTTTACTCCGATATCTTGTTTTAAGAAATTATCGTGAGAAAATTCATAGCTAAAATATTGACCACCACAATGTCAAACGTATGTACACATAGGTGAGTATGGATTTGCTATTCTTATCTAATATATATATATATTTTTATCATCTGGGAAGGTTCCAAAGAGGAGGCCTCCTCATTTGTAGCCTCCATCAATAACAACACAATGAACTTACAGTTTACGGCTACCATTAGCACTGAGAGGGTGGAGTTCCTGGATGTGGAAGTGTTCATTATGGACCAACACATAGAAACTAAACTTCATAGGAAATCCACTGCTGGCAACTCCATCTTACATGCCAGCAGTGCACACCCACCACATCTCATACGTAGCATACCCTACGGGGAATATCTTCGTCTACGCCGCATTTGTAGCCGTCAATGTGACTTAGATCAATGCCAACAGGAGGCTACTAACCGGTTCCTTGCCCGTGGGTACAATCTGGATAATCTTAAAAAAGCCCTTGACAAAGCCAATCTTTGTTCTCGGGAAATCTGCCTAAACACCGGACAGCCTCTGACTATTAGTCCTAGTTTGGAGGTGGACACAGAGGTCACTCAACCTATTAGGCTCATTACCACGTTTTGTAAACAACATAAAAGCCTGCGACATATTATTTACAAGCACTGGCCCATTGTTTTAACTGACATGACTCTGAAATTTTTACTGCCCAACCTACCAAACATCACTTTCAGGAGAGCACCCTCCATGAGGGATGCGTTGGTCAAATCCAATCCTGAAGTCACGGAAAAGATCACGTGGCTGACACGCTTTGGCTTTTTCAAATGTGCCTCATGCCGCGCGTGCAAATTCGGAATTAACATTTCTGAATATTGCACTGCATTTAGCAATGTTCCGGTACAAATCAAACAACATTTCACGTGCCGCACTGACTTTGCGGTCTACGTGTTAGAGTGTACCTGTCACTTAAGATATGTGGGGAGCACCAAACTACCGGTTTTCAATCGCATTTTACAACATCTTCGTGCGATTGTCAACTCGGACCCCACATATCCCGTTGCCCGTCACTTTAAAGCCATTCATGCCAACAAGGTCAGTGACCTAACCTATTTTGTGATTGGGGCGGTACCACCTTCAATTCGGGGGGGGCAACAGAGAAAAACAATTACGCCAGTTGGAATCCTCTTTCATCCTATTATTAGACACTAAGATGCCAAATGGGATGAACACGAGTGAGGATTTGCATAACTTCTTGTAGAATATGTTTCAGTTTGAATCTTTTATTTGCAATCTGAATGTGGCTATTCCAACAGCACTCACAACTTCGAAATTAGCGTTTTTTTCTGTTACTGGTAGTTCTGTATAGTATGAGTAATCATTCCAATGCTTCTTGCTCGAGTCTTTTTGTTTCATTCCCCTTTTTGTATTTATTAATTTTGTTCATCCCTATTTATGCTTTCAATTTTTATTTTTATTTGTTCTTTAACCTTTTTTCATTGAGAGTGTGTTATTTGTAGATTTAAGGAATGAATTATTGTTGTTTCTTTCTAAAACATGCGAACCGTGGTGAAGATTTGTAAAACCAGCATTTTAGCACTTAAGGGCACTTGCCCTGTATTCTTTATGCTATGAACTGCTTTGTTGCATTCTATGTATCAATTTGTTTCTTTAACCCGGTTACTTATGCTTTTGACTGATTTGCGGCATCCCTTTAAGGAAAACACACTCCAATTTGTAATTTGTAGTATTTCAGTTATGTCTATTAACTCCAGCATCATGATTGGGTGAAACTGATTTTAAATTGGATGGTCCGGCACCAGCGCGTCAGGTGATCAAGATCGCGGAGGCGATCGAAACGCGTCTGAGGCGGACACTTGTCTGACAAATGAATTAAACGTCAGAATTGAAAATTTGGATTCGTTTGCTGTCTTTACTTCTGGGCGTCAGCATTGTGCATGGTGAAGAGGTCCTTACCTGCCTTCAGCTCCCTTTGTCTCATTGGGGAGCTCAGGACTTTGCTTTCATATATATATATATATATATATATATATACATACATACATACATACATATATATTTATTTTATTTACTTAATTTGTACAGCGCATAGCTGCCCCAGCAACGGGGCGTCCCAGCGCTACACAGGTATACATAGATTGAAGCAGATCCGAAAAAAGCATCAGCGTTACCCTGGGAAAAGTCATGTCTATTATCTATATATTTTATCTATATATTCACTTAAAAACCACAGCTCTTAGGGACGTTATAGTTAGTTGGACATTTCACTTGTACCAAACGAGAGAAATTCTGCCATTAGAGTTAGTTGAGCTAACTATAACTCGCGCCCCCGCAATGCACTGCTGATGATGTCACATATTACATCATTCATGACATGGTCAGTGACATCACTGATGACATCTCAAATGACATCACTGATGACATCATCCACGTGATAATCTGATGCACCTCCTCACACCCTGATATAACTATATTTCTAAGGATTTTTAAATGCTAATTTCTAACTACAACGTCCCTGAAACCTATGTTTTTTTCAGTGAATTTCTAAGGTTTTTTAAATGCTAATTTCTAACTATAACGTCCCTAAAATCTATGTTTTTTTCTGTGAATTTCAAAGGTTTTTTAAATGCTAATTTCTAACTATGCCTACAGAGGTAGGACATGTGCAGAAAGAGGAAGGAAGAAAGGTGCAGAAAGAAGCAATAGAAATGCAGAAAGAGGCAACAGAAATCCAGAAAGACGAAGAAAAGTGCTGAAAAAAGCAAGAGATATGCAGAAGGAACCAACAGAGGTGCAGAAAGAGGCCTTGTTGCAAAGTCATCCTGTGACCCCAACTTTTTGCTGACTGGTACTGGTGGTAACTGACTCTGACTAACTAGGCCCGGAGCCAGTGCTATGCTGAAAGACACTTAGAATAGAGTGAAAACACCTACACACACTAGGATACTCTATGGGTTGAGGTACCCCTGTGATTGGCATGATCTCCCCTGTAAGGCCCTAGTACATAATAGGGCAGGGGGATTAAAACTACCTCTAACTCAGAGGTACAGAAAGAGGCAAGAGAAGTGCAGAAAGAAGCAACAGAGGTGCAGCAGGAGGCAAGAGTGGTGCAGAAAGAGGGAAGAGAGGTGTAGAAAGAGGCAAGAGAGTTGCACAAAGAGGGAAGAGGGGTGCAGAAAGAGGCAGGAGAGGTGCAGAAAGAAGCAGCAGAGGTGTCAAAAGAGGAAACAGAGGTGCAGAAAGATGCAAGAGATGTGCAGAAACAAGCAAGAGAAGTGCAGGAAGAAGCACGAGAATTGCTGAAAGAAGCAACAGAGGTTTAGAAAGAACCAAGAGAAGTACAAAAAGAGGCAAGTGAGGTGCAGATAGATGCAAGAGCAGTGCAGAAAGAACCAACAGAGGTTTAAAAAGAGGCAAGGGGGTGCAGAAAGAGGTAGGAGAGGTGCACAAAGAGGCAAGAGAGGTACAGAAGGAGGCAAGAAAACTGACGAAAGGCAAGTTACAGAAACAGGCAAAAGGGGTGCAGAAAGAGGGAACAGGTGGGCAGACTAAGGCAAGAGAGGTACAGAAAGAGGGAAGAGGGTGCATAAAAAGGCAAGAGGGATGCAGACATTTGGAACAGAGGTGCAGGAAGAAGCCAGAGCAGTGCAGAAAGAACCAACAGAGGTGCAGAAAGAGGCAAGAAGGGTACAGAAAGAGGCAAGTGAAGTGCAGAACGAAGCAAAAGAGGTGCAGAAAGAACCAACAGAGGTAGGAAAAGAAGCAAAAAGAGGGGTGCAGAAAGAGGTAAGAGAGGTGCAGAAAGAGAACGAGAACTGCAGAAAGAAGCATCAGAGGTGCTGAAAGAGGCAAGAAGGGTGCAGAAAGAGGCAAGGGAGTTGTAGAAAGAGGCAAGGGTGTTGTACAAAGAGGGAAGAGGGGTGCAGAAACAGGCAAAAGGGGTGCAGAAAGAAGCAAGAGAGTTACAGAAAGAGGCAAGTGAAGTGCACAAGAAGGCAAGAGAACTGAAGAAAGAGGCAATAGAGGTGCAGAAAGACCTGTGAGGTGCAGAAAGAAGCAAGATAAGTGCAGAAAGAAGCAACAGAAGTGCAGAAAGAGAGAAGAGGGGTAGAGAGAGGCGAGAGGGGTGCAGAAAGAAGCAAGACATGTGCAGAAAGAAACAAAAGAAGTGCAGAAAGAAGGAACAGAGGTGCAGAACGAGGCAAAATGGGTGCGGAAAGACGTCAGAGGGGTACAGAAAAAGGCAAGAGGTGCAGAAAGAGGGAAGAAGGGTGCAGAAAGAGGCAACAGACATGCAGAAAGAAGGAAGAGAGGTACAGAAAGTAGAAGAGATTTGCAGAAAGAGGCAAGAGGTGCAGAAAAAGAAAAGATGTGCAGAAAGAAGCTACAGAAATGCAGAAAGAGGCAAGAGAGGTGCAGAAGGAAGCAACAGTGGCTTGCACACCATTAGTAACAATTTAACAACCACATTTAGCAATAAGTAACAGGTGACCATTCTAGGTTTGGAAAGGGCCTTCCACCATGCTGTAAAACTTGTCGCTGCATTTTTGGTAACGTTTGAGCCAAGGCTTTTTTTTGTTCAAATCTGCCGATTAGGTAGCAGATGATGAATTGGGTGAAAATCGGTGCAGCCAAACAGTCGCATAATTCCAGTGACCCTGCTCATACCTCTGACTAGGTGCCCAAGTGCTCCTCAGTGATTCCTTCTTTTTTGGTCTCACTGACTTCATAGTTGAGCTTCTATGGAAACGAGGAAAACTAAAGGAGAAACTGTGCTGTGCCTCCGACCAGCGCTCAGGAATTCCGCTGCGTAGGACTTACAGGAGGGCTTCCTGGCCCCCAAAGTCCCTCAGGAGTAAATTGGATTTCATACCCCATCACGTAGTCTGCCAGGAGGCGCGTTTGCAGAGTGGTGGACAAAGGGGGGCTTGGCCTGCGAAGACGTTTTAGCAATCCCGCTGTGTGGGACTTACTGGAGGTAACAAGGGGGTAGTTGGTCCCTAAGGACATCCTTGGGGGCCAACTACCCCTTCTATTACTTCCAGTAAGTCCCACACAGCAGAATTGCTAAGTTCGCATAGCAGGCCACGCCCCCTTTGCCCACCACTCCGAAAACGCGCTCCCTGGCATGCTCTTGGATGGGGATTGAAGTCCCCTTCACTGCTGTGGGTCCTTTAGGGGCCAACTAGCCTACCTCCAGCAAGCCCCAAACAGTGGGATTGCTGAGAGGTGTACAACGACCACGCTCCCTTTCCCCACCACTCTGCAAACGTGCCTCCTGGCGCGTTCTAAATTGGGCTATTAAGTGCCCTTCATTCCTGAGGGTCCCTGGGGGCCAACTAGCCTCCAGTAAACGCCACACACCTGGATTGCTCAGAGTGGTCCGAGTCCACGCCCCCTTTTTACACGACTATGCAAACGCAGACCCCTTCCCTCGGGGCATGGCCTACTTTTTTTAAATACATTTATAGGGAAGGGGGGCCACTTTTGGCCCCGGGGACCCCATCCCACAGGGCATGGTAACTTATTTGTAGAAAATATTTATAGGGAAGGGGGGCTGCGTGGCCCCCTTTCCTGGGCCATCATTGGCCCTGGGGACCACATCCCCCAGGGCATGGCCATTTTTTACATTATTTTTATTTGTGGAGGGGGCCACGCGGCCCCCCTCCCCAGGCCAATTTCAGCCCGGCCATTCTTTTTTTTTTTTAAATAAAGGAAGGGGTGCCTTAGTATTGGGGACCGTGGGGCGAGCCCAAATGCCCCCACGGTCCCAGCTGGCTCCCCGCTTCCTACAGGAGCCAGCATTGCTTTTAGGCAAGGGAAGCTGCTAACATGCAGCTCCCCTTGCCCAAAAGCATACTTTGCTTTGCTGAAGTGAGAGCAGGTTTCCTGCTCTCGCTTCAAAGCAGAGTTTGCTATGACAGGGCGGGAGCCGTGCTCCCGCCCTGCCATAGCAAACGGCAATGTCGCATGGGTGGGCACTCCGGGACATTGCAGGAGACGACCCTGGGGGGGTGGCGGTCCCCAAGGGCCATGAAGGGCTCCAGGAGGGGGGCCGCGCAGCTCCCCTCCCTACATTTTCAAAGCCCCAGGAAGGTGGTGGTCCCCGGGGCTTGGGAGGCCCCGAGAGGCCCCCGTCTCAATTATAATAAAGCCCCGGGAGGTGGCAGTCCCCGGGGCAGCGTGGGGGGGGGTGGGTGGGACCTCCCACGCATTTATTGTTGGGGCTGCAGGAGGCCGCGTGCCCCCCACATACAATTAACTAAGCCTTGGGGAGGTGGCGGTCCACCGCTAATTAATTAGGCATTTTTTCACCCAGATTTACGCACCCAGTACGGATTCGGCCGTTTAAAGAAGAAAATGCTTTTTCTGGGCATGGGGGTCTTTGTGGGACCGCCTGAGCAGGCCCAGGGCATCAGGGTGTTTCTATCCTGCTAAAACCAAAGGGGATGATGGACGGAGTGTTGAACATTGCAAGCACTCACCCCCAGTCACCTGATCTGGGTTTAATCCATCATAATTCTTTAGCTCACTCCACCACCCCAGTTCAGACATGGCCATATGCAAATCAGTCTGACCCTGTGCCTCATGGGAACAATCCAGTCCGAACTGAAAAGCCATGTCTTCCCTGGACCAGAAACAAGCATCCTGGGACCGGTTTCTGGCTAATCAGCCGTCATCAGTCAGGCTTGCTTGAATCCAGTGGCAAAGTGAGCAAGAGACCCACGTCTGGGCATACCCTGCCAACTTAGGGCGAACAAAGCAAAACCAAAGGTTTATAGACGGAGTGTTGAACATTGCAAGCACTCACCCCCAGTCAACTGATCTGGGTTTAATCCATCATCATTCTTTAGCTCACTCCGCCACCCCAGTTCAGACATGGCCATATGCAAATCAGTCTGACCCTGTGCCTCATGGAAACAGTCCAGTCCGAACTGCCAAGCCATCGCTTCCCTGGACCAGAAACAAGCATCATGGGACCAGTTTCTGGCTAATCAGCCGTCATCGGCCAGGCTAGCTTGAATCCAGTGGCAAAGTGAGCAATGGACCCACGTCTGGGCATACCCTGCCAACTTAGGGCGAACAAAGCAAAGCCAAAGGGGATGATGGACGGAGTGTTGAACATTGCAAGCACTCACCCCCAGTCAACTGATCTGGGTTTAAACCATCATCATTCTTTAGCTCACTCCACCACCCCAGTTCAGACATGGCCATATGCAAATCATTCGGTTACCGAGTCACAAGAAGGCTACCAACACTTCCTGGTTTGGAGTGCTGACAACTAATCAGAGTGAAGCTCGTGCCCCGGAGGGTTCGCAAATCCTCCTCAGTGCTCAGGTATCGATATTTTTATTTTTGGAATTTCTCAGGAACTACTGAACAGATTAACACCATTTTAAAAAAAGCACACTTTCTAGACCAAGACCTACCTTTTTACCAAATTTGGTGTAGTTCCGTTCGGCAGTTCATATATATATATCGTCATAGCTTCTCACAACAGACAAATTCCACTCGCACTCACAGGTATAATTTGCATTTACTTTATTGTGAAATGCAATCCATAAGCAGCTTAACAGCCCAACGTTTCGGTCTGCCCTTAGACCTTGATCACGGGTATAGAGCACAATGTCACATGTTACTTTTATTAAAGGTACATACACAGATATTACGTCATATCCTGTGACATAGCACTTAGCATTATGGATCTTGTAGTTTCATGTTAATCAACCTCAATTTGTGCAAAATTAAATTTATACAAATAATTAACATTGAAGGGTTGTTTAAACACGTTACATTTTCTCATATAAGGCCACTTTAGACCAAACATTTGTGTGTAACAAATTTGACCCTCCGGTGGGTGTCAATTTTAAATGGGTGTATATTAAAGGGGTTTCTGCTTGTTGTATAAATGCGTGTTTGTTGTATATCAAATTATGACAGTCCGTCATTTAGCCCTCTGGTGGGCGTTAGTACCCAAAACATAATAGTATGTTTCTGTTTTGTATACCCCTACCTCCATATGTAATTAATTTGTTACCTGTTGCTTTACCATGTTTTGGCTTTTGTTTCGTGTTCAAACCCTTTCCTTACACTGCTTAGATGACAAAGTCCGCAAAAGGAATTTATATCTCCCCTAATTGAATTCCAATAATTACATTTATACTATTCATAATGAATGTGATCTACAATTTTTACAGTCAAACTAGAATCACTTTTTCGTCATTAATCCATTTTTATCTGTTCCCAAACAATGTTTTTTTGAAGACGTGTTTGGATTACCAGACAAGTTGGGGCAATCTTATCATACTCTTTAGTTCATTACAGGTGTGAATGCATTTCCTCATCCTTATTTAGACCATACGGTGTTAAAGTTCTGAAAGACAGGATGTGGCGAGATTCTTTTTGTCGCAAAATCTTTTCACGGTTGCCACCTCTCACATGGCGTTCAAACATCTCCACTCCATAGAATTTCAGTTTTTTCCAATCACCCACGTGGTGTTCCTCCATATGTTCAGCCACAGCATAGCTACGATCCCTATTGATTGTTGCTCGCACATGTTCCATGCACAGCCAACAAAAAACTGAGGACAGAGGACGGGGCAGAGGAAGAGGCCGCCCAAGAATAAACCAACAAGGAGAGGCAAGCGTATCCGCAGACCCCACAAAACCCGGAACATCAACAAGGAGCATGAAACAGAAGAGACCATAGATAACAATGAACATGAACTCAAAGTGATTAACCCATCTAAAAGGACAATAACCGAAAAGGAAATTAAAGTCCTGAAACGTGGTTTGTCATTCTGCCCCACCAACGGTTTGAATTTAGCACAAACAAGGATTGACATTTTCAAATATATCAGAAAATTAAAACTTGCAAAAATACATGAAGAAAAATGGAAATGTAATACCTTTGAAAAACAAACAGAAAATCCCACAATGGAACTACAAATCAAAGATGCGGAACACTTTGTAACATTAATGGAATTAGATCAGGATTTAAATGAACAAGGACATGACCTAGAGGAATATTGCCCACAGCTAGGGGAAGGAACGAGTGGAAAGAAAAGCAAATCAAAATGTTATCCACAGTTACA
This sequence comes from Triturus cristatus, assembly GCF_964204655.1. Classification (NCBI taxonomy): domain Eukaryota; kingdom Metazoa; phylum Chordata; class Amphibia; order Caudata; family Salamandridae; genus Triturus; species Triturus cristatus. The sequence continues at coordinate 1,533,132,533 of NC_140591.1, forward strand.
AAGTGGAAATAAAATTGATGTATTCCATGAAGCAATTGTCAAAGACTTATATAACATCAAATCTGCAAAAAGAAAACAGAATCTAACACCAGAAGAATGGACTACTTTGAAAACGCTTAAAAGTGATGAAAATATAGTAATAAAAATGGCGGATAAAGGCGGAAACATTATTATCCAGGACAGGGAGAATTATATCCAGGAAGCCCACTCACAACTAATGAACGATAACCATTACCAACGACTATCAGAGAATCCAACACCACAATACACACAAAACCTAGACATTAAATTACAAAACTGTTTGAGGAAAGACTACTGGACTGTGAGGAGAAAAAATATTTAACAACAGACTTTCCAATAACTGCAACAATATACTTCTTACCAAAAATACACAAACATTCAACCAAGCCACCAGGCAGACCCATTATTTCCGCGAAAGGATCTCTTTTGGAACCAATTGCAAACTACATAGATGGGTATTTGCTGCCATATGTTAAAAACCTGACTTCATACTTGCGAGACACCAGTGACTTATTAAGGATTTTACAAAACATCACGTGGGAGCCAACATACAAACTTATCACTATGGACGTGATCTCGCTATACACCAACATACAGAATTCGGTGGGTATGAGGGCATGCGAGTACTTTCTAAAAGAACGAAAGAACAAGTTACTTACCTTCGGTAACGATGTATCTGTAAGAAACATTAGTTAGTTAGATTCCTCACCTTAGAATATCCCCAGGCGTCAGACTGGATCCGGAAGATTTTTCGTCAGCAATACCCCTTGCGCGTCGCTAGGCGTCGTCTGCGGCTCCGCGTCCGTCGTCGGCGTCGTGCGCTGGGATGACGTCGTCGGAGTACTTAGACGCCGCCCTCGCGTGCTGACGTCAGTTCTTGTACATAGCCTTCCGCGCCAGGAACGCAGAGCCACGCAAAGACCGACACTGGTGCCAAAAATAAAATCTAGGGGCCTGAAAAGGATAACCTTAACCCTAGATGTCAGTTCGCAGAACGGGGAGGATGGGTGGGTCGGTGAGGAATCTAACTAACTAATGTTTCTTACAGATACATCGTTACCGAAGGTAAGTAACTTGTTCATCTGAAAGAAACACGTTAGTTAGATTCCTCGCCTTAGAATAGATACCCAAGCAATACCATCCCCGGTGGTGGGTCTGCGAACCAAGATCACACCAGAAAGTCCTGGAGGACAGAACGGCCAGAGAAGCCATCCCTCCGGACTTGGCTGTCAAGGCAATAATGCCTGGCAAACGTGTGTAGCGAAGCCCACGTCGCCGCCTGACAGATGTCCTGCAAAGGGACTCCCCGTCCCAAGGCAGTAGTAGCCGCCGTGGCCCGAGTAGAATGGGCGCGCAGCCCAACAGGAGGGTCCTTTTTTGCCAAAGAGTAACAAATTTTGATGCACAAAACGACCCACCGAGAGATGGTCCGTTTGTGCACAGCTTTCCCCTTCTTAGCACCCACGTATCCAACGAAAAGTTGGTCGTACACCCGGAACTGCTTTGTGCGGTCCAAATAAAAGGAGAGCGCACGTTTTGGGTCCAGACGGTGGAGCCTCTCTTCCTCTTTGGAAGGATGCGGAGGCGGAAAGAAGGTGGGCAAGGTGACAGACTACCCAAGATGAAATGGAGTCACCACTTTCGGAAGAAAGGAGGGACGAGGCCGAAGGACAACCTTGTCCGGATGAACAGAGAGAAAAGGAGGCTTTGAAGATAAAGCCTGGAGCTCACTCACCCGTCTAGCCGAGGTGATGGCTACCAGAAAAGCAGTCTTAAGAGTCAGAAGACGAAGAGGACAATTGTGAAGAGGCTCGAAGGGAGCGCACATCAGGAATGTCAAGACCAGATTCAAGTCCCACTGAGGCATTACAAAAGGGACAGGAGGGAACGTGTGAGTAATGCCTTTTAGAAAGCGTGTAACCACAGGGGACTTGAAAAGAGAAGGCTGATCAGGAAGCCGCAAGAAGGCGGAGATGGCAGCAAGATAACCTTTCAGGGTGCCCAGGGCAGAGCCCTGCCGGGCCAGAGAAAGAAGAAAGAGGAGAACCTCAGAAAGAGGGGCGGAAAGGGGATCCAAAGCCTTTGCCGTGCACCATGCCACAAATTTGTTCCACCGGCAGGCGTATACCGTCTTTGTGGAGGGACGCCTGGCTGCCAGAATGATATCACAGACTTCAGGAGGCAAGTCAAATGGCATCAACTGCCGCCGCTCAATCTCCACGCATGGAGGTGGAGGCTGGACAGGTTCGGGTGGAGGACCGTCCCCTGCTGCTGCGACAGAAGATCCTCCCGAAGGGGCAGACGTATCGGGGGATCGGTCAACATACTGAGTAGCTCGGGATACCAGTACCTTCGTGCCCAATCCGGAGCCACCAAGATGACTCGGGCCCGGTCGTGCCTGATCTTCTTCAGCACTCTGGGCAGAAGTGGTATAGGCGGAAAGGCGTACAACAGACCGCAACTCCACTCGCGACGAAAAGCGTCGCCGAGCGAGTGCCGCCTTGGAAATTCCAACGCGCAGAACTGCTGACATTGCGCGTTCTCTTCGGTGGCGAATAGATCTAACCAAGGCTCTCCCCACTGCTGAAAGAGACCTTGCGCCACTTCGGAGTTCAGACGCCATTCGTGATCCATCATGCACCGGCGGCTGAGTTCGTCCGCTCTGGCGTTCAGAGAGCCCGCCAGATGTTGAACCACTAGGGTGACGCCCTGGTGTTCCAGCCACGTCCAGAGGCGCAGAGCCTCCTGACAAAGGGTCCACGACCCCACCCCGCCCTGTTTGTTGCAATACCACATGGCGGTGGTGTTGTCCGTGAACACCTGCACGACACAGCCCCTGACAGAGGGAAGGAAGGCTTTCAGTGCAAGTCGGATCGCTCTCAACTCCAACAGGTTGATGTGGAGACGAGACTCCGCCGGAGACCAGAGACCTCTGATCTCCGCCTCTCCCATATGGCCACCCCATCCCAGGAGGGACGCATCCGTCACTACGACATGCTCCGGTTGGGGAAGGGAGAGGCTCCTGCCCATGACCCAATCGCGGTCCGTGAGCCACCACTGCAACTGCTGTGCAGTGCCCTCCGAGATCAAGACATGGTCGGACAGGTTGCCGTGATGCTGGGCCCACTGAAACTTCAGGTCCCACTGCAGAGCCCGCATGCGCCGCCTGGCGTGATGCACTAGTAGGATGCAGGAGGCCATCAGCCCCAGAAGCCGCAACACTAGCCTGACCGAAACCCAGGATAGAGGCCGAAAGATGGGAATCAGGGCCTGTATATCCCGGACCCGCTGTTCCGGTGGATAGACCCGGAACTGCGCCGAATCGAGAACCGCTCCGATGAAAAGGAGCTTCTGAGAGGGACTCAGGTGTGACTTCGGCACGTTGATGGAAAACCCCAGCAAATGCAGGAGATCTGCCGTAGTCTGGAGGTGGGAGACGACTGCCTGGGGCGAGCCCGCCTTCAACAACCAGTCGTCGAGATAGGGGAAGACTGGAACCCCTGATCTGCGCAGATGAGCTGCGACCACCGCCATCACTTTCGTGAACACCCGAGGGGCACTGGTGAGGCCGAAGGGGAGCACGGTAAACTGAAAGTGCTCTTGGCCCACCGTGAACCGCAGCTAACGCCGGTGGGCCGGCAGGACGGGGATGTGGAAATAGGCGTCCTGCAAGTCCAACGCTACCATCCAGTCTCCGGGGTCTAGGGCAGCTAGAACCTGAGCCAAAGTCAACATCTTGAACCGTTCCTTCCGGAGGAAGGCATTGACGTTCCGAAGGTCCAAGATAGGGCGTAGGCCCCCCTTGCCCTTCTTGGGAACCAGAAAGTAGTGGGAATAACAACCACGACCTACTTCTGGGCTCGGAACGCGCTCGACGGCCCCCTTGGCCAAGAGGGCGGAAACCTCCTCGTGGAAAAGATGCAAATGATCCCCCGAGATACGGTGGTGCTGCGGTGGCATGGCTGGAGGGGTCGTCTCGAAGGGGAGGGAGTAGCCCCTTCGGACGATTTGCAGCACCCACCTGTCCGATGTGATGGACCGCCAGTGGAGCAGGTGATGGCGAACTCTGCCGCCCACTGGCGTGGAATGGGCCTGAAAGCTCGGACTAGGAAGGCTTTGAGGCGGATGCTGCCGGGGTGGATGTGGGCTGACCTCGTCGTCCTCCAGATCCGCCTCGGCGGAAACCACGTCCACGACCGCGCGCAGGTTGGTTCTGCGGCTGGTGGCTAGGCGCACGTGAGGAGGCACCCCTTCCTTGGCCACGAAAGGGGCGAAAAGCGGAAGATTGCGACCGCGGGGCCGAGAGGCCCAAGGACTTGGCCGTAGCCCGGGAGTCCTTAAAGCGGTTCAGCGCACTGTCCGCCTTCCCGCCAAACAGGCGAGTGCCATCAAACGGCATGTCCATGAGAGTGCTCTGGACATCGCCGGAAAACGACGTGGACCGCAGCCAGGCGTGACGTTGAAGCGCCACAGTGGTGGAAATGGCCCTACCCAGCGAGTCCGTGGTGTCAAGCCCACAACGTATAGCATGTCGCGCTGCATCCCTCCCATCGGCCAGAGCCTGGGTAAGACGTGTCTGGACCTCCTCCGGACACAGGGGCAGCGCGTCCTCCACCGCATCCCACAGAGAGTGGGAATAACGGTCCAAGAGAAAAGCGGTGTTCAAAGACCGCAGGCCCAAACTAAGGGAAGAGAACAGTTTCTTGCCAAACTGCTCCAGTCTCTTGGAATCCCGGTCCGGCGGGGCGGTCGGGAAAGAGGATTGGGAGGTGGAGGCCTGGATAACCAGGCTCTCAGGGGTAGGGTGTTGGGACAGAAAACTGGGGTCGCCCGGAGCAGGGCGGTGGCGCCTGGCAACGTTCCTGTCCACAGGAGGAACTGTGGAGGGCTTGGACCAGGTGCCCTGTAGAACGTCAGTGAGGGCCTCATTGAATGGCAGCAGAGGCTCAGTGGAGCTTGCTGCAGACTGAAGCACCTCAGTGAGGACGTTCGTCCTCACAGCCACGGCAGGTAGCTCGAGCCCAAGGGCTGCGGCCGCCTTGCGCAGCACCACGGAGAAAGCAGCACCCTCCTCCGAAGCCACAGTCGGAGGAGAGATGAATCCAGTGTCTGGCGAGGTATCCAGACCACTGGCCTCCCCCACTTCATCTGCCCAGTCCTGGGACAGTTGGGCCTGATGGGCCATAGGATCCTCGGATCCCTCCCAGTAGTCCCCATCATCCGACTCCTGGTGTAGAGGAGAAAGTAACGGAGCCGGGCGGTAGACAAAATGTGTCTCTAGCGGCGCCGATCTCGGCGTCCATCGACGCCGGACCGGCGCCGGGCCCGGAGCGGGACTGAACTGGGGCACGACGTCGATCGGGGTCGGCGTCGGCGTCGGGGGTGGAACCGGAGTCGACGCCGGTGGAGGAGGCGTGACGAGGTCGACCGGCATCGACGGGGACTCGAGAACGGGTCCCTCGGGCGCTTGCGGCGTCGAGGCCGGAGCCGTCAACGGCGCCGGGGCCGGAGCCGCCGGCTGGCAACGCAGCCCAGTCGGGTCCGCGGGGCCCGAAGGCGCACCAGCGGGCGCCGACGGCGGAGCCAGGTTCCTCATGGCCGAGAGGAAGGCACTGACTTCCGCCGGCGTCGCGTTAGTCCCAGGGACCGGAGGGTATGGGGACGGACGCGGCGACTGCGGCTCCGACGGAGCCGCGGGGGTGGAACCACCCTGACCCTCAACCGAGTCGCACGACCGGCGAGGGGAGTCCGAAGAGCGATGTCGCCTCTTGGACTTCTTGGAATGCTTCGACTTACCCGAAGACTTTGATCCCGACGACCGATGGTGACGTCGGCTGCGGCTCCGCGACCGATCCTTGGACCTCCTCCTGGACCGGGATCGAGAGGCGCGCGGAGCCGAGTGGCGAAGCTCGAGGAGCTTACGGGACCGCTCCCGTCTAGCCTTCGAGGTCAGGGCCTTACAGTCCGAGCACGACTCCGCGTCGTGGTCGAGGCCCAAACAGTACAGGCACCGGCGGTGATGGTCCGTAACCGACATCAATCGGTTACAGTCCGTACAGGCCTTAAACCCAGGCATCCTACCGGCACCGGTGTCGATAGACAGGATCAAAAAGGATCAAAAAGTCAGTCAAAAATTGACTAAAGGGGTAGCTCTCCCGGATCTGCGCTTACTGGCGCGGAAAAAAGAAGAACTGACATCAGCGCGCGAGGGCGGCGTCTAAGTACTCCGACGACGTCATCCCGGCGCACGACGCCGACGACGGACGCGGAGCCGCAGACGACGCCTAGCGACGCGCAAGGGGTATTGCTGACGAAAAATCTTCCGGATCCAGTCTGACGCCTGGGGATATTCTAAGGTGAGGAATCTAACTAACGTGTTTCTTTCAGATCATCCATTATTCTAATCACACCGTGATGTTAATGGAAATGATTAAGTTATGTTTGACACAGAATGTATTCATTTTTGGGGAAGAGGTATATTTACAAAAAGAAGGCACAGCGATGGGTTTTTCTTTTAGTCCAAGCTACGCTTGCCTCACCATGGGATGGTGGGAACAAAAAATAGCCTGGAGTTCAGAAAATGATACACATGTGGAAAAAATGAGATCATGGTTGAGATATATCGACGATCTCATGATAATTTGGGATGGTTCAAAGGAAGATTTTGAGACATACTTCCAAATTCTTAACAACACAAATACAAATTTACATTTCACATATGACATCAGTGAAAAAAGAGTGGTTTTCCTGGACACTGAAATCTACATTATGGATGACAGAATCCACACAACATTACATCGAAAAGCAACTGCAAGTAACGCAACGCTACATGCGGAAAGATTTCACCAGTCCTCCTTAATTAATAACATTTCATATGGGGAACATTTGAGGATACGACGAATATGCTCAGAGAACCAGGAATGGCAAAAGCATAGCAAATTGGCAATTAATAGATTTAAAACACGGAAATACAACAAAAAAATATTGGCATCCTGTTTAGAGAAAGCTGAGAAGAAACAACGTTCTGAAATTATACAAGAGAAGAAGAAACCAAAAACATCGGAGAAAGACGGAGTAATTCGATTAATTACAACCTACTCCACTGATTCCAAACAAATTGAAATCATTCTAAGAAAAAATTGGAGCATTTTATGCCTGGATCCAACAATGGCAAAACTGGCGGGGAAACACCCCAGAATTACATGTCGAAGAGCTAAAAATTTAAAAGACGATTTAGTCCACAGCTATCTTAAACCCAAAAAACGGAATACCTGGATGACCAGCAATGGGTTTTTCAAATGCTCAACGTGTAAGGTGTGTCAGATTGCACACAACACAAAAGAGACGCAAATGGCAAATAACAAAATGTGGAAATTAATCAACTAATAAATTGCAAAAGCCAATATGTAATTTACGTAATAGAGTGCCCCTGCAAGTTAAAATACATCGGCAGCACAGTGTGCGAATTAAAGAAACGCATTTTGGAACATGTGCGAGCAACAATCAATAGGGATCGTAGCTATGCTGTGGCTGAACATATGGAGAAACACCACGAGGGTGATTGGAAAAAACTGAAATTCTATGGATGGGAGATGGTTGAACGCCATGTGAGAGGTGGCAACCATGAAAAGATTTTGCGACAAAAAGAATCTCGCCACATCCTGTCTTTTAGAACTTTAACACCGTATGGTCTAAATAAGGATGAGGAAATGCATTCACACCTGTGATGAACTAAAGAGTATGATAAGATTGCCCCAACCTGTCTGGTAATCCAACCACGTCTTCAAAAAAACAGTGTTTGGGAACAGATAAAAATGGATTAATGACGAAAAAGTGATTCTAGTTTGACTGTAAAAATTGTAGATCACATTCATTATGAATAGTATAAATGTAATTATTGGAATTCAATTAGGGGAGATATAAATTCCTTTTGCCGACTTTGTCATCTAAGCAGTGTAAGGAAAGGGTTTGAACACGAAACAAAAGCCAAAACATGGTAAAGCAACAGGTAACAAATTAATTACATATGGAGGTAGGGGTATACAAAACGGAAACATACTATTATGTTTTGGGTACTAACGCCCACCAGAGGGCTAAATGACAGACTGTCACAATTTGATATACAACAAACACGCATTTATACAACAAGCAGAAACCCCTTTAATATACACCCATTTAAAATCGACACCCACCGGAGGGTCAAATTTGTTACACACAAATGGTTGGTCTAATGTGGCCTTATATAAGAAATTGTAACGTGTTTAAACAGCCCTTCAATGTTAATTATTTGTATAAATTTAATTTTGCACAAATTGAGGTTGATTAACATGAAACTACAAGATCCATAATGCAAAAGCGCTATGTCACAGGATATCACGTAATATCTGTGTATGTACCTTTAATAAAAGTAACATGTGACATTGTGCTCTATACCCGTGATCAAGGTCTGAGGGCAGACCGAAACGTTGGGCTGTTGAGCTGCTTATGGATTGCATTTCACAATAACGTAAATGCAAATTGAACCTGTGAGTGCGAGTGGAAAACGGCTGGGCCCTGCCATATCCACTTCCCGCACCGTCATTAGAGCGCCTTTGTCTTGAACGGAGCCAAGCGAAGATATATATATATATATATATATATATATATATATATATATATATACACACACACATATATACATACAAACATACACACATATATACATACACACGCACACATATATACACACACATCTATATATATACACACACACATATATATACACACACATATATATATATATACACGCACACACACATATACATATATATACAACAACTCCTTTCTCCAGCAGTAATAAACCGGCACTCTGAGGGTCTTCACTCGATTTTATTGTTTTTTTAGTGATGGCATCTACGCGTTTCGGCTGCTACACGCAACCTTGTTCACGATAGTGAGCCTCATTTTCATGTGATTTAAATACACATTGATTTTATTGAAACAAATTGACATAGACCGAGGACAATCACCATTGTAAACTAAGGCAGTACATCTGATTAATACAAGCTCCATTTTGGAATAGCTTATTTTGCACATAATACTCAATTATTTCCAATACCAGTGCATGCTATCCTCATTAAAATACATTTAAACAGGACAGTCCCATATCACTTAATGAATCTAACAATGAGGAATATATTTAAAAAGGAAAGCTCCTTTTTACATAAAGTGCGTCAGTGCTTATTGTTCCTTAGCTGCTTCTTTACACTTAGAACTTTTAAGTGTATCTCAGTGTCCGCCTCCCTTACATAAAGTGCATGTGCTAACTTTACTTTTTTAATTTGTTATATATTTATTTCATATATATATATTTTTTTCTCATTTGTTAAAGTGCTAGTGCTCATTCAAATTTCCAATGTAAAGTGCTCTTAATAGTAAAGCCTATTGTCCTCCTCCAATATTACAAACAATTTTCATTAAAAATGGCTCTCTTGAATATGCAAACTCTACAGCAGTTATTAATACAGGCATGTGAACACATCCTCTTCCATATTTAATCCATTGAGCCCTTTGCTGTCTAGCTCAAGGATATAATACATTTCCAACTTTCGTAATTCTTTTTTCCTATTGCAACCCCTCCTTCTTCTAGGTATCTCTGCTATGCAGCTATACCGCATCAGAGAGAGATCACTCTGGACTTTCTCGAAGTGTCAGGCTACATGGTAAATGCGATCTTTATTAATTATAGCTCTTCTGTGCTGCTGGATACTTTTATGAGCTGGTAATGTGGTACTCCCTACATATGTTTTCTCGCAGAGGCATTTTAAAATGTATACCACAAAACTTGATTTGCAGGTGAGGCAAACTCTTATTTTCACAATTTTATTAAAAACTGTTTTGAAACTGAAGAGGTTCTCCCCATGCTGACAGGCTTTACATTTTAAACATTTTCTAAAGCCTTCTCTCTGCTGTTGCCAAGTCTGGTTTCCAGTATTCTCTTGGTATTCAATTTTAACAATATGATCTTTCAAGGATTTAGATTTCCTATACGTTATTTCAGGTTATTTCTTTGCATGAGGGCCTATTATGGGGTCTCCCCTGATAAGGTGCCAGTGCTTCTTTCAAATAAGTCTTACTTCTGTATGTTTGGTATTGTAAGTTGTTATAAATCTGTGAGTGTTAGTTCCTTCTCTACATTTTTTCTTTATTACTGTTTTGGGAGGTTCAAATAACACTAATTCTCTACCCAGTTTTTAGCTTTTTCTGTGGCCTTCTGTAACATTCTAGAGGGATAGTCTCTTTGGACAAATCGATTTATCATTTCCTTTTCCACATTATATATATATATCTTCAAGGACAGCTCCTCAGTAAACCAGGAAACTTGACTCAGGTAGTTTGCAATCAGGGCTGCTAGTGTTGCCTTTAAGCATGCGATGCTATCATTCATCAATGACTGCATTGCAAAAGACTGGGATAACCTATGTTTAATACTGGGCATGTTAAAAGGGGTTTGTCTGAGTCAGTGGGGCTCCCTGTTCAGTGAAGAATGCTGATGTTGGAAGGCTTACAGAGTGGTGTTTCTTCTGTTACTGACAATTTTGCCTGTTCACTATGATGTACTAAGTAGTGCATTCAATATTGCTCCTGGTGAGGTACATGTGTATGTACTTACCTATAGCTTGAGAATAACTGCAGTAGAGAACATTTATATATACCTACTTTGTCTGGTCATTTTTAGGTCGAGTCTAGCTCAGCGCGCATGCGCTGCTCGGCTCTGCCTTATGTAAGGGCTTTCAGAAATCCACCACACGCTCGCGCATGTGCTTGGCCTTTGCGTGCGTCTTTTTAACGAAGACAGCACGCAATTGGCCAAAGCCTCTTTTTGTCCCACCCATGTGCACCCCCACGGCCTAATGCTTGCGGTTAAGCGCAGCAGCAGCATATGTTTCCAATTATCGTGCCCAGACGCAGGCGCGATAATTGGAAACACATGCTGTTGCTCGCAACCGCGCGCGCGCATCAGCAGCTCCCGCATCTCAGGGGCGACATGTGTCTTAAATTATCAAGCTCTGGTGCTCGCTCTCGCGCGCACCATTCGCAAGGGTTTTTTAAGAATTTTTTTTTTTTACAGTGCTGGTCTATTTTAATTCGGAGCGCAGCGCCCGATTTAGGCTCACCGCGCTCTGTTTTTTTTTTTATATTTAGGGCGGGCTGGAATTTGTGGGGACTTCGGCCGCTGTCAGTTGCCTGAAATCTCTTCCGGGCTTGGATCTTTTGCTTTTTGAACTGTTGGGTATGGCAGTGGGTGGTGCCCGTGGTCAGGACTAGGTTTCGTGGGTAGTCTGGAGCCATGGCAGTCTCTCGTATGGAAGTGTTCGGGCTACCGGCGGATGAGGTAATGTCTTATTTTAAGTGCGCAGCGCCTGGGGGAGGCTGGGGTGTAGCGGAACCCTGAGGAATATATGTCAGGAGACCGGGATATGCTGAGGGGTGGTGGGAGTTGTGGTGTTTAAAGATGTCTAGTGTGTGGCTTCCTAGAAGGCTGTGGCTTCCTAGAACGAAGGCTGTCACTTCCTAGAAGGCTGTTGCTTCAAAAGCACAGCTCCACCGAACCCTGCTCCCACTACTGGCAGTAGCGATGGCATAGAGAGGACGGGCGTTACAGCCTCTGAAATAGCCTATACCAAACCTATAATCTCTGTTAAATTTGAAGTTTACTTGTCCTGATTTTCACCATTTCATTTCCAAAGTTAGGGCCCCCAGCTCCCTGGCACACGTACCAGCCGAATGGGGACAAGACAGTCAGGCCAGGGGTTCTGTTGTATCAATGCAGACGCTGTTAGCTGATATTTTCGGATTGTATATGCGGCCGGTGTTTGGTCACTCCTGAGTGCAGGCTTGGTCTCGGGTGCCTGTAAAAGAGCCGCCGCATTTTTTATGCACCTGCCATTGTCAGGGTGCTCAGGTTACTGCCTATTATGAAATGTTTATTTTTGAACTGCGGCCATGCACTGCACACACGGGAAAAATCTGCATGTTTTAATGGTTTTACAGTTGTGTTTGTCTTGGGGAGAGTGACGTTGAGTTTTTTTTAAATTGCAGGAAGACTGCTTCAGAGGACAGCGTATCTGTTACAATAAAGATGAAGACTCCAGTACAGGTGATAACAGTATTCTTTTAACAGCTCTCCCACAATTGTGTGTGTTTCAGTAACTTGGCACTGGTTGAATATTGGCCTGTGATCTTGGCCATGTCCTTCCAGCACTTCATGGGTTATTCAACAAACCAAGCCGGCCCATGTGTACAAGTGCGCTTGAAAGAAACGAAGAAATAAATAGGCCCAACCGCTCCTCAATTACTTAAACTCTGCCATAATCACATGGGACAAAGTCCAGCAATCGCTGCAGATGACGTAGGAGTTTTTCACATATATAACCTCTTGTAAATTCAGGGTTACATGTGCGCAAAGAAAAACGATGTATAGCTGAGATTCTAGCAGGAAACTTTAGAGTGCCTTCTCTTAATAAAGGGCCGTTTCACTGCTGTCAGGGGTGCAGCAGAATATTATCGCCAATTACTCATTTAGACCATCCCCCATTACTACACCCCATACCGAGCTTCGGTTGTAACACTATTTGATGTTATGATAGCCACGTAGACCCCTTTAGGCAGATGTCGGCTTTTCATCAACAGCTCATTGCATGCTGGGCGTTGTCAACCCATATTTACAACATCAACTACAGGTCCCAGAATGCAACGGCCCTTAGCTAAACAGGCATTGACATAGCCAATAGGTCTCGCCTTTGGGACCTTATAAGTGTTTAGCCATGCAACAGTTGATGTTGTTGCACCAAGGATATTGTGCTGGATAACTAAACACTTATAACATACCAAAGGCGAGACCTATTGGCTATGCCAATGCTTGTTGAATATTACAATGGTGACAAGGCTAACAAAGTATTTTTAGGACAATTAAGCACTAAGCAGGTAGTGTCCCACCAGTGCTATCAAGAGTAGGAGCACAGAAGAAGAGAGGAAGGAAAAGATAGCCATAATCACTGTCTGCCCTCAAACGCCAACTGGCTTACACATGCTGCTGCTGCTGGACAAGTGAGCAGTGTGCAGGGAATGCTGGAACCATGCTGGCATAAAGGAATTTTGGGCCGGAGGCTATAAACATTGTTGGTTTTGCTACAGACTTTCTAAAGACTGGTTTATTCACTAATGATGATATACCATGCTGGTGAGCTATAGTCCTACAAGCATGAATTTTAAAGCCCTGTGTGTACAAGTGGATGTGAGGGCTGACTGTAGTGGGACTAAGGTTGAAGGTATCTAATCACTGAGGAGTAATGGGTCAGAAATGTTGTGTGTCGATAGGGGCATTTAAGTTTATATACAAACGTATATTAAGACTATATTATTGCCCTGTTACCTACTTCCTCCTAGGGTTGTTTTCTCTCCCAGTGATCTAAGCGTTCCTGATGTAAAGGTCTGCCCTTCTACCAATCTCAGTTTGCAAAGTCTGTTTGTTTTTTCTTGGCAATTCATGGAGAATTGAGAGAACAAGGTGTGAGTGGGTGAGGTTTCCAATGCCCCATGGGGGCACAAACACAACTGTGCCACTGTTTCTCCTCATGTAGCATCTATCAGAGAACTGCCACCCTAAAGGGAAAGCCATGTGCTGCATTGTAGGCGCTAGTTGATACTTGCAGGGTGTGGGATTAGACTTTGTTGCTCAGGGTGCAGAAGTTTATGGACGTCAAGAAAGGACGGGTGGTTTTTGAATGTCAAGTTTTATTTCTGAGGTTTAAGGTCATTTTTGTGAGGCAAATAAGGATGTGACACACATAAGAACAGAGATGTGATTATTTTCTTTCAAAGCCTTCCATGAGAATAGAGGGTACACATAAGGAGCAAATAGTAAAATGAAACAAGCACTGTCAATGGACAATAGGTCTGGCTTTTTTAAAGAGAAAAATGCTTACAATATTGAGTGGTGAATGTGAAATGTTAAGTAGTAGATGAATAACTGAACGAGTAAATGGGTGCATGAATGGGTGGATAAGTGAGTGAGTGCATTTATGATTTGGTGAATGGAAGAATGAATGAATCGGTGAATGTAGGCATGAATGGATGGCTGGATGGATATATGTATTAGGGATGAATGGGTATTGCATGGATGGGTGAATGGCTATGGCCAGGTGAAAGCACACGGCTGACCACAGCCATTCATTCATCAGTCCATCCATCTATCATCACACTGATTGACACACTCACATGCCCCCAGTAGTCAGTGTTTCACCAATTCATGCAACTCCACACAAATCCATTGATTAAACCACTGGGACATTCTCCAACAAAGCCAGACTTATTCCTTTTGCCAATGCTTCATTTTTAACTCATGACGTTTATGACAAAAGCTCTGACGTTCCAGGATTAAAAAGGACATTTACTACCATGTGTCAGGAATAATAGCCATAGACCTGTAAAGACAACTAAATCAGGACAATTTTCATTGTTGTACACTAGAGCACTATTGCTAAAGTATATTTCATAATTATCTATGGACGCAATTATGAATGATGACTGATGAAATGTAGAATAGCAATAGTGCTCTAGTGTATTCTGTGAATCATAAAGGTATAGATGCCAACAGCAATAGAGTCAAATGAGAATACAGTGTTTGGGAATGATTCATGGGGGAGCAATCATATACCTTAAAATGGGTCTTTTTGCTTCACTGGTTTTAACATTACCCTTCATCTGAATCATATGTAACCTCCTCCCAGTCCTGATGATGATGGTCCTGATATTCAACTTAAAGAGAGCTGAAAAGTCAACATATTAGATCATTAAAGGAGTTCATCAAGTGGTATGAATACCTCCCAGGGTGTTCATGGAACCTCTCTTATGTCACATCAACAAGATATCCCCCTTGTTGTGTTTTATAATGTTAATGTCAAGGCCTACTTTTGTGTTGAGCCTTTTCTATATAAGGGTTGATATTCTGGTGGAGTTTAGATGTACGTATGTATGTTATATCGTAGTATGAATTACATATTCATTCGTATACAATAAATAGAAACATTTTGCAATTGGTATTCAGCGCCCTCTTTTTTCTTCTTTTTCATCCTTATTTTCTTCTTTTTCATCCCTTATTATTTGTATTTATGTTCTGTTGGGACCTTTAACTTTTTTCTATTAGCACATTAATGTACATATATATTATTCATTTCTGGCATGAGTCACCCTTTCAGCATTGTTGCAACCTGTTTCTAGCCTGCAGGTCAGAGGTTCGAATGCCAGGCAAGGATTAGCCTTTCACTAATCTAATGTCAATATCTTTATAATGCACCACTCTGTGACAGTGAGGTGAGGTGAAAACTATTATTTCGCTACATTCCCATTATTTAACCCCTTTGGTGCTCATGACGAGCTGGACTCGTCATGGCACACAGTGGGCATGTGCTCATGACGGGTCCAGCTCGTCATGGCACCCACCCACGGAGGAAGCGCTGGCGCTCCCCTCGTGGGACGCCGATCGGGGAATTTTTACCGGGGAAGACAGGGGAAGCCCTTCCCCTGCCACACCCGCCCCCCCGTACACGTCATCCATGACATCAGCGCGCGAGGCGCGCTGACGTCATTGGAGGTTTCCCTTTCTTCCCCGATGCGCAGGAAGCCATTTGCTTTCAGCGTGTCGTGGAAGAAAGAGGTGAGTTTTGGCTCTGGGGAGGGCGGGATTCAAACAAAAGAGGCATTGGGGGAAAGGAAAGGGTTTTCCTTTGCCCCGATGCCTCTTTTGTGATTCCTGCTGCACGCAGCAGGAATGCCCACTAGACCCAGGGATTTTTTTGTGTTTGTTTAAAGGGCAAATTAGTTTTGTTGTTTGGGGGGAGCGGCCCCTTAGGCAAGGGTCGCTTCCCTTATGGGGGTAATTATTTTGGCATTGTCTGCCCCCCTGGGGGGGGGGGGGGGACCGATTTTGCAATTTTTTAAAAAAAACGGACCACTGGACCACCAGGGAGTATTTTGTGGGGAGCGACCCCTTGGGCAAGGGTCACTCCCCTTTGGGGGCTATGTTTTTGGCTGTCTGCCCCCATGGGGGGCAGATTTCGCCTTTTATTAATCTAGGGCCCACTAGACCGCCAGGGATTTATTTGTGGAGAGTGACCCCTTGGGCAAGGGTCGCTCTCCTTTGAGGGCAATATTTGTAGCTGGGTCTGCCCCCCAGGGGGGGCAGAGGGCAGATTGCCATGTTTTTTTTAAAATTAGGCCCACTAGACCGCAAGGGATTTGTTTGTGGGGAGTGGCCCCTTGGGCAAGGGTTTCTCCCCTTTGGGGAGCATTAATTTGGCAGTTTCTGCCACCCTGAGGGGCAGATCGGCTGATTTGTTTTTTTGTAGGGCTACTAGGCCACCAGGGTTTTTTTTTAATGTTGGGGAGCGGCCCCTTGGACAAGGGTCGCTCCCCTTTATGGGAGGATGATTGTGGCCATTTCTGCCCTCTTTGGGTGGCAGAATAGCAGTATGTTTTTAGGCCCATCTGCCCCCAAGGGGGGCAGTAGCCACTAGATACCAGGGTTTTTTTTATTTTTGTGTTGGGGAGTGGCCTCAAGGGCAAGGGTTGCTCCCCTTTTACAGGGGTGAATATTTTATTTATACTCTTAGGCCCACCTACCCCTTAGCTTGGCTGGTGGATTGTGTGTGGACTAGTGCATTGTTTGCATATGTGATTGTAATGTTTTTTTCTCCTTTTTATTCTAGTGTAAAGCTTTTGATTCCTGTTTGCGGTTTGGACAGTGGTTGTTCTGCAGTTTTGCGTAGTTGAATTGTTTTGGTAAGAAAAACATTTTTGTTGTATTTACTCCAAATGAGTATTATTGTCATGTATGAATGATTTTGTTTGTAAGTGGTGTCATAATGGCAGCATCTTTAGTTAGTGTTTTGAGCATGACATTCTTTGCAATGTGTTTTGCATTGTCTTATGTGTAATTTTCTTTTCTCTTTTTTTTTTTAGTGGGATATTGTTGAGCCATACTGTGTCTGTGCAGAATAGGTGGTGGTGAGTTTAGCTGCTTTTGGCAAGTGAGTGGTATCGTTTTGGAGTATGCAGGTATTTCTGATAAAGGTGCATTTTGTTTATTACTTATTTTACAAAGTGTTTGACTTGTTTGACAAGTTACCTTTATTAGTAAGCATTATGGCTAGCCGTAGAATGACTGCTCAGCAGGTGGTTGGTATGCTTCTTGAATCTTCCTCTGAGCAGGATTATGAGACTGACAGTGCGTCTGAGGGAGAGGAGGGAGGGGAAGATTCAGGCAGTGAGTTTTCTCTCCACATGGAATCATCGGATGATGAAGATACTCTCAGTGCAGATGAAGCTACTCTTGGTGTGGATGAGGCTCCTCTCAGTGCAGATGAAGTACCTGTTTTAGAGGAGGATACTGCTGTGCCGATGGTGCAACAGGCATCTGGATTGCAGCTTGAGGCTGCTAGGCTTACTACTGGAAGTGCTGGACTCTGGGTTGATCCAAATATGGTGCAGCCGGTGTTGCCTGCCTTTAGTGGTGATGCAGGGTGTAGAGTGGATTGTGAACATTTTTTGCCTATACAGTTTTTTCAGTTGTTTATGGATGATGTATTTTTGGGTGAGATTGTTGAGCAGACTAATTTGTATGCTGAACAGTTTTTTAGGGACAACAGTGACAAACGTAGACCCCACTCTAGAGCTACCCGGTAGACTCCCACAAATCTGGAAGAGATGAAGAAGTTTTGGGGTTTTACTTTATTGATGGGTTTGATAAGGAAGCCGTCCATGGCTTCATATTGGTCTACCAGTCCATTGATGGCAACGGCCATATTTCCTGCAGTTATGACTCGTGATCGGTATTTACTTTTGCTACGGATGCTGCATTTTGTTGATAATTCTTTGGCGTTACCACGAGATCACCCTGACTGTGACCGTCTTTTTAAGATTCGGCCTGTTCTTGATCACTTTGTAGATCGATTTTCAGAGATCTATACTCCAGGGAAAGAAATATCTATTGATGAGTCTTTGGTCCTGTTCAAGGGCCGTTTGGTTTTTAGGCAATACATTACTAGCAAGAGGGCACGTTATGGAATTAAGCTGTGTATGTTGTCTGAGAGAAGGACAGGATATGTTTTTAATTTCCGTGTGTACACTGGTAGGGATTCCACTATTGACCCCCCTGGTTGTCTGTCCACTTTTGGAGTTTCAAAGAAATTGTGTGGGATCTTGCTAGGGGACTGTTTAACAGAGGCCACCATTTGTACCTTGATAACTTCTACACTGCTGTGCAATTGTTTAAGGAATTGTTCAAAGTGGAAACTTTTGCTTGTGGCACAATCCGCTCTAACTGTAAAGGTTATCCAAAAGAGCTTGTTTGCAAAAAACTTCAGAGGGGACAGTGCAGTTCCTTGCGTAGTGATGAACTACTAGCTGTGAAATTTGTGGACAGGAGGGATGTGTACATGCTGACTAACATTCATGATGAGAGTACTTCACCTGTGGCTGTTTGGGGTCAGATTGCTGAAGTGCGAAAACCTGTGTGCATTTTAGACTACAATAAGCACATGGGTGGTGTTGATAGAGTAGATCAGAGGTTGGAACCTTACACTGCTATTCTAAAACTTACGTTTGGTATAAGAAGTTGGTCATCCATCTCTTCAATTAAGCAACTTTCAATGCTTTTGTTGTGTTCAAAGAGTGTTCTCCTGCGCCAAAGTTGACTTTTGTTCAGATTCAGCAGTCTGTGAGAGGCAGCTTTGTTGTTGTGGAACAGACAAGTGTTCCTAGAATTGGAGTGGTGGAGGATGTGGCTCGATTGAAAGATCGCCACTTTCCTGATTACATTCGTCCAACATCCTCAAAAGACTTACCCACTAGGAGATGTAGAGTCTGTTGGCGAAGAGGTAGGCGAAAGGAGACTCATATGTACTGCCCGAGTATCCTTCTAACCCTGGGCTGTATGTGCCTGCTTGTTTTAGAGCGTACCACACACAAAATAATTTTTGGGAGCATCCATGAGTGCTAAAGTGAACTGCCTGGTCTCTATTGTTTACCATTTCTTTTCTGTTTCAAGGTTGGCATTAATGCAATGTATTTAGTTTCAGATTTTGTGTTAGTAGATTTGTATCTATTTGCAATTTGTTTGTGTTTTCTTTTTCGTATAAAAAAATACTAAATTTGATGGCGGTGTGTGTAGGCTGGTGCTTGGCTGGTGGTGTGCATGGACTGGCGCTTGGCTGGAGGTGTGCGTGGACTGGTGCATGGCTGGCGGTGTGTGTGGATTGGCGCTTGGCTGGTGGTGTGCGTGGATTGGCACTTGGCTGGCGTTGTGCACGGACTGGCGCTTTAACTGGTGGTGTGCGTGGACTGGCGCTTGGCTGGTGGTGTGCGTGGACTGGCGCTTGGCTGGCGGTGAGCATGGACCGGCGCTTGGCTGGCAGTGTGCGTGGACTGGCGCTTGGCTGGCGGTGTGCGTGGACTGGCGCTTGGCTGGCGGTGTGCGTGGATTGGCGCTCGTCTGGCGGTGTGCGCGGATTGGTGCTTGGCTGGCGGTGTGCGAGGACTGGTGCTTGGCTGGCGCTGTGCGTGGACTGGCGCTCGGCTGGCGGTGTGTGACTAGTGACTTGCTGCCAATCACTACACATACTGTTAGCTGAGCGCCACTCCACGCAATCCATCAGCTTGTGTGGTTTCTGCGTCACGAATGTGGGCGTGTGAAAGTGATGGGCCCTTGAATGGCGCAGTCTGCTGGTGTGAGTGTTGTAATGTGAGGGGCCCGCGGCTGGCAGTGTGAATGGTTGTGTATGTGTCACACGTATGAAAGGTGTATGAATGGCCTGTTAAGAGGTTGGTGCCTTGTCGTGGCTTTACAGCTCATGAGCTGAGTCAATGGTTCAGTGTCCTGTCCTTTCAATTATTAACAGTGCACTTCATTTTCGTGAAGTCACTTGCTAATACAATTGTATATACTGAACCATCACTCACCCTCATGCCAAATCCAACCAGTATGTGGGTGTGCTTGAGGATTAAATGGCTGTGCAGTAGTATTTGTCTTTTTTGTCTTTCTGAAGCAGGGTGTACCTTGTTCCTTTTTGTGAATGTTGTAATGTGTTGGTTTCGTGCCTGGTGGTGTGAATGGTCTTGTGTGTATCACGTATGGAAGGTGTGTGAATGGCCTGTAAAGCGGTTGGTGCCTTGCCGTGGCTTTACAGCTCACGAGCTGTGAGTCACTGGTTCAGTTTTTAGTCCATTTAATTATTGACAGTGCATTTCATTTTTGTGAACTCTCTTGTTAATAAAATTTTATATACTGAACCATCACTCGCCCTCGTGCCAAATCCAACCAGTATGTGTGTGTGTGTTTGAGGAATAGATGGGTGTGCAGGAATCTCTGTCTTTTTAGTCTCTCTGCCAAGGTGTACATTCCATCTAAGTAAAACCTACCAACTGTAGATATTGCCGTAAACCCACGAGAGTACAAGGTGATGTCTCTCTTGTGAATCCCAACAAGTTATTTTATCCACAATGTCCTGCAAACCTCAAAATGTCTGTCACATTTTCCTTGCAATATTGTGCCAAAATGTTCACGCTGCAGAAATAAATAACTAATTATCTCAAAACAACCTGGTTTTGCAAGGGGGGGGGGTCACCTGGGTTTTTGGCCCCATGCTCGGCGGCCATCCAGGGAAACCTACCAAACCCACACATTTCTGAAAACTAGACACCCGGGGGCTTCCTGGGAGGTATGGCTTGCGTGGATCCCCCCATCGTTTCCCTACCCAGAATCCCCTGCAAACCTCAATTTTAGCTGAAAAAATCACACATTGTTGTGTGGGAAAGTTGTGGCATCATCGGGCTGTCGCGGGTACTTGGGCCTCCCACAAAGTGAGGCACCATTTTTATCGGGAGACCCGGGGGAACACTGGGTGGTAGGAAATTTGTGTCAGCCCGGTGATGCCACAACTTTCCCAAACAAAAATGTGTGAAAAAAGTGATTTTTTTCAGCAAAAATTGAGGCTTGCAGGGGATTCTGGGTAAGGAAACGTTGGGTGCTCCACGCAAGCCATACCTCCCTGGAATCCCCTGGGTGTCTAGTTTTCAGAAATGTGTGGGTTTGGTAGGTTTCCCTAGATGGCCGCCGAGCACGAGGCCAAAAACCCAGGTGACCCCCCCCCCCTTGCAAAACCAGGTCGTTTTGAGATAGGCAATTTTGATGGCACCTCACTACGTTTTGGGCCCTTGCCTGTCGCAGGTACTTGGGCCTCCCACACAAGTGAGGCACCGTTTTCATCGGGAGACCCGGGGGAAGGCTGGGTTGTAGGAAATTTGTGTCAGCCCGGTGATGCCACAACTTTCCCACACAAAAATGTGTGAAAAAAGTTATTTTTGCAGCTAAAATTGAGGTTTGCAGGGGATTCTGGGTAAGGAAACGTTGGGGGATCCACGCAAGCCATACCTCCCTTGAATCCCTTGGGGGTCTAGTTATCAGAAATGTGTGGGTTTGGTAGGTTTCCCTAGGTGTCGGCATAGCTAGGGATCAAAAACTACAGTTAGGCACTTTGCCAAAAAGCGGTCATTTTTCACTGCGAAACTGAGGTGTGTCCACGTTGCGTTTTGCGCCGTTTCCTGTCGCGGGCACTAGCCCGACCCACACAAGTGAGGTACCATTTTTCTCGGAAGACTTTGGGGGACGTGGGGTGGGTGGAAATTTGTGGAGCCACGCAGATTCCAGAACTTTCCAACACAGAAATGTGGGGAATTTTTTTTTTTTTGACAATCTTTTAGGTTTGCAAGGGATTTTGGGTAACAGAACCTGGCGGGAGGCAGTCAAGTCACCCCATCCTGGATTCCCCTGGGTGTCTAGTTTTCAAAAATGTATAGGTTTGCTAGGTTTCCCTAGGTGCCCGCAGAGCTATGGTTCAAAAACTACAGCTAGGCACTTTGCCAAAAAAGGGTAATTTTTCACTGCAAAATTGAGGTGTGTCCACGTTGCGTTTTGCGCCGTTTCCTGTCGCGGGCACTAGGCCGACCCACACAAGTGAGGTACCATTTTTCTCTGAAGACTTAGGGGAACGCGGGGTGCGTGGAAATGTGTGGATCCATGCAGATTCCAGAACTTTCCACCACAGAAATGTGGGGAAAATGTGTTTTTTTTGGACAATTTTTAGGTTTGCAAGGGATTCTGGGTAACATAACCTGGTGGGAGGCAGTCAAGTCACCCAATCCTGGATTCCCCTGGGTATCTAGTTTTCAAAAATGTGTAGGTTTGCTAGGTTTCTCTAGGTGCCGGCAGAGCTAGGGTTCAAAAACTACAGCTCGGCACTTTGAAAAAAAGGGTAATTTTTCATTGTGAAAATGTGGTGTGTTCACGTTGGGTTTTGAGCCATTTCCTGTCGTGGGCACTATGCCTACCCACACAAGTGAGGTACCATTTTTATCGGGAGACTTAGGGTAATTCAGATATGTAAAGCAACTGTTATTACCTATTGACTTTCGATGCATTTCTGCCTTCCAAATGAAAGACATTGTGTAAAAAAGAAGTCATTTTGAAAAATGACCGATAATTCTCATGCTAGTATGAGTATTCCCAATTTCGAAAATGTGCAAATATCTACTGTTTCTAAACTCTATAATTTGTTCCCATTTCAGAAATACATGGGTGTCTTTCATACCTATTTTTCCATGTATACATTTTCCCACAATAATTGCTATATACCCGGTACATAATAAAAATCCATTGCAAATTGCTGCTCAGTTTTTTACTCTGGGTTCGTCAGGTTCTTGGTGAACTTACAAGTCCTACATATCCCCACAACCAGAAAGGTCCAGTGGATGTAACGGTATATTGCTTTCAAAGAGCTGTCATAATTAGAATAAGTTACAGGTGAAAACATTGAAACAAAAGGCTGTTTTTTTAAAACTAATTTTCAATTTTTCCTATTTTTAACTGTTAGTTTTTATAAAGAAACCTTGAAGGATCTACACAAATGACCGCTTGCTGAATTCAGAATTTTGCCTACTTTTCTAAAATGTATAGCTGTCCAGGATCCATTATTGCTTTCATACCCATTTCTACCATTAACTGGAAGGAGGTTGAAAGCACAAAAAATAGCAAAAATAGGCTATGTCCCAGAAAAATGCCAAAACTGTGTAAAAAACGTTTTCTGACAAAAGTCTGTCATTCCCTAAAAGCTGGGAAAATGGTGATTTCAGCCCCACAAACCCTTTTTTGATACCATTTGCAGGGAAAAACCAAGACGCTTTCATTTGCAGCCCCTTTTTCCCATTTTCCCCCGCAAAAAACTAAATTTAGCTGTATTTTGGCTAATTTCTGGGACCCCTCCAGGAGAATCCACAAACCCAGGGTACCTTTAAAATCCCCATGATGTTGGAAGAAAAGGACGCAAATTTGGCGTGGATACCTTATGTGGTCAAAAAGTTACAGGGGCCTAAGCGCGCACTACCCCAAATAGCCAAAAAAAGGCTTAACACAGGGGAGGAAAAGGCCTAGAAGCGAAGGGGTTAAACAAATGCAAACTTACAGTGTAAAAGTTTTGATGAAACCATGGAAACTTGATGCGCGTGGCTCTACCGAAGAAGCAGATCTAAATTTGAAATGGAATATAAAAGGCACAATGAGAAAAAAACATGTTAGGTTTTATGAGTATTCATCAACTGAGTCTAAACAAAGGCCCAAAATGCATGCTTACAACCAGCGGGGCTGAATACTTAAATAAATGGACTATTACCAGCCCAGTCAAAATATATGACAAGCTCAGATTTGATAAAATATCAATTTACTGCAAAAGCAGAACAAAAGAATATACAAAATCAATATGTACATGAGCACCTGTGACACTTGTATGCAAATGAAACCATGCACAAATATCAACCACCTACACTGCCAGAGACTCTGGCTTTGGGGTAAAGAATGGAGTACCAGCAAGACACATGTTTGCACATATCATTCACCAAGATGTAATCGAATTTGCATGTGTTGCAGATCCATGCTCCTACATATCCTTGGGTGGCCCGTCCGGCGTTTTGTCAGACTTCTTTGAGGCCTTTCAAGGCGGTCTTACTTTCGCCCCAATAAAGTTTCTGCAACTTTTCCTATTGTAGAATGACTCATCCCTTGAATATGGAACATCAGTTGAAGCCTTCAAAAGCTTCCTGAAGTCATTCATTTAAGGTTTGGCAGAGGATTTCCTACAGATTTATAATAGAGGCTTGAGAGGTCAGGAGAAGGATGATGGTGCTGGTGTCACTCACTATATGGTCCAAAGAAAGCTGCCTGAGAGGGAGCGGTGAGAGCACAGGGGTCTCCATCCAAGAGCCAAAGGAAGGCACCACAGATCAAGGGAAAAATGTGAGAACTGAGGGAACCTCTGATTGGCTGATGTGTTGTTTTTAGGGTGAACATGTAAATAAAGGGCCTTTTTGCCTTGTTTGAGGATCACTGCTATTTGAAGGCTACCAAGTGGTTCTCAGCTTGACGGCAGAGAAAGATTACAGTGTGTGAATCCATGAAAGAGCCAATGCTGAAGAAAATTAATGTTTCACCATCAAAATTGCTGTCTCTGCGACGGGAGGAGTCAATTTGTGGAGAAAGTAAAACCTCAATGCTACTACTGCCTGTGCTGAAAAGTGGAATGACCACCAGAAAATGGAAGCACTGAAATTACATGCCGAAGGTGGAATTACATTTGCAGTTCCCACTTATATTGTCTTGCAAACATGTTGGGCAGTCTTTCCCAGCAATACAAATGTGATCATAGTGGTTAATAATTGGATTCAAACATTTCAAAATATTTGCAAATATAAAGTTTTGTAAATGTCTGAACTTTAATAATTAGGTGTCTCCAGATCTTTCTTTTTGAGATAAGTTGACTTGGACTAATGTTAGTGCCATTGGGAAAGTGGGGCATTTATGGAAAGGGGCAACAGACACGGTCTACACTTTAATGAACCTAGCAGGAACAGAAAATATGGATTTCTTGGGGAAAATCAATTTTGGGAAATTTGGATCAACGACATATGAACCTGGAAGAAAACAAGTGTGTCATAAGTGTGAGAGTTTCATTTTATATCCTCAACAGTAATGTTGATTTTCAAAACAGGAGTTTGATGATACTGTAAACAACGTGTGGAGAGTGCAGAAGCTATTGATTTTCAGAAGATGAATGCAGCATTTGAGTGTGACAAATAAGGCATTGGTGTGGCTAGCCCGGATCACGCTTCATCTCTATATGTGATGAGGTGGCCCCAAGTGGGGCTGATTTGGGTATCCCAGGGTACCTCTCCTTGATTATAAAAGTCTGCTTCAATCGTAAATGCCCCAACTATGTAGGAGGATTGAGGTGACAAACAAAGTAGGGGAACGAAAAAGCCTTATGTATAAAAACAATATGCATGTATCCACTAAGCCTACTTCAACTCTATGTCAGGACTGGAGGCGAGGATTATGCCTTCTTTCATCACTTTATTACATAGCAGCGAAGGGTATAACAAGAGACTACATTTCCCATGAACATAAGGGAAAGGGTAGTCCAACAAAAAATACATGGTAACAACCAATCATCTCACAGGAGACCAATGTCCAACAGGGGCCAGCCAGCCCAACATAGTCCATCAACAGTATCCTCTCTTCCTCTTTCTTCGCTGCTACGCAGCAAGATAAGTACTCTTCAGTTCTCTGATTCTGTTTAGTACTTGTATAGATTGTTAGAGCGTGTCAGTAATTTTCTGATGGTTTCTGTGGCGCGCACGCTGCTTTTGCGATTAGGTGGTTAACTGCTATGTGGTCGTTAGCACTGTTTTCAGGCTGATTCATGTGGTGAAAGTTAGCGACTTGCTTTGTGAAGTCGCGCGGCGCTACTGGTTAAACTTCCTTCTGTTTTTCACCTCACGCGGTTCACCGCGTTTACTTCAAAAAAGTGTTTCTCTGTTTACCTTGTGTTTTCTCTCACGTGGTCCTCCGCGTTTTCTTCAGAGCGTCTCCCTGCGTGTGGGCTGCGCAGCGGGGACAGAGCCGCAGGTATGGGTTTCCGTCCCTACGCGGCTCCGTGCTGTTCTTGCTCCCAGGTCCTCCCGCCGTCAGAGGGCGCAGGAGTCTGTTCAGACACGACGCAACGTTTGATCTCTCTTCAGAGAGTTTCAAACGTCGCGCGCGCACTGTACAGGAGCTGCTGGTCTGAGGGTGAACACCTGCAACGGTTGTAGGCAGTGGGGGCTTTTATAAAAGTCGCGCTGTTGCTTATTTGCTTCACGCTCGGTCCCCAAGCCCAGTAGTTCAAGGGGGCAGAGCCTGTATGTTTATTTGAACGCCTCAGAGGTCTGGTATCGAGGTTGGCACTTCGTGCAAGGGACTTACCCAGACCAGCTTTCCCTGTGACAAGGGAGTTTTTTCTTATAATCCATTGGCCAGCATTAGTCCGTCGGGCTCGAACCCGGTCTACTGCGGTTCCTTCTGCGCAAACAAGAACTACAGGCTGAGACCCAGCCATAATTAAGACTTTTCCCTGTTGAACTTATTAGGAAAACCCCTACTGTTGCACTACTGGTGCACCTTCTCCTCATGGAATATTACGAGGATTATCAAGAGGAGGAAGACCACCTCGCCGACATGCCCTGGGGGGACGCCTTTTATGAGGCTATGGATACCTCAATCTACAGGGCGGTAGATCAAGCCATCTCTCCGTTAGAGGATAGGCTCTCCAACCAGATTCAGCAGGCATTTGCCCAACTCACTCAGCAACTGTGTTCCACCCCCCAGTCTCCAGCTGCTCCTCCTCCTGACCCTCTGGGTCCTCCGCCGCCCAAGCGCTCCTGCGAGGCTATTGTGGATGGCGACGCGTTCGATCCCCTTAGATAGGTCTTCCTGGGTAGTCGTCCGGCAGTTCCCGCCGGAGTTCCCCTCGCCAAGGTGCCAGTGCTTTCCCCAGGGGACCAGATTCCCCCTTCTGCTGATCCAGCTTCTCAATCTCTCCCTAGCACTTCCCAGACTCCCCCGAGCACCTCAGACATGCTAGATCCTAATGATATCATCCATCCAAGGTCCTCAGAGTGGACACCAGCGGAGAAAGTGGCTTCTTATGTGGCCGCCCATATCAGACGTCCCCTGGAAAAGGAAGCTCGCAACTGCCTTCGGGTGGAGTGCACCCGTCCCATCTTGGAGGGTGAGGTCTCTCTTGCACCTGAGAAAGATCCCCGGATGGGCACCTTCCTCCAAACGTTTATCAGGGACCCCAAGAAGGGGATAGATAGGTTCTGGAGGGCGTGCCAGGATAAACTCCTGGACGCCCTCGGCCCAATTACAAAGATATTAGATATGGCGGAAGAGGCGAAGGAATCAGGTTCCATTATTTCTCCTGAAACCTTATCTGGATGGGCACAGAGAGTTGTTATTTTCATGGGCAATGCTAATTGTGCCCTTTCCACCGAGCGGCGTCGGTCCCTTCTTATTAAAATTGACCATAAGTTAGGCGACCTGGCAGATTCAGAAGCGGGGAGCTATTGCCCAAGGTGGTCTGTTAGGCGAGCCCTTTGTGAAGGAGCTCGGTAAGTTTGTCAATACCTTCACGTCGCTGGACTGAGCCCAGTCTACAATTAAAAAGGTGTTTCCCCGTCTTCTTCGCGGGGCCGGCCAAGGAAGGGGCCGCTCGGCCGGCCGGTCGCCAGCAACGCCAGACCAATCGAGGAGGCTCCGGACAGTACCAAGACCAATCCAGGTTCGGCAACTTTTACCCCACCCGTGGACGGCGGGGAAAAGGGAAAGGATTCCGAGGAGGAACGAGAACCTCTAGACCAGGTGGGACTTCTCCCTTCTTCTCAACAAGACATAGGGGGGCGGTTGGCAGGCTACTTCCAAACTCGGTTGACCATCACTCACGATGCCTGGGTTCTGCAAACGGTGAGGGGGTGCCACATAGAGTTCCAGGGGAACCCGGTACATGGAGCACCTCCCCATCCTATTCAGTTTTCCGCACAGGATACCCTCTTGGTAGACGAGGAAGTGTCTTCTCTACTCAAGAAAGGCGCTATCACCCTTACTACTCCACACCCCAGGGGCTTCTTAAGCAATATCTTTCTGGTTGACAAGACCGATAGCGGCAAGAGACCTGTGATAAACTTGAGCGAGTTCAACCAGTGGTTGGTTTACCGTCACTTCAAGGTGGAGGGAATCCATGTCCTCAGGGACGTTCTCCGTCCCTTGGATTGGATGGTCCGGCTGGACCTCAAGGACGCCTATCTGGTGGTTCCGATTTTCCCGCCACACCGCCGGTTTCTCCAATTCATCTGGGGTCGCCGCACGTACAAGTTCACGTCACTCCCTTTCGGTCTCTCTTCCGCTCCTTGGTGTTTCACTAAGGTTCTCAGACCGGTTGTGGAGTGCTTACAGTCCAGGGAAGTCAGAATGATTGAGTACCTGGACGACCTACTCTTGATGGCGGCTTGCCCCCGTCGCCTGACACAACATCTTCAGATGGCGGTGTCCCTTCTTCAAAGCCTCAGGTTTGTCATAAACGAGAAGAAATCTCTTTTGCAACCTTCCCAGAGCATTACATTCTTAGGGTTCATCATAGACTCCACGTCATCCACTCTCAGTCTTACGGGCAGGAAGGTCTCCAAGATCCGGCACGAGTTGCGTCGCGTTCTCACCAAGCAACAGTTTTGTCTCCGCCAGTTGGCACGGGTCGTGGGTCTCCTGTCTGCCTCGATACAAGCCATCTTCCCAGGCTTCCAATGCAGCATCGTGTTGCGTTTAAGGCCTTATGTTTGGTCCATAAAGCTTTTTATGGAGGAGGTGCCAGGGCTATGCGTATATTGTTTAGACCCTATGTTCCGGCCCGACCACTGCGATCGGGTACCCTGAATCTTCTTTGCCTGGATAGGATCAGGAAGGCAAGATGGGGTGGTAGAGCGTTCTCACACCGTGCGGCTCTATTATGGAACTCGTTGCCTGTAGCCATGCGTCTACAACCTAACAGATTGGCATTTAGGAGAGCTTTGAAAACTTTGCTATTTGCGAGAACATAGTTGCATGTGACAGGCTATTGGTCTTACTAGGTTCTTTCCTCCCTTAGCGCCAAGACGCCACGGCATACGAGCGCTCTACAAGCATATATCCTATCCTATCCTATCCTATTACAGAGCTCTGCAACGCCTCAAAGGTTACTTTTTACGCAAGGGGTATCCGTATTCTCACAAAGTCGACTTATCTGCTGAGGCAAGATCTGAAATTCAAATGGTGGTTAGACCACATGGAGGCATGGAACGGAAGAGCAATTTTCAGTTCCGCTCCAGACTTGGTTATAGAGTCGGATGCCAGCAGGCTTGGTTGGGGGGCCAGGTGCGGAGACCTCTCTACAGGAGGGTTGGGGTCTCCCGACGATCAGAAGTTACACATAAATTGCTTAGAACTGGCGGGATCCTTTGCAGTACGTTGTTGGACGAAGGATTCAGTGCACTCCTCTGTGCTCCTGAAGATGGACAACGTTTCGGCGGTCCGTTACGTGAATCATCTGGGGGGTACCAGATCGAAAGTCCTCTCGGATCTGGCGGCAAGTTTTTGGCAGTACTGCCTCGACAATCAGGTCTCCGTCACAGCGGAGTATCTCCCGGGCCGAGACAATTTGGAAGCAGACTTCCAATCGGGTCACTTCCGGGATGCCAGCCTTTGGCGCTTGGATCAGTCAGTGTTCGAGAGGCTGAACGTCCGCTGGGGCCCCTTCTCGTGGACCTCTTTGCAGCCAGGCTGTACCACCAGATTCCGCGGTTCTTCAGCCAGTGGCCAGACCCTGTGGCAGCAGTCACGGATGCTTTTCTCCAAAATTGGAATGGTGAGCTGGGCTACACGTTCCCTCAGTTCGCGATGATCACGGGGGCACGTTCGCAGGCAAGCAGCGGATCTGATCATGATCACCCCGCTGTGAAAGTCTCAAGTGTGGTTTCTAGTTCTTCTGGAACTTTCTTGGGATTTTTCAATCCTACTCCCCCAATTTCCGACCCTCCTAATGAGTCCGGACGGGTCTCCTCATCCTCTAGTGTCCACGAGCTCACTGCGGCTCATGGCGTGGCGGATTTCCGGGGTAGATGGGAAGCCCCTGGTTTTTCGCGAGAAGCTGAGACGATTATCTCTAAAGTATGGGCAGACAGTACAGTCAAGAGGTACAGGTCCGCGTGGTGCAGATGGACCCGTTGGTGTCTGCGAAGGGGTTTTGATCCCTTGGTCGCAGAGGTGGTCCACATAGTCAATTTCTTGGCTCAATTAGCATCTGAGGGTTTGGCTTATCGGTCCATTAATACCTTCAGATCGGTTGTTTCTTCTGGCCACGTTCCGGTGGACGGAGCTCCTGTGGGTGAACACCCCCTGGTTTGTCAGCTGTTATGGGGCATTCGCCTGTCCCTTCCGCCGGAGCCTCGGTATTCTGCTCTCTGGGATGTTAATCAGGTTCTTAACCTGTTCTTATCTTGCAGTCGAATAGGTTCCTCTCCAGGAAAGAGCTGTCAGCAAAATTGGCCATGTTGCTTTGCCTGATCTCTTGTAGACGAGTGTCTGACGTTCGGGCTTTAAACATTTCTAGCAGGATTTTTACCCCGGATGGTGTGACTTTCACGTTACTTAGATGCACTAAGTGCCATTCCATGTTGATTTCCTATCCACAGTTTCCAGATTCCCCGAAGATTTGAGTGGTTCACTGCCTTAAGGCGTATGAAGAAATGACAGAAGAGTTTTGCCCTCCAGGGGAGAGGCAACTCCTCATTTCGCTTCGGAAACCCTTTCAAGCGGTTTTCTCACCCACCATTGCCAGATGGGTTCGCTGGGTGATGCAGGAAGCGGGCATCAGCCTTAGCCAGTTTGGGGCGCATTCCACAAGGGGAGCGATGGCTTCGAAGGCTTTCAGCCTAAGAGCGCGTTTAGAGGATATACTCAATGCTGCGGATTAGTCATCTGACTCCACTTTTAAACGGTTTTACTTCAAACCGATTCTAAACATGGCTCATTTGGTTGTGGGCAAGCTTTAAACAAGCATAATCCTTGCCTCCAGTCCTGAATTTGAATGAAAAATTTCCTAGCTAACGTAACGGAAAGTTTCAATTCTATTAAGGACTCGGAGGCGAGGATTATCCCGCCCTTGGCTCCTGGAGGAGAACCCTCCCCATACTACAGTAAGTAATGGTTTGACCATTCAGATTACAATTTGAGTTCAGTTGTTGCTATGTATGGTATTCTCTTAAATGGACTATCGCAGTGGTTCTTCCAGTAACATGTTCTTCTTGACCTCAGGCTCGGATACACACAAACAGGATTCCTGAAGAGCTGAGGGATGCTGCTTACGGGCTCCGAAAGGGGAAGAGAGGACACTGTTGATGGACTATGTTGGGCTGGCTGGCCCCTGATTCGAAATTGGTCTCATGTGAGATGATTGGCTGTTACCATGTATTTTTTGTTGGAATACTCTTTCCCTTATGTTCATGAGAAATGTAGTCTCTTGTTATACCCTTCGCTGCTATGTAATTAAGTGAAGAAAGAAGGCATAATCCTCGCTTCCGAGTCCTTAATAGAATTGAAACTTTCCGTTACGTTAGCTAGAAAATTTTTCATTCTTACACACACTCATTTCTGTAGAATTCTGCAATGGTCACCCTTCAAAGTCCTTTCTCGCCCAGATCTGGCTCACATAGCTCAACTCTCTCACAGCACTTATTAGGA
Source organism: Triturus cristatus (assembly GCF_964204655.1). Taxonomy (NCBI): domain Eukaryota; kingdom Metazoa; phylum Chordata; class Amphibia; order Caudata; family Salamandridae; genus Triturus; species Triturus cristatus. The sequence continues at coordinate 1,533,164,283 of NC_140591.1, forward strand.
TGAAGTCTTACTGTTGTCATTCATCAAAGCTCTCTCAGGGGAAAATCGCTTACCCCTATTTACCATTGTCAATGCCTCCTTCCCTCCAGGCACCTTCCCAGAAGCTCTGAAGACAGACTAGATCACTACACACTTAAAGAAACCTCCACTAAACCACGATGGTCTTGCGAACTACTGACAAATTATTCACCTACAATTCATCACCAACATATTTGAAAAAGCAGTCTGTGTTCAACTTTCAGACCATATCAGTGCTAACCATCTTCTGTATGACTGCCAGTCTGGATTCACATCACACTGCAGCACGGAAGCTGCTACTTTACACATCACGGACAATGCCTCCTTGAACACAGATGAAAATGACCCTGGCTTCCTGATATTGCTGGATGTCTGTGCTGCATTCGACAAAGTTGACCATCCCACCCTCAAAAGCCCCTTGGAACTCCAACGGTATTCACAGACAATGTCTTCCACTGGTTTTCCTCCTACCTTTCCAACCAACACAAGTTGGTTCACATGGGTACGTCCAGAACACAAAAGATCCCTATCAATTAAGGACTCCCCAGTGCTCCATATTGTCTCCTGTCATCTTCATCCATCATCCTTACATGGAGCCTCTTTTTACTACAGAAAACAGCACTGAGATTCACCAATATGCCAAAGATACACAACTTTACTTGAAAATCTCCCCGCTACAGACATATAATGCCTAAAACACTGTCTGTCCATCATCCAGACCTGGATGTTCAGTGCCAACCTAAAGCTCAACCCAACCAAAACAGAAATCCTGTTGTTTGCCAAGAACAATAGACAAGCTTCTGCACAAACCTGGCTCCGTGATATAAACATTGATGGCTGTGAACCTCAAATTTCAACGAATGCCATATCACTTGGATTCACCTTGGACACCAACCTCACCCTCAAGGAACACTGTATGAAATTGGGTTATTGGTTGAGTTCAAGAATGGATCAGTGTCTCAACTCACTTTGGTAAGTGTGGGATCCTGGTATGGAACTGTGTTCTCAATCTCTCGTGTAGTGTAAGTCCAGAAGGATAGGTCCTATGAGAAATCCTCCAAGATTATGAGGAGAAGGAACATGGGAAGTTACAGATCCAGGGCCCGTATTAAACATAGGGTGCACGGTGTACTTTTGCGCCATGGTGCACCTTTCAAATTGTGCGCCAGGTGCGGACCAGGCCAGTACCCCCTATTACAATCAATACGCTGCCCTCAGGGCACCAGCAATGAAATCACGCCTGCACTGGCAGCAGAACATTCAGTGAAAGGTGGAAAGGTTGCTTACAAGCCGCTCTGTGTTTCACAGTGCAAGTAGCAGACACCTGCACTTTAAAGCGGGGACAGAGATCCCCCTGCAAGTGGGTGCTGTGAGTGCCCGAATCTGCCTGCAGGAGGAGGTCTGGGTGGTTTAAGGGATCCCCTTTCCCTCCTCCAGAAGGCTGACCTCAGGGGACGCACTATCAGTGCACCTCCTTTGTGCCTGTTTGCCTCTGCGCTTGGGTGAGTAATAGGGCGCAGAGGAAAACCAATACCCTTATTTGCATGGGGCCATAACCCCATGCTAATGAGAGAATGTCCTCTCAAGATAACTCTGACACTACATGTCCACATGCGCTATCAGTATTACGGAAGGGGACACCCAAGCGTCTGCGGCCCCTTCTGTAATACCTAGTGCCCCAGGATACATAAAGCAAGCACACACATCTGTTGCAAGCCCCAACACACAATCCATGATACACCCCCAGAAATGTTACAATTGATAGGGGCAATTGAGGAGCAGGAAACCTCAGAAGATGTAAGTTGAAGAGTGAGACTCAAGAAGGAGGAGACCCACTGAGGCTATACAGAAAAGATTAATTGTCTATGACAAAAGTGTTACTTATATACACTAGGTAACTGCAACAGCAGTGAGACCTTGGAAGAGGGAAACTGTTGAACGTGTACTGTGAAGAGTGAGACTTGGGGGTGGGGGAGAAAGAGAACCCTGCAATTATAGGGGAAACACTGAGATCCCAGAGAGAAAGTGTTGGCCAGAGAAAATCCGGGACAAGGAAGAAACTTCCATAAGGTGCAGCCAGTTTGTAGAATGCAATCATTGAGAACCCCTATAGAATCCTGATAACAGTGTGAGAGGATGAGAGGGGGCTGCCCCCACCTTTACACTAGATGGATACAATAGCTATAGAGAGGCCTATAGGAAAGGAGGGGACGTGGAAGGAGTCGAACCCCAAGCCCCAATAACAAGTGGTTTAAAACAAATTAGCACATTTCATTTAATTTGCATGGTTTTTTCCAATAATAAAACTATAATTAAATTTAAAACATTTTGTTTGGGGGGTGTCTGACTCTTTTATCTCTACTGGCAATCCCAGCATATTGCAATAAAGTTGCAGGGTGTGTAATGTTATAAAATAGCTCCTTGTCCTAGGGATAAGTAGGAAAGAAGCCTACTTGGTCTGTAAAAATATCCACTTGTCCCTTTTGGTGGCATGCCGTAAGATGTCAAATTGTTGGAGCATTCTTATAAAGTCAGAGGTTAGGGCTCTTCACAGGGTTTGGGTTTTAGCTAGGCTTTGATTTAACCACCTTCTGCAAATTTAACTATGGAGTTGGAAGGTGGCGGGAAATGGTAACCTTACATGTTAAGGGTATTCGCAAACTACTTTCAAAACGTTGGAAAGGACTCCTGACAAGGAGAGAAGAGAAACCTTTTCTAGGGAGTGAATTTGCAATCACTCAGTAGATTTTCACTTCAGCAAATATAGAAATGTATATTTGTTCATTTGAAGATGTAATTCTAAAACATTTGTTAGGAATATGGTTTCTATGCCAGGTTCTGCAAACTTGTGAATTCCTAGAGTCATAAATCTGCACTAACATAAGGACATGTGTCCGCCGGTGGATTTTTGTGACTGAATAGGACCCCCAATTTTATTTTCATGGCGCCCATAATTTTCCCTAAACTGGTTTTACACTGACTCTCCATTATTCCTTTTTTTAAATTAATACTGGCATGCTAAATGATGCCTCGGAGAAATTTTATTTTAAGTTGCACAATAGTTTAGCAAAATGATTTGCACTTATTTTGTGTACATCTTATTTTAAAACTATCATATGCTTTCATCAGTATACTTGTTTTTTTCATATAATTATGGAGCATTCTGCAAGCCTTAATATAGGCTCAATTGTTATATTTTGTTAACATCTGTACACAGTAACTACTGTCAGTGATGCAAATAGTAAAATCTTTGGTATCAATGAATCATATACACAAGTTTGAACAACTTGTATATATGGACTCAGATCTTGCCTTTAGTGTCACACAATCCCCGTTCACAGATTCATCCTGTGGTACTGTAAAGGGTTTGTGTGCAGCAGAGGGTTGGCGCTACCTGTTGCCCTTGACCTCAAACAATATGCGCTGTGCGTCGGGTGACAGGAATGCCACACCCCTGAATAGGAGAATTTAATAACGGCTATTAAATCCTTGTGTATTTTTTTAGAAAGTACAGGACGACGAAAGATTCCGGGTCTCTATTTTATGCAATCCATTAGCCCCCACAAATGTAATGCTGAGGGGGAGAAAGGAGGGCGCTGCTAACAGTATTAATAGCCACCCAAGATGCAAAAGAGACTAGGGGGAAGGACACAAGCTCTGCAGGGGCCACACTTAACTTAGGAGGAGCTACACCAGATTCAGAGAAAAGTATGGGAGTCACAGATGGAGGCATCAGAGACCAGGAAAAGGATACGTGAGAAGCACAGGATGTCACTCATGATACAGATAGAGCCCCCAAAGGTTCAGAGAGGTGTGAGGAGCCACCCAAAGGGAGGCCCGAGAGACCTGGGGAAGGATGCTGGAGCCTCAAAGGCCACTCTGATCCAGAGTAAGTCACCATGGAGTGATGTGTGAGTTCAAAGGTTTCCATCCAAGAGACAGAGGGAGGCACCAGAGTTAAAGGGAAAGATGTGAGGGCAGAGGGACTGAACATGAGCACAACCAATTTGTATAGTAAAAACAAACGAATATACAAGGAGCAGAAACTGCCTCGTTCCAATGGTGCACCTGGAATACTTGATATAATTTAAATCAGGCCTCAACTTCCATTCCCATCAAAACAGAGAACATCCTTTGCCCTTTAGGTCCCTCCTTGGAGAATAATCACACTTTATCTTTCTTCATCAGAGAATACTGAAACCATAGATTTCAATCTTAAAGGAAGCTGTCTTCAATTATCAAAAACCTAGCTGAAAAGTCTACAGAAACAAGATAGACAACACATGGTTAATAACTCGCAAAGCAAGTAAGGCAGGTAAAATGAAGTAGCGAGTCTACAAATATCCCAGACACTGCCAACCCCCACCCTAGAGACTGACCACAAAAACACATACCAGGTACCCTTGGGTGATGTTAAATAGAGTGACCCACTTGTGGTAGGTTTTACGTTTACTCATCTCAAGGACCACATTATATATTTTCTAAGAAATAGAGACAACAGAAGGATAAAAAGGTAATTTGCTTTTAACATGTAAAATGCAAATCAGAGCCAACAAAGTATACTTGTGGACTGAGAAGCACTGAGTTCATACATAGCCGCATGTGACAAATCCCTGCAAATAAGACTGACATAGTCCCATACAACATGGTGTCTGTCAGAAGCAAATGTTCACAACCCTAACTGCTTACCTGGGTATCATTTAATTTGAGGAGTGGAACAATGTGGGCACTGAGATAAGTCATCTTACCTCTTGGGCCTCTGAAGCAGCTGCTGATCATCAGGTTTTCTAGAACAATCATTTGTGCATTTCTCTTTGACATCAGGTGGTGTTTTCCCACTCTTCCTATAGAAAATGAAATTAAAGGGATGAGAGGAAACGGTTTCACACAGATGAAAGGACAATGTTACTCATACTGTAACAATCTGTTTGTAGCATGTACTGTTGTGGCTTCATATTCTGTGCATACCCCTGCCATTCACTGCTGGGCTCAAATAGACTCCAAAATGTTTTTTTCCAAGAAGCCTCAGGTCTTGCACCAGGACGACTTTACCGCAGACCGGTATTCCTCAGCAGGTGAGTACTGCAGAATGGAGTTTAGTGAAGCGCGAGAACATTTGTGTCCGGTGTATTGTAATATAAAAAGGTAATAATCACTGCTCACTTCTAAGAAGGAGGAAGGGCGCATGTGAATCTCCAGCATTAAAGGATACTGTAGGAAGGTCGGGTCCTTCTGGCATAGTCACCCCCAACTTTTGCCTGGTGTCAATGTGTTTTTGACTAGTCTGACTGGGATCTTGCAAATCAGGACCCCAGTCACTATGCTTTCTCCCTAAATCTGACTATGGTAAGTACTTTGGTACCTTCCGAATTGGCTAGGGGTCTCCCATGGGTTGGAGCGTGCATTATGCCACCCATGAGAGACCACTCAAACTGTGACCACAGGCATGCCATTGCAGCCTGTGTGAGCTGGTGCTAGCAGCACTCACAACAGATATGTTTCCTTATATCTGAGGTCATTGCACTTAAAACCTATAAGTCACCCCTAAGGTAGGCCTTTCAATCCTGAAGGCAGGGTGCTTGGTTCTACGTGTGAGGGTGCCCTGCACGAGCAGGACACCCCCTACAAACCCAGGAGTCGATTCTCCCCTCTTTGTAAGTGCGGTCAGCCATTTTATACATCAAGTCAAATACGTGATGTCTAACTATATATTGGCTGCATCTAAACCGGTCATGTTTGGTACCAAACATGTTGGAATCCTACCCAACACCGATTTCAGTGTTGGATGTAGGATCCCATGTACTGGGGGCTCCCCTAGGGAGCCCCCCTGTATCCGGGGCTACCAGCCTTTCAGGGTCTAACAGCAGGCTAGTGCTGCTGCCGACCACAGACATGAATCTGCCCTCCTACTGCTGAGCCAGGCTTGAGCAGGGGGAGGCAGGACCATAGGTTTCCTGTCCCAGACAGGACTTAGTGTATTCGGCTTGGGTGGGGGTGCTTGCCAGCGCCACCAGACTGCTTTGAAGGGCACATTTGGTGCCCTCCTTGCATACTTCAGCTGGAACCAGTTCAGGGAGCCATTGGCTCCACCTCTGGTGCGAAGCTGAACAAAGGAGTATCCTTCCCTCTGTCCAGCCCCTCCCCTGGGAGGTATTCCTGAATCATCCCAACCCTTTCTTCAGGGTACTTAAGGGCTTACCTGTGGTTGGATCTTCAAATTCCCCGTGTGACAAGATTCAGATTCAAAACCACTTCATCTTCAACCATTTGGGCACTTTGTACTTCGTTGGACTTCACTTTGAGATCCGAGACTGCATCTGGAAGACTCCTGCTGCTCCTGGTCTCGTCGTTCTGCCAGTCTTCTAGTGGGCATCTGCAGACACTCGAAGGAATCTCCCTTGGAGTGAATGAGTCACTCCCCTGCATCTGCAGACTCTGCAACAAAGCTAACTGGTCTGCTGCTCCTGAGATACCATGGACTACGAAAGGTTCAGCAACACAGGTGGTGGTTCTGCAACTCCTTCGAGGCCTGCCCTGTCTTCATAGCAAGTTTGAAGTATGTATCCCTCATTGGAACCGCTGGAGTAGTACCCCTGTGCACCGCGTCAGCTTGCTATTGCCAAGGCTTGTTGACTCTATTCTCCAGAGATCTTAGGGCTCCAAGAAGAACCAGCCTCTCCCGCTACTACGATCTTTGTCGTCACCGCATCCTCTGCACTGTAGGCCTGCATTCTTGGTGAGCTGCTCAAGGTCCTCTTGAGACTCCTGTGCCTTTGGCCTGTGGGTCCTCTTGAGGGTCTTCTTTGGCTCCAGTGGGCTTACCTGCTTGCTTGGGCCTGCTCTGACTCTCCTGCACTTTGTGGGTCCCTTGGACCTTGATGGTCCCGACAATGCACCTTCTTCGCTTTCTACGTCTGTTGCAGCTGCCAAGGCTTGTTGGTGCTCCCGCCGGACACCGACCTCCAGGCTCTCGACTGCCGAAGTAGGACAGCTCGTGAACAGCTCCTGGTCTTCCACAGCTTCGCCTGATCCCCACAGCTGCAGCAACAAGGTCACCGTCAACTCTCCTGCATCTTCATTCATCTGTACTCATTGGTCTTCCATGCCTCCTGGTCACTCCAGAGTGGCATAGACTCTGTCCCCTCTGCTTGCAGGTACCCCTCTACAAGAATCCACCCTTGGATGCCACCGGACACTTCCACCTTCTTCGCCAGCGGCATCTTCACTGAAGTCCTCCATTGTTGTCCACTGCGGTTTCCAACGTCACTTGACACCTATGCACCTGGCTTTCCTGGTGTAGGTATCCTGGTTTCTCTCATATCCACGGGTGGGGTGACTCTCCATGCTTCCATCTTCCACAGGGTTTCTTAAGGGTCCTCTGGGAAGGGTCCTTCTTCTTTAAAACTGCAACGGCAACTTCCCTATTGACTTGTGTTGAGCATGCGGTCGTGTTCCCACTCTGCACACAGCTTCAGTGGGGTTCCTTGGTACTTACCTTGAGTGGTTCCTTGGGTCCCCGGCACTTCTAAGTCTTCTAGATCCAGTCTCGACTTTGGTTGTGGTTCGCATTCCGATTTATTAGTATATGGTTTGGTCTCCCCCTGGAGACCACTGTGTATTTGTGATACTTCCCTGTTCAATTATTGAAGTATTGTGTGTATTGTGAATATATCTCTGGGTAGGAAATCTGACACTGTGTTAGTGAGTGCTTATAATAAATACATATTTTTATAACTACACTGTGGTTCTTTTTCACTTAACTTACACTATATGATTAGTACTGGTAAAACAAACTGCTTTACATTCCTTCTGGACTAAGCCTGAAGGCTGCTATCCACAGCTACCACTTAGAGAGCTTTCTATGACCACTAAAATCACCATAAGGGCTGCCTGCATTAGTGCAAGGTTCTTCATTTAAATAAGTGTGCACCATGTAATGTAAACTGAATTTCTAAAGCGCACTATCACCCCACGGGTATCCTGGCGCTGACTTGACAGTGATTCCTCTACATGCACTTATTTACCCACCAGCTGAAAGAATCTACACTACCTCCTCCATATACTAAGCCAGCCTCCTACACACACACACACAAACGGATGGTTACAGGGTGAGTAACACTTTTCGTATGTTACATGCTGCTGAAGATCACATGCTCTGCATCCAATCAAAATCAGTAGTCCCCCATTAAGCAGTAACTAGAGAGTAGATGAAGCAGATGTCAGGAATATAGTTTACAACACTGTTTGGCACACCAAAGCCCTTTGCCGGGTTTGAATATCCACACACTAGCACTTACTCAATGTTTGTGCAGTTGACCATGTAGCAACTTTAAGATGTCTGCAATTGGTAGGTTCCCAAACAAGGTCATAGTTGCACCCTTCTTTCTAGAGCAGGGGTCTCCAACCTTTTCTGTAATAAGAGTTACTTATGTTCAAAGAAAATCATCCTGAGCTACTAATATTATTAGTGCTGTAATAGTGACCACATCAGAAAAGATTATGTTAGTGGCCATCCTATGTAACATTACCAGCAGCGAGCATTTTAGTGTATCTGGCAGAGTTGCCAGCAAAAATGCAAACTAGGCTCTGCCCCTTTGAAATGTCTTTACATAGTTAATAGATAACAACCATAGTGCAATGCTTGTGATACCAAGGTAATTATAATAATAGTAATGTCTCACCAATGCCACATCATTTAGCACTCAAACATCAGCTTTAAAATAAGTTTTGATTTTTTTTCTTTCTTCAAACATCAGTTTACGAATTCTGAAAATACACAAATTTTCATCACAAATGTACCATTTTCAAATAAATATATTAATTTAACCAAGCAAAAGCTTCCACTTTAGTAGACTGGACTGCACACCGGAGAGCTACTTACAGGGACCTGAAGAGCTTCCAGTAGCTCACAAGCTACTCGTTGGAGAAGCCTGTTCTAGAGGAATGGGCCTAAGGAATAGCATGCAGTGCATATTTTGCCTTAGCATAGCATTCCCGTAGTATGCATTTTACTATCCTTTTTGCATTGCCACACTTTGAAATGAGATTTTCCAAGACAGGATCTGCAAAAGCAACAAGCAATTGCTAGGTGCTGCAGATGGAATTTGTTGTACGAATGTAATTCATTAATGCTCTCTTGATATATAAAGTGCGTAATGCCCTCTCTGCCATGGACACTGATGGGGGAAGAAGGTAGTCAACTCTACTGTCCAATTCACATGGAAAAAGGAAACCACCTTTTCTAGAAACTACCAGAGGACGTCTCTGTGACCTTGTAGCAAAGGCTTCTGCACTGTTGAGTGCTTGCACCTCACTAACTCTTCCTAGTAAGGTGATTGTGACAAGGAAGGCTGCCTCCCAAGAGATTAATTGCACGTCACAAGAAAGTAATGGCTCAAAAAGAGGTCCCCTAATTCTTGCTAGCACCATATTTAGGTTCCATGCAGGGGCTTGTGGAATCCTAGGAGGTATAACTCTTTTAAGCCCTTCAATACAGGCTTTCACAAAAGGAATTTTGAACAAAAAAAGTGTGCTATCCATTCTACATGTAGGCTGCCACAGCTGCCACGTGTAATCGAAAAGAAGTACATGAACTTCCTTAAAGACAGGGTCCAAACAGTTTCCATGGGTGCCTTCCATTCCAGGACTATTCCCCTGAACAAAGGAGCTCACCAGGGCTCTTCCTTGAGCCCAACACCTTTTAATATTTACGCAGCCCCCGCGGCCTGACTGATTAAATCCTTTGTGTCCAAGACATTCTCACACACGGACGACACTCAGTTGGTTGTTTTGTTCGGGCATGACATCGAGAATGTCAAACAGAGATTTCCAGCCTGCATGAGGGAGATTGCCATCTGGATGTCCCGCAACTGTCTTCAACTCAATGGGAGCAAAGGACAAGTTAGACCAAACCATACACTAAGAGAGTGGTATGCGAACCACAACTCAAGTCGAGACTGGACCCGAAAGACGCAAAAGTGTTGGTTACCCAAGGAACCATGCAAGGTAAGTACCTAGGATCCCCACGGAGGCCATGTGCAGAGTGTGAACATTACCGAGTGATCATCACAAGTCAATGGGTAAGTAGTGGTTGTAGTTTTAAAGAAGAAGGACCCTTCCTAGTGGACCCTGAAGAAACCTCTTGAAAGATGGAAGGTTGGAGAGTCACCCCACCCGTAAATACGCCAGGAACCAGGATGCCTACACCAGGGAAGCCGGGTGCATAGGTTCGAACTGATGTCGGGAACCGCCGTAGACCACAATGGAGGACTTCAGGAAAAGTGCTGCTGGGGAAGAAGATGGAGGAGTCCAGAGGAACCCAAAGGTGGATTCAAGATGAGAAGAACCTGCAAGCAGAGGGGACAGAGTCTTAGCCACTCAGGAGTGACCAGGAGGCACTGAAGACGAATGCCCACCGATGTCGATAAAATGATGGATGGTTGACGGTGTCCTTGAAGTTGAAGCTGTGTGGACCAGGTGACGCTGTGGAAGACCAGGAGCCATTCACGAGCTTTCGGTGTCTGGCAGGGGCACCAACAAGCCTTGGCAATGGCAACTGGCGTCAAAATCACAGAAAAAGAAGTGTCAGGACCAGCAAGGTCCAAGTGGCTCACCACGATTAGGTAAGTCAGAGCAGGCCCCAAGCAGGGGAGTCCACTAGAATCAAAGGAGACCCTCGAAAGGACCCGAAGATCTCTGGCGCCGAGAGTGGCCCAGCCGACTCAGTGCACAGGGGCTCTGTTTCAGCGGTGCTGATGAGGGATACCGGCCTCAGACTCGCTCAGTGCAGGCCCCGAGGGAGTTGCACAACCACCACCTGTGTTACTGAGCCTGTCGGAGTCCGTAGGAGCCCAGGATCGGCAAACCGGTCAGCTATGTTACGATGTCTGCAGATGCAGGGGAGTGACTCCTTCACTCCAAGGGAGATTCGTTCGGGTGTCTTGGATGTCCACAGGCTCAGTGTGGAACCTGTATGGAGCATGGACAATGACGGTGCAACGGACTTGCAGGATGATGAGACCCAGAGCAGTCGGAGACTTCCCTTTTGCAGTTGCGGTTCCAAAAACGAAGTTCAATGCGGTCAGTCAGACACAGTCAGTCCGACACGGTCAGAGTGCCCAGACGGTTGAATCTGAATCAAATCCCACAACAAATCTAGGGACCCACCCACAGTACCCTTAGGGAAAGGGTTGGGATGATTCAGGGGTCCCTCCCAGAGTAGGGGCTGGACAGTTGGGAGGATACTCCCATGTCCTTTGTCCAGTTTTGCGCCAGAGTGGGAGCCAACGGTTCCCTGAACTGGTCTGAGTTGGAGTATGCAAGGAGGGCACCAAATGTGCCCATCAAGCAGTCTCATTGGCAAGAACCCCCACCCTGCCCCAATACACTAAACTATGTCTGGGAGGTGGTCACACCTCCCTGTGACAGGATATCTATTGTTCTGCATTCCCCAGCTCGAGCTTAGCTCAGTAGCAGGTGGGCAGAATCGTGTCTCTGGTTCGCAGCAGCCCTAGCTTGCTGTACGGTTCTGGAAGACTGGTACCGGGAGCATTCTTGCCTCCCGAAGGAGTTTTACAGTGCATTGAATCATACTTCCCACACCCTGCACTGTGTGGGGGTATGATTCCAACATGTTTGATACCAAACATGACAGGGCTTGTTACAGCCAGTTTAGAGTTGGTCATCGCGCAATGATGCATGGCCACTCTAGGTCTCAATGGCTGATGAACTTTTAACCCCGGGAGAACGGACTCTGAAGGTTGTAGGGGTGCTCTGCTCATGCAGGGGCACCCTCCCACTTAGGACCCAGCGGCCTGCCTTCAGGATTGAAAGGCCTGCCTTAGGAGTGACTTATAGGTTTTAGGTGTAGTGACCTCAGATATATGGAAACCTATATCTGTCGTAATTGGTGCTAGCACCAGCTTTCACAGGGTGCAAAGGCAAGCTGGGAGTCACAATTTGGGTGGTTTCCCATGGGTGGCATAACCCATGCTGTAGTCCATGGGAGACCCCTGGTGTACATATGCCCTGGGTACCTTAGTACCATAGACTAGGGACTTACAAAGGTACACCAGTAGCCAAGCTGTACTCACCATGTCCAATTTAGGAAAGAAGCACAGAGACTGGGGTCCTGGTTAGCAAGATCCCAGTCAAACTAGTCAGAAAAACATGACAACACCAGCAAAAAGTGGGGGTGAACATGAAAGCAGATCCTACTTTCCTACACAACCCCTACCCCAAACGTAAGTAGATGAGACTAAACTTGCCCAGTTGAGTCTTCATTTTCTAAGTGGAAATATGGATAAGTTACTTACCTGTAATCCTAGTTCTCTTCCAGGAGTATCCTCATCAAAGTCATAAGCACATGAATATTCCCGCCCATGCGCGGGGACCCTGGAAAAATGTATATACATATATGTGAAAACATATATGAAGAGATATATATATATATTTATATATATATATATATTTTTTTTATAACAAAAAAACAACAATCCAGCCTTCCATAAAGTAAGGGCTGAATAATGCTATAAGAATTTCCTTTGCACATATATAAATACAAAAAAAGCAGGGAAAAACAAAGTACATTTGAAACTGCTTTAATGCACAGTAGAAAACCATAATCCTGCTAAGAGGAATGAAAGCATTGCCAGCTCACAGGCTGCATTGTAGAAACCTTAGTGTAGAAAGCTGAAAAGCTAACCTATAGGAACACATAGAAAACTGGCACCGTGCCTTTAAGGCAGCCATGACCCCTAGCTTCCCATCATGCCTCATGGGTGACAGGTCAGTTGTTCTTTGCGGAGACCCGAAGGTCAGGGCACAAAGAGATGACATTTACCTTGATCATTTTCCAGAGGAGGCGATGGGTTGCTTATGACTTTGATGAGGATACCCCTGGAAAGGAACTAGGATTACAGGTAAGAACTTATCCTTCTCTTCCAGGAGATCCTCATCAATAGTCATAAGCACATGAATCGAGTAGCAAGCCCATCCCCTCTTCCTGCGGGCAGACGATTAGCATAAAATCAAGTAGAAAATATATTGAAAAAACACAATAACTCCGATCAGGCTAGCATTGGAACAAATTCCTCAAGGAGGCCCTGGGTATCTGCTCTGGAGTCGGAATCAAGACAATAGTGTCTCGTAAACGTGTGTACCGATTTCCAAGTTGCTGCCTAACAAATCTCGGCCATCGGTACATTATGTATGAAAGATACTGTAGCTGCTTTTCCCCTAGTGGAGTGAGCTTTAGGGGAAACCAATAGGAGGCTTGTCTGCCAGTTGATAAGCCAGCTTAATGCAGGACACTATTCATCTCAAAATGGATCGTTTGGAGGCTGAAAAACCTGTCCTCATGGCACAATAGTTTAGAAACAATTTGTCAGACTTTCTAATGGACTTTGTATCCTCCAAATATGTAAAGAACCCTCTTAAGGTCTAGTGAGTGAAGAGACCTTTCTGCTGGCGTAGCAGGATTGGGAAAGAAAGAGGGAAGAGAAATACATTGTTTGATTGACATGGAAGTCAGACACTACTTTTGGTAGGAAAAAAAGGATGAGTCCTCAAAACCACCCTGTTGTGATGGAAAACCGTGTACGGTTCATTAGAGCAGAGTGCCTGGATTTCACTTACTCTGCGTGCTGACGTAATAGCCACTAAAAAAGCAACTTTCCATGTTAGGTGCTGTAATGTGGCCTTATGAATGGGTTCGAAGAGAGGACCCATTAATTTGGACAGAAGGATTAGTTACTTACCTGTAATCCTAGTTCTCATCCAGGGGTATACTCATCAAAGTCATAATCTATGAATAATCCCCGCCCATGTGCGGGATCCCGGAGCATATAGAAAATACATATATATACATATATATATACATATGTGAAAACATATAAATGCAGCCTAATAATGTTCAAAACATGGCAATGCTGTAAATTACATAATTTTTGCATAGTAGTGCCCCCGTAACCCGTAAGGAAAAAAGGAAGCATCAGGCAAAATATAACACAGCACTGCTTTTTGCCATAAAGCAACATGTAATTGTAGGCATTCGCCAGTAGGCTGCAGTAGAGTATCAAGAAACCAAGAAAACTGACACCCTGCCTTTAAGGCATTAGAGTAGGGGGACCGTGCCTTTAAGGCCTGCCTGTGACCCCCTGCTCCCATGATGCACTACAGGTGGCAGTTGGGCCAGTTCTTTTTGGCGGTGCCTCCGCACCTGAGTAGATCTGCCTTCCATACATCACTTATTTAAAGAGAAAACATTGCTCGTCCGGGGAGGTGGGTGGGTCGCTTATGACTTTGATGAGTATACCCCTGGATGAGAACTAGGATTACAGGTAAGTAACTAATCCTTCTCATCCAGGGGATACTCATCAATAGTCATAATCTATGAATAGAGTAGCAAGCCCATACCCAAAGTCTCGCGGACGAGCAAAAAACAGTTAAAAAACAAACAGCAAAACACATTTTGCATTTACAGTTATGCAAACAGGTTCCTCAGAGAAGCCTGCCCCACCTGGGCGTCGGCCTGCGCATCTGAATCTAGGCAGTAATGGCGCGTAAAAGTATGGACTGAGCGCCATGTAGCCGCTTTACAGATCTCAGACATGGGAACGTTGCGAACGAGTGCTACCGTAGAAGCCTTCCCTCGAGTGGAGTGTGCTCTAGGTTTACCCTGCAGAACTTTGTGGGACAGTTGGTAAGCCAAAACTATACAAGAGACAATCCATCTAGAGATAGACATCTTGGCCGCAGCCAGCCCGGTATTCGTGGGCCCATAGTTCACAAAGAGCCTGTCTGACTTTCTAAGAGTAAGGGTCTTAGCCAGATAGAATTTCAAAACCCTCCGGAGGTCAAGAGAGTGTAGGGCTCTCTCCGGGGGAGTGGTCGATTGAGGAAAGAAGGTGGCCAATGTGATCACCTGGTTAATGTGGAAGTCCGAGACCACCTTGGGTAGGAAGCTCGGATGGGTACGGAGCACCACCCTATTAGCATGAAACACAGTGTAAGGTTCCTTGCAGCAGAGGGCCTGAATTTCACTAACCCTACGGGCTGACGTGATGGCTTCTAAGAAGGCAGCCTTCCAGGTCAGATGTTGCAAGGAGGCCTTATGAATCGGTTCAAAAGGGGCTCCCATCAGTTTAGAGAGAACGATGTTCAGTTCCCAGGAAGGGGAAGGAGACCTCACAGGTGGGTAAACTTTCTTAAGCCCTTCTAAGAAATCCTTTACCACTGGCATCTGAAAGAATGAGATCTGGTTAGGAGACTTCCTATAGGCTGTAATAGCAGCTAAGTGTACTCTGATGGAAGAGTACTTTAACCCAGACTTCGCCAAGTACAGTAAGTAGGGGAGAATAACCTGTTCTTGACCCCGGATCGGATCAAGGGTGTTATCTCTACACCAGAAGCAGAATCTTTTCCATTTAAAGCCATACGACTTCCTCGTGGAGGGCCTCTTTGCCTCCCGAAGAATGCTCATACAGTCCGGTGGAAGATCTAGATGTCCGTACTGGATGAATTTAGGAGCCATGCCGTCAAGCGGAGGGAGGGGAGATTGGGGTGGAACACTCTCCCCTTGTCCTTGGTCAGCAAGTTCGGCAGGCATGGCAACCTCCTTTGTGGTACCTCCGACAGCTGGAGTAGATCAGGGTACCACCACTGCCGGGACCACTCCGGTGCTATTAGGATCATCCGAGTTTTGGCCCTGTAGAACTTCTGAATCACAGCCGGGATGAGAGGGAGAGGAGGAAAAGCGTAAAGCAATGTCCTCGACCAGCTGATCAAAAGCGCGTTCCCCTGCGAACCCCGTTGAGGGAACCTGGAGGCGAAGACGGGGCATTTTATGTTGTCCGCGTCTGCGAACAGATCGATGCCCGGTGTGCCCCACAAGCAGAAGATGTCTTGAGCGACGTCTTCGTTGAGCACCCAGTCGTGCGCTTCGACGAAGTCTCTGCTGAGGCCGTCCGCCTGCACGTTCAGGGTCCCTGGCAGGTGAACAGCGACGATCGACCGGTTTCTCGCCAGAAGCCATTTCCAGATTGACTGGGCCTCCAGAGACAGGACCCGTGATCTGGTCCCTCCTTGCTTGTTCAGATAGAACATAGTTGTGTTGTCCGTCTGAACCTGAACAGTCGGTCTGCAGGGATGGGTTCAGGGACTTGAGAGCGAGATGGACTGCTCGTAGCTCCAAGAGGTTGATGTGATAGCTCTGTTCGGTAGCGGACCAGAGACCTTGTACTTGAAGCCGGCCCATATGAGCCCCCCAGCCCTGCATGGAGGCGTCTGTGACCACTGTCTGTGTCGGAGGCGCCTGATGGAAAGGGACGCCGTGAAGCAGATGGGAGCGCTTCATCCACCACCGGATAGAATCTTTGGCGGCTTGATGAAGGGTAATGTGAACCTCCCAGCGGCCGGACCTCTGCGACCATTGATCCTCTAGGTCTTGCGGCAGAGGACGCATGTGCAGACGTGCGTTGGGCATGATGTAGATGCACGAGGCCATGGATCCCAGGAGAGATGACACTTGTCGGGCTGTGGGATATTCCGTGCTGAGAAGCGTGCGGCTTTTTTGCAGCATGGAGGATAACCTCTCCTCCGAAGGACACACGCTTGCGCTTGAGGAGTCTAGAGAGGCGCCCAGGTAGTGGATCCGCTGAGTTGGATTGAGGATCGACTTCCTGTAGTTGACCTGAAGGCCCAACGAGTGTAGAAGGTTTAGGCAGAACGAGAAATGACTCTGGAGTCAAGCCGGAGTGGAACTTTTTAAGAGCCAGTCGTCTAGATAGGGGTAGACGAATATCTTCCGTTTGCGGGGAAATGCAGCCACCACCGCCATGCACTTTGAGAACGTTCGTGGCGCGGACTTGAGGCCGAATGGCAGGACCTTGTATTGATAATGTTGGCGAAAGATGTGAAATCTGAGAAACTTCCGATGTTTCGCTGAGACAGGAATGTGGAAGTATGCATCCTGTAAGTCGATGGCACACATCCAGTCCCCCTGGTGGAGATGTGGGAAGATCTGGTGCAGTGCTAGCATCCTGAATTTTTCTCTTCTGAGAAATCTGTTGAGTAGGCGGAGATCGAGGATGGGTCTGTATTTTCCGATCGCTCCTCTTTTCTGAACAGAAAGTACCGGGAATACACTCCCTGATTTCTCTGCCTGTTTGGAACTTCCTCTATGGCGTTTTTGGAGAGGAGAGTGGCAACTTCAGGGAGTGGCTGTTTCCGTGGGGGTACCTGCGGAGGGGGAGATTTGAACCTCAGCAAGTAGCCACGCTCTACAATACTCAGCACCCATCTGTCGTTTGTAATTGCATTCCACTTTGCCAGGTGAACGGTGATACTTCCTCCTACCGGAGTGGCGAACGAGCGCGGAGGAAGTACGTTTTCACTGTTTGGGAGGTTTTTTTTTGTGAGAGGACTGCTGCTGTTTAGCATTTCCTCTTCCTCTGCCCCACCCTCTTTGCTGAAAACTGGGACCTCTGTTGGTTTTGAGAGGACCATTGGGGCGTTTGAACGCGCTGGTGAAAGGCACGTTTGACGCCCTGGCGAAAGCGCTTGCGGAACTCTTTGCGCTTTTCCAGTCCCACAGCCTTTACGGTGTCCAATTCCGTTTTCATCTTGCTCATTTGGTCGTCCGCATGAGCTCCAAATAGCGATGACCCATGAAACGGCAGGTTAAGAATTCTTTTCTGCGCATCTGGTTTGAGGCCCGTTAATCTGAGCCAGGCCGAACGGCGGGAGCAGATGCCATGGGAGTAGCCATGCGCGGCTAGGTCTGATGCATCCGCCGCTGCGCTTATTACTTGGTTGGCCACCAGTCCGCCTTCTTGGGGGATCTCCGTGAAGTCCTGCCTGTCCTCCCTAGGCAGTTTCTCCACGAACCTGGCCAGGGAATCCCATAGGGAGCGATCATACCTCCCCAGCAGGGCTGAAGCGCTAGTGACCCTCATGTGCGAGGCAGAGGAGTTGCACATTCTCCTGCCGTAGGAGTCCATCAGCTTGCTGTCCTTCTCAGGGGGGACAGAAGCAGATACTGAGGCTGAGTGAGACTTCATGGCCGCCGCCACGATCACCGAATCCGCTGGCGGGTCCACCCTCAAGAATAAAGGGTCCTCGGTCGGAGCCTTGTACTTCTTTGCTATTCTCGAAGGAACCGAGCCCGCTGTAGCCGGTGTAAGGAACGTGGCCATAGCTAGGAGAGTAGTCCCGGACTGAGGATCTTGTGGATGAAGTCCCAGTGGACGACCTGGTGCGTCGCCTCTTGTGGGAGCGTTCACTATGGTGAGCCTTTGACCCTGATCTGCGCTTGGACGGAGATCTTGGACGTTTTGGCGCGGTGCGACGGTCCCTGGAACGAGACCGGCGTGGTGAAATTGGCCTTGGATCCCTCGGAGGTGATTTACTCCTGCGCGGTGGGGAATACCTGCGGGAGTAGTCCGATCCCGGACTCTGACATGTGCCTGCGCCCACATCTCATAACCAGCGCGGTGACAGTCCGAACCGCTCTGGAGCCTCGGGTGATCCTTCGGGAGATATTTGCACGATGTGCAGTCCCGGAGATGATGTCTGTTCTCCTGGGGACCTCTCCGCTCCAGTTTTCGCCTTCGACGTCGAATCCCTTGACGTCGACGACGTCTGCGTCACCATCGGCAAGTGTGAAATATGCCGTTCTGGTCTCGACGGAGGTCTCGACGCCGATCGCGGAGACCTCGACGTCGATCTTCTCTTCTCTGGCACCTGACGTCGGCTAGATGACCACGACGTCGGCCGTGTCTTCGACGTCAACCTCTCTCGACGTCGACTGGGCGACTTTGACGTCGACCTCTCTCGACGTCGACTTCGCCGTCGACCTCTCTCGACGTCGACTGGGCGACTTCGCCGTCGACCTCTCTCGACGTCGACTGGGCGACTTTGACGTCGACCTCTCTCGACTGGGTGACTTTGACGTCGACCTCTCTCGACGTCGACTGGGCGACTTCGACGTCGACCTCTCTCGACGTCGACTGGGCGACTTTGACGTCGACCTCTCTCGACGTCGACTGGGCGACTTCGCCGTCGACCTCTCTCGACGTCCACTGGGCGACTTCGACGTCGATCTCTCTCGACGTCTGCCCTTTTGACGTCGACCTTCTATGTCGCCGAGTGGGGGTAACCATCGACGGCGACCGGCCCACTCGCGGCGGAATGTACGTCGCCGCATCTCTCGACGTCGACCCCCTCGAGGGTGGCGGAGAGTGTCTCGACGTCGACGGAAGCCTCGACGTCGATGGAGACAGTCCAGATGTCACCGGACTAGCAGCCATCGAGCCCGAAGGACCGCCTCTCGACGCCGACTTACTTTTGCGCGGCGGAGACTCTTGATGGTAGGATGAATCCCTCGACGCCGAAGTTCTCTGCCTTTTCGCCGGCATCCTCGACGTCGACGGCGAACCTCTTGTACTCCTGGTCTTTTTGGAGCCCGAGGAGCTGGTATGTCGCTGATTCTGTACTTGCGTAGCTGAAGAAGGTGGTCTTGATGAGGAATGCTCGCCTTCACGACGGCTCCGTTCCTTCTCCAGTCTTGCATGCAGTTTAATGCGCTCTCTGTCCCTCAGAGTGCGCTCTGAGAACTTCTGGCAGTGGGGACACTGGTCAGGATCGTGTTTTGTTGGTAAACACACAATACACACCGAGTGTGGATCTGCCAGTGCCATTTTATTGCCATAAGAAGGACATTTCCTAAATAAAGGAGACATTCTGACTGGAAAAAATTGGAAAATTCACTGGAAACCAGCAGAATTAGCCCTTAAAAGCCAGAAAACGTCGAAAAAAGCTTGAAAAAGCTGCAATCAAAAATTTCAGTCAAAAAACTGAAGAGCTCAAGCTCCAGGATCCTCACAGAAGGAGCCGGAAAAAAGAACTGGCCCAACTGCCACCTGTAGTGCATCATGGGAGCAGGGGGTCACAGGCAGGCCTTAAAGGCACGGTCCCCCTACTCTAATGCCTTAAAGGCAGGGTGTCAGTTTTCTTGGTTTCTTGATACTCTACTGCAGCCTACTGGCGAATGCCTACAATTACATGTTGCTTTATGGCAAAAAGCAGTGCTGTGTTATATTTTGCCTGATGCTTCCTTTTTTCCTTACGGGTTACGGGGGCACTACTATGCAAAAATTATGTAATTTACAGCATTGCCATGTTTTGAACATTATTAGGCTGCATTTATATGTTTTCACATATGTATATATATATGTATATATATGTATTTTCTATATGCTCCGGGATCCCGCACATGGGCGGGGATTATTCATAGATTATGACTATTGATGAGTATCCCCTGGATGAGAACCAGATTCAACTCCCAAGGAGGAGAAGGAGGTCGGACAGGGGGAAAAACTTTCTTCCATCCCTGAAGGAAATCCTTGACCACCTGAAGCCGCAAGAAAGAAGCCGCAAGAAAGAAGGTTGGTTCGGTTACTTTCTGTAGGCTGTAATGGCCACCAAATTAACTTTTATAGATGTGTACTTCAAACCTGATCTGGCCAAATAAAGGAGATAAGGCAAGACTACATGTTCTTACCCGCTAGTAGGATTAAAGCCATTATGCATACACCACAAGTAAAACCTCTTCCATTTAAAAGAGTAAGAACTCCTTGTGGACGGTCTCGTTGACTCCCTCAAAATGTACATACATTCCTGAGGGAGATCAAGGTGGTCGTATTGCAGGACCTCAGGAGCCATGCTGCCAAGTTCAGTGAGGGAAGGTTGGGGTGCAGAATCTTCCCGCCCATTTTGGTCAGTAGGTCAGGTCTGCACGGAAGCTTCCTGTGTGGACACATTGAGAGCTGCAACAGGTCTGGATATCACCATTGGCGAGGCCAGTCCGATGCTATCAGGATCATCTTCATCCTGGATCCGATGAGCTTGGTCACCACCTTCGGGATGAGAGGAAGGGGCGGAAAGGCGTACGCAAATGTTCCGGACCAGTCTATCAAAAGAGCATTCCCTCTCATTCCTGGACGGTAAAATCAGAACGCGAAGGTGGGGCATTTTTTGTTTAGATCGTCTGCAAAGAGGTCAATGGATGGACGACCCAATTGATGAAAGATGTTTGCCACCACCTCGTCGTTGAGCACTCAGTCTTCTTGTTCTTCGAAGTGCCGACTTAGAGCGTCTGCCTGCACGTTCTGTTCTCCTGGCAGATGCACTGCTGTGATCGAGAGATTCCTGGCCAGGAGCCAGTGCCAAATCGCCTGCAACTCCAGGGACAGTGGGCGAGAGCGTGTCCCACCTCGTTTGTTTAAGTAATACATGGTGGCTGTATTGTCCGTCTGTATTAGTATGGACTCAGACCGAATCGATGGATGGAATGCTTTGAGGGCTAGATGAACTGCCGGCAGTTCTAACATGTTTACATGATATGTTTGCTCTTTGGTCGACCACCTGCCCAGAGTCTGTAGGCAACCTATATGCGCCCCCCATCCTTGAAGAGAGGCATCCATGATCAGGGAATGTTTTGGTAGAGGTTGATGGAAAGGGACTTCTACTAGGAGATTTTTCGGCTGAGTCCACCAGACAATGGACGCTTTGGCTGAGTGAGAAAGAGAATTCGATCTTCCCAATGTCCTGAGGATTTGCCCCATTTGTCCTCCAGATCCTGCTATAGCGATCTCATTCTCAATCTGGAGTTGGGGATGAGAAAAATGCAAGAGGCCATCGACCCCAGTAGTGATGCCACTTGTTGTACTGATGGTTGATGCACTTGAAGGAGAGTATAGCACGTCTGCTTCATTGATAGCAGACTCTCCTCCGAAGGAAACACTTTTCCTACGCTGGAGTCTAGGGTAGCGCCCAGATAATGGAGGCTCTGAGTGGGCTGATGGACCGATTTTTCCATGTTCACATGATGGCCCGAGCGGTGTAGCAGATCTAGGCAGATCCGATAGTGGTTCCTCACCATTTGGGGGGACGAACCTTTCAACAGCCAATCGTCCAGATATGGATACACGAAAAGGCCTTGACGATGTAAAGCTGTGGCCAACACTGCCATGCATTTCGTGAACACTTGCGGCGCAGATTTGAGGCCGCATGGTAAGACTCTGAACTGGTAAAGTTTTGCGCCTACCATGAATCACAGGAATTTGCGACGACATGGAGCAATTGGGATTGTGGAAGTACGCATCTTGGAGGTCTATCGAACACATCCAATCCCCTTTCTGCAGGTGCAGATATATTTGATGTAGCGCCAACATGCAAAACTTCTCCTTCTGGATGACCTTGTTCTGAGATCGAAGATCCAGGATAGGTCTGAATTTGTGTAATTGATCTTTTTTTGGCACAAGAAAATACCTGGAGTAGACCCTCTTTCCTCGTTGAACAGGAGAAACCTCTTCTATGGCCAACTTTTGGAAAAGGATCGAAAACTCCTTAGTTGGTGAGGGTGTGATCTTACTGGAGGAATGTTCTTTGGGAAAACGCGGAAACCTAGCGCATACCCATTGCTCAGTATATTTAGCACCCACTGATCTTTGGGTACGTTGTGCCACCCTGCTACATGACTTGAGATACTTCCTCCCACTGGAGTGGGCAACGGCATCAGAAGAAGCAGAAAATCATTGCTTGCCTGAGGTTTTGGCTGCAGTGGAGGATTGCTGTTGCTGTTCACCTCTGCCTCTGGAGGATCTATGGCCTTGATAATGCAACTTGGATTGTTGGAATTGCCTCTGCGACCATTGAGGGGTTTGAACCCTCTGATGGTAGTTCTTGCGGTTGTAAGGCCTGTATCGGCGCTTGGATTCCTTTTTCTTTTTCTTTTCCAAGCCCACAGCCTTCAGCGTGTCCGGCTCGGCCTTCATCCTGGCCATCTCCTCGTCGGTATGGGTGCCAAAAAGAGAGCTGCCAGAGAAAGGTAGATTTTGAATGCGTTGCTGGGCTTCAGGTTTCAAAGCCGTTAAACGTAACCAGGAAGACCTCCATGCGCATATTCCATGAGCATATGAATGCGAGGCCAGAGAAGCCCATCCGCTGCTGCACTGATTACTTGATTGGCTACCAGTGCCCCTTCCTGGAGAATCTCCGCAAAATCCTGGCGATCCTCTTTTGGCAGTTTTTCTTTGAAGTGCTCCAGTGAATCCCATAAAGATCGGTCATAACAGCCCAACAGGCAGGGGGCGTGGCCTGACAGCATTGCCGGCTAGTTGCATCTCTGCGTAGCTCCTGCCCCGTCTCTCAAAATCCTGCAATAATCCTGGCGGAGTCGTGACTCTCTTCATAGAAACTGGCATCGGAGCTCCCCCTGGCCTTGAGGGTCCCTGTCTGGAGATGCGAAGACAGCCCGCAGAGGGGGAAATTGTCGCTAGATGCCCTGAGACGCGGCGGCTCACCGGTGCGCAAGATGGCGGCGCTGGCCTTTGCCGAGGGATCAAGGGCCGCTCTGTAAGCCGATCCTGACTGGCCCCGGGGCGGAGACCTGTGTCGGAGACCCGGCCGTAGCCGCTGCCCTCGCCGCACCGAGTGGAAGCCCTGCAGAGGCGCGACCGGAGGTGAGGGGCTGTTGTGGATCGCCTGCCCGCTCCGTGAAAAGAGACCCGGGTGCACGCTCTACGCGAGCCCGGTGCTGTATGTGAGCCGCTGACGGTGGCGGGGCAGCGGTGTCCGCGTCGACTGGCGGACGGCTGGACTGGACTGCAAGGCTGGGGCTCTTAATCTGGAGACGAGCCTACCGCCCCCCTGTGCAGACAGTAGCTGAGGTGGCCAGGGCCGTAGAGTTTGTGGCGGTCACCGGTGGCCAGGGCACTCGCTCCGCAGGTTGGTGGAGGGGCCGCCCAGCCGTGGGCCAGGGGAGCTGGAAAGGTACAAACTCAAGTGGCCCGTAGCGGAGATCAGGCCGGAGGTGGCCATTGGCAAGCCTCGTGTACAGAGAGAGGCGGCTGAGGGGCGATTCATTTGGATGTGACATATTGACCTGGACTTGGGGTAACGCATGGTGGCAGGGTGGATATCCTTCAGACCCGACGGTGCCCTGGGCTGGTCTTGCACCATTAGCCTAGAGAGCTAGAGGACTAGGATGCAGTGAGGGACTCACACACATGCCTCCTGGGCCCGAGTTGCCCCGTGACGACTTTTCTGGGCCTGGGGTTATGGAGTGGAGGGCCCCGAGGACGCTCTTGACCAGCCCGCACTGGAAATGGGGAAAGATAGACCCCTTAGAGGAGCACAAGTGAACAAAATCATGCAATATACAGTACCGGGCCCAACGTCAGCGGAGCACCCCAGACCGAACCCTGAGCAGGGACCGCCGCAGGCGCAAGATAAGGCAGATGTCCTGGAGGCCATTAGAGACTCACAGGCGGCATTGGAGTCCAAGATGGATGGTATGGCCATGGACATCAATCACCTGCGCCTGAACCTACGGAAGGTGGCGGATCGGGTCACTACTACGGAGGGGGACTTGACCTCCTTGCAAGCGGAGGTCCAACACTTGCAAGCGAAGGTGTCTGCATTGAAGGAGCACACCTCTCATCTTGAAGACAGGGCGGAATATGCGGAGGGGCGCTCGAGGAGAAACAACCTCTGTTTTTTTTGCTTTCCGGAAAAGGAGGAGGGGCCGGCAGCGGACCTATTTCTGGAGGAGTGGATCGGATCCGCCCTCCCAGGTCTTCAACTATCCAAGATGTTTGCGGTGGAAAGAGCCCACCGCTCCCTTGGCCCCTCCCCGAAACCGGGGTCCCCGCCTAGAACTCTGATCGCTCGTTTGTTCAATTTTAGAGACCGGGACGCGATCCTACAGTTCATCCACAAGAATGGTCCCCCCCGGTTTGAGAACCAAGAGATCCATATCTACCCGGACTACACGAAAAAGGTGCAAAACTTGCGTAATGACTATCTAAGGGTCAAGAGGAGGTTGAGAGATCTCAATATAAAATACAGCCTAATGTTTCCAGCCCGGCTCAAAGTACAGTATGCAGACAGGGTCCACTTTTTTAGCGATCCACAGGAGGCCACGGACTGGATGGATTCGATGGGCCTGGAGGGGCAAGATCAACATCAAGGATGGCAGGAACGGAAGAGACGGAGCGGTCAACAGCGTACTCAGCCTGGTCGCACTCGAGGACAGCGGTCCGTGCCACAGGGGACACCAGACGGAGGTCACATCATGGTGGGGCCGGATGGCACCCTGAGAGAAGAGCTGGGGGGCATACCGCCGCAAAATCAGTTTTCCCCATTATGCCTCGTCCAAGAAACTCAATCGGAAACAGAAGGCACTGCTGACCCACTAGCTGGTGGCTCGTGAGCCACGTATTTGCAAGTATGGGAACTACCAATTGGGGGATGGTGGTCGGCGGGGCTGCACTAGATGCTGTAAGTAAGGACATCATCGCTACTGTAACCTAACTCTTCTGTGGAGCGCCTGTGGGGGGGTCCTCGGTTTCGGGGACTATGAGGGGGGGTGGGAGTGTAGCTGTTGGGGGGGGGGGGCGCTGCTCCGCCACACTGCAGTCTAGGTATCCCAGCTGTGGTGTGCTGCGCCAGCTCGGCTAGGCCGCTGGTTGGGCGGAGCTGCGCAGCACCGGGCAGTTTGGTTGTACAATAAGGACTGGGGTTCTTCCTTTTGTAGATTGTCATTGTTGTTTACACTGTTGCGGGGGTTTTTTCAGGGGAGGGTGGTGGTTATGGGGCGGAGTCCTGAGTTCTCAGACCTAGGTTGGGATGTGTGAATGAGGTTCTACTGCCTGTGGGTGGGGGGGGAAGGTTCACATTGTTTTGTTTTATTGTTCTATGGGGGGAATGTTCTATGCCGGGTCACCAGAGGTCATGAGAGCCTTCGGAGGGGATGGAGGGGTTCCCATCTCTATACATTGTGGTTCTTACCACTTCTGCATCAGGTATTGCGGTCAACCAAAACTCTATTTATGACAGGCGATCAGCAGATCTATAAACTTATAACGTGGAATGTTAGGGGGCTCAACAATAGGGTCAAACGGATTCGGATAGCAACATACCTTAGGCGATATAAGATAAGTGTGGCCTTTCTACAAGAGACGCACCTCTGGGGGGATTGCCTGAAGTATGTCCAACGGCGGTGGAGGGGCCAGTTTTTCGCGACCTCTTACTGGGGTTTGCCAGGGGGGCACTTATATGGGTGGTGCCTGGAGTCCCCTTTAAGGTTTTAAAATGTAGTCCTGACGCCGATGGAAGATACGTGGTGGTGGAAGGGACACTAGATGGGAGACACATGTGTTTAGTGAACGTATATGCTACAAACACCGACGATGGGGAATTTTTGGCTAAGGTCCTGGGGAAATTGGACCTGACACCTGACATGGAACTCATTATAGCAGGAGACTTTAATTGTACTTTGGATGGGGAACGGGATAGGCACCCCCCAAAGGTAGATGCTAAACCTAAGACACGAGAATCCATATGCCAGATGATTAATAATTCTCACCTACTAGATATATGGCGGCACCGTAATCCCGATAGTCGGGTCTACTCCTGTTATACTCCGGCAGCTAATACGCATAGCAGGCTGGACTATTGTTTCATTCAGGAAACAGCGGCTGGTCGGATTCTCGAGACACAGTACCTGGCCCGTTATCTGTCCGATCACTCCCCCCTGCTGGTGGCCTACACTTTGGGCCGCCTGCGTTCCAAAATACCGTTATGGAGACTGAATACTGAGGCCTTGACGGACCCGGTTAACAAGGAGGCGATCGCGACAGGGTTGGAAGGCTATTTCAAGGTGAATTGGAACACGGCTAGCTCAAGGGCGTTCGAATGGGATGCGATGAAAGTGGTGTTGAGGGGGATATGCATGTCCACGGAGGTGGGGGTGAGGAGAGTGTTAGAGCGGGACCTAAAACTACAGGAGAAACGCTTACAGACCCTAGAGGTAGAACTTCACACAAACCCTGAGGGGCTGGCCAAATGGACGGAGCAGCGACAAATGATAGGGGATCTATGGGAGTCACTGGGCAAGTACAATAGGACCACGAGTAGGCGTCGATGGTACACTGAGGGTGATAAAGCCAGGCACCTATTGGCGCGCTTGATTAGGGTGGAGACTCAGCCTCTCCCGATACTGGCCCTTAAAGCCGGTCAGGGCCGAATGGTTTATACCCAGTATGAGATTAACGCAGTATTCACCTCACACCTCCAAAAAATATATTCCGAGCCCAAATCCAAGGTCGTCCCACAGGCTTTGGAAGCCTACCTTGCTGAGATGGATCTACCTTGCCTTGACCCAGACAGTCAGGAATCCCTGGGGGCACCCTTCAGAGGGGAGGAGGTGAGAGCCGCGATCGCCCATTTGAAGACAGCTAAATCCCCTGGAATGGATGGCATGGCCGCAGAGCTATATAAAGAGTTTGGGGGAGTACTGGTCCCTAGGCTCCTGGACATAGTTTTGGAGGCCGGTGAGACTGGCGTATTGCCTGCCTCCATGCGTGAGGCGCTGATTGTGATGATCCCCAAGCCAGGGAAGGACCCCTTACTACCCGCCTCTTACAGGCCGATCTCAATGCTCAATGTAGACCTTAAAATCATTAGTCAGGTATTGGCCAACAGATTACTTCCGTATCTCAGGCGATTGGTACACGACGACCAGTCCGGTTTTATTCCCGGAAGGAGCGCGCTGCGGAATATCCGCCGTCTCGCCCATGTCATGCAATCACTAGAGGGCAGGGCCAAACGGAACACCCTGGTATTCCTAGTTATCGAACAGGCGTTCGACTCGCTCAGGTGGGACTATCTATGGCAGGTGCTCCTAAAAATGGGGATTGGGGAGGGGTTTGTGAAGTGGGTGAGACTTCTCTATACTCAGCCGGTGGCGAGGGTCCGTACGGAACGCTATGTCTCAGATGCGATATCGCTAGCCAGGGGGACGTGACAGGGGTGTTCACTCTCCCCCTTGCTGTTCGCCCTGGCAATGGAGCCATTAGCATGCCATCTCCGTGGGGTCCTCCAGGGACAGGGTATTCAAATTGGGGCCATGGAACATATTGTATCACTGTACGCAGATGATGCACTGGTGTATCTACGGGAGCCAACGCACTCGCTTCCAATACTGATGGCGACCCTGGGTCAGTTTGGCGAGACGTCTCGACTCTATGACAATAACACTAAATCACAATTATATCCGGTTGGGTCGGAGGCTGTGAGGAGCGGGGTTCAACCCCCAGAGCTGGGGCTTCCATGGGTGTCAGATACGTTGCGCTATCTCGGGATCTGGATCAGTAGGGACAGTAGAAGTTTTTTACCAACATAATATGGGGAGGATTCTTAGAGGTCTCCGAGGCAGCATTACCTTCTGGAACACACTCAGGCTCTCGCTGATGGGGAAGATTGCCTTGATTAAAATGGTGGTGTTGCCTCAATGTCTCTTCACAATGCAGGACTCCTTCTTTGAAATCCCACACCAGGTCTTCAGGGATCTCGATGCAATGCTTATACAACTATTGTGGAATGGAAAACGTTGTCGGGTGAGCCTAGAAGTCATGAAACGTACTTGGGGTAGGGGCAGTTTAGAAATCCCGGACCTTGAACTTTATTATTTTGCGTCCCAATTACAGCACGCAGTGGCCTGGCTCGATACAGACCCTTTGTGAGAAGTTGGCCTGATGTATGATGTCACTAGTTATAGTGTACACCTTATATCAGTCCAAATACCCTTATGGTGATTGGTTGTAAAGTCAACCTTATAGACCAGCTATCCTAGTGGTAGCATGGACAAGAGCAGTCTTAGGCTAAACTCTGAATGGCATGTGAAGCCAGCTGTGATACCATATATAATCCCTTGAATACCAAATGAAAGGACACCATAACAGATATATATATAAAATAAAGTGTATTTATTCTAAGCAAACCCTCAGCACTCTTTATGAGTTTAGAGGTAAGTACAACACAGTCTTATTAATGCATACAGTAAGTCACACAGGTAAGTAATACAGTTAGGCCCTAGGGGCCACGCAAACCATATACTAAATAAGTGGTATAAGAACCACTGTCACGGAAATAGAATAGGCCTAGGCCTAGGGAATCGCTGGGGCTACACTACACTAGCGTTAGTTAGGAAGTGGGAGGCCCACGGGATTCGTGTGCAGAGTGGAAACACTCACGCGTAATGCGTAAAAGTCAATAGCAATATTACAGTTTAGAAATAGATAGATTTAGGACACTTCCGGAGTAGCTAGGAAGTTGAGACTTGAAAACTAGACACTAGGATAGTCACTATCCTGATGAGCACCGGAGTACCCAAGTTACCTAGCCCACAGGCTGCGGGTGCATAGGGGTGAAGATGCGTCGTTTTCGTCGTCGACTCCTATGGATGCCTGAAGAAAGATGCTGACAGGCAGTCAGTGAAGAGTGTCCGGTGGATCCCAAGGCTGGGATCAAGAAGAGAAGAAACCTGCAAGCAGAAGGGACAGAGTCAAGGTCACTAGCCAGTGACCACGTGGAACCAGGAAGGAACCAGGCGATGTCGTGAAGAGTTGCAGGTGAAGGTGAAGCTTGTCGCTGCAGCCAGGAGGACCAGGAAGCGTCGAGGACGACCAGGACCAGGAGGCGAGCTGTCCCACGAAGGCTCTTGCTGTCGGCGGCGTCGAAGTTGGACTAGGACTCACCAAGCCTTGGCAAGCGGAACCCACGAAGAACAAGGGACTTGCTTCTGGTGCAGACCAGGAAGGTCTGGGGTGCTTCTTCTTTGCAGAGAAGCGGGAGCCAGTCTGGAGGAGCCAAACCAGCGCAGAAGATTTCAGGGAGCGTCGTCACAAAGGCCACTAGCCAGCGGGCAAGCAACCGGACAGACGCGGCAAGCAGGAAAATGCTGAAGGGCCCCACGCAGGACTCGTGGAGTGTGGGGGGCTGGTCTTCGGTGCAGATGGTGCTTGGGGTTGGGGCTTCTCAATCCCCGGTGCACAACTTCGAGGGTACCTCAGAAGCTGCGCTGTAAGTTACTAGCCACTTTTCCCAGGTAGCCGGTCCCACGTCGCTCGTCGCCTCCACGGATCTCAGCTCTGCTGCAGATGTGGACGAGGGTCGGAGAAGTCTGGAAATCAAGGCTCTGGTCGGGCTCTGCAGTCGGTTCCTCGTCGAACGTTTCACAAAGCAAAGGGTAGTCACTTGATGGTGCCTGTTTGCACAGGGTAGCCACTCCTTGGCTACAAGGGAGATTCTTCAGTCTTCTTCTTTCGTCGAATGTCGAAGGTCCAGAGTTTCTGTTCAGTTTTGCAGGTTCAGGATAATCTAAAGTCTTGAGGCCCAACTCCCACTCTTATACTAATCTGGGGGGCTGGGATACCTGCTAGGTCACGCCTTATGGGTGGGACCTGGGAGGGGGTGGTTACACCCACTTCCCTTTGTCCAGTTTCGCGCCAGAGCTGGGGCTGGAGTGCCCCAGCGCCGGTTTGAACTGGACTATGCAAGGAACACCTTGTGTGCCCCAGGCATGTCTCATTCCTTTCAGCCCACCCTGCCCCAATACACTAAAGGCTGTCTGGGGAGGTGCTAGCACCTCCCCAAGCAGGAAACCTATTGTCCAGGCCTCCCTGGCTGGGATCACTCCCAGCAGCAGGAGGTCAGACTTGTGTCTGTGGCAGCAGCATCCATTTTGTGATGCTGAGGCTTTGGTTAGAGATAAACAGCAAAGTAGGATTTTAACATGTCTCTCCCTCTAGAAGGGAGGAATAATATCCTCATCACCAGAAATGGCATGGGGGTATTATTCCAAAGTGTTAGACACCTTACACGACATGTTTTGATAAAGCCAAACCATAGTTACCATAACCGTTTAAGATTATAAGGCACTTTAAGAGTATATGGTAGGCTATATCATAGAACAGCTATAAGGACATGGTTCCGAAAGCTGCAGACAGGCTCAGCTCATGCTAGAGCACCATCTCACATGTTACCAAGCACTCTGCCTCCAGGATTGTTAAGGCCTGCCATAGGAGTGACTGATAGGTACACATGTGTCTATATATAAGGTAGGTATAGGAATACTACACCTAAGCAAGGGGTGATTACACGACCTTGCCCCAGCTGAGTGATCAGCCAGTTGTGTCTGATTGGAAGGCCAGACCAGGGGTGGCATAATACATGCTGCAGCCCCTGGGAGGCCTAGGGTACACCTATGCCCTGGGTACCTAGGGTACACTGTACAGGGTCCAATAAGGTGATCCTTACCAATTGATTATGTACCTAGGGTACATGGAGTCCATTTTACAGAGAGAGCAGACAGCCTGAGACCCTGAATGGCAGGATCTCAGGCCAACTAAGTCGAAAAACCAGCTAGACACTAGGCAAAAAGTTGGGGGTAACCATAGTCAGATATCCACCTTCCTACACAACCCCCCCCCAAACGAAAGGAGATAAGGCTGGCCTTGACAAGGTAAGCCTCTATTGCCTGAGTGGCCATATAAGGAAGAACCAGCACTGGCATGGTTACCCCCTGTCTCATGGTCCACTAAGCAATCCCTCATCCTAAAGATATCATAGGGTCTCCACCATAGGGAATCTCTACCTTTGGTGTGTCTTTGCAAAGTAAAAGGCTGGTGTTGAGATGGAGTACTGAAGTGAGTGTCCTCAAAGTGAGGCCTCAGCTTCCTCCAATCATCCTCCACCCTGGATGCCTTTCTTTCTCTAACTGAGTTGCACTGTGCTCTCAGGGTCAGCCTCTGGCTACCTAAAGCTGGAGGCTGGGTCCCTTTTGTGGGCTTACTGGAGGGACAGGTCAGGTTTGGGGCCCTAAGGTCCCATGTTTGCCTGTGCCCAACAGAATCCCTCTGGGGGAGGTCCCTAACTACCTGTAAAGGGGATCCCTCAGGAATGTTTTTACCCATCACCTGGCTAGGGCAACTAACCAGGCAATCCTCATTCTTTTGATGGGGGGGGTTCTTGTGGACAGGGGCCCTCTTGGGGTCCACTGGCCTCCCTGACCTCTGCAGCCCTGGGCTGACTGAGGCAGGGTAGAGAGAGGCAGGCTAACTGCACCAGACTGGGTCCCACCTTGGAAGGGGCCACTGACATCAGAGGCTCTGCCAGGCCAGGCCTGGCTACCTCTGGGGCAGTTCCTTCACAAGGGGTGAGGTCAGATCCCTGAGGAGGCTGACCTTTTCCTAATGTCTGGGGAGAGGGAGACTTTTCTTCCTCCCCACTACTCTCTGTTTGTGTGGAGTGATCCATAGTTTCAGGCTTCACTACACCTATATTAGTCTGAGTGTGGGCTGAGACCATTACAGCCTTGCCAACCTTTTCAGGAAGGCACTCAGTTTGTGTTTGAGCTGTGACTGTCACAGCTCTGCCAATTTCTACAGGGAAGTCTGTCTGTGCCTGGGCTGTGGCTACCACTGCCCTTCCAACCTTTTCAGGGAGGAAAGCTACTTGGACAGGGGTTGTGACTGGCACAACCCCACTACCCTTTTTGGAAAGGCCTACCATTTTAGAATGGGTGTCTTGTTCAACTCCAGCCCAAGCTGAGAGTTCTAAGTCATTCCCCAGCAAGCAGTCCACAGGCAAGGTTGGAGACACTGCCACCCTTTTAGGGCCAGTGACACCTCCCCAGCTGAGACATACCTCTGCCATGGGATGACTGTTCTGTTTGCCATCAATGTTAGTTACCTGGTATGAGAAACCAGGCAAAAGCTGCTCAGAGGGAACTAGCCTATGGGCCACCATAGTGATGCTAGCTCCAGTGTCTCTGTAGGCCTCAGCTTTTCTACCATTGATGTAGGGTTCCTGTCTGTACCTACCCAAAGTGTTGGGACAGGCAGTGAAGTTGGCAAACCCCATGCCACCATCACAGACAAGAGTAGCTGCTGTAGGGGAATTGGCTAAGCCAGGATCCCCCTGTGTTCCCCAAGAAAACCCAACCAAATTTTTGGGGGCACTCCCACCACCTGGGGGATTACTGCTGACAGTAATAGGTGGTGTGACAGGAGTAGTTGGAGGAACAGTTTTGTTTTTAGCCTGTGGACAACTGCTGTCAGTTTTCCAATGCCCAGGTGTTTTACACACATGGCAGTAAGGCTTTTTAACTGTGGTAGAGGAGGGAGCTTGGGACCCACCACCCTGTGTGGAGTTTTGGGGCCCTGAGGAAGATTTCTCTTTTGCTTTATCCCCACCCTTCTCTTGAGGCTTGGTGGTATCTTTCTTTTGGTCACCACCCTGATTTTTAGGCCTAATCCTGGTCCTGACCCATTTATCTGCCCTCTTTCCCAATTCTTGGGGAGAGGTCAAATCTGAGTCTACCAGGTGTTGATGGAGAAGCTGGTTCTGACAATTACTAAGGATCTGCTCCCTCATAATCAAGTTGTACAATCCTGTATAGTCCTGCACCTTGCTGCCATTTAACCAACCTTCCAAAGCCTTAGTGGCACAATCCACAAAATCAGACCAGTCCTGTGTCTGTGTCTTCTGGGTGTCTCTGAACAACAACCTATATTGCTCAGTGGTTAAGCCAAACCCATCTATCAGAGCACTCTTCAGGACTTTGTAATTGTTTGCATCCTCATCACTGACTGTGAGGAGCTTGTCTCTACCTTTGTCAGAAAAGGAGAGCCACAAGATAGCTGCCCACTGACTTTGGGGTACCTGCTGTACTTTGCAGGCCCTCTCCAAAGCAGTCATCCATTTGTGGATGTCATCCCCATTCTGATATGGGGGGACTATCTTGCTTAGGTTTCTATGGTCATAAGACCTATCCCTATCTCTAGGAATGTTGCTGCCACCAGTGGGTTCTGACCCACACAATTTTTGCTCTCTAGCCAGAGCAAGCTTCTCTTTGGCAAGGGCAATTTCTTCCCTCTGAATCCTCAGATTAGCTTCCCTCATCCTGGCTTTATGCTCCTTTCTCTCAGGTGAAGTCATTCCCCTGTGAGAGGAAGCATTAGAGATGCTAGAGACATGGGAGTGGATGGATTCCCTTGAAGGGGATCTGTCCCTCCTGCTTCTCTGTGAATGCCTACTTGTGGGTCTGTATGGGGGGACCCCATGCAAACTCCCATGTAAACTTAAGTTAGCCTGGCTAAGTCTCCTTACTTGGCTCTGGCTGTCTACCTCCCCATCTGAAGCCCCATCTGACTCCTCTGTGGTGGGTAGACCCTCCTCTGTGCCTAGGGCACCTGCCTGAGATGCCCTCTGAGCATCATACTCCTCTAGGAGTTGTCTTAACTGAAGGAGGGTAGGGTTTGCACCCTGTTTTATTCCTCTGGAGGTACACAATTGTCTCATCTCCTGGAATGTTAAGGTATCATACCTAGAGGGGGTCTTCTGCAGACCTGACCCTCCTGGGAGAGCATCTACTTGATCTCCTCCCAGAGGCATGATCTAGTGAGGGTGTGGTGTGTGCACCTACCTACACTAGTTGTTTCTACTAAACCTCTCTAGTAGTTGTAGTCAGGGTGTGTTACTCCCTTCAACCTACAACTACAAAGTCCAGTAGGACTTAAGTATTATAATCTATGTTATATGTACCTAGACAATATCTGTGTGATCTTTCAATTTAGTATCTCAAGATTACAATGGTATTACAACAGCAAGCTCAGATCCCAACCGCTGCTCACCAATGTGAGAAGTTGGCCTGATGTATGATGTCACTAGTTATAGTGTACACCTTATATCAGTCCAAATACCCTTATGGTGATTGGTTGTAAAGTCAACCTTATAGACCAGCTATCCTAGTGGTAGCATGGACAAGAGCAGTCTTAGGCTAAACTCTGAATGGCATGTGAAGCCAGCTGTGATACCATATATAATCCCTTGAATACCAAATGAAAGGACACCACAACAGATATATATATAAAATAAAGTGTATTTATTCTAAGCAAACCCTCAGCACTCTTTATGAGTTTAGAGGTAAGTACAACACAGTCTTATTAATGCATACAGTAAGTCACACAGGTAAGTAATACAGTTAGGCCCTAGGGGCCACGCAAACCATATACTAAATAAGTGGTATAAGAACCACTGTCACGGAAATAGAATAGGCCTAGGCCTAGGGAATCGCTGGGGCTACACTACACTAGCGTTAGTTAGGAAGTGGGAGGCCCACGGGATTCGTGTGCAGAGTGGAAACACTCACGCGTAATGCGTAAAAGTCAATAGCAATATTACAGTTTAGAAATAGATAGATTTAGGACACTTCCGGAGTAGCTAGGAAGTTGAGACTTGAAAACTAGACACTAGGATAGTCACTATCCTGATGAGCACCGGAGTACCCAAGTTACCTAGCCCACAGGCTGCGGGTGCATAGGGGTGAAGATGCGTCGTTTTCGTCGTCGACTCCTATGGATGCCTGAAGAAAGATGCTGACAGGCAGTCAGTGAAGAGTGTCCGGTGGATCCCAAGGCTGGGATCAAGAAGAGAAGAAACCTGCAAGCAGAAGGGACAGAGTCAAGGTCACTAGCCAGTGACCACGTGGAACCAGGAAGGAACCAGGCGATGTCGTGAAGAGTTGCAGGTGAAGGTGAAGCTTGTCGCTGCAGCCAGGAGGACCAGGAAGCGTCGAGGACGACCAGGACCAGGAGGCGACCTGTCCCACGAAGGCTCTTGCTGTCGGCGGCGTCGAAGTTGGACTAGGACTCACCAAGCCTTGGCAAGCGGAACCCACGAAGAACAAGGGACTTGCTTCTGGTGCAGACCAGGAAGGTCTGGGGTGCTTCTTCTTTGCAGAGAAGCGGGAGCCAGTCTGGAGGAGCCAAACCAGCGCAGAAGATTTCAGGGAGCGTCGTCACAAAGGCCACTAGCCAGCGGGCAAGCAACCGGACAGACGCGGCAAGCAGGAAAATGCTGAAGGGCCCCACGCAGGACTCGTGGAGTGTGGGGGGCTGGTCTTCGGTGCAGATGGTGCTTGGGGTTGGGGCTTCTCAATCCCCGGTGCACAACTTCGAGGGTACCTCAGAAGCTGCGCTGTAAGTTACTAGCCACTTTTCCCAGGTAGCCGGTCCCACGTCGCTCGTCGCCTCCACGGATCTCAGCTCTGCTGCAGATGTGGACGAGGGTCGGAGAAGTCTGGAAATCAAGGCTCTGGTCGGGCTCTGCAGTCGGTTCCTCGTCGAACGTTTCACAAAGCAAAGGGTAGTCACTTGATGGTGCCTGTTTGCACAGGGTAGCCACTCCTTGGCTACAATGGAGATTCTTCAGTCTTCTTCTTTCGTCGAATGTCGAAGGTCCAGAGTTTCTGTTCAGTTTTGCAGGTTCAGGATAATCTAAAGTCTTGAGGCCCAACTCCCACTCTTATACTAATCTGGGGGGCTGGGATACCTGCTAGGTCACGCCTTATGGGTGGGACCTGGGAGGGGGTGGTTACACCCACTTCCCTTTGTCCAGTTTCGCGCCAGAGCTGGGGCTGGAGTGCCCCAGCGCCGGTTTGAACTGGACTATGCAAGGAACACCTTGTGTGCCCCAGGCATGTCTCATTCCTTTCAGCCCACCCTGCCCCAATACACTAAAGGCTGTCTGGGGAGGTGCTAGCACCTCCCCAAGCAGGAAACCTATTGTCCAGGCCTCCCTGGCTGGGATCACTCCCAGCAGCAGGAGGTCAGACTTGTGTCTGTGGCAGCAGCATCCATTTTGTGATGCTGAGGCTTTGGTTAGAGATAAACAGCAAAGTAGGATTTTAACATGTCTCTCCCTCTAGAAGGGAGGAATAATATCCTCATCACCAGAAATGGCATGGGGGTATTATTCCAAAGTGTTAGACACCTTACACGACATGTTTTGATAAAGCCAAACCATAGTTACCATAACCGTTTAAGATTATAAGGCACTTTAAGAGTATATGGTAGGCTATATCATAGAACAGCTATAAGGACATGGTTCCGAAAGCTGCAGACAGGCTCAGCTCATGCTAGAGCACCATCTCACATGTTACCAAGCACTCTGCCTCCAGGATTGTTAAGGCCTGCCATAGGAGTGACTGATAGGTACACATGTGTCTATATATAAGGTAGGTATAGGAATACTACACCTAAGCAAGGGGTGATTACACGACCTTGCCCCAGCTGAGTGATCAGCCAATTGTGTCTGATTGGAAGGCCAGACCAGGGGTGGCATAATACATGCTGCAGCCCCTGGGAGGCCTAGGGTACACCTATGCCCTGGGTACCTAGGGTACACTGTACAGGGTCCAATAAGGTGATCCTTACCAATTGATTATGTACCTAGGGTACATGGAGTCCATTTTACAGAGAGAGCAGACAGCCTGAGACCCTGAATGGCAGGATCTCAGGCCAACTAAGTCGAAAAACCAGCTAGACACTAGGCAAAAAGTTGGGGGTAACCATAGTCAGATATCCACCTTCCTACACCCTTCATGGGAACGATCGCTCCTGGCGAACACATATGGGGATCGACAGCTGGGTGCGCTTCTCTGGCATACAAAAGGGCGACAGGACCAATGTCCTCCACTGGGCAGATTGTTGGTTGCCATCTGGGCCAGGGTGGTTCGACGACTTATACAGGTGCGACCGTTTGCCCCAGAGGCAGACTTTTGGCTGATGCCGCCTTTCGCGCACATTGACCGGGTCATGTCCACTGATAAATGGAAGGCGGGAGGGTGTCTCATGCTGCCAGACCTCTACCCTGACCAACGGTTCATAACATACCAAGATGCAGTGGACTGTTTTGAGCTGGGACCGGGGCAATTCTTGCAATACGCCAAAATAGCGGCAACAGCACGACATCTATGGCCTACATTCCCGGACGCCCCGGAACACACGCATACTCTGGTCAAGATGATAGCCATGGCGGGAGAACGGAAACTTGTCACTCACCTGTACAGGGCGTTACGGGAAGACAGAAAATGTGCGCTTCTCAAAATAGAAGGTAGATGGCAGGAAGTGAGCCCACAGGAGATCACACCACGGGAGTGGGAAAAAATTCACGAGGGTGTACGTAAGGTGGCGGTGTCCAATAGATTTAAGCAGATACAATATGGTCCACATGACATACCTCTCACCCAAGCGCCTACACACTATTGATAGCATGAGGGATCCAAGGTGCCCCAGATGCCGCTATGCACAGGCAGATTTCCCACACATGGTTTGGTCATGTCCGATTATCCAGATATACTGGACAGCTATCCTAGAGGACCTGCACAGAATAACAGGATGGAGAGTTTCCCTGGAGCTGCGTACTTGTCTCCTTGGACTGATTCCCCGGGACCCTAAACGTAAAACCAGCAGGAAGTTCCTGGTGTTGGGACTTGTGATAGCTAGGCGGCGAATAGCAATCCACTGGCTGCAACAGAGTGGGCCGCTGGTTGCGAACTGGAAAACGGTCCTGCAGGAATGGGCATTAGCGGAGGAGGGACATATGCGCAGCACTAGGAGGGATGCCAAACTCCCGGAAGTATTGCAGGCGTGGGGGCTAATGGTCCAGGAGATAGGGAGGAGCTCCCCGAATTCTACACAGACAGTGTTGTCAGATGTTAGTCATATGGGGATTGAATCCCCAGGCAGGGGGAGAGACGGGAGGATACACCTGATTGAGATGTTGTTAGATAAACCTCTAGGTGGGTGGGCCCGGCGAGGGGGGTGGAGTGAGGGTGGGGGGGATGTTCAGTTATAAGTTCATATGATTGTTACTGACAGTGTTCATGCCTATTGCTGGTTCGGTACACGCTTCAAAGGCAATCCTAATTGGACTAACTGTCGCTGGACAGAGACTGTGAGGCTTCTTCTTCGGAATTGTTTGTAAAATAGTACTGTTTTACTATGTGCCGTGAACCTTAAAACCGCAATAAAGAAATGTAAAAAAAAAACAGCCCAACAGGCTGCAGCACTAGACATTTTTAAAGAGGCCGCTGCTGAACCACTTGCTTTTCTCCCCCAAGAATCTTGGGCTCTACTCTCCTTGTCTGGAGGAAATGAGGAAGAAGAGGAGACCGCATGCGTTCTCCTCGCTACTGCAATGATCACTGAGTCCAGTGATCATCCAGTGGAGATGCCCGCTTCGACGTCGATCGCCGTACCACCGGCGACGACGGAGCATGTCCCGACGTCGAACTCAGTACCGACGGCGATGATATTTCTCGATGTTGTG
This sequence comes from Triturus cristatus, assembly GCF_964204655.1. Taxonomy (NCBI): domain Eukaryota; kingdom Metazoa; phylum Chordata; class Amphibia; order Caudata; family Salamandridae; genus Triturus; species Triturus cristatus. Next base: position 1,533,203,319 of record NC_140591.1, read on the forward strand.
CGATCCCGCACCAACGGAGAACGACGAGTTGATGACGGCGGAGAGTCGGACATACCTTTTTTCTTGGACGACGACCAGTGTTCTCTCGACGTGGAGCCCGTTGTCAAGGTCTTCTCGTCAACGTTTTCGGTGCCTGTGGAGGCATTTTTGGCGCTGAGCCGACGCCGATGAAGAGCAGGTCGGAATCTTGCTCCTGGAGGAAGATCTGGCTCTCTCCTTCCTCTGCCTCACCGGAGACCTGCCTCTGGAAGGTGGTTTTTCTTTTTCAGCCAGCCCATAGAGACAAATCCTCTCTCTGTCCTTCAAAGTACTTTTGGACAAGGACTGACAATGTTGGCAAGTCTAGGGAACATGATCTTCTGGAAGGCAAACAATACAGACAGGATGGGAGTCTGATTTCACCTTCTTTTTACCACAAGAAGGGCAAGAGTCAAATAGAGAGGGCATTTCTGAGTGGAGAAAAATGCTCAACTCTCTCAAAAATGGCAAAATACTACTCCAACAGCTAAGAGACGTCGAAATAATAAGATTTAGTCAAAAATAGGAGACAAAAAAGCCAGAAAAAAGAGAGCTGATTAACCAGGGTCCTGACTGAAGGAGCCATAAAGAAAAACTGACCTAACTGTCATCCCTGACTCATGATGGGAAGCCAGGGGTTATGGCTGCCTTAAAGGCACGGTGCCAGTTTTCTATGTGTACCTATGGGTTAGCTTTATAGCTTTCTACACTAAGGTTCTACAATGCAGCCTGTGAGCTGGCAATGCTTTGATTCCCCTTTGTAGGATTATGGTTTTCTACTGTGCATTAAAGCAGTTTCAAATGTACTTTGTTTTTCCCTGCTTTTTTTTGTTTGTATATATGTCCAAAGGACATTCTTATTGCATTACTCAGCTCTTACTTTATGGAAGGCTGCATTGTTGTTTTTTTATTATATATATATATATATATATATATATATATATATATATATATATATATATATATATATATATATATATATATATATATATATATTACCTACTGGCGGTCGCCAGTAGGTAGTTATAGTTAGGACCGTGTTTCCATAGGAATTCCGCAACATTCTATTTGGAATAACTTTGGCGCCGGTTAACGAATCATCGCAAAATTATCAAAATAGGTGGGGCGCTCCGCTCCTTCCCTGAAAGTCTCGGGGGGATTCGTCAAGCGGGGGCTGAGAAAAAGGGGGGGTCCCAAAACGCGTTTTCCCCATGCATTTTTCCATAGTTATGTTATGTTATGTTATGTTACTGGTTTTTGTACCGCGCACAGCTGCCCCAGCCAAGGGGCGTCCTCGGCTGAACAGAATTACTTGAAATTTGGCAGAGAGGTAGTCCGCAGGTCAAGGATGTGCCTTTTGTAAATCTGTTCAGTAGTTCCTGAGAAAAAAGCATTTAAAGCAATATATATATCTGTAAGCGCGCTCCGTGCGCTTACGGTAAGCTTACCGTACGCGTACGGTGCCGTGCGCGAGCTCAAATCTGATTGGTTGTCACATGACTGTAAACATTCGAATCGGACGAAATCAGGAAGTGTCGGCCGCCATTTTGTGTGTTTCACACAGAAAAAAAAAGGGAGATAACGTGAAAAGGGGTCAAGGAAGAGAGTTATAGACCCCCTAACATTTGAAATGGGGTCAAAGAAGGACACAAAAGTACGAAAAATACATTTATTAATTTTTTAAAAAAAACGCCGAGTGCGCGTACGGTAAGCTTACCGTACGCGTACGGCACAAAAAAAAAATAAAAAAAGAAATAAAATTCAGATTTAAGTGTTTAGATATTAGGGGGCTCTAAAAAGAGCCGTTGTGTTTAAGAAGTGATTTTTTAGTGAAAGAGCCGTTGTGTTTATGAAGTGATTTTTTAGTGGTACCTACAAGTAAGTACCGATGCAGAGTCTAAGGTTCAAGAGGAAGACTCTGTTCCCTTCATCAGTGAAGTGTACACCATCTCCTCTATAAATGTCTTTTAAAAAACCGTACAAATTCACTGAAAAAACCATAGGTTTCACACACGTTATAGTTAGGAATTAGCATTTAAAAAACCTTGCAAATTCACTTAAAAAACCATAGGTTTCACACATGTTATAGTTAGGTGGATATTTCACTCGTAAAAAACCAATGAAATTCCACCGTTATAGTTAGTTCAGATAACTATAACTCGCGCGACCGCCACTCTATCACAAGGATGATGTCATCAGTGATGTCATGAGTGATGCCACTGACCATGTCATGAGTGATGTAATATGTGACGTCATGAGCAGTGGATTGTGGGCGCGCGAGTAATAGTTATCTGAACTAACTATAACGGTGGAATTTCATTGGTTTTTTACGAGTGAAATATCCACCTAACTATAACATGTGTGAAACCTATGGTTTTTTAAGTGAATATATATATATATATATATATATATATATATATATATATATATATATATATATATATATATATATATATATATATATATATATATATATATATATATATATAATATTCATATGCTTATGACTTTGATGAGGATACCCCTGGAAGAGAACTGGAGAGTCCATCTGCGTTGGCATGGTTACTTCCAGGCCTATGTTCCACTGAATAATCCATCCCCTGTAGGGAAATGGACCACTTCAAAAGTTTGAGATTTTTACCCTTCATTTGTTTAAGCCATATGAGGGGCTTATGGTCTGTCTGATCAAAGAAGTGGGTACCAAACAGGTAGGGTCTCAACTTCTTCAGGGACCACACCACAGCAAAGGCCTCCCTCTCTATAGCTGACCAACCTTCTGTTTATAAAAGCTACTGGTTGGTCCTGGCCCTCTGTATTAAGTTGTGACAGCACACCTCGTACCCCTATCTCAGATGCATCTGTCGGGACAATGAAGGTGTTGTAATAGTCAGCACTTTGCAGAATGGAAGCAGTGCACATGGCATGCTTCAAGTCCTCAAATGCCTTTTGACAGCTAACTGTCCACTGAACTTTCTTTGGCATTCTTTTGGAGGTGAGATCAGTAAAGGGATTCACAATGGACCCATACCCCCTAACAAACCTCCTGTAGTACCTAGTCAGGCCTAACAAAGCTTTATCCCGAGTCTGGGTAGTAGGAGCAACCCAGTCCATGATGGTCTGGATTTTGCTCTGCAACGGCTGAACCTGGCCTCAACCTACCAGGTGGCCCAAGTATACAACCGTGCTCTGCCCTATCTAGCACTTAGTGGCCTTGATAGCAAAGACTGCCTTTTGCAGGGCCTCCAGAACATTTCTGAGGTGGACCAGGTGATTCTCCCTGGTGGAGCTAAAGACAGCAATGGCACCTAGAGATGCTTCACTATAGGCTTCCAGACCTGTTAGGACTTTGTTCACCAGCCTCTGAAATGTGGTAGGTGCGTTTTTTAGACCAAAGGGCATCACAATAAATTGATAATGCTCCCTGGGGGTTGAAAATGCTGTTTTTGTCTTCGCATCCTCAGCTGGTCTGATTTGCCAGTAGCCAGCAGTTAGATTAAATGTACTCAGAAATTTGGCTGAAGCCAAAGTACCTATGAGCTCATCTGCCCTTGGCATAGGATGGGCATCAGTCCTAGTGACTGCACTGGGGCCTCTATAGTCCACACAAAACCTCATCTCTCTTTTTCCACCCTTGGTGTGAGGTTTTGGCACAATGACTACTGGACTAGCCTAGGGGCTATCAGAAGGCTCAATGACCCCCAATTCCAGCATCTTTTGGACCTCTGTCCTGATGTAATCCATGACATGGTCAGGCTGTCTGTAAATTGTATTCTTTACTGGCAGACTGTCACCTGTGTCCACTTCATGAGTACACCAGGTGGTTTGACTGGGTGTCAGAAAAAACATATGTTGGCACTGATTGAGGACCTTCCTGCAATCAGCTTGCTGCAGGGTAGTGAGGCTGCATGCTAAGGCTACTCCAGCCACTGCCTTATCAACAGGGTTCTGAGAGAGGAGATCAGGTAGAGGGTCACTTTCTTCCTCTTCTCCCTCATCAGTTGCGATGAGCAAGCTCATGTCAGCCCTGTCGACAAAAGGTTTCAGGCGGTTCACATGAAGTACCCTGTGGGGATTTCTTGGAGTGCCTAGGTCCACCAAGTAGGTGATCTCACCTTTCTGTTCCAGGATGGTGTGGGGGCCACTCCATTTGTCTTGGAGGAGAGCTGCTGGGGCCACAGGCTCCAACACCCACACTTTCTGGTCTGGCTGGTAAACAGTATGGACAGCCTTTTAATCATGCCAGGCTTTCTGAAGCTCTTGGCTGGCCTCAAGATTTTCACTGGCCTTCTTCATGCACTCAGCCACAGGAGAACGCAGGCCAAGGACATAGTCTACAATATCCTGTTTAGCAGGTTTGTGAGGTAGACGCTACACAGCCCAGATGGCAGGGTGCCATGTATTGTATGACATGTATTTTTTAAGTTACATGTACTGTTAGTGATAAACTCAAATCATTTTCACTACCGCAAGGGCTGCCTCTCCGATAGGATAACATTGGGTTGCCTTATTACATTTAATAAGTAATAACTTTCAAGTGGGAACAAGTAGGAATGTAGAGTTTGGTCTTTGAAGAATTGTAATTTAAAATCCTCTTTAATGATAAAGTCGAATTTTAAGTCGGAATTCTGAAAATGTCACCTTTAGAAAGGTGAAATGTTCTTGTCCCCACTATTTGGTGCCTACAGCCTGCGTCCTGGGTCACACGACTAGGTGTAGCCAGCAGTTGATCTTTGTGTATTCCTCCCAGACAGTGAGACAAAGGGGGAACAGGTGTTGGCAAGATGTGCCATCTCTGTCAGAATAAGGGGGAGGAGCTGTACCAAACTTCACATCACAAATACTCTTCCTCAGCACACTCACAATGGGTCTCACACTAATCTTTTGTGCCCCCAGATGATCTGGGGACCAACGCAACGTAGAAAGAAATTCCAAACACCTTTGGAGGCGGAAACCTCTAGAAACTTCTACTTCAAAGCTGGAACTAAGCATAAATATTGGACCCTCAGACCCAACTCTTCAATACACATCTGGACATGTGAAAGACTCAGAAGAAGGACTGCTGTGCTGCTCTGCTGCAATAAGGGCTGTTACTCTGCTAGCTGGCGGAGAAGGACTGGGCCTGCATGTACATGTTTTAAATTGCATATCTGTGGTTCTACTAATTGGATTTTTGTAATTGTGATATCAAATAATTTATTCTGTTTTTCTGTATTGGTGTGGGATTTTTCTTGTGTTGTGTTTTCACTTTATTACTGTTTGAAGTGCTGCATTATTACTTTATAACTGCCACTAAGTTAAGTCTGACTAATTAGTGCCAAGCAACCAGAGGTTTGTGCACAGTTAGTTTGGGGTTTGCTTGTGACCTCACTTGGACAAGAACTGTGGTTGCTGCTTGAGTATATCTTCACCAGCCCCCCTCAGCAGTAACTCAATTTAAAACAATTGCCAAGTGAAAAGGCTCCTAATGATAAAAATGGAGCAAGAGGGCAAACAGAAAACCTAAAATGGGTTGCCTCAACAGAAAGTGTAGCTTTTTAATGAGAACGTTTAATAATTCATAATGTCATATTTACTACATCTTGTGAACTCTTTCATGTGCCTACTGACTCCATCATTGCAAATAATTCTGTTGTATTTTAATGTATGTCAAAAGTGTGATTGTCAAACACTAATGTTATGATCAATATCAATAATTCTTATGGAAAGTAAATGAAATGGTTAAATTTATAGATGAAGGATTGGTCAAATAATATTAATAATATATATTGTTCACAGCATGCTATTTAAATCTTTTCCAGATCTTACCACAATGTCAGTTCAACTTTGGCAAAGTGAACAACAGCCTAAATGGACTAGCTTGACAAGGCAGGACCAGCTCTCAAGGATTGGTGGGGGTCCTCTTTTTAAACAAACTCCAAAAACTCCTACTTACATGCGTGCTGCTTCTCGTGCTATTCTTTTCAGCTCCCGCTCTTTGTTTTGTTGCTTTATCCTGTATAGGGAAAGAGGCGGCAATCAGAAGTACCCTTGCCTTCTTAAATCATGTGCCTGATTCAGCCTACAACTAAACATTTACAGGTTGTGCCCAAGGATAGGCAAGCAAATGTGTAGACAAAGATTTAAAATATTGGTGGAAACGATTCTCGCCTTTCAGACCATCATATGAACTTTGAATAGTAACATTCAGCCTCAAAAGCAATTCTCAATTTAGGGTCGAAAGGTAACCTGCACTGGAGAACTGTAAAACAGTCAAGCAATTAGGTAAAGTATTCTCCGGTCTGCTTCCTTAATCTCTAGCAGCAGAGTAAAACGGTACAACCAAGGGGATTTATTAAAATGGCTTCAGTTATTATGGGGATCTGATAGGTGCTCATTCTTGCTAGTTCTAGATGGAGGGAGCTGTAGCATTCACTACCACTGTAACACATGCACAACAGAAAGGATTCTACGCAATTCCATATGCAAATGACGCGAGCGTTGTTCTGTTTCGAAGGACAACTAATGCATTAGACTGCACTGCACCCTTGGGATAAAATGCATTAAGTGTGAGACTAGGGATGCTAATCTTTACCATGTGGGCCCTACCCCACCACCAGTACACTACATCCTAGGGGCCCTAATACTAAAAAGTGTATTTTATCCACATAGCAATAACCTATCACAATGCACTGTAGGCACACTAACGTGCTAAACTACACTGTGTCCTATGAGTGTGTGAACCCAACACACTGAATCATATGGACATCAAAGCACCAAACTACACCATAACAACACTCACACCCTACACAGACCTGCACCCCATGGACAATAACAGGCTAAACTTAACTGCAGTATTTGGACATTAACCAACCACACAGGACACCACCAAGAGCCACTAACACCCAGATTCATGCAGTATGCCTCCATCTCAATAATCATGAGGCACGGGCACTGCATGGTGGTCTCCATCTTTAAGTGTGTTCACTTCGTACTTGTGTTGAGTGACTGTCTTGGTTCGCTCGATAACTATACTACCTCTAGATATCACTAATAGAGTGTAGCGAGGAACAACTACATAAGACACAAATGTTCAGATTTTCACGTGCTGTTTCATAGTTTTTACTTTTCTATTGCATATGTGATGAAAAGAGTTATAATACGTGTTTCAATTGATATAAATATATTAGTTCACTGAAAAACGCGAAGGTTACAGGGACTTTATAGTTAGGAAATAGAATTTAAAAAAACTAGAAAGTTACTGAAAAAACCAAAGGCTATAGGGCCATTATAGTTAGTAAATAGAATATTTTTTAACTAGAAATTCACTGAAAAAACAAAGGTTATAGGGATGTTAGGCTCAGGTTTGACTCATACAAAACCATAGAAATTCAGCAGTTATATTTACCTAAGTTAGCTATAACTTACACCCCTGCAATGCACTGCTTGGGACCTCACATATTACATCACTCATGACATGGTCAGTGACATCATTGATGACATCTCAAATGACATCTCTTTTTTTTTTTTTTTTTGAAACCGTTTATTACAAAATTCAAAAAATATACACTGATGGGCCTACAACCTTCAGGCCGGCCGCTAGCAGACAGAAGGAGCATATGGTACAAACAATAGCGCACATGCTGCGGCAAAGGGAAATGCACAGGAGTTAGCAGCGTTGATAGCCACACCATCCGGAACCCATATAACGGTTTCTTTTTGATATAAATAACACAAAAAACAAATCCACAAGGCAACCCACAATCGGAAACAGCAACATGTGCTCCCCTAGAAGGGGGACCCTACCAATCCATAGGAGTATCAAGGGGGGGATGAGGTCAGGACAGGGACTAGGTGGACTCAGTGCCCGGCACCGGGGCGATAAACCGGCTAAGGGGACGGGGCCGGAGACGGATCGGGCAATAACGGCGGGGTACAGATTCCCCCGCGGTAGGCGTTCCAAGGGCCCCATACTTTCACCCATGTCCCAGGCTTACCTCTCGCAACATACACCACCTTTTCCCGAAACATGCACCAGTCCATGTTGTCCTTCCAGGCCGAGACGGTCGGCGACCTCTGGGAACCCCACAGTTGGGCAATGTCGCGTTTGGCCACCATGTATCCCAGAGTCACCCACCACGTCTGCGGCGCAGAGTAGTCGGTTGGTTCCCACACATTCAAAAGGCATCTCCTCGCTTCAGGCGGCAGCGACACACGCGTAACCACCCGCAGGACCTCATGCACACCACGCCAGAATCGCTCCACCTCCGGGCAGTCCCACAAAATATGAAGAAAGGTCCCCAAGGAACCACACCCACGCTTACACAGCCCGTCCACAGCATAACCCATACGCAATAGCCTTGGCCCCGTGACGTAGACCCTATGGAGTATCTTGAGCTGGACGAAGCGAAGGCGGGCCGGTATGGCCACCTCTTTCGAGGAGGCCACCGCAGAGACCCAGTCCTCGTCGTCCAGCTCCAAGCCATCGGCGACCCATGCCTCACGAAGGCTAGTTAGCAATCCCGCGCGGTCATTAATAAGTTTTTTATAGATTAGTGAAATCGTGCTTTCCGGTACATGTCCATCTAGCACTCTGTCCTCCAGAGGGGAATACTCCGGGATGGAGGCAGCATCCGGGAAGACGGAGCCTAGCGCATGGCGGATCTGCATATACCGAAAGTACTCCCTGTCCTGCAACTGGAATTCCGTCTGCAGCATCTCGAACGTTTTGAATCCCCCCCTAGTCCAAAGATCACCCACCCTGCTGATGCCTATCATGTCCCACCTCTCAAAGCCCTTCGAAGTCCACAGGGTGCCCAACTGCTCAGCTGCGTATAGTGGCGACGCCCGGGTCAAACGATCTTTCCACCCCATCGCTACATTAGCCGCGTGCCACACTTGTACCATGACACGCGTGGGCCCCGTCAGACGTGCGTCGAGCGAGCTGGAGTAAAGCGCACGGTTATAATCACCACCCGGCAGTAACATCTTATCCATTTCAAAGGCCGGGTTTAGAGCGGGCCCGTACATGCCGTGATTAATCGCAGCCAGCTGGGAGGCCCAATAATACCGCTTGATATCCAGGAGGGCAATCCCCCCCGTCATACCACGGGAGCGTCAGCTTCGCCAGAGCGATACGCGGTCTCCCCTCCCAGAACAGGCGGCGCTGCAAACTCTCTACTTCACGGAAGTAGCGCGCCGGGACGACGTCCATTGTGTTCTGCAGAGCGTACAGGAAACGCGGCAGCGACATCATCTTAAACAATGCCGCCCGGCCGAGCGGCGAGAGCGGCAAGCGCCTCCAACGTGCGACATCCTCCTTCAGGCGCTGGAGGGGGGGAAGCAAGTTCTGACTATATCGGGCCTCCGCATCCAGGGTAATGAAGACCCCCAGGTACCGAAATCCCCGCGGGGCGATCTGAATAGGACAGCCCCGCGGAAGGATAGGTTCCTCCCCAGAGAGAACATAGACGCACGATTTAGCCCAGTTGATGACAAGGCCGGAGTTAAGACCAAATGAATGCAGTACATCAACCAGTACTATCAATGACTTACGTGGGGAAGCCAGGTATAGGAGAATGTCGTCAGCGTAGAGAGATACGCGGTCCTCATACTCGGGGGTCCAGCGGAGACCACGAATAGAAGGTTCCCACCGCAGCCACTCTGCCAGGGGCTCCAAGGCGAGCGCGAAAAGGAGCGGCGATAACGGGCAGCCCTGCCGCGTGCCTCTGCCCAGCTCGAATGGAGCCGATACTCTACCGTTCACGACCACCTGTGCCAGCGGGCCACAGTACAACAATTTAACCCAGCTGATAAACCCAGGGCCAAACCCAAATTTCGCGAGCGTCGCCCAAATATATGGCCATTCCAGTGTGTCAAACGCCATAGTAGCGTCCAAGGACGCCAAGATGGCCGGCTCCCGTATGTACGGGACACGTGCGAGCACCCCATGCAAACGCCGCAGGTTAAGCGCTGTGTTGCGATGGGGGATGAAGCCGGACTGATCCTGGTGAATCAAGTCACACACTACGCCGACCAGCCGATTGGCCAACACTTTGGCAAGAATTTTGGGCTCCGCATTCAAGAGCGAAATGGGCCGATAGGATGTGACTCGGTCCCGCGGCCTCCCCTCCTTGTGGATAACCACAATTGTAGCCAGACGCTGGTCTAGCGGGAGGGAACCCGTCGAGTGGGCCGCAAGGAACATAGCACGGAGATGTGGTGCCAGCGTATCCGGTCGCAATTTATACAACTCGATGGGAAGACCATTAGGACCCATGGCCTTGCCGGAAGCGACCGTGCGTATGGCGAGGGCAATTTCGTCAGAAGTTGGAGCGGCGTCCAACGACACTCTGTCCTCCTCCGAAAGGGAAGGCAGCGCGATATCTCTGAGCAGGGCATGGGAATCCTCTTCAGAGCGGGAGGACACCGGGGAATACACCCCACGGAAATAGTCTGCAAAGCAAGAAACAATTTCTTCCGGTTCAGTGACACACACACCATTCTGTTTCTCAATCAAAGGGACAACTCGACTCGCTCTCCCCTTTTTGTCCAGCCACGCAAGCAATTTACCAGCCTTATCACCCACATCATACAGTCTCCCCTGTTGCTCTCTACTGAGGCCCCTGGCCGCCTCCGTAACGAGGGCCTTATAGGCCGCTTGCTTGAGTCGGAGTACATGTAATTTGTTATCCGTCACCCCACCTTCTAGATCACCCTCCAACTCGGTTATCTCAGCTTCAACACGGGTCACCTCCTCCTGCTCGCGCCTCCGGGAGTGGGAAATAAGGGACAGGGCCTCTCCTCGGAGTACCGTCTTGAACGCCTCCCACAGTGAGACCGCCGATGACACAGACCCCATATTCTCGTCAAAGTAGCGCTTAAGGGATTTAACCAACTCCGCGCGGATGGTGGGGTCACGCAGGTACCAGGGATTAATCGGGACCACCCTACCCTCTCCCCTAGGAAGAACATCAAAGCGCAACAAGAGCGGGGAGTGGTCCGAGATACCCCGTGCCAAATGGCTCACCTCTCCCACCCTCCCCACATGAGCCGCCGGAACCAGGACATAATCTAGCCGTGAAAGACTACCATGAACCCCGGAGTGGAAGGTATACTGGAGCTGCGTGGGATGTTTCAAACGCCAACAATCCACCAGCCCCAAGGTATCCAAGAGGCCAGGCAACCACCCCTGGGCCCGGGGGAGATCCCTAGGGGGGTGACGGTCCACAGTTCCGGAAACCACAGCATTAAAATCCCCCCCCACCACTAGAATCCCCTCCGGAAGGCCAAGGAGGAGGCGCCCCAGGTCCGCAAAGGTCAAATGACATCTCTGATGACATCCTCCACAGAACCACTCACATACCCACTCACACTCCATGCAACCTCACATATACCCATTCTCACACAGCCACTGACATATCCATTCACAGACCCATTCTCACTGATCCATAGAGCCACTCACTCATACAGCCACTCACACAACCACTAACTCATGTATACAGCCACTCATGCACCCTTTCACTTACCAATACAGCCACTCACACATCCAGTCATACAGATATACAGACACCAACATGCCCACTCATACAGCTACACACACACCTACTTATTCACCAATACAGTTACTAATACAACCATTCACTCACCCATACAGTTACTCACACACCCACTCACTTACTCATACAGATACTAACCAACCAAAACCAAGGCTAGGGAGTTAGGGTATTTGTACCCTGCCCCCTTTTCTTTTTTCTGCCTTTTTTAGGGGAATTGGCTGAAGCAGAGTCCCCTGATGGCTGCCAACATTTCCTGGTTGAAGTGTTGGTAGACAATCAGAGCGCTGCAGATCTCTGCACAAGCTCGTCATTATTCGTGAAGGCTTCGAGTTCGGAAATATACAAATTTGGATTTCTTTTAATTTCTCAAAAACTACTGAATGGATTTACATGAGTAACGAAAAGCGTGATCTGCAGAACAAAATCTACCTTTCTGCCAAATTTGGTGTATTTCCATTCAGCTGTTCAGGCTGCAGGCACGTCTAAAGAGTCTATGGGAATTAACATGGGAAACACGCTTTTTTGACTCCCCCCCCCCCCTGCCCTCCCTTTTTCTCGGCCCCCACTTGGCAGATCACCCCGAAACTTTCCATGCACAACTAGAATCACCAGTACACTTTTTGGGAAAATTTCGTGAAGATTCGTCAAATTGCGCCAAAGATATAGGCAAGTCAAAAAACATTTTTCCTATGGAAACATGGCCCTGACTATGACTAGGTAATAAAGATATGTATATCTATATTCTTCTGGTGTTCACCAGTAGGTAGTTCTAGTTAGGCCTGCTTTTCCATAGACTGAGCATTTTCTGGTTTGCTAATACTTTGGCCCCATTTGACGAATCTTCCTAAAACGTCCCAAAAGAAAAGTTCATCCGCCTCACCTCCTTCCTAGAGAGTTTCAGGATGATCCATCAACGTAGGGCCTAGAAAAAAGAGTGTTCGCTAAACGTAAAATCTCCATGCATTTTCCATAGACGTCTTTAAGACACGTAATAGAAAAAACTTCTCAACTGAATGACACCAAATTCAGCGGGAAGCTAGATCATGGGCCACAGATTGTGCTTTTATGATTTGGTGTAAATCTGTTCAGTAGTTTTGGCGATATTAAGGGACAAAATAATTGGAAATTTTTGCAGCTGGGTTCGCAAGAGTGCTGCGAGTGCGCAAAATCAAAAATGGGGACCTGTGACTGGTTGATTTTTTTCTGTGAGCCTGCATGCTCTTCCTGGAGCGAGATGTTCCAGTTTGTTTCGCAACAGCAAGCACTCTGATTTCCTGGATATTGGTATGTTAGAAATAAAATGGGCACCATTACAGTTTACTGTGAAAAATTGGAGGCGTTGTGGAAATGAAGTAAAAAAGTTATATAATGGGGCAGCAGAAAGGCATGTTGTCCCCTACATTTAGGTAGAAAGTGTCTAAGGGATAACTACTGTGAAGACAATACATTTATATTGCTTTAAACTCATTTTTATGATCTTGCAGGACTCTCGCAGGATCGTGCATAGTAAAGAGGAGTAAATGAGTCCTCAATACACTCTATTATCAGGAATGCATATAGTGGTCCTTGTTTTTGAGAGGAAGAATGTAAGAGATAAGGACTGTGATGATTAGAAGCTTAAGTCTTTTTTTAAATGTTATGATCTTGTGAGACTAACGTTTTTGTAAAAAGTAGGAAGGAGCAAGTGATGTTTGAATAAACTCTGCTATGCACACTTATTACTGTATGAAGGAGTCTTACTGGTGATAATGTTTATCAAACTCTAATATTTATGCTTAGTAGTTGTGAGTAGAGTTAAGGCTCATCCAAACAATCTACTATGCACACCTATCATCTGAGATAGTGGTCTGAAAGGAGAGCCCAGTCCCTCTACACACTCTTTTATGCACGCCTATCATTACAGAGAAAGGTCTCAGCAGAGAGGCCAGTCCCTGTACACACCCTACTATGCACACAGGCCATCTAAGAGAGAGGTCTAAAAAGAGAGGGCACTTCCTCCCCAAGAAGCTTCATTTGAGAGAGAGGTCTGAAAGTAGAGGCCAGAGTCTCCACAGAACCCTCCTCGCACACCAGACATCTGAGCGAGAGGTCTGAAAGGAGATGGCAATCCCTCCCTACACCCTACTATGCACACCAGTCATCTGAGAGAGAGGTCTAAAAGGAGAGGGTAGTCCTTTCCCACACCCTACTGTGCACACCCACCTGTCATCAGAGAGAGAGGTCCAAAAGGAGAGGTCAGTCTCTCGCCACATCCTATTATGTACACCCATCATTACAAAAAGAGGTCTCAGCAGAGAGACCAGTCCCTCTACACACCCCACTATGGACACTTGTCATCTGAGAGAGCATCCTGAAAGGAAAGCCCAGTCCCTCCCCACACCCTACTACGCACACCTATCATTACAGAGAGGTCTGAGCAGAGAGGCCATCCCTCCACATACCCTACTATACACACACGTCATCTGAGATAGAGGTCTAAAAGGGGAGGGCAGTCCCTCCCTATACCCTAATTTGCACACCTATTACTACAGAGAGAGGTCTTAATAGGGAGACCAGTCACTCTAAACCCCTTACTACGCACACCCGTCATCTGAGAGAGAGGTCTAAAAGGAGAGGCCGGTCCCTCCCTACACCCTAATATGCAAACCTATCACAACAGAGAGAGGTCTTAGCAGAGAGGAGAGTCCCTCCACACACCCTACTACGCACACCCATCATCTGAGAGAAAGGTATAAAAAGAGAGGCCAGTCCCTCCGCCCACTCTACTATGCACACCCATCATCTGGGAGACCGGTCTGAAAGGAGAGCCCTGTCACTCCCCACACCCTACTGTGCACACTTATCATTACAGAGAAAGGAATCAGCAAAGAGGCCAGTCCCTTCCCACACCCTGCAATGCACATCTGTCATCTTAGAGAAAGGTCCAAAAAGAGAGTGAAGTCCTTCCCCACACCCTACTTTGCACACCCATCATTACAGGGAGAGGTTGCGGCATAGAAGCCAGCCTCTCTACACACCGTAGTAAACATACCCATAATCTAGAGAGAGGTCTGAAAGGATAGCCCAGTCCCCCCCACACCCTTCCACGCACACTTATCATTACAGAGAGAGGTCTCAGCAGAGAGGCCAGTCCCTCCACACTTCCTCCTATGCACACCCCTCAGCTGAGAGAGAGATCTAAAAGGAGAGCCTAGTCCCTCTCCGCACCCTATTATGTACACCTATCATTACAGATAGAGGTTTCAGCAGAGAAGCTAGTACTTCCTACTACGCACACCTGTCATCTGAGAGAAAGATCTAAAAGGAGCAGTCCCTCCCTACACACTATTACGCACATTCCTCAACTGAAAGAGAGGTCTGAAAGGAGATGGCAGTTCCTGTCCACAATCTATCACACACACCCATCATTACAGAGAGATGTCTAAGCAGAGAGGACAAGTCCCTCTACACACCCTACTACACACACCAGTTATTGCAACAGTAATGACACCTGAAAAAAAAAGAGATTGCTGGTGACATGTCTTGATATCAGAGTTACAATACCAGAGCAAATAAACATTTAACAAAGATTTTGAAAACTGTGAACCATATCCAGTTTTGTTACAATATATATTTTTATTTTTTACTAAAATAAAGTCAGAACACAACATATATCTTAAAGTCATTCTACCATACATACACTCTCAAAAAGAATGAATTTACTTAATAAAAAAAAACTAGAAATTCACTGAAGTTAAATTATTGTTATAGTTAGGTGTAATAACAATATCTAGCTGCGGTTTGAAAATTTGAGCTGCGGTGCGGGAGCTGTGCCTACCTGAAAGCTGAAGCTAATGTACAGTGGTGGCTGAGCTGCCGATCTGATCATGGGCTCGGCTGGAAACGCGGCGGTCCTGCTCACTGTGTAATGCGGTGAGTGCGGGGGAGGAGGGCCCGTGCAGAAGTCACTGCAGAGATAAGGAGAGCGGGCCGGCGGCCGCTGCGGAGCTGGTCGGAGCCCTCAGTGAACTCCGGTGCGTGAAGGCGCTGCTGCTTGGCGGAGTGTGTGCGGACGGCAGCAGCAGAGCTGCCCTGACCTCGCCCGACTGCTGACTTCGGCTCTGGCCTCAACGTGCGGCGTGGATACAGCCAACAGCGGCCGCTGGCGGGGTGAAGATTCCCGCTGTTGAGAGCGCGGGCTGGGTGGCGGTAGAAGAGAACAGCGGACCGCGTAGGCTGCAGCGACTGTAACGTGCCTAAAAAAAAACAAAAAAAAAACGGAGAAAGCGCTATCTGTCCGGTTTTGGACCCAAGCAACTGGGATATAGACTGGGTGCGAGGTGGGGACAGCGTCTGCCATTTCAATGACTGTCCTGCCCGTCATTACATTCGTGGGCCATATCCTGCTGTCCCCTATGTTATATTTCCAGTGCTCTTGGTTGATATATGCTGCACAATAATCTTGCCTCACGGAATGCACAACGAACACACTGAATAGGGTGGGATACCCTGTGGAATCAGGGATTGGTGCATATAGTTGATTGAAGCCTTTGCTGAATAACAGATCAGTGAGGCATCTTGAGGACGTGATCCCTGGTGCAAGTTGATATGACTCTCCCTCAGTGTGCTGCATCAGTGTGCATGGATCTTGAACCTAATGGCACTGTATAATTTGAATGCTGGCTTGCTGAGGCAATCTGTTTATCTGCCCTAAGGACGGTGTAATCCTAATATAGAGCTGCTGGTCTTTGCTGCGCTGGAACTGCGTTAGAGTCACTTGGATTGGGGCCTAGCGGTGGGTGCGCACTGGAGTCCCTGACGTTTCGTGGAATGATGGGTAAGCCGGACAAACAACTACGGACCAAACTTTCGTTTGAATCCAAGCGCCTCAAAAAAACGCAGATGCAGGCTGCTTCGGACACTGAGACTGATCCAGAAGCTGGCAGCAGTAGAAAGTTGAAAAAATGATGCTGGCCATGCAGCAAAGTTTGCATACCACTGACAGTAAAATCGACAATTTGAATCTACGTATGGATACCATGATGGCGAAGCTAGACAAGCATGGCGTGCGAATAACGGAAGCAGAGCAACGCATATCAAATGCAGAAGACAAAGTGGAGAATATTACGGAGTCCTGCACCAAGATGGAGAGGCTCTTGGAGGTGATAAGAGCAAAGAGCGAAGATTTGGAGGCGAGATCGCGCCGCAATAACCTAAGTATGAGAACCTAAGTGCCAGAATCTACCAACATGGGCAAATTGGAACTCTATGTTGAGGAAATGCTAAAAAATATGTTGGGTGCAGAACACTTTTCAAACATGTTGGTAGTAGAAAGAGCCCATCGGCCCCTTGCGCCGCGCCCTGACCCAGGGCACCTCCGCACCCGATTATCCCAAAACTCCTTAATTATCGGGACAGGGATGTGGCCCTGCGACTTGCTAGAGAGATGGGCACCACCACCTACCAAGGAATGGAAGTGGCGTTATTCCCAGACTTCACAGCAGCGGTGCAGCAAGCCCGGCGGGAATTCCAGCAGGTTAAGAAGAAGCTACAGACCATGAAAATACAATACGCCATGCTCTACCCGGCGCGTCTAAAAATAATGCATGGCAGCAAGCCTCAAATCTTCATGACTCCAAAGGACGCTATGCAGTACATAAAGCAGCTCGGACGGCGCGGAGCATCTGGTGCGGAAGGAGATGAAGCGGACAATGAGGATTAAGGAACTGCAGGTTGTAAGCTAATTGTATCTGGTAAATATGTTTAAAGTTTCCTTGGGCATGGGCCCGCAAAGACAGTACACGTAAACTGACTGGTGCACTAAGGATTTGATATGTGACAATGGCCCAGGACTATACTGTGCAACAGCTACTATTCTTAAGGGTTACAATGGAAGTGTCATGTCTTTGGGAACACCACCAAATGAACATTAATGGATATGTGAG
Organism: Triturus cristatus; assembly: GCF_964204655.1. Taxonomy (NCBI): domain Eukaryota; kingdom Metazoa; phylum Chordata; class Amphibia; order Caudata; family Salamandridae; genus Triturus; species Triturus cristatus. The sequence continues at coordinate 1,533,220,795 of NC_140591.1, forward strand.
GTTAACTCAGTAGGTAATTTGTAGGTGTACATGGAGGTGTTCCTGAGGCTTGAATGTGAAATTGGACGTGCGCACTGATATAGAGTGCAGGGTTAAACTACAGATTTACATGTTTATTGTAGCACTGCAGTATTAATTCTGATTTCCGACATAGATAAACTGTTCCTGATATATGCTGAGATAGCAGGTGGGACATTTGCCATTTTGCACCTTCAGTGTGGTGATGGACGACAAACCTGCGAGCTACACCTTTTAGATGTTGAATCTTTGGGAATGAGATACTCCTTGCATAAATGTTATATTTAGGCATACTGTAATGTGATGTGTTGAGGGGAAAATAGATATGGCCCTGACCACCCCTCATGCCAACGAGGGGGTAGTTGGGCGGCTGGTGTCCTCCACAAAGGGTGCACCCCACGCAGTTATGGGTATGAGTATTGGATGTGAGCAGAGTAACTGCTTACAGTGGGTTGGGGGGTTGTTTTGTTTACTGTGTTTTTTTCAATGGGGATTCTTAGCATAATTGGGATGCTTAAGTGTGTGGGGGGTTGGTTGGGGGTTTGTTCACATGTAGTATTATGCAAGACAGAATACATGATAGCAGACAGAGTGTAACACGCAGCATAAATACTTTAGCCATGATTATTAACCTGATAGAGAGCGGGATAGATGGCAGCTGAGGTTGGCAAACTCACATGGATAACATGGAATGTCAGAGGCCTTAACAGTCCGAAGAAAACGAGGGAGGTGCTGGCCTATCTGGATAGGCAAAATGTGCAGGTGGCGTTCCTGCAAGAAACTCATTTGACCAAACAAGCAGCTGATAAAGTGGCCACTAGATGGGTAAAATGGGCGTCATCCTACTCCTCCTATGCGAGGGGCGTCATGATTTTAATAAAATAAAATCTACCCTTTGTGCTAGTACATGTGGAGATTGATGATAATGGTAGATATATTATTGTGCAAGGGAAGTTATGTGGTATGATGATGACTCTTATTAATATATATGTTCCTAACATTGACGACCCTGTTTTTTATGAAGAAGTGTGGAGCAAAGTCTATAGGCTGCAACTGACTCCCATAGTTTGTGGGGGTGATTTGAATGTGGTTTTGGACTTGTCCATAGACTGCCACTCTAGTGTGGGCCCCACAGTCAAAAAGGCTGCACAAGCTGTTAAAAATGGTGTGCAAGAATTGTCTCTTATAGATATCTGGAGGATGAGGCACCCGGGGGAGCGGGAGGGCACATGTCACTCTTACGCGCATCACTCTTGGTCTCGACTAGACTATTGGTTAACTACTGCTGAGGAGGTAAACTCGCTAATCACTAAGGTTCACCACTTACCCAGAACACTTTCTGACCACTCCCCATCGCTGTTTCAAATGATAATACCCATGTACACACCGCCACAATTGCAGTGGAGACTGCAGTCCACAGCCTTGCAGGACCAAGTGTTCCGGGAGGGGATAAGAGATGCCATTGTAAATTATTTTGATGGAACGCTGGATCAGTAGATAGTTTGGGAACGTTATGGGAAGCGTTTAAAGTAACGATACAAGGTGTACGCATAGGATTGCAAGCTGGGGTGCTGAAGTCGCTTCGCGGATCTATGAAACGACTGGAGCAAGAACTGATAGATCTTGAACGTCAATATGAAAGTATGTCAGATATCAATACACTAGCGTCAATTAGAACTATAGTAACCGAATATAATGATTTGGCAGACTCAGAAGTAAAACATATGTCCCGAAGCTGGACAGCTAGGTATTATGGGAAGGGTGGGAGACCAGGTCCGGCCCTAGCAGACAAACTAAAAGCACCCTGGGCGAAAAACAATATTGTGCAATCTATTGTGGAGGGAGATACTAGGCATTGTGATAGCGGAGGTATACTTGACGCCTTTGTGCATTACTATACGGATATGTATAATAATAGACAAACAGCGGATGAAGATGAAATAGCACAATATCTGAAGGATATTGCTTTGGTTTGGCTATCAAAAAGGCAGCAACATTTTTTAATGCACCCGCTCACACTGGCCGAAATACGGGATGCGATCCTTGCCTTACCCAATGGCAAACCTACGGGCACACATGGGCTCCCAGCGGAGTTTTATAAGGAGTATATTGATTTACTGGTGCCACGACTTCATACAATGTTTGAAGATGCATATGAACAGCAAAAGCTGCCGGCCACGCTCCAAGAGGCATTATTTGTAGCCTTACTGAAGCCAGGGAAGGAATCCGATAAATGCGAATCATATCGACCATTGTCCTTAATGAAAACAGATGTGAAAATTTTAGCGAAAGTCCTGGCAACCAGGTTGCAACTACTGTTGCCTGTCATGGTGCTGCCATATCAATCTGGTTTTATCCCTGCCCGATTCACAGCACATAACCTACGAACACTCTTTGCAGTCCTACACCTTTTGGAACCTACTTTGCCTGCAGTGGCAGTCCTACTGGACGCCGCAAAGGCATTCGATTCCATTTCATGGCGATACATGCTGCCGGTGTTACATCCTATGGGGGTGCCTTTTATTTTCACCAACTGGATCAAGTTACTGTACACAGAACCAGTGGCTCGAGTGCGCGTAAATGGTAGGACATCTGATACACTCCCGATTAGGTGTGGGACGAGGCAGGGCTGTCCCTTATCGCCTCTACTCTTCGCGGTGGTGTTAGAACCGCTGGCCTGTATATTGCGACAGCGTCATCCGCGGGCAGCACTGCGCTTTCATCAGAGACCACTGGCGGTGTCCATGTACGCGGATGACAAGGTTTTGTATGTGCGTGAGCCAGCGATGTATTTGGAACAGCTCATTAGGGAATACATAAGATTTGAATGGTAATCTGGTTTGGGAATAAACTGGAATAAATCGGTAGTGGTCTCTTTGACAGCGTGCACAACGCAGTTTGAACTGGGGTTCCTGTTGGAATGGAGGGAGGAACCGGTTAAATACCTAGGTGTGTGGGTTCACAGAGACCCGCAGAGGGTTATCAGTACAAAATATGGCACCGCGATCACCCGACTTGAGGAACAGATCAATAGATGGATACGCCTACCGTTGACGTTTGCTGACAGGGTGGCTCTACTTAAGATGGTAGTTCTACCAAAATTTTTATACTTATTTGGCACTATACCCATCATATTGAGACCACTTTTTTTTAATACACTCTGCGGGTTACTGATTACGTTAGTTTGGGGGGGGAAAAAGCAGCGCGTTAATTGGGAGGTGTTAACGCTGCCCTATGAATTTTGAGGATTTAGAGTGCCTGACATACTACTTGTGTGCACAAGCGCAGTATGCCTTTTATTGGCAGAACGCGCCGCCATTCATGCCACATGTAGCGGTTGAGGCAGGCGGTAAGACCAATACCACTGAAAGCAATGATTGTAAATGAAACTACAGTGTTTGAAAAAGATGAAATTGATACAGTACAATGTACAGCTCATGCTTGGACAGAACTTGGGAAGTGTGCTCGGAGATTACCACTGTATGCTCCGGCAATGCCACTACTGCACCATGGGGAAATCTCAGTGACAGGTGAAACAGGCTCACTAAAAGTTTTGCAGAAGGCGGGAGCATACACTATGGGAGATATATACCCTAATGGCAAATTCATTGAACTTAACGCCTTTGTGGGGGATGAGGACAGGCCTATTATGGCGACGTTTGTATACAGCAGACTGAGAGCTGCGATTAGGGCAATGTACTCCTGTTTCCCTGAGGAGCCTCCTACTCTAACGGCTAAACAAATAATATATACCTCACAACTTACAACTAAATTAGTTACTCGGCTGTACAATGGCTCACAGACTGATGAAGCTGCTGTTACTCTGGTCCCTATGGGAAGGTGGAATGATATCTTACCACAGAAGATTACAGAAGACGAATGGGAAGAATGCTGTACGCCCACAGGTCAGTTTACGGCCAATGGTAACCTGCGGCTGATCCACTATAAATATATTCATCAAATGTATTATACACCAGCGCAACTCTATAAATATGGGCTCAGGGACTAGCATTGCTGTAGGCGATGCGGTACAGATAATGCTGACTTTTGCCACTTGTCATGGAGGTCCGAAGGTGTCTGACTTCTGGGACAAAGTTACAAGGGCGGTGGCGGAAATGGTGGGCGAACCTATGGCATGTACTATGACCCTTTGCCTCCTGGGGAATGTGCTAAAGCTTAAACCTGGTAATCGTAAATTAGCTGCCTTGGCGTTATTGTTGGCTAAACGTAGGGTCTCAATCCATTGGGATGGCAGACCAGCACCACAAGTAACACATTGGCTCAGAGATATTGCATATTGTCGGGACCAACTTATATGTAATTGGGAGGAACTGCCACAAGCTTCAAGGCCACGAGACATTTGGGGACCTTTCACTGCTTACATATTAGCTCATTCAACTGATGAATAGTACTTATTGGGTGACTACTGAAATTGATGTATGTTTTATTATTATACCGTCTGCTGCTATGATGTACTTGAAATTACTGATATTGTAACAACTTACTGCTATGTATTCTGCACTATGGGGACAAGGATGAACATGTACTGTTGATATTCTCATATGAAAATTTACAAATAAAATATATTTAAAAAAAAGAAATTCACTGGTTATAGTTAGCACGCTAACCATAACTTGCACCCTTGCCATGCACTGCTTACGACCTCACAAATGATATCACACATGACATGTTCTATGACAACATTTATGACATCATTGATGACCTCTCAAATGACGGGGATATAGGGACAGATGTACGACCATTTTATTTTGCGCCTCGCAATTTGCGACTAATTGCGAGGCTATTTAATATTAATGAGCCTCTCACAATTTGCGAGCCCATTGGGAATGACAGGCCCTTCTAGGGATGATGGCCTGCTGGGCTCAGCAGAACACCATGTCTGGGACTGCTTTTAAATAAAGCAGTTTAAAAAAAAAAATGCAGTCCATTTTCTTTAAAGGAAAACGGAATGCATAAAAAAAAAAGGAAACGTTTCAGTTTAATTTTTTAAGGGCAGACAGTGGTCTCTGGCACCACAGCCTGCCCTTAAAAAATATTTTCGCATGCATTTGCAAAGGGGAAGGGGTCACTTGGGGAACCCTTCCATTTGCGAATGCATTACCACCTACTTGAAGTAGGTGGTAATTGCGAGAGTTTTGCGACCGCTATTGCGGTCGCAAAACATTAGTACATGGTTTTGAGACTCGCTATTTGGAAGGGAACGCCCCTTCCAAATAGCAAGCCGCAAAACCTAATTAGCGAATCGCAAATAAATTGCGACTCGCAAAATAGGCTTTGTACATGGCCCATGATGTTTTTCGCATGCGCAAACGGGTCGTACATCTAGCCCCAGGTCCCTAGGGTCCGGGAAGGTCTGTAATGTTATGTGGTGATGAATTATCCATCTACAAATCTCCTGGACCTGTTCCGTTAAGAGTGAGAGATCTGGTGACCCCTTGTTTGGCAAGGTAGAACATTGTTGTGGTATTGTCTGTTCTTACTAGAACGAAGGATCCATGGATTCTGGGAAGAAAGGCCTGAAGTCCCAGAAACACTGCCTTCAGTTCTAAGAGACTGATGTGTAAACGTGTTTCTTGAAGGGACCATTTTCTGTGAATTTGCAGCTCCTGAAGATGCGCTCCCAACCATCCAGGCGTCTGTCGTCATAATATAATGAGGTTGAACCGGTTGGAACGAAAGTCCCAGAGAAGTATTGATTTCCTTCTACCACCATGACAGAGACTGTTTTATCGTCTGAGAGAGGGAGATGACATCCTCTAATGAACCGTGTATCTGCACCCACTGCATGTCCAACTGCTCCTGCAGAGGCCTCATGTGCAGCCGACAATTTGGAATCAACGGGATGTATGATGACAGCATCCCCAGTAAGGATTTGAATACTCTCACAGAAGTGAACTCTTTTGCGCGTAGAAGGGATGCTAAGCGCATTATCTTGAGCTTCCGTTCCGAAGTGGGATACGCATTCATTAGCCTTGTGTCTAGAAGTGCTACTAGGAACACACGATTCTGTTTCGGAACCAAATGTGACTTCTCCACGTTGAGACTTGAAGAGCCGTTGACAGGCCTGCGTAGATTTTCTGGCAGAGTGAAATGTCGCACCCTTTACCAGCCAGTCGTCCAAGGAGGGGTAAACTTGGTGTCCCTGTCGTCTCAGAAAGGCTGCTACCGGAGCCATGCATTTCGTAAAGACTCTGGGAGCTGAGCGAAGGCCGAATGGCAAAACCTTGAACTGGTAATGAACCCCCGCCATCTCGAATCTCAGGAATTGGTGATGCTTTGAATGAATAGGGATGTTTATAAAGTGATAGCTGCAGCGACATCCTATCTGGGTGTAGAAATAGTTATTTTTGGGGATGTCAACTGTGTGATGGATGGGACATTGGACTGGGAAACACCCCCTTTCCCCCCGGGCAAATACCAACTGACTGACTGACTGAGGAGCTGGTGGATGTTATGAGGGAGCTGGGGCTAGTAGACGCATGGAGGATGAGACACCCAGATGGCAGGACCTTCTCATGTCACACCCTCGTGACAAATACGTTTAGCAGACGGGACCAATTTCTTATATCAGCGACTCTGATGTCCAGGGTTGAGGAGATAGAGTACTTTTCAAGACATATCTCGGATCATTCCCCCATGCTGCTCTCCTTAGGCACTAGAAGGCCCAGATCAGTAATCCCCACATGGGGGCTTCAAACCGAGGCGGTCACTGGTCCACCCTTTGTTAAGAAGTTCGAAGAAGAGATCTCTAGTTTTTTAGCGACAAACTGGGGCTCAGCATCCTCTAGGGGCATGGAATGGGAGGCAATGTAGGTAATAGTCCGGGGGATCTGCCTTAGCACAACTTACCGGGTTTGACAGCAGCTCGAAAAAGACATTAAGGTACTAGAGAGGAACCTAGCTGAGTTGGAAGCGTTGTTGCCAACCGCCCCATATCCTCTGAACGAGTGGCGGGAGGCACAAGAGGAGCTGCTAGCAGCACTATGTAGTTTGGAAAACTTCCACTATACCGCGCACCGACAACGATTACATGCAGAGGGAGTTCATTCGGGGGCTCTGCTTGCCAGACTGATTAGGAACGAGGAGCCGGTGTTCCCCATAGTACAAATGCAATCCGCTGATGGGTGTACAGTATACAGTCAGCAAAACATCTTGGAAACCTTGGCTGATCACTTAGCTGGGGTATATGTAGGGCATCCTGTGCCCGGTCTGGAAGGAATGAAGGGGTTCATAGCCGCACTGGACTTAGCTTGTTTAGAAAGGGAGACTAGCCCACTGCTGGGCGACCCGATTTCTAAAGAGGAAATACTGGAGGGCATAAAGGCTCTGAAGACTGCTAGGAGTCCAGGGAGTGATGGCCTACCGGCCGAATTTTACCAAATATTTGCGCCCATTTTAGTGGACAGTCTCCTTGAGGTATATAATGAGGCATTCCAGAATCGAAAACTACCATCTTCTATGAACGAAGCGTTGGTGGTCATGATACCCAAGGCGGATAGAGACACCCGGCTGCCGGGATCATATTGACCAATATCTCTGCTGAACATATATATAAAAGTCCTTAGAGGGGTCATGGTGGCTCGACTACAACCGCATATGCAGCATCTAATTCACCCCGACCAAGCAATTTATCTCCAAATGAAGTTTGGCCCATAATTTGCAGACACTAGCCACGTGTGGCACTCCCCTTTACCACACCAGGGGGAGTGTGCCTTGGTGTTATTGGATATAGAACAACAGTTTGACTCGGTTGGGTGGGTATATCTTTGGGAGGTTCTACGTGTAATGTGTGTGGGGCTACAATTACTTAAATGGGTGCAGTTACTTCACTCGTAACCCTATGCCAAAATCAGAATGGTATCGAGGGCCTTTGGATTGCAAGGCGGCACCAGACAGGGATGTCTGCTGTCGCCAATGGAGCCCCTGGTGGCGGCCCTTAAAGAAAAATGGCGGCCTTCGGGATGCCGCTGGGAGTTCTATTATATAGCTTCACCGCTGCAACATGCTGTACATTGGTTAGATGATGGAAATTGGGAAAAATGGGAGTAAACCCTGCTGGCGGGGTCCTTCGGAGACAGACCACTCCCTGAGCTGCTAATACTGGGAGCACAGGTACCTCTGACATGCCCAAACATTATTCGACATTTGGCGGAAATATGGGAACTCATGGTCAGGAGGGTGCTAAGAAGGGCTTCCTACGCCCCGTTCATGCCCTTGTGGGTAGCTTGACCCTTCCATAACATTTCTGCATCAATGTCTGTCTGTAAATGGCAGGAAGGAGATTACTTGACCATGGGGACTTATATGATAACAAACAGTACATCCCCCAAGAGAAGCCGACGAACGCCTTTGGGCTAGGCCCAGGGCAGTTCCTACAGTACGGGAAATTAGCTCAGGTGGCTAGGGAGCTGTGGCCCATATTCCCTGTGGAAACCCCTTATTTCTAACATGTTACAGACTATGATAGTTATGGCCAAGGTGCAAAGACTGTTGACGCACTTGTATCGGGCAATTCGGGAAGAGAGGGGGGTCCAGGCACTCCCTGCCCAGACAAGATGGGAAACATTGATGGGGAAGCCCATAACAGTTAAGGACTGGACTAAAATTCACGAAAGGGTTAAATGGGTGAGCTCGAACACCTGTTTTAAAATAATACAATTTAATTTTGTACACCAGACATATCTTACTCCCAGGATGTTACATAGGATCTATCCGGATTGGTCGGGCGATACCCCAGATGTGGGGAGGCGGATGCTGCCTTCCTCCATATGGTCTGGTCCTGCTCAGAGTTACAACCTTACTGCACTGATGTCTTGGCTACGCTACAGGAGGCGACGGGGTGAGTGATATTGCGGGAGATCCGTGTGGTGCTGCTCCCAACCTAAAAAACAAGAATCTCAGCAGGACATTTGTTCTTCTGGGGCTGGTGTTTGCAAAACGCCGGATAGCTATCTCATGGTTGAGCCACAGATCCCCTCGAGTGGCGCAATGGGTGCGAGACGTGAGTGAGTGGGTGAAAGCTGAAGTGGTTTGAATGCAGCAGACCAGGCGCAATGAAAAGCTGGATGATGATTTACAGGCATGGAGGGCAATGCTGAGGGAGCTGCTAGGTGAAGAAACGCGTACTGTACCCCAGGATGAGGACACCGAGATTGAACAGGCAGGGAGTATGCCAGATGGTGATTAGGAGAAGGGGAGAGGATACTTACCCTAGAAATACTAACTGCGTACTGAAGCGGAAAAGAGAAAGGGAGAATGTTTTGGTGGAGGGGTATGTTTAGTTAAGGGAGGGGGGATGGATGTTTGGTCTATCCATCATAGGATTGTCTTTGGACATTTTAGAGACATTTGCCAAGGAACGATGCCTCATGGGGGCAGGGATTGGAAGGAGGAAATCAACAATGAGGGTATATGAACCTCAATCACTAACATAGTGTATCTGTGTAGCCTGTACTTGCTCCACTTCTCTCTGTGTATATGATGCTCCCTAATGTACAATTCTGAGAATGTCCATGCCACACTTGTCATTTTTGTTTCAAATGTCAAAAAAGATATAATAATTTTTTTTTAAAAATGGTACAATCCCAAATTCAGAGCCATTGCAGAGAGTCTGCACCAAAGATGTGTAACTTGTCAGCAACAAAATGCAGGAAGAAAAACGGTTGTTACTTTGAGTTAAATTGGGAGAGGAGGAGGTTCATTTATTCGCATGCAGATGGACTTCATAGAAATGCCTCCTTGCAATGGATTAAAATATGTCCATGTAATTGTGTGTCTGTTTTCACGTTGGGTTGAAGCATACCTCACACTATGTAATGACAGCCTAACTGTTGCTAAACTGTAGCTTAGATTTAATACCTAGAGTTGGGTTTCCAGTCTCGTTGGAATCAGATAGAGGAACGCACTTTAATAATGAAGTGGTGCGAATGCTTTGTGCTACCCTACAAATTGCGCATCAGGTGTGGTAGAACAAGTAAATGGCACAATAAAATCACGATTAGCAAAGGATTGTTCGTCAACCTCACTGAAATGGCCTGATGCATTGCCACTGGTATTGATGAGTTTGAGAAGTATCCCAGACAGAAGAACAGAACTGTCCCCTCATGAGATCATTATGGGGAGGGCTTAGAGACAGCCTACAGTCCCAGCATGTCAGCTTGTGAACATATCTGATGATTTGGTGTTGGATTATTGTAAAGGATTGGCTGACGTAGTGCGTTCTGTGTCTCAACTGGGGTGGCAGAGTGGGCTAAGGAACGGTGATGGATTAAACCCAGATCAGTTGACTGGGGGTGAGTGTTTGCAATGTTCAACACTCCGTCCATCATTATCTTTGGTTTTGCTTCGTTCTGTGTCTCATCAGGTTGGAGAAATCACAACTACTGTCCAACGGGAGCAATCACACGATTTGAGACCAGCTTGTAAAAAAGCATGTGCGAAAGACTTGTTTGGAAACTCGTTGGCAAGGGCCATACCAAGTGATTCTGGTGACAACAACTGCAGTTAAATATGGTGGTCTACCTAATTGGGTGCACGCTGCACATACTCGTCGAGTCCCACGTCCACTTGAAAGTACAGAGTAGGGGAACAAAGACAGCTTGAACAGAATCAAGTTTAGTGGGTGTCAGCTACTGGGTCTTGTAACACTGTTGAAAATGAAAAAGAGTTAATTCCTGAATAAGCTGAACAAAGTTCTGAGGCTAATGAAATAAACAATGTATCAGAAAAACAAGTGCAAAAAGGTGACCACAGGCCTGAAAGAACTGAACAGTTGAAAAATACTTTGTCGAAAAGAATCTCAAATACTGTAACAGAAGTCTCCAGTTAAATTGAACAAGAAAACATACGGAGAAGACATTGCAGTACGCAGAACAAAAAGTTCTAAGCAAAAAGTATGTGGCACCTGAATGGACATATTTGGCTGCCACAAGTGACTGGGAAAAATATTTCATTGCATTTTGCTTCAAAGACAACGCATCACATGAGCCACCCTAGACAAACTGTTCATGAGAAAAGAGGGTGCTAACAAAAAAAAAAAAGAGAGGGGGTTGAATAAATAAGGTATGACCAGAAGCTGGAAAAGTGGTGGTTTGAATAAGTAAACCTTGCTAGTATAGTCTAATTGATATTATTTTCAAAGAAAGTGAAAGATTCCAAGACTGAAAATTCAAATAAGTTTGTTTTGCCTAGACAAAGGTGTTTAGGTATTTGCTTTATATGTATTTTTGTTTTAATTCTTGTTTTGTTAGTGTCTATACTAATTGTGCCTCACTTTGTTTATTGTGGTGAGTCTATTATCGGATATGTGTGCACGACTACAGAATTAACAAAAGTCCTTGGAGAAGATATCAATATTAAAAAACGAACAGGAAATAACTTGCACCAAGATAAATCAATTAATGACTTTTTGTTAAATATTTTTATTAAACTCCTGTATGAATATGCTGATACTATGGATGCAAGAGATTGTTATGTGTGTGCACAATTACCAACGTCTGTGTCTGAAGGGATGACCTATCACCATCTTCCTTTAACATATGGAATATCTTGTAGTGTAATAAGCAGTTTACTCTACGGCAAGGAGCAGTTTCAATACTATTATTCTAACTGTGATTTATTCTTTTCAGAAGTTCCTATTAAGAAGAACATGGATATAGTGACTAGTGCGCAAAATGCTGAAATAATGAGTGAATTTTTTCATACAACTAAGCCTATTGATACTGTATCTGCGCATAGAATTAATTAACATGTATTTTGAGTAGTGTAGACAAAGAGTTGATTATTTCTGCAGACCATAGACGCGAAGAAAAGCTGTAGAGCAGAAATCTAGAATACCTCCTTGGGCTCACAGCGAGGGTGATTATAAGAAAGGTGAGACATATGCTGCAATGACTCTGGATTGGCATCATAAGGGAAATCTTTGCATACTAAGACAAAATACTGAGTCTAATAATAAATTAATTGGTTCTAGCAAGTGTGAACACACCTTCCTGATTATGGGGAATTGGGGATTAAAAGGTGGTACTGATCCGGTTTTCCAGGAGTGTATTTTGGGTGTGGTAAGAATGCTTATTATAATTTGCCTAAACATTGGTATGGATGTTGTTGTATGGGGACTGTCTTTCCGAAAATGTATCATGTGAATAGGCAATAAGTGTGCAGAAATTGTGGGTGATATATTTGGTGCAATAATACTTTCAGTTGGAGTGATTTTGAATTCACACAAAATTAGAAAATTATCTACAGTGGTTGATCATTTATCAACGGATACCGCTGGTGGGTTTTTAGTGATTGATACTGAAATGGTTGCTATAAAATCTATGGTTTTGCAGAATCGGATTGTGCTCGATGTATTATTAGCAAAAGAGGGAGGAGACTGTTGCATGCTAAAAATTCAACAATGTTGCGCTTATATCCCTGATAATGGTAGAGATTTGCGGGGATATATTGGTAATATTACTAACCTGCATAATGATTTAACTGAATTAAAAGTTGATGGTGAATGGGGGAAAATTGGTAAGGGTTTTTCTTCAAAGGGAAACTGGTTTGCAGCATTAGGTAATAACATAGTGGGGAAAATATTAACACCATTAATAGTTGTTGCTGTTAGTATAATATTTATAGTATTGCTATACAAAAGTTGTTTACATAAAGTAGAAACAAAATGAGGTAGAGGTAGAAAAAGAAAAATGTCTGATAGAGAATTGAAAAACAGAAAAGGTACTTATTATGAAGTGATGAAAGATGTAGAAGGTGTTATGATGAAACAGATGAAAACAAGTGCATTTTAAGATAATCAGATTGCAATCATATTATTGGGATTGTGTTATGGCTTGATTCGCCATCAGTTGTGGGATTCATCCAGCGTGATTATTTAAGAATAATTTTGCTCAATTACATTCCTGCTCATTGAGTGTGATACTAATAAATACTTTAAAAACATGACTAACAGAGTGTCTCGTGAATACGTGAAAGTTAAAACAGGATCGTAAGAGCAAGCCAGCATGGCGGACGTCTTCTAAGTAGGCTCCGTCCAGCCCTTCATTAATCATTCCTTGATCCTGCTCCTTTGGCCACGATATCCCCTCCTGCTGTGCCTGGAGGTGGGGAGACGCGGCGACGCTCGTTGGCGGTGTTTTGGTGGCTGGAGCGGCATCCTGCAGCGGCGGCGGGATCAGATCGACGCTGAGGCCTGTGGGCGGCGCTGAGACCGCTGCCTCGAGTGCGGCCCGGCTGCTGGATCCTGTAGCGGCGGAGCGGTTGTGGATGGGGTGCCCCCCGCTGGTGGCACGGAGTGAGTCATCCTGCTGGTGGGGTTTCCTGTGTGGTGCCCCCCCCCCAGTGATCGATGGTCGGTCGGACCGAGGGGGAGAGTGTAGGCGACCAGGGAGGTGTTTTCTGCTGCGACCGCCATTTTGGCCCGCCGGCGGAGGAGCTCCCGGGACCCGTGCCTAGCCTGGGGGTGTTGGCGGTCGACGGAGGCTCGCCCTTCCTGAGGCATTGCTGGTTTGGACATCGTGGAGCCGGGGCCTGGTGCGTGGCCCCCGAGCTGCGGAGGTTTCCGCCCATCCGCTCTGGGCCTCCGGCGATTCCCGGCCATTACAGAAGATCGCTCCTAGTTGTTGGCAGCCAGATCGGGCTGCGGGGAGGACCCGGGCGACACGGGGTGAGTGGTCGTATCCCCCGCTGGGCCCAGGGGTGTGCTGCGGTGGACCGGTGGTAGTGGCCTGCTCTCTGCGGGTGGGCTTGGGTCCCTGCCCCCCCGTCTTCTCCAGGTCTGTGTGGGGGTTCGGCGGTGCTGTCGGACCGTGTGGGGGTGCAGGGTGGTGACCGCGGCCTGCAGAGTCTACAGCATCTCTTGGATGGCCCAGGGGCGCCTCCTGTCCGTTCCCGGGGGCCTTTCTGAGGCTCTGTGGGGGTACCATTGAGGACCCAGGCTTTAGGGAATACTGTGATATTGGGGCCCGTGCTGTGATTTCTGTGACGCCCTGGCAGAATCCTCATCGCCCGCAGGGTCACAGAGGGACATTGACATTCACCCGTTGGGCGGCGTGGAGTGGTGCCACTTGGCGTACAGGGATTAGGGACAATCGGCGAGGACACCCTGACGGCTGCATCGGCAGTTGGATCGAGCTGCATGGACCGCTGCCGGACAGTAGTGTCGCCCCTGAGCTACTTACGCTACCCTACCGGGGTGCACAGTGATAGCGCCTGCCTGTTGGGAAGGGGGATCACGAAGGTATAACCGGCCCACCATGATGAGAGACAAAACCAGTGGAGGGTCCTCCAAGAAAAGTACGATGGACAAATTTGCTGGCCCTGAGGGCTCAGCGGTGGCGGAGGGTGGGGCCCAGGGTACTGTCCCGGACAATGCCGCCCTCCTGGCAGCCATTACCCAATCCAGGGACGCCCTGGATGCCAAAATAGGGGCGCTGTGTTCAGACGTTATGTTGCTGCGCCAGGACCTGCAAAATGCGGTGGCACGCATCGCTGAGACTGAGATGCGGATCTCTGGAGTGGAGGATGTGGTGACGACCCTGCAACAACGAGTGGCATCTCGGGAGACTACTCAGCGGGGTTTGGCGTCTAGGGTGGAGGATGCGGAGGGCAGGGCGCGACGCAACAATTTCTGCTTTGTTGGTTTTCCGGAAGGGTGTGAGTCTGGAAACATGGAGAGGTTTCTCACCCAGTGGCTGGAAAGCTGGCTACCCCCCGACTCCCTATCTAAATGCTTTGTGGTGGAGCGGACACATAGAGCCTTGATGCAGAAGCCTCCCCCGGGGGCTCGGCTGAGGCCAGTGATTGCGAAACTACTTAACTATCACAATCGGGATGTGATCCTGAAGCAAGCCAGGGCCCAAGAACCTTTGCAGTATAACAATGCCCGTATCCTGATATTCCCAGACTATACTAAACAGACCAAACAACAGCGGCAATCATTCCTCGTGGCTAAGGCCCGCCTGTGGGAACTCAAACTTCCATATGCGTTGCTCTACCAGGCCCGGCTGCGGGTTGTCTACCACTCCCGCACGTATTTTTTTGATTCTCCGGAGGAGGTTTTCCGTTGGACGGATGAGACGGTGCGGCTGCGCCCTCACTCTCCGCCCGGGAGAGAATCTGACTCATCCTCGAGCGGAGTTGTCCGGAGCGTGCCTGGTGGCCGGGTGAGGGGGTCTCACCGCTCCAGGTCCAGGAGGCGGTCCAAATCCGGCGATGTTCCGTCGCGTGCGGGATCTGCTTTGGATCAAGCGGCACCAGCTGACTGATTAATCTCTGTGCATGTGCATCTATGATTCTTAGAAATGTTAGTATTGGTTAAAGGAGCCCGATAAGGGCCGGTATCTCTGTTGGTTATTCCAGACGGGGATGGGGGCTAGGGGACGATGGGCTGTAGTTTGGGTATCCATTGGCGGGTGAGGGGTGGTACCCCCGGTTGGGGTCTGCCTGCTCTGCCTGCCGCGACAGGTACTTCACTGTTTTCGAGGTATTGGGTGGGGGAAGGGGGTTGGTTGGGTTGTTCAGTGGAACTGTTGTGGTTCTTTCATCGCACTGTCCAATTGCAGGTCGGGGTCGCGCTGTGTGGCATGTCTTGGGCCACCAGGGCTCTTCATGTTTCTGATGTTTTTGCATGGCCGCCATTGCGGGTAGATCGTTAGATTCCTTGGGGTCCCTGCGCATTTTGAGCTGGAATGTCAGAGGGGCGCTAGATAAGATTAAGCGTGGAGCTATCCTTAAGCAGGCTAACCGCGCCTGTGCTGATATCTTGATGCTACAAGAGACACACCTTATGGGGACTAAAGCACTCATGCGGGCTTTGTGCGGGGTTTAAGGGGAGTGGCAGTCTTGATCCACAGACGAGTCCCTTATATCCACATTAGAACGTGGGGTGATGCGCAGGGCAGATATCTTTTCCTACAGGGTACGTTGAGGGGTGAGTCCATGATTTTCAGGGGGCGTCTATGCCCCACCACCGCTGTCCTGGGGTTTTGTAGAGAAACTTGTGACCGTGTGGACAGATATCCCAGGGGGACTGGCAGTGGTTGGTGGGGACTGGAACGATGTGCTAGATATTGCTCTTGACAGGTGGAGGCCCGACGGGGCCCCGATGGTTCGCAATCCCACCAAGCTTCATTCCCTCGTGGTGGGCCAGGATTGGGATGACCCATCTCTCGGCGGTCCACGACTCCTTCTCTCGTATTGATTATATCTTCGTGTCTCGGGGGGGATGCTGGCAGGGTGGTGGAGGCTGACATTCTCACTCGAGGGCTATCTGATCACTCGCCTGTGGCCATTACACTGCGTGCTGGCCTTGCACGAGGACCTTTCCGGTGGCGCCTCTCCACATGGAATCTCCAAAAGGCAGAATATAGGGAACACATGGGGGACGCTATAGACCACTATTTGTTGCACAATGTGGGATCGGTGACGGTGGCGGCGTCGTCTCTGTGGGAGGCGATGAAGCCCACACTCCGTGGGGTGGACATCTCCTTCTGCGTGGCGGCCCGCAGGGAATCTCTTGTTCGGGCAGAGGCGAAGATCTTGGACCTAGAAGCGCGCAGTGGAGACGAGGGGGGTCAGCTGGTCCGCCGCCAGTTGTCACTAGCCCAACAGGATTACTCATCCCTTTTGCTGGATGAAGCCCGCCAGGCATGGTTGGCAACCCGCAGCAGGATATATCAGTGGGGGGACAAGTCGAGCAAACTCTTCATAGATTGTGCCAAGGGGCGACGGGCTCCCTTGTCCTCCCGGGTATAGTCGGACCCGATGGAATACCGATCTCGGATCCGTTGGCCATCGCAGAAAGTTTTGCAGTCTACTATGCGGACCTCTATGCTCCCCGAGAATGTCTGTCGGCAGAGGTTATTGCCCGATTTTTGGATGATCTTCCGCCCAGAACTCTGACTACGAGGTAAGCGCGGACCTTGACCGCCCATTCTCGGCAGATGAATTGAATTCTGCTCTCCAGGAGCTGCAGCCTGGTAAGGCGCCGGGTCTTAATGGTTTCCCGAATGAATTCTTTAAACGGTACTTCCAGCAGCTTGGTCCCCATTATTGTAGGGTTGTGGAAGAGGCTAGGGAGGTTGGTCATTTGCCCAGAGACTGGCGGCATGCTGAGGTGGTGATTCTAATCTATTTTTGTGCTCTGACCATTCATATTGAAGTTTAGACAAAGGTATTTGATGATTATTTCATGTATTTGTTTTACTTACTGTTGATATTATTGATATTGTAAAGTATTATTTGCTTTCCACTTCTTTATTCCAGGTCCTAATGAAGGAGTTGCTTTCTGTCTTTCATTATCTGGGCCCCTATTAGCTATAATAAGATCTATGGAAGGACCTTATGGTAGTGATTTATTGAAGCGTTTCGATGGACCAAACTCTGTATTAGTGTGAATGGTGTTGCTGAGGAATACATTTTTAGTGTAGTGAATAGTTCATGTTTGAGTTCATAAAACGCTTCCGCTGCTTCGGGGATCTTCTGTTGTTTTTGTAGTCGAGGCGGACCTGCATACCGTTGTACTCCTGGGTTACGTTTCCCGCTGTGAATGCGAATGATAATGCCTTTCATAACTACACTGCCGCGCTGTTCCGGTGGCTTATCACCCTTATGCGATTAATGAAGTTCCTCTTACAGCCTGGGAGCACCAGATTTAGTTTAATGGCGCCCCACCCCATCCTATTGACACTGTTTGAATGGAGCCCTTGAGTACTGAACGGGCCTGTGTTGGCCGGTTTTACTCCGTACCCTAATTATGTCAACGCCAATGTGATACAATTTGTTGTCCGTACCTTTTTGGCTGCTCTTCCACGGGCTGCGCCACCTGCACAGGCTCCGCACGGTGGGGGCTTGTTTTTAGTCCTTTGATTATTAATTCTGTCATGGGCAAGTGCCCTCAGAATCGTGTTGACTTTCCCTTTTAGATTGCTCAGAAAATTGGTCAGCTTGATGTGGTTTTTCCCCTTACGGGTCACACAGGATCCTTACTATATGCTTACCAGGTGGTCTGCCCCCCCCCCCCCCCCCTTTATATGACTGCAACACTTGGGGGACAGTGTATACACTTTGTTATGGCACCCCCTCAATGAGCGTTCTTTCGAGCATTCTCAAACAAGTACAGAACTAACATGGGACAAGACGTGCCCTAGATTTGGGGATGAAGCTAGTGGGTATATTTTCTGTAGTCTCTGAAATGATTCTTTCTAATGTTAAAGGTGAAGTAGCGTCCTTGATGGTACGTCAAAGGCGTTCGACTGTGAACATGATTTGCTAGTTATTATTGCAGATGTTTATACATCCTTGAGTCACAATAACATGGAGGGTAGACCATCTAATCAGTCAAAAGGTAAGCCTCCTCCTGAAAAGGAGGATTGTCCTGTCTTAGCTGAAAAGACATGGGGCAAGTCTAAGCAGCAGCTTGTTTGCCATAAGTTGGCAGGATATGCTCAGACGTGAGTCCCTTGCTGACTTTGCCACTGGATTCAAGCTAGCATGGCTGATGAGGGGTGTTACCCCGAAACCGGTCCCGGGATGCTTGTTTCCGGTCCAGGGAAGACCTTGCTTGGCAGCTCGGGCTGGACGGGAAACAGCCATCCATCACATGCATTACAACGCATGCTATTACAACGCGGTCGTTACAACAACCGCGTTGTTACATCGCAGTACCATTACAACACAAGTTGTTACAACGACTTGCTGTAGGGGGCGCTCTAAACTATGGAATAGTATAATTTACTATTCCAACACCATCCCTACTGTTGCACACACTGGAGTTGCAATAGTAAATTATACTATTCCTAAGTCTAGCGCCCCCCCAAAGCAAGTCGTTGTAACGACTTGCGTCGTAATGGTACTGCAATATAACAACGCGGTGGTTGTAACAACCACGTTCTAATCGCATGCGTTGTAAATGCATGCAATGTAAACGCCTATATTCGGCTGGCCTGTTCCCATGAGGCACAGGGTCGGGACTGATTTGCATATAGCTGGGTCTGAACTGGGGTGGCGAAGAACGATGATGGATTCAACCCAGATCTGTGACTGGGGGTGAGCGTCTGAAATGTTTCAGCTCTCCGTCCATCATCTCCTTGTGTATGCTTTTTCGCCCTAAGTTGGCAGGTATGCCCAGACGTGGGTCCCTTGCTCACTTTGCCACTGGATTCAAGCTATCCTGTCTGATGAGAGGGGTGTTACCCCGAAACCGGTCCCATGATGCTTCTTTCCAGTCCAGGGAAGACTTGGCTTGGCAGTTCAGGCTGGACTGTTCCCATGAGGCACAGGGTCAAGACTGATTTGCATATAGCTGAGTTTGAACTGGGGTGGCAAAGTGAGGTAAAGAACGATGATGGATTCAACCCAGATCTGTGACTGGGGGTGAGTGTCTGAAAAGTTTCAGATATTACATCACTGATGACATATGTGTCTTTCTGTAAAATAAATATTTGTTATATATGTATAGCTAAAGGTTAATGGAAGAATAAATGGGTGAATAAGTGTCTAAATACAGTGATGTAATATCTGACATCATCAGAAGTGGATTGCGGTCGCGTGAGTTATAGCTTCCTGAACTAACTAGAACGGGGGAATTTCATTGGTTTTTTACGAGTGAAATGTCCAGCTAACTATAACATGTGTGAAACCTATGGTTTTTTAAGTGAATTTGCAAGGTTTTTTAAATGCTAATTCCTAACTATAACGTGTGTGAAACCTATGGTTTTTTCAGTGAATATATATATATATATATATGTATATTATCTACTGGCGGTCGCCAGTAGATATTTATAGTTAGGATCGTGTTTCCATAGGAAATCCGCAACATTCTATTTTGAATAACTTTGGCGCCGATTGATGAATCCTCGCGAAATTTTCAAAATAGGTGGGGCGCTCTGCTCCTTCCCTGAAAGTTTCAGGGGGATTCATCAAGCGGGGGCTGAGAAAAAGGGTGGGTCCCAAAACGCGTTTTCCCCATGCATTTTTCCAGAGGACCTTTAGTCCGAGCTACAGCCCGAACGGCTGAACAGAATTACTTGAAATTTGGCAGAGAGGTAGTCCTCAGGTCAGGGATGTGCCTTTTGCAGGTCTTGTGTAAATCTGTTCAGTATTTCCTGAGAAAATAGCATTTAAATCAATATATATATCTATAGGCGCGCACCGTGCGTGCACGGTAAAACGTACCGTACGCGCACGCTGCCGTGCGCGAGCGCGATTCTGATTGGTTGTTAGATCTTAGTAAACATTCGAATCGGTGGAAACCAGAAAGTGTCGGCCGCCATTTTGTCTCTCGCATCTGAGGCAGAGAAAAACAAAGGTGGAGAATGTGAATAGGGGGCAGGGTGGACAGTTCCTGACCCCCTAGCCTTGGTCAGGGGGTCCCAGAAGGACCCCCAAGGGCAAAAACTTATTTTAAATTTTTTACGAAAAATTGCGGAGTGCCGTAGCGTGTGCGCATGGTTGAAACGGAAAAATTCCGCGAACTACGTATCGTGGGCACGCGGTGCGTGAAGCGCACCGTGCGCCCACAGCGCGCGCACGGTGAAAAACCTTTAATAAATAAATAAATAAATAAATACATAACTTAGCATTTAAAAAACCGTACAAATTCACTGAAAAAACCATAGGTTTCACACACGTTATAGTTAGGAATTAGCATTTAAAAAACCTTGCAAATTCACTTAAAAAACCATAGGTTTCACACATGTTATAGTTAGCTGGGCATTTCACTCGTGAAAAACCATTGAAATTCCCCCGTTATAGTTAGTGCAGGCAACTATAACTCACGCGACCGCAATCCTCTGCTGATGACGTCAGATATTACATCACTGATAACATATGTGTCTTTATGAAAAAAAAATATTTGTAATATATGTATAGCTAAAAATTAATGGAAGAAGACATGGGTAAATAAGTGTCTAAATACAGTATTAGCATCAGCAGAGGATTGCGGTCGCGTGAGTTATAGTTGCCTGCACTAACTATAACGGGGGAATTTCAATGGTTTCTTTTTATTCCTGCAGGGTCATCCCAATAACTTTGTAGCCCCAGCTTCCCCAGCCACACACGAACAAATTGTAACCAGGGTAGCACCCTGGCTCCAGGGATCTGCAATAATTCGGCAAGCGAATCTTTGTAATCACCGAGCTCAGGCGTGGTCCAGAGACGGACCCAATAAACTAGTGTTTTTAATACAGACACATCAGATACTCTTTTTAGCCCCATCTCGAAATACAATGGGGCAAGGGGTTAGCTGGTAGGAAGACAAACCAAATTCCTAACAAAATGGTTTTCAGCAGTGACCAAGGGCTGGGCATTCACATAACCCCAGATGTCTGCGCCATAAAGGGCAGCCCCTTGAGCCTTAGTTCGATACATCTCCAGAGCCGGCGAGACTACATGTGAGACTGTTTGCTTATGCATCCGAATGATAGCGTTTGATCTATGCTCAATTACACGGTTGCTCTCAATAGTTTGTCTCACCACTTAACATTTTCAGTGAGTCGCACCCCTAGGTAATCAAAATTATTTGCCCTTTCTAGGGGCACATTATCAAGCCAGGCGATAAAATTATCGCCGCTTTAGCGGCAGTAAACTGCCGCTAAAACGGCGATAATGGCTTGATAATATGCTCTATGGAATTCCAATTGAAGCTCAGGTTAGATGTCCTTCACATTTAACATGGGCTTCAATTGGAATTCCATAGAGCATATTATCAAGCCCATTATCGCCGTTTTAGCGGCAGTTTTCTGCCGCTAAAGCGGCGATAATTTTATCGCCTGGCTTGATAATATGCCCCCTAGTACCTTATTACCAACTTGATAACAGTCTTTTTCTTCATACCCTTGCCGAACACCACATATTTAGTCTTATTTATATTTAATTCCAGGCCCTTGACTTGCAAAACCCTAAAAGTCGATTGACTACGGTTTGCAAGCCGATGAGGGTCTTTGAGATGAGAAGAGAGTCATCGGCAAAGTGTAAAAGGGGTACCTTCCTGTTATTCAGACTAGGTGAGTCGTTTCTGGAATTTTCTGAAACTTCATCAATATCATTCATATATGGAGAGAACAATGTAAGTGCAAGAACACATCCCTGGCGTACTCCACGTTCAATCAGGATGCCGTCAGTCAGCTCGCCATTTGGGCCCCAACGAACCTGTGCAAAGTTGTTCTCATGCAATTTACTTAGGAGCAGGACACGGTTGCCTGGAACTCCCATATTTACTAGAACGTGCCATAGTTTTGGGCACAGAATAAGTCGAAAGCAGCTCTTAAGTCTATAAAAGCCACATAGAGCTTTTGTTGTTGGAGTAAAACTGTTTGTCAATATAAAATCCAAATTCTAAAAATGTGATTGATTGTGCTGACCTCTGACCTAAAGCTGGCTTGAAGAGGTGACATTATTTTTTTAACATTGACCCAATCCATCAGTTTATTCAAAAGGTGGCTGGTAAATTTTATTTTGCGCATTATCAATCAAACTTCTCGGTCTGTAATTGGCAGGGTTGCTTGCATCTCCTTTTTTAAATATGGTTATAATCCCAGCTCCCCTCCATGTTTCAGGTATTTCTCCCCCTGCAGAAATAGCAGTTGATAACAAGTTCAAGTAAATTGACCAGATGTGAGGCTCAGTTTTGTAAAGGTCTCCTGGGATTTTATCAGGTCCTGGTGCCTTTGCCGATTTCAGCGAGTCATTACCACTAATTGTTTCATCTAGGCTAAAGGAAACCAGGGTGGCAGCTGCTTCTCGGTCTACAGAAGATGTAATTAAGGGAGAGACCAGGATGTTACTGGGTCCACAATTATTATGTTCATTTGCATTATGTAGAGCAGTAAAGTGCGACACCCATTTTTCAGGAGGTATATTGTAGTGAGGGGTTTTCGCACTTCCTGACTTAGTTAGGGCAGCTAGTCTCCAAAAGGTTCTATTGTCTTTAATTTTGCTAGCAATAAGCAAATCTTGCCAAAGTTTTTCTTCCCAGTTCTTTATAGCCTCCTTCAATCTAGCTTTGTAAGTACGTCTCGCTGTACTGATTTTTCACCTGTCTCCATCTAAAATGGCCAACCTGCGAGAACTCTTGGCTACTTTGCATGTTGAGTCAAACCACTCGTTCTCTTTTGTCCATGTTGGATTTTGTAGTGGCCACCTCATTATATAAAAAAACCTTTTGCAGCTTCCCGAACATCTGGTTATGCACAGTTAAAATGGGATATTAGCTACATTCATCTCCTCATCCTGTTCTAAAAAAGGCAACGAACAGCCTATATAGCTTTGGATATAGTTTTTGATTTGATAGAACTTTAGGCCACTTCACAGAGCGATGAATATTGGTTACAATGGGAGTGGGGACATCTGTATAAGAATTTGTTTTTGCTTGTTTCAGAGATTAAAGAAAAGGCCCACTCCCTCAGCACCTTGGTTCAACAAATCCCTCTATGAAGAAAGGAAGTACCTAAGAGTCCTTGAGAAACAATGGGGACAAGCGCCCTCCACCGAAAATCTGGCCACGCTTCGTTCAGCAAGATCCAAGTACCACAAGCACATCTTCCTTGGAAAAGCGTTGCACTCCAAATCTCTCCTTGACTCAGCCAAAAACAGACCCAAAAAACTATTCGACCTCATCAAGAACCCAAACAGCTCTCCCCCAACCTCCAAATTGTAGGATTCCACAAAGAAAGCAGCGGAATTCGCTATATTCTTTGATGAAAAGGTGAAATCACTTGTAGATCAGGTCATTCATCCTACCCCTACAGAGGAGCGCAAATCCTTAACCATTTGGCAAAACTTTGACCCCATCTCTGATGATGCCCTCCTTAAATGCATCCTCGATACAAAGCACTCTAACCATTCTCTTGACCCCATCCCTAGTGCCATTGCCATTGACTTCTATACCCATTCTCTTTCCTATTGGACCACTCTGGTCAACCTCTCCCTCAGTCAAGGTTTCCTTCCTGTTTCCTTCAAAACTGGGCAGGTCACCCCTCTGCTTAAAAAACCCACCGCTGATGCGAACGACCCTAACAGCTACCGTCCCATCACTAACCTACCCTTTCTTGCGAAAATCACAGAAAAATGTGTAGCGAAACAACTCTCTCGCCATATCAAGGACAATGATCTTCTGGACAACTTCCAGTCCGGCTTCATTCAAAACTGCAGCACTGAAACAGCCCTGCTGCTAGTGATTGATGACGCGCTGCGGATTCTCGATTCAGGGGAGTCTTGCCTTCTAATTCTTCTTGACCTTTCTGCAGCCTTTGCCACTGTCAATCACAACACTCTCCTTAACACTCTGCAACAGAGAATGGGCATGGAGGGCACTGTGCTCAAATGGTTTGCCTTCTTCCTCTCTGATAGATCCCAAATGATCAAAATAGCAAACAGTCTTTCATCTCCTTTAGCGGTCGGTCAAGGTGTCCCTCAAGGCTCTATACTTGCACCCACACTGTTCAATCTCTATTTAGAACCGTTGGGAAATCTCCTGAGTAAATCCGGGATCCACTATCATCTATATGCGGACGACACTCAAATCTACCTTAAGGTGGCCTCCACTCACGCTCTCTCCTTCCTAAGCTCTACTCTCGACTCCATTCAAAACTGGATGTTAACTCATCAACTGGTCCTGAATCCCTCCAAAACTGAATTCCTCCTCCTCTCCTCCTCACTTTCTCCTCCCCCAGTGCAATCATGGATGGATCAGATTAATCTACTGAACAATAAACCCATCATTGTCGAGAGCGCAAAATCCCTTGGTGTCATACTCGACAAAAAACTCAATCTACTCTTCCACATCGATTCCATTGCAAAGTCTGCTCGATACCAACTGCGCCTTCTTTGGGGGATTCGTCCCTTCTTCCCGGAGCACGACCTTAAAACCCTGGTCCAATCGCTGGTTCTCTCCAGATTGGACTACTGCAATTCTCTTCTTACTGGCCTCCCCAAATCCCACCTGTCCCCCCTGAAGTTTGTTCTCCATTCAGTAGCTCGCTTCATATATGGGGACAAAAGAAGCGACCACATCACACCCATTTTATCCACCCTCCGTTGGCTTCCCATATGCCTGTATCACCCACAAAGCCTTGCACTCATCCGCCCCTCGCTACCTGGCGGATAAACTGAAACTCTCTGGAGGCTCCAGACCATCACGGAATGCAGAAAATGTATTGCTTGAACCTCCCACTTTCAAAAAGGAAAGATCAATGGCCCAAACCTTTTCAGGCAACGCGGTGAGAATTTGGAACTCACTTCCGCCTCAGCTCCGGACCACCACCTCTTCCCAGGCCTTCAAAACTGACCTCAAAGCTCTCGTCCTTCAAAGACACTTCCAAATTTAATTCACGCCCTCTATTTTCTGAAGGAAGTCCTTCCATTATAGGAAATTCTGTTCTCCATGCCTATAGAAGTGCCTTCCCAGTGTGTTTTTGTGTTTTGAGTGTCTGCCATATATTGCAGTATTATACTTTTATTACTATTTTGATCGCTTTTGTAACATGCACACATGTCACTTTTTCCTTTTGTAAAGTATCGTTTGCTACCTCTTGTATTTTGTTTGCTTTTGATACATGCACAACGGCCACCACTGCCTCATGTAACGTAACTTTTGTTTTAGTGTTCTGAGTGTCCGCCATTTATTGCAATTTTTTTTTTACCTCTACGTGTACTTTGTATGCTATTGTAACCTGCACACGTCACTTTTTCCTTTTGTAACGTATCGTTTGCTACCTCTTGTATTTTGTTTGCTCTTGATACTTGCACAATTGTCACTATTGCCTCATGTAACGTACCGTTTGATTTTGTAACATGCTCACTTGTATTTTTGCTCCTTATGTATCATTACTGCTCCTATTGTAAAGCGCTCTGACACCTTCGGGTAAAGTCCGCGCTATATAAAAAAATTCACCAAGTAAGGTTACCCCCAACAGGTTAGGGTCGCTGTTGGTTCGCTCAGAACCTTTCATATCCTCCAAAAGCGACCATAAACTTATATCAATGAGAACATAGTCAATGACGCTAGTGGATGTTCCGCTCTTACAAGTAGGTGCTCTATCAGGATCGGAAATGGTGCGTTCATTACAAGCTCTCAACCCTCAGTTGATTGTTAATGAGGCAACTTTAAATGTGGTCGAAGAGAGCTTTTTTCTAGGTGGGCCTGACAACGTTGGAATACCCCAGTATCTATCCTCCTCTTCCGTAATCTCAGTTATGAGTGGGGAGGGTTCATAAGAGGTTTTTAAATCCCCAGCCACAATTATTCATGCATCCAAATGTACAGTGTCTAATAAGGCATCTAAGAGTGATAAGGTGGCATCATTTGGTTTTATCGTTCTAACATATACATTTGTTAAGACTAGAGAAAGTCCTGTAACTAATCTTACTATAATCCCCATTAAATCAGGACTATCTATTTTTTTTGGGGTGGGGGGGTTACTGAGCTAAAGCATCTATTTCTTACTAGGATTAAAAGCCCTTCAAGTGCTCTGCCAAAAAGCTATGCTAGTTTTGCCTCTACACTAAAGAGGCAAAACCATCAATAAAGAATTTCTCGGTAGCCCATGTCTCTTGGAACATGCACACGTCAAATTTCCCAATGTACAATAACCATTCGGGGTCACTCGTCTTCGAAATTCGCCCAGCTATGTTCCAAGATCATAGATTAAGACCAGGTGGCGGACAATTGTTGCCACTAGACCTGGGCCCTAATCGGTCACAAGTGTGGGATAACTCGCCTGTAGATGTGTCAAAATTCCTATCATCAATGTTATATAAAATAGGCTTCGGGCCCCCCCCTGCTCGTAGACTGTCCCTATGGACCCAATTAGTCTGAATATATGCTTTGCTACCACCGGGGTCATTACAAGAAATACAATTTGTGGTTCTATTTGCCTGGTTAGATTTAGTGCACACATATTTGACAATAGTTGTACTACAAGATCTATTATCTTTGTTAATACACATTAGCGGATTAGTGTTGTTTTTAGTCAATCAATTTCATTCAAGGTCGATGTATGGGTAGGTAGGGAGATAACAGTGTCCCATGGCGCCCGAATAGTCTGAAACCTAGGCGGGCCTCCCACTGTGTCCATCGGAGGAGGCGATGCTTTCAACCATGTTCCCAGCTGTTTACCCCTAGAGAAGTCACATGTACATAATTCAAAGCTAATGAGATCCTCAACCAGGTAATTGGAACATGAAACAACATGGATATAGTCGTGGGACAGAGAGTTGACAGAGCGCCTTTTTACAAAAACAATATCTGATCTAATTAAAGATAAACAATTTCGCTCCATCCTTATCCAGTAGATCACCCTATTTATTAATGGTTCTGTGACCTCAAAAGTTACTGGCTTCAGTTTTGGAACCTGTACCATGTAAATCGACCTATTGGTTTTCAGGTTCCCATTTTGCAGGTGATATTGCTTGGTATCGGGCGACGACACTATGGGGAGGAAGAGGGGTCACCAGATTTAACCAGTAGGTGCAAGGGTCTTCTGAGGGGGTAATTCCTTTAATCCAATGCCACGCCTACTGTCAATGATGTTGCAGTTTGAGGTTTCAGACTGGAGACATTACTTGTTCTAAGAGGACCCTTATTCATATTCCGATTTGGGCTCTTTGAGAGAAAACTATCACATGAAGTATGTGTGTTTAAGGTGCCTTTGGTTAGTTTTCTTTAGCCTGAGATAAGAGTTTGAAGATGTACCCCCACTTACTACTGGGTCTAAATTGAAAACCTGGTGGTCTATCAGAGTAGACTCTTGAGCAGTAATTTTATACACATGATCCCTGCAACAACTAGAGAATGTTGATGTAAGCCCGGCTACTTGTGCAGTTAAATTCATTACTAGATTATGGAGATAGTTCAATTTGCTAGACAATAGTTCAATGTTAACTGATTCTGCAGGGGACGTGTTAGTTTCCGGGGTAGACTGTGCAGTTGATTTTCCATGGGAGGGCATAATAGGCATGAGTGATTCTGTAGTCTGTTCAGTAGTCTGTTCAATAGGTTGAATAAGGCCAAAACATTTATGACAGGACACATTGGGGATAATACTAACTGATGGATATAAGGAGCAAGGTGTCTAGTGAATTTGATTCGAGGAACTAGTTGCTCTGGGAGAAACAGGAGTTAAGACATGTTGGTCATTCTCGTTTACTTACCCTGTGGAACCTCGCTCCCTGGTAGCACTTGCTAGTGCTTCCGCCCGCACCCCGGTCCACCTCGGGTTTTCCCGATTGTTGTGGAGGGTGCTGGCGGTCTCCATACTCCTTTCTGGTTGGTTGGGGGCGGAGACGGGGGGTTAGCGCTCTAGTGCGCTCAAAACTATTTAACCAGCATGCCTTGCCCATCGCGCAGCGGACGAGCGCAGCGGGCTCACCAAAGGCAAACCCGTCTGCGCCCGGCCAGGACCAGGGGCCACAACCCCTGTCGGTTTCTCTGGAGATACTATATTCTATAGCTCCCAAACTCTGCACGGGCTGAGAAGGGATCTTAACGTAAACTGTTTGCACTCTATGAACTTTGCTAATAGACCTTCTCACTGTTCTTATTGTAATTTCGCCTTCCGGCCATATAACAAAACTGAACTCTGCTACTACCCCATCTTCCTTAAGGATGTTCCTTCTGAACTGCAGATCACTCACCAGACACTCAACTGAACATGCTATATTATTAGAAGAGCTGAAACCTGACGCACTTTGTTTAACCGAGACATGGCTTCATGCTGAAGCAGATCCTGTCCTTGTTCAAACCCTCCCCCCGGGTTATTTAATACTTAGGGCTGATCGCAAGATTGGTAGAGGAGGGGGTTTAGCTATCGTTTTTAAAGATACTGTGGTAAATTACTTGTTAGCTTTTCTTCACTGTGCTCTGATGGAATGTTGCATGACATCATGGAATGCCTGGGTGCCTCTCTAGGGGAGATTGTCAGTTGGTGTACTCAGGCTGAGCTGAAGGGAGCTTGCTCCTGGTGGGGCTATCCTTGTACTATCTAACTTCCTCCTGTTATCCTGACCACCTGTGATGGAACTAAGCTACCATTAAAGAAGTATCTTACATGAACCAATGGACCCCTGTACTTCTTTATAACATTTTGGCGACGATCTTAAGGACTGACGCGTGCACTAAGGAGTAAGGATTTCTAGGAACTAAGGAACCAAAAGAAAAGGAACTAAGGAATTTAAGGACTTTCAAGACGTCAATTGAAACACAAAAGTAACGCCCTGGTCAGCCCCACCAGTGTCCTGTACCATCTGGACAGCCTGCAGCCTGGGCGTTTGTATCCACATCACTGTGGAACCTGTTGTCACCTGTAGGAGTGGAGGAGTCTCTCTGGTAACAAGCCTACGGTGCCTCCTTGTTTATCACAGCCCCAGCCTGCCTGCAAGTGTCGTGTCTTGTCTGCACATTCAGGGAATTACCATCAAAGTCTCATGGTGAGCAGCGTCGTTTTAAAAAAAAAAGAGAGAGAGACTTCTGATGTCATTTTGGAACAAGCTTTATTTATCTGGTGAGGAAATCGGCTGTTATTCTGTTGGCTGGTGTGACGGAGAGCTACTTGCAGCTCAAGCCATTGGATCAGTTTCAAGACCTGCAGTGTCTGGGTGTCTCCGTGGAGAGATCGGCAAACTGGGATTGTTTGGAGCAGCGGAACTCAAAGCCATCTGATCGGCTTCTGGCTCCTGGTATGCGTCTTGCTCCTGTTTCGCTGTGGGTTCGTGTGGTGTAAAGCGGAGCCTTTTCGTTTGACTCATATTCGTGGGGCTGCGTGTGTTCTCTAATCGGCTTTGTGGTAGTGGTGCCATTTTTGGGGTAAGATCGTTGGCTTTGTAGCCGTTTGCCATGCTGTGCGCAATTTTTGAATGTGTGGATATTCGCCGCGAGCGCCAGCATGCGCACACTTACCTCCGTCACAGACCCCTGGAGTTCTTCCGACATTCCCGCATCTCCTCAACTGCTCTTGGACGCTCTCCAGTGCATGCGTGCCGTGAGCCACCCGGCGCGGCGTCAAAATGCGTGCCGCCATTTTGGACTTGGGAACTCTTCCTCCATGCTAATCTTTACTGCGGTCTGCGTTGTCATTAAATTTCTGCGGACAACAAGTCGTTGCGCAGTTCTTTCTGGTGTATTAAGCAGCGTGGCAGGAAAAGGATGGTGCGGCTTGGTAAGCGGAGGATGTGGCGGTTTTGCAACTTCTGTCGCACATTAAGGTACATTGGTGTGCAAGCGACATTGTAATAACCTACAGTCAACTTGAGCATTGAGAGCGCTAGGTACTTTGGACATTCCCATTCAGTGAATGCTCACTGAAGAAGCTGCGGAACTTCTTTGATGGGGAATCTCGGGTGATAGACCGATCACCGGTGCCTAGTGTTTCTTCTTGCCTTCTCTCATATAGCACTGTTTGTATTGGCTTGTGAGAGGCATAGTGTACTCAATGCTTCAATTCATGTCTTAACACTGTTGTGGGTGGAGGTTAAAGTTTTTGGCTGATCGTTATCTTTTGCTCTACCCTGTCATGGGGAGGTCTTTGGTTGTTGCTTAACCCTATGCTATGTATCTTTTGCGGTACCCTACTAAGGGGAAGTTGTGTGTCTTTCTTGTTGTGTACACTTGTGGTGTACAGGGGTGTACCCTTGTTTGGGGAAGTTCTGTCATTTGTGGGTAGTATTTGCCCTGTATCTGTTCACATGCAGTGTATCTGTCCCTTTGGGGTGGTTTTGGTGGTAGTTATTGTCAGTAATTTCTTGGTCTATATATATAGTGTACCCATTTATTTGGGGAGGTTGTGGGCGTAATGTTTTGCCTCTAATCTGGTTTTCGGTGTTTCAGGGTTAGTACCCTGTGTACCCTTCTAGGTGTAAACTAGTTAGGGGATGTGGTTCAGGTTGCGTTTGTAGGTAGTCCATGCCTTATGTCTGTTCCCAGGGTGACTGCCCTGTGGCGTACCCTACCTAGGGGATATCGGGTGTCCTGTAGTGTTTGATTTATAGTGTGTAACTCATTGTGTACCCATTCTTTGGGGAGGTTGTGGGGGTAGGCAATGCCTCTATTTTAGTTTGTGGTTTTCTGGGGTGCGTGTACCCTATGGTGTACCCTATCTAGGGGAGGTTGTTGTTTCTCCAGGGTTAGTACCCTGTGGTGCTCTCTCCAAAGGGGAGGTTGTGGTGTGTTTCCAGGGTTGGTACTCTGCGGTGTACCCTTTTTAGGGGAGGTTGTTTTTTTTCAAAGGTTAGTACCCTGTGTTTTTTTGGCGTGCTTGGCTAATTTCCAGCGCTATCAATGAGTCTTCTTTTCTAGTTGACACTGTGTTCCAGTCCGCCTCTATGGAACTCGTGGCCAAGGGTTTCATGTTTGGAGGACTTTGAATGTGCAGTTTTGTGTTTAGATCTCTTTGTTACTCCTAGTGGATCTTAAGAGTCAGCATGCCTTCTAGCCTAATCAGGGGAATTTTTGTGTCTTTCCAACATGTTTTCTCTCTAGTGTCTTTCCGGTTGTGGTTGCTCTCTTTGGGCTAACTAGAGTGATTCTAATCCTTGTTGTTGTTTTTGGAGATGTTGTTTTCTTCCAAGGGTCTGTATTTACATCCACCTGGTTAACAGGGTGTTTTCCCTGGGTGTACCCGCTTTTGGGGAGGTTGGGTGGGTGTTCGCCTTTCTTGTTGCATTGTGTTTTTCATCTGTGCCATGCATTGTTTTCCCTAAGGGAGGGGGATGGGGCGTGTAGTGATGTTGTTTGTAATCTTTAACATATGTCTGTCATATGGTGTTTGCCAGTAGCCCGGTGGCAGTGGGCTTGCTGGTTAACGCTTGGTTTGCTGGTCGCGATCACCCTGCTCTCCGCCCCCGCTGATTCCCAGCGCAGGCGATGTATACTTGTATCGTTTATTACTGCTATTAACTTGTTTTTAAAGTTTGTGCAGGTCTCTTACCTTATTGCGGTTTCAGAGGTGGGCTGCCAGGGCGGGTTGGTGTATTTGCGGGCTCCTAGCTGCAACGGGCGCCATCTTTGATCGGGCTGCCTTCCTTCCTAGCCCTGCCCCTCCTCCACCGCCCCTCCCCTACTTAAGATCCTGGACCTGCTCTCCTACCGTGTTTGCCAGTAGCCCGGTGGCAGTGGGCTTGCTGGTTAACGCTTGGTTTGCTGGTCGCGATCACCCTGCTCTCCGCCCCCGCTGATTCCCAGCGCAGGCGATGTACACTTGTATCGTTTATTACTGCTATTAACTTGTTTTTAAAGTTTGTGCAGGTCTCTTACCTTATTGCGGTTTCAGAGGTGGGCTGCCAGGGCGGGTTGGTGTATTTGCGGGCTCCTAGCTGCAACGGGCGCCATCTTTGATCGGGCTGCCTTCCTTCCTAGCCCTGCCCCTCCTCCACCGCCCCTCCCCTACTTAATCGTGCAGCATGTGTCAGCGCAGCGGACGAGCGCAGCGGGCGCGACGTAGGCGCGCCGGAGTTGCGCCAGAGTTAAGCCCGTCTGCGCCCGTCCGCGGCCGCCCGGGGCTAGGGGCACGAAAGGCTATACTCGCCAGCGCTATTACTCTCATATTGGGTCCCTGGAGCGGTTGACCCTTCGATCAGTACCCACCTGAGACAGCTTGATTTATACTCTTCCCCACCTTACTGTCCTCCTAGTATCAGTCCACCCTTAGTTCCTCTATCCAATACACCATCCTGTACCATCTTGCCCCCTTCAGCCCCCCCAGCACCAACTTGCAATACTTCAGCAATACTCCTAAACACCAGGTCCGCGGTTAGTCATCAATACGAGCTATTTGACTATATTGACACCCATAACCCAAACCTCATATTCTTAACTGAGACCTGGTTTCAGGCTGACTCCCTACCCAATGTATTAGCCGCGTTGCCTCCATCATACTCTGCCATTCGAGCAGATCGGCCTGAGGGCAAGCGGGGTGGCGGAGTAGCCTTAATAGCCCGGACAGACTTCTGCTTCCAGATTCTCCCCTCCTTACCCATTCCTGAGGTAGATTACCTTGTAGCTCGCTCAACTCTCCATCAGGTACCATTCACTTTTGTCTTAATTTACCGCCCTCCCCAGCCAACCCCATCCTTTCTTCCTAGCATTCAGGCTCTCTTAGCCACCTTGGTGGTTAACAATTCATCGGTACTAGTGCTAGGGGATCTAAACTTTTGGCCCAATGAACCTGCTGAGAGCCCTCAATCCAAAGAATTTACAGACTTTATGATTTCCTTGAACTTCTCACTGCTCACTCATGGTTCCACACATATCCACGGTCACATGCTGGATCAAATCTGGGCGTTAAACATTCCATCCACACCCCCCATAATTTCCCCGTGTTCTTGGTCCGACCATTCTATCATTTCCTTTTCCCTTGCACTGACCGCGTTGGTCAAACCTCCACTTCCTAAAAACATTTGGGTCAGGAAATGGGGAAAAACGGACATGCCCTCCTTTTGTTCAACCTTGGCCAAAACCGCCCCTGACCTTATAGGCCTCACTGGTACCTCGCAACTGGCCGCCATTGACAATTGGCTGACTCTGGCGGGCGACGAATTCGCCCCCATGAGGCGACTCACTGTTAAGCGGGCCCACGCAGCCAATTGATGGTTCACTTTAGAGCTAAAAGAACAGAAACTAGCAGCTAGAAGAGCCGAGCGAGCCTGGAGGAAAAACTATAGCCCAGAGCTAAAGACTATATATTTGTCTGTTTTAAAAACTTATAAAGCGGGCATTCTGGCGGCTAAAACTGAATTCTACACTAGCAGGATTATGGCAGCAGAGTCTCGCTCAAAGGAAATCTTTACCGCGGTCCATGAACTAGCATTATCCAGTAGAACCACGGCTACCATTCCCCCATCTCAGTCCCTCTGTAACTCGCTCAATGAGTTTTTTGTTGATAAAGTAGTCAAAATTAAACTTAACATTCCCCCACCCTCCCTTGCATTCGTTAATCCTTCCCCTCCGCCCACTGTCCCCAAACTCAATCTCATTCCACCATTAACTGAGGACACCTTCTTCTCATTACTTCATCGAGTCAAATCCGGTTCTCCCTTAGATTTTGCCCCCGCCCATATCCTTAGGGAAATCTATTTAACCTCCCCCACTCCCCCTTTGACCCTCCTCAATGACTCGTTAAAGAAAGGAAATGTTCCTGGCATACACAAATCAGCGGTTGTAATACCTATTATTAAAAAATCTGACGCTGATTCTTCCTCTCCCTCCAACTACCGTCCCATATCCCTACTGCCTTACCTAGCAAAAATTCTGGAAACTCACGTCACAACTACCTTAAGCACTCATGTTGAAGTCAATCACTGTCTTTCCTCCCGTCAAGCCGGCTTTCGCCCATTGCACTCCACCGAGAAAGTGGTGATCTCGGTTATGGACGTGCTACGTGAAGGCATTGACACCAACCTTCCGCAAGCCTTGATTTTATTAGATCTGTCCGCCGCCTTTGACACGGTGGATCATTCCATTCTTCTCAATCGTGTCAGGGCGGCGGACATAGAAGGTCTTGCCTTCTCGTGGATTGAGTCTTTCCTCACAGGGAGGGCCCAAGCCATCCATCTGGCCAATTTCACCGCAGACTTTCGTAAGGTGGAGTGCGGAGTCCCTCAAGGCTCATCACTTTCCCCTCTTCTATTTAATTTATACATCTATCCCCTCATCTTTTCTTTACAGCAGATGGAGGTCACGGTGTTTAATTACGCCGATGATCTCCAGCTAATCTTTAATCTCTCTAATTCCCCCTCATCTGCCCCCAATGTTCAGACTGTAATGACATTCATTCAGGACTGGATGAACTGCAACCACCTCAAACTCAATCCGGACAAGACTGAGCTAGTCCTGACCGGAGGTGGTTGCAGTCCATGGACCTCCTCCCACTGGCCCTTGTCACTTGGTGCTCCCCCTCTTCCTGTTTCTAAGGTCAAAACCCTTGGGATCTTTCTTAACACACAACTCTCTATCCACTCACATGTGGGTTCAGTGGTCTCTGCTTGCTTCTTTTCTCTAAGACTAATTAGGAAAGTATCCCGCTTTTTCTCCCTTCCTGCTTTAAAAATTATTGTGCTGGCCATGGTACTGTCGAGAGTTGATTATGGTAACATCATTTACAATGGAGCTCCAGCATATGCGTTCCATCGCTTGCAGCTCATTCAGAATCAAGCGGCCCGTTTGATTCATGGCTTACCCAAATACCATCGTGCCACTCCCCTGCTTAAAGCTCTGCACTGGCTCCCGGTGAGGGAGCGTGCCCTTTTTAAACTCGGTTGCCTCACTTTTCAGGCTAGATCGTGTACAGCCCCCGAGTTTATTTGCGCCGCCATAAAACCGTACCTCCCAGGTCGCGAGCTCCGCTCTGCCCACATGGCTCTTCTGACCACTCCTCGTTTCAAGAAAAAGAAATCTGGCGGAGCGAAATTTGCTGTTCTCGCCCCGCTTTTCTGGAATTCTCTCCCTCCTGCTCTCCGAACTTCTCCTTCATATATACAGTTTCGGAAAGATCTTAAAACCTTGTTATTCGAGCAAGCTTACACTGTCTAGCCCTACTGCCGACCGCTACTGCATCACTTAAAGCGCCATGAAACCGCATGGTATACGTGCGCTCAATAAATGCTTTTAAATTCAAAATTCAAATTCTGTTCATGCCAGTCGTTTTTGTGATACCTCTTGCATTACACCTGAGGATAGGTGCACTTTTGTTCCCTAAGGAGAGAGGATGTGTGGTAAATTACTTGTTAGCTTTTCTTCACTGTGCTCTGATGGAATGTTGCATGACATCATGGAATGCCTGGGTGCCTCTCTAGGGGAGATTGTCAGTTGGTGTACTCAGGCTGAGCTGAAGGGAGCTTGCTCCTGGTGGGGCTATCCTTGTACTATCTAACTTCCTCCTGTTATCCTGATCACCTGTGATGGAACTAAGCTACCATTAAAGAAGTATCTTACATGAACCAATGGACCCCTGTACTTCTTTATAACAGATACCTTCAATTGTCGGATTACCACAGACTCTCTATCTGATTACGAGAGCCTGGCCTTTTCTATAGAGTTTTCTCCGACAAGCACCTTCTCTGGTCTACTAATTTATCGCCCCCCCCCACCCGGGCCATAGGGAAATTTCTTACCGACCTCTCCACCGCCGTTGCTAACCTGGCCTTTGCCCCGTCAAATTTTACTGTGCTTGGGGCTCTTAACATCCACCAAGATGATCCCGCCGACCATGTGGCCAATGAGCTATCAATAAATCTCTTAGCGCTTCAGCTCATTCAGAAAGGATTTACATCTTCACACATCAAAGGTCATCTTCTCAACCCTGTTTTTAATAACTTGCATGAGCTCCTTGTAGGCACTCCAAATCCACTCCCTTAGACGGATCATTTTTTGATCCCCCTAACCTGGGAAATCAGTGGACCTACTTTCTCTTCCAACACAATGTCAGTGTTGGAACGGAATTGGTCCAAGCTCCCTACTGACCAATGGACTTCAGTTCTTGAAGCCACTAGACCAGCCATTGATCCCAACCCCAACCCCATTCTGGCCAATGATAACTTCAATCACTGGATCCTAAGCACCCTTGATTCAGTCCCCCTAAGAGATCAACCCACAAGAAATGTAGACCAAAGACTGCTCCCTGGTTCTCCCCTAAATTAAGAGAATTAAAACAAGCATGCAGAAGATTAGAAAGAAGGTGGAGGCAGAATTATTCAGAACCCCGGAAATCAGACTATAGAGAGGCAATCAGGCTATATAAGTCAGGAATTAAAGCTGGCCAAGTCGCCTTTTATGAGGAGAAAATTAACCTAGCCGCAAACTCACCCAAAGAGATCTTTCGAATTGCTAAAACTCTTTCCACCTTGCCCCAGAAACCACCAATCTTAGAGGGGGCACTTACTCGGTGTAACAACCTAGCAGAGATTTTCCATCAAAAAATTCTAAATATCTACATGTCCTTCCCAGCCTCTTGGAAAGATCCCTTTGCTTCCCATACTGCAGGACTGCAATCTGAATCTCAGTTCTCATTAGGGCAACTCCCTCTCTTGGACTCAGACTCACTAGATCTGATTATGCCCAAGGTAATCTCGGGCTCTCCTACTGATCCGGCTCCCCCACAGCCTCTTACCTTAGTTGCCAACACCATCCGCAACGTAATCCTTGACATCCTAAACTCGTCTATATCTTCTGGTACAGTCCCCCTTGCCTGGAAATGTGCTCTGGTGAAGGCCCTTTTAAAGAAACCCAACCATGACCAGTCCAACTTAACCAACTATCGTCCCATTTTCCTCCTTCCCTGGCTGAGTAAACTGCTCGAGAAACATATAAATACCATGCTGGTAGAGTATCTGGAATCTTACAATCTTCTCCTCCACTCCCAAACAGGCTTTCGCCCTCAGCTTAGGACTGAGACTGCCCTTCTGGCACTAACTGAGAAGGCGAGGAAGATACTGGACCAGGGAGGTACTGCAGCAATCATCCTTCTCGATCTCAGTGCTCAGTGATTCGACACTGTCAATCATAACATCTTGACCTGTCAACTCAAGAATCTTGGAGTGACCGGCACTGCATTAACCTGCTTCCAGTCCTGTATCAGTGACCGCTTTTGCCAGGTGTTTGAAGGAGATGCTGTGTCCAACCGGTTGCCTCTTAGCTGTGGGGTCCCCCAGGGTTCTTTCCTGAGCCCCACGCTGCTTAATATCTATATGAGACCCTTGGCGGAGATTGTCCATCCATTCGGCATAAAGATCATCACCTATGCAGATGACACGCAGCTCGTGATGGCATTAAACCACCCCGAGAGTTCATCTAGCACCCTAGGTCCTTGCCTAGAGGCGGTGGCCGAGTGGATGGAACTCTCATGCCTTAATCTCAATGGGGACAAGACCGAGCTCATGCTACTCGGAAATTAACCCTCCTTCAACCCTGCTCTCCTCTGGCCGGACTGCCTTGGCCCTGCCTCAGATCCAAAAGCCCAGATTAAGAGCCTTGGTATGCGGCTTGACTGCTCACTTAGCTTCAACCACCAGGCCACCAAGCTCTCAGCCACCTGCTATGGCCTGATGAGGATGCTGCGTAAGATCCTCTCCCTTCTTCCCTTCCAGGTGAGAAGGATCATGGTCCAAGCTCTCATTCTTTCTCGTCTGGACTATGGGAATGCCCTCTACTTGGGAGCTCCTCAATTCACTATTCTTAAACTCCAGACGATCCAGAACTGTGCTGCTCGCCTGCTCCTTCAGATTCCTCGCAGGCAATCTGCGAGCCTTCACTGGCTCCCTATCATGGCAAGGATACAGTTTAAGGCCATGTGCTTGGCTCACAAGGCCTTTTGGAAGAACGGCCAGGTCACTTCCCATTCCCTCATCACCCCCTACCATTCTCCCAGATATCTCCGCTCTAGCTCCTCCTATCTTGCCGTCCCGAAAAAAAAAACAAAGAACTACCGCCAACCTCTGGAACACCCTCCCTCCCAATCTGCAGAAGGAGCCTAACCTGTTGGCATTTCGAAAACTCTTGAAACCTGCCTCTTCAAGGACTCGCTCTAACTCTCTGCTTTGTGTTCATCTGCGTCTGTCCTCAGCGCTGGGAGGCCTCAGGGTAGCCATGCACTATATAAATATAAATTCATTCATTCATTCACTAAGATTGACTAGCATGGCTTAGTACACTCAGTGTGTTCCTCAGATGTGAAGGAAGCCCTGGATCTATTTGACTTGAACGTGCCTGGTACTTTGGGCAATTTGCCCTTCCCCTTTGAATTACTTGTGGTGAGGAGCAGCTCAACCTCTTCAATTAATGTATCGATTCCAGCTAGTGTGGAAGACTCAATAGGGTTTGCCTCGGGTCTGTATTTCCCAGGTCTTTTCGGTTTCTTAGCATGGATTCCATGGTTCGCAGAGTCCCCAGCCTTACGTTTACCCATCGTTAACAGGTGAGGTGACTAATGTCTGAATTGGCCAGTGAACAAACAACAAAGAAAAAAGCAGGATATAGAGTCAAGAATGTACTAAGCATTCACTTACATCAGCCAGGTGGCGTCACAAGCAGAAAATAGAGTAGGCCCAGCCCAGCCCCTTCCAGGCGATGATGGGTGAAGAATGGCTTGCTATTGGTGCTGCGGGACTGCTCTGTTGATTTACAGGAGGCAACCTCTCCTGCTGCCAATTGAATGCTGGGGGACGGGTCCCATCCCAGCAGGAAGCAGTGCGGCCCAAGAGCTGCCGGGAGAGGTGAGCTGCGAGCAGCCCACACCGTGGGACTGCTCTGCTGATTTAAAGGAGGAGATCTCTCCGGGCCCCTCCTGCCACTGCCTGAATGCTGGGGGACCGAGTCCCACCCCAGGAGGAAGCGTTGAGGTTCAAGAGTGGTCTGGGAATGGTGATTTGTGAGCAGCCCGTACCGCGGGACTGCTCCGTTGATTTAAAGGAGTCGACCTCTCCTGGCTCCTCCTGCCGCCAATTGAATGCTGGGGGACTGAGTCCCACCCCAGCAGGAAGTGTTGCAGTCCAAGAGCGGCCTGGGAAAGGTGAGTTGTGAACAGCCCACACCACGGGACTGCTCTGTTGATTTAAAGGAGGCGCCCTCTCCTGGTGCTAATTGAATCCTGCAAAAGTGCAAGTTACACGTTTCCACCCCTAGAGTAAAGCAATTGGCTTACACTTGTCTCTCTAAACCTCTACCTAAGCCATCCAATACCCTCCTTATCCCTCTCTTATCCTGTCCCCTTCAGTATTAAGTCTGCCCTATTTCCACTCCCCTGAGACTCTCCAAAAGTTATGACTAAAATCTATACTTTCAGGTGCGGAGACCCCGTAGATAGGGTGGAAAACTTATCACATATAGCTATCAGTAAAAGTTACACTTTGTAGTATGTTTTTACTAAGTGCAGTTTGTTATTCAGGTCTGTCATCCATAGAATGTTTTTAAATGAGGGTTTAATGGACTGATTCTGTGCTGCATGACGTGTTTTTGGAAGTACTAACTTGGCCTCAAACTAACAGTGCAGTTTCTCATCTATGTGAAGCTGCACGCCTACAGAAATATTTCTTTATCATTATGCCTTTTTGAAAGGGGGACACAAAAAGTAAGTTGGACAGAAATACTACTATTTATTTAATAGTTTTATAAGAAGCGAAAAGAAACCGTTGCCCTTACATGGGCATTTTCGTGTCTTACCAGGAGTTCCTTCTCTTTATTGAAAAAAGGTTTTATATAAATTCATGAACAAGTCTGTTTGGGAATGTGAAAAAACACAAAAATAAATTAATGTGTAAATGTAGATCAGAGCGATCTTTCCTCATCCAGACATTTCCATAACCTTCTATGTGTGCGGATTTCCTGGTGTGACGCTCGGAATGTCTGAGAAACTTGTACATGTTGGAAATTTTATGGGTGGCACTGTGGAAGTAAATATTTGCCTTAATTTCAGCCCTTTGTGCATTGCAAAACTTATAAGGAGATATAGTCTGTCTCTAATAACCTCTATATGTATGAGAGTCATAATTATTATATGTTGTTGCTAGTGGTGTGTGCTACCATCTTCATAACGTGTTTGAACTAGTTGTGTTTTCAGTATGAAGTATGTTTAAAAAATATATATATTATTTATAGTTGTAACAGGATAAGTTGAATTTTAATGTATGTGACTTTCTAAAATATGTAAGGTACATTTAAAGTATTTCTTGTAACAATTTCTTTTATTATAAGCAAGCACTGGCAAAGCAAATGTGCCTGGTGTTGGTCTTTCTTTTTGGCAGAGTTTGTTTTGTTTTATCGTGGTTTTTGTAAAGGTTTATTCCTGGGCAGCTGACCCTTGGCAATATAAAAACTGTTGACTAAAAGCAAAAATATTGTTGGGGTCTCATAACACACTTTGCCACAATAGTCTATTGTACTGATAAGAACTATGGTGCTGATAAGTTACTTGTGCAGTGAAGTTAACCAGTTGCTGTAGTGGGCTGACCCACTGCCCCATGCAGTAGGCTGTAGTGGGCAGAACTAAAATGTAAATGACTCAACAAGAGATCAATGGATGAAGAGGGCTGGCTGAGTCCCCATATGTCAGTATACATTTATAGAAAAATCTAAAACTCTGTGCTAATCCCAGACTTAGAAAGAATTGCTTCAAGGACCTTTACTTCTGCCAGAAGAAAATAAAATCAGACTGAAAAACTGCTAAAGCGTGTCTTGGTTTATGATAGTGATTGGGTAGCAGAATGGAATCAATTTGTGGCATATTTAAAAAAAAAAAAGAAGAGATAGTTAACTGTATGTATCGCTAATTTTAAGTTACTTATGTGACAACAGGCTAGGAATAAGGCTAAAGAATATAATGCTGATTCACAATATACATTTATGAGTATAGCAAGAAGTACTACAGGAGTACTCTTTTTGCATACTTTTACACGCCGTTGTCAATTTTTCCCTAAATGTTCCACTCATTAGTAGGAAAAATTAAGAGAGCACAACCATGTCTATTTGCGTTCATTGTATATGAATATTCATATTTTATTTCCATTTTAGATGTTTTGGAGCCTACTCAGAAAAGTTTGTAAGAGCAGACAAAAGAGTAATATAGTAATACTCTTTTACCTACCTTAAATGTCTTTGTGGACAGGCCACTATATTCCTTTTCACCCTAAAACACACTTGAGCACTCAAGTGTCATAGAGGGGTGCTGATGGAACCACAGATGACCTTGTTAAACTACTTATTGGAGATGAGGGTAACGCCAGTAAACTGCAATTGGACTAATAATGTCTTACTCCAAATAAGCGCAGCTGAGTAAATGATATAGAGAAACAACAAATGCAAGATCTGTGAAATTTGGTGGAAGCTGCTGTTCTCGTTCCAAGATGCACTCTAGGGCAGCTTCATAATGAGATGGTCCTCGCAGGTGTAGTATTCTTGGTCTGCAACAAAGCCTTTGACTGTGTTTGACAGTCAAAGTCATAAAGGTAGGATAAGGAAAAACTGTAGAAAAAATTATAAGAATGATAACCAGGAATGTTCAATGTCATCCCTTGACACTGTCAAAAGTCTAGAAGAGGTAGATGTCATTCTTTGCACTGACAACAGCTTCCACAACAGAGAGGATAGCCCATAAATAGAACAAAAAGGAAGGAAGAATCCTGTTTGTGCATAGGGTTGTCGAGTAAGGGTTAGGGTAGTCAAGCGGAAAGTCATCAATTTGAAAACGAAAAATCATAAGTGGTGCAGTCGCAGTATTACTAGAAGATGTGGGAGATGTAAGAAGGCTGTGCCGCAGGAGAAAAGTCTTATCCAATGAAAACAGAATTTCCAACCATTGTCAAATGCAGTTGATGAGCCACAGTAGTTTTGGGATGCACGGTGAAATATCGAGAAACAAGTTTATTTATCCCAGCTTTAAGCATAGGCAAAACCTCACCTGGAGCCATAGGCCATTCTTGCAGACCGCATTTCTAAAAAGGTTTAGATAGTCAAGAGGTGAACTACCCATGTACAATAGCTTCACAAAAAATATTTTGGAAAAAGAGGCCAGGACATAAGCCTGTATTGTCTCAAAGAGGAGAAATGGAGAACATTAGATGGAAATACCTAAATATACCTGGGGTAAATGTATGGTAGAAAAGGAGAACAGTCTCTAAGATGTGTGATGACACACAACTTTCATGGCATAGGCCTGGGAGAGAAATAAACATGATGTTTACAGAAGAGAGAGCAAGCCCCACAACCACCATCCGCTGTCAGTGATGGGAGCAGAGTAAGTAACAGAAAATGAAAATTGGCATTTTGTTTGACAAGAGATTCATGCGGGTTAAATAACTGATTGAATCATCAATCAGCAGAACTTTTCTTTACAAATATACTAACCTGTCATTAATTGCGTTCTGTTCCTCGGCTTTTGCATTTTTGTATGCCAGCATGTCATTCAGATTACATTGCATACTTTCTTCTTCTTTTCTTAATGTTTCCCCTGTGTGCTTTGTTTTCTTGAGAAGGTCATCGTAGGTCGTCTTCAATTCCTGATTTGCATTGTCCAGAGTTTTAACTTTTTCACGACACTCCAATACCTCGTTCTTCCACTTCTCATTATTCTTCTGCTCCTCCAACATTCTATATGGAGAAGGACTATGTTAGTCTCAAATGGCACAGATATGCCTGATTTGTTAATGTAGAGCTGTGAAGTTAGTAGCCCAAAATGAACACTGACAGCAGGCGTTCTAAATTATTTCACTTGAAACACAGTGTTACACTCCCCTTTGAGAGATGTACTATGAGCAAAGGTCACAGTACTTTGAGGAATCACAGTGTGATATCAATTCTTACTATGTTGGAAGGTGTCAGGTAGACAGAGAATTGGGGCAAATGTATGGTATATGTTGCTTTAGGAAGCATCACATATCCCATAAGACATCAATCTTAAAAGCAATAAGAAACCAATCATAGGCTCCACTAGGCCCGTGAACACAGGAAAACTGCAGAATATTTTACTGGTGATGGGGAAATCCTTCAAATATCTCATTAAAGCCCTGGCGGCATTATGGCTACTGGAAAGGGTTGCCCTAACCTCTGGCAGACCAAGAATGTTAAAACTTGGGCCTCTCAATCAACTAGTAAACAAAGGTCTGATTAACAGTCTAGAGACACATTCATGCTCAGTAATGCATTCTCTGCAGTACTCTTCAAATCTCTCAGATGCCATCACCTCTCAAAAGCTTGACACACTCTTCATCACAGAAATATGGCTCACCTCCACATCCTTGCAGATCCTACATGTCTTCGTGCCCAAAGGCTACTGTATAGAGCATGCTGACTGTGCACATAAGAAGGGAGGAGGTCTCTGTCATCCATACATCCTGCTGGTCCTGCACCATTGGAATGCAAAAAGGCACTCAATACCATTAAACTCTTCATATGGTACATCACACTCTCCACAACTCAGTCTGCCACCTTCCACCAGATCTATTGTACCCCCTGGACACAGGAAGGACATGATGGATGAATTTTCTGACCTCCTCACCATCTCATTTATCCTACG
This sequence comes from Triturus cristatus, assembly GCF_964204655.1. Lineage (NCBI taxonomy): Eukaryota > Metazoa > Chordata > Amphibia > Caudata > Salamandridae > Triturus > Triturus cristatus. Next base: position 1,533,264,822 of record NC_140591.1, read on the forward strand.
CGCCCTCACCACCTTTCTCAGTGATTTCAACCAACAAGACTACTTAAGCACGAAGAAAATAAGAACTGCCATCAACACCTTCAGCTTGGTACACAATATCACCCAACCAATACACTCCAAGGGACACATATCAATCTTGTCTTAACATCAGGTATCATCATTCAATGCAAATGTCCCATACCACTTGACTGGACCCACCACTTTGCTAGCCACACTACACATCAACCAGTCAACATCACAAGGTCTCCTAAATACAGTACAAACCTTCAAACATTTCAAAGGCTTTTCCATTGACAATTTGGAGCCTGATTTAGAGTTTGGCGATGGGTTACCCATTACAAATGTGATGAATATCCTGTCTGCCTTATTACAAGTGCATTATGTGTAATGGCATTTGTAGGATGGCGGATGGGGGATCTGTCACGTTTGTGATGGGGTAGCATATCCGTCGAACTCTAAATCAGGCCCTTAATGGTTAAGCTGATCTCTTGCCCTGGCACCTCTGCATTCAACATCACTACCCATCTAAACAACTTCAATCACAAACTGAATTAGTCAGCATCCTCATACCCAACTGTAAGAAGGAATATGCTACTTACCAGTATGCATCTGTTCTTGGCATGTAGAGCTGCAGAGCCACACACTTAGGATAAGATCGCCATCTGGTGTTGGGCTCGGATGATTGCAGGTTGTTGTTGTCTTCGGAAGAAGCCTTTGGTCACGAGATAGGTGACTCCTCCTCTGGACAACAGCGCGCATGGGCATCCACTCCATCGTCAGATTGTTTTTCGCCATGATGGGAAAAGATGGAGTGTATAAGAAATGAAGAGAAAGGATGTCCATGTGTAGTGTCTAATTAAGACAAATGCTGGAACAGATACAGGTCCCAGGGAGGCGGGTGGGCGTGTGTGGTTCTGCAGCTCTGCATGCCAAGAACAGATGCATACTGGTAAGTAGCATATTCCGTACGAGGCATATGAGCTGCAGATCACACACTTAGGATAGACTATTTAGCAGTGTCTCCCCTAGCGGTGGTCACCTGTATCCGTTGCAGCAGTTTGGAATAGAGTTTTTAGGACAGCCTGGCCTACTGAAGCTTGTTGTTTGGATTGCACATCAACACAATAGTGTTTAGTGAAGGTGTGTGTTGTAGACCATGTGGCTGCTTTGCAAATATCTTCTAAGGGAATATTCCCTAAGAAGGCCATAGAAGCCCCTATTTTACGTGTGGAGTGCGCCCTAGGGGGAACTGTAAGAGTACGTTTAGCCTTTTGATAACATATTTGGATACACTTAACTATCCACCTGGCTATACCTGATTTGGAAATAGGGTTGCCTTTATGTGGTGGAGCGAAAGCAACAAACAGTTGTTTTGTTTTCCGGAAAGGTTTTGTCCTGTCGATGTAATAAAGCAAGGCTCTTTTAACATCTAAGGTATGTAGGGCCCTTTCAGCTACGGAGTCTGGGTTGGGGAAGAAGACTGGTAGTTCGACTGATTGGTTAAGGTGGAAAGGGGAAATGACTTTAGGAAGGAATTTAGGGTTTGTCCTAAGAACCACTTTGTTACGATGTAGTTGTAAGAAAGGTTCTTCAAGGGTTAAGGCTTGTATTTCACTTACTCTTCGAAGGGAAGTGATTGCGATAAGGAAAGCTACTTTCCATGTCAAAAATTGAAGTTCACATTTATGCATTGGTTCAAATGGGAGGCCCATAAGTCTTGTGAGGACAATGTTGAGATTCCACACTGGGGAAGGTGGTAATCTTGGTGGAATAATCCTTTTAAGACCCTCCATAAATGCTTTGATAGCTGGTACTTTAAAGAGGGACAGGTGTTGTCTATTTTGCACGTAGACTGCTAAGGCCGCTAGGTGTAGCCGTATATAGGAATATGCTAAATTGCATCTTTGTAAGTGTAGCAAGTAGCAAATAATGTTTTGGATGGAAGCATCCAGTGGGCGTATGTCGTTGTTAGCGCAGTAAATGGCAAATCGTTTCCATTTTGCGGCATAACATGCCCTAGTAGTAGGTCTTCTGGCTTCCTTTATGATATTCATACAGTCTGGAGGAAGGTTGAGGTACCCGAACTCTAAGACTTCAGGAGCCAGATTGCCAAGTTCAGTGTCTGAGGATCTGGGTGTCTGATTTCTCCATGGTTCTGGGTTAATAGATCCGGGGAGAGGCGTAATTTTTGATGTGGGACTAGTGATAGTTCCAGAAGTGTGGTGAACCAGGGCTGACGTGCCCAAGTGGGAGCCACTAGGATCAGTGTTAGCGACTGTTGTTTCAGTTTGCGTACCACAAAAGGAATGAGTGGGAGAGGCGGAAAAGCGTACGCAAATCTGCCTGACCAGTTCATCCATATTGCATTGCCCTGTGACTGTGGGTGTGGAAACCTGGCGGCGAAGCTTGGGCATTTTGTGTTTTCGGGAGTGGCGAACAGGTCTATGTCTGGTTGTCCCCATTTTTGGAAGAATGGGAGTAGAACCTTGGGGTGTAATTCCCACTCGTAGATTTGCTGTGCGTGTCGACTTAGGAGGTCGGCCACCTGGTTGTGAATCCCTGGGAGGTGTTCCGCTAACAGGTAGATGTTTTGGGGAATTGTCCATCTCCAGATTTGCTGTGCCAGTTGGGACAGTTGGAGAGAATGTGTCCCCCCCTGTTTCTGTATGTAATACATTGTCGTCATATTGTCTGTGCGTATAAGGACAGTTTTGTTTTTTAGGTGCACTTGGAAGGATTTTAGTGCCAGGAACACTGCTAGAAGTTCTAGGTGATTGATGTGGAGCAGTTTTTGTTGAGTGGTCCATCTGCCCTGAGTGGTGTGTTGAAGGAGGTGGGCTCCCCACCCCGTGAGAGATGCGTCGGTGGTCAGCACAACTTGTGGAAGAGGCTCTAAGAACGGCCGCCCTTTGGACAGGTTGATGGTGTTCCACCACTTCAGTGAACGAAGTGAGCGACTGTCCACCAACACCAGATCGGTAAGTTGTCCGTGAGCCTGGTTCCACTGTTGTGCTAGACATTCCTGTAAGGGACGCATTTGAAGTCGTGCGTGTGGGACTATGGAGATGCAGGACGCCATCATGCCTAACAGCTGCATAAACACTCTTGCTGGAAGAGAGTGTTGAGTTTGAAATTGTGAGATGAGATTTTGTATACTGGCTATCCTGGCTGTGCTGGGATAAGCGATGGCTTTGGATGTATCTATGGTGGCTCCTAGATACTGGTGTGTGTGGGAGGGCTGCAGATGGGATTTGGGATAGTTGATGGTGAATCCCAAGTTGTGGAGGGTTTGAATAGTGCGGTGAGTGTGGAGAACGCATTTGTGGAGAGTATTGGCTTTGATGAGCCAATCGTCCAGATAGGGGAAGACATGGATCTGTTGTCTTCTGAGGTGCGCTGCCACGGCTGCTAAGCACTTGGTGAATACCCTGGGTGCGGTTGTTACTCCGAATGGGAGAACTGTAAACTGATAGTGCTGCCCGTCTACCACAAATCGTAGATACTTTCTGTGAGCGGGATGCATAGGGATGTGAAAGTATGCGTCCTTGAGGTCCAATGTGGCCAGGAAGTCTCCCTGTTGTAGTAGCGGGAGGACTTGTTGGAGGGTGATCATGTGGAAGTGATCTGATTGTATATACTGGTTTAGCAGTCTGAGGTCCAGTATGGGTCTTAAGGTTTTGTCCTTTTTGGGAATAAGGAAGTATAGAGAATACACTCCTGTGCCCTGATGTTGAAGTGGGACTGGTTCTATTGCATTTTTTTGCAGCAAGGACCGAATTTCTTGTTTGAGGAGCGTGAGATGGTGTGACGACATTGGACGGTGTTTGGGTGGTATGTTTGCGGGGGGGGGGTGTATGAGTTCGAGGCAGTAGCCAAATTGGATAATTTGTCTCACCCACCTGTCTGTGGTGATGGAATTCCAGACAGGTAGGAACTGTTGGAGTCGTCCCCCGACCGGAGTGGAATGGTCTAGGGGGAGTGGAGGCAAGTCACTGTTTAGTGGCTGGAGAGGTGCAGGTGTTGGTGTTGCCCCACCCTCGGCCTTTGGTATTATTTCCCCTGTAACCTCCCCTAAAATATCCTCTGTTAGGGGATGTTTGTCCAGAAGTTTTAAAAGTGGAAGAGGTCTCTGTTCCCAGATTTTTGGAGGCTCCTCTATAAAAGGAGCGACGAAAGGAGCCGCGGGGTTGAGGAGACTGCAATGCTCCCATGGATTTTGCAGTCTCATTATCCTTTTTCATTTTTTCTAACGCAGTGTCCACTGCAGGTCTAAATAGTTGCTCCTGATTAAAAGGTTGAGCAAGAATGGTGGTTTGTACTTCCGGCTTAAAGCCGGAAATACGGAGCCATGCATGGCGTCTGAGTAAAACGCTTGTATTGACTGCCCTAGAGGCAGTGTCCGCTGCGTCTAACGCGCATTTAATGGAGGCATTAGATATTAATTTGCCTTCTTGAATGAGGTCGTTGGCCTGGGATTTGAATTGATCAGGCAGATGTTGCATAAGGTCCTCAAGTTGGTCATAATGAGCCCTATCATAAAAAGCTAATAGGGCTTGCGTATTGGCAATACGCCAGTGATTTGCCGCCTGTGCAGCAACTCTTTTGCCCGAGGCCTCTAACAGTTTAGACTCCTTGTCCGGAGGCGGTGTGTCTCCAGTTGTCTGTGAGTTAGCACGCTTCCTGGCATTTGACACGACTAAGGAGTCTAAAGGGAGCTGCGCTTTAATGTAGTCGGGATCCTGTGGGGCTGGTCTGTATTTTTTTTCTATACGGGGGTTAAGAACCCTAGCTCTAACAGGGTCCTTAAAAACCTCAGTGGCATGCTTTATTACTCCTTTAATCATGGGCAGAATGTGAACAGTTTTCTGCGACTGCTCAAAGGTGTCGAGGAGAAAGTCCTCTTCAGGTGCGTCTGTGTGCATAGTGACGCCATGGAATGTTGCTGCCCTATTTACAAGTTGACCAAACCCCAAATGGTCATCAGGAGGAGAGGGTTTGGAAGGGTATGCCGTGGGATCAGGCATGTCAGGTAAAGGATAAGACCAGTCATCTATGGGTGCTGTGTCTGGGATTGTAAAGGGATCGTTTGGATCAATAGGATCATTAGGGAAATCCGGGTCTGACCCTCCCCCTAAATCATCATCATCATCATCATCCTGTGGAGGTGGTGTATGAGAAGGAGATGGTAGAGGAGAAGAAGGTGGAGGAGGTGGGGATGGGATGGGAGGTAATATAGGAGAGGAAGGATGAATTGGCGAAGTGGCACAGTTCTTCATCTTTATGGGAGCTGGAGGTGGTGGTATGTCCAGCTTCCTTTTTTTGTATGGCACTGCTGTGACATGTCCGGTTTTCGGATTGATGTAGATCCGTTTTTGAGTAGGATCTGGTCGAAAAAGTTCTTCAGAGTCCGAAAGTGGTTGTGGTGTCGACCGTTTCGGTTCCGATCTGGGTTTTGGGAGATCGGCAGAGTCTTTATGGACTTTTTTGGGCACCGAAGATGGTTTGGTTGGTAAAGAATCTTTCGGTGTCGGCGGAGATTTCGGTGCCGAAGAACCTTTCGGTGCCGATGGAATTTTCGGTGCCGACGAACCTTTGGGAGCCGAAGAACCTTTGGGTGTCGGTGGAGACTTCGGTGCCGAAGAACGTTTCGGTGCCGGTGGAGACTTCGGTGCCGAGGAATGTTTTGGTGCCGATGGAGATTTCGGTCTTGGAGCCTGTTTCGGTGCCGAGGTTGTAGTTTTCGGTGCCGAAGGATTTGTAGGCACAATAACATGAGGTTTGCTCAAGCCCGAGCCACCTCCAGGCTTATTTTTCTTCGGAGCCGGGTCCGAGGGCGGGGCTTCTGAAGATGATTTTCAGTCGCGACTGGGGCCAGCTGGCAGAGTCTTGACCAATGTCTTTTTGGGTGGGGTTGGGGTAGGGGAGGTGGTACTCACACGCTGCCCCGGAGTGATGAGGTCATCGGAATCGTCTGCCTCGGACACGATTTGAAGGTCTTCGGAATCGTCTTCAGGGACATCCTGGGCAAAGATGTCGTCCTGTTCTGGAGCTGGTCTGGCCATGATATGGCGTCGAGCTCTTCGGTCCCGGATGGTTTTCTTGGAACGGAATGCGGCGCAGGCTGGACAGTTGGATTTGTTATGTTCCGGCGACAGGCAGAGGTTACAAACCTCGTGGTGATCACTGTGGGGGAACTTTGCTCCACATTGGGGGCATTTTTTAAAAGGTGTCCTTTCCATCAGCTGCGTCCGGAACCGGTCCGAGTGGATTTCGACGTCGAGTAGTGATATTTTGAGAGTTGTTTCGATTGCTGGGAGTTTTTCTGCTGGAGCGGAAAAAAGTTCATCCAAACCAAATGGCAGAAAAAAACAATCTGACGAAGGAGTGGATGCCCATGCGCACTGTTGTCCAGAGGAGGAGTCACCTATCTCGTGACCAAAGGCCTCTTCCGAAGACAACAACAACCTGCAATCATCCGAGCCCAACACCAGATGGCGATCTTATCCTAAGTGTGTGATCTGCAGCTCATATGCCTCGAACATAGGGTTATTGGTTGAGAGGGGGTGAACCATTACACAAGCAACAACCACAATCCTTGGCAGAGTGAACCACAAAAGTCACTAAATTAACCGCAACCATCTGGTTGAATGGCACAAAAGCAGTCAGGCTTAACTTTGAGGTCTAGTGTAAAGTATTTATGCAGCATACAGCCACTAACAAAGTGAAAACTCAACACAAGAAAAATCCAAAACCTATTTAGAAAAACAGAGTACATTTTAATAAATAAAATAAGACCAAAATGACAAAAAAACAATCTGTAGAACCGGAGATATGCAATTTTAGTGGTTTAGGTGAAAATAGCTCCTACAAGCGTAAAGCGTCAATTGCGGTCATCTGGTCATGCTAGACCAGTGGAAAGACACCAGTTCAGGCCGACCATAATGGAATGCGGGCCAGATAAGGGAACCAATTCAGTCACACTGAAAAAGTTACCTTATAAAGTCCAGTACCAACAGTTTCACTGGTGGCTGAAGCAGGCTAGGCGCCCCAGATGGTCGCTGTTGTAGTTTGCAGATTCGGTCACGCAGCACGGATGGTCATGGCTGGAGCTTTGCAATGGTGGTCTCTGTGGGCTGTCGTTGCTATAGCATGAAGTGCAGATCTTGCATTGCCAGTGTGTTACCGGCTGTGGCTGTAGTGAGAAGAGTTGGGATCATCGGAGCTTACAGTTGGCGGTCATCACGGGCAGAAGCATTCGGAGCAAACATATTCGTTCGCAGTCATGGAATGCCCACAACATCAGGATTTTTTACTTTCTTTAAGAGGAGTGCACTTTGATACAAGTTTAAGGTCCGGGACTTAGGGATGCGCCTCTTCGGGTCCAGGGACTCACTTTAGCAGAGGCCAGTAGGGTTCAGGCAGGTCCACTTCCAGGTTCCGTCATGCCCAGTTGTAGCTGGTAAGCTGCGCAGCTGCAGGGAGGCCTCTGGAGCTTGTTCTGACCCTGCAGGTTAGAACAGGAGGTCAGCCGATTGATCCTTGGATTCACTCAAGTATCCTGGGATGAATCAAGCAGGTCCAGCCTTCCTTCTTAAACAGCTAGGCAGTCCTCAAGCAGCTAGGCAGTCCTCAAGCAGCAGGGCAGTCCTCTGGCAGCAGGGCAGTCCTTCTGTATGCCCACAGTTCCAGGAGTGTTCTGAAGAGCGACTCAGGAGGTCTAATATTTATACCTGCCACCAGACTTTGAAGAGGAGGAAACACCCCGGCCTACCCCCACATCTAGCTCTGGAAAATTCTTCCCTTTCCGGCACCAAGAAGTCTGGGGTGACACAGGCCTAGTGTTGTGTTGCTTTTTGTGTGTTGAGGCTAGTATCAATGCAGTGCACGTAGGGCAGGCAACAGCCCTGCCTCCACCCATCCCATCAGGATGGCCCATGCTGCCCACACCTAAGCCTTATTGTCCCATTGTCTGAGTACAATATACAAAGCCTAACAGCAGGGTCATGTGACTCAGGCACTAGCAGCAGGGGCCAAAGGGTTAGGATATGAAAAATCCAACTTTCTAAAAGTGCCATTTTTAAGAATCGTGACTTAAAAAACTGCCCTTGCCGTTAAGTAGGATTTTAAATTACAATTCAGTAGAGTGTAAAAATGACATACCTACCTGCTCCCAAATTTTGAAAGGTATCATGTATTAAGTGTAATAAGGTAACTCAATGTTATCCAATGGGAGAGGTAGGCCTTACAGTAGTAAAAAAACTAATTTAGGAGTTTTCCACAACCAGGATATGTAAAACTCTAAAACACATTTCCTACATTTTAAATACAATGCACCCTGCCTATGGGCTGTTTAGGGCCTACCCTAGGGGTGACATATGTTTTCAAAAGAAAGTTTTGCGACTGAAAAAAGGTCTATTTTGCCAGGTCAAAATGGCAGGTTAAAAACTGCACTACATACTGCAGTGGGAAGCCTGAGACATGTTACATTAGTGGGGGAGGGTTGAGTACTGCAGGCCACTAGTAGCATTTAATGTGCAGGTCCTAGTTACCTGTAGAACTATATAGTATGGACTTACAAGTAAATAAATGTGTCAATTGTGTGTAAACCAATTTTACCATGTTTCAGGGAGAGAGCACATTAGCACTAGTTAACACTGACAGAATGTACAAAGTCCTAATTCCAAATAAAAGGAATTCAGCAAAACAGGAAGGGTGAAGGCAAAATGTTTGGGGGTGACCCTGCAGAGCAGGCCAAGTCCAACACCAATGACAAATGTTCAATTCACATACAGGAAAGAAAATGTACGAAAGATAGAGCACAAACAGCTTCAGGCTGCTCGACATCCAGTCAATTCATCACATCAGCCAAAGTCAAGTACTGTACCAACACCATCAATGGAGTTGTTAAGAGAAGCAGAATGCTCTTCAAGACAATCAGGCACATCATAAAGTGACTGCCTAAACCTCCAATCTCTCTGTCCACAGAAAGGTTCATGGCAGCAATCACTCCTTCAATTATAAACTACAGAAGGGATGACAGCACATCACCAACAGCATACCTATCTAAATATCCTGCAATCGAAATTTCATCCCTAATGGTCATCCTTCTAACCCCGGTTTCTCACACAACTCACCAATGTACTCAGCTCCTGCAAAGCCTCCTTTTAGGAAGATATTTCATCCAGTGTAGCTCTCTTACCCCTACACACAATTGTTAGTGCCTACCTCACTCAAAACATTATCCCTGAAGCTCTCAAGAGACACCATATCTTGCCACCCCCAAAGAAACCAAAACTAAACTCTGATGACTTTATTATCTACCAGCCTCATTCATGGGAAAATCATCAGTCTAAGCACAACTCCAGGATCACATGAATGCCGCCCATCTCCAGTAGGACTACAAATCTGGCTTCAGATCATGCTGCGGCATTCAGACTTTTATTTATTTATTTATAGGTTTTATGTAGCGCTCGCTAGGCCCGAAGGTATCAGAGTGCTTTATATAAAATGTCAACTACGGTATAAATCACAGACTATGTCTTCATGACTCCCTTCCTTCTAATATTGCCAAACATTTCTGCTGCTTTCAACACCAATCAGCACACCCAAATCCACACCCTTAAGTCTTAAGAGGGATTCACTGTCAACATACTTCATTGGTTCTCCTCTCACCTATCCACCTAACACCAGCCCATTTACACTAGTTCCACCTGTAGAGTTACGAACATCCATCTAGTCCCTCGCCATCTTCACTATCTACATAGAGACCCTTAGAGCTCCACTCACTGATAGCATAATGAAAATTCCCCGATATGCACCTCATCCAGGCCTCGATTTTCAGCCTCTACCAGAAGCTCAATGAATAAACAATTCCTACCACTCACCAAGAACAACAAGCAACAACTGATCCTATTGACATGGACTTAGACAGACTGGACACCCGAACTTTCAACCAATATCAAGTCACACTTATTAACCCTGAATACTGTACTAATTTTCTAGCAATGGCAAAAAAATGTCACAACAACCATTTAAGCCCTAGTGCAACTGGATGGAGGAAATGCCCTTTTCTTCAGTCTCCCAGACTCCAGAGTCAATGCCATTAAGGTCATTCTACATGTGGCAGCATATCTCATCAAGCGCCTAAAAAATATGACATCACCTACACCCAGATGGAACTCCACAGTCTCTTGACACTCAACATCATCTCCAACCAGTTGCATCACTTAATAAGCATCACAGCCTACCTATCTGACAAGCTCACCAACTTTCACACCCACCAATAGACTGAAAGCAAAGTAGTGCAATCAAGCAAAAAAGCAAAGCAAAAGGATTCTCTAAGTTATACATCAAGGATCTGAAACAACATGCCTGTATCCATGAGGTCCACCCCAACCCACCTCCAAATTAGGAAAGAGCTGAAGACCCACCTATTAAAAGAACAATTTATTACAATGAAGTTACATTTCACATACCCTCACAGAACCCGGCTTTCCCTACAATCACTCTTTGACTGTAGGTGTGCGCTATACAAATACCATTTACATACATAGATACATATATACAAGGACATCTGCCAGTGTCTCCAAGCACACAGAACACAGAGTAAGACTTTGTCTTATTATTTGTCTTATTAGTATGCAGGCTGCCTTTGTCACTACTGCAACAAGAAGGCATGTTACTGTGCCACTGGACGAGCAGGACTCATCTGCATGGGGTGAGCTCCCCCGTCAAAGCTTGTGGTGTGTAAGTACAGTGAGATATCAGCCTTTATGTAATACAAGACCAGTGCCTTAGAGACAAAAACACGAATTTTAAATGCCCGAATATGGCCAAGTCTTTGTACTCGAGGGGATACAAATGATAAAGAATATTACAAATATTCCATGACTTGAACCCATTCCACAGGCCATCTATTTTGCCCATAATTTTCACTGAACCTGGACGGGTGGCTTTATCAGCAACATGGAGCCACTATAATTTCCATCTAACATACCACTTCCATTTCACAGCAAAAAAAAGTGAATGGCTCAGAGTGGCACAGAATCAATTTGCCTGGAGAACACAATACAGCTATTATTTAACAAGAAGAAATAGATAAATGGTCTCACCATCCATTGAAGTGCGAAATCATGAAAAACGAGAATAGACCTCTATTGTAACACACACTGCTAAACAGACCGACTGATGTACTAGATACAAAAAAGGATAATTTACTATTCTACCTTGAAGTGCTCTGGGTAAAACTTGCTGTATAGGGCAGAATTCACATTTGCCAATTTTGGTGACTTTCCCGGCCACCCTATTTAGAGTGCATACATAGGTAAACTTTTTATATAAAGCAGATGGGGAAATAAGCCAATATTTGGTGGATATCCTGCATCTGTCAACTCTAAACACCGCCCTAGGTCTCCAATTGCAACTCCATGCAGGGATGCAATGTAGAAAATAAACTGCACCTGCTCTGTCAGGAATACAGTGAGAGCCTGCTTTAACTCCCGAAGAAAACAAAGCTTCTGTACAAAGACAATCATTGGATTGATTTGTCACAAAAGGAAATGTTAGAGAAGTAAAACAGAAAGACAATGGTAAGAATGGTAAAACTCCAACCACCAAATTAAACCTTCCAGTCAAACTGGGGATCGTTTTCTGAGACCGCTCAGATTAAGGGATCTAATAGATCGAAGCAGTGAAGCAGCAATAGTTACTGTTCTGTTTTTCTCCATATTCAGTATACATATAGATGGGTCCCAACATTAAAATAAAATACACTGAGGCCCCATCCAGGTTTGAGTTAGTCAAAATACTGAAGTTAACCAGCCATCCAGACTTAGAAGGCTCTCATAATCATCACATTAAACACAGACTATCAAATTGTCAATCAGAGATTAAAAGCTAGGGAGGTGAGCCCAGTTACTGAGGATAAGGGTGTGAATGCTGTAACCGAGATCCCACACAAATAACCTAAGCATATACAAAGGGATGTACCTCTGTAATAAAGTCTCAAAAATCTCATAAATGTGGTTTTGCTGAAAGGTTTGCCACAGGTGCAGAAGAGCATCAAACATCAAAGTAACGCAGGAGTGGCACTGGAACCTAAGGAGCATCCTTACATACCTGGATTCCTGCTCATCCACTATTCTAAATTTCTCATTCAGCGTCTTTTCCATCTCAATGATCTCAATGGATAACTGCAGAAAAAAACAGATTTGGCATTAAAGATATGAGTAAGTGTGTGACTCAGCACAAACATTAATCCTGTACAGAGTAAGGCATGTGTCAAAGATTCGCAAATATAGTTTCCTGCAAACTATTTCCTGCAATGGGAATTGTTAGTTTCAGCATAGAGAAGGTGGTAAGGGACTCTTTGTTATGGTAGCTAGGTTGGTCTGGCAGCAATGACATGGTTACCAACTGTCCATCTGTATTTTAAGGAAATATAGGCTTTTCTTCATATAAGGAAACACTGCATTACGTGTCTTGAAAGAAGAGGACAAAAAAATGTAATCAATAAACTCATGATTATGTTTTTCAATAAAAACCTGACAAAGATGATGTAAAAAGCAATAAGGACACACCATGAAAAAGTGTGCAGCTGTAACATACCCAAAGAATTTCCTTGGTCCTGAAAAGTCATGTCATTTTGGTAACAGTTTATAGGACCCCTGATCTGAGGAAGGGTTTGTAAAGGATTAGAATACTGGCACGGATGTCTGGTCAGCAGGCCTCAGTGCACTCTCAGAGTCGAAACACCAGCAGCATCAGTCCAAAACTTTAAGCGTGATCATGCAAAAAAAAGGCATTTCCTTACATGATCCCCCTCCAAAAGAAAGGTGATAAGAAATTAACCCTTATGGTGGTAGTTCTCATCATCTAAGTGGAAGATCCTGGAAAGGCCATCTGCATTGTCATGGTCAGCCCCTGATCTGTGTTCCACTGTGAAGTCAATACCCTGTAGGGAAAAGGACCACCCCAACAATTTGGGGTTCTCTCCTCTCATCTGCATCAGCCATCTGGGAGGTCTGTCATCCGGTTGAACTTGGAAATGAGTCCCACATAGGTAGGGCCTCAGCTTCTACAGGGACCAAACCCCAGCAAAGACTTCCCTCTCAATGGCACTCCAACACTGCTCTCTGGGTAGGAGTGACCTACTGATAAAGGCAACTGGTTGATCCTGACCCTCATCATTTAGCTGTGACAACACTGTCCCAATCTCAAGTTCAGAAGCATCGGTCTGGGCAACACATTCTTTGTTGAAATCAGGATATTCAGGAAAGGTGCTGAGCACAAAGCTTCCTTTAGGGTGTCAAAGGCCTTTTGACAGAGGTCCCTCCAAAATTATGTTTTGGTCAGTTTCTTGCAGGCTAGCTCTGTCAAGTGTGCTATTACGGTACCATACCCTTTTACTAATCTTCTGTAGTACCCATTCAGGCCAAGAAACACTCTGACTTGGGTTTGTGTCTTAGGAGCTTCCCAAGCCAGAATTGTCTGGATTTTGGGCGTGAGAGGTTGTACCTGACCTCAACCAACTTGGTGGCCCAGGCACACAACAAAACGTGCCCTATCTGGTACTTTCTCGCCTTGAAAGTCAACCCTTCCTGTTGCAGAGCTTAAAGCACTTCCTTGAGGTGGACCAGGTGGTCCTCCCAGGTGGAACTAATACAGCAATATCATCCGGATGATAATAAACCTAATAGTTCTTAGTTCACAAGCCTCTGGGAGGTGGCAGATTCATTTTTCAGTCTAAAGGGCATCACATTAAATTGAAAATGGCCTTCAGGGGTAGGAAAAGCAGACCTCTGATTGGCTCCTAGTGTGAGAGCTATCTGCCAATAACCTGAAGTCAGGCCAAACTTGCTCAGATATTTAGCAGCTCCCAGCTCATCAATGACCTCATCGGCTTTTGGTATGGAGTAGGCTTCAGTCTTAGTGACTGCATGTAAGCCTCTGTAGTCCACACAAAATCTCATTTCAGGTTTCCCGACGTTTGAGTTTGACTTGAGCACCAACACCACTGGGTAGGCCCATGGCCTACTAGAGGTCTCCACCACCCTCAGCTCTGGCATATTGGCTACCTCAGCCTTGATACTACCTTTGACCTGGTCTGACAGTCTGTAACTTTAGCTTTTGACAGGAAAGCTGTGTCTACATCATGGGTACACCAAGTTGTCAGACCTAGGGTCAAGGAAAACAGACCAGCAAACTGACTGAGCAAGTTGTAACAATCTGTTTGTTGATGATCTGTTAAAGTGGAAGAGATCACTACTTCCTCCACTGAGCCATATTTGATATTGATTAACAGGCGGTCAGAGAGAGGCTCACTTTCCTCATCTTCACCTCTATTGGTCACCATGAACACTGTGATATTGACTTTGCCATGTTGGAGGTTGAGCCTATTCACATGGACCACCCTATGAGGGAGTCTAGGGGTCCCCAAGTCCACCATATATGTGACTTCTCCCTTATTTCTCGAGATAGGGGTAGGGCTTAGTCCACTTATCTTGGTGAGCAATGGGGGCCACAGGCTTTAGGACCCACACCAGTCGTCCTGGTTCGTACTCAACCATGAAGAACTTCTGGTCATGCCAGTGCTTCGCAAGCCTCTGGTTGACCTCCAAACTTCTGTTTGCTTTCTTCATATATTCAGCCATCATGGCATGAAGGCCTAGTACACAGTCCTCAATATCTTGTTTGTGTACTTTGAGTGGTCTCTCTAAAACGTCTCTCACCAAACACAAGGGACCTTTTACAGGGTGTCCAAAGAGCAGTGCAAAGGGACTGTAACCTACTCCCTTCTGAGGATCAGCTCTTTATGCAAACAGTAGGCATGGTAGGAGAATATCCCACTTCCTTTTGAGTTTCTCTGGTAAACCCATAATCATGCCTATCCCGGTCTTATTGAATAACTTTAAAAGGCCATTACCTTGGGGATGGTAGGAAGGTAATAACTTTGGAGGTTATACAACACTCATTCCACGTAGCTTTCAGATTGGAACACATGAAACCCATGCCCCTATCTGAGATGACCTCCTTATGGTGTTCAATTCTGGAAAAATTCCAAGCAGGGCTTTAGCTACTACAGGGGCAGTAAGTGTGTAAATGGTATGGCTTCTGGATACCTGGTGGCACAGTCCACTACTACCATGATGAACCTATTGCCAGAAGCAGTAGGTGGGTCTAGAGGACCATTAATGTCAATCCCCACCCTCTCAAAGGGAGTCCTCACCACAGGCAGTGCCTCCTGTCTTACCACTGGCTTGACAGGTGACACAGGAACGACAAACCCCCTTCACCTTTTCAGATATCTGAGGCCAATAGAAGTGATTGATAAATCTTTCCCATGATTTGGTCTGCCCCAGATGTCCAGCTAAGCGGATGTCATGGGCCAGGTTAAGGAGAAATTCTCTGTATTGTTGGGAGACCACCACTATGCTAGTTCCCATGGTTTGTGGTTCCTTTCCTTATTGTACATGATTCCCTTCTCCCAGTACATCTCATGGGGCCCACTGACAACTCCTTCCTCCTGTTTGACAGTCACCTGTCTCAGGCCATCAAGAGTGAACAAGTCTTTTGTCCTTGGCCCTAGTGCTCTTTGGTGGGTCCTCTCGATCCCTGGAGCTCTGCTAGGTCAGGCAAATCTCTCAGAGAAGCGCTTCTCCCTTTAGATACCAGACCTCCCCTCAGAGGGTGAAGTTTCCTCTGGGCCTGTGGACTCTGGTAAGTGGCCTTTCCAGACTTCCTGCCCTTTCTGTTCGTACTAGGATCTTGGGCCATTGTTCAAGGGTCCACAGTCCCTTGACTTTCTCTTAAGTCCTTTTGTGCCCTAGGGGAGACACATATCCACTCAGGGAGACCCAGCATTGCTGCACGAGTCCTTCTCTCCACCTCTGCCCAGGCAGAAGTTTCACAATTTTTGCCCAACAGACACTCCACTGGGATGGCAGGGGACAAAGTTACCTTCTTTAGGCCAGTCACCCCTCCCAATTCAAAGTCTACTACTGCTATGGGATGTGACTTTGTAAAATTGTCATAGTTTACTATATCGTGCACCACATTAGGGATGATCTGTCCTGGGGAAACCAGCTTTGCCATGGCCATGATGATGCTGGCACCTGTATCCCTCAAGGCCTGGACTTCAACCCCATTGATTCTTAGCCATTGCCTGTACTTTCATATACTGGCAGGCCAATGGGCCAAGGGTTCAATTTCACTCCACCCATGGAGACCAACATGATTTCAGTGTACCCTTTACAGCTCCCTGGGACAACTTCCACCCCCATCCCTACACTTGCCATGCCTTTGGGATGGTCACCGGTGGGTGGCTTTTCGGTGCACACAGTATCTCTCCTCTTGTTCCCTGGATGTTTACAGTCATAGCACACCCCTGCCTTTGTAGGGTCAATATTATTTCCCAATTATTCCTCCCCTTCGAATGGGATAAGACTCTGCCCACTCCCTGACCCCCGCCATGGGCATCTTTGGGGAGTCTTTAAGAGACTCTTTTCTTTTATCTTTGGCCCCTTCTTTCACCTGAAGGGGGGCCTATTCTCCTTACTTGTGATCACTACCTGGAGAATATTTGGGCTCCCTGGTGCGTACTCATGCATTAGCTATCTTCCCTAACTCTCTAGGGTTAAATAGCTAGCTACAACAGCGGGAAGCATCAACGCGGGATTGTCCCTGGACTAAAACTGTTTGACTGATCTGAAATATTTTTCCACTTACAAATGTGAAGACCTACCAAATTTAAACCTTGATAAAAATATATCTGTGATGTGCTACTACTTCAAAATATAAGCCTTGAAAAAGCCCTGGCCTATTAGAGCCATTGGGCGAAACACTTGGCGGCTGTTAGTACTTACCAATACGATCTCAAAATAACAGCATACAGAAATAAGGATGTAACTTCTGTGGTGGATCACTCAAAGAATATTTATTAAAAAATAAACAAAACAAGCCTTTTCAATAACATGACTCAAAGATTTTTTGACTACCCCAATATCTAATCAAATGAGGAGGAGTATCAACTCACAACGTTTTACATGAATTATTTTTTCAGGCCATAGAGGTCCAGTGCCTCGAGTGAATCTCCTCCAAAACTATCCGATCACTTATTGGGCACTACTATCTGGGATGGGGATCCCCGGACCCTGTAAATCTAGCATTTACAAACTTATTTATTGTCTGGTGCAGCTAAACGCAAGTTCTGAATCCCACAGCTAGGCACCAATGTGGGAATTGTGGTGTACTATATAGTGTGATTGTGTGACCTCACTGTGTAATACACTTGCCAAAACAGCCTCGGGTCCAGTCAGGCTCATTTGTAAAAAGTCTTGCTTAAGTCATGCTTAACCCTTGGTAGCTGTGGCTTCAAGAACCAAGGCTTAAACAAAGGAACAAGTGTTAAGCATTTAGACACACCAGACAGAATAAGCAGGTCAAGCAACACGAATTAAAGCCAATGTCAATTCATAAAAATACATCATAATAGGGGCGGAGTCTGGCCCCATCCAAGATGGACGGCTCCCGGTGAAGCTCCTCACCCGTCCGGTGACTTCCTGCTGCTTACCTCCCACCCTGGACTCTCAACGATCAGTAGCTCTATGGAGCCGTAATCGGAGGGAGCTGGGCTTCGCCCGATGCCTTCCGAACCTGTGTAGGGGTGTTCAGGCCCTATCAGAGACACCTGATCAGGCGTGTCATGAGCTCCAGGAGGCCCGGCAATATAAGAAGCGTACCCTATGCCACGGCCCCGTTGTCCTGCTGCTGCCCCTGGGTCCCACACACCATCGCACACCAACTCTACCCTCTGGCGGCAATGAGAATCTGGCTGCATGGTGAGGACCTTTCCTTCCCATTTTCTCTCTTGCCCTCAGGCCACATTGCAGCAGTCACGCATTGGCAGCACGGCAGACGCGAAGCCACCCTCCTCTGCTTGTGGGCTCTGAAAGGAAGGTGACCATGAGCCACCCCTCTACCTCTCCACACTCACCCTACCTCCTGGACACAGGGCAACAGGGGTGGAGGCCTCTTTGCGATACCTATACTCCATGACTCAGATTGAGACTAGTTTGGGATCGTGAGAAAGACTAATACTGTCTCCCACGGACTGTATCCAGGCATCTCATTGGGAACAGCTGCTCCACTGTGGACCCTGGTGATTTCTTCTTTGTGGCTGCCTGGCAAGGACATCAGATGGGGGCTTCAGTCTTTGTCTCACTCACCCTAAGGAACTCTTGGACTCCATGTGGCCATTTCAGTGAGCCCGTTTAACTAAGGGCTGCATGTATGACTCCTATCGACCGTGTTCAGAGGGCGGCTCACCCAATCTCATCCACCCAGCCTGTTGCAACTCTACTAATTACTGGCCCAAATGTCCAAGGGGAAGGCCACAAGTCAGCTTCCTTTTACTGACATAGTAGTTGGAAAGTCGAAATCGCCCCTGACCAGTATAACTGAAGTTACCTTAGAGGCGCTCATGAAGCAGCTCACAGCATCAAATGGACTCGATGTGTGAAGACACCCAATCTACTACGACAAAATTGAAATCGGTGTGGAGTGACCTCGGAGCCTTCATGCGTGACTAAAGGCCATAGACCGCAGAGTAGAGACCAGGGAGGACTGCTTGAACATACTGGAAACTGGCTCCGACGTTAAACGCGAGATCTGGCACCTCCATAGGAAACTGTTGGAGGTGGAGGATCGCAGTCGGAGAAACAATGTCTGTTTCATGGGGGTGACACAGGGGATGGAGGAGAAGGATAAGGACAGTTTCTCTGCAGCTTTCCTTCAGGAGCTTACGGGCCTGACATGCTCACCTTAGTTGAATTCGCGAGAGCCCACAGAGTAAGACCCAGAGGGGACGCATGGCGTAACACTCCTAGACCGATCATTGCCCGTTTTCTCCACCATCAACAGGCCCGACAATTCATCTCAGCGGCAAAGCGATGCAATGGACCATTCCTGTATAAGGGAGCTAAAATACAAGTTATAGCCGACTTCTCTCACGATACCGCCATGCGTTGGAGGAAATCCCTCTCACTGCACACTGACCTTCAGAAACTTGGCCTACTGGAGCTTGGTACCATGTTGCTCACTATTGACAGAAAGAACAGGGAATTTGAAGACTACGATAACCTCTAAGATTTCCTGACCACCTTGGATATAACGGCCATGGATATCATGACACAAGTAGATGGGACATGAGGGGTGGAGGGACAAGACGAAATCCCAGCTTAAGACCAGGGACCTACCTCCATGGACACTCTGTCTGAACGTCAAAGACTAGATACAGACTTAAAAAGGTGGGGTGACAGGATTCCTCATGGTGGGACAGCCCCCTAACAGAGGTAGAGACAAATCCGGCTTCCCCATCAACCCCTGAAAGTTATACCTATGGGTGGCACCTGGAGGAGCTCCTGGAACCTAAAGAGGCACCTGAATTGGTGAGATCCATCTAATGTAAATAACTGCTAGGGAGAGGTAGGGGTCTCATTTGTGTGCTGACTCCTGGCTGGGTGCTCCCTTCATGGGCCTACTGGAGATCTCAATCCTATATCCCTGGGGCACCTCTATGACTGATTGGTTTTTTGTTCTGGTGCGTTTCACCACATTGATATATCTTCACAACGCCGGGATGGCCCTGGACTGTTATTGGGTGGAATGCTCCAGGGTGGTGTTGCGCTGGATGAGAGTTGGAAGGTGTATTCACCCGTTTAAAGTAGTCTGTTATTCAACTACTGTTAGTTGCACAAAGACACATTAGGTAATCTTTCCTCACACTACTCTTCCGCTCCATAGTACCCACTCTACTTCAGCCTACCCACACCACACCAGATTGTGTACTGCCCTTCCAACTGTATTCCCGCAGTTTCACTATTCTCACAGAACCCCCACCCCTTTGTTTTCTGGATGTACCCCTAGTCCTCTTGCACTCTGAGGATTGTAGACTTGTGGTAGGACGCATTTCCTACGCCCCCTCCCTTCTTACTCACCACAAACAGGCCACACATTATGACCGCTGTACCATGGCCCAAGCACCACCGCATTATATCTCTTAAAATCAACGGCCTTACTCATTACATTAAGCAGCAAAAGACCCTTACATATCTTGCTTCGAAATCCCTTGACATAGCAATATTGCAGGAAACACATCTCTTGGCCCAGGAATCAGATAAGTTGAGGTGAGACTGGGTGGGAAGGGTCATTACTGGCGGCTTTCTCGGAGTCTGAATCTTCAGACTCCTCCTCCTTGTCTACAAAGAAACAGGAGGTAGCCATTCTTATATGTAAATCATTCCCTCATTCCATTCTGAAGACATGGACAGGCCCACAAGGTCGGTAAGCCCTTACAAAGCTAAAGACTCTGGACAGAACCATGGTGGTAGTATCCATCTATGCCCCCAACCAGGGCAGAACATCTTTTGTTTCTTCCCTCTCAAGAGTCATGATGGAATTTGGCAATGTCAAGGTGATTATAGGCATGTACTGGAACCTCATGCTCAAACCCTGGCAAGAGCAAACAGGGCCGCTGGATAGGACTAACACACGAGAACGATCATTCATGATCGATCTCTTGCAGGACCACAACCTAACTGTCCTTTGGCACCAGACACATTCACAGGACAGAGAGCACACTCTCCTTTCCAGCACACATGAAACATGCTCAAGGATAGATTACTTCCTCGTGAACTATACATCTCTGGCCCTCCTACGGGACTGTAGTATAGTAGAGGGGGAATAGCAGACCATGCAAAGGTGTTACAGGAGCTGGACATAGGGCATATGTTGCCTAGCTCCAAACGCTAGAGGTTAAATCTGTCGAATCACAGACTGCCCGAGGATAAACAGAAACTAACAGTCTATCTCCGTCAATATTTTTATTCATTTTTTTAAAATTCATTTTCCAGTAAATACAGTTAACAACATAACTGAGTTATGCAACATCATACAGCTTGTTACATAGCATATTTTTGCATATATCTTTCTAAACCTTGTTTTATTTATCAACGATGAGCTCTGTTCCCAGATTGTCTCTTTGCGTTGCGGCTTCTGTATTCAAAATGTCTTGGTGTTCCGATAAGTACACTGTTAGTGGTTCCCAGAAGTCCTTCGGTCATGACCTTGCAGGTAGTTCTTCTTCATATGTCTTCAATGCATCTCTGCAGTACACTATGTCTTTTACCCATTTCTGGATTGTGGGGCTGATTTTGCTGTACCAGTGCATTGAGACTCTTCATTTTGCCATTAATAGTGCTATTGCCATCAGTTTTATCTTTGCCGGTGGTGCCTTGTTTAATGGTCCTAGTATACACATCCTTACTGAGCATTCTATTACACATTGTGTGACCCCTCGTAAAAGTTTCACCACTTGCTCCCAGTATTCTCTGACTTTTTGGCAGTTGCATGATAAATGTGCAAAGTCTGCATCCTGCGCCCCACATCTACGGCAAGCAGAGTCTACCCTTAGGCCGTATCGACATAATTTTATAGGCGTGTGGTAGATTTGTTGCAGGTACTTGTAGTGTATAATTTGCAAATTGCCCTTTGGGGACAGCATTTCCGTTAGTTTACCACAGAATTTGCATTCATCATTGTTAAGGGATGTGTCTAATCATTGATTCCACCGCTCTAGTGCCTGTGTACTGCTTTGCGCTAGTTCTTCTTGCATTGCCCTGTATAACTTTGCCCACTAATCTTTTTTTTCGTAGTGTGGTTAATTACCATTAGCAGTGGAGTCAGTATGGGTGGTTCTACAGGGAAATTCGGATATAGGGCTTTAAGGCCTGCTCTTAGTCTGTGATAAGTGAACTGGAATAATAATGTTTGGTTACTAATATAACGCAGGTCTGTTGCCTCTATAAACTTCCCTTCTGCATATAGATCTCCTAATGTGTTTATACCCATCTGTTGTAGCATAGTAATGCTACCTGTGTCTTGCGTCACTGACAATGCAGGGTGGTTTGCTAGCGGCATTGGTGGCGCGTATAATGGCAGCTTACATGCCATGTTACCTAGCTTACGTCATGCCTCTGCTGTAGCCTGTACTGTGTTTATTTCTTTACGGGTTATTTCCATTCTTTTGTGGGGCAAATTATTGTTTAGTGCAATGGTGTGAGAATCTCCTTCCTCTGTAGCTAGATATGGCAGTTATTTCACTGGATGGTATCAATAGTGCGCATATTGTGCTTGAGCACATAAACCGTAGAGCGTGAAGTTTGGAGCCACAAACCCTCCCTGCTCGTATGGTTGTGCCATGGTTTTCCATCCTATTCTTGTGTATTTCTCGGCCCAGACCAGTCTGACTACATGAGTTTGTATCGTTTTGAAAATGTGCTTTGATGTAGTTACGGGTATGTTGCTAAATAGGTAGAGAAATTTAGGCAGTATGACCCTTTTTAGATCTCTATAACACACAAAATGGATAAGGGGGGTCCAAGGGAACAGATTTAAAGACCTGCGAGAAGTTTCATTCCCCTAATACGTAATATGCAACACACAAACATAAACTCTCGGGTCTGAGCAACTTTAGAACTAGAGCATGAAAGGAGAGATACTATACTCAAGCTGTGTCTAAAATGACAGTGAACAAATCAGAAAGGAAAGGAATCCCTTTAAGGATGAATGCCCTCACTCACCCGAAGGTGACATGCTTCATCATTTAGGCTTTCTCCTCTCAGTGGGAAAACCTAGTCCCACTGAGGGCTACAACCACCGCACTGAGAAGTGGGAGCTCAGGGATGTTTTGTTTAAGATTTTAGGATACTCAAATCCCAAAGATGAGCACTAATGTGAGAAGAGGGCGCAGCGCAAAGAAATTCAAAAGTGTGTGAAGTGTGAGCTAAAACTGGCTAGCGCTATTGAAAAAATGATTTTTATTGACTCATTAGCCCTGCCAGAGATAAAAAACAGTGCAAAGCAGTTACTATTGAAAACTGCTAGATGACAAGGGTCAACATGTTTCAGCCAATGACCATCTCAAAAGTATGTGTGGCTTTCATCAGGACCAAAAAACAAAGCTGCTGCTAGAAAGTGTTACACACGTGCAAATAAAGTTTGAAAAAAAGACCAAACCAGTTAATGCTTTAGCGGATACAATCTCGCTGGAACTTGTCTGAAAATAAGAAGACACATATAGAAAAAGTAAATCTCCAAAACTCATTAGTTAACAGTCAAGTCTGAAACACTGGTATATGTGGCTCAAACATAGTACTTATGTCCAAACTGTTAGAAAGCTCTAGTAAAAAGACTCACCCAATCTGTGGGACAAGTGAGCCCACCTCAACCTGGTTACAACTCAGGGAAGGGAGCCCCGCTCTGTGAAAATAAGCAAGTGTAACCTAATCAGTATAGTTTACTTGCTCAATAGTGCCATAAAAAGTGAAGAATATCAGTAATGTCCAACAGACTAAAACGGACTCAAAACGACATAGAGTGTTATAACGATGTCACTCCCCTTATATCCTGGAAGTGTATGTACATAAACCACTTGTTAAGATTTTACAAAAGTGGTCAAGGACGAGGGAAGTCAAGTGTCTGAAAATTACGAACTCATGTTCAAGCCAAGAATCTATACACCGAAAGACTACACCATGACCAAACACAGCAACAATTATCAATAACTTAAACCGAATCATCAAGCAGAAACTCACTAAAATGCATATCAACACACTCACCTCTCCGTCGGTACTCCGTCGATGTACAGAGATTGCAACCGGAGGAACCGACGGGGTGGGAAAAGTGAGAATAAATACCCAAACACTGATGGCTCCGAATGGAGAAATAAGGACCCCATAGGTGTCTATCCTGACTGCCTGCATTCGTGAAGGGACATAAGGACCCCATAGGTGTCTATCCTGACTGCCTGCATTCGTGAAGGGACATAAGGACCCCATAGTCGTCTTGCTGTAATGCCTGTCTCTGGCAGGACGCTAGTGACTTAATAAAGCAGTGTACGGCAAAGCGCGCATGCGCACTAGGATGCATTTATATCATGGAGTTTTGTTAGCGAAGCCCGACCAGAGACAGCAATGATTGTTTATCTGTAGCCTAGCAACGAGAACATATAGTTTTTTCAGAAGACAATACAAACCGGAACACAAGCTTTATTAGTCAATGGGCACAACCAAATTGCTGAATGTTTAAGCAAATCGATTTGTGCATAATTAATGAAGGCCCAGTATTAACAAAATACAAAACCCATTTGACACAAAAATGTGTAAAAAACGCTGAGAAGGCATGTGTCGTATTTCACCACAAGTACAGGATTCAGTAAATAATAGTGCCAAAGTTGACTCTACAAGTAAACAAACAATCGCTCCACAGTATAATCTCAGGAAGGATCTAGATATACCCAGTTGTTTTACGTATTTACTGTGGGAATGTTATAATATCAAATTATTTGTTGGAATTGCTAAAGGTAATTCTCATAGATGGTATAAGGTCATAGAGACAACCAAGGAATATCCTCGTTCAAACCTATGTTGTCACTTTTTAAGCGGAACACCCACCGCTGTTCTCTTCTGAAGAGAAATTTTGAAATATCTGTGATATGCTGGGGAATGAGAGGCTGCTCCAAAATGGTCCACGACAAATCATCTGCCTGATGATTAAAATCCAGGAAGTGGTTTGTCATTTTAGTAGCCCTCCTCTTGCACCGAATGGTGCTCTTGTGTTCAAGGATTCTGGTTTTGACCTTGCGTGTAGTCATGCCCACATACTGCATGGAACAGGGGCACGTGATGAGATAAATTACATTGTCGCTATTACAATTAGTGTGTTTTTGTAACAGCCAAGGTCTACCAGTGCCAATATCCACTTGTGTCATGTGTGAAGTCTGTGGACAAGCCGCACATGAACCGCATGGGTAATGTCCTTTCACCGGTGGTAAACCCCATAATGGCTGTTGTTCACTTGTATTGTGCAAGATTCTCGGTCTGGTGTGTACAATGTGGTCTTTAATGTTGGCACTCCTTTTAAAAGCAAAAAGTGGAGGTTCTGAGGCCTCAGTACCAATGTTCAGGATTTTCCAGTGTTTGAGGATACTGCTCTTGATTTTGTTAGAGTAAGTATTGTAAGTGTTCACACAGGTGAGTCTATCAGAAGGTTCTTTGGGGCTGGGCAAATCAATCAGAGCTGCCCGATTGTTGTTTGCTGCTCTTTTTCGAGACATATGTATCACTTTCTTGGGGTAATTACGCTCCTTCAGTTGAGTGCTGAGATGTTTCGCATGCTCATTGTATTTGGCAATGGATGAACAGTTCCTCCTTATTCTTAAAAACTGTCCAAAAGGAAGATTCTCCTTGAGGGATTTGGGATGGAAACTCTCAAAAGATAATAACGAATTACGGGCTGTAGGTTTGCGATATAACTCAGTACCCAACCCTCCGTTCTCTGGGAAAATTTGAATATCTAAAAATGGTAAACTTGTATTCGAAAGTTCAACTGTGAATCTCAGGAAGTTGTTCTGTGTGTTCATCCATGTATGGAAAGCCATGATGCTGTCAGATGATCCCTTCCATACTACAAATACATCATCGATGTATCGTTTCCAGATGCTTATATGGCTCCTGAAGGGATTGTCTTCTCTGAATATTATAGACTGCTCGAACATATGCACATACAAATTCGCTAGACTGGGCGCGAAAATGCTGCCCATAGATGTTCCCGATATTTGTAAGAACAAGTCTTTCTCAAATCTGAAGAAATTTTCCTTCATGGCCATTCGTGCACACATCATAATGAAGTGTACAGGGGTGATGCTATCACTAGATTTTGATTGTAGCAGCATCTCAACTGTTGCAAGCGTTTCATCTTGTGGTATGGAGGTGTATAACGCCTCCACATCAAATGAAACCAGGAAATCTTGTTCAGGATCAAAGGGAATGTCATCCAGGAGGCGCAATAGATGTTTTGTGTCTTGAAGATATGTAGGCATCTCTAGGACCAATGGTTGCAAAAAGAAATCAACGAAAGTTGATAGAGGTTCCAACAAGGAACCTATCCCAGAGATGATTGGTCTCCCTGGAGGTGGTGATTGTCCTTTATGTACTTTTGGAAGTACATAAAAATAGGGTATAACAGGATGTGATACCACTAAAAAAGCAGCCTCATGATCAGTGATCCATCCATTGTCTTTGGCTTCATCAACCATCCCTTTAATCTCGCAGGAAAGGCGTTTGGTTGGATCCAATTTAAGCGGTCTATAGGCATCTCTGTTGTTGAGTTGTCGCATACATTCTGCTTTGTATGTGATACTATCCAAAATCACGATAGCACCCCCCTTGTCCGCAGCTTTAATCACGATGGTATCATCTTTAGCCAGCTCTTTTAGTGCTTTTTCTTCTGATTTAGGAAGATTGTGATAATGTCTTGTGTTGTGTTGAAACAACTCTTCGACATCTTTAAGGACCGCTTTTTCAAAAGTGGCGACCTGCACAGGTATCAAATGCGATGGAGGATTAAAAGTTGAACGTGGTCTAAGACCAGTATTGGTATTTTCTGTAGATGAATCAGTGGTATCTTTTGTAGAAAAAAAGGACCGTAAGCGTATTTTGCGGAAGAAACAGGCCAACTCTTGTCTAATCAAGAAAGGGTCACCAGTATTCGTGGGGACAAACCCCAAACCTTTCTTTAGCACAGACATTTCAGTAGAATTAAGCTGTCGCCTGCTTAAATTCATAATCAGGTCGTTTCCCTGCTGGTCCCTGGTTGTACCGGAGGCTGGACATTGCTGCGGAGTGTCCTGGAAGTTACTGGTGCATCCCAATGGACTGATGCCCGTTGATTTCTTCTGCGGCCTCTTGACCTTCTTGGGCCAAACCCTAAAAAAGGCTGCGGAGGAATCATACTGTTGAAAGGCTGGAATGGGTACATCGGTGATTGAAATGGTGGTTGTGGTGGATACCCAAAAGGGCCTGGCGGCCACCATTGTTGTTGTCCTTGGCCATATTGACCACCTCTTTGCCCTCTATTTCTTTTGTTGGTGTTGTTAGATCTCGCGTCTTCGAACGGGGTTGTGTCCGAATCCGTCGACCCATCTTCACTAGCTGATGTAGAATAATTTGAACCATATCTCCTTCCTTTGTGGTTGAACTGGGGAGGGACATAGGTATCGCTAGTGTATGGGTATACTTTGTCAAATTTAAACTTATCAAGATCTTTTTTGAATTTGACTATCTTGCTTGCCAAAACTGAATCCTTGAACTCTTTATTGTTTTTATTAGTTTCTTCGGCCTGCTTCTTGTAGACAGAAGAAACCAAGACTGACTTTATTTGTGTCTCCAGTGTCTGTATTTCTATCAGTATTGTGTCCGCAATACGCTTTGCAGTACTGATTATCAAAATGAGCCAGTCTCTGGTACACCGCCAGGCAATCAGAGACCAGTCCTTTACAAATTGCTTGTCCTGTAAGAATAAACGAGGAGCATTGGTCACAATGAGACCTGTTGGTGCGCAATTTGCTCTAAGATACTCGGTCATGATTGCCCCGTGTATATATGTGCGTGAATGTGATCTTTTAAGAACCAATAGGTTGGCCCATTCATCAGTAGGAGTTGTCCCAATGCTGGGTGTAATATCCAAAATACTAGGTGTCGATAGTATATCCCTAGCCATAGCCTCATCAAAAGCCAGACCCAAAAGTTCTGCCATTGTATACACTCTAATGCCAGTCCTGGCAGTCTAATCGTTGGAAAGAACTTAAATAGAACACAATACCAAACAGCTACTAACAGTTCATCATTGTGGTGAACCAAGTGGTAAAAGGACCGTGGGTATTTTGGATATTACACCCAGCATTGGGACAACTCCTACTGATGAATGGGCCAACCTATTGGTTCTTAAAAGATCACATTCACGCACATATATACACGGGGCAATCATGACCGAGTATCTTAGAGCAAATTGCGCACCAACAGGTCTCATTGTGACCAATGCTCCTCGTTTATTCTTACAGGACAAGCAATTTGTAAAGGACTGGTCTCTGATTGCCTGGCGGTGTACCAGAGACTGGCTCATTTTGATAATCAGTACCGCAAAGCGTATTGCGGACACAATACTGATAGAAATACAGACACTGGAGACACAAATAAAGTCAGTCTTGGTTTCTTCTGTCTACAAGAAGCAGGCCGAAGAAACTAATAAAAACAATAAAGAGTTCAAGGATTCAGTTTTGGCAAGCAAGATAGTCAAATTCAAAAAAGATCTTGATAAGTTTAAATTTGACAAAGTATACCCATACACTAGCGATACCTATGTCCCTCCCCAGTTCAACCACAAAGGAAGGAGATATGGTTCAAATTATTCTACATCAGCTAGTGAAGATGGGTCGACGGATTCGGACACAACCCCGTTCGAAGACGCGAGATCTAACAACACCAACAAAAGAAATAGAGGGCAAAGAGGTGGTCAATATGGCCAAGGACAACAACAATGGTGGCCGCCAGGCCCTTTTGGGTATCCACCACAACCACCATTTCAATCACCGATGTACCCATTCCAGCCTTTCAACAGTATGATTCCTCCGCAGCCTTTTTTAGGGTTTGGCCCAAGAAGGTCAAGAGGCCGCAGAAGAAATCAACGGGCATCAGTCCATTGGGATGCACCAGTAACTTCCAGGACACTCCGCAGCAATGTCCAGCCTCCGGTACAACCAGGGACCAGCAGGGAAACGACCTGATTATGAATTTAAGCAGGCGACAGCTTAATTCTACTGAAATGTCTGTGCTAAAGAAAGGTTTGGGGTTTGTCCCCACGAATACTGGTGACCCTTTCTTGATTAGACAAGAGTTGGCCTGTTTCTTCCGCAAAATACGCTTACGGTCCTTTTTTTCTACAAAAGATACCACTGATTCATCTACAGAAAATACCAATACTGGTCTTAGACCACGTTCAACTTTTAATCCTCCATCGCATTTGATACCTGTGCAGGTCGCCACTTTTGAAAAAGCGGTCCTTAAAGATGTCGAAGAGTTGTTTCAACACAACACAAGACATTATCACAATCTTCCTAAATCAGAAGAAAAAGCACTAAAAGAGCTGGCTAAAGATGATACCATCGTGATTAAAGCTGCGGACAAGGGGGGTGCTATCGTGATTTTGGATAGTATCACATACAAAGCAGAATGTATGCGACAACTCAACAACAGAGATGCCTATAGACCGCTTAAATTGGATCCAACCAAACGCCTTTCCTGCGAGATTAAAGGGATGGTTGATGAAGCCAAAGACAATGGATGGATCACTGATCATGAGGCTGCTTTTTTAGTGGTATCACATCCTGTTATACCCTATTTTTATGTACTTCCAAAAGTACATAAAGGACAATCACCACCTCCAGGGAGACCAATCATCTCTGGGATAGGTTCCTTGTTGGAACCTCTATCAACTTTCGTTGATTTCTTTTTGCAACCATTGGTCCTAGAGATGCCTACATATCTTCAAGACACAAAACATCTATTGCGCCTCCTGGATGACATTCCCTTTGATCCTGAACAAGATTTCCTGGTTTCATTTGATGTGGAGGCGTTATACACCTCCATACCACAAGATGAAACGCTTGCAACAGTTGAGATGCTGCTACAATCAAAATCTAGTGATAGCATCACCCCTGTACACTTCATTATGATGTGTGCACGAATGGCCATGAAGGAAAATTTCTTCAGATTTGAGAAAGACTTGTTCTTACAAATATCGGGAACATCTATGGGCAGCATTTTCGCGCCCAGTCTAGCGAATTTGTATGTGCATATATTCGAGCAGTCTATAATATTCAGAGAAGACAATCCCTTCAGGAGCCATATAAGCATCTGGAAACGATACATCGATGATGTATTTGTAGTATGGAAGGGATCATCTGACAGCATCATGGCTTTCCATGCATGGATGAACACACAGAACAACTTCCTGAGATTCACAGTTGAACTTTCGAATACAAGTTTACCATTTTTAGATATTCGAATTTTCCCAGAGAACGGAGGGTTGGGTACTGAGTTATATCGCAAACCTACAGCCCGTAATTCGTTATTATCTTTTGAGAGTTTCCATCCCAAATCCCTCAGGGAGAATCTTCCTTTTGGACAGTTTTTAAGAATAAGGAGGAACTGTTCATCCATTGCCAAATACAATGAGCATGCGAAACATCTCAGCACTCAACTGAAGGAGCGTAATTACCCCAAGAAAGTGATACATATGTCTCGAAAAAGAGCAGCAAACAACAATCGGGCAGCTCTGATTGATTTGCCCAGCCCCAAAGAACCTTCTGATAGACTCACCTGTGTGAACACTTACAATACTTACTCTAACAAAATCAAGAGCAGTATCCTCAAACACTGGAAAATCCTGAACATTGGTACTGAGGCCTCAGAACCTCCACTTTTTGCTTTTAAAAGGAGTGCCAACATTAAAGACCACATTGTACACACCAGACCGAGAATCTTGCACAATACAAGTGAACAACAGCCATTATGGGGTTTACCACCGGTGAAAGGACATTACCCATGCGGTTCATGTGCAGCTTGTCCACAGACTTCACACATGACACAAGTGGATATTGGCACTGGTAGACCTTGGCTGTTACAAAAACACACTAATTGTAATAGCGACAATGTAATTTATCTCATCACGTGCCCCTGTTCCATGCAGTATGTGGGCATGACTACACGCAAGGTCAAAACCAGAATCCTTGAACACAAGAGCACCATTCGGTGCAAGAGGAGGGCTACTAAAATGACAAACCACTTCCTGGATTTTAATCATCAGGCAGATGATTTGTCGTGGACCATTTTGGAGCAGCCTCTCATTCCCCAGCATATCACAGATATTTCAAAATTTCTCTTCAGAAGAGAACAGCGGTGGGTGTTCCGCTTAAAAAGTGACAACATAGGTTTGAACGAGGATATTCCTTGGTTGTCTCTATGACCTTATACCATCTATGAGAATTACCTTTAGCAATTCCAACAAATAATTTGATATTATAACATTCCCACAGTAAATACGTAAAACAACTGGGTATATCTAGATCCTTCCTGAGATTATACTGTGGAGCGATTGTTTGTTTACTTGTAGAGTCAACTTTGGCACTATTATTTACTGAATCCTGTACTTGTGGTGAAATACGACACATGCCTTCTCAGCGTTTTTTACACATTTTTGTGTCAAATGGGTTTTGTATTTTGTTAATACTGGGCCTTCATTAATTATGCACAAATCGATTTGCTTAAACATTCAGCAATTTGGTTGTGCCCATTGACTAATAAAGCTTGTGTTCCGGTTTGTATCGTCTTCTGAAAAAACTATATGTTCTCGTTGCTAGGCTACAGATAAACAATCATTGCTGTCTCTGGTCGGGCTACGCTAACAAAACTCCATGATATAAATGCATCCTAGTGCGCATGCGCGCTTTGCCGTACACTGCTTTATTAAGTCACTAGCGTCCTGCCAGAGACAGGCATTACAGCAAGACGACTATGGGGTCCTTATGTCCCTTCACGAATGCAGGCAGTCAGGATAGACACCTATGGGGTCCTTATGTCCCTTCACGAATGCAGGCAGTCAGGATAGACACCTATGGGGTCCTTATTTCTCCATTCGGAGCCATCAGTGTTTGGGTATTTATTCTCACTTTTCCCACCCCGTCGGTTCCTCCGGTTGCAATCTCTGTACATCGACGGAGTACCGACGGAGAGGTGAGTGTGTTGATATGCATTTTAGTGAGTTTCTGCTTGATGATTCGGTTTAAGTTATTGATCATTGTTGCTGTGTTTGGTCATGGTGTAGTCTTTCGGTGTATAGATTCTTGGCTTGAACATGAGTTCGTAATTTTCAGACACTTGACTTCCCTCGTCCTTGACCACTTTTGTAAAATCTTAACAAGTGGTTTATGTACATACACTTCCAGGATATAAGGGGAGTGACATCGTTATAACACTCTATGTCGTTTTGAGTCCGTTTTAGTCTGTTGGACATTACTGATATTCTTCACTTTTTATGGCACTATTGAGCAAGTAAAATATACTGATTAGGTTACACTTGCTTATTTTCACAGAGCGGGGCTCCCTTCCCTGAGTTGTAACCAGGTTGAGGTGGGCTCACTTGTCCCACAGATTGGGTGAGTCTTTTTACTAGAGCTTTCTAACAGTTTGGACATAAGTACTATGTTTGAGCCACATATACCAGTGTTTCAGACTTGACTGTTAACTAATGAGTTTTGGAGATTTACTTTTTCTATATGTGTCTTCTTATTTTCAGACAAGTTCCAGCGAGATTGTATCCGCTAAAGCATTAACTGGTTTGGTCTTTTTTTCAAACTTTATTTGCACGTGTGTAACACTTTCTAGCAGCAGCTTTGTTTTTTGGTCCTGATGAAAGCCACACATACTTTTGAGATGGTCATTGGCTGAAACATGTTGACCCTTGTCATCTAGCAGTTTTCAATAGTAACTGCTTTGCACTGTTTTTTATCTCTGGCAGGGCTAATGAGTCAATAAAAATCATTTTTTCAATAGCGCTAGCCAGTTTTAGCTCACACTTCACACACTTTTGAATTTCTTTGCGCTGCGCCCTCTTCTCACATTAGTGCTCATCTTTGGGATTTGAGTATCCTAAAATCTTAAACAAAAACATCCCTGAGCTCCCACTTCTCAGTGCGGTGGTTGTAGCCCTCAGTGGGATTAGGTTTTCCCACTGAGAGGAGAAAGCCTAAATGATGAAGCATGTCACCTTCGGGTGAGTGAGGGCATTCATCCTTAAAGGGATTCCTTTCCTTTCTGATTTGTTCACTGTCATTTTAGACACAGCTTGACTATAGTATCTCTCCTTTCATGCTCTAGTTCTAAAGTTGCTCAGACCCGATCCTTTTTAGATCTCGCCTGACCCAGCGCATGCGCTGGTCTGGCGAGACTTATTGAGAGGGCTCCAAAAATTGCTACCAGGCCAGCCTAGAGCTGCAGTGCATGTGCGTGGGCGCGCGCGCCATGCTTTACCGCGATTACTTTCACTTTTGCCGCCGCAAGGCCGCTTTGATGTTTGATCGCGATCACTATAGGTCTCGCTTTTGGGACCTTATAAGTATTTATTTATGCAACTGTTGCATGGCTAAACACTTATAAGGTCCCAAAGGCGAGACCTATTGGCTATGCCAATGCTTGTTACTATGGCTATCCTGTCCGCTAGCGTTAAAGAGAGCTTAATCCACTTGTCCACTTGGGTTTCTAGCTTAGCTATTGCACTCCCACAGATCTCCGTTAATATTTGACGGATAACAAACCCACCGCTCCCACACCCCAAATTCTTTGGAAAGCTGGGAAGACCACTCTGACAGGTAACCTCATAAGGGAGTCCACCACGCATAAAAGAGAGGCTCTGGAGAAACTAGTGCAATTAGAGGGGTAGGTACGCACTTTCACCAAATAATACTCAAACCACCCCAGTGAACATCAACATGAATATGTATTTTACGTCAAGAGCTGAACACGCTTTAGTGCACCTTAAGTGTCCGCACGTTCTAACAGGAGGAGAAGAACTGTAGCTTCCTTGTGGCCCAGTTGCCACAAAGAGAGGCGCAGAAGGCCATTCCGCCGATTTAGGACAATGAGGGAAGGGTGATGACACATCCAGAGGCAATAGCGGACGCAATCACTTGCTTTCTTGGTTCCCTCCATCCTTCTGAGGCACCAGTTGATATATTGTCCGAGCAGGCCCTCTTTGAAAGTCTCCAACTACCTACTTCATCAGAGGCCGGCATATCACTCTTGGATGTGGAGATCATAGGACGAGATCTCAGACGCTATTACAGATCTGGCCACTAATGAGACACCAGAGGATGATGGTTTCCCCATCGAATTCTATAAAATAAATACACACTTCATGGTATCTCCTTCATAACGTCATTAGGGAGGCAGAGGACTCTGGCTATCTCCCTGCGACAAGAGTACAGCACTTATTAGCCTCATACTGAAGCCGGACAAAGACCACCCCGCCTCCCCTGTGCTAAATATAACTCAATATCACTTATTAATAAGGACACGAAAGTGCTCACAAAAGTATTAGCCACCCGACTAATAAAGGTATTTCCAAGCCTGATACACACATTACAAGTACGGGTCAATCATCCCGCAACCGCATGCGCCTATTAATGAACGTCCTATGGCAAGTACAAAACAACACAAATGACAAATTCCTGTTGTGCTTCGATGCAGAGAAAGCCTGTGATCGGGTCAAATGGGGATACCTGTTCCGTACAATAAGCAGAGTCAGCATAGGTCCTCATTTTTTGGGTACGGTCAGATGGTCCTACACTGATCCCATGGCACAGGTGGGATCACCTGTGCCCCCTATGAATGGGGAAGGTTTTCCCCATCCACAGGAGAAAGTGGCAGGGATGCCCATTATCCCATTTTTTTGTTCCTACTTGCTTTGAAGCCTCTATTTCACACACCATCTCTCACAACTGGTTTATCTATTGGTGTCCACAGATGACCAACCGCTATGGGTCCCCATGGAACATAATAGGGTACAACCACTGACCGGACTGGGGATACTTTATGACTCTAGTGCCTATAAGTCTGACCACTGCCCCCTACCCTACAGGCAATGTGGTTGATCTGGAAAGACTCCCAGTAATGATTGCGCATTTACGACTACATTCATAAAGATGCACCACTCTTCTTTCTAATATAGGTGTTAGTATGGGCCGCGCGATAATCAGATGGCCACAGTGAGAAGAGAGAGGGATTCAGAAGATTGGTGACCTACTTGATGGTAATAACTTCATATCCTTTGTGACGTTACGATTGAACTTTAAGATACCTCGATCACAATTGTGGAGATACTGGCATTTACGGCACTGTCAGCAAGTTATACTGGGAAAGGATCCTGTCCTCCTCCCTCAATCACCTCTTCTGGGTTATATATGATGATGAGGTCTTCCTAGGGGTACTGTTTCTAAACTATACCAGATCCTTATTGATAACTTACACTCCCATGGCACGCAGCTGGTGCTAAAACGTTCTGGCAGACGCGGCTTGAGGCCGCTTATTCTGCAAAAAGCTGGACCACAACTGCTCCCTCTGGGAGCCGCAGATAAAATTCTCCTACTGGTACTTATCCCCCTACAGTTTGCCTAGAGTCAAACATTTGCCAAACCATCCCTATTGGAGATGAAGTACTGAGGGCTGTAAACTCTGCTATACCCTGTGGTCATGCCCCCGCCTAGATCAGTCACGGCATGATATTTGGCAAATACTCCATGCTACTAGCCTTATCCCTTTCGAGGACTCCGGCAGACTTGCTCTATTATATGATTTCTCTGATTTTTCAAACATGGATGACACAACCTCCTACTGGTGGAGGTGGATGGCGACAGTTTTCTTGATAGCCAAGATATGTATCCTACGGCATTTCGGATCCCCGCAGGTGCCTACACAACACACAACAGGAATGGATCACTGAATTATAATGCTTAGGGTGGGCAAGATGGCGGCCGGGCCGTCCGTGTCTTGAGGAGCTCTGCCCGCGGCCTGGACCATCATCCTGCATCTAACGGCCCGGCACACTGCACACCCCTGCCGCGGGGGGGCTGCCGGCAAGGAGATGGGGGCTCTAACAGGCAGGATAATCCTTGATATTGTAACGGCCCAAGTGACTTCCACGAACACGGAGGCATGGGCCAATCGAGCCGTGCCCACAATGGGTCGGGTGGCCCTGCCATTCGCAGTCTACTGAAAGGATTCTATATTTTATGAGGGTCCCACCTTCATGAGCATGGACCACCTAATGCCTGCACATTCTCCGGGGCCTGGGAAGTTGTTGCAGCAGAGTGTAGGGCCTGCCCACATGGCGAAAAGGGCCAGCCAGGAGCCCATGCAGGTTGGATGACCCCGGGAGGCCGGGCGGGCCGGGGAGGTGATTGTGGACCCTGAAGCTCCGGGCTGTGGCGATTTGGGGAGGCCTGAGGGCCAGAGAGACCTCTGACTAGACCTGGTCCACAGGTAGACCCAAAGGGGGGAGCAGACTCCCAAAGTCTCTGGGAAGGCCGGTGAGGCAAAGGCAGTGATGAGGCACCCTTTGGTGCGGTGGGAAGGCCTATTAAGGTATCACCCACACCGGGGTGTTGGAGGGCCAAGTGTGAACACAGAGCGGCTCCCACTCATTAGCTGTGAGTGAGCGGCAGTACATAGAGGAGAGGAGACACCGGAGATTGAGGGAGCTGAGATCATGGCCGGCGGGACTCAAGAGCCTGGGAGCCCTGAGGTAGGCAGGGGGCCCTCATGCCTGTGTGGGAGTGTGGGCTGATTACCTGCTGGGGCTTGCCCTGCAAACCAAAATGCAAAGTGGCTCACCCCTACTTGGGGTCAATAGAAATGGCCCTGATGGGGGTGGGAGGCCTGCACTTTCCCTGCTGCAGAAACCTCTGAGAGATCAGAATATGCGCTGAGATCCACCCTGATCATCAGACTGTCTGGGGTGCCCTCAGAATCTAGAAGGGATGTTTCGCCACAAACCACAGAAAATGGGCCCAATGATAGACCCTCGAGACTTCCAGATGAAGGGGGTGAATGGAGTTTACCGGAGGACACCCATGGCTTTGAGAATCATACAGCCACCATCCTGGAAGCTATTAAAGACACAAAACTTGTCCAGGAAAACCCGATCGATGCAGCGTCCCTAGGCCTTGCTCTCCCATGGATAGACTACAAGAAACTGGCGGAAAGAGTGGATGGAACAGAGCAAGTGTTGGGAAACTTGGGGCACCGGGTTAAGGGCGGCAACTGGGCGATCCGAGCCTTACATCAAACCGTTGCCCAACTCCAGAAAAGGTTGAAGACGCAGAAGGGTGCTCAGAGCAACATGAGAATAGTAGCAGTCA
This sequence comes from Triturus cristatus, assembly GCF_964204655.1. Taxonomy (NCBI): domain Eukaryota; kingdom Metazoa; phylum Chordata; class Amphibia; order Caudata; family Salamandridae; genus Triturus; species Triturus cristatus. The sequence continues at coordinate 1,533,301,687 of NC_140591.1, forward strand.
AGTAATCGACAGAGGGGCCCAGCATGGCATGACTCCTAGAGGACTGGCTCCTCAGGGAGGTGCTCAAGAGCAAGATGACAAAAATGTTCACGACTGAACGCACACACAGAGTACCCGGCAGGCCCCCAGCATTTGGGACACCCCCTCGACTGATAGTGGCGCGGCTGTTCATCTGCAGCGACTGGGACCATATCTTGCAAGTGGAACAGGCCCCTGGGCCCTGGCAAATGGAAGATACCCCGGTGAACATCTACCCCGACTACACCCCCTCCGTCCAAAAATAAGAGACGTTCCACAGAGTGAAAGGGCACACTAAACCATAAATACAATTTATTCTTCCCAGTGAAACTACGGGTGTGCGCAGGCGGAGTGGCACACACAATTTTTCCACATAGCAGGCGATGTCAGGAAGTGGCTGGAGTGGAGGAGAGGGGGGATTACCCCCTCCCGGACCAAGGCACACAACCTACAGATCAAGAGTGGCAGAGGCAGAAATCGAGGCAGAGACAATGTGGGGGCCCGGCAGCAGCTCCACGATATCCCAGGTAAAGACAGAACGAGCCAAGGTGGTAGCAGACATCAAACAAGCATTTGCAATGCAATAGGTCTCGCATTTGTAAGAGTTAGAGCTATTGGCGTTGTAAATGATAATGTCTTAAATGACAATGTCTATTACCCATGTGTATTGATTTGGAGTGGTTGTATGTGGTGTGGAATTATGTGGGTTGGATTGGAATTGTTAGTTGTGGAATTGTGTGTGGTGGAATTGTGTGGTATGGAGTGGATTTGTGAAGTGGCATGGTGTAGCGTGGTGTGCAGTGGAATTATGTGGATAATAGTTATGTGGTATTGAGTGTATTGGAATCATGTGGATTGGGATTGTGTGTCATGGAGTGTAATTATGTGGAATGGTATTTTGTGGAGTGGTATGTAGTGAAGTTTAATTATGTATGCCGTTGAATCTTGTGGCAAGATGTGAAATTCTGTGCTGTGGATTGGATGTATCTGGTGTGTTGTGTAATTGTGTTGTTGAGTTGAATTATGTGGTTTTTCGTTGAATTATGTGGTGTGAATGGAAATGTGTAGAGTTGAATTGTGTGGCGTGGAAGTGTGTGGCGTTGAGTGAAATTATGCTGATTGGAATTATGTGGCACGATATGGAGGGTATTTGTTTGGAATGTGTTACCATGTTTAAAAATGATGAAACAATTACAAAGAAAGGAGGCCTTTCATTGTGCATTAATTCACAAAATTAGCTAGATGTCAAGGTTGAAAGACGCTAAACATTGTTGAAAAGAAATACTTCACTTTCACTATGAAGTTAATTTTGTAACTGCATCTGGAGATTTGCAGACAGAAGGCTGAAATGAAATAACCCAGAACTATGATTAAAGAAATAAGTTATCAAAAGGCTTCAGTGCCATGAAGAGATGTTGAATAAATGCTCTGTTTATTATAAAAGGCCTGGTCTACATTTTGTTTGTGCATGCGCCGTGAAATACTACAGCTCAAACATTAAAAAAAATGGAAAACAATGTAAAATATATAATTTAGCACCAGGTGGAGGGCAGCTCCAAAGAATAGTTTAAGATTTTGGAAAGGAGGTATAATTAAGGCAAATAAATTAATTCTGTTATATTGTTTATTCAACATTGCTCTCTGGCATGCACATTCTTCTCCCACATAAGCAATTCTTTAATGTGACCTACCAAAGGTAATTGATTGCAAGTCAGAATTTGTTTGCTTAATATATACGTTTCTCTATACTTTTGTGTGGATTTTTGGCAAAGTGTCATGGTGGATGGTTTGCTTTACTATCACCAGCAGTGTTGTAGCTCCATTGGAGAATCAGGTGCAGTGGCACTGGGGCACCGAAGAGTAAGGGGGCCTAATAATTGCTGTATTTCACAGTTCAAACAGCTGCCAGGGTGCCCAGTTCCATTCTTGCATTAAGGTCCAGGACACGTTGGCCTGCCACTCCTCACTGGAATCCCAAGATTAAGTAGAGGGCAGGCAGGTACGATGGCGCATGTGGGTGAAGGAGGTCGCATAGACACAAAAAAAACAAGAAACTGCAGGCACAGTCTTCTTTACAAAGTTGTGAAATGTATTTATAAAGCGTACAAATTCTTTCGGACTCGGTCCCACATGAGGTGAAACTAAAAACCGGTGAGGAGTGCGCACTTTACAGGGCTGCCAGAACGTGAACAGAGTTCATGTTTATGTTTTTGCCATCGAACAAAAAAACTATTTTCCCTATCTCCTAACATACTTAATCCCTGTCAGTCCTCACATTCAGGCACACAGGCAGAGAAAAATAAAACACCTGGAAATAACTTCACGTGGGCAAGCCTAAATGACCACTACAAAAGCCACAAGGGAAATATTTCGATGTTGCTGCCCCGCTCCCTCGCTTGCTGTTGTTGAGCAGGTTTCAGGCTGGGACAAAAGTAGACTTGGAAAGAAGATACAGAGTGAGGAGTGAGTGCATGCAGCAGGACACGTTTCCACGAATGTGAAGTTAGTGTAAAATCACCAACAAATATTAAATTAGTTAAAGCTTTGTTCCATAAAGGAATAAGTGTTAAAAAGTATTAAAAAATATATTCATATGGAAAGCACATACGATTACAGAAAGAATGTGCAAGGCCGAGCGCTAACTAGCGCACGCCGCCCTTATGGCGGTCGGACCGGTCCCCGGGGGAAAGGGGGAGGTGGGAGCACTCCCACCTCCCCCATTAGGCGTCCAATAGGTGGCATTTCTGCAGGGCGTGAACCGGAAGCACTTTAGTGCTTCCGGTTAACGGAGGCATCCAGCATAGGGGTCCGGCCGGTTTTAGACCGGCCTGGCCTGTGCCCCCCCTTTAAAAGGGGGAGTGGAGAGCAGAACAGTCTCTTGTTCTGCTCTCCCCACAGGCACAGCACCCAGGCCTCCAGCGGCCCGTAATGTATTTTTCATCTTTTGTTTCCCTACAGGTTCGCGGTATCGTGGGTCCAGCGCAGGAGTGGCGAAGGAGCTTTTGGTCCCGGGGAGGAGCAGACAGCGGCAAACCGAGGAGGATTTGCGCCGGAGACACCGCGGCATAGCGGGCAGCATAGGGGAGAGGATGTGGTCCGTCGGCTGGACTGCCGCCTTGGGTGCTGGAAGCCAGGGTTCGAGCCTCGGTTGGACCAGTGTGCATCGCCCTGCCCTGCCAATGGGTAGTTGGTAAGTTCCCCGGGTGGGTTCGACAGAGTCACTCTGGCCTAATGGTTATGGTCTGAGACCCTTACTCTCAAGGTTACAGGTTCAATTCCTATTGATTATGTTCAGTTAGATCTCTTTGCGCGCTAGTTATGGTAGCGGTCGGAGGGCGAATTAAAAAATGCTCCCGCCGCATTTTCTATTTGTTGCTGCACCTGTTTTCGAGTGGGGGCCGGGATTAGCGTTCGGCCTGGTAGCGGTCGGAGGGTGAATTAGGTATGCTCCCGCCGCGTTTTTTCCTTAGTAAGGCCTAATAGGTAGGGTTTTCTGGTTCGGCGGGGTTCAGCTAGGCTGCAGGAAACCTTGGTGCCTGCATTTACAGAAATAGACTCTAGTGCCACCTGGGTTGGGCAGGCGGCGGGATCCCGGGTACGGGATGGCGCTAAGAGCTAGTCGAGCGCGAGTACGTGGCACAGCCGGCAGAGCTGCAGATTGCGAAGCTGGGGTTCCGTGTTTTGAGCCTTAACACTAGGTGGCGCTGCAGTTAAGTTCCCGAAGTGTACCTTACTGAGGAAATATCTTGCGTAAGGTAGTCGCCGTACTCCATACTTTGGTGATCAGTGTGGGTGCGATTGTGCCTTTCCTTTATTTTATTACATTATAGACTGCATGTTTGAAGTGCCGAGGTTTGCTTACAATTTAGTGACAGTAATTAAGCTCTGTGAAGTGCATCTGAATAGATGACCCTGCGCCTGTAGCTGCAGCCCCTCCCTCTCAGTCACCTTCAAGCACCTCTTTACAGTGAAGTTGAGAACTGTTCAATGTCCTTAACGCAGTTGCAAACGGTACCTGCTGCAGACCCGTGACTAGATGCTGCCCGTAGCCTGCGGGAACCGCGAGGAATAAACCTGGAAATATTTGAATAGGAATTATCAGCCTGCCTTTGGGTAACATAGAAGGGTATCATCGGGCAGCTAGTCATCGTGCATAATGTCAGTCTTGTGATCGCATCGTTAGCTAGTTTGAAATTTCCCCTGAGATTGAGCACAGCGGAGTAATATGAGAACCCATTATGTCTAGTGCTTTTGAAACTCCAAGATGGTGAAGCTCGTGCACCACAATAAGATCTCCATAATATAGCACAAGAGGCGCAGTGCATCAACGTGTGTGTCTCATGGTCTTGTGTGGCTTAATGGTTTAGGTCCTAGACTTCAATTGGTCAGGGGTTTGAGTTTCTGATTTTCAAGGGGCATGTGTTTTTTAACAAACGCTGAATTGTCGAGCGTCTTTATATCACCCAGTTACACCTACGCGTGTCGGCGTTTGGCACACAATGTTGAGAAGTTAGTTATTGTTTAGAGGGTTTGCCCACCCACCATCCCCTAAGGTAGGCAATTTAATTGTGCTGGTCAGGAATGTATTTTGGATTGTCTATTAAAAAAAAAAATATTAATAATAATTTTTTCTTGCAGGTAATTCAGGAGATAGCATTAATGCACACTTGAAGATTGTACATTTTTATGGTGTTTTATCAGTAATGTATTTGTTTTGTTCTGTTGATTTTATTGCAGGTATCTCAGGAGATAGAAGTAATGTAATTTTGATGATTTGGTACATTGTAAATGTGTGTTGTCAGTAATGTATTTGCTTTGTTCGTTTACTTTTATTGCAGGTATCTCAGGCGATAGAATTAATGTAAATTGATGATCAGGTACACGTTAAATGTGTTTCGCAGTAATGCATTTGCTAGGCTCTTTTACTTATATTACAGGTATCTCAGGAGATAGTTAACCCCTTCCATGCTGCGCAAATTCCGCCGCTGTGCTGACGGTTTCTTGCGCGGGCGTGGTCATGACGGAACGGTTCCGTCATGAGCACAGCTCAACCGTGGCTCATGACGGAACCGTTCCGTCATGAGCACCGAAGGGGTTAATGAAAATATGATGTTTTGGTGAATTTATAATAATAAAAGTGTTGTTATTTGTAAGCTTGACAAGTACAGGATTGTTTAATACAGAGTATGTGATTGAAATGTAACGTTTAAAAGAATGTCGGTACATGTTATTTGATTTCAGGTAATAATGTCGTATTTAGTGGTGTGTGTCTCCGGTCAGGCGGTAAGGTCATGATTGGTAAGCATAGTCTTCGGTCCTTAGCGGTCAGAACCAGGTAACTCCAGGGGCAGTGACAGCCGGTAGGTAGGCTGTCGGGGTGCGGGGGCAGGGGGAGTAATTCTTTCCAGTGAGCCTGTGGCCACCCCCGTACGCGCATGCGCATCACGGCATAAGTATGCCGAATTTCTGCAGCCCCCGTCATGGAGTTTAAGGCTCAGGGGGGGCCCGGGGGAAAGTATCCGTCCGATAAGCTGTACCCCCTGCGCAAGCCAACTCCGGCGAAATAATTTCGCGTAATTTGCTAGATTGCTGGGATCTGGAGGCTGGCAGTCATTGACTTTGCCGTAGGCTCTAGAGGGGGCACGCAGAAAGTGAATATATGCATTGTTAGATTTACGGTAGGAGTGTTGTGTGTATTAGAGTTAAGGATAGCCATGTGACATCATCTGTCTAACAATGTATTTGGCCTTTCTGCGTAATCGTACATAAGGTTAATAAATAATGTTTTTTTTAATTTTGCAATAAATACGGCCAGGGGGTTACACCCCCTAATCCAAAAATTCAAAAATTGCTGTGGTCTCAATACTTGCCTTAAAGGAGGGAGGGAGACCTCATCTGGACAAGGGCTGTGGGTACCAAAAGGTAAAGAGGGGACTTGGGGGAGTACCAGGCCATAAAGGAAACGGCGCTGGGAAATTATGTAAAACAAAACACAATGCTTATAATCACAGACCTTCTTTTAATTGCTTGAGTCGCTCCTACATTAAAACACGCACTTTTAGCTCGAGGAGGGCTCACAGGTCGCTGTGTGGCAGACTGTATGTAAAGAGAATGTTGTTTCTGCGATGTTGGTAGTTCTGTTTCCTAGAACATTGGGCGACCGGAGGGGACAGACCCCGGTGAAACCTTAACATCTGCTCCTAGCTCAGACTGCATACCAGACACTCTGTGGCTACTTCTTTTACACATCTTACACCCTTTCCGCACAATCGGCCAGTCCCGGGAACGGCCATTAAAGCCTAGCTGATAGAGCTCTGGTTGACACTTCCATATCTGTCAGAATAAGAATTGATGAGGGGTTGATGAACAACAGACAATGATACAGGGAAACCTGAACCATGTTTACAGCCACGTCGGCTGCGCAGCTTCCATGACACTGCCTGTTCCACCTATCCCCACATCGGCATTGTGAGAGTGCAGAGGCTGGCTAAGGTGAAGAGCGAAGCAAGTAACGCAGAGCTCCCGAGTGACACAAAAAGTGCCCCAACCTAGGCTACGGCGAAGACTGAATGCTTTCTGTCAAAAGTATCACAGAATAGCAAGGCTGCATTCTAAAAGATGAAGGCTGCGGCCGCAAAGCCGACACTACGCTGATCAAAGAAACGAAACACGAACGCATTGTGTGAAGTAATCTTAAACATATCCCGCAGCACCCGCCTCACTGCCCTCTCGGTGCGTGATAGTCTTGAGGGCATTGGGGGAAGAAATATAACGCAACACCCCCAAAATTAAATTTTTACCGATCTGCACAGGTAAAGCATCAAGGCCAAGCGACAGCATGGTCACACATATAAACAAGTGCCAGACAGGAAGCGTCGGTCCCGGTTAGAGAGCGCCGGAGCAAGGCGTCAGGTGAGGGCAGGAAGCTGGCAGATGTGCCAGCGGCGGCAGTGTGCAAACTTCCTCTGGGAATCCGAGCAGCAAAGAAAACAAGTAGTCCCAAAATAAAAAAATAACAGCCAGCAGCATAACTGAACTTTAGTTGGTCGGTGCTGCTTCCTGCAAAAACGGAAGTGAAGTATCGGATCACCAACCAACAATAAACCAGATAAGAAGAGCAATGCTAGACTTAACCAATGGCAAGCGGCAAGAGAAATTACCCTCCATATTCTGTTTACTACAGGTCTTGCGACAGCGCATGAGCTGTCTTGGCTCGACCTAAAAAGGCAGATCCTGCGGGTGGGGTACCAAATTATTCAGGATTCAGAAGAGAATGCAATTTACTCGGGGGGCTCGGAAGAGACAAACAGGCTGGTGGCCACTCCAATGACAGCGGACACAAAATATTAGTAGTCAGCTGTGGCTCAGGTTGGCCGATGGGAGACCGCTGAGTGGCCTCCGACATTACAGAGACAGTAGGCCGGTCAGACAACAAGGGTAACTATACCAGGGGGCCAGGCCTGCCTGCCCCCTCTACTGTTTTGGACTCAGCTTCCTGAGCAGAAACGTATTAGTCAAATACGCAATACTGTCACTGTTGATGTAGGGGGACTAGTGTCCTCGGGCATTGGGGGGGGGGGGTAGTTTTGCATCTGCAGCACAAGGATGTTTGGTGGGGCGTTCAGGGGTTAGTCAGAGGAAAATCAAGGCACCAATAGGATGGACAGATACGGGCCCAGGCCCAACAACCCGGACAATGGCCACATATCACCTAACACACTCGGGTCTCACTCTTAAGGTGTTATACTGGAACATAAACAGGTGGGGAGTAACGTGGAAGCACTTGGCACGACAGAACCCAAATATTATTCTCCTTCAGGAGACGCATCTCGAGAAGAACGCTTGTAGCATACTGCATCACAGCAGGTACAACCTACTGGCACACGCAGACTACTTGCCGGGGTCTAAAGGGATGGGCATTCTGGCTGGCCAATCGCTTTCCCCGAGGGTGAATCACACATGGGCAAACAAGATGGGATGTCAGGCAACAGTGTGCGGTCAGTGGAATGTGTTGAATCGGGCTCTGGCCACTTGCTACTTCCACCCCAGGCCTACAGACAATGGGGTTAGGCAAAATGGGAGCGTGGCAAGCGGAGGTACCGGACTCACTCCCGCTGATCGGGGGGGGAGGGCCCCTAATCTAACTCATCATGGTGACAGGGACAAAATGACAAAATCGGGGGTAAGACTGAGACAGGGCCCACACCTAGAGACCTTCTTAGAGACCACAGGACTACTAGACCTGTGGCGAGAGGAACAACCAGAGACCCAACAGCACACCTACAATTGCAACCGGATGCGTTCCATGTCTAGATTGAACTACTTCCTAACTCCAAAAAAAAACTATTTGACTCCTTCCGACACTCAGAGATACATGCTCTGTACATATCCAACTATTTACAGCCGACTGTACTTCTGCAGGCAGACATTCAGAGGTCAAAGGGGGAATGGAATGGAAGTTAGACCCCCTGGAACGTAACAGCCTGGGAGACAAGAAAACTGGTGGCAGAGACCATGGTCCAATATTTTCAGGAGCACTCAGGAACTGTAGACTCAGAGGTCACACTACAGGAGGCACACAAGACTGTCCTTGAGGGCTGCCTTATTGCATGCATTGCTGACAAACAAAAAGAGAGGTGACACAGAGGTGGTGGCTCTTGAGGAGCAGTTGACTCAGTCGGAGACAGATGATATACACAAGCCCACCCCAGTAAGAGAAGGCCAGATTGAGACAGGGAGGGAGAAGCTACGGCGCCTGCTTCCTCAAGAAGCAAGGGGAATCTACAGGACAAAGCAAGGCAAGTGATACAAAATGCGGAATAAGGCAGGCAGGCTTTTGACGTGGATTGCCAGGAAGGAAGAAGACCAGAGATGGATAGCAGAAATCCGGGGGAATTGGAGTCCAGGGCAGTGGCTCCGGGGGAAACAGCACAAGCCTTTGTGATGCATTTGGAGTCCTTGTATCAGGCTAGAGGGGGGCCGACATACGTGCCTTTAATGATTTTGTAGATAAGGTGCCAGTGCCTACGTAACCAGGAGACTTAAACAAATCCCAAGATTGTGACCTGTCCGAGAGGAAATTGGGTGAGGCAATCACCCAAATGAAAAATAGAAAGTCTCCGGGGCCAAATGGGATTCCCCTGGAACTCTAAGTGCGCAAAAACGCACATAAAGGGCCCGCTCCGGTCGATGTACACCAGAGTCTAGGGGAGTCGACCATGCCTCAAGATCTCTGTAGAGCACCAATTGTGCTAATCCATAAACGAGGGAAAACCAAAACGAACTCTGGCTCCTATCAACCCATATTCCTCCTGAATTTGGGGACAAAAATCCTAGAAAAAGCCCTCGCTAATCGCCTCAGAAAGGCGACTGACACACTGGTGGTCCCTGATCAGTCGGGCGTCATACCCTACATGGCATATATATCTCTCCTTAGATGCTGAGAAGGGGTTGGACTCCGTGGAATGGTCATATCTCATGGGCATCCTCCAAAGAACTGGGATAGGTAAGAAGTTCTTGTTGTGGAAGAGGCTAATTTACAAAGTTCTAGTGGCCAGGATGAAAATGAACAGAGCCTTCTCTCTGAGCAGCGGTACCAGACCCACTCTCACCCCTACTGTTCGCACCGGCAATCGAAGCCCTGGCATGCTGGCTGCGAACAGATGCTCTACTGAGCGGAGATGGAATCCTGATTGGGAAGATGTCATATCTTTATATGCATATAATATACTGATCTATCTCGCTGACCCGGACCAATTGGTCCTGAGGATATTGAAAATCCTGGAGATGTTCCACTCCTGTTCAGGGCTACGTATCAATTGGAACAAATCTATTGTACTTCTGCTATCAGGGAAACCGAAGGGCACAGACTTGCGGCGATCCTCGATGTGGTAACCTCGGGGTTTAAACACCTGGGTATCTTTATCAAAAATAGATCGAGACATATATTTCTGGCAGAAAATCTGGGGAACATCCTAGACTTGTACAGAAGCGCAGGAGACACTGGAAGAAGTTCTCCCTCCCACTCATAGGTAGGAGCAGCTCTCTACAAGATGATCTACCTTCCGAAGTTTCTGAATGTACTAGAGAACACTCCGTTCCCAGTACCCGAGGAATTCTTTACGTCGGTGGCTGTAATCAAGATAGGCCTGCTATTGGTGGGAGGAGGGAAGGGGGACCCCATGAATAGCATACGCATCCCTTACGAGAAAATTGTTAGATGGAAGCATAGCCCTCCCTGACCTTTGACTATATTACTGGAAGACCTAAATATAGACAATCAAGGATTGTTCTTTTGCATCCCATTGGGAGCCCTCGGTGTTGGCAGGCTGGAGAGCAATGAATCCGGAAGGGTATGTCAGGAGTCTGTATGGTCTACCACCGCTGCCAGCACCTACTACAGTAGTGTTTGAGACCTGGCACAAAGCCACCAATGCCCTTGGATGAAGAGGCAAATTGATGTTAGAAATCCCCCATTGGCCTCCGATCGATTGAGGGAGTTACGGTCTATGAACGGCAATGCAAAATGGGGCATAATAGGGATATCCAAGGTCGGGACATATGGAAGAGGCAAGAGATGATACCATATCCGGAGCTCCAAGACTAATTCAAACTCTTATGGGGGCAATACCTCAGATACCAACACTTGGTCACCTCCTTGGCATGCATGTCGAGGTCCTGAGAGAGGCCACGGATGAATCTCCCCTGGAGTACAGAGTGCTGGGGCCCCACTCACCAGCCACGTGGTGTCTCAACTGTACTCAACCCTAATACAAAAAAGCAACCCCTCACTGGATCGCCTCCGGGGGGGGGGGGGAGCAGGGCAGGCTGGAAGACAACAATGGGGGGGCGGCCTATAGAGATCCTAGAAAATCGGCCATACGGACCGGTTTTCAACTGGTGCAACTGAAACTCTTCCACAAGGCCTACTATACCCTATCGAGACTGTTCTGAATAAGCAACACAGATTCAGACAGATGCAGGAGAGGCTATGGACAAAGGGGAACTCTATTCCACACCGTATGTGAATGCCCACTCCTCCAGAAATAGTGGAGGGATAATAGGAAGGCAGCTCTCGGAGATTCTAGACTGTACAATCAAACTGACCCCCCCCCCAGCTGACAGCCCTAGGCATATGGAGTGACTAGTTCCTATATGCAAATCAATAAGAGAGGAAGAGTCAAGAGGAGCTAGTTCATTTCCCCTATATGTGTGACAGGCCTTTTCCCTTGTGGAAACTGCAGTGTATGCCACCTAACTGCAACCACGAAAATCTTGGAATTAGAACAAGGTAAAACTTGGTCCCTGAGGAAAGGCACCAACTGCAACTCCACACATGTTATATGCATAATTGAGTGCCCATGCGGTCACCGATACATCGGCATACTCCAATGATATGCAATGGGTCATCCTAGAACACATCGAGGCCACACCTGGGGCAGGGGAAAACCTATTACTACAAAAAGAACAGCGCTGGATCTATCGCCTCTCAACTCATAAAAACGGGCTGAACGACAACATCCCATAGAATGCACTAAATAACTCTTGAAATCAGATATATTTGGTTCTCTGTAATATCCTAAGAAGAGGTACAGCAATCTATATCTGGACCCAAGTAGTGTACATTTGATGCTGAGAAATATCAGTTAATGGGGCAAGCAGCATCATTAAACTGGTCCATTGAATTTATATATTTACACCACCCTAACACGCAGAATGCTGGTACTGCACCCGTATCCCAAAAGGTACCAGCGTGAAAGTTGTACACAATACCACCAATAACACTCAGCGGCATATGACAATCAGCAAGGAACTTGCTACAATAAGTTAACCATAATTTGCACATAATCACTCCAAATGTCAAGCAGTCCTTTGGGCATCCTAAGGCAAAGCCTGTTCTCGATTTCAAGCATTCACCATCAATAAACTGAACCATTTTATTCTTTCAAATGTTCACTAACCAACACGCAGAATGCTTATGCTGCACTTGTACCCCAAAAGGTACCAGCGTCATGGCTCCCCCATTTGTACACAAATCCGTCAATACACTTAGCTACATATGACAATCAGCATATGCAGAGAAGAACTTACCATTATAATTTGTACATAATCATTTCAAATGTCAAACAGCCCTTCGGGCATGTCCTTGCACTCTGAGTCTGTCCTCGATTCCTAGAGACCATGCCCGATTGATGACGCAATCACGCGCACACTGGGAACGGACCGTGGCAGACTGCACATTTAATGCGGGTCTTCAAAGCAGCCAAACATCCTCAGGAATCCCGGACCAAGGCTGCAACAGGTATTAGCAGAGGGCAGTGGACCTTAATGAAGTAGGTGGAGCACCCGGGCTCACTTATCGGGAAGCGAGATACGCCGAAAACAGCACCCGGGAACTCACCAAGTAACCCCATTACTTTCTAATTTCAGCGTTTGACTACAGGCACTGCCCCCTTGCGGGATTCACGGTGTCTATGGCCAATCTACCATAGTAAGCATTATCAAACAATTTCTGAAGCAATACACCATGCCGCAAATTAGTCGCCACAGTCACAGACATTTTCACTGTAGCGCATACAACCCGATAATAAACCGTGATGCACCCATGGGTGTAACATCTTGTCACCATCGCATAGATCGACTAAGGATCAAGTCTTACACTGAGTGTAGCCCACATGAGTGCATGAATTTCTCATGTTTAAACAACTATATGTTTTATGTATCTGTGTTTGTGTTTTGTCTTACTCCCTTTGCAGATTACAACGGCACAATCTAAGGATTATTAGGAGGAAACAACTGGTTTCCCTCCACTTTCTTAATCGCACCTTAGCGCGTGCAACACTTTTAACGCAATCCGATCTGGAAAACTCAACCTTGACCGGTTTATACACTTTTTCGCACTTGTCCTGACGAAAGCAAGCATATTAAATAGACTGGCTGAAACATGTAGACCTACCCTTAGGATATTTTAGTCCAAACCTAAAGCTCTACACAATTCCGCATCTCTTTATTTTTAACCCTGTCATAGGGCCCACTATTAAAATTAATTCATAAAAGGGATCCTATAGATAGCTTTAACACCACATTCACTGCAGCACACTACACCAAAAAAAAAACGCTCCACTGTAGTTCAGGTGTCGCAGCACACCCAGGGTGCACTCAGCACCTTGGGTGGGACCTGATGATGAAGCATGGCACCAACTAGGTTGGTGGGTGAGGGTTTTCTTAAGAAACCTATTGGTTTCTCACAAACGCAAACTTGAGGCTTCAAACTGCGTGACTAGTTCCTAGACAGATAAGCCCTGCTCATTTGTAAGATGGCTCTACTGGTGGCTCAGCTGGACATCATTAGAAAGTGGGGAGTAGTGAGGTCCGGAAGCAGAGAAGCTGCGAGGCCAACACAAATTGGTGCAGGCGCTTTGAAAAAAGGTGCACAAGCATGTGGATGTCCTACAAAATATGATAAGGTGTGGGGGCCGTGGAGACAAGCCTTGGACAACATGTTCCTAGGGAGAGATACAGTCAGATTTGCAGGGTAAGCCTTGGTGGAATCTAAGATACATAGTTAACACCATATGCTGTGGGCCTCCCGAGTGCCTGTTCTGACAAATGTGCTATATACAGAATGACTAGTGCCTTGGGGGGAGTGATACTGCACTATGATATGTAATAAAGCCTCAAGCTTTGCTGTGCTTGCTAGGGCAGGGTGGCCGCTCTCCACCCAGTTTTATGAAAATCAATAATAAAAAACAATATATATATATATATATATATATATATATATATATATATATATATATTACCTACTGGCGGTCGCCAGTAGGTAGTTATAGTTAGGACCACGTTTCCATAGGAAATCCGCAACATTCTATTTTGAATAACTTTGGCGCCGGTCGACGAATCCTCGTGAATTTTTCAAAATAGGTGGGGCGCTACGCTCCGCTCCTACCCTGAAAGTCTCAGGGGGATTCGTCAAGCGGGGGCTGAGATAAAAGGGGGGTCCCAAAACGCGTTTTTCCCATGCATTTTTCCATAGGACCTTTAGACACAGCTACAGCCCGAACGGCTGAACAGAATTACTTGAAATTTGGCAGAGAGGCAGTCCTCGGGTCAAGGAAGTGCCTTTTGTAGGTTTGGTGTAAATCTGTTCAGTAGATTCTGAGAAAATAGCCTTTAAATCAATATATATATCTGTGACAGCTTACGGTGCGCTTACGGTGCGCTTACCGTACGCGTACTGTGGCGTGCGCGAGCGCGATTTTGATTGGCTCTTAGATCTTAGTAAACATTCGAATCGGTCGAAACCAGGAAGCGACGGCCGCCATTTTCTCTCTCGCTCTCTGAGTTGGCCAGCAAAAACGAAGCCAAATAATGTCTAAAGAGGCAGTTTCTTGAGATCCTAACCACCCAGCATTGATATAGGGGTCCCCAAACTACCCCCAAGCCCAAAAAAATAATAATTTTTTTTTCGGAAAATCGCCGATTACGCTTACCGTACGCGTACGGTAAACAATTTAAAAAAAAAAAATTACCCACATTCTCCCCACCCCGTGTGCAAATGGTGCCCGAAGGGCACCATTTGTGCTTGGCATCCTAGATATATGAAATTAACAAAGAATACATTTCACAAAGATGCGCATAATATGTCCCCCATGTGCGCACGGTGCGCGAAGCGCATCGTGCGTACATGGCCCATCCCGCATAACGTGGGCACGCGGTGCGCGCAGCGCACCGCGTGACCATCGTGCGTGCACGGCACTAACTGCGTAAAGTGGGCGCGCGGTGCGCGAAGCGCACCGCGTGCTCACTGTGCACGCACGGTGCGCGAAGCGCACCGTGCGCGCACGGAACGAACTGCGTTAACTGGGCGCGCACGCCACGAATGGCGTAAAGTAACTTAGCATTTAAAAAAACGTACAAATTCCCTGAAAAAACCATAGGTTTCACACACGTTATAGTTAGGAATTAGCATTTAAAAAACCTTGCAAATTCACTGAAAAAACCATAGGTTTCACACATGTTATAGTTAGCTGTACATTTCACTCGTACAAAACCAATGAAATTCCCCCGTTCTAGTTAGTGCAGGCAACTATAACTCACGCGACCGCAATCTTCTGCTGATGACATATGTGTCTTTATGAAAAAAAAATATTTGTAATATATGTAGCTAAAATTTTATGGAAGAAGACATGGGCAAATAAGTGTCGAAATACAGTATTAGCATCAGCAGAGGATTGCAGTCGCGTGAGTTATAGTTGCCTGCACTAACTATAACGGGGGAATTTCATTGGTTTTGTACGAGTGAAATGTACAGCTAACTATAACATGTGTGAAACCTATGGTTTTTTCAGTGAATTTGCAAGGTTTTTTAAACGCTAATTCCTAACTATAACGTGTGTGAAACCTATGGTTTTTTCAGTGAATATATATATATATATATACCGCTAAGCCACTTACGAAAGGCTTATATACAAAAACCAGGATCAAATGCTACTGTCTAATAATGTATGGGATCTCTTTATCTGTCTGCAGGAAACTTTGAGAGATGGAGCGATGGAAGACTCCACCCCTTCATTATTCCTGTAAAAATGGGGAGGTGATATGTGAACTCCTATGTGGCATTATCCCTCATTATCTGTGGCTTCCAGGGAGTTCAATTGGGCAACCTTGAAATACATATCAAGTGACTCATTGCTCAATCCCATTAATTGTGTTGTTCTTTCTTTGTCCTCAACACTGACATCTTCAATGTGGGAGATAGTCTTGGAAACCTATAGGAAATGTGAAAAAGATGAGGGGTGGTACTGTGGGAACTGATTATATCTGAGGTGGCAGCTGGATGCTGAATATTCTAAAGAGTCTCTTTGCATTTCACTTTTATGATCTGTAATCCCTATCTCTGTCCTTCATCAATAGTGCTCATTACTATGTCATATGCACCTATCTGCTTTCCTTATGATAAACCGGTGTATGTTACTCTGAAAAATCAATAAAGAAATGTGCCAAAAAATAGATAATATTTTTACAAATTTTTAGATACCAAAATACACAAAATCTACAGGAGGGCTCCAGAGATATAGATTTTGAAGTAAAACGTAAATCTCAGGTTTTCAGTCTAAAGCGCAAACAAGCATTAGCAAGCACAATTTTTAGAAACATTTGAAAAGGTTTAAAGGGTTGTGTTTGACTACTCCAGCTTGGACTGGGCGACCAAATCTGACAGGGAGAAGGTCAGGGGGCTAAATAAGGAGTATTTGGACAGTTACCTGGTTACCAAAGCACCTGATCACTGAAGCAGTTTTGAGTTCAGTTCCACACTTTATGCAAGGACCACCATAGATTTGATTTGATTTAATTATAGGTTTTATAGAGCGCTCTTATGCCCAGAGGCCTCATGGAGCTAGCCTGTGATCAAAGTGGAGCACAATTAATTCTGATAAAGTCAAGTTTAAAAAAAAAAAAAAAAATTTAAGACCAGGAGGGTAGGGGCAGATTTTATATCATGGGGCTTCATTGTTGAGCAGCGCCTCTAATAAAACTTTCACCTCCCCAAGAGACCATCTTATGGGGGGGAGCAACCACATTTTTTGCGGGGCTAGATCGAAGGGATCTACTTGGGGTATACCATCCGAAATTAATTTTCAAGTAGCCTGGTCCTATGCAATTCATGGCTTTGAATACTATGCACAATGCTTTAAAAGTGGTTAGTTTCTTTATGGGGAGCCAATGAAGCTCATTTAGGGCATGAGTTGCAGAGTGGAAATTAGGTAGATTTAATAGCATTCTAGCTTCCAAGTTTTGCACAGTCTGCAACTTGGTTAACAACCTCTTTTGTAGATTTAGGTAAAGTCTGTTACCGTAGTCCAAGCGGGAAAGAACTAATGCAATGACTACTGTTTTTAATAGCTCAAATGCAATCAAATGAACAATGGTATTTAAGGCAAAGAAAGATGAGGAAATGACTGTGTTAACCTGGTGTTTAAGTAAGTCTATCGTCTAGAGTGATACCTAGGATTTTAACTTTTTTTGTAGGGACTGTAAGTGTTCCTAGTCCTTGCGGCCACGAGGAGGGAGACCAGAAGGATGTGCTGTGCCTAAACAGCATTACTATGTCTTTGATGAATTTAGTTTAAGGCAATTATTGACTATCCAATCCCTGACTGCAGAAATGCTGGTTTGGAAGGATTAATCTATGCCATGATCAGTGTGGGAAAGAGACACCACAATTTGGATGTCGTTAGCGTAAGACATTAACAAAAACCCAAAGGATTTCATTAGGGAAGCCAAAGGGGTGACATATATATTAAATAGAGATGGACCTAGCAATGAGCTCTGTGCAACACCACAGGGATGGATGTGTGGTTCCGATGTAAAATCACTAGGAGTCACCAATTATATCCTGTCACTAGGAAAGGAATGAAGCACGGCTAGGGATGTATATTTAATTCAATTGAGTGATCCTGAGGATACAGGATGCTGAAAGATTATCTGGGTGCTGTGTAAACAACGGGGGCCTCCCTTGTGTTGTTCCTCTGTCCACGGGTGAAGAGGGGCATCTTGGGCTACAGAGTCGGCGTCCCTCAAAGTCCTCTTTGAGCCAGCAGAAGCCCAGCAATGGTGGGGCTACTGGTTTTTGGTCACAGCAGGTTTAGCTGTATCCTTTGATGAGGGCTAGTGTTCTTCATTGGTGACCAAGTCACAATCTGATGACTACCCTGGGTCCGGCAGTCTCGGAAGCAACTTTAAAGGTCAGAGGAGTGGTCTTCTTGGCTGCACATCGGCTGGCAGTGGTGATTCAACGAAAGCAGCTACGGACAAGACAGTATGGGCAACTTCAGCATTTAAGGCCCTGGTGCTGGAACAGGGGGATATCCGACTGAATCTTGGAGTTTACTTTTTGGGTCTGGGGCTCTGGAGCAACTTTTACAGGAGACAGGCACCACAGGCATAGTTCTCTCT
This sequence comes from Triturus cristatus, assembly GCF_964204655.1. NCBI lineage: Eukaryota > Metazoa > Chordata > Amphibia > Caudata > Salamandridae > Triturus > Triturus cristatus. Next base: position 1,533,319,663 of record NC_140591.1, read on the forward strand.
CACCTAGTCCAAGAAGCAGCAGGTGCACTCCAGCAGTTGGTGCAGCCTCTCTTGCCAGGTCCAGGGATCAGCAGGGAAGTCGTTCTTTGGTACTCTATCCAGTGCCAGGCGTGCCATATTTATGCCCAGAAAGTGTCTTGCGGGAATGGACCAGTCACTAGCCAATATGCGAGCAGGTTCCCCCGCCCTATGACGACATCTTAGCAATCCACGAGTGCACCATTCTGTCCACTCCGAATATGTCTGAACTCCTCGCTCAGTGCAAGGAGCTTGGCAGCCCACACTAGAGGTGTGGCTACCTGTGGGCAACCAGTCCACAGAAAAACTAGTTTGGCAACAGGTTTCCCCTCTCTGTTCCCACCGCCAGTCATAACAACAAACAAAGGGGCAGCCCCTCTCGAGGGTGGCTGTCATTTGTCCATCAAAAGCGGCTTCCCCCATTTGAAGCTCTCTGTTTGGACCAACACCCTGTGTGGCTTTTTATTTATTTGAAGAGTTGTATATAGCGCGAGCTAGATCCATAGGTATCAGAGTGCTTTACATGAGGGTTGTTGCGTTATAAGTTACAAATTACATCCGTTACAAAAGCATAGTAAGAACACAGGAAAAAGAACACAGTTAACAGTAGTTCATCGGAGGGAGGGGGCAGAGGGAGACAGAAAGGGGAGAAGAGGAGAACTATGCCTAATGTCCGGCTGGGTAGGTGACGGTCAAGGGGGTGAACCAGGGCCGATCTCCTCTATAGCGGTCTAGCAGTTCCACCGGGCATCAGCCATGTTGCTCAGGTTTCCGCAGTAGGGAATACCAAAGATAACAGATTTGCATGGTTACATTAGTTACAGTTGCATAATCAAACATAGGGGATCAGGACCCCAGTAGAGGAAGGAGGAAAGGAAGGAGAGAAAAAAAGCGCAGGGTGGCAGATCAGTTCTGGTAGACCGGCAGTGGAAGAAAAGTGTTTTATGGAGGCCCAAAAGTTAGAGCAAGCGGAACCAGAACCCAGGTGGGGCCACGTAGATACTCGGGCCAATGCCAATAACAAACACCACGTACAGTCATCTCGGCATCGAATATGAGATTGTTTAAAAATGGGTGCCAGGGGGGAAATCCATAAGATGTAGAGTCCAGGTGACATAGTTAAGGGAAGTTGGGGGTAGAGGACGGCGACTAATGAGTCTTTCAGCAGCTCCGGTGCAGATCACAGATGATCGGGAGGGGCATTTGGAGACTAGAATAAGACATTTGGGCCTGTGTGCTTGCATCTACTGCTGTAGGTTAGATCACAGTTTGCATTCTTGCAGAAGCTGGCCTCACTAAGGAGCTGCAATCCCACAGCCCCTCAGTTTTGTCAGCCTTCAGGTTGTGAAATATCCCCAAACTATGGGACCCAAACCACTGACTCTAATCCTGCACGATAACCTTACATCCCTGAATCCATTTACACACTCCTTAGAAATCTGAGTCTCTATTGCTTTACTTTGCAGGGTGCAGACACAACGTTTGCTTTGCTTATGCTTCTTCATTACCACAAGTGTTACAAAGTTTAAAGGTTTACATTGTTATAAACTGTACTGTCGCTGTAGCGCTCGCACCCTTTTGCATGCAAAAAATAAACTTTATTCAAACCATATGAAGATGTCAGTCAAACCTGAATGAATCAATTTAAGTGTCTCATGGGAAACAGTAATAACTGTGTCTGGTCTGCTCTGCAGCCCTCTGCCGTTTCCTAATTCCAGGACTCCCTTTTTAGGTTTCACCTGCACAGCGCTTGTGCTGTGCTTGCAAAATCTAATGTTTTTAATATAAAAGTATAAGGGACTCTCTTTCCTGGCTTCTCATTGGTTTCTGTGTGTGCCACTTACCTTTCCTTCATTTCTATTGGCTGTAGCATATTTTCCTGCTTTTACCAATGCTTGTTCCTCATCTGCTTCTCTTATCAGTTTCCCATCGCCGAAATACTGTCAACATCCACTTAGGTGGAACAATATTTTCATAAAGTTTTGCCTTTTACTCTTGCAGCATATTTATATGACAGATTATCACCAGGAGAGATTAAGTGATTTGCATAGAATCCCAGGATGTTGTGTGGATCCGCCGAAACTCAAACCGGGATCCCCAGCTCTGGAGTCAGCAGCTCTGACCAATGCGCCATACCCTCTCCTCTCCCATGTTATTTGTCAAAGAGCACTTTCCTTCTCCCGGCTGATGATTGATGAAAACAGCTCTTTATTCATTACATAGGCGAACCCGATACATTTCCAATGCTTGTTTCTACTTGGGCTTTGTGAGAGCACATGTACTGGAAGTTCATCATCAGCACATCGTGTATGCACTAGTTGCTGACACTTCACAAAGTACCTTACAGATGTATTCAAGATTAGTTAGCCATACGATCTCTTTATGTTTGTAAATATTGTTGTACCATTCCAACATTCCCATATGAGCACAGCTATTATGTTGTGTTTTCGTTTTCAGGATTGTGCCTTTGTTCACAATCATTGACTGATAGCAAACAAAGTATTATGAAGATACCATGAAGCCCTGGTTTTACCACTAAGATATGGCATTGCAGTTTTCATTGTTTATTATAAACTACTGACCATTTGAATTCCTTTTTAGGTCTCGCCTACGCAGCGCGCATGCGCTGAACTAGGAGGGCCTTTAGCCATCGGTTTTCACTTTTCAAGCACTGCACTCGTGCTTGTGGAGGCATCTACCTTGAGGGAGCGAGCAGTGGCGCGCCACAAGCACAAGTGCAGTGCTTGAAAAGTGAAGACTGCTCGCGCATGCACGCACCACTCCTGGGCTTGTTTTCTGTACGCAGCTTGCTCCTCATTGGCTGCAATACGGTGCTGTAGTGCCCGAAGCGGTGGTTCTCTCTCTCCTCCACTCTCCCTGATCCACTCTCTCCTGCTCCTTTCGCTCTCCAGTCTGCCTGCCTTCCTGTCTATCGGTCTAATCCCCTCTGTTGTTTTCTCAATATTCCTCTCTATCGGCCTCCTTCCTTCTCACTATATTACCTTCCATATTGTACATTCTCTCTATCGGCTCCTGTCTGTTCCCATCACTCTCCCCCTTCTCTCAACACGTCTTTCTCTGTCTTTTTGTTTGTCTTGCCCCCCTCTTTCTATCCCTCTCTTTCCCAAAGTATCTTTCCTCGGTTCCTTTCATTCTCTCTTTCAGTTTCATTTTATATCACTCACTCCCTATCTCTTTCACTCAGATGTTTCTCCCTCAATCTCCATTTTACCGGTGTATGTTGGTCTCGCTCACTCCTCTTCTCCATGTGCTGTCTCATTCCCCTCTTTCTCGAACTCTCCCTATCTTGCCTCGTCTTCTTTGTTCGTTCTTGCTCCACGTTTTCCTGCCGTCCTCAATACTTCTATTTCTTCTACCTTTATCCCAATCACACTCCTTCTCGACACTTCCTCACTTCCGGTTCCCATCCATGTACTTTCTCCTTTTCTCGCCTACTTTCCCTTCTGCATGGTTCCTTTCTCATTCCCCATTCTGTCCCCCACCCTGCTTTCCACTTTGGCAGACAAGTCCCGGAATGAGTGAGAAATGAAAATTGCAAGCGTGAAAACAAGTGAGACTTTGCGACTCGTTTCTGTGGTGTGAGATCCATGAATAAAAAAACACCTTATAAAATCCTAAAACGAGTGAGACATACCCTAAAAGAGCAGGCCTTTTCACTATACTACACCCACCATCACACACCCCTTCATCCCTACTCCCCCCCCACACCTTGGTCTCCACCATCACCTTCCCTTCTATGTCGCTCTTTGACCATCTGTGACTTTTCAGTAAATTAGGCTTTCCTTGTCACCCAATCCGAATCCTCTTGCCCCAGAACAGGATACCACACAGATGTGCCCAGCCGAGGCAGGGGGTTAAGACATGGCATAAAGTGTTCCTGGGGGAAATATCTTGGAAGGCACTCTGTGCTTGTTCCAGGCCCTCTCTACTTATTGTTTGCGTGTTCATGGTGTATATATATCTGACCTGCCCGCAGCCTGGGGCACCAAATGATATATATTTCCTCCCATCCCGAGGTGCCTCCAGCAACCTGTGGAGAGGAGGGCCCCTGCGCCGCGCGCTGTGCTCTGACCGAAAAACAACAAGGCTACAGAGGCAGTTTCTCAGTTTTACGGGCCCTTGGCTGTTTAATATCAAGCCTCGGAAGTTCATAAAATGGAGCTGGCACTCTGTCACTCTGCCCCATTCTGGCTCCTTGTTCGAGAGGCTGGCGCCGAGCCTCGGCTCTCTCTCCCTTACTGGGTGCACCCTCCGCCGCCAGGGTCCCTGCCTACTCGTGTTCCTCTGGAGCTTGAAATGAAGCGCGGCTACTTCACCCCCACCCTCACTCATTTGTGATGCCACTCCTTGGATCGGGAGATCAGTGTCTGATGTGTTGTCTCGTGACGTGCTATCTTTCTTTTGAAGTATTCGTGAAGTGAGACTTTATACCTCCCCCCGCAAATTAATGACTTGGTATCTCCAGTGCTTGAAGTGGAAAATTAGTAGTGCAGGTACTCTGTAACAGGGTACCTGCTTGTTTCTGAGAAGTGCCGGTATTCTCCAATTAAAAATATCAATTCACTCTTGAAAAGAGCTGGTACTTTCCCTCTCGAAATAAAATAGTGCCGGATTCAATTACAGCTTATTAACCATTTTAATACTTAACTTCTCTATAACATAGCTTACAAACATTAGCAAAGCCAATAGATCTACCTAAACACTTATTAGGTCCCAAAGGTGAGACCTATTGGCTATGCCAATGCTTGTTTATATATACTTCTGAGATATTATTAAGACAATATGTACTGATAACACTGGCTAGACATTTGTGTCCTTGCTGTAACTATGACAACTGTGCTGTAACACCCATAGACTCAGCCTACTTCCACTGCTTTGTGCTAGTCCTTGACTGCTCATCTAGTGTCCAGGAAGCTTAGTAGGACAACTTTCCTTCATAAACTAACTATCTAGAGTTCTAATTAGTGGAAAACGCTAGCTTGCTCACCTTTGACAGGGCCTGGTGTCCCAGTGATGGAGCAAGGACTCGTAAAGAGACTTGCTCGGAAGCAATCCTTTCACAAATATTTACTAACTTGTACTAAACTTTGTGAAGTGATAAATAACAATGCACAACATGTAAATTTTCATTCAGAAGAAGCTTGCATATGTGTTCTAACAAACAAGTAACTCGAGTCTAATCCAAGATGGCTGCTAAAAGGCGGGAACTCTAATAGGCATGCGTCAACCACGTTTACGTGGTGTGACGTCTTTCTTTGCTTGGAGGGAAATTTCAGCTTCTGCGCAGTATGCATTAAAATGGCCGCTTTGATGCTCACATGCTAAGCCTCTGCACTGCTGAAACTAACATGTGTTATTTGTAAACTGCTAATCCGGGGGGAGCATTTATAAGTAAATGGTGTTAGAGTAGAAGTAGGTGGTATACAGTGAAATCATTTATTTCTGAAATTAATGTTTTTCTCTGACAAACAAGTTTTAACTAGTTCGTCTTTTGGGCCTAATTGGGCAAGGGAAGCCGCTGCATCAGCTGACCTCACGCAGGTGCACTGGGAGAGAGCGTAACCCCATGATGCAAACCGTGGAGCCCCTTCAACAACAAACCTTGAACGTGTCCTGAGAATACATCAATTTGACCTGGGAACGGACGAAGTAGTTACTTAAATGTATACAATTTATACAGATAACTGTGTGGATGCGGGTGGGAAATAAAGAAAATGAATAAAGAATGAAGGAGTGGGATCTTTAACAATGGTCTTAAGAAAATATCACTAAAGTTAATATGGTGTGAGGATCAACCCTCTTCCCCGTCCAATCAGAGTTAGTGGTTCCATAATTTTGAAACATTAATGGGAGGAACATGGGTGTAGAAAGGTATAATAGATGTAGGTTTAGTTAGTTAGTTTTTCGATTGCAGGCCGAAATGCTGTCCGAAGAGGTTGTGAGGTGGGGTAGCTGATCATATGCAGAAGAAGATCGAGGAAGAATCTCGAGGAGGAATCGAGTGTCAGAGAGGGGAGCGACGCAAGCGTCGGTGCTAGAGAGCTCATCTATCCTGTCCTGAATCCTGTCTTGGACCTGTCCTGAAGTCTTGGTCGCCAATCTGTCCTGGGACTCTTTCCCAACTCCTTGGCCAAGGGGTTTGGTTTTCACACCTTAGGTAACTATATGTCTGTGGTTTTACCTTGTACTGCTCTCTCTATCCTCTCCTTTCTGAGGTACTGTCATTGTGATGCTATATTTAGATGACATATTTTTTTTGAATGAACTTCCTCCGTGAAATCGTGATTATGTACTATACTACTTGCCTTTGACTCGCATTTATGAATTTAGATAAACATTTTAAACCTTCCCGAGTCTGTGATTATTTTCAGGTAATTAAACAAAGCTAAACCAAGATTTATTGTCATATTATACTCAACTTGATTAACTAATAGGTCAATTGACAAAGTTTATACTCTCTGATCAGTGAATAGGTTGGGTATTTAGAACAAATAACTGGATCTGGATAAAGAGTACAAACTGACACCGCCAGCGGTGTTTACTAGCTAGTGTGAATGTATGGGCCCAGGTGAGTATATGGTGTGTGAGTACTTCCTGCTGGTAACCCGCTGGGTCAGTTTTCTGGTAGCGATAGGATAGTTATTTTTTAACTAGTTGGATAATAAATATTTTCTTTGTTGATTTATGTTCTAACACATCCGTTAAGTCTTGTTTTATGTTGTCTAGAAATCCCCAGAGAAAATTGAATAGCGGATGGTAAGTGGAAGCCATTCTGCAGTGAGGTTACTCGTCTGTTGGAAATAGTACTGTGAAGTTAAGCAGGGCTATCAGCACTAGTTAGGGATTATTTTTCTGTGTGTGCATGATTGACAATGAAGGGGTTCGCTGGTGAAATGTTAGTGTTATATCACCTATAAAGGGTAACACTGAACGAGTAGCAGGTTCTTCTGAGCTTACGTGAAGAGTAAAACTGAAGATTTTTGCTTGTAGTGTATGTATAGTAAACGGAAAGGTTTACTAGGTGTGGAAAATTCTATCCTTTTGGTTTTAGTGGAACAGACAGAGTAGCGAATGTTTTTATGTTGTTATTAATAAATTTTAATTAAAAGTGTTGAGAAACTAAGTTTATGCAGTCTTTTGTAAAGGAGGGGTCAGTAGTAAGGAATGATACTGATGTCACAGGCGCCACACTGGGATTGGTTGAAACAGCGAGGGACAGACAAGCGCAGATTGTAAAGGAGGGGTCAGTAGCAAGGAGCGATATAGACGTCACTGAAGTGCCGCGCTAGTATTGGTCGCAACATAAGTATAAGCCTGAATCTAAACACCTAAACTGGACAGTGGACCAACGCGCCTGCGTTAGGCACCAACCTCAGAGGATGTACCAATATTCTGTGAGATACAAATCAATTCTGTGTGCAAACTTCAAAAGTGCCCTCTGTCCAAAGGCACCACCCTTTCCCTCAGGGTCAATTGTACATATAAGCCATATCAAAGCTGCACCACTTCACAAATTTATATGATCGAATCATATTTTGTCCAGTCTGTTTTGAAAAAATATAAGGTTCCTGCTCTATTGATTTTTTTTTAAAAGAGCCAACGCGTTTCATTCTGCGAACAGAACTTCTTCAGGGTGTTCCTCTATTTCACAAAACTGTTAGGTAATTGATACGTGAGGTAGTGGTCTCTCACTTCAAAATTTCCTTTGGAGATTATACTCTTATATCTCATACGTATATCTCAACGTCACTTCTAAGTAAGACGTTACGTGATGACCTTTTCGTATTCGCACAAAGACCAATTCGGAACGGTGTGTGGTGTTGTGATATGATAGTCACTCTGAATTCTCAATTGAATATGGAACCACGGGTGGGAATTGGAACGCCGAGAAGTCAAGTTGGTCCCTCTGTAAGGTACGGTGTGTGCTGTGTTCAATGTACATACTCAATTGAGTATAATCTCCAAAGGAAATTTTGAAGTGAGAGACCACTACCTCACGTACAGAACCAGTGGAAGTGAGAATTGTTAACTTCCGAGAGATGCACCAATTTGTGGTGTATAAACTTACTGGGAAGAGATTTATTGTGCAAAATGAACTGCACAATTTTCTGCACACTGGATGGTGTTGCTATTCAGACCCCTAATGATGACCTAGCCTATAAAATCATGTTAGCAAAACAAGGCACAGAAGTAGATGACATTTTCTCGTTAATAACAAAAGATGAATTACCTGATGAATTAAAAACTACAGTGAATCCAGATGTTTGGTATTTCACTGGGAAAGAAGTGGGATTGATGGCAAATGTGGATTCAGTAAAAGTAACTGTGAAATAAGGTGCAATTTACCCAAATACCAGACAGTACAGAATGAGTGCTGAAGTGAAAGCAGGAGAAGCTTCTGAGATCGGTCAAATGGTAAAACAAGGCATATTAAGAGAAACAATGAGCAGCCCTTGTAACTCACCTATCATTGGTCTGAAGAAGACTAGCGGAAAATATAGGATCGTGCAAGACTTAAGGAAAATAAATACAATTGTCGTGCCTTGTTGTCCTATAGTGCCAAATCCTGCAGTGATCCTGTATTAAATACCATGGAATGCAGGATGGTTTACAGTAATTGATTTGTGCCAAGCATTTTTCTTAATTCCATTACATCCAGATAGTCAGTATCCATTTTCTTTTAAATTTGAAGATCACATTTATGTCTGGAATCGTGTCCCTCAAGGGTACACAGAAAGTCCCTCTATATTTAATCAGATACTTATACTTCACATTAGGAGAAGGCCAATGGAGGCCACCCAGGGGCCGAGGTGGCAACTGGCCCAGAGGACAACGAGGACAGCAAGTACCCAGCGGCAACTGGGATTTAGGACGTGCGAGAACCCAGAAGCAGGTACGCTTCCAACCGGAGAACTACAGGGAGATACAAACCCGACGCAAGGTCTACAGATGGTGAGAAGCAAACAACACCCTGTAATCAACATCTCCTCATATGCTCTGAAAGATGAAGAAACCAGCGTGCTGAGTAAGGGATTATAATTTGTACCAACAGCACGCCCAAATGAATTCACACCTGAAACTCCATCGCTTATTTAGAAAGATCCACCTCAGATACTTTTTCAAACATGCCCCTTCATCCCCGGCGACCTCACACACTGGACTTAGGATCCCTTCCACTTTTGTCCCACCAGCCTCCCGCATGACGAACAAAATACTGGCTTATGAAAGCGGTGTCGTGAGGGATGTGTCCAAACTATTGAAAGAACACAAGCACATGAAATACAACATCACGATGATGGAGAGGGAAGCACTCACGTCTCTAAAAAACAACAAGGCCATAGTGATCAAGCCCGCTGATAAGGGCGGAGCAATCGTTGTACAAAATGTAATTGACTACAAAACAGAAATTAACAACCAGCTACAGAAAGGAGTCAGCTACCTAAGGATAAGATCAGACCTGTCCAAAGACCTCGCTCAAGAGATACTTCGCCTTACCACTCATGGCCTAGAACAAGCATTCCTGAGCAACCTGGAATTTTCATACCTTAATCAGAAACAACCCCGGCTCCCCACTCTATACACACTGCCAAAGATTCACAAGAACCCACAGAATCCACCAGGACGTCCCATCGTCTCGGGATGTGGATCAATGCTAGAACCACTATGTAGATACATAGACCATTTCCTTAAACCTATAGCTAAGACAACGACAGCCTATCTGAGGGACACGATGCAAACAATTAATCTCGTTGACAAACATCCTTTTGACCCCAACAGTCAACTCTTGGTCACCTGTGACATTGTGTCCCTCTATACCAGCATACCACAACAAGCTGCCTTTGAGGTTATGGCTGGAGTGCTTGATCAACGAGAAGCACCCACAGCAGTCCCAACAGAATTTATCATTGGCCTATTACGTATTGCAATGATGAAAAACTTTTTTCTCTTCAATGACCATTTCTATCTCCAAATAAAGGGAGTAGCAATGGGTGCTGCCTTCGCCCCGGACCTGGCCATCATATTTATGGACCATTTCGAAAAATCTTTTATATTCAGTGAACTTAACCCCTATATTGAAAAGGTGTCCATGTGGAGGAGGTATATTGACGATATACTGATGATTTGGACTGGTGACTCAACCGAATTGAACAATTTCCATTCATGGCTCAACGGAAGGAGCCCGGACATACAATTTACTATACGCTCAGATCCCAGAGAAATAGACTTCTTGGATATCACCATCAAATGTGAGGAGAACCAATTATACACCACGCTGTATCGCAAGCCGGCTGAGAGGAATTCTGTGGAGAGATACAACAGCTAACACCCTAGAGGACTCCGGGATAATCTCCCCTTTGGACAGTTCCTACGGATCCGTAGGAACTGTTCCAAGAAAACCGATTACATGAGTGAATCACAGGACTTGACTAATCAACTATTGGAGAGGTTACCCAAGAAGGTTGATCAAGAGGGCTCAGAAGAGGGCTTGGTTTAGCCCCCGTGAGAATTTACTGATAACGCAAGAAAAAGGTGACGGTTTTGTACAAAGGATGATATGCATCACCACTTTCTCGACACAAAACAACGCCATCAAGAAAGTGATCAATAGATATTGGACATTGGTATCAGATGACACTGAACAAATCAATCCTCCCATGCATTCCTACAAGAAGGCCAAGAGTATTAAGGACCACGTAGTACTCTCCTTTCTTGAAACTCCTGATGCGCCAACAATCCAATCTTTATGGAATCTACCACCAACACTAGGCCATTTCAAGTGTGGCCAATGCAAGGCATGCCAAACCACTATCCAAACCAAAGAATTCACATACAAACATCATGTGATTACTTTGAAATCCTTTACTAACTGCAATACGAACAATGTGATCTATGGTATTATATGTCCGTGCGGGCTCATATGCATAGGTCAAACGAAGCAGAAAATTAAGGCACGCATTCTCCAACATTGTAGCCGAATAACATGTGAGGTGCAAGGAGCACCTTTAGTGTAACATTTTAAAACTGCAAATCACAGCCCAGATGACCTAAAATGGGTGGTACTTGAGAAGGTATCCCTTGGCCCGAGGGGTGGCAACATTGCAGCAATTCTCAACACAAGAGAATGCAAATGGATGTCCCTACTAGACTCCATCCAGAACGTCATCAACGAATCCGAGGTCAGTCACACCAAATTAGCCTGTCTCACGCTTGAAAAAACGTACCATTTAAACTGTAATATACATCCACATTGGGTCTATGACATACACATCAATGCTCAATTTCTCATGTAAAGATACACTAACGGAGCTGGCAACAATGAGTAGTTTCTCTGTGGCAAGAATCATGCCTCCGTAACGATACGTCTTTATATTTTTTATGTGGAAACAATGTCTGAATTCATTCTCTAATATTTCTTTCCGTACATGAACTGTGTTATGTGTAACTTCTGGAAAAAGTGGGGCGACATTCCACCCCACATCAGGCGCACAGCCGTAGTTCATGCATATATATGCAACGTTTGCTCCAATTTTGTCAAAAAGATTTTATTTTCATTTTTTTATCAGCAGTTGTTAAACAGTCATCTTTTTTCTCTCAGTCACGCGGTGGACCTCTATGTTAACACAATCCTTAATGCTGAAGAAATGCCAGTGTCGGCTTTACTCTGCAGCATGGCGTTTTACATAAGTATTCCTCATTATGTTGCTTTCAATACCCAATGCATTTCGGGCCTTTTTTGGCCCTTCGTCAGGGGTTATCTATAAATTGAAAAACATAGTCATTAGCTGAAGTTTGTTACATAAATCATGTTTGCCACCATGAACACATAAGTGAAGTTAAAAACATACATGTATACAACTGAGGTGAATCCCCTAATCAATGTGATGCCCGCTGAATTCTTAAGAGTGTACCTGCTCGTTTCCGTACCTGCGCTAGGACACATTAAACCCCTCTACACTCTCATTACGTTGTTCCCTCGCCAGCAAGTGCACACCCACGTAATCCAGGTTTTCCCCTTTTAATTTTTCAAGCCCTTTACAAAAACGAATCCCTACCTTGAATATTCTGGTAACTGCTTTTTCTCCTGTCCGGAACCATTCTAATGACCTAACCCACTCGCTCTATTTAAGACACCTGTGGAGTGTCCCCGCCCATTCTAATCTCTCCTGTTACGATCCGCTCTTTCAATCCAACTGCAAGACCCATAATGCACTACATATGTTAAAATATATCCAATTTAAAATGCGTCTCAATCTCAAAACGCTCCCACTGCCAAATGTCACAATCAAGAAGTTCTTTAAGGAGTACTTTACACACAATGTGTAGTTTGAGTGTATAAACCGTATTCATCTCACTTTATGACAATGGTTCTCTTATTCTATGTTTGTTTATACCGAGTCAGGTGTCTTAAATAGAGCGAGTGGGTTAGGTCATTAGAATGGTTCCGGACAGGAGAAAAAGCAGTTACCAGAATATTCAAGGTAGGGATTCGTTTTTGTAAAAGGCTTGAAAAATTAAAAGGGGAAAACCTGGATTACGTGGGTGTGCACTTGCTGGCGAGGGAACAACGTAATGAGAGTTTAGAGGGGTTTAATGTGTCCTAGCGCAGGTACGGAAACGAGCAGGTACACTCTTAAGAATTCAGCGGGCATCACATTGATTAGGGGATTCACCTCAGTTGTATACATGTATGTTTTTAACTTCACTTATGTGTTCAAGGTGGCAAACATGATTTATGTAACAAACTTCAGCTAATGACTATGTTTTTCAATTTATAGATAACCCCTGACGAAGGGCCAAAAAAGGCCCGAAATGCATTGGGTATTGAAAGCAACATAATGAGGAATACTTATGTAAAACGCCATGCTGCAGAGTAAAGCCAACACTGGCATTTCTTCAGCATTAAGGATTGTGTTAACATAGAGGTCCACCGCGTGACTGAGAGAAAAAAGATGACTGTTTAACAACTGCTGATAAAAAAATGAAAATAAAAACTTTTTGACAAAATTGGAGCAAACGTTGCATATATATGCATGAACTACGGCTGTGCGCCTGACGTGGGGTGGAATGTCGCCCCACTTTTTCCAGTGATTACTATTTACACGTGTAACGGGCAGTCCACGATTCCGGGCTTGCACGCCAACAAAATACAAACAAACGAGCCACTAACGAAAGAATGGAGACAATCGGTGTGCACTCTGTCACCTTTTGCTTATGTGTAACTTCACCAAATGACGGCATCTATGTAACATGTGCGATATCATGAAATGCTTTAAATGTAAGGCACAGAACTATCCCTGTACCATGCAAGATCTCGTATTTTGACTGTTTTCAATATCAGGCGCTGCAAACAGGAACCTAGACTCGACACAACTGTTAGATTAATGTTTTAAAACCAATGTCATTGCGAAGCCCTGGTCTTTCCACCCCCAGAAATTTTTCATAAAACCCCTTTAACACATGGGATTACTTCCCCACACCAGATATACTTTATGGCATTTCACGTACAGCTAGTCTCTCTTCCCACAGTGAAGCAGATTTTTTCCGCAATTAAGAGATAGACTCTTTCTCTCCCGTTCAAGTTTGAGTGATGTAGCAGCCTTCAGAGTCTTGTTTCGCTCACAACGATCATCTCTCATGTCTGACAGGCATCGAGCGTCTGCACAGTGACGCCACGCTCGTGGTCCGGCGTTTTTCAATAAGTCAGCTTATTTAAACCATTTGGCTCAGAGCCTCTTTCCCTTTCCAACATAGAGAAAGACGTTTTCCACGCATCGCTTCATTACACGGAATGAGACGTTTGAAATTACGGTGAGAACCTTTATGGTATGCTGGCACAGCACTCGTGTAAACCCGAAGCTTTTTATGGTTCGATTTACTAACCGCATCTTTGTTTCCATTCCTTTTAGATCAGAAGACAGTAGAGTTGTTTCCCTCAAGTCCCAGAATTCTCCAGGTATTTTGCCACTCCCTTAGTGGTTATTTTATAATTCATCCTTGCATTGTGGCCTCAACGGTACTTTCTCCGCTTTCCCGAGTGGATGGCTTCAATTTTAATTTTAATGTGCAACCAACCTAACTATGCAGCCATAGTGGTGGTGGCTTTTAGACCCTGCTGAACAACCCGTAATTTATCTTTCCATTCAGAACCGGATTCATTCAGAGGCCCAGCGGATGCGCCGTGCAGATTTTCCGGAACATTTTCTCATACAAGTGAGTGATGGTGCACTGCTTATTTCATTCCTGATTTTTTGCATTTCCATAGGGCCTTTTCTGATTCTGCACCTTATTTCCGCAGGTGCTCTCGCTCTCGTCTTGTTTTGGAGCCTACGCACCCACACCCATCCCTCCAACATTTGTAGAGCGATTCTCCAAAGGTAAATTTTTTAGGCTCTGGCCCCCCCGTCTTTCTAATGATCGTAATGCAGAATTCAACACTAAGGCCAATTTATGTGTTATCCCTAGGGACCAGTCTCTTCCCCCTTGACCCTGTCCTGATGAAGACCCCGCTGTAAAGGATATATCAACCTACCAACCAGGGGTCGAAACGTCGACATCTTTTATTTTTAGCCAGTTTGATCAACAGCGATCCATCACTGTGTCAATGTAAAAAATCATGGCTATTTAATGTTTGATACATTGCAAATTTGTAAAAAAGTACATGTGTGTGATTTACAATTCCTACTCACCTTTCTATCCTCACTTTAAACATGTCATCCCCCTGTCTCCCTTCTCTGCTCTAGGGGCACTTTTGAAAACAATTGAATAATACTATTAACGTATATACGCCCGGTGTGATTAAATAACTCTGTGTGTCAACCAAATATGTGTTTTTGAATAATTGCCTTTGATTGATAAACTTTGTGTGTTTACTTATTGTTTACTGGGACCATTGTTCCTATGTACGGAGAACCTGAGCAGGCACAGACAAGGAGAGAAAGTTGGGCTCAAACTGACAATGAAATAACCAAGTTTGAGCGGGGACAGACAGGTTTAGAAGAACACATTCAGGCTGCAGGAGAATAAAGTGCAGTAAGTCCTGAACAGGACCAGTTAGGACAAGAAGAAAACGTTCAGGGGGAAGAAAGACAACAAGTAAATGCAGAACCTGAACAGGGTCAGATAGCAGAAGAACATGTTCAGGCAAATAAAGCAATGACAATAAAACCTGAACATGGTCAGAGAGAGAGGGGAACTGAAAACGAAGATAACCAAATTGTGCCACAAATTAATGAAAATAAAAGAGCTCTCGAAAGAGACACAGAAAGTGAAAGTGCAGTGCAATCTAAAAAGGTCAGGAAAGGTGATAACTGGCCAAGTTTTATCAAAAGGCTAAAATATTGTATAGTCACCAGAAGTGAAGAGCCAGATCAAGTAAACTACGTAACAAGTCAGTCTGGACAGACAAGTGGGACTGTAAGACGCAGAAGTCCAAGATTGAAAATCCTGAACAATAAGTTCAAAGGTCCTGAATGGACCTATGTGATTCTTGAGGATTCCGAGAATCTAGAGTTGAACGAAGAGAGTGACGAGGAAGTAAATGCAGAGCACATTGACGAAAGGGAAATGAGACCTCCTTGAGAAAATTAAAAGGCAATCATAAAGGAAAAGAAAGTAGAGAAATCTTCTTAGTCCAAAATGGCAGGAGACAGGGTTTCTGAGAGACCAAAACGAAACTGTATAAAGAGATGTTGTAGAATGTGTATATGTAGTATGTTGCTAGTGATCGTGGTATGGTTAGTATTGACAGCAGTAATTCCTTACCTCATGGTAACGGATAAGAAGAAAAACACAGACACTAATGAGAAGGTAGCTAACACGAAAAGTGACAGAGTAGAATTAGAAGCATCAGATGAGACAGAATTTCATCACACAGTAACCTACAATGAAAAATTTACTAGCTAACGTAATGGAAAGTTTCAATTCTATTAAGGACTCCGAGGCCAGGATTATGCTATCACTTTCTATGCTTTATTTGCACAGCAGCCATTTTAAAACTTAAACTTGGACCACCTTTCCCAAACACCCTCGGTGAAAGTGGTCAAACAAAACAAAGAAGGGACAACATATCCCTCAGTCCATAGGGCCGTAACACAGGCCCCTGCAGCCCCAGTGGTGCGGGGGGGCCCCAAGCTCCAGGGGGCCCCCTCAGCACTGCACTCGGGCCAGAGAGCTCCTGATTGAGCCTGGAGGGGGCCCCTCTTCGTATCGTGCAGGGAGGCCCCCTCAATTTTCGTTACGCCAGTGTCAGTCCATAGTAACCAATCACAGTCCGGGACACTCTCCTAGTCCCTCTTCACTGCTCTGTTCCTCCTCTTTCTTTGCTGGGAAGCGTCTCAACCTCGATCAAGTGTCCTGCTTTCCAGAATCCGATCCTGGAAAACAAAGAGAAAAACATCAGGTTCCAGTCTGAGAAGGAAGGCATATGCATTAAAGCGAGTACAAAGCAAGAAACTGCGAGATAAGCATCATCAATCAAATACAAGATTCTGACTTGTTCAAATTCGATCCAAAGAAGACCATGCTAAATCACAAACATCGTCCCACTAAACCAGATCAAGAAATCCAATTGATACTTACTCCCAGCGAAGGGTGGGAATCGCTGCGTCGATCTGCGGTGGGATAATCCTCGCCTCCGAGCCCTTAATAGAATTGAAACTTTCCGTTACGTTAGCTAGGACATTTTTCATTCTATGTCAGGACCGGAGGCTTCGGATTATGCTGCTTCAAAGCTTACTTACCACCAAATGGGCCATATCAATGACCAGTTTAAAATAAAACCTCTTAAAAGTTGAATCGGAGGACCAGTCAGCTGCATTCATTATGTCCTCTAAACGGGCACCCAGAGAAAAAGCTTTAGAGGCCATTGCCCCCCGTGCCGAGTGAGCCCCAAACTGCCGCAGGCTAATGCCTGCCTCCTGCATGACCCAACACACCCAACGTGCAATAGTAGGGGATGAAACCGCCTTGTGAGGTTTCTTGAGCGCAATTAAGAGCTGCCGCTCACCAGGGGGACAAAGTTCCTCGGACATCTCCTCATACGCTTGTAAGCATCGGACCACACAAAGTTTAGGAGAGTCCGGGAACGCTGGGTACTCAATAGTCCGAGTATGAGTCTTAGTCCTGCGACAGATAGTGAAAGACACTCCCGAAGGAGAAAAAATTCTGCCTGTGACATCTAGAACTCGTACGTCTGAAACTCTGCGACATGAAATCAAACAAAGAAGCTTTGCAAGCTTCGCGGATAATTCTTTATGGGAGAGAAACTCGTTGTGTTGCCATGACAGAAAAAGATTAACCACTCTAATTACATCCCAAAGTTCCGAGTATCGGGGTTCCGGAGGAAGTGATAACCGGAGGCCCCTCAAGAGCCTGCAAATAAAAGGATGCTCTCCCACTGGTTTGCCCCCCAGTGGGGAATGACCTGCAGAAATCGCCGAACAGAAGGTGTTGACCGACCGATAAGCTATGCCTTGCTGAGCGAGGTGCACCAAAAAGTTCAAGACCTCGACCACGTCTGCGACCACGGGATCACAACCCCGTCGCACACACCAACGACACCACCTTGTCCAGGCGGAGCGATAACGTTTGACCGTGCTGTCTGACCAAGCCCTGGACAGGAGGCTCTCAGCGAACTGTGAAAGGCCCGGGAGTGCCCATCGTCCCCTGTAATCCTCCACGCCATGAGGTGGAGAGAGCCCTCGAAAACCATTTGATGGTGAACACCGTTCGGATTGAGGAGAAGCTCTGGAAAGTGGGGGAGTGGGATTGGAAATCCCAAGAAAGTTCCAGAATAACCGGAAACCACACTTGAGACCTCCAAATTGGTGTAATGAGAACCATGCTGGCTCGCTGCCACCGAATCTGAGCGGAAACTCGAGTGATCATGGCGAAGGGCGGGAAAGCGTAAGCTGTTTCCTGCATCCAGTCTTGCAGGAATGCATCCGTGGCTGCCGCCAGGGGGTCCGGCCTCCAGCTGAAGAAACGAGGCAGCTGGTGGTCCAACCTGGAGGCAAAAAGATCCACAGAAAAAGGACCCCAAAAGTCCCGCACCCGACGAAACACGTCCGGATGCAGTTTCCACAGACTGGAATCCCTGAAATGACGCGAATGCCAGTCGGCCACCAAATTCTGATGACCCAAGAGATACTCTGCCGTCAATGAAATGTGATTGTCGAGGCAAAACTGCCACAAATTCGCTGCCAGGTCCGAAAGCACCTTTGAGCGAGTACCGCCCAGGTGATTTATATAACTGACCGCTGAAACGTTGTCCATCTTCAATAGGACGCAAGATTGAACTGTGTCCTTGGTCCAACAACACACAGCGAAGGCAGTTGATGTGAAGCTCCTGTTCCTGTGGGGACCACAAACCTCCTGTGGAGAAATCTCCAAGAGGGACTTTTTGACATTTATGACAAAACCCAAGCCCTCCAACAGACTCACGGCCTGTTGCAACTGATCCCGAAGAGAAAACGGGTCTTGGGCAACCAAGAGCATATCGTCCAGGTAAACGATGAGACGTGTTCCTCTCGCCCTGAGGTATCCACCACTGGTTTGAGAACCTTTGTGAAGCAATAGGGGGCGGAGGCCAGCCCGAAGAGAGGTGTAGTGAAGATAAACTTGACCCTTCAAAAGGAATTGAATAAACTTCCTGTGAGGCGGAAAAATAGGGATGGCCAAGTAAGCATCCTTTAAATATAACCGGACCATCCAATCCGCCGGCCGGAGCACATCCCGGAGGAGGTGAATACCCTCCATTTTGAAATGACGGTAAACCAACCAAATGTTGAAATCCCGCAGGTTGAGGACCGGACGTTGTCCCCCGTCTGACTTGTCCACTACAAACATGTTGCTGACGAAACCGAGAGGATCTAAGGCTGTGCGGCAAATCGCACCTTTGTCTAAGAGAGCGGAGATTTCCGGACCTATCAGGGCCTCTTCTGACCTCGAAAAACGAATGAGATTGGGCGGGAAGCTTTGCCGAGGTTCGCCGCAGAATTCTATTCGAAACCCCTGCACCGTCCGGAGGACCCAGGCATCGGACATGATCGTCCTCCACACACCTAGAATGCGGGCCAAACGTCCTCCCAATCCCACCAGGGAAGAACACAAAACACTTACCGGTGTTATTAGCGTTGTCCCCTCTGCGGAAACCTCTGCCTCTGGAAAGTCTGCCGCGGGACGGGTAAAAATTGGAATATCATGCCTGCGTTTGGTATTGCCCTTGCCTGGAGCCTTGTCCCCTGGAGTTATTGGTGCTGGTAGCGGGGACCTGGCCGGTCGAGCGGCCCCTGTCTCGACCGGCTCCACGGAAAACCCGTGAGGGAAAGACTTTTTTAATAGACGATTGGGCCATGTCTAAGGAGGTGAATGTATTTACGAATTTTCCTAATTCTTTGATAAAGGGCTCCCCGAACAAACCCCCTTGGGCTACAGCTCCGGCCTCCGAATCTGCCAAGTCCCCTAACTTAGGGTCCACCTTAATAAGGAAAGAACGACGATGCTCTGTGGAAAGCGCGCAGTTTGCATTTCCTAAGAAGACTTTCGCCCTCTGCGGCCATATTGAAAGGGCCTCCGGCGAAATCAAGGCACCTGAAGCCTTGGCATCCTCTGCCATATCCAACACCATCATCATGGGCCCGAGGGCATCCAGGAGTTTATCATGGCATGCCCTCCAGGAACGATCTATCCCTTTCTTGGGATCTTTGATAAACTTAGCGAGAAAAGTCGCCATCCAGGGATCCAGCTCAGGGGTCTGTGCGACTTTCCTGTCAAGGGAGGGGCGGGGACACTCCGAACGAAGCCAGCTACGTGCCTCCTACCCCATAGGGGTGCGAATCCTACTGGCCACGTAAGCGGCCACCTTGGCCGAAGGCGCCCATTCAGAGGAACGAGGATGTACCACCAGTTCAGGGTCTAGCATATCAGAGCTAATGGAGGGAACCTGAGGGTCCGATGGGGGCGGTGAAGAAGCGGGCCGCCAAGGACTAGAAGGTCCCGGCTCTTCATCCCTATCCCTATTGACATCATCACCTGTGTCCGGAGCCGGGCTGGATGGATCAGTGGGTGGCACCGGCGGAGAAGGGATCACAGGAGGGCACTGCGGAGCATTGTTGGCGATGAAAGCATCTCGCAGCCTGTCAAAGGCATCCTGATTCACACCGTCCACTTTGGGGCGTTTCGCAGGTACCGGGTCGCCAGAAGGGACCGTTTGCTGACTAGAGGGTGTAGGAGGAGCCCACTGAGCACAGAACTGCTCCAAACGTCGACAAAGGCGCTCTTCCATAGGGCCCATGGCCTCTTCTACGGCGCGGTAGATATACGAATCAACCGCGTCGTAGAAATCATCATCCCACGATAGCTGATTGAGGGGATCCTCTCCCCAGTTACTGTCTCCCTGTTGGGACATGCTGAACAACCCAACTAACCACTGGATTGACGGGAAAAACAAGAAGAAACCAGTGGGAACCCCCAAACAGTCTGTCTGAAGTCAATATGCTGGGGACCAGCGAGATTCACAGGGTAGAACCCTTTATTAAATGCAAACAATGGTCAAAGACCTGAGGGACCCAATAGGCGTGAGGGAGAAGGGCACACCAACACCCTGGGACGTGTCCCTTCAAGGCCCCAATTCACCTGGAAAATGCCTGCATGCTGTAAGCACCAAATACATCCAGCGGGCGTCCAAACAAACCGAGACTCTACTGCTCGTGAACACGAGCGTCGGGCAAGCGGGAGCGAAGCGCTACAGACCCTCAAAGAGGGCGTTCGTCTCCAGGAGCGTGAGGCAGGCTGGCAACGGCGGCGGAATGCAAAGAATGCCAATCGAAAATTCCACGTGCTGCCAGCGAGAGGAGCCGTCGCGTCAGAGAGATGCAGCAGCGCTCCTAGCAGTCGGGGGCCTTGACCGCGCCTCACCGACTGTCACGCCAGCGGGACCGTGTAAGCCCGAAAACCGGACCCGCGGGCCGCTCTACCTGCCAACAAGGAGCCGAAGCTCCATCCCAGTGCCACACTCCCACACAAAACAATGCCTCAGCGGGGAGACAGCGGAAGCGTGTTGGGGTGCTCTCCAGCGAACTAATCTTTCACACAAAGCCGAGGTGAACCCTGGAACGCGCTGACGCTGAGGGCCACAACACCACGCGTGAGAAAGTAAGAACAGCCCATAAACAATAATAACGGGCACGGGATGCCAAAGTCAATCACGCGATCGCCGGTATTATCACAAAGCAATAATAACAGAGAAACGGAAAACACTTATCTCCGGCTGCTGAGCAGCAAAGAAAGAGGATGAACAGAGCTTTGAAGAGGGACTAGGAGAGGGTCCCGGACTGTGATTGGTTACTATGGACTGGGGGATATGTTGTCCCTTCTTTGTTTTGTTTGACCACTTTCACCGAGGGTGTTTGGGAAAGGTGGTCCAAGTTTGAGTTTTAAAATGGCTGTTGTGCAAATAAAGCATAGAAAGTGATAGCATAATCCGAAGCCTCCGGTCCTGACATAGAATGATACATCTTTAAATGTTTTCACTAAGTTGGTGTTTCAATATGTAGACACTATGGAGATTAGTGATTGTTATGTTTGTATGAAGTTACCTGCATCAACAGGTGAGGGTATAACTTACCATCATTTACCGTTAACATATGGCATTTCATGTAGTGTACTGACCAGTTTATTTTATAGAACAGGGAAGCTTCAATATTATTATTCAAATATAGATGTGATATTTTCAGAGGTTCCTATTCAAAAGAATATGAATCCAGTGCTTGGTAGTCAAGATGCACAGTTTAGGGGAGAATTTTTCTTAACAATGAAATCAATAGACATAACACAGGCACATAGAAGCAATCTAACATGTTTGTTACATGAAGAAGAGAAAGTGTTTTTAAATTTAGTAGAAGAAAGGAGACAGAACTTCCAAAAGAAGGCTCCTGAACATAAGGCTCATATTCCACTGTGGGCTGAGACGAAGGGTATTTATACAGCTGGCAAGACTCATGCTGCGATGGCCCTAGATTTTGTAAAGACGGGTAAGATCTGCCTCCATAGATTAAAGACTCACTATAACATTGTATTTATTGGTTCCAGTGAGTGTGAACATAATTTCTTGTGTGTGGGAATAATGCTTATTTTAGGCTCCCTGCACGGTGGTACGGGAGCTGTTACTTTGGAATCGTTTTTCCAAAGGTGTACCACGTTAAAAGAATCACTGAAAGCAATGAAAATAGTAGAGAACTAACACGTAGTAAACAAGCTAGTTTTTCAGAAATTGTAGGTGATATATTTAGTGCACTAATACCTTCAGTGGGAGTCACTATGAACTCAAGAAGAATCTTTCAATTATCTACAGTAGTTGATCGTTTATCAACAGATAATGCTGGAGGATTTTTAATGATCAATACAGAAATGGTTGCGATTAGTTCTAAGGTTTAGCAAAATTGACTTGCTCTTAACATACTATTAGCAAAAGAGGGTGGAGTCTGTAAAATGTTGAAAATGCAACATTGCTGCACTTATATTCCAGACAAAAGTACGGAGTTTGGAAGTTATATAAAGAATATTACTAAGCTTGAGAAAGAACTAAAACCACTGGAAGTTGACAGTGTATGGGAAAGATTAACAAAGAGTATTATATCAATAGGTACTTGGTTAACTAATATAAGGAAAGGAATTGTAGGTCAAATATTATTACCATTAGTAGGTATAACAATAATAGTACTGACAATAATGATATGGTGCAAATGTCGTAGAAAGAAGAGATCGTATGAAGTGAATGGAGAGGGCAAGAAAAGAAAATTTGAAGAAATTGAATTAGAAGAATTAAAAAGCGACTTTTATGAAAAGATGAAAGGGCTAAAAGAAAGGGACAAGAAAGGAAAGGACATAAATGACAAAGTAATTGAGATATGCTAAAGTTGGCATCTGATTTTATACGTAGTTTTGATGGCTCAGAAACGCCATCAGAGAGGAGATTGATGGAGCAAGGACTCGTAAAGAGACTTGCTCGGAAGCAATCCCCTCACAAATATTTACTAACTTGTACTAAACTTTGTGATGTGATAAATAACAATGCACAACATGTACATTTTAATTCAGAAGAAGCTTGCATATGTTTTCTAACTAACAAGTAACTCGAGTCTTATCCAAGATGGCTGCTAAAGCGCGGGAACTCTAATATGCGTCAACCACGTTTACGTGGTGCGACATCTTTCTTTGCTTGGAGGGAAATTTCAGCTTCTGCACAGTATGCATTAAAATGGCCGCTTTGATGCTCACATGCTAAGCCTCTGCACTGCTGAAACTAACGTGTGTTGTTTCTAAACTGCTAATGCGGGGAGACCATTTATAAGTAAATGGTTTTAGAGTAGAAGTAGGTGGTATACAGTGAAATCATTTATTTCTGAAATTAATATGTTCGTTTTTTTGGGCCTGAATGGGCAAGGGAAGCCGCTGCATCAGCTGACCTCACGCAGGCGCACTGGGAGAGAGCGTAACCCAAGAACAAACATTGAACATGTCCTGAGAATACATCAATTTGAACTGGGAACGGACGAAGAAGTTACTTAAATGTATACAATTTTAAAGATAACTGTGTGGATGCGGGTGGGAAATAAAGAAAATGAATAAAGAATGAAGGGGTGGGATCTTTAACAATGGTCTTAAGAAAATATCACTAAAGTTAATATGGTGTGAGGATCAACCCCCTTCCCCGTCCAATCAGAGTTAGTGGCCCCATTATTTTGAAACATTAATGGGAGGAACATGGTTGTAGAAAGGTATGATAGATGTAGGTTTAGTTAGTTCGTTTTTTGATTGCAGACCAAAATGCTGTCCGAAGAGGTGGTGAGGTGGGGTAGCTGATCATATGCAGAAGAAGATCGAGGAAGAATCTCGAGGAGGAATCGAGTGTCAGAGAGGGGAGCGACGCAGGCGTCGGTGCTAGAGAGCTCATCTATCCTGTCCTGAATCCTGTCTTGAACCTGTCCTGAAGCTTTGGTCGCCAATCTGTCCTAGGACCCTTCCCCCAACTCCTTGGCCAAGGGGTTTGGTTTTCACACCTTTAGGTAACTATATGACTGTGGTTTTACCTTGTACTGCCCTCTCTATCCTCTCCTTTCTGAGATACTGTCATTGTGATGCTATATTTAGATGACATAATTTTTGTAATGCACTTCCTTCGTGAAATTGTGATTGTGTACTGTACTACTTGCCTTTGACTCGCATTTATGAATTTAGATAAACATTTTAAACGTTCCGGAGTCTGTGATTATTTTCAGGTAATTAAACAAAGCTAAACCAAGATTTATTGTCATATTATCCTCAACTAGATTAACTAATAGGTCCATTGACAAGTTAATACTCTCTGATCAGTGAATAGGTTGGGTATTTAGAACAAATAACTGGATCTGGATAAAGAGTACAAACTGACACCCCCAGCGGTGTTTACTAGCTAGTGTGAATGTATGGGCTCAGGTGAGTATATGGTGTGGGAGTACTTGTTGCTGGTAACCAGCTGGATCACCAGTAACTGGAAAGGATGGAGGAAAAGCCTGACAAATGCAACTTTTTCATTTAAGGAAGTCATGTTATTTTATGTATTAGGTTTTCATATGTAATATTTTGTCTCAACAGGTTATTTCTCATTCTCTGCTACATGCAAATGGCTCTTGAGCAATTACTATAAGCCCTTGAAGGGAAAGAGAGAGATATTAATGACTTGCATAGAAGAGATGTTATCAGACAGACACCCACAATCTGGCAGAAGACACTGTACCGAGTTCGGTGAGGGAGGGTTAAGGCATAGGAAGAGGGTGGTCTAACATAAATTTAATGAAACCGGAGAACATTAATGATAAGATTTTTTGAGCCTATCAGAGCTCTGAATGGGTGCAATTATAGAAAGAAACGCGGGCCTGTGTAGTGAAAGGCTTGTTTATTTGTGTGCCTTTTCCATCTAAATATGGTGTTAAAAATATGAAGCTAGAAAAACAGTAATATCAAATGTTACCAGAAGAATTTATCATTGATAGAATATGCAGTATTTACTGATTACCATTAGGCACTCTTTAGCCTGAAGTGTGGAGAGAAGTCAGACAAGAGAGAGCGAGGCAAGTTTTTGTGCCTATTCAAACTGATTCGAGATTGTGGAATCTACTGGTTTCTGAACAGAGAAGTTCTAGATATCGAGTATGGCACAATATTGACAGCTTTAACTTCAATCTATGCCTGAACGCTGAAACCCTTGACGCCAAAAAGGATACACATTGATAATAAGGGTGACACTGAGCAAACTGCTAGTGAGATTACAAAAGGTCTCAATGTTGAAGTTCTCAGCATCAACCAGTAATGGAAACTGAGCCTTAGATCTAAAGGTATCCTGTAGGTACTCGAAAGCCTAGAGCTGGAGGCTTGGTATCTTTGTGCCCACTTGTTAGGTATGGAACTTCAGATAAAGACAGATAATAATTTCTAGTCTGGATTTTCCAAGCATGGCCAGCCTTGGGGCTGATGGCAATTAGCTCTCTTTCTGAAGAGGGATAGCATGGCCTTATGTCTTTCTTCCAGAGTGACCATTAGGAAGATGACATTGTGAGAGAGTTCCTAAGTCCTGTACGTTTTTACACTAAAGGATGGACACCTTGCTATTATATCGTGTTATAGGTCAGCAATAAAAAAAAATAGAGAAAATAATTATACCATCTGCTTTACCTTCACAAAAAAAGTTTTAAGAGAGGGAAGGTGGAATAAGGCTTTCAGTGAACAGTGAGAAACAACTTTTAAAAGTTAATTTCAGCAGAGAAATTCAAAAGCCAAAGGAACATGCTAAAACGTGCTAAGAGATATTTGCTGCACAGAACAGAAAGATCTACTGGCTGTGACTCCAGTGAGCTGTGGGCAATATGGACACTGTCTGCCTTGAAGTGACAGTGCAACAAACATCTCTTGTTAAGTTACTGGCTACATAGCCCCTATTTTTGCCATGCTGAGGGAAGAATGACAAATTTCCTAGCATTCGTAAAGGAAAGTTTCATTTCTATTAAGGACACGGAGGCGAAGATTATGTCACACTTTCTTAATTTTATTAAATAGCAGCCATTTTTTTAAACATTTATCAACACTTAATTTACCATAACTCATAGGGAAAAGAAGAAGGCATGCATTGACCAATCCGAGTATAGAGTGTCCATTTTGAGTCTCCATCTGCCTATGCTCGTCCTCTTTCTTCCTACAACCAAGGCAAACAATTGAAAATTTCACTCCAAACCTGCAAGAATCAATGGATCAAGATTCAATTATCAGGCTCCTATAGGCGAACCAACATCCAGTACAAATTAGCAATAATAAAGAGCATTTCAACACAATAGACTATTGTCTCCATTGAGAACTTGACTACATATCATGCATGTACTCCAATCAAAAGACACATTACTTACACCCAAATGGACAAAACCTGCATTCCCGGACGGGCAATGATTCTTCAGAGCGAGGGAGGGCTAATCCTTGCCTTTGTGTCCTTCATGGAATTTAAACATTCCTTTACGAATGCTAGGAAAGTTTTCATTCTACATCAGAACCCAGAGGTGAGGATTACGCTAGTTTAAAGCTTGTCTACCACCAGGGCCGCAATGGAGGGAACTGGAGTGAAATAGAACTTCATAAAAGGTTAAATCTGAAGACTAGTCCACCACATTTATGACATCCTCCAGGCGAATGCTTTCGACGCCATAGTCCCTCTGGTAGAAAGAGCTCTGAACACCTTACTATAGATCCCTGATTCCTGCATGGCCCATCGAATCCACCATTTAGTGATCAGGGAGGAGACTGCTTATTCGGTTTGCAAAGGACAGTAAGTAACTGTTGTTACCCATGGGGCCAAAGTTCCTCAGTCATGGTCTCATGCCATGACACAGCAAACTACCCCCAACTTTGGAGAGCCCGGGAAAGCCAGGTATGAAATGAGTCCAGAGTTACACGTCGTGTGTCGTGACACATGAAAGGAGACCCCCTGGGAAGTATATGTCCTCCTGGAAATGTTCAGGGCCCAGACATCAGAGACCCTGCAGCAAGATACTTAACATAGCAGCACAGCCAACTTTGCTGACCACAGTTTCCAAGAAAGGTACTTGTTACGTGGCCAGGAGAGGAAGAGGTGCAACGCCTTGTTAACATCCCAGAGGACCTAATATCTCGACTCTGGAGGGAGAGACAATCTGATACCCCTGAGAAGTTTTTGCAACAACGAATGTTCATCCACTTGACAGCCCTTCACATGGGCATGACCTGAGGAAATTGCAGACCAAAAGGTGTTGACCAACCTATATGCCATCCCTTCTGCCGTCAAAAAGGTCAAAGCTTTTAAGATGCGGACAACATCTCTCCCCACAGAATCCAAGTCCCATTGCTTGCACCAAATCCACCACCGAGACCAAGCTGATCTGTAGCGTTTGATTGCACCCTTCGCCCAGGCTCGGGAGAGGAGGTCCACAGCACTGTGCAAAAGCCCTGGGACTTGCCATCATAACCTGTAATCGTCCATGGCATAAGCAGGAGGGACCTGTTGCTCATCAGCGGGTGGGGATTCCCACAGGGATCTTTGGGGAGACACTGATCTATGGATGTACAGACTGGAAAATCCCAAGAAAGTTCTATCAGAAACCAAACTTGCGACTTCCATAATGGGGTCACTACTAACAAGTCTGATGGTTGGCAGTGCGTTTGCGCTGTGAGTCTTATTATCATGGCAAAGGAGGAAAAGCAAAACCCATCTTCTTGGACCAATCTTGGAGAAATGCATCATCATCGCTATTATGTCAGGATCTGATCTCCAACTGGAGTACCGGGGAAGTTAATGTTACAGACGGGACACAAGAAGGTCTACAATGAAAGGCCCCTATCTATTGAAAGGGCTTGAAATACTCCTGCATGTACTTTCCACATGCTTGTATTCTTGAGATGGTGTTACTGCCAATCCACTACACGGTTGGTGGAGCCCGTTAGATGTCCCACCACCACCGACATGTGGTAGTTGAGGCAATATTCCCAGAAACATTTTGCAATATCCAACAGAGCTCTGGAACGTGTTCCCCCTTATGTTTGATATAGCGGACTGCAGCTGTTTTGTCTATCTTCAACAGCACAGAGCACTGGGCTCATTCTCTGGTACAACACTCCTCTGAGAAGGAGCCCGCCATCAGTTTCAGGCAGTTAATATGTAGGGTTTGCTCCACAACGCAAGCCCCAGGCAGTGCCAGTGGCGTCAGACTCTATCACCAGATCCGCTGCAAACCAAAAATCGTGCACCCATTCCAGGCCTTTATGTGCATGAGCCACCACTGCAGCTCATCCTTGACCTCAAATGAGAGGGGAACATGTTGAGAGTACGGGAGACCGTTGCACAGGTGCGATGCCTGAAGGTTCAGGTGTTGCAGGGCCATGAAGTGACGGGGACAAGGAAAATGGCCTGAATGGAGGATGACATGAGGTCGACTACCATGGCAATCTGCCGGAGAGACGTAGAGGGTTTTGCCAACATACTGCGCACTTCGTGACGTATTTTGGCCATTTTTCTGGATGAAAAACTCAGTGTGGTTTCCACCAAGTTGATCACAAAGCCCAGGAAGTTCAGGGATTGGGAAGGAACAAGGGCCGACTTTTCGCAATTTATGATGAAACCGAGAGACTGAAGGAGTTCATTGCCGTCCACAGGTGCATAGTCAGAGTATGTGGGCATTGCTCCATGAGGAGCGTGTTGTCCTCAGATAATCGACCATTGGTTTGAGCACCTTGGTGAAACATCACAGAGCGGATGATAGGCCGAAGGGGAGGGAGTTAAACGCAAAGATCTGAGATACCCATTGAAATTGTAGAAACAGATAATGTGTCGGGAATATCGGTATCATCAGATATGCGTTCTTTAGGTCCAGATGTACCAGCCAATCCCTGGGCCTGAGGAGGTGTCAGAGATGAACCCCCTCCACCTTGTAATGTAGGAAAAGCAGCTATTAGTTGAATTCCCAGAGATGAATCCCCAGGTATTGTTCTCCATCGCGCTTCTCTATGGGAATAAGTTGCTTAGGAAGCCCATGGGATGGGGCGTGAACAGGGATATGGCTCCTGTGGATGGAAGTCGCTGAACCTCCACCTGAATAAGGGACGCCTCCCCCTCCGAGAAGTGGATAGGATGAGGTGGGAAGGGTTGGAACGGAGAGCCATAGAAGTCTATATGGAAACCCTGTACTGTCTGCAGAATCTAAGCATCAGAAGAAGAAGAAGTGTTCCAACCATGCATGAAACATGCCAACGGACCCCACAAACGCTTGTGAGAAATCAGATAAAGACTCATCGTATGTGTTGGTGGAGGGCCAACCTCAGGGGAAGTCTCCTCAGGATCCCCTGTGGCAGGAGTACCCCTTGGTGGGATAGAAGCCTCCGAAAAGTGCGAGGTCCTGCCACTCTGCTCTTCTGGAGGGCTGACCTCTACCGGGGGCCAGGGGGTGCAGGCTGCTGGCTGAGCACTCCATGCCATGGCTGGCGCCTGAGAAAAGCCGGGGTGTAAAAATAGGCTCGATGGACGATTGCGGTTTGTCCAGCAAATTGAAAGTTGAAACAAACCTCCCGAGCTCTTTAATAAAATGTTCACCAAAGAGCCCGCCCTGCGCCACTTGTCCTCTAACTTGGAGTCTATCTTAATCAGGAGAGCTCTGCGCCTCTCAGTAGAGATGGCGCAGTTGGTATTGCCCAAAAATATAACTGGCCCCAGCGAGAGGGTACCTCAGCGGAGATGAGCCCCCATGATGCCTCTCTGCCATGTCCAGGATTTTGGCTAATAGCCCAGTCAAGTCCAGTAGTTTATCCTGGCATGACAGCCAGGTGCAGACAAGCCCTTTTCAGGTCACGCAGATATTTGGGCAGAAACGTGGAAATTCTAGGTTCAATATCGGGTGTAGCTGCGACATTGATCCAGGGGTTTGTGTAGCCTCCCGGCCACATACGTGGCTACCTTCTCGGCCGGAGACCACTTGGCAGAGTGGGGGTGTACAAGTGCCTCAGGGTCCAGCATATCCGACTCCGCACCTCCAGGTTCGTCTGTGGACGGGTCCGTCCCAAAAAGTGAGTTAGGCGGCCTCCAGGTCAGGTCATGCTCGAACTCTTCATCCGATCCTACAGGGGATCCACCTTCTGAGGCACGGGCAGGGATAACAGGAGAGCAAAAGCAGGCTGGCATCTGTAGGTCCTCGGCAGATTCGGGTGTGGAAAGGCAGGAAATGGCCTAAGAAGAACTTTTTAAGTGTAGAAAAAGCATCCAGATCTACCCCCGGGGCAGCGCGGGTTCTCAGGGGTTGAAGGCACTGCTGTGCCATAGCCAAAAGCTTCTGCTCCATAGGCACTACAGAGTCTGAGACCGCCTTGTGTATGGTAGTGTGTGCTGCCTCGCAGAACTTTTCTGACACTGGGAAATAGGATACCTCTTCCTCCTCCTCGGTGTATGAGTCCTCATACATTTGCATTGCCACAGGTAATTAGAGGTAGGTACCCCACAAACAGAATTTATATCCAGAAGTGTATGGATAGCAAAGCTACAATCAAGTAAATAAAGAGGCAGGAGTCTCCTAGGACACCAATGCAGCATCAGTATTAAATTGGCCAAGTATCACAGCCTTGTTCAGTGTCCAGTAATCAGTGGTAGCACTGCCGTTTGATTGAAATAATACAGACCCCAGGGGCTTAAGGACTCCAGGCCTTGTGGGGCACACCCTGTTCACAATCGTAGATCGTAGAAACACTCGGCTTTGACTGAAATTTCCGATAATGTGCCTCCCAATCCACACGGGCAGGGAGAGAAGTGTCCGCGCCGGGAGACACGAGAGGCAAAGACGCGCACCCTCTAGTGGCCCAAGGAGTGCTTTAAATGGGCCGGTACTCACCGGTACTAAGTACCGGCACTTCTACATTTTCTGCCCTTGAGTACCAGAACTTCTCCGTATCCAAAGAGAGTACCGGTACTCATGGGGTAGCATGCCAGCCTCAGTGAAATTTAGCTTGTACAAAAAGAAGCGCAACAGACCTGACTTGTCAGTCCGTTTTCGTGAAGCACTCTGATAATTGAGTGCTAATCTGCCGTCAGTGTGCTAACTGCAGGGCGGCCCGTATGCATTTATTTAGAGCTGACAGGACGTTTGGGAAGGGCCCGAGTCATAATGTGATATTTGATAAGCAGGCTCTGTGGTGTCAATAGCACTGTAGGTGTGTGAGCAGGGCCTGCTAATAGGCATATTGTCACTGTGGAAATCTAAGAAAGGTTTCCTGCTGGCATAGCAGAGTATGGCTGCACTTGTTTGAAGTCAGCTTGAGGAGGAAGGTGCTGATAGTGAAACTGTAGCACAGCCGATGGGAATCGAGGTTAGTAATGTGGGCAGCAGCCAGGGATTGATCGGCAAAGCGCATGGGCCCTGCCTGAGTGTCACCTGTGGGCTGGTTTCATGGAGGACAACCACCCACAATATCCAACTCCCACTATAACCAACTGACTAGGCCACAATGGAATGTGAAGGCAGGTCGCAGCACAAAACGCTGTGCTTAGAGGTGAGAAGCCGAGACGAGTGAGAGGCCAGGTTTGTGGCTGTAGTTTTGGGCCGTCTTCACCTTAGCCCAGACCCCACAAGCAGTGCTATTCCACATTTTTTTTATGCCATTCCGCCACACTGTGCCTTATTAGATGTGGTTGGGGCGGGGCAGGTGTTCCTCTGGTCATTAGGCCATTCACAACTCGGCCCCTGTGTGACACAGGGCTCGGTAGGTGGAACAGCTAAACACTAAAGCAGTGTCTTTGCAGTACTCCTCTTCCATGCACTCCTCTCACTGAGGCCATGGCAGGCAGGGGAGAAGAGAGTGTGAGGTGGCTGAGAAGCCACACAGGGAGGCCAGGCCAGGTGTTGTGGCCCTAGGGCTGCTCGGCAGCCTAAAGGTTGTGTTTTTCCTATGCTCCCTCCCAGGCAGGAGCTTCACATTCATCTTGTGGTAGGTGGGGAGTGCAGGTACAATTCAGAGCCCTTCCTGAGAGGCCAGGTGTGTCTCTACTTTTTGGGCCGTTCCCACGTCAGCACTAAGGGGCTAGCCCAGTGCAGAAGTAATTTGTTTCAGCTGACCTCTCTGCCAGACCATCGCATTCAGGCCATGGTGGGTGTGGGAGTGTGCAAAGGCTCAGAGGCCTCGCTGGGAGGCCAAATGAGGTGTTGGCGCCATTGGGACATTTTAAGCTGGACCCCAATTTAAATTTTTCAAACGCCAACAAAAGTACTTGCCGAAAAGACCTGTGCTTTATCTGATAACAGTTTTGACTCATCATAAGTTAGCACAGAGGGTTCATGTGCTTGCTGCAAAACACAACATGCTGATCCCAGATTTGTATTTTATGTACATAGGCATGTGGGTTACTAGTTTTGCACACCAATTAAATATCAAACAAATTAAATGTGTGCCCCTGGCCGGGTCCCTTAGCACTCCCTATAGCCCCGCCCCCATCACACGCCCAAGCCCCACCCCCTAATCCACATCTTAATATGGTGAGTACCTGCACTTATTTAGTTCCATTTAAAGCACTGGGCCCAAGTACCTCTGCATGTCCGCCCCACGGCTCTGCATAGCAGAACACTGAAGAAATTCCAAAGGGGCCGTGAAGGAGTGACGAAGCGTTCCTGCAGCCGCCAGACAGCATAAAAACGCACAGCGTTCACAATGCGCACAAAATAAAACACAGTTAAGACAGTGAATAATGACAAGCAATCAATACTCATCTCTGCTGCAGCAGCGAAGAAAGAGGACGAGCGTAGGCTGGCGGAGGCTCAAGATGGGCACTATATCCTCTGATTGGTCAATGCATTTCTTCTTCTTTTCTCTACGAGTTATGGGCAATTAAGTGCTGATACATGTTTAAAAAATGGCTGCTGTTTAGTAAAATGAAGAAAGTGTGCAATAATCCTCGCCTCCGCGTCCTGACATAGAATTACAAAGTATTACAAAGGGTTCGGTTTCAAGCCAGCTGCTTAGTTAAGTGTATTTGTACCTTTAAATCAATATTTTTCTATCTAAATATAATAAGTAGAAACAGTTATCTCTTTATAAAAGTGCAATGACAGTATGAGCCACGCGCCGTGAGACATTGGTGGCTTGCCCGTTGATGGCTGTCCATTGGAAAAGCAGTGGGGATAGTGCACTCTAGTCTCCAGGTTTCTGCCTAAACATCTAAACCACAATGTGAATACCGATATACTTGATTGGATTGATCTTTGGTGTCTGTACTCACTGATTCATGACATGAAATTACTGCTGCGCTCTGATATATGAATATGCCGAGTTGTTGTTGCTATTTTTTATCACTATTTAAAAACGATAAAGAAAAAAAAAATGTGCAATGGGACACTGTATATACATGGAACAATTTGATGTTTATAAATGGTAATAATGATCCCATTGGGGAAAAGTGAACTTTCTCTCCCAAAACAACATACATATTCTTTACCTCCCCACAACACTTCTGTGCGTTTTGAATTTTTTCTTGATGAGCCACCTCCATGGTATGGATTCCTACACAGCATTCTAGGAAATGCGTTTTTTCAGATGCTTCAGGGGGCCTGCAAAGAAAGGAAAGTTCACAGTGATTCTGGGCCTTTGAGTAAATATATTGGGTGTGCCCCATGCAGCCATATAGTGATGGGCAGGCACAACCAGCATGCAGAAAAAAGCATAATACATAATGCATCGCTTGTTGCTGCTCTGTGCCTTCTTCACACGCCTTTGCTATATTCCATTCTGCCTGCTATGTCTCCACTACTCCTCCTCTTGACTGGACCATGCTCCCTAACCCACCCTGCCAGCCTTGCTTACCGTGATACAGTGAAAGGAGACAGAAGCGCAGGTACAGTGGGAACTTCCTGCAGCTCAGTGCCCTTGCTCAACTCCTTACCTGGGTCCCATTTAACTTACATCCCCTTCTCACCCTTGTGAGAGTCTAATTAAAGGGGGGGTAAAAAAGGCTCAGAAGTAGCTGGCCCAGACTGCAAAATTTCCATCAGGATGGTCTCTTTGTTCTCAACCGAAGGCAGCTGTGAATCTAAAACCTCAGCTGCCCTCTGGGACACCACTGCAAATGAGGCACTTTCTGCCATTGGCGGCCTAAGTGGCGAGTCAAACACTGCATCGGGAGAGGTGTCAAGACTGGCCTCTAGCATCATCTGTGTAGAAAGGGTGGAGAAAGCCATCCCTATCACCATCATCATCTACTTCCCAGAAAGCCACCTGCTCTGAATGAGAGCCAAAGAGATAATGTTCCCTCTGCTAGCTCATTCGTGCTAGTCGAGACATCGGGTCAGACTCAAGGTGCATGACAACCTGCTGTGCTTTTGTGAACTCGTAGCGTCACATAAGTCATGATTGAGGAAAAGTTGGTCCGGTAATCAACAACAGTATCGTAACCGGGGCTTCTTCCAGAGCAGAAGACACAGTTTCCAGTGCACACGTGAAAGAGAAAAACACAGGTCTTGAAGCCAGAGTAGAAGTCTGTAGAGGTGTCGCTAAAGGGCCTAAAGCGAATTTAAAAGGGCTAAGATGGCACAGAGCACGGATCTGCCAGCGGTACCTGACAGGCCTCTGTGGTTCAACTGGACCTGAAGGGGTGCCAGAGGGAGCAGGAGACATTGAAGACGAATAACTCACATCATTATGCCCTCATGCTTTCTCTTTGGATTCACAGTGGCGGAAAGGGGTCAAGTCCCACTTCGCTTTCTTGTCTTGTTTACCTTAGACTTCAATTTGGACTTACCAGAGGCTTCGAGCATGATATTAACCGCTTGCAGGAATGGCCCAAGTCTGCAACTTGGAGAAGAAACACGACTTACACGAAGCCCAAGACTTCTTGTGTTCTGTGACATACAGCTTCATCCCGTGGTCACAGTTCGCCTTTGAGTGCATGAGGGAACATTTATCTCACAATTTAAAATCATGGCCGGAGACACACCATGTGCAAGTCAGAGACAGACATCAATTTTCTACAGTTGTGGAATGCTTAGAAACCTGTCATTTTGAGCAGGGACATGGGTCCCTAACACATTGGATTTGCTTTGTTAGAAGTCATCATAAGCCCAACCAAATTGGAGGCAGAGCTCCAGATTTGCATCGGAAGGTGTGGGAAGAAAGGATATCAGTGTCTTGGGCGGCGCTTATATGCCGCTTTGCTCCGCACCTTCTGGGGTGCTACAGAGTCAACGCAGAGCTGCTTGATACCACCTCATAGTATGCAGGAGCAGTGCTAAACAAAAGGGTGTCGATGCAATCTGGCTACTGAGGAGTATTCTGGTGATGAATCTGAGGTTTGATGTATCCACCATAATGCAAAGATTTACTAGATGAAAAGTCAGGAATGCAACAGAAGATTCTTGGTGGAATGCAGCGATTTAGAAACCTCCGAGTCTGTCATTCGTGACCTAGCACTAGTACTGGATCTTAATGTACAGTTAAATAAAAATAGTGTTGCTTGCAATCCCAGTCTGCCCCTACCCACTATCGCAAACATATGCTCACTCATTCACCACTTGATCATTCATTCATTCACCCATTCATTTACTTATATATTAAGCCACACATCCATTTATCCATCCAAGTATGTAATGACTCAAACATCTATTCACACACTCATCAGCAGCATAGCTAGTTAGTGAGGGGCCTTGTACAAGGAATATAACGGGCTCCCTGGCCGTTATCTGAATGATAAAGTACAGCAATAATCAGGTTTCAGAGGGCCACTCAGGCCACTGGGCCTCGGCACCACCGCTGTTTCTGAAGAAATTTAAGCTATGTCCCTGATGTTCACCCTTCTCTCTATCCAGTCACTCATTAAGCTAAGCCATCCATGCACCCACTCCCCCAAAAACGTTCTTATTGGCTTTGCCAAACTTGTTTTCCATGGAATTTCCTAGTTAGTGATTGCCCTAGAACCAGTCACATGACAACACACTGATCTGTGAATGTTTCTCATTTTTAACTGATATTTCAGGTACTTGAATGTCAATGATGAAGGAACGCCATCTCATTGAAGCCTAAGTACAGAAATTCAGACTTTTCAGCAATTTCCAAATTATTGTAAAAAAAGAAATATGATCCTACTTTGTTCAGAGCATCTCCCTACTGCTAATCTTCTCCACTCACAAATGCTATCTGGCGTAATAAACATTCTTAATACCTACAGCGAGCATACATTAATGCCTTAGGTTCTGGTACTCTGGGAAGATACTGGGGGGCTGTATCTACAACAGACACAAAGCTACAGCTGTCTGCACTTCTTTGGGAAGAGATGTGTGGCCTAGTAGGTTTTTGCATCCCTCACTTCCACTCATGGGGCATACTTGTTCATGGCTCCACCAAACATAATGTGCCAGACAGTGATCACTTTTTGTCATAGCTGCATCTAAAGTTATACTTGAAGTTAAATCTCAGTGCTACTGATCCAGTCTTGGCTTGAAAGACAGCTTGAAACGTTTTAATAACTTTGAAAGATCTCCCAAAGTAGTCTTTTATAAATTGGGCAGCCCAAAGGATTTAACAGAGAGAAGGAAAACTGCAGTAGAACAGATAACATTTTGATTAGTAGATTAGTAGGTGAATTGATTTAGAGCATGATTTACATAACTGAATATGTTACAATAGAATGAAGCCATTTTTCATCATATTCATAAGAAGAGACTGCAATCCCAAAGCAATAAGTTCTGGCTATGCGTGGCCACACAAATGCTAATCTGGTTAAGTAGTAATAATGGGCATTCACCCCTTAATGGTCAAACTACTAAAAAAAAAATATGAATACAAATAAGCAAAAACAAACACAATAGGGAGTGCCGTAATTATCCAACAATATTACTATACAGAATTTTCGGTATTTTATTTTCTGATGTACCCTTGTTCAATGTTGTCAATATCAATATATTCTTCTTCAGGTTCGAAATAACAAGGGAGGCTAAGTGTGATGTTTCCAAACAATGTTTTCTTTTTATTCTTCATAATATCAACATAAAGTGGGCAATTCACTTTTTGTGCTTGGTCAATGGGATTGACCAATGGGTATCCCTTAAAACAGGTGTTCCTGTCCGGTTCAAAGTTCTCTCATAGACCGTATACGAGGCATTAACAGGAAGAGGCTATTCTCGTTAGTAACTGATTAAGGGGATAGACCAATGGGCTTGCTTTAAAACAGATGTTTCTCTCTGGTCCGACTACCATTCATGAAACAGCAGGAATTTATAAGTAGTTTCAACATGAATGGGCAATTTCATTACAAGACCGGAGGCTACATTATGCAATAACTTTTATTGCTGCCCAGACATGCAGCCCTTCAAAGTGTAACAATTACATTATCAGTAAAACATTCCAAATAACATAACAAAGCGTCATGGCAACCAACTATCTTCCTCTTTTATTTTCTTCTCTCGGACAGTTAAGTACAACTTCTTCTTATCTCCCTTAACTCTGATTCTTAGATAAGATTTATAGGCTTATTGAACTTCTAAGTGCTCTTATATGCATCAAACAATAACAACTGTTTGCTGACTTGCGTACTTTTAAAGTTTTACTACTGCCTTTCATGTGTTTTACTTCTTTTAAATTGTTTTACTGCACTAACATCTCAGTTTGACCGACATCCTAACAGGTACGTTTATTTTCTATCTTGAAGGATCACCCCTTCCAAATTACTTTTGGGTGTTTTCCTCCTATTACGAGCGCTTTATTTAAAATAACATCTTTCAAACCCAACGAATACCTCAATCCTAGAGGCCTTTAGACTAACACGCAAGCCTTCGTTAGCGTGAAGTCCTTCCGTCCCCGCCTCATCTTCCGGGTCCTTCCGGTTTCTCCATAGACCCGATTACCAATTTAAAGGTTCACGTGACTTCCAAGGCCTAAAATACAGCCTTCAAGGTCACGTTTTTGCCTCACGTCTCGAGTCTCCATGGAGACTCCGTGGAGACGCGTGACTTGCAAGGCATAAAATACAGCCTTCCAGGTTACGCTTTTGTCTCGCGCCATGCGTCTCCATGCAGAATCCATGGGGACGCGCAGTGCTGAACAATGTATGAAATCAGGTGATTTTTACTTTGCCGGCAAGATCGCATGAATAGTGTTTAGCGTATAACGTTTTAAAAGAGGTTTTTCCTAGCGTTTTTTCCAAAGGGAAATTATTAACGTTTAACGTTAGCAAGTTTTTTATTTAAAGAAGCATAAAATTCTTAGAGACACCTTTCCTGGCACTCTAGTTCCCCCCCAAAAAATAAATAAAGAGAGGGGTAATATAAACATGTCTCAAAACGATTCTCAGACTACTAATGATACCCCACTAACTGAGAATTCTCTAATGAACCTCTTTGAGAGGCAATTAAAAACATCCTTAAAGGAGGCTGTGGAGGCAGCACTCGCCAACAGAAAAAGGAACATTTATGGCGAAGACCAAGCTCTATCTTCAGAATAAGAGCAGGACACTGTTCCAAGGAAAGGCGGTAAGGCCCTTAAAAAGTGTAAACACCTTGAGCCTCACGGTAGCCTGCACGCTACTTCAAATGACAGGGTTTTAGCCATTGGTTGCCTCTGCGCTACAAAAGACCTAGGTGCCCCGAGCGGCACACAAAGAATGAGCGACCTGAATGGCGCAAAAAGCACAGGTGTCCCTCGCGGCACACAGAGATCAGGTGCACCTCGCGGCACAATAGACCTCATCGAAGATGACGATGACTACCTGTCTCCTTTTGACATCAATGATGAGGCTGATGAGTACATCCTCGAACCCCAGGAAAAATTTGAAGATGACCTCCTTGATGAGGAGCTGGGGCAATCTACCAACAACTCTAACATCATTATAGACCCATCAGGGTCCGAGATGTTTAACCCCTCCAAGATTACCCACCCTAGAGGTTCCAACTTGTGGCCCTTAGATCATGTGGCCAAATGTATTAAGGCTTGGATTAGAAAACCACTTGAAAGAGATTCTCGGAACCTCATGAGGTCTGAGTGTCCAAGACCTTTTTTAGACAACAAAGCCGGTAAGACCCCCAACCTCGACCCCGAACTACTCACCTTCCTATTTAAAACCGGGAGAGACCCTCGCAAGGGCCTGGAACACTGCCTTAAGCAGAGCCAGGATAAGCTCCTTGACACACTTGGCCTCCATTCTAGAATCCTGGATCTAGCCGAGGAATCCTCCATGAACGGTGTTCTGGTGGATACCGAACTCCTTCGTGGATGGAGCCAGCGCGCAATCTGCCTCCTCGGAAATGCCAATGCCAACCTGGCCTCCGAGAGACGTAGAGCCATCCTAATGTGCATGAATCCCAAACTGGGAAATCCAGCAAACAAAGATGACCAAGGAGACCCCAACGGCCTACTCTTTGGAGAGACCTTTATAAAATCTCTGGGTAAATACATCTCGACATTCTCCGCTTTTAACAAAGCACAATCCAACATGAGGCAAATGTTCGGAGGCAGAGTTTTTGGAAGGGCTGACAGGGGAGGACCAGCTGCCAGCCGCGGATTCAACGGGTCCTCATACCAAAACCAACCCGGTTATTCGAGATACTCCCGGGGAAACAATAACTTCTACCCCCAGAGAGACCGCAACACTCGAGTACGAGGCGAAACAATCGAGGAAGATTCCAAGGCCAAGGACAACAAGGTAAGATCCTCTCCTCCTGGTTCTTCCCTCCCAAAGGTAGGGGGAAGACTTTCCCTTTTCAGCCATAATTGGTCGTCCATAATGAACGACGCCTGGGTCCTACAGACAGTAAAAGGTTTCAAAATAGAGTTCATTACTACTTACCAGACCAAACACCCCAGGGAACTTACCCTAGACCAGGAACAATCCACCCTAGTAGACGCGGAGGTGAGCCAAATGTTAGCCAAAGGAGCGATTCTTATAGTCTCGAACATTGTTCCAGGCTTTGAGAGCACAATCTTTCTCGTAAAAAAGGAAGAGAAGGGTTGGCGTCCAGTTATAAATCTAAAGGATTTGAATTCCTTCCTTGTATACAGACACTTCAAAATAGAGGGGATACATCTTCTGAGAGATATCCTCCAAGAGAATGACTGGCTCATAAAACTAGACCTGAAGGACGCCTACATTTCAATCCCTATGGATTCAGAGTCTCAGAAACACCTACGGTTTGTATGGAGAAATATAACCTATCAATTTTGCTGTCTTCCCTTCGGCCTATTCTCAGCTCCTTGGTGTTTCACCAAGGTCCTGAGACCAGTAGTCACCTCTCTGAGGAGAAGAGGAGTTTGTCTTATTATCTACCTAGACAACATCTTACTGATGTCCCTAAGCAAGGAAGAATTACTGATTCACATGAAATGGACCGTCGATCTCCTAGAGAGTCTGGGCTTCATCATCAATGTAGAGAATCAATTATGACCCCTTCACAAAACCTAGAGTTTCTAGGTTTCCAGGTGAACACACCTCTAGCGCAGTTACAACTCCCCTCGAAGAAATTAACAAAAATAAAGAAAGAAGTTTCTTATGTCTTATTCAAAGACACAGTGAGCCTGAGGGAACTTGCAAGGGTAGTAGGCCTCTTATCTTCATCCATTCAGGCAATTTCCCCCGGGGCCCCTACACTACAGGGCCTTACAGAGACTAAAATCTACAGGACTGAAGAAAGGTCTTTGGTATTCCGACACTGTTCTCCTGTCTCTGGAAGCTCGGGTGGACCTCCTATGGTAGCGCAACAACTTATACAGCTGGAATGGGAAAGCAATATTTGGGAATACCCCAGATCACACACTGGAATCCGATGCGAGCAACCTAGGCTGGGGTGCCAGACTAGGTAAGCTAGAAACCGGGGGGAAATGGTCCCAAGACCATATAAATTGTCTGGAAATGTTAGCCAGCTTGAACGCCCTAATGAGCTTCAAGTCAATCCTGAAAGACAGTGTAGTCCTTTTCAAAATAGACAACTTCACAGCTGTGTACTATATCAACTGCTTGGGCGGAGCCAGATCAAAGCTTCTGGCAGATCTAGCCAAGAAGATTTGGTATTTCTGCTGGAATCAAAAAATTATTCTGAGAGCAGAATTTATCCCAGGTCATCTAAACACAAGAGCAGATTGGAACTCAAGGTTCCTAAGGGACTCGAGCGACTGGAAACTGAACACTTCGGTCTTCCAGAGAGTTCAAGACCTTTGGGGCCCATTTGAGATAGATCTTTTTGCCAGCAGGCTGACCTTTCAGATAGATCGCTTCTTCAGTTGGAGACCAGATCCACTAGCAACTGCAAATTGTTATGCCTTCCCTCCTTTCGCACTAATCTAGAGAGTTCTTTTGAAAGTTCGAATGGAGTGTTGCCACATTGTTCTAATTACTCCCTTTTGGAACTCTGAAATATGGTTCCCAAGCGTGATGGAATTGGCGATAGAATCTCCACGCTTTACCCCAGGGAATTTAGACCTCTTTCATGGCCCAGAGGGAGAGATACACCCTCTTCTCTTAGAAGAAACAAGCATTGGCATAGCCAATAGGTCTCGCCTTTGGGACCTTATAAGTGTTTAGCCATGCACAGTTGCATAACTAAATACTTATAAGGTCCCAAAAGCGAGACCTATTGGCTATGCCAAGCGGCCTTGCGGCCGCGAAAGTGATTGCGATCAAACATCAAAGCGGCCTTGCGGCCGCGAAAGTGAAAGTAATCGCGGTAAAACGCGGCGCGCACACCCGTGCACATGCACTGTAGCTCTAGGCTGGCCTAGTAGAACTTTTTGGAGCCCTCTCAATAAGTCTCGCCAGACCAGCGCATGCGCTGGGTCAGGCGAGACCTAAAAATGAACCTTCTTGCCTGGAAGATTTCAGGGGTTCAAGAAGATACTTGGGCCTTTTGGGAGAGGCTAAAAACCTTTTGGACGAATCTTGGGCTCCAGGAACAAGGAGAAGATACTCCGGGGCATGGAAGAAATGGTGTAGTTGGTGCCTGGAACGGAATATGGATCCCGTGGACGCACCGGTAGTTGAAGTAGCAAACTACTTAGCAGACCTTTTTAATTCAGGACTTTGCTATAGAACAGTTAATTGTTATAGATCATCTATTTCTGCAGGGCATTCCTTGTTAAATGACTTCTCTATCGGTTCTGACCCCTTAATTCGTAGAGTGATGAAAAGAATAAGACTTAAACGTCCACCTAAGGCCAAATATGATTCATTATGGAACGTGGATCTTATCTTTGAGCTTTTCTCCTCATGGCCTGATAACTCTTCCATTACAAGGAAACAACTCTCCATTAAGTTAGCTACTCTACTTTGCCTTATTTCTTTTAGAAGGGTTTCAGATGTTAATGCATTAGAAATGGGTTAGAATGGCGATGCTGGACCTGTCCAAGTTTGGAGCTCACTCTTCCCGAGGGGCTATGGCCAGCAAGGTTTTCTGGGGCGGAGGTTCATTTTCAGATATCCTTAAAGCAGCAGACTGGTCAAATGCTTCCACTTTTGTTAAATTTTACCTTAAGCCTGTTGAACATGTAAGCAATGTAGCATTGCACAGCTTTAAACTTTCATAATGTAGCCTCCGATCTTGTAATGAAATGACGATGCTCCAATTACCATACAGAGAGAATCTTGATTTCATTAAAGACAACGGAGGCTGACATTATCCCTCCCACCACTCCCTGGTGGATAACTTATTTAATGTTGTTATCATTTTATAATTATTTATCTTACGTGGACAATGTCTCTACCAATATTCTTTTCTTTTTCAGACTCTACTTCTTTGTAAAATCATAATGATGTTCATCTTGGAAGACGTTGTCTAACATTTTCGCAGCTCTAAGAGGAAGATAGTTGGTTGCCATGGCGCTTTGTTATGTTATTTGGAATGTTTTACTTATAATGTAATTGTTACACTTTGAAGGGCTGCATGTCCGGGCAGCAATAAAAGTTATTGCATAATGACAGCCTCTGTTGTCTTTAATGAAATC
Source organism: Triturus cristatus (assembly GCF_964204655.1). Taxonomy (NCBI): domain Eukaryota; kingdom Metazoa; phylum Chordata; class Amphibia; order Caudata; family Salamandridae; genus Triturus; species Triturus cristatus. The sequence goes on from NC_140591.1 coordinate 1,533,362,698, forward strand.
AAGATTCTCTCTGTAGGGTAACTGGAGAATCGTCATTCTCCTTGGTAATTGGTCAATGGGATGGGCCTATGGGTTTCCCTTAAAACATATGTTCCTCTCTAGTCCGACGATTTCTCATAGACCGTAGAAGTGGCTTTAATAGGAAGAGGCTATTCTCTTTTGCGATTGGTTCATGGGATAGACCATTGGGTTTATTTGAAAACAGGTGTTCCTCTCTGGTCCGACTATTATTCATGGAACGCAGCAGGGATTTTTACGGGGACAGTTCTTCCCTCTCTCTGATTAATTGAGAGTCTAACCAATGAGATGTATACCTATCGAAAAACATATGAATTTGGTGTTCCACTCTAGTCCGATGGTGTTTGTGGACCGTAATGCTGACATTTGATTGGCCAGTGTAATGCAACTGGACACTGATTGGTGGAACTTTTCTATATAAGCCCAGTGCCAGTCTTAAGGAAACAGTGGAAAGTGTTGGACGTTAGTAACCGCTTCGTGAGAGCAGAGCATAGTTTACAGCTAGTAACTGAAGGTGTGGGGGGTACTGCTGTCCTTTGCCTGGGTGCTTATTGCATAACTTTTTTGTCGTCATATTTGAACTCCCAAAATAGGGGGATGATGGGATCACTGCATGTTTCTCTCAGAGGGAAGAAGTACTTGTATGAATGGGTGATTTCAAGGATGAAGGGATCCATTACTTAAGTTGTAATTTATTGGGTTGGAAGGTAGAGCGGGTCTGGAGGACACATGATGGGTTAGTGTAGAATAGAAATAAAAAGAAATAATTTTGATGTAGGGGAAATTTTTGTTTCTCTATTTATATTACAGAAACCAATGGGGTGTGGATATTAAGCTGCTTTTATGCATGACCATTTGTTCTGTTCTAATGAAAACTAAGAAATACAAGTATTCGAAGTGAGTACAGAAATGTTATATTAGAATATCTCAAGAACGAAACTACATGAGGATTTTCCATTTAAGGTGGCTATGAACGTTGAGACGCTCTCAGATAGGACAAGCTGAAACATATACTAAAGGAAATTCTGAGTATAATAAGTAGGAGATTGTTATTACCACTAAAATTATACTTAATTTGTTTACTGTAGGAGATAAAGAGAAATAAAAGTGTTGGGCTGAACTGAGTCTTTTATACATCCATAATGATTTGATGTTTCTGCAAGGAAATATTTTAAGTAAATGTCTCACCATTCCTGTTTTTTTTCCTTAGCGACAAATAAGAAATATCTTCTTTTATTAGTTGTGTTGAGTTGTTGTATTGGTCTCTAAATGTTGAAATGTGTGGCACCCTGCAACAAGATAAATTATGTACGTGTATTAGGTGATGTATTGGTTTTAAATGTGTTGTGTATACACAGTGGGTTGGGTGGGAGCCATTGTTTACAGTTTTTTTTAATTATCCTCATATTATGATGTTAAGATGAAATGCTTGTTTTACATTTATTTGATATGTGTTTAAATGTATGTATTAATGTATGTATCCTTTCCAGCCCTGATGAAGTCCTCTATGAGGATAAAACACTTTGGCCGAGTCATTGATGTTTTGAAGAATTTGAAGAATAAAACCTGAAACTGAAGAAGACTATATTGATTTTGACAACATTGAACAAGTATACATCAGAAGAAAACGGAGAGAAAATTCTATATAGTAATATTGTTGGACAATTATGGCGCACCCTTTTGTGTATGTTTTTGCTTATAAGAACAGGACAGTATGGTCATCTGGTGCTAAAGATAGTGCACATTCATAAACATTTGAAAGAACAGCAGAGAAAATAAATAGCAACACCAGGAAAACTCCGAGACACTTCTTAAACAATGACATGCAACAGACAATTCTAAGTCAGGACCAGAGGTGAGGATTATGATTTCTTTCTTCCTTTTATTCTGAAGAGCAGCCTTAAAACAAACGGCATCAAAAACTGACTTTCCAAAGAAACACTGGGAAAGGAAACAACCTGGCATCATCCAATTAAATGTCTCGTATGTCGTTTATAGTCTGCCCTCCACCGTCATGGCCCCTCATTCTGCAGTACTCCAGAAGCCTGTGAGTTAAGCATGTTCCAGCTCGTTTTGTTGGTAACATTATTGTTGCAGATGCATTCATAACTGTTACTTCCTTACAAGGGCACCAATACTGCAATTACTGCGGCGGGACCGCGCTTGCCATGGTTAACTCCTTCGGCTGCCAGACGGTGCTAACGCCTCATCGTGACCCCAGAGAAATGTGTTTCTCAGATCCGTGACCTGCAAGCAGATTCTTCAATCTGAAGAATCCTCATGACTGCCGCAGAGTCTTGACCCTCGTCTACACACCTGGAGCAGTGGGGGGCTGTATTTGCACGTAAATCTGAACCTAATTATAACGTCCTTGTAACCTTTGGACTTTTCTGTGAAATATAGATATATATATATAAATATATATATATATATAAAGAGCGGACGTATTTGGTAGCCCAAAGGCTGGATTTTGGTACTGGAGGTAGCCCAGTGGGATTTAGAGAGCCTGGGGCTCCAATATGGGTCAAAGTCCTGGGACAGAAGAAGACTGCCCCTTTCTTTATATGTCGCCTGTAACATGGGCTCTGTCCCTGTAGTGCCCTGTGAAGCAGCATTGAGCACTCATTTGTTTTATACAGACCGCTGAGGATGTCAGCACTTTATGTTTATGTATTTACATATAAACACACTCACACACCCATACATCCACTCACAGACCCACACACCCAACCACTCACTACCCCATACAGCCACTCACACACCCATAAAAACACCCACTCACACATACACACACACATACCCCCAAACCCACACAGTCACTCACACAGCCATATAGACACTCACATACCCACACACAGGCAGTGATACACTTATAGAAATTGCAATAGCATGTGTTTGTATTAAATGTGTTGTTATTTTAGTATTGACTGTGTAGTATAACTGGCAGACCCCTTATTTTTCCAAGGATTCGCAACAAATCCACAGATCCATCAAATGAATTTAAAAAAAGCAAGACTTACTGCATTGCATTTATAGAAAGACTACATGAGGTACCTTACCTTAATTTTACAATTTTTTGTTTTAAAATATGTAATAAGAATGAATGTGTGAATAAATTGTATTTATGAAATTGTGAAAAAGGATATTAGTAAACTCAAACTATGGGTCAAATTGTAGTACAATTTACATTAATAAAAAACCAGTAAAATACACTGCTTTTCCGGTGGGGAGTTTTTCTCGAAAATACTAAATTATGGCTGGGACTTGTATTGTCTGCTAATAATGGAACTTGTTTTAATATGCAATCACAAGCTGTCCTTTGCATGTTTGTTTTTTTCAAATGCCAATAAATTTTATTATAAAAAAACCCAGTAAAATAGCATAACACAACAGTAGAAATTCACTGAAAAGGTTACCAGGACATTATTTGTTAGGAAATAGAATTTAAAAAACCTTAGAAATTCACACAAAAAAAAAAAAAAGGTTATAAGGACATAGTTTGGTTCAGATTTTACACATTCAAAGCCATAGAAATGCAGCAGTTATAATTATAGTTGTCTGAAGAAACTATAACTCGTGCCCTAAGGTAACTACACGCCCTTGCCATGCACTGCTAATTACATCAGTCATGACATCTTCTATGAAATCACTGCAATATTTGCAGTGAAATTATGGACGAGAAAACTCGGCATGGCAGGGGTGAGGGTTATAGTTACTTGAGATAACTATAACTGCTGTATTGGCAAGTCCATTAAGCAAGGACTGTGGAAGCACACATAAGCAACTATTGAGAAAGCGCTCAACCACCTCCAAAAAACAAATAAACAAACAATGATTGACCATCTGAATACTTTGGGCGGCTTTCCATGAGCAATGATTGAGGAAGCACACGTATAATGTATGTGTACCTTGCTCCAGGCATATTTTTAGAATTGAAACTCTACTTCCTCAAGAAATTCCCGTTAAACAATGTAGTGGCCATTTTCTGTGGTTGGCATCAAATACATTCCAAACAACCAATTTTCCTATGGGTAAAGATCACACAGCCTGAGCTACCACAAACGTAGCATTGATGTAACCGCTAATTACAGTCTGTATGGTGCATCCATTAAATCTACAGGAAAGTAAGGAGGACTCTGCAGGAACTGCACACAAGTAGGTGCTTGTTTCCACGTGTGACAGACACACCACAAAGTTGGGAACCCTGCTATGCTTTATGCAAGATATATAGGTATAATCATGCAAATACATCTACAGCTATTTTTTATTTGTGGGTGTTAGTCTCAGTGATTGGCACACCTTCATCATTGGCACTGTGTCAACAAACAAATGACTCTCTAGCTTTGCTTAGTTCAAACACAGCCAAGTGTAACAGCCATATGTTAGCTGAATAACAGAGGGTATTTGTCCGAACCTCTGTTATATTACATCATGCAGTCAGTGAGTCGTCCTCCACCTTTTCCAGGTTATCCATGGATTTCATGGCAGAAGTGGTATGATGCCGTCGAGACCTATTTATAAGCTATTGAAACATCAAGATTTAGGTCAGAATAAAGAAAATAATCTGCTATTGTATTATCTTGGATTTGAAGGTAGATCCACATTTAAGTACCTGCCTGACATTCAAATAGTTCAAGGGGAGGAGCTTGATGATTACCAGGAGGCAATAACACAACTGGTCAACATGTTTGATGTACCACTTAGCCTAGTAGTGTCAAGTCATACGTTTTTCAAAAGAAAACAAAAAGCAAGTGAAGATGATGCCACATACATATCTGTATTACGTAAATGGCAGAATGTTAATTTGAAAACTTCAGTTGACAGCTTATTCAGCCAGTTTATTTGTTACTGCATTGATAAACCCATCAAACAACAGTTGTTATCCATGGGCAATCAATCGTTGGCAGATACTATCAGAATTGCTAAAAGTATAGAGACATCTATTAAGTCAGAAAAAGAACTAGGAGGCAAAACCATAGAACAAGTAAATTTGATACCCTCCAGGGAAGAGAAAGTTAAAATGAACAAATCAATGTCTTCTAATCTCACCACAGCTAAACCTAATCAATATAATTCATTTTTTTAAACAAACTGCTAATGCTTGTTTTAGGTGTGGAAAAGCTTCTCATCAAAAAGGAGAGAAAGTGTGTCCAGCCAAACAATTTCAATGTAGATTATGTTTCCAAATGCTGCACTTTGTAAAGGTGTGCCGTAGTATGAAACGCAGAGGTACTAATTTCAAAGCTATGTGTGAGCAGTATGAAAGTAATATCAAGGTCTGATTGGTGGAGTGCAAGACATGGTGCTGGTACTGAATGATGGTGATATGAAAAGTGGTGATCCGGAACAGTGCGTTGATCCCTATGTTGATGGACAAGTTGGTGATAAGCAGGTTGGTTTATTAGTTGATTCAGGAGCTAGGGTCATCATGATTACTCAGGAACTGTTTCAACAAAATTGGGGTGATCGAAAAGTGACACCACCAGAGAGGTCACTCGTCTCTCATGAAGGGAGTAAAACTGAACTTCAAGGATTATTCGAGGAAAATATTGATGTTTAAAGGGAGACGTATTTTTGGGAAGATATATGTGGGGGTCAAAGGGTTAAATATACTGGGCTGGTTTCACTAAGGGTTGTTTGGTATGATTTTGGGACAGAAACAAATGAACAGGTAACTGTGGTAAGGGATACCAGTGGCACTGAAGATTTGTTAAACGAGTTTCCAGAGGTATTTGCAGTTGAACTTGGGAAGATAAAAGGATTCAAACACAAGATAAGAATAAAAGAGAATGCCACACCCATTAAACACAAGTTGAGAGGAGTGCCTTTCAGTGTTGGAGATGAACTGGAAGGGTTACGCATCAGTGGCATTATTGAACCTACTCAATACTCTTTGTGGCTATGGAGCTAGTAGTAGCCCAAAAAAAAACAGAGCGGAGGGAGTGTGTTGATCTTATGCCCCTCAATAAAGAAATCTGGGTGTACTCACACCCACTTCCTAAAATCAATGAAATGTTGTCAACAATATCTGAGGCAAATTCTTTTTTTTTACTAAACTTGACCTAACATCAGCTTATCTCCAAGTAGAATTAGCGCCTGAATCCTGACACTTGACAGCATTTGTGTCCCCATGGGGAACATATCAATAGTGCCGAATGCCTGGAGAAGGGAAAACATGGTGACCGGCGAATAGCGGGTTGCGGGTGAGTCCCCAGAACGTCCGTGGTTCGGATTTGAACTTTGAGGAGTGAAGGAGCCCATATTCTTCTGATTTAGCAGCTGGTACTGCCAAGAAGCATTCGAGCTTGGTAGTATATTTGTCACGTACCTTTTCGGTCGATATATGTACACGGCGAGGTGAGATGTAGCTTGGGGGGGTCTGGAGCGGTTAATCAGCGCGACGGCAAGACGGCGTTAGAGCGAGTGTGGGATAGAACGGCCCTGGAGCTCCGCAGAGGAAGGGGTGCGGCAGCAAGAATTCCCTTCCGGGGGAAAGGAGAACGTGGAGGCTGCAGTACTGAAGCGGCCAGCGGGAGCGAGTCTCCGACTCCGGCGAATGGCGGCCAGAGTCGTGTTTTCTGTTCGAGGGGAAAGAAAGGAGTGCTTTCTCAGGCTGATAACACCGGCTTAGATACTGATACTGACAAAGGAAGGAGGAAGGTGGTATGTGAGACTGTGCCTGTAAAGGGGGTTTCAAGGTACGCGCTCCGGAGCCTGGAAAAGGGGAAAAAACGTCTGGCACTGGATCCATTAACCTGGGAGTTTGTAGTGAAAGGAGAAAAGGGGGAGAAGGAGGAGAAAGACGGGGAGAGGGACGTGAGGGTCCTGATACCCTTGTTGAAACCTCCCATATTATGGTGAAGAAATTGACACCTTCCGAACCTAAGACTAAGCATACAAAGACATCATTAAAGAAACGCACTCCAGAGCTTAAGGTCAAAATCACTCCTTCCCTTAAAACTTGCTTTAAAGTCCTACCTAAAACATTAATTTTGGGGGAAAGTAGGATGGCAGATATAAATAGCTGCCAGGAAAAAGGTACTACGAAACAGACATCTACCTTGGAAAGTCATCCAGAAGGTTTGGGTGAGGTTGATTGGGGGGAAGAAATGTCTCAGAACAGATACCAAATTTTAAATACAATTACCCCCGATTTTGATTCTGACACAGGTAAACAGCAAACCTCAGCAAGTCTAGGCTCAAATTCAAAAGACCCTAGGCTCAAATTCCAAAGACCCTAAACAGAGCTTAAAGCACACCGAGAAGGATGATCTATCTGTCGGAACACTCTTAGCAGCCCTTTCAGCTGAAATTAAAAATAGATTTGAGAAACAAAAAAGGCTTGTGAAATTATGGAGAAAAAGATAGATGACCTTAGTAGCAGAACAACAACATTAGAGGGGGAGGTCAAAGAGCTCCGGGAAATTGTTCAGGCAAACTGCGTCGAAATAGATAAACTAAAAACCGCGGAAAGAGAGCACCAAGATAGAGCTAAAAGACTGGAAAACTTTCAAAGTCGGAATAATTTGAAAATCTTGAAAGTTCAGGAAGATAGAGAAGGTGAACATCAAAGCGTACGTAGTCAATTTGATCAAGGATAAGTTACAGCTGTAGGATTCAGAAGAAGAGATAGCAAAAGACGTACAGCGTGTACATAGAGACCCTTTCAGACTCAATACCAACAGGTCCAAACCCAGAAAACTTTTATTACATTTCCTAACATATTCATTGAAAGAAAAAATTCTGTCGAAAGCATTGGGGATGAAATCAATTGAGGTTGATGGTGTCAGATATGAGATTAGGGGGCATATGTATCAAAATCTCCATTTGCGATTCTCAAATAGCGATTTTTTGAGAATCGCTATTTGAGAATTGCAAAACAGGATGTATCTAAAAATTCGAACAAATTTTGCGAATTCTTAAAATTCCTTAATTGCGATTAGCAAATTGCGAATTCGCAATTAAGGAATAACTTCCCATTCATTCCAATGGGCCAGGAGGCCCATAGCAATGAATGGGAAGTCTTTCTCAAATTGCGAATCGCAATTTGCTAATCGCAAATTGAGAATAATTTCAAAGGTGCAAGGGTGTCATGATGACACCCTGATGCACCCCTGAAATTAAGCATGTGTGCGCATATGGCGCACATACATGCCCTAAGGGCATGTATGTGCGCCACACGACACTTTGAAAAATGACAAAAAGTGCATTTTTCAAAGAAATCGCAAATTACCACCAACTTGAAGTTGGTGGTAATTTGCAATTTCTTAAGGAGAAATCGCACAACTTGGGTGCGTGTTACATAGCATTTAAGGAATCGCAATTTGCGATTTCTTAAATGCTTACGCAAAATTAAGAAATCGCATAATTAGCGATTCCTTAAGATTGCGATGCTGAAATGCCTCATACATCTCATTTTGCGATTTTGTATTCGCAAACGCTGTTTTTTTGCGATTCGCAGCGTTTGCGAATACAAAATCGTTTGATACATATGCCCCTAGGTCAGATGTTTCTGCCACCACCTCTAATAGGCAATGGGAGCTCGGGCAAAGAATCGATACACTGAAGAGATTGGGTGCTTCTGTACAGCTGAGATTTCCAGCAATTTTGAAAGTGATGTGTTGAAATAATAACTCCAAACTTGTAGAAATCTTCCTTGTAGTTTAATATTAGCAGCACAGCAACCAGTAATCCAGTGGTCAGTACAGCAATCCAGATACAACTGTCCTTCAACCCCCAGACTCATCCACAAGGTTCCACATGGAACCAGAATGTTATTCATAAGATGCTCTGGTGCACATGCTCAACATGAAATAAACTAAACAAGCCTTAGCAATGCAAATACAACATATCTCCCTTTTTCAACAAAACAAGAACATAAATGATAAATATACATCAACTACAAACATTATGATAAATATGCATCAACTACAAACATTACATATCATGAAATCTTTTTGGAGGACATCTATCGCGAACTGAACTTTTTACCCTTGAAGCTACAGTATCATGAGAATGTACAATAGGAGAACCCACAAACTGTTGAGAGACATTGGAACATTTAGCCACACGTTTAACATTCCAATACCTACCATCTTGGGTCAAAACACTGTTGTCAAACACTTTCACCAACTTAATGGGCTTGCCAAAAGTATCAGAACACTTTGTGTTTAAACCAGGTTTCTTTATTCTGACCCAATCCCCACTTTTGAAATCATGAATTTTAGTTTTCCACTTATTATCATACCAAGACTTTGTCTTTGTTTGTTTCAAACACACCCTCTCTTCCACACCAATGACCATTTGGTCCGAAAACGCCTTATGATTACACTTCTCCTTAAACCACCATGGACAAATCCTAGAAGCAGGGTCTCTGCCCTTTAAAAGTCGGAAAGGACTGACTTCTGTAGTAGTATGAGGCGTGATACGATATAACCATAACTTCTCTCTCACAAAATTTTTCCAATTTCCACCAGATTTAAGCCCATCAGAAACATATCCCTTTAACACTCTGTTAAAACGCTCTACCAAACCATTCTCATGTGGTTCGTACACCGAGACAGTATAATGTTTAATATCATGAATTCTTAGGAAACTTTCCATTTCATTAGAGGTAAGTTGCACACCATTATCAGTTACCAGTGTGGCAGGACACCCTTCTCTAGAAAAAACCTCTTTAAAAAACTCCATGACCAAAGTGGTGGAAGTACCTGATGAAAACTTTACCTCCGGCCACTTGGAATGATAATCTACCAAGACAAACGCATAACGAGAGTCCTGCGGTAAGCACATGAAAGGACCAGATATGTCAAAAGCCACTTTCTTCCACGGTTCAGTAGGCCAATCTGAACTTTTTAATGGAGGTACATTGACCTTCAACATTCTTTCACTTCCCATACATACTCCACATTCCCTAATCATGCGATCGACCATGCGATCCAAACCAGGCCACCAAAAATAATTCCTAATCAATCGCTTCATTGCTGACATGCCAGGATGATTTTTGTGTGCTAAATCCAAAATAATTTTTTGCATACCACACGGGGGCACACATTTCCCATCTTTAAACATGATGCCACCTTCAAGCTCTAACACGTCAGACACATTAAACATAGGAACAATTTCTTCTTGCAAATTTTTCCTCTCCGGCCATCCTTCCAAAATATATCCTTTGACCATCTGCCACATGAGATCTTGCTTTTCACACAAAACCCAAGCCTCTTCAGAAATATCCTCAAAAGAACCTGCCACAACATCTTAAATAGTTGTGATAATCTCAGAATCATCACCCTTGCCATTGTCCTTAACCTGACAAGGCAACCTGGACATGAAGTCTGCCACAACATTTTTTTTTCCAGGAACAAATTCTGGACTGAAACAATATTCTTGCAACCTAGACGTAAGTCTAGCAATGCGAGCTGTAGAATTCCAGCCACCACCAGGCGAAAGTATGTTCACAAGGGGCTTATGATCAGTTCTTAACACAAACTTACTTCCCCAAATGTAGTTCCGGTAATGCTCAATAGCCCACACACACGCTAACAATTCTTTCTCAATTACCGCATACTTGCGTTCAGTGTCATTTAAAGTGCGGGAGGCAAAACATACATTCCATTCTTCCTTCCCACATCTTTGTGATAACACTCCTCCAATGCCATACAAACTTGCATCCACCGTTATGATACATTCTTTGTTCATGCAAAAAGGTTTGAGAGTGGGAGCCTTAAGTATTTCTGATTTGATAAGTTCAAACGTTTGTTGCTGTTCCAAACCCCAGTCGAACACTGTTTTAAGTCTCAATAATTTCCTTAGTGGTTCCATCTTAGAAGCAAAATTGTCCACAAATTTACTATAATATTCACACATACCAGTGAAGGATAGTAACTGCTCTTTTGTGGTAGGTGGAGGAGCATTAACAATACCATCCACATTGGACTTCTTGGGTACCACCCCCTCACTAGATAATGTGTGACCCAAATACTCTACCGATGATTTGAACATTTTGAATTTATTTGCCTTGAGCGTTAAACCACTGCTCTTTAATCTCTCACAAACCTCACTTAAGTGTCTGAAATGTTCATCCTCATTTTTAGAAAATACTAAAATGTCATCTTGAAAACATTTAACATATTTATCCAAGTCCCTGAAAATATTAAACATTACTTTCTGAAAAACAGATGCCGCAGAAGCCAAACCAAACGGCATTCTGGTGAACTGGTACAAGCCTTGAGGAGTAATAAAGGCCGTGAGTGATTTGGAGTCTTCTGTGAGAGGAATTTGATGGTAAGCAGACCTTAGATCCAATGTTGAAAAGACTTTTGCTCCCTCCAACATAGAAACTACTTCATTTATATTAGGAAGAGGATGACAGTCTATGATAATTCCAGCATTTAATGCTCTAAGGTCAACACACATTCTCAATTTTTTATCAGGTTTCCTTACCAAAACAATGGGAGAAACCCATTCTGCTGAATCTATAGGTTCAATAATACCTTCTAGGACTAAATCATTTAGCATACCTTTCAACTCCTCTCTAATGTTAATAGGCACTCCTCTTAATCTTTGTCTCACAGGAGTAACATTCTTTTTCATTTTAATGTTGTGAGAAAAATCCTTCAACCTACCTAACGTATCTGAAAAAACATCACAAAATTTCTTTTTTAAAAGAATTTCCTTTTCTTGCTCAACAATTGTAGACACCTTATTCATATTAATATCCTCACAAAGTAACACCGGTTCAACTGAACGAGGATTTAACATGATGCCTAGTTTCCATTGGTCTCTCCATCCTAAAACATTAATACCTTTTACAGCAATGTATAATTTTATGTCAGCTTTCCTAGTCTTAAAAGAGAGATTCACATTGAAATACCCCAACATATCTATCTTTGATCCATCATAACTTCGTGCAATTATATCAGATGGTAGCATTTCATATGTCGGTAACACATTGTTAAACTTTTCTTGAAAATATTCATTCGAAATAATGGTCCATGGGGAACCAGAATCAGCCATTAAGTCCAAACAGACCCCAGATATTTCAACTATACACATAGGAGATATTTTACAGTTGTTGGCCTCATCCTCACATATGCTCGAAATATCTTCATATATTGACACAATAAAACCTTTGTTAGATTCCATGCATCCGCAAGAATTACATTTATGTAGAGTGTCATTTACTTCTAACACCGCCGATACTTTACCTTGTCCAGGACCACTATTTTTCCTTAAATCTCTACATGCTGACGCAAAATGTCCTATTCTACCACAACTTTTACATTCTTTATTAATTGCTGGACAACCTCCATAAGATGCTACGTGTAGTTTGCTACCACACCTATAACAGGCTCCTGTTCTCTCATATTTCTGAAATCTCCTTTGGTTACTATAGCTGAAATTTCGCTGAGTATTTGATCCTTGAGAATTTTGTTCACTTGTCTTAGTCCTAGCATTCGGATACCCACTTTGTTGCAGCTCTGAGCGCCTGACAACACAAACTTCATCATTTACCTCTGTCGTATTGATGGTCGTATTCTTTATTGTGAGCATCCACTTCTCTGATTGTTCTAAGGCTTTTGCTGTGGCAATAGCTTCTGCTAGCTTAGGATCACCGATCTCCCATAGTCGTTCTTGAGTTTTTTTGTTTTTGACATGCACAATGATCTGATCCCTAATCATCTCGTCACATATTGCACCGAAATTACAATGAATACTTAAGGCTCTCAACGCAGTTAAAAAATCATCAAATGATTCACTTTCTTGCTGTTTCCTGGTGTAAAATTTGTATCTGTTTAGTGCAATATTAGTGACTGGCTTAAACCTTAGTTCCATACGTAGCATCGCTTCTTTGTAGACATTAACTCCTTCGCCTTCTCCATCTAATGGTGGAAGTTGTGGTAATGCTCTAAATACCATCTGACCTTCTGAACCTAGACAATGCAAGAAAATACTTTTTTTCCTCTCTGCACCCATGCGTTCACCATCTATCGCTTTCATATAGTTAAGGAATTCTTCTTTCCATCGTGTCCAAGGTATAGGTGGATCACCTTTGTTTTGAAGAAATTTATCAGGTGGATCGAACTGCATTGTTTTTTGTATTAATAACGCACACAGATTGCTTAGTGTTATACTCGTAGATATACTGAACACAACAAAATTGACCCAAAGTAAGCTGATCAAAATTTTTGTACCCAGCTATTTAACATTTGCACACAAAAAAAAACTTGTATCTCATGAAACACTACCTCATATATATATATATATCCATCAAAAACTTTTTTTAAATATGGGTATCAGTGGTAGAAGCTTAACCTTTGAATTGTGGTGTACATAAGTCCAATTTTAAGCTTGTCTCTTGAAGAAAAAAAAAAAAAAAAATTTTTTTAAACTGACCAAAACCTCTTACTTGTAAATAATTTCTTTTTACAAAGAAACTGCTTCGCTGAAAGTTAAACTTGTTCCCGTGCTCCCGACTGATGCCCGTCTGATGTTGCCATGGGAACTGAGAAACAGGAAATGAACTCGAGCGTTACGCACGCAGTGCGTTACGAGCTCACGTAGCTGATCGACGTCACAGACTGTACTCGGGAATCCAGCCAAGAAGCTCCAGACACACGAATCCTTCTACGACGACAATGGCCACACGCGCATACCACGTCATCCAGGTATTCAAACGACAACTCAATCTGTCACTGTTAGCGAAAAAAAAAACTTAAAATGTACAAAATTACCCTTTTCTTGCTGTCTCTGTCCCCGAAACTTCAGCCTTTCAGGATACGGAGGTCCATCCGCAGCGCTAATTATACCACAGCTGCTGCCTCCGATTTGCATGCCAGTCGCACGACATTAAGAATACGCTGAAACTTACTATTTCCTTCCCAAAACCGGATAAGGTGCTAATTCCTTACGAATACACGATTCTTAATAACGATGACAGTTCTTGTAATGGGCAGATCACGGGAACATCAAATGAGTCCGTTTTAGTTTTAAATCGATAGAACACACAACACCTGTGCTGCAGGGTCCTTGGTTGGTAAGGTGTTCTATATCCCATCCAGATCGTCGCCAAATGTTGAAATAATAACTCCAAACTTGTAGAAATCTTCCTTGTAGTTTAATATTAGCAGCACAGCAACCAGTAATCCAGTGGTCAGTACAGCAATCCAGATACAACTGTCCTTCAACCCCCAGACTCATCCACAAGGTTCCACATGGAACCAGAATGTTATTCATAAGATGCTCTGGTGCACATGCTCAACATGAAATAAACTAAACAAGCCTTAGCAATGCAAATACAACATGATGGTAAATAACAAAATACACACCTTCCATTCTTGTGATAAGGTGGATGATTGTGAATGAATGAATAAGCTTTATTTCGATATAAGTATATTTTAAAAGCACATACAATTATAAAAAGTAACAATCATAAAATCACAAAATTTAAGAATAAAAAAGTAACATCACTAGAGTTCCTAGGAAAATAGAATTTAAAAACAATACATATAACGTAATAAATAGGACAATTGCATTATAAAAGATAACAGAGGACAAAATGACAGAATAATTAATCCGCATTACGTTTGGGCTGCGAGGGCTTTAGAGCTTAAAAGCCAGGCCCACCCAAGGAACTTAGAGAGTGCGCAAACATACAAAGATCTGGTATCAGATTTGAAGATGCGCAAAGCTATAGTGTAATCTCTTGTCCCAAGTTCTTTGCACAAAGGTTTAAGCCAGTATGTCCTTGGGTTTTTATGCTCTGGGCATGCAAATAAAATGTGTGCGATTGATTCAGGCCTATTCTCGCAAAGAGGACAAAAAGGTGATGTTTGTAAGGGAGGTGGATGATTGTATCAAAAGCCTACAACCTGGGGGTTAGGTTCTTTCTTTTAATAAGAGAGAGGACACCCTCGTTCCGACTTTTGGAACTACTTTTGTAATATTACCATACTACCAATGATTGGGTGTGAAAGATTTATTCCAAATCTAGGGAGATAAAACCAACTCAACAAGTGTTATCGGCAAATTCACTCATGCACAACTTTATACTTAGTTTGTACACTTTCGTTCTGGGGGGGACACCCATATGGCCTTAGGCCATGAAGAGTTTAGGGAAGGGTTTTCCAGGGGAGTGGGGAAATGGGGGAGCACGGGTTGGGGAGCAGTGGGAGAAAAAATAAAAAAGATCCTCTACAGCCTCTAAAGTTTTCTTAATGGAGATTTGGTGCTTGTTTTTTTTTTTTTAACCAACGTTTATTGATTTTAAAGGTCGTGCAAGAGGCAATACACAGCTTACTCGCCTACAACCATATAGGCCGGCAGCAGAAAACTACAGATAGCCAACGACAGATGTGTATACAGCAAAACAGGAGGGCCTTTCAGGAGCCCAAGAAGCAGGCCCATGCGCAGTCATCAAGCAGCAGAGTTCCCCGCCTTAGAGACCCCATGCCCTGTGTACGCCACCTGCTTGGTAGACATTGTTTGGACCGTTGCAACATTGCCAAGCTAGCTTGAACTCGGTGAACTTCACCCATCCCGCCCTCGAGGGCCAAAGACCCCGTATCTTAAAGATCTCAGGTATCCTACTTTCTATACAATTCCCATTAGAGCTTAGTTGTACCTGCAAGCAGTTGGCTAATGCAGTGTTCACTTCAGCCGTGGCGAGTATTGTGCCCCAACATGCAATGTCAATCCAAACGAGTAGCGCATAGGTGTACCCACGACTGTACCCCCAATCGTGATCTGCAGCAGGCACCTCATGAAAAGGCTGATATTGGCTAGATTATGTTAGGTGTAAGCCCAAGAGCATTCTCCAGTGATGTACAGGGCAGGGAGTAGGTCAGTAACCAGCAGGCAGGGCAAGACATAATAACAATAGAATATTAAACGCGTTATCCTCACTGTGCTATGGCGGCGCTAAAGCTATCCGCTACTGTTCCTGCATTAAAAATTGACAAGGATGTGACCAACCAACTGGGGAAGGGGGGGTCAGAACACGGGGAAGGAAAGGAGGGGGTACAGGGTCGAAGAATGCAGGCCTGGCGGGGAGGGAGGAGTGGGGGCCCCACTATCGCTACCCGGTGAGGGCTGTGAGTTGGAATCTTCCAGAGGCGAGGCTCTCACGTCCGGGAGGGTAGCCTTGAGGGGCGGATACTATAAACCCTCTGCAGATCCCCAGAAACCCCCTGGCTCCACTGGATCCACCACATCATCAAAAAGCTTTAAGGCCCGGAGTCGTGGCGGTTGTAGCCTAACATGTTCTAGTCGCCCCAGATGATCGACCAAAGGCTTCCAGAGCTTCTTATACTTGGTATCTCGGAGTTGCAAACGCGCCGTGAGAAACTCCATCGCCACCACATGCCACAGTCGGGAAAACCACACATTAATGGAAGGCGGATCAGGTTTCTTCCAATAGAGGGCCACTGTTTGCTTCGCGGCTCCCAGCATGTGGAGGCTAAGATGTCGATCACGGCCCGTCATAGCCCGTAAGGCGGCTGGCCTAAGGCCCAACAGAACCACAAGCGGATCCTCCGGCAGGGGATACCCTAACACCCTTTTGATATGGCTAAGGACCTCTTTCCAAAAGGTGGTCAGGAGAGGGCACGTCCACCAGATGTGTATGAAATCTCCCAGTGCTTGGGTGCAACGCCAGCATAGGGGGGATGCCTTAGGGAACATTTTTTGAAGTCTAGCGGGGGTGTAGTACCATTGTGTCATCACTTTGTAGGCCGACTCCTGTTGGGGGATGCTGCGGAGAATTTTGGGGATGTCCCCCCAGAGCCTTGACCATTGGGAAGAGGAAACACCTGAACCAGAGACGTTTTGCAATCGCAACTGGTATGGGTGGGAGTCCAGTCGCTGCGTGTGTTGGAGCACCTTATATATGCGGGAGATCAGCCCCTTGTAAGTGCCGAAAGTGCGCGCCAGCTGTTCGAACGGGGTGTAAGGTCGCGTGGCTGCCTGTGTCAGAGAAAAACCCTGTATCCAGTGGCGTAGTTGAATATACTGAAATGTGTCTCTCTCTGTCAGCCCGAATTCTCGCTGGCATTGGGCAAAGGTCTTAAGGTGGTCCCCCACGAACAGGTCTCGGATCGTCCTGCAGCCGGTTTCCGTCCAGTTCGTGAAGAAGGGTGGGCGACACGCCGGCGGGAACT
Source organism: Triturus cristatus (assembly GCF_964204655.1). Taxonomy (NCBI): domain Eukaryota; kingdom Metazoa; phylum Chordata; class Amphibia; order Caudata; family Salamandridae; genus Triturus; species Triturus cristatus. Next base: position 1,533,379,872 of record NC_140591.1, read on the forward strand.
GCGGGTTGCGAGCGATTGGGGTGTGAGGGGACGGAAAAGTAGTCAGGCCTCTACGAACCGCCACCTTGTCCCAGATCTCAAGGACCGTTTTGGTAGGGACCGCCATGTAAGCGCTGCGATGGCGTGCCTCCCGGGGCAGCCAAGCATGGTCCCATAGCGGGCGACAAGTGACTGCCCTGTCCATGTGAAACCACACCTTCTCGCTCTCCCACGCCCCCCACTCCAGCACAAAGCGGAGGTGGAACGCCCAGTAGTAATCGAGGAGGTTAGGACAGGCAAGTCCACCCCTATCCCGGGGGAGTTTCAGGATTTTATTAGAAAAGCGCGGTTTCTTCCCCCCCCATACAAATGTGACTAGTTCGCGTTGGAGCCCCTGAACTTGGTGCTCCAGAATAGGTGTCGGCAAAGTTTGGAAGAGATAGAGGATTTTCGGCAGTATCGACATTTTCACCGTGTTGAGTCGGCCAAGCCAGGAGAGTGGCAGGGCATTCCACGCGCGTAAGTCTGCCAGGACTGAGAGTTTATATTCCTGCCAGTTAGCCTGCGTCCAGGTGGCTAGATCTGGTGTCAGGTTAAGACCCAGGTACCGCACCGACGTGGTCGCCCATTGATACGGGACAGTCGCTCGGATCGCCGTAAGTTCCCCATCCGGGATCGTTAAATTAAGGGCCCAGGACTTCGCGTGGTTAATTTTAAGCCCGGATGCGCGTTCATAGGTTTGAAGCAACGAGTACACCGCCGGTAGCGAGCGTAAGGGATCGGAGAGAGTAAGAAGGAGGTCATCCGCAAAGAGAGCGATCTTATGCTCTACGCCGCGGAGAGATATACCACAGATGTCCGGGGACCGACGTATCATAATGGCAAGGGGTTCCACCACAAGGGCGAATAACAAGGGCGACAGGGGGCAGCCCTGCCGGGTGCCTCTACAGATGGGGAGAGGTTGCGTGAGCTGGCCGTTGACTCGCACCCTGGCCACCGGTGAAATATAGGGGGCCATAATACGTGCCACCATCTTAGGACCCAAACCCACTTTCCGTAGGACCGCCCGGAGGAAGTTCCAGTCCACCCGATCGAACGCTTTTTCCGCGTCCAGCGATAGTAGGCAGGCCGGTATCCCCCAGTGCTTAGCCTTCCCAACAATATGCGCAATGCGGCGCACGTTGTCCGCGCCCTGGCGCTGATGTATAAACCCCACCTGGTCAGGCTCAATGAGGTTGGGCAGGTGGGTACTCAGCCGTTTAGCAAGAATTTTAGTGTACAGTTTTAAGTCCGTATTTAACAAGGCGATAGGCCGATAGGAGGAGCAAAGGGTGTGGTCCTTCCCGGGTTTCGGGATGAGGGCTATTTCAGCCATTGCCATGTCCGCGGAAGGCCCGACAGACTCCGCGAACGAGTTGAAGAGACGCAGGAGATACGGCTGCAATTGCGGCAGAAAGGCGTGGTAGAACGACACCGGGAGCCCGTCGGGGCCCGGTGTTTTGCCGAGCGGTAGATCGTGCAGGGCACCCGCTATTTCTGCTCGGGTGATAGAGTCCTCCAGAAGCTCGGATTGGCGCTTGCTCAGTGGCTCCCAGTGACATGCGTCCATAGCCTCCGAGATCTGGTCCGCCTCGGGCGGGTCGCTAGCGTATAGAGCCGCATAGTAGTCGCGGAACGTTTGAAGCTTTGCCGGTTCCGCAATGGCCCAGGACCCGTCTGCCTTCCGCAGTTTTGCTATATGGGCTTTGGCTGCTCGCGTGCGCAAGCGCCACACCAGGACAGTACCCACCTTGTCGCCACCCTCGCAGTAGCGCTGCTTGAGCGCCGTCAGGGCGCGTTCAGCCTTGTTGGTCCTGTGTGCACGGAGCTGTCCTCGAAGGACGGCTAGGCGTCGCTTGTGCATCGCCAGCGGGCGCTCCTGGTCCATCTTTTCAAGCGTCCCAATTTCGCGCGCAAGTTTGGTCTCATAGAGCCGGGCCTCGCGCGCCCTCGCGACAGCTATGGCAGTGAGAGTTCCCCGTATCGTAGCTTTGAAGGCGTCCCAGAGGAGGGGGAGGGGAGTCCCCGGTAAGTCATTATCCTCAAAATATGCCAGGATGGCCGCCTGGATTTCTTCCCTATCTACCGGGTCCCGGAGATCATGGTCCGGGAATGTCCATCTGCTCGACCGCGGCTGGTGGGTGGAACCCTCCCGCAAAAGCAGCTCAACATGAGCGTGATCAGAGATCGAGATGTTAGAGTGGGACACCGAAATGGTGTCTTTGAGCAAAGAGTGCGACACGAGGAGAAGGTCAATGCGAGAGTAGGAGCAGTGCACATGGGAGTAAAAGGTGTAGTCCCGCAGCCCCGGGGAGTGATACCGCCAAACGTCTACCAAGTTTAAGGAGGTTAGGGAGTTTTTCACCGCCGCAGACATGGCCCCCACCCCGTGATAGGCGCCTCCACAGCGATCCAGCTCCGCATCCCACACCAAATTGAAGTCCCCTCCAACTATGAGGTCCGAATTCACTGGCTCAAGGTGGTCCCTGATTACCCGGAGTAGGAAGACATCCTGACCCTGGTTGGGGGCGTAGAGATTACATAGAGGGAGTGGACGGTTCCCTCTCCGGACCTCTATCTGCAAGAACCGACCCTCGGCATCTCGAAGGACCTTAGAGTCTCCCTGGGGTATCCCCGCCCTGCAAAGGATAGCCACCCCCACTGTCTTGGTGGCAGCCGAGGACCAGAACTGGTGGGGGAAGCGTGGGTGTGCCATCCGAGCCACATCGGACTTGAGAAGGTGTGTTTCTTGGAGGAGAATGATGTCAGGGTTCTGCAGTAACAGATAACGCCATATTTGGCGTCTCTTGTTGGGTGAGTTGAGCCCTTTCACATTAAGGGAGACAATCTTCCAGGAAGGTGTAGTAGTCATTTGTATAGGACCACTAGCGGGCCGCCTCCCATGCTACTGTGCCACCAGCCCACATGTCCCTCCCGCCAAAAAGGGACGAAAGGAAGGGAGGGAGAGGGAGAGGGAGAGGAACAGGGAAAACAACTAGAACCTTTGATCGGCCAACTGGGCCAGCAGAGCCTATTCCAGTCTAGGGAGTAGCCAGGCACCACGGCACAGGCTGTCCCGGAAATGTCACTCTCCCAGAAATAGGAGTGGGGGTTTGTCATCGCTTATCTGTAAGTCCATGATGTCGAGGGTCCGCTCCGGACCACCGCCTCAGCAGTACAGGTGTCGCGCCAAGAACTAGGCAGAAGTGCGCCCCCGAGGAGAGCATCAAGGGCGCCGAGGGAGGAAAGATCAGGGCAGCCGCAGGCAGTCCATGCCCACAGCCATCTCGGTTCCAAAGCTGCCATCAGAGAGGAGGTTCCGCAGTGAAAACGTTTATTTGGGAGCGGGCGCTTGTGATCCAGACGGCGACGGGCCGCCCTCCAGGGATTTTATGTGCTCTATGATATGTTGCTTGTCCCGGGAGGATCTGCTTCCATCCGGTGAGGAGGGATGTCTAGGGCGGCGCACCGTGGACCACTGTGGTTTCAGTGGGACTCGGAGGTTGGCAGGGCGGTGCGAGGGGCTGGCCGGCGGGGAGTCCGGGATCTGAAGCAGCTGGGCCGCCTCTCGGTAGGAGCGCAGCACACGACGCTTAGATTCCCACTGGAACATGAGGGCAAAGGGATGGGCCCATTGATACCGAATGTTGAGCTCCCTCAGCTTGTCCGTAATGGGCCGGAAGTCCCGCCGGAGTGTAGTAGGGGCCAGATCTTGAAACAGCTGAATGGGCTTGCCACCACAGGAGATTTCAGGTTTGTCCCTAGCCGCTTTGAGAATGGCTTCTTTCTCGACAAAGAAATGGACCCGTGTCAAGATGTCAGGGATAAGTCCTGGCCTTCCAGACGGTCCTGAGACCCTATGTGCACGGTCCAAGGTGGGCGGCGAAGTATCATCATCTCCTCGGATGTCATGAAGCAGGTCCGCCACGAATGACATTATATCAGCTCCTTCCGCTCCAGTTGGCACCCCCCGTATGCGTATGTTGTTCCGGCGCCCCCTATTTTCCAAATCCTCTTGCTTGATCTGAAGCTCGACATGTTGTTCTTCCAGAGTGGCGAGCCGCTGCCATAAGTGTTCTTGGTCTTCCGTACGTGCATCCAAGGTTTTCTCCAAGTCGTCGACCCGGCCACCGAGCTCCCCCACGTCTCTCAGCAGCTCCTTGACACATGCCTGGACCTCCGTGCGAAGTGACCCGATTTCTGTTTTAAGCTCCTGCATGAACAACGCCATGAAGGATTGTGTGACTGGTTCAGCAGAGGCCCCAAGGTCCAACGACGCAGCACCCGTCGATGCCGCGCTCGGCTTGTTCCACAAGTCCTTGACCGAGGTGTCTTTGGGGGCTGCGGATGGCTCTTTCCCTGGCTTCGTGCGGGTCATGCTGCAAGAGTGCCGGAGGGCAGCGTTCCGACGGGAAGGAGCAAGAACCCTGGACTCTTCGAACACCCACTCAGCGTAGAGCGCAGGCCGCTGGGCCACGTAGCCCAGGAGTGGCAGTGGGGACCCAGTCCACGAGTCGGTGACCCAGGGCGCCGCGCTCCAGAAGGCCCTCCAGATGCAGCGCTGTAGAGACGAGGCGAAGGACGGCAAGCTCCACAGCAGGGAAGGGGAAGCGGCAAGCTCCCAATCTACTGCGTTGCGCAGGGCTGTCGGACACTCAACCTGCCCCCCAAGAGTGGTCCCACCAACTCAGTCTAACAGGGAGGGGGGTGCAGTGGGGGCGCTGTAGCACTCGTCGAGTCGCCGCTCCAGTCCCGGTCCACCAGGTGGGGCCACGGTCAGTCCATCAGCAGGGCCCGGGGATCACCCCCACTCCCACAGGGCATGGGAAACGCACCCCCCAGAGGGCTCTCACCCCTAGGGAAGCCAGGGGCAGCCGACAGCCTGGATCGGGAGCCTCTCTCCTCCTGTAGGCCCAGGCACTAATCCGGGGGGGCTCCACCAGAGGCCGCCCACTAGAGATCAGGCGGGGTCCAGGCACTGGTCGGCCGATGCACTCCCTCGCTGGGCCCGCTGCCAACACCCAGTCCGCGCCCCCCGGCTGACAGGAATCCCGAGCAGCGTGGAGGCAAGCCTCTCTCCCCGCCCCTGACAGCCTGGACAGGCCCCAAGCAGATCCAGGCCACAGCGCCCCAGGTCGAGGCGTCCTCCCGTGGCCCCCAATAGGCCTCAAGCCAGGCCGCCAGTGCGGTGATGCTGCCGCCGGGTCGAGGGCCCCAGAGCAACCTCCAGGGGTGGCGCAGCAGCGCAAGGCTCCGGGATCCGCTTTGTCCCGCTCCGGCAGCCCGCTCGTCCGCCTCAGCTCCTCCTCGAGCGCCGGTAGCCGTAGGTCCCCAGGGCGCGGTGCAGCAAGCGCCACCCACCGATTCAGCGCCAATTAGGGTGCAGTTAGGCAGGGCGCCGGACAGTCACAGCATCCGCATAGGGTGGAGGGCAAGCAGACAGCAGGCAACAATTCACCAGAATCCGGGCCCACCAGGAGCGATGCTCTCCCCCAGCCGCCGTCCTCCCCAAGCCGCCTCGTGGTCCATCCTCTCCGCCAGGCCGCACACACTCCAGCACACAAAATGGCGGCGAGCGCTCCTCGGACACCGCGCTCTCAGGCGCACCAGCCAGGCGTCACCCTCGGAAGGCCAACACTCTCTGCCCTCCACGTCGGGCCGCTTCCTCCACCCAACGACTTCAACAGCCTCCGCCGGGCCCGCAGCAAGCTCACAGCGCACCCGGGAGTGTCCCGGCCTACCAGGTCCAGACGCTGAAGATCGCAGCCGCCGCTCGGGTCTCGGGATCGCCTCTCCCACAGCTCCCGCAGTCTGAGGTCCACAACTGCCGGGGCCCCCTGGCAAGGACTCCTCAGCAGCTACCAGCGCGATGTCCCCTCTGCTCCGGACCCGCCAAGCGCCGGGCGCGCAGATCGGGTGAAGAGAAAATGGCGGACAGCACGGCTGGCACCCGACTCTTCGTACGTGTGGTGCGAAACGGCCTCCGTAGCTATCACCGACCCCTTAGGCTGGTGCCCCCAGTGTTCCGCTCTCCATGGGCTGCTTCCCAGGTCCAATTGCCGCCGTCACACCGCTGTTTGTGGCGGTTGGTAGCAGCGGCGGTCCGGAGCGGCCACGACCCGCGTCCTACTCCATTCCTGGCGAGAACACGCCCCCCTGGTGCTTGTTTTTAACAATTAGTAGAGATGGGTGAGAAGAGAGAAAATATAATAAAAATACTCTCGTGGAATGTAAACGGCCTTAGGGTACGGGGAAGATGTGCAAAAATATTACAATATTTGAAAGATTGCCTGGCCCAGATTGTTATTCTGCAGGAGACACACCTGACAGATAAGGAGGGTCTGGAGCTCTTTAAGGCTAAAAAGTGGATTTCCCAAGTAGTTTGCAAATCTCCATCAGCCGTTACAAAGGAGGTGGCGATCTTAGTGAAGAGAGGGGCACATATCAGTTTGGGACCCCAGGTTTCAGGCAAAGCTGGAAGATGGCTAGTTGTTAAAGTGAATATTTTGGGTCATGGTTTTACTCTTATGGGATATTATGGCCCAAATCAAGATGATGTCTCTTCCTTAGGTGAACTGTTGGCGGAATTAGTAAACTCACATGATCCCATTACCATGGCAGGAGATTTTAACGCTGTCTTAGATCATACCTTAGATAGAACCTCGCACATTAGAGCACTTGTTATCCCAAGAATGTCAGCATTTATCAGGCAAATGATGGCCCAGTTAGGGTTGTGTGATATATGGAGGCGGAAAACAGGGTCACAAAATGGTTTTTACATTCTATAATCAAAAATACAAACATCAGTCGAGGATTGATTATTTTCTTATTGACAGCAACCTGGCAGATTGGGTTCAGCAGGTTGAACATGTGGGAGTTCATCTGTCGGATCACTCGGCAGTGGTTTTACATATGAAGATCCATGAAGGGGCCACTCAATCTAGATGGACCTCAGATCGCACGATTCTGCAGGAAGAAGGAGTCATAGAAATACTGAGTAGAGAGACAGAAGAGTTTTTTAAATTCAAATGGGGCTCAGCAGCAATTGGGACGATTTGGGATGAAGAAGCCCAGATAAGGCTGCTACAGGAAATGTTAGAAGCAAAATCTAACTTGGAAACAATTCTACATGAAAGGGTTAGGGAAAAATGGGAGGTCAGCTGTTTGGCTCATTTTGAATACAGTGAGGGATGTAGTAAGTTGTTGGCTTGGAAGGTTAAAAGAGAGCAGGTGAGAAACAGGATAGATCAGGTTAAATGCGAACACACAGGAGCCTTAATTAGTGACAATAAGGAAATCGAGCATGCTTTCCACAGCTATTATAGTTGAGTCTACCAAGAAGATTTAAAACCTACTCAAGAAGAGGTGGAAGTATGGTTGAGGCAAGGCTGTAAAAACCCCCTTACAACAGACAAGTTTAGGCAGCTGAACGGGGAGATTAGGGAGGGGGAAGTAGACCTTGCATTAAGACAGGGCAAGAGGGGTAAGGCTCCCGGACCCGATGGCTTGCCTCACGAAGTATACAAAGCATTGGCTAATGTATTAGACCCCATTTTTGTTAAAATCTTAAATAAACTGTATTTAGAATGGGCAGAATTGCCAGCCTCGTGGAATGACGCTACCATCTCCCTAATTTTGAAACCAGGCAGGTGCCCTAAAAACTGTGATTCATATCGGCCAATATCGTTGCTAAATTGCGATTATAAGATCTTTGCAAAAATATTGGCCGATAGGTTAAATGGTCCTATGGTGGAGTTGGTCCACACAGATCAAAAAGGGTTTATACGTGGTAGATCCCTGAAAGAGCTGACCTATTCATTGATAGGTTCGATAGACCTGGTGACTGCTTACGAGCTCCCACTTGCGGTGATAGCGTTGGACGCCACCAAAGCTTTTGACCGGGTGAATTGGGTCTACTTGCAAGGCGTGGCAAAGTCTTTAAATTTGGGGTCAAATTTTTGCAGAGCACTAGCGGGTTTTTACAAGGCACCAAAAGCTAGAGTCCTGATTAACGGCTCTCTGACTGATCCGGTTTTTATTAGTAGGAGAACAAGACAGGGCTGTCCCTTATCACCACTCTTATTCAATTTATAAATAGAGCCCTTAGCTAGGAAAATTAGGGAGGATGCAGGTATTATACCTTTTCAATATGAAGGCTGGAGTAAGAAACTGGGTCTATACACTGATGACATCCTCATTTACACAACCAACTTATAAAATACTTTGAGTCGTATTACAACCCTGACGGCAGATTTTGGGAAAATCTCAGGTTATGAAATTAACAGAAGCAAGACCGAGGTTATGTCATGGAACCTGGGAGTAGGAGAAGCCGCTAGTAGACGGATAATGAGATATTTAGGAGTTATGATACCACAGGACATTATTAAAACAGCTAAAGTAAACTTTGAGAAGGTTAAAAAAGATGTCACTGGGCTCCTAAAAATGCGGACGCATCTTCACCTCACCTTGTAAGGTCGTGTAAATTTAGTAAAAATTATGATCCTCCCGAAATTAACTTTTGATTCCCGATTCCCCTTCCCTTTGAAAAGGAATGGCTTAAAAAGATGCAAGGCCAAATCAGTAGTTTTATTTGGTCAAGTAAAGGACCCAGAATATTTTGGAAGAAATTGAGAAGTAGGGTGGAGAAAGGAGGTCTAGCACTACCAGACTTGTTATTTTACCCATGGGCTTTTTTATTAAAGAATGGGAAAATGCTGTTGAATATATCCACACTATCCGAGATTGGGAAATTATTGGGAGTAATGTCAAGGCAAGAGTCAGGGGGTAATTTTGGCTTCATATTTAAATACGCAGACCCCAAATACTTAAAAAAAGTCAGGTTAAAGATCTAGAGGGGGCTGGCTGAGACATGGTATAGGGTCAAAAAAGTTTTTAAAATACCATATTATAGCCTAATGGCTCCTATTTGGGATTCACCTGGCTCACCTGAGTGGACAAAAGACCTACTGGCACGACCGCTGAAAGAGGCAGGTATAACAAGATGGGTCCATATAATTCAAGACGGTCACTTGATAACCTGGGAAACATGTAAACAACTTTCGGATCATAAAGTGTCCAGATTCAAATATTTGCAATTGCAGAGTTGGTTCCAAGATCCAGGTACGATAATTGGAAAATCAAATGAACTTGAAGACAGACTATTGCATGAAGCAGTACTCAAGAAGGAGCTTGCAACAATTTATTGGCTGATGGTGGAATTGGAAGATGGTGCCTTCACTTTGCCATCGGAATTGTGGGGAAGATGCTTGCCGGAGTCATCGCTGGAACACCAATGGCAAGTATCTATGTCTATGTTGTTTAAAATAGTTAAACCTGCACACCTAGGAAGAAACCATCTTTTCTCCATCCACAGAACCTATTGGACTCCTCAGAGGTTGTAAAGGTTTGGGAGAGGAGGGGACGTAGCTTGCCCTAAATGTGGCAGTATGAAAGAGGATGATGTACATATGTTTGTGGACTGTCCAGAGATCCAGTCATTCTGGAACGGTGTGAGTAGGGCCTTGTCTAGCATGTTGAAGATCGACATTAAGGTAAGCGTCTTGCTTGTTATCTTTGGATGTGTGGATTCCTCAACAAAGATTACAAAAAAACAGACAAGGCTGATCTTCTATTCTATACTGCTGGCATGTAGAGAAATCTGTACACAGTGGGTAATGGTGGCCCCTCCCAGGTTTGACGATTGGTTTTGTTCAGTCAAATATGTTGCTAGATTGGATATGAAGGGTTTTAAAAAGCATGATTTTTGGTTTTCCATTCTGAACTGGTGTGAACAACAGATTAATGAAGTCCAATGATTATGCCTTCTCTGCCTCGTCTGGCTATCTAGTCTCCTTTCTCCCCCACCCCTATTTCAATGAGGTGGGGAGTGGAGCGATAGTAAGGGATTTTTTAAGAAGACTGAGTTTCAAACAAACGAGGGCGGTAAAAGCAAAAAACCTTTGTCTCTCTTCTTTCCCTCCTTCCAGCACATAACGTCACGTAACTCCATTCAAAGGTGCAAATGGAATGGTGTTTTTAGAGGCAAATGAGGATTAAAAAAAAAAAATAGTGCCGAATGCCATTCGATCTCGCTTCTGCGACTTCTTTGTTTCAGAGAGTGATGACCACCTTGCTTAAAGGCATTGTTAATGTTTCTATTTTCCAAGATGTTTTGTTAATACATGCACGTGAACATGACAACATTCTCAAACTAGTTCTCACAATTTTTGATCACGCTGGAGTGGTTCTTAAAAGAGAGAAATGTCATTTTTTTTTAAGACTTCAATAGAATATCTCGGGCATGTTATATCATGTGAGGGTGTTCATCCCAAAGCTAGATTGGTTGATGCAATACTCAATACCCCTCCACCTGGAGATATGATTGGTGTCAAGTCTTTCATGGGCCTATGTGAGTTCTACTCTTGATGTATTCCAGATTTTGCGGCCAGGGTCGGAATTCCATTGGGATTCTGATTGTAGAGCTGCATTCACAGCAGTTGCCAAATTTAGGAGTTCTTAAACTATATGATCACAACCTTAAATTACGTTTAACATTGAAAGCAAGCAAATTAGATGAGGGAGCTGTCCTACCACAAAAGTCTGGTGATCAAGAGTACACAATAGAGGTTGCTTCTAGAGTTCTCAGAGAAGCCAAAATCAACTATTCAGCTATAGAAAAGGAACACTTAGCCTGCTGGAGTGTCATTGAGAAGTTTAGAAGTTATCTTTGGTGCAGGCATTTGTCCTGCAAACAGATCATAAGTCCTTGCTCTCAATCTTCAGAGGTGCTAGTGTCAAATCCAGCACCCCAAGAATCGCAAGATTTGCAGCTAGGTTGCTTCAATTTAATTTTGATGTAGTTCACATATCAGGGGGAAGGAATGTGAAAGCTGATTAGCAAGATATCCTATCAAGGAATAAGTGGTAGACAGTGACGATTATGAGGATGAGTGTTGCATGATTGTCGCTGGCATTCAGTGCTCTTGCTAATCATTCACACAACGCTTATCTCCTCATGGATGATTATTCAAAGTGGCCTCACGTCAAATTTGTAAGTGAACCTAATTCCAAATCTGTGGTACTGTTTCTAAAAGATATTTTCATGTGGGAAGGGGGTTCCAGAAGTACTGATATCTGATAATGTAGTAGCGTTTTTATTGGTTGAGGTAGAGAACTTTTTAAAGGATAGTTCCATGAAACATTTGAAGAGTTCTCAATATCAACCTCAAACCAATGGTTCCGTACAACGCTTCAACTGTGTTTTGGGTTAGTGTATATGGTGGGCATTGGCAAATAAGTGTAGGAGATTGAGTGTGTATTAAAACACTAGGTTTTTTCAAGAAAGGTGACCCAAAATATTTTGATTTGGTATTAGAAGATAGGGTGTGTGGTAATGCTGCAATGGTGATGGGACGCAACTGGTGAAATGTTGCCAAGGTGTCTAAAATTCCAAGTAAGCTGAAAGAAATGTGTCTGGTTGAGGGACAAAGTAGCACCATTAATCACTATTAAATGATACTACTGCCAGAAGCACAAATTAATGAGATTACAAAGTTGGTGAAGACATCTAGATTTCTTGCAATCAGAAGGAGTCTTCTCCTGCTGATAGTCAGAGAGGCATCGGCAACCAGGGACAAAGTAGTTCTCTCCTGGAAGTACAGGTGCGCAGAACTATTAGATCCCACAAAGTACCATAGAGATTTTGCTAATTTACAGTTTGTCACAAGAGATGTAATGCTCATCATGCATTTGTTGAATTTTATGTAAGAAGAAAAACTGCAGGAATATGTAATGTTTTATGGTGGCTTACAATATATTTATATTGTCTTTTATCTTTCCCCTGCATTTATTAATTTGTGTTTTGTTTATTCTGTTCATGCCTTAATGTAATGGTGGTTGCCTAATGTTTGTTAAAAAAAACCACTCCTTTAGTATATACACCATACAGTGTCACGTCATACTGTGTATGGGTAGCATTTCTAGTTGGCGCTGTAAGGGTGTCTTTGTCAATTTTCTACTCCGGAATGAATTAAAATAAGTATTCCGTAGAATGTTGGTGACAGATGGTACTTCTCGGTTTGGGCTTTGCCTTGAGCGGTGTGGGGGTGATATATATTGCGTTATCCTTCGACAATAAACTTCACAGATCAACCTATTTTCTGCGTGGATGATGCTCATTATAGAGTTCTACAGCACTCCCCGCCAAAGCAGCAGACCGTGTCAGCTTTCTTTTTTGGCCCCTCAAGCATCTCTCATTTCATGGGCATTGACAGATTTGTTGGACAATGATGCATTATGCTTGGCAGGTAGGTATCCAAACGATTTTGTAAGCAACCTCTTCCTCACGGAAAAGAGGGACAGGGCCAGAAGTTTGTCATAAATTTGAGAGGGTTCAAAAAGTGGCTGGTATTTCACCACTTCAAGATGGAGGGCATCCATCTTCTCAGGGATCTGCTGAGGACAAACCGCTGGATAGTTTGTTTAGATCTGAAGGATGCGTATCTCACGATCCGGATCTTCCCTAGTCATCTGAGGTTCCTGCAGTTCGTATGCTACAGACAAACCTACAAAGTCATATCACTTCCTTGTAGCCCATCGTCAGCCCCTTGGTACTTCACCAAGGTACTGAGACCGGCCATGGAACATTTAAGGTCACCAGGGATTCGTCTAATTGGACGATATCCTTCTGTTGGATCAGTGCCCAAAAGATTTTTGGAATTGCTCCAATGGACGTTCACCCTCCTGGATGATTTAGGCTTGGTGATCAACGATAAAAAAAACCTGCTCACTCCGACACAACAGACAATGTTCCTAGGCTTTGTCATTGATTACAGTTAGGCAACTCTCAGCCTTCCATAAAGGAAAATAGTGAAAATCTGTCAAACTATGGAAAACACTGGCTCGCCAACTTTCTCTGAGTCAGATTGTCAGATTGGTGGGTCTCCTCTTGTCTAAGTAAACAATCTTTCTAGGTCATTCCACTACAGGGCCTTACAGCATCTGAAGGCAAACCATCTACACAGAGGTCTGACGTACACAGAAATGATAACGCTGATGGACGTTGTCAAGGAGTAGATTGAATGGTGGCTCACACATATGGAGGCGTGGAATGGCAGGGCAATCTTCGGTTTGAACCCAGATATCATTACAGAATTGTAAGTTAGCAGAACCGAACCAGCTGGGGAGCAAGATGTGGTGCATTATCAACAGGAGGAACATGGTTGGCACAAGAATGGCAACTGCCTGGAGCATCTGACGGGCTCTTTTGCCAATGAATGAAGGAGAAGGTACAGTGTAGCATCCTTCTGAAGATGGACAACCTCTCAGTGGCACGCTACATCAACCGGTTAGTGGGATCAAGACTGAAGACCCTTTCAGATCTGGTCAAGAACTTCAGGCACTTCTGCCTGGGCAACAAGATTTCATTGACGGCAGGGTATCTTCCAGGAACAGCCAACGGTGTGGTGGACTGGCACTTAACACATCTGCAGGACTTGAGTCTATGGAAACTGAACACCAGAGTGTTATAGGGGCTGGAGAACAAGTGGGTCCCAATCACGGTGAATCTGTTTGCCTCCATGTTGGATCACCAAGTGAATTGATTCTTCAGCCGGATCTCCTGGTGGTGGCAACAGACACCCTCCTTCAGGACTGGTGTTGAGATGAGGGGGAACGCATTTTACCCTTTTACGATGATCACAGAGTTATCGGCTCAGGTAAGGAGGCGAATGGCAAACCTTGATTTGGTCACTCTGATGTGGAAATCGTAAGATTGATAACTTCCCAGGAATTTTCCGATCCATCGCCCCCTGTGTCCGGAACTCCTTCTAGATCCTCTAGGGAATCTTCATCACTTGATGTTGAGCAAGGAGCTACATTGGGACCATTATACGATACAAATCTACATGGTCGAGATGGCTGGGTTTGTGTATACAGAGGGACTTACATCCCGAGAGGGCAGACCTTGTGCACATTCTAAACTTTCTGGCATCCCTGACCTCGGAGGGAATGGCTTATAGATCAGTGAAAATCTTTAGGTCTGCTATTTCTGCGGGGCATATCCCAAATGAAGGGGCCGCAGTAGGGGCGCACCCTCTTGTACACAAGTTACTCAGTGGTATAAGGCTTTCGCATCCTTCTGAACCCAGGGACTCTTCCCTCTGGGATGAAAATAGAGTACTTTCTCTATTCCTCTATTGGAGGAGTAATAAATGCCTGTACATGAAAGAGTTGTCCAGTAATTTGATCATGCTGCTTGGCTTGATCTCCTGCAGACGAGTATCGGATGTCAGAGCTTTGAATTATCCAGGTAGTATTTGTCCCGAGAGAGGGTTACTTTACATGGATTTGGAAGAACGAAACGTGATTCAAGGGTAATTTTATACCCAGCTTTTTATGATACCCCCAAGCTATGCATGGTCAGGTGTATCAAGGACTATGAGGACATGATGGAGAAGTTCTTCCCTCCCGCCGAATGACAATTACTTATTTCTATTCAAAAGCCTTTTTAGGCAGTTTCTTCTCCCACTATAGCGAGATGGGTTTGGTGGGGTCATGCAGGAAGCAGGCAATGATACCTCATGTTTTGGGGCACACTCTGCAAAGGTGCTATAACCTCAAAAGCATTTTCTCTTGGAGCGTGCCTGGTAGACATTCCCTAATGCGGCGGACTGGTCCACCGACTCCGCCTTTAAAAGCCCACCCTGAACATGGCGACATTTGTGGTAAGTGAGCTTTGAACAAGCATGAGCCTCGCCTCCGGTCCTCACATAGAATGCAAAATGTCCTAGTTATTTTAACGGAAAGTTTCAATTCTATTAAGGACTCTGAGGCGAGGATTATACCTTGTCTGGATCAACAATAAATATGAACCCCCCCTGACAATGGAAGAATTTGGCTATGTTGTTAGATGCAATTTATAGTGTAAGTACCTGGTTACTTTGTAGTTGATTACGATACTGGACTGTCATTCATACAGTGATTTCATAAGTTTTAGCGATTGACCAATTGATCTGACTGTGCAAACAAGGTGAGTTTCTGATGCATTAATGTTGTCTCTCTTTTATAAGGAATGAAACCTCCAAACGGAAATTAGAGGAATTTCTGAAACTGCTTCTGTCACAGAAAGAAAGAGAGGGACATGACGGTGGAGTATGGACTATAAACGACATACTAGACATTTGGTGGGACCATACCATGTTGTCTCCTTTCCCAGTGCTTTTTGGGAAAGTTAGTTTTTTTATGTTGTTTTATGGCTACTCTTGAGAATAAAAGGAAGAAAGAAAGCATAATTCTCGCCTCAGAGTGCTTGACAGAATTGAAACTTTCCATTACGAAAACAAGGAAATTTTACATTCTCCCACACTGGGAAAGTTTTCACAAAAAACATGATATACACTGAGACAAAATATGAAGAGGGAGTCTGATGCCGACACAGAAAAGCAAGGGCATGCCAACAATTCAACCAATGCCATATTGGATCAGTAAGATCAGCTACATCAGCCTACACAATGGTAGTGGTGGTATTAAGAGGGATTACACTTAATGGAAGGCCAACCAGCCTTTACTTACAGGAATTGGTGGAATTTTAGTTAACATTCACTACCACTTAAAAGTTCCAGCCCAGTCTGTGTGTAGCTTGCTAAGGTTGCCAAAGAATGATGAAGATAATAACCCACCTTGAAGTTATACAAGGTTTCACACCCAACATGCTCTCTTGCTATGAGACAAAGGGCCAGATGCATCAAACATTTTTCTCCTTGCAAACGGGCCAATTCTCCGAAGCGGCCCGTTTGCGATTACAAAAAATGCTTTTGCGATGAATCAAACTAAATGTTGCGATTTGGTAACCTGTTACCAAATCGAAAAATGGGTTTGTGATTTGCTATTTGGAAGGGGCGTGTTTAGGGCATCCCTGCCAAATAGCAAATCCTAACAGAATGCATCAATGTTTTGTGACCGTGAATGCGGTCGCAAAACATTTGCATATTACCACCTACTTCAAGTAGGTGGAAGGACATTCGCAATTAGGGAGGGGTCCCCAAGGGACCCCTTCCCCTTTGTGAATGTTTGTAAAAGCATTTTTAAGAGGAGGCAGTGGTCTCACGGACCACTGACTGTTCTTAAAAAATGAAAAGAAAACTCATAATTTTTCTTTTTGTACAGCATCTCGTTTTCCTTTAAGGAAAACGGGCTGCTTTACAAAAGAAATGATTGCTTTATTTAAAAGCAATCACAGACATGGTGGTCTGCTGATCTCAGCAGGCCACCATCCCTGTGAATTTTGCGATTCCAAGGGGATCACAAATTGCGACCTATCTCATTAATATTCATGAGGTAGATTATTTGCGACCCCTTAGGAAACGCAGAAAGTGTACTGCACACTTTCCTGCATGCCGTATTGCGATTTCCTTATTGCAAATCGCAAAGATTTGCAATTAAGGAATCGCAAAACATTTTTTTGATGCAGCTGGCCCTAATTCTCTTCTCCAATTATTTACGATTCTTTTGTTCTGATTTCCCTCTATTGTTATGGGTTACATCAGGGGAATCAAATCTTGACCTGCATGAGTCAAATCTACTATCAGGCTTCTTGGTAAGCGTCATGGACCAAAACCAAATTGAGTACCTGAAATGGCACAAGTAGGACACATAGTGTTAAGGAATCTGGTGCTGGACAGTGATTGTGTTAGACGTGGCACTGTAGACTTAGTTGAATAAAGGAACTCCAGAGGTAGCACGAGCAACTCTAGTTCGGGGAAGAGTACTTCACAGACACACATGGTGCAATGAGTACTTAGTTTTGCCTCACGTGTACAATGGCGCCCAGCAACGTATCATGTTGTCTAGGCTTCTCCCAGAGGATTCAGTTCATACCGGGCTTTGTTGTCCCACACCTTTGGTATTTATGACCCTTCTAGGTACGCTCTGTATGAGGTCTTCGATAATGCTCCCACTTGAAGTTTTGGCTATGTCACTTTGCAGTTCATCTTGTGATTACTTTGTAGTAGTACAGTGTGCATCTCTGAACTCTTATTTGTTTTACCAAGGATTTCAGGTTTTTTCCTTGGATTATCCAGGATTCGGCACCACATTGAGAAAGAGGAGATCAGTAAGCAGGTTTGGTATTTCCATTGTGAAATATTGTTTCCTGGGTAAAATATAGGTTATCTGATCATTAGAGGGCTAACTTGGAGAAATCTGATGCCATGTTTCTAGAGCTGATCTTCCCATTTTGACTTCCAACTCATTTCCAAGGTTTGTGTGCATCTAAACAGAGGTAGGTTGTGGAGGGAAGGATTGAGGTTCAATCAGTTCACGTCCTTTTCCAGTAATTAAGCTGACACCTTAAGCAGATTTTCAGAATAATAATGGGCTGATTTCCCATTATATCAACTGCATATAAATATATTATATTTGAATAGCCTGAATTACAGAACTGGCTCTGACTCTCATGGATCCAGTTTGAGAACCCAGGATTATATAAGCAACAAAGTTAGTTCATTATTCCTTAAGATAAATAAAATACTACTTATAAGGTTCTTTTCATCATTAGATTCACAGTTAATAAAGTTTTCAGTTCAGATGCAACTATATACATATAAGATACATACTTGATAGGACAATGTAGTATTAGGGACTATTCCTGTGAAGTTCTATAATGTGTTTCGTTATAAGCCAGAATCACAAATCCGGCTGGTGTGCTCAGTGGTCCTAAAACTTGATTATTATGGATATCAATTTTATACTCTTGAAAATTAATCCAATATCTCAAAACGTATACTTATAAAAATGACAACAATATGACTATTAGCACTCTTATTGTACTTTTTATATGCATTAATGTAAATGGTGTCTTAACACGAAGCTGAAATACCAGACCTCTAACTATGAAACCCTCACCTGTGTACTTCTATAGAGCACCTCTCCAACTCTTGAATAAATAAATAAGGCATTGTGATCAGAAGTGCTGTTATTACCTGGTTTCAGAAGGTTCTATTTGAAGACTTTCTGTGATATGTCTCAGCAAGTAGGTCTTTTCCAATAACATGTTATCTGAAATGATAAAACACAAAGTTTCAAATAAACATCTCATATTGATAAAACAAATATTACCCTCCCATCAGACTGCATGTAATAGCAATTTGTGTCAGACTGTGGGATAATAATTTGGGAAGGGAGTACCCTTACCAGCTTGTTAAACAGAATATGGCTAGGTCTCAACACAGTTCACAGTGAAACTCTCTACACCCCACTGTAGATATGGAAAACGCATCAGGCAATTCCCTTGAGAAATTAGTGTAAAGTTCAAGCAGTATCAACAATTTTAAAGTCATGAAAATGACTTGATAGCATTCTCAAACCAATTTAGATGAATTGAAGTACATTTATTAGGCAGAAGGCAGCAAAACAATCCAAGCCAGATAAGGAGAATGTGAGTTATGAATTTTTAACGTTTTTAAGTCAAAAGCACCTGGAAAAGTAAAGTGGTTGATCAGAATGAAGGACAAAGCAGATAGCTCTACTCTAAGTGCTAACCTTGGAACTTCGAATAATTTTAGTAATTTTGTCAAAACCTTCTCCAGGCACAAGACACAATGAAATGAAATGAAAAGTGGATTTATAAAGCGCAGTTGCTGCCGGAGGCGTCCAAGCGCTACTTGAAGAATACAGTGAGGGGAGCCGGCACACTTCAAGAGATTAATCTTGCAGAGTAAAGAGAAAGGTCTTTAGGTGTTTGCGAAATAAAGAAAGGTTGGAGTTGGATCTGAGTTTAGAGGGTAGGAGGTTCCACAACTTTGCGACATTGTATGAAAACATCCTGCCGCCGGCTCGCGTTCTCCTGATCCTTGGTACTGTTGCTAGAAAAGCCTGGCTAGAACGGAGGTGCTTTGTAGGATGGTAATGGGTCATAAGATTTCGGCAGATTGCCGGGCCTGTGCCCCAGAAGGCCTGATGGGCAATGCACAGTGCTTTAAAAGAGATTCTTTGGCGGACCGGGAGCCAATGCAGTCTCCTCAGTCCAGGTTACGCTGAGATTTTCCGTGGCAGTTGTAATACTGAGCGGGCGGCCCAGTTTTGCACAGTCTGCAACTTACGGAGAGTGTAGTCAGGTGCACCTAAGTATAGGGAGTTGCTGAAGTCGAGTCGAGACTGTATCAGACCCTGTACAGCGACTTGCTTGGCCTCCATGGGTAATAATGGGAGCACTTTCCTAAGCATCCTAAGTAGGCCAAAACAGGTTGCAGACAGCTTTGTGGCCTGGGTGTTGAATGTTAGGGCCTTGTCCAGCCATATACCCAAGCTTTTTATATTATCCTTGGGTACCGGCGGAGGACCAAGGCAGGGGGGCCAAAGAGAGTCAAAAGATGTAGGGGCCCCAGAAACATCAGCTCCGTTTTGTCGCCATTACGTTTGTGTGTAACACAATGTGTGTTAGACTTGACATCCTTGGAGTCGTTTCCCCAAACTTTTTGCCTTCAGGCCTCCTGTTTTCGACTGATTTTGCTGACTTTGTTTTTGCTGTCAGTAGAAATCTGTGCACTTTTTCACTGCTAACCAGTGCTAAAGTGCATGTGCTCTCTATCTAAAACATGGTAACATTGGTTTATCCACAATTGGCATATTTGGTTTACTTATAAGTCCCTAGCAAAGTGCACTACATGTTCCCAGGACCTAGAAATCAAATGCTACTAATGGGCGTGCAGCACTGATTGTGCCCCCACTTAAGTAGCACTTTAAACATGTCTCAGGCCTGCCACTGAAATGACTGTGTGTGCAGTTTTAAACTGCCATGTCGACCCGCTGAGTTAACCTACTTGCCAGGCCCAAGCCTTCCCTTTTATTACATATAAGTCACACCTTACGTAGACGGTTCCTCGCTCTGTACATCTGATATAGCACACTGCGCATAGGCGCGAGCATGTTGGGCACCTTCTCATGTATGACCTAACTGAACAAGGCCTCAGGCTGCCGCCTGTATGCGATTGAGCGGTGCGCTCGGCGTTCCCCCTCCTCTCTTGGCCGCCCCTGAACGTTCACTCATATACAGTTATCTTTGCTCATATATGGTATGAGAGGCAACGCACATGTAGGTTAGATGGGATCGTATAGTTCAGTTTAATTTACAGTCTGGTTGGTGGAAAAAATACAGAGACAAGGAAAGTCTACTGCCTTATTTGTTGGTTACAATGTTAATAGCATATAATGACATATACAAAATGTTGGTTATGTTTCCTGTCACCAGCGTGCAATGCAGCCTGGTACCCCACCAAGTGTCGAGTTAGTAGATGTCACTGTGATGTTTTGTATAATAAAGCTAGCAAAAATTGTTCTATGCATAACTTATGGAAAACCAATAAAGACAATTTTAAAAACAATTACGTAGATCCTGGACATCATAGGGGCAGGGTGCAAAGTATTTAAAAAGTAAGAAATGTACTTTTAATTTTTCATTGTCCTGGTACTGAAATACTCTTAAAATAATTTTTCACTACTGCAAGGCCTATCTCTCCCACATGGTAACACTGGGACTGCCTTAATACATTTTTAAGCATAGTTTCCAATTGGGAAGTTCTGAAAATGCCACTTTTAGAAAGTTGGCATTTTCTTATTTCAATCATTTGGTTCCTTCTGCCTTTCTCTGAAATACATGTCTGGGGAGGGTGACAGCTGGCTTTCTGCATTCCCTCTGGAACGTCACACACAAAGGAAGGGTAAGTGTGACTGAGAAGGCATCTGCATGTTTATGGGTCATCCTGAGCAGGATGGGAGGGAGGAGCTGACACTACATCTAAAAGGGTTCGGTCCTGTCCCCTCACAAGGGCTGCATACCCCCCATAATGAGTCTGGAGCCAGAGCAAGAAAGGCAGGGTCATGTGCACTTCAATGCAGCTCTTTGAAGTCTCCCTACTTAAAAGGCCAAACTGGGTGTAAGTACTGGACCTCTGACACCATGAACTCAAAACACTACTGGAACTGAGGACATTCTGCGAGGAAGGACTGCTATGCTGTAGGAGGGAGCTGCCGCTTGGCTGACCTGCTTTGCTCTGTTGGTCTGCTGCATGCCGCTTCTTGCTTGGGAGTGAGAAGGACTGGACCTGCTCTTTACATCCTAGAGCCTAAGTTTCTGCAAGAGCTTGTTTGGCTTGCCTCCTGTTTCTAAAGTCTCAGGGGTCTCAAAGACTTCACTTCTTTCTCCAACCCAGCACCTGGACTTTCCTTGCTGTAAGCCATGCTCTGCCAATAGGTGCCAATCCAGTCCAGGGCCTTGGAAGTGAGTTTGAAGTACTGAATCTGCCAAAAACATGCACATCAACATCACTGCGCTGATTGGAACTGACGCATCGCTTGCCGCAAGATCGGGATCGACACATGACTGCCACTGCGGGCTCTGGGTCCGGCGCATCGCACTCGGAAACGCTGCATCACCTCCGGAATCACCGCATGATGAACCAACACATCGCGACCACCACCACGTAGAGAAGATCGACGCATCGCCTCGAACATGGATCAACCCGGCACCTTGCCTTTAGAACTGACACACTCTGAAGTTGATGCGTCATCCAAGGAACTGCTGCATCGCCACTACTGAGTGAAACAAGCATTTGCAATGCAATAGGTCTCGCATTTATGCGAGTTTGAGCTATTGGCATTGTAAATGACAATGCCTTATATTTATGTTTTTGTTTTTAAAACGAAATAAAAGGCATTGTCATTTACAATGCCCATAGTATAAAGTCGTGTAAAAGCGAGACCTATTGCATTGCAAATGCTTGTTTAACAAGCAGGCGAACATCCCTATTGCCATATTGAAGTAGAGGCAATTTAAGGTGGGAGACCGCAAAATAAAGCAATTTTTTTGCTTCAAAAATTGAGATTCTCCAGCACTTATCGAGTCTCTTGGAATATATGCCATTGTCCCTGGTGACGGGTGGCTCGCTCCCTCCCTCGTTAGCTGAGTTCCTTTTCCGGAAGTCCTTCACTGGCTCTTGACCTCTGCCCTTACTCGAGTTGGGACTTCCTGGACCCGGAGAATGGAGACTCCGGAGGCCAGGGTGATGTCATCATGAGCACAGACATGGCGGTGCAAGGCTGCCAAAAACCTCAGGCCCGGACTTCTTGCCACAGATGAACTCTGCGCCCAGCTTTGATGCGGACTCCAAGCTGCTGTCCGCCTGCTCCCTCGTTCCCACCCAACCCTCCGCCACCCAGCCCCTGAAGGGCGTGGATCTCAACGGCGGCCTCTATAAATCACACAAAACACGGGGAATTCCATCTGAAGCTGTTCCTGCTGCTTCTCTGAAATCTGGTACACCTCGGAACACGCAGTGGGATTTGGCGTGTGCTACTGACTTACCCGGTCTACGATTGCGGTCCCTACTTGGGCAGGGTGCATACCCAATTACTGTTACCCAACTCAATAATACTCAATTTCTTATCGGGAACAGCCAAGCAAACCAGGCTGACATGATGGAGGTTTGGCATTGTCTTGTATAGATTCCTGCGATGTAAAAGCCCTGGGGTTGCTCTATCTATTATTTGCCTTTAAGGGACAATCTACCACTTCCAAATCCTACCATAGTACCTCATTTTAGTCCGTAGAAAAGATAGAAACAATTCACCTCTCAAGGGTGTCCCGTTCAATCTTCTCCCCAGAAATGGCAATTTTATGACATAAAGGAGAGTGATGCAGCATACGGGGAGAGGTACAGTAAACAGGAAGCGTTGCAGCAGAAGGGGAGCCGCAGACCAAATCCCTTTAGCACTATAAAATGGCAGGGATTTTTTGGTGGAATTTAATTCTCACCTCCTTTCTTATCATTTTGGTAGTGCCCATTTCTAGAGTTGAGAAGGAACCTCATCTGCAGCCTTGAAGAGGTAGAAGGTCGACCTTGCTCTGTAGGTCACTATGCATCTCAGGAGAGGGATGACGCTACAGTTGTTTGTACCCTTGAGGTGGCATGGATCTGTTTTTTCTGGAGTGTTGGTTAAACAACTGGAGTAGGCAGCAGTTAGTTGCATCACTCCTTTGGGTTGGATGATAAAGGTTCAGTACCTGGTGGACGATGAATGCTCAGGCACCTCTCTACCCCCACATCAAGCCTTAATTGCTGATTGGCAGAAAGGGAGAGAGGCTGACCTCCTCAAGAGGTATTCTCATGAGTTAGACATAGTATA
The DNA here is from genome assembly GCF_964204655.1 of Triturus cristatus. Taxonomy (NCBI): domain Eukaryota; kingdom Metazoa; phylum Chordata; class Amphibia; order Caudata; family Salamandridae; genus Triturus; species Triturus cristatus. The sequence goes on from NC_140591.1 coordinate 1,533,403,068, forward strand.
TTAGGAGCTATGTGGCTGTGGTTCTCAGAATAGACATGATGGATATTCCTGAGCTTGTGGTGCTCATTTAAGTCTTTCTTTTAAAAGTATCATTAAGAGGATCTTCTGGGGTTTTTGTACCCTTGGGTTAAGGTTCATTTCCATCCAAGTTTTGTTGTAGAAGGCATTGCAGTACAGTTGTGACACCTAGAGCAGCCCTAGTGTATCTACACCTAAATCCTTTCATCTAAATTGGTGTTTAGTTGAAGTCCTTCTGAACTACTGGCTTTGGGATTTTGTCCTTAGCCTTTGTTTTTCTGGGGTAGGTATTGCTCTCACTGAGCCCAACGCTTTGTTAAACCTGTGATCTTCTGCCTTGACAGAACTGTTAGCTCTGTAAGTTTTGCAGATACTAGTTGACTGCACGAGTCCCATTGATTTGCCTGATTAAAACTTTTAATTTCATAGACAATCTTAGGTGATGGCCTGGTGCAGGGCACTAAAAACCGAAATAGAAGAACCAAATGTGTCAGGGGTTCAAGAAGTGCAAACAAGGATTATTTTATTTTTGTCAGAGGTTCCTGGTTCATATCCCAGAAGAATATGTAATTATTTCTTACATGCATGCTGATTTGAAAGTCATTGAATGTTCAAGCATCAAACTTGTGATTTGCTTAGTTTGGCTGCATTAAACAAAATGATTGCTTTATTTAAAAGCGATCACTTGCATGGGGGTCTGCTGAGCCCAGCAGGCCACCATCCCAGAGAAGGCAGCAAATTCTAGTGGGTCACAAATTGCGACCTACCTCATTAATATTCATGAGATATATCTATTACCAACCCACCCGAATCACTATTTAGGGAACAGGGGGCTAGACAACCCTTTGTACATTAATTAAAGCTATTTGTTAATCAGTTTTATTACTGTTCATACATCTAGCCCCAGATCCGGCCTACATATGGTCCTAAATCCCACTGTCATCTTCCTTTCAACGTGGCATATTCTGAGATGCTTTAATTTTTTGCTACCACTGCATTGTTTCACAGCAACACAGCAGAAGTCACACAAAGCTGTTTCTCGAGACATCAACCGTTTGTGGCACTGCAGTCTTACCACACATCTGCACACTTCTGCTATACTTGAGCTGAGCTGAACTAAAACCAACAAAACACATCAGTCAGCAAATATGATACAGAAATGTTGCACAGATCTGTTATGGAGACTAGCAAAACAAGTGCAGAGGACAGAACTGCTAAAAGGAAGAACAAGACGCCTACAACTTTTGTTAATTAAGTTATTTTACAAACGTTGGGTATGTAAGACAAAATATATTTACGCTTAATTTACAAAGGTAAGTTCAAGGTTTACGTTTACCTAATGTATTGAAAGAAATTTAATTTACAAATGCATAATTTGCGTGTATTTCAAAAAGTTATAAAGACGTATGTAACTGTCAAATACCGGGGGTGCAAGGCAGGCCTTTGCAGTGCATGGGGGCCATTAACCCTTAAGGAGGTCCCCAGTCAGGGGAGCCCCATTTAGCTCAATTCCAATGATTGAGATATAACGGACTCAGGGAGCTCTCATCACATTCCGCAGTGGGGCCACATTGTTTTACGCTTTGTCACTGTCAAATACATGCCAGAGCACTCAAAGAACAAGTTACCTACCTTTAGTAACACCTTATCTGCTAGAGACTATATCTAGCCGCATATTCCTTAACTTAGAATTTCCACAGGCATCAGACTGGATCCAGAAGATTGTTCGTGAGCAATACCCCCTGCGTGCCGGTAAGTGGCATTGATCAGCTGTGCATGGCATCGTCGGCGTCATCCGAGCTGGAAGGGGTGGCTGCGGCACCTCTGTAGGTGCCACCTAGGTGCGCTGACATCAGTTACTTTTCACGACTTTCCACGCCAGAAGCACAAGGCCATGAAGAACACAGACAAGCATTTACAATGCAATGGTCTCGGCATTGGTAAAGTTAGAGCTATTGGCATTGCTCATGACATTATTTTTGTTTATGTTTTTGTTTCTAAAACATTTAAAGAAACGGCATTGTCATGAGCAAGGCCAATAGCTCTAACTTTAACAATGCCGAGACCGTTGCATTGTAAATGCTTGTTGTTTTAAGCATATGTGGGAAGTGCTTTCATGTAGTGCGTGATGACACGGAGGTGCGTTTAACTATATTTAACCCTGCATAAAGTGCTGTCATGTGTCAATCTCAGAAGTTACTGAAGGCCTCAAAACCTCCTGCAACACACCCGAAAGAAAGGCTGTCCTTTACTTTACTGCTGACCTAAAGATCTTCGTAATGATGCCGGTGGCACAGAGCGTCCCTGTAAGTAACGGGCAACGACTAGGGAAAGGGTCAATAAAAAATAATAAAAATTAAAAAAAAATTAACTTAACCCCCCGCAGAACAGTACAACATATCAAATTATTTTTTAGGGCAAAGTCATTTTGAAATACACTAGAAAAAAAAGAATAATAAGATTGGTAGAAATAAAGTCAGGAAACGGAGAGAAAAAAAAAGGCATGGGACCCACGTGCAGAGAGACTGACTTGCAGATAGCGGAGGTTGTGGCAACGCGGCGAGCAGGACAAAGTTGTAAAAAGGCCTCAAAACCTCCTGCAACACACCCGAAAGAAAGGCTGTCCTTTACTTTACTGCTGACCTAAAGATCTTCGTAATGATGCCGGTGGCACAGAGCGTCCCTGTAAGTAACGGGCACGACTAGGGAAAGGGTCAATAAAAAATAATACAAATTAAAAAAAAATTAACTTAACCCCCCGCAGAACAATACAACATATCAAATTATTTTTTAGGGCAAGGTCATTTTGAAATACACTAGAAATAAAACAATAATAAGATTGGTAGAAATAAAGTCAGGAAACGGAGAGAAAAAAAGAAGGCATGGGACCCACGTGTAGAGAGACTGACTTGCAGATAGCGGAGGTTATGGCAACGCGGCGAGCAGGACAAAGTTGTAAAAAGATGGAGGTTTATAGAGAATCAGAGACGTGCATAAAATCCTAAATGAAACTTGTGAACCCAAACTATATTTTAAGAAAGATTAAGGCGAAGGGCGAGCTTTGATGCCGGTGGCACAGAGCGTCCCTGTAAGTAACGGGCAACGACTAGGGAAAGGGTCAATAAAAAATAATAAAAATAAAAAAAAAATTAACTTAACCCCCCGCAGAACAGTACAACATATCAAATTATTTTTTTATTATTTTTTAGGGCAAGGTCATTTTGAAATACACTAGAAATAAAACAATAATAAGATTGGTAGAAATAAAGTCAGGAAACGGAGAGAAAAAAAGAAGGCATGGGACCCACGTGTAGAGAGACAGACTTGCAGATAGCGGAGGTTGTGGCAACGCGGCGAGCAGGACAAAGTTGTAAAAAGATGGAGGTTTATAGAGAATCAGAGACGTGCATAAAATCCTAAATGAAACTTGTGAACCCAAATTATATTTTAAGAAAGATTAAGGCAAAGGGCGAGCTTATGTGCAACTCGCAAACTGCATAAAAGGTGTAGGGTTGCTCTGTCAAACCCCATATTTCAAGGGCTATATAAATAAACGCCGACACTCATTCCAACTCCCGCACCACCTGATCGCAGCTATGGGCTAGGCCCCTCTGCACCTGCACAGGAGCCGGACCCGGCTCAAAGTGGAGCTGGTGCCGCCCTCTTACACAGACGAGGCACGCTTCGTGCCCGGGCATATCAGTCGAATCAAACCCCGGCAGGGTGTTCACTGCTGACAGCGTGAGTGCCTGCGCTTGGGCTTCACATGCACGCACCCTACTGCTCCCCCACAGGCCCGAATCCATCCCCTCCCCTACCTGCGAGCAGAAGTACGATCCTTGGATGCCCAGCTTGATGCAGGTGGGGCACTGCAGCTTGGCCTGGCTGCAGCAGCCCTGCATCTCGCACACTCGCCTGCTCTCCACGGCCGCCATGCTGCAGCTCCTCCTGCCGCTGGCAGCGCACACTCGGGCCAGGGGAGGAGAGAAGGAAGGAGCAGCCCCAGGTCCGCCCAGGCTGCAGCGGGGAGGGGTGAGCACGGATAGGCCCACCGGAAGGTTGTGTGTGGGGGTAGGGGCCGCTGCAGGACACACCACCGCCTTTCTCCGAGGCAGAGCAGAAATGCCTCGGAGAAAGGCAGCGTCCTTTTCGGATTCGGGGGCGTGTTTTGCTGTTGTCTCCTCCCTGAGACTTCTCGCAAAAAACACGCCCCCCGATCCGAAAAGGACGGGGCCTAATGGGAGTGACTGACCGCTTCTCCAGTGGCTGGCCAGCATTTACGAGGCCAGCCAATGGAGAACAGGGGAGAAGAGGGGCGGATTCAAGCCCCTCTTCTCCAAGTCATTAAATCTCCGAATTCCGGTTCTGCCTTCCGGCAGACCGGTAGTCCTTGACCTAAAAAATGGTATGGATAAACTAGGGCCCTGAAAAGATCATCCCAGAACCTAGAAATCTGTCCGCAGACCGGGGAAGATGGGTGGGCCAGTAAGAAATATGCAGATAGATATAATCTTCATCAGATAAGGCGTTACCTAAGGTAAACTTGTTCATTTGATAGACTTGTACCTGCAGATTCCTTACCTTAGAATAGATACCCATGCACTACCATCTCCAGTGGTGGATCTGCAGACCGATTTCAAACAAGGAACTCATGCAGGACCAAACAGGCTAAATGGCAATCCCTGCAGACCTGATTATCCAGGCAGTAGTGTTTGGAGAACGTGTTCAAGGAGGCTCACGTTGCTGCCTGACAGATTTCCAGGACCAGAACTCTGCGTGCTAACGCTGTTGTCTCAGCTTTAGCTCTGGTGGAATGAGCTCTCAAGGTTTCAGGAGGTTGCTTCTTGACCAGTGTTTTTTTTTTTGTAAACATATTTTTATTGCAGAGTTATAAACAAGGCAACCAGTAAGTCAACCTGTACACACTCGGCTTCACAAAGCTCAGCTGCCAGTAGAACAATGCACACAGCCATTCAGCCCACATCCCGGGGGCCGGGCGGCGTACCAACACAGTGACTCAGAGTATCTAGGCGAGCCGCTCGCAGAGGCAACAGGTCAACCTCGCACTGTAGTATCTGCTTTTACACCCAACCAACTCCCTCCCCACAATCGCCGCCAAATACGGTCAGCCACTCAGAGTCGGCTGTACCGGAGGTATCCTTGTTCATACCACCGATCCACCTTAGCTCCCTCCCGGGATCGCAGTGCCTGCAGCCTACTCAACAGCATATTAACAGTACCTAAGGAAATCTGCTCTGAAACCCCACTCCCTTTTGCTTCTTGACCAGTGTGTAGCAAATTTTGAAGCAGAGCACGACCAAGCGCAGTATGGTTTGCTTCTACACCGCCTGACCTTTCTTAGCACCAACGTACCCCACGAAGAGTTGGTCGTCCAAATTCTCATGTATGGTCAAGGTAGAACGACAACGATCTTTTGGGGTATAGACAGTGGAGTTGCTCCTCTTCTTTAGAGGGATGTGGAGTAACGTAGAGGGTAGGCAGGGTGATCGATTGGCCTACATGAAATGGGGTGACCATTTTCGGCAGAAAAAAAGGCCTTTGTGCGAAGCATCACTTTGTCTGGATAGACTGAGAGGTAAGGTGGCTTCGATGAAAAGCTCTGCAGCTCACTCACTCTACGGATCGATGTAATTGCCACCAAGAAGGCTGTTTTTAATGTGAGAAGCCTGAGGGGACAGTTGTCGAGAGGCTCAAAAGGTGCACACATCAAAATAAGAACTAAATTGAGGTCCAACTGAGGCATAATGAATGGCATAGGGGCAAACCTGTGGATGAGACACTTCAAAAATCTATGTACAATAAAGGATTTAAACACAGAGAGTTGGTCAGACAGCAACAAGAAAGCAGACAGAGCAGAAAGATATCCATTAAGAGGGAAAGAATGAAGTCTTCAGAAAAGGTGGTAGAAAGAGGATCAATGGATTGTTTTGCACACCATGCCACAAATGTTATCCAACTGCAACTGTGTACTGTTTTGGTGAAGGGACGCCTGGCTGACAAGATGACATTACAGACTTCGGTAGAAAGGTCAAAAGCTGTCAATTGCAAACGCTAAATCTCCATGCTAGGGTGAGAATTGATTCTGATACACTAGATTACTTCTACCACACTCCCTCTAGTTTCTAGAGGAACAGACGCCGCTCTAGTAAGTTTTCCATTCTTGCAGGTTTCTAAAGTAGAAGAGATGCCAAAAACTGCAAATTTGGGCTCTCCTTATGAGTTAATGCCAACTAGCGTGTTTGCCTTATTGGCTAAGTATCTCGCTCCTTCCATCTGCACTTAAGTCAACTTGCCCTTGAGTGAGGGGAAACTACCCCAGGCAAGGAAAGCAGCTCAAGTGCTCCCGATTTGTAAAAAGGCCAATGTACCCCCAACACAATTATCAAACCATCGTCCCATTTCACTTCTTCCGCTCATGAGCAAACTACTTAAAGGACATATTAATGGGAAGCTCATGGAGTACTTAGAATCCCAAGGCTGTCTTGACTCCTCGCAGTCTGGTTTTAGACCAAATTATTCTACCAAATCTACTCTTATAGGTGTTACAGATTTTATAAGCTTAGCCAGACCAGTGGTGGCACTTCATGCCCGTGAGCGGCTAGAGGATACACTGGCACGGGTCCAACCTGCTTTCCTTGGTGGACTCATCAATGCCAGGTCCTTGGCACACACAAGTATGAAATTGCTCACATGATAGAGTGCTTGGCCCTAGACATATTATTTGTAACAGAGACCTGGGCTGACGCTGCATCTGATCCCGATTTTACGACAGCCATACCTACGGGATACAGAGCTATTAGAGAAGATAGGTCCATTAAACGCGGGGGTGGAGTTGCCATTATTTATAGGGATCAGTTCTCGGCAGTTCATCATTCCATCTCTACCCCTTTCTATGACGCTCTCCACTTCTCGCTCACACTTCATCCCAAAGTAACATTTAAGGGAATCCTTCTCTACCGGCCACCCGGCCCACGCAATACGTTTTTAACTAATTTGGACAGTTTGCTTGAACCACTCATTTTAAACTCCGATTTTACCATTCTTGGGGATTTCAATTTTCATTTAGAGGATGCAGGAAACAAGGACACTGTAGGGCTATTGGACACCCTCAGTTCCTTTGGACTCACTCAATTGGTGCAATCCCCCACACATACAGCTGGGCATACACTGGATGGCGTGTTTTCCTCAGCTCAGGGCCTTAGGATTAAGGAAACACATCCTTTAATCTGGTCAGATCATTCCTTAATTAAGTTCACTCTCCCCCTTCCCAGGGATGGTAAGGATGACACCAGTAAACGTTCTGCCTCTGCTGGGAAAGCTTGGAACAAAGTAGACATACTGTCCTTTAATGCGTTGTTAGAAACCTCCTGCCCTCTCCCACAGGATCAGGTAGACCTGGCTGTGACTAATTATACTAACTGGATATTGGATGCAGTTAATGCTTCAGTCCCATTAAGAACTTTCTCAGCTAACAGGTCTACGCCATCAGCCCCCTGGTTCTCTGAATGTCTCCGTTTGGAAAAACAGCAATGTCGTCGTTTAGAACAACGGTGGCGGGTAAACTATGACGAGCCAGAGAAATCAGCATACAAAAAAGCATTATTAAAATACAAAAAACTTCTCATTTCTGAAAAGAAAAGATATTTCACCTCTCAGATTGATTCAGCAGCTAATTCCGCAAAGGAACTGTTTGCAGTGATCAATAAGCTCTCTATACCCAACAACTCAGGCAGGAAGGTTAACCAGAAATTTTGTAATGATGTTGCTGATGTTTTTAAATCCAAGGTCCTAGACATCTTCAAAGCATTCAGAGAGGTCTCCGATTCTAGCCCTTTATCACGCCCAAGCAGTCCAAGTATCAACAATCACTTAACATTTGTGTTCTCTCCGATCTCGATAGACACAGTGAGAAATTATGTTCTTCAAGCTAAATCGGGCTCTCCTTCAGACCCCTGCCCCCCGAGGTTCCTTCAAGAACTGGCTAATCTGGTGAGCCCACAACTCACCGATATTTTTAACTTGATGTTCTCCTCCAGTGTTTTCCCGATTAGCTGGAAGGAGACATCTATTTTACCTCTCTTAAAAAAAAAAACACTCTCGACGCGGCCAACCCTACTAACTATCGGCCCATTGCTAGACTGCCTCTGCCAGCAAAGATAGTGGACAAAATAACCAATTGTCACTATTTATTAATGCAAATGGTTTACTGGATCACACTCAATTTGGCTTTCGCAAGGACCATAGTACGGAGCTGGCATTGATCAAAGCCTCTGAGGAGATCAGAGCAGTTATGGACGGTGGAGGCGCAGCAGCTCTGGTGCTCCTCGATCTCTCTGCGGCTTTTGACACGGTGGATCATCTCCTCCTGCAAAGATGTCTGGAGGGGCTAGGATTAGGAGAGACAGCACGAGCACTCATAGCCTCCATTCTCAGTGATCGGAGGTCCACTGTATCCATGGATCGCTTTAATTCAAATCCTTACACTCTTCCATGTGGTGTTCCTCAGGGTAGCTCTTTGAGCCCCACACTATTCAATATATACGTCTCTGAACTAGCGCCCCTTATTCGGGAATTTGGTTTCAGCCTGACCACCTATGCTGATGACACCCAGATTGTGGTGGCAGCTTCTAAATTCCAACAATCTCCGGCCTCGCAGTTCAGATGTTGCATGAGCGCAATTAATAAATGGATGACAGCACACTGCCTGAAGCTTAACTCCAGTAAAACGGAAGTCTTGATCTTCGGCAGTGTGCAGCCTCCCTGGAATGATCTGTGGTGGCCTGTTGGGTTGAGCTCCCCGCCCAATCCGGTGGTTAAGGCAAAGAACTTGGGTGTGCTCATGGATGATAAACTCACTTTCCCTCACCACACAAATGCGGTAGTGTCGGCTTCGCATTTCCTCATTAAAAAAATTAGGAAACTTTTTCCTTACATCCCTGATAACACCAAGCGAACAATAGTCTCCTGCCTTATTTCATCTAGGCTGGACTACTGCAATGGTTTATTCCTTAACGCTCAGAAGCTGCACTTGCGTAAACTCCAGATGATTCAGAACTCAGCAGCTCGTCTCATATTGGATATCCCTAAACACTGCTCAGTCTCTAACGAAATCCGCAATCTTCACTGGCTTCCCGTTTCCCAGCGTATTGATTTTAAAGCCTTGCGCATCGTTTTTAAAGCCTTGCATTGCATTGGTCCTTCTTTTTTGCAGGATCATTTCACATGGTATCATCCTTCCAGACAGCTGCGGTCCACGGGAGCACGAATACTGGCTGTTCCAAGAATTCATAAAGCCCATTGGGGTGGGCGCAGTTTTTATCACGGAGCATCTAAACTGTGGAACTCCCTTCCCTTTTTTCTCAGGAATGCCAGTTCCTTGACCATTTTTAGAAAACAACTAAAGACCTGGCTCTTTCAGCATTAGGGGCAAGGTTGTAGCAGGGTCACTGTTGGGTCTAGCGCCAAGACACCCCCGGGTATATGTGCGCTTTATAAATTTCTGCAACATAACATAACATAACAGCCATGGACAATAACAAGGCAGTATCGTTAGTGCTGCTGGACTTGTCCGCAGCTTTCAATACAGCATCCCACCATAAGCTACTTCAAAGAAGAAGAACTGGAGGAACAGTAAATCCTCGGAAGACCGCACCACCTACAAGAACGCCATGACGGAATACCACCAACACATCAAATCCACCAAAAGGACCTTCATCCAGAACAAGATCCTCGCCAGCTCCAGCAACTCTAAGGAACTCTTCGGCGTCATCCAGGAATTCACCAAACCCCCCAGCGAAACCACAGACATCCCCCCCCCCCTCCCCTCCCCACAGGACCTCTGCAACAAGCTTGGCTCCTACTTCCACCTGAAAATGAAGGACCTCTTTGACAACTTCAACGACCAGACACCTGACTCCGATACCACTCCCTCCTCAAGCAATGCCAGCCAGCCCACCATCTCCTCCTGGACCCCGGTCACCACCGAAGACATCGCATCCACCATGAAAGGCATCCACTCAGGAGCCCCCAGGGACCACTGCCCCCTGCACATTTTCCACGGAGCCGAAGCTGCCATCGCTCCAGAACTACTACACACCATCAACGGCACCTTCGAAAACGGCATCATCCCCGATGACTGGAAATGCGCAGAAGTCAGACCCCCTACTTAAGAAGCCCTCAGCAGATCCCACGGACCTCAAGAACTATCGACCCATCTCCCTACTCCACTTCGTGGCCAAAGTCACAGAGAAGACCATCAACGTCCAACTAACAAAATTCATCAAAGAAAACTCCATTCTCGACCTTTCCCAATACGAATTCCGCAGCAACCACAGCACTGAGATGGCTCTACTCGCCGCCACAGATGACATCCGCACCCTCCTCGACCAAGGAGACACTGCAGCCCTGATCCTATACAACCTCTCGGCAGCCTTCGACACTGTCTTCCACCGCACACTCACCGTCAGACTCCTCGACGCTGGCATACAGTGGACCGCCCTCGACTGGCTCTGCTCCTTCCTCACCGGCCGAACCCAAAAGATCAGACTTTCACCCTTCCTCTCCGAACCCACGGAAATCAACTGCGGAGTACCCCAAGGATCGTCACTCAGCCCCACTCTCTTCAACATCTACATGGCCCACCTCGCCGCCACCGTCAGAGAGCATGGACTCAGCATAGTATCCTATGCCAACGACACCCAGCTCATCCTCTCCCTCACCAAAGACCCCATCACCACCAGACTCAACTTCAAGGAAGGAATGAAGGAAGTTGCATCCTGGATGAGCAGCAGCTGCCTGAAGGTCAACTCGTAGAAGACAGAGGTCCTCGTCTTCAGACCCTCGTCCTCGGCATGGGACAACACCTGGTGAGCCAAGGATGGGTGGAGGAATTCAGCTCACCTGTGGCTGGCTGCTACTAGCCTGCTCATGCCTGATGCATGTGATTACTGGGAGCTCTTTTAAGCCCCAGCTCACTTCAGGCCAAGGTTGGTTATTGTTTTACGGTGAGACCGATCCTTGTTTCCTGAGCTTTTGGTATTCCGCGATTCCTGAGCTATAGCTAATCCTTGTTCCTTGATTCCTGAGCTATAGCTATTCCTTGTGCCTGAATTAGCACTGCCTGCAGTGCCACCTTGTTTCCTGAGCTCTAGCTATTCCTTGTGCCTGAATTAGCACTGCCTGCAGTGCTACCTTGTTTCCTGAGTTTCTGAGCTATAGTTATCCTTTGTTCCTGTTCCTGAGCTTCAGCTATTTCTTGTTTCTGATTTGCACTGCTTGCAGTGCTCTCTTGACTCCTTGTCTCTTGAGCTGTAGCTATTTCCAGTTTCCTCGAACCAGTACTGCCTGCAGTGCTACCTTGACTCCTGAAGCTTTAGTAATTTCCCTGCTCCTGAACTAGCACTGCCTGCAGTGCTACCTTGACTCCTGAAGCTCTAGTAATTCCCTGTCCCTGAACTAGCACTGCCTGCAGTCCTACCTTGACTCCTGAGCCTTAGCTCAATTCTTGTTCCTGCCCCAGCACTGCCTTCTATGCTACTTTGTTTTCTTGATTCTTTAACCTGCACAATTTTAGTACACCCTTGTAACCTCCCCTTCTGTATATCCTTTTCAAGTCCCTGCCTTTCTTCGCTTTTCCTTGGTTCCAGTTCTAGTTTGCTGTCTTTCTATTCTGCTGTCTTGCTTCTGTTACCTTGTATGTTTGCTACCTGCTTTCTGCCGAGAGTGCCTTGTGATTTGTTTTCCTTTCCTGATAAGCACTCCTCCTTGCTAGCTACTTGTCTATTGTGCTTGTGTTTAGTTCTACCCGTTTGCTGTTACTGCCTTGCATGTTCCTGTTTGATCGCCAGGATCCGTGGATACAGCTGACTACCTAGGTGGTGTTTCTTGTTCACTGTGAGTATTGTCTTTGAGTTACAGTTATAACATCACCATAGGTATAAGCTCCACAGACCCTGCCTTTGCATACATATCCTATAAGTGGGTATTTTCAGTCAGTATCTGTAACAGCAATTGTGGGTAAGGAACTTACTGGGCTTCAGTCTTACCGTGTGGAGCGCCTGAGTGCTTTACCCCACATTCCTCTTTATTGTTAATGTTGTATTATATATATATGTCTTGCACGTCCGTCCTGGGTGTAGTTAGTCTTATTGCTAAATTGCCTTGTGAGTGCCCTTCCTTTCTAAGTCTTAGCTATCTTGTACAGGCTTCCCCTTTGGATCCATTTTTCTACTCTGACTCCTTGTGTGATCCTGGGCAGCGCTGTACTACTCTTTCTGTGCACTGTACTTTCTCTACCCAGTCCTTGCTCAAGTCCCTGACTGTGTTCCCGACATAGTCCCGGACAGTCCCTGACACCCACCTACTTCAACACGCTCCTCATCCTCCGAAAGACCTTCAAATGGACCATCCCCCCCGAATCAAGGAAGACCGTCACCCACGCACTCATAACCAGCAGACTGGGCTACAGAAACACCCTCTACTCCGGGATCAACAAGTCTCTGCTCCACAAACTCCAAACCTTACAGAACACCGCAGCCAGACTCGTACTTGGCATCCCTCGACACAAACACATCACCCAACACCTGCGCAACCTCCACTGGCTCCCCGTTGAGAAGAGAGTAACCTTCAAGATATTCAGCCACAACCACAAATGCCTCCACAACACCGGACCAAAATATCTCAATGACAGAATCTCCTTCCACGTACCCAATAGGAACCTCCAATCGGCCGACCTCGCCCTCCCGCACCCCTGCGCATCCACAGAGCAAGAATGAGGGCAGGACCTTCTCCTACATCGTGGCCAAAACCTGGAACGAGCTCCCAATCGACATCAGATGTGCCCCCACCCTGCACATCTTCAGGTAGACCCTCAAGACCTGGCTCTTCGTATAACTAGAGCTGCTCTCCTCTTTCCCCCCCCCCCTGCGTCCCCCCAGAGCCTTGAGACCCTCACAGGTGAGTAGCGCGCTTTAAAGATTCCCTGCTCGATTGAAACACGCCATGAAATTGGAAGTAATGGGACAGCACTTCAATGGCTCTCAAGCTTTTTGGTACAGCGGACACAGACAGTTAATTTGAGTCCCTTCCGCTCTTGTGTCAGACCTCTCATGAAGGGGGTGCCACAGGGCTCGTGCCTTAGCCCCACACTACTCAATGTGTACAGGGCCCCTCTTGCTAAAATTATTAGAGGCCATGGGTTTACTCCCTTCTCGTATGCTGACGACACCCAGCTTCTCTTTTCATTTGATAACAGATCGGCTGTGACCAAAATTCTTTTTGCTGAAGGCATGAGAGCAATTTCTGGCTGGCTGATGAAAAACTGTCTCCAGCTTAATGCTGATAAAACCAAAATGTTTATGTTCGGTAATTCACAAATACTCTTGTCCCCTGACTGGTGGCAATCAGAGTTAGGCCCTGCCCCCATCCCTACAAAGTCTGCAAAGAACATGGGAGTCCATCCAGATCACTCTTTATCTATGAGAGATCAAACAGCATCTACTTCAGGCACCTAGTTCCATACACTGAGGCTTCTAAGGAATGTGTTCCATCTCCTCCCTTTATCAGTACGTAAGACCCTGATTCAAGCCTAGGTAATCAGTTGTCTTGACTACTGTAATGCCCTTTAAGCAGGAGGAAATGAAGCTGTGCTGAACAGGTTGAAAGTGGTTCAGAACACAGCAGCGCCACTGGCTCTCCATTCATAAAAGAATTACATTTAAAATATGCTGTTTGGTCCATAAAGCACTTAATGACAGAGGCCCTACTTATTTGGCGGAAAAACTCACTTGCTACCTACCAAGCAGATCATTGCGCTCTGGGGAGAAGACCCTTCTTATGGTCCCTAGGATTAACAAACTCCGCTCTGGTGGCAGACCTTTCTCCTACCTTGCTCCACAAAATTGTAACTCGCGCTCTATCCACTCATGTAAGTGTTCTAATTTCCTAACGTTCAGGAAACTCTTGAAAACAGAACCCTTCAACAACTGATCCCTTTTCCCTAGCTTTCTTACCTCCATTCACAGCACGGAGATACCCCTTTGGGGGTGAGTTCTGCACTCTATAAGTTCTTTCATTCATTCATTCATTCAACAGACAGGTTCGGGTGGAGGACCTGACCCTGCCACTGCGACAGAAGATCTTTCCGAAGTGGCAGCCTGATCGGAGGATGGATGGGCATGCTCAATAGCTCGGGATACCAGAGTCAGCAGCCAGTCCAAAACCTCAAGGATGACTTGGGCCCAGTCATTTCTGATCTTCTTGAGAACTCTGGGCAGGAGTGGTATGTGTGGAAAGGCGTACAGGAAGCCTGAGCTCCACATTAAAGAAAAAGCATCCCCAAGCGAGAGCCGCCTCGGAAAAGCCAGCATGCAAAACTGCTGACATTGCTCTTTCTTAACAGAGGCGAACAGATCTAACCAAAGATTCCCCTCACTGCTGAAAGAGACCTTGCACATCCTCTACATGGTGACGCCATTTGTGATCCACTAGGTATCAACAGCTGAGTTTGTCCGCTCTGGCATTCAGGGAACTTGCCAGATGTTAAACCACCAGGGATGTGCCCTGCTGTTCCAGTCATTTCCAGACAAAGGGTCCACAACCACACCTCGCCCTGTTTGTTGCAGTACCACATGAGAGTGGTGTTATCCTTTAACACCTGCACAAGCCATCCCTTGACGGAGGGTAGAAAGGCTTTCAATCCCAGTCAGATCGAACGAAGCTCCAGAAGGTTGATTTGGAACCTGGATTCCTCTGATCTCCACCTCTCCCAGATGGCTGTCCCATCCCAGGAGAGACGCATCTGTCACTGTCAGCTCTGGTTGGGGAAGGGAAAGGAGTCTGCAGCTGGCCCAATCGCAGTTGTAAGCCACCACTGCAGGTGCTTGCAGTACCCTCAAGATCTGGACCATCTAGGAGAGGTTCCGCTGATGCTGTGCCTAATGAAATTTTAAGTCTCACTGCAGAGCCCGCATATACCATGGGCATGTGTCATAAGCAGGATGCAGGAGGCCATTTGTCCCAACAGCCTCAGGGTCTGTCTCCCCAAAATCCAGGATAGAGGCAGAAACATTGGTATCATTACCTGAATATCTTGAACTCGCCGCTCAGGAGGATAAGCCCAAAACTGCACTGTATCCAGAACCGCATACAATGAAATGAAGCATCTGAGTGGGAGTCAGATGTGACTTCACAATGCTGATAGTGAACCCCAGAGAATGCAGGAGGTTCGCCATAGTCTGGAGGTGGGAGATAACAACCTGGGGTGAGCCTGCCTTCAATACTTCGTCGTCGAGATAGGGGAAGACTGGCACTGCCAATGATCATAGAGGGGCAGATCTGGAGGGCTTGGAGGCTGCAGCTACTGGGGGGTGGTGCACAGACCAGACCACTGTCTACCTCACTCAGGAGGTCTGTGGGTACCACGCCCTCATCCACACTGAGGCTGGGGAGCATGTCATGGTTGGAAGACCCTTCCATAGCCATAAAAGGAGCGAAAGGCAGATTGGTGGTGATGTGGGGCTGCTGAGAGCCCAAGGGCTTGGCCGTAGCCCACGAGCCTAAAGGCGGTCTAGCGCTGAATCTGCTTTGGCTCTGAAGAGACGGATGACATTGAAGTGCTTGTCCGTATGGAAAGACTGTACATCCACCCAAAAAACAAGTTGGCCTCACCAGCCGTGGCATCACAGGACCACAGTTGATGGAATCGCTTTGCCCAAAGAGTCTGTCTCGTCGGCAACAGCCTGGAAGAGGATGGCACATGCCTCCTCCGGGAGTGTGGCAGCACTTGCACAACGGTGTCCCACAGTGTGAGAGAGTAGAGGCCCAAAACGGCAGGCAGTGTTCACAGAACGCAATGCTAGGCTGGTTGAAGAGAAAATGTTCTTATATAAAGAGTCCAGCCTTTTGGATTCCCTGTCCCGGAGTGAAGTAGGGAATGCACACTGGGAAAATAAGGCTTGGAGCACCAAGCTCTCCAGGGTAGGGTGTTGGGTGAGGAAGTTTGGGTCCGGCGGGGAGGTGGTGGCGGGCAATCATCCTATTCACAGGTACCCCTTTGTTAGGTTTGGACCAAGTCCCCAGCCGGATGTCAGTACAGGCATCATTAATTGGGAGTAAGGGTTCGGAAGAGAAAACTCCCGGCTGCAGCACCTCTGTCAAGATGTTCATCTTGACTTCCACTGAGGGTAACTGAAGCTCAAGGATCTCGGCCACCCTAAGCACCACCATTGCGTATGAGGCTCCCTCCTTCATAGCCCCGATATGGGGAGACTATGGTTAGCTGGAGTATACATTGCTGTGTTGTGCTCCAGGACAGCTTTCTTACGTCCCTGGAGGGGATTGTTAGATGGATGTATTGCACTTTGGCTGTTGATCTTCGCTTACCGCAATGTATTCTTTCCCCAATAAGGCTAAAGTCACAGCTGTCATTTTGCATAAGTTGTTCCAAAGAACCTTATCCATGCAGAAACTCTACAGAATGTAATTGCCTGCTTTACCTTCTGGGAAAAGATCTGACATAGGCAGCTAAGAAAGTGGTAGAAGAAGGGGGTATATTATCAGTCACAGTGGAGCTGGGGCCAGATGTAGGCAAATATGGACTGTAGGGTGGATCTCAGGCTCGGTCTCCGGAGGGATATCCCAAAAGGATGGATCAGTGGCCAAGTAAGTACAAACTGTTAGCCTGGATTTGAAAAGGTTATCGTGGCAGAACATGGTAGAAGGCGGCTCAGGTCAAGAGGTACCGGTGTAAAACTCTAGGTCTTGAGATGGAGAGGGAAGGTCTATGGCTTTTGTTCCCAGAGCATGAGTCACTAAAGATTCAACTTCTTCTCGGTTCTTGCTATCTAACTCCCCTGTAACTGTGCATGCCCTATTACCATCACTGAAGAGTCCACAGTGCATTGGGGGCCCAACTGCAAGCAAACTCCAAAGTTACCACACGATAATAACAGTCAGTGACCATTCCTGTTAAAATAGATTGTAATTGAATCCAATTATGGAAATTGGGCTGAGAAAACAGCACGACATATTAAAACAGAATAACTAGCTACAATTAGTACTAAGAAGCAACTATGGTGAATTGGGACAGTCTCACAGCAATAAAGTCAAAATATCCCTGATGCTACCATGTAGAACCAATACAAAACTATTAGTAAGTGGTTGAAAGCTATTTCCACCAGAAGAAACAACAGCTGCATGTTCAAAGAGTTTGATGTTTTCAGCAACAACTTCCCTCAGATGTGTGGTAAAAACCTAGATTACAGGAAGTATCTCGCGGTTACAAATCACAAAAGCTTCAAATCTGTGGCAAGTGCCTATCAGGCTTCCTGATATAGAACATGACACTTTGAGACAATTGTAGAAAAAGTCACAAGACAGTATGCTATAGACCAGGTCTTTGAACTTCCTTGAGTCAAACCCCCTGAAACAAAATGTTTACTTAACAGGACCTCCTTTAAAAGTTTATGGTCAGAAATGTGGTAAGGAAGGATGAGGGCGAGGTTTAATACATTTACATGAAGGCAGTAAAAAGGTAGAAAAATCGGCAAAAGTCAACATTTTGTCTTCTTTGAAATAAAAACTCAAAAAACATATACTTCTGAAGCGATTTCTTCCTGTATTTCACTGGTATCTAATCTGTCAATGAAAGACTAATAAAGCAGACGATTCAGCATCAGCACCCAAGAAAGCACATGATGTATGCCTCTCAACCTTGGAGTCTCCAAGACCAGTGAGGTTCAGGGGTTCTGAGGAAGGTTTTCAGAATGAGCAAGCTCACATAAGTAAACTGGAGGTGTGTACCTTGTTTGAAGGCTGATGATTCAGCGGGGTTGACATTCTTCAACCCTTCAAAAGATGGTGAAATGTGTGCATAATGCTCACAGCACCACTGCAAAGAAATTAGTATCCACTGGCAAACAGAAAAAGAAGAGCTGCCTAATTTGTAAGTATCAGTGATGCCATAAGTAATGTCAGAGAATATTTCATGAGTGATGTAATATGTGAGGTCATAAGCTTTGCATGGAAGGGGCGCACGTTATAGTTAGCTCTGCTAACTGTAACAGGTGAATAGCTGTGTCTTTTTAGTTCTAAAAGTGAGTGTTGTCACTGACCTATTCTGACACATTCACTGGCAAATTCACCTAACTATGTTACTTTAACCTTTGGGTTTTTTCAGTGAACTTCTAAGGTTTTAAAAAAAACTAAAACAGCTCTTTTTATTACACGTAACTATAACGTTACCTTAACCTTCGTATTTTCAGTGAACTTCCAGGGCTTTTTTTTTCGTTTTTTAAAGTAAATTAATATTTTTTCAATGTGTGTATTATAGGATGACTGAAGAATATATCCTGACCGCACAAGTCATTTTGAATGGGAATGACTTTCTATTGTAACATAACAGGAAAGGGTGCACTACATGCAAAAGCTTTGCAATAAATGTTGTCTTAGTATAACTGATGTAAAAAGACAATATTTCAGTTGAGACTGATCCCTCTCTTGGATGACAGGAGTGCACAGTAGGGTGTTGGAAGGAACTGGCCTCTCCTTTCACTCCTCTCTCCTGCATAACAGGTGTGCATAGTAGGGTATATGGAAGAGACCTCTCTCTCAGATAACGGGTGTGCGTTGCAGGATGTGGAAGGACTGGCCTCTACTTTCACACCTCTCTCCTGGATAACAGGTGTGCATAGTAGGGTATATGGAGAGACTGGCCTCTTCGCTGAGACCTCTCTCTCAGATGACAGGTGTGCATAGTAAGGAGTGTGGGGGGGGTTGGCCTCTCCACTGAGGCCCCTTTATTGCATGATGGCTGTGCATAATAGGGTGTGGAGAGAGTCTTAACTCGCTACTCAGAACTCTTCCCAACCTGATAGGCATAAATAGTAGGTTCTGAAAAACACACTCTCCTTCCTACAGTAACAAGTGTTTATACCAGAGTGTTTTCAAAGATCACTACTCCTTTCTATTGTTCAAGATCCCACAAGGCTCTCGAGAGATCAGAACATTTAAAAAAAAAAGAATTAACATTCCATTCATCACAGTGACCAAGGAGTGCAGATGCCGAAATGCGTTGGGTTTTTCTGCTATTTGCTAAACTAAACTATTTATGAACTTAAATTTTGCTTACATTTCCGGGGCGAAGGGACATCCTATCGCAATCCCCTTTGTCTGAATGTAGAAAGTATCCTCAAACCAAAAATAGTTCCTTTTGAGTGCTATTTCAGCAAGTTGTAAAATAAAGTCAGTGGGAACTTGTCAGGGGGTCCCTGCCTGCCACGAGCCGGGGGAGGACTTTCATTCCTGTTCGTTTCCGCCCCGCTTACAGGACAGCCGTGGTCCCTTTAAGAAGGACAGGCCATTCCCGGAGGAGGAGACGCCGCCTCTGACATCACCGGCCGTCCTCCAATCAGATGTCCTGTTGCCATTGAAAGAACGACGTCAGGACGAACACGGCGCGACACAGCCCCGAGAGGAGAAGCCGGAAGAAGCAGTTGCAGGAGTGTTCGTGAACCAGGAGACGAAGGTATCCGGAGCAGAGCCGTCGGAGCAGGCGAGGAGAGACGATCCGGAGACGTTGGCGTCCCAGGAGACGAAAAAGCCAGGAGGCCAACGAGACCACGCTCCGCCCCGCCACACTTCTGGAGAAATGTGGCACCACAAGGTACGAGCCCGATTAAGGGGACTCGTTTTCTCACAGGGAGGGAACCGGTAGGGGTGGGTGACGGTAGTCAGAGGGCGCTTGGGTGGGCTTTTCACACTGTCAAAAGAGCACACCTCCCCTGCACAACCATATTGTTGCACGGTAAAGGTTCCCTGGTGATCCCGTCACTTCCCCTCCCCCTCCTTTCACCATCGGGAATCCCGACATTGGATTTAACCCCGGGTTTTGTTTTCTTTCTATCCAAGAGACACCTCTGGGCCCTTGTCAGCCTCAAGCCAGAAGAGTACCGAGCTGTGACCAAGAACGACCAGACAGGACTATTGAGATTCCCGAGTACTCCGTCTTCATCCTAGACTGTTGCCTTGGTGGTCTGATTCTTTCCTTAAACTGGACCCCCGTTCAATAAAAGTCTTACCTTACTACTGTATCCTGGTCCTTACGTTCCGGGGAAGGGTGACCCCTCAACCCCCTCTTACAAGTGGCGAGCCAGATAGGAGGTTAAGACCGTCCTCTGATACAAGATGGAAACCATTATCCAACAAATGAAGGAAGGACAGGAAAAACTCGAATGGGCGATCGGACAAACAGCCACTCAAGCGGAAGCCGACCGCACAGCGTTTACTTCTGCCATACAGACACAGGCTGCTAGCCTTTTGAAGCTGGCAGAGGGTCAAAACCAACTTGTGGCAGCGCTAGGACAAGGGAGAACCAGTGCCCCTCTCCCAGGAACGGTAGTCCCGTTACAAAAGTTCACTCAAGGGGATGATCCTTTGGCTTTCTTTTTGAATTTCGAAAGGGCCGCTAGGGCCAGCGCTTGGCCCGGTGAGCGTGGCCTTTTTATCTTGCCCCTCTTTTAACAGGGGAGGCGCAAGCCGCTTATCAGATAGTGAATAAGGATGGTACTTCCGGGTACGCTTTGGTGAAACAGTATATACTCGACCGGCTAGGGGTGGATGAAGAGACCCATCGCCTCAAGTTTCGCCAAGAACGCGGCTCCCCAGGTGATCTTCTAAAGACTTTGTTCTTCAAGTTGAAGGCAGCCGCCGACCTCTGGCTCAAACCCCAGGAAGGTAATATGGAAGAAGTAATGGAGAAAATATATCTGGAACAGTTTTTGGAAGCATTACCGTATGGGACACAACGGTGGCTGAAACAACATGCAGGCTTAACCCTTGACCATGCTGTTGAGATGGCTACGTCTTATGCGAGGGCCCAGGGACGACCCCCTATAAGAGAAATAGAGAAAACCAATAAGGCCATCCCGGGAAAACCCGAAAAGAAACTTACAAAGCCCCCTGTAGAGCCTTACCGACCACGACCCCTAAAACCAGACTTTCAACCCAACTCCGGTCCACAATGCTATGACTGTGGGGAGTGGGGACACATCTCCCGGTATTGCCGAAAACGAAAGGAAAAGGAAGAAGAACCTATGGATGTGAGCTATGCTCCCTACTCACTTTTGTACGCCCAAGAAACAGGCCAGGTCTTCTATGTGAGTGTAACTGTATATGGGAAAGTGGTTCGCGCCTTACTTGACTCGGGATGCAGGCACTCGGTGGTTAGAAAAGAACTGGTCCCCCCCTCATGCCTCATACAAGGGAAACGGGTACACATAAAATGCGTACATGGTGATGTCAGGGAGTATCCCATAGCCAAAATCGTCGTTTGCACGGCCTCAGGCACCAGAACCGAAGTAGTCGTTGGGGTTTTGCCTACTTTACCAGAAACTGTGATCATAGGTACCGACAATCCGGGCTTCGTCGCTCTCATGTCTGAGGCTTTGCAAAACACTCCCCGCCCCACTCTTCTTGCTTCTGAACCATGGGCCAGGGATACCCATTTTCGAACAGCCCAACTAAATGACTCCTCCCTTACTAATGCTTGGCACATCGCCCGTTCAGGTCAGGATCCTGTAACAACCACGTATCCCACCTTCATTGAAAAAAACGGGTTGTTATATCGGCTGGCCAAGTCAGATGCAGTGCCCAAACTCCTGGTACCGGTTGCCTTTAGGGACCAGATTTTATTCTTTGCACATGCACACTTACTGGCAGGACACTCAGGGGTGGAAAAAAACCGGGCAGGCCATTTTGCAATACTTCTTTTGGCCAGGGATTTACGCACAAATACAACGATACTGTCAAGAGTGTCAGATATGCCAACGTAGAAACCCCTATGTTCCACCTCCGGTACCTTTGAACCCGTTACCGATCATAGGCAACCCGTTTGATAGAATAGGCATGGACCTTATCGGTCCCTTACCTAAGTCGGCTAGGGGCCACCAGTATGCCCTGGTCTTAGTAGACTATGCCACTCGCTACCCCGAGGCTTTTCCACTCCGGGCGGCTACATCAACAGCCATCGCCCAAAAACTCGTTGAGGTGTTCGCTAGGATGGGTTTTCCTCGCGAAATCATTACTGACCAAGGAACGCCTTTTGTCTCCCGCTTAATGACACAGGTCTGTAAACAACTCCAAATAACTCACATAAAAACGTCTGTTTACCATCCCCAGACGGATGGTTTGGTCGAAAGGTATAATGGTAGCTTGAAACTCACCCTGAAGAAGCTCCTCTCTGGGGATGGTAAAAATTGGGACCAACTGTTACCATTAGCTCTTTTTGTCCTTAGGAGCCAAAAACAAGCCAGCTTAGGCACATCTCCTTTCGAGTTGTTGTTTGGCAGAACCCCAAGAACCCTATTGGAAATAACAAAAGAAAGCTGGGAAAAGGAAGGAGTACAAGAAGCAGAAGCCTTGCTAGATTACACCCGACAGCTCCAAACCCGGTTACACAAACTGAGGACTATGGCACATGAGCACCTAGCCATAGCCCAGACAAAACAAAAAACGTTTTATGACAGAGGCAAGAAGTGGAGAGAGATGGATGTTGGGGAGTGGGCCTTGGTTCTGCTGCCCTCGTCAACACATAAAATGAGGAAAGAATGGAAGGGCCCTTTTAAAATCGTTAGGAAAATCGGTAAAACCACATACATCTTACAAGTCCAAGGTAACAAAACACAAATGTGCCATATAAACTTGTTGAAAAAATGGCTGGGAACACCTCCTCAAGCGGTCAATTCTCTTACCTTAGCCGAACATACCGTGTACGACACCCCTATCGACTCTGACCTATCCCTGGACCAACGGGAAGAAATACTAGCCCTTCTTCTCCAGTATGCAGACGTCTTTTCTGATCAGCCAGGGAAAACCAACATAGCAATGCACTCCATCCCTACGTCTCCGGGGACGGTGGTCAAACAAAAACCCTACCGTGTCCCCGAAGCTAGGAGGCAGGCCTTCCAAGAAGAGGTGAATCAAATGTTACGCTCTGGTGTGATAGTACCCTCCCGCAGCAACTGGTGTTCTCCAGTTGTCCTCGTCCCCAAACCGGATGGCAGTATTCGATTTTGTATCGACTTCAGAGCAGTGAATAGGGTGTCCAAACAAGATGCATACCCCCTTCCTAGGGTAGACGAATTGCTAGAACGCCTTGGGGAGGCTCGTTATATCACCACTATAGACCTCACCAAGGGGTATTGGCAGATTCCCCTTAACCCTGCGGATCAAGAGAAAACCGCTTTCTCTACCCCCTCTGGCCATTATCAGTTTACAGTCCTACCATTTGGACTGCACGGTGCTCCGGCAACGTTTCAAAGAGCCATGGATACGGTATTGTCGTCCCATACTCTCTATTCTTCTGCGTACTTAGACGATATTGTCGTCTACAGTAAAACGTGGAAGGACCATATAACACATCTGAAAAACATACTCAGCAGTTTAAGAACAACAGGCTTTCACATAAATGCTAAAAAAACTAGAGTAGCCTTCAGAAAGGTGAAGTATCTAGGATACGTCTTGGGAAATGGTAGGATAGAACCACAGCTCGAAAAAGTCAATGCTATCCTTGAAGTTCCCTATCTCAAGACCAAAAGAGACCTAAGAGCTTTTCTGGGCCTTGAGGGCTATTATACGAGGTTTATTGCTCAATTTGCTGACTTGGCTGGCCCTCTTACAGACCTTTTAAAGAAAACTCAGTCGTCACCTAGACTACCTGCTCCTACTCCCAGAGAGACTCGTGCATTCGAGGCATTGAAAACCATCCTCACCACTGCACCCGTGTTGATCTCCCCTGATTTCTCGAAACCCTTTATCCTACAGACGGATGCCTCAGGGGTGGGTATTGGGGCGGTCCTCTCCCAGGAGGATTCAGAGGGATCGGAAAGACCGATACTCTTCATCAGTCGTAAACTGTTCCCCAGGGAAGTGGCTTACTCCACTATCGAAAAAGAGTGCTTGGCAGTTCGTTGGGGAGTGGACAAACTCAGGTATTATCTGGAGGGACGACCGTTTATTTTGTATACGGACCATGCCCCGTTAACCTGGCTACAAAGAAACCGAGGTCACAATGATCGCATTCTTCGATGGTTCTTGGCTCTGCAACCCTTTCAGATCGAGGTTCGGCATCGGAAAGGACTGGAGCAGGGGAATGCGGATTATTTGTCTCGATTCCCCTTTTCCCCCGATCGGGGAAATCTCGGGGGAGGGATGTGTCAGGGGGTCCCTGCCTGCCACGAGCCGGGGGAGGACTTTCATTCCTGTTCGTTTCCGCCCCGCTTACAGGACAGCCGTGGTCCCTTTAAGAAGGACAGGCCATTCCCGGAGGAGGAGACGCCGCCTCTGACATCACCGGCCGTCCTCCAATCAGATGTCCTGTTGCCATTGAAAGAACGACGTCAGGACGAACACGGCGCGACACAGCCCCGAGAGGAGAAGCCGGAAGAAGCAGTTGCAGGAGTGTTCGTGAACCAGGAGACGAAGGTATCCGGAGCAGAGCCGTCGGAGCAGGCGAGGAGAGACGATCCGGAGACGTTGGCGTCCCAGGAGACGAAAAAGCCAGGAGGCCAACGAGACCACGCTCCGCCCCGCCACACTTCTGGAGAAGTGTGGCACCACAAGGTACGAGCCCGATTAAGGGGACTCGTTTTCTCACAGGGAGGGAACCGGTAGGGGTGGGTGACGGTAGTCAGAGGGCGCTTGGGTGGGCTTTTCACACTGTCAAAAGAGCACACCTCCCCTGCACAACCATATTGTTGCACGGTAAAGGTTCCCTGGTGATCCCGTCACTTCCCCTCCCCCTCCTTTCACCATCGGGAATCCCGACATTGGATTTAACCCCGGGTTTTGTTTTCTTTCTATCCGAGAGACACCTCTGGGCCCTTGTCAGCCTCAAGCCAGAAGAGTACCGAGCTGTGACCAAGAACGACCAGACAGGACTATTGAGATTCCTGAGTACTCCGTCTTCATCCTAGACTGTTGCCTTGGTGGTCTGATTCTTT
This sequence comes from Triturus cristatus, assembly GCF_964204655.1. NCBI lineage: Eukaryota > Metazoa > Chordata > Amphibia > Caudata > Salamandridae > Triturus > Triturus cristatus. The sequence goes on from NC_140591.1 coordinate 1,533,428,102, forward strand.
CCTTAAACTGGACCCCGTTCAATAAAAGTCTTACCTTACTACTGTATCCTGGTCCTTACGTTCCGGGGAAGGGTGATCCCTCAACCCCCTCTTAGAGAACTCTATGAGGTCTCAGCCTGCTTTCAAGATAGAGTTCAATGACCTGTAGGGCCTCATCCTGGGGTATCTGTGTATATAATTAGGTCACATCTAAGGAGACCATCCAGTGGAGTTGATGATCAAACTCATATCTCTAAGATACAACGGTACATCAGCTAAGAATGGCTTTAGAAAGATATCGACATACTTCGAAATTGGCTCCATGAGGGAACCACCACCAGAGACAATTGGTCACCCTGGCGGATAATTAAGTCGTTTATGGATTTTGGGCAAAAAGTAAATGACCGGGATCCTTGGAAATTTCTTCAATAGGAAATCGTATTCCTTTGGGCCCAAGAATCTCTGCTCGAATCCATCTTGCAATATCTTTGAAATTGCCTCCTGGGTTTGTCGTGTTGGGTCTTCTTGAACTTGGCGATACAACTCCTGGTTATTGACTTGATTTTTGCCATCAGTCAGGTACATGTCCTTGGGTCATATAAGTATATGAGCATAAAGGAACAAATGATGGACAGAATGCTGAACAATTCAAACATTCACCTCAGTCACAAAGATCTGGGTTTAGTCCATCTTTCTTTTGATCACCACGCCACCCCAGTTTGGACCCAGCCACATGCAAATCAGCCTTGACCTTTCTCCTCATCGGAACGGTCCAGCCCAAACTGCCAAGCCAGGTCCTCTCTGGACCGGAAACAAGCATTCTGGGACCGGTTTCGGGGCATCACCCCTCATCAACCAGGTGAGCTTGAATCCAGTGGCGCAGTGACCAAGGGACCCATGTCTGGGCATACACTTCCCACTTAGGGCAACAAAAGCAAAAGGTATAAATGATTGACGGAATGCTTAACAATGCAAACAACGTAAATGTTCTTTTCCTGTCAGAAAGCAACAACTTCCCCCTTTTTAGGCCTCGTCTAGGCAGCGCTTACGCTGTCTCTTCGATATGGACTTGAAAAAACGCTCATATTTTTCATTGGTTCCTGTTGCTATTCTTTAGAAAAGCTGGCTTTTCATTGGTGAATACACTTAGCAGTCCCTCCTTTTGGAATTTTGTATCCTGACCCTCGTACAAGCATTCTTAATGTTCAGGTTATTTATACTTAGAGAGAACTCTTTTTTCAAATTGCCTGCCTCTTTGCTAGTTACCCATTCTGTTTACTTGTGCAGTGAACTTCTGTCACATAATTTGCTTGCTTGATTACAAGCCAACGGGTTTATATTGGTGCGGTATGCGATGGTGCCTCCTTTTCCTCGCAAGGTTTACAAATTTCTAAATTTAGTGTGGTGCTACAGGCAAAGGGAAAACCCTAAACCCTCCAAAAAGACACAAATGCCCCTCAATTTATACTATATGGGCCTGTGCACACACAAAGCAGACATATATGACTAGTACTGCCATGTTCTACATCCACATACATCTGATACAATGCTCATTATAATTCAACTCAATAAAAGTAATAATCGCAGAATACTCCAGATGATTTGTGTTTATTGTAGATCACTATGCCCAGCCGACACGTGTTTTGTCAGGGTCAAAACTCAAGACTTCTTCAGGGCTAGAAAATGTACAATAACAAGTTTCAACATCAGACATATACATCTGTGTAAGGATTTCTGACGACTTTTAACTAAAAGTGCAACACCCTTCGTGACAGCCCAAAGTATCATCAGCAGAGAAAGTCCCAGTGCTGATAAAGTGTCGAAATGATGGCTTAGTCTGCATTGAACAAAGTGAAAGCTCAAAAGAATACTAGACAAATCACTTCATTATACACATTTCTAAGAAACTATTCTGTCACATTTTACATTGATCTCACAAATGTTTTTAGAATATCTGTTGCTTAATATCTCGCATCCAATGCATTCCCAAAATAGGGGTTAAAATTATGGAGACAATGTATTATTTAGAATTTCTCAATACATCATCCAAAATCCAAAAGATGGAAGGAAGCAAATTGGGTACATGAAGCGCGGGAGTGGGAGAAAGGAAAAACATTAGTGTGAATAAAGTAGTTAAAAAGGCCGATAAATCACAACTGACTAAGGGCCAGAGATGTAATTCGTACCTTAATGGCGTTTTGAGCTATATCACAGTAAGTCTGTAAAAATATAAGTAAGGGTGGTGGGTGTCAGTACAAGTACTCTATTAACAAACCTACAGCAAGTGGTAGCACACCAAAAGGAGCTTGCAGCTGTCATTTGCTGCCAGGCGCACTACTATCTGAAATTGTCCTCAAGCACATCAAACAGATTTTTGTTAATTTACCAATCTAAGTGAAGTCTGCCATCTTAGATTGGTAAATAAAAAAAGAAGCATTTGGCCCGCCATTCTGCAGGTGTGTGCATGCGTGCTGACACATGCACTTGCCTGCAGAATGACACAGCAGGGGCTGCGCTTCTGCGCTTTTTATTTCTCTTTTTTATTTTTCCAGTTGCACCACAGCATCCACAAAAAGCACTGGCACAGCCACAAGGTCAACAAGGCGAGATCTATTGGCTTTGCCAAAGCTTTTTGCTCACCGAACATACAGTCATAATTAATGTATTGTTGTCACTGAGACACTTACATTCAATATGAAGTTAAAACAGTAGTGCAGACTGAGAAAGATCATCAATTTAAGGAATGACTTTGAATGAGATGAAAGTTTGAGGACCATCAGAAGGCTGGTGACATTTTGGGTTAAATATTCAGATGGGGGGGGGGGCGTGGCCAAGATGGCGAGGTGAGCGGACGACTTCTCCGCCGGCTCCTGCTTCCCTGAGCCCCTAGACCGGGTTTAATCGCTGCATCTCCCCCCGGAGGAACGGGGATCAGGCGGCGAAAACTCTGGCGTGCTGGTGGGGGCTGCCCGATAGCCCGGAGAGCCTGAGAGACGACTGCGGCGCTCGCCGGAACGACCTGGAGTTCGCGGCCGAGAGGGGGCGGAGCATCAGACCGGCACGGCTGGCTGCGAGCCCGGTGGCCCGCCTAGGAAAGCACCCGGCTCGGAGGAGGTGACAGGCCGAGGCACGAAGGGACGGCCCAAACACCAGCTGGGGGTCCGGAAACGGCCTTGACCGGCGCAAGCTGGGACGCAGGACTGCGGTGGTGGTGAGCGGAGCGGGGGGGGCGTGACCCCGCCCCCAGCGGCAGAAGAGCGGAAACAGCGCAAGATCGGAGGCACCCCTGCAGCCCCTGCTGAGACCGGCGGAGCGATTGCAGGCCCGGAGGGCCGACTACGGCGTCGGAGCAGGAAGCAGCGTGGGGCAGGACGCGGCCCCGGGTGTGGAGTGCAGGCCCTCCGGCCCAGAGGACACGAGGCGGGCGGAGGCCTGTGCGGCGCGTGTGAGCTGACTGGCCGGAGGACGGTATAGCTGAACGGTCCCGGTGCTGGTAGGGACACGTGCGCACACCGGCGCGGCGGCCTGCGGACAGTTTGGGTGGGGTGAAGCTGCTGGATCGCACGGGGGCGACTGCGAGGGCCCCCCCCCCTGTTTTCCCCACCCCCCGCCGCCCTCGGAGCCAGTTTGGAGGTAGGATGGGCTCTGCTGGCTGAAGGGGGTGCATGGAGAGACCCGATCCACGACCACGAGGGCCGGGGCTGTGAGGGCAGGAGTCCGACCTGTACGCTCCCCACAGAGGAGCTTGAGCATGAAGCGCTAGCTGTGGACGGACCGGGTGCGGCAGGTGTCCGGCTGAGGAGGGGTTCGCGGCCCCCCGGCGGCGGCGACTGCGCCGCGAGCACAGAAGTGAGCGGAAGGGTCCCGGAGGGACATACCTGCAGACCATCGGAGTGCGTAAGCAGAGGCGGGGGGGCACCGCAGAGAGTGGACGCGGAGGAGGTCAGCCGGGGCCCCGAGGGTGCCGAAGTGAGACAGGAGCCCTAGTGGGACGTCTGTGGCACTGAAGAGCCGATCTGTACTGAGTCCCGGAGCACATGGCGGGCAGCAAGGGAGGACGGAAGGGGGAACGCACTCTCCCCGAGCTACTGGGCAGGAACCAGCAGAGAGTGGAACGGGGGCAGCAATCGCCCGGCCCCTCCGGAGGGGCGCCGGTCGCTGATAACGGGGAGCCTCCGATCACCAGATCCTTCATGGAATCCCTCTTCGGCTCCCTACGGGAGGATTTCCAAGCCCTGAAGAAGGAGGTGGCCAGCGAGGTGCGGGAGGTCCGGAGGGAAGTGGATAGCTTGGGAGAACGTGTGGTCACGCTTGAGGACACCGGGCGGAGCAGAGATGACAAACTAGAACGATTGCAACAAGAGGTGCTGCGTCTCAGGGATCAACAGATCGACCTCCAGGCGCATGCCGAGGATCTAGAAAACAGATCTCGACGCAACAATATCAGAGTTCGTGGCATTCCGCCCACAGAAGAGGGGACGGACGTGGCGGGCTACCTGCAAGATCTGTTCCGAGAGGTCCTGGGAGAGTCGGACGGGCTCCACAACCGGATAGACAGAGCGCATCGAGTGGGGCCGCGGCGCCGGGCATCGTTGCCGCCCCTGGACATTCTGGCCTTCCTCCCGGACTTCCCGCTCAAGGAACGCATCCTGGCGGAAGCTCGTAAGAAGCAGCCCCCCACTTTCCGGGGCCACCAGGTCGCCTTGTACCAGGATCTGTCTGCCATCACGCTACAGAAACGGAAAGCGTTCAAAATCGCCACCGACTTCCTGCGGTCGCACGAAATACCATACGCATGGGGACCCCCGTTCAGGCTCATATTCCGATGGAATGGCACTCTGCATCAGCTACGCTCCCTGCAGGAGACATGCGGGGTCTTGGGCATATCGGCGCCGGAGGTGGACGCGGCTCCGCGGCGGCAGGGGCGCGCTGGCAGTGACGGATGGCAGCGGGTGTCGGGGCGGCACCAGCCGGCACGACCTTCGAGACCAGACTCACCCACCAATCAGAGCTAGCATGGCGGAGGCAGTACTTGAGGTGGCGGAGAACACTGGACTAAGTGACACGGCGCCGACCGCGTAAGTCTGTTCCGGGGGGAGATCATCACAGCCTTTGACACTGAGCAGGTGTGGGGGCCAGTTTGGGGCGGGGGGAGGGGGTCCGGTGGCTGGACGTCCACTGGAGTACTTCACCACAGACTTGCCCCTTGGGGACGGGACTTGGACAATGTTGACTCAGATTGGGGGCAGTGGGAGGGGGGCATTGCCCGAGGGGGTTCGGGAGGTGTTGGCACGTTGCCGAGGGGCGGGTGGCGGGGTGGTTGGGGTGTTTTCTGCAGGAATTCGGGGGGAGGGGGGGAGACTAAGGGAGGGTGGGGATGCAGGGGGGTGGGGGGGGGGGGGGGGGGAGTCCAGCGCGTGCCTGGTAACACGGCCGCGGCGGCGGCGCACATACTCTGGTCCGTGGGCCCTTGTGGGGGCCCTGCTGTCATACTTGCCACTGCCAATGACGCCCACGGCACTTAAAATTGTCACGCTGAATGTCAGGGGCCTCAACAACCCGATTAAGCGGCGAGCCATCCTATCCCTACCGGTAAGGTACCCGGGCCGATATTTGTCTTCTACAGGAGACTCATCTCCTACCCCGTGACTGTGCCAGGCTGCGCTCCTCAGCCTTCCCCACCCAGTTCTTCTCGTCCAGTAACACTAAAACAGTGGGGGTGGCGATACTGGTTGTCCGGCACTTTCGGGGAGAAGTGCTCCACAAACAGGCGGAACAAAAAGGCAGGCTTCTGGCATACAGATTCAGGGTGGCCGGCCTCTCCTTCACAATCGGGTCCCTTTATAGCCCGAACAAGCAGCAAGAACGCTTCCTCAGTACGGCGCTGGGCGCGGTCACAGCCACACCGGATAGACACATTATTATAGGAGGAGACTTTAACATGGTCTTTGACGCTGCACTCAACAGGTCTGCCCCCCGCTCGCCGCAGACTGGAGAGTTCTCAGCGGGGTGCAGGGCCCAGCTGGCGGCTATGGACCTCGAGGACCTCTGGCGTCACCTGCACCCGGCGGAAAGGGACTATTCCTACTATTCGCACGCACATAAGACCTAAGCGCGGCTAGATCACTTTCTGGTCACTGGGCCGGTCTGCGCACTGGCCACGGCGGCGGACATTGGGGTGGTCTCCATGTCAGATCACGCCCCGGTGACGGCTACCTTCTGCCTGCCGCCGATTTCTCAACCCCCTCGTGTCTGGCGTCTACGGGACGCGTTACTACACAGACGAGGGGTAGTCCAGCAGGTAACTGACTACCTGACCCACAACGAGACCTCGGACACGTCACGAGCGACGCAATGGGTGGCACTGAAGGCGGTGCTCCGGGAGGAGTTTATTGCGATCTCCTCGGCGGATAACGCAAACCGGCGCCAGAAACGGGAGGAGCACACGCAGCAGGTTCGTGAACTGGAACACGTACACAGACGGACAGGCGCTCCGCGCGTCTGGCGGCAGCTCGTGGGAGCGAGGAAGCTCCTGACGGCTCTAGACATGGACCGGGCGGAGTACGCGGCACTACGCCTCCGGCACGCCTATTACACAGGGGGGACAAATGCGGTCGGCTATTGGCGAGCAAGTTGAGAATAGCGCGGCAGACACAGACGGTGAAAGCGATCACTGACCCCGCAGGGCCGACGGCCACAGAGGACGCCCACATCGCAGAGCTCTTTCGTAGGTATTATGCTGACTTGTACGCGGGGGACCCCCCGGACGCGCCCACCGTGGCAGCATACTTAGAGTCGGTCTCTCTGCCGTCCCTGACACCTACACAAGCGGAAGCTCTGGATAAAGAGATCCGGATCGAGGAAGTTATCTCCGCTATAGCCAAGCTTAAGCACGGGAAATCCCCGGGTCCGGACGGGTATACCTCCCTCTTCTATAAGACGTTTTGCTTGTCACTCGCGCCGATCCTTACGCGGTTATTCAACTCCTTTGCGACGCAGGGAGCCATACCGCCGGATCTGCTGCGGGCGTCATTAGTGGTCATCCCCAAACCGGGGAAGGACCGGACACAGTGCAGCTCTTACAGGCCTATATCGCTCTTAAACATCGACCTCAAGCTCTCTACCGGGATTTTGGCGAGCCGCTTGGCCCCGCTCCTCCAGGGACTAATAGATCCGGATCAGGCGGGTTTCGTGCCGGGGCGGCAGACAGTGGACAATACCAAAAGAATCACACACCTCATAGAAAAAGTGTCGCGGATCCCCAGGGAGAGAATGTTGCTGTCAGTCGACGCCGAGAAGGCGTTTGACAGGGTCCACTGGCCGTACTTGGAGCAGGTCTTAACAAAGGTAGGGATAGGGGAGAAATTCCGCGGCATGATCTTCAATTGCTACCGATCCCCGACCGCAGTGGTGAGAGTGAATGGGTACTGCTCCCAGAGTCTTGACATCGAAAGAGGTACGAGACAGGGATGCCCGCTGTCGCCTTTACTTTTCGCCCTATATATGAAGCCCTTTGCGCAGCGGGTGCGGGATAACCCGGCGGTGAGAGGGGTAAAGTTTGGAGGCTTCAGTCACGCCGTAAGCCTATACGCGGATGATGTGATCTTCTCATTGGACGATCCGCTCTCTGCCTTGCCGGCCTGTATAGCGGAACTCACCTCGTTTGCGGCGGTGTCGGGATTCAGGATGAATATGGGGAAGTCGGTGGCTTTGGATCTTTCCTTAGCACCGGGGACTAAAGCCTTACTGCGACAAAGGGTTCCGATCCTGTGGTCTGCGGACTCGGGTGTCCTATTTGGGGTTCCAGTTGGCTCCTACCCTACCTGCAATGGTAATGACGAATTATACCGCCTTGGGCACGAAGGTCCGAGGAGAATTAGCCCGATGGGACCGTAACACCCTCTCATTGCTGGGGAGAGTGGCGGCAGTTAAAATGACAATCCTGCCTCAGATATTGTACTTGTTCCGGGCGCTTCCACTGCAGCCGCCGGCGGAGTGGCTTCGGAAGATGCAATCCGACCTGGGGCGTTTTATCTGGCAGGGTAGGAAACCTAGGATGCGCCGGGCGCTCTCGATGTTGTCGCCGGAGGCCGGAGGTCTCGGGATCCCGGATCTCCGCAAATACTTTTACGCGTCACAGCTACGTTATCTCGTGGAATGGAGCCGCTGGGAGTCGGACAAACACTGGCTCTTCCAGGATCAGGCGGTGGCAGGGCGACCTCTGCAGGAGGTACCCTTCCTGCGCAGAGCTCCCCGTCCCGCTAATCTTTACGCTTCCTTTATCACTAGAGTAACCCTACGGGTCTGGGATGCCACAAATCTTGTGCACGGCTTGACGTCATTCCTCTCGCCGCTGACACCCATAGTGGATAATCCGGACTTCACTCCAGGACTGGAGAGAGGCGCATTTGAGCACTGGCGGCCGGCTGGATGCCGGGCTTTGTGCCACTTGTACGGCCCAGAGGGGGTCCTTCCATTCACGAGCTTCAAACAGGAGTATGCGTTCCCGGAATCTGAAAGGTTGCGATACCTGCAGGCGCGCCACTGGGCGCTGCACCCTCAGGTGCGGGAGGCGGCTGACAGGCGGCTCCTCCCTTATGAGCGCTGGCTCCTGACACGCTCGTCCGACACAAAGCTTATCAATGACCTGTACAGGTTTCTCCAGACGCCCGCTTCACACTTATATAACCCGGGACGGGAGCGCTGGGAACGAAAGCTGGGAAGGTCCCTGAGTCATGCCGAATGGGAGCAGGTCGCTTACAGGGCCAGACACTCGGCCTATCATGCCGGCCTCACTGAGACCTTCACTAAAGTCTCCACGTATTGGTACTATACTCCGGAACGCATGCACAAAATGGACCATAGTAAAGGGGCCACTTGCTGGAGGGGCTGCGGGCAGGAGGAACGCTGACGCACGCACTATGGGATTGCCCCCTACTAGCCGCCTACTGGAGGGAGGTGATTGACAATGTGGATTCCCACTTTGACACCGAAATACTGCGCTTCCCGGCTTATACCCTGTTGGGCCTTCCAAATGGGCTGACATATCCCTTAAAAACCCGCAGAGGCAGACAGATTGCCACAGCCTTGTGGTCGGCAGTTCAGACGATCCTGGTACATTGGCGTTCGCCCACGATACCCACAGTCACGGGCTGGTTACACAGATTGCGGCATGTGCTAGGGATGGAGAAAATGTCGCTGGCGGTGGCAGGTGACGCAGAGTAGTTTAATGACCTTTGGCAGCCGTTTCGGTCTCTACTGGTCACGGAATTTAGAGAATTGACCTGCCTGAGATACCTGCGACTCCTGCGGCTTACCGCGCGGGAGGAGGAGGCCTCTTGAGGTGCCTGATAGGAAGTATCGGACCTTGGGGTCGAGACGGATTCACCGGAGGCACGCGCTGGACCGGGAGGGGGAGGGGAGGGGGGGTTTGGGGGGGGCATCGGGAGTTGGGAAGGGCGGGGGGAGGGTTGGGGGGTTGTTGGGGGTAGAAAGTTGGGTTACTTACTAGGTATCGGAGCGGATGGCAGCCCTCTCAGACAGGACTGGAAGGCGGTTCCTACGACACGGGAGGGGGCTCTGATTCTCGAGGGATGGCGACCTCCCTGATGTTTCTTACGACAGCTTGTGCTTTAGGGGGGGGGCTACACACGGAGCTCAACTTGGAGGACAGTCTTACAGCGCTAGTCCGTGGGAGGGAAGGGGACGTTTGGTTTCTGCTTGAGGTTAAATTGCGGCCGGCCCTGTGGGGTTGTAGGCGGCATGCTGTGTATAGTAATAGTAACAGTATTGTCTTCATAACGCGAGCCCCTGAGCTCTGAGACAGGCTGGCCTTTCTGGGGAGTAACGTGCCGGCCCGCAGGGTTGTAGGCGCAAGCTACTGATGTCGTCGGTGATACCTGGTTAAGATTAATAAAAAGATTTAAACCTAAATATTCAGATGGATATGACGCTTCGCCCCGAGGCTCCAGCAGCCCAACACGAATCCGGTACCAAATCCTGACTGCCAAACCCCATCCACGCCTGAAACAGAAACCGGGAAACAAGGTGGGGAGCAACGGCACAAACCTGAGACATTAGAGCTGAAACCACGCTGTGGAAACCCACCAACAGTGAAGACACCTTGGAGTCCGAGCGCAAGAGACCAAAATGGCGGCGCACGGTGGCAAAGACAACCGCTGTTAAAGAGGGGAGCTTCGGGATCTGACTGCACAGGCGGATGAACCGATCGACTTGAGGAGATGGCGAGACCCAACATCCTTGTCGACCCCCTCCCACCCCACCTGCTGGGGTTACCAAAGCCTCTTTCCTTGTTGGAGCCGGAGGGAGCATGGGGGACTGTTGTGAGCTGAGGCGGGGCGGCTGGATCCTGCGGGCATGGAAGAGGAACAGTGCCACACAGATTTGCACCGCCGGAGTACCTCGCAACAGAAGACGAGGTCCAGCACACCCTGCACGGACCCGTACCGCCGGAGGCAGGTGGGGGCGCGTACAGGGCCAGAGACGCATGCAGTGGGGTGGGAAGGAAGACCACGCCCTCACTGTCCGGAGGCACTTGGAGGCCCTGATCCAATAGAAGACTCTGCAAACAGGCGATGAAGTAAGCCTGGGCCTCGCGAGGCTAGAGAGGGCAGAGGACATCGGGCACCCCCTCAATCGTGAACAGCAAACAAAGCCCCCCCACCCACTCCGGCGGCATCTCTGATTGAACGCGGGCCCATAACTTTTCACGCAGGGCCTGGGCAGACCTGATGGCCACGATAGAACTGTGTAGGCGGGGGCAGGAGACTGGCCAGAGAGGCACAACATATCCCCACAGGAGACAACCAACGATCAGTGTAAGACTTGGGGGAGAAGGGAAGAAAAGCAAGAACTTCCAGAACCCACGCCAGAGCCAGAGGGCAACCGTGGAAATTACCCCAAGCTGCGGAGGGAAGGCGGCTACTGGGCGTGGAAGCAGCCCAGGGCATCTGTATCGGCCATGGTCGGTGGGGTTGACCCCAGACAAGTCCCCCAATACAGGACCCGCAGGGAAGGGGCGTCTGCCAGGTGAGATCGGGAAAAACGGATAGCGCCAGGGGAAGTGGACTGCAAAGGCCCACTTGAGACAAGGTGAAATACCCACAGCTTTGGGTATAGAGATGCCAGGAGAGACCGGGAACACGAAAAGGAAGAACTTGGCACGTACGCCCAGCCCATTCCAAACCCCAGGAGGCATTAGTGCTACAGATAGGGCAGACGGGAAGCAGCAAGCCATCATAAAAACATGCTGCCGCGACAGTGGGGTTGGGACACTTGGCGGCACTTGGAGCCCGCAGGCAGGGGGGAGTTGGTAGCTGAGACCCTGAAGGCGAGAGAGCAAGCGAGCAGAAGAAAGCATTGGCACCGCGACGGGGAGACGTCGACCACAGATTAACGCCCCTCAGGTCGGCCAGTAACTCAGCACACTCGGAAATAACCCCAAAAAAACGGCGACAACTAATGGCCAGAGACAAAAAGCCAAGACCCAAAGGCAGGGGAAAATGGACAAATACGGTATAGTGGTGACCCCCCCCCCTGCCAAAAGAGGCTGTATTATCTCCATAACAAAGCCCCGAAGTTCTATCTTCAAGAATCCAGAGGTATACCCCGATGCGCAATCTCAGATCAGTTTAATTGAACTGCCTCATGGTTCCAAGCTTTTTAAGTGAAAGAAACTGGAGGAGTAAGATTCTTAGTGATAGGTCCCCACACCTTGAACTCACTCTCAACTGAAATTAGACCAGCAGCAAACTATATGATCTTCAGGAAGCTGCTGAAAACTTGACTATTCACACAAGCATACTGTCAATAACCTGACGAGATGTCGCCTTTCTTTACCACAGCGCCAAGAAGACTCTGGTGAACGTGCACAATATAAGCTTGGCATAACATAACGTAACATATAACATAACCAATATTGCCAGCTTCGCACATGAATCACATACAAACATGCAACATGGCAACAGCAAGGGTGGAGATCTAAATACACGGCCATGATAGACAAAAAGCTTGAGAGGAGTAGTGCTTAAAAATTAATGAAGGGAAAACAAACAGAACATTTTGCAGTCAACAAGCAAGTCAATCACTCTAGGAAAATGGAAACTACAGCAGAGATACGAAGGTAGCACCCTGAAAACTGGTACTAAGGTAGATAGAAAGAAAGGCAAGGGACAAGAAAAGGTAACTGTCAAAATAATGGATGCTCTGGAAACAAGGAATGCACTAAAATAGTTCTATTTCTGGAACAGTGACACAAAGCCGAACAGTGCTAGTTCAAGGAACAGTAATTTGGGTGTACATAGGGAATCAGGAAGCTTTGCAAGCAATGATAGCAATGGCTCAGCAATAAGGAAACTATGCAAAGGAAGATTGCCAATACCTTGGGGAATTAGGAAATTAGAAACACTAGAAACAAAGGGTCAGCGAAACAAGAACAGTGATAGAATGGCCAGTGCTGCACTTAAGGAATCAGAGCTTTTAAGTAGTAGTTAACTAATGATCACACGCATCAGGTGATCACGCTAGGACCTGAGATGAAGCAGTGAGCAGGCAAATCTAGAATTGTGATGGCAAGAAAAGCACGCAGCTCCAATGAAGAGGGACAGTGTGCATCATAAATTATCAAAACAGTGGATGGAAAACAGCCTTTCAAAATAGAAACCTGTCTTCAGCACCGTCATTTATACCGGAAACAAGTAAAAACATTATTCCAAGACACTATTGACACTAGACTTCACAGGCCAGTGCAATAATATTGGTCTTGCACAGTGGATTATAAATATTTATTTTGAATTAGAATCCATCACCTACTCCTTAACCCACAAAAATAACTTCCCTGACGACTCAAATATAGGCTGCTGCATGACTCTGCACTGGCCTTCATGTCTACATCCCTCCCACTTAAAAGTCATGCAGCAACAAGGCCTCTCTGTCCCACCTACAACTAAAATTCTTAATGAAGAAAATTCTTGGAAGGAGTTTGGTGTGAGAGTGACTGGAGATTTGGCAATTTGTTGTAACTGAGCTCCCACAAGACCCATTCTATGTAATCCCAAGATAGGTTTGCAAAAGGCCTACTTGATGTATCCTGCCCTTTACCTTGAATGTTAATAAAAATTATAATAAAACATCTTTTTAGGTCTCGCCTAGGCAGCACGCATGCGCTGTCTCTCCGAGACATCTAGTAATCTATATGGGTGGTGAAACTCCGCCTATTGCTGGGTAATTTCTCGCCGCTTGCCATTAGTTAACTTGTGCATTTTATTTTGTTATCAGGCTTATTATTGGCTCTTCATCCCATACGTAACTTTCGTTAATTCCGGAAGCAGCACCGTCTAACTTCAGTCTTGTTACGCTTACACAGCGTAATTGTTTTTTATTTTAATTAGTGTGCATTAACATGCATGTTTGTGGTAAATCACCTCATCTATAGACTGAACCCGCCACTCTGGGATCTCTTGCAAGGTTGCCTGCATTGCGCCTGCTGCCCGAGATGGTTATGCTTCGATGGCTCACAGGTATGTGAACTTTAGACCTCGGCGGCTAATCTGTTCGTAAATCAGCACTGAGCTGCAGCGCCCAGGTCGCCTTCCCCTTTCCAGCAGCGCTTGAAGCGGATGTGGCACTGTTGTACAGCCCCCTCTCCAAATGGGGCTGTCCCCGACGCTTCCTACCACCATCATGTTTCTTGTATCCGGTAACCCTCCTTCTGTGTGTTCGCTGTTGGCTGCTCCCGACCGTGCACCGCAGCGTCTGCAAACTCCTGTGTACGGCATTAAGCACCCCTCCTCCTCGCCTCCCGTCTCACTCCACGTTTTACCTCGGCCTCCCTTCTCTCTGCACATTTTAACTCTGCCCCCTCTCTCCACATTCTACTTCTATGTCTCTTCTCTTTTTTTCATTGCTTTCCAATCCTAGTTCCACTGCCTTCATCTCTTCTTCTAGTCTTATCCCCTTCCTCCTTTTTCCTCCCAGTTCGTCCTATTTCACCCCTAACTACTTCTGCCCTCCCTTGCCCTCCCTATGAGGCAGAACTCTTGTGCAAAAACCTAAACATCACAGATTCCAGCTCTGACAGTACTGACTTCATCTTTCATTATTTCTATGTCGATAAAAAATGCCTTATTCTGACGGGTAATAAAATGAGCGCTAATTCCTTTTGCTGTTTGTGGGCTTTGTAAATAGCCAATATCAGTGTTAGAGCTGCTGTATGCTTTGGTTTTCAGCCTTCTGATGTAATTGTTTTCAATCCTTGGTTATATTTCCTAAACAAACTTAGTCGAAAAAAACATCTATTTCTTTACTTTTGGTATAATCGCGGCACCTGGGCTTTATTTATAACATTAAAAGTAAAGTGCGGGTGCCGCGATTATACCAAAGGTAAAGAAATAGATTTTTTTTTCTATATCATTACTTTTGGTATAAGCGCGGCACCCGCGCTTTACTTTTGATGTTATACGTAAAGCGCGTGTGCCGCGATTATACCAAAGGTAAAGAAATAGAAAAAAACATCTATTTCTTTACTTTTGGTATAATCTCGGCACCCGCGCTTTACTTATAACATTAAAAGTAAAGCGCGGGTGCCGCAATTATACCAAAGGTAAAGAAACAGATTTTTTTTCTATTTCTTGTTTTTAATTTCCAATCGCTGAACAAAAGGATAGTCCGAGAGGACCCGCCGCAAAACTAGAACTCTTTGCATCAGGCTGCGCCTCAAGGGTGTGTGACGGAAATAATACCTACACATTATGTACACTTAACATGGCCGCGAGGAAAAGCGCATATATGCGCTTAGTATTTATGCTGTAAAGACTCTTGAAGGCAGACCAAATTGTTGTCCTACATCTTTGTCGCTGCTTCCTATGTTTCGGCCCCCAAGTACTCGTGCTGTGTTGCTTGTTTTTTGCTGCTGTGGTGTTTCTTGGAAGTGAGTCCAGAGCCGTGCTTAAGGGGATAAATACCTCAGTGTGGGACTGTGCCCGACACCAGACTTAGTGAGGCTGCTATATATGTGCTAACAAGCAAAAACTTCATACAGAGGTAGGCACAGTGTTAGCAGCAGCATACACTGTGGTACACACGGACTTGTGTTTAGCTTCGTTTAAACACACGCTGCTTGAGTGTCGCAGGTTTTTTTTCAAGCCCACGTATTTTCTTTTATATTGTTCATCATATTTTTTTTTCCTCTCTAATTTCGTCTTTGGACTTTCCTCCCTGCACATTAATGATTCTCTACAATATGTTTGACTTGCTTGTGTAACTCTCCGAAGTACAAAAATAGTGCCGGTGCACCGCACGCTGCTCTGAAGCAGCCCCTTATCCTGCCTCCAGTACTCTGCTACTGTATAGAGTGCCGTATGCGCGTCTTTAAAGCAGGAAAGGCCCAGAGGTAGCCGCATTTATAGAGGAGTGTACAGGGGCAGAAAAACACAGGCGCCATGACAGTGGGGTATGTCCATTCGGTCCGGTTAAGGTACCTAGTGCCGGAGTGTCAAGAGCCCTCCCCGCGGTAAGGAGACACAGGATGCATCTACCTGCAGACCCGCTCGATAGCACATGCCAGACAGTGCCCGCTCCAGACGCACAATACAACCACTGCCTCTGAAATGATGAGTTTTTATTACACGCCTTTTTGGGACACTGGCATTTAGGTCCAGAGACTGTTAAGGGGGCTTCTTTATTCGGCCGCACGTTGTTAAACAGTAAACACGGCCAAACGGGTGCTGAGTGCTAACCATTCCGGTTCCTTGGGCATGCTTCATGTGCCCGGTCCGTGTGGTGTGCACTCCCGCCCGGACACCCGCAGTAAGGGTCATCGGTAGGTAGAGCTTTGAGTATGTGCACACTCAATGGGTGCATCCCCCTCTTAGACTACTTGCTCATTCTGTATTTATTATTTAGTTTTTAGAGGGATTTATCGCTAAGGTGCACATTCCCTTAGTTGTCTACGTTATTCTCTACACTACTGGGCTCTCCATACTCAAAGGTCTCTATGATACTAATGTCAACATGCTCTTGCTTCTGCTGTGTAATGAGCTGCACGTTTTGCCAAATTTTGCCTCAATTGTTCCGTGCGCCTGTATATCTGCACTGATCTTTTTGCTACCTAAATTAGCTGGTATGCTGCTTTTCCAACCAACCTGTTTCTCTTACCTAGTACTGTATGCCTCCACTGCAGCACACAACCTCCCATTATCAAATACACCAAGGTAAAGAGGCCAACTGCGGTGCAACTATATCCTGCTGGCCTGTTTGGATATCAGACTGCACAGTGCTTTGAAACCTACTTGGCTGAAGTCTGCACTAAAGAATAACAAGCATTTGCAATGCAGTTGTCATGTTCTCGCTCGCCTCCTCGCTTCCTGATGAACGGGAGCGAGGCAGTCTCCTCTGGTAATGAGATTCCTCCCACCTAAATCCGCCTGGCAGGGTAGCCGTCTAGTTGTTGAAGGTCAACGCAGCTGACGCTACCGGCCAGCCGGCACTTCCGGTTGATTCTGCTTTTCAACGCAGAAGACGCCCACATCAGCGCTTCGGATACTTCCCCTGAGCTTCGCAGGAATGCAGGAGCGTACGCGAAGTCTCTCTCTGCAACCGGACACTCCGTCCGGACCGCGCAAGAGCACCCACAGATTCTTCCTTGGTGACTCGTGCGGAGGCACGGAGTCACGCTTGCCTTGTCTTCCCCTTCAGCGCAGGAGCGCTTAACCCTTTCACCCGCGACGGCACGAAGTCGCGCTTACTTTGCCTCACAAACCCAGCGCAGGAGCGCTTGATCCCTTCCTCAGCGGCTCATGCAACTGCCCGAAGTCGCACTTGCTTTGATCCTTCAACTCAGCACAGGAGCACTTTATTTCAGGTGACCCTTGAGGGATTCATGGTTTAGGTTACCCGGATCTGCCCACTGTACTTGGTGCATGTGTCTGCCCCCCCCTTTAACTGGCGCGATTGTTACACCTGCATCCTCTCTCGCCATTAGGTGGTGTCGACACAAGAACCAGAAAATCACGGAGGGTGCCCCACCACGTCATCCACCATATTGCTTTCACCCACTTCTTGGCAGCCTCCCCCGGTTCCCTCTTTGACCTGGTTAGTGTATTTGGTCCTTCCAGAAGGAGAAGGTCGCAGGAGGGGGTTGTCCACGTCGTCCCCGTGGGATCTCTCCACAAGCAGGCGGTAAGAATTGTGGGGACCTGACAGAATCCGAAGATTGTCCACGTCGTCCCCGTGGGATCTCTCCACAAGCAGGAAGTAAGAATTGTGGGGACCTGACAGAATTCGAAGCCCACGTTACATATCCCACCCAGACAACATGGATAATCCCGACGTTACCTTACAGGACATAGCAGCCATGCTGGTTAGTATTCAAGCTGAAA
Source organism: Triturus cristatus (assembly GCF_964204655.1). Classification (NCBI taxonomy): domain Eukaryota; kingdom Metazoa; phylum Chordata; class Amphibia; order Caudata; family Salamandridae; genus Triturus; species Triturus cristatus. Next base: position 1,533,445,477 of record NC_140591.1, read on the forward strand.
ACCGTAGTCTACGACACGATATAACTACCTTACAAGGGCAGTTGGGTGTCGGAAACACAGGACCTTGGGGTACCTCCCCTATACATCGACCCCGGCAAGAAGGAATATTAAGGCCTCCCTTGTTCAACCCGGGGGGTCTCTCACCCTCTCCCTCGTCTGCTTCCCCACCCGTTCAGGTCATAGCCCAACCTGCGGCACAGCTGGCCGCACCAGAACGTTTCTATGGCGATAGCACAAAAAACAGCATTTTCCTTAACCAATGCCACCTGCACTTTATGGCCAGAGCGACTGCTTTCCCCGATGATGCCTCCAAGGTCGCTTTTGTTCTCTCCTATTTAGGAGGCGACGCTACCCAGTGGTCCATTCCTTTGGTGGAGAACGACGAGCCCTTGCTATACAACTTTCCAGTCTTTAAAGAGACCATGCAACGTATGTTCACCCGCCATACATTCGTGCAAGCCACGGACAACGAATTACTCAATTTGAAACAGGGCAACACAGAACTGCTGCATTACATTACCACCTTCACTCGTCTGGTGGTGGAAGCCCGCTGGCCAGAATCAAAACAAGTGTTGGTGTTCTATAGAGGCCTACGCGATGAGTTGAAAGACCTCATCTCCCAAATGACAGACCCACCAGAGGAATATCGGCCCGTTTATAGATATGGTAGTCAGACAGAACTATCGCCTACAAGAGCGGAGAACCGAAAAGACCAAGGGAGGTGAGGCCAGACTCCCTGTGTACAGAGACACGCCAAAAACCTGCGATGCTCCTGAGCCCATGCAGATCGGAGGTGTCCGTGCCCCCTTAACAAAAGAAGAAAAGGAAAAAAGACGGAAACAGAACCTTTGCCTGTATTGTGGCAAGAACGGTCATTTCGTGCGGGACTGCCCTGCAAAGCCCCGTCAGCCCAGAGAGAGGACTCCTTCTGTTCTCCCGATCATCCGAGGAGAAGGGTTGGGAAACGGGACCTCCCAGTAGCAAACGGGGTCTGTCTACTGGGACTGCTAGCCGAGAAAAAACAGACCCCTACCATCTGTGCCGACCACCACCACATGGGCGTGCCGGTGTTCTTGCAGTCATCAACAGGATCATCATGGCACGTCGTAGCCTTGATCGACTCGGGAGCAACCGGGAATTTCATCGATGCCCAGTACATGACGGGTCTCGGCATGCAGAAACGAACAAAAAGAAAACCCGAAACCGTGAAAGCAGTGGACGGCACAGACTTGACTTCCGGACTAATCCGATATCAAACAGAAGACCTGCAAATGGTGCTGGAAAACCAGCACACTGAGACCATCGCCTTTGATATCATCGATGCCCCTCAGTTTAGGCTTATATTAGGCCTTCCCTGGCTGGTACAGCACAATCCCCTGATTAATTGGGCAACCGGTAAAACCGTATTGGACTCTGTCCATTGTGTTCACTCTTGCTACTCCTCGGAGACGAAAAACATTACAAAGGAGGTCCAGGCCTGTACACTGCCACGGGACGGGATGGGTATGGTCACACACGAGACCGTACCCAGGGAATACAGAGACCTGGCTCACGTCTTTGACGAACAAAGTGCCAACACCCTACCCCCACATCGCCACTTCGACTGCAGAATTGATCTACTTCCAGGATCCACGCTCCCCTGCAGCCGTGTTTATTCCCTCACAGAGAAGGAAAACGAACATCTTCGCGCCTACCTCACCCAGTACCTACAGAACGGATTTATTCGCCATTCCAAATCTCCTGTCTCTTCCCCCCTCTTCTTCGTGGCGAAGAAAGAAGGCGATCTACGCACTTGTATAGACTTTAGGGCGATGAACGCCATAACAATTAAGAACAGGTATCCTCTACCGTTGATACACGACCTACTGGATTAAGTGAAAGGTGCTGCCATATATACAAAGCTGGATTTACGATGGGCCTATCATCTTGTCAGAGTCCGTGAGGGGGATGAGTGGAAAACCGCCTTCCGAACACGGTACGGGTTGTTCGAGTATCGTGTCATGCCCTTCGGACTCTGCAATGCCCCAGCCGCCTTTCAGTATTTTATAGATGAGGTGTTAAGGGAATTCATCGACCGCTTCTGCATTGTGTATATCGATGATATACTGATTTACTCCGCAGACATGAAGGAGCACCTCCAACATGTGCGAGCTATACTCCAGCAATTGCAGCACCACGGGCTGTACGTAAAGCTAGAGAAGAGCGTGTTCCACACCACAACGGTGGAATTTCTGGGACACATTCTAACACCGGGAGGCGATCAAATGGATTCCAGAAAAATCGACGCCATATTGCAGTGGCCGTCCCCAGGCTCCGTGAAACAAGTCCAGAGGTTCCTTGGGTTCGCAAAATACAACCGACGCTTTATTGCGGGCTTTTCCCGGATTGTTACCACCATTACATGCTTATTACGTAAAGGGGCATGTTTCCTATGGGACGCCAAAGCAGAACAGGCGTTTCAAGAACTAAAGACCAGGTTCACCTCGGCTCCGATACTGAAGCACCCCGACCCTACTCGCCCCTTTATAGTAGAGGCCGATGCCTCACAGAACGCCCTAGGGGGAGTATTATCGCAAAGAGACAGCAAAACCGATCTGCTCCACCCGGTAGCCTACTACTCCAGGAAGCTACAACCAGCAGAACGCAATTACTCCATTGGAGATAGGGAGCTCTTGGCCATCAAAATGGCGTTTGAGGAATGGCGGCACTACCTAAAGGACGCTAAACACACGGTGACAATCTTTACCGATCACAGAAATCTACGGTTCCTCCGTTCAGCCAGAGCCTTGAGGCGAGACAACTACGCTGGACTCTCTTCTTCAACGAATACGATTTCCAGATCACCTACCGACCCGGAAGGGAGAACGCCAAGGCCGACGCCTTGTCCAGGCTAGAGGAAACCGAAGACCAGGCACCCTCCACAGAACCAGTACCCGTTATTCCCATCCGATGCTTACAGGGAGCAGTGTCCTCCTCCTCCTTCTTAACACAACTGCACCACGATCTAAAACAAAAGAATCCGAAGGACTGGACAGGAGACATCCAAGGACTTACAGAACAAGACGGATTCCTGTTCAAGGAGGGGCGGTATTACTTACCACTACCTACTCACCAGCAACAAGCACTGGTCATGTGCCACGACCACCCCCTATCTGGTCACCCGGGGTACCAGAAAACCAAGTACCTACTGCAAAGACAATTCTGGTGGCCTACCCTAAACCTTGACACACAGGTCTACATAGCTCGTTGCCCTGTCTGCACTCAAGGAAAGACACCCTCACAACCCGTAGTAGGGCTGTTGCGTCCCATTCCTGTTCCCCCTTGCCCGTGGCACACCGTCTCAATGGACTTCGTAGTGGAACTCCCTAAGACCACCACGGGATACACTACCATCCTTACTATCGTGGACCACCTAACGAAAATGGCACATTTCGTACCACTGAAACTACTACCCTCAGATGCGGAATTGGCAGCAATCTTCATGCAGAATGTGGTACGACTACATGGAATCCCTTCAGTGCTAATAACAGACAGAGAAACTCAATTTGTGTCCAGGTTCTGGACAGAGGTTTGCTCTCTTTTGCACATGGATGCACATTTGTCATCATCCTACCATCCCCAAACCGATGGACAGGCAGAGCGAACGAATTGTACCATGGAACAATACCTCCGTTGCTTGCTGCTTTCCTTTGAAACAGAATGGTCCAATGTGTTATGGATGGTGGAGTACGCCTACAATAACAATAAACATGCTGCCACTGGGGTTTCCCCGTTCTATTGTCTCCAAGGACACCATCCCAGAACGACTCCCTGGGAAGAGGCCCAGACTTGTGGAATACCTACCATAGAGGAGCATCATGCCTTCCTCCGCACCGTATGGCAGCAAGCCCGTTTCGAGCTAGCCAAAGCCAAAGAATACTACAAACAAAACACAGATAAACACAGGCAAACCGAACCTGCCTACGTAGCAGGGGATAGGGTGTGGGTGTCCATCAAGAACCTCAACACACATGGGACCAAGAAACTGTTGCCCCGATACGTAGGTCCCTATCCCATAGCTCGGGTTATCAATCAGGTGTCCATGAGGCTATCACTACCTCCCCACATGAAAATCCACCCTGTCTTTCACGTCTCTCTCTTACGTCCTGCCCATCCTGACTGCTTGATAGCGGAGCCCCCTCCTCCTGTTCCTGTGGATGACCACATGGAATACGAGGTTCGGGCCATCCTTGATTCCCGTAGAACAAGGGGGAAACTCTTTTACCTGGTAGATTGGAAGGGGTATGGCCCAGAAAAACGCTCCTGGGAGCACCTTTCACATGTCCGTAATGCGCCTACCTTGGTTCGTACCTTTCATATCCGGCAACCCCAGAAGCCCCGTCCTGTTACCCCTCTTTGACCTGCGGGTTGGTCTATTTTAGGGGTGGGTACTGTCATGTTCTCGCTCGCCTCCTCACTTCCTGATGAACGGGAGCGAGGCAGTCTCCTCTGGTAACGAGACTCCTCCCACCTAAATCCGCCTGGCAGGGTAGCAGTCTAGTTGTTGAAGGTCAACGCAGCTGACGCTACCGGCCGGCCAGCACTTCCGGTTGATTCTGCTTTTCAACACAGAAGACGCCCACATCAGCGCTTCGGATACTTCCCCTGAGCTTTGCAGGAACGCAGGAGCGTACGCGAAGGCTCTCTCTGCAACCGGACACTCCGTCCGGACCGTGCAAGGGCGCCCACAGATTCTTCCTTGCTGACTCGTGCGGAGGCACGGAGTCACGCTTGCCTTGTCTTCCCCTTCAGCGCAGGAGCGCTTAACCCTTTCTCCCGCGACTCGTGCGACGGCACGAAGTCGCGTTCACTGTTGCCCCGCAAACTCAGCGCAGGAGCGCTTAACCCTTTCCTTCGCGACTCGTGCGACGACACGAAGTCGCGCTTACTTTGCCTCACAAACCCAGCGCAGGAGCGCTTAACCCTTTCTTTCGCGACTCGTGCGACGGCACGAAGTAGCGCTTACTTTGCCTCACAAACCCAGCGCAGGAGCGCTTGATCCCTTCCTCAGCGGCTCATGCAACTGCCCGAAGTCGCACTTGCTTTGATCCTTCAACTCCGCACAGGAGCACTTTATTTCAGGTGACCCTTGAGGGATTCATGGTTTATATAACCGGTATCTGCCCACTGTACTTGGTGCATGTGTCTGCCCCCCCTTTAACTGGCGCGATTGTTACACCTGCATCCTCTCTCGCCATTAGGTGGTGTCGACACAAGAACCAGAAAATCACGGAGGATGCCCCACCACGACATCCACCATATTGCTTTCACCCACTTCTTGGCAGCCTCCCCCGGTTCCCTCTTTGACCTGGTTAGTGTATTTGGTCCTTCCAGAAGGAGAAGGGCGCAGGAGAGGGTTGTCCACGTCGTCCCCGTGGGATCTCTCCACAAGCAGGAGGTAAGAATTGTGGGGACCTGACAGAATCCGAAGATTGTCCACGTCGTCCCCGTGGGATCTCTCCACAAGCAGGAGGTAAGAATTGTGGGGACCTGACAGAAGTAGGTCTCTCATTTATGAGAGTTTGACCTATTGGCATTGTAAATGACAATGCATTTTATTTATCTGATGATTTTTAAAACAAAATTAAAGGCATTGTCATTTACAATGCCAGTAGCTTAAACTCTCACAAATGCGAGACCTATTGTATTGCAAATGCTTGTTTTTGTTAGGCACGGGGAGATTAAGTGATTTGCCCAGAATCACAGGATATTGAGCCGACGCCGAGACTCTAACCCGGTTCCCCAGTAGTTCCAAAGTCGCGAGCTCCGACCATTACGCCACATCGTCTTTTAAAACAACCTGTTTTAAAACAAACCTATATGTTCTAAAACACCTGGAGTGTATTTAATCCACTAATGAAAAATGATAATGGTGTAAAGAAATTAAATGTACCGAGTTACTGGCCCGTGTCACCTCACAGAGACAAAAGAGTAAGAGACGGAAGGAAAGGGAGAGAGAGTGATGGGGGGGCGGGGGGAGAGACAAGGAGAGGGGGAGTGGAGACCCCTTTCATTTGAATTAAATAATACCAGTGACTCGAAAAGGCGAATGAATGCCAGTCATGTGAAGGCTGCTTCAATCTGAAGAAACATTTTTATCCGCAGGTAACAGTACCGAAATGCAAACAGTTTGAACACAAAAAGCTCAATTCTACATCAGAAAAAAATAGTTTAAACAATTCCCTAAAATTGTTTTGTTTAGTGGAGTTTCCCAACGCAAGGCCTTTTTGTAAATATTTGTTTCAGGTCAGTTAGAGCGTTAAACGTACCTGTGAAAAATCTTCCTCAGGAATGCCACCATGCTGGAACGGGAGACTTCCGGTGTGACGCAGAGCGGCGTGGCAGGCGTGCTAGGCTGTCACTTTCATTTCATTTTACATAGCAAAACGCCAGCAGGAATGTCCAAGGAGTTTCAGCACTCCGGGCAATCAAGCATTTGGCTTTGAAATGCCCCCAAACACATGAGTGATGAGTGTCCGGGAATAATCCCTGTTATTTCCCGACCCTGAAATGCCGTTACCAGGAACATCGGAATTAACAGGCCACTGGTAATTGAGCACTTGGGGTGGTGCCCAAGGACACCTGGTTTTATGGAAGCACCAACCCGGCCTGCTGGAGTTCTGATCTAGTATACATACAAGCCAACCCTCCCAATTCAGAAAGGAGACTTCCGAGTCCTGCCTCCTGATTCCTGCATGCAGAAACCGGTTTCAGATTTTTGTAAAATTGCCAAAAACAAAATGTTGATGCCTGTCACCCACGCTCCAGTCCAGAGGCGCAACTAGAGCTAAATTTCGGGGGAGGCTACTAAAAATGTCGGTGGGTGGGGGCTGACTTTTCCAGCAACATGCAGGGACTCTTAAGAAGGGTATGGAAGAACAACAAAACCATATTAATAAGCAAATGGTCTTTTAAAGACCAGTGAAGTACTCGGGTGCGGCTGTGTGTGTGCCCGGGAAGCTGTCTCAGCCGGGCTGACACACACGATGGAGGGGGGCTGAAGCCCTTTGAGCCCAATGGGCATTGCGCGCCTGCTCCAGTCACCCACTCCAAGAACTACCTCTGATATCAAAGGTCAACACCTTGTCCTTAATTCTTGGAGGGAGAGATTAGAGCGTGTGACAGGCTTCGACATTTTTTTTGTGTGGCTACATAGCCTAAATAAACAGAGTATAGAACTCTGTTTATGTTTGCGCTATGTTATTGAATTGCCAAAAATGAAATGCTGATTGTCTGTCACCACCATACATGGCAATAGATCGACTATGCTTTAATATAAATCACTAGGGAAAATACATTCTCCAGATAATTTTTTTTAATCTCCCACTTATCTACTCTAAAATGTTGCCATGTATGCCAGACCATACAAGGAAATTACAAGTACGTTCAATACAAGCAACTATGGGCCACATGAACGAACCATTTTTGATGTTGCAAATGACCCGATTTGCAGAGTCTGGACGTTTGCGACCGCAAAAAAGCTTTTTGGCATCTACAAAGCCCAAATAACGATTCAGTAACTTGTTACCAAATCGCAATTTGAGTTTTGCAATTCAATATTAGAAAGGAGTGTGTTTAGTGCGTCCCTTCCTAATACCGAATCGCAGTGGTATGTGTACATTTTTTGCGAGCGGTATGCAGTTGCAAAACATTCGGAAATTATGGGATCCCTTCCCCTTTGAGAATGATTAGCAAAACATGTTTAAAGAGCAGGACTACTGCCTACTCTTAAAAAATTAAAAGAACACTCTTTTTTTTTTTTTTAACGCATCCCGCTTTCCTCCAAGGAAAACAGGTGCATTGAAATAAAAAAAAGATTGCTTTCTTTAAAAGCAATCACAGACATAGTGGTCTGCTTACCCTAGGAGGCCACCATCCCTGTGATGGCTGCGATTCCTAATTAGCCGCAAATTGTGCCCTATACCATTAAAATTCATGAGGTATGTCGTTTTGGGACTCATTAGGAATCACTATTGGAATCTTTTAAGTTTTCTTACATTACAAATTGCAATTTCCTAATTGCGATTCACTAAGAATCGCAATTAGGAAATCGAAAATGTAAAGTTTTGAACATGTGACCCTATGCTGTTGGACCTCTCGGCCAGATGTACTAACATCTGCAATACCGATTTCCTAATTGCGATTCTCTCTGACCCGCAATTAGGAAATCGGTATTCATAATGTATGAAACTCTTTAGAGTTTCATTAGCGATACTTAGTGGGTCAAAAATTAATGAGGTAGGTCACAATTTGCAACCTATTAGGAATAGCAGCCATCACAGGGATGGTGGCCTGCTGGGGTCAGCCGACCACCGTGTCTGTGATTGCTTTTTAATAAAGCAATCTTTTTTTTTTTTTTTTTTTAAATGCAGACCATTTTTCTGAAAGGAAAACAGGATGAGTTTTCAAAGAAAAAATTAAACTTTACAGTTAGGACCACTGCTTGCTCTTGAAAAATATTTTTTTTAACAAGGGGCCTCTTCCCATTTGCAAATGGGTTACCTTCCAAGGTATTTGGAAGGGACATCCAAAAAACGTCCCTTCCAAATACCGAATCGCAAATGGCAATTTGGTAACAAGTTACCTAATCGCATTTTGCACATCAGAATCGTCTTTTTGCGACCAGTAAAATGCTTCATACATCTGGCCCTATGTTACTTGCAAGAGGAGGGTGCAGCTGTCACCCACCCCAGATGTGTATTCCAGAAACAGACATAAGGCACCAAATAGTTTAAAGAAGAAAATGCCAACTTTCTAAAAGTGGCATTTTTAGATATGCTATTTAAAAACAACTCCACCATCAGTTGTGTTTTCAAATTGTGTTCAGATACACCAAATTTGGGGGTCCTATTTCTTCCCAAATGGAAATTAAACTTATAAGATGTAATAAGGCAATCCCAGTGTTATCCTATGGGAGAGATAGGCCTTGCAGTAGTGAAAACTAATTTAAGTGTATATCAATACCAGGACATGTAGAACGTACAAGTACATGTCCTACTTTTTAAATACACTGCACCCTGCCCATGGGCTGTCCAGGGCCTACCTTAGGGGTGATCTATATGAAATAAAAAGGAAGGTTTGGGCCAGGGAAGTAGGTTAACTTGGCAGGTCGACATGGCTGATCAAAACTACACACACAGGTTCTGCAGTGGCAGGTCAGGTGCTACTTAGGTGGGTGGCACATTCAGTGCTTCAGGCCCACTAGTCGCATTTAATTTGCAGGCCCTTGGCACATGTAGTGCGCTTTACAAGGGATTTATAAGTAAATCAAATATGCCAACTGTGGACAAGCCAATGTTACCACACCTTAAAGAGAGAGCACAAGCACTTTAGCACTGGTTAGCAGTAAAAAGGTGCATTGAGCACGAAAACCAACAAAAACAAGGTCAAAAAAAGAGGAGGAGGAAGGCAACATATTTAGGGTAACCCTGCAGAGCCATTTCCAACATGCAGGTTCAACTGGAGGACTGTCCTCGGAGCACACCATCGCCAGGGACAAAGAGGCAAAAAGGTTTCTTTCCCACCCCTTTGTGCCTGGAGGGGCAGGCACGCACAACAGCCATTCCCATCTGCTTTCCAAACAGGTAGGAGAAACATAATCTGCCGGCTCCCATGCTGTCACATAATAGTGTTGGCTAGGTGTGGAGGCGGCAGCACAGGAGTGGACTCCCCAAGCTGCTCCTCTCACCTAATGCTAAAAGGGGCAGGGAAAACCGGGATGAACACAAAACGAGGTCACCGAGAACTAGGAAATGCTTGCAACAGTGCAGTTAACACAATGTGCATGCAAGGTTTCTCCATAAGGCATTGTGGCGGGCACTATAATTAACAAATTGTTTCTTGTGGACGCCTATGAGTGAGCAGGGGCACCACCAAAGATTTAAAGTGTGTTTGAGGGCTGTAAGCAGTGTAGCAGCTCAGTAGCAAAACTCACCCAAAGTCTCCCAGTGGGTTAGAGAGAGATCTTTGGGGTTTTAAAGCACTCCAGGAGCCTGTGCTTTTGCATACTGGCTCAGGAGTGTAGGGACATCTGTTGGTTGGTCCCAAATCTGCAGTAGCAGCATGGGATTAATAGGAGTAAGACTCTGAGACATATGTTATTCCATACAATGCTTTTTTGGCAATGTTGACAACGCAATGCAAACATACACAATATGCAAAAAAATATTTACAACATTAACAAGTAGAAAAATAAAGGAGCAGCCTAGGACATAAGTGTTCCCCATTTCAGGCATCTTTGCACATGTGAGCAGGCAAAATGCTATAAGTTACAATGCAACACAGACATGGATAAAGTGAGCTGTATGCTGCAGTTAGCAGAAGTGACATCTTAATAACATGTGATGAAAGCAAAGCATGAAAGGGAATGACTAAAAGAGACAATGTGTACATGTACTTGGATTGTGATGTATGGAAAACTTAAGGCAGGGGAAATAGCTAAGGCTATGTCTATGGTTGACCTAAAAATGGTAAAGTTCAATAGTGAGTACTTTACACTTTTATGAATCAGGAAAAAGATTTTTAAATATGTTACGCATAAATCTAAACATAAGAGGATCATGCCCCTCAGGCATAATATTTCCTAATGCATACCGCATTTACGTCAAATGTCCTGTGGTTTCATGGCACTACACATAATAGCTTTGTTTTAACAATTTTATTTTGCATTTCAAAAATAAAACAAGTAACCATGACACATTGTACAATTCCACTAGGAATAATTCTTGCAAAAAAATTATGGGAAAGCAGAACACTCACAACCAAACGTTATGAAAAAAATCAATGCAACGTACCACCCCACCCCGGTCATGCACATGAAAATTAAATTTCAACAGATCCCTCAACAAGGTCAGAAGAGGACATAATGTGGATGTCGGAGGTGCGTAGTATTTTGGAAATCATCATTTGAAGCCCTACTGCTCACTGTTGGGGCTTAATATGACTAGTAAAGGGGCACCATATAGCATCGAATTTGGCCCCCCTGTCTTGAATGATAGCAGTCAATTTCTCCATGGTGTAGATGGACCACACCTTCACCCACCACATATGTGAAGAAGGAAGTGGCTGCTCACACATCTGTGCCACACACTGTCGCGCCACCAGAAATAGGTGGAAGAGCAGTTGGCCCAGAGCGTTTGATGTAGGAAAACGTCTGTCAGCCCCCAGGTCACACAAGAGAATCGTTAGTGTCTCGAGTGGAAGTTGAACGTTGGTTATGGTCTGCACTGTGCTCTGGATCTCATCCAAGAAAGTCTGGATCACTGGGCGTGATCATCATGAGTGTAGAAAAGTGCCCCTCTCTCCGCACCCGTTCCAGCACAAATCCAAACTTCCAAACATCTTGGCCAGTCTAACGGAATTAAGATACCAACGAGTCAATATCTCATATGCGTTCTCCTTATAATGGACACAAATCGAAGATTTAGCCGCTCTTTGCCAGATGGCTCCCCAAGTGTTGTCGCATATCTCTGTAGCCAACTCCCTCTCCCATTGCAACACATAAGCGTGTTTACGAGAAGGAGTCAACTGCAAAAGGTGGTGGTAGAACCTCGATATGCCTTTATGATGCATGTTATTGAGATAGAGGAACTCTAGATGCATGAAGGGCCAGCCCGCCCAATTAAGTGCCTGGCTCAATCTAAAGCTGTTGCGTCGACTAAGGACAAATTTGGTAACTAAGTCACCCTATGGTCCAAAGTCACCATCGTCATAAAAGTCACCCAAGATGAGGAAATGCCCCTAAACCCAATAAAGTTACACATAATACAGACCCTCCAGGATTTAGCAATTTCGCGATTTACAAAATAATCACAAAATTGGCACTTATGAAAAAAATAAGCGCTTTTTACAAAAGTGCCTGCAAAATCAAGGATTGGCAGCTGGGTGGCAGAAAGCTGCAGCACTGCTGTCTTCTGCAAGGAGAGCCGAGAACGTAACTATGCAGACCAGATCGCCTGCAGGTATGTTGAGGAAGAGGTGCTGGGCAGGAATGTGTTAACTTTCAGAACAGAAATAATCCCTTTCACGCGCCATGTATACAGGACAATTCCTGCATTTCGTTCAAAGCAACAATGTGCAGGCAGCAAGGGGGGATTTTTTTATTGTCACTTCCAGCTGTGTCAAAGAGAAAGGCCAAGTTTTGATAGAGTATCCGGACTGGACGTGGCATGAACCTCACTTAAATACAAATACAACGGAGGCACACAGCTTGCTATCTCTTCACAGGTACTTAGGAGATGCATGCTTTTTACTTTGTTCAGTCCCTTTATGTAAGTAAGAGCATGCACTGTAAGAATGTCAGATGTGTTTGTCTGTCCAAGTATTCACAAAAATAACAATTTAAATAGTACAATTTTATTTCTTTTATAGTGCTTCTCATCCCAATGCAGGATGTCAGAGCGCTTTACATAGCATACACATTAGAGATTGATAATAAATCATGTAAGAGTGTAAATCAATGTACAAGATGACTTACATGAATCAGTGAGGATTATAAAGCGTAGGGGTCACATGTCCTTCACAGCTCATTGTGCTATATTAGAAGGATTTATACATTAATGATTTGACCAAATCTCTTCTGATCTCAACCGAAGATGTCCCAAACATCAGTGGAAATAAGATTCCTGCACTGTTATATGCTGATGACGCAGTGTTAATGGGGCGCACCCCTAAAGCTTTACGCGCCCTTGTCCACGGTTTTGTGGAGTTTATGGCAACTTTGGACTTATGTACTAATTTTAATAAATCGTTTTTAATGTTGTGTGGGTCCAAGAAATACTCCAATCTCTCAATTGTTATAAATCCTAATTCTAATCAATTGTTAAGCACTCGCACCTTCCCGTATCTTGGGCAGGTATTTGCATCCAATGGATCATGGAATGACCATGTAGTTCACTGTAAAAGGAAGTTTATCAACTCTATTAACACAATTCTTAGGCTACCCAAGCCAAAAAACATAGAGGTAGGGTCTTCCATTATTAAAATTTACAGACTACAATGCACACCAACCGCCACATATGGGGCCGAGGTATGGGGGAATACCATCAGCACACCTATCCAGTGTGAAGAGAATAGGGTTTGTCGTAAAATTTTGGGTGCTCCATTCTTCTCCTCTACGTACGCTAGTCATAGCGAACTTCATCTACCTTACATAGAGGACTTTATTAAGGCTTGCCCGACATTGTTCTGGCTAAGAATCTGGAAGAATTCGGCCGCACAATTGACTAGGGAGATAATTTTGGATTGTTTAAAATGTGACAGAGGGATGGACATACCGTGGTTGGCAGGAGTTCGCAAAAGTTTAAACAGCTTGAATCTGGAACATTTATTTTTAAACCCTCTAGATCATAGCCCTACCAGTATTAAAATTCTGGAAAAATCACTTTACGCTTCCTATAAAGAAACAAGATTAGCCACTGAGCGTAAAAAATCCTCGGTCACTAGATATATGCAAATTGAGTACGTGACCCCAGCCATGCCCAAATACCTTTTAAAACCAGTTGGATGCTGGGAAAGGGGCTTATTTTTCAGGTTAAGGACAGACACAATGAAATATCTGCTGTCATTCCCTACTGGTTTTTCTGCCAACCTCGATCTTTCCATCTGTCCATGTAATAATATTCAAAAACAATTAATGTTACACTTCCTATTCTTTTGCTCCTATTACCTATCCCTCACCAAAAAATTTCTGACCCGTATTTAAAAAAACGATTGGTTACAGATTATAAGGTAGCCTATGGGATGGTGCTAGCCATTAACAATGATGAATTATGCTTCCGAGTTGGATCCTTTTTAAAAATGGCGGTTCGTACCCGCAATACTATGCACCCAGATTAACTTTTATTCTTCGAAGTGTTTGAAATATTTGTACTTCTTTTTGTATTATATTTTTAATTGTTCTTTTATGGATATGTTGTTTTTATCCGAAAAAAGTTCATATTGATTGATTGATTGATTGATTAGAAGGATTGTAATTTATGAACTGCAATTAACAAAAGGATCTCTGTGTTCAAAGCAGTAACTTACTTACCTAACAACATAAAATAAAATTCTCTGCTCTGCATGTTACTCAATGTGCTTTGCAAGAGACACATTAACCTTCTATACTACTTTGATGCAAATCTGGGACTACACAAAACATAGATTTCTCCAACAAATGCTTTAACCTCAAGAGTTATCTCACCATTGTTATTATTCCCTGAGGTTTACTGGGCGCCACTGTAGCAGATGCTTGTCTCCGGTCGAGGGAGGACCTGGCTTGGCAGTTTGGGCTGGAGTGTTCCCATAAGGAACAGGGTCAAGACTGATTTGCATATAGCTGGGTCCAAACTGGGGTGGTGTGGTGAGCAAAAGAATGATGGATTAAACCCAGATCCTTGTGACTGGGGGTGAATGTTGGCATTGACCAGCATTCCGTCCATCAATTGTTTCTTTTGCAGATGCCTTAACCCCATAAAATATTTTAAAATGCAGACTTTGCAACCAATTAAGCAGAAGACATTTACTGCCATGCTACTCCTTGTTGTCAATTTCTTTGTGGCAAGACTTTGAAAAAAAAAAAATATCTGTTGAGGCCGAGATTTTGCGTTGGGATTGCACCACTTTTTTTTTTAACAAGCCCAAAGCAAAATCTAATTTGCTAAATCGCATAATGCGCTTAAATGTACTCATGATATACTTGATAAACAAATGTACGAGGTCTTAATATCTGATGTCACTTCCAGAGAGATCAATTCCTGTTATCCCACGTGCAATGACAAGCGTCGTGGCGTCATGTGCTATGGTGGCACGCGCCATGATGTTACTTCCAAACTACCTAACTTGGTTAGTCCCCCCACTTCTTTTTTTAGGACATGTGCCCTGGAGGAGGGGGTAGTGGTAGGTGGAAAGTGGGGGAGCGAGGGGGTCAGTCAGTATAATCATGTGTGCAACTTGTTTACTGCGCAGTTTTAAGTGTATGGGCAGCCGGGAGAGAATCGAATTACAGCAAATCATGGGGTAGGCTTGTAAGCAGGGTCGGTGGCGGGAGAGTGGAAGGATTGATGCCACTGGTCAGGGTAGGGGTGCCTGCACCCTGTTCTGAGATGAGATTGTACAAGAAGCGGGGAGCAGCTTTGGGCACCAACTCTTCTTGTTTTGGGACCCAGCAAGGGTGCATTTAGGCTTGCAAGAGTGTCTTAGACTTTCGCAGGCATGCCAATTTAAAAGTAGAGAGTTATGATTGGCCCTGGGACCTTTATTTCCCTTGGGCCATCTTGCTCCTGGGATCTTTATTTCCCTTGGGCCATCTCGCTCCTGCGGAAGTCAGAGTCCCGCAAGTTCTCCGATTGGTTGCCAGAAACATGAAAATAATGTTGCTGACAGCCATTAAAGAACTCGGGGACTTAACTTAGCAAACAAATACTCTCAGACACTTTAAACATGCCTATTTGAAAGTGGAATACTCTGCTAAAACAGTTTCCATTGATTTAAGATTGAAAATGAATGATTACGAGTAAAATAAAATGCTGCAATAATGCCACTAAATTAAAAAATTTGCGCCGCAAAATTTGCAAATCTATGCCGCAATATCCTGGGGGGTCTGATAATAGTTTTAATAGTATGCAACTCAGCGGCCTTCATTTTATGGACCTTGAAGGGATAAAAACCTAAGTCAACCCTTTGGGGTTCTTTCACAAACTGTAAAGGCTGTTCACAGATTTCTGCAGTAGATGCATTAACCAACAGAGCAAATTTACAGGACAACAGCATACATCCATACAGAGAGGGAGGCAAACGTTTATATAACTAGGGAGGAAGATTAACCAGCATATAAACATATAGAGGAAAAATTGATAAATAGGAAACCAAATATGTTTGTAACCAGTGAACACAAGTAGAAATGTGAGCATGCATTCAGATGCATAGAGTGAGGCATAACTACACAAATATGCAAAAAAAGAGACATGTGCATAGACACACACAAATAAGCAAACTGACCCATATGTACACAAAGAGCGATGGATAGTCACAAAGATACCCAGGCCCAAATCACAAACCCAAAGACGTAGCAGTCAGAAATCTACGATGTTGAATTATCCCTATGTTTGGAATCGATTATCAAATTTAATGAAATCCATAAACAGTCCCAGGATTACTCCTGGTAACATACGACAGTTGTAGATTTAAACACCAGTTCAATGCACAAAATGTATGCAATGAGATGTTCTATTAGGCAGGTACAAAATAAGTTCTGCGTGTACCAATAAAGAAGAAATGTCACATGTATCGTTTTTTCCCTCCATTAAAAAATTATTTCACATTCATCGACATTAAATATGAGTGTTGAACCTCCTGAGCTCCACCCAAAATAGCACTTCCTTGTCACATTCACACGAGAAAATATGTGTGTTTTTTTCAGGGTTAAAAACTTCCTTCACACTGTCTGTGAAGACAATCACCCTTACAAGTCTGTATGTGTTCCCTGCACGGCCAACCCCACTGAAACGCCAATATTCACATCCTGATCCTGCATTTACAAACTAGGAAAATCCACCGCGCTGGTGCTGATTCCATTTTCATAAATACAATCTACAAGGGTAAAATTTAATTATGGGAACAAGGTGTCGAATTTATTCAGACGCATTGATGTTTCGATGCACCTAGTAACACAAAAATGTTCATAAATCAGGCCCCTAATAAAAACATAAAAAAGAAGAAATAGGAATCGATAGACCAAGAAAAAATTCATTATGTATAAACACATGAATCGTGTTTTTTCTTATGATTCTTAAGTTGTGTACCTTAAAGGTGATCCAGTTTAATTGTGTGTGTTTATCAGTTTAAAAAACACTTTAATAGGAGTCCGCTGTCACAGCTGAGGTACATTGCAAGTATGACTTTGAGCGGCATTAGACCAAACCTGCTAAGGATGGAACCAAGAGTTTTTTTTAAAGTTTCCAAGTGAAAACTCGACAACATATTGTATGGGCTGGCTGTCGAGTCGCTCGCTGCAAAAGGCACGTAAAAAGAACTAAAAAGAAGCATAGAGTTGAACATGATGCGTTTTAGTTCGTAAAAAGCTTACGTTGGCACCTTATACCTTAGTTTGTGTTTGGCAGAAAATGTGAATGCAGGACATTTCAGAACAGTAATAACTGCGGTTCAGCTGTCTGTGCATGTAATATGTACTTGGATGGGCTTTGATTTGTTTCACTGCTACAAACAGGAGCTGTGGTGCTTGTTACCCTTGTTATGTGCGTAGGAAGGAAGCGGGACAGATAGCAGAAACACAGTAAAGTCGAGGCGGATAAAGGGAGTGTGCAGGGCGCTAGCAGGAGCGGTGGCTTGGGGAAAACAAGAGAGTATCACAACTTCTGCAGCCGACTAGTCGATAGTCTTACATTCCACTTCTCTGAAATAAATGGTCAAAAGCTGCATGTCTTTGCAGTCACACGTAATTTTAAAATACCCGCAATGCTGCAAATGATATCAAGGCTACTCTAAAAATGCATTTTGTGCCCAGATCGTGCACTTTAAGCTGAACAAGTGTTAAGAAAAAAAACCATCTAAATATGATTTTCCAATCAATCTAATGCAGCGCCTAGTTTCAGTTGTTATAAACTAAGCCAGGACATTCCTCAAAACTTAATAGAGATTAAAGAATGCAGGATCAGTTTTACAGCACACATGTTTTTATCTGTGTCACTAAATGTAGCTTTAAAGCCAGCCACCACACGGATAAACGATCTGGGCACAATAAGACCGATAGCATCAAGTTTTCACTAAGTACCCACATAGTAATGGGTAGGTATCGTTAGGTATATGCTTGAATGATGTTGCTGGTCTAACAAACTTTTTTTCACTAAAGTGCTTTGTTAATAATTTAGTTAGAGGTTCCTGGTTGAGAACTAGTAATGTACTGCTTGGCTTCGATTCTGTGACACTGCGCTGCACCGGGTACAAGGAGGACAGCGCCGAGGGGCTGCTTTTATAAAAGGCAGGAAGGATGCACTTAAATCTCGGGCATGCATTACTCACAGGACTGGAACACTTGCTCGTATCGCGCTTTCTGAGCCCGGTCCCTCTGCCTCAGCTCCATGGTGATGTGCTCCTTCCAGCAGGGCAGCGATCGCTGCCCGGTGAGCCGGGGTTCCCGAGTCGAGACGAGGGCTGCCATGGCAGTGACAGACTCACTGACAGCGGCTAGCATTAGCAGTGCGAGAAGTTCCATAAACATAGTAAACGGACTACACAAACTTGTCTTTCACCAGTAGTAAGGCGATGCAGACTCACGCTTGCTTTCAATTCATAACTCTCTGGCCATTTTGGAAGGGTAAATGTTCTTTATAAAAACTAAATGTTGAACTATTTTCAAAGCAGAAAACAGTTTAATCTGAGAATTTTGAATACACTTGACATGACCATTCTTTATGTAGAATTTGAACTCATTAGAACATTATAACTTTTATAAATCGGGTAACCCTTGGATTCGTTTTCTTTTATTATATATGCGATAATCCTCGATAACATTTACTTATTATAAAAATCTATGTGTAAAACTGAACATGTGGGACATGCGTTAACAAAAATGTAGGTGCCGAAATGGCCGATTTCTTAGTTGAGAGGCTTCCCTCAGTACTCCGCTGCGATTTGCATTACTCTCTTGTTTTTTTTCAACAGCACGTGGCTCGGGGAAAACAGCTGCACCCTGTGGGGAAACTTCTAGCCAATGTTCTTCCGCGAAAGGGTCTTTCCCGGGTCGTTCCACTTAACCACAGACAGCGGGGTTATATGTAGAGGCAACAAACAAGAAGTGTGGTTTTAATACTGTGATATATCTAATACAGTTAGCCTATTCATTTTTATGATATATATAAAGAAAGGAAGTATTATTTAAATACCTAATATGTCATAAAAAAAAAGAATCTGTGTAATTATTTTATTATATCACCCCTCTAGTTCATTTGGGTCAGCTTATATAAAATAAACAACAACATTACGCTCTCCTCACATGGCTAGCCTACTACGTCATGTGACACTGAGAGGTTGGCTCGTGGTGTACTGCCCTTTCTCATTTCGTGAGTTAAGCACAATTCGTGGTTAGGGCATTTTTATAAAATTACAGTTATGTATATCCATGAATTTATATGCTTTCATTATATTATTAATTAAATAAACGATGTAACATGCGCCAACTATGAGCATCCCATACACTCGAACTGCTACACGAACAATCGTTGGTAGTGACAATAAGCATGACTTTATTGTGACAACGTAGATAAGCACAGGCATGCATAAATGTATTTCTTTGCAACAGCTCATTAAACCAAGAGTTATGTGCCTGAAATGTATTTGCTCATGCTTTTGTTATTTAGAGTTAACTAGGCAGAAGGGGGACCCAGCGAATGTCATTCCTGCTCCATTCTCACGTTCCATATATGTAACAATTAAATGTCATTAAATTCAGTTGTATAAAATAGGTTTGATTTATTGAAGCTTAGTTCCAGAATAAATTCATTATAAAGAGATAAGTAGATGGAATTGTAACCTCACCAGGAGCAGTTCTCCTGTCGCTCATCCTGCCTGCCATCAACTGCCAGTCCACACACAAGCCAGTAACCAAACATTACATGATGTCATCAGGCATTCTACCACACACACTAGCTGAGCAACCGGGAAGTCACAGCCAGGGAAATGAAAGGCACAAGTCAGATATTAGAGAGCAAAAAGAGGGACAAAAGAGGCCGTTTTCCACTCACAGAGGAATGGGAGGTCCAGTAGGAACAGGGGCCCCTGATACAATAATGGCAAAGGATGTTCCTATAGTTCCTCAAAGAAAGAGAGAAAGAGTGGTATCAACACGAAGGTTAGGGTGGATAAAAAGCACCGTATAGTTATTGCGGAAAATCCTTATGTCGGATTTAAATGCCCTCACACACCCTTGCAGGTGTCATGCTTCATCATTTGGGCTGCTCCTCGTCGGTCCGGCGGTGCAATGCCCGACGGGCTCCCTAAAAAGGGGCTCTTTGGCGGAGATCTTCAATCCGACTGCCGTATAGATGAAGTGCGGGTATGGGGCCTAGTCAAATGTAGATATGGAACAGTGAAGTTAAAACAGGGTAAGGAGTACCTGATGAAAGTAAATTTTATTCGGATGGCCTCCTACCTTAATTTAAAAACGTGTATACATGGCACTTATACGAGTGTAATGTCTCCTGTTGTAGTGGCATGTAATATACAATGGTCGGTCAACATGTTTCTCGCTCAGAGTAATTTACACTCGCGATTCTTCAGGACCTATAAGAGAATTAACTATCTACATTAAGCAGCCTATTTAGGTTAGAGTTATTAGTTAATCTACGTATTTAATACCTGTTGGTACCGGAAGCTACCTGAAAAGAAAATGAAGTATGTTCAAACAGGTAAGGTCAAGCAGGTATGCAGGTATGCATGTGCTAATGATAAAAACAGTTGGTAAAGCCTACTGGGTGACACACACTCTATAACTTAAAATGGTGCAGTGTCGCAACACACATACACATTAATGAATTAAAAAGCCGAGGTGGTGGGTCCCTAGGTGAGCTATAGTGACTACTCACCAGTGTGTAACATCTATAGAAAGAAGCACACAATCGTGCATGAGTGACTCACCCTAATCAGTCACTATCCTGGTATCAACAGTACTCGGTGGGCTGTACCCGAGTACGACTTCCTCAGAAATGTAGGACTGTATTGAATGAAATACATATCAAGCATAAACTCAAAAAACGGTTGTCTTAGAACACAAAGGATAAGTACCAGAGAAACGTTTTTAAAACTAGAAAGTATAACATGATATCCGTTAGAACAGTATAAGATATCATTATCACCTAGTTATGTAATAATTAATCATTCGCTTTTTCTTGGAAGCGTCTGTTATTGCTTGCAAAACAACGGATTATAAAAAGGGGTTGAATAAAGACTATCGTTGCTTGTGTCAATGATTTCACATAATCGTTAGTATCAACGCATAGTGTCTTGTCCTAACCAGCCATTAAGTTCAGTATGGATCGAGGAGGAACCCAATGTGTAACCCCCAGTATTCATGTTCGGTGTTTAAAACCTCAGGCATATGTCAAAATGAGCTCAGTATTAAGGTGCTTAAAACCTCAAGCATATGTCAGAATGAGCTTGTGACACCTTAAAGTAACAATCCAAGGGGGTAGTAATGGCATGTACAGGAGATACTTAGGTAAACAACGTGGTTTAGTTCCCCAACAGAGGCCCACGTGGAGCCATGGTCCTTTGGTATGGATGGGAGAAAAGGTGAGAGTGCGCTTAGTCCTATATGCGGGTGAAAATGACTAACGTGAGCATTCCCACGATATAGCTATTTTGTTAATAAAGATATCAACACAGCAGTTGCCGGGGCTGGGTGCTCATTATGCCTCGTCATAAGCGGCCGAAGAAATTATCATTTATAAATAGAATGAGGTTGGGAGGGGCAGGCCTTCAATGTACTGCTCATACTGTTCGTGGTTGATGGTTAAGGCATTCGTCAACGTTAGCGCGTCAGTCAGGCATACGTATATGTGAAAAGGGCTAATACGAGCATGCAATGAACAGACTACGGTGTACAACTTGGTTATTTTCTTAGTGTCGGCGTCAGCCTCGCAGGTGTTGGGGCCTAAGTGCTCCTTATCTTTAGCAGAGCTTGTAAGAAAGTCTGTACTTATTGAGATTGGTCTAGTTTACTTACATGTCTTCTCCTCGAGTACCGTAATGCGACCTACCCTCTCCACCGAGTCCGGAAGGTGGTGTGGTGGAGAGGGAGGTAGGAATTATGTTTTGAGTCTGGTCATGTGACGCGTGGCTCGATTACGTGATGCACTACAAGGCTAATAGGAGGTTCACTTTGGTGGCCATGTTGGATTGGGGTTCACGATCATTGTTAGTAAAGCGGAATATGGGAGAATGATGACAGAAGTCCGTTGTATAAAGTTATTTGCGTAATAGGGATGCACAGAATTTATCAACTGAGGACTTTAGGTGAAAAGTATTGTAGAAAACAGATTGTATGTTAATGTCAACAATAGCTGTAAACTGTGAGTCTGTGCACAACCCAGACATCCAACCATCGCAAAAAATATATATATGAATAGATTAGACCCACTAGTAAAGGTATATGTTAAACTCATTACAAAGGTCTGGTATGTGCTCATGTGTTACAAAGGTTTTTTGTCAGGTGGGTTTAGAAGCACATTTAGAAAAATGTTAGGAGAATAGTTGAAAAATAGTTCTCAACCAGTAGAAACAGCTCTACTATATGTTGTAACAGGCGGCGTACATATCATATTCAGATCTTGATTGTCCCCCAAGGTATATCATCGTTAAGCCCATTAGTGCTGGTTGATAAGCGATGTATCCATCGCTGTTCCTTCGCATAAAGGCTCTGTGTAGTAATATTGGGAAAGGCTTCTAAGATTAGCCACCTCACTGTATCAGGTGAATGGTTGTTTTCAAGGAAATGAGTGCTTATTTTGGTGTTATTTTTCAAACAGCGAAAATTGCTGCGATGTTCCGTGATGCGTAGTTTGATAGGACAGGTTGTCATCCCTATATAGTTGAGATTACAGGGGCACGTGAGAAGATAGATGCAATTAGCCGTATTACAATTGGTATGTGATCTCATTTCCCACGTGAAGGAATTGTTGAGGGTTACCGTCTTGTGTGTGGTTGTAAAAGCACATACACTGCATCCACCACACGGGTAGTGTTCTTTGACCCTTGGAAGGTTCCACAGTGTTTGTTGTGAATTTTTTGTAGTTTTTGCTTTCGGTCTGGTTCTGATGAGCATATCCTTGATGTTACTTGAGCGTCTAAAAGCAAATCTAGGCAAAGCAATATTCATAGAGCCTGTGTTGAGTATACTCCAATGTTTTTTCAACACCTTGGTCACCTGATTAGATATGGGTGTGTAAGTGGTGACGCATGTCAATACCTCAGATTTATTTCTAGTTTTGTGTTCATGTAGGGCCTCTCGATGATTATTGCGTGCTCGTTTTTTTGACAATATAATACTACTGTGCGGGTATGATCTTTCAATCAAGTTTTGTTCTAGAACGGTTGCCTCACTCTTATAGTCATCCAACGTGCTGCAGTTCCCCCTAATTCTCAGGAATTGGCCAAACGGTAGGTTTTCCTTGAGAGATTTGGGGTGGTGGCTACTGTAATGGAGAAGGCTGTTACGGTCAGTAGATTTTCTGAACATGGTGGTACTAAGATTACCCTGTGTAGTCTGGATTGTAAGATCCAGAAACGCTATCCGTGACGAAGAAGCTGTGATAGTGAAAGTGAGGTAAGGATTGAGATTATTGATCCATCCAAAGAAGTCACCATAGCTTTCCTGATCTCCTGTCCAGAAGATCAGGATATCGTCAATGAAACGTTTCCAGAGGAGAATGTGATTGCGGTAGGGGTTGGTTTCATTGAGGATATGGGTAGCCTCATATAGAGACAGGCCACACTAGGAGAAAAGGTACTCCCCATAGAGGTACCTTGCGTCTGATGGTACAGCTGGCCCTTGAATTCGAAAAAATTCTCAGTCAATGCCAAGGTGGCGCAGTCCACGATAAATGCTGGTGGTGTGGTTAGCCCCTCAGAGGATGAGTTCAGAACGTCTTCAATCACTTCTAGGGTGGCCCTCTGGGGGATGTTAGTGTAGAGGGCCACAACATCAAGAGTGATGAGGAAATCGATGTCATTGGTATCATGAAACTGATCCAATAAACGCAATACATCCGTGGTGTCCTGGATGTATGATGGTATCAGTTTTACTAGAGGTTGAAGGAAATTATCACAGAATTGTGATAAGGGTACGTGAACCGAATCTATCCCCGATACTATCGGGCGACCAGGTGTAGGTATAGTGTCCTTGTGAATCTTAGGCAAGATATAGAAATATGGGGTCTTAGGTTCTCTCTTGATGAGAAAGCTTGCCGCTCTCTTGCTTATCCGCCCCTGGCTTTCTGCTGAATCTACTATGCCCATGATAGTTTTCTTAAGGCGTTCGACAGGATTTTGGGACAGCGGTGTATAGTATTTCCTATCACCCAATTGTCTTAGGCACTCTGTGTCATAATCTATGGTTGACATTATGACAGTTGCACCACCCTTGTCCGCCTGTTTGATGGTGATAGTAGTGTCACTGGCAAGTGTTTCAATCGCCTGCATTTCTTGCCTAGAGATATTGTTGAAGTGTTTGTTGTTAGTCAGGGCCCTTACATCTTTCGGAACAGCTTGTTCATACGTAAGAACCTCGTTCGTTATCATCCCACTCTGGGGAGTAAAGGAGGAGGGGTTGTGCAGACCTGAGTCTTCGTCAGGAATGTATTCCTTCCCCTCAAAAAAGAATTTTAGGCGGATCTTCAGGAAAAACTGGTGCAGTTCACAAGTCTGTGAGAATAGATCCACTCGAGGTGTTGGAACAAAGCCTAGTCCTTTCTGTAGGACGTTGTTTTCTGTCTTGGTTAGTAGTCTTGTAGACAAGTTTACTACTAGGTTTGTTTTCGGTTGCTCTGGCTCCTGGTTTCCACTCCTGATTGAACCGGGTCCTCCCATTGTACTCCCTTTTCTTGTTGAGTACCTCTTTTGCGCCCTCGCCCTCTGCCCCAACCTCTGCCTAAAAAAGGCTGGCGTATGCCTTGGGGTGCAAATTGTGGCGGGTACTGAGGGCCAAATTGTGGAGGACCCTGAGGGAACATAGGGTATTGCCAGAAAGGTGGAGGGTTATGATGTGGGCCCTGCTAGAGCGGCGGTGGGTAGGTGTTATAACCTTGCCTGCCTCTCCTGCCTCTGTATTGGTTGGGTCCCATATTTTCTGTGCTAGAATCGCTGTTGTATGATGAACTCCTGTTGGAGGAGTTGGAACTAGCATCAGAGGCGTAACTGGTGTTAGACGGGACATAGTCAGCTTTAAGGTAGGGGTAAGCCTTTTCCTTATCGAATCGTTTAACCCCTTCGCTGCCAGGCCTTTTCCCCCTCCTGTGCCAGGCCTTTTTTTGGCTATTTGGGGTGGTGCGCGCTTAGGCCCCTGTAACTTTTTGACCACATTAGGTAGCCACGCCAAATTTGCATCCTTTTCTTCCAACATCATGGGGATTCTAAAGGTACTCAGGGTTTGTGGATTCCCCTGGAGGGGTCACAGAAAAGAGCCAAAATACAGCAACATTCTTTTTTTTTAAATTGGAAAAACGGGCTGCAAATGAAAGCATCTGGGTTTTTCCCTGCAAATGTTATCAAAAAAGGGTTTGTGGGGTTGAAATCACCATTTTCCCAGCTTTTTGGGGATACCTGAATTTTGTCAGAAACCCAACATTTTTTACACAGTTTTGGCATTTTTCTGGGACATAGCCTATTTTTGCTATTTTTTGTGCTTTTGACCTACTTTCAGTTAATGGCAGAAATGGGTACAAAAGCAATAATGGATCCTGGAAAGCTATACATTTTCGAAAAGAAGACAACATTCTGAATTCAGCAAAGGGTCATTTGTGTAGATCCATCAAGGTTTTTTTATAGAAACAAACAGTTAAATGTAGGATAAATTGAAATTTAGTTGAAAAAAACAGCCTTTTGTGTCAACGTTTTCACCTGTAACTTCTTCTAATTATGACAGCTCTTTGAAAGCAATATACGGCTGCATCCGCTGGACATTACTGGTTGTGGGGATATATAGGACTTGTAGGTTCACCAAGAACCCGACGAACCCAGAGCCAAAAACTGAGTAGTAGCTTGCAATGGTTTTTTATTATGTACCAGGTATATAGTAATTATTCTGTAAAAAAGTGTACATGGAAAAATCGGTATGAAAGACACCTATGTATTTCTGAAATGGGAACAAAATATAGAGTTTAGAAACAGTAGATATTTGCACATTTCTGAAATTGGGAATACTCATACTAGCATGAGAATTATCAGTCATTTTTTAGAATGACTTCTTTTTTACACAATATCTTTCATTTGGAAAGCAGAAATGCATGGTAAGTCAATAGATAATAACAGTTCCTTTACAAATCTGCATTACCCTAAGTCTCCCGATAAAAATGGTACCTCACTTGTGTGGGTAGGCATAGTGCCCACGACAGGAAACGGCGCAAAACGCAACGTGGTCACAACTCAATATCGCAGTGAACATTTACCCTTTTTTTGCACCTTGGGAAACCTAGCAAACCTATACATTTTTGAAAACTAGACACCCAGGGGAATCCAGGATGGGGTGACTTGACTGCCTCCCACCAGGGTCTGTTACGCAGAATCCCTTGCAAACCTAAAAAATTGTCCAAAAAAACACATTTTCCCCACATTTCTGTTGTGGAAAGTTCCGGAATCTGCGTGGGTCCACAAATTTCCACCCACCCCGCGTTCCCCAAAGTCTTACGAGAAAAACGGTACCTCACTTGTGTGGGTCGGCCTAGTGCCTACGACAGGAAACGGCGCAAAACGCAACGTGGTCACACCTCAATTTCGCAGTGAAAAATGACCCTTTTTCGGCAAAATGACTAGCTGTAGTTTTTGAACCCTAGCTCTGCGGGCACCTCGGGAAACCTAGCAAACCTATACATTTTTGAAAACTAGACACCCAGGGGAATCCAGGATGGGGTGACTTGACTGCCTCCCACCAGGGTCTGTTACCCAGAATCCCTTGCAAACCTAAAAAATTGTCAAAAAAAACACATTTTCCCCACATTTCTGTCGTGGAAAGTTCCGGAATCTGCGTGGATCCACAAATTTCCACTCACCCCGCGTTCCCCAAAGTCTTACGAGAAAAACGGTACCTCACTTGTGTGGGTCGGCCTAGTGCCAGTGACAGGAAACGGCGCAAAACGCAACGTGGTCACACCTCAATTTCGCAGTGAAAAATGACCCTTTTTCGGCAAAATGACTAGCTGTAGTTTTTGAACCCTAGCTCTGCGGGCACCTCGGGAAACCTAGCAAACCTATACATTTTTGAAAACTAGACACCCAGGGGAATCCAGGATGGGGTGACTTGGGTGCCTTCCACGAGGGTCTGTTATCCAGAATCCCTTGCAAACCTAAAAAAGTGTCCAAAAAAACACATTTTCCCCACATTTTTGTCGTGGAAAGTTCCGGAATCTGCGTGGGTCCACAAATTTCCACCCACCCCGCGTTTCCCAAAGTCTTACGAGAAAAACGGTACCTTACTTGTGTGTGTTGGCCTAGTGCCCGCGACAGGAAACGGCGCAAAACATAGTGAGGTGACATCAAAATTGCCTATCCCAAAACCACCTGATTTTGCAAGTGGGATCACTTGGGTTTTTGGCCCGGTGCACGGCGGCCATCTAGGGAAGCCTACCAAACCCATACATTTCTGAAAACTAGACACCTGGGGGCTTCCAGGGAGGTATGGCTTGCGTGGATCCCCCAACGTTTCCTTACCCAGAATCCCCTGCAAACATCAATTTTAGCTGAAAAAATCACTTTTTTCACACTTTTTTGTGTGGGAAAGTTGTGGCTTCACCGGGCTCACTCAAATTTCGCACCTCCCAGCGTTCTCCTGGGTCTCCCGGTAAAAATGGTGCCTCACTTGTGTGGGAGGCCCAAGTACCCGCGACAGGCAAGGGCCCAAAACGTAGTGATGCGACATCAACATTGCCTATCTCAAAACCACCTGGTTTTGCAAGGGGGGTCTCTTGGGTTTTTGGCCCGGTGCACGGCGGCCATCTAGGGAAACCTACCAAACCCATACATTTCTGAGAACTAGACACCCGGGGGCTTCCAGGGAGGTATGGCTTGCGTGGATCCCCTAACGTTTCCTTACCCAGAATCCCCTGCAAACCTCAATTTTAGCTGAAAAAAATCCCTTTTTTCACACTTTTTTGTGTGGGAAAGTTGTGGCATCAGCGGGCTCACTCAAGTTTCCCACCTCCCAGCGTTCCCCTGGGTCTCCCGGTAAAAATG
The DNA here is from genome assembly GCF_964204655.1 of Triturus cristatus. Classification (NCBI taxonomy): domain Eukaryota; kingdom Metazoa; phylum Chordata; class Amphibia; order Caudata; family Salamandridae; genus Triturus; species Triturus cristatus. The sequence goes on from NC_140591.1 coordinate 1,533,473,452, forward strand.
GTGCCTCACTTGTGTGGGAGGCTCAAGTACCCGCGACAGGCAAGGGCCCAAAACGTAGTGATGCGACATCAACATTGCCTATCTCAAAACCACCTGGTTTTGCAAGGGGGGTCTCTTGGGTTTTTGGCCCGGTGCACGGCGGCCATCTAGGGAAACCTACCAACCCATACGTTTCTGAAAACTAGACACCCGGGGGCTTCCAGGGAGGTATGGCTTGCGTGGATCCCCCAACGTTTCCTTACCCAGAATCCCCTGCAAACCTCAATTTTAGCTGAAAAAATCTCTTTTTTCACACTTTTTTGTGTGGGAAAGTTGTGGCATCACCAGGCTCACTCAAATTTCACACCTCCCAGAGTTCCCCTGGGTCTCCCGGTAAAAATGGTGCCTCACTTGTGTGGGAGGCCCAAGTACCCGCGGCAGGCAAGGGCCCAAAACGTAGTGATGCGACATCAACACTGCCTATCTCAAAACCACCTGGTTTTGCAAGGGGGTCTCTTGGGTTTTTGGCCCGGTGCACGGCGGCCATCTAAGGAAACCTACCAAACCCATATGTTTCTGAAAACTAGACACCCGGGGGCTTCCAGGGAGGTATGGCTTGCGTGGATCCCCCAACATTTCCTTACCCAGAATCCCCTGCAAACCTCAATTTCAGCTGAAAAAATCAATTTTTTAGCACTTTTTTGTGTGGGAAAGTTGTGCCATCACCGGGCTCACTCAAATTTCACACCTCCCAACGTTCCCCTGGGTCTCCCGGTAAAAACGGTGCCTCACTTGTGTGGGAGGCCCAAGTACCCGCGACAGGCAAGGGCCCAAAACGTAGTGATGCGACATCAACACTGCCTATCTCAAAACCACCTGGTTTTGCAAGGGGGGTCTCTTGGGTTTTTGGCCCGGTGCACGGCGGCCATCTAGGGAAACCTACCAAACCCATACATTTCTGAAAAGTAGACACCCGGGGGCTTCCAGGGAGGTATGGCTTGCGTGGATCCCCCAACATTTCCTTACCCAGAATCCCCTGCAAACCTCAATTTCAGCTGAAAAAATCAATTTTTCACACTTTTTTGTGTGAGAAAGTTGTGGCATCACCGGGCTCACTCAAATTTCACACCTCCCAGCGTTCCCCTGGGTCTCCCGGTAAAAATGGTGCCTCACTTGTGTGGGAGGCCCAAGTACCCGCGACAGGCAAGGACCCAAAACGTAGTGATGCGACATCAACACTGCCTATCTCAAAACCACCTGGTTTTGCAAGGGGGGTCTCTTGGGTTTTTGGCCCGGTGCACGGCGGCTATCTAGGGAAACCTACCAAACCCATATGTTTCTGAAAACTAGACACCCGGGGGCTTCCAGGGAGGTATGGCTTGCGTGGATCTCCCAATGTTTCCTCACCCAGAATCCCCTGCAAACCTCAATTTTAGCTGAAAAAATCACTTTTTTCACACTTTTTTGTGTGTGAAAGTTGTGGCATCACCGGGCTCACTCAAATTTCACACCTCCCAGCGTTCCCCTGGGTCTCCCGGTAAAAATGGTGCCTCACTTGTATGGGAGGCCCAAGTACCCGCGACAGGCAAGGGCCCAAAACGTAGTGATGTGACATCAACATTGCTTATCTCAAAACCACCTGGTTTTGCAAGGGGGGTCTCTTGGGTTTTTGGCCCGGTGCACGGCGGCCATCTAGGGAAACCTACCAAACCCACACATTTCTGAAAACTAGACACCCGGGGGCTTCCAGGGAGGTATGGCTTGCGCGGATCCCCCAACGTTTCCTTACCCAGAATCCCCTGCAAACCTCAATTTTAGCTGAAAAAAATCACTTTTTTCACACTTTTTTGTGTGGGAAAGTTGTGGCATCACCGGGCTCACTCAAATTTCCCACCTCCCAGCGTTCCCCTGTGTCTCCCGGTAAAAATGGTGCCTCACTTGTGTGGGAGGCCCAAGTACCCGCGACAGGCAAGGGCCCAAAACGTAGTGATGCGACATCAACATTGCCTATCTCAAAACCACCTGGTTTTGCAAGGGGGGTCTCTTGGGTCTTTGGCCCGGTGCACGGCGGCCATCTAGGTAAACCTACCAAACCCATACATTTCTGAAAACTAGACACCCGGGGGCTTCCAGGGAGGTATGGCTTGCGTGGATCCCCCAACATTTCCTTACCCAGAATCCCCTGCAAACCTCAATTTCAGCTGAAAAAATCAATTTTTTCACACTTTTTTGTGTGGGAAAGTTGTGGCATCACCGGGCTCACTCAAATTTCACACCTCACAGCGTTCCCCTGGGTCTCCCGGTAAAAATGGTGCCTCACTTATGTGGGAGGCCCAAGTACCCGCGACAGGCAAGGGCCCAAAACGTAGTGTGGTGACATCAAAATTGCCTATCTCCGAACCACCTGGTTTTGCAAGGGGGGTCACTTGGGTTTTTGGCCCGGTGCACGGCGGCCATCTAGGGAAACCTACCAAACCCATACATTTCTGAAAACTAGACACCCGGGGGCTTCCAGGGAGGTATGGCTTGTGTGGATCCCCCAACGTTTCCTTACCCAGAATCCCCTGCAAACCTCAACTTTAGCTGAAAAAATCCCTTTTTTCACACTTTTTTGTGTGGGAAAGTTGTGGCATCACCGGGCTCACTCAAATTTCCCCCCTCCCAGCGTTCCCCTGGGTCTCCCGGTAAAAATGGTGCCTCACTTGTGTGGGAGGCCCAAGTACCCGCGACAGGCAGGGGCCCAAAACGTAGTGAGGCGACATCAACATTGCCTATCTCAAAACCACCTGGTTTTGTAAGGGGGGTCTCTTGGGTTTTTGGCCCGGTGCACGGCGGCCATCTAGGGAAACCTACCAAACCCATACATTTCTGAAAACTAGACACCCGGGGGCTTCCAGGGAGGTATGGCTTGCGTGGATCCCCCAAATTTTCCTTACCCAGAATCCCCTGCAAACCTCAATTTTAGCTGAAAAAATCACTTTTTTCACACTTTTTTGTGTGGGAAAGTTGTGGCATCACCGGGCTCACTCAAATTTCACACCTCCCAGCGTTCCCCTGCGTCTCCCGGTAAAAATGGTGCCTCACTTGTGTGGGAGGCCCAAGTACCCGTGACAGGCAAGGGCCCGAAACGTAGTGATGCAACATTTGGGATAGGCAATGTTGATGTCGCAACTTTCCCACACAAAAAAGTGTGAAAAAAGTGATTTTTTCAGCTCCCTGTAAGCCCCCGGGTGTCTAGTTTTCAGAAATGTATGGGTTTGGTAGGCTTCCCTAGATGGCCGCCGTGCACCGGGCCAAAAACCCAAGTGATCCCCCTTGCAAAATCAGGTGGTTTTGGGATAGGCAATTTTGATGTCACCTCACTATGTTTTGCGCCGTTTCCTGTCGCGGGCACTAGGCCAACACACACAAGTAAGGTACCGTTTTTCTCGTAAGACTTTGAGGAACGCGGGGTGGGTGGAAATTTGTGGACCCACGCAGATTCCGGAACTTTCCACGACTGAAATGTGGGGAAAATGTGTTTTTTTGGACACTTTTTTAGGTTTGCAAGGGATTCTGGGTAACAGACCCTGGTGGGAGGCACCCAAGTCACCCCATCCTGGATTCCCCTGGGTGTCTAGTTTTCAAAAATGTATAGGTTTGCTAGGTTTCCAACTGTGCCCACAGAGCTAGGGTTCAAAAACTACAGCTAGTCTTTTTGCCAAAAAAGGGTCATTTTTCACTGCGAAATTGAGGTGTGACCACGTTGCGTTTTGCGCCGTTTCCTGTCACTGGCACTAGGCCGACCCACACAAGTGAGGTACCGTTTTTCTCGTAAGACTTTGGGGAACGCGGCGTGGGTGGAAATTTGTGGATCCACGCAGATTCCGGAACTTTCCACGACAGAAATGTGGGGAAAATGTGTTTTTTTTGACAATTTTTTAGGTTTGCAAGGGATTCTGGGTAACAGACCCTGGTGGGAGGCAGTCAAGTCACCCCATCCTGGATTCCCCTGGGTGTCTAGTTTTCAAAAATGTATAGGTTTGCTAGGTTTCCCGAGGTGCCCGCAGAGCTAGGGTTCAAAAACTACAGCTAGTCATTTTGCCGAAAAAGGGTCATTTTTCACTGCGAAATTGAGGTGTGACCAGGTTGCGTTTTGCGCCGTTTCCTGTCGGGGGCACTAGGCCGACCCACACAAGTGAGGTACCGTTTTTCTCGTAAGACTTTGGGGAACGCGGGGTGGGTGGAAATTTGTGGACCCACGCAGATTCCGGAACTTTCCACGACAGAAATGTGGGGACAATGTGTTTTTTTGGACACTTTTTTAGGTTTGCAAGGGATTCTGGGTAACAGACCCTGGTGGGAGGCCCTCAAGTCACCCCATCCTGGATTCCCCTGGGTGTCTACTTTTCAAAAATGTATAGGTTTGCTAGGTTTCCCAAGGTGCCCGCAGAGGTAGGGTTCAAAAACTACAGCTAGTCATTTTTCCAAAAAAGGGTCATTTTTCACTGCGAAATTGAGGTGTGACCAGGTTATGTTTTGCGCCGTTTCCTGTCGCGGGCACTAGGCGGACCCACACAAGTGAGGTACCGTTTTTCTCGTAAGACTTTGGGGAACGCGGGGTGGGTAGAAATCTGCGGATCCACGCAGATTCCGGAACGTTCCATGACAGAAATGTGGGGAAAATGTGTTTTTTTTTTGACAATTGTTTAGGTTTGCAAGGGATTCTGGGTAACAGACCATGGTGGGAGGCAGTCAAGTCACCCCATTCTGGATTCCCCTGGATGTCTAGTTTTCAAAAATGTATAGGTTTGCTAGGTTTTCCAAGGTGCCCGCAGAGGTAGGGTTCAAAAACTACAGCTAGTCATTTTTCCAAAAAAGGGTCATTTTTCACTGCGAAATTGAGGTGTGACCAGGTTGCGTTTTGCGCCGTTTCCTGTCGCGGGCACTAGGCCGACCCACACAAGTGATGTACCATTTTTCTCGTAAGACTTTGGGGAACGCGGGGTGGGTGGAAATTTGTGGATCCACGCAGATTCCGGAATTTCCCCGACAGAAATGTGGGGAAAATGTGTTTTTTTGGACAATATTTTAGGTTTGCAAGGGATTCTGGGTAACAGACCCTGGTGGGAGGCAGTCAAGTCACCCCATCCTGGATTCCCCTGGGTGTCTATTTTTTAAAAATGTATAGGTTTGCTAGGTTTCCCAAGGTGCCCGCAGAGCTAGGGTTCAAAAACTACAGCTAGTCATTTTTCCAAAAAAGGGTCATTTTTCACTGCGAAATTGAGGTGTGACCAGGTTGCGTTTTGCGCAGTTTCCTGTCACGGCACTAGGCCAACCCACACAAGTGAGGTACCGTTTTTCTCATAAGACTTTGGGGAACGCGGGGTGGGTGGAAATTTGTGGATCCACGCAGATTCCGGAACTTTCCACGACAGAAATGTGGAGAAAATGTGTTTTTTTTTTACAATTTCTTAGGTTTGCAAGGGATTCTGGGTAACAGACCCTGGTGGGAGGCAGTCAAGTCACCCCATCCTGGATTCCCCTAGGTGTCTAGTTTTCAAAAATGTATAGGTTTGCTAGGTTTCCCATGGTGCCCGCAGAGCTAGGGTTCAAAAACTACAGCTAGACATTTTTCCAAAAAAGGGTCATTTTTCCCTGCGAAATTGAGGTGTGACCAGGTTGCGTTTTGCGCAGTTTCCTGTCGCGGGCACTAGGCCAACCCACACAAGTGAGGTACCGTTTTTCTCGTAAGACTTTGGGGAACGCGGGGTAGGTGGAAATTTGTGGATTCACGCAGATTCCGGAACTTTCCATGACAGAAATGTGTGGAAAATGTGTTTTTTTTGACAATTGTTTAGGTTTGCAAGGGATTCTGGGTAACAGACCCTGGTGGGAGGCAGTCAAGTCACCCCATCCTGGATTCCCCTGGGTGTCTAGTTTTCAAAAATGTATAGGTTTGCTAGGTTTCCCAAGGTGCCCGCAGAGCTAGGGTTCAAAAACTACAGCTAGTCATTTTGCCAAAAAGGGTCATTTTTCACTGCAAAATTGAGGTGTGACCAGGTTGCGTTTTGCGCCGTTTCCTGTCGCGGGCACTAGGCCGACCCACACAAGTGAGGTACCATTTTTCTCGTAAGACTTTGGGGAACGCTGGGTGGGTGGAAATTTGTGGACCCACGCAGATTCCGGAACTTTCCACGACAGAAATGTGGGGAAAATGTGTTGTTTTTTACAATTGTTTAGGTTTGGAAGGGATTCTGGGTAACAGACCCTGGTGGGAGGCAGTCAAGTCACCCCATCCTGGATTCCCCTGGGTGTCTAGATTTCAAAAATGTATAAGTTTTCTAGGTTTCCCAAGGTGCCCGCAGAGCTAGGGTTCAAAAACTACAGCTAGTCATTTTTCCAAAAAAGGGTCATTTTTCACTGCGAAATTGAGGTGTGACCAGGTTGCGTTTTGCGCCGTTTCCTGTCGCGGGCACTAGGCCGACCCACACAAGTGAGGTACCATTTTTCTCGTAAGACTTTGGGGAACACGGGGTGGGTGGAAATTTGTGGACCCACGCAGATTCCGGAACTTTCCATGACAGAAATGTGGGGAAAATGTGTTTTTTTGGACAATATTTTAGGTTTGCAAGGGATTCTGGGTAACAGACCCTGGTGGGAGGCAGTCAAGTCCCCCCATCCTGGATTCCCCTGGGTGTCTATTTTTTAAAAATGTATAGGTTTGCTAGGTTTCCCAAGGTGCCCGCAGAGCTAGGGTTCAAAAACTACAGCTAGTCATTTTTCCAAAAAAGGGTCATTTTTCACTGCGAAATTGAGGTGTGACCAGGTTGCGTTTTGCGCAGTTTCCTGTCACGGGCACTAGGCCAACCCACACAAGTGAGGTACCGTTTTTCTCATAAGACTTTGGGGAACGCGGGGTGGGTGGAAATTTGTGGATCCACGCAGATTCCGGAACTTTCCACGACAGAAATGTGGAGAAAATGTGGTTTTTTGACAATTTCTTAGGTTTGCAAGGGATTCTGGGTAACAGACCCCGGTGGGAGGCAGTCAAGTCACCCCATCCTGGATTCCCCTGGGTGTCTAGTTTTCAAAAATGTATAGGTTTGCTAGGTTTCCCATGGTGCCCGCAGAGCTAGGGTTCAAAAACTACAGCTAGACATTTTTCCAAAAAAGGGTCATTTTTCTCTGCGAAATTGAGGTGTGACCAGGTTACGTTTTGCGCAGTTTCCTGTCGCGGGCACTAGGCCAACCCACACAAGTGAGGTACCGTTTTTCTCCTAAGACTTTGGGGAACGCGGGGTGGGTGGAAATTTGTGGATCCACGCAGATTCCGGAACTTTCCACGACAGAAATGTGGAGAAAATGTGGTTTTTTTGACAATTTCTTAGGTTTGCAAGGGATTCTGGGTAACAGACCCTGGTGGGAGGCAGTCAAGTCACCCCATCCTGGATTCCCCTAGGTGTCTAGTTTTCAAAAATGTATAGGTTTGCTAGGTTTCCCATGGTGCCCGCAGAGCTAGGGTTCAAAAACTACAGCTAGACATTTTTCCAAAAAAGGGTCATTTTTCTCTGCGAAATTGAGGTGTGACCAGGTTGCGTTTTGCGCAGTTTCCTGTCGCGGGCACTAGGCCAACCCACACAAGTGAGGTACCGTTTTTCTCGTAAGACTTTGGGGAACGCGGGGTAGGTGGAAATTTGTGGATTCACGCAGATTCCGGAACTTTCCATGACAGAAATGTGTGGAAAATGTGTTTTTTTTGACAATTGTTTAGGTTTGCAAGGGATTCTGGGTAACAGACCCTGGTGGGAGGCAGTCAAGTCACCCCATCCTGGATTCCCCTGGGTGTCTAGTTTTCAAAAATGTATAGGTTTGCTAGGTTTCCCAAGGTGCCCGCAGAGCTAGGGTTCAAAAACTACAGCTAGTCATTTTGCCAAAAAGGGTCATTTTTCACTGCAAAATTGAGGTGTGACCAGGTTGCGTTTTGCGCCGTTTCCTGTCGCGGGCACTAGGCCGACCCACACAAGTGAGGTACCATTTTTCTCGTAAGACTTTGGGGAACGCGGGGTGGGTGGAAATTTGTGGACCCACGCAGATTCCGGAACTTTCCACGACAGAAATGTGGGGAAAATGTGTTTTTTTAAACAATTTTTTAGGTTTGGAAGGGATTCTGGGTAACAGACCCTGGTGGGAGGCAGTCAAGTCACCCCATCCTGGATTCCCCTGGGTGTCTAGTTTTCAAAAATGTATAAGTTTTCTAGGTTTCCCAAGGTGCCCGCAGAGCTAGGGTTCAAAAACTACAGCTAGTCATTTTTCCAAAAAAGGGTCATTTTTCACTGCGAAATTGAGGTGTGACCAGGTTGCGTTTTGCGCCGTTTCCTGTCGCGGGCACTAGGCCGACCCACACAAGTGAGGTACCGTTTTTCTCGTAAGACTTTGGGGAACACGGGGTGGGTGGAAATTTGTGGACCCACGCAGATTCCGGAACTTTCCACGACAGAAATGTGGCTAAAATGTGTTTTTTTTGACAATTTTTTAGGTTTGCAAGGGATTCTGGGTAACAGACCCTGGTGGGAGGCAGTCAAGTCACCCCATCCTGGATTCCCCTGGGTGTCTAGTTTTCAAAAATGTATAGGTTTGCTAGAATTCCCAAGGTGCCCGCAGAGCTAGGGTTCAAAAACTACGGCTAGTCATTTTTCCAAAAAAGGGTCATTTTTCACTGCGAAATTGAGGTGTGACCAGGTTGCGTTTTGCGCCGTTTCCTGTCGGGGGCACTAGGCTGACCCACACAAGTGAGGTACCGTTTTTCTCGTAAGACTTTGGGGAACGCGGGGTGGGTGGAAATTTGTGGACCCACGCAGATTCCGGAACTTTCCACGACAGAAATGTGGGGGAAATGTGTTTTTTTGGACAAATTTTTAGGTTTGCAAGGGATTCTGGGTAACAGACCCTGGTGGGAGGCAGTCAAGTCACCCCATCCTGGATTCCCCTGGGTGTCAAGTTTTCAAAAATGTATAGGTTTGCTAGGTTTCCCAAGGGCCCCGCAGAGCTAGGGTTCAAAAACTACAGCTAGTCATTTTTCCAAAAAAGGGTCATTTTTCACTGCGAAATTGAGGTGTGACCAGGTTGCGTTTTGCGCCGTTTCCTGTGGCGGGCACTAGGCCGACCCACACAAGTGAGGTACCGTTTTTCTCGTGAGACTTTGGGGAACGCGGGGTGGGTGGAAATTTGTGGATCCACGCAGATTCTGGAACTTTCCACGACAGAAATGTGGGGACAATGTGTTTTTTTTGACAATTATTTAGGTTTGCAAGGGATTCTGGGTAACAGACCCTGGTGGGAGGCACTCAAGTCACCCCATCCTGGATTCCCCTGGGTGTCTACTTTTCAAAAATGTATAGGTTTGCTAAGTTTCCCAAGGTGCCCGCAGAGATAGGGTTCAAAAACTACAGCTAGTCATTTTTCCAAAAAAGGGTCATTTTTCACTGCGAAATTGAGGTGTGACCAGGTTGCGTTTTGTGCCGTTTCCTGTCGCGGGCACTAGGCCGACCCACACAAGTGAGGTACCGTTTTTCTCGTAAGACTTTGGGGAACACGGGGTGGGTGGAAATCTGTGGATCCACGCAGATTCCGGAACTTTCCATGACAGAAATGTGGGGAAAATGTGGGTTTTTTTTACAATTGTTTAGGTTTGCAAGGGATTCTGGGTAACAGACCCTGGTGGGAGGCAGTCAAGTCACCCCATCCTGGATTCCCCTGGGTGTCTAGTTTTCAAAAATGTATAGGTTTGCTAGGTTTCCCAAGGTGCCCGCAGAGGTAGGGTTCAAAAACTACAGCTAGTCATTTTTCCAAAAAAGGGTCATTTTTCACTGCGAAATTGAGGTGTGACCAGGTTGCGTTTTGCGCCGTTTCCTGTCGCGGGCACTAGGCCGACCCACACAAGTGAGGTACCGTTTTTCTCGTAAGACTTTGGGGAACGCGGGGTGGGTGGAAATTTGTGGATCCACGCAGATTCCGGAACTTTCCACGACAGAAATGTGGGGAAAATGTGTTTTTTTTGACAATTATTTAGGTTTGCAAGGGATTCTGCGTAACAGACCCTGGTGGGAGGCAGTCAAGTTACCCCATCCTGGATTTCACTGGGTGTCTAGTTTTCAAAAATGTATAGGTTTGCTAGGTTTCCCAAGGTGCCCGCAGAGCTAGGGTTCAAAAACTAGAGCTAGGCACTTTGCAAAAAAAGGGTAAATTTTCACTGCGATATTGAGTTGTGACCACGTTGCGTTTTGCGCCGTTTCCTGTTGTGGGCACTATGCCTACCCACACAAGTGAGGTACCATTTTTATCGGGATACTTAGGGTAATTCAGATTTGTAAAGGAACTGTTATTATCTATTGACTTACCATGCATTTCTGCTTTCCAAATTAAAGATATTATGTAAAAAAGAAGTCATTCTAAAAAATGACTGATAATTCTCATGCTAGTATGAGTATTCCCAATTTCAGAAATGTGCAAATATCTACTGTTTCTAAACTCTATATTTTGTTCCCATTTCAGAAATACATAGGTGTCTTTCATACCGATTTTTCCATGTACACTTTTTTACAGAATAATTACTATATACCCGGTACATAATAAAAAACCATTGCAAGTTACTACTCAGTTTTTGGCTCTGGGTTCGTCGGGTTCTTGGTGAACCTACAAGTCCTATATATCCCCACAACCAGTAATGTCCAGCGGATGCAACGGTATATTGCTTTCAAAGAGCTGTCATAATTAGAAGAAGTTACAGGTGAAAACGTTGACACAAAAGGCTGTTTTTTTCAACTAAATTTCAATTTATCCTACATTTAACTGTTTGTTTCTATAAAAAAACCTTGATGGATCTACACAAATGACCCTTTGCTGAATTCAGAAAGTTGTCTTCTTTTCGAAAATGTATAGCTTTCCAGGATCCATTATTGCTTTTGTACCCATTTCTGCCATTAACTGGAAGGAGGTCAAAAGCACAAAAAATAGCAAAAATAGGCTATGTACATTTGCAGGGAAAAACCCAGATGCTTTCATTTGCAGCCCGTTTTTCCAATTTAAAAAAAAAAAAGGTTTTGCTGTATTTTGGCTCTTTTCTGTGACCCCTCCAGGGGAATCCACAAACCCTGAGTACCTTTAGAATCCCCATGATGTTGGAAGAAAAGGACGCAAATTTGGCGTGGCTACCTAATGCGGTCAAAAAGTTACAGGGGCCTAAGCGCGCACTACCCCAAATAGCCAAAAAAAGGCCTGGCACAGGAGGGGGAAAAGGCCTGGCAGCGAAGGGGTTAAACGATTCGATAAGGAAAAGGCTTACCCCTACCTTAAAGCTGACTATGTCCCGTCTAACACCAGTTACGCCTCTGATGCTAGTTCCAACTCCTCCAACAGGAGTTCATCATACAACAGCGATTCTAGCACAGAAAATATGGGACCCAACCAATACAGAGGCAGGAGAGGCAGGCAAGGTTATAACACCTACCCACCGTCGCTCTACCAGGGCCCACATCATAACCCTCCACCTTTCTGGAAATACCCTATGTTCCCTCAGGGTCCTCCACAATTTGGCCCTCAGTACCCGCCACAATTTGCACCCCAAGGCATACGCCAGCCTTTTTTAGGCAGAGGTTGGGGCAGAGGGCGAGGGCGCAAAAGAGGTACTCAACAAGAAAAAAGAGTACAATGGGAGGACCCGGTTCAATCAGGAGTGGAAACCAGGAGCCAGAGCAACCGAAAACAAACCTAGTAGTAAACTTGTCTACAAGACTACTAACCAAGACAGAAAACAACGTCCTACAGAAAGGACTAGGCTTTGTTCCAACACCTCGAGTGGATCTATTCTCACAGACTTGTGAACTGCACCAGTTTTTCCGGAAGATCCGCCTAAAATTCTTTTTTGAGGGGAAGGAATACATTCCTGACGAAGACTCAGGTCTGCACAACCCCTCCTCCTTTACTCCCCAGAGTGGGATGATAACGAATGAGGTTCTTACGTATGAACAAGCTGTTCTGAAAGATGTAAGGGCCCTGACTAACAACAAACACTTCAACAATATCTCTAGGCAAGAAATGCAGGCGATTGAAACACTTGCCAGTGACACTACTATCACCATCAAACAGGCGGACAAGGGTGGTGCAACTGTCATAATGTCAACCACAGATTATGACACAGAGTGCCTAAGACAATTGGGTGATAGGAAATACTATACACCGCTGTCCCAAAATCCTGTCGAACGCCTTAAGAAAACTATCATGGGCATAGTAGATTCAGCAGAAAGCCAGGGGTGGATAACCAAGAGAGAGGCAAGCTTTCTCATCAAGAGAGAACCTAAGACCCCATATTTCTATATCTTGCCTAAGATTCACAAGGACACTATACCTACACCTGGTCGCCCGATAGTATCGGGGATAGATTCGGTCCTCGAACCCTTATCACAATTCTGTGATCATTTCCTTCAACCTCTAGTAAAACTGATACCATCATACATCCAGAACACCACGGATGTATTGCGTTTATTGGATCAGTTTCATGATACCAATGACATCGATTTCCTCATCACTCTTGATGTTGTGGCCCTCTACACTAACATCCCCCAGAGGGCGACCCTAGAAGTGATTGAAGACGTTCTGAACTCATCCTCTGAGGGGCTAACCACACCACCAGCATTTATCGTGGAGTGCGCCACCTTGGCATTGACTGAGAATTTTTTCGAATTCAAGGGCCAGCTGTACCATCAGACGCAAGGTACCTCTATGGGGAGTACCTTTGCTCCTAGTGTGGCCTGTCTCTATATGGCAGCTTTTGAGGCTACCCATATCCTCAATGAAACCAACCCCTACCGCAATCACATTCTCCTCTGGAAACGTTTCATTGACGATATCCTGATCTTCTGGACAGGAGATCAGGAAAGCTATGGTGACTTCTTTGGATGGATCAATAATCTCAATCCTTACCTCACTTTCACTATCACAGCTTCTTTGTCACGGATAGCGTTTCTGGATCTTACAATCCAGACTACACAGGGTAATCTTAGTACCACCATGTTCAGAAAATCTACTGACCGTAACAGCCTTCTCCATTACAGTAGCCACCACCCCAAATCTCTCAAGGAAAACCTACCGTTTGGCCAATTCCTGAGAATTAGGAGGAACTGCAGCACGTTGGATGACTATAAGAGTGAGGCAACCGTTCTAGAACAAAACTTGATTGAAAGATCATACCCGCACAGTAGTATTATATTGTCAAAAAAACGAGCGCGCAATAATCATCGAGAGGCCCTACTTGAACACAAAACTAGAAATAAATCTGAGGTATTGACATGCGTCACCACTTACACACCCATATCTAATCAGGTGACCAAGGTGTTGAAAAAACATTGGAGTATACTCAACACAGGCTCTATGAATATTGCTTTGCCTAGATTTGCTTTTAGACGCTCAAGTAACATCAAGGATATGCTCATCAGAACCAGACCGAAAGCAAAAACTACAAAAAATTCACAACAAACACTGTGGCACCTTCCAAGGGTCAAAGGACACTACCCGTGTGGCGGATGCAGTGTATGTGCTTTTACAACCACACACAAGACGGTAACCCTCAACAATTCCTTCACGTGGGAAATGAGATCACATACCTATTGTAATACGGCTAATTGCATCTATCTTCTCACGTGCCCCTGTAATCTCAACTATATAGGGATGACAACCCGTCCTATCAAACTACGCATCACGGAACATCGCAGCAATTTTCGCTGTTTGAAAAATAACACCAAAATAAGCACTAATTTCCTTGAAAACAACCATTCACCTGATACAGTGAGGTGGCTAATCTTAGAAGCCTTTCCCAATATTACTAAACAGAGCCTTTATGCGAAGGAACAGCGATGGATACTTCGCTTATCAACCAGCACTAATGGGCTTAACGATGATATCCCTTGGGGGACAATCAAGATCTGAATATGATATGTACGCCGCCTGTTACAACATATAGTAGAGCTGTTTCTACTGGTTGAGAACTATTTTTCAACTACTCTCCTAACATTTTTCTAAATGTGCTTCTAAACCCACCTGACAAAAAACCTTTGTAACACACGAGCACATACCAGACCTTTGTAATGAGTTTAACATATACCTTTACTAGTGGGTCTAATCTATTCATATATATATTTTTTGCGATGGTTGGATGTCTGGGTTGTGCACAGACTCACAGTTTACAGCTATTGTTGACATTAACATACAATCTGTTTTCTACAATACTTTTCACCTAAAGTCCTCAGTTGATAAATTCTGTGCATCCCTATTACGCAAATAACTTTATACAACGGACTTCTGTCATCATTCTCCCATATTCCGCTTTACTAACAATGATCGTGAACCCCAATCCAACATGGCCACCAAAGTGAACCTCCTATTAGCCTTGTAGTGCATCACGTAATCGAGCCACGCGTCACATGACCAGACTCAAAACATAATTCCTACCTCCCTCTCCACCACACCACCTTCCGGACTCGGTGGAGAGGGTAGGTCGCATTACGGTACTCGAGGAGAAGACATGTAAGTAAACTAGACCAATCTCAATAAGTCCAGACTTTTTTACAAGCTCTGCTAAAGATAACGAGCACTTAGGCCCCAACACCCGCGAGGCTGACGCCGACACTAAGAAAATAACCAAGTTGTACACCGTAGTCTGTTCATTGCATGCTCGTATTAGCCCTTTTCACATATACGTATGCCTGACTGACGCGCTAACGTTGACGAATGCCTTAACCATCGACCACGAACAGTATGAGCAGTACATTGAAGGCCTGCCCCTCCCAACCTCATTCTATTTATAAATGATAATTTCTTCGGCCGCTTATGACGAGGCATAATGAGCACCCAGCCCCGGCAACTGCTGTGTTGATATCTTTATTAACAAAATAGCTATATCGTGGGAATGCTCACGTTAGTCATTTTTACCCGCATATAGGACTAAGCGCACTCTCACCTTTTCTCCCATCCATACCAAAGGACCATGGCTCCACGTGGGCCTCTGTTGGGGAACTAAACCACGTTGTTTACCTAAGTATCTCCTGTACATGCCATTACTACCCCCTTGGATTGTTACTTTAAGGAGTCACAAGCTCATTCTGACATATGCTTGAGGTTTTAAGCACCTTAATACTGAGCTCATTTTGACATATGCCTGAGGTTTTAAACACCGAACATGAATACTGGGGGTTACACATTGGGTTCCTCCTCGATCCATACTGAACTTAATGGCTGGTTAGGACAAGACACTATGCGTTGATACTAACGATTATGTGAAATCATTGACACAAGCAACGATAGTCTTTATTCAACCCCTTTTTATAATCCCTTGTTGTGCAAGCAATAACAGACGCTTCCGAGAAAAAGCGAATGATGAATTATTACATAACTAGGTGATAATGATATCTTATACTGTTCTAACGGATATCATGTTATACTTTCTAGTTTTAAGAACGTTTCTCTGGTACTTATCCTTTGTGTTCTAAGACAACCGTTTTTTGAGTTTATGCTTGATATGTATTTCATTCAATACAGTCCTACATTTCTGAGGAAGTCGTACTTGGGTACAGCCCACCGAGTAATGTTGATACCAGGATAGTGACTGATTAGGGTGAGTCAATCATGCACGATTGTGTGCTTCTTTCTATAGATGTTACACACTGGTGAGTAGTCACTTTAGCTCACCTAGGGACCCACCACCTCGGCTTTTTAATTCATTAATGTGTATGTGTGTTGCGACACTGCACCATTTTAAGTTATAGAGTGTTTGTCACCCAGTAGGCTTCACCAACTGTTTTTATCATTAGCACCTGCATACCTGCTTGACCTTACCTGTTTGAACATACTTCATTTTCTTTTCAGGTAGCTCCCGGTACCAACAGGTATTAAATACGTAGATTAACTAATAACTCTAACCTAAATAGGCTGCTTAATGTAGATAGTTAATTCTCTTATAGATCCTGAAGAATCGCAAGTGTAAATTACTCTGAGCGAGAAACATGTTGACCGACCATTGTATATTACATGCCACTACAACAGGAGACATTACACTTGTATAAGTGCTATGTATACACGTTTTTAAATTAAGGTCGGAGGCCATCCGAATAAAATTTACTTTCATCAGGTACTCCTTACCCTATTTTAACTTCACTGTTCCATATCTACATTTGACTAGGCCCCATACCCGCACTTCATCTATACGGCAGTCGGATTGAAGATCTCCGCCAAAGAGCCCCTTTTTAGGGAGCCCGTCGGGCATTGCACCGCCGGCCCGACGAGGAGCAGCCCAAATGATGAAGCATGACACCTGCAAGGGTGTGTGAGGGCATTTAAATCCGACATAAGGATTTTCCGCAATAACTATACGGTGCTTTTTATCCACCCTAGCCTTCGTGTTGATACCACTCTTTCTCTCTTTCTTTGAGGAACTATAGGAACATCCTTTGCCATTACAAGTCAGATATAACATATCCCCCTTCCTTAGGAAAACAACAAAACTGAAGTTAAGAAAAGAAACATGAACATAACAATGCATTCTTAAATATAACGACATTCTCACATATACTGAAAGAAAACATTTACAATGCATTCTAAAATATAACGACATTCTCAATTATAACGACATTTAGATTATCACCATCCCCCTCCCTTGGGGAAAATCAAATTAAACATTTCTGAACTGGGACACTCATGTCCCAAAACTTCTTAAAATAGAATTGGAGAACACTGCTCCCATAACCTCCACATCAATTAATAAATGAAATATGAACTCTAAAACATTAGAGCACTTACGTGGTTCATATCAATGAACATGAATAGAACTGAGCACACTACGGCTCTTTATCATTAAACTCGAAAAGCATGGGGCGCTTCAACCAAAGTGAACACTAGTGTGGCTCCGCATAAGTACCCATAAAATAAGTTCAAACACTGTAAAAAATGTAGAAAATGTAGCCCCTGTACGACTTTTCACAGTAAACGACTCCTCACAGTAAGTATGTGAAACCCTCTAATGGAATAGAGCACTAAGAAACGTGGTTCATTAAAAATAAAGAATAAACTGAGCATCAAAATTGTTTATCATCTTAAAGTGCGAAAAGAATGAAACTTCGAACACGCCTAGCAGTATCAAATGCTTCTGCAATTAATCACTAGGAATAAACAGAAAATCACCAATACAACTGAGCCCATGCGGCTCCTCACAGTAAATACATGAACTCCTCTAACCATAGAGCACTATAAGTGGTTCATCTGAAATGACAATAAAATTGAGCCCCTACAAACTAGCTGAGCAACTGGGAAGTCACAGCCAGGGAAATGAAAGGCAAAAGTCAGATATAACAATATATCTGCGAATTGTTATTTAGGTTGTTGCAAGAGAATAGTTCTTCAATTTTGATACAGGTAGCTGACCGTGTGGTTAGAGCCTGGGGGGGGGGGGGGGCAGAGAGCAACCCGTTCGGCGTATTGGCTTGTCTGTTGAGACACAAAGTCTGATGTAGTTTAAATAATAATTTATTTTATAAGTTATAAGCATTAAGGCCCACAAGCAGGTGGGAAGCAAGTAACAGGTAAGATGCATTTCTCAGAGTGGAATGCCTGAACATTCCATTACATCATATTTATAGAGGGGTGAAAGCGAGGAAACGTCATAGAAGGGACGAATAGTGATAGGTTAGAGCAGAGTGAGATAGGGAGTAGGGATAGAGTGAGACAGAAAGGTAGGTAAACACATCTAGCACAACATCTCCCTTATCCTCAAGAGAAAACAGTGAATTTTAATATAACACAAAATCATCAAAGTGTTTGGGTTGTTTGATATTCTTCTAATAAGGGGATTTAGGTCACAATGAGAATTAAGGAAATGGTATGAGGTTCATTACTAGATATAGAACTTCCAGAGCGTCTCAGATTTCTGGATTGAACATCATGTTTACTAGTGTCATTATCATTCACTAAACTTTCTGGAACAGAAAAAGAATGAGAAGCAGATGAAACTATTTTCTTAATATAGTTACAGTAATCCTTATCGGAACTGTGTGCTGCATCTATGCTGGAGCGGGTAGTACAATATTTTGTATACCCCCCCATTCTGCATGTTTATATTAATTCGAATATTCAATTAATTGTAATATTATTAATTTGTTTGAAGTGATAACTCACCAACTATATTAACAAAAGAATTACACGTGGGAATTGCATCTTGCATGGCTATATTAATTGTAAACTAACTTGAGTACGCATATTAATAGTAGAAAACTAGAATATTGCATGTTATATGTTGCTTTGGTGATGTATTTGTGATTTGTGCTTTATACAGTGAGTATAAACCGCGCTGAGTGTTGCTACTGCTAGATAAATACACACACATATGGGTATTAGCAAGGGGATAACATTTTATTAGCCATTTCTATGTTTTAATTACGTTTTTGTGTTTCTTTTGCTTAAGTTGACCATTTGGGCCTAAACAAGATGGCTGAACGAGACGTTAAACGTGACTGCCCTGACAACACGAGGTTCTGGGTGAAGTGCGCAGGCGTCACCGCCAGCAGCAGTGGCCTGGACCTGACCCCGGGAGAACATGTACCCTTAAAGGACGCTCCGGGAACCCATCCAAGTCTAAAGACAAAGCTCAATTTAAAAGCCGGAACAAGCAAGTTTGATGACTTCATCATTCAACACCCTGAGAACTGTACCCCGCCACCCCAAGTTGACCAATCAGGACTCTCCAAACCCCGATCTTGATACTTTTTGACATTATTTTCATTATAAAAGTAGGTAGGGAATTGAACAGACGCTGACGCTGATGCTGAGGTCTTGCTCTTCTTTGACAAACTCGATTTCCTGACGTTATGCTGACGGAGAGGACGGTGACACTGCTGGACAGCAGTTATCCTGAATCTTTGAGAGACTGTATTGCGGCCTAACTTTGCTGAATAAATTCTTCTTTGACTGATTGACTTAGAGGATGACTTTAGCCAGAATAGGTAAATATGATGCTCTGAAATGCTGATGATGATTTCTAACGTTTCTTGCAATATTTCTTAGATAAAGAATATTTGATTAATTGACAAATGTGTGGTGTCGATTATTTGAATAAGAAAACAACAGTAAAGAAGTAATGTGTGGATAGACGAGCTTTATTCATTAAAATCATAGATAACAACTAAATGATCCATCTCCTTATGAGAGGGATATCTTAGAGTCTGAGGTCAATGTGTTTAAGGGTAAGGTAAAGGTATTCCTCTCATGTCAGCGTTTGGAAGCGTATTTTCCCTCAGAAAAACAGATCAACGGAGTGTAAGTATATTGATGTTATGGGCCCCACCAATGAATGTATTTGAGTGAATTGGATGCCAAGGTAGTTGGTCTGTGCCGAAGGGGGAATTTGACGTTCCGCACTGCAACAGTTTTCTGGTAGCAAGACAATGGTTTTTATTGTTTGGTTTAGTGGTCATTGCTTGTAAATAGCTTATTGATTATTGGTTATTGATATTGGTTTATGTACTAACACTCTATGGTGAGTCGTGTTGAGTTGTATGTTGTTTGCACGGCTTCTGGAATGTAGGAAGTCGGAAGTTTGTAACGGTGCCGTAGTAGAGCAGAGGTAAGCGCTGTTCTCAGGAAAGACGGAATTGTTGTTATCCTATAGGTACACAGGAGAAAAACGTGTGACGATTGAAGTTGCATGACGCATTGTCTGGGTTCGATTCGGTGACATCGCTGTGTGTTGCCATTAGAGACATTTTCTGTGTGAGAGAAGTGTGTATGATAGCGAAGGTTACCTGTGAAATTCTGGTCTTAGTTACCAGGGATCCAATTGGCATTCCGATAACGCTTATCACTGGAAAGGTAATAGGTACTCTCTGAGCTTGTTAGAAGGACAAAGGAGAGGTAAGCGCTGCTTTGTTAACGTATGTCATAATTCTGTAGTAGGACAGACTGTTCGCTGTTCTCGGGAAAGACAGGATTCTGTGTGAATGTACTAAATTTTCTTGTGTGAAGTGCGTGAACGAAATAGCATTCAGATTAATTGTGAAACTCTGGGTTTATTTCTCAGGAGCATTGGGTCTCCAACTATGTGTCTTAAATACTAGAGAAACAGTTAGCTAATGCTTGTTAGAAGGGTGAAATAGAGGGATGTGCTACTTTATCAACGGAAGTAACGATTCCGTAGTAGGGCAGAGGTAAGCGCTGCTCTCGGGAAAGACTGAATTCTCGTGAGAAAGGTCTATTGCTATTCTTTGGTTAGCGAAGCGGACAATGGAGACGTTTTTATGTTGTTACTAACAGAATTGTAGAAATTGAAACAAAAACTTACTGAGCCAATTTGTAAAGGAGGGGTAGACAGGAGCAGGAGCTGCCGCAGCGGCTGCTGACGTCAGAACGACCGCGCTGGGATTGGACAGTCGGTCAGAAACGTAAAACGCTCCGGATTGGTGCGTTAGTGTACGCCGCGCTAGGAGTGGAGAAATACAGGGTGACGTAAACGCTCCCTATTGGTGTGTTAGTGTGAGTCGCGCTGGGATTTGAGAATTGTGACAGTGACGCAGACACTCCGGATTGGTGCGTTAGTGTGAGTCGCGCTGTAATTGGACAGAGTAGCGGTACAGTCGTAAGGAGAAACTAGTGAGACACGAAAGAAAGGAAAATGTATTACAATCCACCAGAAAAAGAGAAAAAGTCATGGTTTGGTAAAATTAAGAAGTGGTTTAAGAAGGACAAACCGATCATAACTAGGGAAGGACAGTTACTTCCTCCACCGAAAACCCCTGCATTTATGGTTGCAAAATATGGATATCACACCTCTATTTGGTTAGACAACTGGGTTAAATACACTGAAAAAGACGGAGTATTGGCTTTTCCAGAGCATGGTTCATTTAATTTGGCTGTTTTGAGAAATTTGAGAGAGAAAATGATGAATTTAGAACCGAGACCTAGACCGACTCAATTTGAGGCTTTGACGGAGTGGGAAGACGAAATGCATGACCGAGAAAGACAGAGAAATGGTAGAGGATATAGGTACCTGTTTGGCAGATCATACGGACATGAGACGCATGATGATCGAATGAGAAGGTGGCGGAATGCAAGTATGACTGAGGGTTTGTTTCCCATAAGAACTGCAGGAGAGAATGAAGGACGAAAGTGTGTATAATGTGGAGTCAAGAGGGTACGGAGTGAATGAGTCTGAGGATGATGTTCTTGATGATGTGTTCTATAAGAATCTACCACCATACCGACCAGAACCAGAAATATTAACTCCAAGTGCCCCAATAAAAGAAACAGTACGAATCATAAAATCGGAACCAGAGTTCCAAGATTTGGGAAGAAACAATCCTATTAGAGAGGTAGAAAAGAAGTCTGGAGGAAAATTGGATGGAGAAAATTCAGCAGAATTAGCAAAAACAACCCTAGAATTAACGGAGAAAATAAGAGAATTGACTAAAAAGTTGGAAGCGGTAAATGTACCAGTAACGATAGGTCCAGTAATGCCTATTTTAGACAAGCAGAAAGACAGCGAACATTGTTTGACAGTCCCTTATAAAAGTAATAAACCGGTTGAACAACCAAGAATGAGTCAGAGTGAGAATCCATGGAGACAGAATATGAGTATGATTGAACCGAGTTTTTCAAATAATCCATTTGTAGGTCAAAACTGTGCAGAGAAGCGTATGACAATGATAGAGACAGTGTCAGAAACTCAAAAAGATTTTGGACAAGGAAATGTAGAGAAGCCAGTAGGACCATCTACAGAGGAGTTGAGTGAATGGTTGAGAAGCTTGCAAAGGAAAGACAGTCAATAGATGTAGCTACTGGAAGAATTAATAGTAGGAACTATCCCGACAGAGAAGTTAAAAACGTACCAAGATGAGGAATTGTTATTTCTGTGCAAAAGCGTAACATGGAGAGCAAAAAGTCTTCATGAAAGATTAGAAGAAGTGGCAAATGAGATGGGTATTGATGTTGAAACAATCAGTAAAAGCAGAAGTTTGGGATTTCACAGGAGAAGATGTAGGATTGATGAGGAATGTAGAACCAGTAAAGATAACTGTAAAAAATGTAAAATAAAATGTAAATTGGATACTAGTATAGCGCACTACTCACCCGCAAGGGTCTCAAGGCGCTTGTACGAATACCGCTGTGGAACCCATCCTGGCTTTCCCTGTGAGGCGTCCACTCCTGGGCACCACCAATGTGGAGGCCAGGCATCCTTAGCGTTGTGGGGGCCGTTGTGGAGATTAAGCAAGCTATTGCCCAGAGTTGCACTCCATGATTGGAATAGGCACCGAGGCAAGAATTATCAGGTCCATGGAATTTTTGAGCCCAAGACCCGCTGAGGCAGGGAATTGAACCCTGGTCCCAGGCTAGACCTCTGCATCAGGGTCTGCTGCTCTAATCATTGAGCCACACTTCTCCACAAAAGAATGAGTCTGTTATCCAAATGTCCCACAATATAAGTTGACACCTGAAATAATTGAAGGCGTTACTCCTGTGATTGAGAAAATGATAAAACAAGGAATTTTGAGAGAAATAATGAGTAGCCCATGTAATTCAACGATAATGGGACTGAAAAAGCCTAGTGGGAAGTTCAGAATAGTGCAAGATCTGAGAAAGATAAACAAAATTGTTGTACCATGTTGTCCCATTGTACCGAATCCATCTGTGATTTTGTATCAGATCCCTCATGACGCAGAATGGTACACAATGATTGATTTGTGCCATGCTTTCTTTTCCATCCCATTTCACCATGACAGTCAGCAAATTTTTGCATTTCGTTTCGGCGAGCGTATTTTGGCGTGGTGCCGAATTCTACAGGGGTATACAGAAAGCCCCTCAATATTTAATCAGCTATTGAAAAAGTCTTTGGAGAGTCTAGAAATGCCTAAAAATTGAGTTCTAGTCCAGTATATCGATGACCTACTTGTGGCATCGAAAACTCGTGAAGCTTGTGAAGTAGACACGGTAGCTTTGCTGAATCATTTGGCAGATGGAGGACTAAAAGTGTCGCCATCAAGATTACAATTCTGTAAGAAAGAAGTCCAATATTTGGGACACAGCATTGAGAAAGGACACAGGAAAATAACCATAGATAGAATCAGGATCATAAAAAGAATGAGTCCACCAATGACCCAAAGAGATGTGAGAATGTTTCTGGGAATGGTTGGATATTGTCGTCAGTGGATAGGCAATTTTTCATTGATTGCAAAACCTTTGGTGCGACTGACAAGAAGTAATGTGAGAGATTCTATTGATTTGAACAAAGAGGAGTTGGCAGCATTCAAGAAGTTGAGAGAAGGATTGTGTAAAGCGCCAGCATTAGGTATGCCTGACTACGATAAGGAGTTCGAGTTGTATTGCAGTGAGAGAAATGGATGTGCGCTCTCTGATCTAGTACAGAAGCATGGAAAACTGAGGAAACCAATTGCATATTTTTCATCCATGTTGGACCCAGTAGCTGTAGCCCTTCCTGGGTGTCTGAAAGCAGTAGCTGCTACATGTCGAAGTTCGGACCAGAGTGAAGGAATTGTGATGGGATACCCTGTGAAAGTGTTTGTGCCTCATGATGTGGCGATTCTTTTAACAAGGAGTCGTACTCAGTATATGACGCACAGCCGACTGACTAAGTATGAAACATAAAAGATGACCCTTTACCAGAAAGTGATTATGTCATGTTTGTTGATGGATCTTGTTTGAGAACAGATGATGGAGTGCTGAGTGCAACATATGCGGTATGTACAGTTGCAGCTGTGATGGAAGCATCATATTTGAAAGGAGTAAGGTCGGCCCAAGTAGCTGAACTTATTGCCCTGACCAGAGCCTGTAAGATTGGGAAAAATGTGAGAGTGACTGTGATAACTGATAGCCAGTATGGCTACGGGGTGGTCCATGATTTCGGCCAAATTTGGCTGCAAAGAGGTTTCCTGACCTCAAGTGGGACTCCCATTAAGAATGCTGAAGTGGTTGGAAAGTTGCTTGAGGCAATACAACTGCCTAGGCAATTGGTTGTTGTAAAATGTGCTGCTCATAGTCGCAGTGGTGATTACATTGCCACTGGAAATAAATTCGCCAATGACATGGCACAGTATTGTGCACAAAATCAGAATTCAATCAATCGGGCAAAGGAAAAAGAAACGATTTCTTGTTTCCCAAT
The DNA here is from genome assembly GCF_964204655.1 of Triturus cristatus. Classification (NCBI taxonomy): domain Eukaryota; kingdom Metazoa; phylum Chordata; class Amphibia; order Caudata; family Salamandridae; genus Triturus; species Triturus cristatus. Next base: position 1,533,497,618 of record NC_140591.1, read on the forward strand.
GTTTACTAACACCGTGGGAACATGGGATGAGGTAAGAAAATTGCAGGAAGAAGCAGGAGAGGAAGAAGTAAAACAGTGGGTAAAAGCAGGATGTGCACCAAGAGAGAAAGATCATGTGTGGGTCTATCGAGATGGAAGACCAGTTATGCCTGATAGCATGATGTCTGCCATGGCACGGATGTATCGTGGACAGGGACATATAGGGAGAGACGCCATGATTAGGTCTTTTAAACAAACTTGGTATAATGCCAAGTTTAGGCTTGTGGTGGAAAGTATTTGTCAAAGGTGTCTAATTTGTCAGCAGTACAATCCCAGAAGAAAGACAGTGGTGAATCTAGGAACAATAGGTGGAGAGGGAGGGCCAATAACCAGAATGCAAGTAGATTTCATTGAGATGCCTCCTTGTAACAGGTTGAGGTATGTTTTGGTAATGGTATGCCTATTCTCTAGGTGGGTAGAGGCATTCCCAACAAGAAGAAATAATGGAATGACAGTGGCAAAATTATTGTTGAGGGAATTTATACCTAGGTTTGGGTTCCCAGTAACAATTGAATCAGACAGAAGGCAAGATGGCCGCTGACTGAGTGCAGCGCGAAGTCGCAGCTTTCTCTCCCTCCTCTGAGGCACCCTGACTATGTGACCCTAGGGGAAGCGGGATGTTCAAGGACCCCCATTCGATTGTGGCCTCTATCTGGAAATTGTGTTCAACATGCTGGATGCTGCAGGCTATCGCGGCTATAGATACATTTAAATCCGACTTACTTGTGCAGTGGCCGTTGCTGTGGCGGAGTAGTGGTAAGCCTAGAAGCAACCGGACCATGGCGCCGAGGGGCCCCAAGCAACCCAAGGAAGATGTGACCCACAAGGAGAAACCGGACGCCGATGTGGGCAAAGACTGTCTGCAACGCGGAACACAGGTACGGAGAGCTCCGAAGAAACCAGATGATCCGCGAGGTTTTGCTGGAAGCGCTGTAGGCTCAGCGATACCGGGAAGCGGGAAAGACGTCAGTGCTCGCAAATTAAATCCAGCAGTGAAGCCTGGGCCCGATGGGGGTAAGACCAAATTAATTAAGGATCTCAGGCAGCCTTCTGTACACAAATCCTTCAAGGCGAAGGCATTGGAAATTGACGGGGCTCAAGTCGGGGCCAGTCTCGAGGAAAGAAATGAAGCTCCACCAGACGCCGAATGCATTGTCGCTAAGCAACAATCGGATACAATGTTGCAGGCAGTCCCCCTGAGTCAGGAAAAGTCAAACGCGAGTTCACTGTGTGTCGAGATGCTGAGGTTGCAGAGTAAGTCTGGTGAGCATGCTGGCGTGGAAAGAACTCTGCCTGATAGTGTGGCTTGCATAAAAGGTGACTCCACGTATATTCAAAATTCTGTTCAGAATGATACAGGAGTTTTGATAGACTCTGTGGCGATCCCTGAGAAATCAAGTCTTATAGGTGTAACTGCTCATGCTCAGGTTCAACGTCAGGCTCATACTCAGGCTCAGCTATTATTATCTAGTCGAGGAATCCCTGGAACCCCAGACGGTGAATGCTTCTTTTCTTTAAATGACGATTCAGACTCTTCTATGTCTAGCGAAGAAAGCTTGAACAGTACCTCTGATCTAGACTCTGCAGTGAGTTCCTCGGTTCAGAAGGCACCTGTTACTCATAGGGCTTTATATAAGAAAAAGTTAAAATCTAAACTGAAACACTCACCTAGTCCGCCTGAAGTGGGGGAGAGCAGGAAGCTCTGTTGGGACTATTCAGCAACGTCTCATCTCTATCAGGAGGGCGCGGCGCCTAAACCCCAGGCAGATCAGGATGAGATTGGTAATCAGCCACAGGCCACGTCATTGGATCTTCTTTATACCACTCTGAAGCAGATGCAGGGCGAGGAAAGGCTTGAGATTCGGAGAGCAAAGCAATCGGCAAAAAAAATCCAGAGCTCTATGTGAAAAATGAATAAATTATACGAGGAGATGGCGGACAGGGTTGCTCACGTGGAAGAGAGAACGAGTCAGCTGGAAGATGATGTGAGCAGATGGCATTCATTTAAGGAGGCACAGGAGAAACTGACTGAGGATGTCCAATGGAAACTCGAGGACTTCGAGAATCGCCAGAGGCGCAACAACATAAGACTTTTGGGTGTGGCTCAAGGGCTTGAAGGACAGGATATAAGAGCGTTTGTAATTAAATTGCTTAAGGGCGCGTTCCCTGAGATGGAGACTTGGGACTGGGAGGTTGAGGTTCAAAGAGCGCATCGCTTCCCGTTTAATCAAAAAAAATCCTTTCGTTCATCACAGGCAGCAAGACCTCGGGCAATTTTGGTTTATGTTGGTAACTTTCTACTTAGGCAAGAGATTATGGAGAAGGCTAAACCAGAGGCTAAACGCACGTTTGATAGAGTTACTTTTTTTGCCCGTCCTGACTTCTGCCATGCTACGGTGGAAAGGAGATGGAGGTTGAGGCAGTTGATTGTGCCTCTTCAGAGCCTTGGGCATGAGGCCTATTTGATGTATCCTGCGAGGCTTAAGGTTATCTTCAAGGGGCAGGTTAGGTTTTTTATCTCAGAGATTAAGGCCCAGCAATATTTGGCAGAAATGAAAGCGCAGAAGGGGGGGTAAGGGTTACTCCTTTCTTGGTTCTCAGGAGGTATAATAGATTCCTAGGCCATATGGCTAATATGTATGGAATATAGGGGGTCCACGCGAGTGAGGGGGGCGGCTGCTGCATTCTTAGCTGCCACACATGGGTCAGGATTGACCCATTTGCCTGTAAGTGGGGAGGGTACTGGGGGGGGAATTGCAGGGTGGGGGAGGTGTTTGGGAGGGGTCGGGCACGGTAATGGGGATTTGTATTGTGTTGCACAGCACTAGGTTTGAGAAGTCTTATTCGAAAAGGGGAGGTGAAGTCACAATCTGGGCAGGTAATGAGGAATGCAAATGGATTATGCAATTATGGTTTGTTTTCGTGGAGGGGTCACACATATGATGTATTTTAATGAGTATAAGGATTGCCTCAATTAACGTTTGTGGGCTGAATGACCAGGTGAAAAGACAACGTTTTGCAGCTGCCCTCAGATTAATGCGGCTGGATTTTGTATGCCTCCAGGAGACGCACGTAGAAGCCGCAAGGGGATACTTAATCAAACAGCTTGGGTTTTTCCTGTTGGCTTACTCGAGACAGGGGGTTAGAACTAGAGGGTTGGCTATTTTGTCCAGAAGAAGGGATGTTAAGGTCATCAGGAAGAAGGACGATCAATGGGGGAGATGGGTCTTGATAGAATGTTTAATTAAAAACCAAATAGTCACCATTGGATCAGTGTACGGTTCTACCGAAGATGACCCAGCTGTTGTTCAATACTTAGATTCAGAATTGGCTTTATGGTCAGAACCAGTTATTTTGGCGGGGGATTTTAACATCAATGGGATTGGCGGCTTGGGTATTGAGGAAGGACAGCAATATCGTGGGCGGAAGAAAAAGGTATCTAGAGCAATCATCAATATGGCGCGCCATAATTCCTTAACTGATGCATGGGGACGTTTGAACCCACTGGATGATGGTATAACCTATTATTCCGCTCCTCATATGGTTTGTGTTAGGTTGGATTATTTTTTTATATCAAATTCCTTAATTTTTGATAGTAAGATAGAAAAGTTCCCTCGACTGGTTTCGGATCATAACCCATTGGTTTTAACAGTAAAATCGTTAGGAAGTGAAAGGCGTACGCGGACATGGACGTTTGAGATGGGGTTGCTTAAAGACGAGGATTATGTGAAACTTATGAATAATTGGATAAAAACCTTTTGGGAAATAAATCGTGGTAGTACCTCCTCAGGGGTGATCTGGGACGCTTTTAAGGCCGGGGTTCGTGGAGAGACGTTAAGTTATAGTCTACATAAGCAAAAACATGAACAGGCCAGAGTCAATAAATTGGTGAAAGCACTTGCAGAGGCGGAACACGAGTTGGCACTTCTAGTTCAGGTTGGTGTTTCCCCGGCTCGTTACTCATTAATATAGTATGTATTAAAGCAGATCTTAATGAGGGGCTTGCTATAAAAGTAGCCGCGATTTTTTTGACCAAAAGAGAACAATGTTATGAGTTGAGCGAGCGGGTGGGGCATACTCTTGCAATTCGCACCAGGCAGAGAACCGCGGCAGGACAGTTCAACCAGATATTTGACGGTAAAGGAGGTAAAGTTACAGATTCCGAGGAAATTAAAGAGGTTTTTAGGCAATTTTATGCTAAATTATATGGCGAAGATCAGTTAGGAGCTCCCTCAGATATCCAGCGGTATCTCTCGGATCTAATTCCTCCTCAGCTTTCTGATCATGATAGAGAGGCACTTGATGCACCTCTAAAAATCGAGGAAATTCTAGTGGTTCTTAATAGTCTCCCCTCTGCGGGGCCTGATTTAATCCCTATTGAGTTTTACAAAATGTTTCAAAAAATAATAAGCCTTGACCTGGTCGATACTATTTTGCAGGCTCAGTCTGGACACTCTGTCCCAGAATCATGGGCAAGGGCAGATATTGTGGTGATTTTAAAAAAGGGTAAGTCTTCTTTGGAACCAGGTTCATATAGGCCTATCACCTTCATGAACTCGGATGCCAAAATCTTCTCCAAGGTAATGGCTCTTAGACTGTCCAAGATAATAGCGCAATTGGTCAGCCCTACACAGCATAGGTTTATACCAGGGAGAGGAACTGCGCAACATGTTCGAAAAGTAATTACCTTACTCGACGCTACGGAAGTCTCAGGAGAACCCATGGCGGTTATGTTTTTAGACGCAGAAAATGCTTTTGACCGGGTCCCCTGGGACTACCTTTGGGCTGCATTATCATGGTGTGGTATTGGAGTAGGTTTCATTAAGACAATACAGGCACTTTATCGGTCACCCACAGCCCAGCTTAGAATTAATGGAGGGCATACACTGCCTTTCCAGATTAATCGAGGCACCCGACAGGGGTGTCCATGCTCGCCCTTGCTATTTGCGGTTTATATCGATCCGCTGATCCGTAGGCTCGAACCAAATAACCAAATTGCCCCGATTCGCTTCCAGGGCCAACTCTGCAAAACCTTGGTTTATGCAGACGATGTGGCGATAGTGACTCCCTTCCCTACCAGGGCAATTTTGGAAGTAGAATTGGAGGCTGAGGTATTTGGACGGATTTCGGGATGCGCTTTAAATGGTCCTAAGACACAGATTATAAAGAATTTTCAGGCGACCTGCAATGATGTGCGGGTAGTGAAATCGGCGGTCTATTTAGGTATCAATATTTCGGCAGACTTAGGAAAGATCGTGGAGAAAAACATCGAGTCTATAATGGTGAAATGCAAGAAAGATTTCGATAAGATTGACAATCTCCATCTTTCTTTAGTGGGGCGTTCTAATGTGATTAAAATGCTTATTTTGCCCAAATTCCTTTATTTGTTTAGGACAATCCCTCTGATATTTGAAGCTAAATGGTTTCTGGCAATTGAACACCTGATTAATAGATTTATTTGGGCACAAGGGAAAACTAGGAGAGCCCTTCGATTTCAAACTCTTCCTAGGGATAGGGGAGGATGGGCAGTACCGGACTTTAAGTTATATTATTGGGCATCAGCCATACAATATATGAGAGGGCTTATGGGAGGAGACACTTCAGATATCCAGGTCAAGTCAGGAACAACTGACATTTATGCAATACTTATTGGTGAAGATGCTGGGAATTGTTTCCTGAAATATACTGATCCTGGGTACTATAAACTAACCAAATTTAAGACACTTGGAGCAGGATCTAAAATCTGGGCAGCGTTGAGTAAAAAACTGGGGATGGGTAGATTCAATGCCTACACTAGGATTGAGGGGAATAAATCTCTTCCAGTAGAGATATTTGCGGATGGAATTATGAGTGATTGGGGACGGCGGGGGATCCTGAAATTCGGGGATTTTATGGGAGATCAAGGCTTCTTAGAGTTTTTGGAAGTCCAAGGGAAGTATGGTATTCCTAGGTACAACTTCTTTAAATTTTTGCAAGTTCAGAGTTTTTTGATGAATAAGAAGGGTGGGACTGCTGGGTTTAGTAAAAATAGGGTTCTGGATATGATTGAGGCTGGAGCAGATTGTTCTATAAAGAAAATTTATGCTGAGTTATCTTTATTAAAAGGTGACGATTTGGGAAAATATGGAAGGAAATGGGGAGATAAACTCCAGGTTGATCAGGAGTGCTTCCAGGATTCTCTTGAATTAGGGCGGACTATACTCTGCTCTGCAGCCCTACAGGCCCAGCATTATAAGACGATTTATTCACTTTATCATACACCCGATAGGATCGCTAAATGGGGGGGAACGACGGGAATTACGTGTCCCTGGTGTGATAGTAGTGAGGCTGATAATGTTCACATATTTGCGTTGTGTCCCCAGCTTAAATTCTTGATTAAGGCTATTGAATCTTTTCTAGACGTAAATTTAGGAATAAATGTTGTTCTTACACCAGTATGGATCCTCCTGGGGGTAGGAGGGGCAGAAGAGCAGTCTGGCTCACCTTTCTTTTTGTTCGTGGCTATATCTGTTTTTCGAACTTGTATTGCATCAGTATGGTTGGATAAGGCAGCTCCAAAATTCCATCAATGGCTGGCCAGATTGTTGTCAGCATATAATCTGGAAAAAGGGATATACGATAGAAAGGGGAAAAAGGGTAGAGTTCTTGGCAAGCGTATATGGGAACCTGTTAGGAGATGGAAGGAGGATCCTTTAAAATAAGGAGATTGTTTTGGGAAGTTAAATTCTGGGGCTGAACTAATGACTCCCTTTTCTTTCTTGGTTTTATGATCAATGTTCCTCCCATGCATTGACTAAATGCTGTGTGCAAATTATTTTGATTTGTTGAGTATGGAAAAAATTTAATAAACATATTTTTTAAAAAACAATTGAATCAGACAGAGGAGGACATTTTCATAATGAGATCATAAAACTGATTTGTGAAGCATTGAATGTACGACAAAAACTGCATTGTGCCTACTGACCAGAAGCTTCTGGTGAAGTAGAACAAATGAATGGTACTATCAAAAACAGAATAGGGAAAATGTGTTTAGCCACAGGTATGAAATGGCCAGATGTCTTGCCTCTGGTACTCATGACTATTAGATCAATACCAGACAGAACTACTGGTTTGAGTCCTCATGAGATCATCATGGGACGCGCAATGAGACATGTATTTATACCAGTCAACAAGCTGATGACAATAACGGATGACATGGTATTGGAATACTGTAAAAGCCTGGCTGACGCAGTTCATTCTGTGTTTCATCAGGTTGGAGCGGATGCCACCACTCTTGAAAAGAAGCCAGCTCATGATCTAAGCCCAGGGGACTGGGTAAGGATAAAAGTACACAGAAGAAGAAACTGTTTGGTTCCCAGGTGGGGAAAAACAAGGCAAGTCGTCTTGACTACAACAACAGCTGTGAAGTGTGCTGGATTGAAGAACTGGATCCATGCAAGTCATACTTTGAGAATTCCAAATCCAGTTGATTGTGAAGAAAAGGAGTATTTTGATGAGTCAGAATCTAGTACTGAGTCAGATGACGGAGAGCCAAAGGATAAAGAAGGAGAAAACTCTGAAAGGGGGAGACAGAGCCAAGGTTAACTTTGGTCCCCAGAAGTAACTCCCTGAGGAAAAGATTACAGATTTCTGAATCCAGTTCAGACTCAGAGACAGAACCAAAAGCCCATTCATCCAAGAAAGAACAAAGGAAGAACAAAGAAAAGCACAGTGGAGAGACAATAAAAGAAATACGTGAGAAGGAAGTGCCAGATGACGGAATGAGAGAAATTCCACCTGAGACAACACCTTTAGATGGACAGGTGCCAGATACAGAGAGAGAGGGAAAGATTATTGCGGAAGACCCCCGACGAGGTGTAGGGAACTCCAACATCCAGTTAGAAGCAGGGACAAGTAGTCAGCAGGAAGATTGCGTGACGGAGATTCGAGGAGGGACAGAAGTAGGGAAAACAAAAGAGGTGGAAAAAGAACTCATTGAAGGTAAAAGGCAAGTTGAAACAGAGTCTGAGGAAAGCGAAGATGAAATACCAGAAGGCCGAGTTCTGAGAAAGAGAGCTTGGAGAACTGAAAAGAATGAGAAATTGAAAAAAGGGGCAAAAGACGAGGTGTGGCCAAACAAAATAAAGAGACTGAGATATCGACTGACACGTGTAAATTCGCCAAGAGCTGAACAGGTGAATGAAGTAACGAGTCAGGAAAAATCTAAAGAAGAAGAACAGACAGTAGTCAAAGAGAACAAAAGAACAAGAAAACCTAACCAGAAGTATAAATCACCGGAATGGACATATGTGGCCCTGCCTGAAGTGAAGGAAGAGGCGGATAGCCAAGGAAATCCAGAGGTGGTTGTACCGGAAGTGGTTGAGGAAGACGAAGAATCGGAAATCCTGAGAGTTATCTTGTCCGATATTGGAGAAGAAGCGGATATTCAGGACAACCTGTATGTTGAAAACGAAGGGAAGGTGAAAGATGATGAGATGCCAAACTGAATGAGACAAGGAAGTTACTGATGGAAAAACAATAAAATACTGAAAGAGACAAAAAACTGGTAGAACCACGTAGGTGCTTAGAAGCCTTGGGTTAGAAAACTAGTTGTGAAGTAGAAGAGGCTAAGTCAAAAGACACGGCTCATTTTAGAAAGATGGCACACATAGAAAGTAGCAAAAGTAGATGTACCTTTCTTAGAAGATGGTGCAAAATGTGTTGTTGTTGTACAGGATTATTAATGCTTCTTTGGAGTATTCTTGCTCTACTAATTTCATTTAAAGTTACTGTTGATACATTAGAAGGACATAGTGATAACATAACTAATATAGGGAAAGTTCAAAAGGTAGTTCCAACTAGAATAGATACAAACTATTTACATAAAGACAGGTCAATAACGGATTTTTCTAACATTGTGTTTTCAAAATTGTTGTATGAATATGTAAAAACAATGGACGTAAGGGATTGCTACGTATGTATGCAATTACCTGCATCTGTATCTGAAGGAGTGACTTATCATCACCTTCCTGTAACATATGGAATAACATGTAGTGTAATAGCTAGTTTATTTTATCAAACAGGTAAATTAGAGTATTATTTTTCAGATGTAGATACTATATTTTCACAAGTACCAGCAATTAACAAACTAAACAAGGTAAAACCTGCAAAGGTATCAGGTGAATTTTTCTTAGAGACAAATTAACTAACCTTAGAATATATATTTAGAAATAACCTGACTTGCAGTTTAAAGAAAGAGGAGAAGACATTTTTGGATATGGTTGAAGAAAGGAGATTGAAAATGTAAAGGAAGGTTTCAGAAGGGAAAGTGGAGAAAACAGTTTGGGATGTAGAAACGGAGAAACATTTAAGAGGGGAAACAAGTCCAACTATGGCTTTAGATTGGCCTCAGAAAAGGAAATTGTGTATAAGAAGGAATCAGACGGCGTATGACAATTATTTTCTAGGGAATAGTGAGTGCCATGATACATACCGAATCATGGGAGGATGGGGATTTAAAGGTGGAAGAGATCCAGTCTTTCCAGGACTGTATTTCATTTGCGGGAACAGGGCATATTATCGTTTGCCAGACCATTGGTATGGCACATGTTATGTTGGCCTGGTTTTTCCAAAGATTTTTCACATGGATAGAGGAGAAGATGGTGTACATAGTTTAGGTAGTTATTTAGCACGTAGTAAGAGAGAATCTTGGACTGAAATTGTTGGTGACATTTTTGGAGCACTGATACCCGCAGTGGGAATATCTCTGAATGCGAACAAAATTAGAAGACTTTCAACAGTAGTGGATCGCTTGTCAACAAGCACCGCTGGAGGATATTTATTGGTAAATACTGAAATGGTTGCCATGCGTGCTATGGTAATGCAAAATCGACTTGACCTTGATATTTTATTGGCAAAAGAGGGTGGAGTCTGTGGAATGCTGAAAGTTCAACATTGTTGTACTTACATTCCTGACGAAAGTAGAGATTTGAAAATTTATATTAAGAATTTTACAGAATTGCATGACGAAATTGTACCACTGGAGGTTGAAGGTGTTTGGGAGAAGATTGGTAAGAAAATATCAGCTATTAAATACCTTGTAGTAAAACTAGGTAGTACATTTATAGGTAAGATATTATTTCCTTTAACTTGTGTGATTTCCTTAGTATTAATAATTAGACTAGGTTGTATTTGTTGTAGAAAGAATAAAAACCAGAAAAGAATAAAAAGAGAAAACTTAAGGAGAAGGGATAAGGAACAAGAAAGAGAACTTGAAGAAATAGAACTAGAAGAGTTAAAAGATAGCATGTATAAAACAGCAAAAAGAGAAGAAACAGGGGAAACTGAAATATGAACGAAACAAGAAATCAATTCAAAATTTCCGTAAAAGGGATACAAAATTTTAAATTAGTGTGGTGATATAATCACCAAAGGGGGGATTGCTGGAGCGGGTAGTACAAAATGTTGTATACCCCCCCATTCTGCATGTTTATATTAATCCGAATAATCAATTAATTGTAATATTATTAATTTGTTTGAAGTGATAACTCACCAACTATATTAACAAAAGAATTACACATAGGAATTGCATCTTGCATGGCTATATTAATTGTAAACTAACTTGAGTACGCATATTAATAGTAGAAAACTAGAATATTGCATGTTATATGTTGCTTTGGTGATGTATTTGTGATTTGTGCTTTATTCAGTGAGTATAAACCGCGCTGAGTGTTGCTACTGCTAGATAAATACACACACATATGGGTATTAGCAAGGGGATAACATTTTATTAGCCATTTCTATGTTTTAATTATGTTTTTGTGTTTCTTTTACTTAAGTTGACCATTTCGGCCTAAACAAGATGGCTGAACGATACGTTAATCGTGACTGCCCTGACAACACGAGGTTTTGGGTGAAGTGCGCAGGCGTCACCGCCAGCAGCAGTGGCCTGGACCTGACCCCGGGAGAACATGTACCCTTCAAGGACGCTCCGGGAACCCATCCAAGACTAAAGACAAAGCTCAATTTAAAAGCCGGAACAAGCAAGTTTGATGACTTCATCATTCAACACCCTGAGAACTGTACCCCGCCACCCCAAGATGACCAATCAGGACTCTCTAAACCCCGATCTTGATACTTTTTGACATTATTTTCATTATAAAAGTAGGTAGGGAATTGAACAGATGCTGACGCTGATGCTGAGGTCTTGCTCTTCTTTGACAAACTCGATTTCCTGACGTTATGCTGACGGAGAGGACGGTGACACTGCTGGACAGCTGTTATCCTGAATCTTTGAGAGACTGAATTGCGGCCTAACTTTGCTGAACAAATTCTTCTTTGACTGATTGACTTAGAGGACGACTTTAGCCAGAATAGGTAAATATGATGCTCTGAAATGCTGATGATGATTTCTAAAGTTTCTTGCAATATTTCTTAGATAAAGAATATTTGATTAATTGACACATGTGTGGTGTTGATTATTTGAATAAGAAAACAACAGTAAAGAAGTAATGTGTAGATAGACGAGCTTTATTCATTAAAATCATAGATAACAACTAAATGATCCATCTCCTTTTGAGAGGGATATCTTAGAGTCTGAGGTCAATGTGTTTAAGGGTAAGGTAAAGGTATTCCTCACGTCAGCGTTTGGAAGCGTATTTTCCCTCAGAAAAACAGATCAACGGAGTGTAAGTATATTGGTGTTATGGGCCCCACCAATGAATGTATTTGAGTGAATTGGATGCCGAGGTAGTTGGTCTGTGCCGAAGGGGGAATTTGACGTTCCGTGCTGCAACATCTAAATCCACACTGATCCAGGATTCAAAATCATTAACAAAATCAGATCCTTCTTTCTTAAGTAGAATCTCTTCTTGTCCTGGCTTCAGACCTACAACATCACTCTTACTCCAACAACCCTTTTCACCAAGGTAAACTGAACCTTTGGACACGTTTTCAATTCTGTACGGTTTGGTGAAAGTAGACTCACCTTTCTGTACTTTTATGGGTTTTTTAATTATCACAAAATCTCCCTTCTTGAAATTTTTATACTTAGTTTTGTTGGTCACATCATGATATGCTTTAGTCAATGCTTGACTGTCTACACTTTTTTGATGCACATTAACCTCTGTATCATCAATTCTGGTACATTGAACCTTTTCTTGATACCAATTCTTAAATTTTGGTGTCAACATGGTATTACTTTTCCTTCCTCTCATGAGAAAGAATGGTGTTTGTCCAGTAACTTTATTTACTGTGTTGTTGTAACTGAAGACTTTTTCCTGAATATATTTTTTAACTGGTAAGTGTGACGCAATGGCTAGTTGAGCTCCCTCTTTGAGAAATCTATTGACACGTTCAACTTGACCATTTGAAGATGGACTGTACAACGGAGTTTTTTCCTGCTTAATTCCTAACAATTTTAAATAATTACGCATTTTTAATGATACCAATTGTGTTCCATTATCAGACACTAAAAGTTTGGGTTGGCCCTCAATTGCAAAAAATGTGTTTAGGCATTCAATTACAATGCAGTAGTTATCGTAGGAACAAATTCATAGTGAATCCACTTGGAGTTATAATCAGATAACTTACAAGAAACTTACAGTTTTCTTCCAAACATTTAAATATTCTTGAAAAATCAATGGCAACTTTTGACCATGGCCCTATGGATATCTCAACAAATTGCATTTCATTTTTACCCACTTTCCAATGCTTATCTGCTCTTAAATACTCTTCACAAAAATCTACATGGTTGTTAACATCAGAATTAATTCCAGGCCATCAATAGTATTCTTTGAGAATGCTCTTAGTAGCTGTTGATCCAGGATGACCCTTGTGAGTGATGCAAATAAGTATTTTTCTAAGTTTTTGTGGTGGAATAGATAAATCATGTCTCATAAGTAAACCATTTTCAATAGTTATTTCATCAGAGACTTGCTGATAATTTTTAAAATCACCATCTAGATTACGTAAAGGAGGCCATTTGGTAGTAACACATTCCATCACTTTTTGTAATGTACGGTCATTATTAAGATTTTCAACCCATTCAGTTTCAGTGATGGCACCTGAACTTATAACTGTAGCATCAATGGGAGCGACAACGCACTCAACCTCCTCTGTAATTTCCTCTTCATTGTTGGCGATAGGCATTCTAGATAGAAAGTCTGCTCTGGAATTTAATTTCCCAGGGATGTATTTTACCTTGAAATTATATTCCTGTAGTTTAGCAATCAATCTAACAAGTCTTGAAGATGCTTTATTATTGCCTATCTCATAGCCATCCATCATAAATGTCAGCGGCTTATGGTCAGTTCTGATCTCGAATTCTTTACCCCACAAATAGGTTTTGAGTTTTTCAACAGCCCGCACGCATGCTAGGGTCTCCCTTTCAATAGTGCTATATGCCTGTTCAGCTTGTTTGAGGCGTCTAGAAATGAAGCCAATGGTATATTCCTCATTCCTGTCTTTTTGACTGAATACTGCTCCAATGCCCACAGCACTTGCGTCAACTGTAATGATGTTTTTCTTGTCAGGGTCGTAAGGAAATAAGGTTGGAGCACATAATATACACTCTTTTATCTGTTTAAAAGCACAACTCTGATCCTTTGCCCATACAAATTTTTCTCCTTCACGCAAAAGTTTTCTTAAAGGTTCAACCTTCACAGCATGCCCCTCAATGAATCTTGAATAATATTCACAAAGACCCATAAATTATTATCAGCTGGGCATGGTGCTTCTCTAATAGCTTGAACCAAATCATTTTTGGGTCTAATTCCTTCAGCCGTTAGTAGGTGACCAAGATGATTCAATTTTATCCTGTGCACATTTATATTTAGTTTTTGTAACTGTCATCCCTTTCTCTTTTAGTATATTAAGCACTTTACAAACAATTTTGTTATGTTCATAAATGGTGGGAGCATGCACTAATATGTTGTCCTGGAACTTTTCAACACCTCTTATATCTTTAAAAATGATGTCCTTCATTTCCTGAAAGACACTCGCGGCTGAGGTGAGTCCGAAAGGTAATCTCACAAATCTGTATGCTCCAAATGGAGTCACAAAGGTTGTGAGATCCTTTGACTCTTCCGCTAGCTTGATTTGATGGTATGCCGACCTAAGGTCAATCAAAGAGATTATTTTAGAACCGGTTGTGGATGCCAAAATCTCCTGAATTTTAGTTAAGGGATGTCAATCCACAACGATATCCTTATTGAGAGACCTCAAGTCGGCACACACTCTGATCTCACCATTTTATTTTTTAGTAACGACTATAGCTGAAGCCCACTCAGATGAATTTGTTTCTTCTATTACTCCATCTTTGCACAGTTTATTAAGTAGTACCTTGAGTTCTTTTCTAACGGACAAAGGAACTGGTCTAACTTTGTGCGAAATGGGAACAGAACCTTCTTTTACTTTGATTTTGTGCTCAAATCCATTGACACAACCAATGTGGTCTTCAAAAACTTCTTTGTTAATTTCTTGTACAGCTTTAAGTGTAAGTGGATTTTCTTTAATGCTTATACTATTACAATAATTGTCATCTAAGACTATTGGTTCATCAGCACCTGGTTTGAGTATTACACCTAGTTTGGCTAAGTCCTTCCAGCCTACTATATTTCATCCTTTTTATGCTACATACATTTTAGTATATATCTCTCTACCTTTGAAGTTAAGTGAATCTTCAAAAAATCCAACCATTTCAATTTCAAATTCGCCAAAGGCCTTGGGATTGACATCGGTCTCTCTTAAATCACAATTTTCCCAAAGATTATCAAAGATTTTATCTGAAATTATTGTGATTGGTGACCCAGAGTCAGCCATTATTTGTAACTCTATATCACCAATCAGCACACTACCTAAAGGTGCGTCAATAGATAGAACAATGTTGAAACACATTTCCTCATCAAATTCTTCAAGTGGATTAACTTTTACATTGCTTTTGAAGTTACTTTTAAGATTTTTACATGAGAAGGTAAAATTTCCAACCTTTTTACACTTTGCACATCTTTTCCCAAGACCTGGACATCCTTGGAAATAGGCTAAATGGTCTTTTGATCCACATCTATAACAACTGTAAATTTTACCTTCCTTGTTTCTGCTTCCTTTGTTCTTGAACTCATATTTTTGATCATATCTTTTCTTTTCCGGTAAAGCAAAAACATTAGTGCAATTTGTATTTTCTCTTGATAATTCAATGCTTGACATTAAAGAACGTTCGATTCCTTTGGCAATGTCAATAACTTCTTACAAGGTTAGATTCCTGCAAGCTAGTAATCGTTCCTGGATTTCTTTTGTGTAACAATGGAAAACGAACTGGTCTCTAATATATGTGTCCACCATTTCATTGAACTCACATTTAGTAGCAAAAACTCTCAACGCCGCTATATACTCTTCCACAGACTCTCCTTCCAATTGTTTACGCATGGCAAATTTATGTCTGCCCACCATAATATTTGGTTCTTCAGAAAATTGTTTCTCTATGCGTTTAACAGCTTCTTGGTATTCATTCATAGGAATGAATTGCCCTGGAGGATGCTCAAATTCTGGTAGACTGTCAAATATTTCTTGGCCAGCATTGCCTAATAACCCAAACATTATAGCTTTTTTCCTTTCTGCGCTATAGTCTTTCCCATCTATTGCTACTAAATAATTTTCAAAAGCCAATTTCTCCAGCGCATAGGTGGTTTTCCTGCTTCATTTAAAAAGAACGCTGGTACACAAATGGTATTGCTTTGTGCCATTTTAGATTTGCTTTCCCCTTCTTCACCTTTTATTTTAATGTCACTCATTTATTTTTCAGTAGAAACGCTAAGAATTATTTCTTTTAAAAGTTACTTTTCACTTGATGCTTTAAATTAATCCTTTCCTTACCAATGGTAAAACGCTCCATGTATAACAATCCTTTCCTTACTGAAAATCCATCAAAGATGGCTGCACGTAGAGCGTGCAGCGTGCTGCGTGAGTACGGTGCATGGCAAGTTGCAATACATCTCAACTGTCAACGCGCGGAGCGTTACGTCACCCTCACAGCAGAGCGCGTGTGAAGAAAACAGATGCTCACGCGCTAGGTAGTTAAACGGAATTCCAACTGCCACTGACACGTCGTACTTCAAGGAAAAACAGTGCGCTGAATGTAAAACACTTACGCGCAGCAGTTATTTACCTTTTGATGAAGTTGTCAGAGTTTCAGTTAATCACGTTGATAACTTGCTTTCCGTCGTAACTTGCCTTTCAGTTGTTTGTAAGGAGGATTTTCTTATCATTAGCGTTGGGCCTCAAGTCATCCTCGTCGCCAATTTGTTGAGACACAAAGTCTGATGTAGTTTAAATAATAAGTTATTTTATAAGTTATAAGCATTAAGGCCCACACGCAGGTGGGAAGCAAGTAACAGATAAGATGCGTCTCTCAGAGTGGAATGCCTGAACACTCCATTACATCATATTTATAGAGGGGTGAAAGAGAGGATACGTCATAGAAGGGAAGAAGAGTGATAGGTTAGAGGAGAGTGAGATAGGGAATAGGGATAGAGTGAGACAGAGAAAGGTTGGTAGACACATCTATCACAACATTGTTGGTGACGCTAATTTGTTATGCGTGTCGTTTACCCTCGGGTGTCCATGCTTTACAGGTGGACCGGTTACATTGCAGGTAGACTGCTGAATACATGTGTCTCAGTGGGGATACATGCCATTCATCTAGACTCCCATAAAAATGCATTTAGGCGGGTTGCATATTGTTTCAACGGAAGATGTTGACAGGTGAACCACACATTCACACAGCGCTCTGGCCAGCGCGCGGAAAAAGCTAAGACACGCGGGACAAACATGGGTGGACCGGTAGCTCCACACTGAAACACAATAGGTTTGGTTGTCGTGGCATGGCGGGTGGCCCACTTGTCGGCTGGGCCTGCCGGTGTGTCACGAGTGGGCGCGTCACCTGCGGTGTGTTAGGCTGGTATGCTGCATGGTACCATCGAAGGGGCCGGCCTCGCGTTGCATGTTCCGCTTACTGAGCACCGCGGCTCCATGCAGCTATGACTTCATGGTAAAGGAGGGCACTTGGGATAACAGACAAGATAATGAATCCCTTAGGTACACATGGGCCAGCAGGTGGAGACAATTTCTGCAAAAGTGAGGCGAGGCCACCCTGCCATCCCTCAACTCCGACTTGCCCTTGACTAGTATCCTGACCCTGAAACCGGGTCATGTCCAGCACACTTTTCCGGTTGTTGGGCAAGCTCGCACAGGTGGTGGTTCCACAGAGTTTGGAGCAGGGTAGCATGCCTTATCTTGTCTTACCGGGTTTGCTGTGTCTGTCCGGCCACTAGGTCCGATTATAGTTGTATAGCTCTGGATAGCCTGGTGTAGAGGAATGACAGGCCAGAACTAAGGGGTATTAGAGCAGGTGCTTCGGACGCTGGGCTAGCCCCAGGTAAGTCTTAGGGGGTACCCTCTTGGGAATGGCCATTAACTAAGTTGGGTTACTACGGTTCAACCAATTTTGTTTGTGGTCAGGTTTCTACCCAGCCGGCAAGTTTCCTGACTTATGCGGCATGGACTGGAATAAAACACACAGAGAGCCTTTGGGTTTGGTTCTTGCACAAGTTCGGGTTTGGAGGCTTACCCCCTAGGCGCTGTTTCCGGATTTGATGGTCCTTTCTACACTGTATGGCTGCTAATGGCATCCGAAGGCTTTTGAATATTTCCTGTCTGGGGTCCTCCAATTGCATCACCTCAGAGGCATTATGGGTATGACTGTGGTTCATTGTGCTGCTTATTAAAGTGTTCATTACCAAAGACATCCATTGCTCTTGGCCACAAAAAATATTTCACCCGGCCAAGAAAGTCAGTGATACACACTTTACAGTCGAACTATACATGTGCGGGCCCTATGTCTGACGGGTTTAACACTACCCACATTTACATACACTTTACAGTCCAACTATACAGGTGCTTGTCCTGTATGCTTGCACTATCACTAGGCTTTGAGGCGTGGTAGCTGCTCCATATTTACTGGAAGTAATCAGGGTGCAGCAATGGAGCAGGTGCTCAGATGCAGGCGGGCCTACAGGGGGTTTGGTTATTTCCTGGATGGGTCTCTGCCATGGAAGGCCAGGGTGTTGCACCAGGGAGGAGACAAGATAGAAGCGGGTACCGGCAACAAGTTGCCTCTAGCCTGGGCAGTCATTGAGCGTGGGTTGACATACGATGCAGCAGCGTTCCAAGAAGGACCACAAGAACATGCGCGGCATCGAAAGGACAATTCGCGGACATTGGATTGTCACATTTAGGTGACCAAACCACACACATGGTGACAGTGAGCAGCCTGTTAGGATTGGGAGCAAGACATCACAGCATTCCAATAGGGCGGGATGGGGAGTTCTCTTGTAGCTGCACTTGTATTAAAATTAGGAACCTTGTAGAGCGAACTGCAGCCAAATCTGACAATAGAGATTCATCCCCAGCACAAAGGTTAATAGCTGCACACAGCAGTCACAGTGTGGGCTGCTGGGTGGAGATGCCCTACAATCTCTTATCAGGCTTTATAGTAGCTGGCAATGTGCAACTATGTTTCCCCAGGTATGGTCTGCGAGCATTGCACTTTCCAAGAACTGCAGGAATCAGTGCCACCATTCATACTTCCTGGGAATCGAACCGTCTGCTGTTCATTGGCATGATTATTCTACTTAATTGATGCACAGCGAGCAACTGCAGGAGCAAATTGTATTAAGGTCTGTCTCCTAAGTAACGGTTAGGACAATCATGGTGACCCGAAGTGACATTAACTGAATGTTGGCATTCTGCCCACTGCCAACCTAGCAGCTTTGCATATGTACACATGAAGGTCTTTACTTGGTGTCAGTTAATTTTAATGGGTGAGGCGGTCGAACCTCACACTACATGTGCCAACAACAGTGGTAAGGCAGCTCCTCACAGCCAGGTCACTGGAACTTGCAATGCCGGACTTTATGTCCTATAACCTTGGACCTGCTGCAAAATCCCTCATCTCCAAGACAAATTGCAGTGAAATAAATTAATAAATTAAAGTCAGAGATGTTACAGCTCAAACAGAGCAACAGTCTAAAACGCAACAACAGAGGTTCACACGCAGTGGAAGGCCCTTGGCAAGGTGCACTGGTAATCTCTTGTTCCCTTATACAGTAGTTATTGCACAACATGATATATACATTGGTATAGGGTGCTTATTAGAAGCCTCCTTTGGTCTAACGAGTGCCAGGCAAACGGAGACGACTGATCAGGAGACGAACATGATCGTTTACTGAACACTGTTTGTTAAAAGGGATGTTGTCTAAAGCAGAACTCAAACTAGTTAGCCTTAAACGCAGGATGGAGATGATTTAAGTGACATGCCTAAACTGTGAATGTTGGCTAAAGGGACGGAATGCCATGGCCAATAGGATAATGTTGAAAGGGTTGCGATCATGGGCCAAGAGTTGGGTCCTTCAAGACCATCCTGGATTTCAACAGGGTTGGATTCAGTCCAAGGATTGGCCACGTGCCCCCGAGTGCTGGAGAGGGTTTGTTGGGTTGGCCTGCTTGCACAGAAGTTTGTGGCATGCTCGCACATGTGGTTGTTCTGCTGAGTTTGGGGGCAGGTTAGCATGCTTCATCTTGTCTCTGTCAGAGACTACAAACCCCCAGGGTGACAGCGGGCTCACCTACACGTCATGTTGGCAAATACATACAGGACTCGTAGGCATAGCCACAGGTTATTGCTTCAAGGAGACAGTCAGAGTTCTGAAGGTCCAATTTCAGCTGCATGGGTACCAGCAATTGGTCACCATTATCATAGATAACTGGTTTCAAAAGGGCAGAGTATTGGGGCGCCTAGACAGCTGCAGCAGTGAGTGCCGCTATGCAAGGATAGGAAGGTAAGGACATGCAGGTCCTGCTTGGGCCTGCCACATTGCCACGGCAGGTCTCAAGCTGCTTTCGAAGGGGTCATGCCAAAGAACTTGTAACGATTCACCTGCGGGGTGTGGGGACGGCTTCAACAGCAGAGTCAAACCCCTGGGCCCTATTATACTAAAAGTGAAGTTACTAATAGAATTTTAATAGGGTTAAATGAGCAGGGGACTAACCGACTTGGTGAGGAACAAAAGACAATTTACCATGGGGACGGGTCTATGACACAACATTAGTTCAATCCGTTTTATCAATAATTCGGGCGAGGTGCAAACCTAGTGGCCAGTTAGCGGGAATGTCCCCCAGCATAACTGGTAGTTACCACAGGACGGTCATCAGTAATAGGGATAAGTGAGCGCCGGCTACAGGTTCCAAAGCACTGGGAAACACTGGGTTAGTGCAACAGGCCACAGTGATTGAAAGCAGCCAACACTCCCACGATTATAGAACGGGGCAGGTAATCAGGGAGGTGGTCTTTGCTCCCACCATGCCATAAGCGCAGCATGGGGATGCGCAATTCTATAGGCATACAGCCGCCCATATACGGTTCTGGTTCGCTTAGGACATTCTTTCACTGAAACCGGATATGGCACATTCAGTATTTTGTCTGTCATAGTGGTATTATCAAGTTGTAAGGCAAACAGACTGGTCAAGCCAACAGAGCTGGTAGATAGCCAAATGCTTGCATTCTCGCCATCGCGGCACGTGGTGTTTAAGTTTATCAGACTCAAATTGTGTTGGGGCTATAAGCTTAGCGATAATACTGGGTGCAGCACAGAGGCTCATTTTAAAGGACACCCGGCATCCCAACAGGGCCAGGAGGGGCAGTTGATCTGGGTCTATCCATTTCACCATCCCTGTAGCTTGTCCATCCTCTGGTCCGCAACCTGGTACCCACCAGAATAGGTCTGGCCAAGGGCAGGGTCAAAGGCATGGGTGATGGCCCATCCATGCGTGCTGAGAGTGGCACGAGGGGCGGAAAGCAGGAGATGGTGGCATGAGTTTCCTGACACGGAGATAATTGGGTTGGGGTTCCTAGACATGCACTGGAACAGCTTGCTAAGACGCTGCAGCACAGACAAAAGGGGGTGTCTCCCCTCCCCACTTTCTGGTCATCCAACAGGAAGGCTATGAATGGGCACTTGGGGGCAGTATTGTCGGGTAAATTAGGTGCAAGCGTGATTAGTTGTATTGGATTGGTCAGTGCTCATTAAGGGTGTTACCAGCCTGGCTTCTCGTTATTACGCCAGGATCAAGGAGCTGGGCGTATGGCCTTCCATGCGTCTTGAGTGGCGCGGGGGACAGAATTAGGGAAATGGAGGTATGGGGTTCCTCCAATAAGTTACCTTGGTTGGGGGTCCCAGGCATATGCTGGGGCAGCTTGCAGCTGCGGCACAGACTAAGGGGGTTGCCTCCACGTCCACAGGGTGTTTGGTAGAAGTTAGGGACCACCTGGCTGGGTGCGCAAGGACTAGTCTCCCGGTCTAGAGTGGGCATGGACTTGTCTTGTGGGGCCTGGGGGGAGGCAATGATTAGACTCTCTGGGGGAAGAGGGATTGTTGCAAGAAAAGAAGTCCTCCATGTGTAAGTTATGCAACCATTGGGGGCATGTGAGCTATGGTGGTCAACTTAACCCCTGTATAGTATGGCGAAGAGCACAGTCAGGGGAGGCCGGGGTGCTCTTGTTTAGAGTGGGCATGGACTTGTTTTGCTGGACCAGGGAGAGGCCCTGGAATCAGCAGGATGTAGGTAAAGATGCCTACCACGGTGGGGTGCCCTGGTTGTGACGGTGGCCACACCCAGAGCTGTGGTGGAGTAACAGGGCGATCCAGAGGCTGCAAGATTCAGAAGGGTACCCTCTGCAGGAGCACAACAAGGGTGCACAGGCCAACTATCCCCAGGGAGGTGCTCGTGTCGGACCCTGGATGTGCGACGGCGCCCCGTTAGTCCTACGGGCGGTTGTGGACTTGAGCAACCGGGGGTTGCCTGGAACGCTCCACTCCTTCATGGGCGTGAGTAAGGGCGTGGACTGGTGGTCCACCGGTGGGAGGGGCTAGCCCCTCCCCCAAAATTTGTAAGCACCGACTGGCGACGGCCATGGTGTAAGTGGTATGCACCGATCGGCGACGGCCACGGTATAATTTGGCTCATCAGGTCGGCAGGCGGCGTAGGGGCTCTCCTGCCCTTGGATCGCCCGTAAGATAACCCACCATGTTTGGCATATTTGTTATGCAAATAAACCTGCAGCAATTTTCTCCACAAGTAATGTGTCGTGTGGTTTATTTACTGATGATATTTCTGTATGTGGGATGGGGATTGTTGCCAAGATTGGCACTATGTGCCTGAAATGTATTTGCTCATGCTTTTGTTATTTAGAGTCTTGTGGATATAATATAGAACCTTGGTAGGAGATGACTAGGAGATGACTCAGAGTGGACATGGTTTGTTTGCTCTTTTATATGCTCCCTACTTACCACTGGATTAAACATATTATTGTTTCTACTTCGTATTGTGGATTATTCAACACAACAGCTAGGTCTTTGACTTTGCAAATGCTTGATAGTGGTCGTGGTTAGCGGCATTGTTGGTCGTATTGGTGATAGTGGTGTTGATAATGGCATTGTCAGTGGCAGTATTAATTGTGCTATTTGTGTGGTGTTATTGAGGCAGTTGTGTTTTGGTGGTGGTATCGGTGATGGTAGAATGTGTGAAGGTGCTGGTGGTGGTATAGGTGGTTGTATTAATATATATTCACATATAAAGGGAGTTGAACAGCACCCTGTTGTGCACTCCTACATGTCCCGCTATTCTTTTGGCATGCTATTTGAATCAAGTACAACATATAGAGACATTTGTTAATTAATCAATGTTCAGGTACATTTCAAGGGAATGATTAAGAGTATTTGGCATTCTTATCAGATGCTTAAGATTATTCAAAATAGCTCAGCCAACATGCGTTTCTCAATCCTCTTGATCACTTTCTTAAGGCTGAAACAATTAAAAGAAAAAAGATTTAAACAAATGTCACTTGGATATTAACAAATTAATATTCTATCAACATCCTATTTTAGGATGCCCAAAGAACTGAAATTAAATGGGTGGGGGGGTTTCATTGGGAATTACCCTCACTTCATACTATGGATATTCGTTAATGTGCCTTGGTGGTGCCAGAAAACAAGATGGCGCTGACCGCCAATGATGAACTGAAGGTGGCCCCATGGACTATAAGTAGTGTATTTGATTGTCCTGGAACTCCTGCATGCTGAGCCCCAGCTCAACATACTACTGGAGAAATGAAAGTATGTCAGCGGAGGGAGGAGCACTCAAACACTCTGCAGCTGCTGCGTATAGGCAGTACAACAGGTGAATAAATCCACCTGGCTACATATTTTATTGCACGCAAGATGCACATTAAAACGAGGAACAAGAAGGCTATCTGTGACCTATTTCAGGCAGTCTATGATTTAGGTTTGGGGCGATTTATACCTGTTAGCAGTGGCCAACCTCACCATAGCCGCACCTAATACTGGCCTTTTCCAAATTGTTTTAGGGGAGTTGGGTCATACTGGTGCATCAAGAAACTTCACAATTCCTGGACAGTTCACATAGGAAGAGAGCCAGGAAGCATAGGAATCAGAGGTGTGAGCAGGCAGTAGACATTCCCCATGACTAAAGTTATTATAGTGATCTCGGTTTGAGACCTGAGGTGACCAAGACATACAAACATCCACAAGGTGTGCTTGTGCGTCCTCCTGTAGTGGGGTCACTCGCCTTTCACTCATGGTGGCTCTCCATGCCCGGCCTGTCTGAGTGGGATCTTGCAAACAAAGAGAGCCTTGTTGGATAGGTTGGGCTGGGCAGTGGGGTAGTATCACCTCGCTACAGCAAGCTGCGGCATCATATCTACCAACATGGTTGGTGTCAAAGGACCCTTGACTACAACCTCTCTCAAGGAAATAAACGGAGCAAAGTGTAAGGGTTTAAGGTTAATATGTAATTCTCAAGAGAAGTATAAACAGCAGTCCCAGTCTTCCACCTGTTCCAACCCAAGTGTTCATTAACAACATGCAGGTGATAGAGGGGAAGATTTGTATCCTACATGGGGTATCCGCAAAGAGTGCAATGTAACTGATGTAGAATGCACTCATATATCATTCAATGTCATAGGAGAATGGCAATTCTCAGATTAACATGACAAGAGAATCAGGATTTCATTAAAAACACAGAGGCTAACTTTATGCATAATCTTTTATTTGCCACTCCTGCTGCAGCACCTTCAAAGAACATCCTAACCAAGAACAATCCTGTACTGGAATCTCAATCAACAATAAATGTCTCTAGCATAGATCTCTCCTCCTATTTTAAATGCAAAACTGCAAAGAAACTTATCCTTATTCCTCCACTTGTAATCTCCATGTTTTCTTTAGTTCACAACTGTGCATTTGTAACAAAATATAAAATGAAAACTCCTCGTCCCCAAAAAACGGAACTCTAAAACACCATTTCATTGTGCATCTACAACCAATTTAAATTCAAACAAAATTAGCAATTCTTCAAAATGTGCCCAATCTCCTCCCCTTTATTTATTTTAATCTATATTTTAAAATTATAATTATTTTGTTCTGGGAGAGGCGGGATGGATAATGTTAGCCTCTGTGTCTTTTAATGAAATCCTGACTCTCTTGTCATGTTATTCTGAGGAGAATCGCCATTTCATTACAAGACCGGAGGCTACCATTATGCATGTTGATAGCCCTTCAACACTACCTCTGACGTGTTCAATTGACCTAAAATAATATTTCCCAAAAGTACTCACATTAGACCAATCAGCCGCTTTCAAAATATTTTCCAAACCAGACCAACAAGCCTTACTTGCCATTGCACCCCTTTCAGAATGAGCTTTAAACTTCTCCACATCCACTCCAGCTAGCCCCATTACAATTCTCACCCATCTCAAAATTGTCGCTGTCCTTACCGCTTTGAAAGACTTATCAAAAGAGATTAGCAACTGATACTCACCATCTCTTCTATTTTCCAATACCCTACATTCATACACTTACAAACAGTCTACCACGCATAACTTTTTACACTCCTCACATTTTGGATACAATATCGAAGTGTACATGGTCTATGTTCTTTTTCGTATCTCAAAAATACACTGTCTAGACTGAAAGTTTTATTACTTACCTCTAGACATTTACAATCTGATACTCTTCTACATGACACTAAACACAACAGTGTCGCTAACTTAACTGTAAGATTTCTAATACTCAAATATTTGTTCATTGGCCATTACTTCAATACTAATTCTACATTTCACAAAACGTCATACCTTGCCTTTGGAGGTCTTTTAAGTCTCTTGCTCTT
The DNA here is from genome assembly GCF_964204655.1 of Triturus cristatus. NCBI lineage: Eukaryota > Metazoa > Chordata > Amphibia > Caudata > Salamandridae > Triturus > Triturus cristatus. The sequence continues at coordinate 1,533,522,929 of NC_140591.1, forward strand.
CAATATTCTACAAACCAAAACATTACTCTCTACTGACTTACCACCAACAAAAGCATGTACAGCATAATTAGCTGACCTATAACAATTTATCGTCCGATAGCTGAATACCTTCTCAAATAGCTCAACTAAATAATTCACAACTTCCACGACAGACGCCTCCCCTGGATCCAAATTCCTTTCTATGCACCAACAAACACAAAAATCCCATACTCCTTTGTATCTTCTCCTAGTGCCCGCTGCCCAAGATTCTTCGAGCAACTCTGCAGCTTCCTGCTAAAGGCCCTTGAACGCTCTAGATCTCCTGACACCTTCCAAACAAGAAGGTTCAAGACCCTGCTCAACACCAAAGGATGCTCCTCTCCTTCTTCGTTTGACAACAGACCTTCCTCTGCCAAGATCAACAATGAAACTTTGCATGCCAGTTCCAACACTGCTAGAAACCACGCCTGAGACACCCAAAATGGCGTTACCAGTACCAACTGACATCTCTCCTTCCTCACCTTCAGAAGCACACTCTGGATCATTGCAAAAGGCGGAAACGCATACCCCCTCATCTCTTTCCATTTTTGCTCAAAAGCATCTTTTGGTGTCACACCTGTATCTGCTAACCAACTGAAATGCCTGAGAAACTGGTAAGTTAACCTTGTTCCAAACAAATCTATCTCCAAAGGTCCAAAAATCTGATCTATCCTCGCGAAATACTCTCTCCTCAGCATCCAATCTCTGTAATCTTTCACATGTCTCGAATTCCAATCTGCCACCAAATTCATATTCCCCTCTGCTCTTAAAGATATTTTGTGTTCCAGCCGGAACATCCACAACTCTTTTGCAATGTCCGAAAGACCCTTGGATCTGCAACCTCCTAACCCATTTATCAATACCGTCTGTCCCTATAACACCTTCCTGAAACTTCTTTAAAGCATACAACCCCGCCGTCAACTCCAGGCAATTTATGTGAAGGCCCCTCTCGAGGCCTGACCAAGTACCACCTGTCTCCTCTACTCCCAATCGAGCTCCCCAACCTAATCGACTGGCATCCGTCTCCAATACAAAATCTGGTACATAACCAAAAATAGCTCTTCCATTCAATGCCTCCAGATTGTGCATCCACCAACTCAACTCCTCATTCACTTCCTGATTCAAAACTACGTTGTCTCCATACCATAATCTTCCTCTCGAGGCATCTGTCTTCACGCTTTATAATCCTGGTAGTGCAAAGGCCCTAGAAAAATCGCTTGTATTGATGATGAAAACAACCATAAAATCCTTGCCAAATCTCTCAAGGTCAATGTTTTCTTCCGTAACACTCGTACAACCTCTTTCTTTATCATATGTACTTTCTTCTCTGGCGACAACAAAACTTTCCCAGTCGTGTCTATTTTGAAACCCAAAGACTTCATACTCTGAGATGGCGATAATATTGATTTTTCCTTGTTTATCAAAAATCCTAGATTCTCTAAAATATGAACCGACTCTTTGAGTTGTGAAATCAATTTCTCCACATCCTGAGACATCAACAAAATATTGTCTAAATAAACAATCAAACAGAATCCTCTCTCATTCAAAAAACGCTACCACTACTCGCATCACTTTTGTAAAGCACCACGGCGCGGAATACAGGCCAAATGGAAGACACAACAACTGATATAATTTGTTCTGTCATCTAAACTGCAGAAATTTTGGACTTTCTTCTTTCATAGGCACAGTGAAATAAGCATCTCCAAAATCCAATTTTACCAGCTAGTCCCTTGTCTGTAGAAAGTCCCTTAATAGATGGATCCCTTCCATCTTGAAATGCCTGTAAACCAAAGACCGAATGAGGCGTCTCAAGTTTATTACCTATCTCCACCCTTTGTCATTTTTCTCCGCTAAAAGCAAAGTTCTTACATAGCCTTTCAAGTGATCTTCTACCAGACGCATCACACCCTTCTGTAACATCACCTCTATCTCCAACTCTGCCACCCAGACTTGCTCCAGAAACAAATTCAACTCTTTTGGCTTTTTTACCTGATCACTGATCAGGTAATTCCACAAACTCTATCTCGAACCCCTGGACCGTATTCAGATTCCACGGGTCCCTTGTTACCTTTTTCCATTCCTCCAGAAACAAATGTAAACATCCTCCTTCTCTTTTTAGGGAAGAGCCAAAAGTAATCTCCATACTCACCTCGGGAACCTGTAGCTGATTGACCTCTTCCCCGACTACTACTTCTTGTTTTACTAAACTGGCCTCATTGTGGAAAGAATACAGTGGAATGCTGGAAATCTCTCCCTTCTCCTCTGTACATGTAGTTGTACTGGGACCTTTGAAATCCCCGGCCACCATAAGATCCTCGTCTGCTGGCCCTTCCAAAAACACCTCCAGATTCTTTCCTCATATTATTATGTGCCTTATCGAGAGCAGTAAACATGGCTACATGTTTGCCCAAACTCTTCACCAAAAAGCAAACCGTTTGCTTCACTAGTGGGCTCCTTGTCTGCCATCTCACCCAACTTTGGGTTTATTTTAATCAAAACAGACTTCCTGCGTTCAGCCAAAAGACCAGAATTAGCATTCCCCAAAAACACCATAGCTCTTTGGCTCCAACCACGTAAAAGTTTAACATCAACCTGTTCTCCATTCAAATGAGCTTCCTCAGCCATATGCAATATTTTTGCAAGCGGACCTAATATGCCCAAAAGCCGAACTTGGCATTGCTTTAAAGAACATTCCAGGGCATTGTGAGTGTCCCTTCCCATCTTAAACAGATAGGTAATCATTTCTGGGTCAAGATTAGGAGTATAACATACTTTATTATGTATTTGCGGCCTAGAACACTCCGCTTTAAGAACACTCCTTACCTCCCTCTCTAGAGGCTTTCTAATCCATGTTTTAATAAATTTGCTGACATGATCCAAAGGCCACCAATCAGCACTTCTCTGGTGCCTTAAATCATACGGACTGAACATTTCCTCCCCTAAAGGATCTTTAATCACCGTCTTAGATGATGTTGCAGCATAAACCTTCAAATCATCATTCAAGTCATGCTCTTGGTCTACATAATAAATGTATTCATTGCAGACTTTTGCTGATCCTTCTAAACTGTGTCATCAGTTTCCAATAAATAATCACCCTCTGATACATCTTGTGTGCCGCCATGGACAGCTTTGCTCTGCATGCCACCACAGGCACCAATTCTTGTGATGGAGTTAAATCCATCCTTGCTGTTTTTATCCATATGTTTTGTTTGTTTCTTCCCTGGCCTATTCTGTTTTCTATTTCCTTCCTCTTCTGAAAAAGACCAAAAAGCATTGTCTGATCTAACTTCCTTTCTTTTCTTATCCAAAAAATCTCTACTATCTCCCTTACTGAAGCTCTCACTTCATTTTGAATCAATCTTCTCAAGCTTTCCTCACTTACTCTCCCTTCAACCACCTGCGGCTGCATACCACTCTCATCAATGGACATCTCCTTTGTTTTTCTTTCTAATATACCACTACTAAAACTTCACCAAAATTGTTTGTCTTAACTATTCCGATTAATATATATTCTCCATATCCTCTAATACCCTTTTCTCTCCATCTACTCGTAAAATTGCTCCTCAGCTGATTGAGAGTGTGCCTAGCAATGCTTCGCAATGCCTCCTGTCTCAAAATGGCAGCGCGAATGCAATCGAAATACATGCCGGTGAGCGCAAACCAAGATGGCTGCCGTGATCTCGTGAGATCACTGCACACCAATCACTGGGCTCTGTTAATCTGTGTCTGATTGCGTGCAGTTTCTTCTCCCAAACCGCCACACTACTGGACCTCGAACTACCGCACGAACCCAGGCGGGTGCCAGACCACTACTAACTGCACTTGCTTCCCTCTCTAAGGCTCGCACCCATGCACGCACTGCGAGCTAATCAAACGGTAAGCCCGCGCTTGAAGAAACCCGCAAATGCCTCTAGCTTACAAATACCAAAAATAAATATTTCTCAACCCGATCGATGAATACTATGTAAATAAACCTGGTACACACTATTCCCTTTGAAAGTGAAAACACTTCAAAATATTTTTCAAATCATTTTTCATTTCCTATTTTACAAACTACTCTTCAAAATTATTCAATTAACAACATTAATATCACTCAAAGAAACACACCGCTTCTGAAAATTAGACGCATCCAATTAATAAAACTCACACACATCCTTAATAAATAAATATATATATATATATATATATATATATATATATATATATACACACACACACACACACACACACATATAGTAAGAAGGTACTTATCTGAACAGGAGCAGCATTTAAAAGAGGTGGAGAGTTTTATGCCAGAGACATTTATTGTTTATTGAGATTTCAGTTCTGGATTGTTCTTGGTTGGGATGTTCTTTGAAGGTGTCTCTGCAGGAGTGGCAAATATAAGATTATGCATAATGGTAGCCTCCGGTCTTGTAATGAAATTAGATGTTAAGAAAAAATGTAAATCAACTAACATGTTCCTGTGAAGGTTAATGTGATCCAATGTAAGGCCCAGTACTGAGGCCTCACTTGTTAGTAAATGTGATTCAGTGATGTATTAATTCTGATAAATGTTTCTTAAGCTAATATAAATGCAAGACGTGTACTAATGTACTGAAGACAATTTCTCCTATTGAGTGTTAACTGTTGATGTAATGTTCAACCTGCGTAGTATAGCAAATTCATTAATTTAGCCTAAGTTGTAGGCCTGAATTTGTAACACTTTTGGAGTGTTCGTTTCTGAAAGTAATGTTCAAATTCTTATGTGAATCTTGTAGAATGCTTTTTGTCTCACGTTTGCATTGCAGGTGGAAAAAGTTTATTAGTAAAGAGTAGGGTTATTGTTGTATTGGACAAGGTTGCGTAATGAAGGAGTTACAGTTAGCTTGGTTACAGGAGATATGGTGGAGGGAGGTGTTTTCACACGGGAGAAAGAGAGAAGACCAAGGACAATCTGCTACAAAGGGGCGTGTGTGGAGAAGGCCGTGAAGGGAGTCGACATCATGGAAAAGTTTGTGGCTGAGCCCAATTTCGGAGTAGGTGTGACAAAAGCATCATGGGATATTTTCAAACAATGATTTTGAATATATGATGAATTGTAGAGAGGAACAGACAGAGCACCTGCATGCTACTGTGTCTACTTTACGTTGCTTGTGGCTTCATGCCAAAGTGGCTTTTTACGAAGGCTTTGCCAACTGACACCTTTTCTCTTTAACGTCTTTTGTTTATATCCTAACTTAGGGATGCCACTTTAGAGTTTGATTAGCAGGGCTCGAAAAATCCCAAAAATGTTACTAGACCTGCAGGCCTAGTGACTTAAATAATATACTCTACATAATTATAATTAGGGCTCCCGGTTTTATGGTATTTATTTTTTTGCCATTTCCGTCTGTATTTATCCATATTTATTTTTTGGGCATTTTTTCTGTATTTATCCACATTTATTTTTGCCACAAGCAAAAGACGACGCTACAGCTAGTATTTTTCCACATTTATTTAAATTGACAATGCACACATGCGCTCGGTTGTTATTGGTCAACACTATACATTCATCTGAAAACTTTGCCATTTGCAGAATGTCCCAAATATTCTTAAAAGTGCTATCACAAGCCATTTGTCTCAGAGCCTTGCAGTTTCTGTCATCTGCAGAGTGCCACATCCTCTCCCCCACTGAACACCATACTGCCACACTGAGAGAAACTCACACTACCTTCAGGTGCAACCCAATTGTGCCTCACTAGCGCTAAAAGCTGTCCCTGGCCATCACTATGAGGATTGATGTTTTGTGTGTGCAGAAGAGAACAAGCATTTGCAATGCAATAGGTCTCGCATTTACGCTAGTTTAAGCTATTGGCATTGTAAATGACAATGCCTTTTATTTATCTGTTTTAAAAACCAAAACATAAATAAAAGGCATTGTCATTTACAATGCCAATAGCTCAAACTCAAGTAAATGCGAGACCTATTGCATTGCAAATGCTTGTTTTTTAAAGTGAGTGCTTCAAGTAGGAGGACAGAAAAACAGACTCAACAAAGAAAAAACGGTGAAAAAAGGTAGTAGAAGCTAATGTGTAGAAAACCAAGGGCATACTCACTCACACGGTAAACGGGGCAAATCAAATGCTGTAAACGTTTTCAGTGAGCATAGCAGTGGTCTCAGGCTTTCCACGCCGCAACCATCAGGGCAATCATATGTCTTCGGAGCCCAGCCCCAGGTGGTGCAACAAAGAAAAGTTGATTTAAAAAAAGGAATGTAAACGAAGAGCAGAGATCAGAAATATTTGGAAATTTTCGAGTCCTGATTACCAAACGTTAAAAATATGAGAAACTTTTTTCATGTTTTCCTGAATATCTTAGAAATGGCATTGGTAAATTAGTCTAAGAATATGCAGATTCTGAAACATCTGAACATGGAGCGTCTCAGAAATAATTCAAAAAGTTTTGCTTTGTCTTTTCTGTACTTTCTCTCCATTCCCCCCTTCCTTCAAGCAGATACTCTCCTTGAAGTGGTTTGTAGGCTCCAAGTTAAAGGAGCTGGTTAGAGTGACATTTCTAGTCAGCAGACTTGCCCGTGCCCAAAAAGAGAGAGAGAGAGAGACACACATTCTCTCTCTCTCTCTATATATATATAATTTTTTTTCCAGCTGAGAGGGTGGATGATTGTCCGTGTGCCAATCCAGATGACTTTCTGTTGGTTGGAGTGTTTTGATCTCCATTATGTGTTTTTGCACATTCACGTCCCTACTTTACACCACCGCTTTATTTTGGAAGCAGGCCGTTCCCAGTTTGGTGATTACTGCTTGATTGAAGCTGTATCACTGGAAGGTGTCAATGGGGATAGGTATTTCGCATTGCCTAGGGATTCAAAGAAGATTGTAAACGTAGGGAGGACTTTAGACATGATCTAGTCCGTGATTGGGAGCCATTGTAGAGATATCGGGCTCTGTAATAGGATGACAGCAAAGAAATGCCACCCACGTGCACTGTTTTTGTACTCCTTCTTGGAGTTTTAGATCTGCCCATACACAGTCACGTTAGTAAAAAGCTGAATAGTGAATAGGTTGTCTAGGTTTTGCTAAATAGAGCAACAAACAGACTGCATGGTTCTTGTCTTTATTATGGCGCTTATGTTTTAGTAATAATGCATGAAGCAACTGTACCCAGTGACCGATACCGCTGTGCTCTGGCGCTCTTACGCTTTGAACTATGCGCTGATGTACCACAACTCTGTATGTATTTGGGAAAGTGAACCTCACTTTTAATCGTACTTTTGGATTTAAATGCCAACTTTCGTGTTCCGAAATTTGCCAGTCTTGAAAGGTTATGTGCTTTTAAATGTTCACGGAGGCTCAGGAACCCAGTCCCAGGTGCCCCAGGGTTTAACGCCCTCCCTCCAAGACACTTCCCGGAGCGAGCTGCGTTTGTCCAGTCTCGAAATGACTCGCCAACCCACTGGGAAAGCAGGTGCGCAACAATGGTGTGAATAGAGGCTCCTAATGGGACTCTGGCAGGGGCTCTAAAAGGGGCGAAATAACAACAAAGCCTCATTAACAAGCGGTCTTTCAAAGACCTGTGAAGTACTCGGGTGCGGCTGGCAGCTCTGTGTGAGCCCAGGAAGCTGTCTCAGCCCGGGCTGACACGTTTTGTGTTACTGTAGGCAGGTCTGCTGGAGCACGTCAGCACAGCAAAATGCACTAGTATTTTCCCGTTTTTATATATAAATACAGACAAAGGAAAACTTGTTTTCCGTCTGTATTTATATCTAAACATCTGTAAAAACGGACTACCGGGAGCCCTAATTATAATGCTCTTTACCCATAAACTGGTTTCAAATGATGTGATCCTGGGCAAGCATTTTAATTCACTGAGACGCCATTTTCTTCGTTATAACATGAGAGCACCTTCAAATCTGCATGTTCAGCACGTCTGCAATACAGAAAACGCTTTTGTTTGATTTAGTAGACTAAACATGAGCTCCATATAGAATGTGAATCTAGTCACATATAAGATACACTTGACTGCAGACATGCCTCTTAATTCATTAAATGCATTTTCATCAGGACTTGGCCAGGAATATCTCTCACATCATGTTTAAAAACTATCACTTTTAACAAATACATAACAAAGGCATAAAGTAGCAGCCCACTGTTATTTGCAATCAGCAGATTTTACATTGAAATGGCGACAAACATTGTCACTGACGTGTTTTTAAAACTATAAAGTTTACAATGTTAGAAATAAAGTTTCTTCAAATATTTGTCATATGCACATCAGCAAGTAAAGTGTGCTGATTTGTTTTCCTCCAATTTAAATCTTTGTTTGCATCACACTTCTGAATTACAAAAAAAAGTTATTTCATAATTTCTGATCTACTTGTACTATTCATTTACAAGCTTTTCAAATGTTGTTTTAGATAAAAAACTGAAATTTTACTGCATTTTGTTTCACAATTATTGTCAAATAGCTCACTTGAGAACAAGCATTAGAGAAAGAAAAGTTTTCCAGGAACACATGAGCAACAATTAGTAAAAAGATAAACTGACATTTGACCTCTGTCCTTGAGCAGATGGCAAATGTGTCAAGATAAAACAAGATTTAAAGGCGTTTTAATTGCTCATGCACTTTCTGAACAAAAAGAACACCTGTTTCTTCCAGCCTAAGGTTACTGCCAGCAGGGTAAAGTAAGTGCTAAAAATAGCTAGACCTGCTAAAATTTCACTCGCAATTGCGTGGGGATGAGTGGATTTTTCAAGGCCTGAGTAGGGATAGTTAGAACTAAATGCGGTATACAGAAGACGTGTGATGAAGGGAGACTTGCATCAGCTCTTCTTCTCATCTCATGGATAATCATCAGAGAATTTATTGTTCTTTTCATGCTTCAACCGGTAAACCATTTTAGGAGGGTCGGTTTCCTTCTATTTCCCTTGTACTTCTATACTTTCATGCTAAGATTTGTGTATATCCAACTATTTTTGAATTTTTAATAAAAATGACTAACTCTCAATCAGTTGTTGATTTGGATTCTTGTGTAGCCGTTTGAGTTACACTGTATTTCAAGTGATTCATGACCTGTTTTTCCCTCTACACATTCATGCTGCTAAAAAGAACCATCGCAGATCCGACCTTGGATTGATCTTAGCATGCAGGCCAAGGCTCCTTCAGTTGGTAGCAGAGTCGGATGATGTGCACATGAAGCGAGGGGAGAATCTAGAACCGGAATGTAGAATAGCTTCGAGTCTGACCCGAAAGTCCCCAGGTAGAGCATCAATGATCAAAAACCAGAGAGGATGGAGTCAGGAGATGTGTGGCGAAAGTGGCGGTGAAAGAAGGAGTGAGTATTAATAGGGCATGTGTGGTGCTTGCTAGATTGTGGTGACAGTTTGTTTGAAGAATGTCTTGCAGAGCTGCCACAAGAATTGGGTGAATGTGGCTTGTGGAGTTCAACTCTACACATTGCTTGCCTATGCTTTTCATTTGTCTATGTCAGTGTTCTTTAAAAGTCCTTGATTGCTAGTGTTCAGTCCTGCCTCTTTTTCCCTCCCTATTCTCTTCCATTCCATTCACAACTTCAGCACAAACTGTCTATCCCTCTCTATCTTCCTTTCCATCTATATTGTGCCGCTCTCCCCCCTATCTATTCACCATGTCACATAATTCCACTGCGCACATACATTACACACCACACAATTCCACCCCACACAATTCCACAATAATTTCAATTCAACCCACATAATTTGACTCCAAACCACATACATCCACTCCAAGCCAAAACACATAGATAAAAGACATTGTCATTTACAATGTCAATAGCTCTAACTCTCACAAATGTGGTTCCTCCAGTAGGGGTAGGTAGCATGAAATGTAGTAAGAATAAGGAAGGAAGCTCAATAAATAGAGAGACTGGCTAATGACACTGCCGATGCTTTATCTAACATTACTGAAAACATTATTACAATGCACAGCATGATTTTGCAAAACAGAATTGCTTTCGATTTAATCTTAGTGAAGGAGGGCAGAGGGTGCAAAATTATCAGCACACAGTGCTGCACTTTTATCCCTGACAATACACGGACTGTACAAGATCTTATATTTGATATCACATTAGTTTCACAGAAGGAACATGAGATGACCCATCTAGGAGTCCTGGAAAAAGAGCGGAGATCAACTAGAAAAGTGGTCTCTAGGCCTTCCAAGATTAGTGATAGTCGTACTTCCACTTTTGCTTGTACTAGTATTTATATGGCCTAGCTTATGCTCAGTGTGCATAAGTATTGGAAGGAGCTGTATAAACTCCAAAGGCTACAAGCAAAGATTAGTCGATAAGGCGCAGAAATGGAAAGAAACTACAAATTCAAAGGGAGGCCATGCATTTAATCAATATTGCGGGGTAAGAAAGTTCGCACACAGTGCCAAAAGGAAGGAATTGTAGATGCCTGAACACAACCTCAAAACCTGAATCAGCTCCATCTTTTTCGAATGACATGAATTCATTGCTATTGCCCTAATACATGCATGAACTCCAGTGATTAACAATTTGGGGTATTTTGCAGAGCTCAGCACCAGCTGGCATAGGAAGGCAAGGGAGTAAGATATGATGCTCTCATGCTGGTATTTGTAAGTAGCTCTCAAGGTTGCAGCTGCAGTGGGAAGAGTGCACTGTATAACAAAGTGTTATGAATGTACAAGGAAGATGTGACATAAATAATGGATGTCCAGTATAACTCACAAAGAGTATGTGGGGTAGTCGATTTGGAAGATTGTAATGTTTCACATCTTAAGCATACACCTCAGGGTGATGCTTTGAATACTATTATATTGGTAAACGATTTATGTATGGTGAACACATTGGCTAGCAACCCTTCTGTACAGTTCCCAACCTATCAGGGGGGAGCCAGTGCAAGCCTAATTGATTTTATTTTCATTTAAGCATTTTTATGGTTTGCCTAACCTTTGACTTCTATTTTTAAAAAGTGAAACAGGAATGTCCCCACGTGCTATCGGCCAATATCCCTGATAGATGCCACATATAAGGTCATGAGGAGGTTGATTTTAGTGCGACTTGAGTCCTAGGCAAATGCTACAGGTTTAATCGCTAATACACAATATGGTTTTAGAAAAGGGATGGGCACAAACGAACAGTGTCTTAACCTGTCTCTGATTATGGGCAAGTATATGAGGGCCAGGTGGGGCTTCGATTCACCTGGCCTTCATGGACTTGTCCAGTGCTTTTGACACTGTTTGCAGGGGAAAATTATGGACAATGATACGGGAAATGGGCTTTGAAGAGCCCCTTATCACCCTGTTACATAGGTTGCACGAATCCACCACTGTTGCTGTTCGCTTTGGCCCAGGAGGAGAGAAGACTAGGTCCATAGCGTCTATGGAGGGGGTGCGTCAGTGCTGCATTCTGGCCCCTTTCCTATTCCTTATCTACACAAATGGCCTTGAATCATTTTTGATACAACAGCAACTGGATTTTCCCAGTATAGATGGCAAACCGGTCCCCCTGTTATCATATGCCGATGATACGGTATTAACCCCTTCCATGCTCATGACGGAACGGTTCCGTCATGAGCATCGGTTGAGCTGTGCTCATGACGGAACCGTTCCGTCATGGCCCCGCCCGCGCTCGAACCCTTCAGCACCGCGGGTGAATCCGCGCAGCGCTGAAGGGGTTAATGACCCTAACGGCTAATAGTCTACAAAAGGTTCTGATCGCCTTCACTGACTTTATGTCAGGATTGGACCTCAAAGTAAACTAAGGTAAATCATTTATCATGGTTTGTGGCCCGAAAAAAAACTAAAACCAGAAAGTTTATCATGAATGGAAGAACGATTGAGAAGGTTCTCAATTTAACTTACCTAGGAAATGTTTTCAACAACAAACTGAATTGGGACAAGTTAGTCACAATAAGGGCCCAGCAGTCTAGGAGAATAATAGAGGTGCTGTTTCATTTTGCATGTAACCTGCAACATAAACCGGTCACAGAAATGATAATATTATATAAATTTAAATGTTTGTCTGTAGCCACCTTTGGGGCTGGAGTATGGAGTTACCACAAGGGCTATCAGATCCAGGTCTTCGAAAATAAATCTTTAAAGAGACTACTAATGATTACCGGTAGCACCTCAATATTATTTTGTCATTCAGAGATCGGCCTGGAATATGTGAAAGACAAGATAAATATTGCCCCACTTATTTTATGGGTGGAAATTTGATCTTCAGAAGATTTCCTGTTTTCTAGAAGTATACTTAAAGATTGTATGAGCTTGGATAATGCAGTGTCAATTCCCTGGCTTTGTTATGTTAGGAATACTTTTTATAAAATTGGCCTAGATGAATATTACAAAAACCCAGATACTATTGGGCCCAATACAAAAATGATCATTAAAAATGCATACCGCACCAAATTAAAAATGTCTATCCAGGATTTGGGGAATGCTAGCTGATGGGACAATAAGTTATCAGCAATATTACCTGTCATTCACGGTACATGTTCAATCGCGTTTTCTGTTGACTAGGTTTCGGTTGGGTATATTGCATTTTTTTGTGGCCTATCCAAAACAGGTTGGCTGGTGTGAGAAACTGGCCACCTGTCCCTGTACAAATATGGCCAAACAGAGCACAATGCATCTCACACTATTCTGTTCTTTTTATAAAGATCCTTGAACACACTTTATAAAGCCCATTTTGAAAGCTATTCGCCCCTTTTCTTATCAGGAGGGCTTTGTTTATTTGAGGTCACTTTCTACGGCCGCAATTTGCAGTGTAGTCCTTAGTTTTTTTAGAATCGTATTCCGAATTAGGAAACGTTGTGAATTATGAAAGGAATCAAAAATGTTATGGTTATAAATCTGGGTGTGGAATGCAATGATGATTTTTAATACTGATCAATTCAGCTGGTATTTTAAGATTTATGGAAGCGAATAGGTATAAATCCTGTAAATGTCTTAAATGTTTTTAATGTGTAAACTTTTATGATTCTTTAAATCGAATAAAGTTATTTGAACTGAACTGAACTGGATGTCCATCTAATCGCTATGCTTGAGAATTGAACTGTTGAGTAAATTTGCATTGCTGGACAATGTTATATTTACCTGAGCTTAGACTCTTCTGTCAGATATATTGCTGGAACGTCAGGCCTCCCTTTTCATTCAGTTGAATAAACTTTTTCTCAAAGAAATATCCTGCTTAAGAATTTTATTTAAGGTTTGAGTATTGGCATATCAATTTGAAAGGGACCAGGTTGAGTCCTGCACTTTCATAGTTAAGTGTAAAGGGAAACCTGGTGACGCACAATCTTTGCTCCTTGGTCCAGCCATGGCCAGCTTGGCAACATCTCAGTGGAAGAGAGAGCTGCTCCCACAACAAGTTTTTGTGCGGTTGAGGATGAGTGGGCTTATTTCCCTAGACACTCCCCTGGCTGGAACACCAGCCTCCTCCAAGGGCAGGAGGGTTCTGCAATATTGGATTTAACCCAGATTAGTGCACTGTGGAATAGCTTTCATTGATTAGTTTTTAGGCGTCATCGTCACCTACTGGCTACTGAATCATACAAAAGTGGCACCTCACTCCCAGCTCATCAGGACACTTTTTGGACCTGTGTAAGAATAGAAGAGCACTGAACCTGTTGTCAGTGACCTGTGTGGATAGCTGAGGGGCTGGATCTACTACCACTTGTGCCCAGGATTGAGATGTAGTTTCCAAAGGTCAGTTGGTTGGCCCGCGGTATGTCTACAGGGATACAACAAGCTGCAACATTACTTTTATCTGCTGGTGCAGGGTCACCACTTCGTCCACGGGTTCTTACCAAGTAAGGAGGAATCGACACTGGAGCGAAGTTCATACCATAGGTCATTTATTAAGCATTCATGAATGGGACTCCATCTGACAAGTACCATAGAGATACTCAAGGAGAGAGCACACTGAACGATGGTTACATGGGTTTTTATAGCAAAGATCACAGACAAGGGACGCCCAGAGGTAAATAGAGCTTTGGGTAGAACACACAAATGAGACAATTGGTAACAATCAACAACCCTTGGTGTCTTGTGTAACTGTCGCGTCTTGAAGCTGCACAACAAGATAGGCTATCTGAACAAACTTTATCTAAGGCTTTACCATTGTTTAGAAAACCCAGTGCAGACATCAGCTGTTCTTTTGTGCCGACTTTGCATGTTTACGCAGCCTACAATGTCCCAATCTAGATTCTTTACCAATGTTGATGCAGGTGCAGTGTCAAGGATAGAGCCATGCTGAAAACAGGGTAGGGGTGAAAATGGATGAGGCACAGCTTAATTAAAAAATGAAAGAATCAGATTTTACATTTCCACATTCCTTCCTTTTCAGCTGTGCTGAATCTATTTTATAAGGTACATGTATTAATTTATATGTCGATTTTCATTACTTCATCAATTTCAAGTTGTAACATCATTTCTCGATTCAGTTCATGAACATGGGGAAGGTTTAATACTATTGCAGGTATTTATACAAGTGGTGCATATCATAGGGGCACATTGAATGCAGCAGAAGCAGGTGAGGAAGATGGCTCCTATAATTACTATTCCCATTAATAATTTCCAACCCCAAGTGGAGATAAGTCCCTGTTACTACTCAGACCCGGACCATGTTCCTTGGTCTTGATGTATTTCTGCAGCTATTTTATGTAATTTAGAAATGGCATCATAGACAGAAGGGGCGTGTTCAGGTATGAACACGCAACAGCTACTACCCATGATGCGACATGCTCCACCACGATCGGCAAGCACTACATCAAGTACCATTCTATTTTGACGAGTTACAATCCTTGTAATTTGGAGCTCTTCTGTAATATTTCCTAGAGCCATTGCTGTCTGATTAGTCACAGCTTCTACCACTCGGGTTAGCCGTCTAATCTTTCTACTATTTAGGGCTGCACCGACAAAAAAGAAGAGTCCCAAAGTAAAATCAACGTATTGCTGCAAGGCTTTATCAGTCTGATCTACTTCATCACTATTTATGGTCCTTTTGTATCTATTTGAAGAGATGCCATTAATCAATGTCTGGTCTTTGTGATAAGAGGCAGGTGCTAATAACACAGGGGGAAGCAAAAAGGACACGTAACAGATGCCGGACCAACTGACTGAAAGATGATAATAACCCTTGTTTCCACAAATGAAGTAAGTGTTATGGGAAGATAAAACGTGCTATTGTTCATTCCAGTAATATTTAAAACAGAGGTACAGTCACTTTTTCCCACGGGAATACTGCCAATACTGCTCACACAAAGTTCTGCTCGGGCTCTGGTTACAGCGATAACAGGAGGCCCATTACCCTTGGCTGTTCGGGTGTTGAGGAAGACATATCTGGTGGAAGAATTCCCTCTGCGGTACTCCTCCATTTCCCATACAGTTCCTTTGGCTTGGGTATCTCCTTCTTCATCGGGCAACAACCCTGTTGAGCTGGGCTTTGAGTCTTCCTACATCAGCAAAAACCTTTTGACTAATTTCAGAGGCCCACAATAATGCAAACCAGGCTCTACAGGAGCCATTATGTGAGAATGGCAAGGGGATAAAAGGCGTTCCTCCCTTCTTCAGATGAGCTGGCATCATTCCACATACCCAGCAGTTGGTAATGTTCGTAGCATTGTGGGTATGATGTAGCATTTGTATGAAAGTGTTATTGAGGTAGGACATTCGGTGTTTCTGTTCATGGTAGGGAAGAGTATACTAAAAATGTTGTGTGGGGACAGGAGTAGTAGCAGGCAAAAGGGTTCAAGCCGGAATCACTTTCTCCATTGTCCAAAAAACTGCTGCCAATATTATCAATAGTATGTACAGAGTCTTGTCTTTGTTTCGCAACTGCAACTTAGATCCCAATTTCTGCATCTCTCCTTTTCGGTATTGATACAACCACAGGTCGGAGAGAGATCCAGGCACCACTGAACACGTATCACAATCCCCTCTGAACCTAGTTCGGCCGATTCTGTGATCCCACCGTGTCGCAGCCGAACCGTTCCACTAATTGGAATCGGTCCTCCGGTATCTCTATCTGCTCCTTCCCTTCCTTGGTCGTAGATCGTACCTTGTTACTGAAGGCGTAGTTTGATCAGGAAACAAAGTATCTTTATTTAGAAGAGCAACACTTTTCTGAGTCTGTTAGATATCTTTCAGATCGTTTCTGCCTTCTGGCTGGAGAACAGTTGCTGGGTTTCGCTTGCAGTGCCCTCCATTGATCCAGTGGCGTCTGTTGGTGACACGGACAGCAGTTCGAGTCGCTAGCAGGATCTGCTCCGGATTCTTCCAGCGAGGCTCCAAATTCTTAGAACGCTGGAAATTTTTTATAAGAACATAGTCGCCAGGTTGAAGACCATGAGCCGGACCCTCTGACTTGTCTGGATTAGCTTCATGTACCTGCTGATGAATCAGAGACAATTTTTTAGTCAAGTTTTTAAGATAATCACTCAAAACATGGTACTGTATTTCTTTGATTATATTTGGTCTTGGAGGTCCCCATACATTCATAGGCCTACCAAAGACTATCTAATAGGGAGAAAGTCCAATCTTACTATGTGGGATGGAATGAACAGATAATAAAGCTACAAGCAAGGCATCTGGTCAATTAAGGCCCGTTGTTGCCTGTATTTTCGCTAGTTTTAGCTTCAACGTGGCATTGTACCTTTCTACCAAACCAGCTGCCTGGCGATAATTAGCAGCATGAAAATTCTGCTTTACCCCTAATCCTTTCATTAGGTACTCTATTATCTGGCCAGTAAAGTGGGGGCCCTTGTCACTCCATAGGACTCTACAAACCCCAAACCGGGGGAAAAACTCATTTAACAGAATTTTAGCTGTTGTCAAGCCTCTGTTGTCTTTGGTGGGTTATGCTTCTACCCACTTACTAAAAGAACAAACCACTACTAGTACATACTTAAAAATTTTACAGCGTTCTAATTGAATGTAGTCCATTTGGAGTGCTTCAAAAGGAACATGAGGTGGAGAAAATCCACCAGTAGGAGTTGATGCTCCCTTCCCAGGATTGTGCCGATCATACAATTTTTGACCAAATGCTCAGCTGTTTTCATAAATGAGCGGACTATCCCAGATTGGATCTAATTGGGAAATAATGCTTTTGGCACTAATGTGAGCAGGTCCATGAGCCATAGTCACAAAAGGCAATACATAGGCATTGGGCAATTTCCATTTTGACATATCTTTTGACCTCCAACATCCTTCATCATCTAGCTCTCCTTCCTTTTGCCATTCTGCCCTTTCTTGTTCAGTGGCTTACTGCTGTATGTCCTTAATCTCTGTATACATGTTTTCCCATCTTTCAGCTTGTGATCGTAGTACATACATTTTACTTGTGAGTGCACTTGCAATCTATCGTGCAACTTCGTCAGCAAAAGCATTTCCTTGTCCCACCTTAACTGTAATTTTCTTGTGGGCACTACATTTGATAGTGTTGCAGGGATTCTGCTTTTGCACAGAACTATGCGCAGGAGACCAGGACCTCAGAGAATTGTGGTGTACCAGAAAACTCCCCTCAGAACCCAGAACCCCTTATCCGACTAGCTTAGTATCCCATTTGTTAACCTAGATCTAGCTAGGTGGTCCCAATGTATAGACAAACCAGAACAAGCGACTTAGATATTTCTCAGGAGGGGTGGGAATCCGAAATACCTGTTCGTATCTATTTGTTAGTCCACATCATAATAATACAGACACGGTAAAGTTTAAAGAGTTTATTTTATAAACCTCGCGTCCTAAGATGCAGTACTTTGGCTAACACTAGCAGACTAACAGTACAGATCAGAACCATAAGCATTATTACAATACCATATAAAATGAAAGGAGCAATCATACTAATAATGACAGTGGTATACAGCCACACTCCCTTCACTAGAATCTAATACATTATTTTTATTAGACTATTAGAAAGTCTCTTAGGCTAACAGGGGGGACCCCATACCGTATAGATCAGCTTAGTAGAATCACATCAAAGGATCAGCTCTCGCATTCATCAGCTCTTCTGTTCGAATGAATGTAAAACCAAACTGTTCTGCAATATTAAAGACGCTTGTCCTTCAGATATTGGCAGCTGTATGCATGATATGTCTAACAAGTGGTACGATCAATCTAAACACAAAACTCTGTACCTTCTAGTGACCCAGACGCGTTCTTTGCATGATGTACAGACCAAGGGCACATTTCACGGTTAAGAATGTGAAACAACAGTTTGTTATCCTGTAAGGCAAAGTCGAGTCAGCATTTCTAAAATGAATAACACATAACAACAGTGTCGTGTGCAGCGCAGCAGAAACGACAAGCTTGCTTGCTAACAATGATCTCGTTTATGCTAACTTAGTGTTGTAAATAGGGCGTGGCTTAATCCATCTCACACCCCCCCATGATCGGAGCACGAACCAATAGGGATACACTTATCAAGAACGCAGAGTTCAAGTGATTCAGAACGGAACCAAGGGCATGAACTATAAGTCCATATAAGGTAAGTGTAAAGTCCGAGAATAAAAAAAAAATTCGTTTAAAAAATGAAAAAATGATGTGTTAAAAAATAAGCAAAACTTTCGTAGAAAATTAACAATCCTGGATGCACCCTGGATGCACCCTGGATGCACCCTGGAGTGACAATGTCAATCAGTCAATCCATGAAGGTATATGCACCGTAAGTTGCAACTGCTTCCAAGAGGAAATCATTGGAGCGTTCCGCAAAAGTATCTGCCATCCAATTTAGCAAGGGAAAGGAACACACATGTTCATCAAGTATCGGAGCATCCAGCACCATGATAGGACAACTGTCAGTCTCCTCAATATGACTCCTTTCAAGGAATTCAATAGCTGCCTCTCCGATATCCCAGTTTCCAAGGACTCCGTGTGCAGCACCCAAAGCCATAAACCCGACACCAGAACAATCAAATTCATGAGCCACTAAGGGACACATTAGTTCATCAAAATCCGGGTCAGGTGACGCCAAGTTTGACAGGCACAAGTCCAGAGCCCATTGGAAGGGACAATCTAGGCAATGAAAAACAGGTTGCACACACGTAAAAAAGGGAAACCGGAAAGACAATCCATACTTGACGCTTAATACCGCCAGTGGTAAGGTGCCGTAGAAATCAAGCATCCGGCTACGAAGATGGAGCAAGCGCAGCATTCTGTCTTGCAACTCCCGGTGTGCAGCCATACCGAAGTGCGCAAATCAACAACAGGATCCCAGCCACCAAAGCGAGGAGCAAGGGGAACCCTCCGAAGAGACTCGAAAAAATAGAATGTAAAAATGCGGGGATCACACCAAAAACAGTCTGGAAAGATGTCACGAAGCCCGAGCCCACAATTTTAAAAAAATGAACAAGGCCAGTCGTAGACGAAGCATTAAAGATAGTTTGAATCAAGGTTCCAAAATGGAGGGGGAGGTCGGTATTTAAAAGAGCTTGTACCTCAGTGCGTGTGTTCGCCACATTAAGAAGAAATGTTTCACGGGACGAAGTCAACGCAACCTCTTTTTTAGACAAAAGAGCCCTTATTCTGCTCATCCTATTGAACTCTGCGTTCAAGGTTGGAATCGCTGGCCAGATGGATATATCGAGTCGGCCTTGCGGGGGTGGGAAAAGGACGTTATTACAGCAAACTACTTTTTGCGAAACAGTGACTATGTAAGGAATACCCACTAGCATCCCACAGCAAGCTTCACTACTTAAAAGCAAATAACTACCGTTGGCAAGCAGCTTAAAAGAAGACGTTATAACTGGCATTGGAATCCCCTTTAGGACACAAGCTAAATTAGGAGCGTATATATTGCAAGCGCCATGTAATTGTATATGTCTACAAACCACAGAGTGATCAGGAGCGGAAGTGCATTCTTCACCTTTTAAGTAAACCTCCTTGCCATCCCTTACGCATCTGTAAGTGAACGGAAGTGACCAAACTTCGTGCAGGAACGCATCACCAAGTTGTTCATATCTGCCAATGGCATAATGCTTCATGCACAAACTAAATTTGAACAAACTAAAAGGTAGAGGGACTAATCCGTGGATAAGCCACACGGCTGAATTCAACTCAGCTACAGAAAAAGGTAAAGGTTCTAATTTTTCAATGTGCAGCAAAGCATAAGTTTCATCTTTTATGGACATGAACTGCTGTTTTTCTGTCAAATTAAAAGGAAGGAACAATGACGAAATATTCAGGACTTTCCCTGCCTTTAACGTTTGCAATGTCCATGCAAACTGTATAATTGAACGCAACTGATTTTGACCATGATACAACACAGATACATCATCCTGCACAATGTCTACGACAGAAGAAACAATATTATCTAATGTATATATTCTAGAAGACAAAGTATTAATACTATTATCTATCACAGCCAATACTTTTTCCATATTGGCCTGGTCAATAGCACGTAATCTAGAAGCAGCTTCAATTTGCGACAATTTCCAAATTTCATTGTAAATAGCATAAGCCCATCGTTTAGATCTACCATTTACAGGACCCTTAATAAAATCATTCAAATCTATTTTTTCATTTAAGCGTGACAAATGAAGCTTAACTGAAGTTAACGTGGAATGTTGCAGCCATGACTGACATAACTTACCTACAGAGTAGGTAGTCACCGTGTGTGAAGATGTGAAACGAGGGTCAACTCTAAGTTGTGTATACCCTGGAGCCAAATCCAGAAACCGACGTTGACAGGAATCTGAGCTTGTTTGCCACACCAACCAACCCTCAGGATTCAATGTTGAAATATTGAAGGTGCCATTGGAAACAAGGGACTGCAACATAGTAAGTGATAGATCTGAGTGATTATCCCAACCAGGATAAGCACCCAGATCAGGGATTGAGGGGAAATTAATTTTTTAGATATAGCCAATCCAAAACAGGTGGTCTGAAAAATAGACGAATTTAAAAATAAGATATGGTTAGGGATAAGACAGGCACGATGCAATGCTTTTGTTCCCTGTACCTGCCACGATTTAGTTCCCCAAACCGATTTAAGATCGATAGTTGCTTTCCATACGTCATAACCTCCAATAGCCAATTCATCCATAAAGGATTTGGAGTATAATAATTTTGTGTGTGTCAGTCTGACCTTAGAAGCGGGTTCTACCGCCACCTTAAAATAAAAAGAATCAGGGTTTGACACACTAAAATCTGAAAAGTATGTGAATTTTTTCAATAAAGTGACCGAGCTGCCAGGCATAGGGACTGGACAATGTTCCTATTGGGTGAAATTAACAAAATTTCGAAAAGTATTTGCTCTGTGTAGGAAATGTGTGCCATAATGTTGAAAACAAAATTGTTCATCGTAGTTTGCAGTATTTAAATACAGATCGTCAGCATCAAATGCAGCATAATATTTTAAATCAGAAACCAGTGCTTCTATTGCTTGTACATCCCAATGATCTGAGCGGATGTTTTGTTTAACCACATCACCCATAGAAACACGAAAAACAGTTGGCACATTAATAACTTCGGCGGGACCATGAATTTGAAAGTTCACTGCATCCCATGCAATCCCATCACGTACAGGCCAGGCGGTGATGTTCACAAACGTCTGGTCTCGTTTCATGATGTGTGATGAGGAATGGGGGGCCAAAGTTCCATCAATTAATTGAATTGTAGAACGCTCATTCAGGTAGTGTCCATTAATAAGTCTAAAAAACACTACCACAAAGTCAATTGTCATGAATAAAAAAATACAAATCAGCACCAACCAGATGTAAGTCCAAGGTGCAACCAAAAAATGTCTCTTGAACCAGGCAAAAAATCTAGAAATTTTGGAAGGGACAGTGGAAGTCAATGATTCAGTTTCAAAGGAAGAATGTGACTGGGTAAGTGTTGTTGTATTTAATAGGGGCAAAGCGACTTCTGTAGGATAAGCATACTCCGGATCACCAGGCAAACCACCAGCAGAAGGTGGCACAGGCAGATCTGAAACTGTAAGCATCTCAATGGAAACTTCAGGCACGATGATAGAGGGTGGCATCACAACAGAGTTTCTCAGCATCGAAGGGCAGGAAACCAAAGGTGTCATACTATGGAGAATCGGCCACCCTGTGTAGCTTGACATTTTCAATTGAAATGTACCTGTTTTCCTTGCGACCAGGAAGTGGGGGTAAAACAACCGTACGTGTATCCAATACTCCAAGCACCGGGACTGGTGCACGATAAGAGGGGCCAAACTCCTTCTTGTTCTCCACCTTCTCACGGACCAGGTCACCAACTCGAGGCAGCCAGCCGACTACCGGAATCAGGAGCGCTTCTTCAGATGTAGAGGGCACGTGTTCCTTCGCTAGAGTGTCTCTTGCTTCTTGTAGATTCTGCAATACAGCACAGAGGTCATCTAGGTCAAAAGGCGCGGCAGCCGCCGCCATGTCTAGACCATCAAGGTCCGGAACAAACATTCTCACTCCAAAGAGCATCATGTACGGGGTCCGCCCACCCAGAGACCTTCTAGGGAGGTTATTAAGTGCACGTTGGACGTCATACAAGTGGGCAAGCAAGTTCCGGCCTGTACCTAACACCTTGGCTGTCAACGATTGCTTTAGGTCACGGTTCATCCGTTCCACAACACTATTGCCCTCAGACCGGTATGGAGACGAAAATTTGACTTGGACCCCCAAACTTCTCATTGCTTCTTTGTACGCCTTAGAGGCGAACGCCGGGCTCTGATCAGAGTGAAGGGTACCACACGCAAAACTCCCTATAAAGACATGCAATGCTTTGATGACAGTCCTGGCATCAGCACTACTTTGTGGCCACATCCACAGAAAACGTGTGCACGAATCCACTGCAACCAAGATGTACTTGTACGCAGTATCAGAGGTAAAAGGACCGCAGTGATCTAAATAAACACACGCAAGTGGTTGATTAGATATATGCAGCTGCGTTGGAGGTGGACGAGCAACAGAAGAAGGTTTAATCTGCTGGCAAATGTCACAACTAAGTACATAAGCCCGCGCTTGTTTATACAAACCGTACCACCAGTAACGTTGCTGTAAAAGAGACACAGTTGCCGACACTCCAGCATGCGCAGACGCAACACCTTCGTGGGCAGCTGTTATCAAATTTGGTCTGCAGTCCGCGTTGGGAATCAATCTATCACCAACGTCTTTAATCCTCACTAACGGGACGTTATCAGGACTTAAGTGATAATGGTATCGAGAAGGGAAACCCCTAGGGAAGTTTGTCCCTGTCTCAGAAGCAGCAATAGCTGCTAAAATGTCATCGTCTATCTCAGATTTAGATCTTGTAACTGCTGCTACTAAATATGTCGCCACTGCTGTTTTTGCTGCCTCGTCAGCCAAACTGTTACCGACAGCATGGACCCCAACTCGTTGGTGACCAAGAGTGTGAATTACATTCACAAGTGGCAGACTCCCTTTAAGTTCTGCCACTCGAGCCCAAAGCGTTTTATGCTTTACTGTGCCACCTTTGGAATCACGAAAACCATTCATAATCCAAAAAAGCAAATTGTCGTTGTAAGATTGAACACAATAGTAAGAATCACTCACTATAAGAGTAGTGACTCTGTGATCAGCAAACTCAAGTGCAAGCACTAGAGCACGAAGCTCCGCTAACTGCGCGGTACAATCACCCAATGACTGCGTATGCACTGCATCAGATTGGAACTCTCCATTTACGAAAGTACCGACTACAATTGCGCAAGCCGCTGAATAAGCGTGCCTCGATCCAGTTGCGGGTTGCGCCGACCCGTCAGTGTATATGACACAATGGTATTCCTCGATGGGGCGCAATGACAGAGGAGCAGGATGAACAAATTCATACTCCAAACTCTCTTGAGTCTGCAACGCCGCGTCAAAGATGTATTCGACGTCAGGCGAAGCTAAGGAGGTTGCCCATTGTATCCACCTTGGATGCAAAGCCTTAGAATTTGGTACACTAGCTTTAGTGACTGCTTCGGGAGCAGGAAACGGTGTTACCACTAGCCCCCTGTGATAGGCTCGTTCTTTCAGGATCGCCATCTGAACTGGCGTTAAGACTTTTTCAACAGTGGAAAATCGCAGCTCAGCCGAAGTGTACAGATGAGATTTGTAAGCAATGGGGACTGTGTCGCCCTCATTGAACGTTAAGTACGTGAAACCTTCCGCGCCTGGGACAATTCTAATGACCAGGTTGGTGTGGTTGTCACGAGTCTTTAAATATTTAGCTGTAAGAAGATCAGTTTGCAAAGTATACAATGCTAATGAGTGCTCTGGCAGCCAGCAAGATCTGGTAAAAGTTGGTTGTATCAAGGCATAAAGCGTCTTGATACGCTGGGCATAATCAGGAATGTAGGATCGACCGAAATTCAGAAAACCCAGCAGGGATTGTAGTTTTTTCAGTGTCGTAGGGATACGAAGGCGTGCGCATTTCTCAAGGAATTGCGGTGCCAAGCCTCGACCCTCATTATTGAGTTCGTACCCCAAGAACAACACTGTAAACTCAGCAATGTGGGACTTCTTAAAGTTAAACTTGTAACCGAAGTCTGCAAACATAGTCACTATGTTATCCACACGAGCAAGTTGTGGAAGCAACTCGTCGTCTGTCAGATAGATGTCATCAACATACGATTATGCCTCCGGGTCTACCATCTCCAAGAGAGAGACCACGCGAGCGGCAAAAACTCCAGGGCTGTTTTTATAGCCCATTGGGAGCCTTTTGAACAATTTTTGTTTGCCACCCGAGGTGAATGCTGTCCACTCATAACTAAGAGGGGCCAGGTTATGGCAATAAAAGCCATTTGATAAGTCGAGCGTAGTTTTGAAACGTTTTCTCACAAGACTATCTACGAGAGCCGAACTATGAGTATTTTGTACCGCACACGTCCGGCAATGCGAGTTTAAATGCCGGTAATCCTAAACTAGGCGGTACGACCCGTCAGGCTTCGTTACAGTGAATAAATGATTATTCATGGGTGACACACATGTCTCAATCACTCCTTGATATTCCAATTGTTCAAGGATGGACGTGACGTGAGGTCTTGCCTCGCGACGCATGGGATATTGGGGTTGAGGCTGGGGATCGGATCGCAATGGAATCTCGTGATTGGGAGAACATTTATCCCAACCAACCTGATTACGATATAACGCAGGTGCAAGCACCTGTGCCCACTCCCCGACTAACCTAGTAGACTCCTCCGTGGGCACTGCGTGCCCAAAGGAAGGAAGTATAACTTCCTCTCCCCTTGGGGCGTCCAAAATGAAAGCCGGAGGCCAATCTTTCTCCGCCAAAAGAATATCATATGTGGTGGTAAGATTATCCCAAAAAAACACTTTAATTTTGCGTTGTATGTCACCCTCAATATTAAGGACTATTTCAAATAATCTTTCTGGGGGGGCTACGCGAGTATCAGCAGTTTCAACTGTCACATAAATGTCAGTTGCTGTCGCCTCCAGAAATGGACGCAATGCTTCCCGCACTACTGTAACCTCCACTGCGCTGTCTAGCAGCGTTAGTGCCCATGTCAGGTTCCGAAGCTGTGTCCTGACCATCTGAGGCATATCTCGCTGAGATAGCAGCAACTTTCTTTTTTTGAAACGGTGGACGTGGTCTGGCAGCGTCTTCCTGCTTGCCTTTACCGTCAGTCTGGCGGGGCTGGTCTCGACCTTGAGCACCCCGTCCTCTCCCACGGTCTCCACCACCAGTGTGCGAAGTCGATGTTTCCTGTGAAGAACGAGGAGAGCGTTGTTCAGAAACCTGAAATCTATCAGGTGACTTAATATGAGTACGATCGCGCAAATCATAAGTGCGTTCACTATACGACTGAACGGGTGAGGCAGGACGAGAAACCTGTTTCTGTTGCTGCTTCTCCTGTTTTTTGGCTCGCCAACTTTGTTTAGGAAAGTTGGGCTTTTCGTCTTTTGTAGACGAACTCACCTTAGTTTGCTGCACTACTTCAGGAATTTTGATGGTGGGTTTCACGCCTAAGGCACTACGTCCAACCATCCTATAGGCTTTCGCAATAATTTTCGCGAACTCCCTTGGCTTATCGGCATCAGCCACAAGCTCCAGCATATTACCAACTTGGAACTGCATGGCATCTCCTTTGAGGTTGCCCATTACCATGGAACAAACCACATCGAAACTGTCGACAAGCCGTAATCCCAACTCTATTGCTGCCTCCGCACCATGACTTTCTTGGACTTTCTTGATGACGGAGGGTAGTACAGACATAGACGGAGTGCCGTAGCACTTCGAATAGGTCTCAGCAAAGACCTTGCCCCAATTGTCACAATCAACAAGTTCAGGGACCAGGTCCTTCGGCAAAGTAATGGTGAGTATCCTGTGTTTATCCACAGGTGTAGTGTTTGGAAACACGGCTTCTAATTGATCAAATTTTTCCGCAAGCCAGTAAGGAAATTCATCCTTACTGAGGGGGCGCTTGCCGACAACCGCGTTAACCATAACAGGGCTAATCACCACCGCGTGATGGTGATCCGCCCCGTGTCCAGCAACCGCAGGTGCTCCCACCTGAACTGTGCGTGACACATACTGCACTAAAGCCCTATGGACCGTAATCAGGGCTGTGTGTAGCGTACGTAAATCACCCACTCCCACCGTCAGGTAGCGTGGGTGTGGAGTATATCCGGCCAGTACCGGCCAAGTGGCCCCTGCAATTGACAACGGGCCCATTCTCGCCGATACGACCTCATGGGGGAGGGCGCCATTAAACCAAATTGTATGCTGCCAGGCAAAAATAGGAATTTCTAGTGTCCTATAAGGGGCATAAGCCGCAGGCACAGGCGAGGCTGTATAGTTGTGGAACAAACTATCGTCCGTATCCACTTCCTCAAAGGTCACCCATGAGTAAAACAACTCATACGGGTAAGTGGTATCAGCACTGACCACAAAGACCACGGCCATCCCGTCATCAGGCACCCCATAAGCCCTCAAATGAGCGCGCAGAGGAACCCTACTATGAGCGGGAATATTAACCGCCATAAGGACACCCTAAAGAGCAACAACGATATTTACAGTAGCACTTGGGCTCAAAAATTAGAACCTTTTTAATTTTCAAGCTTGATAGAACCTTTAGTCAAAACCTAGGTAGGTTAACCCGTCACTCTTGTTTTCCGGAAACGAGAGTGAGGGTAGTTGTGGACTAAAATTAAGTACTACTAAAGCGTCTCAGATCATAAGACCAAACGTTAGGTGCGCCATGTTGCAGGGATTCTGCTTTTGCACAGAACTATGCGCAGGAGACCAGGACCTCAGAGAATTGTGGTGTACCAGAAAACTCCCCTCAGAACCCAGAACCCCTTATCCGACTAGCTTAGTATCCCATTCGTTAACCTAGATCTATCTAGGTGGTCCCACTGTATAGACAAACCAGAACAAGCGACTTAGATATTTCTCAGGAGTGGTGGGAATCCGAAATACCTGTTCGTATCTATTTGTTAGTCCACAACATAATAATACAGACACGGTAAAGTTTAAAGAGTTTATTTTATAAACCTCGCGTCCTAAGATGCAGTACTTTGGCTAACACTAGCAGACTAACAGTACAGATCAGAACCATAAGCATTATTACAATACCATATAAAATGAAAGGAGCAATCATACTAATAATGACAGTGGTATACAGCCACACTCCTTTCACTAGAATCTAATACATTATTATTATTAGACTATTAGAAGGTCTCTTAGGCTAACAGGGGGGACCCCATACCGTATAGATCAGCTTAGTAGAATCACATCAAAGGATCAGCTCTCGCATGCATCAGCTCTTCTGTTCGAATGAATGTAAAACCAAACTGTTCTGCAATATTAAAGATGCTTGTCCTTCAGATATTGGCAGCTGTATGCATGATATGTCTAACAAGTGGTACGATCAATCTAAACACAACACTCTGTACCTTCTAGTGACCCAGACGCGTTCTTTGCATGATGTACAGACCAAGGGCACATTTCACGGTTAAGAATGTGAAACAACAGTTTGTTATCCTGTAAGGCAAAGTCGAGTCAGCATTTCTAAAATGAATAACACATAACAACAGTGTCGTGTGCAGCGCAGCAGAAACGACAAGCTTGCTTGCTAACAATGATCTCGTTTATGCTAACTTAGTGTTGTAAATAGGGCGTGGCTTAATCCATCTCACAATAGTGGCTATACTTTTTGGCAATGTCAAGGCAGTAAGAAGACTATTTACCAATTCGCCATGTTGAATTTTAGAACCATGGGAGGTTAGGAATCCCCGTTCCTTCCAAAGCTTGCCAAAATTGTGTGCCATACCAAATGCATACTGACTGTCCGAAAATAAATGTTGACTCTTAATCTCTGACTGAGTTCGCGAGCCCTCAAGAGCGCAATGAGTTGAGCTGCTTGGGCAGATTTATGTTGGATGCGGGATGTTTCTACCACAGTCTGTAATGTAGTTATGGCATAGGATGCAGAGGTGGTGCCATCAGGTAGTCTTAAACAAGAGCCGTCCATCCATAGTTCTCCCTCTGGATCTAACAAAGGTGTATCTTTAAGATCTATTCTTCCCTTAGTTTGTTCTTCTATTAGTAAAATACAATTGTGCAAATCACGAGCTTGTTCAGCTGGCAAAGGTAACAATGTAGCTGGGTTTAATGTCAAACATCTCTTAAGTTTAATATGAGGTGCCAAATGCCTAAGTTCGTATCCTGTGAGTCTAGCGGTAGTCAAGTGTTGTGTCTTAGTCAATCAATCAATCAATCAATCAATCAAAGACATTTATAGAGCGCACTACATACCCGTAGGGTCTCAAGGCGCTGAGGGTGGGGGGGGTGCCGCTACTGCTCGAACAGCCAGGTCTTCAGCTTCTTCCTGAAGGAGAGGTGGTCTTGGGTCAGGCGCAGGTCGGTCGGGAGGGAGTTCCAGGTCTTGGCGGCCAGGTAGGAGAAGGACCTTCCTCCTGTAGTCGCTCTTCGGATGCGGGGGACGGCGGCGAGGGCGTGGTTGGCTGATCGGAGGTGGCGTTTGGGAGCGTAGAAGTTGATTCGGCTGTTGAGGTAGCTCGGGCCTTGGTCGTGTAGTGCTTTGTGTGCGTGGGTGAGGAGGCGGAAGGTGATTCTTTTGTTGACGGGGAGCCAGTGTAGGTCTCTCAGATGTCCGGAGATGTGGCTGGTTCGTGGGATGTCAAGGATGAGTCTGGCTGAGGCGTTCTGGATCCGCTGGAGTCTCTTCTGGAGCTTGGCGGTGGTACCGGCGTAGAGGGCGTTGCCGTAGTCCAGTCGACTGGTGACGAGGGCCTGGGTGACGGTCTTCCTGGTCTCGGTGGGGATCCACCAGAAGATCTTCCGTAGCATGCGTAGGATGTTGAAGCACGCCGAGGAGACGTTGTTGACTTGCCTGGTCATGGAGAGGGAGGAGTCCAGGATGAAGCCCAGGTTGCGTGCATGGTCTGTCGGTTTGGGTGCGGTGCCCAGGGCGGGAGGCCACCAGGAGTCGTCCCAGGCGGAGGGTGAAGAGCCCAGGATGAGGACCTCCGTCTTGTCTGAGTTCAGTTTCAGGCGGCTGGTCGTCATCCACTCGGCTACCTCTTTCATCCCTTCGTGCAGGTTGGCTCTGGCGGCGGCGGGTCGTTGGTCAGGGAGAGGATCAGCTGGGTGTCGTCGGCGTAGGAGATTATGCTGAGGTTGTGTTGGCGTGCGATGGCCGCGAGGGGGCTCATGTAGACGTTGAAGAGAGTAGGGCTCAGCGAGGATCCTTGAGGGACGCCGCAGATGACTTCGGTGGCCTCTGACTTGTACGGAGGTAGGCGGACTCTCTGTGTTCTTCCGTCGAGGAAGGAGATGATCCATTCCAGCGCCTTGTCCTGGATTCCGATGTTGCTGAGGCGCTGTACTAGGGTGCGGTGGCAGACAGTGTTGAATGCCGCGGAGGGGTCTAGGAGGATGAGGGCCGCTGTTTCTCCGTTGTCCATCAGGGCTCGGATGTCATCGGTGGCGGCGATGAGGGCGGTCTCGGTGCTGTGGTTGGCTCGGAAGCCAGACTGTGAGGAGCCGAGGGATCCATTCGTCTCGAGGAAGGCGGCCATCTGCTTGTTGACGGTCTTTTCGATGACTTTGGCTGGAAACGGGAGGAGCGAGATGGGGCGGTAATTCTTGAGTTCGGTGGGGTCCGCTGTGGGTTTCTTGAGAAGAGCGCTGAGTTCGGCGTGCTTCCAGCTCTCAGGGAAGGTGGCGGTGTCGAAGGATGTGTTGATGATGTCTCGTAGGTGGGGTGCGATGACAGCGTCGGCCTTGTTGAAGACGTGGTGAGGGCAGGGGTTGGTCGGCGATCCGGAGTAGATGGAGTTCATCGTGCGGATGGTGTCTTCGGTGCTGATCGGGGTCCAGGCGTGGAGGGTGGTGGTGGGGGGTGGTTGTTCGGTCGTGGTGTGCGTTGGTTGGTTGTTGAAGCTGTTGTGTATGTCCGCGATCTTGTTGTGGAAGTATGAGGCGAGGGAGTTGCAGAGGTCTTGCGATGGGGTGATGTCGTTGTTTCCTGCGCTGGGTTTGGATAGCTCTTTCACGATGTTGAAGAGTTCCTTGCAGTTGTGTGCGTTGTTGTCCAGCCGGTCCTTGAATGCAGTTTTCTTGGCGGCGCGGATCAGCTGGTGGTGCTTCCGGGTGGCCAGCTTGAAGGTGGTCCTGTTGTCCGGTGTAGGTTCCCTTCTCCAGACTTTCTCGAGGGCTCGGCAGTTCTTCTTGGAGCTCCTGAGTTCGTCGGTGAACCATGGGGCTTTCTTGCTGCCGGGTCTGCTGGGCGGGGTCCTCAGCGGGGCGAGCTCGTCCGCACAGTTGCTGATCCACTTCGTGAGGTTGTCGGCGGCCTGGTTGGGGTTCGCTGAGCTGGCAGGAGGGTGCAGGCTCAAGGAGGTGGCGAGCTGGTCTGCTGTGATCTTGTTCCAGCTTCTGCGGGCAGCCTGTTGTTGGTGGTGGTGGGTCGTCGTTCTTTTGAAGGTGAAGTGGACGCAGCTGTGGTCCGTCCATTGAAGCTCTGTGGCGTGGCTGAAGTCGATGTCTGTGCTGGATGAGAAGACTGCGTCGAGTGTGTGTCCGGCGAGGTGGGTGGGGGTGGACACCAGCTGCTTGAGTCCAAGATTGGCGAGGTTGTCGAGCAGGGTGCTGGTGTTGCGGTCGTTGTTGTTCTCCAGGTGGAAGTTGAGGTCCCCCAAGAGGATGTAGTCAGCGGAGGGGAGGGCATGCGGGCTGACGAAGTCGGCGATGTCCTCGCTGAATTGTGTGCGTGGTCCCGGGGGTCGGTAGATCAGGGTGCCTCTGAGGGTGGTGTTCGGGTCGGTGTGGATCTGGAAATGCAGGTGTTCGGCGGTGGTCAGGGTGTTGTCGGTGCTGGTCGTGAGACGGATGGTGTTCCTGTGGACGATGGCGATGCCTCCTCCCGTCTGATTCAGGAGTGCATCCACAGAATGTGGTACCATGACCATAAACTTGTTACTCAACACTATTCTCTCAGATTGTCGTATAGAAATCGCTGTGGCGGCAACCGCTCTGAGACAACCTGGAAGTCCTCTGGCCACTTGGTCTAATACAGCTGAGAAATAAGCACATGGACGATGCTTATTGCCATATGGTTGTGTCAAAACTGACAATGCACATCCTTCTCTCTTGTGTACATATAGTATGAAAGGTTTTGCATAGTATGGAGTGCCTAACACTGGAGTAGAACAAAGGGATGCACAAAGCTGCTGATATGCTTCCTGACATTCAGATGTCCATGGTAAAGGAGAGGGAGTATCTTTAGTAACAAGGGACAAAAAAGCTTTGATGATAAGTGAGAAGTTCGGCATCCACTGTCTACAGTAGGAAGTAATACCAATAAGTGCCCTGACTTCTTTTTAGGTACTTGGAATAGGACTCTTTAGGATAGTTTGAATCCTATCTTTAGTCAGAGTACGGCCTTCCTTAGACAGGAGATGGCCCAAATAAGTGACCTCAGACTGGCAATATTGCAGCTTATTCTTAGAGACCTTATGTCCCTTATCAGCAAGGTGCTGCAAGAGAGAAAGAGTGGCCTCTTTACAATGCTCAACTGTGTCTGCGGCTAGCAAAATGTCATTGACATATTGCACAAGTGTAACTCCTGGTGGCAAAAGAAGTTCATCCAACTGTCGCTTAAGTGCCTGACTGTAAATGCTAGGGCTTTCTTTATAGCCTTGTGGAGCCCTACAAAATCTAAATGAGTGGCCCCGTAATGAAAACCCCAAAATATATCTACTGTTTTCATGTATAGGAATAGAGAAAAAGCCATTCTTGAGGTCGATAACGGAGAATACAGTGGCTGTAGGTGAGATTAATGTCAACAAAGTCGTAATATCAGAGACGACAGGATATTGAGGAATCACTATTTTGTTAACTTCTCTTAAATCAATCACAAATCTGTCAATCTTATCCCCTGTTCCATCGCCTCATTTTAGAATGGGGAGAATGGGGCTACTGCATACATTAGAGGACATTTCCTCAACAACTCCTGTACATATCATGTCATCAATGATAGAAATCAATGCATCCTCACCTTTTGATATTTTATATTGCGGGACCCTTGATAAGGAAGCATCCTCCCGAACCGGTATGTGTACTGGGGAAATGTCCATTCTTCCCACATCTGTGTCAGCAGTAGCCCAAACACATGCAGGGACAGAATCAAGATCCGAACATGAAGAAAAAGTATATTGTGTAGGCAATGTAATTTTTCCAAAAATGACACGTACTCCAGATGGGGAACAGTGTATAGTAGCATGGAAGTATTTCAAAAGATCAAGTCCCATTAGATTATCTGGAGCATGTGTGGGAAGTAAAAAGGGGGCTGTAGTGATGAAATTCTCAACCTGCAAAGGCAGTCTTTGGGACACAGGGCTAGGATTGGTGTTCCATCAAATCCTATCAATGTAATCACTTGGCCAGACAAGGGTGTCCCAGGGACCAGTTTCTGAGATATTGCACTATGTGTCGCCCCTGTATCCACTAAAAATTTCTGATCCTGCCCAAGTATAGTGGCTGTTATATAGGGCCCTGACTGATCTACAGGTATCTCAACTGGTCCTCCTTGTCCTACGCTGTCCTAGGCAAAATGTGTTCCCACAGTTTCCTCTGATTCCTAATCCTCCATAGAAAATTGATTATTTTGTTGATCAAAATAATTTCCTGACCTATTTCTATCTGGAGCTTGAACCTGCTGTGGCTGCTGTCAGGGAGCTGAAGTCCCTCGATTACTATTCCTTTGTCCCCTTCCTCTCTCACCAGCAGCTAAAACAGGACATTCAGAACGCCAATGTCCTTTCTCCTTGCAATAAGCACATTGGTCCAGCCCTAGTGGAGTTTGTCTACGCGGTGGCCCTACTGGAGGTGCTTGTCTAGAATTCTGACCATAATTTTGGCCACGACCTCGACCTTGGGGTCTATAGGCCTGAACCATTATTACCTTCGTTTTCAATTCTTTTAGTTTTCCTTCTTTTTTTTCTTGCTCAGTGGTCACCTGATTCTGATAATACTGAGCTATATCTAATATAGCTTTCGGAGTAACTGAAGCCCATGTACTCTCAGAGTTTTTTAAGAGGACCGATATCTCAGGAAGTAAATTTCCCACAAATCGATCTACAAATAAATGTGCACCCGTAGGTGTAGATGTATCTTGCCCACTAAAATCGTCTATATTCCCAGCTGGAACCATCGTTTTTATATAAGTAAGTATGTTACCAGGCAAATCCAATATAAGCTGACTATATTTCTGACCAGGTTTCCTATCCCTTTCAGCTGCTATTATGGCAGCACAATCTCCTCCCAAATCAACAGCATGATCCTGTTTCCGGGTAAGTCACCACATATCTGGTGGCAGGATCATACCAAAAAACCCATCAATATCTGCTAAGATCATGATACAAGAATAGAATCAATGGCTGCCTGTACATCATCATAAAATCCTCTAGGATTTTTCCATATGTCTGGTAAGGAGGCTTTTAAAGTGAGTACATCCGTCCTTTTCCAGGGCTTCTATATCCAATTATACAAAAAATGGGCTCTAGCATCAGCACTATTTGGGTCATCATTGTCTGCATTCCCTCTTCCAGGAATAAACTGTGGCGTAGCTTCCCTCATAGGTCTTATTCGGGAAGAGGAAGAGAGTTCAATAAGGTATCCAATTATCATTGCTATGGCAGTATTAATTCTATTTACAGGGAAGGCCCCTATCTGACACTGTTGATTAATAGCTCTAACATCATCTGGACCATTTTGTCCTGTAGTCATCTCCCATTGAATCATACATTTATGAGAAAGCTTATTTATGAGACAAAGAAGCTCGCCTTCAGAAAAACCCTGTATCTGATCTATCATTTCTTCTACTTCCATTTCTAGATCACTTAACCAATTGAATACCATCAACCTTATCCTATCCTGACGAAACTGAGATACAATAGAACAAAGAACTCGAGGGGTCAGGACAGATGCAGGAAGTATGGGATCATCAGTTATTTCGGGTGCAGAGGCCTGAGATAGGGGTGCAGTGGCCTGGGTTGGAGGGGGTAAGGAATGTACCGGTACTGGTTGGAAAATAGGAAGCTGGACAACCGCGGGCAAAGGAGGGGGAGCCGGGGGCACAAGGGGGGTTACATTTGGTGGTCCAGGGGGAAGAGGTGTTAAGGGTACATATGGGGCGGGGGTCGTTTAATCAACAACCCATCAATATCTGAATCCACATCTTCTTGGTGGACCTGAACTGCTACTGTTGGTCTAACTATATATTCCTTAGATGTTAATAATCTATGCTCTCTATCCAAACATTCCTTTTTCTCCTGAACTTCCTTATCCTTCAATTACTTATACTTCTGATACCTGTTTTCCTTTCCTGTTTCCTTTGTAACTTCTCTGCCTTAAGCTGCCGCTCCTTCACTTCTTTCCTCTACATACGTAAACTGTCAAAAATAGCTGGCCTAACCTTCTTTAAAAACAATCGTTTCTCTAGATACTCGAGTTTGTGAGGGTGCATAGTTCCCTATAATGGCCTTTGCAACTGGGGATCCCCTTTCGCATATTTGTTCCACAATGAATTATACAAGATGGGACAAATACCATATTTGATTTACATCTCAAAATTCGACGTACCTTCTGGTTGCGCCGGCTGACTTGCTTCCAAAATGCTCTGCTTATCGCAGCAGCAACAACAAAACTTCCAAAGGGTGCTAAGTACAGGCATGTTATATAAGATATAAAAAACTTATAGACGGAGAGAATTAAAAAATATTCTCACATTACCTGTAAAAATAAATGTTAGTCAAAACAAATAGCAAGTTCCAGAACAGAGTCTAAGTTTCAAAATGTCAAGCAGATACCAGACAAATACCAAACCAAGCAAATACTAAGCAAATCCTAATCAAATGAACCAGTTAAATACAGATTTACATTATGTGTAGTCTTCGACTCCCACCTGTTGATCCTCCCTGATCCAAAAATGACCATCCAAAGGCCCCAGTCAAAGCAAGCAGCCACCAGGAAGATCAGAGAAAAATCACGTTAGACCACGAGCAACACTAGTCAAGTGGGGCGCCTCTCAGCAAAGTTCGTCTTACCGACCTGATCTCCATCCCCCCGGTCCGACTGCAAGCCCTCGATGAGGCCCCACGTTGGGCCACAATCTGTGGAGCAGATTACTTTTAATCTGCTGGTGCAGGTCACCACTTCGTCTAAGGGTTATTAACAAGTAAGGAGGAATCGACACTGGAGCGAAGTTCATACCGTAGGTCATTTATTAAGCATTCATGAATGGGACTCCATCCGACAAGTACCATAGAGATACTCAAGGAGAGAGCACACTGAACGATGGCTACATGGGTTTTTATAGCAAAGATCACAGACAAGGGATGCCCAGAGGTAAATAGAGCTTTGGGAAGAACACACAAATGAGACAATCAGTAACAATCAACAACCTTGGTGTCTTGTGTAACTGTCGCACCCTGAAGCTGCACAACAAAATAGGCTATCTGAACAAACAATATCTAATGCTTTACCATTGTTTAGAAAACCCAGTGCAGACATCAGCTGTTCATTTGTGCCGACTTTGCATGTTTACGCAGCCTACAATGTCCCAATCTAGATTCTTTACCAATGTTGATGCAGGTGCAGTGTCAAGGATAGAGCTAGGGTGAAAACAGGGCAGGGGTGAAAATGGATGAGGCACAGCTTAATTAAAAAACTAAAGAATCAGATTTTACATTTCCACAGGGGGCCGGCAATATCGGCCCCGTAACAAAATCGGTTGAAACCGGCCTTAGCACACAGCTCGGACACACCCCCTCCTCGCCCCCAGAGGGGCCGGACGAGCAGTGTGCCAGGGCCGGTTACGGTTCCCAGTCCGGCCCTGAAGAGGGGCAGAACGAGCAAGAAGAGGCTGTGGAAAAGGGAGAGGTTAATGTAAAGGGTGCAAAACCAGTAAAACGCAGAACCATGAGGGGAACTTATGTGGCAGGGAGAGGGAATGGTGAGAGGTGGTTGTAGGAGGGCAGGACCACCAAGAGAAAGCAAAAGCCTGTTGGAGAGAGTCAGGAGAGAGGTAGATGTTAGAGGGATAGAATCGGTGAGAGAAAGTTAGAGGCTGGGGAGAAATTAGATGTGACAAGTAAGGCAGGGAGGTGAGTGGTGGCTGTAATTGTGCAGAATCACTGAGAAAGGTAAAAGACTTGGGGAGTGATGAGAAGTAATGCAGAGCATAGAAGAGATAGGTGGATGGAAGAGAATCAGAAACTGTGACACCCTGTAAGAAACAGGGGGTGTAAATGTGGAGAGGTGGATGTAAATGGGACAAATCAGCAAAAAAAAGGTAGGAGACCTTAGGAAGAGATGAGAGGTGAAGGGTAGCACATGAAAGAGGGATGTAGATGTAAGAGAGGCAGTTTCAGTAGAACAACACAAGTGGAGGGTAGAGAGAGAGGAGATGGTGAGAGGAGGATGTGTGTTGGAACTGGCCCTTTTTGCAGGGTTATCCCCAAACGTTTTGCCTTTCTCCTGTATTTTTTCTGACCTGTTTCTTTTGGTTTTATGACTCTGGACACTTTACCAATGCTAATCAGTACTAAAGTGCATGTGCTCTCTCTGGTAAACTTGGTGAGATTGGTCTACACCTGTTTGGCATATTTAATTTACCTCTAAGTACCTTGTACAGTGGTATCTCATATACCCAGGGCCTGTAAATTTAAATGCTACTAGTGGCCCTGCTGCACTGCTTGTGCCACCCACAGAAGTAGCCTTTCACACCTGTCTCAGGCCTCTGCTGCTGGAGGGCCTGCCTGCGCAGTTTACTGATGCAGTGACGTGGCACTTAAAGTGTTTGTCATGTCTGAAACTCCCCTTTTACTACATATAGGTCACCCCTAAGGTAGGCCCTAGGTAGCCCTATGGGCAGGGTGCTGTGTAGGTAGAAGGTAGGACATGTGCCTTAGTTGTGTGGCATGGCCTGGTAGTGACAAACAGCCTATATGTTTTTTCACTGCTGTGAGGCTGGCCTCTCATAGGTTTGCATTGGGAATTCCGTGATATGTGTTTCAGTGGTAATTTCTGATATGAAAGAGGTACCGTGGCCATTTGTGGTATGTTTGGAATAGTAGTAATACATCCTGCTTATTGGTGAAAGAGGATTTGTTATTACTTTTAGAAGTGGGTATTTCTTTGTGCTTATGACTCTTTGTTAAGCCTGGGTGGTGAACTCCGCTCTTCTCGCAGAGTTTGCGGAGTTTTCTGCACTCTGCGTTACATGGAGCTCGTGGAGTTCTGAAAAAATGTGCAGAGCAGAGTTTTTATCCTCGCTATCGCTCGTCTTCATCAAGTTGGCGAGCGCGATTGAGGAAAAGCCACCTCCTGGCAAGAATTTTCCTCATTCGCGTCTTCATCATTAAGTTGGCAAGTGCAAGCGAGGGAAATCAAACTCCCGGTGAGATTTCTCAGCGCTGGCAGTCGGATTTCTCAATGCGAGTGGTCGCGTATGCTCGCGACTGCTCCCATTGAGAAACTGTTCCTTCGCGTTGAAAGAGCTGAGCTCGAGTAGAAAACCAACTCAAGCGGCAGAGAGGAAGCAGCACCCGCGAGTATTGTGCTGTTCGGGATAATTTCACAGTGCGGACAAACACCCTGCACTGACAATTACAGCGAACTGCATTTTTCTAACGCACTTTGTGGAGTTCCACGTAGCGCAACTCCACAAACTCCGCCCAGGCCTGCTCCTTGTGCCCTGCATGGTTGTGTATTCAACGTCTGATTTAGACTGACAGGAGAAGGGGCTGTGCATTTACTCTAGACAGGGGAGTTGAGGTGTGTCCTGCCTTTCATTGGTGACTCAGTGCTGGACTGAATAGGCCTGATCTGCATTTAGAGCAGTGGGAGGAGATGCACCTGCACCTGAATAGGGCTGTGCCTGACTTTCACAATGCTGGCTCTGCCCCCCTGTAGTGTGTCTGGAGCCAGGGCTTGGGGTTAAATGGGGGTGTTGTGCACTTCTAAAAAGTTTTCAATGTGCCCCCAGAACAAAGACTTTTGGGGCTGTGACCCCATATTTGTAGACACTGTGTGGGACTTGTAACCAGATGCTGCTGGCTCTACAGATGGCACCTGGCCAGAACAACTGTGATGCTGCCAGGAGGAACTGCCATTGGACTCTCTTGCTTGTGCTGACCTGTGGGTTGTGAGACTAGGAGAAGGACTGCCACTTTGTTTTCAAGAGCCCTGATGTACTGGCATGCTGCTTGTTCCCTGTGTGGTGCCCCCCCAGCTGTTTCCAGGGACTGGGTAGTGCAACCCTACCTGTTCTGCCGTCTGCGCTGGTGAGCGATGTTCTTTGCCTCTGGGGGCTCTATCAATCGTAGGTTGGGTGCTTCCTTTTCCAATAAGAGATGGGCCCAGATTGCTCCTTGCATGCCTGATGCGTGCCTTCACTTGTGGATTGATGAGCAATGCGTGGTGAGAGCTGTATTGCCACAAACTCTGCAGACCTGAGTGCAGCCGCCGTTGGCTAGAGCAGGAAAGAGATGCTCTCGGCCTCCCCGAGACGACCAGCAATGAGGCTGAGCACATAGTCTGTGCCGCATTTCGCAAGGGACGTTCAGGTCCCTCTCCTCCTCTCCTTCCAGTTTCAGTCATAGCAGCATATGCCATTGCTGTGATAAAAGCACAGTGCACTGCTGACCTAAATCTGCAGGGACTGCCAGTGGAGCCAAAGGAGAACTGTTACCGATCTGTCATTGATGCACTACCCCCCTTTTTCCTTTGCCATTTTCTTCATTTTTCTGATCTGCCCAGGATCAAAATGCCTGAACTCGGAGTTAGCCCTCAGTCACTCGCAAGGGAAAGAGGACCACTCTGTGAAAATAAAAAGGAAAAGAGGACTGTCAGTCTAGGCTGGAAAGGAAAAGATGACTGCCAGTCTAGGATGGTTGCTGTGTGCAAAGTGGCAGCCATATTGAAACAACTGCCAATAAAGTGACCAGAATTTATCAGAGACTGTTATGTTATGTTATGTTATAAACATTTATTAAGCGCTATCTGTTACCCGAAGGTGTCCTGGCGCTGTGTGAAGTCTTACCCGAAGCTCAGAGCGGAGAGTGGTCTGTTATCTTGTTAACAGCCAAGTTTTTAACGCCTTTCTGAAAGCCAACAAGTTGGTTGTGCCTCTGAGGTGGGGTGGAAGATCATTCCATGCTTTCACTGTGCCAAATACAAAGCTTCTGCCACCCCAGGTGGCCTTTTTTACAAAGGGCACATGTACCAATTTAGCATCAGAAGAGCGCAATGATCTGTTCGGTGTATACCAATACAACTGCTCTTTTAGATAACCTGGACCCGTCCCATGAAGGGCTTTATGGACCAGACACAAGGCTTTGAACTGGGTACACTTCCTACCTGGCAGCCAGTGAAGCTTCCGAATCTCATTGGAGATTGGAGCGTATTTTGGGATACCAGACAACAGTCTGGCTACAGCATTCTGCAAGAGTTGCAATTTATGCATGAGTCCTTCCTGGATATTAAAATAAAGACTATTACAATAGTCAAGCCTAGCCATAGTGAGAGCTGTAATGACCGTAAATTGACAGTCTTTAGGTAAAAGAGGCATGATTTTCTTACAGGACCTGAGAGTATAGGATGTAGCACTTCCCTTTCCAGTCCCTGTCGTGAGCCAAATGAAAAAGATAGAAGAAATTAATAGGCCTTCTAAAAATTGCTAAAAATCCCTGTTCGATACACCTTAAAACCAGCAAATAAAGAACTGGTGAAAAGAGCGTGGAACAAGGTAGTAGCTGAGGAACTACAGGAGGTCCTCAGCAATACTCTAACCACACCACCTACAAACCTGGATGAGGCGACTAGGTCCTATTCAAGGTGGTTGAAAGCAGCAGGGAATAAGTTAGCTCCTAAAAAAATATGTGTTATCGTAATAGACTACGACCTTCCGCCCCCTGGTATACCTAGCAGCTCAGGGATCAAAAATGGGTCTGTAAGCACCTGGAAAGTAACTGGAGGAAGGATTATAAGGATAAAGACAAGGAGGTATATAAACTCGGCTTTGCCCAATATAAACAGATGCTTCTCAATAGCAAAACATTATTTTTCTCTAACAAAATTAACGCTGCAAAAAACTCGTCGAAGGAACTATTCAATACTGTAACCAGCCGGGCCCACCCAGTAGCACCTACAATCACACCTAGCCAGGAATTGTGTGATAAATTGGCTAATTTCTTTTATGATAAAGTGAATGCCATTTTTTCAACTTTTTCCAACACAACATCTAATACTACTATGGGCCAAATGGATGGCTTAAACACAGAAATGAAAGTTATTGTTCAACTCGATAAATTTGCCCTGCTTACGGTCAGGGATACCGTTAATCTTCTCAAGAAGGTGAAGTCTGGCTCCCCCTTTGACCCCGGCCCAACATTCATATTAAAACTAGCAACAGAACCAGTATCCAAAGCCTTGACCCCTATTATAAAGACAATGTACTCAAAGGGGTATTTC
The DNA here is from genome assembly GCF_964204655.1 of Triturus cristatus. NCBI lineage: Eukaryota > Metazoa > Chordata > Amphibia > Caudata > Salamandridae > Triturus > Triturus cristatus. The sequence continues at coordinate 1,533,563,888 of NC_140591.1, forward strand.
CCGTTAGATTGGAAAAAACATCCATTCTGCTTCTACTGACAAAATCGAATCTTGATGCTAAAGATCCCAAAAATTTCAGACCAATATCCAGACTCCCTCTACCCACAAAAACTGTTGAGAAAAATATAAATGCTCAACGTAATCAATTCCTGGAGGTCTTACAAGCATTGGACCCAACTCAGTATGGTTTCAGAGGGGGCCACAGCACCAGGGACATCTTAAGGATTCTGGGGGCCCTGGGCCAAACATATTTTGGGGGCCCCTGTTCAGAACAACTTTGAATTTATGATCCCACGCAGTTTCCACTTCCCCAGCTGCGTTAGCGATCCAGTTTGCATCAGAGGCATTAACCTATATATTCCCGATGTAAATGGACGCGTGCAGCTGACAGCAGTAGGATTTAGTGTTTTCTGCCCTGCTACTAGGTTTTTAATACTTTTAAAATTGTATATGTGTGGCTGAATTACGCACACTTGCACTTTACTTGATTCTGCTTGCCTACACTTCCTTAGCTGCTCCGATTCGCATCTCGCTTTTCCTCCAGTCCAGGTCTGCCGTGGCTGATACGCCGATTGTGCGGAGGGCTGGGGTTACTGTCGAGCTCCTCACTTCCACCCACGCAGCTTCTGCTTCCTCAGGTGCGTTAGCGATCCAGTTTGCATCATAGGCATTAGCCTATATATTCCAAATACAAACGGTTACGCGCAGCGGGCACGCCGCTGGCACCCCAAAGGCAGGCCCGTCTGTGCCCGTCAGCATCCCAGATGTGTCTGGCACCGGCCATGCTACCCAGTTCTCCTCCGGTGAGTTTCTTCCACTATATTACAATAGGAAAAAACTGCTTAGCCTTAGGCGGCTACCATTACGTCAGTGTACAGCGGCTGATCCGAGCCTGGAGGTAGACTTTCAATAAGTGCAACTGGTCTCTCCTACAGCTCAGAAAACTCGCACATAAGAAATTTCCACGCAACAATAAGTGTAAAAACAATAAGAAAACAGAGGACTTAAAGGCCACCCTTTTGAATTGTCGCTCTATGCAAAAGCATGAACCACACGTGTCACCTACTTTTAGACGAACAGCCTGATCTTTTACTTCTCACTGAGACCTGGCTGTCTGAAGCCTCCAACCCTACTATCACCTCGGCCATCCCTACGGGTTATAAAATCCTTAGGAGGGACCGACCGAGTGGTAAGGGGGGCGGTGTCACCATAATTTACAATAAAAAACTAGACTGCTCTCCCATCCCGATGGAAAACATCGAGGGGGCAGAGTCCTTAGGCTTCTGCTGTACCTTAGTCCCCATCATAGCATAGCTGTTTTTCTGATTTACAGACCTCCAGGTTCAATTAGAAAATGTATTACTATGCTTAATACAGCCACCACCTCCCTGGCCTTAAAATACAATAACTGCCTTTTCTGGGAGATTTCAATATACATATGGACAATGGAAAAGACCCTCAAACAATTTCCTTGTTGGAGACGCTGCAGGCCTGCAACATGTTTCCATCTATTTCTTTAGCCACCCATGAGAAGGGCCATACCCTAGACCAAATCTTTCACAACTTTGACATATCTGTAAGCCTACCTCTTACCATTACCTGGTCTGACGACCTCATATTAAAATGTGTCATTCCCAACTCTGCCACAGCCCCTCAATCTATCGCAGGGCAGAGGGTTCCTAATTACAGGAAGTTCCATAAAATATCCATCCCGATGTTAGCAGATGCTCTCAGTTGTTCTTCAACGGAGCTGTCTGGCTGCCCAGACTCGGACGCCCTATCAATAGAGTCATGGCTCTGAACCAACATTGGTGCAGAGGTACCGGTTGTTTCCCGCTACTCAAAGAGGTCGGCCCCACCAGCTACATGGTTAAACGAATCCCTCAGATCTAGCAAAACAAATTGTAGAAAAATGGAACGGAAATTGTGTAAATCCTATCTACCTGAGGACAAGAAGGTGTATAAAGACACCTTAAAAGATCATTACATTCTCGTGAAGGCAGCCAAGAAAAACTTCTTTCAAACCAAGATAGACAATGCCCAAAATAAGAGTAAGGAAATCTTTAGCATAGTTAAATCCTTTACCCTTACCACCCCGAAAGCCAGCACAAAGGAAGGGCCATTCCACGGAAGAATGGTATAATCAAATAGCTCAATTCTTCCACAAAAAGATCTCTGTGATCCAACAAGCCTTCACTAACATCTCAGAGGAAGAACTGACCTTCTACCTTCGTTCTTCTAGCAAATTTCACCTCTTGGATCCTCCATCTTTACTAGCTTTCCCTGAGTTTCAGCTTGAAGAGTCACTGACCCTTCTCCAAAGCATTAAGTCTGGCTCTCCTACCCACCCATATCCAGCAAATATCCTGAACCTATTAGCTCCCACCATAAACCCCCTGGTAAACCAGCTCATTAATGTTTCCCTCTCCTCAGGCAACATGCTGAAATTATGGAAGAATTTTAAGATTCTTCCACTGATATAAAAGGCTAACGCCAAACCGACAGACCCTGCCACCTACAGGCCGATCTCCCTTCTTTCGGCCCTCTCCAAAGTATCAGAGAAGCATGTAAACAAGGCCCTCCAAAAACACTGTGAAGTTGGGAAGCTCATTCATGAGTCCCAATTCGGTTTTCGGGCTAACTACAGTACAGAGTATGCTCTGCTGGAAGTGACTGAATTTCTCACGGGTAAGCTGGAGCAGGGAGGCATGGTTGTTCTGATACCGCTCGATCTGTCGGCGGCCTTCGATACGGTCCCACATGAGAGGCTCCTGGAAAGACTTGCTAACATCGGCCGAGGGGGGGAGGGACCGCCTTAATGTGGATGTCATCCTTCTTGGCAAATAGATCTCAGGACATCTGGCTTCCCCCTTTCTCATCCCCGGTTCTGGCCATGAATGTAGGTGTCCCTCAGGGCTCCATTCTCAGTCCTACCCTTTCAATATATATCTATCCCCCTTGCATTTCTGGTAGAGGAAGAGGGCGTCAAAATAGTTTCCTATGCTGATGACACTCAGCTGATTTTTACATGTGAAAAAGGAACCGACTTCGACGGGGCAATGATTAGGTCTTTCCTCACAAAGGTGTTTAACTGGCTTAAGATCAATCAGCTGAAGTGCAATCCTGACAAAACTGAAGTTGTTTTCTTTGGTAATCCAGAAACGCCTGACTGGAGCTCTTGGTGGCCAAAAGATCTGCCGCCTCCACCCACGGAAAAGGAGAAAGTAAAAAATGTAGGAATTGTCATAGACAAGACACTCTCCATGCACTTTCAAATCCAAAATCTTACTGGCGCTTGCTTAGGCATACTCCGGATGCTAAAAAAAAATCCTGCCACTGTTACCGCTTGAGAGCAGAACGATCGTGGTGCAAGCCCTGGTGACATCAAAGCTTGACTATCTCAACAGCTTGTACCTCGGTCTTCCCAAATCCCTTACACAGCACCTACAAGTGGTACAAAATGCGGCAGCCAAAACCATCCTGAGACCTAAACACAGATCTAGTATGACCCCTATTCTTAAGTCTCTAAACTGGCCCTCCATAAAAGAACGGATGGACTTCAAAGCGATGACCATCATCTTTAAAGATATTCACGGCTTAGGAGCCGGCTACCTAAATAAGCGAGTTAATCGCTACACAACATCTAGACCCCTAAGATCTTCCAATGCCAACCTGGCCATTATGCCTAAAATATGCCCTGCCAGCACTGGAGGCAGATGCCTCGGCTTTCTAGGTGCGAAATTGTGGAATAACCTCCCTGAGTCTCTGAGACTTACCACAGACCTACTCTCTTTCGTGAAAGAACTTAAAAACCTGGCTTTTTGATAACTGATGGGTCTTTTACGCATGTTTTCCTCCCACTGTCATGCGCCAGGACTCTCTAGTCTGAGTAGCTGCGCCCTTTATTAAATACACAATTTCATTTCATTAGGTCCCTGACAGTGCAAAGGAACACTCGTCCAAATTCTAAGCGCCTTATTTATGAGGCTTTGCTTTACTTTTCTGCCGCTGGTGCGTCACTTTTTGTGACGCACTCGCAGCGTAAAAAATGTGCCATGTTGAGCCCTATTTACAAAGTGACGCATCTAGGGCGATGCATCACTTTGTAATCCGCTGCACCACATTATACCAGCGCCAGGTATATTGTATGCAGGGTGGGTGTTCCCCCTCAAAAAGCCTCATAGAACTGGTGCATTGAAATCTATGAGAATTCAGTGCACCACTTCTAGGACTCCATTGCGTCAATATCTTACACCTGCCTCACGGCAGGTGTAAGACTGATGCATTCCCTTTCACGTGGGGCTTGCCCCATGTGAAAGGACACATTGCTGGAGTTGCGTCTATTTTCAGACACATCTCAGCAATGCATCACGTTTGCGCCTACAGATACGTCAGAAATACTGACGTATCTGTAACTCCTTGCGACATGATGCGTCATACAGTAAATATGACGCATGTATCATGTCGCAAGGAGGGCGCACTGAGAAGTGACGCATCCCTGTTTTCACACAGCGATGCATCACTTCTCATAAATAAGGCCCTAAATGTGTTTACATCTAATATTCAGGGATAGGTATGTGTGTTTTCAATATTGTAACACAGCAGCAGCTCACCAATATTACTACAAATAATCTCTTTGACGCCCTCCCATTACTTATATGTTATGCCTTGTTTTGAATAAACTTTTTTTATGTATATTGCATGAAACATAAACACAACATTTCTCTGCAAAATGGCTGTACTAGACTCACACATCAGGTACATAAACAATAAATGAAAGGAAAACAGTATTTAAAACAATCTGTTTAAGAAATATTCAAGGTCATTAGGGCAAAACTCTGAAGAACGGAGCTGACTCTGTCAGGGGGCCCCCTGAGAGGCTGGGGCCCTGGGCCAGAGCCCACTTTGCCCATGCATTAAAACGTCTCTGGAGCTAGAGATCATAGCCACTAACCTGACCTCCTTTTGCTAGCTTGCCTCGTCTTTGGTTCCTCTCCTCAAAAATCTTGAGCAGTTTCAAAACATCTCAGCATCTTCTGAAATCTCTTTGCTACCTTTATCTCAAAAGTCCCATACTATTTTTATGTAAAAGTAAAAAAGCAGCATATTGTGAGTGCTTGACTTTTGGTCAGGGGGAATAGATGATTAATCGGCACCATCTGTTGTTTACGATCGCTGTTTCAGAACTGACTATTTCATTTAATTTGGATAAGGTGGATTCCTTTAGAAACTTGTGTTTCCATAGGTGGCAATTTGAGCTGTCAAAGCTTACTCCAGGAGGTAATAAAGGTATAGACACTCAAATAGAGAATGCCATATTAACCATGCATATTTAGCACCTTATCCAGCCAGCCTAGCTGTATCCTTTAAAATGGGCTGATTTAGAGCAGGTAGTTATGGGATGAAACACAGTTTTGTTTCTGTGACTACTAGTCCCCCAATGCCCAACAACAAACATCTTACAATGTCTCTGTGTGCGCAAAGTGTCCTGCAAAGTCATAATGAACAGTGGCGCACTCTAGCTTGACCAAAAGGCTGCCTCGGGGTTGGTGTGCACAGAGTTATTCTGACTGTGCTCACAAAGCCAGCCAGCTCATTGTCATGTGCAGAATGACAATGGGCCAGTCTGGGAAAACACAGTATACTGTGCTTAATGATCTAGGGGTGTAGATCTCTGGATCCTCCTCCTGAAGTGATGTCTGAGCAGGTATCCACTACCAAGATGTACCACTGGAAAAGAGAGACTCTCTCCTTTCTGACAGTACCTTTCCTGTTGAGATCGGAGCTCCGAGGCTGAGCTCTGCCCCTGAGCACAGATCAAACTGAAAGCAGCCAGAGCCTTCCGTGGACTGTGGTGAGTGTGCACTGCCTGCCACACCTTGCCTCCTGCACAGTCCTCATACTCCCTGCTTGTGGGCTGCTTTCACCCCAGCACCTGGATACCCTCACGGGTGACAAAAAGCGCTCTACAAATCTACTGATTGATTGACCTTCAAAGTTTTAGTTGGGTGCCACACTAGAATTCCTCCCCACAGCAGCAGAGGCAGAGCACCATAAACCGGGAACAAGAGCACTGGATAATCACTCTTACACTGTGGTAGCAGATCGAGGGTACAGCCTCCCTTCACAAACATGGACGTCAATTCACCAAAATGCCAGGATAGAGGAAGTGACATCACGTGCCCTTAGGCACTGATGGCATCTTAAGGAGTGACGGTACATGACTTCTGACTCCCTTCGATGACATCACAGGAGGTGACATCATCGCCACCTCCTACAATACTTGCAAGGCCAATGAAACAATAAAATGTTACTAAAGCAGATACATATCTTAATCAGCTATCTTTCATATGTTAATTAGGGTGCTTCCATCATCTGCATGTGATGTAGCGATAATATGGTATTAAGCACAGATACCACCCATCCAAGAACATGATACATCAAAATAAAACATGTTTGTGCAATAACAAACCTTCTTGGTAATCTCAGCGCCAGGATACCCGTTGGGTGGCAGCCGCGCTATATAGGAATACCCTTACATTACATTACATTACAAATGCAGAGGAACAGTCACAAGTCTGGCATAGCCCGAATGCCGAGGTGCAGTCTGAAATGCCCTGTTATAATCTCAAATGACCAGAACACCGTGTGAATACCCACAGAGTGCCTAGAAGGCCCAGGCAGACTTCTTTATTCCAAAGGACAGCACTGAAAAGCCAGGCAGATCTCCAAATGCCCAGGCAGAGGCACACACACACAGTGGCAGATGGCCTGACACCATCCCAATAAACCAGGATCAACCTCAGTTCACACAGTCACAGTCTGAACAGCCCAAGCACAGCACCAATGGCCATGTGCAGGAAGCACACACAGAGCTATAGCCTCCAGCTCCCAGTGCAGGCTCATAATGCTCAAGATTCGGTTCCACAATCATCCTCAACCTGCACAGTGTTATTCCCAGTCTAGACTCAGGTGTGCAAGTTACCCTCAAATGCCCAGGGTAGTGTAGTGTTAGAATGCTGAAGTTTGCCTCAAAAGTCTAGCTATCCTTCCCCTGATTGGAGTCAGCTGCAGTGCCCAGTCAAATCTCCATGTGTTCAGACTCCAAATGCCCAGTCATAACATAACATGTGTATTTGTAAAGCGCACGTTCACCCCAACGAGGTCTCTTGGCGCTGAATACCAGATGTTTATTGTTACCCAGCTCAATGGGAATGTATGACGTTACTACGCCATCCATTACCCTGCAGTATGTTACAACGCAGACGTTACATCATCCGTGTTGTTACCATGCATGGCTTTACATCGCAAGTCGTTTCTACGACTTGGGCTAGATGGCCCGCTGGATTTAGAAAAAGTATAAATTACTATTCCTACTCCAGTTAGCGCAACAGCAGGGAATGTGTTGGATATAAAATCCAACACATTCCCTGCTGTTGGGCGCCATCTAGCACAAGTCGCTGAAACAACTTGCAATGTAATGCGTTGCATGGTAACAACGTGGACGATGTAACGTCCACATTGTAACCTACCCATGTGGTATTACCAGCGTTTTAAACGCTGTTTCCCGCTCAATGGTACTCAGTCTATTGACCTCAGATGGATGAAAGGCTGAGTGGACCCGCCGGGATTTGAACCTGTGACCATGAGGTCAAACACAGGCCCCTGCAGTGGATGCATTAGTCCACTGACCCACCGGACCTGGCTCCACTTCTGACTCGTATGTTTAGCACTGCCTCCCTTGCCTCTTCATATCCAATTATAGTCTGGAAAAGGCCCAGTGCAGCTTCCTCATGTGGAGTTATATCCTGTAATGCGCAGCGTCCCTCAATACGACCAGGTTCAACTTTGAATATCCATTTAACAGTCCCCCAGGGCAAGGAATGGCTTCAAGTGTCCAGTGCAGCTTCCCCATGAACAGAAAACCTCCCACAATGCTGATTATTGGCTGAAAATGATTAGTGTAACCAACCCACACAAAGCTGTTATGAGAACATTTCCACTGTGTTCAGCTTGGGGACTACTGCACCGAGGCACACTTTAGAATGCCATGTGCCAACGCACACACCCTTGCACAATAGTACAATGATGGGGCCAATGCACAGAACTAATCTGAGATAAAATCCTAAACTTACTACCTTTGGTATTCACAGAAAGCATTTTGTAGTAGTAAAGTCAGGACTCCTAACTTTACTACTACTAAACTGAGATAAAGTCCTAAACTACTACTTTTGGTATTGACAGAAGGCATTTAGTAGTAGTAAAGTCAGGACTCCTAACTTTACTACTACTAAACTGAGATAAAGTCCTAAACTACTACTTTTGGTATTCACAGAAGGCATTTGTAGTAGTAAAGTTAGGACTCCTAACTTTACTACTCCTGAATGCCTTTTGTGAATACCGAAAGTCGTAAAGTTAGGATTTTGTCTCAGTTTAGGAGTAGTAAAGTTAGGAGTCCTAACTTTACTATTTCTAAATGCCTTCTGTGAATACCAAAAGTAGTAAGTTTAGGATTTTATCTCAGACTAGTTCTGTGAATCGGCCCCGTAGTTTGTTTTCTGTAAAGTATAGGTTTTGTGCTGGAACTGGAGCCTTCGAGTTCACAAACGATGCTTTAATACTTTTCTCACTTGGTATGTGTACTGTGCAATGCTGTACAATGCATCACACATGCAAAAATGTTAAAACTGTGGGGAAATTAAAACACATCCCTACCATTAAACCTGACTGATTTGCATTGGAAAGTAAACACCATCACAACACTTAGTGCCGCGTTTGCATTGCAAAAGTAAAGCAAACCCAGCACACGATCTTAGCAAATTTGGGCCCAAGGTCAGACAAAGCAGCCTCTCCTGTGGAGTTATAGAATGATAATGCTTATTGCTGCCTCGTATAGTGCAGATATAGCCACATGCCCAGTGTAGTTTTCCCATGCACAGTTATGTCCTCAAATGCCTCGATATATGCACAGTAAGGACCTCAAATGTGGCGACATTGGGCAATATGTATTGGGAGGCAACACTATGGATTTAAAGAGAGTGGGCATGCGCATACGTCAATTGATCGTAGCTGTTTCCTCACTGCTGCACCACAAAACCAATGCTTTGCACCAGATGGCCATGGCCCCAGTTGTGTAGCCAATGTATGTATCATGCGACCTAGCGCAAGGAAGGAAATGGGCCCATTGGCTGATGTTTCAATTACAAAATACAGTAATATTTAGGGTTCTGTGGGCCCTTCGGGCTTCTGGGCTCCGGTGCCACTGCACCTGCTGCTCTAGTCTAAGGTTCACCTCTGCATGGCCCCTTCACTTTAGCACCCAAGAATATAACCTCAAGTGGTCTGTAGGTTCATGTTACACTCGCTCCCTTTTACTTTTAGGCGGGGCTCCAGCTGTGAGTGTGTCAGGAAGTGGTTCTGCAGCCATGAGGCCTGGAGGCTGTCTGCAGGGTGAGTCAGCATGGTGTCTGTTATTGAATATGACTCTGGCGAGTGTGTACTTCCTGCTACACCTAGTCTCCTGCACACCCCCCACACAGGGTTGATAGGGAAGTAAGGGGACGAGCCCAGTGCCATCTAAAATATTTTGAGGGCCCAGAGCAAGAATGTTTGGGGGGGGGGGGGGCCTTTTCGGAACAACTTTGAATTTTATTATCCATTTTCCCCTGACTGAAGCCCCATGATGCCAAACAATATTGAATTATATGTTAAAAGTTTAGATAGAGAAATAGACAGAAGTACGAAAGAGCAAACATACATTCATGTTCCCAGGGGCCCTTGGAAAATGGGGGACCTGGGCGATTGCCCACTTTGCCCACTTTGCCCACTCCTAAAATCGTCTCTGAAAGAGGCAGTAATAAAACAGCTCCCATTGCACGTGGGGCCAGATTTTCAGAATCAAAACCAAGACCGAGTTTGCCATTCACGTTATGCGAGGCCTGCGATTTGCCAAGTGATACAGTGCAGATCTGAAAGGCATCATTGTAATAGCTTCTACGTTCCCTATGCATACCTGCCAACATTTGGAGAGGAGAAAGAGGGAGAATTTCAAAAAATGACCGGGAGGATTTATTTCTCCACTCACTTGTATTAAAGTGGGGACAATATCAGGTGGGAGAAAGGTAAATTAAAGCAATATGTTGCTTTAAAAATCGTGACTCTCCCGTATGAGTCGGGTCGGTGTGCATGGCTTGGCATGCCTACGTCATGGGGCACCATCAGCAAGCCCTGGCTTTTTTATGACAGACCGTTCTTGGCATGCAGTAGATCCACACAAAAAAGGATAATTCAGCCCTGCCAAGTGCCACGCCTCACGGGTCAGACTAACGCAAATCCTTCATCACTCGCGCATTCTGGTAATTGAACATTTCGTCACGCAAATTTGAGGGCTCCTTTGAGCTCAGCAGAAGCCGTTCTATGTTTGCCACCAAGTGGGGAAGGCTATTTATTGGCTGGTGCATCTGCTAAACATGTCTGCAGCCCCTATAAAGGGATCGAGGAAAGGGTAAATGTTGTCCTGCTTGCACCTCTAGTTTGCAGTATTTTATAAAGATGATGGGGAGTCCCTGCTCTCGACGCAGGTAACTTTAAGCGCAGTGATGTTCTGCTGCTAGTGGGCAGCGCTGCCTCAGTGCACGCAGGAAAACTTGAACAAAAACAAAGTGGCACTTACTTCTAGAGTTTCAAGTTCCGCCAATGAGGGCACTTTCCGATATGTATCTTACAACAGGGATTTTGCTGTTTTTTATTCACTCGAGTGTTGCTCATAAAGACACGTAAACAATGGTAATGTCACAAATATGCAATCTGAAAACGTGACAGCTATAGTAATTTGTTTTGTTTTCTGTGATTTAGCAATAACTGGACTAGAGGTAGACACTTCTCGTTAAACATTAAGTGAAAATAACTAGTTGAAAATATAATCAGTAGGGCCCTAACAGCTCTGCTTTTAAACCAAAGTTATCATTATGAATCATAATTTTTTTTTTTTCATTTATTTATTTTTTAACTGACAACACATGATGACATACATAGCTGTGCGCCTACAACCCTAAGGCCGGACGCAATGTCACTTATAGGCACGTTACATCACAGCTTATCCCACATCCCGGAGGCTGGGCAGCGCTATGCTCAAAAGTTGTATTTTAATATATCTAGCAAGGCTGGCAATCTTGTATGTCATTTCTTGTAGTCATTTCCCCCGCAAGGGGGCACACATTTTTCTACTTAAAACATAATACATAAAAACCCCAACACCCTCCCCACCCCCTTCCCGTACCCGTTGAGGTGTCTTGTCAGCAACCCATATACGATTTACCCTCGTACTCAGCGCCTAACCATGACGTCTCCTCTCAGAAGAGACTTCCATACCTTAATTCACATATATGAATCATAAACATAATGTTTTATTCTTAGGACCAGATTTATCAAGGTTTTACGCCACCCTTGCGCCATGCAAGGGGGCGCAAGGGCAACGCAAAACCTAAGTGAGATTTTTCAGGCCTTGCAAGGCCTCCTGGCGTGGCCCTGCATGGCTTGATAAATCAGGACTCTGCCCCAGGGAGGCATTCCATAGGTGGAACGTGGGTTTTCTCACGCATCCATCCATGGAGTTTGATGCATTCCCAGATTTACCATTAGTGGTAGTCCTTGGAATGCGCCAAAGTGCTCAGCATCGCCAGGGGAGAAATCTCTTTATTTCACCTTGTTTTTTCCACTTCATTCTGCAACACACATGGAAATTGGAAAATGCCTCTCAGGATTGTTTTTGTGCAGGAAGGTCAACCTGCATCAGGAGGGCACTGGGGCAGGGAAAATGCAACATATTAAGGTAAAAAACAGTCTTCGATTTATATCCAATTTTGAAATTAATTTAATATGAATTGCGGAATAATTTTGATATAAAGAATGAATTTAAAAGAAGATGGAATTAAATGTGTGTACAAGGATTTAGTCTTTCTGAGTTTAAATAGTGTGTTGCTTGATTGCATGAGATGATTTTGGGGAGACGTTTTTTTTCTGCCAAATGTTGCAGAAGGCAAATTGGACACTCCTCCAACCTAATGCCGCCTTTTGAAAAAGTCTCATCTGAGAAATAAATAGAAATGCTGTTGTACTCATAGGATCTTGCATAGACTGGGCAATGGTGGCAGTGCTGCACTAAACACATTTTGAAGTTAGTTTAATTTGGCTCTTTAAATTGGCCTGACATGTCAAATGATTCATGACTGTTAAACTATTACAACTCATTTTCCATTGCAACAACTGTGAGCCTTTAATTTACCCAGCAGTTCTACAGGACCCTTATTTGTCTGTACTAATTCCTCTGCAGAATATGTTTTCAGTTTTTATGATCAAATAATTACACAAGATTAATGCACATGAATTTGACTACATGCTAAGCTGTTATGGAGCGAGAGTGAGATGAATAGTAATGGCTCTTCTGTGAATGTGCACGAGAGAGATGAAATCATTCAGCTCAGAGCACAAACCAGATCATCCTTTTCCAAAGGAGGTAGGTAAAAATGCACTGAGAGATGCACCTTTGTGATATTTGCCCAGGTTAGTAAAACTTCAATGAAGGATTTTCCTCTTTTCATAACATGCTGGTATGGACCTCACCACCACTACACAACACAACAATACATTATCACCACCACCATCGTTATCACAACCATTACCATCATCACCACAACAATCGCCATTACTACCACCAACACTGCTCTCATTGTCGCTATCATCATCCCCACCCCACCACCAACACTGCTCTCATTGTCGCTATCATCATCCCCACCCCCATCACCAACACTGCTCTCATTGTCGCTATCATCATCCCCACCCCACCACCAACACTGCTCTCATTGTCGCTATCATCATCCCCACCCCACCACCAACACTGCTCTCATTGTCGCTATCATCATCCCCACCCCCATCACCAACACTGCTCTCATTGTCGCTATCATCATCCCCACCCCCATCACCAACACTGCTCACATTGTCGCTATCATCATCCCCACCCCATCACCAACACTGCCAGCACCACTAGCACTACAACTACTACAAGCACTATCACCGCTACTATCGCCACCACTTTTACCACCAGTCATCATTACCATCATCACCACATAAATCAGCATTGCTGCCATAGCCACCCCTCTCATTGTCACTATCATCATCCCCACCACCATCGCCAGCACTGCCAGTTCCACCAGCACCCCCACTATCACTACCACCAACACCTTCACTACCACCAGTGCTTGTACTGACACCAATGCTACCATTGCCACCACTACTACTACGACCACACTACCACCATGCCCACTTATATCACTTTTACCAATACTACCACCACTTAAAAATTCTGTGTTCATGTAAAATAATCACATATTTGAGAGTTTTGTGTGTGTATGTGCGTGAATGTGCATCACATAACCTTTTAACAGTTAGAGGAGCCAACTTACACCTTCTTGGGATGTTCGTGCTATAGTTGTGCACTGCACACTCCTAGCACACTGCTTGGTAAAAATTGTTTTTCTAGGAGGATAAATTAGAATTTACCCATGGCGCTGGCTCGTCTCATGTGTCATGTATCTATATCAAAGATTTTCATAACAGTGGGCAGATTTACTAGGGGCTTTCGTTGCCCTCGCGTTACGCATGACGATGAAGGCAACGCAAGGTGACGTAAGGCAACGCGAGCCCCTTAGTGGGATTTACTAAGCAATACAAAGCCACCTTGCGTGGATCTGCGTGGTTTAGTAAATCCACGGTAACGAAAGGCAGCACATATTGCTGCCTTGCGTTACCTTGCAGAAATGGTACCATGGGACTCAATCAAAACAACCCATGAGGTTTGAAGAACTCATGTCAATCTTGATCATTTACAAAAACCACAAAAGTATTATCCTTTCCACAAGATGCTAGAAAGTAAATCAATAAAGTGCAGATGGCACAGTGCTCATAAGTGATAATGTGAAGCAAATAAAATATGATACATATATACATCATAGGTATCCATAGTTTAAAAGTTTCAGTCCAGCATAAATACTGATCCGGAATTAAAAATTATTTCATATTAAATGATCTGCACTCCAGTGTTGACGTTTCGACCCACAAGTAATTTATAGTGGGTCTCCTCAGGACCAAAAATCCATCTGGCAAAGCACCTCTTAACAGTATATATCTTGCATTTATAGAAGTCTCAACAAAATGTAGTTGCTTCCAGAGGAAGAAGCAACCTCACGCTCTGCGCCAAATCAATGGGACATGCTAGCAGATCTGCCTCATGTTCGCCAGATAGAAGTGTCCAAAGTCGACTTTGGACAAACGTTGTTGGAATTGGTTGAGTGATTGCACAAAGCCTGTGGACATTGTTCACATTCATGTAAAACAGTTCCTTTCTCTTCAGTGGTAAACCTGGTTTCCTGTGTGCTTTTGCATTGTAATTATTTTTATATTAACTTTAAATAGTAATTATGTATTATGCCTGCACTTTGGGTTCCCAATTATATGGTGATGTTATTGTCTTCTTTGTAAAGTTATAAAAAGCTTTTGTACCATTGGAACATTGTTGCTGCCTGCAATTTGAGTGCTTGGGTTAGCTGGTGATTTAATCTTGTCTCCTTCACAAATAATAACAATAAATAATACATGGGACAATTAAAAGGCTTGAATATAAAAAACACTTTTAATTGCCCAGATCAGTGAATATTTTTATAAATGTAAACATTTTTAATGCTATCATATGGCGGCAATGCTTAGGTAGCCCTATATGTTCTTTTTTTCTTTTCGGGCACATGCTCACAATGACAAACAACAAAGAAAAATGAATGATTGCATCAACCTGCCAAGGCCAGACTTATTGGCTTTGCCAATGCTTGTTTTAGGAGTTGCCATTGGTTGGCTGAGCTGTCCTTAAAGCTAGGGCATTTCATAAAACGTTGAATGCTGTTTTACATAGTCCTCCCTAGCAATCTCTTCACTGTTGTTCATATTCTGCCCCCCTTGCTATGTGGATGTTGCTCCACAGTCAAACGCCACCATCCGCTACCAGGCACCAGCACCACTCATGCTTTTGGTTTAGCCAAACCTTATTGAATTACATCATAAGCTTTGGAAAGGCTGAAAGCATCATACCTGCATTTGAAATGAAGAAAAGCATTGTAAAATGGCTGCCAAGCTTATTTTCTTTGAAAACCACATATCTCTGTTAATCTGTATCTATATATGTATATCATAAGCGACTATTCGTGTCAGAAGAACTGGTAGCAGTCCAAGCAGAGTGTTTAATTAATTTATTTCATTGTACAATTTCCTGTGAGGGAGAAAAATAGTTAACTTGTTTTGAATAGGTCTGTCTTGCTCATGACTAGCCTTAGTGTCCATGAGGGACTCACTGAGTGCTGTGCAATTAAGTTCAGCTAGTGATGGTGAGTGTACCATGGTAAACATCATACTTGTTGAAGCTGTGGTTCCCCAACTTTGTTGGGACGATAATTCCGGATATTCCTCAGCAGCAGTGAGTGCAGCAACAACTTCATCTTTTCTGCAAGGAAGGATGGTGCAGGAAAAGTTCAGGCAGTTAAGGTGGAGCTACAGATGGGGATATGGAATGTCCTAGGAGTTTATTTGTGGAACATAAGTGGGTGTTTTGTGAAGGGTTGGAAGCTGAATCCATACTGCCGTATAATGCCATATAATGGCCGTATAGTGGTCTTTCTGCAGTGCTACAATCTGATACAAATGTTGAGGGCTACCATAACTCACCGTGCTGTTATTGATCGTGGAATGAAATGACTATGCCTGCCTCTTAAAGATTCTTCAATGGAAGAACACTGCTGTCTATATGTGACCGATGTTCCCTGTTTAATGTGGGAAAGTTTCAAGATTTGAAGGCAACCAGCAGTGAGGTCTTTGGGCCTTGGGTTTGGCTATCGGTGGTTGGCTGTGTGCTATATTGCTTGGGTGGTCTTCTCTCGGCCTTGTCTCTGGGACCTTAATAATATAGTATATTAGCACAGAGTGCGAGTCAAGTATAACCACAATTATTCAAAAAGACGGCGTAGGAAGAACTACTTTTATTCTTTTGAGTAAATGGGATTTTGCACCTAAATAAATAGAAAAACAAATGCTCACAGGCAAAGCAGAGCACTGACAGCTTGAGGGAGTCAGAGCTAGGGTCTGCCCCCCCCCTCTCCCCCCCCCGCAATCATTTCTGTGGGGTACCACTGGTAAGAAAGTGAATTAGGGAGCCAAGAGCAAAGACCAAGATGAGCAAGGAGGAACTGCGAATCAAGTACAGCACATCTGAAGAAGAACTATTACCTGAATCCTGTATTTATTTATACATGTGGTCACAAAAGCTGATAATGTGGGCTCTGCCTTCCACTACAAGTTAAAGCGTGCAATAATTTCTGGTGCATGAAAAATCTGCATTTAAAATCCAGAAGCAATTGTCTATCCTCTTTTTTTCTGCCCTGTGCATTGCATCTAAATTAAGATACTATTCATAAAACTAGATCAGAGCAGTATGGGTTTCTCTCTCTTGCATTTCCCCATCAAACAACAATTCTAAATATTATCCTTGAATACATGCATTCCCTGTCTACAACTGGACTCGAGTTGTTTTAAGCTTATATTATTTGTGAGCACCTTAGAGAGTTCCTCTGTGATCTAATATTAATACAATATAATTTATGATTTATTTTATTTCATTCTATGGTCTGAAATGTGTAATAATAGATATGCTATGTTATGGGCGAGAGGCACCATTTGTGATTGTTGACAGCCCCCCACCCCTCAGAAGTCTTGGCAGGCCTTGGCAAATTTCAGGTTTTATGGCTCCAAGGCAAAATGCTAGCTTTATTAAATGCCGTAAAAGGACAAGTGTCGAAAACTAAGGCACTCTCTGGCCTGATCAAGTCCACATGTCCCTCCTTGCCGACCCACGTAGGGCTCCTGCTGGTCACACACCGCCCCAGTGTTTTCAAGGTTAAAAACCTGCATGGTAAATATCCCTGGGAACCATGATGTTTTCAAGGGGACCTTAAATATACTGCTCACAGCTTTACTCTTGCACCTAGTTGAGAGATCTAACACTGTAATCATGTATTTTAATTAGCACACATGCCTAGCATTAGTGATTCTGCCTTGCACGGCCTGTCTCAATGTGTGTCGTGTGACTCGTGTCACAAGGAGGAACTACTTTAGGTAGGCTGAGCAAGATTTTGAAAACAAAAACTGTGGCATTTCACAAGAATAGAAGAACAACACTTTAAATTAACCCTGTGGGCACAGAATGACTTAGATATCAGTGCTCATCAACACAGAAACAGAGAGAACTAGGCAAAAAGTGAATACATTAATGCAACATTTAAACACAGTCTAATGCATGTTAATTAAATTGCTTTCTTATAAGAGCTGCTACCTACTACTTCCTTGTAACACAATAAAATATGCCTCCCTCTGTTTTCATTCGATCCTCCCTGAAAACCAGGATATGTGCTGAATATTCCAAAATCTGCTGGGACAGCTCGTGAAAAACCAGAACTGTCCCAGCAAATCTGTGATACCTGGTTACCCTGGGGCAGATTAGAAGCCCCTTGCGTCACTTTTGAACCGCTGTTGTATCACATTTTGTGACACAGCGGCGGTATAAACAATACCCCAAATTGCGGCACATTTACAACGTGATGGATCTAGGAAGAGGTGTCACATTGTTAAGCCCTGCGCCACATCATACCTGCGTCAGGTATAATGTATGCAGGGGGGGTGTTCTCACACAGGAAAGCCTTGTAGAAGTGATGCAGTGAAATCTACAAGATTTCACTGTGCCACTTTTAGGATGCCACCGCGTCAAAACCTTACGCCTGCTTGACGCAGGCGTAAGGAGTGATGCAGCACAGTAAGTATAGGCCTCCCCATAGATTGCTGGAGTTACGTCGTGCTTGCGACACAATTCCAGCAATGAGTACTTTTGTGTCAACAGATGCGTCAGAATTGCGCACACATCTGCCAATCCTTGCGCCATGGTATGCCGTATTGTAAATACGATGCATCCATGGTGGTGCAAGAGTTTCACACGCATGTTGAGTCATTATACACAAACATCCCCCAGCGAGACGCACTACACATCATTGAGGCAACTCTAGACACGCGTACCAGACCACACGCAGTCCCCACCATCTTTATTTTGCAACTTCTTGAGATCTGCCTTACCAGGAACTTCTTTTTGTTTGACGGTCATTATTACCAGCAAACCAAGGGTACATCCATGGGAGCAGTTTTTGCACCAAATCTGGCCATCCTGTACATGAACGCACTTGAGATGAACCATATACTGGTTCAACAGAACCCTTTCTTCTCTGCCATGTCACTATGGAAACGTTACATAGACGACATCTTTTTGATCTGGCATGACACTCAAACCATGCTTGAAAATTTCCTCCATTGGCTTAACAACAACTGCGGTGGTCTAAAATTCACACTCACACACAATAATGCATCCATACCATTTCTTGACCTCAATATAGCACACAAAGATGGACATCTGATTACTAGCCTTTTTAGGAAACCCACTGAGCGGAATACTCTGCTAAAGTATAGCAGCAACCATCCGAGAGCTTTAAAAGACTCTCTACCTTATTTCCAATACCTACGTATAAGACGTAACTGCACCCTTAAGGAGGACTACTTCAGGGAAGCTAAAACACTCAGCAACAAACTGACCTCCAGAGGCTACCCAAAAAGATTGATCCGTAGTGCCCTCAAAAGAGCATGGTACTGTCCAAGGGAAGTTCTCTTGGAACCCAAATCCAAGAAAACGGAGAACCGCATAGTATGTGTAACTACTTTCTCCCTCTCTTCCAACAAACTACGCAAAAGCATTCTTAAACACTGGAATGTGGTAAACGTAGAAATACTCAACCTTGAGAGACCTCTCTTTGCTTTTAGAAAAAGCAAGAACATTAGAGACCACCTGGTTAGAGCAGCACTCCCCAGTACAACGAACACTGGTACCCTTCATGACCACTGGGCCCTACCATCTGTGATTGGTCACAATAGATGTGGTAACTGCTCAGTTTGTGGATTTACCTCTGACTGTAAAGAGTTTGCATTTTGGAATATACGCAAGTCGCACAAGCACTTCAGCAACTGTAATACTTGTAATGTCATCTATGCCATCTTTTGTCCTTGTGATATGATTTATATAGGTCAAACCACGCAAAAAATCCGGATAAGAATCTGCCAACACAGAAGCAGATTAAGATGCAAAACCCCAAATGCACCCTTGGTTGAACATTTTGAGGCTCTAGGCCACACTGAGGATGACATACACTGGACAGTAGTTTCTGTTGTGAAAATCCCGCTGAGAGGTGCAGATCTCTCCCAACTGTTGAACAAAGAGGAATTAAAGTGGATTCTGAAAACTGGCAGTATACACAAAGGGCTGAACCGCCTTGAGGACTGGACCTCCTTGCTATGAACTTTTTGGACCTATTCATTTCCAATCCTATGTACACTGACCATAACATCGCGGTCCCCATTTGCCACTCTTCTAATGTATAAGTGGCAATGCTGTGCATAATCAACTGTTCTTGACTCTCAATTGTATATTGACGTGACACGATTGCTCCCGTTACTATCTACTGTATTTTCCATAACACCTCTGTCTTTTAATAGTTACTTTCCTTATTTTCTATTCCTTGGCCGCCTTGGCTTTCATTCAGCAATCCTTGCTCTTTCACTCTCCCAATATGGCGCCCAGAAACGCCCACTACCCTCCTCTCGTCCACACGGCACTCTTTGGGACCACCTGACCGCCCATGTGACCGCCCACATGACTTCGTATACCTACAACACGACGGCGTTTCACATCCACTTCACAGTCGATCCGGCATTGTCCGAACGAGCTGTCTTTCGCGTGGCCACGGAATTCGTTTCTCTCACCGCATTGAGGTAAGAATCGCCACTGTATTTCCCATGTCCTCACTAGATGATTGCCCCATGGCTCCTGATTCCAATTCTTCCTTTCCCCCCCCAGACGAACCATTACACCGTGTCCCTTAATTCCGGAAATTAATTGTCCCAGGTAAGCGCACAACCCTCTCCACCTCTTACTAACACGCCGCTTCCTTCCAACCACCTCATCTTAGCTCCTTTTTTTCACAGGCATTGTACCTCCGAAACGCGTCCCTCTGGATTTCTGCGAACCCGTAACCCGCTTTAAACGCGGCACCCCCTACGTTGCCACATTTGGTACCACGAGGTAATTCTCTCCCTCCCTTCCCTCGCGGTGCACTTGCGGCATGCTTATTATACCATGTCATCATTCCTTCTTCGTGGCACTGCTTGACAATATAAATGGCATGCCTCCGCTTCACTATTTATTTACGCTTCACAAATTATCGACCACCACATTTTCTCTTCGAACTACCAACACAATTATACGCACAGTGTGGCACTTTCAGGGCCAATTCCTAAACCTTCGTGGTTTCAATCACCAACCGCTCACTCATTACTTTCGTAGCCTTCACCTCTTCTTTCGTGTCCTCTAGAAATTACCTCTCTGGACGCTTCGTGTCCACAATGCCACTACTGCAAAAGTTTTTAAATGTAGATTACCTCCTGATCTGACGCGATTGTTCTATTTTGACGTCTTGTGCTTCACCTTTTAAACGTACTATTAACTACTATGTTGCTATTTTCTTTCCCCTTTCTCCCTGCATTTTTCCCAATACTTTCGTATGTCTCGTTGTTTGCCTTATTATTTTATGTAAAATCAGGCATCTGAATATGGGAAATTTAACTGATTAGTTCTGATGATGATCCTAAATCCTCCTGATAAGGATCGAAACGCCGTCGACTTAGTTGTCCACCTTACACATTCAAATTTCTGTATATAACGTCTTGTGAAGGTGGCAGTATTTGTATTAGATGTTTCACTATTCATTATTTTCTAAAACAGAAACATCATTGTAATTGCCTGAATGTGTTCTACATTTTTGTCCTCACGATATGTAAGTCTCAGGATACAGGCTTGTGTCCCACTAAGACTCTACTTACATTCTCTGGATCATTGCTAACTATTTCTACTTATTAAAGTTGCCCTGTCCGGCTGGACATTGGCTGCAATATAGTACCAATCTTGGCTATATTCATTGTATGATTAATTATTTTTTGCTTTCAGGGACCATTGTTTCCTGTAATACATAACTTCCCAAGGTCCCTGTCTAATTCCTTTGGGTGCCCTTGTCCCCTTTTTTACGTATTGTAAATGCGACGCATCCATGGTGGTGCAAGGGTTTCACACGCAGGCGCAGGGAAACTGACGCATCTCTGCTCTAACGCAGGGATGTGTCAGTTTCTTGTAAATCTGCCTCCCTGTCTTTAGTCCTATGCAAGTATGTATGTAATAGCATTTTTCAAAGTATTAACCTAGCTAAAGTGTCATAAAGTGTTTACCAGGGACCTTGAGATGTGATTCATGATCCTTTCTAATGAGGGAGATTCTACAATGGGTTGGTCCTTATCTATGCAAGTAGTGTCTCCAAAGAGATGTATCTTTTGTTATTTTCTGAATTGCAGGAATTGATGTTGATGGCTTCTGATGTGGTGCTACCTTTCCTTTGTGTTCTTTTCTCAGTCAGGTGGTCTATCACTTTACTAACAATATAGGAGAACAGTGATGAAATGCATGAATTGCTGACATAGTCTAGTAGAAATTGCAGCCTATGGGTGCCTTTCCACGTGGTATGAGCTATGTGCTGAAAAAAGGCCATTGATTTGTTGAATTTTTCATGTAGGGCAGTGGAAGGGTTGTCCTTTGGAAAGAAGGTCAGCTTCTGTCCCTTGGGAGCCTTGAGTTATTCTCATTGCTTTCTTGACATTAAGAAAACCATGTCTCAAAAGTAAAGTTTATTGTTGATGTATTGAATGTAGGATTAGGTGACCAAGGATGTGTGAGATTCATGTAAGGCAAAACCATGACCCCATGAGTCCTTCTGCATACTGCTGAACCTCTTTGCTGCTTTTGACACTATTGACCACAAAACCCCTATTAGCACCCTCAAGTCGCTAATGGGATTTATCAGCAGTATCCTGGACTGGCTCCCCTTCTACCTTTCTAACCACCAGCATTTTCTTCACATCTGCACTTTCAGGTCACAAAACATCCCTATCACATGTGGTGCACCCCCAGGGGTCCATACCATCTCCAGTCATCTTCAACCTTTCCATGGAGCTACTTGGTGCTCTACTCATAGAAAACAGCTTCAGATATTGATGTCTCAAACACTGCTTGGACATCATCTAGACCTGGATGTCCAGTGCCTACCTGAAGCTCAACCAAACCAAAACAGAATTCCTATTATTTGCCAAGAACAACAAACAAGATACAGTGCAAACCTGGCTCAATGACATGGCACCAACCTCTCCCTCAATGAACACAATGCCAAATAAAGAAAGACGGCCTGGTACTAGCTCTATCCTCTAAAGAAAGTCAAACCATTTTTTTCAGAAATCAACTTCAGAACAGCTGTTCAGGCCCTTGTACTCTTGCATCTGAATGGTGGTAATGCCCTGCTCCATAGCCTCCCAGACTCCACACTGGCAACCCTTAGGGGCATCCTATGTACCGCAACAAATCTTATATAGAGCCTGAACAAATATGACCAGATCACCACCACCCTGATGGCACTCCATTGTCACCGTTTGCCAACCCGCACCATCTTCAAAACAAGCGGCATCATTTGCAAAGCTATTACAACCAGCACCTCCGCTTATCTTGCACACAAGCTCACCATCTCTGGTGGTTCTTGGTGGGGAACAGCCTTTACATCACGGCTCGAACCACGCTGTGCCTTAACAACGTGGTTTGAACTACAAATGCCTCTTTACAACGCATTCTTGTATAATGCAAGTCATTACAATGACTTGCTTCAGTTGGACTGATCTTGGACTTGTTGTGCAGACTGGAGTCGAATCGTAAATTATACTATTCCCAGAGCTTTCCCTAAGGCAAGTTTTTGTAACAACTTGCAAGGTAAAAGAATGCGTTGTAAAGACGCATTCGTGGTTTGAACCGCGTTAAGGAAGGTGCGGTAAAAGCCTGCATGGTGGTTCCGACATACAACCATTCCTGGCATAGTTAACAAGAGCACCATTAGACTGCAGACTAAGAAGTGTAAAAAAAGAAACATGACAACTGGTCTCGGGAGTGTTGAAGGTAAGAGCAGGGAAGTAATGTAAATATAAATATAAATATATATTTCCTCTGGTTCTCCTTGCCGGCCCATATTCGAGGGCTCACTATCTCCAATTCAGGAAAGCCATTAAAACTTTTCCTTTCCCTTCTCTGTAGGCCTTCCTGTGCCTTTCCGTGCATGGACATTCTTCTGCTGTTCAGCGCCGGGACGCCTCCTTGTCGCGCTTTACAAAAGTTTTTAACATAACATAACATAACATAACATAACATAACATAAAATGTTAATCAGGTCTATTTATTTAGTCTTAACTCCGTTTCCTTTCCCTGGCATCTCAGGAACCGAGCTGCTGCTGAGCTGCTAACAGGAAGTCAGTCATGTGATGTTATCAGTGGTCGCCGGGCGTGTGAAGTCACTTCCGCTACCCGTGGAATCTTCGGGAATAGATGCAATGGCCGCGAAGAACCGGCAGGCAAAGGCTACTTGAGGTGACAGAGCAAGATCATACGAACCCCTCCCTTCGCGGCTGGCCGCCGTGCATTCTTAAAGGAAAGATGCGAGTCAAAATACTTTTGTGTATGAAATTTATTAGGAAAAAGAAACCCCCCACTTTCCTCCTCCACAGATTTACTATCCAAGAAAACAGCAAAATGTAACAAGGATAGACAGGTAAAGCTGTAAAATATTTCACTCACTAGGCCGGCGAACCCTAGTACCAGACGTGCTTTACAATATCTACAAAATGTATGTACAAAGGAGACCACAGCAAAATATGTCATTATTCAAAACACTCTGAGACATACCGCGAACTTTTGTTTCACATCCACTTTTGAAGCCTTTTCCCCCTGCAGTGCCGGTAGCGTCGAGCCCTGGTTCCGCTACACAGCGAGCACCGTACAGTTGGCACAAATGGCTGGCTCCGGGCTGGCTCTTAGGAGCAACTTCTGCTAATTTATGTGTGGGCAGCAACTCACTGGCATGGCAAATGTTAAAATGCGGAGTTCCTTTTCTCTTTTGAAAGCATAAAAATGCCTTAAGAAACCTAGGGGGTGTTGGTGCCAAAGTGGGCTTAAAAAATACTACCATCTGAGAATATAAGCTACAACAACCCAGGGGCTGATTCACAAAGCTTTCTCATGAGTTTTTTTTTTTGTCTCACTCTATTCCTAAGTGCGAGTTCTGATTCACACCATGGTTTCCTCTATGAGTTGTTGCGTCTTACTCCCATTTGAGTCTTAATTGTGACTTTCTCGTGAAGTTCTGAGTCCCACGAGTAAGAGAACAAAATATTTTGTGATTCGCAAAGCTATTTTCTGTGCCTTAAACTCGGAAATGTATCATTAAGTCACCCTCATGCCCGTAGTAAACTAGGACTACTTATAGAAAAATCTTTGCGAATCAGAGACTAAAAAAACTGTGATTAAACATATAGACTGCTAAAAAAAATTACCTGAGAGCAGTAACTACAAAAGTTTCAACAGTTACTTGAACCCACTTTGGAACACTTGTCAAAAATACGACAGGATTGGATTTAGAACAGTAAACGAAACCTAAAACAGATGGGAAGAGTGAGTGTGATTGGAATTAATAACTTAAAACGTGGAAGTGAGGTTGACATTTTGGCAGTCAGTATCATATAGCCAGTATTTTTCCAGCCTGTGTTTACACCTTTAGGTCGGGTTATATTTGCACTGTAGCAAAGAAAAAAAAAAAAGAGCAAACTGTTTCTGTAGTACACTCCAGTCCATAAAAGAGTCCAGTAAGAATTGTGCAAAGTGAATTTGCTGTAGAGGGGTAACATTTTGTGTAGTCTTCTGCCCAACAGCCTGTGGCAGTCTGCACAAACAATGCCTCCTACAGAAAATAGCTGAGAGGGGATAGTTTTGTGTGTGGTCTGTTTCTCAATAGAGGGCAGGCTGAAGAAATCCTTGACCACTACAGACAGGAGAGGCTCATAGGCAGTGCTTTATCAAATCTTCTTTTCAAGAGACAGGGGCAGAGTGCTGAAATCCTTGACTGCTAGACAGAAGCAGGCTGCAACACCTGGGATACTACAAGTAAAAGCTTCTGCAGGCCCTTGTTCCCTGCACCTGAGTAACCTGCCACCCAGCAGAACTGGCACTACATTTAAAAACCAGGTAAGAAGTGTTTGGTGGTGTCAGTTCATCTTTCACGGGTATTGGGCCACGCAACCAGGCCACCGGCTTGGCACATATGGAATTGAATGGTGTCATACCTCGTCTATGGGCTGGGATGCCGTAAGTCTCGGTACCTCCACCCACCACCTGAAGAGGTCTCTCCAATGTTATGTACTCGAAGTAAAATTTACAAAACCTTACACCTGCTGTTAGTACCAAGAATGTGAAATCTTTGCAGTAACTTTGTTGTTTTCAGAGATATGAATGCAAACATTTTTCACCAGAAAGAGCATTATGCTTTCAAAAGAGAAAATCCATTTTAGTACAAATAAGGGAAGCATACTTTTTTCAGTTGCTGCTTTATCTTTACAGCTAGAAATGTGCTTTCTCTTTCGGTAAGGGAGTCGGTATAAAGAGATATCTTCAGTAGTCATTCCTATACATGCTATTGGCCAACATTACCAATTTACAGTAGCTACACAGACCCTACAGAATATTTTACAAAGCATTTTTCTAAAGGCAACTCAGAATTGGTAAGGCAAATGAATACATGGTCCATTTAGCAATTCATGTCAAAGCTCACAGGTAGGTCTGCAAACCTCCTCTCAACACACTACATATATTCAAAATAAAAGTATATATTATATATTTGTATGTATAGATAAAAAAATTAGCCTTCTGCCGGTCCATGTTGTTGTTTCATTGTCTGGCAAAAGGACATTCTTTACAGCTCAATAAGTAGGCCACAGGGATGTATCTGATATGTCAGTGGGTGCAGCCATTGTGAAAAGAGGGAACCAGAGGTCAGGAGGGCACACAAGAGGCAAGAACCATAATCCATTTGTTGATTTCCCAGAACCAACTTTGAGCATCTCCACCAATAGCTTGCCGTTTTGTGCAGCCGCGGTCCGTGCAGGTAACATCGGTGGGGCGGTGGGGGCGGGTGAGTTGGGATTTCGAGGCACGATGCGGAGGGAGAATTAAATAAATAATTAATTTTCCCTCTGCCTCTTTCCTTGAAATCCCCCCTCACCCGGCCCCACCGCCTCACCGCTGTTACCTGCAGGGACCGCGGCTGCTTTGGTGGCTACGAGACAGAATACACCAGCTAGGAAATCTCAATCCCTGCATCGCTGCATCTCTTTGATACATCACTCCTAGTATCCCCCACACCGATAGGCATGTGGGGGTTAACTTGCCTGAAAGCAGGAGGTTCATGTGATCCTCATTATAAGACACATACATTATTTCCCCTTTTTATCACCCCTTACTTTCTCCTCCAGCATCCACAAAACCACACAGGAGAAAATGCCCCAGCAGAAAGACTACTGTCAGTGTAACATGCAGTGTTTTAGCTGGACGTTCAGAAACCTACTAGTATGGTATGAAATAGCCCTCTTTGAGTTTTATGTGTTTGACTTGTTTGTGCAAGCTGCAGGCATTCTGCATACACCAATGTTTACAGTCTTGTTGAAATCTTCACTTCACAACCTCCACTGGATGAAATCAAGTATTGCATGTGCAGGGCAAGGATAATGTTTGATCTGCTTTTTGAGAATGGAAAACCCTCTGGATTTCTTCAGATGTCTCTCTGTAAGTATTCTAAATTTTGTCTCTGTAATTGTTTAAGGCCTGCAATAAAATGGTTATCCATAAGAGCCATCTTTCTGTTTTAAGCAGTCTGCTGGACAAGTCATACTGGTCTAGATTGGACTAGATTCAATGTGATAATTCAAGACTAGTTTAAACTCCTTTGAGACAGACTGTTGTGCAGGCATTATTCATGCCATTACCATAGTGGTGAGTGGTGATAATTTCATGAAAGTGATGGCCTAGTGGTCGCTTGGCGTAGAAACCGAACTATGGTTCAGAGGTGGCCTCCTGAGATTTGTCATTGGTATTAAAGTGATCCTGCTGTAAGAACCCCTTGGAGTTTGGTTGCATTAAGGGCATGTGACAGTAGAACTGATTGTCTATATGTGTATTCCTCACCGGAAAGTCAACACACTAAAAATATAAATAACAGAATAACAAATTCAGACGGCAGTTGTGCATCTTAGCTATACTAACTAAACCAATACAGCTGTCAGTAACGCATTCTCAAATAATTTAGAGCTTTCGCATTAGGCTTTATGGTAGAGAATGATTCATGCAAAAATATTATCCACTAGGGCCTCCGAATGAGAAAACAATTTTTTTTCTGGCAAAAGTATGGTGAACTCCTTTAAACTATTGAAATAAGTCCTTTGGGACCCCACTTATTTAAATATACCTGGGTGTTGAACATGTCAATCAGCAGCGAAGACTTGTGAGTTAAATATTGTGCAATAGAGACATCTGTACTTTACTCTTGCTTCCTTCTTCTTAGATGGCTGTAAATGTATCTTCGAAAAGAGTTGCATTGAATCGATACATTAAAATAGCTGTGTTTTTGTTTCGACAAGTGGTCAGATGCAGGCATACACCCTTTGTTGGAATTTATGTACGTGTATTTGAAGATAGTGGTGATGTGTGATTAAAATGGTAACTTTCCAGAATATCTAGTTGTAAAACATTTTAATTCGAAGTGACTCACTCCGAGTGAAATCCGCCCACAGGGTTACATGTTTTTGGTATCCGCTTAGCCCTTTAAATCAACATGAGATTCTTCCCCTGTTCCAATAAATATAGGATAATTATGTGCTGTATGTTATCCTATGCCTCTTCCAAAAAGCATTGGATGCTTTCAATGGTTTGTGTATTGTGTCCGCCTGGATGTTTTTCTACCAAACAAATGCCTTCATCATTATATAAGAAACACTATTTGAGAAACATACTTTCTCACATCTGTGAACAATAAACACATTCTAAGATGGTACCAATAGTTGCTTCAAGCCCTGTTAAAGCCAAAATACTCACAAGGTCAAATTAAATATGGAAGATTTAGGCTTCAAATCGTAGCTGCTATATTTTGGATTAAAGGATCATGGTCATTTTTCTACCTTTTGGCCATTTTCTCCATAATTACCCTTTCACTTCTTGTACTAACTCGATAACACTGCTTTTTCCGTTCTTCTTCCATATTATTCCTTGTACTGAAACTTTGAATCTTGCCTTCATAAGTCAGATTTTTAAATGTATCTTTATATTCAACATCGCAAATCTTTTCTTTGTGGTTCCCAGTTTTCTGATTCTGAATTCCTGTCCTCCTCAATTTCATATCTTGACTTCATAATCAATCCCCAGATTTAAGATCTCATATTCATGTTTTCATTTCAAACCATACTTTCATAATCCTGATTTCACCTCTTGTCTTCCTAATCGCATTTCAAGCTAAGCTTCTTGATTTCAAATCTTGCATTTATAGTGTAGAAATTACCTATATAATTTCAATTCCAGCTCTTTCCCTCAATTTCAAATTCAAATTTTACCTAATCTCCTGAATTATAATATTTCCTTCATAATCGCTGTTTCAATTCATTTATTAAAGAAAATCTGACTTCAAAGCTTTCCTTGATGATCCTCTCATTTCAATTTTGCTTTTGTAATCCCCTGCTCTGGATTCTTGCCCTTGTCCCTTCCCAATTCAACATTTCGTAAATCAGCGCTTGATTTTCAAGGTTTTTCCTCATCATCCCCAGGTTTTAAGTCTTGCTTTGTAGTCACCTGGCAATTTTACCGTCATCATCCCAATTATAGATGTTGTCCTAAAAAGCACAATTCCAAATTTTGCTTTTGCTAGCCTGATTTCACATTATCTTTGCTTCATGATTTCATTTTTTCCTGATAAGCTCTGAATTTCAAATTGTGCTTCGTAATTTGATTTCAAATTTTAACTTCATCAACCTGATTTCAGACCTTGCCTCCTCATTCCTCTTCTTTCAGACCTCACCTTCACTCTCTTGCAATGTAGACAATTGATTTCATAATACTCATTTCAGATTTTATCTTTAGGATACCCTGATTAAAATTGATGCCTTCAGAATCTCATGATTTGAATATTATCCTCATAATCCTGATTTCAGAGCTTACTGTGGGAATTCTTTAATACAAACCGTGCCTCCAGAATCCATTGCTTTTAATTCTTTTTTCATGATCCCCAAAGTTAACATTCCACCTTCAAATTCCCAGTTGGAAATTTTGCATTTATAATGTATAGTTGTGTATTTAAAACCAGGGTCTTCTGATGTACCATGGCATCTCAGAACAACTGCTTGATACCATTACATTTAATCCTGTATTTGATGTGGTAAACCAAGTTGTCTAAAGATTTGCATGCTCCAAGGCTTGTAATTAAGAGAATGGACATACTGATGAGAAGCGCTAACAGACGGACTTTGTAACCATTTGTGTGTGATATCTGGTGGCAGGGAATCTGTTGATTGCATTGCAAGCAATTATATGTAAACCTGGAGAATATAGTATTGTCTTCAAGAGCCAATCAGTTTTTCAGTGGAGAAAAATAAAATTCAATGCTAATTTTTTTGACCTTGGAAGCATCACTGGCCTAATCAGTCCTGCTAGTTTTAGAACCTGTTATCTGAAAGATACACACAGATCACAAACCCAAGCCCTTCATTCACAGACATGGGCCTAACTCACTCAATGGTTCAGGGTAATATGAAGATCTTATTTTGTAAGTATAGGGAGTTGTTTAAATGAATGTCCCTATAAAAGTTCACTGAATTTGTTATTAGCTTATCCCAGTCGCACTTAGCCCAAGGTGAGGAAAAGTAGAGGTGATGGTTAGGTTATGTGATGCTGAGTAACAGCCAAAGTGCTATGTTTTGTGCGGGCCTCTGGATAGTGAAATACTGCGCCCTACTTTTGATTGAAATGCCCTTCTGGAACACAGCCCCCATAAGTTGCAAGCCAGAAGGATATCATTTTTCAAAGATCTCTTGACTTTCAAAAAAAGCCCTTAGTCCATTTTAGACCACCTTAAAAATTAGTGCACATGACCTCAGGGCCATCTGGTGCCTTAATATTGTTGAATTTGTTGGCAGCTGTTGATACCATGAACCAGGAGAATTGTTTTGTTGATTGGACCTGATGGGACAAATCAAGGTAATGACATTGAGCTAGATTCAGACTTTCCAGACTGTCAGCAGTCATTCTGTTCCTTTTGGAAGCATTGTTTCAAGTCTGTAGATCCTGCCTTATCCAATGTACTCTTTAATACTTATTTGGAACCGCTAGGTCAGTGAACCAGAAACCACGAGCTCCAGTGCCAACTACATGGCGATGGAACTTTGAGCATTTTGGGCCTCAAGGGGGTTTCAAGATTGCAGACACGGTGTAATTGATTGGATGTGATGCAGTGCTGGATGCAGGATGATTGAGCCATAATGGAGACCAATCAGACGTCCAGGACTGAGCTGGGCCAATCGTACCACTCGCTTCATAAGTTGCCAGTTAACTTTGGAAAAATATCTACCCTCCTCAAATCTGTCATGAATCAATGTGTGATGTTTTATAGTAATCTGACTTTTAACCTTCAGGCCAATGCTGTGACTAATTTGGCATATTGCCAAATTTTATTCACCTACCATTGTCTGCCATCTTTTTGAAAAAAACATATTAACTTGTTGGCCTTAGAAGAAGCTTTTTATCAGATGCCAGATTATTAAATTCAGCTGTTTTATAAATCTACACAGTTTGTTCCAATATGTCTACATCTCGAAGCAGCCTTTGGTTTGCTACCCACAAATATTAAAACAAACTAGCAAACGTGTTTCTTTGGGATTCAGACACCTGCACTTGTAAGATGCAGTCTATGGCTCTTCACCCATTACTGGACTGGAGATGAAGACACGTATTTCTCTTTGCTGCCAACAAGATTCCCAACATTTTTCAGCTGGACCATCACCATGCAGAAAATGTTGATTCTGTCTGCTTTACAGGTTTAGTGTTTGCTGGCCGTTTTATGTAGTGGGGTTTCCAGAACTATTTGGATAAGTATCTGCTATTGTGGAATTTTGTTATGTAACTTCAATGTGTTATGTTGCCCCCGTGGATTGTTGAGGGATGATATAAACTTTAAAGGACAGTGCATTCAATTGGAGAGGTGTTGCTTATAAGGAGTACAGGTATAAGATGAACTTTGTTGCCAGGATCCCATTGTAAGGGTGTAATGTAAGTATGACATAACTCAAGTGTGGATTGACTGTATATGTGGCAAAAGACATTTTCATTTAATGTGTTGGTGCTACACAGTTGGTGCCTGCCACTGTCATTCCTTCCTTGCCTATAACCAGTGTAGTCTGGCATTTATAGTTATGATGCTCAAAGGTGAAAACATAACTAAACGCGCCATAATTCAGCGTATGATTAAATAACACAGAGCCTGAGCTACACTGGCCTTCGTCACAATTTAACCAAACTGTCTTATCACTTCAATTCCTACAGCGGGTATGTGCAACAAGTTGTACAGCACAGTTGGGGCTCCTGAAGAACAGCCCAAACATGGATACTCTATTTTCTGTCAGACACCAGGCTTCTGCTCCCTGAAATGTCTGTGTCTCGGCTCGTACATAGAAACCCAGGCAAGCCGTAGTGTATTTCTCATAGAGATCAACAGCTACCCAGACAAATATATATTAGCCTCAAATGGCTGAAGTTTCTCAACAGTGCCTTTCAGACGAGTATGCTTCACAGATCAGTAGTGAAGTGTGTTAAGTATATGGCCTGAATTTGGAGAACCAGACAGGTGTCTGGAGTCAACCATCAGTCCTTTCCTTTTCTGCCAAGTGACTTTCAATGCCTGTACATCACGTACCCACATAGCACCTAGACATATTGGGACAATTCAGATGCCTCTGGTGAGGCTGGCCCTCACTGGGGTAATTCTCATTTTTCAAACAGTCTCACATTTCCACTAGAATCGAAGCACAAAAAATGCCCATCAAGCACTTATTCCTACAGTGGCCACTAATGCAAACCATTCAAATATTTGTCATAACATTTCTCATAACAAAATCTCTTTGATCATCCCACCCATCTGCTTGCGTGATTCTAGAAACACACCGTCAACCCATCAAAAGAAATGTAAAATGTTTTTGTGTTGGATGACATGCGTTGAATGTGATGACCTTCCTGCAAAAATAGATTACAATTGTATCAAAATCATCAACCGTGTCAAATTTGATCTAGGATAAAATAAACAGCTTAAAAAGTTCTGATTATTCATTTTGGGCATAATTCCGCTGTGTGGTGTTCTCTATGCCCCTTAATGTCCAGGCAGCCATTCATCTTGATACTTTCTTCCGCTGCCTCCTGCATCAAGTCATATTCCTCATCCAGGAAGTCCAATGAGTTGTTGCTTGGCAATCCCCTGATGGTGAACTTGTGTGAGACTTGAGCCCATTGCACCTTGTTAGCTGCCACCCTCTCGTAGAGTTCAGAGGACTTGGGGAAAAGTTCTTGAAGCAACCTAAGGAAGAGGGAAAGCATAAAGAACGGTGAAAGACAAGCGAGAAGTGTATTGGGAGTCATGATTTTATGCAAGTCGAGAATTTATTCACAACTATTTCTGGTTCTCCACACAGCACTTTCAAGAGCAAATCATATTATACCAGCAGCTACGTAATAATAGCCCGTCTCCTTGCTGTTGGGCAATCCCACTGTACAACATTCTCCCTCTTTAAAAATTGCTCCTAAAAAGATTAGCATCTTGCATCTTAAGTAGAAGAATGCTACCCGGTAAGACATGACTGGAAAAGATATGGACTATTGCCTACTATTTTTGCAAGCATCATCCTGGGGTTTAAAGAGTTATTTTAGAAATGGAGTATATAGTATTAACACATGCTTTATAATTTGACTCAATGTTGCTATATTAAAACTGCACAACTGTGAAGCACAAGTAGGGAGTTTTAATTAGAATCAATGATGGAGAAATAAGGCGAAGCATGTAGCTAGTGCCTAAACTCAAATAATTACTTACATTTACAACTGGCCAGATATTTGGAGAATAAACAGTGAGCAGTGTTCCAGTGGCTCATGCAAACGAAGTGCTAGTGTTTCTGATGTTTGACTGGTTAGTTGACATATAATCCTAAAATATCTCATAGTTAATGCAAGACTATGTGGCCATTTTGGATCAGGAAGCTGGGGCATCATTAAGAAGGAAGTGGCTGCAGAGTAACGATTCGCCAGTTGTCAAAACCAGCTGAAATTGTGAAGCACTAACTAGCAAAAAATAATCAGATGAAGAGTAATGTTTTGAGAAGTAAAAAATATTTAAAAGGGGCAAAAGGTGCAGACTACTGTTACTAGTGATGTGGTACAAGTAGATATAATAAGCTTCCTGTACAAAGAGAAGCGAATATTTCTGATAAGGAAGCAGTTCAAAAAGTGTTAGGTAAACAAGGAAGGGTGAAGGCCTCAGATGAGGAATATTTGTCATTATTGGAGAAAAATGAAGAGAAATGTGAGGAATATTAATGGTGGAATGAGTGTGAAAAATACTAAGTATCACACTTAAATGAACAAGGAGGAACTTTCTTACAGTATATTTGGGGAAGATGGTCACTGTACCATAAAAAGGAAGCGTGTCCATGGAGGCATGGAACGGAAATGTGTCCTTAGTGGCAGAGGAAAGAGCGGGTACAAATTATTGTAATGAATAGATAGTAAATTTAAAAGAGGTAGATTGCAAATAGAAAAATTTGATAGGCGAATATGAAATTCTAGGTATTAAGGGTGTGTCGAAGGAACCAATGGGGAAACATATGTTTTGACCAAATTGAATAAGACTCTCCTGTATCGCAGATGTGTGGCCCATGCCACGTGTTGGGGATTATATTACATAAAAAAGTAAATCCAAAAACATTTAGACATGGATGCTAGAGCCATTATGAGAGCACAATTCTTGAGTCTAATTTAAAATGAGTTTCATTGGCATGTGTCATGGGAAAATGAGGCCCAAATAAAAGGGGGATGGTGAATGTTGCAGTCCTTAGAGGTTTGAGCCAGAGGGTGATTTTTTTCCTAAGAAAAGTTAACTCTGCTTTAATTACAGAAACATACAAGGTGATTCCACAATGAAATTCTTCCAAAGTTGGGTAACTTAACCCCAAAGGAGCTCAGTGTAGATAGGCATTGCGATTTGATGAGGAGCTTGTTAAACTGTTTGAAAATATGTGCATACTTTTACAGCTTTGGAAGAAGCTCAAAATATATTGAGAAAAGTGTTTGGCAACAGTGGTGTTTTTGGAACGGCTGATAGAATTGAACTGCTAGGTCTGAAGGCTTTGACACGTCGTTTTGGTCTTCAGTCTTCCTCGATTCAGATGCTATTCCCAGTCTCTTGACATTACACGGCAATTCAGAGCCTAAAGAAAAAACATTGGGGGTGTTCTGTGGTATGGGGACAAGGTATGACTGGCAGAAGATGCAACAGAAGAGTTTAGTTGGTGAAAAAAGAATTTGGATGCTGGGAAAGATTGAGATACTTTTGGGACAATTCCATATTTTATTTTAGAATTAGATGCAAATTGCAATGAATGAGGGGCCCATGTGGTACAGCAGGATACAGGTACCAAGTGGATGCCAAGGGAGAGAACTCAGCATACACATGTTTGGAAATGAAACCTGGGTTGTTTGCTTTGAGGAGTTTTCTAGCATGTGTAGAGGGTGTGTGCGTTCCTTTATGTATGGAGAGTGTGTTAGCAGTATGGTATATAGCCCATTCAGAGAGAGCAATAAACTGCAGAGTCTGTCAGAATTAGCGAAAAAGATGTTACATTATTATTTGGAACACTAGATAAATAGCAGAATATTGTATCTAACTGGTATTATGGTGGATTGGAATTGGAGCTGTTCCACAGATTACAGCAATTGGATGTTGAAAAAGTGTTTCAGGCAAATTCAGACCATAGGGGCTCCATTAGAGGTGGATCTGTTTGTCTCCAGATTAATAGCTCAATTATAGAATTATTAAATTGGAGGCCAGACCCAAGATAGCAGGAAGTGGATGCATTTCTGCAGAATTGAGGAAGACTCTACGTTTTGTTTCTCCTCCCTTCGTGATGGTGCGGAGGCAGAGATGTCTCTTCATGTTGATCACTCAGTTTGGGGTTTTATGTGATGTGGGCATCCAAATGGCTCTTTAAGGGGATTGGAGGAGAAGTGCATCGGTTGGTAGAAAATGAGGCTCTGAGCGAGCTTGCTTGGAAGATGCCAGAAGATCCAAACAATATGAAAAGCTTTCAGAGAAGGTCAAAGCTTTGCTTGAAGAGTCATGGGCTCCAGGTACAAGGATGAGATACAGAGGAGCATGGAAAGCTTGGATACCTTGGTGTATGCAAATGACTGTCTATGCTTTGGAAGGTTTATTTATTATTTATTCATTTATTTAATTTATATGGCGCAACAGCTACCCAACAAGGGTTTCCCGGCGCCTGGACGAATTTACTGAAGAGGAAAGCAATTATTGATTAAAAAGCCAAGTCTTAAGAGAACAACGATAGTGGGGATAAGACGGCTCCCTGCGTAAGGCAAGAGGAATTGAGTTCCAGAGAGAGGGGCCCAAGACAGAAAAAGATCTACCTCCCATTCTAGAAAGCCTGAACCTGGGAACGTGAAATTTTTCAAGTGAGGAGGAACGGAGGGCACGAGTTGGAACATACGGACAGACAAGAGTCTGTAAGTAGTCAGGTGCTAGGCCCCACTTGATTTTGTACATAAAGGAGAGAGCTTTGAACTCAATCCGCTTGTCAATACGGAGCCAGTGCAGGTCGCGTAGATGAGGGGAGATAGAAGAACATCTAGGAACTCCGCATAGGAGTCGGGCAGCGGAGTTTTGCACAAGTTGCAACCTATGGGATACCGCCTGATTTGCACCCAAAAACAGAACGTTTCCATAGTCCAGCCGTGACGTAATAAGAGCATGGACTACGTTTTTTTGGGTGTCTTTAGGCAGCATCCAAATAATTTTACGTAACCACTTCAAGATGGTAAAACAGGTGCCTGCAACTTTGGTAGCTTGATGGTGCATTTTCAAGGATTCATCAATGAAAAATCCCAGGTTTCGGACATGGTCGACAGGACGAGGAAGAGTACCCAACTCATTCGGCCAGTGACAAGCACCCCAAAGATCCTTCTGCTTACCCAGGTTAATATAATGGTGGTAAGTATTTTGACTGAATTATTTCTTAAAGGATTATATTTAGAGCAATGAATTGCTATAGGTCAGCCATAGCAGCAGATCATTAGTGGAGTGATGGAAAGTCCATTAGTAGGAGTTCTTTGATATGTAGAGTCTTGAAGGGAATGAGATTGCAGAGACTACTGAAAAGGAAGGTATAGATCTATTGTTTATTTGAGGCACGGTCAGGTAAGCCATTTTTAAGTTTAAAACCATTAAATTGAAGTTGACTCCTTTGCTTCTTGTGATATCTTTCAGAGGGGTTTCACATGTGAACTATGGAGTTAGGTAGTAGGTATTAAAATCAAGAGTGTTATCTCAGGTATAATGGGGACCGAAAATAATGTGTTTGGCAATATTAGTATCCAAAGGTGTATGTCATTAAGTTGTGTTTAAAAGTTTGGGAGAAGAATGTTGGAGTTCAGTTTCTGTTATTGACTTTTTATGTGTGACTATATAGAGGTGTGTCGTCAGTGACGGTTGCATGTTTAGTAATGCAGGAACCAGAAGTTGGTTTGAGTACATTCAAGGCTCATTTGATTCATGGTGCTGGGAACGCCGGAAGTCTAAACACTCTTGCATTATATACGGATGCTGACTAACAGTGAATATGGTGCACCCCTACAAATTTTGCATCAGCAACGCTCTCTCAGTGCTATGGCTAAGAAGTTGGTTTCTTCAAGAGCAAAATTTGTGGATAGGTTCAAAGTGGCTGATTTATCAACTGCATTAAGACTTGCAAACTTAAGATCAAGTAAAGGGCATTGCCAAGGGCATTGCCAGTTATGTACTGAGGTAATGTGAATAGATATATTGCTGGGTTACATTGTGCCAAAAACGACACATCTTAAAGATTTAGTGACAGAGAAATCTGGATTTTATTACAGATAAGGAAAGCTCCCATTATTCCACTCACTTCTTCTATATTGAATAGATACAATAGGAAAGGGGAATGGAGAAGATGGGTGAGTAGCAAATGTTTTAGTCTTAAAAATAAAGAAATTAGAAAAAATGGCATTGGTTTAGATTGTTGATTTACTTTTTATGTTTGGAGAAGGGCCGGAGGAATGACTGAGGTATAATGAAAAAAGACAAAGGAGGAGTTCAGTGCTGGACCAGGGGAGCGAGGAGGATGGAGTTCAGATGAAGGAAGAGGAATTAAGTTCTCTGAACCTTTGAAGGGGGAACAATGTTGAACAGTAAGGTTTTAAGAAAGCAGCCATGAGATTGGTTCTAATGCCATAGATGCTAGAAAAATATGTTTTTTTCTTTAAAGTGCTGTGTAGAGAAGTAGCAATAGAAAGGTATGAATAAAGCAAGCCTCTGTTTCTTTAATAAGATCTTAGTAAATCTAGACCTTAGTTTTACGCATGCAATCAAACAACCTTTGCTAGATTCAAGTTTCCTTACTAGACGTTCATGTGCCAGTTCACATATATTGAACAGAAAGAAGATCTGTGTATTGTACGTTTTCTCCCATGATTTCCATGGAGTTCTCCATTGTTGACATTCATAAGGATCACCCCGCAATACACATTGAAATCTGTGCAAACTCTACATCCGAGGCATATATTTTTGAGGACTATCTGCAGGTATGACAAGTGTAAGGAGAAAATGCTGTGTAAATATTGATTAATAGAGTAAACTGGATTTTCTTTGTTTTTCTCCATAGAAATCTTTCCCCTTACACTCCCTGAAAACATGGGGGTACATGGGAAGTGTAGAAGTGATGTATAGGGAAGGAAGAGTATTTGGTACATTTTTCCAACTCAACAAAACACTTGGGGCCAGATGTATAAAGCATTTTTGAGGTCACAAATGGCCTGAATGTTTGAATCGGGCTGTTTGCGACCCCAAAAATGCTTTTTGAAACGTACACAAGACAAATTGCGATTCTGTTAGTCGTTACTGAGTCACAATTTGTGTTTGTGATTCGGTATTTGGAAGGGGCTTGTTTAGGGTGCTCCTTCCAAATACTGATTCACTCTGATATGTATTAATGTTTTGTGACCAAATTCCAATTGCAAACATTTACATTTTACCACCAAATCAATGTTGGTGATAACCCACTCACAAATGGGAATGGTCTCCATGGGACCCTTTCCCCTTTGAGAATGTAAAAAAATGTTTTAAAGAGCTCTTAAAAAATGAATTTTAAACATGTAATGTTCTTGCTTTTAAAACACACTCCATTACCCTTTAGGAAAAACGGGCTGCATTTCAAAGAAAAAAAATTGCTTTATTTAAAAGCAATCACAGAAACAGAGACGTAGAAAGTTAGAGTGTAACAGTGTACAAGAGAAGGGTAAGAAGGAGCTAGCTTATTGACACATTTAACACGATGAATAGATTGTGAAATTTAAAATCATGCGGAAAGGCAAACCATAGAGGGGAAGCAAGAGCAGGAGAGATGTGAACAGTAGGAAGGATTCTGAATATGCAAAGGGATCGTCTTTCTGAACTCTTCAGGGATCGTGTGACGGCGCAGCCAGTATGTAATTGTGGAACAGGACTTGTTAATCTGAGGCCCACTGGAGGGCTGACATTGGTCCTCAAAATCGTTTTAATGCACACAAACCTACTGGAAGGTAAAATGTAAATGGAAATTAAACTGCAAATCCCAGCGTGCACCTCATTGAAATCAATGGTGAACAGGCACACCGGAGGCCAGGTAACTAATTTGAATGGCGCAGGGGACTGTGGGAATCTTGAAAAAACGTGCGCATTGAAACTGCCTCTGAGGAAAGAGCATAAAAGCTTTGAAACGCGTCAGGCAGGAGGACAGAAATCATCGGAATGGCAATGCTGGCTCCTACTTAAATAAATGATTTTGGTTGAAATCACTGGCTGGAGGAGTGCGTCTCTTAATGCTGGGGCACCTTGAGAGGATATATATATATATATATATATATAATCTGTGGCATTATATCTTTAATTGTTGGCATGACTTTATCCTATGTTCAATTGCCTAGAAGTTCTTGTCTGTCAGTTGTTCTGGGAGTCTAGAGGGTTCACGAGGTGACGACGAGTGCCGATTCTTTTCACAGAAAATAAATTCCCCCTAAATCACAAGTTGTGACTCATGTCATCTCTAAAGTCAATGCAACATATCTTGGCGATGAGGATGGGATTCAAACCCACATGTACATGGCCAACTCCAGTAATTGTCCTGCAGTAGGGAAATTGCGTTTGAAGTGCAAAAAGACAGGACACTTTGCATGTGTTTGTAAGAATGTGCACAAAGCTGTCTTTGTGAATAGTCAGGATGACTCTCTTTCAGTTAAAAGCTTGGAAGAAGTAGAAGGGAAAAAAGATTGGTGTTTTCCATTAGTAGGATATCACCTATAAATATGTTGGCTGTGGGAGAGAAGATGGGAAAGAAAGGTGCCCCTGTCTGTGATATCAAAATTGGCAATGTAGACATGGAGGTCACAGTGGATTCAGGATAACCCATTACCATAGTGTCTGATACATTGTATGATCATGAATGGAAGCATGTCAAGTTATTACCCTCAGACATTCGCACTGTGGCTTTTGGTGGGCATGAAATTGAAATGATGAGGTATTTTCATGAAAACGTCAGGTACAAGAATAGAGAGATCTTCTCCCCACAGCTCTAATTGCGGGGTGCCACAGGTCTCTACTCTGAGCCCTAACCTGTTTAATGTGTATGTCGCACTTCTTTCCAAGCTGATTTGCAAGTGGGGATTCCAGATATGCTCATATGCTGACGATAAGCAATTATTCATCTTGATAGGGTAGAAACTTAATGACACTCAACAGAATCTTTCTAGTTGCCTCCCTGAGGTCACCAGCTGGCTGATAGTGCTGCTTAAAATGAAATGTTTTTATTTGGTAGTGCCCACCTGATCTGGGACTCATCATGGTGGTGCGCGTATTTGGGACCTGCAACTAAGCCCAAATAAGCTGCTAAAAATGTAGACGTTCCTATTGATGAGTCCTTGACCATGCAATATGAAGTTATTGCCACATGCAGCAATTGTTATGGCCTGATCAAACCTCTTAAAAAACTCTTCAACTGGATTCCATGCGTTGGTGCAGGACCACAGTCCAAGCCCTTGTAATCAGCAGATTAGACTGTAGCAACACCTTCTACATAGGGATGGCCGACCACCTTTTCATCCGCTTATACGTGATTCACAACATGGCGGCAAAGCTTATATTTGATAAAGAAAAATATAATTCCGCTTTGGCCTGCCTTACATTTCTTCACTGGCTTCCCATCCAAAAAAGGGCATAATTTAAACTTCTTTGTCATGCACACAGGGCTTTACACGACTCTGGCCCTGTGATCCTTCGTTCGAAAATTGAGTTTTATACACCCTCAAGAAATCAGCGATCCATGAGCTTAGCATTGGCCAAAACTATGCGGATCACAAGGGTTAGAGCGGGAGGCCGATCCTTTACTCATCTTGCGGCAGCCCTCTGAAATCTGTTACCCCTGGATCTTCACTGCACAGATGATTACCTTAGGTTCAGAAAAAAGCTTAAAACTTGTCTCTTTCCTGATTCACCTGCTCTCTCCATTTGGCCTCTCTCCTAGTGATTTAGTAATACAATTTGTGGCATCTATAGCGCCGTGATATCCCCTCAGGGATGACTGTTCACACTTTATAAATACTGCTAAATAAATAAAATAAATAAGGTCAACAAGAGTATTCCTAGTGTTGATCAGATAAGAGTTAATGTTGAGAAAACTCAAGAGAGAAGTAGCATCAGATATAATGACTTGAATAGGGGGAAAGCAGTAGATTTTCATGTGAGGGAACAGGTCAGGGTTACGAGACCTAAGGATACTAAAATCTCATCTTCCAAATTTTATCCCAGGGCAACAGTGGTTTAAGTTTACAAGTACTCAGCCAGAGAAGAAAATAGTAAATGGTGGAGTAAGGGGTATGTGGCCAGGTTGTAGATTGGACAAGAGTTGGGTGTTTACGACCAGTTGGATTTATCTTTAGGTTTTGATAGTCACTTATCAATTGTAGGTTCTGTAACTGGCAGAGGTGACACCTACCCAGAAGGAGGTAGTTCCTTGGTTGGCTGTGAGGTGCGCCCTATGCATCCTTGTGGGTTCCAATCTATTAGTGAAATAAGTTCAGAAGGTGGTGATGGAAATCTGGTTTCACAGCAAGTCGTCACGGGTGACTCTGAATTGCAGGAAAGTAGGGCAGTTGGTGGTGTTGTTGAAGGAGAAAACAAGAGTAGGAGGAAGGTGTGTATGCTCAAGTATCTAAGTGACTACAATCTTTCATGAGGTAATTTACCTTGTCATGTATTATTGCATTCTTCCATAATGTATTTACTTTGTCATGTGTAAACGGTTGGTTTCACATTTGTTTTTGCTATTTGTTTGTTGAGGGCTTATTGTGTTTTTGGTTCTGTTAAGGGAAGGGAAGTGTGTTATGGGTTTATGTTTTACATATAAGAGTACTATGGGGTTTTTTCTTTAATTATTGGAATGTTTTTTATTCTATGTCTGAGTGCCATGGTGATGCTCTTTGAGAAATTCTTGGCTGTCAATTGTTCTAGGAGTCTGGAGCGATCGCGGGGTGACATAGAGTGCTGATTCTCCTATTCAGAAATTAAACTCTCCCTCAATCACAAGCTGTGACTCCTGTCATCTCTGCGGTCAACGCACCAAAATGTTAACACATTGTCATGTTCGCTTATTTTACTTACAATAGAAAGGATTTGTATTCATCAGGTACCATATGTTTTCATCCTAATAATGGATTCCTTATATCTTTTTGCATATGGGAGCTACGAATTTAAGCGTGTACAATTGCTGTTCTGCGACAGGAACGATGGATGATCACTATGTCCTGGAGGATTATGGTCTCCAAAATAAGGAATAACAGTATATTACACGGCGTAAATAATACATTCTTAGTATTTTTTCTATGTCTATGCTTTCAACATTAGGATACTGTAGTATTTTTCCTGTATCGATGTACCACCAAGATTATCTTGTTGGACACATATTCCTGCTATAGAGAGACTTTATATCAAAATGTTGTATACTACCTTTTTCAACATTACCAATATGAATAAAAGCATTGTTTAACCACAATGATTAACTTCAAGATGACACTGGTGCTGCTCTTCTCATTTATGCGTTGACATTTCAAAACAGTGTAATTCGCTGAATAATTTATGAGGATGTGTAATGATACATGTCTACGCTAATGAAGACCAACACCTTAGGTTAGTATTTTTATTTACTTTGATTGTATCATGCGACCTGCACCGGAAAAGTAGTGTATTTTATTACGGTGTCATTCAAAATGGCAGTTACTCATGTATAAAGCCTTGCAGGCTGAATCGCGTTGAGCCTGTTGCACTGTCATCACTGCTCTTGTTGCAGTTGCAGATTGTATAGTATCCCATTGGGGCTGTATTCAGCAATCGCAATGAGTAATGAGTATTATGAATTAATTCATTTTATAATTTGTGTAGACATCATTGATTTCAGTTGTTAAGCTTTGGGATAAATGTCATTGATTGATTCTATGCTTGTCCATTTGGGTCAAGTATATGACTCCACTTGACCCAATACTTAACACACTGCATATGATACTGTGCATTTTAGAGATGTTAAATAGAATTTAGTACACAATGTTTTTTATTCATTAATAATGCCGAGTATATAAATAATTGCTTGTGGCACAGATGCAATTTCTAGTATTATATATGCTGTGAACGAGAACTTAATAGAATTTTGTCTATGTCAGTCAA
This sequence comes from Triturus cristatus, assembly GCF_964204655.1. NCBI lineage: Eukaryota > Metazoa > Chordata > Amphibia > Caudata > Salamandridae > Triturus > Triturus cristatus. Next base: position 1,533,607,111 of record NC_140591.1, read on the forward strand.
CCATTAATCACATGGAGAGTATATATATATACCTTGAACAAAACTGCGCCTTTTAGTGTGACAAAGGCTGTTAAACAGCCGAAACGCATCCTGTGACCTATGTTGCCTGAGACAAGAAACAGGTGTTAACCTGCTCTCGTCTCCGTGTGCTGGCTCGCACTCTTATTGGGGAGGAATAGTGGTGTGTGTGTGTATATTAACCAGTGATAAGCATCAATGGATAGATATAATTAGGACCGTGTTTCCATAGGAAATGCATTTTTTGTTTTGCTAATAACTTTGGCACTGTATGATAAATCTCTTTTTTGCCTAGTTTGCGCTTGGAAAGTTTCAGTGTGATTCTTCAAGTGGGGGCAGATAAAAAAACAGGGGTACCAAAACACATTTTTCCCATTCATTTACCCATAGGAACTTTAGCCACAGCTACAGCCTAAACCGCTGAACGGATTTACACCAAATTTGGCAGAAAGCTAGATCTAGGTCCAGAAAGAGTGGTTTTGTGTTTGGTGTAAATCAGTAGCTTTTGTTAGCAATTAATGCTCAAATACTTTGTATATCTAGGGACGCAGAGGCTGCACAGATCCTGACAGGTCTCATACTGAGATCTTATTGGCTCAACCAGGAAGTGATGGCAGCCATGTTAGGACTCGGGACTCAGTCCAGAGTCCTAAATAATGCCTAAAATAAAGACATAAGGGGTAAAGGTCGGAATACCCTGACCCCTAGCCTGGTGGTGGGGTCCTAGAAGGCCCCTGCCTGGGACCAAAAACATTTTTTTTAAAATTTTGCAGAGTTCACTGAGGCTCTGCTTTTTAGCAGGCCTGGTCCTGGGGGGGGAACAAATATTTATTTATATATTGGGGAGGGGGCGATTTTGGCCTTGGGAGTCCCATCTTCCGGGGCCCTTCCTTATGTAAAAGGGGGCACTTAGCCCCCGTCCTGAATTCAGTCCCGGCTACCCCATCCCCTGGACTTATTAGAAAAGGGAGAGGGGCGCATGTAGGCCCCCTCCCTGGGCCAATTTCGGGCCTGGGGCCCCATCCCCCAGGACCCAGCCATGTTGGAAGAGGGGGAGGGGGCACGCAGTCCCCCTCTTTGGGCTGATTTCGGCCCCGGGGCCCAGCTGAATAAGCAGAGGGAAAGAGGAGCCGTGCATCCCCTCTCCCTGAGCCATTAATGGCCCTGGGGAACCCATCCCCCAGGGCTAGCTCATTGGCCCACCTCCAGTACATAGCAGTTTCCCTGCCTGCATTGGAGCTGGCAGAGAAATCGGTGTTTGCTCTCGCTTGGCGGGAGCTATTTCATATCTCCTGCTAAGTGGAATCAAACACCAAGTCTGTCCCAGCGGGCACGAGCTTGTAAGGTTTTGGGGTCCTCAGGGCCTAGCAAGGCTCAGGGAGAGGGCCTCAACCCCCCCCCCCGTCCTTTAAAAATATTAAGTCCTTGGGGACGAGGTCCCCAGGGCTTAAGGAGGGTCAAGGAGGTGGGCCCCCTCCCCTTTAAAATATAAATGGCCCTGGGTGATGGGGTCCATAGGGCCATAATAGTTTCAGGGAGGCTCCCTCCTCTTTAAAAAACAGGCCCTGGGGTCCCCAGGTCCAGAACCTAAGGCTGGTGTGGGGTTGGTTGCCTTTGGGGAGGTTGGCCACAGGGCGTGGCCCCAGGCCATGTGGCCAGCCCCCTACTGCACGTGGCCAGAGGCAATGCGCAGCGTGGGGTTGGCTACATACAGCTGCAGCAAACACCTGCTGCTCATGGAGGCCGTGTGCAGCGGGGCATTGGAGTATTGTATGGTAAAAAATAACAACTAGAAATTCACTGAAAAAAACTAAGGTTAAAGTAACGTTATAGTTAGCTGAAATGCTCAGTAACAACATAACATTTTAAACTCTAAAAAACACTGAAATTCACTAGTTATTGTTATAGTTATCTCAAGTAACTATAATTTGTGCCCTTAGGTAATTATAACTAGTGCCCTCGCCATGCACTGCTGATTACCCTACATATTACATCACTCATGACATCACTGATAATATCACTGTGCATGGTGGGGCATGAGATATGGTTACCTTTGGGCACTATTTGTGAAAAATGAAGATTGCCGCTTCTGTGGGATGCACTCACTAGGGGTAAGCCAAACATCAAAGAGGCAGCACACTTGAAACCTCTCCTCATATAGGTACTGCCAAAGCGTTTCGGATAACCTCCTTCCTCTGGGCAGTTTGTAGAAAAAGGAGAGGCAAACAACAGGCTAGCATAACATCCCCTCTTTTATTTCTAAAAGTTTCAAATGCAAGTCAGGTGAGTTGATACTTGCATGCTGGGACTGGTAGTCTTTTACTCCCAAGTGGGCGTTGCCTCGCAATTTTCTAAAAGTTAATCGTGGGACAAACAAAGTTCCAAAGCGGTGCCTGTATAGCGAAGGCTCCCCCAGCTCCACATCGCCATGCCAGTGCAAATGCCGCGGACCCGCTTGGATGTCACAGCGGTGCTATCCCGTGACCTGGGCTGGCCACTTTTTGTGAAAAATGAAGATTACCGCTTCTGTGGGATGCACTCACTAGGGGTAAGCCAAACATCAAAGAGGCAGCACACTTGAAACCTCTCCTCACATAGGTACTGCCAACGCGTTTCGAATAACGTCCTTCCTCTGGGCAGTTTGTAGAAAAAGGAGAGGCAAACAACAGGCTAGCAGAACATCCCCTCTTTTATTTCTAAACGTTTCAAATGCAAGTCAGGTGAGTTGATACTTGCATGCTGGGACTGGTAGTCTTTTACTCCCAAGAAAAATAAAAAATAAAAAAAATATATAGATATATATATATATATACATACATATACATATACATATACAGACCCAGTTGAAGGCGTCAGCCGAAATGCATCGGTCATCTTATCTGTATGTATTTAGTGCTTTTTAAGAACATGTTGGAGTTTGCACAAGAAAATGAAAAAGAAAAACAAATAAAAAGAAGTTGAACCAATACCCCTCAGATGCTTGTGCTCCATGCTGTGCTGCTGTGTTTGGTGTTTTGTTAAGTCGAATGCCGTGAAGGGGGGAGGGTGTGTGTGTGTGCATGCGTGTGTGTGTATATATTATAGTTAGGCTTAGATTGCACTCCTTCAAAACCAGTGAATTTCAGCAGTCATAGTTAGCTGAGCTAACTATAACTTATGCCTCCGCAATGCACTGCTTATGACCTCACATACTACACCACTCATAAAATGGTCAGTGACATCACTGATGACATCTTGAATGACATCACTAGTGGGTCTGTGAGTGGGTGCGTAAGTCTCTGAGTGGGTCTGTGAGTGGGTGCATGTGCGTCTAGGTGCATAAGTAAGTGGGGTGCATGTGTCTCTGAGTGGGTCTGTGATTGGTTGTGTGAGTGTCTGAGTGCAATCTGTTTTGCCTTTTCTACTCATTTTTCTGCCCTGTGTTTTGCCTTTCCTGATTGTTTTTCTGTCCTCTGTTTTGCAGTTTCTGCTAGTTTTTCTGCCGTTTCTATTCCCTCAAAAATGGGGGAGGAAAGCACTGTAATTTCAAAAGGGGAGGGGAGCTGCGCTGCCCCCCTCACCGGGTCGATTTTGGCACTGGGGACCCCATCCCCTGGGATCTGGCCACATTTGAATGGGAGCTGGGGCTGTGCTGCCCCCTCCTTGGGCCGATTTTGAGCACGGGGATCCCATCCTCCAGGGCATGGCTACATTTGAACGGGGGAGAGGAGACATGCGCCCCTCTCCCCTAACCGTATTTGGCCCTGGGGACCCTATCACCCGGGGACCGGCCATTATTCAATGGGGAGGAGGCCTGCGCGGCCCCCGTCCCTGGGCCGATTTCAGCTCCGGGGCTCCCATTTCATGGGGCCAGGCCACATTTGAATGGGGGAGGTGGGCCGTGCTGCCCTCACTCTGGCCCTATTTTGGACCCGGAGGCCCCATCCCCCAGGGCCCCCTGATGTATCTCTGGGTGCCCTAGTCCCAGCCAGGGCCTCCTGCGGATGCCAGCATTGCTGCTGCGTGCAGGGAGCTGATAGAAATTCAGCACCCTTCGTGCAGGAGAATAGTTTAATCTCTTTCCCTGCCCCCATGTCTGCAAGCAAGGAAAAAGATGAAACCTCAGCTTTCAACGGGCGGGAGCACTTTGTCAGCGACCGCCTAGCAAAAGCAAACCGCTATGTCCCAGGGGTGGGCCCCCGGGACACAGCAGGAGCCGGCTCTGGGTGGGTGCTGGTCCCCAGGGCCATAAATGGCTCCAAGAGGGGGGCCAGGTGGCCCCTCTCCTTTCTTGAATTTGGCCCCGGGAGGTGGTGGTCCCTAGGGTCAGGGATCAGCGCAGACCTCCTCTTGTTTTGATAAGCAATTTTATTGATTTTGACAATAAACATACACCAGCAAATCAGCAGTGGACACTGAAGATGACAAGTCACAGCCAGATGAACGATCAATCCCAGAACGCTCGACCCCATAAGTTACAGATGGATACAAACAATGGGTACACACTTTTGACTACCCCATGGTGCCAAGCCATTTGCCCTATACCCTGTGGTACTTCTTCTTTGGGCAACCCTGTGCTTCATAAATAGGTTATTCTTGTGTCGCACACCAGTCCACCCCATTCCGTCACGTAGATCTCCTCTTAAATGTTAATTGTAGCCCTGGGGAGGTGGTGGTTGCCAGGGCTTGGGGAGGCATAGACCCCCTCCTTTACTTTAACATAAGCCCCGGGGAGGTGGTGGTCCATGGGGCATAAAAATGCACATGGAGGGGGCCCACGTGCGCACCTGTCCTTTAATTTATTAAAGGAGGTATGCCCCCGGCATCTGGCCACCCGGGACTTACCTTAAATCAAGTGCAGAATACTGTGGTTGTTTTTGTTTTCATTTTTGTTGAGAATTTGCGAATTCATCATGATTTTGTGACTTTTTTTTTTAAAGTGCTTTTTTGCGCTGGCAGGACCCAAAGACCAGCTAAGGGGTCAGGCTGCCAACACTTCCTGGTTGAAGTGTTGGCAGCCAATCAGAGCTTTGCAGATCTTTGCACAAGCTTGTTATTATTCACAAATTAGCCGCGATCGTAGATAAACAAATTTGGATTTCCTTTAATTTCTCACAAACTACTGAACGGATTTACACCAAATAACTGGAAGCGTGATACCTTTCTGCCAAATTCAGTGTAATTTCTCCCAGCGATTTGGGTTGTAGTCGTGTTCAAAGCTCCTATGGAATTTAGCATGTGAAACACACTTTTTTTTACCCCTCCCCCCCCTGTTTTTCTCGGCCCCTGCTTGATGTATCACCCCGAAACTGTCCATGCACACCAAGAATCACTGGCAGAGAGCCAAGTTAAATGCATTCTTTTAGTTCTGTTCTCGTAGCTACATGGTTTCTAGTAAGTCTTTTCAACAGAGCACTGAGAAATATTTGAACTATTTGACAAATCAGGTTTGCAAACTTGTGAGATGTGGGTGTGATATTTTAGGGTGACTGGAACTAACGAGGCCTTTTAAACATATCTGTCCACCCACCATATCTGGCTGCCTTTGCCAGTAAGTGAACATAAACATGTTCCGGAATTACCGCCTGTTTCACTTGTTAGTAAGTCTGCTCACAGGACAGGATTGTGTGCATTCCAGGGCAGGGGCTTCTGCAGGTTTGTTGACGTCCACAAACATTTTGCTGGTAATTTTCCACCTTTAAATCTGTTGGAGATGTACTCTTGCCAAAGGCTGGAATAAATCTGTTTTTAGGGTACGAAAGGCAAGGAAATCACCAAACATTGGTGGGAATGTAGAGGAAGGGGCTTACCACCTCCAGGGAATAATATATTCCATGTGGAGAAACCAAAAATGTAAAAGTTACAATCAAGAAGCTGCACTTGTGTTTTTCATTACATGTGTGGAAATGTAAACTTGCAACATTTCCTTTTGCAAAAAATATTTACACACTACAGGGCAGTCATACATGTATACGTGTCATACAGGTATGCAAATCCTATGAGCCTAGTAGTGTCAAATGCTGACTGCCCAGGTTCGAGTTTTGTGCATCGGGCCTTATAGGTTAAGGGGTTGGGAGGCCAGGATGCTCTGAAAGTTGACGTTTTCCAAATGTTAAAGAGCCCTGCCCTGCCCCGATGGTGATGGAGGTGCAAGAAAGGCTCCAATTGCACCAAAATTGGGCAAAATGCAGCATATTTCACACTCACTGCTCTTAGCTGAGCCCAACACTGCGGACAGGTTGCCCAACACTCATAAAGCTAGAACTTCACTTGCACAGACCTGCGACTACATTTGGAATACAGTCTGAACTTTTTAAAATGTATAGATAATTCCTGTAGCACTGCTGTAAAGCTGTGGTAATCACAGTTTCTCATGCGTAGCTGTACACATCCTTTGTGAATTTCAAGTAGTGACAAGTCATACACTGCAGGGGAACAATAGGGCTGAACCTTTGTTTATTACAGCGCACCTGTTGCACTTCTGACCGCTATAAAGAAGAGTTCTCGTTATTATCCTGTTTGTGGGCCCTAGATAATAGATAACAGTAAACCAGACTCGACCTTAGAAGGATGGAATGCCTTCAAAATTATGGCCTGCAGATCACTGCGTGAGTCTTGAGCAAGTTCAGCTGGTCACACCAAGGCACCAGCTTACAAACTGTAAAAATAAATGTTGATACCACAGAGCTAATTTTCACAAGCTTATAATTAAAAAAACATCACATAAACACGTCTTCTTCTAGTCATGAGGCCTAGTCAATGTGTATTTATTTCAATGCACGGATGTAATCCCCTGTATTCTGGGTATGGTTAAAAACCATTTTGTATACAACTACTGCCCATGACAAAGGTGCTCGGTATAAACCATGTATGTAGCTGCATCGAGTGTATTATGCTATTTAGTACCTTTGTTGAGAGCGAGAAGGGGACATGACCAACTTGAGACTTCGCCTACCTGAGCCATGGCTGTTTCCCACACCCAACAGTATTAATATGTAGCATTATTACACTCTGCGAAGCCTCATAGACACCATGCAGCAGATTCCACATTAATATCACCCCCCTGCACTGTAAATCAAGCGCCAAGATTGCTGGAAAGCTACATGAGACAGACACATTCTTCAGAGAGGCTGAAAAAGAAATGTGAAATCATGAACTGAGGGAAGTATCTTACAAACACACGGATTAATAAAAATAGATAGGCAGAAACTTCCCCTTATATGAATATCTCCCTACAAAACTTTTGATCTGTGTTTAATTTCTAAATCCAGCCAAACTCACTTCGAGCATGTTTGTGTCTGCTTTAATTTAATACTCTGACCCTAGTCCTAGCATATTTGGGAGTGAGTACCGGAAGGTTTGGAGACGGCACAGGTCAAGATCTTTTGCAGTGACTTACATAAAGTTGGCATGCTGCTAATCTATGTTTTTGGAGTCTGCGGGCCCAGTTCACAAAAGTAATCTGAGACAAAATTCTAACTTTCGGTATTCACAAAGGGCATTTAGGAGTAGTAAAGTTAGGATTCCTAAATGCCCTCTGTCAATACCGAAAGTCATAAAGTTAGGATTTTGTCTCAGATTAGTGAATCTAGCAAAACATGTTTTTGGAGTCTATGGTTAACATACTACTGACATGAGAAGTGGATCAAGGGGAAATTGTCCTGGGCGAATGGGATTCAAGAGAGTATTGTGTAATATCATCAGCACTTTGGTGGGAGAAGCTATGTTGTTCGAATGACGTTACTGAACCTGTCTTCGGCCCCACTGTCTTTGGATTTATTGCTAACATGTTCCCGAGTTATTGTTATGTCAAGATGTATTGGCCAGTTTTCTCTAAGGAAAGAATTTACATTCTTCCATTTGCTGATACCTTTGAAGTAGCAATTGTTTAGGTTTTGACCAAAGGGTGAGTAGCCATAAGGCATATTCACTCACACTGACAAATATGATGGCGCCCACTGCGGGAGACAACTGGTCGAGTCTTTGACACAGCAGAGGAGAAGAATTTGCGGCTGTTGTGTTATGAATGACTTACTTGTAAATGGGCATGGCGATGTGCTCCATGAAGCTGATCTGCAGCTCGGGGATGTACGCCTTCTCCCGATCCATCATCTCGCTTGGCCTGTTACCCATGGCTTTCTCCTGCAAGAAGCAGACGCATGTATTGCAATGCTTTTGTTAACGATCCTCAAATCCTTGATAGTCTTATTTCCTCATACTCTCGTAGTCCTCTTTTCCCTTCTTCCGGTGCCTCTCTTTACTCATCAATATTCTTCATCAACCCCTGCCATTGCCTCTCTGCTTCTGCCCTCTCGTATTTTGTGTCCTTTCTCTTCCGTGTTATAGTGATTGAGAAGATTGCTTGTTTGCCCTCTTGTTGCCCTACTTTCTGGTTTGTACCTCTACCCTTCTCTTGGAACGCTCTGAGATCTTTATTTACTAGTTCCTTATTTTCACAATGTGACATCCCAAAGCCTCCAAGCTTGAGGTCCTCCATGCTTGAGGTCACCCTATTTTATGCCTATCTCCTCCAATTCCGGTACTACTCATACAGCCTCCTCTCTTACAGGATCTATAAATCGTACTCATTGCTGCACATCAAGACAATGGGCCCAATTCACAAAGGTAAACTGAGACAAGATTCCAAATTTACAAAAGTTTTGGTCTTAAGTTTAACTGAGATCAAAACTGAGACAAAGGTCTAACTTGTAAATGCCCTTTGTGAATACCGAAAGTCGTAAAGTTAGACTTTCGTCTCAGTTTACCTTTGTGAATCGGGCCCAAAGTGTTCGCTCAAAAGTGAGCATTCTATTTCCATCCCACTGAGTTCACCTTTGCCCTGTCCTGGTAAGATCTGGAAACTTTAAAGCTGTTCCCTTCAACATCTCTAATGAAAGCTCATAACATGGGAGTGGCATTAGCCCGTATTTGTGTTCACACGTACCTATGAATTTTTCCACTCAGCTGTTAATTCTGCAACTGTGCCTACTCTTTAGCACATGCTTGTCACTACAGTTCCTAGTATTCTTTGGAATCTTGTTTTTTTATGTGGAAAAGATCACATTTAGGTTCTCCTCAATTTATGAGGAATGATGTACTAAGTGACAAGGAGATGGCAAAAAAGATTCCCACAACCAAGCTAAGAAACAGGTAGAACCAGAACTCTGATCCAAAGACATCTGCTGAAAGACCAGATACCATGCTTTGCAAAGGCCCCTCATTGCTCTTTTCACCAAACTGATTATCAGTGCAAAGTACTAATCACTTACCAGGTCTCCCTGAGAGAAGAATTCTTTGTAAATCAGTTCCTGCGAAGGAGAAAGACACCATTCAGAATTATAAGGGTAAAGATATCTCAAGTCACACATTATAACTATTTGGAGAAATGTGCACTGATCTATAGGAATGGGTTGGAACCCTCTTTTACATGTTTCTTATGCTATTGATTTGAGGCGATAGAGTTGGTTTTGAGGTGTTTGACCCCACTACTTTGAAATTTGGGGGGCTATTCAGTAAAAGCTCACACAACACAGGGCAAAAAGCAAAGTTGCTATACTGCGTTGCGTTAATGGGAGAGAGCCGCATAGTGCCATATCTACTAAGATATGACACTCTTCAGCTCTCTCCCTGGGCTGGTGCACTTGAGTCTGCCAAGTGCCAACGCAGGGCCCCTTCCACCATGGTGCAAGAATGCCTGCGTCACAGGAAGCATTATTTTGTGCAGGAAGGGATACCATGCTGTACACAAAAATCCTAAGAGGCCACTTCCCCTTTGGATGCATGTTGCAAGGAGGAAGTAATGATGAGAAAAAAACATATTTCTCCTTGTTTCGCCATGGTCGGGGTGGCGGACTATTTTGGTGCAATCCCAGGTTTACTGATTTCAGTACATCTAGGATTGTATCAAATTCTGTGGATGGATGCACAGGAATGCCCATGCTCCACCTATGGACTGCCTACCACATTGAAATGTAATGCTACGCCAGTGCAAGCGTCTGAGCTTCGTTATGTTTCTTTACAAAGTCACCCAAGGTGGTGCAAATCAACACTTAATCCTTTGTGCTGCTTTGCTTTGCCTTGCGCTCTGCAAGGGCAACGCAAAGGCTTAGTAAATCTAGGCCTTGATGCAGGCTCCTGCCCATTGAGGACTTTGATGACAAACCTCTGCACCTGGGCACTCTTGGGTAGAAACTGAAGCAGTATGTTGTGTTCCCATCACAGACCGCCCCCTTCTGACGAACGGTAGAAGTACAACACGTATGTGTCAAACGATATACGGGCCCTCATTTAGCAGATAGTTCTCTGTGCTTTGCACTACTTGAAAATCAGGTAGGAGGCACAAATGTAAGCACATTTCCTGCCACATACTTATTTGCACTTAGTAAGCAGCATTAGTGGGAGTAGGTCAGTTGATGGTTCCTCTATTTTTTTATAAGGAAACTCATACTTAGGTGTGGCTGTCTAGAGGAATTAACAATAACATTCTGCAAAAGCATATGTGACTGAATATGTGGTTCTTTTGCCAATTGTTTCTGCACTCATGAAGAGTGCAGGGAGTATTAATATCTGCCTCTTAAATTAGCAACACTAGATGGACCACATACCCGGGAACAAGCACTTGTGCAGGGTGCACGTATGCATGCTTGGATTAGTGGTGTAAAGCAAAATGATGGGGCCCTACTGCCGAAGGAGATGAGGGGGCCCCTGAGTCTCCCATATCTTACAGATGTTCATATACCTTGGCATGAATGGGCCTACCTGAAGGGTGGGGGACCCCTCGAGGGGTGGGCGGCTCCTGAAGGGGTGGAGTCCCCGCTGCACCACAGGGGCTTGTATTACACCCCTGGCTTGCATTTACAATGCATTTGCATTACATGATCTCTAAGCATGCCTGGTTTGGTGAGGGTGTGGGCAGGAAGGGATTACTTACTGCAATCTTCCTTGTGGTTTTCCATCCTTTGGTCTGATCCGAGAGGTCACACGACGTCATGAGAAGACACAGCAACAAACTATGATGATTTTTATTTTTGGGGTCATAGCCAACTGTTAAAAAAACAGAAAACAGGATATCAAAGTATGACAGTTATGTTGGGTTTCAGCAAGAAGGCATCTATTTGATATCGATTATGGGGTCATTTCGAGTTATGGGAAGTGGCCCGTCATGTGCCCGTGGCCGGAGGTCATGGCCTCCTTCCCTCTTGGGGATTACTGACCACCATATTTAGAGAACTCCACCTGCCTGATGGAATCTCTATGCCTTCAAAGAGGCTGCCACCACAGGGCTATTCTGAAGCACTGTAAAGGTTGCTAAGCAGTCGTTGTTTCATGCGGCCACTCAGCAAACCTTTTTATTTTTTAAAAACAAGCTCTGAAAGCAAGAGCTTGTTTTTGAAAAAAAGTGACCTTGACACCCTGGGAGTTTTTTTTGAAGTTGTTGGGTTGATTTTTCCTTTATTCTGTTCAGGACCACCAAGCTTTACCATCTGGTGGTCTCTGAACAGAAAAAAGAGTGTCGAACTATCTGCCCTAAATAGGGCAGTCAAACTGAGATAGTTACATAGATGGTCTGATGTCTGTGGGGCTGTCGGTTCTGCGAATCCTGCTGGGGCTCTGGCGGCAGAAACACAATGGTCTGCTGGAATTTAAATAGAGCAGGTGGACCATCAATTTAGCCGACACATACCTCCGCCCTGTCCATAAAATGTAAACACCCCCATTAAATATGAATTAATTAACATTTTATTTTTGCCAATATATATTTGTACAGATATGTGATTTACAGAACATAATCAGTCTACAAAGCAACACAGTGCTCACCAGGAGGGTGATAACAGATTAAGGAGGTGTCAGGTGGGTGTTAAAGAGGGCTGGGGATGAAGCAACAATGTGGAGATGGGGTTTGCAGTAATAGGAGGAGTGTGGCTCAATGGTTAGAGCGGCAGAAGCAGAGTTCTGGCCAGGGACCAGGGTTCAATTCCCGCCTCGGTGGGGCTCGGGCTCAATTTCCTCGGACCTGTCTATTCTCGCCTCGGTGCCTATTCTAATCATGGGCCCCACGCTGCAACTCTGGGCAATAGCTTGCTTAGCCTCCACACCGGCCCCAACAGCGCTAAGGATGCCTGGCTTCACCCTGGGGGTGCCCAGGAGTGGACACTTCACAGGGAAAGCCAGGAGGGGTTCCACAGCGGTATGAGTATCAGCGCCAGGAAACCGCAAAGGCGACACCGCAAGGTGGCCGTCTGGTGACAGTGCGCTCTATAAGTACCTTGACATTTACATTTACATTTATACGAGAGCGGCGCCCGGAGTGAGGATGCAGAAGAGGGTGGGTGGTGGTCCTCAAGGGTAGTCCGGTGATGAGGAGGTCACAGTGTGACAAGATGTTCTTTGAAGAGATGGACCTTCAGCTCTTTATGGAATTTATGAAAGGATGATGCCTGTCTGAGCAGGATGATGTTTCAGACTTTTGGCTCATAACAGTCGATTTCTTTCCAATACTTACTGCTCTTACTCAATTCATGCCTGGTGATGCGGCTGCTGTGTTGTGTGATCCTCAAGATATCTTAATCTCCATTGCCACGTATAAGGGGGTGCTTGAGTTGACCACCTTATAGATTATGCAGCAGGTTTTAAATGTGAAAGGAACAGGAGTGGAAGCCAGTGCATTTTTTATACATTATATTAACAGGCCTCGATTGATGAATTTCTATGGCTCAGTGTAAGCGGTACCATGGGAGATAAGGCTGTTCCTAGGATTTAAAAAACAGTCTTTGAATCTGCATGGAACCGTATGTAGTTTCTTCAACACTTAATGCAGCTGAAACTGTGCAATCAATCCCAGCTGTGACCCCAGGCTACTACAATCAGAGGTTTATGCACTTGCTTGCACACCTTGCTACAGCTTTGTGTGCAAATGTGATTTTTATTTAATGCAATTGTTTCAGTGAAAGCCTGTTTCACCTACTGTGGAGTCAGTGGGAGGGATGTGTATTTGTTACATACTGCCTTACTTTATTTCCTTATTGTGAGACCTGACATCCTTGATGTGGTTTTCCCTCAACATTTTGCCTTCAATCCTACTATTTTTGCTGACTTCATATTTGCTGGCTTTAGGACTCTGCAATTTTTAACACTGCTAACGAGTGCTACGGTGTTTTTGCTCGCTCCCTAAACATGGTAACATTGGCTTACACCCAATAGGCTCATTTAATTTACTTTTACGTACCTTGTAAAGTAGTGCTACATGTGCCCAGGGCCTGTAAATTAAATGTAATTAGTGAACCTGCAGAACCGATTGTGCAATTCACCTAAGTAGCCCTTTAAACATGCTTCAGGCCTTGAGGCTTGTGTATGTAGATTTAAACTTCTATTTCGACCTGGCAAAATACACCTTATCCAGACCTAAACCCTCCTTTTTAATAAATATATCTCCCCTAGGGTAGGCCATAAACAGCCCATAGGGCATGGTGCATTGTATTTAAAACAATGTTAGACATGTAGGTTTAACGTTTACATGCCCCAGTAGTGAAAAAAACTCATAAAACTCGCTTTTCACTACTGCAAGGCCTACATTTCCCATAGGATAACATTGGGGTACTTTATCACATATAATAAGTGATATCTTTCAGTTAGGAGCAGGTAGAAATACAGAGTTTGGTTTCTAAAGAATGTTATTATAAAATCCTCTTTAATGTTAAAGTTGGATTTTGAATTACAATTCTGAAAATACCACTTTTAGAAAGTTGGCATTTTCTTGTTCCAGCCATATGGTGCTTGCAGCCTCTATCCTGGGTTACATGACTAAGTGTAGCTGACAGTTGGTCTTTGTGTATTGCTCCCAGGCGGTGAGTCAAAGGGGGCATAGGAGTTGGCAGGTTGGGCCATCTCTGACTTGATAGGGGGGCGGAGCTTTCACCTACCACACTTGCACATCACAAATGCTCTGCTTCACCACACTCACAAAGGGTCTGACACTAGGCTTTAATGCCCCCAGAGAAACTGGGGCACGGGCAAGGTGGCAGGAAATTTCAAGCAACTCTAGGGATGGAACCCTCTAGAAACTTCTCCTACTTCAAACCTGGCGCCAAGGATAAATAGTGCACCCTCAGACCCAACTCTTCAGCACACTCCTAAACCAATGGATACTACAGAAAAGGACTGCTGTGCTGATCTGCTGCAAGAGGACTGCCACTCTGCTGCCCTGCCTGCTGAGAAGGAAGACTGGACCTGCACCCTTCCTCTCAGGCTGAAGTGACTCCAAGGATCAGCTAACTGACCTCCTGTTCTGAGGTACAGGGACATAACACGCTCCAGAGGCCTTCCTGCATCTGTACAGCTCACCAGATGACTGGACCTGCTGCCTGGACCTACAACTGGAACGGCCTCTTATGTGCTACAGTGACAGCAGCAACAGTCCTTGGTGACCAACAAAACGAATCTCCAGCAACGATCACCTTTGATGCCGGTCAGGATCTTCACACTACAGCGGCTACCGTCTGCAATATCCGGCTAGCCCTTCGCACAACAACGACGACCATACAGAACACTCTATCTGCTCCTCAGAGCCCCCTCCACTGCAAATGGAACTCTTTGCGGTGGACTTTCGATGGTAACTCTTTCAGCGAGACTAACCTGGTCGCTGTATCCATCTCACGCTCCATCATGGGCAGGCTGAACTTGTGACTTCCACTCGGTGTCGCATGACCAGATATCCGCGAGTGGTGCTTTGTGCTCTTCGACACTATACTTACCTTAGATCTTTGAAACTGCATATCTCTGGTTCTAGTGATTGGATGTTTGTTACTTTGGTGTCAAATAATTTAACATATTTTACTCAATTGTTTAAAAATGGTGTGGAACTTTTCTTGTGTTCTGTATTCACTTTATGTGCCGCATAAATACTTTACAAATTGCCTCTAATTTAAGCCTGATTGCTTTGTGCCAAGCTAGCAGAGGATTGAGCTCAGGGTGGTTTGAGATTTGCTTGTGTTTTGCCCTGACAAGAGTTATGGTTGCTGCTTGAGTAGGGTTTCCCCCCTAGAATCAGTAAACCAATTCCCTACACCCATTATTGGAAGACACATCTTCTTGTCACTCAATTGCTTACCATCAGTTTTACACTGTGCTGGAAGAGTTAAAAGTGCCCCAATTAGCCCTGGTCCTATGTTTGTATTACAAGTCTCAGTATATTTAGGGCCTCTGGAAAACTTAATGGAGAGGATATGTTATTTTGCCACTTAATACATCATCTGCTACATGGCTCACTAGTTTTAACTTATATGTTCTGAGCTCAAACAGATAAAAGGTTTTTAAAATCCCTGCACAATGGATGCAGTAACACAACCAACACTTTGTAAAGGTTAACTTGTCACCTTTCAGCAGAGGCCTCTTGTCTGCAGCAGGATAGAAAAGCCTTAAATACTTAAGTGTAATTCAAACAGAATGGAAAGTGTGGTTCTTCTTTTACCATGAAAATGATTATGTTATGTGTATTTTTATAGTGCTCTATCAGAAATGAGGAGGTTCTGAAGTGGTGTAGGAGGTTGTTTGTTCTATGCCTTAGGAGCAATGTATGAAAAGGTTTGATATCCTAAGCTACTTTTATTGTATGTGTGGGACATGTACTAGTGAGCATTCGGCTGAGCCGAGGTGCCTGGACATTTAGTGGAGATATACGTGACAGTTCAGCTATGCTGGGTCTTTGTTGTGTACTGCTTTGTATGTGTGGGTGAGAAGTTTGAACTGTACCTGTTTGTGTATCGAGAGCCAGTGGAGTTTTCTCAGTGTGCTGTAAGATCACTCTGGTTGCTTTGGTTTGGATGGTCTGTAGCCTTTTTGTGAGTTTCCTGGTGCTTCCTGTGTAGAAGACGTTCCGGTAGTCTAGTCTGCTGGTGATGAGGGCTTGTGTGATGTTATTCCTGTTGTTGTTTGGTATCCACTTGTAGATCTTTCTCAGCATCCTCAGGGTGTGAAAGCAGGATGTGGCAACGGCATTGACCTGGGGGTAGATGTCCAGCTTGTTGTCAATTATTATGATTCCAAGATTTCTTTTATCTGGGCTGTGTTGTGAATGGGTCTGAGGTCTGTGGAACACTAGGTAGGGTCCCATGGGGAGGCCACCTTCCCCAACGATCACCACTTTGGTCTTTTCTGTGTACAGTTTTTGACAGGTGGATTTCATTCTTGTGACTACTTTGATCATGCAGATGCGGAAGCTGTTTCTTATGCAGGGTGTTTTGTCCAAGAGACAGCTTCTGTTTTGTGTTGTCGGCCTACATATGTTGATGATGCATTGTATTGTATTGTAATTGCATTTGTATAGTGCTTACTACCCCTGAGGAGGCGTTGAAGCTCTTTTTCGGCGAGTAGTACGCTACTCCGGGACCCATTGAGGATTAGTGTTGAATTAGTATAGTGAAACATGCAAGTAAATTTTAAGTGGTGGATAGGTTAGTCAGTTATTTGGATTCGGAAGGATAGCAGAAGGACAGAAGAGGAAAAAAGGTTTGTATTTATATAGTGCTTGTTACCCATGATAGGGTGTTGAAGCACGCTACTCCGGAAACCCATAAAGGATTAGTGATGAATTAGTATGGTGAAATATGAAAGTAATTTGATAATTTGAGTGCTGGATATTAGTCAGTTATTTGGAGTGCTTTTCGGGTGAGTAGCACGCTACTCCGGAACTCATAAAAGATTAGTGTTGAAAATTAGTATAGTGAAATATGAAGTAATTTGAGGGGTGGATCTGTGATTCAGTTATTTGGATAGAGAAGGGTAGGTGGCGGGATAGAAGAGGGAAAGAGGTTTGTATTTATATAGCGCTTGCTACCCCTGATGGAGTTTTGAAGCGCTTTTTTGACGAGAAGCACACTACTCTGGAACCCATAAAGGATTTGTGGTGAATTAGTATAGTGTAATATGGAATTTGAGAAGTGAACATGTTAGTCTGTTATTTTGATTGAAAAGGATAGTGGAGGGATTGAAGAGTGAAGGATTGTTTTTTATTTCTTTTTTTACATCATAGCAGTAGGAGGAGGCTTTTGGATGAGTAAAAATGGTATTTGGAGGGAACGAGTCAGATGGAAGAGTTTGGAAAGGTTTGTTTTGGGGGATCAGTATAGTAAAAGAGGTTTCAGATGCTGCACGGAGGGGTAGAGTAGGTGAGAGTCTAGCAAGGGTTATTTTGGGGATCATAGCAGTGGTATGGGGTTTGGGATAAATGAGAGAGTGGATGTAGAGGATATATTGATAGATGTATAGGGTGAGAGATAGGGTGGTGCATTGGAAAGAATAGTAGAAAGAAGTTTGAGATGAGTCAGAAAGTTGGGCTAGAAGATATATTGAGAGAAGTATAGGCTGAGAAATAGGGTAGTGCACTGGAAATGCCAAATTAGAAGAAAGTGATAAATATATAGATCCATAAGTACATTGAAAGTATATAGATGCATAAAAGAGGTAAGTATATGTAGATTAAAGATATTGATAGAGGTACAGGATGAGAAGTAGGGTAGTGCACTGGATATGCTGTTTCAGGAGAAAAGTAACAGACACACAGATCCAAGTACATGAAGGTACATAGATGCACAATGGAAGCAAGTACATGTAGACCAAAGATGTTTTTTTTTCAACAACATAATTATTCTACATGTTTATACAAAGCAATACACAAAGATAGGTACATATCTATAGTGAAAATAAATGCTTATATACAGAGGAATATGCTGTAAATTTCTGTTTGTGTATGGTGCTTATGTGGGGAAGAGCCAATTCTTGAGTAGTTTTCTGAATATAAGGTGGTTGTCGGTGGATCTTATTTTGGGGGTAAAGAGTTCCTTAGTTTGGCTGCTTGAACAGAGAAGGATGTGCCGCCCATGTTTTTTTTCTTGTATCTTGGGATTTTGAGGCGAGATGCCCCTTTAGAGCGGAGGTTCCTTTGTTGAATGTGTTTGGTGATTTTATTCCTGATGAAAAGCGGTCCTGTTCCATGTATTGCTTTGTGGGTGATGCAAAGCAGATTGAATGTGGATCTTCTGGCAACCGGTGACCAATGCAGGGCTTTCAAGGCAGGTGAGATGTGGTCTCGCGGTTGGATATGCAAGAGTAGTCTGGCAGCCGAGGGCTGAATCCGTTGTAGTCTTTTCATGGTCGTTAAAGGTGATCTGTGGTAGAGGCTATTTCCGTAATCGAGTTTGGACAGAACAAGGGCGATGGTAGCTTGGAATTTGTGTGGAAATCCCAAATGAGGGAAAATTTGTCGCAGCATTTTTATAGTGACAAAGCCTGATCTTGCTTGTTTGTCCACTTGGGCATTCATCGATAGCTTGGAGTCCATGGTCATTCCAAGGTTTCTTACATCCTTTGATACTTTAGGCGGTGATCCCAGTTCATCAGGCCAGGCGGCAAGCGGGTCATTATGTTTCCAATCGCCACACGTGAGTATTTCCGTTTTGGAAGCATTCAATTAGAGATGGCTCCACGTCATCCACTGATCCACAGCTCTGAGACAACTGAAAATTGGGGATTTTCCAATGTCTTTGGAGCATTTGAGTTGAAGGAGTATTTGCGTGTCATCTGCATAGATGTGCCAGCGTAGTCATGTAGATGTTGCAGAGGGTTGGGCTGCGTAAGGAACCTGTCGGAACTCCACAAATTAGTTTTCCAGCTTCTGAGGAGTAAGGCCAGGGGTGCAGCTTCAGGCGGGGTGTTTGGGGTGTTACATCCCCCTAATAAATGTATTTTCTGTTAAATAGTTGGGTGCAGGTACTTTCGCTCGGGTGTGGTGAGGTGTCTGTCAGATTTCACCAATAAATTATCCATACACACAGACAAAAACACACACATTCTCTCTCCCTCTCTGCTTTAAAAGTCTTTAGAAAAGTTGGTTACTTTACAAAATATTGTGTTTCTCTCACTAAGTACCCCAACCAATCAGCATTCCTCTCTGTTTCCACTGCCCCTTTAGCCCCTCTCATGCGCCCTGTACATGTATAATGTATTTTAACATTATATGCCAGCGTGATTGTTGGAAAATCTGCAGCTCATTTAAGGAGGCATGTTGTTAGTTTGGGTTCGTTTCACTATTCACATAAATGCATGTTTAGGCCACAGGCTCGCTTCTCAGAGCAGCTGTTATTTTAAGATGACTCTGACTTTAGATGAATTCCAGATATGTTGCATCCCTTTGTAAGGTTCAATCTTTAAGCACCAGCTCGTGAAACATATACATCAATCATATGACATGTATTACATGATACTGCAGGTGCTGTTTCTTAACTAGAAGAGGTGCGCCCAGGGGCAATATTGTCTTAACACAAGGTCAGCTCAAAACTGGTGGCGCTTTGTAGGACAGGGTTGTGCCAAATACACGAGGCACCCCCTACCTTCATTACAGGAAGTGTCTACATGTAGGCGTGATGTTTGCTTTTATATAATGTATATGGTTCTTAGAGATAGAAGTGAAGTCCTAATAGGAGCCCTGTGTTTCTTTGCATGAGAGAACATTCATTTTCGGTGAAACATTTTCCTGGCGAGGGGTGTTCCTCACAGGGGGGTTTGGAAAGTCCCAGTTTACAGGATGGAAGGAGGCGGTTCTGGTAGATGAAACTTTCGGTTCATCCTAATTGTTCTAATACTGTTATTTTGATACTCACTTCTCAAAGACTTTATTGTCGCTTATGAAATAATCTGTCCAGCACTCGGTGTGTATTCTGCTCAGCTGAATGACCCACGGAAGCCATCCTTAGGTTGTTTATGATAGCTATGCCCAGGGGTCATGGCCATGAAAACTGACTCGCAGCGCGTCATGTGGCAATCTGGGCAGACTGGTTTTATCTATTATTCTCCACAACCAATTTGATATCTTTCATGCCGTCAACAAATTGGCGGTTACTGTATGTCTCATGAAAAAAAAGGCATGACCTACAGCAGTGCTTACTTATTCACGCTCAACATTTCTTTGTACCAAAATCCAATTGAAAGACTTGCCTGCCATCCAGTGGGCAAAGGGTGGAAGCACAGCGAATTAAATTTATATAGTCATATTTCATATACCATTGCTGAGAAGTTTCCAGATATGTGTGCCATTTTCATGGTTTCAATATGCTTATCAGTAGCACCACGTAGCTAAATGTGTAACGAATGACACATTAAGACTATGAAAAACAGTCAGTTTCATTATATAACAAGCATTGGCAAGGCCAAAAGGTCTCGCCTACGAGAGGTTTTGCCTTGGAAATGATTTGTAGCCACGCTGTACAGCAGAGAGTGCATGCTGTGCAGCATGGCTAAAAGTAACAATTATAAAAGCGCATTTGCGCTGGCCACAACATAGCGCTTTTAAGGGCATTAGCACTGGCAACATCATAGCGCTTTTTATAGGCATATTATCAAGAAACTGTGTAAAAATTATCGCTGCTTTAGAGGCAGAAAACTGCCGCTCAAGCGGCGATAATGAGCTTGATTATGATAATATGACCTTGAGAATTCCAATAGAAGCCCATGTTCACGCCAGAACCTGGGCTTCTATTGGAATTCTCACGAGCATATTATCAAGCCCATTATCGCCTCTTTCTGCCGCTAAAGCGACGATAATTTTAACACCATGCTTGATAATTATCGCTCAGCGCTCTTAGCGTGAGGATAATTATCGCCGGCCAACTCTGAATTTTATCGCGGAGTTAGCGTGCTATCAGCAACGCTTATCTCCAAAGCGATAAAATTTAGAGTGCAAGCTGCCAATTGTGAGATTATCGCTGGAAATAAAGCGATAATCCCACAAGGTTTGGCGATAGCTTGCTGATAGGGATAGACATACTTAGCCATGATATCCACCTTACATAGGATATCATGGCTAAGTCAGAAAAATACCAGACGTAAAAAAGCAGCGTTAACCGCGGTTAGCGCTGCTTTTTTTATCGCTAACAGGGTTAACAATATCCTTGATAATAGGAGAAATGTCGCTTAGCGACATTTCTCCTATTATTTTACTCTGGAACGCCCCCTTTGCATCTCATTAGAGATGCAAGGGGAAGGGTAGAGTAATAGGGTGCTAACATGCGAATTTGCGTGTTAGCACCCTGTTGCGGATAGGGCGCTAGTTTTATCTCTGCTTTTTTGGCTTTTAAAGCCAAAAAAGCAGAGATAAAGTCCTTGTTGATATGCCCCTTAGTTGGTAATTATTTTTAGCGCTGTATTCCCCCATCCTCATTCGCCTGTCATCTTCCCTCTACTCCCACGTCCTTCTCTCTCAGGGAAGTAGGTTGGGGGATGAGACGACAGGATGAGGGGGGAGTGTGTGGTAGAGAAGGACGCTGGTGTGCGGGAGGACAGACGACCGGTGGTGGGGCAAGCACACGGACTACAGATGGTTGGTGGGAGGGTCCGAGGCAAGCACTCTGACAATGGAGCATGAGCGGGAGGGGCTGGGGCAAGCACACGGACAACTAATGGTGAACGGGACGGTCTAGGGGAAGCACATGGACAACAAAGGATGTGTAAGAGGGGCTGGGGCAAGCACACCAACAACGAAGGCTGGGCAAGGGAAGCACGCGGACAAGAACCCAAACAACAGAGAGTTGGTGGGAGAAATTGGGGCAAGCAAACAGAACAGACAACGGTGTTTGAGTGGGGGGCTAGGACAGCACACCTGCACGGAGAGGAATGGGGAGGAACTCAGAGGCATGGAAGTACACGAGGGAGGCAACTGGAAAACATACACTCTCTTGTAGAGTGCTTAAACAAAATGAATAAAATATAGCACCTAAAAAAGCGAACAGAGGAAGGACTCAGTAATGTGTCTGTGCTCCAAGTGAGGGCCAAACACAAGAAGAGGAAGGACAGCCTATGGAAGTTGATGAAGAAGAAGCTAGCAAATGAGAGAGACAATTAAGCCAACCAATGGTAAGCAGTGGGTGGCCTCTAAGGCCAATAAGGTAACAAAAGGTCTCGCAAGATGCACTGTCTTATGCAAGACCTAGAAATGTATGTTCAAAACACACAGGGAAATATCTAATAATGTGACCAAAATATGGGTCATATAGAACATGGAATATGTGTTGTGCTAGACCACAGAGAAACCTATCAAAATATGAATGGGAAACATGTTATCAAGACAAGTGTCTTGGAACTGATAATCATTTGTGGCATCGTCGTATTGCACAGAAAATATGATTGCATGAAATTGAAATAGGCAATTACATGCATGGAAATGTTTGATCACATTGAACATATATGTCATGGATTCAACAGATAGAGAATAACAGATTAGTATAGGGTAACCATGGGCCAAATCAGCAACGGCCAGCGATAATTATCGCTGGCCGTGCTTAGCGATAATTTTCTTATCGCTTGCTATCTCTGCTTTTTATCGCCCTGGTAGCACGTTATCATCAACGTGCTGCTCCAGGGCGATAAAAATTCCAGAGATAGCGATGTTATCGCCGTTTTACAGGGAACATCGCTGGTTTTCCAGCGATGTTCCCTGCAAAAGGGCGATAACCTTGCTGATACGACCCTGTGGTCGTATCAGCATAATCCACCCCCAATGTTAGGGGTGGCTTAGTAAGGATTTTAGCAGACGTTAGTTTTTGGAGAAAACAGCAGTTTTCTCCAAAAACTAACGTCTGCTAAAATGCAAGGGCATCCTTGCTGATAGCGCAAAGACGCGTTATTGCTCTCCTGACATGTAGTGTATGTCAGGAACGCCCACTTTGCAGCTCATTAGAGATACAAAGGTAGGCGTAGTGTAAAAGGGTGCTAACATGCGAATACGCATGTTAGCACCCTCTTGCTGATAGGGCGTTGGTTTTATCTCCGCTTTTCTGGCTTTTAAAGCCAGAAAAGCAGAGATAAAGCCCCTTGATGATATGCCCCCATATTATCAAAACCAAAAGAACTGGACAGACAGCTGGCATAGACCCACTTAGCAGGACAATAGTTTAGCAGTCTCTGTGTCCGTAGACCAGATGACAGCGCATTCCAAAATAGAACTATAATAGCATTTTTCACAAACAGTGGGACACCCACTGACCAAACTGCAAATATTACACCAGAAAGTTGTGCTAATTACACAAGGAAAATGATAAGCAAGTCTGGTAAACCGTGTTAACTTTCCATTTGTCGGCACATAGGCCAGGTTGGGGTTGTGAACTTGTGTCATGGGACCCTACTGAGTTGGTGTTGTCGAGAGAGCAGCTCTGTGCAGCCTCCTTCCCTTCCTAAGTTTTCTACCAATAGCACAATTGGTCTATGGGTCACAAACTAAAACCTTTTAAAATGTTACAGTGCACATGCCACGCTACCATGCTGTGTGACATGACACAATAAAGTCTGCTGTTACCACTTCTCTGCAAGGGTTATGCAGCAGAGAGACCAGATCTGCTTATTTTTGTGTAGTATCACAACACAAAGGATTTTGGAGCTGTGAGCATGACAGGGCAACCTTTTCATTGTGTTGCTCATTCTCACCACTCGCCGCTCTCCTCTGACTCAGATTTAGACTACGCGTGATATTTTCAGACCTGCCAACACACTCAGTCCCACCCTGAGTCTCACAGTGTCATCTCTGCTCACACGGTCTCCCAGTGAGGATCCAATATTGCACGGTGGGAGATGACATGAGCTGGAAACACTTGTATAGTGTGGGTTTCCAGCTATTGTTTGGAGATTGAGGACTGCTGATGTCCATGGGGGGGGGTTTTCCAAATTTTCCTGGCCAGTAGCAGCCCTTCAGAAGCATTTCTTAAGGGGTGGGGTCGGGTCAGTTCTGACATAAGGCCCCACCCACTCTCCATGAACCCACCCACTCATGCTTCATAAAAATGATAGGCTTAAGCCACGCCCCTCCATTGACCTCACACCTTTAGACCCCCACCTCCTCTAATCTAGTCAAATATATCTGAAAGTTGGCAGGAATGAATTATGCATCCTTCATAGCACACTGTGAGTGGCTGTTTTGATGGTGTTCACTAAATGTTTAACTTTTTTTGTTTTCCAGAGGCAAACTTCCCAAAGTGGGAGTTTGTTTCTGAAAAACAAAAAAATGAATGACCCCTACAGTCTGCGAGAGTATTATATCAAAAACAATGTAAGGAGTGCTTGTTGGGTCATTCAGCTGATTAAATAACACACACAGTGCTAGACAGAATATTTCATGTATGACAATAATGGCTCTTCCTGGCGGTGGCAGACAGAAGAAAAGACATCACACTGTATACTCTAAATAGAGTGGGCTGAGTGAGATTTCTGTCAATGGAGTCACTGATGGAAATCTTACAGTCAACCAACCTCTAAATGAGGCTGATGGGCCTAGAGTTTGACAGACCGGGTACTCCTCCGCATTTGCCAGAGAGTACCCTGTGCGCCAAACTCTAAATCAACCCCTCCCCCCCCAACCTACTCCAGGACACACAGCATCTTGGACCTCTGAGCATGTCACTGAAGTCTTCTGCAGCACTCCCATTACCAGGGCTGAGTGCTTTGAGCTCTGTAGCACCTGCTAGCATAGGTCTAAACAAACCTAAGGAAGGCAGACCGCACTTATTGTTTTTGCAGGTTTTGCTGCATGGATCTCAAACGCATTATTTGTTGCTGGAGTTGGGGGAGGATGAACCAGTAGAGAGAAGCAGGTCACAGCGAAACAACAATCAGCACACAGCCTGAGCTCGCGCCGCCCACCCCTCAAGGACGGTATGCTCCTGACATACATGTTAAAACTCAGTTGTACATCCATTTTTGCCACAAACATATGTAATATAATTTGAGACAATAAATACATTGTACTGTCTACTATGTGTCAAGAGGGCAGGCAGTTGCCAAAC
Organism: Triturus cristatus; assembly: GCF_964204655.1. Taxonomy (NCBI): domain Eukaryota; kingdom Metazoa; phylum Chordata; class Amphibia; order Caudata; family Salamandridae; genus Triturus; species Triturus cristatus. Next base: position 1,533,631,926 of record NC_140591.1, read on the forward strand.
AATGCTATATTTCAAACGAGTAATTTAGTAGTTATTATTATGTAGTTAATCAACATGAGCTAGTTAAGGCTGGAGCTTAGATCTGAGCTCTCATGTTGAATGCACTGTTCAATTTTAATAAAACAGTTGAAATACTATTCAAATCTTGGCTAAATCTACTAAATAAAGTATACTGCTAGGAAGAATTGGGCGTGCTGAACGAGGGGGAGATTGCTGAGCAGTTCAAAGACACTAAGGGTGTACAATAATGGAAACCTCCATATGATGTCCTGATTATATATTATATTTTTATTAGGTTTGTTGCTAGCCACGACCTTTTGATTTCACTAAAATTATGTGCATATTATACTGATGAGGGTGTTTCAGCCAGGTCTCTTCATTGGTCTGTTATTGTGTCATTCACATTGGTCTTCCTCCCAATACAGCAGACAACACAGTGCAGTGGGTCAGCCCACTTCCGGCAGTGACCAACTACACTGCGAATGACAGCATTCTGCAATTTTACAAGGAGCACATCCACACACAAAGTAGTTTGCTTATGTGTCAGGGACTACTATGGCCATGTGTGCTTTATGAGACGAAACAATATTGTTGCTTTTAGTCAAAGGTTTCTTTATTTTTTAGATTGACGAGGGCCTGGCAGCTTCCCAAAAAATAGGTTTTCAATAAACTAGAGCACAATAAAAGAAACATTGAAAAAGCCGAAAAGCTGGCACCCAATGCCAAGTCTATTAGCTTTGCCAATGCTTGTTCTATTTTTGACTATATTAGTTACATCAAAAATTCATTAGGGCGCTGAGAGAAATGACAATACCTATATGGCTGTTTTGGCCAGGCAGGAAGGGATCCAGCAGATATAGTCCCTCGTTTTAAGGGCGGTGGGAATCCAAGTTCAGGAGTTTGTGGCACGGATGTAGATTCTCAAATATGTAAAAATTTCCACCGCAAAAATTTTAATAGGTAAATCTTGACAAAATTTATACGGGAAAAAACTCTACATTTTGAGAACTGGCACTAAGCATGTACAAACATTTGCAGTATTGCAGTGTTATCGTCCACTCTGAGGCACTAAACCTGGAATGACACTGCAGTCCTGCACCAATAAATAAAGTGTGGAGAAGGCCAGGTTTGTTTAATAGCACATGAAGCAGGGCAGGAAATGTAATTGAGCAGAGAAGACCTAAAGCTTTTTATTGTGAAAGGTAACAAATATGCATCTAAAAATACGAATATAGTTCTCGCTCCTGAATTATGTTGATTCACCAAAATGCCAGCGGTAGCAGAAATTGCACCACTTGACCTGTAACATCACAGCGATGACCTCTCATCTCGCCCTTACGCCTGCAGGGGCCACGATCGGGGGTTGCGAGGCGGAAGCAGGGCTGAGAGATGTAAAAAAACAATAATAACTTATCTTATCGCCGCCGCGTCTCCTCCCCGACAGGACTCCATCGGCACCGAAAAGGAACCAGGAAGCACCCAGGCTACCTTGACTAATCACAATGCTGCAATGCAGCGTTGTGATTGGTAATCACCTACGCTCCACTGACCAATCACAACCCTACAATGCAGCGTTGTGATTGGTAATCACCTACGCTCCTCTGACCAATCACAACCCTACAATGCAGCGTTGTGATTGGTAATCACCTACGCTCCACTGACCAATCACAACCATGCAATGCAGCGTTGCGATTGGTCTGAGCGCCATGGTCCATGCAATGCAGCGTTGCGATTGGTCTGAGCGCCATGGTCCGGCGCTCAGACGGGGGCTGGGGGCCCGGGCATGTTCTCCTCACAGGCAGTAATGTAAGCCCACATAGAGAACATGCAAAGTGCTCATGACTCCTCCCCTGCCCTGCTCTGAGAGCAGAGCAGCCCAGCGTGCCCGCCCGCAAAGCAGCAAGGAAACATGAATTTATAATAACTTTGTTATTATCATTTAATGTGTTCTTTATTTACACTGCTAAAAGCAGTGGGACGACGCTCCTGCGCCTTAGCGGTGGAGCCGCCACTGCCTGGTACTGACTTCACGATTATAAGTTCAGAAGGAGGAGGGACAGTGCCAGGGACACCTACGGGCAAGCCAGGACGCAGCTGGCCATCAAGTCTTTGAAAACAACATGTATGGTCCTGGAACCAGAGATCCCATTTGGAAAATATTTTCTGTTAGTGATGCACTAATGGAAAGACGTTTGTCATTAGAACCTCTCTGTGGCTACGCTTTGATCCAAGAAAGGCTTGAGTGCATCACAAAAGTATGTCTCTACGAGAGAAGGGCTGGTGCTCAATACCTTAGAACCAATCGGTCCTTTCATTAGTTGAATGTCTTTTGCCGACGTGTTTCATTCGCTTTCTCAGGTGAAATTGTGTTTAAAATAGAGAACATCTATTTGCTTTAGGCACACTTGTAATATATTGCTGTGCACAGTATTATTGAACACTACGGCCCTGATTTTGATTAGAAGAGATCTAGGTGCCATTTGTCGCACCCAATAAAATCCAGTGCTGTGGGGTTCGGAATGTAGTAGATGCGATAAATATCAGCAATTCTGAAATGTTGAGGAATAACGTGGGTTTTGGTGCTTAAGACACCAAATTCCAGTTGAACTGTAACTACTGTATTGGTTTCTCCTGTTAAAGTCTGGCTAGTTTGACCTATCAAATTTTAATGAAGGGGGAGGTTTTTAACACATCCGGGGCCATATTACACGATGTGCCCTGGGGCGCAACGGGCATTTGCGCATGCTTTGCGCACCCCAGGGCACTTTGGTATTATAGAAGGGGCTGCAGACGCTTGTGTGTGCCCTACTGTACTACTGAAAGTGCTGGCACACATACAGTGCCAGCGCTTCCTCAAGAGGGGTTCCCTCATTTGCATGGGGGAGTGCCCCATGCAAATTAGGGAGTCCCTTTGCCTCTATGCCCTATTACAGACACAGATGCAGAGGCAAAGAAGCTGTCAGGGGGTGCACTGTCAATGTGCCCATTGAGAGCTGCCCTCTTGAGTTGGGGGAGTGGGTCCAATGAACCCACAGGACATCCCCTTGCAGGCGGGTGCAGTCACTCATTGCACCCGCCTGCAAGGGGATCTCCACTTTTAAAAGTGCAGGCGGGTTGTCGTCTGCACTGTGAAACAAGGAGCGGCTGCTTTAAAGCTGCTCCGTATTTCACCTGAACGTGCTGTCCTGTTTGCAGCACATGTTCGCGACTGCCCTGGGGGCAAGGTAGTCTATGTAATAGGGTGCACTTTCTCTGTCTGCGCCTGGTGCACCTGTTTTAAGGTGCGCCAGGGCGCAAACAGGGAAAGTGCGTCCTATACATAATAGGGCCCCTGGTAGTTATAGGGTACGGTAAATACAAAACATGGTGGAATCATGGACAGAGGAATAGAAATGATACTTGTAGCTAAAGCAGGAGCATAGCTTCGGGGGGTGTTTGGTGGATGACACCCCCAAATAAACGCATTTTTAGCTTGGCAGTTGGATTTGGGGACCCTGAGTCGGGCTTGCTAGCTTTACGTCGGTTTTTCTTGTTTTGAGAATGTAAGACAAAACAGTGGCCTATTATGCAAATAGGAGAACGAGAGACAGCTCTAAATTTCGAAATGTGAAACCAGATAACCTGGAATCAATACTGGATTCCCTGCTTCATCAAATTGTGTGATCCTAGGCAAATTTTCTTTTGCAGAGCCTCCTTTTTCTTTATTATAATTGATATGAGCATAGTTTTAAATACTTCAGTTCACTATGTGCATTGTACAAGCACCTTTTATGTTTGATTTAATAGTCTGTAATGTTGCTCCATCTATAATAATCTAGGCCACATTAAGCGTTTACATGACTACTGACTTGATTCTTAGTTCACTAACAGCATTGTCGTTGGGGGGCGAGCCATGAATGTTTTTAAAAACAACTTTTAATAAACGTCTTTATATCCATGTTTAAGAAATACACTTTTTTTAACCTTGAAGGGATTGCAGCCTATTTTTACTTTACCTTTGTTGCACAATATACATAACTAATGTTTTCATGGCTCAGCGTGTGCAAAAAACTCTTGCAGCCAAGCCAGACCAATGGCTTAGCTCGGCCCCCCTATTGATCTGCCTCCATGCCCTCCTCTATTTGTGAATCCGGCTTTGATGGGGCTGTTGATCACTTGAAACAATCATTTCTAAGAGGCAAGACCTAGAAACATGGAGGCCTGCCACATGCACCTATTTGACAACTCTACCATCAAGGTTTCTTGTAGCAGAGACAAAGAAGAGTGTGTGCAGTGAAAATATATTTAAAATAAGTGATCCTAAGGCAGGGACTCTTGGCCATTATATTGAACATGGCCAAAGTTATGAGTTCCCATGGAGTACTACCAGGCTGAGGTGGGGCACAGCTTCAGCGGGGCTAGGGGTATGGGGGGATTCAGGGTGTGACACCCTTCAAATGCATACCTGGTTTGGTTTTAGAATCTGGGGCCCTGAGTTGAGTCTGCTATATCTGTGTAGGTTTTTCTTATTTTTCTAATTTCAATAAGAGGTCTTAACTGACTGGTTTTCCACATAGTAAGCCTGCGCCTACAGAAGTATTTCTTGAATGGGTGCAAATTTAATACTTTTTTGAATTCACAAACATTGGCATTAGTAGGCATGGAAAGCTACGCCAATCTCAGGTTTCCAGGCAGATTACAGGCAATCAGACACCTTAAAAGGTCAGGGTAGCATTCTAACTCATCATTGTTCACCCACTGTGCCATTCTGGATGGAGGCCTGCCTAATGCAATCAGTACTGACCCATCTCAAACCTTGGTCACCTAACCCCTCCATCCTGCACCTCATAGCTTTTTTGGGGGAGAAATTTGAGATTCACCCCCCCCCCAAATCTCATGGACTAAACTACGCCCCTGAGCTAAAGTAATCATCTGTGCTGAGAGATAGTAAATTAATGAAGGTCCTGATTTGTTTTGAATTATTACAACACCAAATTTTTTCTTTAAGAGACACGCCCTGTTTAAAACTGTACAACTGAATCGCATGTACATCAAGAAGGAAGTGCCTATCATTGAGTGCCTCCGTCACAGCGGACAAACACTTTTACACTTTTTATTCTTTTGTAAATACTATATGAAATATATGCATAAAGGCTGTTTATCCCATATTTTAAAAAACTGTCTACTATTAATTTATTTGAAGCTCTTAATTGCATACTTAAAATGGACAATGCTGAACTGATCCTGCGTACTGGCACCTTTCTGAGAGTAGCTACGGGTGCTCAGAAAACGATGTGAGACCTATGAAGTTAATCGTATTTTGCTATTCATTATATGCGCCTTACCTATGTTCATTGTATTTTGCTACCTTATGAACTTTGACATTGCTATTAATGTGTTTTTATCTGTATATGTTTACTTTTATGGATACGTTGTTATCCGAATAAAGTCTTTGGAAATGAAATGAAATGAGTGCCACCATCAGATGCCTCCTCTCTGGACAGCTCCACTCCGAGCAGACAAGATGCTGCCGTGTGACCTTACCATTGGCCATCCTCTGGAGGTCCTTGAAGATTCGGAGGTGATGCGCCAGATCCGTTGCTAGAATTATCTCCCGCATCAGATCAAGCATTCTTTGGTAATCCTGGGGGAGTAAGTAGACACAGGGAAATATTTACACTCACAAAATTTATTCGAAAACTTAAATCTTGCATTCGCAAACTCAGGATTCATAGATCCAACAACAAGGTAATAGTTTACTACATTTAAGGGAAATGGGCCTAATAGCACATGTGTATTTATCAACAATGAGAATAATCATGTGTATAAAATATATCCCAGAAATGCTCTTACATTACAAGACACCTTTGATTCAGAAAGGCTTTCTGAAGTGTTCATGAAGAAAGCGTATGTACCCTGTTCTGTGTACAAAATACATTTTTGGATGACTATTAAGAAATTACCTCTGTTTTTAAATGCATGTGAGTTTGTCTGTAAGTATTTATTGTTTGGTGTGACCCTAGCTAAAAGGCATGAAGAGCTGTACATGGTCAATGGCACAGATACAGGCAACAAGTGACGAGAGGGGTAACTGGGTTTTGACAGTGCACTTGGACTGTTGCTTCATCTTGATGTAGTGTTCTTTGAAGGGAGGTGTCTTCAAATCTTTCCTATATTGGAGCAGGGTTGGGTCAGTCCTGGTAGAAACGGGATGTTAGTGCACAAGTGGAGACGGCCTGTTACCTTGCTTTTTCTGTTCTGAACTTCTTCAACTCCAGTGTGATGTTGCCCTGACTGTGGGTTTGACATAATCCACTGGCGGTGGTGAACTTTTCAGGCAGCTGGTAGGGCCAGGGAGATTTGGTGAGGGTGGTTAAGATATATGCATGGAGGTCAGGTTTTCTGATGGCCTTGACCTTTTTTGAACTCTAGATTCATGTAGTAAAAGGAAATAGCCACTTGAAGAGCATGAAGGGAAGAGAATCACACATAGAAGGACAACAAGAGGCAACCCCAGGATAAAAGGTGGCATTTCAGGCGGGACAACCTCCAGACAAACTTTTATATGCCTGGAAGGAGAGAAGGGTAGTGGAGAACCCTGCTAGCAGCAGATTGGTGGAAAACTCCTGCTTTTTGTCTCTCTCTCCCAGATGAGAAACAGGTCCCAGTAGGGGGAAGGTTTAGAAGAGGGGGAGAGAGACCCTGATAGATAGATAGACAGACAGACAGACAGACAGACAGACAGACAGACAGACAGACAGACAGACAGACAGACAGACAGACAGACAGACAGATAGATAGATAGATAGATAGATAGATAGATAGATAGATAGATAGATAGATAGATAGATAGATAGATAGATAGATAGATAGATTGGTAGATAGATTGGTAGATAAGATTGGTAGATAGATAGATAGACAGACGGACAGACAGACAGACAGACAGACAGACAGACAGACAGACAGACAGACAGACAGACAGACAGACAGACAGACAGACAGACAGACAGACAGACAGACAGATAGATAGATAGACAGATAGATAGACAGATAGATAGATAGATAGATAGATAGATAGATAGACAGATAGATAGATAGATAGACTGGTAGATAGATAGATAGATAGACTGGTAGATAGATAGATTGGTAGATAGATAGACAGACAGACAGACAGACAGATAGACAGACAGACAGACAGACAGACAGACAGACAGACAGACAGACAGACAGACAGACAGACAGACAGACAGATAGATAGATAGATAGATAGATAGATAGATAGATAGATAGATAGATAGATAGATAGATAGATAGATAGATAGATAGATAGATAGATAGATAGATAGATAGATAGATAGATAGATAGATAGATTGGTAGATAGATTGGTAGATAGATAGACAGATAGACAGATAGACAGACAGACAGGCAGACAGGCAGACAGACAGATAGACAGACAGACAGACAGACAGGCAGACAGACAGATAGACAGATAGATTAAGGCTAAGCCTTTGAAGGATATGGAGTAATATCATCATCATCTTAATTAGCTTTATTGACAGATATGTCATCAAAGCAGAAATACAAAGAATAATCTCATGACCCATATGTAACAAAAAATTGTTTAAAAACTTTCCGTTAAAACTATAAAATCCAATAAAACAATTAAAATCATCAGACTTTAAAATGTCTAAAAATACTAAATACATTTGCGATTCCTTGGGGTGCTTACTGCGCATTTACAGACAAATTCATTAATCATGTCATGCCCTTACCATACAATCTCTTAACGTTAATAAATGGGAGATGGGTCTGAAATTCATATGGAAGACTAAAAAACCTGAAGCAATTACAGATCTTTACCCTGCAGAAATTGCCTGAGAACTAATAGTCCATCCCCATCCAGATAGATAGATAGATAGACAGACAGATAGATTAAGGCTACGCCTTTGAAGGATATGGAGTAATATCCCTCGGAATGGAAGAACCAGGAAAAACATCGAAGGACAAGTAGACTGCATCCCCACTCTTAAGACGACTCTGAAGTGGGAAGTGTCACTTTTTTCTATGCACAATAAAAAATATCATACTACTAAAGTGTTATCACTAACACAGCTCTAATATCACTCAGGTTTACCAGTGGGCGTAGATATAGATGACTGCTTGGTAGATGGTAGAAGTTCCATTAGTGAAACGAAAACCCATCAGAGGGTCAGTGATACCGAAGTGAAATCTTCCACACAAATCCTAAAGAACTGCAATAATTTTTTTTAATTATAAGGAAAGTGCATGTGAAATGAATTTGGCCTGATTGAGTTAGCTAGGAGACCACTGGCATGACTTGCACACATGTTACATAGCAGCCAAGAAATATATTTCGACTCACCTTCCTTGAGAACTGATCAAAGATGTTGCAGCCTTGGGAGTTCAAGATGGCGATGGCCTGTGCAAAGTGGTGTCTCTGTCGAGAAACCGCAAACAGTCAACCGAAGAGGACATTTTCGTGTCAATAAGAAGCTGCATTGCAGAACAAATTTACAAATACGAGTGTTACATGTCACCTGTCACCTCCCAAATCCCCCATTTTGATCGTGTACGTCAAGTGTTTTCATCATTGATCTATGAGGGCTAGAACTATTCAGGTTTCAAGCTAACCACTGACTATGCAAATGATTCTCTTTCAGATTTATTGCACTACATTTATTTGATGTGAATTTCCAAAATATTTGCATAAATCTGAGCTTTTTATACACAGTTCACAATAACAATCTAACTTTGTTTGCAGCACTATTGAGTGGACACCTTTCCAATACCATCATCATTGCCTGCTGCTTACTGGTTACTCACTCAGTTAATATCCACTAAAAAGTGCATGAGTATCTTTGAGCTCCCCAAGCAGTGCATGAAACCCACAGGGGAAAAAGGGGATATTCTCTTCATCCTTGCATCTCTTTCACATTATTTTAACACGTAGGCCAAGGAGGAGTCTCCTAGCTTACATTGAAACAGCCAACAATAATTTACTGGGGTGACCTTATATTCCTCAGAATCTGGGTTTATGATACAGTACATACAGCAATGATTGGCCCCATCTAACAGTGGTTGAAGGCAACTGATTGTGCTGTTAACTCCACCTTCTCTGCGGTAGAAGTGCTACATCGACCCCAATGGTGGATGGAAAATCAAGTATCAAAGCTGTAAACCAGACCCCTAGTCTGTCATGGGTGCTTATCTATTCACTCACAATCATCTGCATTGCCAACTTGACTTGTCTATTTTAGTACAATGTGAAGAGGTGGCGATGTGAGCGGTGGGATGGATTAGAAGCGAAGAGCCACTGAAGCCATAAAGCAGCAACATCTGCCTCTGATTGCATTACTCTCCATTACAGTCCTAAAGCACCATCTTCCAATAGCTAAACCCAGTTTCAACAATGCAGTTTATGCGTTTGGGCGAGGACTCCATCTTGGAAGCCATCTGCAGTGCCTTTAAATAAGGCTGACGTAAGAGGTCAGCGGTATCTTTGTAAAGTATTGTGCAAAATACAACTCGAATAGCAATCAAAATGTATTCCTTTTTGGAATATTCCATTCAGTTTTACCTTCTTTACGTCCAGAGGGAAACCCCTGTAGAATCAGCATGCAATAGCAGTACTTCTATTAGCAAATAAGAATTTACACTCTCAAAAAATCGCTCAGTAACCGCGTGAATGAGTACCAGGGCATACATTGTGAAAACAACCATTTCTTCAACGCAGATTCCATTACACCCTGACTTTCATTTTGGTAGTGATAGGGAAATATAAGTCACTTACAAGGACTTGACATCATGGCTAGTCTCTGGATTGGCACCTGGGCAAAAAATGATGGACTGGAATGCAGCCCTAGCAAAAACCATTGACTGAGAATAATTCGAGCATTCCACCCGTCACGTCTTTGTTTTTGTACGTGAGATGCCCTAAGTGTGACTAGTATGCACATTCTTGGGCCCCATTTTCACTGTACCTAGGACACATGCTACTCCTCACTGAGGAGGTCCAATACGGCTCAAACAGGTCTGGGTTGCTTGTGTTCCTGTTCAGAGGGAACCTGACCTTGCAATTGGTCTGCACTGTTCTTGTTGTTGCAGGATTAGGATTAAGTCTCTTTTGCATATGGCTGGCCTCTGTCCGGAGTGACATAGTGGGCCAATAATGTAAGCATTCTACGCATCACCTTTTTGCTTTTATAGGTCCCACAAAGGATGGTCTGGCCGAGGTACGTCTAAGCAGTTCAGGAGCTCATGCCATTCAGAGCTCGGAACGCGTAAGGTGTAGTTTAGCATTGATTGTGGCAGTTCAACGTTCTAGACACTGAAGTCAGAAAGTTATTGAGTAAAAATAAAAAACAGCATCAATGACCACATCAGAACACCTGAAAGGGCTTTGCACAAGAGGCCTTCCAGAAATGACAATATATAATGTGTATGGGAGGGTTTGAGAATGGCTCCTCCTTGGGCCTCTCAGCTTTCTGAGATGCCAGAGGAGGTCGAGCAGGGTTGTCTGTGTAACCTTTACACACTAGAAGTGATTAAGGACATCTTATCCTCTTTTGACAGGAAGAGTCAGATGCAACAGATACAGGGGTATAGTTCCCTTCCCTCAAGCTTCTTGAAATATAGGTGGTCTTTATGGAGCCGCTTAATGTGCCTCAAACTTACTCATGGACTCTCCATTGAGGGATATTGGGAGTTAGGTTGTGGGTTTTTCATGTTTGAGAAGGAGCCGCTGAGCTAAACCCGACCTTAGGTTGTGGGTTTAACCCCTAAATAGTATCCTTAGATAGGTCCTCTCTAAAATAGCATAATAACATGAGGTGTGGGCTTCCTCCAAACGCTGCCTATCACATACATTTTGGATTCACAGTCACATGGTGTCCTCAGGGATACATGTGATGCACAATAATGCCTCTTGCTGTGCATGTCCAGCATGGTCCATGTGCATTGTATTCAGTGACTGACTTGGACGGATGTAGGTATGGCTAACTTTAATTTTTGAATTCGGATCCTTTTACCGCTTTTTTCTACTAACAGCTTTACCTGTCTGTCCGACATTTAATGACTAATTCCTATAAATGGACATACAGTGGGTTTCATAGGAATATTTCCCTCTTACCACACGGTCTCGGTGGTTTGGTGTATCATTTCACCTCCAAAGGAGTGATTCCATTGCAGTGCATGAGGAACTATTTTACTTCTCAAAAGTACAATGAGGTTTCACATGCTCTGCCACATTCAAGCCTTCATTTCACCCACAGATTCTAAACACAATTCATTTTCTTTTTTCATTTCAGCACATGAATCAAAGTGATTTTATAATGTAATGGACAGACTTGAGGCGAGCTTGACCCTAACACAGCCTCGTAATTGGTTTTCTTTCCTCCTTCGGGAAGAATGGAGCCATTCTGAAGTCTTGGGAGATTTCCCGCTTTTTTCTTTTTAAGCTCCTGATGACTTTTCTTCACTGCCGCTGGACGAGTAAATGTTTCTTTTATCTTCCAGTGAGATGAAAGTAATCTAACACCATATTATCAGTCCCACCACTCTGTATTAGGGATTTTGTACGTTTTTCTCATTGATATATATGATTGAGTTTTGCATGTATTTCGCAATATCATAATGCAAGAAAAAACACACACTACATTAGGCCACTAAAGAAAATTATGTCACCTATGTTTGCTACATTGCGTGTCTGCAGGCCAGTGTGCTTCCCACCAACATTAGCACAGCACAGTATCTCACTGAAGTGGAATGAACAAAAACAGGCTTATGCAACCTTGCCTTACCACATGGCCATACAGGTGTTTTGTGAGTCATGCAATGTGAAATTAGGGCCACAGGTAGAAGCATGTGTGTTGACGGTAGCTTTCCAATGTTGGATAGTATTTTTATGTGAAAAGACATGCACCCTTACCTCCATCACAGATCCCTCAGAGCTGTACAATGCTGCCAATACTGATTTCTGAAAGATTAAAATAACTTTTTGTAAAGTTTGTTGAACAAAAATGACTCTGATGTCAACAAATCTTGTTTCAGCAATCCATGAGGTATGTTTGAACACTACTTCAGTGTACCCCTTTCCATGCATGGCTGTACCTCATTGTTGAAGTGTTTGACTGTACAATAAGCCACCACTAATGTCTTCCTTCCCCATCTATGGCCTGGTGCTTAAGATGTGTCTGCGAGCCCCACTCATTTGAGTTATCTTCTGTTATTGTGTTGTCCGTTTATAACCTCCAGTCTAGAATTGTGTGGGTTTGGGTAAATGCAGAGGCCAGGATCCCACAGATGGGAAAATAACTCATTATGGCTTTCAAATGGACTGCACGTATAACATACAAAATATGCCTCTTTATGGGCACCGGAACACAATTTAGTTTAAATTGAGTCTGCAGAAAAGATCTTACCTTGCTGAACCAGGGAAATTAATTGGGTGATATCCTTTTACATTATGTGTTGCCATGGTCAGATGGCATAGATTCCTGGATGACGCACTGCCCTACATGATGTCCTGATGAATTCATAATAACCGTACAAGGTAAAGTAGACATAATTGAACCTTAGGGCTTACAACCCATTCCATATTTTCAGTAGATGTATGGAAAGTGATTTATACATGTACAGATGAAAGAAGAAGAACCAAAACTGAAGACTTAGACATCCCTGCCATATTGGAGGGGATCCCTAACTAGGATGGGCGGTCCTCTGCCAGGAGGGTGGAGGGCATAGCCTCTGGTGACCTAGCGGCTGACGGGCTACCCACCAGGGCCTAAATGGCTCAGCATGTGTTGTTTAATATTATCCAGTCTATAAGTTGGGATGAAAATTCTCATTTATCTTCACTACCGCAGAACTCTGCCCACAATGCAGAACTGTAAATTCCGCTTCCTGCTTGTTAGCCTGTTATCATGTAATGAGTATCTTCAATCTACTGATGGAAACCTGGTGATAAACAGAGTGGAGAAATCTTCAGGTGTTTTTCTTACCGATGCTACTTGGAAAGAGTTATTTGTTCCTCGATGGTCTAGGTCGTGGCACATACAGGAGACAAACAAGGCAAAAATTTCTATATCCCTGAAAGGAAATAAAACAAATCGGACAACACCTTAGATATGGCAGTCGGACATCTGCAGTAACACGGCATCAACACTAGTTGCAAGACAAGAAAGAATAAAGGCATAATGCTCTGATTAAGAACCACATGATTACACAGTTTGCATGGCCAATAGTTGGCACCTGAATGTTTCATTTCTTTTTCATAATCAATTACTTTCAAATGATTGTATTTGACTCTTCTAACCAAAGGATCTGTACAGAGGAGCTGAGTAGGACTGGCCACCTGATTGAGGGAAAAACCCTGATGGGCTGAGGATAAGCATCTGCTTTTAGATGTGGATTGTGTCATCAGGAGTTTACCCTGGTAAACAGCCCTGAGGAACACACACTACCTTCTTCTAGCCAGATATATTATTTGCTTTCTCAATTCCTCCTAGAGATGATCAAACTCATTTGCTGTGCACGCTTTGTACAATAAGGGACTGGTTTGTATAATTTTTCCAGGATTGCTTTCAGCTTCTAGTCCTTCACTGAAGAGGAGACAACACCAAATGAGTCTATCATTAGTACAAAGTAACATATCACTCTCTTATAAATGTTCATCTTACAGATGAGGAATGTCCTCAGTTGGTTCGCAACAATAGCCAACATAAATAGGGAGGTGAAGGGGGTGCTTTCTGACTGTCGTAAGGAGTGCTCGCTTATATCCTAGACAGACAGTAGATTTGTGGTTGGAGCTGAATTGTCCCTTAGAGAGTGTGCTCTGCTGATGACTTGTTTTAAGTGTTCCTGAAGGTGCTTCTACTTTTAGCATAAGCAAAATGAACACATGATGGACAAATTGTTCTTTTTGCATATCCTTTTGTCATAGCATGGCACATGCATCTGCACACATAGCAGTCATGGGTTGCTACTAGACCACTTTTATCCTCAAAGATCCTTGGCATGACATTGAGACATCATGTAAATGTACCCCAAACCCAGGCTTCTGTTGCTTGAGGTCCACCTTCTTCTTCTAATAAAATCTATATATACCACCTTTGTATGCTGACTCTAAGGCTATCTATGAGTATCTAACCTCAGCCTTATGTTTTCTGACTGTCGTAAGGAGTGCTTATATCCTAGACAGACCGTAGATTTGTGGTTGGAGCTGAATTGGAATTGTGGTTGGCCACTCCAGCTGACAGACAAGGGAAAGACCTTATGTAGCTTAAAGAGGCAGTAAGAAATTTATTTACATTTGTGAGAATAAGATGGCCTACAGGCCTGCCAGGTCCATGTGTAAATCTAAGTTAAATTAATCTACACGAAGAAAGTATAAGTGATTGATCTAGTGCCCATCCTCTGCAATCCTGATTGCTCTAGTGGCCATCCCCTGCCTTTACCTTTTACATATCTTAATGTATTTACAACCAGACAAGCTACCCTCTATTTTACAGATATTGTATACTTACCTCTACTTTCAGGTAGTTTCACAGATTAGTGTTTGTCTCACATGCCCATTTAAAAAAGTTCTAAAGCAAATAATGGGCTCCTAGCAGAACTTTTCATATTTACAAAATGTGGGTAAAGTTCCCCTTTACATGACCTTCTAAGTCCTAACATCAACTTCCTTTTAGCTTTATCATATGTAAAATACTTTTGAGATTTTTCTGTTAAAACATTTTTCAAAACTATGGGACAGTTTACAAACATTGTGCGATGTGTTTGCAAACCAGCACAAAATATATTTTTGTTATTTACTTTTCTGCACAAAACTTGTTTTTTTTTTCGCGGGAAAAGTGCCTAAAACAAAGCAGTGCAAATCACTACATTGCGTTACTTTACTTCAGGGGGGCGTTACATGGGGGATGCCCAAGGGGCGTTCCCATGCACCCACTCATGCTTTTTGATGCAAAACCCTATCTACCAAAAATCTTAGACGGGGCTTGCATCAAATATTAATGCCACTTGAAAGCATGTGTTAAAAGGATAAATGTTTTAATTTTTCCTTTCTTTTCTGACTTTGCCTATGTGCTGCACTGTGCAGTACGCATACAAAGTAGGAAAAGTTCTAAACGTTGTCTAGGTATAGTATTTTGTACTGGAAGCATTCCAGTACAAAACTTTTGCTAGACTCACACCCTTCACTATGGCTCAAAGGTGTGCATGCGGTGCATGGCAGCAAAATAAGGCACCAGGCTTAGAGAGAGGGAAGGAGAGAGCCATATCATGTAGATATGGCACTTGCCTGCTCTCTTCTTCTCATGCAATGCAGCGCAGCACAGCATTTTTGGCTGCTGAGTTGCGTGAGAATTTAGCAAATCTGGCCCTATATATTTTAATAGAAAATAGTTATACAAATCAAAACATTAGAACTATCACACTAGTCATATCCTAAAACCAATAGGCCCTGATTTAGAGTTTGGCAGCCAGTATACTGCTTATGCAAACTACATTACAACTATGACAGTGTACCCTCTCCACCAAACTGTCGGCCTCCCTCATTATGAGATGGTGACAACAGAGCCTACTTTTGCGAAGTCGCAGACAAAATCCTCTGATGGCTCGACACAATATATGCCATCAGAGGTTAGCCATCTGACCACCCGCCCTATTTAGAGTTGGCAGTGGGACAGCTTGTTTTTGTGGTCTCTCACCCCAAGGTAAAATCTGGTGGTAATGGACACTAAAAAGAAAATAAACACACCATGGGTCAAATCTCTCATGGTGTGGGGGGAAACAGTTTTACATTTTTCATGAATACACGTAAAAGTTTTTGGAAGGGCCATCATGTTTGACGGAGTCGACAGGCAAACTTTTACAACATTGACAGGAATCACCATGACAGCAGGTCCTTGCAATGTTAAGAGATGTACGCGGGGCCAGCGGACATCTCTATCTTTGGTAGACAGCATATCTGTCAGGGCAACCAAGTATTTTATTCTGTCACCGTGACAAACATACATCTGTCTGACAAATGTATCAATCAGGCCCAGAATTTCCTTTTTCCATGCTCTTCAAAAACAACCTGATATCTTACAACTGCTCTTGGTCTCTCCTGTTCCCCAAAGTACTCTATTGCCTGCTCCTGTGTTCTTATCAATGACATTCATAACACAGGTCCTAAATCATATGACTCAGATCATCACATTTATCTCAACTAAGCATCAAGTTCTTCCTCTTTTACACTGCCTCCAAGCCACAGTAGCATGCGATTAAATTAAAAATGTGTTTGTTACACACATCCTTAGCTTTAAGAATTAAGCAGTTTTGTAAAGGGATGTTCAGCCGGGGGGTTAAGACGAATTTTAGAGGCACCATAAGTGCACAGCGATTCTTCAAGATCCTATGGTCTTAAAGTCCTGAACTTGTTTCAAGTCTATCATTGGACTGTAGTATTGTTTTTTTTTTCCCACTTTCTTGAAGTTATCATAAAGTACCCGGCTGTTTGCCTTTAATCAGCTAACTGCCTCACAAGACTTTGTCAAAGACCAAAGCCTTGAGGTGTTTGCAGCACTGTCTTTCTTTGGAAGCATTTGTCCTCAATGTTTAGGATGAAAGGACTAATAGTACAACAGTGACAGACAACTTATAAAGAAAGGCAGACAGTAATGTAACAAACGACCAACTGTAGTTGATTTCACTGTATTAAACCCATTGTCTTCTAGCGCTTTTTTAAATATTTGCAATTTCTGCTTGAAGACTGCTGGGCTCGTTCAAACAAAAGCCAGATGCAAGTTTTGCTTATTTTTGCAGGTGAATTCACACTGATTTCAAGAGCTGTAGTCAGGAAATGCCAGGACATTAGGACCTTAAATTCCACTCAAATCACTTACTCTAAGTACTTGCTGAGTTCCAGGTTTTTGTAGAGGAGGTAACAGAAGTGAGAAACTGAGAAGGCGTGCATCCAGTTGTGATATGGGGGGTCCCGGTACCCCTTTTTCACCATCAGGCAGAACCTGGATGAGTAGAACAAGAGTTTTTGCACTTACGTCATTTGTGTGACAGCAAATTTACATTCTATATCTTAGCATATACATTGGATTTAAATTACAAAACAACTTTACCCTGCTTGTAAGATAAACATACAACAGTTTATTGTGCATTTCATGAAATTTCCAAATATTCTTTAAATTTGATGTTGCACATTTCAATATAGTAATGCACACAACCAACATACAGTGTACTATTTATTATACAGGACACATTCGTATTCTGATTTTGTATCTGTTCACAAACACATTTGGTATATTTTTCAAAAGATTGTCCTGCATTTAAGCTATATGGAAGGCAATATACTAGACCCGGGATACTCATGCCACAAGTGTGTTCTCCTTAATGGTCTGAAAAATATACAATCCTGAGATCAGAAGAGTTTGTATCGTACAAAAGATGATTTGCCAGAGAATGTACACTGATAATATATTGGTGGCTCCTGATCAGAATTCCTTAGTCCATTTAACTCAAAATGGTACTAATGAACATACAAGTAATTGCTCAAGAATTTGAGAAGATGGTATAATACGTAGATTTGGGAGAACAATGTTAAATTTGATGTGTCTGTATATTTAGTTATTGGACTCAGAGTATTAATCGAAGAAGAAAGGTCCTTATGGAAGGACAAAAAAATCTTCATCTTTTGCTAATGGTTGATTACAACAATACTGACTACTTGGTCATCAGGTTGTTATTAGCAGCTTAAAGTCTTCTTCCAACAGATATCTTTATGTATGTATGCAAGGGATTTATAAAGTGCAAATCTAAGTATAGAGCAGCTGAAGAGAGAAGGTTGCGTAGATGAGTGGTGTAGGTAGGGTGACACTTTCATGGTGATCCTAAATCACAGCAAATATGTTGAGGGTATTTCACAAGGATATATTAGTTTAAAGGAAACTAACAGTAAATATACTTCATCCTTGCATGTCACTTGATTAGATGTATGTTTCTGATGATATTGCCAATTTTCTCTATTCAAATGAAATACTAACACTCATACAAAATATATGACATTGAAATTGAGAAACAATAGCAACCCTAACATACAAAAGTTAATAAATAGGAGACCTGGCAACCCACCTGCCTAATGTTTGGCGATCAAGTTTGTAGTTGTTGACAAATCCCATGTCTTCAAACATACTTAGAATAGCCTGTAACAACAACAAAAGACTTAGTAACTGGGACTTTCTGACTACTTATATTATGTTTTAATGCACAGTAATGACAGCTGGCCCAACAGATTGTAAACTAATTGGGGACAAAATGCATCATTGTGCCTCATATGCTATTACACCTTTTGAACTATAAAGAACTTTAGACTTCTAGGCTAATTTCATTGATACAGGTATGTTCTGATGCAACACTAAATTGATAACAAACTAATGCCTACTCTTACCTGTAAAAAATAAATAATGGTAAGTACTGTTGATGCAGTACGTCTTGCAACTGTTTCCCCTATACACATTTGACATCTGCATGTTTTGCCTTACACAAACTGGCCCCAATTTTAGGTTGTGTGCTGCATGCGAAGAGCAGCAAAGCATTTGGAATTAATTGTAGTCAGTCTGAGCAACATATCCCTGCTCTGTCTGCATTGTTCTCTGAATGAGCAAAATGCCCCATTCATCCACTTTGACAACATTAACTATTGAGTGTGCCTGACTGAGGCACGAAAGACAGCAAAAGACTCGCTTGCAAGTGCAGGGCATTCACAGGTTCTGTAATTACACGTAAATTAACTTTATGCACTGCAACTTTTAAAAATTGATTTTAATTTTACAATTATGGCTCCTTAATTTAATAAGTCATTTTTAATGCACACAGCACTACTTTAAGGAATCTCCTGCCACAACTGCACGTGTCCTGTTTGTACTGCGGGAGGTGGGTTTACGATGGAAATACGTGGGATTTGGCCTGAATCCATTACCCAAATAAACCTTTGCTGCACTGCAGGGCCAGGAACAACAACCTTATTGTTCTGTTTCAAAATTCCAGTGGTGCAGACTCAGCACTATGGTGTGTCCCTCCCCTCCTCATAGAAGTATAAGCCACGTTCAGTATTGTGGCCTCATTGTGTGAATATCTTCCACAGCAGTTGAGTGCACTGTCAGTGCACCGCCACTTTGAGCATTGTAGATGTTGCCATGCTCGTGGCAAACTGACTGCCAGCAATCATTTCATAATCAGTCTATGAGACGAAGAGAGAGGTAGATCTGTGTTGGTGTATGTATGTGTTCTAGGCAGGGTACAATAGGTGTCCTTTCAGAGGGCCACCAGCAGGGAAATGCCTAGTGGGCCATGCAAGCAGCAATGGTATTCCCTTTACTAGAGATGCATGTCTCTTTATAAGGGTAGCAAAAATCATAGCACCAGCATCACTCAAGATACCAAAGTGACTCAAGGACTTGTTGTTAAGTTGATCCCTGCTGGAATATAAGCACGTGCTCCCATTCCAGGGATCCGGAGACTGAAAATCAGAGAGGCAGTACCAGTCTTGTCCTTAACCCTTAGCTGCTCTTTGTTAAACGTTTGTGGATTGGAAGAGGTCTTTATTTGTGTATCCATGTATATAGAATTTCTAAAGTGCACTAAAAGGCAGTGGAGGGCTGTACTTTGTCAAAGACAAGCATTGTGTTCTTTAAAAAGGCAAGCCTTTAACTGTATCCTAAACTGGAACAGCGTTGCAGCACTCCTGATTGATATGGGGGTGTTGTTCCAGATCATGGATACATACATAGAAAAGGCCTGCTGTCTTGTTTTTTCTTTTTTACACTTCTTGGCCTGCAGTCTGATGGTGTCTTAGCTGTGCCAAGATCCACCAAAGATAGTGAGCAAGTCTGCAAGGTAAGCAGAAATGCTGGTCGTGATAGCTTTGTAAATGATGCAGCGGGTTTTAAAGATGGCGCAGGTTGGAATGGGGAGCCAATGGAGTTCCATCAGGATGTGGGTGATGTGGTTACATTTCTGCACACTCTGGATAACACGTGCCGTGGCATGCAGAATGCCCCTAAGCAGTGCCACTGTGGGGTCTGGGAGGCCATGGAGCAGGACATTACCGCCATCCATAGAGGAAAGATGAGGGCTTGAACAGCAGTTCTGAAGTCACTTTCTGGAGGAAATGCTTTGACTTTCTTTAAAATGGGGAGCTGGTGCCTGGTTGTCTTTGTTTTTTTGCCAATGCGTTCCTTGCGGTTGAGGTTGGTGTCCAGGGCAAACCCAAGTATCTTGGCATTCAGTGAAAGTTGGGGTTAGAATCTGATAAGATTCATATTATTGTGCCAGGTTTGTACTTTATCTCATTTATGGTTCTTGGCAAATTACATGAATCCTGTTTAGTTAGGCGTCAGGTAGGTGCAGGACATCCAGGTCTTAATGGATGCAAGCAGTTTTTGAGGCATGTGAATGTCTAAAGCAGAGGAGGCGTGCAGGTAGAGTTGTGTCAGCATATTGGTGAATCCTGATGCTTTTATGTTTGAGTGGAGCACCAAGTGACTCCATGTAAAGGTTGAAGACGGCAGGAGACAGTATGGAGCCCTGGAGGACTCCACAGGTGACAGGGCTCTTTTGTAACCTGCAGGTGCCTATGTGAACAAAATGGTGTTGACTGTAAAGGCGGGAGAAGAACTAGTGAAGGTTATTGCTGATGAATCCCATTTTAAGCTCTGGGTGCATATGAGGGTGGGATGGTCGACTATGTCAAAAGCAGAAGAAAGGTCCAACAATATCAGAAGGCAGGGGCCATCTTCATCTATGGTTAAGAGAGCGTTGCCTATTATGGGTAAGGTTGTGATCTCCGTGCTGCTGCGTGATATAAATCCAGACTGGTAGTTGTGAAGGAGATGGTTAACATTTATGACGTATTAGAACATTTGAAAGTTGGGTGCCTCATTGAAGGCAATGGAGTGCTCGGGGCTTTTCATGGCCGGTAGAAGCCTGGAAAATCAATATTCCAATGTTTTTTCACAGCCCTTGCTGCGAACAAAGGCCTCACGGAGTCCAAGGGGGTTTCAACCCCCTCGATCTCCATGAGACCTTTGTTTTACAAATTAGAATATTCTTCCCACTTGGGGCGGAATGTTCTAATAGCCTTAGAGCCCTTCGTAGCAGGCTCTACCGGCCATTAAAGGCCTGCTCCCTTGTTCAATGCCCAAGCCAAATAGAGCAATCCTTTGATGGCCGGTATAGCCAGCTACAGCGGGCTATAAGGCT
Source organism: Triturus cristatus (assembly GCF_964204655.1). Taxonomy (NCBI): domain Eukaryota; kingdom Metazoa; phylum Chordata; class Amphibia; order Caudata; family Salamandridae; genus Triturus; species Triturus cristatus. The sequence goes on from NC_140591.1 coordinate 1,533,653,182, forward strand.
ATATTAGTACAGAGTAGTTCCTGCCCCTGACACTTGTTAATAAAGATACTTTAGACTTCAGGGCCTTTCTGGTCTTCCAAACTTTAATGTAACATTTGCTTGACTGTAGTAGAACATTGGCAAGTTGGCAGTGGCTCTTGATTTCAGATAATCATTAGACATTTTATATTCAGAATTTCTAGAGGATGAATTGATGCTTGAGTGCGGTTCAACATGATTCTGCCAACAGAAGCTAACCGTGTGGAGGGGAAGTGCATATTCATATTCACTTATGTGTTTTGAAATTATAATATTCTGCATTCATCGGTGAGTGCTGACTGGAAGTATTTCAAGATTAGCCACTAGAAGAAACATCACCCAACACAGACATTCTGCGTGTTTGAATATCCACCTAACATACTCACCATGGAAGTATCGTCCTCTGGAAGGGATCGTGGCATGTATGCAAATTTATCAAACTCTGGATCAATTTCAGACACCGGCTGGATGCCATATCTTAGAAGCCTCTTGGATTCATCTTCTGAGACCTGAAAATTGATATTAAATATTAAAATTTAATTGTTCAAAAATCACAAAAGTGGTGTGGCCTTTAAATCCTCATCAAGCTCTTGGAAGTTTTTACTGGTCACCCTTAAAATCAAAAGGCCAAATTAGTAAAGAATTAGGAGAGTGCATTTGTTGTCATCACTGCAATTACATATTATTTATACCCATGTGACATCACCAGTGACATTTCTAGGAGAGTGAAATGTCTCACAGAAATTGAATATGACCACAGATAAGAGCTGGATGTGTCATCTAATCTGTTGATGTCTCCCTCTTTATGTACCTTCCAGTTGCCTTTATCTAACTTTCATCCTCAGTTTTTGCACCAACATTTTATGTCATTACAGAAAGCTGCTTTATGTTCTCTAATGTGCCTTATTAAGGGAACTAGATAATATCTTGGTTGATTCTGCTGCAAAGACGGTTATCTAAGAATTGAATTTTAATTATCTTTTGATATATTCTGAGAAAGCATTCAGTGGACAAATGGGGAGCAATCTATGACTGTTTGTTTAAATTCTGAGTCCCATAGGTGCTAGCACAGGATGATTCAAGACCTCCTACATCCAGAAAATCAGATCTCTAATCACTCTGCAAACTGAAATCTCTAATTCATCGATTAGTAAATTCCTTCTTGAACACTGTTCTTCATTTGTCCATCGATTTCAAATCTATAATCTGTTCTCTCTTTCGTTCATTTTAGCATTCAGGGATCAGCCGGCTATGCATTCTACTTCCTATGGTTCATATTTCTCTTCGTTGCTTGATCTTCAATAGCTCACTTTTTTCCTTCATCTATGATTTTGCTAGGTTGTCTTATATTCTACCCATGGTCTTACTTCTCACTATGTTTCATCTGATGAGTCTATTTGCCCCATCTCGTGCTATTGTTTCGCCGGTCAAGTCACTTTCTCTGGTATTTTCTCTGCGGCAAATACATTTTGTGAACTGCAATCATGCCATGAAACCATACCAATCAGCTCCTTTGTGTTGTACTTTGAGGAGGCATGATAAAAGTTAAACATAATGATATGGAAATATAACCACTACAGTTTATTCTGGCCTTATAAACACAAATATGTAATCATTAACACTGCAGCAAAAACCCTTCAACAGGAATTAAGTATTATGTGCACAAAGCCTTTCAGAGTATGTAAAATAGTTTTCATGTAGTACTCTTTTATGTACTTTTGTGAATTGACCCTAAAACATCTAAAATTGGAATCGAATGGGAATATTCAAGGAATATTCATATATAATTTGTGTAAATATAAATGACTGTTCACTCTTTGCAGTTTTACTAATAGGAAGTTGGATACTTCTGGCCAATTCACAAAAGTGTTTAAGAGTATGTAAAAGAGTACTCTTGTAGTACTACTTCTTATACTGGTAAATGGTTCTGTGAATCTGCCCCAAGATATACAGGTCTTGAAACTGTCTTAAATATTCCAAACATTGTGTAGTTCCATCACCTATGAGTCTTATATTTGATTCTTTCAATCCAAAATATCAGACCTTAGGATAGTCTCTTAGAATCGTTTTCAGAACAAAGGAGGTGTTTTATATTCTGCTCTGATTTTCCAAAGTCTACCTTCTTGTCGCAAGATGAGTCAGTACCTTCTCCAGAGCACTTCTCCATCCATACTCAGTTACTAACGTAAACCCAGCCTCTCCTCTGGTATCATATGCTGGCTGCTGCTCTTACACCCCTGTCCTCCCCTCTGTTATCTCTTCTTCTTGGTGATCTCCATTTCTTCATTAAGCAACAAATCCCTGGTCCATCAGTTACTCTTCGAACCACTTGAGTCTACACAATCCCAACACTGTCTGATAGAAGTGTTTGCCTGGCTAAGAAGGAGCCAACTAAAGTGCAATCTGGAGAAATCGGAGATCATCTTCTTCGGGTCCTCCGCCAGTGACGTCTGGCGTCAATGGTGGCCTTCAGACATGTCTCCCCCTGCTACCTCAGTTAGTACAGTTAAGAACTTGGGGATCAAGTTAGACGACAGCTTATCCATTAAAGCCCAGATTCAAACAGTAGTGGGGACATGTTTTGGCCTATTAAAAATGCTTAAAAACGTTCTTCCCTTACTACCAGTCACTCACAGAAAAACTGTAGCCCAGGCTCTTATTGTCTCAAGACTGGACTACGTTAACGTTCTATATCTGGGCCTCCCAGAATATCTATTGAACCGGCTGCAAGTGGCTCAGAATGCGGCAGCCAGGGCGATTCTTTTGCTAGGCCCTAGAGCACGGATTGCCACCCACATGAAAGCCTTACACTGGTTGCCGATTCGAAAGAGAATCCGGTTTAAAGCATTGGTATTGGCATTTAAGGCCTTACATGACACCGGCCCCTCCTCCATTAAAAAGAGAGTCAAGCATTACATCCCGAGCAGAACTCTGAGATCGTCTTCGCAGCTGCAGGCGATTATTCCCAAATTTTCCCTGGCCCGCAAGGATGGCCGTTCCTTTCAAGTTCAGGCATCCCATCAGTGGAATTGCCTGCCATTGTCACTTAAAGTGGAGAATGAGCTACTCATGTTTCGGAAGAGGCAAAAAACCTGGTTATTTCAACAGTAGCCGATAGCCTTCTCATTACTAGTATAATTCAGCACTGTGTCATGAGGTCGTGCAGCACCGAGACACTCTTCTGAGTAGCCGTGCGCACTTTATAAATGCCAATTTACATTACATTACACTTCCTCTCTGTAACCAGTAGTATTCCTCACTCCCATAGTATAGTCATAGTAAAGTCATGGAGGCTAGGGCTTTTTAGATGCCCTTCTCTGCCCTCCTAGTGTTTCTCATCATATTTTTCACAGAAGCATCATTGTCTCCCAAGCACACACACCTGTGTTGAAGTAATACACTGGCACACTACACTGCACCTTAAACCTGCATTTCTGAATATTGATTAAATACTGGATTACAGAGCTGACATTTAAAGAACTTACCTTCATGTGATACATCATCATCTCATTGGCCAGGTGGCTCCTAAACTGAGCCTCGTGGACTTTCTTGTAAAGTAGAGACTACAGGAGGAAAAAAACAAAGCAGATGAGACTGGAGGCAAGACATCTTCATGCACGGGGCACACAACAATTACCATGGGAAGCCAACATCTGCTCCTCTGTCAGGCTAAGGGTGTTATATGATCAGCAGGTTTTATGCTACAATGAACATTGGAGTGAACATGCGTTCACAAATGAGGAAAGGAACTTTGAGAGATGATTATTGAACACTTCAGATAACTGCGTCCTCATTTAGGGGCAGATTTACAAGAAAGTGACACAGTCACTTTCAAAGCACAGGGATGTGACATATTTACAGGAATATGTCGCTTTCCCCTGCGCTGTCGCACAAACTGCTGCCATGCGCCGGCGCAGGCACCCTTGCACCATGGTGCAAGGATGCCTGCGTCGTGGTGAGATTGTTTTTGTACAGGAAGGGTTCCCTTCCTGCACAAAAACAATATGAAATGCCGTTTTTCAATTTCTATGTGTGCAGCATCAGCACACATAGAACTTGTAAAAAGACATTAATTTAAGGATTATTTATGTGCAGGAAGGAACACCTTCCTGTAAATAAACAATCATTAGAGGTGGTTTCCTCTTTCTATGTGTGCTGCAGAATGCAGCATTCACAGAAAGAGGGAAAAAAAACAAAGATAAATTAATACATGTCTCCTTGTTGTGCCTCCCTACGCCTACCCTGGGGAGGCGCAGCATTCAGACGCATTTCCAGATTTACGGTTCCTCGTAAATCTGGAAATGTGTCTGGTTCCATGGGTGTTGCGTGGGAACACCCACAGCAACACCCATGGAACGTCCCTTTCAAGCAAAGTGCTGCGTTCAAAGGGGCCATATTTACAAGGACAGGAAAAGTCACGAAGGGTGGCTTTTCCTGTCCTTGTAAATATGGAGCAGTAAAATGAACCACCGTACGACACAAAAGTGATGCACTGGTGGCGCAAGGGGCTTGTAAATCTGCTCCTTAAACGTTAGTAGTCTATATTCCAGTTTGTTCATGTAGTAGGTGGAGGTACTCCAGTGCCTTGGTGAACTGCAGCCCTCCATAGTTAGAGCCCTTGCCAGGAAGGCGGAGAACTCTGTGCCTTGAAAGAAGTGCCGCAACAGTGGAAGGCACCGAATCTTTGTTGTACAGGTGCCATGTTCAATTTGTTTGTTTTTCAGAAACAAACTCCAAAAAGCTGTTTTTGAAAAACAAAAAATAACACACTAGGGGCCTTATGTAGGTGGCCTGGCATTTACCACTTCATAAATACCGAATCATACCGATTCGGTATTTATGAAGTGGTAAATGCTATGTAGGTATTTATGCGGTAAAAATTACCGATTCGTAGAAATTCGGTAATTACCGAATCGGTATTTACCGATTCGGTAATGAGGCATACCTTCCCATTGATGGGAAGGTATGCCTCATTACCGATTCGGTAAATACCGATTCGGTAATGGGGGGAGCACATGCAAGGGTGGCAGGGTGTCACATTGACACCCTGTTGCACCCCTGATTCGGCCATGTGTGCACATGTGGCGCACATACATGCCCTAAGGGCATGTATGTCTGCCACATTGCACACTTAAACGTGCACAAAAATGCTTTTTTACACCTATTCGTCATTTACCACCAACCTTTAGTTGGTGGTAAATAACGAATCCCCACACCCACCACACACTCCCCCTACATCTCATTTCATGATTCGGTATTTACCGAATCAGTAAAATTACCGATTCGGTAATTTTATCGATTCGGTAAATACCGAATCATGAAATGATCCCCCTACATCTCAAAAGCCTAAATACCAGTCGGTAACGGTATATTTACCGAAAATCGGCCGTTACCGACCGGTATTAGGCTTCCTACATGAGGCCCTAGGAGTTTTTTTTCAAAGCATGTAGGGGCTATCTATCTATCTCTCTCTCTCTCTCTCTCTCTCTCTCTCTCTCTCTCTCTCTCTCTCTCTCTCTATCTCTCTATCTCTCTATCTCTCTATCTATCTATTTCTAAAGTGTGCGATTGTCAAGGGGTGTCCTGGCCCGGGATAATTTGTTTGTTTTCCTGGTTTAGACTGCCAGGATTTCCCTGGTAGCTCCAAACAGGAAAAACACGTCGAGTGTCTGCCCTAAACTGAGGGACAGTCTGAGATACTATGACTGACTGCCCAATGTCGGGTCATGCCATCAGTCAAACGTTTCCACCAGGGGAATCCCAGTCTGTGGAATCATGGTGGTCCTCTTGACACTTAATAGAAATGGTGAACTCTAGGACAGTGTACTCTATCAAGTTTGTGGCACAGTTGGGTGTCCACCAAGGGAAACAGCCACTATAACGCGGCGGTTTCCACGCATACCCTGAACCACGCATGCATTACAATGCATGCGTGGTTACCACGCATAGACTTTACTGCGCATACCTTTACAACAAATTAAGTTGTCAAGGTATGTGTGGTAAATGTATGTGTGTGCCTGGTAAACACCATTACCACGCATAGCCTTTATCACACATGCTTGTACAACGAGATACGTAGTGGTGGAGGCTATCGGTGTCATTAGAGGAAACGGAAAGACCCTTCTGCTTCCTCTTTAGGACGTGCACGCGCCTCAAAAAAGCTTGGAGAGGAGACGTTGTGGAGAGGTAAGGGGGATTTTAGTTTTTAAATACAATTAATTTAAGGGCTTGGGGGGTTGGGACGCACAGGGGGCTGTTTCTAGGATTCAGGGGAGGGGTATTTGTTAGAAGGGTTTAGGGGTGGGGGAATCACACAGGGGTCAATTTTTACGGTTCAGGGCAGGCGAGGGGTATTTGTTAGAAGGGTTTGGGGTGAAGGAATCGTGCAAGGGTCCATTTTTAGAGTTCAGTGGAGGGGTATTTGTTAGAAGGGTTTGAGGGTGGGGGAATTACACAGGTGTCCATTTTTAAGGTTCAGGACAGGGGAGGGGTATTTGTTAGAAGGATTGGGGGATGGGGGTCGCGCAGGCATACAGGGGAGGGGTATTTTTTAATAAAAAAGATCTGGGGGCTTGAAGGGGGGTGGGCACAAGGGAGCAGTAATGGGACTTGGGGCAGGAGTCTGAGATAACCTTTACCATGAATATGCCCATAGCATGCATGGTTTTACAATGAAATTCATTGTAAAGGTATGCGTGGTAAAGACATATTTGTGGTAAAGGTTTCACGTAATAGCATTTGCGTTGTAATGCATGCGTGGTAAAGGCATGTGTTTCAACGGAATGCGTTGTAATGTCACACAACTGTCCACCAAACTCCATATAAGGCCCTATGTTCACACCAGTTCTGATTTTGCTGAGAGGTGCCAATTCTGACGTGTGGTGACAGTCACGTGTCAGCTTCAGCCCATGCTGCATTGGTGTGGACCAATCTTGCCCTGTTGAATTATTGAGTACAGAAGTTCACTTTTAGTCCTTACAGTAATATTTAAGCAAAGGACAATAGTTCAAGAAATGCCAGAAGCTCAAAAAGATTTCTAAAATGAAGGAAGAGATGAATATTTTCAATGGCCAAGTGCATTCTTGAAGTCAGGACTGCTAGGCTGCTGCATCGAAACAAGGTTATGGTTGTGTATCACAACGACCTCCAGTCGGTGTATGGCTGAGAACATTTCTCATGCTGTTTTCAAAGTGACATTTGTTGCTTGAATCTTGGGAATTTCAATGACTCTCAACGTTCTATTTTGAGAGAATTGAAATGAGCACCAAATATCTTCTCAGTAACTGAGACTCATTCTTTGGAGCTCAGTTATGTAAATAGATTGGGGATGGATTGATGTCATCTTAAGGATGAGATACATCAAATATCCAAAAGTCTGAACAACTAACTGCTACACGCGTGGCATGGTGAGGGTTAGGAGAATAATGAATTCAAGGTTAGATTTGTAATTGCATCTCAGACATGCCATATAGGGCAGAGGTAAATTGATCCGAATTATTAGAAAAGACAACACCTGTTCTTGCTCTTTTAAATTATACATGATATCTGCCTTACGTATTCTGATCTGATCTTTGTTTGCCTGTGTAAGGTTTACTAATAACTTTAAAGAATTAATATGGCTAACCTTTACCAACTATTGTGTTAAGGAATCGTACTGTACAACAGGGAAATGCAGTGGAACTCGCGCGATCAGCACTCCAAAAAGTCACAGGTAGGAAATAAAATAAGTGAATTAATGAATGAGGCGGCTATGCCAATGAAGCTCGTGGACATACGTGCGCAATGCTGATTCCACAATAGATGGAGAACGCCGTTGCCAGGTCTTCATCGAACTTGGTGAATCCGGGTCCATTGATTTTGTTGACCAGCTCTGCCACTCCAATCACCTCTGAAACACAGAAGAAACTTGTGTCGGCAACTAGGGCAACATGTGAAGGAGCAGCTACTCAACGACAAGGGCACAAGGATATTGGTGTGCCTCCAGTAGCAAGCTTCATCAACTAAATCTTCCCAGTTTGTGGGTGTTCATCAAACCTTTGCATTTATTTCCCTCTATGAATATACTCAAGAAATAGAGAATTTTCTTGAAGAGTCGTTGTTTTCAACCTCCGAGTGTTTTTGATTATGTGGCCAGCAATCTTGGTGTCTTGAAACCAACATTTGTCACTCGCGGCAAGTCTCCACACTGAGAATTCTCAATGCGGAGATTCTGCCCAGAGATTGGAAACTCCTCCATGACTGCGGGTCCTCTGCCACAAGTGTGGAGGCACTCAGTGTTAATTCATTATTTCACTTTCTCTGGAGTATAAGTAAGACTTTGACCTTTTACCTGTAGTTCCACTCTACTTTGTACAACCTGAATCAGAATAAAAATTTAAATAGGCTTTAAAGACCTGACACTATTCCCATTAGCCATTAATCCTGTGAATCATTGCTGTAGCACCAAGAAGCCATATGGCGAATGCTGTCTTGTACTAATTCCAAAAATATACAAAATACAAACACAAATGTTGGTATTCCTTCATCCTGTCACCCATACTGTGAGCATTCAACCATTTGCCTATACATTCCAATCCATCCCAATCCTCCACCTATATGTTCTACTCATGTATTGATTCATCTATCCATCCATCTAACAGTGTTACCGTCCGCCTGTCCATTAATCCATCCATCCATCCTTCTTCTGGCTAGCCATCTGCCCAGCTATCCACCCATCCATTTGTCCATCCATCAATCCATTGATACATCGAACCAGCTTCCATCCACCTGCCTATCCATCCATCCATCCATCCATCCATCCTTCTATTCATCCATCCATCCATCCATCTTGTCAAGCAACCATCCACCCACCCACCAATGTATTCACCAACAGTCGTACTATGCATCCATTCATCTGTATGTCCATCTAAAAGTCTGTACGCCCATACATCCATCTTCGTTCCCACCAATACAACTCTCCAGTAGATGCTCTCATTCATGCACCTGTATACCCACCCCATCCGTCATGACCATTGAAAACATCAATCCCTCCTTCCAGTAGTCACTGACTGAGGTAAAAATAGTCGGTGTTCTGCCACTCACCATTACTCTCATTTTTTATGGGAAAACAGAGGATATTTCTCGTCTTGAAGCCAGTGCTGTCGTCAACTCCCCGATAAAAGAGTGGGTGAGAATACGCGTCCTTGATGTTAAGGATCTGCCCTGTTGTTGCAACATGGCCAGCAATGCCCTGGTCGGCTGGAATCCGGATTTCATAGCTCTGAGGCAAACACAGAGAGTATATAAACACTTCAGTCAAAACTCAGCACTTGCTAGGCTTTTCATCAGATTAAAAACTGCCACCTGGCATCACAGTACACAGACATGTTCAGTTTAGTAACATGAAGGGCAAGATTGTCATGTTGCGTGTATATTCTGTGGGTACAGTAAGTTAACATCACGGGGTCTATTCACAAACTGTATTTCGGGATATACTTAGTCGTACTACAATACTACTACTAACGTACTACAAAGTGCTATTTCCCAACCTACGTGCGGAGGTCCATGATTCTTCCTCTCCTGTCTTTTACGTGCAGAGATCTCCGCCCTGACTGCGGAAAGCTCCACACATGTAGGTACACATTTTAGTAGTAAGTGCAGGGAGGACAGGGGGGGCTGAAAAATGGGGAATTTTTATGAATAAATGAGAGAGATTTAGGAAGGAGTAAGGAAGGGTTTAGGAAGGGCTAGGGAGGGCTTTAGGGAGGAATGTGCACCTACCCACGAAAAGAGTAAACCCGTTACTATGTACAGATGGCACTTCTGTAGTTACTACAGCCAAAAAAGACCCTAAACAGTAATGTAAATGTACTCCAGCTTAGACCTGGAGTACATCCAACACCACAGACGGTCAACCACTGGTACTGCAATACCCTCCCATAGAAAATAATGGAGGTAGGAATTTAAAATAGAACCCCGTAGGAAATATTGGTAAAATATATTTATTTATTTTATCTTTGTAAAACAGATCTATGAATTTAGTTTACCGTTAAATGTAAATATACTTTGTACATAGATATTAGTGTATTTTTTAAAATAAATTTTGATTACCTTTTATAATTAAAAATAAAAGTAAATTTTTTTAAACGTACTAAATTAATTACAATTATTTCAATTCATAACTAGTTATAGATAATAAATTAATATAAACCATTTTTTTGGGTGGATTTTTTAAATGAATATCTGAAAAATCATTTAAATTTAATAAAATATACTTACATTAATTACATATTTAATTCAAAATTAAGTTAATAGTGGTGTAAGATTTTTTTAATTTGTCATATTTTTAAAAGAAATATATATAAATAATTTACATTAGTGTTTAACATAAAAAGTTTATACTATTTATTTTTAACTTTAGTAAGCTTTTATAAATCTCCCTGTAATTACCATAGGGAGATCATCGCCCTGATAGTGAATGTCTCGGCCTCTGTGGAACGTCAAATATGCTTGTAAAGTCACTACTAGTACTAACTTTACAGTCGCATATGATGCTTTTACTGACTCTACATCTTGTTTTGGGTGGGACCTGTAAGTCTACACTTTTGGTAACTTTAAACTTGTAAATGGTGAACGGCAAAAAGTAGTAAAGTTACTGTAAAGTGTTAAGAGTAAATTTACACATGTTGATGTACTCACAAATAAGTTTACCTTTGTGAATAGCCCCCGATGGCCCTAGGCGAGGTGACCAAAGTCCCAATGTATGTCAAGGCTTCTTCCAGTTTTATGGTCTTAATGAATCTTCTAAGTGTATCAATTGAAACTTACACCAGAACTACACTCTCTGCTTTATAGAAATTATGAAGGTAATTCACAGAGTTCTCTCAATAAATAGTTGTGTCTTACTCCAGACTCAAATGTGTCTTCCAATTAAGAGTAAGAAATACCTTCTGAGAGAGAAAATGTTTTGTGAATCAGGAAAGCTTTTTTTTGCTTGTCTTACACCCCATCTAGGGCGAGTCTTTTGATGCACATTTTTGCTGGATTGCAATGCAAGGCACAATGGACCCAAGCAGGGAAAGGATCAATGACCCCTACATGCAGGAAGAAATGTCCTTGTGCATAACAGTGAATTTATTTGAATACAGGAGACAAAACCTTGCTTTCGGTGGACTGATTTATAAATCATGCAATTGAAAAGCCAATGAGAAAAAATCGAATCACATGACAAAGTACAACAAAAAGTAAAAATATAAATATTGTCTTTAGTAGGGGTGGGAACAGTAGTTAAATATTACAGATGTGCAATTACATGTCAAAGAAATGTAACATGGAGAGAATGAGGAATTAAAACGGATATATCATAGAATACTCATTATTGTAGACCTACACATAGAAAGAGTCTCATCAACAGTAAATTATTTGACAGGAAAACTACTTGAATTAAAGTAGGCCATCTCTACGATGCTTGTGGTATGCACCAATCATTGAATCCTGTGTCCCAGACTTACATCATCGTCCACCACTCCACCATCAAAGACTTTAGCCACCAACTCATGACTGTATTTCTCCAGCAGGAACACAGAACATCTGCCGTAAGGGAAACAGAGGTATAATCAGTTGAGCGGTTGGATTTCATATTACATATTCATATTGCATGTACTCTCTACTACACGTACTGCAACCTCGAATAGCTACACACACCACTAATCTAAGTTTAGGTGGTTTGCAACTTCCAGCTTCATACAAGCTTTTTTTCTGCCAAATACCAAATTCTCCTCATGTTCGACTGCAGGCGTCACTCCCAAAAAAGTGATATCCACATAAAAAGGAAAGTTTAGATTTTGATTTCTGGAAGGAGTGGTAAAAAGTAGTTCACACCCATGTCTGCTTGGATATTTGACAAATTATCCACAAACAACACTGTTCATTGAGAAGGTGGAGTTCATACTCCCAAGAAGAGTGGGGGAGTGCCAGTGTGTACTCACTGAATACCCCAAGTGATGGGTCTTTATACACATTAGGATTACAATGCCTTATGACCATGAACTTACATTTCTGCATTGCTGAGATTCCGCGCCTCAGTTATGATCTCTTGCAGGAGCACCGACACGTCATCTGTGGATCGGAAAACACAAAGGGTTACATTTTGTCACTGGTTCCTGGAGCATCTTTCTTCAATAAAATGTTTTTAAAAAATCACTCTATTAAAATCGATAGAGTTAAATAAAGCTAATTCATTCATCAAGTGCTAAAAAAATCTGATAAATTAGATTTTTATTATTCATAGTTTTGCTTCTGCATTTTGAAAGAGAGGCATTTGTGTCCTTAGAGCAAATTAACAAGTTTAATTAAATGTATAAAGTGCTAGATAGTGCCCTAGACTGAAAAGGAGGAGTCGGCAGCAAAACAGAGATCAGACTGGGATGCGGCAAGTCTTCAGAGCCTTATGGAATAAAAGCTGAGTTGGAATATACTGAAGCTGGGAAGGCAATGTGCTTCTCCAAATGTTATGTTCTTGATGGGAAAAAGCTGTATCTCCCATCCTAACATGGCATACAAAGGGACAGTCGATAGCTTAACTGAGGCTTACATGAAAGTGTCAAATAGAATATAAATGAAAATGGGGCAGAGAAATATGGTTCCACACCTATGGAGGTCCTTATGGCATATGTATAGGTACTTATCATTATTTCTAGGTGTTTTTGGTACCAAACCAGGGAAGGTTATACAGGTGTACAGAGATGTGTCTGTTGAGTGAAAGACAAAGAACCAGGTGCACAGACATGAATGATGTGTACTTGGTGGATCTTTGGGAGAACGGGATGTGTAGCACTGGCGAAACACAGACAGAAGAAAGCGAGCGCCTCTGTGATTATTCAAAAGCCTGATGAAACTAAGGGAGGATTTCTCGGAGAGTCCTTAGGGACAAATCATAGGAGGAGGATGGTTTGGCCAACTGTGGCTTGAATGAAAGTTGATGCCACAAATTTTCCCAAGATTTTGACCAATGATAATGGTGCTGGCGGACATCCATTGGAGGGTACCAAAGCGCAGTAGACCATCCAAAAAAAGGATCTCAGTATTATGTGTATTGAGGAATAATTAGTGGCAGACATGCAAGTAACTATATGAACTACACAGTTATGAAAGTCAAATAGTACCCAAGTGATGGCTGAGATGCTGAATGAGCATTGTGTTTTCCACATACAATAAAAACTTTAAACAATACGTGGTCTACGCGAGGTGTGCTAGGGAATTCAAATACATAGTAAAAATAATTGAGTACATGGAAGATCCCTGCAGACATCAGCAACAAACTTCCCAAAGTGAGGAGGAGTATTTCTATGGAGAGATTGACCAATGTCTGTTAGTAAGAAATGAGGCTATTCTTGGAAGGGAATCCACCCTAGCTGCTGATGGACATCCTAGGATTATAGGATGGGAAGCCATATCATACGAGGGTGGGAAACCATGTTGAGCAACACAGAAAGACTGAGGAGTTCTGGATACTTCAAAATCAAGGATGAAACAAACATTTTTCAAAGTGAGGATTACGACAGAATCGGTTTCAAGGTGAGGAGGGGAGAGCCTTGCCCCAGGTAGACAGAAAACTGTGAGTAAAGGTTGTATTCTGTAGTTTTGGACATTAATGAAAATAAATTTATAGTGGTAATTGGAGTAAAAAAAGATGGGTCCGTACTAGGTTTTTCCAGAAGAAGCATTACAATTGCCCGTATACAAGAAGGAGGTTCAGCGGCAGTAGACAAACAAAATTACATGTCTACAGCAAAAGGAGCAATCATTTTGGGAACCAGTGTAACAGTTTTCATGGAGCTGGAGTTCAAAGGTGAACCAGATGAAAGAGGTGTAATTTTGGAATACGTTTACTGTCAATGGTGCAAGAACATGGAGAACCCAGACAACAAGTCTTCTCCCACTGTGACGAGGGAATCTGGACCAACATCCCAGTACACTCCCTGACCCAATGCAGATCCTCACCCCTTTACTCCTCCCCCCAACTCTGCACCCTGATACTTATCTTCCTCTCGCTTCCTCTACAGTGAAACACTCTTATCACTTATCACTTATCACTTATAGAGCGCATGGCGACCCGGAGGCATAACAGCGATGAGTAATTGTAGCTCGGTTTCTCGATTCAGTATAGTATCAAGGACATTCGCTCATAATTATAATGAGGGTGGCATCCTCCTAAAGATCGAGGTGAATAGTTATCATACTAAATTCATTTATTGTAAGGCTGGCGCACTTCACAGATCTCTGTGGTGAACGTGTTAATATTGCTTCACTTAAGCGGTCTGAAAGAAGCAACGGCTGTCCTCCACCCTCTTCTCCCAACATCCCAGAGAAAGCAGTAGAAGTGGGGTTGATCCATCAGTTGTAATTAAAACATTGTACATTTGCTTCCTGGGTGCATCACTATAAGGCATCATGGGACAAGCAAAGTGGCTCCAAATAGACACTTATGGATGACACAACTTTCACTATAACTGAGCAGGGAAATGAGACATTATACACTGCGCTATTGAACACACCATGGAACCACCTGGGATCCCCAAGGCAAAGAAAATTGACGAAGCATAAAGCAAGTCATCATTCAAGCGAAAAATTGGTTGTCCGCGAATTACGTGACTAGCGGAACAGCTGCTGCTTTTTGCTATTCTTTCCAGTTGGAGGTTTTTTACAGTCTCACTCTATGTATTTTTGGCAGCTTGCTCAGTCTCCTATCTGATCCTGTATATTGCTTAATAAAGAATCATTACCAGGCATTACCTGCTTTGCAGTCCAGCAACTTTGCTTTATTACAGCAGATAATTGGCTCTTATTCAGCTGCTACCGAGGTCCAGAAGGCTGAGCCGACCTTGAAGAGTCTGCAAAGAGCTGACATTATTGCTAAAAAAAGCTGCAGCTTGAATCCTTTCTGCCCTTGCAAACTTCACAGCAGAACCCAAAGTAATGACAGGCCCTTTGTACTCCTGACCAAACATACCACATTATACTAGGTGAGATAAGTGAGGGGGCTTTCATCTCTTTCAAAGATGCAGATATTTCATCCTGAGCTCCCCGAGCACAATTATTGAGGTCCCTACTTCAAAAATATTCCTCATATCAAAGCGCTCCATAAGCAATTACTCTCTGATGCCCAAAACAAGCGCTGAATATAACAAGCATTGGCGGGTACAGCGGGATGGGATGTCATTTCTCTGGCGCAGCTGCATTGACAGAGTCCTTCAAAGGAGATGTATTAAAATTGCAGGGTCTCTCTGTTGCAAAAGGAGGGCCACAGGGATGTGAAGCCGCGAAGATCTTTCCTCTACAAATATGTATTTTTTTTCTAAAAACTTTGTAAACTTCAAAAAGTTTGAAAAGTTTCCAAAAATCAAATTGTGGGAGAACACTTCCACTAAAAGCAGATACTGCAGAGAAATAAAATGGAAAAACACTTTTAGTCTGAGAATTCTCTCAAAAATGTTTACACAAAAAAGTACATTCACAAAACTGTGAGGACCAAGTTTAAAAGTTTGCCATCCCTTGAGCAGTTTTCAGTGCGCTGTACCAATCGTGTTGGTCTAGTCAATCAACCAATCAATCAATCAATCAATCAGGGTTTTGTAGAGCGCACTACTCACCCGTGAGGGTTTCAAGGCGCTGAAAGAGGGGGGTCTAGTGCCTACATCTGGCTTGAATAACGGCGCCTGATGCTATCTTTTAAAATGCAAGTAGCTCTGTCCACTGTAGGCGTTTGTTTTCACAATTAGTTATCACGTCTGCTGGCTTTCTGTTTAGTTCTTGCCAAAAGTAGGTTATTTTATTTCCATGTTTTTTTTTTGATTGCATGGAGGAAAGAATAACTTTATTGCTTAATGATAAAAAAACCCAATGCAAATCCTAGACAAATAATATAGAAATTATTACTAACAAAATGCATAAAGTAAATATATCGCAAAACATGCTAAAGATCATGCAATAAAATACATCATACTTAAAAATTGGACTAGGCAACTAGCTAGTTGCATGTCTGTGCTATTAAAACTTAAACTATTGACTTCAACTCCTTTTCTGACACTAGGGTGGAGAAGTTATGGTTTTACTATAACATTCCGTTCATCCACGAATCTTGGGCACCAACGTAGTATGTGTGTTAAGGTTTTCAAATGTGTATCCACAGAATCCGCAGTCAGTATTTAACCGCGTGTTATCCTACTCTTGTTCTATTTCACCTGTATCAAACCACCCAAATCATAACCTGGTATATTCTATTTGAGGTTTTAATGGCATTACTTCTATCAGATATGTTTGGAAATGCCTGGAATAAATAGACCCATAGGTTTTAATAATGAACAAACTTTAAAATCTGACAGATTTTTCAGATAATTGCTTTTCTGAGATGGTTCTATATTGGTGACTATGAGTTCTCCCAGACTTCCTTCTTTGGTAGTAAATCCTGGCGCGGCATTAAGATGACTATTCATGGTAGTACTGCTCACCTTCTCTATCTGTGCCCAAAGTATAGGTTTTAGAGTGTTCAGTTTAGCTTTTTTCAATAATCCCAGAAACTAGTTTACACGATGCCTGCACTTCTATCTTCTTAATTAGACAACATTCCAGGCACATCTGGGCCTGTGATGAAGAGGAAGATTCAACAGCTGCCTGAACAGATTGCATTGGGCTAGGTCCAATCATTTCATTACATTAACAGGGATGGTCTCGCACCATTACAGTAATAAATGCATACTTTTCGCTTTGATAACATCCAAAAGTGGTTTTATAGATGGGGCGGGTAACTTCCATACAACATGTGTCAAAGCAACTACCAAGGAGTTTGCCTTAGGTTTGAGTGAAGCTACGGGCCTGAAGACGAGTTTGTGTGTTATTTAACGCACCTGATAAATAACGATAACAATGGGTACGTTATGTATCTGATGCAATTAATAACACCTATTACGAGTTTGTGGGGAATAACATGCGGATTTTGGAGCTTAACGCACCGAAATCCTCATGACAGCGTAAATACCTTATACTTTTCCCGCGTTAAATTTCAGCAGGTTTGACTTTCCGGAATTTAATGAAGGTTGAGTTATTTAATGTATCCGATAATTATCCAATATCTTCCCCCTTCTTAAACCATTTTCCCTTCTTATATATTTTTCTTCCAAACACTAACACATTTGACTTGGGAGTATTCTCTTTAAGGTTGTTATCTGACAGTATTTTTCTAGGCCCTTTTGTGTACAGTAGGCCTATGCTTGTTTGTAAGAAAGTGGATTATTATTCGCAATGGGATGTTAATCTCCTCCAGGAATAATAACCTAACTTGTCAGAGTGAATCTAAAGTCACAAACTTAGCCTGTGATTAACCTGCACTGAACCCCCTTTAGCTATGGCACGGAGCAGACAGAATTAACTTAGGGCATTGTGTAAAATATGAATCTTTACAACACATAATAAAGTCAAACCATGAAATAATAAAAACCCCAAACCAAATTAGAATAAAAGAGTAAAGTTTAATTAATAAAATGACACCAAAACAACAAAAAATCCAGTAGAGGGAATCAGAGATATGAATTTTTAATGTTTTAAGTAAAGGTTTGCCACAAAGCACTAAACGTCAATGGTACTTTATGAAAGAGGTAGAGTGGGGCCAATTCACAATGTCAGGCCCACTGTTATGAAGCGCTGGTCTGATACACAAAGCAGGTTTGTCCGGGTCAAAGATTTTACCTTCCAACTTGACCTTCTTTATGGAGCTCAAATCCCTCCAGCGGGGCAAGCCTGAAGCTCTATCCAAAGAAGTTGTTTTGAACTTGGCCACCTTTGTCACATCACAAGGTTGCCAAAATGCTTCAAGAGGTCTTGGAAGTCCAAACATTTTTTAAGCCCCCACTCTCTGGATTCTGGAGAAGTATCTCTGGGTCACATCTATATCTCCCAGTACTCTAGGGATAGCACTCAGAGGCCATGACTTACTCCAGCAGATGCCACATGCAAGGTCCAGTCCAGTCCAGGTACAGTTGGTACAGGTCAACTGGTCACTTCAGGAAAAAGGCCTCTTGCAGCTTGTTGTGTTTCTGTAGCCACACAGGTCAGCCAACTGAACCTTGTTGTCTAATTATTTGTCCTATATACAATATGGAGCAGGTCCAGTCCTTCTGGGATCCTCTTGGGTAACATACAGAAGGTCCAGTCCTCTTCTGATCTTCTGCATGTCCAGAAAGTGTTCTGAGGATGGTTCCTTGCGGAGCCACAATTATATTTCTGACTGGCAGAAGCTAGTGGGGGGGGGGGGGGGGTTGACTCCTTACTCGCTCTAACCAATGGAAACATCCCAGGGGCCGCCCTGTCCACTTTTTCAGTAGTTTCTATGTGTGTTACTGCAAACAATCCCACACTGTACCTCACTACTATAATCCAAGATAGGAGAACCCCTCCCTTGTGCAGAGCTCTGGTGTCCACCTTGTGGTGTGGCCTGGGAAATACAAAGTTCCCTTCCCTGTGTCCACTTTAAACCAGTTCTTGGGGGTGCTTCCCTCCCACAAGGTTTGTAGCTTGCCAAGCGAATGTGCCTTGAGAACAAGACTCCCCCTTATTCAGGTCTTTCCTTAGACTGCACTATGAATCGGCAAGCCTCACCTCCGTCTTTTTCAAGTTACCAAGTTTCATGGGTCAATCCCAACTGTCTACCTAGGCTGATAAGGATGAAATACCCCTTACCCCCTCAATTCTGTCACTAGGTGTTGGAAAACAAGGCAGCATCTGTGAGGCCTGCACAAATAACATGACTACATTTGTCCTTCACTGGGAACCAAACACCCAATTGTAGCGCCTGACTCTCAGAGGGTAGCGTTGCAGAGCAGTCTGAGGCTTAATCAAGGGAGGTGGTGTGGGCTAGTAATCGCCATTTGCAGGTGCGCAAAAATAACACTCAATAATTGATTGTCCAGTCTGTACTTTGCTTTATAAAAGTAAGAGTATATTTATTAAACACACACACTACTCAATACTATGCACCAATTTACAAATATGCAGAAGCTGTTGGAATTACTTTGTGACATTGCATAACATCTCCAACCCTCCCGTGGGGGGTGGGGTCTAATACCACCACTCCCATGTATGCACATCATCTTGCCCCCAATGCCATTAGTTGAACATAACCTGGGGCGTGGGCCCTGCACACTGGCACCATCCCAGTGGCGACCCACCCCATTACCTCAACCAGTATTAAAAATGGGTACACCTGCCTTGGTGACACAGGCCCCTGACTGAGCATCTCCTACTGACCATAAAGTATGCACCTCTATATCTTAAGGGCTAGCAGTCTGGGGTCTTCACCTAAGTGCAGCAGCAAGAATACATGTTTAAGCACACTTTAGAATGTCAGTACTCAGCACATTTGTGGATCATTAGAATGTATTGCAATTACAGCCCTAAAGGCATCACAGATGAAATCACAGGATTACATGTACAGCCAGACACCCTAGCAGGAAAGTCTGGCCACATAACCCCACTTTGCTTATGACATCACCTTACACCAGTACTTCACATTGAACAGGTGAACTTCAGTCCCTCTAAAAGAAATATTCATTAGTAAAAGCATTTCAGCGCAATTACACCTCTTCACCTCCAGGAGATGCCCTTCTCCAGACATCCGCACCTCAGCCCTTCACTCCTTGATACAATTATCAAAACACCCTCAGCTGAAGAACAAGTAGTCCCAGCCCAGAAGGTATTAAATGCTGGCTGAGCCCTGGAGGGGGTTATTCCTTTCGAATCCCCAGGACACCTAGGGTGACTTGTCTCTTCATGCTGGGGGGGAGACTGCGCTTCTCCAGCAGCGCCTCCCAGCACCTTTTCACCATTGAGGGTGACCCCCCTCCTCTGGGGCCACCAGGCACCAAAAACGTTGTGGGGTGCTTTGTCTGATTTCTGTGAATATTTGATGAGCGGCTTCAGGCCTCGTTGGGGGGCCCGGTCCCACCCGGACCCCCAGGTAAGAGTAACGGCTCGGGGAGCCCACCCCCGGCCGATCGGCAGATTCTCTGGGGCCCGGTCCCACCCGGGCCCTGCGATGCCCCAACACTGCTTCTGGGGTCCCGGTCCCACCCGGGACCCCTGCTTGCCATCTGCGGTGGAGGGCAGCTGAGGGAGCCCACCCCCAGCTGCCCCCACCGGCTCCCCGTGCAGCCAGCACCCTTGTGTGCTGCCACGGGAGCTGGCACAGCAGTTCTGGTCTGCCGGGCAGACACGTAGCTTCCCGCGGGATGGTCCGTTCTTCGGGGGAGAGCGACGGCACTCCCCCCACGCCCGCCTTCACTGTGGGGCCCGGGGATGGGATCCCGGGCCCTTCCTCATCTTTACGGGGGGGGGCACACCGACGCTTCTTTTTCGGGGCCCGAGGATGGGGTTCCGGACCCCTGGGCCCATTTTCACGGGGGGAGGGGTGCGACGGCACCCCCCCGACTTTCGTCTTTGTGGGGGGTGCGATGGCGCTCCCTGCCTCCATCGCAGCATATGGGGCCCGGAGTTGGGATCCCGGGCCCCCGAATCTCTTCGAGGGGGGGCACGATGGTGCTCCCCTCCAGCTACAGTCTGTGGGGAGCGCGATGGCGCTCCCCGGCTTCCTCTTCTTATTGGGGGCAGCCCCCGCGACCTGACACACCCCGGGGGCATCGCTGAGACCGGCGGCGGAACCCCACACGCTTTGTCGTCGGTCTTCTTAGGGGTCAAAGGTCGCCTACCTTCCGGGGGCCATATCTCAGCCCCTGGGGGTCCGATCTGTCCCATTTTTGCATCCTCGTGCTCCTGGTGGCGCCCCCCAGCCACTGGGAGCACTCTCCATCGCCCTCCGGATCTCAAAGAGGGTGCCTTTGCAGGGAGCGGTCTTCACTGGCTCCCTGCGCCAGCCTTTCGCCTGGCTATCCTTCTGGGCCTCTTTTCTCCCTGTGCAGAGGCCACTGCTTCTGCGCACCGGTCCTGGGCTCTTCTTCTGGTGCTGATTGTGTCCTGGGGCAGTCAGGGGGTCTCTCCTTCCAACTGCCCATTGTGCCAGGCTCTAGCACCTTCAGCCTCAGCAGACCACACCCCAGAGAGAGCTTCTCTTCCTGTGCAAGCACTTTTTAAAAGTTGAGTAGGGGGCTGACAGGAAGTCTCTGTTGGTCCTATCAAACAGTGACACATCACTTCCCTGCCCCTGTTCCCTCCTTCTTGTCCAGCCTCTGGGTTTGTTCAAAATGGCGTCGTCCAGTGTCTCTGGCCACATGGTCCCCTTCCCCCAGTGCTGCCTTCACCTTGGTTCAGCTTGGTGCCTGGCACCCAGCGACAGCTCCTGATGGATTAGCCTGTAGCTCCACCTATCTTTCTCTTCCTCGGAGGGAAGATCTTTGCTCTGGGAAGAAAGGTCATTAATCTACCCTGCCAGGGCCAGACCCCAGCCAGTGACTCAGAGAAATATGACATTTCTGGATGACCAAAAAGCAGTACAAATATGACTTTGGACTCTGCAGAATACTTCTTTTCACATCCGCTACAATGGACTTTAGTGCGTGTCTGGCATCTGTAGGTCTTGTGGAAGTCACTCTAGCCATGGGCCCCACATCCCCATAGGGGAATAATGAAGTGAAAACACAGTAAAACACAGTTACTTTCCCTGGCCTGTTTCTTTCCAGTGTATAAAGCCTATTCCATGTCACCACCCAATTCGGCATAAGTCCTGCCACACCATTCAATTTGTAGCTGCTCCTGGACTGCGCATGCAAGGAATCTCCCCTGCGCAGACCATACACGTGTGCACACGCATGTACACATGTGTCTGCATGTAACCAGCCCAGTGCCCCATACTCCAGCTGCTGCGCAGCGGCCTAGTCAAGCCAGGGGGACACCAGTAAAATCCCCATGCAGTCTCTTACATCCTGAGTTCACTGTGGGTGAGCCCCAACTTATGGGTGGGGGGTGGAATGTGGACCTCTGTTCAATCAGATTATTATTGCCAGGGGAGTGGAGTGGCTGGGCACCTCCAGGAAATCCATAGCGGGCGACTGTGTGGTAATTAATTAATTTTAATAATGAATTTGCAGTTAGATCCTTCTTAGGCCAGCTATACAAAGAACCCATGAAGGATGCACAGATTACAGTGTTACCATTGGAGTATTTTTATAGTCTTATCCCATTCTCTGGAAATGAATATAGAGGTCCCCCCAGGGAAGCCCTCACATGGAGCCAAATGGATAGAAACATTGGTTTTGCAGGGTGGAGATTGGCAAATAAATATGTCCCCTTGACAGACCTTAAAGCATGCGACTGACTACCCTTAGATGGCAGTGATCTTGTAGAGGGATTGGATAGACCAGATGTCAATATTCAAGGGAGCATAATACCTCCCGACATCTAGAACGAGGCACATAATCATTCACTTACCTTAGCTTCCTGGAATGTGGCAGGCATTGGACTAAAGCTAAGCAACGTATACTGGCAAATATATTGGCAAACCCAGGACATTACTTCCCTACAGGAAACATGGGCCACGGATTGTATTTTTCTAAACAGTTACCGCTGATTCCAGACAGAGGCAACACCATCACAGTCAGGTAGAGCAAAGGGGGGTCTTTTAACTCTAATCCCAAAAACCCTACTAATAAAAATAAGAAAGTTTGAACGTCCAAGTGCCTATTTCCACCTACTCCTGATAATGGACGCCAGTGAGGGCGCATGGCTCTAACTATTATAAATAATAATTTTGGGGAACACATGCACCTAGTGGTAGCTGAGCTGAATACGGAGATAGATAAACTCACCAGGTGTGTTTATAATGGAGCACTTAGTATTAAATGGGTGGGTGTTTTTAACGTACACCTCTACAAACATAACCAAGATCGTGTTTGTGGTCTAGAAGACGTGCTGGGAAATCCCATCCACCACTTTGCTCATAATGAATACAGAAACACCCTAAATAGGATGATATACACCAGGGACATGGCAATAGCCAATAACCCGAATTCACTAACAGGTAACATAGGGAAAACTTTTAGAAGGAATGGATATGAATCCACCATCGATTTTATATTAGTGTCAAATCCTTTTAGTGATCAGGTTACCCATGTAGATAACTTATTTATGTGCTTTAGTGACCACGCCATTGTCTTTATAAAATTGAGTTTGGCCAGCAGGGAAGTGACGCACTATCAGGGAACAGAATACCTTACACTGTCCCGAAAGAATGGTTTCCAACTAAAGTGGGCACAAATTGATATAATGAAACTGATCCCTCAGATCATATCGAACTTACTGGACAATATTTTTAACTGTTTAGAATTGGAGTCCAGCTCAGCAGTAGAATTACGACAGTTTATAGAACTACTTGGGAAAGTAAAAGTGGCCTTACTCATTAGAAACCGGCGAATAATTCTAAAAACGAATAGCTGGTTTGATTCGCCCTGTACAAAATCCTCAAAAGCCCTTAGTAATGCGCTGAAAAATCAACCTAGAAATGTAGACCAAATAAGATCACTACGCAGGGATTACAAGATAGCAAGAAAGAAGAGAGAAAGGGATGTGAAGAAGCCTGGATGGAACATGGTCATGCAGCCAGCACGGGAAATAGCAGAGATTTTTGGAAGGTAATTAACACACCCTGCTTCAAAAATCCCAAGGATCCCACCCTGGATACTTATGTAGGTGAATAAGCATGGGTGGCACACTTTGTACATATTTTTGCCTCCACTAAATCTCTTGCAACACCTTTAACAAATTTAGATTTCGAAAAGCAAGGTAACCGATCCATCTCACTTTTAGAAGTAAGAAGAGGGCTGGCAGCCTGCAGTGCTGGTAAGAAAGCAAAAGACACACAATTGATGGACGGAATGCAGAACAAATCAAAACATTCACCCCCAGTCAAGAGATCTGGGTTAAATCCATCATTCTTTTGCTCACCATGCCACCCCAGTTTAGACCTGGCCATATGCAAATCAGTCTTGACCCTGTGCCTCATGGGAACAGTCCAGCCCAAAATGCCAAGCCAGGTCCTCCCTGGACCGGAAACAAGCATCCTAGGACCGGTTTCGGGGTTTCACCCCTCTTCAGCCAGGATAGCTTGATTCCAGTGGCACTGTGAGCCCAGGACCCACGTCTGGGCATACCTGGCGCTCTTAGAGCAAGAAAGCAAAAGGCACACAATTGATGGAGGGAATGCAGAACAAATCAAAACACAACAGGAGGACCTGGCCTGGCAGTTCGGGCTGGACTGTTCCCATTGGGCACAGGGTCAAGCCTGATTTGCATATAGCTGGGTCCAAACTGGAATGGCATGGTGAGCAAAAAAATGATGGATTTAGGCACAGATCTCTGTAGTGGGGTGAATGTATGACATTGTTCTGCATTCTGTCCATCAATAGTTCTTTTTGCATTTGTCACCCCGAGTGGGACGGGTATGCTCAGACGTGAGTCCCATGCTCTCCATGCCACTGGAATCAAGCTATCCTGGCTGAAGAGGGGTGAAACCCTGAAACCGGTCCTAGGATGCTTGTTTCCAGTCCAGGGAGGACCTGGCCTGGCAGTTCGGGCTGGACTGTTCCCATTGGGCACAGGGTCAAGACTGATTTGCATATGGCTGGGTCCAAACTGGAATGGCATGGTGAGCAAAAAAACGATGTATTTAGGCCCAGATTTCTGTACTGGGGTGAATGTATGACATTGTTCTGCATTCTGTCCATCAATAGTTCTTTTTGCATTTGTCACCCCGAGTAGGACGCCACTGGAATCAAGCTATCCTGGCTGAAGAGGGGTGAAAACCCGAAACCGGTCCCAGGATGCTTGTTTCCAGTCCAGGGCAGACCTGGCCTGGCAGTTTGGGCTGGACTGTTCCTATTGGGCACAGGGTCACGACTGATTTGCATATGGCTGGGTCCAAACTGGAATGGCATGGTGAGCAAAAAAACGATGGATTTAGGCCCAGATCTCTGTACTGGGGTGAATGTATGACATTGTTCTGCATTCTGTCCATCAATAGTTCTTTCTGTAGTGCTGGTAAGGCTCCAGGACCTGATGGGGTGCTATTTGATTTTTTTCCAGGAAAACCAAGACCTATGCGCCCCCCTAATAACTAATGTTTTTAATAGCATAGTTAAGGTTGGCCCCCGGCCTTCATGGAAGACCGATATATAAAAAAGGGGACAGGGGAAACCCACAGAACTATAGGCCAATCTCCCTGCTAGATACAATTGCCGAGCTCATGGGTCGACTCCTCCTATTTAGGCTGGAGGGGTGGGCACAAAAGAAGAACATTTTAATGCAGGCGCAGTATGGGTTTCTAAGGGGAAAGGGAACCATAGACCAGTGCCTAAATGTATCCTTAACAATAGATAAATATACCAGAGCATAGGGTGGAAAAATGTATATGGCCTTCATGGACCTATCTGCGACATTTGACTGCGTAAGCCACTCCAAGCTATGGTATATATTGGAGGTGATGGTAATTGATCCAGCCATAATTAACTTTATCCATCAATTATACTCCAATGCCACCGCATGTGTTAGTTATGGCAAAAATGGGGAACGCACCCGCTCCTTTAAGAGCGTCAGGCAGGGATGTGTTCTCCTCTGTTCCTCTTTTCCATCTACACAAACGGGGTTGAGGAAAACCTTCTGGGTTTCTCTTCGGATGTCCCCAAGTGTGGTACCTGCTCCCTACCAATACTGGCTTCTGCTGATGACGTGGTGCTGATCGCCAGAACGGGCTTAGCCCTTTAACGGCTCATACCATATGTGTCCTTCATGGCATCTGAATGTTAATGAAACAAAATCCTTGGTCATCATATCTGGGGCTGTTAGTCGCGACAGAGCTCCGCATTTTAATATAGAATCCTGCAAAATAGAAGTGGTAGACACCTTCCCCCACCTGGGGGTCCTGTTCGATAAAAATCAAACCTGGTCAAATCTGGTGGCGGGTAGGGCACTAGGCATGGAGAGGAGTTGGACAGCTATCATGTCCTTTTCCAAAAGGTTTCCTTTTCCAAAAGGTTGGGCGTGAGAACTTTAGTCCAAATAAAAAGTATCTATCAGGCGGAGACAAAATCAGCGGCTACTTGTGGGGTATGGCGCATATAGACTCTCTCCAAATCCTCAAAGATAGATTTTTTAGGAGCTTAGTGTCCCTTCCGTCCTCCCACTCAAACTATATCCTACATATTGAATTGGGTTTGACATATGTGTCAGACACGATTAGACTGGCCCCAATCCTACTGTGGTTTTCCATTTGGCGTAGGGATACAGTTAACCTAAAGCAAACTATAATAAAAAACTGTCTAAACATGGAAAAGTACAGTAGGATTAGGTGGATGAGATACATGGAGTTAACTCTGACTGTTATTGGGTTACCCAAACTATCTAAGGATCCGACTGCGTGCAGGAAGGTCTCTAAACAGAAACTGATTGATAGCTTTATGTTGAAGGCACATTATGATCGAGTGGAACGGAGTCATAGCAAACCAGCAGTCCTCGCATACCATATGATCCCACCCAGATTAGAGGAAGGGTACTCCTACTTAGCAAGTATTAGTATTGCACAGCACCGATACATCCTACTGAGATGTTGCATGAAGCTGATCCCTTTGATGTTAGGTTATCCGGAGAGAAGGTTCAAGCACTCTGAATTGATGCTGTGCCCCTGTGATAACCACTCACTCCAATCTGTTTTGCACTAAGTTTTGTTCTCTGGGTTGTACAAAAAAGAAAGAGTAGATATATCATTCCGATTTTAAGGCACCACAATTTTAGACAATGTCGGTAGGAAAGATACTTTTTCAAGTCTTTGCCTGATCCTTTTGTTTGCTTTTCGGTAGCTACATTTTTGTGGGCTTGTATAAGAAGGATAAAATTGGGGGGATTCTAGACTGTGCGGAGTCATTATTCCAAAACCAACCTAGAGATAAAGGGCAACTATATATATATATACATGTCGCCCACATGGCTCAAAATTTGGCGTTTTTTTACTGTATCTATTCTAATTTTTTAATATTCTTTATTCATGATCTGCCAAGGTAATCTTAGTCACTATATGAATCTTAGAACTTATGATTTGAAATTGTGTGTTAATTGTTGATTTTACCTGTGCTTTTATGATCTGTATTTAATGGATCGAATAAAGAATGTATTAATTGATTGATTTACTGCAAACTTAAGGCTCCCACTCTCGCTTCCATTATCTCAGGGTCTAAAACTCCCTGTTAGCTTGTCACCACTATGTCTATTGTGCTGTACGCTAAATTACTTAAATTATACTATTGCACACATCATGTAATGACACCACCTATGCTGCAAAATGAAAGTGCAGGAACACACAAGCAACCAAAATGCGAGTGGATGCTGTTCACAGCAATTGTGTTTTCCCCACTATTTGCTTGTGCAAAATGCATCCTTGCATCGAAGGGTAATTCGAGGATGCATTTCAAACTAAGATATAGGGCTAAATTTGATAGTGATAATACCATCATCACCGTCAGAAACTGAACTTGAAGCTCAATTCTTGTTATATAAAAATTGCTGATTACATAACAGTTTTCTCACAACCATATTTTAGGACTGGTAAATGCATGGGGAATACTTCTTATTTACCAACTTTATTCAGCAGCTTCAATACTTTTATATATTTCTGTGGCGAGGAAGGTGTTCAATCCAGTACTTTAAATGTATGAATTTAGTTGAGAGAAATTGTCAGAAATGGGGTATTGATTTTATAGTGGGTGACCCTAGCAACTTAATTAACACAGTCAAGTTAGGTCAATACACGCTTCTAAGAGAGTCTCTGATCAACCCGTGGTAGCTATGACACAAGCAACAGGCTATCCAGAGAGATTTGCCTGTAAAGTTAAAGCAGTACCAACAATTTTAAGACAAAGAACACCACATAATAAATTTCCCTAACAATTTTATAAAAATGGAAAAACATTTAGGGCCAGATGAACACATAATTTTTGCTGTTGGAACTAGCCCAATTCGCAGAATCTATGAATCCTGTATATGATATTCTCGGTATTCAGGCCTTGCCCGGCACTGACATTTGCAAGCCACTAGATGGATAATTCCCTCCCTGCCCTATTTTACACTGAAAGTTGATGTCTTGTCTCTCTTTCTTGGCACATGAGATTAGAGCATGTGCAGCAGGCAGGTGCCACATGAAGGCATGGCTCATTTTGGAATTTAAGAGCCCAAAAGGATCTCAAACTTAGCCAGAGTCAGGCAGGTGACTCAAGCTTTCAATGACTCGCCCACCTCTACCTTTCAAATTTGGAGATTGAAAAATTTGAAAATCTGTGCAATATTTTGAACGGTTTTTAAAAAAAATGCCTATAAGAAATGTGCATTTTGGTTAATTTATTAAAGAAATTGTGCTAGAAAATGCACCATTTTACACCAATTTTTAAATATGTTCTTTGAGGGAGAAACCTCTTGAACTTTCCTAGAACATTTGCAGCTCATATGCATATGTGCCAAAGTTCATGAATTGTTCTTACGCCCCACTAGTTTCAAATTTCACCAGCCAAGCTGGCCAACAGTTCCTCTCCACTAAGAGATAGCTAATCCCAGCTAAGGAGGTGGGATGAATCGTAAAACTGATGTTAAGACAGATCTAGCTCAGGCAGCGTCAAGTAAATTTTTGTAAAGTAAATCTTCCACTTACGTTATCAAATACCTGATTTCACCATTAAACCACATTTTGAAAGCTAAGCAAGAAATTACATTGAAGGACGTTGCTCGCATTTTCCGAGGGGGAGTTATAAGTTTAAATAATTTAATTACACGTCGGCTTGTCATATGGAAAATGCAGCTGCACCTACACAGTATAATAACTTTTAGGCCTTCAGACACTGTGCGGGTATATTTTTTGTTCTGTCCTGAAGAGAGTTTCAGCTATGTTGCTGGCTCCATGTTTCCCAAAAACTTCATAATAAAAATACATGTGAGAGAAAGAGCAGCCAAGAAAAGATCAAAACCCTGCAGTCTAATTTTCTCGAGTGCCCATACAGTGTCTTAGTACCCCTTTCCAAAGTGGCGAGATCTACGATAACTTCACTGTGGAATCCAGCACTCCTGCAGCTGTGTCCGAGCAGCAAATAAGTGCTGCTACCAATGCAGAAGGGAAAATGCTCATCCTCAAAAACAATATTAGGCATCAATCCTAGAGAACACATGCTCGACCTCTTGATAACCTTGAATATCAATAATTCAAGAATGTGCATGATGAACTGTCGGTTACACAAGAAGGGATTATCTTGCGAGGGTAGTGAATTGTCCTTCCTGAAAGTTTACGACAGCAAGCCATTGACGTGGCACACGAGGGACTTTGTGGAACTGTCCCCACCAAGCGAGCCCTACGGAACTGTTTTTGGTTCCCTCATCTTGATGAGTGAGTTGAGAGAGGGCTCCAGGCTTGTCATTTGTGCAATTGTTTATCTCCCAACACAACACAGCATCCTTTGAACATGTCTGGGAGAAAATTGCAGTTGACTTCTTTGGACCCCTTGAAAATGGCCATTACCTTATGCCATTCATAGATGTGTACTCCTGATTTCCTCCGGTAGAAAACCTTTCATCAATCACTCTTGATAGAGTAGTTGAAAGACTAGAAGGCGTATTTGCAACCTGGGGTGTTCCATCCATTCTAAAGTTTGACAATCCACCATTCAGTGGTCGGGAATTAAAACACTTTCTTACTCATTTGAATATCAAGCATCAGAAAAGCACACCTTTAAGGCTAATGTCGTTGTTGAATGTTTTATGAGCATTCTTAAGAAAGATGTTCAGATCGCTGTACTAGAGGTACTTGATCTCAAGTCAGTCCTTCATTCTACTCTTCTTGCCTGCAGATCTACTCCTCATTCTACAACCGGTGAAAGCCCAGCCACCCTAATGTTCGGGAGACCCATGGGTAGTATTCTACCCCACTGGACCACTGAAAATTGATGTCAAGAAAGTTTGACTCACTGATTCATCTCACAAGTCCAGAATGAAGACTTATGCAGACAACCCTGACTATAAGCAGCATTGCCAGCACCCCAAATGTAAGGTGTTACTCTCCACTAAAGAAGTACAACTATCCTGAAACACATGTTTATATATACCGAGTACTGGCTGCACCAACGATGGTGAATACCAAACTTTTTCACCCATTAGCCCATTTCTCTGCATGCTGCTATGCTTCCTCCCCGTTTCTCTGAGTGCTTTCTCCTGCCTTTGCCTTGTTTTTCACTGCTTTCTCCTTCCTTGCCCCTGTTTTTCAGTATGCTCCCTCTTGCTCTAGCCTCACTTTACTGTTTTCTCCTTCCTGTCCCCAGTTTTTAGGAGTGCTTTCCCTGCTTTTGGCTCATTTTTTAATGCTGTCTCCTTCCTCTCTACCCGTTTTTCTGAATGCTTTCTCCTGCTTTTGCCTTGTCTTTCACTGCTTCTTCTTTTTTTTCCCTATTTGCCGCTCCTGCCTGCTGCCCGTTTCCCCGCCTCCTGACTAGCCCCACCCACCGCCTCCCAGGACCTACTTAGTGAAGCCACAACGTGACCCCATTGGGCAGGCCCCAGGCTCAGCTTTCCCGGTCTACTGCACCACTCTGCTTCCTCCCCTCTCTGAGTGCTTTCTCCTGCTTTTGCCTTGTTTTTCATTGTTTCTCCTTTCTTTCCCCTATTTTTTTGAGTGCTTTCTCCTGCTTTTGCGTCGTTTTTTACCGCTTTCTCCTTCCTCTCCCCTGTTTTTGGAGTGCTTTCTCATACTTTTGCCTCTTTTTTGCTGCTTTCTCTTTTCTCTCCCCCCATTTTTCTGAGTGCTTTCTGCTTCCTTTGCCTCATTTTTTACTTCTTTCTCCCACCTTTCCCACTGTTTTTCTAAGTGCTTACTCCTGCTTTTGCCTAGTTTTTCACTGCTTTCTCCTTCCTGTCCTCCGTTTTCCGGAGTTCTTTATCCTGCTTTTGACTAGATTTTACCGCTTTATCCTTCTTCTCCCCCATTTTTCTGAGTGCCTCTCCTGCTCTCCCCTCATCTTTCACTGCTGCTTCTTGTTTTTTCCTCATTTGCCACTCCAGCCTGCCACCTGTTTTCCTGCCTCCCACCAAGTACCGCCCACCACCTCCCAGTGCCTTTCTTTCCCCTCTGGACCTACTTAATGGAGCAGCAGCATGAATCAATGAATGAAGAGGCCCCAGGTCCAGCTGTCCCAGTGCTGCTGCACCGCTCTGCTTCCTCCCCGTTTCTCTGGGTGCTTTCTACAGCTTTTGCCTCGTTTTTCACTGCTTTCTCCTTCCTTTCCTCCATTTTCTGTGAGTGATTTCTACTGCTCTTTCCTCATTTTACTGCTTTCTCCTTCCTTTTTCCAGTTTTTCTGAGCGCTTCCTCCTTCTTTTGTCTTGTTTTTCACTGCTTTCTCCTTCCTCTCGTCCTGTTGTTCTGAGTTCTTTTTCCTCCTTTTGCCTCTTTGTTATTGCTTTCTCCTTCCTCTCCCTCATTTGTTTGCATGCTTTCTCCTGCTTTTGCCTAGTTGTTTTTACTGCTTTCTCCTTCCTTTCCCCCTGTTTTTCAGAGTGCGTTCTCCTACTTTTTCCTTGTTGTTTACTGCTTTCTCCTTCCCCCTCATTTCTCCTTCCTTTCCTCCATTTTTTGTGAGTGATTTCTCCTGCTCTTTCCTCATTTTACTGCTTTCTCCTTCCTTTTTCCAGTTTTTCTGAGTGCTTTCTCCTGCCTTTGTTTCATTTTCTACTGCTTTCTCCTTCCTTTCCCCTGTTTTTCTGAGTGCTTTCTCCTGCTTCTCCCTCTTTTTTACTCCTTTCTCCTTCTTTTCCCCCATTTTCTGAGAGCTTTCTCCAACTTTTCTATCGTTTTTCTCTGCTTGCATGGCTGTTCAAATGAACAGAGCACGTGAAGCAGCCAGCAACTCCAGTGCCTTGAGACCGGTACAGATAATTTGCTGCGCTTTATCAATCCTTATTGATTGAAATTTTCAGCAGACCTCACCTTGTAAGCCAGGTTAATAAGTTTAGTTATTTGGGTGTTCAATTAGACTCTAGCCTCCACTGGCATTCGCTTATAACCCGTAACATGATGGTTCTCAATAGGGCTATGTTTAGCATAGGAGATTTCTCCCATCGACTTGGGCGCACCCACATAAAATCATTCTTGGAAATTTTCACGGCTCAGCGCATTCCATGAGCCAGCTATGGATGCAGTATCTGGGGAGATGGGCTTGTCGCCCCCTATTCAAACAGCTGAAAACAAATTTCTCAGGGGGCTTTTGGGGGTTCCCCAAATCACACCCTTCAAAATTGTGCACGTAGAGCTGGGTTTGGGCTATATTATTGATCAGCTTCGACTTTATCCCCTGAAGCTCTGTCTCTCAGTTTGGACAAAGGAGGAGTTAGTTCTTAACAATCTGATCACGCAGGATTGCACGCATAAGGATAACTCTTCCTTGATCCCATGGCTGGCCTATATCTCCTTTAATATGAAATCTTTAGGGAGACTCAAACTTTATACCAATCCAAATAGCTAAACCCGATCGTAGAAGGGTCAATGATGCGTTTAGAGACAAGATGGCAGCAGACCGTGAGGTCATAGCACTACACAAACATTCAGGGCGTCATGCGATACTGGTGAAAACTGTTAGTGGACTGGAGCCCTATCTTCCTTGGAATCTGTCCCACCACCAGTGACATCTTTTGACGTGTTTTAGGCTTAATTTATTCCCGCGACTATTGCCTTCTAATCACGGTTCGTTTAAGGACTTGATGATGCCCTTGTGTAATTGTGAGAATGTCTCAGCTAATGGCACAGTACACATTGTCATAATTTGTACGAAATACAATCATTTGCAATTTAAACTTATACACCCACTCTTAAAGCCTATGAATTTTATTGAAGTCAGACCTGCATTATTGGATCTACAGTTTTTAAATACACCCACAGTCTGTTTTTTTCTCTCACGTGACTTCTCTGGGGTTCTAAAGCAATCGAAATATTAACTTGTGTTGATGTTGCTCTCCATTTTTTGTTTTATATTGTGTTTGTCTTTTATGATTTTTTTAAATCGAATAAAGAATATTGATTGATGAATAGTGAGTGTTATCACACACTTAATTTACCACAATGCATCTGGGTGAATTATGTGCTGGTATGCCAGGCAGTCTGCTACCTTCCCCCGGGTGTGAGTGGCGGAGCTGACCATGTTACTGACGTAGAGTTGTAGCACGACTGAGCAAGTTACATATTTATAGCCGTCACTCTCATGATGAGGGCCCATCGCACCTCCTTCCAGTCACTATGACCACACGTGGATCGCACCTATGCTCCTTTCTACATGACTCTAAAAGTTACATCAGTAGGAGGACAGCTTGCCACACTGAGGTGTGACATTCAGAGATAAGGCACTTGAGCGGACTTAAAATAGCCTCCTCTCTGTTGTGACGCACACAGAATGTCTGAAATTGTCCCTCTAGATGGCTGGCTTTTCGGGGAAGCGCATCTCCAGTGATAGCCGATAATTCACTCTGTGCTCGCCCAAGCTTTCATTGTAATGGCACTTGCTCATCCGCACACGAAGTCTGTGAATGTCAGCCATTCAGATGCTCTTGTGGCACTCCCCTGTAGAAAGAGGCGACAATATCTCATTTACTCTAAGGGATTTAAAGGGGCTGTTCTTTGTCAATGTGGCTTTTAGAGTGCCTGGACACTGCACTTACATGAACAGCTGATAAGACTTGAATGCCCACTCCAGGCTCCTTGAAAACCATACTTTTAACCATCTACAGAAGATGTGGAGGTAGGGCACAGAACTAGAATACAGCCTTGCTTCAAAACATCCAATTACCAGGATTATTTTTGTGAAAGAGCTGTGGTCACAGTGCTCCATCATAAGTGTTTCCAGAACACACAGCATAGTTTGTGTGTTCTGCAACGTTGAACCAGCTCGCAGCTTACAGTGACACCAACCAGGTTTTTGGTGTTTGCTCAGATTGGATCAGAAATGTAATAATCAGGACATTATTTATGCCTGGTGGTGGAATACTGTTTGCCTAAATAAACAGGTCAAATAATTTGTGAGTGCACCATATGATGTGACTGCATTTAGATGTTTATGGGCCACCCCTGAAAACTCAGGATGTGAAGGGGCTAAGGGTGGGTCAAGGGGTCAGCCCTTTGACGCGATGAGGTCACTTCCTGTAGGCCACATTCACTACACCTGATACTTTGGTGCATCAAGGACTATAGCTTGCTGTGGAGGGGGAAACGTCCTTTAGGACGAAGCCGGAATCACGCTGTGCCTTCACAGCACTGGCAATAGAACGAACGCGTCTTTAGCACGCATTCGTTCAGCACGCAAGTTATTACAGAGACTTGCTTTATGGGGGCGCATTGGTGGAATTCTGTTGGATTTAAAAGTCCAACATCTTCCCTACTGTTGTGCAGACCGGAGTGGGAATAGTAAATAAAACTATTCCAAAATCCAGCGACCCCCTAAGGCAAGTTGTTATAACGACTTGCGTGCTTAACGAATGTGTGATAAAGATACGTTTGTTCTAATGACGGTGTTCAGAAGGCATGCGTGCTAATCGGATGCGGTTTACTGTCATACATTCCTGTGGAGGTTTCTCAAGCCCCCACGAAAAACTGTTCAGTAGTTATGTCTGCCATTTAATTTGTGATTACCAGCTTTGTAGAAAGTTGAATTGCATGACACCTTTCTAATGTTCTATTAGTTGCAAAGTCCATAGTTTCTTTCCTTCTGGCTGTTTTCCTTGTCCTATTTTGTCTTTTGTTTGCCTCTTAGCTCCTTATTCCCCAGTATTTACACATTCTTGATTGTTTATCAGCTATTAGTAACATCTAACAAAAGAATAAGCTTGTATTACATGGAGTGACGTGTCTATTACGTCCCTCCATTCAGCACTACATACTGTCTACGTTTATGGGTAGGCGATTGAAAATCTTGAAATATGTGAGCTATATAATTTTATTGTATCGCTTATGCAATTTTTATGTGTGTTTGAAGAATGTCATACTTTTATGGTTAATTCTAACCGAATAAAGCTATTCTTGACTTGACTTGACTTGGGTAGGTGATTCAGTGGTTAAAACTTGTGCTTAATTGCAGGAAGTAGCAGATTACTTTCTGACCTTGTTGATACTAATGATTTATGTTCAGATGTGGCTGTGAGGATGCTTGGGAACAGTGGTGAAACACAACATGATGGAGCACCCCCTGTAGAATGTTATGAGGGGCCACAGAGTCTCCAATATCTTACAAATATCCATAGGCTTTGAGCTGAATGGGGACTCCTTGAATGGTTGGGGGCCCTCTGAAGGGTTGGAGGCTCCCCCACCTTCACGGGACTGTGTTACACCCCTGGTTGTGCTTCTCTACGCATGAAAATGTACGTTTGGTTTTGTTTGTCATTGATCACTAATCTGGGGTATTAGGTGTTAATAGTGGTATGTATGATAAAATATCAATACACGCACACAAACGCACGCACACACACACACACAAACAATAGAATTAAGTACAATAACTGCTATTGTCAACTTTGGGCCTTTAAAGCCAACCCACAATCTAACCAATTAGAACATGTTGTCAGATTTATAATGGAGAGTGAAAACCAAACTTCCCAAGCTGTAAAGCATGCATAGCTGTAGATTCCCTGTTTCTACTCAGATGGACCAATAGTATTCCATGTGCAAATGAAATAGTTTTCTGTGTTTAAGAAAATGACCAGGTTACTGACCGGTTATCTGCCTTCCTTGGAGTCAAGGTCTCCCTTGTCACAGTTCTTACCTGCATCCGTTTTCCTCCATTACTGGACCTAAATACTAGCAAACAAAATAAACAACTTCCTGATCATTGACATAAAAGAGGGCTTCTCATGACACATTTCCTGTAGGTACCAGGTATTTAAAATAATAATGTTCTGCTGGTTGATTCCCCCTTACCTCCCTTGAGTGGTTGGATGAGAAACTGAGGACTGTGACAAGGAACATGTGGATTTGGAGTAATGGTAACAAAGATTACGGGTCTGAACCTGGGTCATTACTTCCTTGCCCATCTTCTTCATCCCAGGCCTTATCTGCATGGGTACCAACCCAAGCAGAAAACCATCCAGAAGAATGCAACATTATAACAGAGGTAATATACGATTAGTCCAAATAATACAACAACCATTGATGTTTTAAGATGCTTGGAATAGAAATTCAGACACTCTTTCCAGATTAAAATACTTTCTCTTCAAAATCTGAAGAAAGACCTTCACCCACTTGAAGTTTGTAATTGTGTGTGGAGTTGCCCAAGTGGTTGCCGCACACATTTTCTCCATGAATGCCCTTTTCAAAAATGTCCATGATGTAGACATGCCACGAGTTGATCTGCCCTGAACAACCCCTGGTCAATCCTTACCCTGCTTCTCAGAAGCTAGAATGATAGTCTGCTTTAGCCATCTGCCCAACATGTACAGAGAAGTTTCAGTTCTTATCCTGAGATGCTAAAAGTCATAAACAATGAATCCATCTTCCTTTCTGCACTATTCACTTAAATGGGTAGAGCACAATGAATATCTAATGAATGCAATGTGATTTCTTCAGAGAAATTGAACCATGATGGGAAATGGGTAAAACGAAGTCTTGAGAAATATGGAAAGTGGATGGAACTTTGGGCATGAATGATGGATCAGGTTTTAGAGCAATTTAAAAAAGTATCAGTGAACTACAAGTCACCAAGTCCCCTAATTCCTCACCTCTGAAACTTGAATTTACTGGAGCTAAAAGCTCCTGCCTTCAGCAAATTGCATGACAAGTTCTTCCAGCTAAACCCAAAGAAACTGGATCCAGAGAGGAAAGATGCCCTAAAAGGGTCTTCTGGAAGCTTCAGCTTTCCATGAGCATATCCATAGGTG
Organism: Triturus cristatus; assembly: GCF_964204655.1. Taxonomy (NCBI): domain Eukaryota; kingdom Metazoa; phylum Chordata; class Amphibia; order Caudata; family Salamandridae; genus Triturus; species Triturus cristatus. The sequence continues at coordinate 1,533,690,106 of NC_140591.1, forward strand.
CCTACTGGCTGCGGCGGCAGCCCCTGAAGTTGCCACCACTCCTTTCAATAGATGAACAAACTAATGTTGATGTGAAGTCTACTACCTGCTGTATCTGAGCCACCAATAATTGGAAGTTCTTGATCACTGCCTGAATGGCTTAATTCAAATAGGTACTTGCCTGAATAGCAAAGTCTGAGGTGGAATACGACCTCTTCACTGCAAACCGCAGCTTCTTGTCCAAAGGATTTGGAAGTACTGCTTCCTCAAAGATTATTACACCCTGCCATGGAAGCCACCCCATCAGGGAAACAACCTTGACCACTGACAGAAATTTCTCAAAACAATGCTCTGTGAGGAATCTAGGAAATGACTGATAGTCAACCTCCTTCCATTCATTGGGGAGCACAGTCGGAACAGAAGCATGAAGAGACAGACTTTCAGGATCTCACCGCTGATACTGACTGAAAAGGTCATACTTATCCACATTAGCTGAGGATTGAGGCAGGGCAAGATTGTCCTTTAAATGCTGCAATGAATCAGTCTCCTGTCCCTGCATAAAAGCGGCCTCTATTGTCGTCCTCCTCTGAGTAGTGTACGCCATCATTGTCAGGGTCCACCAACATGTTAGGCATCTTAGTGGAGGGACCCTCCCTGGCCACAAATGCTGCTTCGACTGCCTAATCAATCATCTTCTAGATGGAATATTCACCTCACTTCATTCCACTCTGACTGTGGAGGAGTCTCTTGTACTTCGCTCTCAGGAGAAGTAGTTTCTATATAGCAGAGCTTTTTTATCGGCTTTCACCTCCATAATAGCACAGTAAGCAACATTCATCCAGAATACTAAGCTTATGGATAGACATTCTCTGCACAGATACTCATTGTCCTTAGCAACAAACTTCCTGATTTATGTTGCTTCTGTGCAATGAGCTCAAACAAAATCTAGCACCTCTCGCAATACAGTTAGATTTAGAAGTGCTGCCCCAAGAGCACACTGAATTCGAAGATGGAGGCTCACATAGATTCTCACCCATTTTACAAACTAATCACATTTAATCCCGCGGCCTCACTCTCACGCTGGCTCACGCTGTGAGTTGTAGATGGATGGAACGGCCAGGGATTTGCTCTGATGTATCTAAGAGTGGAAGGTCCCCCACTGAGCGAGACCGCTACATTAGGTCTAAAAGCCATACTGCTTTCCCAGCATGCCTATGCAACAGCACAATGCCGAGGAAGTGGTGTAAATCAATATTACAGTCCTGAAACACAAAGCCCAACATTTAAGAACTAGATGTGTTTCATGAGCAGCCCTCTTTTATGCTAATGATCAGGAAATAGAAGGTGGGCATGGTAGTTGTTTATTTCTGCTTGGTTGGATAGTAGCATGGTACGGTAATGGTGGATAACTCATGCGGCTAAGGAGTGGGACGAGGATGACGGGTGTGGAGGTAATGATGCTTATGGCAGTTTGAGTTCTTATGTTCATTATATTAGTACATCTGAAGGAGTCCACTGGGCTTTCACCATCATCAACATTCTAACACTATTAATGGAGCATTACTACTCAAATGCAGACCTTCACATTTTATACATTGAAGTGTCTGAAAACTGCTTAGTGTGCTGGTGTATACAGGTGGTGTGAAGAAGCACTTATTTTTGGGGACCAGGACTTATTTTATCATCAGACTTTGACACAAAACAAGAGGTTGACCGGCAGAAAAGTGATAAAGAGAAAGTTGGAAAAACAGTGACAAAAGAGGAAATCAAGCATAAGAAAGAACCTGCAAGAGTGAGCTAAAGAGGCAGGAACTGAGTGGTGGAAAAATAGATAATTTGGATTCAAGACTAGGGAACCCCAGAATATGGCAACACCATCATTTAACAGAACGTGTAGCAGGATCCTGAGAACCCAGGGGCCCCTAAACCTTATTTTTTCTTTTTTTTTACAAATTGAGCACTGAGTCATAGCATTTCATTTTCAGTTAATAATAGGAAGCAAACCCTTAGGTCAGGGGCTGTATGTAAAACTGCACATGTTCAATCGGGTTCTATGCATGTCTTAATAGTGCATTTTGTACCTTTCCATATCATTCAAATTTGCCTTTGATGCTTCAGTTTTTTTCTCCTGTGCCTTTTAATTAGACTGTGCATGCTTTTGCATATTTGTTTGTGGTGCACAAGGAGTCCCCATGTCATTTACAAAAGTAATCTATACAACATAAACAGAGGGTAGTGGTGGCATAGGAAGTCGCACCTCAGAGCAGGAAAAGTTTAATGTGGGTCACGTAATGCTATTCTTGATTCTATTGAACGTAGGTTTTGGTGCCAATCAAGGTAACAAAACACCCCACTACCTAGGGTGTTGGTGCACGAACATCTAGCCAGATCCTCGTGTTAAAGTTAGATTAGAAAGTTGTACCTCGGCACTCCCAGTATTCATCTCTTCATTTGTATCTATTTTTAATACATCATTCTTACATGCAATATAGGTAGCTCAAATCACAGGAGAAACTTTTTTGCACCTAAGTAGACTTGAATTTAATGGTTCACACACAATTTCATATATAAGTGCATACGTTGTAAATGATTTATACATTAATTGTGAATGTTTGAACATGAAGGAACAGTAGGTGAAGACAAAAACGACAGCCGACATGTGTTTCGTTACATCCGTAACTTTTTCATGGCTCAAATGAAGTAGATATGAATGTCCTCCAAAAGTTTATGAATGATGGAAAACTCGAGGACACATGTAAGCCCTACGCTGTTTTGGATGGCAAAAAGTTCGAAAGTCCTAAAAAATGCCCAGATTAAGGGTGGATGTCTGCTGAGGATTCTCTAACATAGCCGACCGGCCCCATGAAACGATGTTTGACTGATCGTGAAGCAGGAGGTTTCCTTGTCAACATTCTCAGTTTGTCATCTGTAAATTAAGGGCTGTGTCATGCCCCTGACACAGTCATTCGGCGCATCACTTTTGTAATCTCCCCTGGACCACTTAAGGAGATCTAGGTGACATGGAAACCTCCTGCTTCACGATCACCTTTTGGAGGACCTACATAGCTACCTCATTTAAGCCTTGAAAAAGTTACGGATGTAGCGAAACACGTGTCGGCTGTTGTCTTGACCTACTGTTCCTTCATGTTCAAACATTCACAATTAATGTATAAATCATTTACAACGTAGGCACTTATGTATGAAATTGTGTGTGAACCAATAAATTCCAGTCTACTTAAGTGCAAAACAGTTTCTCCTGTGATTTGAGCTACCTCTATTGCATGTAAGAATGATGTATTGAAAATAGATACAAATGAAGAGATGAATACAGGGAGTGCCGAAATACAACTTTCTAATCTAACAAAAGTAATCTACACATGCCTACATTATACACCTGTCCACGATACAGCCCCAGATTACGTAACAGTTGTACTGCTGCGAAAATGCAGCAAATGCTTCACTGCATTATTTTTCTATGTGTGTGTAATTCACCAAACAGGCATTTTTTTTTATATATTACATAAATATTTTTACACTAGGGCCTTCAACATGCTGATTTTGCGCAGTATTTTTGATTTAGGGTTATGTCAAAGGTTCCATTTTTTGTTTTCTTATTACCTTTGGCACTGTTCAACTAATATGCACAAACGTTTTTAAATAAAAAAGTTCATCCACTTTGGCTTCGGAATAGCAAGGTTATTGCAGAAAAGTCGCGCGTGAGCCCAAAAAAAATGGAAGGTCAAAAAATGTGACATTTCCCATTTTAACTCCCATAAGATTCTTTGCTCCTCCACACACACAAAAAGACAGAAATCTTTGCATGACTCTACAACTTTACTCAAGCAACATCTTTTGCTTATTTTGGTGTAAATATGTTCAGTAGTTTTGGAGAAATTTGTTTTTAAAAATCATTTTGATCTGGGCATGAAAAGGTTAAATTGTAGAGTTATTTTGACAGCTGAAAAAGTGTATTTTATTTTTATTCCCGCATAACTTTAGAACGGTTTGATGGAATGTCAAAAACTGCCACATGCTTAGCTGATTCTTTGTATTTTGAAATGTGTGCTGATTTGTAAAGGGACATAATTAAAAGGGAGGATCAAAAAAAGTGTTTGTTTGCTAATAAGTGCGGCATCATTTGACAAATCCACATAGCATTTGCGGACATTTATCCGGTTTAGCCTTCTGTGGGTATGACAAGTTTCTTGTAGATCAAGGGGCGCGAAATGAAAAGACTGGTAAAAACCTTTCTTGTGCTAATGACGTTGGTGCTATTTAAGGGGGGGGGGGGTTATTAAACAGGGAGTTACAATATAATGTATTTGCTAATAACTTTGTACAGTATTACTGATCTGTACAGTACCTAGCAGCCGCTTCCTATGTTTGATGCGAATCCACCGAGCTGAGGCCCTGCCACCAACCCCCGCTGCAAGAAGCCAAAGGCGGTGGACAGCCAGGGCTGGCCTCCCACAAAGAGCTGGGTGCTGGGCTTTGCCACACTCGCTGCAGCCAAGCCCTGCTGTGCAAAGCCAAAGGCGGTGGACAGCCAGGGCTGGCCTCCCACAAAGAGCTGGGTGCCGGGCTTTGCCACACTCGCTGCAGCCAAGCCCTGCTGTGCAAAGCCAAAGGCGGTGGACAGCCGGGGCTGGCCTCCCACAAAGAGCTGGGTGCCGGGCTTTGCCACACTCCCTGCAGCCAAGCCCTGCTGTGCAAAGCCAAAGGCGGTGGACAGCCGGGGCTGGCCTCCCACAAAGAGCTGGGTGCCGGGCTTTGCCACACTCCCTGCAGCCAAGCCCTGCTGTGCAAAGCCAAAGGCGGTGGACAGCCGGGGCTGGCCTCCCACAAAGAGCTGGGTGCCGGGCTTTGCCACACTCCCTGCAGCCAAGCCCTGCTGTGCAAAGCCAAAGGCGGTGGACAGCAGGGGCTGGCCTCCCACAAAGAGCTGGGTGCCGGGCTTTGCCACACTCGCTGCAGCCAAGCCCTGCTGTGCAAAGCCAAAGGCGGTGGACAGCCGGGGCTGGCCTCCCACAAAGAGCTGGGTGCCGGGCTTTGCCACACTCCCTGCAGCCAAGCCCTGCTGTGCAAAGCCAAGGGCAGTGGACAGCCGGGGCTGGCCTCCCACAAAGAGCTGGGTGCCGGGCTTTGCCCCACTCCCTGCAGCCAAGCCCTGCTGTGCAAAGCCAAAGGCGGTGGACAGCCAGGGCTGGCCTCCCACAAAGAGCTGGGTGCCGGGCTTTGCCACACTCCCTGCAGCCAAGCCCTGCTGTGCAAAGCCAAAGGCGGTGGACAGCAGGGGCTGGCCTCCCACAAAGAGCTGGGTGCCGGACTTTGCCACACTCCCTGCAGCCAAGCCCTGCGGTGCAAAGCCAAAGGCGGTGGACAGCCAGGGCTGGCCTCCCTCAAAGAGCTGGGTGCCGGGCTTTGCCACACTCCCTGCAGCCAAGCCCTGCGGTGCAAAGCCAAGGGCGGTGGACAGCCAGGGCTGGCCTCCCTCAAAGAGCTGGGTGCCGGGCTTTGCCACACTCCCTGCAGCCAAGCCCTGCTGTGCAAAGCCAAAGGCGGTGGACAGCAGGGGCTGGCCTCCCACAAAGAGCTGGGTGCCGGGCTTTGCCACACTCCCTGCAGCCAAGCCCTGCTGTGCAAAGCCAAAGGCGGTGGACAGCAGGGGCTGGCCTCCCACAAAGAGCTGGGTGCTGGGCTGTGCCACACTCCCCGCAGCCAAGCCCTGCTGTGCAAAGCCAAAGGCGGTGGACAGCCAGGGCTGGCCTCCCACAAAGAGCTGGGTGCCGGGCTTTGCCACACTCCCTGCAGCCAAGCCCTGCTGTGCAAAGCCAAAGGCGGTGGACAGCCGGGGCTGGCCTCCCACAAAGAGCTGGGTGCCGGGCTTTGCCACACTCCCTGCAGCCAAGTCCTGCTGTGCAAAGCCAAAGGCGGTGGACAGCCAGGGCTGGCCTCCCTCAAAGAGCTGGGTGCCGGGCTTTGCCACACTCCCTGCAGCCAAGCCCTGCTGTGCAAAGCCAAGGGCGGTGGACAGCCGGGGCTGGCCTCCCACAAAGAGCTGGGTGCCGGGCTTTGCCACACTCCCTGCAGCCAAGCCCTGCTGTGCAAAGCCAAAGGCGGTGGACAGCCGGGGCTGGCCTCCCACAAAGAGCTGGGTGCCGGGCTTTGCCACACTCCCTGCAGCCAAGCCCTGCTGTGCAAAGCCAAAGGCGGTGGACAGCAGGGGCTGGCCTCCCACAAAGAGCTGGGTGCCGGGCTTTGCCACACTCCCTGCAGCCAAGCCCTGCGGTGCAAAGCCAAAGGCGGTGGACAGCCAGGGCTGGCCTCCCACAAAGAGCTGGGTGCCGGGCTTTGCTACACTCCCCGCAGCCAACCCCTGCTGTGCAAAGCCAAAGGCGGTGGACAGCCAGGGCTGGCCTCCCACAAAGAGCTGGGTGCCGGGCTTTGCCACACTCCCTGCAGCCAAGCCCTGCTGTGCAAAGCCAAAGGCAGTGTGTACCTTGCTTTGGTCCTACATAGGAGGTGAAGTGCGTGGAACAGCTGGACGTGGCATATTATCAAAACATCACAGAAAATCACTGAAAAAACAAAGTTAAAGTGAAGTTATGATGAGCTTTGGTTATAAGACCTTAGTATTTTTTTTTTTTTTACTTAGAATTTAATTGAGAGAAAAACATTTAAAATGAAGTTACCTAAAAACACTACAATTCACCAGTTATGGTTTAGTAAACTACTCTTAAAGTGTGCCCAGTCATGCACATCATTAAGGGCAGCACTGCTACCAGCTCAAATGACACTGATGACATCACCAATGACATCACCGATGAGATAAGTTCAGTGGCTTTAGATTTTATTTTGTTACTGTACCATGACTTTCTGTTCTTTTCGAGTGTGTGTGCAGTTATATAACAAACTAGTGAAAATAAATGTGGCACATTCTAGTATGTTATTAAGAAAAATACACATATTTCTTTTGTTTAAAAAAACTCTTTCTTTCTTGCTCCATTTGATGCATCCGCATGCAACTGAAATGGCATTGAGAGATGATATACAATCTCAGACTGGCTAGACTGGGCATCACACATCCAGTTGCAAGGGAAGGTGCTAAAAACAGACTCCAAATGCCCATGATCTAAGCAAAGGGCTAAGATCTGGCTTATTTTAACGTGCCTGCACGCCTGTTTGTGCTCTCAGGCGCTCTCTTACAGCAGGATTATTCTTTTCCACCAAGTCCATACTAGTTAATTGCCATTCACCAGCGCTACAGACGTCATCAAGGTGCAGTGACCATGTTTTCGTAAATTATAAGAGGACAAAAAGAACGTGCTCAGAAGCCGAGGAAAATAAAGTAGCGCTTACCCAAGTGTGTGAAGAGGTTTTTGGCAACTTGTAAGAGAGCCTGTGGAAGAGAAAAGAGTAAACATGTTTATTTTGTATTCATGAAATAGGAGAACAGATGCAGCGCGTGGTAGGTGACATTTCAAGCAGCGCTGATTTTAAGTTATGCCGCCATTATCTAGACACAGACAGCCTTGTTTGCGCCTGCACGTTTGAGGAGGGGCCTCTCTTGACTTTCTCCTACCGTCCCTCAGGTGTGTTATATTTCTTGTCTTTGACATTTGCCTGTTGGGTTTATGTTGTGAGGTGGGTGAGGCGCCCTCCTTTACCTGGTTTACTTTACTGTGTCTTAGCGTTACCTCATAATTTTCAGCTCAACACTCACGATTACCTAGTTTGTCTTTACATTTGTACTACTTGTTGGGCTAGGATCAGGTAAGGTGCCAGCTTAGGGTAAAGGTAAGGTCGAGAGTGAGGGATAGCGCAAGGGTCAGGGGCAGGCCGAGACTAGTGATGAGTTAAGGCTAGACTGAGGTAATGTGTCATGTTGCTGGTATGTTATATTTTGAGAATACACTGACAAGTTATTGGTACTAATGGAATATGTAACAGTGTAATAGTGGTCGAATTGGTAGCAGGACCAGGTTGGTTCCTGGATGAGAGGCTGAAGAAAGGCTATTCTCTTTACACTCAAATACATCCACAACAGGACACATGCACTGCTCCGTTTAAGCTACAAGCATGGAAATATTGCAGAAATAAATCTTCCTTCCATCCATCCATCCATCCATCCATCCATCCATCCATCCATCCATCCATCCATCCATCCATCCATCCATCCATCCATCCATCCATCCATCCATCCATCCATCCATCCATCCATCCATCCATCCATCCATCCATCCATCCATCCATCCATCCATCCATCCATCCATCCATCCATCCATCCATCCATCCATCCATCCATCCATCCACCCACCCACCCACCCACCCACCCACCCATCCATCCATCCATCCATCCATCCATCCATCCATCCCCCAGCCTGCCCATCTGTCTGCGCACCTGCTCGTCTGCCTGCCATCCATCCATCCATCCATCCATCCATCCATCCATCCATCCATCCATCCATCCCATCCTCTCGCACGGAATTCAGAAAGGGACTTGAGACCTGGCCTTTCAATTGATTGCAGCATGCTCCTAGAGCCTGCATACCGTCATGGGTGATTAGCTGCGCTCTACAAATCCCGAATGATTGATTGATTGACTCCAGTGTGTTCTCCTTCCCTCCCTGTCCCCCCTTTACCCCTATTACGAATTTGTGAGTTAGACATTTCCTATTTCTCCACATATGGTTTTTACTTGGTTGAGATTGGTGGAATAGCTTCAGAGCCGCTCCTTCCACAGGGCTCATACCGAGTCGTCACATAGCGTCTTCTGTGACAGATGTGGGGGATCAGGCCATGTATTCAGTGGTGGAGTTGCAGGATCAGTCACTGTCATCAGTGATAACTCTGGGGATCCATCCGTGATGAACGAGAGAGGATCAGATGATTTCTTCATTAAGTGAGGCTCTGACAGCATCTTTAGAGATTAGTGTTCTGATCCAACAGTGTCTTAAGTGATGGAGGAGGCTTCAGAAGGCTTTTCAGTGCTGAGTGAGGGGTACTTGCAGTGTATCCTGTGATGAGGGGGGGGGGGGGTCTTCAATGTTAAAAGGCATACATTATGGCTGTCTCTTTCTTTAAAAAAAAAACAATTTTAGGAGTTTTATATACAACAAACTACACCTGAAGGTATCAGAGCGCTTTACATGAGCACCAGTTATGTTACAGATAGACGCATTCATTTTTTGTTAGGCACGGGAAGATTAAGTGATTTGCCCAGAATCACAGAATGTTGAGCGTACCTGCCGAGACTCGAAGCTGGTTCGCCAGCTCCGAAGTCGACTGCTCTAGCCGTTAGGCCACATTCTCTCCCCTCTCTCTATCGTGATGGAAATGGGGTGTTCAATGATATATATGGGACACTAGAGGAATCTTCAGTGACCGAGTAGGGGATCAGTGAGGGGGTTGTGGATTAACCAGTGTCTTTGGTGATGGAGTTAGGATGTCAGACCGCTTTTTCAGTGGTGGACATGAGTGATCTGTCAGTGTCATCAGTGGTGGAGTTTTGTGTGTCTTCTGCTTTTTCGCCCTAAGTGCGCCAGGTATGCTCAGACGTGAGTCCTGGGCTCACTGTGCCACTGGAATCAAGCTATCCTGGCTGAAGAGGGGTGAAACCCCGAAACCGGTCCTAGGATGCATGTTTCCGGTCCAGGGAGGACCTGGCTTGGCAGCTCGGGCTGGACTGTTCCCATGAGGCACAGGGTCAAGACTGATTTGCATATAGTCAGGTCTAAACTGGGGTGGCATGGTGAGCAAAAGAATGATGGATTTAACCCAGATCTCTTGACTGGGGTGAATGTTTTGATTTGTTTTGCATTCCGTCCATCAATTGTGTGTCTTTTTCTTTTTCGCCATAAGTGGTGGAGTTGCAAGATTAAACAGTGTCTTCAGTGATGGATGAGGGGGATACAACAGTGTCTTCAGTGCTGGAGGGGGAGGATTTAGCAGTGTCTTCCGTAATGAAGGATGGAGGATCTGAGTGTGTCTTAGGTGATGGAAGTGAGTATCAGACAGTGTATTCAGTGATTGATTTGGGTTTCAAACAGTGTCTTCAGTCATGGAGGTGGGGGTCCAACAGTGTGTTCAGTGATGGAGGTAGGGGGCAGACATTGTCTTCAGCGATAGAGGAGGTGGGGATCAGACTGTATCTTTTGTGGGGTCTTAACTAATGATGGCGCAGGCCTGGGTGCGTCTTCAATAATGGAGCTAAGGTCGTCATTGATGAGTGTGGGGATTCTGCATCTGTATTCGGTATTTAGACAGAATATCGGAAACAGAAATATCGTGGACCCAAACATCGTATCAAGAATATCGAGGACATAAATATCATGAAGTTACTATAGGTAAGCAAAGTTTTACTATACATAACTCCACATATATGTGCCCTGACAATCTACATATATCTTCAAGGTATGTAGAAGTGGAGTTAAGAATAGTAAATCTCTACTTACCTATTGCACTTACCTTCTCGAAATTTTGGTCCTCCATATTTTTGACACAATATTATGTCCACACGATATTTCGGATTCCGATATTCTGTCAGTGATCCGTGTATTCAGTGATAAGGTTGGGGATCCGGGAGCCATTTTCAGTGATGAAGATAGTGAGTCTTCATTGATGGAGAAGAGAGGACTGGCAGTGCATTCATTGATGGAGTTGGTTCTCGCTATTGTCGTCAATTATGGAGGTGGGGTTTCACTGATGAGCGTGGTGGTTCAGGATGTTTATTTAATGATGGACATCGGGACCTGGATAATGCCTTCAACTGTGGGCTACATCATAAGTGCCATAGGAGAGAGCCCTCCTCTTCTCCCATCCCTTTACATGATGGAATGGATGGAGAGGGTCACTCTCATCTCTTCTCCAAGAAATGTGCTTGATGATTTTTTAAATAGAAATGCAGATAAAAAAAGTCACATCTAGGTGAATGGCGGATGTGAGGTGTGAAACTAGCGTGCATCATCAAAAAATGTGCCATTGTTTACAAACTGTTGTTCGCCAAGAAACATTTTTACCTGCAACAAAATAATGTGACAAAGTGACAACTTCCAGCTGCAAATACAAATAACATAAAACAATATGTTTCAGTGCTAAGGCACTTCTGGGTAGCAATTACCTTCCACAAATGGGTCTTTTAATGCCATTAATGCCAGTCATCAGTAAGGTATGCTTTTGAATCAAACTATTTGAAGCAATGAAGAAGTATCTTTGTTATACAGAAACCAACTCAAAGGAAAGCCAATGCTGAGCTATAGAAAGGCTGTGACAACACTGAGTGATGAGAGGGCAGAGTAATGGAGTTTGAAACACACATCTGAAGAGCAAAGCAGCTCGACTACACGAAAGCTCTTGTTCAGCTGCTCATGAGTAACACTCAACATGCATGGGAGAAAATTCCATAAGCTATCTTAAGTTTCACATATTCTGAAGGCGCTAGGGAATCATACAAATGGTAGTAAAGCGCTATACAAATGCACTTAACATGAGATATCATAACATAATCCCCCAAGTGCAAGTGCGGCCTCAATAATGAGCCCCCTAAAAATCGACAGATTTTTTACCCCGAATCTCCTCCAGAGTAAAAGAGCCTGGATTTATTCTGAACCTTACAAAAAATATAATATTGCATATTGTTAGTTTGGCAAAATCCATAAACTTCTTTCTTGAATCCCTTAGGAAAGTTAAAAACCTTATTTTCACAGATGACCTGAAGGTAGCTTCTCACGCTCTCATGGTCGCTAGGCTGGACTTTGGGAATCGGTGAAGATGTTCCATAATCAGTCCTTACACACTCTAAGGCAGCACCCCACTCAGCAACCAGAATGGTCACCACTTCCCATAAATTTGACCACATTACGCCTATTCTCCGCAAGATCTGCTGGCTGCCTTTAAATAGATGTATGCATACACAGTTAGTTATTGGATGAGAGCTCTGTACGTCTTTTTTTTATAGTTTTATATAGCACGAACTAGATCCGAAGATATCGGGTAGCAGAATGCTTTACATAGCACCAGTTTTGTTTACACAAGGACACATCCATTTAAAAAAAAAAAAAGAATTTAGGCACGTGTAGATTAAATGATTTGCCCGGAATTACAGGATGTTGAGCGTTGTTGCCGAACACGGTTCCCCAGCTTCGACGTCAACCGCTCTAGCCGTAAGGCTACATCCTCTCCCAAGTGTCTTCTTAGATCTTCTACCCATCTTCGGCGGACTAAGAGGCCTCAGAAGTTGTACCTTTTCAAAAGTCTAGATCACCAGATTCAGAGCATCTCATACCCAGACACTTTCTCTCATGGGTGCTGGGACCGCTGCCTGGTGCTCCCTCCCCATCAGGTCAAGAATTCCATTCGCCCTCCTCGCCTTCAGAAAGCTCCAAGAATCCCATCTCTTCTACCGCATCCTGAGTTCGATCTCCCAAAAATAACTTAGTTTGTTGAACTGTTTGTCCAAATCTGATACTCTTCCACTGATACAAGCTTCTTCCTTTGATTCTATACCTTTAAAGAGTTGTGCCAAGTTTACTGCAACTATTTAGAAGCTTGTGTTGCATGCAAAGTGCCCGGATGCCTTATTGTGCAGGAGTGGTATAGAAAAATGTGAAAGAACTAAAATAAGACAATGTGAAAGAACTAAAATAAGACAATGTGAAATCACATGACATAACAAAGCATAAAATAGACCAATGTAACACAGAATATCATAGCATCATGTAACACACCACAGCAAACCACACCATAACATAACGCAGAAATGTAGGTCAATGAGTTAAACTGTCACCGGTCATTAATGTTTGGAGGTCGTGAGTTCAAATTTTGTCAAAGCCAAGCCACTCATCCATCCTTCCACATTTGGTACCTTGAGTACCGTTAAATTGGGTCATGGACATATTGGTTATTTCAGCACTTACAAATGATGCAGGTGTGGTCTGAGGAACTACAAAAAAGTGATTCTAATATAACTATCTCAGCTAGCTCCCGAGTGTCCCACACATTTGTTGAGTATTTGAAACACTGAAATGCAGGCACAAACCGCGGGGAGAATAGGGAGCGACAAAAACTCAGTGTAGGCTGGAATTAAATATGTAGTTGGAATTGAGAGGTTTTGTAAAGCATAATCACATAACATAACAAAGAGGGATCACCTACTAGTAAATGTAAAGACAAACAAGGTGTGTCTCCGCACTTGCTATTAGTAATTGAGCTACTTAGGGCTCCTTTTGTAAACACAAACAGGATAGCCAGTGCTAAAATACTATACTGCAGCCAAAATGATTCAATTATGTTATATATGTAATACTGGATCAAGTGTTCTAGCAACTTAGCAAATGGCGGCACATCCAGGTAGGAAGCACTTCTCATATCAAACCTGCAAGACGCCCTGCTGAAGACTGGCAAATATTCTAACATAAGTGGTGAAACGTTGTAAATTAATGTTGTCTGAGAGCATACTTAGGTGAATCTGACAAAGATTCAACTGCATAGCAGAGAGTTTGATGAGTGCAGTGTGACTACACACTTGAAGGTATTTTTCATAAAGTTGTGCCTGGGTGAACGTATGCGAAGACTTCATGAAAAACACAGGGGCATATTTACAAGCCCCTATCTCCATCACAATGTCACTTTTTCTGACGTGGTGGAGATAGGGGCTTCGCCTTATTCACAAGGCAGCGTTAAGCCAATTAGCATGGCTTAACGCTGCCTTGTAAATAAGGCACCCTTTCATTTTATACTTAGCGTGAATGGGGAGGGCAATGTGTGTTGTGGTGGGCGTTCCACCGCAACATCCATTGATTTAGATGCTGCCCCATATTTATAAGGGCAGCCTAAATATGGGGCAGCGCCAAAACTAAGAACAGGCAAAACCTGGTCATAAACAGGAGCAACAAGGAGGAAAGTTTCATTTCTCCTAGTTTTTTCTGTTTCTATGTGTGCTGCGTTGTGCAGCACACTTGGAAACAGGGAAAGGCCAATGATTGTTTATGTGCAGGAAGGGACACCTTCCTGCACATATACAATCTTCCCCTACAAAGCAGGCACCCTCGCACTATGGTGAAAGGGTGTCTGCGTTGGCGCCAGACAGCTAAACTAGAACTAGTCTCATCTGAGTAATCACAGTTCACAAAAACACTTGTTGATTCCTGGATATGCTTATGATTTTATGATCATCCTAGATCTGAAGTGTTCATTTATAATTACTGTAATTGAAAACATGATAAATGAACTATGAATAATAATAATCATAATGAAGTCCCCGACAATAAATTTCACACAAAAAAATGCACTTAATATACCTTTGTGTTTAATCAAAACTGTTTATCCTGTTCCAAGGTATCTTAAAAGAGTAATTCATAGAGAAATTTGGTATGTGATCTAAGCCAGCCTTTAAAACTCCTAAGCAGTTTGCGGTTCAAGTCAATTAGTATTGACATAGCACAAGACATCACAAAAAAAAGAACACAACATAGCATACCACAGCAAAAGACAAGATACAATGGGTAGGAGTGTGCACAAACCTGGCATTCACATTTCAGTTTCTGTTCCTTCTGAAATGCCAGGGTGCTGGTGAGGACTGTCGACGTGTAACAGAAGCAGTGCTGTATCTTGTGTTCGTCTTCTTCTGTGTATCTAGAGAAGAACAAACAATATTCATGCTTTTTTCACATCTACTACTTAAACCATTAAACTTGCATGCATACTTCTTCTTAGTATGATAACCTAAATCAAATGGCTAGCAAAGGCATATTGTCTTCCCAGTACCCGAATGAGTAAAGTTACTCCACCGTACTGACAGATTTCATCTTTTGCATGCAGTGTCTTAGACTTACAAACTTAGGAAACCTCCTATCAGTACTTCATGCCAGTATCCGGTTCATATGGAGTTACAAGAGGGCAGCAAGTGTGAAATAATTAGGGGTGCACAATTAAAGTACTAAACAATAACCTTTTTTAGTACTTTGATGACACAACAACCTATTTAAGTACTTTGATTGTATACAGTTGTTTTTTATGTTATTGTTTGACCAAATGTTTGAGATAATGTATCTGGTCCAATGGATGATATATTATGTCAACAAATGTTAATAGGATTTTAGGTGTATTTTATTAAATATCCATGAGATTCTAAGTATTGTGATTGAAGCATAATTGTTTGTTATTTTTTGACAACCAAGTTATATTTGTTGTTCGTGGTCTGATAATTAAACATACACATTGCAAAAGATTGGGTTTTTTATCAATAAGTCCAGGGGAAAAACGTTTGTATTGATTACCTCATGATTGTGATAACAAAAGAAAAGAGCAAGGACAGGAACAAATGGAACATTTTGGTCTAAGATAAGACAGTGCCAGATCATGCAACATTTACGGCCCCGGCACATGAGCTTAAACTTACTCCTGCTATTGGGAAGCTCGCCATCCAGCATAGATGCCACTAGTATAATCATTTTTGGCATCTATAAGTGGCTTTACCACTAGTTTATGATGTTTATCAAGTGCAAAAATGGAACACCTATTAACATGTTGCAATTTCATAAAGCGATTTTGTCTCCGGCATGGGACTTCATAGAGAGAACTCTCAAGGCAGAAGTTGAAAGCAAAGTAGAAATAAATTAACTTCTGTACATTTACACCTACATTTGAATTTTTGTTTTTACAGTTTTTTAAATTCTTAAAAAAAGACAGGTGTGCTGATGGAAAGCTACAACATTTACAGTTTTGCACAAGTACTCATAATTGTAAGCATTTGCACATATTTAAATGTGTATGCTTCACACATGTCTAAATGCTTAGCAAAAGTACATTTCCACTTACTATTATTTTCTCAATGTGGAATATATTTTTCCAGGTGACAAAACTCCTTCCCCGCATACTACATTTTGGAAGCGCTTCCTCCCCATTCCCACATGTATGAGATTTTACTTCTGCCCTGGTCAACAGTAGATATCCAACTGCATCCCGGGTGTGAGAGAGCTGTGAAGGTTATGGAATATAATCACAAACTCACATGTTTGTGGGTATACACCAGTTTTCTGTTGCATGTCTGTCCTGGAATGCCCTTTCCTCAAGTATGAGAGCTATAAGGTGAAAGGCTGTCTTTAGTTTGTAGGACACTTCCCTCTGAAACAATTGGCGATTGTTAGATCACAAGTCTGTACCTTGACAAGGCAGCCCCGTCTTCCATATGTCCGAGTCTGGCAAATTAAGTAGCATTAAGTTGGGTAATAATAGCACCTGTAAAGCACAGTGCTTAGAAAAGGTACAAACATTGTGTAATGCTCTATATACAAATAAGACATCCCGAGCTCCTGTTGAACTGACATATTATCTGACTACACTGAATCCTGCCAAATCAGCAGCTGCTGGTTACAATTACCCACCACTCCAACCTACATGCTCCAGACACCACAGCTCCTTTTTCCACAACCTACTGTTATTACTTTTCACCAAAAACAAACCAGACCATCAAATTGTGCAAAACCTGAGACTTCTGGCATCAGCACAAGTGAGGCATGAGCATGCCGGCTTGCAAGCGCAGGCCTGGAGAGAGCTTCTCAGACATCTAGACACCTACCACAGTATCCAAGAGGGCAAGGAAAAGACTAGAAAGTGCCAATCTGAGAGTGTGGCCAGAGACACTCATTGAAGCTGCGCACACAAGTTTGAAAGTCACTAAACTAAGAGAGGTCCCATTTCTTACTAGAGTAAAATGGACCAGTTATTACCTTAAGTTTTGACACTCAAGTCTAAATGCCTTGCACAACCCCAGTGGCCTTGGAAACCCCACAACCAACATCTACACCAACAGAACTGTCATCTTCCAGCCCAATGAAAAAGTCCAATTAACCTTAGAAAAGACACTCTACAAATAAGGCAAACAAACACAAAATAACTAAGGCAATCATCCACTGTGATGCCACACCCCATCTGTGCCTTGAGACCCTCACGGGTGAGTAGCTGCGCTATACAAACACCCGATTGATTGATCTGCAGCTCCTCAATGTGACTCCACTTCTCCTTCTCACACCACTAGACCTCCTCCATAGAGGTCCAGCCCACATCTATGTCATTCCAATGGGAATGAGTTCCCAGGCCATGAGCTTCCCTAAGACAAGCTCCATCATGCCAAACCTCATATCCCACCTAAGAAAACAACCAAGGCTGCAATGCTCACTGTCAACTCCCCTAACTATGCAAAGGTTCAGACCAGCAGGTGAAACCAGCTCTCATGTTAAACTGGGACTATTCAACGTCCACTCGGACCAGAAAGACACTATGGGCACTCCCAACCTACTATCTGAAACATTATTGACATAACTGACTAAGTTCAAAGGCTATTCCTTCATCATCCTTAATAAACTTATTACTTAGCTCTAAAATAAACTCATCGGAACTGAGCAACCGAGACCCACTCAAGAATAAAACCCAGTTATTTCACCCAAACTGAAATGTAAATTTACCATCCTTTACCCTAGGGATCTGGAGGGGGTGAGGTTCCACAATTACCATACATGCCCCAGTAGTTACTTGTTCAGGTGCTTCTTTCCCTTGTCATGTGAATGTAGTTCCATTTTGACAGAGTCCCAGTGCACTGTTGCCCACAATGTGCTAGCCCATTGCAGGGGCGTAACACAGGGCTCCACTTCCCCTACAGAGCGTGTGAGAGGGCCCTGGGCTCCTAGTCTTTGGCAGCATGCGCTGCCACCTATCATATGTGCGCTGCACAGACTGCATTTATTTTTAACATCTGTCTGGCTCCCGTTCTATTTTTTTATTGATGGTCAATGAAATGGTGGGCCACTCTGCATACTTCGCATGGCACCCCTCACAGGTTTCATCACACCCTGGACCATTGGGGCATCAGTGTTTCCCATTCTGAGATTAAAATCACCTCATAGTTTAATAATGGGATAGTTCCACACCTCCTGGGCCCAGAGAAGATGAGACTTAATTCTCAAGGAGCCCTTCGGGATCAGGCGGGACCTTTGAGACCTCTCCAGTAGCAGCCCTGTTTGATCAACATTAGCTATAAAAATAAGGTTGCTTAGACAAGGAAGCTTCCCCACAACAGCATTTGGAAGAGGAAATGGGAGTAGGTATGAGGTTTTCACTAAGGTCTTGTTATGTTATGTTGATTTGTATAGCCCACTAATCACCCGAGAGTGAATCCAAGTGCTTGGGCTAGGTGTGTAGGTGTGCGGCACGAAGGTGGTTATATGAAGAGCCAAGTCTTCAGCTTCTTGTGGAACTAAAGAAGTGAGGAGGAGGCTCTGACATGTTGAGGGAGGTTGTTTCATGTGTTGGGTGCAATGTAGGTGAATGAGCGGCCTCAAGTTTTGGTTCTGCAGATGCGGGTAGTGTGTGTGAGTGAGAGTGAAGCACAGCATACGTCTGGTGGGTTGGTAAAAGTGTATGCAGCTGTTCAGGTATTGTTGTCCTATGTTGTGTAGGACTTTGTATGTGTGTGTGACAAGTTTGAATTGGCAGCGCTTGTGAATGGGGAGCCACCAATGCTTCCTAAGGTGCGGTGTGATGTGAGTGCAGCGTGGGAGATTGAGTATGAGTCTTATAGCTGCGTTCTGGATGGTCTGGAGTCTGTGTAGAAGTTGTTTGGAGATTTCGGTGTAGAGAGTGTTGCTGTAGTCCAGCTTGTTGGTTATGCGTGCTTGCCTGGTGGTCTTTTTGGTGTTCTGCGGCAACCATTTGAAGATCTTTCACAGAATGGCATATGATATGGAAGCAGGAGGTGCACACTGCATTGACTTGAGCCATCATGTTGAGCTTGTAATCCAGGATGATCCCCAGATTTCTTGCGTGGTCTATGGGTGTGGGTGTTGGTTCTATCTCTAAAGGCCACCAGGTGGAATTCTACATTGAAGTCTTGTTGCCGAAGACCAGTACTTCTGTCTTGTCGGAGTTGAGATTCAGGCAGTTAATTCGCACCCAGTCTGCTACCATGGTCATGCAGTTGGTGAAGTTGGTTCTGCTTGTGTTTGTCTTGTCCATCAGGGAGAGGATGAGTTGGGTGTCATCTGTGTAGGAGATGATGGTGATGTCTTGTGAATGGATGATATTGGCAAGCAATATCATGTAAATGTTGAAAAGAGTGGGGCTGAGGGACGATCATTGTAGGACACCACATATCAGTTTATTGGTCGCTTGTGTGAAGGGTAGCAGCCTGATTCTTTGGGTTCTTCCCATGAGTAAGGAACAGATTAATTTGAGAGCAGATTCTTATATGCGAATCTCATGGAGTCTTTTGATGAGGGTATTGTGGAAGACAGGATGAAGGCTGCTGTTTCACCTCGTTTCAGGATGTTTCGAATGTTGTTGGTGGCTGCAATGAGTGCTGTTTCAGTGCTGTGGTTCTGGGTCAGAAGTTGCTCAGTTAATTTGGGTCGGTTGTGGGCTTCTTGAGGAGGGCATTGATTTCTGAAAGTTTACATTCATTTGGGAAAGTGGAGGACGTGATGGAGGTGTTGATGATGTGGGCTAGGGTGGTGATTATTGGTAATGTTCCCAGGTAGTAGATGTGGTGGATGCTTGGGTCCGTTGGGATCCCTGAGTGGATGGCCCGCCTGATTGCCGCTGTGTCATTTCTGGTGAGGGTTGTCCATTCGGTCAGGTGACCTTCTTGGTTGGTGGTGGGTTAGCGATGAGTTCTCTTGGTTGGGTTGGTGTGTGTAGATGCTGTAGATGTTTGCGATTTTGCTGTGGAAGAAGTTGGGTAGGTTGTCACAGAGTTGTTGGGAGGCAGCAATGTTATTGACAATGGCTGAGGATGTGGTGAAACCCTGGATGATTGAGATCTCCTTGCAGATGTTGGAGATTCCTTTGATGCAGTCCATTAGTGCTTTTTTCTTGGCGTCTATAATTTGCTGTTGATAGCTTCTGAGTGCAGCCTTGTAGGTAGTTCTCGTGGCTGGCTCTTTATTTCCTTTCTAGCTGTTTACAGGGTCGTATGGTGTCTTGGAGGTCTTCTGTGTACCAAGTGGCCTGCTCGTTTTATCTACTATGCTTGTTGGTGTTGATGGGTGCGAGAGAGTCTGCGCAGTTCTTTTTTTTTTTTAATTTTATTTTTTTTGAAACCGTTTATTGCAATCTCAAATATATACAAGTATGGGCCTACAACCTTCTGGCCGGCCGCTAAAGTGACAAAAGCACATGACATACATACGATAAGGCACTTGGCTTTGCATAGACGATAAAGCAGGAGGTATCAACAACGTGGGCCACATAACTCTGAACCCACAATACGGTTTCGTTTTCTACAACACAACAACATAAAACCACACCCGCAAGGCAACCCACGATCAAAAATGACGACATGTGCCCCTCAAGTGGGGAACCCCAACCATCTAAAGAAATCCAGAGGGGGGGAGGGAAACTGATCCAGGACTGGGAGAACAATGTGCCCAGGGCTGAGGGAGGGGGTCAACTATGGGGATGGAGCTGGTGAAGCGGGAGGCAACAACGGCGGCTCGCAAATACCCCCGCGGTAAGCGTTCCAGGGGCCCCATATCTTCACCCATGCCCCAGGCTTACCCCGCGCCACATATACCACCTTTTCTCGGAACATGCACCAATCCATATGTTCTTTCCAAGCCGACACCGCCGGGGGTCTCTGAGATCCCCACAGCTGAGCAATGTCACGTTTAGCTATCATATATCCCAGAGTCACCCATCGCGTCTGCGGAACCGAGTAATCAGTCGGTTCCCACACATTCAGCAGGCATCTCCTCGCTTCAGGCAACAGCGCGACATGTGTAACCGCTCGCAGGACCTCATGCACACCACGCCAGAATCGCTCCACCCTCGGACATTCCCACAGAATGTGTAAAAAAGTCGCCAAAGCACCACACCCACGCTTACACAATCCCTCCTCAGCATAGCCCATACGCTGAAGCCTTGGCCCCGTCATATACACCCGGTGGAGTATCTTAAGCTGGACGAAGCGAAGGCGAGCCGGGATGGCCACCTCCTTCGGAGAGGCCACCGCGGAAATCCAGTCCTCGTCGTCCAACTCCAGCCCATCGGCAACCCAAGCCTCGCGGAGGCCAGTCAGTAAGCCCGAGCGGTCATTTATCAATTTCTTATAAATGAGGGAGATCGTGCTGTCCGGAACGTGACCATCTAGCACTCTATCCTCCAGGGGGGAGGACTCCGGGATGGAGGCCACGTCTGGGAAGACGGAAACCAGTGCGTGACGGACCTGCAGGTAGCGAAAGTATTCACTGCCCTGCAGTTGAAACTCCGCCTGCAGCGTCTCGAATGTCTTGAATCCTCCCCTCGTCCAGAGATCTCCCACAGTACTGATGCCTATCATGTCCCACCTCTCGAAGCCCTTCGAGGTCCACAAAGAGCCAAGCCTCTCCGACGCATATAACGGTGACGCCCGGGTCAAACGGTCCTTCCATCCCATAGCTGCATTAGCCGCGTGCCATACTCGCACCATGACACGCGTGGGTCCCGTCAAGCGGGAATCGGGCACGCTAGTGTAGAGCGCTCGATTGTAGTCGCCACCGGGCAGGAGCATTTTGTCCATTTCAAATGCCGGGTTTAGGGCGGGCCCATAGAGGCCGTGATTAATTGCAGCTAACTGGGAGGCCCAGTAATACCGCTTAATGTCCGGGAGGGCAATCCCTCCGTCGTACCACGGAAGCGTCAATTTTGCCAGGGCTATACGCGGCCTCCCGTCCCAAAACAGACGGCGCTGTAAGCTTTCCACCTCACGGAAGTAGCGCGCCGGGACCAAGTCCATAGTGTTCTGGAGAGCGTACAAAAAGCGCGGCAATGACATCATCTTGAACAATGCCGCCCGGCCGAGCGGCGAAAGCGGCAAGCGCCGCCAGCGCACGACGTCCTCCTTCAAGCGCTGGAGGGGGGGAAGCAAGTTTCGCTCGTAGCGGGCCACCGGGTCCAGCGTGATATAGACCCCCAGGTATCGAAATCCCTGCGAGGCAATCTGGATCGGACAGCCCGAGGGAGGACAGGAGCCTCCCCGGAAAGCACATAGACACAGGATTTAGCCCAGTTGATGACAAGGCCAGAATTACGGCCAAAGGAGCGCAGAACATCGACCAGGACAATCAGTGATTTGCGCGGGGAGGCTAGGTACAAAAGGATATCGTCAGCGTAGAGGGACACGCGGTCCTCATACTCGGGGGTCCAACGGAGACCTCGGATAGAAGGGTGCCACCGCAGCCACTCCGCCAGGGGTTCCAGGGCCAATGCAAAAAGGAGCGGCGACAGGGGACAACCCTGCCGCGTGCCCCGTCCCAGCACGAATGGGGCCGAGACTCGACCATTCACCACCACCTGTGCCAATGGGTCCGAGTACAACAATTTGACCCAACTGATGAATCCCGGGCCAAATCCGAATTTCGCCAACATCGCCCAGATGTAGGGCCACTCGAGCGTGTCGAACGCCATGGTGGCGTCCAGGGACGCCAAGATGGCCGGCTCCCGCACGAACGGAACACGCGCGAGCACCCCGTGCAAGCGCCGCAGATTAAGGGCCGTATTGCGATGGGGAATGAAGCCGGACTGGTCTTGGTGGACCAAGTCGCCCACCACGCCGACCAGCCGGTTAGCGAGCACCTTGGCGAGGATTTTAGGCTCCGCGTTTAAGAGCGAGATAGGCCGGTAGGATGTAACCCGGTCCCGCGGTCTGCCCTCCTTGTGGATAACCACGATGGTAGCCAGACGGTGGTCCGGCGGGAGGGAGCCCCGCGAGTGAGCCGCAAGGAACATAGCGTGGAGGTGGGGTGCCAGTACGTCCGGTCGCAATTTATACAGCTCGATAGGAATGCCGTTCGGGCCCATGGCCTTGCCAGAAGCGACCGAGCGGATGGCAAGGGCAATTTCGTCCGAGGTGGGGGCGGCATCCATCAATTCCCTGTCCGCCCTTGAAGTCTGCGCAGTTCTTGATCCAGTTGTTGAAGTTGTTGATGTCCTTGTAGAGGTTGTCTGTGGGGCTAAGCTGATGTGTGGTGAGGGTGCTGAGCCAGTCTGCTTCTGTGATTTTGCTGTGGCTTGGAGTGCTGAACCTGGTCGGTGTGTTCACTTGATGTGTGTTGATTTGGAAGTGGATGATGGAGTTGGTTGGTCCATGGGAGCTGTGTGATGGAGTTGTATTTGATGCTGTTGCTTGTGGTGAGATGGGGTCCAGTGTGTGTCCTGTGGTATGTGTTGGGTGTGTAACGAGTTAGGTGAGTTCGATGTTGCTCCAGCTTTCAAGGAGTGCAGTGGAGCAGGGGTCGTATTGATCTTCCAGTTGAAAGTTGAGGTTACTGCGGAGAAGGTAGGCTCTGGAGTTGATGGTGAGTGGAGCGGCAAAGTCGGTGATGAGGTTGGTAAAGATGGCTCATGGCCAGGGTGGTCGGTAGGGCAGGGTTCCGTTCAGATCGAATTTTTCACACATTTGCAGCTTTAAGTACACATGTCTGTTAAATGGGGTGGTCTTCTCTGGGGATGTTGTGCATTTCATGGATTCCTTGTACTTGATATCCCTACTCCTGGCTTGTGAAGGTGATCCTGTCGAATGATCATGTTGCGCGCCGGGATTGCCATAGCAAGGTCCGGAGCCAATGAGCGGTCTCTGTGATGAAGAGGATGTTTGGTGAGTCGCTGCTCAGAAGGTCACATATTTTGCTTGTGTGTTTGCTGGGTGATTGTGTCTTGAGAAGCATTCATGCGAGTGGGTGTGTTGACCTGAGGGTTTGCTGTGGTGTGTGGTGCAGGGTGGGAGTGTAGGGTTGTTTATTCTTGTGCAGTTTATGTGTTGGGAGGGGGTGTTGTGGTGGTGTGGGTGGGTGGCTGCAGGAGCACTGGGAGTGGGTACAGAGAAAACTCCTACTGTAGTGTGAGGTGCGGCGGCGTTGCAGAAATTGGGGGAACAGTATACGGGGTCTAGTGTCCTAAGGAGTGCTGCAGAGTATCGCTGGGAGATAACTGGATCAGGGTTCCTGGCGCTGGGCGTGGTCCAGGCACGGACATGCAGATAGACTTGCCTTTGGGGAGCATTCTGCACTCTGGCCTATCCAATGCGCATCCATGTTGCAGCTGTCATTAAGTTGGTCCTGGGTGGCGGGAGCAGTCCAGGGTGCAATGATGTAATTTCCTGTGCTGATGGGTGATGTATCGTCTTTGGATAAATATTTGGGATCTGGTTCAACACCTTTACATTACCTGAACATTCATGTCACTAGGGTTAGCGTCCCGTCCCATTCGGTCCCAGTAAATCTGTTCTACCAGCAGCCTGCTCTAAAGGACGTCATGAGCGCATTTTCTCAAGTATGAGCTTCCCGGTGTCTGGTCTGATGTGTCGCACTGCGCTATGCACAATGGGATACAAATACCTGTTTCTTATAGAGCCCAAAGCCTCTGTCAATACTAAAGAGCATTTCTTAGCATTACCTAGTGGACAAGGAAGGAGAATGCAATCATGCTTTTCTCCTGCAGGGGGCAGTAGAGTGAGTTACAGTGAGAGCGACCTCTCACATTTATTGTGTTCAGAGCAGCCAAAAGAATTTAAATGATTAAGGAAAATCTGTATGCCTTCTTTTATTCATTAAAGAGCCAGACTGAAATACACGTCTTTGACAATGCTAAAGAAATCAGAACCAATATATTAATATATTCCAAACTCTGGAGTTCTTGTTCTTGCGAAGGAAGTAATTATGAGTACATAACCAATTTCAAGCTTCACTTCACGAGCTATAATTCCCCAGATATGCAGCTGCTATGGATATGATTTTGCAATATATCAGTCATTCCATATTTAATTTTAAGTCATCATTCTCTGCTTTGATATTCCAGACAAAAACACAAATTATAGTGGAGTCTATTTTTTGCTGGTATTCACAAAACAGTAATTACCCATTACCCGCTTCTATTTTCCTTTTCCTCCTCTTCAATAGTTGTATGAGTTTCTTTACATTAAATAATTGTGTAGCATGGATACACAATTCGAACTGCGATTACTCCCTGCATTGTGCTGTAGCAGTGAAAAATAAAAGCAGTTTTTTCACCGCTGTGACCTCATACGGAAACGCTTGTATATGTGGCCCCCACCCGCAGAACAGGCGCACTGCCCCAGTCTGCGCCAGGCACACCTTTCAAAAAGTGCGCATGGCGTGGTCTGGGACAGTGTGTCCTATTATCATAAATGTGCTGCCCCAAGGCATTCGCAAACTTGTGGCTGCCCTGATACCAGCACATTCAGGGGCTTATTTACAAGCCCCTTGCGCCGCCGGTACGTAACTTTTTCCCATATTAAAAGTGACGCACCCGCGGTGCAAGTGGCTTGTAAATAAGCCCCTCGGGCGTCCATGCCACTCCACCTTTCACTGTGTAGGCTGTTGTCACCAGCACTTTAAAGAGGCGGAAGAGATCCCCTACAGGCGGGTGCTGTGAGGGCTTGCCCCCACTGCAGGGAGATCTTTGGGGAGTTCATGGGACCCCTTCTGTTTTCTCCAGGGGGCTGACCTCAGACAGCGCACTAACAATGCGCCATCTTTTTGTGGCACAATGTCACATAATGTGGTGCACGTGTCACACACTTTAAGAGCCGACCTCAGCTGCTGACGCATTGTATCTCAAGTGTGAGACGTGAGCGGCGTGACGCTCCAGTGCTGTGCGTCACGCCGCAGTGCTGTGCGATCACGGTGATCATCATCCCATGCAGCCTGTGCTTTAATGGGAGGGTGTCTAAAAGGGGCATCGGCAAAGAAAAGTAACTAGGAAACCTTTCCAAGAGGCGGGGTCTACATAATTTAGGGTGTGGCTTAAACACGGAAACTAAAATCCTGAGCTTTACAGAGCATGCCGCCTGGTCAGTATTTGTGTGCCTCTTGGTCAGTTCTATGTTTTTGCATTCAGACATATATCACACAACAACATACACACTCTCTTCTCTTCTCTTCTCTTGTATTAGGGGTCGCCAGAGGTACCTGTAAAGGGGTCGGGCGCTAGGCCCACATACTTTAATAAGGAGCACACAGACACTGTTATGAGGGTAGTTAACTGGCTACGAGCACGTGCGCTCGGACCCTTTTATTGTCAGGGTCACCTGACTGGTGACGCCTGTGGTGGGTGGGTGTTTAGTGTGGTTACAGCCTCAGAAACACTAGAACGTATCCAGCCGGATACTACATCCCTCCCAACTTTGGTTAAAAGGAAATATATAAAGTCCAACATGTAAAGAAAACAGATACCCCAAACTATATCATAAGTGGGGTTATCTTCAGGCTGCTGGCCCGGCGGTGTTGGATTTCTTGGACCACCATTGTTCGTGACGTTCGGGTTCGCCTTGGCAAACTACCTGAGACGGACCTGGTCTATCAGTAACAATGTCTATGTATAAAAAGTCCTTCATCAGAATACTGGGAGCTGTGATGAGATCCACTCTGTGATGTTTCTTGTCGTGAGGTTTCTGCCTGGAGGCCAAGTGCTTGATGTTGTTCCTGTATTCTGACGGCCAAGACACTTCTGACTTGCCTCTCTCACTTGGGCCCCTCTCTCACCGGAGCCACCGGGTGGGCTTTCCTGCTGGGCGGTCATGGGACCGTGCGGGCTCCGCGTGGGCCGCGCTAAGGCGTCGCTTCCGAACTGTCAACGGGACTCACAGCCAAGTCGCTCATGTGTCCGCCAAGGCTGATGTTTCCCTCTCGGTGTCCTCGCCGTCAGGAGTCTGGTTCCGTGTCTTCCTTTCGGGGTCGCAGGGCAACCAGTCTCCGGCTGTGGCCTCCGTGCATCCTGCGCATGTCGAGGAGCTGCTGCCGAACATCTCTCCCATTCGGACTCCCATTTCACTGGAGTTCCGCCGAGGCCCCTTGCCCCTGGATTTCCACTTGACTGCGTGGGCTGTGCGGGCCTTCGTCTAGGCTGCGCGTAGGGGTCATATCAGAACACCCAACAGGGCCACGACCTAGTCTTGCTTTATCCCAAGGGGGTGGATTTTCTAATGGTCAGTTGTGCTCTACTTCCGTACGCTGCAGGCTGACAGGGGTGCACAGACGGTTCCTGGGCGATTTGCTCAGGTGTTGTGCTGCTCCATGGTGGTGTTTTTGACTTCACCATTATTCTGTGATTGGACATTAGGTGGCGGTCTGATGTCTCAGGGTGTTCTTATCTTGTGACAATGCGAGTACTCTGCCCGGTCACTTCGCCTCTTCTTCCCTTGCACGCCTGTGTTGGTTGTCTGCCCTGTGGCGCTGTGCCACTGTACCTTCCTCCTTTGTAGGCTGACATCCTGTCATCCTCTTCTCCTCTTCTTTCTTCATGGCGTCTTGCCACTCACGCTCTGTCTTTTCTTTCCTTCCTTTGCGATGCGGTCTGATCTTCTCGCATTCTTGCTCGTCCTAACCAGGCTTCTCTGTGTAGCGTGCACTCTACACGTTTCCCTCTGGTCTTGTCTCAGCACTAGGACACTGTCTTCCTTTCGCTCTGTGACTGGACCGGTTGTCGCGACCTTCTTCCATTCGATTCCTTTGAGGTTCTAGTTACTGTTGTTGAACTTCTCGTCCGTCTCTTTCTGGTCCTCTTCGCAGACCTCTCCTGGGGTCCTCTTCACGGACATCCCATTGGTCATTCACTTCACAGACTTCTTCTCCATTCTTCTGATCAGACCTCTTGTCAGGTCTCTTCTCTCTGGCGACCATCTGGCTGGTCGGCTTCTTATCCTTTTCAACCATCTGACTGGTCGGCTTCTTTTCTCTGGCGACCATCTAGCTGGTCGGCTTCTTTTCTCTGGCGACCATCTGGCTGGTCGGCTTCTTTTCTCTGGCGACCATCTGGCTGGTCGGCTTCTTCTCTCTTGCGACCATTGGGCTGGTCGGCTTCTTCTCGCATTCGACCATCGGGCTGGTCGGCTTCTTCTCCCTTTCCCGGGTCTTCATGCTTCTGGTGGTCCACGCGACCACCTCTTCTTCTTCTCCGCACTCACGTTGCTGCAGCGCACTTCTGATGGCGCTCTTCCATTACCTCTCTGGGTGCACTTGCTGCGCGTTCCTTTCCTTCCTTTTTTTCCTGGAGCTGTGTTTGCTGTTCTGCACTTCTTCGCACTTGCCTGGTGCTGAGTTCCTGAACCACCGTTTGTTCGTGTGGTGGTGCTCCTGTCTCTTCCTTACTGCTGCAGCAACAACCTGTGGCCACCAGGTACCCCTGCACTCTCTGTCTCAGCTCGGTTGAGCGCTTCTCTGGTGGTCTGCGCCACCGCTCCCTCGACCTGCTCCTGGTCACTCCCTTTTGCGCGCTAGTGACTGCGCTCTTCTTCTCTTCTTGGGGTCCCAGTTCGCTGTAAGGTGCCACTGACCTTCCGTGTGCACGATGCCTTGAACTCCCTCTATAGTGTACTCCCTGTTCTGGGCACCATCTGTGTGCATTATGCTGTCGTGGTGCAGACCCTGTGCTCTTCTGTCGCTCTGTCTTCTCCTGTTGCACTTTCTGCCGTTGCACCTTTTACTTTTCCTTTGCAAAGTGTAGCCGCTGTTTCAGAGCAGCATCCCTGGATTCGTAGCACTGTCCTTCTTACCACCACTGCACCTGGTGCTGCTGCAGCAAAACCACTAGGTGGCAGTGCTGCCTTTGCTGGCCTCCTTTCACTGTCCTCTGCAGTTTCTCCTATGCTGCAGGCTTTGTGGTCTGTTCCAGGGACGCCACTGCTTTACTCACGGTCCCGCTTGCACGATGCTGAGGGTCCTGCCATGCCTCCCCAGGTTAGTCTCTCCTGTTGGTGGGACAGCGTTGTCTCGTGCAGCCACTGGTTATTATTGCGGGCATTGCAGTTCCAGTCTCTTCTTCTCTTCTGCACACGCACCCTGGGCCCTTGTGTTGCAGATGTCACTATGGTGTGCCTTTCCCTATTGAGATTTACCCGGGCCGTGCAGGAGGGCCCAATGTCCGTCTATTGCTTGAAGAGGGAGACCTTTTCCCCCTCCCGTTCATGCAGCTCATTGCCTCAGCGGCGCTGTTACGTCGATCATGTGTGGGGTGGGCTCCCGCTCAACACTTCCACATCCTTGGGCTCTCCACACGCCCCCCAGGCTGTCGGGCATACAGCACTTCCTCGCGGAGCTCAAGTAGCGGGGAGGGCTCCCGCTGGCCTCCGTTCGCCCGGGGTCACTTCTTTAACCCCTCAGCCTCTCGCTCACCCACCGGGCTCGCCACCTGCCAGGCGGGTCGTCGCGGCCGATGCGGGTGGGGTCCACCCGGCTCGCACTTCTCCCCACGGCACTTCCGCACAGGAGCGGCTCAAACAGGAAGGCTCATGAGGTGCGGGGTGGGCTCCCGGTCACCTCGTTTTCGTCATGCAGGCTCGGGGCTCTTCACATGCCCCGCGGGCCTTCAGGCGGGTGGTGCCTTCTTCGCAGGGGGGGGTGCCAATTTCACGCTGCAGCTCTCTCCCCCTCAACCTTCTCAGCTGGGCTGCGGCATGCACGGGCACAGCCCCCTCGTCGCCATTGTAAAGTGGTCTGGCGCTAGGCCCACATACTTTAATAAGGAGCACACAGACACTAGAATGGGGGTAGTTAACTGGCTATGAGCACGTGCGCTCCGACCCTTTTATTGTCAGGGTCACCTGACTGGTGACGCCTGTGGTGGGTGGGTGTTTAGTGTGGGTTACAGCCTCAGAAACACTAGAACGTATCCAGCCGGATACCACAGTACCAACCCCTGCCACAGTCCTTGCTTCCCCTAGTCTCAGGCCACGAAGACAGTGACAGAAACACAAATCAATCCTGCGACTTCATGTCCATTCTGCTTCCATTTTTGTGAATCAACGTCCATCCCCACCTCTGATGAACACATACATGCCCACGTGCCACCCACAATACACACTTCTAAAAAAGAATGGAAGCGGCAAATGGAAGCATAGTCACCAGTCAGAGTATCTCTGTCCCGCGCGAGGACATAAACTCCAGCCTAAAATATTGGGCCAATAAGTATACAAAACAGTAGTGGACAGTCCTGGGTTGCTTGTGTTCCGGTTCCGGGAGGATCTGGACCGGCAATTTGGGCTGGACTGTTCCTATTGGAGCAGGGTGAAGACTGATTTGCATATGGCTGGGTCCAAACTGAGGTGGCACCGTGTGCAGAATAACAGTGGATTGGGATGCAGCCGGAGTAATTACCAGTGGGTGAGATTAATTCAAGCATTTAATAAATCACTTTGTTGTATACTTTAACATGCTGTGCCAGCACTGTAGCTCTCTTCATTTGCTGAGCACACACACATACCCCTGGGGCACCAGGACTGCCACAGCTCTCAGAGCCAGGCACCAGACCCTGGGCTCTGGAGCGATAGAGCAAATGATCGAATTCATTAACGTGGAGTGGAACCTTGTGCTTGGAACCTCCAAGCCTCTGTCCTTAATGTACTCCGAAATTAAAATCAATGGTGAAACCATCAATCCAGGAAAAGAAGGGAGCGAGAACATATTTCACCGCCCTCGGGCAGCGCCTTTGACTTAGGAGATGTTTTTCATTTTCGTTGGAAGCGGTGGACCTTGAAAGGATGCAACGATTGGCTGTCCTGTCCTCGAGGATCAGACCAATCCGGACAATTGATTATGGGACACAGCTAACGAGTGTCCTTGAAGGTGATTGGTTCCTGTGATATATGCTTCAGGCTCCACTCTAGAAAGATGTCACCCTCCGCAGCGAACCAAATTGTCAGAGAATGAATTATTCATTCTCTGAGAATTTTTGGTGCTTAAAAATTAACTGACAAGTTCAGTTTTAAAAGGCATATCAGATTGATATCACCTAAATACAGCCTAGTTAGGGTGTCCTAAAAGGTGACGGGATCCCTGCTAGATAGGTCTTGAGTGCCTGTGGGACAAACTGTCAGGGCTGAGTAGCGACCTGTCCTTGGATCACAGGAAGACATGCATGAACTGCTGCAGGAGCAGACATGCATGAGAAAACATTATGAGCTGCTGCAGGAACAGACATGCATGAGCAAACCTGCTGCTGCAGGAACACACTTGCATGAACCGCTGCAGGAGCAGACATGCATGAGAAAACATTATGAGCTGCTGCAGGAACAGACATGCATGAGCAAACTTGCTGCTGCAGGTACACACTTGCATGAACCGCTGCAGGAGCAGAGATGCATGAGTTGCTGCAGGAGTAGAGATGAATGAGCTGCTGCAGGTGCAAACCTGCATGAGCTGCTGCAGGAGCACAGATGCATGAGCTGCTGCAGGAGCAGACATGCACGAGCTGCTGCAGGACCTGACATGCATGAGCTGCTGCAGGAGCAGACATGCATGAGAAAACATTATTAGCTGCTGCAGGAACAGACATGCATGAGCAAACTTGCTGCTGCAGGTACACACTTGCATGAACCGCTGCAGGAGCAGAGATGCATGAGTTGCTGCAGGAGTAGAGATGAATGAGCTGCTGCAGGTGCAAACCTGCATGAGCTGCTGCAGGAGCACAGATGCATGAGCTGCTGCAGGAGCAGATATGCAGGAGCTGCTGCAGGAGCAGACATGCACGAGCTGCTGCAGGACCTGACATGCATGAGCTGCTGCAGGAGCAGACATGCATGAGAAAACATTATTAGCTGCTGCAGGAACACACTTGCATGAACTGCTGCAGGAGCAGAGATGCATGAGCTTCTGCAGGAGTAGAGATGAATAAGCTGCTGCAGGAGCAAACCTGCATTAGCTGCTGCAGGAGCAGAGATGCATGAGCTGCTGCAGGAGCAGACATGCACGAGCTGCTGCAGGACCCGACATGCATGAGCTGGTGCAGGAGCAGAGATGCACGAACTGGTGCAGGAGCGGACATGCATGAGAAAACATTATAAGCTGCAGCAGGAACAGACATGCATGAGCAAAACTGCTGCTGCAGGAACACACTTGCATTAACCGCTGCAGGAGCAGAGATGCATGAGTTGCTGCAGGAGCAGAGATGAATGAGCTGCTGCAGGAGCAGACATGCATGAGCTCCTGCAGGAGCCGACATGCATGAGCTGGTGCAGGAGTAGAGCTGCACGAACTGCTGCAGGAGCAGACATGCATGAGCTGCTGCTGGATAAGACATGCACGAGCTGTTGCAGGAGCAGAGATGCATGAGCTGCTGCAGGAACAGACATGCACAAGATGCTGCTGGACTAAGACATGAATGAGCTGCTGCAGGAGCAGACATTAATGAGCAGCTGCAGGACCAGACATGACTGAGCTGCTGCAGGAGCAGACATGCACGAGCTGCTGCAGGAACAGACATGCATGAGCAAACCTGCTGCTGCAGGAACACACTTGCATGAACTGCTGCAGGAGCAGAGATGCATGAGCTGCAGTAGGAGCAGAGATGAATGAGCTGCTGCAGGAGCAAACCTGCATGAGCTGCTGCAGGAGCACAGATGCATGAGCTGCTGCAGGAGCAGACATGCACAAGCTGCTGCTGGACCAGACATGAATGAGCTGCTGCAGGACCAGACATGTCTGAGCTGCTGCAGGAGCAGAGATGCACGAGCTGCTGCAGGAGAAGACATGCATGAGCTGCTGCAGGGGCAGACATGCACGAGCTGCTGCAGGAGCAGACATGAACGAGCTGCTGCAGGACCAGACATGTCTGAGCTGCTGCAGGAGTAGACATGCACGAGCTGCTGCAGGAGAAGACATGCATGAGCTGCTGCAGGGGCAGACATGCACGAGCTGCTGCAGGAGCAGACACCTCCTCACATTCAGAATAGTAAGCTGTCAAGAGTGCAGCATCTGCAGGATAGCGTCAAGTCTTTGGACTTTTCAGGGTGTTATAGACGGGTAACCCCTGTCAGGGGCCCTGACACAGAGAGTTACAGACTCATTCAGTTCGCAAATGGAGAAGCTGAGCTGTCCACAGCCATACCTGCCCCAATCAAGGTTTGTGTCCACTGTACAATGCATTTCAAGCCATAATAAATTCAAGCATTACTTCTATTATTCCACAATGCATAACATTGCACACAGGATTAGAACATTACTTCTCATATGTTCAATGGATGTAAGTGCACATATAAGTTTGATCATAGTTTACTCTTTCTACAAGAAACTCCATGGAACCTAGAATTCCAGCATTACCTTTCCCATTCCACAATATACACCATGGTAACTAGAATGTCCGCATCACATCTCCTATTCCATAATGCATTCCACAGAATATAAAATCCCACCATTACTTCTCCTCTCCCACAATGCATTGCTTCGAACATAGATTTAAATTAGAGCTGTGCCAGCTGTTCACAGAATTCTAACATAAGATCAGTGAATGGCTGCCAGCTATCGAGGGGGAGCGGGCAAATGGGCGCAAAAATATATAAACTAATTCATGCCAACATGCATTACATTATCATTTTACATTATCATTTTAAAATGAAAATGTTTAACTTTAAAACGGGAATGTAATTCATGTTGGCGATTTAGGGCATGAAACACAAAATAATATTTTTTAAATTAAAAATAACGTACTTACCTTGCTGCAAATACTCGCTCCATCCCAGAGTTCTTCTGTCTTAGGGCCGAGTCAACTCCACTAACCAATCCTGGCACTGCTCTCAAGCTGTTAATCAGCATGAGAGCACAGTGCTTCATTTGAGCCGGTGGTTTCCAGTGCTTGGCACTGGAGCTTGTGACAACCTGCCACAAGATGGCGATGTCTAGCTAATTTAGAAATGACTACAACAACAGTTAATCATCAATCCAATATTCATTAAAAAATTACTATTACCTGCCACCAGAGCCATTCTCATAGCTTTGGGGGTCAGAAATTAGTTCACATTGTCACACTTGTAGGAGTGTGATGGTTAGTAGTTGTGTTGTTACTATCATTGGCAGCCTAGTGGGGCAGTGGGTGGTGCAAGCTGCAGTGGCCTCCTGACGAGAGCCCTGGCACGTATTTTTTTTTTTCTTACAAATCAAGCACTGTAAGAGCAGTACCAGGATTGGACGGAACAGGCTCTCTCAGCACTCCAAAGAGCACTGAAGGCCTTTGCTCAGTCTCAACCCAGCTGTCCAAGACAGCTGGGTTGAGTGGTTTAAAGTGCGCATGTCTGACTGGCCATCGCAAGAAAGTCAGCCAAAGAGACATGCGCACTTTATAGTGCCCAGCTCTTCACTCCTCTCTGCTACTGCCAGTCAGCAGAGGCCCCGCACCCGTCCTGAGACTCAGCTCAGGACAAGGGTTTGCAGAGTCAATGAAAAATAAAGTGATAATAATATCTATTACCATTT
Source organism: Triturus cristatus (assembly GCF_964204655.1). NCBI lineage: Eukaryota > Metazoa > Chordata > Amphibia > Caudata > Salamandridae > Triturus > Triturus cristatus. The sequence goes on from NC_140591.1 coordinate 1,533,724,311, forward strand.
TATTTTTCATATGGGGACATTTTAATTAGTGGGGCGACGCTACTCCGCCTCAACGGAGGATCTGCCCCTGCATAAGAGCTTTCATTCCGAAATGTATTCCGTAGATGAGAGAGAGGTGAGAAGTTGGACTGGTGAGAAACAAAACAAAGAGAATGGGGCTGAAAGAGGATGAACGAAGGGTGGCCACAGGTCACCTTTATGTGACTCATGCAAAAACTGCAAAATATTCCCATATTAGTCGTCAAGATTCAGTCAACATTGTTAAACGTCATTCATGTGTAAAAACATTATGACATGAGCTCAGTGAAAATCCTTCCCTAACAACGGTTTGTATAAATCCTGTAGATCTGAAACAGGAATAATCCTACCATTTATTATTATACAAAATGTTCATTCAGTGCCCTGAAGACTTTTCAAAGCAGCCAATTCCGAAAGGGGCCATCCAGTGTAGAGAACAATCAGTTCACTTTATCCATCTCTGCATGGCCAAAGCATCATTCACAGCAGACACTCTAGAAGGCTGCTCTGTGTGATAATGCCACAGACACTCTAGAAGGTTGCTTTGTGTGAGGGTGCCGCAGACACTCTAGAAGGCTGCTTTGTGTGATAATGCCACAGACACTATAGAAGGCTGCTTTGTGTGATGATGCCGCAGACACTCTAGAAGGCTGCTTTGTGTGATGGTGCCGCGGACACTCTAGAAGGCTGCTTTGTGTGATAATGCCACAGACACTATAGAAGGCTGCTTTGTGTGATGATGCCGCAGACACTCTAGAAGGCTGCTTTGTGAGATGATGCCGCAGACACTCTAGAAGGCTGCTCTGTGTGATGATGCCGCAGACACTCTAGAAGGCTGCTTTGTGTGACATTCCCACAGACACTCTAGAAGGCTGCTTTGTGTGATGATGCCGCAGACACTCTAGAAGGCTGCTTTGTGTGACATTCCCACAGACACTCTAGAAGGCTGCTTTGTGTGATGATGCTGCGGACACTCTAGAAGGCTGCTTTGTGTGACATTCCCACAGACACTCTAGAAGGCTGCTCTGTATGATGGTACCGCAGACACTCTAGAAGGCTGCTTTGTGTGATATTTCCACAGACACTCTAGAAGGCTGCTTTGTGAGATGATGCCGCAGACACTCTAGAAGGCTGCTTTGTGTGATGATGCTGCGGACACTCTAGAAGGCTGCTCTGCATGATGGTACCGCAGACACTCTAGAAGGCTGCTTTGTGTGATGGTGCCACAGACACTCTAGAAGGCTGCTTTGTGTGATGAAGCCGCAGTCACTCTAGAAGGCTGCTTTGTGAGATGATGCCGCAGTCACTCTAGAAGGCTGCTTTGTGTGATAATGCCACAGACACTATAGAAGGCTGCTTTGTGTGATATTTCCACAGACACTCTAGAAGGCTGCTTTGTGTGATAATGCCACAGACACTATAGAAGGCTGCTTTGTGAGATGATGCCGCAGACACTCTAGAAGGCTGCTCTGTGTGATGATGCTGCGGACACTCTAGAAGGCTGCTTTGTGTGACATTCCCACAGACACTCTAGAAGGCTGCTTTGTGTGATGATGCTGCGGACACTCTAGAAGGCTGCTTTGTGTGATGGTGCCACAGACACTCTAGAAGGCTGCTTTGTGTGATGATGCCGCAGTCACTCTAGAAGGCTGCTTTGTGTGATAATGCCGCAGACACTCTAGAAGGCTGCTTTGTGTGATGATGCCGTAGACACTCTAGAAGGCTGTTTTGTGTGATGGTGCTGCAGACACTCTAGAAGGTGGCACTGTGTGCTGATGCCACAGACACTCTAGAAGGCTGCTTTGTGTGATGGTGCCGCAGACACTCTAGAAGGGTGCTCTGTGTGATGATGCCGTAGACACTCTAGAAGGCTGCTTTGTGTGATAGTGCCGCAGACACTCTAGAAGGCTGCTCTGTGTGATGGTGCCGCAGACACTCTAGAAGGCGGCTCTGTGTGATGATGCCACAGACACTCTAGAAGGCTGCTTTGTGTGATGATGCCGCAGACACTCTAGAAGGCTGCTTTGTGTGATGATGCCGTAGACACTCTAGAAGGCTGCTCTGTGTGATGGTGCCGCAGACACTCTAGAAGGCGGCTCTGTGTGATGATGCCACATACACTCTAGAAGGCTGCTTTGTGTGATAATGCCACAGACACTATAGAAGGCTGCTTTGTGTGATATTTCCACAGACACTCTAGAAGGCTGCTTTGTGAGATGATGCCGCAGACACTCTAGAAGGCTGCTTTGTGTGACATTCCCACAGACACTCTAGAAGGCTGCTTTGTGTGATGATGCTGCGGACACTCTAGAAGGCTGCTCTGTATGATGGTACCGCAGACACTCTAGAAGGCTGCTTTGTGTGATATTTCCACAGACACTCTAGAAGGCTGCTTTGTGAGATGATGCCGCAGACACTCTAGAAGGCTGCTCTGCATGATGGTACCGCAGACACTCTAGAAGGCTGCTTTGTGTGATGGTGCCACAGACACTCTAGAAGGCTGCTTTGTGTGATGAAGCCGCAGTCACTCTAGAAGGCTGCTTTGTGAGATGATGCCGCAGTCACTCTAGAAGGCTGCTTTGTGAGATGATGCCGCAGTCACTCTAGAAGGCTGCTTTGTGAGATGATGCCGCAGTCACTCTAGAAGGCTGCTTTGTGTGATAATGCCACAGACACTATAGAAGGCTGCTTTGTGTGATATTTCCACAGACACTCTAGAAGGCTGCTTTGTGAGATGATGCCGCAGACACTCTAGAAGGCTGCTTTGTGTGACATTCCCACAGACACTCTAGAAGGCTGCTTTGTGTGATGATGCTGCGGACACTCTAGAAGGCTGCTCTGTATGATGGTACCGCAGACACTCTAGAAGGCTGCTTTGTGTGATGGTGCCACAGACACTCTAGAAGGCTGCTTTGTGTGATGATGCCGCAGTCACTCTAGAAGGCTGCTTTGTGTGATAATGCCGCAGACACTCTAGAAGGCTGCTTTGTGTGATGATACCACAGACACTCTAGAAGGCTGCTTTGTGTGATGGTGCCACAGACACTCTAGAAGGCTGCTCTGTGTGATGATGCCACAGACACTCTAGAAGGCTGCTTTGTGTGATGATGCCGCGGACACTCCAGAAGGCTGCTTTGCGTGATGATACCGCAGACACTCTAGAAGGCTGTTTTGTGTGATGGTGCTGCAGACACTCTAGAAGGTGGCACTGTGTGCTGATGCCACAGACACTCTAGAAGGCTGCTTTGTGTGATGGTGCCGCAGACACTCTAGAAGGGTGCTCTGTGTGATGATGCCGTAGACACTCTAGAAGGCTGCTTTGTGTGATAGTGCCGCAGACACTCTAGAAGGCTGCTTTGTGTGATGATGCCGTAGACACTCTAGAAGGCTGCTTTGTGTGATGGTGCCGCAGACACTCTAGAAGGCGGCTCTGTGTGATGATGCCGCAGACACTCTAGAAGGCTGCTTTGTGTGATGATGCCGCGGACACTCCAGAAGGCTGCTTTGCGTGATGATACCGCAGACACTCTAGAAGGCTGTTTTGTGTGATGGTGCTGCAGACACTCTAGAAGGTGGCACTGTGTGCTGATGCCACAGACACTCTAGAAGGCTGCTTTGTGTGATGGTGCTGCAGACACTCTAGAAGGGTGCTCTGTGTGATGATGCCGTAGACACTCTAGAAGGCTGCTTTGTGTGATGGTGCCGCAGACACTCTAGAAGGCGGCTCTGTGTGATGATGCCGCAGACACTCTAGAAGGCTGCTTTGTGTGATGGTGCCGCAGACACTCTAGAAGGCTGCTCTGTGTGATGATGCCACAGACACTCTAGAAGGCTGCTTTGTGTGATGATGCCACAGACACTCCAGAAGGCTGCTTTGTGTGATGATGCCGCGGACACTCCAGAAGGCTGCTTTGCGTGATGGTGCTGTAGACACTTTAGAAGGCTGTTTTGTGTGATGGTGCTGCAGACACTCTAGAAGTTGGCACTGTGTGCTATTGCCACAGACACTCAAGAAGGCTGCTCTGTGTGATGGTGCCGCAGACCCTCTAGAAGGCTGTTTTGTGTGATGGTATCGCAGACACTCCAGAAGGCTGCTTTGTGTGATGATGCTGAAGACACTGTAGACGGCTGCTTTGTGTGATGATGTCAGCGGGGGTTTTGAGACTTATCGTGACATAAAGCACTGGATCTTCCCTTTAACAGGCCTAGTCATACGTGCTATGTTCATCCGGCAGTCCAGACCCTGGAGTGAGCAGTGCAGAAAGAATAATGAACTCACTTACTGTCCTCCCTCCTTGTTGAAGGCACAGGCCAGCGCTACCACCTGCGTGGTGGCCCTGCTGATGACGGGCACACACAGCATGGAGTAAACCTGGAAGCCCAGCATGTTGTTCAGCTGCCTGTGTTCTTCCTGGAAAAAAAGAAAGGTGGGATCAGAGGACGAGAAGGCTCAGAGCATCCAAGAGCGTTGGGAGAGCGGACTGCTATCAAACAGAAAGGTGGGATCAGAGGAGGCTGGGGAGGGGTCTCCTATCAAACAGAAAGGTGGGCTCAGAGGAGGAGCGGGATCAGAAATTCCAAGGGTGTGGGGGGGAGCTCCTACTAACTCTGAACAGAAGGAGAACAAGATGTGTGCAGGGATGATGAGCATTGCGTCTAGAGTTCCAGCAGCGTTTGGACCTCTGCTAAGGTACTGGGCACTTTATAATGATATAAGGGGCTGCAGTTGTCTGCGCTGCACCTCGTGATAGGCATTGCATAGGTGCAGAGCTTGTGCCTGAGCGAAGTGGGCGTTCTCCTGTGCATGGGTGACTATCAACAAGCAAACGACAAAATACTTATGGCTTCACACATTCCCTATTATCAATTCATGCAAAAACGTAAAATGCCGTTGAGGATTTAGTACATGTGCGAGCAAAACTCTACATGGGTAATGGGGGGAGGAGGGCGAGAGGCTCCACTACGCAAAAACAAGATGAATGTGGTCTCAATTCAAACTGGTTGATTCTCTGCACAAAGTTACCACACATTTGTTGATAAGTCAGAGAATTTACATACAAGATTCTGAGCATGAAATTGGACATGACTTATCATTTTACAAATTCTATACAAATCCTTTCTTTACTGCACCTTCCAAATACATTTGCAGGAATAGATAATGCCTGAGAATCTACATGGAAGTGGAAAGTTATAAAGCTGTTACAGTCTCTGGTTGCAGATATTATATTGCAGATAGGTCTCTGCCCCAGACAGCAGAGATATCCTTCCGGGTAACACGGAGTCTGCAGACACAGACAAGGGAGCTACTGCTCAAGTAACATGTCGGTCTAACAAGCCGGGGCTCATAAATAGGCCTGGGCGAAGCACTACGCTACGCTCGCGTAGTTTGCGAAGTTCGCGCTACTTCGCACTACGCGAACTGCACGTAGCACAGTGCGAACACGCGTAGCGTAGTGTTGCGTAGTGCTGCGGTCATTTTTTGCTTGCTCGCGGTCCTCAACGTCAAGTTGGCGACCGCGAGCAAGCAAAATGACATCCTGGCGAGACTTTTTCCTTGTTCGCGATCGCGAGCATGGAAAATAAACCTCCCGGCGAGATTCCCAACGCGAGAAGGTCAGGTTTCTCATTGCGAGGGGTCGCGTATGCTCGCGACCGCTCGCGATGAGAAACTACCAGTTCGCGTTGAGAAAGCTGCAGCTCGAGTAAAAATCTACTCGAGCAGCAGAAAACTACAGCTCGCACTGTGCAAGATGCCATTTTCAATGATTGCACAGTGCCGGTTGCTTGTCCGCACTGTGCAATCATTGAAAACAACATCTTGCACAGTGCGAACATGTTACTTCGCAGTTCGCGAAGTGCTACGCGTAGCTCGCGTAGTGCGAACTTCACTTTGCGTAGCTTCGCGAAGTGCTACTTCGCGAACTACGCCCACCCTTACTCATAAAGCACTAGTGAAGACACACTATTGTACATAGGCAGATCCAATATAGACCAGGGTACTCCAAAGTCGGTCCAGGAGGGCCGATCGATGGCAGATTTTAAAAATATCTCCATTTAGATAAATGTAGCTATCCCAAAAATCTGGCATGGATCCAGCCCTCCAGGACCTACTTTGGAGAAGCCTGCTATAGACAAAGGATCGCTTCCATATAAGCAGTTAATTAACACCCGAAGGAGAAAGTGCTTTCTGGCATCAAGAACATAACAGTGGCTGGCAGTATGGGTCCCCACCTCAGCATTAATTACCTCACAAGCATCAACTTTAAATGTATAAGCTTGCCATGTCCTTCAGATACAAACAGCTTTGCCTACATCAAGGGAGTAGCCAGAAAAATAAAATACTCCCCACTTTGAGGCATGTCCCAAACAGCTGTGAGCGAAGGGTTGAGGCAAGCGAATGCTGCAGCTGTTCAGGAGATTGGCCCTGCTGAGGGAAATTTGAAATTCTTACATTTCTTTCATCCCGTCTCTCTATCCTTCTTCCTTTTTTCATCTTGCTTTCCTTCCCCTTTTTCATCCGTGCTGTACCTGTTTCCATCCGTCCAACTACCGATCCATCCATCTATCCATTCATCCATCTTTGTCTTTTGCATCCACTCATCCTTCTTTCTTTCTCTACGTATTAATTGCAATCCATCCTTCCTTCTTTCCATCCCGTCTATCGTCCTTCCATTTTGTCTATCATCCATCCTTCCATCTCGCTATCCATCCATCAAGATTACCTCCTTTCTTTTTCCATCTTCAGTCTTTCTTTTTATTCATACTTCCGTCCTTTCTCCATCCATCTACCATCCACCCTTTTCTCCATCTGTCCCTTCCTCTATACATCCTCCACCCCAACCACCCATCTCCGCATAATTCACCCATCCATCCATTGCTTTCCATATTTCTCCCCATCATCCCTCCATCGTCCTCTACATTCCTGCATCCATCCATTCATTCTTCCATCGTCTTTCTGTTCATCTTTTAATGTCTCTTCTTCTCTCCACCCCTCCCTCGCTCCCTTCCTTGGACTGCAAGAGGTCGTTTCATGAGCTGCTTGGCGTCCAAAGTCTCAGAGTTAAAGGAGCCACACATCACAACTTAAACGCTTCATGATGCACAGAAGTGCCCTTTGGCACCCCTGCCCCACTGAAGCTGCTAAAATGGGTGATGTGGGGGCGTTAATAACCCCCCTGTGCTACATGTTCATTTTCGCTAAAGTAGGTTATTTGTCCTTGAACACCAGCTGGACATTTTTTTTAAATATACACATTGTGATCCCACATACCTGTTTTTCATTTGTATAAACAGCCTCCCACCCCCGAACAAAAGCTCCTAACTGTCCGTGAGCAGCTATTTTTGTGGCCCCGTCTTAGATTTCTTTTTAAAGAACATGTGTGTTTTTTCAAATATCAGCTTGCCATTTTATTCAGTAATCACTTATACTAGGGCCCTGTAAGGAGATATTCTGTATGACTTGCCCGTGTTTCACATTCACTTGCCAGGTGTGGCTAGCGGCTAGCAAGAGCTCAAAGTAACCATCATATGTCAGGGATCAAGGCTAGCCGCCATCAATTAGAGGGATCAGTATGCCAAGTGTGTCCACCACAATGCCTACGATGACCGACATCCCTCCTAAGAAGGCCAGTACAAGAGAGGAGACATGTGGGCAGTGCACGGAGTGCAAACCTGGGGAAGGAAAACACTAGAGAAAGCAGGCTGTCCCCCACCCTTGGGGCCCTCAGAGGACACCTCAAGCTGCCAGGGACCAGCAACAAAAGGGACCTGAACCACATATCTGCTGCACTACAGGAGCCCTTTCCCCAGGAAGGCAGAAACGAAGCCCCCACAAAAGGCGGAACCAACCTCCACCAGACCCGATACCTGCTGCGCCGAAAGCAGTTTCGAAGCAGCGTGAGAAAAGTATAAGAAGGGTGAGAAGAGTGAAGCTGCCTGCCGCCTCCACAAGGAAAGCAGAGCAGGCATACAGGGAACCAGCCAAGAGCACCCTCACTGACACAAAGCAAGTTACACGAAGAGCCTGGTTGCTTGCCAGGCACGGCACCCACAGTAGAGACTAGGGGCAATGCCAAGCGCCACCAGCGTTCCCCCATAGAGGAGAAGGGAGTAAAGGCCTAGCATGGCCCAAATGCAGGAGGGAGAGACGCTACTTCTCCTCTGCACCTGTGCCGCCCGCAGTGGGCCAGAGACAATCAAGGGAGTGCCCCCGAAACTGCCGTAAGACTACGTCTTACATCGGCTCATTACAGGCAGCAGGAGAGCCGCTTGTCCCCAAGCGGCAAGCTGACACCACCGCAACACAGAGAAGAGAATGTGGCATTACGCCTCATCAGGAGGGAAGAGATGAGCGACAATCCTGTCACACTGAAGAACCGGACGAACACAGGTGCACTGGAAAGAGCAAAAAAGGGGAAAGGGACAAGGACTCGTACCACAAGACAAGAGTGCACCCGCAGACACAAGACAGCCACCAAGGTGGAGCGACATCCCTGGAGACAGCTCAATGGGAGAACCAAAAATAAGCAGCAGCAAGCGCGAACCACGTCTCTCCTCAACACTTTCCAGTGTGACCGTCGATTCTCAAGCGTCAGCAGTCTAAGTTGGACGGCATCCCCGCTCATGACCACAGGTGCCACGGGTGAAGAACAGCCTCAGTTAAGAAGTAGAAAGTGGACATTGATCCGACCGACAAGCTGCCAAAGAATCCGGACTCTGTCAACACATCGTTCATGCCTAGCAGTAGCTGGTTAAATTATGGACATGTGTCGAGATGCCTGGGTGCTCCCAGCGGCACCGTCCCACCGTTGTCCCACAGACTGCCTCTCAAGACCAAGAGACTGAGTGGTGTCTTATGTGTATAGTTCATTTCCATAGGTTAGACTTTGTTTTGTTTTAATAAAGTTTGGGAGGAATGTAGTATCGTGCTGGACACGCTCTAGTGTCTCTGCAGACACTTCGTTTGCGAGCCACTCCCTAAAGGGCCGGACACACTTGCACCCCAAACCTTTCCATCACAGGCGTCACAAGTGACGTGACCCTGCAAATAAAAGGGCCTGGGTGCATGTGCTCGTGGCCAGTTATCTAAGCAGAACCTGGTGTCTGTGTCCATCATTTGTAGTAGCATGTGTGCCTTGGGCCCACACACTACAGTTACATCAAATGTGCATCATGGATTTAACCCAGATCTCTTGACTGGGGGAGAATGTCTGCATTGTCAGCATTCCGTCCATCATTTGTTTGTTGTAACGCATCATTTATGTGTACCTTTGAATATGATTCTCCATATTAAAATATTATTAGAATAACAGTCGGGTGTGGACTGGTCCACAGCGGCCGCCCTGTGTGTCCTGATGCAGCCCCTGTGACCACTTGCTGTTCTCCCACCTTCACAGCAGCAGTTAGAAGCTCTTAAGTGTCACAGCCACAGAGGGTCTATCTCTGCACAATGATATCTGCATCATAGCTTCATTTGAAAGTGCACGGCTCTCGAGTGTACATTCCTGGAGAGATGCCAAGGTGATTCTACTTGAAAATAGGACATTTCTGCCCAGTTCAATTACCGGTGTCCACATTAGTCCGCACTTTACCGTGACCTGGAAGGACAGCAGCTTCTGCAAGATGGACACGCGAGGCCGCTAGATTGCTGAGGCCTGCATGACGATTACCTCTGTATTTGTGTTTCATTTAAACGACGATCACCTGGAGGTGTCATTTTATTTACCGGGCATTTTTTACCTGCTATTTTGGACCAAATGTAACCTGCTGAAATTTATTGGGAGAAAAATCCGGCAACAGGAATTTACTCTGAAACTCATAATCCTGAAACTCGTCCAAATGTGTGTGTTGGAATTTTATGACGCATTTTAATGGAGGCTGATGCGAGCAAGTGGCTGCCAGCAGTGCAATTTCCCCGTTCTGCAGATCTCACAGCTGGCAGTGAGATGAGCACAGCACTGTTAATCCATAGCACTATAAACAATTGACAGATTATTTTTGGAACATATCAAAAACATTTAAGGACACCAGTAACTTCCGTGTGCAGTGCTATTAAGGGTACTATCAGAAGAGACCACAAGGAGGCGCCAGATTGCAATAAAATGCCTTATAAATGGCTTGATTGCCATTCAATGGGGGTAAGATCAAATGGCAAATTGTCAAATTGTTTAACACTCTGAAAATCCTTACACTGAATCCGTCCACGTGTACAGTTCCCGTTACTCATGCATCTCAGTTAATATTTTTTTTGTTTCACACGTTTTCCTGAGTTACATGTGCTAATAAATAATACATTGTGTAAATTGATGACAGAAATATGAGTCCCAGAAACAAAAAGCAGTTTGGCTATAGGTTTTGCTGCAGGATTTGAGCAGATTACTAACACACGACCAAGAGCGAACCTCTTGTTACAATAGAGAAAAAATATTCTTTTCAGAAAAACACATTTTTTGTGAAACATCAAACCTTATTTGGAATTTGATCCCACATGTTGGACCGGGTGGAATTTGTGCAGGCATAGCATGTACATTTTAAGTTTGTGCACATCAGAAAGGGGTGAGAGGCATGGTATTACCACGTTATTCCTCATTCCGCGATACCAGTATTTACCAGGGGCCCCAAGTTGACACAGGGTTATAGAGAGGCCCTACATGGGCACCACTTGCTTTTTCATAATTTTTACTTTAGTGTGGTAAGTGCATACAGCTCGCACTTATGAATGTATTTTGCACTTCTGTTTTCTTTTCTGAGTCAACACCACTTTACTCCTCAGTAATGTACACACCGATACAAGGAAGTATTCATTGTGGAAGCCTTGTCTCCTCTTGACATCTGCCACCAGGGAACTCCTCTCCAGAGCTGTAGCTATTCAACAATCACTTCACAATGCACACTACTTTTTATTTTCAGTATTTCGTGTAACTGCCACTACTCATAACACATATTCACATGGTTGACAAGAAAAGTACCCCCCTCCCAAAAAAAAAAAACCTGTAAAAACAAATGAGGCAATAGGCATTTACTACCTCGTTAAACCACACAGCAAGTATATGTTGTCTGAGTCTGCCTCGCAGGCATTTATATTTTGATGCCAAACTATTAAGCCTAGAGCCACCAATCAACAAATAGATCAGGGAGTGAATAGTAGCGTTATACATTTATATACGTATAGCCCTCCTGTTTAAGGTAGTTCTAAACTCTGATCTGAAAAATTAAAGCAACATGGAAGAAAGCGGGAGAGTTACAGCATGGTCTGAACTAAATGTAGAAAACTCACATGTGGACAAGCTTGTGAGGATAACTGTACCTCATCTCGCTGGTTTTGTCTTCAGAGGGCAAAATGTTATTTGAGGCAAGGCAGCGGTGGCATGCGGTCACTATACCGGAGCTGGGGTGGTCTTCCAAGCGTCTGGCATCCCCGTCCTGAGCCAGCAGGCCCAGCTCCTATATGTATGTATGTGGTATTTGTATAGTGTGGATATGGGGTATAGTGCAAATATATTATTGGAGGGTTGGCTGGTTTCTAAGTGTGATGGTGGACTATTTTTTTTTTTAATTTTTTTTAGAGTTTTAATTAGCGCAAACTAGACCTGAAGATATCAGGTATCAGAGCGCTTTACATGAGCGCCAGTTTCGTTACAGATGGGCACATTCATTGTTACTGCATTATCATGTAATGTTCTTAATAGTAGCGTGTGGGGATCTGGGTGATAAGGCAGTGGGGCCTTATCATGGAATGCACTTGCAAAACCTTTATTGGGTCCAGTCAGGCTCATTTGAACATCCTTAAGCTCTATCCAGGGTAGCTATGGCATTTGAGCAGCAAGGCTTGAACAAAGGAACTTAGTGTAAAGCATTTAATAGTACTACACAACAAAATAAGAAAGCCACACAACATGAAAGAAACATAACACCAATTTATAAAAATAGAGTGCATTTTCATGAACTTTTAGAGTCCAAGATGAGCAAAATCGACTGGAGGGTTCCGGAGATATGATTTTTCAAACATTTTCTCACTTTTAATTCCAACTGGAAAGCAAGCATTGGTCAGCAAAAACTTTGTAAACGTTTCAAAAATTTGGAAAAGTTAGGATGACTTCTCAGGCCTGGCTTGGACAATCAAATCCGACTGGATGGAGGTCTAAGAGGTTATTGGGGTAGGTTTTGATGGTTTCCTGCTCACTAGAGCATTTTCAGTCCAGTTCCAGCCTTTACAGAGGACCGCCTTAGATGCTAATGGAGTGACTGGTTGTAGGAGATCAGCAGACTGATCATTTGAGTCACTGCTTTGGTCTGGGGAACAACTTTTCCCCAAGCTAGAAGCCACAGGCACAGTCTAAACTTAGGTAAGTCAAAGTGCAGCAGGTGCAGTCCAGCAGACAGTGCTGCCTTTCGTTGTGCGATCCAAAGGGCAGCAGGGCAGTCCTTCTTAGATCCTTTTTCCAAGTCCAGCGTGATTTAAGAGTCCAGGGGGCCAGAAGTGCCCATTTTATCCTGTAAAAGTGCCCTGAGGGGATGACGTGGTCGCTGGCCAATGGGCTACCAGGTCCCTTCCCTTTGGGTGACGACTTTCCGGCAATGTGTGGCATCTGGCAATTCCAGAAAACACCATTCTGGTCAATCTCAACATGTCTGGACCCTTCCTTGAATGTAAGGAGCTCAGTAGCCCACCCTAGAGGTGTGGCTACCTGGGGCTACATGCCCGTGAGAATACCGGTTTGGGCTCTAGTATTCCCTCTCTGTCCCCGTCTCCAGCTTGCCTACCGAAACAATGGGCAGCCACTCAGGAGTGTTATCACCATTTGCCCATCATAGGCGGCTTTACCTATGAAGCTTGCCTTTTGGGCTAACACCCCATTTGGCTTCCTGCAAAGGGGAAGTAACACCTCACCCTGTGGCAGGCAGTGTTTGACCCCAAGCCTGGGAGTCTTTAACACAACTCCTCAGGCGGCCACAAAGCTGTCTGTGGGTCCCAGCTCGTGTGAGGCTACTGGACAATTGGGACACAGAGTGGCAAATTTCTAAAAGTTGCTTAACATTAAAAGTGACATTAAATTCGACCTGGGCATGAGGTCAGGTTTAATGCCTTGAATAACTCGATACCTTGCTGTACCCAGTTGGGTAGTCCCATTCAGAAGTTAGCCAGGCTCGGATGCCAGCCGCTAACCATATATTAGCCAATGGGAGTACTAACTTTTTCCCAGGCAAAATGACAATTTGGAGGTTTTGCTGTTGAGACATATTAGTTTATATGTCCTACTTAAGAATATACAGCTCCCTGCCAGGCCCCAAAGCCCCTCTATATGCCTTCCATAGGGGAGCCATTGGATTTAATGGCAAAGTCAAACTAGCAGTGTGACACTGCCCTCCCAGTCTGCAGGGGAAGGCTGGGATCCATTTTCTACTTTTGACACTTGGAGTGGCACAATGAGTGCTACAGCACTAGGTGGATAATCTGCTTGGTACCATATTATAGGGACTTATATGTAAGTCAGTACTTGCTTATTGGGGATAGTAAATTCAACATACACTTTGTATGGTGTAAGATCACTGGCCCAAAGGTCTGCTCAGCAGGCCTCAGTGCACTCTTATTGTCGAAAAACCAGCAGCATCACTCCAAAAAGTGGGGGTGAACATGCAAAAAGAGGCCTTTCCTTACATATTGTGTCTTCTGCTATTTAACTAAACCGGTGTAGGCTTTGGGTGGGCTTGAGGGATAAGCTTATGTTGTTCCAGATACTACGTGAAAAATAAAACTGGAGAGGGCCTGTTGTATTAATTTTTTCTTATCTCTTCATCTCCAGTTTCTCACTGAGAGGGAATGAAAACCATGAAAAGGAGAAGATCTATGCAGAAAGCCAGTGGCTGAAAATTACTGGGCCCCTGAATGTTCCTTATTTGTACCCTGAAGAACCCTGCATCTGCTGAGAAACTCTTGCTCACTGAGGTTAGGAACCAAGGCAGGCAGTGCAGTTTGTCAACCAAACAAGTTAGCTCCGAGCATCTATTGCTCTCTACTCCCACACTAGAACCAAAATCAGACACATTAGCAAGGATGGGCCCATATGCAGAGCCCATGGGCAATACATCAATGAGCATCTCTCAAGAGCAAACTCAGAGGTGAATCTGCTGGACACAAAAACTGTAAGGAAGCCAACATTACAGAGGGATCTGCCTGTTGTGGAGCAACTCTCAATACGTATAACTCATGCTCATCCCACACACGGTGTCAGTGAAGTTCCTCCATTTATAGAATTAGAAAGAGTGGCCTGTGAGGTCTATGATCTGCTAACAGAGCTACGGGGTCCTTTTTCTGAACTCGAACGGTCTTTGGTCTTCCCTGTTGAATGTGGAGAAGTGTCTGTTGTTGCCTTCACCCTGCAGCTCCTACAGTTTCACAATACCAATGGTGGACTGAAGTACTGAAAGGGAACAGAGAACACTGTTCCAAATATAGAAACAATTTAGATAGAACAATCGAAGCTTACAAGGCCCCTCGGAAATAGCATCCATTCTGAAATACCATCACAAATGAAGGATTTACTAGGTAATACAACTAATGAGACTCGCCATATAAGTGTCTCCAGAATCCTGCAACCAGGAAGCCTGCACCCTCTACCAAGGTCGTTGCTGGTGGCATTATTGCGGCAACAAGGCTAATATGGATGCCCAGTGAGTAGCACCTCAGTGGGCAAAGCCAAGGATGAACTGAATTGAAATTCATGACAGTCAGTTCCAGTACCAGTCACCCCCTGGCACGTTGTGGGGATTAGACATTATAAGAAGCTCCTGACCGAGATGTTGATTTGGTTAAATAGCACAAGTAGATCTCGTGAGTGGCACAAAGGATGTACTGGCTCAGGTTTCAAAGTGGGGATCAAACTGATCTCTGCACTCTCTAGGGCTAGTTCTCAACATTACCTGCTGAACTTACTGATTCCCCTGACTCTGAAAGAGAGATAGTCTTGGATAATGCCTCTGAGTCACCTAACAGGAACATAATCAAACAGTATTTTATACAGCCAGGATGTCAATAGGTGCCCTCCTGTATCAGAACTAATTAGACAATAGCCCACATGATTGTACAGTTCAAGACCCTCAGAATGATGCCACTACTCACTTCCACCTGTAGGAGATGAGAGACAACAGTGCTATATTTTCAGCTTCTAACAGGCAACTTCAGATATCACTGCGCATCATAAGTCAACATTAGACAGAGATCAGCCACTGGGCTACTGAGATGTAAGAGAGTGCTGGAAGTGGAAACGAGCGCTCATTTGCAGCCAACTCTTCAACGCAAGTCAATTACTAAAATGGCTTGGGGTTAAAGAAAGTTTGAGGACCTCAAGAGCTATCAGTGACATAACAAACTCTGGATCTTTGGCATTTGGGAAGGCTCAGAGAGCTCAGATCCTCACGCATCTTGAAACCATACTGTGAGGGTATGTAAAGGACTACTGTCATGCCATCACATGTTGTACCAATATATAAAGCACCAGTGCTGCCAGAATCAACATTTTCTGGGTATGTAAACACCATGGTCATGATAAAAAACGATTTGGCCCTCTTACATAGAGCTTGGAAGGCATCCATGAGGTACACACCACATCACAGTCAAGGACAGAGCCTACATTGCCCAAGTATTTTCAAAACTATTATTGTGCCACAAACCAGAATGCCCAATTATGTAAACCCTCATTTCATTGCAAGAACCACTGCAAGCATGCTTCCTACCCCAGCTTCCTAGACTGGGCTATGATGAGCATCAGGGGCTGCTACGCTGGAGCCACATGCCAATAGATCCGCAGTGACCATCTTCTCACCACTGGTCTTTGCACCACCTTCTAATTGTGCTACTGCAGAAACAACTTGAAGCCAGAGCTTCCCGTTTCCTCTCTGGTACTTTTGTTTCCACTCCTGAGGGGAGACAGGCAGGGCCTCCCACTTGTGCATACTACACCGGCTCCTGTAACCCATGCATAAATGGTTCTACACCAGATATCTCCACCAGTTTGATTGGGAGCTACCAGTAGGTCACAGGCTGCCTCTGAGTAGCTGACACATGATAATTGACCGTCAGCTGATTTCACAATATGCAGCTTCCTACCAGCAACGGCAGCACTCTAAAGCACTGCATTCTTTCCGAGGGCTTGGAAGTTGACTGTGCCAGGCGGTTGTATGATGAAATCACGCTTACGATTAGCACACATGCCTTTACAACGTGGCGCTTTTACACAGGTACCGTTACCTCGCATTACCTTTACCACACAGGATGTTACAACGAATATGCTTTTACGTTGCATGCCTTTACAATGAATTTTGTTGTAAAGGCATGAATGGTGAATGGTACGCGTGGTAACGGTACTCGTGTTGTAAAGGCCAGCACCCGCCACAGCTCCTTCCACGCCTGAACCCTAAAAACGCCTGAACCCAGCCCTGAACGCTAAGCCCGGCAGCCACCGCGGCCCCTACCCAGCCTCCAGATCCAAAGCCTCTTCCCTACCCCTAAGCCGTATACACCACTCCTTTCCTCTCCCCCAGCCCTGAAAACCATCCTTCCCCAGCCCTGAGCTGGCCTCCACAAACCTACTACCAATCCCAATTCCGTCCCTGAGCCCTAAAACGCCACCTCATGTGGTGCTCATCCATCATCACTGCATTCGGCCTCACGTTAGACTTTGGCAGGAAAAGTGCGTTCTGAAAACACAGGCAAATTCCACCTTTTCCTCCACCATCTCCCCCAGGTCTGAAAATCATCCAGCCCCAGCCCTGAACTCTTCTTTTGCTTTCTTTTTTCCTAACTTCCAGTCTTTCTCTTTTATTCTCTCATTCATACTTTACTTCTTTTTCCTTTCTCTTTTCTTCATTGGTTTTGGTCTGTCTTCTCTTTCTTTCTCAACTTCTTTTTCTCTTTGCTTCTTTCTCTACTTTTTGCTTCTGCTCCTTTTTTTAAGTTTTCCTACTATTTCTGTGTCTTTCTCTTTCATTTCCACTTTTCTTTTGCTTTCTTTTTTCCTAACTTCCAGTCTTTCTCTTTTATTCTCTCATTCATACTTTACTTCTTTTTCCTTTCTCTTTTCTTCATTGGTTTTGGTATGTCTTCTCTTTCTTTCTCAACTTCTTTTTCTCTTTGCTTCTTTCTCTACTTTTTGCTTCTGCTCCTTTTTTTCAGTTTTCCTACTATTTCTGTGTCTTTCTCTTTCATTTCCACTTTTCTTTTGCTTTCTTGCTTTATTTCATTCTACATTTTTTCTTTCTTGGTTTCTTTTCTTCCTCTACTTACCGGGTTTTCTCCATTTCTGTTATTTTCTTGTTATCTTGTTTATTCCACACTTTCTTTCCCTTTCTGCCTTTCCCTTTTCTATACTTCCATTGTCTCTGTTTCTCCTTCTTTGTCTTTATTTCATTTTTTTAATGTCTTGTTGTTCTTTCTTTCCTCTCTCTTTCCCTCTCCCTTCATTCATTCATTTCATTGTTTGATTTTTATGTTTTCCTCTTTCTATTTATCCCTTCTTTCTCTCTCCATCCTGTTCAGTATGTTTGGACATTTTTGCTCTTTCTTTCTCTCCTTATTCTGTTTTTTCCTTTGCCTTTTTAATGCTTTTTTCTTTCTTTTTCTCCACTAACTTTTAAAACATGTTCTCCTATTCACACCTCTCTCGCTCTCTGTTTCTCATCCTCTTTTCCTCTCATTTCTATCTCTTTCTCTGCCTGTCTCTTTCTTTCTCTCTCCTGCTACTTTCCTTGTCTCCCTCTTCGTTTCTTCCAAGAGTAAAGTGACAAAACAGGTCCTTGGGGACTCTGCAGATAAACCTTTTGTGATACAGCTCAGGTGCTTTTAATTCTGCTTGCTCATTGGGACAGGCCTGGGGTACTAATGTGGCGGTGATTAAGTAACTTGACCATTGTGCACTCTTATCAAATATATTAGGCCTTTGATATTTAATTAAAACCATTCAGAACAGTATCCATCCATGCATTAGTCTGGCAACATAAAACAGCTCTATATTAAAATTACATGTTAAAATATTAAAATATATTTAAGCCTGGACTGCAGCAGTGCTTAGACACCTTGGGGCAGTCAGTGGATGTAAAGTATCCCCGAGGCTAGGACATCTTATATCAACTCATTTTAAACAATCCCCTGCTGGCACGTGAAGCATCAATGAAAGTACAAAGTGCGCTGCGCGGTCCCTATTCTTTCTGTCCTCAGGGACAGTGCCCTGCCACTTGCAGGGTGGCCAGTCTCTCAGTGACCTGGAGAATCTCCCCCTCAGTCTGCATTCTGATCCCTGAAAGCACTGTCTTTAATAGCCTCCCGACAGGAGGGAATAGCGGTTTGAGCGCCAGTCTTCTTCAGCGGCAGCTCGTCCGCTATGGTGGAGGAGAGTCGCCCCTCCCGCCAGCTGCCTCAAAACGGCAGGAAGGGAAAAATAAAACCATAATAAACATGTTTTATTGTCATTTTATTGTTTCTTTCCAGCCGAGTATTTGGGGAGGGGGGCATGGGGGATGACAGGCTGCAGGATGAGTGGTGGGCACTGCTTTAGGTGTGCATGATGGTTTGGCCGGCCGCCTCAGGCCGTCAAAACCGTCATGCACACGGAAGCGGTCTCCAACCCAGCAGCGTTGATGGGCTGGAGGCAGCGGGCACAAGTTCCCGGTCTAACTGGGAGAGCAAATTCATTGCTCTGAGGCCAATCCTGATGCTGCTCTCATGTTGTTAGACGTAGAAGATATCCCTCCTGGAATCTGGAAAGGTCCCTATGTGACTGATCGGGGTGGGGAAGATGGGAAATGAACAACGACCAATGGTCAAGAGCGGGGGAGTTTCTGTAAGAACACAGAGCACCCAAAAGAGTTTGCACCTGGCTACACTGGCTAGTTCAGTGATGTCCCTTGATTGGAAGATGAGAAGGGAGGGAGACCCTTTTGTTATTATAGCCCTCACTCACTCTAATAGTGACATGCTTCATCATCGGGCTCTCCCTGGCTCCTAAGGTCAGGGTGGGCTCGACCGTATTTCAGGGAGCACTGATGAAGATATTGTGGTATGGGGTGTAACATTAAAATAAAGTTCCTCTCCCACTCCTAAAGTATCCTTTATTAGTGGAATGAGATGGAAGGTTAAAAATGACTATGGTAGGGTGGGAGGATGTGATGGTCCTATGACCCTAACTGATCACCAACATGTTTCAGCCCTAATGCTGGCCGATTAATGGTCCAGTGCTTTCGTCAGGGTGGGATGCGAAGAGGTCATTTACCCCAGAGACATGAGTGCAATGTTGTCATGCAATTAACAAGTAGCACACTTTTATCCATATTATAATTGTATAAGGGACAAGTCTAATACCTGCCGCTGTTTTCTTCGGGGAATTTCTTCTGGGAATTTCCCCGGGATGACAGGGCGAAAGCTCCCAATGGGGGGCTTTGAGGGGGAGGTCTTATAGTCACACTTTCGAAGATCTATCCCCTTAGGAGACCTACTGTGCTCCACTCCCCTGCTTGTCATGTTGCCACCAGCAGCATGAGAGTAGCATCAGGATTGGCCGCAGTGGAGTTTTGGATCCTGTGCCTGCGGAGGAGAGGATCAGAAGAGCGCAACGAGGCCAGCTGCAGGTAAGTTGTTTTATTTTTTTATTTTGTTGTCCCCAGATCCCTTACTCTTACCTCCGCTCACCACTCTTCATCAACACCAGCCGCTACTTGTCTTCTTTCCTGCTTGAAGATGGGACAGACACATAGATAATGTACCTGAGAACCTTTATGGTAAGAGCAGAAGCACCAGGAGCTATCGGACCGATGTACCTCCATCCCTGGGGTGGTTCTCCGTTCAAATGTCCTTTCCAGGCTTCTCTACAGACACAGCCTTTGTGTAGTGAGGCCCCTCACAACAAGGTAGTCTCCAGCCTGGAGCACCACCACAGAGGCACAAACAGGTGTGCGGTTTTGGACTTGCTGACATCAGCCTAACTAAAAGTATGTTCAAGGAAGACAAACTTTCCCTACATCCAAAAGACTCATACGCAGCCTTAAGAATTTTAATTTAAAAGACGTAGAAAGAGGCAACGATAAATGTTGTTGTCGCGAAGGCTGCATGGAAGTAGGCGCTGCACATGGATTATGAGTCATGGCTTGCAATGTATGTAGGTTGGCATTCGCCGGGATTCTAAGCTGCTCAGAGGCCGCTGTGGAGTGCTCTCTTGTATGCATCAATTTAATTTAGCATCCTATGGTTTGATATAACTTTGCTTTCCTTCACATTGGGGTTGGTCTAGCATTGCTGTAACTGCATGACTGCCATGAAAGAAATAACATTGATGCAGGGTTTCCTTTTCTCTGTGTGTTTGCTTTGCCTCCCCAGAGGCGTTTGTGAACTCCAGGAAAGCAGCTATGGGTGACAGTATCCTTTTATTACATGTAGTTAAATATAGGGTGATTGCATTTTCAATAATTTTCTCCTTGGTTGCTTTTGAGAAATACCTGTGCTTGGTATTCATAACAATTTACAATATCTAGATCAAGACAGTTTATTTAGCTTGGATTTCCAAAAGTTAACTTTCTGAAGCTGTAGAACAACAGAGGATAACAAGCACTGGCATAGCCAATATGTCTCGCTTTTGGGACCTTATAAATGTTTAGCCATGCAACACTTTATCCTGGGTGCTGTGCTACCAGGGATTGAAGAGCTATACAATTACAATACACTGGGTCATGCAGAGTGATTCAGGAATACATGCTCAGCTCAGGAAACATTTATGGACATATTCCAAGGCTTTTTAATGCACAGACAGAAAGACAAGTGCCTCGATGCAAGTCAACAGCACTATAACGTTCTGAGTGCGACTGCATCACTGGAGTATTGAACAGCCTATGAAAAAAAGCAGTGAAGTACTTTCCAATGGTGGAGACGTCCCAATCCTCCTCCCCGAGGCCTCTATTCACCAGTCAACCTTCTCCATTAGGTTTCCAATGAAAACACTGCTCGCACCATCCGTTTACCAGCAAGCCCTCGCCCTCTGTCCCAGCCCCCTGGCTATAGGAGCACTGGACACAGCAACAATAACAAAATGCTCACATTAGTCAGGAAGAGGGGAAAAAAATAATAAACAGGGTTGGTGTCACCATCACTTAATCTCTGCACATCTAAAAACAAAAAATGTAACCTGACCTTGTGTAATGTAACTGGCACTTTTGAAATGAACTCCAATACTTTTGGGTCAGTCAAGTTCGCGCTCAATAAAAATGCCCCCAAAAATTAATTTGACCTTGTGTAATGTAACTAGCCTTCATGTAAAGCGATCCAACACCTTTGGGTTGCTCGAGTTCACATTATATAATAAAAAGTGGCTTAAAGTCCCGGGTGAGCTGCCATGAAAGGGCTTTCAAATTAGAGCTCTGAGAGGAGGATGACGACAGGAAGAGGCGGCGGAGCGGGCATGCAGCGATGTGGGAGGGATGAATGCTGCTCCCATTTGTCAGGTAAGGAGTAATAATGAATAAACAGGGGCGGCATCTGCATCACTTGATCTCCGCGCACCTAAAAACAAAAAAATAAACCTCACCTTGTGTATTGTAACTGGCACTTTTGTAAAGCACTTCAATACCTATGGGTCAGTTGAGTTTGCGCTCTATATAAATGCCCCCAAAAATGTATTTGACATTGTGTAATGTAACTAGCGCACATGTAAAGAGCTCCAACACCTTCGGGTCGCTTGAGTTCACATTATATAAACAAACGTCAGAGAAAATGTGACAGGAGTTTCCCAAGCCTAGCCCTTAACTGTGCTGCACGGTTGGGCTGCTGAAGGTCTGGTGACTAAGGCTCGCTAAAGCAACAAGCAGCAAAGCGGGAGAGGTATGAGGGAAATTTTTATACTTAGAAGTCAGAGAAAATTGAAGAGGTGATTTCAAAAATGGCGTCTGAAGCGTCTGACATTTCATATTGGTATTTGAACAGGACGGGGAGGGTGGTGCCGAAGCTGAACCACCGAAGATGGGCAAACAGTGACACAAGCAGGACTCGATGGAAAAAACTTTCTCCCAATTCAACAGATAACACAGGAGCGTAATGTTAACAGTAATTGAGCGGTGCTCTGTGGGAGGAAACCAAACACAAAAAGGAGGACGCATTTTTGAAGGATAATCAAAGGAACTAATAAAAAACCAATGGGCAAACTATAAGCCCACAGAGTGAATACAGCTGCCTAGGCTTGCCCTAAAAAAGAGAACTTTAAAATTAGTTTCTCATTCATTTTCCTAGATTGGTATATACATTGCTATACCTTGGGGCCATGTAAAGTCATCGGTGAGAGACATGGAAGATAGGTGCCTGTCCTGCAGCGGCTCATGGACAGAAGAGATTGAGGAATTGCACAGGATTAAGTCTCGCGGACAGGAGAGAGAGCGAGGAATCACACAGGATTAACTCTCGCACACAGTGCGAGAGACGGCGCCATGGAGTTCATGATGAGAATCAGAGTGTTTGTGGCCTCCTCACCTTCCTCATTGTGGGTGAATGTCCTTCAGTGAGGGAGAGGGTCTTTGTGCCCATCACGTGCAGCAGAAGAATTAGTGTGCTGCAGCGATGAGCCTCTCCGGGTCAGGGCAGCTGGTAGGGCAGTCGCTTGTGTGGTCTTTTTGTAGTACATGCGCTAGCCTTAAGCGAAATGGGATTCGCAGGTTTATGAAGGTGCCAGCTTTTATCTGGACCCATTATTCCTATACCCTGTTCCACTGTTTATGCCATCGGTATCTTGGGGAAAGTGTAAATTGATCCAAATGTTAATATTGTGTCTCTTCGTTGAAAGACTGTGTTCAACTGTTACAATTGTGTGGCCTTTGAGGCGCGAGGCTGAATAGGTCCTGTTACAATTGTATCACCTTTGAGGCCTGTTACAATTGTATGAACTTTGAGTGTATGACCTTTGAGGTGAGCGGCTGAATCTGTCCTGTTACAATTGTATGACCTTTGAGGTGAGCGGCTGAATCTGTCCTGTTACAATTGTATGACCATTGTATGACCTTTGAGGTGCGAGGCTGAGTAGGTCCTGTTACAATTGTAATACCTTTGAGGCCTGTTACAATTGTATGACCTTTGAGGTGTGAGGCTGGAAAAATGTCCTGTTACAACTGTATGACGAGGTGCAAGACTGAATAGGTCCTGTTACAATTGCATGACCTTTGAGGCCTGTTACAATTGTATGACTTTTGAGGTGTGAGGCTGAAAAAGGTCCTGTTACAACTGTATGACCTTTGAGGTGCGAGGCTGAATAGATCCTGTTACAATTGCATGGCCTTTGAGGCCTGTTACAACTGTATGACCTTTGAGGTGCGAAGCTGAATAGGTCCTATTACAATTGTATGACCTTTGAGGCCTGTTACAATTGTATATCCTTTGAGGTGTGAGGCTGAAAAAGGTCCTGTTACAACTGTATGACCTTTGAGGTGCGAAGCTGAATAGGTCCTATTACAATTGTATGACCTTTGAGGCCTGTTACAATTGTATGACCTTTGAGGTGTGAGGCTGAAAAGGGTCCTGTTACAACTGTATGACCTTTGAGGTGCGAAGCTGAATAGGTCCTGTTACAATTGTATGACCTTTGAGGCCTGTTACAATTGTATAACATTTGAGGTGCCAGGGTGAAAAGGTCGTGTTACAATTGTATGACCTTTGAGGTGCGAGGCTGAACAGGTCCTGTTACAATTATAAGACCATTGTATGACCTTTGAGGCGCGAGACTGAATAGGTCCTGTTACAATTGTGTAACTTTTGAAGCGCGAGGCTGAGCATGTCCTGTTAGAATTGTAAGACCTTTGTGGTGCAAGGCTAAACATGTCCTGTTACAATTGTATGACCTTTAAGGTGCGAGGCTGAATAGGTCCTGTCACAATTGTATGACCTTTGAGGTGAGCGGCTGAACAGGTCCTGTTACAATTATATGACCATTGTATGACCTTTGAGGTGCGAGGCTGAACATGTCCTGTTACTATTGTATGACCTTTGAGGTGCAGGGCTGAACATATCCTGTTACAATTGTATGACCTTTAAGGTACGAGGCTGAATAGGTCCTGTCACAATTGTATGACCTTTGAGGTGAGCGGCTGAATAGGTCCTATTACAATTGTATGACCTTTGAAGCGCGAGGCTGAGCATGTCCTGTAACAACTGTATGACCTTTGAGGTGCGAGTCTGAATAGGGCCTGCCCCTGTTAGAAACCTGCACTTGCATAATATACATTAGGGTATTGATTGACAGTTGGTGTTCACTTTGTTTTTTGGACGCATATCATATTTCACATTTGAATGCAAGTAGCTTTGTATGTTAGCGTAAGGGCGAGTTCCCTTTTGGCGCACTGCTGAAGGCGCTACGAAGGAGTTGAGAGTTGGTCCTGTTCAGACAGCAACATGAGTGTCTGCAGTCTACCGCCGGACCCGCAAAATGGGCACAGTGCAGTGCTCAATTTGTGCCTGTGTTGTCTGGTGCTCAGCACCAGCACTTATTTCTAAACACCGGCACCTATCATGGAATGACAGCACCAGGTGGCGCTGTGTGTCTAATCTTCTGCTAAATTTATCAGTGCAGTGTTTATTTAAAAGTGAGAAATCTGGCACACAGGTAATGCAGATACTGGCATTCTGCAGCAGGGGCAGGGCTACTGGTGGTGTCCACTGGAGTGCACTCCTATGAAATGCCTTGGACCCTGGCACTTCATTTTTACAAATTAAGCACAGGCAAAGTGTTTGCAGCTTCATGGGTAGCAAGGATAAGTGCCAAGTGTATGTTTTCAGACTATTGCACCAAGAGCATGGTTAAATCCTAACAGCCGTCTGACATCTTACATGGATTGTTACTTGTTATGTAAAAGAGAAACCAGATGTGATAGGGGAAAAGCATTTTGAGAAGTGTCAATATTTCCCAGCTGGGTACTTATCGAATGCACGCTGATTGTGAAGCATAGAAAAAAAATGTTGTAGTTCAAGAACAAAGGCTTGTCCCACCTCTAATTAGGAAAATACAATTTTGTGAGAACTCTGTTTTTACTAATGCTGGTTTAACATAACCTGGGAGAGCTTTAAAGCAGTGGTGATAAATGGCGGAGATAGGCACAGTTACCACCATAAACTATAGGAAGCTCAAGTGGACAGCAAGCTCAATTGCCCACAGTGAAGCCGGTGCAAGGTCTCTATGGGAGCACATAAGTAAGGTTCACATAGGCCCAGCAGCACAATGGACCCAATTCCCTGCTGCACTTTTGATTATAAAAGCACTCAGCCATAAAGACACAAATCTCCACCAGCCCCAAGGAACCATCAGTAGAGACGGCGGCGCAAGAAAGAAGCTAAACCACGCCCTGAGGATTTCCCCCAGCAAGCACACTACACTGGCCCAGATGACCAGCTTAACTGAGCTGAGAAGTTCATATAAAAAACAACATGGTAGAATTATTTAAAAAAAAAGAGAGACCTGTACAGGCAGAAATTGTTAGAAGCCACAAGAAGGAAAAAGGAAAGTGAGTTCTGGAAACTCGTGAAAAACGCAGTGGAACTTAGACCGCCACCAGCACCATCGGACATAGCCAAAGGAGTGTGGGCGGTCTACCTGCAAGGAATGTTCGGCGTCGCCCAGGCGCCGCTACTAAAATCAGACAGGGGGACACTATCTTGTCTACTGCCCCCTAACATTACAACTCTCTTCGGATCAAGAAACTATCTCTCGAGAAGCAGTAACAAAAGCATGGCCGGGCGACCTGACGGGGCTACTGGCCCCAACGGCTACCACAGGCCATTTCTGAAGAAAATCCGCAGTACTGGAAAAGCCCTTGTCCCAGCTCTTCCGTCATGCTCTTTTCCATCAAGTGATCCCCGACAGTAGGCGGGGCTCGATAATAAACCCAATTTACAAAGCTGGGAACGAGTCTTTGCCAACGAACTATAGACTGATTGCCTTGTTGGATGGGGAGGCAAAATATTTTGCATCAGTGCTTCTGGCTGAGCTCACTGAGTGGGGAGGAAAACTCCCCAGTCCCTCCAAACCAAAATGGCTTTATTAAGGACCCAGGAACGTCAACCAATATATGAATGCTTTCTGTAATAATTGATAAGGCAAGGAATGAGCGCCAGAATCCACACCTGGACTTTGAGTTCGCTTTTGACATGGTCCAGCGTAGCATACCCTGGCGCAAACTCCAGCAGCGCGGTGTTGCACCTGCGCTTCGAAGCTCCAGACAGCTTTCATATTCCAAGACATGGATACGAATCAGGCTGGGGACCAGAACAACTCTCATGGCGAGAATCTATACCAACCACGGTTCCTTTTCAATTTATATCCGGCAGAACTAACAGCAACACTTAAGGTAAACTTCCACTCCCCAAAGGTGGCAGGTTTTAATGATTCGAACATGATGTATGCTAACAAGGGTATTCTGCCAAGACACACAAAGGTAGGTCTCCGGAGGCTAATAAAGTCCATGGTGAGTTCTCAGAAACACAAGGGTTAGAAGTTAACCTCAAAAAAATAAAAACAATGACCATCAGTAAAGGAAGGTCCTTTCGCGCCTGCTTACGGCTCGAAGGAGGACGTGCTGGAATCGGTACTTGAATACAGGAACCTGAAGTCCTTTTTGATGCCAGAGGCACATTTGCAGCACACAATACTCAATAATAAAAAGAAAGAGCAACACCCTGTTAGCTGCGCTCTGCTCACTAAGGAACTCATGAAGTGGTCCTTCTCATCACCCCTTGGCACAGGTCATCGCTGCGAAACCTGCCCCTACCCTGGCA
Source organism: Triturus cristatus (assembly GCF_964204655.1). Taxonomy (NCBI): domain Eukaryota; kingdom Metazoa; phylum Chordata; class Amphibia; order Caudata; family Salamandridae; genus Triturus; species Triturus cristatus. Next base: position 1,533,751,111 of record NC_140591.1, read on the forward strand.
CACGGCACTGAAGCACTCAGGGGATGTTCAGTTGGAACCATTGAAAATGTGATCATTGGCATATACCTGCGGGTATTCTGGCTGCCGCGTCACAGGTCCTAGAATGCTTGTTTCCGGTCCAGGGAGGACCTGGCTTGGCAGTTCGGGCTGGACTGTTCCCATGAGGCACAGGGTCAAGACTGATTTGCATATGGCCAGGTCTAAACTGGGGTGGCCTGTTGAGCAAAAGAACGATGGATTTAACCCAGATCTCATGACTGGGGGTGAATGTTTTGATTTGTTCTGCATTCCGTCCATCAATAGTTCTTTTTGCATGCGTCACACCTCACCAGCACAACTAAGGCGAGAATTCAGACTGTGCAGACAAGATATGGCCAGCTCGGGTCTTATCCAACAAGGTGTTACAAAATGAAGAGAGCGAAGGAAGGAACATTAAATAACATCCTGTGGAAAGCTGTATCTGGCAGAGGTGAAGCCCAAGCAAATGAACATATCTAGCTGAAAGTAGCCCTGCTAAGGGTGCAGATCGAACCACTGTGGACGCCATCTCTCAGTCAGGGGCTTTCAATAAAGCGGTGGACTGGGCGGTCAAAAAATATTCCATGCTGACGAATAAGGTGTTGCTTTCAGAAAGATCCCATGCATGGCTGATAGCTTTTTGAAACCACAAGGACACTTGGGAGAACCCTTCGGGCTCAGGGCACCCCTAAAACGGATGGGCTACAGATTGGGCGGTTTCACCATTCTGCACAACTCCCCAGCTTGGGTAGGACCGTCCATCGAGACTGCTTGTCGCCTGTGCCATTGCATGAGAGCGGGTTTAATGCATATGTTATGCATAGCCCAGCATGGAAAGAGGAATGAAAATGGTTATTAAAGTATCACTTCATAAGAAAAAGTATTTGCGCGTGTAGGCAGGAGGTAATGGCCTCCCTTCAAGGAGACGATTTAGTGCTCAGTGGAAGATTCTTAAAATATATGGACTTAGCCCAAAAAACAAATTGTCAATGACGCAGCCTCTGGCAACTCAGACGACCTAATAGTGGACCGTAATTTTGAGTTAATCTGTAGTAGGGACGGAATCCTAAACCTTTTCTTGTATACCGATGTAGATAGCGAGGCCTAAATGAACTACAGAAAGAAATGGTTAATCAAATTTATAGTATTTACAAAATGTGTGTTTATACTGTGAGATTGCACTTTGTTTGTACAATCAGCATCTTAAAATCGTGAGAGCTCTTTTAAACTTTGGTAACAGGCACAACCTCAATGTTATTATGTTTATAACTTATTTTTTATCTATAAGATTGCACTTTCTTTGCACATCTAGCATTTTAAAACCGTGAACACTCTCTTAACATTTGATAACTGGCAACACTATGTTGATTCATGGTGCATTTGCACAGATTTTATTTGCAGAATTATTCAACTGTTATTTACATTGTTTTGTGCCAAAAACTCGATTCAGTGCTATCGGCCCTTGATGCACTGTACCATGGTATTTTATGGCTTGATAAGTAGAACTGAAGTTCTCAGGGTGCTGTTGCAATGTTATTAATTGTAAAAGGTTTAATTATCTGATCAATAAAATGCAATTCATTCATTCATTCACTGAGATACATGTTTCTAAAGTGTAAATGTTGTACAACCAGTTTTGGGTGGTACTCCATTAAAATGTGTTTTCCAGATTTCTCTACAGACACAGCCCTCACATACGGTAGTCTCCAGCCTGGAGCCCCATCACAGAGGCACAAAGAGGTGTGAGGTTCTGCACTCGCTGACATCAGCCCTACTAAAAGTGTGATCAAGGAAGACAAAAGGCCAAGTTTCACCCGAAGCACCTCCTTCACTTTCCACCACAGAATGTGCAGTTCCACCCCTTATCCTTACTATCCACCAGAGGGCAGTGTTCCAGGAAGTCTAATCAGCAGCTCCTTGCTAACAAAGTCTTGATTGATTCTCAGTGTCTGGAGCTCCACCCACCAGCCGCAGGAATTCAGGCAAGACCCTTCGCGGTCTGGGAAAACTGCATTTGCCCTTCCTCCTGTGCCATGTCAAACCAGAGATGTTCAAAATAGATCCCACTTTGTTTTACAATCCAATCCAAATTTGAGAAGATACCTGCTCCTTAATTTGCTGATTCTCCTTCCAAGGTTTTCCCCCAGCCATTATGTTAATGGCTAGGTGCAAATCTAGCCAACATGAGGTGAATAACTATCCTTGCAGAAGTGCTGGTCAACTGCACAGATGGTCTGTCGATTTTAGCGCCTATCAAAAGTACCTAATATAGCACTATCTTCACATGCAAATACAGTTGCTTCTATCTAGAGTCTTGCCTCCTCAAATTGCATACTGTCTCCAAAAGTGTCCACTGTAGTCATAAAATCTGGTATGAAAAAATGGTGTTTACCTCAAATCTCTGATTGTCAACTCTCCTTTTTTCCTTTCAAATACACTCTTCTCCCTTTCCCATCCTCTGCATGCCTTTGCTCTCTGGCCATAACCTTCTCTAAGTCACTTGAATGTTTGCCTTAATCTGTACTTCAGTATTTCTGCAATTTTAGCACAATTTATTTGAAAGACCCCAATCTCTCCTTTTCTGGAAGCCACATGCCTGTAACCTACCAATACCTAACCTACCCAGGTTCATCTATTAATTTCACCAGACATCTGCAAATACATGCATACGCCGCCCCCCCCCCCCCGCCCCTCCCCGCCCACAGCCCACACTAATCATAACACCTTCAGCTACACAAAGGAACTGGAGTGAATACATTCAATTAATTGCGTGAGCACAGGAAACTATCCCCGGTAACCGATTACACTGGGATCATCACTCCTATCATTGGGTTTCGGAACAGCTTGGTGCCCTGCGTAAAGTGCTGCAACACCTCGTCAAGGGTAGTAGGCGCTATAAAAATGCAGTTCATTAATGTTACAGTATTTTGAAAACCCTTCCGAGTCAGTAGTAAGACAAGTTTCTGAGCGTCCACGAGACAAAACTTGTGATTAACTTTCACGCACACAGTCACTGCCAATGACATCGGAAGGGCTATTCTTGACATAGCAGGCTTTTTGACAAACATCATTGCCCTTTGCTAACAATACATTAAAGAACACGAAATGTGATTTTTTTTCCGAAGCCCGGCAGTAAAACATGTACTTGTGTCGGGCGCACAAGGACACATCTTCTAAAAATAACAAGGCTTTCAGAGAAGCATGTTTGATTTCCTTGCATTGAGGCCTTCGGAAATGTTTGCTCGGGGTAAATACACTCAGCAGAATACGGCCCCTCAAGGTCAACCGGCGCGAGCGGGTAACGCTGGGCTTCAGTTTCCAACACCACAAGAGAGCGGTAGTTCCCTCTTCCTACCACTTGAGGGCAGTGTTGCAACATGCTCCTGACCTTAGAGGGCTTGCAGGACACCTTGAAAAGGAATAGTTATGCATAATGGAGCGCAATCCTCTTCCAGTGTGCACTGCGGCTTTACCCTTTTGTTGAACATTATAAGATGTGTGCAGTACTTATATGACAGGTGGGTGAACGTTGATATGAAAACTTCACATAATTAAGGGCTGAACGCAGACGTGGGTGTGCTACCTTTAGATCACAGCGTTGTATCCTGGACTGCGTGACTGAGAATGCCACCCTTCTGAGGTTGATCATCTGGGCACCATAGTGCTTGGGTTAATGGTAACATCTACTGTATACAGCGCTAAGAGCTTGAAAACCCACGCTAGGTGTAAAGCCACAAGACAGGACTGATACGATGGTAGTGTGGGTGACCATAAGCAGTACCAGCATTACTTCTACATTAACTGTTTATCAAACATGTCAAGTTAAAAACAAGTTACTGTGTGAGAGGGGCGGGGCCTTGCAGGGGGCGGGGCTTCGTGCAGAGAGCTCCCAAAGAGGCACTTCTGCTGCTTCGCCACAGATTTCTCCCCGACCTTTAAAGAAACAAAAGCGAGCCCGGGCTTCTGCCCACATCCTGGGGTGTATTTAAACCTCGAGATGGACATGGGCTGCTCAGAGTCTGCAGAGATGAGCTGGAAACCCCCTCGGTGCATAGGTTTCCAGCTCGCCTTCCCAGACACTGTGTGATCTCGGGTCTTCCCCTGGTCACTGTGAAGGGAGTTGATATTATGTGAAATATGGTGGCACTGTGTGAGCTGGCGGGTCTGGTTTACACATACATGTAGTAGTATTTGGAGAAGAAACCCAGCTAGAAAGCAGAGGGGCTCTGGAAACCTGGCGAGGAGACGAGGCGATAATCCTAGCATGGGAAGGTGGATCTCACCCAGTGGGGGTCGAGTGGGTTGAACCCCTATTGCTTGAAAGGGATGCCTCTTCCGCTGTGGTCTGTTTGTAGGAGCAAACGTGCCAACCTGAAACGCAGAGGGATGCCCTTTTCTATTCATGGCACTGATTTGAGAGAATTGACTTTTATTTTTTCCTCTTTTTTGGTACGTATTTATGCAGAGTCTGGCAACAACTTGTATTGTCACACAGGAATATTAAAGAATCCCACGCGGTAGGTTGTTTTGTTTGTCGCAGTTGCCTTTGCTTTGTATGTGCTGCTGTAGGTTATGAAGATGATGCTCTCCTGTAGGGGCACACAGTAGAATTTCTGGGGTCCACTGATGAGGTGTGCAGGAGCAGGAAAGATGTTCTTCAGTAGCGTTGAATGCTCCCACTGCCCATGTGCGAAGGGACGGAGGCTTAAAAGTGGTAATGACGTCTACTTGAGTGGGGTATGGTGTGACTTGTCATAGAAGTGACAGCTGGTACCACAGTGTGTATGTTTTCATGGCAAGGTGCGGCTTAAAAGAGCTGTGGCATCTTAAGCATCTTGGGGTCCCTGGGCCAAGCATGATTTGGGACCCCCTGCTCAGCACAACCCTGAATTATCCATTTCAGGTCATTCTCACCAAGCTATGGTCAGATCCTTGACAACCCTCCTTGTTAGTCAGCTTACATCTGGGCCCAAACTTGGAACAAACAGTATCCCTCCGGCTGACCAGCACCAGAGAAGCAGAAAAACAAGCAACCGGAACAAGTCTGCGGCATTTGGTGCAGTGGACTGGAGCCCCAGCTTTTGAGCCTGTATTTGGAGGGTGTTTCTTTTGTCTACTGCAGTCCCCTCTCCACTCTGTGAGGAACAGGGATTCTGAGTCAGGTGGCACTTGGCTGTGATTGCACTGGCCCAACAGCTGCTTCACATGGACCATATCATTGTGAAGGATCCATAGAATGCCGCTCTACACTGCACATTGACATGTGGCCTGCCATGAGGTCCTGACTCAGCCCAAGCGGTCTCCAGCTCCAGAAAGCAGAAAGACTAGTGGTCCGACCAAACCTTCTATCCACAATGTGTGTTGTAGCTAATCTGTCAGCACCATTCGGGTATCCGGTGCTGATAGGTTTTTGTTTATTGCACTGCCTGTGCTGCCAGGGCCATGTACTTGGAGTTTGGTGGAAGAAGGCTACTGTCACAGCAGTCAACAGCAGCTCCACAAGGGCAATGCACCCACAGAGGGAGCTCACATTCAAGCTTTACTGCACAGTGAGAGCACGAGCTGCATACAGGCAAAGGCCTGTGTCAATGGACTGGGCCTATGCACTTTAAAAGGTTAACACACTGGCTGAATCTAACCCGAATTAAATTAAAAATGGGGAGAGAATGTAGCCTTACGGCTTGAGCGGTCGACCTTGACGCTGGGAAACCGGGTTCGAGTCTCGAAAAAAACGCTCAACATCCTGCGATTCTGGGCAAATCATGTAATCTCCCTGTGCCCTAACAAAAAATGAAGGTGTCAATCTGTAACGAAACTAGTGCTTGTGTAAAGAGCTCTGATACCTGATATCTTCGGGTCTAGTTTGCGCTAAATAAAACCGTAAAGAAAAAAAAAAAAAAAAAAAAAGTATTTTTCTTTATCCCTCACTAGCTCTTAGGTGGGGGTCTGCTGGCTGGACAGCCTGCATTTGCTGGAAAAAGAAGGAAAGTAAGTACACAACTGGTTATTTCAAAACCCTATACAGTCTTGGACGGTCCAAAAAGTTTAATAATCGGACCCCTTGTTAGGTGGGGGCCCTGGTCCAGAAACCCCTTTGCCCAAGCCTTAAATGGAGTTGACGTGTAGCCGTGTGAGTTTATATTTGCAGTGAGTTTGGCGCGATTCTTTTCAAGTTGGTGCTGGAAAATGGTTCCTTAATTTGTGATGTTTCATTCATTATGTTTTGCATTTCAAACAATTCTTTAATAATATTATCATACTCTACAAATGTAAGTGCAATCAACGTACAAAAGCAGTAAGGAAGTATCCACTGTATCACCCGCGTATCCGGCCAGTAAAGGGTCAAATGCAATTGTGAGACAAGTGACACTTTTGGAGTTGAACCTAAGCTCTTTACATTTTGTATGAGACTATTAATCATAGTGGAGCAAATAACCTCAAAAGACAGACCCTTCAACCAATATGATTCCAAAGACACATGGAGGGAAGGATGGAGGAAAGGGAAAGTATGGTTGTGAAAAAGAGCATCCTTCATACACCAAGGGCCCCTCTGTGCACAAAGGGAGTCTTGCAAAATGTATATGTGGTCAAGACCAAGGCTCCCCATAGCACCAATCAGCCCTCCCCTCCCCACCACGCCAGGTAGCCCATATTCGACTCTCAATTCCTGAAAGGACCTAAGGGGGCATATTAGCAACGGCCAGCGAGAATTATCGCTGGCCGTGCTTAGCGATAATTATATTATCGCAGGCTATCTCTGGAATGTATCGCCCTGGTAGCGCGTTATTAACGACGCGTTTCTCCAGGGCGATAAAAATTCAAGAGATAGCGAGGGTATCTCCATTTTGCAGGGAACATCGCTGGTTTTCCAGCGATGTTCCCTGCAAAATGGCGATAACCTTGCTGATACAACCCTGTGATCGTATCAGCATAATCCACCCCCTATGTAAAGCATAGGTAAGTCTGGATTTTAGCAGACGTTAGTTTCTGGCGAAAAAGGCAGATTTCGCCAAAATCTAACGTGTGCTAAAATCCTGTGGGCTGCCTTGTAAATATCGCGATGTGAACATCAGTGATATTTGCAAGGTAGTCCATCCGGGGAACGCCCAGTGGCGCCCACTTTGCATCTCATTAGAGATGCAAAGGGAGGTGTTGGGAAAAAGGGTGCTAACATGCGAATGCATGTTAGCACCCTCTTGTAAATAGGGCGATATTTTTATCTCCGCTTTTTTGGCTTTTTAAGCCAAAAAAATGGAGATAAAACCCTTGTAAATATGCCCCCAAAAGAGTCAAGATCTTGCATGTTAATCGTGCGGGCAATGTCCGCTCCATCCCTCAGCGCCCAGTAGGTGGTGGTATTGTTGATTCTCAATTTTGGGTCTTGATCATGGAGAAATGAGGATGTTGGAAGTAGCACGCATACAGCTTCCCAAGCAGTGATTGTCTATAGCAGGACTAGTGAGTCCCTCCCCAGTGGTGTCTTGAGGACACTCTATATGATCTATAACTTCCCTTTGCATCACCAGCCGCTCCTCAATCCTTACCCATGGGGCAGATGGGGCAGTGTAATCACCACCCGAAAAAGATGCGAAAGGTGAGCCAGCCTGTGAGCGGAGTAGAAAGAGTACATATGTGGCAAGCATAAGCCCCCTCAAAGTCTTATGAGGTGGACATTATGGGGTATATTTAAAAAGAGGTAACCCCACCAGAACGTAATTTTTTCTGATGTTCTAGTGGCGTTAAGTCCTTCACCTTATTCACAAGGCGGCGTTAAGCCAACACCGCTGTGTAAATAATGCCCCTATTAACGCAGCACTTATTGTGAAAGGGGCGTGCAACGGGTGTTGCAGTGGGTGTTCCACCGCAACACCCTGCAACACCCATTGCTTTTTGGGTCCTGCCCCATATTTGCAAGGTATGGGGCAGCGCCAAAAATATCGACCTGGTCTTACGCAGGTGAAACGAGGAAACATGTTTCATTTCTCCTCGTATTTTGCTCGCTCCATGTGTGGTGCATTCTGCAGCACACCTAGAAACAGCAGATCGCCTGTAAAGATGTTTTATGTGCAGGAAATATGCCCCATGAGTCTCCGTCTTCTGTTACCTCAAACAAAAGTCTTTGTGTTTGTGTCCATTTCTCTAGTAATAGGGCGATGGCACTGTCAGTGCAAGCATCCCAGAAATATCACGGAATGTAGGTGCAATATGCAGCTTATTGACCTGGATTCTCCCTCATAGTGATGGATTCATTGCAGACCAGCGTGGAAAGTCCACAGAGATATCCAGAAGCGAAGGCTTGACGTTACCAGTAACCTTGGTGTTATGCCCCTATTTGGCATAGATTCCTGATGATTCAACTATTAGGAGACCCATTTAACGGGGAACTCATCAGCCGACCCTTTCGTAGGACTAGCCGTATGCGCAGAACCCCGCTCCTTTTCCAGTATGTACGGTATACAGACATTTTGAGAATCTATTTATAAAGACATTAGCGCTGGTAACGAGCAAGATGGTGGGACTCAGTGGGGGCTCAGCAGCGTGGGTGTCGGGGCTTTGCCCTCTCTATTTTCACTCTCAACTAGTTCGTTTTTAACTTTTAAAAATAACCATTAAAAATGAAGATGCTAATATCTTGCTGACACTGCACAGCAAGCACTAGTGAGGCTTACTTGCTTCTCACTTGGATTCTTCTCATCAGTTCAAGCTGCCATCAGTCAACGCTTGCCAGGCGGATTATTTCACAGCTCTGGGGCCTGTGAGGTCATCATCCCTACTCTATGCTCCCTGGGTAATGATGTGCAAGTGAAGCAAGCCCTGGGTGCTTCAGGCTTCAGACCTGGGACTACATGTAAATCAGCGACTGGGTGCACCCCAGCTTTGCACAACTCGTCGCAGGGAGATGCGGTTAACAAGCCAGACTGACCCACCCACCCGGTGACTGGTTGTGAAAGGGTGGGGTTAAAGCATGGGAGACTACACGCAGCAAACAGGACCCGGCAGAATGTGCAGTATATCAGCATGCGATACCTTAAACTAGCTTTGCTCATTTCTGATTATCACTTGCAGGCTCATTTGAAGCCCTTTGAAGTAATATGTATTTGTGTAAACATGAGCAGTAGCAAGATTATTGTTTGTTTCACAATTCCTCAAACTGAGTAACAAAGTAGTCTACTTCCACATCATGGCATGTAAACATAAATCGGTCACCAGTGAGTCTGTTGCACTGGTAGTAGCCCTTTGTCACCCTTCTCTTGGGCATCTGGGAGGTTCCGGCTGGCAGGCATGGTATTCACTTCTCCCAGCACAAAACTGGTTGAGAACATTGAAGCCTGTGTTCATGCAAGCTCCCACAGCGGTCGGCGGCTCCAGCAGACCATACTTACCCTTCTTCTTCTTGAGACCCTGCCTCAGGGCCAAGGATTTCTTCCATTTCATTGCGGTTTCCTCTCAGTTGATATGAGTACTCTGTAGTGTCATGCTGGAAGTCGCGACTGTTTTTCTTTGTCGTTGAGATGAGCATTCACGCTTGTTGGTGTCGCACAAAGCAAACTATTATAGGTCTGGGTATGTCAGATTTATTCATGCAATAGGATCTCATCCTTTCTGCCCCGTGGGACTCCAGATTGAAATCATGTTGTAATAGTTCAGGCAGAAAAGAGGGCAAAAACATAAGTTATTGTGTTGCTCCATGACCTCCAATAACCCAAGTGCACATTTCCCAACCTACTCCTGTATTTCAGGTCCACCAGGTCTTTTGTGTATTTTCCAGAATTTCCATTCCCAATCAGGGCCACCATTGAGGAGGCCAAGATGGGCCTCTACTGCATCCAGTCTCTTGCCTATTGTATCCAGTCAAGTATTACCAGTCGCGTATGAAAAGATGCAATCTCTTATCTGATCAAGTTTACTTCTGTTGCCATCTCTAATATCTTCTCTTTGACTGAATCAAACAGTCATTTAATCAACAACAGTTCCATAATCAGCGTGGTTAATGTGACCTCACAATAGATCAAATGGGAAGGTTCTGATGAAAGCCACATAAAATTGTGAACTAAGGTGGCTGAAACATGTAGACTATAGAACGCTAGAGTTAGTAATACTTCTCAGTAAGCGTCCTCATTTTGTTTTTAAGTTTGTCAAGGTGCCCTGAAATAAATAGATGATAGGGACACCTTAGACAATTTTAATCAGTTTTAGGATCACACAAAAAAACATTAAAGAGATCCCTTACTCGGCTTGGCAAAGTATAGACCATGAAGAAGCACTAGGTCCCTGCATGAGAACTCAATGATGAAGCATGTCACTGGAAGTCTAGTAAGTGAGAGTTATAATTAAAACAGTTAGGGATTTCCTGACAATGTAGGTGGTTAGAAGAGAAGATGTGACCAAGGGGTCCTTTCTGCCTGATCTATCGTGTACATTTGGGAAGCTGGGATGAACCCATTCATCTTCTCACTCCCTCTTTTCCAGAAAGAATAATGTGACTTCAGCCATATTTGGAGCAACTGTGGGCATGGCGTTGGTCTTCTGGTGCCCAGCAACTGCATCCGAAAACAGTACTTGGCATTGTGGTTTTGATATAGACATGTATATTATGTCACACAGCTGTAGGTTATAGGTAGGTTCATCAGTCGGAGCTTGAAAGGAGGAGGAGTAGACAAGTAATGCACTAATAAGTGTCACAGGAAAGCTTGTTACAAATGTTAGGCAAGGTGGGGGCGCGCAAAGAGTCTGGCTTCAGCAGTGACAGCCACAGGAGCCTCTCATATCAGTCACACAATAGGAGCAACATATGTGGGTGTAACAACAGGTATGAGTGATCAGGACAGCATTGGCACCACAATTCACCTACGGGGGTTCTTACAAATATGTATATATATATATATTCACTGAAAAAACCATAGGTTTCACAGATGTTATAGTTAGCGGAAATTTTACTGATAAAAAACCAATGAAATTCCCCCGTTATAGTTAGTGCAGGCAACTATAACTCACGCGACCGCAATCCTCTGCTGATGCTAATACTGTATTTAGACACTTATTTGCCCATGTCTTCTTCCATACATTTTTAGCTATACATATATTACAAATATTTTTTTTTCATAAAGACACATATGTCATCAGCAGAAGATTGCGGTCGCGTGAGTTATAGTTGCCTGCACTAACTATAAAGGGGAATTTCATTGGTTTTTTATCAGTAAAATTTCCGCTAACTATAACATGTGTGAAACCTATTGTTTTTTCAGTGAATTTGCAAGGTTTTTTAAATGCTAATTCCTAACTATAACGTGTGTGAAACCTATGGTTTTTTCAGTGAATTTGTACGGTTTTTTAAATGCTAAGTTACTTTACGCCATTCGTGGCGTGCGCGCCCACTTAACGCAGTTCGTTCCGTGCGCGCACGGTGCGCTTCGCGCACCGCGCGCCCACTTTACGCAGTTAGTGCCGTGCACGCACGGTGGGCACGCGGTGCGCTACGCGCACCGCGTGCCCACGTTACGCTAGATGGGCCATGTACGCACGATGCGCTTCGCGCACCGTGCGCACATGGAGGACATATGATGCACTTCGTTTTGAAAGTTAATATTTTAATTTTTCGCACCACATATAAGCCATGCACAAATGGTGCCCTTCGGGCACCATTTGCACACGGGGTGGGGTGAGTGTGGATATTTATTTTTTTTTTATATTTTTTTACCGTACGCGTACGGTAAGCGTAATCGGCGAAATTAGCGAAAACATAAAAATTCCGTTTTTGGCCTTGGGGGATCTTTGGGGACTCCCTCAACATGGCTAGGTGTTTTGGAGCTGTCCAAACAGCCCCTTTACATGTTTTTGGTCTTTGTATTTTAATCATCACTCTCAGTGCGAGAGAGAAAATGGCGGCGCCGCCTCCTGGTTTCGGCCGATTCGAATGTTTACTAAGATCTAAAAGCCGATCAGAATCGCGCTCGCGCACGCCACCGTACGCGTACGGTAAGCGTACCGTAAGCGCACCGTAAGCTGGCTCAGATATATATATTGATTTAAAGGCTATTTTCTCAGAATCTACTGAACAGATTAACACCAAACCTACAAAAGGCACTTCCTTGACCTGAGGACTACCTCTCTGCCAAATTTCTAGTAATTCTGTTCAGCCGTTCGGGCTGTAGCTGTGTCTAAAGGTCCTATGGAAAAATGCATGGGAAAAACGCGTTTTGGGACCCCCCTTTTATCTCAGCCCCCGCTTGACGAATCCCCCCGAGACTTTCAGGGTAGGAGCGGAGCGTAGCGCCCCACCTATTTTGAAAAATTCGCGAGGATTCGTCGACCGGCGCCAAAGTTATTCAAAATAGAATGTTGCGGATTTCCTATGGAAACGTGGTCCTAACTATAACTACCTACTGGCGACCGCCAGTAGGTAATATATATATATATATATATATATATATATATATATATATATATATATCACCACCACTCGCCTTCACTCTTCCCTCGGTTGGAAAACAAACGAGCGCAGACCCAATCTTTTCGTGCAAATATTTATTTAGCCATTGTCCGCCATTACGCGTTTCGGGCGATCCCGCCCTTGATCACATGATATATATATATATTTCAACAAGAGATGAATACACGGCACACACCTCAATAAATTTAAGCTCTTCCTCCTACGCATTTCGAACTTCACGTTCTTGCTCACGGTATATATATTTATATATGTGTGTTAAACCGGGCATTTCTTGGCGTGGTTATCCCTGACTGTTTGCCTATACTCACTCTATTTTTTGATGCTGTGATGGATTTCGTTTTACTGGCTTAGATGCTTTGGGCACTTTGCCACTGCTGATCTTTGTCAAAGTGCAAGTGCTCCCTGTATAAAGTGTTATGGTAATTGGTTGTCCATAATTGGTATGCTTGTCTTACTAGTAAAGTCCCCAGTAAAGTGCACTATGTGTGCCAGGGCTGGTAATGCAAATGCTACTAGTGGGCCTGCAGCATTCATTGTGCCACCCACATAAGTAGCCCTAAAGAGAGATCTCAGGTCCGCAACTGCAGTGACTGCGTGCAGTTTGTTATCTGCCTTGTTGTCATGACGAGTGCACCCACTTGCCAGGCCTTACCCTTCCATTTTTATGAACATCAGACACCCCTATAGTAGGCCCAAGGCACCCCCCTGGGCAAGGTGCAGTGTATGTGAAAGGTAGGACATGTACTGATGTGTGTACCATGTCCTGACAGTGAAATACTGCCAAATTCATTTTTTATAACTGTTGCAAGGCCATCTTGCCCATAGGACAGAATGGTGAATGCTGTGTCCCATGTTTTCAGCATATCTTCCCATAGGCATAAGATGAAGAGGGGAAGTTTAGTGTGCCTGAATTCAGAATTTAATAACACATCTTTCTATGAAGATGGTTTTTAAATTGTGTGTTTAGAAACCACACTTTTTGAAGTGGCTGGTTTCTTGTCTTAAACCATCCTGTGTGCCTCTGCCTGGTTGTGTATTGACTGTCTAGGTTTGGATGTGACAGGGTCTGGGGAGTGTCCTGACACCAGGGAGGAGTAGGTGAGACAGCACAGGCTGGCCTGCATTTGGTGTAGTGAGAGGTGTAGCCCCTTTGATGCGAAGAGGCCTGTGCTGCTGCCACAAGAGAATGGCTCCACCCCCTGCAGAGTGTCTGGGGCGCAGACCCTCGCTATCAAAGGAAGAAGGTGTGCACTGGCAGGAAGACACCCAGAACTGGTTTGGACCGGGCTCAGAGCCCCCTGCACACAAATACCTCAAAGGCATTTAGGGGTATAAATGTAAGAGCTGAAACCCATGAACTCAAGACTGAAATCCCGACTGAAAAAGGATTGAAACTACTTTGTGATCAAGAGGAACCTTTGCCAAAGCAGAGCAGCTTAAGAGACTGAAGAGAAGGACTGCCCTTGCTGTGTGTTCTGGGGCTAGCCTGCAGTTTGCTGATTTGACGAAGGAGAGGACAAGGGACATTGCTGCGTGCTGTGTCCCCCTGCTTGAGAGGACTTTGCTGTGTGCTGTGTCCTGAAGTAATTTGACTTCAAGGGCCCGAGGAGAGCTGGTCCCCTGTTGTGGAAACTCAGGAACATCAAAGTTTCCAACTGTGTCTCAGCAACGCTTGGTGCGTGTGCTTTTGCATGCCTGAGACTGCCGTGTGGTCCGTTGTGCTGTTTACGAGGTGCCCCGTGACCGCATTGCCCCCACAGTGTGAAACACCGTCAAGACTGCTGCATTGCTGTTTGTGGATCGAGCCGTCATCGTAACTGAGGCGGTGAGTGAGGATCGCCGACGCTGGCCCGAGCCGCAACGTGCTAAAGGATTTCTTGAAGCCAAGGAAGCTGCAAGCTGAAAGGGATCGTGATCGTTGTTCGCCAAGTGGAATCTGCCGAAGATCGTCAACGAAGGAGAAGGCAGTGCCGTAACCCGTCCGGCTACAGTGTCGCCTAGCAACAGAGCTGAACGTCGTTGGGCCGCCCAGGAGGACGTCCGACGTGCAGGGAGAGAGAGCGAGGCAGTGCACCCCCCAGGTAAGGCTTGGACTCCAGTCGGGAGCCGCAAGAGTGTGTGGCCTGGGGAGGCGTGCAGGAGGAGTACAGGAGTGCTCCGATCTCTCTCCCGCTGCACCGCGTTAGACGCACTGAGTCCCCGAGCAGCCCGTACCTGTGCAGCAGTCCCGGGGCTGCCTCTTTAAGCTTACGACTGTTGTCTCTGCTGTTGGGGCCTAGTGGTGCCCGAGTTGACCGCGCATATTGGTTTATAACATTATTTCCTGCATTACGAACTGCCTGATTCTTGTATAATGAACCGCCTATTTTTTGCATTACGAACTGCCTGATTCTTGCATTACGAACTGCTTATTTCTTGCATTATGAACTGCCTGATTCTTGCATTACGAACCGCATTAGTCTTGCCTTAAGGACTGTCTTATTACTACATTACGAACTGCATTACGAACTGCATAGCATTGCATTAGGACTACATTAGATCATCGTGAATGGCTCATTAATACCGTAAGAACCTACAAGTGATTGTTGGCCTAATAACCGGCAAAGTGAAATATTACGATTACGCATATGTTGGGTTTCTATCGTTTGGTCTCATCGTATTCCTTTTGATAAAGATAACGCTATTTTTATAAAACCAGTGTGGTGTCCATTTGTGGTGTTATCACTGTGTTACTGGGAGTGTGGTTGCAAATACTTTACACATGGCCTTGGAGATAAGCCTGGCTGTTCATGCCAAGCTACCGGGGGGTGAGCAGGGGTTATCTAAGAGGGTGTCCCTCCTTTCCCTGACTAGAAGCAAGGGTCCCTATTTGGACTAAGTTACCTACCTCAGCCAACTAGAGACCCCCACTTGTAACAATATATATATATGACATGCACTACAAGATCCAGACTGCCGTGGGGTGAGAGCAGACACCGCCCACTGGGGAAGTACTGACGCTAATGTGCCTGCTCTATGCGGACTCGGAGTACCGGGTCTGAGACATCCCCCTCACGACGTGTCAGCAATGCCTACACCTATCGGAGAGAGGCATTTGCTATTTAAAAGTGGATGAGTAATTCATTTCTTATCATGATTTGGCAAGCAGCTGATGAAGTCACTACGACGAAACGCGTCATGCTGAGAGCCAATTAAAGCAGCATTCATTCTGGAGAACCCGTGTGGGCCCGACTTTTCTTTTGAAAATAAGAAGAGTGTGGTTTGATATATATATATATATATATATATATATATATATATATATATATATATATATATATATATATATTCACTTAAAAAACCATAGGTTTCACACATGTTATAGTTAGCTGGACATTTCACTCGTAAAAAACCATTGAAATTCCCCCGTTATAGTTAGTTCAGATAACTCACGCGCCCGCAATCCACTGCTGATGACGTCACATATTACATCACTCATGACATGGTCAGTGACATCACTCATGACATCACTGATGACATCATCCTTGTGATAGAGTGGCGGTCGCGCGAGTTATAGTTAATAGAACTAACTATAACGGGGGAATTTCAATGGTTTTTTACGAGTGAAATGTCCAGCTAACTATAACATGTGTGAAACCTATGGTTTTTTAAGTGAATTTGCAAGGTTTTTTACATGCTAATTCCTAACTATAACGTGTGTGAAACCTATGGTTTTTTAAGTGAATTTGTAAGGTTTTTTAAATGCTAATTAATGTATGTATTATTATATTTTTTATATATTTATTTTACAATAAACTACCTATGTATATAGTTATTGATTGACTGTATCCTGTAATATGGAATGGCTCAGCTCTTTTTTTTTTATTTGGTTAAAGTTGAACAGCTTAGTTAATATCTTCCATAAACTTATAAACAGTTTTTTTTTTTTAGGTTTTTTCGCGGTGCGCGCACCGGCTCCGTGTGCCCATGCGTGCGTGCTCCGTATGCGCATGCGTGCATGCTCTGTGCGTGCTCCGTGCATGCTCCGTGTGCGCATGCGTGCGTGCTCCGTGCGTGCTCCGTGTGCGCATGCGTGCGTGCGTGCTCCGTGCGTGCTCCGTGCGTGCTCCGTGTGCGCATGCGTGCGTGCTCCATGTGCGCATGCGTGCATGCTCCGTGCGTGCTCTGTGCGCACACGGTGCGCGCACGGTGCGCGCACCGCAAGTCATGTGATTACGAAACAACACTTTTCATTGGTTCATAGTAGTTTCAGTTCCAGAATCTTCAAACACCACACCCACTCCCCTCATTATTTTTTCTTATTTCCTGGGAGACGGAGCTGAACAGCTTTTCCACTACGTGAGAATGGCAGAACAGCAAACTTCTAAAGAGAGTGAAGAGGAGACCTTTGTGCCACCAAGCCAGAGGAAACAAAAGGACTCATTCATATGGAAGTTCTTTACTTTTCCAGAGGGGCAGAAGAAGGTGAATGCCCCAAAAGTCACTTGCACTGTTTGTGGAGTTGTCTTATCTAGAGGAGATCCCAAAAAAAAATACTTCTTTAGTATTTATTCTATGATGAGGCACTTCCAAAAAGCGCATCCTGTGGCTTATGCTCGTGAATCTACAAGAGCCACAAGAGACAACCCTCCAGGAGCTCAGCTGAGCACATCATCTGCGGCCGCAGATTCACCTGCTTCAAGACCTCTGGATATCCACCCTCTGTTCCAGAAGGTTCATATATGGTGCAATGTGTGCAATGTTGTTCTCTGTTATGGTGAGAGCATCATCGACTTAATAGAGAACAAAATACAGCAGCACACATGCTCCACCCCATAATGTTTCCCATTTTTTTTGTTTTGTTCCTGTTGAACAGTTTTTCATTCCCTGTTTTTTTTTGCTGCTCTAAAAAAATCAAAAAAAATAAAAAATTCGTAATAAACAAAAAAAAAAATACAAAACAAAAAAGACAAAATAAACAGTTCTTTTCAGAACTCACCAACATCTAAACACTTAAACTTGATTTTTAATTCTATATTTTTTATGATTTTTTTGCCACCGTGCGCGCACCGTGCGCGCACCCCGCGAATTTTTGAAAAAAAATAAAATGTTTTTTTCACCCTTCGGGGTCCTTCAGGGACCCCCTGACAAAGGCTAGGACGTCAGAAACTCTCTACCCTGCCCCCTTTTCACGTTCTCAACCTTTGTTTTTCACTGCCACACACAAAATGGCGTCCGACACTTCCTGATTTCGACCGATTCGAATGTTGACTGACATCTAATCAGAATTACGCTCGCATACGGCACGGTGCGCGCACGGTGCGCGCCTATAGATATTTATGTACTTTTAACTGCAATTTTCTCAGAAACTACTGAACAGATTGACACCATATATGCAAAAGGCACATCCCTGACCTGAGGACTACCTCTTTGCCAAATTTCAAGTAATTCTGTTCAGCCGTTCGGGCTGTACCTTCGACTAAAGGTCCTATGGGAAAATGCATGGGGAAAACGTGTTTTGGGACCCCCTTTTTTCTCAGCCCCTGCTTGACGAATCACCCCGAGACTTTTAGGGTAGGAGCTGAGCGGAGCGCCCCATTAGTCTTGAAAGTTTCACGAAGATTCGTCAACCGGCGCCAAAGTTATTCAAAATAGAATTTTCAGATTTCCTATGGGAACTCGGTCCTAACTATAACTATCTACTGGTGACCGCCAGTAGATAATATATATACATATATATATATATATATATATATATATAGGAATCTTAAGATCCTATGACTACAGCCATCACAAGTTTTGCAGGCATAATAAGCTTCTTCAAGGCTATATAAATATATTCCACAAATATGCCCACAGGAATCGATGTGATTGGTGAAGGGTCGTACTGAATGGTGGGCGAACTGCTGTGTGCCCTGCCAAAGCTTGCGGGCGATTTGTTGGAATATATTACCTACTGGCGGTCGCCAGTAGGTAGTTATAGTTAGGACCACGTTTCCATAGGAAAACCTCAACATTCTATTTTGAATAACTTTGGCGCCGGTCGACGAATCCTCGCGAATTTCTCAAAATAGGTGGGGCGCTACGCTCCGCTCCTACCCTGAAAGTCTCGGGGGGATCCGTCAAGCGGGGGCTGAGATAAAAGGGGGGTCCCAAAACGCGTTTTTCCCATGCATTTTTCCATAGGACCTTTAGAACGAGCTACAGCCCGAACGGCTGAACAGAATTACTCAAAATTTGGCAGAGAGGTAGTCCCTAGGTCAAGGAAGTGCCTTTTGTAGGTTTGGTGTAAATCTGTTCAGTAGATTCTGAGAAAATAGCCTTTAAATCAATATATATATCTGAGCCCGCTTACGGTACGCTTACCGTACGCTTACGGTAAGCGTACGGTGGCGTGCGCGAGCGCGATTCTGATTGGCTCTTAGATCTTAGTAAACATTCGAATCGGCCGAAACCAGGAAGCGGCGGCCGCCATTTTGTGTATTTCACTCTGAAAAAAAAGAGTGAAAACAAGGAAAGGGGGCAATGAGGAGAGTTACAGACCCCCTAACATTTGTAAGGGGGTCAAAGAAGGACAGAAAAGTACAAAAAAAACATTTATTGATTTTAAAAAAAATCACGGGGTACGCGTACGGTAAGCTTACGGTAAGCGTACGGTAGAAAAAAAAAAAAAAAAAAAATGAAAATCAGATTTAAGTGTTTAGATATTAGGGGGCTCTAAAAAGAGCCGTTGTGTTTATGAAATTATTTTTTAGTGGTACCTACAAGTAAGTACCGATGCAGAGTCTAAGGTTCAAGAGGAAGACTCTGTTCCCTTCATCATTGAAGTGCGCACCATCTCCTCTATAAATGTCTTGCATGTCATAACGCAAGTTGTTGTGGTAAATGGCACCCATACCATAGTCACGGAGGAAAGCAGAAACAGATTTGTTGACGTGCTTTCTTGCTTTGTCATCGCACCGCGTGCCCACCGTGCGTGCACGGCACTAACTGCGTAAAGTGGGCGCGCGGTGCGCGAAGCGCACCGCGTGCTCACTGTGCGCGCACGGTGCGCGAAGCGCACCGTGCGCGCACGGAACGAACTGCGTTAAGTGGGCGCGCACGCCACGAATGGCGTAAAGTAACTTAGCATTTAAAAAACCGTACAAATTCACTGAAAAAACCATAGGTTTCACACACGTTATAGTTAGGAATTAGCATTTAAAAAACCTTGCAAATTCACTGAAAAAACCATAGGTTTCACACATGTTATAGTTAGCGGAAATTTTACTGATAAAAAACCAATGAAATTCCCCCGTTATAGTTAGTGCAGGCAACTATAACTCACGCGACCGCAATCTTCTGCTGATGACATATGTGTCTTTATGAAAAAAAAATATTTGTAATATATGTATAGCTAAAAATGTATGGAAGAAGACATGGGCAAATAAGTGTCTAAATACAGTATTAGCATCAGCAGAGGATTGCGGTCGCGTGAGTTATAGTTGCCTGCACTAACTATAACGGGGGAATTTCATTGGTTTTTTATCAGTAAAATTTCCGCTAACTATAACATGTGTGAAACCTATGGTTTTTTCAGTGAATTTATATATATATATATATATATATATATCTGGCTCAGATTCATCGATGATATATTTTTTGTATGGGAGGGTGGAGAAGACGAACTAGTGTTGTTTTTGTCAGAACTGAATGAGAATGCCCTAAACTTAAAATTCACGATGCAGTACAGCCAAAAAACTGTTGATTTCCTAGATATTAGGGTGACAGTGCGAGATAACAAACTAGAGACTGATTTATTCAGAAAAAGCACAGCGGGTAACTCTGTTCTTCACGCAACAAGCTGCCATCCACACAATTTTAGGTGGAGCATACCCTTCGGTGAGTTCCTTCGTGCGAAAAGAAATTGCAGCACGAAGGCATCATATGTAAGAAACAAAAAAGAGATGTCAGAGAGATTCCTTGCCAGAGGATATCCTTACACGATGCTGAAGAGAGGTGAGAAAAGAGCAGATGCCATTACCAGAAGCGAGGCATTGTACAAAGCACCTAGGAGCAAACAAATTGAAACAGAGGCTCCTATTAGGTTGATTACCACCTTTAATTCACAATCTAATCTTTTCCAGCAGATCGTTAAGAAAAGATGGGATATCCTGACACATGATAAGATACTCAAACAAAAGTTAGGCCCATATCCAGCGATCACCTACAGAAAGGGCACCTCGATTAAAGATATGATTGTAAGAAGCCATTTCAGTAACACCAAACCCACCTGGCTAGACAAAATAGGAGGGTTCCATCGTTGTGGAAAATGTAAAGCGTGCAGCCACAGCGTTAATGTGAAAGAGGTAATCCTCGAGAGAACTAAGAGAAAGTGGTATATTCGTAAGAATATACAATGCAGCACAGATTTTGTAATCTATGTGATCACTTGCCCTTGTGACAAGTGGTACATAGGTTCCACCCCTTTTCCAGTGAAGAAGAGAATACTGGAACATTGGCGTGCCATAACCAAGAAAGACTTTAGTTATAGTACTGCCAGACACTTCCATAACGAACACAATGGAGATTGGACTAAGGCGAAGTTTTTTGCCCTAGATACTATAACTAAAGACCCCCGAGGAGGGAACAGAATCCAGGCCCTGCGTAGAGCAGAATCCAAGTTTATCTTACAAGCAGGAAGTGTAGCCCCATTCGGAATGAACAATGATGAAGAGATGCATGTGCATCCGTAAACAGTATATTGTTGATAAATGTAGTTTTAGCCTCAAGAAATCCAGTTACTCCTGTTCCGTGCTATATGAGTTCAGTTTAGGTCGCAATTTTAGCTGCTATGTATGGTAATATTCATGAAACCCTTAGTTAATTGTACTAGAAAACGTATTCATTTTTTGAAATAGGCCGCCAATCATGACTGCAGAATTTATCTTGGTTTGTTTTATGACCCCTGTTGTAGATATACATCTATATTTAATTTTTACTCTTTGGGTAGGTGAAGTCCAGATATACTACATTATAAATGTGTGTTTCACATGATACTGCACTGTGTGTTCTAATATATATTTTACTTTTGTTTTTTTACATCTAGATGGGACCTGGAAGCTTTCAGACACCACCGTTACTGTTATCTGATACGAGCACGGAGCATTTGGTGACTATATTTTAGCACCATCTCCTTAAGGGTCACCATTAGACTTATCATAGTATGAAAATATATAGTTCTAAAACTCACTTTTCTTGAGTTAGATAGGGTACTACACCCTAATCTCTGGTGGAACCTATGAACGATGAATTGTTTATCTTATTTGTATATCTCGTCAGTGGCAAAGCCTATGTGTTAGTTGACTTACTATAAGTTTGATAATGTATTTATATTAATACAACACAATGAAGTATGTAAATTCTGCTTGTTTTCTATATACATGTGATTTTCACGGAGACGCATTAGAAAACGTATGGTGTTCCTTTAAATTTTCTAATTATATTTTTATGTTTGAAAATGCCATTGCACAGCAGCTTGATGGATTATAAGTTAATACCATTATTATTTTTTCTTTTAAGTGAACGAACTGAAAAGTCTGTTGTCTATGTTCTTGTATGACTTTAAATACACTGAACTCGGAACCTATGGTCATGTGACCAAGAGCTCGTTTGCTCGAAACGCGTCATTTTGTTTGCCCGTAAACAATAAAATATTGCAATTCAACTGGATTCGTGTGGCTCGTACTTACAGGAGATGAAGGATCTGTGAGCTGACAGAGAATATATATATATATATATATATATATATATATATATATATATATATATATTCACTGAAAAAACCATAGGTTTCACACATGTTATAGTTAGCGGAAATTTTACTGATAAAAAACCAATGAAATTCCCCCGATATAGTTAGTGCAGGAAACTATAACTCACGCGACCGCAATCCTCTGCTGATGCTAATACTGTATTTAGACACTTATTTGCCCATGTCTTCTTCCATAAATTTTTAGCTATACATATATTACAAATATTTTTTTTTCATAAAGACACATATGTCATCAGCAGAAGATTGCGGTCGCGTGAGTTATAGTTTCCTGCACTAACTATAACGGGGGAATTTCATTGGTTTTTTATCAGTAAAATTTCCGCTAACTATAACATGTGTGAAACCTATGGTTTTTTCAGTGAATTTGCAAGGTTTTTTAAATGCTAATTCCTAACTATAACGTGTGTGAAACCTATGGTTTTTTCAGTGAATTTGTACGGTTTTTTAAATGCTAAGTAACTTTACGCCATTCGTGGCATGCGTGCCCACTTAACGCAGTTCGTTCCGTGCGCGCACGGTGCGCTTCGCGCACCGCGTGCGCACAGTGAGCACGCGGTGCGCTTCGCGCACCGCGCGCCCACTTTACGCAGTTAGTGCCGTGCACGCACGGTGGGCACGCGGTTCACTACGCGCACCGCGTGCCCACGTTACGCTAGATGGGCCATGTACGCACGATGCGCTTCGCGCACCGTGCGCACATGGAGGACATATTATGCGCTTCCTTGTGATAGGTAATCTGTTGAAATTTTTTGGGGAAATGCTGTGCTCTTATATGCCATGCGCAAATGGTGGCCTTCGGCCACCATTTGCACACGGGGTGGAGAGAGTGGGGTTTTTTTTTTTTTATAATTTTTTACCGTACGCGTACGGTAAGCGTACGGTAAGCGTAATCGGCGAAATTTGTGAAAAATAAAAAATTACCGTTTTTTGCCTTGGGGGATCTTTGAAGACTCAACTAACATGGTTATGTGCATGGGCGCTTTCTAAACAGCCCCTTTATATGTTTTTGGCATTTGTTTATCAGCTCCCCCCTCAGAGTGCGAGAGAGAAAATGGCGGCCGCCGCTTCCTGGTTTCGACCGATTCGAATGTTTACTAAGATCTAAGGGCCAATCAGAATCGCGCTCGCGCACGCCACCGTACGCGTACGGTAAGCGCACCGTAAGCGCACCGTAAGCTGGCTCAGATATATATATTTATTTAAAGGCTATTTTCTCAGAATCTACTGAACAGATTTACACCAAACCTACAAAAGGCACTTCCTTGACCTGAGGACTACCTCTCTGCCAAATTTCAAGTAATTCTGTTCAGCCGTTCGGGCTGTAGCTGTGTCTAAAGGTCCTATGGAAAAATGCATGGGAAAAACGCGTTTTGGGACCCCCCTTTTATCTCAGCCCCCGCTTGACGATTCCCCCCGAGACTTTCAGGGTAGGAGCGGAGCGTAGCGCCCCACCTATTTTGAAAAATTCGCAAGGATTCGTCGACCGGCGCAAAAGTTATTCAAAATAGAATGTTGGGGATTTCCTATGGAAACGTGGTCCTAACTATAACTACCTACTGGCGACCGCCAGTAGGTAATATATATATATATATATACACGCATCCAAAGTTTGTCCTAAAAAAAGACGCATTCTCAAACAGGTTCTTGTGTGATTTATTTCAGATTGCAGCCACCTTTGCAAGTTAATTGGGCCTTACGCGTTTCAGGCTCCCCAGCCCTTGATCACAGGCCAGAGTGACAGTTCAATAAAAACAGGACAAACATAACCTCATTAAATACTCATACTAGTGGGCCTCCGGTGAGTCCAAATGCTCAGTGGGTTGGCTCCGTCACTTTTAAGTGTTGAAAGCCCCAGTGGGGTTTCAGATATCATCTCCACAAGCTGTTTGAGAGTGTGTCTTTGTTTGGGACAAATCGTGGATGCATAGCAACGGCCAGTCCAGCCGTGAAGACTGCACCATCGCATAATGGAGAGTGGGCCGTGTGACTTGATATTTGCTACATGTGGAGACACAGGTTGTGGAAATTTAATTTGCAACAAGCTTGTGGAAATGGTATCTGAAAGCCCACTGGGGCATTGAACACTTAAAAGTGACGGAGCACACCCACAGAGGGGTAAATATGTTATGTGGACTTCAATTACCAGCATGCATTCTGACTCACCTGAAGCCCACCTGTGGGGGGTATGAGTATTTAATGAGATAATGTTTGTTCTATTTGTTTTGAACTGTCACGCTGGCCTGTCATCAAGGGCTGGGGAGCCTGAAACGCGTAAGGCCCAATTAATTACAGAGGTTGCTGCAATCTGAAATACATCACACAAGAGCCTGTGTGAGAGTGTGTCTTTGTCTGGGACAAACTTTGGCTGTATGTATGTATATATATAGATATACACACTGATATTACCCATAAAGGTTTCAGCTTAGCTTACTTTTTATTATTTATGGTAATCAATCAACCAAAGGCATTTGTACAGCGCTCAGCTACCTCAGATGAGGCGTCCCGGCGCTCAACGCAAGACTGAAGAATAGACTGGCCAGTTAAACTATGGTTGACTGAAGAGCCATGTTTTTAAATCTTTCCTGAATCCCTGTTCTGTCTCGGCCGAGCAAATGTGGGTGAGTTCCAGAGCTTCGCCATCCGTACTGAGCATGGCCTGCCACCTCGTCCAGCTTTGGCATACCCCGGAGTGCGAAGAAGTCGCAGGTGATTATATTTCAGCACTCGCTCCTAATGGTACAAGCTAAGCATATTCCTGAGGTAGTGTGGCCCTATGCCCCTAAATGCTCTGAAGGCAAATATCAGGGCTTTAAACTCGACCCTCATGGCAACCAGGAGCCAATGAAGTTGCCTCAGATGGGGGAGATGTGATGGCGAAAAGGGACCCGACGAATTATCCTAGCCGCCGCATTCTGAATTATTTGTAATCTAAGGATCAGAAAGGCTGGAAGCCCCAGGAATAAGCTTTGGCATAATCCAAGTGCGAGGTCACCAATGCATCATGGACAATGATCTCTCGGCTCTCCTCTGGGAGAAAATGCATTAGCTTTCTGACAGATCTTAACTTAACAAAACAGGCCCAAGAAAGATGGGGATTTGGGTCACAAAAGAGAAATCGGCATCAAACTGGATCCAAGATTTCCAGCAAACGAGACCAGTGTTGGTGGATGATTCTAATCAGGAGGGCACCAAAGGCTAGATGGAGGGGACGCATCCTGACAAAAAAGAGCACCTCAGTCTTGTCTGCATTTAGTTTTTAAAAGTTACTGTGTATCCACTTTGAGATGTCTTTAAGGCACTCTTCGAAAATGAGAAAAGCTGCTACAGACTATTCTCCGAATGAAAAACACACAAGCTGCGTGTCAACGCATATGAGACAACCTTCACTCCCCAGGAATCCATGAGATTGGCCAAAGGGGCTAAATATAGATTAAAAAGCAACGGCTTAGAGCAGAGCCCTGTGGCACCCCGCAACCAGCGGTTTAGACGAAGATGAAAAAGGGTGAAGGAAGACCTGTTGAAATCGATCTTCTAACCGCAGCCAGGATAACACTGTGACCTGAAGGCCAAGATGGCTTAATCTCTTCAACAGGATCGAATGAGGTACTGTATCGAACGCAGCCGACAGATCAAGTAGCACTACCATAGCGGAAGCAGCACCATCCAGAGCCTCTCTAACCATTTCGGACACTTCCAGTCTCCGTGCTATAACCTGCACAGAAGCCAGATTTCGTGTAAAGCAACAGGCCTTTGGCTTCTACAAAGGAGGATAATTGGTGCTGCACCATCTTTTCTAAAATTTCGGCGGGTTGCCGATAGCAATGAGATGGGCCTAAAATTGCTAAGCACTCCCGGATCCACATTGGGCTATTTGAGCAGCGGCAGCAGGAACACCTGTTTCCATATTGCAGGAAATATGCCGGATTTCAGCGAGGCATTCCAGATTTGAAACAATGGATTAACACAGGGCGCCACCATTCTGAGAAATTGAGGTGGGCAAGGATCCTCTGGGGAGCTAGACTTACAATTCAATAGCTCCTCAAGCGAATCCTTTCCTGATATTGGGAAAAATTCCCAAAAAATAGCAGGAAAGGTTGTCGGATGAGGGGGCAGGTCCTTCTAATCCAGCTTCAGGCTGGAACGAAGAGTAACGGTTTTGAAAATCAGGCTTCAGCAAAGAACAGGGGAACGATGATAGGCACTTTTTGTCACTTCCGGAGTGGTTTAAGATTTTACAATATAAACTGTTTCTTTAGAGAAGTTCCCCGCATTCTCTATATGCCTCGAGAAATGTTCTCTTATCGTATGTCGTATAAGTTTGCAGAATTTTTTAAGGGCCTCCTTGTATGTGATTTTTGCTGAGTGATCAGACAACCGTCTCCAGCAATGCTCCAACCTCTTGCAGAGGCTTTTCTCTGCTCTAAGTTCATCAGAAAACCAGGGTGCTGATGGCTTAGCTCTATCGACTATAACTGTTTTTAAAGGGGCAAGCGTGTCCAGTGCATTAGCGATCCATGGGTTAAAGTGGATCGAATCGCTGTCGGGGTTGCCCTTGAGGAACGGCAAGGTCACGGAAGGATGGGCTCAAAGGCCTCGTTTGTGACTTTCTGCTAGTTCCTCCTCTTTTCTGATGTTTTGCGACTCATAGACTGGTTGCCCTCCCCACAAAAGCTGAATGGAACAAGAAAATGATCCGTTCATAGCAGGCGTATGGGGGCCTTAATTCGCAGACTGCGGTTATTTGAGAAGATTAAGTCCAGTGTATGGCCCGCTCTATTCTTAGAGGAGGTAACTAACTTGGTACGGTTGAGGCCTGCTAAAGTCAGAACCCACTGGGACGTTTGAGAGCAATGCATCGGCATGTGTGTTAAAATCTCCCAGAACCTGGAAGTTAGCATACTGTAACGTTAATTGGGCAACGGCATCGCATAGTTCTCGCAGACAGCTTTTAGAGCAGTACGGTGGCTCATAGATCAGCATATCGGCGAAAGATAAGGACGGCGTTAGTTTGATACAGAAGATCAGGCCCTCAACATTACCGATTTGGCCCAGCCTAGATGTAGAAACCTTCCACGTGTCCCTCAGGACAATGGCAACACCCCCTCCCACCCTGTCTCCACCCTGGTTGGCGCACAAAATCCAATATCCAGATCAGGGTTGGATCCATCCTTAAACGAGGTTTCTGTGAGAAACATAAGGTCCCAGGTGTTGCCAGATTAGGAGAGCCATATGTCAGGCAAGGGTTTAGGGAGCGACCTGCAATTAATGAGACAAGCTCTGACATTAGCTCAATCCTTCCTTAATACAGCTAAACACAACGTCAAAAAGAACGAAAATGAAGAAGGATTCAGCTAAACTAAATTTGTAACAAAAATATCAAAATACACTTATTTTTTATTTGTATAATATTTTTAAGTCAGTGACAACAGATAGCGCTTTACATAGCCTGTTAAAGGCAGGCATCTAAAAATATTTATGTAAAACTCACAAGAAAAATGAAAGAAATGCACTGTTGGCCAACCATCAGCATCACGAAAATGATGCTACAAGACATTCATGTACTAATTGTCCATCTAGGGAAAATTGTTTCATCGGGACTGGCTGGCTGGTGCTGGCTGGTATCAATGCAATCTCATTGAGATATGTATAGATGGTGCATAGGGTGGACCAGGGAACACATTACATTCTACCACTTCATAGAATATTCTTGAAACACAGTAAAATTCATTGCAAAGTCCACCAAATGGATTAATGCTTCGCACTATTGAAACCGCAAAGGTACTTTCTCATCAAGAAAACGTATCGCGGGGTCAGAGGTGCTTCAACTTCAGTCACCAAATGTCCTACATAGTGGAATACTCCCCCATGCAGCGAACAACAGCTCAGTAGCTCATGTGGATGTGATGAAAAGCAGAATCCTCAATGAACCAATGCCGCGGCATATATCCAAGCATTAGCGCGCCCCGGAGGAGGGGCCAGTGATGACACTGCAGCGGGTCACCAGCTCTTTCACATCTCGGGCGGAGCCATAATTCAGGCTGAACCAGGCTGGAATTCAGTACTAGTGGAGGTTGGTTCTGTCGGTGTCGTTGCCAGTCTCACCAATTCAGTTCACAGAATGATGGTGGAGCACACCATGGAGGTCTGTGTGAGGCAAATATGAGCAGCAGCCCGAACAAAGAAAGAGAGAGAGAGAGACAGAGAGCTATGTGCACGTTCTCCTCTCAACATCCGGTTAGGCTCACTCATGCGCCATATGGGAAGGCTATGGTACTGCTCCCTGATCAGTGTCTAGTTTCCCTAAAACCATTACAGTCAGCGCCGGTTTCCCCAGACTCTGTGCACCTCTCCTGACCAGAAATGTTAGGGCAACCATGGTCTCTGCTGCGCAGAGAAGTTGCATACCCTTGGTACGAACAGTGGGGCGCGGTTGCAGCCTTTGGAGCCATTCTTATGCTTCCAGGATAGTGCCTGCGTCTTCAGTGTCCCTACAGCTTTAGTACATGCAGCATTCGCCGTCTGCTGCCGCAGGCTTCATGGCGGCCATCAGGGTCTCTAGAGTACTCCTGCAAGGGTCTTGGAGCTCTCATGCACCCCTCGTCGATAATAGGTAACATATAGGTCTCCCAAAAAAGCAAAGACGTTGGGTTTCTTCAACGGGGGCAGAGCTCAGTCTACAGACATCCATCTGCGGCATGGCCAAGCCTCTTCTTCTGTTTAATACATTCTTACTTGGGTTCAATTCCGGGTTGTGGAAGTCGGCAGTCTTCAACTACTTGATGTCATGTTTGGGGTTGAAGTTTCATGTACATACATACAGGTGTCATCAATATATTTGTGAATCTTGATTCCACGTTTCTTCAGTTTTCCAATTGGTTCCATTGAAAGGTTTAAGATCAACGGGAAGAGGATACATTATTGTTGGACACCCCAGGTCACTGCAAGGTCTTGCTGATTCCATCTTGATGAATAGTAAGTAGCTGGATATGTAGGACAAGTAGGGTCTCAAACAACAAAGTGATGGATGGAATGCTTGAATTTATCTCAACCACTGGCGATTGCTCGGACCGCATCCCAATCCATTGACAAGAAGCAATGCAGTTTAGCACCAGTAAACCTTATGCACATTACATCATATGAAGTGCTTTAAATGGGAAAAGGAAGTACTGGTACCCCCACTTGAGTGTTAGCAGTGGTTTGGATGGGGCTAGTAGGGGATCTACATTTCCCAGAGATGCATCTGCAGCAGCTGGCAGCCTTTGGAAGTGGTGAGGGATACTAGTTACGGAGTCAGTGGCTGAGTCGGGCACAAATGGGTGGTGAATGGGCTATCGTCAGGAGGTGGACACACAGGGTGATGAATGATCCTTCTCAAGTCAGAAAAAGTCAGTGGCAGAAGTGGTATATGGAGGATGATGTGTGGGTCTGGTTTCTCATTTCGCTGGCTTGCTCCTCCTGCTGTGTTAGGTGTCAGAAACAACGTTGGATGCCGGTAGGACCAATGCTCAATTATTTTTCTCACTCTGGGCAGAAATTGTACAGCAGAGGATTCTAAATGTGGGTCCAGCTCCTCCATCCAAACTCCTGTGAACTTCCTATGTTCACTCCCTCGGTTGTTTAAGGAGCAGGACCCTGTTCCTGGTACTATGGCTGTCAATAACAACATCCTGCAAATGAAGGCCATACACAACCAGAAGACCAATGCTTAATTTGTTCTGGCACTTAATTCTTAACACCTCTGCCTTTCGAATGACAGTCTACCACATGGTGGAGCTGCTTGCCTATTTTCAGCGCAGCACATCAGTCTTGCAATGTAGGGGTGGGCGTAACACGCGGAGTTTTACTCTGCAGAATTCCACAGAGTTCCATTAAAACTCAGAGAGATTCCGCGAAGTACCGCCCACCCCTAGGGCAGGGTCTCTAGTTCACTGGGAGCGCAGCGATGTCCTTAAGCTCTTGATCATTACATTTCACTGGTGTTATAACATCTTTACCGTTACAGAGTATGCATGTGTGAATCTACTAGGAACTGACATTTCACGTTTTCTACCTCGGTGAAGAAAGGCCACCTCCTGACAGTAACTCTGCGTCTAGGCTGCAATGCCCCAATCACCCTCATTGCTCTGTGGTGGCTGCTGCCCAGGTCTAGGACCGTGCCACAGGTGTTGTGAAGGTAGAACGGGTGACAGACAAGGGTGCAGCACCCCTTGCTGTATTGTTAAGTATGAGAATATTGAACAACCACAAATTGCCGTAAAAAACAGACCAATACAAGCTGAATCCGCAAAATGACAGAACCGGCTTCAATGTTGCAATGACAGTCATAAATGAGCCTATTAGAATCTGAAGGGATAAACGTCGTTATAGGAATGCACTATAGGAGGGGGCAAGACAGTACTAAAAGAGAGCGAAAGCAAGGAGACGTACAGAAATAAAACATTTAAACTTGAGAACTTTTACAGCAGTTTCAAGTAACCATATGCACCACCAGCTTTTGTTTCCCATCCCCTTCGTATTAAACGAATGGGAAGGTACTTCCCTCCAAGATGGCCACCATGCTTTCACCGAGTCAACAAGCAAGGCGTGTACATGTTGTAAGGTTCGATTCCATACCCGTAGCTGCAGGAAGACTACGGGGGTTTGAACAAGATGGTGGGAAACTCAACCTGGCTGGTTCTTGTCTGCAATGGGGAGAATAGAGGCAACCTGGCCCTGGAATTAACGGACACGAGTAAGGCGGCCGAAACAGAACAGCCACCTCTACTCTTCCTCTGCAGCGTGTGCACGCCAGTGCTGATTAATTCTGCCGGTGGAGCGGAGCGGTGGAATTTATTTGTAATTCCGCATTAGAAGAGTAACACGAAATTACTACATTCCTCCAATTCCACTGGCGGAAATAAAAATTCTGCCCACCCCAAGAAATATATAGAAATAAATAATACCAGTGCCTCTGGGTGCATTGGTACTACCATTCTGTATATTTGGCAGGTGCAGTGCGTGGTGCAAGCCGCATCTGCAGCCTGAGTGATACCGTGGGCCCTGGCACTTATTGTTTTCGAAATTAAGCCCTGGGGTAGACCCTGATGAATGCACATTCACTGGTCTGGTGTGTTTCTGTATTCTGAGGCAGAGGTTCAGCCTTGCGCTTTGTGCTTTTCTCAGCATTTTACCAGGGGTGGAAATCAAGCACAACACACACACAATCTTCCCCCAAATACACACCCAACACTGGCACACGCACATGCAAGCAGCATTCAGCACACAAAGACATGAGATATTGGCAAACTAATGATACATTGGAGAATAGCCTGTGTTCTGACTGACATTGACAATGACACACCGTTCGTCATACGTACAGTGTAAATAACATGGTAAGGCTTGATTGGTCCCTGCACTGCGGCTCAACTGAAATGTACCACGCTGGTTGCCATATGTCAGCGAGAAGCAGAGACAGGCTTCATTCTGACAGCCTGTCCATCAGAATCACCTCGGATCACACTGAACCTGCCCCTGCCTGTGCTCCATTTTCATGGGTAACAGTACTGTCCTTTCCCAAGGAGAAGTTTCGGTAAACAAAGCGGGGACCTGGTGAAGTGCTGGTACTATGTCCGCGTGAGTACCGGCCAATCTAAAGCCCTAAGGGGCATATTTATATGGAAGTCACATTCCTGTGCTGCACTGTGACAGGGAAAGGGCAAGAATGTGCCGTATTTAACATAAAACTGGACATTCCTACTGTTGTCACTGCACGGCCACTGCTTTGGCAGCCTACCGCCAATGCAGGCCCCCTTGTACCATGGTGCAAGGGTCCCTGCATGCAGGATTGTTTTTGTGCAGGAAGGGGCACCTTCCTGCACAGAAATAATTCTGAGAGGCATAATCATCTTTTTATGTGTGCTCTAGGATAAATAAAGATATTTCTCCTCCTTGCACCTCCCCTGAGAAGGTGTATCTTTTTGGTGCATTCCCAGGTCCACCACTTTTGGTAAACATGGGAATGAGTCAATGTCCATGGGAGTTGCGTGGGAACAGCCATGCAACACCCATGGAACGCCTTCCTAGGGCAGAGTAACTCAATGCAGCAATTTGCGTTGCGCTACTCTGGATTTATGAAGCCACTCAGGGCTACATTGCGTGGTGCAAGAGCAATGCAACCCCAGCCACATGCCCCTTAGTATGTTATTGTGGGGTTGAACGCTGACGGTCTAATGAGCTGCTGACAAGTTGAGCAGGATGATAATAGGTTGCTTCTATATAGCGCCTTATACCTTGCTTCTGCCCTTTCTAAGTGGTGTAAATATTAGACATTACTATTAATCAATTTAGTGGCACTGGACCAACTACCCCAAGAAGGAGGAATAGTGCTGGAGGCCTGTAGAAGGCTCTAAGACACTAGGAGAAAAAACTAGGAAAGTAGCAGTAAGGATGTCTTGGGTCCTAATGCAAGCACCCTACAGTTAGATATTACAATACAGCCATAGCTGGGTTACAGAGAGGTGATCACACTCCTGGGCCCCGGTGCCACTGCACTTGCTGCACTAATGAAAGCTACGGTCCTGGACAACTCTATCCCATCTCCTTCGCAGCATACATAGTTTATATTGCCCCGTTATTGGGAAAGCCAAGACCCACCCTGACGTGAAATCACCAAATGAAAGTTAGCACTTCATAGGAGTTACAGATATTCAATGTTTCTTTGTGTTTTTTTAAGTATTCACATGAATACCTGTTTTCATCAAGTACATGTGTAATCAGATTCTCTTCTAAAATCCATCTCTGATGTTAATTACATGTTTTCGTTCAGAAAAAGATCTGCTAAAGATGAGGATGATATTGTTAAATGGTTCAATAAGGAGAAAGTCCTCCAAGACTTCATCAATTTCTATTTGCCAAATCAACAAAAGAATAAATAGATGTTTCCTAAAGAATAAAACCGTATTACACCTCAATAAAAGAGACACGTTATTTTAAAGCAAGCTGTGCGATAGGTCCCTTTCAAGGGAGATAACTTAAATTAACTTAACAGATAGATAGCAATAAAATACCTCTTTGACAGTATCACGCACAGATAGCCACAGAGTACCTCATTCACACCATAACACACAGACAATAGAACAATTTGTAAACAGCATCACACACAGTTGACCTGCTCATTCAGAAGAAATGGCAGATTGGTTCACTTTTCATGAGGACTCACTGTGCTGATGTCAGCCAACGTGATAGATTTCTTTTTGTCCACAACCTGTCCCAGGTGCCCAAAGGTGAGCTGCAGAGAAAAAGAAGAGCAGAGAAATGACATATGAAAATACTTCCCCATGTACCACGAAGAAGAAGCAATTATAGGAAAGGGGGATGTCATAATGACAGGGCTCAGGCATGATGCACAGCATGGGTCTCTGCGTTGTAAATGGAGGTCATTTATAACGCTCTAGCGGTCAATGTGTGGTGTGTTCAATAAACACCTTAGGAAGAGCCTCACCACATCCCTCCACTGATGTACTTCACAAGCGTTCATTCACTAACAAGTTTTTTAAATTTATTTGCAAAGTTTTATATAGCGCTGGCTAGACCCGGAGGTATCAGGGCGCTTTACATGAGGATCAGCGAGTTAC
Source organism: Triturus cristatus (assembly GCF_964204655.1). Classification (NCBI taxonomy): domain Eukaryota; kingdom Metazoa; phylum Chordata; class Amphibia; order Caudata; family Salamandridae; genus Triturus; species Triturus cristatus. Next base: position 1,533,784,985 of record NC_140591.1, read on the forward strand.
AGGTTACATAAATTACAAAGCCAAGTATAGACATAGGAGAAAAACATGAGATTACACAATAATATGAATTATTAGCTCATACACACGTCTTATGGGGAATGAAAGGTAAAGGCGGAAAGGTAAAACAGGGGTAAGGAATGCAGGTAAGAAACACAACTGGGGACGAGAAAAACAATGCCCGATGTCCGGCTGGGTAGGTGGCGGCCGAGGGGTGAACCAGAGCCAAACTCCTCTACAGCTGCATAGGACAGCTCCACTGGGTATCAGCCAAGGTTGCTCGGGCACCGGGGTAAGTACAGACAGTTATGGTTTCCGCCCAGGGGGCATCTTCAAAGTTCCATCGAGAGCATCGGTCACAGAGTTACAGGGAGGCGCCGTCCGCCTCATCCTCCAGCTCACCCCCAGGTCATGAGTGGTGAGAGGAGAGGTGGAATGGACAGTTCCAAAGTCTGAAGATCATCTCCATTACTAGCAGCCATAGTGAGAGTTGGGCATTTGGAATTTGGGCATTTCTTAATGGGTGAAACAACTCTGCCCCTGCGATTAACTCACTGGTTGCTCTTGAACGCGGGGTATACATCTTAGTGTAACTCTCCCTGTCCTGACTTTAGGCTCAACAAAGACATTTACTATGGGCCTTTCAGCGCCCTTCTACATTCTCTTGTTGGAGCGCTGGTGTTGTTCACAAATTGACTGGAGTGGGGGGTTTAGGCCGGTGTGTCTTGTCTGTTCATCTCTGGCAGGGGGGGAAGGATTGGTTGAAGAAAAAAAACTCCTCGTGGCTGCTGCTCCGGTCTGAGATAGGTCTGATGGCCTATGCCGCTCCCCCCACCATATGGACTGCGGGCTCGGGGGCAAGGGCACAGACCCTCGAATTCACACACACCCCCTCCTATGAGTCGAGGGCCGGCAGTGTCCCGGGTGACCTCATAACCGCTCGGGGCTACTTCCCCTAGGGTCTCTCCCCTATGTGGGGAAGGAACAACTCAGAAGCTAGATAGTACCACACTTATTCAACAGGAGGTTGGAATTAGGGGCCACTCCACGCCTCAACTGGCTGCTTGTAAATGTCCCCAGGCTCGATCGGTGGCAGCCGCCATCTTAAGACCAGGCATCCTCCTTTCTGGGTTTCAGAGAGCTGTGTGGGGCCGCTCTCAACTCCCCAGGCACTTCTGGGCCCCAAGCAACCAGGCTTCCAACAGTGGAGGGGGAGTAATATCTGCACTAGTGTATAGAGTTAGAGGTCATGACCTTCAGCTAATCAAGTGCAGCAATGGATCCTCATTTAATCCATCCACCCCAGGTCCATCCTTTTCACCACTCGTGTATTTAAAGTACAAATCAACTATCAGGTTTTGATAGATTTTCAGAGAACACTTGTACTGCTGTTGAATCTTTACAATAATGAGCTGTATTGATGGAATACATGCATGCACATTATTGAGTATATGGCATGTTTCATTAGTAGAACCTATTGGTTTCCCAGAAATTGAAGGTTTTTAAGGAAACTCTTCGTTGGAAGAGGTTAATTTGTACTGGTGGTCACAGGTAGTGGCCACAAACGCTCTTCGTTGGAGACTGGGACTTACTGCTCATCGTCAGACCTTGACTCAGAGCAGGAGAATGAGATTCAGAAAAGGAAGAAAGAAGAAGGAAGAGAAAGATAAGAAAACGGGGACAAAGGAAAACAACAGGCTTAATTTTCACATGCAAGTCTGTGACAGACTCAATTTCTGTGCACACACTAAAGACAGGCTTCATTTCTGTCCACAGATACATCACCCTGGCTTTATTTCTGCATGCATATCTGTGACAGGTTCCGTTCCTGCACACACATTTAAGACATACTCCATTTCTGTACAAATATACATCATCTAAACTTCATTTCACATGAATATATGTGACAGACTCCATTTCTGTACACACACTGAAGACAGGCTCCATGTCTGTGCACATCTTTATTTCTGCATGCATATCTGTGACAGACTCCTTTCCTTCACACATACTAAAGACAGGCTCCATTTCTGTACATAGATACACATCTTTATTTCTGCATGCATATCTGTGACAGATTCTGTTCCTACACACACATTAAAGACAGACTCTCTGTACGTTGATACTTCACCCTGGCTGTATTTCTGCATGCGTATCTGTGACAGATTCCATTCCTGCACATGTACTAAAGACAGACTCCATTTCTGAACAACGACACATCATCTAAACTTCATTTCACATTTATATCTGTGACAGACTCCATTTCTGTACACGCACTAAAGACAAGCTCTATTTCTGTACACAGATACACATCTTTATTTCTGCATACATCTCTGTGACAGATTCTGTTCCTGCACACACACTAAAGAAAGGCTCCATTTATGTACACAGATACATCACCGTTTTCACTTTCTCATGCATGTCTCTGACAGACTCCATTTCTGTACACACTCCAAAGATAGGCTCAATATCTGTACACAGACCTTGACTCCATTTCACATGCATATCTGTGACAGACTCCATTTCTGTAAATACACTAAATACAGGCTCCATTTCTGTACACTGGTGCACCGCCCTGGCTTTATTTCTGCATGCATATCTGTGACAGACTCCATTTCTATACGCACACTAAAAGACAGGCTTCATTGTGCATGCATATCTATGACAGATTGCATTTGTGTTCACACAACAACAGCGTGCTATATTTCTGTACGCACACATACATCACAGGCTCTGTTTCTGCATGTGTATCACTGACAGACTACAGTTCTGTACACACACTACCGAGGAATCTGTACAAACACCACAGAGGCTCCATTTAAGTACATGCATTAATCACAGGCTCCATACTGTATTCGCAGCCCATCCTGTGGGAAGTGGGCTTGGAGAGTAAATGCAAAAACAACTTACCGGAAAACTGATTTCTTCCTCCAGAACTTTGTCTCCAACAACCTGACGAGGAGACATATAGGAGGAGAAATTGTTAAATCAAAGATTTAACACAACACCCTTAAATATGTCAGCAATTCAGTGGTTGAGTAAACACAATCCCTCTAGGTGTACACCTCTCTCCTTATTTCATTCCCAAGGGTTTTTCAAAGATCACCTGTAGAGAAACATCTTGACCCAAACTCTATATCTCCTTGATACTGTCTCTCCATCTGAGTACACTGAAAACAACAGAGTGCAAACAAGTGTATTGGAGGTGTTTGAGGCACCACAAGGTGGTACATAAGACATTACAAATACCCATAAAAAGACAAATAAAAATAAGCATTGGCAAAGCCAGTTCACTGCCAGCCCCATGGCTCTGTCAATGCTTACGTTGTTGTGATTTTTTTAAATTGTTTTGTTGGGGCAGCTGCTCAGCCCTCTCCAATAGAAAAATATATATATGAGCTAAAAGCACACTATTTTTTGGGGTCTTAGAAAGCATGCTCTGCATAGCAGACCCTGGTATTGAATGGAACTACTTTGTGTGTGGATGTGCTCATTGCAAAAGGGTAGAAGGCTGACATTCACAGTGAAGTCAGTCAATGGCTGAAATGGGCTGAACACTGCCCCATGCCTCATGCAGTCGGGTCAGAACAGAAATGTGACAAAACAACAGACTAATGGATGAAGAGGGCTGGCTGGAAGCCACTATAAATATCTTGAATATGGTTAATAAATTCAAAAGGTCTTGGCTAATGCCCGACATAAAAGAACAAAAAGAGCGGCTCAGCGGCCTTTTGTGGCCTTGCAGTCCCTGGCAGCACATTCCCATTGGCCTGCTCATCTCTAGACGACGCTTTAGATTTTATAACTATATAAATTCTGCAACCTTTTAACACCAGAATTCATAAATGTTTGATGTGCACTGTCTAACCTGCTTTTAGAAACCTTACTATTCTACAAGTAATAAATACCCATTGGACTTGATGCCAAACTCATAATAAAGATGTCCTGAATATAATATGCCAGCTGTTTCCAGACCAGCACTTCATGATGTAAAGTAAGGCAGCAGCCATAGGGTGCCACCTAGAGGTAGCAACATCATCCTACACAAGACGCTTTTCATTGTTTGGGGAGCGCTCCAACTAATCAAACTTTATTTTTCCTGATGCCCTGAAAAATTTGAATTGTTCCTATGTGTACCCACGGCTTCCATAGGCATTTATTTAATTTGTTTTTCGCTCTCGCTGCTGCTGTGGCATGGAGCATGTACATTAAATTTGCTTTTAATGTCTGTCTCTGAAGCCTTCGGATACTTCCACCTCCATACAATGAAACTAATGTTATCTCTTTTGTTTAGAAAAATACCAAGGAAAAATATGGGCACAAAAAAGCCAAAAAAGGACAAATCAGAAATGGTAATAATAAAAAGAAATTCCTATTCATTTCTTCCAAAATGAAGGAGACGTCGGAGGGTTTTAACTTATGCAACGTAACAAATGACTTTTCCACAATCTGGAATATGTAAACCCAACTTTAGCCCGAAGCATTTTAGGCTAAAATAAAAATCATTTATATTTTTTACAGATCTCATGTAAACCGTTAAAGTGGTTTATTTTCCTCAAAAGAAAAACATGTTACTGTACAGCAGAGATTACGTTAAGCTGCTGGCTTTGAGGGGTATAAAGTCTTGTTTAAAGACACAATGTACTGTTCCAGAAACAAGGAATCTAGAAGAAGTGCTGCGAGGCCATACTAACGATGGAGGCGCTCCGCGAATGCTGTTAATAAACAACACAGGGCACAATACAACACAAAGTAAGAGCTGCAAGAGGGGTGCTTTCTCGAGGCTGCTGTAAATGGCAAAAACTGCGTCCTGAAGACTTCTTCCCTTTTCGTCACATTTGTGATCTCGGATGAATTACTTTGGCGCCTATTCGAACAAGCATTGCAAAGTCAATAGGCCTCATAAATCTCTCAGCTATTGGTGTTGTCAATGTGAATGTCTTTTAGCCATGTTGTATATATAGCAGCATGTCTGCTGTGGCAGTTTTCGTGTATCAGTTGGGGTCGGACAATGAACCCAACACGGGGTGCAAAGACAGCGCATGCACTGTCCAGCTGAGACATAAAACTGACTGTGTCGTAGTATAATGTATATTGTTTTAAAATTTTTGCAGTTTATAAAGCACAAACTCGACCCGAAGGTGTTGGAGCACTTTACCTGAGCACCAGTTACATTACACAAGGACACTTTAATTTTTGGTAGGCAAGGGGAGATTAGGTGGTTTGCTCAGAATCAGAGGATGTTTATCTGACACAATCCTCAAACCTTGTTCCCCCGCTCCAAAGTCGGTAGCTCTGGCCAATATGCCACATTCTCTCATACGGAGTGCTTAAACACAAATAAAAAAGTAGCTCAAAAAATGGCAGCAGTGGACGGACACAGGCACTTTTTCCATGCTCTCGGGGAGGACAAACACAAGAAGAGTCATGACATGGACAAATGGAAATGAAGGATACGAGAGTGACGTTGAAGTGAAAAAATGACAAGCTTATGGGCGGGCTGTAGCCCACTGATTGTAAACAACATGTCTCAAAGGTGTAGCCGAGACCTAAAAACAATTGCATGCATATATGGCCATGAGTTGATGAACAACTTACTACCCTTTATAGATGAAGGCATGATGTTGTCTGTTTATTTAAGGGTGGTCAAAGTTTAAAAGTTAACCTGCAAAGCTTTGCAAACTGTGAACTTACCAAGTTTAGCAGTTGAACCTGTCCAAACTTGCTGGTGGTGATTTCCACCCAAAGAAATATACATATGAGAGAAATCAATTAACAGACAAGCTGATGCTGAGCTTAACCATTGTAACTGATTATTGTCGATCAGCAGCATAAGTAAATATTGTTCAGTTGAACTGAAGCAAGTAACTGCCAACAGCAGGTCTAACAAAACCTGTAGGTTTGAACACTGTTAATAAAGGCCTCTGTAAGGCACAAGGCTAGAACTGCTAAACTGAAACCTATTACTGGATGCCGTAATTACAGTCTTGGGTTTTTCTCTTACAACATATTGTTAGTTAGTGTTTAAGTCAATTGGCTCGTGAGGGGCACACCAACATTACAACTCCCAGAATGCGTTGTTCTCTCAAATGAAAGCCCTAGACTGCACTCATGGCACCCTGCTCCCATAAACTAATAAAGGCATTAAAGCAATCAGCACATTCCTGGAGCACCATTTTAAGGAATGGTCAAGCTTCACAGAGGACCGCTGTCATGTGCACAGTCTCATTCGGTCTCACAAATGGACTCCTCTTGGAGCTGTCTCAAACTGGTACCAAAAGGTTGCGCAGGCAATTATACTGCATTGGCATTTATATGGCACTTTCCTACCCCTTGAGACTCCCAAAGCAGTATGGGTCAGATGTACAAAGCTTTTTGAAGGTTGTTAATGGCCCGAATCATGGAATCAGGCTATTTGCGACCACAAAGAACATTTTTCAATGCACAAAAGCCCAATTGTGATTCGGTAACCTGTCACCAAATCCCAATTTGGGTTTGCAATTTGTTATTTGGAAGGGGTGTATTTAGGGTGTCCGTTTCAAGTACTGATTCATAGTGGTATGTATTAAAGTTTTGCGACCGAATTGCGCTTGCAAAACATTAAGTTTCTACTGACTACTGAAAGGTAGTGGTAACCATTCGCCAATGATAAGGGGACCCGATGGGATCCCTTTCCCATTCAGAATGTTAAAAGGCAGTGGTCCCTTGGGGTTGTATGGCAGAGGCACACAAAGCTAAACCGCGCGTGCCTCTACTACGCTGCCTATACCGTGATTGAGTCTGAACAACGCATTCCTTTACCACGCAATTTCATGGAAAAGGCATGGCTGGTATAGGGATGTGTGGTAAGGATCACATCCTATGCCACCTGCCCCTAGCCCTAACAACTATCCGAGACCTACAAAGTATCCCGACCCCACCCTGAGCCCTTAAAACTAACCTGAAAACCCCCATAGGCCTGAAAACGTCTCAGACCCCCCCCGAGCACTAAAAACAACCCTGACCCCCCCAAGCCCTAATAACTACCCTGACCCTCCCATGAGCCCTAAAATCAACCTGGACCCCACAGCCCTAAAAACAATCCCAGCCCTAACCCTGAGCCCTAAAAACTACTCCAACCCTTAAAAACTATTCCCCCCACACCCCAAAACACGGCCCCAGCCCCACTTTCCACACTGTGTCCTCTCTGGATCCTTCCTGTTCCTGGGCCCACCCATCGCAGCATCTAGACCGTGAATTGGCTTAACCACGCATATGCCACGCAAATTGCAACTTACCTCATTAATATTCATGAGGTAGGTCGATATGTGACCCCACTGGGAAAAGATAATTCTTTAGTGCAATAGGAATTGTGATTTGAAAATAGCGATTTGCGGCGAATCGGTACATCTGACCCTCTCTGCTTAGTCTGACTTCATTATTTAAGTACTGCAGTCTATTCCTGGCGAGGACAGGGAGCGCTCCAATTTGCATCGGGTTCCTAGGGGCACTTGACAAAAACATCTGAAAGGCATGGGCGAAGCTTGGTCAGTAGGACTGGTGGGGTGTAAGCTTCAGATTTTCCAATAATCTGGACATAATACGACAAGCAGGGTGCATGAGGGTGGCCTAGGGGACAGTGAAAAGGGAGAGGAACGTGGATAAGAGAAAACACAGAAGTTTGTCAAATAAACAACATTTTTGAGGACTCTCTAAACAGAGCGAGAGAGAAAGTGTGTGTGCGTTTTTGTCTGTGTGCATGTGAAAATTACTGGTGAAATCCGAAAGCCCCTGTACTCAAATATTTATCAGAAAATACATTTATTTGAGGGGTGTAACACGCGAAACACCCCCTGAAGCTATGCCACTTGTGAAAGGCCTACATTGGACATGTTGGGTGAGGTGTGTGAAGTTTGACTACAAGGAGTCAGCATGTTGCCACGCCCTAGTGACACAGCACAGGCTGACTGGATAATGAACTTCAAATGAAAGTGTACAGCCAGGCGCAGCCAGAACGTCCTCCTTTGGCCAGATGAATGAGAGCTCTGGTAGCTGTCACAAAAATCTAAACTAGAGATTGACATGAATTTTTTTATGTGACCAAATATTTTGACGTGAATGTTTGTACACCAGAGAAAATGCTAGAGACCACACTTGTGGTAGAAGCATTCTATTCAAATGAGAATTAGTAATAATAATAACAATTTGAACCCTTATTTTAAAGATTTAAGTGAAAGCTGTCAAAAAAACAGACAGAAGTCCGCACAAGAATTCTATTTCAGAATATTTTGTACATACCTGACAGAAAAGCTGGTGGTTGTCTTCGGACACGAGGAGGAGGCAGCAACATGGCGAGCGCGTCTCCTGCTCGAGCTGCAAGAGAGGGAGCGGGGTTAGCTACTGCGAGGGGGCACAACAGCGCCCCCTGCTGGTGACGCAGACATTACGGCTTGCAACAACTGAAATTTGAATAGGAGCGCATTGAGCATCTGCAAGCTGAGCATACATGTACCCATCACCCGGAAAGAAACATATAGTTGTCAACGTCCATGATACAGAGATAGACAGATCGTCAATTGGTAGGTTTCCACACACTACAAAATTGGACATATGAACATAAGTGCTAATTGGTGTGCTAATATCCAAGACTGACTTGCAGAGTCCCATGGTGGCCTTAAGACGTAAACGTTTCTGTTTTTCATGTAGGATGAGTATGTCATGACATCCTTCCGCTCCCTCAAGAATGGTAATAAATAACATATTGCACTCTGCACATCTACATATATAAGCTTCAAAGTAAATATATTTCTTTAAAATTGTGATGCAAGGGGTTAAATGCATGCACTGAGGTAAAATCACATTGAAGATGACTAGAGACTATTGGAAGAGTCCTTTCCTTTAGCAAAGTCATTGTAAAATGCAAACTGTGAGGCAGTAAGTACCGTTTTTCTCCTGTTGGTTAGGCTGTGTTGTAGTAAGAATATGGGACTTGGCCTTTGCACTGTTGTATTACATTCATGGCGGTGTGTCTGTTAGGACAGCTTCTCCAAATAACATGTTTAATTGGACCACATTTCTTTTCACTGACAATGCACACATTTATACATACACATTTCAACGAATTTGCACAAAACGTTTCAAAACAAAAGTTCATGAGATTTAATTGAGCCATCCCACCCAAGGCTTTAGGTGTCCTCAAATGTCATGAAAAAAGACATTTATCGAGAAATTGCCTTTGCTTCTTTTGGTATAAATCCATGAACTCGTTTTAGAGAAAGTAGCATTCCAAAACTTGCTAGTGGATCTGAGAGGGTTAAAAAGATAGAGATATCAGGACTCTTAGGGCCTCATTACGATACAGTTTGGACAGCAACCGACAGCTTGTGGGTTGCGGTCCGAACCGCATCAACTGCTGCATTCCGACCAACACATTAGGATGCATGCGTCGGAGGCAGCAGTCGGAGGGACCAACCAAAACCTTCTGACGGGCTCATGGAGCCCGTCAACCGTCCGGAAGCTCCTCATAATCCCTTAAGGACAGTGTTTCCAACAGCCTTTCCATGTTGGCCTTTCTGACATGGAAAGGCTGTCAAAAAGCAACATTGGCACTCCGCATCTGGGGGGCATCAATGGTGCATCCCTGAAAATCCCTGAGGTGCCTGCCACACGGTGCAGGGTTTTTTACAAACTCCCATTTCTCTATGGGAACTTGTGCTGCGGCCCTTAGAGAAATGGAAGTTTGCAACGGCACCTTGTGCGGTAGCATCGTAATCCGGTGTGCAGAACCCCGACCTATGTTCGGGCGGTTCCCTCACCGAAACAGTGTTGGTGGGAGGCAACTCCGACCGACATCGTATTCAGGGCCTTAGTCTCCAGATGGTCTTCAAACCTAGGTTAATGGACCCGTGGCGGACAACAAATGTAAACCAAAAGAAATATGTATTTACCTCCCATCATCCATTTTGTGTCCAGTGATCCAAAGCTGGGTCCATGGACATGAAGGCTCTAAATGGTTGGCCACCATTTTCAAAAATATATTGCAACTGCTGTTACAGAATGAGGGGCTCTCTCCCCATATCCTCCCAAAAAATAACGTAGCCGTAAGCGGACAGGAGAAGCCTCTCATTTCCCCGAAGCATAGGTTTGAGGGCTCCAAAGGGACACCTCCCCCTGCTCTTGGAACAAAATTAAGACAATAAAAGATTTTGCGGCAGGGTCTGCAGACCATGAGACAGGATTCAGAGATCAGGCCGCAAGGGCTTTCGGACCCTAGATGAGCCCCCTGTCAGATTCGGGGCCCCGGGACTGAGCTTGTGAACACTGCAGGAGGTCCAACAAGGCCCCGCAAGCCTTTAGGGGTTTACAAATCCACAATGGGGTTCACAGTGTGTATTCACATGCAATTATGTGGCTTAATAGTTTTGTATTTAATGTATCATTAGTTATAACAGTATTTGGGTGAGGCGTTTAGTATATAATGATCTGCTGAAATTAATTTTATTCAGTTGAAATGAGCAGAGTATTGTTACCATTGGATGATGTCATCAGTGATCCTTCCGTCTACAATGCCTGGATAAAGGGCCCTGTTCATATCTGGGGCTCTGTCAATCTAAAAGGATCTGTCATGGCTGAGCATCTGAAAATTTGACCTGATTCTTTCAATGGCACCAGGCACTTGAGCTCATCCTCTGCAAACTTAGTAGCCATTCAGCTGCCAAGTTTAAAAGATGTGTGTATAGATGTCTCAGGTACAGGGTTACTTCCTGTGAGACAGCCCCTTCTTCAGACATAGAGAACTGATAAAAGATCCCTGAATTACCCATGAGGCCTGAAGGCTCCACTCTATATTCCTCTAATAACTTGGCTGGTGCCTCAAGCACCAGACAGTCTTCTGCCTGACTTCCCTCGTGTACATTTTCATCTCCCTGCCAGTCAGAATGGATCGCTCATTAAATATAACACCCCCTTCCGCATTTGTCCCAACTTGGGAGGCAATCTATGAATGTGTAGTTGGCTTTCAGACGAATAAAACATGACTTATATCAATGAATAAGTAAATAACATCAAAAACTCGGTTGAGTTTGGAGGCTTTCCAATATGAATACATTCATGGAAATGTACAGGACTATTTCAGTGGAGAAAATATGCGCAGTTCTTTGTCATTGTCAAGACTATGGTTATAAAGTATGACCATAACATTTTTATTTCTCCTCTTTTTCCATTTTATTTCCTGTATTTTGTGCAACTGTATTGAGTGTCCTCCGCATATGGTTCATTCTGGGGGAGTCCTGGAAGACTGAAACACAGAGAATCTCTAGTCCTAAAAATGGCCTAAGAGATCAGTTTCTCCACACACCCCGGAGAAAGGCTGCCATTAAATTAAGCTGGTGGTTTCTGGTGGGCCCACCTGGACTTATTTTACCTCCAAAGACTTTGATCCTAAGCAAGAGAGAGAAAAACACAAAAGGTGGAAAGAAGGCAGAAAAATAGTGACAAAAAGAGAAAGCATGGGATTAAGAAGATGCAAGAGCGAGCTAATGGGACAGGGAGTGTCTGCAGGTGGATTAAAGAGGCGTGACGTGGAACAAAGATTATGCAGTCTTGCGATATGGCGACCCAGCCTTCGATTGCGCCAGCCTCGGGATTCTGAGCCAATCTTTGTTCCTCTGCAGGTATTCTTTTACAAGTTAAGCACTGAAGAGGGGTAAACATGTCGTGCAGATTGAAGTTTCTGCAAAGGACGAGCAGGCACAATGCTGGTGAATTTTTCAATGGGTGATGCCTCATTTGCATGGAACCGTGTTACTCAGGAATGAATGAATCTCAGTTGACTCAGGACCAACTCCCAAAAGGGAACATGTTGGGTCATCAGACGTCTTAAAGGACATGCAAAATATATACAAATCATGCACCACATGGGGGCCCGTGGACCTGAAAAGTGAGCCAGGAATCAATCCCTGGACCCATCAGCCCCCAAAGGAGGCCTCAGGATCTCTCACAATAGGGAATTTAGTCAAGGAATGATTTGGTGGGTGGTCTTATAACGTTTCTCCCTTGAAAATACTTGGAAAACCTGCAAAGCCTTACAGACTGGCGGGAAAGACCGTGCGACTGGCGCGCTGTATTGTTGTACAACGCTCTCTGTGTAGGAGCTGGCAGTGAAAAGTGGCACCCTCCTCAAATCACACTGGAAACCAGATGGGATAAGTAGTAGTAAAAATACCCCATTTGGTGACAAACTCGAAAATCATTTGCAAATGGTTTTTTTGTGCCCTTTACAAGACTAGCAAAAACTGCGCTGACTCCTGGGTTTTTCATGTGCAATTTCCTCATCTTCCAACCTGAAGGATAGTAGTATTGATATTGTATGACAAAAGCCATTTTTGCACAATACTCCTAATTAAAAACATAAAATGAATAAACGGGTCCAAACACCAACATAAAATCATGCGCAAATGGTACTTCACACTGGAATCTCTGGGCCACATGTATCAAAACTGGAAATTGTGATCACCTAATTGCGATTTTATGAGAATCACAATTAGGAAATCGCAATTTCCAATGTATGAAACTCCAAGGGGCAGATGTATTATTGTAGCAGTTTGCGAGTCCTTAATAGCGATTTTTAGAGAATCGCTATTAAGGACTCACAAAGTGCTATGTAGATAGAGATCGCAATAATAATTGCGATTCCTACTTATTCCTTAATTGTGAATCGCAAATTGCATTTCACAATTAAGGAATCCCTTCCCATTCATTTCTATGGGCCAAAAGGCCCATAGGAATGAATGGGAATTGCATGCGCAGTTTGCGAGTACCCAATAGGTACTCGCAAATTGCGCATGCAATTTCAAGGGTGCAAGGGTTCCAAAAGGACACCTTGTTGCACCCCTTAAATACTTTGAAAAAGCAAAAAAGTGCTTTTTTCAAAGAAATCGCAAATTACCACCAACTTAAAGTTGGTGGTAATTTACGATTCTTTACAGCAATATCGCAATTTGCGATGGCTACTAGAATAGCCTTTTGGGAATCGCAAATTGCGATTCTCTAAATGCATGCGCAAAATAGGGAATCGCCAATTTTGCGATTCTTTATTTTGCGAGTAGGTTTTTCTTTCCTACATTGCACACAGCTAAATTGGGTTGCCAAACGCTGAAATTCTGTGAATTTCAGCATTTGCGATCGCAATTTAGCTTGATACATCTGGCCCCAAGAGTTTCATATACCAATTTCTAGGGGGTCACAAATCGACCTACCTCATTAATATTAATGAGGTGGATTACAATTTGCGACCCCCTAGGAATCGCTAAAATCACGTGGATGGTGGCCTGTTGAGATCACCAGACCACCATGTCCATGATTGCTTTTAAATAAAGCAATCTTTTTTTTTTTTTTAAGTGCAGCTCGTTTTCCTTAAAGGAAAATGGGTTGCGTTTAAAAAAAAAATGAAAAGTTTTCTTTTTTCTTTTTTTAAAGCAGGCAGTGGTCCATGGGATCACTGCCTGCTCTTAAAAAACATTTTTTTCAACCATTCCCATAGGGCAAGGGGTCCGTGGGGACCCCTTCCCATTTGTGAATGGGTTACCACCTACTAGAAGTAGGTGGTAAAATGCAAATGTTTTGCGACTGCATTCACGGCTACAAAGCATCACACATACCATTAGGATTCGCTTTTTGGAAGGGACGTCCTAAACGCGCCCCTTCCAAATACCGAATAGCAAACCCATTTTGCGATTCGGTAACAGGTTACCAAATCGCAAAATGGGTTTTGATACATGCGAAAAGCCTTTTTGCGTTCGCAACCGTCCCGATTCTGTGAATCGGCCCGTTTGCGAGTGCAAATTTGGTTGATACATGTGGCCCATAGTGGCTACGAACAGGAGCTAGATAGCATCGTCTTTGAGTCTTGGCACTTCATACTCTGAAACATTTTCAAAGCACTGCCTAGAAATGAAGCCTGAAACTGACTGGTGTGAAGGAGGTCAGGACTCCTGTGCCCTCCAAGGCTCCAGCCACGAGAGGAACCAGCCAGGCATGAAACATTAAGAGCACGCTGCAGAACCCAACCCCTCTTTTTACAAGGGCTTTGATGATGTGACACAAATTATGCAAAGCACTTTAGAGCTGTTAGCAGATGTTAGGAATCTCTCTTCTAGCTGCTGTGACTGGACTTGAAAGAGCATCCCGCCTCTAAATCCTTTCTGACAGAGTGCAAACGGAGACAAGCCCCCTGCAGTCTGCTATCTGTGTTCTCATGTGAACACTCGTTTCATTGCTGCATAATTTATTAGGATAAAGTGCCGAGGGGGGCGCTGTCTGAAATTCTCTCCTGGGGGATGCAGGCTTTAATGCTACCTTCCACCCGAAGTGCAATCCGCACAAAGTGCCCCAATTACAACCAGGACTTTAAATCAGCTCTGGAGAGGGTCCTGATGCAGCTACAGGAATAGCCATCACCATCTTATAGCAATCCCCATGCACAATACTCACTGTGGACACTAGGGTCAAAAGCTGTGCGGGAGCTTGCTTGGTCCCCTATAGATGTTTGGGCATAGGATCTGGCCTAGAGCCACTTGTCTCAGCTGAAGTCTGTGCACAGCGAGGGATGGCTGCCCACAGAAACTGGGCGCTGAGCCTGGCCCCACTGCGCACAGCTTCTATTTAAGGACACCTCTGTTTGAGGTAGCTGTTGCGCTTTATAAGTGTCTGTATTATTATTATTATTATTTCATCAAAAAATCTGTTAGGGTTTGTAATGGTTCCTTCTGCTCAAAAAGTCTTTGTTTAAAAATCTCAAAAACTTCCTTCAAGATGCAGGGTATCCATCTACAGAGAGACACCTGGATTTCTGGTAACTGGCCAGAAGGATGCCTATTGTTGCGTCCCATCTTCAAAGACGATCAGGAGTTCCTGAAATTCCAGTGGCAGGGCAAGATGTATCAATTTTGTTGCCATCTGAGGGCCAATCATCTGCCGACTGGTGCTTCCCCAAGAACTGTTGAGGTGTGGTTTCACATCTGTGCACCAGGTGAATTCATCTCATCATTAATCTGGGTGAAATCCTATTGATGCGCAAATGTCCAATACCTCAATCGGACAATCTCCATTCTATAGGACCTGGGCTTTCATGTGGGTTTCAAAAACTCCTTCTGCATTCCCTCACAGTCCACAGACTTCTTGTGCTTCGCAGTGGACACAGAATTGTGCAGCCTAAGACCAAGCCCTAATGAGATTTTTGTTATCAAAAACAGACTCAAATTAGCCCTTCTCTGTCACTCTCCTACCCTGTGAGACCTATATCGCCTCATTGGCCACCTCACAACCTCCATCTACGACATCGTCTGAACCCCGATTAGTTATAAATAAGGCTTCCAGCTTTACATTTTTACTGATTTTTAATAAATACAGACAGAAAACAGTTTATTTTCTGTCTGTTTTTATTTTTAAAACCAGAAAAAAATACAGGAAATTGTGATTATTGTGAGTGACTTTCCTTGTTGTCTATGAACTCCAGACCAACTGCTAAGCAGATAGACACCATAGGGATTTAGAAACAAGATGAGAGTCCCTTAAATTCAGGCATCTGCTAACATATATGTGTATATTATGCTAATATTGACCTGTCGGAGTACAGTTTTGTTATATTTGCCTGCTTAATTTGCAAATATGAGACAGGCATCAAAGAATGAGAGCATGTTTATCATTTTAATAAATGTAGAAATATACAATTGGATGACTCAATTTATTCTGAAATCATAAAATAAATATGGATAAGTACCAATAAAAATGGCCAAACAATAAATGTGAATAAATAGAGACGGAAATGTTAAAAAATCAATACCATAAAACCAGAAGCCTTAGAAAGCTGTGGAGTGCTGGAAAACCAGCCATCTCCACCTTGGCGTCTCCTAATAATCCCACTTCTCTCTTAATAAGGATTCCTGGGACAAACTACATAGCTCATTATTCAGTTTCGAGGCACTGTAGGGCAAATATATTTGTGGTGCAACCGCAGACATCATCATTGAGCATGACAAGCTGGGAATCAGCTGCTTTCCAAGATTTTTCTCCCAGAGGCTTGTGGTCTGAACAGAACAGGGGCTCCAGATCAATGCCCTGGAATTGCCTCTGGGCACTTCTGCCTTCAAGAGCCTAGCCCAGCTGCAAAGCTTCTGATGTGTCTTCCTCTGTAATGACAATGTGCCTCTGGTGAAGTATGTCAATAAGCTTTGGGGACTATATTTAAAAGACATTTTTTAAGCCTCTCAAAGGCCTGGTAGAAAATTGACTTTGAAACAGGTCACTTGGGAGTTCCTTCCCATTTTCTTCAATCTGAGAGTACACTGGTACTCCAGGCATTTTTTAAAAAAATGGGTCCCCCACAGTGAACAGTCTTCTGCATAGATTTCAAGAATAGTTCTTTTGACCTTGAAGAGTTGGTGGGTTAAAAAGGACCAGTGGTGCAGGTACCCGTGGGGTTCTTACCATTCCAGATAAAGCTGGTAACCGTGTTGCTGGCCCCACAGACGTTCCCGCCTACTCGTAATAAGGCCCTAAATGTCTAGTTACTCTTCCACCAATGCAACTTGATGAGTAGGAAACCAGGTTGCTCCAGAACGGAAAGGTCATTATAAACTAGATTCCCCTGGCACCCCGGAATGCCTACAAGATCAACTTAGTCAGCCTCTAAAAATGGGAGGTATAAGGTGCTGGGGTGATCTGCAAGAGGAATCTAATTTAATAAGTTGGGAAGCGCTCAGCAGGTTAACTGGAGGAACATTGACAAGGTTTAAGTTTTATCAGATATCCTCTTGGTGGGCGACACAGAATTGGCATAAGGAGGAGGAAAACTGGAAATTGGATTTAGTTACTAGGACGGACACATGGAAAAAGGAAGTTTCGTTCTGGTATTGGGCCTTATTGGACGCTGAGGATGATGGGGAAACTGAAGTTATAAGTCTGTGGGGCAAAGAGTATGGAGAAAATAATACTGATATATATAAAATATGGTCTAACTCTTTTGTTATGTTGCAGGCTATAGTAAAACCAGCTGCACTTAGAAGAAACCATTTGTACACTGCCTACAGAGTTTACTGGTCTCCAAAAAAGTTATTCAAGGTGACAGGAAACACGAAAAGTTGTCCTAGGTACAAGTATCCTGCAGCAGACGAGATACATATGTTTATGGAGTGTTCAAGAATTAAATCTTATTGGATGGAGGTACGTGAATTTTTGGAAACTGTGCTGGAGAAACCAATAGAAGTAAGTACAAGCTTGATTTTCTTCGGTCTATTGAATGACTATCACATGAATGCACCTGGATCTAACTTTGTGTTTTATGTGGTAATTTTAGCTAGGAGAGAAATTTGTAGGATGTGGAAATCAGAAGCCCCACCCACTTTTGCTGAATGTTCAAAGAATATCATCTACACTAGTGAATCAGATATGGCTTGTGATCAAAGAAGCAAAGTTAAGATCTGGGCTGCTTTGTTGAACTGGAGGGAGAAGGAGAGTGGGTCCAATGATGAAGCCAATTTATTGTTGGTCCTGGCCTCCTTAGTAACATCCCGGGGCCCCAAGAAAGGTGAACAGGAGTTGGAGAAGGTAATGGTATCATCTTGGAGGGAAAGCTCCTTTTCTCTCCCTTTGCTTCTACCAAGGGCTGGTAAACGTTGGCATGGAGAGATAGGAGGAATCCCAATAAGAGTCTTGGCAGTATGAGAACAACAAAAAAAGGAAAAAAAAAAAATTATAAACTAGTTCCTAGTCAGGTATTCGCTGGTTCTCGGTGATCTGCCCTATAGCAATGATTTGGCATGAGACATTGGGCTTTCTCCAGGCCTGCTAAGAATACGCACAGAACCAAATCAGCACTTGCAATCAGTTTCTTGAATGAAGAAGCTGTTTTCCCAAATGGTAAAATGGGGTTAGTACATACCAAAAAGCCATTTTGCAGTCACAACCTCTCTAGTTTTTACAATTGCAGGGGTTGGGTCCATAAAATGGCTTAGTACATCTGGCCCGTAGTACCCACCGCAACAGAAAGCAAAAATCTGGAAAAAGGCGTAGTAGTCTGCAGAGGCAGACACGCTTATTCGTGGGCTTCATTATTATTCCTTCGCCATCCATTTGATTCTATCATCGCGCTTAAATACGACTGGAAGGTGCTACTGGGACATAGGCAGCGTGGAAATTAAAATGTAATGCAATGTACGAGCACTTTTTCAACACATATCCTTAAGCCCGCCACCCCCTCTACCCGGATTGAATGGCAAACAAACATGATGTTCCTATTAATCGAAACTGCAATCATGTTTATGCATATTAATTAAATGGAAACTAAGGATAAATGAGCCTCTGTTGATTAGTTTGTTTGCTCCAAATGCTCGGTGAACTATTAAAAAGCAAACCAGGCAACATGGCTGCCTTAATGGAGCTCTGGGAACAGGGCCCGCGGGCTTTGAAAAGAGAATATGCTTGGCAAGTAACCCATGTGGGCCCATCTGCCCCTCATATGCTCTTTGCTGATAATGACTTTGATTTCACATCTCTTGACAGCGAAGAGATGCTAACACCAGCACTCTAAAGCTATCAATTACCTACTCAATTTACAATATCGCCAATGACGTGGCTTTTATCTGAGGCGCCAACTGCAACAGCTGCACAGGCTGGAAACCAGCAAGGTGAGTTCAGACCATCGCTTTCTGAGAGGTGCACCGCCACTTTGGGAGAGGTGTGGCGCAGCGGCCAGAGCGGCTGACTCTGGAGCGCGGGGATCACGGTTCAATCGCCGGCGGCAGCTCAGCTCAGGATCATGTGACTCTGAGCAATAGCTCACTTAATCTAGCTCACTTAATCTCCCCGACAGCCCCTAGTGCCTTGAAACCTTAAGGGGTGATATGTTCACGCTTTAAAAGTATGGATGATAAAATTGCTTGTGAAATAATGAAATGGCAACTTTTTATCAAGGATGCAAAAGGTTAAAGCATGCATCTGATGGTTACACCTGTTTGTCCGCTAATATAAATTGTTTTCTTGTGTATGAAATATGCCACATATATACAAGCTAGCAAATAGCGAGCTCCAGCCCACTGGGCCTGACACATTGCCCTTCTTTGGGGCTTTTCTCTAATCACACCCTCCTTGTCCCTTTTGCCCCTTCCGCTTCCTAGTCCTGCTGGTTACAGGAAGTGGGGCCCATTATCCTGGGCCTCATGTGTTGCAGGGCCTTGGGTCCTTATTACCAGTGGTCCAATGCCGTATCTCCCAAGGGTAATTCTGCTCGGGGCAATGACAGGTTGTCCGGTGTCGCCAGGGCCTAAATTACCAGACTTGCAAATACCAGACCCAGTAACCTTGGGGCTAGAGACAATGGACCCGGAAATGGCATGGGGGTTGCTGGGGCTGCGTGCTGCTGCTGCGCCTTTCCCTTGCCTCCCCTAGGCCCCGCCTACTCTCAGCCCCAGCCTCTCATCAGCCTACCTGCCCTCAGCCCCCGCCTCCCCTCAGCCTTCGCCTGCCCTCAGCTCCTGCCTCCACTCAGCCCCCGCCTCCCCTCAGCCCCGGTCTCTCCTCAGCCCCACCTCCTCTCAGGGTATGCCTCCCCTCAGCCCCCGCCTGCCCTCAGCTCCTGCCTCCACTCAGCCCCCGCCTCGCCTCAGCCCCACCACCTCTCAGGGTCTGCCTCCCCTCAGCCCCCGGCTCCCCCCAGCCCCGCCTGCCCTCAGCCCCGCCTCCCCTCAGCCCCCGCCTCCCCTCAGCCCCGCCTGCCCTCAGCTCCTGCCTCCACTCAGCCCCCGCCTCCCCTCAGCTCCGGCCTCTCCTCAGCCCCGCCTCCTCTCAGGGTCTGCCTCCCCTCAGCCCCCGCCTGCCCTCAGCTCCTGCCTCCACTCAGCCCCCGCCTCGCCTCAGCCCCACCACCTCTCAGGGTCTGCCTCCCCTCAGCCCCCGGCTCCCCTCAGCCCCGCCTGCCCTCAGCCCCGCCTCCCCTCAGCCCCCGCCTCCCCTCAGCCCCGCCTGCCCTCAGCTCCTGCCTCCACTCAGCCCCCGCCTCCCCTCAGCTCCGGCCTCTCCTCAGCCCCGCCTCCTCTCAGGGTCTGCCTCCCCCTCAGCCCCCGCCTGCCCTCAGCTCCTGCCTCCACTCAGCCCCCGCCTCCCCTCAGCCCCACCACCTCTCAGGGTCTGCCTCCCCTCAGCCCCCGCCTCCCCTCAGCCCCGCCTGCCCTCAGCCCCCGCCTGCCCTCAGCCCCCGCCTCCCCTCAGCCCCGCCTGCCCTCAGCTCCTGCCTCCACTCAGCCCCCGCCTCCCCTCAGCTCCGGCCTCTCCTCAGCCCCACCTGCTCTCAGGGTCTGCCTCCCCTCAGCCCCCGCCTGCCCTTAGCTCCTGCCTCCATCTAGCTCCTGCCTCCCCTCAGCCCCCGCCTCCACTCTGCCCCCGTCTGCCCTCAGCTCCTGCCTCCACCCAGCTCCTGCCTCCCCTCAGCCCCCGCCTGCCCTCCTCCTGCAGCACAGGGGGAGCAGAAAATACTCCACCAGCTCTCCCCTCTACTCCTGACACTCCCACCATCCTCCGGGCCCCTCCACCAGCACCACAGGACAAAACAAAAGCCACACATCCAATTGCCACCTGCTTCAAGCATGTGGTAAATGGATGTGGATTCGAGCCCATTATATTCCAGGAATGGATAAGGACATCCAAGTCTTTCCATATATGAGCGTGATTCTTCATTCCGAGAAAAATAGACACTGATCCCCATATGTGCGTGCATGGAAACCAATCAGAATCGTTGATTCCAGCCTCTGTTATCCCTCTGCCAAAACAGGGACTTAATGTCCAACGTGACATGTTGGATGCCATTGACTGCATGGAGTGATGGCAGGGAAGGGACCTGGGACTGTGAGACCTTCTGCTGAACAGATTCATCTTGCAGTTTCAACATTCAAATGAAGAAATATGTCATAAAATACAATACAATGAAATTAGAACAATGAAAAGCAATTGTAGTGGAAAAGGGAAATACAAAACAATTAAATAATGACAGCGGCGGCCCGTGCAGGTAAGAGTGGTGGGGCCGGGTGGGGGAAGGGGGATTTCAAGGGATGATGCTGAGAGAAAATTAAATAAAAAGCTCCAACGCTCTTACCTGAACTGGCCGCGGCTGAATAATGAGCGTTAATTCCTGGCTGTTTTACAAACAATCTATCATCAAAATACACTTTATTCTTGTATAAAGGAAAAAAGACTCTTTTTAGGCAGGGATCACTGACAAAATATTGAAAACACAAATATCGAGTCGACAGAACATCGTGTCAAAAATATCGATGTACATATCATCACGGTACATAGATGTGGAGTTTTATATATATATATATATATTAAAACTTTGCATACCTATAGAAACTTATATTGTCAAGGTATATATATGTGGAGTTATATATATTATAAAACTTTACTTACCTATAGAAACTGAGCTTCACAATATTTTTGTCCTTGATATTCTTGACAGAATATTTTGTCCCACGGTATTTGAGTTTTCGATATTCCGTTGAAGTACCCTGCCATCTCTGCTTGTTTCATATGACAGCGCGTCCCACAGTCTGCCCTCTCCTCTTTGTGGCTTTTCCGGAAAACGTGGGTGCTGAAAAAGCTACTGCTACAATAGGGCACAGAAGCTTGTATTTGATATTCAATTCATTTTTTCAACATTTTGTGGGCCTATTAATTTTTTTTTTTTCAAGATAATATTTACTTTTGTTATTTTCACTTTTCATTCTTTTTTATCATTAAAGTATTTCCTATTTTATCATTCATTATTTTGACATGGGAGAGCATATAACAAAAATCCAGTGGTGGCTCCTCCGTAATGGCGGAGGAGCGTCGCCCACTGCTCAGAGCCAACAGATAAAAATATAATGATACTGAGACGAATCTGCCGAGTCTGGGGTGGGGCCATGCCCTATCAACAGCAAAAGGGCACTATAAGTGCACATGCCCATTTGGCCGGCAGTCTTAGGACTGCCAAACTGACAAGTGCACTTAGATTTCTCCAACCCAGCTGTATTGTACAGACGGTGGAGAAAAGACAGAGGCTCCCTGTCCCTGAACACGCATCAAACTAGCCCGCTCAGACCAATCCTGGAGCTTCTCTCATGCTGGGTAATAGCATGAGAGCATCGTCTGGATTAGGTGGGAAGTCTGGGAGCCTGTGTGCCTGTGCAGAAACCATGTACTCGTGCAAGAAGCTGTGGAACTGTGGAGGAGCACCCATGCGGTAGCTGGCAGCGGCAGGTAAGTACTTTTTTTTATAATTACCCCCTGCGCTGCGCCACCACTTTTTATTGGCAGCAGCTACCTCTGAAAAAATGGCAAACTGCAAGAGCTCCTTTTTAGGTCTCGCCTGACCCAGCGAATGCTCTGGTCTGGCGAGACTTATTGAGAGGGCTCCAAAAAGTGCTACCAGGCCAGCCTACAGCTCCAGTGGATGTGCGCGGGCGCGCGCGCCACGCTTTACCGCGATTACTTTCACTTTCGCGGCCGCACGGCCATGTGGCATAGACAATAGGTCTCGCTTTTGGGACCTTGTAAGTATTTAGTTATGCAACTGTTGCATGGCTAAACACTTATATGGTCCCAAATGCGAGACCTATTGGCTATGCCAATGCTTGTTATAAGTTATTGACATGAACAGTTATATGTCATGTTCAATCAAATTTTATTTAATGTCTTTTAAATATTTTTAATGTTTAATTGATTTAAATTACAGTGCTTGCAGGGAACCAGAGTTTTAGGCTATGGAGGGGGAGGCCATTGGGTTAATTATGAGTGGTCACTGAGATTGTCAAGGTCCACTTATTCTTGAACAGATGATATCACAATCTCTAAGTGAAATTTGTCTTGTGATTCTAAAGTGAATCTCAGTTCTTTCCAAAAAATATCCGAATGACAACACAGCAGTGAAGGTTTAAGCGAGTATTCCACAAGACAAAAGCCTGCTGTGGTGTCTTAAATGTGGAAAATTCATAATATTAATGATGCATCTACAATCATTAATTTTACAATTGTTTTGGGCAGATTGTAATGAGCATCCAGTGGTAAGCCATGTGTCTTACCGTTGGAAGCAACTGGGCTGCACGCGTGCTGGGGTCTCAGGAACCCCTGCGCTTCTCCACGATGCGTATCTCACAGGGTAGGCTGATGGGTAATCCGTAGAATTTAAACCACTGTGTTCCTTGCACAGGTCTAATGTTTATAATATTATTCTAAGGAATTTTCGATTCTATATGAAATTTGTAATGAGTTTGTTTAGAACAATTATTCAACAAAAGTGGATAAAGCGTATGTGGTCAGCATCATTTTCATTTCCAAAAGAATTCGCCTAATTTGAGTCTTATGCGTTGAGAAACACATTGTCCACGGATGCTGTTGTGGGTTAGACCGCCATCGTAGACCACAAGAGTCGATGCATGACTCCATGAGAAGAATCTTCCTTAAATTGTTCTCTTAGTGGTATTGTAATTGTAATTGTAAAATCACTTATATAGCGCATGACTACCCGTAGGCATCCCAGCGCTCTTGGCAAACGGTAACCCTGGGCTGATCCGATCTGCATTACCACTACGAGCTAGTTTCTAGGGAATAAAAAGGTTTTAAGTTTCTTCCTGAACTGAAGGAAGGTCTGTTCCTGCCTCAAATTACATGGGAGGGCATTCCATTCTCTTGCTGCTTGCAGAGAAAAAAGCCGACCGCCCGAGCGGGCTCGTTTTATTCTGGGAATGATTGCAAGGTTGTGTTCACTTGAACGGAGGTTAAGTTGGGGCTTGTAGGGACTTATCAAATTTTCCAAAATGGAAGGGCCTTCTCCATGCATGATCTTATAAGTGATGCATAGGGATTTAAATCGCACCCGTTCCCTCACCGGGAGCCAATGGAGTGATCTTAAAGCTGGCTTCGCCGACATATACCGACTAGTTCCCGTCAGAATTCTGGCAGCATAATTCTGCGCCACTTGTAAGGTCTTAAAAGTGGATGCCGGTGCCCCGAGATATATGGCATTCCCGTAGTCAATTCGTGATAAAACCAAGGACTGAACTACGGTCTTCCTTGCTTTTTCAGGAAGTTGGGGCAGGATTTTGCGCAGGGATTTAAGTATCCCATGACAAACTGCAGACGTCTTTCTGGCCTGAGTCTCGAAGGACAAAGCGTTGTCAAGCCAGAAGCCTAAACTCTTTATTTCCGGCTTGGGTGGTGGTATGGCACCCATACACGCTGGCCAAGCTAGACATTCGGGGATATCCTGCTTTCCTAAGAGCATCAGCTCAGTTTTTCCTCCGTTAAGTCTGAGCTGAGACGAATTCATCCAATTTACTATATATACTATGTATACTCAGAAATAATACACAGTTCTAAGGAATTTACAGGCATGTAGTATGGATGTTTCAGGTTTGTTTGAGGGGGTGTCGAATAATGCCTTCATGAACCGGTCCATTGCTTAAATCTATACCAGTGATTAAAAAAAATGAAAAGCCGGGAATAGCAATTAGAGAAGAGTGGTAAAATGGAGGACAACCCTCATGACCTGGTACGAGCTGCCGGCAGACATCAGACGTGCCCCCTCCCTGAACACCTTCAGGAAGACCCTCAAAACCTGGCTCTTCGGCTAACAGATCTACGGACGCCCCCCCCCCCTCAACGCCTTGAGACCCTCACGGGTTAGTATCGCGCTTACAATTCCCTGATTGATTGATTGATTGACTGACTCTCATGATTGTCCTATGACAATGAGAAAATATTGATATCATAGTTATCATGTATAGAGCACACAGCCTGTATTTGCTCTATTATCCAACCCAATGGTAACTCTTTGTCGCGCATGGGAGGATGTAAGATTGAGCTGGACTTGCAAGGATTTAAACCTCTTACCTGAGGGTCTGTGGGTAGGTGGCCACCGAACAATCATACTAGTTATGAAAATACAAGCTTTAGAAAAGTGAAAAGGCACAATTATCATCTCTGTAAAGTGAGTATCACTGCAAAATCACTTCAGCAGCTCTGTCAGTAGATGGAGGAAGCACAGCGGTCTATATTTAAAAACTGGGAAAATTGATGCCTTCGTTTACCGAAACTGAGCCTAACTCTGGATATCAATTTTCTGACTGAGCTCTATAGAGCTTTTTCTGTCCCAGTTTAAGCTATGAAAATTCAGGTTTTAATATAGTCTTCTGATATTCCCTGGTGATGTGGGCCAATGCAGATTTTGCTGCTTACCATTTTCTTCAAGAAGGTGCTTGCTAAGGTACTTCCAGTTCCTGCTACTATATCCTTATGTTCGTTGGAGTTTAGACCTTGGCTTGGCTCTTTGCCTCTCACACCCAGATGAGCAATGTGATAATGCAACAACTCTCTCTAGGTCAGTGGTCTTCAAACTTTTTGATGTCGAGACCCCCTTGTCAAACCTTTTTAGGCGTAAGGACCCCTTCTGCCAAAAGTTTCTAGAAACTGGTTCTCTTCATCAACATCTATCGACAACCATAAATGCCCCTGTTAAACCTGGCATCTTTTGGCATGTTTTCCCTGTTTTTTACCTTTCTAATCTCCTAGTTTTTACTCTGTTTTTGCTGGTTCAGTGTCTGCGCACTTTCTCACTGCTTTTCAGTGTTAAAGTGCAAGTGCTCCTATTGTAAATTGTATTATGGATTTGTGTTTCCATGATTGGCATGTTTGACTTACTAGTAAGTCCCTAGTAAAGTGCACTGAGGGTGCCTGGGCCTGTAAATCAAATGTTGCTGGTAGGCCTGCAGTACTGATTGTGTCACTGACCCATGCAGCCCTGAAAAGGGTGATCAGACCTGCCACTGCAGTGTCTGTGCGGTTTGTAACTGCCATGTCGACCTGGCAAGTGCACCCACTTGCCAGGCCCTAATCTTCACTTTTGTTTTTTTTAATGTAAGTCATCCCTAAGGTAGGTCCAAGGTACCCCTGTGGGCAGGGTGCCATGTATATTAAAGGTAGGACATGTACTGGTGTGTGTGACATGGCCTGGTAGTGAATTACAGTGTTTTTCATTTTTCACTATGGAAAGGCGATCTGTCCCATAGGATAGAATGGGATTTTACTTATAACATCTTATAAGCATATCTTCCCATTGGGACAAGATGGAGAAATGGGGTTTAGTATGCCTTGAGTCTAGGTGGAGCAGCTTAAAGCACAGGGACACCGGCAATCACAGGCGCCTCTTCCGATCATGGAACTACCACAGTTCCGAATAAGAGTCATTCTTTTGTCATCTACTGAATACGTGAGTCATGCATTTCACAATGGTGTGTACAACATATCAGGGTAAGTGACAATCTCATTTACCACTCCCTATTAAGGAGGTTTCCAGTGTTTCTCTGATAATTAATCCCTCATCCATTCCCTACTCGCAGTTTTAGAACATTTGGGCCTGAGTTAGAACTTGGTGGATGGGTTACTCGGTCACAACGGTCCCATCAACCAAAATGTAAATCCCATAGTCTATAATGGGATTTATATTTCGGCGGACAGGATATCCGTCACCATTATGATGGAGTAACCCGTCTGCCAAGATCGTAATCAGGCCCTATATGGCCATTGTATATGTTATGAAGATCCTTTAAATATTACTTCTGTCTTTAGTGAAGGACTAGTGTTATTTAACTCCATGATGCGTACTGGCAGCCGTGTGCAATTTGTTTTGTCTCAAACATTATTTTCTGAAATTATTCCATGGTGACCCCTGCATAATTTGCAGACTTCAACAAACAAAAAGTTTCTTCTAGTTCAAATGGATCAGACTTTCCTAAAGAAAGTGCCACACATGGAGGTGTAGAGTGGCAAGCCTTTTGTCAGGGTTCACTGGCCACCTTTCAGATGGTGATTGCCATATTCTAATGTTAAAGTGTTACTTATAAGGTTGAACTTATGCCCTGTAGTGTTGAGATGTGTTAAAAGGTAAAATAGTGTAATACTGCTGCACTATGCAGGCTCCTTTGACATTTCTTAATCCTTACTTTAGTCAGTGCTGCCACTTCATTATTAAATTTTCCAATGCCTTGTAATGGCTTTTGCCCTTGTGCTAGGAGGCAAGAAGAGATGAGTTGGGGTGAAGCACTATGCCATCCACTAGCTGCCAGCTACAGTGGTGTGGCTACCAGCCAAATAGCAAAGACAGAATCCTGTAGGAAGTCCCCTCATCAGCAAGTGGATAGCTGTCTGCAAGTGGATAGCTGTCTGCTACAGCAGAGTTACCATTACCCTAGCAGTGGTTCATAGGAGGAGCAGGGATCTCAGCAAACACATTTTCGAGATTTCTGCTCAGCAAGGCTCCCCTCTTGGTCCCATCAGGGGCCCAGGGATAAGAAACAAAGTGGCATGTTTACAAGGGGATGTCGCCACCAGAACGTCACTTTTAGTGACTTCCTGGTGGCAATATCCCCTTTTCCTTATTTACAAAGCTGAGTTAAGCCACTTAACGGGTCTTAACGCCGCCTTGTAAATAGGGCCCCTTTTCACACTTCACTTAGCATGAAAGGGGCGTGCAATGGGTGTTGCAGTGGGCGTTTCGCCGCAACTCCCATTGGTTTTTGGCGCTGCCTCATATTTACAAGGCTGGGGCAGCGCCAAAAACTAAGAACAGGTAAAACCTGGTCTTAGAATGGCGATACTAGGAGAAATTATTAATTTCTCCTCTTGTTTTACTCTTTCCACGTGTGCTGCATTCTGAAGCACACATGGAAAGAACACATCACCGTTCAAGATTGTTTATGTGGAGGAATGTGTCGCTTCCTGCGCATAAACGATCGCCCCTGCAGCACAGGCCCCCTTGCAACATGGCGCAAGGATGCCTGCGCTGGCGCTAGGCAGCTTTATTGGTGCCACTGCTAGGGGAAAAACAGGGGTGTGCCGTATTTTTGTAAATATGGCGCATCCCTGCATTTCAAAAATGTCAGAGCTTGGCGTTACCAATTTTGGCGTAACACCACGCTCCGACATTTTGTTGTAAATATCCCCCAAGATGTTGAAGAAAGAAGCCTCGTTCAGAGGTATGAACAGAGCAGCATACAATAATAGGAACTGTTGTAAAAAAGATTCATGTAAAAGGATGAGCAGGGCCAAGGGAAAACGGAGAGGAAATTGGAGGTGCTGCTCACATCTGTCATTTCTTAGTATTCAGTCGCATCTGTTATGACAGGAATGAATGTTTCAATCCCCCTGCCTCAGCCCCAGAAAGCCCTCCCTGTGCATTTGCTCTCAGAGATGATTTTAACAAGCAGCTTGGATGACTCTGCCTCTCTCTCCCTGCCTCTGTGTGCAGGATGCTTAAGGCCACTCACTCTTGCTAAATTGATTACAGCAATTAGCTAAGTTGTGTGTGTGTGTGTCTACCGTGGCACGTGAAGATCTGCGAAGCACTTTGCGGCATTTAACTTCATTAGTCAAATCCTCAGAATGTGTGTGACTACAGAGTGATGTACGACTAGAGCGCAGGCTCCTTGGGGACCAGCTTGCCATTAATCAAAATGAAATGAAAGAATAATAGTTTGGAGGGGAGCAATGCCAACGCAGTGCCAGCTTGAAGGCACTGATCGCTGCCAACGAGACAAACCGCCGAGGGCGCCTGCTCTGGCTCTGGGGGTGTAGGAGAGAGTTTGTGGGTGAGAATTTGGCAGGAGGAAATTACACTAGGGTGCAGGAAGGGGAGTCCCACGTGGCTGCTGGAACATGAGAGTCTTTTCTCCAAGTGCTTAATGTGTGCATGGGCGCCCTCTGCTGGGAAAACAAGAAATGCAACACAACCTTCTTCCCTGGCAAGGTCTATAGTTTATAGAAACTTCAAGCTGCAGCTTACTTACCATAGAATAATACCCAGGTGTCATACTGAATCTGGAACTTTTTGGTGAGCAGTACCCCTGTGCACCAGTAGGTGGCATAGTTTGGCTCAGCATAGCATTGTTTGCGTGACGTGCACAGTGCCTATATAGGCACCACCCTAGCACGCTGTCAGTTCTTTTCTTTCCATGCCAGTCAGTGCAGATCCAAAGAGAGCTACCCCTAGTAACTTTTGGACTGACTTTTTTTCAACCTTTTGTCAAAGACCTTTTGGGTTGAAGATGTCCCCCAGAAAGGCAGACTTTAAACCAAGTGCTGACTGTCACCGTCAGATGTCAGTGAAGGACCCATACTTGGTTAGCCTTTTGTGTCTGGAGCCCGATCACAACACCAAGATTTGCAAGGGTTGCAATGGTATGCTTCCTGAGGGAGCGATCCATCTTGCTCTTCACTGCCGAACATCGACCAACCCCGCAACCTTCCTGATCTCAGTCACGAGGAAGATCCCAAGATTGTTTGCAGAGCTGTACCCGGTGATCCTCGTCTCACTCCATGTCATCAGGGAAGTTGGGTAAGTCTCACAAAAAGAAGTAATGGAAGAGATCTTCGACTTCGTCGAGGAAGTATTCAGACGAGAAGTGGGGCTGTCGGCACTCGAGGCCTAGCTCTGCGTGATGCCAGGGCCTTCTCCTCACCTACCTGAGTTTCCAGGAGCCAGAGCGACCCCCCTGCAACTCAGAGAATTTTATGAGACCATACACTTCATCTTTGGGTGGCCCAAACCCTCTGGAGTGCCTGGAAGAGTCCCCTACTGGTTTTCTGTCCTCGGTGCCAGTCGGGCTCAAGATGCCTGCTCCATTGCTGACGCCCCATGTGCCACCTACACCCAGTGGTGGCTCTGCCCCCATCATCAAAGCCGGCTCCAGTGCCGACCAGAAGCTGACTCCCCAAGCCTGGATTGGGTGATTATTGGGAATGGTCTGCGGACCCTTGTGGATACCAGCCATTAGAAGATTCTGGGGACTCCTGGTATGAGGATCTGGCAGATGCCAGTGGACTAGACACCTCCCCAAACACTGGCCTGGTCTCTTCCTCTACTGAGGAGGGTGCCTCATTTGCAATGGTGGTGCGGAGGGGGGCTGAGGTCCTAGACCTTGCGCTACCCTCAGTGGCAATCAAGACATGCGTCTTAATGGAGATGCTTCAGCCAGGAGCTGCCCCCACTGAACCATTACTCCCATTTAATGAAGCCCTTAGTGACGCCAGGTTCAAGGCCTGCACAGGAGCTCCTGTGCATAGGACAATTGCCCGCAGCCATTGCCCTGCCCCGGACCACCCCAGTTTGTATCATCACCCAGCACCCAACCAAGGAGAGCTTGGTGGCCCGGCCTCCACCTCCAAAATCAATCCTGGTGCATTCCCTATCACTCCACTGGATAGGGAATCCAAAAGGGTGAATACCTTCCGGAAGAGTATGTTCTCTTCTTTCAGCATTGCACTGTGGTCAGTGAGCATTAGGTGCTTCTTGGGCCGATACTCCCATACGATCTGGGAGTCAGTTGCAGAAGCGCTGAACATGGTCTCAGAAGAGGCCCGAGACATACTCTCTCAAGCAATTGCTGATGTGAAGGATGCAGCCAAGTTAACCAAAAGATGCGGGTTGGACACAACAGACTCCCAAGGCAGAGCAATTTCATCATTGTTGGCCCTTGCAATACTGACTTTTTGGGGATGTCCAGGCCTTGCTCATGGACATGCCCTGTGATGGTTCCCGTCTGTTCAGAGAAAAAGCGGACTCAGCGCTAGAGCGCTTTAATGACAGCAGGGCTATATCCAGGTTCCTGGGCATTTCTTTGGCCCCTTGTCAAAGCCAGTCTGCCTTCCGCCCATTTTGTGGCCATGGAAGGGGCTTTGAACCACATCTCTACTCGTCCGGCCATCACAGCCAGCAAGTTTCACAATCTTTTTGTGGCAGAGGATGCGTTTCCACAGACCACATGGGACAGGTAGAGGTAGCCAGAAGTCAAACCCTCCCAGCTCCCTCCGGCAGCTACACCCTCCACACCCCATTGGTTTGCCCTCCAACCTCAGTGGGGGGCAAGATATGCCATTACCTGCAACACTGGAGGTCAATAACATATGACCGTTGGGCTTTTCAGCTCGTCCAAAGGGGCTACACTCTCTCCTTTGTTACCACCCCATCTCCTATAATGCCCACTTATGACGGACTGACGGAGGACCACCTCTCCTTGTTCCATCAGGCTGTGTTGGCTCTCTTGGCCAAGGAAGCTACAGAGAGGGTGCCGGCATCAGAAGTAGATCGGTGCTGCTATCCCAGATACTTTCTGGTGCCCAAGAAGTACAGAGGCCTTGTTCCTATTTAGACCTGTGCTTTCTCAACCTCTTCCTGAAAAAGCAGAAATTCAAGATGCCCAAGCTTGCACAAGCCCTGTCTGCCCTCGACCCAGGAGACTGGATGGAGGCACTGGACATGCAGGAAGCATATTTCCACATACCCGACCTGCTGCATACATTTCAGTTTGCGTACTCCGCTTTGGCCTCACCAGAACCCCTATGGTGTTCACCAAGGTGATGGCAGTGGTTACAGTACATTTACGGAGGTCAGGGGTTCCAGCCTTCCCCTACCTCAACGACCACATCAAACCTTCTGCACTAGGGTTCCCTATCAATGTGCTGATGTCACACCTGACTCCCTCCTAGATGCTCTCCTTCATCCGAGCAGTTCTTGACACAGTGCGGTTTCGTGCCTATCCATCTGAGCGGGGAGTCCAGGATATTCAGGCTATGATATGATCTTTCAGCTTCTATCTTGGATTTCAGTGAGATTTACCCTGAGTTTGTTGGGCCTCATGGCTTCCTGCATCTTGCTGGTAGCACATGACCAGTGACATGCAGGCTGTGTAGTAGGACCTGTAGTTCCAGTGGGCGCAGCATGAGGGGAATCTCTCCGACATGGTCCATATCTAGGAGGGAATAGAAAAAGACCTGCAGTGATGGCTGACAAACCTCGATTGATTAGTAGCAGACCCCTCTCCTTTCCACAACCAAAGCTGACTGTTGTTAAAGATGCGTGCTTCCTGGGCTGGGGTGGCCATCTGGGAGAGGTGGAGATCAGAGAACTCTGGCCTCTGGCGGAATCCACATAAATCTGAAAGCCTTTCTTCCTTCATCAGGGATAGCCTGGTACAGGTGTTTATGGACACCACCGTCATGTGGTATTGCAACAAATAGGGAGGTGTGGAGTCGTGGCCCCTCTGTTGAGAGGTATTGTGCAGCTGGAGATAGCTAGAACACCAGGGCATATCCCTAGTGGTTCAACACCTGGCAGGCTCTCTGAACACCAGAGCGGAGAATATTCATCAGTCAATGCCTAGCGTATCACGAATGGTGTCTGTCGGAGAGTAGGATCTGCTTCACATGGGTACCCCCACTTTTTGCTGGTGTTTCACTGTTTTTCGACCTTAGTCTGGCTGTGGCCCTGCTAATCAGGACCCCAGCCTAGCTGCTTCCTCTCTAAAATGGTTTCCATATACATTAGGTACATTTCTAATTGGATTCTGGAGTGCCTTATAAGCCCCTAGTATATGGTATACTATGTACCTAGGGCATAGGTACCTCAGAGGCCTACCAGGGGTTGAAGCATGTATCATGCCACCCCTGGGAAGCACTCCAAAATGACACCACAGGTCTGCTACTGCAGCCTGGGTAAGGTGGTGCTTGCACCCCTTACAGTGGTATAGGCTACCTATATCACTACCATTGCACACACATATAAAACCTATAAGTCACTCCTATGGCAGGCCTTAACAATCCTGAAGGCAGAGTGCTTGGTTTTTATGTGAGAGGGTGCCCCTGCATGAGCAGAGCCCCTCTGTAGCGTTCCGAGTATCTCCTCTGATGATGTTTGTGGTGCAGCCTGACCATATACTCTTAAGTGCATTATAACCTCGCGGTAAATGCTAACTTTGGACTGGCTGCACGGAAACATGTTGTGTTTGGTGTCAAACGCTTTGGAATACTACCCCCCCCACCAGTTCTGGCGGCGGGGGTAGCATTCCACCCTTCTAGAGGGAGAGACATGTTCACACTGGTCTAACCCTGTAGGACTTTCTATAGCCCTGGCATCACAAAATGGATGCCACTGCCACAGACACAGGTCTGGCCTCCTGCTGCTGACCGAAACTCCGGCAGGGGAGGCCTGGACAATAGGTTTCCTGACCCAGGGAGGTGTAACCACCTCCCCAGACAGGCAGATGTGTTTTGGGGCTGGGCGGGAGCACTCTCTGGTGCTTTGAAGTCCTGCACTGGGGGCACTCTTGGTGTCCCTGTGCATAGTCCCGTTCAAACCGGTTGCAGGGGCTACCTGCCCCTGCTCTGGCATGAAACTGGACAAAGGAAATGGGTGTAACCACCCCTCTTTCCAAACCCTCTCATAGGTGGGTCCCTAGAGTATGTCCAACCCCCAAACTTTGTATAAGTATGGGAACCCAGTCCTTGCGACTTTAGATTACCCTGGACGAAACTCTGCAACATAAATCCTGGACCTTCAATGTTCTATTTCAACTAGAGTGACTCCCCTGCTTGGCAGGCACCAAAGAAGCAACTGTCTGATCTGCAATTCTGAAGCTCCCGCCAGACGCCGAAGTCTTTGCATCCCCAGAGGTGGATTTCCAGACTTCCCCGAGGCTACCCTGAGTCCACAGCAAAGCTGAGGCCCATGGCTATCGTGGGTGATGTGGAACCGTGACCCCTGGACACCGTGAACTTTTGCAGCACCATCATCTTCCTGGTCTTCCTCGAAGTTGTGCTTTGGGCTTGGAGTAGCCCCAGCCTTGAGCATCTCCTGCACTGAAGATTTCAGGCCTCCACTCCACGAGTGACCCGTGGGCCAGTTTCCAGTGCGACCGCTTGAGCCTTCGTGATCGCTAGCCCGTTGGCTAGAAGGTCCCCACGAAGGCAACTCCTCTTCTGATTGGGCTTTCCTGGTTGCTCCAGACGTGTCCCGACTTACCCTTGCTGGGTGAGTCCCCAAGACCTTGCTGGTCTGCACCGCCGTCCTTTCTCTGATTCCAAGTGACTTGCCGTTGCCAAAGCTTGTTGGGTCCAATCTGGTCGCTGACACCGCAGCACTCGACATATTTCGTGGGACAGCTCGAATCCATCTCCTGGTCATCATCGGTGCCTCCTGGACCTCGTGGCTGAAGAGTCAAGACACACATCAACTCACCTGAAGCACCCTACATCTGTGGGCATTGGTCAATCATGTCCTTGGTCACTGGTAAGTGACCCAGACTCTGTCCCCTCTGCTTTCAGGTTCCTTCCATCCTAGATCCAGGCTTGGATCGCCTCGGACACTTCTCCTCTTCACGGCAGTAGCACTTCTTCGCCAGCTTCCATTGAAATCGACGATGCAACACGACACCAAAAGACACCTATGCACCCAGCTTCCGTGGGTGAGGTAACACGAGTACTCCGGTGCTCCCGTGGGTGCCAGCCCTAGAACTTCCTAAGTCCAAAAGGGTTTGGTCCTGACTCATTTCTAAGTGTCTCTAATCTTTACATTTCTAACCGCGACATTGCCAATAGAAGCTAACGGGAACCCGCGGCTGTGCTCATACACTGCACACGGCCCCCGTGGGTCCCCTGTGTCACTACCTTGGGTGGTTCCTTGGGGTCCCAGCGATTCTACAGGCTCTAGGCCTTGTGTCTAGTTCAGTCGTGGTTCTTATACCACTTTAATGGTATATGGTTTGGTACGCCCCTAGGGCCCAAACGTGTATTTCTGCTATTACTGTTGATTGCTAACTTGTAACTTAAGTACTTCGAACTCCAGTCTCATAAAGAGACTAGAGGGGTGTGTTTGATCTTAAATACATATATTTTAAATATATACCTGGTGCGGTTGTCCTTTCATTTGGTCATTCAAGAGATTATAGACTGGTAAAACAAGCTGCTTTACATTCCTTCAAGACTTAGCCTGAAGACTGCTCTCCATAACTACCACTAGGATAGCTTTCAACAAAGGTTGTCTTTAACCTATTCACCATAAGGGGTTGTTTGGACTGATACAGGGTGCCCACTATAACTAATGGACAGCAGATATCAGGCCAGCTTCTCACAGTGTCTCCATCCATAGGTGGCGCAAGGTCTCTTCTAAGAGTTGGGAGATCCTTGGTTAGATCTATTCGCCTCTGCTGAGAATAATGCCAGCAGGTTTGAGCCCTGGAGTTTTAAAGGCAACTCTCACTCTTAGATGCTTTTTGTCTTGAGTGGAGCTCCGGCTTCCTGTATGCCTTTCTGCCAATACCACTCCTGCCCAGAATTCTCAAGAAGATCAGCAACAACTAGGATCAAGTAATTCTTGTGGTACTGTATTTGGCATGGAGAGTCTGGTATCCCAAGTTGTTGAGCATGCGTATTCGTCCTCGATTAGGCTGCCTCTCAGGGAGGAACATCTGTCACAGCAGCAGGGCAGGGTTCTGCATCTGAACCTGAAAACACTTGTTGACAGCTTTCGACCTTCCATTCAAAGTATGCAGGTTTATCTTGGCAGTATGGAATCCCTCCAACAAGATGGTATACTCCTGCCGTTGGAGCAAGTTTGTGGCATGGTGTACAGATAAACATGTTGACCCCTCTATCCACACCCCTTTTCCAGGTTCTTTTGTTCATTCTTACCTTAGCCCAACAGGGCTCTGCTTTGGGCACATTGAAAGGTTATCTTTCTGCCATTTTGTAATTTTGCGGTTGCCAGATCAGCCATCCCTTTTCAAATCCCCTATTGTACATAGGTTCCTGAAAGGGCTCCTTTCATTATGCCCCAATGGGACCTCAACCTGGTTCTCACATTTCTGATGTGCGCTCCCTTTGAACCACTTCACAACTGTCCACTCAGGCTTCTCACCATCAAAACAGTCTTCCTAGTGGCGATAACATCTGCCCAGAGGTCAGTGATTTACACGCACTGTCAGCAAATCCTCCATACCCTACCTTCTACTCCAAAAAAATGGTCCTTCGATGTCAAGCATCCTCCTTACCGAGAGAAGTAACTCCCTTCCATGTAGGCCAGTCCATCACTCTACCTTCTTTTTACGTTTCCCCTCACCCCTCTAAAGAAGAAGAGAGACTCCACCGACTGGACCCAAAAAGAGCATTGTTGTTCTACCTTGATCGTACTTTTTCGTCCAGGTGAAAGAAAAACTCTTCGTGGGGTATGTCAGGGACAATAAAAGAAAGGCAGTTCAGAAGAGGACCATCTGGCGATGGATAGAATTCTGCATCAAATCTGCACCACAATATCCGAAAAGGAACCCCCTGATGGTTTGCACACTCACTGTACCAGAGCCAAGGCAGCAATTACTGCGTTAATCCACGGAGCTCCTGTTCTGGATATCTGTCAGATAGCAATGTGGGCTTTTTTGCACACGTTTACGGTACACTACTGACTGGACAGTGAGGTGCAGTGTGATGGTAACTTTGCTCGTTCGGTCCCATAAGACGTTTTAGTCTAATTCGCATCACAGCCCAAACTCCAGGGAGGTATTGATTAGGTATCTATTCTTAGGTAAAGAATCTGCAGCTAGAAGTCTCTATCAGGTGAACAAGTTACTCACCTTCTGTAACTCCTTATCTGGTAAAGACTTCATTTCGTCACATATTCCTTACTGGCACTCCCTTCCTCCACGCTCTGTGAATGGATTATGGTATAAGGGAATTACCATTTTAAGGGCTCTAGCTTTGCACACCAGTGGTCAGTGTTCCTCCTGGCTCTGCACTTCTGCTGTACATAGTAGCAAAAAGAAACTGACGTTAGTGCGCTGGAGTGGCACTTATATAGGCAATGCGCCTGTCTCTTCAGGTGTGGACAACTTCGATGATACCGCATGAAACCGAACGATGCCACCAACTGGCTTGAAGGGGTACTGGTCACCAAAAACGTCTGGATCCAGTTTAATGCCCTGGGAATATTCTAAGATAAGAAACATGTGACTAGATAGAGTCTCTACCAGATAAGGCGCTACCAAAGGTAAGTAACTTGTTCAATCATGCTTTTCCGTATAAATTAAGGATAACAGGTCGCTAGCTTAGTGCAAATAGCGCTGTCAAATAGCACACGTGTTATTTGCACACATCAGAATGGGGAATGACATTCGCAGTAAGCATACTATCTTGAATTCTGAACTGTGTAAAGCATAATGGGGCTCACATTTTGAGACTGGTATATACTAAACTCGTACAGTCAGTATTTACTGGGTGCATAGTTTGCACCCTTGAGGTCACAGAATTTGCTGGCAGTAGATACTATGGTATTTCAGTAGGAGCGCTAATGGGAAGGCAATGTGGCATAGCTTGTTCTTACCTTCTTTCAATGTCCATTATCTGTGTGCAAATATATCTGTATAAACACTAGGGGCCCAACTCCCAAACTACATTTTTAGTAAGTAAAGAAGTACTATACTAGTACCACTCACGTATTACAAAATGTAATTTGCAATACTACGACCGGGGACCTCCGCTTCTGCCTCTCCTGTCTTTTCTGTGCAGAGATCTCTACCACAGAAGCTAAGATCTCCTCAGAAGTAGATATAGAAATTAGTAGTATATGTGTGAGGGACCAGGGGGAGTGGTGGGAAAATGGGGACTAATTACTATTAGAAGGAAGGGGTTTCGAAAAATTTAACTAACACCCTCAAGGAACAAATGATAATTGAACTAAATTAGTATGCCATTTAAAATATTTAGCATGAATATATATTACCTACTGGCGGTCGCCAGTAGGTAGTTATAGTTAGGACCTAGTTTCCATAGGAAAAGCATTTTTTGACTTTCCTATAACTTTGGTGTTGTATGACCAATCTTCATGAAATTGTCAAAAAAATTGTCAATGCAGGTTCTGTGTATTATGGAATGTTTGGGGGTGATCCGTGCAGTGAGGACCAAGAAATAGGGTCACAAAATAAGGGTGCGCTTGTAATGTAAATTCCCATAGGAACACGTTGTTGAACCTACAGCCCGAACCGCTGGAAGGATTTACATCAAATTTGCCAGAAAGGTAGATGTTGTTACGCAGATTGTGCTTTTTGTTATTTGGTGCAAATCCATTCAGTAGTTTTTGTGAAATGAAATCTGAACAATATAGTAATATCTCTGGCCGTGTTAATTTTGTGGCAATTTCACGGTGATCGCGGTTAATTTGTGAAGATTTAACTATAAATCGCAAATGAGCGCACCACGGGAAAGCTCTGATTGGCTAGACGCAACCTGAACAGAAAGTTGCAGTCGAGATTTTATCGATCAGGAAGGGTTCCCAGGGCTGAAAATTTATGTCAGATCTGAGTCTGGGTGGAGATACTTAGACCTCATGTTTGACAAATGGGGGTATTAGTGACACAAGTTGTGAATCCAAAATTGATTGTTTTAATCTCGCACAATCGCCAAAGCGGCCCGCTGTGTACCATCACAGGGACGTAGCAAATATCTCAGCGACACTGCAAATATTGGTGGGAATATAAAACAAAAAAAGTATTTATATATTTGTACACGCTCACCAGTTACTGTCATATGTACACATTCACAAACTCACTCAGACACTTATACATTCACATGCCCACTTGCTTACTTATACATCCAGTCACATACCCAGTCAGATACTCATGCACCCACTCACATACCCATTCAGGTACTCATGCACCCACTTACAGACTCACTCAGAGAGTAATGCACCCATGCACAGACCCACTCAGGGACTCATGCCCCCACTTACGGACCTCCACACACACTTATAGATGTACTCACCGACCCACTGAGACACTCACAATCTTACTGACAGACCCACTAAGACACTCATACACTCACTCATAGATCCACTCAAACACTCATACACCCACTCATGTGCCCATAGAGTCACTAGAGACCCTCTTAGAGACTCATGCACTTAGTCACTCACTAATATACTCAAACTCACACCCACTCACACAGATATAACCACAACCACTCACTCACCCACTCAAAGACTCACACATCCACTCATAGACCCACCCAGACACACACCCCTTTAGTCAGACACTCGTGCACTCACTCACAGACCACCTCAGGGACTCACACACCCACTCACAGATAAATACAGGCACTCCTACACCCACTTACACAGCCATGTGGTCACCCATACAGTCACCCACCCACAGACCCATACAACCACTCACACACCCAAAAACCCATTCACACAGCCACTCAGAGACTGATACAGCCACTCAAAACACACACTCACCTACCTATACAACCAATTCACTGAAAAAACAAAGGTTACAGGGATGTTATAGTTAGGAAATAGAATTAAAAAAACCTTAGAAATTCACTGAAAAAACCAAAGGTTACAGAGATGTTATAGTTAGGCCAGGGTTTCACTTGTATAAAACCAGAGAAATTCAGCAGTTATAGTTAGCTGAGCTAACTATAGCACGCACCCTCACGACATCATCCAGTGTTTTTAAAAAGTTTGTGAGTGTTAAATATATATATCAAGGTGTATTGGGAATCAGTAGGTGTACGAGTGCCTGTATGGATGATTCAGGTGGTGCGGGACTGACTGTATATGTGAGTGATTAGGTGTCTCAGTGTATGGGTGAGTGACTGGTTATGTGAATGTTTGAATCAGTCTGTCAGTTGATGTCTAGGTGGCTGTATGGGTGTGTAAGTGGGTGGCTGTATGGGTAATTGATTGGTTGTCTGAGTACCTGTATTGGTGTCTGAGTATCTGTTTGGGTGGGTGAGGGGGTATGTGACTGCCTGTATGGATGAGTGAATGGGTGAGTTAGTGGCTGTATGGGTTAATGAGTGAGTGAGGGGCTGTATGGGCGAGTGAGTGTGTGTATGGCTGTGTGGATGAGTGAGTAGATGTGCCAGTGGTATAAGGGTGAGTAACTGGGTATGTGAAAGGCAGTATAGGTGAATGAAGGGGTTTATGAGTGACTGTATGGGCGAATGAGTGAATGTGAGAGTGGCTGTATGGGTAAATGTTATGCTTGTGTCAGTGTTAGTATCTGTATGAGTAAGTAAGTAGGTGTGTGTAACTGTATGGGTGAGTAGTGGCTGTGTGATTGTATGGGTGAATGAGTAGGTGTGTGAGGAGCTCTATGGGTGACTGACGCAGTGTGTGAGTGGCTGTAGGGGTGTATGAGTGAATATGCAAGTGTCTGTATTAGTGAGTGAGTGGGTGTATGAGTGACTATATGAGTGAGTGAGTGGTTGTGTGTGTAGATCTATGAATCTGTGAGTGGGTGTGTAAGTACTGGTATGGGTCTGTGAATGGGTTTGTGAATGGTTGTGTGGGAGTGGGGTATGAAATGTTCTAAGGGGGTGTGAGTTGAGCGTTAGTGATTTTGTGGATGATGTCATCAGTGATGTCATTTGAGATGTCATCAGTGATGTCACTGACCATGTCATGACAGGTGTAATATGTGATGTCACAATCAGTGCATTGCAGGGGTAGAATTATAGTTAGCTCAGCTGTTATAGTTAGGATCTCATTTCCATAGGAAAAGCATTTTTTGTTTTGCTAATAACTTTGACAGATTTTGACGCCTCATTACAAAGTCAGCTGGTGTCTGGAAAGTTAGAGATGGATTCATCAAGGGGGGGGCGGAGAAAAGGAGAAGGTCACAAAATGCATTTTCTACTTGCAATTTCCCAGAAGGAATTTGAACATGACTACTGCCCAAACCAATGAATGGAGTTGCACCAAATTTGGCAGAAAGCTAGCTCCAGGTCCAGAAAGAGCCTTTTTTGCAATTCGGTGTAAATCCGTTCAATAGTTTTGGAGTTAGTAAGGAAAAAATATTTATATATATCTAGGGACATGAATCCTCTGTGGATCCGAAAGATATTTTGGTGAGATCTAATTGGCTACCAACACTTCAACAAGAAAGTCCTGGGAGCCATCTTGGGATTCAGACTCATCCGAGTCCCAAGAAAAAAATATAATAAAAACATAAGGGCGCAAGGTATGAATACCCTGACCCCCAAGGCCTGGTGGACCCCAAAATCAAAAACAAAAAAACATCCTGCAAATTTGCAGGGGATCCGCCAGACACTAAGTCCGATCCAAGCGGGTGGGAGCATGGAAAATGCACCACGCCCGCTGGGAACAAACATTTTATCTGTTTCCCAGCCCGAAACAGATGCAAAAACTGCTCCCTCCCACAGAGAGCAGCATTTGTAGCTGCTCCCGGTGGGCTGGAGCAATGCCGGCTCCCGCTGGAGGCGGGAAGCCACCTGGGGCTGTTGGGTCATTGGACGACCCTCAAAAATGGTAAAGTGGGTGCCCTGGGTGGGCTCCGGGGCACCCACCCTTTCTTGGCCGGGACCCATGGAATGGGGTTCCCGAGGCTGAATCAGCCTGGCAAAGGCAGCCGCGCCGCCCCCCCTACTCCTTCATTACTTCACCCCAGGACCCGGGGGGGGGGGGGTGTGGTCCCCAGGGATGAAATCGGCACTGGGAGGATGCTGAGTGCCCCCCTCTTACTTCATAATATGGCTTTCCCCGGATATAGGTGTCCTTGGGGCCAAACCTGTGCCCTTGTCATGCACTGCTAATTACCCAACACATTACAT
Organism: Triturus cristatus; assembly: GCF_964204655.1. Lineage (NCBI taxonomy): Eukaryota > Metazoa > Chordata > Amphibia > Caudata > Salamandridae > Triturus > Triturus cristatus. The sequence goes on from NC_140591.1 coordinate 1,533,826,433, forward strand.
CACTCATGATATCTTCTGTGACATCATTGATAATATCAGCAGAACATTTGCTGTAAAATTATTGATGGGAAAACTGTGCATGGCTGGGGTGCGAGGTATAGTTACCTTAGGACATGAGTTAGAGTTACTTGAGATAACTCTAACTCTAACTGTTGAACTTTTAGGGTTTTGTGTGTGTAGGTGTCCCTTCCTGCACAAAAACAATCACCCCTACAACACCGACACCTTTGCACCATGGCCCAAGCGTGCCTGTGTTGGCACATGGCAGCCCATTGTGCGCCAAGGCAGGGAAAAAGGAGAGGAATGTGCCGTATCTAACAGCACATTTCTGCCCTTTTCTTTCGACATAGGGCGGTGCGGCAAGAAGGCTTGATGTGCTGCCGTGCATCAAAATGTTGCAAATGAGGCCGCTAGATTCTTGGTGACCTATTTACACGGATGGGCTGCTTGCACTTACTGTAACCAGGGACACTCCAGGGTTATGGCGCACCGTATACGTTCCAATTCCATTCATTCATTCATGGATATCCGTGCACTGTAAGCTGTAGGCAAGGTCATACCAATGACGTTTTTTGTAACCCAAGATGTTTCACAAAGAGAATGGAGCATATGGCATGAACTGGAGGTACAAGTTCCCCACGACGCTCAAATTAAGAAACCTGGAAACAGGATGACCCTGGGGATGAGGCCCACAACCTGTAGTGAGATGGTGAGTCTGGGACTGACCATCCTACAGGATACAGTGGAAACTCATGTGAAGAGAGATGCTGGAAGGGGTGGATGGGTCGAGAAGTCCTCAACCATTTAGCCTTGACAGGCGTTAAAAGGAAGTAGTGCACTATTTTCATACAAGCACATCCATAAGTTACACCTCTAGGTGAACAATATGGGAATCGTGCCAAATCATAAAGTATTTACATATTTGTGCTTCATTATACATAATTTGACCCAATGCTCTAAAACATTTCCTTGATTGAAGAACTTGCCTCAGCTGACCAGACCATTCTATAGATGGTTGGGCATGCTCTCCCCGCAGGCTGTTTCAGTGCACCCTAGCAGTGCAAGTTATTCAGGGCTGTTTTAAGTTCTTAATTCATCCATATAGGGAGTGATGCTTACAACAACAGCTAATTACAGGTCGAGGTCTGGCTATACATTTAGGCCCTCATTTATGGGCATTTGGCGTAGGGCAGTGCAGCAAGTTAGCTTGGCGTGCTGGCCTACGCCAATGCGAAAGGGCAGGAATGCACTGGGTTTATGCAATACAGTGCATTCCTGCCTTGTCCCCTATGCTGGTTCGCTATTGCATGAACCCTTACACCATGGTGCAAGGGCGCCTGTGTTGTCAACTGGATTGTTTTTGTGCAGGACGGGCACCTTCCTGCACAGAAACAATCCTAAGAGCCGTTTTCCTCTTTCTTTTTGTGTGCATGGAAAGAGGGATAAACTAGGAACAATAAAATGAATTCTCCTCGTTACGCCTCACCTCGGGAGGCGTAAGGTTTTGGTGTTTCCCCAGGTTTATGTGCTCTGGTAAATCTGGGGAAGTGTCAAAATCCATAGGTGTTGCATGCAAAAACCCACCGCAACACCCGTGGAACACCTCCCGAGTGCAGAGTAAGGCAACCCAGTGAATTGTGGTACCTTGCCTTACTCCATACCTATGAGGCCATTAAAAGCCACGCAAAGTGGCTTTGCGTGGCCTCATAGATAGGAGTTTGTAATTTGCGCTGCCGGATCGTCACAAAAAGTGATGCTGCGGCGGCGCAAGGGACTCATAAATATACCCCTTAAGATGGAAACTCAATGACTGCCGCCCTCCTGTAGTTGACAACACACCAGTTCACTGCTGTGATCAGTTACTCGACACACAGCATCACCACGATGGAAGGCAGGTCCCTAATGTTTATATGGACCAGGCTGCAGTGAAGAGACTATACGAGGCAGGCACATATCCCTCAATTCTCCCAGAGCAGTGAGTATTCTGATGAAAAAATCTGCATATGCTCACTTATTTTTAATTAAGGATTGCATTCTGAATCATTCTTCCAGAGCATCTTGCCACTGGCTTGACATTTGTCACACACTCCAGAGGGACGATTGTCATTGTAACACGATTTTTAAAAAAATACCACAATCTGCTAAGACAAGAACGTGAAACGCAGAGAAGTGGTGGGGAGACATACTGCAATCCAAGCCGCAAGCCAAGGGCTTTACCCCGCCCACTGCACATCTGCTCCACCATCTGGCCCCGTTCCCTGATTTAACAATAACATGATTTACCAAGATTTCACTTTGAATTTTCCTGGGCCCCTGCCATCAGACAGTGCCAATCTGTAAATGAGTGTATAAAATGTAAGCATAGAATTAAACTGCTGGCTGCTTCTCAAGAGTTTCAGAACAATGAATTTGCCTCACATGTATGACTGGTTCAGCTGTGCTTGTGCTGCATGGTAAGGGTCCTAAGGTGGTTGAGCAGGTGTTGGGTGAGTATGCAGGGGCTGTGCAGCTGGGAGCTCCAATCCTTGTGCCCAGGTAGGTAATGAAAACAAGGGAAACCCCAGTAACACTAGGAACCTGGGGTGTTAACCCCTTCCACGTGGTCCCCCACAGCGTGGGGGGGTGGGGGCGGTGGCGGTGGTGCTGTGCTCGTGACGAGCCCAGCTCGTCATGAGGCACAGTGGAGCTGTGCTCTTGACGAGCTGAGCTCGTCACGACCCCGCCCACTGATTGATTCTCCCGCACAGGCGGGCCACGACCGTTATGACGAGCCCAGCTCGTCATGAGCACAGCTCCACTGTGCCTCATGACGAGCTGGGCTCGTCATGAGCACTGAAGCAGTTAAGATATTTATAAACACAATGGTCCCTAATTTATGAGGTGATGAAAGTAGTGCATGTCCGTGAAGAAGAGACTCACAGGTGAGATTGGACAAGGCGGGTGAATAACTGGGGAAAAATACGAATCCCACAGGTAACCCAGTGATGGAGTCTTCCTGCCGAGGAGCTTGGGAATTGAAGTCCTGGTGGACTGCGCGTGCACCCACTGGCGCCAATGGGCCAATTGACATTTTTGTATTCGACTAAAATGAGCAGTGTTCTCGTTTACATGATACACATGTTGATCACATTATTCACTAGTGTGTATCGCACCAAAAAGAGCACAGACCACGTTTTTGGCACTGGCACCCGTTGTATATCTATGTCCATATTTTCCATTCCATGAAGAGGGTTGTTCATTTCTTTTATCGTCTCATTTATTAGGGGCCATTGTATTTACAAATACTACTTTTGCAGAGGAAATCTGATGTCAACTCCAGATCTGATTTCAATAGACATAATTAATCCAAACAGCTGAAAAACAGCTTAGAAGTGAACAGGGTTGGACTGGCTTACAGGGCAGTCTGGCAGTGACAGAAGCACCAGTCTGACAGGTTAGATTGTGAGATGGATTTGTGGCTGTGTGTGGGCTGGGTTTATGCCATATAACATCTCAGTGTGTTAATGTGTCTGAGGCCCGGCACTGCTTGTACCCTGACAATTTCAATGTTCTAATCCAGAGTAAGACGACGCAGTCGCTTAAAGCTTGATGGGGAAGAGCGAGCTGAAGACGTGGGACCAGTAGAGTGTAAAGGAGAGGAAAGATTACGAAAATGAGGAAGTGCTCTATTGATGCTATTATATCATCGAAGGCAAGATTGGTGGGTCAAGAGCATTTTGTGAGTAGAAGAGCAGGGATAAATGATGTCATAGAACATGTCATGATTGATGTAATATGTGATGTCATAACCAGTGCATGGCAGGGGCGCAAGCAGTGCTTAATTTTGAGCCGGTGGGTTCTGGTGCTCGACATCAGCAACGTCACTTAATTGTCCACACCGGCAGGCGGCACTTATGACAGTCTGACACTTGGTGGTGCTGTCTGTCTAATTTAGAGATGAACACAACAACAGTTGTTAATTAATTCAATATACAGTGAAAATTACTAATATCTGCCACCCAAACTATCTCTGCATACGATAACTACTAAAGTTCTCTGTTTTTATAGTTCAAACGTAAATTCAAACTTTGGTTTTTCAGTGAATTTCTAGATTTATTTTTAACATAAAGTAATATTTTATTACCATATGTAAAGCCAAACCCACCCCAGCAGGGGGTTGGCAACTGACTACCCACCTGAAGACAGCCAACCCCACACTGTGCCCGGTCTTTGCTCGTGCGTGGAGTTAGCTTCAGGGCCACTTGGCCCCCCAACCATCAAAGGCCCTGGAGACAACATCCCCCAGGGAAGAGGAGTGGGAGCCATGTGCCCCCTTCCCAAAGCCTCTTTAGACCCTGGGGACCTCTTCCCCAGGGCCTTATTTATTCTAAAGGGGATGGGGTCTGTGTGGCCTCTCCTCAAGCCTCATTAGGCCCTGGGGACCCAATCCTCTAGGGCTGTATTTTTCTTAAAGGTGATGGGGGTAACTTGGCCCCCGGAACTGCTTTCGGCCCAGGGGACCGCATCCCCTGCTGCCCAATCAGTTTAATAAGGGGAGGGGGATGCGTATTCTTCTCCCGAGCCGTTTTTGGCTTTGGGGAATCCATTCCCCAGGGCCCAATGTGTTAATTAGGCGAAGGGGGGGGGGGGGGTGAGTGGCCTCCCTCCCTTAGCCTACTATGGCCCTGGGGACCACATCTCCTGGGAACTTCCTTTTGGGGGCCGCGGGTTAAGCCCCAGGGACCCTTCCCCAGTCGGCTCTCCTCATGCTGTTAAAGCCTGCATTGCTCCTGCCCAGTGGGAGCAATCTGCTGTTTGGTTTCCCTGCCCGAACATTTTTAAAGCTATAGGCTTCAGGAGCAAACTTTGTGTTTGCTCCCATCTGGCAGAAGTTTTAAAAATGCTCCTGCCAGGTGACAGGAAACAAAAGTTTCTCTGCCAGCAGGCAGAGAAACTGCTGTGTCCTGAGGGTGGGCTACCCGGGACTCAGCTAGTGAGCTTATCTCATTTGATGGAGTCCCGGAGGCCAATAAAGGCTCAGGGTGGGAGACAATGCGACCCGCCTCCCTATTTCAAAAAGTGACTGCCCTTAGGAATGGGGTCCCCAAGGCCTTTTAAAGGCTCAGTGAGGGAGGGTCACAAAACTCCTCCCCTCACAAATACTTTGGGCTGGGGTCCTTGGGGCCGAATACGGCTCTGGGGGACATGCACCGACTCCCCATATTAATCCCTGGGGCTGAATACGGGTTGAGGAGGGGGGCCGCGCACTCCCCTCCCCTTAATCAAACAATGTGTGTCTGTGCCGCCATTTCTTTAGGGACAAAATCACTAGAGGATGACTCTTGTAAAACAACTATTTCATGCCATTGACTTATTTACCTTCAAATGAATCACATCAAAAAGAGTTTGGCCGGTGGACCTACTTGTCCCATCCACAAATCCATTAGTGTTACACCAACTTACAACCCAGAAGCACACCTCCAAAGTAAATAAAGGCTGGAGCACTTACATAGTGAATGACTTTAATCTGAAGGGAGGCAGCATCCAGATCGTAGAGTTCACCTTAAGAGAGATCGAGAGCATGGTCAAAAACACAAGACATGTCAAAGGTTCCAGAAAGTTGAAGCAAAGAGGCCGCATGTACCGACTGCTTATAGAGGATCCTATAACGGAAAACAATTGGGTGCACAGGGCAATCAAGCTGCATTTTTTTCACCACTATTTCCAAATATAGCGCTATTCACATTGATAGAGGGGACACAATAATACACAACAGTGTAGTTGCAATGCCTGCCTGCTGTTTCAGGGGTGCGGGGGAGTTTCTTGTTGGAATTGGAGTAAGCTGCAAATTAGAGGGTGTCTTTCTACCTGGTGGGAGGAGAGAAATTAGACCAACCAGGGGGCACCTTGCCGAGGAAGAAAGAAGAAAAGGGTTGTGTCTAGGACTGTGGATAATTTTCCGGGGGTGTGCATATCTTGTGTAGATCCTAATTAGTGGACTTCCAGAGCATGCATAAATTCCTATTTTGCCACACTGACAATTACCTTGTTATTTTCTCTCATAGGAGACTTGTTTGAGCAGAAAATGTCTCAAAGGAGCTTTGAGACTGGACGTGTACCATGGCCCAATGTGCAGGGCACAAGTTAAAAAGTTACCTTAGGGCACGAGATATAGTTTCTTGAGATAACTCAAACTGGTGAATTTCTATGGTTTTGTGTGTGTAAATTCTGAACCTAACTATAATGTACCTATAACCTTTGGTTTTTTCAATGCCAAGATTTTGAGGTCAGTAATATCGACCCACACTTTACAAACTCCACAGTTCACGGTGAGCAAGCATGGGGAAGTATAAATGTACTCTCCACAACGCCACTCCTGCTTACCTTGCAATGTCACACCTACTCTACCAAAATCTTTCAGAATTGGGCCGAATACGTTTTTCTGCAACTGCATTTATAAGTAAAAGGACATTTTCTTACAAGGACTCGTATCAATTATGAATATTTCACTTCTACCCCCTGGTCTCCTATTATCTCTCTCTCTTTGTGAAGCAAAAATAAATCTACCAGACAAAGCATACAAGGCAGGTGAGCTGCTTAATATAAAGCCGTAATTCATCACTGTGCACGTGCGATGGTTTTACTAAACGTTTACTGTTGTTGTCTACACTACAAGAGTCTCCTACTCTGGCCCAACATTCTTGTCTGACACCTACTTGTTTAAATATAAACCCTTCTCTGGCACCACAGTGCAAGGGACTTTCACCGGCAGCTATGGGAACGCACCCCACAGCAGATGGGTCTTTCCCCTGGAGTCTGTAGTATTTAGTCGCCCATTGCTGAGGGTTCTGGATTACACTAGGAGGGAACAAAACTACCACAGGGAGGAGGAGACTTAAAGTAACCCAGAGACAACTCAGCCACCCGCCTGTGAAGTGGTGCCTTGATGTGCAAGTAGCACATGATAATTCAGCAATAATAGGCAATATTATGGCTCATCCTGCAGGGTGGAAAGAATGGGACAAATTGAAGGAAGCAAGCAGACGAAGTAGAAGGGGAGGAAGGCAGGGTGGGGAGATGGATAGAAGGAAGCAAGAAGGAAGAAACCAAAGAATAAGAGGCAAGGAAGGAAGAAAGAAATAAAGGGAAGGAGCAAGGGAGAAAGCAAAGTGGGGAAGAAAGGAAGAAAACAACATGCATGGAAAGAAGGAAATAAAATGGAAGGGAGTAAAGAAGCATGAAAGAAATCAGGAAGGAACAAATGAAGAAGCAGAGAAAGCAAGGAAGAATAAATTCAAAGTAGAAAGCAAAGAAGGAAGTAAAAATGACTAAGGAAAGGGAGCAAGGAAGAAAAGAGTCGGGGAAGAAAGTATGGAAGGAAGAAATGAAGAAGGAAACTAACCAAAGAAGGCAGAAAGTAAAGAAATTAACAAACTGAAAATAATAGAAGGAGAAAGAAAAAATTCACTAAATCAGATAAATAAAAAAAATGGTAGGAAGGAGAGAAGAGAGTCAGTGGCCTGTGGGAGGGAGAAGAAGATCTTGGTACCACAGAGTTGAAGAATCTTGCGATCCAGATCATCATAGTTTTCGCCTGAAGTCTTCTCCGGTTTGGGCAGAGAGCTCAGGGAGGAGCTGGTGGAGAGGCTGACCTGAGGCCAGGACTGGAACTTCTGAAAAGACAGCACTCGCTTGCAGGCAACAATGATCTGAAAAGACACAGAGGAGCAGGTCAGATGAAGGTCCACGCAGGAGTCTTGTACCCACTGAGTTGGGTAACAATAACAAAGCGTTGTATAGCACCAAGAATCCCCAGGGCGAGCGTGTAAATGAACCCCATGCGGAAGAACCGAAAGATGAGAGGGATAAGAGGGACCAGGAAAGAGAGGCAAGAGAAGGAAAGATAGTCGTGAAGCAAAGGAGGCAGGCAGCGGAGTTGAAAACTGACTAAAGTGGGGCTATGGAAGAAATAGTGAGCTCAACAAGAGGGGTAGAGCCGTAATTCGGTTCAGAAGAGATAATATAATCCTGTGTGCCTTGAAAATTCAATAATGTGCAAAATTTATAGGAGCTTTAATCCAAAACAGAGGCTAGAGAAAAGAGAGGAGACATGGGTGCAAGACAGAGATAGTGAGTTCTGAACTCTGGGGAGACACATTTTGTCAGGTGCGACCCACTGCGAACCATGGCCATCCTCTTCTCTAAGCACTCCCATTGGTGAACTGCACTCAAATTGAGTACATACCACCTATGGTTGCGGTTAAGATTTATGGAATTCATTAATTAATTGTTTTGCAAAATACCTTCCCAGTTTATTTTTTTGGTGTAGTGTGTGTAGCAAAAAGGAAAAAGATATATTCTTTTCTTGCACCAGTATTTTGCTGTTTCATTGTCCTAGTGGCATTGTCAAGTTACTTACAAGCCAAAGATTCCGTTGCACCACTGTTGAGGCACAAGGGAATTCTTGTGGGTGTGCGTAAGAAATTGGTTTATTAGTTGTGCAGGATGTGAGGCCTGTGCAAGTAATAGGTCCACAATTGACTCCTCACTGGGAACTAAGCACCCCATTGTAGCATGAAGTAGAGCAGCCCAAGGCATGCTCAGTGAAGGCGGGGGTGGGCTAGCAATCTCCATCTACTGCCCCGTAAAAATAACACCTGATAAATCATTGTCTAGTCGGTGCTTTTCTTTGAAAAAGGAAAAGTACATTTGTTATACAGGCCCTACTAAATACTAGACATTAAATTACAAAAATATGCATCACTCAGACAGCAATATCTTTGGTGGCATTCTGAAATCACATGGGTCATGACCACCAAAATCACAATACCCCCAGGCCCCCCATACCAAACAGAACATCACAGTATAAGCAGGTGTTATTTTAAATGAAGAAGGCCTATTGACTTTGTCAAGGGATCACCTCATCAATATATCTGGCAAGCATACATAAAATGCAGACATAGTACCAACCACTAGAAGTCTTGTGCTGCTGAGCTGAAGAACACCAATCCCTGGCTCCGGGAATGCATGAAATAGGTTCCCGGTCCCACCCGTGGCACCCACAGTGGTCGTGGTAAACATCGGGGGATGCGAGGGAACCCAAAGGCCCCTATGGCTCCACCCGGCTCCCTACAAGCAGCTCCTGTGCTGCGTGGGAGCTGGCAGCCATGTGTACTCTACCCTCTGCCCGCACTGGTCTCCTGCGGGTGGTGAGACAATGAGCGTTCCTCCCCGAGCAGGGGCTGCCTTCACGGTCCAGGGACCTCTCCCTGCACTTGCAGTGCTGTGTCCTTGCAGCACAACCTGGCATTCTTTTGCACGGAGCACCAGGGGATGGGGTCCCCAGAACTGAAAGAGCCTCTGGGGAGGAGGTCCCATGCATTCCCTTCTCCCAATTTTTTTTCATAACTAATTTTATTAGGTTTTTACAAAACAGCAGGGCCGCACTGGCGGATAAGTACACACAGGATGACGAAATTGGTATACCCATAAACATGAAAAAGAAACCTGCACAGTTGACCCCCCATCCTCCCAAACACCAAGTGATATTGCAAATATCCCACAAGTTCAGCATTATTCATGTGTAGCATTCCCTTGTTCACCCATCCCATACCCTCGAATTTCTGCCTCAATTAATGAGCTTACTGTGTTAATGGGTGCCAAAACAATCTCTCTGTAAGCGTCCCATTTTTGCCAGATTTTGAAGTGTATCTAAGGGCATCCCCTGGCTTTGTACACTGCAAGCTCCAACCCCATACAATGATCCAACCCCTTCTTCCACGCTGCAAGAGTCAGTTGCGATTTCTCCTTCCACTCACTGGCTATATCCCTCTTCGCTAATGCTAGACCCAGAAATCGAAGCAACCGTTTATATCTGTTCCCCACTATGCCACAGGTAAGATGAAGGAGAATACGTTTTGGGACTAGGGGATGGTCCAGGAGAGGACCTCCCCCAGGAAGGATGCTACACCACGCCAGAATGTGTCCAGTGCTGTGCTCCACACAGTATGAATGAATGTACCCTCTTCCACCCCACAACGAAGGCACGTCGGGGAGCCAATCACTCCCATGCGCCACAACCGACGCCTTGTAGAGTAGGCTCTATGAAGATATTTGAGCTGTTTGCCACCTCAGGAGGGGCCCCCAATGCTTCTGTCCAGTTGTCGTTGTCTAGTGCACCAATGCCTGTCTCCCATGTCGCCCTGAGGGTGGGTTATGTGTTCAAGCTTTTCGTGACTAGTCTCTGATAGTCTTTCACTATTTTGCGGAGTCCCAGCTCACCCAGGAGGAGCTTACCCTCCAGTGGACTCAATTCTGGGAGCTCCGTGAGGACCTTAGGAAAGGGAGTGAGAGCGGCAAGGAGCTGCAGGTATTGGTGGAATTGGCTGCGATGCAGTTGGTAATAAGATTGCAGATCTTGAAACGATTTCAGCACCGTACCCCGCATTACAGCCCCTCCTACCAATTTATGAGCAAAAGATGCTCTGGTACCCGGGCACTGGCCCACCCTGGGGATGGGGTTAGTTTGAGAGAAGCCGCGGAGGCCCACAGGCTCCATTTTCTGTGTAGACATGTTTAAATGGGCATCCTTTGCTGGATCATAACTCGGGCCCCATTGAGCCAATTCTCTTTTTTTGCTGACTCCCTGCAACAGCCTCCTAGAGTGCAATGTGGGGGCAGGGAGAGAATATTGGTGGATGAACATGGCATGAGGTGAAGTAAAGACTGGACAGCTTTGGTAATGGGCAGACCTGAAATGCAACAGCTGTGCTAGCAGGCTTCTTTAACAAATTTGGGCCCCAACACTTTTTCTTTTACACTTTTGAGGAGCATTGGTCGCGCTACTATGGTCTTCTCTCTGCAGGGCTGAGCAATGGCACCACACTGGTCTATTTATTGTAAGGTTGTCGCGCTCCAATCAACAGTCAATCAACAGCAGTTCTACAGCGCATGGCTGCTTCAGGAGATGCAATACTGTGTTTTTTCCCTACAAAGGTAGGAGCTTTTGTGGAACAACAGGTGAAAATTCATTGCAAGGTTGAGGCACATTCGTGGAGCTACAGAATCTATTCATTGCAGGGTTCAGGAGGTTTGTTGATGTTACCATGCTCTATTTATTGCAAGGTTCTGGAGTTTTTTTGATGTTACCATGCTCTATTTATTGCAAGGTTCAGGAGGTTTTTTGATGTTACCATGCTCTATTCATTGTTGATGTTACCATGCTCTATTCATTGCAAGGTTCAGGAGGTATGTTGATGTTACCATGCTCTATTAATTGCAAGGTTCAGGAGGTCTGTTGATGTTACCATGCTCTATTCATTGCAAGGTTCAGGAGGTTTGTTGATGTTACCATGCTCTATTCATTGCAAGGTTCAGGAGGTTTGTTGATGTTACCATGCTCTATTCATTGCAAGGTTCAGGAGGTTTGTTGATGTTACCATGCTCTATTCATTGCAAGGTTCAGGAGGTTTGTTGATGTTACCATGCTCTATTCATTGCAAGGTTCAGGAGGTTTGTTGATGTTACCATGCTCTATTCGTTGCAAGGTTCCGGAGGTCTGTCGATGTTACCATGCTCTATTCATTGCAAGGTTCAGGAGGTTTTTTTTTTTTTTTTTTTTTTTTTTTTTTTTGAAAAAGTTTTTATTGAACAATAATTCGGTTACAAGTATGGGCCTACAACCACCCGGGCCGGCCGCTAGGTACATAAGGAAATATACACATATCAAGGCTGCAGTTCGTTCCCAGGGCACTGCCCCGCAGTGGCTCAAGATAGTTCTCGAAGAACAGCAAGTATCAGTCCAACAAGAACAGAAACAAAAGGAAAAACAATAAAAACAAAAGGCGAGTTACGAGGGATACCAGTGCGGTTCAGGCTCCCCCCGGGAAATTCCAGTCAGAACATTTGAGCAATCCGCTAAAGAGAGGAGTACTGGGAGGCCGGGGACGGAGGGGGGGGGGGGGAAGGGGGTCAAGGGAGATGAACGTCCATATGTAGTTGTTACAAAAAGCGCCAGGAGCCGTCAAGGGTCAGGGGGACATGGCGATATCAGTGTCTACCAGGGGGGGCGTACAGATGCCTCCGCGATACGCATTCCATTGACCCCAAATTCTACCCCATGCCCCCGGCTTGCCACGGGCCACATACACTGTCTTCTCCCGAAACATACACCAGTCCATATTCTCCTTCCATACTGACACGGTGGGCGGCCGTTGAGCGCCCCAAAGTTGCGCTATATCCCTCTTGGCAATCATGTTCCCTAGGGCCGCCCACCGAGTCTGAGCCGCGTTGTAGTCATTGGGCTCCCACACATTCAGGACACAGCGACGCACCTCCGGCAGCAGCACAACCCCGGTGACCTGTCCCATAACCGTGTGGACCCGGCGCCAGTAGTCCGCCACCTCGCGGCACTCCCAAAGGATATGAAGAAAGGTGGCGTTGAGCCCGCAGCCTCGTTTACAGAGCCCGTCGTCGGAAAATCCCATCGCGACCAAGCGCGGACCCGTAACATACACCCGGTGGAGAATCTTGAGCTGTACCAACCGGAGACGAGCCGGAATGGCAACCTCCTTGGGGGACGACAGTGCAGACTGCCAGTCTTCGTCGTCCAATTCAACCCCATCCCCAGTCCAAGCCTCCCGAAGGCGAACCAGGAGATCCGCCCGGTGATTAATCAATTTTTTATAAATTAAAGAAATAGTACTATCAGGGACATGTCCGTCAAGTACGCGGTCCTCGAGGGGCGAGGAAACAGGGATCTTGGTCCCCTCCCCGAAGACCGAGAGCAGGGCGTGTCGAACCTGGGCGTAGCGGAAGAACTCCCTGTCGGTCAGCTCGTATTCGGCCTGGAGCACCGCGAAAGTCTTGACCGCGCCCTTGTGCCACAGGTCTCCCACTTTGCTGATACCAATCGTGTCCCACTGGTCAAACCCCTTGGTGGTCCACAAGCTGCCCAGGCGGTCGGAGGCAAACAAGGGAGTAGCACATGTCATTCGCTCACTCCAGCCCATGGCCGCAGTGGCAGCCCTCCAGGTCCGCACAGCAATCTTAGTAGGACCCGTAAGGGTCCGGTCAGCCAGGCGGGAATAAAGTGCCCTGTTGTAGTTCCCGCCGGGAAGCAGGAGCTTGTCCATCTCATACGCCGGATTCAAGCCGGGCGCATACGTGGCGTGGTTAATGGCAGATAGCTGCGAGGCCCAATAGTACCTGCGAATGTCAGGAAGCGCGATGCCCCCGTCATACCAGGGGAGAGTGAGCTTGGCAAGAGCAATACGCGCCCGGCCGTTCCACACCAGTCTCCTCTGCAGGCTCTCCACCTCCCGAAAGTAGGCCACTGGGATAACGTCGAAGGAGTTCTGGAGTGCATAGAGGAACCTGGGAAGGGACATCATTTTAAACAGCGCGGCCCGACCCAGCGGGGACAGGGGCAGCCTGCACCACCGGGCCGTGTCCTCACGCAGTCGCCGAAGTGGACGCAGAAGATTCTGCTCGTAGCGAGCCACCGGGTCCAGCGAAACGTATATCCCCAGGTACTTAAAGCCGCTCAGAGATATTTGAATCGGGAGCCGAGGCGGCAGGAGAGGAGGACCACCAGCGATGGGATAAACGCAGGATTTAGACCAATTGATCGTGAGACCCGAATTGTTCCCAAAGGAGGTCAGAACGTCAAAGAGGACGTTGAGTGACTGCCGCGGTGAGGTGAGATACAGGAGAATGTCGTCCGCATACAGCGAGACCCGATCTTCAAAGCCCGGGCCCCACCGGATCCCTCTAAGCGAGGGCTCCCAACGGAGCCAGGCAGCGAGTGGCTCCAGGGCGAGAGCAAAAAGCAACGGGGACAACGGGCACCCCTGCCTCGTGCCCCTGCCGAGGGCAAAGGGCCGAGAGACCCGCCCATTCACCACCACTTGAGCCATGGGTCCCGTGTAAAGGAGCCTCACCCAGCCAATAAATCCCTCTCCAAAGCCGAATTTATCCAAGACGGCCCAGAGGAATGGCCACTCAATAGTGTCAAATGCCATCGTGGCATCCAAAGAGACCAGCACGGCCGGTTCGGTGAGGAGCTCCGCCCTGGCGAGGACCCCGTGCAGACGCCGCAAGTTAAGAGCGGTGTTGCGGTGCGGGATAAAGCCGCATTGGTCCGGATGAATAAGGTCGCACACGACACTCAACAATCGATTGGCCAGGACTTTTGCCAGGATTTTAGGCTCCGCATTGAGCAGTGAAATAGGCCGGTAAGAGGTACAGCGGTCACGCGGCTTGCCCTCCTTGGGGAGAACGACTATAGTGGCCAAGCGCTGGTCGGCCGGGAGGGAACCCGCCGCAAGAGAGTCGCGGAACATGCGGCTGAGGAAGGGCGCAAGCTTATCAGGACGCAATTTGTATAGTTCAATGGGCAGACCATTAGGACCCATAGCCTTGCCCGAGCAAAGGGAACGAATCGCGGTCGCTATTTCATCCGACGATAAGGGGGCGTCCAGCCGCTCCCGGTCCTCAACGGACAGGCCGGGCAGAGCAATATCTCTCAGTAGGAGGCGAGAGTCATCCTCGTCCCTGTCAGTCACCGGGGAGTACACCGCCCGGAGGTGGTCAGCGAAGCATTCCACAATCTCCTCCGGCTCAGTCACACACACACCATCCGCAGCACGCAACTCGGGGACCACACGATTCACTCTCTCCTTTTTGTCCAGCCATGCAATCAACTTTCCCGCCTTGTCCCCCGCGTCATACAATCGGCCCTGCTGCTCCCTATACATAGTTTTGGCCGCGTCAGTGACCAGGGACCTATATTCGAACTGTTTCAGGCTAAGGGCATGTAGCCCGTCCGGAGTAACATTCGCCTCCAAGGCCGACTCCAGCCCCGAGATGTCAGTCTCCAGCTTCACCACCGCCTCGCTCCTAACCTTCTTGGCCACCACTATCTGGGCGAGGGCGTGTCCACGTATAACAGTTTTAAAGGCTTCCCAAAGGGACAACGCAGACGACACCGACCCCTCGTTTTCACTGAAGTATTGGTCCATGGCCTTAACCAGGCTGTCACGAGTCACAGGGTCCCGCAGGTACCAGGGGTTAATGGGAGCTATCCGCCCTGCGGACCGCGACCCGGTGTCAAAGACAAGCCACAGCGGAGAATGGTCGGAGATACCACGCGCCAGGTGTCTGACCTCTCGAATCCGACCAGTCTGCGCCGCGGGCATAAGGAAGTAGTCTAACCTGGAGAGACTCCCATGCGCCCCCGAATGAAAGGTGAACTGGCACTGGGTCGGATGCATTAGTCTCCAACTATCCACCAAGCCGAAGGTCTCCAACATCCCACCCAGCCATGACTGGGCAGCGGGGAGGGTCCTCGGTGGGTGACGATCCAGTTCACCCGAAACCACAGAATTAAAGTCCCCGCCCATGAGCAGGAGGCCGTCCGGGAGGTCAAGCAGCATTCGACCCAAATCAGTAAAGGTGGAGTTCTGGAGGCCCGGGGGGACGTAGACTGAAACCAGGGTAAGGGGCTGCCCCTCCCACCTCCCAATCAGACACACATAGCGCCCTCTGTCATCCGAGACTATCCTCGTGATCTCCACCGGAAGGGAGGCTCGCAGGAGAATGCCCACCCCCCTGGAGCCAGTTGTGAAACCAGAATGGGCTACGAGGCGGTATCCCCCCCTGTTCATCGCATGGCAGACATTGCCGACCAAATGCGTCTCCTGGAGAAACACCACATCAGGGGTCAAACGACGCAAATATTGCAGTACAACACCCCGCTTAATACGGTCCCCCAACCCATTGACGTTCCACGACATAAGCCTCAACCCGTCTCCCCCCATCCCCTCCAATAGGTCAAGAGGCCCCCAGCCCGCAGCACCGCTCCCAAATATGGATAAAAATCAATACCTCGCCCTGTAAACAAGAAACACACAACTAAACAACCCCTCTTCCCCCCCAACCCCACCCCAAGTCCAACGCCCCCCACCCTGCACCCCTGCGGGCCAAAGACCCCCCCCAACTTGCAGTGTGCCTGTCGCCCCACTAACCCCATTCTACAAAAAGACCCCGGAGGAGGAAAGGGACCCGAACCCGCCCGCACCCCTCACAGGTCCTGGTAAAACACAGTATGCAAAAGAAGTAAGACCCAACTGTACAGTGCAAAACCGCAAAAGCAAGGACCAAAGGTCAGTCTAAGGGGACCCGTCACCTGCGGTGCCCCCAGAGGGCCCGGGCCGGCCACCCCCGTCCGGCAGCGAGTCCAGCCAGTCACTTGCGGCCACAGGAGTGTCAAAAAAGGCTGTCCGCTCTCCATGCTCCACTCGAAGTTTCGCCGGGTAGAGCATCGAATACTTCAGGCCTAGCTCGCGGAGACGGCGCTTCACCCCCTGGAATCCCATCCGCTGTTTCTGGACCAGTTGCGTGAAGTCCGGGTAAAAGTTGATGGTCGAGTTCTCGTAGCGGACCGGGCCACGGGTCCGTGAAGCCTGCAGAATAGCATCGCGGTCCCTGTAGTGGAACAGTTTAGCCACGATAGGCCTCGGGAGGGCCCCCGGCCGCGGCCGGCCGCCCGGAACTCGATGGGCCCGCTCCACAGCGAAGAATTTGCTTAGGCCAACCGGGGACAACTGTTGCAGGATAAGTTCCTCGACCACGAGGTCCACCGGGCGGCTGTCGGAGGACTCCGGTACCCCAATGATGCGGATATTGTTGCGTCGGGCCCGGCCCTCGAAGTCCTCAAGCCGCCGGGCCATATGGTCGTTGACCACTCTAATGTCCCCAAGCGCGGCCCGCAGATCCGACACCTCCGCACCCAGGGTGGAGGTCCGTGTATCAAGGGCCTGGACCTTCTCGTTGGTTTTAGAGAGGTCGGCCCGAATCAGGGTGACGTCGATCGCGACAGTGTCGATCTTACGGGCCAGGGCCTCGTATTGCGTCGCGATAGTTTCCCTGATGCCCTCGATGGCACCCATAATGTCCTGTAGGGAAGGTTCCGCAGCGACGGTCGTGCCTCCCCCCGCAGCATCCGGGGAAGGGCCAGCAGCGCCAGGGGACCCCCTGCCCTGGGTATAGCGGTCCATGTTGTTGCTCTGGACCGCTCCCCCGCGCAGTGAAGCCTTGGTCTTG